>NC_072799.1:37727500-47727500 GCF_028583425.1 Eublepharis macularius | reverse complement strand
TCTCTGCACAGGCCGGTACGGGCATTGCGCTGCGAAGTGACCGCCTTGGCCGCATTGCAAGCATAAGCCTTGTTGCCATCTAGCATCTCTCGCTCCCCTGGTAGCATATCCAGGGCCACGTCCTCCCCTTTGCAGAGTTAGAGGTCGTCTTTGCGCCGATTGTTGCTGCTGTTCAACTAATCGGACTTCTAAGATACGATTTTCCACTTCGCAAATTAATTGAACCCATCCCAACAGTGTGGGAGGGTTGTCTTGCATGAGCGCTCTGTCCAAAAGTTTCGGGTTGAGCCCTTGTTTGAACAATATTATTTTAGTGGATTCCTCACATCTGGGGCATTTGGCGGCTAATTGTCGGAATTTTGTAACATAGTCTCTAGCCGACATGCCGCCCTGCTTAATAGCTTGCAGTTCAGTTCGGGCTCTAGTTTCTTCTAATGGGTCTTTGTATTGCGCCCTTATAGCATCTACCAACCCTTGTAAGGTATTTAGTTCTGGGGCCCCAACATTATACAGTCCTACATACCAGTCTGCCGCTTTGCCTTGAAGCCGGGATCCGAGATGTTCGATTTGGCTGGCCTCGCTTCCGAACAGATGACCCCAACGATTGAAGAACTGCACCACTTGTACCAAGAAAAATCCCAATTTGGAGGGATCTCCGTCAAAAGTGGCTTCCAGTTTCACCCAGCCCATCGGGAGATCTTGCCTTGGGGTGGAGGTGGGGTAAGCGTCCAGCGGGAGGTAGAGTTGTCCCTCTGGCAGGATGGGAGGCGGCTGGCGAGGTGGAGATAGTTGGGGCCAGGGTTGTGGCTGCGGTGGTGGTTGCCCGGGCCCCCCCGGCTGCGGCTGTAGATGTGGGATCATCTGAATTGGTGGCGGTCTCGCCGGTTGACTTGGCGGTGGCCGTATCGGTTGGGTTGGCGGTGGCCGCACGGGTTGGGTTGGCGGTGGCCGCACGGGTTGGGTTGGCGGTGGCCGCACGGGTTGGGATGGCGGAGGCCGGTGGGGAGCGGGTCGATGCGGTTGAAGGGGTGGAGGCCTTACCGATTGATCTGCAGTTGGCCTTATAGGTTGCAGCGGTGGTGTTTGTTGCGGTCGAAGTGGAACGAATTGCTGCGGAGAGGGCCTGGTAGGTGCCGGGCCGCGCGGGCCCGGTGTTGTTAATCTCGGACCTGGAAGTAGTCCTTTGGGTATGGGTTGCAGGGGTTGCTTCCCCCCCGGGGGATGTTGTACTGGGGTTGTCGTTGGCGTTGATTTCGGTATTTCCCCTTTTGGAGGAGCTGGCTGTTCTTCTTGCTGATCCGGTTGGAGGGTTACTGGAGTAGTTGTTCCCTTCGGGCGGTTTGGTTCATCTCCGTCCTCTCTCGGAACCTCCGTTGGCTTGTCTCCAGGGCCGGGATCTTGAGGGACTTCGATCGGAGTATCTCCAGGGCAGGAGTCTTCTTCTTCCTCCGATTCGGATGTAGATCCCTCTGGATCATCTGGGCACGGCTTATCGGAGCAGGAGTCCCCGTCCCCTCCTGTCCCTTGTTCATCCGGGGCGGCCGGTCGAGATGGGGCAGGCTCTCGAGGGTTGGAGATGACACTTTGGAGGGTAGCTATTTGTAGAGCCATTTCCTCGGGTGATGGCCTCTCCCCTTTTCCTGCTACCATGGCTGAGAGTAGGTGTATGGCATGAGCTAGGCTTTCTTCCATATCGGCCAGCCTAGCTTCTAGCAACTGAACTCTACTTGGACCCGGTTGGTCCATTGGTCTCTCACTCAGGGTCGTAGAGTCTCCTGCGGTGGTGACCACCGGTGTACTCGGCCTCCAGGGTGGAGGGTCTCCTTGATCATCTTGCGATCTTGCTGCTAAGATTCCCTTGGCCAATCCCGTAACTGCGGAAATGCCGGAATCTACAGCCAAGGTACGACTTTGCATTTGTACCCAACATTGTTGTTCGGAGGTCTCTGGTTGTTCCGTCCACGGGGCGACTTCCGAATAGTCCCAGCTTAGGACGCCGCGATGGGATGTTTCCCATTCCATCTGTTCGGTCGTCCTGTTCCAAAATAGCCATGGTTGGCTGCTGTCCTGCTCGGGGACAGTCTCTAGACTTCGGCGCCCATCCAACGTTAACGGATGAAACATCCCACTGGCCCTGCGTTCTCTCGTTTCTCGAGGTCTGGATCCCCACTCCGAGGGTGTAGGCGCCGAGAACAAAGGGAGGGTGATGGCCGTTGGCTTTTCACCTTCGCTGTCGAGATCGATGAGAAGAGGGGTGGTAGTCAAATCTCCAGTCCCTTCCAGTGTAGGGCCTTGAGGTTGCAACTGTTGTCCGTCGGGAGAAGCATACGGATCAAACAAAGGATCCCTGTCCGGGACTGCTTTGGATTCCGATGAGCCCGACTCTGACATGATTGGTAACAAAATGTCAGACTGTGGCTAGATAATGTCCTTCCTACAGATTTCCCTTTAGAAGCAAACAAGAGTCCATTGTTTGAATAAGGAAACTTTACTGCAGAAATAGTTCATTATAGTCCACTGGCCTGAATAGAGGATTCAGGATGGTACAAGCGCATTGTTACCAATGAGGATAAAAGCATAAGGTACAAAGTAACAGTTCCCAGCTGAATCAGCCTCCCCCCATAGTTCTCAAAACAACAGCTCTCAGACTTGGGAAGTTGGACATCTCCAAGGCCAATCTTGGGTGGAACGTTGGTAGACAAAACATCCCCTTTCGGTGAGAAGTCTGCATGGGAACATGTGCACCTGTGGAGGAAGCACTTAGACACTAGAAGCATTAGAAAATGGAGTCTGCACAGCTCGTATATACATTGAACCTGACATTGAACCTGCACAGCTCGTATATACATTGAACCTGACACTGAACTACACTTCTCTTTCTAGGACATTGCAAAGCAGGCAAAAAATGGTTTCCCCATAAGCCAATCCTGTGAAACTTCAAACATCCTTGCTTGGCCTTATAAAAGTAACCAGCTAATCCCATGATATCCCATGGGAAGGTGAGTGGGTCAGCCGCAGGAGCAGAAAGCCTGTGTGGGAAGGGTTGTAGCACCTCTATATAGCTACTTACCATCCCTCTCCCCATTGGCTGGAGACTGTCTAGCCCTGACCAATGCTGCCTTGTGCCACCTTTGAAAGAAGGGGATGGGGCAAAGAAATCCATGATACTAATGTCTTCAATGGCTTTTCTTGGTACAGATGTCCAGACTTTCAAAATGATATAAGATTAATGTGTCGAAGGTACCAAAGATTATACCAGATTTCCCTGCCTCCAAGCTTTATATGTTTAGGAGCACTTTTGATCTTTCACTGAATGCTTGTAAGTTCAGGATATGAAGAGTAGGTGTGATACCATTCTCACAGTATGCGTGCATGCTGGTAGGAAGAAATATAAGTGGGTAGGACACACACCAGCAGCTGGTGAAAACCTGAAGTAATATCATGGGATGCACTAGGATTTGCAAAAACTTGGATGTTTTCCTCATGAGTTTCTTCAGTTCTGGCCCCATACCACTTTGGGTTTCCATGTTTATCTCTCTCTTCAGATTTTGATGTGGTGTTTTCAGGGGTTCTCTTCAAATTTTCTGCACATGCTTATTCCCACTGTTTTTCTCAGTGCAGTTTTGAGTCAGCGTTTTCATTCATGCAACATTTTCCTTTCAATTTGTTTCCCCTCCACCCTCTATTTCACCCTCCTCCATACCTCTGCAGGCCACTTCTCACTGATTAGTCTCTCTGTCCTTCTCCAGCTTCTCCCTCTTCCTTTCCTCTCCTCCTCCTCCTCATCCCCCTCCTTTCCCAAGACACACCTTTTAAAAAGAAAATGACATTATAATGATATAATGTTGGTGTTATTGCTTGTGTCACACTCTGCCTCCCAGCTCTGGGTCAGCCTGGATGGAGCTCTCCAGTTTGGACCATGGCGTGTGCGTGTGTGTGCGTGTGTCTACTTGGAGCATGGTAGCCATGTATTTAGGATTTTAAAAATAAACAAGCATAATGATGTTATAACATCATAACAATATAATTACAGGCTTACTTTGTGTTGTGGTTACATGGCTCTCTTTTAGGTTATAAAAGATCTATGCCTGTTGAGTCAACTCTACGCCAACGATGCATGCATGCCATATTGGCTTTCCTTTCTCTTTTTTGTTGCTTTTTCCCCCATTGCTAAAGCTATAGTGGAACACAACCCAAATTTCTGGAAATTTATGTAGAAAATCTTCTATTTTTATAGTGCTAGATGGCTAAAATCACTTGAGTAATATAGTGTACCAATGATAGCTTTGGATACCTAATTATTCTGAAAAGGTTCTATTGATACTTTATCTGGACTAAAAATAAACTATTCTACCCTGATACAGTGGACTTAAACCAGGTATCCATTTGGCTGACAGTGTTTTAGGACTCAGAAAGAGAATGACCCACCTTTCCTGGCATTCATACTATTGTACAGTCATGCGTGGCTTTCTTCTCTACTGGAAGTCTTTTGAACATGTTTAAAGTTGTTGTTCCCAAATGATTACTTCCTTCATCAATTGATACAACAAAAGATCATCACAGGGAAAAAAATGCCCCACCGTGCCTTTTCTTTTCAATGTGCAAGCAGTGCTGAAAACATAGATGTGTGTGTGCATAAGCTGTCATCTCATGCCCATTTTGGAAATCTATTAGCTCCACAGGAAACCTGAGGAAAAAGAGCATGTTAAAGCTTTCTGCATTGCAAGGGTGAAGAACTTCCTTTCTACAATTGTTGTAAAGATGCCATTGATAACCAAAGAGAAGGAGGAGGCAGAACTGTAGTTCTTTAAATTGTTATTTTTTAAGGTAAAGACAAAAAAACCCCAAAAACCTGTTTTAAAAGGAAATATCCCACTTGCTTTGAGTGGGTGTTTTTTCTATTCTGTTGCCCTCCTATTTTAGAAAGGAGAGCTATCCCTCTCCCTGTTTTTTCCCTCCCCCTTGAAAATTTCTCCTAACTATTAGTTCCAGGGTGATTTGACCTAGAAAATGTGCAAACTATTTATGAAATATTCATGGAAATGACTAGAGCTTACTTAGAACAAAAGTAAAATTAAGTTTCAGTTGTTTACAAGTCAGCAATGGGAACGCAGCTTTCATTTTAAAGAATCCTTTTTGCTCTGTATCCCAAAATATGGAGCAATTGTTACTTTTTATTTCAAGCCACCATGAGCCATGATGATGACATAATTAAGAAATAAGACAACCCTAAGGCTTTGCAGTGTGGGCAGAAGTGTATTGGTGGTAAGCACTGATGCAAGCCAAATATAGCACTTAGATTTTATATCATAGGAATGCTCTCAAAATTTTCTACCATGATACAGGATCTAACTACTATTTGTTACTCTCTCCATTCACTGCTTAAAAATGATTATTTAATATTGTGATATTAAAATATGTAGATAATATCACAATATTAAATAGTCATAACCTACATAACTTTTGAGACTGCTGGCATCACATTAAAATATGTAGATAATATGATGTCAGCACTCTCATAGGTTATGCAGTCTTGGGAATAAATAATGATCAACCATCTCTCCCAAGCCCCACCAGCTGCCTTTCACATGCAACCTTGGGGAGTATTCTATGAATACAATATTAATTCTACTGAACACATATAATAATAACCTTGTGCTTATATGCCACTCTTCAGAACAGATTAGTGCAACACTCAGAACGGTTAACAATTCAGTATTATTATTATTATCCCCACAACAGACACCCTGTGAGGTAGGTGGGGCTGAGAGAGCTCCGAGAAGCTGTGAGTGTGACTAACCCAAGGTCACCCAGCTGGCTTTAAGCGGAGGAGAGGGGAATCAAACCCAATTCTCCAGATTAGAGTCCTGCCGCTCTTAACCACTACACCAAAATAGCTCAACCAACTTAACTTAGATATGAAATGTCATATCAAATAGCAAAGTAACATACATATTTATTTATATAAAATATACATAATCAATTTCCCCTGCAGGAATGCACTGAAAAAAATTCTAAAGACAAGACTGAGAGGACAGAGAAGAGGAATATTTATATGAGAGTTATAATAATGGAATGGAGCTTCAGATATTTGCTTAATCTTTTTCCTGTTGACCTCTCACAAGAAATGGTAAATCCAAATAAACACTGTTCGGACATTAGTAACAACCACCAAAAAGTTCCATAGCAGTTTGAACAGACCATTAAACTTCTTGAGAAATTACTGCATATTGTATCAAAATGTTATTGTGATCCAATATCTAACTTTCTTCATTTGTAACTACATCTTGCTTATAATATCTTACCTTCCTTTGAATTTTGTTTACGGCTTTATAATATATTCTTCATATTTGGGATTTGATTTCAACATTTTATCTATTCATACTGATCAGGAACCCTGTGTTCTTAGTGAACATAGTTCATTTTTTTTAAAGCAAGTATTTCCCCCCTCGGCAACACTGTTATCACAAATACACAAAACATTATTTGGATAGGAGCAATATAATTAGACTGCTTTCTCTTTTTCATCACACCTGTGTTTGGAATGGAACATTCTGAACAGGAACAAGAAGACCTCTGGATTTGCAGACTTTCCATTGTTAATGAGATTTTCATTGTGACACTTGAGAACAAATAGCTATTTTAAAAGGCTGGAATAGTAAGCTAAATGCTATTGTTCCAGTAGCACTACCTGCAGCCTTTAGGAAAGTAGCAGTATGTCGATTAAGTTCATGTAAGCCATTCACACCTCTTTTCACTCCTGGCAGTCTTACCAGGTATGACCTTCTATCATTCCTTTTATGAAAGGTGACTAAGACGTGTTCGTGAAACAGCTGTTCAGCCATCTGGACCTCTAGACTTCCATGACCTGTTTCAATATGGATGGAAGCCTGAGTATGATATAGAGAGGTCTGGGTTTAATTGGTCTATGATCTCCTCCTGGCAAAGTACAGAGGTCAACTTTCCATGCTGATTATTTCCAATCTGCCATCAGCCTTTGTTAACACTAAGCATGATGTTTTGTTGAATCATCCACAGATCCTGGAAAGAAAGCCCAAAATGACTGCTGTGACTTCATAGCTTTCATTTTGAGAAAGGTCTCAGAGGGTGATGTTGGACAAGAGCTCCTTTGCCCTGAAGGCTACCTAGTGCAGGTGCTGCAAAGTTACAGTCTGTCACCTCTGTTGTTTGACATTTATGTGAAAAATACACAGGGACACAGGCAGATGATTTAAGTTGGTTGAATCAAAACACGCACTCTAGCATTTCTTAAAAAAAAAAAAAAAAACTGGTCCAGATGGTAAGCTGGCTTGAGGTTTTCATTGTGTATAGCAAAAGAAGAGGCGATCATATCCTGATCTGGCCAGCACAATTTACATATATAAACAAGCTTCTATACACAAATTGTACCAAATATACCAGCAGAGGCATATCACATCCAGCACAATATTAGAGTGGTAGTCACATGTATTACCTGATATGTAGCTCCATATAGCAGCAAAAGCTTGTGCAAAAACTTGTGTTCCAAATAGAGGCATGAGGAAACCAAATTCTGAGCTGCAAAAATAATTTTAAAATCCTGCTTTTGAGCCTTATTTGTGACTCTCTCTTGAAGGCTGAAGAGAGACATTTTTTCTTGTAAAAGTAGAAAAGCCTAATGAGGAGGGTGTCTTGCTCAAGGGCCTGTAGAATTTGAATGCTTTGCTCAATTTGCTTGAAACTTGGGAGTTCTTTGTAGGACAGGCAGAAGACACCCCACTGCAATTTTGGTGACATTTGTTTAAAAAACATTTGCTTAATCCAGCCCCTCCAGAAGTCCCCGATAAGGAATAGTGAAAATGCAAAGTTGGCTAGGGGAGGAGGGCTACAATGGAACCCTTCTTTATTTTCTGAAAGGAAACAAACAACAAACTATAACAAAGAAGGAAGGCAAATACAGAGCTTTCAATAGGGTGTGTGCAACAAAACAAACAACCCAGAAATACCCCAAGGAATTGCTGGTTCAGTTTGTTAAAAGGCATCTGTTTAAATAATTTTATTGGATGAGGCAATATACAATAATTGATTAATACATTAAACTTATCCAAATTAACCCTTCTACTTAAAAGGCATCTGGAATGGTGAAACAAATTCAGGAAACGAAGCTTTAACAACTACCCTCACCAAAAAGTTCATGTATTTTGTTTTGATTCTTACCATGCAGTGGCAGCATAGGAAGGCATTCCAGCAGCAGCAACCAACTAATAAGATCCTAAGGGGAGAGAATTAGCATAACACTATTGGCAGGAAGGGGAAAGTGTAAGTTGTGCATGAGTGCATTTTTATTTCAATGCTTCCCAAGAAATGGCATTGAGTGGCTTGTAGGTATCGCTTTGCAAATGTCTTACTCTGCACCAGGGAGGTGAGCAGCAGACAGCACGGCACAGTGCTATTGGCATTGCCAATCCTTTTTTGTGCACTTTTACAAACAACGCAAGTAAAGGCTGGTGTTGCACATCACTCAGTGCCTTATCTTGTTTCAGCTCAATTAGAAAAGAGAATATGTAGGAGTCCTAGTGAGGGAAATAAACATAGACCTTTTTATTTGCTTATAAGCAAAGGAAGAACAGCATAGCCACCAAAAGAAAGGCTCCTTAAACTGACCAGTTCTTCGGAGTTATAACATAACAGCCCCACCCACTTACCTTTGTAGCGTTGGCGGAAGCGGTGGCTCCAGCCCTCCCCGCCGCCCGTGGGGCTGCAGAGCGGAGGAGGAGTTAGAGAAAGTCCTTCCTGCCCCTCAAATGGCCGCCATTTGAGGGGCAGAAAGGGCCAGAGGAGGCAGCTCCGGCCTTCCCCACCATACTGCAGTCTCAGGAGGCGGTGCAGCGGCAGAGGAGCCGGCTGGCTCCAGGCCGCCACAGCCTTGTGCTGCCATGCATGCTGCCACTGCTGTCACCATGGCGGTGGCAGCAGCGTGGTGGTGGTGGCCCACCACCCAGCTGATCACCCTCCCCCTCTTCCTCCAGCCAGGTAAGTGGGTGGGGGGTGGAGGAGTTGCCCCAGGGAAGGGTGAGGGGTGGGGGTGGGGGAGTTGCTCCCCCTCACTTGAGTATGCTCTAAATATTTATGGAAAGCTACTCTGGGCAACCCTGGTAACAGATATATAACACAACAAACCAAGGCTCAATACAATCAAAACCCAAAAGGTGTAATTCAATTTTACATATTATAAAGTGCAAAAGTGCTGCAATTTCATATAATTATACAAAAAAGTAAGAGAATTACAAAAGTGCATCAATACAGCGTCCGTTCATTAATCCATGTACACTAATTACAAAATACACAAATCTACATTTGTCCGGAAACAGTCCAATGAATTAAAGTGCAAATGCTACAATTAATGAAGGAGAAGTCGGTAGGTAGGAGATCGTGCCGCCAGAATGTTGCAATGACAGTCCATACAAAAATCAATTGTGTATACAAAAAGAGCGCCGACGGGGGTTTGCAGGCAAATGTAATTAACCCGTTTCGTGAGGACCACTCCTCACTTCCTCCTGGGCGTAAGATCTTTCGGACTGAACATAAGTGTGTCGCAAGCACAAAAACAAGGTCTACCACCGTTCCTCCACCAACGTGATTCACGGACATGTGAGGAGTGGTCCTCACGAAACGGGTTAATTACATTTGCCTGCAAACCCCCGTCGGCGCTCTTTTTGTATACACAATTGATTTTTGTATGGACTGTCATTGCAACATTCTGGCGGCACGATCTCCTACCTACCGACTTCTCCTTCATTAATTGTAGCATTTGCACTTTAATTCATTGGACTGTTTCCGGACAAATGTAGATTTGTGTATTTTGTAATTAGTGTACATTGATTAATGAACGGACGCTGTATTGATGCACTTTTGTAATTCTATGACTTTTTTGTACAATTATATGAAATTGCAGCACTTTTGCACTTTATAATATGTAAAATTGAATTACACCTTTTGGGTTTTGATTGTATTGAGCCTTGGTTTGTTGTGTTCTAAATATTTATGGAGCATACCAAAGTGAGTAAAAAAGCGGCTTGCCGCTCGGGAATTGTGGTATTTCCTAATTTTTTTCGGAATTATGGTATTTCCTAATCTTTCCGGGATGCACACCCCTAGTGGTCACACATTGGCTAAACAATTCTGGACATCATTACAATATGCATATTTTTCACTATCTTATCAGGGATCATCTTACATCAACATTGCTTATCTCTTTAGAACATTGTTAATCTTTTAGGGAACATTTTCTTCTATTAGCGAATTTTGTGCTTTGCAATCAAAATACTGTTTTTGAAGCTACTTAGGCTCCCTTCTGACACCTGGGAGCGCTCCATGTCCTTGACACAAGTCCCTCTCTCTGCATCCTTATTTTCTACAGCAAAGTTCAGCTGGTATTGCTACAACGGAACAAAGACCAGGGGGAGGGGAGCTTCCAGCTCTGACTTTGCAGACAGTGGAGAGACAGTTGCTGTTGGCATTTTGACAGAGTGCATTGGAGCTTGAATTTTCTTTGTGTGTGGTGGAATAGGGATCTACCCCTTCGAGTTCCAGGGCTGCTGCCAGGTTCTGGGCCAAGCTATTATTTATTATTGGTACATTTCCTGCTGCCTGCTCAGGTCAGGTTTCTGGGAGTGGTGCGGTAGGGATCTTAACTTGGGTGATGGCTGGAGGAGAGCCTGCTGGCCCACATGAACAGCCAACCACTGGGCCATGTTCATGATTGTTCATGAGTCCCTGTTCATGGATGACAACAAACAATGAACATCTTGTTCGTTTTTTTTTCTGTTCGTTCCCATCTCTACGTGTACAATTGTTATGCATGCACAGTGTGTGTTACAGCAAACTGATATGGTTTGCAGTGAAGCTTGCTTCCTTGATCCTACTTGCTTCCTGCCAATCAGACATTCAATCTATGAACTTAAAGCATCTGGGGACCAAACTAATAAGAATTCATTCACATGTTAGAGAGCTAGACACATTCATAGGGCAAAATCAATAAAAAGATTTCTATGGCATGTTGAAAATGAAATGTTTAGTTTAGAAATGTGCTTTTGTTGAACCTGCATCATCATTTAGTGACATGATTCTGCAGAAATCTTCCATATCACCCCGCAAAAAGAAAGCCCTCCCCATGACGCATGGACAAAAACTGCATATGTGGCTCTGTTATTTGACTCTCTCCCTTATCAAAGCTGATCTAGTTTACATAAAATGTATGTTTTGTAATAATAATGTCTTGGTGCTGGATTTGGAACCTGCCTAGAATATAAAACCTGTTAGACATGATCACAACAATACAAGCCCTGTAAAAAGGAGCTCTGAAAATCCAGTGCTCCAACAACAGGGGTTTTACTCTAAATGATATGAGATTTATTTTTGACCTCTAACCTAAGAGTCAGATGTTTGGGAATACAAGAAATTTTTCAAAGCTAAACCAGAGAAGCTTGTCCAACAAAGCTTGGCTTTGGCAGCAGCTCACTACTAAAATAAAGTACTTTTCTCACAAAGCCTTGCCAGTGATAGCATAAAAAATGGATTTTATTGGAAAGGGCACAGAGCTGTTTTCCCATCCCAGACTAACTCTTTTTTGTCATCTATGAAATATTTCTCCCTTTTAGCAGAGTCAGTATTCAGTGACTTCTTTTAAAGAAGAGTTTCATATTCAATACAAAATAAAACACACAGCTGACAGTGCAATCCTACACAGAGTCACATCCTTCTATGACCACTGACTTCAATGAACTTAGAAGAATTTACCTCTGCTTAGCATGCATTAAGTCACTTATACAAAGAATTCTTCCACAAGGAAGAAATATAGTAAGCTTTTTTGAATCAATAGGGATGCTTCAAAATTCTCATTGGTTGTGAGATATCAGATCCATGTCTATGTTGCTCTAAAGAGACATAAATATGATGAAAAATATTTTTCCACTTTGTACTTATGGAATTTTTTTTTCCTTCAGGAAATATGCATCCTAAAAAAATCATGTCATGATTTCATGTTGTCAGATAACATATCAAATGCCTATAGAATTCAGAAATTACACAAATGGTAAACTAAAGACAATAGAAACATTTGTCGAATAATATCCAGGAGACCTGGTATTCAATCAGAATGCCATACAGACATGGTTAGATAAAGGGAGGAGCAATATGGTGTGATTTGTGTTGGCTTAGACTTAACCAGGAGAGGTTTTAAGCAAATGGTTTTAAAAGAAACTATTTTTAAAGCTACTGTTTTTATCAACTGGATGAATTGAATTAGTTCCTGTTTTAAATCTCTTCTATCAATATATATCATAGTTCAGTGGATTAAGTTAAGTTTTAGTTGTACATCAAACAATGATTACATATAAAAGTAGATTCACAGGATAAGTCTTTCGGATTGTATGCCTTTGACAAAAATGTTAATATGTTTAATCATGAGCACCTGCATCTTTATTGTTTTGGTATTTTCAACTAAACAAAAATATTTTAAATAGAAATCTCTTGTGACAAGTACATACAACATTCAAATTACTACTTAACTATGCAGTTTCATAGAGCCACCTATTAAATCTCTAGGGTACTTCAGAAGTAGAAGGGATACTGTAGATGTTTGTGTAGCTTTTCAGAGATATCACATATGAACAATATATATTTACACTGTTTTCAACTATTTGACTGACTTGATCATAGAATGGCAATTTGCAGTAATATCACCTGAGCCTTTAGTATTTTTCTCATTTTTTTTGAAAAAATTCACTATATTTCATGGTACTGATGATCTCCTTATCAAATATCTTTGATATCCTGTGTGATGTAGGAGAGCTTTGACATATCACAGAGCATAAGAATATAAGCAGGCCAATGAACTACATAGCTTTCACTCATTTTGACTGCATCAACCATTCAACTTGCCTCTCAGAAACATACAATACAGCACATCCTGGCTTGTCAGAGAATCACCATTATGGTGTGTGTGTGTGTTTCTTGTGTATTATTTTTTTTAAGTAGCATTTAGTGGCTGGAATAAGAAAGAATTGTTTTAATATGAAACTCATATTTTTAACAATTGCATTCTCTCCCCCCCCCTTAAATTATCTGCTTTATAAAAACACTTTTGCCTTTTAAAATATATATTTCATATTGTCATTGCAGGAAACACTGCTTCCAAACTACATCTCAGGCAAAAAATAACAAAAAATGCTTTTAGAAACTCAGATGATCAAGTTGAATTACTGCCTATAGGGCAGATTGAAAGTGAAGGAAAGAAACGTTTAAACAATGTCTTATTCTGAATATCCTGGGGATAGTTAGAATCCATGGATACGCACTTAAAGAACATTTTGTGACTCAAACTTGACCATATGAACTAGATAGTTTGAGAAGTATGAAAACTTAAAGTAATATTTTGACTGTTATTCTTCTCTTATCACAGCAGCAAACCAATCCTGCTGTTCAAAGCTTCCTGTTCAACATCTCGGGTTGTTCTTTCTTCATACTTTTTCTTGTTCTGGACACATCTGACCTAAACCAATGCATCTTTTTTTCCTGATGGCAGCCTTTCAACCAGTTCTGAAGACCTCTGCTAAATTAATCTCTCTCTCTCTCTCTCTCTCTCTCTCTGATTCTCTCAACTTTCATTTATACAATATCATTCTTTTTATGGTCTCTGTGGCCCTCTCGGATGGCAGGCAAGGCTGCTGGGTCCAGGGGCCGGGTTTGCTGCCCCAGAAGGGGAAAAGGCAGCTTGCCTCTTTTTGGACATCCGGGTATCAGCCAGGGGGTGGAGCTGAGGGCTTATGGACAGCTCCACACTTCCAGCCTTCAGTCGTTGCCTCATACTCGGCTGAGAGGAGTGTGCTTGGCTCACTCCCCTCTGGAGATCGTGGAGCAGTGATGGTGGTTTGGCAGCGGCTCCAAGGGATGAGGAGGTGATGGCGTAGTGCATCAGTTGCAGTGTTTACACCAGCACTAGAGGCAGCACTCATAGGATGGGGGCAGATTGCAGGGAGTAGCAGCCTCATCTGGGATGCATCACCTTCACTGCAGAAGAGCCTCTCAGCCCTATAGGACCTTTGTTCAGCCTTCCAGCCTTGGGCAATTCAGTGGCACAAGGCCCTAAAGGCAGTTGCTGTTACTTGGATCCTGCACCACGGTAGTGGCATCAGCATGGGGAGTTGGGTCTTTCTTGCTCATTGACATTTTTGCTGCTTTGACACCATTCTGCAGCATTTCCTTCCCTGATCCTGGCATAAGTCTTGCAGGGTGGGAGCAGGAGGTGGGTGGCTACAGTTTGGGTGATGGGGCCCTGAGTGTTCAGCACCACTAGAATGGCAAGGGGTGAGGCCTAGGGCAGCATGGCTGCACCTGTGGCTCATTCCAAGCCAACCTCCCTGGGGGCCCATTCAGCAAGGCCTTGTGTCCATGGTTCCCCTATTGTGGCCATTGCCCCCTCCCACTTTTAAACTTGAGGCTTCAGCAGGTCTTTCTCTGTTGGCCCTAGTATTCTCCTGGAGCATAAAAAGGGAATTACTCAGACTTCTATTGTGAGGCCTATTTTGCCTCCCCTTGGAGGATAACTTAGGTATTTGGGCCACTTATAGTGGGTTTATTAACAATTGCTGATATTTGACCCCTACTGTGGGTTTTGCAGCATGTCTGAGGGGGCACCCAATTGTTTTTCCCAGGGGTTTTCCCCATTTTGTGATTGCTGGGAGAACATTGTATGTAAGGCCACCATATTAAACTATGCCAGGAAAAGGTAAGGGGCCCTCCAAGGGCAAGCAGCTGGCAAAGCTGCCCCCTCCTCAAATGCCTGCCCCTATTTTATCCTCATTGAAGGATGAAGATGAAGGACATGGTAGGTAGGAAAACCTGGACCGTTTGGCAGCCTTGGAGCAGGCTGCGGGTGGTACCACGGTTGCAGTGAGCAGGGCAAAAGGGGTGAGGTCTGCTAGGTTGACCACCAACGCTGTCTTTCAATGTGATGTCCTCAATCATCTTTCTGCCCTTGAAGGGATGCATGGAGCAGACAGCAGTGAACCAAGTAGCTCGATTCCAGTGGCTGAGGGCACGGTTGCCGAATCTGATGTTCAGACAGAGCAAGAATGGTCAGTCAAGTCCAGTCAGGTGGCGTTGGCAGTGGAGTCCATGCAGGGAGACGTTAAGTCAACTGCACCTGTCCTGATGGGTTCTTGGCCTTGGGGGCCATGGGGACACGTTGCTGCCCCCATCTCCCCAACGCCAATGCACTCATCATACACGCCAGCCAGCACATCACACTTTCAGGGCATGCCTTCAACTTGATTGCCTGTCTGCCTGGACAGGTCAGAATAGAGAGGCAGCTAGAACTTTGGCTATACTGTGCACCATGGGACCTCGTACATGGTTTGGTGGAGAGGTGCAACCATCTATAGGCCAATTGTCTACTTGGGGTTATTTCCCTGGAACCTTTCAATCCTGGGCCCTTCTGGCTATGGGTCAGTCCCCTTTGAGGCCTTGCCTTTTGAAGAAATCGCAGTGCCCCTAGGGCTATCACTTAACCCCTGCTACTAAATATAAGATTATCCACGGGGAATACGTCAATGTCTTCACTCTCCTTTTCAGGGAACTGGAGAAAAAGGAGAAGGAAGACCTTGATGACCACAAAAAGGAATGGTTAAAAAGTATTGCCAGGGTTCAGCCATGGTGGGCTGCCCCATTATTTCAGTATATAGACATTATAAACAGGGGTTATATGGACTTCGCCGGTGCAGCATGGCTGTAATACAATGAAGAATTCCATATGTGGGCAGCCATTAATCCTGCATTGCAGTGGGACAAGATTTACCAGCAACTGTGGTTGCAGGTCATGTCCTCAGTCAAACCAAATTTAGGGGATCGCTCCAATAGCAGGCAACTGGTTCAGAAAAACCAGAATGTTCAGGGCATCCATACTTCCACGGGTCAGCTGGTTCAACACCAGCTCCTCTGCTGAGATTATGGCTCAAAGGGAGTTTGCTCCAGAAAGACATGTAGTTTTAAACATCAGTGCCCCATCTGCGGTGGCCCTCATCCATTCACGACCTGACCTAGGCAGTCATGGAAAGGAGGAAGGCATTGTGTGTGTGGGGGGGGGCACCCAGTCTTCTGCTGGAAAAGGGGCCCAGCCCCATAAACCTGAGGGTTCTTAAGTGCCTGTTAGCAGCTTATCCCAAGCGCCAAGGCACACATTTTTTGTTGGAAGGTTTTTTGTTCGGATTTATGATCCTGTTCCAAGGCCCTTGAGCATTTTTCGTGTTCACCAATTTTTGTTCTGTTGTGGGCATGGAGGAGGCTGTACAGAATAGAATAGTCGAGTGCACAGAGGGGCAAGTTCTCAATCCCTTTGCTGCTCTTCCTGTCCCATGTTTGCGGGTTTCCCCCCTGGGAGTCATACCAAAAAAAGGCAGTGGATGAATTCTGGTTCATTCACCATCTGTCCTACCCCAAGGGAGGATCAGTGAATGACACCATCCCTGAGCATTTATGTTCAGTTAGGTACATGTTCTTTGACCAAGTGGCCAGGGTCGTGCAGTGCTGTGGGCCTGGTGCCAAAATAGCAAAATGTGACATTAAGTTTGCATTTTGCCTTTTGCCAGTTCATCCAGAGAATTTTGAGCTGCTTGGTTTCCTGTTTGACAGCCAATATAATATGGATAAGGCCCTACCCATGGGGTGCTCTATTTCCTGTGCGGCCTTCAAGCATTTCAGCTTGTTCCTTGAAGGTGCCTTGTGTTCCCAGCTTAAGTGCCTGGACATGGTGCACTATCTGGATGATTTTCTTTTCATGGGTCCAGCAGGCAGTGACCAACGTTCACAGTTGTTAACCAGCTTTGTTAGTTTAGCTGGAGAATTGGAAGTCCCATTGGCCCATGAAAAGACAAAGGCCCCGGCTAATCATTCAGGAATGTATTATTACCTGCCACCAATAGGTGGACCTCATCACTAAGATAGAGGTCAGCCACCTTGGCCTGTATATTGGAGTGTGGCAAATAAATTCCCAAGACATCCCATAATGCATTCTCCAGAGCTCAGTTGGCCTTATGCCTCACTCTTTCAATCCCTGCTGGGATTGAAAGAGTGAGGCATAAGTGAGAAAGGCATAAGTGAGAGAGTGAGAAAGGTCTCCTGCCACACTTGATGCAGAAGCATTGCAGACCATATTATCAGGGTGCCAGGCCAACACTCACCTACAGCCTGCAGGTTGGCCTGTGCCTGGAAGGAAAGGGCCTTACACCTTCACTAGGCTGAGATCATTGCCACTGAGATGGATGACCAGAATATCAGGCTGTAGACCATTCCTTCCTTCAAAAAGTAGTGGCAGCAGCCCTGACCACCTCATGCCCCAACGGCCCTGCCACTCGACCGTGGCCCACTTGCTGAGTCTGACCTGAGACCCGATCAGTGTCTGCTTTACCTGATGGGCCACCCAAAAGACCATACTATGGCTGCAGATAAGGATCCTCATCCTCTCATGGTGAGCCACAGCACCTGAAAATTAGGTTCAATAGGTGCTTGCAAAACCGTCCAATGGATATATGTACAACCAGAAGGCAGAAGACTGCCAGCGACCCACTTTCTGGATGGCCAGCCCCGGGGTCTCCTTTAGGAGGGAGGACCTCTTGTTGGACGCTGACCTGCAGGTGTCATCAGACTCCTCTGGATCCACTGGTTTTGGGGTCTACTTTTGGAGGCACTGGTGAGCAGAGCAGTGGCCAGCTCATTCGTCCAGGAGAGGCCTGATTAGGATCTCACCTTTTTGGAATTGTTTCTTTTTTTTTTTGAAAAAAATTTTATTGGGTTAGAATCCATTATTTTTACATTTACATTCAATTTTCCCCAATTTTCCATTTCTAACCCCCTCCCTTTCCCCCCCTTTTGTTGACTTCCAACAGCTTTCCAACCCTTTGTCCCTTTTCCCTTACTTCTATTAAATTCCTCTATCTAAAACAAATATATATTCTCCATTATTCTAAGCAGTACCTCCTTAACTATTTTTAATATTATATACCCAAACTGTAAGTCTTTGTTTCCATCTTAGATAAACAATTCATCCCATTTTCCAATTTCAAATATTTCTATATATCATAAACCATGTAAATCATACATTCATTTAAATCAAACAATTTGACTTATTCTCTATATATTGCTCATTCTGTTTTTTTTATAATAATTCTATATAACTCTCTCATCCCATAGTCAATCAATTTGACTCATCTATACCTTCAGACATTCAGTTTGGTGCATTGTACAAGTCTTACCAAAGAAAGAAAATATTGTTGGTTAATCAATCCTTATATTTAATCCTTATAATTAATTATTTTCTATCGATATTCTATTTATTAACCTATATATATCTATATATATGTCAATCTGTTAATCTAACTGCTTATAAATTCCCATTTATCTCTTCTCCCCCCGGTAAAGTCACCCCCTCTACATTTTATTATACTTCAGTAGTTCTCAAACTGCCACAGTTTTCCTCCCACCTCCCATTTCTTCTCCAGATATTGTTTCAGCTTCTCCCAGTCTGTGTTAAACTGCCCTGAGTCCAGATCTCTCAATTTTCTTGTCATCTTGTCCATTTCAGCCATGTACAGCAATTTATAAATCCAATCTTCGATAGTTGGCACTTCTTGTACTTTCCATTTTTGCGCATACAAAAGTCTAGCTGCTGCCGTCATGTAAAATGTCAACGTCCTGTGATGGGCTGGAATTCCCTCCATTCCCAAGTTCAGTAGCAGGAGTTCTGGGTTCTTATTGATTTGAAATTGTAAAATTTCACTCATTTCTCTTATTATTTCCCCCCAGTACTGCCTAGCTACCTCACACGACCACCACATATGATAGAGGGAGCCCTCATGCTTCCTGCATTTCCAGCATTTATTAGAAGTGTTCAAATTCCCTAGCGCAATCTTCTTTGGTGTCATGTACCAACGATAGATCATTTTGTAGATGTTCTCTTTAACATTAGTACATGTCGTTGTCTTCATTGTAGTCTTCCACAAGTATTCCCATGCCTCCATTGTTATTTCTTTGTTAAAATTTATATCCCATTTCACCATTTGTGTTTTAACTGTCTCATCCTCGGTATACCATTTCAACAGTACTTGGTATACCTTGGATATTCTTTTCTTGTCCTCTTTAAAAAGGGTCTGCTCTAGTTCCGAATTCTCTATTCGTATACCTCCCTTTACAGAGTCCGAGTTGTATAAGTCTCTAATCTGTCTATACTGGAACCAGTCGTAATTAGGTGATAGTTCCTCTTGCGTCTTTATTCTAAGTTTGGATGCTTCAGTTTTAGTTATTTCTTTGTAAGTTAAGCATTGTTGTTCATTATCAACAGCTCTCGGGTCTATCACCTCATAAGGAACCACCCACAAAGGAGTTCCTTCTTGTAAATAAATTCTGTACTTCTTCCAGATTGTGTATAGACTTCTCCGTACAAAATGGTGCAGGAACATCGAGTTGACCTTTACTTTGTCGTGCCATAGGTATGCGTGCCATCCAAATATTTTTTTATATCCCTCTAGGGCTAATAATTTCTTGTTCTTTAATGTCATCCACTCTTTCAGCCAGACTAGGCAGATTGCATCGTGGTAAAGTCTCAGATTGGGCAGTTGCATTCCGCCTCTTTCCTTTGCATCTTGTAAAACTTTCATTTTCACTCGAGGCTTCTTGCCTGCCCATACAAAATCTGATATTTTCCTCTGCCATTTTTCAAATTGTTTAGAATCTCTGATGATTGGTATTGTCTGTAGCAAAAACATCACTCTTGGTAACACATTCATTTTAACTGCTGCAATCCTACCCAACCATGACAGATTGAGCCTATTCCATTTAATCAAGTCTCTCTCTATCTGAGTCCATAGTTTTTCATAATTGTTCTTGAATAAATCTATATTCTTTGCAGTCAGTTCAATTCCCAAATATTTCACCTTACTTGTTACTTCACAGTCCGTTGTTTCCATTAACAATTGTTGTTTCTGCTTAGTCATATTTTTACATAATATCTTTGACTTCTTTTTATTAATATAGAAACCTGCCAAGTCTCCAAACTCCTTGATCTTATCTATCACTTTTGGCATGTTCTCCAATGGTTCCTCTACGATCAGCATTATATCATCCGCAAATGCTCTGACCTTGTATGAATAGTCCTTTATTTTTATTCCTCGAATTTCCTCGTCTTGTCGTATTTGTATCATCAGGATCTCCAATACTAAAATGAACAACAGTGGAGACAATGGGCAACCTTGTCTTGTTCCTTTACTTATAGTCAATTTCTTAGTCAGTTCATCGTTCACCACAATTGCTGCAGTCTGGTCTCTGTAAATTTCCTTAATTGCTCTGATGAATCTTTCTCCCAATTGTAGCTTTTCCATAGTGGCAAACATAAAGTCCCAGTTTAAATTGTCAAATGCCTTTTCAGCGTCAACAAAGAAGAAACCAACCTCTTTATCACAACGCTTATCATAATATTCAATAGCATCAATCACTGTCCTTAAATTGTCTCTTATTTGTCTATCTGGCAAAAAGCCTGCTTGCTCCTCCTCTATAACTTCCGAGAGCCAACCCTTCAGTCTCTCCGCCAGTATCTTCGCAAAGATTTTATAGTCATTGTTGAGTAACGATATAGGTCTGTAATTTTTCACAGTCAAATCTTGGCCCTCTTTTGGGATCAATGATATGTTCGCTTCAGACCAAGTGTCTGGAATCCTTTGATCCCTTAGAACTCCATTGATCACCTCCTTTAGGAATGGTGCCAGCTCATTGGCCATAGTCTTATAAAATTTAGCTGTAAGTCCATCTGGCCCTGGCGCCTTTCCTAGATTTGCAGATTGTATTGCCTTACTTATTTCCTCATCCGTTACTTCACTGTTCAATTTATTTCTCCAAGCATCCGAGATTTCTGGAAGTGTCATTTTCTCCAAATATGACGCTATTGAATCTTTGTTTACTTCTTTCTTATTGTACAGTTTAGCGTAAAATTTATAAAAGGCTCTACTAATGGTAGTCTGTTCCAAATACGTTTTGTCATCTTCACAAATTTTATTTATTGTTTTCTTTTCCCTTCTCTTCTTCAGTTGCCATGCCAGGTACTTCCCAGGTTTATTTGCACCCTCAAATGCTTTCTGATTCAGCCTTTTGAGATTCCACTCCAATTCTTTATTACTCATTGCTGTTAGCTGTTCTTGAAGTATTTTAATTTCCTGGTATAATTTCTTTTTCCCTGGTCTCTTTTTTAACTGTATTTCCTTGGCTTTTATTTTCTCCTCAATCTCTTGTCTCTTCTCCTCTTTCTTCTTTCTTGCTCTGCCATTTAAGTCCATTAGTATGCCCCTTATAACCGCCTTGTAAGCATCCCAAACTTTATCAGTTGGTACTTCTTTATTCACGTTGTATTGTATGAAGAACTTTGTCTCTCTTCTCAATATTTCCATATTCTCTTTTTCCTGTAGCAAGTCCTCATTTATTCTCCATGCTTTCCTTTTTCTCCTTTTCCCCAAGTTCCACATAATTGGGTTATGATCTGAGCCTACCATCGGCATTATTTCTACGTCCTTAGTCCATAACGCCAAGTCTTTTGAGGCCCAGATCATGTCAATTCTTGATAATGTGGAGTGCCTTGCAGAATAAAAAGTAAACTGTCTACTTTTAGGATATTCTCTCCTCCATACATCTTCAAGAGTCTCTTGTTGAATCAACTCAAAAAAGAGCTTTGGTAATAGTCCTCTTTTCTTTTGTGCCATTGTAGTCTTTTTATCCAGTTCCAAGTCTGTCACTCCATTGAAGTCTCCAGCAAGAATTAGCTGGTCATATGAAAGATCGTCTAAATGCTTCCTCAAATCCTCAAAGAAGCTCTCTTTTGCACCATTAGGTGCATAAACTCCGACTACCAACACTCTCTTTAAGTTCCAAATACATTCCACTACTACAAATCTGGCTTCCACATCTTTCATTATAAATTTTGGTTGTAGCTCCTCTTTTATATACAACACCACTCCTCTTTTTTTTTTACTTGAGGCCGCTACAAAATCCTTGCCCAATTTTCCCAGTTTTAAATATTTTACATCCTGTTTTCGAATATGAGTCTCTTACAAACAAACAATATCACATTTTTGTTTTAATAGCCAGTGAAAGATATTTTTCCTCTTATTCGGTGAATTTAGTCCATTTACATTCCAAGATAATACTTTACACTCCATATTCATAATCTTGTTGGTAAGTCTTTTTCATTGTCCCTTATAAACCGCTCCATCTCCCGCTCAGATCTGATACGCTTTTTGGCACCTCCAAATTCGAAGGACAAACCCTCTGGGAGCTCCCATCTGTACCTGATTTTCATGTCCTTCAACATCTGGATTAGCGCTTTATATTTTTTCCGATCTAGTAACACTGATCTGGGTAATTCCTTCATTATGATAATTGTCTTGCCATCGATCTCCAATGGATCTTGAAACTGTTTAGTCACAATCTTCTCTTTCATGTTTCTTGTTGTAAATTGCACAATCACATCTCTTGGTAGTTTCCTCTGGGTTGCAATTCTCGAGTTCACGCGATATGCCACATCGAGGATAGCCACAACTTCCTCCTCCTCCTTCCCCAGGTATTCAGCTAACACGTCCGTCATCTGTTCTTGCGCTCTTTCCTTCTATCTCCGGCAGACCGCGAAATCTGAGCTGCTTCTCCATGTGTCTACTTTCCGCAACCGCCATCCTTCCCCTCATCAGTCTCATCTCTGTTTGTTGCGTGTCCGCTAAGTTCTCCATCGCTCCTTCTACTGTTTTAACTCTCTGCTGCGTTCCTTGTAATTCATTTTGTATTGTTTCCATACCTTTCTTCACTTCTGACAGCTCCGATTTTACTTCTGACAGCTCCGATTTTACTGTCTGTTTAACCTCTTTGATCAGCTCCAATTTCATGTCTTTAAATTCTTTAATCACCTCTAAAAGTTTTTTATCCAGGTTTTCTATTGCCGATTGCCACTCTTTTTTCGACATCGTGGGGCTTGCTTTAGCTCGCTCCCACGAGTCCGCTCTCTTCCTCAACTCCGTGGCGTTAAATTTAATACCTTTTTTATTTCAAATGTCCCGGTCTTCTTGCATAAATTAGCTTTTAAAGAGTCCAAAATGTCGGGCGTCTTTTCTCTATGGTCTCTCTATGATTTTATAATCCAAAATGGCCTACTTCCTTTTCCGCTGAGGCCGCGACCCTTCCCCTCTCAAAGATGGTGATTCCCTTCTTCCTGCCCTCCAGCAAGGGCCGCTTCTCTCCAGCCGCTCTATTGTTGTTACGCACTTCCTGTCTCCCGTCTTCCCACAGCAGATCTCGCGATGGTGTCTTTTTCTCACAGCTCCAAAGCCACAGGTATTCAAAACAATAGTCCGATTTCTTTAATAACTTCTTTAAACTTAGTCTCTTTTCAAATATAACTCCTGCCGAAGCTTCCCCTCCTTTTCACTTGTCTGTTGCAGTTTAAAAATCTACTTTTTTTTCCCTCTCTGTTTTTATCAATCTGTCCCGTATCAGAAGATAGTGATCTTTACCTTCCCTTCACTTTCCTCGGGTTGTAATCGCTGTTTCGATTTCAAATTCTCCTTTCCACTTCTTCCCCCAATCGAAGCTTGGGTATGTAGGTCTTATGCCAGCCGAATTGGCCCCAAAACTGCCGCAGAGATTGTAGCCGACCCGTCGCAGGGTGGGACCTCAAGGATCGGGAGGGGACCCGTTGCACAGAGCCCCCCCTCGTCCGAGATCTAGCTCACCCTAGGGTCTTGAGCGTTCTTTGCCTGCTCTCCGCCTGAGAGCAGTCGGCCGCGGGCTATTTTCACCCCGCCGGCCGCTTAAAACGGCAGTCCGGTCAGCTCCACAAATGGAGCTGCGTTAGACCTCCATGAATCCCAAACCGGAAGTTCACCTTCCTTATTAGACTATTGATGCATCCTATTGTCTAATTGGTCAGCAACTTTCCAAGATATTGGACACAATGCAGCACACCTGGCCAGTGGTAACAGCTGCTGTGGCTGGGGGCCATGATTTGCCTCCCTGGAGGAGGGGGAGGTAGCAGCACTTTCCCAGCAATCTGGGACCATTGCAAGGGATGGAGCCAGAGTCTTTATAAGGATGCTCCACCCCTCGGTGCCGCAGTTGTGCCTTGTGCTGGATGGAGAGAACACGCATTGTATCGTCTTTCCCCCAGTACCAAGACTCAGATGTGAAGTGCAGCCTTCAGACTTGCGATTTCTGTGACATCGAGGGAGCAGCGCAATCAGGTGGCTCCATCAGCAGATGGTGGCTTCTGTGTTGGTGAAGCCTCCAGTGGAGCTGTATCTTGTAGTGTTGTGTCTCTTGCCACCACGCCGGCCTTGCCCTTTCCTTGCCTGTTTCTTCAACAAGGCTGAGTAGTGTTGGGGCTGTGTGCAGCTTGGGGGTCACTTGGGGAGGCTGATGTGGCCTTTGCTGCTGCAGCCTGGCATGGAGCCTTCCTTTCCCCTACCCCATACAGTGGTTGCCAGGTTAGGAACCCCTCGGGCATATTAGTCCTGTAGCCAGCTTGTTGTGTGGCGGGAAGTGGGGCATTCACCCACTTCCCTCCTCCTATCAAGCAGGTAGTAGGGCTTGAGCAGCCATTCCCCCTCTTTTTCTGCTATCTAGAGGTTTGCTTTTGGTCTTGGTGTGGAGTGTTTCTGCCTCCCTTTTTCTCCTACAGTAAAGGCTCTGCTCTAGTGAGTGGTCTGGTTCCTCCTGAGGGGCCAGGCCTTATGGCCTTGCTAAAGGGGGGAGGGTGAAGCAGGGTGGCCATTTTGAGGCCTCAGCATGGACAGCCATTTTGTGACTGGGTCAGGAGGTCATTTTGGATCATCCTTTTTGGTTTATAGAGTATAACAGGGCAGGTTACCTTGCAGGGTTTGGAAGCTGCTTTGGCCTTGACTGGTATTTCACTGAGTGGTATGCCAGTGTAGTGGTTAAGAGTGCCATGACTCTTTATTAGGGGCTATTATTGGAGGGCATTATAACGCTTTCCAAGAAAAGCTCAGGGCCCTCAAAGAGCAAGTACCAACAAACTGCCCTGCACCCAGGCAGCCCACAGTTGCCCTATCCTCTTTGGATGATGAGGCCAGGCTTAGCCAGCATGAGATTTTTCAGCAGATTGCTGCACTAGAGCAAGCTAAGGGTGTTCTCAGCCCAGTTGCCAAGAGAAAGTGGCCTGTAAGTGTGGCTTCAGGTGTTTCTTTCATTAATGATATACTGTCCTGTCTTTCTGCTCTTGAGGGTACATACGTCCTGGGTGGCCCACTGAATGCACCTGAGGGTAAGGGAATCACCAATTCTTTACTAGGAGGTCCAGTGCATGACAGCAGCATAACATCTGGGGATGAAGACCCTGGTCAAGTGGCTGTAAGTGAACAGCCCCTTGAATTGGAGGGTAAGTCTCCTTGGCCCCAGCAGGGTAGTCAAGCCACTGCCTCACTGCCCCCTGGCATGCCTCAGCCTACATACCCTCAAGTGGGCACTTCGCAAGCAGGGGGAGCAGGATATGAGTGTCTGTCACAGGTCAGCTGACAGGGATGGCAAGTTGGCAGCCTGCTCTGCCAACAAGTCAGGCAGGAATAGGAATGGTGGCATGTTGGAGTTCATTTTACTGCACACTGTGGTCTACCTATGGAACAGTGCCGTTTAGGGCTTTATTTTTATTTTATTTGACTTATATCCCGCCCTCCCCATGAATGGGCTCAGGGTGGCTCACATCATCATTAAAACACAATAAATTAATAGTCAACTTTTGGAGTTACCATTTGGAGACACAGCCATGCCACTGGGTGACCACCTGAAGCTGGCAACTAGGGAGAAAATTGTCAAGGGGGAATATGTGGATATCTTTACCCTTTTCTTCAGGGAACCAGAGAAGAAGGATAAAGAGGACCTCGAGGAGTGTGATAAAGAAAAGCTTAAGTGTTGTAAGGTGGACAGGACATGGGCCAACTGGCTCCTCAAGTTTTTAAACTATGCAGGTGTCATTGCCTGCACACAGCCTTGGAGGGTGGCTCCCCTGTTATAATACCTAGACATCATATACAGGGGGTATTTGGACTTTGCTGGTGCAGTTTGGCAGCAATATGAAGAAGAATTTCAAATGTGCACTGCCTTGTACCCTTCCCTGCCCTAGGATCAGGTTCACCAGCAGTTTTGGGTGCAGGGAATGTCCCCAGCATGGTCCAATGCAGGTTACCTCTTTAATAGCAACCACTTAGTGCATCGGACCTCCATGTCAACTGGCGGTTGCCCTTCCGTTGAGCAGTCTGCCCAGACACATATGTTTTGCTGGGCGTTTGCCTCACAGGGGGTATGCTTCAGGGAGACTTGCAAGTTTCACCATGCATGCCCAATTTGTTTGGGTCCCCACATCTTTATGGCATATAGGCATCAAGGACAGGGCAGTCAGTGTGGAGCAGATGGGACAGAGGCTGCCTAGTAGCAAGCAGGCAAGAGGGGCTTTGCAACAAGATGATTGGGCTAATTAACACATATGTTCTGTCACCTTGTTGTTGAAGGCAGTTACTGGTTGTGTTTGTTTTTTCCTACATGCGGTTGTCGATGGACTGGCGAGGATCCACAGACATGGGGATCTATGGCCTGTCTAGTCATTCTCTTGAGATTAATAAGCTTTTGTTGAGGTTTTACCCAATCTTGCAGGTTCAGGAGGACCTATGGCTTCTCTGCAGTGTGTTCTTTAGAAGCTGAGGATTCCTATGGTATTTATGCCAATGCTTACCTGCCGGGTGTGTGCATGAAGCTTGGAATGTTGTTTTGTTTTAGTCCTAGGGCTTCCTGGCTGTGTGTGTGCATGAAATTTGAGATCCTTGTGTGTATCTGCTCCAAGGCTTCCCCACCGGATGCGTGCAAGAAGCTTGGAATGTTATTTTGTTTTGGGTCCAAGGCTCAGCCTGGGTATGCAGGAAATCCAAGGCTTCCCCACCAAGTGTGTGTAAGAAGCTTGGAATGTGGTTTTGTTTTGGGCCCATGGCCTAGTGCCTGAATGCACTGAATCTCTAAGGCTTCCCTGCCTGTGGTGCAGAAAGCTTGGAATTTTGTTTTGGGCCCAAGGCTTCCCCGCTGAGTGTATGCAAGAAGCTTGGGCCCCAATTTGAGGTTTTAATCCAAGGCTTCCCGCCTGCAGTGCATAAGGAGCTTGGAAGCTAGGTGGAGGGCTAGGCGAAGGCCTAGGAGTCTGTCAGGAGCAGCTGGCTGCTTTATGGCCTAGTTGCGAGGACAGGTGCCCTGGTTGGGAACCCCTTGGCAAGCCAGTTCTCCCCCAGCTTTGTGGGGGAGCTTTAAGGAGGTGAACCACTGCACCTGGCCAGGCCAGGTCTCAGCCGTATGATGAATGGCTTGCACCCAGGGCAGTGAGTGGTTCGCCCAGACAGGTCAGGGTGGACATCCAGGAGTGGCCACAGTATCACTAGTTAGGTCCTTGCCATGTTGACAGATATGTTGTTGTAATTTTAATAAAGTGGTCCTTTAGTTCCGAAACTTGTTGTCTGCCTCATCATTCTGATTGGAGAGGCAAAAATATATTTCTCAGAATCTTCTGCTTGACAGCCTTTTAACAGGTAGTGCAAGGGATTTAACCTAGGGCCTTCTGTATGTAGAACACATGCTCTGCTCCGGAATTTCACCCTCTTCCCTAAGTATTTTGTACAAATCAAGGACTGAACAGAGACTTTTAGATCTTGGAAAGACTACCAACAATCTCTTAAGCTGTATACATCAACAGACCGAACACATTTAGAAGCCATCCATTTTGCTTTTATAACGTAACACTTCCTACCACTATAATTTTCTAAAGCACATTTACTGGTATTTTTCATTCAACCGAAGAGATTTAATTTTACTAGCACTTCTAATTTAAGAGAAATCTTAGATTGAACATATGTTGCTGTTGTTTGTTTGTTTTTTAACTGAGACATTGTTGGTATTGTTCTGACCCACAAATATCATCTCTGAAAGCTTGCAGTTGATGAGATAATGTGTTCCTCTGATGTAATGCTGTTTTGAAGGGCTTAGAAGTATTCATTTGAGATACAGAAGAAAATGTAACGGACACCATGTAAGTATTTGGGGAATAAGTTTCTTCTGACTAGCTCACCCTTGCTCTGCAATTAAATACAGACGGGCAACAATATTTTTAAAAAACCAGATATCTGTAAATGCAAGTCAGGTTGTTTTGGCACAGATTTGTGTCACTGTTGTACAGGGTATTACAAACATACATGAGACTTGCTGTCCAGCAGAATATCATGTTAAACTGTTTCTATAAATCCACAGAATGGCAAAGGCACAAAATGTGCTCCGTGCCCCTGATACAGATCCTTTCTGGCTTAAAAAAGAGAGAAAATTTACCAATTGACAGATGCTGCTTTTGGGTAAGAGCCAGGATTCCTCTCTTGGCTTCTCCCTGGAGCCAAGTGAGCAACATATCACATACAGCTTCTTAGCCACATTGATTATATGCTTGTAAATGTTAGAGATACTTGAAAACTTAATTTAATTCAGATTGTTCATTTATTCCTGAAAACATGGCAGTCATTTTCAAGCTCTCTTCAATGTTAGTGAAATTAATTGACATATCATCCCATATTTAGGGGTTGGATGGATCATCCAGCATTTGATATACATTTTTTTAGTAAGAGGTGCCAAGGCAAAGCAGGGTTCTAGTATCCAGTGGGGAAGGCTGATCAGGGAAGGACATCATTTGTATGTGTTCCTGCGGGTTTTTTGAAACCAACTAAATATATATTTATTTTTATGTGTAGCCTAGAGGGGGCCAACAAGAGGGAGGAGCTGGGGTTCAAAAATTCAGGAAGCCAGAGACTCATCTTGCAGGATTCAGCAAATACATTTTATTTACTTTTTAATGCAGTTTTACACTGCAGCCACTAGGATCCAGGAAAGGCAGTACCTCAAAGTATCTGTTGGCCTTGACTTTCTGCAAGCTTTACTACACAAACCATTTTGTCCCTGCTTTTGTGCTAGGTAAAGGTACAAAGGTAAATTGAAACAGGCTTCTTACTGATTTCCTTACTAAAGATTTATTGTGACATGAAGTTTTTGTGAACTAGAGCTCACATCATCAGGTGTAAGATGTGTAGCCTATATTTGGAAGATGTGAGTCTTTGTATAAATAAGACAGATGACTATATAGAAAAAATATTGAGAAGAACTGGCTGTGTAAACTGAGTATACCAGGAGGGCATTTTTGGCAGGAACAGCTTGGCTGGAAAGAGGGAGGAAAGATTCTCCTCCTTTTATGCAGTTATGAAGGCTTATATAGATACTGTACTCACAATATTTGATGAAGGGAGCTTGACTTTCTAAAGCTTAAACCCTGAAAAATTTGTTTGTCTTTAAGATTCTACTGGAATTTATTTAATGGTAGTTTGAACACTAACTGAGCAGTTCTTCCTCCTACTAAAAAAACTTCCAGCAATACGCAATGAGGCAATAACAGTAGCAATCATCAGCTTTCCTGTGAACTATAGGCAAAATTAGATTTAGAACAAATGTCATATCCTACCTTTCTCCCCATTGGGGGACCCAAAGCAGCTTCTATTGTTTTCCTGTTCTCCATTTTATCCTCACAGCATCTCTGTGAGGTGCATCTGGCTGACAGTTGTGACCCAAGATCAACCATGACAGATTGGGGATTCGAGTATTAGAGACAGAGTTGTGATAGGTTGCTTAAAAGCTCTCTTGTTACATATTGCACCTTGTTCAAGGAATTGTAGATTTGGACCCCATGGTCAAATTCACTAAAAAAAAAAAGGTGGTTCTTTAGCAAACAGGGACTGTCATTCGGTTGAAAAGTAGCCACTCCCACCACCACCCCTGAAAAAGTCTCCCATAGGGAATAATAGCAGGGCTGTGGTTGTCCTTCTCTCCCTCCTCTGAAGGGATGGAGTCATTTTTGATGGCTGGTACACTTTGTTCAGGGGACTGAAGGGAATAATGGCAAACCTGTGGGACAAGATGGAGGGAGGGGGTCTGCAAGGGAAGTCTTCCTCACTTTGTGAAAGGAAACAAACAATAGACAAAGAAGGATGGCAAAGAGAGTTTTCAGGGGAAAGATGCTTTTTAATTGTCAGTTAGCCAATGTAAGAGTAGGAAAATAAAATAAATGCAGAATTTAAAAAAAAATGCTGACTGGTGGCTGGCCACTAGAGATGGGCATGAACTGAAATACGAACCAAAGTTTGTGACGAACTGGGCCGGTTTATGGTTCACGAATTAATGGTTCATCAGAGCCCATTTTTAACGAACTGCCACGAATTTTAGGCTGGTTCATTTGGTTCATTTTTGGGTTCGTCACTGTCTGGTGTCGATCAATCAGTTTCCTAGGCAACAGGTGATGGACTTCTTGCAGACCTTCTGCTGACCCAGAAGTGGCCTTCTGCTGACCTAGAAATGACGATTTGCTGACCTGGATGTAATGTTTTCACAAACCAAACAAACCAGTGAACCAGGGCAGGTTTGTGAAAGTTCATTGTGGAGAAAAATGCTTAAATGCTTTTTTATTACACTTTCCAGAAGATGACAGGTTTCAAAAGACTTTGGTCAAGAGGCACAGTTGGTCTCTGCTGTTTTGTTAACACATTCCTCTAGCCCAAACACCCCTCCTTTTTTCCTGTTGCTTGATTACCATTATAGGAACCAATAGAGAGAAGAATGATAGCTCTGAGAAGCATCTACTTTAGGAGTCTGTAAACTGGGTTCTTTAAAACTGAACCCCTTTTCCAATATGCTTGAAACTTAGGGAGTCTTTAGATTATCCTTCTTTCTTTTTATATTATTTTATTAAAATAGAAAATATCATTGGACTGTTGAGAAAATAACATTGGACTGTAGGAGTCTTTAGATTACAGGGAGGAACTGTGCTATATTTGTAAATTTGGTGCCATTATCTTTATAAACAGCTGCCCCATACCCTCATATGAATTCACCTTATAAAATAATAGTCCTGGATTCCATACCCCCAAAATCAAATGGATTCGAATTCTCAACTTGTAACGTCCTGCCTGAAAATAAGTAATTGTCAATAAATTGGCTTCTTAATCACAATTGGCAATCAGAATGGAGACTGAATTGGTGGAATTTTTGGATATCCCTAATATAAACTTGTTCAGCAGTTGAGTCATTTAGTGCAGAACCAAACAGTGCCAGTAGTCATCCAGTGTCTGATTGTTAGTGGCACATATGGTAAGTGGCATCTCTAATTAAAAGATCTGTGCTGATTACCTTCTAATGGACAAAATATGAAGCACTTGCAATTACCTTTAAACCCCAAACACTTTTGTACCAGGATAATTAATAACATATTTTTTCCAAAGTTGTTAACTATAGGATGTTTTGGAAGTCATTAATTCATAGCTTCACCATAAATTGAAAGTGACTTGATGGCACATAACATACATACACCAGGAACTGAGGTTATCTGCCAAGGCCTAGCTCCTTCAAATATTAGTTGTATGGATACCTGAGGGAGGATCTTTTTTGTAGTGGCTTCTTCTCACAGAATACTGCCCACCCGGCAGGTACCAGTTTAAAGTATTCTTATTTATGCAGGTATGTGTTTGATTCCCCCCTCCCACTGGGATAGCATATTTTTACTGTGCTTTATTGACTCAGTTGGTTAAAGAAGTATTTTCCCCACGTATGATAAAGTTGTTTTAGTGCTAAGGATTTGTCATTTTTATGAAGTTTTATATTTGTGACATTTTGTCTTGCTCTTCTCCATCCTGGAAGCCTATGGTTGGGGGATAGCATATAAATTTTCTCAATAAATAAAAATAAATCACGATTCTCAAGTGAGATGCCTGTTCTGGCCAAAAAGAAAGAGGCTCGATATGTTAATAGATGACTGGGGAAAGACAAAAGGCCCTTTCTGATATATAGTCAAGTCTCCAAGAGTCAGAAGATTCATGAAATTAAAAACACTGCAAGATGTAATGGAAAGAAATAAGTAGATTAGAAATAAAAGGACGTGGAATCCATTTGTTGAAGTGGTGCAGGGAGAAGGTGCTATATGGGGTTCTGGATAGTGTCTTAATATTCAAGAAATAATGTGTTAATTTCTTGCCAGGTTAATTCCATTGTAGGATAAGATAATTTTTAGGCAAATATTTATTTATATTTTATTTTAACTTCCCTTTGCCCCCCCATTCGGAATGAAGAGACAGACACAAGGCTTGGGTATAAATTTGGGCCATTTATTGACCAACATTAAACTTAATAACGGCAAGGGTATAACTAGCGGTACTACAGGTCAAGACAAGGGGTCAATTGGACCAACTCCTCGACCTGCTTGGGCGAGCACCCCCTGCCCCAGGTGCGAGCCATCCATGTGAATGGCTGTAACCCAGCCAGCCAGGCGAATGGTTCCCCCCTTAAAGCTCCATACACCCCAGCCGTGAAGCCCGAGGGAAGGACTTGTACAGGGGGTCCCACAGGCAGTCCACCCTCTCACCTGGCAGCCGTACAGCCCGCCAGCCAATCCCTGACAGACCCCTATTTCCCACCAATGGGGAGGTGCCACTGGGTGCTCACCGGCCCGCTCTGTCTACCCAAATCTAACCTGCCACAGCTAGGGCCAAGCCTCTGCTTAGGCCCTTGCACCCCACAGTTAGCCTAGTGCCAACCATCATCCTTGCCGTCAGTTACCACAGAATATTGTGTTGCCCTTCACCAATAGGTGAACACCAACACCTCTGTAGAGGTTGGCAACTTCGGCCCTAATGCCAGGAAAGGGCAAATAAATAACCCTCCTGCTCCCAAAGCCTTTTAAAGGGCCATTTTGGCCTTATGCCATGATCCCTGATAACCTCTGTAGAGGTCAGCAAATTCAGCTTTTATGCAGGGGTGTGGCAAATAGATACTCAGTCCCTCCCGACAGCTTTCTCTTGGGCTCTGTTGGCCATATGCCTAGCCCCAACCTAGTGGGTCTCAATCTTCCTGCCACACTGACGCGGAAGCATTGCAGACCAAGGTCATTACCACCCAGGTGAAAGACCCTTCCTGCCACCATGACAGGGAAGCACAGTAGACCAAGGTCACTACCATCCAGGTAATAACCAGAACGTAAGGAGGAGGCACACCTCCCCTCAAGCCATCAGGCTACTACTTGCCTGGGCACTGCAAGCCTGTGTGAGCCTGTAAGGAAAGGGCCATGCCCTGCGAGACAAGGTCAACACCACGTGGCGAATGACCAACATGTGAGGCGGAGGTCCGCACCTCCCCTCCAGCCATCAAGCCACTACTTGCCTGGGCGCTGCAAGCCTGTGTGAGCCTGTAAGGAAAGAGCCATGCCCTGAGAGACAAGGTCAACACCATGCGGCAAATGACCAACATGTGAGGTGGGGGTCCGCACCTCCCCTCCAGCCATCAGGCCACTACTTGCCTGGGCGCTGCAAGCCTGTGTGAGCCTGTAAGGAAAGGGCCATGCCCTGCGAGACAAGGTCAACACCACGTGGCGAATGACCAACATGTGAGGCGGAGGTCAGCACCTCCCCTCCAGCCATCAGGCCACTACTTGCCTGGGCGCTGCAAGCCTGTGTGAGCCTGTAAGGAAAGGGCCATGCCCTGAGAGACAAGGTCAACACCACGCGGCGAATGACCAACATGTGAGGCGGAGGTCCGCACCTCCCCTCCAGCCATCAGGCCACTACTTGCCTGGGCACTGCAAGCCTGTGTGAGCCTGTAAGGAAAGGGCCATGCCCTGAGAGACAAGGTCAACATGACGGAAAGTCGTCTGTAATTAGTGCTTCCAAGCGCCCCACTTAGCCGAACAACAAAAAACACTGGAGCCAAGACATTGTGAGAAGTAGTGCAGATGGTGTATTTACAAGTCCATATTTACAAGTGCAAAAATGTGCTCAGCATACAAACAGCAGACTGCAGCAACAAGCAGAGTCACAGCCTGACAGAATGAGAGAGCGAATCCAGAGTACAGTCCTTAGGTCAAGTCCACAAGTATCCAAGTTTTCTCGTGTAGAGTGACAAAGGTTTGCACCAGGCACCAAGCTGAGCAGATCAGCCAAAATGCAGACCTGTGGCTGGACCTTTAATTGTCTACCAGCCTATAGGGAGAGGTAGAGTCAGCCAATCAGCACAAGGCTGATGCAATCTAGCTGCAACCCAGCTAAATGATCAGGTGTAAACCTGTCAGAAAAAACTGCTGACTCACCTCCTGTTAAAGGGCACAGCAGCCCGTACACATGTGCCAGTGAGTTTCCGGTTACTTTGAGTTTTTTATTTTTTGACACAACACACGCGGTGAATGACCAGGACGTGAGGCAGAAGTCCGCACCTCCCCTCAATCCATCAGGCCACTACTTGCCTGGGTGCTGCAAGCCTGTGTGAGCTTGTAAGGAAAGGACCATGCCCTGTGAGACTAGGTCAACACCACGCGGCAAATGACCAAAATGTGAGGCAGAGGACTGCACGCAGAGGCCCTGTCACTACCCGATTGGCATCCTCTTGGCCTGATGAGCCACCCAGAAAATCATGCTGTGTCCACATATGAGGCTTCAACACCTCCTGCAGTGAATCACAGCACCTAAAAAGAAAAAGAAACAATTAGACACAACTCTTTAAAGCGTCAGCAGGGGTGCACGTATGCCCAATACACTGCCTACTATCACCGACCTACTCTTTGGTCCCAGATAGGCCAGTGCAGTTGCACTGCTCGGACTCATCACAGGGGCCCACCTGAACAATTGTGCCCCCACTGTCACTGATCCATCTTGGACCACCTAATATGAAGGGTCACTGAATCAGTCTCAAACTTCAGGTCCTGTGCCCTCGGTGCACACCCAGACAGATCTGTGAGGGATTGGGCCACCAGCTCACTCCTCTCAGAGTTCCGCAGAAGGCCATCAGTGACATTACATGAAATAGCGCAGACTCAAATCCTGATAGGCACACCTTTTTCCAAACAGAGCCTAAACCCAGGCTGCAAGTCTGTGTGAGCATGTAAGGAAAGGTCCAGACCCTATGGACCAAGGTCATACCACCCAGGTGAACAAACTGAATGTGAAATGGAGGCCGCTCCACCCTCCAGCTCACAAAGCAATCCAGCCTATGCATGCAAGGGCCATGCCCCACAGCCCAAGTTATTACTGCACATGTGAATAACAATATGTGAGGCAGAGGACAGCTCCTCCCCTCAAGCACACTGGGCCACCCAGCCTATACATGCACGTCTGTGGGGCCTGTAATAGAAGGGATGTGCCCTTGGAAATTTCAACTCATTACTCCCTGGTGAATGACCAGGAGTGAGGGAAAGATCCTCATGTCCCATCAAACGGAAATAACAGCTGGCCATCATGTTCCTTGTGGCTAAGTGCAGTGTCAACCAGACCCTTCCTTAAGGGCTTGGGTCATCACTGTGCAAATTCTCAAGAATCTAACTTTCACACCAACCATTAACATCATGTAGCCCCAGAAAATGCCCAGGCCAACATCAAATGGGGAGGTTTACTGGTGAACCTAAAGGCGCATAAGCTGCCTGATGGCTGCTACTGGATACAAGGCGAGCCCCTTAATTTCAACCCCACCCCCATAACTGTGGGATATATCCACTAGCCATAACTCCTACAGACCAACCTATGCCCCAGCCTAGAGACCTCCATCTACTTAGACATAGGTGCACCGTGTGCTGGGGGCTATAATATCTGGTTGTCCAACAACCACAGCCATCCCTGAAGGCCTAGCTCAGAGGAAATCTGAGGGCAAGCTGCCCTGTTGCATCTGCAGTTGAGACTGGGTGTTGCTTTGAAACATAAATGCCAAGACCAGTCTCCAGAACCCATCTCAAAATCCTATATGATTTGGATGAAAGGGTTAGGTATGGGCATCACTGCCTAATTGTCCACGTGAAGTGTGCTGAGGGGTTATCTAGTTCCCTCCCCCACACCAACTGCCAGAAGGATTGGAAAATTCCAAGCATATACGGTGTATAGTAAGACCCCCATTCTGACTGGTAAACGGGCCACTGCTCAGCCCACCAGCACCCCTGAACTAAACTCAGAGCTGTTAAGCCCCAAGGCAGCAGAAACTCCAAGGAAACTCCACCTCTAGGTATCAACACCCTGGAGACAAGGCTCAAAGCCCAGCCAGCTGCTGAAGCTCCCATAAAGGAGGCCGGCTGGCAGCTGCCTCGTCCATGTACAGTAAACCACCTTAAATCTAATTCACTGTCTCCCTCCTCAGGTCTACCTCATCCTTCTCCTCTACTTCCTGAAGAGGAGGGTTAACCCCCAAACTGCTGCTCCCTTTATGACTGTCCCTTTATAACTGAATCAAGAAATAACTCAAGACGCCAGACTATAAAACTCAAAGGCAATACCCAAGAGGATACAACCCAGGAGTCTAAACATGGGAGCCTGGAGACTGTTGCCTGACCCCAGGAGCCCCCACAGTCATGCACTAGGAGCCAGTGGACTTACCTATCTGCCATTCAGGTTCACTGTCACCCTCACATGACTAGGTTACAGCAGCCTAGGCCAGTTCTGCTACCAACGTCAATTGTGCTAAGGCTGCAAAACTGAGCAGGGGAAGGGGTTTACAAGCTACCACCCTGACCCTATAAATCCTTGCTAAGCCAATAGCAAAAATATGTGAAGCAATCTGCCCTTCAGATGACTGCAAGCCACCCCCTACCCCAGCCCCAACCAGGCCTTCACAGCTGAAGCTGTAAGTACTTTCTCCAATAGAGTGAAAATGTTGGGGAGGGGGGGGGGCTAGATAAACTAGAGGCCTGCAGGGACTGAGCCTAACCATGTTTCAGGCCTCCTGACTGATGGACACTGATAGCCCAGTATTTCCTTACTCCCTGTGGCCACTTCATCATCCTCAAAGGTTAACTGTGCAGGTATGGCTGCTTTGCAGGATACATATTCAGTGGTTGTTTGCCCTTAGCAGGGTTGCTAGCCTTTTTATTTTTTAAATTTATAGTGGCATGATGGAAATGTACAGTTATGCAATGTACTGCAGTAACACATACCCCCAAAATGGAAGCCCAAACACTGTGTAAACTGCAGAGGCCTCTATAAAATGGCTGCCAGTGCTAGGCTAAGCAGGCCACAGGATGACACACTCAAAATGGCCACCCCAGCACAGCAGAAGCTGTAAAAGCCTCACCAAAATGGCCTGCAATTGCCAGTAAGCAGGAGGCAAATCAAGAGCATATAAAATCCACACTCAAAATGGCCACTGCTGGAGCTGTGCCTATTGTAGATGCCTTCTCAATAAGGCTGTACTGCCAGGAGGCAAAGAAGGCCACTGATGCCACACTCGAAATGGCTGCATCCAACTGAATAAATTGCTAAGCCTTTTCACAAAATGCACCCCCTGCTGCCTGAAGGCCGTAAGCCGAGCTATTGCTGCTAGAAATACTCCCTCCCAAGTAAGTATAAACGGGGGGGGGGGAGGAGGAGGAAAAAAGCCTAGACAGAGAGGAGGCCTACCAGCATCCACCCTGCTAAACCAGGAGCAGTAATGTAATCCAACCCTCAGATGGCTGCAATTCACTCCTGCAGCCTACTGAAAAGCCTATTGCTATTTCTGCTGAAAGTACACCCTCCCAACAAAATAAGGGGAAGCAGAGCCTAATTAGGCTAGAGGCCTGGAAGGACTGGATATAACCCTGCTTTAGCCCTCCTGGCTGATAACCAACAGTCCCCAAGTGTAAATAAGAAGAGGATAATAATAATAATAAACTCTGCCAAACCACTGAGCCTGGCGCTGGGCCTGGCTCTCCTCCTGTTGTTTGAAGATATCAAGCAGGGGACTATCACAGCTTTCCCCAAGAAGGTAGCTATGGCCACCTAGCCCTGAGGGCCTGCAGTAAAACTAGCCTCAGAGGAGCTCTGCTGAGAGAGCTTGATATATGCTCTGCTCAGGCCGAGCTTTCAAAGCTGACTGAGCCCTACAGAGGCGGAGCCGCCCTTTACAGGGCCAGGCCCCACCTCCCAAAGCCTGGATGCCCAGGAATGTAAGGCTGTCTCTCCATCCGTGCAGTGAGGCAAAAGTGGCACCCAGCCTAAGCATGTTTCACATGCAGCTGGGTGTGCCATCTTGCTCAAAAGTACAGTTTCCACTCCAAATAGGAGCATGGGTTAGCACCCCTCCCCAAGTATGACGATAAGTCTTGCTGAATGTTGGTTTGGATGGCTATTGGTACTCTGTGCACCTCGGCCAACAGATGTGGAACAATGGCAATACTGTTTGAAACAGCTTTTTCTCAGGGACAGATATTTTGTACTGGAATCAGCCTGCTGTCCCATCCTAGAGTATGAGGTTGAGTTTCACCAAACTGGCTGTAGTGGAATAAAAAAAAAATAGAATCTTACTGTTTTGTTTGCAATAGAGATTTAGTTAGTTTGGCCTGGTCAGGCCTTTACCAAGTGTCCTGATTGCTATGTCGCTGTTATATAAAGTCTTGAATAATTCGTGGTCACCCTAAGTTACCTAATTATGAAGCAAACTCAGCAAGTCCACATGCTTATCAGCTGTTAGGACCAGAAGGGTTTGGAGAGAGGGGTCCCCTGCTACTGGAAAGCATCCACTGAACCTCAGTTGCTGTATGGCAGAGGAAAAACAGACAGGGTGCCTCTTGGCACAGGAATATGAGTAGGTAAATGATTCACAGCCATATTGGGTGAGCCACATTTAGAGCCAGGATGGGCATACCCATATGCAGGCAGCCTCTACATTTGCTCAATATTTTGCAGATTTTTTTCCTGTAGGTATCTCCTGTATAAAAACTATTTTTGATCTTTTGAAAACCTCACACACTAGCCTCCTTTGTTCCACACAGAAAACAGGAAACAATAGGTGAGTCAAAGGTAGCCTTTCCTGTATTAAGAAACAGTACAGGCTTGGATCCCTAGAAATGGTCTTAGTTGCAAAATAAATTGGAGTAGATGGCCAGAAAAAGGCTTTGGATTTTTATTTGAAGCTTTAAAAGAGCTAGATATATATAGTGCCCTGAAGCTACCTTTACTAACTTTTGGTTATTAGTAATTATTTGTGTTATCTTTTTGAAAACATTGCTCTTCTTGTTCTGCCATTAGTCTTCCAAGAGAAAACAATGGATACTTCTGTTTAAAAAAGTGTTTAGCTAACTTCACAGTATTTCCCAGCTGATATTTTCCGAATCTTCCCAAACCACACTTTCTTGACTACACAGCTAAATTTTTGTTATCACCTAGTATCTTCAAAAGTGATGGCTGCAACCTTTCCTTAGAAAGAACTGATACTTATTTCATTTATTCATTGAACAGCTGTTGGTTATGCTATTTGTGGGAAGGTCTCTTGACAATGGACTCTAATTCTAAGTGGAGACATTAAGGAACTGTTATTCAGAGGTAAACACACAATTATGTGAATTATTTTTGTGGAAACTGTTGCAGAATGCTAGGCACCTTGTTATGCCTTGATAGTAAACATACTTGCCAAGAGGCAAAAGCTAGTGGTTTCAATAGAATTCACTTCCAAACAATAAAATTACAACCATAAATTTATGTAAGATTGCATAAAATTACAATCCAACAGCCACTTCACTTCTAAAGAATAAAGGAACAAGTTAAAAAGGTTTAGTTCTGGAGTTAGGGATGTACCATCCCAGAAAATATTATTTTTTTTAACTTGCTTATATTTTTTTCTCAGCATTGTCAGTTTTCTAGTTTTCTATTGATCACTTTTATTGTGTATATATGTTTCACTATTTTTATACTAAATTTATACCCAAAATATATGCCATTTATGCTACATTTCATGTATAATGTATCATACTCATTTATTAATGTGCAATTATCACTGATAAACGTGTATATTTATGGGGGAAATTTAAAAGAAACAGAAATGGCATAAAATAATATAATGGGTTTGATTCACAACAAGGGGTAGAAAAATTGAAATGGAGATTTTCAGATCAAAAGAATGACGGAAAAAATTGAAATAATCTCTCCCTCTCTACACCCACTCATACATACAGCACAAGTTACAAGTCCTGACAAACCAAGCAGCCTCAGTGCTGATACATCAGCAGAACCTTCCATTGCTTCTAATGCAGAGGTACCCCTCATCTCAACATTTGCAAGCACAACTGAGTCTCAGGGCTGCTGCTTTGGAGTATAGTTTCTTCCTGACTTCTAGTGCATCATCGAATATAAGACACTTTGGCCCATAGGCACTGGAAATGCTGCTAGGGATGTTAAGGTTCACAGGTGCCCACTGGTGGTGGGCAAACTTTCAAAGATTTGCCTCCTCGTCTGCAGATTGCCCAGCTTCTGGAAGTGACATCGTCACGTCACCTGTGGAGCGTTCCCGTGCTTTGTTTGGTGCTGATTTGGGCCACAAATGGGCCGAATTGGCCCTGTGTGGTGCGGGGGAGCACTCACATGGCCGGCATGGTGGCATCACTTCCAGAAGTGATGTCATCACATTGGCTCTGGGGCAAATGCGTGCAATGCACATGCACAAGAGAACCTCATGGGGCACACAAGGTAAGTGTTAGGGATTCCACCCTCCTGACAACATCCCTAAGGGATGTTGCTGCCACAGAGGAATCAAGACAAAACTAGCCAGCTCTGCTTTGTTCTCCTCCCCACTGGATCATACTTCAGTTGTGTTCAAATTTGGCACTGCTTATTCCATAGTAGCTTAATCTGATCCACAGAATAGGGCAGCCTGACATAGACACTGCCACAGAGTCCATCCTAGGGGTGTGCATAACAAAACACCCAAGCTGAAGGTATACACAAAAACTGTTGTTTCGTATCATTATTTAGATTAACTTGCACAGCAACACAAATCCAAAATGCTTGCAATAAGAAAAACTCCTCCCCAAAATTCTGTAAGTTCCAATCCTTACCAACTAAGCAATAAGGCCACATTTTTTTCTCTGCACTGATTTCCTGGAAATGGCATCTCTCCCTTTCAATCAAAGAGCATTCTGAACCAATCCAAACTGCAGAGAGCTACCATTATCTCCTTGTTCACTGGAGATTTTTTTTCTTGTAAAGTAGAAAAGCCTTGGCTTGCTCAGGTGCCCTAGAATTCAAACTTCCCTTCTGCACAAGCCTTTCTTTTATCCCTGAGCCCCTTGCTTGCATAGGTTGTAATTGTGCTTACTGAGCTGAGCTATACTTTGCACTGAGATATGCCTTGCGGAAACTGAGGTATGCTTTGCAGAAGTTGTATTGATTGCAAAAAGCTGGTTGCTTAGCAACCTCACTAGAGCTTGTAAATTACTTTCTTGCACTTCATTAGCACTGCAACTGATGAGGTCTTTGGAAACTGTCTGCTTTCCTTCTATGGCCCTGCACCTCCTCTGTTCTCTGTCCTCTGTGCTTTTTTCACTTCCAGTCTATCTCACTTCCAATCAGATCATTGTAAGGCAGGAACAAGGAACAGTCCCTGCCATTCCCAAACTGTCTTCCTTCTCCCCTTCCCCTGTCCTTGTGGGCTAGAGATATATTTTTTCTTGAAAATGTAGAGAGTGTGGCTGTGCAGAGAGGGACTTACTTTGAGGGTCTGTAAAATTGACCTCCTTTTAAAATATGCTTGAAATATATGAGGTATTTAGATTAGAGGGAGAATTGTGTTCTGTGACAATTTGGTGCCATTATCTTTATAAACAGACCCTTGAATAGATATCCCATTGAAAATAATGGCACCAAAGGTGGGGGAAACTCAGATTTTACTTTCAAACTAGTAGTATCCTGTGCAGAAATAATAGTGGTAAACATTCATAACACCCCCCCCCAAAGTCCAGATCAGAAATTAGAACAAAAATCCTTTCAGTACACACCCCTAATCCATACTGCTAACAGCTACTCAATTTTATTGGTTCATATTTTTTAAAAAATGCTTCATATGCATTGCAGATTTCCATCAACTTTTTTTAGTACTTTAGTTTTAGTTTAGTGTTTTGTAGATAAGTATCAGATTTTTTATAAAGCTTTACTGCAAAAAAAATGCCTACTATGAAGAGTTAATAAAACTTTACTGCCAAGCTTAGTACCTGGCTGCAGTTGTGTTCAAAGACTCCTTGCAGAGAACTAGCATGATCTCTACCCATAGACAAAAAAGTGATAATTAAGTAATTAAGTGTCTTCTATTTCATTTCATGATCTGCTTGAGGTATTCAACATAGTTATCAGTAGGTTACAACATGAGTCATATAGGATCAGTCTAATAATATTGCATGGATAGGGCTTAGGTACTTTGATATTGTAGAGGGTAAGGAAGTGTTAATTGTAAACTCATCTGGAAGATAATTGCAGATAGTCAGTTATTCATGCTAAGTCCCAGCTCAAAATAACAGGTCTCATTGTCTTCAAGCGATCTTAATTTCAGCATTTGTTCAAATATTTTTTAAACTGAGTTTCCTTAGTCAAGGAAACTTTAGTATAGTATTATTGACTAGGGTTATAGTCCAATATGGGCCAAAAGATATGAAGGCTGTACAGCACAAAGGTAACAGGGACCACTAATTCACAGCAGATTGCAGGGGGGGGGGGTCTATTTCTCATATTTATAGTCTTTTTTCCCATCCCAAATATTGAAGTTCCTAGTAGGTTATCAATAACAACAAAAATAATAATTTATTTATATATCACCCTTCAGGACAACTTAATGCCCACTCAGAGTGGTTTACAAAGTATATTATTAATATCCTCACACAACAATCACCCTGTGAGGTGGGTGGGGCTGAGAGTGCTCCAAAAAACTGTGACTGACCCAAGGTCACCCAGTTGGCTTTAAGCATATGAGTGGGGAATCAATCCGGCTTTCCAGATTAGAGTCCTGCCACTGTTAACAGCTACACCAAACGTAATATTATTTATTAATTGAAAATATTTTGTTAGTTTAAAATACTTATCAACCAACTCAGTAATCTTAATTCCTAAATTCTCAGTACATGTGCAGGAAGTTCTCAAGGAACATGTACGTTTTTTTGTGTGTGTGTGTGACTTGTTGTTGTGATTGGATCCCACGCTTCCTCCAAGAGGAGGAGCAGTGTTGTAGCCTGATAACAAGCCTGGGAGATAAATAAGCTGGACGTCTCTAGCAAATTCCAGAACTCAGCATGGCTTTGGCTTCAAATACCCAAAGTACACTATTAGGCTGTGATACTGTTCTTCAGTTCACATGTAGAATGTATGCATGAAGGGGCTTTAGTGAAGGGGACTTAATGAATGCTTGGAGGACTACTGCACAATCATACTCTCTATTATGTAAGACTATGGTGGTTTGAGGAAGATTCAAAGGCTCAGAATTGTATTTGTAGCAGGACAGAGCAGTGCCTTTTTTGCTAGGGCTCCAAAGCTGTGGAATATGATTCCTGATCAAATACACCAGTCTTTCTTCTAGTGATGGGTTATATGCTTCCATTAAGCAGTTGTTCAGTGAGAAATGTTAGGCAAATTGATTTCAATCAGCTTTCCAGGATATTTTCCTGCATCTTAAAATGCTGATGAAGTTTTATAAGGGTTTCAGTTTATTAATTTTGATATACTTGTTTTGAAAACCACTCTGAGGTTTGTCAGGAGAAAACTGTGACCTTCATATAAGGTAAATATTTTCTACGGAGACAAGTGGCAAAAAAGTCTAAGGAAGCCCAAATTAAGGGGTATACTGCACATCCCCCTCAAGAAGCAGTGTTTTGCTAATGAGTATCAATTGGCAAGACAAGTAATAAAACAATTTAGTGAAGAGTGAACCAATGTAGTGCCATGAATGTACTGCCATGAAGCTCCTTGCGTGGTTTTAGGCTGCTCACACTCTCTCAGCCTAATATAATAGATTTGTTGTGAGAATTTTCTTATGGATCTGGATGTATTTAAGAGAACAGGAAGTTACTGTGGCACAGACACTGAACTTTACATGTTCTGCTGACAATATATTTTAACCATTTGTTTCTTCTTCTAATAAATAACCTACTGTTACACTTTCATTGCCCCTCTCAAAGCCTTCTGTCATTTTGTTAGGCATCCTTCAAACATATTCTTCCCCATCCTTCCTCCTTCTCAAAGACAAATAAATTAAATTGTGTATCTTGCTTGAACAAAATGGCATTTAACAATGGATGGGTGTTGCCTTTGTTTTGTTCTTGGTTGAAAAGAGGTAACATACAATCAGTACTCACTCTATAAGAGTTAAATATCTTTTCAAAATATATTAGGACAAATAATACTCTTGACACTTTGCCATATTGCCTTTTCACATATAGAATTACTCCTTCGTAACCCACAGTGCTGATTAACAGTTTTAGATAGTACCAATTACTGATTAAGCATAATTAACATTAAAATCTATAGATGAAATTCACCAAAGACTGAACTCATCAAGCCCCATTGATTTCTTCTGCCATTGAAAGAAATGGGATTTAAAAGTAATGCAAATGGATCCTGTCCATTATTAAGTACAGGCTTATATAACATTGTTTTATTGATGTTCAACAAAGAACTCACGGTGTGTTTGTTAGCTGTGATGATAAAATATTCAGAATTTTGCTGAAAATTGTGTTGCATGTTTTAGTCTGAGGTCCTTCTCTATGGAATCCAAATTGCCTTGACTATTGGAGCAGTAAGTAAAAAATGTTGAGGGGGAATCATTTATGGCAAGATGAAACTGGTCCTTTAAGTAATGAAGTTAAAGTTAGGGGCCAGTCAATACAGGGAATGTGTAAATTAGGCAAAGAAAAATGGTGGCATATTCTGATGCACAGACATTTATGCTTCCATGGGTGTTGATAATGCAAAAGCCTGACTGGTAAAGGTGTTTATGTATGATAGTTGCTTGTTGCAATGACTGATCAAGAGATGTGTTGTAGGGATGTGCGTTTCGGCATTCAGAATGCCGAAAGAATGCCGAAACAAAAGTGTTTCGGCTTCTTTCAGGGAATGCCGAAACGTTTCGGGGAATCCCGAAACGTTTCGGGTAGCCGAAAGAAAAAAGCCGAAACGTTTCGGGATTCTTTCGTCTTTCATTCGGCTTTTCAATGGGAAAATGCCTCCGTCTTCCCGGACGTCTGGGGGAGGCATCTTCCCACCGAATAAGCCCAAAATTGGTGGGGACCTTCCTCTAACCCTTCTCTAACAACCACCCAAGTTTCAGACAGATTGGACTTTGGGGGGCCATGTTATGGCCCCCCAAAGCAGGTCCCCCCATCCTCCCATAAAGGAGCATCTTCTTCATTATTTCCTATGGGGAAAAAATGAAGAAGCAGGCTTCCTTTGCCAGGGGTGGCATTTTGCATGCAAAATGCCCCCTTACCCTCAGGGGCCCTTCTCCCACCCCTCCTCCCACCCCCCACCAAGGCTCAGCCTGCTCCCACTTGGGGGGGGCATTTCATGGCCTCCCCAAGTAGGTGCTCTAATCTCTACCACTGACAGCTGGGGGAGGCTTGTGTTGCCAGGGGTGGCATTTTGCATGCAAAATGCCCCCCAACCCTCTGGGGCCCTTCTCCCACCCCTCCTCCCACCCCCCACCAAGGCTCAGCCTGCTCCCACTTGGGGGGGCCATTTCATGGCCTCCCCAAGTAGGTGCTCTAATCTCTACCACTGACAGCTGGGGGAGGCTTGTGTTGCCAGGGGTGGCATTTTGCATGCAAAATGCCCCCCAGCCCTCTGGGGCCCTTCTCCCACCCTTCCTCCCACCCCACACCAAGGCTCAGCCTGCTCCCACTTGGGGGGGGCCATTTCATGGCCTCCCCAAGTAGGTCCTCTCAGCCCCTAAAGTCCACCCCTTACAGCCCCACACAAACCCAATTCCCCCCCAGCTGCCGCACACAGACCCAAATCCCCACATTAGCCCCTCACAGACCCAAATCCACCCCCACCTGCCCCACACCCATAACCCCAGGAACAGGCTGGCAAAGGCCAGCCCTCTCCCTTTGTTCCCTATGCTGGGAACTTCTAAACTCTCTTTCCCTGGGCAATTCTGCACAGCCCAGGGGTGCCACAATGGTGGGCACACTTCTGAGTGCCAGCTGGTCCCTGTGAAAGAGCACCTGAACCACAGACACCCTCCCTCAAATTCCCCCACCACCTACAGAGATGGCTGGCCAGCCAGCCCCATTGTTCCCTATGATGGGAACCAACTGCACAACAAAGAATAAAACAAGAACAACACAAAATAAAGTTTTTTAAAAATTATTTTCTCCCTTCCAAAGTACAAGTAGGCAAAGCATTATGACACATAACACCAGCAGTCCCCCACACAGAAAAATAACACAACTCACTTAACATCAGAGAATCACAAAGCACGATTCCTGTCAAAAACACTTTATTTCTTGAACAGCTTTAGGCTACACAGCAGGGGGGGAACACCAAAGGGCATGGCAGCAGTATCTTACACAAAAATAACACAACTCACTTAACATCAGAGAATCACAAAAGCACAATTCCTGTCAAAAACACTTTATTTCTTGAACAGCTTTAGGCTACACAGCAGGGGGGGAACACCAAAGGGCATGGAAGCAGTATCTTACACAAAAATAACACAACTCACTTAACATCAGAGAATCACAAAAACACAATTCCTGGCAAAAACACTTTATTTCTTGAACAGCTTTAGGCTACACAGCAGGGGGGGAACACCAAAGGGCATGGAAGCAGTATCTTACACAAAAATAACACAACTCACTTAACATCAGAGAATCACAAAAACACAATTCCTGGCAAAAACACTTTATTTCTTGAACAGCTTTAGGTTACACAGTAGGAGGGCACAAAAGGGCATGATAGCAATGTACTACAAAAAATAATACAACCCACTTCACCGTTTTTGACAGCAATTGTGTTTGTGTGATTCTCTGATGTGAAGTGAGTTGTGTTATTTTTGTGTAGTACACTGCTTTCCTGCTCTGTGGTGCCTTCCTACTGTGTAACCTAAAGCAGTTACAGAAATAAAGTGCTTTTGACAGCAATTTTTTGGGGTGATTCTTTAATGTGAAGTGAGTTGTGTTATTTTTGTGTAAGATACTGCTTCCATGCCCTTTGGTGTCCCCCCCCTGCTGTGTAGCCTAAAGCTGTTCAAGAAATAAAGTGTTTTTGACAGGAATTGTGCTTTTGTGATTCTCTGATGTTAAGTGAGTTGTGTTATTTTTGTGTAAGATACTGCTGCCAAGCCCTTTGGTGTTCCCCCCTGCTGTGTAACCTAAAGCTGTTCAAGAAATAAAGTGTTTTTGACAGGAATCGTGCTTTGTGATTCTCTGATGTTAAGTGAGTTGTGTTATTTTTCTGTGTGGGGGACTGCTGGTGTAATGTGTCATAATGCTTTGCCTACTTGTACTTTGGAAGGGAGAAAATAATTTTTTAAAAACTTTATTTTGTGTTGTTCTTGTTTTATTCTTTGTTGTGCAGTTGGTTCCCATCATAGGGAACAATGGGGCTGGCTGGCCAGCTATCTCTGTAGGTGGTGGGGGAATTTGAGGGAGGGTGTCTGTGGTTCAGGTGTTCTTTCACAGGGACCAGCTGGCACTCAGAAGTGTGCCCACCATTGTGGCACCCCTGGGCTGTGCAGAATTGCCCAGGGAAAGAGAGTTTAGAAGTTCCCAGCATAGGGAACAAAGGGAGAGGGCTGGCCTTTGCCAGCCTGTTCCTGGGGTTATGGGTGTGGGGCAGGTGGGGGTGGATTTGGGTCTGTGAGGGGCTAATGTGGGGATTTGGGTCTGTGTGCGGCAGCTGGGGGGGAATTGGGTTTGTGTGGGGCTGTAAGGGGTGGACTTTAGGGGCTGAGAGGACCTACTTGGGGAGGCCATGAAATGGCCCCCCCAAGTGGGAGCAGGCTGAGCCTTGGTGTGGGGTGGGAGGAAGGGTGGGAGAAGGGCCCCAGAGGGCTGGGGGGCATTTTGCATGCAAAATGCCACCCCTGGCAACACAAGCCTCCCCCAGCTGTCAGTGGTAGAGATTAGAGCACCTACTTGGGGAGGCCATGAAATGGCCCCCCCAAGTGGGAGCAGGCTGAGCCTTGGTGGGGGGTGGGAGGAGGGGTGGGAGAAGGGCCCCAGAGGGTTGGGGGGCATTTTGCATGCAAAATGCCACCCCTGGCAACACAAGCCTCCCCCAGCTGTCAGTGGTAGAGATTAGAGCACCTACTTGGGGAGGCCATGAAATGCCCCCCCCAAGTGGGAGCAGGCTGAGCCTTGGTGGGGGGTGGGAGGAGGGGTGGGAGAAGGGCCCCTGAGGGTAAGGGGGCATTTTGCATGCAAAATGCCACCCCTGGCAAAGGAAGCCTGCTTCTTCATTTTTTCCCCATAGGAAATAATGAAGAAGATGCTCCTTTATGGGAGGATGGGGGGACCTGCTTTGGGGGGCCATAACATGGCCCCCCAAAGTCCAATCTGTCTGAAACTTGGGTGGTTGTTAGAGAAGGGTTAGAGGAAGGTCCCCACCAATTTTGGGCTTATTCGGTGGGAAAATGCCTCCTCCAGGCGTCCTGGAAGACGGAGGCATTTTCCCATAGAAAAAAGCCGAAAGAATGCCGAAATAATGCCGAAAGAATCCCGAATCCCGAAAGAGATTCTTGTTTCGGCTTTCAGCTTTAACGATAGAGAATTTTCTTTCGGCTTTCTACTTTCGGCTATAGCCGAAAATTTTTGGCTTGCACACCCCTAATGTGTTGTAGCAAAACACATAGACAAGTCTGTACAAGCTTTTGGAGCTCAGTATTGGCTCATTACCTAAACCTCTTAGTTATATGAATGAGAACTGCATAAAATTCTATTTGGAAAGAGTACATAATAGAAGTTCCACTCTGTTTCATTTGATTTTCCCTATAGCACTATCAGATGCCTCTGTTAAGTATGGATTGTGCAAAGTAACTTTTTTTTTCTTTATATCATATCACTTGTAAGGATTGGGAATAAAACTAGCACAAACTTGTCCTTTGAAAATCATGTTTCTTCTTTGATCACAGCTTGTATACATGACCACAATTTGTAATTCTCTGTGTATTTGTAGATTATATTTTAATTTTTTAAAATGTACATTACATTTTTCTATTCCTGGGATCTGTACTTGGATTTCTATAATCTTGTCATGTAAATCTTTGACTAAGAGATTAAAAAGGTAGACCAGTTTTGTTAATCGAGATGTGATAGCCTGCTCCTTGGTTTCAATTTCCCTGCAATGCACATTGCAGAGCAATAAGATGGGTTTACATTTTACCTTTGTCAAATTGACATGAATGAGTAATCCTCAAGCAACACTCTGAATCGCTGTGGATTTAAAGATTATCTCTTTATCTTGTCAGAGCCTCAGGTTTACATCTCATTGGAAAGATGGCACTAGTGGCTTCCATTTTATTTTCTTAATGCAGCATTAGCATAAAAACATGACAGCTCCAACCTGTGTGGAACATTGAAGTAGGTCCCTTTTGCACATCTCTCTTATCACCCAGCAACTCCACCATGCCGGTTTGCCCCTTCTTCCTGTAAACGCTTTCCTGACAGTTTTGTCAATGAATCTTTTTGAAAATGAAGCAATATGACGCTGTACAACATGGTGTTACCCTGGCAGAAGAGGTAATTTGCATGGTTTACCTTTTGCTTCTGTTTGATATTTTGCTTCAGCTTTCACTTACTACCTGACAATATGACATTGTATTTGCTAACACCATTGCAGAGAGTAGCAGCCTTTTCCGGACTCTCTTTTATAGCATCATTTGTTAATAGCTGAAAGATAATTATATAGTATATATTAGCACTTAAATACTTGGTCTCCTACTTGTTACCGAAATAAGGGTTCAAAATATCAATAACATGTATAAGGAATACAAACAGTTGGACCTGGATAGAAACTTGCTTTCAAGGCTTTCCTAGGCATTAAACAATTTATTATTACATTTTACAAGTATGGATTGTGAACCAAAAATTTCCTATAGATGTGCACAAAGACTTGTGTGTGCACAGCAAAGTCCCCCCCCCTTCAATAGTGCCCCAAAGAGCATTAAGAAAGCATTTACTGAAGTTCTTCTGAATCCCTGGAGGGAGGGAGGAAGTCTGTCTCCTGAAATGATGCTGTATGCACTGAGTTCACAGTGCAATTCTTTTAGTTTGGTCTATAAGTGTCATTTCAGCAATTTTGGTGCCACATTAGAGATTCCAAGATGTGCACGGAGTTCTATTATGAGCAAAGTTCTCATTAACTTTGATGACAGGAATAGAGATGGGCATGAACAGAAAAAAAAGAACATGATGTTCGTTGTTTGTTGCCATCCATGAAGAGGGACTCACAAACGACCACGAACATGGCCCTGTTCACAAACACGTTCGTGGTTGGCTGTCCGTGGGGGCCAGCAGGCTTTCCTCCAGCCATCATCCAAGTCAAGATCCCTACTGCACCACTCCCAGAAACCTGACCTGAGCAGGTACCAGGAAAGGTACCAATAATAAATAATAGCTTGGCCCCAGAGCCTGGCAGCAGCCCTGGAACTTGTAGAGGTAGATCCCTACCGCACCACTCCCCGAAACCTTACCTGAGCAGGCAGAAGGAAAGGTAACAATAATAAATAATAGCTTGGCCCAGAGCCTGGCAGCAGCCCTGGAACTTGAAGGGGTAGATCCCTATCCCACCACACACAAAGAAAATTCAAGCTCCAATGCACTCTCTTTATCAAAATGCCAACAGCAACTGTCTCTCCACTGTCTGCAAAGTCAGAACTGGGAGCCCCCCTCCCCCCTGGTCTTTGCTCCCTTGTTGTAACAAATTTGGAGCTCCACACTTGAAAGGAAGACCTGCCTATCAAGCTAAATTGGGCTTAGATTGGGGTTTCTAGGGCAACAGCAGGAGTTCAGACAGAGTTCAGACAATCCCTGCCTAAGTTGCCAAGGGAATTGATTGCTGGTGCCAGACTGTCTGGCTTGATGAACAGCAACGAACAGCAATGAACAAAGCTTGCAACGACCACCTGTTCATTTAGAATGGGGCCTCATGAACAGCTTGTTCGCGAACAGCAGATTGGGCTGTTGATGGCTTTTTTTGTTCCTGTTGCTGTTCGTGCCCATCTCTAGTCAGGAACAGCAATGTGAGAATATATCCATTGCATTATACACAGTTGCTCCAACACATAGGAGCCCAAGTCCACAACAGATCCTTTTGGAAATCTGGGTTGAAGCAATAGACACACTATTTATGGTAGAGCAAGTCTTAAAATAATTTCTACTATTGGAAAAGATGAGAACAAAAAAAGGACATAGTAGTGGTGGGGTATTGAGAGCTTCTCCATGTGTCTAATGGTCACAAATTCAAAACATGACCCCAATGTGCCTGAGAGGCATGGAATACTCCCCCTCTGTTCACAAGGATATAAAATCTTTATTGTGGCCAAGAGGAATTTGTAACATATGAGTTAGCCCTTGTTTGTTTGTTTCTGTGGTTATTACATTTTACTCAACTTTTTTTCTCCATTGGGAACCCAAAGCAGCTTACATCATTCTCTTTCCCTCCTATTTATTCTCACGACAAGCCTGTGAGGTAAATTAGGCTGACAGCAATGTGACTGGACCAAGCTCACCAAACAGCTTTCTGGGTCTCACAGGTCCAAGTCTGACATTCTAACCACTACACAACACTGGCTATAAACGTTAACCCTTTCCTGGATACACATAATCTTCTTTCTTCCTTTCTCTGGTTTATGGAGGACCGTACAACAGAGTGAAGCATGCTTTCCTACACATTGCCACTCACCATAAACTTCCCTTCCAAATTTGGGGGCTTCACAAGAAGTTAAGGCAGTCACAACAGACCCCATATTTAACCTCTATATATCAAGCAGAAAGCCCTGACCCAAATCCTCACCAGGTCCTCTCTCTTCTATTCCTGGAAGTTCCACCAGACAGGCGTTCCCTGTATTTACTTCCTCTCACGCAACTACTGCCCAGGTTTATTGTGGAAAAGAAACTTAGTGTTTACTTTCCCTGTTATACCCTGCTATCATTTATATTAAATATATTGGCCCATTGATCATGATCAGAGTGTTTGAGATTTGTATGTGTTTATCTTATTTCTCCTCAGCCAAGAACTTCAAGCCAGCCAGGGTTAAAACAAAATTGAGAATGAATTTTATTTACAAGACAGAACATAGGAGTGAATGAGTTAAACGGAGACGGATTGCTATATATCTGAACAAGAACAGATTAACAGCCAATTACCTCTCTGCTGCTGCTTCTAGCAGCCTCAAAACCCTTCTTAAGTGCCTTCCAACAAATTCCAACTGTCAGTGGTCCAGATTTCCATCAGCTCTCATTAGATGTTTTCCAGGAGAGGTAGAGCTAGAACCAGTCCTGTCCATTACATATGCTTTAACAGAAAGGCAATTTGATAAGGAATACAAAGCATTAAACCTACATGAATCCAATTTTTTCTCACACAATCCATTTCAGAAAGGGTTTTCTGAGGAAGAAGCAAAGACTTGTAGAGATTTTAACAACTTTTTAAAAAATCATATTTGGATAAACTTCATAAATCATATGAACATGATTAAGATTGCATTACTATGACCAAAGAGGAAAAGAGTCCAGTAGCACCTTTAAGACTAACCAACTTTACTGTAGCATGAGCTTTCAAGAACCACAGTTCTCTTCATCAGATGCATGGAGGGTATGAAGAAACTGGTCAGATATATATAGGTGGTGAGGGGAGTGGGGAGCAGATGCAAGCAGTAGCTTCTGATAATGGGATCAGTTTGCTTCTGATAATGAAATCAGTTACTTCTGATAATGAGATAACCATTCATAGTCTCTATTCAATCCAAGTCTGACTGAGTCAAATTTACATATGAATTCCAATTCAGCAGCTTCCCGTTGGATTTTGTTTTTGAAAGGTTTCTGTTTAACTATGGTGACCTTTAAGTCATTGATGGAATGTCCTGGTAGATTGAAGTGTTCTGCTACTGGTTTGCATCTGGCTGTTCCACTCCTGTGGCTGCTTGGAGCTCTGATCCTATGAGGGAGACAGACAAGGGGTTGTGCACTAGCCATTGCAGGGGAGTTGCCGGAAAAAGTACCCAGTGAGTATCCAGTCACCCCAGTCAGTGGCAGCACCCTCTCCCCTGCCCCAGAGGGGGGCAGGCCAAGGCGGTCTGAGCAGAGCCCTGCTATGGGCTGCTTTTGGCTGTCTCCCTGAAACAGCCATGCCAGACAAGTTTCACTTGCCAATTGCCTCTTTGGCCACACCAGCTCATAGGTGAGGCCATGCCCCCAGCAAGCCTCAAATATAGAGTCCAGTGTTTGGGGGGGGCATGAGTGAGGGGATGCCAGTGTGAATGAGCAATCTGGGGCAGCTGCCACCCTTGCTCCTTCTTACCAGTTCGTGCAACTTTGCTCCTCCCTGAGCCAGGACTCAGGAGATGGGTAAACTGCAAGGGCACTTAGATAGTAGTTGTTAGTCAAACATTCTGGATGTGGCTCTCCTCCCATATGTGAGTGCGAGGCATGCCCTGGATTTTGCAAAGTTCCCCCTGCGAAACTCTTGCCCTGCCACTGCAAGCATCCTCTCCCACCTCATCCTCTAAGCCCCCATGGCAGAGGACTCTCAGGCAGAGCCTCTGGCTGCCTCCCTACTTACCTGGGATCATGGTGCCTTGGCTGCGGAGCTGATTGATTGTGGTGGAGGGGGCTCGGCCACCATGGGGATACAAGTGGATAAGTCTGTGTGGTAGTCAGCATCCTATACTCTCCCAGGTCACTTGCGTGGGGCCATGCATAGGAGGGGAGGTGGTTGACTTTTCCTGAACACTGGTTGCCTATTGGTTTTGCTGTTTTTTTCCATGTTGTAACTTTCTGCTGCTGCAGGGGTAGTTGCTGGAGCAAAAATGGTTTAGGGAGCTAACTAACTCATGCTCCATCCCCTGGCCCACCTCCTGCCACTCTGCCGTAGGGTCTTACACTGCAGTTATGCCCATGCCCAGCTGTTGTGGCCAGGCATCAGCAGAGGGTCCGGGTGGAATGGCACTGGGCTACTGCACTGGTGTGTGTGTGTGTGTGGGGGGGGGGGTTGCACCAGCATAGGTCTGGGATACTCTAGTGTAACTCCAGGTTAGCTCCCTGAGTGCTTTGCCCTCTTCCAGGATTGTGGTGTAAATTACTTAAATTAGTTAAACCCTAGTATGTTTGCTTTGTTTCTTTATTTGGAGAAATGTAGAAATGTAGAATTGCTTTAAATAATCCGTTCCTTTCTCTTGTCAAATAATATTTTTGCTACCTTGTGTTGCCAGTTCTTTACCCAATGAGCTACCAAGACTAGCCCAGTCTCCAATTAAACTCTCCTATTGTATAGTGATAAATAGAGGTGGGCACAAATCAAATTACAACCCAAAAAGCACGCATGAACCGAGTCGGTTCGTGGTTTGTTAACGTGGTTCATGGAGTCGCATGTTAACGAATCCCCACAACTTTTTCAGGCCCGGTTCATGCGGGTCATGAGTGTTGGTGACCCCAGACAGGCTGGCGCTACTGAGGGGTGTGTGAAATTGATAGCCCTGTTCTCTTGCTGCCAGCGAGTGCCATGTGTTCAGCTCGTGAGCTGAAGCTGGTGTGGGGGGTCTGTGAAGCTGACAGCCCCCTTCTCCTGCCTCCGGGGAGTGGCAGGAGAACGGGGTTGTCAGTTTGACAGACCCGGTGCCAGTCTCAGCCCATGGGCTGAAGCCAGTGCGGGGTCTGTGAAACTGACAGGCCCTGTCTCCTTCCTCCTGGGCTAGAGGAGAATGAGAGCTGTCAGTTTGACAGACCTGGCACTGGGTTCAGCCCCTGGGCTGAAGCCAGCGTGGGGTCTGTGAAACTAACAGCCCTGTTTTCTTTCCACCCAGGGTGGCAGGAATACTGAGGCTGTCAGTTTGACAGACCCTGCGCTGGTTCAGCCCATCGGATGATGCCTGCGGGGGTGTTTTGAAACTGACAGACGTCTCCTGCCGCTTTGGGGTAACAGGAGAAATGGGCTGTCAGTTTCAAACACCCCGCGCCAGCTTCATAAGCCGGTGCTTAGCATTTGAATTCCATGAACTACAAACCATGAACCAATTCGTGAACTGGTACACGTTCATGGATTTCGTGGTTTGTAGTTCGTGGAACAGCGACAAACCATGAATCAGGTGATTTCTTTTTTTTCCCCAGTTCTTTCCCATGTCTAGTGATAAAGAAGATCAGTTGTAGTTTTAACTTTTAACACAGCTATGTTCTGATTTCTATTTCAGAAGAAGATTTCTGGGCAACTCAAAAGTATGTGTTCAAGTTGTCACGGACAGAGAGAAAGAAGTGTCATTGTGTCTGTACATGAAGGCAGCTAGCTGCCACATGAGAATGCATTTTCCTCAGATCAAAAAGTACAGCCCGTCCCCAAGTACAGGAGTCTTTATCTATCACCCTATAACATTGAATTAATATGTTCACATGCACGGTTGTCAGTAGAGTATAGACAAGCATTCTAGTAAACTTAATTTAATCCTTGTTCATTGTTTGCATTTTTCGTGTAATAAATTTTTAAAATGTATTCATTGAACATAATCTATATAAAATGAATGCTGCTTGTACTGTACCATAAATTACTATTCCTCTTATATGTCAGCAAGCATATTACTTGACATTAATATTTTGTTTTATACTTTTTTATGGTGCCTCTCCTGTCAGAAGCATGTCAGTTTTAATAGAATATACAGTGGCAATCTAAGCCTACCAAAATAACTGTCCTCTTCCTGAAATTCCTGATTGTTCATATCTCCTAGCTTACTGGTTACTATGAGCAGTTTTGATAAATCTACATAGTTTGCCAAAAGTTGAGATGAGACTGTTCAGTGAACTTATGTCCACACTGCATTCAAAAAGAAGGCTAGACAATCGTAAGATAAATCAGACGAATTTTTGAAGTCTAGAGTTCCTCTATTCCTGTAACTTTAATTACAAGCATTGAGTGTCATCTCCTTTGACATTTATGGGAATGTATTAAACATAGACGAAATAAGAGAAGTCATTATTTTTTGTCTTCTTCAGTTACCATGTCCTCAGCCAGACAAGAGACAGCCGTAAGCATATCTAGCTAGGCTTGTTGGTGATTGGTTTCTGCTGTCTCTGTTGCTTGGCTGGTTGTGATGCTCAGCAGGGGACACGTGTTCCCACATGCTCTCTGAAATATTAATACACAAAATCGCACTGAGGTTTCTGATAGCAGCAGATTGGCTGCTCTGCGGTTTTCTGATTAGAGGTGTATTGGTGATTCCGAGAAACCAGTGGCGCCTAAATGGGCTATGCCTAATACGGTTTTGAAAGCTGATAGCATAACTTAAGAGGGCTCAGACTTGCAATGCTACAGACCTGGCTGACCCTGGCAAATTACACTGTTCGTTAATGCTTCTGGTACAGACCTCTTTTAGTCAACCAAAAGAAGATATATTAAGTGAAAAATTGACTTGTGGTTCACAAAGAGATGCTAGCATCTTAGCTTAGAGTTGACAGAGTCTTTTTGTGTTTGGATTGAGAGGGTTTAGAATTATTTGCTCACATTTTGAAGATGCAGCCTTCAGAAGGATTCCCTTTAACATCCCTTCAAAAGAAATATAACCACCTTAAAAATGTCTAGCATTGTAATATTGCACAACATGTGTCTCTTGGGAAATCTAAACAACAATTTCAAGGAGAGAAAACACAGAGGGATGGGGAATCCGTTTATTTTAAGCACCGTGAATATAATCGTACGGGCATTAGACTTGAATGAAATTGTATATAAAAGAAAGGGTGATTAAAACAGGCACTAAAATTTATATTGTGTTTTCAGAATCAATTTTAATTAAATGAGGTGGTGGCCATCTAATGAAGTTTTTAAAATGAATCTTTGTATCAAATGTTTAATGACAATATGTCTGCTAGGGAACATCCTCTGTAATCTTTCCAGGAAGATATTACTGAAATCAAAGAATGTTCAGAAATAGAGTTGCTAGCTTGGAAGCTTTGAGGGAAGGCGGAAATGTTCTTTTTCTAGGTGTGAGATTTTTGGCCATGACAATGGTCTTTTACGCACAGGGCTTTCTTGCCAGCTCTGGCCTCACTCTGCTACAGTGTTTCCTCTGAGTTTCACATAGATGGTTAAAAAAAATAAACAAAAAACCCCCCTTCCCCCCCCCTTGGTTCAGCCTCCAAATTGCTTCCCAGACTTTTTTGTGTTCCGCATGGTGAGAAGCTGCATCAGCTGCAGAATTTCTTTCCTCCCAGGCATTCTGTGGTTTTTCTCCTTGTGAACATACCCCCCCTTTTTTTTTACCAAAGTCAAATCACAGCTGTTTTGAAGTTCAGAATGTTTTCTTCTATGTGAGACCTGGCCCTGACCCTGCCTTTCATGTTCCCCTTTATCCTGATGTGTTCTGATTTTTTGAATGACTGCAATGTTGTTGTTTTAAAAAAATACCTTGCAGTCCGTTTCCCCCTTGTTGAGGAAAAGGTGCAGTAGTGGCTAACAGAATAACTGCACAATGAACTCTGTATCCCACTATTTTCAAATTTAAAATTTCACTCTAGAATGCCTAAACACACAGAAATGTCACCATTGTTTGTTACATGTCGGCTAACCTCAACAGTATGTTTTCTTTTACTTTTTAGTCCACTCTTTTTTGACCTTCTTGTTTGTTTGTTTTTAAAACAACATTGCAACATTGCTGTTTTAAAACAAACAAAAAAGAAAACCACATTGATGAAGCAGATGTCTTTCTCTCAGAAAGCCTGCAGCAGAAACATGGTATACTTCCAGTGCAGAAAAAATAAACAGACAGCGCTTTGGTTCGACTTCCTCAAGTGAGGAATTACAGAGGCCCAAAGCAGATCCAATACTTGCAGACTGAATACCCAGAAAAGCTGGTGTACGTGTGTATGTGGAAAAGGCCAATCTCCAGATGCCAGATTTCATTCTTCAAGTATCTAATACAAGAACGTTCTTTGTCTTAAATTCCAAGGATTGAAATAACAGAAGAAAGTATCTTGCACATTACATTTAGAATTGTATAAAGATAGTTGGTGTCACTAAAGATGTGATTTTAAGTACACTAAATAGTTGTTTTTTGTTTGTAAAGTTTCAAATCCACATTCACAAAAGTAATTTTACATACATGCGCACATTTCTCCTATGACACATGGGACAAAATTGTCCCATGCTAGTTACTTTTATATAACCTATAACATTCGACAGTGTTTGATCATCAATATAAAACAATATATTGTATTTTTAAATATTTTACATTTACATTTAAAATGCAGTTTTAATATTTTCAGTGTTTTAATATCTTCTTACTGCTTTGTTGTTTGCCACCTTGAGGACCCTGTTTGAGTGGAAAGGCAGCTAGAAGTAAGCCGCTAAGTTGGAGCCCTTCCCCAGGTGGTCCCATATCCCTGATTCCCGGAGGAAGGCAAAAAACTCGCAGGGATCCTGGCCAATCTTGCCCTTAAGAGGAAAAATTCCTTCTTGGCCCCTCAAGGCGACCAATGTGAAATGGCCTCAGGCAATCCAGCCATGATCACCCAGGGCACAGACCCTCATGCAGGTGATGCATTCCAAATACGCCAGTTGCAGTGCCACCTACACCACTATGCTTGCTTGCCAGCCAGCCTGCCACTGAGGATCCCCCCTTGTCTGCCACCTCCACCACTGTACTTGCTCACCTGCCAGCCTGCTGCCGGGGCCCTCCCTGCCTGCAACTAAAACAATGAAGCATTAGCACCAGATTGGCTCCATATGTATCCCCTGTATGCCCTCAAGGGCCAGTACCCAATGGCTTGTATGCGAAACGTGGGCAACCTTGCTTCTGCTGCACTGGTGGATGCTCCAATCCTGAAAGAGTCGGGTCTTAACTGCTCCCGCGGGGAACCCAGCAGCTTCTAACCCCTCCTTCACCATGGAAATGAATTTATATCTGTTAAGAGGTAGTCCGTCAGCATGCATGAACAATGGGCCTGGGATGTGTGGGCGAATGGCCTGGAAAGCCAATACCACTTTAACAGGAAAAAGTGTCCCCTGGCCATGCTGTGCAGCTGGACCCAGGCTCCCCACTCCAGCTGAACAGGTTTTGAGTGGTAGACCCAAGCCTGGAGCCTGCTGCCTTCTACTGTCATGTCACCCACTGCTAACACCCTGCCGGATTGGTCCCCCTCCAAAGCTGCCACCAGCTTCTCTACCCAGAAGGCTGCATAAAATGCCAGATGGAAGGCTGCTTGGAACAGTGTGGTCTCAAACCATGACTAGCAGGTGCTGGGAAGCTGGCCCCAGGAGTCCTTGAAGGGCAGGAATGGTGATTGGCTGTCTTGTGTCTCTGTGAGTGGGCAGCATGTGGGACCAGCCACTGCTGTCCTAGCCAGGAAGCTATTGGTCAAGTCCACCCAATGCACCATCTTGCAGAAGAAGAAAATGGTCACAACATGATGGGACATAATCTTGGGGGCTTCTAACCTTAAGTGTGCAGAAGGAGTTCCCTGAGGGAGACCCAAGATTTTCCTTAAGAAGTTGTTCTGAATGATTTCAAGCTGATCACATATTTTATCATTCCACCCTCATATTTTAGCCCATACAAGAGGGGCATGATAACTGCCCTGGAATACTTTGAGGGTTGGGGCTATTAACTGGCCACCCTTTGAATACATTTTTTTAAATAGCTCCCAGTGTCACCGGGAGGAGGTGAGCCAGAGAGAGCACATGAGGACTGGGCTACAGAGTGGGTGGTGGTGGCTCGGAAAGGGAGGTAGGCTCACTGCAGTGGAGGGAGAAGGCTGCCCTCCCAGGTCACTTACCAAAATCACTCCTCCTCCATTGCTGCCCCAAGAATGGTGGCGACCACGTGGACTGCTGGAGAGGAGCCTGGCCACACCTGCACTCCTCTCCTGTACCCCCATCTATGGCTCTTTGCCTCTGCCCACAGCCTCATCCCCAGTTGCAACTTGGCCTGCTGGTAAGATGGCGAGCCCTTTCGGGAGGAACATTTAATGCTTCTTCAAAGACTGGAACTGTGTATCTCAGCTCTTTCTTATTTGCTCAACTTGAGTATCTGTAAATAAAATACAGTAAAGCACCACCACAAATCTTCAGGATTCTCTCCTAAAAGGAAAGAGCTCCATAAAAACACCAGTGCCTGAAACTTTCTATAGGTCAGGAAAGTGAGTCACAAAACTATTACTACGTTTCTCAGGGATTTTGTTTCTTTCCACGTTGCTTACTATTTGCTTCATTTGTGCTTTTAATTCAGTGTCTAAGGACTGTATTTCTGTTCCTTTACCAGACCCCCTTTTTTTAGCTAGTAATTCATTCTTCTCCTTTTCTGAAATTCTAAAGTCCTCCTGTCCCTACATCTCTGCTATTCCTGCAAGAACAGATTGTTAACATAACACCGAGCACACCATTCTCCTTACCAGTGAGCTTTCCTAGCTGCTCAGGGAATCATGTCTGTAACACTTGCACAGATTAGGAAGACTATTATATGCTATATTGTTACATAAGAAAGAAAAGAAAACAAACAACAGTCTAATGAACCAGAACCAAATACAAACTCCTACTTTTTGTCAGCTTCCCTACAGTTCTCATTATGAAGATACTAGCATGAAAATATGAGCATATTATTTACCATTTTAACTCAAAAGAGCGGTAAGAAATTTGGTTTGTGTTAGCCAGTAGCTGATATGCTTGCCAGTAACTGACTTCATCTTATATATGCAAACAGAAAGTGTGCAAATATGTTTTTGTAAACTTAAATTATTGTAATTTATTGTAATGTTAAATTAGATTATTTTGTAAAATTAAAAAAAACCTGGCCAATTGGTTCTTTTATGCCATGGATTCTCAACATTTTTGAGCCTGCAGGCACTTCTGGAATTCCGACAGAAGGGTAGGTGCAAGCACAAAATGTCAGGGTGTGAGGTTATGCATAACTCTAATAGTAGTTCTTCAGCATTTAGGACAGAAGTTCTATTTAATGAGATGCCTTTTTAAAATTAACATATTTAAAACATATGTTCTTGCTTGCACACAAAAGTATATATATTGAGCTACCTAAGAAACCCTTATCTGGCAGTAACTGTCTTCCTTTTGCAAGCATCTAACATATTTATGCAAAAAGGAAAAAGGGGAAATAAACGTTTCTTGTGGCTTTTCCACTTTAGATGAACCTCTGTCATGATGACCACAGACATTTTCTGCTAATATTTCTTATAACAATGCCGGTGCTGAAGGGCTGGGGAGAGCTCATTGCATATGTGATGTGTACAGTATGAGTGAGATTCTCGTGTGAGAAATTGGACAGCAAGATTTGAGTCCAGTAGTAAGAAGATTCCTAGAGTGTAAGTTTTCAAGAGTATGACAAAGGGAGTTTGCCTCTGAAAAGATTATACTCTGGAAATGTTGCTGGTCTCTAAAGTGCTATTGAACTCAAACCTTGCTGTTCTACTGCACACGAACACGGCTTCCCACCTGAAACTATACTGAAATTGGAAAGTCTGACAATTTCAGTAGAAATTCCAGTTAGGTACATTAAGCATTTTAGCCATGCCATGCTATTGTGTTAATCAGAAGGAATTCCTATGTTTTTTAGAATATCATTCTACTCTTCACAGAGGCAAAGTACTTTACCTGAAGCTACTGTCTGCATTATACCACAAACATCAGAAACTAAAAAGAAAACAGCTGGCCCAGATTACTTGTTGAGCATCAATAAAAATGTCATTGAGTGCCATGGTGTGCAGGAGCACCACAATGGGAATCCCTGCTGTACTGTGTCTTTCTTTCTCAGTTTGGTGCTGGTATTAATTAACTCCTCACCCTCTGTTATCTTCTCAGCCTCTGTGGTTGCCCCCCACCTTATGGAAGGTCTGCCTGAGGAGGTCAGGAAAGCTCCTAATCTCCTGGCTTTCTGCAAACTATGCAAAACTGAATTATTTGAGAGGGCTTTCTACTCAGATTATAGGGCTGTGTTATAAGAAATAGCTCAGAGAGGTTCTTTGGCAGTGACAAGTACTATGTTCTATGCTACTGGATACTGTATGCTGATACAGATATGTGCCACTAAGGAGTTTCCACATCGCTTAACATGCTATGTAAATTAGTTGTGAGCTGTTTCTGAAAGATTTAATCTCTATGCTCAACTTTGTTTATTTTCAAATTTTCTGCTACTTATTTTCTAACTATGTTCATTATAATATTTGCTCAGTGAATGTCCTACCTGTTGATTGTATTTGTATTTCACTTGCACTGTGTAATCAACCTTGGGATCTCAGTGATAAAGGCAGATAATAAAGAATAAATAAATAAAAAAATGTCAGACCAAATGTGATGAAATGTGTTTTGATTAAGTTATGTTTGCAGAGAATTGGGGGAGAAAGAGAAGGAAGATAAAAATGAACTGCAGATAAGACCATTGCAAGAAAGTTATCCCAATGAGTGAAATAGTAGTACTTGAATATTTATAGAAGTTGTGAAAAGACATATCACAAGGGGAACATTGAGGCAGTTGGGGTGAATATAATTTGCTCAGGGGAGATGATGAAATCCCAATCCATGTAACATCTTTTATTAGGCACAAGCTTTCAAGTTGCCTAAAACTCTTCATCAGGCCAGAATTTAATGAAAAAGAAGGGAGAAAGCAATTTTTAAGGTCATTGTGTTGACTATTTTATGCTAAGGCACGGTGGAACTTCTGGAAGGTAAAGAAGACTCTGGTTTCAGGTTGCTGCTTGCCAGGGTACATAAAAGCAAGTGGCAATAAAACAACAGCATATTAAAATTTCCCATAGCAACAATTCCCCCAATGTTCCTAATTTCTCCCTTAACGAGTGAGACTTTGAGTTCCTTTTTGGAAGGGAGTAGAAATTGCTTGAAAGAAGTTGTATTTCAGAAGAATACATTTACTGTGGTGTGAGGTAACAATATACTTTATAAAGGATCTGCTGAAATCAAACAATGTGCAGGTACTCGGAGAAAGGGGGGAAAAGAAAGATTTTGAAGTGCCAGAAGATTCTGTCAGTTCTATTGTGGCATGAAGCAGGCTCTGACCAGTGAAACCTTATGCCGTAATAAACTGTTAGTCTTTAATGGGCCACAGATCTCTTTGTTAGTTTTACTGCTTTACAAGCTAAGATGCTTTTTCCTCTGGAACCTGGTTTTTTTTATTTTCAAGATTCTGGAACAGAACAACAAAAGACAATTGAACAGTTTCAAACATCTCGGATAGTAGGGCTAAGTTGATAACATGGTTCTGGAGACCCATAGAGGCTCAGGGATCCTAGCAGATTCTAGAATACACTAGAATACTCTAGGGGGGTTAGGATTCCAAGGGGGAAATCCTATGCATGTCTTCTCAAAAGTAATTCCCATGTTATTCAATAGGGCTTACACCTAGGAAAGTGTTCTTAGGATTGCAGCCCAAATATGTGCTTGATTGAGGCCGCAGTAGGAAGGTGGAACCTAAAGTTCCTTGAAGGTATTGACAAGGTTGCCCCTCATTGACCGCTCCCACCCTTGGGGTGGAACCTGACCCCGTGGTTTACCACAGAGCTGGGTGACCTGAAGAGGGCCAGGAGACATCTAGAACAGTGCTGGTGGAGAACTTATACTGAATCTGATAATGTTATAGAGCCCTCTGTAAGACATACGAAGTAAAAAAAGATGGCAAAAATGTTACTTCTCAGTTACTTTTGCAGCAGCTAGTTCTCAACCATCCAACTGTTCAAGGTAGCTTGGTATCTGTTGGCTCCTGAGCCTTTATTGTCCCAGGAACAGACAATTAGTTGTGATATGCAGAGGGTTTTTTTCTGATAAAATATTGAATACTCACTCTGATCTAGATGTCAGTTGTAACATTAGTCCACCAGAAGAAATGCTACTTGGTCTATTCATGGATTATTTCTATCCAGCTTCCACGATGTCAACAAGATATTGGGATCTGTGAAAGCCACCATTTGTGCCTTGGATCTTACAACCATGTAAAGACCACGTCAGTGAGCACTTAGTATCTATTATATATCAATCACTAACTCAGGGCACCTTCATTCATCTATTCGAAGAGGTGGTTATTAGAGGTGTGCAAAATGAAACAACTGATTTAGAAATACATCTGGAAATCGCTGTTTCATTTTATTAAAGCAGCTTCCAGAATGGTGAACCAGTTGTATTGTACACCTGCCAACACTCGCCTTCTTCAGGGGCTGTTGTTGTGTGTGTTCATCAATGGATCAATGATTTAGAGGGAGGACTGTGTTCAGTGAGGTTTTGGTGCTGTTAAATGCAGTAACACTTCCCCCAAAGAGCCTGGAAGACTTCATTTCCAAGAACAGGGCCAAAGCAAACGATAACGAAAAACACCAAATGGATTAGATTCGAGCTGTAAATGCCATCTTGAAAAAAGTAATAACAGTACATAGTTCCTTTGGAAACCTCTGATCCAAAACTGAAACAGATTTTTTTCCCCAGTACACATTCTTGGATCTTATTTGTCCTCTATTTTTTTTAAAAAAACATTAAAATGATGTGGCCAATTATCTTCCAATCTCTAATCTGCCGTTTCTGCCCAAGTGATGGAGAGAACAGTAGTCAATCAACACCAGGTCTTGGTCAATTTATCTGTTATTAGACCCTTTTCAGCCTGGGTTAAGGCCTGCCTATGAGACAGAGACATACTGGCTGTAGTCGATTAGCTCCATCTGATTGTAGACAAAATCCATGCCTCTTTGTTGCTCTTTTTGGATTTATCTGCAGCCTTTGGAATAGTGGAACATGCCCATCTTGTTGGGGTAGCTGGAGGAAGAAGTAGGTATCAAGTGTTGTTTGTTAAACTGATTCAAATCATTCCCCATGGATCAGATTCAAAAGGTTGCCATGGAGACTAGTTATCATTGGTGTGAGACCTATCCTGTGGGGTTCCACAGGGTGCAATCCTCTTCCCCATACTTTTCAATCTCTATGGGCCAAGCTACACATGACGAAAGACACTTGCCTGGCAAGTGGATTGAGTGGAGGGCAAGTGAACAGGGAGAAATACACTTGCCATTCAAGTGTCATTTGTCACTTGTAGCTTGGCCCTATGTTAAGTCCTTAGCACAAACCATCTGTAGTTTTGGGATTCATTGTCATTACCATGCTGATGATACCCAGCTCAATATATTCTTATGCAACGTGCTTGTGATAGAGTAGATGTCCTGTATCACTGCCTGGCTTCTGCAATTAACTGTCTCAAAGTGAACAAAGACCATTGTTCTACCCACTTTTTATGGGGTTCAACTAACACTTGCTGACTCAGGGCCAAGCTACAAGTGATGAATGACACTCGAACATCAAGTGTATTTCTCCCTGTTCACTTGCCATCCACTCAATCCACTTGCCGTTCAAGTGTCATTTGTCACTTGTAGCTTGGCCCTCAGTTATGAAACTAGGGATTATACTGCATCCAGCATTATTGCTGGAAAAGGAAGTTAATGCAGCAGCAAAAAAATGCTTTCTTTCAACTTGGTCTAGCCCCCTGACCTTGATAAGGACAATCTGGCCACCTGAATCCATGTCATAGTAACATCAAGACTAGATTACTGAAATGCTCTTTACATACGGCTCCCCTCAAAGTCAATTTGGTGACTTCAGTTGATGCAGAATGCCACAACTCAGCTGTTATCAGCAGCCAGATGGAGCATGTATATTACTCCCATTTTTCAGTCAGCATTTTAACGCTGTCACATTAAAGCCCTTCGTGGCCTTCATCTCTCATATCTTTAGGACCACCTCTCCTCCTATGCTCTACTATGACAGCTTCACTCATCTGAGCAGGGCCTTCTGTGGGTCCCTCCCTGCAAATGGGCAAACTCAACAACTGAATTCTCTACTGCGGCCCCCACCTTATGGCATGGCCTGCCTGTTTAGGTTAGGAAGGCTCCCACCCTGGCTTTCGACAAACTATGCAAAACTGAATTATTCAAAGAAACAGAAATAGAATAGAAAATACAGCTACACCATAACAAAGAATTATTCAGAATGAAGCTCAGGCATAAGGCTTAGGGACTGCAGACTAGAGATGGACATGAACCAAAATACAATCCAAAATTAAGCACAAACCAGGGTGGTTTGTGGTTTGCGAACTACGGTTCGTCAGATCCCATTTCTAATGAACCGCCATGAACTTTTAGGCTGGTTCATTTGGTTCATTTTTTTGGTTTGTCACTGCAGACAGCCTTGTTCCAATCAATCAGTTTCCTAGGCAACAGGGAATAGATTTCCTGCAGACCTTCTGCTGACCTGGAAGTGAACTTCTGCTGGCCTGGAAGTGACTTTCTGCTGACCTGGAAGTGGTGAATTTCCAACCTGGATGTGACGTTTTCACAAACTAAACAAACTGATTCACAAACCAGGGGCAGGTTTGTGAAAGTTCGTGGTTCATGGTTCGTGAAATTTGATGAACCACGAATTACATGGTTGGGGGGGGGGTTGGGTTTGTGCCCATCTCTACTGCAGACTATACAATTTTATATAGTTTCTGTAAGTAGGTTCATACAATGTAATTTTTGCATCATTTAATGTTTCTTGTTAATATTTATGCTTTGATTCACCACTGATTCTGATCCGTGATTGGTTCCTCCATGGCAGCTTCGCTCATCTGAACAGGCTGCACACAGGTGAAGTCAGCAGCAGCCTGTACAAGCGCTTTCCCTGTGGTAGCCCCTATCCTGTGGAATGACCTGCCTGAGGAAGTCAGAAGAGCTTCCACTCTCCTGGCTTTCTGTAAATGATGCAAAACCGAACTATTCAAAAAGTCTTTTTACTCAAATGGGAGGGCTGTATTGTAGGGATGGAGTCTCAGATACTTGACTAATGAGTTGGGGATCATATAGTTCATCACTATTTTTGTCTTATATATTATCTGCTGCTTTAAATATGTACTCCTATGTACAACCAGCACTCCAATTGTCTAGTGTTAGTCCTAGAACTGATTATGTTTTGCTCCAGTATTTTTTCTACTCTGTCTTGGATCCTTGCTAATGCTATGTCTTTTAAACTTGTATCTGTTTACCTTATGATATTGTATTGAAATGTACTTGATACTGATTGTATTAACCACATACTGTGTAATCTGCCTTGAGTCTCAGTGAGAAAGGTGGACTATAAATGACATAAATAAATAAATAAATATTAGATGTTCCTTCCTGTCAATTGCATTATTGTATTATGTGTAATTTGTCTTTAGTCTCAGCTAGAAATGTGGACTATAAATAATAGGAATGAATGAATGAATGAATGAATGAATGAATGAATGAATGAATGAATGAATGAATGAATGAATGAATGAATGAATGAACTTCTGTGAAGTTCCTCTTTTATGATGAGATAAAGGCAGCACAGGAGTTGATTAGTAGAGCAGTTAGAGTTTGCCACCTGGTAACATTTCACCATCCTCACTGAGCATTGGGCTTCCTTTTTCCTTCTTATTTCTTTGAAGGTAATTGGTGGGGAAACAGTTTTATTAGCATTCCTCACCAGCCTCAGTTCATTTTGTGTTTTAGCCATGAAGCTCACTGGGTGACCTTGCAGTAGTCACTATCTGTTAACCTAACCTACTTCATGTACTGTATGTGTGTGTGTGCCACTAGGTCACAATAAACTTTTGGCAACCCCAGCAAGGGGCTGTCAAGGCAAGTGAGAAACAGATGTGGTTTGCCAGTGCCTTTCTCTGCAGAGTCTTTCTTGATGGTCACTCATCTGAGTACTGACCCTGCTTAGCTTCTGAGATCTGACGTGATTGGGATATACCATGCCTCCTCCACACTCACTTCATGTACTACCATCCCCATAAAAGTTAGCTATTTCTTGCTTTAGAATGTTATCACAAAAGAAAGAAGCAGACCCCATAAGCTGCACTTCCTTAAGGATGTGAGCCAATTCTTCAGTCTTCCTTATCAAAACTGTTTCAGCTTCTGTGTGAGTTCTTTGAACTTTTTTCACTGTTTTATCCAGATTTGCCTTGGAATGTTGCTTTAGGTGAAACTAGGTGATGATATTAATCTAGATGGTAAATTGATTAAATTTGTTCTTAAAAGGCAGAGAGAAAAAAATAAAAAAAAAATTGAGCTAAATTTGTAAACATTATTTTTCTCAGACACGTTTGAATTCTCACTCGAGCAAATATTTAGAAGTACAAAGTGTAATGACCTTTTGGTTAAACAAAAAATCATTTTGATATAAAATCCTGTATCAAAGGAGCAGTTTTACTCTACCAGAACAGAGACTTGGGAATACCGGAACAACCACACATTAGTTACCCTATTTATATTGTTTTTAAAAAGCACTGTCAAGCACTGATCTTTCGGGATGCATTTACTACTTAAAATATGCTGTGCATGCTGATACCAGTAGAGAGGGGAAATTACATATGAGCCAGAGCCACATGGATAATGCTCTATAAAATTTCATGGTCTTGGAGCCATGGGTTTCATTGTGCCCAGTGAAGCAAAAGAGGCTTTTGTTAGGAGTTGACTTGAAATCAACCCCTGGAAAAGCTGATAGAGTGCCTTATAAGGCAGCTCCATCTCTCCAGTGCAGGCAGTTGCTGAGTGATGCTGACCTTGGCACAAATATGTTGAAATAACATAGAGTTACCTGGTTAACTTTTGCACCATACAAGAATTTCGGGAACACCTATGACTGCCAATGTAGAGGATCTTTTTTTTATCTGCTTCCTTTGGCAGGAGTGGGTGGGCAGCATAACTAGTCCTGGTCATTTGACTGGTCAGGCCATAACTAGGGATGGCAGGTATAGGGCAGATCACTCAATACAGATAGGAATAACTGGCACATACCCAGAGACATCAGAAGGATGTTCATAGAACAGCTCATCATCACTCATTTCTTTGGAGAGGCAGGTTGGAGAGGGAACATCCTTGGTGCCAAGAAGCATCAGCTAAACTCTTAAGTATCTCTGCAACACAGTGAGGAGGGGAATGAAGCTTTGGTTGGTGTAGTATAGCATACCAAAGATGACCTTACAAATAAATGCTGGACTTCCTGGGAGCCAAATCCCTGAAACATTATGAGAGGGTTTGGAATATCACTGGGCCAGTGAGTTGGGCAATTGAATAGATTCCTATCATGAAGAAAGTGACCCCATAGTTCATCTTGTTACAGATAATGAAGACGGTGTACTGCACTTTACAATGCATGTGGCTACTGCTGACATTTGCTTATGCCAGGCACAAACCAGTAAGCATTTGCCAAAGATGGAAGTGATTAATCCTGCTCCTTATGCTATCCACCACTTTTCCAACACCATTCTAAAATAATGTATCCCTTGTAAAATGAAAGAGCATGGTGTAACTGTACCTTCTTTTTTATTAAATCACACAGTATGAGTCTTAATATTTTGTTCCAGGTCTCACATGTTCAAAACACTTCACATAATATTATCATAGTGTGCATATAGGCATACATTTTTGAGAACATGGTCATTCTTTTACCTTGGTAGAGCCCTGATTTTGTAGCTAAATGCATGTTTTCCCTTGCAAAGTTGAATTTCATGTATTTTCTGTACACACATGAATGAGTTGAACACTGAAGCAACATGGTTAGCTCCCTCCAAAGAAGTTTATTTTGCATTCATGGAAACTGATTAATAATAAACCTCTGAGGATCTTTGATTGGTTTGTCTTGCTGTTGCAAGGATAATGTTTTTTTTTCCCTTCCTATTTTCCTTTCTCTCCTGCCACACCTATGGAAGAGATTCAGTATGTCTAGTCTTCGTTGCTGTTTTCCCTTACTTCAAGTCTGCAGCCCTGTTTACAGGTCATCATATAAATAAAGAGACTAACTAGACGTTATCAACTGTGTGAGTTTGCCAGGGGACTTGCAGCAATAATGTAGTTGTTAGTTCCTAGTGGCAACTCATGAGTAAACATGCATCAGGACTCAATTTGAACCAGGAGGAATTGCCGCCCTGCTACTGTGTAGCAGGAGGAATTGCTGCCCTCTCCTCTGTGCTGTTTTCCGAGGCTGAAACAGCCCAGGGGCCACAGGTGAAGGGCCGTGAGTGTTATTTTCTCTGTGGGGAGTCAACGTGTGCAAACATTCATTGAATCTGCTTACTTCCAATGGAGAAATAACCCCCCCCACAGCCCCTGGGTTGTTTCAGCACCATAAACAGCACATGCAAATGTCTTGCTTCTTCCTTGAAGCAGTCCTGATCCAAACTGGGCCCTGCTGCAGGTTCACTCAAAAGGCGCTAACAGGAACTAGCTTAGTTTGTAACATCTAGTTAGGCTCAAAGATTTGCTCCTACCTAGTGGAAACAGAATATGTCATGCAAGGGTGATCCCTTCTTATATAGAATCAGGAAGTAATTCCAACTGGGACAGTGCGGTAATTGGTGGAAAGTAAAAAGTGTACACAGAAATGCCTCTCACTGTGATCCTATTCAATGAGAACATCAAATAATTCTTCAAGGTGGATGATATCCCTACCATGCACATATCTGTTGAGTCACTGTTCCCCATCTTACTCAGAGATATATTACAAAAATCATATATTTCTCTCAGTGTATATTAAAGTTTCACCTATTGGTTAATTTCCCATGGGTTAATTTTGTTTGCAGTCAATTTTGGACAATGAAGAAAAGAAAATGGCTGAAATCAAATTATGGCTTTAGCAGCTTCCTGCCTTTTATAACAATACATCACTGTTACCTTAAATTTCTGAATGAATAAATAGAAAACAGAACAGAATACCTTTGTTCTTACATAGAGATTGAGTTGCTGTGTAATTTGACCTATTGTTGAGTATATCATCAGAAGATTATAACTAACAGGAGAATAATCAAATTCTAAATACAGAGATGAATACTGATGAAAGAAATAGAGCAGTATTTCTTAAAACCAAGCATGGTGGGACTTTGTAGCAGTCAAAGAGGTAAGAAATGTGTATAAAGTTTTTAATTGTAGTTTCTAATTTTTCTCGTCCTATTTTCTGCAGTTCTACAAATCCTGCCTCCGCTGAATTGCCTTATGCTCCATAGAAATAGATTTGAACTATTTTAATCACATCTTAACATAATATTTAATTTCAGATCATAAATCATGCCTTTTTAGATGGACCTACAATGTACCTCTAGATGTATCTCTGAAAGAAAGTGAGCAACCTTCTGAAGAATAATTTTCAGACCTGTCGGTAGGTTCAGTATTAAATACAGACTGCAGCCATTTTTTTCTGATCTCAATGAAACTATAACACTGCTGCCATCCTCTGCTTTTCATTCAAGTAAGCTCATTTTGTGCTTCAGTACGTTTCTCACTGAAGATGTACATTAATACTCGGCAACCATTTTTTTTTAAAGAACTATGTAAAATATGACAGTGACTGTTAGCAGAATTGTATATATGACTTTTTAAAAGAAAGCATGGGAGGTCAGAAATAGAGCAAGAAATATTGTTGAGAGAACAGCTATGGTTATTATCTGATGAAAAAATAGTGGCTTATGAAGTCTGTATTTAGAGCAGTAAAATCAAAACAGAAGCTTAGTTAGTTTATAAGATGGTGCCAGAAATCTGAATTCCCAGTGTTCATAAATGAGCATATTTTGGACATATGCAGAATGTCATTATTAGCATTTTGAGAAGTTTATTGTCAAAGTGTAATGCCTTCTCGGATGCATTACAATGAGTTTTATAATAAAGCTGTCAGTTTATCATTTTAATAAAATTAGGGAACTGTCTTAAGAGGGAAAGAAAATAAAGAAAAGTGGCTTTGTAAACAACTATATTTCTAATAGAAAAAAAATCTGAACAAATCTTTTTAAATTCTTCAGAAATACAGATATTTTGGACATCCAGGAATTAAAGATTATTGTCAATAGTTTTTTCAAGCAGAAAGGAAATGTTCTACTTGATTTTTTTTAAAAAAGAATTATCATGGCATTGGAAAAACAGATGAAAATATCGATTGCTGATACATAGTTACTCACGTTTCCAGTAGATGGTGGTGCAGATGTGTTTAAAAGCAGATTGTACTGCAAAATAAAACAAAACAGTATGCAGGCATTTTTTGCCACATACAGATTATCAAGGCATTTTTACATGTTTCAGCATTTTAATTAAATTGTGGGAGGATGTAGAATATGGGGAAATGCACCATGTGAATGTTTTATTCTAGAAACAAATCCTTCAAAACCACCTCTTGAGGTTCTATTTTTAGAGAAAACCTCTGCTGATTTATACAAATGTTCATAAATGAAAGACAAGGATATGCACAAATCAATAGTGCCTATAATTATGGAGCATTGTAAATTTGAGTGATGGCACAACCTCTTAAATTCTTTGGCAGTGCATAAAGCTTCAGCAGCAAGTCTGTAGTAAATTTTAATTCATTTCTTTCACCATGCTTGACCTATTTATATCACTACTGAAAAGGAACAAATCCTACATTTTCCAATTCTTTTGTAAAATTGTAATGTTTGAAATGTGAGTTGCATTTTAGCATCCATAGCTGTTATGAAGCACAATCCTAACCCTGTACATTTAGAAGCAAGCCCTACTGAACAGAACTCTAGGGGACTTGCTGACTATGGCTGATTTGCACCACAAACCGGAGTCATGATGGGAAATCGTGCGAGGAAGATGCCGTCGTTCCGGGAGTTTTGCGTGATTTTACGTGGCCAGTAAGGTGTGTGAAAATGGCCTATGACCATGGTAATCTTTAATCATGGTTTAGTAGCCTGGTTTGAAGAAAAGAGAACAGTGGAAGAACAAACTACAGTTTGCTGCAAGTGTTTATTAAGGTGTATGTGAGAGGAAGCATACAAACCTAAAGATGCATTCATAGAATCATAGAGTTGGAAGGGGCCATACAGACCATCTAGTCCAACACCCTGCCCAGTGCAGGATCAGCCTAATGCATCTCTGACAAATATTCATCCAGCCTCTTCTTGAAAACTGCCAGTGAGGGGGAGCTCACCACCTCCCTAAGCAGCTGCCAACTGGAAGACAACGATCCACCAGGTCACGATTGGGAGATTGCCATTATCGTGGGTTTTTTTTATCATAATTCAGAGCGTGCCCATCTCTACTCACCACCTCCCTAGGCAGCTGATTCCACTTTTGAACAACTATGATCATGAAAAAGTTCTTCCTAATATCTAGCCGGTACCTTTGTGCATGTAATTTAAGACCATTGTTTCGGGTCCTACCCTCTGCTGCCAACTGGAAGAGCTCCCTGCCCTCCTCCAAATGACAGCCTTTCAAATATTTAAAGAGAGCAATCATGCACCCCCTTCAATCTCCTCTTCTCCAAACTAAACATTCTCAAGGCCCTCATCCTTTCCTCATAGGGCTCAGTCTCCAGACCTCTGATCATCCTCGTCACTCTCCTCTACAACCTCTCGATTTTGTCCACATCCTTTTTGAAGTGAGGCCTCCAGAACTGCACACAATACTCCGGGTGTGGCCTGACCAAGGCAGTATAGAGAGGGGCTATGACCTCCTGCGATTTCAACGCTATGGCCCCTTTGATACAACTCAAGATTGAATTAGCCTTTTTTGCCACTGCATCACATTGACTGCTCATATTTAGTTTACAGTCCACTCTTACTCCAAGAACCCTTTCACATATACTACTGCCCAGAAGTGTATCTCCCATCCAGTATTTGTACTTCCCATTTTTGTGGCCCAGCTGTAATACTGTGCACTTGTCTTTGTTGAATTGCATCCTATTCGCAGCTGCCCACTTCTCCAGAGTATTCAAGCCTTGTTGAATTTTAATTCTTTCTTCTTGGGTGTTTGCTACTCCTCCCAATTTGGTATCATCAGCAAATTTAATGAGCAGCCCTTCTACTCCTTCATCCAGATCATTGATAAAAATATTGAAAAATACCGGGCCCAAAACAGAGCTCTGCAGCACCCCACTGGACACCTCCCTCCAATCTGATGAAACGCCATTGACCACCACTCTTTGGGTGTGATCTTCTAACCAGTTCCCTATCCACCAAACTGTCCTATAGTCCACTCCACAGTCTTCCAGTTTGCCCATCAGAATGTCATGGGGGACCTTATCAAAAGCTTTACTGAAATCCAGATAAATCACGTCAACAGAGTTCCCCCGATCCAGTAAGCTGGTCACTCAATCAAAGAAGGAAACCAGGTTGGTCTGGCAAGATCTGTTACGGACAAAACCATGCTGACTTCCCTGGATCACTGAGTGGTCCTTCCGATGCTTTCAGATTGATCCCTTTAAAATCTGTTCTAATATCTTCCCAGCAACAGAAGTCAGACTGACCGCCCTGTAGTTTCCCGGGTCATCCTTCTACCCTTTCTTAAAGATTGGAATAACATTCACTCTTCATCAATCTTGTGGCACATTCCCAGTCCTCCAGGAGGCTTTGAAGATGATGGACAGGGGTTCTGCAAGTTCTCTGGAAAGTTCTTTCAGCACTCTTGGGTGCACCTCATCCAGCCCAGGGGATTTGTATTCATCCAGTGCAGCCAGATGCCTCTCCACAACCTCTCTGTCAACGTCAATTAGCCACTCAGGTGTCCTGCCACATTTTCTACTATCTCTAGATGTGCCTGAGTTCTTCAGGGAGAAAACAGAGGCAAAAAAGTTATTAAGCCTGTCTGCTTTTTCTCTGTCCTGCATCAGAGTTTCTCCATCTACTCCCAACAGTGGTCCAATTGCCTCTTTTACCTTGCGTTTGCTTCTCACATATCTGTAGAAGTTTTTCTTATTGTAGCGAGGCCTCCTGGCCAGACCCGGCTCGTACTGAGCTTTGGCATCTCTGATGGCTGATCTGCTGTAACTAGTAACCCTCATATACTCCTCTTTAGAGGTCTGTCCTTCTCTCCATTTCCTGAACATTTCCTTTTCCTCCCTTAGCTTATTCTGGAGCTCTCTGTACATCCACATCAGTTTCTTGGAGCCCTTACCATGTTTCCGTCTTACTGGGATAGTGAGGGCTTGAGCTTGCAAAAGCTTGTGTTTGAGAAGGGCCCAACCTTCACTCGCTCCTTTCCCTTCTAGCACATTCCCCCACAGAATGACTCTCATTAAGCCTCTGAGTTCATTGAAGTTGGCCCTACGAAAATCTAACCTACGGGTCTGGCTACGAACTTCCTTGGCCCCCCACAGCAACTGGAATTCAAGGAGGAAATGGTCACTTCCCCCTAAAGTCCCCACCACCTTCATCTCATCTACCAATTCTTCCCTGTTGGTTAATATCAAGTCTAGTATGGTCGAGCCCCTTGTAGCTTCCTCCACCTTTTGAAAAAGGAAGTTATCAGCCAGGCAGGTCAGGAAATTGCATGATTCATGACATTTTGCTGAGCCTATCTCCCAGCACACATCAGGGAAGTTGAAGTCACCCATAATTACAAGGTTCTGATGTCTGGATACTCTACCAATCTGTTCAAAGAAGGCAGCATCCATTTCTTCTTGCTGTTCAGGTGGTCTGTAGCAGACTCCAACAATAATACCCTTTGTCCTTCCTCCCCTTATTTCTACCCATATGCTTTCCACTGGGCTGTCCCCCCCTCCCATTCTCCATAACTTCTTGACAATCAAGCCCTCTCCTCACATACAGCGCCACTCCACCTCCTCTTCTACCCTTCTGGTTTTTCTTGAACAACTCATACCCATCCACTAGCACATTCCAGTCATAGGAATCATCCCACCAAGTCTCAGTAATTCCTACTATATCATAGCCCTCTGTTTGCAATAGAAGCTCAAGCTCTTCTTTCTTATTGCCCATACTTTGCGTATTGGTATATAGACACTTGTAGCCTTGTACCTTTGTTTGACTTTTCCTATCCAGGTGGGACCCCACTGTTTTCACTTTGTCATTGAAATCACCATGTCAATCGTCCCCTTCCCCTTGCGGCATCAGTTTAAAGCTCTTCTGATTAAGTTCTCCAGGTTCGTTCCAAACATTTTCTTCCCTGCCCTTGAGAGGTGACGCCCATCATGTGCTAGAAGGCCTTTTCTAAGAAAACCTATCCCATGGTGCCAGAACCCAAAGTGCTCCTGCCGGCACCACAATCTCAGCCAACGATTCACCTCAAGTATGGTCTGCTCCCTGCGCGTTCCTCTTCCTATGACTGGAAGGATAGAGGAGAATACCACCTGAGCCCCCAATGTCTTCAACTGCCTTCCAAGAGCTTCATAATCCTCTTTCATTCTTACGACAGTATTCACAGCCGTGTCATTCGTTCCCACATGAATCAGCACAAACGGGTACTTATCAGCAGGATTGATGAGTTTTGGCAGTCAGTCGGTAATATCCTGAATTCTGGCCCCCCGCAAGCAACACATCTCTCGGAATAGGGGATCTGGCCCAGAGACGTGGCATCCATACCCTTGAGCAAAGAGTCCCCAATGACTACCACCTTCCGTTTTTTTCCAATTCCATGTGGCCCCATGTCCTCTGCACACCCTCTTCCAGGTCTTTGTGGTTCTTCTTCCACTCTCATCTCCGTCACCATCTCTAGCACTTCAAAACGATTCTTGAGCTCAAGTAGACTAGAGTGTCTTCTTCGTTGACGTCTTCAGGTTTGTGCCGTAGATCTGAGAGGAGGCTTAGAAGGGAGATTGACTCTTTCTTCTTCATTCATATAACACCTGATGTGGTTCACTGTTAAATCCAGCTCTAAGTAAAAATGCATTAAGTGAATATGTGATCTGTGTATACAAATGTGTTAGCTGCCTTAAGCACCTTGGGAGAAAAGGTGACTACTAAATACTTTAAATAATAAATACATATTTTTAATGGACTGATTTTAATGTTAGCAAATTAGAATGAATTTGTAAAATAATATGAAGTAGGATGCTATTTTTACTATTAATTAACATTCATAAAACTAGAAAAAGTCATTACATAAAAATCAAATGAGACAAAATCATTACACACATACATGTGCGCACATGTGTGCACACGCATATGTGTGCACATGTGCGCATACACACACACACTAACCATAAAATAACCAGCCAATAGAAACCCAGTATATAAAACAGCATTAAAAAAGAGAGAAAAACTAGAAGCAAATTGTAAAAACAATTAATAAATAAATCTTCTAGTTAAAAGCCTGGTTAGATATAAGTTTTGATGGGCACAGGCACCTAAGTGTTGGCTGAGTTTCAAAGGGGAGGGTGTTCTGCAACTGAGGTGCTGTTTTGTCTGTAAATAAATACATATTTTTATATATTATCCTGTCTTTTAGCATATATTTGGGAACTGACCTGAATAGCCCAGGCAAGCCTGATCTCATCAGATCTTAGAAGCTAAGGAGGGTTGGCCTTGGTTAGCAGTTGGAGGGGAGACCTCCAAAGAAGGCGAGTCTTCCTATGCACAGGCAGGCAAAGGCAAGCCACCTAGGTCAGTGTCTTGCTGAAAACCCCAGTAGGAGGGTCACCATTAGTTGGCTACAATTTGACAGCACTTTTCACCACCACTTGTGCTTGACATATTAGTGGATGAAACTCTTCAGCTGAATACCACAGACTTGTTCCTCTAGTGGTGGTGCCTTACTAAAGTTACTGAAAAGCCTACCTAAAGGTTACTGAAGAGTTTGCAAAGGGTGATTTTGCAGTTTTTCTTCATAAAATCAGTTGTGTAAAGATGTTTCTTAACTGATTTTTTGACCAGTGTACCTCTAAAGATTAAAAAATGCACTGGTAAAGTGGAGTAAGAGAATAAATAAAACTAATACTCCAGATCGCCAGTTAGAAGCCCTGCTGGGTAAGAATGCTTGGCGGGCACCAGGAAAAGTGTCAGTGTGTGCCAAGGTGTCCATGAGCACCAAATAGGGGCTCCTGCTCTAACTACACTGATTCAGGAGTAGACATGGGCACGAACCAAATTTTTTTAACAACTCTGCAGTTCGTGGTTCAGTGTCGACGACAATCCCAAGGTCGCAAACCACAACGAATATTTTCCGTTGCCAAACCAGTTCACGGTTCGTGGGGCGCAGAATGGCCCCCATTGCACTTAGAGAGCCCATATTCCCGGGGAGTGTTTTGAAGGCTCTCCTACCATCACCCAAGTTTGGACAAGATTGCAAAAGGGATCCTGGAGTTATATCCTCTCCAATCCAAGGCCCCCAGGAAACTCCCACTTGATACAATTAGAGCCACCGGTTGACGTTGGCCCAGTGTACAGAAGGTGGGTTCTGAGGGCGGTTGTCGAGCTTGGCGGGCATGGGGAGGTGGCAACAAGCCACCTCCATTTTAGGGGGTGGGGGGTCTGGCCGTTCGCTGGCGGCACCTCCCATAAGCCCGCCTGCCAGGCCAAACAGGAGCATGCTGGTATTCCTGGCGTGGGAGGGAGAGGACATGTCATTTGGATGGGGGCCTGATCCCCCAGCAACCGCGGGTCCTCACCCAAGGGTTCCACTGAGGAACAGTGCGGCAGCAGCCAACAGCATCCACTTTCCTGCCTTGCCGGTAAGGATGGGAGGGAGAGGAGATGTCATATGGAGGGGAAGTGGGAAGAGCCACCAACAGCCATGAGGCCTCCTCTGAAGCTCTGAAGCTCCACAACTACTCTGTGGCGGCAGCCAAAAGCACCCACCTTCCTGCCTTCGCGGAAAGGATGGGAGGGAGAGGAGATGTTGTTTGGAGGGTCGGAGTGCTCCAGAGAGGGACAGGTCGAAAGAGGGTCTGTGAAGTTGGAAGATCCCAACAGCCATGAGGCCTCCTCCGAGGATCCCACTGAGGAACTCTGTGGCAGCAGCCAGCATCAACCACCTTCTTGCCTTTGTGGAAAGGATGGAATAGGACAGGAACGGAAAGGTCGTTGGGAGGGGACTGAATGTTCCGGAGATGGCGAGGTGAGAAGAGGGACCATGTACTTGAGTGGGAGAGGAGGGCCGAGCCCAAGGCTTCCTGGCTGCATTGCACAGCAGGACCGGGATGGAGGGACCCAACATCCACCCTGAAGGAGTGTGCAGACTGCTGTGGCAGAGGCTTGTCTGCTCCCCCTGTGTCACAGTGGAGGCTGTCACCAGCATCACTCACTTTCCTGCCTTCGCGGAAAGGACATGACCGGTCGTGGCGGCATTACCCATTCACCCCTGCCCAAAGGGGACAGCTGCTGCTGTTGGCAGGGGCCACCGTGACGTACAATTTTATGTGCAACACCAGTTGATCTGTCCCTCATGGCCAAAAGCCGAAGTATCAGACAGTATCCATCTTCCGGCCTTCACAGAAAGGGTGTGAGGGTGAGGGACCCATTCCCCCCTGCTCAGTGGGGGCAGGAGGTGCCCATGGAAAGGGTGGGTAGCGTGCGGTGCCACACTAGCACCAGCAACAGCTCCTGAGCTGCCCCTCGTACACAAAAGCAGCAGCAGCAGACCTCAACCACCTTCCTGCCTTCACGGAAAGGACACGTGACTGGTCGTGGGACCCATTCCTCCCATGCACAGAGAGGACAGCAGGTGCACATGGATAGGGGTGCACCATGCCGCTCAAACCTGTCAGCTCAAAAAATGCGTCTGAGCTGCCCCTCATGGTCCAAAGCAGTGGCAGCAGACAGCACCCACCATCTTGCCCTCATGGAAAGGGAGGGGCACATTCTCTCCTGCTCAGCGGGGACACCAGGTGCCATAGAAAGGGGGGTACCATGTGGTGCCACATGTTGCATCAGCAACAGCAGCAGAGCTGTTCCTCATGGCCAAAAGCAGCATCAGCTCGCAGCACCACACCTTCCTGCCTTCGCGGAAAGGACCGGAACTTGACAGGGAGAGGACGACCAAGAGGCCCCAAACAGCCACCGTGTCGAATTGTGCAGGCTGCTGTGGCAGAGGCTTGTCCGCCCCTCCTGTGTAACAGTGGAGTCTGTCACCAACATCACGCACCTCCCCACTTTCATGGACGGGAGATGAGTCAAGGGGCCCATTCCCACCATGCTCAGAGCAGACAGCATGAGCCTAGGATACTGGGCTCCATGCTGTGCAACCAGATGTGCCACAGCTCCAGAGCTGTCCTATGTGCCCAAAAACTGGAGCATCAGAAAACACCCACCTTCCTGCTTTCACAGGAAGGATGGGATGGGCAGGACAAGTTGTGGGGAGGGGTTGTTTGGGCAGCATCTGGAGCGGGAGAGGTTGAAAGAGGGAATGGGAACTTGTCTGGGAGAGGATGGCAAAGGGTCACCAGCCATGGAAGCAGCCCCAAGAACTGAGGGAGGCTTGAACCAGCTGTGGACGAGCTGGGCCGGCTACAACCCCAGGGTGTCTCAGAGCCCGGGTAGGTCCAGAGCCCTGGGAGGCTCAGAGCCCTGGGAGGGTGCCCCAGTAGGTTGAGGTTGACCTTTATGAAGGTCAACATGTCCACCAGGTCTGGGTGCAGAGGTGCATGGCGGGGACGGAGGAGGTCTCCCAGGTGGGAGAACACCCGCTCGCTCTGCATGCTAGTGGGAGGGCAGGGCAGGATGTTTGTTGCCATGATGGACAGGTCTGGCCATTGGTCAGATTTCCTTGCCCAATATTCCAACGGGTTGGCATGGAGGGGGGTTGGTTGGCTCAGCAAGGTACTCACACATCATGGCCCCCATCGAGTCCTCCACTGAGAGGAACGCACCCACTATGCAGCGGCCAACCACGCAGCCCAATGATGAGGCCCAGAGATCGAATGGTGTCATTGGGGTGGCTCTTCTCTGGCGTGGCTCTCTTCCCCCCCCCCCCATTCCTCCTCCACCACCTGCCCCTCGTCCCTGCCTGGTTCCGTCTCTCCTACTCTCTGTTTCTGGAAACGGAGCACCGCTCTGCGGAGCTCCTTTTTCCAGTGCAGCATCTGACCTGCCTGCGTGGCGATGCAGCCCTTGATGTGGGGTCACAGAGGGAGGCCAGTTGGTATGGCGCCTTGCGGCATAGAGGATGCAGGTATTCAGCAATGCAGGCCTGCATCCACCAGACAAATTACCGGACCCTGGGGAGCAGCTCTTGGTTGTGCTGGAGCTCCTGGGCCAGAAACTGGTCGAGCCCGTGGATCAAAGGGAGGACCTGACCCAGGCTGGCCTGGTAGGAGCACAAGAGCTCAGTGGCATCCTTGAAGGGTTTCAGGATCCAGGACATCTGGGCAAGAACTCTCCAGTCCATGGAGCTGAGGCTCAATTCCTCTCCCCTCCTCAGCACATCCGAAGAGGACAGGATGTCTTGCAACGCGCCCTTCTGCTCCATCAGACGACATATGTCATAGTTGGAGTTGCAGCGGGTGGGCAGGTCCTGGAAGAGTTGGTGCTCAGGGTCTCCTCCCTTCCCCTGCCTCTGGAACAGCTCGCAGGAAGAGTTTATACTGTGGGAGAAGTGGGAAGTTATGTGATGGCAGCTGTCTAGCAAATTGCGTGTCTACAAGGTTCCCTCATCCCAACTGTCCCTCGGCTTGCTCCCCAGCCCGAGCACTTCCCACATCATGATGTGCAGCTTGTGCACCATGCACACCAGGCCCGGGAGGGATGCCTCTTTCAGGGCTGCCAACATGTTGGCTCACGCGTCTGTCACCATGAAGCCACGGACAAACCCTTCCACCTCGGATGTTCACTCCCTCAGAGCTGCCTTTATGGTGGTGGCGATGTTCTTCCTGGTGTGGACCTCGTCCATCCCCCGGGCCTGAAGAAGAACCACCCTGTAGCCTGGTGTCAAGCTGGGCACCTTTTTATGTCTGCCAGATCTTGGTCTGGGGTGGCAGAGGTCCTCTGATTGCCACCAGTGGGCAGTGATGGCAAGGTACCTGTGATGGCAGCTGCTTCACAGGTCGGCTGTGAAGTACACTGTTCTGCCTTAGGCGGCCAACAGCTCTCTGCACACCATGTCTCACACTGCCTCGTACAGGGCAGGCACGACTCAACGCCCAACGGTGCGCTGTGACGGCATGGAGATCTATAGGTCAAAGTGCTGGAGCAGCAGTTGGAAGCCCACACCCTTCACAACCAATAGGGGGAAGCCTTTGCAAGGCAATCATCTATGCCACCACATGAATGCCCGCCTTCTGAGCCCTTGACCTCACCCTTTTCAGCAGCACTACCCCCGACCCCAATGGAACAACTTCCCGCAGGGCGGCCTGCCTGACCCTTCCGCTCCCACCAGCTGCACCCTCGGGGCAAGTCTTCTTGCTCAGGGTGCATTCCAGAGACCCTCCCACCAATCTCAGATCAGACAAGTTGGTGGCCCTCAGTCTCCCCCCAACGGATGTTTCGCTGGCCGAGGACAGAGACCACAGGCTCGGGTGGTGCCTCTTCAGGTGCCTCTTCAGGACCATCGATGACAGGTGCTTCAGGTCATTGCCTCTGCGCACCAGGCCCTCACACACACAGCACCGCACCACGCGGGGGACAGTAGGAAGGGCCTGAAAGTGCCTCCACAGATTGAGGTTGAACCATGGCCCGCTAATGGTTCCAGGGGAGGGAGGATGAAGGGTTACTGCTGGCTGTGCCATGGAGCTGGCAATGGAAGACGGAGTGATGGGTGGACTGCAGGCAGGGACAGCACCACCAGTAGTTTGGGATGGGGATGGGATGGATGTTTCCTCGAACTCCAACCATTCCTCCAAGGAATGTTCGGCCTCCTCCTCCCTAAAATTTTTCAGAAGTTCCTCTTCTGTCAACGGCAAGAGCTCTTTGGCCTCCTCCACAGCCACAACTGGTGATTTTTGGGAGCCCTGCACAGCACTGCTTCCCGTGCTGCAACCGGGAAAATCTCTGCATTTCCCCCCATGACCACTCTTGTCCCCCACCCAAAGCCTCATAGGGCCAGCAAACAACAATTGAGGAGAGTAAAGGAGATGACATTGTGAACCCTCATCCAAGGTGCCCACCGAGCTTGGCCCAAGGGCCTGGCAGCAGCCTTGGCACCAGAGGAAGGGAGGGACTAGAGCCCTAGCCCACCACTCCCACAGACCTGACCAGATGAGGCGCTAATAATACTGTGTGAACCCTCAGCTGAGGTGCCCACTGAACTTGGCCCCAGGGCCTGGCAGCAGCACAGGAACCACAGGCTGGGGCTACAGCTGTAGCCCAGCAAACCAAGATGCCTGGATAGAACAGGCACAGAGACTAAGAATAATAATAGTAATAATAAGAATAAGAATTAAGATGATAATTATTGTGATAATAATAAGAATTATTTGGTGAGCCCTCAGCTCAGGTTCCCACTGAGCTTGGCTCCAGGACCTGGCAGCAGCCCTGGCACCAGAGGGAGGGAGGGACTAGAGCCCTAGCCCACCACTCCCACAGACCTGACCAGATCAGGCACTGATTAATAATAATGTGAGCCCTCAGCCGAGGTACCCACCGAGCTTGGCCCCAGGGCCTGGCAGCAGCCCTGGCACCAGAGGGAGGGAGGGATTAGATCCCTAGCCCACCACTCCCACTGACCTGAACAGATCAGGCACTCATGTTAACCCTCAGCCGAGGTGCCCACCGAGCTTGGCCCCATGGCCTGGCAGCAGCCCTGGCACCAGAGGGAGGGAGGGACTAGGGCCCTAGCCCACCACTCCCACAGACCTGAACAGATCAGGCATTAATGTGAACCCTCAGCTGAGGTGCCCACTGAGCTTTGCCTCAGAGCCAGGCAGCAGCCCTGGAACCAGAGGAGATAGATGCCTATCCCCAAAATCCAAGCTCAATTGTACTCCCTGTCTCTCTCCCCAAAGGCTAACAAGCAGCATGCAAGAGCTCTGTCCCACTCCACTGCTCGCTGAAAGTGAAACCAGAACTGGGAGCACAGTGCTTTTTATAAGCTGAGGTCCCATAGAGCAACGCTGGAGGTCTGTGTTTGGCCATCAGAGCTGCCTATCAGGGTTTGCAGGGATGAGATTTGAGTGCCCATGGCTACAGAACACCCCCTCCCCCTCCCTCCCCTGGGTGTCTTCTCCCAACTTGTAACCGCTTTGCAGCTCAATGGTTGGAAGGAAGACCTGCTGATCAAGGTAAGCTGGGCTTCCATTCGGGTTTCCAGGGTGACAGAAGGAGCGCAGACAGAGTTCAGGCATTCCCCTGGCTCCGTTGCCAGGGGAATTGATTGATGGTGCCTGTCTGGCTTCCTGAACCACGGCCAAATGCATCGAACCAGGCTTCTTCTGAACGCTGGTTCATTGGCCGTGGACAATCATGAACTGCCGAATCGCGATTGCCAATTTCGTGGGTTTTTTAAGTTCGTAATGCAGTTCATGCCCATCTCTATTCAGGAGTATCAGCCTGAGGCTTAATTTACACTACCTTTAGCCGAGATTCTCAGTCAGCTTGAAACAAATTGACACTGTTTTATCATTCGTGTTCTAAATAGGATTTCCATTGTGGTGATATCTACTATCATAGCACAGGCTTGCAGAGACATATTTTCAGGTGGAGTTTGCATTTTTATTGTAGACGCCATTGGTAGAGATGGGCTTTGACACATCAAGGTTTTATCCTATACTAACATGCAATTAAACTTTTATCTTCATTCTTGTCCTCTGCAGTCAACATACCGCCACCTTACATGAGCCACTGCATTCTCTATTACTATTTCAGTAATAACTTAAACTGGAATAATTATTTTAATTTTTTTTAAAGACTTAGAAATGTATATGGCTAAATTCCAAGCTGAGTAATGACAGGCTGTTTATTTAATTCTGCAGGTTATTGCAAATAGAAAAATTAAACTGTTACTTTAGATCTCCGTTCCAAATGGATCAACAGTGTTTCTGCTATTGCTAAACAGATATGGGATTTCCTTCAAAGGAACCAAACATCTTGTGTCCCATTCAGAATCAAATTGATATTAGTGAGAGTTATTAGTATTAGTATATATAAGAAGAGAGAATTCTTTGTTTATATAATGTGCCTCAGAATTCCACCCCAACAACTTATGAAAATGGGGTTAGTTCATACATGAGGGTGGCTTTTGTGTCTGAGGAAAATGCAGGTTTGCCATTGGGGTTGAGGCTTGGGATCACTTACACGAAGACAACATTTGTGTGAACTGCATATTCATTTGAATGCTACCATTCAGATCTGCATATTTTCATGAAAATTAATTGTATGTACAACACCATAGTGGACCCACCATTTAAAAAAAAAGCACCTCCATGTGACTGCAGCCTGGCCATAACCTGTGTATCCTGAACAAAGCCCTCCACAGATTCACTAGATTTCTCACCAGGAGAAACTAATGAAGTCTTAGTGCCTCAGGAGAAACTCCTCCTCTCTTCCTAATCAGTGGGTGGAAAGTTGAGATTTTTCATGTTGTGTCAGACCTTGGCAGGTAGAATTCCCAAGTTCTCCACAGCAAACACACAGGTATATTGGTTGAAGTAACTTTATTAGAGATCCAGCTAGTTCAAGGTGCTCAGACAAGTGTATTGGCAGAAGTGACGTAACTGGGGCTGGTGATGTTAGTTATAGGGAATGTTCCCGCCATCAGGATAAGGGCCATTAAATTTTTTGGGTGCAAAACGGCCAGGGGGATTGTCAGGGAGAAGCTAGGTTTAGGCTAGACAGAACAAAGAATGAAATCATCTCAGTTCCCAAGAAAGATACATTTCAAACTGGCCACAGCCAGCCTTCAAGGACAGTTCTGGAGGCAGTGGGGAAAGAGAAAGTAAATACTTGTGAGATAACCTACTGCCTTAATATCAGTAAGAAACTTCTCATGCCCTCAGAGGACCAGTACATAACACAGCACAGAATACATTCATGGCAGATATGCAGACAGGCATATATGAAAGTAAGCTTTGAGGTGTGAGAGAATCACTGATTCTTCTTTCTTCAAGATCCATAGTAAAGACCCATAAGAGATTTATTTTGCCACATCAGTTTCACATGGTGAATGTGTTCCTTGAATTTAGAGTATGGAAAGTTGAGCCAGGCCACCTGCTCACCTTATTGCTCCCAGGCTCTGTCTCATATTGATTCTTCATACATGTGTTTTTATCTATGTCTGGCATGCGCTGGGACTTACTGGATGCATGTCAGGATTCAATTTAGTTTTGTCATTCAATGCAAAATTATAAGAATAATAATGGTGCAGCAAATCAATATAGTCATCATGTGAAATCAGCATATGTTGACTACCAAACAAACAAACAATATGAAACAATTCAAATTCAACTAAGTGATCTTCTACAGGCTCAGATTAGAATGAGCTTGATACAGATTTGACATAAATTAACTTGTTTAAGAACTCCTGGATCACAGACTAGCCTTTTCTATAAAAGCCTTTTCAGCTGTGTGAGTTCATAAGAGTCGAGAACATCTTTTAAGCCCTAGAAGCCGGGAGCCCATTGCTGCCAGAATCTATGTGGGATGTAGTTCCTATGGTCCTTGACCATAGTCCCTGCCCATGGGAACTGCTTCTCCCTTGGTTTCTTATGTTCCTGGCTTGAGCTTGCTAGCCTTTAGGATCTAATGAAGCCTCCTCCACAAGTACTTAGAGCAAACCTGTACATTCTTAAAAAGCGGTATTTAAAGAATTTGTCATTCTTCAACAAACTTATATCGCACCAATTCAGAACTGAATTTTCTGTGACAATATTATGGCCATTTTCGTCTGGTAATTCATTAATCCAAGTACTACTTGCACACATAACATTTACACTCTGTTAGAAGTACATTTTGTTCTTCATATTACTCTGTAAAAAAATAATCAGTTGTGATTACTCTTTTTCTGCTGATAGCCTAAAAAAGAGGACCACCTCACTCACCTTGATTTAATTTATTCTTTCTTTCCTTCAGTAATAAGGGAGCCAATATAAATTAATAGGTCAGAATGATAATGGAAATGGAAATCTCATGCTATAACCTGCTATAGTCTGCTCTACAAATACAAAAAGTAATTTTAGAAAGTATTAATCAAATGTGAGAATGTATTTTTTTGTTTAAAAAAATATTCAACTTCATGATGAGCAAGTGTGAAAAACCTGTCAAATCTGAAGTGTGCTACTTCTTCCCTTCTTGCATTCAGGTGTGAAAAAGAGGCTATAATATAGACTGTGGATTGGATCCAAAAGTGTCTTCACTGGCATAAGTGCTCATGTATTATGCTAAGAAAACTTCATCATATACAAAGTAGTTCTTCCACTAGTGTGGAATGACTAAAAGCACTGGTCTGAGCAATGCCCAGTTCCTCCAATAGGAGAGAAAAATTCAGCAGCAATCCACCTCAGGTCACTTAGGGCTCAACCAGAACGATCCCCTAAATGTCCCAAACATAACTTCCCTCTGCCCATTGGCCTCACAAGTCAGACTTTCCTCACTTAACAGCCTTGGGAAGCCATGTTCCTTTGGATATACTGTTTTCCAGAGACAATACAATTATTTGCATGATGGGATACTAGTTGGCTACTACTTTAAGGTATTTCACCTTTCATGACTGATTGCCCATTCCCCACCCCCCTACCCCCTGGTCAGGAATAAAGAGGCAGGCACAAGGCTTTGAGTATTAAAGGGCCACTTTTTATTCAACATAAAACTTAACTGTCAATACGGCAAGGGATCTAACTGCAGTATAGGTCAAGCTCTGGTGTCTGCACCAGGACTGCCGTCTTAACCTGCCTGGGTGAGCCCCACTGCCCTGGGTGCGAGCCATCCATGTGCATGACTGCAACCCAGCCGGCCAAGCAAATAGTTCCCCCAACTACTCCACCATGAAGCCCGAGGGAAGGACTTGTACAGCGGGGCCCAGAGACAGTCTCCCCTCTCAGCTGGTCACCGTGAAGCCCACCAGCAGATCCTGACAGACTCCAGTCCCCCTAATGGGGATATGCTAAGGGTGCTCACCGGCCCACTCCCCTTTCCCAACTCTATCCTGCTAAATGACAATCTATTTACAGATCCACCAAAACCAATTACTACAACCCTTGTACACAGTGTAAGGTAGGCAAAAAACACTTCTCCTCAAAAGCCAATAAGAGGAAAGGAGAAAAAAATCATATCTGGCCCTAGCAACCGGCAACCAGATAACCTGCACTGTTATAGGAAGAGTGGGTGGTCCAAGCATGAGGAGCCAACTGCGGAGCGTAGGAGGCAGGGCTGCTTTATAAAGGCTCAGCCCCACTCTCTAGAAAGTCTTGGAAGGAGAGAGAAAAGTCGCTTTCTCCTTCCGGGGATGCAAAAGCAGCCCCTGGCCGCAGCAGCCTTTGCCTACTGGCTAAGAGGTCCTGATTAATATAGGAAAGGCAGAAGGAGTTGAATTCATGCTGAAGGAAATGATTGTCACATAAATGCCATGCAAACAAACATGTCACACAAAGTGACTGTAACATGATTAATAATAATAATACTAACAGAAACAACAACAGTGTGCTTATATACTGTTCTTCTGGACAGTTTAGTGCCACATTCAGAGAGGTGAACAAAGTCAGTGTTGTTATTATCCCCACAATATATCCGGGGAGCTCAGGCTGAGAGGAGTGGCTTACACAAGGCTACCTGCTGAACTCATGGCAGATGTGGGAAGCAGTGGCAGAGTTCTGACGCGTTAGAATGGTTTACTGCTTTAGACAGCAAATAGCATTATTTTAATTTCTCCTTTCCACATATACTTCTCTTCATACTAGAAGAAAACTGATACAGCAGGGAGCAGGCTGAGTTAGAACCCTTGCTCAGGTTTTTTTTTAAGTTACAAGAAATTATTTCTGTATGGGAGTTCAAAAATGGCATCTCTCACATGTCATCTAAAGTGATGCTGTCATTCTGCTGCATGTACCAATTGGACTTGAATGTTGCCCCATGATAATAATAAAAGTAAATGGTTCTGAGATATGATACATCACTTACCTTCCAGTGTACTTTCTTTAGATTGTTTTGATATCATGCCAGGATGGCCTGTTGCTTTTAATGCTACTTCCTTCAGATAGGTATCTATTCCTTCACAAACTGAAATGAAAGAAAGGAACCCCAACCCCCATATCCATCAGTCACTGATTGTTTCCAGTGGTGAAGAAACAGCTAGAGAGCGCTCTAGGCCACAGAGGCATCACAATTGCCTTAGCTTGGGGAAACTGAAAACAGAGTATTTACTACATTTCTATATTGTTTCCCCTCATTGTTCCAAATGGTTTACAACAACAAAAACCAAAACAAGCAGATTAACAAACAAACAGAAATCCCAACATATTAAAATGCTAACACAGTTAACCAAGCCAAGAAAAGGCTCACCTCAATGTAGTCTTTCACTGCCATCCGAATTGACTAAGAGAAGAAGCAATAAATAACAGACTATCCATTAAAAAAAAATCAAGATTTGCACATCATGTATTGTCGAAGGCTTTCACGGCCGGAGAACGATGGTTGTTGTGGGTTTTCCGGGCTATATTGCCGTGGTCTTGGCATTGTAGTTCCTGACGTTTCGCCAGCAGCTGTGGCTGGCATCTTCAGAGGTGTAGCACCAAAAGACAGAGATCTCTCAGTGTCGACACTGAGAGATCTCTGTCTTTTGGTGCTACACCTCTGAAGATGCCAGCCACAGCTGCTGGCGAAACGTCAGGAACTACAATGCCAAGACCACGGCAATACAGCCCGGAAAACCCACAACAACCTTTGCACATCATTTTGGATACATATATTCTTCAGTGCAGCTGCCAATAGGATTGCCAGCTCCAAGTTGGGAAATTCCTGCAGATTTTGTGATGCAGTTTAGGGAGGTTTGGTGAGGGGCCTCAGCCATAGAGTCCACCCTCCAAAACAGCTGTTTTCTCCAGGATCTGATCTCTGTAGCCTGGAAATCAGTTATTATTCTGGAAAATCTACAGGTCCCCACCTGGATGTTGGGAACCCTAGTTATCACTAAGCCTTCAGCATATAAAATAAAACATACATAATACAAATCAGGATAAAGGGAAGCCCATAATTTTTGTATCATTTCCCTCTGAAAGTTGTGCCTCTACTATGGATCACCAAATAACAACTGTGATTTTGAACCCATTAACAACATGCCAGGAAAAATATTAAATGCTAATTTTCCATTTGAAAACCTCACTCAATATATGCTTATCATATTAAGGAAGGGTGTGCAGTTTTTGTTATTTTGTTGATTTCCAAAGGTTTGTTTGCTTTGGGGATATTTATGATGTTTGCTTTCATCTTATTAATTTTCATTTCCATTATTCTCAATGAGAAACTGTTTTTGGATGTAACTGCTTTATTTCCAGTATAGTTTGGATTTTGAGTCCAGGTTTATAGACAATTGAAAGCACAAAATATTACTGGCTGTAGCATCTTTGTTTTCAATCTACTTGGATGGACTCCACAAGGATTTATTCTTCTTCACCTGAGTGATCCTCCTTGCAACATTTCTGATAGATAAGATAAACAGCCTCTCCGTATTCCACTGGTAGAAGTTAAAAAAGCGATGCAATTTGCCAAATTCTCCCTCATCACTGTGACCTCTTCCCATGTTGTGATATATTTTGTTTACATGCATCATTGATGCCAGTCAAAGTTGTTAATACTGAGTGAAAGGGATCAATGATCTAACTCGGTATGAAGCACCTTCATGAGAGACTCATTTTGCCTGTGATTTTCCCTAATTGAACTAAAAGCAACCTTGGGAGGAAGTAGATTGCAGACTAACAGTGAAATCCTAAGCAGTGTTACTTCAGTCTAAGCCCATTAGACTGAAGTAACTTTACGTAGGATTTCACTGTAAGAGAACAATCTTAAGCAGCAGGTCTACACAGACTTCTACTCAGGTCTATTCAATGGGACTTACTTCTAGGAAAGTATTCTTAGGATTGCTTTGTTAGTGTAAGGAAATGTAGATTTAAAGCTACCATCTCCAGCACAACGTCTCTAACCCATATCAGCTTTTCCCCATGGCCTCTACTATGTAGTCAGATAGCAAGGATCTCTCTCCTCTTTACTATCAAGTATGTAATTTCCTCAAATAAAACTTTTTGCCTCTCTAATCAGCACAGCGTAATTCCGCTGCGTTATTTACACTCACTCCATCAGTGTTGAGGGCCCAGAAGCTAACGCATGCTGAAATTAGAGAGAGCAATAAACTTCTGCCGGAGCTGAGATAGCCGCAGGCTAAAGCACAGAGGGCAGACAATAGAGGAAAGATGGCGGACTCCTGGGGAGCACAGCAGGGGTTCCAGGTCGACCGACTAGGCGACGGAAACTACAATATTTGGGCAGAAAGAACCAAGGCACATCTTATTGAGCTGGAGGTCTGGTCTGCAGTGAGAGATGCAAAACCAACGGGAGACCCACAGAAGGAAGCCAAATGGGTGAAACAGGACAGCAAGGCAAGATCTATTATCATTAATGCTTTAAGTGATAAACAATTGTTAAGAGTTATTCATGAGCCCACAGCGGGTCAAATGTGAAAGTCTCTTTCACAAATAAACAGACAAGAATCAATTAAAGCTAAAATCTTGCTAATGAGACAATTGTATCGAATTCAAATGAGCCCCAGGAACAACTAAAAGATCGTATTTCAAATTTCATGGAATTGACACAGAAATTAAGATCCCTTGGAAAGGAGATCCAGGATGAGGATTTGGCAATAATTCTGTTAAGCAGCCTTCCTCAGTCTTATGCAAGCATTGTGCATGTTTTGGAATCATAGAATCATAGAGTTGGAAGGGGGCATACAGACCATCTAGTCCAACCCCCTGCCCAGTGCAGGATCAGCCTAAAGCATCAATGACAAGTATTCATCCAGCCTCTTCTTGAAAACTGCCAGTGAAGGGGAGCTCACCACCTCCCTAAGCAGCTGATTCCACTTTTGAACTACTCAGATCATGAAAAAGTTCTTCCTAATATACTTTGTGCATGTAGTTTTAGCCCATTGCTTCGTGTCCTACCCTCTGCTGCCAACTGGAACAGCTCTTTGCCCTCCTCCAAATGACAGCCTTTCAAATATTTAAAGAGAGCAATCATGTCCCCCCTCAACCTCCTCCTCTCCAAACTAAACATTGCCAAGGCCCTCAGCCTTTCCTCGTAAGGCTCAGTCTCCAGACTCCTGATCATTCTCGTCACTCTCTTCTGCACCCTCTCGATTTTGTCCACATCCTTTTTGAAGTGAGGCCTCCAGAATGGCACACAATACTCCAGGTGTGGCCTGACCAAGGCAGTATAGAGAGGGGCTATGACCTCCTGCGATTTCAACGCTATAGCCCCTTTGATACAACTTAGGATAGAATTAGACTTTTTTGCCACCACATCACACTGACTACTCATATTCAGTTTACAGTTCACTCTTACCCCAAGATCCCTTTCACATATACTACTGCTCAGAAGTGTATCCCCCATCCAGTATTTGTGCTTCCCATTTTTGTGGCCCAGATGTAATATTGTGCACTTGTCTTTGTTGAATTGCATCCTATTCACAGCTGCCCACTTCTCCAGAGTATTCAGGTCTTGTTGAATTGTAATTCTAACTTCTTGGGTGTTTGCTACCGCTCCCTATTTGGTATCATCAGCAAATTTAATGAGCAGCCCTTCCACTCCATCCAAATCATTAATAAAAATATTGAAAGGTACCGGGCCCAAAACCGAGCCCTGCGGAACCCAGTGGACACCTCCCTCCAATCTGATGAAACGCCGTTGACCACCACTCTTTGAGTGCGGTCCTCCAACCAGTTCCCTATCCACCGAACTGTCCTATAGTCCACTCCACAGTCTTCCAGTTTGCCCATCAGAATGTCATGGGGGACCTTATCAAAAGCTTTACTGAAATCCAGATAAATCACGTCAACAGAGTTCCCCCGATCCAGTAAGCTGGTCACTCGATCAAAGAAAGAAACCAGGTTGGTCTGGCAAGATCTGTTAGGAACAAAACCATGCTGACTTCCCCGGATCACTGAATGGTCCTTCAGATGCTTACCGATTGATTCCTTTAAAATCTGTTCTAATATCTTCCCAGCAACAGAAGTCAGACTGACCGCCCTGTAGTTTCCCGGGTCATCCTTCTTCCCTTTCTTAAAGATTGGGATAACATTTGCTCTTCTCCAATCTTGTGGCACATCCCCAGTCCTCCAGGAGGCCTTGAAGATGATGGACAGAGGTTCTGCAAGTTCTCTAGAAAGTTATTTCAGCACTCTTGGGTGCACCCCATCCGGCCCAGGGGATTTGTATTCATCCAGTGCAGCCAGATGCCTCTCCACAACCTCTCTGTCAACGTCAATTAGCCACTCAGGTGTCCTGCCGCATTTTCTACTATCTCTAGATGTGCCTGAGTTCTTCAGGGAGAAAACAGAGGCAAAAAAGTTATTAAGCCTGTCTGCTTTTTCTCTGTCCTGCATCAGAGTTTCTCCATCTACTCCCAACAGTGGTCCAATTGCCTCTTTTACTTTGTGTTTGCTTCTCACATATCTGTAGAAGTTTTTCTTATTGTAATGAGCCCTCCTGGCCAGACCCAGCTCGTACTGAGCTTTGGCCTCTCTGATGGCTGATCTGCAGTACCTAGTAACCCTCATATACTCCTCTTTAGAGGTCTGTCCTTCTCTCCATTTCCTGAGTATTTCCTTTTTCTCCCTTAGCTTATTCTGGAGCTCTCTGTGCATCCACATCGGTTTCTTGGAGCCCTTACCATGTTCCCGTCTTGCTGGGATAGTGAGGGCTTGAGCTTGCAAAAGCTCGTGTTTGAGAATGGCCCACTATTCACTCTCTCCTTTTCCTTCCAGCACACTCCCCCACAGAATGACTCTCATCAAGCCTCTGAGTTCATCGAAGTTGGCTCTACGAAAATCTAACCTACGAGTCTGGCTATGAACTTCCTTGGCTCCCCACAGCAACTGGAATTTAAGGAGGACATGGTCCCTTCCCCCTAAGGTGCCCACCACCTTCATCTCATCTACCGATTCTTCCCTGTTGGTTAATATCAAGTCTAGTATGGCCGAGCCCCTTGTAGCTTCCTCCACCTTTTGAAAAAGGAAGTTATCAGCCAGGAAGGTCAGGAAATTGCGTGATTCATGACACTTTGCTGAGCCTGTCTCCCAGCACACATCGGGAAAGTTGAAGTCACCCATAATTACAAGGTTCTGATGTCTGGAAATGCATAGAAGTCTAAGCTTAAACTATGTACTTGCAAGATTGCAAGAAGAAAATCTTAACAGACAATCTTATAAAGATCAGCCCAAAGAACTTGCTTTAAGAGTCAGTTCAAGAAATGATTTCTCCTGCAGCGTCTGTGGGAAGAGAGGGCACTTAAAAAGAAACTGCCGCTTTCTTGAATCACAAAGAGGGAGCGATAGCAACTCCCAGCCATGAGGGATGGAAACAAAAGCCTTTAGGAATGCAGATAAAGTCAATAGCTCACCTAATGTTAACAGCCGAGCAAATGCCGGCAGATTAAATAAGAACTGTTTAAATGTTGGTGCAAAAGATCAAAGTATATGCAAATGGTTCGTTGATTCTGGGTGCAATCAACATCTATCTAAAGATGAAAGTGTATTTAATGACATGAAAACACATCGTCAAACACTATATACTGTTAATGGAGAAACTTTAACTGCTCAGGGACGAGGGAATGTGACTGCATATTGTGCATTACTCAGTGGCCAAGTTAGAGAAGTGCAGATTGTTGACTGTCTCTACATACCTGAACTTAAGACCAATTTATTGTCTGTATCTGTGATGGCACAAAAGGGGCATTAAAACTCTGTTCAAAGGAGAGAAATGTTTTATTAGCAATGAAGTTGAATTAATTGCACAAGGCACATTAAAGGATGGACTGTATATGCTGGATTGCTCTGAAGGGGCAGTGAATTTAATTAAAGGGTGCAGTCATAAGAACTGTACATATTTTATGCATGAAAGGCTTGGACATGCTAATATGGATTATATATATCAGCTTGAAAGGCAAAATCTGACTAATGATTTGCAAATGAAAAAATGTCCTGATGCAGAGAAATGTTTGCTGTATTCAAGCCAAAGGCACAAGACCTTCTTTCACCAAGCAGAGTGAGAAGGAAACCACAAGACCACTGGAGCTGATTCACAGTGATGACTGTGGACCAATGGGAACAGTAACACCCAGTGGAAGTAAGTACATTCTGACTTTTACTGATGATTTTTCAAGATTTACTGTAATATACCTGCTCAGAGAAAAGAGCCAAGTACTGGAGAAATTCAAGCTGTACCTAGCAGTGGTGCAGAACAGATTCCAGAGAAAACCAATGGCTATCTGCACAGACAATGGAGGCGAGTACGTGGGGAAGGAGATGACAAGCTTCCTAGCAGCTGAAGGAATAGAGCATCACCTGACCGTGCCATACACCCCCGAACTCAACGGGATAGCGGAGAGGAAAAATCGTTCTCTCACAGAAATGTGCAGAAGTATGCTGCAAGAAGCAAAGCTACCTCAAAAATATTGGTGAGAAGCTATCAACACTGCCGCCTATCTGCAGAACATGCTACCTACAAAGGGTGCAAGCAGCACACCATTTGAACTGTGGTACAACCGCAAGCCCAATGTAAGGCATCTGAGAGTGTTTGGATCAAAAGCCTACATTTATGTTCCAAAGGAAAAGAGATCTAAGATGGATCTCAGAACAGAAGAAGGCATATTTGTTAGATATGCACCGGGATGCAAAGGATATCGAATCCTCAACCCAGAGACAGACACGGTGAAGATCCACCACGTGGTGTACATTGAAGAAAAAGAGAAGGCAAGCAAGCCAGACACCAGAGAATCTACACCAAAGGAAGCTGATGCAGCACAGCAGCCAGAAATTGTGCAACTCTGGGACCTGACTGAGACGCAAGAGACACCTGCAGAGCCCACAGAAAGAGAAGGGGAAGGAGAGCCAAGTGTCAGACGCTCAGACAGAACAAACAAAGGAATTCCACCACTGAAATTCTCTTACCTGGCAAAAACAGAAGCTGTACCAGAACCTTCTAGCTGGGAAGACATAGAAGGAATGCCAGCAAGAGAAGCAGAGAAATGGAGAAAAGCTGCAAAAGAAGAAATTGACTCTCTGATCCAGAACAAGACATGGATTCTCACAGAACTACCACCTGGAAAAAGGAGAGTAGGATGCAAATGGATTTTCAAAACCAAACTTGATGCAGATGAAGAAGAACAGAAGTACAAAGCAAGACTAGTTGCAAAGGGATATTCCCAGAAGTATGGAGAAGACTATGATGAAACCTTTGCACCAGTAGTGAAACACACATCAGTAAGAACACTACTGAGCATAGTAGCCGCAAGGAAGATGCATGTGGAGCATTTGGATGTGAAAACTGCTTTTCTACATGGAGAGCTGAAAGAAGATGTGTATATGGCACAGCCTCCTGGATTTGAACAGTCCAAAGACAGAGGACTTGTATGCAAACTGCAGAAGAGCATTTATGGACTGAAACGGGCTGCAAGGGCCTGGAACCAGAAACTGAACCAAATGCTCATCAAAGAAGGATTCAAGCAAGGCGGGGCAGAACGCTGCCTGTACTCAAGAAAGAAAGACAACAAATAGACTTTTATTCTGATTTATGTAGATGATCTTCTCCTTTGTTATGAAGATCAACAAGATTGTGATGAAATAATTCAGCATCTGAACCAAGAGGTTGAGGTAAAGCGTCTTGGAAATGTCAGTTTTTACCTCGGCGTTCAAATAGAGCAAGAGGAAGATGGAAGCTATCTTCTCAATCAAAAGCAAAAGATCATGGATTTCCTAGACTTCATGGATATGAAAGATGGAAAACCAACATGTACTCCAATGGAAACAGATTTCCTGAAACAAGATGGAAACCATAAACCTCTGAGAAACATCAAAGTGTACAGAGAAGCAATTGGAAAACTGCTCTACATAAGTACAGTAACCAGACCTGACATAGCAGCAGCAGTTGGAATACTGCGCAGGAAAAGTGCATCACCAAGTGTGAATGACTGGAATGCAGTCAAAAGACTAGCAAGATACCTAAGAGGCACTGCACAACTGACAGACAATCCCAGACTAGTGGGATTCATGGATGCTGACTGGGCAGAAGACACTACAGACAGAAAGTCTACCAGTGGACGAGTGTTCTTCTACGGTAGAGGAGCGATCAGTTGGACAAGCAGAAAGCAAAACCTTGTAGCGGCATCAACTACAGAAGCTGAATACATATCAGCAGCAGAAGCATGCCAAGAACTCAAGTGGATTCTACAACTGTTAGAAGATGTTGGGATAGATGAACCCAAACCTATACAACTTTTTGAAGATAATCAATCTTGCATAAAACTTGCAAAGACAGAAAGAATTGGATCAAGAACCAAGCATACTGACATAAAGAGTCACATTGTGAGAAATATGCAAGAAGAAGGGCTTGTTGAGCTACAGTACTGTCCTATAAAAGAAATGATAGCAGACATTCTCACCAAGCCACTTGCCGAAGAGAAGTTTCAAAGTAGCTTACCAAGCACAGCCAAAGACTGAATTTTGTGGACTTTGTACGCTAGATATTGAGAAGGGGTGTTGGAAATTGCAATGTCTGGTGTACTGCAGCAGCAAGAAAGGAAGAAGAGCCTTCTATGCAGGGGGCAGCAAGGATCACTTAGTTAGGACAGTGAGAGCAGCACCTCTCTTGTTTCCTGGGGGTCATTTCCTTGTCTTGTCTCCTATTGGGCTAAACAGGGCAATATCCTGCTTCTTCTCTCCCTTGCCACACTTCTTCTCTCTATGCAAGATGTAGTCAGATAGCAAGGATCTCTCTCCTCTTTACTATCAAGTGTGTAATTTCCTCAAATAAAACTTTTTGTCTCTCTAATCAGCACAGCGTAATTCCGCTGCGTTATTTACACTCACTCCGTCAAAGGTTGAATGACATAACATGAGATCTAGTCATGGAATTTGGCCTACAGGCTACTAAGGAAACACTAGTCAAATTGTGGTTTGATGAGAAATGAATTTTATAGCAAAGTTAGCTGAATTATGTCTGAATAATTCCTGTAGAGCTATGTACCAGTGCATACACTACATAATTATTTTACTTTATTTATACCCCATCTTTCTTCCCAGTGGGAACCCCAAATGTCTTACATCATTTACCTCTGCTCCATTTTATCCTCACAACAACCCTCTAAGGTAGATTAGGCTGAGAGGATATGCAAATTTCTATGGCAGGGAATTCAAACCTAGGCTAACAATCTGCAGATGGGATAGATTTTACCTTCATAATAGAAATTTTGATTGCAATATGAGTTATAATATGCATTCTAAATTATTTTAATGACACACAATACAGATTGGCATATTGTTCTATGACAAAAATTAAAAATTAACATGCAAACATGCACCCAATACACTAATGCATTTGGGTTATTTTTTTAAGTACGTTGAAGACCTCTATAGAAACCCCTAAAATAGTTTACAGCCAAAAACTTGACTGTAAGCAACAAATAAACATTTATTGTACTGTAAGAAAAACATCTCTCTCTCTCTCTCTCTCTCTCTCTCTCCTTTTTCTTGTAAAAAATCAAGTGTCACCTTTAACAGCCCTCAAGGTCCCTTCTTTACAAAGAATTCCATGGTAGCCTCAGTAACAACTGTGCCTTACATACTGGTTTCCGTGTTATCAAATCCATCTTGACTGAAAGATAGCATCCAATTGAGAATCTATCAGTTCCTTTTTCTCTTAATATTAAGAGCACATGATATACTTGGTTGTAAAATAAATAAATAAAATATTACAAAAAAATGGGGGGGCACATATGAAACGTTTTATGTATACATGTGATACATTCTTCAAAACGAATATTTTGTGCCTGGAGAGAACTGCTATGAAGGCTGAGGATTTCCACCTGCCAGCCCCATCCCTGCCTGCTCAGTATTTGAGAACTGCAACTCTACCTTGTGCTTGAGGAGGCAAGGTATTTTTATCTCTCAGTTGCAATCCATAATGGAAATGTTAGTGCTGTTTTGTTTTATTCATGATTGGTTAATTAAGACTTGGCTTTTATAGGATGTTTATGCTTATATTTGTTGTTGTTACCCACCCTGAGCCTGCTTGCAGGGTGAAGGGGCTATAAATCAAATAAAAGAATGAAATGAATGAATATTGAAGGTGAAGGCACACATATCTATGTTCTGCAGGAACAGATCCAGAATCCTCTTCCTGTTGGTGGTCAGCAAAATGCCTCTGGTTAGGCTACAAGCAGGTCATGAATGCAAGGTTGCCTCCCATATCTGCTGTTTGAGCTCTCAGCATCTTATATTCAAGGCATACTACCTGCCAACCATTATCATTTCTAGTAGGTACTGAGATCTACCAGGTTACTTTTATTTTGCATGTTTTTGACATTCTTGATGATCTCCAGAAGGCTGAACAAGCAAGACTTTAATCCCATGATGGTTTTTAATGGTCTTGGATCTCTTTTTAAAACATATAAATTACATTGATTACCTTCCAATCCTTCAATAAGGAGGCCACTTTTAATGCTGTTGCGTATTTTTGTTCAAAGATAAACTATTTCACTATTTGAGTTCTTTAAGAATTCTTGGTGTTTATTGTGCCTTTTTATTAATGTTTTGTTAATTAGGCTTAGAATCTTATCACTTGTTATCTTTATTAGACATAGTTTTTCAGATGCCCTCCACAAACAAAGCGTTTCAGGTATAATTGTTAGAAATGAAAATTAGCTGAAGCTAATTTTTGGGAAGCTAATTCATACTTTGAAGAGAGACAGAGATCAGTTCTAGCTATCTGCTGGAAACATCTCCTGGGGTTGCAAAGCAGTACCTGGGAACTGGTAGGAGGCTTTTGGAGGGGGGGGGCAGGTCCGCATCCCAAGAAAAATTAAAATGAAAAATAAGGCCACGTCTACTTACAGGAAGTTCTTATCATAGAGTTCTGCCAATTCCAAGAGCTACCTGGAAACTATGGTAAGAACTTCTGGCTTTACCATAGAGCATTTCTTGGAGCTACCCTTTGTTACTTCTATGTAGCTCTAGAAATTGCCAGAACTTTATGGTAAGAAATTCCAGTAAGTAGACAAGACCTTATTTTTCTTTCTAATTTTCCTCCTGTTACCAGTTCCAGCAGCAGCGTCCAATGAGACCCACTCTAGGGGCTTGGCAGCCCACCTGCCCAGAGGCAATGGAAATCTTATCCTCTCTGCACACTAACCCTGCTTTGCCACACACGCAAAACACAAATCCTTAGATCTAACAGTGTTTATTCAGACATATTCCAAATGAAGTATTTGCACCACAATTTCAACCAAATTCCTATGACAACCTGCTGAGGATGTTCTTCTTTCCATGTTTAATGTTACATGGACTTGTTTAAGATATTTCTGTCTGTACATTAAGATCTGTGCAGTCTAAATGGACCATGTCATAGTACTCTTGAAGTAATTGACCATAGCCCCTTGATAAGACCCTTTCTGCCTGTACACATTCCAACCTTTCAGCTGTCTTCTGTTTCATTCCTGTACAGGGTCTGCTTAAACCCATATGAGACAGACTATGAATTGGTTTATAATGGTCTTCTTTTGTCAAGCTGTTTCTTAGGACTGGTTCTGAAACTAGGGCTCTGGTGTCTAGTGTTGGCTCTGGATTCTGACATAATGGGTCAAACACGTTCCGCTTGTAAAGACTAAAGACTAAGAGTTCAGATGCACTAACTCACAAAAGCTTATGCAGGGATACATTTTGTAGATGTTTGAGGTTGTCCTGAATTTTTATTTTGCTGCTACAAACTAACCAAAGCAGCTTACATCATTCTCCTCCATCTTTTCCTCACAACAAACTCTGTGAGGTAACTTAGAATGAGAGTTTGTTGCTGGCCCATTGCCCCAGTAACAAGATTTAGGTACCCTCAGATATGGCCATGTTGAGAATTAGATCATTTGATGATATCCATGACTCGGTGTCCAGGGTGGATTTTCCACATGGTTCCCTGGTCCTTCTTTTTCTAGTCATGTTTTCCCTTTCCACTGTCCTAGTGCAATCACCCATGCCTCTTTCAAGACATTTTATGCTTTCTATCAATTATTGTATTGGGCTCAAATCCTAACATATCTTTGCAATAAAATTTTGTACAATGCCCACAATTAATCCAATAATGTATCAATGAGCTTTCTTTTATGTGTAAATCTTGAAGCATGATTTAAAAATACTTCATGCTGGAGTATGTCATTATGTTTATTGCTTATGAATATGCATAGTAATATAACTTCAATAATACAATCCTTGTAGAAATAGATACATTTAAAAAAATCCAGGGGGTGTTTTTGTAGGGGGAGGGGTCTTGAATGGTTGAAAACAGTTGTTTGTATTGTATAGAAGGAGTCTGAATGGTAGATGCTTTGATATATTTGTAAACTAGCAATTATGGCACATACCCAACAATTTGAAATATTTCTGAATTGTTCAGTGCATCCCCAAATTGAACATCTAATGAAAGCACACAAGAACGTTATTATCATTGTTTCTGGTTGTCTTCCATTTCCCACTAGAGATCTTTTGTCAGCTTAACACATTTGTGTTTGTTTTCAGCTCTTGCTTTATTTGGTTTTGAACCTAGAATGGAAATCAGCTAATGATACCTCTTGTTATCATGCACAGTCTTTTGCTGTCTTAGTCACGCTAGTGCATTATCACAGAGTTAAACTCATTGTATATGCCCCCTCCTCCACAAGCACCAAAGAAAGAAGGACTGCATTATGAACTTCTTAAAGCTAACATTCTTTCTTGCCTTATTTAACACACAATAGAATCTATACCTTGGACTATCCCACCCCCGCTCCAGAATAAACAGAAGATACAGTACCAAACTCAATTTTAAGGTCCAGGATATTTTTATTTTGAGAAATCACTCAGAAAACTGGAAGAGTGGTATTTCTACATTTATATAACAAAAATCCAAATGAAGCTGTTAGATAGGTATGTGTACTAAGAAATATTTCTGCATGTACCAGTACAATCTTCAAATGTGATTGGCTAGGAGCTCTCTGTTCTCCTCCCTTTCAAGGATCTGAATGGAAGGGAGAAATGCCATTGCCTAGGAAATTGGTGGAATTGAAAAAACACAAGCATCTTCTGAAGCCAACTAGCAGCTCCTGAAGACAAAAGACAAAATGGATTGTTTGGGTGTATGTCTGTAGGGGGTTCTAATACCTAAGGATCTTGGATTTGTATTACCTTTCCAGGAAATCACTGTAACAACTTGAACCAGCAATTTCCATGAATATGTTCGGCTCAGGAATTTCATAATGTACACCCCAATATTACATACTGTCGGTATCTATTGGACTGTACAATAATACATAGTGAACAAATGTACATAGTGAACAATATATTGGATAGCTGCCACTATATTCTTTCTTGTCCAAATCTATCTATCTATCTATCTATCTATCTATCTATCTATCTATCTATCTATCTATCTATCTATCTATCTATCTATCTATCTATCTATCTATCTATCTATCTATCTATCTATCTATCTATCTATCTATCTGTCCAGCTTTTTTTTTTTTTACAGCCCCGGCCAATCCACTTCCTTATTGCATTTTCTGTTCCACGTGGCTTTTATTTGTTCAGATCCCTTGATCTCCAGAGGAACTTCTGGATAGTCAAAGAGGACTTGCTCTTTTTTCGTCAGTGGAAAAGTTGGTTGGATTCAACCCACTGTGTAAGAGTACGCTGTGCCTCCTGGAAAAGGACCATGTTTATGCAATAATAATAGTTATAGTAATAAAAGCAGGCCAATTTGTTTCCCCAATTGTTTCCCCAAGCTTGCTATAGCCAGACATTAATAGATTGTTTCCAAAACAAACTGAGCAGGGACAGAGAGAATTTATCAAAAAGTAAAAGACAAGGTCTTCAGTGTTGTCATGCCTTGTAATGCTAAAGACAGTAAATTGCATGCAGACATAATGGATCCCAAAATCAAGGAGGAGAGAGGAAGGTAGTGCTGCAATGGAGCTCTAAAAAGAAGAGAGAAGTTTTTGTTTGTTTGTTTGTTTTTTTACAAAATGTATATTTCCCAAGCACTGTCTCCAGAAGGTGTTGGCAGCCATGTTTGTGCATTGTCATTGTGCTGCATGGGTTGTTCCAGTATCTGGAGCTGTACCTGCTCAGTCAGAGCAATGTTTTCATTGTATCTACGGATGAAAGGAAAAACTACACCTAATGGGACAGAATAGAGATAGGCTTTGTTAAGGCTTTATTCCTCTCTCCTTGTGATGTGCAGGGGATTAGAAAGTACACACTTTGGTTGTATTAGCCGAAAGGGGGCTAGAAGTACAAACCAAATTTTTTCCATACCCACCATGAATGATAGCTTGCCTGCTTTGCTAAGTGGGGGAGGAAAATAGGAACTGAGGTTAAGACTGTGCCCCACTGCAGTAGGCACACATCAGATAAGATCTAACCAGATTAGTGATAATGATTGATGATGAGAAACAATCAAATCAACTCACAAGTAGACATGGGCACGAATGGGGAAAAAAACATGAACAGACTCTACAGTGTTCGTTCCTGACAATGAACATGAACAGATGAACGGGACCAAACAGGTGGCGTTACTGAACATGTTTGGTGTTTGTCAGCACCAGAGCGGCCCCCTTAGCACTGAGAGAGCCTATATTCACAGGGAATGTGTAGCAGGCTCTTCTCCAGCCACCCCCCCATGCTTGGTCAAGGTTGCAGTATGGATCTCAGAGTTATGCATTCCCAAATTCGATGCCCCCAGGAAACTCCCGATCAACACAAATGGAGCCACCCACCCCAGTTCATTTGTGCCCCGTGCAGTGGTCCTGAAGGTGTGCCACTTCCCCTCTCAGGGATAGACAGGGGGTCTGGACACTCGCCGGTGGCACCCCCCATGTGCCTGCCCGCCAGGCCTGCAGGTGGGAATAAAATTATCCACTTACACAGCAAGGTGGATGAAGACTGCAGCCATCGGGCCTGGCAGGCTTGAGGAAGTGGTGGCATGCTGCTTCCCTTCAGGAGGCAGGGGGTCTGGCTGCTCGCTGGCAGCATCCCCATGTGCCCACCTGCCAGGCCTCTGTGTCGGAGGCGGTCAACACATCCACTTGTGAAGCAAGGTGGGTGAAGACTGTGGCCACTGGGCCTGGCGGGCTCGGGGAGGTGGTGGCATGCCACCTCCCCTCAGGGGGCAAGGGTTCTGGCCACTCACGGTTGGAACCCCCCATGTGCCTGCCCACCAGGCCTCCAGGTTGGAGGCAGACCAAGCATCCACTTGTGCAGCAAGGTGGATGAAGACTGTGGCTGCTAGGCCTTGCGGGCTCGGGGAGGCTGTGGTTTGCCACCTTCTCTCAGGGGGTGGGGGGTCTGGTCATTCGTGGGAGGCACCCCCATGTGCCCATCCGCCAGGCCTCAGGGTCAGAGGAGGACAAAGCATCCGCTTGTGCAGCAAGGTAGTTCATAACTGCGGCCACCAGGTGGTCAGGCAGAGGAGGACACAGGGGTTCTGGATGTGGCGATGAGCCGCACCTGGAAGATCCTGCGAGGGGGACAGGAATACCCCAATTTGGTGGCTGCAGGCATCACCCACCTCCCTGCCATAACGGAAATGAGGGGACAGGGTGGTGCAGGTGTTAGGGAAGGGACTCATGGCAGTACCTGAGAGGGAGAGGAGGAAAGAGGGAACACAAAATGGTCAGGGTGGCAGAGGGGGACCATGGGGTTCTGGGTGTGATGACGAGCCGCACCTGGAACATCCTGCGAGGGGGATGGGAAGACCCCGATTCAGCAGCTGCAGGCATCACCCACCTCCCTGCAATCACGGAAAGGAGGGGACGGGGTGGTGCAAGTGGTGGGGAAGAGACTCATGGCAGCACCTGGGAGGGAGAGGTATGGATTGGGATCTTGAAAGCTCCCAAGTGAGAGGTAGTTGGGAGGGGGCGAAGTGGTCCCAGAGAGGGAGCGGAAGAAATAGGGCAGCAGCAGCTGCTGCCATCGCCCACCTTCCTGCATTTGCGGAAAGGACTGGAGTCGTGGGACACATTCGCCCCCAGCTTAAAGGGGTCCAGTCAGTCCCGTTTACAGGGGAGCCACCATGCTGTGCAACTGACTGTATCCCAATATGGTACAATCGGCTGTGCAATTGCAACTGAGCCGTCCCTCATGACCAAGGAGGGAGCAGTAACAGGATAGTCACTCGTGAAGCGGCGGCTGACATGATCTGCCGTACTGCCTTTGTGGAAAGAAGGGGATGGGCTGGACAGGAGAGGTCATTCGTAAGGGTCAGAGTGGTTCCACAGAGAGAGAGGTAGAAAGAGGGACCAGCAGCCCCGAGAAATGAGGAGGGCCAGAGCAGTTCCACACCGCTCCAAGATACCTCACCTGTGCAGGCAGTATGGGCACTAGAAAAGTGTGGGCGGCACTGCCAGACACAAACCGCCTTCCTGCCTTCATGAAAAGGAGGGGATGGACGGGACAGGAGACATTGCTAGGACAGGCCAGAGTGGTTCCAGAGAGGGAGAGACAGAAATGGGACAGCAGCAGCAGCTGACATCAGACACCTTCCTGCCTTTGCGGGAAAGACATGAGTCAAGAGACCCATTCTCCCCTGCTCAGAGAGTACAGCATTTGCAATGGATAGGGCCACCGCCCAGCTCAACTACATGTGCAACAGCTCCTGAGCTGTTGTGCAAGTGTCCAAAGGAGGCTGCCACCAGCATCACCCACTTTCCTGTCTCCGCAGAAAGGAGGTGTCATGATGATCTGGCTGTGCCAGGAAGGCCTATCAAGGTCTCAAAAGCCTATTAGCTGTGGGAGTGGACCTAGCTAAAACTGACCCAAACATGCCAGCACTCATTCGAGATACCCACAGGATTCGATAGGCAAGGGTGTGTGGTGACGGCATGGAGAACCAAGGGGCAAGATACTTTAGTAGCCTGCGGAACCCCACGCACTCCACAATGGATATGGAAAAGCCATGTAGGGCAATCATCTCTGCCAAGACGCAAAGGCCCGCCTCCTGAGCAGGCAGGGACACCATCGAGAGTTTGGGATGGGGACGGGAGGGATGTTTCATAAAACACAAACCATTTCTGCAGGGATCCGTCACCCACCCCTTCCTCAAAATGTTGAGAGAGACCCTCTCCCCCCAGCAGAAGGACCTTTTTGGCCTCCTCCACAGTCCTCACAGGTAAATTTGGGGGAGCAGGAAGATTCTCTGCTGCCCACGAACCACACCCAGTACTGCTTTCCACAAGTAAACCAGGAGGACTGCCTTTGCACTTCACTCCACGACCAACCTTGGTGGTCAACACAATAGGAAGACTCATTGTGCCACCAAACTAAAATTAAGGAGGACAGAAAAGGAGAAAACACAGTGAGCCCTTAGCTAAGGTGCCCACTGAGCTTGGCCCCAGGGCCTGGCAGCAGCCCTGGAACCAGAGGTTGGGGCTAGAGCCCTAGCCCAGCACTCCCAGAGACCTGACCAGATCAGGCACTAATAATCAGGGTGAGTCCTCCACCAAGGTGCCCACTGACCTTGGCCCCAGGGCCTGGCAGCAGCCCTGGAACCAGAGGGGATAGCTCCCTATCCCACCCACCACACACAGAAAAAAGCCCAGCTCCACTGCACTCTCCCTCTCTCCCCCCCAAAACGCTATTAACAGCTCTGTCCCATTCCACTGCTTGCTGAAAGTGAAGCCAGGACTTGGAGCGCAGTGCCCTTTTATAAGCTGAGGACTGATTGAGAAACGCAGGAGGCCTGTGGTTGGCAATCAGAACTGCCTAACATGGTTTGCAGAGATGAGATTCAAGTTCCCATAGCCACAGAACACCCCCTCCTCCCTCCCGTCCCCCTAGAGTCTGCTTCCTCATTACCAATTGTAATCGATTTGCAGCTCCACGCTTGGAAGGAAGACCTGCCCATCAAGGTAAGCTGGGCTTTGATTGGGGTGTCCGGGGCGACAGAGGGAGTGCAGACAGAGTTCAGGCACTCTCCCCTCCATTACCGAGGCAATTGATTGAAGGTGCCTGAGTGTCTAGTTTCCTGAACAGCGGCCGAGCGCAACAAACAAGGCTTGTGCCAATCACCTGTTTGGCTGGAATGGCGCATCACGAATGGCCTGTTCGCGAGCAGCCGAGTGGCATATTCGTGGGGGTTTTCTGTTCATAATGCTGTTCATGCCCATGTCTACTCACAAATTCAGAATGGATAAAATAAAGCAGCTCTTTACAGAACATATCATTAACATAGCATTCATTATCACAAGATATGATGGTCACTAACACAGACTGCTCATGTTTTCGTGGTTCCACATCTGAAAACTGAAATCTAAGATAAGTTTATTTAATTATTGAACACACACATAAAATGGTTGGTAGTCAGACATGCTCAGCATGAAAAGCAATTCATTCCACTGACATAAATCGCAAGCATCCAGAAAATTGGGAACTCCCGGTATCTGAAGAAAAGTAAACCAGTCTAGCTTCTCTGTAATTATCATTCTGTTTCACAAGCTCTCCTGTAATTCTTTTAGAATATTAATGATGATAAGTGAATTTCACCATTGACAGAGACCTTTTTCCAGAAAGACAAGACTGACATGGGCAACGGAAGTTAGCTAATGAAGAACGCTGAATGTACCTTTGAGGACTTTTAAGGTGGTAGAGAATTTTTTGGAATTTTGAGCTTGTTCCATATAAAGTAACCATTCTTTGTACAGACAGTATCAGATTACCTTCACATTTTCTTCTTCCTGAGTTTGTCCATAACAGCATTTGTGCATTGAGAATCTCTCTATAAATTGCATACAAAATATAAACAATCTGCATCTTGATCCCATCTTATTTGTTATCATATATTTTATAAAAATTCACAAAATATATGATAGTGATGAATAAGATGCACATTTTCTATGTGTGCATGTCATTAAGTGTGGGGCCATGGCTTAGCTGTAGAACATCTGCTTGGTATGCAAAAGATAGCAGGTTCAGCTTCAGCACCATCAGTTAAAAGGATCAGGAACTAACTGCTTCCAGACAGAGCAGACAGTTTTAACCTTGACAGAGCAATAGTCTGATTCAATATAAGGCAGCCTCATGTGTGTTTATTAATAAATTATATATGCGTATTTCATTTTCGAAAATTGGTTCTAGAATGTAATATGTAACATGAGACATGACTCTCACTGGCCCACTCTGCCTACCCAAACTAACCTGCTAGAAAACAGGGCAAATGCCCTAACTGAACCCAACAATAGCTATCTAACCAGCAGTACAAGGTAGGCGAAAAACACCTCTTCCCCAGAAGCCAATTAGGAAGAGGTGAAAAAATTCCTACCTGGCCCCATAAAACAGTGACAGGCTAGTCCTGTACTGCGAGTGGGTGTGATGGGCAGGTCAAGCTTTCGCAGTGTCTGCTGCAGGGTGGAGCCTTTATAGGCTTTGCACATCCTGGGAGTATCGTCATGTCCCAGAAGCATGAAGTGAGTTCTTAGTCCATTGACAGAGCTACACACATGGACATGGGGGTGGTGATGGATTGTGAATGGTGGGCAGAAAAAACCAGGTAATGCAAAAGGTAAAGTTTGAGACATTTCTAGTCAGAACAAAAAAGCATAAGCACAATGACCATTTCCAACAGCCCCAGTGGTGTAGATTTAAGCAACAATTAATACAGTTAAATCTGTTGTTAAATTCAGCCAATATTCATGCTACGATATAATACTGATTTGCAATTGTAACATTGATAAAACACATTCTGCCATGGTTATGATCCATTGTCATTAATATTAAAGAAGGTAAACACAAAACAATATACCAGGAATCTTTAGGCTATTTCCCATAAACTCATGTTGTGCTCTTTAGGGCTGGGGAGAAGAGTACAGCAAAATTCTACTTTATTTGATTTGACAAAACTGGTTTGCAGGAACTAATGCTGGTGAAAGAGACAGTTGTGTAGCTATATGAACAAAATAAGTGATATGGCTGTTTAATTTACGTAGTCAAATTACTTAGATATTCTGTGTAATCTGAGAATCTTTAGAGACAATGACTAGAATCAAGTGTCATTGACAGTAGAACTACCACCTGCAACTGAGGGCCAAGCCACAAGTGACGAATGGCACTTGAACGGCAAGTGTATTTCTCCCTGTTCACTTGCACTCCACTCAATCCACTTGCCGTTCAAGTGTCATTCGTCACGTGTAGCTTGGCCTTCAGTTCCTGGAATGGAAATTTAATTGTTCAAAACGACCATTCCATGAAGCTTTACTCTGAAAAATAAATCTAGGAAATGTACATTTGATTACTCAAACATGTACTTCTTTACTTCAATAAACAAAACAAACAAAAATGACTTGATATGTTCCTTTAATGTCAAAAATGGCATGCTATGTTCCTTCAATGGGGCAAATAGACTTTAGTTGGAATCAGAATGGAAGGGACAGTAATTCCACTGCAGACTACCCTTTGCAGGCAGCAGGTTGTTGGTGGTGTAGCTTCAGTTTCCACTGCAGAATTATTCTTATAGTGAACTTTGTCTTCTAGGGATTACTTCTTGCTAGAGGTGGGCATGATCCAAAAAAAAATACCGATCAAGCTGATCGTGGATCGGCACCGGCGATGATCCCGAATTAATGATCCACACCGGTCATCTCCCGTTTCCGATCCGTGGATCGTGGATCGTGGAAGCAAAATCGGAGGGGTGCCCCGCTGTTCCCAGCGATACAGGAACGGTGGCTGATGCCGGCGGCATCTGTGTTTGTGTTTGGCTGTCTGTTTGGCCATCAGAGCTGCCTATCAGGGTTTGCAGGGATGAGATTGGAGTGCCCATGGCTACAGAACGCCTCCTTCCCCCTCCCTCCCTTGGGTGTCTTCTCCCAGCTGGTGACTGCTTTGCTGCTCCGTGGTTAGAAGGAAGCCCTGCTGATCAAGGCAAGCTGGGCTTCCATTTGGGTTTCCAGGGCGACAGAAGGAGGGCAAACACAGCTCAGGGGAATAGATTGCTGACACCTGAGTGTCTGGCTTCCCGATCCGAGCATGATCGCCTCGATCAAGCCCCGATCCAGCCCCCCCCTCCCGACCGCTGGATCATTGGCCATGCCCGAGCACAATCTGCCGGGTCCTGATCACGTGATCACCATTATCGTGGGTTTTTTCCGATCATAATGCGGATCGTGCCCATCTCTACTTCTTGCAGGCAACAAAACACTGGAGGGATATGTTGACATATTTTCCTCTTTTTTTTCACAAGCCCAAGGTAAGAGAAGGGACCAGAAAGAAAGCTAAGGAATTAGAGGGTTAAAACATAAGGTGTCTCCTTGACTTTCACCCTATGTTATTTACCTGGGGCGGTGCTACAAGTACAGGTAAGATGAGGTCTGGCCTTAGAAAATAGAACATTTATAGTATGCTGGCTCGGCATGCCTACATTATGATGACATTTTCAGGATGACAGTGACATTTGATTGTGGTCTCCTCAGGATCAAGAAAATCTGCAGTTGTGGACCAAGTGTCCTGCCAGGCCAGAGGCTGGGAACCATTCAAACAATGGCATATTTGGTGGTAAGTGATTTGACTGCTGAGGTGGTTTGGGGGCAGATGAACAATGGAGTTCAACTGCCTAAACTGCTAAGATTTTGATGGAAGGAAAAGATGCTGTTCACAGAAGAGATCTTGACATGTTTAAGCACAAAGTATTTCATGTTTGCCCCCTACACACACAACCTGGGGCAATGGGTATTAGATAAATGAAGCTTAGTCAAAACCCATGCCAACATTAAGCCTGAGACTCATCTGAAGCTCTTACTACTTTACCACAGAAGAGATACTAACATACCATGTGGCATCTTTGCCAGTTAATAAAACAGTTTACACATGTCGTGCATTGACCATGGGTAGAGGGGCAGATTAAATTGATCATATGTGCTCTCATAGAAGTTTGCTACAGCTGTTTTAAGATATTTCATTTATACACAATTTTCATTTTGCTAGGGTATCATTAGTCATTAGATTACTGTAGAATTAAATCCTTCATCATGTACATTTTGACTACTTTTGGACATGTATTCTACACATATGAAAGTAATTCAATGATAGTAAAATTTCAAAGATTTCTAAGTCAGAGGATGGTGTTTCTTCTCATTATTCAAGTTTACCAAAAAGGCCAAGCTGATAAGGATGCCTTTGAAGACAGACTAGTTTATTAAATGCCTACTATCTCTTTTGGAATCATATCCTACATGATAGCTTCAATTATTTATTATAAGGCAGTGGTAAAAAAGTGTTAATTAGCCAAGATGAAAAAGAGCTCCTACCTATATATACCCTTTCTACATCTAATCACTGAGATTACTAGTAATTTACAGCTTCTAGTAAGCCTGTATGGCATTTGTCTAAATGGCCATTTTCCCACTGCTGGGAGCAGTCATTTAAACAGCCCTGCTGTTTAAATGATGAGCTGTTTGTCGGGGATCTCTCTGACAAGCAGCTGATCTGGGGGTTTAAATGCCCCTTTCCCTGCCGCTGCTAAGTGGCTGGAAAGGGGCACTTAAACCCCATGAACCACGAACCGGTTTGCGAACTTGCCCCAGTTCGTGGGAGTTCATGGTTCCTGGTTCATGAAAACTCCACGAACCATGAACTGCACCATTTGGTTTTCTCACGGTTCATGCTCATGTCTAGTCTTTATCTCTATGGTCCAATGCATCTCTTTGAACCATTTCTTTACAGTGAAAACATTCCTTGTGAATAATTCAGTTTTCACAATTTGCCCACCTAACTTAATCAGTCAGGTAATTCCATATGGAGAGGGAAACAACAGAAAATGTGCATGTGAGAGCAATTGTTGTTTTTGCCCATTTGCAAAGTGGCACTTCCAGAAGGCTCTTTTCAGATAAGCAAAGCAGACATGGTAAAGTATAGAGAGAGGCAGTTCTGCAACTATAAGAGACCAAGGTCATAAAACGCTTTGTATGTGATATGCAAAACTTTCAGTTGAGCCTGGTAACTGATGGGTACCCCCAAAGGTTATAATAACCAAGCTGTGGTGTTCTGCACCAACTGGAGTCTCTGCATTGACTTTGAGAAGAGACCTATCTAGAGTATATTACAGTAGTCTAGTTTCAGTGCTACTATGCTGTGGATCCAGGTAGACAGATTGATCATGTCAAGGTAGGGGACTATGTTCCAGGCTTGACTGAGTTGGAAGAAAGCTTGCGGGGGGGCAGTTGCATTAACTTTCTTCTCTAGCAGCAATGCTGTATCCAGTATAACCCCAAGGCTTTTAATTGATTCTGCAAGGGTCAACTGAATCCCTTCAAATGTTGGAAGCACAGTGTCCTTCAAAATCATGTAAACTCTGGAAGAACTTTCATTTTCTTCCTGTCTTGCTGGAAACAGCTGGAGTAAACCATTGGTATTCAAGAGCTTTTGGAAAGAAAATATTTATTAGAAAGGAAAAAAAAATTCTTCAATTGCAATATATGAAGGTGGACATGGATTTGGAGGTGGAAATAATTCAAACTCCATAATTCTTTCTTATCTTCTTCGTTTTGTCTCTGTCTGTCTGTCTGTTTATTGTTCCAGGGTGTACATTATCATGGATGATTAAACAATTACCTTCTTGGCCTACTAGATGATACACATTTCAACAGCTCACAGCCTACATAATTCATCATGTTAACATCTTGTAAGCATCTCAGATCTTCTTCAATTAACACCTTTCCACTTAGCCTAATTTCCCTATTTTTGCATGTTTATTTGTTCATTTTGCTATTGCGTTCTTTATTAATGAGGTATTAAGTGATGTTTGTTGTGCTTCAGTTCCCCCCCCCCATATCCTGACTGAAGTTGACATAGCATGTGATCATGCCAACAAATGAAAGTCAGCGTGACTTTATTTCACAGCTAGAGATTTAAGATACATGTGACGATGATGTTGTCAGGACTTCATTTACACTAAACTCCTTGACAGCGACAATGTGTGAAATGACAGGATGGAAAATAAGCTTTGAAATGTCATTCAGTGTGAAAGCAAGGAAGAACTGACAAATCATGCTAAATTATTGTGCGTCCACAGGACAAATGAGAGTGAACAATCTACCAACTTAGGCATCATTAGCAACAAACAGACCTGGACTTCGTGGATGGACTCACATGCTAATGCCTATAACTGTGGGGCAGTTCTTTTTAAAACAATGTTCAGTGTTCACTTAATAGCATAAGAGATGGTGTGTATGTGTGTGTGTATAGCAGTGATGTGATTCTAAGTGATTCTATCTATACATACATACATTTATACATCCCACATTTTATACACACATATACCTCTGTGTGTGTGTGCGTAGCTCATATCTACAAAGACCAGAGATCTGACTTCACAACACCTTAGGTAAGTATGTAAGTAAACCAATATTCATTGCAATCTTCCATTATTTTAATTTGCGGGGGTTATCTTCTTTCTCTGAAGCTATTTCAATGGCACATAAATATTTACAAGCCACAGATGATCCTAATTTAGCATCAAGATTTTTATAAAATAAAAATAGAAAATGGTGCTGCACTGAATGTTCACCTGTAAACATTTCCCCTATCCTCTTATCACCATTATACTCCCCCTTCTTCCTGATTAGGTGAATCAAGTCTGGGCAAAGAACTAAAAGAGAGATAAATATGTGGAATGATAGTAAAAGTTTGCATCGGTGACCATGTTAGTCTGCATTAGAAAAGTGAAATTCAGGTCTAGTAGCACCTTAAAGAATTGGACCCCAGGGTCCAAGGTTCCTGAAAAATGGGAGGGCATCTTTAGTGGACAGAAAGAAGTAGATTCCCTTCAAACTTGGTGGATTTTCCTTGAAAAATGTCTCTTGCCTGGTAGTTTTCCCCATAGGGAATAATGGCCGCATAAACTTGGGGTTCTCTAATCTTACCAAATTGGATAAAAAATCTGACCCTGATTTCAGGGATGCTGAATTCTTATTTTATCCCTGAAACCTAGATCATTTTTTTGTTTGTTCATTTGTTTTTGGTGCACACCCCTACCAGGAACCTGGTCTGAGAACTTGAGAGTCAGTGACAGGCATGAGATAAACATGACAGACCAACCAAAGTGTCTAAGATTTAGTATAAGGACAGAGCCAATCATCTAGTAATGTTGAAAAGGAGGTATCTTTCTGAAGTGAAATGTGGTCATTCACTCCTGGCACAAACTTGTTTGGATTATGCAGCAACCCTGGCTGCAGCCATCAGCTGCTATGGCTGGGTGCTGACCTTTGCCACACTGGAAGGAGAAGGGGCAGTCCCTCCTTCCCAGGCATCCAGGCATTGTGAGGGAGATGGAGCCAGATGCCTTATAAGGCAGCTCTGCCCCTCGGCAGTCTCAGTCTGTGCGCTGTGGGTTGTAGGATGTCACTCTGGCCTTAAGTCGTTGCTGTTTCATGCAGTTGCTCTAATTGCCTTTTTGGACCCCTGAAGTTGATGGCCCAGTCTTTTAAGGAAAGGTCCATTCTGTGCCTGACCAGACCCAACTGCTGGAGAATAGATCCCAGGGTAATCCAAGACCCTCCCACAGAAACTGCTCCAATCATAAAATAATGGGTGTGAAATAGCCGCCTACCAGGCCAACCATAAAGTACACGCAGTCCCCCCCCCACTGGTACTGGTGACAGTAGGCTGCTGCTACAGTGGACCAGAACCTCTATATACTCCCTCTGGATCTCCCCATACCTCCAGAGAGCAATCATTGGGTTTTCCTCCCGGTCAGCACAGGGACATAACCAAATTACCATTTCCTTACTCTCTATGGTTGGTTTTAGAGCACTTGCACTAAATGACATTTTTATATCTTCCAAATGTATAATTATATGTCTCTCGTATATTTTATCCCATTCAAGGAGCTCAGGGGAGCATATATTTATTCATTTATTATACATTCTACTTTATCTGGATGTAATTCAACGAAGGATGCAATTTTAGGATGCAATTCAACAAAGACAAGTGCACAGTATTACATCTGGGCCACAAAAATGGGAAGCACAAATACTGGATGGGGGATACACTTCTGAGCAGTAGTATATGTGAAAGGGATCTTGGAGTAAGAGTGGACTGTAAACTAAATATGAGCAGTCAGTGTGATGCGGTGGCAAAAAAGGCTAATTCAATCTTGGGTTGTATCAAAGGGGCCATAGCATTGAAATCACAGGAGGTCATAGCTCCTCTCTATACTGCCTTGGTCAGGCCACACCTGGAGTATTGTGTGCAGTTCTGGAGGCCTCACTTCAAAAAGTATGTGGACAAAATCGAGACGGTGCAGAGGAGAGTGACGAGGATTATCAGGGGTCTGGAGACTGAGCCCTACAAGGAAAGGATGAGAGCCTTGGGAATGTTTAGTTTGGAGAAGAGGAGATTGAGGGGGGACATGATTGCTCTCTTTAAGTATTTGAAAGGCTGTCATTTGGAGGAGGGCAGGGAGCTGTTCCAGTTGGCAGTAGAGGGTAGGACCCAAAACAATGGGCTTAAATTACATGCACAAAGGTACCGGCTGGATATTAGGAAGAACTTTTTCATGATCAGAGTAGTTCAAAAGTGGAACCAGCTGCCTAGGGAGGTGGTGAGTAGAGATGGGCATGATCTGGATTACGATCAAAAAAACCCCACGATAATGGCAATCTCCCAATCGTGACCTGGTGGATCGTTGTCTTCCACGGCAAACGATCCAGCAGTCGGGACTCCGGGGCGATCGTGATAGGACTGGGAAGCTAGACATTCAGGTGCCAACAATCTGTTCCCTTGGCAACGGAGGCAGGGGAATGCCTGAACTCTGTTTGAAACTTGATAATATTTCCCCTAGCGAGGAAAAGCAAACAGTTGAGTGAAAAGGTGGCTTCCTGAGAAAAATATAAGCAAAATGATTGGGAGAGGAATGGGTTGAGAGAGAAAACTTTGAGTGCAGCTATCATCAACAGAAGCTGTTTTGCGCTCCTCCTGAGTTCATTCAGTGCCGTTGAAAGAGTTAAGAAGAGATCTCTTCTCAGAGTTAACTCTTTCAAAAACCCCTTGCTTTGAGAGCAGCTATCAAGCTGTTTTGCGCTCCTCTCTTGAGTTCGTTCAGTGCTGAAAGAGTTAACTGAAAAGAGATCTCTCTCTCCCAGTGCCTACTTTTTGCAAGAAGTTGGTATGTGACTTGATATTTCATTTGTGTTTTTCCTATTTAAAAAACCATAGGATCCGCGAGGATCTGTGTGGATCCTGGTTTTACTTTCTTCCAGTTTAAAATATGCTTTTGGAAGACTGGCTGCTTGCTTTTAAAATTGGGTGGGATGGAGGATTCTATCCCTGCTTTTTAAAAAAAGTTGGCTGAAACTTGTTGATGGGGTGTCTCTCTCTCTCTATTTGGAGAGGCAGGAACAGGTTACAAACTTTCCCCCCCTCTGCTCTAAGTGTGTGCGTGTGTGAGAAAACGCCGGGTTAAAAACTCCCCCCCCTCTGCTCTTAGTGTGTGTGTGTGTGTGTGTGTGTGTGTGTGAGAGAGAGAGAGAGAGAGAGAGAGAGAAAACGTCCCCTCCCTGAGGGGAGGCAGCTTGTCGCAGGGTTAAAAACTCCCCCCCCCCGCTCTAAGTGCATCTGTGTGTGTGAGAAAACGTCCCCTCCCTGAGGGGAGGCGGCTCGTCGCCAGGTTAAAAACTTTTTTCTCCATCTGCTCTAAGTGTATGTGTGTGGGGGGCGCCCCTCCGATCCCAGATCCCAGATCGGAAATGGGACTTGATCGGAGTGAATTGGTGATCTGGGGGTCATCACCAGCGTGGATCCACGAACAGCTTGATTGGGTTTTTTTTTTTATCGTGCCCATGTCTAGAGGTGAGCTCCCCTTCACTGACAGTTTTCAGGAAGAGGCTGAACAAATATTTGTCAGAGATGCTTTAGGCTGATCCTGAACTGGGCAGGGGGTTGGACTAGATGGTCTGTATGGCCCCTTCCAACTCTATGATTCTATGATCTCTGGGAAGGAAGGAAGGAAGGAAGGAAGGTGGAGTGGTATTTGTTGATCTTGTCATATTTTAGAAGCAAAGCAGGGTTGATACTTAGATTTGAGACCATGAAGAAAGCCTCTGCAGAGGAAGGCAATGGAAAAACTACCTCTGCTTCTCACTTGCCTTGAAAACCCCTTGTTAGGGTCGCTATAAGTCAGTTGCGACTTAACAGCAAATATATACATATTACCACAAACTCAAGGTCGCTGGAAATGGAAAGACCTCTAAGGTTTTATAACATGAACCCATATGACGGTGCTTTATACCAAGTCAAACCATTGGTCTTTCAAGGTTATTATTGTGAACACTATCAGCTGCTCTTCAGAGTATCACACAGAGGTCTTTCATCACTTGATACTTGATCTCTTAAAATGAAGATGGAAAGGATAACATCTTCTGTATGCAGAGCAATTGCTCTACTATTGAGCTGTGGCCCCACCCTTTCTCCTTCTGATTTATACTTACAAGAACTCTTTGGTAGAATAGGCCGAGAGACATGACTGGCCAAAATGTTGATATGCATCCTAATGATGCAGCACTAAGCAGAGTTATACCCTCCTAAGCTCACTGACTTCAGTGCAGTTAGAGGAATGCAACTGTGCTTAGGATTTCACTGTTAGTCACTAATAGACATGGGCACGAACGGGGAAAAAAAACCAAACAGGATGTTCGGTGTTTGTTCCCGACGACGAAAACAAACAGCAGACCAGTGTCAGACTGTGGCTAAATACGGCACTCTCTACAGGGTTCCCTTTAGAAGCAAACACAAGTCCATTGTTTGGAAAAGGAAACTTTACTGCAGAAAAGGTCCATTATAGTCCACTGTCCTGAATAGGAGACTCAGGATGGTACATGATCATTGTTACCAATGAAGAGCAAGCTTAAGGTACAGAGTAACAATACCCATTTGGATCAGCCTCCCCCCACAGTTCTCAAAACAACATCTCTCAGTCCTGGGAAGCTGCTCTCCTTCAAGGCCAATGCTTGGTGGAACGGTGTTAGACAAAACAGTCTCCTCCGGTGGGAATGCTGCCTGGGAACTGGTGCACCTGGGAAGAAAACACTCAAACACTAGAAGCATTAGAAAATGGAGTCAGTACAGTTTAGATATACACTGGACCTGACATTCTGCCCCCCTTAAAACAGATCCCCCCCCTGGTTTATATGGGTAGCGAGTATGAAAAGCTTTGGTTAATCTAGGAGCATGAACATGTGCAGAGTTCACCCATTCATCGTAACCAGAATCAAAGTCCTTCCATCTAATGAGGTAAAAAAGCTGATTTCGTTTGAGTTTAGAGTCCAAGATTTGTTGTACCTCATAGTGTATTTGGTCGTCAATCAAAGTTGGAATGGGTGGAGCTTTGACGTGCCATTTGTTGTCGGTGGGAGCTCTCTTTAGAAGACTGACATGGAACGTATCATGCACATGGCGCAGGTTCTTGGGCAAAGTTACAGCAACAGTCACTTTATTTATTATCTTGCGCACAGGAAAAGGTCCCAGGAATTTCAGAGCGAGTTTGCGGCTTGTCTGAGCTAGTTTCAGATTTTTTGTGGAAATATACACATGATCTCCGGGTCGTAATTCCCATTCGGCCACACGATGGCGGTCTGCGTATTTTTTGTAATCCAGTTTGGCTTTTTCAAGGTGTTTCTTAATAAGAGTCCATTGTTGCGCCGCCTCCCCCCACCATGAAGATACATCTGGCAATTTAGAGGAATGGAGAGGGGGTGCGTCCAACGGGAAGGGATTGAAGTGAGTTCCGTAGACAATTTTGAAGGGGGCCTCCCCCGTTGAAGCGTGTACACTGTTGTTATATGAGAACTCGGCCAGAGGGAGAAGGTCCACCCAATTATCTTGTTGAAAATTGATGTAGCAACGAAGGAACTGTTCTAATATTTGGTTTGTTTTTTCGGATTGCCCGTCGGTTTGTGGGTGGTGGCTTGAACTGATGCCTTGCTCAATATTCAACATTTTCAAAAGCTCCCGCCAGAAGTTGGCAACGAACTGTCCGCCGCGATCCGAAATCACCTTGGACGGAAAAGAATGTAATTTTACGATGTGTTTCAGAAACAAATCCGCCAGTTTTCGAGCGGAGGGTATAGCAGTACAGGGGATAAAATGAGCTTGTTTGGAGAACAGATCTACCACAACTAAAATACAATTATGTCCTTTTGAGATAGGTAGATCAGTGATAAAGTCCATGGATATTACTTCCCAGGGTCTGTTTGGCGTTTCCAATGGTTGTAGGAGACCCGGAGGCTTCCCTTTCCTGGTTTTGGCGCTGAGGCAAATAGGGCAAGAACTAACGTATTGGGAAATGTCTTTGCGCATGCCCGGCCACCAGAATTGTCTTTGGATTAGGTGCAAAGTTTTCAGATACCCATAATGTCCAGCAGTGGGAGCATCATGACAGCGCTGCAAGACCTCCAGCCTGAGGCTGTCTGGGACATAAAATTTGCTCCCAGCTAGCCAATCCCCGTGTGGGGATTGGGTCAGTTTGTTTCGCGGAGCTCTATCCCCCTCCTTCTCCACTTCAGTTTTAAGTTTCGATTTCCACTCTTGGCTGGCCGGGAGGGGCTGTTTGGCACGACTGCGAGTAGTCACCACGCCCCCAAGTTGCGTAGGCGAGAAGACAGTGTCGACAGTCTCCTCCCTTTTGCTCTTATGTTGGGACATGCGCGATAGGGCGTCCGCCAAAAAGTTGGTTTTGCCCGGGAGATAATTGAGAGTGAAGTTGAATTTGGAAAAGAATTCCGCCCATCGCAATTGCTTGGCATTCAGTCTGCGCGGGCTTCGGAGGGCCTCCAGATTTTTATGATCCGTCCAGACCTCGAAAGGGTATCGCGCCCCCTCCAGCCAATGTCTCCAGTTAGTAAGGGCTGCTTTTACTGCAAAGGCCTCCTTCTCCCACACATTCCAATTCCTTTCCGCCTCCGAAAATTTTCTAGACAAGAAAGCACAAGGCCGCAATCTCCCATCCTCCCCCTTCTGTAGTAAAACTCCCCCTATCGCCGTATCGCTGGCGTCGACCTGTACTATGAAAGGGGATTGTTCGTTGGGGTGGGAGAGGATGGGTTCCGTTACAAATTGCTGTTTTAAACATTCGAAGGCCGTTTGGCAATCGGGGGTCCATTGCAGTTTGGAAGAGGGTTTTTTAGCTTGGTCCCCTTTATCTTTAGTTTTCAGCAAGTCTGTTAAGGGGAGCGTGATTTGGGCGAAATTTGCTATGAAGTCTCTATAGAAGTTGGCAAAACCCAGGAAAGATTGTAGTTCTTTACGGGTGGTGGGTGTCTGCCAGTCTTGGATCGCCTGTATTTTGGCTGGATCCATTTTCAGACCTTCTTGGGAGATACAATACCCGAGGTAAGTGAGTTCGGTTTTATGGAATTCACATTTGGACAACTTGATGGGCAGCTTATTCTTCATCAGGGTGGCTAAGACCTTTTGTACCGTTTGAATATGTTCTTCCACGGTGTCCAAATAAATTAACACATCATCAAGGTACACCACCACCCCTTTGTACAGAAATTCGTGTAGAACTTCGTTTATCATGGACATGAATACAGACGGGGCTCCCGTCAAACCAAAAGGCATAACTAAGTATTCATATTGTCCGAGGGGCGTATTGAAAGCGGTTTTCCACTCATCCCCTGCCTTGATACGAACGTGGAAGTAAGCATCTTTTAGATCTAATTTCGTAAAGATCTTACCTTGGGCCACGACGTTGAGAAGGTCTCGGATGAGCGGTATAGGATAGGCGTTGTTGGTGGACACTGCATTCAATCCTCGGAAATCCGTGCACAGTCGGAGTCCCCCATCCTTCTTTTTCACGAAGAGGACTGGAGCGGCGTGGGGGCTAGTGGCTGGGCGGATGAACCCTCGTTGGAGGTTGGTGTCAATGAATTTCCGGAGCTCTTCGCGTTCATGGAGACTCATGGGATAGAGCCGTCCTTTGGGCAGTGAGGCTCCGGGTAAAATTTCTACCGCACAGTCCGTTCGTCGGTGCGGGGGTAGAGTATCAGCTTCCTCCTCAGAGAAAGCATTTAGAAAAGGCCAGTACGGTTCGGGTATTTGGTTGACTTCTTCTTGGGTGAGAAGGGCCTTTTCTTTATGAGTTGGATCTTCGCCCCAGTTTTGATTCCAACGGTGATTTTTACAGTTGGTATGACTGAAGGTAATACATCCTTGTGCCCAGTTTATGTAGGGATTGTGATCACATAGCCATTTACTGCCTAGAATTAACGGGTACTTGGCAGTAGAGCTGATGACAAAGGACCTCTTCTCCCAATGTTGTCCCATGCCTGTGATCACTGGGATGGTTTCGGTTGTTACAGGATTCATGTTGGTACCATCCATTTGCTCAAAGATTACTGGATTTTGTAGATCCCGAGTTGGTAGGACTAGTCCATTGACTAGAGCAGGGGCGATGATGTCTCTTGAGCAGCCCGAGTCAATAAGAGCTTGCACTCGAATGTGCATTTTCCTCTCTGGGTTGATTAGAGTCACTGGCATGAATAAGATGGACCCAGGCGGCCGGTTCCGTGCAGGGACGGGCTTAGGGCGGATCTGTCGTTTGGGTCCTTTTACGACAGATCCATCTCGTTTCCCGACTGGGGACTTTCTGGATTGACTTCTGCGGTTGGGGAAGCGGGATCATATTCCATAACTTCTTCCGCTTCCAGCCCTCTCTCTGAGGCTGGCCTTTGGGAAGCGCCGCGGCCTCTATTCGCTCGTGGTGCTGGAGTCGGGCGTTGGAGCGTAGGAAACGGAGCAAGGGTTGGACGCCGTAATTGGAGCGGAGGTCTTTGCACAGGCCGGTAAGGGCATTGTGCTGCAAAGTGACCAGCCTGTCCGCAATGCAAACACAGCCCTTGTTGCCATCTAGCATCTCTCGCTCCACGGGTGGCGTAGCTAGCTCCCCGTGCTCCCCTCTGTAAGGTCAGTGGTCTTCTTTGTCCCGTTTGTTGTTGTTGTTCAACCAAACGGACTTCCAAAATGCGATTCTCCACTTCGCAAACAAGTTGGATCCACCCTAACAGCGTGGGGGGATTGTCTTGCATGAGGGCTCTGTCCAAAAGTCTCGGGTTAAGGCCTTGTTTGAACAGAATAATCTTGGTGGACTCCTCACACCTAGGGCACTTGGCTGCTAATTGCCGGAATTTTGTGACATAGTCTCTTGCTGACATGCTGCCTTGTTTGATGGCTTGCAATTCTGTTCGGGCCCTGGTTTCTTCTAAGGGGTCTTCATATTGCGCACGGATAGCATCCACTAACCCCTGGAGAGTATCGAGTTCTGGGGCCCCGACATTATATAGTCCTACATACCAATCTGCTGCCTTGCCCTGTAAACGAGATCCAAGATGTTCGATTTGACTGGCCTCACTGCCGAAAAGGTGCCCCCATCGGTTGAAAAACTGTACCACTTGTACTAAGAAAAATCCCAGTTTGGAGGGATCCCCATCGAAGGTGGCTTCCAGCTTCACCCAGCCCATCGGGAGTTCTTGTCTCGGAGCAGGCGCTGGGTAGAAGTCCATCGGCAGTCTTAGTTGCGCCTGAGGCGCGGGAGGAGGTAACTGGAGTCTCGGTCGGGGCAACGGTGCCGGCTGGGGTTGAGCTGGCTGTACTGGCGGAGGTTGGACCGGCGGTGCTGGCGGAGGTTGCCGTGGTTGAGCTGCCGGGGTTGGTCTCGGTTGGGCCGGAGGCTGCAGTGGCGGGCGAGCAGGTGGCGGCAGTCTTGGTCTGGCTGGTAACACGGGAGGCGTTGGCGGTAGCTGTTGAGGTGGAGGAGGCTGGTGTGGTTGAATGTAGATCGGCCGCTGAGGAGGGGGTTGGAGGTGTCGTAGTGGTGCAGGCCGTCCCGGTTGATTCGGGGGTGGTAAGACGGGCTGGTCCTGGGGCTGCTGCAACGGTATGAGCTGCGGTCGAGGTGAGAGGGGCCGCAGCGGCGAGGGTCGGATAGGTGGAAGGCCGCGCGGGCTTGCCCCTCCGGGCGTTGTTAATCTGGGAAGCAACGGCTGGTCTCGTGGTGCTGTTAGACCGTCTCCCGTAGGTTGCCCGACGGGGACAGAGTCTCGCGGTTGACGAGGGGCTCCCTCCTCGGATGGAGCCGCGTGTGCTCCCGCTTGGTCCGGCCGGACCGTTATAGGAGAAGTATGAGGGGGTATCACCGGTGTATCACTAGGCTTTTCTTCCCCTTCCGTAGGCCTCTCAGCGGGAGTCTCGTCTGGCGGCACATCCCCTCCCTGGTTAGGAGGTTCGGTGGGGGTCTCTCCGGGTGGCTCAACCGGGTTATCCCGTCTCGGTGGAATTTCCTGCTGTGCGGGAAGTTCCTTGGGTTGTTCTCCCGATTCGCCAGGGTAGGTGCCCCCCTCGCCGGTAGGTGACGACCGCTGCTGAACATCCTCCACCGGATAGGAGATGACACTTTGGAGGGTAGCTATCTGTATCGCCATCTCTTCAGGAGACAGTCTTTCTCCTGCTCCCATTGCCGAAATTAAATGGATGGCATGAGCCAAACTTTCTTCCATATCCATCAGTTTAGCTTCTAACTGTTGCATTCGACTTGGCCCCGGTTGCTCGCTTAAGGAACCTTCATTCGTTGCACTCACCGGGGAAAAGGGGCCCCAAGGAGGAGGGTCCCCTTGGACGACTCGCGATCTCGCGGCTAGAATTCCCTTGGCCATACCCGTCACGGCCGAGATGCTGGTATCTACCGCATAGGTGCGACCTTGTATCTGCTCCCAACTTTGTTCAGGGACCTCCGTTGGCTCTTTCCACGGAGCGAGTTCAGAGTAATCCCAACTCAGGACGCCGCGGCGAGACGTGTCCCCCTCCGTCTGCTCGAACGTCCTGTTCCAATATCGCCATGGTTGGCTGCTGTCTAGCTCAGGGACGGTTTCTAGGCTTCGGCGCCCGTCCATCGAAACTCATGGATGGAGTCTACCTGCCCGACGCTCTCTGGTTTCTCGGGGTCTGGCTCCCCACTCCGACGGGGTGGGTACCGAAATCAAGGGGAGAGCGGTCGCTTTCGGCCTTGCCCCGAGGTCGGCTTCGGTCTCGTCCCGAGTACTGAGTTCGATGAGAGGCGGGGTGGAAGTGGAGGCTCCGGTTCCGTTCCCGGCTGCTCCCAGCTCCTGGGAGTCTTGGGCTTGCACAGGTTGATTGTCGGGAGACGCATACGGATCAAACAAAGGATCCCTGTCCGGGACAACCTTGGATTCCGCTGGGCCCGACTCAGACATGATTGGTAACAAAAATGTCAGACTGTGGCTAAATACGGCACTCTCTACAGGGTTCCCTTTAGAAGCAAACACAAGTCCATTGTTTGGAAAAGGAAACTTTACTGCAGAAAAGGTCCATTATAGTCCACTGTCCTGAATAGGAGACTCAGGATGGTACATGATCATTGTTACCAATGAAGAGCAAGCTTAAGGTACAGAGTAACAATACCCATTTGGATCAGCCTCCCCCCACAGTTCTCAAAACAACATCTCTCAGTCCTGGGAAGCTGCTCTCCTTCAAGGCCAATGCTTGGTGGAACGGTGTTAGACAAAACAGTCTCCTCCGGTGGGAATGCTGCCTGGGAACTGGTGCACCTGGGAAGAAAACACTCAAACACTAGAAGCATTAGAAAATGGAGTCAGTACAGTTTAGATATACACTGGACCTGACAACCAGAACCGAATATGTCCCGTTAATGGACATGATTGGTGTTCCATGTTCGTCGGCACCAGAGTGGCCCCAGCAGCACTTAGAGAGCCCACATTCACAGGGAATGTGCAGCACCCTCTTCTCCAGCCATCACCCAAGTTTGGTCAATCAGGATTTCAGTATGGATCGCAGAGTTAGATGTTCCCAAAAAAAACGTCCCCAGGAAACTCTCATTCAATACAAATGGAGCCACCCTCTCCAGTCCAGTTCACTTTGGCCCCGTGTGTTGGACCTGAAGGTGGGCCTCCTCCCCTCTTGGGAGCAGGGGGTCTGGCCGCTGGCCGGTGGCACCCTCCATGTGCCCACTCGCCAGGCCTACATGCGGGCAGGCACTTATCCGATTACGCAGCAAGATGGTTGATGACTGCGGCCGCTGGGCATGGCGGGCACGGGGAGGTGGTGGCATGCCACCTCCCCTAAGGGGGAGGGGCATCTGGCCACTCACTGGCAGCACCCCCCATGTGCCCGCCCGCCAGGCCTCCAGGTTGGAGGCAGACAGATTATCCGCTCACAAGGCAAGTTGGTTGATGACTGCGGCCACCGGGTCTGGTGGGCATGGGTAGCGTGCTGCTTCCCCTCAGGGGGCAGCGGGTCTGGCCGCTTGCTGGTGGCACTCCCCATGTACCCGCCCGCCAGGCCTCCGGTTCAGAGGTGGACAGATTATCCGGTTATGCAGCTAGGTGGTTGATGATTGCAGCCACCAGGCCTGGTAGGCACGGAGAGGTGGTGGCAAGCCACCTCCCCTCAAGGACTGGGGGTCTGGCTGCTCGCCAGCGGCACCCCCCATCTACTCACCCCCCAGGCCTTCAGGTCAGAGGCGGACAGACTATTTGCTTATGCAGCAAGGGCGTGACGCCTGCGGCCACTGGGCCTAGTGGCCATGGGGAGGTGGTAGTGTGCCACCTCACCTCAGGGGGTAAGGGGTCTGGCTGCTTGCCGGCAGCACCCTGCATGTGCCCGCCAGCCAGGCCTCCAGGTCAGATGAAGATGGACTATCCACTTATGCAGCAAGGTGGATGACACCTGAGGCCGCCGGGCCTGGCAGGACTGGGGAGCTGGTGGTGTGCAGCATCCCCTCAGGGGGCGGGGAGTCTGGCCACTCACTGGAAGTACCCCCTTGTGCCCACCCGTCAGGCCTCTGGGTCTGAGATGGACAGACTATCTGCATATGCAGCAAGGTGGGTGATGCCTGCGGCCACTGGGCCTGACAGGCGCGGGGAGCTGGTGGTGTGCAGCATCCCCTCAGGGGGTGGGGAGTCTGGCCACTTGCTGACAGCACCCCCATGTGCCCGCCCACCAGGCCTCTGGGTTGGAGGCAGACAGACCATCCGCTTATGCAGTAAGGTGGTAGATGACTGCGACTGCCTGGCCTGGTGGGCACGGGGAGGTAGTGGTGTGCCACCTCCCCTCAGGGGGTTGGGGGGCTGGCAGCTCACCAGCGGCCCCCCTGATGTGCCCGCCCACCAGTCCTCCAGGTCAGAGGTAGACCGGTTATCCACTTACGCAGAAAGGTGGTTGATGACTGCGGCCACCAGGTGGTAAGGTGAAGGGAGACCAAGGGGTTCTTGGCATGGTGATGAGCCACACCTGGAAGATCCTGCAAGGGGCCCTGTAAGACCCAAAATTGGTGGCTGCTGGCATCAACCATCTCCCTGCCATCACAGAAAGGAGGGAACTGGGCAGTCCAAGTGGTGAGGAAGGAATTCGTGGCAGTACCCGAGAGGGAGAGGTATGGACCTGTAACTGGAAAGTTCCCAAGCTGTTAGCTTATCTTTCAGCTAAACCAATGTTAATATGCGAGTGAGGGATCTTTGCATATGTTGGAATGAAAAGACTTTCCCCAAAAGAAGAGATCAAGGATACAACGCAAGCCAGGACATAAATTTAGTAATTTTATTCAAATCAACTTGTACAGGTTACAGGAAAACTTTTAGAAATCATGGTACAAAAACCTGGCAAGCTAAAGACAGCATAGCTAAAAAGATACTAGCAATACAATAAAGCATATTGAATTATTTTACCAATCCTGAAGATGTCCCAAGAGGTCTGTATTGACGAGGAGAGGGAGAGAGAGCTTCACCAGATCTGAAAAGGAAGGGAGAGAGATAGGAAGGAAAGTAATTCCTTCCCTCTCTCTTCTTATTTTTTTTCCATCATCTTCACTGCTCATTTTACATCTTTTTGGAACAGCTTCTCCCCTCCTTTCCACCAATGAGATTCCTCAGAGTCATCTCTGTCAGGGAAACCACCTAAAAAATCGTAACGTCTGCAAAACAGCCAGGTCACTTTGATTCCCCAATATTTACTATCATTGTTCAAATTATGATAACATGTGTCAACAGAAAGCCCCTAAGTTATTCTAGCCCATTCCAACCATGCCCATTATGGCATGTAGTTGTCCAAATGTTCATTTAGACTCCATTTTGTTTGGTTCAGTATAACCTAAGTTCCTTATAACTATGTGATTGGAGCTATATATGATGATGTATGTATAGTGATTGCTAAGTCATTCTGTGTAACTTGTAGTAGCCTATGCAAATATATGAGTATATATGTATGTACTATGTATTTTCAGCAAAAGCAATCATGTGGTCACTGTTAGTAAGATGATAATGTCAAGAGGCAATTGATTGAAGGCGCCTGAGTGTCTAGCTTCCCGAACTGCGGCCAAGTGCAATGAATAAGGGTAGCGCTGACCACCTGTTCTGCTGGAATGGCGCATCACGAATGGTCCATTCGCAAGCAGCCAAGCAGCCTGTTCTTTGTTTTTTTCCATGCGTAATGCTGTTCATACCCATGTCTAGTCACTAACCACACTGGTACTCTTTTATTCTATTGTTTTCTCATATCAACTTATTACCAGGAGTAATAAATGCCTATAATTGTTGGTAGTGACATGTTTTATTAATTATACTAAAGAATGATCACAAATCAACAAAAGGAGTATGACTGTAGTGTAAAGGAATTTTTTTTGTAATAAGTACCTAAAACCAAAACTGGGCTTGTTCTTTCATCCTTAGAACAGTCAGGTTAAAAGAAATAATTTCAATGTGAAAGAAAATGTAAGGCATACTATACTCTCTCTCTCTCTCTCTCTCTCTCTCTCTCTCTCTCTCTCTCTCTCTATATATATATATATATATATATATATATATATTAGCATGATGTCCTCTAGGATTTTTTTACAAAACCACCTAAAATAACCTTTATAGCCAAGAAAACTAGGTCAGTTGTATGTGACCTGAATTACTGAGCTAATGATATTCTCAGACCTGGCTGTCCTCTGGGCACTGCCATTGAGAAGTAAAGCTGGTGTGTTGCAAACTTAAGCACAGGAAGAAAGAGAGATTGCCATGTTTCTCCTTCCTCTAGCAAAACTGTTGTGCTCACTCCTCAGATAATGTATATTTCTTTGCAACCACATTCCAAATAAGAGATAATGCTGGAGTTATTCCTACCTCCCAGCAGCCTAGCAAACAAAAAGACTGTTATTCCTTACCATCTATATTTTGGCCAATACAGTGTGGATGTATTCAGGTGATATTAGACAATATTTATTTCGGGATCTGGGTGATTATGGCTGTAATACATGCATTTTAAGAAGCAGAATCTTTTAAACAGGATATACTGCGGCTGCTAATATAGGGTTGGTTATGAATATATAAGAAGGTTGTGAATATATAAGAAGTATGGACAGAGTTTAACCCTATCAAAGATACTGTCATGCTGATAGGAAACAGCTCTGTTTCACCTAGAGAGCCAGTTTGATGTAGTCGTTAAGAGCGCAGGACTCTAATCTGGAGAACTGGATTTCATTTCCCACTCCTCCACTTGAAGCCAGCTGGGTAACCTTGGGTCAGTCACAGCTTCTAGGAGCTCTTTCAGCCCCACCCATCTCACAGGGTGATTATTGTTATGGGGATAATAATAACACATGTTGTAAACTGCTCTGAGTGGGCGTTAAGTTTTCCTGAAGGGCGGTATATAAATCAAATGTTGTTGTTGTTGTTGTCATTATAAATTAAGAATTCTTTCATTTTTTTCCTCTTTGCTTTTTTGATCCCAGAGTTTCTGTTTAAGTTTTGTACTTCTTTTGAAAGAATTTGGTTCATTCTTTTCATAACATTTTCTATTTACTTACAGGGGTTTTTTTGGTATAAAATACATGTATTTTGTCATGTTGTTTATACATACATGAGTATTAGACATCTATATATATAATTGTGATCATGCCCCCTGCTGGCAATTAAAAAAAAAAACTACAAGTGGGAACCACTCAGATGGGGAGGATTTTTCTACAAAACTGCAGGAAATTCTGGGGGAAAAAATTAGAAAGTTAAAACTTTCAAAAGCAGATGGTGGCACAGTGTGAATGGGAGGGGGAGGGAAGGGAGTACATGCTGGCAGTGTCTGAGAGGTGGAATTCAGCCCACCTGGACAGCAACACCACAGCTTGGACAGGGGCCGCATTTGCAGCCCTGGAAGAAGGAAAGGCAGTTGGGCATTTCCTAGGCATCTGAGGGCTTTGCTGGATGGGTGGAACCAAAGGCATATTTGCCTGCTCTGCCCTTCCCCAGCACTCAGTTGTCTTTGTTGCTCGGAGGGAGAACCATTTGCCTGGCCGGTTGAGTACCAGCCATGTGTTATATGGCTCACCCCCGTGGCAGTGGGGGCTTGCCCAGACAGGTCAAGGTGGAGGTCATGGGTGACCTCAGGGCTTGACCTGTACCATTAGTTAGTTAGATCCCTTGCCGTATTGACAGTTTATGCTGAAATTAATAAAGTGGCCCAATTTTATACCCAAGCTTTGTGTCTGCCTTTTATTATGACCGGGGGGGGGGGATGACAGTAGCTGTGGTTGGGGGTTGGCCAGTGGTGGCTGGGGAGAATGGGGAAGAACATGGATGACAACTGGGCCATTCATGGTGGACGGAGTTCTCAGTTAAAGGAGAGAACATGGGAGCTACTGAGGGATATGATTTTTCTTCCACTCTTTCAGATCCCCCACTTACTATGTATATAATACAACTAAATAGTGTGGATACATTGTGATAGAAATCCTATGTAAAGTCTGTATACAATATGCAACAAGTAAATAAAGGGGGGAAGGAATCTCCAAACAACAACAGTTGTGAAATGGAACTGAAACTACAAAATAAATATAAACAAATATTAAAGAACAGCATAATATCAAACGATTGCATTCTTATAACATACTAACTCAAGACAGATTTTATTGACGTGCATGTTGTTTGTAGGTTATATTTCCTTCAGGTGCATCAGCATACTAAAGGAACTCTGATGTGAAGCTATAGATACTTCTAGGAAGTGCCTATTTCCTCACCTTCCTTTAATTGATGAGGAATTCAAGGATTTCAATAGGGAAAAATATAACAATGCATGTGAAGAATGAGGTTCTTCTTCCGGAAAATGATCTCTGTGAATAACAAGGTCTTTTTTCTCATTCTACAGGCATTTCGATTCTACCGAAAGTGCACCTCCATCTATTTCTCAGGAGGGTGAATCAAGAAATATTCTAATCATTTAGGATGCCAGTAATCAAAGTCAGCTGATGTGTTCCTGTTTAGAAGAAAGCGTCAGTTTCATCATTCTGAATTGCTGCCAACTATCAGATCCAGGAAGACACCAAAGCTATTATTGTAAGCCATTACATTTTTGTTTCCCCACTGAATTCACATCTTAGGTTACATTTTTTTTACAAGTGATACATTGCAATAGTTCCCTAACAGTTCCCCATTTCATGAGTATCAAGAAATGAAAAAAATATATAGTTTGCAGTGGACATCTGCTTTTTCCTAATTGCTAGGCCACATAAATTGGCATTCGATGGAGGCAGGTTTTTGATAGGAATCTAAAAACAAAGGCTTTGGGAATTAGCTAATCAAAATTTCACAGTTTCGAATAGCATGTTCCCACAGATTCCTGATTTTGCAAGTGCTTTAATGCTATCTGTGAATGGTGGAAAGTGCCATCAAGTCATTGCTGAGTTATGGCAACCCTCGGAGTTTTCAAAGCAAGAGATTAACAGAGGTGGTTTGCTCCAAGATCTAATTTGCAGAATGAAAAAGTCCCATCTACTCACCCAGTCCCTTCAAGAGACAGCTAAGCCTGGATTCTACAACCAACATTTCCTGTTTTCCCAAGGGATTGTATTCTAATGTCTTAATTTAGCTTCTGCAATGCCGCACCAAATACTGACAGTGATAATGCATCTAATCTATCTACTTATTTGCCAAAGACTGTGCATTAGTTCTGTGAATCAGAACTAGGGATGATTTTGATATTCTTATCCCTGCTGCTTCAACCCTTAAATATCAGTTTTAATTCCACTTTTCTGTTAATTAAAACTTGTTACTATACTTTTCATGCCATTTTCACTCCTCTCGCAGCTCCCCCTTTTCTCTGAAAGTTATTTATGCATTCATAAAGCATTGTTATGAGTTGGACTCAATGGAGGATTTACATGGATGGAAGAAATTTCTGTTCGCTTAGCAAGATTTGAGTCCAGTTGAATCTTAAAGAGCAACAAGATTTTCAAGACATAAGCTTTTGAAAGACAGGTATCTGACAAATGGAGCTTTGACTCTCAAAAGCTTATGGGGATCATCTGTGAGTTACTCTTACTATTTTATTTATTATTTTTAAAAAATATACTCAGCCTTTTTGCTCTCCTCAGGGATACCAAAGTGGCAGATTAAAAACAAACATAATAAAAATACACCTTATAAACCAAATAAAAAGATATTGTTAAAACAATTAAAATCTTGCTTTAAAAAATCCTCAGCCCCCAACTTACTGAGGCTGGAATTTGTAGGCCACACAGTATCGCGTGAATGTAAGCCGGCTTTCTCTCCCAGTTGGCACCTCAGACGGGGCTCCTGCAACTGTGCAGGGAGCCACGGAGTTCAAAATTCCAGCTGGCCAGTTGGAGCCAGCTGGCTGGGTGAGGGAGGGAGGGTGAGGCTTTGTCCCTGGACCTGAGAGACATTCGGCAGTTGGGCTCAGAACAGCAATCCCACCCACCTCACTTGTTACAGTTGACAGCTATAGGTTTTGCAGCGTTATCCATTCTGTGTAATGTAAGGAGTTACATGGGGGTATTTGGCTTGTTATGGTAATTTTGCTCTTCTAGTCAACTTTGGGGGTGGTAGTCTTGTTCTTCAGTCTATTATATAGGGGTTTTGTGCTGGGTTGGTTTGTTACTGTAATTTTACCTTTTGTAACAACTTTCGGCCTGAAGTTTCAGCTGGCACAGATGCATTTGGGGAAAAACAGGGCCTGAGCGCACAGTTTCCCAATAGATGGGGCCCTCCGTAAGGGATCTTGGACCAGGCAAGCCCAGCTCGGGGGCTGCCAGAGCATGCCTGTTTCCAGGTGATGAGGGAACCATGTAGAGGCTACAGCTTATTGTGAATCCCACTAACTGTCATCCCACAGTTCTCATTTCAGCAAGCAGGCTGAAGGGGTTAGGTGGTCATTGACTGGCAGGTGGGTCTGCCAATGCAAGTATCTGCACCCTACACAAAGCCAACACTCCTATCACTGTAACCAATAAAGTTGTGGCCTGTTTTTTTCCACTCACCGTGTCACACGCATTTGTTGCCTGCCCAAGCACCTCTGCCCTTGAGCTGGTGCTGCAAACACACACACATACACACAGTGAAATACACATACATAAAAATAATAATTACAAACAGGGCAGGAAGGAGACATCACTGATGGAAAGCCAGACAAAACAAAAAAAGTCTTCACCCACTTGTGTGGAAGATAGCAACAGAAGGGGAAACATACAAGTCTCTCTGGGAAGAAAGTTTCCGCATTTGGGCTGCTATGACCAAGAAGACACTCTCCTGGGTTGCCATCAGTTTAATCTCAGAGGAGTTGGCTCTTCCCCCCAAATCTATTTTGCTGAGAGCTTGGAGTGGATTAGAACCCATCTAACCTTTGGCTTCTGACTAGACATGGGCATGAACAGCATTATGAATGGAAAACAACAACAAACAGGCCGCTCAGCTGCTCACGAACAGGCCGTTCATGAGATGCCATTCCAGCTGAACAGGTGGTTGTTGCAAGCCTTGTTTATTGCGCTTGGCTGCCGTTTGGGAAGCTAGACACTCAAGCACCTTCAATCAATTGCCTCAGCTATGGAGGGAGGGAGTGCCTGAACTCTGTATGCACTCCCTCTGTCACCCCGGACACCCCAATCAAAGCCCAACTTAGCTTGATGGGAAGGTCTTCCTTCCAAGCATGGAGCTGCAAAATCAGTTACAATCAGTAATGTGGGAGCAGATACCGGGGGGAGGGGAGGGAGGAGGGGGGTGTTCTGTGGCCATGGGAACTCCAATCTCATCCCTGCAAACCCTGTTAGGCAGTTCTGACTGCCAACCACACACCTCCTGTGTTTCTCAATGAGACCTCTGCTTTTTATTTTATTTTATTTTTAATTATTTCAAATTTGTATTCCACCCTCCCTGCAAGCGGGGTCAGGGCGGATAACAACATAATTAAAATACAATTTAAAATTCATGTAAATTAAAATCAACACATTTAAAACAAGTTGGTGGACAGCCTTCACAGGGAGGGATAAGATTTATACACCCCTTTTTTCCAGGTTGGCGGAGGCCCAGCCTCAGCCATATGTCTGGTGGAACAACTCTATCTTTCAGGCCCAGCGAAAAGATAGTAGGTCCTGCCTGGCCATGATTTCAGCAGATAGAGCGTTCCACCAGGTAGGAGCCAGGACCAAAAAGGCCCTGGCTCTAGTTGAGGCTAGGTGGGCCTCCTTGGGGCCAGGGACCACCAACAGCTGTTTGTTCCCTGATCAGAGTGTCCTCTGGGGAATATATGGGGAGAGACGGTCCCGTAGATACACTGGACACAGTCTGGACAGGGCCTTATAGGTCAATACCAGAACCTTGAATCTGATCCGATACTCCACTGGCAACTAATGCAGCTCGCCTAAGAACGGTGTTATATGTGCCTTATTTGGCACTCTTGTAATAACATGCGCTGCTGCATTTTGTACCAGCTGTAATCTCTGGGTCAGGCTCAAGGGCAGCCCCACGTAGAGCGAGTTATAGTAATCTAGCCTAGAGATGACGGTTGCTTGGATCACTGTAGTTAAGTCATGGGTTGACAGGTAAGAGGAAAGTTGCCTGGTCTGCCGCAGATGGAAAAAAGAGGACCTGACAACTGCTGTGACCTGTGCCTCCATTTTCAGGGAGGCATCCAAGATCACCCCCAGGTTCTTAACCCTCGGAACTAGCACTAATGGTGCCCTATCAAGGGCCGGGAGCCAGAGTCCCAAACCTAATCCCCCGTGGCTCAAGTACAGGACCTCTGTCTTTGTCGGGTTCAGTTTCAGCCGACTCTGCTTCAACCAAGCAGTCATGGCTGTAAAAGCATGTTCCAGGACATCTGGGGCTAAGCCGGGCCGGCCATCTATCATCAGATACAACTGGGTGTTATCTGCGTATTGATGACACCCAAGTCCGAAACTTTGCACCAACTGGGCAAGGGGGTGCATATAGATGTTAAACAATAATGGGGAGAGTATTGCTCCCTGTGGGACCCCACACACCAAAGGGTGGCAGGATGACAATTTCTCCTCAAGCGCCACCCTCTGTTCCTGACCATGGAGAAAAGAGACAAGCCACTGTAAGGCAGTCCCTCGTATCCCCACATCGGTGAGGCAGTGAGTCAGAAGATTGTAAACAACTGTATTGAATGCTGCCAACAGATCCAAAAATATCAGCAGTGCCGAGCCACCTCGATCCAGATGTCTATGAAGATCGACTCTGAGGGTGACCAGCAATGTCTCTGTACCATGACCTGGATGGAACTCAGACTGGAAGGGGAATAGGGATGAGATATCCTTCAGGAAGCCCTGCAGCTGTTCCACCACCTACTGCTCAATCACCTTTCCCAGAAACGGGAGGTTCAAAACTGGGAAGTAATTGACCAGGTCAGTGGGGTCCAGCGATGGTTTCTTTAAACGAGGTCTCACCACAGCTTCCTTTAATGGACAAGGAAAAACCCCGGAGCCTAAGGATAGGTTAACAATGGCATCCAGCGAGGACCGCAGCCCCTCGGCACTGGCCTTTACCAGCCACGATGGGCTGCCAGAGAGGGAGGGAGGGAGGGAGAAAAGCAAACACTTACCTGCCTGTTCTCCCTTCCCCCCCCCCCTGGCAGCTCCGGCTCCTGGAGGCAACGTTATTAAAGTTTATAAAAAGGTGCTGTGCTCCCAGTTCTGGATTTCACACTCAGCAAGCACTGGAGTGGGACAGAGTTGTTGATAGCCTTTTGGGAGAGAGAGAGGGAGAGTGCATTGGAGCTGGGATTTTTTCTGTATGTGGTGGGTGGGATAGGGAGCTATCCCTTCTGCTTCCAGGGCTGCTGCCAGGCCCTGGGGCCAAGCTCAGTGGGCACCTCGGCTGAGGGCTCACCCTGACTATTATTATTATCAGTATCAGTGCCAGATATAGTCAGGATTCTGGGTGTGCTGGGCTAGGGCTCTAGCCTCAGACTCCGGTTCCAGGACTGCTGCCAGACCCTGTGGCCAAGCTCAGTGGGCATCTCGGCTGAGGGCTCACCCTGTCTATTACTATTACTAGTATCAGTGCCTGATCTGGTGGTCAGGCTTCTGGGTGTGCTGGGCTAGGGCTCTAGCCCCAGCCTCTCGTTCCAGGGCCACTGCAAAGCTCTGAGGCCAAGCTCTGTGGGCACCTCGGCTGAGGGTTCACACTGATTATTAGTAGTATCAATATCAGTGCCTGATCTGGTGGTCAGGCTTCTGGGTGTGCTGGGTTAGGGCTCTAGCCTCAGCCTCCAGTTCCAGGGCTGCTGCCCGGCCCTGGGGCCAAGCTCAGCGGGCACCTCAGCTGAGGGTTCACACTGATTATTAGTAGTATCAATATCAGTGCCTGATCTGGTCAAGCTTCTGGGTGTGCTGGGCTAGGGCTCTAGCCCCAGCCTCTGGTTCCAGGGCTGCTGCCAGGCTCTGATGTCAAGCTCTGTGGGCTCCTCGGCTGAGGGTTCACACTGATTATTAGTAGTATCAATATCAGTGCCTGATCTGGTGGTCAGGCTTCTGGGTGTGCTGGGTTAGGGCTCTAGCCTCAGCCTCCAGTTCCAGGGCTGATGCCCGGCCCTGGGACAAAGCTCAGTGGGCACCTCGGCTGTGAGCTCATATTATTATTAGTGCCTGATCTTGTCAGGTATCTGGGACTACTGGGCTAGGGCTCTAGCCCCTCCCTCTGGTTCCAGGGCTGCTGCCAGGCCCTGGGGCCAATCTCAATGGGCACCTTGGCTGAGGGCTCACAGTGTTCTCTCCTTTTCTGTCCTCCTTAATTCTAGTTTGGTGGCACAATGAGTCTTCATGTTGTGGTAGCCGCCACGGTTGGTTGTGAGGTGAAGTGCAAAGGCAGTCCTCCTGGTTTACTTGTGGAAAGCAGTACTAGGTGTGGTTTGGGGGCAGCAGAGAGTACTCCGGCTCCCCCAGATTAACCTGTGGGGGCTGTGGAGGAGGCCAAAGAGGTCTTTCTGCTGGGGAGAGAGGATCTCTCTCAACATTTTGAGGAGGGGGTGGGTGATGGATCCCTGGTGGAATGATTTGTGTTTTATGAAATATCCCTCCCTTCTCCATCCCAAACTCTCAGTGGTTTCCCCACTTGCAGTCCACCCTTCACTCCGTGGCCAGCTCCGCAGCACAGCCTGTAACCGTTCGTCCTCCTTCTCCTGGGACAGTTAGTGTTCCACGTTTCAACGCTTCCATATGGAGGCATTTTCAGGCCCTTTCTAATGACCCCTGTGTGGTGTGGTGCCGTGCCTGTGATGTCTTGGTGCAAAGAAGCAAAAACCCAAAGCACCTCTCGTTAATGGCCCTGACTTGGCACCTAAAGATGCACCACCCAAGCCTGTGGTCTCCCACCCTGCCCAGCGAAACATCCGTTGGGGGGAGAAAGGGGTCAACCAGCTCTTCTGATCAGTGGATCAGTGGGAGGGTCAGCGAAATCCATCCCAAGCAAGAATCCTTGCCTTGAGGGTGACACTGGTGGAAGCAGAGCGCTCAGGCAGGCTACACTCATGGAGGTTTTCCTCTTGGGGTCTGGGAGAGCGCTGCTTAGAACGGCGAGGTTGAGGGCTCAGGAGGCGGGCCTTCGCATCTTGGCAGAGACAATTGCCCTACATGGCTTTCCCATATCCATCGTGGAGTGCGTGGGCTTCCGCAGGCTACAAAAGCATCTTGCCTTTTGGTTCTCCATGCTCTCGCCACGCACCCTTGCCCGTCGAGTCCTGCGAGTATCTCAAATTAGGGCTGACACATTTGGGACAGGTTTAGCCAGGGCCCACTCCCACTGCTAACAGGCTTCTGAGGCCTTCATAGGCCTTCCTGGCACAGCCAGATCATCATGACACCTCCTTTCTGCAAAGGCAGGAAAGTGGGTGATGCTGGTGGCAGTCTCCTTTGGGCACTTGCGCAAAAGCTCAGGAGCTGCTTCACATGTAGTTGAGCCACACAGTGCCCCTATTCATTGCAAACACTGTGCCCACTGAGCAGGGGGGAATGGGTCCCTCGACTCATGTCCTTTCCACAAAGGCAGGAAGGTGGCTGATGTCAGCTGCTGCTGCTGCCCCGTTTCTTTCTCTCCCTCTCTGGAACTACTCTGACCCATCCAAGCAACTTCTGTCCCATCCATCCCCTACTTTCCACGAAGGCAGGAATGCAGTTGGTGCCTGGTGGTGCCGCCCAAACTGTTATGAGTAGTGCCTGTACTGCCTGCACAGGTGAGGTGTCTCGGAGCAGTGTGGAACTGCTCTGCCTCCCCCTCATTTCTTGGGGCTGCTGGTCCCTCTTTCTACCTCTCCCTCTGTGGAACCACTCCGACCCTTATGAACAAACTCTCTTGTCCTACCCATCCCCTTCTTTCCACGAAGGCAGGACTGTGGGTCATGTCAGCCACCACTTTGCGAGGGACTATCCTGTTATTACTCCCTCCTTGGTCACAAGGGACAGCTCAGCTGCGATTGCACAGCCAATTGTACCGTATAGGGATACAGCACGCTTGCACAGCATGGTGGCTCCCCTGTCAATTGGACTGACTGGACCCTATTGAGCTGGGTGGGAATGTGTCCCGCGACTCCCATCCTTTCCGCAAAGGTAGGAAGGTGGGCAATGGCAGCTACTACCACTGCCCTATTTCTTCCTCTCCCTCTCTGGGACAACTCCGCCCCCTCCCCACTACCTATTGCATGGGAGCTTTCCAGTTCCCGGTTCATATCTCTCCCTCCCAGGTACTGCTACGAGTCCCTTCCCAACCACTTGCACCGCCCCGTCCCCTCCTTTCCTTGATGGCAGGGAGGTGGTTGATGCCAGCAGCCACTGATTCGGGGTCTTCCAGGCCCTGTCACAGGATCTTCCAGGTATGGCTCATCGCTGTGGCCGGATCCCCTTGTTCCCCTTCTCCCTGACCACTTCGTGTTCCCTCTTTCCTCATCTCCCTCTCAGTTACTGCCACAAGTCTCTTCCCCACCACTTGCACCACCCCGTTCCCTCCTTTCCATGATGGTTAATGCCAGCAGCCGCTGATGGATCGGGGTCTTCCAGGCCCCCTCACAGGATCTTCCAGATACGGCTCATCGCCGTGGCCAGAACCCCTTGGTCTTCCTCTCCCTAACCACCCAGCAGCTGTAGTCATCAACCACCTTTCTGTGTAAGTGGATAAGTGTCCACCTCCAACCAGGAGGCCTGGCGGGTGAGCACATGGAGGTTGCCACCAGCAAGTGGCCAGACTCTCAGACCCCAAGAGGGCAGGCAGCCCTCCACCACCTCCCCAAGCCTGCCAGGCCCAGCAGCCCCAAGCCTGCCAGGCCCGGCCTGCCACTGCTTCCCCAACCCCACTAGGCCCAGTGGCTGTAGGCATCACCCACCTTGCTGCAAAAGTGGATAATCTGTCCACCTCCATCCCAGAGGCCTGGTGGGTGGGCACATAGGGATGCTGCCAGCAAGTGGCCAGAACCCCCACCCTCAAGAAGGGAGGCAGCCCTCCACCACCTCCCCAAGCCCACCAGGCCCAGTGGCCACAGTCCTCACCCACCTTGTTGTATAAGCGGATAATCTGTCTTCCTCCAACCCGGAGGGCAGACACATGGGGAGTGCCACCAGCTATTGGCCAGACCCCCTGCCCCCAAAAGGGGAGGCAACCTGCCACCACCTCCGAGCCCACCAGGCCTGGCAGCCGCAGTCATCAACCACTTTGCTGCATAAGCAGATTATCTGTACATCTCCGACCTGGAGGCCTGGTGGGCAGGCACATGGGGGGTGCCGCTGGTGAGTGGCTGGACCCCCCACCCCAAGAGGGGAGGCAACCAGGACCTCTGCATGGGGCTAAAGTGAACTGGGGAGGATGGCTCCATTTGTGTTGAATGGGAGTTTCCTGGGGGCGTCAAATTTGGGAATGTATAACTTCGAGATCCATATGGCAATCTTGACCAAACTTGGGTGATGGCTGGAGAAGAGGCTGCTGCACATTCCCTGTGATTATGGGCTCTCTAAGTGCTAAGGGGGCCACTCTGCCGCCAACAGACTCTGAACACCGAACACATTAGTTAACGGGACCTGTTCGGTTCCCTTCGTCTGTTCGTGTTCGTCGTCGGGAATGATCGACGAACAGCCTGTTTTTTTGTTTTTTTTCCTGTTCGTGCCCACGTCTACTTCTGACCCACAGGCATCTGCAAACTTGTCTGGCACCTATTGGATGCAATACAAAGATATCCCTGATCAGTTCACAGTTTGATCATATTACCGGGAAAGTCAAGTTCATCTGCCGAACAGGCTCATAGAGAATTTTTTGGTATCCCTAACCAACACCAATGATAAAAATGTAAATGGATACCTTTACATATATTTTCTCATCTCTGAACAGCTAGTTCTGCTTTACGGCTATGTCTTCACTTGCCATGCCATGTTAAGTATCCAAAGCAGAATGTTCCATTTGCTATTTCATTGTCAGTATTGTGTCCATATTTCATATAACACTATTATCCATTCCAGTGTTAGCAATGCCTTGTAAGAATTTAGATTACACTGAAATCACAAATTAGTAAATCATTGACATGTAAGCCCATTCTTGTGACCTACACTTACATTGTTTTGATCTCATCATGGCTTTCTTCTCTGTATAATATGCAGGAGGTGTTATTGCAATTTCATGGCTCCCAGGTACAATATTAGTGCACAGCTTTGTATAAAGGCTTTAACTAGGAAACATAATGCATTCCTTTATCTTGTCAGTATAGATTTTCTGTATTTATATACAAGTCTGTGGAGAATGGAAGAGTACTTTTGTGTCAAAATAAGCTATGCTCAATGACAAAGTTTACTGCTGTAAGCATATATCAACCTGGAGATGAAATTTAAGAATTTAAGAGAAATGTTCATGGTGGTGCTCTATGCAGGGTTTTTTTTAATCTAAGATGGATTTAAAGAACTAGTATCAACTGATCTCAATGCCCTTTTTTAAAAAAACAGGAAGCTAACTAACCTCAATAATACTGCTGTCTTAGTTAATTTTCTCTTAATTGGATTACCACTTAAGCCTCTGTTTAGTGAGGAGTTACCAATTAACATGGCAGTATTTCTTTATGACAGAATGTCTATAGGGAAGCAATTTCAATCAAGCCAAGCAGGAAAGTCACAAATAGTTAAAACTCAGTAATTATGCATGAAATGCTGAAAATCAATTTTGACATGGTTAGATTAAAAAAAGATATCTAAATTAGTTTGTCCTTTAATACTGAAACAATACTTACATATTCAGATGTGGCTAGTGATTTTGTTTTCCTGTTTTGATACTCTCCCCCTTCCAGTTTTACATTTTATATATTAGTGATTTTATGTGGCTTTCCCCCCTCCAAATTGACCTCTATTGTATGTTATAGGTTTCTTTCCTTGCCAGTAAACACTTGCTGAAATATACACTGAATAAGGAGAAAGTAAAGCAAAGGGAAAGAAAAATAATTTTAATTAAATTGTTCAATAGAAATTACATAGTAGTATATTGTATATAAATATACATTGCAAGCTGTTGTTACTACTTGTGATTTGGTTGATGAATTGGGACAGCAAGTTGATGCTTTTACAATCTTGCAAGGCACCCCATAGGCTACGTTTGACAGACTGGTGGTGGGTTTTAAAATAAATAAATAGTAGAATTCTAATTAAAAACTGTCAGTTCAAGTTTGTTGTAGCTCTAAAAGGGACAAAGTATCTTTAGAAATGTCGGGAAAGGTATATAAATTAAGGAAGAAATCAAGCAAAAAAAATTCTCACAGCAATCTAAATCTGTATTGCCCTCTCATTTAGAATAGTGTGTGCAGTGTTTGATGGTCCAGCTGAAAAAAGAATCTCAGAGATAGATGAGGGGAGCAAAATTTTAAAATACTGGGTTTTTTAAATAGAAAGGTATCTCAAACAAAGAGGAGCCCAACAAAATTTCAAGGAAAGGATGGATGCCTGAAACGCTTAATCTGCTTTGCAAACAGATGGAAAGCCTTGGAACAGATACCTAAGGCAATTGGATCTAGGTTGATTCAGACTTCTTCTAGTATGGCATGCCCAGCTCTTGTTAACTGCTTTCTAGCATTTGGGATATTGCGTCGTAATCCCAATTAGCTTTTCAGGTGGTAAAGAGATGAGGAAACTGGTTCCACTGAGAACCACATGAGAGAAGGCTGAAAAGCACAGTGGGAATGGCTTCCCTTCAGCTTGGCTTACCTTGATCTGGAGAGTGTGTATGGAAGCCACATTCGCTGATACTTTTAAGCAACACATTCTAAACCCACACTGTAGTCTTATCTTGAAAGATGAGGCAGAGTCTCAGCTTTGACTTAATGATGCCACATAGATGCAAATGCAAGGATATTATTTAAGTTACCAATACTTAAGAAAGTTTTCCCATCATTGCATATGAACCCCAGCTTATTACTTGCTAGATCCTTCTGTCAATTGATATCTGAATTCTTTACCAAAGCTTGTGAACCAATTCCTGTAGCCAAGATAAGAACAATTGATTTTAAAACTTTTGCAGTTGTCATATTGAATCTTTATACACCATAATTTCACTATTCAATAGAGATGCGGGGGTGGGGGGGAATTGGGGTTACAACATAAAAAATAGCCTACCATGAATTTCCATGAAAGGCTGTCTGACCAGAAAAAGACAGGCAGTGGCAGTGGCAGTGCCTTTTTCAAATGCTACAAAACCTGAGCTAGCACAGTAACTTTAAGGGCACAGGAAACTGCCCTGAGCTGGATTCGGTTTCGTTTTCTCAGCCATGTCGGACGCTCCTCTCGCTGGCTCGAGAGGAAGCGGCCGAGCACCCTGTCCGGGTGGCTGATCTGCGAAGATTAGCCCTCAAAACTCCCAATGAGGGAGGCTGGGTCCGGGACGCTGCGGGAAGGGCCCCCCGGAATCAATGCGGGGGGTTAATTGCCCGTTTGTCCCTACGGAGGCCGGCGGACGTGCGCGGCGCCTCGAGTGCTGCCGGGCCATGAGAAACGGCAAAGAGCAGAACTAGGCGAGAGCCTACAAGCAAGCGAATTCCTTCTGTTATTACAAGCGCACGTGAAGGAGAGGTGAGATCTGAAGCTAAGAAGGCTCACTCTTCCCCTTTGCTGAGTTCCAAAATTTGGTTGGCGCCCCCCCCCCCCAAATGGCAACAAAAAAACAAAGTCCTGCCCTTGGCAAGTCAGTTTCGGCTGCCTTAAAGGGAGAATCGCTGGAGGAAATAATACGGAGGGCGGTTGGTGAAGCTATAAAACCCTTTGGTTGTTGGGGGTTTTCCGGGCTGTAAAACCCTATAAAACCCTTTGTTGACAAGCTGAATGAAACATATCAAAGGGTGGGCTTAATTGAGAGCGAAGTGAAAACCATCAAGGAAGCAGCGGGGGGGGGGGGGCAGAGAAGTCTGCTCGGGAAAGTGTGTCACTCGTGAAGGCTATGAATAAAGAGCTTAAACTGGTGGAGAATCAGTTGATCGGGCTACAAGTGGAACGAACACAGACAATTTTGCGCCTCCAGAATGTGAAAGAGGAGGAAAACGAGGATTTATGGGGTCTTGTCTCGGAACTATTGGCGACACCCACGAGGGCAACTAAAGAAGAAGTAAAAAGCGCCATTTTGGAAGCCCGTCGGGCTACCTCAAAATATGCAATGAAGCGTCAGTTGCCGCGCGAGATCATCATCAATTTTTCATCTAAGAGGATCCGGGACACTATCCTATACAATTCATACAATGCGGATTTGGACTTCTTGGGCAACAAAATTAAGATATTGAAAGACGTCCCATTTCTAGTTCGGAAAAGACGTTTTAAGTATAAAAAGTTCGCAGCTCTTCTGAGAGAACGGGGAATAAAGTACAAATGGTTATTCCCGGAAGGAATCTGGTTCAGCCATAAAGATCAAGCCTTTAAGATATTATCAGAAGATCAACTAAGGGATTTTGAGGACAGGAACCCAGAATTCCAGTGCACCAAACAAGACGAAAAGGAGAAGTCTGAGGGGGAAGGGGAGGAAACGAGCACTGCGGCTGCAGTTGCTCAGAGAGAACTGCGTCCGGGACCCAGGAGGGGAAGAAAAATTTAACTTGAAATTAAATTGTAATTTGCATTTAGTAAGGTCAACCACTCCATCAATATAATATAAAGCTTTAACTTTTGAATAATGGCAGTATGAAGGAAAAACAGAAATGTAGTGTTTAGTGTTTGTAGGGCACGTCCCCCTTTTTTCCACCCCTCCCTCCCTTTTTTTCCCTCTCTTTTTTCCCATCCCTTGTGTTACTGTAGTCTTTTGTAGTCACTGTTTTGTAGGGTATGTATGTATGTAGTAGTTGTATGTTAGATATTGAAAAATAAAAAAAAAATATTAAAAAAAAAAAAGGAAACTGCCCTGAGCTTCAGATACATCTATGGATGGATCCAGAGGTTTTTTCCTTAGTATTGGGCAATTCTCCCTTTACTACTATGCCCAAGCTACTACTGTATTTTATATTTTAATTTTTGGAATTGTAATTCAATTTGAGCAAAAAAAGGTAAGTTGGGGTTTAATAAATAGTCTTTATAGTATATAATATTAAGAGAATCCAGCTGAACATTTAAATCGATTTTAAAAAGTACAGAGCATGAACTCAATTTGCCTAAAAAATTCATGAGATGTAGATTTTTAAAAACAGCCTAAAAGATGTGTTTGGGTGTTCTTAATAATAATGGCTCTTCACATGGTCATTCCAGGTCAATGAATTGTGCTGTGGCCAAAGTTTAGCCCACTTACTCTGTACCACAGACCCAGGCCGTCGTCACATGGGAATCTCTTCCGTTAAATTTACAGCATAGTGTCCTACCTGTTATCGGCACAGTAACGTTTCTTTGGGTCACCTAACGGCTCTTCGCACCACCAGCTGTCCACACCGAAGCACTCTGTTCTGTTCTCTCTAACCGCGCAGAAGCAGCTCCTCCCCCCTTTTTATTATTCTGGCGTTTAATTCCACTATAACGGAATAACAGCATATAAACATTCCGTTAGAGCAAAACATTACAACCCTTTTGTTTTTCCAACTTTGAAATTATATAAATAGCTCTTTGCCCGCAGAAAACTCCCTGTCTGACATGATCCCCATTGCTGAAGACTCTGCCATGGCGATTGAGTCATTTTTACTTCAGCAGAAAGTTTGCATTGTGTTATGTCGTTATGGCGTTATAAGGACATAATAAAATTTAAAAAGGGGGAGTCGCAGGAAGAAATGGATTCTGGGATTGAAGGGAGGGCATAGGACATTGCGAGGCGAAATACATCGATGTGAGGCATTCACACTGAGGCACAAAATAGCACGACTATCTAGCACAAAGCAGAAGAGAGAAAATTGCTACAATGTTGGAATAAGGTGGGTGTTTGCCAGGAAATAGCGCCATTTTAGCGCTAAATAAAAGCCCGTGTGACAACGGCCCCAGCCTGAACTGGAGCCCTGCTGCTTGCAGGGTCAGAAAGGAAGAGAAAGCACATGTAATAATGGCCCTTACTGACAACTTATGAAATATTTTTTTCCCTTGGCAAGAATTTGCAAATGTACCTGAACTTCTGATTTTTGTGAATTTTTGGTATGAACATGCAGTCATCTTAAACAAGATTCTAGGCAGTGCATTTCATGCTGTATTTTCTCAATTGAGTTTTTTGCTATAATCAAGAGGAAAATATCTCCTTCCTTTTCCTTTAGTACTAGGCAATAGGAGGTAGTATTTTCTGCTTCTAAGCGAGTCAACTTTTTTATTTTCAGTTTGAACTTCTATTTATAAAAAGGCTTTATACATAAATGTATATGTATGCATGTATTTAGTCAGTGATCCACTTTTCCATTTTTTATTATTAAGAAGATGTGTGACTGCAAAGAAGGGTGGATTTTGTGGTAACACATTACTTACTGCATGTACTTACCTGATTCCATTTTCCTACTAGTTCTGTGTTGGCAGTAGTATGCACTAACAACAACAACAACATTTGGTTTATATACCGCCCTTCAGGATGACTTAACACCCACTCAGAGCAGTTTACAAAATATGTTACTATTATCCCCACAACAACAAACACCCTGTGAGGTGGGTGGGGCTGAGAGAGCTCCTAAAAGCTGTGACTGACCCAAGGTCACCCAGCTGGCTCCAAGTGGAGGAGTGGGGAATCAAACTCAGTTCTCCAGAATAGAGTCCCACGCTCTTAACCACTACACCAAACTAGATGTTTTGTTTGTTCTGAAAGAGAAGAGGGAAATTCTAACATTTAAATTTACTTATTGAGAAAGAAGACTCTACTTCTCTTTTTTAGAGCCTCATTTTTTTCCTTTGTGTAGCAAAAAGACTGGGTGCCTCTAGAGGGGAATAGGTATATCCCAAAGAGAGTTTCCTTATACATAATGACATTGCATACCCCTAATTATAGAGAGCACTAGGACCTCTAATTTGAAAAACTATACACAGACAATAAAAGACAATGAAATATGGAAAGAGTTTCCATAAATCTCTGTAAGACACTGAGGGCAATATCTAGGGCAGCTCAATCACTGTCAAGTTATGAGTATTCAGGTCTAACCAGGGTAGGGGAATCCTACTCAGATGTAATAGGTGATGAGATCAGACTACTTTGTAATACTGGGAGGGAAAGGTGCTACCATGCAGAGGGAGACGCCACAGGCTCCTTGTTTCTAAATATTCAGTCTAGGTATGCCTGCCTGCCATTGTTCATTCTACATGAGACAGAACAATGAAACACAGATGTGCTTAGCATCTGGTCATTTCACTCTGAGGGACCCCCAAACCCACGCACACACTCTCACACACAAACTGGAAGGATAACAGCAGATTTTTGTCTATGCCAGCAACGAAAATCCTGTCAAATAGTCCCATTCCACTCCTCTTTATCTTTGGGCTTAGCCTTCTAAAGGAAAAACCAACAAACTAGAGGACTTATTCCTAGAGACAGATAATGTTAATACATTTGAATCTCACATTTAACATCTGTAAACAATTTCGCATTTGCTTTGCTTAAGCAGGTTCTGAGAATGACGAAATGTCGCCCTGGATCCTGCTTCATAGCATGTTGTCCCTAGTCATAAGCCATGGTTGGGACACCTCTCTTGTGTGAATCCAGGTTAAACATGGAATTATTGAGTTACTGTCAAGAAAATTGCTTATGGTGTAATACAATTATTGACTTAATCACAAAATGCAAAATGGCTGTGCTTTATAACACTTAGTGCATCATTAGACTCTGTATCTCCCTTCTGATACATTAACCTTCCTGCAATTATGGCAATTTATAAATGTCAGGATAATTTTTTTAAAAGAATATGAAGTTGGAAAACCTAAAGTTGGCTCACAATGACTCTATGTGTCAGTTGGTTGCTTGTGTTCCAATATATTTTGAAACTCATAAGTATTAAATGCTTTTCTCGTCATGGCCTTCCTGCCATTTCCTCCAGTTGTCTTCTTAAGAAGTCCAATTTCCATTAGGACAAGGATGCCCATGTATGAAGTGCAAGGACAGAACTTTAAAGTTATTTTAATTTCCTGTAAATTAGAAAATGGGATATTAGTTTTCCCCTCCCTGAATATAAACTCTTTCTGGCATGGTACAGGAAGCTTTTCTTGCAAGAAATTTATTAAAGGGATATTTCTTTGAGCTGCTTAGTGAGTCACAATTTTAACATTTTTAAAAAAATGAAATCAAAGGCTCATCTCTCCTATAAATTGTGCTCCAGTAGAAGTAAGTTTGTCCCAAACGACAGGTGATACAAAGTAGGTAAGTGATATTGTTTATTGGACTGGTCTCTCATGTTTCCCCCTTCCTGTTTCCATCTTAATTAGCACCACACCAAGGCATGTACTGGCCTACATATTACAGAATATGGTTATGTATATTTATTTGATTTATTTAATTAGTGTGTGTGACTCTTCTAGCTGAGAATTTAATGTTTTTAGATAGATGCACAGTTGTTGTTTCATGTCTTCTCATCTCTTTATTGTTTTATAAAAATCTCATATGAACAAAGCATCCATACAGCACTGGAGCATAATTTTGTGAATACATTCTCCCTTTTTTAAAAAAATAATAATTCTTATATGTGCTTTACCCCTCTATGTTGCTTTCTCTTGCAATGTTTTTCCACTTTCCTTCAGATCATTTTCTTAATTTGTTGCATCATTCCATATTGCTCCTGATTCTCCTCATCTTTTATTTTTTCCTTGCCTTCATTGCTCCATGGTCCTTGTCCTTTCCTGTCTGCTGCATTTTCTTCCCGATGTCAGGATGCTATTGCCAACTAATGCCAGCTGCTGCACAGTGTCTGGAGTTCAAGCTCTCCAGTTTGAGGCCATTTCCACAACTGTTCATTGTGCTCCACACTGAGCTATTTGGCAGGGATGATACAACTGGCAGGCAGTCTCTACCACCTACACTGCCTCTTGGACAGTGTTCGGAACATCTTTTTCCTACAGGTTTCCTTTTCCAGTATAAAAAGTTGCCATGACTGCTTAGGAGGTAGTCTTTTGTCTTGTTACACATGAAGGGAGAGAAGTACATTAGCCAGCTGGAATTGCCTGGGTATTCTGAAACTAGATCAAGTAAAAACATAAAAGAACATCTGTCAGTATAGTCAGAGCCTATGAATCTTTAACAAATGACAATTTTAGGCATATGGGTTTCAGGGGCCAGAGTCCACTTCATCCAATGCTGAATGTATTCTTCCCCCTACTGGTAATGTCTGGGGATTGGGTAATTTAGATGGGGTTCTTGTTTCATATGTAGTTTGTCCAAATATGCAAGTCCCACTGAACCAAGGGCTTCTTTATGTGGTATGGATAAAGAGTGTCAAGTTTGAAGTGCCGCCTTGGGCTTCACCACAGTTATGCACACTATATACATACTCAGGCATTGCAATCAACCATAATTCTCTTCTGGAATTATATGTGACAGAATAGATGCATGTAGCTAGGTATTTCAAACATGATGGTGAACATATGGTGTGCATTCATGAGGACTTGCATGATATGTTCTTCTGGTTCATGAATGGGCTCAAGAAAGTATATTTTGGGAGGTTAAAATGGTTCCTAACATTTAAATTCTAAGCAGTTTTTTGTAAATTTTATGACCATTCACCATTTTTTTTCATTCACTTAATCACATTGTTATCCTCTCTATTAATGCTTCTGTTCTATATTTTCCTAGATGTTCTTCTTTCTCTTTATATTCAAATACGTGATTCCAAACAACTAGGAATAACATATGCCACATGATGCCACAATCAGATTTGGCTGTGATGGTTATATTAGTGAGAGAGTTCTTACTAAGGTATGATAATTTTGATCCAAGAAACGTGGTCCCTCCAGAAAATATTTCAGTGAAGGGAAACAAAGCCAACTGAGAATGAGAACAACACTTCTACGATCAGCATTTGCCGGTATGAATGATCAAACATGGTGTCTGAGCAACCATCCAAAAAAATGACAAAAAAGGGAGGGGGGACATTATTGCTTCAAAATTCTTTCCCCCAAAGCTTCTTCTTTTGACTATTAATCTGCAGTGTCTGAAATTGTCCTTGGTGGGCCTTTATTCCAAATACTTCCAAGTAAATAAGTTTAAAATTGGATTGTAAATATACTTGTTCTCCATCCCTGCACAGGCTTTCAGGTCTGATTGATTGGGAAGTTAATAGACTCTAATTCTTGGTAGATGGACTGGCCAGCTCGATGCAGAATCACTGGACTATTACCTTCATCCATGAACAACTTCTACCCTGCTTGGAGGTTTTAAGCAACCATATATAGTTTGAAAAACCGGGATACAGAAATAAACTCCATCCAATCAGGTTTAGACTGAAACTCGTTAAGAAAAACAAAAGACCTTTTAAATACACACATGCCAACTGCTCCCCAAATATTCATGTCTGTGATCTCATTTGGTGAGTTTCTCAATGAGAGAATCATCTATTGCTTAACGTCTATTATGTGCCATTTGCATAAAGTTCAGAATGGGTTTCTCTTCTGTAACATGTGATTGAGCATGTCATATTTCTAGAAGTGCATTTTAACTATCTATCAAATCCTGACAAATGCTAAAAACCATTGCATGTCAATTTCCCAGTATAGTTAGATACTACACAATCGAATATCATTCCATGTCAGCTATCAACTATTAAGTAGTATTTGCATGCCAAGTGTCAAATACTTCAAAATATCAACTGTCACATGGAAATAAAATTATCATTGAATGACAAATAATGATGTGAAATGTTTGCTATATGTTAAAATATTCAGAGACTATTTTGGGAAGAAATCAACATTCAGAGGATAATTTGGGGGACCAAAAACATCTCCTCTATTTGCTAGGAAGCGCACACCACTGTAGAGTATGTTGAACAATGTTTAAAATGAATGTTATATAATAGTAGTTCTTTTATTTTCATTTTCATTAGTATTTTCACTGCAATCTTTTAATGTTTTGACTGGATTAAAGGCATGGGGAAACTAGCCAATGGATAAAATTAAAATGGAATATGTATCCTTATTTGAATCCCCTAATTTCTGTTTTGTTAACTATATCTAGCAAATTCTGGAAGTTCACAAGTATAGTGTTTACTTAGAAAGGCAAGAGATTTCTCTTGGAAAAATGTATACAGTCAAAAACTCATTAAAAGATAAGTTAATATTGTTGCCTGGGTTTGTTAGTTTCACCTACTATAAGATGCATTTTAAGTGATTTTATTCCTCTTATATTTTTATTAGTTGCCTACTTATCCCATTCTAATCATCTAAGTGGGAGCAATTATTTTATCTCTAATTGACCAACCACCACCCACTGTATCTTCTTTGGTTAATTAAATGTTTGTTTAGAAGTGGGCTTAATTTGAAGTGATAAAATATTTTTCTTGGCAAGGCAAGGCAAGTTCATATAACTTTATTATTATTCTGTCTGTATAAGCAGTGCACGCAAAGCTGCTAAGAAGATTATGTATAACACCTTATATCTGCCATAAACTGGCTCAAATGGAGCTTATGTTATTGTTAAATGGCTTGTAAAAGGGATCTTTAACAAAGTTTGGGTTATGATATGTAAAGCCCTCCAGTACAGGAGAAACTCAGTTTTAACAAATAAGTTCCTACTGGCAAAGTATCAGTATGCATGCCTTTCCTTGAATCTTAAAAGCAATACCATGCAAATGCAGCAAATGAATTTGTTACATAGACTGCTACCAGTGCTTTACAGGTAAACCTTTTTAGATGTTCGCTGCAGACCAGGGCTATTGCAGATTCTGTCTGCCCCTTCTTCCTGTGATGTGTCTCCTAAGTGATTGCTGATCACATCATTAAAGCGGATAATGTAGGGAGAAGCCTTAGACACTTTTTCTAGCATAGGAAAAATTGCATGAAAAGCTGCACCTGTGAAGTCAAGTAAACAACTAAGGACACAAATGCCTATCCTGAGAATAGTTTCCAATTCATGCACAGATATTTCCTACTACTATCTCACTTCTTACTACCCTAGTCTAATGAATCATACAGCAAACCTTAATCTCTCCTTTAATCTTTGAGCAGAACCACAAGTGACAAAAGGCACAGATTGGACACTTGTCTGCTTCCCTCAAGTTTTGATGGGAAATGTAGGCAACTTGGCGGAATGTTGGACAAGTGACAGTTGAAAAGTCCATTGGACAGCAGTCAGAGAGCGAAGCTGCGAGACCAGGATGCCTACATTTCCCATCAAAACTTGAGGGAAGCAGACAAGTGTCCAATCTGTGCCTTTTGTCACTTGTGGTTCTGCTCATAGTCGACAATCTTAAGTAGGGTCCATTTCATTCCATTCCTATATGATTTACCAGCACACACTCTGAATGAGACATCCTTTAGGCTCAAACTAAATGTTACATCTCTTAACATGGGTTGGGACATGTATGCCCATCCCAATTCATAGCCACACCTTAACAGAACTAAGTTGCTCCATTTAGCTCAGGAGCTCTATAAGGAGCAAGGACTTTCACCAGCAATGGGGGACCCTTTTGCCCTTCTCTAGCTCATGTCCTAGGAATGACATATGGAGCCAGACAGGGAGGCAAACAGCCATCCCCATGGGCATTTTCATTGGTGAAAATAATGCAAGGGAGGAAGCCCCTCTTCCACTCATGCAGTCCTCCACAGCCAAATGGAGCAACTGAGCACTGTCAATCATTTCAAGATTTCAGATTTATATTCCTACATGATGCTAATGGTGAAAAAGAATCTTTATTTTGGACTTAACATTGATCAGTCAAGTTTATTATGATGCAAGATCAGCTCCAGAAAGTCAGCAATAATGGAAATAAAAATAAAAAATAAATGATGTAAAATAAAAAATAGGGATGTCATATGCAGTGTGGCAAGCACTGAGCAGTGAACGCAGATTGAGGGGTGGGTGGAACGGAGAGATAATACCTTCTTCTGACAAATAACTTAAGTTATTGAGGCTCAATCAGCTGCTTGTGTATCCCATATCCCCAAAGGCAAAATTTAGCAACTTTATTGGTTATCTCCTGGGAAGAGTCTGCAAGAAGGAGAGAAGTATAAAGTTGTTCAGATCTTCCTGGTAAAAAGACTTATCATCGTAATTTCTCTTGGTGGATGCTGACTGATAACAAATATTTGCTAATGGACCTTTCTGCCAAAATTAAACTTCCAATTTGGATTTGCTATTTGCACCAAAGTTCTTTTTCATATAGATTTCTTAAATTAGGCACAGAATGTGTTACTGAAGTATTAAAAATTTTGTCACTGAAAGTTTTGGAAGTCAAACGCCATGACTTCTTGTAGCCTTTTTAAAAGGATTGATAGCTCTCATGTGTTTGTTCTAGATTGTAAGTTTCCTCCTTCAAAAGTTATTTTTAATGTATCAGATTCTGAAACTTGATGTGATTTCTAATAGAAGCTCTTTCCACATAATTACCATTTTAAGAAAAGCTAGGATTTGAAAAAGCTTTGGGCTCTTGAATGGATGGCTCTTTCACTCTATATAAGTCCCTTCATTACTCTCAAAGTTGGTACTATGTGAATATTTTGTTTGAAGTATTTTGTCTTCCCCCTGTGGCCAACCTCAAATAAGTGTAGGTGTATGGGGTTTTTTTTCTAACAATTTTTAAGGAAAAGAAATAAAAGGAAAAATGTTACTACAAAAATTTGTTTTACAAAAGGAAGGTTCAACCATGGTTGAACTTGCAGCATGGCCTTGAAGAAGTGGCACAAGGCTGTGGAACAGTTGTTGGACTTGCGGCATTTGGCGATTCCTCACCTGGACATCTCTCAGTGTGGAGGCCTTGTTGTGGCCTGTTGGAGTGCACCTGTCCAGCTGGGGTCTGGACTTTAGGTCATAGGCTATACAGAGTGTCTTGCTGTGTCGGTTGCAGCTCTAGGAGCATCGACGGGAGCCATTTTGTAGCTTTTGTGGCAGTTTGGTCATTGGACACTGATCCTTTAGGAGGGAAACAGGGTCCACGACTCAGTTTCACTATTATGGGGATCCCCTTAAAAGGTCTGGGGAGTGTGACATGGCAGGTGCATGCCCAGCACAGGGGCTGTCAGGTCTGCCTCACTCCCAGGTGGCAGGGGATCCTCACAGGGTCGTACACCCATGTGGTATCCCACTGTCTTCCCATGGTCCCCCCCCCAGCAAGGGTTTGAGGGGGTGTGGTGGTCATTGGGTGGCTGGCAGGTCAGCCAATGCTCGGATCCGTGCCCTATGCAGCGCCAATGCTCTGCAAGCTGTAAATCAATAAAGTTGTGGCCTCTTTTAACTCCATCATTGTTGTCTTGTGTATGTTTGTCACCTCCCCCCCCCCAGCTCCCCTCCACGCTTTGGCACTGGCCTACAAATGTCTCTGCATATGGGGGGGGGGGGAATTACTTTGTGTTCATTTCCAAGTTACCTCAGAGAAAACAATACCAAATTAAGCCATTGGTGCTGCATTTCTGCTAAAAGAGTAGGGTCAAGTTAATGTCAAAAGTTGAAATAATAAATGTAGGGAAAAGCTGATATTTTTAGTTTGCAGGCTCTCAATTTCTGCACTAGTCACAAAGGAAGAGATCCAGGTATACATGATCCCCAGACTTTCAGTAGTCAGTATAACCTGCATGCTATATCAATGATACTGAACTGATTTATACAGTTTGTAGATGTGTCATTTAAAAAATGGCCATATAGAAACATTTTGGCCAAAATTGTAAGAACACTTGCATTCTTGCATTTTAATTTTAAAGATTGCACCAATTAAATAGCATAGCTCTTCTCTGATCCAAAATATCATCACTCAATTATTTATGTAACACTTCTGATTGTTTTATAAACCTGACCTCATTTACCTTAACAGAAAACTCATGAAGCATGTCACACTGAGACTCACCCACTGAATGAACTAAATTCACTGTCAATGCTTCACAATCAGTGCAGGACTCCAGTTCACAAATTCAACACCATATGTGATGTGCTACTTTTGGAACAGCATTTCTAAGAGGGAGACAAAAATCTGGGAGCAAGTCATACAATTGGCTTTTCTATGATGTCTGGATTGGGTCTGAATGGTCAGGAGGGCTGTGCCTGGGGACCTGTGGTAACTCTTTCCAGCCATACAAGATATTCATTGCCCAGCATCATAGCTTAAGAAATCTTTCCAGAGCTTTTCTCTCCTAAAAGGACAGGACATGCCTACGATGCACTTCTGGTCCCTTCTTATAGCGTAGAGGCTAGGTGAAATGGGAGCAATACGAGTCAATATTTTCTTCCTTAAATGCCAGATATTTTTCAAGCCATCTGTCAATTGATCTGAAACTTACTCCATGGAATATTTTACATTTATGAGTATGCCTTTCTTAGCACTATAATCCAGTTTATAAATTAGGAACATGAACACTTTCAGATTCTTTGTTGCATTGCATATTGTCTAATCATTTATATGGAGTCAAAACTGTTACATAGATGGGAAACATGCAATTACAAAGCCAAAAGTGCTGGTGACAGACTCTGGATCTAATTGTGGAGAAAAGGTCTTGGGATTTTAGTAACATGATGTAACTGGGGGGCAGCAAATCTCCCATACATAGTTTGGTTTAAGATGACTATGATGGTCATCAGGAGACATAAAGAGATCCTCCAGCTTAGGTGAAATATTGGTAGGATATTTTTAGAGGAAAGTACTATTTTTTCAGGTACCTATCTTTACCCAAAGGAAGAAATCGGGGCTAGGTAAAATCTGCAAATGGAGATTTACAGGAAATTTCTAAGTTATAAAAATGAACTGTGTAGAAATTTAGAGAAGATAATTTTATGATAAATTTAGTTCACTGAGAGATGAAATCTCTAATGTTAATAGAGGGTTAGCAGCATGTTTATCTGTAACTATAGATTGGAAGGCTGGAGAACAAATCTTCAGTATTCATATTGAGATAACTTCAAATTACTAAACCAAAAGAAAACATAAACCCAAATTATTAAGAAGCAGTGAAATGTCATATTGCTTGACTGCAGGTGGTCTATAGATACTATTAGTACTAGCATACCACTTGCCTTGTGTTTACAAAGGAGTAATTCATACTATGGGTTTGCACTGGCAAACAATTAGCAGGAGACTTTCTACTTGAATAACAAGCACCCATGTTCCCCAACCTTGAAATAGTTCTTTTCTCTTGGTCCTGGTCTTACAGCCACATATGACTGGCAGGTGTTTCAGTTCATTTCAGAGTCTAAGTCAAGAAATATTTCATATCAAAACTGGGGGGGGGAGATCCTTAAATGAAAACAAAATTCTCACTAAAGTATATTGGAAGTTTGGCATTTTTGATAGAGAAAATACTTTGGGGGAGGAAGTAGTGAAGGGCAGATATTACAGAAGGACACAATAGAAAAAAATCTGAGCAGTTTAACAGCACTGATTCAGGACCATTATCTCCACTCCAGCTTCAGACTTCACTTGACTGTGTCTTAGCACGTCACTCTGGCTTTCAGATCCCCATGTGATTCCTTGGAAAATAAAACTGCTGCCTGCTTTTGACCACACTTCCTTCCGCTGGTTCCTTGAATCCTCTGGACTGAACCCTGGTGCTGCCATCTTGGCTTGTTTGCTTTCAATGAAGTAGCATTTGAATATTCAGTTCTTCCACAGGCAATTAATTTTTTAAAAGGGCTGCATCATATATATAGTATTTTGGCATGTTAAAATGACTTCTCAAGAGCTGGTTCTAACAATCCTCTTTTGAAAAAAACACTGATGCAAAGTGGTCTACTTGGATAACACTTGACATCAAGTGAAATTACAAATTATCTTCTGTGAACTGGAAGAAAGTACTATTTGTGATTTTCAGTTTAAAGAACAGCCACAGACTCACTGAGTTTGTGGTTCTGACATTACACTGCTCATATGAGCAGACCATCATAGAAGCTGACATGAGTAGTCATTTGCGGGAGTGAGATGGTGGCTGATTATGGGAACTGTCAGTCACCTCTTTAAAATCTTTGAGGAAGAAAATTGCAGAGACCATGACAGGAATTAACAGAACTGTTTTTCCCCCCTTTGCTGTGATAAACAGAAACAAGATGCCAAACGAATTATGATATACATTTAATATTGTCGCAGCAGGCAGGGGATCAGAAAAGTTCTCTGTAGGTTTCCTCAGAAGGGCTCAGAGCACCCAACTGACCTCTTTTGTTTACTGTTTCCCAGTAGGTTTTACTTTAAATGTGACCGAATGAGGTGTGAGGACCTAGGCAGAATAATAAACAAGTTTAATTAAAAGGTTTAGTAATAACTGGTGTTCAAAACTTTGTAGATTAAAGAGAAAGTAAAGGTAGGTAAACAAACAAAATAAAATACCCTAATGCATCTAACTAGACTGTTCCTAGCTGTCTCTTGGTGACTGGTTTCAAACTATCTCACCCTTTCTGGATGAGGAATCCATCTGCCTGCAGCAGACTCTCCTCAACTCTGCTTCCTGGGAGTGAACACCCTCCCAACTGTGGCGAGGCCTTTTATCCTTTTTCTCAGGCACCATCCCCCTACTTCTCTATTGGTGCCATTTTCCCCTCCAAATCCCCTGTTAACCAATCATGGGGTCCAAAGGGGTCCTGGGAAATGTAGGCCCTCTCATCACTCTAGTACAGGCTTTCCTGGAGCCACTAGGCCTCACTATGTAGGCCCATGTTTACAACAAATATGTTGTTATTCAAGAATTACCAATGATAATTTCTTTCTTCTTGAAACAAAATAGTTTATACAAAAACTAAACATGAACAAATGCAGACATGTATCTACAGTTTAAAAGCTGGAATGTATATGGTAGATCTGGGGGGAAAAATGTTAATGGGAGTGGAATTTCTTTTTCTTAAATTCATTTTTTTCTTTTCTTTTTCTGAAATTCACTTTTTAGAGAGAACCAATATTCACCTTCTCTTCTTAACCTTTCCTCTTTCACATGAGGAATTTCACTTTGATTATCTTTAGTTTTCTGTTATACCTAGGTTTGCCAGGTCCAGGTTGGTAAATTTCTGGAGATTTTGGAGGTGGAGACTGGAAAGGGTGGAGTTTGGGGAGGGGAGGGGCCTCGGAATGGTATAATGCCATAGAATCCACCCTCCAAAGCTTCCATATCCTTCAAGGGGTCTGATCTCTGTCACCTGGAGATCAGTTGTAATTCCAGGAGATCTCCAGCCACCACCTGGAGGCTGGCAACCACAGTTATACCTGTATGCACCTTTTTGTAAATTCTGCCCTTGCCGGTTGTTTTTTATTTAATGTTACAACCAAAGGAGAATGGAAAGGTTTGGGAAGATATTGCCTGCCTCTGAGCACCTGCAAAGTGAAATTCTGAAATTTTTGCAGAACCTCCCTTACTGTCCTTCCTCCCTTTGCATTTCTCTTCTGACCAAAAGATAAATTATTCTAAATAGACTCCAAAAGAGGAATCTAAACAGACTCCTAAAAAGAGGGAAAGAAATGGATTGTTGGATTTTAGGAATAAATTAGGTAAAGAGGAATTAAGAGATTTTTTTTTTCTTAATGATACTCTCTACCCTGGAGACAGGGATGTTTTGAAATCTGCTCATGATACAAGAAGAGATGGAGCATCTATCATGAATGATTTATTTTAGGACCATTATAAGAAATTGAACTAAGTGACCTTTAAAGTCCCTTCAACTTTATGACTCTGGGACTGTTGCCATGTCTCATTTTACATTTAGGCTTCCAAGTACAAGCATCTAGTACCTATAATTATGTATAAATTGATCCACACAGCTCTTCACTCTCCTAACTATAGATCTAGAGCAAACTTAAAACTATAATCACCCTTGATAAGGGTTCATGCTCTACAAATACACATTTCAGGCTTAGAGGGAAATGTAATAAATTTAATATTGGCTGTATTATCTTCAGTAAATACCAAATGTTCCACATGCTTGATTGAACAGAGGCCACCTCTAGGAATTGCATAAAGCTGAAAAAAATCCAAGGACATGGATCTGTAAGCTTCAATCAGTATCGATGGATATTTGCATCTAGTTCTAATATATCAAAATGATTCTGTTTTTCTCTTGCACTAGGCATCAATACATAGTGCTATAAAATTACTGGGGTAGGGGCAGGGAGGATGCCTTAGTATATATGCAACAGTTTGCTGTTTTGCTGCTGGTATCCAAGTTGAAGACATTTGCAGCTTTGATCTTTAGATAGCACGTGGGATATTGCTTAATGTAAAGAGAGCACAAAAGACATTACTCTTTTGAGAACTACTTACACATATAAAATAGGTCTCAGAATACCAAGCGTCTCCTGATCTCATTCTCAGTTAGATCATAATGATGTTTGCCTTCTGGTCAGGCCATTATCTCTTTAAAGTATGTCACGATGTTAGATGGAGAAAGTCAGATCCTCCTGTTCAAAATAACTGGCTTAGCTCTGTCTGAAATACTGGCCATTTTCTCACTTCCTTAAAATAGCGGCACGCTCCCGGAACACTGGCAGCTTCTGTATGAAATGTTTTTTTTAAAAAATGGATGCTGGGCGTTTTTTCAGCACATATTGTGCAAAGAAGCCACCAGCATTCCGGGAGCGTGCTGCTATTTTAAGGAAGTGAGTCTTGCTTATTAAGTCAACTTGTCAACAGAGAATTCTAAGGGGGGCGTGGCATTGGAGTCATCGGAGATGGATGCCTGCTGAGTGAGCTCCGACTCTTCTGAACCCCAAATCCCTGCAGGAAACACTGTAACGTCTTGCTACTACTTCTATCGGGTTTCTCTTCAGATCGCATAAATCTTTCGCCTATCGTGGTAAAATTGATCCTGAAAAAAAGAAATGTTTGAAAGTCTCAAAAAAGCTGCAAACTTCACAGCAACAAACCAAGCTGTGATGCAGAGGGGAAATAGCTTGGAGCAACTTGCAATGGTGGACAAACAACAAAATGATGCCACAGCATTGCTAAATAATTAAGACCCAGCCTCAGCATCACAACTGGCTAAAAGGGAACATCTTAATACAGCTACTCACTGAACAACTAGCAGAAATTAAATTTGACTTAAACAGAACGACTCAAAAAGCTGAGTGTGCTTTATATCTGGGTATTATGGTACAAAACAAGGTACAAGATCTTCAGAAAAATAACTCTAACCTTCAAGAAATAGTAGCAGAGTTTCCAGATTGGAGAACCCAAAAGAAGATACTGGAGGTGGCAAGAAGCAAAAGACCAATCTTGTTTAAAGGAATACCCATTCATGTTTTTACAGATCTGACTAGTGAGGTCCTTAGCAAAAGGAAAGAGCTTAAAATGATAACAGAGGTGCTAAAGCAAGCAAACATTCCATACAGAGGGAGGAATTATACAAAGCTCCTCATGAAATACCAGGACAAATCCTATAATGCCACAGATTCAGAATTGGGAACAGCTCTTCTTCAGAACCTCAACACAGAAGTGCCAATGGACTTCAACAAGACTACACAAAGAAGAAAAATGGAACAATCCCTGTCTTCACATAAGGGAAGTAAGATCCCTGTTCATTTTAACTAAGTTAACCCAGCCTATTGGACTGGCTAAACCCAATCAGAGACAAAAACAGTAGCAAAGAACAGATTGTTTAAGTTATCCTACTTTTAATAGTATTTGGGATTGGGGAGGGAGGAGAGAATGGATCTCCCACTGTTTGCTCCTTTTCTTGATTTACAGCTCTAAAGTATTTGTGTGAAGCGTATACCCACTGGTTAAGTGAGCTGTTATATCTACAGTTAAAGTAATTATAGCACATTTATTCAGAATTTAAAGGGGAAGGTTACAGGGTGGTAGGTGGGGGAGGGGTATACAAATAGGAGGATTTTTAAATCATTTAACCACAATATATACAAAAATAATTTTAAAAATGAAAATAAAAGATAAACACTAGAAAAGGGGGGAAAGGGGAGGGAGTGGATAGAGAATATTAAGAAGCAAAGAAAGTTCAAATAACATTTTTAAAAATCAAATCAGGTAACAAAACATACAAAAAAGGGGGGGAGGAGGGAGGGATGAAAGGAAAGAGGAAACTTAAGAATAAAAACCAGTAAATGCTTTACATAGCACTGGAAAAAAGTAGCAGTAAAATTTTTCTTAAGTTTATGTGTTAATTACCACTCAAAGTCTAACACTACAAACTTTAAAATATATGATTGTTTATTTTATTTATGAACATTAAGCTACCAAAAATTATTTTATCCATTTTAAAACTTAAACCCTGAGTGAAGCATTACCACTCAAGAAATATATTAGACTAGTAACTAAGCCTGTTGTGGGAAAAAATACAATGGGCTCTAGAAAGGGGATGGTGGGCAGGCAGGCATTGCCTCCTCTTCCATGACTGATCCTGGCCAAGTAAAGGTGGGGGACAGACATTGCCACCTGCTCCGCTCCTGATCCTGGCCGGGTGAGGGGGAGTGAGCATTGCCTCCTGCTCCACTCCTGATCCCAGCTCAGTGAAGGCAGTGGGCAGACATTGCCACTTGCTCTGCTCCTGTTCTCAGCTGGATGAGGGGAGGCTGGCATTGCCACCTGCTCTGCATCTGATCCCAGCTGGATGACAGTGGAGGTAGGCATTGCCACCTGCTTTGCTCCTCATCCCAGCTGAGTGAAGGTGGGGCGGGGGGGGGGGGCATTGCCTCCTGCTCCATGCCTGATCCCAGCTGGTTGAAGGCAGGGGTGGGCATCATCACCTGATCTCCTGACCCCAGCTGAGTGAAAGTGGCGGGCGGGCATCACCACCTGCTCTGCTCTTGATCTCAGCTGGGTGAAGCGGGGCTGGCATTGTCACCTGCTCCATATCTGATCCCAACTGGGTGAAGGTGGAGGCTGGTATTGCCACCTGTTTACTCCTGATCCCAGCTGGGTGAAGGTGGGACCTAAAGAAAGCAACAGTAATATCTTCTTTGTGAGCAGTATTAAAATATTGGACATATACAGAAACAAACTAATCCCAAAACTCTCTCAACATTTGACATTATCAGCACAGGAAGAATTCCCTAAAGAATATTCTTCACTTAAGCAGCAAAAAAAATCTCAGACTAATAGACATAGCCTCAAAAAAGTCCTTATTGAGAAGAAGGAATTAGAGAATAAACTACACTGGACAATTCCATGGTTCTTCTACCTCCAATTAACCCACTGCACTAATCAGATAAAAATAAAAGATATAATAAGTAAACCTAAAACAGAATTTGTGGAACTCCTAGCCGCAAAAGACATAATTAGGGAAGGAACAATAGCTAAAATCTACAAAATTATCATCCAGGCAAATAAAACAGAAAATACATTGTTACACTCAAAATGGCAGCAAGACTGCAAAATCACAATATCAAAAAACGATTGGGAAAAAATCTGGGAATCAAAGCTATTCAGCTCCCCAGTCAACAGCACAATACTACAGACCTATAAAATAATTAACTGATGTTACCTTACTCCACAAAAATTATCCAGAATATCTTCGTCTAAATTACTATTTTTTTTAAATAAAATTTTTATTGGATGGGTTAACATATATCACTCATAACATTCAATTAACATCTCCATCCCATTTCGGTTCCCCCACCCATTTCCCCCCCCCCTTTTTATAATAGACTTCAAACAGTTTTCCAACCCCCCCTATTTAAATTGCAGTCTATCTGCTATCTCTTCTATTAAACTATATTTAACAATAAAATCCCTTATCTATCATTATCTATTGTTTAAATATTTCAACTACCGGCAAAGAACTACCTTCCCCCTTTACAAGTTATCCAAAGACCAGATTTTCCCCTTCATGTCCCCCTTTCTTTCTATATAGTTCTTAAGTTTCACCCAGTTCATAATAAATTCTTCTATATCTTGTTCTTTAAGTCTCCTTGTTAATTTGTCCATTTCTGCCATGTTCAAAAACTTCTGGATCCAATCTTCCACCAATGGTATCTCTTGTGTCTTCCAAAGTTGTGCATATAACATCCTAGCTGCTGTCACCATATAAAACACCATTGTTCTGTCCATACTATCAAATTCTTCTAAGTTCATACATAACAGTAACAGTTCTGGGTTTTTAACAACATTTTTCTGCAAAATATCTGACATAACATCCACAATATTCCCCCCAAACTGCTTTGCCTTTTCACACATCCACCACATATGATAGAAGGAACCTTCATGTTTCTTACATTTCCAACATTTATCTGACATTTGGCTATTACCATTAGCTAGCTTTTTTTGGTGTAAGATACCATCTGTAAACATTTTCAATGTAAAATGCTGGTGCCTGCCCAAGGCGCACTACCACAGATGAGTTGCCGCCAGCGGGCACGCTTGGTGGCCAAGTGGAGGTGTAAGTGCAGTGCAAGTTCCTGCACCAGCACTGGAGGGGATGGGGTGGGAGGTGGGCTGTGAGTTAGTCTGCTTCCAAAGCCACTCCAGGCCCAGGAACACCCCCTGCAGTGGTGGAAAGTTATGCCATGAAAAAAGGACGTGTAGCCGATAGGCGCCCATTGAATGGGAAAACTTGAGCCCCTCTTCTGGCACCCAGCTCCACTCCTGTGGCATGAAGGAGCATAGGATGGGAACTACCACGGGGCCAATCCACATGCACTTCCGGGGTGGGTGAGCCCCCTTCCCCGCACCCAATCACCTGCTTACACACTCTACAAAAGCTTCAGCTGCGCTGCTCATGACCTTAGGTAGGCGAGCATGCAGCCAGAGGCTCTGCCCATCAGCCTCCTGTTGCTGGGACTTTGTGCGTGGGACGGGAGAGTGGGTACTCACAGTGGCAAGCCCTGAGTGCACTGCGGGGACTTTGCATGAAAAATGGGAGAACTTTGCACTTGCTAAAGGGAAAAGTCCAGAATATCTGGCTAACTAACAGTAACCACTCAAGTTTCCTTGCAGGTTATCTGACTCTGAAGTTCCAACTCGGTAAGCAGCGAGGAAGCACAGACAGGTAAGAAGGAGATGGGGGGGGGGCGGGTAACCCAGCTTGCTGATTTGTGCTGGCTGCTGCCTCATCTGAACTTGCCTGATCACTAGGTTCTTCAGGTAAGGCTTGGCTGGGGAGGGGGCAGGGGCAGTTGCCCAGAAAACTACTCTTATTTATTTTATTTATTTATTTTATTTGATTTATACCCCGCCCTCCCTACAGAAGGGCTCAGGGCGGCTAACAGCATTCAAAAATACATTAAAAGTCACAAAACCATAAAATCAATAATATTTTTTTAAGTCATTAAAATAGTCCAGGAGCTTGCTATTTAAACAAATATTGGGAGTCCGTATATGGGCATAGCAGATAGTGGTCTTAGATGGACGGGGTCTCTTGACACAGCCATTTGGGGAGGGGGCTGCTGGCTATGCATTTGGGTGCTCTGTTCAGACTCCCTCAGCTGGAGACCCTGCTGGCAGAGGAGGAAGTGTGGCCACGGATCAAATTGACTGGGTGTTCATAACTACCTTTTGACTTTCTTCTTTACCGGATAAAATCATTCCAAGGCAGAGTGTTTCCTCGCCAGAGGGTTATGCATCATCCAGTCGCTGGCTGCACCTGTGGGGCTGCCACTGCTGCTCTCTGCTATGTGCATCCTCTCAGACGTTGGAGAGTGGGCTTGGCCTCGGACATGGACTGGGCTGGGTTAATTGCAGCACATGTGTCTCTTTCCCTTGCAGGCACATAGTGACTCATCCAGAAGGTGACAGAGCACATCTGCTTCAGCTCCCTGGTAATCCTCCACGAGTGCCATTCAGATCCAGCCCAGGGAGCAGTTTCCCAAGGCAGTCCGCATCTCAGCATCGCCTCTTGGAGCACGGAACGAGGGCTGCACAAACTGCCTTGGCTCCCTTTCCAGCCAAGGGACATTGGCATTTTTTCCAGTTTAATAAAACATATGTTGAAAAAACAACAAACTGTTGTGTTTGCATGCTTGCCTGACATTGCCAGTAGCCCCCCCCCCCCAATTCCATGTTGGAATGTCCTCTCACACATCCCTGCAAATGTTTTCCAGCTCAGAGCTGGGATGAATGGGGTGGGCTCTGCTGCCAAGAGGAGCAGGTGTCAAGTGGTGCCTCGTCCAGCTTCCCTGCCCCCTTCCTCCCCTCAATGTAACTTCAGGCGGTGGGGTATGGCCTATGAATGTCCAGCGGGGGCACTGAGGACTTTCATTCTCTGATAGTCTGAGCTGCTGGCATCTGATAAGCCAGGAAGATGGTCACTGCATGTGAGAAGTTGCTGCAAAGGGGTGGGGGATGTGGAGTTACATATTGGAATTTCTGGGTATCCCCCTCCTTTTTGCTGTTTGTGGAAGCAGGGATGGACTTGGGAAATATGGCATGGGTAGGGGCTGTTAGTCCACGCTAGGGAGGCATCACCCCAGGACTGGGGCATGGCTGTCAAGGTCCAACCCGCGTTCTCGCATCGTAGAGATGCAGTGATGCAAGTTTGTGGCCGCTTTTCATTCCCCTTGCTTCCAATCAGCCTTCTGGCCTCCCATGTGGTAACTAGGGGGGCTAATTAGGGTCGCCAGTCTCCAGGTGGTTCCATCACAGATATATCAACCAGGGCAATTATGGTTAAGTGTCTCCAGGTGGTAGCTGGAGATCTCCCAGAATTACAACTGATCTCCAGGCAACAGAGGTCAGTTCTCTAGTATCTAGCCCTACTTTTCAGGGAAGGGGAACCTGTTTCTTGTGGTGGTGGTGGCAGCAGCGGCAGCAATGAGAGGATTTGCTGGCACGCCAAGCTGCAGCCACTGGCCAGGCCCTCATTAGAAATGGGGGTTGGACGGGAAAGAGGGTGGGTGTCTGATCCACACCTTCAGTGTTACCTTTGCCCCCTCTCCCTGGCAGGGATGTATGCTCCCTGACTGGTGGGTGTTGGTTGGCAGCGGGGACTGTGCTCTCTCCTTGGCTGTCCCTCTGCTTCTCCCCACCTCAGGAGAGTGGTGCAGCCATAGGCTAGTGTGGGCGGAGTTGTCAGGGGAATGATGGGTGAGTGCTCTTGGCAGCAGCTGTGCCTTGCCTTGCTGAGCTTGGCTGTCAGCAGGACTCTCTGGCAAAATTCCATAGGGAGGAGTGTAGCGGCACCCCACTTACATCCACGCACAAGCAACAGTGCTGTCTCATGGCTTAGGACTGAGCTGTTAGTATATCATATTTTTGTATATGGTTTGGGTTAAACTTTACTTCAAATATATTAAAAACAATTGTACTTATTTATATGTAAAATGTTTGAATTTGAATTAAAATAAATTAAAAAATTAAAACAACAAAAAAAAACAAACTTTAAACTTAAAACAAAACAAAAAAACGCACCCAGAATTCTGAGAAAGTCATTGGATATTTTGCATAAATTCTTGGAACGCTGAGCCATCTTCATGAGTTTCTAGAATAACAAAGCCATCATTCCTTATGTCTTCTATGAGCTATTATTAACAATATCTGAGTGGTGTTTATTTTATTTTATCTATGCTATTTATAGTTCACCTTTCTTCCTGAGACTCAAATTATACAGTGCAAGTCAATAAAATCAACAGCTAGGACATTCAGTGAACAAATACAATAGGGTATGGGTTACAGAAATTTTAAAACAAGCATAAATCAAAATACAGAGATGAAACATTGCTGAGAAAAGCACAACTAATTAAACATGACATTGTTAATAACATAGAAATTACCCAGTAGGAGCATATCTAAATCAGCAGACAGTACACAGAACAATAGTCTACAGTTCCTGTCCTGTCACCAAAGCTTCTCTCTGAGTCAGTTCTTACAACACAGCCCTATTACCCAAGTAAAAAAGCCTCCCTGAAAAATTCAGTTCTGGGCAGTTTTTGAAAAGCCCTGCTCCCCTCTCTGGAAATAAAAAAAACCCACAAAAAAACTTGAAATAAGTTTTTAAAACAAATGGGGGGGGGGAGTCCTGAAGACCTCCAGCAGACAGGCAGAGAACAAGAAGATCTTCCCAAGCAAGCAGCACTCCAAGACAGAAAGCAAAGCAGCAGCAGCAAAAGCGACAGCAGCACTCCAGAAGATCTAGCCATGAAAGGGAGTCTAGCTGCATGCCTTTTTGCCCATACTCAGTCACTTGGCATGAGAGAATTGCTATGATTGGGGAAACAGTTGTGCTTTCTCTAAGGTCTGATCCCACTGACTGAGAGAGTTGTCTACCTTCCTCCTATTGCCTGGCAGTCCTAAAAAACTTGAAGACAAACATTAGAAACATAGCCCTCAGAACCTTAAAAGGGTGGCTCCAAATATTCCTGGGTCGAATCCACATTCACCCATTACCCGCATGTTTAACGGATATCTTCCGTTTGCCTCCAATCCGCGATTTTCTCCTCTTCGTTCACATTCCTGCTTCCAATCCGTTTTTCTCACGCGTCCCTCCGGTCACACGGCTGCTAGAAAACCACTCTTTGGGGCGGGACCTTTTTTCCCCCGCCCATTTTTTTTAGCGCACTTTTCCGTTATTTCGATCTTGCCTTATAAAGAAACATCATTGAAGATAATGATGCCTCTCTTTCCCCCACTGACAGCACTGATGGCTCTCACCCGTTTCTTTTTTGGAAATTTGGAAGCATGTGGGAAGCTTTTGTGGGCATTTCCTATGCAGGACAGTTCAGTGCCTGAATTTTACTGAAGTTTCACTTCCTTGGAGTGTCATTATTTCGATATTTCGTAATTTCGATATTACAGTAATATAAAATAAAAAAATAAAAAACAGTTAAAAAGGAAGTTTCGCGAGTCCGTTCTGAGGATGGATTCACCCCAAAATGATTTTTCAAACTACCAGATTTGATTCAGATACAGCATAATCAATAAATCCAATGCTATGAAGTCAAAAACAGTCTTTTGCAGACTACGGAGCACTTGCAAGTTGAATCAGCCAATAGGAACTCTCGGAACGGCCGGAGAGACAGGAAGGGGGGTGGTTTTTAAAAAAACCACGTAAATTGCGCATTGGCCCATTCACGGCCAACTTCCGTTGAAAACCTGTGACCACATATTTGGGAGAAATGCGAATGAAATGCGTCTGTTTAATGAGGTAATGTGACCGGCACTCGGGATTGCATGAGGAATGCGGGAAACATGCAACTTAGAATGAGTAATGTGGATTCGACCCTGGATATACCAGTATATTTCCAGTAATTAGTATGCCCCCAAAATCCCAAATACTGTCCAGATACCTGACCTGAATATACCCAAAAAGTACTGGTAAGGTTTTTTTCAGGTATACATTTAGATAAGACATATTCGAATTCATATACTACCTGCCTCTGCTGTCACTGCCTTATTCTCTCATTTGTGGTACTACTACTTCCTCCTTTCCCTGCTCCCTCCTTCATTCACCCACACCACCACCAGTTCCTGCCTGTATTGAGTCATTGCCACCTCTTTCTCCCCCTTCTCCTCTGCTTTGCCTGCCTGCATTGCTGCTAATAGCAGCTCCTGCCTGCCTGGTTCACTCACCCATCATGGTGGCACTGGCAGTGCCAACTCTCTCAGCCACTCCTTGTCTAACACCACCGAAACCTTCTTTCCTTTTTCATTCCTAGCACCATTGCTTGTTTAGGTTGTTGCTAAGCTACTCTCAAAACGGTGACCACATCTCATAATTTTGTATTTAGGGTTTTTTTAAAAAAGCTTATCACTGTTTTTTCCACTCCCAGATTTTTCTGTGGCATTTTTTAAATCCACATATTTATTTATTTATTTATTTATTTATTTATTTATAAGAACACCTTGTTCAGGGGTCCTTTCATCTTGGCTCAAAACAGAATAGTAGAAGACTTATTCAGATTTAGATATATGATGACCTCATAGAGGAACAAGCCAAGGTTGTCTATTGTCACTGCTTTTATTTATTCTTGTTCTTGAAATATTGAATAGAGACATAAGACAAGATGAAAGAATTAGAACTATAAAGATTAAAAAAGGAGTTTTATAAGCTAAAAGGCTTTGTCGATTATATGGTGTTGGTTTTGGAAGATCCCTTAAAAAGAATTGAAACTGTAATGGTCAAATTGAAAGAATTTGGAGCAGTAGTGGGTTTTAAGGTCAATAAAAAGAAGACTAAATAAGATGTTAATAAAAACATGAAAATAAAAGACCAAATTAAACTGATAAACAGTTTTTAAAACAGAAAAGAAGGCAAAATGTTTCGGTATTCTCTTGACAAATATGAATTATGTGTTATTTCAAAATAGTTATGTCAAGACTTGGAATGAGATTAAAGGGTTGCTAAAATGGGGGAAAGTTCAACTATCACTTTTGAGAAGAATAACTATGATTAAGACGAACATTTTACCTAGAATATTTTTTTATTTCAGACAATCCCTGTATTGACAACAGAGGCACCATTTAAACAATGGCAGAAAGATACATATAGATTTCTATGACAACAGGGAAAAATCACAGGTTAAATATAAGATTTTGCAGTATGTAGAGGAGGATTGGGTTTACTTGATTTGAAATTATACTTTGCTGCATGTTGTTTTGTGTGGATGAAGGAATGGATCTTGTTAAGAAATAGAGGATTATTGGATTTAGAACAACATGATTTGTGATTTGGATGGCATGGATACCTGTGGTATGACAAAGTTAAGATTAATGCAGAATTTAATAACCACTATGTTAGAAATGCCATTTTGAGAATATGGAAAAAATATAAGCTTAGGATCTCTCTGAAAGTACCGTTGTACCTATTGCCACAAGAAGCTCACTTCAGAAGGGAAATGTCAAGTTTGTATAAATGGCTAACATATCATGACATGTTAACATTTTCAAAAGGTGAATACAAAATAAAATTAAGAGAAGGTTTAATAACACAGGTATATATTTGCCAATAGTTCTCCCCCCCCCAGTCAGGAATAAAGAGGCAGACACAAGGTATTGGGGTATTTAAAGAACCACTTTTTGGGGTTGCTGAGGGCATGCTGTGAAGGGGTGGGGGCCACCACAGGATGGACACTGATGTTGAAAGGAACAAGACTTCCATGAGCAAACCCCTTGAGAACCATACTCCCAGCAGAGCAGCCGGGGTTGAACCGCTTGCCCTGCAGTGGTGTGGCAACCCGTGGGGGATTGGGACTGGAATTGGGACTTGTGTAGCAAGTGACCACTATCCAACCAGTGACCAGGATAGGGTTTAGCGGGGGACATAACCTGCAGTCATAGCTGCTGGTGAATATGGTCCCATGGCATAGCTGGATTGAAGGCTGCTCTCATGTGAAATTCCTCATCGTATTGCAGCCAAGCTGCGCCCAAGAACTCTGTATAGCCCTTGTAAATAATGCCCATGTATTGGAAGAGAGGGGCTGCCCTCCAGGGCTGTGCCCGAGCAATGACCCCTGCATAGATGAACCTCCCGGGCAACCAATTGGACCAGTTCCTATCCACCTTTCTGCACTTAAGCTTCTCTTTGTCCCTTTCATCTAAATCCTCTTTATCCTTCTTCTCTAGTTCCCTAAAGAGAAGGCTAAAGACATCAACATATTCACCACGCAGGATTTTATCCCTGGTGGCTTGTGTCAAATGGTCCCCAAGGGGGAGCGCTGTGTCGCCAAATGGTAGCGCATTAAAGGGAACCATACCATAACCAACTGCACCCAAATGAGGGTTCCAATAACCAGGAGGATAATTCTGCCATGCTGCAGGTTGCCCAGCTGCCCCTTGATTAATACCCCCATACCAGCTAACGGGGGAGCTAAATGACTGCCCCTGCCCAGAGGGTGCATTGGCCCCAAACTGCCCCCAAGTATTAGACTTCCAAGGTGGATGAACTGTGGTCATGGCCAAAGCCTGAGAGGAACCAGCCTGTGAACCTGGTGGCAGTGTCTGACTTGGCAATGTAGGGGAAGCCCCTTGAGGCCAAGGTCCCCAAGGCCATGTGTAGTTCTGCGGTGGGAGAGTACTCTTACCAGCATCCTCAGCTGATTCCGTCACTGGAGGATCCACAGCCAATGCGACAGGCCCAATTCTGTCTGCCCAAGCTTTCTCAGCGTCACCAGCTTCTTGAGCCTCCAACACCCCTCCAGTCGACTGGACACTGCTGCTGTTCATGCCAGTCATCACACCAGCTGACTCCTCAAGAGCAGAAAGACGCATTAGAATATCATGGCGAAAGGCTGACTTCGCAGCCAATCTACCAGATTTCTGTAGCACTGTCCTCCAAGATGTTGCAAGAATGCCACCTTTGGCCTTTTCCAGAGCAGCAATGCATGCCCAAATGTCTGAAGTGAACACCCCCCCTTCCTCCTCATCCGAGGAAGACAATACTGGGGCCACACATTTTGGCACGTGCCTTTTAGCAGGCTGTTTGCCCTTAGATGGGCCCTTAGCTTTCCCCTTAGGCATTGCTTCTTCAAAATAGCCACCATATAAAGGCACCCCAAAATGGCTGCCAAAGAAGGACAGGGCAAAATGGCTGTCGTGAAGAAGGCCTATCTAAAATGGCCCCCAAACTGTTCCCCCCGATAGGGAACAAGCCACAACGTGCCCTGGCACAACCCGCAGGGCCACAAGCCACCGAATTCCTCTGGACAAGGTAGCTTTACAGCTGCTGCCACCCCAGAGAAAGCCCCAGTGACCACCCACAAGAAAGGCCCGCTGCAGCTGCCACATGCCACTTCCCAGCCATAGCAGCCCCCAGCCCAGAAAGGAATCAAGGGGGAATACACCACCCCTGCAGACCGACGCACCCCCCCAAGCCTCTCCAGCCAAAAATTGGGGGGGGGAGCCTGGTGCTGTCAATCCACCACCCTTGAGAAGCCCAGCAAAACGCCCTCCCCTGCCACCGAGGGGGCACCCTTAGGGCGCAGCACAGGACGCCGCTGCCCTCAAGACGCATTCCATGCTGGCTCCTCTCCAAGTGTTCACAGCGCAGCACAACACCACGTTGAGCCACGCCAGCTCCTCTCCCAGCGCTGCACGCCTCCCATGCTGCTTCTGCCTCTGCAGCCGCTGCTGCCAACGCCGAAACCACCACCGACGTCACAGCTAAGGAGCTAAGGAGGCAAAGCCACCTTGCAAGGCTTAGCCCCACCCTCTAAAAGCCCACACTCTGGAAGGAGCGGAGAAGCCGCTTTCTCCTTCCAGGGCTGCAAACGCGGCCCCAAACCTCAACAGCCTCTGACTGCCGGCTGGGAGGGCTGTATTATCTGCAAATTTTAGAAAGTTTTAAAGTAAACAAAAGGCAGTATGATTCTGAGCAATCCAAGACTGAATTTGAGATAGAACTATGTACAAACGATGGACACATTATTGGCAAAATGCATAAACTTTTGTTGAAATTTGAGACAGAATGAAAGAATCTATGATAGGAATGGGCTAAAATTTTTGGATAGGACATATTAATGCAACAGTGGGAAAACGTGGTCAAAAGGGTTGAAATTTACAGTAAGCTCTAGTCTTACTGTAGTCAAAATTCAAGAGAATTTTGATAAGATGATGTTTTGTTGGTATATGATTCCTGAGAAACTGGCCAGAATATACAATGGTATTTCGAGTCTATGCCGGAAATGCAAACGATGCAAAGGAACATTATACCATATGTGGTGGACATGTAAGAAAGCAAAAAGATTTTGGATACAAGTACAACTATTAATCCAAAATATTTTAAAGACTAATATACAATTGAAACCAGAGTCTTTTCTTTTGGGATTGATGGATATTCAGTTGGAAAATAGTCATGGAACTTTGTTTTTAAATATGGCAGTGGCAGCAAAATTATTATATGCTCAAAACTAGGAGATTCCATTGCCTACAACAGAGAAATGATTGGTGAAGGTCTTGGAATTTGCAACAATGGCAAAACTTACTTCATTGATAAGAGAAAAGATGTTAACAGTGAAATCCTAAACAGAGATACTCCAATCTAAGCCCATTGACATCAATAGGCTTAGACTGGAGAAACTCTGTTTAGGATTTCATTGTAAGTTTGAGAGCCAGAGGAGTTAGCCATGTTAGTCTGTAATTACAAAATAGTAAAGAGTTCAGTAGCACCTTTAAGACTAGCCAACTTATTTGTAGCATAAGCTTTCAAGAACCACAGCTCTCTTTGTCAGATGCATGAAGGTTATGAAGAAACTGGCCAGAGATATATAAGTGGTGAGGAGAGGGATGAGAGGTTGCAAGGAGTGAGGGTCATGTAAATGTAAATCAGTTAAAAAACTCATGAAAGAGGTAAGTTTGTTTATTGTTGACTGGAAACTTTTTATATGAAATAGTTAATGATGATTTGATGATCTGTGGCTTTGAGGAATAAAGAACGTGGATATTAGAAAAAAGAGATTTTCTTCGTAACGTAACAGTAAAAGAAAATTTGATAATTACACTTAAATTTCTTGTGAAGAAAATTGGAAGCCTCCTTTTAGTTTATACAGTTTCTTTTTTGTCTATTTCGTTATTTTTGTTTATTAATTGTCATCCTTTGTTTTGTTATTTTCTATGTAGTTGTCCTTTTTGTTAGGTTGTCATTTTCTTTATTTGAAAAATGGGTTTAGACTGGAGTAACTCTGGCTAGGATTGCACTGTTAGTGTTTGACCATCCCATTTAGGATTCTGTCCCATCATTACAGAAAATAAAGATTTTTAAAAGGGGAGATTTCATTTTCTTCTCTAATATATACATGTGTTTGTGTTTATTCCCTTTCACAGTGATGAATTAATGATTCTTTAGCTGTCTAATCTTAATATTGCTGGATCATTATATATTGTTCAATGTTATCTTCAGGAGATGGGAATGCTATCTTCAAACATCTCCAATTATAGATAAATAACATGTTTGTGTCTGCCTGTATTCCACTCTGTCAAGGAATATAAAATTAAAGAGGATTTTTTTTGACATTTATCTCCTTCTGTGAAAGGGAAAAAAGGTAACTGAGAGATACCATTTTATATATTCCTTAGTAGAACTGTGCATGTCTTTACATACTCAGAAGCATGCAGGGATCACATTAATAAAAATACAAAGTTTACTTGTGAACCACTGTGGGAATTATTTTTTTCTTTGTCATTTGCACGAAGGAAGGCTGACAAAATGTCAAGGAGACTATCTCTGTCTCCACATCTGAACGCAAAGCTCTTGACAACGGGGACCTTCCACGGCTATATTATCTTCAGTTTGTTTGAAGCCTATGTCCTATGAATTTCTAAAAAATTCTCAAAATACTTTTTTCATGCAGACTGAATGTGAATTATACCAGGATATCAAAATAAATTTGCTGTTTAAGGCTACAACTGTCCATCTTCTTTCTACCAGGTATATTTTCGTTGCAGTCTTTAGTAGAGTTACTCCTATTGGTTTCATTGGGCTTAGATTGGAGTAAGTGTCCTGTCAATCCCTTTATTTATTAATTGTTCCTTTAAGTAATTATAGACTTTTCTAACACAGGCTTGCCATTTGTCATTTGGGTGTGGGTGATTTCCCATTCTCAGGAAATGCCCACCAACACTCCAGCAGCTGGTGGGATAAAAAAAATTAAAAACCACTCTTGGGCAATGTTACGTCACTTTGAGGGGAAAGCCAGAAGTTTATTATTCAACCAGCATTCCAATCCCTGTTGTCAGCAAGTGACAAACTGGCAAAGACAGAGCCTTATTCTCTTTTTGAGTTCAGTATGAGATAACTGACTCAAGACAAAAAGCCCCTTAAAAAGTCTTGTATGAAGGGAGGTATTACTCCTAAACATCAGGGTGATATGACCTACAAGGACATAGGGAAGATTAAGCCTGTCATCATAGCCCAATAGGAAATAAAATTAAATGCAATGCCAAACTTATGATGAAGTAATTGTCACAGACAGGCTCCTCAGGCAGAGATACTTATGACTCAGATGAGGACAGGGCTTAGCATCTGACACCATCATAGAAGCAGCGAGTTAAGAGACACCTCAGGAACCTCCCTTTGATGTGCAAGGGGAGCATCAGGAATCTGAGCCAACCCCCACAACATGGGATATAGCCCTACCTTCTGAATCAGATTTTGACTTTGAACCCTCCACCCAGAGCCCTCTGCATCACCTGAGATATCTCCCAAACTGACACTTCTGGCCTCACAAAGCCCTGAACCACCCCAACCATGTGCTCATGACCATAATCAGATGTGGAACTTTAAGAACTTATAGCCTGTTGTGGAGAGACAGGGCTTGCATCTCTATGTCCTTGCAGAAGTATTTAAAACCTCAGATTGCCCTCCATCTCCACCAGAGCAATATCTAAGCTTTACTAAAGTTGGCTCCAACTACTTGACTCCGCAGCCTTGAGCAGGACAATAATGCAGGCCTCAAGAGAAAATGATCAACCCAGCCTAAGGGCTTGTCTTGCAATTTCATAAGATCATCTCTGATTTTGAAATCACGGAATGATCAGTGCTGATAAAGAAATTAGCAAACATTCTACTTAACAGATTTCGAACATAATTCTTAAACCAACAGATTGAGCAATCAAGATACTGAGTGTGCGCACTGAGATTCAATTCCATTTGTTATTTCAGGTCCTGGAGTTTGAGACCATTATTTTCAATGGAGAATTCATAAAAGGGTCTGGGGCAGGTGTTTATAAAAATAATGGTAGAAAATTTTCACAGAACACAGTCCTTCTTCTAACATGACCCTTAAGTTTCAAGTAGATTAAGCAAAGGTTTTACAGACCCCCAAAGTAGGTGCATCTAAGCACAGGCACACTTCTCTCTTCTGATTCCTAAAATGACAGTCAAGCAACATTACAACAGGAGAATGGCAGTTGGTCACCAGAATAAAAAAAATGGCATTAATTTTATTTCCTGCTCTCATGCTGACTGATTGACAATATTTTTTTACCTTTCCACTGAAAACTCTGAGTTTGCCACCTTTCCTTATTGCATTGTCGAAGGCTACACAGTGACACTGAGAGATCTCCGTCTTTTGGTACTACACCTCTGAAGATGGCAGTCACAGCTACTGGCGAAACGTCAGGAACTACAATGCCAAGACCATGGCTATACAGTCTGGAAAATCCACAACAACCATCGTTTCCTTATTGTGTCTCTTTGTTCATTTCCTTCCACAAAGTTAGGAAGTCTTCCTTTGCAGAAAACTTTACTTCATCCCATCCTCCACCATCCCACAGATCTGTCCTTATTCCATTTGGGGGGACTATTTTGTGGGTCCTTGAGTGGTTGTTTTCCCATTGAATGACAGGAGAGCTAATGCTGCCTGACCACTAAAGATCTACCCTAGTTTCAAACAAATTGAGCCAAGGGATTCAACTCTATAGCCCCCTGAACAAGGTGCTCCCAGTTATTAAAGAAAAGAAAGAAAAGGGTTCCTCTCACACAAAGAAGAGAGGGAAGGAGAATTGCTGCACTCTGCAACTTATCTCCAAAGGTGATTGGCTGGGAGTGCTCTGTGTTCCTCCCTTGCAAGGATCCTATTGGAACAGAGAAACAATGTTGCCCCAGAAATCAGTATGGTAAGTAAAGGGAACCTTTTTAAACAGACTCAGCAAACTTCTGAATACCAGTGATACCATGGCCAAGCTCATCTATAACAACAAAAACAATTACTTGTATGCTGATGGACCTAATACAACCAGTGATTTCTTATGTGTTTGCTATAAGCAGTTCACAATTGCTTAGTAACTTTGAGAAACTGTGTTTAGTTACATTGAGTACTGAAAGCAAGAATTCAGAGCTTATCTCAGAAGAGAGTGGTATAATAGCATTGTTTGTTTCCCAGATACATTCAATCAGAAAGGAATTCTTAAAAGGTAGCATATTCAAGACAATGGCTTATTCTGTAGTGTCACATATGTGCAAATGTGATATGAGCTGACTTTGCACAAAAAAGGTGATATATGTACTGAAATTTCTAATTGCAACATAAATTATGTACCAATCATATTGTAATTAAGTACACTGATATTGTGATGTTGTCATTGTTATAAAACCCTGCTGCTCAAGGGAGGAGCCAGAGGGAAACAATTTTGAGAGCTTCTAAGGCCTGGTTTCCCTCCTACTGTTGCAACAGCAAAATAAATCTAACCCTCTTCTTACTCCTGGTCTCCAGTGTCTTATTGGGTGGGGCACTGAAGGAGATAGCCTTTTTCAGGCATAACACCAGTGTTAAGAGGCAGCACGTGGGGAAAGCCTTAGCCTCTCTATCCTATCTGTTAACCCTCCAAAGCAACTTGTTGGCCACTACTTGAATCAGAATGCTGGACTAAATAGACCACTGGTCTTATCCAGGAGGCCTCTCTTAAGCTCTTACGCCCTATAGTGGTGACAGAAGTAGTGGTGACATGAGGCTGGCAACCAGTGGGAGACACACAGAGGTATTGGACCACTTGCTGGTGACATAATGTTACCAACAGCATTCTGATATCACTTCCCATATGACTGGAAGTGATGTCAGAGCATCACTGGGATGTGCTAGCATGTGGGCAAAACTTTATGGTGATATCAGCATGTCAGGATGCTAGTGTCAATTCTCTCCACCCCAATTTTTGCCTTTCCCCCCTCTGCTGCCCAGTTGAGTGGCGGTGGGAAGGACCTACTTGTGGTGGGTGTGTTCTGCCCCAAGAGATAACCTGGGAATCCTATTCCAAGCAGAAATTTCCCCTCCAAAGATTCCCCTTTAAACTAGAAAAAAACAGGTTTTATTCTCTCAATTGTATGAGATATGCTTGGAATGAACACATTGCCCTTAAACTCAGAAGCTTCCTGCATTCTATGCAGAGAAAAATCCCCATACAGAAGCCATGAACAAATGTTTAAGTAAAACACCAAAACTTTTTCTGAAGAAGTGAATCTTGGTTCAAGATACAGAAAAAGTCAAAAAACATCCTTTCAGAATTAAAATCACAGTACACAGTGCAAGAAAGAAATGCAATTTCTCTGATGGTTCAGAGTGTTACAAACTGTTATTGAAGTTAGAGTTGTTTGAATTTGTGGACCTAAGTCTTACAATACATTACAAACTTGAAGTAACCCTAAGGCAGATAGTTCGTGCTTGTGCCTGTCAGCATACAGACTACCCAGTAAGTAATCAATAATTGACTGCTATTTATTTGAAAAATGTCAGTGATTTTGTTAGACTGGGTCTCAATTAATTTTTCCAACACCATTTGCCATCCCAATCAATGGCATTGCTACTGGGTTGAATTTGAGCAAATACACACTTTTATTTTATTGGCAAATCTGACAAATTCAATTTTCTTTTATTAAATAAAAAACTTGCTGGGGCTGCATCCCATGAATAATGCCAGATACAATATTCATCCATGCCAATGTTTCAGAAAGACTGCCTGTAAAAATAAGCAGTTGTGGCCCCACCACGCACTAATATGAAAGATATATATTTTTTGTTTTAATACACTTTTATACCTCCAATTTTATCACTGTAATTGTATAGCATTTCCTTAGCTGTATGAAGACAATATTCTGTCTTCAGCCTGAACAAATTGTTCTTATGAAGCTGTGCAATTTTGATTTCTTGCTTGTGTTAAAGCTACCAGCTCAGAGGACTGAGAACTCTCTAGTTTGACCCATCATAGGTGCAATTTCAACATTTCCTTCCCTTAGTGCTGCCTCTTAAGTCTGCACATATGCTTTCTCTTCTTCTGCTGGGTTTACCCTCATGGACCTCTTATTGTACCTTAAAGGGCCTAATCTTTAGATCAATCCACATTTTGGGTTTCATTTTTTTAATATTTAACATGGTAAGTTATTTATATAAAAAACAGAATGGGGGAGATAAAAAACTGGGTGATTGACAACTGTGAAATTCAGTTTGAACGTATATGAAGATATCTTAGTTGTAGTGAATCAGACCATCAGACCATTTCATGACAGTTCTAGGGCATTAGTCAGAGAAAGGCCTTTCATAACACCTGTAGTTTGAGAACTTTTAACTGGAAAATGCCTGTGATTGGAACTCGGACCTTTTACTCATGAACTACACACTCTACTATGAGCCATCATCCTTCCACTAAGGCAGGTCCAGACTGTACAGGTCCTGGTTTTAAGAAATTGGTTCATGCCCTTCTCAGTGTTCATAATCTGCCATTTTTCCTTGCCTTACTTTAATGTTTTACCATTTGCAATTTGTAAAGAGTGCAGTGTCAGTTGTACTGGCTACTAGAGGTGTACATAAACAAAACTCCGAGAGGCAAAAATCATGGGAAAATATGTTTTTGAGATTTACTTGTGACTCATTGGAATGGAAATGCTATTCCTGGCTACTAGGAATGCGCTATTCAGGTGCAGTTTTTGGTAAGAATTACCGAATTTTACCTGATTCGCCAAAATTTGGTGTTACCTAACTTAAATGGAGGCAGGTATCATTTTTTTGCTTGCGTACTGTGCTTTCACAAAGAGACCTTGTGGATCTCTGAAGCATTGCTGAGAGAACAATTGTTAGTCCTCTTGACTTACTATTACCTGGTGCTGTATAGTATTGCCCATAAAACTATGTTTCAATAACATCTGGATGTGATTCTCTTATATAATTTGCTACTCACGTTCATTTAATAGGATCACCTGTTCCTCTAACATTAAATGTACATATTTTAAAATTCCCCCTTTGTAGCCATGTTAACTCAGTACATTTATAACTCTAAGTTCATTCTGTATTCTTCTCTCCTCTTCATTCTTTAGTCCCCCCATCCAAACATTTAAGATAAAATTAAATTGCATAGGTGTCATATCTGAGTCCCATCCAGCCCATTCTGAAGTGAGACAGCACAGGATGTTGTTGCTTATGCCGTATTGTGTGATACTTCTGGGGGGATCCATCTTCTCTCAACTTCTCCTCCCCCACACCCACACTTTTAATCTCTCTCTTACTTAAATTATTCAGTGATAACATAATAGCATTTTCTACAGAACTGATCAATAAGGTTAATATTTTAGTATAAGAACGTTAATTTCAGGTCTATTATCTCTTTAAATTAAAGTTGACCTGTAACCTTTACAACTTTATTTTCATTTAACCTTTGCACGTCTTGGAAGTTTGGGATGGCTTGGCAGTCCAGGTGTTTGTTTCCTTCCCTTTCTTTTTCTTCGCTGCACCTGCCATTCACTTTGGTCTTTTTCATGTTCGTCTGCTCCTCCTCCTCCTTTTGAGTCCTTATCTGTAGTATCATTACACTCATTTGGGAGTTCTAGCTGTAAGTCCTTCAAGATTCCCAATGCCTCTTTTAAAGAGGTAGCAACATATGTTTTATCTTCTCTTTGTATGATTAACTTGAAGGGGAACCGCAATGGTATTTTATATTACCTTCCTGTAATTTTTTTGTAACTGGATGCATGGAACATCTTCTCCTGAGTGTTTCTGAGATTTGGTCTTGCAAAAACATCACTTTATTTTCCCTGTAACTTAAGAGATGGGAGTTTCCAGACTTGCTTAAGCAATTATTCTTTCACTGCATAATGTGCAAAACATACAGCAATATCTCTATGAGTTGGAGTACCTATTGTTTTTAAGATCCAGGTCTGTGCACTCTTTCTAAATCAGTTTTGTTTAGGGGGATGTCTGGCACCAGGGTGTTAAACCAGTCAATGAGAAATCCAACCATAACTTTTCCCTCTGCATGTTCCTTCACCCCATGGATAAGAATATTTGAATGGCGACCTCTGTCCTACACGTCAGCTATTTTCAACCTCAGAATTCTATTTTGATGCTCCAGTTTTGTAATTTTTAGATGATGCATTTTAGTCACACCATGTGCTTGTTTGGCAGACTTCTGCATTTTTTCACATTATCAGCAAGTTCCTTTAATTGGTTGTTTATTGGAAATAATAGTTCCCTCCACTCATCAGTTAATTCTTGCTTCAAGTCTTGTTTTAATTGTAATAATTGGCTTTCCATATCTTTTAAAAGTCTTACTGTCTCATTATCAACCTCTGCTGAGTTAGCCACCATGTTTATCAGCTCAGGTTGCTACAGGAAGCTTGTTTTGTCTCCACTTTCTGTTGGAGGAGGAGGCTTTGTTTATGCTGAACATTTTAGCTCTTCAGAACATCTGGTTTCTATTCCAGCAAGGTTTTCTTTATGTCAGATGCTATTAAGCTTGTTCTTAGAGGCTTTCTGGCATCTGAGCATGGAGCCCTCAGATTAAGCATCCGCCATTATCCGGCTCAGCTCTGCCCCTCGTCTAGTTTGGTATTATCAAACCAAATCAACTGGTTTTTCCCCCTGTGCACATCTCTATTGGCTACTTGTAGTGACATAAACCCTCTTTCACAAAATCTGTGTGTTTTTTCAAGTTCAAGCACTTACCAGCAAGGCAGCATGAGCCTGCATTCCATTTCAATCTGTACACTGAATTTCCCCCTTCCAATCACATCAAGGAGCAAGTGAGGATAAACGTTGGAAGTGTAATAACCACGAAGGATCATTGTATCATATGTGGTGGACCTGTGAGGTAGCTAAACAGTTCTGGGGAGATATTATAGAAGTTATTAATGAAATTTTACAATTTTCAGTAAAAAAGAACCCAGAACTGTTGCTGCTGAACTTGAACATGGAAGAAATCCCTATGCAATATAGAACATTACTATTTTATATGACAACAGCAGCAAGAATTTTATATGCACAGAAGTGGAAAACACAAGAAGTACCATCGATTGAAAATTGGATACAAAAATTGCTGCACATGGCAGAAATGGATAAAATGACGAGAAGGTTGAGAGATAAGAATCCAGAAGAATTCTTTAATGACTGGGGGAGACTAAAACAGTATTTAGAAAAAAAGTGGGACGTAAAGGGGAAATTATGGTTGTTAGAAAATTATTAATTTTGTAGATTGGAAGAGGTATAGATCTTTACTAGAGAAGAAGAAAGATATACTATAATTGTTATTATTAGATTGAGGTTAAGGTTTATTGAAATTATTAATATATTATCTAGTATAATAATATATTAGGACATGTAATAAAAGAATAGAGAAGTAGGTAATAAAATTTAACAGAGGGTTGGAAAACTGTTGGAAGTCCTAGATAAAGGGGGGAGGGAAAGGGTGGGGGGTATCAGAAATAAGGGTATTAATGAAAAATTTGTAATAGCAATTTATACTCACCCAATAATTTTTTTTTTAAAAAGGAGCAAGTGAGGAGCAAAGAGCACTGCCAGCCAATCCCAAAGAGAGCAGCCATTCCCCCCCTTTCTTCTTCCCTTCTCCTTCTTGTATAAGTTAGAAGCCTATTGATGGGGATGGGGCAGGTTGCTCAGAGGCCTGTAGAATACAAATGCTTTGCCCAATTTGTTTGAAACTTGGGGGTTCATTTAAGTACAGGCAAAAGACACACCAATGCAATTTAAGTGAAATTTGATTGAAAAAGAATGACTTCAGCCCCCTCCCCACATAAGGGATAATGAATGTGTGTATGGCTTCTTCATTTTCTGAAAGGAAACAAACAACAAACCACAACAAGCAAGGAAGGAAAATACAGAGTTTTCAGTGCAAAGATTAAAAAAAATCTCAGTCACTGTAAGAGTAGGAAAATAAAATGAATGCAGGCAGGGCTTTGTTGTTTTAAATACTGTTGTATGTCTGTTGCTTGATGACCATTTTAGGAATTAGTAGAGAGCAGGGGTCATTTTGTAGAAAAAGAACTGCAGGAACTCATTAGTGTATCTCATTAGCATTTGCCACACACCCTGACATCACTGGAAGTGTGTCAGAAGGCAACACCCACCCCTCAGGCCCCTTTTCCCAAAAATCTCCAGGTATTTCCTGAAAATAAAGCAGAATGAACTCAAAGCAGCTTACCCTCCTCTGGAGAGCCAGCCCCAGAAGCCCCACTTCATGGACACACTCAATCACAATGAGTCACGAATGAAAATAAAGCAGCAGAATGAATTGAAGCAGCTTACCCTCCTTTGGAGATCCAAGCCCAGCATCCCAGCTTGCAGCCAGTCACTCACTCACACTCATTCACTCTCCTTCACTCTCTCTCCCTCTCCCTCTCCCTCTCCCTCTCCCTCTCCCTCTCCCTCTCTCTCTCTCTCTCTCATGAGTCACGAATGAAAATAAAGCAGCAGAATGAATTGAAGCAGCTTACCCTCCTTTGGAGATTAGCCCCCCTCCCCTCAAACCCCAGGCCCTCTAAAGATACTTTTAAACTATCAGCTGGCAAGCAGCGCGGGGGGGGGGGTTCCCCCTGCTGACTGCCAGCTGATAGTTTAAAGGGCCAGGAGAACAGTCATACAGCCAGGCTGCCTGCCCATTGAGAGAGAGGTGGGGAGATTCTCTCCGTCCCTCTCGCACCTGGGAGAATCTTTCCAATGTCTAATACCCACCAAATTTGCAGGGGATATAGTTGTCACTGTCCTCTGAAGACCCCCCCACCCAGTTTCAGAGAGATTGCACCCCAGAAAAGGCATGATCCATGGCTCTCCCCCTTTAGTCCTCACTGTCCTGTAAAGACCCCCCTAGTTTCAGAGAGATTGCATCCAGATAAAGGCATGATCCATGGCACTCCCCCTTTAGTCCTCACTATCCTCTGAAGACCCCCCCCCCCCCAGTTTCAGAGAGATTGCACGCTGGAAAAGGCATCATCCATGGCTCTCCCCCTTTAGTCCTCATTGTCCTCTGAAGAACTTCCCGCAGTTGCAGAGAGATTGCACCCTGAGAAAGGCATGATCCATGGATCTCCACCTTTAGTTCCCACTGTCCTCTGAAGACCCCTCCCCCCAGTTTCAAAGAGATTGCACCCCGGGAAAGGCATGATCCATTGGTTGTTCCCTCTGTTGTCATTTTCTCTTCACAGTGGCAAAAACAGGACTCTCTGGTGGAAGCTAATTTGAGGGGTTATAAACTGACCTTCCCAATGTCCAATACCCATCACATTTGCAGGGGACATAGTCCTCACTGTCCTCCAAAGATCTTCCAAGTTTCAGAAAGATTGCAGCCTGGGAAAGGCATGATCCATGGGTCCTTTGTTGTCATTTTCTGTCCACAGTGGCAAAAACGGGACTCTTTGGTGGAAGCTACTTTGAAGTGTTACAAACTGACCTTCCCAATGTCCAATACCCACCAAATTTGCAGGAGTCATATTCCTCACTGTCCTCTGAAGACCCCTCAAGCTTCAGAGAGGTTGCACCCCAGGAAAGGCATGATGCATGGGTCTCCCCCTTTGTTGTCATTTTCTCTTCACAGTGGCAAAAACGGGACTCTCTGCTGGAAGTACTTTGAAGGGTTAAAGCTAGAAGGAAAGCCAGAAGGAGTTCAGACAGAGTTCAGTCCCTCCCTCCGGTTGCCAAGAGGATTGATTAACTATCCTGAGCTAACCAACATGGTAGGGTGCTTGAAAATAAATGTTATGAATTAATATTGCCTATGAAGAAGTGAGAGGACGAAATGGGGCGGAGATTCTATGCTGGCAAAACCCGTAGGCATGGCTTGGTGTGGCTTGTCTAATTGCAAGGCTAATCGCTGACTTCTGTAGGCATATGCTACAAAGACTGTTATCTACAATTCAATTGGTAAAGTGTTGTTGAATGCCTGCGTGCATTCCAGAGACTTTAGGATACTGACATTGTATTGTGGCATGTTTATTCAAATGTGGATTTGATTGCTGCAAGCGTATGCTGCAGAGACTGGTGCCTACAATTCTCTTGGGATATTATTGAATGTCTGCGTGCATTCTAGAGAGTGTATTAAATTGATATTGTATTTTTCCACCAGTTGGATGTGTTAATAATTGTATTGATTGGTGATATTGCACTGAAGCACGTTTGCACTTTATATTGATTATTAAAAGTTTGATATTTTGAGTATATATTGTTTACTCCAGATAGCTGGTTTGTATTTGAGCATTTGTATTTCTGGAGCAGCTCTCGTGGTTGTAAGGGGATTGATTGCAGCAGGCGCCACACTGTCTGGCTTGTTGAACGGCTGCCGAAGGCAACAAACAAGGCTTTTAATGACCACCTGTTCGTTTAGGATGGGGCCTCATGAACAGCTTGCTCACAAACAGCAGATTGGGCTCTTCATGGGTTTTTTCTGTTTGTAATGCTGTTCGTGCCCATGTTTAATCGAGATGGGCCAGCATGGGCCACTGCTTTGCTGCTGCTGCTGCTGCTGCCAAGGGAGCTTCTTCCATCAAGGACTGGGATTTTTCCATCTGCCTGGCCCCGCCCCTTGCCTGCTCCAGCCTACGGGGACTGCTTGCACTGCTTGCTTTGCTGCTGTTCATTGGTTTTATTCCAAGTGTGTTAGTTATTGTAGTCTATGTGTATTGTTCATGTTTGTGTTTTAATTATGATGTGAGCCACCCTGAGCCCATTCGTGGGGAGGGCGGGATACAAGTCAAATAAAATAAATAAAAAATAAATAAATAAAAGTCCTTCTGTATGTTGGTACAATCAGAGTCTGAAAATACTCTGGAAATTTCAATAGAAGATATATTCCAATGACAAGAGATGAGCAAAGCCTATGAGATCTTATAACAATGCTATTATAATATAGCTCTTCCAGACACCTTTTGATCAGACAATATAGATTCCAAGTTCCTAGTGTATTTAACACATCAGCAGTAACATTTAAACACATTCGCTAAATTTTCCAGTAACCTGTTCTACTCAGATTTAAAACTATAATTCTTGACTAGACCTAATAGTCCCTAAAGCATATCAGTCCCCAAAATTGTTATCTTTAGTTTAAAAGCCCACATCTCCAATGACTGTTTTCCTACTTCAGTGTGTAATACTACACTGGTTATGCATTTTGGGGCACAGAACTGAAAGTATCATGGTAATGTTTAAAAAGAACACCCCTACAGGTATCTATATGCTTCTGGGTCCAATCTGAAATACTGGTTATTACTTTTAAAACACTTCATACCGTACAGCCCTCATGCTTATCAAATCAGATCTCCCAGTATACTCCCACTCTGCCTCCTCTCATAAAGGTAAACCAAATGTTACTTTATATATGGGTTCACCACAGGGACTTGCAGCCATATTGCTGGGGCAAGTCCTGTGTAAAAAGTGCAGATGATTCTGATTGGGACAGTAGAATGGTGGGAGGAGAGGTTCATGTCTCCCCACCCCCACTCCCACACATCATTTTCAGCATCTGAAATAACCCAGAGGGCATGAGGGGCATTATTCCCTCTGCTAGGAGGCTGCATATGCAGTGAACGGTTGAACTTGTAGCTTCCTGCTATTGTGAATAATGTCTGTCCCCACAGCCCTTGGGTCATTTTGGCTGCCGAACATAGTATGGGGGAGGAGGCAGGAGCCCATCTTCCCCCTGCACAATGGTCCCAATCAGAACTGGGCCCATCTGCAATTTTTACAAAGGAATTCCCACCAGGACTTGCAGATGCCATACGGTGCAAATCCTCATGGCAAACTCATGTAAAAAGTTACATCTTTTTTGGCATTTAGGTTTGTCTGTCTGACAATATTCAATAATAACAACAACAACATTCAATTTATATACTGTCCTTCAGAACAACTTAATACCCACTCGGAGCGGTTTACAAAGTGTGTTATTATTATTCTCATGACAATCACTCTGTGGGGTGGGTGTGGCTGAGAGAGCTCTGAGAGACCTGTGACTGACCCAAGGTCACCCAGCTGGTTTCAAGCCAAAGGTTTTTTTTTTTCTTCCCCTTATTGCCAGTCCAGTCCTTTGGAATGGCTTACCAGAGTGGGTGTGAAGGGTTGCATGAAACTCAAATATAGATTTACCATTAGAGGGGATCCAGATGATCACATGAGAAGTATGTGTGTACACCTGATTAATACTGAGTCAAATAAAATCACTCTTCAATCAGTATACATTTATTTAGCACCTGCCTGTTCTGCCATTTGCAGGATTTCTGGTCATTAGGGATGTAAAAAATCCCTTTAGGAAGGGAGGATTTTGCTGTATCTCTAAGTTGCCAACAAATTTAGTTGAAACAAATTTGGAAGCTAATTTGTAAGGTTCTTTTGAGATATAACTCAATAATTTCTACAAGATTAGTAACATTTCTGTAGAGGAAGATGGTTGTACATAAAAACTAGATGCAAAATTTCCACTGAATTTCACTTAAACATGTTTATTACTTATTAAAACATTTAGATCCTAACTTTCATTTTTTGTTTTTGCTCAAGGCGAAATGATTGAAGCTTACACTCTTTTAAAAGTTCTAGCTAATAGCCCTGCAGTAGGTAAAGGTAAAGGTAGTCCCCTGTGCAAGCACCGAATCATTACTGACCCATTGGGGGACGTCACATCACAACGTTTTCTTGGCAGACTTTTTGTTATGGGGTGGTTTGCCATTGCCTTCCCCAATCATCTACACTTTACCCCCAGAAAACTGGATACTTATTTTACATACCTCCAAAGGATGGAAGGATGAGTAAACCTTGAGCCGGCTACCTGAACCCAGCTTTCGCCAAGATCGAACTCAGGTTGTGAGCAGAGCTTGGGCTGCAGTACTGCAGCTTACCACTCTGCACCTGCAGTACCTCCTAAAAATTTCAGTACTGTCCCCCACACCTCCTTAGGGAGCTCATTGCATAGGGTGGGAGGTACCATAGAAAAAACACAGGCTCTAGTCAATGCCAGGTGATCTACCTTAAGGCAGAGAATGGCCATTAGGGGCCCCTAACTGATACATGGGGACAGTACAGGTTAAAGTATATTTAGGGATAGTAGACATCCAAGAAATTTCAAGGGAGCGAAAATGAATTTTAAATAAGACTTGTAAAATTTCTAATGATAATAATTTTCATCCTGAGTCCAAAACTGTGATTTTCACATCACTGCTTTGACAAAACTTGGTAACATCTCTAGTCTATTTGCATCTGCCTGTAAATTTTATCTTGTGATACATACACCCCCTAGCCTTCTACACCTTTAGCCTCTTGCTTGTATTTCGGGGACTTAGCAATGGATAAGAATATGGTGTTTTACACCTACATTTTAGCAATCCTCAGCAGTCACATTTTCTCCTTCAGGACATAAGCAGCTGGCATAAATCTACAAAACTGTACATAATTGCATGGGAAGGATAAGGCTAGAATGGGTCATCACAGGAGCCGGGAAATACACAAAGGTGCTAAGGTCCATTTCCACACTTACCTTTATTAATCCATCATCATCCAAACTTGTGTGAGACTAGTATCATTATTTCAGTAGTCTAACCAGTTAGACTACTAAGGGTCATACTATGCATGCTGTAAATTGCCTTTATTTTGTCAAGAAGTGGGAAAACAGGATTGGGGACTAATTATTTAGGCTTCAACTCTAACCACTAGCACTTTCAGCTACATTGTTACTCTGCTGGTTTCCATGGGAGCAGGATTGGGATCTCATTTAACATGCACAGAGGGGAAATCCTGTGATAGTTTGCTGGAAAGAAGAAGATCTGTTAAGTTGCCTTTAAATTACAGGGGGAAGCTGTGCATTAGAACAATTATGCCTCTGGGTCAGTGTGTAAGTATAATATTGAAAACTCACTTTTCTTCTAAATGTACTGGCCTATGGGAGTTTGTTTTCTGTTTGTTTTTGTAAATCTACCAACGCTTATGCTAAAAAAAGGGGGGGGGATAAGGATGCTACATTGCTCAGTAGATAGATCAAGGTGGGATAGAGGACAAATGTATTTATGTTCAAGGATAACAGGAAAAAACGCCTTGCTGTATTTCATTTTTCACTCTTTTCACCTGCCTTCTTTTAAACAGCCTTGTATAATGGATTACATTTATGATGTATTTGGGCAATCCTATGCATGTTAATTGAAAAGCAAGTCCCACTGAAGTCCTTGGGCCTTACTCTTCAGTAAGTCTTCCTAAGCCTGCAATCCTATGAAGTGTTGTTTAAGAGTAACTCCTAATGAAATTAATGGAAATTAATTAATTCTAAGTATATATACATAGTATTTTGCTGCTTAACATCATAGGAAACACTGAGGATAACTGGGATTAAAAGTAATCCTTTCATTTGTCTGGTTGCATGCCATATGGAAGATCTAGCACTTAGAATTGTGTCCAGAAGTGGACTGACAGCCAGTGCAGTTCTTTAAGACTAGAAATACACATTCCATGTAACTCACACCTGTTAGTAATCTTGCTACCATACTCAATGGGGAACCTTTTTAAAGAACATAGTAACTGTAGAAGCTCTCCTCGATCTCCTCCAGCCGTTCTAGGGATTCTGAATGGGTGCTAACTGCTCCACTCACACATCAAACAGAACTAAAGGGAATTGGTGTTTTTCAGAAAGTAGCAGGGCCTTTGACCATCTGTAACAAAGGCTAAATAAAAATGGAAAAGAATTAGCTCCTCCTAACAATTCTTCTAATGGGTTCAGCATCCTGACCAGAAGAACAATTTTTTCCATTCCACTTTTCATGAGGAAATATAACCTCTCCCATAAAAACCACCAAGAACATCAATCTTACATTAGATAAATTATTTAAGCAGATCTGTATCCTATTGTGAAGGCCTCAATGCAGCCCAGCCAAAGGCTGGGCAACAAACACTGACCAAAGGAGCCTGTGCTCTGAAGAAGCTGGCAGGAGGGAAGCTGAAGACATGGCAGCAGCAGAGCTGTGGCTGGGGCCAGGATTTGGGACCGCTCTTCACACAATGGAAGGCCTGGTGGTATGGCTGCTGGGACAGAGGTGAGCCCTGAAAAGTTACAAGAAGGCTGCCTAGAAAAGCTTCAGAAAGAGGGATAGAGGTAAAAGGATGGGTGGAGGGAGATGGGGAGGAAAGGTGAAGGCTCAGGTAAGGTGGAGGAAGGTTAGGCCAACTGAATGGGAACAAGGAGGAAGACGACAGCCGGGGCCAGGGGCCAAAGTGGGCTCAGGCAAGAGGGGCAGGAGTAGGAGACATCCCTCAAGTGGAAAAATAGACCACTTATAGTCCAACACAAATGTCCATGTGCAATAAACGATGAGCCACTCCATGAAGAACCTTAACAATAAAGCGAAATAAAGAAAAGAACCTGGTCAGTGAGTTATTTGTTTTGGGGTGGAAGGAGCCATTTCTGGCTCACTATGGGGGCACGGCTTTGATTCTGTATAAACACTGGCTCATGTTTGTTCATATTTTTATATTCTGTGGTGCTGCTTGTTCATATTTTTATATTCTGTGGTGCTGCTCGTTCGATTTAGAGGAAAATGTTTGCTTCTGTTCTCTAAACATGGGCAAAAAATAAGTAGGGAGTAGACATGGGCACAAACAGCATTACGAACGGAAAAAACCCACCAACAGCCCGTTGGTCTGTTTGTGAACAAGCCGTCCATGAGGCTCCATTCTAATTGAAAAAGTGGTCATTGCAAGCCTAGTTTGTTGCCTTTGTCAGCCGTTCATCAAGCCAGACAGTCTGAGGGCTTTCAATCAATTCCCCTGGCAACAGCAGGGACTGAACTCTCTCTGAACTCCTTCTGGCTTTCCTTCTAGCTTTAACCCTTCAAAGTACTTCTAGCAGAGAGTCCTGTTCTTGCCACAGTAAAGGGAAAATGACAACAAAGGAGGAGACCAATATATCATGCCTTTCCTGGGGTGCAATCTATCTGAAACTTGGGGGGTCTTTGGAGGACAGTGAGGACTATGTCCCCTGCAAATTTGGTGGGTATTGGACATTGGGAGGGTCAATGTGTAACACCTCAAAGTAGCTGCCTTCCAACAGGCAGTCCCGGTTTTGCCAGTATGAAGAGAAAATGACAGCAAAGGGGGGGCAATGGATCACGCATTTCCTGAGGTGCAATCTCTTTGAAATTTGGGGGGTCTTTGGAGGACTGTGAGGACTAGGGCCCCTGCAAATTTCGTGAGTATTGGACATTGGGAAGGTGAGTTTGTAACCCCTCACATTAGCTTCCACCAGAGAGTCCCATTTTTGCCACTGTGAAGAGAAAATGACAACAAAGGGAAGGACCCATGGATCATGCCTTTCCCAGGGTGCAATCTCTCTAAAACTTGGGGGATCTTCGGAGGACAGTGAGCACTATGCCCCTGCTAATTTGGTGGGTATTGGATATTGGGAAGATCAGTTTGTAACCCCTCAAAGTAGCTTCCACTAGAGAGTCCCGTTTTTGCGACTGTGAAGAGAAAATGACAACAAAGGGAAGGACCCGTGTATCATGCCTTTCTCAGGGTGCAATCTCTCTGAAACTTGGGGGGTCTTCGGAGGACAGTGAGGACTATGTCCCCTGCAGATTTGGTGGGTATTGGACATTGGGAAGGTCAGTTTGTGGGGTGTTTAATGGGCCCTGCCCCTTGTACGTGGCTGGAAATGGCCCTTTAAACTATCAGCTGGCAGGCAGCACGTGGGGAATTCCCCCTGCCACCTGCCAGCTGATAGTTTAAAGGGATCTTTTAGGGGCCATGAACAACAAACATGTTTGTGGACAGGGTCATGTTCGTTACTGTTCCTTGTTCGTGGATGGCAATGAACAACGAACAGCTTGTTTGGGTTTTTTTCCGTTCATGCCCATGTCTAGTGGGGAGACAGAGGCCTTGTTTCCCCTTCTACTTGATGACAGGGAGTACTACAGTCAAATAGAGAACAGTGACAGGGAAACATTTTGCTTGCATACCCCTGGAATGATAGAAGCAAACACTATATGCATGCATACATGCACACAGTGCATATACACAGTGCCAGGTGGAAACTTATTTGGTTGTAATCTACTATGAGTCCCACTTTTGAGAAAAAGAAAGGAAGCTGAGGGCCAAGCTACATGAAGAATGACACTTGAATGGCAAGTGTATTTCTCCCTGTTCACTTGCCCTCCACTCAATCCACTTGCCGTTCAAGTGTCATTCGTCATGTGTAGCTTGGCCCTCAGTTACTATCTGGGGTTTATACCTATTTTGACATATACTGGATGCCTGCTTATTTCTCATTGCAATGATCTGGCTTGCAAGAGGATGTTAGACTGCCACTCTGGCAATCTCCCAAGACAGAATTACACCTATCTTTTTTTCACATTGGAATTCATACACACACACACGCACACACGCACACTAACTAGGCTATGTCCTGCTTAGCTTCAACAAGATGTATGTGTTTGTAGACCATACCCCAGCCTTTGCTCATAAATATTTCAATAGTACTAACATTTACAAATAACCTTCATTTAAATCACTGTAAGAAATTAAATTCTTGCTTAGTTAAAAATACAATTTGTGCTAAATGTGCTAGTGTAGAGAATAAATGTGTTCATTTCCCATAAAGACCTAAATACAACTTCCCAGTAGGACTGTATTACAGATAATGGCTATATTATCCTACTTTCTAGTAAGCACTATTTTACAAGAGAACTATCCCATTGTGTTTGTCAGATCCACTTATCATTTTTAGTAGTTAAATGTTACCTAGTAAGCCTGAGATCTCCAGTTCGTATGTGTATGTTTAGTATCTCTATCAAAGAAAATGTTCAACTCCTTTGCATCGTTCCTAATTATCATTCTGATATAACAAGGTAAGCACGCATAAATTACAATTAACAGACATTAACTTGTTTTCTTTTGTTAGTAAACTGGCATTGACAAGAACAAAGTATTAAGAGATTAACTTGGAATTAATAATACTCATGGGTCTATTCTTACTCTGTGTATCAAGAATTAAAATGAATATTCCTTAGAGTTCGTAGCCAAGATTATTTCCTATTAGCATACTTTAACAGCACTTTCCCTCAAAAATTCTAGATAAACTATAGTGAAAGGAACCTTTTAAAAATACTTATTTGGTGATAAAGACAATAAAGACAATCTTAGTCTTGTTTTTCTTCTGAAGTAATGATAATTACCAACATGGTTTCAAACTACATGTATGAACCATGTGCCCCCAAACTGCGATTTCTAGGTGCTGAAAACACACCAGACTGCTTAGTCAGAAGGAAGGCACCTGTTCATTTAATTTGTGAGACTTTCCAGTCCCTGCGTTCCCTGAGGTTGTACACATGTACAAATTACAACTCCAGACACTGGCTTGAATAAAATATCTTTTGTTTATTGATTACAGAGTTACAGTGTTGCTGAGCATAAAGCACTCTAATTCAGACAATAGACATAAAAACAAATAAACCTTTCTGTTGTTACCTAACAGCTGTCTGTCTAAAAACACTTAAGGCTTGCTACCTATGCTTCTCTGATTTAGCTTCTTAGCTGGTATGTTTGTCTCACCCATTGGTTTAGCAAAGGAGTCCATTCCATGCTAGGTGACACGAGGCATATTGATGACAAGAGGAACCAGTCTTCTCTCTCTCATAAGGAATAACGATTAGAGAAGAAGAAAAGAGTGAATTAGGCATCCATCTTTTCAGAACTGCCAACATCACCCTATCAACCAAGAGCCAATCAGGGCTCTCTTGCTTAATTGGCATTGCAACCATGTGAACTGGGGAGTGAAGATATGAGCTCTGAGAGCCAGTCACTCAAGGTCCAAGGAACTGGCACTGGCTTGGGGGTGTTCATAATTAACAAACCAGTACATTTCCTAGCTAGGCTAGAACCAGGCCTGCAATAGCTTACAGTTTGAACCAACGTTCAATCACTCTTAACAGGAGTTTAGGGCTTGACTGGGCATCTTCCTTACACTACATTTTTATCACTCTTTGAAGCAACATATTATTATACTAGTGTTGTACACTATCCATTCTTTGATTATGTTTGTGATACTGTAGATGTTTGTGTTTTATGCTTGCATACCTTGCTGTAATAAAATGAATAAAATGGAGGAGAGGAGGTCCCCTAATGGGGACCCACTTTGGGTCCTCATTAAGAAGAAAGGCAGGGTAAAAATAAAATAGAAATAAATAAATAATACACTTCAAATTGATTTGCTTAGCTATTCCCTAAAATAAATAAATCATTTACATTTTCTCAACTAAGTCAAAAGCCAAAGGATATTCTTATTATTTTAGGGAAAAGAAAATCTAATATAACAGATTCTGTGAATGTTTTTTTGGAATGGGTTTAGTAAGTCTTACAATGTTCAATCGTACTTATATATCAGTCAGTGCCTTTTTTCAGGGGGTACGCAGGGGCATGCATACGCATACGCATTTTGTGAATCTAACGGGAGAAACATTTTAAAATGTTGGAATTCCCGCTAAACCAACTCCAAATGTATTATTATGGATATTAATGTTCTTTGTTAAGTTTTATGTAGCTTATGTTGGCAACAAAGATGTTTAGTTATATTTAAACTCACTAGGAGCGCTGTTTGTCTTTAAGCATGGAACGTCTTTGAGCATCGAACATGCCACCAAGATCGCTGGCATAATTGGTGATCGTTAGGGTGCAGACAAATACAAACAAGTCTTCTCTAAGCCACTTGGAGCTTTGGTAGTTGGAATCTAGCATGGTGACTGGTCAGTCTTGTTGCTACCCCCAATGGTGGAGACAAATGTGTGTACGTTTTGCGCAAAGAGTGCAAAGAGTTTGTCTATACCGAAACTCTTTTGTTGTGTGCACGTGTCACTATAGAGGCCCTCCTTTGAGTTTGTTTAAGCCTTCACTGTATGTAAATTCATGGTTTTTGAAAGGATGGCATCTGGCAACAGACACCAAAAGCAAGCAGAGGAATTGGGAAGATGTTAGTGAACACAACCTCATGCCAACCTGGAAGTTATTGTGAGCTGTGTAATATGAGGTAATGCATGTTCTTGGTAATTTTGTCTATTGACTGCATTTATTTTTTCTGATTTGAACTATAAAATGGTGATTTTCTTGAGTCAAACTGAGAGTACCCCTAAACAATTTTTTTAGAAAAAAAGCACTGATATCAGTAGTCACATGAACTGTAAATATTCATTCCAGTATGTGCTGGCATGTTGGTCTTGGACAAAATGGATTCCTTTCTCCTAGAAGGCCCCTGACAGGGAGAGACTGTACCTTAGTGCTAGAGAACAGGTTCTAAGCCCACTAACTTCAATTAATTTAGAAAGTTGCAACTCTGTTTAGGACTGCACTGCAAATCTATTTAAAAGACTTTAATAAAAATATGCATTTTTAACTGAGAGTCAAATCAATAACTGATGCAATTCATTATTTAGTTTAACATAAGCATTGAGTATTTTGTCAGTGGAAGGTTGTAGTCTGACACATGATTAAAATAAGATAAAACTTGATTACCTATCTAGGCCATGAGAAGTGCAAAGACATTTTGATCTCTGAGTGCCAAAGGAATTAATTTATTAGATTGCATCAGCTGAAAAATGGGTTTGATAAACCATAATTCATTAAGATGATATGCCCCTGTAGCTGGATGGATCCAACTGGTTTTTAGGTGGCATTAGGGGATTTTCATGCTAATATGGTTAGTGCTCCTGTTGATACTCTGGCTGACCCTTCAGATGAGGAAATGACCCAGGAAATTGACAGACTCACTCCTAGGTTCCCTCTTTGAGGTCTAAGAGCCCAGGCAACCCTTTGGTTTATTGAGGGGCTGCAAGGATTACAGCTGCAACAGACAAGGGTTACAGCTAGACAGAAGAGAGAGACTCATGACAAATCTGACAAGGTAGATGCTAGAGCTTGTTTTTTACTCCATGGTGGTGATGACAGTAAAGAAACAACATTTCTGTACCACAATTGCATCCACACAATGTAGACTTGCAGAACTCTTCTGGGAGGTCGGGGGGGGGATTTGGGTTCTAGCCTACAGGAGGAGATAGACTGTTCAGCAGCTCACTGCAATCATTTTGCTAAGCACTTTGCAGATGTAATAACTTGTATTTGTTTTAACTTGGACTCTACATTAGCAGAGACAGGATCACATGGTCCCAGTTGGTGCCAATTTGTCCAATTTTGTGGGACACTTTTCAGGTTGTCCAGTTTAAGTATGTGGACAGGATTCTTGAAAATTGAAGATGTATTACCTGCTTGAATGATTCTTGCCTATTCCAGCTGTTTAAATCTGCTGTTGAGAAGGGCTAATGGAATAAGTCCAGGAGTCAGGAAATGCATCCCTAAGAGAGGAATTTTGTCACACAACTGCCTTTGAGTGGGCAGTAGTGAATCCTAAAGTAACCAGACCCAGGACAGTTGAATAACTGTTCTCCAATCTCAAATGTATTATTCTTGAGCAAGGTGATTGAACAAGTGGTGGCTGGAGAACTTCAGGGATTTGTGAATGAACTAGGCTGTTATTTCAGGCCTTGTTATGGAGCTTTGGTCACCCTGGTGGATGACCAGCACAAGGAGATGGAGAGGGAATGTGAGACCCTATTAATTCTCTTGGACTTTTTGGTGGCTTTAATACCATTGTTCTGGGCTGCCTTCAGGGTTGGGAGGCACTGTTCTGTGGTCATTTGAGTATTACCTTAAAAGTAGGCTTCAGAGTGTTGGGGTACTGCTGCTCTGTCCCTTGGCCTCTGTCCTATGAGGGCCTGCAAGTTCCTATCTTGTTCTCTTGTTTTTTAACATCTATGCAAATATGCCGGGAGAGGTCATTCAGAGTTTTTGGCTGAGTTGCCACCAATATGTGAATCACACTCAGCTCTATCTCACGCTTACGGAAGATCCTGGATAGAAACTCTGAACTGGTGCCTTGAAGTAGTTTTAGGATGGATGACATCTAACAAGCTGAAACTTAATACTGATGAAATGGAAAGGCTACTGGTCAGGGGAAGGCTTGACCCAGGAAATGGGATATCTTTGGTTCTGGATGGGATTAAACTCCCCCTAAAGGTGCAGATTCATATCTTACTGGAGCCAGGCCTCCTGCTGGATAAACAGGCAGCAGCATTGGCCAGAGGTGCCTTCTACTAGCTTTGGCTCATGAGCCTGCTGCAGAATTCCCTGGGCCGTAAAGATCTTGCTACTGTGTTGCTTACCATGGTAACATCTACATTAGATTACTGAAATATGCTCTACATTGGACTGCCCTTGAAGACTGTCCAGAAACTACAGTTATTGTGGCCAGAAAGTTGATTGTGGTAGGTTGGAGGAACCATATAACTCCAGTCATGTTCCATCTACACTGACTCACAAATTGCTTCCAGACCCAATTTAAGATGCCAGTTTTGACCTTTAAAGCCCTTTAGAGCTTGGGGCCAGCATACCTCCTCTCTACTTGTCCATTCTGGTTATCTTTGGAGACCTCGCTTCAAGTGCCTCAACCATTGCAGGCTGGAAAGGTAGGAACTTGCCAAAGGGCTTCTTTGGTTATAGCACCAAAACTCTGGAATTCCCTCTCCAAGGAGTTTCATCTCTCTCATTCTATTGTTGTCTTCAGCCAGCAGATGAAAAACTTTTGTTTTAATAACAACAACAACATTCTATTTATATACCACCCTTCAGGAAAACTTAACATCCACTCAGAGAAGTTTACAAAGTATGTTATTATCCCCACAACAAAACACCTTGTGAGGCAGGTTGGGCTGAGAGAGCTCTGAGAGAGCTGTGATTGACCCAAGGTCATCCAGCCAGCTTCAAGTGGAGGAGTGGGAAATCAAACCCAGTTCTCCAGGTTAAAGTCCCACCACTCTTAACCACTACACCAAACTGGCTCAAAAACTGTTACTGGCCCTCCTTCCTTATTGTGCTAATATGTGTGTGTGTTGCGTTTTTATTGAATTGTTTATTTTATATATTCTTTTTAAAAATGCTGTTTTAATGTTGAAATGTTTGAAGTTCATCATCTTAGGGACCCTTTTGGGGCAAAAAGGCAGCATAGAAGTGTTATTAAATAAATAAATAAATAAATAAATAAATAAATAAATAATTATTTTCCATTTACATTATATTGCTATTTTTTTAGAACTAAAAAGTATCATTTTCATTTTCAGTACAGACTGAGAATATAATACTGGAGATACTATATATTTTTTAAACTCAGTACAGTGCTATGATACAATACATGCACAAAGCCTGCCTCTTTCCACAGAGCTTTTGCTTTCTTCCCCATGGTCTTGGGTGTCCTTGACAACTGCATGGTAAGACTCAGACATCCTTGCTTTTAGAAACAAGAATATAAGGACAGAGTTTTAGAATACAAGGAAGACGTTTACATCCCACCCTGCACCCCATAGGCATGGTTCCTAGCTTAATTACAGCCACCATGGTTACTTTTAAGGGAAGTTAAAAGATATTAAGAGATCCCAAATCCTCATTGTGCTCTCTCATATCTCAGCTGGTTTAGCCCTAGATCCGCCTGACCAATGAGTACTAATTGCAGTGAAATGCACACCATTATTAAAAGAAGACAGCTGATGGTGCCTGGCATGAGGTGGTGGAGAAACAAGTGTAGCATTTCCTTCTATTCATTCATAGTCTATCACCAGGGTGATTGTTGTGGGGATAATAATAGCATACTTTGTAAACTACTCTGAGTGGGTGTTAAGTTGTCCTGAAGGGCGGTATATAAATTGAATGTTGTTGTTACTCTATGATGTATAACCCAAACACTGGCCATTGTGCCTAGCAGGCATTGCAGCAGTGAAAAGAAGAGCAAAAGCAGGAAAAAATGCTATTTAGAATCAAAGTCAACAATATGATTTGAATAAACTAAACTCTTTTTGTGACAAAATCATTGTGACTTAGGGCCAATGACACAGGTTGTGACGGATGACACAGGTTGGACACTTGTCAGCTTCCCTCAAGTTTTGATGGGAAATGTAGGCAGCCTGGCGGAATGTTAGACAAGTGACAGTTGAAAAGTCCATTGGGCAACAGTTGGAGAGCCAAGCTGCAAGACTAGGATGCCTACATTTCCAATCAAAACTTGAGGGAAGCTGACAAGTGTCCAACCTGTGCCCTTCATCACTTGTAGCTTGGCCCTTAGTTTATTGGAAAATATCCCTGTCAATTGAATTAACAGATGACTCATACTCTTCCTATTGTCTCCCCCTCCAAGTGACCTTATGAAGTATCTAGCAGAGACCTAGGTAGTAAAATAAGACATCTTCAGATTTTGCAAAATTACTTTCATTATTTTTTGCTAATGTAGATGCATATTAATAACATTTTAATAATATTAATGAATAGATTTAAAGGTTTAAGCCTAATTTTATTTCTTATTACATTGATTTATATCTTTATCAATTATTTTGTTTTTATGGTCAGCTATGCAGATTTATTGTTTATTGATACTTGTGGTAAAATGACCCCTCAGGCCCATGTTTATAGTACGTGGAACGATGGATTGACCCTACTGGCCTGAGTCATAAGCTGCTAAACTACAGTGGGGAGTTGCCCTCTCCAGTTTTTATCCTACTCACATTTCCTTTCACAAATACATTTTAGGTTTTGCTCTGCACTGCCCCTAGGAGTCCATTATGAGAACTGCAGTTTGAGGGCTGCAATCCAAATCTGTTTTATAAAAATCATACCTTCCTTTTATCCAGGCAACTTTAAGGTATCCTTGAAATTTCACTTGTTAGAGATATTCTCAGCTAAGCAGACATGAAACTTTTTATGGTTACAGAGACTAAATAACTCCAATTTCAGAAAAATAATGTTTTATCATTGATATCCAAGGGAAAATTGATACACAATGAAAAAATATAGTTGAATATCAAAAGACTATTCGGCTCTCCCAGCCGCGGCTCGCCGCGTAAGCTGGGAGCCGGCAATTGGAGCCCTTGGACGGAGAAGGAGGCAGACTCCCTCCCTCTCCATCCGGGTTCTGGGAAGGGGCGGAGCTTAGCGCTTTTGTGCGCGTTCTGCCCCTTCCCGGTGTCAGAACATACAAGCGCTCGGAGGGGACGGAGGACTTGCTCCGTGCTCCAGCGCTTGGCGGCACAGCAGAGCTTGCCTGGGCCGGCTGTGCCTGCTGCGGGCTGTACATGGCCCGGAGTTGTTGGCCGCCGCCGTGGTAACGGCGGCGGAGGGTGTATGCTGGTGTTCTGGCCAGGGCGCAGCCACATAGGGCCCTTCCCCTGTTTCAATACATGAACATCATTTACAGGGGTTATACTGATTTTGAGGGTGGGGCCTGGCTGCGCTACGATGAGGAATTTCGAATGCGGGCCGCCTTAACCCCTAGTTTGCCGTGGGACCAGATTTGGGTCCAGCTTTGGGTCCAGGTCATGACTCCTTCAAAGTCAACGGTGGGTGATAGGACCGATAGCGGTCATTTGATTATAAAGCCAGTTCAAGGTTTGGGTCCCCGCACCCCTGCGGGGCAGCTGGTTCAATCACGGCTGCTCTGCTGGGACTTCATGTCCAAGGGGGTCTGTTTTAAGCGAGCATGTAAATTCCGGCATGAGTGCCCCACATGTGCTGGCCCCCATGCCCATTCTGCCTGTCCCAAGGGACGGCAGGGTGGCCAGGGAGGAAAGCGATTTGGGGGCGGCGGTGGCCAGCAGCCTGGTGCTGGAAAAGGGACCCAGCCCAGTAAGGCTGAGGGTACTTGAAGAATGGCTTCAGGTATACCCGCGGCGTCTGGACGCTGAATATCTAATTTCTGGTTTTAAGTTTGGCTTTCGTATTCCGTTTCATGGCCTTAGGACACCTTTCATGGCAGCCAACCTTAAGTCTGTGGCTGGCATGGAAGATGTGGTACGCAATAAGATATTAAAGGAGTGTGCTGAGGGGAGGGTGTTGGGCCCATTTGATGCCCCCCGGTCCCATCCCTTAGAGTCTCTCCTTTAGGGGTGGTGCCAAAGAAGGCGCCAGGGGAGTTTCGCCTCATTCATCACCTCTCTTTTCCAAGAGGGGGCTCGGTGAATGATGGCATACCCGAGGAACTCTGTTCAGTGCATTACACCTCCTTTGACCAAGCAGTCAAAGTGGTGCGACGTTGCGGGGTGGGGGCCGAGATGGCAAAGTGCGACATCAAGTCTGCCTTTCGCCTGCTCCCCGTTCACCTGGGAGACTTTGATCTCCTGGGTTTCGCTTTTGAGGGCAAGTTTTATATGGACAGGGCCCTGCCCATGGGGTGTTCCATATCTGGCTCTGCATTTGAGCGCTTCAGTTCCTTTTTGGAATGGGAGTTGCGTCGCCGCTGTGCTTGCAGGGACACCTGTCACTATTTAGATGATTTTATGGTGTCTGGGCCTGCGGGTTCAGGGCAGTGTGCCCGGCTATTGGCAGCCTTCACGGTGCTTGCTGAGGAGCTAGGGGTCCCCTTGGCCCATGAGAAAACTGAAGGACCGGCGGTGATCCTGACGTTTTTAGGTATCGAGCTCGATACCATGCAACAAACTCTGCGGTTGCCACTAGAGAAGGTGGTAGACCTTAGAGCGAGACTGGAGGACTGCTTGAGTAGGGACAAGGTGTCCCTCCTTGAGTTGCAGCAGTTAGTTGGCCATTTAAATTTTGCTTGCAAGGCCGTTGCGCCCGGCAGGCCCTTTCTCAGACGGCTGTGCGATGCTATGGGGAACTTACGGCTACCTCATCATCGCTTACGAATTAATAAAGGTATGCGGGAGGACCTGTTAGTCTGGAAGGAGTTCCTTGCCGCATTCAACGGGGTGACTTTCTGGAGGGAGGATTTGTTGCTAGAAGCTGAACTCCAAGTCACCTCTGATGCCTCCGGTTCCACTGGTTTTGGAGTCTTTTTTAGGGGGCATTGGTGCGCTGACCAATGGCCCTCTGATTGGGTGGCCCAGGGATTGTCCAAAGACCTTACGTTTTTGGAGTTTTTTCCCATGGTAGTGGCGCTTTGGCTGTGGGGGTCTCAGTTGGCAAACCACGCTGTCCACTTCTGGTGTGACAACTTGGCGGTGGTACATGTGGTCAACACCATGACCTCCAGATCCCCCAGGGTGATGTGGCTGGTGAGGGCCTTTGTACTTAAATGCCTACAGCTGAACATACTTTTTAGGGCCAGACACGTTCCAGGCGTTAGCAATGGTGTGGCAGACGCTTTGTCTCGCCAACAGATGGAACGATTCTGGCAGCTTGCCCCTTGGGCCGACAGGCAGCCCGCGAGGATGCCATGGGAGCTGTGGGAGCTTGGACGGCGGAGGTAGATAGAGCAATCCAGCTGTCCATTGCTCCTAGCACACGCCGGGCCTACGACCGTGCGGTAGGACAGTTTCATCAGTTTAGGTCGTCAGCCAACCTCCAGCATGCTTGGCCCATTCCGCAGGAACATTTACTGCACTTTTGCGTCGTGCAGAGGGACAGGGGACTTGCAGTTAAATCTATTAGGGGCCAACTGGCCACTCTGGCTTTTGCCAGCAAATCACGGGGCTTATCAGAATTTACAGGGGCCTTTAGGATTAGGAAAGTGCTGGAGGGATGGTCTCGGGAAAAAAAGACGCCCCCTGACCCTAGACAACCCATATCTCCTTCGGTCTTGCGGGGACTTGGGGCGGCATGGGCTGAAGTGTGCTCATCCAGGTTTGAGCATAAACTCTTCCATGCAGCAGCGTTAACTGCATTTTTTGGGGCCCTGCGAGTTAGTGAGTTGGTTGCTTCATCGCACTCTGATTTATCGGGTAGGGCCTTGATTGCCAGGGATATTAAATTTGTGGGAGACAACGTCTCCATTTGCATCAGGAGGTCTAAGACGGACCAGCAGCAGCGCGGAATCACCTTCCACTTGGGCCCTTGTTCTGAGGCGGGCTTGTGCCCGGTTAAAGCCCTCAAGGATTACACCGCACTTAGGGGTGATGCCCAAGGGCTGTTTTTCGTACATGAGGACCAAGCCCCTTTGACCAAGTATCAATTTTGGGCGGTAACTGAGAGGGCGCTCAAGAAACTAGGCTTGTCGGGGGTCAAATTCGGCACTCATTCCTTTCAGATTGGTGCGGCCTCCACGGCAGTGGTTTTGGGATACCCCCCAAAGGCTATTCAGAAAGTGGGTAGGTGGCGGTCGAGAGCGTTCAGGTCTTATGTACGACCCCTACAGCAATTTTAAATGGCGAACTAATTGCTCTTTCTCCAGGTGCCGTGTCGGGCCATGAGAGGAGGAGGATCCTGATATGTGGCCACAGCATGGTGTTTTGGGCAGCCAATCAAGCTAAGAACACGCCGATTGGATCCCAGTTGGGCCTGAGTGCTGTGGCCACAGTGGAGTGGCAGGGACGGCGGGGCCTCAGGTGGCCGGGCCTCTTGCCTCTCCTGTTTAGGGGGCGGTTGCAGCCGCCCCCGCACATTGTGGTCATCCACCTGGGTGGGAATGACCTTGGCATGGTACAGGGTAAGGCCCTGTCAGTGCAAGTAGCAGTGGACCTAGCATACATAAACGACCAATGGCCTGGTGTGCTGGTTATATGGTCCGAGATGCTACAACGTCGAGTTTGGCGGGAGGCTTTGAATCCCAAGGCTATTGAGAGGGCCCGCCGTAAGACTAACCATGACATCAGGAAGGCCTTGGGGCAGGGCTTGGGCATTTATCTGCCACACCCCAGGATTAGGGCCGAATTTGCCCACCTCTACAGAGGAGATGGTGTCCATATGTCACCTGAGGGCAATGATTTATTTTTAGATGACCTGCGGCAAGGGCTTCGGGTGGTGCTAGGCCACCTGTGGGGCGCGAGGGTCTAAGCAGAGGCTTGACCCTTGCATTGGCAGGAGTTTTTGGGAATAGGGTGCGGGCTGGTGAGCCCCTGTGGCATTCCCCAAGGTTGGGGAACAGGGTCTGCTGTTAGGGCAGTATGCATGGGCGGCTACCGTCAGGGAGGGCAGACGCCTGAGGGGATCCCCGGGAACAAGACCTCACCTCATGCTTGGCGGCTGGGGCGCAACAGGTGCTTGAGTGGGATCCCAGGGCCTAGCTGGCCGGGTTGCAGCCATTCAGGAGATGGCCTACACCCGGGGCATTGGGGGCTCGCCCAGACAGGCAAGGCGGTGGTCAGGTGCTGACCCCAGGGCTTGACCTGTACCGCTCAGTTAGCCCTTGCCGAACGTTATTGTTATGGTCATTTAATAAACGGCCCTTTTATCCAAGCCTGTGTATGTCTCTTACTTCCGACTGGGGGTACAATTCGGCTCTCCCAGCCGCGGCTCGCCGCGTAAGCTGGGAGCCGGCAATTGGAGCCCTTGGACGGAGAAGGAGGCAGACTCCCTCCCTCTCCATCCGGGTTCTGGGAAGGGGCGGAGCTTAGCGCTTTTGTGCGCGTTCTGCCCCTTCCCGGTGTCAGAACATTCAAGCGCTCGGCCCACCCACCTCACCCTGTTTTTAGTGCAGGAATAGCCGGCTGCTATTTATGAGCCAGGTAGGAATTTTTTCCCTCCTTCCCTGATTGGCATTGTGGAAGGGGGTTTTTTCGCCTACCTTGCACTAATGGCGGTGGTATGAGTATTGTTGGGTTAGCCAGTTGGTGGTAGTGGCAGGAGTTTTTGGGAATAGGGTGCGGGCTGGTGAGCCCCTGTGGCATTCCCCAAGGTTGGGGAACAGGGTCTGCTGTTAGGGCGGTATGCTTGGGCGGCTACCGTCAGGGAGGGCAGACGCCTGAGGGGATCCCCGGGAACAAGACCTCACCTCATGCTTGGCGGCTGGGGTGCAACAGGTGCTTGAGTGGGATCCCAGGGCCTAGCTGGCCGGGTTGCAGCCATTCAGGAGATGGCCTACACCCGGGGCATTGGGGGCTCGCCCAGACAGGCAAGGCGGTGGTCAGGTGCTGACCCCAGGGCTTGACCTGTACCGCTCAGTTAGCCCTTGCCGAACGTTATTGTTATGGTCATTTAATAAACGGCCCTTTTATCCAAGCCTGTGTCTGTCTCTTACTTCCGACTGGGGGTACAATAGCATTTGAGCAGACATAAAATCAAACAGGTTTAAACATATTCTTTATTCTATAGAACTATAATCTCTGTAATTGTGAAGATATAGGCAAAAATAATGATTCCATGTTTGCTATTCAAACTCTGATCAGGTTAAATTACCTTTACCTGTCTGGATCTTCAGAACAGGTGTTTTTCTGCATGTGAATCATCCCGGCTCTCTGAAACGTTCTTCTGAGAATGGCTTCTTATTCTTGAACAATTGTTTCCTCTTCCCACAACCCCCCTCCCAAATCATTACTATAGAGTTTCTGGTGATTCCTAGAGAGGTGTGATATCACTTCTGTTTTGTTGTTGTTGTTGTTGTTGTACGTGATGCCACACTATCACTGATGACATCCCCATATCCCCTCCTCCCAGATTTCCACCAGTTTCCACTCTGTGCCTGGCAAACCTGTCTGTGAAGGCAGTTTAAGTTTAACCACGGAACATTCACAAAGTATGAATGCTCTGTGGTTAAACTCAAAGCCCAACATTCTCAAAGAAAAAAAAAACTTACATAGAAGCGTCACTTCATCACAATACTTGTATGTTTTTATACACAATTTATATGGGATTCGTTCATACAACAGATATCATTGTATTTTGGAATAACACTACTTTTTCCACTGCACCGCTTTTTTTTTCTTGCCGCATACTTGGAAGCCCTCTTCTCTGGCAGTTGCCCCCAAATGACAGACCTATTGATCAGCATCAAATTCTATTGTTTCAAGATGTAGTGTCTTTGGTAAGTCTCCTGTAATTAGCATGTCACTTTAATAAACATTCTTTTGAAGAGTTCCTGTTCTATCTATGTGTGGTCACTAATATTCCTGCAAAGAAAGGGATAGCCAATTCTCTGTGTTTTCTCTGAGTGTCTTTTCCCAATCTCCCCTGCCAACCGGATTTGGGAAATGGTCATTTTTTCAAACTGTCCTGCATTCGTATATCACCCATCCTCCCTTATATGAATCTCTATAGCCTTTTGGCAAACACATAAAATAATCCAAGCATATCAGATATCCTTAACCACACAGATTTTAGGGAGTGTTGGTTTTCTCAGAAACATTAGCTGTTCATTATTCCTCATGCATGTGTGTTAAAGAATCTAAGGATTTCCAGTCCATTCTTAGGGAATTGTCCTAATGAGGAGCATAATAGTCTTCAACCTCTCAGTGAAGGTGAAAAATCTATCATTTGACACACGGCTCATTCATTGCTAAACCAAATCCTCTGCAGCATATGAACTGTTTGTGCTCATTAGGTACAATTTTTAAAGCTTTCACACTTTCTCTGTCTCTTCTCTCTTTTGCTTTCTCTCTCTTTCCCCACATTAATGTGTTTCTTAGATGTCTCATCCATTTATGCATTCTGCATGTTTAGGCCTATGGGAGCATTCATGATTTAAATTCTGTATGTTTAACTATACAAAATCACAATGATGTTTATTAAATATATAACTTCTCCTATCTTAAAATAACAACAACAACAGCAACAACAGCAACAACAACATTAGATTTATATGCCATCCTTCAGGACAACTTAATGCCCAAGTATGTCATTATTATCCCAACAACAAAACACCCTGTGAGATGTGTGGTGCTGAGAGAGCTCCAGAGAGCCATGACTAGCCCAAGGTCACCCAGCTGGCTTCAAGTGGACAAGTGGGGAATCAAACCTGGCTCTCCAGATTACAGTCCTGCACTCTTAACCACTACACCATTCATTCCTGAAACCTGAGGAGAGACAAGCAAAACCAACACCATGCACCTTGCCAGACCCATAACTGAATCTGATTATTAAAATTGCCATCACACAGGAAAAAGAACTTCTTGTGGAGCTTCTCTAGCCAAACACAACTATAAATCAGAAGAGCTTGAAAAGGTAAGTGTCTTATGATTCTCCACTATAGCCACTGGGGTAGCTTTTTAGAGTACCTGTAAACTTGGAGAAGTTCTCAAAATATTTCTCTTTATCATTCAGTTAACTCCACTCAGCTATTCAGCTGACATCATCCTTGCTGAGCAGGAAATCTGAAAGTGCTTATCACTCAGCATCACCCGGCAAGAAATTGGGTGATGAGTAGACATAGGCATGAACGAAAAAGAAAAAATGAACAAGCTGTTTGTTGTCATCCACAAACAACAAACAACAAAGGGTGAAGCTACAAGTGACGCATGACACTTGAACGGCAAGTGTATTTCTCCCTGTTCACTTGCGCTCCACTCAATCCACTTGCTGTTCAAGTGCCATTCATCACTTGTAGCTTGGCCAAAAGAGAAACGAACATGACCCTGTTCACAAACATATTCATTTTTCGTAGCCCCTTAAAGGGCAGGGCCCTTTAAACACCCCACAAACTGACCTTCTCAATGTCCAATACCCACCAAATTTGCCAGGAACATAGTCCTCACTGTCCTCCAAAGACCCCCCAAGTTTCAGAGAGATTGTACCCCGCTAAAGGCATGATCCATGGGTCCTCCCCTTTGTTGTCATTTTCTGTTCACAGTGGCAAAAACGAGACTCTCTGGTGGAAGCTACTTTGAGGGGTTACAAACTGATCTTCCCAATGTCCAATACCCACCAAATTTGTAGGGGACATAGTTCTCACTGTCCTCTGAAGACCTCCCAAGTTTCAGAGAGACTGCATCCTGGGAAAGGCATGATGCATTGGTCTCCTCCTTTGTTGTCATTTTCTCTTCACAGTGGCAAAAATGGGACTCTCTGCTGGAAGTACTTTGAAGGGTTAAAGCCAGAAGGAAAGCCAGAAGGAGTCTGGACAGAGTTCAGTCCCTGCCGTTGCCAGGGGAATTGATTGAAAGGCCCCAGACTGTCTGGCTTGACAAATGGATGACGAAGGCAATGAATGAGGCTTGCAAGGACCACTTGCTCTTTTAGAATGGAGCCTCACGAACGGCTTGTTCGCGAACAGACGAATGGGCTGTTCATGGGTTTTTTCCATTCGCAATGCTGTTCGTACCCACGTCTAGTGATGAGTTCTCCTAAAAACTCTCCAGCCTGGACATCATGGGATTTTTTCCCTCAGCCTTTGGAAATAATGTCTTAGCACTCCTGAAGTTCTACATGAAAATCGAACCTTGGTGTGCAGAAAATGTGGTATAAATTGAGCCTTTTGCCAGTCCCCTGCATTAGTGCGTGTTTGTGTACCTTGCTGGCAGCTTACATGACCAGATGAGTGGAACTGAAAACTCTGCTCCAGAACTCTTTTGATACAGTTTGTTTGTTTGCAGGGTGCTGCACTGGCACTCCCTGTCAATTCAGATTTGCTCTGCCCCCCCCCCCCCCACGAGAGGCAAGGCTGGCCCTCAGCATTGAAAGCAATCTTCCATATAAATGTTTGCGTGTGTTCTTTCAATGTACCATTCTTTTGCTAAAAGTATCATTTAGAAAAGTCAGAAAGAGAATGAATGCTTTACAACTGCTTTACGAATCCGGTCCACTTCCCAACATAAAGGGAACAGTAGGTTGTGTAAATAATTTATTATTTCTAACTGGGTCAGCAGAGGAACCTCACTCGCCATGGGCTCTCCTCAGTTGCTCATGGTTTCTTCCTTCACATCTCCTGGTGTTTGGTGCTGAGGCAGATCTCCCATAACACCTTGATCCTTTTTTAGATCTTTTGAGGATAGTTGCTGGGGCCTGCCTCATTGGGTTACCTCACAGCTGTATCACTTCTGGCATGCCTTAAAAAAAAAAAAACCCTATCCCCCCCACAAGTTTTCAGACAGAAAAACAGAGAAATTTTCGAGAGCACTGAAAATCTCTCTTATGAAATATTTTCTCTGATACTTATTTCTTTATCTTGTATGAAAAGTACCTCAAAAGCATTGTGCTGGAGTGGGAACATGAAGTACATTTTTTTAAGATGTATGTGCTTTCCATTTTTGCTTATTTGCAATAGAGTTTTGTCAGTACTGATGTAGTCATCATTTTATATGTAAAATAAGATGTTGCTTTTTTTAAAAAAAAAATTGGTCTTTCCTACCAAATAGCCATTTTCCCCTTACCAATTCATAAAGCCTGCCTATATCTTTTTCCCTCTCCAAAAATGCAAATAAACTGTCAGCCTGGTACAGTTAATATTATATTTTGTCTGTGGAAAAGAAGCATTTGGCTTACTATGGACTTTTTCTAGCACCAAGATATTTGTCTCCCCAATAGACTGAATGCGACAAATGACAATTAAGAACTTCTTTTCCTAAATAGAAAGATTAACCGTGAAGGCCCCGAATTAAATTGCAGTGCTCTGCAGTCCGTAATACTACATTGTTGTTATCAGTAAAACACAGCTTATTAATAGGCTTTACTCCACCAATGATTTTTATTTACTATTTTAATGTAGTGGGAATGGAGCAAATTGTTGCAGCTTGGAAGATTTAATGATGGGGATTAGAGAGCAATGGCTTTTCTTTTAATGAACCAATTGTAGAGGATAGGAGAGAGGACCTTTCCCCTCATTTGAACAGGGTCCAGTGGAATCCCTGCTCTGGAACACTGCCAGGTAAAATGCTCTTTTCCCACAGTCAATTTCAACAGCAGATGTAGCAAAAAACAAAGAAGGAAAGATTCTTTGCCATGATCTCTGTTTCTCTTTCTGTGATCTTTCATACCAGTCTCCTATTCTCAAGCTCTTTGAGGACAACAATAATAATTTTGTATGGGTGCACAGTGTATGGTTTGGCATTTAACATTTAACCATTTATTTAGATGGCTTTTGCTATATAAAGTTTCGAAGAATGCATGATATATATATAGCAGGTGCAACTATGAAGAGTTCCTGATTAAACAAGCATTGATTCCTCATAGAGCTACCTTCTTTGAAATGAATACGTTATTTCACTTTAAGTTTATTGAGAACTAATTTGTTTCTCTAATGCCCTTTTTTAGAGTGTTTGTTCCACATTTTGTTTGGATGAGCGGACCTTGTTCCATTTTAAAATACAGGAATACAGGAATGAAAGCATGTATTTCATTATTTCCATCAAAAATAACATTAATGCAGAGCTTGAAAATGTTCAGATTGCTTCACATTAATTATGCCAGTAATCACAACAGCCCTGTGAGGTAGAGTTCCTGCAGAGAGACTGAAAGATTGTTGTTTGCTGAAAGACAATGAGTTCAAGGCAAAGACTGCGGGTTTCCAGCTGCAAGTAACATTCTGTGCAGCCTTACACGAGTCTAAGCCATTGAAATGAACACAGACTGAGTAATTTTGGTAGGGTGATATTTATATGTCTCTTATCCATCATAATAAACTATATTAGCTTTCATAATGTTCTACCTCAGGGGTCCCCAACTTTTTTAGCCTGCAGGCACATTGGAATTCTGACACAGTATGGTGGGTGCAGTAACAAAATGGCTGCCAAAAATGGCTGTTGCAGGAGATGGCGCCAGCTGCAAAATAGCTGCTACAGTTTACCTTCAGTCACACAGTTAAGGTCCTTGTACTGTAAAAGCAGTTTCTGCCAAAGCAATTATTTAAAAATCTGTATAGCCATCAATACTCTAATGGCAAATCAAAAGCCATGTTTTGCAAGAGCCCCACTTGGCCCCACCCACTTTCTAAAAACAGTTGGCAGGCACCAGGAAAATGGTCGGTGGGCACAATTGTGCCCACAGGCACCATGTTGAGAATCCTTGTTCTACCTCTTCACATATGCAGATGACTGATCGAATTTAACTAGCTTTTCTGCTGGCACAAGAGGGAGAAGAGGACCCTTTTGACCCTTCCCCCTCCCAAAGTCTAAGCCAGGGGTCTGGGATCTAAACAGATGACACATGGAGTGAGGGCTGCCCTGAGGAAGAGAATCAGGTGGCATTGTTCCTCCTCCTTACTGTGACTGTGGACAAAATGGTAGACCCCACCCATTGCTTCTCTTGATTGATTCTGTCATCCTATATGCATGAAATTGTTTTCTCTTAGAAGATTTGATTACATGGCATACTGAACTTATTCATAACTAGGAAGTTGTTTTCATGCAAAGTAACGGAATTTCACCCATATAATGGATTTAGTGTATAATTCAGTTGTTATCCTACCTACATGAACTAATTTCTTCCTGCTACAAAACCTGGCCTTTGATCAAGAAAAAACAGTTTAGAATTGGATAAAAGATGAATTTTTTCCCTTCTAAACAAATGTTGGAATCTGTCAACATTTCATCTCATTTTAAAAAAAACCCAATTACATTAAGCAAATAATTCCTGTACGAGCCAGAGGGTCTAGAGAGCACATCATCATCATCATATGAATAGCATCTTCCCCATTTGATCATTTCTGAAAATCTACTCCTAGACAAGTCAGAAGGGGGTGCCCAAGCATAGGGCAACTCTCTCAACTTCCTCACTGCACACTGCCAAACACACGTAATATATTAACAGCACTTCAGCTTCTGCTGCTTCAATAATGAATGAAAATTCTGGCTCACAGCAATGTAATTTGCGGTCACTGGGCCAGCCTTTCTTCATATTAATCCTCCGACCCTCACTTCAGTTATGAACAATGGAGCTGGGAACACATGTAGAAGATTGAGGTCAACTGAAACCAGATTTATTGTATTCCATCTCCTGATGTTTTCATAGACCTTTCTAAGGTTTTGCTGTCATTCTTACTAGATATGGTCAGATCTTTTGTGGTGCTGACATTACAATTTATTCATTTAACACGTGTTTGGCTGAAACATTTGATGTGGCTGCAAACTTAAAAGAAACAATTTGTTTAATTCTAAACACTGATAGAATAGTGGAAAGATATTGAGCTGCTTAAGATTTGCAGAATTATAACAACATATTAAAATGTCTTATTAGGCAATCAGGTTTGATTACTACACTCTGGATGAAGAAACTGCTTTGGTAAGAGAGATTTTTATAAAAATTTCAAAACTGACAATTCTTCCCACAAGAAAACTTCCTTGCAAATCTACAGGATAGCATTTTTAAAATGTCAAAAGGAAGAAAGCACTCCTTTAAAATTAAAAATGGGGCTTCTTTGCTGACAGAAAATGCAGACTTTATTTATTTAATAGGATCCTCAGAACCAGATTTTTATTCTTCCTTCCCCTGGGAAGTATTTTATTGTTTGCTTCCTTTCTCTTGCCTGTTTGGTGTGTAATTTAAGACTGATGCCTCCCTGTGGGAAACAAAACTTGATCAGAGAACAGCCTGCACTGCCACCTAAACAAATTATGTTTTAGTCACTGCTGATGTTGGCTCTGTCATAATGGAAATACATAATTAATGCATTTGATTCAAGTGCTTTGGAAATACAGCTACCTGAGACTAATTCAAGGTGGGGGAGGTTTAGCTGGATATTCTGACCAGAAAGGGCCAATGCTGAAAATGAGCAATAAGATCTCTGATAGCAGAGATTGGAGACAGCCATATTTCATATTGTTGTAGTATTATTCAGTTCCTTGTATTACAGACAGGTTATAAAAAGTTACTGAAGATGTGCTTCAAATATGATTAGAATTGACACAGGGGAGGGTTTAAAACAGTAAAGTAACAATTTGTTTCTATCCTTGATTTGTTTGAGATACATAATGATGCTCTACAACATGAATGGCAACCAACATTCTGTGGAGTTCCTGTGGTCCACAATGTTGACAGGAACTGCTCCTGTTGCTTTAATATCTGGCAAGGCGTAAATGCTCATAATTTAATAGCCTTTATCCCCTTAGGTTCCCACAAATGTCCACAAAACTGCAACTATTCAAAGAAGAAAGGAAAAAGGAAACCCTGCTTGACTAGCCCCTAAGTCTTGCCTTGATCTTCTGTTGCTTTTGCACTTGAATATATCTGTTTAAGGTTCTTGGAAGTGTACAAAGATGAGTGTACTGGAAGAAGTGTTTTCACTCAGCACATGGCAACCACATAAAACTATTTCCCCTTTTCCAACATGGAAGCGAATGCAGTTGCCCTTGTTTGCCCTGAGCTCCACATGTGAACACAGGAACTTTGAATGAATTTGGCCATGCCATCAAAGAAAAAGTAGATTTCACAACTGTGCAGGTGAGTTCTTACTGGGTTTTTTTCCCTTTCAGAGGAGCCTGATAAAGATTAAGCCATTTCCCATTAACTACCTACAGAGCTGCAAGCAGTGATAATAGACATGTGCTAATTTCTCTAGTGCATGCTGCTATGAAGTAGCACACTAGTTTGTCTTTTACTGGCTCCATGACTCCAAATATTCTCAATTAACAGCTCATTTTTGGGGGGTAGAGTTCACAGCAGCAGCTAAACATCTGGTGCTATGCCTGAAAATATTCTCTATCTTGTCACTTCTGGGATACACTGGAACTTTGGACTATTTATCCTTGGATATGAAATTCTAAATGAACAAATTATTCTGCTATAATAGGCCCTAAGTGACATTAAATGGATAGCCTAAGCTTTTTCTTTCTAAAGTGGACCTGTCTCACACCTCTTTGCCACTGCGCTGCATGAAAAGCAATCAAAGCAGAGTATGGTGAAATGACAGCATCTCCATTTTAAAAAAACAAAATTGCCTCTAATTTTTGAACAAGACCGAGCAAAAAACCAAAATTTTACAATGGAGAATATTCTTGTAGCGTAAGTAACAGGGCACTTCATTATCTTTGGACTAAATAGGGCCTTGTCCTCAAGAAAAATAAAGAGCTTGGAAAGTGAGGGCCTGGTTTAATTCTTTAATGAAACCAACCATTTCTTTCTGTATGACCCTGTGCCAGCTGCTTTTATCACATAGTGACCATGTATTGTGACTCTGTAAAATAAGAATAACAGGAGTGTGGTAAAGATAACTATATTACACAATTGTATCTCCAGCAGGGCCGATTCCAGATGGGCACTAATAAAGCGAGTGCTTTCGCTTTTTCACCGTTCAAACCCGTTCACACCCGTTATATCCCGTCCCATCTTACCTGCGCTTCATGGCGCCTTGTTCCGTGATATAGGCTGCCGGTGTGAACATCCGAGTACGGGTTTGTACTGTTCGCGACGCCCCGTCACCGCTCAGAGGCCTGCCCCTTTCCCCCCCGCCGGCCGATGGCGAGGCCATTTTTTTTTTAAAAAACCGGGCGCAATTTGCGCAAGAACGGGAATGCGTTGATCGACGTGCGAAAATGCGCACTTCGGCAAAGAAAGGCAAGGAATTGCCATTCTTGCCTTTCTCCGTGTGGCTGGAAAATTTTTTTTTCCCAGAAAACATTTATTGATGTTGCGAAACATCTCAAAAGGCGCACTTGCGCTTCTTCGCCTCTTCTTCGTTTTTAGTGCGGTCGCCATTTTGTTCCTCTCAAAGAATCCCGCAACGCCACGTATTGTCGACCTTTGACCTGAACTCCCTTGCACGCTGATTTGAGGAGCTTTGAGGGGCCCCATCCTAGGGACGAGAGAATTCCCAACTCGCAGGCACAGTAGCCAACGCCGGTGTTTGTTGCATACGTGGGTATTTGGAGCAGCATGGCCAGCGGGGGGGCAGTTGCTGGGAAGCGGGGAGTATCCTGGCGACACAGAGAAATTATGGATCTCCTACACTTCTGGGGTGAGGAGAAGATCCAGGAAGCTCTGAGAAACACCCACCGGAACTTGGACTACTTCGAGAAAATCTCGAGGCAGATGGCTGAGCGGGGCCACAAGCGGTCGGCTACAGAGTGCCGCTCGAAGACCAAAAACATGCGCCTGGAGTACAAGAAGGTGATGGCACACAATGGTCGATCTGGGAACGCGCCTACAACCTGCCCCTACTTCAGGGAGCTCGACAGCATTCTGAGGGGGGATGCGAGTGTTAACCCAAAGCGGCTTGCAAGAAGTATTGTGCTGGAGGTGGAGGGCAGGACGAGGCCAGACCCAATGGACCTTCTGGAGGGCTCTGAGGAGCTTTTCAGCCATGACCTGGTCACCATCAATGCGGACCATCTTAGGACGTCGACCCCTTTCCCAAGCGGTAGGTGGGGGCAGGGTGGAGTGAGGGATTCCGGTGTTGGGGGGCCATTCGGGCTTGGGGAGAGGAGATCCGTTCTGACGATGCTGGCCTGTTTCCATTAACAGGGCACATTGGCTTCGAGGAAGAAGACCTCCTGGAGCACGGGGATGATCCTGACGCGACCTTAAGTGGACTGGCAGGAACAGGTGAGGGGCCGGGTGGGGGCTACCCAAGCGGGCCTGGGCAGAGGGTGGTGTGGGCTCAGGGACATAGGCACTCTGTGGGGCGGGCCAGACTCTCCCCTCCCCAGGCCATGCCGTGATTCTCTGGGGCTGCATGGCTCTCTTCCTGGCAGCCATGACTGAAACCCCCCCCCCCGCCCTGGGCACAGGCCAGGCCCCCCTCCCCCAGCCAAACTGTGATTCTCGGGCCCTCTGCCCCTGAGAGAATCCCCTGCAAGCGCTGCCCAGGCTGGCCTGGGCAGAGGGTGGTGTGGGCTCAGGGACATAGGCACTCTGTGGGGCGGGCCAGACTCTCCCCTCCCCAGGCCATGCCGTGATTCTCTGGGGCTGCATGGCTCTCTTCCTGGCAGCCATGACTGAAACCCCCCCCCCCGCCCTGGGCACAGGCCAGGCCCCCCTCCCCCAGCCAAACTGTGATTCTCGGGCCCACTGCCCCTGAGAGAATCCCCTGCAAGCGCTGCCCAGGCTGGCCTGGGCAGAGGGTGGTGTGGGCTCAGGGACATAGGCACTCTGTGGGGCGGGCCAGACTCTCCCCTCCCCAGGCCATGCCGTGATTCTCTGGGGCTGCTTGGCTCTCTTCCTGGCAGCCATGACTGAAACCCCCCCCCCGCCCTGGGCACAGGCCAGGCCCCCCTCCCCCAGCCAAACTGTGATTCTCGGGCCCACTGCCCCTGAGAGAATCCCCTGCAAGCGCTGCCCAGGCTGGCCTGGGCAGAGGGTGGTGTGGGCTCAGGGACATAGGCACTCTGTGGGGCGGGCCAGACTCTCCCCTCCCCAGGCCATGCCGTGATTCTCTGGGGCTGCTTGGCTCTCTTCCTGGCAGCCATGACTGAAACCCCCCCCCCGCCCTGGGCACAGGCCAGGCCCCCCTCCCCCAGCCAAACTGTGATTCTCGGGCCCACTGCCCCTGAGAGAATCCCCTGCAAGCGCTGCCCAGGCTGGCCTGGGCAGAGGGTGGTGTGGGCTCAGGGACATAGGCACTCTGTGGGGCGGGCCAGACTCTCCCCTCCCCAGGCCATGCCGTGATTCTCTGGGGCTGCTTGGCTCTCTTCCTGGCAGCCATGACTGAAACCCCCCCCCCCCGCCCTGGGCACAGGCCAGGCCCCCCTCCCCCAGCCAAACTGTGATTCTCGGGCCCACTGCCCCTGAGAGAATCCCCTGCAAGCGCTGCCCAGGCTGGCCTGGGCAGAGGGTGGTGTGGGCTCAGGGACATAGGCACTCTGTGGGGCGGGCCAGACTCTCCCCTCCCCAGGCCATGCCGTGATTCTCTGGGGCTGCTTGGCTCTCTTCCTGGCAGCCATGACTGAAACCCCCCCCCCGCCCTGGGCACAGGCCAGGCCCCCCTCCCCCAGCCAAACTGTGATTCTCGGGCCCACTGCCCCTGAGAGAATCCCCTGCAAGCGCTGCCCAGGCTGGCCTGGGCAGAGGGTGGTGTGGGCTCAGGGACATAGGCACTCTGTGGGGCGGGCCAGACTCTCCCCTCCCCAGGCCATGCCGTGATTCTCTGGGGCTGCATGGCTCTCTTCCTGGCAGCCATGACTGAAACCCCCCCCCCGCCCTGGGCACAGGCCAGGCCCCCCTCCCCCAGCCAAACTGTGATTCTCGGGCCCACTGCCCCTGAGAGAATCCCCTGCAAGCGCTGCCCAGGCTGGCCTGGGCAGAGGGTGGTGTGGGCTCAGGGACATAGGCACTCTGTGGGGCGGGCCAGACTCTCCCCTCCCCAGGCCATGCCGTGATTCTCTGGGGCTGCTTGGCTCTCTTCCTGGCAGCCATGACTGAAACCCCCCCCCCCGCCCTGGGCACAGGCCAGGCCCCCCTCCCCCAGCCAAACTGTGATTCTCGGGCCCACTGCCCCTGAGAGAATCCCCTGCAAGCGCTGCCCAGGCTGGCCTGGGCAGAGGGTGGTGTGGGCTCAGGGACATAGGCACTCTGTGGGGCGGGCCAGACTCTCCCCTCCCCAGGCCATGCCGTGATTCTCTGGGGCTGCTTGGCTCTCTTCCTGGCAGCCATGACTGAAACCCCCCCCCCGCCCTGGGCACAGGCCAGGCCCCCCTCCCCCAGCCAAACTGTGATTCTCGGGCCCACTGCCCCTGAGAGAATCCCCTGCAAGCGCTGCCCAGGCTGGCCTGGGCAGAGGGTGGTGTGGGCTCAGGGACATAGGCACTCTGTGGGGCGGGCCAGACTCTCCCCTCCCCAGGCCATGCCGTGATTCTCTGGGGCTGCATGGCTCTCTTCCTGGCAGCCATGACTGAAACCCCCCCCCCGCCCTGGGCACAGGCCAGGCCCCCCTCCCCCAGCCAAACTGTGATTCTCGGGCCCACTGCCCCTGAGAGAATCCCCTGCAAGCGCTGCCCAGGCTGGCCTGGGCAGAGGGTGGTGTGGGCTCAGGGACATAGGCACTCTGTGGGGCAGCCATTGTAGTATTTCCCCAGTCCGCTGATAATGTTGCCTTCTGCGCAGATGAGACTGAGGCGGGCACTGCCAGCGGTGCGGAGGACACTTCTGGAAAGGAGAACAGCCCACCCTCCCCGAGCAGCGGCTCACCAGGTACCCCATTGACCCCCATTGTGAGGCCGGGCCTTGGAGGCATCAGTCCCTACGGCTGGCCGACCAAGGTCTGTGCCCCCCCCCCCAGACTGGGAAATGGGGAGGCCTCGACTTGATTGGTGCCTTGACCTTGCTGCTGTTCTCTCCCCTTCAGGAGGCCTTCCCGCTGCCGCTGCCCAGCTGTCTCCTGGCACACGTCTTTCAGCAATCAGGCACCGTAAGCGGAGGACCCAGGGAAGCACCGAGGTGGCCGAGAAAATGATGAGCCAGGCAGCCGATCTGCACCGCGAGGAGATTGCCGAGCGGAGAAGGGAGCAGTCCGAGGCTCAGATGTGGCGGGCTGAGTTCATGGAGGCCACTCGTCAGGAGCAGGCAATGTTCCAGAGCGCTTGGAACCAGAACCTGGAAGTGATGCGTGCAGCCGTCAGCACGCTGCAAACACTTGGAGAGGCCATGCTCCGGCGACAGGAACCGGTGGCGCCCGCTCCAGAAAGGCCACCCCTTGTACCGGTAGTGACCAACACCCAGCCTGCGACGCCAGCTCAGGGAGAATTGGACGAGGGAACAATCAGCCAGCCTCCTGCCCCTCCTCCTCAGCCGAGGCAAGGTGTGCCAAGACGCTCCTGTGTTGGCAGGTCCAGGGATCGCCTCACCTTGTAGGCGCCCTTCTCAAAAGCATGAATTCCCACTCCCGGCTCCCACCAATGCACCAAAACAGGGACAACGAGGCGTTCAACAAACCCAAAAACTTTATTTTCCAACAAATAAGTGCTGCAACAGGCATCGAATGGAAACACCCCCACCCCCCGTCATCTCACTGCTCCCTTGCAGTCGACTGCTGTGCGGACAACTGCTGCTCCAGTGCCCGAACACGCCTCTCAAGCGCCCTGTGCTTCCTTCCCTGGTAGAGGAGCAGGCGCTCCACGGTGTCAAGTCTGCTCTGCACATTGTTCACTGGAAAAAAACCAAGCACATGATGAACACCTCGGCCTCACCACACTCCCGCCCGAACCCGAAGCCCAACTCACTCACGGGTGTTCATGATTCGGCCCTCCAGTGCCTCAATGGCGTTCAGGACGTTGTCCGTCCCCTGAGGGTTGCTCGCTGGTGGCCCTGACATACTGCTGGTAGAGGGGCCTTCATGGGGCGCGCTTGTTGGTGGAGCCTCGCCAACGCTAGAAACTGTGAACAAATTGGGGCTGGTCATAAGTGTGCAGTCAAAGCATGGGATGACCTGTCGGTTGAGAATTCATGCAATTTTGATCTGGTTAGAGTTATGCTGTTTGGTTTGAGGTCACGTTTGGTTAACAGTTATGCGGTTCAAGTTATGAGGGTTGGTGGTGCCCGGGTGGCCCACGCCTGTGGCCTGTGACTCTTGAAGTTGTCCTTCAAATGTTGGGTGTTCAAACAATAAAGTTATATTGATCGGTGAGACACATACTGCCTGTTCATTGAGTGGCGGATGCACGTCAGGCCTGCACCTACCTTGGGGCTGCTCGGCCGGTGGCTCTGGTGGTGCCTCCACCACAGGTCGGCGCAGCCGGCTCTGTTGTGGCCCACGCCTGCCGCCAGGGTCTTCCCCCAGAGCTGCCTCCCGAATGGCCAGGTCTCTGCCCATCCCAGCATCTGCAACACAGTAGGACACAACACACCGCAGGAGTTAATCTTTCCAATGTTGGCAGTCCAGCCGACACCGCTCGCTGTGCAGGTGTGCCCACTCATGCCATCGCATGGAGTGGCGCGTGTCCTGCGCTCCCCGGGGGTTTCCAGAAGCGGCCTCCGGTGGCTGCTGTTGTGCCCACGCCAGCACCTACCTTGGGGCTGCTCGGCCGGTGGCTCTGGTGGTGCCTCCACCACAGGTCGGCGCAGCCGGCTCTGTTGTGGCCCACGCCTGCCGCCAGGGTCTTCCCCCAGAGCTGCCTCCCGAATGGCCAGGTCTCTGCCCATCCCAGCATCTGCAACACAGTAGGACACAACACACCGCAGGAGTTAATCTTTCCAATGTTGGCAGTCCAGCCGACACCGCTCGCTGTGCAGGTGTGCCCACTCATGCCATCGCATGGAGTGGCGCGTGTCCTGCGCTCCCCGGGGGTTTCCAGAAGCGGCCTCCGGTGGCTGCTGTTGTGCCCACGCCAGCACCTACCTTGGGGCTGCTCGGCCGGTGGCTCTGGTGGTGCCTCCAATCCCTCGGGCACACCCTCCTCTTGCTCCTCGACAGCAGGTGGGGGAAGTTCCTCTGGCGCAGGCCTCGCTTCCTCTACCTCCTCCTCCTCCTCCTCCTCGCGCACCTGTGGCCTTGCGCGCTCTATCCCCCTCTGGACTGCTGCAAGTGCAATGGGCGGGGAGGTGGTTACTCTTGGCAGCCATCTCTGTGGGCGTGGGAGATCAGAGGGGTGCGTGTGTGCCCACCAATATATTGCCCACAGACTGTGCACAATTGCCCTCGGAACGAGAGGTCCATCACGTCTCACACGGTGGGATCAGCTTTGGCTGTGGTGGAGTGTCGGGGCACAGGTTGGAGATGGAGTTGTCAACCCTATGCAGGCCAGCGTGTATGTTTTTCCTTGTAAGGCTAATGGATGGCTTCTGGGGCCTGTAACTTATGAGTGCTTTGGTGCAACATTCACACACTATGCACTGAATGGACAATGCAAGAATAGCAATCTCAAGCCACACTGACCTATAATGGACCCTTACAAACTTTGGTCCTTGTCGTGGCGGACTAGTAGTGGGGTGTGGACACGGTGAGATATAAATGCGGTGATACATTCCTGACCACATCTTTTGTTGCATGGGAGTGCTCTTCCACGTTATAGAGTGGATTCAAGCAGCTTCTCTGCTTGCAGAAAAAGGGAGACCGGGTCATGTTTGGACGCAAAAATGGGTTTCCAGGGGATTCTGCAGCCATGCGGCATGGCCAATGTTGGATGTAAGGGAAATGGGTGAGACTGAGGGAAGGGGGCTGGAAGTGGCTGGATTCAACCCAATATTCTTTTCATGGGGATGTGGCTTCCATGGTCGGGGCAGTTCTCTTGCCAGATGCCACCCCTGGCCAGAGAGCCCCGTCTCGCGTGACTTCCTGGGAACAGTGGTAACATGGTGGGCTGAAACCAGCATGTTCAGCAGTCCATGAAATGGCCCCTCGAACAGGGACCAGTTTCAGCCTAGGGGTGGGGTGGGATGACAGGTGTAGCAACACACCTTGAAGTCTGGGTGCAGTGTGCATCCAACATGCCACTCCCAGCCACACCAGCCTGTCTGTTTTCACCCATGGGAAACACTGCCAAAAGGGGGTGGGTGGTGGCACCATCTTATGGAGACCCGTTGTGAGATAGGCTCGTGCCTTCGTGGATGTCGGGAGGGGTTGGTGATATCTCGCGAGTGCGATGATACGCACAGCCACACAAGCCTCTCCTTTCCCCAGGCCTTGCACGCCTCCACTTCTTGCTTACCGGCGTGTCTCCGGTCCTCCCAACTCGGCCGGCCTGCCTGCTCCCAAAGGCGCCGCATCTGCGCAAAGTAGGGCGGCCGCGCAGTCATCCGCGGGATCCCCTGCCAGTGTTCCAGGGCCCCGAAAAAGTCCGCCTTGATCCGCTTGAATTTTGAGCGGCACTGGTCTGCGGATCGAGGGTAACCCCTCGCGCCAAGCTGTCTGGCGACCCTGGAGAAGAGGCTTTTTGTGGGAAGGTGGCTGCTGCACATGATGCGAGCCGCCTTGCCACTCTCCAGAAGTAGGTCAAGGAGCGCCTCAACCTCCCGGTCTTTCCAGAAGCGCCCCTTGATCGCCGCCATTTTTGCTTTGGCTTTTGCGGGGCTGCGTAAATGCGCGGGAACGCGACTGAGCATGCCCGAAATTCAAACTTGTTTTTGCTAGGAGGCCTGCGATTGGACAGTTGAGAGCGGCCATTTTAGGTTTTGCAGAAGTACTGGCTCTCATTTTGCACCTTTTCGCACCGGCGAACATATAGTAGCACAGGCAACCGTGCAGAATTCGACCACATCCTTTTATCCCAAAACTGCTTTTTGTCCGATAACGCCATACAGAAAACAAAGATATCGTGCAGGCACCGGATCGCCCTCTAGGCCTTGGGCGGGGGGGGGGTTATTATGCGGAGATCGAATGCCGCCATTTCACGGGGAGCGGAAATGATCCGGCGCCATTTTGTGGATGATCGAAGTGGCGAAAATCAGGCGGCACACGGCCATCCCTGCATAACCCATACACACTCTTTTAAGGTTAACATTTGGTTGTCTCACATTACCGTTCGACCAACCCACACATCATGCAATCGACACTCTCCATCCTGCGATGGGGGGGGGGTAGAACACCCTTCGCCAATGCTGAAACTTTGTTCAGACATATAGCGGGGTCGAAACGTGCCGCTGGCATTGACCACATTTTCGTATCTGCGCAAATGCGTCAGCCCAACAGCCCCACAATATACGGCCGCCCATCACTCCTCTGAACTCAAAAGTCGCAGGAGCCGCAAATATTCTCCCGCACGCTTAACAACACCAAACGAGACCGCTTACCCCCTGGTCTGTGCGAATAAAACAATTGCGAGAGATGGATGAAATGCCCCCCCTTTTCCCGCTTCAGAAACAATCCCCGCAACGGGGTCCCCTTCAAACCCCAGAATGCCGCTGCCCACACACACTCAGTTGGTCACTGGTAATAACTGCGAGGCCACCATCATTTCATAAATCAAATCTTTATTGTCACCAAAGAGTCTGCATTGCAAAAGATACCGTTGCTGGTCACGCATTCCCGGGGCCCACAAGGAAAACCAGAGCATCACCGCCTGTCCCTTGCATACATGAATGCCGCCATCGCATCACGGACCTCCTTCCCCTCCTCCAACACTCCCCGGTCGTTCTCCCCGAACTCCAGACCATCGCCGGGCATTGTCAAAGGCGTGGGATCCCGCAATGAACCCAGCACGCCATGGCCTTTGGCCTCACACAAATTGTGCAGGATCACGCATGCAGTCACAATTGTCACCACGTTCTCCTCTCTGGCCCTCAGGCGATGCAGGAGACATTGCCAGCGTCCCTTCAGACGACCGAAACTGCATTCCACCTTATTCCTGGCCCGTGCCAGACACCGGTCAAAGTACTTCTGCTGTTGCGTGATTGCGAATTTCCCATAAGGTTTCATAAGCCATCGCCGCATTGGATACGCACCGTCAGTGATCATCAGTGGTGGCACAGATACACCGTTCACAGTCAGGGTCGGATTTCCAGGGACAAAAACGCCAGTGTCCATTGCCGCACAGATGGCCGAGTTGCGGAAGACAAAGGCATCGTGATTCTTGCCACTCCAGCCCACCTCCGCGTCCACAAAACGTCCGGTGTGGTCAACTGTCCCCTGGAGCAAGATGGAAGAGAAGTTCTTGCGATTTCCATATTGGTCCGGCCTCCCCCGGGGCTGACCGATGCGAATGTGAGTTCCATCTATCGCCCCGACACAGTGGGGGAACCCCAGCGCGGAATACCCGTCCATGATCTGAAACGCAAGGAAAAGAGGATCAGTCTAGACCCCGAGTCGGCCACGCACGACATGACCAAACCACACACACACAAAAAATCACCGCGGGCGTGGACTGGCCAATCATTGTTGCGATGGCTCGAAATTCTAAATGTCGCTAGTGCGCAAATGCAGATATAAATAAAAAAAATTTCATTAGGGAACAGTCTACTTGGCAATGACACTCACCTTTCCGACCTCCTCCCCAAGGCAAACCAGCTTAGAGAGCAGCTCCTTCTCAATGGCGAAGCAGACCTCCAGCACAGCGTCCGAAACAGTCGATAACCCCAAACCGAAGTTGTCCCCCGCGACGCGGTAACATGCTCCAGTGGCAAGGCACCATACTGCCACGGCCACCCTCTTCTCCACGGAGACGGGCTCACGCATGTTGGTACTCTGCCGTTCCAAAGTTGGTCGAAGCACACCCACAAGCTCCATGAAGGTCCCCCTGCTCATTCTGAAGCACTGGATCCAATGTTGGTCGTCCCAAACACGCAACACTATGCGCTCCCACCAGTCCCAGCTGCGGGGATAGACCCAACAGTCCCGCGGTTCTCTAATGTGCGCAAGTGCATACCACCGCTGGTGAAGCCGATATCTTCGCAAAGCGGCCCTTCGAGCGCTTCTGGCCGGGTTGCCAAAATGGAAAAGTAGTGTGGCAGCCCTTCTTCTCCGCATGATGTGCCACAGATGCGCTTGGCACAGCGCCGTCGAGCTCTGGAGCAGGAGAATCACCAGCTGAGCCATCATGAGAAAAATTTCTCTCTCGGGCGCCATGTCAGCTTCTACTACTCACGACGCACTAAGACAATGATAGAGAATCCAGAAGAGAATCGGCAACCAATACTCTTCCTAAGAACTTCGCGGGTCGAGTTGACCGGCCAATCGCCAGCCAGTTGACGTAGCGTGGTCGCAAAGCTGCGCAATTGCGCAGCTGCGCAAAATACGTGACAAAAAAAATAAAAAAAAAACACGGGCCAACGAGGGCCCCCGACGTCAACTGTGACGGGAAAAAAGCAACCAATGCCCGGCGACTGCAGTTGCCCGTGCGAGCAGCCGGGAGCGAGACTACACGGGACTACACGGAACACGATGGGAACAAACGCTGCAACGCGAAACGAAACGGATGGCCGGTAAGCGAATATAACCGCTAAAGAAACGCGATTTCTGCCCATCTGGAATCGGCCCTGCAGGTCTTTTTTAGTACCTATATGCTATTTTTGCTTCTTCTCCTCAGTAGCATGCAATTGTCAACAGGGGAAGGAATAAGAATTTTGTATCTATCAGCATGGTTCCTATTATTGCTCTCTAAACAATTCTGAATACATATTGGAAAGTTGTTTTCTAAAACTTTTTAACTGAAAGATTTGCTTGAACTACTGATTCAGTTACTACTTGTGTTCAGTTCATCTATAGTGATCTAAGTGCTCAGTGAATGTTCCTCTATGGCAGAGATACAGGAAGTAAAAAGCCTTTGGAGGAACCTGTACAGTTCATTCATTCATTCATTTTCACTTTCTATTCCGCCCTCCCTGAACTGGCAGGCTCAAGGCAGATTACATTCTGTAAAACAGAACACTAAAAAACTTTCATTTTACAATTTTAAAATAGCAATATAAAACAGTGCAATATAAATATTTAAAAGGTACAAGAAAGCAGTGCAGGAGGAATCAGTTAATCAGTCAGTCCACCACAATCTGTCATATTAAAATTACTTGCATGGTTGGTTAAAAAGTTCGATGGTGGATGCCACTAATAGGGATGGTGTTCACCTCTACTTGGCCAGTGGGGGCCCAGCTCAGCCTCAACCATACATCTGGCGGAACAGCTCTCTGTATTATCCCATGTGTCACAAATGTAGGAGTCTCTTTTTTTTTGTATTCAATTTGTAATTTAATGCTCATTATTTAGTTATGAAGTAGGCTGGTTATGATTAAGGAATTTTGCCTGTAACAAAGTCATGGTATAGTTCAACTTACAGGCAAGAGAAAAGGGGAAATAACCAAAGTTCACGGTTGGCATGTTTCAGTGAACATATTTTACAAAGAGTAATGCTTCTACTGTATTTTAAAAAGGATAAAGTATCTATCAATCTATCTTATAAAATTACTTTGGAAACAAGTTAAGATGCTGATCTCTCCATAGACCACATATAAGGCACAAAGTAATACAGGCAGGTAGAAAGAGTAATAGCACATTTATCATTTATACAGCTTGCAAGGTTAGGACCCTTAGCTTTCCTTTGAAGTTTCCACTTGAGTGGAGTAAGGATAAATGTAAGACAGTATTCCTTAGCCTTCACTTTTATGCGTCTTTGGAATACTTTTTATACTATCCTTTTTTCCCCCAGCAGGTCAACGTAAGAGTGAAAAAAATTGCTAGTAAATTATTCATACTTTGACAATTATTTTCCTATTAACCTTGCATAAATATTTACACATTTTTATACTACCTATATATTTATGTCATACACAACAAACTCTTCCTGGTTTTCCAGTAACAAACAAGGAAGGGGGAAAGATATTAGCCAGGGAAAATGCATTAAATACAAGTTGAGTTGGGGGTAATTTTAGGTGGGTAGCCATGTGGGTCTGCAGTAGAACAGCAAGATTCGAGTCCAGTGGCACCTTAGTGATCAATATGATTTTTATTGTGAGTTTTTGAGGATCACAGCCACCTTCTTCAGACACCAACACAACTCACATTGAATGCATGACCAGACACTCATCTTTAAAATAGCATTGCAGAGGCTGGGGAGACAAATGGGCTCCCAAGCACTCATTGAGGCAGAAATAGTATCATCATGATTCCCTCCCTTCTATCCCATATGATTTCACTAGCAGAAATGGGCAATGAAGGCGGGGCACTGCCTTATTTTTCATCTTACTTACAGATCTTCACATCTCCTAAGCAGACATGTGGAATTAGCTGTAAGTCAAATAGCCCTCTACCCATAGTCCTTTGCTGTTCGTGAAAGTGTGTGGGTGGAATGGAGGGAATAATGACATTCCTCCAGAGCCCACACTTAGCAGCTAATTTGCTCCCTCCCCACCACTGTTTTAAAGGTGAGCATTGGGTCACATGTTAAATGTGAGTTGGTCTGGGTTTTCCCCCCAAACAAACCTGCATTTAACATATTGCCTAATTAGACCACTTTACTCATTTTCAGAGGGAGAGAGGGTAATAGTTTCTATGATGTTGTTCCATCACTGGTTCTAATACTAATTACCAGTGTAATACCTGCACATTGGGCAGTGTACACAGAGGGCACAAGAGAACCATGTTGCATGCAGTTCTCAAAGAAAGGGAGAGAATTTGGAATTTTCTACTTAAGAGACAATTAAATATCCAATCCTCCTCAAAAACAAATCTGCAAAAGCTACCCACTATGAGACAGAAAACCAGTTGAAATAGCAAATCCAGTCTTACACTTACTAAATCAGAATCAGGGCCGGCGCTTCAATTGAGGTGGAGCTGGCCCCTGCCTCAGGTGCTGAAGGAGGCGCTGTGCCGCCCCCAGCCCCACGACCAGCACTCCCTGCAGTTTGCGCACTCCCATGCACTTGCGCAGAAGTTCTGCTCTCTTGGCGCAAGGCATTTCTTCTGGAGTGCAGAAGGGCAGCCCTGTCTTCCTGTTCAGCCAGCGCCCAAGGAGCTTTGAGTTCACCCCCATCAATGGGGAGATTTCTCTCTCTGCCTTCCCCCCCCTCCTCTCTCTCTCTCTCTCAACTTAAGCTTAAGCAAAGCTTCTGGGAGCAAGAGAAACTCTAGCTGGCTGGACAGCAGTGAGCTTCCATCTGACCTTTTGTCCCCCTTGTTCCTTCCTTTCTTTCTTGTCCTCCCCCCATGTACTAAAAGTAATGACAGGGGGTTAGCCCATCGGAAATAATAGGAGAGGCTTGAAGGCCCATTGGAGATAATGGGAGCCAGGGATGCCAATTTACTTGCCAGGGCTCCATTGAAATGCATCACAACACAAAAAAAGTTGCAAAGAAAATGTGGAATAGATTTTCCATAAAGGACTCTGGGACCAGATGAAATTCTCTGGGAGTGGAATGACAGCCCCCAGAGTGCTCCAGGACCAGAAGGACAGGTTTCAGAGTGGAATGACAGTCCTTGAAATAGGCTCAGTGCTCTGGGACTGGAAGGATGGCCCCCAGAGTGCAGTGCAATGACAGCCCCTGGGAGGGTTGCCAGCCTCCAAGTAGTGACTGGAGATCTCCTGGAATTACAACTGATCTCCAGGCCACAGAGATCAATTCACCTGGAAAAAATGGCTACTTTGGGGGGGGGGTGGACTCTATGGAATTATGCCATGCCAAAGTCTTTTCCCACCCCAAACCCCACTTTCTCCAGGTTTCTCCACATTTCACCCCCCAGATCTCCAGGAATTGCCCAACTTGGAGCTGGCAAACCTAGCCCCTGGGAGTAGAAGAAACGTTCTAGGACTGGAATGACAGGCATGAGACTGGAATGACGGAACCTGGGAGGAGCAGAAGTGTTCTGGGACTGGAATGACAACTCCCAGAGTGCAATGACAGCCTTTCAGAGCAGAATCTGTGCTCTGGGAAAGAATGACAGGTTGCACAGTGGAATGACAGCCCCTGGTAGTAGTAAAAGCATTCTTGGAGTGGAATTACAGGCACCACAATGGAATGACAGCCTCTGGGAGTAGCAGAAGTGTTCTTGGACTGGAATGACAGCCCCAGAGTGGAATGACAGCTTCTATGAATAGAACCTGTGCTCAGGGACTGGAATGACAGGTCAAAGAGTGGAATGACTGCTCCTGGGAATAGGATCAGGGCTCTGGGACTGGAATGACACCCCCTGTCATTCCACACCCACTGCCATTCCAGTCCCAGACCACTGATACTTCTCCCAGGGACTGTCATTCCACTCTGGGGCCTGTGTTGATAGATCAAGATGGGTAGCTGTGTTTGTCTGTAGCAGTAGAAAAAAGCAAGACTCCAGTAGCACCTATAAGACTAACAAAATTTGTGGTAGGGTATGAGCTTTCGTGAGCCACAGCTTCACTATTGGACTCTTGCACTTTTTTTGATTGTAATGCATTTCAATGGAGCCCATGCAAGTAAATTGGCATTCCTGGCTCCCATTTTCTCCCATAAGCCTTCAAGCCTCTCCTATTATTTCCAATGGGCAATCCTGTCATTCCTTTTAGTATATCCCTTTCCCCCTCCCCAGCTGTCATCATTTCTACTTCTCACCTTTCCTCAGGCTTTTTTTTTGAGGGGGCTGCTTTCGGTAGAAAAAGTGGCTGGTTGTGTGTGCACCACCACAGAGGAAGGACGAAGTGCGGTGAGACACACACACTTCCCTTTCAGTCCCTGTGCTACAGGTAGGAGCAAATAACTGTTGTTGGGTTTAAAGTTGTTGTTTTAAATTCTATTACTTTCCTCCCCCCTTTTCCCTTTCATTCTCCCTCCCCCTTGCTATTCTCCAATCTCAATGCTGCTCCCCCTTCACTTCAGCAGAGTAGCGCCCCGCACTGTGCCCCCCTCTTTATCACCTTCCTTCTCTTATTTACATATATCACCCCACCTTCCCCCTCATTTACATATATCACCCCACCTTCCCCCTCTCCCACAATAGTTTCTTTCAATATTTATGCACCACATGCTTAACTGTCAGCTGCTGTTCACTTCAAACCCAAGATGGGGGGGAGAAGGATGAGCATGGAGGGTAGTTTCCAAAAGGGATCTCTGACAAAGGTGATCAATATTTTAAGGCTTGTAGAGGGTCAGAGAGAAAGAGAAGGCTTCAGCTCAGTCCCCCTTCCAAACATCCCAATGGGCCGTGTAAGAGAAGCTCTCTTTCTACCGCTCACAAAATAGATTTTTGGCTCACAATAAGAAAAACAAAGATTGTTGTTATTCTCACACTTATTTAAAAATTTAAAATGTACATTAAGAAATAAAAATTAAATTAAAAATGTAAAATGTTTCAAGTTTCATGCTTTTCATTTTTCCTACATTTCTTCTGTTTTTTAAAATTAGTTAGCGGGGGGGGGGGCGCAAGTAGGTATCTCACCTCAGGCTCCAGAAACCCTGGCACCGGCCCTGATCAGAATTAGGGATATTTAATGGAAGACTTGTGGTGTCCATTCTAAGCACACTCACACTCTTCTACACACTTCAATGATATTGGAAAAGTATAATCCTGCTCAGATGACATTTCACAAAATAAATCCTTTACTTTTTAAGTGTGTGGGCTTAGCTCACCCTCTTCTAGGCTAAAAATTTAGCAGTGTACAGAAAAGTGTCTCTTCCATCTACACTGAAGTCCTGTTTTGGTTACCTTTGTCAGGGCTTGCCGCCGCTGCCACTGGGCGTGGCACTGGGCGGTCTGCTCCTGACATCATAGGGGGGCCAGGGATTCTGCAGGACCCTGCTCTGTGAAAGGAGGGGCGGTATACCTCACCCAGACTCCCTCTCAGTCCACTCGCTGGCCTGCTCAACCTGGCCTGCTTACCCTCTGCGTCCTCTTCCACTTCTTCCTCCCAGAGCTCTCCTCCAAACCTCCACGCTTGCATCACCCCACTATCACTCCACATCATCACTCCCTACTCACACCCACCACCACAGGGCTCTTCCCAGCCAGCTTTTATAGGGCTTCCTTCTACTGTCCCACCCCTCTTCCAGCCTGGTCTTGGGCTGCACCAAGCAGTTGCAGCTGGGGTAGCTGATCTGGCCCCACTGACCAGCACCAGCTGTGCCTTGTTCCCTAGCTGCCCAGCCTCCCTGCCTTGGCTGATTGCTGCAGGCCTGTCCAGCTGCAGTCCCCTGGCTAGCAGCCCGGCCTGCCTGGCTGAGCTGATGGCTGAAGGTGGGTCCAGCTGCGGCTCCTTGGCTGGTTGCCCAGGGCTTCCTGCAGAGTGCCTCCAATAGCCCCACCTGGAGTGGCTTGGCTTTTGGCAACTCCTGGGCCAGGCTACTATTTTCTAGCTGGGGCGTGGCTTTGGGTTGTTGGGGCTGCTGCTGCTTCTCCTCCTCAGGTAAGGTCTTTGGGTGGGTGACTGCTGGGCCCCCAATCCCTCTGCCCTTGCCTCCTCCTGCCTTGCTTAGTCCCCTTTCCTTCCCCAGGGGAGTGGGACTCGCTGGCCTCCTTCTGTCTCCCCCTGCCTCCTGAGGCCCTGGGCCTTTGCCCCTTGCCCCTGGCACAGGCAGGTTCTGGCTCCATTTGCCCATGGGAGGGGTTGACCTGCTGTTCCCCGCCTGCCCCCTCTGCTTGCCAGCCAGACCGGTTGGCCTCCTGTCTGCTGGCTGACCAGTTGACCTGCTGGCTGCTGGCTGCCCCCTCTATTTGCCCGTCGGCCCGGCTGACCTGCTGTTCCCTCTTGTCAAGTCTGGGGGCTGGGGCTCAGACCCCGGACAACCTTACAGAAGGGTTATAAGCAAGTGGAATATAGGTTTCCAGGGATCTTCCTAAGTATATCACAACTAAATTTTATAGAAGTGTTGCACAGAAATATATTAAAAATTGCTAACCTTCCAGTACCAAATATCTCATTACTTAGCAATTTTCAAGCTATTTATTCATCTGTTCAGGAAGGTACCCAGACCATCCATGAGCTAATTTTTGGGAGCACACGGAATTGCAATGAGAATGTTCAAGTCAGAAAGATTCAATCGTTTTGAATTTGCTGCCTGATTACTGATTATATGGATTGGATTCCCTACTTGTTTTGAATATAGGCTGTTTCCACACGTCTTGCCTGCCTGCGGAACATTGCATGAAAGACCCAGAAGACACCATCTTCTCATGCGAAATTGCTCCAGGAAGACGCTGTTATCCAGGAGTTTTGCACAATTTTGCAAAACATTCTTCAAGGGCAGCCCCCATATAAAATGTATTGCAGTAATTTTTTTCTAGATGTTACTATGACATGCCTTACAGGAAAGGCTACAGCTGGCTCACTAGCTGAAACTGGTGGAAGGCTCTCCTGTTCACTTCTGCTGCTTGCTTATCCAATAGGAGGCATGTTGATATGCCTTTACATTTTATGCATGAGTACATTTGCCAGACATTTCTGTAAAGATGCTGATTACTGGCAATTTTATCTTAGGAAACAAATAACAACCTTATGCAATAGAGTTTTGCTCCATCTGATAGTGGATTGTATGAACATATTTGGGAAAGGATTGCATGAATGTATTGTCGAAGGCTTTCACGGCCGGAGAACGATGGTTGTTGTGGGTTTTCCGGGCTGTATTGCCGTGGTCTTGGCATTGTAGTTCCTGACGTTTCGCCAGCAGCTGTGGCTGGCATCTTCAGAGGTGTAGCACCAAAAGACAGAGATCTCTCAGTGTCACAGTGTGGAAAAGATGTTGGCAGGTCATTTGTATCTACTCAGGAGGGGTGGGGTTGAGCTGAGTCATCCTGTAAGAGTTTCCCAGGGTGTGGAATGCTAATGGCGGGAGGCTTCACTGTATCCTGATACAATATAATAACATTCAATTTATATTCCGCCCTTCAGGATGACTTAGCGGTTTACAAAGTATTATTATCCCCACAACAAAACACCCTGTGAGGTGGGTGGGACTGAGAGGGCTCCTAGAAGCTGTGACTGACCCAAGGTCACCCAGCTTGCTTCAAGTGGAGGAATAAGGAACCAAACCCAGTTCTCCAGATTACAGTCCTGTGCTCTTAACCACTACACCAAGCTGGCTCTCCAAGCTTAATAGAATTAATGTGTCCCTGAGTCTAATGTGCACCTCTTTTAGCAGGCCCCTAATTACAATCATCTTTATGGAATCACTAGCTTGATGCCTGTGCTTTGCTACAGTATTTAACTACATTAAATCCAGTTATAATATTTATGGGTATGTAACATTTTTTGGTTGGGGGGGGGTGAGTTAGTTTTGTAGTATAATAGCATAATACCCAAGCTTCACAAAAGTGTTTGAATAAACCAAAGCATGTTGATGCCTAAAACTGATGCCTAAAGCATGTTGATGCCTAAAACTGAAGTGAATTTCGAAATGTAACATTTATTGAAGAGATTTTTAAAGGAAAAGATTGTAGTGCAATAAATAAAGTGAAAACGTACAATCTTTTTATTTTTCTACTAAAGGACCTCTTTATAGACCACATTGGTAGTTTTCCCCTCAGGATCACCAGGCTGCTGGGTGAGCTCACTCTGGAGCAGGCCCATAGAACTGCCCATGTGAGAAGCAGTCCTCCCTCAAGTCAATTCCTGCCACCTTCGGTATCTGCCCCTGGGACTTGTTGATCGTCATAGCAAAGCATACCTTGAGGGGGAACTGCAGTCTCTTGAACTCGAAGAGGTTATCTGATGGTATGAATGGTATGCGTGATATGAACACCGACTCCCCCGAGCACTGCTGATGAACAATGTGGCCTCAATGATGTTCCTGTGGAGGGCTTTCACTTGTAGTCTGGTGCCATTGTAGAGTTTGGGTGAGCTGCGGTTCTGGACCAGCATCACTGGAGTCCCCACTTTGAGGAGAAGCTTGTGGGCTGGGAAGTCAGGAGGGCTGAGCATGTTGAAGAACTCCACAGGGTAGTGGACTGCATCATCCATTTGCACCACTGAGTCCACAGATCTGTACTCCATTTCTGCCCCTTCGAGGGAGCTGTGTTTCATTAATGATGGCAGCCTTGTCATTCTTGGGGGTCAGAATGGCATGCTTGCCCAGCCCGTCCATGGACTTCTCTGTGACAGTGACGATATCAGGGTATATCGTGCTGGTTAGGTCTGCTAGGGCTGTCACAACTGTGCCCAGGCCTCCAGGGATTGTCACCTTTCCCTTGGACTCAGGATACGTTCCATCCCCTATTTTTAGTAGGAGTTCAGAGAATTCCCCAGCAGACACCTTGCCTCTCAAGTGGACCCTCATGTTTTTTCTTAGTGAGAGGTTCCTGATGAAGGGCCACAGATATGATGCCTTGACACACACGGTAACCTCGTCAGCTCAAGTTCCCCTTGGGACTACTGGCAGAGTCTGCCAGAAGTCTCCAGCCAGCAGCACGGTGACTCCCCCCATCACTCTCTCATTGCCCCTGACATCTTTGAGAATTATGCTCAGTGCCTCAAAACACCCCTTAAGTGCCATGGTGCTCTCATCCTAAACAATGAGCTTACAGTTCCATAGCACTTGGGCCATGTTGCTTTGTTTTGAGATGCTGAACAGGGGTGTTTCTGCATGGATGAGGTTAAGAGGTAGCTTGAAGGCAGTGAAGAATCATATGCCATGCCTGAGTGAGCCCTGGCCTTCCATGGAAGTGAACGCCTCTCTATTTGTCTTCCAGGATTGCTTTGATCATAGAGAGACTCTGCCACTCTGTGCACCTTGGGGTGATCTTGCTGGTACTTGGCCACTGCTGCTTGGTGCACCACAGGAGCAGGACGTGCATATTTCCTTGCCACATCTCTATGTTGCTTACTCTTTTTAGCATTGGTGTATCTTGCATGACATCTGCCAGAAGGCTTCTTGGCAGCAGTAAGAGGTGATGGCTACAAGAGGTATTAGGTGGAGTTGGACTGAGGGAGGGGTGGTGTGGTGGGCACTTTGGCAGGTTCATGTGAGAGGTTCATATTGAAATGGCCCCTAGAAAGGTTGTGCACCATCTCCCCATGAACATTTAAAAACTCAGCTGCCATACTGACTTTTATATAAAATCCCTTTTCAGGAGTTTTATACTGTCTTTCTTAAACTGTCTGCAGTTTCCTTTGCCTGATTTTTACCTCAGAACACAGAGTTCCACAGCTGACCCATCAGCCTGCCAGCCACACAGGAAAGCCAGGCCCCTCAGGGAGATTGGCAACCCTCGACTGGAAGGTGTATTTTTACCTCAGGACACATTCAGTGACTCCCAATAGCAAGTATATACTCTTTAGAATGTTGGAGAGATGACCAATCAAGGCCACATATGCAAATGACCTCAGGGAAGAGTGGCAGTTGGCGGTGGGGGGGTGGAGGACCCTGCCAGCCACACAGGGAAGCTGTATCCCTATGGGAAAACACATTTTACCCCTTTTTACCCCCTTAGGGGGTGAATTTCTTAAAATTTCTTAAGAACTTAAAAGTTCCTACACCACTAAAGGAACGTCCAGACCAAATTTCACATTTCTAGGTCCAGGGGTTTGGGCTGGGCATTGATGAGTCAGTCAGGACACTTGTCTTTATATATATAATTTGTCATTGTAAAAATTGTCACAACACCCTTGCACCCTCCCCCCATTCACAGATGATTATTTCAAGATGAACATAAAAACTGGTGATTGATGCTAAGCAACACATATTAAGAGTTCTGTGAACTGCCTTTTTGCATCTTAGCTTTTAATATTTTAAGCAGAAGAATGTCAAGGTGTTCCTTTCTGTATAATGTCAATAAACCACTATTTCTAATACTATGTTTTTTATAATGTTAACAGGACATGCAGACAATATAAGAAAGGGAATACATCATGCATTATACAGTTTTCATAGGAAATGGAAAGATCTGAAAAAAATAAATGATAATTAAAGGCTTTTTTCAAACAAACTTTTTTTCAAACACAAGCTAAATAACAACCTTTCATAAAAATGATGCAAACATATTTTAGGGGAAAGAGAATGAATGAAGTATAATTTCATCAGTGAAACTTGTGTACAATATTGTAGGCAATGTGCATTTATTTGCTTCCTTTTTATTCTTTCAGAAATAATGTGATCTTGCGTAGATGAATGGTATTTAAATTTATTTTTATCTCACAAAAAACTTCATGATTTATCTTTCAAGTCACATTGACATTTACTTATAAATTCCTTTCTAGCTAAAGCTAGAGTCACTTGGCCCCCGGACACTCCCCACCAATCCACAACATGGCGGCCGCCATGCCGCTTCCCCGCTCGCCTCCACCTACATTGCCCTCAACTCAGGCCCCCAGATGAGTCTGGGAGCCATTATTTCTTGTGTTAAGTCACAGCATAAAGGCAACTTAACTTAGCCATAGTTAGTCCTATTAAAAGTTATCATGACAAGCATGTACATTACAAGCATATTGAATAATCAAGAACAGTCCCTGGATCTATTGCAGGTCTTGAGATCCCAATAGTAGGACATAGAGGGAACAACAAACTGATTTGAGCTAGCGAGGGATGTGAAGCAAAACAACCCAGTAAGTTACAATTATGCCAGCGATTTAACACCAATAGGAAGGAGAAAGAGCCAACATATCACTCTCTGATATGGACATGACAATTCCCTTCTACATTTCTCTAACTCACATGGGAAGGAGATGCCAAGCCCTTTGCTCTGGATGTAGATAGCCATTGGCTTACTTTCACAGGGCTGTGTGTTCTTCTGGCTGCATTTTTTTCTGCTTAGTATCTGGCACCTCATGATGCCTGTTGGCAGTTGGCACATCACAATCTGTCCTCATCATGTGCTGGCTGTAGAAAAGACATGCTGGCAGGTCCTTCAGTCTTGTCTATGGCAATCCTCTCCATGCTGGCATTATCACAGTAATTAATTTACAATGGACACGTCTAATCATATAAATCTGCATTATGTAAGTTACCATGAAAAAGTAAATTACATTTTCAGATTGATAAATGTATCCATGTCATGATTACAATTACCTAAAAATATCCCAATTGTAGGTCCAATTGATAGCTGTAACCATGGTATTGCTATAGGAAATTTACGGAGAGCTGCTGTAGCATAGTGGTTAATGGCTGAGCTACAAATTAACATTCTGCTAGTTTGACTCCCACTACTGCCATGAGTTCAGCAGATGACCTTGGGTAAGCCACTTCTCTCATCCCCAGCCCCACAGCTGTATGGTGGGGATAATAGTAATACTGACTATATTCACTGATATTCACTTTATTCACTGGCAAATGTCACAAACCTGGTTCTCCAAATTAGAGTCCTGCTGCTCTTAACCACTACACCAAACTGGCTCTCAGATCTTTAGGAGGGTGACAAGTGTAAATGTCCTTGCATGAATCCCTGAACCCTGTTCTTGCTATCTGGCAATAGAGTCAGAGGTCTTGCTGGAGGGTTCTCAGATGTGCCTCCGCCTGTCAATCCTTGGCACCTGAAACACTGTGATTCTAATGTTAGGAACTATGGAAAATGTAGTCTGCCCAGGGTGTCTGAGTCATTCATGTGGCCATCAGGCCTCCAGAAAGTACTTGTACAAGGTGCAGCTAGGGTCTTGGTACCCATACTAAGATCCTTAGGAAAACTAATTATCCAGAGGAGGAGAGGGAGTCACAATTTGAAGTAGGAGAGAATTTTTTGAATAAATTTTCTCTTGATTCATAATGCAAGCTATTCATTACATATTTCATGCCTGAGTGTTACAAATGTCATCAAAGTTTACTAAACATATTTCATTTTTAAGGGAGAAATCTCTTAGATATAGAATAATGTCACAAACAACATGGATTTTATATCTTAATTTCCTTTTCCAACCCTAAATGCTTATCAATGTAAATGTTTGAAGATTTTGATTTAACAGTGAACTCATTGATATTTACATTAGGAAGGTAAAGTGGCCAGGAAGTTTAAATCATTCATTAACAAAACTACATAAGGATGTCAGCATACTAACAAATTTCACAGTAAAATATACTACACTGTTGTAAAGAGCATTTGGAACTATGTTATCTTTGACAACAAGATATACACTACTGAAAGATTAAAAACATAAGAATTGCTTCCCAGTTATCACTGATGATGGGCAATCTCCTAGAGGTTTCCCCTGTTGCCTGCCAATCTCTGGGAATTGATGGGAGGTGGCAAACCCCCCAGAGATAGCCCACCACTGGCAACTAATCTAGGAAACTGTGCACTAGGCACACTCCTGGAGAGGCACAATGACGTCACTTCCTGAAGTGACATTGCACCTGCCTTAGCTGTGCTCCCATGCTTCTTTGGGCCATGATTAGCCCCGCACAAAGCATGGGAACAAGCCCATAGCCAGGATGATGATGTCACTTCGAGGAAGTGACGCCATCACGCCTCTTTGGAAGTGACATATGAGATTGAAACAGGTGAGTCCAAGGTCCTCCAGTCCCGCTGGGAGGGTATAGGGATCTTGAAATCCTAGTTGCACCCCAAGATGAACCCAGAGGACCATCTAGTCCAACATCATGTTTCACACAGTAGCCAACTTGAAGCACAGAGCATAGCAACAAGTGGAGCATAAAAGACAAAACCTTCCACCAATGTTGCATCCTAAACGAAATTTTAACATATCTTATGGATGATTTTTATAGTTATGCATCAACTCTAAGCAATTGAATAGAATTGGATCAAACTATCTTCTCACTCTGAAAAACCTAGCTTTCTTATTATGTTGAATGTGTGCCTGACTTCCCTGCTTAAAGGAAGCTCCTAAGTTATCCAGCTCGCTAGCCCTGCAGGCTTCCTGACTTCAGTGATGATTATAGGGGTGTGCAAGCCAAAAATTTTCGGCTATAGCCGAAAGTAGAAAGCCGAAAGAAGATTCTCTATCGTTAAAGCCGAAAGCCGAAACAAGAATCTCTTTCGGCTTTCGACTTTCGGGATTCTTTCGGCATTATTTCGGCATTCTTTCGGCTTTTTTCTAAGGGAAAATGCCTCCGTCTTCCAGGACGCCTGGAGGAGGCATTTTCCCACCAAATAAGCCCAAAATTGGTGGGGACCTTCCTCTACCCCTTCTCTAACAACCACCCAAGTTTCAGACAGATTGGACTTTGGGGGGCCATGTTATGGCCCCCCAAAGCAGGTCCCCCCATCCTCCCATAAGAAAGCGAAGGAGCAGCATATTGTTAGCATGCTGCTGCTGATCTTTCTTCATTATTTCCTATGGGGAAAAAATGAAGAGGCAGGCTTCCTTTGCCAGGGGTGGCATTTTGCATGCAAAATGCCCCCCAGCCCTCAGGGGCCCTTCTCCCACCCCTCCTCCCACCCCCCACCAAGGCTCAGCCTGCTCCCACTTGGGGGGGCATTTCATGGCCTCCCCAAGTAGGTGCTCTAATCTCTACCACTGACAGCTGGGGGAGGCTTGTGTTGCCAGGGGTGGCATTTTGCATGCAAAATGCCCCCCAGCCCTCTGGGGCCCTTCTCCCACCCCTCCTCCCACCCCCCACCAAGGCTCAGCCTGCTCCCACTTGGGGGGGGCATTTCATGGCCTCCCCAAGTAGGTGCTCTGCTCTCATCTCTACCACTGACAGCTGGGGGAGGCTTGTGTTGCCAGGGGTGGCATTTTGCATGCAAAATGCCCCCCAGCCCTCTGGGGCCCTTCTCCCACCCTTCCTCCCACCCCCCACCAAGGCTCAGACTGCTCCCACTTGGGGGGGCCATTTCATGGCATCCCCAAGTAGGTCCTCTCAGCCCCTAAAGTCCACCCCTTACAGCCCCACACAAACCCAATCCCCCCCCAGCTGCCACACACAGACCCAAATCCCCACATTAGCCCCTCACAGACCCAAATCCACCCCCACCTGCCCCACACCCATAACCCCAGGAACAGGCTGGCAAAGGCCAGCCCTCTCCCTTTGTTCCCTATGCTGGGAACTTCTAAACTCTCTTTCCCTGGGCAATTCTGCACAGCCCAGGGGTGCCACAATGGTGGGCACACTTCTGAGTGCCAGCTGGTCCCTGTGAAAGAGCACCTGAACCACAGACACCCTCCCTCAAATTCCCCCACCACCTACAGAGATGGCTGGCCAGCCAGCCCCATTGTTCCCTATGATGGGAACCAACTGCACAACAAAGAATAAAACAAGAACAACACAAAATAAAGTTTTAAAAAAATTATATTCTCCCTTCCAAAGTACAAGTAGGCAAAGCATTATGACACATTACACCAGCAGTCCCCCACACAGAAAAATTAAAACAAAACTCACTTAACATCAGAGAATCACAAAGCATGATTCCTGTCAAAAACACTTTATTTCTTGAACAGCTTTAGGTTACACAGCAGGGGGGAACACCAAAGGGCATGGCAGCACTATCTTACACAAAAATAACACAACTCACTTAACATCAGAGAATCACAAAACACAATTCCTGTCAAAAACACTTTATTTCTTGAACAGCTTTAGGTTACACAGCAGGGGGGAACACCAAAGGGCATGGCAGCACTATCTTACACAAAAATAACACAACTCACTTAACATCAGAGAATCACAAAAACACAATTCCTGGCAAAAACACTTTATTTCTTGAACAGCTTTAGGTTACACAGTAGGAGGGCACAACAGGGCATGATAGCAATGTACTACAAAAAATAATACAACCCACTTCACCGTTTTTGACAGCAATTGTGTTTGTGTGATTCTCTGATGTGAAGCGAGTTGTGTTATTTTTGCGTAGTACACTGCTTTCCTGCTCTGCGGTGCCTTCCTACTGTGTAACCTAAAGCAGTTACAGAAATAAAGTGCTTTTGACAGCTATTTTTTGGGGTGATTCTTTAATGTGAAGTGAGTTGTGTTATTTTTGTGTAAGATACTGCTTCCATGCCCTTTGGTGTCCCCCCCCCCCCTGCTGTGTAGCCTAAAGCTGTTCAAGAAATAAAGTGTTTTTGACAGGAATTGTGCTTTTGTGATTCTCTGATGTTAAGTGAGTTGTGTTATTTTTGTGTAAGATAGCGCTGCCATGCCCTTTGGTGTTCCCCCCTGCTGTGTAACCTAAAGCTGTTCAAGAAATAAAGTGTTTTTGACAGGAATTGTGTTTTTGTGATTCTCTGATGTTAAGTGAGTTGTGTTATTTTTGTGTAAGATAGTGCTGCCATGCCCTTTGGTGTTCCCCCCTGCTGTGTAACCTAAAGCTGTTCAAGAAATAAAGTGTTTTTGACAGGAATCATGCTTTGTGATTCTCTGATGTTAAGTGAGTTGTGTTATTTTTCTGTGTGGGGGACTGCTGGTGTAATGTGTCATAATGCTTTGCCTACTTGTACTTTGGAAGGGAGAAAAAAAATTTAAAACTTTATTTTGTGTTGTTCTTGTTTTATTCTTTGTTGTGCAGTTGGTTCCCATCATAGGGAACAATGGGGCTGGCTGGCCAGCCATCTCTGTAGGTGGTGGGGGAATTTGAGGGAGGGTGTCTGTGGTTCAGGTGCTCTTTCACAGGGACCAGCTGGCACTCAGAAGTGTGCCCACCATTGTGGCACCCCTGGGCTGTGCAGAATTGCCCAGGGAAAGAGAGTTTAGAAGTTCCCAGCATAGGGAACAAAGGGAGAGGGCTGGCCTTTGCCAGCCTGTTCCTGGGGTTATGGGTGTGGGGCAGGTGGGGGTGGATTTGGGTCTGTGAGGGGCTAATGTGGGGATTTGGGTCTGTGTGTGGCAGCTGGGGGGGAATTGGGTTTGTGTGGGGCTGTAAGGGGTGGACTTTAGGGGCTGAGAGGACCTACTTGGGGATGCCATGAAATGGCCCCCCCAAGTGGGAGCAGTCTGAGCCTTGGTGGGGGGTGGGAGGAAGGGTGGGAGAAGGGCCCCAGAGGGCTGGGGGGCATTTTGCATGCAAAATGCCACCCCTGGCAACACAAGCCTCCCCCAGCTGTCAGTGGTAGAGATGAGAGCAGAGCACCTACTTGGGGAGGCCATGAAATGCCCCCCCCCAAGTGGGAGCAGGCTGAGCCTTGGTGGGGGGTGGGAGGAGGGGTGGGAGAAGGGCCCCAGAGGGCTGGGGGGCATTTTGCATGCAAAATGCCACCCCTGGCAACACAAGCCTCCCCCAGCTGTCAGTGGTAGAGATTAGAGCACCTACTTGGGGAGGCCATGAAATGCCCCCCCAAGTGGGAGCAGGCTGAGCCTTGGTGGGGGGTGGGAGGAGGGGTGGGAGAAGGGCCCCTGAGGGCTGGGGGGCATTTTGCATGCAAAATGCCACCCCTGGCAAAGGAAGCCTGCCTCTTCATTTTTTCCCCATAGGAAATAATGAAGAAAGATCAGCAGCAGCATGCTAACAATATGCTGCTCCTTCGCTTTCTTATGGGAGGATGGGGGGACCTGCTTTGGGGGGCCATAACATGGCCCCCCAAAGTCCAATCTGTCTGAAACTTGGGTGGTTGTTAGAGAAGGGGTAGAGGAAGGTCCCCACCAATTTTGGGCTTATTCGGTGGGAAAATGCCTCCTCCAGGCGTCCTGGAAGACGGAGGCATTTTCCCATAGAAAAGCCGAAAGAAAGCCGAAAGAATCCCGAAACGTTTCGGCTTTTTTCTTTCGGCTACCCGAAACGTTTCGGCATTCCCCGAAACGTTTCGGCATTCCCCGAAAGAAGCCAAAACACTTTTGTTTCGGCATTCTTTCGGCATTCTGAATGCCGAAACGCACATCCCTAGTGATGAATGGTATTAGCTATCCTAAATCGGCTTACCTACCACCCAAGAATTATTACCAGGAATGGAAGTTCTGTGTCTAAGATTTATTTTGATCAATGGATGGAAAAAGCTTTGGGATTTGGGACCCCTTGATCACAGTGTAACAGTAGCACACCTGCTAACTGAAGCAATGAGGAAAAATAAATAACCATAAAAAAGTCAATTGAGACCAGAACAACCATTTGAATTTTTCAGCCATAGCACTGTGGCAGGAAAATAATGGCTGAATGAAACTGAAGGGGGGGAAAGTGCAATGCTGACTGCAAATCCAAACAGACAAGATTAGAAAGTAAATGCTAAATTTATTACAAACTACGAGATTGCTGAGTGTGCTTAATGGGAAAGGGATAGCCAGCAAATATGAAATAGCTTTGCCCAACTACTAAAAAACAAATTGCTAAGGACATTCTAAGCTACATGTTTCTTTCTGTTAACGTTGCAAGGCATGTCTTTTTCCCAGGGAATGGGGGGAAAATCCAGCATGTATTGTTCTTAAACTGCAATTTTCAACTCGTACTATTCAATCATTCTCCTCAAATTTAGGGCTTAGAAAAATAACATCTACAGGTTTAAAAAGGCTATTAAGTTGTCAGATAACATCACCATAACTTATTTATTCAGATTTGTAACCAATTCTACCCCAAGGACATGAGGCAAGTTACCATACTTAAAATACCACTGCTATTAAAACAAACAAGATAATGAGAAAATATATTGTTATATTAAATTAGAATTACCAAAGCCCTACTAGATTATAAACCATCCTATGGTCTAAGTCATCTTCAAAGAATATGGTTTCAGCTTGACTTTGCCTTTATATGCAATAGGAGTTCTGCGCTTCCCAGACATAAAGAAACTCCATTGTGATAATTACATATAGCCATATAAGTAACATTTTTTTTTGCAATGGAGTCAATAGCATGTCTGGGTGGTCTTGAGGATGTGAAGATGGTGTGGAGGTGGGAGGAGGCTCAAACCATTTCTCCCCATATTTATGGTTATGAGCATAAAAGGACTAACATGCAAAAAACTCCCCTCACATATCTGATACAAAGTCCATTATACACTGCTAAGAAAACTAAAGGTTTGGTTGATGCACTGCTCAGAACCAAGGGTGTTTCCTCGCTAACCCACCCCACCACTCCAGCAAATGGTAGGCTGTTTTAGGAATGAGCTTTCATCTTGAGTTATTTCAGAGTGCTTGCTAATTATCTTTTTCTGTGTTGAACAACTATCACTATTTCTGCCATTCCTAGTTATAACTTAACCAATCAGAAGTCTAGGCCTATTCATATACTATGCTTTATGAAGTCATCCCTTTCCAGAGCAAACTGGAGGAAGTCCAAAATTTTCTGCTTGGTTCCCTGTTGTTCCAACTGAACAGTAGGTAGTTCAGCAGCATAAATGTTGAAGATACACACCGACTTAAAAACTTTTCCATTAGGCCTTCCTATTGACTGCCAATAGCTCCGTTCTCATACTACATTTTTAATGCCAAGCAAAATTGATGGTTGTTGTGGGTTTTCCGGGCTGTATTGCCGTGGTCTTGGCATTGTAGTTCCTGACGTTTCGCCAGCAGCTGTGGCTGGCATCTTCAGAGGTGTAGCACCAAAAGACAGAGGTGTAGCACCAAAAGACACTGTGACACTGAGAGATCTCTGTCTTTTGGTGCTACACCTCTGAAGATGCCAGCCACAGCTGCTGGCGAAACGCCAGGAACTACAATGCGAAGACCACGGCAATACAGCCCGGAAAACCCACAACAACCATCGTTCTCTGGCTGTGAAAGCCTTCGACAATACACCAAGCAAAATTATTTCCCCAAAGTTTAAGGTCAGTCTTCAGTCTATACATAATGGGTACAATTCAACTCATTTTTGTTTTGAAAATTATTTTTGTTTTGAAAATGGCCAAGAACTTGAGAAAATATTGTGTAGCAACTGCAGAAACCCATATCTGCAGAGCAAATCACCAACTGTCCTCTGTTTCATGATGTTGTAACAACAGATTTGGTCTTATATCTGAGATCACATTTCTTCTCACTTCAGTTGCTGATCCTGCTGTTGAATTTCTAGGATTCTTCTCTTATGCCATCATTACAGATGTTATTTTCTGACAATATCAAAACTAACGATCTATGCAAAAATGTAATTACAGAAAAATTGCTTAGGAAATATCTGGTATGTATACGCAAAAACACTGTTGCATAAAGTGCACAATTTTAATGACTTTGTTACATAGCATGAAAAATAGATGGTACTCACACATTATGGAATGTTGATATCAAAAGTGGCCAAATCAATACATTTGCCATTGCCAGAGTCATATACATAATCAAAATAAGGAATAGTGGCAAAAGAGCATATTCCAGAAACTTACAGTAAAATAGTATGCCAAGAAAAGGTTTTGATTGAGAAATAGAAAAACATCTTCAACAGTGGAAGAGGCAGGGGAGGCTCTGGAACTCTCACTTCCAACAATTTTCCACTCAGAATGGCTCAGCCTCCCAACTGCTTTTCCATAGGAGAAATAAATGGATGGTTTCAAGTGTTTTCAATGCACATGGAAAAACACATGGAATGATTTGGAGGGGAAACAGACACAGGGGAAATAGCAAAGAAACACCTCTCATACTTCCATCCTACCTCTGATTGCTATCTCTCAAGTTTTTGTTGCTGCCATTGTTAAAGCTAATAAACAACTGGGTGAATATCTGTACTGTCTAGCTTGGATAAAATATCATTCAGCTTCCAATTCAAGATCTTGAGCTTGCTTTCCAAAATATATTTGCACATTTGAAACCATCTACTGGCCTTTCCCATGACTCTTTCCCCCAGAGGATATAGGAACAAACTGTAAAGGCAGGTCTCTCTTATGTATATGTGTGCTGATGGATGTTTTTTAAGTAATAGAGGTACAAGTATGGAAATTAGCCATAGTGTACAGCTCTAATAGGAGCCCCTCTAAGGTCAGTTCACTGAGTAAAACACATATAAATCATTTGCAACAGTTGTTAATCAGATGGAAAATCACTGGAAGCATCAATAATAATAACATAATAACAATAATGATTTATATACTGCCCTTTAGATCAATTTAATGCCAAACCCAGAATGGTTTACAAAGTGTGTTATTATTATCCTCACGACAGTCACCTTGTGAGGTGAGCGGGGCTGAGAGAGCTCTGAAAGATCCAGCTGGTTTCAAGCAGAGGAATGGGGAATCAAACCTGGCTTTCCAGATTAGAGTCTTGCCCCTCTTAACCACTACACCAAACATGAAAGATCACATAAAACCAGACAAAAATATCATTTCTTTTTAAAACAGAGAAACATTTTGGATGGGAATATACTTAGAAGACATTAAAGTAGAACTATCAAGGGGAGAGATGGAGTTATAGACTTGGAGTCAGAGATGTCCATATATGAATGACAAACATGGGACATTATTTTTTCCGTGACAACTGCTCCTTCTGCATCAAGATATTCTTTTATGGAAGGCCCCTGACCTCTGAGTATGCTGGGTCTGTCGCTATTAGTGTGCTGAAAATCCTATGTGCAAACAGAAACTTCTGTGTGTTCCTCTGGATCTAAGCCATAGTATACAGTATATTTTTGAAGACGCCAAGTGCACTTTTATAAAAGGTTGCGCTAAGTAATTGAGGTCAGAGAGATACAGGCACAGACATATTGCTATATCTGGCAAATACATATAAGAAAGAAAGACAATAAAGTATCCTTTATACTTTGTGAGAATGTGATTGCTAAAGCTTCTTTTATTTGTTTCTGTCACTTTGTGTTAACTCATCGATGAAGTAAAAGCAAACAACCTGCTGTATATTGACTTCATAAATATAATTATAAACTTGCTAGAACCAGGTTAACTACAAATTAACATGACAGCAACATTCACTTCCACATGGATTATTTATGAACAAACTTCTGTAGCACAGAACTACTGATATGACCAGGTGTTGCTGCATGAACTAGCCGAGTTGCCATAGTGACAGCCAGGCCACAAGGGTGGTCTAAAAGATATGATAAACTGCAGACATCTTGTAACTCAGCAAGCTAGCGAAGTTTGGCATTTAAGAAATATTGGGTACATCTGCAGATCTGTTCTCCCCTCTAGGGAAGAAATAGGTACACTATGCTGGGGTCACAGATTTTAGAGTAGCTACATTTTCTTTCCTGTGTAAACACTGGATTGCTCTCAAATGCTTGACTTAAGCTTCTCTTTCCTCTTACTCATATTTTTCTCCTTATTTTAACAAAATACATTCTTTTAAATACTAACCATAGCAACTTACCAAAGTATTATTGTTGCCCAATCCCATATATAAAAATATGCATTTTAGCAAACTGTTTCTTTTAAAAAAATGTTTTACATTTTTAGCTGTTGGAGCTACCATGGAAACTGGCAGCAGATTTTCCAATTTAACAATGAGTGTCAAATCCATCAGTTTGCACTTCCAGCAAAAACAACAATGGCAACAATTACTACAACAAAACAAGTAAGAGAAAAAGTGTGTTCATGTAGGAAAGAGAAGCAAAGCTAGATACTTTATAATTCAATGTTTAGTACAGCAACAGAAAGCAGTACTGCCTTGGTTGCTTCCATTTGATGAAGAATATTTTTGATTGAGATTTATAATTACTCTTTTTGCAGCGATGAAAGCAAGGGAGGGAGGTCAAATTTATTCAACAACACTAGGTGGAGGCAGTCATTTTAATGGGTGACAAACTTTAAATGACTGGACAATGAAACCTCAGCTAGAATCTACATGTGTATGCACATTGGAGTTTCTCCACTCAACTAAGGGCCAAGCTACAAGTGACGAATGACACTTGAATGGCAAGTGTATTTCTCCCTGTCCACTTGCGCTCCACTCAATCTACTTGCTGTTCAAGTGTCATTCGTCACTTGTAGCTTGGCCCTGAGATTCCAATCTCATGGAGAATCCCATATGAACACACAACATAGCATCTTGATTCCATTCCAGTGGTGAAATACATGTATGTAATCACACTTCCCACCATCCATGTGTTTTTAAGAAAATTGTGCAGACTCCTGAGATAAAATTTCTAGCATGGATCCAGCAATTAGTTCTGCAGGTCTAACATGGCTTTAGATCATCACTGACCTGTCAAGTCTTCAAGGAGCCAGGGAGTGGGGTCAAGAACAAAAATATTACTACAGGGCAAGAACCTCACTTGACTGTGCAGCTGGCCATTCATGTGTAACATTCATGGTCAAACAATATGCAATATTGCTTGTTTTCTATAAATGGCAAATATCAAAAAATAGGCAATGTACAATTGTTACTTTCATCTCTTATTTATTTCAGCACGATCCTGCTACAGCCATAATAATTCCCCAAACTTCCAACACCTGTGCTTTCTGGCACAGGTGTTTGCCATGCCCTTTCAAACTGCATCAGACTGGAACTAGCTGGTCTCCTAGCAGCTGAGCAGGTATTCTCAAATTTGTTTGTTTATTATTGCATGCAGATCCTAGGATGTGCTGTTATAAACTGGTGTAGTCTTTTGACTGGTTAAGCCATAACTAGGAATGGAAGGAATACGGTAGTGCCTAGAAGATAAGTATGGCTAATTGGCTAGCACTGTGGGTAAAGTCGCCAGCCTCCTGTTGGGGGGTGGAGAATCCCCAACCACAACTTGCAGCCACTACCTCCCCCACCACACACACACTATTCACCTGGTTGGTGGGGAAGAAACACATGGGCACAGGCCAACTGCATGCACTCTACCCAGGAGGCATGTGGCTGAAATGGGCATGCACACTTCCATGCCACCAGACAAATAACAACATTTCTGGCATGAAATGGAAGTGATAGGTCACACCTGGGGCTGATTCTCAAAAAATCGGCCCCAAATACTAAGTTTGGGGTTTATTTTTACAGAACTGGCCCCTGGCGTGACCTATTTGTTCTGTGTCGTGCTGGAATTGACATCATTTTCAAGCAGTATGGGAGTGTGTGGGTGTGTGCACACATGAGGTAAATGCCCCACTGTTTCTCTACTCTCTCTCTCTCTCTCTCTCTCTCTCTCTCTCTCTCTCTCTCACACACACACACACACACACACACACACACCAGTTCTCCGGTGAGTCTTGGTGCAATCAAAGCATCTAATATCCAGGCAAGAATAAACAGTCAACTGTAGTGCTGGTCAAATTTGGAGCCAGGTTGGAGACATCCTAGGGTTTCCAACTCTGGGCTTGGAAATTCCTGAAGTTTGGGTAGGGGGTGAAGCCTAAGGATGGTGGGGTTTGGGGAAGAGAGGCACCTTAGTAGGGTATAATGCCATAGAGTGCACTCAAAAAAGCAACCAAGCAACCATTTCCTCCAAGTGATCTTTATAATTCCAGGACATATCCAGGGCCCATCTAAGTTGTCCAAAGGTAGCCTATTGGCTATCTAGTTGCAACTTGCAACCCATTCTATAAAGCTAAGTGCATAGTTTGATTATGGAGATCTGCAATTTAATTAATGAAGCCTAGTTTAACCCAAATCCATACATATTTCTGTCTTAAGTCTTCAGTTAGTACAGAAATATATTAATGTGTGCAAAATGCAAGTGGACTGTAGAGAAAAACTGAATAATGGAGGCCAGATTATAAATCTGCTCTATGTGCATTGGCTACTTGGGCCCCATACAAAATAAATATAGGTCAATTTAAACGTAATGATGCCCAGCATTATGCCCATATGCACAGCATTAGCTCTAAACCAGATGGTTGACTCCTGTGAATGTAACATTATCACATCAACATTGCATTTACCTAGGCCCTGGATTCCTGGCTTGCTAATTCTACACCCCTTGCTTTGAAGCAGCCTGGTACAGATATAATGTTCAATGCATATGGTGTTGCATGGTTAAGGGTTTTATTGACTGATTGATTGCATTCCGATATCACATTTAAATCAGGTCTCATTTCATAATTTAAAATCAGCACCTGAATACCAAGGCCCAAGATGAAAATGTATCTTTTTTCAGTTTAGAAAAAAATATCTATATGGAATTTTATTTGTTTCACTTAGAGCAGCCCCTGCTGTATAACACAGTTCTTCTCAGCATAAGCAAAAAGGTACAATTAACGCTGAAAAGCAAATTCATTTAAAATACAAAACAAAACCAACCTTTATGAGAAAAGCTATATTTCTGTTTGGAAAACTTCTAAGAGATATCATGCTGAGTCCTTTTTCCTATGTGAATGCCCTTTTACCCAGATATTTGCAAATATATATTAAAATGTATACAAACTTATTTACCTGTTGTATTTGTCACAATTGCTGCCTATCATAGCAAATAATAATTTTGAACCATTTGCAGAAGTATTTCAGTGCATTAATTTTCTTTTCAGATTCTGTCGTAGATACAAATGCCATGAGTTATTTTTATTTCCTTGTAATTATTCTAAATATGTAACATATTTCAAAAAGTAATGTAATACAATCCTTTACATCCAGATGTATTTAGTCTGACAAATGAAGGAACTGACTGGTAGAGGAATATATCTGGGTACATACCCAACCCATACACGATATAATGGGGTCAGGGTGATGTAGTGGTTAGGATATTGGTCCAGGATCTTAGAGATCCAGGTCTGAATCCCCACTGTGCCATGGAAGCTCACTGATATTTGCCTAATCATTCTTTTCACCTAAGCTAACTCACAGGGTTGTTGTTGCAAACATAAAATGGAACAGGAAAAGATGTTGTAAGCCACTTAGAGTACCCATTGTGGAGAAAAGCAGGGTGTACATAACTAAAATAAATAATATGTTATGATCCAAGAAAAAAAATGTTGCCATTCTTCAATGACTTTGCGTTCTGGATTTAGCACAGGAATTGTAAAATTCATGAACAGTATCTATTTATGAAAATGATAGATTGTGTCCTCCCACACCTCTCTTTCAAACATATAAGATGTTTCTCCAGCACAAGGAGCCTTCCTTGATATGAGAAGCTCTTTTGCCAGTGGAATATCCTCTTCAGTTACAGGAAGGCTTCTTTGCCACAGGAAGAGTTGTCATTAGCCAAACCAAGTGGGAGGGCACAACTAGGAGTTTAGGATTCAGTATATCCAATCCAAAAATATACCCCAGAAATACCTTGTCAATATTTTTCGAGTATATTCAGGAATCCCAATCAAATCTGGGATTCTTGGATATACCAACATTGAGTCCATTATATCTGGGGGGCTGGAGGGTCTGTTTTTAATGAAAACTACATTGAAATTGCAGCATAGTGGGCTGCCTGTCCTTTAAAGAAATCCCAAGTTTCAAGGGAAACAGACCAAGAGGTCCAATTCTACAGGTCCCTGAACAAGGTCCCCCTCCATTATAGCCTAAGGAAGGGGGATCATCAGCTTTCTGCCTAGAAAGGCTTATCCAAACACAGGAGAGCAAATACCAACCCATAACTAACACATCTACTTGATGCTTTTCCATAAAATCCTTTGTTATTTCCCCTCTAACTTTCAGTTGTGACACAACTTCCTGGATTGTGACAGTTTTCCATCATGATAAATATCAACACACATTCCCCAATCAATGCTGAAAGTTTCCTGGAAAGTTATTTGTATGCATTTTAGGTTTACAAGATTGCTTCCATAAATCTAGCATGGAGTTAGCTAAAATGTAAACCCATTTGCATCAGCAGGGTTCAGTGCATTTGTGCTAACTTGTAGCCAAGATGTTTATGACAGGTCTTCTCTTAGAGTTTTCTTTCAGCAAACTCTATAATACATTTTGTTAAAATACATTTCTTTTGGCCTAAGAATAAAATTCCACCAACTTAACCCTAATGGATATAATGAACATAAGGAAAGACCAATGCTAGCCCAAGACCTAACACACAAGGAACCATAGAGTTATAGGGTTGGAAGGGACCTCCAGGGTCATCTAGTCCAACCCCCTGTACAGTGGAGGAAATACCCAACTACTTCCCAAACCACCAGTGACCCCTGCTCCATGTCCAGAAGATGTCAAAACACCATCAGGATCCCTAGCCAAATTGACCTCGGGAAAATTGCCACTACAAAGAACATATGCATGAAATCAATGAATGCTCAGTGAACGATAGAAAACAAAGTTTTACCCAACAAGCCCTTTTGATGAGAAAGAATGAAAAGTTCTAGGAAATTTTCCTTATCATCATGACAACTAGCCTTTTATACTGTTGATCTTTTCCCCCATCACCTCCATTTCACTTATATATTGCTATTTATTACCTGAAAGAAGTGAATGTGAAAGAAACCACAGACAAAATATTAACAAAGTAATCTGCATAAATGCCAACCAGAATACCTTGTGGTATCTCATTTTTGTTCAAAAATCATCTCAAGGTATAGGTTAGCGGGATGGGGGGGGGGGTTGCAAATAAAGATCCTGTGAGAAACTGTAGGGGAAGGGAAGCACAGTATGGAATTAAAAAAAAAACATTTTGGAAGTTTGAGAATGCCAATTTACACTTCTTCCTGCCTCTTACCATCCCCTAACTGTTTCTCCTGTTGACACCAATGGAGGATAAAGCGTGCTCAATTATATGTGTCTGGGGGAAGGAGCTATTTATATTTTTTTCTGGGAAAAAAACTCACTGTTTCTTCTGTATGTAAAGGTAGAATCTATAGAAACCCCTATCTCAGAGAAACTTAGGGCCAACACATGATGTTTTTGACAAGTTGGGTCCAGGCCTAACTCCCTAAATCCATTTCATTTCTCCTTGCAATTACATAACAGTTTCAGGAAAAGGCAATTTCCTCAGGAGCCTGAATGGGCTTGGGACAATGGCACAGGAGAGGTGGGGCTCCTGCCTTCACACCTGTGCCATTTTCCTAAGCGAAAACATGAGGGGGAAGTAATTTTCCCAACTTTGGAGATGCACATGGCTGTGGAGTGGAGTCAGGAGGAATCCATCCTGCTTTTGTGCTGTTGCCCTTAACTGAAGCATGTTTATGGGGATTTTAAAAATGCCTTTCCCAGAAGCTATGGTGTCACGACAGGGAAAGCAAGCTGCATCCATGGAACTCAGATTCAGCTCATCAAATAAAAAAAGTAACGTATCTTTGGCCTTTTCTTGGAGCACTTCTAATGGTTTACATTCCAGACACTGATCAGGACTATAGTGAGTTAGATTTAGCAATGCCTAAGGAATGCAAACTCAAAAGTAGGCCTGGCTATTATCATTTTGTGCCTGCAGATGAAGGACTGGCACTGAGAGAGCTCCACTTTAGCTGAGGCACAGCTCGTTTGAAATGTATAACAAGTGCTGACTTCTCAAGCATCTTAAATGGGAGTAAACCCACCAAATTCAGGGAAAGTTAGCTTTGAGAAAACACGATTAGGCTGCACAACTCTTTAACATCAACCCTATAATCTAGACATCATCCACATAGACACTCTATGAGTACAGAGGAGATATTTCTTTTAATCATGGTAGATCTTCAAAACCAAGTTTTATTAAGAGATTCTTATTAGTTTAATTGGTAACACAGTACAGTTAATCTATTTAGCAAATCATTTGTGAGTCAGTGGAAATACCTGACATCCTGATAATAATGCTAAGTCACTCTTCTGTATAAATTCCCATTCTTTTCAAATAGTACATAATATCACACATAGGTTAACTAAAGAATTTTACCGTAACCTTCACTTTTGATGGACTTTAAGCTCACTAGCTTATCCCACTCAATAAAATATATTATATTCCATTTCTGAAGAAAGCCTCACAGACCTTCTTTCAATATTTAATAATGGTCAGGGTAGAACGAAATGTTTTGTACTTCCCAGTCATAAGAGTCTGCTCACTTTATTATTGATCTGTGCAGGCTTATTTTTAATATTTGATTGTCAGAAGGCTAACTACTAAAGTTATGCCTATAGTTTTAGAGGGCAGAAAAAAAGTTCATGTGCTCAGGGAGAATGTATTACTGAATGTATTACTGAATAGTATTAAATAATATGTACATTTGCACAGCTAAGTTTTCTCCCATGTTAAACTTTTAAAGTAAGTTTGTCAAAGAAGCTCTAGGAGAGTGTTTAGTCTTGCATATGTGTTCATAATTTTTAGATCAGGAAATGGAAGTATTGTTCTGGTGCAGCCACTTTTCTGAATTTAAAATTAACATATCACAATTATACATGTATAAATATACCAGGGTTGGGTTGTTGGTTCCTTTTCATTTTTTGTGCATGGTCAGTGGAATTTTTTCACGTCCCCTATTCTCTTTGCTGTTTTCTCCTGCTTGATCTCTTTGCTATTGTTTGCAGTTGATGAAAAGAATAGGTGACAATTTTAACAGCAAGATAGCTATAAAATGATGTTACTGTGGTCAAGGAAAAGGGCAACTACAGTTTTGCCTCCCTCAGTCAAAATAAAGGGCAGATACCAGGCTTGAATATTAAACTGGGCCACTTTATTGGGCTGTTTCCACTGCTCAGGCCATTGACCAGCATACCAGTGCCCCTGAAAGTACACTCCAAAAGGTCCTCCCTCTAGAAGGTAACCAGATTATATGCTGCCAAAACTCTCCCCAAACTGCCAAGTTGGCTCTCATATCCTGATTAATCCAGATCCTATGGTGGGAAAGCCTAAGACTGCCCATGACAGCACAAAGGCATCATAGAAACACCCTACCTGGTGCCACCACTCTGCACCCAAAGTTTAGGTGCCCAACCAGTTGCTGGAGCTCCAATAATTAAACCTTCCATTTTTCCCTGAAAGAAGCCAGAAGGACACGGAGGTCTCTCAACTTCTCAGCCAGCAACTGTGAAGTCTGCCACATTGTGTCGAGTTCTATACTTAGGAATGTAAGCACCTCCATCTTGTGGGCTAATGGGATCCCAAGCTCTTCTGCCAGTCTAATAAAGCCAGCTAGAAGACGGGCACATTGCCCCCAATCTACCACACCCACAAAAAGAAAATCTTCCAGATAGTGCACCGTGTCCCGGCATCGAAGCCAGGACTGCAAAGCCCACTCAAGGAAAGAGCTGAAGTGCTCAAAGGCTGCACAAGAAATTGAGCAACCCGTAGGGAGAGCCCTAGCCATATAGTACTGACCTTCAAACAAAAATCCCAATAGTTCAAAATCCCCAGGATGAACAGGCAAAAGGCAAAATGCTGACTTAATGTTGCATTTGGCCATTTCAGCTTCTACTCCACAGTGCATGCCAACTTTGAGCGGTTGGTCAAAAGATGTGTAATGCACCGAGCATAGACACTCGGGTATGGCATCATTCACTGACTCACCTCCGGGGTAGAAAAGGTGGTGAATGAGGCAGAACTCACCTGCTGCCTTCTTTGGCACAACATTCAAAGGGGAGACTCTCAAACACAGGACAGGAGGAGAACTGAAGGGGCACTCCTCAGCACATTCCTTGGCGATCTTACAGCTAACAACCTCCTCCATGCCAACAACAGAACACAAACTGGCCACCATGAAGTGGGCCCAGGAGCCCTTCCAACAAATAATGTGCATCCTGCCACTTAGGGTATCCAGATAGGAGATGCCTAAGGACTTTCAGCCTTATAGGACAGTGTCCTTTTACCAGTCAAAGACTGGGCACCGCCTCCTCCTCCGCCCCTCTTAGCCCATTTTCTTGACTGCCTAGGGTAGGCTGTGAATGGATGGGGGCCAGCACAAATGGGGCACTGATGCTTGAAACTACAAGCCTTTCTTGAACAGACCCCCTGGGAGCTATACTTCCAAAAGAGCAGGCAGGGTTGAACTGGCTGCCCCATGAGGGCATGGAAGCCCTTTGCAGCTTGCTGCCACTGCACTAGATGGTTGCTATCAGAGCAGTCACCCGCATTTGGCTTGGTGGGGGGACATAACCTGCAGACAAAGCTGCTAATGAATCTATCAGCCCACCAGGGCTGAGCCCTGGCAATAACCCCTGCATAGATCAGCATGCCTAGTAGTCAGTTGGCCCAGGTGCGATCGACCTTCCTGTGCTTCAGTCATTTTTTCTCCCTATCATCTAAGTCTTCCTTATCCTTTTTAAACAATCCTCTAAAAAGGAGAGTAAATACATCACCTATTCTTTCTTAAGTATTTTCTCCCTTGTGCAAGGGGTTAAATGATCACCTAAAGGCATTGCAGTGTCCTCAAATGGAAGGCCTCTAAATGGGATCACCCTGTAGGCTGAAGTGTAAGGCATAGAGGTGCTCTGTGGGAAACAGGATACTGATACCACATGAACCCACATGAAGGGCTGGCTGTGGTGTCTGCCTCCAAAAGGACCATGCTGCGGGCATGCCCTGTATTTGCAGTGTAGCGGCCGACATGTAAGGTGCTTGCAGTGCCTGCAATGCTGTTGGGGGGCATGGGGGCAGACATCTGACCTCATGGCCACCAAGGCCAGGAACAAGCTTATTATGGCAAGATTGACTTACCATCCCATTCCAACGAGTCGACAGCAATTGCCCGGGGGCTAAGCTCAACCGATATTCCTGTTCTGCCGTTCTTTCTTGTTCCTCATCATTGTGACTCACTGCTGGTACACCTGCATGCTCACCACCAGTTGTTCCCGATGTCCCTTCTAGAGCAGAGAGATGATTAAGCACTTCACACTGAAAGGTAGCTGTAGATACAGCCCCAGACGACGTGACCTTTTCTGCCCACCTAGCCAGAACCATGGTGCTGCCTCTGGCCTGTTCCAGGGCTGCCAAGTGGTCCAGTATCTCCTGCCTCTCAAGGTCCACCCCCTCATCTTCAGATGATGACAAGGCAGGAACAGGCCTCTTTGGAGCCAGCCACTTGGCCAGCTGCTTGGAAGTACCTCTCCCTTTAGGCATGATTAGTGAGGGTAACCTAAGACAAAATTGGCCACCCGCAACCTAATCTGTATTAAGTAAAATACCACTGAAAGCCAGGGCTTCAAGATGCTGCTTACCCAAAGCCACTTACTGAGCTTATGGCAGTAGAGGGGTAAAAATGATCAGAATGCCAATTTGCAAGCTCAGACACTCAACCACTGCACTACAGTAACTGTCAAATAGGTGACCAATTAACAAACAAGTTAGGAAAGCCTCCCACCAAAATATTGTCTGACATTCCAACACAGGCCTTCTTAAAATGGTTGCCACCTGGTTGCAGATCTGGGCCCAGAAACCACAAGATGGCCACCAATTGTAGGCCTACCTAAGATGGCCACCCTCCTTCAAGACCTTGGCGCAGCACCCTGCTTGTAGGCCTAAGGCAGGCCCAGACCAAGCACAACCCATTACTTGCCCAACAGCAAAATATTGAGCAAGGTGGGTAAACTTTGCCCTTCGGCGCCCACCCAGGCACTAGCTGAGGGGAGAAAGGGCAGCAAAGTGGCCTAGGAGACGCCATGCATGGGGAGAAACACTAGAGGCTAGCTGCTGATGCAAACGCTGTGTGGGAGAGAAGTGGCAGTGAAGCAGCCCAAGCAGTCCTGGCACTCAGTGTGGTACAATAATGCCCCTGGAACCGGCCGCCAGAGAAAAGCCCCACTGCACACGAGCCTGCAGCCACCACAAGCAGCAGCATGCAGGGCAAAGCCCTCACAGGTGAGCCTCTGTCACAAATGCCACACAGGGAGGCGGAGGCCTCAAATGGACCCTTGTGGCGGCAGCAATCAGTGCAGTGCAAAAAAAGCTGGCCTCCAAAAGCCGACAAGAAGTATGCCCGCAGCAGCAGTGAACAGAAGACACCATCTGATAAACACTGTGGCTGCGCACCAAGGCTCAGGCAGAGATGAATGAATATGCTCTGACCCTGCTGAGCTGATGAGGCGACTGAATGCTGAGGCAGGGTGGAGCCAGCTAATAAGCCTTTTGCTCTGCTCACCCAGCAAAGCCCTATATACCCAGGAAAGGTACGCTGCCTTTCCTTCTTCTGGGGCCGCAAACATGGCCCCCATCCAAGCTGTGGTGCTGCCAGCCAGGAAGGCTGTCATATGCTGAGTGTCGAGGAAATGTAAGAACAATTTAAACTTTAAAACAGAACCAAAGTTGTCACAATATTTGGTAGCATGCCTAATTATATTGTAGCTTATTGTACTCCTTATTTTGTTGCTACATTGTGGTAACTGTAATAGTAGTTGCCATATTCCATGTGAAGTTGGGGGGGTAGCAACACCAGTACAGAATACAACAAAACTTAAGGGTCATGAACCGAGTAGCAAACTAGAACATTGGCAATTTTTAGCAGTTCCATTAAATAGCATTGGCACAAAGTGATAACAGTCTGTGAGCAACTATAATCACCATCTTTGTTGCATATTGCTTTCACTCCGAACTTCTTCTCAAGTCCAATCCTTTTCTGATAGCCCAGTGCACTGGAAAATAGAATGCTTTTCCAGGGCAAGGGGTAGAGTGAGAGGAAAGGATAATAACTTTTGGAGGGGAGGAAAGGGGAAGGTAGAGGGGTCCCCCCCTTTTCCAGAACAGGATAAAGTAAATTCAGATATAATTCTGTCTTGAAAGCAGTACAAAATCTACTGACGGTAAACTGGGATGCATTGACTTGTGCTTGACTGTTAAATGGCACCCAGAGTTGTAGCCTCTTTGACACATGTTCCATTGTATGGCCTACACTGTGTAACTTTTATGTCATTTATAGTCTGTCTTTTTCCACATTGTGTCTCAGCAAAAATGGTGCACAATGAATAGCATAAATAAAAAGGCACATTTTGAAGACATGCCTTCAAAATGGAGTCTTATACATACAGGAACAACATTTTCATGATATTACAGGATTTTTACCAGTCACCATGTTGTAACTAGCATTGCATAACTGCCAGTATGGGCAGAGAATGCATTCGAAAACTATTAACTATTTATTTAGAAAATCATAGGTGAACGTTACCTCCAGATAATACAGCTAGTTTCAAGTAGACTTGGGCATCAACCAAAAAAAATTAACGAACCAGCGGTTTGTAGTTTGGTGCCGACAACGAACCCGAATCAGCGAACCGCAACAAACTTTTCCTGCTGATGAACCGGTTCAAGGTTTGTGGTTCGTGGGTGTCAGAATGGCCCCCGTTGGACTTAGAGAGCCCATATTCCCAGGGAGGGTTTAGCAGGCTCTCCTCCAGCCAGCAACCAAGTTTGGTCAAGATTGCAATAGGGATCTTGGAGTTATACCTTCTCCAATCCGAGGCCCCCAGGAAATTCCCATGCAATACAATTAGAGCCACCAGTTGACATTGGCCCAGTGTACAAGAGGTTGGCCATCAGAACTGCCTATCAGGGTTTGCAGGGATGAGATCGGAGTGCCCATGGCTATAGAACACCCCCTTCCCCCTCCTTCCCCCCAGGTGTCTTCTCCCATGTAACCAATTGTAACCAATTTGCAGCTCCATGGTTGGAAGGAAGGCCTGCCGATCAAGGTAAGCTGGGCTTTGATTCGGGTTTCCAGGGCAACAGAAGGAGTGCAGACAGAGTTCAGGCATTCCTCCAGCTCCGTTTCCAAGGGAATTGATTAATGATGCCTGACTGTCTGGCTTCATGAACTGCAGGCGTTCGCAATGAACCAGGCTTCCAATGAATGCTGGTTCATTGGCCATGGACCCTCACGAACTGCCGGTTCGCAAACAGACAATCAGGCGGTTCGTGGGGTTTTTTGGTTCGTAATGCTGTTCGTGCCCATGTCTAGTTTCAAGTATTATTTCTTTTGTGGGGGAGCTAATGAGTCTCTAGAGCTGAGCTACACTGAACTTTTTAGTTAGGTTTGTCTAAGTTGACATCTTGGTTTATGGAAGGCCATAATCCCAGAGTTGGTGTCCATGTTGGGAAGAGCATTGTTGTGAGTGAGTACTTGTTTTAGGTTAGGGGCTGTTTGTGGGCAACAAAAGGTTTGCCTCCCTATGCTTGTGAGAGTGTAGTATCATTGTCCAGCTTACCATACATGAAGAGGTCAGGAAAGCTCCTATTCTCCTGTCTTTCTAAAAACAATGCAAACCTGAATTATTCAAAAGGGCTTTTTATTCAGATAGGAGGCTGTACTGTAAGACAGTGGTCTCAAAGATTTGCATCAGTAAAGAAATAGTGATCATATAATTTACTTCTGTGTGCTAGTAAATACAATGTTGCTTTAAGTATGAGCCTACCAAGTAGAATCATAGAATCATAGAGTTAGAAGAGGTTTTGCAGACTATCTAGTCCAAACCCCTGCCTAATGCAGGAATAGCCTAAAGCATCCCCAAAAAGTATTCATCCAGCTGCTTCTTGAAGTCTGCTACTGAGGGAACCCACCACACTGCTAGGCAGCCGATTCCACTGCTGAATTACTTTTAATGTGAAGAAATTTTTCCTGATGTCTAGCTGGTACCTTCCCTCCTGTCATTTAAACCCATTGTTTCTGGTCCTATCCTCTATTGCTAACTGGAACAGCTTCCTTCTCTCCTTCAAGTGTCAGCTTTTTAAATACTTAAAGAGAGCAATCATGTCTCCCCTCAACCCCCTCTTCTCCAAACTGAATATCCCCAGGTCCCTCAGTCTTTCCTCATATGGATTGGTCTCCAGGCCCCTGATCATCTTGGTTGCTCTCCTCTGCACACATTCCAATTTGCTAACATCCTTTTTGAAGTGAGGCTGCCAGAACTGCACATAATACTTCAAGTGGGGCCTGACCAATGTGGTATATAGTGGGACAATGACATCCTGTGATTTGGATGTTATGCCTTTGTTGATACACCCAGGATTGCATTCACCTTCTTTGTTGCTTCATCACACTGACTACTCATATTTAGCTTCCCATCATCCCATATACCAAGATCTTGTTCATACACACTGCTACCCAGAAGTGTATCCCTCATCCAGTAACGTTCCCTTCCACCACCCCTGCCAATCACATTGTGGAGAACTGGAGTGATTTTAAAAAAAATGAGGCAAGCTCACATCACATTGCAATTGGTTTGTTGTGGGGCAAGATGGACAATGACTGGAGAAATGTTTCATTCTTCTGCAAAGCAATTGAGGGGAAACTGCATGAGCAGCATGAGTGACACTTCTAGATTTTTGGGATCAATAATATGCACATGCACAAAATTTTATGCACTACAAATTATATGCAAACCACCTTCTCCTCATACTCTTCTCTTTAGCCTTCCTGTAGCTTCTCCCACCCCATTATCCCACCTGACTACACTGTTTTATTGAGTCACTGTTAATTTAATATGCTGTAATGTAATGTGAATGTGAATTCAAGTATTAGTCGATTAAACTTTCTTTACACTTTAAAATTTGATATTTGAAAATATTAAAAGTAAAAGCCCCTAAAACAGTAAAGGTATTTGGTAATCTAAGAAAAAGAATAAGAGCCTACCTATCCAAACTTAAACAATGAAAAATGAGATCACTAATCTACAAAGAGATAGAAACAGGTAAAACACTAATTGAATGCAACTAGAAAAGCCATCAAACCAAAAAATGTTTTTTTAAAATAAAAGAAAGAAAGAAACTCGTCAGAAACAAAGAAAAGGAATGGCAAAAGATCAAAACAAACTAGAGATTAATCTACACAGAACCCAAGACAGCAATGAAAATAATACCTCTTCCAAACTTCCCCACCCTAATGACCAAATGTTGCCCCTCTTAGTACCCTCCTTGGGGAAGAGAAAAGGCTAGCTGATATTTATAAATATTTATAAATTAAATATAGAAGAAAATTAAACTAGTCTTTCAAGAAAACAATTTGGAACACTTTAGACAGAATCCATCTGGCCAAGCCAGGGGCCTCTCCCAGGACACAAGGAGGAGCGCAACAGACTGTGTGAATGGCCATGGCAGCTCTCCTGAAAGGCCCAAGGGCTAAGATTGTCTGGGAGAAATGCTGTTTTCTGGGGAGCAGGAGGTAGGCAGGCAGGCTCCTAATAATCCATGATATTATCAGATCTGGGAATCATTCTAGGAGGTCATTGACTGCCTCAGAGATAGCCTATCTGATCTGATGCCATGTAAATTGGATAACCTTTAGGGTTGGGAATATCCAACTGCACACTCCTAATCTCAACTTTAGTCCATTGAGCATTTCTAAGAAAAAGATTATGGGCGGTGGTGGTGGTGGTGGTAGTGAGGAGATAATCAATTCACTGAACATGCAAGCAGGGAGTTAGGGGTGTGACTAAGCCATACTCTTTTGTTGTGGTGTTGGTCATGCTGTTCTAAATGGACTGGAGAGGAACGTAATTCTCTTTCTTCGACTTGCTGTTTCTCATTTCTCCTGCATTTCACTGGCATCATTCCTCTGACTTGACGCAAGATGTGGCAATTTTTAAAAAACTTAAAAAAATAATTTGTTTTTCTTACATGATGGTGGGGAAATGTGCTGCATATGTCAAAACAAAACACTAGTGATTCTTGGATGTCATGTTCTGCTTTCAAATGAAAGGGGGGAAATCCTTTACGTGCACAAACAAATAGGCATTGGTATGGGGAGATGGGAGTCAAACCATTTACAGATCCTACAACAGTAGACTTGTCCAGGCAGATGGTAGTCATTTAGGCATGACCTCCTGACAATTCAAAATCTGGAGAAGCCTGGCTAAATCTATGTCATGGAGTAGGAAAGGACCAGTCCACTTCAAAAAATTGGGTTAAAAGGCACTTCTTAAACACCTGCAACTAATATTCTTGTCTACTTTTTCTCTTCTCTGCAAACTTTTAGTATGCCTAAAGAGGGCCTGTAATGATATAAATAGCAACTAGATGAGAAAATCTATTGTTCAGCCCTCTTCTGAGTTGCACCCTTCTAAGTGCATCAAAGTCAATGAGCTTAGAATGGTCTAACTGTACTTAGAATAAAATCTCACAGGGAAATGGAAAAGGAAGAAGGTTGTCCCTGGACTATTCTGGCTTTTTCACAATATGTTTTACCACTACTAGAATAAATTAAGCATCCAGAAAAATGTGCAATAAGTTTGCATTTAAAAAAAAAAGTTAAAATCAATTAAGAGCTTGAAAGTAAATCTAACTATATAGAGTACAGCAGCTTGCATTCTCAGCCACACAGTTGCTTTATGGTCCTCCTCCTATAGTTATTGTCATATTTAATTGCATGTTTAATATGTCCTTGGCTCTTTTCCCAAAGCCAGATGAATGTGCCAAACCAATCCACTTCGGTTGCTTCCCCCTTTGTAGTTGCTGGCTTTCCATTCTGTACATGTTTTTTCTAATGTCACTCTCTCTTTGCTCTCCCTAAACCCATTTTTTTATAGAAGAGGAAAAAATTTCTTCTTTGCTAAATAATCTTCAAAGTATAACGTTATAGTGTCTGTTACTTAAAAGGATAACTTACAATTTTTAAAAATTAAGCATGTTAATGATAGTCATGAGTGACATCTGAGAAGTCACTCAGTGTTTTGTTTGCGTTTAGATAACTTTGGTGGTAAAATAATAAATAATTTTATTATATAATAGTAGATTACTAATATCTTTATATTAGTAGATGGATGTATAAGATTTGTTAATTCAGTGTGTCACCATTTGAGATGGGCATGAAACAGGAAAAAATGAACCCTGAGTTTTGTGGTTCATCGTGTTCCATGAAACACAAACCACAAACTTTCATGAAATTGTCCCATTTCATGAAACGATTCATTAGGTTTGTAATTCATCAGATCCCAGGGCCCTACAATGCTCCCCATCATTCCCAGAGATGCCAAACTTGCAGGGAAACTTCAGCACGCTCTCCTCCAGCCACCCTCCAAGCAGCTCTCTTCAGGCTCTTTCTGCTGACTTTCCCCTCCCATCCTCCTGGCTTACGGCTTTCTGCTGCTGCTGGAAGAGAAGTCAAGCGGAACAGATCTGCTTGGGTTTTCCTCTCTTCAGGTTCTCTTTGCTGAATTTTCCTTCCCATCCTCCTGTTCTCCTGCTGCTCTGACATGCCCTCCCCCCCTCCAAGTTCTTGAAGGAAAAGCCGAGCAGAGCGGATCCACTCAGGATCTGCTCCGCTCAGGTGGGGGGTGGGAAGACATGTCAGAGCAGCAGGAGGATGGGAGGTAACGAGTCCTGAAGCTAGCAAGCAGCAAGCAATGGCAGAAGAAGCTGCTGAGGCTGCCGCCGCTGTTACTCCACCATCCTGTTCTTAAAAATGGAGAAGGAAAACAGAGAGGGGAAAGAGTCTCTGACCACAGTTCCCAGGTAAACTTGCACAGACCCACATTGCTCAGCTCTCAGATTGGCAGGGAGAGCTGCCTAACAAGGTTATGTGGGCTAAGTTTGGGGTTTCCACAGCAACAAAAGTTCTGCAGACATTCCAGGCCTATGTTGCCTAGGAAATCAGTGGATCGGTGCCAGCCTGTTGGGCATCATGAAGCATTCATGAATCGAATGAATCGGTCCCAAAAGTCATGGATTTTATATAAAACGCGGCCCCACAAAATGTGTTTTCGCGATACCTGAATCGGACCGATTCATCATGAAATTTGATTTGTATTTCAATTTGTGCCCATATCTAGTCACCATCAGTTGAAGACTATGTTGATATGAAAGAATTGAACTAATCCTGGTGGGAAACTCTCTCATTTGAATCACAACAAACAAGACAATCACAGATTGTTTCTGGATGAACAGAGTTAAAGTGAAACTGCATTCAAGTAAGGGCTGATCCATACACAACACATTTTCTGCATGAACATGCACAGTGAGGTGATGATTCATGACAAGTTTTTGCTGAGCAGTGACCCAATTTCCTGTATGGAAGTGGTATCAATATTGGTAATCCATGTGAAGTAGCCCTAAAACACCTTTGAATAACCTCATATATTGGTGAACAATTATATACACTGCAACAGGAAATGAACAACATATATTAGATCATGGAAATGCCAGTTGTTCTTGGTCATGCAGATGAGCTATTTAAAATACATATACAGTACCACTACTGTAAACTTGACAAGCTACTCTATTTTAATTTATGGAAATTGTATTAAAGGTGATCTGAACAAAGGAGTAGAGCAATTGGACTGTTAATTAGTGGAAGCAAGCAAGTGTGCAAAGATTAGGGATAAACAAAAGCAGGCAATTTTCTGGTAGAAGGTGTCAGTGAAGGTTCTTAAGGAGAATTTTAAATTGCCTTTGTGAAAATGCAAGTTTATTATATGGATTAATGATCCATTAATGTCTATCATTTATAATCATAATAATGTTTACTACTTGAAATAGTAAACAATTTTTCCACTCAGTACCATCTGGGAACAAACTGTGATGTACATTGCAATCCTAAACATGTATACTCAGGTGTGCTTATTATTGTAGTCATTCTTAACTAGCTGCTGCCTTTCCTGAGTAAAACAAAAACAAAAACAAAAACTTACCACTGTGAGGTATGCCCTGGTGACATTTAGATTATAAATGCTTCAAGTTAAACTGAAGAACAGAAGGCAGGTCAGAACAAACCCACAGTACAGTAATAGAAAGGAATGATGGATCTTCACTTCTCAAGTTACTGCTAATTTTTGTTCAGGTTGAATTTATTCCAAGGATTGGCTGCATTTGGGCTAGGCACAATGGTGAATATTCTGGTACAATGTCATAACCCAGTATTGTTTCAGGGACATGCCCCTGACATCAGATTGATACAACATGAGATAACATTGCTGTGACAACAACAGTCACAGTTGCTGTAGGCTACCATACGAAGTAATTGGGCAGCATAGAATAAGCCAGAGAGGTTGTATGTGGTGGTAAGTTCATTCTAGCATGACTCACCCAAGCAAAGTTTCCATACCTGGAGGCAAATAACTCATCTTCACATTTTTCATGACCTTTCTACTACTTCACGTAACACTGGGTACACAGTTTATCTTCTCACCTTTCTCGCACTTAGCTATGATTAAGTACAAATGTTTGGGTAGCAGTGAATTGATTTGTATGACTGGGAGCCTAGTGTCTCAGCAGAAAAATAGGAAGTAACAGGCTGTAGAGATGGTAAATATTCACAGCAATAAGTCCTCATGTCTTTAGGAATAAATCTGCAATGTATCATGCCAGCTGTTTCCAGAGCTGAAAACTAGATTTCTCGGCACCATAATTAGCAGTACTGATATGTCATGATGCTCAAATATATAGTTGGTGCTACAAAATAAAGACAAATATAGCAGTGGCTGGTGAAGTGGCTCTCTGGTGGGAACCAACTTCTGCCCTTATGCAGAGTGGAAAGTGATTGCAGCACTTTCTGATGTCCATAGCCTGCATCCATGCCCAGACAATAATAGGCAATCACCAATTTTTCTTACATGGTTCTGACTGAGCTGCCTCAGCCTCTGCCTAATGACAGTTACAAGAAGAAAGAACTGATCCACATTGGTGGCTGCTAATTGCTTCCAGAAACTGCCCTAAATCCTGGCGAAAACGAGGTATCAAAATAACAGCAAGAATTGGGTAAAAATTTTAGTGAGGCTGGCCCAGTTTGATTCATCGTACTTTTAGGACAATCTCATTTTTTGTCTCCCCCACCCCCCCCCTCCACGCATACACACTGGCTTCAAAAAGTTTTAGCAAGCTCAGAAAATATTATTTCCCAACTGTGATTTTTACCACCAGTTGCGTTTAAAAATATGTTTAGTCATATTTATTTGTCGACTGAGGGACATACATGGACTAAAAATCATAGTTTTCATTTGCCTTGTTTTCAAAAATCTGGTTTATGTACTTCATTGAGCACAGGAGAAAATGAGGGGAAAAGGAAAAATTAAATCAAAGCAATAAAAAAAGAAGGCAGTTTTCTGATTTGCTCAATAAATGTGCTATTCCAAGTAAGTGGAATGTTGTATATCTTGTTAGCATCCCTTTAAATATATGCATTCCTCTCACTCGCTCTGTATTCTACTGCAATAGGACATAGCCTTAAACTCTTGCCTACACATTTTCTTTACACCTATTGTTGACTTTCCTGTTTTTCATGCCTTGGAAAATAATTTTTCATCAGCCAACATTTTGATATCCCCCTCTCCCCATTATTTTAAGAGCCTTACATTCTCCCAGATTTTTCCCTTGCTGCCCTCATGCAGAATAATGAAATTTCTAATTAAACAAGAAGATGCTAGATTTGGCAAATACTAGGTTTCCAAATGCTGTGCTTAAATATTAGGTTGCTAAATGCTGTGCTTAATAGAAAATATGTTTAGAAGGGAAGGGATGGCTCGTGTCCACTTGCCCGGCACTCCTGCCTAAGCATATTCATCATAAAATAGGCACAGAGAGCCTAAATACATAGCCTCCATTTGTGCAACAAGGAATGGTTTTCGTCTCAAACCAAGATCTTATTGTCTTTGTGAGTAGTCTGTACATACGTAGCAACAACATTTGATTTATATACCGCCCTTCAGGACAACTTAGTGCCCTCTCAGAGTGGTTTACAAAGTATGTCATAATTATCCCCACAACAAACACCCTGCGAGGTGGGTGGGGCTGAGATAACTCCAGAGAACTGTGACTAGTCGAGGTGGGCACGGTCTGCATAACAGACCTAATTTCACCACGAATTTACCCAGTCCGTCATTCGCAAACACGCGGGCCGTGGGCATGTGTTTTTCTCATGAAAGCGCTGAACTTTGGGCCTTTTGTCCATCTATCCGTTGGCCCATCATGCCAGAATTCCCGCCATCCCCACTCAAACAATTTCCTAGGCAATGGTGTGGAGCCACCTTCTCTGTTCGGAACACACCGATTTTAGCCCAGGAAACCTTGATTGGCAGCTCTGTCAGCCAAACAGAGATCACCAGCGTTTCTGCATAAAAGACAAAGTGTGCGAAGCCCCACTTCATTTTGCTGGCGCGGGGACGTAAGTTAGCTTAGCAACAGCTTGCTGTGTGGAAGGGGTTTTTTTTTGTGAGAGAGCGGCTTGTGCCTTAGGGCTTTGGAGCTTCGGTTGCAAGAGAGCTTACTCTATTCTCCATTGCTGTTTAATTTTTTTCTCCTTTCAATTCTGGTTTTCTTGAGAGCACTTTTTAAAAAATCCTTTTACCGCACTATCGGGTTACTCTGATTTCTTTCCGCTTGCGAGTCCTTCGGTTCTTCTGGGGCTTAATCCCCCCTCTCCCCCCAAAATCTCTTCCTTTTTTCTGGGTTGTCGGTGTGTTCTATTGTGCTCTGACCCCACCCACTCGCAGACCCACAGAAGGTGCAAGGCAGCTTTGGGCGCTATCTGCTTGAGTTCTTGCCTTCTTTCCCCCATGGATGCAACAAAGGAAGGAAAGAAGTGAAAGAAGCACAATCGTAATAATACTCGTAATTTACATATATATTTCACAATTTTACAAGTACAAACTCCACGATCGCTACAACATGAGCGTCCAGAATCCCAGTCAAGGTCAATCTTTCACTACAATGGGTGAATATGGTTCATAGAGATTCAAGCCGTGGTATAATACATATTAAGCACTCGGAGCAATTAGCTGTGTAGAGGCACCAGCACTACCATCCAAGATTCCAATTGAAAACATTTTTTAGCCACAATGAGTAAATGTACAATTTCTAAAAGTTCAAGTTGTGGCGTGAACGCGTTTTCAAAGAGACAGCGCTCAAAGCAGATAAGTGGTGGAGTAGGTAGATGGCAACGAGTACGAGCCGGCAGTTTTTCTTCGCTCGTTTCAGACCAAAATGTCTTTCTTCAGGCCACCATATCTGAAATTAACAATACACAGTAATGCTACAATTATCGCGCCAATAGCACAAGAATATTGCAGGATCACACGCCATTCGTTTACTTACATCAAAGGCAAAATAATTCAATTCAATCAGCATACCGCATCCATAGCTCCATAAATTATCCAGTGTTATCTCAACCTCTCCCTTTCTGTTTAAATATACTTCTTAAGTATTTAATTGAAACACGCCCAATTCAATTAAGGTCCCATTGCACTTATTCCCATTTTTCAATTACAAACAATACATGTATTTTTAATAAATATTTTTATAAAAGTTTAAATAGTCTTCTAATACATAATATCTCTTCTAAAATGTAATATCTCTTGACAAGGAGAACAGCAATTGTAGTGAAAGATTGACCTTGACTGGGATTCTGGACGCTCATGCTATAGCGATCGTGGAGTTTGTACTTGTAAAATTGTGAAATATATATGTAAATTACGAGTTCTATTACGACTGTGCTTCTTTCACTTCTTTCTTTCCTCTGTTGCATCCGTGTATTGGAAGTGAAACACCCCCCTCCCCTTTCTTTTCTGTTCTTTCCCCCATGTTCTTTCATGGCTGCTGATGAGATGCAAGGGGGGGCTGCTACTGGCCTCTGTGAAACACCCATTCTTTGACGACTGGCAGCACACTTTGGGGGAGCTCTCTGCTTCACTTCTTTCTAAGACCTTCACTCCCTAAATAGTGGGTGACTTCGGGGGAGCTTTCCTGCCTGGCTTTTGAGGTGCAAGGGGATGCTGCTACTGGCCTCTGTGAAACACCCACTCTTTGACGACTGGCAGCACGCTTTGAGGGGCTCTCTGCTTCACTTCTTTCAAAGCCTTTCACTCCCTAAAGAGTGGGTGACTTGGGGGGAGCTTTCCTGCCTGGCTTTTGAGGTGCAAGGGGATGCTGCTACTGGCCTCTGTGAAACACCCACTCTTTGACGACTGGCAGCACGCTTTGGGGGAGCTCTCTGCTTCACTTCTTTCTAAGACCTTCACTCCCTAAATAGTGGGTGACTTTGGGAGAGCTTTCCTGCCTAGCTTTTGAGGTGCAGGGGGGGCTGCTACTGGCCTCTGTGAAACACCCACTCTTTGACGACTGGCAGCACGCTTTGGGGGGCTCTCTGCTTCACTTCTTTCAAGGCCTTTCACTCCCTAAAGAGTGGGTGACTTTGGGAGAGCTTTCCTGGTGGCTTTTGAGGTGCAAGGGGATGCTGCTACTGGGCTCTGTGAAACACCCACTCTTTGACGACTGGCAGCACGCTTTGAGGGGCTCTCTGCTTCACTTCTTTCAAGGCCTTTTACTCCCTAAATAGTGGGTGACTTTGGGAGAGCTTTCCTGCCTGGCGTTTGAGGTGCAAGGGGAGGCTGCTAATGGCCTCTGTGAAACACCCACTCTTTGACGACTGGCAGCACGATTTGGGGGAGCTCTCTGCTTCACTTTTTTCTAAGACCTTCACTCCCTAAATAGTGGGTGACTTCGGGAGAGCTTTCCTGCCTAGCTTTTGAGGTGCAGGGGGTGGCTGCTACTGGCCTCTATGAAACACCCACTCTTTGACGACTGGCAGCACGCTTTGGGGGGGCGTCTGCTTCACTTCTTTCAAAGCCTTTCACTCCCTAAAAAGTGGGTGACTTTGGGAGAGCTTTCCTGGTGGCTTTTGAGGTGCAAGGGGATGCTGCTACTGGGCTCTGTGAAACACCCACTCTTTGACGACTGGCAGCATGCTTTGAGGGGCTCTCTGCTTCACTTCTTTCAAAGCCTTTCACTCCCTAAAGAGTGGGTGACTTGGGGGGAGCTTTCCTGCCTGGCTTTTGAGGTGCAAGGGGATGCTGCTACTGGCCTCTGTGAAACACCCACTCTTTGACGACTGGCAGCACGCTTTGGGGGAGCTCTCTGCTTCACTTCTTTCTAAGACCTTCACTCCCTAAATAGTGGGTGACTTTGGGAGAGCTTTCCTGCCTAGCTTTTGAGGTGCAGGGGGGGCTGCTACTGGCCTCTGTGAAACACCCACTCTTTGACGACTGGCAGCACGCTTTGAGGGGCTCTCTGCTTCACTTCTTTCAAAGCCTTTCACTCCCTAAAGAGTGGGTGACTTGGGGGGAGCTTTCCTGCCTGGCTTTTGAGGTGCAAGGGGATGCTGCTACTGGCCTCTGTGAAACACCCACTCTTTGACGACTGGCAGCACGCTTTGGGGGAGCTCTCTGCTTCACTTCTTTCTAAGACCTTCACTCCCTAAATAGTGGGTGACTTTGGGAGAGCTTTCCTGCCTAGCTTTTGAGGTGCAGGGGGGGGGGCTGCTACTGGCCTCTGTGAAACACCCACTGTTTGACGACTGGCAGCACGCTTTGGGGGGCTCTCTGCTTCACTTCTTTCAAAGCCTTTCGCTCCCTAAAGAGTGGGTGACTTTGGGAGAGCTTTCCTGGTGGCTTTTGAGGTGCAAGGGGATGCTGCTAATGGCCTCTGTGAAACACCCACTCTTTGACGACTGGCAGCACGCTTTGAGGGGCTCTCTGCTTCACTTCTTTCTAAGCCTTTCACTCCCTAAAGAGTGGGTGAGTTTGGGAGAGCTTTCCTGCCTGGCTTTTGAGGTGCAAGGGGAGGCTGCTACTGGCCTCTGTGAAACACCCACTCTTTGACGACTGGCAGCACGCTTTGAGGGGCTCTCTGCTTCACTTCTTTCAAAGCCTTTCACTCCCTAAAGAGTGGGTGACTTGGGGGGAGCTTTCCTGCCTGGCTTTTGAGGTGCAAGGGGATGCTGCTACTGGCCTCTGTGAAACACCCACTCTTTGACGACTGGCAGCACGCTTTGGGGGAGCTCTCTGCTTCACTTTTTTCTAAGACCTTCACTCCCTAAATAGTGGGTGACTTCGGGAGAGCTTTCCTGCCTAGCTTTTGAGGTGCAAGGGGATGCTGCTACTGGCCTCTGTGAAACACCCACTCTTTGACGACTGGCAGCACGCTTTGGGGGGGGGCGTCTGCTTCACTTCTTTCAAAGCCTTTCACTCCCTAAAAAGTGGGTGACTTTGGGAGAGCTTTCCTGGTGGCTTTTGCGGTGCAAGGGGATGCTGCTACTGGGCTCTGTGAAACACCCACTCTTTGACGACTGGCAGCATGCTTTGAGGGGCTCTCTGCATCACTTCTTTCAAAGCCTTTCACTCCCTAAAGAGTGGGTGACTTGGGGGGAGCTTTCCTGCCTGGCTTTTGAGGTGCAAGGGGATGCTGCTACTGGCCTCTGTGGAACACCCACTCTTTGACTACTGGCAGCACACTTTGGGGGGCTCTCTGCTTCACTTCTTTCTAAGCCTTTCACTCCCTAAAGAGTGGGTGACTAGGGGGAGCTTTCCTGCCTGGCTTTTGAGGTGCAAGGGGAGGCTGCTACTGGCCACTGTGAAACACCCACTCTTTTACGACTGGCAGCATGCTTTGAGGGGCTCTCTGCTTCACTTCTTTCAAAGCCTTTCACTCCCTAAAGAGTGGGTGACTTGGGGGGAGATTTCCTGCCTGGCTTTTGAGGTGCAAGGGGATACTGCTACTGGCCTCTGTGAAACACCCACTCTTTGACGACTGGCAGCACGCTTTGAGGGGCTCTCTGCTTCACTTCTTTCTAAGCCTTTCACTCCCTAAATAGTGAGTGACTTGGGGGGAGCTTTCCTGCCTGGCTTTTGAGGTGCAGGGGGGGGCTGCTACTGGCCTCTGTGAAACACCCGCCCTCTGACAACCAGCAGCTTGCTTTGGGGGGCTCTCTGCTTCACTTCTTTCTAAGCCTTTCACTCCCTAAATAGTGGGTGACTTGGGGGGAGCTTCCTGCCTGGCTTTTGAGGTGCATGGGGGCTGCTACTGGCCTCTGTGAAACACCCACTCTTTGACGACTGGCAGCACACTTTGGGGGGCTCTCTGCTTCACTTCTTTCTAAGCCTTTCACTCCCTAAATAGTGAGTGACTTGGGGGGAGCTTTCCTGCCTGGCTTTTGAGGTGCAGGGGGGGGCTGCTACTGGCCTCTGTGAAACACCCGCCCTCTGACAACCAGCAGCTTGCTTTGGGGGGCTCTCTGCTTCACTTCTTTCTAAGCCTTTCACTCCCTAAATAGTGGGTGACTTGGGGGGAGCTTCCTGCCTGGCTTTTGAGGTGCAGGGGGGCTGCTACTGGCCTCTGTGAAACACCCACTCTTTGACGACTGGCAGCACACTTTGGGGGGCTCTCTGCTTCACTTCTTTCTAAGCCTTTCACTCCCTAAAGAGTGGGTGACTTGGGGGAGCATTCCTGCCTGGCTTTTGAGGTGCAACGGGAGGCTGCTATTGGCCTCTGTGAAACACCAAATCTTTGACGACTGGCAGCACGCTTTGAGGGGCTCTCTGCTTCACTTCTTTCTAAGCCTTTCACTCCCTAAAGAGTGGATGACTTGGGGGAGCTTTCCTGCCTGGCTTTTGAGGTGCAAGGGGAGGCTGCTACTGGCCTCTGTGAAACACCCACTCTTTGACGACTGGCAGCACGCTTTGAGGGGCTCTCTGCTTCACTTCTTTCAAAGCCTTTCACTCCCTAAAGAGTGGGTGACTTGGGGGGAGCTTTCCTGCCTGGCTTTTGAGGTGCAAGGGGATGCTGCTACTGGCCTCTGTGAAACACCCACTCTTTGACGACTGGCAGCACACTTTGGGGGGCTCTCTTCTTCACTTCTTTCTAAGCCTTTCACTCCCTAAAGAGTGGGTGACTTGGGGGGAGCTTTCCTACCTGGCTTTTGAGATGCAAGGAGAGGCTGCTACTGGCCTCTGTGAAATACCTACTCTTTGACGACTGGCAACACGCTTTGAGGGGCTCTCTGCTTCACTTCTTTCAAAGCCTTTCACTCCCTAAAGAGTGGGTGACTTGGGGGGAGCTTTCCTGCCTGGCTTTTGAGGTTCAAGGGGATGCTGCTACTGGCCTCTGTGAAACACCCACTCTTTGACGACTGGCAGCACGCTTTGGGGGGGGGCGTCTGCTTCACTTCTTTCAAAGCCTTTCACTCCCTAAAAAGTGGGTGACTTTGGGAGAGCTTTCCTGGTGGCTTTTGCGGTGCAAGGGGATGCTGCTACTGGGCTCTGTGAAACACCCACTCTTTGACGACTGGCAGCATGCTTTGAGGGGCTCTCTGCATCACTTCTTTCAAAGCCTTTCACTCCCTAAAGAGTGGGTGACTTGGGGGGAGCTTTCCTGCCTGGCTTTTGAGGTGCAAGGGGATGCTGCTACTGGCCTCTGTGGAACACCCACTCTTTGACTACTGGCAGCACACTTTGGGGGGCTCTCTGCTTCACTTCTTTCTAAGCCTTTCACTCCCTAAAGAGTGGGTGACTAGGGGGAGCTTTCCTGCCTGGCTTTTGAGGTGCAAGGGGAGGCTGCTACTGGCCACTGTGAAACACCCACTCTTTTACGACTGGCAGCATGCTTTGAGGGGCTCTCTGCTTCACTTCTTTCAAAGCCTTTCACTCCCTAAAGAGTGGGTGACTTGGGGGGAGATTTCCTGCCTGGCTTTTGAGGTGCAAGGGGATACTGCTACTGGCCTCTGTGAAACACCCACTCTTTGACGACTGGCAGCACGCTTTGAGGGGCTCTCTGCTTCACTTCTTTCTAAGCCTTTCACTCCCTAAATAGTGAGTGACTTGGGGGGAGCTTTCCTGCCTGGCTTTTGAGGTGCAGGGGGGGGCTGCTACTGGCCTCTGTGAAACACCCGCCCTCTGACAACCAGCAGCTTGCTTTGGGGGGCTCTCTGCTTCACTTCTTTCTAAGCCTTTCACTCCCTAAATAGTGGGTGACTTGGGGGGAGCTTCCTGCCTGGCTTTTGAGGTGCATGGGGGCTGCTACTGGCCTCTGTGAAACACCCACTCTTTGACGACTGGCAGCACACTTTGGGGGGCTCTCTGCTTCACTTCTTTCTAAGCCTTTCACTCCCTAAATAGTGAGTGACTTGGGGGGAGCTTTCCTGCCTGGCTTTTGAGGTGCAGGGGGGGGCTGCTACTGGCCTCTGTGAAACACCCGCCCTCTGACAACCAGCAGCTTGCTTTGGGGGGCTCTCTGCTTCACTTCTTTCTAAGCCTTTCACTCCCTAAATAGTGGGTGACTTGGGGGGAGCTTCCTGCCTGGCTTTTGAGGTGCAGGGGGGCTGCTACTGGCCTCTGTGAAACACCCACTCTTTGACGACTGGCAGCACACTTTGGGGGGCTCTCTGCTTCACTTCTTTCTAAGCCTTTCACTCCCTAAAGAGTGGGTGACTTGGGGGAGCATTCCTGCCTGGCTTTTGAGGTGCAACGGGAGGCTGCTATTGGCCTCTGTGAAACACCAAATCTTTGACGACTGGCAGCACGCTTTGAGGGGCTCTCTGCTTCACTTCTTTCTAAGCCTTTCACTCCCTAAAGAGTGGATGACTTGGGGGAGCTTTCCTGCCTGGCTTTTGAGGTGCAAGGGGAGGCTGCTACTGGCCTCTGTGAAACACCCACTCTTTGACGACTGGCAGCACGCTTTGAGGGGCTCTCTGCTTCACTTCTTTCAAAGCCTTTCACTCCCTAAAGAGTGGGTGACTTGGGGGGAGCTTTCCTGCCTGGCTTTTGAGGTGCAAGGGGATGCTGCTACTGGCCTCTGTGAAACACCCACTCTTTGACGACTGGCAGCACACTTTGGGGGGCTCTCTTCTTCACTTCTTTCTAAGCCTTTCACTCCCTAAAGAGTGGGTGACTTGGGGGGAGCTTTCCTACCTGGCTTTTGAGATGCAAGGAGAGGCTGCTACTGGCCTCTGTGAAATACCTACTCTTTGACGACTGGCAACACGCTTTGAGGGGCTCTCTGCTTCACTTCTTTCAAAGCCTTTCACTCCCTAAAGAGTGGGTGACTTGGGGGGAGCTTTCCTGCCTGGCTTTTGAGGTTCAAGGGGATGCTGCTACTGGCCTCTGTGAAACACCCACTCTTTGACGACTGGCAGCACGCTTTGAGGGGCTCTCTGCTTCACTTCTTTCAAAGCCTTTCACTCCCTAAAGAGTGGGTGACTTTGGGAGAGCTTTCCTGCCAGGCTTTTGAGGTGCAGGGGGGGCTGCTACTGGCCTCTGTGAAACACCCACTCTTTGATGACTGGCAGCACGCTTTGGGGGGCTCTCTGCTTCTTTCTAAGCGTTTCACTCCCTAAAGAGTGGGAGACTTGGGGGGAGCTTTCCTGCCTGGCTTTTGAGGTGCAAGGGGAGGCTGCTACTGGCCTCTGTGAAACACCCACACTTTGACGACCAGCAGCATGCTTTGAGGGCGGGTGACTTTGGGAGAGCTTTCCTGCCTGGCTTTTGAGGTGCAGGGGGGGGCTGCTACTGGCCTCTGTGAAACACCCGCCCTCTGACAACCAGCAGCTTGCTTTGGGGGGCTCTCTGCTTCACTTCTTTCTAAGCCTTTCACTCCCTAAATAGTGGGTGACTTGGGGGGAGCTTCCTGCCTGGCTTTTGAGGTGCAGGGGGGCTGCTACTGGCCTCTGTGAAACACCCACTCTTTGACGACTGGCAGCACACTTTGGGGGGCTCTCTGCTTCACTTCTTTCTAAGCCTTTCACTCCCTAAATAGTGAGTGACTTGGGGGGAGCTTTCCTGCCTGGCTTTTGAGGTGCAGGGGGGGGGCTGCTACTGGCCTCTGTGAAACACCCGCCCTCTGACAACCAGCAGCTTGCTTTGGGGGGCTCTCTGCTTCACTTCTTTCTAAGCCTTTCACTCCCTAAATAGTGGGTGACTTGGGGGGAGCTTCCTGCCTGGCTTTTGAGGTGCAGGGGGGCTGCTACTGGCCTCTGTGAAACACCCACTCTTTGACGACTGGCAGCACACTTTGGGGGGCTCTCTGCTTCACTTCTTTCTAAGCCTTTCACTCCCTAAATAGTGAGTGACTTGGGGGGAGCTTTCCTGCCTGGCTTTTGAGGTGCAAGGCTTCTTTCCAAGCCTTTCATGCTTTGGGGGTCTCTTTGCATTGTCCCCCCCTTTGTATGGGCATGCTGTCCCCTCTGGCCAGGGCGGAATGGGTCCCCTGAATCATGCCCGCCCCGCGAAGGCAGGAAGGTGGTTGAGTTCTGTTGCTGATGCTGCTGTCATGTTTCTGTCCCCCCCTCTCCGGAACCACGCTGACCCATCCAAGCAATGTCGCCTGTCCTGCCCATCCCCCACATTCCGCAAATGCAGGACGGCAGATCCGGTCTGCCTCCCACTTCACGAGGGACTCTCCTGTTACTGCTCTCTCCTTGGTTACATACACGGTTACGATCAAGCATCCGATTGTACCATATAGGGGTGGAGTTGGTTGTCGACGTGGCAGCTCCCCTGTCAATGGGACTGACGGGACCTCTTTCAGCTGGATGGGAAAGTGTCATGTTGCAACTGAGGACCTCAGCAGCAAGGCAGGAAGGTGGGTGGGTGCAGTCACCTGCTTTTGGCTATTGTGCTGCTCTCTCTTTGGTTTTACAGCGGCCGACTGCATTGTGTGAGGATACATTTGGTTGACATTGTGGAGGCTCTCTAACGGGACCTCTTTCAGTTGGTTGGGGATGTGTCCTGCAACTCTGGTCCTTTCTGGTGAGGCAAGAAGGTGGATCTGCTGCCACTGCTGCAATGTCCCTCAGTGGGACCCTCGGCTAAGGAGGACAATCAGTAGCTGTGGGACCTTCCCCCTCCTCCCCCTCCTCATGACGACACATAGTGTCCCTTGTGTCCTCCTCATGATGACACGTCCTGTCCCTTCCTTCTTTTCTGGTGTGGCAGGAAGGTGGGTGACATTGGCTGCTGCCGAGTTTACGCTAAGATGGAGCTTCAGGTGCGGTCACCTGGTAGCTGTGGGAATCTGGCTTCCCCCAGGCGAATGTGGCCTCCTTTCCCCCCCTCGGCAAGAATACCAGCGCACTCTATTTTGGCCTGTTGGGAACGGGGGGAACTTCCGCCTCTCCCTCCTCATGATGACAAGTCCTGTCCCTGGTATCCTCCTCCTGACGACAAGCCCTGTCCCTCGTATCCTCCTCGTGATGACAAGCCCTGTCCCTGGTATCCTCCTCTTAACGACAAGCCCTGTCCCTTGTATCCTTCTCTTGATGACACGTCCTGTCCCTCATATCCTCCTCCTGACGACATGTCCTGTCCCTGGTATCCTCCTCATGATGACAAGTCCTGTCCCTCGTATCCTCCTCCTGATGACAAGCCCTGTCCCTGGTATCCTCCTCCTGATGACAAGCCCTGTCCCTGGTATCCTCCTTGTGATGACAAGCCCTGTCCCTGGTATCCTCCTCTTAACGACAAGCCCTGTCCCTTGTATTCTCCTCTTGATGAGACGTCCTGTCCCTTGTATCCTCCTCCTGACGACACGTCCTGTCCCTGGTATCCTCCTCCTGATGACAAGTCCTGTCCCTCGTATCCTCCTCCTGATGACAAGCCCTGTCCCTCGTATCCTCCTCCTGACAACAAGCCCTGTCCCTCGTACCTTCTAAGTACCTCCTCTTATTCTTTATAAACTCAACTACTTCCATTATAATTTTTATGTTGACAAAACTGTCTAAGGCACGACTGTTGTCCCTCCCATCCTTTCTGGTGAGGCAGGAAGGTGGATATGCTGTGGGGGAGGGGGCTGCTGTGCCCACATGTCCTTCCTTTACTGACACCGCCACGTTTGGGGAAGTGGGCAACCGTCCTGCTCCTGCGAGCGCAAGGGCCCCTCCGAGTGGAGAGGCTGCTTCCGCTCCCTCCCCCCAGGCATGGGGGAGGGGGCTGCAGTGCCTGCATGTCCTTCTTTTGCTGACACTGCCACATTCGGTTCAGTGAAGTGGGTGTTGTTGGTGACTTTCCTGCTCCTGTGAGCACAAGGGCCCCTCCAACTGGGGAGTCCGCTTCTGCTCCCTTCCCCCAGGTGTGGGGGAGGGGTCCGCAGTGCCCACATGTCCTTCCTTTGTTGACGCCACTACGTTCGGTGAAGTGGGTGTCATCGGCAACCATCCTGCTCCTGCGAGTGCAAGGGTCCCTCTGAGGCTCAATCCTCAAAGTCCAGTGACAAGTAAGACAGTGGCCCAGGTCAGAGCCCTGCCCCTAACCCAAGCAAGCAGACACACCACATCTCTGAGGTGGGACTCATTGTCCACTGCCTAAAGAGGCTCCCTCTGAACAGGGTAGCATAAGTCTCCTTTCCTCGAGGTGTGGAAGACTTCCTTTCCATCCCTCCCATGCCTTCCATTCCAGCAAGGGGCCTTTGAATTGCTACATGATCTCCTGTTGCGGAGTTGGCTTTCACTCAAGTACATCCATTCATTTCCCATCATGAGGAGTTGGTCTCCCCACCCCCAGGGAGGGCATCTATTGTTGATGCAGCCCCATGTAGGGTTTTGTGGGCAGCCACCTCTCCTGGACAGGAGCACAAGTCTCCCTCCTTCAACCAAGGGCGGGTAAGGGTCAGTCAGAATAGGGGAGGGGAAGTTGTTGTTTGTCTCTTTGGAAAAGTGATGATCAAGGAGTGTTACATGAGAACCTTTGGTGGGGAAAGTCTACTCAAGTGAAAATCTGTGGGAAAAACAGGAGTGGGGAATCAAACCCGGCTCTCCAGATTAGAGTCCTGCGCTCTTAACCACTACACCAAACTGGCTCCCCTACACCAAACTGGCTCCCATGATGAGTACATAGTTATGCAAACACAAAGCATTACAACAAAATTTTATCCCAAATTCCTCCTTAGATTGTAAATTCTGTCCCATTTGGTTTCTGAAGTAAAATCAGTGCATTAGAAACCCCCTCTGTTCTTTTTAGTTTTCATTTTTATATAGTATAGCACTCAATTTCTTTCCTTGCAAAAGGTGAAGGAGAGTGTGCGGGAGTTAGTGGGAATTAAGGTTGCCAACTGTCGGTTGGGAAATTCCTGGTGCTTTGAAGGGTGGAGCCTGAGAGGGGTGGGGTTTGGGAGGGGAAGGGCCTTTGTAGGGTATAATGCCATATAGTCCACCCTCTGAAGCTGCCATTTTCTCCAGGGGAAGCTGCCATTTTATTCAAGGGAACTGATTTTTGTAGTCTGGAGATCAGCTGTAATTCTGGAAATCCCAGGCCCAATCTGGAGGATGGCGGCAACAATAGAAAATACATAGGAGTTTACCCTCAGTGACTGTTTGCATCTAATTAAATAAGGTCTTACTCACAAAACTTATGCTCAAAAAAGCTTAGTTATCTTGGCTACCTTTTAGCATGTAACAGGTTCAGTCTACCCACACCTGGCTGCGTACATAGTTTCCCAAGTACGCTATTTTTTTCTTGTCTGTGGAAAACTGAAAGTCCTGAGTTCTAAACCAACACAACAGAAGGTGAATCATTTGCAAAGTCATTAGCATGCACCTGGGCAGCAGTTAAAGCAAGTAGAGCAAGATTCAGATCCAAACTTCTGACTCTTGAAAGTTCATATCCTGGAAATCTAGTTGGGCTCTTCCAGTACAGCCTTTCTTCCACTACAGGCTAGTACATCTACCCGGAAGTTGCAGTCTGGATATCTTTAATGAGCTGCAGGTTTGTTTAAAGATAGGGAAAATAATAATAAAATTCTCAACAGGAAAAAAATTATTTGTTCACTTCCTAGATAGGTGTAATATAGTAAGAATATACTTGCAGTTTGGCCTTTACTAGCAGAAAGAACTGTATACTTGGGCCCAGCTTTTCGACTTCATTTTTTTAAAAAAATTATGAGTTTATGAATACTTATTTTAATGAACCTTCTGCTTTGCTCAGAGACTGCTTTTTACTATGCTAGGGAAGAAGCAGCCACTAGCACTGTTAGAGCATCAAGAACACCCAAATTGCCAGAGAAAAGGCAGTAAACATGCAAAAAGTGGATTTGTGAACTTCTGAATATGATTTCTGAACAGATACTTCTTATTGTCTGCAACTGGATTACCTGTTCAACTAATCAACCTCCCCCCAAAGTTCTGAAATCTGGTATCTATTGGGGAAACATGCCAACAGCTGCAAATATGAGGTTTATTTTTAAAGAAGCAGAGAATTTATGTATACTTGTAGCATTCCTACCTAACAGCATGTTCCCTTGCTTTCTATGTGTTTTAATCATATTTCTTATATGTACAAATCACAACCTCAAGAGAGTTTCCAAGCCTTGTATAAATTAAAATGAAAACCCACCAACTATCCCATAACTGTTCAAACTCCGTTGAACTATTTTACTCTGAAGACAACCAGCAGCAATTGCAGCATAGACTAAATCTGGAGATATGATCAGGTTGCAGAGTTTTAGATACATTTCTACAGATGTCAGTTCCAATCCGTAGCAGAATATAGGCTGTTGTGGCTAATATTCCTCAAGGAACCTGTTATGGAAATGGTCCATAATTCCTTATCTAAATGACACCAGTTCATCCAGCCTGTATCCTAAAGTGCTACAAGGAGAAACAATTGGGGAATGGAACCTGAAGCCATGAGCAATAAGCCTCAGGGTAATTTACTGCATCTTGCTGAAGGTTGAACCTGGTCGGGCCTCCAGGTCGGGCCTGGAAATCTCCCAGAATTACAACTGCTTTCCAGAGTACAGAAATCAGTTCCCTTGGTTTGAAATCCCTCCCATCCTCAAACCCTGCCCTCTCCAGGCTCCACCTCCAAATCTCCAAGCGCACATCCCTACTGGCAGTCCTACAACAGGCCTCTGATAAATAGAAACATGAGTGCCTCCCATCCAGTTCCCATCTGTTCCTTCATAAACTATTGTTTTCCATGGCTAATAGGAGAGAGTGGGATAAGGCTATGGAAGCATGCACAGGCCTTACAGTTTCCTTGAAGAGAGCTTCTTGGAAAAGAACACCCTGGTTCCAAACTGCCCTACGAAGCAAGCTGTAGCCAGTGAAATCTTGTGCATACTCTCCTGTATAACACACTAGAAGTCTGATAAGTAAACATGGGTAAATGGAACCATTATTTCATACAATTTTATAACCTTACATGTAGTAATTTTTTAAAAACAGATTCCTATCATATCTCTAAAGTCGAGTATGAAATGTTTTTTATTTTTGTAGTTTATACATAAGCATTCATTTCACATACATAAATATATCATCTAAAATATGAAGTGCAGAGCGCAGTATACTGACAATACTTTTAATAATGGGGAAAAGCAAGCTTTGCTGTAACATAACTTATACCATCTTTTAAAATTAAAAATAAGAAATTAAAATACAGGAATTTTCCCTGGGCTGCATTAAAAAAATCACAAATACAAATTATATGTGTAGGGATTAATCAGAACATTGCTAGAGGAAATTAAGGTAAATTAGAAATTAATTAGAGTAATTAGGAAATAATTAAGTAAATTGAAGGATTTGGGCTGCACATCAGAAAACATGCCAGTCAAAAACTGATTCTTGTTTTAACGGTATAGCTATTAAGCTTTTTAAGGTGCAAAAATATGTCAAAAGGTATTGTACAGATGACAGTTTTTCAGAGTACATGGGGGACAAGCTAGGGAGCAAATGGCTCCTTGGAGGTTGGACATGATGGAATCAGATCCCTGAATAGCTTCTTCCTGTCCCCAAATCCCATATTCCCCAGACATTACCCCCAAATTTCCAGGAATTTCCCAAACCAGAGTTGGTAACTCTATTACATGCTCTGAAGGAGTTCTGCCCTAAGAAATGTATCAATTCTGGTTTTGAAAACATTCAGGTAAAGGCAAAACACTCTAAAGGTTGGGGAGAGGACTTTACAATGTATTAAATAGTATTGACATTAAATATGTTTTTCAGACAAGGAAGTTTTACATTTTTGTTCATTCATACCTTGAGGAATGTCCACTTTTTCACTGACAAAATATAGTGGTTAGGGTTAGGCATCAAAATGGCAGCATCAGTCCCCTTCATTAGGTTGCACTTACTAATGTTATGAGGAGGAAAGTGGGTTTTGTTGTTGTTACGGACTCATTACCGCATTGCAGTGCCTCTCAGAACTAACATTTATTTCCTTAATGTGTTATTCAAAACTTTATAGTTCAAGCCAGATTCAACTAGAACAAGCGTTACATGCAGTTCAGAACATATTGTACACAATAATAGTCAACACCCCTCTGTTACAGTTCTTGCCTTTGTTCAGCAAACATTACATGGTTAGTGGAAATGGGAGGGAGGATATATTCCCTTTGCAGTGTCTTTCTTTAAGACAGAAGTCCATTTTCTTTCAAACAATAAGTTTTTTAAAGATTCTAGTGGAGCTGGAATTTAGTATTTCAGATTAAAAGGATGGCAGAGATTCTGGAGACACATATAAGCTTGGAAGTGAGACTTGGCTCACTTAATTGGACTTGGCTCTGTCCTAGAGGTGGGCACAAACAGGAAAAAAATGAACACGATGTTCCTTGTTTGTTGCCATCCATGAACAGGGATTCATGAACATCAGCGGACATGACATGTTCACGAACATGTTTGTAGTTGGAGGTTTGTGGGAGCCAGAACGGCTCCCTTGGGACTTAGCTGAACTTGAGCCAGGAAAGGCATGATCCATGGGTCTCCCTCTTTCCTGTCATTTTCTCTTCACAGTGGCAAAAACTGGACTGTCTTCAGGAAGCTACTTTGAGGGGTTACAAACTGACCTTCTCACTGTTCAATACCCACCAGATTTGCAGGGGACATCGTCCTCACTGTCCTCTGAAGACTCCCCAAGATTCAGAGAGATTGCACCCCGAGAAAGGCATGATCCATGGGTCTCCCCCTTTAATGTCACTTTCTCTTCACAGTGGCAAAAACTGGACTGTCTGCTGGAAGGTACTTTGAGGGGTTGCAAACTGACCTTCCCAATGTCCAATACCCACCAAATTTGCAAGAGACATATTCCTCACTTTCCTCTGAAGACCCCCCCCCAAGTTTCAGAGAGATTGCACCCCGGGAAAGGCATGATCCATGGGTCTCCCCCTTTAATGTCACTTTCTTTTCACAGTGGCAAAAACTGGACTGTCTTCTGGAAGCTTCTTTGAGGGGTTACAAGCCAGAAGGAAAGCCAGAAAGAGTTCAGACAGTCCATGCCTATGTTGCAAGGGGAGTTGATTGAAAGGCACCAGACTGTCTGGCTTTATGAAGGGCTGATGAATGCCACGAAGAGAGCTTGGAACGAACACATATTCGCCGGGAATGGGGCCTCATGAACAGCTTGCTCATGAACAGCTGATTGCGCTGTTCGTGGCTTTTTTTTGTTTGTACTGTTGTTCGTGCCCACCTCTACTCTGTCCACAGATCTAGTGCACCAGTCTTGAAATTCCATGCTCAGAACTCAACTTCCACATGGGCATTTGGACTATTGCATACATTTACAAATTACACCCTATGTTTGCATACTCCCAAAGACCCTCTGACAACTGCCAGTGCCTTGGATGAAATAATCCAGTTTGAAATGGATGGCAGTCTCTGAACTAGCAGGAATTTCCCTTAGTGACTCTCAAAAGGAGGTAACCCACCTGCTTGAATGCTCCAAAGAGCACATTGTTCAAAGGCCTTTTGTCCTCAACCACAGAAGCTTCTTTAAACCAGATAGAGATTGGCTCAAGTTTTCTGGTTAATCTGGTTAATCTGGTAACCCTTCCCTAGTAATGCAGTCACTGGCACAAGGAACCCAGTAGCACCTTAAAAACTAACAGGATTTCCAAGGTATACGCTTTCTCTTCTACTGTAGACCAACATGGCTAATCACTTGAAACTAGGCCAGGGGATGTCATCAAAGCACTGCTCAACCTTTGTTAGTTCAATACAGTCTACTACCCCAGTAACTTAAATCACTCCATTTAAAATCACGCTGCTATCACTCTTTCACCCACCAAATGTCCTTGTCCGGGGGGGTCACCACCTCCTGCCTGCCATTTCAAGTGCTGATTACAGCCACTCAAACCCCTAGCAGGCCTCCTGGAAGGATGGCTTACCCCGTTTGTTTGACACTCACCAGTCTCCGGGTTCTTTCACCTGCGGGATTCTGCACACAGTTGGTCAGACACTCAAAGACACAAGGCTTATATATAAATGATGTTTATTAGTTTAGAAGAGTGTATGCAAGTAGCAGGAACCACTCTATTAAGGCACAAGCAAATGGCATTAAAACAACAAATAACTTGCCTATTCTTTACTATAGCTAACTGACTCAAAACATAAGCTGGCTAACTTGCATTTCTCTGAAGAAAGCTTGAGGCCTATACTCACAAACATAGTCCATAAGCCATGCCAGGCAGGTAGTCAACTCAGGCCTGACCTGGAGCAAAGTCTCTCACATGCTAGCACAGCATGGAATAATTCACGAACATCTCATTCAGTGTGTGTGGCGTAGTTGCACGTCTCTTGAACAGTGAGGAGCCATCCTTCGTCTAAGATTGCCAGCCAATCAGACGCACCTTGTAATCAGCATTGCTAGGCTGAGAAGGTGTACGTGCAGAGCCCAAACTCCCTTGTCTCTCAAGGATACCAGCTCCAGGTGTAATTAATTACTGAGCTGCACATTCCACTCCTAGGGTGTCAGGACAAACTGGGCCTGTAAGAACTTAGAAACTTAAACCAATATAGGCAAATGGGCTCACTATGGCTCTGCTAGACAGTCCTCTCAAGTTCAATACCCAATAAACTTCAAACATACCAATGGAAAACTAGACCCCATACTTTAGAATCCCACTCTGCTGCTCCAAATCCTATAAAAGGGGCAACTCAAGGCCTTCCATCTTTGTACCTGAACATCCTTCCTTGACTTAGCAGTTGGCTTACTTCCCAGACATTTGCAGTTTTGATTAATCACTGAATCTCTTTCCTTGGAACCCCAGGTTTCCACACTAATTCTTACACTTGCCCCCACTGTCGGATTGAGTCTTCTCTTCAGAATAAGGTGGTGGGTATTCATCATTTCATCCTGTATTTTCCCTTAGATTCTCCATCCATCCTCAATTAGGAACAGCCAATATTACTAGGACTGGTTTACTATAATGCAATGTTGTCTTATGTATTTGCTTTTCCTTGCATTTCTTTTTTTTACACTTGTACCTTGCTAGGAGAATAAAGATTATATCTTTTTGATATAATTCTCTGTATCATTTTTCCTTCTCATTTGGTGTACTGCATCACATCAGGACCCAAGTATACATCAGACTGTTTGATCCCAAAATAATTACCTAGCAACACAATCTGACCTGTAGAGGATGCTTTGCAAGTTCTGGTACTGACATATGTACTGATTTGAGCAACAGCAGCTCCTTCCACTGGTCACATCTCTTTCAAGAGTGCAGCCTGTCTTCCCTCCCTTCCATTGCAGATCAACCTCACAGGAGGAGGGTTCCATCATGCTAACTTTCTGGGTGATGTGCAAGACACAACTATTTAGGATATGCTGAGAGTGTGGGACTGACCTAAGGTTAAACAGCAAGCTTCCATGGCAAAGTGGCAATTTGAACCTGGTTCTCCCACATCCTAGTCCAACACTCTAACCACTACACACCTTTGACTCTCAAGTGATTTATGGTTTTAGTTATTTGATTGTGTGGATTTTCTTCTTGTTGTTGTTTTATCTTTGCTACTTGGCTCAGCTGCCATCTTTGTAGCTAGAAAAGTAGGTTTGCAGATCTTTTCATAAATAAAAATAGGGGTTTTTTTGTTTAGGTTTCCGATTTTTCTACAAACCTGGGGCTTTTCTCAGGTTTGTTGAAAGATCTGTTTTGCCTGCTCATGACTCCAATATCTGGATCCACAGTAAGTATCTACAGATGGAGTCACATTGAGAATTAGATATATTGATGTTCCCATCAATAGTCTTAATGAGGACTATAAAACACATTGTTCCAATATGTCAGTGAGTGTTTGTGGACTTTGTGAAACTTTCTGGGCAATACCAGGGATGTTTGAATACCTGCCAGTTTGGCTCACCTTCTCTAAACTGCTCTCAAACTGGAAGCTAATTATCAGTTCCTGGCTCTTTGGCAGGTTGCCCCTTATAGCCATGTAGATTAGCATACCTAGTTTTTTGTGCAACCATATTTTTGCACAGTCCAATTGAATTCTACTAACTCGTTCTTGCTGTGTAACTGCTCTATTTAGCTGTCAGTTGTTTAAATAATTAAATAAGTTACAACTAGTAACTATATCATATAAACCAGTCATAAGTAAATGCTGTTTTCAAGTAAAATTCTACATTTCAGGGTAGAGATAGGCACGAACCAGAAAAAAAATGAACCATGCGGTTCATGGTTCATCGCATTTCACAAACCACAAACCATGAACTTTCACGAACCTGCCCCAGATCACAAACCAGTTCTTTTGGTTCATGAAAACGTCACATCCAGGTCAGCAAATCGTCACTTCCCGGTCAGCAGAAAGTCACTTCTAGGCCAGCAGAAGGTCTGCAGGAAGTCCATCCCCTGTTGCCTAGGAAACTGATTGATCGGCGCCATGCTGTCTGCAGTGACAAACCAAAAAATGAACCAAATGAACCAGCCTAAAGTTCATGGCAGTTCATCAGAAATGGGCTCTGATCAACCGCTGGTTCGCGAATCACAAACTGGCCTGGTTCATCACGAACTTTGGTTTGCATTTCGGTTCATACCCATCTCTATTTCAGGGTGATTTCTTATGATGCTAATGGCTGCAGATCAGTTTTAATTAGCGGTGTATTTGTGCATGTATAGTTTTGCAAAAACCAGTGCAAACCTATTTGGTAGGCATTCATGGCTATTTGGCATAAATCAAATAGACTGGGTGATTGGCTCATAGCTGATAATTACCTTTGAACATGTAAGATTGACTGTAGGGCAATTTTGTGGCATAATTCACAGCACCCTTATGAAATATATGGACCAACAGGTTCTAAAATATGTGAAAATCACATGGGCAATTAATTTTCTTTATAACTTGCTTTATTCAATATTCTGCATTGGTCTGAATTTGAGGGGTAGGGTGGTACAGTAATTATATATGTAAGTATGAGTTTTATAATGTTGAAAAGGCAAGATTTATAGTGGTGTAGGTAGAGGATTTGGGGAGTCGGGTAATGATCTGTATAGATATAATAGGTGTGTTTTATAGAAAAATCCACAAGCAAGAAGTCATACCTTTGAAAGAAGTCATATGTTTAAAATGGAAGGAGTATAGAGGAAAAAATATTTCAGGTTATGATGTTCATGCCTCTGATGTGCATCTAGTGCAGGATGTGTGACAAAGAAACAGAGTGGCTAAAGAGCTGGTTTTAAGTTTCATCTAAGCCTTCTGGGAAGAAGAAAAGGGGGCAGTTTCCATTTGAGAACATAAAGTGGTTAATCAAAGTCTCTCCAACAGTAAACAGATCACACAGACCCCTCAAAAGGCTGAGACCAGAAGGAAAGCCCCCAGAACTCACCAGGGGTCGAAGTTTGCAGGCCTCTGGCAGAGTGAGGGAGTGAGGGCATGGCCACCATCTTCTGCTCCAGCCAGTCCTTCATGGGTGGTTCCTGTGGGCAGCATGGTGAGCCACAAAATTCAAATCATGGCTGACCAATCAGCACTAGGCTGGCCAGGACGAGGGCAGGTTGCTGGCCACCGGACCTGAGAGGTGTAATTTCCTCTGAGGTCTGGCAGCCAGTTATTTAAGGAGGGGGCAGGCAAACTGGGTGGCAGTTGGATTCTGACCAGCATCCCTCCTGACCCATCCTCTTCTGGAAATGGGTCAGGATGGACTTTTGGGACATGGGTTTTTGTGGAGCTTAGTGGGGGATTTGTTTAGGGAGTATTTTACTTTCTCTAACCTATGTTTCTTTACTGCTGTCACAATTTTGGATAGCAGTTTTGGCACTGGGAGCAGATCCTTTGGGGGGTGGGGAGCAGGGCCTGTGTGGCACAGTTTCCCCCATAGCTGGGAAACTCCATAAGGGATCTTGGACCAAGCATGGCAAGTCCAGCTCAGGGGCTATTAGGGCATACCTGCTTTCAAGTGAGAGGGGAACCACATAGAGGCCCATGAGGATCCCATTAACTGTCATCCCATGGTTCCCCCATCAGCACACAGGCTGAAGGGGTGAGGGGGTCATCAGCTGGTGGTCAGGTCAGTCAGTCCTGGAGATCTTCCCCCTATGCTGAGCCAATGCTCCTATCACTCTGATCAATAAAGTTGTGGCCTTTTCCTGCTCCAGTTGCTGTCTTCTATGCATTATGTTGCCTTGCACATGCATCCCCAGCTCTTGAGCTTTCCCCGCAAACATGGTACTCCTTATACAATATGTGTTATACATTCAGTGCATAAATAATAGAGTTTAGAGATGAGGTGAACAAACTAGCCTCTGACAAATCAGACCACTGTGGCACCCTACAGTCCTACTCTTTGAAGTAGCCTCCATGCAAGAAGCCAGATGGCTGGCTATGAGACTGGTGCATGGGCATTCAGTTCCAGGATTGGCAGTCCAAAGAACAGCAAAATCTCAGGTTAATTGTACACACACACTTGGAGAAAGTATATAAGTGATCACACACCCACACAGTTCTTTCTTAAGATGCAATACAATAATATTAGGTTTATAGGGGAAAAGTTCATTCTTGAATGCTACGCTTTATATTTTTACACAGTAATTTAGAACTGGAAGTAATGAACAATCTATTTAATTGCAACGATTGTGTGTGAGGTGTTTAGGCGAGTATGATGTAATGATCCCAGTAGTAATTTAGCTATGACACTGAGGTTAAGTGAATACCATTTTACAGGGTGAATTGCTGACTATGAGCAAGCATCTCTTCCGTTTTTATAGGAAAGGTCCAAGATTATTAGCAGAGTGATACATTTGGAAATATTACAAGTGTTTCAAATGACTTTTGTGTTCTTTATGTGATATGGATGAACACTAGTAATTAATTTTCAAATGATAGCAATTTACATAATTTATACTTTGTATTCTCAAACATTGAGAACACTTAATTATTCAGTCAAAAATGTTGTCTATTATAAATTTCATGGATATGGCTATGTAACCCTTTTTATTATTAAAAACAACAACACTATAGATTAAAAGTAGGTTTAAAACTTTACAATTTTCTGTTTCTCCCTTTCTTCCTACAATAAATTTAAGTACTAATAACAACCATTTAAAATAATATTTGGTCATGGTCAGAAGTGCAATTTATAGAATAACAATGTAAATCAGTTATAAGTATTTTAGCAGACATGGAGTTAGGTCATCAAGGCTCTGTCAGCAAGATTTTTTTGAGGTGTGGGGGGAAATGGCCATTCCCAATCATAAATAAAAGTGACTTGACAAAAATAGCCATTTCTAGAGGGGTTCAATTTTTTATTGATTTTTATATTTTTTTCTGTTTCATTGACTGATATTTAAATTTCTTTCATTTACATATGTTTTCATGAGATCTAAATTATCGCAGTGTCTATAGAGAAATGGGCCATATCATTTCTTCATGACTTGGTTGGATTATGGCCATTCTTCCTGGTCCAGCAAAGAAGAACCAAAATAGGAGAGGAAGTGAAGTTAAGCATGTTCAAGATTCTTGAAAACAGGAACTTAACAAGCCTAACTCTCTGTTGAACTGAGGTACTTATGTTCTTAATTTTTTATTATATTATTTAGGCGTTTATTATGACAAAAAAACTAAACTTTTTTTCCCACAGCTGTGGGCTAGTATGGGCCAGCTTCCTTCCTTTTCTTATAGATCTCAAAGAAGACAAACTCATTCCAAACAAAGGGATTCTTTCAATTGTTGACTCATTCACAATTGCCAATACCTCCAAATTTTTTAAAAAAGAAAAAATCCTTCTCAATCAGGAAAAAGAATAGTAATAGTGGTGGAAAGTGCTGTCAAGTCACCACTGACTTTTGGCGAACCCATAGGGTTTTCAAGGCAAGAGATATTCAGAGGTGGTGGCCATTGCCTGCCTCTGCTCCTTGATTGTCTCCCATCCAAATATTAATTTGGGCCAACACTGCTTAGTTTCCAAGAGCTGATGAGATTGGTTTAGCCTGTGCCATCTTTCTTAACTTAGGAAGTTTCCCTTGGAGAAAGTTAGTGATCATCTAAGGAAGACAATTGTATGTTAAATATAAATAGCATGGGAATTGTAATGTTCAGTCCCATCAATAGTTCAGTTCATCATCAAGCTACAATATATCAAAATATGAATAGGTTGTGCTAACTCTGAGAATTTATCAGCAGTACTTAACTTAATGATCTTGAAAAAAGATCCTATTATATTCATGCTAAAAGTACTCATATCCAAGAGGGAAACTAATATAATGAAAATAAGAAAACATGTCCATGGGATTCCTTCCTACACTATATAGTTTCACCTGGAAGAAGAATATTCACATAAGGGCTGCTTCCACACACGTTGGATAATCCACTTTCAATACTCTTTAGTGAACACTTGAAACTGATTTTCCATGTATGGAACAAAAAATCTACTTCGAAAGGATTGCGAAAGTGCATTGAAAGTGCATTATTCAATGTGTGTGGAAATGGCCATTCTTTACTCCCTATTAAAGGTACTCAATTCAGTATTGATATACCAAATATATACCCAGATAATGGCTAAAGTGCCGTTATCCAGGTATACCAAATCCCAAATAAAATCAGGATACTTAATACATTAACGGTGAAATCCTAAACAGAGTAACTCTGCTTAGGATTTCACTGTAATGTCTAATACATTAATACATTAATCTGTCAAACAGAGCTCATCCAGTTTAAAGCTGTCTGGCTGCTTCTCCAAGCTGTTTTTCTTTCATTTCAGCCTGAAACAGGCTGGCTGATTCTCCAAGCTATTCTTGTTACTTTGTTCCACCTTGAAACAGTCTGGGTACTTCTCCAAGGTGTTTTTGTGAATTTGTTTCAAGAGGAGGCAGGAAGGCAGGGGAGACAGATGTTTTTGGGTTGGGTTATCGTTTAAAGTCAAGAGTTGCTTTTCTGTTTGCTATTGTTTCTTTATATATTATTGAGTTGTTCTTGTAGAGGGGAGTTGCTTAAGCAGTTGCTTGCCCTTTATTTACTTGTTGCTTCTTGTTGGGAAGGGGGATTCCTTAAGCAGTTGATAGCTGCTTCCTGTTTATTTATCTGTGACAGTGTCTCTTACTTCAGTTTGGTTTTGGTGGGCTTTTCTGGTTTGATGTTAGTTCCGCTTCTTCAGTTCAGGTGGGATTATCTGGTTTTATGTTGGTTCGAGTAGGGAAAATTTGGAATGTTTTCTTTTGTAGGAATCAATAGAAAGTGGCTGGGGACAGCTTTTTCAGGGGCCCACAGAATTGGACTCCAGGTCCAATCTTCCTGAAACTTGGGGGGGGGGGTCTTTAAGGGACAGAAGGACTAGGTTCCCTGCAAATTTAGTGCTTGCTTGAAAAATGTCCCCCAGCCCTTTGGATATTACCCCATAGTGAATAATGGCTGAATATATTTGGAATTCCCTAATAAAATCTAAACTGAATAGAAATTCTGACACAGATATCAGGAATACCGAATATTTATGGTATTCTTGATATTTGAATCCAATTTACACATTTTAAAACATTTATTTTTTGCTGCACACCTCTACTCTCTGTGTATCTGCCCTTGCCAATCAGACATGCTTAAAGCAAGTGAACATGTACTATATGTTGTGGAGCAGCTCTTCATCATGTCTTCAACATGTTCCCTTAGATACTGACCTGCTGCTGCTTATTGGACTTACTTCTCGGATAACTGACCTTGGCCCACTTAGTCAACTCTGTACAATCTGTGGACTTTGTTTATTTAATTCTGGCATCCTGCCTCTGATAACCAACCCCCATTATCTACCTAATTTAACTCTGCATGTGCTGGTTCCTGCCTGAAGCAGAACACTATGGCCATTTCCACACACGTTGAATAATGTACTTTCAATGCACTTTCGCAATCCTTTTGAAGTGGATTTTTTGTTCCACACATGGAAAATCAGTTTCAAATGTTCACTAAAGAGTATTGAAAGTGGATTATCCAATGTGTGTGGAAGCAGCCACTATGTAGTTTTATAAGGATATTTGGCAATATTATTTCAATTCTATCCAAATACACAGGCAGATCTAACAATTTTTATACCTCTTTCCTCCTTGCTGCCATTTTAATAAAACCATCCTTAAGCTGGAAAATAATGGGCTGCAACATGCTTAACAAGGAAGCAGTTAGTATAATATTTTAATTATTCTGTCACTTTTAATAAAGCTATGAACTCCTTGTAATGTGTTTACTCCTTTTATGCATTGCTGACTTGTATGTTATGCTCTGACAGATGAGCACAACAAATAAACCAATTGACATTATATAGCTGGCCAACTATTCAGAAACCTTATCAAATGTTTGACATGCAATGCCAACATTTTCTGCGTATCCATTTCAAGCTGTAGATATATTCTGTCCTATCCATTACAAATGGTTAAAATATGACATTATCTCGTTAGTAGAGTACAACATGCCATTTGTTAAAATACTAAAATGTTGAGGCTCAATCCTTCCCTTCATATTTACAGTGCATGTGGAAGAATGGGTTAGTATGGGGTAAAATAGAGAACATAAGAAAACAAGAACTGTCATGCTAAGCTGTTTCACCCAGTGGCTAACCAGTTGCCTTAAAGAACCAACAAACAGGGCATTTAGGTCTGATTTTGCCCCTCCCAGAGGTTTTCTGGCCCAAATATGGAAGTTCTGTTTAGTCACTGTGTCTTGTAGTGGGTGCTGTACCTATCTTTAATCTGTCTATCCTTTTTTAAAGCCATCCATGCTTGTGACCATCTCTATGTCCTCTTTGTTGTCTGGTTAAGCTATTTCTACATGCTTCCCATATATTACAGACATGCTATGATTCATTTATATTAATAAGTTGTCTTCTGCACTGTGCACATGTATAAGCATCAGGCAAGAAAGTGAAAGGAAGGAAAGAACTATCCACTGGTCCCTTCCTCATCTCAGATGTGTCTGAGGTATTGGGGTGAATCATTTATCCATGTAATTAAGAACACATTCATTCTTAGTTTTCAACCTAGGAACATATAAGTTAGCATTTAATTCTAATCTAGTTACATAACATTATATTTAAACAATAGAAAATGCATACAGTCTTAATGTATTTGTGATGCAGAGAGAAAATATCCTCAGCTTGCCTAAATGTGATGCTATCACAGAAGCTATGAATATAGATGTGTTTTCCAGATAATGCTTCTGCGTTTCACTTTTGTCATCAAACATCTTTAGAAGGAAATACACACTATGCATTAGAATGTAATTCAGAAATGGTTGTACTAACATCCTATTATTGTTACTTGCAGTTAAATAACAATAATAACACATTGGATACAGGTTCTTGCTAATAATGTGAGTTCAGGGAAATGGATCTTTCTGACCTTCTGTTTCCCCTTCTACAAGAAAGGAGTTATCAGTTGAAGTCACTCCCATCTTCTGACCTTGCAGAAGATTGCTTCTCATGTAAATATGAGTGAGAAATCACAGCCCATTCTCCCTTGGTACAGTCCCCATGTCCATGCTATATGCCCTATTGTTCTAAAGAGTTCTCCACCTCTCAGCAGTGGATATTTTGGGATACAGGAGGCTGATGGCTGAAGGTGAGAGCAATATGTGAAATCATTCCAGGAGCTTTGATCTAAACCCAAAATAAATGGAAATGAGATAAAGATTTCAGAATCCGCATTCGGTATTATAGTACTATCCTGTAGGTCTTAGTATATTTGATAAAAAATAATGGGGAGGGGGAGAGCAGGTGATAGGGATCACAGTAATCTTTATATTCCCTTTTACTTTCTCTTCCCCAATTTGTGTACGTTTAAAATTTTAAACTTGAAAGTTAAAGAAACTGAAGAAATGTCTATCTTGAACTATCTTTTCATTTTTTTTTGTATACAGAATTAAAAGCTTTCTTTCCTAATCGTCTGCCTGTAACTTAAACCAGAGATTTTCGGGGAGAAGATGTTTAAGCATTCATTAAAATCAAGTCCTTACAAAATATTTGAAAAAGGCATAAATATTTTGTGTTAAGGAAACCAAAGGATTGTTTTGACAAGACAGAAACCTCAGTCTCTGTGGACAGAGAAAGGCACTGAAAGGCTTCTCCAGTCTTGTCTTCACTGTATGATCAAAACAGCTTGACAAACATTTTTTTCCACAAAACTATCACTAATATATTAAGGATAAACACAGGCTTTTTATGGGCCAAGGTTATGACTATTTAGAAGCTGCTGAATGCCCTAATTCAAAACATAAAAGGGCATTTGAATGCAAACGTGCTTCAGACTTGCCTGTTTGTTTTCCAGATTCTGCACAGCAGTTAATCTACAGCTGCCGAAAACCTGCTCTGTGGGATGTTCCACTTTCCACAGCTGTTGACATTCGTTTCCTCCCTGGTCAATAGGACAGCAGAGGGGTTTATTTTCCTTCTGTCAAAATTGCAACAATACTTTCCTTGCCCCACAAGTCTGTTTTCTTTTAAAGGAATACTCTCAGGATATAACAATATTTCAAGGATCATTACAAATTCCCTGCCAATATGCACAAATGATGCATATCATTGCATATTTTTGCCTCTATATCAAAGTGTCATAGGAGGGCAGAGAGAGGAAGATGCAGTAAAGACTAGACATGGGCACAAATGGGAAAAAAATTCCAAACACCCTGTTCATTGGTTGTTGTGGGTTTTCCGGGCTGTATTGCCGTGGTCTTGGCATTGTAGTTCCTGACGTTTCGCCAGCAGCTGTGGCTGGCATCTTCAGAGGTGTAGCACCAAAAGACAGAGATCTCTCAGTGTCACAGTGTGGAAAAGATGTTGGCAGGTCATTTATATCTACTCAGGAGGGGTGGGGTTGAGCTGAGTCATCCTGTAAGAGTTTCCCAGGGTGTGGAATGCTAATGGCGGGAGGCTTCACTGTATCCTGAGGAGGTTCTTTTGCATATGGATTGGTGCTTGATGTGCTAATCTTCTCTGCAGGGCTATTGTCGAGTATAGAGTGTTTTGTTAGCCTAGTGTTTTTCAGAACTGGAAACCATGCTCTGTTCATTCTTAAGGTTTCTTCTTTCCTGTTGAAGTTTTGCTTACGCTTGTGAATTTCAATGGCTTCCCTGTGCAGTCTGACAAAGTAGTTGGAAGTGTTGTCCAGTATTTTGGTGTCCTGGAATAAGATAGCGTGCCCTGTTTGAGTTAGGCTATGTTCAGCCACTGCTGAGTTTTCAGGTTGTCCAAGTCTGCAGTGTCTTTCATGTTCTTTTATTCTTGTCTGGATGCTACGCTTTGTGGTCCCGATGTAAACTTGTCCACAGCTGCAGGGTATACGGTATACTCCTGCAGAGGTGAGGGGGTCTCTACTGTCTTTTGCTGATCGTAGCATCCGTTGTATTTTTCGGGTGGGTCTGAATACTGCTTGAAGATTATGCTTTTTCATAAGCTTTCCCATCTGATCAGTAATTCCTTTGATATATGGCAAAAACACTTTTCCTGTAGGAGACTGTTTTTCCTTGGTTGTTTGATTCATCCTGGGTTTGATTGCTCTTCGGATTTCATTTCTGGAGTAGCCATTTGCCTGAAGTGCATGGTTTAGATGATTAATTTCCTCATTGAGAAAATGCGGCTCACATATCCGTCTTGCACGATCCACTAATGTTTTCATTATGCCTCTTTTCTGTCGGGGGTGGTGATTGGAGTTTTTGTGTAAGTACCGATCAGTGTGAGTTGGTTTCCTGTAGACCTTGTGACCTTGTGATCATGTTTTCTTGTTTAAGGGCATCTTTGGTATCTTCTCCCAATAAACAGAAGAGGAAGACTTTTCATTTTCATTTTCTCTTAAAGGCATCTGAATTCAGTCTAGACTGCTACCAATATTGGTGGTGTCATGTAGTTTTAAAACTCAGATAATACATTCTAACTGAAAGTTTGCTTTGCGGATGACCAAGGTATCCAGAAATGGGAGTTTTCTCTCGATTTCTTTCTGCATTGTGAATTGTATGTTCAGGTGGATGTTGTTGAGATGATTAAAAAAACCCATCAATTCTTCCTCCCCATGGCTCCAAATGATAAATGTATCATCCACAAACCAGAACCATACACTAGGTTTGTGGGGTGCTGATTCTAGAGCTGTTTTTTCAAAATGTTCCATGTAGAAGTTTGCTATAACTGGGCTGAGAGGGCTCCCCATGGCCACCCCCTCCATCTGTTCATAGAATTTGTTATCCCATTGGAAGTAACTGGTTGTCAGACAATGATGGAATAAGGCTGTTACATCCTCGGGGAAAATCTGATTAATAAGTGCAATAGTGTCTTTTACTGGAACCTTGGTAAACAGGGATACAACATCAAAACTGACAAGTATGTCTTGTGGATTGAGTTTCAGAGAACTGATTTTGTTGATGAAATCTGCTGAATCTTTGATGTAAGACGAGGTTTTCCCGATGTGGTCCTGCAGGAGATCGGCAAGATGTCTAGCTAATTCATATGTCGGTGAACCAATGGCACTCACAATGGGTTGGAGTGGGACTGAATCCTTAGGTATTTTAGGGAGTCCATATAGTCTAGGTGGCTGTGCTTCTGTCTTGCATAGTTTTCTGTGCGTGTTGGGATGTAGTGAGGAATTCTTGATCAGCACATTTGTTAGCCTGGTGATTTTGCAGGTGGGATCTCGATTTAGTTTTTTGTAGGTGGAGGGGTCCAGGAGTTCCTTAATCTTCTTTTTGTATTCCTCTGTTTTCATGATCACTGTAGCATTGCCTTTATCAGCTGGTAGAATGATGATGTCTGGATCTGCATTGAGGGTCTTGATGGCATTTCTCTCCTTGCGTGTTATATTGCTGGTGGGAAGCTCGTCTTACATCAAAGATAGAAGAGGAGGGGGGAGGAGAGAGAAGATGCAATTGGGGGGGAGAGGGAGGATGCAACCAAAACATTCCTTTGCTAGTAAATGTAAACATCTCCTTTTGGTGTGGAGATTAATTGGCTTGTGTGAGGCTTCAAAGGAGTTTGCCGTGTTGGTTTGTAGCAGCTCTCGACCGAGACTCACACTTAAGAGATTCACAACAAGCATTTTTGGGACTACAGTACCCACCAAATGAAGTTAAGAAACAAATCAACCGGGCCAGACTAGTACCCAGAAACAGTCTGCTCCAGGACAAACCTAAAAGAACTAACAACAGAACACCACTGGTTGTCACCTATAGCTCCCACCTCAAACCCATCCAACGTATCATCAGTGAGCTACAACCCATCCTGGAAAATGATACCTCTCTCTCAGAAGCCCTGGGTGGAAGACCTTTCCTTGCCTACAGACAGCCCCCCAACCTTAAACGACTTCTCACTCACAATCATGAATCGGCCAGCAGAGTCACCAGCACAGGTACCAGGCCCTGCAACAGACCCAGATGCCAGCTCTCCCCCAAGGAATACAATTACAGGACCCAATGGCATCAACTACACTGTCTCTGGCTCTTACAGCTGCTTATCCTCCAATCTGATATATGCCCTCATGTGCCAACAATGTCCTTCTGCTCTGTACATTGGACAAACCAGCCAACCTCTTCGCAAAAGAATAAATGGACACAAATCTGACATTAGAAATGGAAACATCCAGAAACCAGTGGGAGAACACTTCAATCTACCAGGACATTCCATCAAAGACTTAAAGGTCGCTGTAGTTCAACAGAAACCTTTCAAAAACAAAATCCAACGGGAGGCTGCTGAATTGGAATTCATATGCAAATTTGACTCTGTCAAGCTGGGACTGAATAGGGACTATGAATGGTTATCACATTATCACAGGTAACAGATTTCCTTTACAGAGGCGGGGTCTGGGGGAGCCCAGTGGCACCTGGCATGGGCTTCCGGGGACCACAATTCTCTTTGTCAGATGCATCTGACAGGGAGAGCTGTGGTTATCGAAGCCTTATACTACATTGGAATTGGATGGTCTGGTTGTTTTGCTGCTACAAACCAACACAGCAAACTCCTTTGAAGCCTCACACAAGCCAATTAATCTCCACATCAAAAGGAGATGTTTACATTTACTAGCAAAGGAATGTTTTGGTTGCATCCTCCCTCTCCCCCCCCTAATTGCATCTTCTCTCTCCTCCCCTCCTCCCCCCTCCTCTTCTATATTTGACCAGTTTCTGTACCAAGCATCTGACGAAGATAACTTGATTCTCGAAAGCTTATGCTACAATAAAATTGGTTAGTCTTAAAGGTGCTACTGGACTCTTTTTGATTTTGCTACCACAGACTAACACGGCTAACTCCTCTGCATCTATCCCCATTGCCAGGGGAATTGATTGAGTGTGCCTGAGTGTCTGGCTTCTCGAACAGCAGCCGAATGCAACGAATGAGGCTTGTGACAACCACCTGTTCATTTGGAATGGGGACTCATGAACGGCCCATTCACAAACAGACAAATGGGTTGTTCGTGGTTTTTTTTCATTTGTATTGCTGTTCGTGTCCATGTCTAGTAAAGACTGGTGACAACAAAGCACAAAATCAATTAGCAGGACCCTTTGTGATTAGTATCAGTGTTCCTGTGTTTCACAAGTGCTGTACTAAAATAGGTGACTAGACTAGGGTACTGCTGATATGACTATTCTTTATTTATGTCCCAGGGCATGTTACTATCCATCAAGGGTCTCCATGTATAGATGACAAGGTTAAGATTTTTTTTAGATGCTGTGAAACATTTTAGGATAAGGACAGACATCATTTTACCAAAACTGATCTGGGCTGATTATGCTTAGCAGTTGCTGCCGGCATCAGCCACCGTTCCTGTATCACTGGGAACAGTGGGGCACCCCTCCGCTTTGGCCTCCACGATCCATGATCCACGGATTGGAAATGGGAGATGATCGGTGTGGATCGTTAATTCGGGATCGTCGCTGGCACCGATCCACAATCAGCTTGATCGGTATTTTTTTTGAGATCGTGCCCACCTCTAGTCACAACTCACTTCTTTACAGGATGTAGAAGCCAACAAATTAGAAAACCAAAGAATGGACTTCCTTTCATGCTCAGTATGGGTGGAAATACCACAGATTTTGCCCACCCAACCAAACTCTAAGGATGATCTAGAGATGGAGAAAGAAATATGGAAGGCAACCTATTGAGAATGTTATTTAATAATGTGCAAGTTCAGTTACCCTCACTTGACAAGGTAAATGTGTATTTAGGTTATGACAAGGAAACTATCAGTGTGGTCCTAAGGACACTTTAATGGGAGTATGCCCACTGAGTAGACCTGAGTAAGTTTCTCATTAGACTTCCTTAGAGTTGTTCTTGAGATCTTTGGGTAGCATAAATGATTGTGACTTAGCACAGTAGTTCATCGAATCAACCCCTAGATTTGGTCCAAAATGCTGTTTAGGATCTGGTGCAAGATAGAAGTGTTGTTCCAGCTGCTGAAAAAAGTTGCCATGTGGTATTCAGTTCAGCATCTATGATCTTAATTCAGAATGGTAGGACCTATAAAAATAGTGCTCCTATATCCAGCTTTAAAAAAAAAATACAAAATGAATGTTTATATTGATGCTCTAGAATAAACATCCGACTAACATGTTCTCCAGATACACGAAATGGCCTTTGAGTAATTGTAAAATGTTGTTCTAGCTCAATGTGAATCACAGTTCATTATCTGGGTTTTTAATAGACCACAAAATGACTTGTGGTAATTTCTCCTGTAAATAGATATGTCTGTGGCATCTTCAATACTAGGAGTTTTCAGAAGATTGTTACCAGAGGGAGGGGGCAAAGAGTGGATGGAGGGAGAGGAGGAAAAGTGATATGGTTCATCCCCAGCCAATGTGCATTTACTGTAAATTGGCCTAAATCCTACTCACACAATGAATAGGAATGTCCCTGCATTGTTAGGGTTATGCACATAGGAACTATGGATATAATAATATTAATATGTTGGGGCAAAGCCTGCTTCCACAAGAATTCCATTCAACCCTTTATATACATGCTTTCAAATTATATAAAAATGTCACCTGAAAAGCTAACCCAGGTTAGTACTGAACAGAAGACAGCAATGGCAAACCACGTCTGACAATCTTTCCCCTTGAAAACCATCTGATGTGATATCCATAACAAAGTAAGTTATAGTGCTGGAAAGCTTCCTTGGTCAGGGACTTTGACTCACAAATGCTAATACACCAAAATTCTTGTTGATCATTGTGGTGCAACTGGACTCAAACCTTGTTCATCTACTGCAGACTAAACTGGCTACCAACCCAAAATAAGTATCTTCTGGAAAGTTCTTCTTGACAAGTTGTTCCAAGGAGCAGAAGCCACAACAGAGAAAAACCCTAGCTAGTTGCCAACCATGAAATCTCAGAAAGAAGACTTTTTCTAGAACATTTAAGGCTCGAGATGTAGATCAAGAAATGTATTAATGTTCTCAGAATTAAAGGATATTCTTTCATTTCTGTAGTGTCACAGGTAAGTAGTTCTCCACACTGGAGGTTAGTGAGAATATGTATAATTTTATCCCAAATCACTTGGAGGCGGAAGATTATAATCATGAGTTTTGAAGAGTGTTTTTAATGCACAATCCACATCTCCTTCCCCCTTCAACTCACACCCACAGAAATAACAACTCATAACTATGACCTTGAAATCTAAGACTGATATAAGCCAACTTTTAGACTAGCATTTGGTTCCATTTTACCCTATTATAAGCCTGACCCTAATTAACCCTCTTAGCAAAATGGAATTCATTGGCTCTCAAGGACAGTTTCCTTGAAAAACAATGTCGCAGTGCCATTCAAATGCTTAAGTAATGCTGCTTTATAAAGGGATTTGTGGTAACAGTCCTTGAATATTAATACCATCTTATGCTATGCTTTGACAATCATATTAATGTAAAGTCAAAAGACTGAGATCTGTCATTCACTGTATGTAAAAAAAGGGGGGGGGCTTGTATGAGTCCTTTATGTGAGTTCAGAGTTAGATGATGTTGATGCTTCTACAGAATCTTCAAAACCCTCCTGGAAGTGAGAGTTCATAATTATGATTCGCTGACCATGGCTAGGATTGGCAGGGACAGTGTGAGTTGCTGAACCATTGGTAGAGTTTCTAGGCCTGGCCTGGAAACAAGATTTGTGGGAGGCTGGGGATGAGGGGTGCAATCAGTAACAATGTGGTCTCTTCTAGGGAAAACCCATGTGATTTCATGCCTTTCTAGGCATGGAAATGCCAGAAGCTATAATATAAAACTATAGAGTTTCCAGCAGTTCCTGGAGAGGGCTGATATTGATCTGACATTAATTTTTTTTAAAAAATTATCCCACCATAAGGTGGTTACAGGGGACAGAATTTCTTTCCCCAAAATTTTCTTTCTTTACGTATAGCAATTCTCTATTCTTATTTCAAAAGAAGAACTTTCTTTGATTCCTCATAAAGTTATCTTTGAGTTTTTTTCACCATGTGACAGAATAGATTATTTCACCTGAGGATTTCTGCCCATTGTTGAGCCACTGTAATCCAGCCATCCCAAACATCAGCAGCACCCTCTTAGGCCAGAGGCTGCCCTTTGCCACCCCGCCAGAAGGGCAAGATGTCACGGGCTGGGCCAGCCCAAGCAGGGTGGTTCAAGTCCAAACCTTAATGGCAGAGTCTGAGGGGAGTTCCAAGAGCAAAAGCCAGGTCAAACCGGTGGTCAGAGCACAAGATAATGCCAGGAGTGAGTCCAGAGTCCAAGAGCAAGGTCAGGTATAATCCAAGGTCATTTACCGGTAGTGTCAGGTCCAAAAGCAGGCACGGGCAAGGTTCACAGAACACAGAGTGGTTGCAGGCAACAGACACGTTGCTTCCACGCCCAGCAGTTCCTCCAGACTGGCTCTTATAGCCAGGCGTGGTTTTCAGCCAGCTGCTGGGGCTCCATCCTGACACTACTCATCATCACTCTCCAGCAGCTGGCGTTGGCTCAAGAGGCGAGCACTGCGCCGTCTCTCCTGCAGTTCCAGTCTCTGGCGCTGCCTGCGGCGTTCCTTGGGCGTGGGTGAACCTGGGGGGGTGGAGGCTCTTGGCTGCACTGCACCTGTAGAAGTCCCTGGCTGAGCTTCCCCTGTGGTGTAGGGGCTAGAGGGTGCTGGTGTCTCAGCTGCTGGCTGCAAGCTCTGATCAGCCAGCAGCTGTTGCTCCTGATTGCTGGCTTCTGCTGAATCAGGGCTAGGGCTGGCTACACAGGGCTCCTCTTCTCCTGAGGAGTCCTGGCTGGCTACACGAGGCTCCTGTCCTCCAGAGGAGACCTCACTCTCAGACTGGGCCATGACACAAGACATGCTTCCTGGCCATCCAGGCTCTGAACAGGGAGTGGAGCCAGGTGCTTTAAAAGGTGGTTCTGCCCCCTTTAGCTCTGCAGTTGCCTCATGCTTGGCCCACCAGACCACTCTGTAGTAGTGCAGGTTTAGCTGGCTGCTGGTTAACAGGGCCAGGTGGGATTTTTTCTCCTTCCACTAATTGGCTGAAGGAGAGAGGTGTTTTTTGCTACCTTGTTCTGCATGCATGGGTTGACAAATGACTATGACAGAGCCTTAAATTGGTTGTCACTTGCAGGATAGAGTTGGAGTGAAGTGAGCAGGCCGGTGAGCACCCTTGGCACATCCCCATTGTTGGGGAAATTGGGGTCGGTAAAGATTGGCTGGCATGTTTGATGGCTGCCAGCTGTGAGGGCAGACTTCTGGGTAGGATGCCCTGTACAAGTCCTTCCCTCATGTTTCATGGTTGGGGATGGTAGGAGCTTGAAGAACCAGATTTGCCTGGCAGTTGGGTCCCAACCATGCGCATGGATGTCTCACACCCAGGGCAGTGGGGCATTCCCAGACAGATCAAGGCAGAGGTCCAGGATTGGCCCCAGGGCTTGACCTGTACCACTAGTTAGGCCCTTACCGTGTTTACATTAATATTTTCAGTTAATGTTGTTACCAAATAAAATGGCCCATTTGTTTCCAAATCTTGTATTTGCCTATTTATTCCATGGGGGGGGGGGGTATGATACAAAGTGTAAAAACAGTCTGATACAGCAAGAGTCCAGTAGCACCTTTAAGACTAACCAACTTTATTGTAGCATAAGCTTTCGAGAATCACAGTTTTCTTCGTCAGATGCATCTGATGAAGAGAACTGTGATTCTCGAAAGCTTATGCTACAATAAAGTTGGTTAGTCTTAAAGGTGCTACTGGACTCTTTTTGATTTTGCTACTACAGACTAACATGGCTAACTCCTCTGCATCTATGATACAGCAAGGATATGCATAGACAAGCACTGGCTTGAGTTTAATTGTTTCTTTACTGACTCAAGTTCTTAATATTTCAAGTGTGCTCATAGTATATTAATAAATAAATGCATCAGTTCTTGGAGAAATAAACGTAATCTTTCTCTTCATGAAAGAGGAATTGATTTGAAACTGACTTGAATTTCTACAAAGAAGAATAGAAAGAGATTGCTGGATTTCAGGGAGAAATTAGTCGAAGAGGAATTAAGATAATTCCACTTAACAACCCTATCTTGCCACCATTCTGAGTGGTGGTTAGAAGAGAGGCCAGCAGGAGGCCTCCCACTGTAGAAGGAGACCTGGCAACCCTAATCATAGGTAGGGCTAATAGGCAAGTTCCATGAAGCATTTGAGATTGCCTACAAAAGTTTGCAGACAGAGTGGACTTGCCTAAAATGCAAGGCGCAAACATGCTGCCTATTAGGTTGCAACTGGAGCTATAATGTGAAGTTTTGATTTAGATGAAGATAATCCATTAATAAAGCTGAGTTTTAATTCATATATTGATGTTCCGTGACATCTGTGGGGGACTAGGTACAACTGCATTCTTCAGATACTTTTTGACAGCCAATTAATTAAATCTGTCATTTTAAAAAAATAATTAAACTATGCTTCAGAAACTTACATTGACACTTTAACTTCCATTAAAGAAAAAAAAATGAATGTAAACATTGTAAGTAAATCAGGTCTAACTTTTTATTAAGCCCTCTCCTCCAAACCTTCTTAATGCAATACTGGTAATACCCAAATGACAGGTGCATATCTCCACAAATTATCAAGATGACACCATCTCATTGACTGAAATAAATAGAGATTTTGGAAAGAGAATAAGAAGCAGAATGGGTTAAAATGGCTGAGAACTTATTGCAGAAATTCAGTAGTCACATTTAAATAAACATGGTTCTGATAATTGTATAAAATCTATCTCCTTAGCATTCCTTAGCTGCTAGTTCTCATCTTCTGAGGGAACATATTTCGACCACATCTTGAGAGGTATGCTATTTTAGACATTTGTGATTAGTAACATTAACTACATAAATAATTTGAGCTGTATTGTATGCAGCAAATCTGACACAGTGTAATTTAACAGTACCTGCTCTCTTAAAATTCTTTGTATAAGGAAGTAAATGCAGGGCAGAAGAACAGGAGTACTTAAAAGTAAATTATTTTGTTTGTCCACAGACTACAGAGTTAATGGCAGCACTTTTTGATCAAATAAACATGTACCAGTCTTCACTTTGATGGACCAACATGTAAAGCCATAATTATGGCTTGTGCCATTTTAAAAATGAACAAAGATTATGAATTTACTTAACAATGGAGAAAAGCCCTACAAAGCATATATCTGGCTGAAGTGATAAGTATTTAAGTGAATATTTTCCTAAATAATATTTGAATTTTAAAGAAGTTTGTCAGACAAATTATAAACCTTAAGTACTTCATAATACTATAAAACATGTATTATCCTGTATTAAACCCTTTTGTCTTCTACTGAAGCGAAAATAACAGCATTAGAATAACAAGCACATCATTTATAAATCAGGATGTTATTGAAGAATTTAGTATACATTCCAATTCACTGTTCACTGATCTTATGCGTTTGCTAAATTGTTACATGTTTACGTGATTGCTGAACATGGCTGTAACATATTGAATTGGACCCAGACTAAACTGGCAATTTCCACCTATTCTCCCTTCCTGCTGCAGATCCCCCTCGTGTGATTCTTCCATGTTCCCTATCCACCAGAAGCAGTATTTTGTGGAGATAGGGAAAGTTCTATTCTGATGTTGGAGAATTTGTTCTGGATCCAACCCATAAGTGCAATGGCAGTACAATCTTACATCATTGTACATGGACGGAAGCTGCAATTTGTAAGTAACTGGTCCTTTTGGGGTAGGAAAGGGACTACAAATTAACCATCTCTATCAGAAACACTAACTTGGTAAGAGTGTTGGCTGTCTACCTGTCCTATAACTTTGGCCATTTCCACACGGCCTTACTATAATGCAAAACTAGCGCAACCTATCACTGTTCTTTCGTGAATACCTGTATTATCCCATAATCTTCAAGTTCCGCTTATTCCGCTTTGTGACACTTATTTTGTGGTTTTTGTTTCATTTGTGGAAATGCCTGGGAACGATTGGGAACGATTAGGAATGCTTCTCCAGGGACTTCGCACGTAGCCCACCCCCCTTTTTCCTTTTCCTGAACCATTGGAAGCAATTTTTCCACCCAAGGCAGGAGTCCCACAAGCCTTTGCGGGCTCCAGGTGACATCTCTTTAAAAAAAAAATAAAAGGAAAATTGATTGTGCTATTGCGATGTTTCTTTAAACAGGCACGAACAGCTGAATACTTACAGCTATGGTCTAATGCTGCTGTTGCTCTTGATTACATTTAAGTTCTGCATGTTCCGTGTATACTGATAATCATGCACTGAGCAAAAGAGAATCACAACTTTCATCTTTAAAAAAAAATTCTTTGGGAGACAGACGGGTGAGCTGCATTTTCGCCTTTGTGCTTCTCCCGTTCCCAGGCACCCAGAGAAGGGGGGGGGGAAGCAAGTTGAGAGAGATATGAGGAAGGAAGCCTTGGCTTGAGAACTCTCACCATTTCCTCCAGGCTGTCCTGAGTGAGCGTGAGAAGGCAGAGGGGAGGTACAGAGGAGAGCAAGAGAGAAAAGAGCGCAACAAGTGTTCTGCTCAGGGAGAGAAAGCTACTGGGGGAGCAGCTGGATAGAAGAGGCAAGATGCTGGTTGAGTGTGAGGCTGGTAGTGCCTCTGCTGCCATTTAATGAAAGCTGCAAACCTCGGCACCGGCAGGCTCCGTCCCAGCGGGTCACGGGGGGGTGTTAGGCAGGAGGCATCTGAGCATGTCCCCCTCCGGCCTGCTCCCCAATGAGGCATCAACATGAACTGAAAGCCCCAGAGAGAGAGAGAGAGAGAGAGAGAGAGAGAGAACCCCCCCCCAAGCCTTGGCAGAAATTGTAATAGTTTGAAATAGCGATATTGCGCAAATACCAGAGCCATTTTTTAAAAAAGATGAAAGTGGGCAGCAAGGTGCTGTCCTCAACTGTGACACGAACACATGTGACTGCCCACTATTCTGCAATTTATGCAGAATGTGAACTTCTGGTACTGCAAGGAAGCGCAAAATGGCGGAACAAGGTGAGACAATGCAGGATCACAGGTGATGGATCATGGCGCAAAATTGGTGAAATATTTGGCCATGTGAAAACAGCCTATGTATTACTAATTTTATGCTTTCTTAATCTCCACCTAATATACGTTCATTCAAAATCATCCAGTACCCTAGTAAAACTACAGCAGCACCAATCAGGTGATGCACAGAGGTGGAAGCTAAAACAGAACTGAGTAAGTACAGCAGCGGAGGGAATGGAGAAAAGAGCAGCTCATTTGGGAGAAATTGTGCCTGCCCAGTCTATAATTTCAGTACATGTGTAAATTAGATCCATTTCCTCAGCATCTAAGGCCCATCTCCAAAATTCCTTACATCATGGGATGTCTGTAGGTGGGGTAGGAAGACATAGGCTGTTTTCACACGGCTTACTAGCCTCTGGAACGTTGCACAAAATTCCCAGTGGATGGTGTCATCTTCCACGATTTCATGCAAAACTTCTGGTGTGATTTTGCGCAAGAAGACGCTGTCTGCCAGGAGTTTTGTACAACGTTCTGGAGGCCAGTGAGTTGTGTGAAAATGGCCATAGATGGGATATATAAGCTTATTTTATTCTCAGATTTTTGACAGGAGGTCAGAGTGCATTTTGCAGGTATCTGCAAATCCATTAAACAGAAAAACATTTTTTCAAAAGGTAGTGTCCTGCTTCAGGCAGCAGCTGGGTTGGCAGAGTACTGCTGACAGGTAACGAGAACCAGCTGGCAAGGCTAGGAATGAACAAAGTCCATAAATCAAGGGAGTAGTCAAAGACAGGCCGGGTCAGAGGTCAGAGAAATAGTTCCAAGGAGCAAGCGCAGGCAACACAGTAGCAGTTCAGAGAACTCGTTGAAGCCACGCTGAAAGGGCCCCTCCCTCATGCTCTTGTACTCTGGGAGCGTAACGTCAGCTAGCACAGCTGCTTTAGGTCTCTTCCTCTGAAGACCCTCCTTCCTCTGAGAAGGCTGGCCTGTTCAGAGCTTGGAGGTGTGCTGACTTACGTCGGGTCTGTAAGTCTCTTCTGTGCCTGCTGCGTCGACGTTGCTCTCGTTGCTCTCGGGGGTCTGGAGGTGTTAGAGGGCATAAGGAAGCTGGCTGCATCTGGGCTGATGGCTCTGGGTGGGGAAGGGGAGCTTCTGGCTGGGATTCAGCATCTGACAGTTCAGCTGTGGTCAGCTGATGGGAGACAGGCTGCTCCTCCTCAGGAGGAGCAAGGCTGTCAGCAAGCCTCGGCTGTTCCAGCTGCTTCTACTCTGAGGAATCGTCAAGCCCCGGCTGTACTTTGACAGGTAGACGCAAATGACTTTTGACATTCTTAGTTGATAAGCCCAAACAGCTGCTCACACAAGGAGCTCTATGCTTCTGAGAAGTATAATGCCAAAGAAGGTAATAAAAGAACATTAGTAATGTCTTCCATTAACATCGTATAAAAGAAAGAACTTTCTTATAAAGTAGCCTTCCCTGTGTACTCTTCTAGTGAGAGCAATTACTTGTGATTATTAAATTGCCTGGATTTTTTTTTGAGCTAACAAAAGAAAATATTCGGATTAGCACAGTAATCCGTGATGATTTGGGAGCCATGTGTGATTCTTTGACATGCTATATGTGACAATATACCCTTTTTGGCTCCTCTGAGAACTTATTCCCAATGTGGCACCCACCCCATGTTCAAGCAAAATGAGCAATAGGTATGTGCACCTGAAGATAAGATTCTGATTTTGGAAGGGGCATAAACACTGTTATTCAATGACATTCAGGTCCCCCGCCAAGGGAGTGCATGGCACTAACCTTACAGTCAAATGCAAAAAGACAGTAAGGATGGCATCTTCCACTGCGTTCTTTAATGATTTGGTTTCTCGTATTTCTGCTCTGGAGGGTACCTCTGCTGTGGATGCGCCCGAAGTTGATGGAACAAGCGCTCAGCCACTGGAAGGAACGGCCTTGGCTGGTGATGACATTAGATGGTCCGGGGAGTCTGATCCAGTGGCAGTGGTTGTGCAACCTACGGAAGCAGATGGTAAGGCAGCGTTGCCACAATAGGGGTCTGCATGGCCATGGGGGCCTTGGGGCCAGGCCGCTGCCCCCTTGCCCCCGACTATGCCTTATGCACCTGGTACACAAACTGGTAAGTCACAAGATGCAGGGACTAATAGCCTGTGGTCCCAATGGGGGCCAGCAGTTTTTTCGGGCCAATTTCCAGGGGCATCCAGCTGGTCATCCATGCCATCTCAGTTCCAAATGGGTATGGGCTGGGTTTCCCCTTGGGGCACGTATTATGGTGCCCAATGGTCATCCTACCGTGCGGTACCTTTTAGTGCAATCCCCTTTGGGGATACTGCCATGTCTTTTGGAGACCACCTTACGCCTGGGAGAAAATTCTCAAAGGGGAGTATGTGGATGTGTTCATCCTCCTTTTTAGAGAATTAGAAAAGAAGGATAAAGAGGACCTTGAGGTGCATGATAAAGAACACTTGAAACACCGCAAGGTAGACAAGACTTGGGAGAACTGGTTGCCGGGCTTCCTCATTTGTGCAGAAGTTATTGCCAGAGCTCAGCCCTGGAGGGCAGCCCCCCGTTTCAGTATATTGATATCATTTACAGGGGGTATTTGGACTTCGCCGGTGCAGCTTGGCTGCAATATGATGAAGAGTTTCGAATGTGAGCTGCTCTTAATCCCTCTTTGCCTTGGGATCAAATCCACCAGCAGCTTTGGCTGCAGGTCATGTCCCCAGTTAGGCCCAATGACAGTGATCGCTCCGAAAGTGGTCACCTGCTTCAACAGTCCTCCCTGCCAACAGGTTCCTGCCCTCCTGTGGATCAGGTGCCTATGTCCCACATGCTGTGCTGGGATTTTGCATACCATGGGGTTTGCATTAGGGAGCCTTGCAAATTCCGCCATGCGTGCCCAGTTTGTGCGGGTCCTCATGCTGTTTCGGCCTGTAAGAGGGCGAATCAGGGCAATAAGCATGGTGCAGAGGATGCTGGTCCTTCTCAACAGCAAGTGGGCAAGGGGACCTAGCCATCGTGTTAGCAGGTCCCACAGTTTTTTTTTTTAATAATTTTTTTATTTTTCAGTATACAAAACACTACACAAGACTATCACAAGGGACGGGAAAAGATGGAGAAAAGGGAAAGGGGCGGGGAGAATAGGGAAAAAAAGGGAGGATAACCTACAATCAACACTACACTTCAGTGTTTTCCCTTCATACTGCCATAATAAAAAAAAAGCTCAATAAGATAATGATGGAGTGGTTAATCATACAGAATACACATTCCAAATTCTAATTAAACTTTCCTCCCCCTTCTGGGTCCCGGACGCAATTCTCTCTGAGCAGCCGCAACTGCGGTGCTCGTCTCCCCCCCCCCCCCTCAGACTTCTCCCTTTCTTCCTGCTTGGTGCACTGGAATTCCGGGTTATTCTCCTCAAAATCCCTTAGTTGATCTTCTGATAATATCTTATAGGCTTGATCTTTATGTCAGCAGGTCCCACAGTTGTTGCCTTTTCTGGTTGTTAATTGTTGTGTTCTGTCCCTACGTCTGTTCATGATGCTGGAGAGGGCGTAGCATTGATATGCAGAAGGTTTGGTTTGGGTCATGTTGCAGGCAGGCCTGAGACATCGGTGGTGGACACAATTTGTATGGGATGCAGCTTTCCTGTGGGGTAGCAAGAAGACGGAAATGTTTCTTTGGGCCCTCAGCTGGGAAGGTGCCAATAAGCTTGTTCTTCTGTTGGGCCCATGGCATGGTTGCCTGGGCGTACGCTGTGGAGGGTCCAAGGCTTCCTGTAGGGGGTGGCATGTGCTTGGTCCCTGGGTTTGTGTTCAATGCTCCCCGTCTGGTACGCAAGGAGATTGGACCGGGAGGGGTACATTGTAATGTTCACCACCTGCAAATATGGGCTGCATTTGCCGACCTCTACAGAGGGGATGGTCGGAGCAGCTATTTGGATGAGAGTTGTCTTTCATAATATATTTTGTCTTTGTCTTTTTGTCTTTCATAATATATTTTAGTATTTGATGTAGTGGGGGGACACATGCACACAAAGGCGAGTATGCATCTAAATAAGGATTTTATTTTCTTTACTACCTTCATTTGCTATTCTGGCATAAGCGTAACACATTCTTTCTCCACCCTAACAAATAACCTTTAGAAACTAGGACTCAATTTTTCAACCTTGTCAGATTCTTAACAAAGTATCTGAAAGGTAGCTTTGCTACAGATGGAATGTGAAACATTTTGATATATTATATTGTCCTTTTGAAAAAATTAACAAAAAGTTGGATTGTTCAAGCATCCTCATGGGGGAATGGAAATTATGCAAAACTGATGATATTTAGTGTCATGGTCAAGAGACATTACTTTTTCATCACTCTCTGAACAAATCTAGGGTGACCCTCAAACAACTCCCTCTAGGCCATCGAGCTTTTATTCTCCGCCCCACTTCAGGTAGCTGCTACAGTACACCAATTTCTTGACTTCTAATGGGTAGGAACTCTCTGGCATGTACAACATACTCAAAAAAATAAAATGATCACAGGAACAGAGAGCACCTCCCCACACATACACATAAACACGTGAAAATATAATCACAATCTAATTCCCTGTAGAGATAGCAATGTGGAGTTCATGCTTTTATATTCTGTGTAAAAGGGTTTTGTCACATTTTATCTATATAGAGCAGAGGAAAAAATAAAATGGTGAAATCTAAAGCTTGAAGGATGTAGCATGAAATATTTATCCAATGACGTTGACCTGCTTAGGTCAGGCAGTATTGGGAAATGCTTCTCAAGAGATCATTCAGCCTTTGACCATATGAAGAATATCATGGTTACAGTATTAATGTACTGTACAAGTAGGTTTCATATTGGACAAGACATTAACATTTTTAATTGCCTTGACTGTGGTCATACTATTCTTTGCTGTTTAAATGTTTTTTTAAAAAAATCCTTATATGCACTTTCATTTTTCATAAAGTTTATTTTCTGAATACATACTTGACTTGAATATTTTATACAAGTTTTACATAAATGTTAGTTGTCCATTTTAATGATATTTGGGATTTTTTTAAAAAATGGAAAACAAATCCATAGCTAATCATCCTCTTGACAGTAGTATTAGTACCAGCTTCCTATTCTAATAAAAGTTTATTATTTCTACCACAATGTATTGTGCGCAATTATTTCATGCACCACTGTTTTTGACAATCTATGCCGTTTTCAAATGTTTATGACTCAACAAATTTTATTCTGATGAACAAAGGTTTTTCTGGAAAATTTATATTAAAAATTCAGTTCATTTTTTTCCAAAAGTACTAATATCATTTAATTCTTATCATTCCATCAATATGCAAGTAGCACTGGAAAGAGGAATCTATATTTGATAGGATTTTCCTCAAGTATATTTTCATGAGAAGTTTGTTGAGTAATTGTTCCTAAAACAGTATAAAATGCAGAAGAAAAAAAATTGCGCCTCCATTTGAAAATGTGATTTTCTTCCCACACAGAATAAAATGTTGTGAAACACAGATGTGAAATTTTCAGAGACTGATTCAAAGTTAATAGCAATTTTATCTATAATTTTCTTTGTACGCATGTGATGACAATGTATGAATAAATTTTATATATTTAATTTTTCACTCTAAGGAGGGCTATAGTCCTAGATGAAGTCCTTGATGAATCCTGATGAATTTGAAAGCTAGGCAATTTGTTGAGGAATTTGGCTACAGGAGCAATACAGGATGGGACCCAAGCTAACAATTATATTTAATTTGGGACAACACTACTATTCCGTGTTCCCTATCCGGAAACCTGCTTGACAATATATGGTGGTATTGTATATGATGTTTTGCATGATTTGTAAGTCTGCAAAAAGTGTATATACTCCAAATCCAAGCATAAATGACCAGCCATCATATGAATCATCAAAAGCAGCATTCTGGGGCTCTGTTGTTTCAGGAAATGGCCTTGGTGGACTTTTAGTCATCAGTAGTTCTTGGTTATCTTTGCCAGTAGTATCCCAAACAAAATAATAGATTTTTTTAAAAAAGAGGTATCTAAGACTGCGGTGACAACAGATTTTGAAAGAACGAAGTCTGAAAGAAGGAAGCTTGCAACCTGTGGACTTACTTTACCTATAATTCATAGCAATACAATTTGGACAATCCAACCAAGTACATGGGAAATTATATAAATATTTTAGGAAGTACCCTTTAACCTATCTTTGGGTTGTGATTATAATTCCACTTTGCTTATACTGTTAAATGATATATCTGATTTTATTCATGTTAAGACATATTAGATTTAAGAATCATACTTGCCTCTATATGTATGCCAAATAATATTGATACCTGAAGTAACTATTATAGGATGGAAGCTATAACAGAAACATTAAACCTGTTCATCTACGGGAATAAAAAAATCAATCTTCTTTTTCTTCTTTTCTTAATTTTTTTTTTACCTTGAATTAGGGCATGCAAGGTCAATTGAATACCATTACTGAATTACTGAATTATGCAATCCACATCTAGAAAATTTAATTTTAAATTATATTGGCAAAAATCTTGTATTCTTAATTTTAACACACCATTATTTTGAGAAGACTTGCAAAATGCAATATTTGCTGAAGAGAGATTACGAAGTTATTTCATGAAAAGATTCATTGTGGTGGGGGAAAAGTTAACATTTAATTGATCATGCTTAAATTTATAAGGTTTCTATATTTTTAGTCTGGTGCATTTGTTCATATAAAGCAAATGTTAATGAACTTGAAGTATAATTATGCTCCATTTTACTCTTTCTTAATTTCCTTATTGTTGCTGCATAAGGGAAAGTAGAATTAATCAACTCCATTGCATGTAAATGGAGTCATTTGGTCACGATTTCTCTTTATTCTTTGAGGCAAAAGGATTTTGTATGAATACTTTAAACAAGAGTAGTAGATAAAATTCTTTCTTGAGGCATAAATGTAGTGTTAATGATGCAGCGAGGCAGGTTTGAAAGCATTTGGTTACACTTTTCCCTGTACAGCAATAGACACCAATTATTCTCAAAGAAGGGAAGCATTCTGAAATCAATAGATTAAAGTGTGCTTTCCAGAAGCAGAGTTCAATTTGCTTTATCCAGTACTTCTAAAACTTCAAACTATTATAGATATGTATACACATTATTCACATCCTTCTTTATTCTCAAGAGGTGAAAAAAATATAATAGACTTTTTTTTTAAAAAAGTCAATTAAAATTAAAATGATCACCTCTCTGCTAATATAGACTTCCTTTTTAGCCGTCATACCAAAATATGCACCTATTTCCCCAACCATGCAATCTTATGCAGAGTTATTTGAGTCTAAATTAATTGATTTCACTGGTCTTTGACTGAAGTAACTCTTGCAGTTCATGGCAGATCTCAAAAACTTTTAAAATAATACTATTGTCTAGGGTTAAGAGATCATGGTCCTGTTTAGACATTACAATGTAACCCAGTATTAAAGTTTCTTACATCTTCTTCATCCTTGGGGGAAATGAACGAATGATCTGTTCTTCACTGTCCTTATTTGAACACATATGAGTACCTACTAATGGGACCTTAGAATTAGGTGGTTAATGAGTTTTTGCATACAAATGCATATCTTCCTCCCTACCAGAGGAAAATGGAGAAGTGTATCACACCTGAAACTAACAATGAGTTGAGAATTTTCCCAGGAATGCAATGTCTAAATAGATCTTAAATTTCACATCTCCGTGACATTTATTTTATTTAATTTTAAAATATTTTAAAAATCACATCACTGTGCTAATACAAGGAAGAAAAATTAATCCTAATGCTTCAGTATGCATACCTGATTTTCTGGCATTGAAATGTTTGTACCTGTTGCAATTAGGGGCCAACATCCCTTGTATAAAACTGCATTTCTGCAATGCAACAGCTGGCTTGTATTGCAGCCCCAGGGATTCCCCTAGAATTTTGAGTTGATAACATTAACTTACATTTATTATTTTTTCCCTTTTCTTATCCTCCAGGGTCCCTCAGAACTCAGCTATGCCTGGGCATTCTGATTCATATGTACAGTCTGCATAAATTTACTAGCATTTATCAGTGACTCTGAATTACCTACTTATGTTTAATTATAGTCCCTGATAAATAGCTTTGAATAAATACTATAGAAAACACTTTCAATCATATTAACATAGATGAGTCAGAAAGCAGGCCCTAATAGTAACCTATAATACATATAAAGATCTACATTATTAATGCATATTTTCCTCCTGTTAAATACCCTACTTCCATCTGGAAAGAATAAACACCTAGTGGCTAATTTAAATCAACTGAAATACTTGTGTGATATATAAAATTAATTGTGGTTCATCTCCAAGTTATGTATATTCTGAAAGAACTGTGAAGAATTTACCAACCAGTCTGTAACTGGCTGATATGAAATGGTTTCCTCGATTGATAAATGCAATGGCATGCACAATGCTTTACATGTTCCTGATGGAATAAATATAATCTCTGTTGAACAGATAGAGCTGGACAGCTATTAGTCCAAATGCACTTTTGAATGTGAAGGCTTGCTCCTCTCACCAAGAGCATTAAACCCAAATTATGATGGTGATGATAATGCAGTGAGATACTGACCATCAAAGGAAAAAGGGGCCTGATTATGAGGCTGGACCTACATTTCATGCTGGCTGAACGTGGCAATTTGCCACAAAAGATTCTCCTCGGAGTCATTCACATATCTTTTTGAATACAACTTTAACCCAATCGTCTTAGTCATCATTAGTCTGTTACTTTCTTGAAGCTACTCTGTGTCCACATTTGGGACTATTTTGCTATGATAAGTCCATGTAAATATGCCATTGTCAATAAGGTAGCATATAGAAGACTGCAGGATCTCATTTCTAAACCCATAGTCTGTGTTTTACCTGCAACAGTGGAGATAAAGTAGCTTAAAATACTATTATTGATCACAAGGGGTGATCTTTTCAGTCTCTCAAACCAAATGTCCATCGCCCGTATTCCCACAACACAGTTGGGTACCACCAATCAGGTCTTAAAGAGATTGGAGAAATGCCTTAATGAAAGACACAGAAAAAATGATCCATTTCAAATTACATAAAAGATGTCTGTGTATCTCTCAAATTTGAAGTTAAACATCTAAGAAAAAAGCCCTGCTGGATCAGACCAGTGGTCTATCTAGTTCAGCATCCTGTCTCACAGAGTGGTCAAGCAGTTACTTTGGAAGGCCAACAACTTAGCATATAGGCAAAAGGCCTTCCACGGATGTTGTCTCTTGTTTACAACCTCTGATTGCAGAGGATCCCTGTTGTCTCTATGTCTAGTAGCCTCTTATAGACTTAGAGTGCAATCCTATGTTGAGTTACTCCAGTCTAAGCCCATTGAAGTCAATGAGCTTAGACTGGAGTAACTCTCCATAGGATTGCACTGTTAGAGATGGAGAGTGCTCTCAAGTCATAGCTGACTTAGAGCAACCCCTGGTGGGGTTTTCCTAGCAAGTGATTAACAGAAGTTAATTGCCATTGCCTGCCTCTGCAATCCTGGTTTTCACTGGAGGTCTCCTATCCAATTACTAACCAAGGCTGAGCGGCCTTCACAAAAAAAAGGGCAAGGAAAGCTCATTTTTTAAGTAAATACAAAGCCTATTTTTTTTACCTTTATTGACCTTATGCTTAAAACCATTATGGATAAAAAAAAGATGGCCAATGGAGCAGGAAAGGGGCCCTGAAATTTTTTTGCACTGCCTCATAAAGTTCCTCTCCGAGGCCCTGGCTGAGCCTGCTTAGTTTCTGACATCTGATGAGATCAGGCTCACCTAGGCTATCCAGGTCAGGGCTCTGATAGACTTATCCTCCATGAATCTATCTAAGCCCCTTTGAAAACCATCTATGCTTGTGACCATTCCAGGAACATAGAGCCACTTGTGGAAATGGGTTGCTGGATTTGATAGAACTGTGATCTGATCCAGTCATTCTTACGAGTTCCACAATTTTGAAGACCAGTTTTCACATGCTGATCCAATTCCAGCTCTGGAAACCCATCAAAAAATCTCAACTGTACCAATAGGTTTCTAAAGAAACAATGGCATTACTTCTTACTGCTGGCTAAGAAAACAGCTTCCACCAAAGTAATGCAGTGGCAGCACTGTTAGCTTCTAACTTCTATGTTCTACCCTTTCATCTGTCGGCACTTAGAAAGGCGTACAAAAATCCAAGACAAATATGCTTCCTCCCACAGCTAATTGCATACTGCAGGGTATTAGGATGGTTATTTCACCCCTTGAACAGCAAAAGCCAAAGCTTTATATTTCTTGAGCTTAAGTTCTGGATCAAAGCACGACTGCATGTGAAACTGCTTCACAAAAATGACTTGCCACTTTGTTGCATTTTAAGGAGCCAGTCATAGGTTTCATGTTATGGGTAATTTTTTTAATGTTTAAATGCTGTTGCCAATGTACACCTTTCCATCTTGCTAAGTAACTATTTCCTTTTCTATACAGGTGCTTGAATCAGATCACTCTTAAGATTTCAATACTTTAAAATGTTTAGTAATTGTAGGGGCAGGGGTTGCTTGTTTCATGGCTCATCTCACAATATCTTTCTGACACCACATAGGAAAGTTCCAGAGGTGGGGAGGACTGCTGCAGTTTCTTGAGAGCACATTTTTTTCCAACTAAGCTCCTGTTATTAATCTCATCTAAGGGATAGGAGAAGGGACTCGTGACCTAATTGCTGCCATTAAGTCTGATCTTTATTTTCTGCTGTTTGCATTATGTCATAAAATGCTGGGTGTATCCCCAGCGTAAACGAGACATCAGTGGAACCAAAAGCCCCATGGGAGGGTGTTTCCTTGCAGAAGTCAAAGCCTAATAGGCTTCATCTCTGGGTTATTATTAGCCATGGATGATGTTCTCCATTGTGTCTCCTGGTGTTTCCCCTGTGAAAAGACATTTGTCTCCATGGCAGGGCAGCTGCCTCAGTGTCAATATTAAACTGGAAACTGTTGCTGTGATAGTCCCACATTGTCCCTCAACTACAACTGATATTTGCAATGACAGAACAAACCTCCTGTTTCCTCATTAAGCAAACATGTGCCACTCGGGTCCCTATGCATTTTGTATTGCCTCTAGAGTTTTCATTTAGGGAGATGAAAGAGAATATGCATTTTCACACTGAGATTCACCCGCAGCCAATACAGATGAAGAACACATTACTTTGAAAAGGCTTTATGTATCAGATGAAGGAGTTGTTTTTCTACATTATCAAACAATTGGACTCCTTAATGATTGTGCTTTTCAGTATCCTGAATTATTTTGGTGCCTTCGGTGCTAGAAATACAATCTTGTATTTCTAGCAAATCCATATTCACAATAACCTATTATGAAAAACTGGGTCTATTCAGCAAAACCTCAATAATGTAAACACTTGTCATCAGGTAAGTTGCTTTTTTTTTTTGCCGAGATAGTAATTTTTATCTAAAAAGCTGTTCATAGTCTTCCATAACTCATGGTGAGAAGGCAAGAGAAAGTAAATAATGTAGACTGATTTGACCATGTGGTTAAGACCGTGAGCCTAACTGGTACGGAGAACTGTGGCTAGAAGGGGCTTAGATTTTGTCTTCTGCCACCAACTACCCTGGTAGTTTGTAAAGAACTTAACCCTACTTAGCATGTTTAATTATACCCTGAGTGTATCAAACCCCATAGGTACACAGTTTTGTGAAGTGGTTAAGAGTGGCAAGTCTCTAGTTTGGAGAACAAGGTTTGATTCCCCACTACTCCACTTGAAGCCCACTGGGTGACCTTGGGTCAGTCACAGCTCTCTTAGCCCTACCCACCTCAGAGGGTGATTGTCATGAGGATAACAACAACACACTTTGTAAACTGTTCTTGGTGTGGCATTAAGTTGTCCTGAAGAGCAGTATATAAATTAAATGTTGTTATTATTATTGTTACTATTTTGCTATAGATCATGGTTTTTATGTCATAAACAGTCATAAACACTTTTCAGGTTGAAACAGAGGAAAATTCCATTAATACAGCCCCACACTCTATTGACAGTACAGAGGCATAGTCCTTCATGTACAGTACAATGAAGAAGAGCCAGCTCCCTTTGGATTGGCTATCCATTTTTAGATAGCACTGCTGTTTTCATTCTATGAATATTTTTCCCTCCTCTGTGCAGAATTTACTCATAGTTTCCAAGTTGTTCTTTTGGTTTGTCAGCCTAGGCAGAATTGCTGTTTTGTACACATTACAAGAAATGGTTGTGATCTTTTTTTTTTTTAATAGCGATGTTTCTCATTGGAGAATGCCACTGAAGCTCATTGTAGATTGCATTCTATCTTGGAAAAGTGTAGTACCATTACTGTCCCTAATTGATCTACTTTCAGTTAAGTTGTTGTCTGTGGAATGATGTGAAGAATGGCACTATTAATAAGGATTAATTGGACTGAAAGTCAATTTGCTTTGCAACAACATGCAAGGCCTTTCCATTGTTTTATTGTATGCTTAGAAAGACTGTCCCTCACCAGTACTTGAATTGCTCATCTTTAAGAATCTTTTCTAATGTTGTTAACTACTATAACTGATAAATTAGAAGTTGTTCAGAATTTTGTCCACAGATTTTTTTCATTAATTAGGAAAATTAATGGTCTGTTGTTATATTTGTTTTGGTTGTTTGCTGTCTTCCCCAGAGTATTCGTTCTTGTGGCTGGGCTTTATTGTAATGTGCTTATTTGTTAAAAATGGATTCGTTTTTAATTTACTCAAAATATTGACAGAAGTAGTGGGAATGGGAAAACAATATTGGAAGATGAGTATGGGAAGGAGCCCAAGAAGCAATTCTCATCTGAGATGGGGAATAGCAGGACACACATAAAAGTGGAGTGGGTCGTGGGTGGCATTGATGTCTATGGTGAACGAAGTGTGGTACCAGGAGATAAAGTGGGGAAAATATCTATCTGTCAACACACAGAGAAAAGGTTTGATTTATCAAATGCAGCTTCTGGATAATTTGAATTGTGCTAGGGACATCTTGGTTGGTTGTCCACAAGTTACGCAGGACATCCCAATAGAAATAGTTATAGATATCATTCTGCACAGATTTTTAAAGCTTGCTTATCATACCAATACCCCCAAATAAGGACATGAGACACTTGTATGTGGGATACTAGTTTAATAATTAATAGTTGATTAATTAATCCCTGAATTAGTTGGAGTTGGTGCTAACAAGTAGCTTGCCACAGCTACCAGCATTTTGAGAAAAACCACTCTGCATCCATTACTGCTGGCTTTGTTTCTTTTCACCTGAATGTAAAAGAGTGCTGAGAGGTGTTGAGCCTCATCCCCCTTGCACTGCTCAAGCAACTAAGAGTTCAGCTAATGCTTTTCAACCACCAATGGTGTTCCCTTCCAGTTCCCCAGGCTGCTCAAGCCAATGATGGGCTAGCTTGGGAACAGACCCCTCCCCATCCTTAGAGTTTGCCATTTATCCCTATACTTGTAGCAACTCACGTATTCCTGCCAAAGCTAATTATGCTCTAACCAGTCAAAAGATCACACCAGCTAGAGAATACCACCACTTCCTAGGACCATGTAGAACAGGTGATAAAAGCCCCCCTTCCCAATCAATTTCAAGAAGGCACAAAAAATTCCTGCCGAGCCCCTCAAAAGATGACACTCTCACATTATTGACAGGAAGAGTGGGTGAGCCAACTCACAGCAAAAGCTTCCTACAGAGAACAGGCAGAGCCCAATAGCTTCTCCAGCACCTTTCGGATTGGCTGCTCCACACAAGGCAGCAAATGACTTATCGAGAACAAGTAATGCTCTCATACCTTATTTAAAATTGGGACTCCCACAAATCAGTACACCAGACCAAAAGGCTGGGAACTACATTATGCCGTATTCTTTTAATAACATTGTATCCAGTTTCAATTCCAGCTGCTGGCATCAGCATCTTTATTCTTTTTCCCTTACAAAATCTCGCAGTTTTCCTTGAATCATGCTTCAGGCTTGTCAGCAACTATAATCAAATGAATTAAACTTTTTTTGTTTTGGCTATGTAAAAATCCACACTGAAGTAAACACTCAGTATGTTTGTTTTGTGAGCATAGGAACTTATTTTTCTAATGCATATGGCTAGTGGCCATCTTCTGGCTGTAAAGCAAAATATTTCTATGTGGATTTCCCATTAATTTCATTGATGGACTAAAATGGTTGGAATTGGGGAATGCACAACTAGGGAAATTCCTCTGAGAAACTTTTATTGAAACTCCTTAGGCTTTCTCAGAAATTCCTCAGATGTTTTACCCCCAGAGGAACTGCCTCGTTCCCTTCAAGGTGTGCAGTTGGGAAAAAAAATGGTTGCAACTCACACATGAAGGAGTTTACCATGGAAAATCATTTTATATTTATCATTTGCCTTGACTCTTGTGACTGAAAACAAGTGAGACATGTAGACTGCAGACCTCTTCATATAAAATCACTTGAAAGCCAATTAAAAAAATTGTGCTTTCTGAGACTTGGACTGAAATTGCACACTCTGTCTTGTGACAACTAAAAATATCCTCTTAAAACATAAAGCCGCTTATTCCAAAATACTGTCACTAAGTTCATTGTATTGCTTAGCATTAAGGAGAGCAAAATAATAGCAAAAGGATTTCCCCCCTCCTTTTAGCTTCTGTAGACAGTAACATTACTGAAGTAAAGTTTGACAGTAAAAATGATAAATTTAAAGAACAGTTATCATGGAATTCAATTGTTCATTTCCTGCTTGTTGCTTTTTTCATTTTGCAAAAAAGTGAACTGAATTATACATATATTACACAAGATAAAGTAGTTATAACAACACACACACACACACACACACACACACACACACACACACACACACACACTGATGAAATTTCACCTTTTTTTTAAAAAAAATGAGATCCTAAATCCCAACGGATTTGTTTTTGAACATCTGTAACTACTAATTCTATAGCATGACTGGACTTCATTAGTATGGGCTAAATTAATTTGGAGTCTTACCCATTTTAATGAATGCAAGTCTGCTGCACCATGCTTTTGTGGCTATGTCAAAAGCACAGCAAGATATTGATCACATTAAACATATCTGAATTCCTGTAGGTCAAGGATTAATAATGGAACATACACTGTTCTTGCTGTATGGAAACAGTACTGAAATCCACTACGAGGAATTTTATGTTATTTCCATCTTTAGAAGTATTCATGATATAGCATCATGTTTCTTGTACACTTTCAAGTACTCATAAAATATAGTCAATGGTTAAACATTTAAGTCATTTTCTGAAAACTTTACCACATATCTATAACAGAAATTACTATATCACACACTGAATTATCTGCATCTGGAATACATAGATTAAATTGTAGATTGTCACAGAACTTATTTTATGGAATAAGTCTGAAACGACTAAAACTGCTTTAATAACTAGGGGTTTGCAAGATGAATCAAATGAGCCAGAAATACACCTGGAAATAGCTAGTTTGTTTTATTAAAGTAGCTTTCAGTAATGGTGAACCAAATCTGGGAAACCAATTTCAAACAACATCCTCCCACCAAAAACTTTGCATTTCACTTTGATTCTTACCTCACAGTGGTGGCAGCAGTAGGCAGGCTCTGGGTCTGTACAGCAGCATCTTGTTTTTCTTAACGATATTCACCAAACGGATCCGAAGAGGTGAAGTCCAACTCCTTACCTTATTAATTAACTCTGTTAGTGGGATGGGGGAATGTGTGCAATGTGCATGAATACTTCCCCCCCCCAATTGTCTCCATGTTTACAACTTTGAAAACTTTGGGAGGGAGAATGTGTAGACTTCAATCATAGGCTGCAATTCCAAAGACACTTCCCTGGTTGTAAGTACTATTGAATAACACGAATTACATCTGAGTAGACCTGTTTAGGATTGCTTCTCTCCCCCCTCCTCCTCCATGTCAGGTAGAGATGGGCACGAACAGCAATATGAACAAAAAATAAGCCACGAACAGCCCAATCTGCTGTTCGCAAACAAGCTGTTCATGAGGTCCATTCTAAATGAATAGGTGGTTGTTGCAAGCCTCATTCGTTGCTGTTCATTGCTGTTCGTCAAGCCAGACAGTCTGGCACCTGCAATCAATTCCCTTGGCAACTTAGGCTGGGATTGTCTGAACTCTGTCTGAATTCCTGCTGTTGCCCTGGAAACCCCAATCTAAGCCCAATTTAGCTTGACAGGCAGGTCTTCATTTCAAGTGTGGAGCTCCAAATTTGTTATAACAGGGAGCAAAGAGCAGGGGGGAGGGGGGCTCCCAACTCTGGCTTAGTTTGCAGACAGTGGAGAGGGAGACACAGTTGCTGTTGGCATTTTGATAGAGAGAGTGCATTGGAGCTTGAATTTTCTTTGTGTGTGGTGGGATAGGGATCTACCCTTTCAAGTTTCAGGGCTGCTGCCAGGCTCTGGGCCAAGCTATTATTTATTATTGGTAACTTTCCTGCTGCCTGCTCAAGTAAGGTTTCTGGGAGTGGTGCAATATCGAAAAGAGTCCAGTAGCACCTTTAAGACTACCAACTTTACTGTAGCATAAACTTTCGAGAATCACAGTTCTCTTCATCAGACGTATCTGATGAAGAGAACTGTGATTCTTGAAAGCTTATGCTACAGTAAAGTTGGTTAGTCTTAAAGGTGCCACTGGACTCTTCAATTTTGCTACTACAGACTAACACGGCTAACTCCTCTGGGAGTGGTGTGGTAGGGATCTTGACCAAAATTGGATGATGGCTGGAGGAGAGCCTGCTGGCCCCCACGAACAGCCAACCACGAACATGTTTGTGAACGGGGCCATGTTCATGATTGTTTGTGAGTCCCTGTTCATGGATGGCAACGAACATCATGTTTGTTTGTTTTTTCTGTTCGTACCCATCTCTCATCACCATCTCAGCTCAGCATCACCTGCCTTACCTTGTTGTTCCTGGATGCTATGATTATGGTTAAGTGCTGAAGCTATTCTTTGATTGGACTGCAATTGCTCATTGCCTTGCGTTTCAGACCTGTGATGTGAAACTATGTGAGGGATGTATTTATTCTGGCTGTCATCTGTATGCTCCTCTGAATTGCACCCAGTAGTTCCCAGACACCATGACGTTGAAAATCCCATACATCAGTTCTGCTGTTTGCCCACCTAGATGTTTTTCCACCAAGGCTAACTGACTGTTAGACACTGGTGGGGGGGATCTTAGAATTTGCCCGTGTTGTGAAAGCCTATATATGCGTGATGCTTGCACGTGGACATTATTTCTGGCAAAGATAGAGTAAGATTCTGAAACTGGCAGCTGTTCAATAAAGTGCTTTTAATACTCACAGTGGAGTCTTTTTGAGAGTTGCTTGGCAGATGCTTACACCACAGTCCTGCAAACCATTCACCTACTCTGCCCTTTCAAAAACAGTCCTGTCTGCCCATATGGAAAAAAACACTGGTCTGTTTAGGCAGGGGTTGCATGCACTTCAGCAAAGGAGATTGGCACTGATTAATGTGAGAATATTCATTCATTGTGGGAACAAAAATGCAAAGCACAAGGAAAAACTGTACCAACTTTGAGGGGATATCTATGTAGAGTGCATTACAGTAGTCCAGTACCAATGTTGCCATGGCATGGATCCAGGTGCCTAGATTTGCCCATGTCAAAGTAGTGGGCCATCTTCCAGGCTAGACTGGGCTGGAAGAGAAGTTGGAAGAAGGCCTTTTTTTGTAGCTGCGTTAACCTGCTTCTCTAGCAGCAATGCTGGATCCAGTACAACCTCTAGACTGTTAACTGAGTCTTCAAGGGTCAACTGACCCCTATCAAAAGTTGGGATCACAGTGTTCTTCAGTGTTCTTCAAGATCTCCACCTTCCCAACCAGCATAACTTCTGTATTGTCTGGGTTCAGTTTCCATTTTTTTCCAGCCAACTGACCCCAGCTGTCAGGCAGCTATCTAAAACTTCTACTGACTCATCAGGGGCTTTGAATAGAGAGGGATTTGTATCATCAGGGGTTTTGAATAAGTGTCACCCACATATTGATGACAAGCTACAAATGGTTTCTCCCAAAGGCTTTACATAAAGGTTGAATAACATTAGGGATAAGATTGTGCCCTGTAGAACCCTGCAAGATAACTCTTGCCCTGAAGATAGCTGGTCTCCAATAATCCTTTGAATCTTGGGTGAGGATGAAGAAACTGTAAATTAATCCAAAGAAAATGGAAAAACAGCAAATTGGGTGTAAATTTGACAGAAAAATGTGCTCCGTTTGTTCTGGTTGGAATTGCCCTTCCTCCAAAACAGCAAATACAAAATTTTGGGGTGCCCTTGGATTCTTCTCTATTTCTAGATAGATAAGTGGGCCCAGACAGTGGAGATTAGGATGTTGTGCCAGCAGCAGTGGAAATTTCTGAAAAAAAGTATTGACCTCAGGAGCCACTGTCACTCAGGCCTTGGTAACATCCAGCCTGAACTAACATGCTAGGATGAATGAATGAAGGGAATGAAGTGCAGTGGTACCTTGCTTGATCACCTGTGGGGCACAAAAATGCCTCATCCCTCATCCTATAATACTGTGGCTGGTTTTCCATCTAGGTTTGTAAAGGCAACTACGATATGGCATTCTACCAAGGAACAACAAAATTAATTTATTAGTACAATCTTAGCTCAGAATTCTTGTCATGCTGTGCACTATCAGGCTTCCTCATTTCCAACAGCAAAATTACTCGTATTTAGCTATAAAGGTTGTTTTCATGGTTCCAGAATGAAAATTGAATCATATTTCTTGTATTTGATCCTGCCAATAATTCATGCAAGCTGCAGAATGTGACCTAAAGTCAAATTAGTCAATATAATCTGTTTGCCACTGACTATTAAATGAAATAACTAGAAGATCATGGTTATAGACCTGAATAACATGATTAGTTCTAATGTAGAACTAATCATAACAAGATGCAGACTTAACTGACAGTGAAAGATCACTGTGACATTAAATGTGATAGCTGTTAGTGTAGAATTTTTCACTGTTAAGTGAAGGAAAGACATAACAAAAACCCGTTACATAAGCAAAAGTTCAGAGGTGTTCATTAAATCTGATTTCAGCTCCAACTACTATTTCTGTTCTTCCGGAAGTCCAATGGCAGTTTCCACATACTAAATTGATGTTAATAGCTTGAAATATCAAGCAGTAAATGTCTTAAGCAAGACTGAATGTTGCTGAACTAGTTTGAGCAACTACTTTCTGTGAGCAATGTACGTGGACACCTTGGTTCAAAAATACACCCTGTGCAAATCACAACCCCAAAGAAGCAGCTGTTATTGTAATTGAAGATGTTCTGGGTCTAAAATCACTTCCTCCACTCATCCTTGTATGCTCACAGTGATCCCTGTGAAAGTACTTCCAAACATCTGAACAAGCCCTGAGATATAAGGCACTAAAGCACTAAAGGTCAGCATTATGGTAGCAGTAATTTTCAGTAATTATGGGACATGTGAAAAAGTCATTGTGTTACATGTTATTTTATTTAAATTATATCCCACATTTCAAGCACAAAAACTCTCAAGGTGATTGTTTAGTTTCATAACTTACCTCCCAGTTCTAATATGGCATAAAAGGAAAGATATGTAGTATTTGCATTTGTTTCAATTATCCATTTTCATTACTTCTATTATTTGATCATCTTTCTTTTACATTTGTAAGTGCATGTTTCATAAGTAGGTAGTCCTCTGTGCAAGCACCGAGTCATTACTGACCCATGGGGGGATGTCGCATCACAACGTTTTCTTGGCAGACCTTGAGCTGGCTACCTGAACCCAGCTTCCGCCGGTGCGCAGAACATGGCCACAGAAGTGATTTAAAATGTGGCCACTAAGGCAAGCCTCCCCAATGCTGTAGCACGGGCGTCCCCAAACAAATTTCCAAAATAGAGCAGCAAACAGAGCAAAATAAAGAGTAATTGAAATGGCACAGAGCATTGACTGCTCCTCACTGCCTAACTATGACCTGAACTCCCAATAAGGGCCACAAACCACTGATGCGGCACCACAAAGTGCAAAAAGCCTTGGCAGAGCACAAAGGCACCAATGCCAGGCAAAGGAGCTTCTTCCTGATGGCGTCGCTGCTGCAAGGGGCCGTGGCAAAGAAACATGGAGCCAAGCGCTCTGCAAGCTGACTCAGGAGTCAGACAGGAGCTCTGACAAAGCACAGACATCCGATCACCCGAGAAACCCAGTGTCCTACTGCCAAGGGGAGGAGGCGGAGCAGGCTTATATGCCCTTAGTGCCACCCTCCCCGAACACCCATATGCCGGGGAGAAGGGAACTGCATTCCCTTCATCCGCTGCAGCAAAAGCGGCCCCCACCCTAGCCACTGCGCTTTTGGGTGGGGGGGCCGACTTCTGTTTCCTAATTAGTTTACATCTTTCAAATCAGAGTGGAAATATGTGCTTGATTAAGTTGCTGATGATCAATAAGAGTTTCGGAGAAGGAATTTATGAAGACACGAAAATGCCACATTGGAACACTATATAAAATTTCTTTTCCCCACAAACATTTGTGAGTGACGCAGATTTTTCTGCATGGATTAATTTTAAAGTTTGTTGTTCAGTCAAAATGCTTCAGGAACAGCATGAATGGCCATTGTATCTCTCACACACATTAGAGCCTGTCTTTCTTTAAACCAGATGCCTGAATTAATAAGGACCCTTTCCCATTCAGCCCTGCCATATTGGTAAATACTTTCTGACTGGCTAAAAACTAAAGTGCAAAAAAGTGCCTTCCCAGCTGTCGTGTGCAGTCAAGATCAAAGAATGGCATGCAGGTTTCTGATATTTCACATTAGGCTGAGTGTTCCCTGGAGTCCTCCACATCTCTTGTAAAAGATGAGTTCCCTAAAAACCTTTGGCTCAGAGAAACAAGTAATATATGGGCTCACACTATAATAACAATATTTATTTCAAGAGAAAATGTCTGGTTTTTGCGCATTGTCAGGGTCACTTTATCTGGAATCTCTTACATAAAAAGAACAATCAATTTGTTATCTATCTTCAAATGGTCAGCAGCCATACACCGCATTATTTTGATTCTAAAGCGAAAGGAAGAATGTTGCCACAATCATCTGAAGGAAGGGTCAAATAACTAAGTGGTGGTTTGGGGAAGGTTCAGTTCTATTAACTCATTTGCTTTTAAAACCGGAGCCTCCCTCCTTTCTTTCTGATAGGTGAAACTCCCTATTGAAACAAACATGACTGTCGCTTTCACATCTAGCTTGGCTCTTAGAGAAACAGGAGCTGAACAGGAAGAAATGGTCGACCTGCATCTGGGACTGTATCACTTCTTTTTGCAAGTCACACACACGTGCTTCTCTTATACACAATCTTATACACCTGGCGTGGGCTTTCGGGGACCACAGATCTCTTTGTCAGATGCATCTGGCAAGGAGAGCTGTGGTTATCGAAGGCTCATACTGCATTGGAACTGGATGGTCTAGCTGTTTGGCTGCTACAAACTAACAGGGCAAACTCCTTTGAAGCCAACTGATCCACACACCAAAAGGAGATGTTTACATATACTAGCAAAGGAATGTTTTGGTTGCACCCTCCCCCTCCCCCCCTAATTGCCTCTTCTCTCTCCTCCCCTCCTCCTCCCTCCTCTTCTATATTTGATCAGTCTCTGTATCATGCATCTGATGAAGAGAACTTGATTCTCGAAAGCTTATGCTACAATAAAATTGGTTAGTCTTAAAGGTGCTACTGGACTCTTTTTGATTTTGCTACCACAGACTAACACGGCTAACTCCTCTGCATCTCTTATACACAGAAACCAGATGTCAGAGATAAAGACTCTAGACTAGTCTAAAGGAGCTTTACATTCTGGGAGTGCCACCTGAATTAGAAGTAGCAGTGTATATATTCAGGCCTACATTTCCATTGGCACTGAGAAAGACACCTATGGCTCGGACTGTATTTAGGTATAATGAACAAACTATAATTTATTTGCAGCAAAAACAAGCAGAAATGCTCAAGTATAAAATCACAGTTCAGATTTATGCAAGGAGAAATGAAACCACAATATAGATTTTCAGCTTGAAACAGCAAGGATGAGAATTTCAAATCCATTCTTTTCCCTGGTGATTGCTGCTGCACACCCTACAGCGACCAGCTGGTACAGCCACTGTTTCAGCTGTTGCACTTTGTCCCTTGCTCATTTATTTATTTTTATTTATTTATCATATTTATACCTCACCCTCCCTGCGAATGGGCTGTGCCTCTGTCCACCATTACAGCCACAAGTTCTGGCACCTAGCCTATTTATTTGCGCTTTCCTTCCTTCCAAACTGGAAGGAACTTGCTAATAATGTAACTTCCTAATAATATAAACACAATAAAGTATAAACATATATCTGGGTTGAGCTAAACTAGAAAGAAACAATCATAGATTTTAATTTGATAAATACTAAAATTTTGGGTAAGTCCCAGATCAAGCCAGATATGTGTGTGCAAACAGTGATGTGCATTCATTGTTCAGTTCCTGATAGAGTGGCAAAAGACTTCTAAACTAGAAAGAAACAACCATAAATTTTAATTTGTTAAGTCCCAGATAAGTCCCAGAAGTCTTTTGCCTCTCTATGAGGAACCGAACAATGAATGCACACTACTGCTTGTATTTTCTTCCCATGTAACTGATCAGTTGATACCTGATAACATCACATCATCAACAGGAGGGGAGGAGACAGGCTTCTGACACTAACCTCTTTACGATCTTATCTGTCTCAGGTAATTGCACTAAAATGAGATGTGAGCAGTTAGCAAGATGAGCAGCCCAGTATCAAACAACACGCCTGTGTGTGCAGCATTTATGAACTTGTTTGCTGCCTTTTTATGATGTGTGCTTAGAGTCTCCTGTAAAATATACTCTCTGGGATGGGAACTTCCAGAAGTAAGCTCCCAGTGCTAGAAAATTGGGTGTTAGAATGTCAAATTGACTGACAACTGGGTAGATTTAAGAGTAGAATAATAAAATAGTGATAGCAACTCTGTGAACGTAATAGTGGGGAAGTGAGAGCCATGGGAAACTTGGGACCAAGTCAGATGCTGTCAACTGCTACAATATTCTCAGTTGTCAAAATCATTAGAAGGTTTTTTTTCTAGTTACAGAAAAAGCGGCAATGGAAATCTTTAGATGCTATTGGCTTAAGTGCAGAGTTTTAAAGCCTCCGAGTTTTTGGAAAACAGATATAGTTTGGATAGTAGAGTGGATTGTCGCACCTGACCTCAAGCAGATGATTTGAACTAATTAAAAGTAACAATTTGACACACGGGGTGGTAACAGGGTTGCCAGCCTCCAGGTGGAGTCTGCAGATATCCCAGAATTACAACTGATCTCCTGATGACAGGGAACAGTTCTCCTAGAGAAAATGTCTGCTTTGAAGGGCAGACTGTATGGCATTATGCCCTGCCGAGGTCCCTCCCCTCCTCAGACTCCTCCATTCCCTATCTCTACCCACAGATCTCCAGGAATTTTCCAACCTGGAACTGGCAACTTCCGGTGGTAATAAATGCAGATGCACTTCACACCTTTTACTCATGATGAGTAAAAGGTGATGATAAAGATGATGAGTAAAGATGATGATAACTTTGTGAAAACAACTTTATAGTATTATTAAAATCCATATCCCATCTAGGTCTTAGAGCCAATAGGCTGTTCAACAATAGCATCATTAATGTGCAAAATCTTTCATCTATGGATTACATGTTAATGTAAATCATTATAGCTCTATTCGGACACAATATGTATAGTGACTATTCATGTGAGCGTTTACTTGTCTCATCAGAGCCTCTGGGTATACAGACTCTGCACACTGATAAACTGAATGTGCATAGGTTTCTCTATGTTGTTCTCATACCCAGCAAATAAGGACCTAAGACATAGTTTTGAGCCACATATTTATTAATTAAAATATTTATATCCTGCCTTTATCTTCATGGCTTAAGGCAGTTTAAAATTCATAACTAAAACAATAGCATAATTCAATAAAAAAACTCAGTTAAAACTCCAAAGATGGCACCCCCTCACCTTTTCAGGGATCCTGTCCCAGGGAAGTCATTATTAAGGAATGGTCTGAAATGAATGCCAATCAGATGGAATTAAGTGGGGGGGGGGTGATCTGAAGCATCTATAACTTGAAAATTCAATTTGAAGAACTCTCCATTGCCAGTGTAAATTTAATCTACTTCAGTATTGACAACTAATGTTTGAATAAGTATCCTATATGGGCAAGCTCCAAGGCCAGAAAGGTTCACAACTACTGCTTCTGGCTCCTCATGACCATATATCCTATATTCTGCGGGAGGCCTTTTAATGCCATTCTACACCTCTAAGATGACAGAGCCAAGACCCAAGGCAGTGATGGCCCCCAACTCTCAGTGGACTTGTCATACTGATAGATGATGCATCATGGTAATTCCCAAGATTAGGTATATTCTGAGCCCGTGTGTGGGGAGGGCGGGGTATAAATAAAATAAAATAAATATTGCTTATTCTTCTTTATATGTAACATTCCTACCAACTGTTAGTAATCTATTTAATATCTAGCAAAGGATATTTTAAAATCCCAGGAAACTCTCCTTTTCCTAAACCTTGCAAGGAATAGCAAAACCCATAAGCCTGCACAAGATAAGGGTAAAAATCCAACTCAGCCACATATTAACTGCCCCAGGCACAAGCCATCCAATTGTATGGTTGTAACCTGGCCGGCCAGGCAAGTGGTTCCGCCCTTAAAGCTCGATACACTCCAGCCATGAAGCCCGAGGGAAGGACTTGTACAGAGGGTCTCACGAGCAGTCTGCCCTCTCAGCTGGCAGCCATAAAGCCCACCAGTCGATCCAAGATAGACCCCCATTCCCCACCAATGGGGAGGTGTCACCAGGTGCTCACTGGCCGGCTCTGCCTACCCAAACTAACCTGCCATAAAACAGGGTGGATACCCTAACTGAACCCAACAACAGCTATCTAATCAGCATGGTAGGCGAAAAACACCCCTTCCCTCAGAAGCCAATTAGGAAAGCGGTGAAAAAATTCCTACCTGGCCCCGTAAAACAGCGACCAGTTAGTCCTGTACTGCAAGTAGATGAGGTGGGTGGGTTGAGCTTTCACAGCATCTGCTGCAGGGTGAAGGTGGAGCCAGCCTTTATGGGACCTGGACCCGCCCCCACCAAGTCCCTGGATGCCCAGGAATGGGCTGTCCTGCTCTTCCTCTGTGCGGGGCAGGCAAATGGTGGCACCCAGCTGATCAAGCCTTGCACATCCCGGGAGTGCCGTCTTGCCTCCCCCAATTTGGAATGAAGAGACGGACACAAGGCTTTAGTTTAAACAGGGCCATTTATTGACCAACAATAACTTAAAATGGCGAGGGGTATAACTAGCGGTACAGGCCGACCCAAGGGGTTAACTGGACTACCTCCTCGACCTGTCTGGGCAAACACCCACTGCCCCAGGCACAAGCCATCCAATTGTATGGTTGTAACCCGGCCGGCCAGGCAAGTCGTTCCCCCCTTAAAGCTCGATACACTCCAGCCATGAAACCCAAGGGAAGGACTTGTACAGGGGGTCTCATGGGCAGTCTGCCCTCTCAGCTGGCAGCCGTAAAGCCCACCAGCCAATCCAAGATAGACCCCCATTCCCCACCAATGGGGAGATGCCACCGGGTGCTCACTGGCCGGCTCTGCCTACCCAAACTAACCTGCCATAAAACAGGGTGTATACCCTAACTGAACCCAACTTAAGACAGGCACAAGCCATCCGAGCCATCCGAGACAGACTTCCATTCCCCACCAATGGGGATGTGCCACCGGGTGCTCACCGGCCCACTCTGCTTACCCAAACTAACCTGGCAACCGAGAAAAAGGAGGGGGGGGGAGGAGCTTCCTTCACAGAACTACTTTGAGTACCCAAACTAACCTGCCAATGCAAGGGCCAAGCCTCTGCTTAGGCCCTCATGCCCCACATCTGCTGCAGCATCAACCACAACCCTTGCCATAAGTTGGTCAAGAATATATCATTGCCCTTTGCAGACAGGTGCACACTGTCACCCCTATAGAGGTCGGCAAAAGAATCACAGATCTGCAGGTGGGGTAAATAAATCCCCCAACCGACACCCAAAGTCTTTTTCATGGCCTTATTGGCTTTAAGCCATGCCCGTTCGATAGCCTCATGGTCCAAGGCTTCATGCCAAACCCTACGCAGGAGGATGGAGGACCAAATAATTAAAACACCAGGCCATTACTCCACTATATAATGTAAGTTGGCGTGTGCCTACAAGGAAAGGGCCTTGCCCTTCACTAAGCCTAAGTCATTCCTGCCCAGGTGAATGACAAGGAAATGAGGCGGAGGCCTCCCCTCGAACAAAAGTAGCAGCAGGCCCAGCCACTGAAGGCCCTGACGGCCTTGCCACTCAACCATGGCCCAGCAAATGACCCCAAGCCAGGACCCCATTGTTGTCCTCTTGGCCTGATGGGCTGCCCAGAAAACCATGCTGTGTCCGCATATGAGGATCAGACACCTCCCACAGCGAACCACAGCACCTACAAAGAGAAAACAATTAGACATAGGCTATTAAAACATCAGCAGTGGGCGCACATACCCCTGATAGGTTGACAACCGCTTTCAGCCAACCTTCTGAATGGCCGCCATGGGGTAGCCCATTGTGGCCACTGTAGATGCCGCCCCAATCCAAAAGGAATGAGTACCAAACTTGACTCACAATAACCCAAGTTTATGCAGGGCCGTCTTGGTTACCAACCCAAACTGATACCGAGTAAGAGGGGTCCCATCACTGTGATGAAACAGAAGTCTCTCACCATTACCCCTAAATTCCAGATATACGCGTAGGGCCTGGACTGGACACAGTCCACTTTCCTCACAAGGGCCCCGCTGAATCAAAACTCCCCGCTGCCTCTTATCTGTTTTGGATCACTTAATCCGTATGGAAACCCCATCATCCATAAATTGCACATTGTGCACGGAAAGGGCCCGGCTTGACTGGGCCACCCATGACTGGGCCACCAACTCACTCACTCTAAGGACCCCTCAAAAAAGCAGTCAAGGATGCCGCATGAAAAAGTGCAGCCTCATATTCAGAAAGAAAAACTCATTTCCACACAGAACCCAAACCTCGGAGAATGGAAGGGGAGATGGGCTGCCTATCATCAGGGCAAGCCCCAGCCTCCCTCGTCCAACCCTCCAACATTTTCCTTACCCTAAAATCCCCTGTGTATTCCAAAAGGCCACGGGCCTTACTGGCAAAGGCTAAAGCTGCCAAGAGACTCCTGATACATTTGACGGACAAGCCCTTGCCCTTACGATCCACGCAGAACTGCATAATGTGTTCCACTGGGATAGGCCATACTTGTTCCAAAGTCGCCTCCCGGTGAAATGCAGCAAACTGCCTCACCGCATGATCATAAGATTTCCGGGTACTGGGGGTGATGGCTAGATGGATGGCTCTGTGTGCCTCTGCTCTCCAAGATTCCACAACTCCTGAGGCTGGCTGAAGGTCGGCCATGGGGGCAAGCTGATGAAACCATTCCATCTGTTGGCGAGACAAAGCATCTGCCACACCAGGAACGTGTTTCTCCCTGAACAAAATGTTCATCCTGAGGCACCGGAGAGCGAAGGCTCTGACCAGTCACATAACTCTGGGTGATTTGGAAGTGAGGGAATTGATTACATGCACAACCGCTAGATTGTCGCACCAGAAGTGAACCACGTGATTGGCAAGCACATTCCCCCACAGCCAGACCACCACCAGGATTGGAAAAAAATCCAGAAAAGGTCTTTGTTGATAATACCATTCTGCCAATGGACTGGCCAATGCTCCACATACCAATGCCCCCAGAAGTATCAATCAATTACCTTTATTGGTATTAGAAATAATAATAGTCTACAATCAGAGATAGGGACCATCAGAGACAGGGATAGGCATAAGCATAAGCATAATCAAGCAATTAGTAACAGTTAATAATAAAATTAATAAACATTCAGCAATCAGGTGCAGCTATATGCTTGGATTTAACTTTATAAACTGCTAGAAATTTTGCAACACTTAAAGTAACACAAGGGTTACGATCTTCTAGAAGGTAAACTAAAATTCCTCCTTTAATAGAATTATTATACTGAAGGTATTTAGTTAAAAATTGTTTGTGTAACAGACCAAAAAGAGGGCATTCTAGAATAATGTGGGACAATGAGTCGAGGACTCCTAATTCGCAAGGACATATCCTGTTTTGAAGGGGTACTTGCCTGAACCTGCCAGAGAGCACCCTTGATGGAAAGGCATTTAAATGTGCTAAGGTAAATATTCAGCACCCCCAGAAGTAAACCCCAAAGCCAGTAGACCCTGATGCATCTGAAGAGACTTTCAGCTCAGCTTCAAGCAACAGGTCCTCACACCAAAAAGTGACCCCATTAAATGAGGTGAGGAAGTCCTCCCATACCATCAGGCCATCCCTAATACCCTGCGTAATCCAGACCCTATGATGTGGCAACAGCAAAGTAGCCATTACAACACACAATCGCCTCAAAAATGCCTGCCCCAGTGCTACTGCTTTACATGCGAAATTTATTTTTTTTTTGAAAATTTTTTTATTGGGTTAGAACATTATTATTTTTACATTACAATCAATTTTCCCCTAATTTTTCGTTTCTAACCCCCTCCCTTTCCCCCCCTTTTGTTGACTTCCAACAGCTTTCCCATCCTCTTTCCCTTTTCCCTTACTTCTATTAAATTCCTCTATCTAAAACAGATATACATTCTCCATTATATTAAGCAGTACATCTTTAACTCCTTTACTTATTATACACCCAAACTATACGTCTTTAGATAAACAATTTATCCCATTTTCCAGTTTTGAATATTTCTATATAAACCTATATATCATAAACCATAAAAATTTCCCACATTTAAATCAAACAATTTGATTTGTTCTCTATGTATTACTCATTTCATCTTTTTATGGTAATTCTATATAACTCCTCAGATACTCAATCAATTTAACTCTTCTGTACATTCAGTTTGGTGCATATAAATCTTGTCAAAGAAAGAAAATATTGTTAATTACTCAATCCTCATGTTTAAACCTTATCATTAATTATTCTCTATCAGTTAACCTATACATATCTATATATATCTCAATCAATTAATCTAACTGCTTATAAATTCACATTTCTCTTCCTCCCCCGGTAAAGTCACCCCTCTCTTTTATACTTTTATTATACTTCAGTAGTTCTCAAACTGCCACAGTTTTCCTCCCACCTCCCATTTCTTCTCCAGATATTGTTTCAGCTTCTCCCAGTCTGTGTTAAACTGCCCTGAGTCCAGATCTCTCAGTTTTCTTGTCATCTTGTCCATTTCAGCCATATACAGCAATTTGTAGATCCAATCTTCAATAGTTGGCACTTCTTGTACTTTCCATTTCTGCGCATACAAAAGTCTAGCTGCTGCAGTCATATAAAAAATCAACGTCCTATGATGGGCTGGAATTCCCTCCATTCCCAAGTTTAGCAGCAGGAGTTCTGGGTTCTTATTTATTTGAAACTGTAAAATTTCACTCATTTCTCTTATTATTTCCCCCCAGAACTGCCTAGCTACCGCACACGACCACCACATATGATAGAGGGAGCCCTCATGTTTCTTACATTTCCAGCATTTATTAGAAGTATTCAAGTTCCCTAGCGCAATCTTCTTTGGTGTCATGTACCAACGATAGATCATTTTGAAAATGTTCTCTTTAATATTGATACATGTCGTTGTCTTCATTGTAGTTTTCCACAAGTATTCCCATGCCTCCATTGTTATTTCTTTATTGAAATTTATAGCCCATTTCACCATCTGTGTTTTAACTATCTCATCCTTTTACATGCGAAATTTAGATGCTCTACCAACTGCTGCAGCTCAACCAGGTTCACCTTACGCTTAACCCGGAAGAAGGCTAAGCGAGCCCTAAGATCCTCAACCTTGGACAAAGGCAATCGGAAGGTTTGGTGCAAAGTATCCAACTCAATACCTAGGAATGTCAACACCTGAGCCGAGCCTTCTGTCTTTTCATGGGCAAGAGGGACGCCAAGCTCTTCAGCTAGGTCCATAAACCCTGACAAGAGTTTGGCACGTTATCCTGTGCCCCTGGGTCCCATGAAAAAAAAACCCTCAAGATAGTGGGTGGAGTCACAGCACCCCAGCCTTTGATGTAAGGCCCACTTCAAAAATGCACTAGCCTTCTCAAATGCTGCACAGGAAACAGAACAGCCAATCGCGAGGGCTCTGTCCATGTAAAAACGGCCCTCAAAAGAGAAACCCAACAATTCAAAGACATCTGGGTGAACAGGTAGTAGGCGAAATGCAGACTTAATGTCGCATTTTGCCAATTCAGCCCACACACCACAGCGACGTACTACCTTAACAGCCTCATTGAATGACATGTACCTCACGGAACACAAGTGCTCCAGGTAGTATCATTAATGGACCCCCCTTTTAGGAAAGACAAATTATGAATTAGCCGATATTCACCTACAGCCTTCTTGGGCACAACACACAAGAGGAACACCCTAAGATTAGAAACTGGAGCGGCTGCGAAAGGCCCTAACTCCCTGCCCTCAACACACTCTTTAGCTATCTTACAGCAGACCACCTCCTCCAAGCCAACCACAGAATGCAGGTTGGATGACATAAAATGGGCCCTCATCCCCTGAAATAGAATTTGAAACCCAATAGCAAACCCTTCCAACAAAAACTTCACAACATCAGGATTAGGGTAACCCCGCAGCAAGCACCTAAGTGCACTCAATTTTATGGGAGTGGGGCCCCTTGTCACAGCAGGCTGGCTGGGGCCACTGCCTGGCTTCTTGCCAAACCCCCTCTGCTTAGACTTGGTACACACTGAGAAAGAGTGAGGGCCATTGCACCATGGGCATTCGTGCTTGAACCAGCACCCTTTTCTGGAACACACCCCCTGATATGCAAACTCCCAACAAAGCAGCTGGGGCTGAACCAACTGCCCCGCAGAGGCACGGGTACCAGCAGGGGTGGACAGGCGTTGCACCAAATGGCCACTGTCAGATCTATCGCCAGGGTTGGGATTAGCAGGGGCCATCAACTGCAGCCATAGCTGCTGATGTATCTGGTTCCACGGCAGATTGGGGTTAACTGCAGCTCATGTATGGAACTCCTCATCATATTGCAGCCAGGCTGCACCTGCGAAGTCCATATACCCCTTGTAAATAATGTCTATGTACTGAAACAAGGGGGCTTCACTATGGGGTTGGGCCTGGGCAATGACCACGGCATAAATAGCTCAGGTGCGGTCAACCTTCCTGCTCCTTATCCCTTTCATCCATTTCCTCTTTGTCCTTTTTTTCCAGCTCTCTGAAAAGAAGGCTAAATACATTCACAACCCCCCCGTGCAGTATCTCGTCTCTCGTCCCTTGTGGAAGGTGTCAAATGATCCCCAAGGGACAAAGCAGTGTCACCAAAGGGCATGGCCCTATAAGGCACCACCCCCAGAGGGGTTGCCTGATAATAAGGCCCTAGTGGGAAGGAAGGCCAAACCCATTGCATTGGCACCAAGTTCTGACCAGTTACAGCACCACTTGTAGAACTCATGGAGGGTACAGGAGCCCCAACCTGCTGCCAAGGCCATGCCTGTTGGCCCCAACCTGGCCATGGGGCCAACAGGCATGGCCTCAGTAGGGGTTGGTTAGTAAGGAAGACGAAGCCAGGAGGAACAACTTGGTTGGAAAGCCAACTTCTGCATGCTGAGTTGCAGCCCAGGCCTGACCACACCAGGGGTCTGAGCAGCTCCCAGGGGCCCCCAAGCCCATTCCTGGACATCCTGCAATGCCGGAGACTTACCCTCAGCCTCCGGGGGACCCGCCACCACCACCACCGGTGGTATGTCCAAAGCCCAGCCAGCATCCATTTCTGCATTACTGCTCGCCCCAGCCACATCCTGGTTCTCCGAGTGGCTGCCAGCCTCTTCCATAGCCGTCACTGAAGAACCTTCAAGGTCAGACAAACGGGTCATAATGTCCCTGTGAAAAGTGGCTGCAGATACTTTCCTCGCTGCCCTATTACTCTTACCACCAGCAGCCCCGGTCGGCCCAACACCTCTAACCCTCTCAAGTGCAGCTAATTTATCCAAAATTTCTTGCCTGCTTTTGGCCAACTTATCCTCATCAGAGGATGAATCACCCTGGAGTGCCCTCTTTGCTGGGGGCATCCTAGCAGGCTGCTTGCCCTTACTCTGGCAAGTGCCCTTTTTTGGTGGCATATTGGCCAAAGATTACACACCACTCTGGCAACACTCTATAACTTACAGCCACTCTTGGATAGATGCTTGCCTGTTCCTTAACCCCCACACTCTCTTTTGTGTGTGTGTCTATTTATTTATTTCAATCTAGTAGCCACTAGAGGCTATTGCCCAGCCGAATCACAAGGGGACACTTACGCCTAACTTAGGCACACCAAGCAAGTCCAACTGGCCACCCTCCTGTAAGCAAGCAAAATGGCCACCCACACAGGGCATGTTGCACCCACACAAAATGGCCACCACCCACACTTGCAACCAGGCCAGGACCCAAACACTCCGATGACCTTGAGCTTTTGCAGCATCTGCTGCAGGGTGGAGGTGGACCCGGCCTTTATGAGCCCCTGCCCCACCCTCACCAAGTCCCCAAATGCTCGGGAATGGGCCGTCCTGCTCTTCCTCCGTGTGGGGATGCCAAATGGCGGCACCCGGCTGATCGTGCCTTGCCCATCCCAGGAATGCCATCTTAGATTCATCTGTGCTCATTTATGTCACTGTCGCTTCTACTGGTTTACTTCAATGCACTGTACATGGGACTAATAATGAAGAGAACCTGGAAATTTCAATCAGTGTAAAATGTTGCCACTTGCATGATGGTTGAGATTAGGCTTTATTGACATAATTAATCAATCAGTTACATTGAGTTCAAATTTGCTTCTAGGTCTGGTTCTTATCTGTAAAGTAGGGACCAAACATACCTGAAGAGTTCTTTTGGTAGCAGTCAGACCCCTTCATCACACTGAAAGGGCAGTTTATGAATATGGAATATCATAAACCACTTTCCCTAATGTGCCTTAAGCACAAAACACTCCCTAGCAAGGCTTGAATACTAATTCCCCCAAGGAGACTACCCCATTATGGTAACACTCCCTTGCATATGAGCCCATCATTCAAACCAGATCATCCCAGGAGTGTCCATTGACTGTGCCATTTATTTGGCTGTCCGTGTGGCAATTCTCAATTACTTAGCTTCTCTGTTGTGGCTCTCATTGTTTGTTTACTGGGAAAGAATAGTGTATCCTCCACTTTGCTGAAATTTGACAAGTAAATGTACTATTTCACAAATGTTTTAGTGATTTGTGATGCTGATGCTGCAGCTTTCTGTTTCTTAGATTTGGTTATTATTCAATTTTGTTTCAGGGGCTTTGTCTTTGGATTTTACTAACAGACTGTTTTAACTCTTTCTGGATATATGTTGGCTTGAAAAGGTAGGATATAATTATTTAAGTAAGTGAAATACCTAAAAACTTAAACACCTATGTGATCAAGTAACTGGCAATGCTACCTCTTAATAAAAGTGCCCAAATCAAAATAGGGGAATTGGTTGCAACTACTCTTGTAACTTTCACAGAATCATAATATGTTATGAATCAATTATAAACGTAGATTGAACACTAGTCAGAAATCATTCATTGGTATAGACCTCTGTGGAGATAGCTCATGAAAACTCTAGCCAAAGTTTTAATAATCCAAGATTAAAGATATTTTTAAAATAAACCAAAGAACATGATGGTTATACTAGAAACATTCACAATTTGTAGAAAATATGGTGATTTCTGCTCAAAAAAATCTTTGAGAGATTTTGAAGTTAGCCAAAAGAGATTGCATTTAATGAAAGCAGTATTGGGGGACTGATATACATAGGCATGCTCCTGGACATCTGGGGCCAAGCCAGGCTAGCCACCCATCAACAGATATAACTGGGTGTCATCAGCATACTGGTGACACCCAAAACTGAAGCTACGCACCAGCTGGGCGAAGGGGGTGCATATAGATGTTAAACAATAATGGGGAGAGTATTGCCCCATGTGGCACACGGCATACCAGCGGGTGGTGAGAGTACAATTTCTCCTCCAGTGCCACCCTCTGTCCTCAACCATGGGAAAAAGAGACCAGCCACTGTAGTGCCATCGGCGAGGCGGTGGGTCAGAAGGTCATAATCAACCATATTGAACACTGCCGAAAAATCTAGTAAAATCAGCAGAGCCATTTCGATCCAGATGTCTGCAAAGATTGTCCATGAGGGTGACCAGCAATGTCTCAGTCCCATGCCCTGGGCAGAAGCAGGACCAGAAGGGATCCAGGGCCAAGGTCTCCTTCAGGAAACTCTGCAGCTGTTTCTCTGCTGCCCGCTCAATCGCCTTACCCAGAAATGGAAGGTTCGAGACTGGGTGGTAACTGAGCAGATTGGTAGGATCCAGTGATGGTTTCTTTAAAAGGGGCCTCATCACAGCCCCCTTTAGTGCCCTGGGAAAAACCCCTGAGCCCAAGGATGTGTTGATAATAGCCTCTAAAGAATCCTGTAGTCCGCCGACACTGGCCTTCACCGGCCACGATGGACACGGGCCCAGGAGGCAAGTGGTAGGCCTCACCACCAGCAGGATCCTGTCCACCTCCTCCCCAGAGAGAGGGCTGAAGTGATTGAATACTGGCCCCGAAGATGGCCAAGGGGCCTCTAGTTCACATACCATATCAACTGTGGCTGGCAGATCGTGGCAGAGAGACAAGACTTTATCAGCAAAAAAGCTTGCAAAAGCCTCACAGCTAATGGCTGAATTCAAATTTTGATGATCTCCACCAGATAAGGAGACCAATGAATGCACCACATTAAATAGTTTTGCTGGGCATGAGCTAGCTGATGCAATGGAAGCTGAGTAAAATTCCTTTTTCACAGCTTTCACTGCCACCTCATAGGATTTCATAAACTGCCTATAGGATGTTCTTGCCCTTTCGTCCAGAGATCATTGCCACATGTGCTCAAGCCATCTTAGCTCCAATTTTTTTATGCCTCAGCTCCTCTTTATACCAAGGGACTCAGCAACTACGGGCCGAAAAGGGTGATTGGGGGGGGGGGCAGAGAAAGTACATGTATAGGCAGTTGTTGATTTAGCTCAACTGCAAAGTGGCGTCTGCAGAAGGACCTGTTTAGATGAGCAAAGTTGCCATTGTGGAACATAGAAAGAGAGGTGGTTTGTAGATATGAAAGGCCTAGGCCATGAAGGGCTTTGAATGTAATAGTCATGCTCTTGAATTGAGCCCAGTAACTGATGGGTAGCTAATGGAGTGACTGCAGAATGGGAGTGATATGAACGCTCTGGCTAGCTCCTGAAAATAAACAATCTGCAACATTTTATGTCAGTTGGATTCTCCAAGTTGACTTTGAGAGGAGACCTATGTAGAGTGAATTACAGTAGTCTAGTCTCAATAATAACATTCGGTTTGTATACTGCCCTTTAGGACAACTTAATAGCCACAGAGAATGGTTTACAAAGAATGCTTTTATTATCCCCATAACAATCACCCTGTGTGGTGTGTGGGGCTGAAAGAGCTCCAGAAGAGCTGTGATTGACTCAAGGCCACTCGGCTGGCTTCAAGTGAAGGAGTGGGGAATCAAACCTGGTTCTCCAGATTAGAGTCTTGCCACTCTTAACCACTACACTAAACTGGCCTTGGCATGAGTCCAGGTGGCCAGATCAGCTGTGTTGAGGTAAGAGGTCTTCTTCCAGGCTAGTCTAAGTTGGGAGAAGGCCTTTTTTGGTGGCTGCATTTACTTGCTTCTTTAGCAGCTGTGCTGGATCCAATGATGCTACCACCACTACTTAATGAGTCTTCCAATAGTTTTTATAGTATGTTTTATTGGATTCAGCAAAAGTTTCCTGCCAACATCTTTCTAGACACCTCCCAGCCCTATTTAGATCACTGAGCTCTGCTGTGAACCACAGGGCTGGATTCTGCTGTGAGTGTGGGAGAGGATGGTGAAGAGCAACATTGCTGATAGTTTCAAGGAGCTTCATGATCCAAGTTTCTACTTCTGTTTTTACAGAGCCTGAGTTTGGAATTCTAAAATCTCTCAAAGTGTATTGGAATCCAGAAGGCAGAACATTTTAGCTAGGCCCCTCATTTTGTTGGATATCAGGGCCATATTCACCGTTGACTTCACCGGGTAATGATCAGTTCATGGTTCAGGCTGAATCTCCAATCCGAAGAGATGTTTTCTCAAAGGCCTAGAGAAAAAGATTAAGCTCAAGGTGTAGCCTTTTTGTATGCATGGAACCTGTCAGTATTTAAGAGAGGCCTAGAGCTGCCAAGAAAGCTAAGAAGTCCTCTAAGCTTCCTCCAGTCAATGTGGAACATCTGTCATGGATGTTGAAGTCATCCAGAACTATAAGACTAGGTGCCTCCAGCAGTACAAGACCATCTCCGTCAGCTTAGAGAGGGTGCTTACTGAGGAACTAGCACAATATCCAATCTATCCTTAGTTCCCAATGTAATTAGCATAAAGTCAATGCTTGGTATAGTTTGTAGCTGAAGTCTACAGAAGTTGAAAGTCTCATGGATTAGAATAGCCTCTCATTCAACCTGAGTGAGGTTGATGGAGGGCTGCAAAATCAGGTGGAATTAGCTGGGACATGCACATCACATGTGGTGGAACAAGAGCATCAGCTCTAGGAATGCTACGGAGATTGGCCAATCTTACCTGACATTGGTCATCTTTGATAAACCCCACCCCCATATCTACCAGTTTCTATCTGTACTGTAATATTGCATTTACCGTACATCCTGTTCCTAGGTAGAAATAGCCAGAACAATAATAAAGATATACTTTACTAGAAACTTGGATAGGAAAAGGATGTCCTGGGTGAAGAGAGTAAAGAGGCAAAAAGGTTTGAACACTGGGAGACTGAGTACAGAAAAGAAAGGAATCATGGCATCCAAATAATTATTGGATGGCCCGAGATTTCTAGTGTTCTGATGATTTTAGTTCTTTGTGACTTTGTCTATAATCAAATTTCCTCTTTAGTTAGCTATATCACTCTAGAATGAAAATAGAATCAAAGGCTATCTAAAGAACTTGTTGGGAAAGATTTGAGTGAAATAGAATAAAAAATATCATTAATGTATTCTGCTGTACTCTAAGAGAAGAAGTATGACAGCACAGAAATAATTAACGATAAAGGTGACTCTTCTTAGTGAACGTTTCATACCTCTAACTGTAACCTCTGGATTTAATTCAGCTGTGCTTGACTCTTCCAAATTCTTGTCTCAGTGCTGTATTAACTTAATTCATAAGTTTGACCTCTAAAAGTGATATACATACTTAGGATCACTGGAGAGATCTTTTAGTCCATTTTATTGTACTTTATTTTGATGTGCATGTGGCTTTCATTATTAGTGGGCAAATTTTAGTAAAGCCATCCAAATTGTCTGAGAAAATGGACTGGCAAATAACTAATGCAAAAGGGAAATTCCTAGCAAAATTTCCTAGGACAATTTCACAGATTTAGGAGCAAATTTGCAGTACATAAGAAGCTTTGATAGACACATGAAACAGCTCACTCTTCTTTTCTCTTGGGGGGGGGGGCGTGGTGTATTCTCGATGCTGACTCCGAAGACTTGGTAGCTGCTGGCATATGAAAGTAGGACTTGCAGTGAACAAGAAAAGAAACACTATAGGCTTGCACTGCATCATATAACTTATAAGTCAGTACAAGTCATTAGTCACCTTTGGAATAGTCACATAAAAGCAAACTCATTTTGTCGAAATATTTTATTAAGAAAACTGTCATTTTGTTTTCAGCCTGCAGATCACTGATGATATTTCTCCTTTTTTGGAAAAAAAAAGTATCAGTTTTTCATTTTCTTCCTAATTAGGAAAAAAAGGAAAGGATTCATTGACCCTCAGAAACTAAATAACTGAAATCCTGTTGATTTCAGCTGTTGTTGAGGTCAGGGTATAGAGCATTAAATGGCATCCTCCTAGTTATACTGCAGCACAAAAAAAAAAAGTGTAACCTACACAGTACACTTCCCATTTGTTATACAAGTTAACTGTGCAAGGTGGAATTTCAGATGTAAAAACTTGAAACACGTATTTGTACCAAACCCTCAAATAGTATTTCACTACCTTAGGAGACGGATGGTATTGTTTGTTTGTTTATTAAATTTATAGTCCACTCTTCCCGCAAGCGGGCTCAGAGTGCATCACAGCAATTAAGATACATAAAAGATAAAACACTGGTAACAAAAAAACAGTTTAACAGTTTGTTAAAATATCCTACTTGCAGGCTTGCAGCACACATATTGCACAATCCCATCTTCAGTCATATTAAAGACTGCTAGACAACCCCTCTCACAACAAAACTGTTATCTCCCACCCAATGCTATATGAAATTGTTTGAAAAAAAGTATAATACTGGACAGAAAATATTTCTCTTTATTGTTAAAGCATAGGAGGAAAAATTAGGTTTATTTCCTTTTTTCAATTTTAAACTTTATTAACAATAAGTCATAACAACATCAACTGTAAGAGGATATATCATATAACAATACACAAAACGATTTCTGTATATACAATTGGGACATAAGAGGAGATTTCTAATACATATACCTTAGCTGACATACTTTACCTAGTCTGCGAACATACAAACAAGGATATTTGTTGAACTACATCTCATGGACAAGATAACATAACTACTCCAGTACCACAATGGCCTCTTGACCACTCACACTTCTGGATTTATGATTGCCTGAAGGGGCAGCTGTGATGCTAAGAACTCATTTTTGGCTAGATGATCCAAGAAAGGGAACCACTTGGATGCAAAGTCAGAGGGTTTCAAGGGGTTTGTAGAGAGTTGCAATCTGTCAGATATTCTTTCCATTATAAGGTGGTCCCACACCATCCTGTACCACATGTGTAAATCCGGGGGAACAGGTGATTTCCATTTGATTGCTATCGCATTCTTGGCAGCATTCAAGACCGTGCGAATTAGGTCCCTCCGTTGGCGAGGTACAGGAGAGTCAGTCCAGACATCCAAAAAGATCAGTTCAGGGCTAGGAGGGATAGCGTGGGAGGTGATGATTTTGATTTCTTTGAAAACTAAGCGCCAAAATCCTTGAATGGATTGGCATCCCCACCATACATGTATAAACGTTCCCTGCTCACCGCACCCTTTCCAGCAGAGAGGGGATCTTTTGGGGTCTATCCTTGCTAGCTGCTGTGGGGTGAGATACCACCTGTGAAGGATTTTGTAATTTTGTAGTTTGGCATTAATGACCGGGGTGCTTAGTAGTTTGGAAGTCCAAACCCGTTCCCAGTCAGACTGTGAGATGTCAACACCGCAATCTAGTTGCCATTTATCTTTCAGTGTCTCATTCTGTTTAGTATGGGAGTTAATCAGCATGTTATAGATTTTAGACAGAAGCCCTTTGCGGGAGAGAGAATCAGGTTCAAGAATCTTTTCAAATTCCGTCATAGGTTTGGATAGGACTTGCCCTATTTCCAGGTGTCTCAAAAAGTAGGTTAACTGAAAGTAGAGGTACCACGGAACCTCCCCACCGAGCTTGCGGGCTAGTTCTGTTCTGTCTAAGATGCCAGTTTTAGATGTTATATCTGTCAGCCTCTTGTTCCTAAGGCTCTCCCAGGTTGATGAGATTGCACTATTATGTTGAGGCGGTGCCCCGTCATGCGAGGTCAATAGTGAGAATCTAGAGATTTTAGGGATCAGTTTGGACTTGTGTTTATCCCAGAGCTTCAGAAGGGCCATGAGGAAGATGTTTCCGCTCGATGAAGCGGAGCGGTGAGCAGTATTGGTCCAGAATAGTTCGCCAATCGTGTGGGTTTGATGTTGTGGACGCAGCACATCCATCCAGTCACAGTGTGTGTTATGGTGCAAGATTTGAACTACGTCCGATAGCCTAGCTGCTGTATAGTACATGCCAACATCAGGGAAGTTAAATCCCCCCTTAGAGCGTTTGGTCCTCAGGATCTTAAAAGCTATTCTGGGACACTTATGATCCCAAAGAAACCTATTGAGGGATGTCTGCCATTGGCTCAGTAAGTGATGGGGAATCTGTATTGGGACTGTTCGGAAAAGGAATATTAGTTTTGGAAGGATGAAGGATTTAATCAAGTTATACCTCTCAAACCAAGATAACGTTTGTTTGTTCCATTTGAATAATACACTCTTAATTTCTTTCATCAGCAGCTGGTGATTAAGTCGGAGCAGGTGGTCCGGGTTTTGGGGGATATTTACGCCTAGGTAATGTAAGTGAGATTGCGCCCATTGATATGGGTAGAGCCGTCTGATTTCGTTACTCAAAGGAGCAGGCAAATTTATGGGTAGAAGACTTGACTTATTCTGGTTAACCTTTAGCCCTGAGATTAGTTCAAATTGGGCCAATTCTTTGTTGAGGTACTTCAGGGAGTCTAGAGGGTGAGAGATAAACAGCAAAATGTCATCGGCGAAGAGACACAATTTAAAGGTGTTGTCAGTGACCTTTATGTCCGGGGTCTGGGTCCCAGCCCCCAGACTTGGTAGGAGGGAACAGCAGGTCAGCCGGGCTGACGGGCAAACAGAGGGGGCAGCCAGCAGACAGCAGGTCAACTGGTCAGCCAGCTGACAGCAGGTCAACTGGTCAGCCAGCTGACAGCAGGTCAACTGGTCAGCCAGCTGACAGCAGGTCAACCGGTCTGACTGGCAGGCAGAGGGGGCAGCTGGGGGACAGCAGGTCAACCCCTCCCACAGGCAAATGGAGCCAGAACCTGCCGGTGCCAGGGGCAAGGGGCAAAAGCCCAGGGCCCCAGGAGGCAGGGGGAGACAGAGAGAGGCCAGCGAGTCCCACTCCCCTAGGGAGGGAAAGGGGGCTAGGCAAGGCGGAAGGGGGCAAGGGCAGAGGGATTGGGAGCCCAGCAGTCACCCACCCAAAGACCTTACCTGAGGAGGAGAAGCAGCAGCAGCCCCAACAACCCACAGCCACGCCCCAGCTAGAAAATAGTAGCCTGGCCCAGGGGTTGCCAAAAGCCAAGCCACTCCAGGTGGGGCTATTGGAGGCACTCTGCAGGAAGCCCTGGGCAACCAGCCAAGGAGCCGCAGCTGGACCCACCTTCAGCCATCAGCTCAGCCAGGGAGGCCGGGCTGCTAGCCAGGGGACTGCAGCTGGACAGGCCTTCAGCAATCAGCCAAGGCAGGGAGGCTGGGCAGCCAGGGAACAAGGCACAGCTGGTGCTGGTCAGTGGGGCCAGATCAGCTACCCCAGCTGCAACTGCTTGGTGCAGCCCAAGGCCAGGCTGGAAGAGGGGTGGGGCAGTAGAAGGAAGCCCTATAAAAGCTGGCTGGGAAGAGCCCTGTGGTGGTGGGTGTGAGTGAGGAGTGATGATGTGGAGTGAGAGCAGTAAGATGCAAGGGTGGAGGCTTGGAGGAGAGTTCTGGAAGGAGGAGATGAAGGAGGACGCAGAGGGTAATCAGGCCAGGTTGAGCAGGCCAGCGAGTGGACTGAGAGGGAGTCTGGGTGAGGTATACCGCCCCTCCTTCCACAGAGCAGGGTCCTGCAGAATCCCTGGCCCCCCTGTGATGTCAGGAGCAGACTGCCCAGTGCCACGCCCAGCGGCAGCGGCGGCAAGCCCTGACAAGTTGGTGGCCCGTACGGGGAGAGACGTTCCGACGCAGGCGCCAGTCAAGGGGCGGCCTCCCAAGGCTGCTGCCCCAGCGGAGCTCGGACCGTGGCTGGAGGAACGCCAGGATAGGATGTGGGGAAAGCTGGAGGCAGCCTACCCAGCTGCTCCAGTGGAACTAGCACAGACAGCGGAGCTGCAGATGCAAGCTGGCGCGCTCACTGAGGCCTTGCCAAGGGTTTGCGCCCTCGTTTGGGAAAATAACCCACCGCCTGGCAAGCAGGTGCAGAGTCTATGCGCCACCGTGAAGATAGGCCGGCTGATCCTACAAGCCCTGTTGGACTCTGGGAGTGCAGTCTCAGCAATTCGGCCCCAGCTCCTCCCAGCTGCCACCCCAGTGCACCGCTGGATCCCGGTGACGGATGTGATGGGCCGCACCCAGCCGTACCCTACGGCCCTAATCACGATAGAGTACCTAGGGGTCCGCCACCAAATGGAAGTTGCCCAGTTAGCTCACCTACCCGTACCAATACTGCTGGGAAGAGATGCCCCGGGGTTCTTCAGGCTCCTCCAGCAGGCAGCGGAGAAATTGGGAAGAGACACCCCAGGGATCGCCGGGTCTCGGCTGAAGGCGGCAGGGGAATTGACAGACCCACAAGTTGCCACCGCTCTGCAAGTGGAGGAGGCCAACGACCCGGGAGAGGGTCCCTCCACCAGACCAGGGGCAGAACCACGGACTGGAGACCCAGTTGGAACCCTGGCAGACCGCCCATTCCGTGATGCTCAAGGGGCAGATGAGTCATTGCAGCGCTTGCGAGAGACAGCCGCTCGGGAGGAGGAGCAAGTGCGGGATGAACGGAGGTCCCAACGGCTCCCTCGCATCGAGAAGCAAGGAGGGGTTTGGGTTCGCCTAGCTCGTGCCCCAAATGGCCAGGGGGAGGTCCGCCAACTACTTGTGCCAGCAGCCTATCGGGCAGAAGTCCTCCGCATGGCCCATGAGCACGCTTGGGCCGGGCACCTGGGGCACCACAAGACCCTGAGGAAGGTTCTTGAGCAATTCTTCTGGCCCTCCGTGAATGCAGACGTGAAGGCCCACTGCCGCTCGTGTCCCACCTGCCAGCGGGTGGCAGCCCGCCGCCCGCCGAAGGCCCCCCTCTCCCCGCTGCCCGTCATGGAGACGCCCTTCCAACGCATCGCAATGGACTTCATCGGACCGCTGCCACGCACACCCCGGGGCCATCGCTTTGCCCTGGTGATTGTGGACTATGCCACGCGGTTCCCTGAGGTCATCCCGCTGAAGACCATGCAGACCCCAGGGATGGTACGGGCCCTGTCCAAGTTTTTTGCGATGGTGGGGCTGCCAGATGAAATTTTGACGGATCGGGGGGGCCCGTTCCGTGCCACAGCCATGCGCCAGCTCTGCCGGAATTTGGGGATCCGGCAGGTGTTCACCTCGGCTTACCACCCTCAAACAGACGGGTTGGCAGAGCGGCTGAACCAGACCGTCAAGGAGGCCCTGAAGAAGATGACGCGGGACAAGCCTCACCAGTGGGACTTGTACATCGACCCGCTCATGTTCGCCCTCCGGGAGACCACGCAGGCCTCCACCGGCTTCAGCCCATTCGAGCTGCTATATGGGCGTAAGCCAAGGGGGATGCTCTCCCGGCTGACGGAACGCTGGGGGCCCCGGGCCAGCAGCCCCGCGCCCCCCATACAGGAGTACGTGAGCCGGCTCCGTGACCGGGTGCAACAGTCCCAAGCGGAGGCAAATCGCAGACTGACTCGCACCCAGTCAAAGCAAAAGGCCGCCTATGACCGGGGTGCACGGATGAGGACTTTCCAGGCCGGAGAGAAGGTCCTCGTGCACCACTCGGTGTTCCCAAGAGAGGAAGGGGACCCATGGAGGGGTCCCTACCAGATTCGAAGGGTGCTGGGCCCCACCACCTACGAAGTCCAGTGTGGGGTTGGCCGGCGTCGGCGGAAGACCCTGCATGTGAACCTCCTAAAACAGTGGCACGAGCGCCCGAAAGAGGAGTGCGGCGTGGCTGAGGACCCACTAGAGCTCCCTGACAGTGTGCTGCCTTGGACCACTGATGCCCCGGAGTTTGAGGAGCCCAAGGTGGACCCTCAGCTCAACCCAGCTCAGAGGGCCCAGCTACAAGACCTCTGGGCTCGGATTCCCGGGGTCTTCTCCCGCAGGCCGGGCAGCACGAGCCTGATCCAACATGCCATTCCAACGGACCCGGGGCAGACAGCCCGGGCTACCTGGCGCCCCATCCCCAGGAAGCGGTGGGAGGCCGTGGAGAAGGAGACCGACGAGATGCTCAGGCTTGGGGTAATCGAGCCCTCGCGAAGCGCTTGGAGGAGCCCGATAGTTTTGGTGCCCAAGCCGGATGGGACCACCCGATTCTGCATCGACTATCGTGAACTGAATAAGGTGGCCCAGTTCGATGCATACCCCATGCCCCGAGCAGATGTGTTGGTAGACCACCTAGGGTCTGCCCGCTACCTGTCGGCCCTAGACTTGACGAAGGGCTACTGGCAAGTGCCTGTGCGGCCAGCGGACCGGGAGAAGACAGCCTTTGCCACCCCACGAGGCCTCTTCCAGTTCAAGAAGATGCCGTTTGGTCTACACGGGGCAGCTGCCACGTTTCAGCGGCTGGTGGACCAAGTGCTGGGAGAGTGCCGGGCGTATGCAATGGCGTACATAGATGACATCATCATCTTCAGCCCGGACTGGCCCACCCACCTCCAACACTTGGAAGCTGTCATGAGGGCCCTCCAGCGAGCCGGACTACGGGCTAACCCAAAGAAGAGCCACCTGGGGTTCCAGGAACTCCAGTACCTGGGCTTTGTGGTCGGGGGAGGCCGAGTTCGCCCACCACCAGACAAGGTGGCCTCGATAGCTGATGCCCCCCAGCCCCAGACCAAGAAGCAGGTCCGACGTTTCCTGGGACTACTGGGGTATTACGGGCGGTTCATCCCCCACTTTGCCTCCCGAGCCGCCCCCCTGACAGACTGCTTAAAGAAGGGGCTGCCCAACCAAGTCCGGTGGACCCCAGCACTAGAAGCAGCTTTCAAGGACCTGCGGTCAGCCCTCTCTAATACCACAGCCCTGTGGAACCCGGACTTTGACCAACCCTTTACGCTGGCCACAGACGCTTCTGACACCGGCCTTGGGGCAGTCCTGACTCAGGAACGTGACGGAACCGACGTCCCCATCCTCTTCCTGAGTCGGAAGCTGCAGCCCGCAGAGAGGCGCTATGCAACAGTGGAGCGGGAGGCCCTAGCGGTCAAGTGGGCAGTAGGGGCCCTGCAATACTACCTGGCCAATAATCCCTTTGTCCTACTAACGGACCATGCGCCCCTGCAATGGCTCCACCGCATGAAGGCACATAACCCCCGTGTGCTGCGGTGGTACCTCTCCCTCCTCCCCTTCCGGTTCACCATCAAGTACCGCAAGGGGGCGCAGCATGTGGATGCGGACTTCATGTCCCGCATGTTTGAGTCTGACCCTGACCCCCACAACTCAAAGCTAAGTGGGGGGGTGTGTCCGGGGTCTGGGTCCCAGCCCCCAGACTTGGTAGGAGGGAACAGCAGGTCAGCCGGGCTGACGGGCAAACAGAGGGGGCAGCCAGCAGACAGCAGGTCAACTGGTCAGCCAGCTGACAGCAGGTCAACTGGTCAGCCAGCTGACAGCAGGTCAACTGGTCAGCCAGCTGACAGCAGGTCAACCGGTCTGACTGGCAGGCAGAGGGGGCAGCTGGGGGACAGCAGGTCAACCCCTCCCACAGGCAAATGGAGCCAGAACCTGCCGGTGCCAGGGGCAAGGGGCAAAAGCCCAGGGCCCCAGGAGGCAGGGGGAGACAGAGAGAGGCCAGCGAGTCCCACTCCCCTAGGGAGGGAAAGGGGGCTAGGCAAGGCGGAAGGGGGCAAGGGCAGAGGGATTGGGAGCCCAGCAGTCACCCACCCAAAGACCTTACCTGAGGAGGAGAAGCAGCAGCAGCCCCAACAACCCACAGCCACGCCCCAGCTAGAAAATAGTAGCCTGGCCCAGGGGTTGCCAAAAGCCAAGCCACTCCAGGTGGGGCTATTGGAGGCACTCTGCAGGAAGCCCTGGGCAACCAGCCAAGGAGCCGCAGCTGGACCCACCTTCAGCCATCAGCTCAGCCAGGGAGGCCGGGCTGCTAGCCAGGGGACTGCAGCTGGACAGGCCTTCAGCAATCAGCCAAGGCAGGGAGGCTGGGCAGCCAGGGAACAAGGCACAGCTGGTGCTGGTCAGTGGGGCCAGATCAGCTACCCCAGCTGCAACTGCTTGGTGCAGCCCAAGGCCAGGCTGGAAGAGGGGTGGGGCAGTAGAAGGAAGCCCTATAAAAGCTGGCTGGGAAGAGCCCTGTGGTGGTGGGTGTGAGTGAGGAGTGATGATGTGGAGTGAGAGCAGTAAGATGCAAGGGTGGAGGCTTGGAGGAGAGTTCTGGAAGGAGGAGATGAAGGAGGACGCAGAGGGTAATCAGGCCAGGTTGAGCAGGCCAGCGAGTGGACTGAGAGGGAGTCTGGGTGAGGTATACCGCCCCTCCTTCCACAGAGCAGGGTCCTGCAGAATCCCTGGCCCCCCTGTGATGTCAGGAGCAGACTGCCCAGTGCCACGCCCAGCGGCAGCGGCGGCAAGCCCTGACACTTTATTCCATGGATTTGCACATTAGACCTTATAGCTTCAGCAAGGGGTTCGATCGCTAGAGCAAAAAGGATGGGAGACAACGGACAACCTTGTCGTGTGCCCCTGTGAAGGGTGAGTGAGCGGGAGGAGACACCATTGGTTTTAATTTTTGCATGGGGGCAGTCATATATGGCTTTAATTACATGTTGGAAATCAGAACCAAAATTCATGTGGGACAGGAGCTCTTGTAGGTAGGTGATTTCAAGCAAATCAAAAGCCTTCTCTACATCTAGGGGTAGGAGCAGTAGTTGTTGATTGTAATGCTTGCTATAAGCTAGTATATTTAAAGCTTTATAAATGTTCTCCGAGATATCCCTGTTGGGGATGAAGCCTATTTGATCTTTACAAATATATTTCCCTATAAAAGAGTTCAGCCTTTTCGCTAGGATCGAGGTAAAGATTTTATAGTCTGTGTTTAGAAGAGATATTGGGCGGTAAGAGCTAGGGTTCGAAGGATCCTTGCCCTCCTTGGGAATTAATGTAATGTTAGCTTCTGACCATGTTCCAGGTAAGGTGCCTAACACAAAAATGTCATTGCAGGCCAAAAGCAAGGGCTGGTGCAGTGTTGCCGCAAATTTTTGATAAAATTCCGCCGGGAAGCCGTCCGGCCCCGAGGCTTTATTGCGTTTCAAGCCCTTGATGGAGTCAAGGAGCTCAACACTGGAGATAGGACTATCCATTATCATCTTGTGGGTCTCCGCTAATTGTTTAATATTTTTGTGCTTAGACAGATATAGTTTGATTTTCTCTTTGTCTGGCTTGGTTGAGGAATATAACTTGGCGTAAAAGTCTCTAAACACCTTTACTATGTCGACAGGTCTAGTGAGCACCCGGTTGTTGGAATCTTTGATAAGCCTGAAATGCCTATTGATTTTTTTGTCTTTTACTTTCCATGCTAGGTATCGTAGGGATTTAGGGGAGTGGTACCAGTATTTTTGCTTTAAGTATAAAAGATTTTTCTGAATTTGCTAATGCCTCTAGGGTTTTACGTTCGTGTAGTAGCTGTTTATATACCTTTTTACTGCCATTCCTTTTGTGTAGATGTTCTAGGGTGTTAATTTTGTCAATCAGGGTCTGTTTCTGCTGTGTTTTAGTTTTGTATAGAGATGCCGAGAGCGCTATTAACCTCCCTCGCAACACTGCTTTAAGCGCGTCCCACACCGTTTGGGTTGAGGTTTGTCCCGTTCTGTTTTCTTCTAGATACTGTTTAATATATTGTTCTATCATTTTAGTAGTGCTATCATTGAGTAAGAGGTTTTTATTAAAGGTCCAATACCTTTCCCTAGGATATTCAGAGGTTAGGTTCACCCTAGGTTTATTTCCTTTTAAGGAGTTTAAAGAAGATACATTTATGACAAGTAATTTGAAAGATAATGATGGGATACCCTTTGAATTTTCCCATGTCTGTCTCTTATTTTTATTTTATTTTAAACACCAATTAGCTATCCTTTTACCTTAAAGCACTCAAAGTAGTTTCTCCCAAAGATCAACAGCGAGGGAGCCAAGTGTACCTCTTTGGGGAGATTGTTCCATAAACATGGAGCTCTCACTGAAAAAGGCCCTCTCTTATGTATCCCTTATGAAAGCTTTCTAGTCAATGGGACAGTAAGGAGGGCCTCTCCCTGTAATCTTAATTCCCAGGCAAGAACATATGGGAGAAGATAGTCCTTTAGCTATCCTGGTCCCAAGACAAGTAGGGCATTAAAGGACAAAACCAACACTTCGAATTGTGCTCCAGTGCTGATCAGTAGCCAATGTAATTGCTGTAGTATCAGGGTCAGATGTTAGCTGGTGCTGACCAACAATCTAACGACAGCATTCTGCACTAGCTGCAGCATCCAGATGCTCTCCAAAAGTAACCCCAAATAGGGTGCATTGCAATAACCCAGTCTAGCTGTAACTAAGGCATAGATCACTGTGGCAAGATTGAATCAGGAATGGGCACAGCTGATGCACTCTGAACCATTGCATCCTATTGGTTTTCTAAGGTTACTGCTGTGTTAAGCAGCACTTCCAAGCTGTGAACTTGGTTTTTCAAGAGGAGTATAAGCCTATTCAAGACAGGGAGAGATCTCAAGTCCCTCATCTGTTTTTCTACTAAACCAGAGAACCTCTGTCTTGTCAGTATTAAGTTTCAGCTTGTAAGTATTGTTTAAGCTTGTTCACCATTATGCAGCCCATTACTGACTCTAAGCCCAAGTTCAGAACATTAAAAGCATCCTCAGATTTAGGTGGAAAAGAAAGATCAAGATGGGTAGCCATGTTAGTCTGTCTGTATCAGTAGAGAAGAGCAAGAGTCCAGTAGCACCTATAAGACTAACAAAATTTGTGATAAGGTATGGGCTTTTGTGCATCACAACTCATTTCTTCATGAGTGACTCATGAAGAAGTGAGCTGTGACTCATGAAAGCTCATACCCTACCACAAATGTTGTTAGTCTTATAGGTGCTACTGGACTCTTGCTCTTCTCTACTGTGGAAAAGAAAGATCGAGCTGCATATTGTGTGTTTTTTTAAATTTTTTTATTGGATGGTTAACAGAACATACATAATATTATTACATCTTACTTACTAATTATCCCCTATATATATATATATTATATGCTCCCCACCCCCTCTAGAGCTGCATATTGTTGACACTGCAGCCTAAAACTCCTGGTGTCCTCTCCCAGTGGCTTCATATAGGTATTGAATAGCATGGGGGATAAGATGGAATCCTGTGGAACCTCACAGGCCAATGGGGCCATGGAGCAGAGCAGGAATCTCTCAACACCATCTTCTGAGACTGACACTCCCTGCCCCTCCAACATGACTGGAACAACTGTAATACAACACCCCTTAGTCCCGGCACTGAGAGGCAGCTGAGTAGGAGCTCATTGGGAGTACGGTCACTGAGAGATCCAGCAGGACTAGCATGGTCGGAAACTTCCTGTATAGTTCTTGGTACAGGTCATCATTCAAGGTGACAAAAATAGTCTCTGTTACAAACCATGGTCTGAAGCCAGATTGAAATAGGTGTAAATATCAGTCAGTTTCAAGAACTCCCATTGCTGAGAAGCAACCGCTCACTCTAGCACCTTGCCTAAGAATGAATGAAGTTTTCCAACAAAGTAGAGCTCAGGGAAAGTTTTTTTTCCAAAACAGGCCAAATCATTGCCTCCGTGTGCATGGGTGGTACAATTCTCACACTCAAATAAGCATTTAACACTCCCCTTACCCATTTTCTTTTGTTGATTTACATTTTGTTCATTCAAAACTTTTTTTTTCTGACTAGAGAAGAAAACTTTCTTATGCCTCCTATTTTCCAGCAGGATTTTTTTTTTAAAAAAAGCACATTCTCATCAAGTCCCAATCTGAAACAGATGAGCTGGGACACCAATCTTCCACTGTGAAGATTCTGAACTATTCCTAGTTCAGATGTAATTGGTATAACAGCATGCAAAATCGTGGTAGCTGGAGTGGTTTTAAATTGTTTTAGATCTGAAAATACACTGATTTTAAAACTATTTTAAAACTGTCTTTAAAAAATATACTTTTCCCATTCTAAGTGCAAAGCCCTGCCTCTTGTTTGTCTAGTTTATCAGATCCTAAGTTCACAGCAAGCAAAACGGAACCATTCATTGCTGCCAGTGGATAATTTCCTGGAACATCTGGTGGTTGTTCTATGAAGTGGGTGTTCCAAAATCATTTTGCCCCAATATATCTTGGTGAATTTTAACAAGAGATTTTTTTTAAAGGTACCAACAGCTTGTTTGTTGTACTGGTGCCAAATTGTAATGCATTGGCATGCTGTCTCAGTTCTATTTGCTGACACTCAGCAATACTATGACAGTTTGGTAGAGCACTTAAGCATTTTTCCTTTACTAAGTGGCTCAGCATGCTGCCCTCTGTATCAGGAGCCGAAGGTCATTGGTTTCAATCCTATTTCCTTGTATCGTTTTAACGGTAATGATGCTGTTAAAACTGTGGCATGGAATAAGATTGTGCTTAATGCTATTATTTTGTTGAACTTTGTTCAACATGTGTCACTGTCTATGAGATATTATTTGCCTAATTAAAGCACATCCATGTTTTCGATCCATTCTCCCCCCTCCACATTATAATGAAATCTGAGGATAAATAAGCACAGAAAACTGAAACTAAACTCCTCAACTAAGTACATGCTCAAGGACATCTTTAACAAATCAGTTTAAGGAACTTTTTAGAGACATTAATAATCACCTACATTTCAGCTTTGTTCCCCCCCCCCGCCCCAAGGAATGAAGAGACAGACACAAGTGCTGGGTACTAAGGGCTATTTATTTGGCAACAAAATAAAATTAAACAAGATACAGCAAGAGCCTAACTAGCAGTACAGGTAAGGCCCTGGGGTCACCCATGGACCACCGCCCTGACCTGTCTGGGTGAGCCCCTCTGTCCCAGGCTCGAGCCATCCAAAGTATGGCTGGGGCCCATCCAGCCAATTGTATGGAACCTCCACTAAGCCTAATAACCCACCTGCCATCAAACATGAGGGACTGTCCTTGTACACGAGGTCCCACATGACAGTCCGCCCTCTCAGCTGGCAGCTGGCAAACAGTACCAGCAATCCTGACAAACCCCACTTCCCACTCAAATGGGGACATTCCAAGGGTGCTCACTGGCCTGCTGATTTTTCCCAACCTCTATCCTGCCAAGGAAAACCTATTTACAGCTCCACCACAAAGCTAATTACCACAACCCGTATAAGAAGTGCAAGGTATGTGAAAAACTCCCCCACCACCCACCAATTAGAGTGGGAGAAAAAATTCCTATGAGCAACTGGCTGACCTGCACTACTAAAGGGTGGAGGGTTGGGCCAATCTTGAGGCAATTGCTGGAGAGTTCGGGGTGGAGCTGTCTTATATGCCCTCAGCTCCACCCCCTCTCCAGATCCCCATATGCACGAGGAAGAGCATGTTGTGTCTCCTATTCTAAACAACAGTTAAAACACTCCCGCAGATGGGATTTATATCTTCTTTAAAAAGCAGCAACAAAAGAAGGCATGTGACTTCATATAATCATTTATAGCTAATAAAAGTACTTACTCAAATATGTTAGGTTCTTTATCCATATATCACTTCATAAACTTAAAAAAAGGGCACAGTGGTACCTTCAAGGCTATCAAAGTGTATCTTAGCATAAGAGCTCACTAGAACTGATGCATAGGATTGCAAATTCAGTGTAACTGAGGGTAAGCTCCTGTGCATCCAGTACAGTGATCTCTGACTCATAAAACCTTATTCTAGCATAATTTTTGTTAGTCTTTAAGGAGACTCTGGACTTCAGTGAAGCAGTATTTTGCTTCACACCTAAGATGACTATCAGTCTGGAATTAATTTGAGAAATGTGCTTATAAATTTAACAGGTAGGAATGTATGGATGAAGTTTTATCATTTACAATTTACCCAGACAGCTACAATAATTGTCTCTTATAAAATCCTGATAGTAGATAAAGGGAAATATTTTTAATTAAAAAACAAACAAGCACTTAGCATCGTGGACTGGAAGCTTCAGTCATAACATATATGGGCACATGACAGAATGATTGGTTAAAAAGCTATTAAATGCCCAAATATTTTAGCTTCCTGTTTAAAACACCAGACTAGTCAGCATCATACCATATAAGTGTATAAACTAAGGGCAATATCAGCATCTTTATCAATTATCATTCACAGAGACAAGATCAAGCCTATGTCATACAGTGCATGTAGAAAAGATGACCAAGAGGTAGATTTACCTTGATATTGAATTCTCCATTGATTGACTATTGTTTTTTTTCTCATTGAAAATATGTCTTTCAACAGAAAGTTTTTTTAAAAAGTCAGCCAGTCACTGTAAGAATAGGAAAATGAAATGAATTCAATGGGTCTCCCCCCCACCCGCTATTAATGCCAGTGACTAGCTGGAGTTTTCCTGTTAGTATGCTACTTCATGGCTATTTTAGGAATCATTAGAAAGAAGTGCAGTTATACAGACAGAGACCTACATCAGAGGTCTGTAAAATCAATCCCATTTGTTCAAGGTGCTTGAAACTTAGAGGATCTTTAGATTAGAAGACAACTGTGTTCTGTGCAAATTTGGTGCTGTTATCTTTATAAGCAGCTGCCCTGGATTCTCATATACATTTCCCATTAAAAATAATTGTCTTGAACTCTGGAACCAATAAATAAATAAATAAATATTTGAATACAAACTTCTAATGTACTAGCTTGAAATAAGAAATCACAGTAACTGCCCCCTGCCCAAGCCCAGATCTGAAATTATAATGGAATTTTTCTAGTGCACACCCCTACACCACATCAAAGCCACATACCATAAATATGCATACCCACTCTCATGATATCTTTATTATCATTAAGCACTGAGCCCATTCCTGGCAGTGTGCATTATGTTGTACAAGCATAGAATTAGAAATAGGTCCATACTAGGCTTGCCAGGTGATGATCTACGGTGGGAGGCCTCCTGCAAGTAAGTTACAGTGGGAGAAAAAAATTAAAAATGTGACATTACTATGTCATTTCCAGGGACAAATATACCAGGAATACACTGGTATTCCTAGAGATGCCAGTTGTCACTTCTGGGCTGTACCTGGAAGTCCATCTTCCCCCCCATACTCCAGTTGCCAGCCTTCCCCAGCCCTTCTACCATTTGCCAAACTCAGCCTAGCAACCTCAGTCCATACTAAAATGGGGTTTCTAGTCTAGGTCAGAGAAGAGAGAATATATTCAAAGAAAGGAAAATATAGAAAGGATATTTGCCTAACTTATTAAAAGACAGTGAAACTCCAGAAGATAGTAAATATACACATTAAGAACAGATTTGGAAAAGAGAGTGAGATTGAGGCAATGTTGCAAAAGTCATCTGAAAATAAGCATATAGCAAAGAAAAATAAAAGAGATTGAAATTCTACAGCCAACATGGTTGATAGAAGGTGATGACTGAAGGTTATGGGAAGAGAAATAATGAGAAGAAAAGTAAGCACTAGATGTATATTTCTTCCATTATTAATTACAATAATTATGAAAATTGGTGTTTCATAATTATAGTAATTAATATGAAAATGAAACAAATTCCTTACCTAAACAGCCTGTGCGAAAAAAGTCATGATTTTCTTTTCTTTTGTTTAGCAGCTTTCATTATTTCAGGAGGGAGTTTCTGGTTCTCTTGGTCTCTGCCGTGTTATCCTAATAAGGGCCTACAAAACTGTGTTCCTTTGGGGGAGACGGAAGTGAGCCTCTGGGTTTTCTTAATTGATTGCAAACTGTAGCCACTAAGATTACATATATGTGGGCTGTAGTCCAATTCTTTTTAAATAATTAATATATTTGTATAATTAATATATATTATTTATTATTAATATAATTTATATAATTAGTAGTCCAATCCTGAAGTATTTGGGGTGGGACTTTGAATCAGGTAATTATTGGTTTTCTTTTCTAGAGAGAGATCATTTGCAAGCCTTCTTCTGCCAAAGTGCGGTGTAGTATTTTAGACTATTCCTGTCTTAATTTCTTAGCTTTCTTCTTGAATACAGTTTTTGTTTTGTGTGTGTTATGTTCTCTAATACTTCCTGAAGGATTTTACTTGTTTTTACTCGGGGTGTACTCCCTTTCCCCTCCTTACCTGTCATATTATTTGATTTGTGGTTTGCCTTCTGGCTTCCTCATACCATTTCTAGCTCTTTGGAACCCAATTTTTTATTTAATCCCCCCGCCCTATAGTCTTATTTGCTTCACTAGTTTGTTTTTAAGTATTTCAGTTTGTGACTTGCTGTGATTCCTCAATGTCCTTCTTCTACCACCCCGTTTCATTTTTAATCATGCCTCTCCTCTCCCCCATTGAAACTTCTGTAGTTCTTTGAAAATTACAATTAATTTGGGATTTGTCTGTCCTATGTGAATATCATGGTGTCCCAATTGTAACCCAAGCATAGCACTTTAATTGTATTTTTATCACACACAGTCCAATATTAAAATACATACATTTAATACACACATTACGGTATCTTATCTGTCATCTATGCACAAACACAGCACATGATGACTTGCAGGGAATCTTCTGGCTGTGGTAGGAAGAACGTTGGGGCAGATCTGGCACAGGGAGAGGGAGAGAAAGGTATGGTTTTGAAAAAGCAACAGCAGCCAACAATAGTAGCATCTACCTGGCACTGGAAATCCCCCCTGCAAGTTCAAGCTACTGTACTTCAAGCTAAGTGGATATACTGCCAATTCCTCAAGCTGCTTTATGTGTTAATGTTTCCTATAAATTCTCCCATAGACTCTAATGTAAACATGGGCAAACATGAGTCCCATAGACTCTAATGTGAATGCTCTGTCCAATGAGACCACAGCCTGGAGGGATTTGTTATCTTTCCGCTGGGTGTGTAAGACAGAGCTGTTCTGCCAGGCATATGGTTGATGCGAGGCAGTGCCCCCTAGCTGGGTGAGTACAGCACATGCCCTCCCTACTAGTGACACCCCCCCCCCCCCCTGTCTCTCACATATTTCCCTGCCAAAATGCTCTGGAGATGGCTAAAAAGGTGGTCAGCTAGATCATTGCACCGCTGTGTTTATATATATGTATGTATTTTAACTATGGTATTTAAATGTTTTATGGTTTTAAATCGTATAAATTGTGAAATGTAATTTTAAATTTTAGTTGTAGTCCGCCCTGAACCTGCTGGTGTGGGGAGGGCAGAATATAAATTGAATATAAATAAATAAAATAACATTTTATTGCCTCAATAAGGGGGAACCCTTTATCCTACCTGTATGATATTTGTAGATGCCCTAGCGTTATGCTGCAATCCCCCTGAGTTTGTCCAATTCAGATAGAAAATCAGGAAGGTACAGATCCAGGAAAGGGGTGGGGGGTCCTTTGAAACCTGTTGGAAACAATAGTAAAATAGAATTATTAAAATGAAACAACAATAACAAAAGACACAATACAGAACCATACAAAACAATACAGAACCATCCAAAACAAGTCCCTTTGGAATTTAATAGTAAAAATGGAAGAAAAGAAACATACTCCCACGAGTGCACACTAAGCAGGCTCATCACCACTAAGCAATGTAGCTTACTGCTGACAACTTGAGCTGTAAACAAGAAGCTTGAAATTTTGCCTCTGCATGCAAGTTGTGTTATCTTAGGCTCAGCTGTTCACCTGCCTTATAATATTGCTGTAGGAATCACTAAGACAATACAAATAATATGTGAAGCTGTCTTATGCTTATAATGCTGCTTTTAATGATTGGATTGGATTGTTTTACTTTGTGAGCCACCTTCAGCAGGTCTCTGAAGAAGCTGCATGTTTATTTTCTAAACAGCTAAATACATTACACCAAATTAGACCACTTGTCTATCTAACTCTATACTGTCTATTCTGACAGCAGCAGCTCTCCAGGGCCTTGGACAGAGAAGCATCTTCTCCAGCACCTGCTACCATATCCTTTAACTGGGGGTCGAACTCGAGACTTCCTGCATGCAATGCATGTGCTCTGCCACTGAAGTATGACTGCCTCCACAGCAGGCGTGTTTAAGTCTTGGGTGTGTCAAATCTGAACGCTTTTAAATTGATAAATTGTGTATTTTACAGTACATTAGAGCAGAGTTACCCCAGTCTAAGCCCATTGAAATCTATGGGTTTAGACTGGAGTAACTCTGCTTAGGACTGCACTAATAATGTTTTAATTTTATTCATTTATGCCTTTGCAACATGTTTGATAAACAGAGCACAGCCTTCAGTCCAAGGAGTTAAGGTAGGATTGAAATGTTTTTAATAAATAAATAAATTTGAAGTGCTTTGAAATCTCTAAAGTACTATATTGTTCCAGATGATGATGGTGATGGTAATGATGATGATGATGATGAACTATAGGAACACACATTTTTACTTTGGACTGGGAAAGGAAAGAACAAATATTACTTCCTTAGATTTTCACAGACTTCTGGCTTTCCCCTTATAAGATACCAAGAAACGTGAGGAGGCTTCTGGGTTAGGACAAGCTGTTGTTTTCCTTGTTTCTTACATGGTGATGTGCCAATAAATGTAAAGCAGGTCCTTGTCTTTGAGAGAAAGAAGGTAAACTGTGACTATAGGTAGACATTTGTCTTAGTGCCAGGTTTGCATACACAGCTACACAGAAGACAGATTCCTGTCTCACTGATTCTTTTGTTTGCTGCCCCACTGTTAAGCAGAGCAAGGGCACCCTTGTCTCCAAGCACCTGTGTTTAATTGCAGCTTATTGGATTCCCCGCAGGGAAACAAGAACAGCTGGCCAAAGCACACTGTACTGATGCAAGAGAAGAGAATATTCTCTGGCTAGAAAAAGACATTTGTGTGTGTCTGTGTGTGTTTTCTGGACAGAACATGACAATAAAGCAGAACTGATAAAACTGAAGGAGTATTAGATTTTCCCCTGTGGCATTCCTTTCCCACTTCCCACCTCCTTTTCTCAAGCAGGCTAATGTACTGTCTTAAACTATCCTGATCTGAAAGTGACTACTCTGAAAAAGATCTATTAAAAAGCCAACCTTTACAAAGAAATAATGCCATTGGCTGAGCTTTCAACCTGCTGTTGTTCATTAGCTGAAATATTTCCCTCACAATCTTAGCTGGCAGTCAAAACCTGCATTTATATGGTTATAAATATATATGTTTATAAATGCAGTTCATTCTAGGGGAGGCAACGTTGCCTACTTAAGAAATTGTTTATTTTGGACACAAAGAAATTTAAAAATGGAAAGGACTGAATGCGTTTTTTTATTCTACTGTCTATGCAGGAGAGCTGTGATTGGTTATTTATGGAAGGGCGTGTAATAAAACTGTACAAAGGCTGGCCCATTTTTAGCTTCATAATAACTACTTTCAGCTTTTGCTTCTTTCAAGAGGTGAGTTCTGTTAAAAACAACTGTAAATAGAGCATTAAAAATTACAGTGCATGCACCAAGATATTTCCTTGCTCTATTTCTTACATTATTCTTTGCTCTCTTTGTAAACTTTCATCACTAGCAATAAAGCCCCAGTTCTAACCTGAAACTTATCCCATAGACTTCAGCTGTGAAACCATCAGAACAGAGGGGTTCAGTAAGCAGCACATATACTGTGCATGCAAATATTCCCAGGTTCAATACGCCCAATTATTTTCAAGCACCTTAATAGGATGGCATGATCTACAGTGTCAAAGGCTCCACATAGATCTGGGAGAAGCAACAAAGAAGCATGGTCTCTGTCTACATTCAGATGGAGGTCAACCACTTACAGTCATCAGAACCATCTCTATCCTGTAACCTGGCCAGCCTGAAAAGGGTCCGGAGCGTAAGAGTTATTCAAGAAAACATGGAGTTGTTCTGCTACTGCTTTCTCAATCACTTTCCCAGAAAGGGCAGGTTAGAGACTGGGCAACATTTTGTCTGAGGATGATTTTTAAGTAGTGAGCAGATGACTGCCTTTTTGAGTGGCTGAGGGAATGTGATTTGAGGTAGTGACTAATCTGTAATAGACATCAAGGGCTCCTTTATGTAGTCCTTACATGATTTTAGCAATCAAAATGGGCAACTAATGGCTTACATACCCTGTTAATATCTGTCACTGTAACTGGGTCAAAATGGTCCATTAGTGAACCAGATGACGTATTTCTTCTGCTGTACATATATTAGCATCCAGATCAGAGTGTGTGATTTGGTCAGAAAAAAAAAGAACTTTTGCAAAGGTGTCCCAGTTAATTTTCTGTTCCTGATCCAGTAAAGGTTCAGATTTAGGAGTTGGAAGATGTCGAAATATCTTAAACAACTAGGATGGTTGAGAGCAAGCTGATGCAACATTTGAAGAGAATAACATTTGATAACATTCGACTTATATACCGCCCTTCAGGACAACTTAATGCCCACTCAGAGTAGTTTACAAAGTATGTTATTATTATCCCTGACCTGTGAGGTGGGTAGAACAGAGAGAGCTCCAAGAAGCTGTGACTGACCCAAGGTCACCCACCTGACTTCAAGTGGAGGAGTGGGGGAATCAATCCAAGTTCTCCAGATCATAGTCCTGCTACTCTTAACTACTACACAAAACTGATGTTTCGTTGCCATTATTACCACCTCTTTGAATCTTCTGATGAGCTCTATAGCATGTTCTATCTGATTCAGTGAGAGTTTTCTGCAAGCATCTTTCTAGACATCATCCAGCCCTCTTTAGATCACCACAAAAAAAGAAGAGGCTCCTCCACAAGAAGAAGAATATGAAAAGCGTAAGGAACTACATGTGAAGGATACAATTTAACAATATATACCCAATAAAGTGATAATTTACTGGCTATAAAGCTGAATGATCATTCATAAATCAGTGTTAATTGCAGTATCAGTTATAATAATACAAGTCACAGGTATAATGAGCAAATGTATCAACAACTCAAGCCACTGTTAAGAAACAATAATGTTCAAAGGCCTCTTGCTCTTGTAGTTCAACCAGGACAGAATCTGCAAACTGGAAAACATCCCGCTGGTAAGTTTCCATGTATTTTAGGTAAGTATAAGTATAGTCCAAGTCTGTTTTTTTAAAAAATAATTTTATTGAATTCAAATACAGAAGATAAAGATTGTAGTTTGTCATTTACAGAAAATTATAGATTAAAATACTGTACAATAAAAAGTAATAAATTATAACAATTGCTTGTGAGTGTCAGAAGGCGAATGAATTCTATGATACACACCAACATGCATAAAAACACTTAACATTAGTAAAGAAACATAAAAGTAATTTACACATATGTATGTAAATAAAACTGTTTTAATTTTGGATGGGGTCTATTAATTTCAAGATAATCAAGGAAGGGAAGCCACTTTTCTAAAAAATTGGTGGTTCTTGGAAAGTGCTCCATCTGAAGAATTTTGTCATGTAATTTCTCTGAAGTCTGTTTTTGACAGTAATTTCTTTCTAATCATTCTCTTTCAGGTGGTATTGGAAAAGTTGGGACACCCCACAGGACATTCCCTATCTGCCCAACAATCAGGGCCGGCAGAGGTACCTGGACCCTTTTCACACTGCTTACCTGCTCCCAGAATGCAGAAGATAGGGTCTTCTCGCGAGAGTTTTGTGTGACATTGCACAAAACTCTCGCGAGAAGACACTATCTTCTGCGTTTTTTGCGCGATATTTCGCAACGTTCCGGGAGCAGGTAAGCAGTGTGAAAAGGGCCCTGATGTTTCGTCTGAAGACCTCTTTGGGGGTGATTGGAAATCCCACCAGAGCAATGCAATTACGACAATTCTTTGTCATACAGTCCAGTAAGGTAATAAAGTCAATGGCGGCGGATTGAGTTGTTGATACGTTTGCTCATTATTCCTGTGACTTGTATTATTATGACTGATATTGCAATTAACATTGATTTATGAATGATCATTCAGCTTTATATCCAGTAAATTATCACTTTATTGGGTATATATTGTTAAATTGTATCCTCTTCATGTAGTTCCTTACCCTCTTTAGATCACCAAGCTTCATGGTGAGCCCTGGGGCTGGCTTCCACTTTAAGGGTGGGAGAGCTCTACAAGAAGCAATGTTATCAATGGCTTCAAGGATCTTCATATTCCAAGCTTACAGCCTCAACAGAGGAAGTATTTAGAATCCTAAAATCCCTCAGATGCATCTGACAAAGAGAACTGTGGTTCTCAAAAGCTTATGCTACAGTAAAGTTGGTTAATCTTAAAGGTGATGGAAAGATTGTAAGGCTGCATCCTCATCTCTCAAATGGGTGGGGAAACCACTCCCTCATTCCCCAGCTCTTTATACACTCCCTCTTTATTTTTATTTTTTTTAAGCAAGGGAAGGCTCGTAAGGCTGTGGCGTCATTTCTCTTATGTAACCATGATGAAGAGCAGGTGATGTGTTTCCTTGTTATCACCTTGGATCCTATGGATCATGAGCATAAGGCACTGGGAAATGTGGACTCTTCCCTCTTTCTTCTTCCAGCAGCACCCTGTGATCACTGAAAAGGCAATGGGAGAGAACTCTATGGAAACCTATACGAGCAGAATTCACATACCACAATTTGCTGCAATGAGGAGGAGTAAGCAAGGGAAATTGTCCCTTCTGTTTCTTTTGCCAGTTGTGCTTTTGTGGATGCAAGAGGCTCTACTGATAGCAGATATCTAATATCTAAGTCTGGGAAAGTTTGTTTTAAAATGTTAGCTGTGTTGTGGCTCAGACAGATAATTAATGACATTGTACCCCATAGCTCAGGCCAATTTTGATGTCACATTTTCCTTCCTGAGGTATAGTTGGAATGTACATTTTAAAATTTATTTATTTACATTATTTATAGTTCACCTTTCTCACTGACACTCGAGGTGGATTACACAGTGTGAATTAGTACAGTCAATTTCAAGGTCATTTCAATAAACAATGGTATAGGGTATACAAATCCAAATTTGCAAAGATTTAAAACCAGCAGGAATCCAATAGTTGAAGAAATGCTGAAACAGAGCATAGAATCACAGAATCACAGAGTTGGGAGGGGCCATACAGACCTTCTAGTCCAACCCCCTGCCCAATGCAGAATGAACCTAAAGCATCCCTGTCAAATATAGCACAAGCTATTCTAAAACAGACATCTTAAACAATATAGAACTACCCAGTAGAATCATATGTAAAGCAACATACAGCACATAGCAGCATATAGTAGTCAAGTCTATGGTCCCTATCTCTTTACTGATGCATCTCTTTGAGATCACTTCTTTACAGTACAGCCATCCTATCTGAGCAAAAAGCCTCTTGAATAATTCAACTTTGCATTGTATGTGGAAAGCTAGGAGAGTGGGAGCTTTCCTGACCTCTTCAGGTAAGCTGTTCCATAAGGTGGCTGCTACTATAGAGAATACACGTGCACAGGCAGCTGTTGAAATTGTCCATGTGCAAGGTGACACCCTGTTCAAATGAGTGAAGCTGTTGTGGTGGAACATAGGAGAAAGGCAGTCCCATAGATTTACTGGGCCAAGGCTGTGAATACCTTTGTATGTGATAGCCAATACCTTGAACTGAACCTGGTAACAGGAAGCCAGTGGAATGACTGCAGAATGGGAGCAATATTCATGGTCCTGCTAGCTTCCTATAATAACGACAGCAATGAAAGGGAAGCTCCCGGAACAACACGGAAAAACACAAACCGGAGAGCAATGAAAATCGTAATATATATAGAATTATTTAATTAAAGTGCAAAGGTGCAAAATTGTGCAAGATGCTATACAAGATACATTCAGTTATGCTAGATAATTCACAGAATTTACTCCAAACCAAGGAAGTCTATCGCAAAAAACAGTCACTGATTCATATAAATACACAATCAAGAATGGAGAGTGCACAATCAGGGGAAAGGCAGTCCATGTGTCCAGAAATGGAATTAATAAGACAAAACTAGCCGACGGGCATCAGCTGTTGTTCTCAATTCCCGTTTCGGTTCTTCTTCTTCCAGGGCTAGTATTCATGGGCTAATAAATAAAGTTACAGTAATAAATATTAACTACATATCCCATGTAATAGACAAGAACAATGTTCAAAGAATTTGTACTCACTCCACAAATGCCATCTCTCCTCACTCCCCACGATTAATTTCAAACGCAATATAGTCGACAGATAATCCGATGGACGACCCACCCCGTTATTAAAGTAGCCACCCTTGGTCACATGATGTATATACAAACAAGCCAATTCCGCAAATACTTATACATTACAGAGATACATAGAAGAGTTCGAAAAACTTACACCCGCCTTACAGCAATTCCAAAGCGCACTCATAGAGACCAACAAAGCTGGAGGAGCACTAAAAGGGTATGCTAACCCAAAAAGCAAGAATAATCTATTGATTGATTTAATCCAGAAGGGCTTAAGCTGTGCAGCTCAAAAATCCATTTACTCTCAGACTGTAAAAGTTTAGTGTTGCATTCAGTATCCAACACCTCCAAAACTGAGACCAACAAGTCCCTCGGGTCATCATGTTTGGACAGAAAATGTTCCACCAAAGGGGCCTCCCTAACTTGATCCCAATATTCAATTTTCATGGGAAGGTAATGAACATTGTATTCATTACTTGGATGTTGTCATTTATAAAAACACACAGAGCTCCTTGGGAGTACGGCCATATAAGAAAATAACGGATAGGAATTCATTCTTGCTTTTTGGGTACAAATTCTTTGAACATTGTTCTTGTCTATTACATGGGATATGTAGTTAATATTTATTACTGTAACTTTATTTATTAGCCCATGAATACTAGCCCTGGAAGAAGAAGAACCGAAACTGGAATTGAGAACAACAGCTGATGCCCGTCGGCTAGTTTTGTCTTATTAATTCCATTTCTGGACACATGGACTGCCTTTCCCCTGATTGTGCACTCTCCATTCTTGATTGTGTATTTATATGAATCAGTGACTGTTTTTTGCGACAGACTTCCTTGGTTTGGAGTAAATTCTGTGAATTATCTAGCATAACTGAATGTATCTTGTATAGCAGCTTCCTATAATAAACAAGCTGCAGTGTTCTACACTAACTGGAGGCACCAAGTTAAGTCAGAGGAAAGACCTATGTATAGTGCAGTCTCAATGTTACCATGGCATGGATCCAGGTGGCCAGATCAGCCATGTCAAAAAAGGGGGACATCTTCCAGGCATGAGGCAGCAACTTGGCTGATGCTAAGCAGGTCTGAGTTTGGTCTGGGAATTCTATGTATGCTGTGATAAGTTCAGCAATGGAAGAAAGATGAGATGTATATCTCATAAAAACATTTCAGGAATGTGGGGTAAGGTGCCCTAGCCATGCTCTGAAAAATGTTCATTTTAGGTCCTGAGTAATTCAAAACCTGTGTACACAAAGAGTGGTTGATCCAAAGAAGGATATTCCATTTCCCTTTTTTATTCCTCTTTTTATCATGCAAACCTCTGAATTCTTTCATTATATTGTACTATGTATAACATTTTTATGACACTGATAATCTGTTGTGATATTTGTTTTGTGCAGTCAGCTGCTGCTGTTGAGAAAGGTGATTTCTTTTTATTGGATCTGCTTTTGTTGTGGTAAGAGTATGCAGTTACAGAGAGAACATTTAAGCAAAATTGTAATTGGATTATGATTGCAATAAACCACTACATGTCATTCGCATATATGGAGAACATTATCAGCTGCAATAGAGCTCATTATAGCAAAGATAAATATCACTTGAATGGCAAGATAAATACTATGTGACACCAAATAGGTGCAAGAGAGTAACATATTTCATGAATTCTCTGGTGCCTATTGGCAGAAGCCCATGAAATATTGTCGCTATTCCACATTTTTACATAAGTATCATTATCTACTGCTCTTTTGTGCTAATTACAATTATCTAGGGATATGCCAGTCATTGCAGCTGTTCTGCTTATTTTGCATTAGAATTGGTCAAGTATCTTCTGGCATTGATTCAAGGGAGAGGGCTGGTGTTATCTGTAAGAGATAGAATGGATATAAATGATCCTGCTTCAGTGCAGTGGGTTGGATGAAATGAACCTTTCCAGGTCTACAGTTTTTTTATGCCTGATATCTGATGAGATTATATTTCTTTCTCTTTTTTTCTAATCAGCTCCCAACATATGGTAGGTACTTTGGCAAGGTTCATCGCACTGTGTTAATTAGGCATGCTGGAATTTTGTAGCCATAATCATTCAATGAGGCCTTTATACATGTATGATTCAGAACATTTCTGTCTCCTGAAGAAGGACAAAGGATGGAAGAGCATTCTCTTGGCAATCCTGGGGTTATTACTGTAAGAGACTTCCTTGGATTGTCACTAAAACAGAATGCGAGTGGAAGCCATTAGGTGTAAGATCTTGCAGGGATCAAGCTATTCTTTTTGCTAGATCAATAGGTAGCTATACACTGTAAAAAAGCACAATAGATTTCCTGCTCTCTGGATCATTATCCTACTAGGTCAGAAAGGCAACATTTTAGAGCACTATTTCAGGTACACTTCTTCACATTTTTGGTCTTGTTAACAAAAAAAGTGCCAACAAGAAAAAAGCAATTTCATGTTCCTATTCTAGATCAAGCAAGGAATGGCAAGGATTCTGTTAAGCCTCTGGGAAAGCCTTTCTACTTGTCCTGATATTTTACAATTTTACTGGGGTCATCTCTGAATAGAATCTTGTTCCTCATTGGAAGATCAAGATGTTAATGTATTTGTATGGGAAGATCTCTTTGCTACAAATTTAGTTTATTAAATTACTCATCCTCAAGGAAAGAGCATATAAGTTAGAAAACTACAAGTACACAGAGTAAGTGTTTGCATTTCTCTGAGGACTGAACTAAGAATTGGTGCTGAATACTGAGTGAGCATGTAAGAAACTAAGTGTATTCTGGGAACTAGATGGATCTGTACTGCTGTGATAAAGGTGCTGAATAACCTCAGAGGTAGACCTCTGTATTGCTCCTGAATTCTAAGTATTTTAATCTCTTATTCATGTTTCTTTTCACAAACCTCCTGACAATGGCACTAAGTCTTGACCAAGCAAGGCTCGGGGTCCTACTTTCTCAGATATTCTTGGAATATATTATGCCCACAGTGTTTTACAATTTATTCCCCCCCACACACACACACAAATATGCACATTTGTCAGCAGAGGCAAATAACCTTTTTACTAGTATTTTAGTGCAATACCATCTTTGGGGGACTGACTGAACACCTGTGTCAAATGTATTCAGATATACTAGAACAGGGAAGAATTTGGTAGAACAGGGAAGAAATTTCCACTAAAGCACACTAAGATTATTTTAATCTGAAGCATTGGAGGGGAGTGAAATTGAAGATTTACTAATCTGGATAGATTTTAAGATTACGTATGTCAAGTTATAGCAATTATAGAGAGAAGCAAGGCATATCAGTTAGCCAAGTTAAAAACTTTTAAAATCATATTGAATACAGTGGAAAAGCTGCACAGAGGCTTCCTGGATTGAAACAGAGAATCCCAATAGGCTAGTATATTTATGATAACTGATGTTGTTGTTGTTTTTATTTTTATTTTAATACGTATTAAAATTATTGTAACCCACCCTGAGCCCGCTTGTGGGGAGAGCATTTTTCTTGCAAAATTCCACCCCCAGCCTCCTGGGAACCTTCCCCCCGATTTTTCCCATAGGAAACAATAGAGATAGGCGGCAGCTGGGGGAACCTTCTTTGGTGGGTCATAACATGGCCCCCCCGAAGTCCAATCTCCCTGAAACTTGGGTGGCCATGAGAAGAGGGTTGGGAGAGGGTCCCCAGCAAATTTGGTGTTATTAGACAAGTAAATTACCCTCCAGGCCCCCGGATAGCCAGGAGCACCATTTCCCATTGGAAACAATGGCCAAATCTTCCCTAATAATCCCGAATCGACTTAAATACCCAAAACCGAAGTCGCTTGCTGCTTCGGGTTTCGGGTTTACCTAATTTTTTTTCCTGTTCTGGGTAAACCAGAAGCAGGAAACCCGAATCTTTTGGGGTTGCATACCCCTAGATTTCTGTGCTGTTATCACAAATGTTACCATTCCAAATTCAGCCTTGCTGTATGTATACAGACATCTAAAGCCATTAATAATATCAAATAATCAACTTCAAGTAGTGGTCCACATGAGGCCCCTGGACAACATGTTCAGGTATATCAGCAGCAGTGTGGTGTCTAAACTATTGTATACTACACTGATTTCCCAAGTTCAAGCTGTTATGATCCCTTGTCTAAATATACCGTGGAAGAAATGGGCTGGAATTGGAGATGCCAATCCAAAAACAAGAAAAAAGTTTGATATGGGCATCTTTGTGCTGGATTGTACTGTACTTAATTATGGGGACAGTGAGATTGCCTCCTGGACTTTCTCCTTAGCATTAGATGTGCTGTAATAGAAGCATGAATAACTTCCATATGGGCTTACAATTTAATATTGTTAGATATTTTAAAAAGGCCAGGTCCCCCCCCGCCCCTTTACTAGTATGACTGATCAACATAATTATTAGGACCATTGAGAAATGCATAATCTGACTCTGAATCTAGCCTCCATCATTCAATCAAATGAGGCCAATCATGGACTGGGAAGATTTTTTTGTTACAGAAAAATCTGAAATTTAACTGTAAAAAGAGAACATAGAAAATAAACATCAACTAGATTAAGAGTTGCAGTTCCAGAAGAATACTTTACAAGATCTCAATGGACATTTTGGATTACTAACCATCAACTAGGGGTGTGCGCTTTGGGTTTCCAATTCAGGAAAAATGCCCAAATTGGACCCGATCCATAAAGAAGTTTCCTGAATCGGGGACAGGATGCTTGCCCTGATTCAGAAACCCTGAATCAAAGCTTCCTGAGGTGATTTGGTCACTTTGGGAAGCTTCAGGGGGCTTTTTAAAGGGCTCCCTCCCACCATCCCACTTACCTGGGCCTTCCTGGCGGTGGCGGAGGTGGCGGCATGGGTAGTAGAAGTGGCGGCTGTGGCCTTTACCACTGCCTAGCTGGCTACTGAGGTGGCAGAGGCAGCAGCACAGGCAGTGGAGGAGCCAGCTCTGGCCTTCCCTGCCATCCAGCTGGCCACTCTGGCCATGGAGGCAGCCACTGCAGCCTTCCGTGGACAGGTAAGTGGGGTGGGGTGGGGTGGGGGCTGGGAGACAGCTTCCTCCTCACTTCAGTATACTCTGAATCTTTATAGAGCATACTGAAGCAATTTAAATACCCAAATTCAAAGTGGCTTGCTGCTTCAGTCTTCAGGTTATTACAAATCCTTTTCCCGCTTCAGGTAAACCTGAAGCGGGAAACCCGAATGTTTTTCGAGTGCACACCCCTACCAGCAACTATAGACAACATCAGTGATAGTATGTGATTGCTTAGAAAATCTAAGATGGTTGCTGCAATTTTATTAGATAATCTTGTGAGATTTCAGAAGTAGTTTACTCCGCTATGAAACTGAAGGATGCATGGTGGGAGAAGAGAATCAGTGGCAGGCATGTGGATTGGGGAGCAAGAAATGTATGTGAGACAAAATCAGAACCAGGAAGGAAGGAAAATTAGGACCAGGGGGAAGAATATTCCCCCCTTTCTTGCAAGTTTTGTGAGAATCTCCTTTTTAATATATATTTATAATACAGGGTTAGCCATATTCCACATACGCTGTGAAAGTGGCATCAAAGAACAGAATCTGGCAGCAATAATTTTCTTTCTGTTTTAGGCATCTCTCAATATTTTACCATATATAAAATCTTAGGACTGGCCACTTTGTTCTCATCCCCATTGGACTGGTTATCTGTAATTAAATATAAGCCTCCTTGATTCTGGTAGTGCTTTGATGGATAGTTGCTTACCTACATGGCAGCACTTAGAGAAATGGAGGTCCTTGAAAGTGAACTGCATCAGAGCGTAAATCAGCCAGAATGAAGACAGGAGTGAATATAGATTTTGTGGTAAGAATACCCAGGAGATTGTTCTTAGAAATCCACAGATTGGAGATTACACTATATTGATTTATAGTCAGGCGTATATTGATCATTGGCTAAATGACTGTGCAGATAATTATATGGATTGTTCCCATGTTACCATAAGACTTAACCCTACTGGCTTCAGCACTAAAATAAAACTCATACTTAACCCAAAATCATAGCTATTATCAGTGCATTTAGATGTGCAACATAAAAGGATTTTCTCAGCACAGACTGCCTGAAATAGAACACAGAAAATCACTTTGCCCTAACAGGGAAGATAAAAAGCAAGTTGAGAATATTCTAGATTTATATCCAGCACTGTGGGTCAGAATATAAGATCCTCTTGATTGCTTCTAATTGTGCTGCTTTATTTGTGGAATGGCAGCACTTCTTCAGCTAAGAATAAAATTCACGGGATAATCTCAAGAATGGGGAAAATATCAGTATCAAAGCCCTGACTTTAAAAGACAGTTGTAATGGCCAGCTCTGACCTAGTAACATGCAGGGATCTGCAACCAAATTCCAATTTTAATCTTCTACTTCCTGATACATACAGTGGGTACCCAGCTGAGGCAGAGGCTTTATATAGCTACAGCACAAAAGTAGCACCTGCTGGTTAATTCAAGAAGCAGGTGATTGTCTATTGTTTTGTTCAAGAGAGGCTGAGACAAGGCAGAGCAGAGGACAAAAATGGGATGCTTGTCTGGAGAGCTGTTTTCATGATTTTCAAGAAACTGCAGTTCTCTTTTAAGTCCCATTTCTGGGACCCCAAATTGGATTTTAAAAAAATCAATCCTTCCACATTTTTAATATGTGGGAAAGAATCTGAACTGCAAAATGCATATCAATGCTTATTCCCCAGAATTGTAATTGCTCGGTCTTTTGATTGGATATTGGACATTCACTTTTAATCTGGATCAGTGGAACAGTACAACCAAGGCCATTTGATTCTATATTTTAAAACAGTCAAACTTTACAACCCAGATTCTGTAAGTAAAAAAGAATATGTTTGCTCATTAATTACTATTTATTCAACTTAAGCAAACATCTTCTCAAAATTGAACGGGCATGTATCAATACCTGAGGTAATCTTCAGACAGGGGGAAAAATGGCTTCCCTCAGTTGCCCATATGTTAACACTGAATTCTGGCAATATAAGCACTGAAATTAAGTGCAAACTAACTTTGTCAGGGCTTGACAAACTATCTATACATTTTTATCTTGCCTTTCCAAGGAGTTATCAGGTGGCACACATGTCTATTGCTTCCCTCCACTGTATCCCCCCAGCTCCTGAGTTTTCCTATCTGCATAGAGGCCAGGTTCAGAATTTGATATCTATTATACCATTTATATGCAACTGACACAAAATTAACATGAAGATTTTTTTTTTAGTTTTAATGGGAAATTCAGAGAGAAGAAACAAAATTTTACAAGAATAAACATTTGTAGAGCTGATTCACAGACGGGATTTTTGAGTTGCACCAGCAAGAATTCAACAGAGTGCCTAAATGAAAGGAAGCTTCTTCCTTTGCACATACAGTCCAAAGGTGAAAGGAAATGAGAGTCCCTAACAGTTCTCCCTTGCCAGAAAGACTTGTGTTTCTCCTTTAGCTCATGCTGAGCTACAGTGAAACTAGTAAAACATGAAGTCTTCTTACTGTTTTGCAGGCTTCTCTCTTGGTTAGCATCAGGTCCTAGAAATTTCCTCACACTTCTCTTGCCTTGGTAGAAGGCCAGAGGCTTCTCTCAATTTGCTCATGAAACAATAAGACATCTCACTGTTTTGCAAGCATCTGGGGAAGTTCTAAGAATCTATCTCTCCCTCCCTAATCCTTTTTTAAACTTTTAGGAAATCTGTCCCTTTTGCCATTTGGGAAAATTAATTTGGATCAAAAGAAATATACATCCTAAAATCCTAAATAACCTCCCACAAGTACCATTTAAGCTGCAGAAGAAGATTCTCTAACCATTAAAAAACCCAAGGGGGATTTGTCTTGGGGAAATGCAATCTATCCCCAGACTATTCAAGATGCAGTGGGTATGGAGGGGGGGGGATTTCTTTCTTCCTAACCTTCAGAAACCTCCCATTACTATATAGGTATTTGGGGTAGCCTACCAGGAATCTTATGAAACAGGAGGGAAACATTAACCTGAACCAGCTTGTGCTATAGGGGGTTTGGGCATGGTTGGTATCCTCCAGAAGGGTCCTGGAGTTCTCCCATAATTACTGATCTTCAGACTACAGAGATCAGTTCTCCTGGACAAAATGGCAGCTTTGGAGCATGGACTTAATGGCATCACTTCCCCGATGACTGTATTATCCCCCCCCCTCAAGTCTGCCCTCCCCTGGCTCTACCTCCAAATTTCCAGGAATTTCCATAACTGGACTCTACAACCCTATTTGGGGGGCAGTCAGTCCCAAACCTTGGCTCTAGAAGGCATTGTCAAATAGTATTTAAAAAAATCTAGAAAGCATAAATGAATGCCTGATGGCCACTGCATGGCATTTTGGAAAGGCTTTAGCAACTATGATTTTAAAAATATTAATTTTGTATTCACATAAATATTGTTATTTTGGAAAGTTTGTGTTTCCCCATGTTATTCTGTTAAAGATAGCAGTTTTTCCATTTTAAGTTTGTAGCCTCCATTACTGACTGAGTGATAATAGCTGGCAGAACTAGCATATTTGAAGCTGCCAATCATTCAGAAAGCTGCATTTGTGGCCATTAAGTAAGTATCACTTATTAAAATTATGTCCTTGATGTTCTGGGAAGTCTATGTTTACGTTTAGATTACTAGCAAAGCTGTTGCATACAAGACTGATTTACACTGTGCATCTCTTCTTGTTGTCTGTATGAAAAGGCACTTCAAGTAGGTAAAAATATCTGAGCTGTAATGAATTATAAAAGGACAGGGCCAAGATTATTATTATTATTTAGTGTTGTTCACAGATTTAAAAAATAAAAATGTCTATGTGGTGGAAGGAAGGATAATTGTTTTAATCCTGATCCTGTGAAGCTAGGTTGCCAAATTGCATCTTGGAGATTCACTCAGTATATTTAAAACAAAAGATGAAGTGAGAGATAAAGCAGCCAAAACTGCAATGCATTCCGTCTGTGGTCCTTTCACCCTCTCCTTATTGTTATGTAGCAGAGTCCCAGTCATTACTGAAAGTGAGGGCGGAAGGATGATGAGGAAAGGAATTGGGACAAGGGAACAATGGATATGTTGGGTGCAACTAGCTTTTCCACTGGTGAAAGAGGGAGGATAGTGTCCCCTTTGAACACCAGAAAGGGTATGCTGTGAATCAGCAGACCTATATGGTCACATGCCATGAAGGATGGAGGCTGTAGAACCACCTCATGCTCATTTTTCTGAATTCATTGGCAGTTTTAATGGGAAACAGCAAATTTCCAGGGTGTATCTGACAGTCCTCTGTAGAGATATAGCAGTTCGGCTAGATGTGTTGGGTTGTCTGTTCAGTTATGTTCCATTAATCTGCCATTAGTCTGTCTTGAGTCTCAGTGAGAAAGGTGGACTATAAATGACATAAATAAACAAACAAATAAATAAACTTTGGGAGGGTGTGTATTTATTTTTGTTTGTTTATGTCATTTATAGTCCACCTTTCTCACTGAGACTCAAGGGGATTACATAGTGTGAGATTAGTACAATCAGTAGCAAGGACAAGGACAAGCATTTCCATATAATGTCAAGGAGATTTCTATAAACAATGTCATACGGTAAATGAATACAAGTTTACAAAGACACAGTATTAGCAAGGATCCAATACAGGGTTGAAGAATTGTTGAAACAGAACATAATCAAATCTAGGACTGACATTAGACATCATGAAGCACAAGTAGTATATAAGAGTACATATTTAAAGCAACAGATAATATGTAAAGCAACTTAATGGTGGAGCCCATGGTTTCCAACTCATTAGCGAAACATCTGAGACCGCCTCCCTACAATACTGCCCTCCTATCTGAGTAAAAAGCTTTTTTGAATAATTCGGTTTTGCATTGTTTGTGGAAAGCCAAGAGTGTGTGGTTTCTCCTGACCTCCTCAGGCAGGTCCTTCTATAGGGTAGGGGCCATCACAGAGAAAGCCCGTGTGTGGGCTGCTGCTTATTTCACCCATGTGCAGGCTGGCACCTGCAAGAGACCCTGTTCAGATGAGTGAAGCTGCCATGGAGGGACACAGGGAGGGAGGCGGTCCCATAGGTGTGTTGGGCCAAAGCTGTGAAGAGCTTTGTACGTAATAACCAGTTCCTTGAATGGAGCACAGTAACTGATAGGTAGCCAATGGAGTGACTATAGGATGGGAGTGATGTTCAAGCTCCTGCTTGCTCCTGCTAACAGTTGAGCTGCAACATTTTGAACCAATTGGAGCCTCCTAGTTAACTTAAACGGGAGACCAATGTATAGTGCATTACAGTAATCAAGTTTTGATGTTACCATAGCATGGATCCAGGTGGCCAGGTCGGCTGTGTGTTCCATCTTCCAGGCTACAGTGAGATTGTATAAATCATTTTTTGCAGCTACCTTAACTTGTTTTTCTAGTAATAGTGCTGGATCCATTATAACCCCTAGGCTCTTAACCAAGTCTGCAAGGGTCAGACAAACTCCATCAAAAGTGGGAGTACGATGTCTTTCAACATCTCTGCCTTCCCAACAAGCATCACTTCATTCTTGTCTGAGTTAAATTTCAATTTGTTATTTTTCTACCATTTCACCACGGCTGTCAGGCAGCAATCTAAGATTTCTACTGCATCCAGCGGGGACCTGGATAGCAAAATATAGAGTTGGGTGTTATCTACATATTGATGACATCCAACTCCATAGCTTTGAATGAGTTCTCCTAAAGGTTTTATGTAGAGTTGAATAACATGGGAGATAAATTTGCACTCTGCGGAACCCCACAAGATAGTTCCCATTCTGGAGACAGCTGATCTTGGACAGTAACCCCTTGAGTCCGTTCCATGAGAAACGATTTAAACCAGTCCAGGGCACATCCTTTGATGCCCACTTCTGTTTCTAAACACCTCAACAGGATGGCATGGTCTACTGTGTCAAAGGCTGCAGATAGATCCAGGAGGAGCAATAAGGATGCATGGCCTTTGTCTATATTCAGATAAAGATCATCCACTAATGCTACTAGCGCTGTTTGTGTCCCATGCCCTGGTCTGAATCCAGACTAGAAAGGGTCTCCAGCTCTAGAGTTTTCCAAGAAGATCTGGAATTGGTCAGCTACTGCTCTCTCATTCACTTTGCCCAGAAAAGGGAAAATTACAGACTGGATGATAATTTGCCACATCAGTTTTGTCTAGGGATGTTTAAAAAAAAAAAAGCAGATGAATAACTGCCTGTTTGAGTGGCCAGAGGAACATGCCCTGAGTTAGCGATTGATTTACAATTGATCTCAGTGGTTCACTTATGTGATCTTTACTTGATTTGAACTGCCAAAATGGGCATGGATCATGCACACAAGTAGTGGCTTTCATAGATGCCAGGATCCTGTTAAGGTCTAGCAGTCCAAATATAGGCCAGATGGTGAATTAAGTATTTCTTCCATTTTGTTTGCATTGCAGCTAGAAGTTAGATGGGAGTGTATTCATGCTATTTTATCAGTGAAAAACTTAGCAAAGGCCTTGAAGCTAATTATCTGTTCTTGGGACTGTAAAGGTTCAGATTTAGGGGTTAGAAAGTGTCTGGATACCCTGAACAATTGGGACAGTTATGAACTAGCTGATGCAATGGTTGCCAAGAAGTAACATTTCTTTATTGCTTTCATTTCTGCTTCACAGATCCTCCTGTGCATTCTGTAACAAGTTCTATCAGCTTCCGTGTGAGTTTTATGCCAGTGTCTTTCTAGATGTCTTCCAGCCTCTTCAGGTCAGTCAGCTCCATGGTAAACCATGGTGCTGGCTTCCGTCCCAAGGACCAGAGAGGTTGACAAGGAGCAATCATGTCAATAACTTCGAGGAGCTTTGTGTTCCACACTTCTACAGCAGCTTCTGTGGAGGATGTGTCTGGAATTCTAAAATCCCCCCCAGGCATTTTGGGATCTGGAAGGGTCTATGAGCCTATGTGGGTGTATCATTTTAACTGGACTCCCTATTTTGTGGGATGTTGGGGCCATATTCACTGTTGCCTAACACTATTTGAGAGAGGCCCAGGGTTGCCATGGAAGCTATAGATTCCTGACCCAGGCCTGACTTTGAACACTCAGCATGGATGTTGAAGTTTCCCAGAACAATAAGTCTAGGTGTCTCCAATACTATGTCTGCTAGCAGCTCTGCCAAATCAGAAAGGGTGCCTATGGGGAAGCTGAGTGGTCTGTAAACAGGCAAGATACCCAGTCTATCTTTAATTTCCAGACACAGAAACAGGCAGTCAATACCAGCTATAGCTTGCACTGGAGATCTGTGGAAGTTGAAGGACCCATGAAGAATAATAGCAACTCCCCTGCCCCAGCTACCATAGCAAGGTTGGTGTGGGACTGCATAGCCAGGAGGAGTTAGTTGGGAGACACACCTCATCATTTTCCTGCAGCCAAGTCTCTGTTAGGCAAGCCACATCAGTTTTTTTCATTCTGGACATCCCAGCAATGCATGCAACTTTGTTCTGAACAGATCTGGTATTGCATAGTATTAGTGTAGCGGGGGGTGGGGGTGGAAGTGGCCCCATTGTCAGTAGGGGGAATACTGGAGAGGCTGGATAAGCAGTGAGCATTACTGTTTGATGTTAGGTGCCTTTGGTAAGTCCTACTCCCATATTTACCAGCTCCCAACTACACTCGGATAGTAAATTTGCCAGACATTTTCACCAAGCAAGTTTTTAAAGAAGAATTCTGCAATTTTGTAGTATTTTCACATAGATATGAAACCAGACTAATTTCAACAAGATGGTGCCTATATCCCCTCCCCCCTTCCAAACAACAGCTCAGGAGAAGTGTTGGTTTCATGTATCAAAACTGTGAGCAGGAGAGAAAGAGTAAAACCATCCCTTCTGCACCATAGCTTCATTCAAACTGGGACATTGCAGAACTCCTATTGTTAATGTTAAAAAACCTTCCCACTTGGAAATCTGTTCACAGGTCTCCCAGCATCTAATACAGTTTGGTAATCTCTTTACTTTCATGTCATCGATCTTTAACAGCTGACAAGAAAGGTTCCTATGCTGAATCCCAGTTCTCAACTCCCAGCCTACCTCAATAGTTCATTCATTCCTGATTTAATCTGCACTGCAGACAAGGATAGCTGCAGTTATTTGTGGGACCTCAGATACACAGTGTCCTTCAGTCCCCAACACAGGTTCTTCCTCATCTCTCCAAACTAAATTTGCTCTTCTCCCCACATTTGCAGATCCTCTCCTTTTTCTTGCATCTCTTATCCTTTGACTATTCTGTCTCCAAATAGAAACCAGCTCTTACTTCCTTGACTAGATGCCAGAGCTTGGAAAAGTCTAAGAGGTTGCTGAGTGGAATGTGACCTTGATTTCTTCACACACAGAACAATTGGTCCCAGAAATAAAATGTGTCTATTATCACAAAGGACTTGAATTCACAAAGCTGTTGTAAGATATTTTTGACCTTTTTATTTTTGATATTGGACATGCTTCTTATATGTGATCTTTGAACTGTATGAGAACACTCAGAAGAGAGAAAATGCTAAGAGATAGACTATCAAGGAGCTTTAAACCTATCTTTTAAAAGACCTGACTGTATTCTAGGCCACCAGGACAGATAAGTTGGTTGGCCACTTAGTAAATCTTAGACGGCATCTTGGTCAGATTTTTTATTCATTTTGATTTTTAATGCGCCTTCTTCAGGGAATCTACGTGAGGCTGCTTACAAAATAAACATAATGCAAGTATAAAGCATCATTTAAAAGGCATTAATTAAAACCCAGCATTAAAACCCCAGCCAGAGTATAACACAACATAAAACAGGAGCTGCTCAAATGGTTTAAAAACATTTTTCAGGCTAAAAACAAACACTAAAGAAATGTTTTAAGAAATCAATCCCTTAGCTGAAAGCCTGGATTAACAGAATTTTTTTTACTGGTGCCTAAAAGATTAGGAAAGACATTCAACAAGTCCACACACTTGTAAGCAGTTTGACCACCTCATCAGTATCTGAAAGTCATCCATATAACTAGGACCAGAACATGCTCCAATGATATTTTGTGTCTGAAAGGAACGACGTTATCACAAGTGAGTAATTTAACATGTATGCATTTTTCATCTTTTTCCTTGGGTTAGTGTATTATTATTTTTAATAAACCAGTTATTTGTATATCTTAATAATGTCAGACTGTGGCTAGATAAGGTACTCTCTGCAAGATTCCCTTTAGAAGCAAGAATAAGTCCAATGTCTGGCAAAGGAAGCTTTATTGCAGAAAAGATCCATTATAGTCCACTGTCCTGAATAGGAGACTCAGGATGGTACATGATCATTGTTACCAATGAAGAGCAAGCATAGGATACAGAGTAACAATACCCATCTGGAACAGCCTCCCCCCACAGTTCTCAAAACAACATCTTTCAGTCCTGGGAAGCTGCTCTCCTTCAAGGCCAATGCCTGGTGGAACGGTGTTAGACAAAACAGTCTCCTCTGGTGGGAATGCTGCCTGGGAACTGGTGCACCTGAGGAGAAAATACTTAAACACTAAAAGCATTAGAAAATGGAGTCAGTATAGTTAAGATATATACTGGACCTGACATTTCTGCCCCCCTTAAAATAGATCCCCCCCTGGTTTATATGGGTAGCGAGTATGAAAAGCTTTGGTTAATCTAGGAGCATGAACATGTGCAGAGTTCACCCATTCATCGTAACCAGAATCAAAGTCCTTCCATCTAATGAGGTAAAAAAGCTGATTTCTCTTGATTTTAGAGTCCAAAATTTGTTGTACCTCATAGTGTATTTGGTCGTCAATTAAAGTTGGAATGGGTGGAGCTTTGATATGCCATTTGTTGTCGGTGGGAGCTTTCTTCAAAAGGCTGACATGGAACGTATCATGCACATGGCGAAGGTTCTTGGGCAATGTTACAGCAACAGTCACTTTATTTATTACCTTGCGCACAGGAAAAGGTCCTAAGAATTTCAGAGCGAGTTTGCGGCTTGTCTGAGCTAGCTTTAGGTTCTTTGTGGAAATATACACATGGTCTCCTGGTTGTAATTCCCATTCGGCCACACGATGGCGATCTGCGTACTTTTTGTAATCCAGTTTGGCTTTTTCAAGGTGTCTCTTAATGATAGTCCATTGCTGCACTGCCTCCCCCCACCATGAGGATACATCTGGCAATTTAGAGGAATGGAGAGGGGGTGCGTCCAATGGGAAGGGATTGAAGTGAGTCCCATATACAATTTTGAAGGGGGCTTCTCCCGTTGAAGCGTGTACACTGTTGTTATAGGAGAATTCGGCTAGAGGGAGAAGGTCCACCCAGTTATCTTGTTGGAAATTGATGTAGCAACGAAGGAACTGTTCTAATATTTGGTTTGTTTTTTCGGATTGCCCGTCGGTTTGTGGGTGGTGGCTTGAACTGATACCTTGTTCAATATTCAACATTTTCAAAAGCTCCCGCCAGAAGTTGGCAACGAACTGTCCGCCGCGATCCGAAATCACCTTGGACGGAAAAGAATGTAATTTTACGATGTGTTTTAGAAACAGATCCGCTAGTTTTCGAGCGGAGGGTATAGCAGTACAGGGGATAAAATGGGCTTGTTTGGAGAACAGATCTACCACAACTAAAATACAATTATGTCCTTTTGAAAGAGGTAGATCAGTGATAAAGTCCATGGAGATTACTTCCCAGGGCCTGTTCGGCGTTTCTAATGGTTGCAGGAGACCCGGAGGTTTCCCTTTCCTGGTCTTTGCGCTGAGGCAAACAGGGCAGGAACTAACGTATTGGGAAATGTCTTTGCGCATGCCCGGCCACCAGAATTGTCTTTGAACTAAGTGTAAAGTTTTCAGGTACCCATAATGTCCAGCAGTGGGAGCATCATGACAGCGCTGCAAGACTTCCAGCTTAAGGCTGTCCGGGACATAAAACTTGCTCCCAGCTAGCCAATCCCCCTGTGGGGATTGGGTTAGTTTGTTTCGCGGAGCTTTATCCCCCTCCTTCTCCACTTCAGTTTTAAGTTTCGATTTCCATTCTTGGTCGGCCGGGAGGGGCTGCTTAGCACGGCTGCGAGTAGTCACCACGCCCCCAAGTTGCTTAGGCGAGAAGACCGTGTCGACAGTCTCCGCCCGTTTGCTCTTATGTTGGGGCATGCGCGACAGGGCGTCCGCCAAAAAGTTAGTTTTGCCCGGGAGATAATTGAGGGTGAAGTTGAACTTGGAAAAGAATTCCGCCCACCGCAATTGCTTGGCATTCAGTCTGCGTGGGCTTCGGAGGGCCTCCAAATTTTTATGATCTGTCCAGACCTCAAAAGGGTATCTCGCCCCCTCCAGCCAATGCCTCCAGTTTGTGAGAGCTGCTTTCACTGCGAAGGCCTCCTTCTCCCACACATTCCAATTCCTTTCTGCCTCTGAGAACTTTCTAGACAAGAATGCACAAGGCCGCAATTTCCCATCCTCCCCCTTCTGCAGCAAAACCCCCCCTATCGCCGTATCGCTGGCGTCGACCTGTACTATGAAGGGGGACTGTTCGTTGGGGTGGGAGAGGATGGGTTCCGTTACAAATTGCTTTTTAAGGCATTCGAAGGCCGTTTGGCAATCGGGGGTCCATTGTAGTTTAGCAGAGGGTTTTTTGGCTTGGTCCCCTTTATCTTTGGTTTTCAGCAATTCTGTTAAGGGGAGTGTGATTTGGGCGAAATTTGCTATGAAGTCTCTATAGAAGTTGGCAAAACCCAGGAAGGATTGCAGTTCTTTGCGGGTGGTGGGTGTTTGCCAATCCTGGATCGCCTGTATTTTGGCTGGATCCATTTTCAACCCCTCTTGTGAGATACAATACCCAAGGTAAGTGAGTTCGGTTTTATGGAATTCACATTTGGACAATTTGATGGGCAGTTTATTCTTCATCAAGGTGGCCAGGACCTTTTGTACCATTTGAACATGTTCTTCCTCGGTGTCAGAATAAATTAAAACATCATCAAGGTACACCACCACCCCTTTGTACAGAAATTCATGTAAAACTTCGTTTATCATGGACATGAATACAGACGGGGCTCCCGTCAATCCAAAAGGCATAACTAAGTATTCATATTGTCCGAGGGGCGTATTAAACGCGGTTTTCCACTCATCCCCTGCCTTGATACGAACGTGGAAGTAAGCATCTTTTAGATCTAATTTCGTAAAGATCTTACCTTGGGCCACGACGTTGAGAAGGTCTCGGATGAGCGGTATAGGATAGGCGTTGTTGGTGGACACTGCATTTAGTCCTCGGAAATCCGTGCACAGTCTGAGTCCCCCATCCTTCTTTTTCACGAAGAGAACTGGAGCGGCGTGGGAGCTAGAGGCTGGGCGGATGAACCCTCGTTGGAGGTTGGTGTCGATGAATTTCCGGAGCTCTTCACGTTCATGGAGACTCATGGGATAGAGTCGTCCTTTAGGCAATGAGGCTCCGGGTAAAATTTCCACCGCACAGTCCGTTCGTCGGTGCGGGGGTAGAGTATCAGCTTCCTCCTCCGAGAAAGCATTTAGAAAAGGCCAGTACGGTTCGGGTATTTGGTTGACTTCTTCTTGGGTGAGGAGGGCCTTTTCTTTGTAAGTTGGGTCTTCGCCCCAGTTTTGATTCCAACGGTGAATTTTACAGTTGGCATGATTGAAGGTAATACATCCTTGAGCCCAGTCTATGTAGGGATTGTGATCACATAGCCATTTGCTGCCTAGAATTAACGGGTACTTGGCAGTAGAGCTGATGACAAAGGACCTCTTTTCCCAATGTTGTCCCATGCCTGTGATCACCGGGATGGTTTCAGTCGTGACCGGATTCATGTTGGTACCATCCATTTGTTCAAAAATTACCGGATTTTGTAAATCCCGAGTTGGTAAGACCAGTCCATTGACTAGAGCTGGAGCTATGATGTCTCTTGAGCAACCCGAGTCAATAAGAGCTTGCACCCGAATGTGCATTTTTCTCTCTGGGTTGATTAGAGTCACTGGCATGAATAAAATGGACCCAGGTGGCCGGTTCCGTGCAGGGACGGGCTTGGGGCGGATCTGTCGTTTGGGCCCTTTTACGACAGATCCATCTCGTTTCCCGACTGGGGACTTTCTGGATTGACTTCTGCAGATGGGGAAGCGGGATCGTATTCCATAACTTCTTCCGCTTCCAGCCCTCTTTCTGAGGCTGGCCTTTGGGAAGCGCCGCGGCCTCTGTTTGCTCGTGGAGCTGGAGTCGGGCGTTGGAGCGTAGGGAACGGAGCAAGGGTTGGACGCCGTAATTGAAGCGGAGGTCTTTGCACAGGCCGGTAGGGGCATTGTGCTGCAAAGTGACCAGCCTGTCCGCATTGCAAACACAGCCCTTGTTGCCATCTAGCATCTCTCGCTCCACGGGTGGCGTAGCCAGCTCCCCGAGCTCCCTTCTGTAAGGTCAATGGTCTTCTTTGTCCCGTTTGTTGTTGTTGCTCGACCAAACGGACTTCCAAAATGCGATTCTCCACTTCGCAAACAAGTTGAATCCAACCTAACAGCGTAGGGGGATTGTCTTGCATGAGGGCTCTGTCCAAAAGTCTCGGATTAAGTCCTTGTTTGAACAGAATAATTTTTGTGGACTCCTCACACCTGGGGCACTTGGCAGCCAATTGTCGGAATTTCGTGATATAGTCTCTCGCTGACATGCTGCCCTGCTTAATGGCCTGCAATTCTGTTCGGGCCCTGGTTTCCTCTAAGGGGTCTTCATATTGTGCTCTAATAGCATCTACCAACCCCTGGAGAGTATCGAGTTCTGGGGCCCCGATATTATATAGTCCTACGTACCAGTCCGCTGCTTTCCCTTGTAAGCGGGAGCCGAGATGTTCAATTTGGCTGGCCTCGCTGCCGAAGAGGTGTCCCCACCGGTTGAAGAATTGCACGACTTGCACTAGAAAAAAGCCCAGTTTGGAGGGATCCCCATCAAAAGTGGCGTCCAGTTTCACCCAACCCATTGGGAGGTCTTGCCTCGGAGCCGGTGCTGGGTAGAAGTCCGCCGGAAGCATCAATGGCACTTGAGGTATGGGGGGACCCGGTTGTGCTGGCGGTGCTGGTTGCGCTGGCGGCGGCATCACCGGTTGAGCCGGGGGTAGCGGCCTCGGCTGGGCTGGCGGTGGTGCTCTCGGCTGGGCTGTTGGTGGTGCTCTCGGCTGGGCTGGTGGCAATGCCGGAGGTGCTGGCCGTAGCGGTTGAGGTGCTTGCAGTTGAGGTCGGTGCGGCGGAGTAATGATCGGCCGCTGAGGGGTGGGTTGGTGGGGTCGTAGTGGTGTAGGCCCCATCGGTTGGTTCGGAGGTGGTCTTACGGGCTGTTCCAGTGGCAAACGTATCGGCTGCAGCGGCGGGGTTAGTTGTGGTCGAAGCGGAAGGGGCCGCAGCGGCGAAGGCCGAATGGGTGGAAGGCCGCGCGGGCTTGCCCCTCCAGGCGTTGTTGTTCTGGGAAGCATCGGCTGGCCTTTTGGCGCTGGTAGACCATCTCCCGGAGGTTGCCCGACGGGAACAGTTTCGCGCGGTTGACCAGGGGCTCCCTCCCCGGATGGAGCCACGGGTGCTCCCGCTTGGTCCGGCCGGACCGTTATAGGGGAAGTATGGGGGGGTATCACCGGTGTACCACTTGGCTTTTCCTCCCCTTCCGTAGGCCTCTCAACGGGGGTCTCGTCTGGCGGCACATCCCCTCCCGTGATGGGAGGTTCGATGGGAGTCTCACCGGATGGCACAACCGGGTGATCCCTTCTCGGTGGAATTTCCCGCTGAGTGGGAAGTTCCTTGGGTTGTTCTCCCGATTCGCCAGGATAGGTGCCCCCCTCGCCGGTAGGTGACGACCGCTGCTGAACTTCCTCCATCGGATAGGAGATGACACTTTGAAGGGTAGCTATCTGTATCGCCATCTCTTCAGGAGACAGTCGTTCTCCTGCCCCCATTGAGGAAATTAAATGAATGGCGTGAGCCAAACTTTCTTCCATATCCATCAGCTTAGCTTCTAATTGTTGCATACGACTTGGCCCTGGTTGTTCGCTCAGGGAACCTTCATTCGCTGTACTCACCGGGGAGAAAGGGCCCCACGGAGGAGGGTCCCCTTGGACTATTCGCGACCTCGCGGCTAGAATTCCCTTGGCCATACCCGTCACGGCCGAGATGCTGGTATCTACCGCATAGGTGCGACCTTGTATCTGCTCCCAACTTTGTTCAGGGACTCCCGTTGGCTCTTTCCACGGAGCAAGTTCGGAATAATCCCAACTCAGGGCGCCACGGCGAGACGTGTCCCCCTCCATCTGCTCAAACGTCCTGTTCCAATATCGCCATGGTTGGCTGCTATCTAGTTCCGGGACGGTTTCTAGGCTTCGGCGCCCGTCCATCGAGACTCGTGGATGGAGTCCACCTGCCCGGCGCTCTCTGGTTTCTTGGGGTCTGGCTCCCCACTCCGACGGGGTGGGTACCGAGATCAAGGGGAGAGCGGTTGCTTTCGGCCTTGCCCCGAGGTTGCTTTCGGTCTCGTTCCGAGTACTGAAGTCGATGAGAGGCAGGGTAGAAGTGGAGGCTCCGGTTCCGTTCCCGGTTGCTCCCAGCTCCTGGGAGTCTTGGGTTTGCACCGGTTGATTGTCGGGAGACGCATACGGATCAAACAAAGGATCCCTGTCCGGGACAACCTTGGATTCCGCTGGGCCCGACTCAGACATGATTGGTAACAAAATGTCAGACTGTGGCTAGATAAGGTACTCTCTGCAAGATTCCCTTTAGAAGCAAGAATAAGTCCAATGTCTGGCAAAGGAAGCTTTATTGCAGAAAAGATCCATTATAGTCCACTGTCCTGAATAGGAGACTCAGGATGGTACATGATCATTGTTACCAATGAAGAGCAAGCATAGGATACAGAGTAACAATACCCATCTGGAACAGCCTCCCCCCACAGTTCTCAAAACAACATCTTTCAGTCCTGGGAAGCTGCTCTCCTTCAAGGCCAATGCCTGGTGGAACGGTGTTAGACAAAACAGTCTCCTCTGGTGGGAATGCTGCCTGGGAACTGGTGCACCTGAGGAGAAAATACTTAAACACTAAAAGCATTAGAAAATGGAGTCAGTATAGTTAAGATATATACTGGACCTGACAAATAAGAGTGTCCATGGGTCTGTATCTTTCTCAACTGGAAATAAAAGTAAGCATAGTAAATGTTATGACTGATTCTTAGGAGGAAACTGACATCATTATCAGCTGTTTGACTTTTTAAAGGTACAGCACAAATATAGCACAGGCCATTCATTTGATCAAAAATATGCTAGGTACAGAATAATACCTTGGAAACCTCCAATATACATGTGAGAATTGCACAACAGTTCATAATTCCTCTGCTCTTTTCTATTTCTGGTTTAAACATACAAATAATGGCTTTTATGCTTCATGGGTTTAAATTAACATAGCTGGATTTATCCAGTTATATCGTTTTTCCACAATCCACACACATAGAATCACAAGTAAAACTCACAACATGCAGCCCTGGCTGAATGTCCTGTTTTGCCTGAAGAAAGCCATATTGATCAATATCATCTCTATGTAACTTGATGTATCTTATTTGATCTTTAACTGTTATTTTAAAAGTTGCCTGTGTTAGTGAGTCGAACAGAGAGAATTTGTTCAGAAATTCTGAAGCAATTCCAAAGAAAACATTTCCATATGGAACAGCTATTACTAGTTTTTCTGTACAAAAGAAGTCTCTTATTAGCAGCTGGACTGAAAGAAATAATTAACTACAGCAATTAATCATTGAATTTACCGATCTCATAATACAATATTATTGAAGAAAGATTTTATAATAGGAAATATGTCCAAGAAAATGGTTATGTCAAGCCAAGCAGAAATAAAAAGGCTTTGGTCAGCAAGACTCTTGGATATGGGGATAAAGATATCAAACTCTCTCATGAATCCCTGCAATACATGCATGGTTCCTTTTTCTACCTGCCTTAACAACAGAACATAGAGAAGAAGAGCAGAACAGGGAATAGGTTTAGCTATTACGATCACCCATATATTCCCTCCCAATCCTTGGTCCCCACTATACACAAAGGTGAGAGCTAGTGTGCTGGTGATTAGTGTCAGACTAGGATCTGGGATACCTAGGTTTGAATCCCTACTCTGCCATGGAAACTTACTGGATGACCTTGGGCCAGGCACACACTTTGAGCCAAACCTACCTCACAGGGTTGTTGTGAGCATAAAACAAAGGAGAGGAGTACAACCCCTTTCCTCCCGGATTAGACTGTCTTTTAGTTCCATGATCAGCAACAACTTGATCTTATCTAGATTGTTGTTGAGTTCATGGGATACCCCACTTTCACCCTTTGCCTCCCCTCCACCACTCGCCAGGCTGGTAGAGGGAAAGGCACAGGAACGGGCCTCCTGCGCACGCTCCGGGGTGGCACGAGATCACTTCCAGGAATGACATCATCATGCTTCCCTGAAAGCACTACTGTGCCTGTTTGAGGCACTGCTGTGCCTGTTTGAGGCCAAAATCGGTCCATGGTGAAGTGTACACACACACCCGCCCCTGCGGAATTATTTCACTTTCCAGAAGTGACATCATTGGACAAGTGCAGGGGTGAGAGAAGGGGGGGGGGTCATGGAAACAGCAATAAGGTAAACACTGAGTCCTCTGTCTCCTGTGGGAGGATGGGGGACCTGGTAATCCTAGATATAACACCCAGAATACCCACACAAAATTATTTTTAGTATATATAAATACTGATATCATTAAAACAATTTAATCTGAAATGATTAAGAATTCTAATACCATCATGTATAAAGTAGCATCTCCTAAATACTGTTTAATATGAGACAATACTCTCAGCACATTCCCCCATTCATGCAATAGTCTCCATTGTCTTCAGTGATTAAATGACTAGTTGATACTGATTACATTTTTCTAATTTAAATGGAAATAAATAGATGAAATTATAGTGCATAATTCTATTCATTTTTTTTAAAAAATCTGAGGTCTATACTATTGAATATTGAAAACGGAGTACAAAATAATTTCTTTTCAATGTTACTGAACACGATAACATGTTCTTATAGGAGGAAAATGTATTGGTATGTTATATATCTTATTCATGAGCATATCCAGGAAGGATGAATAGATAGCTGATTGTAATAAGGAATACCAAATGACACAGATTTTCATTACGAATCATTTCATTGCATTATGCCATACTTACTGAATGGTGCTTTAGCACTAGCTTGAACATTTGGGGAACATGGATAAAGTTTCATCTGTTTCAATAGCACACACCAGATTTCTTGGTTTTCAGATATTTGTAAAATGTATAGGAATTTTCTGATTTTCTGGATTCTTCAAAGTGTGGAAAATAGCAGTTGCCCTATTTCTATCTCGTTTCCTTCAAGAATCAGAGTATGATGAAACTAGATAATGAATCACAATCATTCTGTTTTTTTCAAACCTGAAGTGTAATCCATCTATTGTCTTTATACTTCTGGTTAGAATAAACTGTACTATAGCTAATAAACCTGTGAACAAGCCACAAGCAAGCAAATGTTACAGATAAGATGGCCCCTTCCCGGCCAGATGTGCAGTGGCTTGGTCAGGACAGGAGCCTCATTTGCAGCCCCATTAAAGGCAGTTTCTGTTCCTGCCTTTCTCGGACATCCAGGGATTGCTGGGGTGGACAAAGCAAAAGGCTTATAAGCCTGCTTTGCTTTCCCTTCAGCATGCAGTTGCAGGGTTTACTTGGGAAGGTTGGAACCTTTTTGCTCATCCCTACCCAAGCTTCAAAGGCCCTTGAGCTCTGCTGTGGATTTGGGAGTGGTCTGCTCTGCTTATGGGCTGTGGAGTGCTCCTCGTTAGCCTCTCGGCATCACCTTTGGGCCATGCTTGGACGCGGCACCACTTCAATCAAGGCTCCCTTCTCTTCGAATGGGTTTGAGGTGGCGTTTCATGTGGCTTTGGCTCCACACACAGCAGCGTCCCTCGTGCAGTTTCGGTGGCACTTTTGCACCACGTTGTGATGAAGTGCTGCTTGGGTCTCTGCTGCCTTGACTCTGGGTGGCTTTTGGGCGGCAGCAGTTATAAAGGCATGAGCCCCACACTTAGTCAGCTCTGGCACTTGGGTGTTAGCAGTTTTCAAGGGCATTAGCTCTGCAAACTGTGGCACTTAATCTGACTCTTTCCTGCTTACGTGTTTGTGGGCAGCCCTTTTTTGAAGCCTATTTAACAGGTGGTGGTGGGCCTGGTGAGAATACTTTAGGCCTAAGTCAGCCATTTTTGGCAGGGTGATATTGGGCAATAATTTTGTGCAGCTAGGCCCTCCTTTTCAACTAGGGCCACAGGCAGCGGCCATTTTAAATAGGCCTGCAGCAGATTAAGGGAGGCCATTTTCTGGGTGACTCTACTTTTCAACCAGGGTCACAGGTGGTGACCATTTTAAGCAGGCCTGCAGCAGAGCAAGGGAGGCCATTTTGTGGGTGGCTTTTTCAACATTATTTGGGGACATAGGCAGTCACCTGCTACAGGGCTGCTCTGGGGACATAGGCAGTCATCTGCTTCAGGGCTGCTGTAGTTTAGTGGTAGTTTTCCTCAGACCTCTTTAGCCTTTGCTGCTTATCAACCTCAAGAAGACAATCAGGACCTAGAAAGTATTTGTCATGCCTCAGGTGGGGTGAGCCACCTTACGCTGCCACCACTCTGGGATTTAGGGTCCCTTGGGAAGGCCAGAGTACCCTCCCAACCCTTCTGACCTCCATAGCTTGGCCAATAAACAGGCATGAGGACCCAGTAGAGTAACAACAAACAAAAGGGTTTATTTACAAGGAGGTCAGTTAATATCAAACAAACAAGCAAGGTGGATTAGCAACAATAGATGGGTGAAAGCAAAATAAACAAAAGGCCCTAGCACGACTGAACTCACTGTCCCTCTGTTTGCCAGGCCTGCCTTCTCATCCTACCTGGATGAGGGCCTTTCTCCCTAGCAGAAACCTCCTCTGCCCTGCTCCCTGAGAAGAAGACATAAGTGTTTTCCCTCCCAGACTTATATAGCACTAGCCCCCTGTGTTCTGATTGGTCAAAAGGGGCACCAAAACAGCCCAAGGGCTCCTGGGAATTGTAGGCAGGCCTACTCCCACTGCTAACAGGCTTCTGAGGCCTTGCTAGGCCTTCCTGGCACAGCCAGATCATGACAGTATTATATTTCTACAAGAAACAGCAAAGGACATGCCCAGAATAATCTCATCTACCAGACCAATCAGGAACCAGGGTGCGCTACCCTGATTATAAATCTATAACCCACATATATCTCTTTCTGTAAGAAATATTTATTCCCTACAAGTCTGTGTTATAATCGTATATGAACCATTTGGTGGCTTCTCCATGGTGTGGTTGCACAGGTGGTCAAACATACCTCTTTCTTCATGCTTTTACTATCCGTGTTCCATTTGTACAAAGATACAGACAAAACTGGCAACCCATCAACTGTCAAAAAAAGAAGACATTTTTCACACTTCATACATCTACATTTCATCCCAGGCTGTCTTTCTTTCTGTAGACATAATACCTAGGAGAACTAAACCTTGTTACTGTGGTATCGCATATTTAATGAAGATTAATAAATTGTTAAATTGTAGATCAATCATTTTGTAGCATCCTTAATTATATTCATTACTAAAAACCACCTGATTGTGTGCTTGAACTATAAAGTATTATAAAATTACTAAGAGGTGGTTAATATAATTTGAACACTCAATACTAAACATGTTTAAAATGGTGGGTAAATTAGGTAACTACAAAAGGTAACTACATAATTTAAGCCACTAACTAGTTTATTTACTTTATCCTCTACAGTAATGTAAACTGGATGAGAACAGAGCATGGATCGCAGTGGCCAGATCATGCTTTTTGAGGAATGGCCATAGCTGGCAAATCAGTTGGAGTTGATAAAAGGCGCTCTATGCCATGAAAGAGTTCTGAGCTTGCAACTGTAGGCCAGGGTCCTATAGCACCTCCAAGCTATCAACCTGCTTTTTCAGGGGAGCACAATTCCCTCCAGGACAGACTGACTCTGCAGTCCCCAAGTAGCTTCTCCACTGACCAACAGCATTTCAGTCTTGTCTGGACTGAGTTTCAGTTTATTGGCTTTCATCCACCATGCTATCTTTTCTAGGCACCTGTCCAGTACTTCCACAGTCCAATTGGACTTATATTTTCAAAAGAAATAGAGCTGAGTATTAGCCACATATTGTTGGCATTTACTCCAAGTTATCTGATGATCTCTCAGAAGTTTCTTGCAGATGTTAAATAGCATGGAGGATGATGGAATTTTACAGGATTCCATAGCAAAAATGCCATGGGGCCAAGCAGCAGTCACCCAGCACCACCTTTTGAAGTCAAACAAGAGCAGAACCACCAAAGCATGGTGTCCTCTTATTCCCATCTCCGGTAGCCTCTCCAGAAGGAATGGGAGCAATATGAAGATGCCTACGCTAAAGTAAAGAACAGGATTATATCTTTCTTGTTTCAGGTTATTATTTCTTTTACTAACATTATCAACACTTTTTTAAAAATGTGCTAATACTTATTTTTCTCCCCTTATGCTTTATTCACACTTTTTGCTATCTTTCATTATTGCGTTTTTGAGTATCCCCAAGTGTTTCAAAGCAACTCTGTACAGTAAGTATTTTTGTTCCTGCAATGCAGACGAGGCTGTGGCAAAGTGGCTTACCTAAGAGAGTTCAGTGGAAAAGAAGAGTTTGAAAATAGGACATTCAGCTCCGTCCTTAGCCTAGACTCTTTAACCTCTAATCCTTGACATGTGTGCCAAACAGCCACATACCAGACCACATACGTGTCCAGTTGTTCAGCCCAGCAACTGAAGCAAGTCCCTTGTAACATTAGCAATAGTGTTGGGCTGATGGTGTTAGAGGAGACTACAGGGAGTATACCCATCATTGTTTATCAGATTTTGTAGCTACTGGCTAGGTTTAAAGATGTTTTTTTCCCTGGCATTCAAAGCAAAAAGTTTGTCTACTATGTGCCTGCATTCTCTGTGCTCAGTTCATAGTCTCACTATATCCATTAAAGTCAGAGTAAATTTTGAGGTACAATCTAGTCAGCTAATGGCTTGATTTCAGTGGTAGAAATTTAAACATATGCTTTAACTTTATGTAATATTGAAAACAGTGGGGGACTTCCGGTTTGGGATTCATGGAGGTCTAACGCAGCTCCACTTGCGGAGCTGACCGGACTGCCGTTTTAACCGGCCGGTGGGGCGAAAATAGCCCGCGGCCGACTGCTCTCAGGCGGAGAGCAGGCAAAGAACGCTCAAGACCCTAGGGTGAGTTAGATCTCGGACGAGGGGGGGCTCTACACAACGGGTCCCCTCTCGATCCTTGAGGTCCCACCTTGCGACGGGTCGGCTACAATCTCTGCGGCAGTTTTGGGGCCAATTCGGCTGGCATAAGACCTACATACCCAAGCTTCGATTGGGGGAAGAAGCTGAGAGGAGAACTTAAAATCGAAACAGCGATTACAACCCGAGAAAAGTGAAGAGAAGGTAAAGATCATTATCTTCTGATACGGGACAGATTAACAAAAACAGAGAGGAAAAAAAGTAGATTTTTAAACTGCAACAGACTAGTGAAAAGGAGGGGAAGACTCGGCAGGAGTTGCATTTGAAAAGAGACTAAGTTTAAAGAAGTTATTAAAGAAAACGGACTATTGTTTTGAATACCTGTGGCTTTGGAGCTGTGAGAAAAAGACACCATCGCGAGATCTGCTGTGGGAAGACGGGAGACAGGAAGTGCGTAATAACAATAGAGTGGCTGGAGAGAAGCGGCCCTGGCAGGAGGGCAGGAAGAAGGGAATCGCCATCTTTGAAAGGGGAAGGGTCGCGGCCTCAGCGGAAAAGGAAGTAGGCCATATTGGATTACAAAATTATAGAGAAACCATAGAGAAAAGACGCCCGACATTTTGGACTCTTTAAAATTTAATTTTTGCAAGAAGACCGGGACATTTAAAATAAAAAGACTAAATTTTACGCCACGGAGTTAAGGAACAGAGCGGACTCGTGGGAGCGAGCTAAAGCAAGCCCCACGATGTCAAAAAAAGAGTGGCAATCGGCAATAGAAAACCTGGACAAAAAACTTTTAGATGTGATTAAAGAACTTAAGGACACGAAACTGGAACTGATTAAAGAGGTTAAAGAGGTTACACAGACAGTAAAATCGGAGCTGTCAGAAGTGAAAAAAGGTATGGAAACAATACAAAGTGAACTACAAGGAACGCAGCAGAGAGTTAAAACAGTAGAAGACGCGATGGAGAATCTAGCAGACACGCAACAAACAGAGATGAGACTGGTGAAGGGGAGAATGTCAGTTGCAGAAACTAAACATATGGAGAAGCAGCTACGTTTTCGTGGCTTGCCAGAAGTTGAAGGAAAGTCAGCGCAAGAACAGATGACTGAGGTGTTAGCTGAATACCTGGGGAAGGAGGAGGAGGAAGTTGTGGCTATCCTAGATGTGGCATATCGTGTGAACTCGAGAATTGCAACCCAGAGGAAACTACCAAGAGATGTGATTGTGCAGTTTACGACACGAAATATGAAAGAGAAGATTGTGACAAAACAATTTCAAGATCCATTGGAGATTGATGGCAAGACGATCATTATGATGAAGGAACTACCTAGGTCAGTTTTATTGGACCGGAAAAAATATAAAGTGCTAATTCAGATCTTGAAGGACATGAAAATCAGGTACAGATGGGAGTTACCAGAAGGAGTGTCCTTTGAGTTTGGAGGGGCCAAAAAACATATCAGATCTGAGCGAGAGATGGAGCGTTTTATTAAGGACAATGAAAAAGACTTACCAACAAGACTATGAGCATGGAATGTAAAGTAATATCTTGGAATGTAAATGGACTAAACTCACCGAATAAGAGGAAAAATATTTTTCACTGGCTACTAAAACAAAAATGTGATATTGTTTGTTTGCAAGAGACCCATATTAGAAAGCAGGATGTAAAATATTTAAAATCTGGAAAATTGGGCAAAGAATTTGTAGCGGCCTCCAACAAGAAAAAAAGAGGAGTGGTATTGTACATAAAAGAGGAGCTACAGCCAAAATTTGTTATGAGAGATGTGGAAGCCAGATTTGTAGCAGTGGAATGTATTTGGAATTTAAAGAGAGTGTTGGTAGTCGGACTTTATGCACCTAACGGTGCAAAAGAAAGCTTCTTTGAGGATTTGAGGAAGCATTTAGACGACCTTTCATATGACCAGATAATTCTTGCTGGAGACTTCAATGGAGTGACAGACTTGGAACTAGACAAAAAGACTACAACGGCACAAAAGAAAAGAGGACTATTACCAAAGCTCTTTTTTGAGTTGATTCAACAAGAGACTCTCGAAGATGTATGGAGGAGAGAATATCCTAAAAGTAGACAGTTTACTTTTTATTCTGCAAGGCACTCTACATTATCAAGAATTGACATGATCTGGGCCTCAAAAGACTTAGCGTTATGGACTAAGGAGGTAGAAATAATGCCGATGGTAGGCTCAGATCACAATCCAATTATGTGGAAACTAGGAAAAAGGAGAAAGAGGAAAGCATGGAGAATAAATGAGGATTTGTTACAGGAAAGAGAGAACATGGAAATATTGAGAAGAGAGACAAAGTTTTTTATACAATATAATGTGAATAGAGAAGTACCAACCAATAAAGTTTGGGATGCTTATAAGGCGGTTATAAGGGGCATACTAATGGACTTAAATGGTAGAGCAAGAAAGAAGAAAGAGGAGAAAAGACAAGAGATTGAGGAGAAAATAAAAGCCAAAGAAATACAACTAAAAAAGAGACCAGGGAAAAAGAAATTATACCAGGAAATTAAAATACTTCAAGAGCAGCTAATAGCAATGAGTAATAAAGAATTGGAGTGGAATCTTAAAAGACTGAATCAAAAAGTGTTTGAGGGTGCCAATAAACCTGGGAAGTACCTGGCATGGCAATTGAAGAGGAGAAGGGAAAAGAAAATAATAAACAAAATTTGTGAAGACAACAAAACGTATCTGGAGCAGACTACCATTAGTAGAGCCTTTTATAAATTTTACGCTAAGTTGTACAATAAGAAAGAAGTAAATAAAGAATCAATAGCGACATATCTGGAGAAAACCAAACTTCCAGAAATCTCGGAAGCTTGGAGAAATAAATTGAACAGTGAAGTAACTGACGAGGAAATAAGCAAGGCAATACAATCCGCAAATCTAGGAAAGGCGCCAGGGCCAGATGGACTTACGGCTAAATTTTATAAGACAATGGCCAATGAACTGGCACCATTCCTAAAAGAGGTGATGAATGGAGTTTTTAGGGATCAAAGGATTCCAGATACTTGGAGTGAAGCGAACATATCATTGATCCCAAAAGAGGGCCAAGACTTGACCAACGTGAAAAATTATAGACCTATATCGCTACTTAACAATGACTATAAAATTTTTGCGAAGATATTGGCGGAGAGACTGAAGGGATGGCTCTCGGAAGTTATAGAAGAGGAACAAGCAGGCTTTTTGCCAGACAGACAAATAAGAGATAACTTAAGGACAGTAATCAATGCTATTGAATATTATGACAAGCGTTGTGATAAAGAGGTTGGTTTCTTCTTTGTTGACGCTGAAAAGGCGTTTGACAATTTAAACTGGGACTTTATGTTTGCCACTATGGAAAAGCTACAATTGGGAGAAAGATTCATCAGAGCAATCAAGGAAATTTACAGAGACCAGACTGCAGCAATTGTGGTGAATGATGAAGTGACTAAGAAACTGACGATTAGTAAAGGAACAAGACAAGGTTGCCCATTGTCTCCACTGTTGTTTATTTTAGTATTGGAGATTCTGATGATACAAATACGACAAGATGAGGAAATTCGTGGAATAAAAATAAAGGACTATTCATATAAGGTCAGAGCATTTGCGGACGACATAATGTTAATTGTAGAGGACCCATTGGAGAACATGCCAAAAGTGATAGATAAGATCAAGGAGTTTGGAGACTTGGCAGGTTTTTATATCAACAAAAAGAAGTCAAAGATATTATGTAAAAATATGACTAAGCAGAAACAACAATTGTTAACGGAAACAACGGATTGTGAAGTAACAAGCAAAGTGAAATATTTGGGAGTTGAACTGACTGCAAAGAATATAGATTTATTCAAAAACAACTATGAAAAACTATGGACTCAGATAGAGAGAGATTTGATCAAATGGAATAGACTGAATTTGTCATGGTTGGGCAGGATTGCAGCAGTTAAGATGAATGTGTTACCAAGAGTAATGTTTTTGCTACAGACAATACCAATCATCAGAGACTCTAAACAATTTGAAAAATGGCAGAGGAAAATATCAGATTTTGTTTGGGCAGGCAAGAAGCCTCGAGTGAAAGTAAAAGTTTTACAAGATGCAAAGGAAAGAGGCAGAATGCAACTGCCCAATCTGAGACTTTACCATGATGCAATCTGCCTAGTTTGGTTGAAAGAGTGGATGACATTAAAGAACAAGAAACTATTAGCCCTAGAGGGATATAAAAATTTTTTTGGATGGCACGCATACCTATGGCATGACAAAGTAAAGGTCAACTCGATGTTCCTGCACCATTTTGTACGGAGAAGTCTATATATAATCTGGAAGAAGTACAGAATTTACTTACAAGAAGGAAATCCCTTGTGGGTGATTCCATATGAGGTGATAGATCCGAGAGCTGTTGATAATGAACAACAATGTTTAACGTACAAAGAAATAACTAAAACTGAAGCATCTAAACTTAGAATAAAGACGCAAGAGGAACTATCACCTAATTACGACTGGTTCCAGTATAGACAGATCAGAGACTTATATAAACCGGACTCTGTAAAGGGGGGTATACGAACAGAGAACTCGGAACTAGAGCAGACCCTTCTTAAAGAAGACAAGAAAAGAATATCCAAGGTATACCAAGTACTGTTGAAATGGTATACCGAGGACGAGACAGTTAAAACACAGATGGTGAAATGGGCTATAAATTTTAATAAAGAAATAACAATGGAGGCATGGGAATACTTGTGGAAAACTACAATGAAGACAACGACATGTACTAATATTAAAGAGAACATTTACAAAATGATCTATCGTTGGTACATGACACCAAAGAAGATTGCGCTAGGGAATTTGAACACTTCTAATAAATGCTGGAAATGTAAGAAGCATGAGGGCTCCCTCTATCATATGTGGTGGTCATGTGAGGTAGCCAGGCAGTACTGGGGGGAAATAATAAGAGAAATGAGTGAAATTTTACAGTTTCAAATAAATAAGAACCCAGAACTCCTGCTACTAAACTTGGGAATGGAGGGAATTCCAGCCCATCATAGGACGTTAATATTTTATATGACAGCAGCAGCTAGACTTTTGTATGCGCAAAAATGGAAAGTACGAGAAGTGCCAACTATTGAAGATTGGATCTACAAATTGCTGTATATGGCAGAGATGGACAAGATGACAAGAAAACTGAGAAATCTGGACTCAGGGCAGTTTAACACAGATTGGGAGAAGCTGAAACAATATTTGGAGAAGAAATGGGAGGTGGGAGGAAAACTGTGGCAGTTTGAGAACTACTGAAGTATAATAAAAGTATAATAGAGGGGGGTGACTTTACCGGGGGAGGAAGAGATAAATGTGAATTTATAAGCAGTTAGATTAACAGATTGATATATATATAGATATATATAGGTTAATAGATAGAACATTGATAGAAAATAATTAATGATAAGGTTTAAGTATAAGGATTGAGTAACCAACAGTATTTTCTTTCTTTGATAAGATCTATATAATGCACCAAACTGAATATACAGAAGAGTCAAATTGATTGACTATGTGATGAGCTATATAGAATTACCATAAAAAGATAGAATGAGTAATATATAGAGAATAAGTCAAATTGTTTGATTTAAATGTAAGATTTTTATGGTTTATGATATATAGGTTTATGATATATAGAAATATTCAAAAATGGAAAATGGGATAAATTGTTTATCCTAGATGGAAACAAAGACTTACAGTTTGGGTATATAACAAGAAAAGTAGTTAAGGATGTACTGCTTAATATAATGGAGAATGTATATCTGTTTTAGATAGAGGAAATTAATAGAAGTAAGGGAAAAGGGACAAAGGGTGGGAAAGCTGTTGGAAGTCAACAAAAGGGGGGGAAAGGGAGGGGGTTAGAAATGAAAAATTTGGGAAAAATTGAATGTAAATGCAAAAATAACGGATTCTAACCCAATAAAAAAATTTTCAAAAAAAAAAAAGAAAACAGTGGGACATGAAAGCTCTTAATTTTATCTGGCTCACAGCTCTGAGTTCCATGGTATGAAGACTGAACTCTATAAGAAAAGGGTAGGTTCCACAAAATATTTTTTAATCCCACCCAAAGAAGATAAACAGTTTACACCACTGCCATCCATTCCGTGTTGCTATAACTACTCACATTTTTAAGCAAGAGAGGATACTTGTGTAAAAATAACATTCAGCCCAAATGATTTTTAAAAAAATAGGGATTATTCCATCTATATTTTCAGGTTCCTCCTCAGTGGCTGCTCTCATTTATTCCTGATGGTGCCTTGAGCTAATGCTACTCAAAAGACAAGCCTGGAAGAAAGAGGAGTGTTTTGCAGAGAAATGAAGAGAGTGATAAGAAATGTAATGAGCTCGTAAGCAGGCAGCTGGATGTGATAGCAGGCCGTGATGAGCAGAAGCAAAGTCTGTCAGGGGAGGACAGCTCAGAACTTGGGCTTGACCTGTAGCTACCTTGTGGCCAGCATGTCAAAGGTTCAGATACTCCAGTTAGCAGTTGTACTACCTTTTGGATAAAGGGTATGTGCGTGTTATTGCAGACTATTTTGACCCTGGAGCATGTTCATTAAAATGTGTTTGTGATTTACAGAAGAAATTGCTTGTGTTATGTGCTGTGTTCTGTTATTTAGTTAGGGCCTTGTAAATTCAGCCCTCTAATGTAACTGACAATTCAGTAGATTGGCATTTTACAATCTGCTCTTTGTAAGTGCCATAGCCATAAGGAGAGACTGAACCCAGCATTGCGGTTTAGGGAGGGTTGTGCAAAATCTTTAGGAGGATGCAGAGCTCCTGGCACAGATGATGGATTTTCAATGGAAACAACATTTGTCTTTAAAATTTCAATTTATCTTGATAGCCATGTTCACCTCAGTTAATTTCAGGTCCCAGATATAACATGGCTTTTGTACTCTTTGGGCTGCATCAATGTTAATTTTTGTGAATGCATATTTTGATACAAAATAGGTTTTCAGGTCTTAAAATGTATAAACAATAGAGCAATATTTGAAGGATTGCCTCCTCTCTGTTACCAGAACTGCTCTTTATTATAAGGGGAAATTAGCTTTAGCAGTCTGTAACTTAAAATTAGCGCGGATCTTAACCTATGTCTACGGAGGTCCCGATCCCAGACACTCTAGTGAAAAAGAGGCAGACTACAAATAAGTTCAAACACGTGTATTTAGTATGGCGTAAGCCTAGACTTGCACAAGCATACAAAGAACACACAAGAACTAAGAAATACAGAGTAGGAAATACAGAGACGTTCGCATTAGCTGGTTCCCAACGATGGTGGGGAATACTCACTTATCCTGAAGCGAAGCAGAGACACGACAGCGAGGGTGGCCCAATGCCAGCACTGGGACCACAGACGGACAGCAAGGGATTTTGGGTAGGATGGCACGAGCACCGAGTGGTCTGGGAGACCAGCTTAAATACCCCAAAACGTACCCTGGGGCTGGTGCTGTACTTGGTGGTTCTCACAGATTAAAACAAAGGTTCTAATGGGCTACTGAATGGCTTGGATGGGCCACTTTAGTAATCAGATTGTGATAAGTGACACCTCAGGAAGAGGGGACAAAAGAGGGAGGGGGAAATCCAAGTGGGCTGAATGGATGTTCCAGCGGACAGGGCTTGTCCTGTTGTCATCCTGATGTCATCAGCTCTGGAATGCAGAGGTTTCTTTGAGATGCATTCTCTAAGTGCTTGGGATGGTCGGCACTTAGTTCTTCTCCGGGGCGGCTCCTAAGATATGCAGAGCGGGGCGAGGGGCTCTCGCTGCGGACGTGGTGTGCCCGCTTCGCCGAACTGGCTTCCCAAAGCAGTCTTCTTCCCAGGGTCTTCTGGCTGCCTAAGAACATGGATGCTGGCTGGGCATGGCTGGGGCTGGTTAGCAGGCTGCCCGGTAGCGAGGGCAAGCTCAGGGACCGGCCCGCGGGAGGCTCCAGGCGGGAACTGACCAGGGAGCGCCTAGCCAGGCTCGCTGGAGGTCTCCCCGGCAGGCGCCCGGCTGCTAGCAGCGGCTTGGGCCCATATGAGGCAGGCTCCCATGGAGGCAGGGGGAACGACACTTAAAACACAGTCCAAGGCAGGGAACAGGCACGGTCCGTGGCAGATGGCAATGCAGGCACGGGGCACACTTGTAACGCAGTCCAAACACACACTGGGAAATCCAGATACAGGTCAGGGCAGGGCTTGCCCAGGAAGAGAGTCCTTTGTGCAGTTAACCAAACATGGAGTCAGTAAACTACACAGTCTATTGCAGCAGCAAGGTAATAAAACAGCAGACAGGAAACTGGCACGTGTACCAGAACACACACGTGCAGGGCGATCTTTGGTGTAGCAGTAAAGCAGCAACGCAGGAAACTTTAACACAGTTCATGACAGGCTTTAAAGCAGGGGAGGGGGCCTACTTGGCAACATCTCACCCTGTCTAGCCCATCAGTTAACACTTTTCCTAAGCCCTACTGTTTTGGCCCTATCTGTTTAGGTACCCAATACAGAGCAAGTCATGGAGAACGTGTCAAGTAGAAAAGCAAACTGTGACCTACTAACTAGTCCAATTAAAGATACAGTGTAACGAAAGGTACAAGAAAGTCTTTATCACATCCAATAATTATCAATCTCAAAAAAACTCCAAGTTGGTTATATTGCTGGTAGAGATGGGCACGATCCGAATCACGATCCAAAAAACCCCACGATAATGGTGATCACACGATCGTGACTCAGTGGATCGTGATCGTCCATGGCCAACGATCCAGCGATTGGGAGGGGGGCTGGATTGGGGCTGGATTGTGATCGGATCGGGAAGCCAGACACTCAGGCGCCAGTAATCTATTCCTGGGGCAACGGAGCCAGGGGAATGCCTGAGCTGTGTTTCCCCTCCTTCTGTCGCCCTGGAAACCAGAATGGAAGCCCAGCTTTCCTTGATCAGCAGGGCTTCCTTCCAACCATGGAGCAGCAAAAGCAGTCACCAGTTGGAAGAAGACACCCAGGGGAGGGAGGGGGAAGGGGGTGTTCTGTAGCCATCGGCACTCCAATCTCATCCCTGAAACCCTGATAGGCAGCTCTGACGGCCGAACACAGAAGGCCAAACACAAACACAGATGCTGCCGGCATCACCCACTGTTCTTTTCTCACCAGCGCACTCCCTTTTGGCCTGGCGGGCGGGCACATGGGAGGTGCTGCCGGCGAGCAGCCAGACCCCCTGCCCCCTGAGGGGAGGCGGCTCGTCGCCGTCTCCCCGTGCCTGGTGGCTGCCGCCAACACTCACCTTCCCACATAGCTGGGAATAGCAGCGCGCCCCGCTTTGGCCTCCACGATCCACGATCCATGGATCGGGAACGGGCGATGATCGGTGTGGATCGTTTAGTAGGGATCGTCACCAGCACCGATCCATGATCAGCTGGATCGGCAATTTTTTTGGGATTGTGCCCATCTCTAATTGCTGGCAACAGACAATATATGGAGGATACAGCACATGAAGCAGCTAGCAGCTACGTACCATCAAAAATTCAAAGTGCAACAGTGCTTGTAAATTTCATGACCTAAAGTGAAAAGGCTAGCTTCATTGAACCACACCTCCTATAACCACAGAGTACAGAATATGAGCTTGTTCATAAATACATAGAAAGTTTCAAATGAGTAAGTAGTAACGTTTTCATTTGAAACTTTCTATGTATTTATGAACAAGCTCATTGCTGTTCCTGGTATTTATTCATACTGTTGTATTCTGGTTTGTACCATCTGTGTAGGTGGCAGGTAGTAAGCAAAGACAGGACTTTTACCAGTAGTGGTGCCTTGCCTTTTGAATGCTCTCCTTTGAGGCCACCTGCTGTGAAATACCTCAATACCAATCATGCTACCCTTGAGAATTTAGGAGAAAGAGAATAAATGGCCTCCATAGTGACACTCTAGGCTTTCCCATAGAGATTAGAGGAGCATTTAATCTGTGAAGGGGTGAAAAAGGAGGAACTGTACTTCAAAGAGATCAAGTCTGATAAGACCAACCTCTCTCACCTAAGTCAACCAACATAAACTCAACCAGACCAAGTGTTTGTGGAAAGAATCTGTGTAAAAACCACCTACTTACTGAACCTTTTAAGTAAATGCCTATAGGTATAGGTAGCCATCCTACCTATAAATAAACCTTATATTACCTTTTAAACTTCAATAAGCCTAGTGTGCCAGTTTCATTTCTAACAGAAGCATAAACTCCTGTTTTTCCCTCTATGTAACCTTGGCTGGGTAACATCACAATCTATACATTCTTTAAGGGTAAGACAAAAAAGAAAGTTAGTGTTACAGACACAAGCATGCTACTGAAGGCTTCCCAGCCCAAGAAACAACTTCATACACTTTGGGAGGAAAATTTTACCTCAAACTAGGGGAAAGACAGCACTAACTAAAGAAAGCAAAGGGTTTGTGACAGTCTCCAGGTCAGGGCTGCATGCTAGTGAGAAGAACTGGGGGGGGGGGGCTGGGAAAGAAATGTTAACCACTCCTACATAAGCATGACCATATATCCTACTGGTACACAGGCATGAACCAGTTTCTTCATAAGCAGGGGTGCTGCTTGACTAATTGATGCCTGCTATTAGATATTGTCCTTATGGTTGGAGCAAGCAAGTGCCTTGCTTGCATCTAATGACAGTGTGGCAGAAAATAGGCAAAGGGGTCTTTATAGGCAGGTGTTTTTGGCCTAAGCCTAATTACTCCTGCGCTATAGAGATGGTGTAAGTCATGAGAAGAATCAGATCCCTCCCTTGTTGCCTAAATGCAGCCATTGAGGAACCTGTTTATCCTGCCATCCCAGCCAGGGGCCTAAGCCCCTTAGGCTGGTGGCAGCCATTTGCCTCCCTGGCTGGATGGAGGCTGGGAGTTTAGCCCTCTATACGGGGGTAGCTGCTGGGGGCGGAGCTTCAAGGCAGCAGACTGTCGTTCCACCCTCAGAGCTCAGTCTTGCCTCATGCTCGGCCCACCCTCCTCACCCTATTTCAGTGCAGGATTAGCCGGTTGCCTTTATCGGGGCCAGGTAGGAATTTTTATCTCTCTTTCCCTGATTGGCTTTGAGATGGGAGTTTTTTCGCCTACCTCACACTGGGAGACAGGTGGGGTTAATTGGCTCAGGGGGGTCTGAGTTAATGTCCCAGGGGCAGGATTTCAGTTAGGGAAAAATCTGTGGCGGGCCGGTGAGCACCCTTGGCACCTCCCCATTAGTGGGGAATGGGGTCTTTCAGGAGTGGCTGGCTGCCGTACAGCCCAGTTGCGAGGTCAGACGCACTGGATGGGGAACTCGTGGACAAGCCAGTCTCCCCCCGCTGCCGTACGGCCAGGTGGGGGAGCTTTACAGGGGTGAACCACTCCACTTGGCCAGGCCGGGTCCCAGTCATTTGATGGATGGCTCGCACCTGGGGCAGCGGGTGCTCGCCCAGACAGGTCAGGGTGGGGTCCAAGAGTGACCCCAGGGCGTGACCTGTACCGCTAGTTAGGCCCCTGGCGTAGTTGATGTTTGCTGTTGTCATTTTAATAAAGCGGCCTGATTGAACCCAAGCCTTTGTGTCTGCCTCTCATTCCAACTAGGGGGGCAATATATGTCTGTCAGTTATGGGTGTATGTGGGTGTATTTATCTTACAAAAAAGGGGTCTGCTCATGAAAGTTAAATCATATGCCTGATCAATCCTAGATCACATGACATAAAAGTAGATAAAATAGATATCTGAATGGTCCATCACTGAGAATTATTACACATTAAAGGGTTATAGGTCATAGTGTGATATTTCCAAACTGGCTTGAAATTCTGCACTGGATTTCCTAGAAATTCAGGACTGCTTGACTTCACTATCGATCTCTATGAGTTACCCGATCTCATTTCCAGCTAGATCCCCTAATTCCAGCAACTAACCCTATATTCATAGATGGCCCCTGGCCAGAGCCATCCATGGCCCTGCCTTGACTTGGACACAAATCCACAATGTTTCAAATTTCATTTTCTTTTTGGACTGCTGACCTTGTGTGTTTGAATTAATAATGAAAAATTCAGCTCTGACTAAAGTGGCATTGAACTCCACTCTCTGTGTATTGTAATGTCCCTATGCATTTATGATAGTCTTAAGGTTTACCTAAGCATGACTCATGCTACACTTTGTTTGCTATTCTTCTATGCACTTCTAGAACATTTGTGGGCCATCTCTTCATTAGTTTATCCTATACCCAAATTGATTAGTCTGTTTCCTGTCCATCATTCCATTAGGGATACAGCATGATACTTTGTGGAGCTGGGCCAGCCTGAGCACCTCCTGTATCCCAGCCATGCATTCAGAAGCAGGTAGCAGCTATTTAATCCAGTTCCTGATCTCCGGCTGCAGGATTTTCATAATGGCAGCTGCTCATCTACTAACTGGGTAGCAAGCACTGTGAGCGTATCTCGTAGTCATTGGGGCTGAGCAGAATTTTCAGGGGATCTCAAAACCGACTTGGAAAAGGACTCTTTCTTTTCTTTTCATCTATACATTATTAGATTGAGTTGTAAGCCTTTTAAATAATTAAGCCTTTCCCTTGGGGATTAGTCAGGCCTTTACTAGATATAGCAATACTAGTACAGGCTGCTATTGCATAGGAATGATTAGCAAGCACAATGAGACATCTGAAGGGAGGTTTTCCTAAGAAAGCTACTCCTTGGCTATACAGACAGGAGGCTGAGGAGGAGTGTCCCTTGGTGGTAGTATCAATTGCAGAGTCCTAATTGCTATATAGAATTAGGGAGGGGGTGGGTTTGGGCTCTTGGCATAGAATTGTGTGTAGGCTAGGATAAACAAAACCAACAAAGAAACCAGCTGAACTTATAAATGACTTGGATGAAGGAGTGGAGGGGATGTTCATTGAATGTGCAGATGATACTAAGTTGGAAGGGGTAGCAAATACAATGGATGGCAGAATCAAGATTCAAGATGCTTGAAGTGGTTTACAGTATTAAAAAATACAAGGTGAAGATGGAGGGGGAAAAAACCTACCCAGAAACAGAGTAACCAATGCAAGCAAGCAATAATTTCTGTTGGCTGGGAAGCAGAGCAGTCAGTAAAGTTCTGACAATTGAGTTTTTGATATTTGGAGTGTGCAGCCAAGAAAATTCGGGCTAGAGTTGTTTCCAGAGGTAGCAATGGTTAACCGACTGATATTTTCTGCCTAGATCATTTTAATCTTTTAATATCTGTACATATGTTTACATGTTAGAGTGTTTTATGTGTTCTTTGTGTATGCATTGTAATGGCCTTTGGCCACAAACAATAAACCTACCTACTATTTCAAGTGTGTATTTAGAAAGTATTTGTTTCAGTTTCAGTTCCAGGGGTGATGGAACAATCTTGGCTTGTTACTGGTCTTTTCCAGCTAGGTCAGTGCTGGCTTGGAATTGATCTGTTTGTCTTGTTTGTTTCATGAGTTTTGGCCCCTTGTGAGCACGTTTGCCATGCATGTACAAACTCACACTGTTCTTTTCAAGGGGATGAGGATCTGAGGCAGCTGTTTTTGCATGCAGCGGCACAAAAAATGCACCCCCCCCCAGTCTTTCCTCTAAATCATCAACCTACTGAGTTTGAGAGTACACAACAATGGGGTTCTGTGTTTATGGACCCAGAGGAATGGCAAAGGGGCATGTCAAGGCAAGAGCTGGGAAGCAGCACATGCATTTTTGTACTGTTCTTTTCACATCATCCAAATACCTGTTGATCCAATGAGTTTCTTCTCAAGCACATGAAAATTCACACAAATGTGGTCCCCATAGAAGGCGAGTGTTAGCAGTGGCTAGGTGCACACAACAGGAATTAATGGCTCACAAACAGGAGACCGCTCCATTGCCAACCAGTCTGGCATAGCACAGCAAAGAAAAATCCAATACATTTTACCTTTGAGTCCTGCTGTTATGTCCTGTTTCCCTGTGCCTTTTAGTTTTGTTTCCACAATGAGGGACCATTTGAGTGAATCCTCCTCCCTAATCTTCTGCAGGAGCCTGGACTGGGACTCCCAGCAGCTGGCTTGTCCTTGCTTTGTGTGTAAAAGTACACAGAAAGGGTTTCACGGGAAGGGGAATTAGAGGGAGGATGGCCCTCTTTTCCCCTATTTTTTTCCTAATAAAAGTGGGAGACTGGACAGGTTGCTGGCTGCCAGTCTCCCTTTTCAACTAAAACGGTTAACCCAGAGTTGAATGAAAAAGAAAAATGAGAAACTGGGGCCACAGAAGAAACTGAATGAGAAAATCCCATTGTTGTGCCCCAAAATAAAAAAAAAAATCTGACCAAATCAGTCCTTCCACATGGAAAAACAGGGTGGTGCGTGCATGTGCAATTGAGCAACGCACACATCTGCTACCTCCCTGTCATTTAATGCTGGGTTAACAGCTTTAATCAGAAAAGCCTCCCAAAAATGAAAGGCTTTCTGGACAAGATGAAATTCCTCCTGTTGCTCCTTAACCTACTATCTTTGGAGAACTTCTTAAGTCACTGTGGGTGGCCCTAGCACCATGGCACCTAAGCAAAGGACAGCAGCAGCAGAAGGCCACTGGATGGGCATGAACTAGCTCCATGTGTCTGGGACCTCCAGGCTGTCCTTTAATAATTTCCTTTTCTTTTCAATGTTCACCCTAATCTGTATAACATGAGCCTTTGTGGAAGCTGGGGACTCAATAGATGAAGGAGACCCCTCCCTTCTCAAACCCATGTGTGTATGCCCACATGTATGTTACCTGGCTGGCCCTTCCTTGCATTGTGCATAAAAGTGCACAGAAAGGGATGCTGAGGGCAATGATGGCACTGATGGCACCATGCCATCTGCGACTCCCCTCCCCCATCAAAACACACTTTTGATCCCTACAAGCCACACCATGCCAGTGCCATAACCCCATTGACAGGAAGTGTGGGGGGAAATGAATGCATGTGTGCCATGCATCCCCTTCCTGCCAATTGAGTTAATACTAAGGGCTCAGTCTCTCCCCTTTGGAGCCAATTTATTGCATGTGTAGACCAACGTACCACTAAGGAAAACAAGATGCTGCCAGATGGTCCTCAACTGCCTGGCCTGCGTCTGAAGCTTCTACATGGTAAGTAATGAAATGAAAGACACAAACTTTTCAGTGTGTGTGTGTGGGGGGGGGCAGTCATTATAGCCTCATTTCCATGATTTGGTTCAGCATTCCAGAAACCATTTTAACTAGCTGAACCAGTGGGTTCTGTGTGTATTTTTGTCTTGTTTTTTCATTATGCACACCTCTGGTTGGGAAGTGGGGAATAATAGTTTTGGTGAACAGGTCAGCTTAACAGCAAAGGAACTTTTAGGATATTGTAGGTATAGGAATATTTATTTTAATCTTCTTATGCTGTCATTATCCAGTTATCCTAGGAGAATCAAATAAAGTAGATGGCAATAAATTCAGAATGTACAAAAGGAAGTACTTCCTTACTCAACATGTAATTAAAGTGTGGATCTTCTGTCAGTGTATGTACTGATGGTCACAAGCATAGATGGCTGTAAAAGGGAATTAGACATATTTATGCAGGATAGATTCATCAGGGGCTACTAGCGTAATAACAAAGGGGAACCTTTACATCCAATGACAGTAAACTTCTGACTACCAGCGCAAGAAAACAACAAGGCCTTTATTTATTATTATTATTAATTTATTAATTAACCCACAAGGCCTTTATGCCCTGTTTGCCGGTCCTCCAAGGTAACTGGTTGGCTACTCCATCAAACAGTATGCTTGTCCAAATGGACCACTGGTCAAATCCAGAAAGGTATTCCTTATGTTCTTATGTCTCTGTCAAATTATCTCTCACTCTGTCAAATTATCTCTCACCACAGGCTTGAGTGGAGTTGCGTGGAGAATTTTATCCTCAAACTTTATTCCTATGAGGATCCCTGGGGCAGTGGGTGAGTTGTGGTGGTGTCTGGAAATGGGAAGCTTTTAAAAGAGACTTACTTGCTCCAGGAAAATATCATACAAAGTTATAACCACAGCTGAAAAATAATGATGAAAGCAACAAATTTACAATATTTAAAAGTAGCTATAAAGCACGTATAAAAGTGATAAGGGCAGTAAAAAAGCACAGGATTATAAAAACGGTAAATATACTATCCCAGTTGTTTAAGGTATCTCAGCATCTGCTGACTTCTGAATATGGGCCTTTCTTGATTCAAGAACAATTAGTTGTCATAATTTTTGCAAAGTTTTTTGCTGATTAAATAATGTGAATACACACTAGTTGTGACGTAAGTTATTCAGAAGAAATATATAATACATTGTCTGGGCTGTTTATAGATCATTTTGATTGAATTATTGTGATGGATGTCGACAGGATCCTCGGATCTATGAAGGCCTGGGCCCTTGAATTGGGGGTGCACCAAGAAAATTTGTGTTTCCGTTTTTGTTCTGGGGGTTCTGTGATAATTCCATTCCAACTGGATCAGATCCGGGTTTTTCACCCATTTTCATGAGTTTCAGCATGTTGCGCCTGTGCCGGTTTGCATATGTGCAAACTCATGCTGTTCTTTTCAAGGATGCAGGGAAATGAGGCTCTGTGGCAGCTGTTTTCATACTTTATCAAAAACCACATCAAACATTAATCCCCTTCCTAATCTAAACCATTGATACACTGAGTTTTTCCTAAAGCACAATAACACACACACATACAATGGACCTGAAGATGATGAGTGTCAGCAGGCAGGGCAGCAGCACAAGGAGCTCCTAAACAGGAAAGCACTCAAACCAGTGCAGTCCAGAAACATTAAACACAAGCCTGCTTCATGTTCACTTTTTTCTTTTTCTATAGTGCCAGTAACTTACTACCTTTGCATTCTGCTGTTGCCTGTTGCTGCTATGTCTCCTTGTGCTTTGTAGTTTTGTTTCCACAATGAGGGGTGCTTCCTTTTGCTGCTCAGCATTCCACTGCAAATGGGGGCATTTTTGCTATCAATTTATTCCATTGCTTACGTCCAGGCAGCCAGGTAGAAGGATCGGCTAAATCCACACACACACACACACACCCTCCACCACTCAAACAACCTATAAGTTTTCCTATACGTTTTCTTTTTGCTGTGGGGGCAGGCAGGATTGTTTTTGAAAGGGTAAAATTTTGCCATTTGACTCAGAAAAAGAGAGAACACTGAAAGACTCTGGAAGCAAGCCTAAATTGGTCTACTGACGTGTAAGTCCCATGTTATTCAATAGTGCTGACTTCCAGGAAAGGGTCTTTTGAATTGCAACCTATGATTTAAATCTCTCTTCCAAAATTGATAGGAGGAGAAGGGAGGTGTCTCCTCTTGAGAGGACCCAATTGGCAAGAAGGGAGAAAATGCTATTTCCTGGGTAGCTGTGGGGTGCAGGGAGTGGTGGTGGGGGGGAGAGATGCAGTCACACATATTGGTCTCATTGTCCCCTTCCCACCAATAGAGTTAATTAGTAACATAAGGTCTCTCGCCTTTGGGATCTGATGAGTGAATGCTATTCAGGAAAAAAGGACGCTGCCCTGAGAGGCGAGCTCGAAGGTTATGAAACAAAACATGCAAACTTTTGGGTGAGATAGACTTGTTATAATTTAGTTTCCCAGATTTGATTCAGTGTTCCAGAAGCTACTTTAATTAGTAGAATGATTTCTGTGTGTATTTTAATTCTTTTTTTTCCATTATGCACACCCCTATAAAGCATTCTAACACTGCAGCTTCATTATTATCCCTTCTTCTGGGCACACTCTGATAGAACACAGCATGCATTACTGTAGCTAATTTTCCTCACCCTGAAGAAATGACTTCACATACTAATATTATATAGTATTCAGTTACATAATATGCGGTCTATACGAATCTACTTCTGAGCGGTATGACCATAGCAAAATTTGCAGTTGCACTTTTAATTCTTTTATTAGGTTCTCTTTTGAAAAAGATCCATGAGTTTTGGTATTGGTTGGTTTGTTTGGCTTTTTAATTTTTTAAAATATTTTGTTTTGATTCTCCAGTCATCTTTCTGAATTCTTTGCTTTAATATTTACAAGCTCCATGCATATCAGGTCAACTATTTTATAATTAATTATTGATTAGATATTACCACCCTGTGCTGAGCTTCATTTGAAAGCCAGAATGCTTCTTTGGTGTTCATGCTTGCATTCATTAAATATGCATTATTAATCTGAATTATGCTGTGGTCAAATATAAGACCTTAGTGCAAAGATAATGATTGTGATATTAGTATTTCTAAACTAGAATTGATTTTCCAACCTTACCAAATCAGTTGAAAGATGGGTGTGTTGTTGTTATTGACACATGAGTGCTTCATGGCAAAGTGGACTAGTAATTTGAGTATAGAATCCTCAACACTGCAGATTCTAAACCAGTTTCATTGAGGATTAGCGATCCAATTCTTTTTTTTTCAAGATTATATTTATTGTGGGTTCCTATCCATATATCATGTCATTTACAGCATTATTTTAACTATGCTTTACTAACTTCACATAAACCTTGGATTACAAAAAAGGTTTCTCTAAAAACCAACCTTCAGAAGAAGTTCCCTTAGCATTACAACTGATCTGCAGACCACAAACATGGTCCTTTCGAGAAAACGGTGGATCCAGGGGGTAGGATCTAAGGCATACCATAAAGTCAATGAGAAGTAGAAGTCCTTGTGGGGCTAAAGAGGAAGAATGCTCTAGGACTTGAATGTCTCCTATGGTAAACCCTAGAGGCTAGGAGAAACAGATTGTCACCTCTAAAGGCACTAAAAGCAAGAGGTCAGTTGAGGATTAAGAGAGGGATGGGAATGTTGTTAACTAACATCTTTCTTTTGGACTTCACAGTTGATTTTTCTCCTTAACTGCTGTAGCAGAGTGGTTAAGTGGTTTGGCTTGTGAATCAGCACTCTACTGGTTCAAATCCCACTACTGCCATGAACTCAGTAGGTGGCCTTGGGTAAGCCTCTCCTCTCAGCCCAGCTCCCCAGCTGTACTGTGGGGATCATAATAACACTAACTTTTTCACTGCTCTAGATGAGGCACTCTCTGCTCTGTGAAAATTTTATGGAAGATGAAAAAAATGGGAAAATTTGGAGTAGCTGACCATTGATTTGGATATGACATCATAGGATATGACATCCTGAGCTCCTTCCCCACTCCCCAAAGTCCACCCTCCATCCTCACTAAGCACCACCATCAAATCTCCAGGGGTTTCCAAAGGCAAATATAGGACTCCTATTTGCTATTTCTTACACACGTGTTTTCTTGTGAGGGAACTGGTGTGATAGTAACATACCTCTAGAGCAAAATGCCACATCCAGAGTGGAAGCTTAAACTGCTCACTCCATTCTAATCCTTCCATAGGCAAAACCACTGCTAGGACAGTTAGTAGAACTAATTTAAGTTCCAATTGCTCAATGATTGTTTTTAATCCCCAATTTGTGTTTCTCTGTTTTTCATTTCATATTTAAATACACCTTCAGAGACTGGTACTTAGGAGTGTTCATGGAATAAAATTCTGTTTCAGTTTTGAATCCAGAGTTTGCGGCCTAAGCTGAGGGCAAGGAAAGGCTAGAGAACAAAACGGCCAGAACGTTATTGAATACAGCGTTGAAGGAGCGTTGGCGATGCATATGGGTCAGATCCCCAAAAGCATTGGCTGACCCACCTGCAAGCTGATGACACCTCACCCCCCCAGACCCCAGCTGAGGGGGGAAACCAAGGAGTGACATTGAGGGGGAGATCACTTGGGTGTACACCTCTGGGTGGTTCCCCTGCCACCTGGGAGTAAGTATGCCCCAGCAACCCCCTGTCAGATATGCATGCAAACATATCTGTCATGAAAGTGTTTTGTAATGGATGCTGATCCTCTGAGACTATAATAAGTGTATATTGTACTGTGTACTGAAGTTATGAGATATGCCTTTTGCAGTTAGGATTGTAGCTGTTCCACTTATCTCGCAGGTGGTTACTTTCACTTCTGGAGCAGACTGGGGAATGACCTTGGATGCCAGGTGAAGTCTGAGAACTAAAATGACTTCACTCTTCCTTTCTTTCCCAGGATCCTCACCCTTCCCCCCCCCTTTGGCTTCTAACCGTCCCTATCCTAAAAGATGGGAACTTTCCCTATAACTAACCTAACATTTCATACCCACACCACTTCTGCCAGCGCTGTAGTCATGTGTGCACTGAACTGATAAATCCTGAATAAATCAACTTTAACTAATGCACTGGAGTGTCTGATGTAAAGTACTATTTGGGTCAAACTGCCAAAACCTGACACCCCCGAGCTGGGCATGCACCTCCATCACTCCCTCCCAAGATTCGTTATGGGAATCCCCTTAACAGGGAGACTGAGTATGCAGGCCCTGCCTCCCCCCAAAAAGGAATCCAATCCAATGCAAGCCACCCAACAAGTTGTGACAAGGAAAAACAACCGCATAAAATGAGGGAGAGGTGGGTGGGTGACGCTGGATGAGAGCGAAGTGCTGGGAAGTGAGGCTGGGAGCTAAACTTATATCCAGCAGCCAGACCTGAGGGACAACTGCTTCCCTGCGGTCCACTGCCAGGCCCCGTCCCCTTCCCACTCTCCCCTGGCCGTTCCTGATAGGACAGTCAGGGGATTTGAATTGATTGGCTTGCTGGCCCGTCCAGAGGATGCTGGGTGAGCTGGCAACATGGCGGCCGCCATGCTTCACCCCTCTCCATGCCCGATGGCTGCATTCTGGCCACCAGGTGAGTTTGGTGGCCCTCGTTTCTGAATTAACTCTGTTCCATTATTGGTTTGTTCTGGCTGTGCAGGTAGCAGTTTGGTTCTACTCTGGGTTTGTGTGTGGTGTGTTATCATGAGTTTCAGCCCATTGCTCCCCTAGTGGGAATGAAGAGGCAGACAACGTTGTTGGATCTAAGGGCCACTTTATTAAATTAACCTCAACATTAACATTAATCAAAACTGCGGCAAGGGTAAAGCGGTACAGGGCAAGCCACGTGGTCATCCTCAGACCCCCGCCTTGACCTGCCTGGACGAGCCCCAAAGCCCCGTGTGCGAGCCATCCCTAGAGATGGCTAGGAGACCCTGCCAGCCAGGCAAATTGGTTCCCCCTTCCAAGCTCCTAATCCTCAGCCGTACAGCAGTGAGGCAGGACTTGCGCATGGGGTTAACCTAGGCAGCCTGCCCACGCGCGCTGGCAGCCATCACAAGCAGTACCAGCTGCTCCTAGCAGACCCCTCTTCCCCACAAATAGGGAAGCACCAAGGGTGCTCACTGGCCCTCTGCCTAAAGCCCAACTCTATCCCGCCAGAACGCCCTAACGAGCACCACCCTAAGCCAATTTCCTGCACTCATGGAATGATGCAAGGTAGGCAAAAAAAAACCCTCCACCCAAGGCCAATTAGGATAAGAGGGAAAAAAATTCCTACCTGGCTCCGAAAAACGGCAGCCAGCTAGACCTATACCAAAAACAGGGTGAGCCGAGCTTTTGCAGCAACTGGTGCTGCATAGGCAGAGCCGCCGAAATGGCTACTGGCTCCGCCCACACAGCAAAGACTCGGATGCCCGGGAAAAACCCTGCTCTCCCTCCTTCCAGGGGAGCAATGGCCGACCCCCTCCTCAAACAGCTGAAGCTGCACGGAGGTAGGGTCAAATTGTGCCTGCACACTGCAAATGTTGGCTGCAGATGCCACTTTGGGTCTACTCTGTTTGGTTTTTCTTGTTATCCTGAATTTCAACCTGTTGTGTGCACACAAGATAAGTGTTGGCTGTACAAGCTCACATGCACACTGTTCTTTAAAAGGGATGTTGTGGAAATGAGGCTCTGGGGCAGTTATTTTTGCACTATATGGCATCAAATTAGCATAGAACACAGCCCTCCTTCCAAGTCATTGCTCCATTGAGTTTGAGCACGTGCACAACAATGGGGTTCAGTGTTTACAGACCTTAAAGAATGCTTGTAGAAAGGCATCAAGGCAAGTGTTGGGTAGCTGTGCATGTACACTGTTCTTTTTGGGGGTGGAGGTGGGGAAACAAGGCTCTATTCATGCTTAACCAAAAAACTTATTTTTAGCAACTGTTAGTTGCCCCTCCTAGTCCATTGATCAAACAAATTTCTCCTCAATCACATAACACACACAACAATGGATCCCAAAGAAGACTAGTGTTGGTAGGCACACACAATGGCAGGAAATTCGCTGGCAAAGCAGCAGTAGTGGGCCAGTGCTCAAGCAAAGAGCATTACATTTCCAACTAGAGCAGTGCTGCTGAATTTTAAACAAATCCCTGCTTTATGATAGTGACAATAAATTATCTTTACAACCTGCTGTTGTATGTTGATACCATGTTTCCTGAGCTTTGTAGTTTCATTCCCTCAAAGAGGGGAGAGTCTTTTCTTTCAATACTTGCCCACTAGAGTTGATGCAGGTGGATCTGACCAACCTCCATCTTCAACTCCAGTTTTTGAAGTCCAGAACCAAAAAGTCCCAGAAAGAACATTGCAGAGCTCTTTCCAGGCTTTAGAATTAAGAATGATGTTTTCCCATAAAGGCCTTAATCTCCTCATCAGATTTCTTGTCACAGTGGACCTGCTGGAGCTGTGACTGGCACATAAGTCGATGGTCTCTGCCTCTGAGCACATGTTGTTCTTTGAAAGTTATGGTGTTTCTTTTACCAGAGTAGATCATGCAGACCACATTACCATGATTCTGCATTTGACCCTCAGTCTATCTTGACTTAATGAGAGGGTCATGATGTTGTAATGCCATAATGCCATGGTCAAAGTGTGATAGAGCATTTGCAGAGAAATGTTGGGGGTGCTGCCATACTATCAACATGGGACAGTGTTACATTTCATTCATAGCCTCCTACACCAATGACTCATCTTCTCCCTAAAACAGAGAGATAAGGAATGGATAAGTGCGTCTTTGTTTATCTTAATGGGACACTGAGGGAATAAGAATGACCCTCTTTCTTTTCTCTGTTTCTCTATTCTCTGGAAGGTCATCCAGTCTCTGTTTTCTGACTAAAATCATTAACCCAGAGTCGAAGGACATAGGAGGAGGCAAAGCAAATGCAAAATATCCTGACTGTCAGCAAGAAAACAAATAATGATCATGAAAGACTTGAGTTTGCATGTGCAGCTGTGCACAGCACTGCTATTCTCTGCTTAATTTAATACTGGGCTAATATTTAGTCAGAAGAGTCCTATAAAGAAAGGAAACTTTCTGGATGGGGTGAAGTTCCTGCTGGTGCTCCGTGATCCATTGTCTTAGGAGTTCTTCTTTCATCACAGTGGTGGCACTAAGCAAAGGACAGCAGTAGAAGGCCACTGAATAGGTTGGGCAACCTGGTCCACACATGCCTGGGTCCTCCTCAGTGCAGTTTTCCTTTGATAATTGTTTATCATTTCCAGTCTTCACCCTAATCTGCATGACATGAGCCTTTGCAGCAGTCTGAGATTCTGAGGCTGGATAAGACCTCTCCCCTGGAGACTCTTCCCCCCTCAAATCCACATGTGCATGGATGTTGGTTGGTTGCTTGCCAGCATTTCCTTTCATTGTGTGTAATAGGGATTAACCATGCTGACAGCACTTTGTCACCTGCTGCTCCCATTCCCAGCACAAAGCAAGCCTTTTGTGAATTGATTCCTATGATCCATTTCCAATTCCAATGTCTTTGCCCAGAAAGCTCTGAATAAAAATGCCCTCATGCATTCCCTTTCCTGCCAATGAGTTATGCTCTACTTGGGTTCAGTCTCTCCCCTTGGGATAACATTGACCTTCTTCACCGTTCTATGAGGGGCACAACTCTATCTAGAAGAGTGGTAAATAATCACAGATATCTATATCTATATTATATCTATATCTATATCACACTAACTTTTCAGTGGGAGGAATTGTTACAGCTTCATTTCTCAAATTTGTTTCACCTTTCCAAAAGCCGCTTTAACAAACTGAACTATGTATTTCTGGGTGTATTTCTGGCTCGTTTGTTTCACTTTACACACGCCTACTGGTAATAGCTATAAAAATAATAACTACAATCAATTATAAATAGATCTATTAAACCTAATGTGCATGTATGTCTGAACTCTGTCTGAACTCCTGCTGTTGCCCTGGAAACCCCAATCTAAGTCCAATTTAGCTTGATAGGCAGGTCTTTCAAGTGTGGAGCTCCAGATTTGTTACAAGGGAGCAAGACCGGGGGGAGGGGGGCTCCCAGCTCTGGCTTAGTTTGCAGACAGTGGAGAGGGAGACACAGTTGCCATTGGCATTTTGATAGAGAGAGTGCATTGGAGCTTGAATTTTCTTTGTGTGTGATGGGATATGGATCTACCCCTTCAAGTTCCAGGGCTGCTGCCAGGCTCTGGACCAAGCTATTATTTATTATTAGTACCTTTCCTACTTCCTGCTCAGGTCAGGTTTCTGGAAGTGGTGCAGTAGGGATCTTGACCCAACTTGGATGATGGCTGGAGGAGAGCCTGCTGGCCCCCATGAACAGCCAACCATGAACATGTTCGTGAACAGAGCCATGTTCGTGGTTGTTTTTGAGTCCCTGTTTGTGGATGGCAACGAACAATGAATATCATGTTCATTTTTTTCTGTTCATGCCCATCTCTAATTAGGACGTTAAAAATTTTGATGCCCATGTTAGGTGACAAATATTGTAGGTAATATGTCAATATCTATAGGTTTACCCTACTATATTCATTCCCTATGAACACACATGGATAGTGACTTGTTTATCGTTCTGTGATAAGATTTTTTCCCCTCTTCCTCTTCTCTGTTCTTTTGAACAGACAGCACTGCTCTCTTGATTTTACTCTCACTTGCCAATGATCACAGAGGGGAGTAAAAAAGAGGCAGTGATGATATGGAGACTCTGGGAAAAAAATCAGAAAAGAAGAAAGTAGGAGACATTTCTCTGATGCTAAATTCAATCAACCCATGAGTTTTTCTCAAGTACCAACTGGGGATGTGGCTACAGGCAATGAGAGAAGAAACTGAACTTTTTATCAAGGTATACAAATAATCATTAATATCATAATATGACTCTTTCACATGGGAGGAGCAGGTCAGACTACCAAATAGTTTCCGTGTAAATGTTAAGAGGGATTTGTGAAAATGCTTCCTTTTTATTCAGTTATGCAAGTAAACATACGAAAATAACAGATGGGAAAGCACAAATGCAAATTGATGGTCCAGACAAGGCTGCCTTTTGAGATCACAAATCCTAACTCCAGAAAGTATGCCTAGAAAAGCCAAGAAAAGATGGCCCCGAAAAGGCTTATTCGCACAGCTGTGATAATGAAGTGACACCTCTCTTCCTAACTGCTTTGTTGTGTAAAAAAATTATTAACCTAGGGTCTGGTTACATGAGATGTTAAATGCAAGTTGGGAGAAACTCACTTTTAAAGTGGAACTAGCATTCACCTTCAAAATAGTGTGTGGGGAGAATGGGCTTCCAAGCTCTTATGCAGAAGCTAGACAGGTTTTGTGATTCCCTCCCCACCACTCAGCATGCTTTGCTGGCAGAAAAGAGATACTCAGAGGGCTGTCATCTTACAGCCAGACATGTGTTTCCTGTGCAGACACATGGAACTGGCAATAGAACAAACAGCTTATCTCTCACATGCTTTTCTGCCTGAAAAACACAGAGCGTGAAGGGAATCAAAGCCTGTCCTACTACCATGTGCACCCTCAAGGAGCCCATTTCCTGACACACATTATTTTGAAGGTGATCACCAGTCACATGCTCAAAGCAAGTTTTGTCCAACCTAGCTCTTGTTTAACTTCTCATGTAATCAGACCTCTCTGTGGCTCAGAGGGAATTTGAAACTGTGTTTCCTCAGTCTTATACACTAACACCTACAGCAATACCAGACTGGCTCTGTGTTCTGTCTTGATTGGGAAATAGAAAATGCTAGCACAACATTTCTCACAACCATTTATTGACAGTTATGAAAGAAGTTCCACCAGTACCAGATTTTTTAGATTGCCTGTAAAACTCAGCATTACAGCTTGACTCGCAGAATAATTTATTCTCAGCTCTACCCCACTTACAACACAATCCTATGGAGAGTTACTAGAATCTAAGCCCATTGAAGTCAATGCAATTAGACTGGAGTAACTCTCCACAGGATTGCACTGTTAGTCACCTAATACTCAGGTCATGAAGGGAGGGGCTGTAGAATGGATTCTTATGACCATGTTTCTGTCAGAAAGATTCATTCTAACACAAATGGTGATAATGTTGTGGAGCTAGCACACATTAACTCTTGTGCAGCATCTTACTAGACAAACACTCCCCATAAAGAAACACAACTGAATAACATACCAAATTTTTGCTTTCAGCCGTCTTGTTTTTTGCAAGAATTTTGCAATCTTATCTCAAGCTTACCACCATTATGCTAGTACTTGAAGGCATAATTTAGCTCATAGGATTTAATTACTTTTAGCATGCCTACAAAGCATATTCTTTTTTTAAGTGTTTCTTTTAAAATGCTTGAGAAAACAAATATTGATTTCAAATTGGATTAGTCTGTGAGATTTACAACTTCCTGCATCTAGCCATTAAGGGAGATCTTACTAATTTGCTATATATTTTATTAAAGGGTAATATGCGAATTTATTATTGTGATGTTCTATCACTGTCACCTTCTGCAACAGTTTGTTAGTTTTTTAAAAAAGGAAGTTGAGTATTGATTTATTCCATTTTGATTTTGTATTTTTAGTGACTCTGAAAAAATATGTCTAAGGATGAAATAGAGCTCTCAGGGTCTCTTACAGCACTAGAAAATGTAAAAATCAGAGTTAGTAACCTCAGTAACTAGTAGTAGTAACTACTGCTATTGATACTAACATGAGGCTTAATGCAAGTAACTATAAGCCGAAAGCAAATGATCACTACTTCTGTTCTGCAAATACTTGTCTAAGAGCTTGTGTAAGAGTTTAATACATGCTATAATGGGCTCCAAATCAGCATTTACACAAGAGGTTGTGAGAACAGAACCTCTTTGGATTCAGTGTCCCTACATTCCATACTACAAAATTTGGATCCACCTCCTGATTTTCTCATTGACAGAGTACATGGTAACTGATGGTGGAAAGTACTATCAAGTTATAGCTGACTTACAGCAACTCCTAGTTGGGTTTTCAAGGAAAGAGACTAATAGAGGTGGTTTTGACATTGCCTGCCTCTGCAACCCTGGTCTTCAGTGGAGGTCTCCCTTCCAATTAGTAACTAAGGGCAGCCCTGTTTAGCTTCTGAGATCTGATGAGATCAGGCTTGCCTGAGCTATCCAGGTGAGGGCACATGGTAAGTAGAGGTGTGCAAAACAACAAAAATGAGCCAGAAATACACCTATAAATTGCTGTTTTGTTTTGTTAAAGCAGCTTCTGGAATGATGAACCAAATCAGGGAAACCAAATTATAATGAAATGCTCCTAAGAAAACATTTGTGCATCTTGTTTTGGTTCTTACTTTGCAGCGGTAGCAACAGCAGGCAGGCAGGCACTGACCCATTCTGTAGCATCTTGTCTTCCCAAATGGCATTCACCAATGGAATCTCAAGAGGAGAGAGCTCTTACATTAATAATTAACTCTGTCGGTAGGAAGGGGGAATGTGCACAATGCACATGAGTTGCATCATCATCATCATCATCATCATCATCATATCTGTGCTTATATACCACCCTTCTGGACAGATTAGTGCTCCACTCCCAGCTGTGAACAAAATTATTATTATTATTATTATTAGTAGTAGTAGTAGTAGTAGTAGTAGTAGTAGTAGTAATCATCATCATCATCATCATCATCATCTCTACAATACGGCTGGGGAGCTGGGGCTGAAAGCAATGGTTCACCAAAGGCCACCTGCTGAGTTCACAGCAGTAATGGGATTCAAACCAGCAGAGTGCTGACTTACAACCCAGTCACTTAATCACTATGCTTAACCAGGTAGCTTTTTCTTGCTGCTTGCTAAATGGGCAATAGCATTGTCCCCTTGCCAATCACATCTGCACAAGGGGAGACCCCTTGTTACCTATCACCTTTGGATACGTTTGAAAGGTAGAATGTGTTAGCAGTCAGACCTCTTTCTCATGCTAAGTGGGCAGTTTATGGATGGAATATCATAACTGACCCTTCTAAGTCCAAGACACTGTCTAGCCCAGAGCAGATGTCAGCTCAGCAGGGCAGGAGCTTGGAAAAGTACTAGAACATGAGTCATATAGGCAGCTGGCTGACTGATGACCCTTCTATGCCTGAGAAAGACACATTGCAATGAAGTTTCCCAAGAGGAACTCCAGACTTACCTCGTCTGCACCTGGTTCCGCTTCCCTTCAACCACTTACTTTGATAAAGCACCTGAAACCTGGAAGCTTTTCCCATCCGATAATTGCTGGGTCATCAAGCACCTTTTTACAGCTAGAAGTCCATCATAGATAAACTTATTAAACTCCTCCAAACTTTTGTACTACCTCCAGACAAACCATTAAGTCATTGTCTTTGGAGTAAAGATGTCAGCTTGTTCCTAGAGTACATTTTGTACTATAATTGGATTCCCTAGACACCCAGTGTGTGTGTGTTATGGATCCATACTCCCATCCTCAAGTTCGCTTGAGAGTTGAGACTAGATATGGGCACGATCCAATAAAAATTCCGATTAAGCCGTTTGTGGATCTGGGCTGCCACCGAACACAGGTCACCAATTCTAACCGATCAAGTCTCATTTCCGGTCCAGAATCGGGAATTGGGGAGGCCAGTGCCCAGGGCAACTGTAGTCAGGCTCTTGCGTGTGCATGCGCACGTGCGCACGCTCCTGAGTAGCCCCCGCCCACGCAGCAAGCCGGCTGTCCCGATGCGCTGCGAAGCTGGCGGCAGCGCGAGTGGCTCAGAGGCTGCCCGCGCCGTTTACCTGCCCCGCAAGACAAGGGGCGGCCGGCTTGCCCGCGTGCCCCTTGTCCTGGGGAAAGGCGAACGGCGCAGGCGGCCTCCCAGCCTCCCGCACTGCCTTTTGCCTTTCCCCAGGACAAGGGGTGGCTGGCTTGCCCGCACGCCCCTTGTCCTGGAGAAAGGCAAACGGCACGGGTGGCCTTCCAGCCTCCCATGCTGCCTTTTGCCTTTCCTGTGTGCCCGTGGCTTCAGAACACCCCTTTCCCCCTCCCTCCCTTGGGTTGCTGCTCCGTGGTTGGAAGGAAGCCTGCTAATCAAGGAAAGCTGGGCTTCCATTCGTGTTTCGAGGGCGACAGAAGGAGGGCAAACACAACTCATTCCCCTGACTCAGTTGCCCTGGGAATAAATTACTGGTGCCAGAGTGTCTGCATTTTCGAACAGAAACTGACCCATCCGATCAAGTCCCGAACAAGCAAACTCCTGACTCCTGGATCGGTTGCCGTGGACAGAACCGATTAGCTGAGTCACGATGGTGCAAACGCCAAAATCGGGGGGAGGGGTTCAGATCGTAATTCAGATCGGGCCCATCTCTAGTTGAGACACTTCTTCTCACTGTGAAATGCTGGTCGTTCTCACTGCTGCCTCAGTGGACCTCCGCCTTCAGGATTGGTAATTACCACTCTATCCCAAACTTTACTCTCCCATTTCCCTTTCTGTTTTTCTTAGCTAGCCTTGTATGTGTGCTGTGTGTATTTTGTGCTTGCTTGATTGCCTTTTAATTGCTGTTTAAATAAATAAACATTTCTGGTTGAACATCTGACTGTTTTATTTTAGAGTTCTCTAAGGGAATAATCCCCATAGTCATAGACTGAGAATCCCAGTTACCCCCTCTCACTTGCATCCTTAATGTTAATTCCCCCAGCTAATTAAGGAGACCTCATATTTGGGTAACAGATTAATGGTGGATCATGCTGGTATCACCCCACATATCTATGTATCATGGATGCGTAAGCATTAGAGTGAAGATGAAGGGAGACTTGCCTGGAGAGAGACTTGCAGGAGTGTGTGTGTGAGTGTTTGTGTGTAGATCTCTGTGTGTGATGCTATAAGACAAACTATTGGGGTGAGAAGTTTTTCCCCCTTTTCACCTCTTAGGCCCATGTCATTCAGCTGCACCTATTTGCTAATGCATTGGTGCAAATGGCCGAGAGTCTCTGTAGAATACAAGACGGTGACACATGGTTCTTCCCTCAAACCTTTTCTCCATCTTGGATTTGATCAGGGTTGGATGGAAACTAGAATAGGAGCCCCTCAGAATCAGCCACAATCCAACAGTTAAGCCTGGTAGTGGGAAGGGGGACCCTCCCGTACTGAAAGGCCCCTCCTGTGTCACAGCTTTAGTTCCCAAGATTTGTACCCTTTGGAAGAACAACTCTGTGCATCTGCCATGGTAATACACTTGTTAGGGTTTAATAGTTTTCCTGGACTGTGAAGCAAGAAACCTCTCTCTTCCAAAAAAAATTGGCATTTGAATTTGGAGCAGCTTACTCAGTTTGGTTTCTGACCCTCTTTCCTCTTCTGCTCACCAAAGCTCCAGCAAAGCAACAGCTGAACATTTCAAGGAGTTCATTTTCACCCTTGTCACTCTACCAGATAGTGGAGTCAAGGTTACTCATAGCGAAGTCTTCTCCCTACATGAATAGCTTGCCCTGCAGTTAGGCATAGCTCAACAATTTGTCAATAAAATGCTAGGATGGGTCAGAAATACCTTTCAATGGGAAGAAGGTCAGCTGGTCATATACAGAAATTTTCTGAGAAAGAACATGCCCTTATGGCCAAATAGCAAGGTCCAGTTCACATCACAAGGAAAGTTTGCCCCTCAGTCTATCAAGTCAAGCTCCCCAAGAAGGGGGGTATATGACTTAATTATTTGCATTGCTCACAACTCAAAGAATGGATGGTGCATTCTCCAGACCATGTAGTTTCTGCTCCTTTCATTCTGGTGGCACCAGATGAGCCACCTCAGGTGTCTTCCATTATAGCTTGGCAGGTCTTCCTGAGTCATTTGCCTGCCCAACTACCAGTAAATCTGGTGGACACATTTATGGTTCATTAAGCCATACCAGGTGGCATCCCTTGGCCTACAACTCTCCTGCCTTCCGAAACAAGGGGGAGGGAGGAAAATGAAACTGCACATCACCCTTTGATTAAGTGTTTCCAGAAGATAGCAGAGTTGTTCTTTTTTTAGTGTTCATTTTGCATTCCTTTTAGTGTCTAGAATAGGCATAAGCATCTTACTTGCAGACTCTCATTTTCACCCAAGGCCACCTCTACCAAGGACAGGTAAATATACCTCTTTTTTCCACTCTGGGACATAGGCATCTCCCTCTTTGTGGCCATATCTGCTCAGCCAACTACTCCTGAGATCACAAGACCTTATCGGGACTGTAAAGTAAAAAGCACCCCAGTAAATAACATGCTTTGCAGGGTGACTGATTACTATACTAACTCCCAAAATCTGGCAGTGTACAATAACCTATTCAAATTCTTCCACTGGGACCCGTGTCTAAAATGGGCAACAGACATCCTTAATGGGGATTTGCCAGTAGAGGAATTCTGCCGATATAGAGAGCTTGCTATAGTCTCAGTAGCTGTCTGGAACGTGGAAGACCTCCTCATAGCAGTTGGCACCTACAAACTCCTGGATGAGAGAGATCAACTTATTATTACCCTTACAAATCTCTCAGGCTCAAGCCAGTCTGAGCATTGTTGACTGGCAAAAAATTTCTTGGATGTTAACTGGAAAACAACTTTTGTGACAAGGTCCTCTGGACTGGGTAGTTGGTCTGACCAGGTCCCCTTGTGATCTCCGCCCTTCCCAAATCCTTTTTTAGGTCACTGACTATTAATGCCACCCACCCAGAAGTGAATCACACTCTTTCTATAGGTTTAAAGAACCCAGCCATGATAATCTTTAACCCCCTTATTGTTAATATAGATGCCCTTCATAGAGCTGCCTATCCCATACTTGGATCTCATGTCCTTAAGGCTGATATCCAGGGGAAAGTGCTTATACACTCACAAATGTCTCTGAAGGAGGTTTGTGTCAGTATGATAGGACTGAACACCTCCCTCATGCTTCCCAAATGTGCCCTTGTATGTGCCTCAGTGAACAAGGTTGGCAGGAATGGATTGAAATGTGGCAAGGCAACAATCACTCTGCAAAGGTGAAACATGATTTAAAAGACTGGATAGCCCCAGTTGGAATGTGAGTTTAATCTACTGGAGGGAAGGTACCAGCTGGACAGTAGGAAAAACTTCTTCACGTTAAGAGTAATTCTACAGTGGAATCTGCTGCCTAGCAATATGGTGGGTTCCCCCTCATCGACAGTCTTCAAAGAGCAGCTGGACGGATACTTGTTGAGGACTAGATAGCCTATAAGGCCGCTTTCAGCTCTATTATTCTATAGGATGCAATTCTAAAGACACTTCCTGGGACTAAGTACTATTGAATAACATGGGACTTACAACTGAATAGACCTGCTTAGTATTGCTTCCCCTCCAACCAGTATCCACCAAAACTTATTTAAAACAAATTCTCCACATGAAGCTTATGTCAAGGCCCTTGTGAGCCATTTGCCTACTCTTCCCTTTCAAAAACAATCTTGCCTGTCCACAGCAAAAAAAAAACTTCTGGGAAAAACATAGGTCTATTTAGGCAGGGAGTGGAGGGTTCAGACAATTATGCTGCCTGCCTACCTGCACTTGGGTGATGGAGCCTGGTGGTAATTAATGAGAGAACATCCCATTTTGAAACGGAATGCTAAGCGTTAAAAGGAAGGATTTGTCCCTCATCTTTGGAAGAAAACTACAAAACGTAAGGAAACATGGCACCAACAGGCAAAAGTAGGATGCAAAGGTAATAATTTACTGGCACTAAGGAAAAAGAAAAAAAAAGTGAGCATAAAGCAGAATAGTTTTAATCCTGTTGCCACCCTGCGACCCCTTTGCCATCCAGTTTCCTGCCATAGTGTGCACTCAGCAACACACACCTTCTTCTCCTCTCTCTGTGTGTGGTGTAACTGAGAAAAAACTTGGTGGACTGATGGTGGTTTAGAGGGAGGACTGTGTTCTGAGTGATTTTGGTGTTGTTAACTGCAAAAACAGCTGTATTTTTGCAATGAGGGCCTGGGAGCCCTCATTGCAAATAACCAAAACTTATTATAACGGGGGGGGGGGGGCCCAAAAGGATTAGATCCAAGCTGGCAATACCCCATCTGGAAAAAAAAAACAATAACAGCATACAGTTCCTTTGTAAGCCTCAGATTAGAAACTGAAATATATTTTTTTCAGTGTACACTCCTAATGGTAATCACTATTACCTTTTAAAAAATATTGCTAGTCATATTGAAACCTTGCATTCCTTATAATTCCACCTGAGCAGGAACTTCAAAATTTGCCTCAAAACATTGCTTTAGGCAAAATCTAGAGTTGACTCTATTATCCTCATGCTTTACAAAATGTGAATACATTATTGCTATGATTTAAATAAAAGATCTAATGGCCTGAAGGGAACCCTTGTACAGTGACAATGATCTGGTAGACACTGGTTTCAGCTTCTTTTGTCTGATAGTTAGTCTTTGTTCATGTTACAAAGCTGACAAAGTAAAGCTCTCTGATACTGACGGTTCAGGTAAATGTTACTGATGCAAGCATCAAGCTGGAAAACCTGACAAATATAGACAAGCAAAGTCATCCAGAAACAATATAGGACAGTGTCATCGCCTTGCTTTAGAATCTTCCTTCTCAGGAGATTCAAAGGTTATTTCCACTTGAAATGACAAGCATTAAGGAGAAGAAAAGCTGAGATCGGCTAATGGATAACTTGTCAAGGGCTGATTTATTTTTACTAAATAAATGAAAAAGAAACAATAAAAGAGACGTAATTTTAAAAAAATCAGATAGTGGAACTATGATAATTATCTGTACCAGATTAGTTACTTAAAATTTTAAAACTTTTCATCAATTGTAGCTCCTGCTTCTAACAGCTTGGGAGCTGCCTTTGCTCTCCCCCCCTTCCACAAAAGGCACCAGGCATCTGCTGGGGGTGGGGGTGGGGGAGGGCGTACGTTCCCAGCCACTCAAAGGTAAGGATTAAACTGATTAGGCACAAAGACATCTTATGTTGGGAGAATTCTTCCTGAACTGGCCGCTTGTGGCTTACTGGTGTGACAAGTGGGCCTCCTCTAGGCTGGAGCTTTACCAGTTTGAACCCTTGTGTTTACTAGAATGGGCAGAGAGAGGTGAAATAACAGCTCTTGGCATAGCTCTGCCATGCAGGCCAGAAAAAGCAATTGGTGGCTTACAGTTTTTGGATGCAGGGTGTCTGAGTATTATTTCAAAACTTTGAGCAATTGTCCATGTGTGGCTCCCAAATAACTTAATTTGAATTCTCAGCTCAGCCATGGCCTCATTCTGCTAGCAAGTTTCTATGTCTCATCCTAATACAGTGTGAGAGTAATACAGTGTGAGACAAATCTTCTGAGGCCCCAACTTCTGAGGGCCAAGCTACACATGACGAATGACACTTGAACGGCAAGTGTATTTCTCCCTGTTCACTTGCCCTCCACTCAATCCACTTGCCGTTCAAGTGTCATTCGTCATGTGTAGCTTGGCCCTGAGTTTACTAAAATTGCCAGTCAAAGGCTGGTATGGAAGTCCAGGGTATGTGGACTTGAGGGGTGCCATCAGTGTGGCTGTGTTACATCACTTCCAAGAAAAAAACAAAAGAGACATCATACCTCCCTAGGAATGACCAGAAACAATGGCTTTTTAAGTTTCAATTTTTTCCTCTACTGGCCACCATAGCTGGCAACAGGAATCTGGCAACCCGAGGTTAGATGACCGGCAACCCTAGAGAGGGCCTTCTCTGTCATGGCATCAGAACTGAGGAACTCCCTCCCCAGGAATACTTGAGTGTCTATTAGGGATGAGCACGAAACTAAATACGACCCAAAAAAACTCACGAACCAGGCCGGACCATGGCAGCCAGTTGAGGGACAGGGAGGCCATTTTAGGCTTCCCTGCCCCTCAAATGGCCACCACAGCAGCCAGGAAGGGCAGGAAGGCCATTTTCAGCCTCTTCCATCACCCTGCAGACCCCCAGGGTGGTGGAAGAGGCCAAAAGGGGCCTTCCCACCCCTCCTGGGAGGAGAGGAAGGACTGCGCTGCAGTTTAAGGTAAGTGTGGGGCTGGGGCTGGGGCTTGGGCAGTTTCAAGGGTCCTGCCACTGGCAGTTCCCTTTAAACTACCAGCTGGCAGGCAGCAGGGGGGGATCCCCCCTGCCGCCTGCCAGCTGATAGTTTAAAGAGACCTGCTGCTTGCAAGACAGGAAAGGGCCCTTTAAACTGTTAAATGCCCCTTCCCCTGCCGCTGTTAAGGCCAGAAAGGAGCATTTAAACCCCACGAACGACTAACTGGTTTGTAACTGGTCCAGTTCCATGGTTTGTGGTTTGGTTTTTTTTGTTCTGTTCCCATGTCTAGTATCTATCACTGTCTTCAACAAGATGAAGTCTTCTTTGTTTTCTCTCATGTTCCCCCAATGACCTCTCCTTCCTGCCCTTTGTTTCAATTACTGAGTTTTTATGTGCGTGTTTTATCTTTTGTTTTAAATTGGTTTTATGATGTCCTGCTTTTAGTTTTTAGCCTCCTTGGTGGCGCTTACTGGCAGAATATACATTATGTTATAAAAAAAAAATGCAGTCATGGAGGGTGTATCTATCAATGGTTACTAGCCATAGTGAAAGAAGGGAATATCCATATATAGAGGCAGCCACTGTGTGAAGCAGGATGCTGGACTAGAGGGCCATTCGTCTTCATACATCCTTATATGCTTAGGATGCAGACATAGAGCTTGGAGAGATAGGGGCTACCACCTGTTTGCTTGAACCTTGTCTTTCTGTTGCCATTTTTATTTGGCATAAACAACAGAATGTAAGTCAACCATAAACAACAGAATGTAAGAATGGCTTGTACAATAGCCATTCTTACATTCTGTTGTTTGTGGTTGACTTACTCTTATTTGGATTTCTGTTTTTACTCTTGTAAGCTATGGGACCTTTAAAGATTTCAGAAGTTGTCAAAGTCCTCTCTATGCATGAAATCCTGGATAGCAGCCAGCTGCCAGTCATATACTGAGTTATGTGGACTATAATGAACTATGATAAGACAGTTTCATGTGAATATGAACTGAAGTTTGATCACAGTAAGTTTTAATGTCAATCATGTTTATTTCAAAGTTCTCAGAATCCCTACTTTTTGTGAACATTTTCAACAATGCTATAAAGTGCCCTCTTTGAAGCACTGGGCCAAGCTACACATGACAAATGACACTTGAACAGCAAGTGTATTTCTCCCTGTTCACTTGCCCTCCACTCAATCCACTTGCTGTTCAAGTGTCATTCATCATGTGTAGCTTGGCCCATTGATTGCAGTATTGCATAGCCAATCAGGTGTGGCTAGCAAATTGAGAGCAAGGCTAATGATGATCAGATCAACGTTTTAAAATAGTTTTCCTGTTCAGAAAGGTCTGCCTGCACTCTTGTTGGACCTTGGCCATTTCCACATGCTGTTAAAGTGACAGGCTACTTACTGAATGCTTGCGGTTTTTTTCACAGATTCCAGACGCATCCAATTTCAAAGAGGAAACAGGCAGTTTTGCTTTCGTTTGTTCAGCGTCTTTTGTGAGAATGGGATTTCCCACTCTTTCCTGTGTCGGGTAAAGGACACTGAACACACGGAAGCCAAACTGCCCACTTCCGCTTTGAAATCGGAGGCATCTGGAATCTGAAAAAAAAAACGCCAGCATTCAGTAAGTAGCCCGTTGCTTTAACAGCACGTGGAAATGGCCCTTGTCTGAGCCAGTGGTTCCCAATCCTTAAACCTCAATATATTTTGCACCCCCACACAACATTTTAGAAGTTGTACTATAAACATTTATTTTATTTATTTATATTTCAATTTATATACTGCCTATCCCAGGAGCTCTGGGCAGTGAACAGTTTAAAATGGATAAAAACAAAAACCAACAATATTAAAATAAATATACAAAACAATAATGAAATAAATTAACCAAGTGCAATGGAGGGGAGAACCCTCCCCCACCACAAAGGTGGGAGGCCAACATGGCACCGCCCCCTTCAACCACCAAACGCCTGGCGGAACAGCTCTGTCTTACAGGCCCAGTGGAATGATAATATGTCCCGTTGGGCCCGGATCTCCATTGACAGAGTGTTCCACCAGGCTGGGGCCAGGACTGAAAAGGCCCTGGCCCTGGTTGAAGTGAGGCGGGCTTCCTTAGGGCCGGGGACCACCAGTAAACATCCATTGCTTGAGAAAATGTATAATGACAAAAAGATCAAAATGACAATGCTTAGTGTGCATACGGATTTGTGGACCCCTTGCAGTAACTCCAGGGTACATCATGGGTCCCCAACCCCCAGGTTGTAAGCCACTGGTCTAAGTAATGCTAGCCTCTTATGTCATCCTTTTCATTATATAAACCCTGACTGGCTGGTATTCCTCAAGATTCTGTAAAAAAACATGTCACTGAAAAAATAAGAAACGGGGGCAAGTAGATAAAGGTAGGTTGGCTGGTGGTTTGGTTAGGAAAAAGAAGACGCTTTGGAGCTGCCAGACAAGGGGGAAAGTATATTGTGGGAAGGGGGATAAAGATGAAAATCTCTCTCTCTCTCTCTCTCTCTCTCTCTCTCTCTCTCTCTCTCTCTCTCTCTCTCTCTCTATATATATATATATATATATATATATATATATATATATATATATATATATGTAAAAAGGAATCCAAGGCATTGTACTGGGTTTTTTTTGTTAGGAAATACATAATTCAGGAATGGTGAAAACAAGGAAAAATCAATTTGTTTCACCATCCTTTTGTGTAAAAGTTATTCACACGGTTATGCTCCAGATTTCCTGTCGTGTTTATATTTTCTAGTAACAGTATTGAATAAAAAGAATCTGATAAAAGAGTGATTTAAAATGTGTAAAAAAAGTTCACATTGAATGAAATGTTTATCTGTCATCATAATAACTTGCCAATGGAATTACTTGCATTTTTAAGTGAATGCTTCCTGTATGGAAAACAAAAAACCCTGTTATGTAATAAAGAGCAAAACCATAATTATAAATCAAATTCATCTGTGTAGGGTTCCTTTCATTTGCATGGGAATTGCCTATGTTCATAAGTCATACAGAATGCATGTTAGTAGGGTGGGCCCAGCACTCCTACTATGTTTTTGCTCTTCTATTTGTGTGTCCAGTCCAGTATGAAACAGGGTTTATAATACAATGCAAGTGCATTATTTTCCTTTGACAGTCTACAGCTTGCTTACAAATGGCTGGAATATGGAAAAGGCCAGTGTGAGTGAGAAAGTGTTTCTGATCATGCACAGGGAAGAAAGGAATTGCTAATAATTTTCTTTGATAGCCTATCAGAAGGTCTCCAACTTCCCATCGAGTTTTCTGCAGATAGTAAGGGGTGCTGAAAAAGATACTGAGAACATGTGGAAATCATATCTGATAATTTATCTGGACAAATCCCATTTCAGTTTCCTTCTCCCTTGTATTAATTAGATTTTGTGACAATTAATGTTTCACTTCACCAAATGTATCCCACTAAGTATTCTTCAACATTGTTTCTGCATGAGTTGTCCATAAAATGACATATAACCTAAAAATGATATTACAATGCCAGGAACACCAGCAATAGGCAGAATAGCAACATACAATGATTGTTAAAACACCCACTGGTGAGTCTTACATCTTGCTCTTTGGTGAATATAATTGGAGCTGAACATATGGCACACTTTACAGCTAGGTCCAAGCACATTTTATTACAAAATTAAGAGAACTGTGTATTCATGATCATATAGAATCTCACCAAGGAAGGTTGACTATAAATAATGTAAATAAATATTGCTTTGCCATAGCTACCTTCCCTCCCCATTACTGCATCTTCTACCACCTTTAATTGCTAAAAGAAAAACAGTGTATGACATTTTGAGATGTGAGTTACTACTTGGGTGTCTTTGTGTGACTTGCAGCATCATAATTTGATGTCATGCAATATATGCTGAGCTATTTGGATGCATATCAGTTTTCACACACTGAACGTGACAAGCAGGTCACTCTAATGACCTGAATATGACCTGGAAGTAGAATGCCTTCTACATAATAGAGAGGATTTTGTTTGTGGAATGGGCAAATACAAAAGCAGGCACAAGCTGCGCCTGCAACAACTAAATTACCCATGGAACTTACTTGTCTTGGCCATGGTCCTGCAGCAGAAGTAGCTTCTGCACAGAGGCAAACCTGCCCAGCATGGCATTCAAAATTAACCTTGAGCAACAGCATCACAGTGATCTGGCACCGCATTTTGAACTCGTGTGTATATGAGGAATTTGACTGAGGTAAATTCTGCTTGGGGATCATATCGACATATCAGCATCCTTCAACAACAAAGAAAAACAAATAGAAATGAAGAGGGATATAAATGAAGAGGGAATCCATAAATTCATCCTTGAACATGGATATACTAATTGGTTGTCTACTTTGTATTTAATTTTAATGAAAAGTGAAAACAAAACACCTTGCTTTTGAAAAGTAATGAGGTCCCTCTAAAGTATATGTTTTGTGGATTGCTGGCATTGTGTCGGAGACAAAGCAATACAGTTTATTTGTTTTGCTGATCCAGTAAAGAAAGTTTGCTGGCATTCTTTTCTACTCAGCATGTTCCTATTCAACAGGCCCTGGCTCCCACTAGACTTTGATATCAGCTTCTGTTACCTAATCTATAATGCCAAAGGGCTGCAACTAACCCCAAGAAATCCAATTTTGCTTATTGTTCCCCATTAAACACAAATATGGATACGGAGTTGAATCAATGCCTTCCAAGTATTGAGGTTAGGTCTTACGAGACATGCCATGAGTGAAGAAGATGATGATAGTAATAAAATAAAGCTAGCCATAAAAGGTATAGAAAGTAGGCTGTGTACTGCAGAATAGGAAGACTGAATGGTTAATTCAGGTGCTCATAAAACCTAAAGTAAAATTTAGGCCCTAAACCTTATGACATAAAGAAGAAAAGTAGAAGATAAAAAGCAGAGAAGAATTCTACAATAAAAATATATCGTATTCAGAAATAATTAAAATTTCTGAAAATAAATTATGAAGATCATAAAACCACACTTAATGTAGAAATATAACTTCAAGAGAAACTTTTCAAAGTGTGAATTAGTTGTGACTTTGGTTCTTAAAAGCTTTGGTGATTTTATTCCTCCTGCTGGAACAATTCTCCACTGCAGGACCTATACATCCTGTGGACGTATACGTCTAAATTTTCTGTTCTGACTAGAACTTTGGTTATTTTTATTGGTTATTTTAGGTTGCAGATTGAAATGAAACTGTTGAACATTCTCGGCTCACAAACATCTTCATAATACTAGATGTAAGTACTGATTTATGTTTTTAATGAGTTTGGAAATAAAAGTATGCTTCTTTTCTAAACTGCAGCTCTATGGGCTATTCATTTTTCAGTTTTATTGATGACTCAGAACGTTGACTTATATTTCTCAATGGTGTTGTTAGGAGCGATAAACTCCTGACAACTGAAGCAAAGAGTAATTTTGGTAAGTCCTTGAAGCTTCAAAAAATAAGAGTTTCAGAATTTTGGAAATGACTGATTTAAAGGAATTCACTTTGCAGTCACCTTGGAATTTTCCATCTTCTTAAATGTGGTGGAGAGTGCGCTCAAGTCATAACTGACTTAGGGCAACCCCTGGTGGGGTTTTCCTTTACTGGGGAAAACTATCCATTTATTTCTCCTAACTTTTAACCAGCTTCTGATTCTTAAGAGCATGTGTACCTAAACACTAGAGGGTAGAGGTTTCAGGGAGAAATCCTAAGCAGATGTCCCATTTCTTCCAGGAAAGTATTCTTAGGATTGCAGCCTAAAAGTAGAGCATTCTAATATGTTGGCTACATACCCTTGTGCTGGTGACTTAAAATATCTGCCAACGGGTATTAATTGGTAGGAGATAGTGACACATCTTTCCCTATAAAAGTGGAAGGAATAGCTTAATGTATTCACCAGGAGATGTTATAATCCATTTAAAAAGTGCTAAACAGTCAAAATGAGAAGTGCAAAACAGGTGAAAAAGGCATAAAACAATTAAAATTCAGTGAAGCAAACAAATTCATTGAAAAAATCATGTAGGAATAATAAAACTAGGTGAACCCTAAAAGAATCAAATTTTTTGAATCCTTGTATAACATTTGTCCAAAAGAATGGAAGAACCTCAAAGGAGAAGCCAGAAGTTCAATGGCTCCTGATTCTTTGCAGCCAAACAACTAAACCACAAGATGGATTCTGTTTGCAGACATATAAAAACTGATGAAAACAGTACGGAGAAACTGACACACCAGCACTGATAATTCAGCCTTGCAAATGAAATTCTACCTAGTACTGAGAAATGTACCAGGTCCTGAAATGTGATAAAATGGCTAGTCTGACAGCTTTGGCCCAGGTGAATCTGGAATAATGAAAGTGATAGGATGGTGCAAAGAAATGGTGAGCCTAAGAGGTAGGTGATGATTATGTGAAATCATATGAGACTCACATAGGCTTTCTAGGCTTTCATTTACTCCATTTTAAAGTCAAAAGAAGCAACTTTCAGTTATATATTTTAACTGTCATTTATGCTGTAATATCCTATCTGTAAATAGATGTTTTTTTCTCTGTCAGAATCTCCAAGACATTCATAATGAAATGTGCCCCCACCCCCCAATAATGTTAAGGAAATAATTTTAAGGAAAAACAAAAAAACACCCAAACAGGCTAAAAAAGGGTCACCACTACATAAAAATGCATCATTATGAATCGAAGAGCATAAATTACTATTTTAAATACTGACTGACCCTGAAAGTATAAACTGTCTCACCATGATGTTTCTCTCTCAGAGTAATTATATATATGAGAAAGTTTGGTATTCTTGTCTAATAAGGATGTGAATTGCATTTGCAGGAATGATCCTGGAGCTGCCTATCTGGTTTCCCCTTTCCTAACAATGCAATCCTAAACAGAATTACACCCTTCAAGTCCATTGAAGTCAATTGGCTTAGAAGGGGGTAATACTATTTAGGATTGTACTGTAACAGTGAAATCCTAAGCAGAGTTACTTCAGTCTAAGCCCATGCGTTCCAGTGGGCTGAGAGCGGGACCACAAGTGACACCTGACACAGGTTGGACACTAGTCAGCTTCCCTCAAGTTTTGATGGGAAATGTAGGCATCCTGGTCTTGCAGCTTGACTCCCTGACTGCTGTCCAATGGACTTTTCAACTGTCACTTGTCCAACATTCCACCAAGCTGCCTACATTTCCCATCAAAACTTGAGGGAAGCTGGCAAGTGTCCAACCTGTGTCAGGCGTCACTTGTGGTCCTGCTCTTAGACTAGAGTAACTGTATAGGATTGTACTGTCAGTCTACACATGGTTGCCTTTTCTGCTGGAGGGATGGGCATTCTGATTAGTCCTTGCAAGGCAATGAGAGCCAAAGATGGAACTGAACTATTGGACCAGTCACAGTACATAATACCTATCGGGAATGATCCTGAGCTTTTTCGATGGGTAGAGTACACATTTAAATAGACACACATGCAATCTGTCACCAGCTATGAAACACCTTTCCTCCACCTTCATATGTGGCTGTTTTTGAACTGATAAGAAGTGAAAAAATAAGTAGCATAAGAAAAGAAAAGATAGCTGTTTAGCTATCCTGAACAGCTTTCACCTACCATGTTCCTTCACCTAATGCATATTTGAACTGTCTAAGATGCAATTTCCTTTATGAATAATTCGGCTACAGCTGGCTTTTTTGACTAAGCAAGTTTCCTTCTCAGCTTAAATGAAGTGTGCCCTATGAAATATGGGAAACCATGTGGCACATTGCAATCAGATTAATGGAAGCTTGTTATTAATTTTCATGTCAGTTAAGAAAAGGCTTTTGCTTATTTTTTTTTCAGTAAAGCAGGGCGAAGGGGACAGTGAAAACACAGGCAGAAAAATGTCATCCCTCAAATCCCATCCCACCCTACATTAGATGACCATCACTATTAAAATGTATGGTCTTCATTATAATCTGCAGTTCAATAGTATAGTATAAACAACATCTTTGCAAAGTGTCACTTATTAACATAATCAGGGCTGCTAAAAACCACCATGGCTGGCGTGTCCATGGAGGCAGGTCCGGCAGCCACCTCGAGTGCTGAGGCACCAGAGGGAGTGCCAGGGGTGGTGGTGTGTGCCATGGAGCTGGCACAGGAGGGCTGGGAAGCTGCTCACATGCCACCCGGCCCGCCTGCCGTCCCTGGCCCACTGCTGCTGCGCCTGGCCAGGAGCACGTGCTGGCGGCAGCAGTGCAGGGCAGTCTGAGCAGGCAGCCTTCCATCCCTCCCGCTCAGTTGTCTCATGCAGCCATTGCCACCACCTGCACACAGCTGCAGGCCAGGTGTGGCAGGTGGCTGGGGCAGTGTGGGGCAACTGAGTGGGAGGGCTGAGAGGCCACCCATGCGCTATCCCAACTGCCTGCTTTGCCAGTGGGGCCGGCTTGCAATGCATGCTGCGTGATGACATCACATGCAGTGAGCAATGGTTGGAAACTTTTTTTGCCTCTCCAGCATCATAGTGTGAGATTTCACTGCCCTGCTCCCCCCATCATATTCATTTCTGAGGCATGAGAAAATTGAGAACTCCCCCTTCCCCCACTTTCCACATCCTCCAGCTAGGGGCTGGATGGCAATCCTTTTCTTTGGGTAGAGAAGCCTCTCTGTGCAGCTGAAGAAATGGGGAACAAGCAACAAATGGTTGGCTTTTGATAAGGCAGTTGTGAAGAGGATTAAAATGACAAGGTAGTAGCTACTTCTGCGCCGATCATTGTATGAGGGAGAAGGAGCATGTGATGCATGTGGTGTCTTTCTGGCATTCAGCCCAGCATGTGAGGCTGGCTGGCTGGCTGGCTACACAGGTACATGATGGAGGCAGGCAGGGAAACCTGAGCCAAAACCAAGCATCTGTCTGTTACTCTGTGTGTGTGATCACGCAGCACCACAGCAGCTGAAATGGCAGAGGAAATCTAGAGAAGCTAAAATGTACAGTGTTGGCTGTTGGAGAGCCTCAGCCCAGGGCCCTCAATCTGACTTCTGTCTCCAGGAATTTTCTCCCCACAGTCCCCCTCACTTGGCAGCCCTGAACTTTAATGGTTTTTAGATGCATTTCTTGAGAAATATTCCTGGAAACTAAAACCAAGATAGCTGGAACTGGAAACACCAGAAAATGCCTGTCACCAAGCTGAGCAGATATAAGGCAAAGCAGGACAAACTTTCTTGGTACACTCTGTTCCTACCTCCCCAAACCTTTGTGACAGCGCATCAGTGCAGATCAGCTCCTTTGCCTGTCAACTATTTATTGTTTTTTTCTAGGCCATGTGATTCCTAAAAGCAATCATAATTACAACACAGAGGAAGACCCACTTAATTCTGGCAAGTAAATTTCTGAACGTGCTATTATTATCGAACTTATTGAGTAAGGAGGCTCCTATATTATTATTTTTCTGTGGGGGTTGGCACAGGAAATGAATCAAAGGAAATGTTGATCAAAAAGAAGTTTAATAAAATAATGAAATGTTGAGGAGAAAAGTGACTTCATAGCATGTTTTAAATAATTAATAGGCAAACTGAGGTTGGAAGGAAAACATCATCAGGTCATAATTTCTTCCTTGTGTTTGTGTTTTATGTGGATATTATTTCTCAATGTTTCTGAATTATCCAATTCCACACAAAATCATGGTAAGTATTGGTACAGAAATTGCATTCAACTTCTTTTGTTCATCAAACTTTTTTGTTAAAATTCTTTCATATCATAATGACACAAGCTCACTGATTTGGTAACCATTTCCACTGATGTTAATGAGAACCACATTTTTTTAACTTTTCATTTGTCCTATTTAGATAAAATTCTTAGAGATGTGTCAGCCAAAGAAGCCCCCTCCCAAGTTTCAACTAGAAAGGCTCCAGTTGCCCACTCCATTCATTAGCATGACATATTCTGGAACTGCAGCCCTCACACAAGGAATCCTCTTTAGCAGCCTGAAGATGTTTACTGCCTCTTGAAGATTTCATTTAGATGAGGAAAGAGACCTGATTTTTCTGTTGTATCCAGAAATAGTATATTTGTGTGTGTTTTCTTCTTTTCTTCTTTTTTTTACATAGGGGGAAGTCGTAGAACCCAGTAGCCTCTGCTCTGTAAATCAAGTAGACAACCTATTATGAAGGAGGAAGAGAATGGAGTGCAGCAAGATTGGCCTTTTCTTTCTCACAGCCTCCTCCCCAGCAGTATGAAGAGGCTCTTTCCACACAGATTCTAGGTGTGTGGTGAGCTTCTGAGGAGTTCAGAAATTAACGCCCCCCCCCCAAGCCTTCCTTTCCTGTCTTCTTCCATACTACCATTTTCTTTCTCATACCATCAGGCTAATGTTCACTCAATGGAATAGCAATGGGGAAAGTGCCCCTATATAAGGAAAGTCCTCCCCAGACAAGTATGCCTGGCCTATCATGTGACCGGGATAAACGTTGTACATAGAAATGTGAATCAGTGATGACACTGCTTTCATGTGAACATGGACAATGTGTGCTTGTTGGCTGACATGCCTGTTGGGCATTTATTTATTTAGAAAAATATATATGCCACCTTTGTCAAGCCTTTTCTTCCAACCAAAGTGATCCACTTCACCTCCTATAATTTTAGGACTACGTATGTTTTGAAATATAACCCCCTTCCCTCAGTTGCTAGATGGTTTTATGGTAGCAAGTGTAAAGGCTTTAAGTTTGCTGTGGTGAGGCAATTTTTGTATTGTACAAATATTACTGAAACAGGAGATTCCACAAAACAACAAAGGAGATTTACAGTGCAACCCTATGGAGAGTTACTCCAGTCTAAGTCCATTGATTACACTGTTAGTTACATACCAGTGGTTTTGAAAGAACAGCAGCCTGGGTCTCCAGACAGTCACAGGAGAGGTCTGGCTGAAGCACTTAAACTTAAGCTACTAATGCCTTCAGGTTGTGATTCAAATTCCTTTTAATACTTGCAGTTACAAACAGGATATCACTGCCTAACTCCCAAGAGTCAGACTAAATGGTACTCTGTCTGCTCATCGCCAGAGACAGGCCTTATGACTGGATACTTTGTCCTCTCTCAGAGGTAGAGCTAAAACAATCTGCCACACACCCAGGCAGAGCTATCCTTGATACTCTCTGCTCTTTCTCTCAGGCAGCTCTGAACTAACTGCTGCCTTGTTTCCCTCCAACATCCTCCCCACAAAGGTGACAGGATGCTGGGGCAGCACCCACATAGTTTCAGGGATGAAACAGCGGAGTGGCTATTCTATATTTAAGGGGCAAGACAGCCTGTCTCATCACCTCTCCAGAGATCTGCTTGGGCAGCTCACAAAGAAAATAAAATAAAAATCATAAAACCAGCCATAGAATTTTAATAGTAAAATAAATCATAAAACAAGACATAAATAGAAACTATAAAAACATTAAGCAGTCTACAGTGATGTCCATAGAATAACCCTCATGCTAGTAGTAAACCATAAAAACTGAGCACAAAAATCAGAATACTTCAATTAAAAGCCTGTGTAAAAAGAAATTTTTTGGCTTTGCACCTAAAGCAAATACTAGGCAAGCCTCAAAACAGAGGGCATTCCCAAAGCTAGGTTCCACCACTTTAAAAAGCCCTGTTTCTGTTGCATCACTCCATTCTCCTCTCTCTAACTTTTATTGTTCCATGGAAATAAAACTTAAAGATGGGGAGGAAACCAGAAACTGAAAGCAGAATGAAGGAACACTAGGAAAAACCTGCCAAAATCATCCCCACCAGTTCATTTCTGAACACTGTTGGAACATTTCATTCAGATCTATTATCCTTCTACGGCTACTTAATAAGAAAGGCTCACAGACTTACCTGTGGGTGGTATTGGCACCAAGAGCAAGGCTGAGGTGGAGGTGTGGCCAGTGTAGGAAGAGGAGGGGCAACAGCGGCCTCTTCCAGAGCCACAGCGTGGCCAGCGCCATTCTTAGGAGAAAATCGGCAGGAGCCAATGCTCCATCTAGCTGTAATCAATAAAGTTGTGGCCATTCCAAACAAGAAACAGCATCTGTGTGTTATTCGCCGGAACTCAGACTGAACATAGCACATAGGTGACAAGAAAGGCTCGCAGACTTACCTGTGGGCGGTATTGACACTGAGAGCAAGGCTGAGGTGGAGGAAGAAGAGGGGCAGCAGTGGCCTCTTCCAGAACCACAGCATGGCCGGCGCTATTCTTAAATGAAGATTGGCAGGAACAACACATTTCCCACCCACCGCTCTAACAGGGCAGCAGGGGTGGTCATCACAACTTTATGGGTTGAGCAGTTTTGAGGCATTAGGCCGGATCCTAAAGGGGGTGAGTGGTGCTGTCGGGCAGCTCAACCCATGCGGATTGGGATGCAAGGGCCATCCAGCATGGCTGGTGGCAGATGCATTGGAAAGCAAAAGGGCCTTCCAATGCCAACGAGGATCCATGCCCATATGCCTGGCTAATGCTCCATCTAGCTGTAATCAATAAAGTTGTGGCAATTTCAACCAAGAAACGGTGTCTGTGTGTTATTCGCTGGAACATAACACATAGGTGACAAGATATGATCTGCTCAGATTTTGTACAGTTACTTTCTAAATGCACACACTTAAGTTATGGTTGGCATTCAGGACAGCACAAGTGGGTGACCCACAAAGACTTGTGGGGGGCATCTATTTTCCTGTCCCCCTAGGAATGCCAGGCCTAGACTGTAAAATGCTGAGAGGGATGAGAGACATGAGGAGTGGGTGCAATGTTGGCAATATTGCTGACATTGCTATGTAACTTCTGGTAAAACCCAGAAGTACCAAAAAGTAGCTTTAGGAATTGCCAGAACGGTTTCAAATTTTTTTGCAAATGTGGGGCATGTTTCAGGTTAGTAAAAATAACTACCTTGTCTGTTCATGGTTCCAGTCTCTAGATTTAAGTAGCCACAGCTCTGAATACTGGCTGACATTATTGTCTGACAATGGAGGGAGTTGGAGAATAGCAAAATGTTGGGAAGGAAGCAGAATGCAAGGCTTCAGAACCACCACTACTGGTGATCTAATTGTGTTTATATTTGTGTACTTTTTAATATGAATTAATTATAATTTTTTTAAAAACTTAAAAAAAAACACCACCATTTCTTGTCGTCCCCCCTCCTAATATAAGATGGCCATTTCCAGGCAAACCCAGCCTCTGGACTATAACTCAGCCACATAATTTAAGATTTGTGAAGCTCACGCTACATGTACATGGGAAGTCCATAACTGGAACTTCCAAAATGTTTAATTTTTAAAAGCGGCCAAAGGGGGGCATTTAGGGGCTGAGGTGCTAGTGGAGGGTAGACTAATTTCCCCACCATTTTTTCCCAATAGGAAACATCTCTCCATTCACCCCCAGAGCAGCTATTAGCTCCGGTAGGGGGGAAAATATATTCATATAATATCTGTATTTTTCCTTGCTTTTGCTAATACTTGCTCTGGATATATGATATTTATTTGATATATTTCAGAGAAATAAGTATAAGGGGTAAACTGCTGCTGCTGCTGCTGCCAAGGGAGCTGCTTCCATCAAGGGCTGGGCTTTCCATCTGCCCGGCCCCACCCCTTGCTGCTCCAGCCTACAAAGGTTGTTGTAGCCTGCACTGCTGCTGCTGCTGCTGCCAAGGGAGCTGCTTCCATCAAGGGCTGGGCTTTCCATCTGCCCGGCCCCGCCCCTTGTTGCTCCAGCCTACAAAGGTTGTTGTAGCCTGCACTGCTGCTGCTGCTGCTGCCAAGGGAGCTGCTTCCATCAAGGGCTGGGCTTTCCATCTGCCCGGCCCCACCCCTTGCTGCTCCAGCCTACAAAGGTTGTTGTAGCCTGCACTGCTGCTGCTGCTGCTGCCAAGGGAGCTGCTTCCATCAAGGGCTGGGCTTTCCATCTGCCCGGCCCCGCCCCTTGTTGCTCCAGCCTACAAAGGTTGTTGTAGCCTGCACTGCTGCTGCTGCTGCTGCCAAGGGGGCTGCTTCCATCAAGGGCTGGGCTTTCCATCTGCCCGGCCCCGCCCCTTGTTGCTCCAGCCTACAAAGGTTGTTGTAGCCTGCACTGCTGCTGCTGCTGCTGCCAAGGGAGCTGCTTCCATCAAGGGCTGGGCTTTCCATCTGCCCGGCCCCACCCCTTGCTGCTCCAGCCTACAAAGGTTGTTGTAGCCTGCACTGCTGCTGCTGCTGCTGCCAAGGGAGCTGCTTCCATCAAGGGCTGGGCTTTCCATCTGCCCGGCCCCGCCCCTTGTTGCTCCAGCCTACAAAGGTTGTTGTAGCCTGCACTGCTGCTGCTGCTGCTGCCAAGGGAGCTGCTTCCATCAAGGGCTGGGCTTTCCATCTGCCCGGCCCCGCCCCTTGTTGCTCCAGCCTATAAGACTGCTGCTAGGGGACTGCTCGCCTTGTTACTGTTTATTGTTTTTATACTATGTGTGTTAGTTACTGTAGTCTATGTTGTTAATTTGGTAGGGTATTGGGGTTTTGTGTATGTTTGATAGCTTAGTCTGTGATAGTTGGTGGGCTGTTGATTTTGTGAGGGTGGTGGGTTAGCACTATGTTCATTGGTGAGGAGGCCGGCTTGGGGTCGGGGATCCCAGTGATCCGGGGACGCGGGAGGTATGGTGGTGGGAGCAGATTATGGAAGGGAAGGGCATTGAGACATGGTAGGGCTCGGTGCCCTTCCAATCTGCGTCCCATCCCAAGATATACCTGTTGTGGGGCTAGGATATTAAACCACTCTCCGACACTGGCGCTGTGCAATGCCAGGTCCATAAATAATAAGACCAAAACGCTGCAAGATTATCTTGCAGCATTGAATGTGGACCTGGCTTGCGTGACCGAGACATGGGTGAGGGAGGGCGAGACGGTCGCTTTGAAAGAACTAGCCCCCCCCAGGTTATACGGTCCTCCACCAGTCCCGGACAAGTGGTCGGGGGGAGGCGTGGCTTTGCTCATTCGGGAGTCTTTCTCCTTCAGACCACTCCCCACCCCAAAAATTACTGGCATTCATTGTGTGGGCCTAGTGTTGGACGCCGAGGAGAGGTTGGCAATATGCGTGGTGTACCGACCGCCTACTGCACCTGCATCTTCCCTGTCTGGTCTCTTGGAGGCGGTGGCCAGCTGGGCCTTGGAATTCCCGAAACTTTTGGTTCTCGGGGATTTCAACGTCCATGCTGATGACGATGCCTCCATGCAGGCCATTGACCTGGTGTCCTCCATGGCGGCCCTAGGACTCTCCCAGTTTGTTTCGGCTCCCACACATCAAGCAGGTCACACGCTGGATTTGATTTTTGGGGCAGGGATGATGGTGGTCTTGGATGCCTATGATGCAGTGCCATGGTCAGATCACTTTGTTCTGAAGGCTTGTCTGAGCATGCCGCTCCTTTCCCGGGTGGGCGGTGAGCGGATTTACGCTCGCCCGCGGAGGCTTATGGATTCAATTGGTTTCCAGGCGGCTCTGCGGGATCCGATGCCCCCTGGCAGTACGTTAGATGAGCTGGTGGATGATTGGCATGGCCGTCTTTCCGAAGCCATCGACGCTATTGCCCCCTGCCGTCCTCTCCGAGCCCGCAAACGGGTAGCTCCTTGGTTTACTGAGGAGCTTCGCCAGATGAAGCGGTCTCTGAGACGACTAGAGCGAGTGTGGAGGCGGGGGCGCGACGAAGAGGCAAGAACATCTTATAGGACGTTTATGAAAGCCTATGAGGTGGCAGTGAAAGCAGCAAAGAGGGATTTCTTTGCTGCTTCCATTGCATCCGCTAGCTCACGCCCGGCTCAATTATTTCAAACAGTTCGGTCCTTGGTCTCCCTCTCTCAGGGAGACCACCAAATTCTTAATTCAACTATTGGCTGCGAGGCTTTTGCGAGCTATTTTGCGGGTAAAATCTTGTCCCTTCGCCGTGGCCTGCCACCCACTGTTGATACAGTAAGGGAACTGGAGACCCCTTGGCCGTCTTCTGGGTCCGTATTAGACCATTTCAGCCTGCTCTCTCAGGACGATGTGGACAGGATCCTGCAGGGGATGAGGCCAACCACCTGTCCTCTGGACCCCTGCCCATCCTGGCTGGTGAAGGCCAGCTCGGAGGGGCTACGGGACCATCTGGAGGCCATTGTTAACATCTCCCTGAGCTCTGGGGTTTTTCCAGGAGTGTTAAAGGAGGCGGTAGTGCGGCCCCTCCTGAAAAAACCATCTTTGGACCCCACTGACCCGTCCAGTTACCGCCCAGTGTCGAACCTCCCGTTCCTGGGCAAGGTGATTGAGCGGGCGGGTGGCGGTACAACTGCAGGAATTCCTGAATGATGCTCTAGTCCTGGACCCATTCCAGTCTGGCTTCCGTCCTGGCCATGGGACGGAGACAGCCTTGGTTGCCCTCACAGACGACCTTCGCAGGCATCTGGATCGAGGCGGGTCAGCGCTGCTTGTGTTACTTGATCTCACAGCAGCGTTTGACACGGTTGACTATGATTTGTTGGCCAGCCGCCTTGCCGACGTGGGGATTAGGGGGACAGTCTTACAGTGGCTGGTCTCCTTTCTCCAGGGTCGGGGACAGAGGGTGGCGCTCGGGGGATATCTATCGGCCCGTCACCCTTTGGTGTGCGGGGTTCCCCAAGGGGCGATACTCTCCCCAATGTTATTTAACATCTATATGCGCCCCCTCGCCCAGTTGGTGCGGAGGTTTGGGCTGGGTTGTCATCAATACGCGGATGACACCCAACTTTTTCTGTTGATGGACGGCCGGCCAGACACGGCCCCAGACAATCTGGCCAGAGCTTTGGAGGCTGTGACGGCATGGTTGAAACAGAGCAGGCTGAAATTGAACCCAGTGAAGACAGAGGTCCTGCAGCTGGGACGGGGGCTGCCAGATGTTGGGATCCAGCTCCCTGCCCTGGATGGGACACCACTGGCAACTTTGCCAGTGGTAAAGAGTCTGGGTGTGCTCCTGGATGCCTCCCTATCGATGGAGGCCCAGGTCACGGCGGTTGCCAAGTCTGCATTTTTCCATCTTCGTCAGATCAGGCAACTTGCCCCCTACCTGACGCCCCAGGACCTGGCTACAGTGATCCATGCAACGGTCACCTCCAGGCTAGATTACTGTAACTCACTCTACGCTGGGCTACCCCTGGGCCTGATCCGGAAACTACAACTGGTCCAGAATGTGGCAGCACGGGTCCTGACTGGTATACCTTACCAGTCACACATCACACCTGTCCTGCGCCAGCTGCACTGGCTTCCGGTTGAATTCCGAATCAGGTTAAAAGTGTTGGTTCTTACCTTTAAAGCCCTGAGTGGGTTGGGACCGGCATATCTTCGGGACCGCCTCTCCCTGTACGTTCCCCGGAGATCGCTCCGATCAGCGAATAAATATTTACTTGTGGTCCCCGGCCCTAAGGAAGCCCGCCTCGCTTCAACCAGGGCCAGGGCTTTTTCAGTCCTGGCCCCAGCCTGGTGGAACGCTCTGTCAATGGAAACCCGGGCCCAGCGGGACATATTATCGTTCCGCCGGGCCTGTAAGACAGAGCTGTTCCGCCAGGCGTTTGGTGATTGAAGGGGGCGGTGCCATGTCGGCCTCCCACCTTTGGGGTGGGGAAGGTTCTCCCCACCACTGCACCTTGTTAATTTGTTTTATTATTTGTATATTGATTTTAGTTTTGTTTTTATCAATTTTAACTGTTCACCGCCCAGAGCCCCTGGGATGGGCGGTGTATAAATTGAATAAATAAATAAATAAATAAATAAACAAAGTATCTCAGCCCAATGGCCCAGCCTTAATTCATCCCAATTAGGTGTGTGCAAAACAAAACAAACGAGCTGAAAATACACCTGGAAATTGCTGTTTTGTTTTGTTAAAGTAGTTTCAGGAATGATGATTCTAATCTAGAAACCAAAATATAATGACATTCTTCAACCAAAAAAATTGTCAGTTTTTATCTTGCAGCAGTGGCAGTATCTTGTTTTACTTTACAGCATTCATTAATCGGATCCCAAGGGAAGAGAGCCCATACATTATTAATTAACTGTTGATGGGAAAGGGGTATGTGTGCAATACACACAAGTGCATCTTTTCCCCCCTGTCACTGTCTGGGAAATGGCATTGTTTCCTTGCCAATTGGGATATTGGAAGAGGAGACCCGACCTTGCCAATTGGCTTTGGAAATATGTGGAAGGGGGAACTATTGAATAATATGGGACTTACAGCTGAATGGATCTGTTTAGAATTGCTCCCCCCACCACATTCTGAGAGCTACTCTTTGACCTCTTTTCTCTTTCAAAAACAATCCTGCCTGCCCACAGCAAAAAGTAAACTGCTAGAAAAAATACAGATCTTTTTAGGTGCCTGGTAGATGGGGGTGGGGGGTGGGGGGAGAGAGATTCAGACAACCATGCTGCCTGCCTGCCTGCACTTGGGTGATGGAGATTGGCAGAGATTAATGCAAGAGCACACGCACACACCCTCATGGGAATAAAACTGCAAATCACAAGGAAACATTGCACAAGAGGCAACAGCAGGATACAAAACTAATAATTTCTTAGCAGTAAAGGAACAGAAAGCAGTGAATGGAAAGCAGGATTGTTTTTAATGAGACTTTCCCGCTACCCCTTTGCTAGCCAATTTCTGGCCTCAATGTGCGTCTGCCAACACTCATCTTCTTCAGGTCCATTGGTTTGTGTGTGTCTAGTGCAACTGAGGAAAAACTCATTGCATAGACGGTTTAAAGGGAGGACTGTGTTGCGTATTATTATGGAGCCGTTAGGTACAAAAAACAGCTGCCCCGATAAGCCTGGAAGCCCTCCTTGCAAAGAATGGGGCTGAAGCTCATGATAAAAAAAAAAAAAAGAATGGATTACATCTGAGGCAGCAATGCCCATTCAGAAAAAAAAATAACAGTATGCACATAGTTCATTCTGAAATCCCAGATCCAAAAGTGAAATGGAAACCTTTTCAGTGCACACCTCTACTCCCTCCTAAATGACTTCTTTTCAATATTGAAGAAAACTTCAGGAAATCCAGTAATGGATCTTCCACATTACTTGAAGTTAAACCCTCAGAGTATTATGTAGTGGTTAGACAAGGAAATTAGTTGTGGCCATTTCATTTTATTTGCTGTTACTTTATATGTTTGATTTAAGTTTATCAAATAACTAATATTTTGAGGGAGGCATATCCTCACATTTCTGATAAGTTAGGAAAAGCTTGTTTTCAAACTTTTTCTTTTTAAAAAAATTCAAATGTTATTTGTGCATGTATGATTTGAAGAACTAGTTTCACAATTCTTTAAATCCTAGGTATGGACTCTGACCTTTGGATGTAAAATCAGAGAACCAACTATCATGTCACATCTGTAGCTTGGAAGCCATAATGATGTGGCTCCTTCAAGCTGCTCCAATAACAAAGAATCTCAAGTTCATGTGATTGCTTCTGACGTTATTCTCATCTGTCCCAGAGCCAGGTGCAGCACTGGCACAGGACGGGACTTAGTATGACTATCAACTTCACCCTTGTGATTTGCACTTCTTACCTTACCCTAGCCATATAGAAGGAACCAGGCTCCTCTTAAAAAAATGTGTGTCCTTCTGATAAAAACTTACCAAATGCAAGTAGTACTTCTTTTTAAAGAGGGAACAAGAGTTGATTAGAAGTCAGCATGGTTTTCTAAATATAAAAGTTCAGCAAAAAAGAAACAAAAAGAAAAATGAAGTGTCAAGCATTCCGCTATTAATCATTAATTCCTCTGTTTGATCGCTGAATGCATTCTTTTCTCATTGTATATTCTATTTTAGCAAGCTATTCTTTACTTCTGTTTATCACGAGATACTGTTATTTATTCCACACTTATTTCTACTCCTTTTCTATAGCATGATACTTCAGAAGTATTTGTTCATGTAACAACTCCCACATGATCATTTTTAGGAACACACAATGACTGACATTTGCTTAGGAACTCATGGAATCAGTGTTTGTGTAAAACAGCACCTCTATAAGGGAATTTCTGATTTCTGTTATGCCATTAGAAACTACCACTAAAATTCTAGTAGTGCAATCCTAAGAAGAGTCACACCCTTCTAAGCCCCTTGATTTCAGTGGATTTAGAAGGGCAATACTCTGCTTAGGATTGTAATGTAGGGCACCTACAGACCTATTTTACTGATGCATATTATATGATTGGAATTAAGTGTATATGATGCAATTAAAGTCAGGGCTTGCAGGGCTTGTGTGGCTTTAACAATGTTGTATTTCTGTGTGGAAGAGCTATGTTTGTTAAACTTCTGTCCATCGTGCTGTGGCACAGAAACACCGCCAGGGAAACAATGAGTCCTCAATAAGAACGCCAGCTGGAGAAATCCTTTACGAAGCCTGAAGTATTATCTTTTTAATAATAAAAAATATACCACAAATCCTAGAATCTAAATTGTGATTATCAGATCCATTTGACTGTTCAGCCATAATGTAATGTCATCCCTGTAGTCTCATATCAAAACAGCTATATAAAATATATCTGGAGTCAAATAATTGTCTCTGAAAATTCTAATAGGTAGGTAAGAGATAAGAGCTCTGCATTTTTCTCAACTTAAAATCAGGCTGGCTGACTTGACCTTCAGCACTGAACTCAGTGGACGCATATAGGTGACATATACAACTCCACCTGAAAAGGTCAGGGAAGCTGCTAGCACACTTTTCCTGCTGAGACACCTGTGGGAGGCAGCTGAATATATTCATTTTGTCAAGAGTCAAATGCATTTAGGGCACAAGGGACTTCATGGCCAGAGTGGGGGTGTTTTGAAATCTGTAATATGTCACTTCTGAAGGCTGCAAAGTGGGGGCAATGTGAGTTTCCTTATGGGAACTTAGCAGAAATCTCAAAGAAACTTGCTGTGTGGCTCAGGCCAGGGCCTTGAGAAGCTTTTTGCAGGTTTGCAACTATGATGGATTTCAGAACACATTACTGCCAATCTAGTACATTTCCCCCAACACTTTTTTTTTTAAAAAAAGAGAGACCTGAAAAAGTCAAAACCTTTTCAAAATATTATATTTGATTGCCTGTGTCACATTTCATCCCCCCCTTTTAAGGGGGTACTATTATGCCTTTTGATAGAAAGAAGAAGAGAGGACATTTTCTCATTTTCTGAAACAGAAATATAGCTGATAAAGAAGCAGAAAAGTTTATATCACAGTTCTGATAATGATCCATCCCCAGTTCAAATGATATCTTCTGAATATAAGATTTAAGACTGCATTTTTTGCATTTCATTTTTCTAATGGAAATCTTTCACTTTGTCTTTAACTTGTTAAATCTCCATATTTTTTCTGAACTGAAGGAAATTATGAAAGTATTGAATTGAAAGAAGAATAGATTAATGGAAGAGCGGCCCATTAGTGGCCATGAACATGATGTTTAAATGCAAGGACCGAAGATGTAGAGTGGAGAGTGAATCAGGAACTTACAGCTACCTCCCCATGAAGATCTCAGGCAGAGGCTTAGTTCCCATTGCAGGGACCCAGATAGCAAATAAATTTATATTCAGAGAGAGTGTACCTTTCAGTTTGCAGTAGGGAAAGAACAGTCCTTATAGACCTTCTGGAGGTATTTAGTTTGCCACTTTGGGATTTACTTCGTAGAGCCAGATAGTCCATTGGTCTGATTCAGCAGGGCTCCTCTTATAAAACTGATTTTGTGAAACTGATCATTTTATATGAATATCATAAATAGGGATGCAATCCCAAGCAAAACAAAACTAATGCTCCGTTAATTCTGCATTTAATTACTTTTGATTGATGGAATATATCCTAAATATTTCAGTCTAATTCACCTAAATCAAACAAAACTAAGATTGAAGGCTAAAAAAGCACAAACGTCCATATGTTTCCAAGTCATGCTGAGAGCTCAGTATGATCAAACAAAAATTATTCAGAAGAATAATATAAGTAGATGGACTGGAGAATTTGCAACCAAGAGGCATGTGCAGACGTTAGGTTTACATGAACCGGGAGCCTGCCAACCTTGCAAATCAGGAGCAAGGGGCATGCATTGGTGATTTGCAGGGACTACATGCTACCAATATGTGCAGTTGGCAGGCTCCCAGTTCATGTGAACCTAATGTCTGCAGAGGGCACAACAGTCACAAAAATAACAAGAACAAAAATGCTTGAGAACCAAAAACAATTAAGGGTAGAAATTGGGGATATATGTTTCTCATGAAAAGTATCCTAATGCTTTTGTTTGTTCATATTTTATATTCATTTTACAATGCTAAATCTTAGTGACTGTTGTCATCAGTCCAACATCTTCTTGGCCTTTCTCAGGCTGCCTCCATTTTTGCAACCAAGACCACTTCTTCTCTGTCAGTCATTGTATTGATTTCAATGCACTAAGACTGGAGTAACTCTTCTTAGGATTGCAGTGCATACGTTTCTTTACCCTCTGGCTTGGTATCTTTGGCTCCTGCCTCCCCTTCTTAGATGATATATGGTACACAGTGTGGGTGAGGTTGGAATATGCAAGTTTTACCTAAGTATCTGGGTTTTGAGGACTGTTATTTTATGCTTTTATTGTGAGTGGTTGAGTGTGCTAATTATTCCCTATAATAAAACCATTTTGATTCCATCATATCTAAGGCCTCAGGACTAGAGATGGGCACGAACAGTAATACAACTAAAAAAAGCCATGAACAGCCCAATCAGCTGTTCGCGAACAAGCTGTTCATGAGGCCCCATTCTAAACAAACAGGTGGTTGTTGCAAGCTTTGTTTGTTGCTGTTCGTCAAGCCAGACAATCTGGCACCTGCAATCAATTCCCTTGGCAACCGGAGGCAGGGGCTGCTTGAACTCTGTCTGAACTCCTGCTGTTACCCTGGAAACCTCAGTCTAAGCCCAATTTAGCTTGATAGGCAGGTCTTCCTTTCAAGTGTGGAGCTCCAAATTTGTTACAAGGAAGCAAAGAGCAGGGGGGAGGGGGCTCCCAGCTCCGGTTTTGCAGATAGTAAGGGAGAGACAGTTGCAGTTGGCATTTTGAGAGAGAGACAGGGAGAGTGCATTGGAGCTTGAATTTTCTTTGTGTGTGGTAGGATAGGGATCTACCTCTTCAAGTTCCAGGGCTGCTGCCAGGCTCTTGTCCAAGCTATTATTTATTACTGGTACTTTTCCTGCTGCCTGCTAAGGTAAGGTTTCTGGGAGTGGTGCGGTAGGGATCTACCCCTTCAGGTTCCAGGGCTGCTGCCAGGCCCTGGGGCCAAGCTATTATTTATTATTGGTACATTTCCTACTGCCTGCTCATGTGGTATTGGAAGTGGTGTGGTAGGGATCTTGATGGCTGGAGGAGGGCCTGCTGGCCCCCATGAACAACAAACAATGAACATGTTCGTGAACAGGTCATGTTCGTCAATGTTCATTGTTCGTGGATGGCAACGTCAACAAACAACATGTTCTTTTTTTTCTGTTTGTGCCCATTTCTACTCAGGACATCTTCAAACTTAGGCCTGGAGCTTCATCAATTTGTCAAAGATCTCTTTGTTACTACCTATATTGGTCACTGGCCAGATTGGGTACATTTTTGTAGCAAGATATAAAACCTAAGCTCTTAATAGTAAAGGGTAGTGCATGTTTGTGTGTGTGTGTGGGGGGGAGCTTTCATACAGACATATGTATAATAGGTACACCTGTATCCCCTAACCACATTCATTAGCAGGAGACATATTACATATTAATTTAGTTCTAGTTTGGATGATTTCATTCCTTTTATATTCACTTGTAATCATTATCAATGTTTTGGATCTCTACTTTTTGCTATTGATTTTGTGTATTTGCTTATATTATGCATCTGTCATACAGATTTTAGATGCTATTTTTACATGCATTGTACATCACATATCCACAGTAAATATATAATGTATTGATTCATAAAATAACTTTATAATATGTATATTTTACAGTAAAATGGCATCATATATAAAATATAGATTTGCCTCAAGCAAGGAAAAAGTTAAATCAGTGCAGAGATCAGGGGTTGAATCAGCAAGAATGTGAAAATCAAAATCATCCCCAATTTTATTACTGTCATAAATATTTAGCCATTTCCTTTTTCACAAAGATAAGCAAAAATTAGCATTTTTCTTGCATTTCTTTTGGTAAATATATTTTATTTCCATTATTTGTCACTGTATAGTAACACAAATTAGAAATAGCTAGGCACTGAGTATTCAAAATGCCATCTGCATTCTCTCAAAGTTTGGATTGCTCGTATCTAAGCCGTTTGATTTATGGCCAACAAAGAAAACAATAAGAAATCAAATTCCATTCACAACCAAATTGTTGAACCCAGGCAGATTCTTCTTCTGTTCACTTTAGTGGTGAAAAAGCCCTTTGAGTTCAGCAGAGCAGAATCATCCTAAACGTTGATAGCGAGGAGCACTCCCAATATCTTCACTTAATGGGATGAACTTCCATTCTGCATAAAAAGTGGTCAAATTAATCAGCACAAGAGACAAGTTTTGAATAGTGAAAAATAGAACTGCTTTTACCTTCACTTTTAAATAACCTTAAAGGCCCTGTATTTATTTTTTTCAAGCCAAATTATCTCAGTTTACATAGCTTTCTTCAATGGAACATATGGTCAGAAGTAATAAAGTTAATAATGATCAGGCAAAAGTGTATGTCCAGAAGGTTTGCTAATGGGGTTGCCAGGTGTCCAATTTTGACAGTCCAGTATTTTTCCCTTTCTGTCCAGTCAAAATAACTGAGAAAATACTGGACGTATATAAATGTCCTGAATTTTCTAATTAAATAAGTCTGCAACCACTTGGGCCAAGCTCCATGCACATGCTCTTTCTTTCCTGTGGGGCTCGCTAAAGCAGTGACATTCCCATGTGCTTTTTTCCTTAAAGCAGCCAGCAAGGTTTACAAGAACTAAATGTACCACTAAGTGGTCAGGAGGATGCTCCTGGAGAAATCCTGTTAGATTGGCTGAAAAAAGCTGGAAAGAGAGAGACCTTTGCAGCTAGCAAATTAGCTTTCCTAGTTGGTTCCAGTTGACTGTGGGGGTAGATGGTGGCAGGATAGAATCTTCTAAAGAAAAGAGAAACAACGGCTCCTAGACTCAACTGGGAGCCCAGGTTGCGGGTGACGCAGGGGAGGTCAGTGTGGAGACGGCATGGTGGCTGCCATGATGTGGAGGGGTGGGGAATGACCAGGGGCCAGGGGAGCACGCCCATGCACATCCGATGTGGGCCCCTGATCTGGGAAGCTGGCCCCTGCCCCTCAGCACTTGGCTCATGGCGGCATCCCGCCCAGCCCTCCCTTTTGTCACAACTTTGGAGTGAGTAGACGGCAGATTGGGCATTGTACACTGGTCCATTTGGGGGGAAACAGGGCCCTCCGGCTCAGTTTCCCTATTATGGGGATCCCCATAAGTGGTCTGGGGAGTGAGGAATGGCCAGTGCATGCCCAGTTGGGTGCTGTCAGTCCACCTCACTCCCAGGTGGCAGGGGATGATTCACACAGGGGTGTGTACCCACGTGGTATCCCAATGGCTGTCATCCCATGGTTCTCCCCCTCAGCAGGGGTCTGAGGGGGCATGTGGGTCATCGGCTTGGCAGGTGGGTCAGCTGATTCCCAGATCAGTCCCTATGTGTGCCTTTGCTCCCTGAGCTGTAATCTCAATAAAGTTGTGGCCTCTTTACCTCCAGCACTGTGTCCGTGTGTTTTTGTTGCCATGCCCCCTCCCTGCTCTACTCCCTCACTTAGTACTTGCCTGCAAAAAGGATCTTGGGGAGGGGGGGTCACACTGAGAAAAAAGACTGGAGAGTTCAGATGCAGCAAATTCTTTGTAGGGTGGCATGTGGTCAGGAGGATGTCTGTGTTTCATTTTGATCTTTTGTGCAGCCTTCGTGACTGCAGGCACTTTACTACTGTCAAGTACTTCTAGGCTACAACAGGATTTGATTCCAGTAGCACCTTACAGAACAACAAGATTTTGGACAGTCAGAACTCCCATCTTCAGAGAGTCTGAGTCTCAAAAGCTTGTACCCTGAAAATCTTATTGGTCTCTAAAGTGCCTCTGGAATCAGATCCTAGTGTTCTATTGCTACTCACCTAAAACTATCTTTAAGGCTGCAAGACTATGCACATTAACCCACAAGCAGGAGTGTGCATAAAGAAAAAAAAGAACTGAAAAAACACAAAAATTATTGGTTCGGCTCATTAAAGCATCTTCTAGAATTATGGAACACATTGGAAAACAAGACTGAAAAGTTTGTGTTTCATTTTGGTTCTTACCTGTGCAGTGACTGCACAGGTAGGCCTGTCAGTGCATTCAGCAATATCTTGTTTTCCTTAATAGAAAGTCTGTCTCCACTCATGCAACCAATTGGATCCAAAGGGGAGAGACTGAGACCTCATTAACTCCAACGGTGTGCTCAGTGAGCATGAGTGCGTTTTTTCTCCAGTGATTCCTGGGCAATAGCAGTGGAATTGAGTGGCTCGTAAGGATCAAATTGCAAAAAGATTGCTTTGGGCTGGGGAGAGGAGCAGCAGATGGAACGATGCCATTGTCATCCCTTTTCGTGTATTTTTACACAAAATGCAAGAAAAGGCTGGCAACATGCACATGGATGTGCACTCGTGGGTTTGAAGAAAAAAGGGTCTCCTTTAGTCTTCCAGCCCGTGGGTGCTGCAAATGCTCATGATATGTAGATTATGGTGAAAACTGGGAAGAAGCAATTATTAAAAGAGAGCTCCACTGACCAGGTCCCAGGCACGTGCAGTTGGTTCATGCCCACTCAGCCTTTGTTGCTGCTGTCTTTTACTTAGGTGCCATTGTGCCAGGGCTACCACTGTGACTAAAGAAGTCCTCCAAAGATAGCAGGTCAAAGATCACCGGGTGGAATTTCATCTGATTTTCTGATTAAAAGCCAGAGTTAAATGATGGGGAGGTAGCAGGGGTGTGCATTACAGACTCGCAGATGCACACATCCCCAAGTCTTTCCAGAACAATATTCCAAGTGGAAGGACCTATCTGGTCAAATTTTTTATTTTCTGGCACACCAATGGGACTCTCTCGTTCAATTCTGCCTGCCATTTCTTCTCAATCATTTTCTTTTTTTAAAAAAAAAATCAGTTTTTTTTACAAAAAACTAGGTTTTATAGATGTGCCACATGGCCTGCACAACTTGTTAAAACTACTCCTTTTCTCTGATTGATAGATGAATGGATGGTCCTGAAAACAAGAGTAAGATGCCTCACTAAAAGGTGGTTAAGAATTGCTGAGTTTTAAAAGGTTTTTTTGTTTTTTAAAAAAAGCTAACAATACTAGTCTGACATGCTAAGCTCTACTATACCACATCCCCTCTCCCACCCAATGTAATATGTACAAATTCATACAGAGTTTTCTGGGTGTAAAATGGTTGTACAGCAGGTAGAAATTCAACAGACAAAGCTAACAATAGGTTATGTTTTCATTATACTGCTACTTTATAATTTCGCAAAAGCAAAACCCACTGAATCCCTGATCATATTATAGTCTACAGGGTACAAGTAAAAACTACAACATACATTTCAGTGTGGCATGGGTTTTGCCACAGTTGTTGGTTCATAATGACAACAACAACATTTGATTTATATACCACCCTTCAGGACAACTTGACATCCACTAAGAACAGTTTACAAAGTATGTTATTATTTTCTCCACAACAATCACCCTGTGAGGTGGGTGGGATTGAGAGTGCTCCAGAGAGCTGTGACTGACCCAAGGTCACCTAACTGGCTTCAAGTGGAGGAGTAAGGAATCAAACTCGGTTCTCCAGATCAGAGCCCCACTGCTCTTAACCACTACACCAAACTAACATGACAGTTTCTTTCAGTCCCTTTCAGCTTATCCCCCATCAGCATCATTCAAGCTTGGGTGGGGGGCATAGAAAGGCACCGGTGTCTTTGCAGAGATCTTTACACATAGCATGCATAGAAAATTAGCCAGGCAATAGACGGGTTTGCCATCTGAGAAGAGGAAGCAAAACTTTGCATTATGTTATCAATAACTTTTTGAAAGTTGGAGTACTATTGGTTGGGAGGTATAGATTTTCCTGTGCATATTAAATAGTACATATTTTTATAGTCATATTAAATAGTACAGAAACCTCCCAGAAGGAACATACAAGCAGTAACAGACAATACACATCTCTTTTGAACTATTTTCTTTCAGTACTGCTCTCCTACCTATGTAAAAAAAAATCCTTTGGCCTGATATGTCATGTTATCTAGATGCAGCAAAGATGATTTTAGGTAGTTAGCCATGTCAGCCTGTAGTAGATTACACATATATAGCTTGCTTCCTGACACTGTAATTTAGAATACACTTCCAAATCTCTGCCTGAATTATAAAGACTCCTCATTTTCCTTGTATCTGATGAAGGGAGCTTTGACTCTCAAAAGTTCATACCTTGGAAATCTAGTTGGTCTTTTTTTTTTATCCCCCCCCCCCCCCCCCCGATTTTTAGACTTCTTCTCCCTCAAAATGAGACCCGGAGCGGTTTACAACATCAAAATCCAATTAAATATTATGCAATAAAAAACTAAAAAAATATATCAAAAAAATGAGAAGGGGTGGGGAATTCCCACAAGAAAACAACCAATACAAACACTGTAATCTCAAAGACTGGGGCAACTGCAAAGTAAACAACCAAGTGCTATTGGGCCTGGATCTTGTTCTTCTATACGCTGCAAAGAAACAACATACCTAATAGTCAATATTGTCCCATCTGGGGGATATGTAAGTCTGCTGATCAGACTCACATTGAGAGAAGGGAAATCTTTCTACAAATCCAGGGTAACCCCAGGTTTGCAGAAAAATCCCAAAACATAATAAATTGTGTGTGTGTGCACACATATGCATGTGTATGAAAATCCCCAAAATACTCTTGTACAAGTGCTCTTGTACAAATGCTCTTGTACAAAGAGATGCTGAGGGTGGGTGGGGGAGGAAAACCAGGTACCTCCTCTTCCAAGTCCTCTACATCCCCCATGCAACCCTGACCCATCTGCCTCCACCAGTGCTTCAGAGGTAGGCAAGGAAGAGGAGTAGCTCCCCCCCCCCCAGCACCACCACAGCAGCTGCTGCCCCTGCCATAATGACTGGTTGGGAAAGTGGAGCAGGAAGGGAGGAGGATTTGGCTGGGAGACCAGAATAGCAGAGCAGGGGAGGGCTGGACAGGCAGGCATAGTGGAGAGGGGGTGGGTGAGTGAGCCCAATCCCCTCACCCAGAATTGCCACAGAAATAATGCTGTGGGTGAGTGGATAGGCGAGCACTGGGAGCCCCCACCTACGACCCTCCCCCACATCCCAAGCTCCCTTCTGACCTACTTAACACTGTGAGAAAGACTGCAGCCCCAAGTTCTCCCCCTCTGCTGCAGTCCTGCCATCATGACGATTTGGGTAGCCAGAAGAGGGTTTCACAGAAGTGAGGACTTTGGACACAATCCCAGCTGTGGGGAGGGAGCAGGCAAGCAAGACAAATTACTCTCCACCACTGACTCAGAGGATGGGTGAGGAGCAGCAGAAACCTCTCCCCACCCAATATCCCTGATTTGGGAGTGAACTGCTGGGTTCGGCCACTGGGTGGGTGAGTAGAGCAGTGAGGGGAGCATGCAACTGGGCACCCGGGACAGAAGGGGGCATGACCAGGCAGAGCAGCAGGGAGGGGGCAGGTGAGCAAACCATCTCCCACATGAGTCTCATGAGGAGGGAGACAGAGAGAGATTAAAGAAGGGGGTGGGGAGGGAAAATCAGAGTGAGAGAGATGTTGCATCCCTGCAAGTGGGATGTCCCATCCCTGCAAGTTCCTTGGGGTCCTCATTTGTAAGCTTCTAAAAAGCTGCCATAGGCACCCACACCAAAGCAGACATTCTTTTCCTCTTAGAATAGCCAACACCACCCATGCCAGAATTTACATATTTCCTCGAGGTTAAAAAACAATCTTCTTTTGCTCTCACAGCTTCAACTCCCCAACCCCAACTCTCTCTCTTGGGTGGAACAGGGCTCCAGCTTCATTTCCCAGAGCCCAATACAAACCCATACTGCAGAAATACACAAAATCCTTCCCATAATACAATTTGATAAGGAAAAAAAATCCATTTTATTATTTTCAGTAACATCATCCTGATAAAAGAGTTCAACGCATGGACCAATGGATTCTGTGTAGATTCAGCCTCACAACCCATATTTCATTTTAGTTAAATTAAAACACATATGCTGCTTTGCTGCTATGAACACCCCTCCCTCAATTTACAGTAGCATTATGCTTGTATTGAGATCCAATTTGAACCACAACTGTAGCCTTCTGACAGGATCATTCCATGACACCGGCAACAGTCAGCCACTATAGTCCCAGGATGCAGCAGCAGCAGCAGGTCATGCTGTTCTGAGCATAAAAGTGGGCAGGAATCAAACGAAGCAGCAGTGGGAATGATGCATCCTGTAGACTCAAAGTGCTAAAGCACAGATGATAACTATAGTTCTTTGCCACCCTCCCCTTCTTTTTTTACCAGCTTTCTAATGAAGCCCTGTTCTTCTGCACAAGCTTTTACTGGGGGCATTTGAATTGGGCACATAATGAAAGCAGAAGCTGGAGATATAGCTCTCCTTTTTACAAATTCCTTCCACATTAAACTGTGCCATTTTGCATGATTTCATTTCTGAGCCAAAGCATTCAGCTGACTAACTCTGTGCAGATTCTTTTCTGTAAAGAGGTTTACTGTGGCACTGTAGTCAGCCATCACTGAAAATTACTAACCTAGCATTACAGCAAGAGGGGAGGAAGGAATTGGAAGGGGAAAGCTGTGCTTTGCATTCATTACACTTGCATGTTGCTGTTCTTGATTTGTGAATGATTCTCAGAGTGTATTTCAGGATGCAGGATTCTAGTGCAGCAGTCGGTGACTTTGAAAAGGTAGCTTGCATGACACTCAGAACTTTTAATCTCTCTCTCTGCATGCAGGTCTACCGTTGGTCTTCCCTATTTATTATTTTTTCCACATTTTTCTCTTTTCTATATAAACTTCCCTCCACAAAGCCATATAATTTCTCAAGGCATATAAAGTCTAGTGATTTGTCAGTGGCTGAAAAAATACATATATTACTGGGCTAGTGTGTGCTGTGTAATTCAATCTTCATTCCAATTCAGCGCTACATCTGGGAAGTGGACCAGAAGTGTACAGTAAATTACAATGAACTTCTCAATAATTTTTTTTAAAATTTACTACATTTAATTATTTCTTTTTTCCAAATTGTACACCTTCCAGGAAAGATAAAATGGGTAGTTTAAAAAGTATAAAATGGCAATCTGTTAAGCTAATTTCATGCATATAGTTTGCAGGCAAAGGTGTAGAAACTGGGAGAGTAACATAAAAAGATGAATGTACAATGTGAGAAGCTTTTGAGTATATGCAAACTGCAGTTCCCACCATGGACTTAATTTCTTCCAAGATGATGAACCTGTATCTATGCTGTACTACATCGGAATCTATGGCTCAGTTCTAGCATCACAAAAAAAACAAAACAAAAACCTGGCTTATTTTAACTGTGAAAGTAGGATTCTGATGATCACCCAGTTCCTAGTTTACCAGTTTCACTGGCCTCTCCCTTTATTTTAGGAATGTGTTGCTAGGTAACAAGCTAGGGCATTTGTATTTGTCATCATCCCAAACCACAGTTAAGACTACCTATAGTTAATAAACCAGCATCATACCATGGCTTCAGGTCCTGATTTGAAACTAACTAACCATAGTTAGAGGAGTGGCCTGCATTTGGACAATCACACTACCCATAGTTTAGAGATGGGCACGATCGGCATTACAATTTGAAAAAAAAACCTGATAATGGCGTTCGCACCATCGGGACCTGGCTGATCGGTGCCGTCCACGGCAACCGATCCAGCGGTCAGGGGTTTGCTTGTTCAGGGCTTGATCGGATTGATCAGTTTCTGTTCGGGATTGCAGACACTCAGGTGTCAGCAATCTATTCCCCTGGCAATGGAACCAGGGGAATGACTGAGCTGTGTTTGCCCTCCTTCGGTCACCCTGGAAATGCGAATGGAAGCCCAGCTTTCCTTGATCAGCGGGGCTTCCTTCCAACCACGGACCAGCCAGCAATGCATCACCATTTGGGAGAAGAGAGGGGAGGGAGGGGGAAGGGGGTGTTCTGTAGCCATGGGCACTCCAAATGTTTTTTGCTTCTTAAAAAACCGGGGCTTTGTAGGTTGAATGGCTGTTTTTCTGTCTGTCACTCTCTGTTTTTAACCTGCTTTTAAAACACTGTACTTTGTGGGAAAACCTCATTCACGGCTCTGTGTGTGTGTTTAAAAGGGAGTGGGTAAAAGCTGGATCCAGATGCTTTTAAACAGATCCTCATCATGAATTCATATGATTTTTATGTTGAAACAAAACAAAAAGGCTGTCATATTATAGATCATGTCCTAGTCTACAGACAGCAACAAAACAATCATGCATCCACTAATCCGTGGCGCTGCCATGGCACAAAAACATGCTAAAAAAGCACAGATCCGCATGGATCCTCTTGATTTTTAAGTAGGGCCACCCAAAATCCACCACACAATCATAGACCGTGTCTGTTGCCACAAATGGGACCAAAAAAATTAGCTATCCACTACTTCGTGGAACTGCCATGGTGCAAAAATACAGTTTAAAAGCACGGATCTGCATGGATCCTCTAGGTTTTTACACGACACCACCCAAAATCCACCATACAATCCCAGATCATGTCCATTGCCACAAAAAGGGCAAAAAAAATCAGTTATCCACCGCTTCGTGGCACTCCCACGGTGCAAAAACATGGTCTAAAAGCATGGATCCTCATGGATCCTCGTGATTTTTATGTAGGGCCACCCAAAATCAACCATAAAATACCAGATCATGTCCATTGCCACAAATGGGACCAAAAAAATCATTCATCCACCGCTTTGTGGCAACGCCACGGCGCAAAAACATGGTTCAAAAGAACGGATCCTCATGGATCCTCTTGATTTTTACATGGGGCCACCCAAAATCCAGTATACTGTCCCAGATCATGTCCAATGCCACAAACAGGACCAAAAGATCTAAAATATGATAGCCTTTTTGTTTTGTTTCAATGTAAAAATCATATGAATTCATGAGGATCCGTGTCTCAGGTTCATGTTTTTTCACCGTGGCAGCACCAAATATGTTTGGATCTGTGTTTTTTATATTTCAGTCTGTGGACCTGGCTGTGATATGTGATTTGATGTTTCATTTGTGTTTTTCCTATTGAAAAAACCATAGGATCCGCGAGGATCCATGTGGATCCTGGTTTTACTTTCTTCCTGTTTAAAATATGCTTTTGGAAGACTGGCTGCTTGCTTTTAAAATCGGGGTGAGGAGGAATGGATTCTATCCCTGCTTTTTTTAAAAGCTGGCTGAAACTTGTTGACGGGGTCTCTCTCTCTCTCTCTATTTGGAGAGACAGGGATGGGTTAAAAACCTTTCCCCCCTCTGCTCTAAGTGTGTGTGTGAAAGCGACTCGTCACTGGATTAAAAACTCCCCCCCCCTGCTCTAAGTGTGTGTGTGTGTGTGTGTGTGTGTGTGTGTGTGTGTGTGTGTGTGTGTGTGTGTGTGTGTGTGTGTGTGTGTGTGTGTGTGTGTGTGTGAAAACATCTCCTCCCTGAGGGGAGGTGGCTTGTCGCTGGGTTAAAAACTCCCCCCCCCCCATGCTCTAAGTGTGTGTGTGGGGGGCGCCCCTCCGCTTTGGCCTCCCCGATCCCAGATCGGAAATGGGACTTGATTGGTATGGATCGGTGATCTGGGGTCATCGCCGGCGCGGATCCACGATCAGTTTGATCGGTATTTTTTTTTGGATTGTGCCCACCTCTACCATAGTTTAATTAAACCAAGTTTTTGTGTGATTTTTCAGCTGAATCCTTATTTATTTATTAGCAAGTTTTCTACCTTGTCTTTCTGCCCTCAAAGGGTCAACAAGGCAGTTAACAAAGTTAAAAGACACAAATCAAAAACTCATCATAAAATCCATTAAAACCAACACAAATACACACCATTAAAACAATTTTAAACCAAAATTTTAAATATATATAAAGATAAAAACAACAGTTAATACACGGGAGGGAAGAAGGATCATTGCCAGATGAATCCTCATCCATGTGTAATTTCCCTCCACAACAGGAATTTGGCCATCCCGGCCAGTGGCAACAGCCACTCTGGCCGGTGGTCGCTCTTTGCCTCCTTGGAAGGAGGAAAGCAGAAGGCGCACCCTGGCATCCAGGGCTTAGCATTGGGGGTGGAGTCTGTAGCCTTCACTGGCTTCTCTGCCCCCGTTGCCTTCAGTTGTGCCCCGTGCTCGGCCCACCCACCTCTCCCTATTGCAGTGCAGGATTAGCTGGTAGCCTTTTGGGTCCAGGTAGGAATTTTTCTCTCCTTGTCCCTGATTGGCACTTGGGAATGGAGGTTTTTTCTTCTTCCTATCTTGCACTGTGAGAAGAGGAGGGTATTTGGCATGGTGGGACTGAGGTAATTCCCTGGTGGCAGGATTTAAGTTAGGGGAAAAATTGAGTGGGCCAGTGAGCACCCTTGGCACCTCCCCATTGGTGGGGAATTGTGGTCTGTCAGGATTGGCTGGCTGCTGTATGGCCCAGTTGCAAGGACAGATGCCCTGGTGGGGAAACCCTGGATAAGCCAGTCTCTCCTGCTGCTGTATGGCCAGGTGGGGGAGCTTTAAGGGGGTGAACCACTTCGCCTGGCCAGGCTGGGTCCCAGCCATACCATGGATGGCTTGCACCCAGAGCAGTGGGTGTCTCACCCAGACAGGTCAGAGCAGGGTCCAGCAGTGACCCCAGGGCCTGACCTGTACCACTAGTTAGGCCCTTGCCGTACTTTATGTTTAATTGTTGTAATTTTAATAAAGCGGCCCATTTTAGAACCCAAATACTTTGTCTGCCTTTCATTCCGACTGAGGGGGCAATGTCAGAACAGCCTTTTCAAGGACATGGCAGTTGTAAATATGAAGGAATAGTTTCATGACCTCTCATAAAGTCGTGACACAAGCTTGCCACCTCAGTGAGAATGACACCATGGTCTTGCTGTAAGACCTTATTGAAAGATGACAGTGGTGGGAAAGAACATAATGTCTTGTTTAAACTGGGCTGCTACACATGCAATATCACTACAGATACAATATTAACATACCAGTATGATACTGGTTCAGATTGCAGATCTCTGGCATGTTAAAATTGTATTCAAGGAGGCTGAGCAGCCCAGTTTAAACATGTGTGGGTGTACACATGGTTGTTGGCATTCATTTTTTCAGCATCATTGCTGTGAGCTGTTTTAAATGCTGATGCACATTGCAAGTTTTTTTTTAAGCCCCCCTCCCCCATTCCAGTTGTTATGCACTAATGGACATAAATACCAGAATTAAAAAACAAAACAAAATGTGTGAAGTCCCACTGTGAATATTTTTGAACATTTCAGCAGCCTGAAAATTATGAAGACTGAAAGCAGTGTTCAAGGGGCTGAGAAATCTTTGCAAACATGGCACAATTATTTCCTCCTCCAAAAGATTTCTCTAAGATATATTGTTATCTGGTGTGTAGATATCTGCTTACTACTTTTTTTTAAAAAAATCAGTCTTTATATAGCAGTATAAACATCATGTGCAAAATAAACGGCACCCCAGACCCACATGCACATAATCTATCTCATTATGTGACGAACAAACATCACTCACAGGCTTTGCTCTCATCCCATTCCCCATTCTTTAGCAGGACTATAGCAATACCAACCAAGGCTCCAGAGGAGTTAGCCGTGTTAGTCTGCAGCAGCAAAACAGTAAAGAGTCCAGTAGTACCTTTAAGACTAACCAACTTCATTATAGCATAAGCTTTTGAGAACCACAGTTCTCTTCGTCAGATGCTTGGAGGGTATGAAGAAACTGGCCAGAGATATATAGGTGATTCTCGAAAGCTTATGCTACAAAAAAGTTGGTTAGTCTTAAAGTGCTACTATTTTACCAACCAAGGGATATTGAGGCATTTGCTCTCATCACCCTTGGTGCCAGGTTGGAGAATGTTTCAGATACCTTCACCCAGATATTTTTTATATTTTTTCTAGACCATGAAGAGGCTCCTTCTAATATAATGGTGCAAAAACATAGAGTCAGCTTTTATTTTATCCTGCCACAAATAGGCATGCCATCCAAACAACTTCTTATAACCTTCCAATGTTAAGAGTTTGCGGTCTTTCAGTGACATCCACTCTTTTAGCCAAACCAAGCATATTGCTTCATGATATAATCTAAGATTCGGCAACTGCAGTCCACCTCTTTCTTTAGCGTCACACAGAACTTTCATTTTTACTCGAGGTTTCTTGCCTGCCCACACAAAGTCAGAGATCTTCCTCTGCCATTTTTCAAATTGTTTGGTATCTCTAATAATTGGAATTGTTTGTAATAGGAACATAATCCGTGGTAACACATTCATCTTAACTGCCGCTATTCTTCCCAGCCATGACAGATTTAATTTATTCCATTTAATCAAGTCTCTATAAATCTATTGCCATAGCTTTTCATAGTTGTTCTTAAATAAATCAATATTTTTCGCAGTTATCTTAATTCCAAGATATTTAACTTTATGTGTTACTTCACAATCAATAAGTTCCATTAACTCTTGTTGCTTTTGTTTAGTCATATTCTTGCATAGTATCTTTGATTTCTTCTTATTAACATAAAATCCAGCCAGATCTCCAAACTCTTTTATCTTATCAAGCAACTTCGGCATGTTTTGTATTGGATCTTCCATTATAACCATCACATCATCCGCAAAAGCTCTATCCTTGTAGGTAAATTCTTTAATCTTTATGCCTCTTATAGTATCATCTTCTCGTATTTGAATCAATAGCAATTCCAAAATCAAAATGAACAACAATGGAGATAATGGGCCCCCTGTCTTGTACCCTTTCTTATTTCCAATTTTTTTGTTAAATCGTCGTTTACTACAATTGCCACACATTGGTCTCTGTATATTGCTTTTATTTTATCCTGCCACAAATAGGCAAAAAAAATAGAAAAAAGGTGGAGAACTATCAACCTCCCCCCAAAGCAATCCCCATAGGTATCTCAGACTCTTGCATGAACATTTCTCTGCCTGCTACAAACAATTTGTGTGTGGGGGGGGGGTGGATTTGCATATCTTTGGCTGAGGCATGAGCAAAATGTTTTGGTCCTGGTTGGTGTATGCATTATGGATGATAGTAAGACTATAAGCATCATGTTAGGCAAATTGGGGGAAAGTTGTCTGAAATAAATACTAAGAAAAACTTTAGAAAACCCACAGATGTTCACTGCCAAGGGGGCTTTGGACATTTATGCTAGTCTGTTCATGGCGGACCTAGACATGCTGGCGAGTCTGTGACTGAGCTGCAAATGGTGAGAATGAGAGAACATATGCCCCCTATTTGATGAAGAATGCAGAGCATCAAATATAATTTGATATTGCACTTCATCGCATGCAAGAACTATACACAGGAACTTTTCTTACCTCTTAAACCAACTTCAACTAAAACAAAACAACAAAAGCAGGATTTCTTTTCCAAATGTCACTGGCTACTAGTACAAGCTGGTAGTACTGCTCTCCTGCCTGGGCACTAGCCTATTGCTAATAGTTTGCTTGCAGTTTCCTGCCATAGGAGTCATTGTATTGATGAGCATGCACTGTCAACCCTCTCCTACATCAGCGTCTGTTAACACTGACCCCCTTGTTTGTGTGTGCTGGAAACTTAGTAAGGCAATGGTTCAGATGGAGGACTGTATTCAGTGCTGTTAAGTGCAAAAACAACTGTCCCAGAGCTCCAAATGGTCTCCCCTCCCCTTACCCATTGAAACAAAACGAATGCATTTCAAGTCTGACCCAGCAATGCCCACCAAAAACTACCCAGTCATGAATGCAAAAAATCATGAAAATTTTGAAAATGCTCACTCTACTAGTATCCATAGAAAACAAAACCTTCAGATACAAGAGAAAAGCCTGTTCTCAAGCTTGGCATTGCACTGATCCCAGGCCCAGTTCCAGTCCGAGAGCCACAGAGGCAACAAAACAAGGAACTGCATTAACTTTCTGAAGAAAAAACGCAAAATGTTGATCAATAAGACTATCGACAATACTTCAAACAGCCACTTAATAGAGAAGCTGAGACAGCACTTTAGCCCTAAAGACTTGGAATGCTGAAGGATCATACTGGTCCCCAGCAGAGAAAAGAAAATCATAGCCACCATGGCACTGGCCACTGAAAGTAGAGCACATTCTTTGTGAGTTTTCTATGAAAGAGAAGTTTGGAAGAGCATATCAAGATAATGAAACTGCGACACCTGCTCAAGCAGCTGATTATTCATCTTCCAAGAAAACTTCTTGTGCTGAAGAAATCTTGAAAAGATCATAACTTTAGATGTTTCACAATTTATTACCAAGCCCTCTCCAGTGCAATAGTTCTAAAATGCCTTTAGCAGTCTACATAGACCCACTGATGATCTAGGTAGAAGAACAGCATTGTCTGCATAAAGTAAGAATATGATCTGGCTGGTAACTAGAGCAGAAACATGGGAATTCACCAATGTAAAAGCCCCTGCAAGATAATTATTATAAAGACTGAATAAGTGAGTAGTCGATGGGCAACCCTGCTTCACTCCCTTGGACAGAGGGACGTCCTTTGTCACTTACCTCTTGAGGCCACAGCAAACACATGCAGTGGAATTATTATAAAAATGCTGAGTTAAATTCAAAAGTCTTCAATAAATGGAAGATGCATACAGTTTGACCTAGGGACATTCTCTAGTAGGGGTGTGCACCTAGAACATTTCTGTTTCTGTTTCAGTTATGGAGGATTCTGTAATAATTCTCTTTCATTACTAGTTCGTTCTGGGTCAACCGGTACTGGTTTGGAACCGATCCATTTGGGGTTTTTTGTTTGTTTTCATGAGTTTTGATCCATTACACATGTGTTGGCTACACATGCGCAAATGCACACTGTTCTTTTAAAGAGGTGGAGTTGGAAAAGAGGCTCTGGGGCAGTTGTTCTTTTTTCTTGGGAAAGAAAAAACAGTGGTGTTCTTCCAAAACTTTTGGAAGATATAATGGGGCATTCTCACTACTAATCATCTCCATCACCCAAGTGAAGTCAGGCAGGCAGAACGATTGGATTAATCCCTTCCGCCATTCCGCCCCCCCCCCCCCCCGCTCAAACAGACCTATGTTTTTTCTGTAAGTCTTCCTTTTGCTGTGGAAGGGCAGGCAGGATGTTTTTGAAAGGGGGGAGTTTCTGAGTAGAGATGAGCACAAACAGCAATACGAACAAAAAAACCCCACGAACAGCCCAATTTGCTGTTCGTGAACAAGCTGTTCGTGAGGCCCCATTCTAAATGAATAGGTGGTCATTGCAAGCATTGTTCGTTGCTGTTCGTTGCTGTTCATCAAGCCAAGACAGTCTAGCACCTGCAATCAATTCCCTTGGCAACTTAGGCAGGGATTGTCTTCTGAACTCCTGCTGTAGCCCTGGAAACCCCACTCTAAGCCCAATTTAGCTTGATAGGCAGGTCTTCCTTTCAAGTATGGAGCTCCAAATTTGTTACAACAAGGGAGCAAAGACCAGGGTGGAGGGGGCTCCCAGCTCTGGTTTTGCAGACAGTGAGGGAGAGATAATTGCTGTTGCCATTTTGATAGAGAGAGTGCATTGGAGCTTGAATTTTCTTTATGTGTGGTGGGATAGGGATCTACCCCTTCAAGTTTCAGGGCTGCTTCCAGGCTCTGCGGCCAAGCCATTATTTATTACTGGTACCTTTCCTGGTGCCTGCTCAGGTCAGGTTTCTGGGAGTGGTGCAGTAAGGATCTTGACTTGGATGATGGCTGGGGGAGAGCCTGCTGGCCCCCACGAACAGCCAACCATGAACATGTTCATGAACAGGGCCATGTTCATGGTTGTTCATGAGTCCCTGTTTGTGGCTGGCAATGAACAACGAACATCATGTTTGGGTTTTTTTTCTGTTTGTGCCCATCTCTGTTTCTGAGTCAAACATTTTATATTTGGCTCAGAAAAAGAAAGAGCCCTGAAGGACTATGGAAGCAATCCTAAACTGGCCCACTCAGATGCAAGGGCCATGTTATTCAATAATGTTTATTATTAAATAACAGCCAAAGATTGAAGGACAGACCTAATTTTAATGCCCTTGCAAGCATTTATTTTTATAATGTGCATTTCCTCCCACCAAGAAATAAACCATTAAATTGCTTTAGATAGTGCATTAAGATATATTTTGCATATTTTTACCCTTAAAAATGGGTAAGCAAGCAGGTGTTTAAAGCTCTGAATTTAGTTTTTCTAAACTGTGTTCCTATATCCTAATGATTAAAATTCCTATCACATCTTAGCCCATCTCTTCTCCATGCAATGCATGATGGTTTACATGGTTCTTTCCTTCCTGGTTTTATCCTCACAACCATCCCGTACAACTATGAAATAACAGTTGGCAAAGGTCTGAGTTTCATGGCAGTCTGAGCTAAGAACCAGTGTTTCCCCATCCCTTGTCTGATGTTGACTCACAATAACACACTCTGATGATTGAGATAGGATTTGAATGAATGATGTCCTGCTGAGCTTGCATATCAACTTTCATTCTATTATTTCAACCTTCGACCACATCAAATGACACACATTTTGCATTTTTCTCTGCCTCCTTGACAGCTGGTACAAAAAGTTACTTCATTGTCTTGAAATGTACCATTGTGTGAATGTGTGTCAAAGGTCACAATCTCTCCATGTAAAGAGAGTTAAGAACAAAGAAATTGGATGCCCGATCACTTAAACCAAAGGACTCACTTCATGTATCCAGATATATTGATGCAACTATTTCTACAGTTCTTGATCTTAACCAGAAATAAAGGTTGAAGGTAAAGGTAAAGTGTGCTGTCAAGTCCTAACCAACTCATGGTGACCCCACGAAGTTCTACCTCATTGAATTTTCAAGGAAAAAGATGAGGAGAGGTGGCTTGCCATTGCTTTCCTAAGCAAAGGTGAAAGAGTATATCATAAATCTCTCGTGCCCAAGGCTATCAGAAGATGGTTCTCCAGTCTATTACCTCCTGGCAGACCAGCATGGTAATAATAGTGGCTGACAAATATGATTAGCTTGGTGAACGCTTTTTGTTTCTCACCTTACTGAGTAAACTATGTAAGGTTCTTAAAATATTGCCACACTAAGAAGAATGAAAATACCTTGCAGGTGTTATGCATAAAAGCCACTGAGAATGACACTCATCCAAGCAGTCTAATTCAAACTAAAGCACTCTCCCACTCATTTCAACAGCAAAGGAGAAAAATCTGACAGTGACTCAGAATGGAGTGGGAGGGTTGCTTAAATGGAGCTGAAAGCTAGAAAAAAGGCACTGTGAGAGGAAGATTAGTTGATTGCTTGAACATCTTTTCGATAAAATGTTGATTCTTTTTGTAACCTGGTTTCTGGAAGGCTTGCTAGACAGATGTGTGTGCCACGCAGGAAATGAATGGGTGCCATTTTTATATCACATCATATGTCTTAATTTGAAGAGGATAATGATATGAAATCATCAAGAGTTTTAGCAAATAGTAAAGCCTATTACACTAGTAAGTTGTGTTCACTTTTTTGTAGTACAATGAGGTATGTTTCTCTCTTGACAATCAGGAACTTGTGACACTCACCCATTTCTCCTTTAGGCTGATTTTGAAAGAAATTGCCAGCTTGGATAAAGTTCTTATGAATTCCTGTTGTGATTTTAAGAGGTCACCCAAACTACAACTTTACAAGTCTTTGATTTTAAAACACATTTCTGAAATTATCTACCCTCAACATTCCTACATGAAACAGAGGGCTCTGGTCTTTTGTCCAGTGAAGCAAGGACCCCTGTTAAAATGAAGAGCTGCTTATTGTACTATTATGTAGCAAATGAACTCAGAACTCCTATGATGGAGAAATAAAGTGGCCTTTGAAGGTAAGCATACCTGATTTTCTCACTTACGATCCTGCAATTGTTTGACTGCTCTTTTTATTTCATATATCAATGTAAGATCCCATCCATACAATGCTTCCTTCATTATTCATTCAGAAAAGGAACAGTCTTAAATAAAACTTTTCAGATTTATAATATATATTATAACCAGTCCGCTAAACTTTTAGGAGAGGTTTAATTGCAATGCAATATGCAATCTGTTCTGAAGCAATTAGAATGGATATTGGTGTTCATGGACTGGACAACATTCTCCATTTCAAATAAGCCTTCCAGATGAACCACAGCAACCATTTAAAGTGTGGGAAGCAAGGGTGTTATGATCTGAAATGTATGTCTAGATATTTCACAATATATATGGGCATGTGTCCAGCCACTGTGGTGCATACCCTGGTTACATTAAGATTAGTTTTCTGCCATGTGCACTATTTGGGGTTGCCCTTGAAAAGTATTCAGAAGTTTCAGTTGGTACAGAATGCTACAGACAGTATGTTGACTGGAATGGATCAGTCCAGTCTTTGCCATCTACCTTGGCTTCCAGTCTGTTTCCGGAACAATTCTAGTTGCTGGTGTTGACCTTTAAAGCCCTATATGGCTTGGGACCTGCATACTTGAAGGACTGCCTACTCCCTTATAAACCTACCTGACTGCTACAGTCATCTTCTGAGGCCCTGCTCTGGGTGAGATTAGGCAGGAGCACCTTGAGAGGGCCTTCTGGCATTTCATCTGGCATTCCCTAAGTGATATCTTTTTCCTGCAGTAGAAAAGAGCAAGAGTTTAGTAGCACCTATAAGACTAACAAAATTTGTGATGGGGTATGAGCTTTCGTGACCCACAGCTTCAAGGAGGCTCATGAAAGCTCATACCCTACCACAAATTTTGTTAGTCTTATAGGTGCTACTAAACTCTTGCTCTTTTCTACTGCTACAGACAGACTAACATGGCCACCCATCTTGATCTTTTTTCCTGAACTTTGTTTTAATTGTTGTTTTTAATTTTATGTGTATTTTATCTGTGGTTTTAATTGCTTATTAATGAGTTTTGGCTTTAATAGTTTTTATTATGTATTTTTTAATCTGTTAGCTGCCTCAGGGGCCCTGATGAGGAAAGAAAGGAGAGTATAAATTCTGTAAATAAAATAATAAATAAAATGTACATCTATGTGTTTAGATGCAGGTATGACATGATGTTCCCCAATTCTTAAACATTTTCCAATCATATTAACAAATAAACAGGGTTAATACTTAAATATGAATGTGCACATTGAGTCCTTCTATAAATCAGAAATGTTTATGAGTAAGAGAACTGTATGGCTGAATTGGATCTCCCATATTTTAAAACTATTAGTAGATCATGTGAAAATCATCCAAAGAGTCTAGGTACAATTAAAAGCCTATTAAAAGATAATATGAAGAAGTGGAAAATGTTGTAAACCACTCTGGGTTACATTGTGGAGAAAAGCAGAGTAAGGAAAATTTTAAAAAATGAAGTAAATAAAATGAACATTAAGAACATGAGTACTATATATTTTCAAAAAAAATATTTTTCCTATCCTGATCTTCATATCATGGCGATATTAATATAAATAGAAAATCTCAAATAGTTGACAACATACATCGGAGATCACTGAGAGCGGAACTACAAGTGACAAAAGGCACAGGTTGGACACTTGTCAGCTTCCCTCAAGTTTTGATGGGAAATGTAGGCAGCTTGGTGGAATGCTGGACAAGTGACAGTTGAAAAGTCCATTGGACAGCAGTCAGAGAGCCAAGCTGCAAGACTAGGATGCCTACATTTCCCATCAAAACTTGAGGGAAGCTGACAAGTGTCCAACCTGTGCCTTTTGTGGAGAAATACTGTGCAAATTTCATTGCTTAGGAACCCAAGTAGTATCTGCTAAAAGAACTAAATCTACTGCTGAGAGTTGGTTGCTTTTTTCTGAGAGTAGAGACACCTTGTATTACCATTCACAGATACCATCAATCGGGAAAGTAGAAACACACCATTATGTTTCATATTCTAGAAGACAGTACTTTCAGTGATAGAACATTTCAGGCATAATTGAATCCATTGCACAGAATGAAATGTATATCCTTCATCATGAGTGGTGGCTTATTGTTTATTTTCATTTTATTTATTTAAAATATTTGTATGTCACCTTTCTACCCAAATAAGTTCTGCAAGATGGCAAACATTAAAATAAACAACCAGAACATTTTTAAAATGATTTAAATTTAAATTTTAAACAACATTTAAAATAATATAAAACATGAAGCTTAGATTTAAATATTTGTGATTATTTTTATTGCTCAAAATGGCTGCGGCTTTATGAGCACAAAGTTTTACAGCACCATATGTATATGTGTTGCTTTCCAAACCTGCAGGTACTGGATCCATTACAAGGGCATTTGCACATGGTGATAACATTGATAATATAATTAGTTAATGATTCTTAGCCTCCACAAGTTTTGGCACTGTTATACTTTTGTGCATTATACATTTTCAGTGTGCCTTAAAATGCATTTGTAACAATGACTACTGTGCATAATGAAATATGGAATCAAATGTAGTAAAGGCAGGAACACAACCAGCAGTATCTGGATTTATGTATGTCAGCAGGCATAGACAGCAGGAATCAGTGATCAACATCTTCCATCATAAGCCTAGGCACAAAGTATTTTAAGTTACATTGTTTCAAGGCTTATATGAAGCTGTATTCATAGCTTCATAGACAATGTTTCTATTTTTGTTTCTAATGTAAAAATGTGTTCCATGTCACTTAGATCCTGGTGGTGGTATTCAAAAATGGATTGGACCATGCTTCCAAAAATTGCAAAGAGATATGCGTTATTTTTAAATACAGTTTCACTTCCATCTTTGACAAATTGTGCATGTTTTATACCTGGATATTCATAACTAAACACAAAATATAAAGTGAGAATTAGATTCCTGTGTACAGTGGAGCTTTGAATAGAGGTTCTTTTGTAACTTGCTTACATGCAAAACAGATCTAATTGCATAAAATACAGCAGGGAACACTAACCCAAAGTATTCAATGAACACATTTATCAAGAAATTCAAGGGGTCTAAAGCCTAGGACAAGTTTAATCAATTTCTGTTCTACTCTTTGATTCTAAGACAGTGGTGTAAGGAAAGCTACCACTGCCATAAGCTTTTGACAGCTTTGCAGTGCTTGATGCACCAGTGACCTCAAATGATAATAAATAAATACAATATTCATGCAAAGTCACCTGTCAACACAATATCAAAAGCTAAACTTACTCAGACATATCATTCTAGCAAAATAGTTGTGCTGATATTTATCACAGTGTTGAAGTGGGGAAATTAGAAAAGTTTGAGATTCCAGACTAATACTATTTGTTTATCAACAGTTTCAACAATATTTTTTTATGAGGAAAGAGTAAAATGGTTCGTGTAATTTAAAAAAAAAATCTGAGGAAGGTTTGACAATATCAAATTTCTTGTGCTTTCCCTGTCTAGCTGGCTCACACAATTGTGTGTCAAATTTAACTAAAAATAGGTGTTAACACTCCCTACTGAAAGGGCAGTTTATGAATAAGGAATATCATAACCCGCTTTTCCTCATGTGCATTAAGCACAGCACACTGCCTGGCCAGGCAGAAAAGACGTCTACAACGGCTGCAATTGGAAAATTACCAGAAGGTATGTCAGATTGACTAACTGCTTTCCATGCCCCTCCAAGAAGCACTTAAGTGAAACAAAGAGATCTTTCAGGTGTTCCTGCTTGATCTCCTCGACATCTTTCTGTACCTTTCCTCACCTCTCTTCCCAATTAGGGACATTTAGGGACCTGATAAGCCCTTCCCATCTGGCAATCACATGACATCAATCACCCTTTTCACCTATAGTTCCTCCCAGATATGTATAATCAAGCCATTCCCAATTTATTGTTTCACCTCTGGACAAGCCATTGAGCTATTGTTTCAGGATCAGAAGACATAATTCTGCCCCAGGATACGGTTTGCTCTATAACTAGGCTACGCAAGCCATGTCTTGTGTTTGTATTCCTTGGATCCATATGCAAACCCTCAGATGCATGTCTGAGCCTCCTTCTTGCCATGAAGCACTGGCCACTCATGCTGCTGCCTTTACAGATATGTTCTCTTTCTTCTAGACTGGTAAATATGACCTGACTCTGAAACTCTCTCTCTCTTCCTCCCTGTTTTCCTAGTAAGCCCTGTGTGTATGCTGTGTGTGATTTTCAGTGTGTTTGCCTCTATCACTCCTTTGATAAAAAACACTCCTGGTTCATTCAGAGAGTACTCTAAGGCAACAATCCTGGTATACATTGATGGAGATATCCCAGTTAACTCCTCTCACTGCATATCCTTGTATGCTAATTCCCCCTGATTCATAAGCAGACACCCTCATTTAGGGTAACATAGACCACTAGACTCATATAGTAGCCCATAAGATGCTCAGTCATTGTTTTTTCTCTTTCAAAGTGCAAAAAGGTGAGACAAGAACAATGGTGTAGATAAGTAGTTTTAGAGTCTGGATTTTATGACCTTCTGGGCTTTTTCTTGCAGATGGAAATATATACTTCATTGGCCCACTGCTGAACCTGCCACAGAAGCTAAGGAGCTGCTGGGAGCTGTCATGGCAGCAGGAGGGAGGCCAGGAGCCACTGGGGCCACTGAGGAGAGCCCAGAAGATGCTGATGGAGCATGGGCAGCAGCAGGAACCTCGGCCAGCATTTCCGTGGCTGCTGGGGCTACCGAGATGCCTCCCACACCCAAGATGCTAGTCCAAGGAATACTGGGAGGGCAGGGGATGGGGTCAGCTGCAGCTGAGCTCACGGCAACCACACTCCACAGATGCCAGCTCCATGTGGGCTGCAGCCCACCCCGGGAACAATGGAGGCCCAGTCAGCCTCACTGACCCATCCAAGCTACAGCCCATCCTCAAGGGCAGCCCAAGCCCCAGCAGAGGGGTGGGGGCACATGAGACACCAGCATGGCATTGGAGTAGCTTGGGCTGGTGGGGCCCACCCAGCCCCACTCTTTGGAGCAGTCCTTGGGAGGGGCTGAGGGCAGCAGAAGCCCCAAGGGAGCCTCTGACAGGCCAGCTGAGCTGGCAGTCGCCTTGGGAGAGGGTGGCCAAACCCAGACAGGGTGAAACCTGGTGAAAGGGTGGGAATTCCCCCAAGAAGTCCCTATAAAGGAAGGGCAGATGGGGAGGCTGATGAGGAGTAGCTGGGAGAGGAGGTTGGAGAGCGAGCAAGTGAGAGAGTAAAGCCAACAGAGAGAGAGCAGCCAGGTCAGCCCAGCAGAGAAAGAGAGAGAGCGATTGAGGGTGCTGTAAACCCCCCTCTTCCCTTCATTTTTGAGGACCTGGCGCGTGGACCAACTTGGATGCCCCCCCCCCACAGGCTCCAGCACCCCTTGCGTGAAGCCTGATAATCATCATACCACATGCTGTAACTCTATGGTTTTTGCCCAACTACCAGGGCTTCATCAGCAACAAGATGTGGTGGAGGTGGGAAGCAGTATGGAGGAAGAGGATCCCCCTAGTTTGGGGCTGACAACTCTCTATACCTGTTGAGGTCCCTCCCCTCCTCCAACCCCAACCTCCCCAGGCTTCAGTCTCCAAGAATTTCCCAACCTGGAGTTGACTACCCTATGTGTCTCTAATCACATGGGGCTGTTCTAGGCTGCAACTAAAGCACTGGTTTTCAGTCAATGAATTAAGACCCGCAACTAGGTTGCAGCTTGGCCTGAATGGGTTACACCAGCATCACTATCACACATGTGGTAACAAATTCAGAAGTTCCAGAGGAGTTAGCCGTGTTAGTTTGTAATAGAAAAAATAGTAAAGAGTCAAGCAGCACCTTTAAGACTAACCAACTTCATTGTAAAATAAGCTTCTGAGAGCCACAGCTCTCTTCGTCAGATGCATCTGATGCAGAGAGCTGTGGCTCTCGAAAGCTTATGCTACAAATTCAGAAGTGAATCCATTCTTGTATGCTTGAACTAAACATTGGCCTGAAAGTTTACTAATCTGATAAAATACTCATAGTCCTACAAAAGCCGTTGCTATGTGGAAGTTTGGGGGAACTTTCTTCTTTATTTGGCAGATGGCTACAACTATTAAAGCTCATTAAGGCAAAATCTGTGGAAAGCAACCTAGTAGTTTATATTCCTGTGAACTTGAGAGACCAACACACTGTCCTTCTTGAAAACAAATGTGCTTCGTTTTGCCTCATGAAATATGTATGAGATAAGCTAATAGGACACTGATCCCCTTAGTGTTTCTTAGGGCACAGAGAGTGTCAGAGAGGAAGAAAGAGATTTAAAGACCAACTAATTTGTCTCCTTTTAAAAACCATTGCAGAATGTTATAAATAAGTCAGTACTATCTTCATTATTGTTTGACTTTATGAGACTACCAGTGTGACCAAAGCACTAAAGAGAGCCAGCCCACCAAGACATCTGACAGAGCAAATTCCCAAAAGCAGACAAAATTTCTGGGAACAGGTATTGCATGAGAGGCTCATTGATAACAATTATGAGTTATTTACAATTCAAAAAACAATGGAGCTAGATCTCTCTCAGTATGAAACTTTAATGAGCAGCATGTTTTGTTGGAAGTGTCATAAAACTTTCATCAAAGTTCAGAATATTCCCATGAAAACAGCTCTGTCTTTGACAAGAAGATCAGAAATGTGCAGTTCAGATCAAACAGTAAGAAGGGGAAGAGAAATGTCTTCTGTTATAATTATTAGGATACAATAATTATATCTTTACAAGCTCAGAAAACTTTGAGCTAGTCATTTTTGTTAGGTTTTTCCCACTTGTAAAGCATGTAAATAAAACTGTAGTTGTTTTAAAAAAGGGATCACTGTTATAAAATAGTGCCAGATTTGGTACGCCTGTAAAAAGATTTATTATACCTTCACAGTTCAAATAGCTGATTATCAACTACCTTTCAGAAAACCTGTTGAAGACCCACATTAAAATACCTCTTCATGAATGACTGATAGATAACTGGACCACCCAAACATGAACCTCGTATCATTTTTACCAGATAGAACTGGGGGTAAGTGCTCTTTGCTACTGAAATGATGTGGTGCTCTAAATGGAATGATAGCTCCAGGAGCATCCTGTAAGCCTATCCTTGCTGTTAGGGTCACTGTTAGATCTTCACTGGCAATAGACGAGAACTTACCAAGTTCAAAGGGTTCATTGGCATCATCATTTCAGCTTAACCATAGAGTTTTGCCCAAATACCAGAGCGTCCCCAGGATCCACCAGAGATGAGAAGGCATCATTTCCAGATACAAGGAGAATGACGTCAGCATGTCTGGATGCTGCCAACATTCTCATTTCCTGCAACTTTCCCACTGGCCAGCTGAGCAGTGACAGGAAGTGTCCACTGGCCATTGCGGGAATCCACTGCCAGCACAGGGGGAATGGTGAACCTACTTCTTGTGAAACCTCTCCAACAAAAGCTACAAGAACTGTCAACAATTCCCTCTGTTTTTTCTTTGTTAAGCTTTCATAATTCCATCAAGACAAGTGCCAGTCAGTGGAGATGAAGAAACTACCATATCTGGGTAAACTAGGAGTTGGGGGAACGGGGAGATTAGCATTTTCTACATAATACTACCACCTGTCCCCAGATTCTGCATCATCATCCTGAATACCCCTTCGTGGTGTGACATGCATGATGAATCAAGGAAAGCACCTCTTTTGCAGGTTTATTTTTTTTTAACTTGCGCACTGGGAATATAGATAAAAGGAAAGCAGTACAAGAATGCACACATGCAAAGAGTTTTGTAAATGGACAGAAACACTCAAGTTAAACATGGAGTCATCTAGGCCAAATGAGCAAGGTTGGAAGAGAGAAGTAAGGCTTACAGCTTCCCTCAACCCCGCACGCACAATACACACACCAGCAGTAACAAAACATCTGTTTGTATTGAATTGATTTTTTAGCACATAACGAAGATGATAGATAAATAACCTGAATGGCTAAAGCATTGGGAGACGCCTCGACCACAGACTTACCAGCATCCCAGTTTGCAAGCTGCAGGGCAAGGGTGTGGGGCAATAATGTCCATGCCGACAGCAGCCCAGGCAGCCTCTGGAGGACCCACATGGCAGTGTGGGAGCCAAACAGTTTGAACCATTTGGCTGGTCAATCAGATGTGGCTAGGCCGGGCCCAGTCACGGAGCCAGGCTGGCAGACCTGGGCCGTTTCCAGACGGCCCCCCGCCTTGCGAAACGTCGCGCGTCGTCGCGCGTCGTTGCGCAGAAAACGCGAAATATCGCGTTTTCTCGCGCGAGTTTTGCGCGACGTCGCGCAAAACTCGCGCGAGAAAACGCGATATTTCGCGTTTTCTGCGCAACGACGCGCGACGACGCGCGACGTTTCGCGAGGCGGGGGGCCGTCTGGAAACGGCCCTGGATTGCACAGTCCCTTGTTCAGGTCCACCTGGTGGGCTCTTAAGAAGGCCATGCAGTCTTTCTTGCACTGTTGGCATCCTGCAAACCCTCCCTTGGACTGGCCCAGTGGGGGCTGGCATTTTGTTATTGTGTATATTGGGTCTGTGTGGGGCAGAGTCTTTGTGATCGCACTTTGTATCCTGTCACAACTTTGGATTGGTGGTTTGGCATTGGGCATGGATCTTTTGGGGGGAAATGTGGCCTGTGTGCCACATAGCTGGGGATCCTCTTAAGGGATCTTGAGGGTGACACAGAGCAGGGATTAGCCCAACTTGAGGGGCATCAGGGCATGCTCACTCCCAGGTGATAAGGGAGCCACACAGAAGCATACACCCAGGTGGTTCCCACTTGTTGTCATCCCATGGTGCCCCCCTCACCTGGTGGTCTGAGAGGGGGTGAGGGGGTCATCAGCTGGCATGTAGGCCAGCATACACTGGAGAGCTGTGCTCCATGCAGTGCCAAGGCTCCTTCAAGTTGCATTCAGTAAAGTTGCAGTCTTTTTAACTCCAACATGTGTCTTTGTGTCTGGTGGCTTTGCCCCTCACCCATGTCCATCAAGCTTGCCCCTCAGTGCAGTTGCTTAGAGCATTTGCAACCAGATTTTGAACATCGGAAAAAGTTAACTTTTCTGAGTATTTGAGGTACTACTTGCAATGTATGAACAGAGAGGTGATCAAGCATGCCTGCATCAAGCGACTATTGTCAGTGAAAAAATGGTCAAAGTGTCTATGATCCAGTTTATAATAGTCAATCTACAGAACAGACAGGAAAGAAATAGTGAAGCCTGAAATGCTACAGAGAAACAAACCACATGGCACCACTAACGTCATCGCCGTGACAACCTAAGGACAACCATTTGAAGAAAAAATATCTATTTCAAAATTGAGGAGGAAATTTGGCCCCCTCAAAATGAAGACTGGGGTTTTGCTTATTACTAGCTGGAGGCCAGCCCCTGCACGCTCTGCTCAGCAGGCCTGTGCTTCACTGAGTCTGCACGAGATAAAGCCCCAAATATCATTTGGTCCTATACCTGCCCCCCCCCAATAATGAGTTTTTTTATTCAATTTGTTTGACAACATATGACTATTCTTCAAAAGAAATCAGTTAGATCAAAATGTAAAAATCACAGCATTTTAACAAGTTATTAAGAAATTAGCAGAGTTGCACTCACATACTTTTCCTCAAGCAGCATTTTTGGATATTACTCCAAATGTACAATGATTTGATATAGGCCTGCAACTCATCAGTTTTAGTTCCCTGTGGAATAACAAGTAGTGTTTGTTGAAAGACCACAGCTAATACAAGGGTGACTTCTCCCATAGTTAAATTATTTCTTTGCAAATTCTGTAATGCATGATCTATAGTTTTTAACACAGATTAGTGATACTTGTCTGTGAATTCCATACTCAGAGTCTACACTCTCTTAGAAGTTTAGCTCTTTCTAGCTCTACCAATTTTGCAAGAACCTGGTTGGTCAGCAGTTGATATAATTAATGGTAGTTGCAGCTGCAGAAAAATGAGTAGGAAGAAACTGTTTTTGGTTACGCATGAAAACAGCTGCCCCCAAAACCCTGTTTCCCCTACCCCTTGGGGGAAAAAAAGAGTGTTTGCATGTGTATGGCTAACATTCATGCAATGGACCGAAATAAAAAAAAAAGATCAGTTTCAAGCTGGTACTGGCCCAGTTGGAATGAAATTATTCTGGAAACCCTGGAACTGAGACAGAAATTGAAACTTCTTTGGTGTATGCCCCAGTCGTGAGCTTCGTTCTGATTTCTGACTTAACAAAGTCAAGCCTTGGGTGGCTCTTCTGCTGGAGGTGGAAGAACCACAAGTTGGAGGAAGGCTCCTTCGGTTGAAAAGAATGGTAGGCCAATGCATTTATAAGACACTAGATTTTCTGGAGTAAGATCACATGAAAAAAATACCATCCACACACCAGCTGTATCAATTTTTTTTGCTTATATTATTCAACTGTTTAAATCCTCCTTCTACTGGGAGCCAATGGACTCTGCAAAGCCAAAACTGCACATTTATTTATGATGTCAATACTGGAGTGAAAATGCTTGATTTCATACAGCAGTGCCAAAACTATGAATGTATTGAATGCTACCAATGCACATGTATTAAAAGAACTGAAATTGTCAAAGAGAGCATGAGAAAGTGAATAGGTATGATAGCAAGTCAAAGAGGTCTAGCAAAATTGGAAAGAAGAACTGAGATAGAGCAATTTGAAATGATCTCTTGCTAAGTCAATAGTAAAATGAAAATGAATGTAGAGAATTATTCACTTGGGGGTATAAAAGAAGGAAGTACATATTTCTTAATGGAGTTCTAAGCTTGTTAATGTTTATTTCTCTTTTCTAGAAACAGCAAAACAGTTCCAGTATGATAAACAAAGATGCAGTGATGGATGTGTAAAACTGTATGAAGAACAATATGTAGATACATATCTGACAATATGTACCTGACATAAAAAGGGCCTCCATTTGCTTATGTGCCACAACTACAGAGAAGCATGGGGAAGTAGACAGATGTCAATTCATAGTAGCACAGACATCAAGTGTGGCTTTGTATTTGCACTTCTGAAAATATTTATATATATATAAAATTTTTATATATATATATATATATATATATATATATATAAAGATCAAGTGGTAAGTGATATGAAAGACCTTGACACACCAGCGTTCTGAAACAGTTCTATGTATAATGCAGTTCTTTGTGTTCATTATGACTATGTATTTTTATTTATTTGTAAAGGTGACTCAGCATATAAAGGATATTACTGAATACTAGCAACAAAGCCTGTTGTGGAAAAAAATACGATGGGCTCTAGAAAGGGGAGGGGAGGAAGGCAGGCATTCCCTCCTCCTCTGTCACTGATCACGGCCGGATGAAGGCAGAGGGGCAGGCATGGTCAGTGACAGTGACAGGGCTCTGCATCTGATCCAGGCCAAGGGAAGGGGGGCGGGCATTGCCACCTCTCTGCTCCTGACCCTGGCTGGGTGAATGGGGGATGGACACTGCCTTCTGCTCCACACCTGATCCAGGCCTAATGAAGGGGTGGACCTTGCTGCCTACTCCATGCTTGATTCTGGTTGGGTGAAGAGGGGATGGGCATTGCCACCTGCTCTGCTCCTAATCCTGACTGGGTGAAGGAGGAGCGGGCATTGCCACCTGCTTCACTTCTAATCCCGCTGAGCAGCACAGAGGGGAAACCCCCACGGAAACCAAACAAAACACCAATCAGTTAATAAACTTTGAAAGTTCTTAAAGTGCCAGTGCAATATGCAGTGCAAACTTTTAACAAGAAAAGTATCAAATTCATTCAAATTACATTCATGTACAGTAGCATAAACATTCAGATAAACTCTACAGTAGTAGTTATAGCAGCATAGACAGAAAGTGTCCAGAAGTATGCACAGACTACAGAGGTAAACCCCTCCTAATGACGATGTTCTTGCTGTCCTTTATTCCATATTCTTCCAACAGGGATATATAAGAAGCTAAGACCTTTATCCTCCACGCTCAATCTCCACGCTCAAAGTGACTAATTAGTAATCTTGATTGTGAATAAGAATAATGGATGGGATATGTGAGTATGGAAATGAATTGGGAACAGTGAGAATTGGGTTAGGTTGATATATTGAGGGGAGTGATTGATATAATCTTTTTCACGATAGAAATCACGCTCCTGATGAAGTGGGCACGAAATCTGTGATTTGCAGCCGGCCCCAGATTGAGCGTGGAGGATAAAGGTCTTAGCTTCTTATATATCCCTGTTGGAAGAATATGGAATAAAGGACAGCAAGAACATCGTCATTAGGAGGGGTTTACCTCTGTAGTCTGTGCATACTTCTGGACACTTTCTGTCTATGCTGCTATAACTACTACTGTAGAGTTTATCTGAATGTTTACAACTACTACTGTAGAGTTTATCTGAATGTTTATGCTACTGTACATGAATGTAATTTGAATGAATTTGATACTTTTCTTGTTAAAAGTTTGCACTGCATATTGCACTGGCACTTTAAGAACTTTCAAAGTTTATTAACTGATTGGTGTTTTGTTTGGTTTCCGTGGGGGTTTCCCCTCTGTGCTGCTCAGCTTTCATTACGGAAACGGCCATTCTCTTTCACTCCTCACTTCTAATCCCAGCTGGGTGAAGGGGGGTGGGCATTGCTACCTGCTCCACTCTTGATATCAGCTGGGTGAAGGCAGAGGTGGGCATTGCCACCTGCTCCATGCCTGATCCCATCTGGGTGATGGTGGAGTGCAGGCATTGCCACCTGCTCCGCTCCTGATCTTGGCCAGGGGAAGGAGGGTGTGGGCTTTGCTACATGCTTTGCTCCTGATCTGAGCTTGGTGAAGAGGGGATGGGCATTTCCACCTACTCCGCTCCTGCTCCCATCTGGGTGATGGCAGGGGCTGGGCATTGCCACTTACTCCTCTCTTGATCACAGCTGGGTGAAGGTGGAGGGCAGGTATTGTCCCCTGCTCTGTGGCTGATCCCAGCTGGGTGAGGGCAGCAGGAGGGCATTGCCACCTGCTCCACTCCTGTTCCCAGCTGGGTGAAGGTGGGGAATGGTCATTGTCATCTGTTTTGCTCCTGATCCCAGATGAGTGAAGAAGAGGAGCAGGCATTGCCACCTGCTTCACTCCTGATCCCAGCTGGGTGAAGATGGGGAGTGAGCATTGCCACCTGCTCCACTCCTTATCCCACCTGGGTGAATGGTAGGAGGGCATTGCCACCTTCTCTGCTCTTGATCCCAGCTGGGTGATGGCAGAGGGCAGGTATTGCCCCCTGCTACGTGCGTGATCCCAGCTGGTTAAAGGATGCACAGGCATTGCTATCTGCTATGCGCATAATCCCAGCTGGGTGAGGGCAGTGGGTGGGCATTGCCACCTCCTCTTCTCCTGATCCCAGCTGGGTGAAAGTGGGGGATGGGTGTTGTCACCTCCTCTTCTCCTGATCCCAGCTGGGTGAAAGTGGGGGATGGGTGTTGTCACCTCCTCTGCTCCTGGTCTCAGCTGGGTGAAGGCAAGGGGAGGACATTGTCACTTGCTCCGCTTCTGATCCTGGCCTGGACTTCTCTCCACAGTGGTGCACCTGGGTAGGAATTGAGTTGTCTTGACTATACTTAGCCTTTTATATACTAGGATATTGCACAAATCAAATTACTGTTTGTGTTCATATCCAAAATCTCAGATTGGTAAGCAAATCAATACCAGCTGAACCACCACCAGCTGCTTATATAAAAACATAGCCATGTTCTTGTGATATTAGTAGCCACTGAATGCATGGTGAAGGGAGCAGAATTATACCCAATGGCCGTGAGTGTAAGGTCTGGGCCCAAGACTGCAAGGCCTTCAGCTCATCCCAAACGCTCATGCCTCTACCAAGCTGCCCCTTTACAAGCATTTGAACTACTACAGCAAAATAAGTCAATCCTCTTGACCCAGTTTGGTGTAGTGGTTAAGAGTGGCAGGACTCTAATCTTAATTCCCCACTCCTCCGCTTGAAGCCAGCTGAGTGACCTTGGGTCAGTCACAGCTTCTCAGAGCTCTCTCAGCCCCACCCACCTCACAGGGTGATTGTTGTGAAGATAATATCACACTTTGTAAGCCACTCTGAGCGGGTGTTTTGTTGTTCTGATATGCAGTATATAAACTGAATGTTGTTGCTATTATTATTTAAAAGGTATTTGTCAGCAGTCTGAAAAACAAATAAGCAAATACTAATTGTATTCAGGGGCATATTTCTACACTCAAGCAATATTCCAGTGTAACTTAAGGTTAAAAAAAAATTAAAAATAATAAAAATAATAAATAAAATTATTTATTATAGTAAATAAATATTATAAATAATATTATTTATTAAATATCACTAATAAATAATAATAAAAATGATAATTTAAAATAATGGTGGCAATATACATCATGTTTACAATACCAAAACACCCAATTACTGAAAACATAGAAAATAATGGTATTAACAATTAAAATTGCAAATTGTGTTGATGGTCTGTGATATTTTTCTACCCCTGTGTGGTCGATGTTTTCTACATTGTCAAGAAAGATAATCAGCTATCAGGAAGGGCTGTATCTTTCCAGATACCTTAAAAACACTTCCCTGTAACAGTGTTTTCTGGGAAAGAACTCATGGTTGTTGTGGGGTTTTTACCTAAAGACATTTAACAAGCCATGGTAAAAAATAAATAAATAAGAAAACACCTCATCATGCAAAATCAGTATATTTCTGGGGTTGTTTTGTAATCCACTTTTTGTGTACAGAAAAAAAACCTGCAAGTGTTAAATATACTTTGGGAACATTGTTCACTGAAGTGCAGTTGACAATGGCCTAAGAGGAAGAGACAGAGCTACGTCTCTACATATCCTACTAAAAACGGTAACTGGGGTAGGATCTTACCCCAGGCCACACAGCCCATACTAGGTAGATTTAAAAATGCCTGTAGAAGACAGTGCATTTTATCTGTAGTTCATAAATAAATATTTCTGATTCCAGACATTTTACCTCTATCTCTCACATCATACCATGTTCATTAGGCCATGCAGGCAATTGTGTAGTCACTCATAAAGTACAGCTATCCCCAGAGCCTTTCAGCATCAAATGTGGGACTGTTCCTTGTCATTGTTATCCTGTGATCCTACGATAATTATATTATCCACCTCCTCTCCTAGATAAATCTTTCATTTATCCTCCTCCCTGGATTTTCAGAAGTATCTTTATATTAAGTATGAAAGGATGATCAAGCATTTATGTGAGGTCAAATGGACCCTAATTTCTTGCTGAGACCCCAGTACAACATGGGAAATGTATCACTATGAAAATGGTTTCAGAAAAAGTCTTTGTTGGGAACAAGATGTGAAAAAGCTAGTTTTGCCGTTTCCAACAATCTCTAGCCTGCTGGTTTCTGAACAATATTCACAGAATGCATTCAGAAAACTCTATGAGAAACCAAAACTCAGTGTAAGAGTTAATGATGTGAATCTTTCTCATTACAAAAGGGCACCTGGCAGGGGTGTCCTCTTTCCTCCATTATTTCCTATGACGACTGAATTACTAGCAGTAATTATCAGAGGTGAACCAGATATCAAAGGTTTTGTGATTGATTTCTACAGCAAATACCATTTCATTATATGCAGCCAATGCCTAGCTATACACCATTTATTCTAACACCACCAGATGTTGCTTCTCTGACCTTTCCTCACCCCTCTCTGTCACAGCACCTCTGCTGTCAACTTTATTCTTTCCATCACCCATTACCTTCATTGTACATCACTCCTATGCTTTGTAATTTACCTCCCAATCCGTCCTCTCCCACTTCCCTATTTTTTATCTTCTCTTACTCCCTTTCTCTTTTTAAATGAACTCCTCTTTTAATTCCAATTTACCCCTCCACTCTTCCCCATGTCATTATATGAGACATCTCACTTAGTCTCTTTGCGGTTATTTTCATACACTGCATAACAGCATTGTAGGGTTGGATAAAAGATTTATTAGGATATCTAACTTAACTTCACACTTTGATGAAGGTCTCCTTATGTTTAAAATAGTTCTGAGAAATGCCTAGCTTTACTTGAATCTGCAGAGGTGTTATTGCTAGAGAAGGAGGGGAGACCAGCAGGAAGTTGGAGAGAGTTTTTTTCCCCATTTGAACACTTTCAGTTTTAGGAGTTAGGCAAACAAACCTTACAAGCTTAGAATACTGGAGAGGAAAGTAATTAAATTTGCTCCTCCAATCCCAGATGGATTAAAGGAGGTGGCATCTCTGTTTACTAGTCAATGTTTTTGTTCTGGTAGGCTGTACAGAGGCTGGAGATGCAGACAGCTATAGAAAAGCAATATGAAAACACATGTACACAAAACATTTGCAACACTATTTAGAACAATTCTGAGTGTTCAATAAAAAGCAAACTTTTCACACAGTTGTCTGAGGGTGGTGATAAGATCACATACATTTAGGAAGAGGGCTGATTGCATACCACTAGCGTAACCTCTGAGAACAGCATCCCAATTGGATGGGCAGAAGATAGAAATGACACCATAAGGTATCAATGAGAAATACAAAATTGTGTTTCTCATTGATATCCATGGAAATGATTATCAATGTTTTATTTTTATTTAAAGTATTCTTGGGTCTGGTATGTGTATCTTAGACACATGATTCATATGTCTACACATGGAGACATTTCCCAACCTGGATTTCATTTACACACTACAAATACCAAGTGTATGAAAGCCCCCGGCCCTGACTTACTGGGGCTTGGTGTTTGCGGGGCTCACATGGGAAGGGACAAGCAGGAGCGTCTCTTCCCCTTCTTTCTGGCCCCGGCTTTGCTTTGTGCAGCTCTAAATCGAGCCACGCAATTATAGCACCTAGCCAATCAGTGACTGGCTGGGTGTTTGAAAGTGAGAGCCGTTGCTGGACCTGAGGGAAGAAGTTTTCCCTCAGGTCCTCCCACTTTCTATTTAGCCAGGGCCGGCGCGCGAGCCCTCCAGTCGGCTCCGGAGCAGCGATCGACGCAGACATGCCAGTTCGCTGCTCCGGACTTGTGTGAACAGTGCTGTGGGTCACATCCTCGATCCTCCTGCTCCTGAGTGGGCTACAATCAGCCCTTTCATGGGGGCCGGCCCTCCAATTCAGGTGCCCAAAAGGAGCCGAAAGGCTCCAATAGTGCCACCTCTCACCTCACAGCCGGTGGTAAGTAGCGTGGTTTCATTGGGGTTGGCCCTGTCATGTTCTGAATATGTTTCGTTTATGTTCAAACCAAAGAGACTCCATTTTAATCCTGTCAGTATTTTAAGCGCTTCTTTTGCAGGTGGCAAGCAGTTCAGTAGAAGCTATCTTAGAGAAGAGGAATGTTATGACTACAGCCTTTCCAGTCTTGGGAAACTTTCACTTTCTCAGCCTCGAGCCATTTGTTTTGAGAACTGTGGGGGGAGGATGGGGCCTGCAGGGGTTTGCTATTCTGTACCTTAACCTTTGCCTGTCATTCATAACAATACTCGTGTATCAGCATCTTGCATCTTGGATAGTGGACTATAATTTTTGTTTATATTCAGTAAATCTTTTGAAACCAATGGACTCATGTCTAATTGCGAGAGGTAGTCTGGATTGCAACTTTTAGTAAGCCACTGTCTGACAGGCCCTTGCCCACTCTCCCATTCAAAAGGAGGCTCTGTGCCCTCTCTTGGATCGCTATCCTAACAGATCAGCAGCAGATTATTTGTGGGCTGGGTTTAATTTTGGTTTCCGCATCCCATTTAATGGTCCCAGGGTGCCCACTACTTCCAGCAACTTAAAATCTGCCAGGGATTTGCCAGATGTTGTTGCCAGCAAGCTGGCCAAGGAACTCAAAGCTAGGCAGATCCCAGGCCCCTTTGAGGCTCCCCCATTTCCTAATCTATGGGTGTCGCCTTTGGGGGTGGTTCCTAAGAAACCCCCGGGTGAATACCTTATTCACCATCTTTCTTACCCAAAGGGTTCCTCTGTTAACGATGCCATTCCACCTGAGCTTTGCTCCATGTGCTACACATCCTTTGATCATGCAGTGCACTTGGTTCGGTCACATGGCACTGGAGCCCTTATGGCTAAGTGCAACATTCAGTCAGCCTTCTGGTTGCTGCCTGTACACCCAGACGATTTTTGCTTGCTAGGCTTTAAGTTTGAGGGTTCCTGGTATGCGGACAAAGCCATGCCCATGGGTTGTTCTATTGCTTGTGTGGTTTTTTGAGGCCTTTAGTACCTTCCTGGAATGGGCTGCCAAAGGTCAACTAGGGTGCCCTCAGGTCACGCACTACCTTGATGACTTCCTCCTGGCGGCGCCCCTTGGGGTTCAAGCGTGTGCTGACAGGCTTGCTGGTTTTCAAGCACTAGCCTTGGAGCTGGGGGTCCCTTTGGCAGGGGAGAAGACGGAAGGTCCTGCCTCCCAGCTCACCTATCTGGGGATTGAGCTGGACTCTGAGGCGGGATGCTCCAGGCTTCCCCAGGATAAGCTCCTTGCATTGTGGGAGCTTATTCGGGGCATGTTATATTGACTGAAAACCACACTGAAGGGGATGCAGTCGCTATTGGGTCATCTTAATTATGCCTGTCGGGTGGTTTCCCCGGGTTGCCCATTCTGTGCGTGCCTGGCTCAGGCCATGTGCGGGGTCTCATCCCCTAGGCACCACATCAGGGTTACTAAAGGCATGAAGGAAGACTTGTGGGTTTGGCTAGACTTCTTATCCCGGTACAATGGGGTGTCCTTCTGGCAAGACTCATGGACAGCATCTCCTGCACTTCAGGTTCATTCTGATGCCACTGGCAGCTGGTGTGGCCAGCCTTGGCCTGCTCAGTGGAGTGTGTCTGGTTTACTGCATGACCCTACATTCTTGGAACTTTTCCCTATTCTGGTGGCCATTGTCATCTGGGTAGAATGGTTTAGGGATGAACAGGTAGTATTCTGGTGAGACAACTTGGCTGTTGTTAAGGTCTTGAATAAACAATCATTGCGCTCTGAGTGGGTTATGTGTCTGGTGCATAGGTTTGTCCTGGTGTGCCTGGAAAGTAACATCTTTTTCTCTGTAAAACACGTAGCAGGCACAGATAATGGCATTGCAGACACATCATCTCGCTTCCAGACAGAGCGGTTCTTTGCCTTGGCACCAGAAGCACGTCGGGACCTGGATCCATTCCCGGAGGACCTCTGGAACCTTGGGAATGTTCCATAGTGCAGGGAGTATTAGCATCTGTCACTCCAACCTCATTGAAGTTGTACTATAGGGCCGTGTCTAGTTTCCTGACAATGGGGAGGGTCAGGTAGGCTTCCTGTATCGGAGGTTCTGGTGCTTCGCTACCTTGCCCACCTCCGGGAGCGGGGGTTTGCCCCCAGAACCATGAAGTGACATTTAGCGGCCATTTCCTTTTTCAGCAAGGCATGTGGCCTCCCTGACCCATGCGCCTTTTTCGCAGCTCGTAGAGCTATTGAAGAGTGGAGATGCATTGTCCCTCCCCCGCCAGATTCTCGGTGGCCCGTTACATATGCCATCCACTGCGACATTTTCCAGATGTCTGCCATTCAGACTGTGAGGCCATATTATTTGAGGCTGTGTTCACCTTGGCCTTTTTCGGCACATTCCGGGTGGGAGAGCTGGTGGCGGGCTCCCAGCAAGCATTATTGGGTCGAGCTATTATGTTTGGGGATGTCTCTTTACTTAGTAATGGTGTTAATTTCCATCTCTGTTATTCCAAGACGGATCAGCGGGGAAAGGGAACCCAGATTGCCTTGGGAGTTTCTGAATCAGGACCATGCCCTTGTCGAACACTGTAGGCTTATATGGCTGTACACCCTAAGGTTGGGTGCTTCTTCTTTGTGCACTGGGATGGGGCCCCTCTTTCCCATTTCCAGTTTGTTAGTGTTCTCTGCTTGGCCTTGTCAGCTGGAGGTTTGCCAGCTCGAGACTTTGGGGCCCACTCATTTTGGATAGGGGCTGTCACCAAAGCCTCTTATATGGGCTTGCCCCCTGGTCATGTACAAGCTATCAGCTGCTGGCGCTCCAGCTGTTATAAAGGTGCTTAATCCACCTTCTTTTTAGCTCTTTCAGGTCATCGCAAGTGGGTCTGGATCATGGGTCACAGCATCATTTTCTGGGCAGCCTGCTATGCAAGAGTGTCTGGCTGGGGACATAACTTGGGTTTGGAGACTTTGTTGCCATCAAATGAATTGGATCGAGGAGGATGACCTGGAACTATCTTGTGCCATGCTTTCAATATCTCGCTGGATATGGGGGGGGGGGCAGGATGCGGTTGTTTTGCAACTTGGAGAGAATGACCTGCACAGAAGAACCAAGCTGTTGGTATTACAGGACATGTTATGGGACTTGGGTTGGTTTAATGTTTGTCATCCTGGCATGCGGATTCTTTGGTCAGCGTTGCTGGAGTCCTGCTCTTGGTGGGGGGCAAGGGACAACGCTAAGGTGGACCTGGCACATAGGCGGCTATCCAAACTAGTGGGAAAAGCTGTCCTGGATTATGGAGGCCTTGTTATAAGTCACCCTGACATTTCTTTCAGGATTTCAGCCTTGTACCACCTGGACGGTGTGCACCTGTCCAGCTGGGGGCAAGATATTTGGTTGCAGGATATCAGGGGTGGTTTATTGTGTTGGTTGCAGAGTTAGGAGCTTGGCAGGGAGCCATTTTGTGGCTCCAGTAGTGGTTTGGGCATTGGGCACTGATCCCTTGGGGGGAAGCAGGGCCTACAGGCACCATTTCCCCATAGATGGGGACCCCATAAGGGATCTTGGACCAGGCACTGCAGCGGCAAGCCCAGCTCGGGGGCTGCCAGGGCATGCCTGTTTCCAGATGATGGGGGACCCACACAGAGGCTTCCGCCCAGTGTGCATCCCTCAACTGTCATCCCGCAGTTTCCCCCCTACAGCAGGTGGGCTGAGGGGGTGAGTGGGCCATCAGCTGGCAAGCAGGTCACCCTATGAGGGGGTCTATGCCCTATGCTGCCTACGCTCCTTTTTCTTCTGCAATCAATAAAGTTGTGGCCTGTTTTTTCTCCAACAAAGTTCTTTGCTTATTTGTTCTCCTGCGCTGCTACCTTTGCCGTTTAGCTGGCCCCACAATAAACATTTCTTCTACCATACTTCTTTCCTGCCTAGCAGCAGCTGTGGATAAGTTTCAAAGCATAATTAGAAAGGGCATGTTAAAATTTGTACTCAAACAGCCACACTTTATTCTTTGGATCTGACAAAGTCACTCGTCTTTAAACAATTTTAGAAGAAAAAATGAGATCTGGATATAGTAGAAAATAAAATAGAGTTTATTTGAGAAGAATAAAACACACCCATTAAGCGTATCACTTTATCAAAGAAATTTCAAAGTACAGCTATAGCACCAAATACTAGAGTGCCCTGAGTAAATGCAAATATTTGAACAACCACACTCACTGTGCAATGAATAAGCTCAAGAGAGAGAACAGGGCATTATTTGTTGAATACATTTTCAGCGCAATCCTAAGAAGAGTTATTCCAGTCTAAGCCCATTGAAATAAATGGGCTTAGACTGGAGTGACTCTGCTTAGGATTTTACTCTTTATCCTACTTTTCCTACAAAGGGTTTAAGGAGGCATACATAATTCTTCCTTCCTTTCCTTTCCTTTGGAAACAAAGTGGCAGCGAAGCAGCAGCAGCTTCCCTGCCACTTTGTTTCCAAAGGGCTGTGCAAAACGCTTGTTTTTTTCCTCTTTGAAAAGCCTGAAACATGCCTTGGAGTGAGGGGAAAGCAGCTATTTAATCCTTTCCTGGCTTTTAAAGCCAGGAGGAAAGTGCAGTAATGTTACAATGTTGCAATGCCACAATGTTACAATGTTGCTACACTTTCTTGCCTTTGGGGGAAAAGAGTGTGTACATACTCCAAAGGAGGAAGGGAAAACCATTTAGCCCTTTCCTGGCTTTTAAAGCCAGCAGGGAATAAGCAAACTTTTGCAAACATGGGAAGCAGAACAGCCAGCAGCTTTTTTCAGCTGATGGGGATTCCCCTCCCATCAGCTAAAAAGCAGCTGGCATTTAAAAGGGGGAAACCAGAAGCTCACATCCCTATTCTGCAGATCTTCTGCTGTCCTGGAAGTGACATTTTCATGAACCACACAAACTGGTTTGGGAACCGAGGCAAGTTTGTGAAAGTTTGTGATTCGTGGTTCATGAAACTGTACAAACCTTGAACCTTCCGGTTCATTTTTGTTCGGTTTGTGCCCATGTCTAGTCATGATGTCTCATCTCTGCCTATTATACTTATATTTCGTTTCCTTTGTTCTATACAAGCCCAAAATTGCATCTCATAGGCCCCAGGTGTGTGCCAGATTCAAGTTGATCACATACCCAAGATGGAAGAGCACAAAGAAATAGGCAAACAAAATGGAGGCTTAATGGTAATTACAACCAATTTATTTCCTATTATGACTAAATTTAATTCCAAAATTAAAGAATCCAACTCAAGGTTTTAAAATGAAAAATCAAATTCAAATCAATGTTTCCCCCACTTTCCACACTCTTACTATTTACTTCCGTCCTTCCATGCTCTATGTCTATCTTCACCACAAGACCTTCCTCACATAATGTCACTTAACCTTCCGTCCACCCAGTGGTGACACACATTTCTCTTAATTGCATTGCCATGGAAGGCTGAAAACTCTCCAGTAATATTCTGTCTCCTCAGCACATACAGTCTCGATGTTTAAACATTTTTAAAAGGTATGCTAAAGCCAGCAGAGGTTGTCTCATAATCAGTCAATTCAGCACAAAGGTCTTCTGAAACATAAATATAGCCTGCTCATCCTCTACTGAGATCTTTAGGATACCTTTCATTGAAATACATAAAGCTTCCTAGCCTGAAATCTTCCTAGAACGCTCATTGGTGCCTTACCTATGGGGGTTATTTAAAGTGGCTGGCAGATTCTGAGAAACTGGATAATTGCAAGTTATATTAACCTCTTATACAGATGCCTTTGTTTCTCTTTAAGTATCTTCATGCAGTATGTTACAGCTACTGTGACTTGCACCTTATTCTTAACTTGGTCCCTTCACCTACCCTCCTGCCCTATTTGCTGCAAAATGAAAATGGGACCTTGCTTGGAACAGAATTCCAGGACAGCAAGGAAAAAAAATAAATGATAGAAAATCTAACATTAGCCATGATAGCAGGTTCATGTGTTCATGTTTTCAATTGGAAGATGTCATTTCCAAGAGCAAAATGTAACATTTAAGCTTATTCTGGGAGTAATTTAAACCTAGATTGGCCAAACTGTTAAACAATGCTATGTAGGCATGAATCTTACAATTTATAAGAAAAGAAAATGGCTTAACAGGCATTTTCCATTTTTGTGGTTCAATGATAATTTCATACATCATTCTGAAACATCAGTAGTCAGTGCAGAAAGTCAAGCTACAGCAATGTGAGGGGGAAAAACACTCTTTAAAATCATTAAACTGTCAAATTCATTTTTGAAAGGAAAATTGTCTAACGTATGATTATGAAGATCATTCTTTCTTTTTAGTGTCAGTCTGATAAAATAAGATCATATTGTCCCAGGTCTTGTGCAGTAAATGGCTGAAATATAAATGAATAACTTGTTCACAAGTGCAATATTTGAATCTAGCAGTACCTTAAAGACCAATGAGATGTTCCAGGGTATAAGCTTTCAAGTCATACTCCCTTTATTCAATACAATCAGGAGTGGAGATCCCTGAGCTGTTGTGTCTCAGTTAGAAGGTGGAAGGAATGTTACAAAGAAGGGAATAGGGTTTAAAAGAACAATGCACGATGTAATTGTGATGCTCTCCCCTCTGGGTTGGTAGCACCCCTGGGTTTGGGGTCAGCCACTGTTCCTTTAACTGCAGTCCCTGCCTTCTCAAGGTACTCCTGTCTCTTCCTCACCTCTCCACACTTCTCATCTGACTCCTTACTCTCCACCCCACTTGTAGGGGGGACTCCCCTTTTATCCCTTCACCAATCCCAGCCTCCACCTCCTAGCCCCACCCCTAACAACCTAGCTGCTGCCTGGGCTGCCTTAGGCAGCCCAGCCTGTGGCTGCTCTGCTGCTGGCTCTTCCAGGCTACCCCCCCCCCCGCCCCTTCTAGCCTGCCTGTTGGTTTGCTCTGTTGCTGCACCTCTCCTGCCAGCCTCTGGGTGGTAGTTTGGTCTAGTGACTCCTTTACTGCCTTTGGCCTGCTTCTTGAGTTGGTGCTGGCTGGCTGCCTCTGCCCTCTGTCTCTTCTCCCCCTGGCTGGGCTGTTGTTCTTCCCCTGGGCTGAGGGAAAAGGCTGCCCTGGAGCCCTGACTGGGTAACTGGAACTCATTAGGACCCAGGAGGCATAACCTAGCCTGCCTCCTGTTGTTGAGGCTTTGCCTGAGCTTCTTGCACCTGGGGCTTTGCCTGAACTTTCTGCACCTGGGGCTTCTTTGGCATGCTTGGCCCTTGTTGGTGTCTCTGACGTCTGTCCTCCCCTGGCTGGGTGAGTGTTATGGGTGGTAGGGCTGGACTGGGAGGCTGCAAGCCTAGTTTCTGGGGTGGGTGTCCCTAGGGCATTCCCTAAGTCCGGCCCCAGCACCGGACAGTAATTAACATAATTAGAAAGGGGAGGAACTGCAGAAAATTAGTATCTGCCACTCTCAGGTTGGGTAGTAGAGTAGTGTGTAGCCCAGTCACATCAGATCTCATAAATAGGATTGGTACTTGGATGGGAGACCACCAAGGAAGACTGGAGTTGGTCTGCAGAGGAATGCAATCACAAACTACCTCTGTTAGAGGTCACCATGATTTGGTTGCAACTTGTTGGCACGCACGCACATATGCACACACATGCACAGTTAGGTCAGCAATTGAATGTTCTGGAAGGTTAAAATGATCTATCACTGTTTTTGAGTTTTGTGATTTTTAATGTCAGATTTATGTCCATGAGTTCCTTTGCATAGGAATATTCAATTGCTGACCTAACAGTGGCAGTCCTCAAACAGAGAAACTTAAAGGGGAAATTACAACCTGAAATTGCTGAAATTGAGTTCATTCACAAATTCAGAACAATGGATCCTCCATGGCTGAATAAGTACATAGGATACTTATCTCATGACAGAAGAACTGAATTTCATCCATTCTTCGTTGCTGTCCTTGTTTTTCTCTTTTGGACTTCATCATGCCTTTTCTTTTAAAATTCCTCCTGGCAAATTGCGCATTCCATGCTCCATGGCTCAGTATCAGAAGTGATGTCATGTGCTTGTACTTTAGTGGCTTCTGTGCTGTTACCTTGAAACAAAATTTGTATTGTTTGTTGAAAAAATTGAAGTCTACTAAATTCGAGTAAGAACTTCATGAAGAACATTTATGCTTGTGCCTATAAAGTTTGGTTCCCTCCCTCATGTGGTTTAAGGACTAATGTTTGTTTATTTTAATCTTTAGGGTAAGGAAATAAGTATTCAGGTGACAAAGGGCTAACATTTTCATCAGTATCTGAAACAAAAACAGGCTTTTAGGGAAGAAAAGAAACCTGAGATTAGCAATAAACCTATTTGTATTGTCGGAGGCTTTCACGGCCAGAGAACGATGGTTGTTGTGGGTTTTTCGGGCTGTATTGCCGTGGTCTTGGCATTGTAGTTCCTGATGTTTCGCCAGCAGCTGTATAATAAACCTATTTCTTTGCAAAAATAAGGTCCTAATTCCAGCTTTAAAGTATTCAAGACCATGAAGTCATCACTGATGAGGTACCAAGTTCCAAACTAGATGGTCACATTTACAAGAAAGCTTCATATATATACTGTATATGTGCAGACATTGCCTAAGCATAGCAATCTTTTATGCCATGGTAAATACTAGGCACTTCACATAGTTTCATAAAGAATATCATTCTATTGACATGCTCAATTAATCTGAAAGGAATTACTATAATTCTGATATATAACTGTAGCTATCCAAATCTGTCAAAAAAATAAATTCATTTTTCAAGCATATTACAGGCTACTATACTGTATTCAAACAATACAGCTTGATAAGGGGCAAACAGAGAAACAGAAATAATCCTGTTGCATCTGTATAGGCTATGCATGATGCTGGTGTCTGAGCAAGGAATACACAACACACCATTGTTGGATACAAATAGGCCACAACTTTATTGATTATAGCCATTGGAAGATTAGCATAGCAAAAGGGAAATGGATCCACTACATCAAATGGCTCCCCATGGCTAGATGGCCCCAGGAGATGGCAGGAGGTGTAGCACCTGTCCAGGCATAACCCTGGTGGTTCCTGCCAGCCAGGGTGAAGTCTGCAATGACCAGACCAGATGCATACCCTTCAGCTTCCCTCAGATCTTGTAAGAGGGTAGAGAGTTACTGAGCCAGCAAAACTCACCCTAGTGGATCTGGCCCTATGCCTTGAAACCGCCACAAGAGGCAGGCATGCCACTTGACTTCCACCAAAGTTCAGGTGGCTGCAGCCAACTTGGAGCATCCACCTTCTCCAAGAGATCCCCCCACCCTATGCATGGAGAAAGGCACCCCCCCCAAACCTATAGCCAACCTGACCCTTCAGGGAAAACTTCCTTTCTGCTCCTCCCCCAAGAACAACCAGTGAAAACACCTTGGGCAACTGAGCATAGACCCTCCCCCCAGGCCAAAAGAACATAAGGCCACTTCAATAATGGTCCACAATTGCTGCCTGCAGCCCAATTGCCAGACCCTCTGATCCCAAGAGCCACCATGGCACCTTTGACTAGAACATAGAAACATTAGAGCCTGACCAGCAATGTATATACCCTTTGTATGCACCAAAAGTCCAGCACCCAATGGATTGGATGCAGACTGGGAGGAACCTGGCTTCTGTAGCAACAATGGTGGCCCCAATCCTGCAGGAATTAGACCCAAATTCCTGGGGGAGAGCTCGTGGTAGCCAGCATGTCCCACATGATAGCGATGAACTAGAACTTGGTATGTGTGTGCAGGGGGAGTCCATCAGTGTGCACTAGCCAGGTGAAGGACCCTACTACCTGAACTGGGGAGGAAGCCCAATGTGCTGCTCCCAGAAAGCACATCATTGCTTCCTCACCTTCCCCCCAATCCAATTTAAACAGCTGAATCCAAGCATGATTTACCTTTCCCTCATCCAATTCCAATGCCCTGCTAGAGCGGCCCCTCACAGGGGCTGTCACTAGTTCCCCCACTCTGAAGGCCCTAATATTTGCATGGGTAAAAGCCAACTGACCAGTATGGCTTTGAACTAGAACCAGCATACTACCTGAAGCTAGCTCAGGAGGAGTCCTTGAAAGATGGGCAATGGGATGGGCCTCTATTCACCAGAGCCGTGTGTGTCCAACCTGCCATAGTCCTTATGGGCATGAAGCTGCTGGCCAGAACTGGTATGTTGGAGAGAGGACCATGAGGGGCAGAAGGGGTAATGCCAAGCCCCAACTTTGTTCCTCCCTATTCCATCCCTTGACAATCCCTCCCTCCTCCTACTCTGGTAAACTTCCATTCCTTTGTCTTGGTCTCACCTCCTGACTGCAATGTAGCCCTCCAGTAAGTCAGAAAGCCTGCTTTTACAGGTTATCAAAGCTCAGTCTGATAAAAAGGAATCTGAATTTGTTACTGCGGTAGCATTTGTTTTGGCAGTATAGGCTATATTTCCCCATGACTATTCTTAATCCTGGTATTTTCTAGAAAAATGGTGCATAAAACTCTTTTAAATCTGTTGAGCTACTATGATTATATAGTGAAAACAAACCAGCTAGAATATACTAAATATGAAATTTTGGGAACTACAAGGATGTTATAGGATTAGAAGTGATTTTAATTATTATTATTATTCTGGCAATGCTCTCTTCTTGCAGACTAAGAAGAATGTTCAGGAGATGCTACAGCAAGGATAAAGTCTAAAAGCTTTAAATGGATGTGTCAGCCATTGTTTTAATATATTCTTTCATGTATTGCTTTTTACAGTTTGACAATTAAATTACATTTGATGCAATTCTGCATTAAATTAACTTCTCAGAGAATAAAAAGATGCCTTTTTACACAGTTTGCTATTTAGCACCAATAAAGGCACAAGGATCAAGGAAACAGAACATGTACAACTTTCCTTAAGTGCGTTCAACACACAGTTGCCCCCAAACAAGGATCTGAATGAATGCTATTACTTGATGCAGTGTTAAAGGATTTATTCTAAAGAATGGAAGCTATTGGCATAATTGGCAATTGCACAAAAAAAAACATGTTTGATTATCAAACATAGTTTGCATGACAGCCATGACCACCTGTGAGTTAAATCTGTTCAGCTATCTGTCAGCCAACTCAAGAGGCTGTCAAACAGTTTGCACCTGTGCAGTAGCTATGGTGATGGAGTTTTGTTTCCTTGTGGCGGTGGAGTTTCATTTCTTTGCCTTTTGGGGGCTTCTGTATATGCACAGTAGGTAAGACTGATTCTACCTGTGGTCATGGATGTTCAGATCAGAGGGAAACTTCACTTCCCAGAAAGTTTATGAAAAGTGCTTGTACAAAATAACATATATAACAAAATCTTACACAGACAACAAATAGTACGACTTTTTAAAAAAAAGTTTACTTATAATTGCTGGCTGACTGGTTGATTTGCAGCCCCAAAAGGCTAAGGGATAATAGGGCTGCCACTGGTCTTTGAGAGAATGTGCATGCATGAAACACTACTGATTACTCTGCACAGTATTGTAGGGTTGAACACTTCACTATATTGTTCAAATACTTTTAAAGTAACCAGAAGAACAGGCTCAAGCTGCCTGTGAACAGTCAACTGATTGATGGACAGATGAGTCCTTGAACAGATGGTGAGCTGAATCAGTGGGTGTTCTAGCATCCCTAACTGGCAATCCTATGCACACTTAAGAACATAAATAAAACCCTGTTGTATCAGACTATTGGTCCAATATCCTATTTTACATATTGGCCAGCAAAATAATGAAAACAAGCAGGGACACTGAAGCCTCTTGTCTCCTCTTGTAAAGTGATATTCAGAATTACACTGTTTCAGAAAATCGAGTTTCCATTATAGCTAATAGCAACTGATGGATTAATCTTTCATTAATTTGTCTAATCCTCTTTTAAAGCTACCTATGCCATCATTAGATTTCTTCAGATTATGCAAAACCAGACTCAGTGAGATTTACTTCCAAGCAAACTGTCACAGTTGGGGGAACCCCTACCCACAAAGGAGGCAGCTGTGCTAGGTGGCAGGAACCCCATTGTCTACTCAGCCAGGGGCCAACAATACAGACATAGCTGGGAAGAATGACAATGTTCAGGATGGTAATTATGGGGATAAAACAGGGAAGTGTGAAGCTGGAGCTGTCAATCCATCATCTCTCCAGCTTTCAGGGGAGGGGCCACCCTCTCATGAGAGCCAGGTAGCTGTGGGCAGGCATGCCTCCCCTTTAGCATAAATTTTAAACATGGGGGACAGGCTAATAGGGACAGATTGGTCTTGTTTCTGGGCAGCAGAGGAGCCAGCTGGGGGAAAGAAGAGAATTGGGGTGAGTCTTGAACCTTCTCCTGTTTTTTGTAGCTGAGGCCTAAGGAGCAAGCAAGTGGCCTTCTGCACACGGCACTAGATGACTTGAAGGGAGCCAGGACATGGAACCTGACACAAATATTCATATTATTGGGCTTCTAGGAAAGTGTATCATGCAAACAATCCGTTTAATTCAGTACTATCATTCTGCAGCTGGAATAGGGTTACCAGTCCTCCACTCGGGGTGGGGGATATCCCACTCCCACCCTCTGCCCCTGACACTGCTTACCTGGCTGGTGGGGGGAAGGTGGGGGAATGTGTCTCCCGTGCTCCACAATGAGCCAATTTGGGCCCCAAGTGCAGGAGCTCTTCAGGGCCCACCTGACAACACTCCTGTACTCTGCAGTGGGCCAAATTGTGCATGTTTGGGGCCAAAATTTGCCCACTGCAAAATGCAGGAGCCCTCCAGGGCCCTGCCCAATGATGGCCCAGGCCTGGGCGAAAAGACAGCAAGCCATCCCCGATCCAGCCAGGGAGCAACAAAGTGAAGGGGGGCAGAACCGGGGAAGGGTCTTCTTCCATAACAATTATACACCATCTATATGTAATAACCATTTATGTACAAAAAGTAATGCTGAGCAATGAGTTGATCTTAATGGCAACATGAGGAAAGGGGAACTGATGTAAAATAAAAAGGGGAACTTTCTTACAAAGATAACTGCAATTATAACAGAAGTATTCAGATTGAACCAGGTAGTTTTCCAAAGTCAGTCTGAAGGGGTACACTCTGGGCTGCTGATAGTCTGATACAAAAGTGATTTATTCTGTTCCTATGAGAGTGAAAGGACATTTGCTATTATGGAGAGATGAACGGAATGAAGTGGAGTTTCTGGTGAATGACCACAAAGCTGGCATCCTGAATGTAGTTCTGATTTTGAAGAGAAATACTACAGAATTACAATAAACACATTTTACTAAGCAATAATGGCTATTTCTAATACATGTTTTTATGTTTTTAGGTGATGAATTATTCTGGTGTGAAAACTGCTTCCAGATTATTTAGTAACATTCATGGGAACTTTCCTATGAGAAGCTACAGCAGCTTTAGCTAAGTACCCTGTTTTGCAATTTAGTATTATGAGAGCAGCACAATGAACAGTATAACAACAATTAGAAGATAAAAATATTTGATAAGATAACATAAAACCCTTTGGGGGCTGTATTGGATTTTTAGTTGATCTCGTGTTGTTCACAGTAGGCTCTCTCTGTGAAGCATGCAGGCCATAACAAGGTGGGCAAATTCATATGCATAATTTAGGATGGAGCTTGCTGCCACCACGCTCACTCCTTCCTCCTGCCATGTGGATTCTTTCTGCCTGGCCAGGATGTCTGAAAAGGGTGTGAGGCACTGCTTGAACTGGACAATCACACAGCTCCTAGCTGCTGTGCTACCTAAGCTTTTTCTTGCATTCAATGAGCACTAACAGTTGAGAATGTTGTTAAATATGTTGGGAAAGTATTTTCTTGAAATAAACGTACAATAGTACAAGAAACTAATCTTAAATGTAGAACTATCTAGTTTTACCCCTGCATCAAAATCACCTTATCGAAGACCATGGAGTTAGCTTCTCCCTCCACCCCCAATTCTAAACCTTTCAAATTAGTAATATAATACTTTAGGTAGATCAATAACACAAGGCCCCTAGCTGAGATTGATTTTGCTCCAGTGGGATTGTTCACCTAATTCATCAAAAATCATTGTGTCTCATGCCATAATAGCCTTTTTTTCCCCCAAAGAACAGAACAGCCAATACTTAAATTATTTTTAATGTATTTTCTGTTAAAGTTATACTCTACCTATTTATTCTTATCTAAAATCTCTCTTGTTTGGCAATGTGATGTTGAACTAAACTTATTTTCTTGCAATTGAACTGCAGCCCTCATTTACAAGAAACTTCTGTTACGTTTGCCCATAAAGAAATTACATTTTTACATTCAGCATAATAATCTCTCCATATAAGATTATACCCTGCTGGCCATAGCCCAACCATCTACTATGTTCACCAGCAACATCAATTGCTTGTGTACAGCACCACTTCAAAAGTGAGAATCTCTGAAATGTGTTAATTATTAACCAACATGGATATGACTGCCAACTCTGGTTTAGGAAATTCCTTGAAAGTTGGGGTTGGATCCTGGGGAGGGCAGAGTTTGAGGAAGAACTACAGCGGGATGGAATGCCATAGAGTACATACTCCAAGGCCATTTTCTTCAGAGGAACTGATCTCTGTAGTTTGTAGATCAGCTGTAATTCAAGGAGATCTCCATGTACAACCTGTAGGTTAACAATCCTATATGTATATGATAAATAATCTCACTTTCTACCCTGAACTGGAGCTTGGGATGTTTTAGCCTGCACCTCGACTTCTCAAAGGCATAAAGAGGTGAGGCACAATGGAAGTTGTAGTAATTTGTATCCTCATTTAAGAGGCCCATTTAAGACCTCCTCCACATTCTCTGCTTGGATTTTACTTGGTGTTTCCCTCACTCTTGTCCTTTGGCTGTCAGTATAGACTAGCCAGTCACTTCTGACCTGAGCAGGAATTTTTTTGAGGGCACATCAAATTTGCTCTGATACTCACCCACAGTTTTTAACTGTTCTATACTTTCCAGTTGTCTCTTATTTGGCCAATACATGGGTAAAGCATAAGATATAGTGAAACATGGCCACACGATAATCAGTTGATACATGAATTTATATTCCTTTAGATATTTGGACTCAGGGCCAAGCTACAAGTGACGAATAACACTTGAACAGCAAGTGGATTGAGTGGAAGGCAAGTGAACAAGGAGAAATACACTTGCCGTTCAAGTGCCATTCGTCACTTGTAGCTTGGCCCACACCCTGCGGCTGCTTGCAGCCTACACAGGGAGTCCTCGTTTGCAGCCCCCACTGGAGGATAGGAGGCAGGCTCCCTCCCTTCCGTTCATCCAGGGCTTGGCTGGGGGGTGGAGCCAGGAGCCTTTATAAGGTGGCTCCACCCCTGCCTCGGCCGCAGGGTAAGTCAAGCTCGGCCCACCCACCACTCCCTTTTTTAGTGTGGGATTAGCTGGCTGCTCTTGCAGAGCTGGGTAGGAATTTTTTGCTCATCTTTCCCTGATTGGCATTGGGAAAGGGTTTTTTTTTTGCCTACCTCGCACTAAATGCAGATGAGGAGCTTGGAGTGGTGGAGCTTTTATGTCACTGGAAGGAGATTTTGGGAATAGGGTGCGGGATGGTGAGCACCCAGTGGCGTTCCCCAAGGGTGGGGAACAGGGTCTGCCATTTATTGCGGTATGCTTGTTGACGGCTACCGTATCAGTGGCGGATTCCTGTGGGGATCCCCAAACACAAGGCCTCCCCTCATGCCGGACGGCTGCGGCATTAGGTGCTTGATGGGGGGATCCGTTGCCTGGCTGGACCGGGTGGCAGCCATTCCTGGAATGGCCTATACCCGGGGCAATGGGGCTCGCCCAGACAGGTCCGGAGCTGACCCCAGGGCTTGACCTGTACCACTTAGTTGGCCCTTGCCTTGTTATGTTATGGTCATAGTTAATAAATGGCCCTTTAATCCAAGCCTGTGTCTGCCTCTTCATTCCGGTTGGGGTTGCAAATATTTTTTCACCATATACCAGAATGTCTGATTTTCCTTTTTCAATGCAATCTGATAGTTATCATTGATCACTTGTTCAGAAACCTATTTTGGATGTTTCATCAAAAAAGAAACAACAAGAAACTTTCCAATATAGAAGTGTATTTCCAGCTCACATTTAAATGTCTAGTGTGTTCTTGGTTATCTTGTGGAACTTGTTCTGCATAGGCAATGTTATTCAATGTGGTATACTATTCATGATGCCATTTACAATGCCAGAAATGTCCACGCAAGAGTGCAAAGTTCTTCTCAAGGCAGGCAGATAAGCAGAGGAAGCATTGGAGACCTCCCCACAGTGCATTCTAGTATCGTGCAGCTAACTTGTTTATACATTACTTCTGAGCCCAAAGCCCGAATACTACGACCAAGTATTCAAGTAGACACTACCAATTTTTCAATTTCTATTAAAAATACTTTTTCTCAAGTTGTAACTTTTTCAAAAACATTTGTACTTCTGAAACATTCTTGAGCTCCACAATATTTTATAAACAACAGCAGAAAGTGGGGATTATCTACGGGCTCCTGACTGTCACCAAAGGCTAATTTTTTTTTCTAATTTGCCATAATTAACTCCACCTGGCTTGTAAATTATCTTCCAACATCAACTATTTTCGGAAGCACAGCAGGAGGAATCAACCAATCACATGTAATGATCTTCCACAGCTGTCTCTTGTTCAGGATTTCCTCAAGTAGCTGGATTTGGATTACAATGTTCTGGATCTTCCTGTTTTAGAGGACTTTTGGCAAGAACTTTTCCTGACACATGTTTCTGATGATGAATTGCCCAGCTGATAAATTGAAAGCATTTACTCTTTGTTCCCATATTTATGCTTAACATAATTATACAATATCCAAAGAGTCAATTATAAGAACATTCAAAATGCTTAACAGCATATGAACATATTATTATGGCCAAACCCGTGAGCTGAAAAGGTCCCTTTCTTGGTACTCATCTACATATACAGTGATGGTTCATCAGCTTCATTTGCTACTATTTTAGAAGAGGAAGTAGCTCTCAGTGCTGGAGTAATGGAAAGAGGAATTTCCTGACTCCATGCTTTCTTGCTACTAATTTATTTCCTGAGTTATCCAACAAAATAAAGAAATGGAGGATTTGATTTTCATGTCACTTAGAGGGACCATATACTTTTTGTGACAGTTGGAATATATAAATAATAAAAAACATATCTTTTTAAAGGTAATAAGCTTTTAGCATTGGTAATGATACAATTTCATCAGTGAAAAGAAGAGATGACTGGCTAATACAATAATACAACAGTTAAAGATTTTTATCTTTAAAAAGAATTTTTTTAAAAGCCTAAGGTTTTATCTATATGATGGACTGAAATAGCTGATTTTTAAATCTTTAAAATGATTTTCAAACTCTGTAGACAATTATTGGTCTTTTTTCAGTGCAAGAGTGTTAACTCTAATGTTCGAGACAAATACAAAGTTGAACACTTATGATAAATTCTACTTGCTATTCTCTCACTCTAGTTTCTGTGGAAGGTGTTATTTTTCCTGTCCAGAAATATTCTATGATCTATAGTGTTGCTACGCATTAATAAGCAATTTCATGGAACTGTTTAAATATGTGTTTGCTCTATTTTTGTTTATTTTTAATCCTTGAGTTGTAAAAAGTTTTGGTCACAATTCAGCCAAAGTTTAACCACTTACATGCACAACTCTTTTTCACTAAAATCAATGATGTTTAAAAGGACTTAACTTGGGCTGAATTACATTCAGAATCTGAAAAAAATATTTCTGAATAATGCAATATGTTTAACTATCCCATTGAACTCAGTGGGACTTAAAAATATTTATAATGGTTACCAAGGCAAGTGTATGATGAATCAGGGTCAAGCTACAAGTGACGAATGACACTTGAACAGCAAGTATATTTCTCCCTGTTCACTTGCCCTCCACTCAATCCACTTGCCGTTCAAGTGTCATTCATCACTTGTAGCTTGGCCCTCAGTTACAATTGTTAGATTTGAATTCAATATTGTGCCTGATTAGTTAGACTTTTTGCTGTCACACATTCTCTGTCTGGCTAGCCTTCCATTTTAAGTTATTGTGGTTTTGTGTCTTCTTGATCTCTATTTGCCTTCACAGGCTTGGTGTTCTTGTACTAATTTTGATGATCATGGTAGCAGGCCATGCACAGTGAACTTGCCTCAGAAGCAACATAAGTTGGACAGAAATCTAGAAGGGTGAGGTGGGATGATGCTGGCTTAAAAGAAATAACCAAAGAGCTAGAAGAACAACACATGTCTGTTGCTTTACTGTTTTATATGGAATCCCCTCCTTTCTTTATTTACTTACAGTGCAATCTTAAACAGAGTTACTCCAGCCTAAACCCACTGGAATCAATGGGCTTACCAGAGTAACTCTGCTTAGAATTGCAATGCTATTTCATTTATAGCCGCCTTCTTCACTGAGAATGAAGACAGATTACAAAAATATAAAAATTAATTCAAACCAACAGCAAACACCTCCAAAAAGCAATACATTAGGACTAGGATTACAGAACTGGAAAACAAAGCAAACAAGCACGTGTCTAAGGCATCAAAAACTGTCTAAGGTATAACTTAACATAATGTATATACAAAAGTAGAAGAAACTGCAATAAAAGAAAGATGATACATCAAATAAACATTGTGACAGACTACAATTCTTTCCTGATCAATGTGGCCTCCTGAGCTGTTGTGTACCAAACATTTGTAAAAAATGCCCTCCTGAACATTTCTGGTTTGCACCTTCTGCAAAATGATAGAAGTGTGGGCTCATGTGTCTGCATGAAAGTGAATGGGCTACAGCTCCAGTTGCATTCTGCAGGACACATACTTAAGGTTTGAGGGAACAATTAAACTTTTTAATTTTGCCACATTCTGTTGCATGTATTACATGTAAATTTAAACAATCAATTGCTACCATTTCTTTAACAGAGTGAAAATCCTAATATTTTTGGCCAGCCTCAACCTCTCTTTCTTTGTCAAAATTCATTTGGGCCTTATGCAAGATGGAGAAGTACTCCTCAGTTTATATAACCTCTGCAAATTACAGTGTGTAATTTTCATGCACAAACACATAATTGACAGAGGAAAAGATGTGAGATCAGATTCTATACTAGTGATGGAGGTAGACTTTGAATTAGAGACACATGAAATCTCTCGGTTGATACATCCTACTATATAAAAGGCTAAGCATATTCAAGACAACTCACTTCTTACCCTGGTGTGCCTCCAGAGGGTGCTGCTGTGGAGGGAAGCCCAGATGAGGCAGCCAGACATCCAGAGAGCATGCCACGGTGGGAAGCCCAGGCCAGGAACAGGCACGGAGCAAGTGGCACTGCTTGCCCTTTGTCTTCAGCCAGCTGGGAACAGGAGTGCAGCAGGTGGCAATGTCCACTCCCCTGAACCAGCTGGGATCAGAAGTGGACCAGGTAGAAATGTCCTCCGCCCCTTCACCCAGTTGAGATCAAGAGTGGAGCAGATGGCAATGCCTGCCCCACCTTCACCCAGCCAGGATCAGTTATGGAGCAGATGGCAATGCCTATTCTCCTGGCTGGAATCAGGATACAAAGGGTATCATCATCCATTTTGAGCGCCTTTTTCCCCCTCCTGGAGCAGTACTAATAACAGTGGACGTAGCATCATTGTACATGAATAGTCCTCATGAGGAAGCACATCTGGTGGTGGAGGAGACCCTAAATCTACATACTGATAAAACTCCTCCCACCCATTTTTGGTGTCCTTGGTGGAGATTATATTAGAGAAAAACTATTTCAAGTTTGATAAGCAGTTTTATTTGCAAGTGAGGGGTGTAGCCATGGAATGTACAGCAGCACCTTCAGTGGCTAATCTGTTTATGCACAAACTGGAACAAGAATTTTTCTGCAAGCCGGTTATTAATCCATATTTCACACAAACCATAGCATTCCGTCACTACATAGATGATCTTTTGATTATTTATAATGATATTAATAGTGCAGATAGCCTTTGCCGTTGGATGGATGGAATACACCCAAATATAAGATTTAGTTGGCAACTTAGGGCCAAGCTACAAGTGACGAATGACACTTGAACAGCAAGTGTGTTTCTCCCTGTTCACTTGCCCTCCACTCAATCCACTTGCCGTTCAAGTGTCATTTGTCATGTGTAGCTTGGCCCTAAGTGAGCAAGAAATCAACTTTTTGGACATGACCATATAGTGGGATCAAGATAACTGTCTGTCTGTCTGTCCCTTTAAGAAGGGTACGGACCAAAACTCATATCCACATTATCGCTCCTTCCATCCGCCTCATATTAGAAATAACATCCCACTGGGACAGTTTTTACGATTAAAGAGAAATTCGACAAAACCAGAGGATTTTGAGAAGCAGAGTAAACAATTGGGGAAGGATTTCCTTCCAAGAGGCTATTCTGTCAGTATCGTCAACAATGCACGACGGGTGGAACAATATTCTAGGGAACAGTTGTTAAAGACTGGGAGTAAATCACCTCAATCTAGGATAGTGTGTGCATTGGATTACGCACCGTTAGCTCCGGCTATTAAGAAGATCATCCTTAAGTATTGGCAGATAGTAGAGGATATTCCTGGCTGTGCAGACCCCCAATAATTGATTTTCATAGAACTAGAAATATCAAGGACATATTGATTCGGTCTGAATTCGTAGGCACCACGAGAGGAACACTCAGACACTTACTTGAGGGTCATTATGCATGTAGAAACTGCAGTTTGCTCACTCATTATGAGCATGCAGGAGCAAACAGCTTTGGGTATAAAAATAAACACACAAATTTACCAATTGCAATATGTTAAATGTGGTATAGCTTATTCAGTGTCAGTGCTCTCTACTATATGTGGGAAAAACAAATCGGACAGTCAAACTAATAATACTTGAACAAAGTAGTTGAAGCCCCTCTAGTAAATCATTTTATGGAGGTGGGTCACAAGGAAACGGATTTAAGGTATACGGTTTTGTATATATCAAAAGAAAAATACCCGGAAGCAATAAATATAGACCTACACCGTAAGGAGGCTTTTTGGATATATAAGCTTAATACTCTGGCTCCAAGGGGGTTGAACATCAATAATGATTACATATGCTTTCTCTAGTGGAGGTCTATTTTGGCCGTATGTTACTTTAACTGATATATTGTTTGCCAGCTGATACTGATTAGTATAAAAGACGGCTTGAAGCTTTGTCTGTACGCAGCCTTTTGTAGGAGCTGTATCCGACAATTGAGTCACTGTTGTTTGAATAGGATGTAAGTATATTGTGATATTTAAAATTGGATATAATACTGGATATTACTGGATATAATAAGATAATTCAATGTAGTAATATGATTTTTAATATAAGGTGTTTGAAATGATGTTAATGACATCGGTGTGATAACCATCTTTGACAAAGAAATGGAAATGGGACCTTCCAAATGAACCGGTCTGCCCATTAGATGATCTACTGCACTCTGTACAATCGGACCTATACTTGTATTTGATCCTATGAACTTTTTGAATGAATTGAAAATTGTCTTGACTGACTTTTTGAATGTTATATTAACTTTGCTCATAGGAACTACCATCAATTGCACTACACGCACCATCACTTTATGTATAGGTCTGGATATGAAGCTTGCGTGTTCTCTTTGATTGAAGGCAACTGGATTATATTGTGAATATAATAAGTAAATTGGGTTTGTAATTAATTGTTGTTACTCTAATTCATTAGAATTCATGATAATTGACTTGGAATCAGGAATGGAGCAGGAGGTAATGCCTGCCCCTCTTCACCCAGCCAGGATTGGGAGTGGAGCAGATGGCAGTGCCTGCCCCTCCTTCACCCGGCTGGGATCAGGTCCAGAGCAGGTGGCAATGCCCATCCCCCCTTCATGTGGCCAGGATGAAGCATGGAGCAGGTGGCAATGCCCATCCCATGCCTTTAGTAGGCAAGGATCAGGAGCAGAGCGGGTGGCAATACCCACCCTCCTTCACCCAGCTGGGATCAGGAATGGAGCAAGCTGCAATGCATGCCCCCACCTTCACCTGGCCAGGATTAGGAGCAGAGCAGGTGGAAATGACTGACCCTACTTCATCTGCCCAGGTTCAGGCATGGAGCAGGTGACAATGCCTGTCCCCCCTTCATGTGGCCAAAATCAAGTGCGGAGCAGATGGCAATGCTCACCCCCTTCCTTCAGCTGGCTGGGATCAGGAGCAGAGTAGATGGCAATGCCTATCCCCCTTCACCTGGCCAGGATCAGGAATGGAGCAGACAGAAATACCCACACCCACCTTCACTTGGTTGGGATCAGGCACAGAGCAGACAGCAAAGCCAGCCCCAATTCACATTACTGGGATCAGCCGTGGAGTGAGTGGCAATGCCCATCCCCCTTCATCTGGCTGGAAACAGATGAGGAGCAGGAGGAAATGCCCACCCCCTTTCACCCTGCTGGGATCAGGAGTGAAGAATGTGGCAATGCCCCCACTTCACCCAGCTGGGATCAGGTAAGGAGCAGGTGACAATTCCCATCCCCCAGGATCAGGAGAAGAGCATGAGGCAATACCTGCCACCTTCATCCAGCCTGGATCAGGTGCAGAGCAGGTGGCAATGCCTGCTCCCCGACTTCACCCAGCAGGGATAAGGTGGCAATTCCCGCCCGCTACCTTTATCCAGCCAAGATCAGGCAGGATAAAGCAGGAGGCAATGCCCACTGCCATTCAACCTGCTGGAATCAGGTGCACAGCAGGCAGCAATGCCCCCCCCCCCTTTACCTGGCTGGAAGTAGGCACAGAGCAGGAGCCAATGCCTGCTCCTTCTTCACCCAGCTGGGATCAGGAGCAGAGCAGGTGGTGATGCCCCCCCCCACTTCACCCGATGTGGGATCTGATGTGGAGCAGGCTGCAATGCCTCCCCCTTCACCCGGCTGGGATCAGGTGTGAAGCAGGATGCAATGCCCACACCCTTTCATCTGGCTGGGATCAGGTGCGAAGCAGGTGGCAATGCCCACCCCCTTCACTTGGCCAGTATCAGGTGCAGAAGAGGTGGCCATTCCCACCCCCTCCCCACCTTAATCCAGCCAGGATCAGTGACAGTGAAGGAAATGCACACCTTTCTGCCCTCCCCTTTCTAGAGCCCATTGTATTTTTTCCACAACAGGTTTTATTGCTAGTATATACAGATGAATTTAAACTCCCACGTACTTATTCAATTCAAGAAGGGAAAATAGGATTCCCATAATTCCTGAAAGGAAATAATGAATGGGATTTTTCACTGCTAGCTAACAAGATGGCCCTGAAGGCCTTCTCGTATGTATTCTGGTTACTCTCTTTGTTGCTTGGAAAAGGAGAACTGGCAGGAAGCATTAACTACTAATATCCAATGTAGGAACAACCCTTGTTCAAACTGGTCGCTGAACTGAAATTGGTTGGGTCTCTTTGAACTGGGAAAGTTAGTGTGCTTCTAATTCAGAATCTGCAACCATCACTAGTACAGAATCTGTATCTTAACTCATTTCCTTCCTTATCTTTGGTGTCATAAACATAGTTCTAATTTTGAAAGCCTCTTTGGAACAACAGTTGGAGTGATGGATTTGAACCAGAAAATCTGTGTAAAGTCACATTTCAATCTGTAATTCTACTGAGAAGTCATTCTGTCTCAAAAGCACTCTTTGAAAAGATTATTAATTGAAGATCAAAAACAGTGAAGAACTTTGCATGTAAACTTTGTTCATCAAAAGTCACTGTGTAATCTCGATTCAGCCTGGATTGGGCTGCTACGGAGTGTGGGAGTGCTGCTGAGCTCTGCAGCAGCCCAATTTGGGTTGATTTGGGCTTGATCCAGGCCAATTCAGGCCTGATCCAGGCCAAATCAGGCCTGATGTGAGCCAATTCAGCCCAGATCGGGCCACTGAGGAGCACAGGAGCGCTGCTGCACTCTGCAGTGGCTCGATTCAGGCTGATTCAGCCCCAATTCAGGCTGATTCAGCCTGGATTGGGCCACTGCAGAGTAAGGGAGTGCTGCTGCACTCTGCAGTGGCCCAGTTGGGGCTGATTTGGGCCTGATCCAGGCCAATTTAGCCCCAATTTAGGCCAAATTGGGTTCTGATTGGGCCACTGCTGCACACACAGGTGTGTTCCCCCCCTGCCATCCAGGTTAGTGGAGGGCAGGAGGTGGAGGGTGGGAGTGGGAGATCTCCTGCCCCCAGTGGGGGACTGGCAACCCAAGTACAATTCTAACTTCCTAACTCCAGTATATTTAATCACAACTCCCTCTGTATGTTGTATTCTCCTGTTGAAGGTGAAACAAACACCAGATTGCAAGTAAAGGTTGCGCTCTGGCCAAGATTAAAAAAAAATAGAAAATTATGTTCTGTATTTTATGTACAGAAAATGAAGCATACACTCTAAAAGATCACTGAATATAGTTAGTAAGCTAGGCCCTAAATTTAAATTTTGTACAAAAATTATCTTGAATGCTTTAAAACGTGGTTATGTGTACTTTTTTCAAAATAAAAGTCTAATATGAATTATTTACCATTTAAATGTTTAACAGAGAACACCAGAGTTGGAAATATTTGTAACTGAATATAAAATGAAATTTCAAAACCCAGCATGATATTTCTTGTTTCTGCTTATGTTTCTGTAGGGATAAAAGTAGACTTAGCTTTAGAAACACAGTATTCACACACATACACATGCTCGTGCACACAGTTCCATAATCTTCTGTGATACTCTGTGACTTGGGAGCCATATGTAGCTCTTTGACATGAACACTGGTCTTCTAAGCATTGTTCCCATACGTGGTACTAGCCTCATGTTTCAGGAAAGTGAAACAAAAAAGACAAGACAAGACAAGAAAAAAGAAAAAAGAAAAAAGAAAAAAGAAAAAAGAAAAAAGAAAAAAGAAAAAAGAAAAAAGAAAAAGGCTATGCTGCATGCTGGGGTTAATGGAACCTACATGTATAGAAGCCAAGTGGAATGGGAGCTACAGTAAAGATGTTTTGCTTTATGTTTATGCTTGGCTTTCTTGCCTGCTGCCATAATGATTGATAAAGTCAGAAGAAAATTACTATGAAAATATTCTCCTAATACTTGCTTTCATGCTACAGAATAATAGCAAGCATTATCAGTATTGTTTATTGCTATGAAAAATATCCTTTCTTAGGTAATTTGTTTTGTGTGTGCTCTTTCGTGAATTCAGTTGGTGTCAGGTGGCATCTAACCCAAGGCTGAAAAGTTTCTACTTCTTCAGAATAGCAATACTCATCCATCTACATTGCCTCTGCAGCTTCTTTTCTAGCATGTCCTACCATTCAGAGCTTTCATGCAGCAAGGTATATGGTGTATAAAATCAGAATGTGTTAAAGAAAATGATAGTGTACATAAAACAGCTTGTGTTTGCTGTAGCAAGAAGTCTAAGCAATTCAATCCCTGCATGTTTCCTACAGAAATCTAATTAAATAGCATGTTGTCAACATTTTTCCCATGTCAGAGTAAGTTATTTCTACATGTTACAGTTCTGGTATGGAAAACAAACAAACATGGGGCTAATTTGCTACCTCTGCTTCTTGGTTTCTTATGTCTCCTTTCATCTCACAATTCTCACATGGACCGGCTAATGAAAGACAACAGAAAACCATCTTTAGCTGAATATGAGTCTCAATTTATTTTCACATTTTAGGTATCCATCATGGGATGCAGTTTCTGTCTTATGCAAGGAGCATATTTTGAAGGCTTGTGCAAGCTGGACAGCTATTTATTTTTCTTATAATAAAAATACAAGAATAGGATAGAAATCCAATGAGTGATTTTTATTTATTCTGGCACCTACTTTAAATATGCCATTTAGTTGACAGGAAAAAAGCACAAACAACCTTTCTTCCCCCTCTCTTCTTATTCATAGTTCCAACCATTAAATGCCCAAATGGCACTAACCAGCTCATGATGTGCGTGCATATACACTGTATGTGGAATTCTTTAAAATGCATCGCCATTGTGTAAACATTGTTGAAAGAAGAGGTTCAAAAACAAACCCTCTGCACAGTTTCAGACTGTTAATAATATATTAAAGATTTAAGGCCGAATGAAAAACCATATGCACAAATTCACACAGCCAGGATAATGGGGAAAAGAAGAGAATGCATAAATAAATTATTTGGGCAGGCAAAGAACAAATCCACAGAGATTGGTGGCAACATATTGTCAGAAGACAGCTTCAGGCAGAATAGGTGAAATCACAAAGAATAGACATGAAACAGAGAAAGAGAAACAAAATTTCAGGAGAGCCGCAAAAGACTAATAGTTATTCTGATGGGGATATGTTGACAGTACACCTGAAGAACTGGGATCTAATCAATCTAGAGGGCTGCGAGTGTTCGGAAAGGGTGAATCAGGTAAATGGAGTGTATGAAAAAATATCTAGGGAATGAACAGATTTTGAAGAGAATATTATGTTCCTGCCAAAAGTCTCTTGACACAGAAAGTGAAAGACAGACAATTTGGACTTGTACAAGACAGTTGGGTCATATTCTCTTCTGTATGCAGAGATAAGGATGGCCCTCTTTTAAAGACAGCCTATTGAAAATATGGTAGAGGACTGCAAAGAGTATTACAGAACAAATGATGAGAAACCTGGTTTAGAAAGACAAGATAACACAAGTAATTATGGGGAGCACTGATCTGTAAAGCAGTCCAATAAACTAAAGACTTTAAATGGAATCTGTATTATCAATCTCATAAAAACTGGCACAAAAATGTCATAGATTACTTCACTCTTTAATTTGCAATGGGATTAAAGAGCAGGTGGCCTTTTCATATTTTGCCCTTTGCTATTTTAAATGAAACTCCAAGTAAGGACTTGAGTGTATTTGCAATCATTTCAGTGTGATCCTGAGTACTCTGTTCAATTTATAGTGATTTTCATCCTTCTTCAGCATGAAAGACACAGACGTATTTTGAAAAAATTCAAAAAGAAAATCAATTAAGCCTTCATGAAAAGATACATTGAGGTTTCTTTATACACAAGCATCTGGGCAATAAGTAAAGATTACAGAGATGTGTGAAATCTGCACCTTTATTTCTCTGGATATTTCCCTGCCGATTGCCTTCTCAAGTTCAGAACATTTATTACCCACAGTGGTTGCAAGATTTTCAACAATGCAATAAGTAGTTTTGAAAGCAATTTATAACATAGCATGTGGAGAATAGAATATCTATTCTTCGAATTTTAGCCATTATGAGTCTCCTCTATGCTAGGTTTCCATGAAAAGAGGTCTACATGTGTATTATATGTTATATATGTTATTAGCTTTGTAATGGAATTTGGTGAAATTTGTTTTGCAAAATAATAATTATTTTGCAGGATAATCTGCCCCCCCCCAACCTATTCTGACATTAGAAGCATACCATACAACCAATGTTGTTACTAGATGTATGACGAAGATTATGGGGCCTGGGGGTCTTAACATATCCTGTACATTCCTCAGGACCACCTCTACTCTACCTATGATTCTGCTCTCTTCTCTTTCCCCAATATATATCTAGCAAAGGAGCAACAGAAAGGCTTTTTAACAAGAAAGCTTTCTGGTTGAGTGCTCTTTGAGACTCTGCCTCACAACGGCAGTCCTGGTGCATGACCAAGGTGAAAGGCTGGCATCATATTCATCTAGCTGCTGAGACCAGCCACAGCACAACAGTAGCCACTGTGGCCTAACTCCTTATCTGGGTGACTGCAGTTAAATTGTTTGGATTGGGCCCCTTATGAACCACCAGTCCCTTGCACTGTGCTAAGTAAGTCCACCAGCAGTATCAGCAGCTGCACTTGTTTCTCCAGACAGAGGAAGAAGGTAAACATTGTTTTCTTTTCCTGACTGGCAGGAACTTTTCATGTCACCAGATCCACATTTTCTCCTACATTTTTTTTTAGCTGAATGCTGAAATCCTTGTTCTTAAATAATGAGCTGAAAGGTGAGATATTACAGGGGACATATGAACTCTTTTCTGACTCTTACCCTGCCTAATGCGGAATTTGTGTGGGTTGCTCTTAACTAAAGCAGGGAACATAGTTTAAATTTTGATCTCAGGGCAATTCATACTGCCATTGTATAGGTATTTGGAAATGGTGCCCACCCAATATTTTAATAGGGTAAAAGCTTATTAACTTTTTTTAAAAGAATGATGCTCTGACATATTCTAGCTGCATTTCCAGTTGTGGCTTGTCACCTCTTGATTCAGCCCACATGGTGAAAATGGTCTGGGACAGTGGTTCTCTCAGACAGGTCTTTAGATCTGGCCACAGACAATGCAGATTGGTTGTGAGGTCTTCTTTCTTGATACTACACATTTTAGCTTCTGCTCATTAAGCTAGCAGAAAGTCCTCCACCTCTTCCTTTTTCTGTGTCTCACTATAAATTGTTCTTCTGCTGACACACCTTTTCCTCTGCAATTTTCCTGCAATTGGTTTTTCTTGTCTGTTTCTTCTTTGGCCAATATACTTCATGGGCATATAAAATCTGGGTCATATATAATTTCTGTAGAGAATGCTCAGCCAGTGAGAAGGCAAACTTCGCCTTTATTTTATTACAACTTGGTTGTCCATTATATCAGACAGGAACACCATCTTTTCTTTTCTGCCGATAGGCTGAATTTCTGGGTGCGATGGTCTTGATAGCATTCACAGCATCTTCAATCCATTCAAGTTCATGTAATTCCAAAATTCTCTTTTTGTTTTAAGCTGAATCTGTTATAAGTGAAACTCTGGCTCCTGCGTGGCAACATAGGAGACCTTCAAACTAAACTTGCAGGTCTCCTTCAGGATAGAATAGCCCTGGGTTAACATATGGCAGCCAGATTCAAGTGGTCCAAATGGCCAACCAAGTGCAAAGCAACTGTACATGTAATGATGCCCCATCCCAGCCATCTCCTCAAATTGGACACATATATATGATACTGTGATAAAATGCCTCCATGCCAGGATTTGAACCACAAAGGATAATTCTTGAGTTTGCACTCTGTATAGAGTTGCCAGTTCCAGCCTGGGAAAATCCTGGAGGTTTGGGGGCAGGTGCCTGTGAAGGAGGAATTTGAGGAGTGATTTCACCTAGAATCTATAGTATGCCATAGTGTTTTCCCTCTGAAGCTGCTGATACTTGTTGTCTAGAGATCAATTATGAGCAGAACCACAAGTGACAAAAGGCACAGATTGGACACTTGTCAGCTTCCCTCAAGTTTTGATGGGAAATGTAGGCAGCTTGGCGGAATGTTGGACAAGTGACAGTTGAAAAGGCCATTGGGCAGCAGTCAGAGAGCGAAGCTGCGAGACCAGGATGCCTACATTTCCCATCAAAACTTGAGGGAAGCAGACAAGTGTCCAATCTGTGCCTTTTGTCACCTGTGGTTCTGCTCTTAATTCTAGTAGAACTCTGGGCGTCACCTGAATGTTGGCAACCCTAACTCTGTGCAGCCTTAAACACCATTTAACACTGCTAGTTGGAAGAAGAAAAAGGGGAAAGAAGTAAGTGGGTTGAGTGGTTGGGCTGTGAATCAGCGCTCTGGTGGTTGGAATCCCACTACTGCCATGAATTCAGCAGTTGGCTTATAAAAGTCATTCTTCTCATTCCCATCTCGCCAGCTGTATTGTAAGGATAAAAACAACACTGAGCTTCTTCACCTCTTTCAGTGGGGCACATATCTGTCTAGAAGAGCAGTATAAAAGCACAGACATCATCATCATTGTTATTATTATTTCTCAAGGGCAGAGCCGTACAGAGCCATATAAATAAAGACAACTCTGGCCAGAGGAGGACAATAGACATTCTGAGTCACACGTAAGCCATAGAGCCCTAGGAGGCCAAAGTAAGAGAAAACTTCTTGGCAGACAGGAAGAGAAGGATTGTTTGCTGGGGGTGGGGTGTGCAGCAAAAGCAAGCAAAAAAATCAGTTTGTTGCAGAATGGGCAATTTTACACACAATCAGGAAGGAAAAGGGATCCATTTTTGCCCCCCTCCCATTTGGAATGAAGAGACAGGAACAAGGCTTGGGTAAAAATCTGGGCCATTTATTGACCATCTTTGAACTTAATAATGGTAAGGGCATCACTAGCGGTACAGGTCAGGACCAGGGATCACCCTGGACCTCCTCCCTGACCTGTCTGGGTGAGTCACCCACTGTTCCAGTTGCGAGCCATCCATGTGCATGGCTGTAACCCAGCCAGTCAAGCAAATGCTTCCCCCCTTAAAGCTCCAAGCACCCCAAGCCATGGTGCCTGAGGGAAGGACTTGCACAGGGTGTCCCACAGGCAGTCTGCCCTCTCAGCTGGAAGCTGTAAAGCCCTGACAGACCCCAATTCCCCACCAATGGGGAGGTGCCACCGGGAGCTCACCGGATCATTCTGTCTACCCAAATCTAACCTGCCACAGCCAGGGCCAAGTCTCTGCTTAGGCCCTTGTGCCCCACAGTTGGCCTAGTGCCAACCACAGCCCTTGCCATAGGTTACCATGGAATATTGTGTTTCCTTTCACCAATAGCTGAACACTGCCACCTCTGTAGAGGTCAGCAACTTTAGCTCTTGTGCCAGGAAAGGGCAAATAAATACCCCTCCTGCTCCCAAAACTTCTTAAAGTACCTTATTGTCCTTATGCAGCACACTCTCACCACCTCTGTAGAGGTAGTCAAATTCAGCCTTTGTGCAGAGGTGTGGAAAGTAAATGGTCAGCCCTTCCCCACAGCTTTCGCTAGGGCTCTGTTGGCTGTATGCCTAGCCATCTCAAGGCTGTTGGCCATACATCTAGCCCTCTCACCTAGTGGGTCTCAACCTTCCCGCCACACATGACGTAGAAGCATTGCTGACCAAGGTCATTACCACCCAGGTGAATGACTGGAACATGAGGCAGAGGACTGCACCTCCCCTCAAGTCATCAGGCCACTATTTGCCCGGGCACTGCAAGTCTGAGTGAGCCTGTAAGGAAAGGACCATGCCCTGTGAGCCAAGATCATGCCACTCAGGTGAATGACCAAAACATGAAGTGGTGGACCGCTCCTCCTCTCCAGTGCACCAGGCCACCTTGCCTATGCATGCAAGTCTGTGTAAGCCTGTATTGGAAGGGCCATGCCCTGCAGCCAAGGTCATTACCTCCCAGGTGAATGACCAGAACTTGAGGTGGAGGACTGCTCCTCCCCTTGAACACACCGGGCCACCTCTTGCCCATGCATGCACATCTGTGGGGCTTGTAATGGAAGGACTGTGCCCTTGAGAAACCCAGGTCATTACCCCCAGATGAATGACTAGAAGTGAGGCAAAGGACTCCACCTCCCATCAAACAGTAGTAGCAGCCTGGCCATCACTGGCCTCATGGCTAAGTGCAGAGTCTTGAGTCTTGGAGGTCGACCAAACCCTTCCTAAAGGGCTTGGGCCATCATTGCACTAACTCTCAGGATCTAACCCTCATGCCAATCATCAACATTGTGCAACAGCAGAAGTTCCTAGGCTTACATCAAACCAGGAGATTTACTGGTGAACCTAAAGGTAACTAAGCCACCTGATGGCTGCAACTGGATATAAGGCAAGCCCCTTAACTTTCCATTCTTCCGTAACTGTGGGAGAGATCCATCAGCTCAGCCATAAGTCCTACAGACCAACCAGTGCCCCAGCCTAGCAATGACCCAGCCTAGCAAGTTCTGGCCACTAATAGGTTCACTGTGTGCTGTGAGTGATGGTGCCCAGTTGCCAAGTAACCACAGCCCTTTCCACAGGCATAGCTCAGAGAGAATTCTAGGGACAAGCTGCACCATTCCATCTTCAGGCAAGACCAGGCATTGCCTTGAAACATAAAAGCCAGGACCAGTCCCCAGGACCCATCTCAGAATCCTATGTGACTTGGATGAAAGAATATGGGCACCATTGCCTATTCGTCCGTGTAAAATGGGCTAAGGGGTTATCTAGGTCTCTCCTCTACAATCCAACTGCCATGAGGATTGGAAAATTCCAAGCATATAAGGTTTATAATAAGACCCCGATTCTGATTGGTCAATGGGCACTGCTCCAACCATCAGTGCCTCTGAACTAAACCCAGAGGTCATTGGTACCCAAGGCAGTGGAAACTCCAAGCAAACTCCACTTCTAGGCACCAACACCCTGGAGACAAGGCTCGGTGCCCCACCAGCTGTTGGAGCTCCCATAAAAGATGCCGGCTAGCAACGGCCTGGCCCAGGTGCAGTATACCTTCCTAAGTCTCATTTACTTTTCTCCCTCCTCAGATCCACCTCATCCTTCTCCTCCACTTTTTTGAAGAGGAAGGTTAACCCCCGACATGCTGCTCCCTTTATAACTGTGTCCCTGGCCCAGGTGCAGTATACCTTCCTAAGTCTCATTTACTTTTCTCCCTCCTCAGATCCACCTCATCCTTCTCCTCCACTTTTTTGAAGAGGAAGGTTAACCCCCGACATGCTGCTCCCTTTATAACTGTGTCCCTGGTGGACTAAGTCAAGTAATAACCCCATGGCCAAACTGCAAAACCCAAAGGCAAGACCCAAGACAATACAACCTAGGAGTCTAATCATGAGGGCCCAGAGACCGTCGCCTAACCCCAGGAGCCCCCACAGCCAAGCACTAGGGGCCAGTGGACTTACCTACCTTGTCAGTCAGGTCCACTGTCGCCTCAATGAGACTGGATTATTGCAGCCTAAGCCAGATCCTCTACTGCTCATCAATTGTGCTAATCTAGTAGAAAGATCAGATCACATTTTAGACTTCTATGCCCTGCATGACAGCTTTGCAGGTTTCTGCACTTCCGCCAGAAGATTCCCCACGTAGTTTCCTCTTCTGGCCCCTGGCCTTTCCTGGCATCTAGATGTGCCCCTAGGTCCCTGATGCCCCTCATACTCAAGGGTCTTCTGGTGGTGGGGTGCATACATGTACCCCCTTTCTTTGGGGTGGCTTTTGGATGGCTTTCATCGGTGACATTCCACCATGCTGTTACAGCAACCCACAAAGCCTCTCGTCTAGTAACTGTGATGATTGTCCTTTAATATCCATTTGCCAATCAAATGGTTTATTTCCTCTTTCCCCTTCTGGCTTCTATTTCTTTGCACAAAACCCCACTTCATGTGGAAGCAGATGCAATAATACAGTAAAGCAGATACAATAACACAGTGTGCCATTAGGTGGTGGGTGTGACAAAACCTAAAAACAGCTCTTTAGGCCTACAAAGACCGCAAAATAGAGTGGGGAAAAGGGGGGGGGGGAGGTTAACCAGCTACCATGCTGTGACTGTAGATCCTTTTTAAGTCAGTAGCAATAATGTGTGAAGCAATCAACTCTTCAGATGACTGCAAGCCCTCCCCCCACGGCCTCCAGCCAGGCCTTTGCTGTTGCTGCTGTAAGCACTCTCCCAATAAAGTGAAAACAGTGCCGGGGGGTCTAGATATGCCAGAGGCCTGCAAGGGTTGGGCCTACCCTGCTTCAACCCTATCAACTGATAAACACTGATAGCCCCATATTTCCTGCCTCACTTTCGCCACTTTATCATTCTCAAAGGATGAGTCTACATGTAGGGGCAGCTTTGCAGGAGGACTATTCACTGGCTATTTGCCCTTAGCACGGCTACTACCCTTTTGGGGTGGCATGATGAAAATGTACAGTAATGTAATGTAATGTAATATAAAATGACTGCTTTTATTTATTTATATATATTCTGCCTTTCTCACCGAGACTCAAGGCAGATTACATAGTGTGAGATCAGTACAAATTAGTGGCAAGGACAAAGGCAGGCATTTCCATACAGCGTCAAGAACATTTTCATAAACAATGACATAGGGTAAATTAATACAGTTTCAAGAACATTTCCATAATATCATGGGGTAAAAGAATATAAATTTACAAAGATATAGTATTAGCAAGAATCCAGTATGGGGCTGAGGAATTGCTGAAACAGAACATAATCAATTCTAGGACTTACATTGAACAACATAAAGCACAGGTAGGATATAGGACTACATATTTAAAGCAACAGATAATATGTAAAGCAACGTAATGGTGAAAACTATGGTTTCTAACTCATTAGCGAAACATTTGGGATCCCTTTCCTACAATACCACCCTCTTAGCTTAACAGTAGTGAATTAGTGAGCATAAGAATTAGATTATCCTATCCAATCTTGGATTATCCTATCCAAAAGTGCTTTTACCATACTTAGATTTTTTTTAACCGCTCCATGCTGTAGGAGAGCAAGACTAAATTCTTAATTTTTGCAAGGTTTAATGCAAAGGATTTCATATTCAGATAGACTTTGTGACTGTGCTACTGGACAGATAAAAACTTTAGAGCATTGTTTATTGGAATGTAACAGTTTTCATACTGTAAGGGATTTGTGGATTACCCCTGTTTTCTGGGACAATGAAGCGTTGGTATGGTCTTAGGAGTAACACTGGCCATAGCCAAAATTTTTGCTTATGTTTTTAAATTTAAAGGATTTAAATGAGGCAATGACAGGACTTTTTAAAATAGTTTATTTTTTATATTTTTTTAAAAAAATTGTACTATTTAGTATGGTATTGCTCAAGATGGCCAAATGAGCAATATCATTAAAGAAAATTTATGAGGGATGGAATAGGAGAGAAAGTAGGGTTGTCAGGCATGGAATAGGAGAGTAGGGTTGCCTGGCAATTGGTATGACACTAGAGGGCAGAAACGTGGGGGGCACCATGAGGTTCCTAGAAATCCTGGGCATGTCATCATGCCTCTCTTGGAGTCACTGGAAACTATAATAAAACTATAGAGTTTCTAGTGATTCCTAGAACAGACTGATATCACTTCCAGATTTTTTGCAGAAGTGATGTCATGCTGTCACCCAATAGTATTTCATAAATAATTTTTCTCCATCTGGCTATAAGAATAGCAACAGGAAATGAAAGCTGGGGGTGGGTGATCCTTCATGCCTAATGGGAAACTGGAAATCCTAAGAGAGAGATCGAAATTTGTGCTGAGTTATTTAAGTGATTCAAATGGAGAGATGCCCAAGGCACAACACTTGGAATGACCTGAAACTTCTTAGAATTAGTTTGCTGCTGGTGGTGTTACTCTGAGAGAGATGTGAGGGAGTGAGGGAAAAGGAGCCCTGTTAGGAGTCTAAAGACTGAAGGTCTGGGTTGGCTGAGTAACTTCCTCATTCCTGTGGTTCAGAAATGGATGCTTGTGAGGCTTGTCTGGCCACAGGCACCAGTAATGGTGAATTTTGTAGCTATCAGATACTGCAGAGTTGGATGTCCAAGAAGCATCTTTTTTCTTTCCCATTGGAGTTAACTGCCTTTGACATCAAGGAAGTAGTGCAATCTTAAACAGTGTTCCAGTCTTCTAAGCCTGCTGATTACTTGACTTAGTGGTAGTGGAAAGTGCCATTGAGTCATAGCTGACTTATGGCAGACTCTGGTGGGGTTTTCAAGACAAGAGCCTAACAGGTGGTTTGTCATTGCCTGCCTCTGCAACCCTAGTCTTCTTTGGAGGTCTCCCATCCAAGTACTAAACAAGGTGACCCTGCTTAGCTTTCAAGACCTTATGAGATGGGGCTTGCTGGACAATTGACTTAGAAGGATCTAAATTTTCATAGGATTGCACTCTTTGAGTTCAACTGTTCTCCTCCCCATCCCTTTTGACTTTAGAAAGCATTTGCTGGTGAAATTTAAATTATTAGCAGATTTTTTAAAAAATGGAAATTGGGATTCATCTAGAATTTAAGGTGAAAAAATATTGAGAAAACTATTATCCATCTTACTCACAGCAGGGATAGCAGTACTCAAATCACTTTGAAATAATCTCACTGATGTTTGCTGATTTGAAGGTCAACACTAAAACCTGCTGAAATGCTTCATTTTCTCCATCTGGCATCTTGAACAAAATAAGTATGTAAATAGTCACCCATCAGACAAGTTATTAAGGAGGATCACAACTGAGTGAAAGGTTTGTTGTTCTCTCTTCTCTGAAAGACTGAGCATTTATGCAGAATGAATGCATCCATGCCTATACAGAGACAATGTTCTTAATTTCAGGATCTGTTTTGCTCGAGTTACATTAAGGTCAGAGGGAATGAGCATCTGGATTCAAGTTTCAGCTTTGAGAAGAGCTGGACTGCCAATAGACTGCAAAGGAGCTATCAGCAAGTAGTGTTGGAATAACAATAGCAGTGGATCACACTACAAGAGGAGAGGTATTTAGAGGGTTAGTTTAGTCTCTCTGTGTGCTACCTAGCAACTAACTGGGCCTGGAAGTTTCTCTTCTAGTTTCTGTGTTTCTTACCACGCTTGCCGATAGCTGATGCAAACTATTTCTTCTTCAAAGGTGGACCCATTTCTTGAGAAAGGTCTTCAGCCAGGTTTCAGTCATTTGTTAACAGTCATGCCCATCAAAGTGCTGAACAGGCTTACACCTCCCCTGGTTGAGATGGGGGATCCACCGTCACATTGGGAGCTTCCCACTTAGCTGGCCAGCGGGGTTCAAAAAAGGCCAGGGAATGAGAGGGGACATCACAGCATCCTCATGTGCTTCCATCACTCCTTTTGTGTCCAGTAGTGGTGACCACCTTATCGCTGGAGGATACTGGGGGTGCTCCAGTATTTGGGTAAAGCTATATGCTTAAACCATAGATTTTTGCCCAAATATCAGACCCCAATGACATGCTGATATCACTTCTGAGTGTACATGAATGACATCAGTATGTTGCTGGCACAACACGGTAAATCTCCACCCACTGCTGGTTCCCGGGGAGCGGGGAGACTTGGCAACCTTAGTGGTGAAGCAAGAACTAAAATCTGAAGAATCCTAACAGGTGCCTTTGCCCAAACACTATCAGATTCTATTCCTTGTTATGGAGCATAACCAATGACTCCATAAACAGCAAAGTCACTTGGTAATCCTGTGTGTCCAATGTCAATATCCAATCCCTGAGTGTAAATGTACAGCGAGTTAAAGAAGGAAAACAGACAACTTTTTCATAATAGAACTAAGTTTTTCCCTTTTTTGCAAGGTGAACACTTGGTACACATTCTGCACTCTTGCAAAGACCACCTCTATCTCCATGTTGCACAGCAATTAATTATTTTCATATTACATGATATGTAGACTGCACTTTACTACATGAGAGATTATTGCTTACCTCTAGTGAATTATCTCAAGCTATTTTGTAAAAGGATGCTTACTGATCCTTAAAGTGTACTTAGCATCAGTGGTGCTGGGCTTATAGCCGCCTAGAGGTAAACGGAGCAGTTTCTAAAAACAAGGGATAAATATCATGTATACATGAACTCAGAGGACTGCTACTAGAGAGAATTACTGCAGAAAGGGGATCTGAGTATTTTTCACTCAGCAAGTGAACATAAATATCAGGCTTGATTAAGGGAGCCTCTAGGTGCATCTAGTCACATTTCAAATTACTCTTTTAAAGAAAAAACCCTTTAAAAATAGAAATGATTACAAATAGTTTTTGTTTTTTAACTTTCAAAGTCACTCTGCAGCCCAGAACACATCATATTATAAAATTCATTTGAATCATATACTTATCTACATTCTTTTTATATATATATTTGGAAATGACAATATTTGTTTTGCAGTTTATTTTTGCTCCCAGCATCTTAACAAATCAGTCTTGAACAGATTGGCTGCAATCATGATTTGTCTTTAGAAAAACACACACTCTGCTTGCTTTGTGTTTATGTATATTTTGGATTAGTACTGTCATTCTAAACAATCTAGTCATATTTAAATGTAAAGGTGTTTCATTTGGGGTAGAATTCAGCATTAAAAGTCATAATGTGTCTTTATTCAAAAGTAACATCATCATAACCACAATTATATATTATATATTATATATTATATATTATATATTATATATTATATATTATATATTATATATTATATATTATATATTATATATTATATATTATATATTATATATTATATTTCTGGATACAAATCCAATAGCATGTTGTAATGTTTTGCAGGTAATGTATTAAATTTGGATTTTCTTTCTGCTTCCTAATGTGGATTTTTAAAATAATTGTTACAGTGAGTTCTTTCTGTGGAAAGGAGGAGGGTACAGGATGAGTGCATGGACTCTGCTATTACTGGATGGAAATTGTACCCTAGGGATGGAGTGAACTGCAGTTTTAGAATGCTGAGGGATGAGTTCTTTAGTCATTCTTTGGGTGTCTCAGAGAAAAGATTCTGGCTAAATCAGGCAAACTATGTCAAGGCTTGAGAGCCTAATTGTATCTAAGTCAGGCGAAATGAGTGTGTGCCTCAGTTAGTCTTTGTATATCTGAGAAAGCGATTATTCTAAGTCAGGCAAGCTGTGTGGAAATGCTTGAGGGAATCCATGTCTGTGCGGATAAGATGAGAGTTTATTCTGTTAGTGAAGGTATGTATGGAAAATTACTATTAGAGATGGACACAAACCAAAATATGAACCAAAATTAAGCACGAACCAGGCCAGTTCATAGTTCGCGAACCAGTGTTTCGTCAGATTGCATTTCTGATGAACCACCACAAACTTTAGGCTGGTTCGTTTGGTTCATTTTTTGGTTCGTCACTGCAGACAGCCTGGTGCCAATCAATCAGTTTCCACCAATGCAAAAGTGCTGCTGCTTGTCCATCCCCTATGCACATTCCACAGTGGAAAATAATCACATGTCCCACTACAAGGCATAAATGACATAGCAAGCACACTGGAATCAACAACAACCCCAGCAATAGTTGTTGGGGGTTTTCCGGGCTGTATTGCCGTGGTCTTGGCATTGTAGTTCCTGACGTTTCGCCAGCAGCTGTGGCTGCTGGTGATCCTAGCATAGGCATCCTTGTATCAGAGCCCACCCTCTCCGACATGTGATAGTAAAGTCGTAAGGGATAATCACAGATGGATGGAGGAGGTGGGATACTCTGGGAGGATTCAGGGGGTAGGACAGGCATGCAGGCATAACACCAGCACATGACATCATTTCTGATGAGGAACAGGAAGTGACATTGTGATGCTGGGGGCAACACTAAGATTTGTCAAAACTTCACAGTTAAGCCATAGAGTGTTCATTAAATCCTAGTGCATCACCCCCCAACCTCACAGTCTGACTCAAAATCAGTGTGCATTTGCTCCTTAATTTCTCCCACTGGCCTTTGAGGAGCTTGTGAACAATGCAAGGGATGCCTGAGAGTTCTCCAGCCATAGCAAGAGACCTATTCCAAAACAGTGAAAAATATCTTACTATACAATTGAGTAAGCGTATTTCAGACAACTCACTTTATATCCTGGTGCTGCCAGAGGGTGCTGCCATGGAGGGAAGCCTAACATACAAAAGAGAGAGTAACGGTATATACTTGCAAAACACCAAAGTGACCGTTACCAACTAGCTAATCACTATGAAAGAATGTTAAACACGTCTTGTGCAAAAATATGAAATTTACTCACACTGTAGATATGTCACAAAGTTGTTCCAGCCACTACTATTGGAGCAACTGGAGCACTCTATATATTTACACTTCAGTAAGAAAACTCAAGGGGGCAGTAGAACATTCAATAAGAGCCCCTATTGTTTGCAGAAGCATACAAACTTATCGAAGCTACACAGAGCCTCTATGCAATTTCATCCAATTTCTCTTTCCACCCCACTTCCCTTTAAGAGCTTTGTAATTGGATGAATACGGTGCACAATAGTATCAAACTTACATGGTCAGCTGATGGTAATGAAATCAACTACCTGGACGTGTCGGTGTATAGAGCAGAGGGTAATGTAGTTCATGTGCGCCCTTACAGGAAACCTACGGATAGGAATGCCCTGCTGCATTACCAATCTTTTCATCCACCCCACTTACGGTGTAACTTACCTTTCAGCCAGTTCCTACGCCTCCGTCGGAATTCAACTAACATGATGGATTTTTCAATACATGCGAGGAAGATGGGGGATCAGTTTATAGCCAAAGGTTACCCAGAAGATGTTGTTGTGAGAGGCAGGCAACGGGCATTAGAAAGAAGTAGAAAAGATCTCTTAAAGGGAAGTGGGGTGGAAAGAGAAACTAGGATTTGCTTCGCACTGGATTACACTCCATTAGCGAAGCAAATCAAACAAATAGTATACAAACATTGGCATTTAATAAGTGATCTTCCGGGTTGCACAGATAAGCCTCTGATAGCCCACCGAAGAACCAGGAACTTCAGAGACCAGCTTATTCATACAGACTTGATAAATCATAAACCACATAGGAATTTTCCTGAAGGGCATTATAGATGTGGAGGTTGTAACAGCTGTGACTTGGTTATGCCTGTCCAGAGGTTTAAAGCTATGGGACTGTATTGGAGGGATTTTCAAACTGTAACACAAGAAATGTGGTTTACCTTATTGTATGTATTTGTAATAAGATGTATGTAGGCTGTACAACTAGAGCTATTAAAACACGTATACAGGAACATCGCTCTAGAATACGTCGGGGAGTGGAAGACGCGCCTATGGTCTCACACTTCATGGCTTTGAAACATCGTGAAAATGACTTTGTTTACACAGTCCTACATGTAAGCCACTATAAGGAAGAAGTCTTTATACAACGGGACTTGTTAAGAAAAGAGGCGTGGTGGATCTACAAACTGCACACGGAGGAACCACAAGGAATGAATGTCAGTTGCGAGTTGACATCTTATTTGTGAGGACTGTCTGGGGACTATGTTCCTTTAAAAATCATTCAATGGTAATAGAGGAGAATTACACAGCATTTTTTAAGGAGTGGGTTACTCCCTCTCCTTTACACATGCCGGTGAGCGATTTGGAACCATGATAGAAATGCTGTTTGATGCGCTGTATGTAAGTAGGCGTTTGCAGAACCATGGAATGAAGGCAGAATGGAGATTTGTTTAATTTATATTGATTTATACCTTTTATGTATTTCTTACAGTTGTAACTGCTCTGAAGAAGGGGATACCGGAAACGGGACCTCTTGCTGGCTGACCCGTTCAGTTACAATTCTGGAAAATGGCTGTTTGAAATTACTAGTTGATTTTCTGTCAGAATTGAATTAGGCAACCTAAGGGTGCTTTGAGTTTGTGTATATGAAATTGGATGAAATTGCATAGAGGCTCTGTGTAGCTTCGATAAGTTTGTATGCTTCTGCAAACAATAGGGGCTCTTATTGAATGTTCTACTGCCCCCTTGAGTTTTCTTACTGAAGTGTAAATATATAGAGTGCTCCAGTTGCTCCAATAGTAGTGGCTGGAACAACTTTGTGACATATCTACAGTGTGAGTAAATTTCATATTTTTGCACAAGACGTGTTTAACATTCTTTCATAGTGATTAGCTAGTTGGTAACGGTCACTTTGGTGTTTTGGAGGGAAGCCTAGGCAAGGCACCATGTCCCTCTAGAAAATGTGCCATGGTGGGAAGCCCAGGCCAGGAACAGGATGCGAGCAGGTGGCAATGCCCACCCCTACCTTAACCCAGCTGGTATTAGGAGCAGAGCACTTGGCAGTGCCCACCCCCTGCCTTAACCCAGGTGGTAATAGGAGCGGAGCAGGTGGCAATGCCCATCCCCTCCCTTAACCCAGCTGGTATTAGGAGCAAAGCAGGTGGCAATGCCCACCTGCTCCGCTGGTATTAGGAGCGGAGCAGGTAGAATTTCCCCTCCCACCTTAACACGGCTGTAATTAGGAGCAGAGCTGGTGGCAATGCTACCCCCAACCTTAACTCAACTGGTATTAGGAGCGGAGCACTTGGCAATGCCCACTCGCTTCACTTAGCTGGGATCAGAAGAAGAGCAGGTGACTTTGCCCACCCATTGCCTTAACACAGCCGGTATTAGGAGCAGAACAGGTGGCAATGCCCACCTCCTTGGCCTGACTGGGATCAGAAGTGGAGCAGGTGGCAATGCCTGCCCCTGCCTTAACCCAGCTGGTATTAGGAGTGGAGCAGGAGGGAATGCCCTCGCCCCGCCTTAACCCAACTGGTAGTAGGAGCGGAGCAGGTGGAATTTCCCTCCCACCTTAACACAGCTGTTATTAGGAGCAGACAAGGTGGCAATGCCACCCCAACCTTAACCCAGCCATAACCCAACCTTAAACTTAACTTGGCAATGCCCACCTCCAGCCAACTGGGATCAGAAGCAGAGCAGGTGGCTTTGCATACCTACTGCCTTAACCCAGCAGGTATTAGGAATGGAGTAGGTGGCAATGCCCACCCCTCATCTTAACCCAGCTGGGATCAGGAGCAGAGAAGGTGTCAATACCCCCCCTTCACCCAGCTGGGATAAGGAGCAGAGCAGGTGGCAATGCCCACCCTCTTCAACCTACCAGATTAAGCCACGGAGCAGGCAGCAATGCCCACTCTGTCTTCACCCTGCTGGAGCCAGGAGCCAAGCATGCAGCAATGCCTGCCCCCCTTCAACCTGCCAGAATCAGGAGCAGAGCAGGTAGTAATGCCCACACCCCCTTCACCCAGCTGGGATCAGGAGCAGAGCAGGAAGTAAAGCCCACTTCCCACCTTCACCTGTCAGGATCAGGCATGGAACAGGAGGCAATGCCTGTTCCTCCCTTCACCCAACTGGGAGCAGGTGGCAATGCTTGCCACCCTTCACTCAGCCATAGTCAGGTGCAGAACAGGAGGCAATGCCCCCCTTTACTCGGCATGTATCAGGCATGGAGCAGGTAGCAAAGCCTACCACTCCTTCACATGGCTGAGCTCAGGCAGTTCAGGTGTGGAACAGATGACAATGCCCACTCCCCTCCTTCACCAGCTGGAATCAGTGACGGAGGAGGAGCGAATGCCTGCCTGCCCACCCTCCCCTTTCTAGAGCCCGTTGTATTTTTTCCCCACAATGGGCTTTGTTGCTAGTTCATAATAACCAGATTCATATTCATACAAGTAATACAAATTAATCCTTAGAAGCATAACACTCCCCCTGTATACAATAGAAATCAGGGAGGTAACTCCGGGACCAAGTTAAAGGTAAGTATTAACAGTTCCTCTAAGGGCCAAACTACAAGTGACAAATGAAACTTGAATGGCAAGTGTATTCCTCCCTGTTCACTTGCCCTCCACTTGCTCTCCACTTGATCAACTTGCTGTTCAAGTGTCATTTGTCACTTGTAGCTTGGCCCTCAGTTCTTAAATTGGTGTGTTCTTCCTTCTTTTCCAGTTGACTCGGCGGGTAAATGGAGATCCAAAAGCTAGGGTAGATGGATTGTATCAGCGTCACCCTCCAGGTCTTATGAATGAGTAATAGTGGACATGGTGGACTATCGGAATGCCCCTAAGGAAGTCCAAGAGATGAAATCTGCATTCTTGATAGCCGGCCCCAGTTCGGGCATTGTGCTTTTGGATCTCCATCTACCCGCTGAGTCAACTGGAAAAGAAAGAAGAACACACCAATTTAAGAACTTATATGAATTGTTAATACTTACCTTTGACTTGGTCCTGGAGTTACCTCCCTGATTTCTATTGTATACAGGAGGAGCGTTATGCTTCTAAGGATTAATTTGTATTACTTGTATGAATTATATGAATCTGATTAATATGAAATATTTTTCACTGTTTTGTAAGTTATCTGAGCAGAAGTTTGGTTTTAATAGTGTTGTTATTCCCAGGTGGAATGTCTCATTTTTGTGTACTCTAATTGTACTGGGTTTGCTTTGTTTGTTAGTTTGGACCATACCAAGAGACCTGACATCCCTGCTCACTAGGGAATCTCAATCCCATGGGACTTTAACAGATTCAGTTAGGTTCATGCTGATTTAATTCAACAAAAGAAGCTTTGAAAAATATTTTTTCCTTTTTTATTGTTGAGGGTCACACTACTGAATCACCTCTGAGCTTGCCTGGAAGAACAGCCATATGCATCTGCTAGCCTTATTTTGTCCTGTAGCAATACGATGTTCATGCAAAATGTGGACCTGTCTGTGAGGTTCTTATGTGTTGATTAAAACTATAACTTGGAGAACATTTCTGGTTTTCTCCTCAAAATCCCAGATGAAAGACAAGTGACTTCACATGTTTCTAGATATGTGCATAGTGAACATAAAGACTGAGGGCCAAGCTACACATGACGAATGACACTTGAACGGCAAGTGGATTGAGTGGAGGGCAAGTGAACAGGGAGAAATACACTTGCTGTTCAAGTGTCATTCGTCATGTGTAGCTTGGCCCGTAGTTTTATAGCATCTACATCAGTCTTGAACCCAGGTTTAACAACAGGTAAAATAATCCATAAAAGAACACAGTCTTTCTTTTGTTTATTGATATTCTATCTTTCTACATTCAAAAAACCCCTTATATACAATTAAGAAAGATTTGTGAAGTACAAGGACTAGAGAGGAGCAACCATCTATAGTGGTAGACCTTCTGCCCCCCACCCCTACCCCTATCTCCAGTCTCCTACTGTATCCTAGTTTGCGGGGATTGCTAGAGTGTTGTTGTGATGTCATAAGATCATTTCTGGTTACACAACTTGAAATGACATTCTGCTGTAACCCTCAAAATGGGATTGCTGGTCATTGGTTGACAGCCTTATTGTGAAGAGACTGGCAGCATGGCAAAGAGTCATCTGGCAGCCATTGCTTTTGGCCTCATAAAGTCAAATCAAAGAGGCATAATGTGGTTGCTTCCCTACACCTCTTAGAGGGGAGTAGGGTTACCTCACCTGTTTCTTCATTGTCACTTTGGGTTGCTCCCTGTACTCCCTGCTATCTCTGGGCTTCAGTAGTAGGGAGAGAAGCAGTCCCAATGGTTGTTGGGGGTTTTCCGGGCTGTATTGCCGTGGTCTTGGCATTGTAGTTCCTGACGTTTCGCCAGCAGCTGTGGCTGGCATCTTCAGAGGTGTCGCACCAAAAGACAGAGATCTCTCAGTGTCACAGTGTGGAAAAGATGTAGGTCATTCGTATCTACTCAGGAGGGGTGGGGTTGAGCTGAGTCATTCTGTAAGAGTTTCCCAGGGTGTGGAATGCTAATGGCGGGAGGCTTCACTGTATCCTGAGGAGGTTCTTTTGCATATGGATTGGTGCTTGATGTGCTAATCTTCTCTGCAGGGCTATTGTCGGGTGTGGAGTGTTTTGTTGGCCTGGTGTTTTTCAGAACTGGAGCCCATGCTCTGTTCATTCTTAAGGTTTCTTCTTTCCCGTTGAAGTTTTGCTTATGCTTGTGAATTTCAATGGCTTCCCTGTGCAGTCTGACAAAGTAGTTGGAAGTGTTGTCCAGTATTTTGGTGTCCTGGAATAAGATACTGTGCCCTGTTTGAGTTAGGCTATGTTCAGCCACTGCTGATTTTTCAGGCTGTCCAAGTCTGCAGTGTCTTTCATGTTCTTTTATTCTTGTCTGGATGCTACGCTTTGTGGTCCCGATGTAAACTTGTCCACAGCTGCAGGGTATACGGTATACTCCTGCAGAGGTGAGGGGGTCTCTGCTGTCTTTTGCTGATCGTAGCATCTGTTGTATTTTTCGGGTGGGTCTGAATACTGCTTGAAGGTTATGCTTTTCCATAAGCTTTCCCATCTGATCAGTAATTCCTTTGATATATGGCAAATATATGGCAAATATATGGCATATGATATATGGCACTTTTCCTACAGGAAAAGTGTTTTTGCCATATATCAAAGGAATTACTGATCAGATGGGAAAGCTTATGGAAAAGCATAACCTTCAAGCAGTATTCAGACCCACCCGAAAAATACAACAGATGCTACGATCAGCAAAAGACAGCAGAGACCCCCTCACCTCTGCAGGAGTATACCGTATACCCTGCAGCTGTGGACAAGTTTACATCGGGACCACAAAGCGTAGCATCCAGACAAGAATAAAAGAACATGAAAGACACTGCAGACTTGGACAGCCTGAAAAATCAGCAGTGGCTGAACATAGCCTAACTCAAACAGGGCACAGTATCTTATTCCAGGACACCAAAATACTGGACAACACTTCCAACTACTTTGTCAGACTGCACAGGGAAGCCATTGAAATTCACAAGCATAAGCAAAACTTCAACGGGAAAGAAGAAACCTTAAGAATGAACAGAGCATGGGCTCCAGTTCTGAAAAACACCAGGCCAACAAAACACTCCACACCCGACAATAGCCCTGCAGAGAAGATTAGCACATCAAGCACCAATCCATATGCAAAAGAACCTCCTCAGGATACAGTGAAGCCTCCCTCCATTAGCATTCCACACCCTGGGAAACTCTTACAGAATGACTCAGCTCAACCCCACCCCTCCTGAGTAGATACGAATGACCTACATCTTTTCCACACTGTGACACTGAGAGATCTCTGTCTTTTGGTGCGACACCTCTGAAGATGCCAGCCACAGCTGCTGGCGAAACGTCAGGAACTACAATGCCAAGACCACGGCAATACAGCCCGGAAAACCCCCAACAACCATCGTTCTCCGGCCGTGAAAGCCTTCGACAATACAAGCAGTCCCAATGTTTTCACTTTAGGCTTGAGGAACTTAAATTAGTCTCAACAGCCCTTGAAAGCCCCAGTTCCCAGTTCCCCATTTCATGAAACTCCCCAGTTCTTCAGGAATTCTCTTCCTCCCCCAGGCTGGGAAATATCTGTGTTGATGCCATCTGGCCAGCCAGTGGGATTTCCTTTTGGGTCTGTGCAAGCTAGCAACAAGTCGGGAGGCATGGCCCTGCCAGCCAGCTGAGCATCAGTGGCACGGTAGTGCTGGAGGAAAGGAAACTGCCTGATTCCAGGTTCTACCAGAAAAACAGGGTCCCACTGACCAGTTGGACTTCAGCAGCAGAATCAGGGTTGGGGGCAGGCATCTCTCCCACCTCCAGACTGGCTTCTGATTCAGGTGTCCTCCAACCTGACTATTTATCTCTATTATGTACTGGGGTCTATAACTATAACTCTTATTTACAAGATTCAATGAGCTTAAATATAGAAGAGATGATTTTTGAATGTACATCTTAATTATACATGATGCGTCTGTTACTTTAGGTAATCGACAAATACTGCCATGAAATCACTAGACTGTCAAGTGCTGACCATCTGGTATGAGCAACTCTGCATATGCATTTGAGTTGGTGAAGACCCTCAATTCCTTAGGGTACAGCAAACCTAACAGATGAGAACAAAACCAAGGCTTATTTCACTTGCTGAATGCGGAACTGTCGGATTCTGTAAACTGAACATAGAAAGATGTCATAGCTGGGCTTGTGTGACAGAAAAAAATGGGTGTCCCCACTCCCAGGGGGAACTGCCATGGGATCAGATACTAAGTTAAGATGCAGTATGCAGACTCAATGCAGTAAAACCCTCTAGTTTGGCTAATGAGCAGAGCAGCATAAAGAAAACAAGGTTTGACAGTTGCTTGATTTTAAGTGGTATGACCTAAGCGCATAGCTGTCAAGCTCTTTGCACTGCCAGGAGGGAAATTTGGGGAGTTTGTAACTGCAGAAGCAGCTCTAATGATTTTGGCTTAACCCCAACAATGCCCTGAACTGCTTTTTAATATAATGACTCACCTTGGAGCTTTCCAGTTAAATATATTCTGATAAATAGGAAGAAATGAAGAGGTAGTTTACACAATTGTTGCATTGTGCAAGTAAAAATATAATATTGACAAAACTGTAGTAAATCCCTCCTAAAGGTATTTCCTGCTGGCATGTGATTTCCTCAAAGAGAATTGGACAAGAAAGCATACTTTGGCTAACTGGTTTCCATATCTTCTAGACCATATACTTTCTTTGTGACTGCAAGATGAATCTTATCTCTGAATGAGAGATAGGAAGCTTCGCAAAGGCAAAAATATATATATATTCTGGTTCAATATGCTAAAGGCATGGATTGCATTTGCTGAGTGCCCCATCCCAAGATAGAGTCCAGTAACACCTTTAAGACTAACCAATTTTATTGTAGCATAAGCTTTCGAGAGTCACAGTTCTCTTCCTCAGATGCAGGTGACGAAGATAACTGTGATTCTCGAAAGCTTATGCTACAATAAAATTGGTTAGTCTTAAAGGTGCTACTGGACTCTTTTTGATTTTGCTACTACAGACTAACATGGCTAACTCCTCTGGATCCATCCCAAGATATACATTCCTGAAACAAAAATGAATGGTGCTTATAAGACAGAATAACAGGAGGAAGGAATCATAGAACGTCATGCAGCCATCAGCACCAGTAAATAGCTACTTAATTGCCTCCTAAAAACTCCTTCATCTTTTGCCCAGACAACTGTATCCATTGTCCAAACATTGCCATTTTTAATCAATTTATGGCCACACCATAGGAGGCACTGGAGATCTGTGTTCAGATCTCCCCAAAGGTAACTTAGCCATAAAAAGAAAACCTAAGATATGGACTAGGAATTTCATTTAAATTCTTCCCCTTACAATGTCTCTCTGTTGGGATATGCCTCCCCTTCCTACATTAAGTGCTGTTAGACCAAAAGAGATGTACTCACCTGGTAGCTGCCTTTCCACTACCGGGGGTGAAAATATCTGGAAGGGACTTTTCCAGTCAGGCAAACAGTGTAGAGGAGCAATTATTGCCCCCTTTAATATCACCATGGCCCTGATCCATATCAGCCTCTCCACATTCCTTCCTAGCAACTCAAGTAGACACTTGAGAATCCTAATATGGATTGTCATACATGATTTGTTGTGGTAAAAAATGTACCCAAATTAAGCACTCCTTAATTTTGTAATTGTTCTGCTCAAACACACCATCCTTTTTCACTTGCTTCTGGTGCAAACGATAACCATTATTCTTCCTCTTCATAATAGACCATATGATCAAAGAGATCCATGATAAGAAATGATAATTCCATTTTGGGGGTATTTTTTCCCTAAAAGTCAGAGCTTCTGCCCCTTGTCCTTACCGCACAGCATCTACTCAAACAGGTGTTGTCCATTGAATCAGAAAATAGCTTAATTTAAGAATACAAACATACCCTATGAAATTGCTTAGGAATGTTTTAAATGTAAATTGATGTTTATTTTTTGGCATGAAAGTGAAAACTGAAACAAGATGTTAATAGGTACCTATCCCTGATCTAAGATTAGATACTGCAGTTTTCAAGAAGGTATTAGATTAGTGTCACCCTTGAATTTAAGGTGGTTCATGTATGAGTTTGTGCAGAAAATATAGCTATCATATATGAAGTCAATGAAAACTATACAAAAGTATGACGTCCTTATTTTTAAACAATTCCTGTAGAGGCGTTTCAATGCTCTCTATATATTGAAATATTATTATGTACTGCTAGTAGTAGTAGTCAGTCATTTTATTACGAGATCAAAACACCATGTAAAATATACTTAATTTTCTATATTTTAATTTTTTTGTTAAATATTGTATTAGATTTTAACTTTGTTGGAGCCTTGAAGTTCTTCTTCAGGTAGAAAGGCATGATAAAATTAAGGAAATAAGTAATCAATGCTTCCTGTTTCAAGGAGTTCAACTATATTACTGAATGATTTGTATTTTTTTTTTAGAAAAATTTTTATTGGGTTAGGATCAATTATTTATACATTACAATCAATTCTCCCATTTTCCATTTCTAACCCCCTCCCTTTCCCCCCCTTTTTTGTTGACTTCCAACAGTTTTCCAACCCTTTGTCCCTTTTCCCTTACTCTTTTTAGATTCCTCTATCTAACAAATATATAATCTCCCATTTATTCTAAGCAATACATTCTTAACTATTTTTAATACTCTATACCCAAACTGTGAGTCATTATTTCCATATTGGATAAACAATTTATCCCATTTTCCATAATTCCGATTTCAAATATTTCAATAAATCATGAACCATATAAATCATATATTCATTTAAATCAAACAATTTGACTTATGTTCTATATGTTACTCATTCTATCTTCTTCGTTCTATTTTAGTTATAATTAATTACTTTAATATTTCTATTTCCCTTCAATAATAATTCTATATAACTATCATCACATAATCAATCAATTTGACTCATATATATCTTCAAATAAACATATTCAGTTTGGTATGTTATACCAGTCTTACCAAAAAGAAAACATTATTAGTTAATCAATCCTTACAATTAGCCCTTATGATTAGTTATTTTCTATCAATATTCTGTTTATTAATCTGTATGTATCCATATATATGTCAATCTATTAATCTAACTGCCTAGAGATTCACGTTTGTCTCTTCTCCCCCCCGGTAAAGTCACCCCCCTCTGCATTTTATTATACTTCAGTAGTTCTCAAACTGCCACAGTTCTCCTCCCACCTCCCATTTCTTCTCCAAATATTGTTTCAGCTTCTCCCAGTCTGTGTTAAACTGCCCTGAGTCCAGATTTCTCAGTTTTCTTGTCATCTTGTCCATTTCTGCCATGTACAGCAATTTGTAGATCCAATCTTCAATAGTTGGCACTTCTTGTACTTTCCATTTTTGCGCGTACAAAAGTCTAGCTGCTGCTGTCATATAAAATATCAACGTCCTATGATGGGCTGGAATTCCCTCCATTCCCAAGTTTAGTAGCAGGAGTTCTGGGTTCTTATTTATTTGAAATTGTAAAATTTCACTCATTTCTCTTATTATTTCCCCCCAGTACTGCCTAGCTACCTCACACGACCACCACATATGGTAGAGGGAGCCCTCATGCTTCCTACATTTCCAGCATTTATTAGAAGTGTTCAAATTCCCTAGCGCAATCTTCTTTGGTGTCATGTACCAACGATAGATCATTTTGTAAATGTTCTCTTTAATGCTAGTACATGTCGTTGTCTTCATTGTAGTCTTCCACAAGTATTCCCATGCCTCCATTGTTATTTCTTTATTAAAATTTATAGCCCATTTCACCATTTGTGTTTTTACTATCTCATCCTCAGTATACCATTTCAACAGTACTTGATATACCTTAGATATTCTTTTCTTGTCCTCTTTAAGAAGGGTCTGCTCTAGTTCCGAGTTCTCTGTTCGTATACCTCCCTTTACAGAGTCCGAATTATATAAGTCTCTAATCTGTCTGTACTGGAACCAGTCATAATAAGGTGATAGTTCCTCCTGCGTCTTCATTCTGAGTTTGGATACTTCAGTTCTAGTTATTTCTTTATAAGTTAAACATTGTTGCTCATTATCAACAGCTCTCGGATCTATCACCTCATATGAAACTACCCACAAAGGAGTTCCTTCTTGTAGATAAATTCTGTACTTCTTCCAGATTGTATAAAAACTTCTCCGTATATAATGATGCAGGAACATCGAGTTCACCTTTACTTTATCGTGCCATAGGTATGCATGCCATCCAAATATTTTTTTATATCCCTCTAGGGCTAGTAATTTCTTGTTCTTTAGCGTCATCCACTCTTTCAGCCACACTAGGCAGATTGCATCGTGGTAAAGTCTCAGGTTGGGCAGTTGCATTCCGCCTCTTTCTTTTGCGTCTTGTAAAACTTTCATTTTCACTCGAGGCTTCTTGCCTGCCCATACAAAATCTGATATTTTCCTCTGCCATTTTTCAAATTGTTTAGAGTCTCTGATGATTGGTATTGTCTGTAGCAAAAACATTACTCTTGGTAACACATTCATCTTAACTGCTGCAATCCTACCCAACCATGACGGATTCAACCTGTTCCATTTAATCAAGTCTCTCTCTGAGTCCATAGTTTCTCATAATTGTTTTTAAATAAATCTATATTCTTTGCAGTCAGTTCAATTCCCAAATATTTCACCTTACTTGTTACTTCACAGTCCGTTATTTCCATTAACAATTGTTGTTTCTGCTTAGTCATATTTTTGCATAGTATCTTTGACTTCTTTTTATTGATATAGAAACCTGCCAAATCTCCAAACTCCTTAATCTTGTCTATCACTTTTGGCATGTTCTCCAATGGGTCCTCTACAATTAACATTATATCATCCGCAAATGCTCTGACCTTATATGAATAGTCCTTTATTTTTATTCCTCGAATTTCTTCATCTTGTCGTATTTGTATCATCAGGATCTCCAATACTAAAATGAACAACAGTGGAGACAACGGGCAACCTTGTCTTGTTCCTTTACTTATAGTCAATTTCTTGGTCACTTCATCATTCACCACAATTGCTGCAGTCTGGTCTCTGTAGATTTCCTTAATTGCTCTGATGAATCTTTCTCCCAATTGTAGCTTTTCCATAGTGGCAAACATAAAGTCCCAGTTTAAATTGTCAAACGCCTTTTCAGCATCAACAAAGAAGAAACCAACCTCTTTGTCACAACGCTTATCATAATATTCAATAGCATTAATCACTGTCCTTAAATTGTCTCTTATTTGTCTGTCTGGCAAAAAACCTGCTTGTTCCTCTTCTATAACCTCCGAGAGCCACCCCTTCAGTCTCTCCGCCAATATCTTCGCAAAAATTTTATAGTCATTATTAAGTAACGATATAGGTCTGTAATTTTTCACGTTAGTCAAGTCTTGGCCCTCTTTTGGGATCAATGATATGTTCGCTTCACTCCAGGTGTCTGGAATCCTTTGATCCCTTAGAACTCCATTGATCACCTCTTTTAGGAATGGTGCCAGTTTTTTGGCCATTGTCTTATAAAATTTAGCCGTAAGTCCATCTGGCCCTGGCGCCTTTCCTAGATTTGCAGATTGTATTGCCTTACTTATTTCCTCGTCCGTTACTTCACTGTTCAATTTATTTCTCCAAACTTCCGAGATTTCTGGAAGTTTCGTTTTCTCCAAATATGACGCTATTGATTCTTTATTTACTTCTTTCTTATTGTACAGCTTAGCGTAGAATTTATAAAAGGCTCTACTAATGGTAGTCTGTTCCAAATACGTTTAGGCTTCCGGTTTGGGAAGCTTCCGGTTTGGGATCCATGGAGGTCTGAAGCAGCTCCAGTTGCGGAGCTGACCGGACTGCCGTTTTAAGCAGCCAGCGGGGTGAAAATAGCCCGCGGCCGACTGCTCTCAGGCGGAGAGCAGGCAAAGAACGCTCAAGACCCTAGGGTGAGTTAGATCTCGGACGAGGGGGGGCTCTGCGCAACGGGTCCCCTCCCGATCCTTGAGGTCCCACCCTGCGACAGGTCGGCTACAATCTCTGCGGCAGTTTTGGGGCCAATTCGGCTGGCATAAGACCTACATACCCAAGCTTCGATTGGGGGAAGAAGTGGAGAGGAGAAGCTAAAATCGAAACAGTGATTACAACCCGAGAAAAGTGAAGGAGAAGGTAAAGATCACTATCTTCCGATACGGGACAGATTGATAAAAACAGAGAGGAAAAAAAGTAGATTTTTAAACTGCAACAGATTAATGAAAAGGAGGGGAAGACTCGGCAAGAGTTGTATTTGAAAAGAGACTAAGTTTAAAGAAGTTATTAAAGAAATCGGACTATTGTTTTGAATACCTGTGGCTATGGAGCTGTGAGAAAAAGACACCATCGCGAGATCTGCTGTGGGAAGACGGGAGACAGGAAGTGCGTAACAACAATAGAGTGGCTGGAGAGAAGCGGCCCTTGCTGGAGGGCAGGAAGAAGGGAATCGCCATTTTTGAAAGGGGAAGGGTCGCGGCTTCAGCGGAAAAGGAAGTAGGCCATTTTGGATTACAAAATCATAGAGAGACCATAGAGAAAAGACGCCCGACATTTTGGACTCCTTAAAAACTAATTTATGCAAGAAGACCGGGACATTTGAAATAAAAAAGGTACTAAATTCAACGCCACGGAGTTAAGGAAGAGAGCGGACTCGTGGGAGCGAGCTAAAGCAAGCCCCATGATGTCGAAAAAAGAGTGGCAATCGGCAATAGAGAACCTGGATAAAAAACTTTTAGAGGTGATTAAAGAATTTAAAGACATGAAATTGGAGCTGATCAAAGAGGTTAAACAGACAGTAAAATCGGAGCTGTCAGAAGTAAAATCGGAGTTGTCAGAAGTGAAGAAAGGTATGGAAACAATACAAAATGAATTACAAGGAACGCAGCAGAGAGTTAAAACAGTAGAAGGAGCGATGGAGAACTTAGCAGACACGCAACAGACAGAGATGAGACTGATGAGGGGAAGGATGGCGGTTGCGGAAAGTAGACATATGGAGAAGCAGCTCAGATTTCGCGGTTTGCCGGAGATAGAAGGAAAGACAGCGCAAGAACAGATGACTGAGGTGTTAGCTGAATACCTGGGGAAGGAGGAGGAGGAAGTTGTGGCTATCCTCGATGTGGCATATCGCGTGAATTCGAGAATTGCAATCCAGAGGAAAGTACCAAGAGATGTGATTGTGCAATTTACAACACGAAACATGAAAGAGAAGATTGTGACTAAACAGTTTCAAGATCCATTGGAGATCGATGGCAAGCCAATTATCATAATGAAGGAATTACCCAGATCAGTGTTACTAGATCGGAAAAAATATAAAGCGCTAATCCAGATGTTGAAGGACATGAAAATCAGGTACAGATGGGAGCTTCCATAAGGTTTGTCCTTTGAATTTGGAGGTGCCAAAAAGCGCACTAGATCTGAGCGGGAGATGGAGCGATTTATAAGGGACAATGAAAAAGACTTACCAACAAGATTATGAGTATGGAGTGTAAAGTATTATCTTGGAATATAAATGGACTAAACTCACCGAATAAGAGGAAAAATATCTTCCACTGGCTATTAAAACAAAAATGTGACATTGTTTGCTTGCAAGAGACTCATATTCGGAAGCAGGATGTAAAATATTTAAAATTGGGAAAATTGGGCAAGGAATTTGTAGTGGCCTCAAGCAAGAAAAAAAGAGGAGTGGTGTTGTATGTAAAAGAGGAGCTACAGCCAAAATTTGTAATGAAAGATGTGGAAGCCAGATTTGTAGCAGTGGAATGTACTTGGAACTTAAAGAGAGTGTTGGTAGTCGGAGTTTTTGCACCTAATGGTGCAAAAGAAAGCTTCTTTGAGGATTTGAGGAAGCATTTAGACGATCTTTCATATGACCAGATAATTCTTGCTGGAGACTTCAATGGAGTGACAGACTTGGAATTAGATAAAAAGACAATAACAGCACAAAAGAAAAGAGGATTATTACCAAAGCTCTTTTTTGAGTTGATTCAACAAGAGACTCTCGAAGATGTATGGAGGAGAGAATATCCCAAAAGCAGACAGTTTACTTTTTATTCTGCAAGGCACTCTACATTATCAAGAATTGACATGATCTGGGGCTCAAAAGACTTAGCGTTATGGACTAAGGAGGTAGAAATAATGCCGATGGTAGGCTCAGATCACAACCCAATTATGTGGAAATTAGGGAAAAGGAGAAAAAGGAAAGCATGGAGAATAAATGAGGACTTGCTACAAGAAGGAGAGAACATGGAGATACTGAGAAGAGAGACAAAGTTTTTTATACAATACAACGTGAATAAAGAAGTACCAACTGACAAAGTTTGGGATGCTTATAAGGCGGTTGTAAGGGGCATACTAATGGACTTAAATGGTAGAGCAAGAAAGAAGAAAGAGGAGAAAAGACAAGAGATTGAGGGGAAAATAAAAGCCAAAGAAACACAGCTAAAAAAGAGACCAGGGAAAAAGAAATTATATCAGGAAATTAAAATACTTCAAGAACAGTTAACAGCAATGAGTAATAAAGAATTGGAGTGGAACCTTAAAAGATTGAACCAGAAAGCATTTGAAGGTGCAAATAAACCTGGGAAGTACCTGGCATGGCAATTGAAGAAGAGAAGGGAAAAGAAAATAATAAATAAAATTTGTGAATGATTTGTATTTTGATTTAATTTGTTTATTCTGGAAAATTCCCTCCAAAGGTTTTTGGAACTCTATTGATCACATGGAATGCGACTGAGCAAGGATTACCCCCATTCCATACCTTAGAAGGTGGCTTCATCATCAGAGGTGCGTGTAGCTGTTCTTATTATTGTAGAAAATGGAGCAGCTTTAGTTCACGCACCATTCCATTTGAACATGAGTGTGCCCAAAGGCATACTGGGATTACTGCTAGAGATGGGCACGAACCGAAATATGAACCAAAGTTTGTGATGAACTGGGCCAGTTCGTGGTTTGTTAACCAGTGGTTCGTCAGAGCCCATTTCTAACAAACTGCCATGAACTTTAGGCTGGTTCATTTTTTGGTTTGTCACTGCAGACAGCTTGGCGCTGATCAATCAGTTTCTTAGGCAACAGGGGATGGACTTCCTGCAGACCTTCTGCTGACCCAGAAGTGGCCTTCTGCTGGCCCAGAGGTGACTTTCTGCTGACCCAGACATGACGATTTGCTGACCTGGATATGCCGTTTTCACAAACCAAATGAACAGGTTCATGAACCAGTACAGGTTCGTGAAAGGTCATGGTTCGTGGTTTGTGAAATGCATCTCTAATTACTGCATCAAGACACATTCATCCATACCTTCCATACGGACATTTTCCAGATCAAACAGCTCTCATCTTAAACAGTTCTCATCTCATACATTCCCTCTGTAAGCTCCATTCATTAACATATTTTCCATTTGTTGTCCTCTGTATTCTTTCATGTCATTAGATTGAATAGTTTTATATATGCAATCAATGTTACCTATAGTGATTGCTTTGTTGTTGTTTCTTGGTGTAGTTTCTTCAATTGTGCAATCCCAACTCAACTGCATTATTTTGTTTTGTTTAGAATATTGTTGTGAGACGGAATAGTTTTATCATATTTTTAGTAGTTCTACACATTTCTCATACCATCTGTTCTTTCTCTTTCTTTTTTTTTTGACACAATCATTTAGTGTTGTCAACTTCCAGGTGGGGCGTGGAGTTCTTCCAGAATTACAATTGATCTCTGGCCTACAGAGATCAGTTCTGCTGGAGGAAATAGCAGCTTTGCTAGGTGGACTCTACAGAATTACATCCCTGCTGAGCTCCCTCCCTTCTCTATTTATTCTCCCCAGGTACTGTTCCCCAAATTCCAGGACTTTTATGAAGTTATGGAGTTGGCAATGTTACTTTCATTAGGAGTTTATGCATTTTTTAAATATGAGCAGGCATTTGCTTGAGTTATTTTAGAACATAAATGTAAACCTGCTGGATCAGAGAAGTGGTCCATCTAGTCCAGCACCTTATATTACAGAGTGGCTAACCAGTTGTCCTTCAGGGCCAGGGCCAAGGTCTCCCCCTGATGCTTCATCACAACTAAGATATCTATGGAGTGTGATTAGTTTTGCTCTTTAGGAGTTTTCTTGCCAGTGGTTTTGATGTTTTTAAAATGTAATTTTAAAATCTATTTTTATTTGTACACTTCTTCCCTTTCCCCTTTTGTTTTCACTTTGTGGTGTCCAGAAAGAGAAGTATCCTCCAATGCTTGGCTTACCCAACAGAGACATGTGGGTTACACAAGGTGACAATGCTGCACAGTGGATTAATCCTTGCAGGATTGCAGGTTCTTCCTTTGGCATCCTTTGCCGCAATGGTGTGGGGGGACGAGAGGAAATCCTGATCACTCTAGCAGCATGACATCACTTTAAGTCCCAACCCAGAAGTGCCATCAGTTCATCAAGAGAGCATTGCCTTGATGTGATGATATCATTTCTGGGTTCACACCAGAAATGACCTTGAACCTTGGAGTGATGTTGATTTGCATTTCACCATCCACCCAATCCAATTGTCAGTTACCAAAACCTTGACAGTTAAATCTCTGTACCAGCCTGCTTTTGTACTGTAACAAAACAATATTCACATCCATGTTTATCTTGATATGGACAATTCATTGTCCAGAATTGTCAGGAAATTGTTTATGGATTTCTCCCAGTTATAGATCTAGGAGTATGCACCAAGAAAATTGTCATTATAACTCTGGATCTCAGCAGCTGGTGGAAATTTTTCACCAAGATTGCTTATTTCCAGTAGGACATTATTAGTTCAGACTGAAATCCATGTGTTTTTCCATGTTTCTGGGACCATTATTTTCATTGGGGAATGTATTCAAGGGTCTAGGGAAGCTGTTTATAAAGATAACACCAAATTTTCACAGAACACATTTTTCCTTCTAATCTAAAGTATCCTCTAAGTTTCAAGCAAGATTGAACAAAGGAGGTTGATTTTACAAATCCCTAAAGTAATTTCAAAAATGGCCATCAAGCAGTCACCAGCAAGAGAGCTCCAGTCTGCCACTAGCTTTTAAAAAACAAAACCCTCCCTGAATTCATTTCATTTCCCGACTCTTATAGTGACTTTTTTTCTTTCTACTGAAAATTCTGCATTTGCCATCCTTCCTTGATGTAGTTTGTAGTTTGGTTTTATTCAGAACGTGAGCGAGCTTCCACTGCAGACCCCCCTCCCCCCCATCCTGTTACTTTGTCATTATTTCCTATAAGTGACTTTTCGGAGAAGGGGGGTGGAGTCATTGTTTTCAACCGAATGTCTCCAAAGTTTCAGCAGAACTTCTTCTGCCTGTCCAGCAAAAAATCCATACAAGTTTCAAGCAAATTGGAGAATGGGTTTGAATTCTCGGGGCCCCTGAACAAATTTCAAAGGTAAAAGAAAAATCTTTCTTCACCACACAAAACAGGGGAAATATAATGGCAACTCTCTGCAGTTTGAGATTGATTGGGAGTGCTCCATTGTCCTCCCTAGCAAGGGTCCAATTGGAATGAAGAAATTCCATTGCCCACATGCTGTGTACTCATGCTGTGTGGATGGTGTAGTGGTTAAGAGCACAGGACTCTAATCTGGAGAGCCAGGTTTGATTCCCCACTCCTCCACGAAGCCAGCTGGGTGACCTTGGGTGCATCACAGTTCTCTGGAGCTCTCTCAGCCCCACTCACCTCACAGGGTGATTGTTGTGGGGTAATAATAACACTTTGTAAACCGCTCTGAGTGGGCATTAAGTTGTCCTGAAGGGCCGTATATAAATCGAATGTTATTATTATTATTATTATTAAGCATTGGAGCTTGGGGGGGGACCTGGATATTTTCTAGAAGAGTGTTTCATTGTTTCCAAGCTTCTTGGATTTGTTTTACTGTTCCAGAAAATAAAGATAATTATTTGAAACAGCAATTTCCATATATATTTTCAGGTCAGGAATTCCATTATGCACACTTTTATATAGATCTTCACAAAGTAAAGAGACAAGTCAAGCATATGCATTTGTTTAGTAGCAGAACTTCTGTTCATCTCCCACCAAGACTTCTAGCTCAGATACTCATACTCTGAATGGTGCGTAATGCCTCTCTGACTTCCACTCTTCCACTCCTGCTCATTTTTCTGCCATGGTTCAAGAATGTGCACAGCTCCCCTGGGGACTAGCCAGAATTCATTTGGACCCCAATACTTCCCCAGACTGAAGGAAAATGTTAAAATAATGACTAAGTCATCTTTCACGCAGCTAACATATGGAGTAGGTTCTGAAGCAGCAATGACCCTAGGGAGGCAGGAGGCAAGAGAATCTGATATGCAGGAAAGAGCATCTGACCAAAGTACTGAGGGGGGATGGGCAGACCAGTAGCCAGCTGCTAAGAGAGAGATCCCCCTTGGGATGTTAAAAATGGATGGAGGCTTGACTGTCAACTGAGCTATGCTCTCCTTAGCTGATGCCCACAGAAGAGTCATGGTGGAGTTCTAAGCAGAGTACCAAGGAGACCCTTGAATAGAAGTTTGTGTGTGAAGTAAATCATACATGGGTGGGGTAAATCATGTCCTTCTCAGAGTTTTCTAAAACAACAGCTAAAAAAGCCCATTGCAAGAGGGTGGAAATGCAGGGGACTCCCCCCTGCAGTTGGAGAATTGCTTTCATACCATCTCTACAGATCTTTTTATCTTACAATTATAAGAAGAGCATAAAAAGTCAAGAAAAGAATTGTAATTGACTCATCCTTAGCATTCCCTGGAATCTGGTAATATGTTGAGCACTCGTTTATATTTAGCATTTACTTCTCTGTAAGCTCTTCAGCATTATTTCTTAGCAAGTGTATTACAAAAAACTGTTATTAAAGAGAATTTGATGGTTGGGGGAGTGTATTTTTGTTTATGTACCTGCTTTTTGGTGGAAAAAAACAACGAAAGAACCCACATGCCTGTAGGGAACTAAGTTCACTACAGGCTGGAAGAGAATTTAATTGCCTGCAAGGAAAAATGTGCCTGTTAGACAAAAGTTGCCTTGGGAGAAGAAGGTTTACTCAAAGCTTCAAAGGAATTTGGTTGTTTCAAACATAAGAATTTGCCTTCAATAAATATGTTCTCCCACATGCCTGTCTGTGCTGGAAAGGAAAGACCTGGGCAGATGTCTACAACGCTTCTTTCAATCTGTAATAAATAGTCTAGAAAATAACGCAATATATCCTTTGCTCCTTGTACATGGTCTGATCCCATGCTTCTTTGATTACATGAGAAAACCCGAAGCATGTGACATGGGTATCAATACTGCCCTACACTATTGTGAGGTTAGAACTGTAATACAATGTAAATATCTCAAGACAATGCTTTTATAAGGATAGGGCTGTAGTCTATTGCAATGGTTATTTTATATATTACCTTCCATTTAGTGCACTGTTTTCTCCCTTTGTCATCCTTTTCTGCATTGTGGTATGTCATGCCTTGGACAGTTTTTTGTTTGTATTGTATTCCAGTTTTCTGAAAGAAGTGAGCTGTGACTCACGAAAGCTCATACCCTACCACAAATTTTGTTTGCACCCCCCCAGTCAAAATAAAAGGCAGAGACAAAATTGGGGTTTAACAAGGGACACTTTATTGATTAAAACATAACCTGTCATTGCGGCAAATCATCCAGGACAATTACCTTATTACCTGCCACAGACAGGTGGACCCCATCACTAAGTAGAGGTCAGCCATCTCGGCCCTTATATTGGGATGAGGCAGATAAATTCCCAATCCTTCTCCCAGCACCTTTTCCAAGGCTCTATTGGCCCTATGCCGGGCCCTTTCAATCCCTGCCGGGTCCAAGGCCTCCTGCCATACTCGGCGCGGAAGCATCGCCGACCACATTATCAGGGTGCCGTGTCATCTCATGGTGATAAACTGCAAATCAGCCACTGCCTGTAAAGAGAGTGCCTTACCCTTTACCAGGACAGGTCATTCTCACTGAGGTGGATGGCCAGGATGTCTGGCTAAGGGCCACTCCTCCCTTTGAAGAGCAGTGGAAGGAGTCCTTCCCACCTTAGACCTTGCCACCCTTGCCACTCAGTCATGGCACACCAGCTAAGGCCAAGCTGAGAGCCAATCGGCATCTTCTTTGCCTGATGGGCAGCCTAGAAGACCATGCTGTGGCCGCATATAAGGACACTCAACCTCCCATGGCATGCCACAGCATCTGAAAAGAAGATGAGATCAGAACGTGCTTGCAAAGCTATTCAGGGGATGAACATATGTCTGGAAGGCAGCAGACCACCAGCGCCCAACTTTCTGTATAACCGGCCCTGGGTAGCCCATTGCTGCAGCCGTAGATGCAGCCCCTATTCTAAAAGAGTGGGTTCCGAATTTCACACCAGTCAGACCCAACTCTGCAAGTGCCTTGCCTGTAATTGTCCAGAATTGATATTTTGTGAGTGCTGAGCCGTCCGCATGATGGAACAGCAGTCCACCCCCTTCTCCCCTCAAAACAACGTAGCGCTGCAAGGCACTAACTGGGCACAAACCAGGTTCTGAACAAGGCCCTAACTGAATCACAGTTCCCTTTCCCCTCTGATCGATCTTTGACCTCCATACCATGAGGAATACCTTCTCACCCAAAAATCTGAGATCCTGTGCCATCAAGGCACACTCAGACCTGTCAGAAAGGGACTGCGCAACCAACTCACTGACCCTCAATGCATCAAAGAAGGCAGTAAGTGCAGCCACATGAAACAAGGAAGCCTCAAACCTGGAGTGGCACACTTTTGTCCACACGGCCGAAAGGCCCTGAAGAACTGCATAGGAAATACGCTGCCTCTCATCATGCTGTATGCTCTGTTCATGGGACCAACCCTCAAGCATCTTTCGCAGCCAAAAGTCATTCATGGTATCGCTCATACCCCTGACTTTACTGGCAAATGCCAAGGCAGCCAGCTGACCCTGGATATACTTAAGCCACAAGCCTTTACCTTTCTGCAACATGCAGAAATGCGTAAGGTACTCTACTGGGATAGGCCATACCTGTTTGAGTCCTGCTTCTGTTCTAAATCCTGCAAAATGTTGCACTCCCCGATCATAAGACCATTGTGTGCTGGGGGCAATTGCTAACTGGATAGCCGTTTCTGCCTCTAGCTTCCAAGGCTCCACAGCTCCTGGGACATCATGGCTAGTGAGATGTCAGCCTTGGGGGCAAGCTGTCAAAATCATCACATCTGAAACCGAGACAGAGCATCTGCCATGCTGTTGTCCACCCGCAGCACATGCCAAACCATAAACAACACATTGAGGCATAAGCACTGGAGCACCAAAGCCCTTACCAGTCTCATGGCCCTGGTGGATTTGGATGAAAAGGAGCGAAGGACATGCACCACTGCCTGGTTGTCACACCCAAAGTGGACTGAGTGGTTTGCTGGTTCATTCCCCCACAAACAAACCGCAACAAGGATAGGAAACAGCTCTAGAAAGGTAAAGTCCCTGGTCAGACTTCTCCATGCCCAATGAGCCGGCCATCACTCAGTGCACCAGTGCCCCCGAAAGAAAACCCCAAAGCCAAGGGATCCAGAAGCATCAGAGGCCATTTGCATGTCAGACTCCAACAACAAATCCTGCCTCCAAAAGGAGACCCTGTTGTATTCCTAGAGGAATTTCTCCCAGACCTCCAGGTCAGCCCTTATGCCTGCACTGATCTTCAGTCTATGATGGCGCATCCTAAGGCCTCCCATTGCATCACAAAGGCATGTAGAAATGCCCTACCGGGTGCCACTCCTCTGCAGGCAAAATTCAAATATCCAACAAGTTGCTGAAGCTCTCGTAAGGTAGCCTTGCACCTTGCCTTGAAGAATGCCAACCGGGCATGGAGCTCATCCAGCTTATCAGCCAGTAACCGTGAGGACTGGCTAACCGAATCTAGCTCTATGCCCAAGAAGATGAGCACTGATGCTGGGCCCTCAGTGTTTTCATGTGCCAGTGGGACCCCTAGTTCCCCAGCTAAATCAATGAACCCCTGAAACAAGAGGGCACATTGCCCACTCCCCACGGGCCCTACCAGGAGAATGTAATCTAAATAATGGGCCGTGTCCTGGCACCGAAGCCGAGATTGCAGAGCCCATTCAAGGAAGGAGCTGAAGCACTCAAAGGCCACACATGAAATAGAGCACCCCATAGGGAGTGCCCTATCCATGTAGTACTGGGCCTCAAAAGAAAAGCCAAGCAGCTTAAAATCCTCCAGGTGGACTGGCCAAAGGTGAAATGCAGACTTGATATCACATTTGGCCAATTGCACACCCACCCCATAGCGTCTCACAATCTTGACTGTGTGGTCAAAAGATGTATACCACACCAAGCACAAGTGCTCCGGAATGGCATCATTCACTGATCCCCCTTTAGGGTAAGACAGGTGATTGATGAGACAGAAATCACCCGCTGCTTTTTTCCGCACTACATCCAGGGGGGGAAACCCTCAAACAGGGAACAGGAAGGGCAGGAAAAGGGCCAAGCACTTGCCCCTCTGCACACCCCTTTGCCATTTTACTATGGACCACCTCCTCCATGCCAACCACTGAGCGTAGATTGGCAGACATGAAGAGAGCCTGGGGGGCTTGGAACGGGATTCTGAAACATAACTTGAAACCTTCTAACAAATATTGGGCCTCCTGGAGCTTGGGATAGGCCAACAATAAACTCTCAAGAACCCTCAGGTTTATGGGGCTGGGTCCCTTTTCCAGTCGAAGACTGGGGGCCTCTGCCCCCACCACCCCGCCAGCCCTCTCTTCTTGATTTCCTCAGGCAAGTTGTAAATGGGGCTGTTTCCACACAGCTTACCTCAACCCGGAACACTGGCAATCACCCCAGCATAAATCAACATGCCAGGCAGCCAATTATGCCAGTTATGGTCAACCTTCCTTTTCTTTAAATGCTCCTTATCTCTATCATCAAGGTCTTCTTTCTCCATTTTTCTGGTTCCCTGAAGAGGAGATTGAAGACATGAACATACTCTCCATGGAGAATCTTGCCCCTGGTGGCAGGGGTGAAGTGGTCCCCCAATGGCATCACAGTATCACCAAAAGACAGTGCACCCAGAGGGACTGAGCCATATCCAGGAGCCCCTGACATGGCAAAACCCCAGTGATTGAAACCCCAAGGATGGAACTGGTCCATTGAAGGATGGACCTCTCCTCCAAAGCTCCCCATTGGTGTGGTTGAGGAACCAGCCATGGCAGAGGTGCCTGCTGCCTCCCTGTTTTGACTTGGCCATGCCTGCCACATCCACGGAGACCACCCTGAAGTGGTACCCTGACCAAATGGTGTGCCCACTGGCACCTGTGCAGAAGGGGCAGTGGGTGCAGCTGTGGCCATTGGAACCTGTCCCCAATGCCCCCACAGCCAAGAATCCACTGACACATGGACTGACACAGGTGACCTGACATTGCCCAGGGAGCTGGGCAATCAAGAGCAACTGTTTGGGCTGGCCAGGTGCACTGATTACCAGCAGCCGCCCCTCCCCAGGCAGGAGAGGGGCTGGGATGCTACAAGACTCTGAGAGTGAGTGATCTCAGCACCAGGGGAGGTTCTGAATAAAGGATTTCTCCCCGTGCCTTGAGGTCCCCTTGGAGAAGGGTGAGCTACAATCTCTGCAGAGCTCTTTTGAGTCAAAATTTGGCATAAGGCCACCAGAATCCAGGCTTCAGTATCAAACCTGATCAACTCTGAACGTAAGAAGCAGCACGAATAACCCAAAAGGAACAAAAGAAGGTAAAGATTACTCTCTATTTTTTGGACTGAAAACGGAAAGAAAAAGCCAGTAAAAAGTAAAACTAACTTATTGAGCTGGTTGCAGAAAAGAGGAGGAAGGCAATCAAGGAAAAATTGGGAGAATTTGGTGGAATTTTAAAGTATTAAAGAAGAAAGAACAGAATTGTTTACACATACCTGCAGTTTTTGAGGAGATAGCGGCAGTGAGAAAGGGCAGGGAGCACAAAAGAGGAAATGGAGCAAACATTGTGAGACTGTGAAGGACATAGAAAACAGTGAATAATTGCCTAGAGGGGAGTCAACACAGGACGTTGTGAAGGAAGTGCTGAAAACGCGGAAGATCACGGAAGAGAAAGCGGGGAAAGATCGCGAGATGGAGGGGAGGAGAGGTCAAGAGGAAGTGAATGCCCACCATTTCAAGAAGGGAAAAGGAGAGAGGAATCTACCATAGAGAAATTGCGCCCGACATTTCGGTGAGGACAAATTTGATAACTTTATATAAATAAAAGACTGATTGGTTCAAAGCAGAAATTAAGGTTGATTTTAAAGACGGATCTTAGAAAGAGAGCCGCGACTTGGAGCAGCACAAAGATCAGTCCAAGTATGGCAAAAAAAGCAGATAGGGACAAACAGGACAGATAGGGACAAACAGGACTTTCTGCTTTGAGCCAATCAGTCTTTGATTTATATAAAGTTATCAAATTTGTCCTCACCAAAATGTCGGGCGCAATTTCTCTATGGTAGATTCCTCTCTCCTTTTCCCTTCTTGAAATGGTGGGCATTCACTTCCTCTTGACTTCTCCTCCCCTCCATCTTGCGATCTTTCCCCGCAGAATGGCAGAATGCAATGGATGTGCTAGAAAAGGAAGTGTTGGATAGCAATAAAGAAATAGGCCAATCTACCCAAAAATTGGAAGAAAACCTGATTAAAAATAAGAAAGAGTTAATAAAGGCAGAAGTGACAGAGCCATCTAAGAATACATATGAAATGAAGAAAGAACTGCAAACAACGCAAACAGTGCAAGAGGTGGAGCAAAAGACTACCAGTTTAAAAGAGGAAAACCAGAGACTCCAAGACCATGTGACAGTGATGGAGTGTAAAGTCACGGAAAACCAGTTGAGATTTAGGGGAGTGCCAGAGAATACAATGCAGAATGTGCATGAGCAAATGATTGCTATATTGGCAGAATTTTTAAACAAGCAGCCAGAAGAAATAGAAGTAAACTTGGATTTAGTATATAGAGTGAATTCTAGCTATGCACAGCAGAAGAATTTACCGAGGGATGTGATTGTACAATTGACAACTAAAAGAATGAGAGAGGAAATTTTGAAAAAACGTTATGCAAGCCCTTTGGTAATGGAAGGGAGCAGAATCAGAATTATGAAAGAACTTCCCAAAAAGATACTTCAAGAACGAAAGAAATGTAGAGAACTAACTGAAAAACTGAGGAAGAAGAATATCAGGCATAGGTGGAAAATACCTGAAGGTTTGAGCTTCCATTTTCAATCTGCAAGTCAGCATTAAGTCAAGACATGAAATGACAGTGTTCCTGCTTGACAATCAAAGAGACTTTCTTGGAGCCTTTAAAAAATAACACTATGGAGTACAAATTGATTTCTTGGAATGTTAATGGACAAACTCACCTCAGAAACGTAAAGCAATTTTTCATTGGCTAAAGAAACAAAATTGTAATATAATATATCTACAAGAGACACATATTAAAGAGCAAGACTTCAAATTTCTTAAAAATGGACAATTAGGAAAAGAATTTTTGGCCTCTGCAAAACAAAAGAAAAGAGGGATTGTGATATATGTAAAGGAAGAATTTGATCCAAAATTAATTTTTAAAGACAAAGATGGAAGATATTTGGCAGTAGAAATAATGCTGAATTTTAAAAAGACTTTGGTTTTAGGAATTTATGCGCCTAACGGGGCTAAAGATGATTTTTACAAGGAGTTAACTCAAAAATTAGACCAATACTCCTATGACCAAATTTTAATGACTGGAGACTTTAATGGAGTTGTTAATCTGCAGTTAGACAGGCAGTTAAAGTCAGCTCAAACGAAAACAGGGAAGTTATCAAAATCTTTTTTTGAGCTGACAGGGCAAGAATATTTGGAAGATATATGGAGAAAATGGAATCCTAAAATAAGAGATTTCACATTTTATTCTGCAAGACATAAGTCCTTTTCAAGAATTGATATGATTTGGGCAACCAAGGATATAAGTTTATTGACAAAGAAGATAGAGATGATGCCAAAGGTGAGTTCAGATCATAATCCAATAATGTGGAAAGCCTCAATGGGACATAAAAATTTTAGGTGGAGACTAAATGAAGACCTTCTTCAGAGTCAAGAGAACATGGAATTCATTCAAAGGGAGATGAAGTATTTTTTTCAATATAACATTGGGCAGAAAGTACCAATACATACGGTCTGGGATGCTTATAAAGCAGTGATGAGAAGAATTCTGATTGCTTTGAACAGTAAAGAAAGGGGGAAAAGGGAAAAGAAATTCCAAGAGATACAGGGGAAAATAGGCATGAAGGAAAAAGAATTAAAGAAGAGGCCAGGAAAGAAAAAAATAATTCAAGAAATTAGGATACTACAGGAGCAGCTGAGGGCTTTTGCAAACAGAGAGTTAGAATGGAAACAAAAATCCTTTGAAGGGGCAAATAAGCCAGGGAAGTATTTAGCTTGGCAATTGAAGAAAAAAAGGCAGAAAAAAGCAATTGGCAAGATAGTGGAGGAAGGGAAAGAGCTAATGGAACATCAAGGTATAAAAAGAGCATTCTACAAGTATTATGCGAAATTATTTCAAAAAAGGATAACAGATCCAGAGGAAATAAATAGGTATTTGGAGAAGGCAAAACTACCTAAGCTTTCGGATACTATGAAAGAAATTTTAAATGCTCCAATTACTGAAGAAGAAATCTCAGAAGCCATAGAGTCAACTAAAGTAGGGAAAGCACCGGGTCCAGTTGGAATTTCAGCAACATTTTATAAAACAATGAAAAAAGATCTGGTGCAGACCCTACAAAAACTGATGAATGAGATTATGAAGAAAAAAGGACTACCAAACACGTGGAATGAAGCAAATATTTCATTAATTCCAAAGGAGTCGCAAGATTTAACAGATGTTAAGAGTTATAGACCCATATCTTTATTAAATAATGATTATAAAATCTTCGCAAGAATTTTAGCAGAAAGGCTGAAGAGATTCTTAATGGACTTTGTGGGAGAAGAACAAGCTGGATTTTTACCTAGTAGGCAAATTAGGGACAATTTAAGAGTTGTGATGGATGCCATTGAATATTATGACAAACACCCTGAAAAGGAGGTGGGCTTTTCTTTGCGGATGCGGAGAAGGCCTTTGGCAATTTAAATTGGGATTTTATGTTTTTAACAATGGAAAAGATGGATTTGGGGCAAGAATTTATAGAAGCCGTGAAAGCTATTTATAAAGATCAAAGAGCGTCACTGTGTATAAATAGCGACTTGACAGAAAAATTTGAAGTAAGAAAAGGTACAAGACAAGGATGTCCACTTTCTCCGTTGCTGTTTGTTATGGTGTTGGAAATACTATTAAGGCAGATAACGGAAGACGACAGTATCAAAGGCATAAGACTTAGAGGTTGTTCCTACAAGTTCAGAGCTTTTGCAGATGACATGATGTTTATAGTGGAAGAACCAGTCCAAACACTACCGCTATTGTTAGATAAAATAAAAGAATTTGGAGATCTGGCAGGGTTCTTTATTAACAAAACAAAATCTAAACTGCTCAATAAAAATATGACGAAAAAGAAACAGGTGGAGTTAATGAATGTTACAAACTGTGAAGTGGTTCAAAAGACAAAATACCTGGGAATAGAGTTAACAATGAAGAATATAGATTTATTTAAGAACTATGAAAAGTTGTGGTCACAGTTAGAAAGAGATATGTTGAAGTGGAATAAATTGAATTTGTCACTGTTGGGGCGTATTTCAGTCATTAAAATGAATGTGTTACCTAGAGTGATGTTCTTGTTGCAAACTATCCCAATTGTAAAAGACAGAAAACATTTTGATAAATGGCAAAGGAAAATATCAGAATTTGTCTGGGCGGGGAAAAAGCCGAGAGTCAAGATGAAGGTGTTGTGTGATGCAAAAGAAAGGAGTTGCAATTACCAAATTTGAGATTGTACCATGAGGCGATATGTTTAACATGGTTGAAAGATTGGGCAAAATTATCTAACCATAAACTGTTAACTTTGGAGGGTCATAACAATGCGGCACTTACCTGGCTGGCTGCAAAGCAGCTCCAGCCGGGTGCCGAAAATTGCCTCACTGGAAGGAGGGAGGCTACACCAGCTCCGCCCTCCTTCCATGTTAGGGCTGGCTGGGCGGGGCAGAGCTGGAGCTGTTGAGGCCGCTCTGCCCTGGCCCAGCCGCAGTTGCCTTTGTCGCTCAGCCCACCCTCCTCACCCAGTCTCGGTGCAGGATTAGCCGGCTGCTGTGATCAGAGCCAGGTAGGAATTTTTTCCCTCCTTTCTAATTGGCTTATAGAGTGGGGGGTTTTTCGCCTACCTTGCACCGTGGAGGGGTTGAGGTAATTGGCTTCGGTGGTGCCACATAGTTGTTCCATGGCAGGTTTGGGGTCGGATAGGGTGCGGGCCGGTGAGCACCCTTGGCGCTTCCCCGTTAGTGGGGAAGAGGGGCCTGCCTGAGGGCCTGGTACTGCTTTGATGGCTGCCAGGCAGGGCAGGCTGCCTTTGGAAACCCCCGCTTGCGAGTCCTTCCCTCACTGCTATACGGCTGAGGTGTTAGGAGCTTAAAAGGGGGGTGACCACGTTGCCTGGCCGGCCGGGTCCGCACCATCTACTAGATGGGTCGCACCCGGGGCTTCGGGGCTCGCCCAGACAGGTCAAGGCGATGGTCCAGGGGGACCCCGTGTCTTGACCTGTACCGCTTTAGGCCCTTGCCGCTGTTGTTATCTCTGTATATAGTTAATAAAGTGGCCCTTAGATCCAACTTGGTGTCTGCCTCTTCATTCCGACTAGTGGGGCAATTTGTTGGCTGGCATGCATATTTATGGTATGATAAGCATAAAATGGACGGTATGTTTCAGCATCATTTTGTGAGAAGAAATGTATTTATGGTTTGGCAAAAGTACAAGAAGTTTATAGGGGAGAAAAGGCCCATGTAGATTGTTCCGGCTGAAGTTGTAAATCCACATTCCGAGTACAAGTGAGAAGATTGGATAACATACAAAGAACTATTGTGGATGGACAGAGATTCTTTTAAAATCAAGGGTCATGAGGAGTTACCGTTTAGGTATGGATGGTTACAATCCTGACAAATTAAAGACTTATTTGAATTTGATAAAAGAAAAGTAAGTTTTAGAAGTAAAAACTCAGAATTGGAAGAGCTTTCATTTGGAGGGGGAATAAAAATTATTTCTAAGATGTACAAACTCCTATTGAAATGGTACCCAGAGGATGAGATGGTTAAAACTCAAATGGTGAAATGGGCAGTTAACTTTAATAAAGAAATTACAATGGAGGCATGGGAATATTTGTGGAAAAACACACTGAAAATATCTACATGTGTAAATCTAAGAGAGAATGGGTATAAGATGATGTATAGGTGGTATTTAACACCAAAAAAATTAGCAAATGTAAGTAATGCCATGTCAAACAAATGCTGGAAATGTAAAAAACGTGAAGGTTCTTTTTACCATATGTGGTGGACGTGTGAAAAAACCAAACTTTTTTGGTCTAGGATATATGCAGAAATGTCATTAATTATGGAAACTAAATTGTTGAAGAGCCCTGAACTGCTACTGTTAGGACTGGATATGGAAAAGGTCAATGTAAAGGACAGGAAACTGCTATTTTATATGACGGTGGCAGCAAGATTATTATATGCACAATATTGGAAGTTAGAAGAGATACCAGAAATTGAAGATTGGATTCAAAAACGGTTGTACATGGCGGAGATGGATAAAATGACAAGAAAGTTGAAAGAGCAAAATCCAAGTGAATTTTTAAAGGATTGGGGAAAGTTTAAGGACTATTTGAAAAATAACTGGGACATGAGTGGACAACTGTGGTCTCTGGATAACTATTAAAATTTATAGAGATATGTAAGAACTTTACCTTTAATATTAGGGACAAATATTAGAATAGAGACAATGATAAGAAATAAAGAGGTTATAGTGCTGTTGGGGGTCTAAAAAGAACAGGGGGAGGGGGAAGGGGTGGGGACATTATCTTTATATATATAAAGGGGTAGTTACAGTTATATTATGTAGTATGGAATATGTATGTCAACCTACTCAATAAAAATCTTTATTAAAAAAAAAAAAAGAATCCGCTGACACAGGCGTGGCAGACTTACCCTCCACCTCCGCTGGTTCAACCGCCAAGGCTACCTGGCTGGACTTGACCTGACATCCCTGCTCTGCTGTGCCGTCCAGCTTGGCTTCCACAGTCTCGGCTGCTGGAATCACATTGCTCGACTCTCCAGCTCCTGGGCCACACTTCTCTTAAAGAGCAGAAAGACTTTTAAGAACCTCCCTCTGAAATGTCGCCCTGGACATTAATTGGAGCAGAATAAAGAGGAGGAGGAAGTGGAGGCCCATATTTAACTCTGCTCTTTACTTTTCTATATGTTGAGATTCCCCCCCCCCATTTTATTAAATATTATAATTTCACGGCACTATGGATTACAAAAGTTTAACATGGAATATCAATGGAGCAAATTCAGCCCAAAAAAGGAAGAAAAATTTTCACTACTTAAAGAAATTAAAATATGATATGACTTGTTTGCAAGAAACCCATATTAGGAGAAAAGATATAAAATTGTTTATGTATAAAATTTTGGGTGAAGAATTTATAGCAGCAGATACCAAAAAGAAGAATGGAATTGGTTTATACATTAAGCCACATTGAAAGCATAAATTGATAACGTGTGATGAGCATGGAAGATATGTGGCGGTAGAAATTGATGTACATGGAACAAAAACATTGGTGGTGGGTCTTTACAGTCCAAATGAGAATAAAACTGGATTTTATTTAAAAATTGGGAGTTGTTTAACAGAACTAGTATATGAAAACTATTGTTTGATAGGGGATTGGAATGGAGTGATCGATCCAAAGATAGATAGATGCTCTGAGAAACATATTAGGATGAACCAGGGTAAACTACCTAAAGCCTTTTTTGATCTAAATGACAATTTGGATCTGATTGATTTGTGGAGACAGAAAAATGGTAATGCAAGAGAGTATACTTTTTTTTTTCAGAAAGACATAGATCTTTCTCAAGAATAGATATGATTTTGACCTCAAGCGACATTGCCACCAAGGTGGTTAAAATACAGGTACCACCTAAGACATTTTCAGACCACAACCCAGTATCCATGACTTATAGGGGGGAAAGGGGTATCTTTAGGTGGGGATTAAATGAAGCTCTATTACAAAATGAAGGGACTATCAAAGACTTTAAAAATAAACTAAAAGAATATTTTGAATTAAACTTAAACAAACGTACAGATATGAGAATGGTCTGGGATGCAAGTAAAGCATATATTAGAGGTTACCAAATTCAATATAATGCTCAACTGAGAACAAAGAACCAAGAGAAAAAGCAACATATTTTGAAGGAGATAAAAAACAAAGAAGAAGAACTCAAGAGAGCTCCTGGAAATACTAATATATTCCAACATATTAAGATCTTACTACAACAACTATCAATGTTAGTGTCAAGAGAAATGGAAATTAAATTGAATTATGCTAAACAAAGAACATTTGAATATGCAAATAAGCCAGGAAAATGGTTGGCTTAGAAACTGAGAAAGGAGAGAGAAAAGAGAATATTGAAAATACAAGAGGCAAATAAGGTATTAACTGCAGATATACAAAAGGCATTTTATCAGTACTATACAAATCTGTATAAGAGTGTGTCAGTGGAAAAAATAGATAAATATATTAATAAACAAAAGTTACCTAAGATCACGGAACAACAAAGACAAATTATGAATGGACTTATAACAGTAAGAGAAGTGGGAGAAGGCATAAAAAAGAGTAAGTTGGGAAAAGTTCCTGGACCAGATGGACTTCCAAGTAGCTACTATAAGTGTTTTAAGGATGAACTTCTTCAGCCTTTACAAAAGACGATGAACTCTATTTTAGAGGGAGGGAAAATGCTGGACTCATGGAAGGAGGCCAACATAACACTTATTCCAAAAGAGGGACAATATCACACATTGACAAGAAACTACAGGCCAATATCACTATTAAATAATGACTATATGCTGTTTGCATCAATCTTGGCAGAAAGATTTAAAAGTATCCAACAGGATATTATTCATGAAGACCAAAGTAGATTCCTACCTAAGAGGCATCTAAAGGACAATGTAAGAACAGTATTGGATATTCTGGAATATTTAGAAAAACATAATGAAAGACAACGTTGCTTTGATTTTCCTAGATGCCGAGAAGGCTTTTGACAACTTAAACTGGAATTTTTTGTTTAAGATATTGGAAGATATGGACTTTGGGGACAATTTTATTAAATCGACTAAGTCAATCTATACAACCCAGACTGCACGGATAGTCGTGAATGGAGAGTTAACTAAACCATGTGGAATACAAAGAGGCACAAGACAAGGCTGCCCATTGCCACTTATGTTATTTATACTGATGCTTGAATAGGGACATAAGACAAGATGACAGAATTTGAGGTGTTAAGGTGAAACAGGAGAACTACAAACTGAGAGCCTTTGCAGATGATTTGGTGTAGATTTTGGAGGATCCTTTAAAAGGAATTGAAACTCTAATGACAAAACTGAAAGAATTTGGTGTAGTTGCTGGTTTTAAGGTTAATAAGCAGAAAATCTAAGCCCTAACTAAAAATATGAAAATACAAGATCAAATGAAACTTGAGAGCATAACAGGGTTTAAAGTTGAGAAAAAGGCAAAATACTTGGGTATTACTTTGTCAAATATGAACTGTATGTTATTCCAAAATAACTATATTAAAACTTGGAAAGAAATTAAAAGGGATATGCTAAGATGGGAAAAATTCAATTATCGCTGTTGGGAAGAATAGCTACAATATATTTTGCGGCTGTTTGGTTTGGATGAAGGAATGGATACTGTTAGATCATGCCCTTCCAGGTCCAGCAATCTTCTAAAATAGATCTAAAATTTGGGTGGCATGGGTGTCTGTGGTATGGCAAAGTTAAAGCCAACACAGAGTTTATAATAATTATGTAAGGCGTGCAATCCTGAGAGTATGGAATAAATACAAATTTAGGTTTTGTTAGAAAATACCTCTCTGGCCGTCATCACAAGAAGCTCATTTTAGAAGGGAAATGGTTAGTCCACCTAAATGATTAACTTATCTGGATTTATTGGAATTCTCTCAGGACCAAGTTAAAATTAAATCAAGAGAGAACTTAGCAGCAGAAGGGCACACTTGTCAGTGGTTTGGAGAGATTCAAACTAGACAACAGTCATTATGACTTTGAGAAATCTAAAACTGAATTTGAAATAGCCCTTTGTACAAATGATGAACATGTTATTTCTAAAATATATAAACTTCTGTCAAGGTTTGAGACAGAAGAAGAGCAAATAAAAGAATGTATGATTAAATGGGCGAAACATTGTGGACATGATATATTAATGGAACAATGGGAAAATATGTGGACAAGAGGGCTGAAATTTACATTAAGCTCCAGTATTAAAGAAAAATTTTACAAAATGATGTATCGTTGGTACAGGACTCCTGAAAAATTGGCTAGAATGTATAAGGGGGTGTCACATGTATGTTGGAAATGTGCTAAACAATAAGGGACATTTTTTCATATGTGGTGGACATGTAAGAAAGCAAAGAGTTTTTGGTTCCAGATACAATCATCGATTCAGAAGATCTTGAAGATTAAACTTCAGCTGAAACCAGAGAGTTTTCTGTTGGGAATAATGGGCAGCCAGTTGGAAAAAAGTTTTAGAACACTGTTCTTATACTTTATTACAGTAGCAAGAGTACTTAATGCAGAAAAGTGGCAAAATACAACATTGCCTACAGTGGAGGAATGGTTGACAAAAGTTTTGGAGTGTGCATTAATGGCAAAACTTACTGCATTAATTAGAGAAAGGACATTAGTTAACTTCTTGACTGAATGGAAACCGTTAATAGACTTTTTGCATGAAATGGATAACAAGGATTTGATGACATCTGGATTTATGGATTAAGAAACATGAACAATAGAAAAAGTTTTGTGACTGATTTAGAATAAGTGGGACTCTTGAAATGATATATACTTGTTACAGAGAAAATCGGAACTCAACTTGTAGTGTAATATAGTGGGGGGTTGTTCTCTTTTTTCTTTTCCTCTTAATTTTATAGATATATTGTTAGTGTGTTATGTTTAGAATTGTGTTTTTTCCTGTTCTCTATGTTTGTTGTTTATTGTGTTGTGGTGTGTAATTTATAGTTTAAATAAAGAAAATTTTAATTTGAAATGTCGCCCTGGAGGTGGCCCTAGCAGGCCATGGGTGCTTGGACCTACTTGATACCTCAGAAGTCCCACCCCATGCCTGTTCCAATGCAGCCAAATGGTCAAGGATTTCCTGCATGCCCTGAGCTTTCTCCTCATCCTCCGAAGAGGACAAAGCTGGAGCTGGCTGTTTAGGCAGGGGGGCACTTTGCAGGCTGCTTCCCCTTGGAGGGGCCTTTTCCCTTACCATGCATGGCAGCCACAAAACACAGCCAGCTAAAGGCTAAGCTAATGACTGGTGAAGGGCTAGTAACTGTACTAAACCCAAGTAGAGCCCCCAAATAAAGAGGGCTTACCCCACAGATAGACTGATTTTCAGCACAATCACTTAACCACTATGCTGGAGCACTACTGCAAGGTGATGCACCCACCAATAATCCCCTTACAGGTGCTACTTCGACGCATAAAATGGCTGCCACACAGAAAATGGCCGCCCAACACAAATTTGCCTCAAACCCCCAGCCCCATACATGTGAGCTGCCTCCAAATACCCAGTAACTGGACCCCACACCCCCAGATTAATATGGGTGCAAGGGAGGGAGGCAATCCTGATGGTGGCAATGAAGGGAAAACTAGTAAAGAAAAGAATGGCCCAGCACTCAATGCACTACTTTTGTGGGAAGGATAATTCAAAAGGTTAGGAGGGCATACCAGACACAGAAGACCCCCTCTTTCCACTCCAAAGCTACTACCCCGGCAAAATTAATAACCACCATGAATAATTAGGGGGGGGGGCCTGAAAAGACAATGAAATGGAGGCAGCCAGAAACCCATACAAAGGCCTGCTGCCCCTGTAGCAGCAGGTAAAACACTACCCAGGCTCCGGTACACAGGCTGAGAAGCTTGGCTAGACCTGAGCAGAAAAGCCCAAGCGCACCCCCGACAAGCGGGAACCGCACCACAAAGCTGGGAAGCAGCCCCAGCCAAAAGTTCCCTCCGCTTTAAAGTGGCGCAGCTCCCACAGCCCAGTGGGCAAAAAGCACAGAGCTGGGGTGAGGGCCCAGCCAGAACGGCAAGAGGACACCCAGTCGAAAAGCCTCCACCACTCTAAAAAGTGGCGCGGCTGCCGTCAGCCCAATGGGCAGAAGGCACAGCATTGAGGCCTCCCGAGCTGGAATGACTCGCCTGGTCAAACAGCGGCACGGTGCTGCTGTAAGTTGCTTTTGCCGCCACTGCTTTGCCACTGCCGTTCGTCGTCTACGCAACCCGCTTCTGCACTCCTCTTGCTGCCGACCCTCTGCAGCTTAACAGGGCCCTGCCATCTCCCCGCACTCTCCTGAGAGGAGCAAACACACACTCCTCTCAGCCTGAGCATGAGATGATGACTGAGGGGTGAAGGGGCGGAGCCAGTTTATAAGCCCTCGGCTCCACCCCCCAGCCAATGCCGGATGCCCGGGAAGAGGCAGACTGTCTTTTCCCCTTCCGGGGCAGCAAACCCAGACCTCAGCCAGAGCAGTCGGGCCTGCTGGCTGGGAGGGCCACAATCTTATAGGTGTTACTGAACTTTTGCTCTTTTCTACTGCTACAGACAGCCTAACATAGCTACTCATCTTAATCTATTCCAGTTTTGTAATCCTAGTCATACTGCATAGTTTCTTGGAGAACTTTGCTGTCTGATTGTTTTTAAACATACAGAGAGAGAGAGAGAGAGAGAGAGAGAGAGAGAGAGAGAGAGAGATCTCCTTGAATGCTGAGAAAAACAGGCTATACGTGAAGTAAATAAATAATAAATATATGAACAAACAAATAAAATAATATATCACCCAAGGGTAGGAGTTACAGAAACTTTGGCTTGATTTTTTACCAGATTTGCCTATATTTTGTCCTTCAAAAAAAAAATAGAAGTTAAACGTGTGTATACCATTTTTACCCAGCACTGCCTCAGTGCCTATAGAGATGGGAAGTGAGAAAAGGGAGTTACTTCTCTTCTTAACATTTGATTTTGCTAAATTCAAAGAGAGGGACAGAGAGCATTTTGAATGTATATAGGTACAATTTCCGAAGCCACCTCAGTAGACAAATGGGATTTTCACAGGCAGAAGCCAATTTAAAATGATTTAGAACTTTTCTTGCACAGAAAGCACTTGATACTTTCTCTTATTTATTTATATCCTTTTCGGCATTACCTTATCTATTCATAGTTCAGCAGGTAGGCCATGCTCATCAGTTTCCAAATTATTTGCTTCCTTCCTGGCACACCTCTTAGCTATTTTTATCTGATATTTCAAATAAATTACGAAATGCTTTGAATTGCATGATTAGTCCATTATGTATTCTGTTTATTACAATTATATGAACTTTTGATTAACCTCCCTAACTTTCATGAATAAATTATTTGGATCATGGGAAATGCCACTTAATGTAAGAAAGCTCAAGCATAAAGTTTCCAAGAGATTAATCTACCTGGTTTAGAAACCTTTTCTTCAGCTTAACTTTCTTACACAGCTCCTCATTTATTGATGATATAAGAGAAAGAGTGAGAGGGGCCAAGCTATATGTCCCAGTCCACCCTGACAGGGTGAGAAATTTATTTGCAGAACCAAATCTGTTCAAAATTTATTTTGCCATTTTAAGAGTTGCTAGCAAGTTTAATTCTAGGGGTATTATGGGGTGGGAAATGTCTTTTTCTGAAATTCATTTTTTAAAATATGGTCATTGATTCCTGTTATTCTCTCTTTTTCTCTTTTAAAAGTAGGATTTCTCTTTCATTTTTTTTCCTTTCTCATTGAATAGAAATGAAGGCACCCTTTTGTAACTTCAGCTCTTGCATTTTTTATGTTATACACCCCAGGGTAATGCTGTAGCAGGAAGATAGGAAGGATTGGGAAGATATTACCTGCCTCTGACGATCTACAGAGTTAAAAATCCAAAATTTGGCAGAACCTCCCTTCCTGCCTTTCCTCTCAAATTTCTCTTTAATCAAAAAGGAATGTATTAGAAAGTGACTTCAAGTTCCTAAAAAAAGGGAAAGAAAACAATTCTTGGATTTCAGGGGAAAGCTGTGTATGCGGAATTAAGATAATTTTTCTTAACAGCCCTATTTAATTCACTGTGATAAAGATATATGGAGACAAAAATTCTATCTGTAACCTGTGCAAAAGTTCTGTTCTTCCCTTTCTCCTATGACCAGGGTCAATTCATTTTAGCAGCTAAATGCCTAGAGTACTAAATAGCAATGTAACATTAATTAAAGGCCTAGATATTTCCTTTTTTCCTTCTCTAGCTCATTGTCACATTTGATTGATCGATCGATCGATCGATCGATCGATCGACCGACCGACCGACCGACCGACCGACCGACCGACCGACCGACCGACCGACCGACCGACCGACCGACCGACTGATTGATTGATTGATTGATTGTCCTACTCTTCTTCAGGGGACTCAGGGCAACTTAAAGCATAAAAAATAAAATAAGATATTAAAACAATACATATAAATAATAATAAGAGCAATAAATTAATAGTAAAAATACCAAATATATTGGTAGAAAAAAAATCAACAATAGTAGCAATAATTCCCAATGTGGAACATTCAGAACTTTGGAGGGCCAATGGGAATTACAGGATTTTAGGCAACTCCTCCCCCCCCACCGCAAGATGGCTTCTAACAGCAAACAAATGATACTTGTTTTATAGTGTTCTCCATACCTACAAAATAAAATCCTATACTCCCCCAGGTCTTAAAAAGCGTGGCATCCTTCAAATAGGACTCAAGCCTAACAAGAAGGAATTGTCTGAAAGACATGAGAACAGAGGTCTGTATACTTGAGGTCTATGCATATAAATATGCCAAGAAAGGTTTCAGTTTTTTATCTAGCACATCTTGCAATTTTTCAGCTCCCCATTAAGCCCCATGGTTTTGTAAATGACAGGAAATTCACCCATCCGCCACTTTCATAGCCATCTTGTTTTACACTACTGTTAACCAACTCTGAAACAGTTTGTCATTGTGTACCAAACTGGCAGCTTCTCCTCAGATGACCCCTTCATCATGATCAGGTTGAGAAAGGAAATACCATGAACACGAGTATTTAAAATTACCCATCCATTTTTTTAAAGCAAGTTTTAGAATAATGTGATTTCTAACAGATTATGTTAGAAATATGATCACATGTTACTTCCTCCAATTAAATTTCAGCCATATCATTTCTAACAGTATAAATGAAACATAAATAAGTAATTCTCCAAGGGACAGTAAGAAAAAAACAGATGTTGAAGTTATGATGTCTTCTGCATGCTAAGGACTGCGGCATCTAATAGGCATACATTTGAATAAGAGATAATGTATTAGAAAAATGTGTATGTAGCTAAAATTAATTTTAAGGGCATTAGCAAACAGCAAAAGGAAAAGGTATGTTGCTAAAATCTATTGAGTCGTGCCAGTTTTTTCTTCTTTTTATGAAAAACATAATATTGAAACCCAAGCCTTTTCATTTTCTTCAGTGCAGTGACATTTTGCGAATGGTAAAACAGTGCAATGCCATCTGACTCCTTTGTCTATTTACAAAGGGAAATGTCATCAAGCATTCAAAATGTCACTACCTGCTGGGATGACGTCATAAAAACTGCTGTGGCAATGCAGTTTTCTCCTCCTTTCTGAATAGGAATGTTTTGTATGGTCGGATATAATCTAATTATGATAATCTTCTTTTGATAGTCAAATAATATTGAGTGTAATACCTACAAAATGAAGTGAGGGGCAAACAAATTTCACTGAACTGAAGGGATTTTCCTAAGAACATAGATGCCTGCTAACATTGTCTGCTGCTTAAGCCCATTATTATTGCGAGACAGACCAATGTGTGCTGCAAACACACAGTGTTTCTCCTTCCTAAGCCTTCTTATTGCAGCCACTTTTGAAAGTGTTAGGCACTCATAAACCTCCGTAAAGGTAATCACAGTAAGCACACTTTGCCTTAATTGCTTTGCCTCATGAAATAATGCAGACATAAGCCTTTCATATTTGGGTTTGAGATTTTCTCAGTTCAGAGAACAGGAATCTGCGGTTGCATTACTTATGCTCTATGACATGCTTCCATTATAACCCTCTCCACCCTTTATTCCATTCCAAAATGTGGCACTTAATTTTTTTCCCAAAGCAAGGCTCAGAACTGCTAGATCTATCTGTTTGAACATGAAACCTGCCCCAAGAGGTTTCCTAAACACTGCAATAACCATGGGTAGCTGGACATCTAAGGGCCAAGCTACACATGACGAATGACACTTGAACAGCAAGTGTATTTCTCCCTGTTCACTTGCCCTCCACACAATCCACTTGCCTTTCAAGTGTCATTCGTCATGTGTAGCTTGGCCCTCAGACATCCTAGGTCAAAGTAAAATGTATGCCATCCAGCCTTTGCAATGAAGTAAATTAGAACATGGCGACAAAGTTCTTCTCATATTTGCAAGCTAATTGCACTGCACAGGAACTACAGAGTCCCAAAGTGCAACATATTCCATGAACAAAAGTAATGTTCTAGGCCTGGCAACTGGTAGGAGGTTTCAGCATGGGGATTGGGGACATTGGGGTCACAACATTCTTTGCACTGCTACGTCACTTCTGGACAGATCACAGAAGCTTTAAAGAACACTGGAAACTATAACAACAACAACAACATTTGATGTATATACCACACTTCAGGATGACTTAACACCTACTCAGAGCAGTCTACAGAGTATGTTATTATGGTGAAACAGGATTTTCCTGGAAGTAACATAGCAGTGCACAGGAAGCTGGCAGTTTTTTAAAAAAATTCTCCCGATACCTCTTGGAGCAGCAATGGGCAACAAGGAGGCTTAGAAGCCCTTCACATAAGGAGGCTTTGAGCATGAGGAGTCCAATTAATAGCAGTGGGAAGGGGAAAATATTGTACTTCCTACATTGGAGCTCCACTGAAAAAGATGAAGATAGCAATTGTGCCCAGTTCCTTCTCTTTACTGCTCTACAGCCCACTGACCCATATGGCCATGCTCTACAGCCCACTGACCCATAATCATCTGGGTCCCACAACTCCGGGAAGAAACTTTCCCAGGGCTTCTTCAGGGAGAGGAAAGAGGGGAAGATCAGTGGTCCTTGCACTGAAGCCAATCCTGTTTTGTCACCCTAAGTAAATCAGCTTGCCAATAGAAAGGCAGGCAGGAGAAAGCCAAGTCCCCGTAGCATCAGCACCCTCTTCACTATGCTGCTTTAAGCAGCTGTTTGGGTTGTTTGAAGTGGTGAACCATATTTGGATTTTGGACTTTGATTTCTCTAACAACGGTCCCCAAGGCCTCATGGAAACATGCTTTTGAAACTGAAAGGAAATTGAAAAGTAGTCTGTAAAATGAAAAGGCAATCTGCTCGACAAAAAGGGGGGGGGGAAAGCTTTTCAAAATTGCACTGGGCATACACACACCTAAGACTTAACTAAAATAAGTCTCTCACCCTTGGACCTTGAAAACTAAGTGCATGGATAGTGCATTTTATGCACAGACTACATGTTATAAGAAAGTAATTCTTTTTTATTGGACTTCCCCCCCCCCACTGGGATCAAGAAAAATGGTTGGCAGCAAAAGGATAGGTCCCTCCTGTGGTAGTTCTCTGCTCAGCTTTACAGCCTCCCATGGCAGGTTATCCATGATTTTGTTTTAAAACTATCCCAAAAAATGCAGAACTCCACAGAATGTATTGTTTGACCCTAAGGCCTCAGGATGTTGCAAGTTTGCAAAATTTGATGCTTCACACAATAAACAACATGCGCTATCAGGATAACTCTGTTTGGGTACCACATAACATGAACAAGGAAAACAGAAGACTAAAGGAACTCAGCATGCATAGAGATCTATGCAAGGTGAAGCACACATATTTATATCATAGATTGAACAGCCAGGAAAAACTCACTTAAATTTTGTTATATGCTACAAACCTGACAGCAAGCTCAGTGGATGGAGTATGTGGGGGTGGAGATGTCTGTGGAGTATTTGGGGGTGGAGATGTCTGTGAACATACAGGACATGTAGCATGACAAGACAGAATTGTATGCAATTGTACGCAATTGCAAAACTAAGTTTAATTGACCATGAGCCTGAAGAACTGTGGGCTGAAACCAGAGATATTATCAAGGAAGAACGTGCAAAGATTATTCCTGTAGCCAAAAGAAAGGAGAAGCCTGAATGGATGACTGAAGAAACTCTTAAAATTGCTAAATATAAACGAGAAGCAAAAGCAATAGGCGACAGAAATAGGGTCAAAATTCTAAATGCAGCTTTTCAGCAGCTTGCACACAGAGACAAAGAAATCTATTATAATAACCAATGCAAAGAAATAGAAGATAACAACAAAAAAGGAAGAACAAGAGACTTGTTCTAAAAGATCTGAGAAATCAAAGGGAAATTCAAGACACGTCTTGGGATGCTGAAAGATCAACATGGAAATATAGTATCTGTTCAGGACAAAATAAAGGAAACAATACACTGAAGAACTACACAAAAGAAATGGAAGGATGACAGATACGAAGAATCTTTTAATGAAGAACCAGAAATCCTAGAAAGTGAAGTAAAAGCTGCATTCAAAGCAATTGGGAGAAACAAAGCTCCTGGAATAGATGGAATACTAATAGAGCAATTTCAAGCTGCAGAAATGGAGCCCATCAGAACCTTAACAATAATACATCAACAAATATGGAAAACAAAGCAATGGCCCACAGACTGGAAATGCTCAGGCTACATTCCAAACCCCAAAAAAGGGGATGACAAGGAGTGCAGCAACTGTCGGACAATTAATTTCCCATGCGAGCAAAGTGATGCACAAATTTTTTTTTTTTGAAAAAGTTTTTATTGGGTTAGAATCTGTTATTTTTACATTTACATTCAATTTTCCCCAAATTTCCCCTTCCCCCCCCCTTTTGTTGACTTCCAACAGTTTTCCAACCCTTTGTCCCTTTTCCCTTACTTCTATTAAATTTCTCTATCTAAAACAAATACATATTCTCCATTATACTAAGCAGTACATCCTTAACTACTTTTCTTATTATATACCCAAACTGTAAGTCTTTGTTTCCATCTTGGATAAACAATTTATCCCATTTTCCAATTTTGAATATTTCTATATATCATAAACCTATATATCATAAACCATAAAAATCTTACACATTTAAATCAAACAATTTGACTTATTCTCTATGTATTACTCATTCTATCTTTTTATGGTAATTCTATATAACTCTCGTCACATAGTCAATCAATTTGACTCGTCTATACATTCAGTTTGGTGCATTATACAAATCTTGTCAAAGAAAGAAAATATTGTTGGTTACTCAATCCGTATATTTAATCCTTATCCTTAATTATTTTCTATCAATATTCTATTTATTAACCAATATATATCTATATATATATCAATCTGTTAATCTAACTGCTTATAAATACACATTTATCTCTTCCCCCCCGGTAAAGTCACCCCCCTCTACATTTTATTATACTTCAGTAGTTCTCAAACTGCCACAGTTTTCCTCCCACCTCCCATTTCTTCTCCAGATATTGTTTCAGCTTCTCCCAATCTGTGTTAAACTGCCCTGAGTCCAGATTTCTCAGTTTTCTTGTCATCTTGTCCATTTCTGCCATGTACAGCAATTTGTAGGTCCAATCTTCAATAGTTGGCACTTCTTGTACTTTCCATTTTTGCGCATACAAAAGTCTAGCTGCTGCTGTCATATAAAATATCAACGTCCTATGATGGGCTGGAATTCCCTCCATTCCCAAGTTTAGTAGCAGGAGTTCTGGGTTCTTATTTATTTGAAATTGTAAAATTTCACTCATTTCTCTTATTATTTCCCCCCAGTACTGCCTAGCTACCTCACACGACCACCACATATGATAGAGGGAGCCCTCATGCTTCCTACATTTCCAGCATTTATTAGAAGTGTTCAAATTCCCTAGCGCAATCTTCTTTGGTGTCATGTACCAACGATAGATCATTTTGTAGATATTCTCTTTAATATTTGTACATGTCGTTGTCTTCATTGTAGTCTTCCACAAGTATTCCCATGCCTCCATTGTTATCTCTTTGTTAAAATTTATAGCCCATTTCACCATTTGTGATTTAACTGTCTCATCCTCAGTATACCATTTCAACAGTACTTGGTATACCTTGGATATTCTTTTCTTGTCCTCTTTAAGAAGGGTCTGCTCTAGTTCCGAATTCTCTATTCGTATACCTCCCTTTACAGAGTCCGAGTTATACAAATCTCTGATCTGTCTATACTGGAACCAGTCGTAGTTCGGTGATAGTTCCTCTTGCGTCTTTATTCTAAGTTTAGATGCTTCTATTTTAGTTATTTCTTTATAAGTCAAACATTGTCTTTCGTTATCAACAGCTCTCGGGTCTATCACCTCATATGGAACCACCCACCAAGGAGTTCCTTCTTGTAGATAAATTCTGTACTTCTTCCAGATTGTGTATAGACTTCTCCGTACAAAATGGTGCAGGAACATCGAGTTGACCTTTACTTTGTCATGCCATAGGTATGCATGCCATCCAAATATTTTTTTATATCCCTCTAGGGCTAATAGTTTCTTGTTCTTTAATGTCATCCACTCTTTCAACCAAACTAGGCAGATTGCATCGTGGTAAAGTCTCAGGTTGGGCAGTTGCATTCCGCCTCTTTCCTTTGCATCTTGTAAAACTTTCATTTTCACTCTAGGCTTCTTGCCTGCCCATACAAAATCTGATATTTTCCTCTGCCATTTTTCAAATTGTTTAGAGTCTCTGATGATTGGTATTGTCTGTAGCAAAAACATCATTCTTGGTAACACATTCATTTTAACCGCTGCAATCCTACCCAACCATGACAGATTGAGCCTATTCCATTTAATCAAGTCTCTCTCAATCTGAATCCACAATTTTTCATAATTATTCTTGAACAAATCTATATTCTTTGCAGTCAGTTCAATTCCCAAATATTTCACCTTACTTGTTACTTCACAATCCGTTGTTTCCATTAACAATTGTTGTTTCTGCTTAGTCATGTTTTTGCATAGTATCTTTGACTTCTTTTTGTTAATGAAGAAACCTGCCAAGTCTCCAAACTCCTTGATCTTATCTATCACTTTTGGCATGTTCTCCAGTGGGTCCTCTACAATTAACATTATGTCATCCGCAAATGCTCTGACCTTGTATGAATAGTCCTTTATTTTTATTCCTCGAATTTCCTCGTCTTGTCGTATTTGTATCATCAGAATCTCCAATACTAAAATGAACAACAGTGGAGACAACGGGCAACCTTGTCTTGTTCCTTTGCTTATAGTCAATTTCTTGGTCAATTCATCATTCACCACAATTGCTGCAGTCTGGTCTCTGTAAATTTCCTTAATTGCTCTGATGAATCTTTCTCCTAATTGTAGCTTTTCCATAGTGGCAAACATAAAGTCCCAGTTTAAATTGTCAAATGCCTTTTCAGCGTCAACAAAGAAGAAACCAACCTCTTTATCACAACGCTTATCATAATATTCAATAGCATCAATCACTGTCCTTAAATTGTCTCTTATTTGTCTGTCTGGCAGAAAGCCTGCTTGCTCCTCCTCTATAACTTCCGAAAGCCACCCCTTCAGTCTCTCCGCCAGTATCTTCGCAAAGATTTTATAATCATTGTTGAGTAACGATATAGGTCTGTAATTTTTCACACTAGTCAAGTCTTGGCCCTCTTTTGGGATCAATGATATGTTCGCTTCAGACCAAGTGTCTGGAATCCTTTGATCCCTTAAAACTCCATTGATCACCTCCTTTAGGAATGGTGCCAGCTCATTGGCCATAGTCTTATAAAATTTAGCTGTAAGTCCGTCTGGCCCTGGCGCCTTTCCTAGATTTGCAGATTGTATTGCCTTACTTATTTCCTCATCCGTTACTTCACTGTTCAGTTTATTTCTCCAAGCGTCCGAGATTTCTGGAAGTGTCATTTTCTCCAAATATGACGCTATTGAATCTTTATTTACTTCTTTCTTATTATACAGTTTAGCGTAGAATTTATAAAAGGCTCTACTAATGGTATTCTGTTCCAAATACGTTTTGTCATCTTCACAAATTTTATTTATTGTTTTCTTTTCCCTTCTCTTCTTCAGTTGCCATGCCAGGTACTTCCCAGGTTTATTTGCACCCTCAAATGCTTTCTGATTCAGCCTTTTGAGATTCCACTCCAATTCTTTATTACTCATTGCTGTTAGCTGTTCTTGCAATATTTTAATTTCCTGGTATAATTTCTTTTTCCCTGGTCTCTTTTTTAACTGTATTTCCTTAGCTTTTATTTTCTCCTCAATCTCTTGTCTCTTCTCCTCTTTCTTCTTTCTTGCTCTACCATTTAAGTCCATTAGTATGCCCCTTATAACCGCCTTATAAGCATCCCAAACTTTATCAGTTGGTACTTCTTTATTCACGTTGTATTGTATGAAAAACTTTGTCTCTCTTCTCAATATTTCCATATTCTCTTTTTCCTGTAACAAATCCTCATTTATTCTCCATGCTTTCCTTTTCCTCCTTTTCCCCAGCTTCCACATAATTGGGTTGTGATCTGAGCCTACCATCGGCATTATTTCTACATCTTTAGTCCATAACGCCAAATCTTTTGAGGCCCAGATCATGTCAATTCTTGATAATGTGGAGTGCCTTGCAGAATAAAAAGTAAACTGTCTGCTTTTAGGATATTCTCTCCTCCATACATCTTCAAGAGTCTCTTGTTGAATCAACTCAAAAAAGAGCTTTGGTAATAGTCCTCTTTTCTTTTGTGCCATTGTAGTCTTTTTATCCAGTTCCAAATCTGTCACTCCATTGAAGTCTCCAGCAAGAATTATCTGGTCATATGAAAGATCATCTAAATGCTTCCTCAAATCCTCAAAGAAGCTCTCTTTTGCACCGTTGGGTGCATAGATTTCGACTACCAACACTCTCTTTAAATTCCAAGTACATTCCACTGCTACAAATCTGGCTTCCACATCTTTCATTATGAATTTTGGTTGTAGCTCCTCTTTTACATACAACACCACTCCTCTTTTTTTCTTACTTGAGGCCGCTACAAAGTCTTTGCCCAATTTTCCCAGTTTTAGATATTTTACATCCTGTTTTCGAATATGAGTCTCTTGCAAACAAACAATATCACATTTTTGTTTTAGTAGCCAGTGAAAAATATTTTTTCTCTTATTCGGTGAATTTAGTCCATTTACATTCCAAGATAATACTTTACACTCCATATTCATAATCTTGTTGGTAAGTCTTTTTCATTGTCCCTTATAAATCGCTCCATCTCCCGCTCAGATCTGATACGCTTTTTGGCGCTTCCAAATTCGAAGGACAAACCCTCTGGGAGCTCCCATCTGTACCTGATTTTCATGTCCTTCAGCATCTGGATTAGCGCTTTATATTTTTTCCGATCTAGTAACACTGATCTGGGTAGTTCCTTCATTATAATGATTGTCTTGCCATCGATCTCCAATGGATCTTGAAACTGTTTAGTCACAATCTTCTCTTTCATGTTTCTTGTTGTAAATTGTACAATCACGTCTCTTGGTACTTTTCTCTGGGTTGCAATTCTCGAGTTCACACGACATGCCACATCTAGGATAGCCACAACATCCTCCTCCTCCTTCCCCAGGTATTCAGCTAACACCTCCGTCATCTGCTCTTGCGCTGTCTTTCCTTCCATTTCCGGCAGGCCGCGAAATCTGAGCTGCTTCTCCATATGTCTACTTTCCGCAACCGCCATCCTTCCCCTCATCAACCTCATCTCTGTTTGTTGCGTATCTGCTAAGTTCTCCATCGCTCCTTCTACTGTTTTAACTCTATTAGACATGTTCAAATTCCCTAACGCAATTTTCTTTGGTGTCAAATACCAACGATAAATCATTTTGTAGACGTTCTCTTTAATATTAGTGCATGTCGTGATCTTCAATGTATTTTTCCACAAGTATTCCCACGCCTCCATTGTTATTTCTTTATTAAAGTTTATAGCCCACGTCACCATTTGCACTTTAACTGTCTCATCTTCTGTGTACCATTTTAACAACACTTTATAAGTCTTAGAGATTTCCTTTTTATCCTCTTGTAGAATTACCTCCTCTAATTCCGAATTCTCCATTCTTACCCCTCCTTTCACACAGTCCGAGTTATAAAGATCTCTAATCTGTCTATATTGAAACCAATCGTAACTTGGAGACAACTTGTCTTGCGTCTTTATTCTTAGTTTAGAAAATTCTATTCGTGTTATCTCCTTGTACGTTAAACACTGTTGTTCATTATCGACAGTTCTCGGATCTATTACTTCATAAGGAACCACCCAGGAGGGAATTCCTTCCTGTAGGTAATCTCTATACTTCTTCCAAATTGTGAAGAGGCTTCTCCGAATGTAATGGTGTAAAAACATAGAGTCTGCTTTTACTTTGTCATACCACAGATATGCATGCCATCCAAATATTTTTTTATATCCCTCTAAGGCCAGTAATTTGTGGTTTTTGAGCGTCATCCAGTCTTTCAACCACACCAAACAGATTGCATCGTAGTAGAGTCTTAGATTGGGCAGTTGCATTCCCCCTCTCTCTTTTGCGTCCTGTAGTACTTTCATTTTCACTCGAGGCTTCTTGCCTGCCCAAACAAAGTCCGACATTTTCCTCTGCCATTTTTCAAACTGCTTAGAGTCCCGAATAATTGGTATTGTTTGTAGCAAAAACATTACTCTTGGCAGCACGTTCCTCTTAACTACTGCAATTCTTCCCAACCATGACAAATTCAATCTATTCCATTTGATCAAATCTTGCTCGGAGTCCACAGTTTCTCATAATTATTCTTGAATAGATCTATATTCTTTGCAGTCAGTTCAATTCCCAAATATTTCACCTTACTTGTTACTTCACAATCTGTTATTTCCTTTAGTAACTGTTGGTTTTGTTTAGTCATATTTTTACATAATATCTTTGACTTCTTTTTGTTTACATAGAATCCTGCCAGATCTCCAAATTCCTTAATTTTCTCTATTACCTTTGGCATGTTCTCAATTGGATCTTCCACAATTAACATTATGTCATCCGCAAATGCTCTGACCTTGTAGGAAAAGTCTTTTATTTTTATTCCACGGATTGCATTATCTTCTCGAATCTGTATCATCAATATTTCCAAGACCAAAATAAACAACAGTGGAGACAATGGGCAACCTTGTCTTGTACCTTTACCTATAGTCAGTTTCTTAGTCACCTCGTCATTCACCACAATTGCTGCACTCTGGTCTCTGTAAATTTCTTTCACTGCTCTTATGAATCTTTCCCCCATTTGTAGCTGTTCCATAGTGGCAAACATAAAACCCCAGTTCAAATTATCAAATGCTTTTTCAGCGTCCACAAAGAAGAAACCAACCTCCTTGTCACAACGCTTATCATAGTATTCAATAGCATTTATAACTGTCCTTAAATTGTCTTTGATTTGTCTGTTTGGTAAAAAACCAGCTTGTTCCTCCTCAATAACTTCGGATAACCATCCCTTTACTCTTTCCGCCAATATCTTCGCAAAATTTTTTTAGTCATTATTGAGTAACGAAATAGGTCTGTAATTTTTAACATTAGTCATATCTTGTCCTTCTTTGGGGATCAATGATATGTTAGCTTCACTCCAAGTATCTGGAATCCTTTGATCCCTCAAAACACCATTGATGACTTCTTTTAGGAATGGCACCAGTTCATTGACCATTACCTTGTAAAATTTGGCTGTAAGTCCATCAGGTCCTGGCGCCTTTCCCAGATTTGTTGACTGTATTGCCTTCCTTATCTCTTCCTCCGTTACTTCACTATTCAGTTTATCTCTCCATCCTTCCGAAATTACTGGGAGCTTCATTTACCCTGCATAACTCCTTCTCTCAAAGATCAGCCTGTCACTGCAATCCAGTCCAAACTTACCAAAATCTGTGGAATTAGACTTGAGTAACTCTACATAGGATTGCACTGTTTAAGCGGAGACTATAACAGGAGTTTTGTTTAAAAAGTGACTTATGCTTCAGTTACCAACAGTACTCTTATACCAATCCTCTGTGAGAAAGCAAGTGAAACATGGGAGGATAAATATGATGTAGCGAGTGGAAGAATTCAGCTCTCCCAGCCACGGCATAAAGCCACTCCAAGTGGAAGCCGCCATTTGCGGCCCCGCCCGGTGGAAAGGAGACAGGCTCCCTTCCCGGGCATCCGGGTCTTAGCCGGAGGGTGGAGCCAAGAGCTGTTTTCTGGCAGCTCCACTCTCCCCGGCTGCAGTCGCTTTGATCGCTCGGTCGAAGCAGGAGTCTTTTGCTCCATGCTTCCCCGAGCGTTGAAGGGCAAGCCACGCCATTGGCCCTCCGCAACAGCAGCTGCTCGTCGGGAGGGCCTTTGAGGGTGGCGGCAGCGTTCTGGTCGCCTCGGCGGTGGTTGCTTACTTTCGGGGCTGTTCACCCTGTGGATGGCGAACCTTGTCTGCGGTGGAGGCTGCATTTCGCGGCACAGCCTCCAGCGGTGGCCGCACCTGTCGGCGGCGGGTTGAAGCAAAGCCATCTCTGCGGCCCTTGCTGCCAGCTTGGCCATCGGCTGCCGCACCGGGGGCGTCTGCCTTTACATGAAACGGCCTTGAGTGTGCGGCCCGGCCCGTTTCAGTCATCCCCCCCTCTCTTTTTATTTCGGGTGGTCTTGAGGCAGCAGGGGGGTTGGGGTAGAGTCCCTGCGCCTCTCCCCACTGTTGCTGCGATTCGGGCCAGGCTTGGGGGTGTCCCAGAGGCCCAACGGTAGGCCTGGGGGTTAATTTTATAAACCTCACCAATAAAGGTGGGGGTAGGGACTGGGGCCTGCCTTAGTAGGCTTGGGGGCCATTTTGGCCATTTTGTGTAGGGCCTTGGATCTCCTCCAGGGTGCTCTCGGCGCCATCTAGTGGTGGCTTTTCGTATCGGTCCCTGTGGGGTCTTTGGGTGCTTTCCATAATTGCAGCCTAGGTGATCCCTTGCAGAGAGGGTGTTCATTTGATATCAGTGTTGGCCTGCAATACAGTAATTGGCTTTAATAGCTGCAGTGTCCTCCTTAGGTGACAGTGATGCCACCCAAAAAAGGGGGTGGCCCCTCTAAGGAGAAGCAGCCTGCAAAAAGGCCAGCGCCGAGGAACCCCCCCTCCGGCTCTGTCTTCATCAGATGAGGATGAAGGCCCAAGCAGGCAGGAACTTATGGAGCGTATAATCGCTCTTGAGAGGGTTAGGGGTGGCACGGCATCAGCTGTTGTGCCCAGCTGGCCACACAGGGGTGCTAAAAAGGTCTCGAAGGCAGGTTTTAATAAAGATTTTGCCTCTCGCCTTTCTGTCCTTGAGAGACTTTCAGGAGTGGCGGCAAGCGATGGTGGCGGCGGCCAGGAACATCTGACCTCACTGGAAGGTGCAGCTGATGGTGACCAGGAATGGCCAGCTGACAGTGGGCAAGTCGCCATAGTGGTGGAACTGCCTGTACCTGTAAGGACAGAGGATCCTTACTGCCTGTAAGGATCCTCTGCCCCAACAGAGCACTGCTTGGCCCTGGGGCCCCTGGGGGCAAACAACCACCTCTGGCATTTCTGCACCTTCCATTTCAAGCGCTTATCCCACGCAGGGTTGGCCTCCTGCGGGCCCATCAATGTGGCCTAATTATGCCAGTGGCTCCTTGCACCAGCAACAGGCGTCAGTTTTGCCAACTCCGGGCAGTGCTGCCAGTTGGGAGGGACAATCCTTTCCACTTCCTGTGGCTGGGTGGCCTTATGGATATGGCAATCAGACTGGCTTAGCCCCTTATGGATCCCAGGGATATGGCATGGTCCCTTATAGGGCATTGCCCCCTGGGGATACGGCATTGCCATTAGGAGATCACTTGACACAGGCCACCCGTGAGAAAATTATTCGGGGCGAGTACATGGACATCTTTACCCTTCTCTTCAGGGAACTGGAGAAGAAGGATAAAGATGATCTTGATAATAGGGACAAGGAGAGGATCCGTAGACGGCGGATTGACAGGACGTGGGTGCATTGGTTGCCAGGGTTGCTGGCAGCTGCACAGGGCCTTCCCCCTCTTTCAGTATATGAATATAATATATAGGGGCTATACTGACTTTGAGGGGGCAGCGTGGCTTCGGTATGACGAAGAGTTCCGCATGTGTGCGGCTCTGGGTGTAGGTTATGGCCCCAGCAAAGTCCAACCTTGTTGAGAGGACCGACAGCGGTCATATGATTATTCGGCCCACTCAGGGTCCAGGGTCCTTCACCTCTGCGGGGCAGCAGGTTCAACTACAGCTGCTGGGACTTTATGTCCTATATCCGGCCCCTGCCTCAATTTTAAATGGTGAAACTAATTGCTCTTTCCTCAGATGCCATGTCGGGCCAAGCGAGGAAGAGGATCCTGATTTGTGGCCACAGCATGGTGTTCTGGGTGGCCTACCAAGCTAAGAGAACACCAACTGGAACCCAGCTGGGTTTGAGTGCTGTGGCCACTGTGGAGTGGCAGGGCCAGCGTGGCCTCAGTTGGCCCGGCCTGCTGCCCCTCTTGTTTTGGGGATGGAAGGGTCCTCCCCCACACATTTTGATCATTCACCTTGGCGGTAATGACCTGGGGCTGGTGCAGGGCAAGGCCCTGTCAACGCAAGTAGCTGAGGACCTGTGAGTTATAGGCAGCCGATGGCCTGGTGTGCTTATATTCTGGTCAGAGATGCTACAAAGACAGGTTTGGCGGGAAGCTTTAGATCCCAGGGCAATTGAGAAGGCCCAATGGAAGGCTAATCATGCCATCAAGAAGTCTTTGGGGCAAGGCTTGGGCATTTATTTGCCACACCCCAAGATTAGGGCCGAATTTGCCAACCTCTACAGAGGCGATGGTGAACACCTGTCACCAGAGGGCAATAATATATTTTTAGATGACCTAGGGCAAGGGCTTCAGTTGGCGTTAAGCCATATGTGGGGTGCGAGGGTCTAAGCAGAGGCTTGACCCTTGCGGTGGCAGGAGATTTTGGGAACAGGGTGCGGGCCGGTGAGCCCTAGTGACACTTCCCCAGGGGTGGGGAACAGGGTGTGCCATCAGTGCGGTATGCTTGTGGTGGCTACCATAACACGGGCAGACGCCTGCGGGGATCCCCAGGCACAAGGCCTACCCTCATGGTAGACGGTTGGGGCGTAATAGGTACTTGATGGCCTGGCTCCATGGCCTGGCTGGCCAGGTTGCAGCCATTCGTGAGATGGCCTACACCTGGGGCGTTGGGGCTCGCCCAGGCAGGTCAAGGCGGAGGTCCGGAGTTGATCCCATGGCTTGACCTGTACCACTTAGTTAGCTCTTGCCGTGCTTTATGTTTATGGTCATTTTAATAAACGGCCCTTTAATCCAAGCCTGTGTCTGCCTCTTCATTCTGGCTGGGGTTGCAAATGATTTATTGGAATAGGCAGCATGCGTGAATGGTCTGATATGGTGAGATGAACATGATGAGATGGCAGTAGCTCTGTTCACATGTTACAGTGAATGTATATACATCCTTTATATACATGCTTACATCAGTTTGTAAGAAACAGCCACTGCACATTCACTTTACAAATCTAACTAGAGACCAGTACCTGGATAAATATGTAGCTTAAACCACACATTTGGCTGTACATGCATTGAAAGTAACATGAGAATTATTCAACACACATTTTTTAAGAAGTGTATACCATCCACAGATTGTACATGTATTCAGTGTAACTTGTGAGCAGTACTAGTATGATAGACATAGTGGCTGAGACATAGAACTTGAGAAGTGAGCCAGCAAAGGGTTTAGGACATTGGGCTGAAGAAGAGGAAAATGCTTTGGTGTTAAGGAGCAGAAATGTAGAGAGGGAATCTAGAGCTCTTTGTGTATCCTCCTTCAGTCTGTCATGTTTGCAGGCCATGATGACTAGTCAGTGAAATTGAAAAGAACTAGTCAGACCTAGCTTTCATGGAAGCCAGCTAGAATGTATCAGTGCCACTATGCATGTCTCATATCCACCTCCCTATTAAGGGGCAATGGAGCTCCAAGAGAATGCAATTAAAATTGTTATTAGCTTCTTAAACTTTATTTGACAAATGTTGATTTTAAGAAATTACCTCCTTTATGTTTTTCTGTTTCTGTCCATCTATCCATCCATACAATGGGGGAGCTGCAAGGACTTGTGGGTGGCATATTATTTTCTCCCCCCCCCTCCCACTATTTCCTACTTTGCTTCCCTGAAATCCTCTCTAGCCTCTCCCGTTTCCTTGCTGCCCTCCCACCCTCCATCAAACTTTCCCTCCTTCCCTCCCTCTGGCAGTCTCTCCTTAGAAAAAAATATGTACAGTTCTGGCTATCAGGCAGACCAATCTGTGCAGTAGGCAACCCTGAAACACTTGTAGGGGGCACTTCTCCTTCCCTTCTATCCTCTTCCCTCCTCCTGGCAGTCCCCATATTTTCACTTTTCTGTTTACTTCTTCCCATCCACCAAACAACCTACTTTTTGTCTTGCTCCCATATTCAGCTATATTTATTTACTTTATTTATACCCTGTGTTTCTCCACAATGGGAACCCAAAGCAGCTTACATCATTCTCCTCTTCTCAATTTTATCCATACAACAACCCTGTGAGTTAAGATATGCTAGGCGTATGTCACTAGCCAAGTGTCAGCCAGTGAGGCTCCATGGTAGAGTGGGGATTCGAAGCTGTTTCTCCCAGATCCGAATCTGAAACTCTAACCACCATTAATTTTCATGTGGTCATTTGCTGTTGAATAGTAGTAGACAGTTGACCTGAGTGAATCATGGAAGGCAAGTGGTAGCAAGTCACTTGGTGGTTGCTGTTGGGCTTGGTTGCAATGAGTCCTCTCTCAAAGGCCAAAACAGCCCTTGAAAGGGCCCAAGCATTTGCTAACAGAAATCGAGGCTGGAAGGCTGACGAGGCTGTTGTGGTTGACTTGCAATGGTGCTGACAGCATTTGTTTCTTAAATCAACAGGTGCTGCTCCTGTTATTTTGAGGGGTTTTAACTCTCAGATTTTTCTAGTTTTTAAGATTTCAGACTTTTCTGAAAAACTGGGGCTTTTCTCAGATTTGTAGAAAGATGCATCTTACCCATTCATGGCTCCAGTCTCTGTATTTAAGTATCATATGGGGGGACTTTGAGAATTAGATATATTGATATTTGGTACCAACTCAAGTCTAACACAACTGACATCTTTGCGTCCTTCCTGACGTCTCATTAAATAGTAGTACTGAGCTATTTTAAGTTTCCTTGATGCCTCTGATTACGTAGAATGTATTTGTAGAACAGAGCTTTTGGATTTAAAGAGTATAATGGAACAAATAGGCATTATATAGTATTCCTCCTCAAGGTAAACTAGGATGGGTAATTTAATTTCCAAGGCGACAAATTATCTTATCATGAGTGAGCAGGCAATTTTGTTCCTACAATAAACTAAGTAGGTACAGACAGTTCCAACCAGATGAAATCATTATCCTTTTTTAAAAGCAAAAGCACTGAATAAAGGTAATTTTCTCAGCTCTGTTTTTTCAGCCTATGGAAGGGTTTTGTAAACACAGCATATTGCAGACCTAGATAAGATCAACATACTTAACCCCTTCTCTCAGGGAAGAAAACAGAAATCATGTATGTGGTAGGCTACGATTAGGAAAGTGTCAGGATTTCTAAGAGCAAGATATATAATATAGAACCACTTGAATTACTAGTGAATTAATTTTGGTACAACCCTGCATATTTTTATAATTGTAGTTTGTTTTCTGATAGAAATGTATCAGTTATCTATCTGTGGGGTTATTTTTGTCCTTAAGAAAGCCCTGCACTGTGTCTATTAAGGCTCTGGAAAACTTTTGAGCCATTGAGCTGAATAAGTGTGAATTTATAAGGAGTGGCTGGATGCTATGGCTCGTAGGGTTTAAAAGGCTCTTTAAACCACAGTGTGTGATTTTGGGGGAAAAAATCTTATAAATGGAAAGCTGCAGGGTGGTCACTGTAACTTTTTCAAGCATATACCAACATACTAAGTGTGCAATACAATTTGCTGAAGTATGGTATAGAATTTAGCTCAGGGTGAGCTCTTTTGAAATTAACTACAGGTTTTTTTAAACAGGTAGGGGAAGGGCTGCGGCTCAGCAGTAAATACACATTTTCTCTCAAGTGGAGCATCCCATACACTTTATGGATAATTGCTTCACAATTTAAAATGAGCAGGAGTTTCAACATTTTTTGTGTTCGCACAAGTGGTGGCATTCCTCATTAGTTATGCTTGAACATCCACTGCTTTGGTTCATGTTCTGCTTGCTAGTCCTGAACAGGGAACCTCTCATTCGGCAAGCAGCCTACTGTAATACGTTGTAAATACAACTGGCCTTGAAGTAAATGCCGAAACTATAGCTGGTGCACAATGCAGCAGCTCACCCTGAAGGTATGCATATGAGACATTACAGTCATGAGGAGCTGGAGTGATTTGCATTCTAATTCTGGGCACAGTTTAAAGAGATGGGCCCATGAACCCATGAAGTTCATTATTGGGGGCCAACATACTTGAAGGATCTTCTCTGCACACTCAGTAGGATCATCTGTTGGTGATTCCCTTTTCCTGAGAGGTACATTTATCCTCTGTTGAAGCCACACCAGTCTCAGTAGTTGCCCCTATTTTATGCAGTGATTTGCTAAAGGAGATGTGCAGAGCACCTTCTTAGGAAAGATTTAAGAAACTGTGTTAGGTTGTATTGTTTCTGTGGGCGTTGCGGAACTGAAAACAGGTGATGCTTAATTTATTCCGTCATCTGGGCAAAAGCAGCTACAAGCTGCAGACAGCTGCTGTGCAGGAGCAAATCTGTTCAGCGTGGTATCGTGCTTGAGATTTGTCAGAGAACATTAGGGAATCTGCTCAGGAGCTCACCCTCCATGTAATCAAGGATGTTTAAACAAGGTAAGTTTGCCTTGATACCAGGTTTGTGTTGACATTTGGGGCATCCCTGTTTCTTGCCACATAGAATTCACAAGACTGTTGGGGTTGATAAAAATTGTTTCAACTTTGTAATTAAATTTTGAAAGCTGCAAAAACTGCAGTTCCCATCAAGCCTGGCAGTAAGTGATGCAGGGGGAAATTGGGATGAATAATTTACAGGAAAAACTGGCTGCAATCAGAGCTTATCCTCCTTTTAACAGTCTGTTCTCTGGCAAATTGCTCCTGCTCCCTTTCAGAAAAGTAATGCACACAGTGTGTGGAGAAACTGGTGGGAAGAGGTCAGCACTTGTGTGTGTGTGAGAGAGAGGGATTTGCAAGCATCCATTGAAATGCTCTCAAAAGTCGACTGAATTCTTCTGAGAGTTCCACATATATTTTTGCAAAAATGTGTCAGTCACTCTTCAGCAGCCATCTTGAAACTAACTTCCTTTGGAACAAGCAACTAATGGGTAGGAGTTATAATAGATTGATGGGGTTGTAATATAGCTGTAATATCTTCCCCATTTTACCTTTAAATGGAACATGAGAAAGTTAAAGGTCACAATTCTATTTACAATTACATGAGAGTAAGCCCCACTAAACTTACTTCAGTGTATTTCGAACAAAAGTTATATAGAATGAAACTGTAACTAAATATCTCCTGTCTATCACTCCCCCCCCCCCAACCTGTAAATGGAAGCACTGTTTGTCGCAAATGTTCACTGCCACAAGTGCCACAGAGTATATTTCTTGATTGTTTCATTATAACAACGCTTAGCATACTTTACTTAGTATTTAACATTTTATAACAGAGGTTCAAACTCAAATGTGCAAAGAGAAAAACTTCCCACCCAATAAAAGCTCGGGGACCACAGCTCTGAACTACATCCCCCATTATACCTTTACAGCTCTCTCTAGGTTCTAGGCTTGACCTCTTGACATAAGTGGGCATAATCTGATCATGACATCTGACTCAGTTCAGATGGTCTTTCCTCCCCCCACAAGAGAAGGGGGAAAGGGAGTTGGTGGGAGTAAGGGAGAAAAAGGGGAAAGAGGAAAGAAAGAAGTAGATGGGATGTGTGAGAGAAAGACAAAGAAACAGTGTGTGTACGAGAGACAGAGGTCTTTTGCTCATGGGGTTCTGTTTAAAGTTGTGAGAAAAGCCTATTCAGATGCTAATAAATCTAAGGAAGTCTATAATATCTTTTACTTGAACACATGCCAAACCCTCATAATCCTACATTTCAATGAGATTTTGTCTACTAGGCAATCAGTAATTTTGAAGCAAATCTTCCATCTTTTTGATCACTTGTTGGTCAAAATAATGACACAACCAACCTTTGATCACCATATCAGAAACAAATATTGGTTTAATAGAGACTGCCGTTGTATGCTCCAAGAAATGCGAAGAATTTATAAAGCTTATAGGCACACTAACACCAAGAGATTATTGGCTATGTTGATTATTTGAAAGAGACAGTTCAAATGTCTAATTCAGTACAAAAAAATAAAGGCTTATTAAACTACGATCTGGTTGTCAGACAATCAGGTCCTAATGTTTATAGTCATACCCCCTTCCCATGGTAAAAGGGCAATTTATGGACATGGAATATCATAAAACCCTTGCAATAAGTCCTAGACATTGCCTGACCCAGGCAGAAAGGCTGTCAGATGGCCTGGAGACTGGAAAATTATCATGCTATGAGTCATAGGGGGTATGACTGACTGATGGCCCTCAACACCCCAGAGAGCAGCCAAGATAACAACAGTTCCTGAGACACCTCCCTGCCTAATCTCATCAACACCTTCCTCCACCTTCTCCCATTTACCTAATCAGGCTATTCAGCACATCTAATAGCCTTCCCATCTGATACTTACCAGATCATTAAACAATATTTTTACCTATAGTCATATCAAACACTTCCCAAGTTATTGTCCTGTCTTCAAGCAAACCATTAAGCCATTGTTTTGGGGATGAGACATCAGCTTTGCTCCAGGGTATATTTCACCATATAACTGAGCTGCCCATCCATGTGCTCATGTGTGTGCACACGTTGGTACTCGTTCACACTCTCCCATTCCAATTGGCCTTCTTGTCTCTGTGAAACACTGGTCATTTTGCTGCTCCTCCACAGACTTCTGAGACTGGTAATTATCACCCTTCCCTTAAAACTGCTTTCGTATTTCCCCACTGTCTTCTTAGTTAGCTCTGTGTGTATGCTTTCTGTATGCTTGCCTTTTATTCCTCTTTTAATAAAGAAACCTTTACAGTAGAACATCTGCCTGTTTATTTGAGAGTCCTCTAAGGAAACAATCCTGATATACATAAGTAGAGATTCCAATCCTAATTACTCCTTCTTGCTGCATCTCCTTTAATGCTAATTCCTACACAAATTAAGGAGGTCTCCTATATGAGTAACACTAATGCCCTCTCAGATTGGTTTTAAAAGATGAGCCTCTGATATAGACCACTGTGCAGTACTTGCCCAATTGGCCAAAAAAACCCACTAATCCATCTAGCGATAAACTATATGGGGTTTCTTCTACCTAAAAAGGGCTTTTGATTGTATTCTCCATGCTAGATTGTGGGAAAAATTAGCAAGGACCTCTATAATCACCAGCTTCTTTGGTGATTATATACATTATATCAAAACAATATGACACAGATGAGATGTGGCTATAACAGCCAGCAGACTAAAGAAATTAAAATATATAAGAGACATTCGTCCAGGCTTATTTTTGGCCCCTTATCTTTTTAACCTCTATATAAATGATATCAATAGTCACCTCTCTGGTGAAATCTTTCACCACTACACCTGTCCTGAAGACCTGTCTCAAATTTGTTTTATGCTGATAATGCCATGCTACTATCTTGGTCTTGTATTGGGCTAAGATGTTTATTGAATGCTTTTGCCCTCTATTGTTCCCAGGAGTCCTTAGACATAAATTATCAAAAGACAAAAGTTGTCTTCTTGTGCATGGTTTTTTTGTTGTTGTTGTGTCTGGCCCCATACTGCTTCAATATATCCTCTGAGACCTGCACGCATGGTCAAAATACCCCAATTCAGTCTCCAAACTCCTTTTTGGACGTTTTTGTGTCCTGCATGGTCAAAAGACTGCACCTGATACAGAAACGGTCTTTTCCTGAGTTTTCTGTGTCTTTTTTCTCTGCGCACTTATCCGATTGTTTTTTTTTCTTTCATCTAAGTAAAGATGGCTTTTTTGAAGTGCAGAATGTTTTCTTTGTTGTAGGCCCTCCCCCTGTCTGTGGACCTCTCCAGCATCCTGATTGGTTGAACAGCAATGTGTACACCACTTTGGTTCAACTCCATCAAAGTGTGGAATTAAAGAACTGAAGCAGTATGGGGCCAGAACTGACAAAGTAGATCTGATCCCCATGGGTAAAATAGCAAGAAAACCTGATGTAAAGTTCAACATGTAGGAGAGGCCAGAGAGGGGGAAAGGGGAAAATAGGATGAGAAGGATTGGGAGGTGAGCCAGTGCACATACGGCACGTCCAGCCAGAGCATCTTGCTTACTGACATAAGAGTCTTGAGTTCCGGCCATCGCAGCTAGCCCAAGAATTTTTGGCACTCTAGGCAAATTATTTTGTTGCCCCTCATTAAGCTGCAGAGGAGCCACTGACTGCTAGAAATGCGGCACTTACCTGGCTGGCTGCACGCAGCTACAGCCGGGTGCCGAAGATTGCAGCACTGGAAGGAGGGAGGCAGCACCAACTCCACCCTCCTTCCATGTTTGGGTTAGCTGGGCGGGGCAGAGCTGGAGCCGTTGAGGCTGCTCTGCCCTTGCCCAGCCGCAGTTGCCCTTTGTCGCTCGGCCCACCCTCCTCACCCAGTATCGATGCAGGATTAGCCGGCTGCTGTGATCAGAGCCAGGTAGGAATTTTTTCCCTCCTTTATAATTGGACAAATGGAAGGAGGGTTTTTCGCCTACCTTGCACCGGAAATGGGTTGAGGCAATTGGCTTACGGTGGTGCTGGTTAGTGTGCCATGGCAGGTTTGGGGTCGGATAGGGTGCGGGCCGGTGAGCACCCTTGGCGCTTCCCTGTTAGGGGGAAGAGGGGCCTGCCTGAGGGCCTGGTACTGCTTTGACGGCTGCCAGGCAGGGCAGGCTGCCTTTGGAAACCCTCGCTTGCGAGTCCTTCCTTCACTGCTATACGGCTGAAGGGTTAGGAGCTTAAAAGGAGGGTGACCACGTTGCCTGGCTGGCCGGGTCCGCGCCATCTACTAGATGGGTCGCACCCGGGGCTTCGGGGCTCGCCCAGACAGGTCAAGGCGGTGGTCCAGGGGGGACCCCGTGTCTTGACTTGTACCGCTTTAGGCCCTTGCCGCCGGTGTTATCTTTGTAAATAGTTAATAAAGTGGCCCTTAGATCCAACTTGGTGTCTGCCTCTTCATTCCGACTAGTGTGGCAATGTTCACCAAAAAGAATAGTGATCCAGATCTAGATTTCAGTGGTACCACAAAAATCAGTATCCTTGAAATCCAGGTCAGATTCTTTAATCCGGTTTGAGAATCCTGAATTTATCGGGCCATAATTCTCTATTTTTCAAACATACACCAAAACATTTGCAGGGAATTTGCAGCCTCACACTGCTCTCCTGCCGTGGCATGTTGCTTGCCTGCTGTAGCAAAGTGGTTAAATGGTTTAGCTGCGAATAAGCACTCTACTGGTTCGAATCCCACTACTGCCATTAGCTCAATAGGTGGCCTTTTGTAAGCCACTCCTCTCAGCCCCAGCTTCCCAGCTGTATTGTGGGGATAATATTAACATTAACTTGTTCACTGTTCTGGGTAAGGCACTAATCTGTCCAGAAGAGCAGTATATAAGCATAGTTGTTGTTATTTCACACCACTGCTATCTTGCTCACACCACTGCCTTCTCACTAGCTGCTGCTGTTCTGCTCTGCTGCTGCTGTCTGTGGCTGCCTGAGGCTGCCTGCACTCAAGTAATCTGGCCCAATATAAATCTGATCCAGGATTCTTCAGTGTGATCCAGCATAGGCAGTTGATGCCAGATCAGCATAAATCCAGCTATTTAGCTGGATTATGAATCCCAGATCACACACTCCCTACTACTTGCCTTCTTCCCCTTCCATAGAAGGGCAGGTGGGGTGGCAACAGGGCTGATTTTGGCACCCCTCTGCCTCTGGCACTCTAGATGATTATCTAGGTAAACCTAATGGACAAACAGACCCTGTTAGCCAGAGTCTTCTGTTTGTGTGACAACCAGCTGTATGATCAGAGTCCTCAGCATAGCAGTCTGCAGCAGCATGCTTAGCATGCATGCCTTGCCACTCTGACCTCAACTCCACTCTCTTCACACAAAATGGAAGGAGACTAAGCCAATTCCAGGGTGCTAGCTCAGTCCAGCCCAGCTTTTCTGCACACTGCTCTATTATCCAGAGCATGTGTGTCTTGCCATTTTCTGGCTCCTCTTTTCTCTCCATGCAGAAGGAGAAAAGAGAGAGGGGTGAGGTGGACTTGCTCAGTCCTGGGCCAACTCATCTTCTCTGCATGTTATGCCATTGTCCACAGCAGAAGTGCCTTGTTGCTGCTTGGCTCCTTTCTTATCTCTTATCTCTTCCCCTCTCAAGAGGAGAGGAGACTGGTGAGGCATACTAGAACTGAGTCCCTGGCTCTTCTTCACTACTTTCTCTTCACATTAAAAAAAATGAGAAGAGAGGAGTTGGGGACTAATGAAACCCACTCACTCAGTCCCCACTAAGCCTAGCTACCTCACATGCTGCTCTGTCATCCTATGTATTCTCTTCAGGTGTTCTTTATTTCACCTATAGTAGATTTCCTGCATCAACATTCTCAAATGCAGTCAAGATTTACACTCTACTCACATAGAATGTGTAGGTTATTGCTCTTTTACTTTTGCTGTTTATAGCTTTTACCTAACACGAGTAGATTATTAGTTACTATATTTCTAAACTTTAGGGTTTGGCATTGCTACACCAAAGAGGAAATCTGGATTAGGCCATCACTGGAAAGAAAATATCCCCCAGTTGCAGATTTTTTAATGACATATATAATGATTTTTAGCAACATCGCCATAACTTTTTTCGGAGGAAAAAATGTAAACTTGATTGCAAGTTCCTAAAGATTCATGGTTGCCAGGCCTTAAAAGCTTCCCAGGAGCCATTTGTTAAAAATAGCTGTTTTCTTGAAAGCACTTTGGTATATGTGGGCACTGAAAATGTTGCTATAAAGCCACATTCAGCTTTCCATTCACCCCGCCTCCAAACCCAACCCTTTCCCCAAAGAACCGTGCCCTGCTATTTCTAAATGTACTAACAAATATTCTATATTCCACTGCTAAAAATAAAGCTGGGTGCTGTTATCGATGAGTCTTGCATAGCTAGGCTGACAGCTTCATTCTGCCCTGGGGGCTGGGAGTGATACTGCTGTTGAAATGGAACTTACACTGCCTTGGTGGGAGGTTTATGCGCACATTATATATTTTTCCCCAAATTGGAAAGGAAAAGTAAACAATTTGGTACAGAGCAATTTCTGCCATTCAGTAGCAACACATGATTCTTTAATCTAAAAATCCTTACGTTTAGGTCCACGTTTTCATTCGAATGGGTAAGAAATATGTGCTGCCAAGGGATTATGAGAAGATAGGGAACACCAACAAAATTGCATTGCTACCTACTATTTCTAGCAAAATCAAGTTCAGCAATATCCTTGCTTAGGGCTGTGCTACTTTTTTTGCTCCCCTTTAGAACTCTATTACTTCCCAGGATGTGCATTAACTTTGAAGGGCAGAGAGCAACACAAAGCAGGGGGTTCTTTCTGCCTCATAGCAGATTTCCCCATTTTTCAACATAAAACAAAAAATCCAGAAACACCCCCTTTCACTTTCTTCCTGTGCCTCTGAAATATTGCTTTCAAATAACAACTTCAATAAAACTCAGTGCTTGAAAGCAGCAGCTGGGCTGAGTTTTCTCTTTTATATAACTGTTGATGAATCAATGTAATTAATGAATTAGTGGTATCATGCTGAACTCTTAATACTTAATTGTGTCAAGAAGACATTATCATTTTATAATGTATCCAGCAAAATCTTGAAGCACCTAAAACATTGAGTGAACTGTATAGTTCCTTCCAGCAAAGGCGAGTCCCCAATTTCCACAAAAAATTCTTTTCGATCTGAGTTTTATTCTGTTCCCAAGGGTCCATTGGCACACAGGTCCACCTTTTGGTGTGGTGCATGGTTGTTATAGAAAATGGAGATGCAGGAAAGATTCATGAGTGAATCTCCACTGCAGTTCATTAGATCCCCCCTGATGTTTGCTGCTGCTAGTTGAAGAATTAAGCCACTTGTAATGTGGCTTTAATATTTTTTCTTGTTCTTTTCATTAGATTATTAAATTGGAGTGATTGCATATAAATATGTGGGAAAATACCCTTTACCTAAGCATTCACCCAAATTTCAGTTATTGTGGCTGCTTTCTGTCCATGACAGGAGCCCTACAGCATAATGGCAGAAGGGAAGGGGCTGGGGAAAGAGCCATCAAGCTGGGCCATCCTTAGAATAGCATGCTTGTCAGTGAGGCAGATTCCCAGATCAAGCAGCTCCCCAAGGCAGGATGCTCCAGGAGCCAGCCTGGAACCACAGCCTGAGCAGAGTGAGAGGAACTGTAATGGCCATGCACCAAGATCTCCCTGTTGAATTGCCACCTGCATGAAGGAAAATAGAAGCATGTTCCACAAAGGCAAAGAACATAGCTTCAATGCCAGCCATGGTCATGCCTGCAGAAGCCCAGGAGGGATCACAGATCCATGTTGAGGGCAGGGGGGGGGGGTTGACAGGAAACCCCCACCAAGGCAGATACTGTTGCCATCCAAATGACACTTACCCATCCAGCATGGAAGTTCTCTGTGAGCGTGAACGATTGTTTTGTTCCTGCTGGTGCTGCACTGCAGTCTGACCCTGCAAGGGAATGAGTCCCAGCGTTGCTTGGCCAGCTGGCCAAGAAAGTACAGTGGGTCAACTCTGCTAGTCCAGTCCACAGTTGTGTCCTGTCTTGTGGCTGGGGGGGGAGTCCTGTCAAGGGAGGGTGCTAACAGTTCTGGATGGGGCTGCAAGCTCCCCTGCTCTACCGTCGGAGGCAGCTCTCCTAAGTGGACTTTCCTTGGAGCCTGCCCCATTGGATGACATTGGCCACGGTGCCTGGAGAGCCAGGCTCAGGCCACCATCCCTCCAACATACCACTGGCCTTAGCTGTGGAAGCCAGCATTGTGATGGCAATGCCAAGGCCTCTAGGAGGACCCCAGAGGAGGCGGAGGTGGGCAGGTGGGCTGGAGCAGCCAGATTCTCAGCTCTTGCTTACCTTTTAGTGCCTCCACACCCTTTGAGCAGAGCCTCTGGAAATGCTGGATTCTGGCAATGGGAGATGTTAGCCACACAGTCTTCCATTTGCTTTCCTCTTGGGTATTAGTGCTCACCCAGTATCACTAAATGTCCACTCTGGGCTTTTACTGTTACCAAACTGCCACAGATTTTCAGTTTACAATAATAATTTGTGCAAGATACATCTATCTATCATAAGCTTTTCTTTTTTTAAAAAAATAGTATGTATAATGAAAGATATCAATTTTGGCAGTTAATGTTATAAACTTTTCCCCCCATTTTAGCAAGCTTTTAAGGAAATGTTTCAGAAGATCAGCAACAGTATAGTTAGTATGTAAATAAAATCAAGATCTGGCATACCAAATTAAAGCAAGGCACATACTGCAGGTTCTCCTAGAAATTTACCCAGTCTGAGCAAAGAGACAGCTGAGCAAATTGAAATAACTAATCTGGTCAGAATGCAGGGCAAGGATCCATCTATCATATACCCTAACGATGGCCTGAAAGCGTATTTCATTGAAAGGTAGTGAAGAAAGGGAAAATAAGTGTGCTAATCTTGAAAAGAGCAAAGTGGCAATTTGGCTTGGAATCATAGCCTGGCAGTTAGAACTTATCTTTAGCCAGATAGACCTGCAGGATTTCACCAGTTCAAAGTAAGGTGACAGCAGGGATAGAAAAAGAGAGCGCAAGAGATGAAACTTCCCTAGCAGCAAGGTAACATGAAACACTTATCCTCTTGAGAGATACAGGTAGTGACATGCACTACCCGTTATCCACTCCATGTGCGAAAAGTGAGACATTTTTAGATGGTTATAATAAGCTTCAGTGACATAAGAACAACTCAGTAATATTCAGTATTTCATACAGAAGACTAAGTAGAGGGTCAGGGCTTGAGATGAAGATATACAGAGTGTGAGACAGTGTAAGACTTCAATATTCTGAGAGGTGGTGATGGGGGAATATCCTGATTTAATGCAGGCTCTTCCAAATAGGTTTTAAGACAATGTTTAATCTCTTTTGCTATGTCCGGGCATATACTGTTATTAACTGTCTGTAGATGGTCAAAAGATGAATGTCTATCTGTTTTTCATTAAAGGGCTAATAGAGTGGAGGGCAGTTTTAATTAGCATATCACGTAGGGGTTGAATTGTTGAAGTACCTTTTCTCTCTATTCTGAAATTTGTTTTTAAAAGTCGCATTATTTCTATCTTGTCTAATTTGACCTAAAGACTACAACAAAACCAGTTGCAGACATACATATTTAAGTGTTATGTTGATTTTATTTATTAATTATAATAATGTTGTTGTGGATGAGGGAAGATGGGCATGACATTTATAAAGACTGGCCAGCTTTGAGGCAACCCTGAGGCTGGGAAAATCTTCATCCTGCCAAATAGGCATAGTTTTACAACCAGGAGTGAAAATATGGCATCTCTTTGATATGCTGGCAACTGTCAATTGGCTGGACTGGTTCTGGTGTGCTTTGTGCTTCCTGAATCCATGGTCTGGATTTGTTAAGGCCTTTCTACACATGTTGGAGGGAGACCTGAAAAGGAACTTTCCTATGTGCATGTGAATATAGGGAAGTGTGACTATGTGAAGGGCAGCATCCTCTTTATGCATAGACCCTTTTGAATCTCCCAGCAGGGATGGGAGATCAGATGTTTATGATTTATGCATCTCAAGTAGGTTAGCTACCACTCCATGATTCTTTTCTTAGCTTGTACTCATATGCTGCAAACTGTATTTGCTCTAGAGTTGTGTCTGTAGAAATAAATCTGTATTAGTTAAGAGAAAGGCTAGAACCCAGATTTAACTGGGGGCTCAGTTGTGGGTCACAGGGAGGGGATGGAGGGCAGGATGGCATGGCAGCCGCCATGTTGGAGGGTGGAGAGGGTTCCCTGTGGTGGCAGGACAGCCCTTGCCACCTAGTTTCAAACTGTGGCCAGTCAATCAGAGCAGGATGGCCAGGGTGGGGAAAGGGCTGTGGACCTGGAAGCACAGTGTTCTCTCAGGTCCGCTGCCAGCCCTGTAAAGGGAGGTGAGACATGCTCTTCAGCACTTGGCTCATGACTAGCATCCCAGCCCTCCCTTTCATCATCATTTGGTGGAGCAGGCAGTTGGGGCATTGGACACCAATCCATTTGGGGGGAAACAGGGACCGTGAGCTCAGTTCCCCTATTATGGGGATCCCCTTAAGGGCTCTGGGGAGTGCGGCATGGCAAGTGCATGCCCAGCTCGGGGGCTGTCAGGTCCACCTCACTCCCAGGTGACAGGGAATCCACACAGGGATGCACACCCACGTGGTATCCCACTAACAACTGTCATTCCATGGTCCTCCACCCTCAGCTGGAGTCTGAGGGGGCATGGTGGTTCATTGGCTGGCAGGCAGGGTCAGCCAATGCTCGGACCTATGCCCTATATGGTACAGCTCTGTGAGCTGTGAAGCAATAAAAGTTGTGGTCTCCTTTAACTCCATCATGGTTGTCTTGTGTATTTTGTCGCCTTGCCCCCCTAGCTCCCCCCCTTGACATTGGCCTGCAATGCAGTGCCTTGATTCCTACCTATGCACCTTGCTGCTGGCTCATTCTATGAATATAGCCTTGTTTTGTATGCTCCTCCTAGCAGTTAAAATTTGGAGGGCGTAGTGAATAGGAAGTGGCAGTGGCTTCAAAAAGAAGAGGCTCTGAACCATGTTTAACAGGGTTGGGGAGCCAGAAGTGATTTCTGCTGTGGATTTCCCTTGCCAAAAATGACCTCTGTCCTAGCTTCTGAGCAGGGCTTTACCTGCCTTGCTTGCCTGAAGGCTCTTTGCCTAAGTGGCAAGTGAGGGTGGCTTAGTCAGGAGCTGGGGTGGAAGCATCTCAAATACATCTCTTATTTTAATATTAACTGGAAAATCAGACATGGATGAAATCCAGTTTTTACTTTTATGTCATTTCTAAGTTAGGCTTGATTGACCAGATCAAGGAATATCTTTGAGTTCTCCCCACACCCATTGCTGAGTGCTGGTTCTCTTCGCAGCCACAACACTGGATTAAATCAGTAATCAAACACAAACTGCTGGCAAACCAACACTTTTTAAACAATCCATGTTCTTTAATGACAGTAATAGATGAGGATATGTTTTGATCAGGAGAGTCTTTGTGCATGTGCAGTTTTGCAAATCAGCATGGGAGCTGTAATTTTTTTGCCCCTGCATAATTTTTTTTTGCATTTGAAAAAATAAAGTTAACAAAAAAATAATAAAGTAACAAAAATGTGCAGTACAAATGAAAAGCACTCCAAAAAAGAAATTGACTATTTTGAGAGCAAGGGCACACTGATCATGCTGGTATGCAGTCACAAATTTGTTGTAAATTGTTGGAGCAGTTTGCTACTGAATCAAATAAGTCAGTTGCAGTCATCGAACAGTTAAATTCAATTGTTGAGTAAATTTGTCAGGAAATTTGCTATATCCCTATTGCAAACTAGCATTTGCTATATCCTTATTGCAAACTAGCATTACTACTATTATTACTTTCCATGAATTGGTGTGTTAGTCTGCCTCAGAGGCAGCCAATCAACCTGAAGTAAATGTTTCGATGGTTAATCATATTTCAAATTATCTGAAAAGGGCTCAGTAAGCACTTTACCTTTTGGGGTCACTGTATATTTCTCCCAGTTTAAACATAAAAGTGAAGAGTAGTTTACCACAATCTGGTGTTCTTTAAGCCCTACACAAGTCCTGCACTAAAAGCACTGCAGAATGCACAAGAGAATACAGTAACACATGAAGAACATTTGTTTCCTTTTGTAACTTAAATACAAGCATTATGTCTTGAGGCATTTCTGTATATCATAAAGTAGCACCAGAGCACAACATGAAGGCAAGAATATTAGAACTGTTCAGGTTACACAGAAAAACTAATTACAATATAAAAGAAAGACTCTAAAGTTTGATTCTTGCCTGCATTTTTAACTTTTAGACGGTAAAATCCAGGACAGAGGGTGGGAGTTATGTTTTCTGCAATTTTGCCATTGATCAAGAACGAGAGGGAGGGTGTTATGAAGATCACACCAAAAAGCTACCCAGCTGCAAAGCTTGAGAGTTTTTTTAAAATCTCACTCACATCTAAATTGCTCATGAATGAGCCATTCAAGTTACTGTCAGTATATTGAATCTCTTTGTTATATATATTTTTATATGCCACTTCTACCATTTACCCTTGAAGGAAAAACACTTTACTACATCCTGAAAAATGGGTATATTAGACATAGGATAGACAGACACTATGACAATGAGATTTAAAATATTTACATTGTAAACATTAAAATGCTTTTAAAAGAATGGATTATTAAAATATATGGGTAGTATTGTATATAAGTGATGCATTTGTAATGCATTTGTAATGCATTTACATCTTTTTGTTGATTTCTTGAAAATTATTTTAATTAAGGTAGGAGACAGTTTTTGTACCATTTTCTTCCCTTAATGAAATTTAAATAACTAATTCTCCAGTATCCCGATCTACTTCATAGGCTACAACAGGCTCCAAAAAGCTAGGGGATTAATAAGTGAAAGGGAACCCTATCCCCCACACTCTGTTATCCCTGGTAAATTTATGCCACCATCCAGTCTCCCCACGCCGAATTCCCTCCCAGTGGCTTGGCTCACTGAAAGTTGGATATTGTGTATATGGATACATGTGGAGTATTATGTCCCCCTCCTTCCCTGCCTGCTAACTTTCTAGATCTGTCAAGTGTGTACTGTGTATTAATGAATGGCTAGGCCCATGGATTAGCAGTTTAGCCACAGTCACACAGGCTTTAAAAGGGAAAAAAAACCTCTCTTTATATAACTAAAAACATTCTCAACAACTAAAGAACACAGAGGCATGGGAATGCATAGAAGAACAAAGTTACAGGTGTTACAGAACCAAAAGCAAGCTCTAACTATGTCACTACCTTGGCATTTATCCCTGAGAAATGGACACAAGCCAAACTTGAAATTTATAAAAACAGAGGAGGTCCTTGCAGATTTCTCTCAGCTTTCCTGTCAGTTCCTCGCCTCTTGGCTTATATAGCTTGCAATAAGTGAGCTGAATCTTTTAACTCTTTTCTCCCTAGCTGGGTGGGGCTCTGTAGAAGGTAAGTCATCACCCTCACCCCTACAATTTCCCCATCTGACAACCCTATAACTCATGTCTGGTCTCATTTGAGTTGGACTTTGGTTTCCATTTTGTTTTCGTTTTCAGCTTCTGTTAACGTTTTAGAAATGCTAGTGTTAGCAATAAGACCCCTCCTTCCACTGAGGGGCAGTTTATAGATGTAAATCCATAAACACACTCCCTCAAATATCAGACTGTCTGGCTTGAAATGAACTAAAATGGCTGCCAGCCAGGTGAGCCTGGAAAAATATTTTAGAAGAGGAGTCAGAGCGGCTAACAAATAGCCCCCTACACAACCCAGAGAGACACATAATTTAGGATAATAAGGTCTCCCAAGAAACTCCTGACTAATCTCATCCATGCCCACCTCACTTCCCCTCACCCATTTACCCTAATTAAGCAATACCTAACACTGTTCACCAAACCTGGTAGCTTTTTCCATCCAATACTCACAGGACCATCAAACACCATTTATTATTCACCTCTGGAAAACCCATCAAGCTATTGCTTTGGGGATAAAAATGTCAGCTTGTCTCAGGGAGCATTTTGCCCTATATCTAGAATCCCTAGTCACCTAAATGTGAGTGTTCTGGGACCCATACATCCACCTCCAAATTCATTTTGGCCTTCTCTTCTTCTCTCCATGAAATTCTGGTCATTTTACTGGTGCCTCTGTGGACCTCCATCTTTAAGACTTGTAATTATAGCCTTCCCTGAAATTACTTTCTCCCCTCTCTTCCCTAATTTCCTCTTAGTTGACATCGTATATGTTCTGTGTGTGATTGTGTGTTTGCTCTTTTATTTCTCTTTTAATAAAAACGTTTCTGGCTGAATATCTGACTAGTTTATTTTGAGAGTTCTCTTTAGGTAAAAATCTCCATAAACATCAGTGGAAAATCCTGGTTACTCTCTCTCACTTTGTCTCCTTTAAGCTAATTTCCCCCAATTAATTAAGAGACTGCTTATTTAGGTAAGACTAAGAGAGTATGATCATGGGTCTCTCATTTTCTCATCTGTTTTAACTAGGAGTCAGAGCCATGACTTGCTTCAATGCAACATTTTTTGGGGGGAGGGGGAGACTACATTTCTTCTGAATGTCTTTTTTTAAAAAATAAACATTTATTAAAATTAATTTTAACTTCTTATAAACAATAACATTAAAATAAACAATAATAACATTAAAGATAACAATAAAATCAGCTGCTGCAAAGTACAATATTGACATTCCTATGTTACATGTCTGTTGAGTCAATAACTCAGGTTATCTGCGTGGATTGTTTCGCTGTTATATGAAATTGAAAGCTTTATTTTGTTGATGATTGTTCAGGAGGATAAGATGTATCATGATGAACCAAATGATTAAATAAGTTGTCTGCACATGTCATTTGTTGTTCTGCGAGGTCCAACTAAGGATGTATAGTCATGAGTGTTCATAGATTTGAAATTTTTATAACATCGTAGTTTGGTACACTGGATTTTTTGGTTGTATGTCATTCTTGGCTATATATTCAATGAATGGGAGCTATTATTCTCTAAAATTGGTTGTTCTGGGATATATTTCAGCTTGAAGGGACTGTGATTTTCTGTATAATGTAGTGGTCCCATAACTTAGATACCAATTTTCTAGTGTAGGAGGTTTCTGTGATTTCCACTTCGAAGTTATTGCAGTTGTCACTGCTGCCAAGAAGATCCTTATGAGATTGCACCTGATATGTGGTATAGTTGACTTCTGCCATTGGTCCAAAAAGATTGTTTCAGGGATTATGGTGAGCATATAGCATATAATGTGGGTTATTTGTTCCAAGATTTCTTTCCAGAATTTTTCAATGTGTTTGCACTCCCACCAGCAGTGGGCATAGGTGCCCATTTCTCCACACTTTTTCCAACATAAGAGAGGATTTTGCTGAAGACATTGTGGACAATTTCTTAGGTGGGTGGTACCAATGATGTATTATTTTGTAAGTTTGTAGCTTGGTGTTAACCACTGGCGAATTGAGATTTGAGGTCCATATAGACGTCCATTGATCATTTGAATTCAGATTTGTGCACTCCTGTATTACCTGAATTGGTCTCCTTGCAATAAGAGAATTGTGTGTGTGTGTGTGGGGGGGGGGGGGAATTAGCAGCAAGAAAGATGGCAATGTGAGAGGCAGTAACTACGGGATATTTTTCATCAATTTTTATGGGGTCCCTTCCAAGATTGCAAACGAGACTGGTGCTATAAATTCAAAGACCAAACTTCTATTGAAGAGGGGGGAAAATACACACACACAGGAGTAATTAATAAAATGGTTACACACACACAGAGAGTCCTAGGAAGCTATTCAGAAGTTGGAATAGAGTGAGGGAGGGAGGAAAAAGTATATCTACCTATCCTGAAGAGTAGTCCAGTCCACGTGGGAAGAGAGTAGCTTCAAATGCCAGCGTACTCAGCCAGGAGAGCAAGAGGCTTGGAGCAACCTCAAGGGAGCAGCACTTCAGATTCAATAAGTATGCATGATTTGAATGGGGCCAGGGAACTACTTTTATAGGGTAAAACGTGCCCTGAGGTGGGAGATCCCACCTAGCTGTTGAAACAAAGACTCCAATGGTCAGTTCCTGGGAGTAACAAAAGGTTTGATTATCTTGATAGTTAGCTGCTGGGGTATGTGAAAGAATGCAAAATTTGTCCTGGCCCTGCACAAAAGGGCAGTATGTTGATGAAGTCCACTAGAGCTGAGTTGATGAATTTAGTTGGGGAACGTACCTTCCCAGGAATAAATTATAAATACTTATGAATGTCAGTTGATTTTCTCCTCAATCATGGACAGGAGATCTCATCATGGAAGAAGGGAAAGGAATGTGTTAAGTGGGGTGACTCTGTGAGACCTTTGTTGCACTGGATTCCTTTTTGGGGCTGGGGAGCCTGTAGTCATCATTAGTCTCTCTGCATTTACATGCGGCATTCCAGGACTCAGCAACTGGTAGCTGGAATTTCCTGTTTGCAGGCCAAACTGCCATTTTAATCCAGGGGTCTTGTGATGTTATATCACAGGTAGCCATATTAAATGGTTATTAAAGATGTCGGAGGCTGGGCCGACTGCTTACAATTGCTGCCATTTAACTTGGCATGTTGGAACTTTATTATTACAGGTAAGGAGGACTGGATTGTAAATTTTTGAAATTTAGCCTTTACAAACTGGCATTGGATTATCTAAGATTTGCTTGAATTCTGATTTAGGTTTGGCCAGTATATCAGTTGTTTTAATCTGTGTGGTCGTGTGTTTGAGCTGTAGATATGAGTATCATGGAATCTTTTTTTTTGTATTTTCCTTTCTAGTTCTGATTTTTCAAGAATCCCTTTATTGGTAACAATAGCTATGAAATGCATGACATTCTGATGATTCCAGAGTTGTCTAGAGGCTGGATCCTGACTGAGTGGAAACCAAATTTGAGCTGGGAATGTGTGAAATTGGGATATTTCCGGCACTATTTTGCTTCTATGAATATCCCGTGCTTTAAGTGTGGACATTAGGATGGTATTTTGATTGATCGTCAGGGGACATAAATTTGCTTTACTCCAGATCAGCTCTTTTATGGATAGAAGACTATGAAGTGGCTGTAGTGTTTTGATCCAATACATACAATCACCCATCTGCAGCATCAACACTATGTTTGTTGTTTTTATTGATTTGGGGTAAATATTAACATCTGGATAGTTGAAGCTTCCATGAGTCTTTTTTAGCTTCAGAATGGAAAGTGCAATCCGTGCACATTTATTTTGCCATAGGAAATTATTGAGGGTAGTCTGCCAATTTTTCAATAAGGTTGCAGATAATTCAATGGGTAACGTTCGAAATAGAAAAATTAATTTTGAGAGTACAAAGGACTTGATGGGATGATAACGCTCATACCAAGATAGTTGTTGTTGAAGAAGATCAGTGAAAACCAAAACCTTTAAATGGAAGTGCAGATTGAGTTCTGGCAGTGTCAAGTTTTTTTTTCTTCTTGTTCTCCTGTCAGGAAAGACTGCCATGCTATCTCTCTGTTCTTTTCTGGTCGGGTGATTCTGAGGACCAATCCTGTAAACTCTTGTTATTAAGGGGGCAATACCATCTTCTAAGTTTAAAATATCAGCTAGCCAATTTGCCAGAAAGGAAGGTAGGTCCTCTGAGGCAGTCAGATGTTCCTCAACCCCCCTAAATTTCAGGTGTGATTGTCTTGATTGGATTCTAAGTACAATATTTTCTCTTGCATTTGCCTCATCCCTTTGAAATGCCCCAGACCTCTTCCTATATTGTCTCACTCCTTTCTAAGGCACAGTTTGCTTTCTGTGTGACATTGTTTATGCTTATTCTAAAATAAGAAAATTGTTAGTTGTTTAATAAGTAGGGACATTTTTTTCAAGAATGTTTTGCTCCATGGAAGCCAGTAGAGCTGCTAGAGCAGGATCGGGTGAGAGGGGGAAGTCAATGGCAAACTCACTCGGCTTCCCTCAGCCGCCATTTCAAGTGTGTCTTTTCTGCCCTCCGTTTGAAGTGCTGGCTTTTGAGGCTGAGGGAAAAAATCCTGTAAGTTCTTGACTGATTTTAAGTTCTTTTTTTTTTTGCTGTTTGTGTCTTGTTTTCCCATATATCCTGATAGTTTTGGATCGATTTTGAATGTTATGACAATTTTATTTGTGGTTTTGGGGTCAGGGAGAGATAGAGCTTACTTTTAAGTGACCATCTTGTACAGCTCCCCTTCTGAATGTCTATTGCAATGGCGTGAGACAGGACATTTACCAGAGGACACACAGGAGTGTATCCAGTCTTCACAGGAAGCTGACAGAAAGTATGCGAGGCAGAGTAAGGTAAAAGGCAAGTCCTTGGCCCCATGATCTCCCACTAGTTGCGAGCCACAGGAAAGATTCACATTCTCTGTAAGGGAGAGAGAAAAAATGTATGTACCTTCAAATTAGACCTAGAAGCAAGGGAAGAACAAGTGTGACTCATTCATATTTCCTCTCTTTATTTTTTGCATGTATGATTGTATATAAAATGGGAAGAAATGTTCATTTATTTGAAAATATATAAATGTAAGCCTTTTGGAAGTCTATAGTACAAGTATAGTTATCTAAACATAAAGAAAAATACATTTCTCCCACACATTAATATTAATCTTGAACTTAATGTGTGGGTGATTTAATTTTAAATCAGTTCTTCTGAGCTAATTAATTATGGATAGAATGGTTTTTTTAAAAAAATTGTCATCTGCAAAGTACAGAGTCCTATAATTACACAGAAGGTGTCAAAGGCCATTAAAAAGGTCTAAACAATCAGATATTATCTATCATAACAAAAGTATTGTGAGCTTCAATTTGCCAAGAGCAGCATCTATGCAGTTAGTTTTAAAACATTAATAAAATTACTCACAATTGTATTTTCATCGTTGCTGCTCTAACAGCATTATGGGCCATAATTATATGGATGGGAAAGAGGTGGAGAAATCTTTCTTCTTAAAAACGAAGTTCCTAAAAGAAATTTTCTTCTTTCACCATAACATTTATTTTATTTATTTAGTTTATTTTAAAAATAACTTCTAACTTTAAGCAGCTTCCAATGTACAAGGGGTTGGTTGCAGAGCAAGGACTGTTTGAAGTCCTTTCAAGGATAACCACATTTCTTGGCATGTATCTCCTTGGCAGGAGGTATTTTGAACCCCAGGAAAAAAAATTCCCTAGAATCACAGGAGCCATAAGTAATGACCACATTGACTAGTAGGCCATAGTGGAAACTGGACAAAATTTCTCCCTTTCTCTTCTATCAGCAGAACTCTGATCATACTATAGGCAGAAGGGAGAGATTTTTTCCACTCCCCTCTCCCCAGGCAGAACTTCAGGTACAAACTTTTTTGGAATACACTTTTGATAATGGCTGTTGGGGCAGGAGAAATCTGGGAAGATCAGTGACCATCAACACCATCTGCTGGCAGATCATGGAATCCAACCCAGTGTATTGTTACTGTTGTTGGTCAGGAAGACACATGTGTACTAGGCAGATGTCTGAATGAGGTCAACTTTTCAATATAATATTTGAATAATTGCTCGGAAATTCTGATTAATAGTCTGAAAACCCAACTTACAGGTGAATTTAGATCTCTCTGAAAATGTCATTGTATTCTATTCAGCATAACAGTATCCAATTGCCTGTGTCCAAGATAGCCAAAAGAACATAGAACTTTTCCCTCATGCTCCAGGATACCAAATCCCGTCAGTTGTGTTGGATGGAGAGTGGACTACAGTTAGGTCCTCATCAGGGTCTAGTAGCATGAGAACTGGTTCTGCTGAGTAAATGCTCCATTGCCAATAGCAGAACAAAGCTTCTTAAGTATAGGGTTGTCTCATAGTTTCAGTTCTGTAGCATTTCTCTCCCTAGTCTCGGTAGAGTACAAATGAAAATTAGGCTAGGAATAATCATATAATAATTTACCTTCTCTCTAGAGACTTCCATTACTTCCAGTAAAGGTCTATTATATATTTATTAGCCTTGGAATATAACTGTGGAGGAATTGAGTACATGTTCTGAATAGCATATCTTTGATCCTTGTGATGCAAAATGAAGGTATTTGCTTGGAGATCAAAGTTTGTCCACACCTTCCCTTCCAGAGTGATGGAAACAGGAAAAAAGATTGGAGTTGTGGAGACTGTGGAGACTGTGGAGTTGTGAAACTTGCGGAGCCTCTTGGAGATGATTTCTCTTAGTTCTCATCAAAGCACCTCCATTTATATATCACAGAGGTTTATTTCAAACCATGGATTCTTAATAATACGCTACACAGGAAGGGAGGGGGGAAGAGAAAAGATGTACATGTGTGAACATGGCAACAACCCATGCAACTTTCAGCTTTCATACCTCTTTCATTTTAATTGAAGTTTCTTATGATGTCTGAATGCAGCCTAAGATGTTTAATAATGGGAAAAACTTGATATACAAATATTAGATTACTTTATTTAATTTGGTGAGAACTTCTCATGCAACATGGACACCAAGTGAAAATACCTTGTTTGTCATCTGTGCCTTACCTGCAAGTTGAGTCTTTAATTAGTTCATCATCTTTCTCTCATCATGTCTGCATAATCAGTATTTGAATTTTTGCTCCATCCGTTTCTTTGGAGATCAAAAGTCTAATTTCAGCAAGCACTCTGTAGAGCCAAGGGACTGAGAAAAGACCTCTAGTTTTTTCTTCCAACAACAACAACTGCACTTGAACTCATGGCAGTAGTGGGATTCCAACTAGTAGTGTGCTGATTCACACTGCTCTTCTAGACTGATGAGTGGCCCACTTAGATTAATAAACAAAGACAGTGTTTGTCAGGCTATGGATGACAGGCTATGGCAGATAGATCCCTGTACCATTGCAACAAGAAATCCAGCTCTTGGTTAAATGGCTTTATTCAGAAATCTGATCATTTCCACAGATATGTCCATAGGATTACTCAGAAGCAAGGTAAGCATCTCAGCAGTAAGAGCAAATTGACAGGAATAGTAACGTGGGAAAATTCTTCCTCTTAACACGTTTGCTCCTTCCCCCCTCCCAACAGTAAAACAGGACTTTTGGCGCGAACTTGTCCTGAGAATGTCTTGCATATTTGTACTATCAAGTCGAGACATTGAGAAAGCAAGATATCAAAGTTGAGACATAGCAGTGCATCGGAGTGAGCAGTATACAAGGTCAGAAGCACGGAAAGTTTCTACAGTCCATTAGATAAGGCACCTGCAGTAAGCCTGTGAAAGAAACAGTTATGGCATTAGCAATATGACATCAAGTTACAGCATGAAACTGGTTCAGAACAACAGGTCAGCATTAGCACTGCTGACAACAGCATCAGCGTTGGCATGGATGGGGCTCTGACATGACAGTGTTATTATTATCCCCACAATACAGTTGTGAAGCTGGGTAAGAGAGAAGTGGCTTACTCAAGGCCACCTACTGAACTCATGGCAGTAATGGGATTCCAACTAGAGATAGGCACAAACCGAAATATGAACCAAAATTAAGCACGAACCAGGCCAGTTTGTGGTTCGTGAAGCACAGTTCGTCAGATTCCATTTCTGATGAACCGCCACGAACTTTTAGGCTGGTTCGTTTTTTGGTTCATCACTGCAGACAGCCTGGTGCCAATCAATCAGTTTCCTAGGCAACAGGGGATGGACTTCCTGCAGACCTTCTGCTAACCACGAAGTGAACGTCTGCTGGCCCGGAAGTGACCTTCTGCTGGCCCGGAAGTGACAATTTTCTGACTTGGATGTGATGTTTTCACAAATCAAATGAACTGGTTCATGAACTGGGGCAGGTTGGCAAAAGTTCATGGTTCATGGTTCATGAAATCTGACGAACCACGAACCACATGGTTCAGTTTTTTTCCGGTTCTCTAATTCTAACTAGTAGTGTGCTGATTCACAGTCTAGCAACTTAACCACTATGCTACAATTGCTTTTCTAAGCAACTATGCCTTTTAAATCAGACAACATTTAGCAGTATTGTATTTCAGATAGCAAGAGATACTTCTTCCTAACATGATAACCATTTTCCACGATTACTATATTTTTCCTAATGCAAAATTCTGGACACATTTAGATGTTGTCCCTCCAACAAACCATCTGTGGAAATTTGGTGAAATCTAAAAGTGTTTTAACAGGAGTAGCGACATCTGGTGTGCAGGTTATCTCCATACAAAAAGGAAACATTCCAGAAATTTTTACATTAGATACTGTATTAATTTTTTGTACCCAGCTATAAGAATATAGAAAGAATCTGACTTATCCTTCACTGTACTCAATTCTTCACAGTACATTTCTTCTGACTGATGAAGTGGCTTGTCATCCAGGAAAGTTCATGCTACCATAATGCAGTCTCTAAGGTGCTAAAGTATTTCTTAGATTTTTCTGTATTATGTGATGTTGTAAAATCTCTCTCTAGTGCTGATCTCACTAGAGACATATTTAAACCCATCTGACCTATTTTAACTTTCTTTCTTCCCATCTTCTTTCCCAGATAAATCTCCCATCTTTTCATTACGGCTTTTCAATCAGAATATCTTTTCCTTGCCTGAACTCCCATTTCACATACAACTTCCCACAATTCCACTGCCACTGAATTTATTCAAGAAAAAGAACCGTTGCCATTATTCTTTCTCTTCTTTCCATAGCAGCATGCTTGATTAAATTTGAAATATGACATTTTGAAGAGGTGGTGGGAAGTAGGGTTCCTGAAGGTCGGCTATCCCATCACAGGTCCTGTGAATGGTGTATTACATTTTGTTTTTATTTTTCTAATGTACTATAAAGATCCACAAGAGCAGCTGTAAGTTGTAAATAAAGATAAGGTCAAAAATCACAGGTGCCGAGGGCTAAGATAATAACAGTAGATTTCAGGAAAGTGTTTTTCCCATTAAGCCACCAGTAGAATTAAAATCAAGAAACCATAATTATCATTAAAAAAATAGAGCTGGAAGCTTGTGGACTAAATTGAGACTATGAGCAACCATGGTGCCAATGTGTATGTCCTGAGTAAGCAGTCAAATTACATGGCTAAATCCCCACTCTGCCATGTAGCTCACTGATGACCTTGGGCAAGTCACTGCTTCTCACCCACCTCACAAGATTGTTATCAGAATAAAATGAGGAAGTGAAGAGCTATACATTTTAGAATTTTCTGGAAGAAGTTTGAGATAAAACTGTATTTATCTTTATGGGGAAAGACTGTAATTCAGTGATATAACATATTTTTTTGTATGAATAAAATCCTATGTTCAATCACTGGCATATCCAACTAAGGAATTTCAAGCAGGAGGAGATGAGAAAGTTACTTTTTTTGCCTGAGACTGTGGAAAGCTGCTGCTTGCCAAAGAATATCTTACTTTTTATATCAAGCAGTATATATTGAACAATGATCAGACTTAGTATAAGGCAGCTTTATAAAGTTCCCAATTAATCCGAACTCTAATCCAGGTTCACAGATCCCTTCAAGAGGAAGGGGAAAATGAGATTTTTGTTCTCTTTGGAGGAAAGGCAGAGAAGGAAGAGGCAATTTATTTTGCTCCATTTATTGCAGTTTCTAGATGAACTAACAAATTGATTTTAAAATATGCACAAAGTATTTAACTATAACATTGGGAACATACACATTGCAGTTCCTATTTCATTCCTATTAGTTGCTTCAAAATTAGGTAACCATTTGATTATTGCTTACAAAGGAATAAGATTGCTGTGCCACACTTATGTTTCCATGAACCTTTTACTAGTGCATTAAACCATTTAAGATTGTTCAGTTTGATGGAATTAATTGTGTTATGCTGTTACCAAAGGAACCTATCAAAAAGTCACTTCAGGACAGCTTACAGATTCTAGAGGATAAAAGATGTTTATTGAAGGGTACATTCAGGCACACATGGGCTTATTGAGAAGTAGCAAGGATGTTTTGTGAATGTGCATAACACATCATAATAGTGGATTTTCAGGGAAATATTTTCAGAAAGAGCTATACATTCAGGAAGGCTGTGCATTCAGTTTATTTACAAAATTATTGCATTGCAAAACCTGCTTAAAAGTCTAGAACAATAAAACAACTAAAACAGTAACATCAGTAATAATAATTAATACGGGACAACCTGTACAACAGGAAAAAATACTCTGAGAAGAACAGGGAAACAGAACTCTTTTACTTATTCACGAGATGGTGACTAGAGATGGGCATGAACCAAAATACAAACCAAAATTCATAATCAGCCAGGCTGGTTCGTGGTTTGCGAACCAGCGGTTCATCAGAGCTCATTTCTGATGAACCACTATGAACTTTAGGCTGGTTTGTTTGGTTCGATTTTTGGTTCGTTTTTTGGTTCATCACTGCAGACAGCCTGGTGCCAATCAATCAGTTTCCTAGGCAACAGGTGATGGACTTCCTGCAGACCTTCTGCTGGCCCGGAAGTGATGATTTTCTGACCTGGGTGTGAAGTTTTCACGAACCAAATGAACCGGTTCACGAACAGGGGGCAGGTTTGCTAAAGTTCGTGGTTTGTGGTTCTTGAAATTTGGCGAACCACGAACCACATGGTTCATTTCCCCCCCGCTTTGTGCCCATCTCTAATGGTGACACAGAAGCCCTTTACATATGACAGCTCCAAACAGTAACTGAATGTGTGGTGAGGGAGAATTGCATGAGCATGCTGGCCCTGCCTCCCACCTTGGCATGATTACCAGCTTGTCATCATGGCATCTGCACATGAACGAATAATCTGCACCCTCACCATCATCAGCAACATTTGGATAGTAGTGTTCCCAATATTTGGGGAAGGGGGATATGTGGTGACACTTTGTCTGCAGGTTCATATCATGTGGACAATCTAGCATTTATGCAGAGGTAGGGGTGGGGCCAGCATACCTTCATTCAGTGTGTAGAGTGTGTAGAATGCATTCATTCAGTGTGTAGAGGAGTCGTATATAGTGGGCTAGAGAGGGAAATGAACATCACATGGAATAATCTTATACAATATCAGGGCTATAACTGAAAAAGCTCTTGTTTCTTGTGGAAATATTCGTTCATTGGATGATCATAGATTTTCAGGGGGAGAGATTATTTAGGAGATAATACTTCACTACCAGACTGCATATTCTTCCTATATCCAAATATGTAGACGCATCAAACTGTATATAGACAACAAAAAGCAGTTAAGGATATTATTGAGTTTCATGAGCTTTAATTTAAAAATATCTTTCCTTGTTTCTCAATTCTAGGGTTGAATCTGTAGTTTCCATTAGTGTCAATAATAACTAAATTAGATAAAAATATTTCCATTAAAACAGAGATATTTTAGCATTAATTACATATAAATATAACATTCAAATGGTAGAAATTGGATAAATATTTCATTCAATTGTGGTAAAAGAAATAAATAAAAATGGGAAATATGCCAAAGAAAACCAGCAGGACAAAGATAGTCTTCCAAACTATTCATGACAATTAAAAGAAGCAAATACACATATTGTACATTTCTACTTCTAATCAATAGGTTGGATCTCGTTAATTTTTTTACTCCAACTTGGCCAGTTCCCCTTCTTATTTCAGCCACCATCTCACATGTCTTTTGATCATGCAGGTCCCATGATACTCAACATAACCTTTTTGGTGATCAGAGACCCTTCCCTCCTTTTTTCACCTTTGGAAAATGTTATGTTTTGAATTTAAATAGTTTAGATTTTATTTCTGCTTGCTCAAGTGTTATGTGCCGTCAAGTTGCCTCTGACCTATGGTGACCCTGGCCATTTTCAAACATCTTTAAAATAGCACAATACTCATGGAAGGCTGCTGGCTTCCTTGAGCGATTTTTGACACAATCCATTTACAAAACGGAGGCAGGCAGCCATGAAAGTGCCATCATCACTGCCTGCCTCCATTTTGTAAATGGATGGCATCAAAATCATGTGAGCAAGCCATCAGCCTTCCATGAGTATCGTACTATTTTAAAGATGTGTGGAAATGGCCCCAGGAATGAAAGATGTCCAAAATGTCCTATCAACAGACTTGCTCAGATCCTGCAAACTGGAGGATGTGGCTTCTTTTACTGAGTCAAGCCATCTCATTTTAGGCCTTCCTCTTTTCCTACTGCCTTCCACTTTTCCTAGCATTATTGACTTTTCTAGAGAATCTTGTCTTCTCATGATGGGCTTTCTAAGGTTATTACTGTTAGTTAAAATGCAGGCCTCTGAGGAAAAGAGAGGGGGCTGGATGGGCGAGTAGAGTGAAATCTGATTGGACAATAGCTGCATCCTAGGGGGAAAAGTGAACTGCTACTTTAGTCCAAAAACATAAAGAAAATATTCATTCTGGTTTAGACAGCCTGAGAATGTCTATGTGTTCGAGACAAAATATTTATTCTGGGCAAAGCAGTAAAACTGTGTGGAAGCCTGAAAGAGATTTTATTGTAGTTCAGTCAGGCGATCTGTGTGAAGCCTGAAATGTTAATGTGATTCTAGTAAAAACAGGCAAACTTGAGAGTATCTGTATGGTTCTGAGTCTGAGAGAAATTTATTCTGCCAAATTAAATGAAAGTGTGTTTCTGAGACAGTCTGTATCTGTGTGGTATTCAGAGAAATTATTCTGTCTAAGACAGACAAACTGGGTCTATGCCTGGGACAGTCTGAGTATATCTGAGTAAGAGATAAATCTATCTAAATCAGGCTGTGTGGAACAGCCTTAGTGAATCTATGAGGAGAATTTATTTTGTTGCTGAAGACCTGTGCGGAAAAGTACTTTGTGAGACTGAGCCTTTGTAAATACCTTAAGAAGAAATAACTGTTTAAATCACCAAGCTTAAGAACAATCATGAACCAATACACTTATCAAACTTTGCAACCATCAAGCTTACGTACATACAAATAAAATCTACTTTTATTTATGAAAACGATCTTTTATTTTCCTTACAAACACTCTCATATGCTGACCGTTTTGTCACAGTACCAGCTATAATAAAGCCTTCCATTATTACAAGTTACAATAAAGAGGTCTAAGGAAAAAGCCTTTGGTAGCAGAGAAAACCTTTAGTGGGAGTCAGGGATGGCAATACACAGCTCACACAAACAGAAAAGGGAAGAACACTCTTGACACATTCCCATTGGTGGGGAATTGGGGGTCTGTCAGGAACAGCTGGTAGGCTTCAGTGCAGCCACCCGAGAGGGCAGACTGCCAGCTGGGACCACCTGCACAAGTCCTTTCCTTGGGCTGCATGTCAGAGTGGTTGGAGCTTTAAGGGGGGAACCATTTGCCTGGCCAGACAGGTCCCAGCCATGCACATGGATGGCTCACACCCGAGGCAGTGGGGTGTGCCCAGACAGTTCAAGGCGGAGGTTAACAGGGACCCAGGGCTTGACCTGTACTGCTAGTTAGACCCTTGCCATATTAACTGTTACTTTGTATTTTAAATAAAAGTGGCTTTTTAGTACCCAAGCCTAATGTCTACCTCTTTATTTCGACTTGAGGGCAGGCAATATAAAGAGTGTGTATATGAGGACCAGAGCCCTCCTGAGGTATCAGTTTAAGATAAAGTAAGAAGGAGCTGAATTTTAGGTCCAAAGCCAAAGGTATACGGTTTTATAGATTTAAAAACCAGTGAACCATTACAGGGTGGATTTAAGATAAGCAAAAATATTACAAAGAGGTATCTAAAGAAAAGCAAAAACATTACAGAAAAACTTGTTGAATCCAACCCACTATGTAGAGGTCAGGAGCTAGAACAGTCCATGCAATCCCAATCACTCTCTACTTCAAGTAACATGTAAAGATTCCTAGTGTAGGAATAAAAAAAACTCTAGTAAAAGTATTTGAGATTCTGAGATTGTCATATATTCTCAAGCAAGCCTACATCCTAAAGGGTACTGCCTTAGCAACCATCTAGTTGAAGTAACAATTAGAGATGGGCATGAACAGCAAAATGAACAAGAAAAAAAGCCACGAACAGCCCAATCTGCTGTTCACAAACAAGCTGTTCATGAGGCCCCATTCTAAACAAACAGGTGGTCATTGCAAGCCTTATTTGTCGCTGTTCATCAAGCCAGACTGTCTGGCACCTGCAGTCAATTCCCTTAGGCAGGGATTGTCTGAACTCTGTCTGAACTCCTGCTGTTGCCTTGGAAACCCCAATCTAAGTCCAATTTAGCTTGATAGGCACGTCTTCCTTTCAAGTGTGGAGCTGCAAATTTGTTACAGGGAGCAAAGAGCAAGGGGGAGGGTCCCCCCAGCTCTGGCTTAGTTTGCAGACAGTGGAGAGGGAGAGAGTTGCTGTTGGCATTTTGATAAAGTGCATTGGCACGTGAATTTTCTTTGCATGTGGTGGGATAGGGATCTACCCCTTCAAGTTCCAGGGCTGTTGCCAGGCTGTGTGCCAAGCTATTATTTATTATTGGTAACTTTCCTGCTGCCTGCTCAGGTCAGGTTTCTGGGAGTGGTGCGGTAAGGATCTACCCTTTCCAGGGCTGCTGCCAGGCTCTGAGCCAAGCTATTATTTATTATTGGTACCTTTCCTGGTGCCTGCTCAGGTCAGGTTTCTGGGAGTGGTGCAGCAGGGATCTTGACTTGGATGATGGCTGGAGGAGAGCCTGCTGGCCCCCACGAACAGCCAACCATGAACATGTTCATGAATAGGGCCATGTTCGTGGCTGTTCATGAGTCCCTGTCTGTGGATGGCAACAAACAACGAACATCATGTTCGGGTTTTTTTTCTGTTTGTACCCATCTCTAGTAACTATTCCCCCTCCTCCTTGCCATCACCTTTCCTTTCCTAGAATAAATTCAATACTCGGCAAAAGGACTGGGAAGAGGATTTATCTTGTTGTTTATTGTGTATGTGTGGCAATCCATGTGTTATTGAACTGGGTACATACAGCTTGTATGTACTAGTGAGTGGTGTGTCTGTATGTATGCTTAAGTTTGTGTATGTGTTTGCATGGGGGAGTATGTGCATGCTGTCTATGAGTTTAAATGAATGAGTGGTAGTAAATGGATGAGGAAATGAGAATTGAAATGAAAAGCAGTATGGAGATAAGGTATATCACATATTTTAATAAGCTTCCCCCCCTTCTGTTGTATAAAAGAAGATATTAAGACTAAAAGCAATATTTTCTTTAAAAAAAAGATAACACATTGGAAAGGGGGAAGTGAAAACTAAAAATCAAAATAAATCACATTTTTACTTATATTATTGTTTCTATTAACTGTGAAACAGTGGAGGACATCAGAATAGAAGTTATTTTGTCATGTTTTGCCCTGTTGATAAATAGCAAGGGAACAGCAGATTTGGTGGTGGTTTGGAATGGTAGCTGTCACTGTTGTTCTCCCATCTTTCTTTCTTCATCTGATTCTTTCCAAGTAATTCAGAAACCAGGCAAGATCTTACTTTACATACAGTCTGTTTTTCTACTGGAATATGAAACCTCTGATGCTTTCATATTCCAGCCCCATTAACCCTTATATGCACAAGAGATAATTATTATAGCAACTTCTGTCTTAGGCAGCTCTGTATCTTATTTATAAAATGCTGGATGTGTATCATTTTATCTGTTCTCCTCTTACAACAAGATCCAGGATTGGCAAATGAGTGGGCTGTGTTACAAAAAAAATAGCCTAGTCCTTTTCTTCTCTTCCTCTCTTAGCATCATTGCTTGTAAAGTAGATATTTATATGCTTTATGTACCAATCTTATGGAAATGATGTGTTCCTCCCACAATCAACTCAAAAACAAAGAATATAATTGCAGCCCTTTAGATTCTGTGCATATAGCAATCAGCAACCTAAATTATAACCTAGATGTCAGCTTTCCCTTAAGATGTTAAAGTTGCCCATAATACTCTGCATTGCGTTTCTCAGAGAGCAGGAGTGATTGGGAGCTATTGTGTGAAATTTGACATAGTTAATGCAATTTGAAAGAAAGTTAAATGAATTAACCTCCTCCTCCAAGGCCATGTCAAACTAAAGAATACTTTCTTCCCAGCAAAACAAGTGTTTGGTTGAATGTGGGGTTTCTCCTTCTGCATAACTGCTAAAAGAGCATGTTGTTAACCACACAGCAGGGATTATGCAAACCAGCTATCACCATTTCATATTATTCTAGGAAAGGAGGCCATATTGTAGAGAACCCAAAATACTCCATCCTTTTATTTTTGTAATTATAAACTAGTTTCTTTTTAAAGAGCTTCTAGCTGCTAATAAACTTTATTTGCTTGAAGGCAATCTTGTAGATTTTTAATGAAGAACTCAGAGCCATTGGGTTTGATTTCAAAAGTGCATCTGATGAAGAGAACTTGATTCTCGAAAGCTTATGCTATAATAAAATTGGTTAGTCTTAAAGGTGCTACTGGACTCTTTTTGATTTTAAAAGTGCAACTGTTCCTTTTATAGCAGGCTGAAGGAAACTCATTCAGCTGGCAAACTGGTGTGACAAAACAGCCCTGGTGACCATCCCTTGATTCTTCTTGAGAAAGATGGGTTATATAACTGTTGCAAAATAAAACATTTATACTATATCTCCCACAACCAGTTTTTTTGTTTTGTTTCTCTTTAAAAGCATGAACTACCTTATAATGATGTCATTTCAATTTGTAGCTACAGATGTCTGTGTCTAAATGGATACTTATTTTTGATGTAGAAAAGGGACTGGCTATATTACTCTAGGGTGTGCTGCAATCCTTTATTAGTATGCATAATGTTAGGTAGGTAGGTAGTCATATTGGTCTGCAATAGAACAGTAGGATTTTAGTCCTTTAGACACATGAAGAAGGGAGCTCTGACTCTTGAAAGCTTACACTCTGAAAATCTTGTTGGTTTCTAAGGTGCCACTGGACTAAAATGCATAATGTTGTTATACAATCTACTGAACACAGCGAGCTGGGTGGGGGACAGGGCATCACAATCCAGTTGTCCTCCCCATATCCATTGAAGAAGCCTACATATACTATGTGCAAAGGGCTATCCCATTTGATCCTATATCTATCTTTATTCTACAAAAGAAAAGGATAATAAGATACCATTATTGCAAGGATATATCAGATACTGAACTTCTTGATTCCTGAATTAATTATCCATTTTAAAAGGACCTTCACATTTCAAAGAATAGAAGTTGTCACTGATTATTCTAGTTTGGGATACAAGTCATTAATATACCACCACACATTTTAAATTTAGAATTGAAAAGCTATCGTGGGGGGGGGGACCCAAAAGAATCCAAGATGACTGAAAAGAACATTTTCTTCACTAAACCCAAGATGGTTTAATAAAATGATCCTCCTTGGGCAAAAGATTAGACAATAAAAACCTACAAACTTCTTAGATCGAAGTTTGTTCTTGAAAAAGATGGTTTTATTGAAATGTGTTGGGTTTTTCATAATTTAGAACTGTAAGCAAACCATTTAAATATATCAAATAAGTTCCACATGAAGAATAGGGTTTTTTAACTAGATGCCTTTGGCAATTAATGCAAAGGCATGGAATTGATTCAGGTAAGTAGCCATGCTGGTTTGTAGTAGAACAGTGGGATCTGAGTCCAGTGACACCTTAGAGATAAGATTCTTCTGGGTGTAAGGCTTTTGAGAGTCAAAACTCCCTTCTTCAGATGTCTAAAGGACTATGTTTATGTTTCTGCTGGTTGTGTGTATTTTACTTTGTATGCTGTTTTGAGTCCCCAAAGATACGAAAAATAACATTATCTTTGATATTTTCTTTCCTTTTTTATTCAGCAAAAGTATAAAACAAAATTATCTCACCTCAATTCATGCATATAATTCTCAGCAAATGTTGAATGGAGAGTGGATTCCCCTCATAAAGGAAACATGCCAATCCTGGTTTATCATCCAGGAAACAGACAGTCAGACTCTCTTTAATGGTAACTGTGATGCACTTTGTTAATTTGCTCTTCTACCCTTGAAATAAGCTCACAGTTCAGTGTGTGCAATCTGGTCGGAAAAGTGTGCCCCAGAGGGTTGTTACACTGTTACAATATTTGGAAATGTAGGGACAACACTTTATTGTCAATTGGAATACTTTCTGTGTAGTTTCACACATTTCTAATCTAACTGAGAAAACAAATCAGACTTAGTAAAAACCATTTGGAAATGTTTATAACTTACTGTAAAATGCCATGGAGAGCTGCATATTGTTACAAAGGCTTGCAGGGTTTTGATTGGCATTATCAATCTAAAGAAGGAAATGTATAACAAAAGGATCATCATCTTCACCTGCACAGAGGAGTTTTCATGTTTACCTGCAAGCTCTGACTAAGAAATTAATAAATATTGTCAGTGGTGAGCACCTTCTCTGCACTAAATTTTAAATAGCTGGATGATCATTCCCATCCATGTGATCCAAAAGAAGGGTTATAACAAACTGGCATGTGTGTATATATGCTGTCAGGATGCAACTAAATGAGTTTGCATCTCTGTCATTAGGCTAATGTAAATAACAGCTGTGGAGAGCATTGTTTGGATCAGGGCTGTGGTACTGGGGAAGAGGGAAACCTAGCCAAGTAACAGCACCTTATGTGTCCAACCAGATTTAGTGGAAACACTGATATAATGGTAAGTTCCTGCTTAGATGTCTCTTAGGCTCAACATAGATGTGCAAGTTTTTAAAGAGTTAGATCTGGGTTCTTCAGACTCAACTCAGGTTGCTTGCAGCCACACAGAAGCTGTAAGGAATGGCTGTTAAAAAATTAAGGACAGCCCAAATGGCCTCAGAATGTCATTGCTGGAAGAAGGAGCCATCCCCCATCCCCCCTCCTCCTTCAAGCCATTTTCTAGAATAAAGAACAGAGAGGGGTCTGTTTTTGCTGCTCCAGGTGGAGTATTCTGTGCACATGGAACAGTAAAAACAGGGAAATGCCCTTTGCCCCCCAGTCAGAATAAGAGGCAGACACAAGGCTTGGGTAATAAAGGGCAACTTTTATTTAGGCAACAACATGAACTGCAACAACTAAAAAAGCCTGGCAAGGGCCTAACCAGCGGTACAGGTCAAGCCCTGGGGACACTCCCTTGGACCCTGCCTTGACCTGTCTGGGTGAGACCCGCTGCCCCGGATGCAAGCCATCCACATGCATGGCTGGGATCCGGCTGGCCTGGTGGATGGTTTCCCCCTTAAAGCTCCAAGCACCTCCGCTGCAGAGCATGAGGGAAGGACTTGTCCAGGAGATCCCACCAGGCAGCCTGCCCTCTCAACTGGCCACCACCAAGCATGCCAGCCGATCCTGACAGGCCCCTAATATCCCCACCAATGGGGATGTGCCAAGGGTACTCACTATCCCGCTAACATCCCCCCAACGAAATCCTGCCAACGCTAAGGCCGAGCCTCTGCTCAGGCCTTCGCACCCCACAGGTGACTTACTATAAGCCATAGCCCTTGCCTCAGGTCATCTAACTATATATATTTATGTTATTGCCCGCCACCAAAAGGTGTCCCCCATCGCCTCAGTAGAGGTTGGCCAAGTGGGCCTTAATCCTGAGATGGGGAAGATAAACGTCCAACCCATTCCCCCAAGCTAACTGAAATATCTCCAACCAAATAGTTAAGATGCCAGGCCACGGCTTGCTAATCCACTGCAAGTCAGCCTGCGCCTGCAAAACAAGGGGCCATACCCTTTACAAGCCCAGGTCATTACCTCACAGGTGAATGACCAATATGTCAGGCAGAGGACCACTCCTCCCCTCAAACAGCAAAGGCAGCAGCCCTGGCCACCTTAGGCCTCATTGGCCCTGCCACTCAACTGTGGCCCACTCACTTAGCCTAAGCTGGGACCCGATGGCCATCCTCTTGGCTTGGTGGGCCACCCAAAAAAACATGCTGTGTCCACATATAAGGATCTGCAGCCTTCCTGGCGAAATGCAGCACCTGAAGAAAAAGCAAGTCAGTTGAGGTTCCCAGCACCCAGTGGGCGAATGTAGACCGATAAGCCTTGGACCTCCACCAGCCCACCCAATGAATAACCTAATAACTCATGGCTGCAGCTATCAAGGCTGCCCTAGTCCGGAAGGAATAGGTGCCACTTTTAACATTCTGCAGACTCAATCTTGTCAGAGGCCATCCAATGACTGTCCCACACTGGTGCCTAATCAAGGGGGGGGGGGGTCCATCGATGTGACAAAACTATAACCCCCATCTTCCCCTAGGCTCCCCTCAAAGTGCAATATACTACTCCAGAGCCAACACCAGGCACCACTCTATATCTTCCCATGGACCCAGCTGGATAACATACCCCAGCTGTAAGTGATCCGTCCTAGAACATCTAATCCTATAACATCTGATCCTTAAAGTAGCATTATCATCCACACACTTTTTATGTCCTACCTGACTCAGGCTTGAGAGGATGGGCCACCCATTCACTTATCCTAAGTACCCCGAAAAAAGGCTGTCCACGCAGCTGCCTAAAGTAAAGCCAACCCCAGGACCAGAGCAGCGCACTGGACAGCTGGAGTAATAGGCTCCCTATTATGCCTTGGTTTGGCTGTCTCTCGGGGTCTGGCTGGAGTAATAGGCTCCCTATTATGCCTTGGTCTGGCTGCCTCTTGGAGTCTGGCTAGTATCCCTTGGTCTGGCTGCCTCTTGGGACCAACCCTCTAACCTCTTCACTATTGCGGACATTCCCACTGGTTACTGCAAACCCGTGGGCTCTGCTGGTAAATGCATTGCTAATGTTGCCAGCTGTTACCTAATAGAGTTACCACTAATCCCCTAGCCTGCAGCCAAACATGACTGCCTAGGTGCTATCCCACCCTCGGATGTGCTTGGCCATGAACACAATGTGGCACAGTATATTTGGCAAGGTCTCATCCCCTGAGGCCCTACTCAACCCAATCTGATGGCCACTGCTTGGCACACCAGTGCCCTCAGAAGAACACCCCAAATCCAAGAGAGCAGGAGGCATCAGAGTGCCCATGCAACTCTGCTTCCAGCAAAAGATTGCCCCTCAAAACGAAACGCCATTAGATTCCAGTAAAATTCCTCCCAAACCATAAGTTCCTCCCAAGTTCCTCCCTGAATCTAGCATCCATCCTGAACATCCATCCTGAGCCTGTGATGGGGAAGCCTTAATCCATCCTGAGCCTGTGATGGGGAAGCCTTAATTTGTCCATGGCTGTCTGGGGTCTGAGGCACAGCCCCCGGCCTCAACAGGAGGAAGCAGGGGAAGGCAGCCGGGAGAAAGCAGTCCTGCCACCTCAGCCAGCAGCCAGGGCCAGAACCTTCCTACACCAGAGGAGAGGGGCGAAGGGCCAAGGCCCCAGAGGGCTAGAGGGGGCAGGGAGAGGCAAACTAGTCCCACCCTCCAGGGGGAGGATAGGGGGCTGAGCAGAACAGAGGGAGAGGGCAAAGGCAGGAAGAATAGGGACCCAGCAGCAGCCCAAACAGAGCCCTTACCAGCCAAGGAGGAGAAGCAGCCACAGCAGCTCAGAGCCATGCCCCAGCCTCCACCTCAGCTTGAAGACAGCAATCTGGCTCAGGAGATGCTCAGAACCCAGCCCCTCCAGGTGGAGCTGCTGAAGGCATTCTGTGGGAAGAGCTGGGCAGCCAGCCAAGGGGCCACAGCTGAGCCTACCTTCAGAAATCAGCTCAGCCAGAGAGGCCCAGCAGCCAGCCAACATGATGCAGCTGTTGCTGATCCAGGCAGCCCAGCCAGCTACCCCAGCTGCAACAGCTTGAGACAGCCCAGGCCAATGCTGGGAGGCCAAGGAGGGGTGTGGCCTGGCAGGCAGAACCTGCAAGAAGGGCGAGGTGGTGAGAGAAGGCCCTATAAAAGCTGGCTGGGAAGAGTTCTGTGGTGGTGGTGGGTTTGAGTGGGAGTGATGTGGAGCAAGAGCAAGAGCAAGAGCAAGAGCAAGAGCAAGAGCAAGAGCAAGAGCAAGAGCAAGAGCAAGAGCAAGAGCAAGAGCAAGAGCAAGAGCAAGAGCAAGAGCAAGAGCAAGAGCAAGAGCAAGAGCAAGAGCAAGAGCAAGAGCAAGAGCAAGAGCAAGAGCAAGAGCAAGGAGGAGAGTGGATGAAGGAGGAGGAGATGGCAGAGACTAAGGGGAGTGAGTGGCACAGGTTGAGCAGGCCGGCGAGTGGAGTGAGAGGGAGTCTGGGTGATGTATACCGCCCCTCCATCCACAGAGCAGGGTCCTGCAGAATCCCTGGCCCCCTTTGACATCAGGAGCAGACCGCCCAGCGCCCCGCCCAGAAGTGGCGAGCCCTGACAATGGCATCAGAGAGGCACCTTAAGAAAGCCCGTTCAGGAACCATCACTCTAAAAACAAAGTTTAAGTGTCTTACAAGCTGCTGCAACTCAATCAGAGATACTCTATGCCACGCATTAAATGAGGCAAACCGCACCCTAAGGTTGGCTAGCTTTTCCAGTGACAGCCTGGAGGTTTTGTGGACCGTGTCCAACTCACCACGGCCCTGGGCCATTTGACCACCAATTGCCCTGCTACGTTAATGAAGGCCCCTTGAAAAGGAAAAAGGCACCCAGATAATGAACAGTGTCCCAACAATCTTTTCCCTAACAATCCCTTCCATACCTGCCACTGATCGAAGATTGGCTGCCATGAAAGGAGTCCAAGGTCCCTGGAAAGGAATCCTGAACCCCCAGTTAAACCCATTGAACACGAACAAAGCATCTTCACGCTTAGGATAACCATCCAAGAGATACTTAAGTTCCCTCAGTTTTATTGGGCTGGGCCCTTATCCAGCTTGCTGTGGGAAGTTACCACTGGCCCCACCCACATGCTTACGCCAACCTCCTCTATGGCACCTAGGGCAAAAGTTAAAGGAGTGGGAGCCCCCACATGTTGGGCATTCGTGCTTGTACCTGCAAGGTTTCCTTGTGCATGTTCCCTGGGTCGTCAAGTCCCAGCACAACTGGGCATGGTGGAGAACCACTATACCAAATGGCCCCTGTCAGAGCAATCAGTAATATTAGCCTTAGCAGAGCGATCACCTGCAGCCAAGGTTGCTGCAGAATCTTAGTCCACGGCAAATCAGGGTTCATTGCCGCCCGCATCCAAAATTCTTCATTGAACTGCATCCCTGACGAAGCCTGTGTACCCTTTGTATATTATGTCCAGGTACTGTAAAAGAGATCAGCCCTCCATGGCTGTGCCCTAACTATTATTCCCACATAAATCAGGAAACCAAGGAGCCTACCTGGACCAGGCAGATGATGGGCCAGGCAGTGACTGACCCTCCAAACCCTGCCAAGCCCTGCTCATCTGGCCCTTAACCCCTGGGTCAGCAGCAGCATACTGAGCACCCCATGCCTGATTACTCTTACTCTGAGCTGGCACAACCCCATAAACTGGGGTCCCCATAGCCAGGCATCACCCTGCTGTGTAAGAGAAGACTTACCATCCCACACTGGTTCCACAGCCACCGCCACAGGTTCAACATCAGCCATCGAGCCTGGATCGCCACTTGAAGGTTCAAAACTGCCCGCCGTCCTCCTTGTTTTGGTTCTCAGCCACCACAGTGTCTGTTGAAACAGAAGGCCACTCAAGGGCAGAAAGCCAGTTAAGAACCTCAGCCTGAAAAGCAGCCACTGACGTCAGCTGAACAGGCCTACCACGCTTTGCTTGCTCCAAGGCCGCAATGTGGCTTAAAATTGCCTGGTGACTAGCACATTCATCCTTGTCTAAAGATGACAAAGTGGGTGGAGGCCTCTTAGGCGGGGCCTCTTAGCCGGTTGTTTTCCTTTGGCAGGGGCAGACCCCTCTTTGGGTGGCATGGTTATGTATTTATTTTGTCTTAATAATAATATCAAGAACAAGTATTGTTATTAGTATTACTATTACTATACTCTTATTATTATTGGTAAGATCACCTATTCAAACCATTAATGCTGCTGCGTGTGAGGAAAGGGATCACTCCTTTTGATTGTAGCTTGAGTAACCACATTGCTAAACATGCTACCTAGATTGCTACCTCTGCCAAGTTGCAATCCAGTTATCTGAAAGGGAGAATAACCAGAACATCATTTTGCATTGTCACTTCTAATCAAAGAACACTCTGTGACTTTCTAGTACCCTCATCATGTCACTCTTTTAAAACGTACATTGCTTTAGAGATGCATTATGAAGGAAAGTCATTTTAGCCAAATAACAAATTAATGATGAACTATATTTCTAAAGAGCTGCATCTTACCAACCTGTATTGTTTCATCAAGCCTTTGAATAATGCCACCTTACAAACCATAGCCATAGACACTGATAGCCCAGTATTTCCTTACTCCCTATGGCCACTTCATCATCCTCAAAGGTTAACTATGCAGGTAGGGCTGCTTTGCAGGATATGTATTGCATGGCGGTTTGCCCTTAGCAGAGCTGCTAGCCTTTTTTTTTAAATAATGGCATGATGGAAATGTACAGTAATGTAATGTACTGTAGTAACCCATACCCCCCCCAAAGGCAGCCCAAACACTGTGTAAGCTGCAGAGGCCTCTATAAAATGGCTGCCAGTGCTAGGAGGCTAAGCAGGCCACAGGGTGACACACTCAAAATGGCCACCCTAGCACAGCAGAAGCTGTAAAAGCCCCACCAAAATGGCCTCCACTGCCAGTAAGCAGGAGGCAAATCAGACCATATAAAACCCACATTCAAACTGGCCACTATTGGAGCTGCGCATATTGTAGATGCCTTCTCAATAAGGCTGCACTGCCAGGAGGCAAAGAAGGCCACTGGTGCCACACTCAAAATGGCTGCACCCAACTGAATAAATGCCAAGCCTTTTCACAAAATGCACCCCCTGCTGCCTGAAGGCCTTAAGCTGAGCTATTGCTGCTAGAAATACTCCCTCCTAAGTAAGTATAAACAGGGGGGGTGGGGGGAAGCCTAGACAGAGATGAGGCATACCAGCATCCACCCTGCTAAGCCAGTAGCAGTAATGTAATCCACCCCTCAGATGGCTGCAATTCACCCCTGCGGCCTACAGAAAAGCCTATTGTGTGTCTGTTGAAAGTATTCCCTTCCAACAAAATAAGGGGGAGGGGAAGAAGAGCCTAATTAGGCCAGAGCCCAGCAAGGACTGAATATAACCCTGCTTTAGCCCTCCTGACTGATAGACAACAGTCCCCAAATGTTAATTAGAAGGGGATAATAATAATAAAAAATCTCTGCCAAACCACTGAGCCTGGCGCTGGGCCCTGGCTCTCCTCCTGTTGTTTGAAGGTATCAAGCAGGGGAATATCACAGCTTTCCCCAAGGCAGCTATAGCCACCTAGCCCTGAGGGCCTTCAGTAAAACTGGCCTCAGAGGAGCTCGGCTGAGAGAGCTTGATATATGCTTGAGGCGGCAAGTGAAGGCCCCCTTAAAAAGGAAAAAAGGCCTCCAGATAATGAAAGCGAGCACAAGGCAACAAGTGCTGATGCAGAGGCAGGGCTGTCCTGTTAAGGCACTTAGCCCCGCCCCCTTCCCATGTGACCCTGAGGGGCCGGGGAAATGCTGCCATTTATCCTCCACGGCAGCAAATGAGGCTGCCGGCCTCAAGCCCTTGGCTGCCGGCCGGGTGGGGGCTGAATTCCTTGTGCTATTTGACATGGATAAATGGCTTGAGAGAGGAGACAGGAGTTCTTCCCTTCCCTGTGGTGGCATTCCAAGGCCATTTTGGCTCTATTTTTTAACAGCCATTCTCCAAAGCTGCTGTAGGAAATCTGAGCTGGAACTGAGTAACCCATACCCAACTCTTTAAAAACCTGCATATCTATCATGACCCTTAATGATACTTGCAAATAGAAAATATGAAGAACAATGGCTGTGATGGACAGGACGGGCTCCAGCTCCACCTCTCCTGAGAAATAAACCAATGAGAGAGGGTGGAATGTTAGGCTAATGAGAGTTGATGTCCATTGAAGAGAGTGAGAGCCTCGCTACAAGTGACATCTTCCACGCGAACGGCACTTGATCATTTTCGCAAGTCTTTCTGGATACTGAAGTCCCTCTCCCACACCCCTTTTCCTTCTGTTCTTTCCCCTCTCCGTTAGCACGGCTGCCTGAAGAGATGGAGAAAGCCTACGACAGCAGCTTTTGCAAATCGTCTTGCTGGGGGGTGGGGAATGCTCTAGAGAAAGCTGACATGTCGGTGAAGTCCTCCCCTCTCTGTTAGAACTGTTAGGATCGCTGCCTTAAAAGTCAGAGAAAGCCTGCGTTTGCAAATCGTTTCTCTAGTCGCAAGCCTGCTCTCAATGATCTTTGGGGGCGGGCAGCTGCAACTTTCTTAGCTTTCTCTAGAGTATTTCCCCCCCTCCCAGAGCAAGACGATTAGCAAAGTTGCAGCGGGCAGCTCGGGGAGGGGGGACACCGATTTACACTGTATTCTTTTTATCTTAACTAAAATTGTCTCTGTAATAGAACTTTCTTGCCCTGAATCATTCTGAGATTTATTTAAGAATCAGAATTTTTCAGCAAGACAATTAACATGTCCCTAGCTAAATAAAATTTTAGAAGTATAAAAAAATTAATAACAATAGATCACTGTTTATCTCTCAATTAGACATGGGCATGGAATGGGGGAAAAACAAACCACATGGTTCATGGTTCGTTCATTTTCACGGAACACAAACCACAAATTAGCCAAACTTGAGCCAGTTCCAAACCGGTTTGAGGTTCGAGGGAGCCCAGAACAGGCACCTTCACGCTCACAGCTAAACTAAACAAGACTTTCCCAATGTCCAACACCCACCAAATTTGCAAGTGACCTAGTTCTCACTGTCCTCTAAAGACCCCTCCCCCCAAGTTTCAGAGAGATTGAACCCTGGGAAAGGCATGAATCCATGGGTCCTTTCCTGTCATTTTCTCTTCACAGTGGCAAAAACTGGAGTGTCTGCTGCAAGCTATTTTGAGGGGCTGGCCCTTCTCCTGGCTGGATGGGCCAGAGTGGGAGCTCTCTAGTTTGTAGGGACAGCTGCCAATCAAACATGGAGGCCTCAGATTGGGGGCAGCCAAAAGACTGCCACTGTTACCTGGGCGATGGATTGAATGGTGCAAAGTGTCTGGCTTCTCGAACCAGCAATGGAATGGAACAGTAGGAAAAGTTGTTTGTTCTGTAAAAATGTGGAGCCACAGAACACGTTTCTTTGAAAACGAACCAGCAGTTCCATTCGGAATTTTGTTCCGTGGTTCATTTTGTGCCCATCTCTACTCTCAATGTATCTGGTTTAGAAATGTTGTCAGGCAACCACACTTTGCTTATGCCATTTTTAAAGGGGAAAAAAATCTAATATTGTTATCTATGCAATGCTGGTCAAGCAACCATGGCAGCCATTGCCTTGCAGAATCAGAGTTCTATGCAGTAGCAGAAGCAGTCAGAGTAGATACAGTTGAGGTAAAACCCAATAGCAGATGGATAATGGGATAGCCAGGGGGGGTATGTGTTTGGGGGTTGTATCCTGACAAATGGAGGTGCTCTCCATGGGGGGGGGCACTGATTCTTTGCCAGGCTGAAAGTGGTCACAACAACCACTGTGCTATTAGTCATCATTGCATATGTCTTTGTTTTGCATATGTGCAGGCAGTGATTCAACAGGGAGGATGGCACTTCCAGTGCACTGTGAGCTGGCTGCAGTGACCAGCATGGATCCTACCACTCTGCTGTGAGGCTACCATCTCACTGTTTCCTGCCCAGCTCCAGAAGCATCCCAACTCAGGCAGCCATGGTCCAGTACATCCACTCTCAGAGGCATGCTGTGATAGAGATGGTAACTCTATTGCCCTGTGGCTTCCCGGAGCAGCTTGCAAAGGCAATAGCACCATACTGGATACCTTGTTAGTATTTCCCTGTTGCTGTTCAATAAAGGCCTGAAGTGATCCACAACTCTGTCCCTGTCTGTTGTTGAGTGAGTGAAACTTGCTATCCTTCCCCTCACTCACCACCTTCTCATGCCACACTATTGTTCACTTCTGTGATTTCCCATAGTGCTTCCCAGAATTATCTCCCTTTCACATGCCTGAGGGGCTGAGCTCTAACTCAGGGAAGATCATGCAGTGATCATTGTTATTAGTCTCCATGGTGCCACTGGACCTCCACAAAATATAACGCAGGTCCAGTGGCACCTTGAAGACTGATGATATGTAATTCACTATGAGCTTTCCTGTGTTGCAGCTCATCTTTTCAACAGACTAGAATGGCCACTTCATTCCTGTCTACTGTGTGGGAACCCTTCCCCTGTGTGCTATGGTGGGACACTCAAGCTACATGCTTTGGGTGGGGGTTACACTGTCATTGGGTCTAGCCTCCCTGTCCTCTGGTACTCCATGGCAGGAGTGCATCAAGCAGCAGCGGCCACCATCAGGCAGTGTTTGGCTGTGCCTGTGTGTTGCTGACTGATTTGTCGCTGTTGCCAGGATTTCTGTGGATTCTGGTATGTTCTCTATGCAGTCTGCATCTTGCGGAGGGGCACTTTTTTTCTCCTGTGGAGTATCCATCAGGATCTGACCAGTGGCACTGTTATATTACATGGGTGGCTGGATGCCACCTTCAAAGTGGCCCTCCGAATTGGGTTGCAAGTTTCCCATTTTTGTAAAAGATTTACCCTAGAGGTAAAATACCAAAAATGCCTCTCTAATGTTGACAACAGCTGTTCACATTTGTCCAGCACTCAGGACACCTGACTACAGGGAGATTTTAATAGATGAAGATATTTCTCTTCTAGGGAAAAGAGTTGAAGAAAGATAAGAAAGGAGTCAGACATGGTATCTTGAATACAAATAGCCACGTCTAGACATTTGCCCCATTCCACCATGACTCTGAAACCATTGTCCTATGACTACTTTCCAGGGAAGGCTCAGTTCTGACTGTTTTTGATGTCCTCCTGGACTTAAAGTCTTTGAGCTGTTCTTAGTGAATCAAGAGTAAAAGAAAAGAAAGAGTAAAAAGTAATTTGATGGGAGCCCTGTTTCCTCCCAATGTGTTCAATTCTACATTAATAATTAATAAATACACTTATCTGGCCCCAGAAATCTCAAGGGATTATAAGAATGAGTTAATAGGTTCTTTCAAAATGCCTGTGAAGAAAATAGCATAATTGTCCCAATTCTTCTGGTGCAGAAATAGAAGCAGAGATTTAAAAAAAGAAGAACATAAATGCATCTGAGAGGAAAATTTGTATTAGACTGCCCCCTCCCCCCGCCGCCCCATCTTAGAGCAGTGTTTCTGACCTTTCCATCAATTGTCTAGTCTTATTTTTTATAGGTATTTAGCTCATATGTTGCTCCCCACCCCTTTAATACATTATGATTATCCAGTTCAAGATACTCTCAGGTTGAAAAGACTATGGAAAAGATTAATGAATTGCTCAATCAGATGGAACAACTTTATCATTTATTATAAGCAGTAAGGTCTCAATCTTCACTGGATATGGTTTGTTTAATTAAACTTTTGCCATATATTCAGGTATCTAATGACCATATATGAAAATTGAAAAATGGCTTCCTTCAGCTAAAGGTCAGAAAACAAAGAAACCTACAACAAAATACCCAAATTTACTGCCAAATGTCTCAGCAATAATATCTTCACAAAAGTAAATTACTCAGGACTAAGGTAAGAAATTGTTCATGGATTTTCAGATAGTAGAAGTGTGCAAAATGGAACAAAGGAGTAAAAAACACACCCAGAAATTACTGGTTTAGCTTGTGAAAGCAGCTTCTGGAATGGTGAGACAAATTTGGGAAATCAAGTTATAATGAGTTCCCCTCCCATACACACAGACCAAAATCTTTATGTGCTTTGATTTGGTTCTAACCATGCAGCAGCAGCACAGGCAGGGAGGCAGGTACCAGAGAGGTAATGGAGCGAAGAAAGAGATGAGGGCAGCAACAATATTGATTGAGTTGAGAGGAGGCCACAGTAATATTTGTCTTGTGTGTCATGTATGCCTGCATACCTGCCATTAATGTGTTTTGCATTTTGTGCTGATCATAACTGTTTGCTAAGGTTGTATTCTGTATACTGTATAAATCATCTGAGAGTGTGCTAACATGTAATGTACTGAGTCAGTGGGGGTTGACTGTTATCTCTTGAAAGTATTTACTTTCACTTCTATGGTAATTGTCCTTGGACGCAAGCTGCGGGCAGTGAGCGATGTATCTTTTCTCAGAGTCTGAGATGATTTCATTCTGTACTATGTCTAGCCTAAACTAATCAGTTCCCATGTAACTCTTTGGGGATTTTGTGCTAGAATGCCAACGGACACAAGGGGTGGGAAGTTTCCCTATAATTAGTAGTGCCCTTTTTTGAATACTCACTTCTGCCAATTGCTACATTTGTGTGAACACCTTGAACTGTATGTATCTCTAATAAAGTTGCTTCAACTGGAACATCTGTGTGTTAACAGTGGTGAACTTGAGGGACCTAACTGCCAGGGACTGACAGAGACATACTGGAGAAGCAAACTATACATTTACTGCAGTTTCAGGTCAGGCAGTGTAAAAGCCAAAAATGCAGATAGGTGTTCAAGGAAGTATTTCTAAGGGGAAGGTTAGGCTCCATCCTCCAATTTTAATCATATATTTTGGGGTAAAATTATCTGCAGATGGCAGACTTGACTTTGAGTCTATAGACAAGACTGGAGTTGGAGTTTATTAGAGAGAAAGTTCCCAAGGTCATGATGCTGTGATCTGAGTGGCTCCAATGTAGAATTTAGTGGAGGGTACTGAACCCTAAAAAGACAAAGGGAGTCAAAGAGCAAACAGACTTAAAGAGGGTTGTGATATCGGCTGGGGACGTTTTCATTCCTCTGTGAGACATCACAGTCTCCATTTCTCACCTTTTTACAGATAATGGGGTTCACCTCTCCACTAAAGATTTTAATATCTCTTGTCTGAACTGCAACAGGACTTGCAAAACAGGGACTTGAGAGCTAAATAAATGTGTAGGAATGAGTCAGAAAAAGATTTGCCAAAGAAACTGAGAATGGTAATGGAAGGCCCATTTCATACCTGCAAGTAAACCTAGGAATACATTTTCTTCCTCACCACAATACGATTTACTCCAGAGACATAACAATATATCTAATTCTGAGTATGGCTGCATCTGTTGATACTTAAATCTAGAGTCGGGGGCCATTGACAGACAAGATAAATCTTTCTAGAAACATGAGAAAAAACCCAGGTTTGCAGAAAAAAACCTGAAATCTTAAAAAAAAAACACTGAGGTGTTATAACCTTCCAAAGTAATATCCAGGGTTGCCAGGTCCCCTTACCCTTCCAGTGTGAGAGGAACTTGGCATTTACTTTGAGTTTCTACTCATACATGTGCAAAACATGCACAGGCCCCCAGCATGATGTGATGATGTCACTTCTGGAAGTGAAGTCATCAGACAGGCTCCAGGAGTGCTCCCAGGATTTGCACCAGGCCGATTTGGGGCCCCAAATGGGCTGAATTGACCTGGTACAAGGATTGGGAGCACTCCCAGGGCCTGTGTGATGACCTCACTCCTGGAGTCTGCGTGATGATGTCCTCAGTCCTGTGGCTTTTCCACTGCCAACCAGGTAAGTGGTGATGAGGGGGAGGAGTCTGGGACCAGGGGATTCCCCGCCCTCATTGCCCCACCCTAGTGATAGCAGAAGCACCTGTAGTATTGAGAAATAAATGCCCTTCATGGCTGTTGCTAGGCAATCACAACAGGATTTTCAGATTAAGATCCATAAGACCTGTATTCAAATCCCCACTGGGCTGTTGGAGCTCACTGGGTGATTTTGGGCCAGTCGCATACACTCAGCCTAATTTACTTTGGAGGCTCAGAGGGCTGTTGTGAAGATAAAATGGAGGATATGAAATTGATGTAAGCTACTTCAGGACCCCATTGTGGAGAAAGAAAGGGTATAAAAGAAGTAAATAAATAATCAATATAGCTGAAGATGGGGGACAAATCAAGGTAGATTGGTTGGTATGTGGAAAGGACAGAAGGAAGCAGAGAAGGTTGAAGGTATGGGGGGACTGTCAGGAGGAGGGAAAGAGGAAATAGGGGATATAGCAGAAAGTGAGATGACCCCCACAAGTCTTTGTGAGTTCTCTAAAATGCAGCTCGGCGCAGCCTGCCTGCACCATATAACTAGGCCAAGCTCAGCCAGAACCACACCGCACCAGTCACCAGACAAGGCTTGACCCAATCTGGTGACTGGCACAGCACAACACAGCCAGAGTTTTCCAGGGTAGAGGCTGCTGGGGGAAGGAGGGAAGGAAAGTTAAAGGCAAGGGGGCAGATAAAGTTGGATGGCTGGTGTATGTGGAGAAGAGAGAGTAGAGGGTATGGAAACCTTCAGGAACAGGAAGAGTATGGGTGAAATGAAATGCTCCTAGCAAGTCCTTGAGGGTCACCCACTTGTTACAACATGGGAGATGGTCTACCTGTAGATATACATCTATGAATATTTGTCTACATGGAACTTTAATATTATTTCATGGCTTGACCCCCTCCCTACTACTCCTTGACTTCTCTTTGTGATTATAGCAAATTTCACTATTTAAGTACTTCTGTAAGCATCAGGATGATAATGCAGAATTCCCATGAGCTTATTTTGTACAAATTATGTAGGGCTATAGAACATAATCAGTGAATTATTTCCCCCCCTTAAGGAACAGTTAGTAGGTATACCTCACCCTCCCGCACAACAGCTCAGCTTTCAGGCTGTGCACCTTTGTTTGAACAGTGCACATATGTTTGTTCATGCAAAAAATATGATTGTGCATGTATGATCATGTTTTATTACTTCCTTATAGCTTCCATTGTTTGCTCTGCCTCCTTGATTTTTGCCATACTCTTTAAGTGAACATAATACTTCACAGTTAGTACTTATAGTTGCAAGGTGTCTCCTGGTGTCCTCTATTGCTGCCCATTTCAATTATTATTAATGGATAATCCAGGCAGGCAAGTTGTTTGGATTTGGATGAATTTGTACACTGCACATATGCATTTTTATACCACCTCATGGGTGCCTCACCTGATACTTCTGTCAAAATTTTCTTACTAAAATCTAATTGACCAACAAAACAAATATTTCTGGACTGTATGATTTTTCCACCACAGTTTTCTTTGCCAGTTCATGATCCAGGATTGACTTAATTTTTCACCAGGCCCAAAATTTTCACATTCATTGCCCTGCCGCTACAATATCTTGAGAACCATTGGAAACGGTGTCTATCTTAGTGAAGAAATGAAAACATCAGATATACGTTTAAGTGTATAAAGTTTCTCTAGTTTTCATCTGGTAGAGATTTTTGTAGTTTTAGGAACGTTGATTTTCTGTATTCTTGAATATATCAGAAGTCTACACAATTGCTAGGGAAGGTATAGGCTCTTTTTTGACCTCTCTAGTTCTCCTGATATTCTATATACAAGAATGAGAGTGTGCCTCCCCTTCTTACTAAACTTCTTTCTTCCTTAGAATTGAAATTAGTATATATATACTTTCTCGGCATCTAAATTTGTTTATTTTTAAATATATCCTGCAAAACTCTTAACCAAGTTTCTCTTGTCTAATCCAATAACTATAAATAAAACCACATAGCTACCAATATTATTAATATATTACCTGACATATTAAAAGTAAACAGGCTAAAAAAGATGAATTTTGTGGAACAGAAACTTAGTAATATGGTCAAATGAATAAAAAAGGTTGTAACTGGTACCCAAAACTAGGTCAACTAGGCAACAGGCAGACTATTGCAGAGAGGAAGTTACATAGGCAAGACGCTACCCCATAGAAGCAGCTACCTGCTTTGACTCCAAAGCTGAGGGCATGTAGAGCAAGATACTGGCAAACAATGTTAATTGCAAGGTCATACATATCAGCTGAGTGATTCTTAAGTACCTTGACTGTACCATATAGAGCTTTAAACATAATGACCAACATTCCAGTATAATTCTTCCAGTATAATTATTTCAACCCTGTTCAAGATGTGCTTCAGACAGTTTATGCCTGCTGGTAATTTTTCTATCGTATCTTGCCCCAACTGCAGCTTCCAAATGGTATACAAACATAGCACCACAAAGAGCATATTTTTATAATCCAGTATAATTCAGGGATTCCTGGAGGACACATCTGTCCCTGACCCATTTCAATCTGGATACAGGCCTGGGTTTGGTACTGAGATAGCTTTTCCCCTGGTGATTAGGATTGCCAGGTCCCTTTACCCTCCCAGCAGGAAGGGGAGACCCAGCACTTACCTTTCCCCCCTCCTCGTATTTCCCCCTTTTCTTCTCCAGGTATGGGGAATGGGGGGTGGAGGCGAGCTGAGCTCTCTCTCTCCTCTGGGCTTTCCAAAACCTGGAACTGGCCCTGGAGGGAGACATTTGGGGGTTGTTACTTTATTTTTATTTTAACTGAAAATGGGTTGCCATCCATAGCTGGCATATCAAGTCAAGTTGGGCAAAGGCAGCATGTAACATGCAGGAGATATCCAGATCCATTTGTAATCACAGATCTCACAGCCCCACCAAGCTATGAACTTGCTGTTTCAGAGGAAGCATAACTTCACTTAGAACAGGCTGGTACTTTAACCACCCATGAGCTCCCCTTATTGATCAACAGCACCTCAGTCTTGTCTGGATTAAGCTTCAGTGAATTAGGATTATCAAATGAAGATTTTCATCTTTTTGTCAGGCAAGATGTGGATTCCTGCTTGTGCTTTTGTGATAATATGATAATGTTTAGATTTATAAAACAAGCGTTTCAGGCCACCTTTCTCCCCAGAGGAGCCCAAAACAGCTTACAAGAGTTCCAAATTGCAAACAAACACAAAAATAACAGTCTGAGTTCTAGCAAGCTGATTTCCACAGTTCCTAGGCTGCAAGCCAAAGCTCTTTGGCTCTTGCCCTCTGGCTCACATCAAACCCACTCATGTTAAATACCTGCAGAAAGTGGATGGAGAAAGTCAGCCTAGATGGATCCTTCTACTACTAGCTGCTGCAACAAGCCAATAGGTTCTTCCTCACATCTATCCTTTGCCTAGTTATTTACTGAATAACTATGGGATGTGTGTGTCAATACTGAACTAAATCATCTGCTGATTGATTCACTTTTGTTTTGTGTAATTTCACCATGCCCAGAAATACAAACACAGAATCAGATCATTGGTCTATCAAGATCTGTTCTGTCTACTCAGACTGGCTATAGCTCTTTAGGATCTCAATCCGAAGTCATTCACCTCACCTATTAACTGATCCTTTTAATCTGGAAATGGCAAGGATTGAATCTAGGACCTTCTGCATACCAAACAGATGCTCTGCCACTGAGCCCTGGACCCTCTCCTTGGTTCAGTATTGTGTGATAGTCAGCAATCCATTACTACAAACTTTCCTTTCCTTTAAAAAAAACTTCCTTAGAATAATTATTCCTTGTTTTTAGATGCTCCACCATATTTAGAAATAACATTTGCTGGGTTATATCCACCACCATGAGTTTGTTGCCAAGAAATCATTATAGGGCATTCTTTACACAAGTAAATTTCAAAGTATCTACATCACAAGATTATTTCAAAGAAAATTTGTCTTATTTGTAGGTAGTATTTGTTATCTGTAGTTACTAGTGTGGCATTCATGAGTCTCAGGCCACCTGCCAATATGTTTCCTAGTGCCCACTTTCTTCTTCCCCAGAGCACATTCCTTCACCAAAGCCACTCCTGCCTTTCTTCTACTTCATTGCAGTAGGAGGTACTGCAGAAGAGTCCATCAGAGGAGCAGTCATATGGAAACAGGAGAAAACATCATGGAAGGGCACTTGGCTTGGAACCAACCCATATTTTTGCAGCCAATTGGTGGTGGTGGTGCCCACCACAAAATGTTTTCAAAATTCTGTAAGCATAGGGGATCCCTGATGTATATATAATCACTACGTGATCAAATTTTGTTTCCGAGAATTGCAGAACACTACTATGTGAAATCATTTAACCTGCAGTACTAGCCCCATCCTTAATTTTTTTTTCACAATGAGTTACCATTCTCAAAAGAAATATATGTGAAGAGAAGTAATTCTAATGGGTATGGGTTATATTAAGGAATACTGATGGGGTAATTTGAGGACATAGCTTCTTCAGGGCAGCTCTTCAGTTCATGAAGGAATAGACTCTCCTTTGATGCTGTCATTTTGCTGTTTATCAAAAAGATTTTATACAGTAGGTAGAGAAACAAATATTACACAGTCTGGTTTTGGATTCGTTCCTGTGCCATGTCAGTTGCTGTGTTGTGAGGAAGCATGATATTCAGCACTGACAGGTAGACATAGCCTTCCAGTTGAGTAACCTGTCAGCAGCAGCAGTAACAAAACCAACATAAAATCCAAAGTGGTTATTTTGGGTGCCTTTTATAGCACTTCAATATCCACTGCCATTTAATAATGCATTAAAATTTTTAGATGATTCTTAAGGGTTATTTTGGTACTTCTTTAAGTAGATATTGTGGACATATTTCCCATAAATGACAGGTAAGCATCTGTGACTTCTTGATTTCAGGGAAAGAGAACAATTTCAGAAACACCTTTAAATCCATGAAATTTATTCCATGCAAGTTAAGATAAATGATCTGGTTTGTTTTGTTTTTCTTAGTCTGGTGTAGAAATATAAGTACATTGGTAAATTTCTATTTCAATTTGAAGTTTACTGTATGTGTATAAAGTCCAACAAAGTGTGATTGATAGCCTGGGTAGAATCTAGTAACAATTGACATATGTGCAATAAGCGAATGTCTGGGATATCAGACACAAAACAAATGCATCAGGAGGATGGAAAGGAATGATGTTCCTTCAAGAATATTGTCTGACTTAGCCCTTTCTCCATGCAACCGAATTACAAAAATGGATCCTTCAGGAGTTGGGTCTTTGAGGAGTTTTTAATGCTTTCTTTGGTCTCTTTGATTCAGTTTCCACATTTGAATGCTACTATTACTTCAAAGGTGCTTAGTCCAAAATACATAGGCTCAACTCAGGTTTTTCTCATAGCAGTATTTTGAGATCGGTTGACTAAAATTGACTGGCAGTTTTCCCAGGTTCCTTAGTGTCAAACTAGACATGGTGATGTTCTCATGAACACCATGAGGATGTTGCTTCCATTTTAAAGTCAACTAGTTTGGCCTTAATTTGCTTCATGTTTAACTGAAATTTTAACATGGCTTTCCTTAGAAGATCCTAACGTACTTAACTGCTATACACTTCTAGTATAGTTCTCTGAGACTGACTGTGGCTATACTATACCTGAAAGCTATGTTTGCACCTCTGTCCCTTATTATTCAGAGGTGAGGTAATTATTCAGTAATATATGAGGTGTGCAAAATAAACAATGGTGGAAACAGTGAACCATATCCAGGAACTCAAGTTATTATGGCCCCCTTCTGCTGTAAGTCTCATGTATTTCATTTCTGTTCTTATCACACAGTAGCAGCAGAAGGCAAGCAGGCAGGCAGCCTTATTGGCAGGTTTTCCTTAATGGCTATCTAAGTTTTCTCATGGAGGAGACAGACTAGTGCCTAGGTAGCACCTCAAAAAAAAAATGAAACAAACAAAAAATGCATTCATGTGCATTTTTTCCATTCCCACCAATGGGGTTACATAAGGGCTCTCTTGCCTTAGAACCAATCAGATTCTAAGGCAAGAGAGCCCTTATGTAACCCCATTGGTGGGAATGGAAAAAATGCACATGAATGCATTTTTTGTTTGTTTCATTTTTTTTGTAGTGCTACCTAGGCACTAGTCTGTCTCCTCCATGAGAAAACTTGGATAGCTTGTCACTGTGAGGAAAATCTACTTTTCTCTTCAGTTTTCCAAACTACTGCAAGCCCCCCTCCCCTAAGTATAGCATCAATCAAGATACTTGCTGGGAATAAGCAAGATAGAATAACATGGGACTTACATCTGAGTAGATGTGTTTAGGATTGTCCCCATAGTCTTTCAGGGCTCTCTTTTTCTCAGTCAAAAGGAAAATGTATGAAAAAAAATATATTGATTTGGGCAGAGTAGAGGTATCAGACAATCATTTACCTGCCTGCACTTGGGCAAAGGAGAAGATTGTTGGTGATTAATGTGAGAACACCTCACTTTGCAGGGAAACACTGAGCATCTAAAGGAATGATTTGGATTCACTCCTCATTGTGGGAACAGAACTACAAAGCACAAGGAAACATAGCAGAATCAGCAGAACATAAAGGTAATTTATTGGCAAAGAAAAAAAACAATTGTTTTTAGTGTTACTGCACAGCACTGATTGGAGCTCTGTCCTGTATTGGAGCCACTCCACCACCGCTGCCCCCAGCTACCCCTTTGCCAGTTTCCCGCCATAGCACACACCCTTCAACACTTGTCATCTTCAGAGTCCATTTGTGTGTGTGTGTCTAACTGTACTTGAGAAAAAGTACAGTGAATCAGATTAGAAGGGGGACTAATCAGATTAGAAGGGGGACTAGTGGTCGGTGCAGTTTTTGGTTAAGAGCAAAAACAGCTGTCCCAAAGCCGCATTTCCCAACAATGCCTTGAAAAGAACAGTATGTATGCACCTGAGCAGCTGCTCAGCACTCACTTTAACACTTTTGCAAGTGTTCTTCGGAGTTCATAAACACCAAACACTCTTGTGTGTGTGTTTAAACTTGGTGAGTTGAAGATTTGGAGGGAGGACTGTGTTCTGTGTGATTTAGTGCCATTATGTACAAAAAACACCTGACCCCCAAGAGCCTGAAAGCTCTAATTGCAAAGAATGGATCTGAAACCCATGATAATGAAACAAACAAACAAAAACAGATTAGACCCAAACTGGCAATGCTCCACCTGGAAAAAACCTTAACCTTATCCCATCTAGGTCTGATTTTTATACACATCCAATGTTGTATTAAAATCCAAGTCCACTGACATAGTCATTAAATGATAGTAAGAAGAGTGAACAAGCTTCTTATTCAAATGAGGATCCAGAAATTTTCTTCTCAGATCAGAATACACACAAAAAAAGAAGAAATGCTCAGTTGTTTTTACCACAACTGAGCATGTTTTTACTTATCACAGATACAAACTCTGAATCTCCTTTCTTGACCAATAAATTGTCCATGTAATTGTCTGGAAAAAATAATAATGGTATGTATTTCATTTGGAAACCCAGGATTTGGAACAGAAATTTTCTCAGAACAATTTCCAAGAAACGTTGTCAAATGCTTTTTCAGCATCCACAAATATAAATGCATCCACAAATATAAAAAGGTTTTTTTACCTTTTCACCTGGAATGTTCAGTTGCACTTAGAAGGTATCTGATATTATTTTTCATATACCTCTTTGGGACAAAGCCTGTTTGGTCTTCATGTATTACCTCGAAAATGCATCTTTTCAATCTTTGAGCCATTATAATTGTAAATATCTTATAATGTATTTATTTTATTTATTTATTTCAAATTTCTATTCTGTCCTCCACGCGAGTGGGCTCAGGGCGGATAACAACATATTAAAATATAATAAAAAATCATTTACATTAAAATATCGTTAACACAGCAGTGTATTTCTATTAATACACATTTAAAACAGGATGGTGGGCAGCCTTCACAGGGAAGGCTAAGATTTCATACACCTCTTTTTTCAGGCCAGCAGAGGCCCAGCCTCAGCCATATGCCTGGCAGAACAACTCTGTCTTACAGGCCCGGCAGAAGGATAGTAGGTCCTGCCTGGCCCTGATCTCAGCAGACAGAGTGTTCCACCAGGTGGGAGCCAGGACCAAAAAGGCCCTGGCTCTAGGCAAGGCTAGGCGGGCCTCTTTGGGGCCAGGGACCACCAACAGCTGCTTGTCCCCTGATCAGAGTGTCCTCCGGGGAATATATGGGGAGAGAAGGTCCCGTAGATACACTGGTCCCAGTCTGCACAGAGCCTTATAGGACAATACCAGAACCTCTCGATTACAGCAGTACTCTCCAGGGAGCCAGACGTACATGTTCGGGCTTATCCCTGGGACTTTCTCCCCCAGAGGCTATTCCGTCTTATTGCTATTCTTTAAAGATTCCAGCTCAACACAGAGCCTTCACATTGGCTAGACTTAACTCCTTCCCCTCTAAAGTGCTTTCTGGTCATTTCTCTGGACTCCCTTATTCTGAATGAGTTTGTGACTGTGGACAAGGAAAGTTAGAGACCTTGGATCATATAATATTTTTTTGCCCTAAGTGGAGTAAGGAAAGAGAGAGATTTATTATTCCTATTATGTTAAAAGAAAAGCTTCCCTTCCTTCCTTGGGCAAACTCAGTGTTATTGTCTGATAACTTTCCTGACAATCAAACCTCTGCTATAGTGGCTTCCTTTTTAGCCATGGTGATAAAGAAACAAGATTTTCATGAGTTTAGATAGTTTAAAGTGATAATGACAAGTTATGTCTATGTGAATTGGGTATGTTCAAGTGTACAGTTCATATTTTGTTGGTGTTTGTATGGCTTATGGCTTCGGCCGGAAAAGCAATAAACATATTATTATTATTATTACATATTACCAGAACCTTGAATCTGATCCAGTACTCCACTGGCAACCAATTCAGCTCACATAAGATCGATGTTATATGCGCTGTATTTGGCACTCTCGTAATAACATGCTCCGCTGCATTTTATACCAGCTGTAATCTCCGGGTCAGGCTCAAGGGTAGCCCCATGTAGAGCGAGTTACAGTAATCTAGCCTAGAGATGACTGTTGCTTGGATCACTGTAGTTAAGTCACAGGTTGACAGGTAAGGGACAAGTTGCCTGGTCTGCCACAGATGGAAAAAAGAGGACCTGACAACTGCTGTGACCTGTGCCTCCATTTTCAGGGAGGCATCCAAGATCACCCCCAGGCTCTTAACCCTTGGAACTGGCACTAACAGTGCCCCATCAAGGGTCGGGAGCCAGAGTCCTGAACCTAATTCCCCGTGGCTCAAGTACAGGAGCCTGTATACCAGGGAGCCTGGCTTGTATGGGGGCAAAGAGGGTCACGGGAGCAATTTCGTCGATGGCTTCAGAAAGCCTGCACTGCCAGTCCTCCACCAGCTCATCTAATGAACCACCGTGGAGCATTGGATCCCGCAAAGCATTCTGGAACCCAATCAGGTCCATAAGTCTCCACAGGTGAGCATAAATCAGCTCACCACCCTTGCGAGGGGGGTAGTATCCCCAGCTGGGCCTTCAGGACCGAGTGGCCTGACCATGGCACTGGTTCTAACACGTCCAGACCCACATTCAGCCCCATTCCGAAGATCAAATCTAGCATGTGGCCTGCTTGATGTGTAGGGGTCGATACAAATTGGGAAAGTCTCAGTGCTGCCATGGAAGACAATAGGTCTGCAGCCTGCACAGAGAAGGCATCATCGACATGGATGTTGAAGTCCCCCATCACCATCAGTCTGGAGTACTCCAAGGCCCACCCCGCTACCACCTGTAGCAGGCATGACAGGGTATCTGATGGTGTGCTAGGTAGTCGGTACACCAGACAGATAGCCAAACTCTCCTTGGCACCCCACACCAGGCCTACACATTCAATGCCAGAGATCTCAGGGGCAGGGAGCGGCCTGAAGGAGAAAGACTCTCGGGCAAGGATTGCCACCTTTCCCCCCGACCTCCTATTTGGGACTGGTGGAGGACCGAATATCCTGGGAGGAGGGTCAGTTCTCCCAGGGCAGCTGTTTCACCCTCCCTTACCCAGGTTTCGCTCATGCATACCAGGTCCACATCACTCACTACAGAGAGAACTTGCAGCATTGTGGTCTTATTGTTTATGGACCTGGCACTGCTCAATATCAGTGTCGAAGGAAGGTTCTTTTTCCTAGCTCCATCACCAGTGTTTCTCATGATGGGATGCAGGTTAGAAGGGCACCAATCCATTTCATATCTCCGTGCCCTTTTCAACTGAGACCAGCTCCCACCGTCATACCTCCCATGCCCCCAGAGGACTGGGATCCACATTCATCTAGGAACGTGGATAAGATAAAGATAATATCAGATACCTTCTTAGTGCAATTGAACATTCAAGACAAAAAGGTAAAAAACTGCATTTATGTTTGTTGATGCTGAAAAAGCATTTGACAATGTTTCTTGGAAGTTTCTTATGAAGTACTGCAAGGAATGAATTGTGGAAATGAGTTTCTGAATTGGATTCAAAGTATTTATACCAAACAGCAAGCTGGAATTTTAGTCAATGGCTCGCTTACAAAGAAGATTGAAATAACAAAAGGACCACGCCAAGATGATGTGGTTATATCAGTGACAAATCCACATTCCTCCATGATTTATGTAATGGAACAAATATTAAGATTTAGGCAGCATTCTGGATATAAACTAAATAAGAAGAAAACAAAGATAATGTTACTCTCAACAATGAAAGAGGAATGTGAAAAGATCAGAAGCATAACTGACTGTACCATTACTACAAAGCCAATGAGATATTTAGGGATAAATGTATCATCACAAAATGAGAAACTTTACAAAGATAATTATCCAAAATGTTTGGACAGGAATTATTCAAGATTTGCAGAGATGGCAAAATTTAAACATTTCGTGGTTAGGAAGAATCACAGCTGTTAAAATGAATATATTACCTACATTAAATTTCAAATGATCCCAATTTACATTGAACAAAAGACTTACAATAGATGGCAGAAATTAATAAATGACTTTATTTGGAAAGGAAAGAAGCCAAGGATAAGATTCAAAGTATTACAAAATGACAAAAATCGAGGAGAACTGGCTGTACCAAACATCAAATTGTATCATCAAGCAGTGGCGTTAGTTTGGATAACAGATTGGATTATGAATCCAAGCAGCAGACATATTAAATTAGAAACGGGAAGCTAAAGAAAGTATCCATCATTATTTATGGATAAAAAACTCATGCAAATTTATTCATAAACAAAATGGGACCTATATTGTAAGGGATGGCCTGCTTAAAACATGGTTTCAATGCAGAAATAGACTGAGCCCACCAATTTCCCCACTGATGTCGCCAATTAATGCCTACTATGATGCAGCAGTTAAAAACAGAAATTGATCAACCTAGCTATGAATCAATAGACAAAGAAGGAAACATAAAAACCTGGCAAGAAATCCAAGCACAAGGTAAAAACATTCCTTGGCTGACTTATCACCAAATAGTATCAAGACTGAAGGATCAAATTCCCCAAAAAGATGGCAGGCTGAGAGCCAAAACACAATATGAACTATTCATACCTGGAAACTTGTCGCATCTTTGGGGGAAGATTTACAAAATATCACTGCAATACCATACAGAAATGGAGAAAGTCAAGACTTGTATGATAAAAAGGATGCAAATTTTTGGGGAAACTATTCCGATGGACTTATGGGAAAATTTATGGATGAAGGACATAACATTTACACATTGCCAGGTATTGAGAGAAAATTGGTATAAAATGTTCTTTAGATGGTACATTACTCCCAAAGATATTGCGAGGATTAGTAAGGGTTACAGTGGACATTGTTGGAAATGTCAGAATATGGATGCAACATTTTACCATATGTGGTGGACTTGTAAGGAATCATGAAAATACTGGGTAAAAATACATGAAGGGATGCAAAAGATCCTCAAACTCAGATTTGAATTAAATCTGAAAAGTATGCTTTTAAATATTTTACCAACTAATGTGAGAAAAGAACAAAGAGACCTCTTCCATTATATAGTGACGGCAGCGAGAGTACTGTTTGCAGGAAAATGGAAAAAAACTATGCCTGTCCTGGTCTCCCAGAGTGGAAAGATTCATGAATATGCGTCAATAGCCAAATTGACTACCTACTTACAAAATAGACAGATAACCGAGTTCTGAAAAAAATGGAAGGGTTTCTTCGATTACTTAGGCTAGACTAATTGACACAGAAGCTTAGAGGGAGGGAAGAAAGGAGACAGAAGGAGAAATGTTACGTATTTAGGCTTTGGGAAAACAAATATGTTTTGTTTTGTTTATCAGGGTAAGGAAACTTAAATGTATTGCTTGTTTTACTTTCAAAGCTATTATAACTGTATTGTTTATATGCTTCTTGGTTGTGTAAGATTGTATTTTTCTCTGTTTGAATTTTCTTTATTTAAACTATAAACTATTCACCATAACAAAATAAACAATAAACATAGAGAATAAGAAAAAACACACATTTCTAAACATGACACACTAACATTACATATATCTATAAAATTAAGAGGAAAAGAAAAAAGAAAACAAAAAAACTCCCTAAATTACGCTACAAGTTGAGTTCCAATTTTCTCTGCAACAAGTATATATCATTTCTAGAGTCCCACTTATTCTGTTAGTCACAAACCCCCTTTTTTCTATTGTTCATGTTTCTTAATCCATAAATATGGATGTCAACAAATCCTTGTTATCCATTTCATACAAAAAGTCTATTAATGGTTTCCATTCAGTTAAGAAGTTAAATAATGTATTTTCTTTAATTAATGCAGTTAGTTTTGCCATTAATGCAAACTCCAAAACTTTTGTCAACCATTCCTCCACTGTAGGCAATGTTGTAGTTTTCCACTTTTGTGCATAAAGTACTCTTGCTGCTGTAATAAAGTATAAAAACAGTGTTCTAAAACTTTTTTCCAACTGGCTGTCTATTATTCCCAACAGAAAAGTCTCTGGTTTCAGCTGAAGTTTAATCTTCAAGATCTTCTGAATTGATGATTGTATCTGCAACCAAAAACTCTTTGCTTTCTTACATAAGATTGTATAATTTTTAATTTAGTGTCGAATTTAGAATCTGTAAAACTTTTATACTATGCACTTACTTTACTTTATGTTCTTTAATAAAATTCTTTTTTAAAAAAAGAAAAATGTTCTCAGAGCACATTTCTAGTAGTAAGTCCCCTGAGGTACATTTCTCCTGGAGTACTCTATAGGCTCATTAATTTGGATTCATATTTAACTCAAATGTTATTCTGTTCTATAGTGTACAAATAGAAACGTCAGGAGTATTTTTTTCTGAATTTAAAGAATTTGGGGGCTTCAATTTCAGTAATGCATATACGGAAGCTTGTTCAGTTTGTGTTTTAGAAATGTTAGGAAAGTACCTGTTTTCTAATTTGTAGACTGGATGATGATGAAACTTGCAGCTGTACAAGCAAAATATCATTTCAATAGGATTTTCCACACTCCCCCCGTCCCTAATATCTCCCCACATCTCAAAGCTTTCTGCGTTCATACCAGAAAGGGACGGGGGGGGGGGTGATTTGCATGTTTTTTGTTCCACGCTGCAGCCTCAGTGTCATGTGGCAGTTTGTCCACAAGGACACCTGGCCCTCAGCAGAAGGCTTTCTGTAGGTGTGGGTAGCTGCTAGGAAAGAAGGAAGAAAATATCCTGTTGTGTCAGTCTTTCTGCCTGCACCTCCATTATTAGTAGAAGTAGTAGTCATCATAGTAGTTGCTGAAGTAGTATTTAGTTATATTTGATAAAATTTATGTGCCACTTTTCCACCCTCACAAGGGCCACCAAGGTGGCTAACAAATTAAAACATGCATAATGACAGCAGATTTTAAAACCATAAAAACCAACCCCCAACCACATCATCAAAACAATCAAAAGAAGAGCTAAAATTCATACAAAGACATAAAAACTACAATTAAATCATTGGGCAGGAATGAGGAATCACTAGGGGAATGCTCCCTCCCCAATCTTCACCTGCTGGTGGAAGATGGCAACAGAAGGAGACAGAGAAATCTCCCTGGGGTGAGAGTACCAGCGTTTTGGTGTCACAACCAAAAAGGCCCTTTCCCATCTGCCTAATCTCAGAAGGCAGAATCATCCAAAGCAGGGCCTCTGAATATGACTGCAATATTCAGGTAACTTCATAAAGGAATAGGTGGTCATTCAGTTATGTTGTTCTTAAACCATATAGGTCTTTAAAGGTCAATACCAACACCTTGAATTGTGCCCAGAAACAAATCAGGAGCCAATGTAGATGGATGAAGCCTGGAGTGATATGGTCCCTATGATATACTGCAGTCAACATCCTAGCAGCAGCATTCTGCACCAATTGAATACTTCTCAAGGGAAGCCCTAAGTGGAGCTGTACAGTAATATCAGTTACAATATTATAATACTGCATAGCACAGTATTATACACTAATATTGTAATCAGTTACAGTAATATAATCAGAAGTAGCAGTAATAGTAGTATCTACAGCAACAGTACAGATCTGCAGCAGAGGTCTTTCACACTACATACTACTTTGTCCTTTTAAATGGAAATACAGGCTGGGGTGGGAGGAGGGGCTGGAACATGGAACCTCCTGCATGCTGAGCAATGGTCTCATCTTTAGGCAACAGTTCTGTTCACGTATTATTCACACTAAAGAACAAGTCCATACTACAAGTTGCTGGATGCAGATTCCCTAGTAGAAATGGGCACGAATTGAAATACGAACCAAAGTTCATCACGAACCAGGCCAGTTCATGGTTCGCAAACCAGTGGTATGTCAGAGCCCATTTCTGACAAACCGCCACAAACTTTAGGATGGTTTGTTTGGTTCCTTTTTTGTTTGTCACTGCAGACAGCCTGGTGCCAATCAGTTTCCTAGGCAACAACGGTTGGGTCTTCTGCAGACCTTTATGCTGACCCAAATGTGACCTTCTGCTGACCCGGAAGTGGTCATTTGCTGGACCGGAAGTGATGTTTGCACAAACCAAAACAAACCATTTCGTGGACCGGTGTAGGTTCATGAAAGTTTGTGGTTTGTGAAACGCGACAAACCACAAACTGCATGGTTCGTTTTTTTTCTGGTTCATGCCCTTTTCTATTCCCTAGTAGATCAACAGTACATCCCTATACATAGGTACTCCAGTCAAAGAAAACTAAAGTTAAGGGTCTAGACTGGAGTAGCTCAGCATAGAATTGTACTGTGAATGTGTAGCTTTATAAGCTTTGGGAACAGCATGCAAAACCTTTAAAAACAGAGGGGAAATGGCATAATTTTAATTTTTTAATTATTTGTATGTATTTTATTGCATTTTTATTTGCAAGCTACATCCTCTGAGCTATTATATGTTATGTGACCACATGGAAGCACCTTGAAATTAGTTTCCAGTTCTCATTAACAAAAAATTACACAAGATAAGTATCTATATTTTTACAAAGCTCTACAATTTTCAACTGGCTGCACTTTCTACGAAGTAATTTACAAAGTTTAGTGCTTGACAGTACAAAGTTTACATCATGCAGAGAAGGAGATCTCCAGTGCACTTGCGTATAAAGTGCATGGCAACAAAATTGTAGCATTTTTATAGCAGTGTGTGGAAACTATGTTCTGAGTTATGACAGCATCCAGGAACCAAAGAAACAAGCTCCATCTACTTAGCTGGAATCTAGCCATGATATCAAGGCTTATTGCTAGGAGAATATTACTGATTCAGATACTAAAAGATGCTGAAGATCTTCAGTGACAGGTGGTAGACAAAAGAATGTCAGAAAGGGGCATTTATTTCACCACTGTTTTTGTGAGATTTTACTGGAACAACAGGGAAATGACATATACCATTGAATAAAGATTAGAAAGAATACAATAAAACCAGAATTGGGGAGTGGGGGTTCAAAGATAAAGAATGCATTGTCGAAGGCTTTCACAGCCGGAGAACGATGGTTGGTTGTGGGTTTTCCGGGCTGTATTGCCGTGGTCTTGGCATTGTAGTTCCTGATGTTTCACCAGCAGCTGCGGCTGGCATCTTCAGAGGTGTAGCACCAAAAGACACTGTCCAAAAGACACTGTCTTTTGGTGCTACACCTCTGAAGATGCCAGCCGCAGTTGCTGGCGAAACATCAGGAACTACAATGCCAAGACCACGGCAATACAGCCCGGAAAACCCACAACAACCATAAAGAATGCATTTGGAAAAAAATTGTACTTTTTTGAAATCAGATTTGGGTTTTTGCTAGTTTGGGTTTTCTTGGGGTGGGGGGAGGTGGAGGTTAGAATTCCAGTTTGGGGGGATATGTTATTCCCTGTGGGGGACAACTGGGGAGGTTGGAGTGGCTTGTTTTTCAAGCAAATTATACCAAAATTGCAGGAAACCTCATCCTACCTGTCTACTAAAGACCTGCAAAGTTTCAAATGAATTGTCTGGGGCAAATTAGTCAACAGTCAAATACACAAGTACAACCACTGGCCAAAAGCTTCCAAATGCAAACAGAACCAACAAATCCACCAAAACCAAAGCCAAACCAGAGGATCTAAGCCAAACCAAGCTGACAAGCCAGTACCAAGGCAGCCACACAAGTGCGGCAAGAACACTGATTCATAACATCACTTCCGTAAGGAAGAGCCAAGAAGTCCTTCTTAGTCCTGGGGATCTGCTGAAGCCTCTGCTATGTAAGTACATCTAACTCCACATCATTGGCCTAGAGTAATTTGGGTAACATGGTTTTAAATTAGAACGGGCAGGAGGGCGTTCAGTGAGGCAAAAGTTATATTTTAGGTTCACTTAAAATCTTGTTCTTCTGCTACCATACAATCATTACCTTTGAGTTGCTTTGTTGCTATCTGGTTCATTTCTCCAACAAGTTTCTAATTCCAACCCACCCCCCCTCCTTGCAGCATGTTACCCTTTCTTTTTTCATTATAGTCATGTGAAGCTCTTCCTTCACCAACACCTCTATTGGGCTGTCTGCTGACCAGGAAACTGCCAAAGGCAGGTGATGTCAGACATGGCGGGAAGAGGGTGGCACCATCTTGTTCCTTCTCCTGCCCTGGGACCTACAGTACCCTCCAATTGTCTCTTCTCCCAGGAACCTGCTTTTAAAGGATTTCCCTTTCCCACCTCCCTGGGTTTCCTTACAATCCCCACCCAGCCTCCCTGCGTGGACCTTCTCTCAGCTGATCCAGTGGGAGGGTCTCTGCAGTTCCCTTGCCCGTTCCACCCCATCTCTGACCAGAGTGGTACATTTGCTCAGCCCTCTGTCTGGTTTGTGCCTGCTGCTACTGCTGAAGCTCTCCCAGAAGCTCCCTTGACAGCATGGTGATTTGTGCTTGCTCCTACCTGGCTGCTAAAGCACTCCTGTGGGTCTGGCTGAGGTTGGACTGCCTGTGCTGCTGCTGCAGGAGGCAGGCGAGTCAGCTGCATGGCTGGAGGTCATTGCTCAGGGATGAGCATGGGTGTCAGTAGCTGTCATTGTGACCGGGAAGGTGGCTTGGGGCTCTGTAGAGGTACCTGAAGCTGGGGAAGGACTTGCAGCTGAGCTGATAGGGGAGCCAATGCAGGGCGGGTGAAAGTGCGTGCTGTTGCAGTGCTTATGGGAATGGTGGAGGAGGATAGCATTCAAATAAACAAATCAATTCAGTTCAGTCTGTATCTTTGATGGTGGCGTTAGAAATAATGGTTGACATATGGCAACTGCTGCTGTCTTCAATACTAGACCAATATTTGCTTACTGAGGTTGTATGAGGATCTAATTTTCAGTCACTGTTTTCTAGAACAGCACAGCTCTTCTTCTCTCATAAACACAGGATATTCTCCACTCTTATCTGTTTGTTCAATTTTTATTGCAGCTCTTCTCCAAAGAACTCAGGGGGCACATGATTCTCCCTTCCTATTTTATCCTCAAAACCATATAAAGCGATTAAACTGAGAGAGACTGTCATTGGCCTAAGGTCACCCAGCAAGATTCATGGTAAAGAGTACAGATGGTTTGTTAATTTCACCTTTGCCTCCTGGAAGGCTCTGTCAATTTCACATCTCCAGTCTAAAACTATGTGGGATCGCAATCAGAGGGCAGCAAGGCATGGAAATGGGCTAGAGCTGCCTTCCAGAGCCAGGCTTGGAGCTGGAGAGGTTATAATGGGCTTCCCTTCTGGCATTTCACAGCCCCTTCACACAGCTCCAGTGTACAGCAAAACCTTTGCCCTGCCACCCACTCTGTCTTTTAAAACTACCCTTCCTGGCTAACATTGCATCTCCTGACACATGTTCTTTGCATGTCAGATGTCTCATGTAGAGAGACTCAGAGTGAAGATTTGAACTAAGATCTCCAAATCTTAGTCCCAGTTCCTTTAACTGCTGTTCAGTACTAGTTTTCTGCAATCCAGTCATTCCCATGTATTGGATGGCTTAGCAATCTTTTCGTTTGGAATATACTATATCTCACTTCCTAAAGCAGAAAATAAAATAATTAATCTGTTACAAAATTTTATTCATAAGATGTGATTATAGACAGTAGCCATTATGAAAGGTTTGTAACTTAAGCTTCATTAGTGTCTTTCACTTAACAAGTAGGACAATTTTATTACAAAACTTTCTGTAATACTTACATTCCACTGACGGTCAATTAAAGAAAAGGCATTTTGGGCTCATGTTAATGTCTACCCTGACTTTGAAAGTCTCACTGTGGAACAAGAAACCCTGATGTGGTTAAAAGTACCTGCATGCTTTGACTGCAGAACTACCAGTTTTCTATTGTTTTCAAGCTGCTCTTGTAAAAAAAATTCAATACAGTTAAGCACTTTAGAGTATTCTAGAACAGAGGCAGTGTACATTAAGACTGCAAATTCCTTGATGAACCAGTGCCTGCATGGGGACATCTCTCTCTCTTTTAGCTTGTTTCCTCCTATCTCTTTGTCTATTCCTGTCTCTCTTGAGGAAAAGTGCAGCGTAGAGAATGGCTGAAATATCTTTCTTGTTAGCTAAACTTTAAGGACTGCCTTTTGTGGTACAATATATTTCTATCTTAGCTTTTCGTTTGCTTCCTCTATGGGTTTCTATAGACAGGGGAGGAAAAAAGCTTTTTACACATTTTGTTATATCAGCTATCTATTATTTGATCCCCTTGACTTGTCTTAAGGTTTCTCCCAAGATCAAAAGAAAAGCGAAACAGTTGTGCTGTGGATAATCTCTCACTTTTAGGTTCACTCAGGAATTCGGCAGACTGGATTTCAGTTGACTATAAAAAAAGAGTGTCATCCCTGAACAACCCCTTCCATTCTACAATGCTCTGCAGTGAATCCTGCCTTGTGTACCATAACAGCTGACGTCTTATACACTACTTCCTATTCTGGAGTTGTAGATATATATGTTGTTCTTATGAAAAACTTAATATTATTCATCAAATGAAATACTTTTACTGGCAAAACAAAAGTTTATGTAGCTAATAGAGGTGTATGTAATGAAAACTACTGTAAAAATAGGTCTTAATTGTAACTCTGGAATGGAAATGCCAGTCCTTGCTGTGTGTTGGTCACAAAACCCTTTCCTGAAAAAATCCTATTTTTTTTTAAGTTCCAAAGTTTACCACCAATGCAGCATGAGCTTGCATTTCCTTTGGAACCTATACTGATTTCCTGGAGAATTTTTTTCCATTCCAAAGAAGGAATGGAAAACTAGAAAAGCCTAAGGGGGGAGAGAGTGTTGCTCAGGGGCCAGTAGAATTCAAACACCTTGCTCAATTTGCTTGAAACTGGAGTGTTCTTTGAAGGACAGGCAGAAGGCATACCATTGCAATTTTGGTGACATTTGGTTGAAAAATAATGGCTCCCTGCCAGAAATCACACATAGGGAATAATAGAAATACAACAATAGTGTGTGGGTGGGGGGGGGCATGGAAACCTTCCTCACTTTCTGAAAGAAAACAACAAAGCAGAACAAAGAAGGAAAGAAAATGCAGAGCTTTCAGTGGAAAGGTGAGGAAAAAATGTCAGTCACTGTAAAAACAGGGAAATGAAATGGATGAAGACAGGGTTTTGTGTTTTTAAATACTTGTAATTGGCTGGAGCTATTAGCTGGCTGCAGCTTGATGGCCATTTTAGGAGTTAGTAAAGAAATGGAGCAATTTCACAGATTGAGACCTACTCTGGGGGCCTATAAAAGCACCCTTTTTGTTCAATCTGCTTGAAATTTAGGGGATCTTTAGATTAGAGAGAGGACTGTGTTATGTGCAATTTTGGTGCTGTTAAGAGCAAAAACAGCTGCCCCAGAGCCTCCAGTTGGTTCACCTTTCTCTTTCCAATTGAAAAGAATGGCCACAAAATTAATGAGAATGGGAAAAAAAATTTTTTGATCCCAACTCAGGGCCAAGCTACAAGTGACGAATGACACTTGAATGGCAAGTGTATTTCTCCCTGTTCACTTGCGCTCCACTCAATCCACTTGCCGTTCAAGTGTCATTCGTCACTTGTAGCTTGGCCCTCAGCAACGCCTCATCCTGGAGAACTACCTAATCACATTAAACATTTCACTCAACAGCCCCAGATCTGAAACCACAATGAAAAGTTTCTAGATGCATGCCCCAGTAGACACTGTTTTCAATGGGTGGTAGACCAGAAGTCAGGTGTGCTGCCCAATGAACATAGTATTAGTGAACCTGGCCTCTGGAGTCTGGCCTCTAGCTCTACCACCCAGTCAAAGCAGTAGTAGTAGGCATGGCTATGGGTGTGCGATTTGGGTTTCAGATTTGAGTTAAATACCTGAATCTGATCCAATTCAGAAAGATTTGGAATTCCCAAGCAAAGCTTTCCAAAATGATTTGGGTCACTTCGTAAAGCTCCGGGAGCAGCTGACAGCACTTTTCTGGCTGTTATTTGCAAACAGCTAGCGAAGTGCTGCTGCTTTCAAGCTTCCTGCTGTTTTTTACCAGAGGGGAGGGAGAGAAGGAGTGAGTGACTCACTACAACTTCCTCCTTCCCCCTCCCATCTGGTAAAAATAGGCAGGAAGCTTGAAAGCAGAAGTTTCCTTGCTGTTTACAAAGTTGCAAACAGCATGAAAAGGTGCTGCTTTCAGGAGATTCTTGCTCTTTTTTCCAGATTGGGGGGGGGAGGAGGTGGTGACCCCAAGGGGGAGGAGGGGGAGGCATCAGAGAAGGGAGGGGGAGCTAGGAGTGTTGATACACTGTAGTCTCTCTCTTTCCAGCCAATAGGGATTCTCTGGAAGGAGAGTGCTTTTTTTGAAATACTGCAGGAATTTAAATTGGAGGCTTGGCCTTTGGTCAACTTCATTTTCCCCTGACCTAGAGAGAGACATTGAGACTTCCTTCTGTCTCTGTGGTGGGCTGGGACTCCTGGCTGGCTTGCCTGCCTTTCCTGCCTCTGGACTGACTGACTATGAATTGTGACTCATTGCTGGACCTGTGCTTCTGGGCCTGACTGGGCCTGCACCTGGAGACTGGTAAGAGAGTCACTGACTCACTGGGTTTTCTCTTTGGTGGGTGGGAGTTGGTTGGTTGTCTTGATGGGAGCAGGGAAAGGGAAGAGAAAAATGTTAAAGCTTTTAAAAAAATTATTCTTTAATTTTTTTCTGATTGTACTGTTGTTTTGAAGTTCTTGTTGGGGGACTGTTGTTGGCTGTTTTTGAGGTTCTTGTGGGGGGGCTGTTGCTTTGAAGTTCTTGTTGGGGTGCTGTTGTTTTGAGGTTCTTGTTGGGGGGCTGATGTTGGCTGGTTTTGAAGTTCTGATTAGGGGGGCTGGTGTTGAAGTTGGACTTTGCAGACTTTGGTGTTTAGTGGTGGTATTTAGTTTACAGTTGGTGTTTTTACAGTTTGGGTTGTTGTTAATTGTTGTTTTCTTGGTTGGGGAGTTGGTAGTGTTTGTAGGCATAGTGGTGTTTGGGTAGTGTTCTTTGGGCTTCCAAGAGACTGCTCTTACTTAGCTCTAAATAGTGTTTTTATAAGGTAGGCTACTTGTAGTCCTGTGTCATTGTACATTTGCCCTCTAAACTAAATTGTTAGTGACCAAAGGCTACTTTCCCCTGTTTAATAGGCTTGTTTAGGAAAGGATTTAGTGAGAGTTCAGTTCTGGTAAAATTATATTCATAAATAGGCTGCTCATTAGTACTCACCTAATTAAGCTTTTCCTGCCCACTTCTGGCACCCTTGGAGTCAAGCTGGGCACATTTTTTGTTATAGGCTTAACTGTATATTGGAGTTTGGGGACAGCTTGATTCCTGAAGAGGAATACAGATGTTTGCTAGTGTAGGTACACAAAACTAAATACGGCCTTTCTAAAAAGAGATTTCTGTGACCATCTCTAGGAATAGCATCACAAAAAGCAAATTTCTAGAATAGGTAGATAGATTTTAAAACTAAACAAACTCTACCATCTGGCTAGGTGCCTGGGAGGAGTGTTTTAAAAAGTTAACAACTAGTAGCTTGTGTAGTTTCCAGGGGGCATAAGAATGAGTGATAGGAAAGCTGAGAGGGAGCCGGGGGAAAGGCCAGGGCTAAGACTAGAGGGGTAGAGAGGACAGGAAGAGGGAGTGCTGCAGTTATCCTCCCACCTGAGCAGAGGAGGCCTCCCTGGCACTGCTGTCATTCACCAGCCTGGCTTTTGATGACAGCAAGAGGGCTCGCAGGGTCCTTGGTACATTATCCCTGCCTGCACGACATTGAGCAGGACTGTGATGCCCTCATTTTCAGGACTGCCAGGGACCACATGAAGGCACAGTTGTCCCATGTTACCAGGAGAGCTGTGCTCTTCATGTCTGACATATGGACCTGCCCTAGTGTGCAGCATGCATACCTGTCACTTGCTGCTCACTGGTGGCAACCCAAAGAACTTCAAGGCAGGGGTGTTAGGGAGGGAGGGATAGGAGACTACTGGGCCAGCTACTGCAAGGTTCTGCTCTATGCCAAGGTTTTTGACATGTTGCATGGAGAACATTGCAGCTACCTTGAGAAGGGAGGTAGAAGACTGAGTAGGCAAGGGCTGTGTTGCCATGGGATGCATGGTGATGGATGGTGGGACAAACATGAGAGTAGCAGTGGCACAGGTGGGCCAGGAACACATTTACTATGCAGCCCACAAACTTCACCTCCTGGTGAAGGGAACACTTGGTTTGGGCTCCTCCAGGGAACCACAAGACCTCACAACTCATGAGTTTCAGTATCTCCTGCAGAAATGTCAGAGACTCACAAGTCATTTCTCGCACAATATGAGGTCCACTCACGAACTGCACCAAAAGCAGGCCAGGCCAGGCATGCTGGAGGATCGCCTGATCTCTGATGTTGTCACTTGCTGGAACCTGTACCATGCTTGAGCACTTGGTGGAGCAGCAGGCTGCCATTGAGGCATGGTTCTTGGAGAGTGAAGTTTGGAGGCAGGAGGGTGAGTTCAGCCGAGAGAATTGACTCACCATCTCCCAGACACTGGAAGTCATGAAGCTCTTCAAGGACTTCACTGTGGCAGTCTCGTCTGACATGGTGACCCTTGCTTTAAAGGTTTCAATTCTTTGCATTTTATATTTGTGTGTAATCAATGTTGTAGTAATGTTGTATGCTGTTTCCCACCCTCACGGCACTTGTGAGGAGGGTGAGCAAAAAATCTAAAATATAACATTTTTGAAAATTACTTTTTGTGTGTCTGTGATCCTCTGGTGAGATGGTTGGTGTTGTTTCACTTTAGGACTGTATGTTGTGAATTAATATTAATATAATGTTCCATTAATGCCATTACCCACCCTCAGCCCACTTGTGGGGAGGGTGGGCAAGAAATCTAAAAAATAAAAATTTTAATTTTTTTTTGTTTTACATTTTTTTTAATTGATGCATCACTTATTATTACATTTCAATACAGTCACAGTTCTCCTATGATACATCTTTTACCCCTTTTGTAACCCTCCCCCCCGCAAGGTGACCATCCTATAACTACAAATTAAATTTTTAGCCACGAGCACATTTTTTTCAATTTTCCAAATATAGTTGTATTGGCTTCTCCATTATATACCCATTGAAAATATACAGACCATTTCTCTTTTATCTCCTCCATTTTCCCATCCCATGCCTTATCTTTTTTTAAACATTCCAACATATCCGATTGAATATATTCATACAAGTAATCATTCCATCTTTCTAAGGTCCATTTTAACTTCTCCTTCCAACCATATGCAATCACTGCATGTGCAGCTAGTATCATCGCTTTGAAAATATCCTGGTTTTGTTTCTCAATTCTAGTGTTTCCCAATACACCCATGAATATTAGATCTACATCTATATTGAGGTTGACCTTACATACCAATGCTATTTTTCCCCGTACCTTGTCCCAGAAATCTATGACCTTTGGACACTCCCACCATAGGTGGGAGTACCACCCTTCTTTTGCATTGCAATGCCAGCAGTTAGGTTTCATCCCTTTAAGCATGTATACCAATTGGGCAGGAGTTCTATACCACTTCATGATAATCTTCCTTTCAAGTTCTCTATACTTTTCTAGCTTAATTGCCTTCAAACTCACCATTAACTTATTAACCTCCTCAGAAGTTATTTGTTTTCCTTTATTCCATTTATTTTTTAGAGTTCTAAACATAAACTCCTTATCCCTCACCAATTCAAGGTAAATTTTCCCTGCCAGCCCTTTCTTTATTTCATCCACATATAATGCGTGTTCTATATTATTGTCTTCCCTTTTAATAGCTTGTTTATATTTGTCTTGTTTAATTAACTGGTGTAACCCCATTAAATTTAACCAATATCTTTCCCCCAATTTTTGATTCAATTCCTGAAGTGGTAACAAATCCCCTTGACCATTGTACATGTCCTTCACTCTAGTTATACCTTCCGCCTTAAGATCTTCCCAAAATTTCGGGTTCATCTCCTTCTCCCAGATATACTTAAGTGGAGTCCATTTTGAGTTCTGTGGCATCATAGCCGTTTTCCACCTCATCCAAGCAATCAAGACTATTTTTCTTGGGCCTTTTGCTTGTCTTATCTCCTTTTGCAGATCTCTAGTATAAATTCCATAACTACCTGCTCCCTTATTGATTGCAGATTCTAATCTTACCCACTTATCCCCTTTCCTCCATTCTAGCTCCATCAATGCTTTCAACTGAAATGCATCATAATAAGCTTGCAAATGTGGGAGTCCCCATCCTAAATCATCTTGGGGCATATATACCAATTTTTTTGAGATTCTTGCTTTTTTCCGGCCGAACACCCAATTTTTAATATTTTCATCCCATTTCCCTATATCTTTCTGGTCCAGTTCTATTGGGAGTACCTGAAGTAGATATAACATCTTGGGTAATATAAACATTTTAACTGCTCTAATTTTCCCTAAAATACTCAAATGTTTATTCTTCCAATCCTTCAATTTCTTTGTTATCTTTGTCCAGACCTTATTATAATTGATTTTTTGTAGCTTCTCTATGTTTCTAGTAAGATATACTCCTAAATATTTAATTTTACTTACTCCTGAATTCATCCCCGTTAGAACTAATATCTCTCTTTTAGTTTCCCTATCTACGTTAAGAAACATTATTTCAGATTTCTTAATATTGACACCAAGCCCCGAGCTTGACTTGAAATCTTCTAAAATAACTAGCAGTTCTCTTATTGCCTGTAGTGGATTACTTATTGTCAGCAGAATATCATCTGCAAAAAGATTTAACTTAAGTTCTTCCTTACCTATTTGAAATCCCTGAATTCTACCACTATTTCGAATCCTGTCTGCTAGGGGTTCCATTGCTAATGCAAATAGCATCAGGGATAATGGGCAACCTTGCTTTACTCCTCTCTGGATTGAAATTTCTCTAGTATGTCTATCGTTTATTCTAATAACTGCTTTACCACCCCTATAAATTTCCCTTATAGTATTTAGGAACGGTCCAGTAAAACCAAATTTCTCCAATACCTGCATTAAATAATTATGATTTAAGGTGTCAAACGCCTTATAAACATCTAATTTTAGCAGAGCTAGGGTTTTCTTTTCTTTACCAAACAAAACATTTAATATATTTCTCAATGGATGGGCTATAGATCTATTCTTGACAAAACCATATTGATCTTCCTTAACTAGTTTTGGTAAATGTTTTTCCAGTCTATTAGCTAGAACTTTTGCGAATATTTTGTAATCTTGATTCAATAAACTAATTGGCCTATAAGAATTTGTATCTAAAGGGTCTCTCTGGGGTTTTAGAATTGGAAGGATCTCAGCTTTCTTCCATGAATCTGGCATTTTACCTTCTTTTAATATATAGTTAAATAATCTTTGCATTTCTGGTATCAGTAACTCCGCCATTTCTTTATAATATTCTGCAGTAAATCCGTCTAAACCAGGGGATTTTCTATTTTTTAGACCCTTTAATACTTCTGCTATTTCCTGTCGTGTGATATCTTTATTCAGGCTCTCCCTCTGTTCTGTCGTTAAATTGTTTTCTAACCGTTCATCAAATTTTTGATTTTCTCCAGATTTAAATAACTGTTGATAAAATCTAGCAAATTCCTCTCTTATCTGAGTATTCTTAAAAAGCTGTTTATCCCCATCCCCCTTGATGCATCCAATTTTTTGCTTTTCCTTCCTTGTCTTTAAGTAATTGGCCATTCTTTTCATTGTATTTATATTGATTCTGTGATATTCATTTTTCACTAATATTTCTTTCTTCCACATAGATAAAGAGTCTAAATTCTCTAGTTCTTTTTTAAGTTTTTTTAGGAGTTCTTGAGTCTGTCTACTGTAATTTTTCTGCAATTCTTTTTGTTTTTGTATAATTTCGCTTACTTTCCTGCTTCTTTCCTTATTGTTTTCCCTTCTAATTCTAATTTCTTTAGCAATATAAACTCCTCTTATGACTGCTTTAGCAGCATCCCAGAGCACTTCTTCTGTAACTGAGTTCCTATTTTCTCTAAAATAGAGCTCTATATCTCTTCTTAAATCCATCCGATCCTTCTCTGTTAACGGCATATTAGCCTTATATTTCCACATATTTTCTTTCTGGTCTTCGCTTAATTTGAATTGTGCTATCAAAGGGGCATGATCCGAAATCCATATAGGTTCAGTTATTGTTTTCACCACCTCCGTCTCATTTGTTTCCTTTATCAAAATATAGTCTATATATGAAAAGGTCTTAGATTTATTAGAAAAATATGTAGGTTGTGGTGTTTTCCCTCCATAAGTAAATGCGTCCTTCAATTTCCATTTCTTAAGTTTCAAAGTTTTACTTTTCTTAAAGTCATAATTAACATCTCCTGCTACAACCAATTCCCCTTCGTAGAAATTCTGTAATTTCTGAAATACCTTGTTTAAAAACCTTACTTGACCTGTATTTGGTGCGTATATAGAAGCTACTGTGAACTTCCTGTTGTTCAGCTTGAATTTCAAAAAAACATATCTCCCTTCTGAATCAAATATTTGATCTAATACTTGTATCTTTAAACCTGAGTGTACAAGGATAGCTACCCCTCTTGCCTTTTTAGTTCCTCTTGCCTCCACCATTGTTTCCCATAATGGGGAATTCAGCAAAGGTTTCTTATCTTTTTTGCCTTTATGGGTTTCATGTAGGCATACTATATTTATTCCCTGTTTTTTGATCAAATTTTTTAATCTGTACCTCTTTAAATCTGAAGCCAATCCATTTATATTCAAAGAAAGTAATTTAATTATCTCAACCATTCTCTTTTGTAAATTTAATATATGTGTGCTCATTTCTGTCTTTTCTTACTTTGATGGTCACCCCCATTCCCCTTCCCCCTTCTCGAAGAGCATCCCCTATGGGGTATACAAGTGGCATACGCCTCCTGACCTCTTCGTTGCTTATTTGAGGGTCACGTTCCCATCCCCTCCTCCCTTATTATTTAGTTTAAGCATGTTTCAATAGAAGCCACCTTACTTATTTCATATTTTATCCATTCACAATGAAAAAAATCAAAAATAGATTAACATCAGTGCTATATCTTCAAACAAAACCTTATTATGAAGTACCAGATGTAACCTAAGAGCGACTAGTGTCTTTTCTCAAGTGCTTTGGCTTGCTTTGTAATGACTGGCTTGACCCCCCTTCTTCTTCTTTTTTTTTTTTTTTGAAAAATTTTTATTGGGTTAGAACATTTTTATTTTTACATTACAGTCAATTTTCCCCTAATTTTTCGTTTCTAACCCCCTCCCTTTCCCCCCCTTTTGTTGACTTCCAACAGCTTTCCCACCCTCTGTCCCTTTTCCCTTACTTCTATTAAGTTCCTCTGTCTAAAACAGATATACATTCTCCATTATATTAAGCAGTACATCTTTAACTCCTTTACTTATTATACACCCAAACTATACGTCTTTAGATAAACAATTTATCCCATTTTCCAGTTTTGAATAATTCTATATAAACCTATATATCATAAACCATAAAAATTTCCCACATTTAAATCAAACAATTTGATTTGTTCTCTATATATTACTCATTTCAACTTTTTATGGTAATTCTATATAACTCCTCAGATACTCAATCAATTTAACTCTTCTATACATTCAGTTTGGTGCATATAAATCTTGTCAAAGAAAGAAAATATTGTTAGTTAGTCAATCCTCATGTTTAAACCTTATCATTAATTATTCTCTATCAGTTGACCTATACATATCTATATATATCTCAATCAATTAATCTAACTGCTTATAAATTCACATTTCTCTTCCTCCCCCGGTAAAGTCACCCCTCTCTTTTATACTTTTATTATATTTCAGTAGTTCTCAAACTGCCACAGTTTTCCTCCCACCTCCCATTTCTTCTCCAGGTATTGTTTCAGCTTCTCCCAGTCTGTGTTGAACTGCCCTGAGTCCAGATCTCTCAGTTTTCTTGTCATCTTGTCCATTTCAGCCATATACAGCAATTTGTAGATCCAATCTTCAATAGTTGGTACTTCTTGTACTTTCCATTTCTGCGCATACAAAAGTCTAGCTGCTGCAGTCATATAAAAAATCAACGTCCTATGATGGGCTGGAATTCCCTCCATTCCCAAATTTAGCAGCAGGAGTTCTGGGTTCTTATTTATTTGAAACTGTAAAATTTCACTCATTTCTCTTATTATTTCCCCCCAGAACTGCCTAGCTACCTCACACGACCACCACATATGATAGAGGGAGCCCTCATGTTTCTTACATTTCCAGCATTTATTAGAAGTATTCAAGTTCCCTAGCGCAATCTTCTTTGGTGTCATGTACCAACGATAGATCATTTTGAAAATGTTCTCTTTAATATTGATACATGTCGTTGTCTTCATTGTAGTTTTCCACAAGTATTCCCATGCCTCCATTGTTATTTCTTTATTGAAATTTATAGCCCATTTCACCATCTGTGTTTTAACTATCTCATCCTCAGTATACCATTTCAGCAATACTTGGTATACCTTGGATATTCTTTTCTTGTCTTCTTTAAGAAGGGTCTGCTCTAGTTCCGAGTTCTCTGTTCGTATGCCCCCTTTTGCAAAGTCTGAGTTGTATAAGTCTCTAATCTGTCTATACTGGAACCAATCATAGTTAGGTGATAGTTCCTCTTGCGTCTTTATTCTAAGTTTAGATACTTCAATCTTAGTTATTTCTTTGTACGTTAAACATTGTTGTTCATTATCCACAGCTCTCGGATCTATCACCTCATATGGAACCACCCACAAGGGGGTTCCTTCTTGTAGGTAAGTTCTATACTTCTTCCAGATTGTAAATAGACTTCTCCTTACAAAATGATGCAGGAACATCGAGTTGACCTTTACTTTGTCATGCCATAGGTATGCGTGCCATCCAAAAATTTTTTTATATCCCTCTAGGGCTAATAGTTTCTTATTCTTTAATGTCATCCACTCTTTTAGCCAAACTAGGCAGATTGCATCATGGTAAAGTCTCAGATTGGGCAGTTGCATTCTGCCTCTCTCCTTTGCATCTTGTAAAACTTTTACTTTCACTCGAGGCTTCTTGCCTGCCCAAACAAAATCTGATATTTTCCTCTGCCATTTTTCAAATTGTTTAGAGTCTCTGATGATTGGTATTGTCTGTAACAAAAACATTACTCTTGGTAACACATTCATCTTAACTGCTGCAATCCTGCCCAACCATGACAGGTTCAATCTATTCCATTTGATCAAGTCTCTCTCTATCTGAGTCCATAATTTTTCATAATTATTCTTGAACAAATCTATATTTTTTGCAGTCAGCTCAACTCCCAAGTATTTCACCTTACTAGTTACTTCACAATCCGTTGTTTCCATTAACAATTGTTGTTTCTGCTTAGTCATGTTTTTGCATAATATCTTTGACTTCTTTTTGTTAATGAAGAAACCTGCCAAGTCTCCAAACTCCTTGATCTTGTCTATCACTTTTGGCATGTTCTCCAGTGGGTCTTCTACAATTAACATTATGTCGTCTGCAAATGCTCTGACCTTATATGAATAGTCCTTTATTTTTATTCCTCGTATTTCCTCATCTTGTCGGATTTGTATCATCAGAATCTCCAATACTAAAATGAACAACAATGGAGATAACGGGCAACCTTGTCTTGTTCCTTTACTAATCGTCAATTTCTTGGTCAGTTCATCATTCACTACAATTGCTGCAGTCTGGTCTCTATAGATTTCCTTGATTGCTCTGACGAATCTTTCTCCCAGTTGTAGCTTTTCCATAGTGGCAAACATAAAGTCCCAGTTTAAATTGTCAAACGCTTTTTCAGCGTCTACAAAGAAGAAACCAACCTCTTTGTCACAACGCTTGTCGTAGTATTCAATAGCATTGATCACTGTCCTTAAGTTGTCTCTTATTTGTCTGTCTGGCAAAAAGCCTGCTTGTTCCTCCTCTATGACTTCCGAGAGCCACCCCTTCAATCTCTCCGCCAATATCTTCGCAAAAATTTTATAGTCATTATTAAGTAGTGATATAGGTCTGTAATTTTTCACGTTGGTCAGGTCTTGGCCCTCCTTTGGGATCAATGATATGTTCGCTTCACTCCAAGTATCTGGAATCCTTTGATCCCTAAAAACTCCATTCATCACCTCTTTTAGGAATGGTGCCAGTTCATTGGCCATTGTCTTATAAAATTTAGCCGTAAGTCCATCTGGCCCTGGCGCCTTTCCTAGATTTGCAGATTGTATTGCCTTGCTTATTTCCTCGTCAGTTACTTCACTGTTCAACTTACTTCTCCAAGCTTCCGAGATTTCTGGAAGTTTGGTTTTCTCCAGATATGATGCTATTGATTCTTTGTTTACTTCTTTTTTATTATACAGCTTAGCATAGAATTTATAGAAGGCTCTACTAATGGTAGTCTGCTCCAAGTACGTTTTATCTTCTTCACAGATTTTATTTATTATTTTCTTTTCCCTTTTCTTCTTCAATTGCCATGCCAAATATTTCCCAGGTTTATTAGCACCCTCAAACGCTTTTTGATTCAGTCTTTTAAGATTCCACTCCAATTCTTTATTACTCATTGCTGTTAGCTGTTCTTGAAGAATTTTGATTTCCTGGTATATTTTCTTTTTCCCTGGTCTCTTTTTTAACTGTACTTCTTTGGCTTTTATTTTCTCCTCAATCTCTTGTCTTTTCTCCTCTTTCTTTTTTCTTGCTCTGCCATTTAAGTCCATTAGTATGCCCCTTACAACCGCCTTGTACGCATCCCAAACTTTATTGGTTGGTACTTCTTTATTCACGTTGTATTGTATAAAAAACTTAGTCTCTCTTCTCAATGTTTCCATATTCTCACTTTCCTGTAACAAGTCCTCATTTATTCTCCAGGCTTTCCTTTTTCTCCTTTTTCCGAATTTCCACATAATTGGGTTGTGATCTGAGCCTACCATCGGCATTATTCCTACCTCCTTAGTCCATAACGCTAAGTCCTTTGAGGCCCAGATCATATCAATTCTTGATAATGTAAGATGCCTTGCAGAATAAAAAGTAAACTGTCTGGTTTTAGGATATTCTCTCCTCCATACGTCTTCGAGAGTCTCTTGTTGAATCAACTCAAAAAAAAGCTTTGGCAATAATCCTCTTTTCTTTTGTGCTTTTGTAGTCTTTTTGTCTAGTTCCAAATCTGTCACTCCATTGAAATCTCCAGCAAGAATTATCTGGTCATATACAAGATCGTCTAAGTGCTTCCTTAAGTCCTCAAAGAAGCTTTCCTTTGCACCGTTAGGTGCATAAAGTCCGACTACCAACACTCTCTTTAAGTTCCAGTTACATTCCACTGCTACAAATCTAGCTTCCACATCTCTCATAACAAATTTTGGCTGCAGCTCCTCTTTTATATACAACACCACTCCTCTTTTTTTCTTGTTGGAAGCCGCTACAAATTCTTTGCCCAATTTTCCAGATTTTAAATATTTTACATCCTGTTTTCTAATATGGGTCTCCTGCAAACAAACAATATCACATTTTTGTTTTAGTAGCCAATGAAAAATATTTTTTCTCTTATTCGGTGAGTTTAGTCCATTTACATTCCAAGATAATACTTTACTCTCCATATTCATGGTTTTGTTGGTAAGTCTTTTTCATTGTCCTTAATAAATCTCTCCATCTCCCGCTCAGATCTGATACGCTTTTTTGCCCCTCCAAACTCAAAGGACACTCCTTCCGGTAACTCCCATCTGTACCTAATGTTCATGTCCTTCAAAGTCTGAATTAACACTCTATATTTTTTCCTGTCCAGTAACACTGATCTGGGCAATTCCTTCATTATGATAATCGTCTTGCCATCAATCTCCAATGGGTCTTGAAATTGTTTTGTCACAATCCTCTCTTTCATATTTCTAGTTGTAAACTGCACGATCACATCCCTTGGTAGTTTCCTCTGGGTTGCAATTCTCGAGTTCACACGATACGCCACATCTAGGATAGCCACAATTTCCTCCTCCTCCTTCCCCAGGTATTCAGCCAACACCTCAGTCATCTGTTCTTGCGCTGACTTCCCTTCAACTTCTGGCAGACCACGAAAACGAAGCTGCTTCTCCATGTGTTTAGTTTCTGCAACTGACATCCTCCCCTTTACCGATCTCATCTCTGTTTGTTGCGTTTCTATTAAATTCTCCATCGCGTCTTCTACTGTTTTGACTCTCTGTTTCGTTCCTTGTAATTCACTGCTAATCGTTTCCACGCCTTTTTTCACTTCTGACAGCTCCGACTTTACTGTCTGTGTAACTTCTTTGACCTCTTTAATAAGCTCCAATTTCGTGTCCTTAAGTTCTTTCATCATGTCTATAAGTTTTTTGTCCAAATTTTCTATTGCCGATTGCCACTCTTTTTTCGACATCGTGGGGCTTGCTTTAGCTCGCTCCCACGAATCTGCTCTCTTCCTCAGCTCCGTGGCGTATAATTAAACGTTTTCCTTTTTTTTCAAATGTCCCAATCTTTGCCAAAATTAATTTTTTATATCCAAAATGTCGGGCGTCTTTTCTCTATGGTTTCTCTATGTTATTATAATCCAAGATGGCCTACTTCCTCTTCCGCTGAAGCCACGACCCTTCCACTTTCAAAAATGGCGATTCCCCACTTCCTGTCCCTTGGCAAGGGCCGCTTCCCTCCAGCCACTCTATTGTTATTACGCACTTCCTGTCTCCCGTCTTCCCACAGCAGGTCTCGCGATGGTGTCTTTTTCCCACAGCTCCAAGACCACAGGTATTCAAAACAATAGTCCGATTTTTGTAATAACTTCTTTAAACTTAGTCTCTTTTAAAATACAACTCCTGCCGAGTCTTCACCTCCTTTTCACTAGTCTGTTGCAGTTTAAAAATCTACTTTCTTTCCTCTCTGTTTTTGTCAATCTGTCCCGTTTCAAGAGATAGCGATCTTTACCTTCTCTTCAACTTTCTCGGGTTGTAATCGCTGTTTCGATCTTAAATTCTCCTCTCGACTTCCCTCCCCGATCGAAGCTTGGGTATGTAGGTCTTATGCCAGCCGAGTTGGCCCCAAAATTGCCGCAGAGATTATAGCCGACCCGTCGCAAGGTGGGACCTCAAGTATCGGGGGGGAGACTCCTTGTGTAGAGCCCCCCCTCGTCCGAGATCTAGCTCACCCTAGGGTCTTGAGCGTTCTTTGCCTGCTCCCCGCCTGAGAGCAGTCGGCCGCGGGTTATTTTCACCCCTCCGGCCGGTTAAAACGGCAATCCGGTCAGCTCCGCAAATGGAGCTGCGTTAGACCTCCATGAATCCCAAACCGGAAGTCCCCCCTTCTTCTTCTTTGGTGCTAGTTGTAGTAGTATCAAAAGCTTCCTGTTGCTCAGCTTATTGATCCTCCGTGTTTTCTGGTTCTAATGACGCCGTACTAATTCCCAGTCTCTCCATCATTCTCCTTGCCTCTTCTGGGTTTTTTGCACGTAAGAGTTTACCTTCTCTAAATACCAAAATTACCGCTGGGTATCCCCATGTAAACAATATTCCACTGTCAAAGAGTCTTTGAGTATAAGGTTTTAGCAATGCTCTTTGCTGCAGTGTCTCTGGAGAAAGGTCCTGTCTTATTATCACTTTAGAGCCATTAAACTGTAGGTCCTTCTGGCTTTTTAGCCTTTTATAAACAATGTCTCTTGTTTTCTCTCTTGCAAACGCCATAACAATGTCTCTTGGCTTTGCTCCCAGACCAGGTTTGGGACGGAGAGATCTGTGTGCTCTTTCTATTTCCTCCGGGCCAATTTTTATTCCATGTTGTTCAAACCATTCAGTTTGCTTTGCTTCCAAATCAGTCTTTAAGATATCTTCAGGAATGCCAGATAAACGAATGTTTCTCCTCCTTTGACGGTCATTTACAGACGCTAATCTGCTGGTCAATTCCTTAATTTTGGCCTCATTAGCTTCAGCTTTCTTGGCTGCCTTGTCAGCAGTATTTTTTATGCTCTTAATTTCTAAGGCCATCTGTTTCAAGTCTTTCTTGAGTGCCTTAATATCACCCCTAACATTCTGTTCTGAGGTGGTGATAAGCTGCGTTAAATCTTTCAGCTCTTTTTTAGTCGCCATTTTATACTTCTTTCCTTCTCCCCCAGCCCACGTCTAGGGAGTATAGAAGCAAAAGATATCTCTCACCTCCAAAGGCTCACAGAGAATACAACCTCTCTGGTTCTCTGGCACTTTTCCACAGATGTTTCAGACTGTTTTCCAAAGTTTATCTCTCTTCTTGGCAGCTTAATAACAAATTTCTCCGGGAGGCAGTTTTGGGAGCGTCTTAACCGGATCGACGCATGCGCAGTTCCCCAATTTTAATTTTTTGTGTGTGTGTTTGAACCTCTGGTGTGATGGTTGGCCTTCATAGGGAACAAAGGAGCTGAGACAGCCTGTTCTGGGGTTGCTTTCTAGATGTTTCCTGGGTGGCTTCAGTTTGGTTCTGTTGGATTAGGGGATCCAGACCCTGAGTGTCCCTTTCTTTGTAAGACTTTAGTTCTATATTTTGTATTGTTTTAATCTAGAACTGTATGTTGTGATTTAATAGTAATGTAAAGGTAAAGGTAGTCCCCTGTGCAAGCACCTAGTCATTACTGACCCATGGGGGTACATCACATCAAGATGTTTTCTTAGCAGACTTTTTGTTATGGGGTGGTTTGCCATTGCCTTCCCCAGTCATCTGCATTTTACCCTCAGGAAACTGGGTACACATTTTACTGACCTCTCAGCCTGCTTGTGGGGAAGGCTGGCAAGAAATCTGAAAAATATTTTTTTTGAAAATTAATATTTTAGTGTGTGTGATTCTCTGGTGTGATGGTTGGCCCTCACAGGAAAGAAAGGAGAGTGGCTGGCTACCCTGCTCTGGGAATGGTGGGGAATTTGGGGGAGTGAGTTTTTGGTTCTGATGTGCTTTCCCAAGGATGAGCTTGCATTCAGGAGTGTGTGTCTGCTGTGGCACCCTTGCCCTGTGCATAAGTGCCCCTGGGAAAGAAATTTTAAAAGTTCTTGGCATAGAGAACAATAGAGAATGGCTGGCTAGCCTGCTCTGGGGGTGTTGGGGAATTTGGGGGGATGTTTTTGGTTCTGTTGGGCTATTGGGGGGTAGAATATAAGCAGGACTGTGGCTATGGCCACTGGCAGCCATGATTCATGTGTTTCTGCTGTGTGGGAATCTTCCCCTCAGTAAAAATAAATGATGTGTCAGGAGAACCACATTTTAGGGGGCCATAAAATTGGCCTCCCAAGTCCTATCTCCCAGAAATTTGGGAGACATGGGAGGACAGGTAGGATCAGCCCTCCTGAAAATTTGGTGCATTTTGCTTGCAAAATGCCACCTCAAGCCACTTAGAAGGACCCCTTGTTTTTCCCCATAGGGAATAATGGACAGTGGATGCGGATAGGGACACCTTCTTTGAAGTCCAGTCATTATGAAACTTGGGGGGTCATTAGACGAGAGTTAGCAGGTCTCTGCCACCATTGGAAAGAAATTGCCTCCCCAGGCAGTGCCCCCACTGAAAATAATGGCCAAATCTTTCCAAATCATATTAAGGTGGTATGATTAGTGATTTCCAAAGCAGCTTGCCACTTTGGAAACCACTTGTTTCTGAATCTTTTTCCCACTTCTGAAATACAAAATTGGGAAACCCAAATCTTTCTGGCGTTGCACACCCCTGGACCTGGCCTCCACCTGTACCACCTAGTGAAAACAATGGGTGATAGACTTGACCTCTGGACTCAGACACAAGGTCTACCAACACTCAATATCCTCACTAATTGTAAAATTACCTGAACTGGATTCCAAAAGCAGTATCAATAATTCAGACATTTCAGAATAATAGTAATCATGCCCTTTATGAAGTATCAAAATGAAATTAAAGCTTTTATTTGGAGTGCACATCCTATTTGGTGACTAGAAAATATTTTCTTATTTAGGAGTAATAATCACTTGTTCCTTCAAACAAAACAAAAATGGCTACAACCCTATGTTCAGACACTTTCCATTAAGTTCTTTGGCACCTAAGTTTTGAGAAAATATCTTAGAACTGAGCTCAAACAAGTGGTAGAATGGGTGAGTGACTGTTCAGTTTATCACCCTCTACCATCGTAAACAAGCATAAGATGTTAAACTCATTAATAGTCATTGTTTTTAATATAGTCAATTAATGTAATAGACTGTTATATGACTTTGTAGCTATTTATGATAGTACAAAATTGGGTGTGGGGGGTCAAGGAAGAAATCTGCTGATATGAATTTATAGAGATGACTTCCTTGTGTTAACTTCCATATATATTACTCCACATCAATAAATTATTGTAGCACATTTTAAAGCTAATTTTGTTACCTTGATGGTTACTTTTCTTGTAAGTTTATTTTCAGATAAATCCAAGGATAAAACTAGGCTTCCCAGTATGGCAGGATTCCTCTCACCAACAATCCCTGTTTCCTGCCACCACTCCAAGTGACATCCCAAATGTCAATATGTCATTTCTGGCTACAATCAGAAAGTGACATAGGGTAACTCTATAAATCCCTAGAAACTTTATGGTTTTACCATTGAGTTTCAGATGATTCCTAGAACTATCCTTTGTCGCTTTCAGGTTGTTCCCAGAATGGCGTATTAACATCAGTGACGTTGCCAGTGTCACATGCATGCCTCTTCTCTCTATCACCACCAGTTGTCAGGTTGCTCAGCATGGCAAGCTTTGATAAAACATGTTCAGAATTAGGCTCCAAATACCTGATATTCCATTGCACTGTGCTTCTCTTCACACATTGCTGATTATAACATGGATAAGATGTCTAAAAATCCCTTTCAAAAGAAGATTGCTAAAATCCATCAGTCTCAGCCATGTCCCTTTCCATTTTACAAATGCATTTTTCATGTCAGTATTTTCACAGCAATAAATAATAGCATTGGAGAATGGAGTAATGTGTTTGAAAAAAGTTCATACTGATCCAAACTCTATAGATATAGATTTTATCTATTCAAAATTTTGTTGTCACATGTGAAGGCTAAACGTGTTGGTACTCATGGCTGATCCATTTAGGCTTAGCCTACTGAAAACTGCATTATAGTACTGGGTAAATTCTTGATTATGTTCCCAAGGCATCCAAAGGGACCACCTTTACCATTCATTGAAGCAAAACAGAAGCAAAAAACTTCCCACTGAGAAGAACAAATTTGTAGATACCTCCAAGCTTTCTAGGCCACAAGGCAGCACATTATGTATCTAATTCATTAGGTGTTGCATTAGGTCTAATTCATTAGGTGTTGTCTGGATTTAAGACTGCGGTACAAGTGAAGGAAAGTCATACAGCCTGACCATGTAAATTTGGGCTTGCTAGCTCTATCCAGCTCCAGACTGAATTCAGATGGTAATTTAAAAACAACATTCCTATCAGCTCCTTACAGTCTGTCCAAAAAGTAAGCTTGCACATGGACACCAAAATAAAAGTGAAAAATGAATAAAAGACCACAATTTTATTTAAGCATATATCAAATAATCTGCAATGGGCAGAATAATTATTTAATTTTCTTTTTCTGAATCCTATACATGTAAACTAATATTTTTATAGGTAAGTATGTCTCAGCCTTTCTCCTATGGACATTCTTCACATCTGAGTGGCTTCACCTTGATTTGCAGTGCAATCCTAAAAAGATTTACTCCTGTCTAAGTCCATTGATTTCAATGAGCTTAGACTGGAGTAATTCTGTTTAGGATTGCATTGTTAAGAGTACTTTTTTCAGCTGATCAGGTATACAAAAAAAGAAGAAGAAACAAAAGTTACTAGCATACATGATTTGCTGAGTTTGTTTTTTTTACATTTACTTTGTTATACCCTACCTCTCTTCTCAGTATTTCTCCTCTCCACCTTCTTTTTATCCTCATAACAATACTAGTAAGGTAGGTTAGACTGACTGGCCCAAGATCATCCAGTAAGTTTCCCTCTTTAAAAATACCAGTCCAGTGAGCTGAAATTACATTGTAGATAGATAGTGTGGTGTAGCAGTTTGAGTGTTAGACAGGGATCTAGGACTACACAATACTGTCACTTCCGGGAAGTGATGTCATCACGCATGGCATGGCTGCCCCCAAGAGAAAGAAAGAGAAAGGATGGGAAATGAAGAAAGAAGGACAGACTTTGAAAGAAGGAAAGAGAAATGAAGGGAGGGAGGGAGGATGAAGGAAGACAGACAGACAGACATGGAAAGAAAAAAGGAACGAGGAAGGGAAAGTCATGGAAAGAGAAAGGGAGGGAAGAAGGAAAGTCATGGAAAGAAGGAAAGAAATGGAAAGAAGGAAAGATGAAAGAAGGGAGGGAGGGAGGGGGGAAGTAAAGAAGGAAAGACATGAAAAGAAAGGAAGAGAAAGAAAGAAGGAAAGAGAAAGGGAGGGAGGGAAAGAAGGAAAGAGAAAGGAAGGGAGGGAGGAAGGGAAAGAAAGAAAGACATGGAAAGAGGGAAAGAGAAAGGGAGGGAGGGAGGCTTCAGCTGAGAGGAGGGAAATCCCCCTCCTCTCAGCTGAAGTTTAAAGCCCGTTTGGGGCTTCCCCAGCTTCAGCTGGGGGGGGGAATCTCCCGCCTCTCAGCTGAACTTTAAAGCCCATTTGGGGCTTCCCCAGACCAGCTGAAGAGTGGGGATTAAAGCGCTCCTTTCACAGCTTGCCAAGCAGAAAGGTGCTTTTTTAACCTCCGCTCTTCAGCTGGGGGGGGGGGCCTTCCCCCAACCAGTTGAAGAGCAAGAGTTAAAAGAGCTCCTTTCCTCACAAGTTGGTCAGGGCCACCTGAACACGTGACTACTTTGCAAAGCTGCCAGAACGCCATTCTGGCACGTTCCAGCAGAAAAGAAGTGCCTATATTTATTCAATCCTGAGGATGATAGAGTCTGCCTTAAATGAATATTTAGATATCCCATGCAACCAGAAAAGCAATAAGACTGTCAAAGTTCCTCTTATTATAATTGAGTACAATATGGTAGGAAACAGCTCATAAATTTGCCCTGTGGGAAGAGGAGTTTGATGTATCTGATTCTTTCCAAGAACAAAAGTTTTAATTCCTGCTTTGTGTATTATAATAGAAGCGCAAAATGAGGGGGCACAACTCACGCTATGTACTCACGTCCATCTGGCATTCAGACTTGCTTGCTAGTATTCAGATTTGTAATGTAAAAGCTACTTCCCTTCTTGTTTGAACCACAAAGTGCATACATATCTGGTAGTTAGATTTTTTGTGGGCAATGAATACATGATTCAAGGGTGTTTTACTTTATCATGTTATTTGCAGTCATAGGAAATTTTTGAATAGTTTTCTGCTGCTTTATACAGAGGAATTGCTGAAGGCTTTCTCACAGCTCATTAAGAACAAAAACAGGTCTTAGCAATAACTGAACAAGTAGTACTCACCAAAAGATGCTGAACAAGAGAGGGAGAAAAAACAAGTGGAAAAATGAGCACTTTCAATGGAGTTATTAATTAGAAGATCATCAAGTAAGAACCTTTCTTTGTTACTTACCATGGTCAAAAGGTAAAATCTAACCCAAAAAAGGGAAATGTTAGCAAAAGATACATTGAAACTATGAAGCAATTACCCAATGAACATGGCCTTTATATTATTTTTTAGCATTTGATACAGTCATGGCAGTCAGCTACATGCATGCAAATACAGTTTCCATTTGGCAGGAGAAAGAAGTCTCTGTCCTGAAGATTCACTTGACATCAGAAGTTCTATGCAGCCATTGTTGCTGTGTAGAGAGTTCAATGCACTCATGTGATAACAGAAGCAACTTATATGAATTAAATATAAGGGCAGATCCACGATGCTACATTCATAAATGCAGTTCCTTTTAAATGGTGAATGGCTTATTAAAAATGGTGTCTATCTCATGGGCAATATATCATGCCTGAATTTGTGCTGTCTTGCATAAATGCATAAGAAAAAGTGGATCCAAAATCCCGCAAGCCCAAAAACTTGAAATCTGATGGGAATAAGGTCTCCATTGGAACAATTTGTGTAAGACAATGCATTAACATTTCATTTGTTCAAGGCAATCCTAAACAGATTTACATCTGTCTAAATCCACTGAGTCAATATCCTTGGAAAGGTATAATTCTGCTTAGGGTTGCACGTTATTCATCTTTGGTCTCCCTACTTTTTTTCTTTATAGGAATATGTGTTCTTATAGCTGCTTACTCTCTTCTAATACGTATTACAAGGATTGGAAATAATACCAGGTTGGAAAAACAAGAAAAGCTTTAAAATACATGAGAGACAGTTCAAGCAATCTATAATTAGATACATGTACTTTCATTACTCAATTGATTCCTTCATTCTAGAGAAAATGACAATAAAATCAAAAGTAGGCCCAAATGGAAACATGTTAAAATTCACTATAGTCCTCCTGCACTTTAAAGGTTATTTTTGAGTGGTTCTTTCAAGAATGCAGAACAGCTTAGGCAGAAGATGTTAAAGTTTGTTGGGGAACAGCCATAGGATCTGGGAGTTCAAATTCCTACACATCCATGATGTTCACTGACTCACCTTTGTCCTTTGCTCTTTTTCAACTCACAGATTTTTCTGAGGATAAAATGAGGAAGTGAGAACTCTGTACTCTACCTTATGAAGAAGGGTAGGATAAAAATGTATCAAATGGTTACATTTGATGGCTATAATACCAAAGTGCCTTTTCTATACAGGAAACAATTGCAGCTGATTCCTAGGAATTTGGAAGACTTTTGAACTGAATTCCATACTCAGCTTTTAAATTAAACAGATTTGTCAACATGCAGTTTTCTATACAGTACTACAGAACATTGCCTGCGTGTCTATACACTATCAGGTTCTGGAAAAAATTTCATGGGAGTAAAACAGTTGAACAGAATAAAATAGATAAGTGGAATTAGAGTCTTATAGTGGAACCAGATAGATGGATCATGTAGCTTTATAGTATGCATGGAGAACCGGGGCAGACTGACCATTAATCTCTCTGGGGAAATTCTGGTGACAGCCTTCCCCTAAACTTAGACCCAAAACAGACACAGTGAAGGCTTAAGGGGGCATCTGCCCTGGCAACCAGCAGACTTTGATGCTGCAAAGGAGAAGAAGCAACACTCTCCCACACACTTTCTTGCTGCCACAGGCACCTTCTAGTTCTATGCCCTTTGACCTGCTAGACTCCAAACTTAAACCTGACCAGAACATTCAAGGTGGTAACAGTGAAGCATTGTTTCCCTGGGCCTTTTTTTGCTTCCCAATGCACCTCTATGGAGAGCATAATTTTGCCCTATTACAGAACAGTAATTTCTTCCATATTATGAAGTTCAAGAATCGCAGGGCAATTCTATATAAAGTTATTCTAGCCTAATCTCATTGATTTCAATGGTCTTAAATCTGAGTAATTCAACACAGGCTTGCACTTTTTTAAGTGCTGTTATTTCCTTTTACAGATTAAAACAAACACCTAAAGAAGTGTATTACAAGAAGATAATTCTTTGATAGATAGATAGATAGATAGATAGATAGATAGATAGATAGATAGATAGATAGATAGATAGATAGATAGATAGATAGATAGATAGATAGATAGATAGATAGATAGATAGATAGATAGATAGATAGATAGATAGATAGATAGATAGATTCTAAGCAACTTTTTCTACAAAGTGTTTCATGGCTTGGAGATACTTTCAACTTTGTAAGCTATTTTGTTTTATTATTATGATAGCAGAATAATAGAAAGTAAGAATTTCTGTTACAGGCCACACAGACATGCATGCATAGGCAAGGTGACCCAGTGCACTTGAGGGGAGGAGCAGTCCTCCACCTCACATTCTGGTCATTCACCTGGGCGGTAAAGACCTTGGCTGCGTGGCATGGCCCTTCCAATACAGGCTCACACAAACTTGCAAGCATAGGCAAGGTGGCCTAGTGTGCTGGAGGGGAGGAATGGCCTTCACCTCACATTCTGGTCATTCACCTGGCTCACTCAGTCTTGCAGTGCCTAGGCAAGTAATGGCCTGATGGCTCGAGGGGAGGTGCAGTCCTCTGCCTCATATCCTGATCATTCATCTGAGTAGTAATGACTTTGGCTCACAGGGCATGGCCCTTCCGATACAGGCTCACATGGACTTGCAACACCCAGGCAAGTAGTGGCCTGATGGCTCGAGGGGAGGTGTGGTCCTCTGCTTCACGTTCTGGTCATTCACCTGTGAGGTAATGGCCCTGTAAGCCAAGAGTTATAAAATAGTTCAAAGGACCTCAGAACCGCACAAACCAGGAAGCTAAGCATTCTGAAAAGGTTACTGGGGTCAGAGCATGGGAGACCAAAGCAAAAGTTTTGTTAAAGGATAATAACATCTGCCCTGCAAGGCAGGGTTGAGTATAACAAGGGAATTGAAACAGGGGGTACTGAGCACAGTAGCTTTGCTCTTCCAAACAGGGTCTCTTGCAGATGCCACCCTGGATCTTGGTTTGACAGCAGCCCATACCCAGGCTTTCTCTGTGATGGACCCACCCTGTGGAATGGCCTGCCTGAGGAGGTCAGGAGAGCCTCCACTCTCCTGGCTTTCTGCAAACAATGCAAAACCAAATAATTCAAAAAGGCTTTTTTACCCAGATAGGAGGGCTGTATGATAGGATCTTAGATGATCCACTAGTGTGTTAGGATCCATAGACCTCACCACTATGTAGTATTGGATTCCTACTAATACTATGTCTTTGTGAACTTCTATATATTGACCCTATGCCATTGTTTATGGAAATGTTCCTGATATTGATTGTACTAATCTCTCACTATGTCAACTGCCATGAGTCTCAGTGAGAAAGGTGGGCTATAAATGACACAAATAATAAAATAATAAATAAATAAATATTTTAGTGGTAAGGTGATTTAGAAATATTTTAAATAAGTAAGCAAAATATCTGAAGGACATCTGCCATTTCCTTAGAATGTGTTGTCACCTTCAGAAACCAGATAGATAACTACCAGTAAAAGGGCTTTCTATGTTTTAGCGCTTACACATGATTTCTTCCCAAATCTATTAGATTTTTGGAGCCAAGTGAATTTTATTCTCAGTTTTCTGGAAATCCTTGTTTTGGCTCCACTGTTCCTGGTTTCAAATGCTGTTTATTATCAATGCTACCTCAGTTTTACCTTGTGGTTTATTGTGTTTGAATTGGATTGGTTTATTGCATTTTGTATGTAATGGATAGCAAGCTACCTCAAGAGTATCTTGTTGGTAGCCAGGATACACATTGTTTAAATAAACAAATAAATACCCAGATTTCTAAATCTTTAGATCCACAGAAATCCCTACATTTCTAGACTTTCTGCCCATCGCATTTTTTAATTTTTTAATTTTTGTAGAAAAAAGCATATATTGCAAGAGAATCCTTAGCACATTAACTTATTTTCCATGGAACATCTGAATAGGTGCCATGGAATTTTAGCCTGTTGCCCATGATTCTAGGACTCTAAAGGATACTGAAGCAACAGTGGAGACCCCCAGCTCATCACCTCCTCTCAAAAGTTATTTAGCAACCAATCTGCAATTTGAACAAATTTGATATCACTTAATAAATCAATGAATCACCGAAATGTCCATGTAGCAAAATAACTACCATTGCTATATTTGAGATTCCCATATTCTATATTGAGCAGCAAGACAAGCACTATAGTCCATGCAAACGTCGTATATCAAAAGCATCAAATATCATGTCATGCAATTGTATCCAAATCAGATAGGAACTAAGAAAAGGAGATACGATATTCTCTTAAAGGGAGTGTCAGTTTCATTCTAAGTAAATTTCAAAATGGAGAAAAAACATTCAAAGGGATAAACTTTCCTTTTAGAGGGGTGGTTCATTACCAAATATGCCTTTTTGTGGGGGCTGCTGTACTTGCACTCTGGCTTTAATATTTAGTCTTCCGAGAAACTTACTTTTTATCTTTTGCTTCACCAGTGAACTATTTTCAAAAGCTCTGACACAGATCCATAAAGGTCTGTCCTTATTTGACAAAGATATTAAATATTAAGTTTGATTCAGTGAAGGCTAAATTAAGAAGTGACTTAGGGTCAGCAGCAATATTGAAATCCAATAAGATCATGCTTGGCTTGGTGTCTTTTAAAAAGTAATATCAAGCATCCAGGAAATTCCACTTTGTATAGACTGCACTTTTTAAAAAGGAGTCTCAGGTTTTTTCCTACTGGAAAGGAGGAGCTTAAAAGGAGCTCAACTCTCCCCACCCCCAACCCCCATGCTTACAATTCATTTAAAGAATGTACTTGCCAGCATTTTGGATGTTGATTCAGCTATCTATACTACTGCCCCCTTCAGGTGGCTGGTGTGCATTTTCATTTTCTTTAAATATAATATGAACACTACTTAGTTATCAAGATTGTGGTATGTTAGTCTGCTGGAGCCAAAACACAATAGTGTGGCACCTTAAAATCTAACAAATCTATTGTTTCATAATTCTAGTTTAAAGCTGCTGTGCTAATTCAAAGTAGCCACCAATTTGGTCTCAATGGGGGCCCCAGACTGAGGGTGGAAAGCTGCAATAGAAAGTACTTACCCCTCTTCATGTACACTGTGCATTTTGCTATGCCTCTTCTGCATATATCACTCTGACTGGGCATTAAACTCCATCAGGCATTTTTTAACAATCCAGGTCTGACATTTTGAAAGCCTGTGGTGACCCAATTCAGCTCAGGAACACTGTGTGTGTGTGGGAGGGGGAGGACTCTTGCCACCTGCATTTTCCCAAGCCCAAATGGCCCTGGCGAGGAGTTCTTTGCATCAATCCTCCACATGCAGCTTCAAGTTTATGCAAATAATTTTCCCACTGGGCCATAATGGCTCAGGAAAACAGTGGTGGGGGAAAGAGTCCTTCTTTCTCCCATGTTCCACTCCCAAGCCAAATCAAGCCCCCATAGGCTTTAAAAATGATATTCTTTGCAGCTGCTGCATGGCTGCAGAGAAAACAAGATGGTCCAGGGTACCCAGTTTGGCCCTGGGCTGTTTAGGGATTGCCATAGTTTTCATCAGTTCTCTGTATACTAATGCGACTTACCCTGCTGCTTCACCAGTTTGTGAAGCGCTCGGCCCACCCACCTCTCCCTGTTTTTAGTGCAAGACTAGCTGGCTGCTGTTCCAGAGCCAGGTAGGAATTTTTTACCTTTTTTCCAAGATTGGCTGTGGGAAAAGGGTTTTTTTCGCCTACCTTGCACTAATGGCAGTGTGTGAGGCATTTTGAGGTGGTGCTGCAGGGTTCTGTCATTGGCAGGAGATTTTGGGAATAGGGTGCGGGCCGGTGAGCACCCAGTGGCGCTTCCCCAGGGGTGGGGAACAGGGTCTGCAATTTAGTGCGGTATGCTTGTTGACGGCTACCGTAGCACTGGCAGATGCCTGAGGGGATACCTAAGTACAAGGCCTTCCCTCATGCTGTACGGCTGGGGCATTAGGTGCTTGATGGGGGGATCCATTGCCTGGCTGGCCGGGTTGCAGCCATCTAAGGGATGGCCTACACTCGGGGCATTGGGGCTCGCCCAGGCAGGTCAAGATGGTGGTCAGTGGGCTGATCCCGTGGCTTGACCTGTACCGCTTAGTTGGCCCTTGCCTTGTTTATGTTATGGTCATTTAATAAACGGCCCTTTAATTCCAAGCCTGTGTCTGTCTCTTCATTCCGGCTGGGGTTGCAATGCAAAACATCTTGAATTACTTGGCATTTGGACATACATATACCTACATGTATGTCCATGCACCCTCCCACCCCTGCCCACTAACCTTTCATACATACATGTCAAAGTAGGCTCTGGCTCATGATAGTTTATGCAGCAATAAACTTTTAAAGCACTACAGATGTCCTTAATTTCAGGTAGGTAGCTGCGCTGGTCTGCAGTAGAACAGCAGGATCTGAGTCCAGGTAGCTTTAAAGGTTTATACCTTGAAAATCTTATTAGTCTCCAAGGTGCCACTGGACTTAAATCCTACAAATGTCCTTCTTATTGATTCAGTTAAATGTCCAGTAGTGTGAAGCTGTGTAGCAGGTGGTCTTTTACCTCACTGAACTGGGGTTTTGATGAGAAATTTGACCTAATCCAATTTTTATTTTCTTGAATAAAAAAAACTTTAAAGTTGTCATGGAACTCATTTTATGAGCCACGTATGACTGACAAAGAGGACATGACTTTAGTCAATGGAAGGGAAAAAAGAAAATAAAGCAAAATGGAGTTTTGATGGTAACATATAGTAACATCAGAATTCTTCTTATTAATTTGTTAAGCCGCAACGGAGTGCCCACACAAAGCAACTCAGATCCTTCATTGCCTTTAACAGTGCTCCAAAAGCTCAGCCAGAGAATTTTGCATTAGAGTCCAATTTACCTGAAAGGCCATACGGAATAGTTTAGCAAAAGTCAACCATTATTCATTCTAATTGATTTCAGTAGGAAAGATTTAAGCAAGTCTTAAAATCAAAGTCTCAGTTTGGGCTATACTGTGCCATGAATTTTAAAATCTGTATTGTAAATATATTTGTAAATCAATTACATTTAATAATCACTTCAAGTCAAGCTGGATTCTCCAAGAATAGTTTATTTCAGCATTGTAAAAGAAAAAAAAGGGAAAAAAGAGATCCAAACTGGCTGCACGGTGCGCCTATATTTTAATGCTACTACTATCGTAACTAGCTATAAGAGCTTCAAAGGATTGTTCACCTCTTTTGAATTACTTCCATTCAGAGTGCTGTGACTGTTTATCAGTGTATTTTGGGTGACTGAGACACTTTAATCTTTTACTTTTTATGATAAGAGCTACAATAAATAAAGAATATTAAGCCCTGCTGTTCTCAATTTCCCTTTTTAAAAGAGAATAAAAGTTAAAAGTGGAGGGGTCAATGGAAAGCATTGGCTCTACTGGTAACCCAGAATGAAAATGTCAAATTCCAGGTTTCAAGTCTCACATGGTATTATATAAAATGTAGGAAAAAATGAGTTCAGTATTCAGTTTCTCTGCTGCCTGAAATAGAAATAGTTTCATCGCACCTGACTGAGTTTTACCGTGGGAGCATCTGGTCCAAAATTATAATAAAAACCCAGAATTGTTAAAAATTGTATGCAGCTTTACTATTCCATTGTTCCTATAATGTATGTTTCCAATACAAAAAAAAAAGCTTATCTCTTAAAAATGAAATTTGAAAGTGCAAGAATACATTATAATGCTCCAAAGAGATTCTAGGCTTTTTTTTTTTAATGGGGCCATTAAACATGGGCTGGTCAGATGAAGGCAATTGGAAATACCCTTAACATATATTATTAACAGCCTTGTAAACTATGCCTCGTCCTCTGTAAACTCCAGTCTGCCTGCCTTTTAGTATATAGCGTAAAATGTACCTCACCAGATTGGATCATGAAGTTTTCATATATACATCTTTATAAATTCTAGAGCTGGTAATTCTCATATGTAATGATTAAAGTGATTCCAAAGACTTCTTTTTCAGTTCTATCAGGCATCTTTAAAAAAAAACAAAAAAAACCCTTCTTTTAACATATCTGGCATGCAGACAGTGCAATGTTCAGCACCACCTTAGCCCTCTACATGTGACCCAAAGGTGTAGAAATGAATATACCTTCTGAGGAAAATAAATGCTGTCAGACTTGCTCACTGGACTCGCCACCATCTCCACATACTGATTGAAATGTGTATCCATGGTCCTATGTGCTTCTATCCCAAAATACTTAGACTCAAAGAAAGTCACTCTGAGTAGGTCTACTTGGTAAGAAGTTCCATTTTGTTCATTCAAGCTTACTCCCAGGAAAGTGTTCTTAGTATTGTGGCCTAAATATATGACATGATTGTTTCCCCTGCAGGAATGCCATTTTAAAGATCAAAGGGAGTTTTCTTTGACTTGAACTGCTGCTTGGAGGGGGTCTTCTGCTTCCTAGGCCGTAGCGCTTTGGCATTTGGATTTGTGTCTGGGGGAGGAGGTGAACTCTGAAAATTTTCAAGAGCATCATTCCCTCTGAGGGACTCTGTCTGGGGGACTGGAGTGGCTGTTATATACATATATTCGCACGTGTGTGTGTGTGTGTGTGCATATGTGCATATATGACTGTGAAAGAATACACAGAATATAGTCAGAATCTGAGCACATATCCTTTACCAGGAGTCTTCAGGCAGAAGAAACAGACGTATATTCTGTGTATTCCTTCACAGTTCCCGTTATTCACCATGAACTGGTAACAGTTCCCTGTTATTCACCATGAACTGGTATTTGTTGGTTCTCATCAACTGAGTGTTTTATTTGAAAGTTAGTGGGACAAAATTCTGTTTTCGATAAACATCCACAAACAATTAGTCAAGTTTGAGTCTCCACCAACATTTATTTGTCATTTATAGTCCACCTTTCTCACTGAGACTCAAGGCAGATTACACAGTATGAGATTAGTGCAATCAGTATTGAGTATATTTCCATACTGTATCAAGGACATTTCCATAAACAATACCATAGGATAAATAGATACAAATTTTATCTTGACATCCCATCTTGGCGTTAGCAAGAATCCAATACAGAGTAGAAGAAATACTGAAACAGAACATAATCAATTCCAGGACTGACATTACACAACATGAAGCACAGGTAGTACATAGGAGTACATACTTAAAGCAACAGATAATATGTAAGGTAACATAGTGGTGAAGTCTATGGTCCCTAACTCATGCATGTATCCTTTAGAAATATACCTCTGAGATCCATGGACTAAGTTCCCCACCTTCACCTCACTCTTATGTGTTGCTTAGTTGGTGAGTCAGTCCTCTTATCTTCTCTGAAGCCATGATGCTGAAGTGAATATTGGGATAGCTACTGCTTATTAGCAAAAATTAAAAGAACTCCACAACTGGCTCACAACAAAGACCTATAGGAATTTATTGTTTTCATCTTCCTTCCATCTCCTATTGTCTCTTTGTATATTGACAAATATAAATACATTTGAATAATGTTTTAGTTATGTTATTGGCTTATTGTCACAGAGGAAAGAATGCAGTGCAAGATCATATGAAGGACAAAAAGGGAAGGAATAAGATGAAAGGATTTTGGAAAATTCAGAAACAGAAGGTTTGGGTTAAGCTCCCCAAGGGCTGAATAGCTTAAAAGGAGACTGTCTCTGGGTTCGAGAATGATGTATATATTATCAGAGTCCAAATCTATAGTTTCAACAATCCAGTGAACAGAATTATGGGCTCTAATCTCACCATGAAAGGCCTTGGTCCTATTGACTAGAAAGGGTACCTCTATTAATTTTCTTGTAGTTGTGATGACTGCATTGATTCATTACATGTTGCAACCGTAACGTTATATAACTTTTAATTTCCAAAGCACTTCACATACATAATCTCATAATCATTATAGCAAACCTGTAAAATAGGCCAATATTTTTATCTCCACATTCCAGATGAGGAAGTGGCTTATCTCAAATCACCTTGAGATTTCATACCTGGATATTCAGTAATATTTATCATCCCTTACAGAGCCTTGTTTTAGGGATATAGAAACTGCAGGATGAGTCCATTTAAAGAAACTACAAGTAGCCAAGACAATGCAGTCCTCCTGACCAGGCTGCTGGGGCCGGGGGCCAGGTTTGCTGCCCCAGAAGGGGAAAAGGCAATCTGCCTCTTCCTGGGCACCCAGGTAACACCCAGGGGGTGGAGCAGAGGACTTATAGGCAGGCTCCACTCCTCTGGCCTGCAGTCGTTCCCTCATGCTTGGCCCACCCACCTCTCCCTAGGGCAGTGCAGGACTAGCCGGCCAGTGTTTATCAGAGCCAGGCAGGAATTTTTCTTCTCTCTTTATTGGGACAAGAGGGGAGTAATTTTTCACCTACCTTGCACTGGGTGCAGTGGTAATGTAAATAGTTTGACCGCTGGCAGGATAGGATAAAAATGAGCAGGCCCTTGACACATTCCCATTAGTTGGGAATTGGGGTCTGTCAGGAGCAGCTGGAAGGCTTTACAGCTGCCAGTTGTGAGGGCAGACTGCCTGGTGGGACTGCTGGACAAGGCCACTCCCAGGCTCCATGGCTGTTGGGGGTTGGAGCTTTAAAGGGGAACCATTTGCCTGACTGCCAAGTACCAGCCATCTTTTGGATGGAACACCCCCATGGCAGCAGGGGCTTGCCCAGAAAGGTCGTGGAGGTACAGGGAGACCCCAGGGCTTGACCTGTACCACTAGTTAGATCCCTTGCCATAATGACAGGCTATCTTATAATTAATAAAGTGGCCCTAATTTATACTCAAAATGTGTACCTGCCTTTTATTTTGACTTGGGGGGGTGCAAAACAGTAGTAGGACATATTCCTTATTTCTGTTAAAAGTATTTGCATGTAACTAAGGAATGATGGCAGAAAATGAAAAATAAAAATAGACTATATAAAGAACTCAGATGTGAGAATGGATGAAATTTTCACTCAGTAGTTTCATTTTAGAAGCTTCCTATGACCTTAATATTAACTGTTGAGATACTCAATATTTGTTAGTCTCCCTGCAACCAACACACCATTTTTAATAGACCAGATTGCAAGTGACTATATTGGTACCTAGCAACCCCCCAAAATAAAAGCCATGTAAAGCGTTCTCTTTATACCAACCATGAGTGTGCAAGCTTTAGAGTTCTTCATTACATTTAAAAAGAGGGGAAGAAGATGGCACACCCGGCTGCATGTGAAACATGCTTAGGCTGGGTGCCACTTTTTGCCTCACTGCACGGATGGAGAGACAGCCTTACATTCCTGGGCATTCAGGCTTTGGGAGGTGGGGCCTGGCCCTGTAAAGGGTGGCTCCGCCTCTGTAGGGCTCAGTCAGCTTTGAAAGCTCAGCCCACCCACTGCACCCTATGGCAGTACAGGAATAGATGGTTGCTGGTTACCAGGGCCAGGTAGGAATTTTTTCTCCTTTTCCCAAATTGGCACAGGGAAGAGGTGTTTTTCGCCTACCTTGTACTGTCTTTTAGGAGTGGTATTTGGAGTGGTGGAACTGTAACCTAGGTCCCTGGCAGGTTAGATTTGGGTAGACAGAGCGGGCCGGTGAGCACCCAGTGGCACCTCCCCATTGGTGGGGAATAGGGGTCTGTTAGGGATCGGCTGGTGGGCTGTACGGCTGCCAACTGAGAGGGCAGATTGCCTGTGGGACCCCCTGTACAAGTCCTTCCCTCAGGCTTCACGGCTGGGGTGTATGGAGCTTTAAGGGGGGAACCATTTGCCTGGCCGGCCGGGTTACAACCATTCACATGGATGGCTCGCACCTGGGGCAGGGGTGACTCGCCCAGACAGGTTGGGGAGGAGGTCCGGGGTGATCCCTTGGTCCTGACCTGTACTGCTAGTGATGCCCTTGCCGTTATTAAGTTTAATGTTGGTCAATAAATGGCCCAAATTTATATCCAAGCCTTGTGTCTGTCTCTTCATTCTGAATGGGGGAGCAAAAGAGATGTTAAGCTATAAGCCATAAGTTCTTGGCATGAATTATCTTTCCTTCCTTCCACTTTTTTAAACATTGAGTCTGATGACTATTGTATTGACACATTAGTGGATGTAGCAGTATTGTTGTGCTATAGTAATAATTTCTTGTGCAGATCTTGAACGTTTGTATTCTGGTATGTGTTGTTAAAATATGCTACATAGAATTTATCATTTTAAGGATAGATTTTTAGCTAAGATATTTTCTCTAATACTTTTTGTAAAGTTTTGCTATCAGAAATATTTATAATGTTTCCATAGTTATCTGATCTCATATCTCTGGATTTCTATGTGTGCATATGTTCAGACACATGACAGGGAAATACTACCAAACACAAGAGTTGCAAGTGATGACAGTAAAAGTAATATCAAGTAAATCAGTAGCCAATGAATGTATAAGGTTACTGAAAACATTTTTAGAAGTGGCAAAAAGGGCCACTAAATAACTAATATCAAGAAGGTACTATGGATGCTACAGATTCCAAAAACCTTGCTAGTCTCTGCTAGCAAAACATTTTATGACATTTTAAAGACTAAAGGCATAATCCAACCATAGTTAAGCACCGTTAAATTGCAATCAAGTAGATGGACTTAATGTTCCAAAGCAGAGTTACACCTTTCTAAGCCCACTGATTGTTAAAATAGGTATATACAATTTAAATCCTTGATCTGTGCAATCTGTTTTCAGAAAATCTGAACAACAAAGAAGAAAAGGGCGGGGGGAAGCCCCAACAAACTCAATTCAGACAAGCAGAGGAAAAAAGAGAGAGGTGTCAAGTTACAATCTAAAATGTAAAATATATTCCAAGAAAGTATTTATTATGAATGTGCACAAAATATAGGTTAAAAACAAGTTAAAAACATAAGGTCTGAATGGCAGGCTACATGCATATGCTAAAAATTGCTAAAATGTTCTTCATACACAGATGATGATACAATTCAATGACCAACACAAAGACAGACCATATGCATTTCGGCCCTAAGACCTTCCTCAGAGGTCAGTTGTACAATATTTAATCAAACACACCCACACATTCAGAAACCAATATAGAAATGCTCCTGATGCTTTAACTAAAATTCTTGTATTGTGTGGTATAATACAAATGTTGCTGCAGACCAAGGACTGTATTCACACAACACTCTTCATTTGATATTGTATTCTGAGGCTTGGTTTCCAATGTACTGGGGTGTGTTTCATAAATCTGCAGTTGAAATAAAGTGGCACGCTGCTACTGAATGCAGCAGCCGACTAATGTCAGGGGCTAGCTTCTGGGAACATACGTTGCAGGTGAGTGCTAAATGGGGTGAGGAGAGCTGGGAGGGGGCATGGTGACAAGAAACACACGGACACAGTGCTGGAGGTAAAGAGGCCACAACTTTATTGAAATTACAGCTCAGGGAGCAAAGGCGTGCATAGGGCACAGATCCGAGCATCGGCTGACCCGTCTGCCAAGCCGATGAACCACACGCCCCCTCAGACCCCTGCTGAGGGGGGGGGGAACCATGGGATGACAGTCAGTGGGATGCCAGGTGGGTGTACACCCCTGTGTGGATCATCCCATCACCTGGGAGTGAGGTGAACTGACAGCCCCCGTCTGGGCATGCACCGGCCATTCCTCACTCCCCAGACCCCTTATGGGGATCCCCATAATAGGGAAACTGAGCCTGAGGGCCCTGTTTCCCCCCAAACGGATCAGTGCCCAATGCCCCAATCCGCAGCCTGCTCACTCCAAAGTTGTGACAAAAGGGGGGGCTGGTCAGGATGCCACCACGGGCCAAGTGCTGAGGGGCGGGGATCAGCCATCCGACCAGGGGCCCACGCCGGATGTGCCTGGGCAGAATCACCTGGCCCCTGGACACTCCCCGCCCCTCCTCAACATGGCGGCCCCATGCCGCTTCCCCACTCGCCTCCCCCCACATCGCCCGCAACTCAGGACCCCAGGTGAGTCTGGGAGCCCTTCAATTCAAAATGCTAGTTGCAACACTGAAAGCCCTTCAGGACCATATTTGAAGGACCATCTTCTTCCATGTGTCCCTGTATGCCAACTACGGTTCACTAGGAGCCATTTGTTGGGTATCCTATTACTTACCGTGGTCCATCTGGCATCGACTCTTCTCCATCGTGACTCCTGCTCAGTGGAATGGGCTCCCTGAAGAAGATGAGATATTCTGAAGGTGCTGCGAGGACTGCTTGTTTGTCAGGGATTTTGAGGAGGCTTTTAAATGGGGGAGGGAAGGAAATCTCCTTGGGATTATTGTATTTTGGGTTTAATTGGAAATGTATTTTTATTATTATTATAAACTGCCTTCAACCATGTGGAAAGGTGGGATATAAATGTTTGAATAAATAAATAAGCTTTCTGGGTGATCTCTCTGATCTACCACACAAGGTTGTTGTGAGGAAAAAAATGAAAGAAAGGAGAATGATGAAAGCTGCATTGGGTCCTCATTAGGAAGAAAAGTGGCATATAAATGCAATAAATACATCATTTTAAAAAGAGATGAAGACTGGAAGGGCAGATTAAAAAAAAGTTGGTTGAGTGAGTAAGAAGGTTAGAATAAAGTAGGGAAAAGGGAGAGGACATAGGGGTTGCCATGAGGAGGGAAAGAGGAATTGCCCCCCCCCAGTTGAAATGAAAGGCAGACACAAAGCTTGGGATTAAAATTGGGCCACTTTATTGATTACAACATAACTTGTCACTACGGCAAAGGATCTAGCTAAGTAGCGGTACAGGTCAAGCGCTGGGGTCACCTCGGACCTCCGCCTTGACCTGTCTGGGCGAGCCCCCACTGCTCCAGGGGTAAGCCATCTGATAAATGGCTGTACCCGGAAGCCAGGCAAATGGTTCCCCTTCCAAGTATGCAGCACCTCGCTGTACAGCAAGAGGGCCTTACTTGTACAGGGGAGCCACGTGGCAGTCTGCCCTCACCACTGGCTACTGTACAGCCCACCAGCTGCTCTGGACAGATCCCAATTCCTCACCAATGAGGATGTGCCAAGGGGGGTCACCAGCCCGCTCATTTGCCATCCTAACCTGCAAGTGGCCGAACTATGTACAGCACCACCAACAAATTACACAACACAAATCCCACAGTGCAAGGTAGGCAAAAAAACATTTCTCCCCTTTCATGCCAATTGGGAAAAGAGAAAAAATTCCTACCTGGCCCTGATAAACAGCGACCAGATAAGCCTGCACTACAAAAGGGAGGGTGGGTGGGCCGAGCAACCAGTGTGCTTCTGCAAAGGGAGGGGGTGCGAAGCAGGCTTATATGCCTTTAGCTCCGCCCTCCCTGAATACCAATATGCCTTCCCTTGAAACCGCCTTCCCTTCCTCCGAGTGGCAAAAGCGGCCCCCACCCTAGCCGCTGCGCTTTCGGGTGGGAAGGGGCCATCATAGTATAGAGAAACGAATACAGGGGAAATTAAGTGACTCCCACATTCAAGTCTTTGCACATTCTCCACCTGTGTGTGTATGTCATATTGCACAAATCAAAGATTTTATAATATATATATATTATAAAACCGGCCTAAATTTTTTTATATATATATATATATATATATAACTAATCATATTACATTGTATTGCATTATTACATATTGCAATAAATTTATAGTGGCAACATTACATTCCAGAATGTGAGATTCTTGACGGAATTTATAAAAATAGTCCCTAATAATGCATTCATTGCTGCACTTCCTAGAAAAGGCTCCCCTGGAAGATACACAGTGGTTATAATCCTTTTGTCCATTCAAAGATATTTAAAACTACTGATGTCTCAGATTTTTCTCATCTATTTCCTTCAATTACATGTAATTGTGCTCATTAAAGTAATCTAGAAATCATTTTGCTTGTCTACCTAAAGACCAAGGGGCATAATTATAAAAGTAACTTTCCCTTCATTTCCATTCAAAAAGATTTAAATGAGCTGAGGTAGCACTTTTGTTAAGTAAAAGGTAATAAGAAAAATAAAGAAACTACAAATTAAGAAATAATGAATATATAGACTGTCATCTAACCCAAGAAATTTAAGATCAGTGGCACAGAACATTAATGCAACATGATAAATTGATCAAAGGGCATTATGAAGTGTTGTAGTATGCAATAAGAATTTAAGGTAAAAATAGAAGCAGAAGAGATCTTTAAACAAACTCGTACCCAAACACACCTGTTCGTTATGTAGGGTTATATCATATATAACATTTTCCTTGTCTAAAATCTTAGCTCATATTTCTTTTCCATGAATGGTTGCTTGATTACTTAAATCAGTGAACTATAAATTGTAAACAGTGCATTTCAAACATACTCTTCTGGCAGAAAAAGTGCTATACAATGAAAGAAGCAGATGGAATAGGCAAGAGAGGTGCTGGTGGAAATATGATATACGTTCTTGTCTGTCCTTCCTTATAAACATTAGAACATCTAATGGCAGGAAATATTAAGGGAGGATTTCTAAGAAAGGAGTCACAGCAAATGCTAATAGAATTGAAAGCTGGAATACATGGATGCTGAAGACATTAAAACAAGTCTGTTGAGCCAAAGTGGTACATTAGAAATGGGGCTGCTTTTACAAGTTTAGATGTCCAAGCTCTTTTCTCCCTGGTCATAAAACTAAAGGTGATCTTCCAGGCAGTCGTCCTATATTTGTGTAACTCACTAGAGCTGAGGGCTGAACTGGGAGTTCATCATCCAGTTGCAGGCATGGCGCCAGTGGCTGAGGCGGGTTGCCTGAAAATACCAGCGGCAAGCGGCAGGGGGCCGCTGGAAGAGTATGGGGCAGGGCAAAAAGCGAATGCACTAATTCTGTTTGTTCTAGTTGCAGGCATGGTGGCCTCCTGAGCACCTGGGCCGGTCTCCCGAGCATTGGTGCCGGTGACTTCCTGAGCGCTTGGGAGTCATGGTGGAAGGAAACATATTAATGCTGTTTGTTCCACTTGCAGTCACGGCATCCGCGGCTGCGGCGGGATGGCTTGCAGACAACAATGGTGATTGGCCGGTGGCCTCCTGAGCATGGGTGCTGGCGGCCTTTGAGCACTAAGGGGTCATGCCAGGAGTAAATTAATTAATATGGCTTGTTCTACACGCAGGCACGGCACCAGCGGCTGTGCGGGGTCACTTCCAGACTACAGCAGTGAATAGCCAGGGGCCGCCCGAGCATGGTCGGTCCCATCAAGAATGAATGCAGCAGCACAGTGATGCTAGTCGAAGATGGGCCATCCCCCGGGGCGTGACGGCAAAGGACAGACAGTGCCATCAGGACAGGCAGCACAGCATGAGCCTGGAGCCAGGAGGAAGCAGTGGGGTCCCCTTGGGCATCCCAGTGGAGATTCCTAGGGCTATTTGAACCAGTCGCCTGTGGGGGCCAGGAAGGAATTTTTCCTACAAGGGGCCAGATTGGCTGGGGCCCCTTGCGTTTTTTGCCTTCCTTTGGTCAGCTACATCGGGGACCCTAGGGGAGGGAAGTGGCTCCAACTTGGTTGGTTGCAGCAGTTGGAGCTTTGGCGGGAGTCGGGCCTCCGGCTCTCCTCCAGTGGCGGGTTTGTGGTATTGGGCCGGATCCCAACAGGGTGAGTCGGCCACGGGTCTGCTCACCCCGACGGATTGGAAGGAGAAGGCTGCCTGGCATGTGCTGGTGGGGGATGACACTTGCTGTGTCGGGCCAGCACGGGACTGGCAGAAGATGCATCGGTCGGCAGGATGGCCCCCGATGCCAACGGGGATCCGTGCCCAGATGCCGGGCCAATGCTCCATCTAGCTGTAATCAATAAAGTTGTGGCCATTTTCTAACCCAAGACAGGTGTTGTGTGAGTCATTTGAGCAGGAACGCAGACTGATATAACACATAGGCGACAAAAGGAGCTCGCTGAATCACCAGCGTGCAGTGTTGTCGCTGTTGTGACAGACGCAGTGGAGGCATCACACCCAGGATGGGGAGGAGCGCCCAGACCATGTCCGGTCAGCAGCATGGTGGGCGCCATTCCTCCAAGGACTTCGGCAGGAGCAGCGCGTTTCCCACCCACCCTCCGCTCAATGGAAGGGAGTGATGACTGTCACAACTTTATGGGTTTGGCGGGTTTGTGGCATTGGGCCGGATCCCAACAGGGTGAGTCGGCCACGGGTCTGCTCACCCTGACGGATTGGAAGGAGAAGGCCGCCTGGCATGTGCTGGCGGGGGATGACACTTGCTGTGTTGGGCCAGCACGGGACTGGCAGAAGATGCATCGGTCGGCAGGATGGCCCCCGATGCCAACGGGGATCCGTGCCCAGATGCCGGGCCAATGCTCCATCTAGCTGTAATCAATAAAGTTGTGGCCATTTTCTAACCCAAGACAGGTGTTGTGTGAGTCATTTGAGCCGGAACACAGACTGATATAACACATAGGCGACAAAATCATGAATGTCCTGGAATTTTATAACTGAAGGCTTTAAAGAGAGAATGTTCTGAAGCTTTAAAAGAATACCACCCACTACACACACTTCTTCATGTTAGTAGCTATCCTTTATTTTCCATTTCTGACAAGCTGGTTTAGGAGAACATCATATAACCTTTCAACTGTAACTGAAATCTCTGAATATCTATCATGACTGAATAATTCTTTTAGTTTTTGAACAGCTTTCATTGTTTTTTTTCTTTAACAGCTGAAAATTCTGTTAGATACACTTAGTTTTAGATACTAACAGAATGGTAAGCGAGACAATGGGCGTCTGGATCATTTGATGCAGTAATTTTAAAAGCTCAACAAGTAACTGAAATCATGCCCAAAGATACTTCCCTTGATTGATTTCCACCTTATGAGTAGGGCAAATCATGTTGTGCTGCCTTGGTACAGTTTTTAGATGTTCTGCTCTATTTGTAAATAGTGATGATAAAACTACCAGGGCACATTCTTGGTTGACATTGGACAGATTGGACTGTACCTACTCAGGAGAATAAATGGACACAAATCAGACATTAAAAAAATGAAAACTCTCAGAAGCCAGTGGGAGACCATTTCAACCTCCTGCACACTCAGTAATAGTGCCATCATAAGAAGAGTTACATGCTTAAGTTTTGATAATTCATTAGAAGAGTTTCGAAAGAAGACTCCAAAGTGAAGATGCCAACAGGTAAATCTGACACTAGACTTGTGTATGGGTTTTAAAAATTTATTATTAATTACAAAAAATGTGTTTTGCAATTATCATAATTAATATAAAAAAAACACAAATTCCCCGTCACAACTGACTATAATGAAAAAAGCCCATTATTTCCTATCATTTTGTTCTCTTTCTTTTGTTACTATAGTCTTGGCTTTCTCTGACTCTGTTGGTTTCACTTTTACAAGGCAGGCATTTGCCTAATAAAGGCATAAACTGTGTTCGGTAGGGAGAGTGGAGAGAGAGGCTCTAGGGTTTCTTGATTGACCTAAAGCTGTAGCTACATCATTACATAAACATGTGAAGGACTGCCTTCTGCTCCCCTCCCAATGCGTGCCTTGCTGTGATAAATTTCCCCTTGTGGTCTGTGCTCCGCTGCTTGCCTGCTCTTCTCCAAACCACATCTACCTTGAGGTCCTCCTGCTCGCTCAGTTGCTTTATCATCCTTGTGTTACTTGTCAGTCTGCCTCTTGCTCATGCTATTATCTTTCAAGCTAAGCGGCTGCAATACCAAATTCCTTCACTGCATGCTCCTATATATTTTGCTGTGCACTTGGGATCTTCCCTATCAATTATTCCAAAGACTTTAATGTTACAATGGGTGCCTTTCATTGCCTGAAAAAGGGAGAGCCCTTTGTTCCCTCTGTCTGAGATTTGGAAATACGGGTGTTCTAGGGGAGTGGTATTATCCCAGAGGGATTCCAGTTGGGATGAAAGCCATGAAAGTACAGACCCAGGAAAGAATATCTTCAATTGAAACCAAAAAGAAATAATAAACAAAATAGACTTAAGAAAATGAAACAACAATAACAAAAGAAATAATAACAAAACCATGAGAAACAGCACAATAACTAACAAGTCCCTTTGGAATTTATGACAAAAACAAATAAACAAACAAACAAAAACAAAAATACCAACTCCCGTGCATGAGTCTGATACTATCATGCTTGAGCTCAATAGGATCTGGGAACAGCTAACTCTCCACAGAATGTAATTATCCTTCCTTTTTTTTTGCAGATGTTTGTGAACAGTTCATTTTAATTTGCTAGTTCATCTGTTGGGAGTTATACCCATCCATTGTGATCCTAACATTTAAGCTTTAGACTTGTTTTCATTTGTGAGCTTGGAATGGTGGAACTTCTGGCTTCTCTTTTTAATAACTCCTCCATCTCCACTCTTCTTTATACCCTTAATAATATAACATTCTTCTGCCCACTGAGTGTAATGCTTTATAATCTACAAAAGTGAGTTCTGGCTCATGAAAGCCTGAATAAATCCATTAGTCTTTTAAGATGCCAAAATATACTTTGTTACAACAGACCAGCATGACTACTTTTCTGCAAATGGGATGTAAGATACACATTGGATGCTTCAAAGATGCAATCCTGAAGAACACCCAGAACCACGATCTCACTCAGCACTTTGTATCCCTTTTCAGGAGAATTAACAATCACAAAATAGGAATCTTTCCATTGGAGTCATAGAACACAAGCTGGTTGATGTGAAAAGTGAAGGGGAAAAACTGTAATGATTAACAATATGAGTTAGCTGTCCTTTTTAGTTCACTTTGTATATGCCATTCTAGGCCTTTATTAGTTTTAAGTATTTTTTCCTTTTCTGTTTTTCTTTCTTTCATTTTTCCACAATAAAATAAAAAAAAATTAACCCCCCCCCCAAAAAAAAGAAAGAAAGAAAAGAAACATTAAATGTGTTTGTATGTGTCATTTTTAGTCCACCTTTCTTACTGAGACTCAAGGCAGATTCTATAGTGTGAGATTAGTACAGTCAATATCAAAGACATTTCAATAAACAATGCCATTAGATATATTAATACAAATTGTAAAGATATAACTTCAGCAAAAATCCAATATGAATTTGAACAAATGATGAAAGAGAGTATAAGCAATTCTAAGACTGACATTAAACAACATAGAACTACTCAGTAGGATCATACTTAAAGCAATAGATAGGACATAGTAGCACATAGTAGTGAAGTCTATGGTCCCTATCTCTTTAGCAAAGCATCTCTTTAAGACTACCTCATAGTACAGCCCTCTTATCTGAGTAAAAAAGCCTTCTTGAACAATTCAGTTTTGAATTGTTTGTAGAAAGCCAGGAAGGGACCGAGGCCCGACTTACCGGGCGGAGGCTTTGCAGCCGGCGGCCGGAGGGAAGAACGGCTGCGTGTCCTCGGCGTCGGCGTCCCGGCAGGCTCCCCGGTCTGGGCGGCCAATCAGTTTGAACCTTGGCCGCCCAATCAGTCTGCCGGGGGGGCGGCCGCCGGGGGGGTGGGGCCAACCGCCGGACCTGGAGGGCGAGGTTCTCCCTCTGGTCCGCCGGCTCTGCACTTAAGCAGACCCGGCCCCCGCCTCCCGGCAGTCTGCACCGGGACGCGAACGAGAGAGGACGGCGAGCAAGAGGCTGGAGAAGACGAAGGCGCGGCGAGTCAAGCCAACCGTTCCAGCGACCGGCTCCCTGACCTGGGTCAGGTGGGAGCGCCGCGGCCGGAGTCGGGCGTAGCTGAACCCGAACTTCGGCGCGGTGAAGCGGGGACCGGCGGAGCACGAGCAGAGGACCGGGAGAGCCTTCCAACGGCCGCTCCCTGACTCGGCGTCAGGTGGGAGCGTGGCAGCCAGGGGTTGGGTCTAGCTGAGCCCGAGCACCCGCGCTGCGAGGAAGGTGCTGCAGGCTGACTGCTGCCCGGCCACAGGCCCCTTTTGCAAGGCCCCTTCTCCTCCTTGGCCTATACCAGGGTGGTTGCTTCTGGGCTCTCTGTTTTCCTCCTTTTCGCCAGCCGGAATTCCCCAGGAGGGCTCCACAGGGATGGCTCCCACACGCAGCGGCAGGGGAGCCAGGTCCAAGCTGGGGGGACACAGCGGCAGGCCAGGTCCCTCTGGGAAGGGGGAGGAACTGGGAGCTGCACAACGGAGGCAGGGTGTCTCTAAAAAACCCGCCTCCCAGGCGCAGGGGAAACCTGGAGGAAAGCGGGGAAAGGGTGAAGGGGCTGCAAGGGGCGCACGCCAGGCAACCCCAAGGCAGGCAGCCCCTGTGCCCCCATCCCAGGCTCCTTCCAAGAGTGGTGGGGGGCGGAAGGCTGGGGCCCACGCCAAGGCAGGAGGTGGGGGAGGGCGGAAGGCTGGGACCCTCCCCAAGTCAACACGGGCTAGCAGGGCAAGGGGCCAGACCAGCCCTGACCCTTCTCCCAGCTCACTGCAGGAGATCGGGAGGGCCTTAGAGTTGCTCACAGCAAGGGTCGAGCAACTGGGGAACTCCGAGCATGGGGGGGGCTCTCCCCCAGGGCCTGTTGAGGTCCAGAGGGCCGCAGGGAGCAAGGCCAGCAGAGGGGGCCGGGCTGCCCGGTCCCCAAGCCTGAGCTCCAGTGCCTCCAGTTGCGAGCGGCAACCAGCTAAGAGGAAGAAGAGGACATCCAAAAAAAAGGCAAGGAGGTCCAGACGGCACGAGGAGTCAGACAGCGGGGGATCATCAGGTGAGTCCTCCTCCTCTGGTGACGAGACTCCTGGGGATGATTACTGGAAAGAGGCCGCCTCCGTCCCTGGCCTCCCAGGGTGGGCGCTACGCAGGAGGGTGGGAAGTGCCCCCAGCGGGGACGCCAGGGTCATTTGGGACGTGGGTCAGGACAGGACCCCACCCCCTCTTCCCAAGCTGTTCGGGGACGACGAGGACCCTCCAGGCATTCACTTGGCCCGTAAGGTTAGGGAACGGATACTTGATGGGTTCTATGTGGATGTTTTTGCCCTGCTCAGGCCCGAGGCTGAGGATGGCAGGAGCGCCCCCCCCTCCAAAAAAGACAAAAAGGGGGTTAAGAAGGAAGTCGCCGAGCGCACATTCAATAATTGGTTGGAAGGATTTAATGTTTACATGGGGGTGGTGCAGGCTGCCTACCCGGACAGGGGTTGGCACCTATCCAACCACCTGGGTAACGTCCTCAGGGCCCGGGCGCTGGCTGGCGAGGGGGCTGCCATGGATTATGATGAGGCCTTCCGCAAAAGGGCCTCACACAACCCCAGGGCCAGATGGGACTTGATTAGCCAGAAGCTCTGGCTGTGGCTGGTTGGTCCACACATGAGGGGGAGAGGGGAGGGCCCCCAGCCCGGGCGGTGGTTCAGGCGGCGGGAGAAATCCCGTTGGCTATGCTGGGAGTTCAATCAAGGGAAATGTCAGCGGCAGAAATGCCGGTACGAGCACAGCTGTGAATCGTGTGGTGGCTCCCATCCCCGCTCGTCATGCTCTCGGGGCCCCCCTCCCTCAGCCCCCTTTCGGGGAGGCCGGGTCTCCAACAGCGGCTCCCATAAGGATGGAGGTCCCGGCGCCAACGCCGCCTCAGCCAACAGTGGCAAGTAGCTCCGGGTACACAGACTTAGGCTTGGCATTCACCCCGGTGCGCGTCGAGCCCCTACGCCTGCTCCTTGCCCGCTACCCCAACAGGCAGGCTGCCAGCTTCCTGCTAAAGGGCTTCACGGCCGGCTTTAGGATCCCTTGCGAGGGGCCCCGAACTGCAACCACCTCCGGCAACCTGAAGTCAGCCAGGGAGTTGCCAGAGGTGGTGGCGGCCAAGATAGCCAAGGAGGTGGCGGCGGGCCGGGTGGCGGGTCCCTTCCCTTCCCCTCCCCTGCCGAACCTTAGGGTTTCCCCCCTGGGGGTGGTCCCCAAGAAGACCCCGGGGGAATTCAGACTGATCCACCATCTCTCCTACCCCCGTGGTTCCTCGGTTAACGACGCCATTCCACAGGAGCTATGCTCGGTGAGATACGCCTCCTTTGATCACGCTGTTCGGCTGGTCCGTTCTTGCGGCCCGGGGGCACTCATGGCCAAATGTGACGTGGAATCGGCCTTCAGGCTGCTTCCGGTCCACCCCAGGGATTTCTGCCTGCTAGGGTTCAAGTTCCAGGAGCGCTGGTACGTGGACAAGGCTATGCCAATGGGGTGTTCGGTGGCATGTGCCGCGTTTGAGACCTTTAGCACTTTCATCGAATGGGCGGCCAAGGATCGCATGGGTTCTCCCCACATTACCCATTATTTAGATGATTTTCTGATAATGGCCCCCTCCGGATCTCCCGCATGCGCGGAGCGGCTGCGTAATTTTCAGTCACTGGCCCAGGAGCTGGGCGTCCCCCTGGCGCAGGACAAGACCGAGGGCCCAGCCTCTAGATTAACATACCTAGGCATTGAGCTTGACTCGGTGGCAGGCCTCTCCCGGCTCCCCCCGGACAAGCTGGCCCGTTTAACAGCACTTATCTCCCAGCTAATGACTCGCCAGAAGTGCACGCTAAGGGAATTGCAAGCCATCATCGGACACCTTAACTTTGCTTGCAGGGTGGTCTCCCCGGGGCGGGCCTTTTGCGCCCGCCTTTCCTGGGCCTGCAGAGGGGCCTCTTCCCCGCACCATCACATACGTTTGACACGGGGGATCAAGGAGGATCTTCGGGTCTGGCTGGGCTTTCTGTCAAACTTTAACGGCGTATCCCTGTGGCAGGATGCCCTCGCCCTAGGCTCGGACCTGCAGGTTCGGTCAGATGCGGCGGGCAGCCAGGGGTTCGGGGTTTACTTCAAGGGCAGGTGGTGCGCTCAGCGCTGGCCATCATCTTGGGAACAGGCGGGCGTCCTCAAGGACCTTACCTTCTTGGAGCTCTTCCCCCTCTTGGTTGCCATAACAATTTGGAAGGGGGAGTTCCAGGACAAGCGCGTCCTGTTCTGGTGTGACAATCAGGCCTCGGTCAGGGTCATCAACAAGCAGTCATCTCGCTCTGAGCGGGTCATGCGTCTGGTGCGTCGTTTTGTTTTAGTTTGCCTTGCCTCTAACATCTCCTTTTCAGCACGTCACGTGGCAGGGATAGATAATGGCATAGCAGACGCACTGTCTCGCTTCCAGATGGAGAGGTTCTTCGCGCTGGCTCCCGAGGCTCACCCGACCCCCGATCCTTTCCCGGCGGAACTGTGGACGGTTGGAGAGATATCATCTGGGAAGGAATCTGCAACTCCGTAGCACCATCAACTCTGCGATCCTATTCGGCGGCGGCGGCAAAATTCCTCTCCTTTGCGGTGGGGGCGGGGGCCCCGCACCCGTGGCCGGCATCCCAGGAACTGGTGTTGCAATATCTGGTTCACTTACGGGGCCAAGGGGTTGCCCCTAGGACCATGCAGCGGGACTTGGCCGCGATCTCCTTTTTCAGCAGGGCCCAGGGGTCCCCTGATCCTTGCTCCAGTTTCGCCGCACGCCGGGCGGTGGCAGGTTGGGGGCGAGTTGCTCCCCCCCTCCCTGACTCGCGCAGGCCTATCACCTTGCCCATTCTGGTTACGATACTGCGGGAGGCATCGGGCCTGTGCCGATCTCCATTCGAAGCCCGGCTATTAAAAACAGCCTTCACACTGGCATTCTTCGGGGCCCTACGGGTTGGGGAGCTGGTGGCCAGCTCTCGCACGGACTCCTCCGGCAGGGCCTTGGCACTGTCCGACATCACCCTGGCACGGCGGAAGGTCACCCTTACCGTTCGCAGGTCAAAAACAGACCAGCTTGGCCGGGGCGCATGCATCACCCTGCGGGCCTCTCCACGCGGGGTGGTTTGCCCGGTCTCCGCGGTGCGGGATTACCTCGAGGTCCGCCCCCAACCGGCAGGTCCCTTCTTGATTCATTCAAACGGGGACCCCCTCACCCGCTACCAGTTTGCCTCCGTGCTCCGCGCCTGTCTTCAGGCTGCCGGGCTCCCGGCCCGGGAGTTTGCCACGCATTCCTTCCGCATTGGGGCAGCCACGCTGGCGGCAGAGCTGGGCATCTCGCCCCCGGCAATCCAGCGGATCGGCCGTTGGAGGTCCAGGGCCTTCCGTGCGTACATCCGCCCCGCCCGTGTTCTTCATTGCTAATTGTGTTGTCCCCTTTCTTCTTCCTCAGGCAAGCGGAGGACGGTTTGGATCTGCGGCCACAGCATTGTGCACTGGGCCGGTCGCTACGCGGCGGGTTCTGGATGGGGAAGCAACCTAGGCCTGGACCGGCACGTCAGCATCCTGTGGCTTGGCCAGCGCGGCATGCGGTGGGAGTCACTGATCCCAGTCCTCGAGTATCAGGCCCAGCGCCGTGGCCCACCAGACGCCTTGATTATCCAGCTCGGCGAGAACGATCTTGTCCAGCGGGGATGCCTGGACTTGAAGCTTTCCATGTGCAAGGACTTGGACTACCTCTTCTCCACTCTTCCTGGGACTTATTTTCTGTGGTCCGATCTGCTCCAAAGGCGCGTTTGGCGAGGGGCCTTACACCCAGAGAAGATTGACGGCGGCAGGCAGCGGCTGGCCCGGGCCGTGGGGCACCACGTCTCTGCAGCTGGGGGGCACCTCGTCATGCACCCGGACATTTCCTTTCGCATGGAGGCTCTGTACCGTCCGGACGGGGTCCACCTTTCTAGCTGGGGCCACGACATTTGGCTCCAGGACCTGAGGGATGCGTTGCTGGGGTGGCTTGGTTGTTAGGAGCCTTGGCGGGAGCCACTCGTGGCTCTGGTGGCGGGTAGCTTTGGATCGGATCTCTAGCTGGGGGGACCAGGGCCACGGCCCCGGTACCCTGTTCAGGGGATTCCCATATGGAATCTTGGGAGTGAGGTGAGTGGCAGACCCGGGCGGGGGTTGCGGTACTCACTCCCAGGTGGCAGGGGAATCAGGCAGGGGTATACACCCATCTGATTCCCCCCATAATGTCACTCCTCGGTGCCCCCTCCTTCAGCGGGGGTCCTGAAGGGGGGGAGGGGTCAGTGGCTGGCAGGCGGGCCAGCCTTTGCGTGAGATCCGATCCACATGCTTGCCAATGCTCCTTGTTTGCTTGTTTCTGTTGCAATAAAGTTGTGGCCTGTTTTCCCCAGCTCTGGTTGTTCTGACTCTTTTGCGCGCCGTCCTCCCCACCGGGCTTAAGCATAGGCTGCAAGGGACCGAGGCCCGACTTACCGGGCGGAGGCTTTGCAGCCGGCGGCCGGAGGGAAGAACGGCTGTGTGTCCTCGGCGTCGGCGTCCCGGCAGGCTCCCCGGTCTGGGCGGCCAATCAGTTTGAACCTTGGCCGCCCAATCAGTCTGCCGGGGGGGCGGCCGCCGGGGGGGTGGGGCCAACCGCCGGACCTGGAGGGCGAGGTTCTCCCTCTGGTCCGCCGGCTCTGCACTTAAGCAGACCCGGCCCCCGCCTCCCGGCAGTCTGCACCGGGACGCGAACCCCACCCTCCACTCCCTGTTTTCTTCGAATTATTTGTCACAGCTTTGCGGGTAGCATTGGATCGGATCTCTAGCTGGGGGGACCAGGGCCACGGCCCTGGTACCCTGTTCAGGGGATTCCCATATGGAATCTTGGGAGTGAGGTGAGTGGCAGACCCGGGCGGGGGTTGCGGTACTCACTCCCAGGTGGCAGGGGAATCAGGCAGGGGTATACACCCATCTGATTCCCCCCATAATGTCACTCCTCGGTGCCCCCTCCTTCAGCGGGGGTCCTGAAGGGGGGGAGGGGTCAGTGGCTGGCAGGCGGGCCAGCCTTTGCGTGAGATCCGATCCACATGCTTGCCAATGCTCCTTGTTTGCTTGTTTCTGTTGCAATAAAGTTGTGGCCTGTTTTCCCCAGCTCTGGTTGTTCTGACTCTTTTGCGCGCCGTCCTCCCCACCGGGCTTAAGCATAGGCTGCAATGTGGGGGGCTTTCTTGATCTCTTCAGATAGGACATTCCATAAGGTGGGGGCTACCTCAGAGAATGTACACGTATAGGCAGATGTTGATTAGCTTCAAAAGAAAATAAAATCAAAAGCTGATTCACAGCCTCTTTCAGTACCAAATACAGTTTGACGTTTATTATACGCGAGAAAACAGAATACATGCACTCTCTGTGATACTGTCCTCATAAATTTGAAGCGCTATTGAAAAGCATGACCACATTTTGATTTGGAACTGTTAAATATTTAAGGAGTGCCATGTATGCTATGTGGTGTAATGGCATGGACTGTGATGGGATTAATTAGGGTTTTCAGTATTCCGGATCTCTAAATTCTGTGTTATTTTATTGATGATTGATTTCTTTATTAATGTCCCTCTTGTTAATTTGATATATTTTAGTTGGGCTGTTTAAATGGTTATTTTCATTTTGTTCTCACCGAAATATACTGTTAAAATGGTAAAACTGCCTTAATCTGAGGAGATATTACAGGTGACAGTAAATTATGGTTCACAATTGCAGTATTGGAGATGGAACGTTGATGGAAAAGTGAGGCAAGAATGTGCATTGAGTAACATTCTTGCAATACATTCTAGAATGCCTGATAAAATTGGGTGCTTGTTCAAGCACTTAAGGGTTCCACTTGCAATTTGTGATCAAACTGTAGTAAACTTTGAGTGCAGGAGTGTTCACACATCATTGCTTTCCAGTACTGAACTGCACTCAAGCTGTGTAGGCTAGAGAAAAATAGGCTTTTGAATGACAGTTATTAAAACAGAAGAAACAATCAAGAGCCATGTTTGACTTTTGCTGTGTGAGAATAATTGCTGAACAATCCTTTGGAGTGCAAAGATCATGGTAACTGATTTGGCTTTGGAAGAAAACTTCATGATACCGGATCATTCATTCACAAAGCTAGTCTCTTTAATAAAGCCAAAAAAAATTAAAAATGCTTTTTTGCAGGTTTTGGCTCTTCCATCTCACTCACAGATGGTATTCAGATAATGGAGAAAAATAAACCAACCCAACTTTCCAAACTCTTCTTTTAAACGGGTGGAAAGTTTTACAGTTTGAAGACACATTCCTTTTTTGTAATGTTTACTTGCCTAGGATTGTCTGTCACTACTTTTAAGTGAAACAAATAAGCAGATGTCTAATGCCTCCAATGAGGTGGGGAGGGGGGAATCTCATTTTATGTGTCCAAATTATTGATATAAATTCAAACCTTTGTTTCCTTCTTTGCAATGCAATTGAATGCCAGGAACTAGCTGAAGAAAGTGCCATATGTTAAAGATGAGCTTGGCTAGCTTATAGAGTGCAGCAAACAAGAATCTCAGTTGACTTGCACAGTCTGATGCAACCCTACAGACTTATTTTGGATTAATTAGGAAAGTATGGTGAAGTATTGGTGAAAGGGGAAAAAAACACCCAAGTGTATCTCAAGAAGCGTAAATAGGTGATTAACCTCTATCCTTTAAATTAACTCAATATTCTGTGCACATTTCTCTATGAGTTGTACGTGAAAGTCAGAAAGAGCATTCAGGAGGTTAGAATTGATATACTTCATGTGTCAGCATAAGGGCAGTTAATTATCTTGGACTGGCTATGGTGCATTTTTGCGTTTGGTGTATTGCTGATGAGAATCAATATTTTTTTAATGTTCAGATGCATTTCTCTCTCATCAAGAATAATGTAGAATACAACTGGGGAGTCGTTACTGAGATCTTGCCACTCTGAAACTGTGGGGAGGAGGTTTTTTTTTTTTTAAATAGCTTAACTAACTGCTATCTCAGACATTAAGGCTATTTGTTGTAATCTCATCAATGGAAAGGAAGTGTTGCCTTTAAAAAAATAGTTGGATGAAGAGAACATTACTAACAAAGAGCCAGAGATTAATGATCCTGACAATTCACTAAGTTGTATTGTCGAAGGCTTTCACGGCCGGAGAACGATGGTTGTTGTGGGTTTTCCGGGCTGTATTGCCGTGGTCTTGGCATTGTAGTTCCTAACGTTTCGCCAGCAGCTGTGGCTGGCATCTTCAGAGGTGTAGCACCAAAAGAGATCTCTGTCTTTTGGTGCTACACCTCTGAAGATGCCAGCCACAGCTGCTGGCGAAACGTTAGGAACTACAATGCCAAGACCATGGCAATACAGCCCGGAAAACCCACAACAATCATAATTCACTAAGTTCTCTGACCCTTTCGGCATTTTATTTTTAAACATTTTGTTCTCTTTCTTGGTTGCTTTTCTCAGTACTGTTGCTGCTTTCTCAACATTGTGCAGCTTTCACTATTAGCACCTCAACCCATGGTGCATTTTCTTGCAAGTAAATACTGTTGACTTCAGTGGAACTGATGCCAAATAATGGGAGACTTCTTTCTGCTCCTTTCACTGGATAACCTATCATCAAGGGGCAGAATATTGAATAGTGTGAGGTTGTGCTCAGTGAATATTTATTACAATAACTTATAAATGTGCTTTAATTGACTGAAGCCATTATTTCTGGTAAGGAAAGCATTATTCCTCAGGCCATACTGGGTAATAATAACAATGGAGGTTTTCTGCCTACCTCTACAGCATTCAGCCTGACTTGCATGAATTAATTATGAGAAGACATTGCTTGAGCAAATCTTATATTCAGATTGTGGATGTTGATCTACAGGGGTTGGATAGTTACTCCATCCTTTGGGGAAAAGGGATAAAGGAGGAAGCTTTCAAGTCCCATTTGAGTGCATATTTTTATTAATCAGTTAAGAACATGCAGGGGACCCACAAAGACATATAGGGAGTATCAGATTTCCCCGTGTGTCCTCTCCCACTATTTCCTCTTTTCCTCCTTCAGTATCCCCGGCCCACATATCCTCTCTCAATTTTCTGCTTCTTTCTTTTCTTCCTACCTATCAGCCAACCAGGGTTGCCATGTTCCACAAAGGGCAAACTGGGTATTCACTGCCATATTGCCGGAAAATGTTATTTTCAGCACAGTAAAGAAGCAAGTGGAGGGGGATTTATACATGGGTGGGCAAACATACACTTCACTCACACACTTCAGGGCTACCACTCCCATTTCTCTGTGCCTCTCCCCCACCCCCCCTTAGCCAGATAAGCAGCAGTGGCTGGTAGGGGCTGGGGGAAAAGGAGACCTCACCATAGCAAGGGTTCTGGTAGCTCTGCAGCCAACCTACCTATCTGCAATCCTGGCTATTCTTCCTTCTCTCTTTTGGCATTTTTCCTTAGAAAAAATCTGGCCCTGTTGTAAAAATCATGTGATGCCCAGCTGCCACTGCTGGGCCTGGCTGAGTCATGTGTTGGCTGTTGTCAGGCCCAACAAACTGTCACCGCCAAGCGCAGCTAAACTTTGCAGTGGTCACCATTGGCCTGGGTTCAGGAGAAGCAGAAATATGAATGCAGCTGGCCTAGAGTGGTGTTGCTGTACCCATGTTCCTCTTTGATGGCATGACCTGTACTCCTTCTCCTTGACCCTAGCATCTGCAGGCTGGAAAAGAGGAGCATGGGCCCTAAGTGCTCCTGTGCTGGTTGAGTCATGATATGTTTGGAGAGAAAAAACATGGCACTGCCTTCCTTTGCCCTGCTGGCATGTGTGAGGTGCCTCCTCTCTCTACAGCTGGTTCTGTGGCCCTCTATCAGGAAATGGAGCATGGTGATTGGAAGGGGTGTGGCTGGCAGGCATAAATATTTTTGAGGGCTGTTTTGTTCTCCAGTTTGGCCTTGCCTGCTTGCTTGCTCCTCACTCCCAGTTTTGTTTTATAGAAACCAAGGCTTGGAAGGCTTGGAAATATTGTTGTGTTTGGCTTGTTTAATTCACATTCTGTGGCTCAGTTCAGAATCAGATACATGTTAAATGATATTTATTGTTGCCCAAGTAGACTATTATGGAATTTCCTATGGCAGTCCTAATGTGGCCTCATGTAACCAACAGCTACCTCATTAGTACAAAAATGTATTTATTGAGCTTATATAAGTATGATGCAATGCAGTTGTACTTCTTTGTGATCTGGGACCTTTGTTACAAGGGTAACATCTACAGTCTCTGAGACAAGTAAACTATGTTTCTCCTATATAAGCACAATGCTGCTGCATTCGGGTTAACTAATAAGCTTGGGGTTGGATCCAGCCTGCTTTCCTGCTCAATCATATTCAATTCCTTTTCTGATGAAAGTCCCCTTTCTACATAGCCTTTTTTGGACAAAGGAGGCCCTCCCCTTTTCATCAGCAAAAAATCTGGTTGGATTTAAAACGTGATTTTCTAATACAAATTGAAAGTTGTCGTTTCAGGTAAGTATCATGAATAAACATTAGATTTGCTAATATTACTGTAACCCATCTCCCCAAATCTCATAACCACATTAGTTGGTCAAATTATGTACAACAATTTATTCAGATCTGTATTAATGTATATTGCTGTATATGCCAGGAGTAATTTAGCCAATTAGGCACATACTGGAAAATAAAATTTCAGATCCTCCTGCCCTCTTGAATTTGGACAATGGATCAACATTTTGGATAGTCTTTACAAAAATGACATATCAATTTTTGTGGATAAATGTCTCAAATGTGTGATGCAAGAATACAAAAATGCCTACACAAATAACTAGAGTTGTTGTTGCTGGGTTGGGAAATTCTTTGTGGTTTGTGGAGGTGGAGCCTTGGGAGGGTAGGATTTGGGGAAGGGAGGGGACGGATCTCAGCAGGGTATAATGCCATGAGTCCACACACCCAGAGAAAATAGCAGGCATTTTTTCTAGGGGAACTGATCTCTATTGACTGAAGAGCAGCTGTAATTCGGGAGATCTCCAGCCACCACCTCGTGGTTGGCAACTCTTCAAATAAAACAATTGCACATAGAAAGCATCATGTGATTTACTGGTCTGTATGTTCCCAGGTACAAACATTACCAGGAACCAGACCTTCTGGAAGTGCCAATAAAAGCTGCATGGATATATAAGAGCTGGGCCAAGTAGTTTCTAGGCACCAAAAGAGTAAGGAAAGAGAAAGAGAAAGCCATTCCCTTGCAGTTGTTGAGTACTTTGTCATAGGAACAGTGTGCAAAGAAATTGTATAATAAATGCCTTTTGTGGTATGGGAAGCATATGTTCATTTCTCCTGCATCATGAAAAGTACATATGTCTAAACTATAATCATTTTCTGTGATGCATTAAAATCTCTGTGAGCTCTCTTACTAACACAGTGTTTGGCGATCAAATGTATGAAACTGTATCTGGTTATGGCAATTTTTAATGATTCCCCCCCCCCCCAAAACCCCTATTCACGTTGTGGCTTTTCTTCAGCATTTGCATTTGCTTCCACATAAGATAGAAAAGTGGCACAAAAATCTGCAATATACCTTTCATTCTGTATATACGTACCATCAACAATGTTGAACTTTCAGTAAATATATGACACTTTCAAGGGCAGATTTTTCAAACAATATTTCTAAACAGTATTTTTTTTCTAACAAGTAGATTATAGCTTTCATATTCATATAACTTGCTAAATTCTGCCTATCATCATTCATCTGCTTCTTACAGATGTATTGGCATGTGTGAGGCTAGTGCTGCGGGCAAGTAACTCACTTCCAAATGTAAGCTTGGGAGAAAATAGGCCACAACTGTATTGATTACAGCCACTGAAGCTTTGGACCACACAGGGCATGGATTCCTGGCATTAACTAACCCACTTGCCATTTGACGGAACTCCCTCTGCCCCCAGCTTGCCTACTGGGCACCAAATGCAGGATGGCCATCCCAGACACAGCCTTGACTATTCCCTCCCAATGTCCCGAAACCGCACAAAAGTTGTGGTGGTGGTGATGATGATGATAATGATGATGATGATATACCGCCCTTCAGGACAACTTAATGCCCACTCAGCACGGTTTACAAAGTATGTCATTATGATACCCATAACAAAACACCTTGTGTGGTCAGTGGGGCTGAGAGAGCTCCAGAGAGGTGACTAGCCCAAGGTCACCCACCTGGCTTCAAGTGGATTAGATTCCTGCACTCTTAACCACTACACGGAACTGGCTCTCTAGCACCCCAGCAGACTCTGGCAACCGGAGGGTAGGAGGGCAGATAACTGCTTTGCTGCCAATGTCATGCAGAATGAAGTGAGATCCAGGAGAAGCTATGAAGGAAGCAGCAAGGCCCCCCTCCCCCAACACCCTATGCCCTGATGCGTCACTCAGAGGAGCGTGGGAGACTGGGGGCCTCCCAACCCCATCTCACATGATTGCGGCCACCACACCTCTAGAGAGGACAGTCCTTCACCCCACCTCACCCCACTTCACCCCACCTCACCACCCAACTGCAACCAGGTAACAAACCCCATCTCACATGATTGCGGCCACCACACCTCTAGAGAGGACAGTCCTTCACCCCACCTCGCCACCCAACTGCAACCAGGTAACAAATGGAAAATCTGGCTAGCAAGAATGGTAGTAGAGATATGAACTGAGGCAGTTAAGATAATTTGATAGAGTTTTGGTCTTATTTCCAACAAAACAGGAAATCTCGAGCAACAAAAAAAGGCCTTTGGGGATGTGTTTGTATCCTACAGGTTGAGTCATGTAAATGGTAAATGGCACTTATCTTGAAACAATACGGAGTTCAAATCCATTATCTATAAACCTCTAAAAGCATTTTATATTATCTGACTTTATATTCAAACTTTCAGACTGAATCTTTTTTACTCTGACAAATAAAGAGAACTCATTTTGTCCTCTGCTGCTGGTTTATTTGGCTTTAAAACTAACATTGCTGGTTAAGTAGAATCAGTTCAATGACTGTGTTTGTCTACAGGAGTTGACTGGGAGACAAAAGAAGTTCTGAGGTGAAACAATAGTAGCAGTTTTCAACATTTACCATCAACACAGAAGAAAAATGCTGTAACTATAAAGGCCTTGGAATAACTATAAAGGCCTATAAAGGCCTTTAAAGGTTCTCTAGAGACATTCAATAGGGGAATAATACAGAGACTACAATAATGCTGGTATTAATCCCGTTTGGATTAACTAGAATTTACTTCTAAGTAATCCATCTGAGGATTGTGACAATGGTGTAATGTCACCAACAGTAAAATTCAGGGTAACAAGTAAATAATTCATATTACTGACTCAGGTATTTTTGAATATAAGCCAACAAAAATTAGTGGTCTTTAAAATTATTCATGAGAGATGGGATGATGGCAGAGGAAAAAACGAGGGCCAAGTGGAGAAAGGGTATAAGAAAGTGGCATGAGCCAAATTGTGTACATTACGTTAATACCTGTGATTTTGATTCTGGAGAGTATAAATGATATATCTTGTAAGGTGATTAAAACTAGATAGGATTTGAAGCAAGTGCTGAAGTCATTTCAGAGCCAGCAACTGTTGTGGGTTCCAGCAACTGCACTGGTGAAAACAGAACAGCAACAAGCACTTTAATGGGGAGGATGGGGAAAATTATGAATGGGTTTTGGGAAAATCTTTAATGAGAATTGTTGTGGCTTGCAGTTAAATAGTGGTAATGTATAGGTTTAAGCCCCTCTCTCCACACAGCTCTTCTAATAATCCATTTTAATCAAAGTATCTACCTTTAGTTTCTGCTTTATAGTAGGACTCCTTTGTTACCATTTCCATAATCCCCTGTGACACACAGGCCGTGAACAATGAAGTGGTCCAGAGGTCTGAATAGCAAGTAAATTCAATAAGGGGAAAAAAGCAGGGCCATGTTACATATAGGAAATTTACAACTCACAAAACATGAGTGGGCATGGAGCACACAAGCATAAGAATATAAAAACATAGGAAGAGTCCTAGTAGATCAGACCAGTGGTCCATCTTGTTCAATATCCTATATCACACACATTGGCCAACCAGTTACAAATTTGAGGGAGAGTTTCTGTCCCTAGTTTTAGGGGGGAAATGGTCATGGCTTCAGATGCAATGGGGAGGGGAGCAAAGGTAAGCACCAGATGTCTAAACGTGGGTATTTTTATTTTTTTATTTAACAAAATTTATATCTTGCCTTCCTGCTCTCATAAGGGCCACCAAGGTGGTTAACAAATTAAAATATGCATACTAAAAATCACATTACAAAATCATTAAAATCAATGAACACAATTAAAATAGTAAAAATCAGAGCTTAAAACATATAAAGACATAAAAACAATAAAAAAACATTTAAAACAATTACAACATTGGACATGGAGGGATCACTGCCAAACAAAAAGGTCTGTACCCACTGGCAGAAGATGGCAACAGAAGGTGACAGACAAATTTCCCTGGAGAGAGAGTTTCAGTGTACTGGTACCACTACCAAGAAGGCTCTCTACCAGGTTGCCACCCATCTAATCTCAGAAAGGAAAGGCACATGAAGCAGGGACACAGAACATGACCATAGTGATTAGGTAGGTTTGTAAGGAAATATATGGTCCTTCAGATATATTGGTCCCAAATCATATAAGACTTTAATTTTGTCCCCAGAAACAAATTGGAAACCAGTGTAGATGGGCCAGGATTCAAGTGATATGGTCCGTATGACCCACTCCAGTCTATAACAAACTCCAGTTAGTTTGATGACCTAAATAAGGAGAGCTTGGGAGTGGTTCTAGGCAAGGCTTTTTCTGGGAAAAGAGGTGGTGGAACTCTCAAGAGGGAAATGAGGGAGAAACACAGGATTCTTTGAAATAATATTATTTTCATGTGCTAAGGGCTTACATCAACTGTGAGACAGAACCCCTACCTTGTGGGGGGTTGTATTAAACAACATAGGAGATATTCAGAAGGATCATACTTATCAAAATAGTCATGTGAACTCTTGCCCAGGGTGCAAAATTCTGAGAGGCGCAAAATTTCTCCAGCCCCACTTCTACTCCCTCCCCAGGGCAGCCAAAGTGAGTACCTCAAATCTATTGGGGAGACTTGTTCCTCACAATGATCCAGCCTCCCCTGCCTGAGCAGCCACTCACACCAGATCTCCATGCAGCACCAAACAGCCCCTCAGAATTTTGCGCTTGAACTCCATTCCACCATGTTCCGGCTGAAAAAAAGCCCTGGATCTAGGAGCAAAGGAGTACTTCCATGATTAAACCTAATCAAAGGCAGGAAATGGAATATAGACAATTGCCCCAAATATGGGAATAAATCTGGGTAACGATCCTGACAATAATGACATTATATGATGGGAAAGTGTCACTGATGACGAGATTTGGGAATTGTTAATTAATGATTTGTCATTTCTGCCTTTTCCTCAGAGACTCATCCACAGTTTCCTTACAGTCTCCCAGGTGCAATGACTCAGGGCCAAGCTACAAGTGACGAATGACACTTGAACGGCAAGTGTATTTCTCCCTGTTCACTTGCCCTCCACTCAATCCACTTGCCGTTCAAGTGTCATTCGTCACTTGTAGCTTGGCCCTAAGTCAGGCTTGGTTCCACTTCAGAGCAAAACATGGAAGAAAGTTGGTCTCAAACACCGTATAAATGACAGGGGAAAATGAAGTTGATAAGGCAACAGCCTATCTATTTCTATAGTTATCAATAGAAACAGGTTAAATATGCATATTGTGTCTGCTAGATTTGAATAATGCTAATTCAATTCAAAAGTGTTGTCGCAAAACATATACACCCCAAATAAAAGATAAGATACTACCTTCTTGGTAAGAGTTACAATAATTAAATTTAAACCAGCCTGGATTCACACTTATGTGAAGTCTGCTATTTGTATAATACCTTTCTACTGCCACTTCTGAATTTACGTGGTATGGCATAAGACTGGACCCCACTGAGTGTTCCCATACTGTTTAACCAGCAGCTGTTTTGCTGGAATCCCTGGGTGGTGAGCTGTGACTAATGGTTAATGCTAAGAGCACAAGCTATGAGCTGTAATTCCATGCTTCAAGTCTTAGCTCAGCCATGAATGAACTCACTGGGTGGTTTAGGCAAGCTGCAATTCTCAGTTTCAGCCCCCATCACTTATGGAGCCTTCTGTACTAAAATGAATACAACAAATCAATCAATTAAATAGGGATTATAATTAAGGACAAGCCAAAATGGGGCAGTTTTCCCCTTGTGAATGCCTTGTTTTTCAGCAATGTTTTTTAAAGGATGGATAGTTGCAAAGAGGTGTAAAAATGTTGGCAGCACAGCAGCTTATTCTTCATTATTTGCTATGCCTTTAAAGTAAGGCATTGCTCTCTGTTTTCTTTTTTAATAAGGTTTTGATGCTGTGATTTTTAAAACATCACAATCAGATCTGATGGACTACCTTGTGTCATACCATCATCACACTCACTACATGGGCCCTTGTTGGAAGGAGAATAGGGAGGAATGAAGGTGGTTCTGAAATTTTGAATCCTGAAATGCTATTATAGCATGTTTCAAAGTGACAATGAGGAAGGCCATCACCACCATAGCCAGAAGTGGCAAGGAAGGAGGGAGACACGTAGTGATTCTGGTTCTGGTGACAGTGGAGGTGGCCTCCCACCCTGGCACATTTAACCCTGTTATCTCAGGTATCAACATTCCCCAGGGTTCCTTATATTCATTAGTATTTAAATATTCTGGGGAAATTGCATTCCCTAGAAGAAGGGAACATGGTACTCCAACATTGCTACCACTCAGCGGAAAGGGAAGAAGGACAGGGGCTGGCAGAGAGAAGTCCTTCTCCAGGTTAGATTTAGATATCCAGGTTAGATTTAGATGCTGGACATTTTGCCATGAGCTGCTGGAGAATAGTGGAGAAGTGGTTGGGCTGTGAGTCAGCACTCTCCTAGTTCAATTCCCACTACTGCCATGAGCTCAGCAGGTGGCCTTAGGTAAGCCACTTCTTTCAGCCCCAGCTGTATTGTGGAGACAATAACATTGACTCTGTTCACCTCTCTGAGTGGGATGCTAATCTGTCTAGAAGAGCGGTATATATGTACACTGTTCTGGTGGTGAGGAAGAGGAAGAGGAAGAAGAATGTATTTCGCAGTCAAACTTACTGTGTTTAAAAGTGTCAGTCAGACTTGAGCTGATCACCCACCCTCTTTGGTTCATGCTGCACAGCAGTGAAGCATGCCATATAGGTTTGCCCTAGGTTTTTGCCACAATGTGAATGCATAAAAATACATTTGATTTAAACCACTGGGCAGCCTTTAGTATTACTAGGGGCTACTTACATTTACAGTGCAATCCTAAGTGGTGTTACTCTAGTCTAAGCCCATCAAAATCAATGATCTTAGACTGGAGTAACTCTGCTTAGGATTGCACTGTTAGTGTTACTAGGGACTGTGGAAGGGTAGGATTTTACTGAAACATATTATTTATTTATAACTGGTTTGTATATTTGTGACTAATTTGTCTATTTACACAATTGCCTACTGAGTGGAGCAATTACAGCAAAGTCAGGGGGCAGTAAAACTGAGCTGAGCTGTGTGTGTGTGCGCATCTGTAAAAAAATCAATTGAACTGTTGACTCACTAGAATGGCCTTTACACCTTTCTTGTGGTATATTCTGCCAGACATCTCAGAATGCTAATGTGAAGGCCTTCTAGAGGAAGAATTGGTAGAAAGGATAGAATTGGTAAACTTTATGCTGCTGGACAATACTTCCTGAGAATTGTCAAGTCATCTGAAAATATTTTCTCCCGCCTCTAGTTTAAAAAAAAAAAAAGCACGAGGGGCATTTGAAAGGAGAATTGTCTGGTGTGGAAGGGGTTAAGTGTCTGTCCTTTTATGTGTTAACTTCACCTTGCATACATCCCCATTATCGTAGCAAACCTGGATGTAGGAACATGTGTTTGCCCAAATAACAGCAAATTCTGCCCTTAGTTTCTAGTTACACAGAGAATGATGGTAGTGCTCTTTTGATATTTGCACTTTAAAATAGTTTGTATTGTAATTCTACTTTCAAGTGACTGTCCTAGGAAAAGTCTGAATGCTTTTGCTTCTCTTAAGATTATCAGACATGACATATCATGCCAGCCCAGCTATGAATTTCTGTAGCCTGTTTTGCCTACCTTTTCACAAGCTATTTATACATTGTTGTATGCAAACAATTTCTTAAGGAGTCTACTAACCCTTTCTGCATTGAGTACAGCAGAGGTCCCTAATGTGATGCCCCTTTCCTGGTGCCCAGCAAAACTTCTGATTGGCCATTAGAAATCTAATCGGTTGTAGAGATTATTTTTAACATTGCTTCCGTAGCTCAAGGATCTTTACTACATGGCTAAAGGAATGCTATGTGTATACAAGAAAATGCTTTTAAACAATATGTTAATTTCAAAAGGCATCCTGTAAACCTCAGCTTCTGCCTGAAACGTTGAAGAGTTACTAGTAGAGTTATGCATAATCTCACTCCTTGACATGTTGTCACTCCTTGACATGCCTCTTATGGCAGCCATTATATGATTGAACCCACCATGCTGTGGCAGAATTCCAAAGATGCCCACAGGTTCCAAAAGGTTGGGGATCCCTGGTATACAGACTCCTCCAGTGATCCTTGCAATGAGTTTGCAGGTGTTTTGTAACAGTTCTAAATAGAAAAGGCACCAGTGCAAGCACAGAGTAGCAATATTATTAACAGTTTACTCACAGTCAAATCAGGAAACAAGAAACACAACATGAGCAAAAACATGCACCTAAAGGGCGAACACATGAGTAAGAAGTAGGGCTTGTTTTGCATGTAGCCCAGATCTAGTGCATTCTACAGTTCTGATTTAAACCAAAACTTTTCATCTGACTGTCAAGGCACTGAAAACTGCAGTACTTGATGCTATGCCTGCTCTCACTAAACTGAACAACCAGTCCTTTGAGACATAACAATCCTGTTCATGCATTCTAATACAATCATATTAGGGCTATGTGTAATTTAATTTTAAAAGTTGAAGGATTTTTAAAAAAAATTACATTGCTAACATTATACTGTAAAATTATACCCTTCACACATGGTTAACAATTTATTAGAGACCCAGTGTCTCATAATGCTGGTTTGTGATGCTCAAGTGTTCGATTACTGAAACACAAAATTCTAATCTAATCTTGCTGGTTATTAGTTATATTAATTTTTAAAAGAAGGTTCCTCCTGTCTATGCAAGATGAAGTGTTAATTATTCAAGTGCTTAATTTTGTTTTTAAGAAGAAAAATACAAACAGCCAACTAATGCTGGAAAATCAGTGTCTTGGGGCTAATTCGTTTGTTTATTCTGGAGGATTCTTTTTTTTCTATGAGGACAGATGTATCTGAAATTGCCTTTATATTAAAATCTCCAAAGTTACTGTAAAAAGTTACTATACTAAAATGCTACAAATTTTGACAAAGAAGACACATTTTGACATATTTATTTGAAAGTTTAAAAACTTAATCTAAGACCACTGAAATCAACGGGATTAGACTGGAGTAACGCTTCTTAGGATTGCACTGTTAGTCACTGATACAGCATGGTTTCATGGTTTGAATGACTTATTGCTTTTCAGAATTACACCAGCCTGTATCTGATCTTATCATGGTCCCTATTTTCTGTGAAAAAGTAATTCATAACTGCTGGGCCCAGAAATGTTTTGAGTTGGCCCCCATTGCAAATGAGACATGGGACAATGGTGGGCTAGAGCAGTTCATTGCTCAGCATATTGGGCTGGCTGTCAAGAGGGCTTTTCATCACCCCTACAATTTGTCACATATTGTTGACCTAGCCTGCTCTTTAGAGGAACAGGGAACTAGCTGGTCACTCTGAGGGAAGGCAGGAATTTGGGAGCCTTCTATAACTGGTAATTTCCTCTTCATTTCCCAAGGGCTCTATCTGTTTCACCTCCCCTTCTAGGAGGTGAAGAGGAAATAAGACCTCTGAGGAGCTATCTTTGCTGCTCTGTAGAGAGGGGGAAATGACAGAGCCTTCCAATCTGTCTTGTGTAGGAGACTGCTGGCATGCCCTTTGGTGTGCCTCCCTGCTGTGTAACCTAAAACTGTTAAAGAAATAAAGAGTTTTTGACTGCAATTGTGTTTTTGTGATTCTTTGATGTGAAGTGACTTGTGTTATTTTTGTGTAGGAGACTGCTGGCATGCCCTTTGGTGTGCCCTCCTGCTGTGTAACCTAAAGCAGTTAAAGAAATAAAGTGTTTTGGTCAGGAATTGTGTTTTTGTGAGTTGTGTTATTTTTCTGTGTGGGATACTGCTGGTGTAATGTGTCACAATACTTTGCCTACTTGTACTTTGAAAGTGAGAAAATATTTTTTTAAAACTTTATTCAGTGTGTGTTTGTGTTTTATTCATTGGTGTGCAGTTGGTTCCCATCATAGGGAACAATGGGGCTGGCTGGCCAGCCATCTCCATAGGTGGTGGGGGAATTTGGGGGAGGGTGTATGTGGTTCAGGTGTGCTTTCACAAGGACAAGCTTGCACTCAGGAGTGTGCCCTCCATTATGGCACCCCTGGGCTGTGCAGAATTGCCCTGGAAAAGAGAATTTTAAAATTCCCATCATAGGGAACAATGGGGGATGGCTGGCCAGCCTGCTCCTGGGGTAGTGGCCAGTGTGGGAATGTTGGGGAGGATGTCTTTGGATCTGTGTGGGACTGTTGGGGGGTGGATTTAAAATGGGGACTGTGCCCATGGCCATAGATGCCACATTCCGTGTGTTCCTGCCGTGGAAGATTTTCCCATAACAGGAATCAATAGAGAGAGAATTGCTGGCCAGTGCCCACAGGGGAGGTTATGTTTTGGGGAGGGGGTTTGCAGTCTTTAGCAATTTGAGTGCAGGTGGACTGTGGCTGTGGCCATTGGCAGCCCCAATCCCATGTGTTTCTGCTGTGTGGAAGTCTTCCCCACAGTAGAAAGACATAAAGTGGTGTGGCAGGAGAACTGCCTTAGGGGGGCATAAAATGGCCCCCCAAAGTGGGATCTGCTTGAGCCTTGGTGGAGGGTGGGAGGACAGGTGGGAGCAGGTCCCCTGAAGGTTGGGGGGCATTTTGCATACAAAATGCCACCCCTAGCCAGACAAGCCTCTCTTTTTTCCCCCATAGGAAATAATGGAAAAGGGGGGGCTAAGAGCAGAATCTTTGGGAAGCCATAAAATGCCCCCCCCCAAGTGGGATCTTCTTGAGCCTTGGTGGTGGGAGGACAGGTGGGAGATGGGCCCCTGAAGGTTGGGTGCATTTTGCATGCAAAATGCCACCTCTAGCCAGAGGAGTGGAGGTGGATAGGGGCACCTTCTTTGGGAGGCCATAAAATGGCCCACCAAAGTGCTATCTCCCTGAAACTTGGGGGAGGGTGGGAGGACATGTGGGAGCAGCTTCCCTGAAAGTTGGGTGCATTTTGCTTGCAAACTGCCACCCCAAGCCATCTAGAAAGATGACTTGTTTTTCCCCATAGAGAACCATGGAGGGTGTAGGAGGATGGGGGCACCTTCTTTGGGGGGGCATAACATGCCCCCTCCAAAGTCTAATCTTTCTGAAACTTGGGGGGTAGTTAGAGGAGAGTTAGGAGAAGGTCCCCACCAAGTGTGGTTTGATTCGGAGAGAAAATGCCCCCCCCAGGCTCCCGGAAACCTGGGAGAAGTTTCCCCATTGAAAACAATGGCCGAATCTCCCCGAATCAAGCCAAATCAAAGCCGAATTGCGTATGCCAAATCGGCTTGCTGAATCGGCATTCCCTTAATGCCGAATCAGTTTTCTGATTCAGGTAAACCCGAATTGGGTTTACTGAATCAAGCTGGCCCTGCACACCCCTACTGCTGACTAGCACCAACAAAATCTTTAGCCTTTTGTGTGGTATATTGGGGTAGGGAGTGAAGCTTGACACTTCTCCACACTATTCATATGCAGCCAGGGATAAGTAAAACCAGCAAAATTGCAAGGCTAATTTGGAGCCAGGGTGGAGTTGACCAAATGATAGCAGCCATGGGCTACAAAGCACATCCTGCACTGTAATATGCTAATAGTTTATGATATAGATCAGCCATCTGAACAATCTAGTTAAACCCAAGTATGGTTGTCTCATGTCTTCATTTGATGTAGGTGTTCAGGACAAATGGTATTTTTGTTATTCTTAGACTGCCTTTTTTAATAGACCAGTTTTTCTTTTTACGAATATCCACTTTCCAGTACAACACCTTAATTACTGCAAATAAGCAGACAACTGCGGCTAGAGGTTATTTTAAATGTATAATTGGTTGCCACTGTTTTGTGAGTCTCTTTTACTGTAGTCTTATGTCCTCTTGAAAGCTTGTTCTTGTGAATGGGCTCAGCATCCATTTGGCTCTCCTGCTAGCATATGCCTAGAATTGTAGAAAAACAAGCTTATTGTGCTGGTAAGATTATTGTACAGATGTTTCTCCATTTCATAAGACAATAAGACTGAACACCATATGGATCTCTAGCAGACAGGGATTTCTAAATCCCTGAAAAAGTTCTCTTCAGCCAGCAAATCATTGTGAGAAAAGAATCAATGCCATTAAATCAAATCGTGGATAGGATGCAATGCATCATCAAGTTCAACACACACACACACACACACACCAAAGACAGAACAGCCCTGTTCACAAGTTCCAGTGAACACATGCACAGACTATGTACAGGGTAAACTTAATTGTTTTTTTGTGTATGTTATATTCAACACATATACATGACTTAAACCTTACATTGATCCAAGTACTGATTCCAGGCTTCATCTGTAAAATGAACATGTGTTGACTCTTGCAGACAGATATACATGGAGGATATACATGTTTTCACCGGAACTTGTGAACAGGGCTTTTGTGTAGTTTCCTTATTAAAAGCTTCCAATAAGCTATTGCAAAACTAAATGCTCTTCTCTTTTCTCTAAGTGATCCATAACATAGTTTCTTTTTATATGATCTAGGGGAAATAGGCACATTTTCATCTCATTTACTACAGTATGCATTGAGTAACCACAGACAAGAAATCAGAATTGCTTTGAATCCACATTGCTGCATTCATAACCAGAATTTATGTCTTCCTTTTTTTACAGCTAAGCCAATTAGCAGAAAATAGGACTGAAAATTGTGAGATACATTTTTTAATAAATGTATGCTGGGGCATATTACATTCTCCTTGAAAATGTTTCAGTTGTGCAATTACATTTAACAGATCCATGGCACTGGGAAAGAGAGTCTGTTGCATATACATTTTCCCAAGGTTATCACAAATAGCAAGATTAAAAGCATTTGCAAAGCAAGGGATGTTTACAGAACTGTCATTTCCATTGCAGGTAACCATAATAACCCCATTGTCAACATAGTAATTGTGCCCATTCTCAACTCCTGTCACATGGATCCACTTATCCTGAATGATACTTAAGATGTCAATTATGGGAGCAATATTCATGGCCCTCACTAGTTCTTTGGGTATTGTTGCTGCCTTCTCTTCTTGGGGAAGAAGACAGGATGACTGATGGCTCAGAATTAATTGCAGCTCAGTGACAGATAAGCATTATATGCACTAATATAGTGCTAGTGGAGATGTCAGCAAAAGACTGGACTCCTTCCCCCGGTACTCCCTTGTAATTGAGATTCTGCTTTTGTTTCAGCCCTGCTAAAGTCCTTCTTGCAGTTTTGTGACTGGAAAGTTATTTTGTAGAGAAGAATATAGGACATTAGCAGAATTCTCTTCATTTTCTCAATTATTGCTAAAAAGTCCATATTTTCAGTCTAAAAGTCTATGTTTGTATGACAACAAATATTTCTATGGAGAAGAAGGTAATTGGTGATTGTTCACCATGGCATTTTGTTAATTTTAATCTATTATGAGCTGGGATGACAGGGCACATTATTGTATGTTCTCTTATCATATGTCAGAAAATTATCCTACCTGTGAGTTGATTTTGCCTGACAATTTGCATATATTTGAGAAGAAAGGTTTTACGTCAGGAAAATGTGAAGCTATCACATTTCTTACATTTTATAAACTTGTGTACACATGGTCAGAACATGACTGAAGATGAGTTTTCGAATGTTAGATGGCTCAAACATGAATATAATATTCACTTTGTATAAAACTGCTGGTATCTTTTCGACATCCAATTATGCATATTCAAAATATAGTTATAATTCTGTTTTTCACTTCATTTATTCACACTAAGCTATAATGGAGGATTTCCTTGATAAGTTTCTCCATTTTAACTCCAACTAGTTCATTCATTATTGAATATTCTATTGATGGAACAATCCAGTCATTTGTATATCATACAGGTTTTTGAGTCATAAGGCAGAATATTCAGTTGATTGATTTTATTATTACTATTGCAGTCCTTAGACCAGACATACAAGAGAATATGCAGTTATTCCCATGCATACCATTTTGTTTGCTAAAATGAAGATGGTTTGTCATGAAGAGTTAAAATGTCACAAAAATACAGATATAACATTCATATAAATACAGGCAGATTAGTATGACTGATTCTGTAGTTGGTGCCAAAATGTTTAGATCAGTTCCATAATAGTTCAACCATGATAGTCAACCAAAATTCCGTTTGTTTTTCAACTTTCATTCCCAGGGTTTGTAACCACTACATATGACAGACATTTCTGACATTCATATTATCTATCAGTTGCCAACCCATATTTAAAATGAATGTAAAATGTATTACTTATTAGTAGTATTGTGTCAGATCATTATACTGGTGTCAAGGATGCATTAATTACACCTTAGGGATATATGATTATGCTTTTTGTTGATACTTTTGTTTTTTGCCATTTCTAAATTATATGCCATTTATTCACCAAAATAATGTACAAGTTGTTGAAAAACATGTTAACTTTCATGGTTAAGTTCAATATAAGGAAATAGAACATGATATTAAAATAAAGATGGCTAGATTCGATTTGCATATGGAAGAAAGCAAACTGAAACAGGGATCTTCATGTCAAAATGAAGACTGTGATGTTCTGTAACATCCTTTAACTCAGCGGTACATATCACAAAACTGATTCTGGATTAGTCCAGCATACTCCCCAGATGTTCATTTATGAGATATGAATTTAATAAAGACAAGCCAGTGTAGTGACTTAGTTGATAGTGATAAAATATCTACAGTGACCTAAAGATTCCTGTCGACACTACACCGTCTGCCTCTATTTTAGTGAATATACATAGGAAAAAAATAAGTCAAGTTTATGTGTCCCTGTGAGGAAATATCCTTTTAAATGTGTTCTATAATCCTCAAGATACTCATTGTCTTATTGATAGCCATGAAATGGTTTCCCTAAAGATTATCAGCGCAATCCTATGACGAGCTACTCCAGTCCAAGCCCACTAAAATCAATGGAATTAGACTGGAATAACTCTGCATAGATTTGCATTGTATGTGTGAACTGATAATATAATGGCTTAATGTTAAGTGCTCTGCTAAATGAGAGGCCCATTTGATGAACAGCAACTGTAGGTTTTATACCAATGCTACATTGGCTGGAAAAATGATCTTTTTCAATATTAGCATTCATTTACATAAGACTTACTTACACGTCCTGTCACAATCACAACCATCCTACTGATTCCTGGTAGAAAATTAGTATGCATGTAAATGTTTGCAACCTATGTGTTATGTCCTGGCTGAGTTCTGTGGAACAGACACTTCTGTTTGGAAGGAATGGCCACAACTTTATTGATTACAGCTATTAGAGCATTGGCAAGGTTCCCTTGCCAATGGATCCCTTGGCATTAAAAGGCCCATTGCTGTTTGATGCACTGTGCCTCAGCCCTGACGCTGGCTGCTGCGGGATGGCAAGCATTGTTCTGCTGCCAACAGTGGCAGGACATCTCTTGCCTCCCTTTTGACTGCAAGGGTGAGCCACCCAATATGCCCTGCTCACCCCTTAAGGTTCCGGCCCAATGCCTCAAAACTGCCTAACAGCTAAAGTTGTAATTGGCTTACTGGCTCCCCAAAAGAGCAGTGATGGGCAGGAAAGCATCCTGCTCCTGCTGAGGTACACTTGGAATGATGCCAACCACATTGCAGTTCGTGGATGAGAATCTCCTGGCTTGCTTCACCTCTTCTGGCGCTGGCCTCTCCTCCATCTCAGCCTCACCTTCAGTTGTAACCTCGCCTGCTTTGAGTCTGCAAGCTTCCTTTGCAACTTATGTGCTATGTCCTGGCTGGGTTCCATGGAATGAGACACAGACACTTCTGTTTGGTTGGAATAGCCACAAATTTATTGATTACAGCTATTAGAGCATTGGATCTCTTGGCATCAAAAGGCCCATTGCTGTCCAATGCATTGTACCTCAGCCTTACTTACACATCCTGTCACAATCATAACCATCCTACTGATTCCTGGTAGAAAATTAATATGCATGTAAATTAGAGATGGGCACGATCCACATTACGGATGAAAAAAACCCACGATAATGGCGATCACACGATCATGACCCGGCGGATCGTGATCGGCCCCGGCCAATGATCCAGCTGTCAGGAGAGGCCTGGATCGGGGCGATCGGGCTCGGTTCGGGGATCCAGACACTCAGGCGCCAGCAATCTATTCCCCTGGCAACAGAGCCAGGGGGATGCCTGAGCTCTGTTTGCCCTCCTTCTGTTGCCCTGGAAACCCGAATGGAAGCCCAGCTTTCCTTGATCAGCAGGGCTTCCTTCCAACCACGGAGCATCAAAGCAGTCACAAGGTGGGAGAAGACGCCCAGGGGAGGGAGGGGGAAGGGGGTGTTCTGTAGCCATGGGCACTCCAATCTCATCCATGCAAACCCTGATAGGCAGCTCTGATGGCCAAACACAGACCTCCTGTGTTGCTGAATGGGACCCATGCTTAAAAATAGCCGTGGTCTCCCAGGCTGGGTTTCACTTTCTGTGAGCAGTGGAGTGGGAAAGAGCTCTTGCTTGCTACTTGCTAGCCTTTGGAGAGAGAGAGACTGAGAGAGTTGGCCGCTGCCACAACCCACCTTCCCACATAGCTGGGAATACCAGCATGCCCCTCTTTGGCATCCACGATCCATGATTCATGGCTCGGGAACGGGAGATGATCGGTGTGGATCATTAATTCGGGATCGTCACTGGTGCCGATCCACGATCAGCTGGATCGTTAATTTTTTTTGGATCCTGCCCATCTCTAATGTAAATGTATATCTGAGAACTGAATATAAACAACTTCTTCAGCTTTCTTTTCACTGTCACTTTCCACTCATTCAACAGTAATTTCATTAATTGTTTACAATATTTGTAAAAGGCTGAATTTTAACCATTGCATTGTTCTTTATTTGGTGCTGTTAGGACTGAATTTAAGCTTTAGATATTACATGGAACTTTCCACACAATCTTGTTTAAAAGACATTTACCATGTTTGCTGGGTGGGCCATGCTTTTGCAATATTACATACCTTGGGCAGACATGCTACTGGCAGTATGGTTACCAGATGGTTTCAACAAAAATGCCAGGCACACTTGTTAAAAATTTGTTGACCACCATGCTCATAAATGCACATGATAAATATGAAAAATGCCCTTTCCCTTTAATAGAGGCTTAATTGTGCAAATGAGCTATTGAAGCTTTTAAAAGCATAGAGGTAAATAAGATCCTATTAAGCCTTTATTAATGGGACAAGATATTTTTCTCCACACAGTGGTAACAGCCCCTGGATTCTTCTGAGGTATCTCTTGCTCCAGTGAAATAGAAAAAAGCCAGGAATGGTTACTTGCTTTGGGGAAGAGATGCTTCTGGGAAGAAGTAAATGTGAACCAGAAAGCCCACTGGTGAGCAGTGAGCACTATTGTGCCTATGAGTACCACACTGGGGATCATAAATTAATCATTTATGACTGACTTGTCCCACAGAATTGGTGAGGGGACTGTTTTGGACTAGGGCAACATCACTGAACTCTGAGGCCATATGAGTCACCAGAAAGCATGCTGTTCAGTATCCCAACATGTAGCTCCTGCAGGCAGTAAAAGGCACAACAGCCTGTGGTTATGAGTTGTCTTCAGGCTCCAGTTGTGGGTTTCCCAAAACTACCTGGTTAGCTTATGTTTTAAGTAACACCGATGGGAGAAAGCATATGCATTTTCTGATACAGGTTATCAGCATGTTAATAGATGGGAAATTCACCCAGGACTAAGACAGGTTCCACTCATGATGATATGGCTATATAGGAATAATACAAAATTATTGAATTGATTACAATGTCTTGGGATTTCATCAAAATTTATGGAATTGTTTTTTACTTTGTTTCATCAAATGCCTATTCTTGTGCTTTTGTTGCACAACAGATGCTACAGTTGCTGGAATCTGATCTTACCTCTCTCTCATGAGTAAGTGACAATGGTAATTTGGGCACAGAGATGACAAGAGGGGACTCAGAGATTCTTTGAGAAGTACATGTGGAAAAAGCAACAGATGTCTGATACAAGTGGCAGGTACGGCAAGAAACTTACAGAGGAGGCAGAAGCTTTCTGGGGAATAGACTGGAATAATAATCATGTTGAAAATGGCAGCATATGGCAGTGCCTAATAAGCTCTTGGTTCAAAATGGAGGGCACTAGCCGAAGTGTTTCTTGGGTCTTTTAATTTGACTTCCTTTCCAGCTGAGGGAATTTCAGTGTAATTGTTGATGTTTTTCATATTCTTAATATTGGATATCTATGGGAATATAAATTCCAAATTGCATTGTTTTTTTAAAAAAACCACATCCCTGAAAAAGGAGGATAACATATTCTTAGGGAACTGCTGTTATGGTAGGAGTATAGTTCCAATCATTGGTATCAATCACATGATCTTATGGAATGAGATTTTGATTATATGGTCCTGTTTCATTTTTGTTTCAAGGCATTTTCCAAAACACATAGTCTAGCTTTGGTTCATTCCTAGCTATGTTATTAGTAGTAGTGACAGTTCTGGTGAGCTGTCAAAAGAGAAAATAAGGCTGAATGGTAAGGTTCCTGTGGGACTGTCAGAGTTGGAGACAGTGATTTGAGAAACAGAATATTTCTTTGCCTCCTTCCTCTTCTTCTGCATGTGGTCAGAGTCCATTCTAGCACAACTGCCTAGTTGTCTTTCAGACGTTTGATACATAAGCAAACCAACTGTCACGACACTGGCAATCAGAGACCACCTGTCAGGTACAGCTGGATAGAGCCCTAGTTTGGTTATTTACAGATTCCTTGACTAGAAAGTCAGTTAATGTTACATCTTCTCCTACTGATACTTTAGATGATATTTGTTCCTTGACAATCTCCAGTAATATAGAACAACTTGATGACATGATTAAAAACTGTTCCTGGAAATCCTGCTTACACAACTGCTCAGTGAAACTGGTTCAGATCATAATTCAACAACTGAATCACTTTGAGCATGTGGAAGCTTTCCCTATGTTTACAATGGAGTTGCTCATAACAGTTTAGCATTGCCTCCCATAACCAGAAAAGGACTCAGTGACTCTCAGACATTAGCAATCTCAGAACCTCCATTTGGATTTATGTTTTGTCTGTCTCCCTAGGTCTCCCCTCCTCCTCTCCTCTCTCACTTGTTCCTACCATGAATTAGCCAGCCTCTTTGCAAAGTGCGCAGCAAGTCTTTCATAGAGACCTCTTTTTTCTATTGTCCTCAGAATTATGTATTGATAACCATAACAACTGCACTTTACTGGTTCATAGTAGCTGTTTTCTAGTACATTTACCAACAGAAGTGCTTGGAAGCAGATATCAAAATATCATTGGTTACTACTAGTGTACTTCAAAAAGAAGCAAAAATTCATCCAGTAATAGTGAGCTTCAAAAAGGAGCATGGTGAATTAGGGGAGAGGACATCCAGTAGAGATGTCCAAGGTTCCCGCATAGTGAGGTGGAGAAGGTGGCACCCAGACAGGCCTCCTAAGGAGGCAGCATCTAGCCTGGCCGCTGAAAGCCCATGTGAGACAAGCCAGGGAGGCAACACCCACTGGGCCTGCCCAAGGTCCGCCTGACAAAAGGTAAGGTGAGGAAGGTGATGCCCAGCCAATTGATTAGGCAGAGACTTCTTGCCTCCTCCTTTCCCTCTCCCTTGAGAAGAAGGGTCAGGAAAACTGCCTCTTCTTCTCTCCCTCCCTCTTCTGGCTGTGTGTGGCTAGGACAGGGTGAGGGAGGGGCCCTTTTCAATTTTTTTTACTCCAGGTCTGTTCTGAGGGTAAACATAGAAAACCAGAACTGGAGGGGATCCCAAGGGTAATCTAGTCCATCCTCTGCACAATGCAGGAAATTCACAGCTATCTCCGCCCTCCACAGCTATCTCCCCCCTCCCTCACCTTCCTCTATGCCAAGAGGAAGACAAAAAACCTCTAGGATCCTCAGCCAGTCTGGGCTGGAGGAAAATTCCTTCCTGACCTAAAGTAGCCATCAGCATTACACTGAGCCATGAGAGCCTAGTGTAACTTCACCTTGTATGGGTTCTATGGGGCTTAGGAAGCAAACTTTCCATAAACTTAAGAATAAAATTTTTAAAACACTTTTTAACAATTAATACAATACAACTATTTTTTCTTTAACTAAACACATATAAGTGCAAGCATACAGAGACTTTAAACCAACAATGTCTTTGAAAAGGGTAAACAGTTCAACTTGTCTGATTCCACCAAGTGATAGAATCCTTTTTTCTATCCTTCCAATTTGAAGCAACTGTAGCCCAAGGCTTCTGTCCTCTTCTTGGGAATTACAGCCCTGCAAAAATAATACAAACCCAGTAACACCAACCAAACACAATACACAAACACCACTTTAAGTCATATTGTTCCAGTACAACATTTGATTACCTTATTCAAGGTGATAAGAGCGTATTAATTATTATTCAGCTCCCCAGCAACCAGCTTCTTCCTCAGATGCCCAGCTCTGCCCATTGGGCTAAACAAATTACTTCATAGGGGTTACACTAGCACCAGCTCATCCCTTTATGCCCTCCCTCTCTTGATCTGCGTACATTCATAGAAGCATCATTGCTATCAGGTAGCCATCTAACCTCTTCTTAAATACCTCCAAGGAAGCAGAGGAGAATGAAATAAGTTGTTTTGTATCTCCATTGTGGTGTTTTGTATCTCTATTGTGGTGTTTTGTATCTCCATTGTTGGGATTTTTGCAAGCGCAAAATTGTTTTTCTGTTTGTTTAGTCAGCTAGCTAGTTAGCAAAGGATCACTTAGGCCTCAATTAAAAGTTCCTGCCATAGAAAGTGGAGTCTTTAGTCTTAATGAAGGAATCTAGGATTGTCTATTGGAGGGCAGTTAGCTAGCAACATATACTAAGGTTTTACTGCTTTTTGTTCCAAGTCTTTGCTCAGTCTTAGTCTCTAAGTTTCTCTCTCTAAACTCTGAGTATAGCCATCAAGATGTAGTTATTTAGCTATTCTTTATTTTCTCACCAAATGTACCCTTTTTCCTTGTTATGTAGTAAAGTATTTTTATAGAGCTAAAACCACAGAAGTCAGTGTCTACTTATTTCCAACATGCTAATATCAGACTCTGCTACCTCACTTATCCCTTTTTAATCTCACCCACCAACAAAGGTTATGGCCTCAGATGCTTTAAGTGATGACTCTGTGTGTTCTTAGCTTGATAAGGTAAGATATTTTAAAAAGGAAACTTTTTCTAAGCTTTTCCCCGGGACTTGCAAACTCAAGGACTTTTCTGATTTGTGCTACCTTTGCTGAGGGGACAACCAGGAAAGCCAGAAACCTTGGTGAGCTTATGCCAGGATGAAAGAAGATGAGGCAATCTACACATCAAAGGAATTCAAGCCAGCTTGAAGAAGCAACAGCCATGAATGGAAACCGAGGAGGACAGAATGCCAGCTCAGAAGCTATGGGTGAGACACAAATAGTTTCTTCACTTATGCACATCCCCAAATTAAATGATCATAACTATCTAGTGTGGAAGTCAAGAATTCTATGTGCCTTATATGTTCATGATGTAAAGAATTTAATATCAGAAGATTCACCTGAAAATCAGGCTGAGAGGCAAAAGTTCATGAAACTAGAGTATCGGGCTGAAATAATCATATTAAATGCAGTGGGAGATGATGAGAGCCCTTTAATAACAAGTGCCAGCACGACTGAAGACTTGTGTAATCAGATTGACCAAAAATATTCCCAAAGATCTGATAAAAGAATTCAGCTCCTTAGAATGAGACTTTACAGCCGAAGGCTCCAGGAGCACAGTAATGTTGAGACCCATTTGAAAGAAATTATTCAGATTGTTGTGCAAATAAAATTATCCGGAGCTGAGGTCAGCAACTCGATTAATGCAGTTATCTTAAACAGCCTCCATTGATCATATGCAAATATGAGATCAGTGCTAGAAGCAAGAGATCAGATAGATTTCTCTTATACTCTCAACTTTCTAAAAGATGAATCCATTAAGAGATCTCTTGAAGAGGCAGAAGGCAGAAAGGCTGCGTTAAAAGTAAGTGATAGATCCAGAGAGATCACTTGTAATTACTACCAAAAAGTGGGGCAACTAGCTAGGCACTACAGACAAAGACAAAGAGATGGACCACGACATCATTTTGAATATCAAAGCAGAAGGGGGCATTCCAATGCACATGATAGCAAAAGCACATCGAGAGACTTTACTTGCACGATATCAAATAATGATTTTAACATGAGAAGTTTCTGCATTTTAGATTCTGGCTCTTGTGATCATATAAGCTCTGATTTAAGCTGTTTCTTAAGTTTGAATAAAGAGCAGAAAGGATCTTTTCCAAGCAAATGGCGATCATCTGCAGATGAAAGGAATTGGAGATCTTAAGTTGAAAGCTGTTGATTCAAAAGGGGATGCTATAGGGCTGAATCTAAAGGACTATGTTTATTCTTCTCAAGCAAAACAAAATATCCTCTCTGTGGGATTTAAAATCTCTATGGGTAAAAATGATTGCAGCATTTACATTACTGAAGTGGGTGCGGAACTCAAAACTCTGAGAATTGGCAAGAGCTTAAGAAATGCTAATTCTGTGTTGATGTGGCAGTGTGGATTGGAAGTGGATGCCTGTGAAAATGCAAATGAGAGGGGCGACTCCACAGCGCCACTCAGCTGGAGAGCTGAGGAAATTTCTTTTACTGATTTGGCAAGATGCCTACCTGCTGACTGGGATGCCAACCTGCAGGGAGAACAACAAGCAGCTCCCCTGCCAAAAGAGAAGGCAGAAACCCAGGGTTCAGAAGGGGGTAGGAAGGGCTGAGCCAAAGGAGACTAGTGTGAGTCAGTCCTAAGCAATACAGCTACCAAACTTCCAGCTGCGTGAAAGTGTGCAACCTAAGCCTAAAGTTAAAACTGCCACACCCAGCACTAAAATATTGCAATCAGAGCTATGCTCAGTGTAGCAACCCTTAAGGAAATGCATGTTGAGTACTTAAAAATCAAAGCAGGATTTTCCAAAGAGAAACTATGCTATTAAGAAGGTTAAACTTCCAACCAGGAAAGGCAGAACCATGCCTATTTACAAAATTAAAGAATGGACAGTTTCAGCATCTGCTAATCTTGGATGAGAATTTAATTTTGTGTTTTGCAAATAGAAAGGATGCAAAAGAAATGGCCAAATACCTAAGTAGGGACATGGACATAATATCTCTTGGAAAACTAAGTAATTACCTTGGATTACAAATTGATAGAACAAAAGATGTAAGTTTTCTCCTAAACCAGAAAGATGAAATCTTCAACCTTGTACAATCTCAAGGAATGCAGAATGTCACAGGAATAGATACACCAATGGAACAAGCTTATAACAACCTCAGTGATGGAATGCAACTTGAAAACAACCTGAACAGCTGGCCAAGCCAAAGGCAATCTCTAGCCACTAAGCCTGCCACTGAATCTAAATGCACCTCTGAAGAACAAGTCTGCAATGAGCTTCAATTGATCCTCCATCTACTCAAGGACTTTGGCACAGATAAACTTAAAAACCAATTTCTCTATTTTGCAGGTACCCTCATCAAACCACCTGAGAAAGAGAAGCTTGAACAGCTACGCAAGAAGAGGAACCTTCATGACTTCAGCTTCTGACACTTGAGAAGGGGTTGTTGGGCTTTTTGCAAGTGCCCTACGTTCAGTCATGAAAAAGTTAAATTGTTATTCTGTTTGTTTAGTCAGATAGATAGTTAGCATAGGACCTCTAGTAAAAGTTCCCACCATAAAAAGGGGAACTTTAGTCTTAATGAAGGATTCTTAACTTTAGTCTTAATGAAGGAATCTAGGATTGTCTATTGGATGAGCCAGTTTATTGGGGGGCAATTAGCTAGCAACATATACTAAGGTTTTATTGCTCTTTGTTCCAAGTCAGTCTAAGTCTTTGCTCAGTCTTAGTCTCTAAGTTTCTCTTTCTAAGCTCCTATTATAGCCATCAATATGTAGTTAGTTAGCTATTCTTTATTTTCTCATCAAATGTACCCTTTTTCCTTGTTATGTAGTAAAGTATTTTTATAGAGCTAAAACCACAGAAGTCAGTGTCTACTTATATCCAATGCACTAATATCAAACTGCTACCTTACTTATCCCTTTTTAATTTCACCCACCAACAGGTATAAATGAAGTAAATAAGTAATAAGTAATATAGTAATTAAATAATAAAACTGAAGATGAGGGGCAGAGGTGTAAGTTGATGGGAGGAGGAGAACAGGGAACTGAGAGAAGTGAGGTTATGCAGGTTGCCAGGAGGAGGGAAAAGGGAAATAGTGTGGGGAAGGTGATACAGGGGGAAATGACGTACCCTTCACGAGTCCTTGTAGGTTCCTCACTGTGCAACTGGGCCTGGTTTGGTGACCTGCCCATGCAAATAGACCACAATTTTCCTGGGTAGAGGCTGCCAGGCATAGGGAAGAAGGGAAAACTGGTGGTGGTGCAGGGGGGGTGAGGGAAAGTAACAGGAAAAAAGGAGAAGCTTTGGGGGGTTTAAGGGAAGGGAAAGAGGATATAGTGGGGTGTGTGTGAGAGGCCCCACACAAGCCCTTTTGGGTTCCCACTTGTGTGCATGTATGTGGCATTGGCATTGTAGTAATTCATTGTATCGACCATAGGTCATAACAATATAATACAACATAATACAGAAGATAACCACACAGGGTCAGAACCAGATTAAAACATATTCAAAACACAATTGTTCTATTATGCCATACATTTCAATCTAATCTTTCTTGCCACTATTGCATACAAAGCAACTCTATTAGAAACATAAAGGTCCTCATCAGCCAACAAAAATATAACTTTTTCCACATCTGAAGGCCCTTCCCACAAGGACAAAATATTAGAAATAAATTTGTTTGTGGGGTCCAAAAGGAGAAGAATTCCCAGGAGATAGTGAGTCAAATAATCTACTTCTCCCATACCACCCAAACAAAGTCATTGAGGGACAGGAATAATTAAAAAGTGGCCCATATATACTGCAGAAGGCATAGCTTGAAATCTTAAGCTGGTAAAGACCACCCTTAATTTCATTGTTGTTAAGGTCCTAAGGTACGGTGACTTTAAAAAATTTGAAAAAAGAGGCCACTGTAGATTGAGTAATTGATTATCTATCTATATTCCCATCCATTTTAAAGACCCAGTCCCTCAATTCATGACCTGATCTATTAGTTCTGTCAGGTCATTCGGTATTATCTACTTGGACTATATCAATCCCAAATATTTCTTATGTGTGCATGTGTGTTTGTAAATATACACACAATATTCTTGGTGTATAGTGGGGGGGGGGGGTTGCAACAACAGTGAATATAAAACAAGAGGAAATTGAAACAAATCCATGAAATGTCTTGACTATAAAGAAGGTCAAACCAACTCAGTTCCAATTTCCAGAAAATAATAATACAATGATCAAGGGGGAAGATAAAATTGAAAGCATTAAAATCAACTGCTGCATAATTCATAAAGTCCCCAACAAGGAATTGTTCAGTCATTGGCTTTGTGCAAAGGAATGGTGATGTATTAATAAAGCAACATTTTGTAAATTAAATATAACATAGCAAGGTTAGAAGAAATATATTACTGTTGGAAATAAGTGATAACTGATAAGTGATAAGTAGTTGAGAATTGTCCCCCTCCCTGTATTTTGGAGTAGTATATGACAATTATATAGTATGAATCAATGGGACAAAGGAATAGTTTACTTGCATTGTTGTAATAATTCCAGATTCTGTTTCAGGTATATTAAAGTAGAACAGACAGCTGTATTATTCATCAAAAGTGAAAGAAATTACATTAAAAATGCCATAATGCTTCCGATTGGTTCCAAACTGCAGTAATTTAGTGAAATAGCAAATAAATTCCCTTCTGGATGAAAGGTGAGCATTATTATTCAAAATTATGGTTCATGAATCTTTTCTGACCATGAATTCTGTGTATTTTTTAAAGTGAATACTGTGGAAGATACAGGTTCAATTGCTGGTTTTGCTGTATATGTTATCACATGCAATTATATTTTACTTCTACTGGAAACTAGATTATTAATCAATTAAAAAAAATAAAAACCATGTGTTGCATTTCAAAAATAATAAATTTAATTTGTACAGTAAGGTAAATATATTTTAGTTGCTATTGCTGACTAGGTTCATATATTTCCTCTGTTGCATTCATATAAGTTAAAGGTAAACAATTAGAATGCTTTTAAGAATAAGGGAACTGCAGGAACTGAAGCCAGAAATACAGATGGTAGCAAATTTTGTAGGCTTGCTGATTTGATAATATTCCTCTTTTGTTTTCAAGGGGAATTCCATCGTCTCACTTAATCCACACAATTGCTTCAAACAAATTTAATGATAGTTCTCTTCCTTAATGCTTATCCAACAGCTGCCATCAGCAGATTTTTAACTGTTTCTCTTAACCAAGTATTTCTCAAGATCTCCTGCAGGGTCTAACAGGATGCTGGCAGCGTAGAAGAATTTGGCTGTTTCATACCAATAGCACAATATTCTAGAGGCAGCATAACTTTTTATCCAAACAGGGAGCAAAAAATACACTACATGGGGCTGCCTTTAAAAGGCTATCTCCATGTCAAATTTTCCCTTCTCCTTTTACTCTGTATGTTCCCCCACCTGCCGATGGAAGTAACAACGTGATGGCTTCACCAGAGGCAAGGTAAGTGATGCTATACTTTATGAAAGGGAAAGAATTTGCTATCCATGGCAATCCTGTGTTATAATTAACACTCCCTTAAGTCTACCCACCCCTATTGCTGAATTGGGGCATAAGGCTAGACTCAGCTAATGGGCAGAGACAATGGACAAGCTTTAGAAGACATCATACTTTATTATGTGCAAGGATCATACTTTAATTCATAAGTTTGCTGGACTTTCTAAGACCTTTTTAAACCATTTTCAAATTCCATATACTCCCTCCCATACAAATGTATACATATTTGTAGTGTTGTTTGTGTATTAAGTGGTATTAAAATGGTATGTGCATTTAAATGATATATGAAAGGTGTAAAAGAAATACTGACACAATGAAAATGTGGACTGAAACTAATGACAAAGAAAACATGGGGAATCAAAAAAGAAGCAAAAATGACCATATTGGTGCAACCCTAATTCTGCATTATGCTGACTATTTGTATCATTTTGCTTGTGTGCTTTTTTAACATGCATATTGCTATTATCAATACCCTGTGAAATAATTTGATCTAAATGACTCTTGTGCACTGGCTAAAATCCGTTTTCTAATTGATACGTTTTAGAATGTGATTGAACTATAAACTACAGAGTGATTGTTGTGGGGATAATAATAGCATGCTCTGTAATGTGCTCTGAGTGGGTATTGTCTTGAAGCGTGGTATATAAATCAAATGTTGTTGTTGTTATTGTTGATATTATTATATTTTCATGTGTTCAGTGGAGGTTCTTGCAATAATCACCTTCAATTAAGCCCATCATTTAAAGAGGAGTTACTTTTTGAGGCTTTTCAAGTATTATAGAAGTTATCGATTTGGTCACCTTTCCGGAGGAGTTATGCTAATTGCGCAAGGGCAATTGAAGAGCAAAACCCAAAACCAATAGGACTCTGTGTATTTGTAAAACTTCAGAGAAGTGGGAGCGACTTTTGTTTGGAGATATGGATTCAAATGTCATCTGTATATTTTTACCTATTCCCCTGACTCAGGTAAGCCAGTAGAAATTCAGAAGAAATGTCTGGAAACGCTGCTGTTCATTAACATTACTAGCAGAGAACTGAGCAATCAGTCTCGTCAGGATTCATTGCCCCAGAAAAGAGCACAATGATTAGAGCTATGATTATTGATGGAGGCTTGGTCCCTTTCTGTGACATGTGGTTTCTTCGCAAATTTTCATTTAATGTGACAGCTATGGCTGTTTCTGGATAAGCAGGATCTCACCATAGTCATCCACAACCAGATCAGATTGCTGCAATGCACTTTGTATAGATCTGCCTTTGAAAATGTTCAGAACCTTCAATTGGTACAGAACATTCTGGAAAGATTGCTTATGAGTGGTGGTTACTAGTAACATATTTCTCCAGTTTTAACTGCTGGTCTATTAACTTTGGGCACATCTCAAAGTGCTAGTTACAATATTTTAAAAACCTAATCATTCTGGTACCATGCTACTTAAACAATCACTTACAGTGCAATCCTAAGCAGAATTACTCCAGTCTAAACCCATTTAAATCAATGGATTTAGACTGGAGTAACTCAATTTAGGATTGAGCTGATATTCTCCTACGAGCCTGGCCATCAATGGAGATATTACATTGCTGAGGTCCTACTCTATTGTACCCTTCCTATTACATATGTAATCTGTGGAACCCTGAACTCCCTTGTCACAGTCTTTAGTGAAAAACTCACTCTGTAATGTGTGGGGCATCAGATTAAAACTATTCTTCATCCAAGATAATTCATTTTGTAACATATATGTATGCTTCTTTTTTCCTGTAAACCCTCCCTCCCTTCAAATTAACAGTAGAGATGGGCACGAACTGAAATACGAACCAAAATTAAGCAACATTCTTCTGCACCTTTGAAACAACCAATTATAAAGCCTGGTTAATGCAGATTATTGTAATTCCAGATTGTTTGCTATTCAGATATCTGAAAAGGGCAAAAATCTAATTTTGAAAAATGCAGGGAAGAAAGAATATTATGCTACTTTGAGTGAAGAGATAGACTGGCTTTATTTTTTATGAGGGAAATAGAGTTATTTTGTTGATTTTTTAATGAAATGGGTGGATTGTAAATGAAACTATCAACATTATATCCTAGGCAACATTATATCCAAGGCTGATGCTAACTATCAACTATGTAAAGTTCCAACTATATTTTCATCTGGTGGAAAGTGCCATAAAGTTAAAGCTGACTTACAACAACACTGTAAGTTTTTCAAGGCAAGAGACATTCAGAGGTGGTTTGCTTGCCTCTGCATGGCAACCCTACACTTCCTTGGTGGTCTCCCATCGAATTACTAACCAGGACTGATTCTGCTTAGTTTCCAAGATCTGACAAGATAGCAGTAGTCTGGTCATCCAGGTCAGGGCACAGTTTTAACTAGCCATGAAACAAAGGGTTTCCATAGCCCGTCTAACTTCTATACATTCTTTTTACATCCAATCTAATAAGATTAATCAAGAGATATAATTATTTTACTTTGGCAGACCTTTGTAGTGAAGGTCTTTGTAGTAAAATAAAAGAGACTTGACTGGTTTCTAGCATCTTGTGAAAACAAGACTTGCAACTGCAATTATTCAAAGAAATACTCTAATTTTCTTTGGAGCATTAACCACATAGTTTAATAAGAACATTTCTGGTTTAAAAGAAAGCTTAATTTGAGACATTTTCCAACTATATCAATAATTGCCATCTAAAAGAAATCAGCCCTTGAAGAAGATCACCACATGTGGAGGAAATCAGCTTCCTAAAATTTATAAACCAACAACATCCCACATACGAGTATATATCATGGCATGTCTTAGAGGAGAAAAGTATCACTGATGAACCATTCTAAAAATATTCTCTTTATATTGGATAAAAACAGAAAAAGAAGAATCTTACAAAAAGACAGATGTCTAAACCTCAATGAGGGCTTCATAATGGAGATACTTATTCTACTTAAGTTAAAATGACTGGATGAAGGGAGCTATGACTGTAAAGTTTAAACTGTCTAAAGCTAAATCTTGGTCTTTAAGATACTACTGGATTCGAATCTTGCTGTTTTGTAAAGAGTCTAACATCTGATCTTTTCTTGTAATGTCTTGAAATGAAACAAAGCTATCTCTATAGACTTTGAGAGAGTGGGCAATTTGTGAATTGACCCTAAAAGCTCTGTCAGTCGTTATAGTTTCCATAGCATCAGAATCTAACAAGCCAGTGAATAGTTCTTCTAATCACTACTTTAAAAAGAACAAATCTCCCCAAATTTGCTACATTATTGTGGAATATACCAATAGAAGCATGCCCGGGGGTTATATAGAAACTTTTCATCTGGAAGGGGGGGAAAGCAAGCATTAAAGCTAACACGATGCAGGAAAGGTGGATGAATGGAGGGGCTGCAGTCCCAAATTTGAAATGTTATTACAAAGCAGTTAATTCATCTGGAGCTGTTAATTTGTTTGAATTGGGAAAAGGTGATGGTTGCTTAAAACCTACTGAGTAAGCTTTTCTGCAAGTTCTGCTGAATGCCATGTGGCTTAAAAAGAAAATAAATGTGGGATCACATTTGCAAGAATGCTGCAAGTTAAAAGAGACACAGATAATCTGAACTAAACAGGGCCAGCCCACTCATTAGGTAGACGAGGGAATTGCTTAGGGGGCCAAAAAGTTGGGAGGGGGAGTGGAATACAAGCCAAGGAGGACAAGCTCTCCAACATATCTGATATGATGGGACCCAGCACCCCTGTTACATTGCATTCATGGTTTGAAACCACTACAACATCAAGCCCTCTCCATACTTTAAGAAACATCAGAAGATTTGGGCCTTGAGGGAGGAATCTCCCCAAACTGGCATCTTTATTCCTAGAAACAGGAGCAGAGCTGGTATGTTTTGGAAATGTCATGACTAGACATAGGCACGAACCACATTATGAACTTCAAAAACCCATGAAATTGGTGATCGCGTGATCACGCGCTGGCACCTCATGATTGTCCACAGCAAACGAACCAGCTTTCGGAAGAAGCCTGGTTCGGTGCATTTGGCCACGGTTCAGGAAGCCAGACAGTCAGGCGCCGTCAATCAATTCCTCTGGAAACGGAGCCAGGGGAATGCCTGAACTCTGACTGCGCTCCTTCTGTTGCCCTGGAAACCCGAATCGAAGCCCAGCTTACCTTGATCAGCAGGGCTTCCTTCCAACCACGGAGCAGCAAAGCAGTCACAAGTTGGGAGAAGACACCCAGGGGAGGGAGGGGGAGGGAGTGTTCTGTAGCCATGGGCACTCCAATCTCATCCCTGCAAACCCTGATAGGCAGCTCTGGCGGCCAAACACAGACCTCCTGCGTTGCTCTATGGGACCTCAGCTTATAAAAAGCACTGTGCTCCTAGGCTGACTTTCACTTTCAGCGAGCAGTGGAGTGTGAGAGCTGTTGCTTGCTACTTGCTAGCCTTTGGGGAGAGACAGAGAGAGTATAATTGAGCTTGGATTTTTGTGGGAGTTTCCTGGGGGCCTCGAATTGGAGAGGGTATAACTCCAAGATCCCTATTGCAATCTTGACCAAACTTGGGTGCTGGCTGGAGGAGAGCCTGCTACACACTCTCTGTGAATATGGGCTCTCTAAGTGCAACGGGGCCATTCTGAGCACTATGGACCACGAACCGCGAACTGGGTTGGCAACGGGAAATGTCCATTGCGGTTCATAACTTCGGGATCATCATCAGCACCGAACCATGAACCGCAGATTAGTTAAATTTTTTTGGTTCATGCCCATGTCTAGTCATGACATGTTCTTTCCACGTGGCCCACATTTTGTAAACTGCAAAAATTTGGGATGCAACAGACTAGTTTACAGCGCCATCCTAAGCAGTGTTACACCCGTCTAATGAATTTTGAAGGACATATCCCAGTTTAAGACTGCACTGTTAGTTTCTTATTACCTTTTTGGCAACATTGATATGGATTATCATATTTGAATCATGTGAGGCATTTTTGTTTTTCTTCTACAGAACTCAAAGGAGATTGTAGGATGAAGACAAAGTAGAGCATCAAAGACAAATTTAAAAGCATTAAAGATACTTACCATAGGCCAGGGTAACTGACATACCTGCCATTATTTGTACCTATAGAACATAACACAGATGCGTATAGCTTGAATTATTTATTATTATTTATAGCAAAGCAAAGGAGACAGACATGTTCAGACAATTTAAGTGGAGCAATATTTTCAATCATCATTGTAAGAAAGAAAGACAATAAAATATATCTTTTCTGAATCCCAGCTTTTACATCCATAGCACTGAATCTGATGACATGGAACTCTAAATTGATCACACCAAACATTATGCAGCAGAACTACAGAATAAACAAATAGCAATATCAATTCAAATGACTAAAAATGAACTGAAAATCTTGTTGGTTTTGTATGCTACGTATTCTAAGATGCATAATTTTGCTCATAAAGTTAAGTATAGATTAAGGGTTATCATTCTGATATTAAATTCAAATATAATTTCTTGATTTAAACAACTAAACACAATACATTTTTTTCAAAATAATTTACAATGCTGCCCTAAACAGTAAATCTGTTTGTGTGGGTTATGTGCCTTCAAGTCACTTCTGACTCATGGGACCCTATGAATTAATGATCTCCCCAAACTCCTATAATTAACAGTGTTGCTCAGGTCTTGCAGACTGAAGGCCCTGGCTTCCTTTATTGAGTCAATCCATCTAATTTTGGGCCTTCCTTTCCCCCACTATTTTCAACTTTTCCTGGCATGATAGCCTCAGTTTCATAATTTTGGCTTCTAGGGAGACTTCAGGCTTGATTTGATTCATAACCCACTTATTTGTCTTTTTGGAGGTCTGTGTTGAAATCGTAAAACTCTCTTTCCACACCACGTTTTCTTCCTATAAGCTTTCTTGATTGTCCAATTTTCACATCCATACATAGTAATGGGGAATACCATAGTATCCGTTGATCTTGGTCCCCAGCAACATATTCTTATCCTTAAGGATATTTTCTAATTCCTTCATGACTGCCCTTCCAAGTCTAAATTTCCTTCTGATTTCTTGGTTGTTGAACATTTCTTCATTGCCAACCCTAAAGCTGTGTAATTCCTTAGTAGTCATTCCTTTTGTCTTCTTCATATTCGACTGTTTTGGCACTTTCTCCTTTGAACTTCATCAGTCATTATTTCAAGTCTTCACTATTTTCTGCCAGTAATATGGTGTCAGGAAAGAAGGTGGCCTGATATAGCCTGATCTCATCAAATCTAACATGCTAAGCAGGGTCTGTACTGGGATGTGAGACCACCAAGGAAGACTCTGCAGAAGAAGGCAATGGCAAACTTCTTCTGTTTCCCCAGCCTCTTGCTGGGGTTGTCATTAGACATGGGCATGAACCAAAAAAATTAACGAACCTGTGGTTCATGGCTTGGTGCCACCGACAAACCCGAACAAACGAACCGTAATGAACATTTCCCACTGATGAACCGGTTCGCGGTTTGTGGTTTGTGGTTGTCAGAATGGCCCCCGTTGCACTTAGAGTGCCCATATTCACAGGGATTGTTTAGCAGGCTCTCCTCCAGCCAGCAACCAAGTTTGATCAAGATTGCAACAGGGATCTTGGAGTTATACCCTCTCCAATCTGAGGCCCCCAGGAAACTCCCACTCGATACAATTAGAGCCACCAGTTGACGTTGGCCCAGTGTACAAGGGGTTGGCCGTCAGAACTGCCTATCAGGGTTTACAGGGATGAGATTGGAGTGCCCATGGCTACAGAACACTCCCTCCCCCTCCCTCCCCCGGGTGTCTTCTCCCATGTAACCAATTGTAAACAATTTGCAGCTCCATGGTTGGAAGGAAGACCTGCCGATCAAGGTAAGCTGGGCTTCGATTTGGGTTTCCAGGGTGACAGAAGGAGTGCAGACAGAGTTCAGGCATCCCCCTGCTCTGTTTCCAAGGAAATTGATTGGTGGTGCCTGACTGTCTGGCTTCATGAACCACGGGCGAACGCAACGAAACGGGCTTCCAACGAATGCTGGTTTGGTGGCCATGGACCCTCACGAACCACCGGATCGTGAACAGACGATCAGGTGGTTCATAGGTTTTTTTGGTTCGTAATTCGGTTCATGCCCATGTCTAGTTGTCATAATGTAGTTGTAACTTCATGGCCCTTTGCATACTACAATGAGGTGTCATCTGAATATCTCAGACTGATAATGTTCCTCCCACCAATTTTTCACTCCCTCTTCATCTAAATGTAATCCACTTTCCTTTTGATGTATTCTGCACATTGGTTGAACCAATACATCGATTGAACCGATGTGTTCTGCATATCGGTTGAACTGATACATCTTTGCCAACAGGAAACCGTTGTCTTTGTCCGACACCTTTGCCAATAGGAAGCCATTCTGTTTCTCCATATTCTGTCCTAACAGTAGTGTCTTGTCCAGAGCACCAGGTTTGTAGCCCCCAGAACCTTGCCTTAATGAGGGGGAGGGGGCATTTTGGGGCCTTCACATTAATTCTAACATGGTCTTAGAGATAGAAAATGGAGTCTGCATCTTGCTGAAGTTAAGCTAACAGCGGTGGCAGCAAGCTGTGCCAAGGACAAGGTGGTGACTCGTAAAACAGCAATGGAATGCAGACCTGCTCCTTCCTAAAGCCCACCTCAGGCAGATTAAATCAGAGGGCCATTCTTTTCAAAGTCTTTGTACTCTTCCCTGAATAATTTGGCCTTGATGAATGATCCAGGTCTCCAAAACAATGAGCAATGACTGACCTCAGCTAAGTTCCTCCCCTTATCTAGTGACTGTACAAGAATATTTCTGCCCTCTTCCTAATCTTGTTATTCACCCAGCCTTAGGTGTTTCTCCAAACCTCCTGCACAAAGCATTTTTTAACTTTTATGCAAACCCCACTTTAAACTTGAGAGATTCTCCAGAATTAGGTTTTCTTTTTTTTCCTTATTTTTTTTATTTTTTTTTATTAAGAAATTTTCAACAAATAACATATAACAAGAGCAACAGTAACTGCATAAACATAACATGGTGCTATACATAATCAAGCTAAAGCAAGAGAGTAATAACAGCAGTTTTCACACAATTAGATAAGAGGTGTATACATTTGACGACGTTTAAATACAGTATACGGTAGGCGTTAGTTTTGTAGGGAGAATGATAAACAAGAAAATCCAATATATCACATAACAAGCCTATAACTCAAATCTCAGGGTTTATAACCGCGTAATAGGGTAGCTTAGAAACCAGCCATGAATTCTGGGATAGAAAGTCCAAAAAAGGATACCATTTCGCGTAAAACTGTGTAGTTTTAGAGGGGTTCTGCAACAATCTGATTCTGTCCATTATCTTTTCCATCATAAGGTGATCCCACACCATTCTGTACCATATATCAAGATTGGGTGGAAAGTGCGATTTCCACCTGAGTGCAATCGCATTTTTTGCAGCTACCAAGAGAGTTCTGATCAAATCTTTCCTTAGTCTGGGAATTGCCAAATCTTTCCAGAGATCCAGGAAAACAAGTTCCGGGCGTAAGGGTATCTCATAAGATGTAATACGAGAAATTTCACGGAGAATCGCCTGCCAGAAGTCAGCTACGTAGGTACATTCCCACCAGCAATGCAGGAAAGTACCTTGCCCTCCGCACTTTTTCCAGCAAAGGGAAGACCTGCTAGGATATATTTTCGCCAGCTTTTGAGGAGTGAGGTACCACCTGTGGATAAGCTTGTAGGTTTGGAGTCTCACACAGGTGACAGGGGAATTAAATAGTGCAGATGCCCAGACTTGCTCTCTATCGTCCTGCGAAATTACTGTCCCGCAATCCTGTTGCCACTTGTCAAGCAGTACCTCAGTGTGCGGTTTTTTGGCTGCAATCAGAATGTGATAGAATTTTGACAGGAGACCTTTATGGATAAGTGATTGGGAGTCTAGAAGAGTTTCAAATTTAGTTATCGGATTGGCCATTATACCTTTTATATCCAGTTCCTTCAAGAGATATCCTAGTTGAAGATAGAAGAACCAGGGGATTTCCCTGCCCACTTTATTGTTCAGTTCTACCCTGCTTACGATACCTTCCTTAGTAGCTATGTCTAGTAATCTTAAATCTCTAAGAGCTTTCCAAGAGTGTAGTGCTGTTATATTATGTTGTTGAGGCATGCCCTTATGAGACGTGAGTACCGAGAATCTAGAAACAGCTGGGAGGAGAACCTTCTTGTATCTGTCCCAAAGTTTTAAAAGAGCCTTAAGAAATAGGTTGTGATGTATGGAAGGGGGACGTAGGCTAGGTGTGGACCAAAAAGTTTCCTTCAAAGTTTGCGGCTGAGAGAAGACACACAATATGCTGGCCCAATCAGATCGCCCTGAAGGATGAAGGATTTGAAGGACATCCGACAGCCTGGCCGCGTCGTAATAAAGCCCTATGTCCGGATAATTAAAGCCTCCTGCCGCCCTAGGGGCACACAGGACCTTAAAGGCTATCCTGGGGCGCTTATTCTGCCACAAGAAGCGGTTAAAGGTCGTCTGCCACTGGCCCACAACTTTGCTAGGGATGTCAATTGGAATCGTTCGGAATAAGAAGATCAGTTTCGGGAGGACAAAGGATTTTATCAAGTGGTATCTTTCATACCATGGTAGGTTTTGCTTGTTCCATTTGAGCAAGAGGTGTTTAATTTCTTTCATCTTTTGGACATGATTCACATGGAAAAGCTGAGCCAGATTAGATGGAATATTTATACCCAAATAGTGGAGGTGTGTTTTGGCCCATTGGAAATCAAATTGCTGTTTTATGTCACTACGTGTCGTCTCGGGTAAATTTACAGAGAAGATGGTAGATTTGCTTTGGTTTATTTTCAAGCCTGATATTTGTCCAAATTGGGAGAGTTCGGTATTTAGAAACTTTAGAGATTCAAGGGGTTTTGTGATGAACAATAAGATGTCGTCGGCAAATAAACATAGTTTGAAGGCGCGGTCATTAATTTCGATGCCTTGAATTCTCCTATCCATCCTTATTGCCTCTGCCAGAGGCTCGATAGCCAGAGCGAATAGAATAGGGGATAGGGGGCAGCCTTGACGTGTGCCTCGGTGGAGAGTGAAGGAGTCAGACGTCATATCATTTAGCCTAATTGTCGCACGGGGTTCCTCATATATAGCTTTAATTATCTGCAGGAATTTAGAGCCGAAATTCATTTGGGAGAAAAGCGTTCGCAGGTATGGGATCTCTAGGGTGTCGAATGCTTTTTCTACATCCAAAGAGAGGAATATGGTCTGTACATTATAATGTTTACTGAATGCCAGAATATTCAGTGCCTTATAGATATTATCCGAGATGTCTCTATTGGGGATGAAGCCAATCTGATCCGTGCAAATATAATTCCCAATGAAGGAGGTAAGACGGCGTGCAAAAATTGAGGTAAAGATTTTATAGTCAACATTCAACAGGGAAATGGGTCTGTAAGATCCAGGGTTCGAGGGATCTTTACCCTCCTTGGGAAGCATGGTGATTATTGCCTCAGACCAGGTTCTGGGGAGGGACCCTGAGGAAAATACATCGTTACAGGCCAGCAGTAAGGGCGGGGCTAACACCAGGGCAAATTTTTTATAGAATTCGGCCGGGTATCCATCCGGTCCCGAGGCCTTATTCCCCTTTAATTTTTTAATGGAGTCTAACAACTCCGGAGTAGAGATAGGGTCGTCCATTATTTGGCTATGCGCCAATGCCAATTTCTTGATGTTTTTGTGGTTTGACAGATAGTTTCTAATTGCCTTGTTATCAGGTTTAGTTGATGTGTATAAGTCCACATAGAATGTCTTAAACACTCGTAATATTTCAGGGGATTTAGAGAATACTTGTCCTTTGGAATTTTTTATGAGCCTGATATGCCTATTGATTCTTTTCTCCTTAACCTTCCAAGATAGACAGCGCAGTGTCCTAGGGGAGTGATTCCAGTATTTCTGTTTCAGATACAGAAGGTTTTTCTGAATTTGGTGAGTCTCAAGAGACTCCAAGGCTTTACGCTCATTTAACAATTGTTTATAGATTTTTTTGCCCCCTCTTTCTTTGTGCAGACTTTCCAGTTGGCTGATTTTATCCAGTATAATTTGTTTTTGGAGTCTCTTCTTTTTATTTAGGGCGGCCGACAGGGATATTAATTGTCCCCTTAGTACAGCCTTGAGAGCATCCCACACTATTTGAGGCGATGTCGTGCCTGTCTGGTTGTCTATAAGATATTGAGAGATGTGTTGTTCGATTTTTAACACATTGCCTTCATTTAATAATAAGTTTTTGTTAAAGGTCCAGTGTCTCTCACTTTTATACGGTTTATCAAGGGACAGTTTGCAATCTACCCAGGCATGGTCCGAGTAGTCTATGTTTCCTATGTTCGATAGGTGAACTCTATCAGTCAAGTCCACTGACACCAGAATATAATCAATCCTGGTGTAGATATTGTGACGTGCTGAGTAATACGTATAGTCTTTGACCAGTTTGTTCATTTCCCTCCATATATCTACCAGATGGAATTGAGTGAATAGTGCAAGCAGTTTCGTATCCTGATTGGGATTTTTGGGAATTTTTAGCCTTTTAGAAGTTTTAGTATGGGCAAAAGAGGATTTGTCCAAGCTGTAATTTGCTACATAATTAAAATCCCCCCCTACTACTACTGGACCCTCCTGGAAGGTCTTTAACTTTTGCAGAACTTCTTCAGAGAAGTCTAATTGTTGAACATTAGGCGCGTAGATTGTAGCCAGTGTGATCAAATGCCCATTTAAGTGGCCCTTAACAAACAAGAACCGGCCTCTGGGATCTTTGAGAGAGGCTTTGAACACAAATTTAGTCTTTTTGGTCAATAAGATGGCCACCCCTCGGGACTTGGATGAGCCCTTTGCATGGTATTGCATCCGTATCCATGGTGCCCTAAGCTCAGCCTCAAAATCAGCATGCAGGTGGGTTTCCTGGAGGAGGACAATATCTGCATTAAGCTTTGCTAAGTATGACAGAACTCTCTTCCTCTTCACTAAATTATTTAGTCCCCTCACATTTTGAGAGATAACATGTAGGTTTGGTTGCGATGCCATCTTAAGAAGGAAAAGCCAAGTTAGCAAGGGTGATCCTTGGGGAGAAATCAAATATTATCGATCAGGGATCGTATACGCCTAGCCCTCTAGGAGGTGTGGTGAAATTTCTGGCCCAGAATTTTATGGAAAGTTGGAGTAGGACAGTTAGAAATGTCCGAAACACCAATTAAGGGGTTGATATACAGAAGCCCTGAGATTCAGATATGTAAATTACTGTCTAGTATAAATCAATTAATCAAACAATCAGAAGTTCATTACCTTAAAAGCAATCAATCAATGAGGTCACGAGTAAAAAAGAGATTCCTAGTATGCAAAATAAATTCAGCAGAGTACAGAGAGTGAGAACCAAGTGGATATGGTACCAATAAATAGTATTTAATCAAACCTCTTCGTCTCTTTGAGTGCGTTGACAAACAGACAGTCAACGCGTAAAATTTAGAATTGAGTAACTCCAATAGGCTGCTATGATATCTCTCCCTGTTGAACGATGCACTGGATTTCAGTTAGTCCTGGGTAGTCCAGAAATTATTCAGATGAGCAGAAATTAATTAAGATTCTCTCTATTATTAACCTAAGTAGGAGCAAACTGATCAAATGGATTTATCTCTAATTCCTAACCTCTAACTTGCCTCAACCGTCTATATCAAGTATATACAACAAGCACTTAGCACTTTACTAAACTGTTAATTTTTCTAAAGGGTTTTAAAGAGAAAATTGATATATGTTTATATATACAAGAACAACGAGTTTGACTGCCACAAGATGCCCTGGATTTCAAGAAATCCTTGGTATTTACTAGATTATTCAATTGATTAGAAATTAATTAAGATTCTTTGCTTTATTATCCTAAGTAAGAGCAAACCAACCCAATGAAGTTATCTCTAATACCTAACCACTAACTTGCCTTAACTGTCTATATCAACTATATACAACAAGCACCTAGCACTTTACTAAACTTTTTATTTATTTATTTATTTATTTATTTATTTATTTATTTATTTATTTATTTATTTATTTATTTATTAAAGGAAATTAAAGAGAAAATTTATATATATATATATACAAGTAAGACAAGTTTGCCTGATAGGGGATGTACTGGAATTCAATAAATCCTGGGTATTTAACAGATTAATCAATTGATTATGAATTAATTAAGATTCTTTGCTTTATTAGCCTAAATAAGAGCAAACCAACCCAGTGAATTTATCTTCAATATCTAATCGCTAACCTGACTTAGCCGTCTATAAAAATTATATATAACAAGCGTCTAGCACTTTACTATTGTATATGTACAAATGATCTTGAAGAAGAAAAAGAATCGCATATATATGCAAGTATAACAAGTGTATTGAGAACAATTGAGTGCGAAACAGTCCTCAGCAGCCTCGCGAACGGTTTCTGTAACGAGGCTACTGTAATAAAACAGTAAGGAGGACTGTCTGTGGAAAGGGCAAATAGGGAAGCAGCCCTTTCAATCCCACCTCAACCACTCCCATCTGCATGTAGAACAATAAGATGGGGACGTTCTAACACATATAGTAAGCCACATATCTGTATAGATGAAATCAGGCGTCCCGAACTGGTATTTTGCTGTTTTTCTGGGGAGATATCGGCGGGCTCCGCTTTCTCTTCTGAGAGCCGGTTTCTGTCTCCATGGCAACCTCAATGCCCAGATCGTGAAGGAGGTGAAGGCCGTCTTCAGGGGTGGAGATCAGCTGTTGCTTGCCATTCACCTTAAGACGCAGCGTCGAGTAGCGGGTCCAACTGTATTCTATGCGTGCATTTCTAAGTTCCTCAGTTACGCGCTTGAACTGCCTTCTACGCTCTAGGATCTCCGTCGGCAGATCTGTGAAGACGCTAATCCGCCCCCCCTTATAGGATAAGAATTTTCGCGCTCTTGCCGTCTCAAGGGTTGCCTTTCTTATTCTCCAGTCTGCAAAAACAGCCACAACGTCCCTGGGACCGTTCCTCTTGTCTGGATTCCTGGGGCCCACTCTATAAGCTTTGGTTAGAGACATTGCAGGAAATTCCTTCAGTTGCAGCTCTGTCATCAGCCATCCCGCCAAAAAGTTAGGGAGGTCTGCATCCCCAGCAGCATTCTCCTCTATCCCCCTAAATTTCAAGTTAGAGCCCCGAATTTGGACCTCCATGTCCAAGATCTTGTTTTGGATATGGTCGTTTTCTGATTGCAGGGAGCGGACCTCCTCCCTCAACACAGCATTTTGATTAAGAGCCAGGTCTGATTTTAAGACGGCAGAGTCCATAACTATCTTGAGATCACTTATCTGCTGGGATAGGGGCTCCATTAAGTGGGAAATTCTGTCAGAAAAGCTCAGTTCAAGCTCTTGCAGTAGAGCTTTCAATGCTGGGTCGTATGAGGTTTTTTGCGTTATTCGCGCCTCAGCGTTAGGCACAGCGGCCGCCATGTTTTTGCTTGCTCCTTCCCCCTCTCCCTCCACACCTTCAAACTGCGATGCCGGGAAGTAGCTCTGCAAGCTTTTCACTGCCTTAATATTCTGTTTCTTGGAGGACAAGTCTTGCTTACCCTTCATGCTAAGGTATGTTGAACGTGTTTTGAAGCGATTAATGGGGTTTCGAGGTGGGATTGAAGCGGAGCTCCAACTTCAGGCGTCCATTCCTCTCGGTGCCGACGTCACGCCCCCATTAGGTTTTCTGATAGCCTTAATGCAGGGCAGGATCTAGCCAGTACTTTGCCTTATCATAGTGTCATCATCTTCCCAGAGACCACCATTTGTCATTTCCAGTCTTTTGTTTACTTATCATTGTCCCATCTTATCACCAGAATATACCAGATCATGAACATCTGGACCATAAATATTGCCTCCATATCTCCAGTACTTTGCAGCAGTTTTTCCAGCTACTGCTCCTGTGTGGTCCAGGTTCCTTGGAGATATGATCTGGTCTGTGTCTCTACATTCCTCTCTTCTGTTCTTCACACTAGGACTCTACAGGATTTCCAGACTCTCTAGGAGAGGTCCTATGTTCTCATTACCCTCCTCCTTTCGTTTTCCTTTATAGATAGGTAGCTGTTAGGGGAAGGTTTTTGGTTTTCTGCTTTGCAAGTTCTCTCTCATTCTTGTAACAGTTATTTAATCTGCTTTACATTATCTCAAGCCTTTGCTTGTCATAGGGCCTCCATATGTATAGCAATTCAGGTAACAATTTGTGCATCAATGCAATCAGATGCTTTGACACACCCATTTGTTTAAAACAGTCTATATTTTTTTCCTGATCAACACAATAGAAGACTTTAATGTAATCTATAAAACCCATACTGATTTTCATCTGAAATTCTCTGGCATGCTCCAGTAACAGTTGCAAGTTTGCAGTATGTTCTCTAGTTCCTTTTCCTTTTATGAAACAGAAGGTTTATTTACAGTAGGTTAATGTCAAAAGGCAGGTAGGCAGGTGTTTGAACTGAAGAAACAGAAACTTCACTGGTACAGGAACTTCACTGGTGTGAGGCACAAAACACTTGGTTTAACACTTGGTTGCTGGCTTCTTTCAGAGGTTGACATTGCTTTACAAATGCTCTACTTTAAAAGCACAGACACAGCATGACTTCCCCTCCTCTCCAGAATTAAGGGTGCTCCACTGAAACAAACCTTTCCTAGATACTGGGCAGGTGTTATAGTTATGAGCTATAACCCTGTTCCTGGGACTGAAGGGGAGACTCCTCTCTACCCACTTCCTTGGCCCTATATAACTCCCAGATCTCTTGAGTCTAAGTAGGAGTTAGTGCTGGTTTCCCCCACTTTAGTCCTAGGACTAAAAGTGTTTCACAAACATTATTTCCTCTCACAGAGGATTCTCTGGCTGACCCTCTCTGGTCTAAAGCCAGACTTCCAACTCCCTTTCACTCTCTCGTTTACTCTTCCACTTCAACTGACAGCTTTCCCAACATTCCATCTCCAAATGCCATTTCAGGCTAGCCCCATGGGGGGTGGGGAGGAAACATGTCAATCATACTTTCACTTCTGGAAATCTCAGCATCTGAAGTTGAGTCCATCACAGTGGCATTTGAGGCTTTCAGCACGTTCCTTAAGTGGGCTGCCAAGAGTTGTTTGGGCTGCCCTCAGGTCATGCATTACCTTGACAACTTCCTCCTCATGGGGCCATCTGGCGGTCCGGCATGGGCAGAGAGGCTGGCGGGTTTTCAGGCACTTGCCAAGGAGCTTGGTGTACCATTGGCCAGGGAAAAGACAGAGTGTCCCACATCTCAGCTCACCTACTTGGGGATCGAGCTGGATTCTCTGCCTGACTGCTCTCGACTCAGGGAGATTGACCTGCCAAAGAGAACCAAACTGGAAGTGTTGCAGGACATGTTGCAGGACCTGGGGTTGTTCTGGGATAGTTATTCAAGCATGAAGATTTTGTGGTCTGAACTGTTGCAGAGTTGTACTTGGTGTGGGGCCCGGAATAATGACAGGGTGGATCTGGCCCAGTGGTGGCTATCAAAAGTGGTGGAAAGATCAGTTCTGGCATCTGGAGGCTTGGTGATAGGTTACCCTGACATTTCCTTTCGATTGGCAGCCCCATATTGCCCAGATGATGTGCACCTGTTCAGCTGGGGACAGAGACATATGGTTGCAAGACATCCGGGATGGTTGCTTTACTGGTTGCAGCATTAGGAGCTTTGGCAAGGATCCATTTTGTGGCTCCAGTCGCAGTTTGGGTGTTGGGCACTGATCCCCTGGGGGGTAAAACAGGGCTTGTGTGCACTGTTTTCCCATAGGTGGGGATCCCCATAAGGGATCTTGGACCAGGCATGGCAGCAGCAAGCCTAGCTCAAGGGCTGAGGGACCATGCCTGCTTCCAGGTGACGGGGGAGCCACGCAGAGGCTACTGCCCAGTGTGGGTCCCTCAACTGTCATCCCGCAGTTTCCCCTTTCAGCAGGTGGGCTGAAGGGGTGAGGGGTCATCGGCTAGCAAGCGGATTAGCCGATTCTAGGATCTGTGCCCTACACAGCCATCGCACCTTCTATTCTGTAACCAATAATGTTGTGGCCTGTTTTTTTCCAACAGAAACGTTAGCATGTTTATTTTCCTGCACAGCGAACCCTGGCCGGTTAAGCTGGCACCGCAAACAGTTATAAATGAGAAAATGTTTTGAATGACATTTGAGACAAGTTTAACATGGAAAACATATAGAAAACATCTTTCAACTAAGAGAAGGGGAAAATATGAAAATGAATGTTATGTCTCCATTTATATTCAAGATAAATCCCTTGGGACTAACTTAGCTTTTTGACAACATTCTGACTTGTTTTTACCCCATCTAAATGAAATTCAGAACTTTTACCATTCTTATTTAAATAGTTTGGTAAAGTTATAACTCTAATGGTATGAAGGATGACAGTCGTAGTTTTATAATTTCCAGGGCTATACTTGTCTTTTTTCCTTAAAAAAAATTCTCATTAGTCTTGAACACAAATGCCATTCAAATAGCTATTCCTCTGTAATAGCTCATCTTGAATAAAATTAATTGCATATTATTTGAGAAGGAAAGTTTTCAGTATCTTCAAAATCCTTAAATGAGGGAAGAAGTATAAGAAGCTATTCCACAAAAGAACCATTCTATTCTATAACTGTTCTCAAGAAAACCTTGTTTTCTATCTTTGCTGTTTGCCTTCTGGAAATGACCTGAAAACCTATCTCTGTCTTTAAGAATTATGAACTACTGAATGAGCAGAATGCTGAAATGATTTTGCCAGTCAACATAAAATATGTTAGCATAAAGAGGCAAAATAAGCTTGTTTCTGATGGGAAAAAAACATTAATTTCATATATCAACTAATACTTTAGGACTCTATCAAATAGAAGAGACTGTAACAGTGTTCATCACCAGCTGAAATTCTGTTTGCACGCATTTCTAAAATACGTATCCACTGTACACTTAAAGGTCCCCTGGATGTATCAGGACATGTGATACAACAAAATAGAACTATTATATATCTCAACAGCGACTCTGTTCATAAATAGTAAAAAGTCCAGTAGCACCTTTAAGACTAACCAACTCTATTGTAGCATGAGTTTTTGAGGACCACAGCTTTCTTTGTCAGATGAGAGAGCTGATGAAGAGAGCTGTGGTTCTCGAAAGCTTATGCTACAAATAAGTTGGTTAGTTTTAAAAGTGTTACTGCTCTCTTTACTATTTTGCAACTACAGACTAACACAGCTAACTCCTCTGGATCTCTGCTCATAAGCAAATAGTACTGTTCATCCAAAAGGCTGTGAAATTAGGGTTCAAGAAAGCATCTAGTTTTAAAAGTTCTATTAAATAACAGTAAGAACAATGTAGAAAATAGATACTGAGAATTGTAATTTTACTCACAAGTGGCATAGAGAAGGACTTGTGATGATGCTGGTTGCTGGTTATACAGCAGTATCCCGAGCAAATCTATCTTTCTGTATTAATTACTTGCAATGCCATTACATCAGGATACATATTGAGATATTCCAATGTAGTTCAGTCTGTAAGAGATAAAACCTCTTCAGGATTTTGTATATGCAAGTCATTCCCAGCCTTGCACCATGATCTTCTCTATCACACTTATCTACCCATTTCTGTAGTGCATCTGAAGTTTGGTCTGTGCTTCTGTGTTATATTTGGTGCATTGTTACCATTGCCGCGGCGTCTTCCATTGTGATGATTGGAACCATTTCACAGGTCATAACATTGACCTAGTAGCCTCAATGTGAGTGCAGTTTGCTGACAGAGTAACCTATACAATTGGACTTTTAACATGTCTTATTTTTGTTACTTTATTAGTTCCTCCCTATGTATGGAGATGAAAGTTGGACAATGAAGAAAGTTGACAGGAAGAAAATTGATTCATTTGAAATGTGGTGCTGGAGGAGAGTTTTGCAAATACCATGGACAGCCTGAATTCTCCCTCGAAGCTAAAATAACAAAACTGAGGCTATCATACTTTGATCACATCATGACCAAGATTCTCTGGAAAAGTCAACAATGCTAGGAAACGTGGAAGGCAGTAGGAAAGAGAAGGACCTAAAATGAGATAACTCAATAAAAGAAGCAGCATCCTCCAGTTTGCAAGATCTGAGCAAGTCTGTTAATAATAGGACATTTTGGAGGTCTTTTATTCATATCGCTGCCATAGGTCGGAGGCGACTTGATGGTACATAACACACAGTAATTCCTCCCACTGTGACACACTAAGTCCAGCCTGTATCAGTGGTGGGAAGAATTACTAAATGAAGCACATGGAAAGTGTCCTAAAAACACTAGGCTACATCACATGAAATAGATGTTTTGCTTGCTTGTTTCCTTAGATTTTTTTTTAAATCATGATATAATCCATTTATTTTATTTATTTTATTCAATTTATATTCCATTCTCCCTGCAAGCAGTCTTAGAGCAGATCACAGGCAGTAATAAATACAATAAAAACAGATTGCATAAATTAGATTAAAACATATCAATGAAAGTCTAAAACGGACAGTCGCACCTATATTACACATCACCCAAGCATTAAAACACATTCATGGAGCAAGGTGGGCAGCTACCAGATGACAACATTGACAGCAGGGAGACATTTTTGATGTTAGGATACAATCCAGTTTAACTGGATAAAAGAGGAAATTGGCATACTTCAAAGACACCATCCTGGGCCCATGGGCTTAGACTGGAGTAACTGCTCAGGATGGTACTGTTTGAGATCTAACTCAAATCTTGCTCTTCATGAAGGAGGAATTGATTCCAAACTGACCCAGATTTCTAAAAAAAAAGAATAGAAATGGATCTCTGGATTTCAGGGAAAAAAATGTCAAAGAACAATTAAGAGAATTCCACTTAACAACCTACTCGGAAAAGAGAACTGAAACCAAAGACAAAAATGTAACCAAACAACAGCCAAAAAAAGAAAGAAACCCAAAAAAAGACCTAAGAAAACTCATAGAGGAGGGGAAACTGATTCCTCCACCCACTGCTTCCCCCACACCTGTTCACTTTATCTTCCTGCCTAACCTACTCAATCTCTCTTCCCCATCTGTTTTACCTATTTTGCCACCCTACCAGCCTGGCATATCTTCCTTCCTGCCTGATCCTCTTTTCTGATGCCTTGCTGTTCACCTTGCCAGTCATGTCAAGAGCAGTGAAAGGCGAGGATCAGGAGAGCAACTGGAGCTGGTATAGCTTTCCCTCCTGGCTTCTTGATGTGACTCCAGTTTTTGTGTTGCTTTTAAAATGTTGTACAAACTGTGGAGGTTTTCTTTTTTTAAAAAAAATCCATTATGTCTATGCATGCAAACCTTTAATACTTTTGGAAAGGGAGAAGGTTAACAATTTGGATTTATCCACAAAGCTGGGGTTTATTCTCCAGTATGCAGAAACCTAACTTTGCCCTGAGAGGAACCATTGTGTGGATTTTTTTTTTCTTTAGTCTGCATTGTGGCCACTTGTGGCTATTAGATATATAAAGTAGTTTATCCTCTACTGAAAAGGACATGGATCTGAGCTTCGTTGATACACTGTGATCTATGATATCTCACCAAAACTGACCAGAAGACCAGAGACCAGAAAGGAAATGTACTGAAGATTTACATATGCATGTATATATTGGAGCATTGTGATATATATATTTATTGGACCAGAAACAGTTATATCTGGGTTGGTCTTGGTTCACTGGACTGCCAAGTACCAAGAATCCTTTGGTTGTTGTCCTTCAGTTCATACCTACCAAGTCTCCAACTATACTGGGAAATTTCCCACTCCTGGCCACTGTCTTTCTGTTACTGCCCAGTGTACCAGCAAAGAAAAATGGAGGACAAAAGTGCCATTATAGCAATGTTGCAACATCACTTCCAGTCACATGAAGTGATGTGATGTCACATGTTACCATGATGCTGTAGCAATCTCCAGAATTTCTATGGATGTGGGAGATAGCTACACAGCATGACAGTAATGTGTGACATCCCTTCCAGTCACAGGACCTGAAGTGATGTTGCTATGCCATGCAGTACTGCTCAATATCTAATTCCACCTCCAAACCTTCTCAAGGGTTGCTAGCCAAAGGAAAAACAATACCTAATTTATTGTGAACTGATGACCACATACCTAAGATATCAGGCCTTTGATTGTGTTCAAAGTACCTGTAAAAAGAGACCAATCTTAGCCTATAAGTAACTAAGATACCAAGCAACAGGGTTTCCTTCACTTCCTCCCCTGATGGGGACAAATTATGAATGTGCTGTTAGAAAGTAAAAATGTTATAGTTTTTCAGGTCTTGAGTTAATCAGATTAAGGCATACATATGCAGTTTGGCAAACTTTATGCACTAGGTCTGAATACAAAGAATGGATAAGGAGGAAAACTAAGACAAAACTTTAATTTAAGACTGAATAATCACTTTTGAAGCTAGAGGTATACTACACTATTTGACCTGAGCATGCAAAATGCTGATAGATGTTGACGGAAGTGAATGTGTTCTTCATTTGTCAATTTAATCAGTGAACAGCACAATTCCCAAAGTCAGCAGTGAAGGCTCATGTCCCAGATGATGGAACGAAGAACTGGTATGCAAATGTTCTTCTATTACTCAATCATAGTTTATGAAAGGTGACAAAAATGGGATTTCTATTCAGCAAGCATTTATCCCTGCTCAGTTCAACTATGACAGAAGATACTATTTAAATAAATGGGAGTGTATATGTGTGTGTGTGCTAATGGTGAAAAATATGCTTGTAACTTACCACAAAGTCTGGAAAAATCCCAGCTTTTGCTTCTGGCTGATTTGTTTCAGACTCATTGTTCTGAGTGTCAACAAGTGGCTTCCATTTTCAGTGTGTGAAAGAACAAATTGTGAACACACTGTGTTGGATCCTGCCTAAGTATTCCATCGACTGAATGATTTCCATCCAAAAGAAGGACTTCCTCCTCTTCCTTCTATTGCTGCTCCTGACATTAAGGGATGGGGGAGACATAACTTTGGGGCAGTTTGAAGTCTGCCACATGATGGGGGTATTGGCACAAAAATCCCTCCCCTTTTGCTTAAAGAAATTTTGATGGGATTGAACACAATGTGTTGTTTCAATGTGTTTCTGAGGGCCAAGCCACAAGTGACAAATGACACTTGAACGGCAAGTGGATTGAGTGGAGGGCAAGTGAACAGGGAGAAATACACTTGCCATTCAAGTGTCATTTGTTACTTGTAGCTTGGCCCTCAGTGACATTTTTATTCTTCTGTAATGTCAATACATATTAGTAGTGTACCTGTGTAAACAAGACTTGAGATGAGTGCTGAAGGCAGGACTAGGGATTTCTTTCCCATCCCTAGCAGTGCCCAGCAACTGCACTGTCATGTAGTTATAACAATAACTTTATTGTGGTAAGTCAACACGGAAGATTACATGGCAATCTTGAAGGCCACTATGGTGGAGGTGGATGTCCTCTGGTATAAAAGTGGTGCCACTGGACCTTTCTCTAAGGGATACTGTGGAGGCTAGGGGCCCACTCTATGGGCTGCAACCATGCTGACATCCCCAGCAACTGTGCCAGTGTAACCCCTGTGAGGTTAATTGGTTTAGCCCAATGGGGTGGAGTCAGAAGCTAGAGGTGGGGTGGAGTCAGAAGCTAGAGGCAGGCTGCTGAGGAAGATGCTGTTTGCTGGGGAGCTTAATAAATTATAAGCTCTTATCACCTTGAATAAGGTAACCAAATGTTGTATGTAAAATATGATTTGAAGTGGTGTTTGTGTGTTGTGTTTGGTTGGTGTTACTGGGATTGTGTTGTTTTTGCAGGGCTATAATTCCCAACAAGAAGACGGAGGCCTGGGGTACAGCTGCTTCAAATGGATGAGAGAGGACTCATCACTTCTTGGATGTTGAACTGTTTGCCTTTTCAAGGACATTGTTGATTTGGAGTTTTTTAATGGTTGCACTTAAGAGTTGATTTTTTTCAAAAAAAAGTTGTGTTATTAATTGTTAAAAAGTTTAAAAGAAAAAAAAGTTATTTCTTAAAATTTTGTGTAATTTGCTTCCTAAGCCCTATAGAACCCATGAAAAGAGAAGTTACACCAGCATGCCCACAAGAGTGTGATGATATAGCCATGACACATGGGGGAACCAACCAACCACAGAGTGACAGCCACAGAGAACAAGTCCCAGGAACACATGTGGAGAAAGGAAGGAAGGAGCCAGTTTGGTGCAGTGGTTAAGAGCATGAGACTCTAATCTGGAGAACAAGGTTTGATTCCCCATTCTTCCACTTGAAGCCAGCTGGGTGACCTTGGATCAGTCACAGCTTCTAGGAGTTCTCTCAGCCCCACCTACCTCACAGGGTGATTACTGTTGTGGGGATAATGATAGCATACTTTGTAAACCACACTGAGTGGGCATTAAGTTGTCCTGAAGGGTGGTATATAAATCAAATGTTGTTGTTGTTGTTATATTTTGGGCCATGTCTGTGACTCCCTTTCCTCCTCCTTAAAGGCACAGGTCTCTAGAAAACAGAAAATAAGAAGCAACACAAGGAGGATAAGGAGGCTCTGCTTCCTGCACATTATCACTCAAAGCACACCTGCATCCCAAAGCCCATCCATGGCCATTCTACCATGTGCTGTTCCAGGAACATGAGATTGGCCATGAGTGCTTGGGGATCAGTGGCAGGTGTGCATGGCCATGTTGGAAAGCCTGATCCCACCCACTACTGTCACCTGAGTGGGTGGTGGGCAGCAGGTGTGGGGAATGCTGCAAGTTCACAGAGCACTAACACATCCACAAATAACACCTCCACATGCTCCTTCTGCCCATCCATTCCTTTGGTAGTAGCCACCTGTCAGTAGCCATCCACTGAACTTCTTCAAGGCTACCCAAGCACTGCTGACACTAGAATACGGTGTTCCTCTACTTGTGCCTGGTCTCCCACCTCTCCGTCTCAATGGCTGCCCACCTGTATAACAGGGTGGAGGTGTACTGCATAGGCTGTGAGTCCTGATTCCAGAGATAGGGCAACACCTTCAAGTACCCAACCCCACCAGGGACTGCACCTAGGGTTGGGCAAGGATGCAATGGCATGTTGCCAGCCTCCTCCAATCCACTAAGGCTCCCACCACTATCCAAGGCTATAGAGTCCTCCTGCAGTGACAGCTCAGCTATACTCTGTCACCTGGGGAGTCCCAAAGTTTAAAGGATGACCAACCCAGCCTCCACAGCCCATTTTGAAGGGGTAGGGTGGAAAGATGTTCCACAACACTGGCAAAGAAGGCCAAGACAACAGAGCCTGGGGAAACGGACAGCAAGAGTTCAGTGGATGGAATCTGTCCAATGAAATGTGCTGGCCCACATTTAGGTCCCACTCCTACCCCCCATTCCTGTCCACCCCAGCAGCTGCTGTGGTGAAGTCTTACTGCAGGTCTCCAAGAAGGTCTTTATTCCAAGTCTTTACTGTTGTCCCTTCAGCTCTAACAGGCCTGTTCCTGGCTAATTCTCTCTGAGACTGCCCTTCTCCATTTTTCCTCCCTTTCTATCGTCCTTTCCCTCCTCTCATGTGAAAAAGCTATTGTTTCAGAGTCTGGGGCTCTAGATTACTCAGTGTCTCCCAGAGATCCCATTACACTTCCTTCTACCTTCACTCCTTAGCCTCATGTGAACATCCTGCATTTTAATCTTATTAACTATTGACTGATTGGCTAAGATTACTGTTCAGGATCACATGGGCAACACATGATTTTACCAATGTGATAATGTTTTTTTTTTTTAATCATATGGGTCATAAGATACCTACACGGCCCATATGGCGCATGAGGATGAAGTCTTGGGGAATAAAAAAGACAGAGGGAAATAATGCCACGAAGGAAAGACAGTGGCCAGTGTTGGGGTGGATCAAAGCAACAAGATAGAGGTTAATGGGTTTTGGAATGAAGGGGAATGTTACTTGTTCAGTTGCACTGACTTGGTTGATTTCCAAGTGAGTTTCATCATTATAATATTATTGGCATAGGGCTAGGATCCTTTGTGTATGGACCATGTTCATAAGTTGCATTTTGATCCAATGTGCTGTAATGGTTAGAATGTCAATCTAAGTTCTAGGAGCCCTATGTTTGAATTGCTATTCTGCAGGGAAGCTCACCGGGTGAACTTAGACCAGGTCACTATCAGCTTAAAGGATGTCATTGTGAGAATAAAATAGGGAGAAAATGGAACAAAAGCAAACAAACAAACAAACAAACAAATAAATAAAATCCCTTTGCTATTAAAGCACACAAGTCTGAAAAGGCTCTTTTCAATGAAGAGAATGAGGCAACTTTTTAGGACAGGAGATCTTCATGAGCTCACTGAAGCCTCTACATCTATACCATGTCTCTAGCTTGTTGCATACATCTATATTATGAATTAAAGACAATGCAAGTAATGCATTACTGTAAGCACATTGAGAATAACAGAAAAGGGGCAATGAGTTCCATGCATGAAAGAGGCTTTGGATGTGCACACACACACACATACACACTCATGTGATGTATATCAAAGTACTTTTGATATTGATTGATTTTTCAGAAAGCAGCTTTGGACACTGGATCTGCTATTCACAGGAGAAAGTTAAAAAAAATAAAAGTTGATACTCCAGGTCCTTAGGGAAAATACAGATAACATTTAGATCTGAAGAAGTGAGCTGTGACTCAGGAAAATTCATACCCTTCCACAAATTTTGTTAGTCTTATAGGTGCTACTGAACACTTGCTCTGTTCCACTGCATTTAGATCTTTAAAAGCTTGTACCACCAATTTCAAAAGAATATATTCCCAAGCTTACTTAGATCCACAGCTTTTCTTTTTAATAAAGGGATAAAAAAAATTCTGATAATTGATAGATGATTTCAATATCCACATTCATACTCTACACCAACCAATACTTTCTTTGCATAAAAGTACAATAGCCTTCTTGGGCAACAAGTTGCTATTTCATAACTTAATTCATGATAGCTATGTGACTTATTTTACAGGTTAACCTTGCACTAATATGTTTTTAAATGATTTCAGAAAATGCTAACTTGATCTTTACTTGTTTCTAATGCAAATACTCACACATGTTTTCAGCTTTGCAATTATTTGGCTTTTATCCTTTTCCCTTGGACAAATTCACTTATTATAGTCAAAGCAAAGAAAGAAACACCCACTCTATCTCCCCCATGTTCATTTAATTAGTTTCTCCCTCAGGCACTATGGGATTGTAGGATATTATTCCTGGCCTATATCCCTTTGAACCAAATCCTCCTTCAAGGCTCTGGTGCCCTAGAAAAATTGTTAGTGTATATTGAATGAGTTTCTGTACCAGTAGCTCCAATTCATATGGAACAAAATTGAAGTTTCTCTTCCTGGCAAGTGTGTTAATCTCTGTAGTCCATCACTGCTGAAGAAATGCTACTTGTTAGCAGTCAAACCCAACTTCACCCTCCAATGCTGTTTTTTTGCAATGTCAAAAAGCAATCTCACAGTACAAAATCATGCCTTTTTGGACAGCAATGCTTTACGCATTGAACCTTATATTTCAAGGACCAATCAGAATGAAGAACACTCAGCTGAGATCCATCCGAAAATAATATATATCACAGCTTTAATGTTTAGTCAATTAATACAGAACCAAGAACTTCAATCTTGATATGTATTCTTGAACGCAACCAAAATGTGAAAGTAAAAAGTAAACAGAATCGACAATTTATATATAAACACACTAAATATACTCATATCCTACAAGGCAGCTTACATCAGGTTTCTTTATACCTAAATATGAACATAGCCCCAGAGTGCAGAACAAAAATATCTGCATGTAGAAGCCGTTTGCAGACAAGACTTCTTTCTATACTCCTAGGGAATGCCCAGATTTGTAGAAAAATTTGAAAATTAAAAAAAAAGTTAAAGAAAAATGACATAATGTATCATCTCAAGATCTCAGCCTCCATTATGGGGGTTGCTGAGGAACCTCAATAAACCGTGCTGTGCTGCAGCACATGACAGCAGCAGCAGCCAGGGAAGAAAGGGATCCAGTAATGGGATGCAGAGAGGGATGAGAGACTGGCAGCAGGAAGAGAGGTGAGAAAGAGAGGAAGAAGGAGGCATAAGAGATAAGGAAGGAGAGAAAAGCTGCAGAAGGTGGAAGCAGCCCTCCATCCTCTGTCACTCTCTTTAGTTCCTTCCCATTCTCCAAACCTCTTGCCACTTCCACCACCCAGCAGATGGACTATCTACATTGGAGGCACTTTTCTGACCAACCCACCTTCACAGTGGCATGCAGAATGGGAGGCCTAGGAGGTCAGAAGTGGAAAGAACATCTTGCAAAATCCTCTCACTACTGCTGAACTCCAACTGATAGTGGTGGAGAGGAAGGGAAAGCCCCTCCAACCCAATCATTTGGGCTGCGTCAACTAGTTGCTCAAAGTGTCTGGGGGAGAAAGAAAGAAAAAAAGAGCAATGTTGGAAAAGAGAGAAAGCTGTGATGGGAAGGTAGGAGAGAAACAAGAGGAGAAGAATTAGGAGCTGCAGGATGGAATTCCCAAATCCCCTCCTTGCGTATCTTTGTGGTTCCTGCTCTTGTAAAACTATTAAATGCTGTAAAATAGAAATAAAATCCTTCAGAAGAGCTCAACAGAATCAATCCAAGGACCTATCTAAGTCAGAATTCTGTTTCCCTCTGTAGCTAACCACGTTCCTCTCATAATGCCCTCATGTGTGTCATGAAATAACCAGAGAGACCAACCTACCATCAAATCTTGTGACTCACGGCTAGAGATGGGCACAAACAGCAATACGAACAAAAAAAGGTCACGAACAGCCCAATCTGCTGTTCGCGAACAAGCTGTTCGTGAGGCCCCATTCTAAACAAAAAGGTGGTCATTGCAAGCCTCGTTCGTTGCTGTTCGTCAAGCCAGACAATCTGGCACCTGCAATCAATTCCCTTGGCAACTTAAGCAGGGATTGTCTGAACTCTGTTTGAACTCCTGCTGTTGCCCTGGAAACCCCAATCTAAGCCCAATTTAGCTTGATAGGCAAGTCTTCCTTTCAAGTGTGGAGCTCCAAATTTGTTACAAGGGAGCAAAGATCAAGGGGGAAGGGGGCTCCCAGCTCTGGCATAGTTTGCAGAAAGTGGAGAGGGAGACACAGTTGCTGTTGGCATTTTGATAGAGTGCATTGGATCTTGAATTTTCTGTGTGTGTGGTGGGATAGGGATCTACCCCTTCATGTTCCAGGGCTGCTGCCAGGCTCTGGGGCCAAGCTATTACCTATTATTGGTACCTTTCCTGCTGCCTGCTCAGGTAGGGTTTCTGGGAGTGGTGTGGTAGGAATCTACCCCTTCAAGTTCCAGGGCTGTTGCCAGGTTCTGGGGCCAAGCTATTATTTATTATTGGTACATTTCCTGCTGCCTGCTCAGGTAGGATTTCTGGGAGTGGTGCAGTAGGGATCTTAACTTGGATGATGGCTGGAGGAGAGCCTGCTGGCCCCCACGAACAGCCAACCACGAACATGTTCGTGAACAGGGCCATGTTCGTGGTTGTTCAAATATCATGTTCGAATATCATGTTCATTTTTTTTTCTGTTCATGCCCATCTCTACTCATGGCACAAGGCCCTGCAAAATCATACTGAATAGCACCACTTGCACCACTAAGACTTGTACCATATGAATATATGAGGCTTTGAAAGGGTGGTGCATTTTCAAAAATATAAATAAATTATGAAGGAAATTCATTAAATGCAAAATGTATTTGAGTTCTTAGTGCCAGGTTTCTGCTTCCAAGTTTACAATAGACATAAGAAGCAAGTATGCATGAAAAGCTTAGAAGAAGTCATCAAGTATGTGGCCTAGGTGATGTTCCTGATATTTTCAGCCTGCAGCTCTGAGGTTCTCAGAATGAACCTCCAAACCTGAATCTCTGGTCAGACGCTGTTTGTAATAGACACAAGTTCAGCTATTGGTTTTCAATGCTGAGCAAAAATAGAAAATTTGGTCTTCCTGAATCCAGGCTAACACTGAAGCAACAGTATCATACATGTAATCAAATCAGTGTTCATATTATATTTAGGTAAATAGTCCAGTAATTTTCACCTGGCACAGAACATAGGTATACATGTTCTTGTTTTAGGTAAGTCCAGGTATATTTTAATAACAATAACAACCACAAAAACAACAACAATAATACAGCAAAGGAGGACTTGAGAAGGAGTTAAATAATAGTGGCAGTGAATGATGGACATGGGTATAGATGGAATATTCATCCTTTATTTAGCATAAATTCAAAACAATGTACAATTAATATATTTTAATTACAATTAATGCTTTTCTCCCTGCACAGATGGAACAAATGATTTACATAAGCAAATTCATGTCAAGAGATTATTAAAAGTTGCTGATTTATTATGTCCAATTTTTTTTTCAAAAGTTTCTTATCCTTGCACAGCTTCACTCTGCCATGAAGGTTATTCCCTTGGACCAGTCTCCCTTGCTCAGATGTTCTGTGATGGTAAAACAGGAAAGGGAGAATCGTGTACACTGCTCTGAGCTTTGTGGAAGAAGGTCAGGATAAAAAAGGTACTACAGAATTAGAAAGTCCTTACTACTCAGTAGTAAATCCCATCTAATTCAATAGGTCTTACTTCCATGAAAGTGTCCTGAGAATTACAGGCCCTCTCTCAGCCTAACTTCAGGGTTATTGTGAGGAGAAAATGAAGTACTATGGTTAACTGAACTTTTTGGAGGAAAGGTGAATTATAAATGTAACAGTAATTATAATATCCTGGGGATGGAATGCCCTCAAATCACAGCTGACTTACGGCATTAATATCCTAGTTGAAACAAATAGCTGCTACTCCATGTAAGAACAATTTCTAACCCTAGTTGTTTTTCAGACTCTGACATTCTGCCCTAATTTTTGAATCAACTCCTAATGAGTTATAATGAGCACAAGAAGAGGCACAAGGAGAATTTTTGATGAAGATCAGGAACATCCCAGAAATTTAAGGAGCCTTGAAAAGTCAGAATTTATCTAGTAATAAAGGAGTATTCTGTATTTTATAATATGTGCTTTGATTGATCATCTGGAGTTTGTTTTTCTTGAGACTTTGATGATAGTTGCCATCAAAGTTATCCTTACCTTAGAAACTTCACCATTAAAACTTATTTAAAATAATGAGCTCAGGGTTGTGGAAATTATTATTAAGATGATAAAGGAGGCAGGATTTTTAAAGCCGAAGTTCCCTCTGCAGCTACAGGGATGCTCCGGTGACAAAGCAATGAGGGCAAGGAGCCTGGTGATGAACTATGCAATCCTAAGCTTCTGTACTCAGGGAAAAAATATCCACTTTAGTTCAATGAGATTTGTTAAATAGTGAATGCTGTTAGGATTGCAATGTAAATAAATATGCAATTCTAGATAGGCTTACTGGACTTCTGAGAAAGCATGGTCAGGCTTATACTGGTAAGCACCTGTATAAGGACAGTAAGGACTACTTGAATCAAATTGGCTCTGTTCTAGCACCAGAGTCTGATCAACTCAGCTATGTCTAAACTTAAAGAAGGTCTGAAAGGGGCCAAGATAGTGTGCTGTTTTAAAGTCCAAGGACTGGACTGTGGGTTAAGCTAAGCAATAAAGCAAATTGTAGCCGTAGCTGTAAATTAATCAAGCTCAGGTCACACCTTTGTGCTTGCAGTTGGAACCCAGGTGAATTTTAATGCATTTTCATCTACATCAAGTGTTCAGCAATCTAATACCAAGTGAAGAATCTGTTCATTTCCCCCTTCCCCCTCTATTTCCTCTTCCTCTTCCCTGGCCGTTCTAATAGCCTTCCCCCTTTTTCTGTTCTTTTCTCTCTTTCCCACCTACTTACTTTTATCAACCCCCCATCTTTACCTTCCCTCCCCTTGGTCATAATCCAGAGGAGTTAGCTGTGTTAGTCTGTAGTAGAGATGGGCACGAACCGAAATACGAACCAAAATTAAGTACAAACCAGGCTGGTTTGTGGTTCGTGAACCAGCGGTTTGTCAGATCCCATTTCTGACGAACCACCATGAACCTTAGGCTGGTTCATTTGGTTTGTCACTGCAGACAGCCTAGTGCTAATCATTCAATTTCCTAGGCAACAGGGGATGGACTTCCTGCAGACCTTCTGCTGACCTGGAAGTGAATTTCAGCTGGCCCGGAAGTGACCTTCTGCTGACCCGGAAGTGACCTTCTGCTGACCCGGAAGTGATGCTTTTCTGACCTGGATTTGACATTTTCATGAACCGAACGAGCCAGTTCGCGAACGAGGGCGTGTTCATGAAAGTTCATGGTTCATGAAATTTGATAACCACAAACCGTATGGTTTGGTTTTTTTCTGGTTCGTGCCCATCTCTAGCCTGTAGTAGCAAAATAGAAAAGAGTCCAATAGCACCTTTAAGACTAACCTTTACTGTAGCATAGGCTTTCAAGAATCACAGTTCTCTTCGTCACATGCTACAGTAAAGTTGGTTAGTCTTAAAGGTGCTACTGGATTCTTTTCTATTTTCCCTCGCCTTGGCAGCTTCTCCCTGGGAAACTCTCTGTGGTGCCAGCCACTAGTCTGAGGCCACTTGTACAAGGGAAACACACAAGGACCATATTATTACCTCTTTTCCTCTACCTGGTAGCCCCCCTATCCTCACCTTTCCTTAGTTCCTGTCTTCCTTTGTGCCCAAGAACTGACCAACCTTTTATTTGCCCTTCAACTTCAGCTACATTTTCTTCATTTATACCCTGCTTGTCTCAGGGTATGTTGCCCCAAAGCAGCTGACATCATTCTCCTGTCCTCGATTTTATTCTCACAATAACCATGAAGTAGGTTAGGCTATAAGTGTGTTATTAGCCCAAATCATTCAGCAAGCTTCCATGGCAGAGTGGGATTCAAACTTGGGTCTTTCAGATCTGAGTCTGCCACACTGGCTTCTGTGGGGTGGCTGCTGTTGAATAGTAGCAAACAGCTGTGCCTAGGCAAATCACACAAATCAGTTAGCCTGGTGGTTGTTGTTGGCCCTGGCCCTGATGAGCCCTTCCTCAAAGTCCAAAACAGCCCTGTAAAGGGTCCTCCCATGCCTTTTACTGACAAAAACCAAGGCTGACAATATTGTTGTTCTTGTCTAGCAGCAGCTACTAAAGGGATATTAGTTCCTTAGAAGTGCAGGTGCTGCTTCTTTTATTTTTTGGATGGGTTAAATCTGCCCTCCCCCCCGGCCTATTTTTAAAGGTTTCAAATTTTTCAGCATTTTTCTCTGGTTTGTAATTTGGCACTTTTCTCTGGTTTTTGAAAAGATCTATATTGTCTATGCTTGGCTCCAGTCTCCTGATTTTAGTATCCACATTGAGAATTAAATAAATTGATCATCTCCAGTTGTAAGTAACTAGTCATCTGGACTGAATTAGCGTTAAGACTACATGTGAGCCGCAAACTCATTTTTACAGCTAGTCCTCTTTATTGCAATTGACTACAAAAGAGAATGTGCATAGCTTACCACAGTCACAGCACTCAAATACACTGAGAATCTTTCAGTAATTTCAGACATAGTTTCCCTAATTGTCTTTTGTTACTTATATAGCATATCAATCTGCATATACTATAAAGAATCCAAAAAGATGGGTTCCTGTCCTGAGAATCTTATGACTTAAAATCTGAGATAAGAAGAGAATAATAGGAAGAGAGAAAGATGGGGACAGAGATAAATGTAAGGAGTCTAGTAGCACCTTTAAGACTAACCAACTTTATTGTAGCATAAGTGTGTGAATCTCCTCTGGGGCAGCCGGGGCCAGCAGGGGGCGCTGTCGCCAGCGTGTTCCCTCCCAGCCGGCTAGTGCCGCGGGGCCTGGGCCTAGGGCTGCCTCCTTACGGCACAGAAGGGGTTAAGCGCTCCCCCTTTTGTGCCCATGCAGCCCTACCCTGCTGTCCTAAAGTGGAGGGGGGTCTGCTGCACCTGCTTCCCTCTCTCTCTTGCTACCCACCTGTCTACCACCAATGTCCCGCCTCTGCTCCATGCGGCCCCTCCCTGCCTCCCTGAACCTCCCGCCGCCCATGTAGCCCGTTCTTCCCTCTCCTTGTCACTCGCCCCCGTCCTCTCCCCTGGGCTTGTATTAGTTCCTTCCCTAACTTTCCCTTTTCACTCGCCCTCTTCCTCTCGCCTGGGCTTGTATCAGTTCCTTCCTTATCTTTCCCTTTCCACTCGCCCTCTTCCTCTCGCCTGGGCTTGTGTCAGTTCATTACCTATCTTTCCCTTTTCACTCTCCCTCTTCCTCTCACCTGGGCTTGTATCAGTTCCTTCCCTATCTTTCCCTTTTCACTCTCCCTCTTCCTCTCGCCTGGGCTTGCATCAGTTCCTTCCCTATCTGTCCCTTTTCACTCTGTCTCTTCCTTCACCCTGGGCTCGTATTCACTCCTTCCTTAACTCGCCCTTAGCACTTTTTCTCTTCCTTCCAAAGATCCCGGTTCTCCCCTCCCCTTTCCATCCACCCACGCATGCACACCCGCACCTACCTTGTGCTCTCGGTGTTCTGCCCTTTTATTCCCCCTTCCCAGTTCTTTCCCTTGTCCTTCCCCTGCCTCCGCTGCTGACGGGCGTCTCTCTCCTCCCCTGGGTGCAGTGCGTGGCTCGCACTCCCACCCCATTCTGCCCGGCGCTCCTCCTCCTGGGTGAAGCGAGGGGCTGGCTGGCCCTGCCCACTGGTGCCGCTCGCGCTGCGCCGCCAAGCGTCGTCCGCTGCACCTGCTGTGCGCCCCGCCACCAGGTTGAAATGCCTTGTCCGGGGGTGCCTCTGCTCTTCCCGCTGGCGCTAGCCCCTTCTCTCTGGCGCGGGCAGTGGGCGTCTGCAGCGGCAACACGGCAGGGGCTTTTGCCCCTCTCCTTGACCGGCTGTTGTGGGGCTTGGCACCCTGGGTCTGCCCTGCGCCGGCCTCATCCTCCGCTGCGGGTGAGTAAGGAGGGGCGGGCCCAGCTGTGTCTCGACAATAAGCTTTTGAGATCCACAGCTCTCTTCATGACAGGATTGGAGATGCATGGAGGGTATGAAGAAACTTGCTAGAGATATATACATGGTGAGGGGAGAAGATGGAGGGAGAAAGGGTCATGTAAATGTAAATAAGTTACAAGAAGTCATGAAAGAGGTGTAATGCACAATCCAGGCTGGGTGTGACCCCTTCCCTTCATGGTAGAATCTGAATAGAATGCCTGAAGGCAGTTACTTTTGGAAATTAGATAACCACTCATAGCCTCTGTTCAATCCAAATCTGACTAAGTCAAATTTACATATGCATTCCAATTCAGCAGCTTTCCCTTGGATTTTGTTTTTGAAATGTTTCTGTTGAACAATGGTAAGCTGCTCACCACCATCCCTCACCACCTATATATCTCTAGCTAGTTTCTTCATACCCTGCATGCATCTGACAAACAGAGCTGTGGCTCCTGATAGCTTATGGTACAATAAGGTTGGTTTGTCTCCCCCCCCCTAAAAATCTCACTGTCTATGCTACTTTGGTCACTCAGGTGACAAATTAACCATGCTTGCACTGGAATTTTCATCCAACTTCAAAGGATTCATAATCATGAACCCAGGGTTGATACCCTATCACTAAGCTCTTGATTTAGCCAAAAACACAGCTAAGGATGGTGGTGTTATTTAACTACGGAACTGCATGTTGAGATTTCTCCTCTGATTGAAAGGACAACAGAACGAGAGCCAAGGACTAATCTCAGCTTGAATGACAAAGTAACGGCTACATTTTAAAATGAACTTTAATATGCGGTTATTTGTTCACCATAGCTGTTCATGACATTTCTGAAAGGTGTTTGATACTGAATGTATGGAGTTGATCCAGCCATCATTTTCATTCTCTCTCACCTAATTCATCCCCTTATTATAGCTCCCTGCTGCATGGCTGGATCCTACTCACAGATTTTAAAAGACCTTGATGTTGCAACTAAAGATCTATTGGTTGGATCCAGACTAAATAGAATGGAACTTTCCAGCCTTTCTCCTCTTACTGATCTTTACAAAATGCTGCTCCTAAGAATGATGGCCAGGCACAGCCTAGCAAATAACAGGCGCCTTGGGGGGGAGGGGGATAACATCACACCTCTCTAGGAATAGCCAGCAATTCCTATACAGGCCTGACACCACTTCTGGGTTTTCCTGGAAGTGACATCATTCTGTTGGCTGAACAGTATGATGTCACTTTTTTTGTTTATTTTTCTCCTCCTGCTGCTCCCAGCCACAACAGGAAGAGAGGATTGCTGGCAGGATGGTTGCCTAGCAACACTGCTCCTAAGGGATCTGATGGGGACCCAAAAAATAATGTGAGGCAAGATCTGCAGCAGGAAGGGGTAATCAGTGGAAGTTGCCAATGTAGTCTGGATCTAACCCTCTGGGAAGGGAAGTATATGCAAAAAGACAGGCAAAGTACTCTTTGTTCTCCATATAAACAGGTACAGAGTTGTCATGCTGTAATATGAGGGCCATCACAGAAAATGAAAGGATACAATCTACAATTTTTCCTCCCTGAATGTTGCCTTTCTGACAGAAGTTCAGTTGAACAAACTTCCCAAAATGACTTGAGTTGTTATTGTAAACAGACTTTGCGTTGCCGAAAGCTGCTCTCCAAAATTGCTTGCTCAACACTAGAAGACTTCTCCTTATAAGAGAGTTCCAGCGAATGTTGGCTCACGGCAGATAAAAACTTGAGGATCAGTTTAGTGCTTTCTGTTATACCAGCACCACTTTCACCACTGATGAGAACACACTGGTTGTCATGACATTTCCATAGGCGGCGATAGCATTCGTTAGCCACTGCAAAAATATGAGGTGAAATCTCTCCCAGGTGGTGCCGGCTATATTTCTCCACAGTGGTGCGGTCGTACAGGCCAGGAATGATTTTGTAGGGGTTGACCGAGGCAACAATGGAGCCGATGTAAGTATAAATTTTGTTTTGCTGATATCGCTGGAATAGATTGTGCATGATGGCGCCCTCATGAAGATCTACCAATGCTGCCATGTCCTCCAGACCATCTGTGCTTGTAGGCTGCATAGCTGTTACTTTTTGGTGTGTGATTGAACGCTGTTTGTAAGTATATACCTGACCATAATCTGTCCTGTACACGATGATTCCCTCCGCGCAGGAAAGTACAGTACTTGGATAATGCTGGCCATTTTCTCGCAACCAAACCCGTGCTCCCTCTATGAAGAAGTTCTCCATTGCGGCAGCGGCGCCTCTGGCAGGAGTCCGGCCAAGCGGCGGGCGGCTTCAGGCAAGTGGCCCTGCGTGGCACAGGGGGGCGAGGGGCCATGGCGAGTCACACCCTCTCCCCGCCCACAGCCACCCCGCGGCCTCCCCCGGCTCTCCCCGCCCGCCCGCGCTCTCCTGCGGCTCCTCTGGATGGGCCCACCGAGGCTTTGTCCCTCAAGGCTGCGGCAAGTGGGGGCAGCGCCGGGCGCATGGCTGCCCTGACCCCTCTGCAGCACGCGGCAGCCACGCCCAGAGGCCGGCGGGACTGTTGGTCTTTTTTTTTTAAAATAATATAGATTTTTATTAGGTTATTTTAGATGGAGAAAAAAGATAGCTTTTTAGTATCAGATTCGTGTACAAGATAGTCATTATATAACCAATATTTCAAAAGATTTGCAGTATAGACATCAGTCCATAAAAAAAAGAAACTGAGTAACCAAGTCCCCCCCTTTTTTCCTTTGTACATTACACAGTCCATTTAAGTCTTTCCAAGTACTTTTTAAGTTCCTTGCTCTTTTACCCACCTATGCAGTTTCCTTTCTCATTTTTTACCATTATTTATATTTTAAGTGAGGATCCTCTTAAGGCACATTTCGATCTTTTAATTCTTAAGCCTAGGGTACTCAGCCCTTAGTCATTCCAGAGACAGAGAAAAAAAGAGAAAGAAAAGAAAGAGAGAGAAAAGAAGCAAACAGCCACATCTTTATATTCTATTGTTAGTCCCATTATTTGTGTATATCATTAGCTAAACATTTCCTTTAAGGAGAGACATATATAAGGATGTAACAGCCTACCCTCCACCTTTCATATATCAAAGCTCAAGCCATCTAGGATTTAGTACTTGTATTTTCATTATAAAAAGCAAAAGAAAGTATACAGGTAGACTTAATTTAGCCAATATTTTAAGTTTTAAGATTTAGCCTGTTTATAGCATTCCCTCTACCTCCCTAGTGTATCCCCTATTAGCCCTAGAAACTATCTTATCTCAATGTTTTTCTTATATTTTTGTTTGAAGGACTGAAAGAAATCCAATAAAATACATAGGAAATAAGAGGGAAAGTAGAAGATTCCAAGGACCCTTTTACCGGGTCATATTTTAAGTTTCATTTTTCTTCCTCTTCTCTCTCCCCCTAGAGTAGTATTGAAGCTCCTTCTTTCCGATAATACTTTTATTTAAAGGAAAGAAAAGAGATCCAGAGAGGTAAATAAGAGGTCAGAAGGGAAACAGAAGACTCCAAAGACCCATTTGATGTGCTCCCTCTAATCCAGTGACGGCACAAAATATATTAAAAAACATATAGGCTTGTATGAAGTCCGTGATAGACTTCATAAGTCAATATATTCCATATACCATCCTTGTTTGTCAAAATCCCAGGGTCATACTCTAAGTTTCATCTTGTTTTTTCTTCTTTCTCCCTCTAGAATAATGTTGCAGATCTTTCCTTCCAATAATCAGCCATAGGCAACTCTTTTTGCCTTCTACTCATTCATACGAGGTGTTGGTGAATGCATTGTAGTGTCCCTGTTTGTCTCTCTTATTTTTTGTGATACGTTTCTTGATTGGAGTATGTTAGTTTGCTTTTTACTAAGTACAGAAGCAGTGTACTAGACCTCTTCTTCGCAGCTTCTTTTCCAGCATGCTCCTCCCCCTTCTCTTCGGCTTTTCATACATCCACAGAAAAGGACTGCTTTTCTCCATTTTGTTGGTAATGTTTTAGACCATTCCACTCCAATTTTCTTTCAAATAGTTCTGTCCCATCAAAGTTTTCTTCTGACTTGGCATTTAACACGGTGCTCATGTCTGTTTTCAATCCATGTGTCTCATCTGTTTTTCTTAGTAGATCATCCATCAGTTTGGAGATTTGTTGCAGCTTTAAAAGTATCTCTTCAGAGAGCACCATTTTGTCCATTCACTTACAAATGTTCAAAGATCTCTTAAAACTGGTAAAAAGCTCCTTTGCTCTTGCTGTTTATAATTCTGAAAAAACATTTTTTGCTTCCCAGCTCTTATCCTAGGAAGTCTCTGTTTATGATCCCTCCTAAGTGTCAAATTCCTAGTTCATGGAGCAGCCGCCTCTCCGGAGGCTAATAAACGCCCCCTCATCAAGCTGGTTAACCCTTGTAAAGACATAAATAAAACTCTTACTTGGAGAGATGTCAAGTTGAATCACTCTTTTTCAGTCTTTCAGTTGTCTTTGCTTTTATCTTGTCAGGAATCTTTGCTTTATTTTCACTTGTTTCTGTGTCTCAGGGTTCATAGTTTATGAGCCATACAGCTTCTTCCCCAGTCCTTGCCTTCGAGCTGGTGTGGGGGCTCCACAGGGGGTTGCCAATCCCCGTGAGCTCTTCGTCTTGCTCTGGCCTGCCCCCCCTCTCAATGGGGGGGTCTTGGGGGCTCGAAACCTCAAGTCCCAAGGAGTTGGGAAGATCACGGCACTGAGCTCATAATTCAGCTGCCATGAGACCGCCACGCCATTCCAAAAGTCAGGTTGGTTAGTCTTAAAGGTGCTACTGGACTCTTTACTGTTTTGCTACTACAGACTAACATGGCCTCTAGAAATAAATGTGTAAATTATACACATTTGTTCCAGTTATACATGTTTATGCTTATTAAGGAGTTGTGCCAATGCGTCATAGATAGGATTAAGGAGGTGAAAGGGGGAGTACCATGTACATGTTTGGAAAGGATGTTCTAGATATAAAAGGCAACACTATAGAAAGAGTGGCAATGTCTAAGGGTGCAAGATAGCTTCAAATGATTGAGAGTGACTGAGCTGGAGGGGCCAAGGCTGCAATCAGGGATGTATCAGCTATAAGAGAGGAGAGATAGAGATGAGAGTGAGAAAGTAAGAGCAAGATGATTGTGCTGGTACTGGGAGTAGGCATCATGCTGCTCCTCTATTGGAAATTGGCATCAATGTCCCTCCCATCCCCAGATAATATCGGCAATTAATGCTGCTTATTAATACTGGCCTAAACGAGTATATAAACTACACTGAAAGGCTTTCATGATCTTGGGAAGGCGTGGGGTAACTGAGTCTGCAGCATACAATTCTATAGGTTATAAGAGCACCCAAAACTCCTTACCAAAGAAAGTAGTAAAGGTGGATAGAAAATAGGCCTGCATAACCCATGTAGATAGTCAGTGTAATATAATGGTTAGAATGTCAGAGTAATATATGGGAGACCCATGGTTGAATCTCCACACTGCCATGGAAGCTTGTTGAGTGATCTTGGACCAGTCACATTCTCTCAGCCTAACCTACCTCACAAGGTTGTTGTGAGTATATGGAGAACAGGAGAATGATGTAAGCCACTTTGGGGAAGAAGGGTAGGGTATAAATGGAGAAATAAAAAAAATACTTAATTAAATAAGTTAAAGTAAGTTTTGCAGGAGCTCCAAACTGGTTTTCTTGTCAGAAACAAAACTGCACCTGTGGTCCCCTGACCTCATAATCCTGGGCTGATCAGATACTGGGGTTTAGATTGCTGAAAACAACAACATGTGGTGTCTTATGTTCTCTCCATTATCTTCTCCTACTGTAAAAAGATCTTTTGGCTATGGAAAGCCAAGTTTACCTCTTAATTGTAACTTTGAACAACCTCTAAAACAATGCCATAGAAAGAGTACTGCAGAGAGCCTGCAATTTCCCAGCTAGCTAGCTCGGTCACTGTCATGTAGAATATTTGCAAGACGACTAAATGTAATGAGCTTATGGGCCAGTTTAAAAAGGCAATGGAGTTTCCTTCACAGGTGGGCCTTCATACTGTGAAAGCAGAATTGTTGCCCATACACTCAACACCTTCCAAGATCTTTCAGAGGACCTGCCCCACTACACAGATACAGGGCCAAGAATTAGTTCTACTTTGCACTGCCAATGGAGATTTTCTACTGAACAACCTGTTTGGGCAGTCCTTGCATGAAACCAGATCTGGCCAACTTTGAGGTGAGTGTGAAATTTGAATGTAGCTAGCCTAGGATGCAACCGCTTTCAACAAAGCTTTATTTATTTCAAGGATCCTTGCTTTGGACACTCCCTCTGCTGGATATGAACCCCACCGGCCTTCCTCTAGGGTTTGATCAGCCCTCATGATCCCCTGATCATGTGTAATTACAGGTGTAATTTTGTGCCTGGTATGTCAATCAATCCCAGAGGAGTGAGTTGAGTTGTATGTTGTACAGATCTGATTGCATAGGAAGTGTGGCAGAACTGGACAATTCTGCTTCATTCTGGACTACATAGGATACAGTTTCAGTACTAGTATTGCACTGCAAGAGATACAGCTGTGACAGGATTGGAGCTGCATGTTCCATGTAAGCATACCATATTAGAGGGAAAGGGCAGAAAATGAAGCAGTGAACTCAAAATATAACTTTCCGCTGTCCCTTCTGTCACCAACCTACGTCCGACTCAGGCTTGGGCTGATCTTCCCCTACCCTGAAGTAAAACTTCTCCTCTTTAAGCCTATGAAGCTGTATACTGGGAAGCTTCTGGTAGCGTGGTTGATGTGAAGCTTCAACTTTCTTTCTTGTTCCGTCCTTAAGGAATATTAAAAATGGAATGGTTACCCAGCCAAGTCTTAGTAGGGAACAGATCAAGGGTTTGCACTTCCCTTTAGCAGAAACTAGCACACAAAGCTTGGGGAGGTTCAAAATGTAACAGAAGGTTTATTTACAGTAGGTGAAGTCAGAAGGCAGGTGTAGGCAGGTGTTTGAACTGAAGTTACAGAAAGGTTTCTGTACAGCAACTTGTTTGGTGTGAGGCACAAAACACTTGGTTTCTTTGAAAGGTTGGCACTGCTTCACAAATGTTTCACTTTTTACACACAAACACAGCACGACTTCCCCTCCTCTCCAGACCTTGATTCAGTGCTCCACTGAATCAAACCCTTACTAGATTCTGGGCAGGCGTTATAGTTATGAGCTATAACCCTTTTCCTGGTGCTGAAGGGGAGACTCCTTTCTACCCGCTTCCTTGGCCCACTATAATTCCCAGATCTCTCAAGTCTAAGCAGGAGTTAGTGCAGTTTTTTTCCCCACTTTAGTGCTAGGACTAAAAGTGCTTCATAAACATTACTTCCTCTCACAGAGGATTCTCTGGCTGACCCTCTCTAGTCAAAAGCCAAGCTCCGACTCCCTTTCACTCTCTTGTTTACTCTCCAACTCCAACTGACAACCCCCTCAACATTCCATCCCCAACTGCCATTTCAGGCTAGCCACATGAGGGGGGGGGGCATGTCACTCATACTCTTACTGTCTGGCAATATCAGCATCAGAAGCTGAGTCCGTCACACCATCATTTGTGATTATTGTATTTTTGAAATGGCTTCTAAGAACTTTAACTGAGTTTCAAATCTGGAACTTTCTGAAGACAAATGGTGACTCCTGGAATTGTTGTTCATGGTAGAAATGGACTTGAAACAATGAGGAGAGTTTGGGGAACTTGAGGAGAGAAAATGTGTATAATTAGTAGAATTCTAAATGAACTAAAGATTAACTGCAGTTGCAGGCTTGGCTACAATTATTTGATTTAACACCTGCCATGTTAAGTGGAAACTAAATTGCAGAAAGATTTTTCTAAGGGCTTGTTGTACAGTAATAAAGCCTTGGACATGTGGGCAGAAACTGTATGAAATTACAGGATACTGAAAGAACCTTGGCTAAAACATAAGTGGCTGCTCTGGTTATCACCATTTGGTGATCAATAACAGTAAAGCTGTTTTCTTTTTATGTCTACTTTTAAACAATATAATACATCCTTGTTATAAAGAATCTCCCTATAAAGCTAACATCAAGATAAATAAAGCTGCAATATAAACACGAATAAATCTGTCACATTTGTAGAAGTCCATTACAAACCCCTCCTTATTTAACAACCAGCTCTTTAATGGATTAGAAGCGCTGTATGCTCCTACCTCAGAGCAGGCTTTTTGTTAAAGCTGTAAAACAAGGAATTAGACAATCAAAAGGGTAAAGTTATCTGAACTGCTTAAGAACAGTTTTTAGCAATATTTTTACTACTTTTCTCTTGATCTACATATTCATCTAGGACCTTTTAGAATGAAAGAATAAGATCATTGTGGAATGATGTTTCAGATCAACTTATTCAGGTTTTCTTCCCATATAATTCTCAGAGCCACTCACACAGTTTCAAAAATAAAATAAATTCAAATACTTTATCCTTCTTTTGCAGTCTTCTTTCATTTCTCCATGAAGGAACACAATTCGGCAATATATTTACATTTACAGAGTGCTTTTCTTTAAAAAATGAACTTCCAGTACTCATGATATTCACTGCCTTGAGGGCCCAAGCCCACCAGCCAAAAGAGGTGCCAATGCTGTGGAAAGAGGTGATGGTACTGATTACTGGCATGTACCAGAAAAAAAAGCCCTGCATTTACACATCAGGTATACAAACACAAGGTACTTAATGCTTAAGGCTCATTTGCATTAAGTGATCTTGATTACAAACTCAGGAACCAGAGTCAGTGCCTTCGTGGATCAGTTTAAAGTTCAACTCATGGGCCAAATGCAAGTATTTGTATTTGGGCTAACTGGAGTGTGTTGAAGTAACGAGGCAGGGAAAGTGTTAAGTTGCAAGAAGAGCAGTTAACCAGACTTGCACTTGTCATATGCAGTTTTTTCATGATTCTCAATTGAGTTTAAGTGTCCACAACTTAAAAAAATCCAAGTAGTTGTGGTCCACCAGAAATTGGCCAGTGGTAGGCTGCAATTCATCTTGGCTATTCTTTCTTACTGAACTGAAAAGTTCCACTTACACTGGTAGGCCACAAATTATGCAGGCCTGACTATTGCTACAACAAAAAGGGGGATATTTTACATTCATTTAGTGGCTGCAGGATGGCTGTACCATGATGTAGCACTGCAGAACAGTGTGTGATCCTGCTCCAGTTATGCAACTACCCAGGTGTTCCATTTCCAGTCCATGTAATGGTCAGAACTAGACATGGGCATGAACAGAAAAACCGAACAAGCTGTTCGTTGTCCATTGCCATCCACGAACAACGAACAGTAATGAACATGACCCTGTTCACAAACATGTTCATTTTTCGTTGTTCATGGCCCCTTAAAGATCCTTTAAACTATCAGCTGGCAGATAGCAGGGGGAATTCCCCCCTGCCGCCTGCCAGCTGATAGTTTAAAGGGCCCTTTCCTGCCATGTGCAAAGGTCAGGGCCCTTTAAAACCACCACAAACTGACCTTCCCAATGTCCAGTACCCACCAAATTTGCAGGGGAAATAGTCCTCACTGTCCTCCGAAGACCCCCCAAGTTTCAGAGAGATTGCACTTCGGGAAAGGCATGATCCATGGGTCATTCCCTTTGTTGTCATTTTCTCTTCACAGTAGCAATGCGGTACTCCCGGCTGCCACACAGTGGCTTGAGCTGGGGACCGTACTTTGCCACTTCGGAAGGAGAAGCAGGCAGAGACATCTCCCAGGCATATGGGGATATAGCTGGGGGGGGCGGAGACAAAGCCTTCAGAAGACGGCTCCGCCCTCCCTGCTGGCAGTTGCTCTGCGTGCTCGGCCCACCCACCTCACCCTGTAGTAGTGCAGGATTAGCCGGCTGCTGTTCCCAGAGCCAGGTAGGAATTTTTTCTCCTCTCCCCATATTGGCAAGGTGGGAGAGGTGGTTTTTCACCTACCTTGCACTGCAGGCAGAGGTTTGAGGTAATTGGCAGTGGTGGTGCATCGTTGTAAGTCACTGGCAGGAGAGAGTTTGGGGATAGGGAGCAGGCCGGTGAGCACCCCTTGGCAATTCCCCATTGGTGGGGAAATGGGGTCTACCAGGAGCAGATGGCATGCTTGTGACGGCTACCACCACCTGGAGACTGCCTGCAGTGAACCCCATGTGTAAGTCCTTCCCTCATGCTGTACGGCTGAGGCTTTAGGAGCTTGAAGGGGGGAACCATTTTGCCTGGCTGGCCGGGGAAAAGCCATTGCATGGATGGCTCCTACCCGGGGCTGTGGGGCTCGCCCAGACAGGTCAAGGCGGTGGTCCAGGGGTGACCCCGTGGCTTGACCTGTACCGCTAGATTGCCCTTGCCGTATTTAATGGTTGATGTTATATTAATAAAGTGGCCCTTTAGTTCCAACTCCTGTGTCTGCCTCTTCATTCCGACTGGGGTGGCAAAAATGGGACTCTCTGGTGGAAGCTACTGTGAGGGGTTCCAAACTGACCTTTCCAATGTCCAATATCCACCAAATTTGCAGGGGACATAGTCCTCACTATCCTCTGAAGAACCCCCAAGATTCAGAGAGATTGCACCCCGGGAAAGGCATGATCCATTTGTCCCCTCTCCTCTTTGCTGTCATTTTCTGTTCACAGTGGCAAAAACGGAACTGCCTGTTGGAAAGCAGCTACTTTGAGGGGTTACAAACAATATCCACCAAATTTGCAGGAGACATAGTCCTCACTGTCCTTTGAAGGATGCCCCCCCAAGTTTCAGAGACATTGCACCCCCGGAAAGGCATGATCCATGGGTCATTCCCATTGTTGTCATTTTCTCTTCACAGTGGCAAAAAAGGGACTCTCTGGTGGAAGCTACTTTGAGGGGTTACCAACTGATCTTCCCAGTGTCCAATACCCACCAAATGTGCACGGAACATAGTCCTCACTGTCCTCCGAAGACCCCCCAAGTTTCAGAGAGATTGAACCACAGGAAAGACATGATCCATGGGTCTTTCCCTTTGTTGTCATTTTCTCTTCACAGTGGCAAAAACGGGATTCTCTGCTGGAAGTACTTTGAAGGGTTAAAGCCAGAAGGAAAGCCAGAAGGAGTTCAAACAGAGTTCAGTCCCTGCCATTGCCAGAGGAATTGATTGAAAGGCCCCAGACTATCTGGCTTGATGAACAGCTGATGAAGGCAACGAATGAGGCTTTCAATGACCACTTGTTCATTTAGAATGGATCCTCATGAACGGCTTGTTCGCGAACAGATGAACAGGCTGTTCATGGGTTTTTTCCATTCATAATGCTGTTCGTGCCCATGTCTAGTCAGAACTGGTTCACTGAGTTTGAGATCCTTTGAGTTACTGTGGCAGTGCAGTTGCTTATAGCAGATCATTAGGATACATAATGTGCCAGCATATTTAATTCTTGTATATTTTATTAAAAAGCAACAAAACAAAATGAAACTTTTCTATTGATTTGTTCTTTCAAATGTTATGAGATCAGTGCTTGAACAATAAAGGAACTGAAAGACATATAGGCCAATTCCAAGTATAATTTTATGCAGAGGGCATATTAAAGTATATAAAACGCAGAAAGGTCAAATGCAGGCATTTTATTTTGTCCAAGTTGTATAAGCAATTTGGCCATGAAATGGATCTCATCTGTCATAGTTATTGCTTTAGATATCCAGTGCTTAAGGCCAGTTCTTCTTCAGGCTAGTCTTATGGGAGTCTTTAAAATGGGTCAGTATTGAAATAGAAGTTTCTCTAGTGTGAACAGATGCAATTGTTTTTGGAAGATATTGGGACTGAGAGAATCTGACCTTGGATCCTCTGCTGATTCAACATTTAATGCATTTATCAAGAAAGAAGAAATAGGTGAATTGGCTGGTGGTCAACATTACTGTAATAATAATTTGCCACCCCATTCAGAAAAGAGACGGACACCAAGTTGGATCTAAGGGCCACTTTATTAACTTAATACAGACAAAACAAGCCAAACAGCGGCAAGGACCTAAAGCGGTACAGGTCAAGCCACGGTGTCCCACCTGGACCACCGCCTTGACCTGTCTGGGTGAGCCCTGAAGCCCCAGGTGGGACCCATCCGGTGGATGGGGCGGACCCAGCCGGCCAGGCAAATTTGGTCACCCCCCCTTTAAGCTCCTGACACCTCAGCCGTATAGCAGTGAGGGAAAGGACTCGCAGGCAGGGGTTCCCGAAGGCAGCCTGCCTGTGGGCCTGGCAGCCGTCACAGCAGTACCAGCCCTTTAGGCAGGCCCCTCTTCCCACACAGGGAAGCGCCAAGGTTGCTCACCGTCCCACACCCTACTCCTACAAACCAGCCATGACTCACCTAACAGGCACCACCTCGCACCAAATTTCTCAATCCCCATACATCGATGCAAGGTAGGCGAAAAACCCCCCTTTACCCAAGCCAATACGGAAAGGGGGGGGGAATTCCTACCTGGCTCCGAAACGGCAGCCGGCTACTCCTGCACCAATAACTTAGGGAGAGGCGGGTGGGCCGAGCGACTGAGCTGCAATGAGCTGGGAAGGGCAGAGCTGCGTCACAAGGCTCGCTCTGCCCTCCCAGCCACTCCTTATAAGGAATGGAGGGGGTGGTGCCGTCCATCCCTCAGGAGTGGCAATAAACGGCCCCTGGCTGAGCAGCGTAGCTGCTTGCCAGGAAGGGGCCGAATTGCCACCCCATTCAGAAAAGAGACGGACACCAAGTTGGATCTAAGGGCCACTTTATTAACTTAATACAGACAAAACAAGCCAAACAGCGGCAAGGACCTAAAGCGGTACAGGTCAAGCCACGGTGTCCCACCTGGACCACTGCCTTGACCTGTCTGGGCGAGCCCCGAAGCCCCAGGTGGGACCCATCCGGTGGATGGGGCGGACCCAGCCGGCCAGGCAAATTTGGTCACCCCCCCTTTAAGCTCCTGACACCTCAGCCGTATAGCAGTGAGGGAAAGGACTCGCAGGCAGGGGTTCCCGAAGGCAGCCTGCCTGTGGGCCTGGCAGCCGTCACAGCAGTACCAGCCCTTTAGGCAGGCCCCTCTTCCCACACAGGGAAGCGCCAAGGGTGCTCACCATCCCGCACCCTACTCCTACAAACCAGCCAACACCCGGGCCAAGCCTCTGCTTAGGCCCAGGCGCCCCACTGATGGCCTAAGGCCAACTGAAGTCCTTGCCGCAGATCATCAAGAAATATCTGGTTGCCTGTCTGAGACAAGTGCACCCCATCACCCCTGTAAAGGTTGGGGAATTCGGCCCTGATCCTGGGGTGAGGCAAATAAACGCCTAACCCCCTCCCTAAACCCTTTTGGATAGCCCGATTGGCTTTCATCCTGGCCCGCTCGATGGCCTGGCGATTTTCAGCCTCCCGCCAGACTCGCCGGGGGACCATAGCTGACCACATGATCAGCACCCCCGGCCAACGCGCCGCAATAAGGCGCATATCAGATAGCGCCTGGGAAGATAATGCCTTACCCTGCAGTAATCCCAAATCGTTTCCCCCTAAATGTATCACAAGGATGTGGGGTGGCGTGTCACACCCAACTCCAAACAACAATGGCAACAGGCCCGGCCACCGAAGGCCCCGCCGGCCACGCCATTCAACCGTAGCCCGGTCGCTAAGCCCCAGCTGGGACCCAACCGGCGTCCTGCGTGCTTGATGGGCAGCCCAGAATACAAAACTGTGCCCACATATCAAGATGCGCTGACGTCCAACCCGCGACGCAGGACCTAAGAAAAACAACAATTAGTAACGTTTAAACATGCTTTAAAGGACGCACATAAGAGCGGTAAGCCGCAGACCGCCACCTACCAACCTTCTGGATAACCTGACCAGAATACCCCATAGCAGCAGCTGTTGAAGCCGCTCCAATTCTAAAGGAATGAGTTCCAAAACTCACCCCCTGCAGTCCAAGCGCCGCCAGAGCTCGCTTAGTCACTGCCCAGAACTGGTAACGAGTTAAGGGGAAGCCATCTAGGTGCCGAAAAAGGCATCCCTGCCCACTGCCCCTCACTTGCCAATACCTTTTCAATGCACGGACTGGGCACAGCTCCGCTTCGGAGCAAGATCCCAACCGAATGCAAGCCCCCTTACGCATCTGGTCTGTTTTAGACCAACGTATTGTCAGAGAAACCGAATCCCCCTTAAAGGTTAGGTCGCTAGCCATAAGAGCGCGGCCAGAGGTATCCTTACAAGACGAAGCTACCAGCTCCCCCACCCGGAGGGCCCCAAAAAAGGCAGTCAACGCAGCCGCGTGAAAGAGCCTCGCGTCATAACCAGATGTACAAACTGTTTTCCAAACCGCACTAAGGCCCCTAAGCACAGACGAAGAAATGGGTTGACGCGGATCCTTATGGACCGCACCCTCCCTGGCCCAACCTTCGAGCATCTTCCGTACCCGGAAATCGCCCATGGCCTCAGGCAATCCCCGAGCCTTGCTAACAAAGGCCAGGGCGGCCAGTTGCCCCTTAATGGACTTCACTGCCAGCCCCCGAGCCTTCTGGTGTACACAGAACTGAAGAATGTGCTCCACCGGAATGGGCCAAGTATCCTCAATCCCAGCTTCCCGTCTGAACCCCTCCAACTGGCCTACCGCTCTCCAATACGCCCTCCGAGTACTGGGCGCGATGGCTAGCTGGATGGCGCGGCACGCCTCGACCTCCCAAGCAGCCAAAGCTCTGGAGGCATCACTGCCGGACGAGAATCCGCCTCTGGGGCAAGCTGCCAAAAACGCTCCATCTGTTGGCGAGACAAAGCGTCCGCCACGCCGTTGCACACACCAGGAACGTGCCTAGCCTTAAACAAAATATTGCGCCGGAGGCACAATAACGTAAATGCCCTCACCAACCACATAACCCTGGGGGACTTTGAGGACAAGGAATTGACAACGTGAACCACAGCCAAATTGTCACACCAAAAGTGGACAGTGTGGTTCGCCAGCTCCTCACCCCATAAATGGACTGCTACCAGAATGGGAAAAAACTCTAAAAAGGTCAAGTCTTTAACCACATCTGATGCCAGCCAATCTGCAGGCCACTGCTCAGCGCACCAGTGCCTTCGGAAATAAACTCCGAAGCCAGTGGAACCCGAGGCGTCAGACGTGACTTGCAACTCAGCCTCAAGCAACAAATCATCCCGCCAAAAGGTAATACCATTAAAGTTGCTCAAAAATTCCGACCAAACCTCTAAGTCAGCATGCATGCCACCCGTCAAACGCAACCTGTGATGGGGTGCACGCAGGCGAGCCATGGCGTCACAAAAGCGACGCAAAAACGGCCTACCAGGCGCAACAGCTTTGCACGCAAAATTAAGGTGCCCAATGAGCTGCTGCAACTCAACCAAAGAAGCCTTGTGCTTACCCTTGAAGTCCCTCAGACGGGCCCTAAGGTCCTCAACTTTATCCAGAGGCAATCGTAAAGATTGCTGAACAGTGTCCAACTCAATACCCAAGAAGGTGAGAACCGTAGAGGGGCCCTCCGTCTTCTCGTGAGCCAATGGAACCCCCAGCTCATCAGCCAGCTCAATAAAGGTGGCCAAAAGCCTGGCACATTGAGACGACTGTGCCCGCCCAACGAATAAAAAATCATCTAAATAGTGGGCGGAATCACTGCAAGCGGCACGCCTCCTCAATTCCCACTCCAGGAATGAGCTGAAGCTCTCAAAGGCTGCACAAGACACGGAGCAACCCATCGGTAGGGCACGGTCCATGTAATACTCACCTTCAAAGGCAAACCCCAAAAGCTCAAAGTCCAGCGGGTGGACCGGGAGAAGACGAAATGCAGACTTAATATCGCATTTTGCCAGCTCCGCGCCCACCCCACACCTGCGCACTACCTGCACAGCCTGATCAAAAGAGGTGTACCGGACAGAGCATAAATGCTCTGGAATGGCATCATTAACTGAAGCCCCTTTAGGATAAGAAAGGTGATGGATGAGGCGGTACTCACCCGCCACCTTCTTGGGGACCACCCCCAAAGGAGACACCCTAAACTTGGGGGTTGGAGGGGTTGCAAACGGCCCCAAAACTCTGCCCTCCGCACATTCTTTTTGGATTTTATGCCTGACAATTTCCTCCATGCCGCAAACTGAACGTAAATTCTCGGCCATAAATGGGGCCCTAGAACCCTGAACGGGGATTCTGAAACCATCCCTAAAACCTTCCAACAAATAAACTGCATCATCCTTAAGAGGATAATAACGTAACAGGCGTTCAAGGACCCTCAGCTTTACCGGGCTGGGGCCCTTTTCCAGGCGGCTGCTGGCCGCCGGAACCGCCAGCACCTTGCTTTTTGCCTCCCCACCCTTGCCGGGCTTTACCGCACGCATTGTAGGGGTGCTGGCCCCCACAAGATGGGCATTCATGCCGGAATCGGCAAGGTTTTCTAGGGCAGGTTCCTTTATAAGCATACTCCCAGCAGAGCAGCCGGGGTTGAACCTGCTGCCCCGCTCCGCCGCGGGTATTGGACGATTGGGTGTTGCGAGAAACCACATGGCCGCTGTCCGAACGATCCCCTAGGTTAGGCTTAGCAGGGGACATCACCGACAACCACAGCTGTTGGTGAATGCGGTCCCACGGTAGGCTGGGGTTCATAGCCGCCCGCATACGGAACTCCTCATCGTACTGCATCCATGCAGCACCTGAGAAGCCCGTATAACCTTTCAAAATGATGTCGAGGTACTGAAACAGAGACGCAGCCCGACTGGGCTGCGCCCTGGCAATTACCCCAGCATAAATCAAGAAGCCAGGCAGCCAATTGTTCCAGGTCCTATCGACCCGCCTCCTTTTCAAACGTTCCTTGTCTCTATCATCCATCTCGTCCTTGTCCTTCTTCTCTAACTCACGATAGAGAAGGGAAAAGACGTCCACATACTCCCCACGAAGAATTTTCTCCCTCATGGCCTGCGCCAGATGGTCGCCTAATGGAAGGGCCGTATCACCAAAAGGCAGAGCATGAAAAGGAACCTGGCCATAGTTCAGTGCCGGGTAAGGATAATATCCCCAAGGGCCAGCCGAAAAGCCAGGCCAACCAAAAGGAGGACCCCCCCAAACCTGAAGGGGAACCGCCTGCTGTTGCTGCGCACCTGGAGGAATGCTCTGATTGAAAGCGAGCTGCCCCCCACCCACAAGAGCGGCTGCGGCAGTGGATGGGGCATCCTGTACTCCACTGATTGACCCGCTGGCTGTTCCCTGCGCCCACGGGCCCCAAGGCCACGGGTAAGTGTGGTGAGGTGCATGATCCTTACCAGTCGCCTCCACTGGGTCCACGGCCACTGCCACAGGTGGTAACTCCTCCGGCACATCCACAACTTCAGCCACCGGTTCCTGGACCTCAGACACCATCGCTGCATGGCCACCGCTGGCTCCAGCCGCCGGGGATCCGGTAGTGCCCTCCAAAGCGGCTAAACGACGCAAAATATCACGATTAGTTGCGTCCCTAGCTGCCTGCCGCACAGGCTGTACCGCACGCCCCCCTTGCTGCGCAGAGGCCTTGTCCCCTTTGGACTGCTCAAGAGCCTCTAGGCGCCTCAAAATATCCTGCTGGTCCCCCAAGGAATCATCCTCATCAGATGACGAAAGAGCTGGGGGAGGGGGCCGCTTAGACGGTGCCCTCCTAGCAGGCTGCTTCCCCTTGGAAGTTCCCCTGCCTTTCTTGGGAGCCATACTCCAGGCACCCACTCGTATAATACTAAGCACCCGAGACAACTTCCCCCAGGCAAAAGGCCGGGTCCAAACCCCAACCCACCAAGCAAGGCTAACCCTGCTTAGCTTCCAAGATCTGATGGGACGGGTAAGTCGCCTGTGAGGCAACAGTGGACCAAGACGTCCTTACTCGGACCCACTAACCACTAGGCAATGCTCCCTGGCCACGTGTTAAACTAAAGGAAGGTGCCAGCCACCGAAGGCAAGCAATGAGACTCCAACCCTGTAGAGTAGCCCAATGCCACTTAATCAATAACCACCCTTCTCCCTAGGCCACACTGCCTCGCTGTGCAGCAGCAACCTAAATGGCCGACCAAACAGGGCCGCACACAAAATGGCCGCCGGCCAGTAGCAATGCCAAAATGGCGTCCGGCAACAGAGGGCTATCCCACGGGTCTTCCCCCCAGTGCACCCGAACGAACCCGAACAATGGCGTCCTCCCCCCAAGGCCAAGCTGTGCGGCCGAGTTAAGGAAGGCCCCCAGGGCACACCGGGTGGTAGCCTCCTAGCCGCGCCGCGCCTCTGACGGCCGGCACACTTCAGCGCCGCAGAACGGACCGCCCAACCTCCCAAGCCGTCCCGTGGCCCAAGAAGCCTTATGCGGTCCGGCTAGGGTGCACTACGCTCGCGTGCACCCAGCCAACAAATTGAAGAGCCACGCGGCCGCGCCGAGCCTCCGCCGGCCAGCGCAATCCCAAGCTCCGGAGCGACCCTCAAGCCTCCAGAGCCGCCCCGGTGAAGATCCGCCGCGCGTCGCCTCCGTCGCTCTCCCTGCGCGCAGGCAAGCACAAGGCCAACGCCAAAGCACAGGGCCCTCAGTCGCTCGCAGGAGACGTCCTCCTGTACCGAGCAACTGAGCTGCAATGAGCTGGGAAGGGCAGAGCTGCGTCACAAGGCTCGCTCTGCCCTCCCAGCCACTCCTTATAAGGAATGGAGGGGGTGGTGCCGTCCATCCCTCAGGAGTGGCAATAAATGGCCCCTGGCTGAGCAGCGTAGCTGCTTGCCAGGAAGGGGCCGAATTCACACAACAATAATGCAATAAACCAATAAGGGGTGACAGGAAACTGGCACTATTGCCCTCTGAGGTCTTGCTAACATGAAATCATCATATTTGTTAACTGAAACCTAAGAATTGTAGGGTTCTTTCCACAAGTTCTCATTCAACTAAACAGTGTTTTAATACCATTTACAGGCCCGCCTGCGGGTCTACTAGCCAGTCTTGACATATATAAGGTATGAGATTTATAATGCAAACATTAATGAAAGAAACTCTTTCGTATAACAAAAATGCAGAGAAACTGTAGGTTGAGTGAAATCCCAGAACAGACATACCGTGAGCCTCAAAACCGCCAAGCAGCCTCATTACTTGATTAAAGAATCCCTTAAAGGCTTTCAGAGTTGCATGTAAACTATTTTTATTTGAATGGGTCGTGCATGGCTGAGGTAACACTAAATGTTGGGCAGAGAGTGTATCGCTGATGTCATCAGTTGGCACCCTAAGCCTCCTCTGCAGAGGGGAAATATATGATAGAAATACCCTAAAACTAGTGCACAGAAGAATAGCAATTGTTCTGGAGTCCGTAACAACCCCAATGCAAGCAAGCAATCACAAAGTGGGATGCTACTGACTCATTGTGAAAGATAGAGGCAGCCAACTGGCTCGTGCTGACACATACATGTCCCCTGATGTAAGGCTGCCACTGTCCAGATTCAGAACACATCAAAGGGGGTGGAGAAGAGAGTAATCTCCACTGAAAGGGGCACCCTGGCATGAACATAGTGTAGGCGGTTTCTGCAGGGTTTTTGTTTTTTCTCCCCTATCTTCTTGTCTTTTCTAATTGTTTTGGGGGGATTTGTCCTTGGTAGATCATGTTTTACAGAAATTTTAGAGTTTTCAGCTATGATTTTTGGTCCTGTACATATGAAGATTAAAATCCTGTATGGATGATTTTACTATGTACATAAACAAGGTTTTGGTACTTATATGTTGAACCACACTGTGAATGTTTTTAATGTACTTTTAATTGAAGAATTAAATTATATGCTGATGTTTTTAATTCTATTACCTTTTTAGTTATACTCCATTTTTTTTGTCCCAGCCTCTTGTTATTCTTCTTTTGCAGGGTTATTGCTTTTTTCCTCCTTTTTCCCATTGTTCTTACTCTTTCAGGTTTAACTCCAGGGGTGATGGTGCACCCAGATGTAGCCATATCATTGGTCGAAATCATTGACATGACTTCACATTTCTCGAGTTCTTCCCTACTCTAATGGTGTAGTCATTTGGAGGGAGCAATTTAGGAACAAGTGGGTCCACTTCTGGTGTGAAAACCAAGCAGTGGTTTGGGTTCTTAACAGGCAGCCCTCTGAGCTTGCCTTGTGTGCAAGTTCACTTTGGCCTCCTTGTCTGCTAACATATTATTTTCAGCCCAGTAATGTAGTATATACTGATAATAGAATTGCTGCAGACACTTTCTCATTTCCAGATGGAGAGGTTCTTCGTTTTCACCTAGAGGCTTGCTGGAATCTGGACCCATTCTTGGAGAAGCTGTGAGAACTTGGGAGAACACAATAATGCAGGAAGAACTTGCTTTGGTAACCCCCTCCACCCTACAAGATTACAGGGCTGCTTTATCATGCTTCCTGAATTTCTCCAGTTGTGCCGGGGAATAGGTATCCTTGCCCCTATCAGTGATCTGGTCTTGCACTATCTGGCTTTCCTATCTGGCTCCCCCATGTCTAGTCAACAGATGATTTGGCTTACCTATTGGTCCACCTGCCTGGCCAGGGACCCCCTTTGTCAACACTGATAACTCTCTCTCATGTATTTCCAATTCATCAGCATACTCAGGTCCTCTATAGAGGCTACAGGCTTGCTTGCCAGTGTCCCTTGCTTCAATTTTGTTTGGGTGGAATGGACTTGATTTTCTACTGAGATGTTGGTCGCCCCATGCTTCCTTTTGGTTTGGGAGGATTCCATTCTCATGCTTCAGTTTGATTCTGTTGGGCTTTCTCTGGGATGAGCTTGCATTTAGGAGAATGCTTGGATTTGCATTTAGGAGTATGCCTTGTCACAGTGTGTTTCTGCAGTGGGAGTCAGTTCTGACTTTTTCCCATAGAAAACAATGGAATGACTGGGGGAACCTTGTTCTGGGGGCCATAGAATTGGACCCTGGGGTCAAACTTCATGAACCTTGGAAGGGGGGGGGGGAGTTAGAGGACAGTCAGAGACAGTCAGGAAGTTTCCCTCCAAAATTTGTTGAAAAATGTCTCCCCTCCCTATTTGCAAAAAAAGGTGGGAATTGCTGTTTATTTCAGGGAAACAGCAAAGGAACAGCCAAGCCAGGTATGATGGACCCCCCACCCCCATTCAGTCCCCCATTCTGAGGCAGATTTTCCTGCCAAAAACCAAGTTTGCCTGCTTTGGCTGAGCAGCTCCAAGTAGCATGTCTTTGTGGTTTTAAAGTTCTTTTGTGTCCCATCCTGCTAAGAAATAGAGATGGGCACGAACAGCAATACGAACTAAAAAAAGCCACAAACAGCCCAATCAGCTGTTCACAAACAAGCTGTTCGTAAGGCCCTATTCTATTTTTTTTTCAACACATATCAATTTATTCAGACACCAAAAAGCATATAAATGGTAATTTTAAGACAAGAGCCATAACTGGCATTTTTCTACCAAATGAACCCAAAATAACAATTGGACTTTCAATTGTATTCCTCCTTGAGGTATTCTACATCAGATTTGGGACTGGGTGAAGAAACTAAACAGTTGAATATAGGGTTTAGTTGTTAGTGGTTACTGAAATGTTCATTCACCGCATCTAAAAGTTCTTGCTCCTTCCCACCTCCCTTCAGACCATAAATCTTGCAGACATCCTTCAGAAGTGATACTATGAGCTTTCCCAAAGTGCCTTTTTGAACATGATTTTTTAACTCCTCTTCAGAGATTTCTATCTTGGCTTTCTTTTCTAGTTGTTCTGAGCCACCTCCTTGTTTGCGCTTTGGAGCTTTCCCTTCAGGATGATAACCAGGTGGATACACCAGCTGCTTGAATTCCTCCACAAGGTTACCTATCCTGTAGTCTATTGGCTTGGGGCCAAGCTATAAGTGACGAATGACACTTGAACAGCAAGTGGATTGAGTGGAGGGCAAGTGAACAGGGAGAAATACACTTGCTGTTCAAGTGTCATTCGTCACTTGTAGCTTGGCCCTCAGTCTTAGGCACTGTCAGATCCTCAGCCTTTTCAGGTTCCAGCAGGTCTAGGGCCAAGGCCTCCAAGTTCATATAGTGCTGTTGGAGAGCTGGGTTCTCAAAGCTGTCGCTCCTGTACTTGAATTGAAGTTTCTGGACAATTTCCTTCATTTTGTCCACCTGTTCTTGATTAGCTGAGACTTTCTCAGTAAAGTCAATTTTCCATTTGTCATCTGCATAAGGTAGGAAAAGAAGATGAAAACAAGTCAGAGTTCCAGAGATTGAGTAACAGCAAGGACAATGGAGAAGCCATAAAGTGTACTTGCTGCATCCAGTGTAAGGCCCCATTCTAAACGAACAGGTGGTTGTTGCAAGTTCGTTGCTGTTCATTGCTGTTCGTCAAGCCAGACAATCTGGCGCCTGCAATCAATTTTCTTGGCAACCGGAGGCAGGGACTACCTGACCTCTGTCTGAACTCCTGCTGTTGCCCTGGAAACCCCAATCTAAGCCCAACTTAGCTTGATAGGCAGGTCTTCCTTTCAAGTGTGGAGCTCCAAATTTGTTACAAGGAAGCAAAGAGCAGGGGGGAGGGGGGCTCCCAGCTCTGGTTTTGCAGACAGTGAGGGAGAGACAGTTGCTGTTGGCATTTTGAGAGAGAGACAGGGAGAGCGCATTGGAGCTTGAATTTTCTTTGTGTGTGGTGGGATAGGGATCTACCTCTTTAAGTTCCAGGGCTGCTGCCAGGTCCTGGGGGCAAGCTATTATTTATTATTGGTACATTTCCTGCTGTCTGCTCAGGTAGGGTTTCTGGGAATGGTGCGGTAGGGATCTTGATGGCTGGAGGAGAGCCTGCTGGCCCCCATGAACAATGAACATGTTCGTGAACAGGTCATGTTCATCAATGTTCGTTGTTTGTGAATGGCAATGAACACCATGTTCGGTTTTTTTCTGTTCATGCCCATGTCTACTAAGCAGTTATAACTGGCTTTTTTAGCACAGCCCAGAAACTTGATGGGGGGAAAGCAGGAGACCTCTTCCTCTGTGTTGGATGTGGTACTGGAGACTGTATAATATTCAAAATAAACAAGCACTTTATTGAATAGGCAGGGATGGAATAAGGGAATGAAAAAGCTGAGGTAAAATTTGTTGGTAGAACAGAATACTCTTTAAGTCACAGGCAAAATAGTTTAGTTTCTATGTTCTTAATTCTTAATAGTGAGAGATCTTTTAGTTAATACTTCTGTGACAGCAACAATGTTTTTTCACAGAGTTCCCTTTTACAACTTAGGTTTACTGACATTTGTTCAACAGACCTGGGGTCCTCCTAAAAGCCAAACTCCCTTTAGACGCTGGACAAGAAGGAACCTTTTTCTTCTTCACTTGGTTTGAATAGGAGCCTCCACTTACTATCCACTCACCCTTGCCAAAAGTACACTCCCGCTTCTATCATGGCTGTGTAAATGAGTTTCAGCTTGTGCTAGTTTTTATATTTGGAATTCTCAATTAGAATGTTTCTTTAAGACAATGATGTTGCATTCAGGGCAAAAGATTTCTTTTCCTTCACACCGGGGAGGAACAAGTCTGACCTTCCCCATCAGACTCTCTCACACACTCTCCTCAAAACCCTGTCAGGAACCAACCATCATTCTGAAGGCTGATTCTGACTGGCCACTCAGAGATAGGATGGAACAGCCTGTCATTCACTCTCTCATTCCAGGCAATTGTTAACGCCTTCCCTTCCAGCTCTCTGAAAGCTGCACTTAGGAAACCTTATTTAAAGCGCATTCCATCATACCAGGTTTACCAAATTCAACCAAATTAATCTGGTGGCTTGAATTCAGAATATCAAATCTGATTTGGTAGTCTCTATTTTGATCCAGAAAAGCTGAATTTTGCCAAATCAGCAAAAAATTGGATTTTTTTTTTAAATTCTGAACCTGAACTGCAGACTCCCAGTTGAGATGCTTTCCAGGTATACAGCTCCTTTGGTTGGACTTGCTGGAGAGGCACTCATGGTGTGGTGCCATTTTTCTAAAGAAGATTGATATGTCTAGCAGGAAGGTTGCAAAGACTGTGGGGCACTTTGTTGAGTTGGTAGGGGGCTTCATCATTCACCACCCAGACATTTCTTTTGTGATGGAGGCATTGTTCCATCTTGATGGGGTACACCTCTCCAGCTGGAGACATGACATTTGGCTGCAGGATGTATGGGACGGGTTGTGGACTGATTGAAGATTTAGGAACTTTGGCGGGAGTTGGGCAGGAGATTACCCATCTTTCATGGCAGTTATGGCATTGGGCATATATCCTTTTGGGGAAAAACAGCCTGCGTGTACTGTTTCCCCTTTGTTGGGGATCCCCTTAACGGATCTTGAGGACAAGGCATGGCAGGGGCAAGTCCTGTACAGGAGTTATCAGGGCATGTTCACTCCCAGGTAGCAGAGAAACCCGGCAGATGTTTACTCCCATGTGGAATTTCACTTACCATCATCTTGCAGTCCTCCCTCCTCAGCAGGTGGGCTGAGGAGACAAGGGGGTCTTCAGCTGGCAGGCAAGGCTGCCATGCTTGGATCTTTGCCCATGCTGTGCCTTGGCTCCTTAAGCTGTAATCAATAAAGTTGTGGCCTTTTTAACTCCATCTAGTGCCTATATGTTTTTTTTCTTCATTATGTCCTCACCCTTGAGCTGGCCCCACAAATAGCTTTCAAGAGACTATGTATTGTTTAAGGTTCCTGAAGACTCTCTGAAACCCACATTAGATGTGAACACGTATCTGTAAAAAAAAGATGTAAGATAAGTACAACATAAACTGAAAATTTCAAATGAGAGGGAGTATTTTGATAATAGTAACTTAAACTCCTACTGCAAATTTAAATGTTGGGAATTCCACATTAAATTACACAAGTAGGAAAAAATATTTTCTTTCTACAATATCTAAATATTTTAAATGCATGGTGAGACCGATACTTCATGTCTAATCTGAAGACTGAAAAACAGCCCTGGTTCTTCTTCACTTATTTTGTACCTTCTAGCTAATAAGTGAATTTATTCACTTTACTTTTGTTTTCTTTGAAGATTAAAGGCATGTCTTGCTTTGTACTAGAGCTGCCTGGACAGTTGACAGCCCATTAAACTAAAGCAGTACAAGCCATACATTTTAAGGCCTTGATTTCCAAAACACAACCCCAAAATGACTTGCTGTAGTTGAAGAAGAACAGAGCGTTTCTGAATCCTGATATAACACTCTGAATCTGTGAAATAACTTTTGGAAATGTTTTCATGATTTCACACACTTGGAGATCATCTAGATTTCTGAACATAAGTGATCACAAGATCTTGCCTTCCAAATAAAGCACTAAATAAAACACTGATTGACATTCCTTTAACAAGGTGGAGTTTATGAGTGATTCTGCACACGTTGGATAATGCACTTCCAATTCTCATTATAGATCACTTGGAATGGATTTTTTCATGTGCAGAACAAAAAATCCACCTCAAACGATTGATAAATTGCATTGAAAGTGCATTATCCAACATGTGCAGAATCCTTGTATATGTTTACACAGCATCCATAGAGACTTCAACATTTGGAGGAGGTGACACTTATGTAGTGCTGAGGTGCGATACCTGCTAAGCCATGATCTGGCAAAGTCAGTCCACCATTAGAGTCGCCAACTCCAGGTTGGATCTGGAGATTTGGGGGCAGAACAGAGGGAGGGGAGTGTTTGGGGAGGGGAGAAAGCTCAGCAGAGATGTGATGCTACAGAGTCCACCCACTGGAGCTAACATTTTCTCCAGGGGAACTCATCACTGTAATCTGGAGATCAGCTCAAGACCCCACCTGGAGGTTTGCAAACACATTCACCACTGACTAAAATTGTTTGTTTCTTCACAATGTAGACTTCTAGAAACTTCAAAGGAACCTCAAATGATAAAAAATAAGTTGTGTAAAGACTGGGTTGGAGAGGTATATGCTATAGATATGTCTACTCAGTCTAAGGTTGTGGCTATATTAATACATAAACTTGTCTCTTTTCAAGTTCAAGAAGAAATAACAGACCCAAATGGTTTCTTTATTGTTTTGGTAGTGAAAACCTTTGATTCTATTATGGTTATGATTGATGTATACAGTCCAAATATGGATTCTCCAGATATGTTTCATCAGTGTTTCAGTAACTTGATAGAACTTATATATGATTATTTGTTAGTGGGGATATTTTGAAATGCTAAATACAGCTTTAGATTGAAGCAAAACCCTGTAAAATGAATGTTCATTGGTGAAATCTACACTTAAAGCTTATATGGTTGAATTAGGTTTGATTGATCCTTGGTGAATGTTACACTCAAAGGAGAGAGACTATACCTTTATTTCTTCTTTATGTCATAACTGTTTTCAATTAGATTATTTTCTTGCTCAGATGTATTGATGCCTCATGTGATACAGATGTAATTGTTATTTCTGATCATGCCCCTTTTTATTAGTTCTCAAAGCTTATGGCATTTTTATGGCATTTTAATGACTCTCTGCTCAACAACAAAACTTTTAAAACACAGCTTTCAGAGTATTTTAATATTAACCAAGGAACTGTGAAAACTCATGCTATTGAATGGGAATCTTGTAAAGCTTTTGTCATAAGAAGGATTATTGCATATGGATCTCACAAGAAGAAGCTTGGAGAAAGGGAAGAAATGAACATGGAAAATAAGTTGAAATGTTGGTTAACTCAATTTGCTACATCTCCTAATCCAGATCTCTATCAAGAGTTGCAAAAGGTTAAATATAAATTTGAGTAGTATTGCAAATTAGAATATGAGGGGTATTGCAAATTAGAATGTCAAGAAGCTAGCTGTAATATACTTCGCACCTCTGCTCTATCAAGCTAATTACAAGATGTATTATAGCTAGCATTGTGACACTTTAATTTGCAATATCAATTCCACTTTCTGCTTGGATTACAAAGACTCCTACCTTTCCCTACTCGTATCTGATGAAGGGAACTTTGACTCTTCAAAGCTTATATCCTGGAAATCTAGTTGGTCTCTAAGGTACAACAGTACTTGAATCTTACACTTTTAAAAGAGAACTGTCCTATAACACCTCTCTTGCAGGGAATGGGAGAGGTTTCTGAGGCAATCTCACATTTCCTGGGTTGGTAGACACCAGGAAAAGAGAAGCAGCAACACTCTGCTTCTATGTAGACGTCTCTTGCCCATGTCTTACAAAGCCCAGAAAGGTTGTATGTGGTGTGTGTGTGTGGATGTGTGCACATATGCATGATCTGTATGAATATGAAGGGGAGACATGGAGTAGAAAAGGACAAGGCTGCTTAGAGTAAGGCACATGGGAGGCATTTTGCTCAGGGTCCCCCAAAACCGGAAGGTGGCTCTGAATCTGTACAATAAGGCACAGTTAAACCACAGAATTCTTCAACAGGCTTGAGTGATGCCACCTTACGATGTGTAGAACACAAAATATGAATAAGGCAATGTTGAAACCATTGATATGTGATATTATGCCTCTCCTGCTATGCTATATCAAAACAGCTTTGGTCAACTGAGCTCAGCCTTCTGTGACTGCTATCCTGTGGATGAACAACATCAACAACTATCTATAGACTGTCTTTTGTCCCCCTCCCTCATTGTGGACTGGCTTGCTTGAGGAGGTCAAAAAGCCTTTCATGTTTCTCTCTTTCTGCAAACGATGAAAAACTAAACAGTTCAAGAGGGCTTTCTTATCAAGGAAACCATCCTATATTATAGCAAAATGGTTCAGGGAGAGGCTTTTATAAAAGGAACAGGACAAAAAACCATGCATCTTACTATATAATGGAGTAAGCATGTTTCAGACAACTCACTTTATACCCTGGTGTACCACCAGAGGGTGCTGCCACAGAGGAAAGCCCAGGTAACTCACCATATCATTCCAGAAAACATGCGGTGGTGGGAAGCCCAGGCAGGGAACAGGAGCAGAGCAGGTGGCTATGCCCTCCCCATGCCTTAACCTGGCTGGTATTAGGAGCGGAGCATGTGGCAATGCCCACCACCACGTTAACCCAGCAGGAATTAGTAACACAGCAGGTGGGAATGCTCGCCTCCTTCAGCCAGCTGGTATTATGAGTGGAGCAGGTGGCAATGCCTGCCCTGCCTTAACCCAGCTGGTATTAGGAGCAGAGCAAGTGGCAATGCCCACTCTCTGCATTAACACAGCTTATATTAGGGGCGGAGCAGGTGGCAATACCCGCCCCCCTTCAACCAGCTGGGATCAGAAGCAGAGCAGGTGGTAATGCCCGGCTCTGCCTTAAACCAGCTGGTATTAGGAGTGAAGTTGGTGGCAATGCCCCCTCCCACCTTATCACAACTGGCATTAAGAGCGGAGCAGATAGCAATGCCCATCCCCACCTTAACACAGTGAATTTTAGGAACGTAACAGGTGACAATGCCTACCCCTGTATTAAACCAGCAGGTATTGGGAGTGGAGGAGGTGGCAATGCCCACCTCCACCTTAATCTAGTTGATATTAGGAGCAGAGCAAGTGGCAATGCCCACCTCCACTTCAGCCAGCTGGGATCAAAAACAGAGCAGGTGGTAATGCCCGCCCCTGCCTTACACCAAGCGGTATTAGGAGAGGAACAGGTGGCAATGCACCCCTTTGCCTTAACTCAGCTGGTATTAGTAGCGGAGCAGGAGGCAATGCCCACCCACCCCCGCCATAACTGAGCTGGTATTAAGAGTGGAGAAGGTGGCTATGCCCACTCTCTGCTTTACCCAGCTGGTATTAGGAGCGGAGCAGGTGGCAATGCCCACTCCTCTTCACCCAGTTGGGATCAGGAGGAGAGCAGATGGCAATGTCCACCCCCTTCACCCCACTGGGATCAGGAGTGGAGCAGGTGCCAATGCCCACCCAGCACCTGCACCTGAGTGGGATCAGGCACAGAGAAGGAGGCAATTCCCTTCTTCCATTCACCCAGCCAGGACATGAAGTGGAGCAAGTGGCAATGCCAGCCCCCTTCAACCTACTGGAATAAGGCACTGAGCAGGCAGCAATGCCCACCCCATCTTCACCCTGTTGAAATCAAGCATCCAGCAATCTCTACCCCCCTTCAACCTACTGGAATCAGGAACAGAGAAGGTGGCAATGCCTGCACCCCCTTCACCCAGCTGGGATCAGGCTTGGAGCAGGCAGCAATTCCTGCCCCTCTTCATCCAGCCGTAATCAGGCACAGAGCAGAAGGCAATGCCCATTTTCCCTTCACCTGACTGGGATCAGGAGTGGAGCAGGTGACAATGGCTGCCCCCCTTTACCTGGTCTGTATCAAATGTGCAGCAGGTAGCAAAGCTGACCACCCCTTCATGTTGCTGAGATCCGGTGTAAAGCAGGTGGCAATGCCCACCCCTCTCCTTCACTGGCCAGGATCAGTGATGGTGGAAGAGGAAATGCATGCCTGCCCACTTTCCCCTTTCTAGAGCCAGTTGTATTTTTTCCCACAATGGGCTTTGTTTCTAGTCTGTATATATTACACATTATCTGTTTGCTACATGTATTATCCTATTTCTGTTCATTTTTTGCTTATGTAATACCATTTTCTACATTGTTTAACCTATTATGTCGAATATTTTATGCTTTGTTTAAAATTGCTGTTGCCTGAGTCATAGTTGTATTCATTTAGACTGTGTAATCTGCCTTTAATCTCAGTGAGGAAGGTGCACTATAAGTAACGTCTAATAAATAAACTACAAATAAATGAGTAGTTTGTGGCTTTCCACTGTACCAGAACAGCCTAGGAATGGAGACGCAATATTGAAATGAGAATATTTAAAATGATTCCAGCAACTTCCAAAATATGGTGTCATCTTATAAGTGTACCCACTCCTCAGTAACTCCCTCCCTATGTTCCCTCATTATGAATTAATAAGAGACATACAGAAATAAAAGGCATGTATTGAACCTCATAGTTGAAGCCATATGGAAGAGGCAGAGCAAGGCAAGCTAGAGTAAGAGTGGTGGTCTTACTTACTTTTGGTAGGTACTTGCTTTGGTAGGTACATACAGAATTCATACTTCTTTTTTTAAAAAAAACCCTACACAGCCCAAATCAAGTTTCTGAAGGAATATCAATATATTATATAAGCAACCAATTACTGAATATAGGTCCGGGACGTACTGAGATATTTAAAATCATCTTTCTAATATATAGTCCTTCTAAACTGCAAGGTAAATAAATGTAACTTAAAAATATATTAGTAACTACTTTCTCATGATGTCAGAAAACCCAGGTGCCTGCATATTCTGCTGATAAAATTAAGGACAATTATGGTTATAGTAAAAAAGCCTAATTTAGCTGTGGCTATAATTAGTCCATTTAACACATTTTCATATAAACATAATGGATTTTATGATTTGAGGGGGGCAGGTTTCACTACTATATGACTGAGCCATCTTTTCTGTTAAATAACATTCTTCCCATTTCATCATGTGATAAAGTGATTGTGACTTTGCATCTATTATTTGTATAGCACAAAGAAATGAGGAAAAGAGCTGTCGTTTCAATGATATATTAAAATGAGTAAGAAATATTAATTTCCCTATTAGGACAGTGCATAATTTCTAAAGTGAGAAATACCAGCAGAAAGCTTCCTATAAATCATATCTGGCCTAGAAAAGTTCTATGTAAGGTAGAATGTGTATTCATATATTAACTAATCAAACTCCAAATTAAATTGCCTATTTGTTAATATTGTTGTTATAACTAGCTGTGCATAATATTTGGAAGTCTTCAGATATAGTTATTATTCAGGCACCTGGCTGCAGCTTAGATTTCACATGGGTCAGAGGGAGGAAGGGAAATGAGGAGTGACTCTTTCCTCGTGGCAAGACAGCTGCTTTCCCCTTACAGTATGTACATACAGAATTTTCACTTTTTTCCCAAATATGCCAGGCACGCAACAGGCTTCCAAAGGTGGTTAAGGCCACATCCTCTGCCTCCCCCCACCTTTTTACAAGAAACACATTTAATTGGTCCTATCATTAGTCTCACAACAAATCGTTGAAATGGCTCAGGCAATCAGGATCCCTTGTTTTAAAAAAAATCCCTTTGCAAGCCAGTGAAGACATAATAGGAGCAGAGAAAATGCTGTGAACAAATAATCCTGTCAGGGATAACACTGTTTGATATGAACTTTGGTCAAGAGTTCTAGTTGGCCGGTTTACATGTCTACTCTATACATGTCACGTGCATGACCGCTGAGTTACTCTCTCCCCTTTCTGCCTCTCCCATCTCCCTCAACCTTGGGAAAATATCAGTTGAAAGCAGAGTGTATCCAGAGACACGACAGACTTAACAGAGTTTGGCCAAGCTGAACCTTACCTAGCCATTTTGGGTCTGAGATTTGAAGGAAATTTAACTTGGATTAGTTATCCTTCTGTTAATTATTAGTTAGTTTGTATTAGTTAAAAAATAGCTTATACTCAGTTCATTTTTTGATATTATCTGGATGTACATCCGTAGAGAGAAGGGAGGGCACTCCTAAAGGCCGCTAACAGTGCAATCCTAGGGTGAGGTACTCCAGCCTAAACCCATTGAAGCCAATGCGCTTAGACTGGAGTAACTCTTCATAGGATTGCACTGGATGTCACCACTGTTGAGAAATGGCCAATTAAACACTTATTTGTACTGTAGGTTAAAGGACTGGGATGGACTAATTATTGAAAAGTGTAATTGTATCAGTGTTAGCGTTTTGAAAATGAACCAAAGAAATGATACAGGAACTGAAGCAGGTGCTGAAAAAGAAACCGATTCAGCAGGGAGGGGGGAGGTTAAAGGAGATGATTACCCAAAATAAACAGGCTGGTAGACTAAAATATGAGATTGGCATGATAGTTCATCAACGGTGTCAGAATGGGAGTAGATTAAGAAAGCAGGTGTCAGGATGGGAGTAGATTAAGAAAGAAGGTCACAAACAATTTATAGTTTGCTTGACAGCAAAAGTTGGTAAAATGGTGAAACAAATTCATCCTGAATTGCATTTCAGTGTATAATTTTCAGCTTGCTAAGATTTTTGCTCCCAGGTTAGAACAGAAACAACTCGCTTACCACATGCTGAATCCTCTGGGGAGGAAAACTCAACACATCCCTAATGGTAATTGAGCACAAATTTAATGTAGTGTAAGTGCTTCTCCCACAGTATGACTTTAAAAGCTGGAGGCAAATCATGTAATGTTTACCATTGTTAAGGTCTGCAGCTTGGTATGGGGGGCTGCTTGTAGTGTCAGGACTGGTAATGAGAACGTCTGGCAAACTTTGGTAGTAGAAAGCAATACCCTGAAGCCGTTAACTGATGGTAGCCAACTGCACCATGACATTAAAAGGCAGATATTTCTTCCAGCTTTAACTACAAAGGCAGATGCCCAGATCTGAAGCAGAATTAGATGGGAATAAGGTGGAAGTGTAACAAAGAGTTTTTGACAGAGGAGAGCTTTTACAAACATGATTCCCTACTTGTATTCTACTACTGAGAGGCTGTAGTCCAGGCTAAAAATGCAGGGCTGATGTCAACAGTCAGCAAGATGAAGCAGTTGCTGGAGTCTGAGCACTGACCAATGACCCACCAGCTGCCCCATGGCCCCACCTACCTGAATGCTATGGTGAGTAGGGAAAGGGATGTCATGTCACAGCTATCAGAGGCCATCTGATTGATAGCCACTGCCTGAAACCAGTGAGGGGGGGAGGTGCTGGCCATTTACTGTACCTACACAGCCAGCCAGTCATCCATCACTTGCAGGCCAGGTGTCAGCTGCAAACTACACCTGTACAGGCAGCACACCTGTGCTTTTCTTCCTGATGTGATGTCCATGCAGAAGCAGCCAGCCAATCCATTCTCACCTTCATGCCCTGGAAACTGTTGGGCTGCAAAATGAAAAGCCAAGGAGAAGGAATATTGGATGGTCATTAGCCACTAAGAAATGACAGGCAGGAAAGTGTGTGTGTGGGGGGGAGGTTACAGAAAAAGCAGCTATAGAATCAATGATACTACCACCAAGCTGCTGTGCATGAATTGATGCCCTGAACTTCTGAAGCTAAAGTTCTGCCCCTTCTGTCCACTGAGAGTCTATATCAAGTCCCCATACAAAGGTGATCAGAGCCTGCCTTGTAAAAGAGTGTATATTTCCTTGCCTGAGAAAGAAGCATTAAACTGGAGGGGGAAGTCCTCTTCTCCATTTTATGCACATGACAACCCAGTGAGGTAGGTTAAAATTACAATCTGAGCAGTTCTGCTAAATAGAGTAGGGGAATGCATGCCTCAGCCAAGTATGACCTATATTTTAAAGGCTCTGCTTTTGATTCTGTCATTTCCTGCTTCTTTTGTCACCTATGTGCTACGTCAGTCTGAGTTCTGGCAATAGCACACAGACATCGTCCTTTGGTTGGAATGGCCACAACTTTATTGATTACAACTAGATGGAGCATTAGCCAGGAATATGAAGGCCCACTCGCTGCTGATGCATAACACTCTAGAACATTGCTGGTACACAACATCAAGCGTACTTCTGCCACCAGCCATGCTGGACAGCTGTTGCCTCCCAGTCTGTAGAGGTGAGCTGCCCAAGTGCCCACTCACCCTTTTAGGATCCGGCCCAATGCCTCAAACCCATAAAGTTGTGAGAACCCCCCCCCCATGCTGTCCTGAGAGCGGAGGGTGGGTAGGGAATGTGTTACTCCTGCCAGGAATCTTGCAAGAATGGTGCTGACCATGCAGCTGGACAGGATGAGGGATGGATGCTCCTCCTCTTCCAGGCTGACCATGCCGCCACTGCATCCTTCCCTCGGTGCCAATACAGTCTGCCGGTGAGTCTGTGAGCTTCTCTTGTCACCTATGTACTAAGTCAGTCTGAATTCTGGCAATAACACAAGGCCCACTCACTGTACGATGCATAACATTCCAGCCCCATGCTGGTATACCACATCAAGCGTTCTTCCACCGCCAGCCATGCTGGATGGCCGTTGCCTCCCAATCCATTGGAGTGAGCTGCCCAAGTGCCCACTCACCCTTTTAGGATCCGGCCCAATGCCTCAAACCTACCACAGGAGGCAGGCCAAAGGCCTGCTTCCCGCCAATGCTCCAACAGCTGTAGCCAAAGTTGGGGCCACCCACCCCAAGGTTCCCAACTTCAATGCCCAGAGGAAGGCAATAAACCTTCAAGAGAGCCCTGGCCAACCTGCTCCCTTGTGGGAAAAATTCCTGGCACCCACAGGCGACCAGCACAACTGGCCCTGGACATCTCTGCTGGGTCCCCCTGGGGCCCAACCGCATTCCCCTGAATCCCTTCCAAATTTCTTTGCTCATCCAGGTCTTGCCTTCTCTCCCAGGGGGACGCTGTGCCTGTAACTAGATAAAGCAAGGTTGGTGCTCTTTTTCTTCCTGACATAATCCAAGTATGCTCTGGAAGCCCATCTGCCAATAGCCTTGATGCGGACTGCTGACAACCCCACCATGGCTGCTGTTGTGGCCACCCTGATTTAGAATAAATGAGAGCCAGAAGAAGGCCTGCCACTCGGGGGGCTGGATTTTAGCACAGCTGTGAACTGGAGCCTCATGAGGAAGCTCTTTTCCATGTGGACCAGGATTTGGTCTGCAGCTGAGGGTCACTTGCCCCGATACTCCCTGATGGCCTGGACTGGGCACAGGGCTCCCTTACCCATTGCTCAGAGCTGCCACCACCATTCCTTGCCCCTGCTGGTCCATCTTGGAGCACTGGACTCTGACCCGCAGATTGCTGCCCTTGAGCATGATGTCACCCACTGCCAGGGCCCTGCCCAATGTATCCCCAGATGAAGCAGCTACAAGTTCCCCAACTCAGAAGGCTTTGTAGAATGCTCAGCAGACACTCGGCAGACCCTGAACAGCGTGGTCTTGAAGGACGAGCGACATACTCCGGGAAGGCACCCCAAAATACTCAGCAAGACGTTCGCCGTGATTGGCCGCCGGGAGTCCTTGTGGGATGGGTCATGGCGGGCTCACCCTGCCATGGCCCGCCGGGCCAGGAAGTTGCTGGTCTGATCCGCCTGACCCATTGCCTGTAGAAAATGATATGGCCTCCATGCGCGTTCTCTTGGTCTTGGGTGCATATCCAAACTCATCCAACCCAGCCAAGTACTCCAAGAAGGCTGCCTCTGATACCTCACCCTCCACCCGTCCAAACCATTTGGAGAGAAAGGCCATGGACACAGCTACAGCCACCCCGTACACCCTCATGGTAGATGGTGCTAGCAAGTTCAGGACTCCTTGGGTGTTCCAGTGCTTCCACCATTCCTCCGGGAAGGGGTCTGGGTGTTGCTCACCATTTGGCACCATGTCCCGAAATCTGTCTTCCTGAAAGTAGGAAAGGGCATCTGCAATGCCATTCTGAACCCCCAAAATGTGGCGAGCTCAGAACTTGATGTTGTGCCACAAGCCGAGGAGTACCAGTCTGCGCACCAGTCACATGATTCACTCCAAGAGTGATGACTGTTTGTTTACCACCTGCACTACTACTTGGTTATTGTACCAGTAGAGGACCTTCCTGTTCAGGAGCTGGGTGCTTCAGAAAACCACCGTGACCAGAATCAGGAAGAGGCTTCCAGCCATCTTTGTGTGCACCATTGCCCCTCCTAGTACACTCTGAAACCCATGCCTCCTGCGGCATCAGAGTGCAACTGGAAAGCTGCCCCCATCTCCATGGGTTCATGCCAAAATGACATGCCATTGTAGGCCATCAAGAAGGTTAGCTATGTCCTCAGGTCTATTTGCAATTGTACAGTGATCCGCATGTGGTGATAGGGTGCTGCCACTCCCGCCGTCGCTCTGGCAAGGCAAGCACAGAATGGTCTCCTGGGTGCCACTACCCTGCAGGTAAAAAACAGGCTACCAAGATGGATCAAATCTCCCGCTGCATTTTCTTCCTCGTCCCCAGTGCATCATCCACTTTCTCATGTAGTGTTCCCAGTTTGTCTTGGGATAGGCTGCCTGAGCTCTCAACAGTGTCAATTGATATGCCCAGATATGTCAACAGGAATTGGAGGGGCCCTTCCGCCACCATCAGGAATTGTTGCAGGAGCCTCAGGCAGTGTGTGCTGCCCTCTGGGCCCACCAAGAAAAAATCAGCAAGATAATGCATGATGTAAGAGGAGCCCGACGGATCCTTCACAGCCCATTCCAGGAAAGTGCAGAACCTTTCAAAGGCCAAGTATGACACCACGCATCCCATAGGCGCATAGCCCTGTCCACGTACCATTTTCTGTGGGATTAGAATCCCAGCAGGCATAGGTCTTCAGGGTGGACTGGTGAGAGCCAGAAAGCCGATTGTGTGTCACCTTTCATCATGAGTGCCATCCTGCCGCAGTCTTGCACCTGGTTCACCGCCTGATAAATGACACATAGTAGACTGGTAGAGCTCCAGGGTTATCCCATCGTTCATAGAGGCCTCCTTTGGGTCTGCCAGGTGATGAATTAAGCAATATTCGCCTAGTGCCTTATGGGATGGGCAGGGAGTCGAAGAGGCCCACCATCCATCCTGCATGCAGTTCCTTCTGGATCTCAGTTGCCACCCCCTCCAGGAGTTCCCATGGTGACTTCAGGTTGGCTGCATCCATGGGTAAACATGGCCTACATGTGATACTCTGAACACTTTGGCGACCCATTCCCATATCTTGCTGGAAGCCACCCATTACTCAAACTTCTGTAGCCTAGGCCAGAGCGCTTCCAGGGAGACTGGCATCCAGGCAGGAGGTCATCAGTCCCCTTGCGTGCTTCCTTTAATTCTTGCCTGTGGTGGTAGACCTGCATTGGCCACCACCCTGACCACCTTGGCTCCCTTCATCTTCATGAACCTTGCTCCCTGCTGCTCCACCCCAAAGGGGCCGTTGCAAGCCAGACCTCCCCCCCAAGGGCAGCCCTGCCGTGGGTGTCATCCATAGCACCCTTCACACTCATCATCATATCTGCACCGCCAGGTGCTCCCTCTCGCTCTCTTATGCTTCTTGGAGCACCTGCATACTCCAGACACCTTGTCCAGATGCCATAGGGTAACATCTGCAAGGTACCCATTCAAGATGTGCTCTCCTGGGTGGCTGGTACCCCATTGGAGCATCCCTGGGCCCCACTGGAGGGGGAAACTAACCCTGCCTGCTGGGCTGGGGCTCCTCCCATGATGCATGTGCACCCTCTGTGGCCCTCCTCCAATGCCTACGGTTCCATGCCCGGTCTGCCACTTTTGGGGAGTAAGTGGCCTACTCCCCACATACTCATGACCCTCATCGCAAGTCCTCGACCGAGGATGACTCACCCCATGATTCCCTGGATGAATGAGGGCTGCAGCTGCATCTTCCCCACCATGTCCGATGAGACCTCCAATTCGATGGATGAGTCTGGCCCTGGCCTGCTTCCTGATCTGCGTCAGCCTCCCAGACAGCTTTTGGGCCCAATTTGTCATCCACTGGATCAGCCTCATCCTGGTCCTCAGGGTTGCACTCCTGGGCACTGGTGGCTGGACTGCCACAGACTTTGCTGTGTGTTGGTGAGCTGCCCTGGGCCTGCTTGCCCCTGGCCTGCTTGCCCACGAGCCCATCCTGACCATGCCACCGAGAGCTCATCCTTTGCTGGAGCCCATATGCCACCACTGCCCAGGACAGCTGCAATATCGTCAGACAGGCCCTGCACTGTCTTATTGATACCCTTTGCTTGTTTGATATGTGAGGGGGGTTGAGAATGCTGGGGAAGCCTGACATGGGATATACTGCCCACAAGACAAGTGTTTCCCTACTGAGTCACCACTCCCACCCATGCTTGAGACAGCTAACTGCCACAACCCTGTGACCAAGCCAAGGCCTCCCCTGCTTGCAAAGGCCTGCTGGACCAAGCTGGGCAGCCCGCCAATCAAGGCCAAGCCCAACTCCACCGTGGCACCTGCCACACAGGCCACACCCCCATACTAGGCCATATCAGGTCAGCCAGGGCATGGCAGGGGCCAGGGAAAGGCCTGCCGGGCCAACCAGGCCCATTCCAAGCCATGGCGTGGTCCAGTGCAGGCTGTGCCACCCTGCTGGCCATGTGAATGCCAGGGCAGTGATGTTACCCGGCCAATCCACACTGGGCCAGCCCTGGGTGTGGCAGGGTTGGGCAAGGCCTGCCAGGCTTGTGCTGGTCAGTGCCAGCTGCAGTGCCCCACTAGGCTCTGTGGCAGCCTCGCCACCCAGGCAGGCCACACCAGGCCAGCCCTGGGTGCAGCGGGGGCGAGCGAAGGGGGGGGAGCATTCCTCCATGCTAAAAAAAATTCTATGCAGATAGAAAACTAGATCATAAGGAGAACAGTTCTAGTTGAACATTTTTGACCACAATTTAATATAATCTTCACATCAGTATTATCTCAGTAAGAACCACTGATCATGCAACAGTCTTGAATCCAGTGTTTTAGAGATTTCCCAGTGTAGTGGTAGAATTAAAGGTGACATCATTTGAGTGATGCACCTGCCATTGACCAGAGCCCTGGACCTTTTTCATTATCGCTCCCACAATGTGAAATGGGGTCCTTAAAGAGGTGAGGAGCGTCCTCTCAATGGAGGTCTTAAGGAGGCATGCTTATTTGCAAGAGTTTACGATGACTATGAATAGCAGGTCCTCTGAGAGGGAAAGAAGGGGATGAGGAAATGCACAAGTGGTGGCCATACTGGCAATAACATCATTTGCAGCATGATGTAGAAGTAAAACGTCGTGCTGGGGGACAATTGAGTAAAAATCAACCTCAAACACTAAATGGGATGTGTGTGATTTTTACTCAATTAGCTCCCATCACTTCCATTCCCAGCACAATGTGGGGGCTTTCTACAGTGTGCAGGAGACCCCCCCCCATGTTCTTGCATGGTGAGAGGTGATGGGGGAAGAGGTTGGGGTGAGGGATCCCCTGCTCCAACCCAGGGGACTAGCAAGCCTAATAGAGCCAGTTTGATATTGTGGTGTAGTGGTTAAGAGTGGCTGGACTCTTATTTGGAGAACTGGGTTTGATTCCCCACTCTTCCACTTGTAGCCAGCTGGGTGACCTTGGGTCAGTCACAGCTCTCTGGAGCTCTCTCAGCCCCACCCACCTCACAGGATGATTGTTGTGGAAATAATAAAAACATATTTTGTAAACCGCTTTGAGTAGGCGTTAAGTTGTCCTGAAGCGCAGTGTTGTTGTTGTTGTTGTTGTTGTTGTTGTTGTTGTTGTTGTTATAGTTATAACAAATAACAGCCCGGAAAACCCACAACGACCATCAATTTTAATTAAATATATTTAGAAGGAAAATAGCAAATGGCTAAGGGCAAGGCTTTGAGAGACCTCAATAGAGAGAGGAAAAATTAGAAGAAGAGCATCCTCCTGCAGAAATGTTTAATATGAAGGAAGAGATCCTTTGTCTTCCAGCTTCAGTTAAGTTAAAGTTTTCATAATTTCTTCTTGCAAACACTTGTGCTGTTCCACTATGGCCAAGTTTCACTTGGGATAGTTACATTTGGCCATCAAACCAAAAAAATTTCTGCATCTATATGGAAAGTGCTTTGGGATTGATCAAGATTATAGGCCTTATTAATGTAATACATTATTAAGGAGAAAATGATAATTTTGCTGCTTAGATCTGCATAGCACCTAGGCAGCAAAGTTATCCTTTTATCCTTAGGTGCAAAATTATCCCTTTGTACTTAGGTGCTGCATAGCTTTCTGTGATAGATGTGTTATAATAGAAGCAGTTTGAATTGTGTTGGAAAATTTGACAGCGCTGTCCATCACTCCCTTACAAGATGGGAGCCCATCCTTGACTTTTGCCCAGGTACTCAGAATCACTGACTACCACTACCCATCATCATCACTACCCATCACTACCCACTCAAGAGCCAATCAGAGTATGCCCCCATCAGATATTTGGTACTTGCTGTTGGTGGAGGAAAAGGCAGTCTCCTTCCTTCCCAGCACGAAACAGCTGATGGGGTCAAGTAGAAGGGGTGCAGTTAGAGGATAATGGGACTCTTCCAAATGGGAAAGGGGGCATGCTTATACTTGGTCCCAGTTATACCCATGCTATACCCAGGGTCAACCTAGAACAAGGCCTGTCAGCTTTTGTAAGCACCAAATAACTTTTTGATTGTATATTCTCAAAATAATGAGATTACTGAGTAAAAAGATGATGAATGGGAGATTCCCCCTGTTTGCTCATTTGAATTGGAATAGATTCTTTTTTGTTTTTTATTTCTATATTATAAATGTGCATGGCACATGATAACTTTGCTCATTGTATGGTCTTTTTCTCAATATCATCTAAGCATTAATGAATTGTGGGGAGTTTGTTTTTGTTTTTGCATTGACCTAGCTTCACTGCTGCTCCCAGTAATCAATTTGTTCCTTTGAAGCCAAGATAGTTGACAGGGAAGAGCTGGGGGCAGGTAAAGAAGTTCTTGCATGGATCAGATAGGGAAATTCCCATATCTATATTGAAAGTGCTTCTGCTGCAGGGAGAGGTGGACATCATACTGAGGGACTGGAAAATGATACCTCAGAAGTGACTGATTCCTTGAGTGGTAAACAGATGTTCTCTTGCACTAAGAAGAAGAAGAAGACATATGTGGGTCACATGGAGATGAAGAATATTGAAAGAGACCATTATTATAAATATACTTGATAATAATATTCTCTTTAACATTTTGTATCATGTCATAGAAAGCTGTTAAATAGACAACTGGTTGCTCACATAGATGGCACTGCTGGGTCATTAAACTGACATAATTTTAAAAGAATAGACCATTCAGTTTCCTCTGCCTTTGAGCATAGGCAGTAGGATGCCCTGGAGTCAATGACTGTGGGTGAATTTATCTTTTATCAAGGCTATTAGGGTGCTTTTACTTTAGTTTCCAGTACATAGGTGAGGCATCTTTTATTATTTTTTATAGTTTAATCATGACTTTTTTTTTTACTGATATGGTAGGAGTACAAGTTCTATGGACAAGTTCTAAGTTTTCTGTATGAAAAAGCACATTCACAAACTGCTCTGGATCTGGAAGGTTCAACAGCCATTAATGTTCAGGCAATAAGACTCCAGAAATATTTGGGAATATTTGGAAATGAATGTGTTCTGCTTGGCTTCTCTAGTTTGACATTGATTCTGTTGGGTTAACAACACTGTCCTTTCCTCAAGTTGGTTTGGGTATGATTCTCTAGTTTGGCATTGGTTGTATTGGTGGGCTAGCCATATAGGCCCTTGGTTCTGCTGGGATTCTCTGGTTTGATGTTGGTTCTCTTACGGTGTAATCCTAAACAGAGTATGATGTTCCCTAATCCTTAGGCAGCAGAAAAGGCACAAGAGGCATTTTTAAAATTCAAAAATAACTAACTAGTTTATTTACTTTAGGATAATTTACATACATAGTACCAGCATTCCTAACTTTACATAGTTACCCCAGTTCCCTTCTCTCTACACACCAGTGCTTCACTTCAGTCCTTAACTGAATCTGATGGTCTCCACAGGCATTTCCAACCACACCCCACCAGGGATCTCTTCACTCTCCAGAGCTACCTCCCTGTTTGACTGGGTAGGGGAAATCACGTCTCCTTGGAAGATCTATCCCCTTTCTTTGGCCCATTTGGGCATCTACACCTACTTTCCAAACCTCCTTGCCAACTTTCCTCAGTTCTCCTGTCAGTGTTAAAACTATTCTCTCTCAGCTCTTCACACTGGATTCCACTCTCTGCTAAGACTGAAAAACAGACCCTCCTCTTTCCAACTCATGCTACCCAATCAGATCTCTTGGAGTAGCCTGCCACTCAAAACTCTGATTCTGTGCGGGATTAACCTTTAATCATCCTGCAGCAATGTGTTCAGCACTTCTTTAAAACATGCAGACCACCACACAGTTACTCCAGTCTAAGCCCACTGAAATCAATGGGCTTAGACTGGAGTAACTCTGCTGAGGATTGCACTGTTGGACCTATTGGTTCTGTTTGCATTGGGAGGCTTTTGGCCAATGGATGCTCTTGTGTGTTTGGCTATTGGTTTCTTTGCCCTGAAGAAAGCTTGGAATATTTTCCTCCATAGCTCCATAGGTCCTCCATAGGGGACCATGTTTAGAGGCTGATAGAACTGGAACCCTTGATCCAATTCACTTGAAATGTGGGGAGTCTGTAATGGACCAAAAGAACTAGGTTCACTGCAATGTTGGTACCATTTGCTTGACATCCTTCCACAGGAACCCTCCCCCCTCCCCAAATCAGGGGAAAAAACCCAATCTGAATTCTGAAACTGTATTAGGGCCTCAAACAGAATACTGGCATGGATACCCTCGCCAAAATCTGGATCCAAAAAAAATCTTCCTTTTTTTTTTTAGGTGACAATCATGACAACTCTACAAATAATAGAGAAAGATTATGGTCACACTAAGGCTATTTTCAGGTGGTTAGCCATCTTGTTCTGTAGTAGAAGAGCAAGATTTGGTGCTACTGGACCAGGTCACTCTAGGGCAACACAATAATATGTGAAGCAGTTCTCCCTCCCCTCACCACACACTCTGAGTTGGATCCAACTATCTTTTCTGCTGGTGAAAAAGGAAGTGTTTCCTATGGCCACCCAAAAAAGACTACTGTAGGGATCATGAGACCAGAACATGGAAAGTGACCTGGGATGGGGGCTGTAGTAAAAAAGGGGAACTAGGCAAGACTGAGTGGAAGAGCAGGCTGGATCCAACCCACTGTCTGCCATTACTCAAAGTTTGGACATTATTTTATTATTTGTCCTCAGGCTTTACTGGACAAAGCCTTGGATTTTAATCTGGGAATGGTTACCCTGATAACTAATAAATCTAACCTTTCCAGGCAGCTGTATAAAGTTAAAGGGACTAATTGATCATGTTGGCACAAAGGTGTTGTTCATTCTGCAAAGGCCAAGTTAATTCACATTGATGTGATTCAAATTAACCTTAATCAGCTACTAGGCTGACTCTGATTTCATTACTGGATGTGCTGCAGTTAGACATCTCCTTTCTTTAAATGCCCCTCAGACTTATTTCAGTGTTGTGTTTTTTAAATAATAAATACCCATTTCCACATCAGTTCTTATTAGTGTAATTGGCTTTAAGATTGACTTTTTTGTGTGTAGTCACTTTTTGGTTCTGTTTATTCTGAAAAGGTCACATAATACAGATTGATGTGATATAAATTAACCTCAGACTGTTCCTTCGCTCCTTAGAATGATAGGCTGTCATTGGGGAAAAGACCACAGCTTTTCTTTTTAGTTATAATTTTATGTCAGAAATTATATGAATTTAATTTCTAAACAATGTTGTTAAAGACCTCTAAATTATATTTAAGGAAAAAAATCTTACACAGGGAATCAGATTGTACAAGAGTGAATATCTTTTTCTGGTTCCACTTTTTCAAGTTCTATTTTGGGAATTTCAGAATCAGTGGAATTCAGTGGACATATATTAAAGCAGTTGACACACAGCTCAACCAAATACTCCTGCAATGGGTGTTTTCTCCATTGCTCTTATAAGGAAATACTTCTATACAAACACTATGAAGGCTTGGAGGAAGTGACTCTCCTACCACCTGAGTGAAGTGTGTGAAGAAAGAACACTTAGATTCTAGCAGATTCAGAACGAGAAGAAGACATACACTGTTGTGAGTTGGTTGAAGTACCTTGGGAGTTCAGGATGTTTCTCAAAGGACAGATGTGGGATCTTTGTGAATGTTTGCCTCCCTCTGTACTCTACTTGTATATTTGAATATAAAACAAACATTATAAAAACAAGCATTCTTTGTGTATGGAACTCAATCATCTAAAAAATCCTGCATTTCAACGACATGTGTCATTGAGAGGTACATAGGTACATGTGTAATTGAAAGAAGAGAACCAAACTGAATGTCACACACACACTCATTTCATGTCTATGGAAAACTGAATGAGAGTGTATCATTAGTACTATAAATTACTACCACAACAGAAGTGATATGCGTGGAAATATTGGGCCCTGAGGGTTACTTAAAAGTGGGGGTTAACTCTCGTCTACCTGATCAAACCCTTGAGGCTGATCTCAAAGCAAAGAAGGAAATAAGGAAGGTGACTAAAGCAGATAATATTGTGATGATGGGTGAATTCAACTACCCCTGTATAGATTCAGTTTCGTTTTCCCGGCCATGTCGGACGCTCCTCTCCACAGGTTCGGGAGGAAGCGCCCGAGCAGCCTGACCGGGTGGTTGGCCCGCGAGGGTTAACACCCAGAACTCCCAGTGAGGGGGGTCAGGGTCCGGAGCGCCGCAGGAAGAGCCCCCTGAAGTCGATGCAGGGGGTAAATTGCCCATTTGCTCCTACGGAGGCCGGCAGACTTGCACAGCACATCGCGTGCTGCCGGGCCATGGAGAATGGCAACAAGCAGATTTAAGGTGAAAACCTGGAAGTAAGCGGATCCCTTCTGTTGTTCTAAGCGTATGCGAAGGATTGGTGGGAGTTGAAGCTAAGAAGGTTCGGATATCTTCCCCTTCATTGAGTTTTGGAACTTAGTTGGCAGACTCCCCCCTCCTAAGACGGCGACGAAAAAGCAGAGCCCTGCTCTGGGCAAATCTGTTTTGGCTGCTTTGCAGGGGAAAGGAAAGTCTCTTGAAGAGGTAGTTAAGCGGTCGGTCATTGAAGCTATGAAGCCCTTTGTTGATAAGCTAAATGAAATTGGTCAAAGGGTTGGTTCAGTTGAAAATGAGGTGAAAACCATTAAAGACGTAGTGTCTGGGGCAGAGCAGTCTGCTTGGGAAAATGCAGTACTCAAGAAAGCAACAAACAAAGAAGTAAAGCTTTTGGAGAATCAATTGATAGGGTTACAAGTGGATCGTGCTCAGATGGTATTGCATCTTCAGAATGTGAAGGAGGAGGAGAGTGGAAACTTAAAGGATTTGGTGTCGGAACTTTTGGCGTCATTCGCAAAGGCAACTAAAGAAGAATTAAAAAGCAATATTCTGGAAGTCCGCTGGACATCTTCAAAATATGCAACAAAGTGTCAGCTGCCTCGTGAGATTATTATTGACTTTTCATCTAAGAAGACTCGGGACACCATTTTATATAATTCGTACAATGTGGACTTGGGCTTTCTGGGTAACAAGGTTAAGATATTGAAGGACGTTCCATTTTTAGCTCGGAAAAGAAGATTCAGATATAAAAGGTTTGCAGCTCTTCTGAGGAAGCGTGAAATAAAATACAAATGGTTATTTCCGGAAGGCATCTGGTTCAGTTATAAAGACCAAGCCTACAAGATAACACCGGAAGCACAGCTGAGGGACTTTGTGTTTAATCATCAAGAATTTCAGCAAGGAGAAGATTTAGGATCTGAAGGGGAGAATGGGGAGGAGGGAGTGAGCGCAGCTACTGTAGCTGTTCAGAGAGAGCTGCGACCGAGACGCAGGGGCGGGGGGAGAAGACCTGATCCTGACTGTAGTTCGTACTTTATAAGATCTACCAATCTAATAGCATATTAGAAAGTTTAACTTTAAATAATTGTATTATGAAGGGAATGCAATACTTGTAGATGTAGTGTGTGTTTTTTATATGTTGTTTCTTCCCTTTCCCCATGTTCCCTTTTTCCCTTCTTTGTAGTTTTTGTGGCTAGTAATTAAAAATAAAAATTTATATATATATATAAAAAAAACTACCCCTGTATTGACTGGGTAAACATGTGCTTTAGTCAAGCTGTATAAATGAGTTTCTTAGACATCATAAATGACTGTCCACTGAAACAACTGGTCACAGAGCCAACCAGAGGGTCAGTGATCTTGGACTTGGTTCTTCTGAGCAGGGCTCAAGAAGACCTTGTGAGAGAAGTAGATAATGTAGCAGCAATTGGGATCAGTGACCACAATGATATTAATTTCAGCATCCGCATCAATGGAAAGTTACCCCTAAAGTCCAAAACAGTAACATTTCATTTCAAAAGAAAGAACTTTACAAAAATGAGGGCAATAGTTAAAAGAAAACTGACAGGGAAACAAAAGACAGTCATATCCTTAGAAGGCGCTTGGAAGCTATTTAAAAGCACACTAGTTGAAGTCCAGGGAATATGCATTTCCCATGTTAGGAAAGGTTCTGCTAAGTCTAAGAAAATGTCTAAGAGAATGCCCGCAAGTAAAGAAAGCCATAAAAAGCAAAAAGTCTTCTTTTTAAAAAATGGAAGTTCTGTCCCAATAAAGTAACAGAAGGGAACACAGGGGCTGGCAAAAGAAGTGTAAGTTAATAATTAGGCATGCAAAAAGAGAATCTGTGGAGCAGATTACTAAAAACATCAAGACAAACAATAAACATTTCTTAGGATATATCCAGAGCTGGAAACCAGCCAGAGAAGCAATTAGGCCTTTAGATGACCAAAATTAGCATTACAGATGCTAATTTTCTGCACTTCACACCCAGTGTCTATCAAACTAACTACAACATGTATTATAGCTAGCATCCTGATTCCCGACACTCTAATTTACAATACCTCCCCCCCTGCCTGGATTATAAGGACTCCTTCCATTTTCTACTCCTCATATCTTATAAGGGAGCTCTCAGTCTTGAAAGCTCATACTCTGGAAATATAGTTGGTCTTTACAGTGCTACTGGACCTAAATCTTGCTCTTCTACTACAAATGAATATGGCTACCCATGTGAAACTAACCCATATATTTAATTTATCACTAAAATCAGCTACTCTACCAGAAGAACTGACAATAGCAAATATTACACAGGTTTTTTTAAAAGAGGTCCAGAGGGAAACCGGGAAATTACAAGGACTGTTAGTCTAACATCTGTCCTGGCCAAATAAATAGAAATTGTAATCAAAGACAGAATTATTAACCACATAGAGGAACAAGCCTGCAGAGGGGAAATTGGCATGGTTTCTATAAAGACCTGCCACACCAGTCTTTTGGAGTTCTTTAAGAAAGTGAACATACTTGTAGGTAAGGGTGACCCAGTAGACATTATTTGCTTGTACTTTCAAAAGGCTCTTGACAAGGTTCCTCACCAAAGACTCCAGGGTAAGCATAATAGTCATGGAATAAGAAGATGGGTCCTCTTATGGATTAAAAAATAGTTAAAAAACAGGAAGCAAAGAGTAGGAATAAATTGACAGCTCTCACAATGGAGGCAAGTAAGCAGTGGGGTCTCATAAGAATTGGTATTGGGACTGGTGCTATTTAATGTGTTCATAAATGATCTGGAATTGAGGGTAAACAGTGTAGCAGCCAAGTTTGCAGGTGACACAAAGCTATTCAGGATGGTGAAAACTAAAAAGAACTGTGAAGCACTCCAGGAGGATCTCCACAAATTGGGTAAATGGGCAACAGTGAAGCAAATGAAGTTCAGTGTAGACAAGTGTAAATTGATGCACACAGAAATAAAAAATCCCAACATCAAGTATATGTTAATGAGGTTTGAACTTGTTGAGACTCAGGGCCAAGCTACAAGTGATGAATGACACTTGCCTGGCAAGTGAACAGACTCACGTGTATTCCCTGAGAGGGAAAGAGACCTTGAGGTTATAATGGATAGCACAATGAAAGAGTCAACTCAGTAAGTTGCAGAAGTGAAAAAGGCAAACTCTATGCTGGGGATTATTAGGAAAGGGATTGAAAATAAAACAGCCAATACTATAATGCCTCTGTAAAGATCTATGATGTGACCTCATTTGGAATACTGTGTGCAGTTTTGGTCACTGTGTCTCTAAAAGGTTATTGCAGAGCTGGAAAAAGTACAGAAGATGGTGGTCAGCAAGATGATTAAGTGGTTGGAAACGCTTTCCTATGAAGAAAGGCTGAAGAGTCTGGGGGTTTTCTGTTTAGAACAGAGATGACTAAGAGGGTACATGATAGAGGATTATAAAATTATGCATGATGTAGAGAGGGTAGGCTGAGTGAACCTTTTCTCCCTCTCCCATAATACTAAAACTTGAGGGAATCCAATGAAACTGATGGACAGTAGTTTTAGGACAATCAAAAGGAAATAATTCTTTACACAATGAGTAATTAAGATGAGGAATTCATTGCCAACGGATATAGTGATGGCCTCAGGCATAGACAGCTTTAAAAGGGGAATAGACAGAGTCATGCAGGATAGTTCTATCAGTGGTTACTAACCATGGTGACTAAAGGGAACCTCCACACTCAGAGGCAGTGAACCTCTGAATACCAGTGCCAGGAGGTAATTTCAAGGAAAGGTATCCACCTCTTTGCCCTGTTGTTGGCCCTCTGTAGTAACTGGTCATCCACTGTGTGAGAGAGGATGCTGGACTAGATGGACCATTGGTTTGATCCAGCAGGACTCTTCTTATATTCTTATGTAAATATGGGAACATATTATCAACATCCTGTGTTATTTCCTCTGAACTGTTAGAATGAGTCCTTGTATGGCTACATTTCTAGTGAGGTCTATGTTTATTTATTTGCGGGGGGGGGCACCTCTAGCAAAAAAGTTCCAATTTTACAGTGAAAAGAATTCCATGGGATTAAGATAAGGTACTCTTAGCTATTCGTGATCCGAAAAAATGGAACAGAAATCAACTCATTCAACAGCAATATGAAATGGGGAAATATGGCTTGCCATGCAAAATAACCACAACTGCCATATGATTTATTGATTACAATGAATGTTTAATTTTGTATTTAGTTGAGAGAATGTCATATGATGCACTACAATTAATAATTCATTTGCCAGTTGTGGTTATTTTACATGTCAGCTCATGTTTCTTGCATGATAAATAACCATGCGTATTTATTACCCAAGCATAACTAGTGCTTGGCTGGTTGAATATGTCACTTCATAAAAAAGGCCTGTATCAGATTCATTATTCAATTCTGCATATCTGCTACAAAAACTCACCTCCATAACTAAAAATAATCAGAACAAACATACTAATTTTACAGTTAAATATTTTTTTCATAACAAAATGAATCAGCGTGGAAATGAGTATTACTACAATATTTGTTAAGAATCATTTAAATATAATATAATGATAGCATGGCATAATAATAACATGACATCCAGTAGCCAGTCCCTGAAATAATGCATAGATGGTACAGAGCAAAGATGGAATGTTCCAGTGTCATTACAGCCTGAATGAAGGAAAAGAAATAAGCCTATCCAGGATAATACATATCAGTTGAGCCAGTATAGGAGCATTGACCCAAAGCTGTAAGTGTTATATCACAGGTAGGATCATAACAGTACAAACTGTGATATTACACAGGTATAGTGATTGTTATTCCCCAGTTTGACTATTTATATATATAGTGTGGCTTAGTATCAGTAATACTGGATATAGACCAGAGTTTCTGGGTCCAGTCACTCTGCCCTGAAGAGTATGCAGCAACCCTGGCTACAGTCATTGACTGCTATGGTTGGGTGCCATCCTTTGCCACCCTGGAAGGATAAGGGGCAGTCTCTCCTCTGTGAAAATGGTCACATGGCCGGTGGCCCTGCCCCCTGATCTCCAGACAGAGGAGCATTTAGATTGCCTTCCGTGCCACTGAAGCGGCACAGAGGGCAATCTAAACTCCCCTCTGTTTGGAGATCAGGGGGCGGTACTACCAGCCATGTGACCATTTTCAATAGGTGCCGGAACTCGGTTCCACCGTGTTCCTGCTGAAAAAAAGCCATGATTGGGAGGTAGTACTTCCAACAAAGACCTTGCTGTAGGCCGCAGATGGCTTGGAGGGAGTACATCCAGAAGCAACAGCAAAGGCTTTCACCAAATTGGCTTATGGTGAGGGGTGTTTTTTTGCCTAATTTGCACTGCAGACAGAGGTTGTGGTCATTGGACTTGGTGGAGCTGTAAATAATTAGGCTGCTGGCAGGTTAGAGTTGGGGAAATGAGAGTGGGCTGGTGAGCACCCTTGGCATCTCCCCATTAGTGTGGAACTGGGATCTGTCTGGAGCAGCTGTGGCTTCATGGCCCAGCTGTGAGGGCCGACTGCTGGATGGGACCTCCTGGACAAGTCCTTCCCTCAAGATCCACGGCTTGAGATGTTTGGAGGTTTAAGTGGGGAACCATTTTGTCTGGCTGGCCATGCCCAAGCCATGCCTCATGGATGGCACTGCACCTGGGGCAATAGATCTCACCCAGACAGTTTAAAAAAGGAAATCCCAGGGTAACCACTGGTTTCACCTGTACCACTAGTTAGGCCTCATTTGCCACATTAACTGTTTATGTTGTTGCTTTAATAAAGTGGCCCTTTAGTACCCAAGCCTTGTGTCTGCCTCTTCATTCTGACTAGGATGACAATGCATATGTGTGGAGTCATTGCTGACAATCAACAGAACCTTCTTCCAAGAATTGTGAAGATAGCAACACAATTCTGAGTAAAGTTTACACCTCATTGAATTCAATAGTGAAATAAATGTGGACCTGCTTAGGAGGATTGCAGTGTAAATGAGGATGGGAACAGTGGTTGTTATATCCTTAGAGGAGAACTGAGACAAATATATGAATAAATAAACAAGAATTAAGCCCAGTATACTGGAATAGCCACAACATAGCAGAAAAATCTTTACTACTGTAATAAACACTTCATTTTAGTTCACTTAACTCCTAATGGAACGGACACAATCAACAGTCTAAATTCATTTAAGGACAGTAATAAACGCTATTGAATACTATGACAAGCAGTGTGACAGGGAAGTTGGTTTCTTTTTCGTGGACGCGGAAAAAGCATTTGACAACTTGAACTGCGACTTTGTTTGCCACCATGGAAAAGCTGCAAATGGGAGAAAAGTTCATACAAGCGGTTAAAGAAATTTACAGAGACCAATGTGCAGCGATTGTAGTGAATGATGATCTAACCAAAAAATTGAAAATAAGTAAAGGTACAAGACAGGGCTGCCCTCTGTCTCCATTGTTGTTCATTTTGATATTGGAAATATTGATGATTCAAATACAAGAGGATGACACAATCCGAGGCATAAAAATAAAAGAATTTTCCTACAAGGTCAGAGCATTTGCAGATGACATAATGTTAATAGTAGAAGATCCAATTGAGAACATGCCTAAAATAATTGACAAAATAAAAGAATTCGGAGTTTTGGCTGGATTTTATGTGAACAAAAAGAAGTCGAAGTTATTATGTAAGAATATGACTAAGCAGAAGCAGCAAGAACTAATGGAGATAACAGACTGTGAGGTAACTAACAAAGTAAAATATCTTGGTATTGGACTGACTGCGAAAAACATAGACTTATTCAAAAACAACTATGAGAAATTGTGGATACAAATAGAGAGAGATTTCATAAAATGGAATAAACTGAATTTATCATGGTTGGGAAGAATAGCAGCAGTAAAGATGAATGTTTTACTGCGTGTTCTTGTTGCAAACAATTCCAATTATTCGAGACTCTAAACAATTCGACAAATGGCAAAGGAAAATTTCAGACTTTGTGTGGGGAGGCAAGAAACCACGTGTGAAAATGAAAGTATTACATGATGCGAAAGAAAGAGGTGGTTTGCAACTTCCCAATATAATACTATACTATGAAGCAATATGTCTGGTATGGTTAAAAGATTGGATAACGTTAAAAAACCGTAAATTGCTGGCTTTGGAGGGATATAAAAAAATATTTGGATGGCATGCATACTTATAGTATGATAAAGTAAAAGCGGATTCTATGTTTTTGCATCATTACATTTGAAGAAGCCTCTTCACAATCTGGAAGAAGTATAAGGTTTACATGGAAGATGGAATTCCTTCATGGGTGGTTCCGTATGAAGTAATAGATCCGAGAACTGTCGACAATGAACAGCAACGTTTAACCTACAAGGAGATAACACAAACACAACATTAAATATTAAGAATAAAAACAGAAGAAGAGTTGTCTCCTTGTTATGGATGGTTTCAATATAGGGCCAAGCTACAAGTGACGAATGACACTTGAACAGCAAGTGTATTTCTCCCTGTTCACTTGCCCTCCACTCAATCCACTTGCCATTCCAGTGTCATTCATCACTTGTAGCTTGGCCCACAGACAGATCAGAGATCTTTTTAACTCGGACTGTTCAAAAGGAGGAATAAGATTGGAAAATTCAGAATTAGAAGAAGTGATATTACAAGAAGGCAAGAAAATAATCTCAAAGATTTATAAAGTACTTCTAAAATGGCATATGGAGGATGAAACAGTAAAAGTCCAGATGGTGAAGTGGGCAATACATTTTCATAAAGAAATAACAATGGAGGCGTGGGAGCACTTGTGGAAAAATACACTGAAGATCTCAACTTGTACGAACATTAAAGAGAACGTGTATAAAATTATCTATAGATGGTATTTAACACCAAAGAAAATTGCGTTAGGAAATGCTAACATGTCAGACAAATGCTGGAAATGTAAAAAGCATGAAGGATCATTGTACCATATGTGGTGGACTTGTGAGGTAGCTAAGCAATATTGGGGAGATATAATTGAAATAATTAATGAGATTTTACAAATCCAAATAAATAAGAACCCAGAATTGTTGCTACTGAACTTGGGAATGGAAGATGTTCCAATGCAGTACAGAACATTGTTATTTTATATGACTACAGCGGCAAGACTTTTGTATGTGCAGAAATGGAAAATACAAGAAATACCAACTATAGAAGATTGGATTTACAAATTGCTGTACATGGCGGAGATGGACAAAATGACAAGAAAACTTAAAGATCTTGTTTCAGGACAATTTACTGCTGATTGGGGGAAACTGAAACAATATTTAGAAAAAAAATGGGATGTGAAAGGAGAACTGTGGCAGTTTGAGAATTATTAAAATGTGATGTTGAAGATAGAAGGGAGAATTAAGGGGGGAATTTAACTATTACAATCTAAGCTAGTATTATGTTTAAGGAAATTTTATCTAGAACATATAATTTAATTAAGGAAGAGTAAAATGGATATATTAGTGGATTTAATATAATATATATATAAAAGAATTTGAATATGCTTAGAGTAAGAGATATTATGAAATATGTGTTATAGAAGAATATAAGTGAAGTTAAGTTAAGCAAAAAGAAGGGGTAGGGGTTGGAAAGCTGTTGGAAGTCGACAAGGAGGGGGGAGGAAAAGGGTGGGGGGTTAGAGTAAATTAGATATAATGGGAATGTATGTATTAAATATGAAATAAAAACCAATAAAATTAAAAAAAAACAGTCTAAATTCTATATAAGCAAATAGAAAGGGTGCTGTGTGCTGCTGAAATTATTATGATTTGCTGTAACAGGACATTTTAACAATAAGAAACTTTAAACTTGTAATGCTTTAAAATTTCACCTCTATGTTAGAGATGATAGATTGAAACTTCTGTTATTAAGATATGGATACTAACAGAATGCGGCCCTTTCCTGGCGCGCTGTAAGGCAGCTGAGCCAGGGGCTGTTGATTGCCACCGCGGAGGATGGAGACAACACCATCCCCCACTACCAACTATGGATCGGCTGGGAGGGTGGAGCAAGAGCTCTGCCCTTCCCAGCCTCAGTGCTGTAAGTCGCTCGGCCCACCCTCCTCTCCCTGTGTTGGTGTAGGATTAGCCAGTTGCTATTTTTAAGGCCAGGTAGGAATTTTTTCTCCCCTCTTTCTATATTGGTGCTGGAAAAGGGTTTTTTTCGCCTACCTTGCACCAATGTTTGGGATGAGGTGATTGGCCTAGGGTGGGGCCTGTTAGCATTGTCCTGGCTGGTTTCAGTTGGAGTAGGGTGCAGGCCCGTGAGCACCCTTGGCGCTTCCCTATTGATGGGAAGAGGGGCCTGCCTAAAGGGCTGGTACTGCTTTGACGGCTGCCAGATGCAGAGGCAGGCTTCCTTCGGGAACCCCAGCCTGCGAGTCCTTCCCTCACTGCTATATGGCTGAGGTGTTCAGGAGCCTAAAGGGGGGTGACCAAATTGCCTGGCCAGCCGGGTCCGCCCCATCCATTGGATGGGTCCCACATGGGGCTTTGGGCTCGCCCAGACAGGTCAAGGTGGTGGTCTATGGGAGACCCCATGGCTTGACCTGTACTGCTTTAGGTCCTTGCCGCTGTTTGCCTTGTTTTAGTTGTATAAAGTTAATAAAGTGGCCCTTAGATCCAGCTTGGTGTCTGTCTATTTATTCCGACTGGGGGGGGGGGGGCAATGTACTGATATTTTATTAAAGTAATTTGCAAATCTGCATATTAACAGTTCAGAATTTCTCAGAGGCTAATTGTCATCATCTGAACTTTATAGTCAAGTAGGATGCCTGATGCATCTATAAATATGAGACTGTCTTACTCGCAGGTGTGAAAGTGATATCTATGCACTTTACCAAAGATGATATCATTTCCTTATTTTTCCTTTAGGAGTCTTAGACTTATGTGAGTTTCCGAGCAGAAGGATCAGGGCCAAGGCAATAGATTGTGAAATTTCCTTTGGCATGATGCAATACAGATAAAAATGTAAGGCCAAGCCTTCTGCTTTGGAGCAAAGCATGCCAGAATCTCAACAAGGGAAGGGGGAAAAAAACTAACTTCAGAAGACATCAGTGTGAAGGAGTTTCAGAAGAGATTGCTATACAGATGGTAATGATTCCCATAAAGACACTTACGTTACCTTCTCACTCAAGATTGTTCTTTAAATAGTCCCAAGATATTTCTCAGGCAGTTAAGTCATTTCAAACACTGCCTGAGCACAGTTAAATTGCAAAAAGAGGTTGTCATTGGCTCCATATTCCAAAACCATTTCTCTGCTTGTAAGTTGTCTGGAATTCCCTCTGGATAACACCCAGCAGGATCTGTCCTTGGGGAAGATGCAGAACTGAGCCTTCCACATGGGAAATATCTTCTCTGCAGTAACTCCAAAAAAAGAATATAACCATATGTATTTTTTTCTACATTGCAGATTTCAAAATTAAGCTTCACAATCTCCGTAGGTCATAGATCCAGAGGAGTTAGCTGTGTTAGTCTGTAGTAGCAAAATAATAAAGAGTCTGGTTTCTTCATACCCTCCATGCATCTGAGGAAGAGAACTGTGGTTCTCAAAAGCTTATGCTACAGTAAAGTTGGTTAGTCTTAAAGGTGCTACCAGACTCTTTATTAATCTCCTTAGGTGTTTCCAATATTCCTCATTATAATTTACTTTGGTAGAAATTGGATACATGTTCCTGCTCATTGTAAATCATGTTGTCCTTTACACTCTTCCTTCTAGCTTTCTAGCACTATTTCCTATATTGATATTTTTAGGAGTAACAAATTTGTGTGTGGCTGTTTAACCGAGAAACATGTAAGCTTTCAATGATTTTGCTTCCATTTATTGCTATTTATCATTTATATCGCTCTTTTAGAATGAAACAAGATTTACACGTCTCTTCTCATTCTTCTTCAAAACAATCCATGAGGTAAGCTGCAATAGTTCTTAATTGCATAAATTTTCTAAGCATTAGTGAGACTCCAGCTTTAAGCCATATATGTCTACTTAAATTATACCGAGAACTTCCGGTATTGAATGCCATCAGGGCCAATTACTTATGCAGCACTGTAGAGTTTTTGCTGTCCACATGTCGATTAAACACTCTTGATGATGATAGAACAACATGCTAAGTGCTTTTCTCCATTTCTTTTATACAAAGATATGTGCTTGGTTCAGGCAGACCTGCTCTAGTAAGCATCAGACAATTCTCCCATTCAGTTGTGTAGCAACTGAACCAGTTTTTTTGTTGAATCATAGCTGACGACATGTTTATTTCACTTCCTTGAGGCTAAATCAATATATTGAATAATTCATAGAGTTTTCTCTAATATTTTATTTTACTCGATATGGACTATTAACATTTTAATGGTTGGTATTAGCTAAGCCTATGTTTGGCTACTTATCATTGTCTTATTTGACTTTACAGTGCCATAGTAACTCACTTAACTTGTTTCTATTTTATACTGTTCATTACTTCTGAGTTGGGTTTATTAATAGAGCACTTAACAAATCCAATAGGAAAGGTAGTTTAATATGAGGCCACAATCCTATGCCAATGTACTTCAAAAACCTCAGCAAAAACTACTCAGTTTGAGAAATGTAGCATACAGGACTTTCTTATTTTGTTTATCTGTATTATAATTAACTAAGTCCTCCTTCTTTCATAAGTCATTAAATGCTAAGGGTCAGGCCTCCTCATTTTGATGATGTGTTATCTTCTGTTTCAGTACTGTTTTAGGAACTATGGGGAACAGATTCAGGTAGAGACAGAGCTCGGTGTTACCCTAGGCATCCTCCAAACCCAAGGGTCATGGATGCCAAGCATGTGGAAACCCTGTTTTCAAATGAACTTTGATTGAACCCTAAAAAGGGAATTCCTGCTATGGTTTATCACAGACCAGCCATGGATTAAAAATCATCCTCAATGCAGAATGTTTCATACTTCTGCAACCATGCCAGCTAAAAACTTGTTGAATAGATTAATATCTACAAATTCATGCAAGTAGATCTCCGCCACAGATAACTCTCCAGCCAATTAGACCAGCCTCAGTTGACTTATATTTTTTTCTTGGTCCTAATTCTACCATTGTACTTGCCTTTAGCTTCAGTCTCCTGGATAAAGGAGTCTACATAAATCTGTGGTGGCCCCTACCCTGTGTAATGACCTGCCTGAGGAGATCAGGAGAGGCCCCACTCTCCTGGCTTTTTGCAAACAATGCAAACCTGAATTATTATAAAATGCTTTTTACTCAAATGGGAGGGCTATAATGTAGGGATGGGGTCTTAACTGCTTATCTAATGAGTTAGGGGCCATAGACTTCACCACTATGTTGCCTTATACATTATCTGTTGCTTTAAATATGTACTCCTATGTTCAACTGTGCTTTATGTTTGCTTTATGTTGTCTAATGGCAGTCCTAGAAGTAATTATGTTCTTTTTCAGTATTTTCTTCTACTTTGTATTGGATTCTTGCTAATGCTATGTCTTTTAAAACTTGTATCTATTTATCCTATGGCAATGTTTATGGAAATATCCTTGATATTGTATGGGAATGTCCTTGATATAGATTGTACTAATTTCATACAGTGTAATCTGCCTTGAGTCTCAGTGAGAAAGATGGACTATAAATAAATAAATAAATAAATAAATAAATAAATAAATAAATAAATAAATAAATAAATAAATAAATGTTCAGCATCTCGTTTTTGTTTTTCAGGCTAAGTAAGAGAACACTCAGAGGTGATTGCACCTATAGGGAAAAGATAAGCTCATAGTAGAACCCACTCCTGACATGACCCGGTATATTGATTGTGCTGCTGGGTGCTGGGCCAGATCATTTTCCTTGCCAAGCTGGGTCACAAGTCATCTTCTGAGCTAGATTTTGGCAAAGTGCCTGCAGAGTACTAAGTGCTGCAGAATGAAATAGGGGATATTCTTTAAGACAGATATCCACACAACTCAGCTGTCCCTGCGTGCCCCACTTGGCATTGTCTCTACAGCTCCTCCTGATATCTTAAAAACATATTGGACCACGATCTGCTTCAAGTTGGATTGACCCAGATGTTTACAATCACCATGAGTCTCCAGCATGTCCAGATATTCAGTAATAGCAGATAAAATTTTGTCTCTGCATTTTTTGCTTCCTGAGGAGAAAACTAATTGTCTTCCAGACGTTGCACTTACTCCCTGCTGTTTGTCAGCTTTATGACTCCAAGTTTTCAATAGGCTGTTGAGGTACTCCAGAATTTTTGCAAATTGAATTTGCTGGTAATCATAATCAAAAGATGATTCAAACTGTGCATGGTATGTGGCCACTTAGCAAGGGTGACAAGGCCATGACATAACAAGCTCCAGAGGCAGGCCAGGCAGATGACACTGCTGCTTTGTCCTGCCACATCTGTAGAGGGAAAAGGCAGGGGGCAGTGCAAGAAGGCACACAATCGCCTTCTTTTCTACTTAGTTTCAGCATGCATGAATATGCCAGCACAATCAGAGCAATCCTAAGAAGAGTTACTTCAGTCTAAGCCCACTGAAGTCAATGGGGTTATACTGGAGTAACTTTGTTTAGGATTGCCCTGTATGTTCCTTTATTTCCATGTGCTGCCTGCAAATGCTGTCCCCCTTTCCAAACTCTTGCATGAAGGGGAACGAGTGTCACTCTTTTGGCAAAGTGAAGAAAGTGTTCCTAATGAAACCTCCTCTGTTACATTGTCTTCCTCTATATCCAACCACCTGAAGGTGGTTCCAATGTTGCCAACTAAAATTTTGAGGAAAGAAACTTATATCACATTGTTCTGGGTGACTCTGGTCAGGCCTGATTCATACATAGGCATGCACTTAAGACGTCCTAAGTGTCTAGTTACCTATCCTGTAGCAAATCATTTAACTTCTGGCAAGGGATACACCACAAATAACAGTTTACGTTCATTAAATACAAATAATACAATTACAGAATCTCTGTTACCATTCAAAGCCTTAATTATTAAAATATGATTATCCTGCATTCTTAACACTATCCCAAATACTATCCATTACAACTACATAGACCATTAAAGGAGAGTAGTTGCATGAGTCCAAAAAAGTTTCTTATCCAAAGATAAGAGGTTACAGGCAAAGATCCCTTTCTAGGAAAAAGTTTCCAATCAGTTCAGCTTAATTTACAGGGGTTCAAAATCATCTCCTAATAATAACTGACTGTTCCATTTCAGAAGGGCTAATTTATTCTCTTAAAACTTCAAACACTAAACAAGGTTATCTATATTTTAAACTTCTTCTAAAAGTATATAAAATGGTTAATTTATCTTTGCTACATGTTGTCTTGAAGTCTATGTAAAATTACTGATTACAAGTTTCTCATAGATATGAATATCTTTTATCTCTGAAACAATATACGCATTGCTGAATTATATTTTCATCTTCTGTGAAGTTGGACATCCCTGTCACTTTTAGACACTCTCTACACCTGGGACTCAAACATATTGTATCTATGGATATGGGTTAGCTGGCTCTTCTCATCTACACGAAGTCATGTAACTGTGTTCCTCCTCTGCTTCATGCCCCTCTCCAAGGTTGTTCTAGTCTGCATCTCTAGCCTCCCTTCTCAGTGTGTCTAGTTATGGGGCCAGGCTAGCCCTGTTTCTGTATGCAAAGATATCTTCTATGAATGTATTGGTCAAATCCAGCACAGTTTCCCTATATTTCTAGCTATATTCGCAACAGGGTGAATAATGGGGAATCACTAACTGGGATGTCTGTATGACTCAGCATTAGTTACTGCTGGGGCAGGATCTGATTTATATTTTAATCCATTAGAAGCAGATGTGGTCTTAAATAGGCATATTGTGAGTATAGTGTTCACCCTAGAGTTCCAACTTCTCTAGAATAAGGCAGTTTATTGTAGATTTTCATCTTAACTACTTTTATGTACGCATAATATTTAAGAAAAGGAATCTGATACTAGCTATGGAAATGGAAATGCATGAATCCAGTCAAGGTGTGCATATAAAGGGTGAGATCTATGAGTCCCTTAGGAACCCAAGCAAATGACGAAATATGATGTTCAATGAGTCAAGGAATTTTGGGGAGGCTCCATGTAATGTTTTATGACACCCACAGTGCTTTTCCTGGAACAAAAATGACAAAATCTGGTAACTGTAGACCAGAGATGCCTCAGGTTTTTATGCTTCAAAGCTGAGAAACTTTTCTGAAAATATTGGCATTTTTTTTTAATATAGTTCAGATATTGTTGCCAGAAAATGATTTGAGAATATTTTTGGAGGAATGTAAATTTCATTGTGAGTCATATCAGTTATTGCCTTTGGTTATCATATTAATCAAAAAAGGTTCTGCTGGATGAAAAGAAGTTGTAGGAAAATATGTTAATTAGGAATAAAACATGCTGAACACTTAAGGTAGTTGTATTGCACTTGCTAAAGATAATGAAGATGTAATAAGTTCTCTGGGTTTGGTAATAAATGTTGGTTGTATAACCATATCATCATCATCATAGTCATGGCTGTTGCCATCATTGTCATTGTCATCATCATCATCAGGCAGGTTTTATAATTTATTTAGAAACCTTGCTTATAATGCATGGCATGTGCAGCCATTTTAACCGAAGTACTCGGTTTGGGTAGAATCCAGAGACCTTTCTTACATAATTCTCATTGGAATTAATAGGAGCTATGTAAGAGCTATTAGGATGAGATGATTTCCGCCATTATTTTTCTTTATTGTTCTAGAATTTCATTACATGCTACATTTCACACTTAATACTGGTTTAACTAGGATTTCAAAAACTAATTCCAGAACTGGGGTATCACAGTTTGACATTGTTTTAAGTTTTAGTTTTGTGATTGTAGTGTCTCCCCTTTACATTAACCATGTACATGTGTACTGATAAAACAGTGGGGGGGAGGGGAAGCAGTGCAATGATTTCATTAAGATTCTTTTTGTGTGTTGTTTTTAACTGATGAGCACACACAGTCCTATACATCAATAATAATCATATAAAATCTTGATGAAATCATAAATATAACTAAGGATTCTTTTGCAGTGTATTAGCCATATATGCATGCAAACCAGTAATGTAAATAGGAAGAAATATGAAAGTGAATTGAAGAAAATGGAAGGTCCAGCAAAGCATGCAGGCAAAATAATTTGCACAAAATTTGGAAACAAGGTGCTACATGACCTAAATCTTCCTCTTCTACTACAAACCAACATGGCTACCCACCTGGAATATGAAGGAAGAATTTCTAATGCATTTGTTCCTCTTTGGAAATAAACATGGTAATTAGGAATTCCCAACTAGACATGGGCACGATCCAAAAAATAATCCCGATTTAGCTGATCGTGATTTCACGGCGCCGTCGAACACAGGTACCCAATTCTAACCGATCAAGTCTTGTTTCCGGTCCAAAATCGGATCCAAAATCGGAAATCGGGGAGGCCAGCACCCAGAGCAACCGTAGTCAGGCTGTTGCGCGCGCGCGCACGCTCCTGAGTCGCTCCCACCCACGCAGCAAGCCGGCTGTCCCGGTGTACTGCGGAGCTGGCAGCAGCGCGAGTGGCTCGGAGGCTGCCCGCGCCATTCACCTGCCCCGCAAGACAAGGGGCGGCCGGCTTGCCCGCGTGCCCCTTGTCCTGGGGAAAGGCAAAAGGCGCAGGTGGCCTCCCAGCCTCCCGCGCTGCCTTTTGCCTTTCCCCAGGACAAGGGGCGGCAGGCTTGCCCACGCGCCCCTTGTGGGATGTACGAAAACGAATGACAGAATTGCCCATTGAAAATAATGGGAGAGGCTTGAATGCCCATTGGAAATAATGAGAACCTGGAATGCCCATAGACTTGCATGGGCTCCATTGAAACACATTAGAGCAAAAAAAAAAAGGTGCAAAGAAATGTGGAATGGATTTTGAAGGAAACTCTCTGGGCCCAGATAGACTGTTCTGGGACTCGATTGACAGGCCCCTGAGTGCAATGACGGCCCCTGGGTGTCTCAGAAGGGCTCTAGGACAGGAATGACAGGCCCCTGACTGGAATGACGGCCCCTGGGTGTCTCAGATGGGCTCTGGGACTGGAATGACAGGCCCCTGACTGGAATGATGACCCCTAAGTGTGACAGAAAGGGTCTGGGACTGGAATGACAGGCCCCTGACAGGAATGACGACCCCTAAGTGTGACAGAAGGGGTCTGGGACTGGAATGACAGGCCCCTACCTGGAATGATGGCCCCTGGGTCTGCCAGAAGGGCTCTGGGACTGGAATGGCAGGCCCCTGACAGGAATGACGACCCCTAAGTGTGACAGAAGCGGTCTGGGACTGGAATGACTGGCCCCTACCTGGAATGATGGCTCCTGGGTCTGCCAGAAGGGCTCTGGGACTGGAATGACAGGCCCTTGACTGTCACCCAGGGGCCATCATTCCAGTCTCAGAGCCCTTCTGACAGACCCAGGGGCCGTCATTCCAGCGGGGGGCCTGTCATTCCAGTCCCAGACCCCTTCTGTCACACCCAGGGGCTGTCATTGCACTCAGGGGCCTGTCAATCCAGTCCCAGAACAGTCTATCTGGGCCCAGAGAGTTTCCTTCAAAATCCATTCCACGTTTTCTTTGCACCCTTTTTTTTTTTTGCTCTAATGTGTTTCAATGGAGCCCATGCAAGTCAATAGGCATTCCAGGTTCCCATTATTTCCAACGGGCATTCAAGCTTCTCCCATTATTTTCAATGGGCAATCCTGTCATTCATTTTAGTACATCCCCCCCTTGTCCTGGGGAAAGACGAACAGCGCGGGTGGCCTCCCACGCTGCCTTTTGCCTTTCCCCCGGACAAGGGGTGGCTGGCTTGCCCACACGCCCCTTGTCCTGGGGAAAGGTGAATGGCGCAGGCGGCCTCCCAGCCTCCCACGCTGACTTTTGCCTTTCCTTTGTGCCCACCCCCTTCCCCCTCCCTCCTCTGGATTGCTGCTCCATGGTTGGAAGGAAGCCTGCTAATCAAGGAAAGCTGGGCTTCCATTCATGTTTTGAGGGCGACTGAAGGAGGGCAAAGACAGCTCATTCCCCCCTGACTCCGTTGCCCCGGGAATTAATTACTGGTGCCTGAGTGTCTACAATTCCGAACAGAAACCGATATATCCGACCAAGTCCCGAACAAGCAAACTCCCGACTGCTGGATTGGTTGCTGTGGACAGAACCGATTAGCTGAGTCACGATGGAGCAAACGCCAAAATCGGGGACTTTTTGAAGTTGTAATTCAGATCGTGCCCATGTCTATTCCCAACTGTGTGGAGAAGTTTGGAACCATCCATAAAGTACACTCACTGTTATCCATAAAGTACAATCCAAGAAATGTTGAGTCTTCTGGCACCTTAAATACACTTCTTTGAGCTGCAGCCAAAATTGTCAGACACATGAAATGGTCACCTGAAAAGAAAAGCTGATGAGATTCTCACATGCAGATATGAAACTTTTGACTGGACCCCGTTTTCAACTTTGCTCTGCAATGGAATATAATCAAAAAGAGTCCAGTAGCACCTTTAAGACTAACCAATTTTATTGTAGCATAAGCTTTCGAGAATCACAGTTCTCTTCATCAGAGGACGAAGAGAACTGTGATTCTCGAAAGCTTATGCTACAATAAAATTGATTAGTCTTAAAGGTGCTACTGGACTCTTTTTGATTTTGCTACTACAGACTAACACGGCTAACTCCTCTGGATCAATGGAATATAATGTACATGTCCTGCCAATCTGGCATATGTATCCTGTGGATTTTTCTTTAGAATCTCTCACTGATATAGATCAAAAGGCGGGCATGATATGAGTACTTGTCTTTTTTCTCTATCAATTTAAGAGACATTCATGGCATTAATGTCATTTTCTACAGCACCCCACATTGATTCAAATATGGCATGAGGCATTATTGGTAAGTATAAAAAGGGATCAGCCAGTCAGGAGAGCATGGCAGGAGGATACTTACCTAGCTGCTCCTTCCCCTTAGCGGGTGTTTTGCTGATGCTGTTGACCCACCCTCCCTCCCATGGGGCAGCATTGAAATGGCTGGTCACCATTAGGGGCTCAGTAGGAATTGGGGGGGGTCACCTGATAGGCAGTACTGTGACCCTTTTTCTGCCTGGTTTGTGCTGTCTCTGGTGATGGGAGTTACTTAAATTGGCCTGGTAATACTACTAGTTAGTCCACAACTAGTTGGCAGGAATAGGGTGGGTTGCTCAGGATAGGTAGAGTTAATTAGCAAACACCCTGAGGCATCATGGTGATGGAGCATGTGTGGGACTATGAAGGAGTGCCCTGGATGCTGAACAGCATCTCTTAAACCTGCTAGGTGGTCTATGCCCATTGGGTGAGGTAGATGAAGCTGGGTACCTCTCGGCTCAAATGCAGGCTGAGATAAAAAAAAGGCTGTCAAAATTGCTGGCCAGGTTTGGAGTCAGGGTATACTTGCCTAGGGGGTACCCAGGGAGCTTCCCTAGTTGTAGCCCATCCTCAAAATAGTCAGCTCATTTAAAATAAACAGTGACATTGATCAGCCACTTAAATAGTTAAACAAACAAAACTCGTTAAACCCACATATGGTTATTTGTGTCTTTAATATATCGATATTAGTTATTACTATAATAACTTTACTATTATTATTACTATATTTTATTTACTATTTACTATTATTACTATTATTACTATTATTACTATTATTACTATAAGTTAACTATTTCAGAACTTCCACCTGCCTTGTTTATCCTCATCTGCACATGCCAAGAGGTGCCAAGTCTCACCCCTCCTCTGACATGCTGTAACACCCCTACCAGGTTTGGAAAGATACTGCTCAGCACCAAGAGCACTTGTCCCCAGCACACCCAACCTAAAGGCATATGATGGCCTGTTCCAGTCTGACCTCCACCATGCCAGATGACTCAGGGTATTTGCTGATTCGCCCTGTATAACTTGCGCAACTCTCCTTACTCCTGCTAACTAGCTGTAGCCTAATCAGTCTATAACTAGGTCCTCCTTCCAGGACACCATGAAGCCAACAAAAATGGTTTCTCCAAAGGCCAGTCAGGTGAAAACCCCCAGTTCCTGCTTGGCCCTATAATAGTGACACTCTAATCTTGCACAATGCCACGGTAGAGGAGTAAGCCAGCCGCAGTGTTAAAAGGCTGCTTTGGAGAGGGAGTAGCTCTGATGTAAAGCTACATATCAGCCTCTCCCCCTTGTCTGGAGACCCTCTAGCCCTTGCCCATACTGCCTCATGCCTCCTTTGAAAAAATGGGACCAGGGCACAATGATCCACTGCAGTAGCATCATGAATGGCCCTTCTTTTCATTATCATGCGGCTACTGAGTAAATCAAGAAGAAAAATATGGTGAACTCAAGATTTTAGGACCAAAAGGTTAGATTGTAAATGAAACAGCAGCAGATACAAGATACAGGATAAAAATGCTAGATTGAACTGTGTTCATTGAAAGTAGAGCCTCTGTGAGATTACATTGCCTTGGCAGTTGAAGACATAAGATGTACATTTAGCCATATTAGGTAAATTATAAAAATTAGCAATGGCTCTTTTTATAGCTTCATTTTTCTTGTGCTTAGTATTCAACCGCCACAGTAACACTTACAGTTATAACTCCAAGAGCAGCACCTTTGAAGGATGTAATTTACAAACTTTACAAGATGTTGTATCAGCACTTAGATATTATAAACTAGCCTGTTCATGCCAAACTCTGATAACCATTCTTCAGAAAACCTTTTATGGTTACAAAACTGCAAGGCCATTTCTGTTATATTCTTTATGCAATGTTCTGGTTTCATGGCATGTGGATAAACAAGCTTAGTGCTGTGTCCAGGAATGGGAGAAACATACCTTTTAGGGAAGTTAAGCTGTTTGATTAGACACATTACAAACTGGGAGAATCATTTTGGGTTATGATTTGGACTGTGTGCACAATACTCTTTCTTTGTTAGGCAGCTGGATGGAGAGAAGCACAAGCTGGTTTTCATCCTATGCCCTTCATACCATACTCATCGGCAGATGTATGGCTTAGCAATGATTAGTGAATATGAAAGAAATGTAAATAAGACAGAGTCAATGTGTTTATAGCATTTGGTAGAAAAACTAAAGATAAATAGAAGATACATAGATTAGATCAATCACTTTTATCGGAAACAAAACAGTCTCTGTGGCTAAAAAGTGTTCAGAACTGAGCTTTGAACTCCTACTAGAAAGCAATAGAATTATTGTGGAGCAACCATCAGAAGAAACTATTCTGCAATTTGAAAGACCCCAAGTGGCCCAGAGTAGAGATGGGCACGAACAGCAATATGAACAAAAAAAAGCCACGAACAGCCTAATCCGCTGTTCACGAGCAAGCTGTTCGTGAGGCCCCATTTCCGGCAAACGTGTTTGTTCCAAGCCCTCTTCATAGTGTTCGTCAGCCCTTCGTAAAGCCAGACAGTCTGGCGCCTTTCAGTCAATTCCCCTGGCAACATAGGCATGGGCTGTCTGAACTCTGTCTGAACTGCTTCTGGCTTTCCTTCTGGCTTGTAACCCCTCAAAGTAGCTTCCAGAAGACAGTCCAGTTTTTGCCACTGTGAAGAGAAGGATCATGGTTTTCCCAGGGTCCAATCACTTGGGGGGTCTTCAGAGGACAGTGAGGACTATGTCCCCTGCAACTTTGGTGGGTATTGGACATTGGGAAGGACAGTTTGTAACCCCTCAAAGTAGCTTCCAGCAGACAGTCCAGTTTTTGCCACTGTGAAGAGAAAGTGACATTAAAGGGGGAGACCCATGGATCATGCCTTTACCAGCACAAGTTCAGCTAAGTCCCAAGGGGGCCGTTCTGGCTCCCACAAACCTGCAACTATGAACTTGTTCATGAACAGGTCATGTTCGTCGATGTTCATCAATCCCTGTTTGTGGATGGCAACGAACAACGAACATCATATTCAGGGTTTTTTTCCTGTTCGTGCCCATCTCTACCCCAGAGATGTAACCAATGGTGGAAGAAACATCTAATCAGGCACATCTATGTTACAGCTTTCTATTAGTATGAATCCAGTTTGTTTAGGCTAGATATAGTACAGAATCAAATCATCTCAGTCTCTGAGAAAAGATACAGTGCTCACTGCCCGTAGCTTGCATCCAAGGATACTTGCTGTAGAAGTGAAAGTAAATACTTTCAACAGATAACAGACAACCCTCACTGGCTCAGTATTTTTCATGTTAGCAGTTTACACACTCTTAGATGATCAACACAGTGTACAGAATACAACCTCAGCAAACATTTAGGATCAGTATAAAATGAAAAACATATTAATGGCAGGTATGCAGGCAGGCATACATGACACCAAGAAGTTGACCAGGTGTAATCTATTTCTATGTAATCTATTTCTATTTCATTTGCAAGAGACTATGCTACTATTATTCCCAGAGCAGATGAAGCACTTTTGTTTATCAGTAACTTTTTACATTGTTATGCTAACTAGCAGTGTAATCCTAAAAAGTTACTCTAGTCTAAGACCATTGATTTCAATGGGCTTAGATTGGAGTGACTCTTTTTAGGATTGCACTGTAAGTTCTCCCTCCAGTATGGCTGAGTTACTGCTATGTGCTAGTGCCAATTTTAAATAAGATACAAACGCAGTTGTGACTTTTGATGAGCCACTTGCTGACTTATGAAGAACAGCCAATCAGAAGAGTGCTGGAGAAATTATTGTGCTCAGCCCTGAATTCTGCAGCAAAGGTCCACTCTTCCTTGCTGTGGATTATGAGCAAATAGCTAATAGTTCTTTGAAGGACCAAGTAGGATTTTTTTGTTGTTCCACTCATTTTCATTGTTATTACTGATTAACTTTTGTTCCTTCAAAACTATGTTTTGGTTGAGCATATGTCATATGTTCTTACTGGTTCAAAAATAACATTAAAATGTGTTTATTTAAAAGGGGAAAACTCAGTGTGAGAATAGAGACATTTGTACAAGAACCCATGGGTTCATTGCTTACAATGGAGAAAAAATAAAAATGAGAGCATTCAAATCAAACCAGACAGCCTACAGTTTCATACCTATCCCAGAGAACAATGTACAATAAATGCTGGACCTCATTGGCCTTCCTCAGGTAGCTCCATTGTGTGTGTATTCTTTTTTAATAGTGAAAATATTGATCTTATTTGCCATACAATACTATAATCTAATGATTTATATATATATATGTCTCTGTGTATGCCATGAATAATGTGTAAATAAAAACATTTCTATATTTGTAATACATATAGGATTCCCATAGAAATGTGTACGAAGAAAAGCCATGCAGTGATAAGCCCCTTTTGTGGATTTTTTTTTTTAAAAAAACATTTTAAAACCCGATATACTATTTTGTTATAGCCTGCCAACTAGAATTATCTGAAATGTTTTGAGGAAGAAGACTGTGACAACCCTTCCAAAACATTTATTCTAAATGCAATTAATCATCCTACCTAGTTACCTCAAAAGACTCCCTGTGCAGAGGCCTGGCCGTTAGTTTGTCTTATCAGAAAAAAAGCTAATCTATACTTTGCAAATCAATGGATGAAAGTGGGGGCTGATAGCAAACTGATGTCTCTAGTCTAGTGTTTTTAAAGGTGTCTGGTGGATATCTTAGTACTCTGACTTGACAAGTATTCCACTTGAAGCCAGTTGGGCGACCTTAGGTCAGTCACCGCTCTTCCAGAGTTCTATCAGCTGCATCCACCTCACAGGGTGATTGTTGTGGGGATAATAATAACATACTTTGTAAACTGCTCTAAGTGGGTGTTAAGTTGTCCTGAAGGGCAGTATATAAATTGAATGTTGTTGTTATTGGTGTTGCTTCTGCTATTATTACTATGACTACTAGTGCTGCTGCTGCTGCTGCTGCTGCTGCTGCTACTACTGTTGTTGTTGTTGTTGTTGTTGTTGTTGTTGTTATATGTTCCTTTGCAGACTCTTAAAGATGCTGATTTGAGTAAAGATTTTTAAAGATGACCACAAAATCAGTGTTTTCTTATTGACTGATTTTTTTCCTCTCCTCCTTGCTTTCTTCTTTTTACTTCAGATCTCTGTGCAATGGATGCTTGAAAGTTGGCAGTGATGTAAACCACACAAGCATGTCTAATGGGTGTTCACTTGGAAAATTATCCCTTAATGTATTTTAACCATCCCTTCGATACACTGATGATTCAAGAGGGATTTGAATTACTCTTGGATATTTCAAGAATGATAAAAGGAAAGACTTTCCTAAGATTTCTATCCTTTACAGTGCACAGTTGCTTAAATATAATTGAATTCAATGTGTGTATCTAAAACTATGTACTGAATAGCAGGCTAGTTTCTTAGAGGGTGCCATCATACAGTTTTAAATCAATCTCCAGGTTATGTCAACATAGACTTTTCACAGCCAGTTTTGTGCTAAATGTATTCATGGATATACCACATCTTCCTGGCTATAATGGTGAGAATATGGGAAAGTCTGGGTGATTAGTTTTTTCAACCATAATCTCATCTCTTTCATCATCGTATCTGTGTTAGCTACATGGGGATTAGTATTTAGAAGATTCATTTTCCTGGTGCACCACATGCCTTGAATAACTGCATAATACAAACAATGGACCAATGGAAGACAAATTCAAGAGGTGAATCTTTCACCTTTAGTGCTATGTAAACTGTGGTGGTGGAAAGTGCCCTCAAGTCATAGCTGACATGGTGACCCCCTGGTGGAATTTTCATGGCAAGAGACTAACAGAGGTAGTTTGCCATTGCCTGCCTCTGGTTAGGTAGAAGCCTTCCTACGACACTGAGAATGGGACTATAATTCAATGACAGAGCACATACTTTCCATGTAAAAGTCCAGCACCAATTCCCGGAATCCCCAACTGAAAGATTTCAGGTAGCAGGTACTGAAAAATACCTCTGCCTGAGATCCTGTTACCACTGCCACTCAGAGGAGACAATACTAAGTAAACGAACCAATAGCAGGGGTTGCTATATGTAGAGGTTTGTTAAAGTCACAATAGGTTGTTATTTAAAGGATGCTGATGATGTCAGAATACCACTTCCATAGCCAAAATGCCACAAAATGCACCTTAGTGAAGTAAGAGTAATTTATGGCAAAGGGTGCCATCAAGTCACCACCAACTAATGGGGACCCCATGAAGTTCCACCTCATGGAGTTTTCAATGACAGAGATAAGCAGAGGTGGTTTGCCCTTGCTTTCCTCTGTGTAATAATTCCTGTCTTCCTTGGTGGTCTCTCATCCAAGTACCAACCTTGCTTAGCTTGCAAACCCTGATGAGATTGTGCTACTCTGGGCTATTAGGTCTAATACAGTTTATGGTAAAAATATATTTATAAATGATAATTTATAGTAAATATTTGCTATAACACACCCAATTTAATATATTTCATTGTCCAATCACAGCAAGTCTTCATTGTCAATGTTATTTATTGATTTATTTTAAGAATTTATTAGCTGCCTTTCTGCCTTGCAAGAACTCAAATTAGCTTACAATATAAATAAAATAGGCATAAAATGAATAAAACAATGTTTAACAACACAGTTTAGGACCATCAATAAAAATAAAAACAAAATTAAAAGCATTCTGAAATAAAAATATCTTCAGCTACCTCCTGAAGATCGGCTGTGATGAGGCCAGTTGCACCCCCCTGAGGATGCTGTTCCATAATTGTGAGACTGCCACCCAAAAGGCCCTCTTTTGTGTATCCACTGCACGAGCTTCTTTGGCTGATATGACAGTTGTGGCGGGGTGGGGGCTCTCCCTGTGATCTTAATTCCCGGGCAGGACCCTATGAAAGAAGACAATCCTTCAGATACCCAGTCCCAAGCCATTTCATCTTTTAGTAATGGAAATGTCCACAGATTTGCTTTTTTAAATGTTTACCTGGGCAGGGAGGGTGAAGCATAAAGTATAGTTAGGTGAGCAGGTAGTTAGGTAATAATATTGTAAAATATCAAGGGGAGAGACTATTTTCTGAGATGGCATAAAACCAATAAAACTACAAGCACAGTGCAATTTTAAGTTACTGAATAACAACAGTATTAAAGCCCTAATAATGGGTGACACATTGATTTCCTTTAGCAATACATTCTAGTGGAAAGAGAAGACAAAAATGATTGATACACAAAAGAAGACATCCCAAAGTAAGATTTACAAGATATTCTTTGGCACAATTCTCTACTTGGAGCCGGTTTCAGAGCACAGATATAGCCTTTTGTTTTTTTCATTTTCGGTGTCAATTTTGTGAGTATGTGCATAAGTGTCTTTTCAGCTACTACCAATATGTCTGGCAATTGGAGCAGGAGACATGGGATGATGTGTCTCTGTGTGCGTATGAGAGAGAGAGAACTCCAGCATCCTTAGATCAGAGGAGGAGGAGAAGAGAAAAGCAATTAAATAAACTACTGACAACTCCTCTTGTATCTCAGCTAAAGCATTAAATGCATGGGTACAGCAGAGAGAAAACACTTTAGCAGATATATGTGAATCCTGTATCTCCCTTAGATAGGTCTTCATGTTGCTACTTCTGCAGTTCATAAAATTCATGTTCAGGATTTGTTTGTTCATTTGTTTGAAATAATGGTAAGTAAGGGGCTTCTACAATCTCTGGTACACTCTCTGGAAGTGCACAAAGGAGAAATAAAGGGATGCATCTTGATTTCCCTGCTTCTATTACTATTACATTTTCATTCCCTTCCTCCAGGGAGCTCAGGAGGAACTTCCATTTGTCATACCAATACTGGAACCTTACCTGGCCAGTATGAAACTCAAATAAGACATGACAGGGATAAATATCATTTTTCTCTGTATTATTTGTGAAGGGTTGGAACAAACTTGAGAATGTTGCTAGGGGAAGCTGGGGACACTCTGGTATTTGGGCAAAACTCACTGACATCACATCACTTCCAGGTGCCTGGGAGCTACATTAGCATGTTGCTGGCAAGCTACTGGATCAACTGGTAAATCCTCACCTCCTACAAATTGCTCAGGGGGACTTGTGAACCTTGTTACCTAGTCTGATCTACTTTAGATAGGAGGAGTCCAAAGTGGATAAAATTTGCCCCGTGAATCCCATCTCTTCAATGATTTAGCTCAGGCAGCAGCAAGAAGGGAATGAACTGAGACCCAAGGGAGACTGGAATCATTACAGTTAGTACAATACAATATATCATTTGGTATTTTTTTCCCTGTAGGGACAGCATAGCTGCAATTATTCAAAACAAGAAAGTAAGAAAGTCGAACTCCTGCTTCCTTGTTTCCTTTCTTTTCATCTCAATAACAGCTGATGTGGTGCTAATGGCTGTTTTTCTGGTCTAGGTAAGAAGGTACAACAACCCATCATGCCTGAATTAGCCTTCTATTGTTTTAAATTATAGCTCTATTTAACAAACTGCTTTGTTAACCTCTTCATTATTTTTTCTTCCTTTTCTCTCTTTCTGCTCTGCACCAAGGAGGCTTTTATTCTTCAAAATCAGGTCCTCAAGGCATTTCTGTCTTGTCATTCTTGAGTTGAAATGCTTTGTGGGGCCTGTCAGTCTGACTAGCTTCTTTGGTGCCTGCCTGGTAACAGGTGCTGAAGGATAGTAAATCCAGCCTAGCAGCAGCACTCATGAACAATTTTCATTCAAAGCAGAAAACCATTCCCATTGTTGAACATCAGTCTGAAGGCAGCAGAAGTATGTTAAAATTGGAACACTCTGGAGACAAAGGTCAGTGCCAGATACTTCTCTTCTAAGCAAAACCGAGTCTGTGATTTAAAAAAAAATACTGATTAAAGTATTTGTCCCCCTCCCCCAAACATTCTTAGTTATATTTTAAAAGACAGTTATTAGGAAATATCTCCCCCATCAGTTCCTGTGAAAATTAATGGGGGTTATATGTTATATGATGTACATTATCTTTGCAACTCCTGCTTATTTCATTGTGACTTTCATGGTATTAATTTATGTTAGACGGAACTGTTTCTTTCAACGTCCCTCAAGTAAATCTGATTTCTGTTGTTCCAGTTCTACTATGCACATAGTAATATACACACATGGTGCATTACTTGGCATGCTTTTTTAAAAATAGCACACATAATCCTGCACATGTTTCCTGGAGATACATGGGATCAAACTAAAAGACTTAATGCTTTTTGTTCAAGTCCCACATCTCAATGGGGCTTTTCAGAAGTTGCCAATGGATTCTCCCCCCCCCCCCTTTTTTTAAACCACAAAACAAACGAGTTCTCTTGTTCCAGTGGCAGATTCTGCTTTGCGTTTCCTGGTAGATATTCAGCTAATACTTTTATTGGCATGCAAAGATTTCAAGCATTTTAAAAAGGCAGATATTTCATAGTTTGGCAGCCATTTCCATACTGTGTGCTTGACTGGCAAAACATGCTGTTCTGGGAGCTTCAGTGAACGTAAATCAGAGCAACAATGAATAATCAGAGTCTGAATTTATGGTCACTATCTTCTTTTTGGTAAATTCTAAATTCATGAACCTTTAAGTGCTTCATATCTTTTTGAGGCTTCTGTCATCACAAATTCAGAAATAAAGAAAGCTGAGTGTGGCTTTAAAAAAATCCTGATACTACAATTAACATCTAATTTATTTTGGTTTTGAACAGTTGCATGTAACTCTAGCTGGAGCATTATAGAAACAGGATATTACTTTTATTGTTAGCAGTTACTAAGTAAGATGATTTTTTAAAAAAAACCTTTTGTCCAAGATTATTGTCAGTTTTTATCTTAAAATGTGTTTTCCTTTGATCTTCCTGTCTACCAATGACATTTGGGTGATCTACAATACTAAATTGTGGTAACCAAGTTAACCATTTTCTTGAGAACAGTCCTGATAAACACTCCAGAAGTGAGTCAGACAAACTGCAAAAAGGATGTGCAGGACAGAGTGTGAGATGATGGAAAGCTTGCCAGACAGTTGATCTAACAGGCAAGGTCTAAGAGGCATTCAAAGATAACCTACAAAACTGACTGAAAGCTCTGACAATTTATTTGGGCAATCAGCTATTGACGAGGATGTAATAAAAAGTGAAATAATTACCTGATTGGCTATAAAGAAGTCAGCTGATGGCAGATACTTGATTTGTAGAATGACTAGGCTGCCCTTCATTTAACCTGGGAAAAAGGAGGGGAAATCAAAGTCATACTTATTTTCTTTGTTTCCCTGGAAAACAAGCAGCTGTAAATTCAAAATGTACCAGACCATTTTCTAAAAAGGAAGCCAGTCTTCTATGGGTCTCTCTACACTTGTGCCAAAGTTGAATTTAACTAGGGGAAACCACAACTCAACAAGTGTTTGTGTGTTCTGAAGCTTACCTTTAAAACACTGGGGGTGATTGGATTTCATGCGTTCAAGGAGGCAGCAGGAGCATCTTCATTCCCTCCTTAGCATCCCACACACTTTAACTAGCACAAAAGGGCCATGGGGGAGGGGCTATATTTGTTACAGCTAGAGATGGGCATGAGCCGGGGAAATGCCACAAACCACAGTTTGTTCATGAAATGCAATGAACCACAAACCACAGTTTGTGGTTCATTGCATTTCATGAACCACAAATTTTCACAAACTTGCCCTAGTTTGTGAACCGGTTCATTTGGTTCGTGGTTTGTCACTTCCAGTCAGAGATACCAAACTCACAGAGAGTCTTCAGCAGGCTGTCCTGCAGCCATCCATTAAGTTTGATGAAGATTGGATTGGCATCTCTGACTGTCAAGGGACCATTCTATGGTCCCCAGAAGTGACAAACCACAAACCAAACAAAGTGCTCTAAAGTTTGTCATGGTTCATCAGAAATGCACTTCCATGAAACGTCATGAACTTTGGTTCATATTTCAGTTCAAGCACACCTCTAGTTACAGCTGATTCTGCACATCAACCCAGGATCTGGCTGTTTCACCTAATCAGGCCTGGGCAGATACATGGTCCCAGCAGAGATTCCCTCTCATTGGCATTCTTCAAGGCACGGCTGGACAAATACTTGCTTTAGGCTTTTTCTGCACTGGACAGGGTGGTCTGAAAGGCTCCTCCCAGTGCTATGATTCTGTGATGCTAACACAAATACCTCTGTGATGCTAACACAAATAGCCCTCCCTCAAGGGCCTTTCTGTGCTAGTTAAACAGTGTATGATGCAAAGGAGGGAATTAAGACAATTATCCTGCCTATGTGTACATACAGGAGCCAATTTGCAGCCCCCCATCCTTCTGGTTTTAAAGGTATGCTTTGGTCACACATTAAACACTTGTTGAATTGGGGTTTCTGCCAATAAAGAGACCCTATAACATTGTGATGTTTTCTTTACGGTGAATTTTTCTTTGCAGCTCTCTCATTTTTGGTCTGTCCAGACATTCACAATATCAATGAAGCACAGTTTAAAAGAATTATATGCTGTCATTACAGTCACAGTATAGCAACTGGTATCTTGGGAAAGGCAGATTCCAATTTTCCTGTGACTCAGACTTTTATTAGGAAAAACTTTTTCTCTTTACAAAAAAACGGTGCTTCTGTTTTCCTGCATCAAGGGCAATTTCTCTGTCAGGTAGTGCTGTCTCATGAGTGCATAATAATATATACTGTACTTTATCTAGAGAGGACATATTGATTAAGTTGGTCTATGAAGGTTGTGAATACATCACTAGTAATTTGCCGTTCTTGTGAAATTTATTTTCGCCCAATAGAATTCTGTATATGAGAAAAAATTCTCAAATTCCCCTGTGCAAAATTAAAACATTTACAAAGATTCTTCTATTTATTATAGATATTCCAATAAAAATGATGAACTGAAAGAATTTTTAAGTAGCTGTAACTATAGTTCCACTTCCTGTCTCAAAAAGGCATTTGTCCCTCCGTTTAAGTTACATTCCATGGAGTGCAGGATGGCTTCATACAGCAGACATACAGAACCTTCCAACTAATCTGAGGTACGATCCAGACTAGCAGTTTTCTCTGACCCCTACGAGGTCAGTCATGAGTAGTTAGTACAACACAGAACACGTGAATAAGGAGATTAATGCATTCACTACAGAACAATAATTCAGTGCCTAACATTTTGGTTTCATGTCATGTTGCTTGTATTTAATGATACTTGTGTAGTGGAATGAGATAATTTAGAACTTTTAAGTTCATATGATTACAAGCAGAGTTGTGAGATGTGGAGGATCCTGGTGGTAGCGCTCACTTAGTCTTCTGACTCCCTCCTTGCCACTCTACCAATCCACCCTGCTGCCCCCTCTAGTGCTCTGCCTGCCTGTCCAGCTGCTTGCTCACCTTCAGCTCCACAGTCTCCACAGATGTGCTAGATTGGGCTTTCACTTCTTCCCACGGACAAACTAATGGGGACGGGGGAATCTCACTTACCCACTACATCACCCACTCTAACTATCTGCTGCCTGTGGTTCTGCCTGGATGATCATTCCCCCCATCCATCCACCTCCTCCCTACTACTCCAGCCTCACTTTTCTCAGCCGCTCTGCCCACCCATCTGCCGTCCTTTCCACCACTATGTGAGGAATGGCATTGGGGGACAGCTCTTGCCCTCCTGTCCTCTTTGGCTCAAGTGGCAGCTTCCCCTCCTCCAATGTCTCAAACATGTAAGGACGAGGATATCATCAACCAGTGGAGATTCATTGTCTGCACCAGCCCAGACAGTGTTCCTTTGCTTGGGAGGAAATTGTACCCCTTCTTTTTATTTTGCAATTTTTCTGCAAAGTCTGGGGATGAGGTCGCCCAAGTTTTCAGAAATACCTCTTTTCTCTTTTCATGGTGTCAATCTTGCATACAGGTTCATATTGAGAATTAGATGTACTGATATTTATTTATTTATTTCATTTATAGTCCACCTTTCTCACTGAGACTCAAGGCGGATTACACAGTATGAGATTAGTACAATCAGTATCAAGTACATTTCCATACAGTATCAAGAACATTTCCATGAACAATGCCATAGGGTAAATAGACACATTAAAAGACATAGCATTAGCAAGAATCCAATACAAAATAGAACAAAATACTGAAACAGAACATAATTACTTCTAGGACTGCCATTAGACAACATAAAGCAAACCTAAAGCACAGTTGGACATAGGAGTACATATTTAAAGCAACAGATAATATGTAAGGCAACATAGTGATGAAGTCTATGGTCCCTAACTCATTAACGAAGCATCTGAGACCTCATCCCAACAATACAGCCCTCCTATCTGAATAAAAAGCCCTTTTGAATAGTTTGGTTTTGCATCATTTACAAAAAGCCAGGAGAGTGGGGGCTTCCTCAGGCAGGTCATCCCACAGGATAGGGGCCACCACAGAGAAAGCCTGTGTATGGGCTGCTGCTGAGTTTACCTGTGTGCAGCTTGGCACCTGCAGGAGACCCTGGCCATTTCCACACGGCTCCCCACTTCTCGTAACAACCCGGAAGATCGCGCCAAAAACATGGAAGATCGCGTTTTCTCGCGCAAGATTTGTGCGATGTCACATGACTGTGGTGGTGGAAAGTGCCCTCAAGTCATAACTGACATGGTGACCCCTGGTGGAATTTTCATGGCAAGAGACTAACAGAGGTAGTTTGCCATTGCCTGCCTCTGGTTAGGTAGAAGCCTTCCTACGACACTGAGAATGGGACTATAATTCAATGACAGAGCACATACTTTCCATGTAAAAGTCCAGCACCAATCCCCGGAATCCCCAACTGAAAGATTTCAGGTAGCTGGTACTGAAAAATACCTCTGCCTGAGATCCTGTTACCACTGCCACTCAGAGGAGACAATACTAAGTAAACGAACCAATAGCAGGGGTTGCTATATGTAGAGGTTTGTTAAAGTCACAATAGGTTGTTATTTAAAGGATGCTGATGATGTCAGAATACCACTTCCATAGCCAAAATGCCACAAAATACACCTTAGTGAAGTAAGAGTAATTTATGGCAAAGGGTGCCATCAAGTCACTACCAACTAATGGGGACCCCATGAAGTTCCACCTCAAGGACAGAGATAAGCAGAGGTGGTTTGCCGTTGCTTTCCTCTGTGTAATAATTCCTGTCTTCCTTGGTGGTCTCTCATCCAAGTACCAACCCTGATGAGATCACGCAAATCTTGCGCGAGAAAACGCGATCTTCCGCATTTTTGGCGCGATCTTCCGGGTTATGAGCAGCGGGGAGCCCTTTGGAAACGGGTCCTGTTCAGATGAGCAAAGCTGCCGTGGAGGAAAATAGGGAGGGTGGCGGTCCTGTAAGTATGCTGGACCAAATCCATTAAGAACTTTGTATGTAATAACTAATACCTTGAACTAAGCACAGTAACTGATGGGTAGCCAATGGAGTGACTGTAGGATGGTAGTGATGTTCCTGTTCCTGTTCGCCCTTGATAACAGTCAACCTGCAGCATTTTGCACTAATTGGAGCCTCCTGGTTAATTTAGATGGGAGACCTATGTACAGAGCAATACAATAGTCAAGCCTTGATGTTACCATAGCATGGATCCAAGTGGCCAGGTCAGCCATGTCATGATAAGAAGCCATCTTCCAGGCTAGAGTAAGGTTGTAGAAAGCATTTTCTGCCACTGCCTTAACTTGTTTTTTCTAGTAATAATGCTGGATCCAGTATAACCCCTAGGCTCTTAACTGAGTCTGCAAGGGTCAGACGTACTCCATCAAAAGTGGGGAGTACAATGTCCTTCAAGATCTCTGCCTTCCCAACAAGCATCACTTCAGTCTTGTCTAGGTTCAATTTCAATTTGTTGTTTTTCAATCATTTCACCACGGCTATCAGGCAGTGATTTAAGATTTCTACTGCATTCTGTGGGGACCTGGATAGCAAGATATAGAGTTGGGTGTCATCTGCATATTGATGACATCCAACTCCATAGCTATGAATGAGTTCTAAAGGCTTTACGTAGAGGTTGAATAATATGGGAGATAAGATTGCGCCTTGTGGAACCCCGCAAGATAGTTCACATTCTGCAGATAGCTGATCTCCAATGGCAACCCTTTGAGTCCCTTCCAAGAGAAACAATTTAAACCAGTCAAGGGCACATCCTTTGATGTTCACTTCCATTTCTAAACACCTCAACAGGATGGCATAATCTATTGTATCAAAGGCTGCGGATAGATCCAATAGAAGCAATAAGGAGGCATGGCCTTTGTCTATATTCAGACAGAGATCATCCACTAATGCTACTAGTGCTGTCTCTGTCCCATGCCCTGGTCTGAAACCTGACTGGAATGGGTCCAGAGTGCTAGTTATCCAAGAAGGTCTGGAGTTGGTCAGCTACTGTTCTCTTTGCCCAGAAAGGGCAGATTTGAGAAATGGCGATAATTGGTGACATCAGTTTTGTCTAGGGAAGGTTTTTAAGCAGCAGATGGATAACTGCCTGTTTGAGCTGCCAGGGAAAGCTGCCCTGACTTAGTGATTGGTTTATAATAGACCTCAGTGGTTCACTTATGTGGTCCTTATTTGATGTTAACAGCCAGGATGGGCAAGGATCGAGCACACAAGAAGAGACTTTCATAGATATCAAGATCCTGTTAAGATTGTGATTGGTTCAAAGCAGTCCAAATGTAAGCCGAATGGTGTATTAAGTGTTTCTTCTATCTTGTTTGCATTGCAGCTAGCATCTAGATCAGAGCATATTCATGCTATTTAATCAGCGAAAAACTTAGCAAAGGCCTCGCAGCTAATTGCTTGTTCTTGGGACTGTAAAAGGTTCAGATTTAGGGGTTAGGAGGCATCTGGATATCTCAAACAATTGGGATGAACTAGCTGACACAATAGTTGCCGAAAAATAACATTTCTTTGTTGCTTTCATTTCCGCTTCATAGGTCCTCCAGTGGGTTCTATAGCATGTTCTATCTGGTTCTGTGTGAGTTTTTCACCAGTGCCTTTCTAGACATCTTCCAATCCTCTTTAAGTCAGCCAACTTTGTGGTAAACCATCAGACTGATGTCCATCCCAAGGGCCAGAGTGGTTGATAAGGAGCAATGGTGTCAATAGCTTAAAAAAGCTTTGTGTTCCACACTCCTACAGCAGCTACCATAGGGCATGTGTCTGGAATTCTAAAATCCCCCAAGGCATTTTGGAATCTAGAAGGGTCCATGAGCCTTTATGGCCAAATCATTTTAACTGGACCCCAATTTTGTGGGGAGTTGAGGCTATATTCACTTTTGCCTTCAGCAGACGATGGTCTGACCATGGTTCAGGCCAAACCTCCAATGTTGAAACAAGGGCCGTTTCCACACACTTTGAATAATGCACTTTCAATGCACTTTAGTTATCCTTTAGAAGTGGGTTTTTTGTTCCACACATGGAAAAGCAGTTACAAATGTTCACTAAAGCGTATTGAAAGTGGATTATCCAACGTGTGTGGAAGCAGCCAAGGTTTTCTCTTAAACGCTCAGTGCAAAATATTAAATCTAAAGTATGGCCTCTTTCATGTGTAGGGCCTGTCACAATTTGCGAGAGGCCCAGGGTTGCCAGGGAAAATAGACCCAGCTATGATTAATCCAACCTGCTGGGATATGATGCTGAGTCTGAGAATTCATTTCACTAACCATGAGGTGGAAACTGTCTATCCATCCATTTTATCCTCTCTTCATCCTTCAAGGAATTTATGGCTGTGTACTTGGTTATACCTTCTTCCACTTTATCTTACAACAATCTTATGGAAGAGACTGAGAGAGTGACCAGCACGAGGACACCTGTCTTCATCACCAGAAGAGGATTTGAAACTGGGTCTCCTCATCACTAATTTGACACTCTTAACCACACTTGTTCTTCCATTCTAAGGTGAGTGGTGTAAGCAGACCCTTCTTTTAGTGCTGAGGTGAAAGTGCCCCACACATTTCGACTTTCAGGACAAACAAGAACTGACTCCTCTTTTTATAAATGAAGCGCCACAAATTAGGTTTATTTTTTCCCCAAAATTCTGTTTGTTGTTTTCAAAATCACCAACAATACAAATGACTTTTACAAGAATAGGTATCTATAAACAATTATTACATTCAGTATATTGTCTAAATTATTATACATTCATACAATCATAAATAACACATATTTACAATTCATATACAATCGTTTGGCAGTTATTATATTTTACTGTATTGAATATCCATCCTGTTATGTGCTATTATATCTGAGCATGTGGGAGAGGATGTGTATAACTAGTAGTGGAAATATAGATGAATTATATACTTCCAGTTTACCACAGATCTAGATCTTTAAGTCTTTTAGGGATTTCTTGTTGTTTCATTATGTATCCTGGGTACCAGCTAGGTATAAAGTCTCTTGATGTCACCTGGGGGTCTATACATGAGAGATTAACTGTAATAGCAGCCATAGTATAATTGTCCCATAATTTTTTATGCCATAGATAAAGATCTGGAGCATTTACACACAAATTAGGTTTATGATCTGACTCTGCTAAATTGCGAGGACAAATTGCTCTAGAATACAATCCTAAACAAGAGGGTGTTTGTGATTTTAATGACTAAGCACTAGTCTTCCAATGAATCATTTTCTTAAACGCTGTCATTACCTCTACAGTTCATCTGTCATTGGCCAAAGGCTGATCAATCATATGCCTGAAGCCTGGATAGATGAGTATATGCATAGCCTTAGCACATCAAGGTGATGTCTTACATTCTCAGCAAAGTCAAATTTTAGGAATAAAACAGGATCTGGAGGAATTTCTCTTGTATGACTTTGTCTGCAAAAAGGAAGTAAAATAATATTAAGTTGTACTCATATAATGAAAGGAGTGGCTGGCAGAGCAAAAAAAAAAAAGCCAAGAAGATGAAAGACTGAAAGTGTGGCTGAGAGCAAAAGAGGCAGAAAGTGAGCACTAATGTTTAATTTACCACATATAAGCTTCAGTGGTTCTAAGAAAGCTATCAATAGATGTACAAAATACTTTAGAAAATAACTGTGAGCAAGGACAGTTCTTTAATTCCTTTAAAAGAAGTAATTGTGTAGTGGTTAGAGTATCAAACTAGGATCAGAGAGACCCAGGTTTGAATTCCCATGCTGTCACGGAAGCTTGTTGAATGACCTTGGGCCAATCACTCTCTCAGCCTAACTCATCTCTTAGAGCTGTGTTGATGATAAAATGGAGGAGAGGAGAGTGCAGTTTGCTGCTTTAAGTTCCCAATGGGGAGAACGTTGGTGTAAGTAAGTAAGTAAAACAACCTTTTTATTCAAAGAGACGGTTATGTTGTGATTTTTACTAGTAGATAATCTGTTTTGTGCTCTGGTGATAGCCAAACCACTCCTTTTCAGAAAAAAATTATTCTATTATTAATTGTTAGTGTTTCTATAGTTAGCAGAAAATAGGAGTACTCGGGAACTAGAAGTGTAATACAAAAACAACAATAAAGAAAGCAAAAAAGGATTGCATTCAACACCTTCATTCATAAATGACAACAATCACATCATTTCACTCCACCCGTCCCAAACAGTTCCTACTTCTATGATGTAGATATATTGTTAACTGTAGTTCTGTCCATTATTATAAATTTAGTTGACCCATTGTTCTTATTGTGTATACTTTAATATTTAGAGTCTTTCAATGTTTTGATTTCTAACTTCTGATGTATGTTGTTTTTAAGCTGTTATTGTACAATTTTTTCTATTTTAATGAAGTTTATTTAAAACTGAAAAAAACACTCACATATTGCAGCAACGGATAAGTATAGACAAAAATATAACCGTCTTCAGCTAATTATACAATGATGGAAATGTTTATTAAAATGGCAACACATGCATTAAATATAACATTCAGTTGATAATGTAGTGATAGTGGATAGTTAGCTGAAATCCATTTCGAAACTGGTTTTCAGAAAAGCTCCTAAGTTGTTTGTTGTCTCTAACGTGCTTATTCAGAAATCTTGGGTCACCAATGGCAATTTTTAAGAGGCAAAACCTCAAGAGTTCTTTGTGTGCACAATTGCACAAATTGTGACTGTGTGGGACCGAGGGTCTGATTAGGCAATTTATTAAACGGGGGGTGGGTGAGTAAATTGTCCCCCAGATGTGCACAGAGACACATTTGTGGCCTGCACAGTTTTGGTAGCATAAAATGGCCATGGGGGCAGACTGTTTGTCCCACTGCCAGGTTCAAATGTCTGCCTATGTAAATAGAGTGAGAAAAACGGCCTCAGTCCTCATGGCCCTTTTCTGCTAGCAAAAGTGTGCGGGATGGAAGGGAAGGAATGATGAAGTTCCTCCTGCCGCTGCACCTATTCAGATGATGATTTGTTCACATACCCACACACAGCTTTTAAGCTGAGTCTTCCGTGACATGTTCAATGTGATTTAGTATGGAGTTACTTAGATTTGTGTTTAACATATCATCTAATCAAACCCTAGTTTCTGGCACTAGGTAAAGTTACACCTAAGAAAGTAGCTATGGGAGATGGCATCTATCACCTGAAAAGGGGAGAGTCTGAAGGGAAAAAATGGCATGGGCTCCAGTTTACGCAGGTTTACGATTCATTATGATAATTGTGTGGTTATGGGTGTGTGTGTGTGTAGGTGTAGGTGTGTGTGTGTGTGTGTGTGTGTGTGTGTAAGAGAGATTAAGTTGCTAATTATAAACTGCTATCAGTTGCTCACATGTTACCATTGCCAACCAACCAATAAAAAACTAGCCTCTCTCCATTTTACAGGAAATAAGATTCAGCAGTGAAGTCAACTCATTGACTTCAATCGAAAGGTGTAATTCTGATAGCTGGGCCACACACCTAGCCTTTTATGTCATCAAACACTTGTGCTGGGCTTTCACCCCTAGTGTAATAAAACTGTTGGGCTCTGCCCCTTGTTCCAGGTCCAAAACCAAACCCTGTATACACTCTGCTCTAAGCAGTGCCCTGGTTCCATAAATTTGTTGTTGGTGGTGGTGTTATTTCAAGAGTTGGCAACACTAAAAGCCATGAAAATCACTCCCTTTTTGAGATGACAATATGATCTGTGGTCATACAGGCTAGCAAATTGCATTTGAAATATCATAATCTAATGAAAGCCCATACCCATATACAATGTTAAACTAAGATATAATAACAATAAATGCCACAAGATACCAATGAATTCGATCACTACAGTTCCAAAGTACTATCAGAATCAAACACTAGATCTGGCAGAAAGATGGGGTGAAGATGACGTGTATTCTATCTCTAAGAATGTATGGCTGGAAAGCTTAAAAAGATTTTATTTTGTCCTTCTTGGTCCAACTCTGTGCCGAACAGCTTGCCTTCATTCCAATAAATAGAAAATTAATTACTGATGGGAGCGATGTCTTTCCTTTCCAATTTACAGCAACTGAGTAGGGAAAAATATGTATTCTTTGGTGATTACTGAGTGGAGTGCAAAGGAAAGAGAGAACATGCTGGCCAAAGTGTCTGTTTCTGCTGGAATATGATTGATATCCTACCATGGAAGAAATTATTTAGCTCTTGGACCCCTGTGAAGTGTCAGAAATTGTCTGTGGATTTTTCTCGCCCTCCCTTACCCTAGAATAATAACGATCCCCTGAAATGTTAACTGAACCAATTTAAGTCATTCTATAGCCTTTGTATGTCAGTCTGATGAGCGGCTGCATTCTTGATCCTGAACCCATTATTCTGCCCTTTCATTATAATATGACTTGTTATTGCAACGACTTCTTTGACTGAATTGAAGAACTTGGGTCTGAGAAATACTGCAGTGAAGTTCATAATTGAGTTGCTTTCCTAGACTTTGTATTTTTGATCAGGCTTAACTTCAGAAGGGCAATAGCCGAGTTAGCTTAATAATAGCCGGAAGAAATGCCTCTAATCTAATTGGTCACAGGGCATATATCACCAAAACCAATTTCTTTAGAATTAAAAGGTGCTTGTGGGTAGAGTAGAATCTTGGAAGTTGTCCAGGGATTTGGGGTATGTGTGTGTGTGTGTGTCTAGGGAGAGAAAATGTTAAAATGTTTTCCCTTCTATAGGTAGCAACAACACCGAAGTAATTTCTGAAACACACTGATAAGCTTTGCCTTTGAATTTACATTAAAGAGCTCAATAGTTGCTACCTGTGAGAACAGCTCATGATTCTAAACGGACTTGTGTCCTGTAGAGATTAAGGACACAGGCCTCCAGGAGATTAGCACGTCACTTGGTTTAAGTGACACCCAATCCATTTTATTGACATCAGCGCCATCCTGCAAAACAAGCACTTTTTGAGGAAACATAATGAAAATTTTGTGTGGCTTTATGGGCCAGCATATAATGGCTTTTCACAGGCTGTTGCTAGCTGCTTTTGGCAGGGTCTGTAAATGAAACCAACAGCACTTGTTATAGATGCCAGGCTGGCACATGCCTCTGCATACTAATAGGGTCGAGAATGCCCCAAGAAGCATTACATTACTTTTTAATTTTACTGAAGTCATGCTGTCGTCGGAGGACATTAAGCTTCATTCATTGCACTGGGCAGGCTATTATTCTGTATTGTTACCATTTCTAGTTCTCCATGGTATTCAGTTGCAAGGCTATGCTGGTCTCTGATTTGATTTTTAATTGTTTGGTTTTCAATAACCTGCATTGAGGATCAGAGTCTGTAGAAGGGGAATCAGTTTGCAGGTGACGAGTTCTCTTGTCATTCTTTTAATGCCACTGTAATCACAGAAACTGATGTAGATGCCCATGGGCTGCACATGGGCAATGAGAAGAATTATTGAATTGTATCCAGTGAGTTGACACTTCTGAAAACATGTTTGCCAGTTACCCAGACTCCATTTCAGTATTGAGGAAAAAATAAACTTTTGTTTAGGACTATGGAATATAAATTTGCCATTCCTTTCTCTGGTTTTCAATCTGCTGTTTAAAATGCATTACATGTACTGAGGTTGTTATAATACTTTAAGATGGATTACATTGGTATGAAATAGAACTGGATACCAGTATGCATGAAATTCTCAAAAAAGAAGCAAATTAAAATTAACCTTTAACCCGTTAGCTGAAGCTAGAATTTAAGGAATCACAGGAAACAAAATAGAAATCCTTCAGGGGTTTTCATGCCAAATGTTTTTACATGAGCAGCAATAAAAATACTTTAAACAGGATGTTTGGAACTGAATTTGCTGGTATTAGACTTTCATTTACTTCTTTTTGGAAAAATCTTGTCATCCCTTGTTTTTAGAGGAAACTTACTCTGTTGTTAACTGAAATATATAATCTAAAATACATATTGAAATATGGTGTATAAGGATGAGTCAATCATACAAGTTTCTTTGTCAGCCTTTGTAATAACATTGACCCTCCTCCTTGACTTAGCACTGTGTGTTTATATGTTGGTATTTTTTTTTACTTAAATATATATTTAAATCCTGTTTTAATGTGCAAATATTTTTTATGTTTGCCACTTTGGGGACCCTCTTTGGGTGGAAAGGCAGCATAAATATGTTTTAAATAATAAACAAATAACTTGCATAGGGAATAAGACTATTAGTAATATAATGTCTAAGTCACTGTAGTAAAGTCAGCAACTTGGGCAATAAACTAACCACTGCAGACCTTGAGCAGGGATATGATATTTTTTAAAAAAGACCAAAAAAAAACCCCGTTAAAAACTGAGATGCTATATTCTATTCATTTACATACCCAAGGGTGTAAGGATGCTATCACATGTGACAGTTTATCATAAACATTTGTTGTAATTGCTCCGCTTCATCCATTAGAACAGTGATGGCCAATTTCTGCATTCTAGCCTTAAGGAAATGAAGAAAAAAATATATACAGAAACTTATTTCATAACCTCAGTCTTCCATTCCTTAATTAATGAATTTGATTATTAATTTTGGTGATCTGTGTGGTTTAATTGGACAAAATCTGAATTGATGCCATTGGGAGACACTGTATCACAGAGTTTAATTACTGAGGAAAATTACCGATGGTGCTCATATGTTATTAATTATCTTGGAATATTGATTCCAAGGAATATTAAGGACATGATTTCATTGTGAAATTACTATGGGGTAAAGTAAATGCACTCAAAATTAACATTATATCCTGAATTATGTGTGTTATGCATGCAATCCCTTTTTAAGTACCTTGTAGATATATTCATAAAACTAATACTTTGTTTCAGAAATTTGTACGGGGTTCAACACCACCCAAGATTTCTTTAAAGAGGATGCAACTTTCAATTAATGAAGGAGAATTTGGTCTTTCTGACCTAAGAACTTAACATCAGACATATTTATTAGTGTGTACAAATTATTGTGATCTCTCCCCTCACATGGAGTATCCATCTTGGGCTCTTTCGGAAACTCTTTTTTGCAACCACTTTTTAAGTGGAATGCATTAGGATCTACCTATGTTAAAATGAGTTTTGTTCCTCCAACAATTTCTGCAGCTAAAGTATGGCACATAATATCATGACAACATCAATTTAACCCAGTTTCACATACTAAATTAACATTATGGTCAAATCCTGATTTTAAATTTGGGAAGAAATCTTTCTTATGGAAGGCTTGGACAGCTAAGGGAATTTTTACTTTAGATCAATAGATAGGTAATGATGAATCTTTGTCATTTTCACTACTGAGGTCTAAATATGGTTTGCCAACTTCTGCTGAATAGCAGTATTTGAAGTTGCCACCTTTGTTGGTGTCCAAATATGGACCAGAAGCCTTGCATGCTTCAGAACATCCCCCACTTTTGGAGATTCTTATTGAATCAACACAGAAATCTACAATATTTGTATATATTTATTTGAGGTCAATTAATAAATATGATACACAGATGAATGGAATAATGATCTGGAACATCCAATTTTGTTAAAGCAATGGGATAATGCTTTAAGCCATACACCTATTGCTACTATGGATCTTAAGTTGTGATTTATTCAGCAAAAAACATGTTTAGAGAATATTGGACACCACAGCATCTTCTTACTAAAGGCTAAGCACTAACTGTTGGTGGTGTAATTCACAAAATGCATCTCTTAAGCATATGCTTTGGTCATGTTTAGTCATTTTGTCTTTTTGAAAGGAGGTTTATTAGTCAAATTAATTTTGTGTTAGAAAACTCATTTATTTTTGAGGATGTTAATGCACTGTTAAACTATTTGCCTATCTCTTGGAATCTAACCACTGGTCAACAGAAATGGACTCTCCATGGCCTTACAGTTGCTAAAAGACTTATCAACATTGGAAAGACGAAAGTCCACCTTCAGTAAAACAATGGATTGAAGACCTTACAAACTTATCAACATTTGAACATATCACATATAAAAGGCAACTGCACATGGACTTATATTTAGATATTTGGAAATCTTTTATAGATACCTATGCAAAGATTTGCCAACAGTGTTTTTGAAGCCAGCATTGTATTCTTTCTTTTTCTTCCTCTCCTGATTGCTTTTTTAATTTTATTTTTAAATTTTTTTGCACTTATTAAAAATTCTGCATTCTAGCCATATTTAGAGGGAAAGGAAATAAAAAATATATACAGAAACATAACAATTCAGCACTAATCACTGTAGCATCTATATAGAACTCTGATATCCCAAACAGTAATCAGTTGTCATTATGTAAAGACTGAAAAGTAGAGCTGGGCACAAACCAGGAAAAAAACAAACTATGCAGTTAGTGGTTTGTCCGTTTCACCAAACACAAACCACAAACTTTCACGAACTTGCCTCAGTTCCCAACTGGTTCGTGGTTCATGGGGTTTAAATGCCCCTTTCTGTACTGCTGCGATGCAGCATGGAAAGGGGTATTTCACCCCACCGGATTGAATCAGCTGCTTGTTGGGGAGATCTCGACAAGCCGCTGATTCGGGTTTAAATGCCCCTTCCCTGCTGCTGCATGCCGGCTCTTCTGCTTTCCATGTGTGCAGGAGTTTATTTATTCCCTGCTGGCTTTAAAAGCCAGGAAAGGGCTAAATGGCTGGTTTTCGCTTCCTCCTTTGGGATATGCATACACACACTCTCTTTTTAAAGGCAAGAAGGTGTTGCAACATTGTAACATGAACATTGCAACATTGTAACATTACTGCACTTTTTTCCAGGCTTTAAAAGCCAGGAAAGGATTAAAAAGCTGCTTTTCCATCCCTCCCAGGCATGTTTCAGGCTTTGCTAAAGTGAATAAAAACTAAGTGTTTTGCACAGCCCTTTGGAAACAAAGAGGCAGAGAACTGCTCTTCCCTGCCACTTTGTTTCCAAAGGGCTGTGCAAAACGCTTATTTTTTATTCCCTTTTTGCAAAACCTGAAACATGCCTGGGAGGGAGGGGAAAGCAGTAATGTTACAATGTTGCCATGTTTCAATGTTACAATGTTGTAACACTTTCTTGCCTTTTTTTAAAAAAAGAGAGTGTGCATACCCCAAAGGAGGAAGGGAAAACCAGCCATTTAGCCCTTTCCTGGCTTTTAAAACCAGCAGGGAATAAGCAAACTCTTGCAAACATGGGAAGCAGAACAGCCTGCACACAGCAGCAGGGAAAGGGGCATTTAAACTCTGAATCAGCTGCTTGTCAGGGATCTTCCTGACACGCAGCTGATCCAAGCCTGCAGGGGTGAAATGACCTTTTCTGTGCCACTGTGAAGTGGCAGGGAAAGGGTCATTTCAACCCCCATCAGCTGCTTGTCGGGGATCTCCCCAACAAGCAGGTGATCCAAGCCCATCTCCGGTTGCCTAGGAAACTGATTTATTGGTGCCAGGCTGTCTGCAATGACAAACCAAAAATGAACCAAATGAACCATCCTAAAGTTTGTCCCGGTTCGTCGGAAATGGGCTCTGATGAACTGCTGGTTCATGAACCACTAACTAGCCAAGTTTGTGATAAACTTTGGTTCATATTTTAGTTCATGCCCATCTCTACTGAGGAGCTGTATAGCATCTTCTAATGATGAGGAGAGAGTTGAAATTATTGACACCAGGCATTGTCACACTGATGCCTATCCAATACTTCCTCTCCTTTCCTTACTAGATAACTTTTTTTAAAAGCAATGTTCTTTTTATTTTTTAATATAATGCATAGGGTAAAATACTACAGTCCAGGCAAACTTAAATAGTCTTAAATCCTATTCACTGAGATAAAATACTGGGAGTTGTGTTTAACCTTCCTTCTGAAGTCAATGGGACAAAAGGATTAATTTTGGCCAAATCAGCTCCATGATATCATAATAAGGTTGTTAAATATTGTATACAACTCTAGCTACATTATCGTTTGACTAGAAGGACTATTGCAAACTGCATTTTTAGGCTGCCACCCTTCCAGCTACCGGGAGCTCTGTTTTGACCCAGGTGTGGCAGTACATGTCATATGAGGCTTAAAATCTCACTGAAATAATCAGAACAGTTGGCTTCAGGTACATAAAATGTTAGAACTAAACAGTTTGGCAGCTGGTATAGGTCCCCATGTGCTATGCACCACTATCTTGTGCTCTTGAAGGCTGGGAATGTATTCTGGGATCAGTTTGTTAGACAAGTTAGCAGTATTTGATGAAGCACTATTGCAAAATTCTACAGTTTCACTGAGAGAAAGGTATCTATCCTGAGTGATTTGGTCACAGTTTCTACCTGGTTAAAACAACTAGATGTTTAGAGTAAAACTATGCTGATCTCTTTGTTGTGTTAATGATCACAATGGAGAGAAGGATGCATGCTGTGAGCAGCATACACTTTTAATGCTATCACTGTCATGAATATTGCGAGTTCAAAATAATTGCATAAACAGCTGCTTCATGAAGCACTGTTTTTTTAATGGATGTCTGGCTTGCTGCAGAGACAGGAAAGATGTCAGAAAGTCTGTTAGATAACCAGGAATAGAGGCTATAATCCAATGAACATACTACTAAAAGAAAACGTTACCTCTTCAGATTAAGTGAGACTGTAGAACAAGGTCAAGCAATGAAGCATATTTCATGCGAATAAGTACAAGGAGGAGAAAGGAAACTGTGATGTGAATTTCCAGTCAGATGCTACTCAGGATAACAGAATAAAAAAGTTCAATTTTATTATCAGCTTATTTAAAAAGAAATAAAGTATGAATTCTAGTAATATAAGAGGAAGGGTGCCTTGACTAAAGAAGTTTTAGCTGCAAAAATACTGGTCAGTGGTTACCTATCAAAGGATTGCCATCAGAGATCAGCTATTTCCAGAATAGGAGCTATCTTGCGGGTTCCGCAGGTGCAATCTATCTCCCATGTTATTCAACCTCTATATAAAGCCTTTAGGAGAACTCATTTGCAGCTACGGAGTTGAATGTCATCAATATGCAGACAACACCCAACTCTATATCTTGCTATCCAGGTCCCCACAGGATGCAGTAGAAATCTTAGATCGCTGCATGACAGCCATAGTAAAATGGCTGAAAAACAACAAATTGAAATTGAACCCAGACAAGACTGAAGTGATGCTTGTTGAGAAGACAGAGGTCTTGAAGGATATTGTACTCCTCATTTTCGATGGAGTTCTCCCCTTTTGATAGAGTGCTTCCCTTGCAGACTCAGTTAAGAGCCTAGGAGTTATACTGGATCCAGCGCTACTACTAGAAATACAAGTCAAGGTAGCTGCAAAAAAATACTTTCTACAACCTCACTCTAGCCTGGAAGATGGCTCCTTATCTCAATACAGCCAACCTGGTCACCTGGATCCATGCTATGGTAACATCAATGCTTGACTATTGTAATGCACAATACATATGTGTCCCATCTAAGTTAACTAGGAGACTCCAATTGGTGCAAAATGCTGCAGCTTGACTATTACCAGGAGGAGGAGCTTGAACATCACTCCCATCTTACAGTAACTCCATTGGCTACTTATCAGTTATCGTGCTCAGTTCAAGGTATTGGTTATTACATACAAAGCTCTTCACAGCCTTGGTCCAGCAAACCTACAGGACTGCCTCCCTCCATATGTTCCTTCACGACAGCTTCACTCATCTGATCAGTGTCTCCTACAGGTGCCAGGCTGCACATGGGCAAAATCAACAGCAGCCTGTACACAGACTTTCTCTGTGGTGGCCCCTACTCTGTGGAATGGCCTGCCTGAGGAAGTCCAGAGAACCCTCACTCTCCTGGCTTTCCACAAACAATGCAAAACAGAATTATTCAAAAAAGCTTTTTACTCAGATAGGAGGGCTGTATTGTAGGGATGAAGTCTCAGATGCTTCACTAATGAGTTAGGGAGCATAGACTTCACCATGTTGCCTTACATACTATCTGCTGTTTTAAATATGTACTCCTATGCACTACCATGCTTCATGTTGTCAAATGTTAGTCCTAGAATTCATTATGTTCTGTTTCAGCATTTGTTCTACTCTGTACTGGATCCTTGCTAATGGTATGCCTTTGTAAACTTGTATCTATTTACCCTATGGCATTGTTTATGGAAATGTCCTTGACACTGTATGGAAATGCACTTGATACTGTATGGAAATGCACTTGATACTGTATGGAAATGTACTTGATACTGATTGTACTAAGTTCATACTGTGTAACCCACCTTGGGGAGTCTCGGTGAGAAAGGTGGACTATAAATGACATAAGCAAAAATAAATATATAAAAATAAATAAACAGGTCTCCAAGTTATTGTCACGCTTACTCTAATGTTTGTAGAATTGCAGCCCACAACTGAAGTCTTTGAGGGCTTTTATCAAGTTTGATTGATTGAATTTTGACCTCGTCCAGCAGCATGTTCCCTCTCAGTGATTGACCATCCACGTGTCCTGATGGGGTTGGGGGAGACAAACTAGTACCTGGGTAGCACCCCCACTCCACCCAAAAGCACTCATGCATACATTCTCCCTTCCCTCCAACAACATTTATTTGGTAGTATAACATAAAGGGTCTCTCTGCTTTTGAGCTCTGATTGGTAGAATGCCATTAAGGAAAAAAGTTGCTGCTGGTCCAGTGCCTGCTTGCCTGCTGCTGCCACTGTACAATAAAAACAAAAATGAAGCATATGGGCTTTTTGGTGGGAGAGTGCCATTATAAATTGGTTTCTTGGATTTGGTTCACCGATTCAGAAGCTGCTTTAACAAAATGAGTGATTCCTGGGTGTAGTTCCAGCTCATTGGTTTCATTTTGCACAGCCCCAGGAAGCAATAACCAACCAGATTTAAAACTGTTTCATTTCAGCAAGGTTGTAGAATCTTGTATCTTTCTACCTTACCCTGAGACATTGTTATGAAGAGGAAGCTAGAAGAAACTCATAGGTTATCTACCATCACCTTCTATAGATCCTGCAAGTGGGCTGGATGAGCGCCCATTTTCACAGTTCTGTTGGAACTGAACAGGTGCTGTACTGATCGATAGTGGATGCCAGCCTTAGAGAGCCTCATGTAAATTGCCCCCTACTTGAATCTTCTACAGAAAGAACAGATTAGAAACATATCAAGCAAATGAAACAAAGCATGGATGTACAGAGGTTCTATTAAGTAGTTCTTAACATTAACATTTTGTGGTTTTATTAGCTGCAGTACAAATTGAAATTTGGCATCTCCATCACTTTTTGTTTCTGCTGTAAAGACATCTGGGCCTTATTTTTCCTCCAACCATTCTGGACTCCCATCAACCATTGACCAATGCCTTTGGCTGACCCCAGTTTTGAGTACATATACTTTATTTCAGCTTGGTTGATGCATGCACTCCATTAGGTGAATTGCACTCTTTGTGGTGGGGTGATGGGGAGGCAAGGAGAAAAAGCATATTCAGGATAACCTGTCACTTCAGAGTTTGGTATATTAGGTCTTCAGTTAGTCCCTGTTCAAACAATGTGAAGGATTTAAAAGGGGTTCACTCATTCTTGAATAAGACTTCTATCTTAAAAGCAAGCACAACCCAATGAAATGAACAGTATGAGAGCTTGCTAAGCAAGCTCATGTCCTTTGATAAGACTACCAGGTCTCTCTCTGTGTGTTGTGTATCTTCAAACACAGGCAGCAGCTTCATTTACATTTAATTGCTTCCCACGGTTTATTCTGAACAAGTGGCAGTTTCTATTAAGAATAATTATTTTTGCCTGTAGTTTGCATTATGATGAAATCTCACACAAAGCTGCAATTGCCAGTAGAGTGCAGCTATTTAAAACCTCATCCCTGAAATAAGCAAGAGTGCTTTTAATAAATGAGAACATTCATGTAAGTGGGCCAAACTGGATATTTCATGTCCTATATGCATATGTCATGACTTATTTACACAATTAGATGTAATACTTAGAGAAGGTCATGCTTACGTCGTCATTGGACTAATTTTCATAGTTAAGATGTATTTGTCATGCTCCTTTTCCTTACTTTTGAGTTAGAACATGCTTAGGTGGATTTTTAAGTAGGGATACTTCTGTATTTCTCTCATCCAATGTTGAGAGACAATCAGGATTCAACAATGACCTGTGAGGCTGATGTTCTGCAGCTATGTTACACCCACAATGCATTGCCATGAGCAATCCCATGTGACCACCATCCCCTGTGAACCAAAGCGCCACTTTGGCCTTGCCTTTCCCTAACCTTGGAGACTTCAACAACAACACCTATGTTGTAAAACTGAGGAGTAGAGATGGGCATGAACCAAAATACGAACCAAAGTTCATGACGAACCGTGCTGCTTTGTGGTTTTGGAATTGGCAGTTCCTCAGAGCCCATTTCTGATGAACCACCACAAACTTTAGGCTGGTTCATTTGGTTCATTTTTTGGTTCATCACTGCAGACAGCCTGGTGCCGATCAATCAGTTTCCTAGGCAACAGGGGATGGACTTCCTGCAGACCTTCTGCTGCCCAGGAAGTGGCCTTCTGCTGGCCTGGAAGTAACCTTCTGCTGACCTGGAAGTAACTGTTTGCTGAACCAAACAAACCGGTTTGCAAACCAGGGCAGGTTCATGAAAGTTTGTGGTTCATGGTTTGTGAAATGCAACAAACCACGAACCGCATGGTTCATTTTTTTTCCAGTTCATGCTTAGTTGTAAGCTTTTTTTCCAGTTTGTGCTTAGTTGTAAGCTATTTTTTTTTTAAAAATAGCAATATGAACTGAAGCAGATTCTCTGGAAAGACATCACAGACATTTTCTAAATAAATAATCTGAGTCCATAAACAAATAGGCAGACAGTGCACTTGCTTTGATTGGCATGATATGCTCTGAAAATGAAGAACAAACCAGCAACCTGCCACATTTTGTACTCATTAAAGCTTACCACATTTGTTACCCAGTACAGTTTCCAAAATGCCAGCATCCTCACATTGAGCATCTCTAGAAAAGGCTACAGCTGGTAAAAAGGGTAAAAAGAGAGGTTAAACGTGCAGTATAGGAGATTTGTGCATCCATCTGTAGATCTGGTTATATCAGCCTACTTGAGCTGCAAACCTTTCCTTCCAAAACAAGCTGACTTCTCAGCATCTAATTAGTTATGCTTGTGACCAACAGGACATCATTCTACTCTTATTCAAACTACTTGCAAGGCACGCTGGTAAATTACTACAGTGATAACACTAATTATTCATGGGCTCTTTTACTTGCTTTCAAGTCCTTTCAGTTTGTAATTATACTTTGTAGTTTCATAAGTTATGCAGTGCTATGCAATGCATCTTGCAGTGTGTAGAATGCTGCTAGCTGTTACAGCCCCATTGAATCAAACAACTGGATTTATCCAACAAGAGAAGAGCAATTATCTTCTTAGTGGCATTCATTCTGCTGTGGGTGAAAAATAAGTGATTACCTTGTGGTGGATATTGGCAGTTTGTATAAATTATATTGAACAGGATTTTAGGTTAACCAGTTTAGCTGTACATTACACAGTATATTTAACATATGCTTATGTCAGGCAATAGCTGAACTCATATCAGTTCCTGAAAGCAAGGGCATTGAAATTTTATTCCTAAGTTTTGAGATTTTAGTATTCAGTGATTATTGATCAAGATTCATAACGAATGTGAAAAATCAGCATTTGCAATAGGATTGTCTTATCTCTGCAAAGCCTATCGGACGTGCAGTAGTGCATCACAGCTTTGATTTACATCCTCTTTTGGAACATATGCCATCTGCATACAGATGTTCCATGTTCTTATACATTGCTAATCCTTGCTGCTTAAAGGAAAAGCAAAAGAGGTGGAGGGAGTTGCTCTATTAGCTAGTCTAATAAAGCTGCAAGCATCTCAGCCAATGCAGATCTAGAATCATGCTCAATTGAAAAAAACCTGTAAGTCTTCAGCTCCAGACAGCATTGCTAACCCACACACTATGTGTGTGTGTGTTTGCACGTGTGTGTACATGCATGTGTGTAGACACACAGAGAGAAAATCATCTGCTTCTTCAAGACTGTAATCAAATAACAGGCAACTTGGGGTGGCACCAAGTATACCTTGCAACAGTTTTGAATAAAGCTTTTCTGTTTTGAATTAGTAACATGTCTTTGCAGTTTTTTATTATTCAAGATAGAGGAATTTATGACTATTAGTCCAAGTTAATTGTCATACAGTTTACAATTTAAGTGCTATGTTACTGATAGTTTTGTCTAGAAGATGCAATCCACAGAAAACCACCATGTGGCGGTGTTTTTTCAGAAGTACTTGCATTTGAACCTATGCTTAGATTCCTTAGATCACAACACATATTTATTTATTTATTTAAAACATTTATTAGCTGCCTTTTTTACCTTGCAGGAACTCAAGGTGTCTTACAATATGAATAAAATAACTGACACAGAATGAATAAAATGAAGTTCAAAAACACAGTCATAAAATGAATAAAACAATATTTAAAAATACAGTTTAGGACTGCCAATAATTATGTTTTAAAAATTAAAAAACAGTCCTAAATAAAATTGTCTTCATCTGCCTCCTGAAGATCAGCAGAGGGGGCCAGGCCAGGCCAGGCTGCCAACAAAAAAATCCTCTCTTGTGTAGCAACCAGATGAGCTTCTTCAACAAATGTTAAACAGTCAGGAGGGCCCTCCCTGTGACTTTAATTCCAAGGCAGGAACGTAGAGGAAAAGATGGCCTTTCAGATGCCATGGTCCCAGGCCATGTAGAGATTTAAAGACCAAAACCAACAACTTGAACTGTGCTTGGGAGTGGACTGGTAGCTAGTGTAATAGATGTAGTATCAGGGTCACATACTATTGATAGCTGTCCCCAACCAGCAGTTGTTACCGGAACTGCTCTGTCTGAATGGGGAATTAGCTAAGCAGTCCAGAACTAAATTTAGCGCGGATCTAACCATCTATACCAAGGTCCCTTCTCCAGACGCTCACGTAATAAAGAAGCAGACTAAATCACAATACAATGTGTCTTTACTAGTAATGTGGCGTATGCCTGAACTTGCACACACACACAAGGTTACATACAAGAACTAGGAAACTTAGAGGTAGGAAAATAGAGATGGTCGCATTAGCAGGTACCCCACGATGAAGTTGGGTATACTTACAATCCTGAAGCAGAGATATAGCAGTGAGGTGGTCCAATGCCAGCACCAGAGCCATGAGTAGAGAGACAGCAAGAGGGTCGGGATAGGAATGACACGCCGGCTGGGATCAGGAGAGGAATGACGCATGCCATGTGGCCTGAGAGGCTGGCTTATATACCCCAAAACATACCCTGGGGCTGGTGCTGTTCTTGTGGTTCTCACGGGTTAAAACAAAGGTTTTAATGGCTTTCTGAATGCCTTAGATGGGCCACTTTAGGATTCTGATTATATTATAGTGACACCTGAGGAAGAGGGGACAAAGGAGGGGAAGATCCGGGCGTGTTCAATGGATGTTCCAGCAAATCGGGCTTGTCCTGATGTCATCAGCTCTGGAATGCGGAGGCTGTTTTGAGATGCATTCACTAAGTGCTTGGGATGGCCGGCGCTTAGCTTCCATTCCAGGTGGCTATTGAAATATGCAGAGCAGGGCGAGGTTCTCTCGCTGCGTACGTGGTCGGCTCGCTTCTCCGAAATGGCTTCCCAAAGCAGGCTGCTTCTCTGGGTCTTCTGGCTGCCTAAGAACATGGCTGCCGGCTGGGCATGACTGGGGCTTGCTAGCAGGCTGCCCGGTAGTGAGGGCAACCTCAGTGACCGGCCCGCAGGAGGCTCCAGGTGGGAACTGGCCAGGGGGTGCCTGGTCAGGCTCGCTGGAGGTCTCCCCGGCTGGCACCTGGCTGCTAACAGCGCGGCTTGGGCCCGGGTGAGGCAGGCTTCCATGGAGGCAGGGAAACAGCACGTAAAATACAGTCCATAGCAGGGAACAAGCACAGCCCGTGAAAGATGGCGAGGCAGGCAGGAGGCACACATGTAGTGGAGTCCAAACACACAGGAAGGTCCAGATATAGGCCTGGGCAAGGCTGCCCAGAAAGAGAGTCCTTAGCGTAGTTGTCCAGACATGGATTCAGGAAACTGACACAGTCTATTGCAACAGCAGGATAACTAGCAAGCAGGCAGGAAACTGACATGTGTACTAGAGTGCACACATGCAAGGCAGTCTCTGGAGTAGTTATGAAGCAGCAGTACAGGAAACTCAAACACAGTTCATGGCAGACCTTAGAGCAGGAGAGGGGGCCTACTTGGCAACACAGTCTAGCTACGGCATTCTGCACTAGCTACAGCTTCTGAACACTCTTCAAGGGTAACCCCAAAAGAACTCATTGCAGTAGTTCAATCTAGATGAAACTAAGGCATTGATCACTGTGGCTAGATCTTACTGAGTCATGAATGGGCACAACTAAGCCATGAATGGGTGAGCCATCCAACCAGCCTCCTGCCATAGGGAGCTGTTTGTCCCCCCCCCCATCTGTATCCATCTGGTAGCTGGCCACCCTGCCCCATGGACTTGGTTAGGTTGAATGGGTGGTACAATATGTGCACAGCTGTTTTAAAGTACTGTAACATTGCTTGATGATTTTATATTTTATGCTGCCATGTTTTTATTATTGTATTTATTATACTGTTGTGATCTGCTCTGAGACTGCTTGCGGGGAGAGTAGAATATAAATTCAATTCAATAAAATGAATAAATAAACTGGTGCACCAACCAAAGCTGCGCAAAAGCACACCAAACAACCACACCCACCCAGTTTTCTAAGGTGACTGCTGGGTCAAGCAGTGCTCCCAAGCTGTGAGCCTTGCTTTTCAAGGTTCTTGCCATCCAAGAGAGGAGAGATCTCAAGTTCCTGGTCTGCTTTTTTGCTAACCCAGAGAACCTCTGTCTTGTCAGGATTCGGTTTCAGCTTTTTCACCCTCATATTGTCATTCAACAGCTGACTGAAATTTTCTTATGAAGGATTAGATCCACAGGAAGTCTTCTGTGGGTGAAAGGATTTCAGACCATTACTTTCTTGCATCTGTCCCATAGCAGCCCTAAATTCCCCCTAAATTTCTGTTCAAGGGGAGGTAATTTCAGGGAATATTTAGGGTTGAAATAAGAGGGAGGAGAGGAGAAAGTCACATTCTGTGGAGGGAAATCCTTCTGCCCACTGAAAAACTCCAGAGATCCAAGTTAAGCATTTTTCATTGTAATTTCTTTCTCATATATAACTTACTTGCAATTGTCTTTGTTTTTACTTGTATAAATTGGAATCAGACGTAGAATATGTGTGCAGGATTAGTATTTCTCATCCTCTCATTAAAAGCTTCTTATTGATAATAAAGAATTCTTAAAACAATTGTACTACTACATATTTGCATAAAAAGACAACTGTGCAAAAATAAAAATGATAAATTATCATAATAAGCAAGAAACTTTTAATGTAAGAACTTAGCTGGCTTGGCCCAAGAGTGAGAAGTCTGAAGCTCAGTTCATTGAAAATCCAGCCACACATTTCTTTTTGGATAGTACATTAGAATGGGAAATTTTCTTTTAGTTTTATATGATAATTCTGTATAGATTCCTTCATCCTGAAATACAAGTTTGACTGTGTCTTCCCTTGACAATGAATAGTGCAACTGCCAACAAGAAGTGTTGGAGAGTCAAATGGCCTTCAAAGGAAGCTAGCTGAAAAATAAACAGGGAGACCTGCTGGGTTGTTAAGTGGAATACTCTTAATTCTTCATAGCTGAATTTCTCCCTGAAATTCAACCATCTATTTCTCTTTTTAGGAATTTGAGTTAGTTTTGAATTTGAATTAGTTTGACATTCCAAAATATGACAGTAACAAATGATATGATCCCCATTGTGGACTCAAGGCAAGTTAAATACGTCTTCCACAACAACCCTGTGAGGTAGGTCTGCTGAAAGTGTGTGACTAGCTCATGGTCTCTTAGCAAGCTTCTAATGGCAGAGTGGAGATTTGTACCTGTTTCCTATAGTACTCTAACTATTGTGCTACACTACCGGGGAAGAGTAAGGTAAATAAAAAGGCAAGTTAGGTTGCAGTCCTGCCTCCCCCCCCCTACCCCCATAACTGGCATAATACATTTTATTTGGACCAACCAAAGTGGCACAAAAACCAGCATGCAAGCTGGAAGGGCTGAAGTTACAAAAAGGTTCACCATTGTGTGGTATAAACAGAAACTACATGTGGTTAAAAAAACCCTTCATAGGTAAATTAATGAGAAATCAAAGAGAATTCCTCTTTTGAAAGAGGAAAAGAGAAACAGAGGAATGAATTGCTATACATAAAAAAGAAAGTACACGGGCTTTCTCTGTAGTGGCCCCTACTCTGTGGAACAGCCTGTCTGAGGAGATCAGGAGAGCCCCCACTCTCCTAGCTTTCCACAAAGGATGCAAAACCAAATTATTCAAATAGGCTTTTGTACTGTAGGGGGGGATCTCATATGCTTCGCTAATGAGTTAAGGACAATAGACTTCACCCCTATGTTGCCTTACCTACTACCTGTTATCTTAAATATGTGCTCCTATGAGCTACTTGTGCCTCATGTGGTCTAATGTTAGCCCTAGAATTGCTTATGTTCTGTTTCAACATTTCTTCTACTCTGTATGGATTATGCTATGAATTTGTAAATTGTGTTTATTACATTGTTTATGGAAATGTCTTTGAAACTGACTGTACTAATCTCACAATGTGTAATCTTCCTTGAGTCTCAATGAGAAAGGAAGACTATAAATGACATAATTTTTTTTAAAAAAAAATCAGAAAAAGAAATTCTACTCCTGTAACAGCCCTAGAGACTTGACAAACAAGTGATGATGGTGTAGCATTAGAGGACTCTGAATTGATTCAGATATTGCAAAAGACATGGTTTAATCAAACTAATTGTGGTTGGCATGATTCCCTAAATGCTGTCTACTAAGAGTGTGCACTGAAAAAAATTCCTTTTCAGTTTCAAATCCAGGGTTTCCAAATGAACTCACTTGTGTTATTCGTTTGTTCTAGGTGCCAATTCAAATCTATTCCATTTGAGGTTTTTGTTATAATGAATTTCAGCCAGTGTGCATGCACAAGGTGAGTGCTGTCTGCCCATGTGCATATGCACACTATTCTTTCCAAGAGAGGGTTAGAAAACATGGCTTGAGGGTATCACTCTTAATGGCATCAAAAATAATCACCCAGAACACTGTCATCCCGTCAAATCATCAACTGACCAAGTTAGATGACCAAGTTAGATAGGGTTTACAAACCCCAAAGAATGCTCAGAGAAAGGTGACAAGGCAAGTGGTGGGTGGCCATGCATGCACACACTGTTCTTTTCAACGTAGATTGGAAATGAGGCTCTATTCATGCTCAACCCAAAGCCACATCATTACCAACCATTGGCCCCTTCTCCTAATCCAAAAACCCATTAATCCAATCAGTTTCCCTTCAAGCATTACACACACACACACACAAGAATGTATCCCGAATAAGGCGAGTATTGGCAGGCACACACAATGGTAGGAAACTAGCTTGCAAAGCAGCAGCAGCAAGCCAGCACTCAAGCACCCAAGCAGCAGAGTGCTCCACTGTCTACCAGCATATTGCAGCGAATTTTATTTTAAATGCCTGGATCCTCCTCAATGCATCTCTCCCTTAATTTTCAATTTTCACCCTAATCTGCATAACATAAGCCTTTGTGGCAGCTGGGATCTCAGAGGATGGAGAAGACCCTCAGTAAAGACATAACAAGCAAGTATGGCTTATTTTATGAGCGGAACAGCATTGCTTTCTTCATGAAATATCCACATAGTCCCACAACAGCATAGTGAATGGAGAGTACAGATCATAAATAAGCCTGCTGCTCTCACTGTCTTCTGTATTAATCTCTGCTGAAATGACAGCTAAGGGAGTTTCCTCTGACAAAATCCTGGAGTGAGGCCATGTCAGGCAATAGATGGACAATAAGCTTCTCTTCATACAAACTCCTGCAGTCAAGTTCACTGCAGAGGAACTGGAAGTTACCTTTCTTCTGGATTTAGATCACAATAAGGCTAAGATTCTGGTCAGTTTCCTTCTATTGCCAGGTTTTTGGGCTAGATGAACTGAAAGAATAATCTTGTTTTTCCCCAGAAGAAAAGCACAATCTCACAATCTATTTGAAGATCAACTGTGTGAATTGGTGAATTTTTTGTATTTCTTATCAGAAGATTAAATTATCTGTTCAGTCTTTATAAACTTCTTTCATTCTCTTGAAATGCTGCAAAAAAAGAAATGTAGTGGCTGCCTTTTCTTAAGCAAAGGAGAGCATTCCAGTACTTTGCACTAGCGATTATGGAGGCATGTTGCTGTCTTGAAAAGTTCAAAGAGAACTGAATGTGTTGGTTGTAACCTTAAGATCTTTAAATGGTTTGGGACCTAGTTGCTTTACAGCTTCTTCCCTCATGTGGGATGCGGATACCTCAAGTCAGCAGAGGTGTTGTGGAAGCAGGAGTTACGCTGATTTAAGTGAAAAAGGAGCTAAAGAAAAGCTTAAAGCCCCCCTTTCTCATTAGGATCTCAAATCTTCTAGACAATTCTGTACTGTAAAATGTATGGAGAATAAAGGTTATCTTGCTTATAGATTATTTTAGAAATAACATTATGCATATTATATAACATCCGTTCTGAATAGGCATGCTGAAAACTTCATAACGAATCTTCAGCAGACGAACAAAACATTTTCAGAGCCTGCAATCACTCATGAGATTGGATTGGATTTCTTGGCTTGGCTTGCATTTCCTAAAAAAAATAATACTCAGTGTTTATTTACATAGGACCACCTTTTTAGTCATTCTTCATTTAAACAATTGGTGGCAGAGTGTGGTAAAGCAGCACAGATGGGCAGGAGGAGGGGTACGTGCACTGTCTATGACAATATGCACAGAAGGATCAATTTGCTTGTAAACCAAATTCTTCATCAAACAATCACTGCCCTGCAATCAGTGGATGAGCAGGGCATGAGCTAAACCAACGGGTGCACAACCATTTGTACTACTGCAGTAGTGAGTAGAATCCTGTCCTATATATAGGATTCCCAATACTGCCTAGGCAAAAGTTGAGGTATTTGGGTGGTGGTGACTGGGGAGGGTGGAGTTTGAACAATGTGATTTCACTTATGGGTGATGTTCTAGGAATTTCCTGTAAAACCTATGGTAAATACCATGGAGACTAAGAGAAAATCTTCGAACTTCATTATGGTGGTACTTTTTTTCTTCTGTTCTTCCATTTCTCAAGAACAGGAGACGAGTGGGGAGTGGGTAGTTCCATAGAACAGCATCGAGCTGATACTGACATGTCATTTCTGGAATAAACCTGGAAGAGACATTGGTGTAAGACTCCAGGATTAACCAAAAATTCTATGATAAAACAATTGAGTTTGGGGTGAATCCTCGAGTGTCACATTGAGACTGTGACATCACTTCTGGGTTCATGCTGGAAGTGATGGTGAAGTACCAGTGCAGCACTGATTCCCCCCACACACACATTTGCTCCCCACTGCTCCACTAAGTAGCAGTGGGAGCAGCAGGGCCTGAGGCAGCAGACCCAGTTATCCTATGAGAGATTAAGGTGGGGGGCAGGGAATTTTCCACTGGACCAGACAATTACTAAGCCTAATAAATACGTTGCAAAACTTTAATACAGAAATTGGTCCCCCTCTGCACCTAGTGTATGTGTGTGAGATTGTTTTTTGCCCTTCTGTCCATATAAAGCTAGATGAGGGGGTGAAGTAGCAGCTGGACACTTCATATGCCTGGGTAATCAGTCCTCCCAGCATGAAAGAGGGGGATAGGGTGGTTGTGGGGGGGATGGACTAAGAGGAAAATTCACTTTGCCTGCAGACGCAGCTCATGTACTCCACAGCATTTCTGTGTTGCGCTGGGAATGACGTCATTCCTAGCACGACATGGAAGTGACAGGCCATGTGCTAGGCTAATTTGATAAAAATCAGCTTACAATCTAGTGTTTGGAGCAGATTTTTACTAAATAAACCCCAAGTGCCCCCCGTCATTTCCATGTTGTGCAAGGAACAACGTTATTCCTGGCACGATGAGGAAATGCTTTGGAGTGTGTGGGAGTGCTCTGCAGGGTTCCTAGGCCTGTTGCTGTGCCTCTCCCCACCCCAGCACCAGCCTGGTGAGTGGTAGCAGGGGATAAAGCCTGGGAGCAGCCCCACCAGAGGACTGGTAACCCTACTGCCCTCCCACCCATGTGAAAAGCAAAGTGGAATGATCCATTTGTGGATCAAACAGGAATTGGGGAGAATGGAGGTCATCGCGTTTGCCAACTCCAGTTTCAGAAATGCCTGGAGATTTTGGGGTGAATTGAGCAAAGCTTGGAGTTTGGGGAGGAGAGGGACTTCATTGGGGTATAACACCACAGCAGTCACTTTTGCCAGGGGAATTGATCTCTATAGTCTGAACTCTGAAGATCATTTGTAATTTGAGAAGATTTCCAGGTTCCACTTGGAGGTTGGGAGCCCAAAGTTGCATGAATTGGGGAGGGGGGGTTGTGGTCAACTGCTTCACTCTGCATTGAGCGGTGGTGGTTAGCATTAAGTAAGTTTGGTCTTTAAGGACTGGGGAAGCCATAACACAGATTGAATAAATAGGTGAGCATCCTGCAATTTATAAGGATGAAGGGAGGCCACCTAGACCATCTGTTTACTGGCTGTTATTGTCAGAGATAATGGGACAGGAACATCTTTGGTGCTGGGCACCATCAGTTCAACATTTACTGTTCCATGGCATTGAAGAAGGTGAGTAATACTTATTTTTCATTCTTATGTCACTACTGGAAGAATTGTTAAACACAACAAAAGTTGTGTAACATATGACTTCTCTCTAATCTGTTCTACTTTTTAATAAGCTTACCTCTCTTGGATCAAGATTACATTAGGAAGCACCAGAAGGACCAGGGAGAAGAAAATCATTTTAAATAGATGAACATATAAGTTAACTGAAGAATTGCTGGGTCCTACTTTGTAATTATTTTTTCCATAATAACCTGGAATCATGTGGGGTCTTTTATAATACTCAGAGATAACACTTCACAGATGAATTCTGGAGAGGTAGCTATTGTCCTTAAGGTGCCACAAGACACTGTTGTTATTTTGACAGCAACAGACCAACATATTTATTACAGCACCATCTTTTCTGAGCCAGAACCCAGTTCATTACATACCAAATACATGACAATCTAAACTAAAGATATTATTAGTAGATATGTGCATAACCCTACATAATACTGCACATACACAGCTCTTCTAACCTAAACGTACTTTAGGGTAACCTTGTAAATAGCCCTACCTTCCCACAGATACCTATGTAAGTAATCTGTGACATATGGACAACCTATGTGTTATGGGAACAGCAGACGATCTTTTTCTTATATGAGCTGTATGCTTCAAAGGGTCTCAAAGAGCAACATTTTGAGGTGATACTCTGTGCTATTTTACAAAGCAAAAGGAGGAGGGAACCTCTTTCCTGCTTGTTCTCTTGAATTGAATTAGAATTGGATCAGCCATTGGATCCCCATCAGCCCCAGCAAACCAGTACATTCTGAGTATGCTCCAAGTGTAGCTACAGGCCACTTGCCTATATAATGATCAATGCTGCCTGCAGTACAGGTCAACTCACTAAAAAATGTTGCTCAATTTAAGTTATTTTAAAAATGTTGCTCAATTTAAATTACAAATGGATCAGCAATTTGAGAGTATGAGGTGCTCTCAGCTTGCAACAAAACAGGAAATGCATTATTTTTATGCACATCATTTGTGACTAGACATGGGCATGATCTGAATTACAATTCCACCCCCACCCCCCGATTTTGGCGTTTGCATCATCGTGACTCAGCTAATCGGTTCCGTCCATGGCAACTGATCCAGCAGTTGGAGGTTTGCTTGTTCTGGACTTGATCAGATGTATCGGTTTCTGTTTGGAATTGCAGACACTCAGGCGCCAGTAATTTATTCCCGGGGCAACGGAGCCAGGGGAATGAGCTGTGTTTGCCCTCCTTCTGTCGCCCTCGAAACATGAATGGAAGCCCAGCTTTCCTTGATTAGCAGGCTTCCTTCCAACCACGGAGCAACAACCCAGGGGAGGGAGGGGGAAGGGGGTGTTCTGAAGCCATGGGCACAAAGGAAAGGCAAAAGGCAGCGCGGGAGGCTGGAAGGCTGCCCATGCCGTTCGTCTTTCTCCAGGACAAGGGGCGCGTGGGCAAGCTGGCTGCCCATTGTACTGGGGAAAGGCAAAAGGCAGCGCGGGTGGCTGGGAGGCCACCCACGCCATTTGTCTTTCCCCAGGACAAGGGGCGCGTGGGCAAACTGGCCACTCCTTGTCCTGGGGAAAGGCAAAAGGCAGCGCGGGAGGCTGGGAGGCCGCCTGCAGTGTTCGTCTTTCCCCAGGACAAGGGGCGCGCGGGCAAGCCGGCCGCCCCTTGTCCTGGGGAAAGGCAAAAGGCAGCGCGGGAGGCTGGGAGGCCACCTGCGCCATTTGCCTTTCCCCAGGACAAGGGGTGTGCGGGCAAGCCGGCCGCCCCTTGTCTTGCGGGGCAGGTGAATGGCATGGTCAGCCACCGAGCCACTCGCGCTGCTGCCAGCTCCGCAGCGCACCAGGACAGCCAGCTTGCTGCGTGGGGGGGGGTGACCCAGGAGCGCGTGTGCACGCACAAGAGCCTGACTACGGTTGCCCTGGGTGCTGGCAACCGTAGATCCGGCCCTGGGAATGTCCACTCCCTGAGGGGAGGCAGCTCGTTGCCCGGTTAAAAACCTCCCCCCCTCTACTCTAAGTGTATGTGTGTGTGTGTGTGAATGTCCCCTCCCTCCCTGAAGGGAGGCAGCTCATCGCCGCCTCCCCCTGCCCACCGGGCCTGGCAGCCACTGCCACCAACCACCATTCCTATATCGCTGGAAACAGCAGGGCGCCCTCCCGCTTTGGCCTTCCTGATTCCGGATCGGAAATGGGACTTGATCGGTTAGAATTGGTGGCCTGGGTTCGGCAGTGGCCCGGATCCATGAACAGCTTAATTGGTATTTTTGTTTGGATCATGCCCATATCTATTTGTGACTATCACACCATCATGAAACAAACCTTTATTGATCCTGAAAGAACTTTGGACTTCAGAAATTTAGCACTGGAAGTTAGAAATAAATAAGAAAATATTGACTTATATTGCCGCTCTAAACCCTTGTCAGTAAATCAGATTAAATCAGATTAAATCTAACTAAAATCTTTATAGTTATTATTATAATGAAAGATGTATGTAGATTAGTACCATTTACAAATTCCCCAAGGAATTTGTGGTCTAAGTGGATATTACTTAAACAAAGCTTAACAGCACAATTTACAAATAAGATTTCACCACGATTATGGGAAAATTTACCCCACCAGTACAATGACTGACCTTGTTTTCATATCTGGTGAAACTCCTGGATTGGGGCTTTGTCCGTGTATGCTTCAACCATGCCATGAAGCGAACTTAGTCTGTTAGAAATTTCAGAGCTGGCAGTGACTCCCCAGATTGTGTTTGATAGAATTATAGTGTAACCCAGGATGTGCGGTGTATTCACAGTCCTAAATTCCATTACTCCACTTGCCAAAAGCAGGCAGCCACTTCAGCTGCCAAGTCACAAGCTAGTTTTTCATGCTATTGCTGTTAAAGTGGACCCCTAGATCGCTAATCACTTCATGATTATAACAATTGTAAACTGTGAGTCAGTACCTGGATTTAAATTGCAAATGGCTGAATAAAACTAGAAAGAACTGAGGGCATTATTTAAGAGGTGGCTAGTTTTAAAATACAGTCTTTTCTTTAAAAAAAAAAGAACTATTTTGCCTTTATGCCACTTTTGTGATTATTGACTTATATTCACTCTATTGCTATTGTTTGAAATAGGTTTTTTTTTAAAAAAAGATTCTGGATCTTCCCCCCCCACCCCATCTTGTTGCCATGGATGTGTTTATATTATTACTAGGACACAGTTTAATCCAAATACCCTCAGAGAAATTCCTTCTGAGATGCATATAATTTAAAAAAATCTAACATCATTAATCTATGAAAACCTATTCTTGGGAATTACATTAAGTGGAAATCTACAATCAAATCCATTACACTGGAATTCTGGAATGAAATTTAACTAAAACAACCTAAATGAATTATTCTACCTAGTTTGTGCAGCATCCGGTTAAATCAGTTGCACTGCTATTAAACAATGATTAGAACTATCTGGAAAAGTATTTGGGAACCCTGTGGCCTATGAAGTATGGCAATAAAAACAATGGGAATTTATCCTCTGTCAAACTGTTAAACCTATTAGAAACAAACAAACAAATATTGGGTATGCAACCTAAATTTGTCTTCTTTCAATAATTCTCTGTTTTGTTGTTCTATATACTCTCTCTATATCCTTCAGAATTCTTACTTGTGAAAGACGTTACACGCCTGCAAGGAATAAATGCTTATACGTTTGAATAAAAATTCTTACCTACTCAGTAGCCACACTACTATTCTGATTCTTATCTACGCTAATGTGATGTCATAACAATGTTCATAAATATATTAACTGTGCAGAATGAAAGTATCACTCATAGGGTTGGATCCAGATTAACTTTCTGTGGGCTCAAGGATTTCTGCACACAGAAAGAACAGGATTGGGCATTTCAGGATGCTGAAAAGGGAGTGATAAAAGAGTTTTCTGTGAGTGGAAATCCTTGTGTCTATGGAAATGTCTAATCCAGATCCAAGCCACAGAGCCTAGGGACAGGAGGGGTTGCGTGCAATGAGCAAGAAAGAAAGTGCTGGAATTCAGCTTATAGTTGTTCTTCAAGGTCCTACCAGTGTGGTGTAGATGTTACCCTGGGGATTTAATCAAGGCATCCTGCGTTTTCACAGTCCTAACAACTCCATATGTGGAAACTCAAGTAGTGCAGCTCAGACAAGCTTCGTCTTCCCTTTTATCCAGAGGATATCCAAAGCTGTACTGACCCAAGGAAATTTTCCCCACAGCATATGCAACCAGGTATGCTTGGTATGCAAGGATGTCTTCCTATTAATTGTACTACTTTGTTAACCCTGACAACATATAGCCTCCATGTCTATGCTTTCCTTTAAATGACAACACTTTCTCCAGAGAAACTGAGCTGTATCCAGGCAAATGTCCTTCGATGTGCCCTTGTCCTGTCTAAAACCTTAGTGTGTTCCCTTTTTTTGTCTCAGCCACTAAGGAACAGACTGTAAATGCCACAGGCTGTAAAAACAGATTCTTCTTTCTGTGAGAATTCTTTACAAAATATGGAAGGTGATGTTTCCATGCTATGAGACAGCTGTTCCACCAGTGGTTTGTTCTCTAATGTTTCCCTTGGCAAATTAAAGACTCTGGTAACTGAAGTGAAATGTATTAGGAGGCGTAATGCATTTGGACTGCTTCAAAATGAACAGAAGACAGAAAGTTTTCAAAAGACCAGCCCTCCCCTTTCCACCTCTACTTGGCATCCCTTCAAATTATGAGCAGGGCTTATTGAAAAAGCCTTTACATACATACATTCTTTTACAAATTGAGGTCCAGCTTTTTAAAAACATAGGGCATATGTGCTATCAATTGCACATGTGCTACTGCCAGATAAATCACTTCAATCGAAAGATTTTCTTTCTTATAAGTAAGCAAAAGGATTCATTAAACACACTTGTTCATACACAGTACATAATGTAGTTCTGGAATAATGTTTAGTAAGTTAGACTTTGTCTTTAAATAACCTATATGACACATAAGATTCTAATGGAAAATATTCTGAGCTTGTTAATAACACACAAATCTAAATGCAGAGAAGATATAAGAACAAATGCTGCAAATTATGATACTTTTATACATTTTATGCAGTTCAAATAAATATGACCTGTAGCTTGACAACGGTAAGCACTGCAAAGTCCTGTGAATTTGTATACATTCTTATTCTGTGCTTAATAGTTTATTTTAGACATAATTGCTGTGATAAAGATCAGGACAAATATAAATAAATACAAAATTTCAAAGTGCTATACATAAAACATTAACCGAGTATCAAAGCATTAAAAAACACAAAACTGTAAGCATTCTTTACATGGTCACATCACAAGTATTAAAAATTAATTTAGAACTCAAAACAATCCACTCATTTTGTAAGCCTTCGAAGTTATTTCCACAATATTTTTCTGTTAGCAAATATCCAATGAAAAGAGAGTAAGAAAAAAAATGCTCTGAATTATAATGTAGCCAATGGATGCATTAATTTATTGTTGCATATTGTGCTTTTGCTGTGCTATTGCCATCATTTGCAACTGAATTTTCCTGTGTGGAAAGACAATTCAGTTATGAATTACTGCTATTGCACATGTATAGGTGTGAGGTAGGGATGTGATATCCATGTTCAGAAACTGGCAAAAAAGTCAGATATATGCCAATCCACCATAATCCAGCTATGCCAGTTCTCCTAAATAATCTCAGGATCTGATCCAGGCAGCCAGACTGTGCTGGGCCAAATTATCCAGCTTTAGGCAGCTGGTGCAGCAGAAGAGGCTGGGCAAGGCTGGTGGGATAGGGGAAGATGCAACAGGCAGAGTAGATTCCCAGCTGATTCTACCCTAGCTCCAAAAGAGACATTCAAACCACCACTGTTGGTGACCACCTTTTAAACTCTGCAGCTCAACAAGCTCCCCCTCCCCCACCTTGCTTCAGTAAAGGGATTCTTAGGATTCTCTGGTTCAGTATTGGGATTCTCAAGTTTGACATTGGTTCCCTTGCTGCAGTTTGGGTCTGTTGGGCTTTGCTGGTTAACTTTGCAAGGGAGAATCCTTGCAACGGGTGGGGCAGGGGGCGGACAAGCCATAGAGTTTTAAAGCCTTGGGACTGTTTCCTCCTTAGGAAACAATGGAGAATGGTTGAGGGCAGCTTGTTCAGGAACCTGTAGAATTGAACCACAGGGTTCAGCCTTCCTGAAATTTGGAGGTTCTTTAGTGAGCAGACAGGAGTTGGTTCCCTGAAAATATCATGAACTTTGCTTTAAAATGCCCCCCACTAGACATTTTTACCCATAGGGAATAAGGGCCTGTTAAATCTAACCCTGATCGGAGAATTTGATGCTATTTGCGTGCACACCCCTATGTTACCCAAATAGGTGGTCTCCTAATCTGTTGGGGAAATTATCTTAATGAAGACGGGGGGGGGTAACTGGGATTCTCCACCTGTGTTTACAGGGACTGTTCCCTTAAGAGAACTCTCAAAATGAACCAGTCAGATGTTCAACTGAAAAGGTTAATAGTATTAGGTTATTAAAAGAGAAATAAAAGAGCAAACATTAAAAAATCACACACAGCACACACAAGAGGCTAACTAAGAGGAAATCAGGGAGGAAAAGTAGAGAAAGCCATTTCAGGGAAGACTTTAGTTACCAGTCTCAAAGACAAGTCCACTGAGACAGCAGCAAAATGACCAGCATTTCACAGAGAAGAAAAGAAAACCCAAATGGATTTGGGGTCATGCGTTGGGATCCAAAGACACACACATACACTCACTGGTGGCTAGGGAGTCCAGATATAGGGCAAAATGCTCCCTGGGGCAAGCTGACATCTTCGCCTCCCAAACAATGACAATGGGTTTTCTGGAGGTGGATAATGGGAGGGGAGACACTTGATGGGCCTACCAGAGATGGACTATAGGTGTAAATGGCATTTGATGACCCTGCGGGTACCAGATGGGAAAAGCTACCAGGTTTGATTAATAGTATTAGGTTATGCTTAATCGGGGTAAATGGATGAGGGGAAGTGAGGCAGGATGTGGATTAAATTAGTCAGGATTTCTTCAAAGAACTATTGATCTAAATTATGTGTCTCTCTGGGACGTGGAGGGGGCCATTGGTCAGTCAGCCACTCTGATTCTTAATCTAACATATTTTCCAGGCCCCTACCTAGCTGGCATCTATTTTGCTTTATTTCAGACCAGGCAGAGTCTTGCACTTATGCTATATGATGAAGGGTATTTAGGATTTCATATCTATAAACTGCCCCTCAGTGGGAGGAGGGGTCTGACTGCTAACATCTAGTATGGGGTGGTATATAGCAAGTTATAAAGCACAGACACCCACACTGAGAATGTGATCCAGACCTTTTACATAGGGGCAGGTAAGACACTGCAGCATTTCCAGGATTATCCTAGCAAAGAGGGGACAGTCCAAGAAAAACAGGTTGCTGTAGCCCCTACTTGTTCTTTCTTGACCAAGAAGATGACACAGATAGGAAAGAGACCTTGTAGTAGTTGAGGTGTCTGATCAGGATATGGGAAACGCAGGTGCAAATACTCACTGAGGGACCTCAGGCCACTCAATCTCTCTCAGCACAACCTACTTCTTGTAAGGATAAAATAGAAGATAAGAGAATGCTGTAAGCCACTTCAGGTCTGCGTTAGGGAGAAATGCATGGTATAAATGAAGTAAATATCAATCAATAAATAAGCCAGTAGAATAACAGCTCATCACTTACACAGACAACAGCAGCTACCTTGCAGATAGTAAGTCAAGGGCATACAGTAAACTGACACGGACAGGTGGTCTGAAGGTAGGGTTGCCAATTTAGGCTGGAAAATTCCTAGAAATTTGGGGATGGCGCCTGAGGGTGGTAAAGTTTGGGGAAAGGGAAGGATCTTAAACAAGTATAATGCCATGGAGTAACTTACAAAACTGCGATTTTCTCCAAAGTAACTGATCTCTGCAGTCCGGAGATCAGTTGAAATTCTGGGAGATCTCCAGGCCTCACCTCAAGGTTGGAAACTCTGAAGTACCAGAGGGAAGATCATGTGGTCTCTATGAGACACAAGTTTCCTGGACTTAATACCCCTCCATAGCACTTTACTGGATTTTTAAGAGCACCAGACTTCCAAAGCAATGAGGATTATGATATCCTGTGATACAGAGTAGGGAGCTAGTTCCTGGTCCCAGCCCACCCCCCTTACATATCCCATATCATTTCACAGCAGCAGGTTTTGGTTATCAAAGAGGTGTAAGTTTTTGTTTCTTACAAAAAAATTATCATTTTAGCTTAATTGTTCATAAAGTTGCATAAAGGAATAACTAAATAAATAGAAAGACTTCTTCTTTTGTTAACAGTGAGCTTCATTAGAAGTGGTAAAGAAACGCAGTGCGTGGGCCTCCCTTTAAACTACCAAACCCAGTACAGTCACTGAGTTTAATTTGGTACAATCACTGCAATATTTCTATTTTAAGATTAAATTGTTATAATGTTCACACACATATACATGCTCACACAAAGGATTACAATATTAAGCTAATTTGATGTTAAGAACAGGAAGAACTGTTGTGATATAATTAAACCAAAACCTGTGCTTATCATGAGCCCATAGCAATATTATCAAATCGTAAATAAGAGATACAGTCCACAATCTCTGTCACAAAACCTTTAGGCAAATTACATTCTCCATCTGGTAATTTATTCTACATGGATTGTTGCATAAATGATCCATAATCTGCCCTGCTCAAACCACACCATTGTTTGGGGATGGCTCCCATCCCAAAACTGGCTCCCATCTATTCTATCTTTTACCCTTTTGCAGGCGTTTCCTGGCTGCTTAAATCACACATTATTGGATCCTGCAAAATCTTAAACCAGTTCACTAACTGAATTTGACTGTGATGCTCTTTTTGGTGCACTGTTTTTAAAAATACGTTTATACAGACCCAATTCCCCTCCTTACTACAGATTGCATTCCACATGGCTTTTGTCTATGCTGGTTTGATGACCCCCACCATAACCTTTATGATGGTCAAAGGAGACTTCCTCCTTCCTTTTCTCCATTCTTTAAATGCCCTTTTTGACCTACATGTTGTAGCTTTGTGAACCATTATAATATGGTAGCAAATAAAACTTGGATTCTGCAAACAGAGCTATATGCCTCTGAAAATCCCCCTCCAAAAGGAGGTTCAAGTGAGATACCACCTACTGCATTCTGTTGTATGTGTTGTTTGGCTTGTGCTTTTATGACTACTGAGCATTTTTATGAGGTAGAACTACATTTTATGTTCCACCTGTACACTTGCATTAGAGTTTTGACTATTCAACATTAAAGTGCACTTTTATCAACAGTGATGGGTATGCTATGCATTGTACAAATTCTAACTGGCTTGCCAATTATGAGTGGAATCTCTGAAGGCTTGCTTCCTAAAATTGGTTTACATTGTCCAAGTGTTTTCTTCATGCGCATGCTTAAGAGCTGATACAAACAGGGTGGTCATAAGGACAAAATATGTGTGGATGTGTTTGTGGGGAACCATGAATGAAATTCTGATTAGAGGTGGGCACGAACAGCAATACGAACAAAACAAAAAAAAGCCACGAACAGCCCGATCAGCTGTTCGTGAGCAAGCTGTTTGTGAGGCCCCGTTCCCGACGAATGTGTTCGTTCCAAGCCCTGTTCATGGAACATCAGCTGTTCGTCAAGCCAGACAGTCTGGCGCCTTTCAATCAATTCCCTTGGCAACAGGAGGCATTGACTTTCTGAACTATCTGAACTCCTGTCGCCCTGGAAACCCCAATCTAAGCCCAGGGGCACTTCACCCCCGACTCAGCCACTTGTCAGGGAAAACCCTGACAAGGGCTGATTGCAGCCTTCCAGGGTTTAAATGTCCCTCTCCCTGCTGCTGCGCAGCACAGGAAGAGGGACATTTAAATCCCCCACTCAGCTGCTTGGCAGGGAAACCCCTGACAAGTGGTTGAGTGCAGCCTGCCGGGGTGAAATGCCCTTCTCCCTGCTGCTGCACAGCAGCAGGGAGAGGGGCACTTCACCCCTGCCTCATCCGTTTGCCAAGGGTGTCCTGACAAAGTCTCCCCCACTCCCTTCAGCCAGCTGGAAGGAGGGAGACTTTGAAGGGAAGGAGGTTCCCCACGCTGTTTGCAAATGGCATGGGGAAACTTCTTCCTTTCAGAGTCTCCCCTCCCTCCCTCTAGATAGCAGGAAGGAGGGAGACTTTGAAGGGAAGAAGTTTGCAAATGGCTCAGGGAACTTTTTCCCCTTCCAAGTCTCCCCCCTCCCTCCCATGAACAGCCAACCATGAACATGTTCGTGAACAGGGTCATTTTCATGGTTGTTCGTGATTCCCTGTTCTTGGATGGCAATTAACAATGAACATTGTGTTTGTTTGTTTTTCCTGTTTGTGCCCTCCTCTAATCCTGATCCCATTGAAGGAACTGTAAGATAAAATTGCATAGACAGATAATATATTACATGAAGTTTGGACTTGGTTCCTGTGGCGCTTTCTGATAATGGAAGGGAGAGGAGAAGCATGACTTCCTCACCTTCCTTTCTTGCTGCAACCCCAACACCTTTCATATGTGATGTATGGATAGATAAGACAGAATAGATCATTACAATGGTCATAAAGGTTGGACTTAGAGCCAGTTTGGTGTAGTGGTTAAGAGCACGGGACTCTAATCTGGAGAGCCGGGTTTGATTCCCCACTCCTCCACGAAGCCAGCTGGGTGACCTTGGGTGAGTCACAGTTCTCTGGAGCTCTCTCAGTCCCACCCACCTCACAGGGTGACTGTTGTGGGGTAATAATAACACTTTGTAAACCGCTCTGAGTGGGCATTAAGTTGTCCTGAAGGGCGGTATATAAATCAAATGTTATTATTATTATTATTATTAGGTCCACTGGAAACTGTCCTGATGTCTCTTGAAAACTTGTCAGTCTTTAAGATGAGACTGGACTTGAATCTTGCTGTTCACAGCCTGTCAGTTAGTCCTGGCTTGTCTGGACTAATCTTGTTATGGAGTGTTTAGAGTCTCCTTTAAAAAAAATGTGGTTGCTACCCCAACTTGTAGTACCCAAATGAATGAAAGCTTTTCCATGTCAGCAGCCTACTTTCTATTCAATGATTTGCTACAGCGTCAAAAATATGCTTCCCCTTTTCCTGAAGTTAACCTTTTTCTTACAGCAAATGGAGGTGCACACTTCAATTAAATTGAAGCCCTCTCCCAGGGAGGGAACGAGGGGTGGATGGATGGGCACTTAGCTTCCAAGAACCCAACACAACATCTTCCCAAAGATTTCATTCCATTTTTCCACTTTGTGGCTGGAGCTCACACACATGGGTAAAAGCAAGGCAGGTATGGAGGTTGTCCCACTTTTCAGACCCCACTGTCAGCAGTGGAGTATATTTGGCTGTTGAGCATGACTGCTGTGACATTCATGGCACCCCTAGTGGTATGCATTCAGACAACCAGTTACATATGTTAGTTTAATTAAAACATGATTTCATGTTAGGTCTGAACTGGAGGTTTTGACCTCTCCGTCACAGACCATTGGCATCAATGAGAACTGTGAAAGGACACATCTTTGCTGTTCTTGAGGTCTTGCTGTTATATAACTCCATTTGTTTCAGTGAGACAGAATAGTTTCCCTGTGAACTGTGCCTGGAATACTTTCATTATGAAATCTTTTTTGAGACTGGCTGCTGGCCACAGTCTATCAAAATCATTCTCTCAGCTTCAGCAGATTGTCAGAGTCAGTGAGGGAAAAAAAAACACTTAATTTTCTCAGCTGAGAGTCCCTTAGAAAGAATGCTGCCTTTCATGTAAACAAGACACCGTAACAGTTTAGCTTAGTGGGCAAAGACTCTGAGAGCATGCATTAAGATGACTCTGCACTGCTGTGGGCTTCCCTCTCGGAGATGACAGCTTAATTACAAATAAAGTGATTTATGTAATAGAAAGCTAAATTTTAAATATTAAAAGTGCCATATAGCCTTTTAAAGCCTAATTTATGTTACTTAACATGTGTTCAAGCACATTGAGTTTTATTCTATATTGTATGTAATAATCACAGGAGCAGGAGTGTTTAAAGTGCCAGCAAGACTTATGGTGACCTTGTAGGTTTTCAACACAAAAGTTGAAAATTATACCAGTTGCCGATGCTGCCACATTTCCAGTGGAAGGGAGTTCCACAATCTGAAAGCAACAGCTGAAAAAGCCCTGTATTTAATTACACAGGGCACTGTTGCTTCTGGGATTCCCCTGTATCAGTGAATCTCAGTGCATTCTTATTCCCTCCTTTGTATTTTGAAAGGGAAAACAATAGTGTTGCAAAGAGTTTCCTTGCTTAACAAGTATAGTATGATACATCCAGTGGAGTGGGTAATATGTAATGCAATCCTATAAAGAATTACTATATATTGTTGAAGGTATACTGTATCCCCTCTTACAGCACATATTTTTGAAACTGCTGGTTTGTACACAACAAACCCAAAGTACATGATTTTGTTTTTCCCTTAACTTTCACTGTTCATGTGGTATTGGGATTTTTTAAAATTGCTATTTTCATACAGTGAAACAAGACTTCATACTCACGTCTCCTAATTCAACAGAACTACCCCATCATGTTAGTTCTACAAGCCATGTTACTTCAAATGGGAAAAAAAACTACCCTCAGAACTAATAGGAGTAAGATAATGGCTAAATAATGGGGTGGGGAAAAATCCCATTACAAGTATTTTAAGAGACATAGATGCATTTATTGGAGATGTATTTACCTGAAAGAGCTGTTTTCAGTTCACATTGGAAACTTCCTGGCTGAAACTACATTAGTGAAAAAGTACAATGTGAAGCCAGAAGTTTTGGAAGGTTTTAGAGTGTTAAATGGAGCACTAGGCATTCTTTACTTACTTAGTGGTGCTTTAGTGACCTCTTAGCAGTTGGGAAGGGAAAACTGTGGATTGAAACGGGTTGTGATTGTTAGATAAGGCCCTTTTATTGAATGCTAAATTCCTGGCCATTTACGCAGAACTATGGCTCAAGGCAGACATAATGTATTGCTAAAGCTGGCACTAAGCTTCTTATATAAAAAGGCACAAGCTGCTCGTTTGCCACAAAAGCCCCCCTCCCCAATTCCTTGGCTCCCAGCTTGCCTTAAATGGATGATGTGATTGGTACTAAATGCGTGAATTAGGGCTTTTAAAAGGGAACAATTCATGAAACTACCTTGACTACCACTTTTTTGGGGACAAATTACCCCAATGTTAGCTATTTGGAAATGGTGCCCTAATCTTCTCCCTCACCCAACCCTGCTAGCTCCCAAGAAATCATTATAATAAATAAACTGAGAGTAAGAATATGGCATGAATATGTCACTGAAGTTAGGAAACGCAACTGTCTGCTTTTAAATTGGGAAGCAGCCAAGAAGAGAGGAAATCTGCATCTTAGGGGAAAAAATAGAAGCAATTATAATACAAGACAGCATTTAAAAAAAAAAACAACAAACCTCTGTGTCAAATGTTTTCTTCAGTCTTTTTGCCAAGGAACTGTCATTCAAGCATTCATTTATTTCATTCTGGACTCATATAAAAACATTAGGAGACAGATACAGGGAATCTTAGGCTTTCACAGTAAACCAACGTTCTTTCAAATTGTGTTCATGGGATTCCTTGAAAGCTTAGAACATTCTTCTCTTTGTTGTATTTAGGCATTGTGTGTACTTTCCCACTAAGCACAGCACAAATCATCTTCAAAACATTTCCCACAATTCTGGCTTCAGGAGAGCTATAGCAATCTTCAGGCAATGTGTCCAAGTCAAGAAACCTGGTATAACTGTTTAATAAACCACTTCAATTTAGTTAGTGTATGTGCAGATCCTTAGGTCCAAACTAGATGAGACACTGGAAGAGGATCTCATTTAGATTGGAATTATGGTACAAGTTAAGAAGGGAATATATACTGATGTTTCCTCAATATCAATAATCAATATAAACTGACTATCCAAATCCTTATAGATAAGGATAGATAAGCAAAGAAGTTCTTCGTGCCCTTTAACAACAGCAACAACAACATTTGATTTATATACCGCCCTTCAAGACAACTTAATGCCTACTCAGAGTGGTTTACAAAGTATGTTATTATTATCTCCACAACAACAATCACCCTGTGAGGTGGGTGGGGCTAAGAGAGCTCTTAGAAGCTGTGACTAGAGATGGGCACGAACCGCATTTCGAACTTCAAAAACCCACATAATTGGCGATCGCGTGATTGCGATCTGGCAGTTCGTGATTGTCCACGGGAAATGAACCAGCATTCAGAAGAGGCCTGGTTCAGTGCGTTCGGGAAGCCAGACAGTCAGGTGCCATCAATCAATTCCCTTGGCAACGGAGCCGGGGGAATGCCTGAACTCTGTCTGCGCTCCTTCTGTCGCCCTGGAAACCCGAATGGAAGCCCAGCTTACCTTGATCGGCAGTTCTTCCTTCCAACCATGGAGCTGCAAAGTGGTTACAAGTTGGGAGAAGACACCCAGGGGATGGAAGGGGGAGGGGGGTGTTCTATAGCCATGGGCACTTCAATCTCATCCCTGCAAACCCTGATAGGCAGCTCTGATGGCCAAACACAGACCTCCTGCATTTCTCAATGTGTCCGCAGCTTATAAATAGCAGTGGGCTCCCAGGCTGGGTTTCACTTTCAGCTAGCAGTGGAGTGTGACAGAGCTGCTGCTCCCTGGGAATATGGGCTCTCTAAGTGCCACGGGGGCTGTTCCATGCCCCACGAACCGTGAACCAGTTCGGCAACAGAAAATGTTTGTTGCAGTTCGCGACCTCGGGATTGTCGTCGGCACTGAACCACAAACTGCAGAGTCGATAAATTTTTTTGGTTCGTGCCCATGTCTAGCTATGACTGACCCAAAGTCACCCAGCTGGCTTTAAGTGGAGGAGTGGGAAATCAGACCCAGTACTCCAGATTAGTGTCCCATGCTCCTATCCACTACACCAAATTGGCTCATTTTCCAGAGCTAATAACAACTGGGCAGCAAGAAAGTGGTTTTTAAGAGATGAGACTGCATGAGGTCGGGGGAAAATGACACACAAAGGGATTCCTAATATGTGCTTCTGTTTTAAAACATGCATCATTCCCTGATGGAAGGAAATTTGAAAAGCAGGTTTTATTAAAAATCAGGGCCGAGCTGAACTTTACTAAGTGATATGATAACATACACCTTGGTTCTTAAGAGATGAAACATGTGAAGGACAATGTTCACCCTTGACTTCTGATTGTCTCTCAGGTAAATAAAATCACACAGAGAGACATTTTTATTTGAAAGTTTTATGTGAAACAACAGAATGAAAACTATCATCCTTGGTTTAAAATTAAACATTTACACTAGTTTGTGCTTTAGTTTATAGATTCTTAAAATAAATTGACTTTCCAGCCTATTTAATTTTGTTTTTAGCAAACAGCTCATAATAAACCTTCTCTTAATCTCTGTTTGTGGATACACCACATGATTTTTACAGGTCTTGTGAATCCTCTCAGGTATTCTGTCTGAAGGGAAGATATAATAAAATTATTATTATTTATAAACCTGGAATGCATAAGTTTTTAAATATTTCCCTATGTTCCTAGGCCTTGTTGCCTTTAGGAATCTATTTGCCACCCCCAGTCGGAATGAAGAGGCAGACACAAGTGTTGGGAATTAAAGAGCTGCTTTATTAAATTACCACAACATATTTGTCAACAGGGCAAGGGTCTAACTAGCGGTACAGGTCAGGCCCTGAGGTCACTCCTGGACCCCCCCGGACCTGTTTGGGCGATCCACCAACAGCCCCAGGGGTGAGCCATCCATGGTATGGCTGTGACCTTGCTGACCTGGAGAAGTGGTTCACCCCCTTAAAGCTCCCCCCCCCAGCCGTACAGCTGCTGGGGGGACCGGCTTGGACAGGGGTTCCCCACCAGGGTGTCTGACCTTGCAGCTGGGCCGTACAGCAGCCAGCCGCACCTTCCAGACCCCAATTCCGCAACAATGGGGATATGCCAGGGGTGGTCACTGGCCCGCTCATTTTTCCCAACTCCTAACCTGCCAACGAATAGTAAACTCAACCCACCAAAGCCAATTGCCTCCTACATAACAGTACAAGGTAGGCGAAAAAACTCCCCACCCAGAAGCTAATGAAGGGTGAGAAGAAAAAATTCCTACCTGGTCCCAGAAACAGCAACCAGCTAGTCCTGCACTGAAATAGGGTGAGGTGGGTGGGCCGAGCACGAGGTGCACTGAAGTGCCAAGGGGCAAATCAGCAGGCAAGACTCCACTTAGTTCCACCCCTCACGTGCGTCCCCCATGGAAGGGAGAGTGCCGTCACTACCTCCTCCTCCTCTGCAGGGACAAAACACGGCCTCCAGCCATAGTGGCTCTTGCCACCAGCCAGGAGTGCCATATTGGATGGCCATTCTTACTAAAAATGGGGAAGAACTGACTCACTTGAAGCATATGGTACATTGAACTCATTTCTCTAAGCCACACAATCTATCTCTGTAGATTAATTATGAAGGTAATTATGAAGCTATTGATTAAGTAAATCACCAAACAATAATCAGAAACATATTACAGAAGAAATACAAGCAAACAACTATTAGTAATAAGTATGTATAAGACACAAGTGTAACCAACCATGTGAGCACAGAGTAGGTGTCCCCAACCTTTTTGAGCCTGCAGGCACATTTGGAAATCTGACAAAGTGTGATGGGCACAGAAACAAAATGACTGCCACAAAATTGCTACAGGATGCGGACCCAGCAACAAAATGGCTGCAACAGCTTACTTTCAGTCACACAGTGAAGATCTTTGTGTTGTGGAAGCACCTTTTTCCAAAGCAATACAAAAGGAAGTCGACTTACCTGGCAGCAGCATAGCTGTCATGCTGAGAGCCGTCTTTTGCAGCCCCGCCTGGAGGGAGAGACAAGCTTCCTTCCTGGGCATCTGGGGCTTTGGCCGGAGGTGGAGCCAAGTGCCATGTTCAGGCGGCTTCACTCTCCCCAGCCACAGTTCCCTTCAGTGCACAGAGAAGGAACATTTTGCTCTCCTCCTGTGCGACGAAGGGAAGCGCGGCTGCTCGGGTTCAGCGGAGGCACTTTTGGCAGCTGCGTGGAGGCCCCTTCTTTGCTCCATGGCAGCAGCTGAGTGGCGGCGGCAGCTTTCTTGGTGGCAGAGAGCTCCTCAACATGGCTCTGTGCGAGTGTGCAGGGAGGCTGGTTTCGCCCATTTCATCTGCTTCTCTGGGCGTCCGTGTTGTGCCTCAGTGGGGAGGGTGCCTTTGCCCAGCATGGGCTTGTGCGGGCAGGGGCTCCTGTGGCAGCCTTTAGAGTTAGCAGCCCATTTTGGGGCCACTGGAAGTGGTGGTGCAGTTTTATGCCGGGCCACATTGGAGACAGCTTGGTTGGTTGGGGTGAGGGGTTCCTTGACCCTGACAGAGGAAGTTATAGGCCTGTGAGGGCTAATCGAGTACTGTAATCTGGGCCTATTGGCAAGCATTGTCATAATACATCACCCCCCCCTTTGCTGAGCATCTCCTTCAGGGGAACATCACAGCCCACCCCAATTCCACTCCCTCCCCATTGTTGGGCAAATCCTTCAATAGGGCAGGTTTGGGGGTAACTAGTTTTGGACCAGGGTGATATTGAGAGTCCTGCTCTGGCGGTGGGTTGCTGTTAGAGCGGCCATTTTGGCTCTGTGAGGGCCAGTTTGAGCAGCCATTTTGTGTGGCAGTCATTGGCCTTTGTGAAAGTGCCCCCTAGTGGGGTATCTGTAGGGAATTCTTTATTCTTAGGCAGCTTTAGTTGGGGTGCACACAGGGCACTGCTGTAGCAAAGTGTTTAAGTGGTTTGGCTGTAATCAGCCCTGCGGCTACCTTGTGTGGGATATTGTTTCGTGGGGTGCTGCACTAGTGCAGTGGTAAAGTGGTTTGGCTGGGAACGGCCCTGCTGCTGCACTTGTGGGGGTATCATCGAGTAGTTTAATTATGCCACTTCAAAAAGGGGGGCTGTCTAAGGGCAAGCAGCCTGCTAAGAGGCCTGCCCCTAAGAGGCCCATGCCAGCCTTTTCTTCCTCTGATAAGGAGGAGGTAGGAACAAGTACGCAAGAGATATTGAACTGCCTTGCGGTGCTTGAAGGGGGAAAAGTTGGTCAGGCATCCTCTGGGGCAGCAGCAAGGGTGCGTTGGCCCTCTAAGAAGGTTTCTTAGACGGCATTGCTCAGTGATGTCTTAACTTGCCTTTCTGCTTTGAAGGGTTTGTCTGGCGTGGTAGCTGGAGATGGCAGCTGTACACGAGGGCTGACCAATGTGGGTTAAGGAGCACTGGAGGTGGAGCAGGAGTGGCCTGCGGATGGTGGACAAGTTGCCATAGTGGTCAAGACGGCTTCAATGGATGGTAAGTCAACCCAGCTGCAGCAGACTTGCTCCTGGACATGGGGCCCTTGGGGTCAGACGGCTGCTTCTGTATCAACCTCTTCCAGTATGGATTGCCCCCTGCTGGTCATTTCAGTTGGCCTGGGTATCCAGGTGGTTCTCTGAGTCAGCACCAGACACAGGCCACTCTTACTCAAGGTGGTTGGAATGGAGGGGCTAGTCAAGCCCAGTTTCAGCCGGCGGCAGGGTGGGCATCTGGCTTCCCCCCTTTTGGTTATGGTCCTCAATGCTCCCCCCCCAATTCGGATCACCAGGATATGGTATGGTTCCTTATAGGGCTTTGCCATTTGGGGACACCACTTTGCCTCTGGGCGACCACTTAACGCAAGCCACTAGGGACAAGATTATAAGAGGGAGTATGTGGACATCTTCACCCTTCTCTTCAGGGAGCTGAAGAAAAAGGATAACGACAACCTGGATGATAAGGATAAGGAGAAGATTAGGTGCAGGCGGGTTGACTGCACCTGGCCCTATTGGTTACCCAGGTTTTTGATTTATGCTGGGGTGTTGGCTACAGTGCAGCCCTGGAAGACTCTCCCCCTCCTCCAATATATGAATATAATATATATGGGGTATACCGACTTTGAGGTGGTGGCTTGGCTTTGGTATGATGAGGAATTCCACATGCGTCCGGCCTTGAACCCGAATCTTCCATGGGACCAAATTCTTTTGCAATGATGGCTGCAGGTTATGACCCCAGCTAAATCTAATCTGGGGGGATAGATCTGATAGCGGTCACCTGATTTTCAGGTCATGTCAGGCGTCAGCTTCTGGTACCCGCACAACTGCGGGGCAGCAGGTTCAATTCCGGCTGCTTTCTTGGGACTTTACGTCCAAAGGGGTGTGCAACAAGAGGGCTTGTAAATACAAGCACGAGTACCCCTCTTGTGCTGGTGCCCACCCATACGCAGCATGTCCCAAGGCCAAGTAGGGTGGCAAATGCTCAGGGGGTGGAGTTGGTCAGCAAGCTGCTGGTAAAGGAGCCCAGTCCAGTAAAGCTGAGTGTACTTGAGCACTTGCTTCAAGTTTATCCAAGGCGCGGGGATGCTGATTATTTACTTTCTGGTTTCAAGTTTGGGTTTAAGATCCCCTTTCAGGGCCCCCAGACGCCGTTCATGGCAGCCAACCTTAGATCGGTGGCTGGCATGGAAGAGGTGGTCTGGAACAAAATTTTAAGGGAATGTGCTGAGGGCAGGGTCTTGGGGCCATTTGATACCCCTCCTGTCCCTTCATTGAGGGTGTCCCCTTTGGAGGTGGTACCAAAAAAGGTGCCTGGGGAATTTCACCTTATATACCACCTGTCTTTTCCCAAAGGGGGCTCGGTGAATGATGGCATTCCCGAGGAGCTCTGTTCAGTGCATTATGATGGCAGGGCCTGCTGGCACTGGGCAGTGTGCCAGGCTCTTGGAGGGATACATGGAGCTTGCTGCATAACTGGGAGTTCCTGTGGCACATGGAAAAACTGAGGGTCCAACTGCTGTCAATGTTGTATTGTCGAAGGCTTTCACGGCCGGAGAACGATGGTTGTTGGGGGTTTTCCGGGCTGTATTGCCGTGGTCTTGGCATTGTAGTTCCTGACGTTTCGCCAGCAGCTGTGGCTGGCATCTTCAGAGGTGTAGCACCAAAAGACAGAGATCTCTCAGTGTCACAGTGTGGAAAAGATGTAGGTCATTTGTATCTACTCAGGAGGGGTGGGGTTGAGCTGAGTCATTCTGTAAGAGTTTCCCAGGGTGTGGAATGCTAATGGCGGGAGGCTTCACTGAGTCATTCTGTAAGAGTTTCCCAGGGTGTGGAATGCTAATGGCGGGAGGCTTCACTGTATCCTGAGGAGGTTCTTTTGCATATGGATTGGTGCTTGATGTGCTAATCTTCTCTGCAGGGCTATTGTCGGGTGTGGAGTGTTTTGTTGGCCTGGTGTTTTTCAGAACTGGAGCCCATGCTCTGTTCATTCTTAAGGTTTCTTCTTTCCTGTTGAAGTTTTGCTTATGCTTGTGAATTTCAATGGCTTCCCTGTGCAGTCTGACAAAGTAGTTGGAAGTGTTGTCCAGTATTTTGGTGTCCTGGAATAAGATACTGTGCCCTGTTTGAGTTAGGCTATGTTCAGCCACTGCTGATTTTTCAGGCTGTCCAAGTCTGCAGTGTCTTTCATGTTCTTTTATTCTTGTCTGGATGCTACGCTTTGTGGTCCCGATGTAAACTTGTCCACAGCTGCAGGGTATACGGTATACTCCTGCAGAGGTGAGGGGGTCTCTGCTGTCTTTTGCTGATCGTAGCATCTGTTGTATTTTTCGGGTGGGTCTGAATACTGCTTGAAGGTTATGCTTTTTCATAAGCTTTCCCATCTGATCAGTAATTCCTTTGATATATGGCAAAAACACTTTTCCTGTAGGTGACTGTTTTTCCTTGGTTGTTTGATTCATCCTGGGTTTGATTGCTCTTCGGATTTCATTTCTGGAGTAGCCATTTGCCTGAAGTGCGTGGTTTAGATGATTAATTTCCTCATTGAGAAAGCGCGGCTCACATATCCGTCTTGCACGATCCACTAATGTTTTCATTATGCCTCTTTTCTGTCGGGGGTGGTGATTGGAGTTTTTGTGTAAGTACCGATCAGTGTGAGTTGGTTTCCTGTAGACCTTGTGACCTAACTGAGAGTTTGCTTTGCGGATGACCAAGGTATCCAGGAATGAGAGTTTTCCCTCACTTTCTTTCTCCATTGTGAATTGTATGTTCAGGTGGATGTTGTTGAGATGATTCAAAAACTCCATCAATTCTTCCTCCCCATGGCTCCAAATGATGAATGTATCATCCACAAACCGGAACCATACGCTGGGTTTGTGGGGTGCTGATTCTAGAGCTGTTTTTTCAAAATGTTCCATGTAGAAGTTTGCTATAACTGGGCTGAGTGGGCTCCCCATGGCCACCCCATCCATCTGTTCATAGAATTCGTTGTCCCATTGGAAGTAACTGGTTGTCAGACAATGATGGAATAAGGCTGTTACATCCTCTGGGAAAATCTGATTAATCAGTGCAATAGTGTCTTTTACTGGAACCTTGGTAAACAGGGATACAACATCAAAACTGACAAGTATGTCTTGTGGATTGAGTTTCAGAGAACTGATTTTGTTGATGAAATCTGCTGAATCTTTGATGTAAGACGAGGTTTTCCCGATGTGGTCCTGCAGGAGATCTGCCAGATGTCTAGCTAATTCATATGTCGGTGAACCAATGGCTGTCAATGTTTTCAGGTATAGAGTTAGACACAGTCCAACAAACTTTGAGGTTACCCTCGAAGAAAGTGGTAGATCTTAGAACATAGCTTGATGAATGTTTGAGTAAAAGCAAGGTAACTCTCCTTGAATTGCAGCAATTAGTTGGCCATTTAAATTTGGCCTGTAAGGCGATTGCCCCGTGGAGGGCTTTCCTCAGGTGGCTGTGTGATGCTTCGATAACCTTGCAGTTGCTCCATCATCAGTTACGGATTAGTAAAGGTATGCGGGAGGACCTAGTGGTTGGGCAGGAGTTTTTAGGTTCCTTTAATGGGGTAACATTTTGGAGGAAGGGCTTGCTGTTAGAGGCTGAGCTCCAAGTTACTTCTGATGCATCTGGGTCCACAGGCTTTGGAGTGTTTTTTGTGGCCATTGGTGTGCCAACCAATGGCCAGCAGATTGGTTAGCACAGGGATTCTCCAAAGACCTTATGTTTTCGGAGTTCTTTCCCTTACTGGTGGCAATGTGGCTTTGAGGACCAGAGTTGGCCAATCAAGCGGTCCACTTTTGGTGCAACAACTTGGCAGTTGGCATGTTGTCAACACACTGTCATCTATATCCCCTAGGGTGATGAGGCTGGTGCATGCCTTTACCCTTAAATGCCTACAGTTAAATATCGTATTTAGGGCCAGATATGTTCTAGGAATTAACAATGGTGTGGCAGACGCTTTGTCTCGCCAACAGATGGAACGATTCTGGCAGCGGCCCCTTGGGCCAACAGGCAACCTGCACGGATGCCCAGGAACTTTGGCAGCTTGGATGGCAGAAGCGAACAGAGCGATCCAACTGTCCATGCCCCCAGCACGCGCAGGGCCTACGACCGTGCAGTAGGGCAGCTCCAGGAGTTTTGGGTGATGGCCTGGCTCCAGCTCATCCCACCTGAGCATCTGATGCACTTGTGTGGTTCAGCGTGGGAGGCATCTTTCAGTCAAGTCCATTCGAGGACAGTTGGCCGCTTTAGCTTTTGCAAGCAAGGCTCATGGTCTACTTGAAGTCATGGGGGATTTCAGGATTTGTAAAATGTGAGAGGGCTGGTCCAGGGAAGTTGGGATGATGGGGGACCTCAGGCAGCCCATCTCCCCATAGGTCTTAAAAGGTTTGGGGGCTGCTTGGGAGGATGTGTGTTCTTCAGTGTACAAAAGGAAGCTCTTTCATGTTGCTCCCTTAACAGCATTTTTGGGGCCCTTAGGATTAGTGAGTTGGTGTCCCACTCATGTAGTGATGCATCTGGCCGGGCCTTGGCTGCTCAGGATATAAAATTTGTGGGGGAGAAGGTCTCAATTACTATCAAGTGTGCCAAGACGGACCAAAGGCAGCGAGGACATACCTTCCTCCTTGGCCCCTGTTTGGAGCAGGAGCTTTGCCCTGTTGTGGCTCCCAAGGAATATGTGCAGCTTTGTGGTGAAGGCCAGGGCAATTTGATTTGCCATAAGGATCAGACCCCATTAACTAAATACCAATTTTGGGATGTGACGGAGAGGGCTCTTAAGAAAATTGGTCTGTCAGGGGTCAAATTTGGCACCCATTCATTTAGGATTGGGGCTGCCTCTATGGCAGCAGCTATGGGGTATCCCCACCGGGTGATTCAGCGTGTGGGCAGGTGAAGATTGAGTGCATTCAGGACATACATCCACCCATTGCCTGTTTTGAATGGCCATGCTCTTTCCTTAGGTGCCATATTGGGCCGAGGGAAGAAGATCCTGATCTGTGGTCACAGCATGGTGTTCTGGGTGGCCTATGAAGCCAGGAGAATGCCAATTGGATCCCAGCTGGGCTTGAGTGCTGTGGCCATGGTCGAGTGGCAGGGACAGCGTGGCCTTAGATAGCCGAGCCTACTGTGGCTTTTGTTTTGGGGAAGGATGGGTCCTCCTCCACACATTTTGGTCATCTACCTTGGTGGTAATGACCTGGGGTTGGTGCAGGGAAAGGCCCTGTCACTGCAGGTAGCTGAAGACCTTCAGGTTATAAGCAGCCGATGGCCGGGCGTGCTTATATTTTGGTCTGAGATGCTACAATGATGGATTTGGCGGGAAGTCTTAGCTCCTAGGGCAATTGAGGGGGCCTGACAGAAGGCTAATTGGGCCATTAAAAACTCCTTGGGGGATGGCTTGGGAATTTACTTATCACACCCAAGAATTAGGGCCAAATTTACCCACCTCTACCGAGGCGATGGGGTACACCTGTCGACAGAGGGCAATGAGATATTTCTTGATGACCTGTGACAAGGGCTTCAGTTGGCTTTAAGCCACCTGTGGGGCACAAGGGTCTAAGCAGAGGTTTGACCCTTGCGGTGGCAGGACAGTTTTGGGAATAGGGCACGGGCCAGTGAGCACCCAGTGGCACTTCTCCATGGGTGCGGAACAGAGTCTGCCAATAGTGTGGTATGCATGTTGACAGCTACCATAGCACAGGCAGACACCGGTGGGGATCCCCAGGGACAAGGCCTTCTCTCATGCTGTATGGCTGGAGCATTAGGTGCTTGATGGGGGGATCCATTTGCCTGGCTGGACAGGTTGCAGCCATTCCAATGGATGGCCTACACCTGGTGCTGTGAGACTCGCCCAGACCGGTCAAGGCGGAGGTCTGGGAATGACATCGTGGCTTTACCTGTACCACTTAGTTGGCCCTTGCCATGGTTTATGTTTAATAGTTATGTTATTAAACGGCCCTTTAATTCCAAGCCTGTGTCTGTCTCTTCATTCTGGCTGGGGCTGCAAAATCAAATGCTAGCAACGGTCAAAGTAAAATCAAGTAGCAAATTATAATGGTCCAGTCCTGTTTCTGTATCTTGAATATGAGATGGCTACAAACAAAGAACATGGATACGTTATTGAAATCATTTTACTCTGCATGTATAATTGTGCATTGTAGAATGTGGTCTGTGTCTATTGTGAATTTTCTGTACATTTAGCAACTTATTTTGTAGCTATATGAATGGAGGATCAAAATCTTCAAGTGTATGAAATTACAAATCACTAATAAAGCTTCAACAGCTAGTAAAACAACTTTTCAAGCTGCATATTTTGTGTGATTTATTCTACTGCCTCCTTCTACAGGAAGAACAAAATAATCCCAGAAAAGCAATGATTAAATGTAAATGTTTACTTTCTAGTTAATAAAAAGATTCCTGAATCCTTATCCAATATCCATATTATACAGCTACAGAATACCTGCAGATTTCATTGCCACGTGAGGTCATTGAGTCAAACACAGTGGTTGTATTTTAAAAAGGATGGATAAGTTGAGACCATTTATAACTTAGAATGCCCCAACACTGTTAAAGTGACCAGGTCTCAGACCGTAGGGCAAAAGAATCTTATACGGCTTTAAAAAGATCCTCACCACCATCACCCATGAGACAGAATTATTCCATATAATATAAGTAATCAACTTTTGATTTTCGAAATTGCAGATCAGCTCATTCAATACCCTACGCTGCCAGGTCCTAGTCTTCAGAACAGGGGTCCCCCAACATGGCACTCACCTACACCTTTCCTGGAGCTTGCTAAATGTTTTTAGAAAGTGGGCAGGACCAAGAGGGGCTTTTACCCAGCAAGGCTTCTGGTTGGCCCAAGTATTGGAGATCTGATTGGCTGAACATATTGTTAAAAAATTGCTTTAGCAGTAGCAGCCCCTGCTGCACAAAGATCTTTGTTGTGTGACTGAAGATGCCTGTGTGTAATCAAGAAAATACTTCTAAATAATATTGTCATTTAAAAAAGCATCCTGTTCAGCAGAACCGCCTGAAACGCTGAAGAGTTACTGTTAGAATTATGCATAATCTCACTCCCTGACATTTTGAGGTTGACTCTGCCTCCTATTGTAGCTGTTTTATGGTTGTGCCTACTATGTTGTGTCAGAATTCTAGAAGTGTCTACTGGCTCAAAAATGATCGGGACCCCTGTTTTAGAGTATTTTACAGAACTATTAAGGGTGACAGTCTTCCGCACGAATTATGCTTGATGTCTTGGTTTGTTCAGTTTCTCCTAAGAGCTGTGAATGAGATGAATGATCAATAGTGTATAAGTAGTGTAACTCCAGTATCTACTGTTCTTTCCTTTCTTCACATTTTATGGGTAGTATAGCTCCCTTATTCAACCTAACCTGACTTCCGCTGAGAAGAATGCTTTGCCCTGTATTTTAATGGCTCAGGTGGTCATTTATTCTCATGTGGACAATGGATCTATTAGAAGAAGAGGAGCAAGAAAATTAGGTGCACTAATTCTAAACTGGATGTAGTTATAGTTGCCAGTACAAGCCTGGTAAATTGTGTGTGGGGGGGAGGGGGGTCTCAGAAGGATATAATGTCCAGAGTCCATCCCCCAAAGCCTCAATTGTATCCAGTGGAACTGATCTCTGTAATCTGGAGATCGGTTGTAATTCCAGGAGACTCCAGTCCCCACCTGGAGGTTGCCAACCTTACAATGCATTGTACAAGAAGAGAAGAGTGACCCGATGAACAGCCCTTGATAGTTTTTGTGTGTGCAGTTGAACAGCCTATCAATGGTTTGGCTTCCTGCTTGCAACTAATAGGAAGTGAATCAAACCAGCTGATGTTCAAGAGTGTCTAGTTTTAATTAGGTATTATTTGAAGCACCTTAATGAGTATCTTTCTAGACACATACACACAATGTTTCTTTTTGAAATAATTTTCAAACTGATAGCTCAATGCACAGAAATCTTCAGAGCAGCACAGATGATCCTGTGTAAGAGGTTCATAGCAAGTTATATGAAAGAAAATGTTGTTGCCAGGCCCCCCCCCTCCTCCTGTTATGGGGCCTGACATGAACTGTGTCAGTTTCCTGTGTTTGTTTTAAGGCTCCACCAAAGCCTCTGTTTAAGGACAGCATTGCCCATGCCTGCTTCCTGCTCCTGTACCAGTATGGACTGCGTTTATGCCTGTTTTCCTGCCTCCTTGGACACCTACCTCACCTGGACCCAAAGCCATGCCACTAGCAGCACAGCGCCAGCCGGAGGGAATCTCCACGAGCCTGGCCAGGCACCCCCTGGTCAGTTCCTGCAAGGACCCCCTTGCAGGATGGTCACTAGGTCTGCCTTCATCACTGGGCAGCCTGCTAGCAAGCCCAAACTGTGCCAAGGAGGAAGTCATGTTCCCAAGCAGTAAAGAACCAACCTAGACAGTTTACTCTGAAGCTGCCATTTTGTGAATACGTGCCTGTCACGTCTGCAGCAGCCAGCCTCGCCCTGCTATGCATATCTTGGAAGCCACCCCGGAATGGAAGCTACGTGCTGGCTGTCCAGAACACCTGATGGACGCATCTCAATACAACCACAGCATTCCAGAGCTGATGCCATCAAGACACCTCCAGCTTCCTGGCAGATTCAATCAACCCGCCCGGCACTCCCCTCCCCTCCTTTGTCCCCTCTTCCCGAGGTGTCACTATCACACAATTAGACACTAAAGTGGGCCATTAGGGATAGTTGTAGACCCATTAAGCCTTTGTTCCCCTTTTGAGAACCACATGGAAGGCACTTGCCTCAGGGTACGTTTTGGGGTATTTAAGCAGGCTTCCCCAGCCATGAGGTGCACGTGCCATTCTTCTCCCAATTCCAGCCAGGTGTGTGCCATTCCTATCCTGAACCTTAACCGTCACTCTGCGTGTCTAGTGCAGGTATTAGGTATTGCCACGCTTCGCTGCTACATCTTTATTCCTCGCCGTGACCAGGTGCGTATTACCCCTGTTCATCGATCTCAAGTGGGCTCTCCTGCTAATGCAAACGGCTCTATTTTTCCTACTCTTTATTTCCTAGTTCTTGTATGTACCTTGCTTGTGTCTGTTATTGTAGGCATACGCAACACTATTAGTAAAAACACATTTTATCTTTATTAGTCTTTCCTCTTTATTGCACGAGTAATCTGGAAGAGGGACTCTGGTATAGCCGGTTAAGATCCGCAATAATTAAACCCAGACTGCAGCTAATTTCCCCATAAAAATAGCAGTTCTGGTAACAATGGTTTCCTATACAGTACCTCTATGAGGCTTGTGGAGCAAGGTCATAAATGCCAATCAGGTTTTAATATTAATGCAGCACTTTACTTCTGCAGATTAGATTTTTAGGCTTGTGCTCATGCACTGAGCCAAATTCCTGCTGTAATCAAAATAACTTTAAGATGGCGCACAAGTTAGTTACTTCACTCCTTACCAATCTGCCACTCCTAGTGCACTCACTTAGACTGCATTGTAATAGCATGTTTTAATTGTGACTTTATATAGTTTTGCTGTTTTTTAAACTGTATTTCAGTGTTTTTAAATTACAATTTTAATCTGCTGAGACTTAGATACTACTGCATTTCTCATTGCATTTTATTCTTTACTTTCTGCTTTTAGTATTTTAATATCAGTGGGTTTTATGTTAAATCTGAATGCTGTGTATAAGGATAATTTTGATATATATCCTTGATATAGTTCCAGCTGTGACAAGGCAATGAAGAACAGTTTCAGCATGAAAAAAGGAGGTAGCAAACAAGATGGAAAGTGACTTTGTTGATCAGTGTGTTCATAATTGCATTTGTAATATGCAGACATGACTTGAGTAAGCTTAGATGACCCAGGATAGGAACACTTCCAAGGTCTTTGCCATTTTTAATATCTATTTTTAGACAGTTGTTTATCAGCTATGTTAAGTATTTAGGTATGATTTGCATTTCTGTTTTCCTTTCCCATAGGAAACAACGCTTTCCCTTTTTTCCCCTTCCCAAATCAATAGCATTTAACACTAGTTTCATCTCATATGTGTATCGTTTGCCTTTCCTAAGGCAATTGTTAGAGACATCTTCAAAATGTTGGGGAACTGATAGTTACTGCAAATCGGTCTTCTCACTCATTGCCATTGCATGTCCAAGAATGTATGCATGTGTATATGTATATATATAGACAGGAAAAGGTTCCACCCTCTGTGATCCCTGTTCACAGTAGACCAGTCATATTCAAAAGGTGAAGGGAACTCTGAACTGAAGCAGTTTAACAATCAACAGCCAACTGCCAAAAAAGACAATTGGATTTTGGAGGGGAAAGGTTTGAATTGTATCCTGGTCCAGGAAGGTGTGTCCTAGAGACCATAGGTAATGACTCTGAGAGGAAGGGGATTGGATGCTGTTCCCATATAAAAACACTGAAAAATTGCCTAGTGGTCTAGTTACTGTTGTTACTAGGGGTGTGCACCAAAAAATAAAATGGAATTATTCAGATATCAGGAATGCCATAAAGATTTGGCATTCCTGATATTTGGGTCCAAAAATATCTGGAGCCTTCTCCTTTACCCTGCTACTCTTTAGCCTCACATTTCCCCCAGATTCCTGTTGGGCTCCTCTGCTCATTCGGTTCCCACTAATACTACTGATACTGCCGTAGTAGACTGAACTATGCTACACTCACAAACACAGTAGTAACCCTCAACATTTTTACACCCCCCTTTTTTTGGTTTTCACACCTAGTCAAATGTAAGATTTTTTTTAACAGCTTTGACTACTCATTCTAAACGCTGGCTAATTGTTGTGGATCTAACCTGGAGATGGGAAAATGTTTTCTTATTAAAAAGCCTTATTTAGGTTATATCATTAGCTAACTACATACTAGCAAGAAACTTAATTCCTCTTCAAGAATCTCCTTTCTTGAAACCCAGACTAATACAGGTAAGGCTATGGCAGAACAAACACTTCTTTTCTAAAGCACATGGTCTGGCTTCACTGAAGCCAAGAGAACAATAACAAGGTAGGTGAGCAGCCTAGTTGATTTTATTTACCATGGGGCCCTATTCAACATCATCATCTGAACCCTTCTTAATGCCTATACAAGCTTCTTTAAGAGAAACCTCTGTTGGTTCCTAAGCTAATAATTAATTTGCTTTTTAACTGGGTCTATACCTCACCAATGTTAAAAACTTGTTTACTTAACAACTACTCAGAAGTCAGAACAACTCAACAAGAGAGCACCTCAAAAGTCCATTAGCAGATAAAAGCAATCTACCCATCCAAGAACAGCAAGTAATTCTTGATAATATATTAACACTAAACTCTCCTTTTCCCCACTCTTACTCTACCTCTCCCCAACCCAGTACCAGGTCAATCCTAGCCCCCCCAAACCTGGAAAAAATAAAAAGAGTTCATATACTTACAAGCTAGGTAGAAGATCTTCAGGTGGTCTTCCAGGCGGGCTGACAGCAGGCAGCAGTTCCTCAGGTCATCATCTGCAGGCAGCAGCAGTAATCTAAGGCAATTCAAAAGGCAGATTCCCAGAGTAGCCAGAGGCTAAGTCCACTCACAGCATAGTCTCCAGAAATCCCATTCAAAATTGAGGCCATTTCCACACACGTTGAATAATGCACTTTCAATGCACTTTCGTAATCCTTTAGAAGTGGATTTTTTGTTCCACACATGGAAAATCAGTTTCTTTCTTTTTTTTTTTTGAGTTTAAATAATTTTATTAAACCTTTGTTGCAACATATAACTTACAATCATAAACATCAATCCCGATCAAGACAAAAAATTCCATATACAATGCATTTTTAACCTTGTATTTTTGCGAATTAACATTAACATTAACAAACTTCTGATGACTCGAGTATATTGTTAGATTAATAGAATGAAAGAAAACCATTGTGTGTTATAACTTGAAAATTTTTTGAGTTGGGCTGCAGATTATGTTTTTCTATATAATCCAAGAAAGGGAGCCATTTATCAATAAAACCGGTATTTTCTGTGAAATGTTCTGCATTTTGTATGTCATTACTTATCTTTTCCATAATAAAATGGTTCCAAACTTTTGAGAACCAAGTCTCAATTGTTGGCAGTCTCTTAGATTTCCATACTGTCGCAATTGTGCTTTTAGCTGCAATAAAAAGTGAGTCAATGAGTTCTTTCCTAATTTTGGGTATGCACAGAGTTCCCCATATGTCTAGAAAAATTATTTTCGGATCAAAAGGGAGTACATAATTAGTGATATCTTTAATTTTCATTAGAACCTCCTCCCAGAATTGTCTGATTTTTATACATTCCCACCAACAGTGGGCAAAGGTTCCCTCCTCACCGCAATCTTTCCAACATTTAGGGGACGCTTTGGCTGACATTAGTGCTAATTTTTTGGGAGTTAAGTACCACCTATGTATTACTTTAAATGTTTGGAGCCTAGATATAATAACTTTTGAGGTAAATATGTTGGATGACCAAATGTCATTCCAAGTTTCTAAGGACTGTTCAATTGAACAGTCTTTATTCCAGCTATTTTGGCAACTTAGGCATTTATTCTCCATAGTGTTTAATAGAATTTTGTACAATTTAGCTATCATCCCTTTTTTTTGTTGTGAGGATGAGTTCAAAATTTGTTCAAATTCTGTCAGAGGTTCTTTCATGATGTTCCTTAGTTTTATTTTCTCTGCCATGTGTGAGAGTTGTAAGTAGCTAAACCATTGTAATTTCTGTTTTATTTTTCCCTCTAACTCTAGCTTCCTTAATAGTCCTGATTGTGTGGCAATATCTATTAGTCTAGTAACTTTGGCCTGTCGCAATATTTGGATGAGTGACCGCTCCCACCCCTGTGGGGACCATTCTTGATTTATAAATGTCGAGAATCTAGACAGTTTTGGAACAATTTTGCTCTTAATTTGGTCCCACGTCTTTAGTATGGATGATATCACAAAACTGGTTTTGATACCTTGTGGTCTATTTTTGGGGTTATCCCAAACTGTGTCTGCGATGTCATAGTGATTTAAAGATGATTGTGTGATCTTAATCCAATCTGGCCGGGTAGAGTTAGATGTCAATTGCAAAAGGTTGACCAATCTTGCTGCTGATTGATATAATGCTAAGTCTGGGTAGTTGAAACCTCCGTTTACTGATTTCCTCCTCAAGGTATTAAACGCAATTCTCGGGTGTTTGTTTTGCCAGAGGAACTTATTGAGTAGTACTTGCCATTGTGCAATTAGTGATCTGTTGATGGAGAGAGGGATCGCTCTAAATACATAAAGAAATTTCGGCAGTATAAAAGCTTTTATCAAATGAAATCTGTCATACCACGTGAGTTTTAATTTATTCCAATTAATAATGTCTGATTTAATTTGGTTTGTTAACTTGAGGTGATTCAATTTTATCAGTTCATTTAATTTAGAGGAGATATTAACGCCTAGATAGGTTAAGTGTGATGGTGACCACTGAAAACTGTACAATTTATTTATTTGTTGGATCATTTTGTTGTGGATATTAATGGCGAGGTAATATGATTTTGTTTGGTTGATTATTAATCCTGAGATCGCTCCAAAATTTGTGAGTAGAGATGAGAGATAGGACAGTGAATTTATTGGATCGGTCACATAAATCAACATGTCGTCCGCGAACAAGCTTATTTTGAATTCTGTGGAATTAACCTTTATCCCCTTTATCTGATTGTTTTCTCTGAGAGCTGTCGCGAAGGGTTCTAAAGCAAGTGCAAATAAAAGGGGGAATAAAGGGCAACCTTGCCTTGTGCCTCTTTTGATGTAAATGATTTCTGACTGCATAGCGTTTACCTTAATGTTTGCTGTTGGTTGGTGGTAAATTGCACTGATTAAATTTAAAATTTTTTCTCCAAATTCCATGTGTGACAGTGTTTTTAAGAGGTATGATAGTTCTACCGAGTCGAAAGCTTTTTCGACATCTAGTGAAAGTAAAATAGCTTCCATGTTGTTGTGAGTGCAATGATCTATAAGATTTAATGATTTATAAATGTTATCTGTAATGTCTCTTTTTGGTATGAATCCTGATTGGTCTGTATGTATGTAGTTGGATATAAATGTGTTTAAACGGTTCACAATGATGGAAGTGAAAATTTTATAATCATGGTTAAGCAATGATATGGGACGGTAGGATGCTGCTTTCAGGGGGTCCTTTCCTTGTTTGTGAAGTACTATAATGTCAGCTCTCTCCCAAGTAGGTGGCATTATACCCTTATCTAAAATTGAGTTGGCTAAGTTAGTTAGGTGTGTCGCTAATAAATTTGTGTATTTTTTAAAAAATTCTGCCGGGTAGCCATCCGGCCCTGTGGCTTTATTATTTTTAGCATTCCTTATTGCATTTGTTGTTTCCTGAATAGTGATGGGTTTGTCAAGAAGAGTTCGGTGTGTTTCCTCTAGTTTCTTAAGACTTTTTATTGAGTTTAGAAAATGATTTATTTTAGCTTGGTCAGGATTATTCGAAGAGTATAGTCGCGTATAAAAGTCTTTAAAGACCTTGAGAATTGATTCTGATTTATACTGTATACTGTATGTATACTGTATTTATACTGTATTACTGATTTATACTGTATTACTGTATCTGATTTATACTGTATTTATACTGTATTACTGTATTTATACTGTGTCAGGCTGTGGCACGCCCCCTGGCGGCGGGTCTGGGCGGGGCGGTCCCGGCGGGTCCGTGCTGGTAGCCTGGAGCGGCTGGGCGGGTCCCCCAAGGAAGCGTGGAGGCTCTTTCACAGGCGGCCTCAGACTAGGGCGGCCCTTGTCTGACCGGCGGGCCGGTCAGCACGTGGCTCCACCCGGCTGGCTGCGCCTTAACCTTCAGGGCAGCCGGCTGACAAATGGCAGGGTGCTCGCCTTAGGATGCCGGGCACCTGCTATGTCTCTTCCAGTACCTTCCTCCTCGGCCTGCCTCCAGAGCCTCCTTAAATACTTTCCCCACTCCAGCTCCACCCTCACCCCCGAGTGCTTCCACCCACCATCAATCCCAACACCTGTGCCACCTGCATCCCAGCCCATTGGGCCCACCTCCCTCTACCCCGTTGGTGGGCTGCTAGCCGGGCTGCCCCGCTCTCCCCCAATGCCTCTTGCCCTCCTCCCTCCTGCCCTGTGATGGACGGCGGGCTAGGCCCCTGACGGGGCGATCTGGCCCTTCCCCGGGCCGCCCTCCAATCACAGGCTGGCTTGCTCCTCCCTCCCCCCTGCTGGCCCCGGCCGCCCTCCTGCTTGGCCGAGGGCGCCTGCGCTGGCGTTTGGCAGCCCGGCGCGGCCTCGCCCCGCTCGCTGCGGCCTTCCCCGCGGCCCGGACGGGGCCGTCGCCGCCAGAGCGCTGACCGCGCCGGCCGCCGCTTCCGAGTGCGCCCGCTGTCGTGGCCGCTCGGGCTCCTCTCCTCCGGTGCGGCGGCGGGCGGCGGCGCAGCGGCGGCGCAGCCGCTGGGGCCTTCTTCCACCGGTGGGGCCTCGTCCTTGGCCTCTCCCGCCCGGTAGGTGGGCTCTGCGTCGTCGGGGGGGTGGGGGTGGGGGGAGTCCGAGGCCGGCGTGTCGGGCCTTGGACACACCCCCCCCTCTTTGCGTTGCGTCGGGCGTGGCTTCCCCGGCGAACATCCGGGACAGGAAGTCGGCGTTGACATGCTGTTTCCCTGGCCTGTGCCGGATCGTAAAGCTGAAGGGTAGAAGAGCCAGATACCATCTTAGCACGCGTGCATTGTGATCTTTAAGCCGGGACATCCAGACAAGGGGGGCGTGGTCCGTCACGAGGGTGAAGGGGTTATTAGCGAGGTAATATTGCAGCGCCCCGACAGCCCACTTGACAGCGAGGGCCTCTTTTTCCACGACCGCGTAACGGCGTTCAGCTGGCTGGAGCTTCCTGCTGATGAACAGGACTGGGTGCTCCTGCCCGCCGTGGTCCTGGGACAGGACGGCCCCGAGCCCGCTATCGGATGCGTCCGTCTGAAGAATGAAGGGCCGGTCGAAGTCAGGGTTGCGCAGGACTGGTGACCCGGACAGAGCGGCTTTGAGGTCGAGGAAGGCTTGTCGCCGGGGCGGCGTCCACTGGACCTGGTTGGGCTGGTCTTTGCGTAGGCAGTCCGTAAGGGGGCTGGCTCGGCTGGCGTACTGTGCGATAAATTTACTGTAGTAGCCAACCAGCCCCAGAAACCCCCTAAGCTGCTTCTTGGATTTCGGCAGGGGGCATGCCTCCAGTGTCGCCACCTTGTCCGGGAGGGGCCTCAGCTGCCCCCGCCCCACGAGGAACCCGAGGTATTTCAGCTCCTGGAAGCCCAGTCGGCTCTTGGTGGGGTTGGCCTTCAGCCCTGCGTCCCGGAGGGCTCGTAACACTTGGCGGAGATGGCGGAGGTGGGATGGCCAGTCAGGGCTGTAGATTAAGATGTCGTCTATGTAGGCGGTGGCGAACCCTTGGCACTGAGCCAGCGCCTGGTCCACCAGCCGCCGGAAGGTGGCAGCGGCCCCGTGCAACCCAAAAGGCATGACCTTGAACTCAAACAGCCCTTGGGGGGTGGCGAAAGCCGTTTTCTCGTGGTCCCCCGGGGCCATGGGAACCTGCCAGTATTCTTTGGTTAGGTCTAGCGCCGATAGGTAGCGAGCCGCGCCTAGCTGATTGATTAGCACCTCGGCCCGGGGCATGGGGTACGCGTCGAACTTTGCGACCTTGTTTACCTCCCTGTAGTCGACACAGAACCTCACGGACCCATCCGGTTTCGGGACCAGCACAATGGGACTGCGCCACTCGCTGTGTGAGGGTTGGATTACCCCCAGGCGTAGCATTTCCTCCACCTCTCGGGCCACGGCCTCCCATTGCTTCCGGGGGAGGGGCCTCCAGGTTGCCCGGGCCACTTGGCCGGGGTCTGTGGGAATCCTGTGCTCAGCCAGGTGGGTGCGTCCTGGACGGGTGGAAAAACAGCCGGGCAAGTCCTTCAGCAGCGCCCGGAGTTGCTGCCGCTGGTGGGGCTCCAACGCCTCGTCGAGCCCTGGCGCGTTTCCCTCCGGCTGGCGGTCCGTCCACGGGAGCTCTCCCGTTGGCGGGTCCAGTGGGTCGTCCGCGAGTCGGCAGGTGCCGGAGGGTCGCTCCTGCCACTCCTTGAGGTCGTTGATGTGCAGGCGTTTGGACTGACGGGGGGAGGCGCCACACTGGACCTCATAGGAATGGGACCCCAATACCCTCTTGACCTGGAAGGGACCCCGCCATGGGTCACCGTGGTGCCCGGGCCCGAACACGCGGCGGTTGACCAGGACCCGATCCCCTTCCTTGAAGGTTCTCAGCCGGGTCCCGCGATCGTACCGGGCCTTCTGGGCCGCCTGGGCCTTCTCCAGATTCTGCCCGGCCAGAGTCCTGGCTGCTTCTAATCGTTCCTAGAGCTCCCTCATATATTCAGGGGCGGGCCTCCCTGGGGGTTCCGACGACTCGGCCCGCCGCCCCTCCATCACTTCCAGGATCCCCCGAGGGTTGCGCCCATATATTAATTCAAAGGGGGTGAAGCCGGTGGACGCTTGAGGCGATTCGCGGACCGCGAACAGCAAGGGGTCCACGAAGAGGTCCCATTGGGCTGGGCGGTCGTGGGCCAGACGCCGTAGCATCTGTTTGAGCGTTTGGTTGAACCGCTCCACTAGGCCATCTGTCTGAGGGTGGTATATGGAGGTGAAGATCTGCCGTACTCCCATGGTGCGGCATAACTGACGGGTGACGGAGGCCGTAAACGGGGTGCCACAATCCGTGACCAGCTCCTTGGGGATGCCCACCTGCGCGAAGAATCGTACCAGGGTGCGCGTCACGCCGGGCGCCTGCATCGTCCGCAGGGGTATGGCCTCCGGGTACCGGGTGGCGTAATCCACCAGGACGAGGACGAACCTGCATCCCCGGGCGGTCCGCGGCAACGGGCCTATGAAGTCCATAGCCACTCTCTCGAAGGGCGTGCGGATCACGGGCAGTGGTGCCAAAGGAGCCCGCGGGGGTGGCCGACCCGCTGTTCACTGGCAGACCTCGCAGGTGCGGCAGTAGTCCTTCACGTCTCGGGACACCGAGGGCCAGAAGAATCGGGCCAGCACCCGGGCCAAGGTGTTAGCAGGTCCCTGGTGTCCGGCCCAGCTGTGGTCGTGTGCATGGGCGAGTATACGTGGTCGATAGCCTTGGGGGGCCAGAAGCTGTCGGACCTCACCACCCCTGGCCCTCGTGATGCGGAACCACACGCCCCCTTCCTGGATCACCCGAGGTACTCTCCCAGCCCGCCTGCCATCCATCACGACCCCCTCACTCACCGCCACGGCGTCTCGGAGCCCACCTAAAGTGGGATCGTCCGCTTGGCGAGCGATGAAGCTGGGGTCCGTCGACCAATCCTGGGCGTTCGGGTCTGCTGTGGGGTCGTTCACCGTGGAGGGTCCCTCCCTCGGGTCCTCCGCGGGCAAGGCTTCCTCGGGCCCGCGTGCAGCCTGGAGGTGTTGGTGGAAGCTGGGGGCATCGCGGCCCAGGAGAACAGGGTAGGGCAGGGCCGGTACTCGGGCTAGCTCTACCTCCCAGGTCTGGCCGCGGCAGGTCAGAGGCACTTGTACCACCGGGTAGGTCTCCGAGTGGCCATGGAAGCAGGCCACGGCCGTCGAGCGGACGATGGGTAAGTGGGGCGGTAGCAGGCGTGTGCGGATCATCGAAATGGAACTGCCGCTATCCAAGAAGGCGGACAGGCGCCGCCCTGCCACTTCTACCATTACTATCAGCGGCGGCGGCCTTGGCGGGCGGGCCGTCACCGGGTAGGCTTCTTCCCAGCCAGCGTCACACTCCATGAGCGGACAGTCGCGGATGAAGTGGCCCCGCTGGCCGCACTTAAAGCACGGGCCCCGGTCTTCGGGGTCTCGGGAACTCTTTGGGGCGGCCTCTGGTCCGGGCCCGGCCAGGGGTCGGCCCCAGGCCCCCTCCCGACCGGGGAGCAGCGGGGGTGCCCGAGAAGCCCCCGGTCGCGGCCCCGACGCCTCCCGGGCCCCGGACCTGGCCCTCCCCGGGCGCGGGTTTTCCAGAGGCCGAGGGGAGGGCCCGCTGGTCCTTGTTCCTGGGCCCGTGTCCCGGGGGGCCTCGCGTGGGTCGGCCGCCGCGGCGAAGTTTTCTAGGAGGGCCGTGGCTTCCTTCAGACTCGCGGGGTGGCTGCAGGCTACCCACTGTCGGGCTTTGGGGGGGAGGATATTGAGCAATTGCTCCAGGACCACTTGATCCACGATCTTCTTCTCGCCCTCCAAGGCGGGCTTCAGCCACCGGTAGGCGGCATCCCGTAGCGCATTGATCAGGGCTCTGGGCCGCTCGACCTTTTTGTAGGTGATGGACCTGAACTTCTGACGGTAGGAGTCGGGTGTCACCTCATACCGGTCGAGAATAGCGGCCTTCAGCACCCGGTAGTCAGCACTCTCCTCCTTGGGTAGGGCCCTCAGGGCCGCCTGGGCCTCTCCCGTCAGATAAGGGCCAATGATGAATGCCCACTGGTCTCGGGGCCACTGGGCGGCTTCCGCTGTGCGTTCGAATGCCTCCAGGTAGGCATCTATCTCGTCCGCCTCTCCCAGCTTGGTCAGCTGAAAGGGGGCCCCCCGCACGGGGCCGAGGACCGAAGCGGCGGGTCCGGCCCCCAGGGTCTGGGCCAGTCCACGGAGCAATGTAGCCTGTGACTCTTGCTGCTGTGCCGTCAGGTCCCGCAGGAGCCGCACTTGCTGCTCGGCCATCCATTGGCTGAGCTGGCCCAAGTCCAGGGCCGTAGGGGCCGCGGGCTGCCCGGCCCCGCCCGCCGCTGCGGCGGCTGCTTGGTCCATGGGGGTGCCCTCCGTCGGTACCGCCTCGGAGTCAAGCCTGGGCCGGCCGAAGGTTGCCGGGCGCAAATAGGTGCGAGGCCTCGTCCACCCGGGCGGGGTCGGAAGGTGGGGTCGCGGGCGCCTCACAGCAGGATCAGTGCCTGCTTTCTCCACCACAATGTCAGGCTGTGGCACGCCCCCTGGCGGCGGGTCTGGGCGGGGCGGTCCCGGCGGGTCCGTGCTGGTAGCCTGGAGCGGCTGGGCGGGTCCCCCAAGGAAGCGTGGAGGCTCTTTCACAGGCGGCCTCAGACTAGGGCGGCCCTTGTCTGACCGGCGGGCCGGTCAGCACGTGGCTCCACCCGGCTGGCTGCGCCTTAACCTTCAGGGCAGCCGGCTGACAAATGGCAGGGTGCTCGCCTTAGGATGCCGGGCACCTGCTATGTCTCTTCCAGTACCTTCCTCCTCGGCCTGCCTCCAGAGCCTCCTTAAATACTTTCCCCACTCCAGCTCCACCCTCACCCCCGAGTGCTTCCACCCACCATCAATCCCAACACCTGTGCCACCTGCATCCCAGCCCATTGGGCCCACCTCCCTCTACCCCGTTGGTGGGCTGCTAGCCGGGCTGCCCCGCTCTCCCCCAATGCCTCTTGCCCTCCTCCCTCCTGCCCTGTGATGGACGGCGGGCTAGGCCCCTGACGGGGCGATCTGGCCCTTCCCCGGGCCGCCCTCCAATCACAGGCTGGCTTGCTCCTCCCTCCCCCCTGCTGGCCCCGGCCGCCCTCCTGCTTGGCCAAGGGCGCCTGCGCTGGCGTTTGGCAGCCCGGCGCGGCCTCGCCCCGCTCGCTGCGGCCTTCCCCGCGGCCCGGACGGGGCCGTCGCCGCCAGAGCGCTGACCGCGCCGGCCGCCGCTTCCGAGTGCGCCCGCTGTCGTGGCCGCTCGGGCTCCTCTCCTCCGGTGCGGCGGCGGGCGGCGGCGCAGCGGCGGCGCAGCCGCTGGGGCCTTCTTCCACCGGTGGGGCCTCGTCCTTGGCCTCTCCCGCCCGGTAGGTGGGCTCTGCGTCGTCGGGGGGGTGGGGGTGGGGGGAGTCCGAGGCCGGCGTGTCGGGCCTCGGACATACTGTATACTGTATTCTATTAATATTATTTTGTGATCTTCTCTGTTTTACTTTGTTTGCTAAAATACGGAGCGATTTAGGCGAGTTGGACCAGTGAGTCTGCTTAGCAGCTAGCAGTTGTTTATATATCGTATGGCTTTCTAAGGTTTCTAAAAATTTTCTTTGTGTTAGGAGCTCTCTGTATGTTTTTTTACTGCCTGTTAGTTTATGTTTGGTTTCTAAAGCTTTAATATTACTAGTTAGCTCTTGTTTTTGTTTTAATTTTTCTCTGTTGATTTTAGCCGTAAGGGCTATTATGTGGCCTCTGGTCACTGTTTTAATTGTATCCCAAAGTATGTGCTCTCCAATATCTTTAGATATGTTTTCTGCTATAGCTGTTTCTATTATTTTCCCAATTTCTTTAGATGCGATTTGATTAAATAATAAGTGCTTTGGTAGGCACCATTGTTTGCTATTCTGTGTTTTGTCACCTAGATTAAATGTCATTGTTACCCATGCATGGTCTGAGATTGTGTTATTTCCTATTTCAATTTCCTCTACTTTATCTATAGTGGTATTGGAGTTTAATATGTAGTCTATTCTTGTATACGTATTGTGTCTTTGTGAAAAATATGTGAAGTCCTTTTCTCCTTCGTGATAGTACCTCCATGTATCTATTAAGTGATATTTTTTTAGAATAGCTGCTAGTTTTGTTGTTTTATGTATATTTTTTGAGTGAGGTTTATTGAAATTCGATTTGTCTAATTGATGTTTTATTATATAGTTTAAGTCTCCTCCAATTATCAGATCTCCTTCTTGGAATTTAATTAATTTCTGCAATATTTCCTCTATAAAATCTAATTGATTTGTATTAGGAGCATATAACGAGGCTAAGGTAATTTTGTGTTCCCCTATTTTCCCTTTAACGAAGATATATCTACCTTTTTTGTCTTTGAGAGTTTTGGTTTGTTGGAATTGTATATTTTTTGCTATAAGGATGGCTACTCCCCTTGATTTGGAATTACCAGTTGCATGGTATTGTGCTTGCAGCCACCTAGCTTTCAGTGAATCAGTATTGTTATGCCGCAAGTGGGTCTCCTGCAGAAAAATAATTTGCGCCCTAGTATGGGCTAAATTCGAGATCACTCTCCTTCTTTTAATTGGGTTTCCCAAGCCTCTGACATTGAAAGTTAAAACTTTGATTTTAGAACACATTTCTGTTTTAGGGAAAATCAGTTTCAAATGTTCACTAAAGAGTATTGAAAGTGGATTATCCGACGTGTGTGGAAGCAGCCGAAGTCTGTCCTAAATCAGACCTGATTTTATGTCCTTACAGGGATTTGAAAATTGCTCTCCTATCAAAGAATCCTGATTGACCAGACTAGAAGAGATCCTCTACCCATTGGTCACTCACTCACTTACTCCTCCTCCCTCCCTCCTGACTTACTCACCCCTCCCCATGGGGAAAAAGTCCAGGAAAGAAGAGCTGGGAGAATCCAACACTGATTAAAACTTTAAAATGGCTGGCATGGTGATTCCCAGTGTCAGGCTATGGATGACAGGATATGGTAGACACGTTCCTGTACCATTACTACAAGAAGTCCATGCTCTTGGTTAAATGGTTTTATTCAGAAATCCAATCATTTCCATATATATGTCCATAGAATTACTCGGATGCAAGAGAGTATCTAAGCAGTACACGTTTCCTTGATAGGAATAGGAACTTGAAGAAAGCACAGCTCTAAATACTCAATCATTTCCCCCCTCCCACTTAGACCACTGGTTTGCACGGGAAAAGGTCTGGGAACTTCTTCTGGAGTTTATACATCAACCTAGATAGGACAAAGAGGCATAGGAGTCAACGGCAACATTGCAGACACTACAAAGTCACTTCTCTGAGCTTCAAAGAAAGAAAAAAGATAAGACAGCTGCATTCTCATGCTGCAAGAGGGAGAAACGAAAGTGATGGTTAGAGCATTTGCAAAATGAAATCAAGTTACAGCATTAGCAATGGTTCGACACATAGGACAATGGCATGGATGTAGGGGTACAGACACGACACCCAGATAAACCTGAATATTCATTTTTATTCAGAATTCTAGTATTCGGAATTGCTGAATATATCCAGGTTGAACCAGCTATATTTGGTGTAGCAGAATATCATTTAGGTGTTATTTGAATTGCACACCTGTAGTTGTTACATTAAAAGTTGTTGATTAAATAAATTTTGTAACTGTTAAGCGTAATGCACTACTCTGATGCAGCACATGATCTTTTGGATCACTATCACTAACTTGCTCAAATACTCTTTCTTTCTTTCTTTCTTTCTTTCTTTCTTTCTTTCTTTCTTTCTTTCTTTCTTTCTTTCTTTCTTTCTTTCTTTCTTTCTTTCTTTCTTTCTTTCTTTCTTTCTTTCTTGCCTGCCTGCCTGCCTGCCTGCCTGCCTGCCTGCCTGCCTGCCTGCCTGCCTGCCTGCTTGTATGTGCTTATGGGCAGCCAATACCCACTACATGTGTGTGCAATGAAAATAGAAAATAGGAAAAAAATATTCAAAACTGAAATAGAGTGTGCGCTCCTATGAGCAGTCATATTCTTTTCTAATGGAAACTTCCAGGTTGCTTTTAAGGACAGTTCCACATACAGAGCATTGTAATGCTACAGTTTATGGACTGTAGTGGGTGGATTGCAGTGGACAGAAGCACGGATTGCAGTAGATAATTCAGTGGTATAGAAGAGAGGACAGTTTCTGAATCAGATGTAAATGATAGAACGTGTTCCTAGGTCCTTTTCACACTTACAGTTTAAACTGCTATTTATTAGCATTCGCCGCAATCACAATGGCTTTGGCATGGCACCCCCATGTTCCACACTGTACAAGGCAGTTTCAATTTGGCATCCTGTTTTTCATTTTAGATGGGCTTTGAAGCTTCAGTGTAGTTTGGGGCTTTCAGGGTTTTGCAATTCATGTCACACTTCTTTTTTTTTTTACCTTTGAACATGTGTAGAAATGTTGCCATATTGGAACCCATTCCTCCCCACCCGTATTTGCTGTTTGGGCTGTCCCCTGCCCACTGGAGATGCAATTGGTGACAGAGTTCTGGGGGGAAACATGTAATTTTCATGCTTGTTCCACTCTCATTTTTTTAAGCCAAGAAAGGAAAGGGTTAAAATGCTGCTGCTTCATCCCCTCTGGACAACTTCCCTGTTGTTTTGTTTTGCAAATGGCTATACAAAATACTTGGGTTTTTTTTAGCATTAGAAGAAGACACTGGGATGGAAAAGCAGCCATTTAACTCTTTCCTGTCTTTTAAAGCCAGGAGAAATGAGAAGTAACATTAACACAGCAACATTACAACTCATTCCTGGCTTTGAAAAAGGGAGAGTGAGTGTGCATACCCTTGAGGGAGGAAGGGAAAAGCAGCCACTTAACCCTTTCCTGGCTTTTAAAGACAGCAAGGAAAAAGCTGCAACATTAGCTGGCTTTGAAAAAAAAATTAGAGTGTATGCATACCCAGGAGGGAGGGAGGAAGCCAACGGAGATGCATCCTTATGACCCTTACCTCACTTTACTGATAAAAATGGCAGAGAAGGAGTTCAGAGAGCTGAGGATGGTGGGAGTGGTTAATTCCACACAGACCAATCAGCTCCTGGGGAAAAGGAGACTGAGGAGAAGAGAAGCAGAAGGGGAGTATAGAGTTCACACTGACATTGATCATGCCAGACACAATTCAAAATAATACTGCAGTTTATCCGCAGGAGGAAAAAATGGGGACATCGCAGACAAACATTGGTACTGCATCCCATGACTACCTTGCAAGTGTGAAAATCTTGCAAACATGGGAAGCAGGACACACACTGAAACGCTTTCAAGTCCCAGTGTGAAAAGGACCCTAGTAACAGCTCTAACCTGTTTCTTCACTAATGAGATTGTGGGCCAAGCTACACATGACGAAAGACACTTTGCCTGGCAAGTGGATTGAGTGGAGGGCAAGTGAACAGGGAGAAATACACTTGCCGTTCAAGTGTCATTTGTCACTTGTAGCTTGGCCCTGGGTCAAAGAACACTCCAAGACTGTTCATTCTGGAAACAAGGCTGGAATATTTTCCAAAGCATTTCAGAATGTGCAGTTATATCACTGTTACTCACTCTCTCATCATTAGCTATTATGGGAGAAGAAAAATGTGTGTATATTATAATTGCTTGAAGAAATTGCTTACAAAAGAAGTCCATTTATTTCTTGTGACGTTTGGGACAAGGTATATTGGACATGGATTGGCTGGCAAGATAGTCTTCCTTCATCTCTTTTCCTCCATCCTGTGAATACTTATGAAGACATGCTGACCTTTGCATGAATAATGTTAAGCCTTGATTCAATCATTCTGAAAACTAAAAGCTAATTAGCAGTTTCTCCTTACAACAAAAGTTAGTTCAGATTTCTCCCCCTTTTTTTCAGAAGAGGAGTATTAGCTGACAGAATCAACTAGGTTATTAGCATTGGAATCAGAAACACTTGTGATAAGAAAGAAAGATGGTAAATTAAACATTCATATTTTATCTTGGTTTCTGAAATATATGTTCTTAAGTCTTCTTTGAAGTACGTGATTAAATTCTCTGAAGCCTTTTTATCTTTCCCTTGATTGCAAAAGTTTCCTATCAGTGCCAAATGCATAGCTGATACATATAATCAAACTTGTTTCTTTATCTTCAAAAATAACATCTAACTTGTTATGAATAAACAAACAGTGTGCCTGTTTCTCGTTCATTAAATATAAGTTTTAATAGAGGCAGGGTAATGTCTCTAATGGCACATGCTTTTCTGCACAAAATTAAAACTGGGGGGCTTGTCTGAATGGACTGGCCATTAACTAAGGTCCGATTCTAGAAGATCACTGACCCATCATGGGCTTCATCGACAAATTGCTTTATGTTTTCCTATCATTGTGCTATAGCAGCACTTCACAGCTGAATTTTCCTGTGTGGACCAGAAGATCTAGGATTTTAATTATTGCTATAGTGCAACAATAGTGCAATATGCAGTTCTTTGTGGATAAAACCATGTGTAAACAACTTGTCCTGTTTCTAAAGGGTAATAAGATGATTGAATAGCTAGGAGATTGAACAAGTGCATTGATTCTGCTTCACATATATCATATTAAATTTCAGATACAAATAACCCCCAAGTCTTGGTATCACTTGTTAATCAATAATAATCTGTTTAGGATTGCATGTGCTGAGCCACATTAACAGATATTAAAACCATCACTTTACCCATGAGCATAAACTGAAAGAGGGGAAAACACCATCTTTCTATTATTTCTTGACAGTGTATGAATGAGAACTAGGGGTATGTATAATGGAAAATATGAGCCAAAATTACACACAGAACTTGCTGGTTTGGTTTATTAAAGCAGATTCTGGAATGCTGAACCAAAACCAGGAAAATAAATTGAAACGAGTCCCTCCTACTAAAAAGTCTGAGTGTTTCATTTCATTTCATGCCTTTGGCAGTGGACTGGCTTGCCTCTCAGGGAAGCACAGCAGCTTATATTCCTTAACAGCATCAATCATATCCCAAAGGGAGACAGACCTTATGTTATTAACTAACTCTGTTGTCAGGAAGAGGGAATGAGACCAATGTGCTTGAGTGCATTTCTCCCTCCCCTGCCAATTAGATCCCTACAACCGAAGACCCCTCTCTAGTGCCTATCAGCTTTGAAAATGTTTGGAAGATAGACTTCAATTGCAGGTTGCAATTCAAAAGACACTTCCTTTATTGAATAATATGGTACTTGCATCTGAGTAGACCTGGTCAGTCACTGGATGAATTACATCTCACTTGGGCTGTAGGCTGATCATAAATTTATTTGATCAAGAATAGGAGACACTTGGCAATAGACAAATTATTTAGTTTATCCCATAATCTTTTCCTGGGCACTGAGTAGAAGGCTGCTTTAAGGTACATAAAAGAAAAAGCTAGCAATCCATCTTTTAAGCTGGTATACTTGTCAACAATGAATTGGAGAGTATGGCAATGATCAATTGCACTGGCTCCTCTGCAGAATCTTGCTTGCTCTCTCCCCAGTATGGCTTCATTCTGAATCCAAGAGAGTAACTTCTCATATGGCATGGAAGCATACAATTTGACCACCACTGATAGTAAACTTATGGGCCAGTAATTATTTGGGTTTGTTGGATCACTTTTTTACAGATGGGGACTAATATTGCTTGTCACCAAGAGGGGGCCATAATTCCTGTCTCATTAGTGTAAATATTGGTGCCAGAATCTCTGCTCAGCAATCAGGATTTGCTTTAAATAGCTCTGCAGGTATCAGGTCAGGGCCTGGTGCCTCCCCAGATTTCATTTGAAATATTAAAAATTTGATTTCCAGTACTGTTACAGGGGGTCATTTCTCAAGTTTTGGCATAGAAGTCATTTGGGCAGAGGTCACTCGCTTTCTATAGATCCATTGTTGTTATTGTTGTGTGTGTGCGCATGTGTTATAGTGCTTGAGGTGAAACTCAGTAGATCAGTCGTTTAGACCAGGAGGGGGACTAATAGTTGATGCTGTTTCTGGTTAAGCACAAAAATAGCTGCCCCAGAGTCTTGTTTACCCACCCATCCCTGAAAAGAACAGTGTGCATTTGTGTATCTGCAGCCAAAGCACACACAAGATGTTAGCAGTCAGACCTCCCTTCATGCTGAGAGGGCAGTTCATGGATGAAAGATCATGAACCCCTTTCCCTATGCCACAAGTCCAAGGCACTGCCTGGCCAAAGGCTGAGTGAATGCCAACTGAGCAGGAGCCTGGAAAACTACCAGAACATGAGTCAGATCCTCAGAGGTGGTTGACTGACTGATCACCCTTCATGCCCTGGAGATATGCAGAGATAATGAGGTTTCCTAATCCCATCAATGCTCTGCTATACTTCCCTTTCACCCACCTATCCTCATCAAAGTTATTCAGCAAACCTGAGAGCTTTCCTCAACCAGTACTTACCAGGGCATCAAGCAATATTTTCTCTCATAGTCTATCCCAGATAGTCGCTTCAAGCCTCCCCCAACTTATTTTTCTACCTCTGGACAAACCATTATTGTCTTGGGGAGTGAGGTGTCAGCTTGCCCCTAGGGAGCATTTCATCTTACAATTAGGCTCCCCAGCCATGTGCTCTGTGCGTGTGCTTTGGATCCATACTTCCACCCTCAAGTTCACTTGAGATTCTTCTCTTAACCGTGAAATGCAGGTCATTTTGCTGCCTCCACAGATCTCTGCTCTTAGAGATTGGTAATTATCACTCTCCCTGAAAATTCTTTCTCCCATTTTCCTCCCTGACTTTCCCAGTTAGCCTTGTATGCATGCTGTGTGTGATTTTTTTTTGTACATTTGCCTTTTATTTTGCTTTAATGAAAACCGCTTTCCTGTTGAACATATGCCTGATTTATTTGACTGTTCTCTAAAGGAATAATCCCAATAAACATTGGTAGAGATTCCTAGTTAACCCCTCTTGCTTGCTTCCTTAATGCTAGTTCCTTCCAACCAATTAAGGAGACTTCCTATTAGGGTAACAAACAGACTGAAATGAAAAAAAAATCAAATGGATCTGTTCCGAGTTAGCACCAGCCTAGCTGGAACAAAGTAGTAATGAAATAGAATTGTTCTGGAACCCCCAGAGCAGAAACTGAAATGGAAACTTTCTAGATGCACACCCCTAATGAGAACTTCCTAAGTTATTGTAAGAGATAGAGTAACAATATGTGTTATGTAATGTTTTAACATTCAGTCAGGAAACCTTATCCATTGGTGTCCTATTAATTTAAGTTGACTATTCTTCCAAATAAGTATACTTAGGTGTGCAGTCTCAGAAAAAATCATATCTTCATCCCAAGTACTAGATTTTATCCTTCTTACAGTTTCACCTGTAACAGCTGCCATGGCAAGTGAGATGCCCAATGAGATGGGATGCTCATGTTTTATTTCTTGGATGCCAAAGCCATTCTTGTTTGCTCCACTTTCTTATGCAATTTAGAATATGGGAGACTATGAAGTGATGTTTTAGTGCTGTCTTGGAACGCATAAACCTAACATGTCTCTGGAGGGGGAGATTACAAAGCAGAAGCTCAGCTATTTCGGGCATGTAATGCGGGCCAACTCACTAGAAACATCAATGATGCTAGGAATGGTGAGTGGAATGAGGAAGAGAGGAAGACCAAAAACCCACTGGCTGGATACCATCATGAAAGACACTGGACTGAACATGAAGGAATTGAAAGAAGCAGTCAGAGATAGAAAGGCCTGGAGGGATACGATCTACAGAGTAGCCAAGGATCGGACACGATTAAATGGCTAGGATTGGATTGGATTGGATTTATGACTAAAAATCAGGGGGAAATCGCATGACCCGCTTTAGGGATGCACAATCTCCTTCAGCTTGCATCATATTCACCAATTGCTACAATACCCCTAATTGATCAATAACATGTTATTGATCAGCTGTTGTCAGCTGCAGCTGCAGCTCTGGTACAACAGCATGCATGTCCATACAATCAACTTTTCTGTATGTTTGTTTTGAAATGCTGCACATACATGGTTTAGCAAGGGCTGCTTTCACACTGAGGATTTTCTTCTGAATTCACAGCTCTATTGGTGCAGTGGAAAGGCCCCTCCCCATGAATTTCTTCTATTTGAAGGCTGTTTTTGCATTCCTCCTTCCCCTTCTGTACATCACAACATTATGAGCCACCATCTGGGGCTCCATTTCCACAGCTCTCCCCTCTACTGTGCATCACTTTGTTATGAGGAAGTAACAAAATAGCTACTGAGTTTGCAAGGGAGTTTATGATATCTAGATACAAAGTAATTCCAGGATTGGCTCACCACAGCCACTCTCCATCAAAAATGGTAAATTCACCTGACAGAATCCTTTGTGGTGGAGTTCCCAACATCGCTAACCCACATGCTCCATTGCTTTTATGCCAGGGCAAACCTAGGAAATCCCAGATACACAAGATGCCCTGGTGGCCATGCAATTTCCACCATAGTGGTTAATCACTCACTGCATTTGTAAATGCTCTCAGACAGGCCATTTATATCTTCCACAATTCCAAATTTCCAGGATGCAGGCAAGCATAGATGTGGTTCTGGGGTGCATCAGTGCAGTGTGGTTGCAACTGAATGACTTAATAAAGATACTAGAAATGAGAATTAAGAATTTGAAATCTAGGGAAAGAATGTAAACCACACAGAAATTCATGAAGCAAAGTAACCATAAAAACCCCTTACATAATAAACAATTTAAAATTACTTATATATCAGTGTAATTTACAGAGTTGCCATAAGATAATAGTTTCGGAGAGTCTGCCAAAGGGTTGGCAATTTGCATGTAATTTCCAGTAATGCTTTTCCATTTTCTTGATGGAGGGTTTTTTTTTTCCTTTTGGATTTCACATGTTAGAGTTATTGGAATTCAATTTGCAGTCTGTTTGTTTTCCTTGCCCATATAGCACCGTATCACTCAAAAATAAACACAGAATTTTCATTTTCACTGTTATATCAGCTGCTCTAAGACTAACATAAGAACATCCTTATCTTTTGGACCATCAGTATATAGTTAGAAACTAAAATTAAAATAAAGAATGAAGCACTTAACTTCCTTTTCAACTTTTGCATTTTTAATCCCATCTGTTCAAAGGGTTTTCGTAATACTGTTACTTTGCTAGCCATCAGGTGCCAGTAATTGTGGTTGTGTGATAATATAATACCGTTGAAGTACAACATCACGTAACTCCATTTTAGCTATCTTTTTATCAGACCTACAATAACAATGTATGTATAATTTACTGTGCTACCTGACATTTATTCAGTGACAACAGAGTGCTAAGGAGGGGTGTGCACTGAGAAAATTTCCATTTCAGTTTTGGATCTGGGCCTTCTGGATGAACTCCATTCCATTATTGGCTTGTTCAGGGTGGGATAATGCTGGCTTAGATCTAAGCCATTTGGATTTTTCCAGTTTTATGACTTTGGGTACATTGTGCACAATTAAGATGGGGATTAGCTGCAAATGCACTTTCAAGGGGGGTACTTAACAGAACCAAAATCACTTGCTACACATCCCTCCCTCCAAATTATTGATTGATTCACTGCGTTGCAGCATACATGAGACAACAACAGGGTTCAGTCATGGACCAGAAGAATGCTTGGGGGTGGATGTGTTAGGTAGCTGCACACTCACATTGTTCTTTTCAAAGGAGGGTTGGGGAACAAGGCTTTATCCATGCTTAACCAAGCAAAAACTGCAAATTTGATATATCAACAATTAGTTCCCCTCCTAGTCCAAAAACCCGTTGATCCAATGAGTTTCTCCTCAAGCACAAAACACACACATGCAACAATGGACCACAAAATGAGTGCACACAGTGATGGGAAACTGGCTGATAAAGTGGGGGCAGAGGGATGGTGCCCAAGCAGGAGAGCACTCCATTGCCAACCATAGCACAGTGCAGAGATTTTTTTAAAAAATCTTGCTTTATGATAATTTGGTGCCAATAAATTACCATTGTGTCCCACTGTCGCCTGTTGTGCCATGTTTCCCTGTGCTTTGTAGTTGCATAACATTCCCTTCCCATGGCCAAATCGCCTTTTGATACTTAGGAGTAGCCGCCCACAGATGGATTTGTCTGAGCTACATCCAGCTACAATCTGGAACTGAATAGCCTGGAAAGAGCACTGAATGTATAAGTCTCCTTAGGCTTCAAAATTAAGAGCAAAGTGATCCCAGTAAAGAACTTCATCAGATTTATTGTCTCAGGGCCAAGCTACACATGACGAATGACACTTGAACGGCAAGTGGATTGAGTGGAGGGCAAGTGAACAGGGAGAAATACACTTGCCATTCAAGTGTCATTCGTCATGTGTAGCTTGGCCCACAGTGGACCTGCTGACACAATGGACAGACCTGTTGGAACTGACTGGCACTTTGCTTGATGCTATCTGCCTCTGAGCTCCTGTTGTTCTTTGGTTTTGACCATAGTAGACCATGCAGACCACATTACTATGGTCCTTTACATTTGGCCCTCAATCTATCTTGACATGACATTGACCCGACCATAATGTTGTTTCACACCATACTAAAAAATGCAATAAAGCAGCACTGGCAGAGAAATGTTGGGGGTGCTACTGCTATGCAGTCAGCATTTCACTGACAGCCTCCAATGATTCCTCTCCTTCCTAAAACTGTCAACAATAGGAAGATTGGGAACAGGAGGGGAGTTGTTTTAGTTTTGTTAATGGGATGAAAGGATGACCTTCTTTGATTTCTCTATTTTTTATGAATAATGGTGGGAGACTGGGTAGGTCATCCTGTCTCTGTTTTCCAACTAAAACCCAGAGTTGAAGGATGTAAGACAAGAAGTTAAACTGAAGCCAAGACAGTCCAGTGAAGTTTGTGAAGTTTGATGGAAAACACAAAAACTTAACCAAATCAGTCTTCTCATGTGCAATTCTAAGGCCCTTCTCTCTATCCCAAGATTAACAGTTTTAATTAGAAAAGCCCAAGAAAGACAAAAGTCTTTCAGGGTAGAATAAAGTTCCTCCTGCTGATTCTGTGACCTGTTATCTTCAGAAGACTTCTATATTCATAGTGGTGGCATGCAAAGGAGAGCAGCAGCAGAAGGCCACCAAATGGACAACCTGGTTCTCATATGCCTGGGTTAGGGGTGTGCATAATGGAAAAAAAATGAGCTGAAATTACATATAGAACGCACTGGTTTGGCTCGTTAAAGCAGCTTCTGGAGTGCTAAACCAAATTTGGGAAAATAAATTCAAATATCTTTCCTGCTAAAAAGTTTTGTGTGTTTCATTTCAGTTCATGCCTTTCAGCAGTTTTCCTGAACAGTGCCAGTCAGATCCCAAGGGGAGAGAGGCATGATGTTATTAATTAACTCTGTTGGCTGGAAGGGGGAATGAGTAAGGCGCATGGCATGAGTGTATCTCCCCACCACATACCCCGTAGCTACCCAGGAAATGGGTCTCCCTGCCTAATCCTGTCCCCGCAAGGGGAGACCCCTCCCTTCCTCTCCTATCAGCTTTAGAAACTTTTGAAAGGAATAGGCTGCATTGCAATTTAAAAGAGACTTCCTGGATGTAAACACTATTGAATAACATGAGATTTACACCTGAGTAGACCTGTTTAGGATTGCTTCCATAGGCTTTCGGGGCTCTTTTTTTCTGAGTCAATTGGAAAACGTAACTCCTCCTTTTTATAACCTATCCTGAATGTCCCCATAACAACAACAAAAAACCCCTTAGATCTGTTTGGGCGGCAGTGGGAGGAAAGGAATTCAGCCAGTCGTTCTGTCTGTCTACCTGTACTTGGGTGATGGAGAAGACTGACAGTGAGAAATCCCATTTTGCAGAAGAACATGAAGTATCAAAAAGAAGGATTTGGATTTGACCCTTGTTGTGGGAGCAAAGCTTAAGGAAACATGAAATCAAGTGGCAAAAACAGAATGCAAAGGTAATAATTTATTGGAATGATAGAAAAAGGAAAAAGTGAACACGGATCAGGATTATTATTTTATTTTGCACTTGTTGCAGCATTCTTCCACTTGGGAATGCCCCCTTGCTCCACCAGCAGGCACTCACTTTCTACGGGTCCATTAGTGTTGTTGTTGTTGTTGTTGTGTGTGTGTGTTATTGTGCTTGAGGAAAAACTCAGTAGATCAATGATTTAGTCTAAGATGAGGACTAATGGTTGATGCTGCTTTGAGTGAAGAACCTTGTTTTCCCACCCACACCTGAAAATAACAGTGTGCGGTTGCACATGCACCTGTGCAATGGTTCAAAACAAACAAACAAAAAAACCCAAATGGATCAGTTCCAAGCCAGGACTAATCTGAACCGAAACAAACTAGTAATGAAACAGAATGATTCTGGAACTTCTAGAGCAGAAACTGAAAAAAAACTATCTTGATTCATACCCCTAGACAAGGTCTACCTTGTTGTGGCTCTCCTTTAATAATCATTCATTATTTGCAATTAATTTTTTCACCCTAATCTGCATAACATGAGTCTTTGCAGCAGCTGGGGACTCGGAGGCTGGAGAGGAGTCCCCTTCCATCCTCAAACCTGTGTGTGATGCCCACATGGACTTTGCACTTTTGCCTTTCCTTGAATTGTGTGTTCAAGTGCACAGAAAGGGATTGGCAAGGCAATGCTGACATGCCATCTGCTGCTCCCCTCCTTGGCATAAAGCAAGCCTTTTGCAAATAGATCCCATTCCCTATGAAGACAAGTCCACCACCCATTCAATGCCAATGCCATTGTCCAGGAGGCGCTGAAAACAAGATGTGCTCATATGCAACACAAACATTCCCCTTCCTGCCAATGGCGCGACACCACACCATGTGACATTGGGGCTCAGTGTCCTCCCTTGGGATCAACTGGTTGCATGCAGATTGTTTGCCTTTATGAAAAAGGCAAGATGCTCCCTGTCAGCCTACACTGCCTGGCCCGCCTGCCTGTTGCTGCACTGCTGCTGCATGGGTAAGAACTGAAACGAAACACATACATTTTTCAGTGGGTGTGAATCAGTGTCATTTTCCGATTTTGTTCTTTCATTCCTGGAGTGGCTTTAATGAACCAAACTAGCATTTTTTGTGTATTTTTGGCTCATTTGCTCCATTTTGCACACTCCTAGTGCTAAGTACTATGTATAATAGAAAGCCTAAAACACCACTGGAAAACAATTAATACTAGGCCAATTCACACCTATTACAAGTAGCTTCTCTGTGGTATTTTCCCCATGATACTCAAGTTAGTATTTGAATATACGAACTGTGCTACTTTTTTACTGAAGTATTGCATACAGTTCCTCATATTCAATTGTTTGCTGAAACAGTGTGGGAAAATGCAGTAGGGAGACAAATCCTGCATCAGTGCTCATAGGGCTGGTTATGCATGGACAAATGGAAAACATCATGTTTAAAAGTTGAGGTGTCTAAAAAAAATAATTTAAAAGATAGGATAGGATAGTTTGAGGTGATAGATGATAATAAGGTGTGAGTGGGTGGGAAGGAGAGAAGGAAGCAATTAAAGTTGAGGATATCTGGTCTGAGAAAGATAAAATATTGTGGGAAGGGTGATATAGGGGAAAGTGGCATGTCCCCACAAGTCTTTACAGGCTCACCACCATGCAACTGGGCCTGGTCCGGGAAGCACCATACAACTGGGCCCAACTCAGCAAGCACTGCACAACTAGGCATGGCCTGGTGACTTGCACCATGTAATCTGGCCAGAGTTTTTCCAGGCATAGGCTACCAAGGGGAAAGAAGGGGGAAAAACTGAATACAGAGGTGGGGAACAGATAAAGATAGGTTGGTTGGTAAGTGGGAAGGACTGAAGAAAGCAGGAAAAGGGGAGAGGCTACAAAGGCTTTCGGGCAAAGAAAAGAGGAAATAGTGGGGGAGGGGAAAATGAGATCTCCACCGTAAATCCTTGCAACTCCCTGCCTTATATAAAACCTAACACTATGTAAACCAGTATCATTAACAAACTGACATCTTCAAAGTGTCATTGGCAAAACCAATAATATAAATTGAAGTCTAAGTGGCAGTAAAATCGACAGAAAGTCCTTTAGAATAATGTGGTCTTCCTCCATAAAGTCAATACAATTGCACTAGAGTACATTCATTCATTGATTTAGGGTTTGTTTTTTAAAAAAAGACATTTAGACCACAACATTCCATCTTTAATACACACAAGGCTACTTACAGCTATATCTGCAAGACTACTATCATATTAACCAGCCCAAGAAAATTTCAGTTTATCCACCCAAACATTGGTTTAGGATTCTTCCCCTATACAAGAACGTTATGAAACTGATGATACAACACTCCAAATTCATCAATTTTGTATGTTTTCATTTCATATTTCTTCCAAGGAGCTCAGGGAACTGTACAATGTTCCATTTTCTTTAACATCCCTATTGGGGAGGGTTAGCTGAAAAGACTGGTCCAATGCTAACCAGCAGCTATTTGGCAGAATGGGGATTTGAACCTGCATCTCTCAGTCCAGCACCACTATACCATGCTGTGGTGGATCCAAAACAACCTCAAGTAGACGTGTGTAATACATGAATTTCTAATCACTGATCTGAAATCCAGAATATCCTAGGCTGAGAGAAGGGGTATGGAGAAGATAGTCCACAGTGACAAACGTCTGGATTCACTTCCACTGATCTGATCTGCTTTTTTTTCAGTTACAATTTTTATTTTATTGTGGAAAAGTTAAAAAGATAGTACAGAAAAGGGAAAGCATGAAACATACAACTACTAAAAGCCTGCAGCGGCCTACCAGAGAAAAAGGCCTACATACTAACAGGGAAAAAAAAGAACCAGCTTAATAAGTGTATTGTTAATCATTACATTTCCCCCCTACGACACTTCCTCATTTCACATCAATCAGCCTGTGGTCTAATTAATATCTTTCCTTAACTGCCATATCCCCCATAACACACATTCATATTTGCAGCATACCTTCTGCTACTTTCAGTACGCAAAAGGTAACCCAAGCAACAGCAAATAAAGAGAAGGCCCAACCACAAGTGTGATGAAAAGAAAAGACAAAATTCAGCAAACGGCAACCGATGTTCAATTGTTTATTTGCTTCAATTCATTATTTTATATATTTTTCCTCCAAGTCATAATTTGTACAAAATTCACATGGGGAAAATGTCAGTGAATTCATATTGATATTGTGTGTGTGCGCTAGAAAGGGTGCAAACACTGTGATTGTGGGCAAATACATCTGCCAGTCTAGTAGGGTATTGGTAATCTTCTTTGGTAGCTTGTTCCTACACAATATATCACCATACAATACCTTTGTAGTTCCCAGAAAAGTGCAGTGTAAATACCTAGCTTCTCAAATAAATCTCTGAGTGCAGTATATGATGATTCTCAAGAAAATATGGGGATATGAGCTGCCAAAAAGGTCAAGTCACGCACTGTCTTTTTAAGATGAGCTGAATGTTGCCTCTGAATGAAAAAATACCAGTGTGGGCACCCAACTAGATAAAACTACAGTAAGTAGGATATAACCCTTAGCTCTTTCATCAAGGTTTCACCTTCGTTTAATATTCTTCTTCTTGAATTGGTAAGGGGGTAGGAAAAAAAGTATAGAAGCCTGACCCCATAGAAATTTTATGTTCGTACAATATTTCTTTCATAAGCAATATGGCCATGCTCAGCAGTGTGCTTTGATGTATCAAATGCTACTTGGGCTGCATCCTTTAATTCTTTAATCTATCATTTATTGCACACACAGAAAGAAAGTAGCAGATAATTCAAAGACACAGCCGTGTGTGGTTTATATGATATATGGACCTTCTTTTCAAACAGCTTATATAACATATCCTATGACTCCATAATGAAATCTATTTAATTTTCAAGCATCTTCTTTGACATGACAAAGGCCCAGAGGACACACAGTTCTAACACGTTCTCTATGTCTTGTACTAAGGATGAGGTCATGCAGTTTGTGCAATTCTGTCTCCTGTGATCTCATCAGAAGCCTGCGCTGTCTCTTAGTCCTTTCCTCAAATGAGATTCTTTGTGGATACAGACAATAAGGCATTTGCTCAAAATACTGTAACACACAAACATCCCTTTATCTGCAGGCTGGCTTATTACCTTAGCTACCTCTGCCCATGTTTTGATAAAGTATTTCTATTACAACTTCCTGTCTACTATCCATAGAACTATTACTAATCACACCCACAAAAAGTTATGGCTTGTGTTTGGATTACCAGAACTACATGCAAAGCTTTTATGAAGAGAGTTTGTGTGACACAGTGCCTAATTACAACTTATGATACAGCTCTACAACTGGATTCCCCATATGACATTTATGTACAAAGAGCATTTGGGATCAGCAATATGAATTAGGATCAGGGTGCTGGTACATGAGGTCACCCTGCTGGATCAAAGCAATGGTCCATCTAGTCCAGCATCCTGTTTCACATAGTGACCAACCAGTTGCCTTAAACGGTCAGTAAACAGGGTATATGGGCCAAGGCCTCCCTGTGATGCTGCCTCTTAGCGCTGTTATTCAGAGGTTTGCAGCTTCTGTAGATGGAGGATCCCTTCAGTCACCACCATCGCTGGTAGCCATTGATAGTCTTCTTCTCCTCAAGTCTATGCTTATGACTATCACGACTTCCACTAGCAACGTAGTTAAGAGTCCAGTAGCACCTTTAAGACTAATAAACTTTATTGTAGCATAAGCTTTCGAGACCCACAGCTCTCTTCATCAGATGCAGAGAGAAGAGAGTTGTGGCTCTTGAAAGCTTATGCTACAATAAAGTTGGTTAGTCTTATTTTGCTACTACGACTAACACGGCTAACGCCTCTGGATCTATGTCCACTGGCAATGAATTCCTTAATTAAGTTGAAGGGTAGCTCCTTGGCTGAGCAGACTTTTAAACACAGAGGAAATCCTGTGGGCTTTGCAAGGATAAGGGAAACTAATGAACCTCTCCTCCATGAATATATCTTTAAAGCTATCTGTGCTCCTGACCATCTTTGTCCAGTGACAGTGAATTCTGAAGTTGGATTACTTGCTGAATAAGTAAGTATTTCTTTTGTCTATCCTGAATCTATTTCCCAATGATTTCATTGGAGGTACCCAGGTTCTAGTATTATAGGAGAGAGAGGAAAAAGCTCCCTGTATCACTTTCTCCACCCCATGCATAATTTTATAAACCTGTATCATGCCTCCTCTTAGCTATTGTTTTTCTAAACTGAAAAGTCCCAGACTCTCCAGCCTTTCCTCTGAACCCCAAATCATCTTGGTTGCCCTCATTTGTACTTCGCCAGCTCTGCAATATTCTTTTTGAGATACCGCAAAGAGAACTGCACACAGTATTCCAAATGGTTAACTCTTGTGTTATATCCAGGGCTTTTTCTGGGAAAAGAGGTTGTGGAATTCAGTGGGTTGCCAGCACAGGAGGAAACTCCTGGTGGGAGGGGGTGCCCCTGGTACCACATGAGTGCACGCAAAGTGCGCACACACTCCCAGGACTGCACAATGACATCACTTTGGGTCAGCTGGAACAAGGGGGGAGTTTTTCAAAGTTTAAATCGCCCTTGGCCAAAATGGTTACATGGCCAGTGGCCCCGCCCCCGATCTCCAGACAGAGGGGAGTTTAGATTGCCCTCTGCACCACTCGGCGTGGAAGGCAATCTAAACTCCCCTCTGTCTGGAGATCGGGGGCGGGGCCACTGGCCACGTGACCATTTTCAAGAGGTGCCGAAACTCTGTTCCACCACTTTCCAGCTGAAAAAAAGCCCTGGTTTTATCTCCTATTTGGTTGTTGTCAGTCTAACCTCCCTAAAATTGATTGTTCTGAAGATGAAGTGAGATGACTCTGAACGTCTGGAAAATGGGCAGGATACAAATGTGATGAATTAATAAATGAAATGCTTTGATGCATGAGGTACCAGTACCCAGCATGTGATTACATTTCAAGTGGCCAGGACCTTTGTTGTTTGCATGGTAGAATCTTATCTCTGCTAGGCATCTAAGGCACAGCTACTTGGGACAGTTGTCAGCTTTGTAAGCTGCGAAATCATTATGAGAAGGGCACTTTTCTTTTGCTTAAAGCAACAGAATCTTGATTTCTTGTTCTGAGAGAATATTTTCACATTAATGTGATGAATTCCTGCACATTTTCTTGTACACTGTATTTCCTAACTTTTTTTGTGGGGAAGGTGTCTCGAAGAGAGCATTTTGGAGTATATATATTATGGGAAGGCTTGATGAGTTTACTTGAGCATGCTTTTGAATGTATCCAGACAGTGGTATATTTTGAAGAGAAAGTGATAATAAACGACTGATTGTCTTTCAGATGCCTTGACCACCACTAATACTCCACTTTTCAAGGAGCCTGGAGCAGCCTATTGAGGAACCACAGAGCTCCAAGGCTATATTTTCAAAATCACTAGCTAAGATCTATAGCTGACCTGCTACTCTTTGTCTTGTTTACCCTCACAGCAGCATCTTATTTTTTTTAATAATGCTATTGCTTTTTAAAAAGAACTGTAGCACCCCATCCCATCTTACCCTTCTATCTGGAGAGCCAGTTTGGTGTAGTGGTTAAGAGTTTGGGACTCTAATCTGGAGAACTGGGTTTGATTCCTCACTCCTCTACTTGAAGCCAGCTGGGTGACCTTGAGTCAGTCACAGCTTCTAGGAGCTCTCTCAGCCCCACCTACTTCACAGGGTGTTTGTTGTGGGGATAATAATAACATACTTTGTAAACCGCTCTGAGTGGGTGTTAAGTTGTCCTTAAGGGTGGTATATAAATCAAATGTTGTTGTTGTTGTCGTCGTCGTCGTCATCAAGTAAAATTCTCATTCATGTTTTTTCCTTTAAAAATTACTAGTATGAGAAGTAGTGCTCAGACACTTTCCACTAGAAACTTTTAATGTCTGAATGGATGGAATCAGTTTCCAGTAGTCACAACTAGCAATGTTTGATTGCTGGCTGGTTCAGTTTGCAGCCTATCTGCAAGTTGTGATCTGCACCGCCAAATATCAGGTGTGGGGGACTGCTTGCTTGTGTTTGTGCAGTTTGCATAGGTTCACTTGTGCCAGAAAAAAGGCCAATTGCATATGCATGTTCTCATAATGTTTTCCCATAAATTCTTCCTCTATTCGACACTGCTACCCCTTCTCCTCCCCATCTGCTCTTCTCCATGTTCTTTAAATACACAGTCATGTACAGTGAATTACAGTTGTGAGCATCGCTGCCTGTCCCAAATGTCTACCTAACTCAGTGTTTCTTAATAGAAAAGCAGGTGAAGTGTTTTGATCCAAGCATGCACATTTTTGTAATGCTTCATGGGAACTGTAGCTATTTGTTACCCTAGTTGGAAGTAAGATGCAGACACAGGCTTGGAGTATTAAGGGCCACTTTATTAAAGCAACAACGTAACAGATAACTGTGGCAACAAAGGGGGGCTAACTAGCGGTACAGGTCAAGCCAGCGGTCACCATGGGATCTCCTCCTTGAACCTGTCTGGGCGAGACCCACTGCCCTGGGTGCGAGCCATTCAAGAGACATGGCTTGAGCCTGGCTGGCCAGGCAAATGGTTCCCCCCATAAAGCTCCAAACACCCCAAGCCATACAGCCGGAGGGAAGGACTTGTCTGGGAGGTCCCACCAGGGCATCTGTCCTTGCAGCTGAGTCATGGAGCCACAGCCACTCCTGACAGACTTCAATTCCCCACCAATGGGGATATGCCCAGGGTGCTCACTGGCCCGCTCTCATTCTCCCAACTCTAACCTGCCAGTGACCTATTTATGCTACAGCACCACTGAGCCAATTACCACAACCACTGCATGCAGAACAAAGTAGGCAAAAAAAAAAAAAACTCCTCCACCACAGCCAATTAAGTGTAAGGGGGAAAAAATCCTACCTGGCCCCCTCATGAGGCAATCGGCTAATCTTGTCCTGCTACAGGGTGTGGAGGGTGAGCTGAGCTCAAGGTGCCAAATGAGGGGAATGCTGGCAGAGTGTGCACAAATGTGCCTAGCTCCGCCTCCCCCTGAATGCCTTGGAAGGAGAGGGCTGCCCCTTCTCCTTCCAGAGCAGCAAAATGCAGCACCCAGCTTTAACGGCTCCTGCCGAGGCCAGGATTGCCGTCTTTTCAGAGTAAAACCCTAATCTCCTCTAGGTAACCACATTTCTTGGTCCCTATCTGACAAAGATCTCCTCTGATTGGTTGCTTCATAAGTTACACAGTTTACATACAAAGCCACAATTTGCCCATGGCTCTACTTCATATAAAGCAACTTATACAGAAAAGGCTTCATGTGGCAACATAGGTGTAGAGGCTGAAGGCCACAAATGGCACAGGCACAAAGCTGAATGATATGGCATCTGGTTTGAACCTCAAACAAAACACTCAGGAAATCTGATGAGGGGTTCTACTCATGCTGAAATGAGTGATTCAATCATGGTAAGTTCAAATGCTGGCAATATTTCTTGAACAGTTTCAAGGTGTTTCTAGTCACAACTAGACATGGGCATGAACGGAGCCCCCCTCCCAAACACCCTGTTCGTCGTTCCTTGCCATCCACAAACAACAAACAATGAACATGGATGAACATGAACTGTTCTCAGACATGTTAATTGTTCATGGGGGCCAGAACCACCCCCACACTTAGCCCCCCTCCCCTCAAACCCACTTACCTGGGCCTTTAAAGATCCCTTTAAACTATCAGCTGGCAGGCAGCAGGGGGGGATTCCCCCCTGCCACCTGCCAGCTCATATTTTAAAGGGCCTTGTCCTGGCAAAAACAGCAGTGCCTGCTGGCAGCTAGTTTGAGGGGTTACAAACTGACCTTCCCAATGTCCAATACCCACCAAATTTGCAGGCGACATAGTCCTCACTGTCCTCTGAAGACCCCCCCCCCAAGTTTCAGAGAGATTGCATCCTGGGAAAGGCGTGATCCATGGGTTGGCTGTCATTTTCTCTTCACAGCGGCAAAAATGGGACTCTCTGCTGGAAGTACTTTGAGGGGTTAAAGCCAGAAGGAAAGCCAGAAGCAGTTCAGGCAGAGTTCAGTCCCTGTCTCCGGTTGCCAAAGGGATTGATTCCAGGTGGTAGACTGTCTGGCTTAACGAACGGCTGCGGAAGGCAATGAACAAGGCTTGCAATGACCACCTGTTCATTTAGGATGGGGCCTCACGAACAGCTTGTTCTCGAACAGCAGATTGGGCTGTTCGTGGGTTTTTTCTGTTCATAATGCTGTTCGTGCCCATGTCTAGTCACAACTCATAGAAGAATGGGTAGTTTCCTCAGAAGGAAACTACAAGAACACTGAGCAGCAAGCAAGGCTGTTAACTGTCACTTACTGAATTCTGATTATATACCTGAGAGAAATTGTAATGTTTGACTTGAACTGATACAATTATTAAATATAAGAGGCAGAACCGATGAGCCTTGGTGGAAAATAATTATGATGACATTGTTATAATTAGTTTGTTATGCAGTGGAAAGTTCCCTTGATCTTGATACAAGTTCTTACAGGAGGATAACTAACTAGCATTTTTGCAATGCTAGTTCCATTCACTTACATAGTCGTTCCATCATGTTTGACTGAATAATAGTACAAAATTGACATTGGAAAGGCTCAAATTTAGACACATTTCAGTAAAAGCAGCCCAGGAGTAACTGCTTTGTTACATATACACAGATCACTGATATGAAGGTGGAATGGACAGAGGATCAGAAAAGAGCCAGTAACAGTGAGGGGAGGGGTGTAGCAAGGCAAAGAGATGATAAGATGTCTTGGGCCCAGAATTCTGATGGAGCAGTGCTCCAGGCTAGTTCCCAGAATCCCATAACTGATAACCCTGACAGACTTCATAAAACATATCTAGTTGGCTGGTTAAATGGTATTGCTGCACTAGTCCTACTCACTTTTCTCAGATTATATTGTAATATTGTCCTTGAGACCTGATCTTCTTTCCAATAAAAATACAGTACAAGAAATATATTATATTGACCTACTTCTCTCGGTGAATGCCTACAAATTACTGAAATTCTCAAAACAAATTAAAATGAAGCAGTCTTTCATTTAACAAAGGTACAACCTTGCATGCTTTATGTCTCATTCTCCACGTGGCAAAACAACTCTGTAACAGGCTATAACAAGATCCAAAGAGCTACCTGGAAAGTTAGGAGTGTATAAATAAAGTGGTATTCAGAGTTAATCCATATTTTGCTTTAAAACTTGTCAGATTCATTAAAGGAAGGGCTCTCCAGTATCTTAAAAGGAATGCTGAAGGTCTGGACTGAGTGAAATTAGACATAATTTATTGAGAATAATTAGCAAAGTCAAGAAGTCAAGATAATATCAAGAATCCAGAAAAAAAGAGAAAAGAATGCCACATGACAACACAAATTTATTTATTTATTTATTTATTTCAAATTTGTATTCCACCCTCCCCACTCGCGGGCTCAGGGCGGATAACAACATATTAAAAATACAAATATTCCAAAGCTATGCAAAGTATCTTATAGGGGGGGGGGCAGTAGTAGTAGGCCAAAAAGGTAAAGCAAGATGGTAAAGACATAGTTTACAGCTGCCTGTCCACAGAGTTTCCAAGAAGAGGACCAAATCTCAAATCAGAGATGCAGGTGCTGAGCCAGCAAATAATCCAGAAGATCATTCCAATGCAGAAAGCAGTGCAGATGCTTCCATTCATCAGGATAGGTACTTTATGGCTATGCAAACTTGGGTGATTTGGAGCCAGATAAGGCACACTTGCAGGGCTTCAAACAAGCACAAGCAAATGTGTCATACAAGACAGCAAAGAGTAAAAGTGGAACTGGTATGGCTGGATACCAGAATAGTAAATGGACGGGCTGAAGCGAAGGAAGAAGGAAGCCTAGGGTCCTGGAAATATTTCTAAATAAGAAAAAAGATGGGAAGTCTCTGGACAGAAAGGAAGTGCATTTTGCCCCCCCCCAGTAGGAAGAACAAGACAGACACAAGGCATTGGAATAAAGGGCCACTTTATTAAATACAACAACAACTCTAAACTGCGGCAAAGGCAAATGGGCGGTACAGGTCAAGCCACAGGGTCACTCCAGGACCTCCACCTTGACCTGCCTGAGCGAGCCCTACAGCCCTGGGTATGAGCCATTCATAGAATGGCCTAAACCCGGCCGGCCAGGCAATGGGTTCCCCTCATCAAGTTCCTAAAGCCTCAGCTGTACAGCATGAGGGAAGGACTTGTACCTGGGGTTCCCTGGAGGCAGTCTTCACAGGTGGTGGTAGCCATGAAGCATACCCTCCCTCCTGACAGACCTCATTTCCCCACCACTGGGGAATTTCCAAAGGGGTGCTCACCAGCCCACTCCCTATTCCCCAACTTTCTCCTGCCAGGAAACCTACTAGGCTTCATGCCATAAATCACCTCAAACCCCTGCTACAGTACAAGGTAGGCGAAAAAACCCTTCCCCCATTTGCCAATTTGGGATAAAGAGCAAAAAATTCCTACCTGGCCCTGGGAACAGCAGCCGGCTAATCCTGTACTGAAACAGGGCGAGGAGGGTGGGCCGATTGCACGGAGCAACTGGAGCCTTGGGGGCGGAAATGCCTGAAACAGCTCTTGTCTCCGCCCCCTGGCAAAAGCCCGGATGCCCAGGAAAAGGCAGTCTGTCTCGGCCTCCTTCCAGGCGGGCAAACTTCTGCACCCAACTCAAGCCGCTGTGCGGCCGCCAGGAGGTACAGACTTCTATGTACTTGGTTACCTCATTAATATGTAGTGGTTTAGGTGGGAGATTTCAGGAGTACAAATGACATTTTTCTGAAAGAGGATCTCTGTGGGAAAGCTTCATTCTTTCTAAGGTTTGAGTGTTATGATGGCTAGGTTCTTTCTAGTAAATGTCCTCTGATTATTTGCTGTGAATACTTGATTAGTAATCTGAAGGTGAGGTGCAGACCAGAAAATTCTGATTCTTGGTTCCTTACGACTAACAGACTGGAGCTGAGGGCAAAAAGAGGAAAAGGTCAGTACAAATAGAAACTTGATGGCAACAGAAGTTACCTGTCTTTTCTCCCTGTTGGGGTCAATGCCGTCTTCAGGGCATTCCATTTTACATTGGAATATTTCATACTTTGAATCATCATTTTTTCCCATGTAAAGAGAAAGTCTAACCCTTCCTCATTATGTGACTCTTTTATTTTATCTGACTTGGTATTTGTGTGATGGTTGGGTTGGAGAAGGGCAAAGCTTTTGTCTTTAGTTGCCTCTATCCACCCTGTGAACTTCATTGACAACACAGTATGTAAGTACATTAAATCAATAAAATATTTCCCAATCTGTTTACTGCCAGGCCTATTGCCTTTGAGACAACTCATGGTCATCTGCTTCTCTTCCCTTTTGGGTCCGTAGCCCTGCCTGTCAACCAGTGCATTTAAATAGTTTCCCTCCTGTTGGACATGTAGACTGGATGGTGCTACCTGTCATAGTGGAAGATTAAGCCATAGCCTGTATCCACTATCCTGTACCATATTCACTGCCTGCCTGCCAGTATGTACAAGTAAAGCCTTTCTTCTGACTGCCCAATGAACAGATTTCCTCAGATAACAAACAGAACCCACAGATATATAGAAAGATAAAACTGCCCACGAGTCATAGGGATGTTGCAATGCTTAGAAGAAAGGAGAAATACTGAGCACAAAAAGTCATCCTGTTCCTGACATCCCTGCTAAATTACTTTCTCCCGTGCTTCTCTTACTTCATCTTGTTGGCCAGGAAATCAACACTGGAATAACAAAACAGAAGGCTTCTGCTTAATTTTGGAAACAATTTTGCTTGCATGGATCCCATGCTACTCTCCAAACCAAAGGAACTTCAGAAGTGGCTTCTGATGCATCCTGAAGAGTTGAAGAAAAACATCATAAAGTGTCATGATGCATATAGATGAAAGCACACATGACTACTGAAGTTTTTTATATCATGACCTGTAAGAGTATTAGGGTGACTACACCCCATTTGCAAACACTTCTTTGGGGAGAAGCTACGTAAATTATGAGGGTTAAAAAAAAAAAAGCTTTGCCAGAGAATGATGCTTAAAATATTCATAGATGAAAGTTTGTTTTATCAGTATTCAGCAATCATTCGAAATGGTTTAAAATATTGATAAAAGGACTGTGATTAAAGTGGGACTTTTCAGTGCTGTGATTAAAGAACTGTTGAGTCTAGAAAGGTTATCGTTTTGCAGAAGGAAAGTATCCTGATACAAAGAGATAGCAACAAGCTTGTGGAGTGACAGGCTTGAACTGCTACTTGTTAAACTCCTCAGTTCTCTAAATATACCCCTGGTAGAAGCTCACAGACTGATCCACTGGAAATGCATATGCAGAGCTCTCTTGTTCCAGTAGTTCTACAGCTGTTAAGAAATTAAGCTTGTACATCATTTTGTGATTGTAAGAGGATTCTGTCTAAAAACTTTGGGGAGGGAGTTAAACACTATGCAAACACTGGCCTCTGTCTCCAAAATAGCTCTCAAATCCAATTAAGATTGCTCTGATATACCCACATTCCCATATGGTGCCATATCTAACAGCTCCATCCTAAAATCCTGATGCCGGTGCACCCCTGAAACCAATGCCAGTACCATTACTGCTAAGTTGGAAGAATGCTGCTGTGATAGAAAGGAAATTATTATTTATTTAATTTATTTCTATTTAAAACATTTGTATGCTGCCTTTCTACCCAAACAGGGCTCCCAAGGTAGCACCCTGTTGTTGTTGTTGCTGCTGCTGCTGCTGCAGCAGCCGCTGCAGTTGTCACAGTCTACCAGAGGTTTGAGCTAGAAGTTTTTGGTCCTTCACTGACTCAAATTTTATTTCAGAATTTAGGAATCAGTGAGGTAGTGCCAGGCCTGGCCAGGGGATTTTCTCAGACTCTCCATTTCATCAAACACAGTTGTATGAGTTAAAGGTCTTTATTAGATATCGCTCCCTAACAGTGCGTGTGTACAGAGTAATTGCCTGGAGTGCCAAAGCAAAGTCTTCCCCGAGAGTTTATACCTCCAGTCCCCTCCCTCCAGTTCAAACAAGAGTCAGTTGTAGTCAGTGAAAGTCCTGAAAGAGATGCAGAGCTGAGTTTCCCAAGGTCTATTCCCAGACATTCAGTTCCAGCTGCATTGATAACACCACTAAACCCAAGCAAACCGTAGCCAAGATACAGTGAAGGAAGAAAGCTACACTACTACCCCCCCCCCCCAGTAAATATATATTCACAGTATGACAGGCAGGCTGGCCGGCCTGTCTGACAGGTAGCACCTTAGTATGTGGCAAGTTCCAAGTAGTGTGGCTGTTTGAAATTGTTATTCTGTCTATGCAGATATTGCCTAGATGTTTAGTTAATTCTTCTAAAATTGCACCTAGTGCTCCTATCACTGCTGGAATAATCATTGTATGTTTCTTCTAGAGACACTGAACTTCAAGTCTCAGATCTTACTAGCTTTTCAATCTCTTTGTCTTTCGACTGTCACCTGGGATTGCCACACTGATCAATTTGGCCTTCTTACTGTCAACCACAGTAATATCTGGAGTATTATATTCTAACTTTTTATCTTGAGTCACTGAGACAGGGCTTCCTGTGTGCATATGTGATGGACTGCATATTTTTAAAGCACCTGGAAGTGCTGTATGCACAGCTGCAGGACAATTATTATGCAGGGCATCCTGCATCCACTCATCACAACAGTCACTAGCCCTAGAAGTATGAAAATTCATGACTTTATGAGTGCATTTCATATCATAAGGTAAATACTCAAATACACTAAATGTTAGTGTTTTCTGGGACAACCTTGTGTCAAGGATAGCATCACCTTTGTCTACCTGAGTAAGGTCTCTTGAAGGTGTCCTTTTGCAGAAATAGTGATCTGTTACAGCTTATTCTCAGGACTTCTTGGCTGTAGTTCCTACCTGGGTGGGAAAACGTACCAGAGAAAGTTAGGAAAGCCCCTACTCTTCTGTCTTTCCTCAAACTATGTAAGATAGAAAAAATTTACAGGGCCTTTTTGTAAATTGGCTGTTTTTAAACTTGTATTATAAATGTTCTATTGCTATTTATTCATTTTAATATTTTTATTTATCAATTTTAAATACTTCACTTTTAATGTTATATACTGTTTATATATTTCTGTGATCCATTTTGGGTCTTTTTTGAGAAATGTACTATAAATAAGTAACAGTCAAGATGTATCCTTTGAATCTGGAAGATCCTGAAAACTAAAGAGTACTTGTGTCATTTTTAAAGTGTTTTTAACTTTTCATTTGTATACAAATAAATAATCAACATCATTTTAATCAGGGTCACATGGCTAAAAATGCTGTCAATTAAAATATTTTTTTTAAAAAAAATTCAGACAATGTAGTAATTGAAACTTCTATAAATTTGCTGTGAGAGTCATTAAGTCAGATTCTTTGATCTCCAACCTGGCAAAATTAATTGGTTTGTAGAGTTGCTGGAAGTATCTGTTAAAAAGAGGCAGATTTGAGCCATGATCATATAACAGCAGCTGTTTTGGTTGATCCAGTAGCATCCAGTCAGATACTAACAACAGAGAGGGGGGGGGGAAATCCATGTACAATAAAGGTCTATTGAATTAGCTTGACAGAGATAATTATAAATCTGTAGCCAAAAAAAAAAAAAAAAGTCTGTGCGCCTTATCCTAATCCTTGCAGTAAGCGGGCTGAAATTAAAGATATGCAATAAAGTTCTTCTTTATTGCATATCTTTAATTTCAGCCCATTTACTGCAAGCCACACCATTCATTGCCATTGCCAACCTGCAACCAGAACGATAGGAATAAGCCCAAATAAGCTCTTTTCATGTATCTTCAAAAGAACAAGAAATATTTTTATGCTGTTTGTGTATTAATGCATCATCATTATACATATACAAGCAGGAACTCACAAGATGTTCATGGGGAAATCCCCCCACTGTTGCCTGGTGAGGAAGAGAAGGGCATTTTGGAGTGGTAGTCACTGAGCCCTGACAGTGGTTGGGTGGGAAGGGAGTTCAGGTCGATTCAGGCTTCCTCTCAACCCAAACATTGCCAATGCTCAACTACTCTAAGATCAATTTATGGTGCTGGGGGGTGGGGGAGGGGATGCCAAAACATGGGGGCTAACCAAGAATGCATGGTCTTCCTATCAGCCAAAACACCACTAGCACTTAGTGTCCGACATCTCTGGCCACCCTTTTCTTTCCCTTCTGGTAGCCAGTAGGAGAAAGTCATGGGAAGGGGAAGAGGAAGACAGTCATGGTGGTGCTCACCACCTACCTTTCCTGGCCAGCTTCTTCTTCCCCTCCAAGAAGTAAGGAAGAGGTGGGGGGATGAGTGGGCAGATTAGAGGGAGGACAGCAGACGCAGCTGAAACACTGCCAATGCTCAGCACCTGCAAACTTTGCCTTCCAACAGTCCTTCTCCATGCCAAAGAATTTTGGAGATTGCTTGGCAACTTCCAACATGGCAGCTGAGTTCTCATAATGTACCACTTCAAGAAATACCCTCTCCAATGCTTTCTCTTTAAGTTTTGGGATTTTTAAATCCACTTCACCATCTTCTTTTTCTGAAAGCCCCTAGCCCCATAGTAACCAAGGTAAGAGTTTGCAGGCCTGCATGGTGTGTGGATGAGGCAGGATAGGCCTCATTCCCAGCTGGTCCCGAAAGCGGTTCCTGAGGCTTTGTGGTGAGCCACGATGTCAAAATCCCAGCCAACCGATCAGTGCAGCCAGCTAGGTGTAGGAGGTCTCTTGCTGGACCTGAGAGGAGAGGTTTCCTCACAGGACTTCCCACCCTCTATAAATAAAGGGGCTGGACGGGGTGTAGGCAGTTGGCTCTGGAACAGTGACACCTGCCCATTCACTTCTTCCTTTAAGTTTATAGTTGTTGATTCTTGCCTAGTAGCATTTTTTATCATGTAATGATAATGGTTAGTATGGAGTTTGTTAACAGTTCATACATATGTTCATCTTTGAATTGTCGTTGTTCTTGATTCTGTAACAGAGGGAGTTCTTATGGAGGTACTGTTGTAAATGTAAGTACTTTTGTCACAACTTTGAGTTGGCAGTTTTGGTGTTGGCTTGGATCCCTTGGGGGGAAACAGGGCCTGCGTGCACAGTTTCCCCATAGATGGAGAGCCCCATAAGGGATCTTGGACCAGGCATAGTAACAACAATCCCAGCACGGGGGCAGCTGGAGTATACCTGTGTGGTTCCCATTAACTATCATCCCGTGTTTTTCCCTTTCAGCAGGCAGGCTGAAGGGGCGAGGGGGTCATCAGCTAGCAGGCAGGTCAGCTGATGCTGAGATCCATGCCCTACGCAGAGCCAACACTCCTTTTCACTGTAACCAATAAAGTTGTGGCTTGTTTTTCTCCATGCACTGTATTATGTGCATTTGTTTCCTGCAAAAACAACCTTAGCCTTTAAGCCGGGTCCACAAATCTGGGGTCCACCCCCGATTTGCTTAAAACAGAACATGACTGTATTTTGTGGGGTTTTTTGATCAGCATTCTAGGGCCATTTTTCAGAATTAGATACATGATATATAAATGACATACATTGCCACAAGAATGGAAAGGTGGAAACTATGCTTGATAGCAAAGTATGCAAACAAAGCAAAAGGGAAAAGGTGTATTTATCCATCGTTGTACAATACTTGCACTTCACGAGAAGTAGCAAAGGGAAGTGATTATTTTTAGAGGCAATGAGAAGGCTGAGCAGCGGAGAAAGGAGAACAGAAATTAGTCACAGTAATGTGTAGATGCCAATTAATCCAGCCATAGAAAATCAAACTGTAAGTAGGAGTTTAAATATAGTGAGGTAGCAATGACTTAATTATCAAATCCCTTCTGCATCCCTGCTCCTGAAAAACCAACAGCAGTTTAATGTCCAGGTAGGATCTGTATTTCAAAACACTTTTGCTGTAATTTCTAGGCATTCAAGCCAGTGAGCCATTAAAACTGCAAAGAGTCTACTGAACTGAGGGAACATGTACAATGCACAGACTAAAGATAGTCAAATTCTACCTCAAGCCGTGGCTCTTTATATTTTTGAATTCCATTCCTCTATTGTGTGTGATTAGTCACAAATGGGTTCTTGTACATCCTCCTCTGTGGCATTGCCCTTCTTCTCTGTGCATGGATGGGCCCTAGTGTTGTACAATAAATGCTACTTGCTTGTTTGTCACAGTATTCATTCCTCAGCATTAAGGACTTTGTTGGAATTGAAATGCCACACGCAGTGCTATTCCCTGGCTCATATAAATGTTCTGGGCACTTCAGAATGGTTTATTTCATGAGCTCTGGAATGTATTTAGCTGCTGCAAATTACCATCTGATGGGCAATTTACTACTGTTCTTGCTTGCCTCTGTCACCTGTCCCTGTGGCATTGCTTTCCCTGTGAATGCAGCACTTTAAATCAAGGAGTGGGTGTGAGTAACTTGGTGGGTGATAATAGAGGTCATGGCATTTAGTGGGATTACATTCTTTCTTTCCCCCCTTTTAAAAATCCTCATTCAGCTTCTTATTTTTCCTCTTTCCCATTGCTTGTTTCCTGCAACCTTGGTGGTCTGATGAGTACCAAATAGCAAACGTTGTTCCCTTGATATTGCACACTGAGTTACAAAGTCTGGAACACATATCCTTGCATGTGGCACTCCATTCCCCTGCTCTTTGGCTGCCATTAATTTGCTTAGCCTTCTGTTCTTCTGGTCAAAAAGCATCTGCAATGTCACAAATGTGCCAGTGTTCTTGGGGGTGTATTTTTAGCAATAGAAGTTGTAAGGAATTTTACCATAAATTCATGTGCTTCTTAAAAGCATAGATCTAGACATAAATCTCAATTTAGATAGGTAACTTACAGTGCAATCTTAAACAGAGTCACACCCTTCTAAATCCATTGAATTCAATGGGCTTAGAAATGGGTTTAGGAATCTCTGTTTAGGCTTGTCCTGTCAGAGCCATAGTTCCTTCTGAACCACATTCTGAAATTGCTATGTGAAGAACTACAATCTACAATAAATGAGGTAAATCTGAGGGGAAATGTAAAGTCTTTGCTGCTTAGGCTGATTGAAAACCCACAGGACCACCACCACCCATTCCCAGCATACCTGATAATTTCTTTGGCAATCAGCTGTAGCAGCCTAAAAGGGAATGACTTGATTCTTTAGATACTTCATGCAAATCTTCCCTTCTCTATTTATTGACATGGCTCCACAAACAGCACATTTCTACAAAAATAAAATGAAAATCATCAACCTTCTTCTGTCCCAAATTCAGCATTTATGTTTAATTTGAAGACTGTATTAAAATGTGGTTTTTCTTCTTAATCAAGCAAAATAAGCAACTTGCTTCAATAATGTACCTACAGATCTATAACTAGTAACCACAACTCATCATGTTGAAATGTTAATTCCTCTTCTGCTGCTCTTTAAATTCAAAGTTATTAATTATCTTCAGAACTCACTCTTTCAGAATGGCATGATGGGAAATGAAATATGGGTACATTTAACATGATCATCCACAACAATTTCACTGAGAGCTCAGCTTACAACTCAGTCCACAGGAACGGTGACATTTCCAAGCTGCTATGTAAAATGAACAAACAAAAATGAACTTGGAATCAGTTCCTTACAGCCCAGTCCTAAACAGAGTTACAGCCTTTTAAGTTCATTGAATTCAATGGGCTTAGAAAGGTATAACTTTGCTTAGGAACGCACTGCTAGATATTTATGATGGTTTCTGTAATACCAAAAGTAAAGGTCATATTATTTAATTGATCTGATGTAACCAGGGCTTTTTTCCCTGGCAGTGCGTGCTGGTATGCAGTACTGGCATCTCTTTCAGCTGGCTGACTTGGGCCTCCAAGGCAGTGGACATCTTGATTACTGCCACCTCTTTTTAAGAAAAGGAGTGTTGCCCATTACCTTCTTGGGATGAAATTTTCAGAGGGTGTTTTCTCTCCTACCAAATTGCACAAGGAACCCTATTTTAGAGGTAAGTAAAATTTCCCTTGAAAAGCAGAGACAGGAAGGCTTGATAACATTAACATGTGGATTCTAAAAACACTATAGAAATGCATGGGAGGTAAAGTGTTTTACCTGCTTGGACTGATCACAGCCTTTAAGTTTAAACACAGACCATCTCCCACAACCTCTGATGCTTCCTTTACATGAGAATGGGAAGTTGACTGTCTTTTCCCCTTGTTGCAACTAACATTTGGTGAAGAAGCAGGAGTGATTTGTGTGGAGAAATGTTGCAGCTCTGAACTTTGGTATTTGTACATAAAGACCCTGTAATATGTTGGGATTAAATTATATGAGAAGCACATCAGCAATGCTTGTTTAGTTCACCAGTTCTCATTTCAGGACTTGAAAGATCTCTCCAAAAAGTGCTGGAACTCAACACTGCTGAGCTGAGTACCCACCCACCCCCGCCAAAATAATCCCTAAAAGTAAATGTAATAGTTTATTGCGAAACACAGTATTCTCCTGGCTTCCCTGAATGCTCTCTGATTCCTAATTACTGCAGCTCCTCCCTCCTAGACAGCAGGAATCCTCTGTAAATGACCTCCTCACATCTTCCCATCTCACCTTGTTGGACCTGACTTCCACTGTTGGGAGGGAGATTGTCCCTTAACTCATCTGCAGCATGTCTAATCTCACTGCCAGAGGGAGAGACTGCAAGCTACATCTTTGCCTCTCCTCCCCCCACCCCTTCCAGGGACACTACTGTTTCTGTCTAAGGGATGAGGGTATACAATGGTTTGTCTCTACCTGTATTGCTCCTCTTAGTCCCTGCCTTCCAGCTAAACTAAGAAAATAGCCCTCATCCCAGCAAATCCCAGAAGGAGGGGATTTGGTGTGGCTAGCCTCCTTCTCAAACAGCAAAGCCTATTCTCAACCCCTGTCTCAGGGTCTCTCTAGACAGAACATTTCTGCATGGGCATGCTCTGGGTTTAACATGCTCCCTGCAGTTGTTAGAAGAAGAGACTGGCGATGTCTCTTGCTCAGGCCTTTAGGACAGCCAGCAGAGAAGAAGGACGGCAACAACCATAGAGTCACTTAGATAGATAGGCTGCTATCAGTCTCCTTTCTGCCAAGGGAACTTCCTTCCTTCTGTCTCCTCCTCTCTCTCTTCTTCCCTGCATGCACCAGGAGAGGCAGCATGGTGTCTCCTCCTGAAAGAGATGGCCTACTTTCAATCTAGCTAGTTAGATCAGTTACTAGTTCTTTCTCCCCACTAAACTTATGTAAATATAATTTCTTTAGATTAATAAACAGTTGTTGGTTCTCTGACGTGGATGAGAGCTTTCTGCGTGCAGTTTTAGTTAATGTGCCTTAACTAAAACCGAATAGCAGTCACATGCCAGCTGAAGGGAACTGCTTCTTTAAAAAAGAGAGCTCAAACAAGCTCATAATGGCACCCCAGGAGGCGGAAGTGCTCCTGCCTTCCCTCAAGCCACTTTCCTGTGTGAAAACAGCACACAAGAGGGAGTTATTTTGACGACTTTGCTGCTCTACATGGAGAATCTGTGCACAGAATCTGTACTTTGCTCCAGAAATTCCTAAGCATATTTTGCTACAATTTGTTTTTGAAATAATGCAGTTGAAGTGCCTTTGTATTCTGTATGGATAGAAACGTGTGCGTATTCAAAGGTACTGCTCATATCAGCACACTGTCAGCCCCTTGTAGCAGGTACTTTCTCTACCATACCACTGGGAGCTGGTGGGGGAGGGCTTTTTAAACTACTGCTATAGAACTATAGTGCAATAACCTAATGATCTGTTGTCATGTCTACCAGTTCCTCTGAATTTCAAGCTTTTATTTTTAAAAGTAATTCTTTAGCCCCTATTGTTATGGAGTTATAAAGGGGAAAGGACAGGTAGTTTTTGTCCAGATTGTTTCAAAAGAATGGGAAGAGGGATCTGCAAACAGCAAACATGGAGCAGGAATCCATTGCACAACTGATCATGTGGATGCTCTGATGTCACTCTAAAAACCTCTACATTTCCAGCAGTAATGAAAGCAACACAGCATCATGCCATATGGATGCAGCGTTAGGTTCACGGAAGAGTTTTAAATCCATGTCTCCACACTCCTAACACCTTAACCACTACACCAGGCTGCTCCATTTGGCAGACAAACATCTACTGTTGGTCCCGGGCCCTAGGGAGGTTCACCTTGCCTCAACCAGGGCCAGGGCTTTTTCAGCCCTGCCATAAACCTGGTGGAATCCTGGGACCAGTTGGATTTATTATCTTTCCACTGGGCCTGTAAGACAGAGATGTTCCTCCAACCATATGGTGGTTGAGGCAGGTGGGCCACTAAACTGGCCTCCTGCCTGGTGGGGGGAAGTGTCCCCCCAAACTGTTTTCATTTTGTAGTTGGCCACTCTGCCCCATGTATCTGTTTAATGTCTGGTGGATGTGCAATATGTGTGCGACTGTTTTATATAGATTTTATTGACTGAAGTTTTAATTTATGCTACCATGCTTTTACTGTAATTATTGCATTTTGTGATCTGCTCTGAGCCCACTTGCAGGGAGAGTGGAATATAAATTTAAATAAAATAAAATAATAAAAAGGTGAGCAAATTGCAGCCAACATCATACTATTGCAACTCATTAATATGGATTTTAATTTGAGTACATAGGGGTTCAAGGCAAGTGTAGTTCCCCAGTCCTTGCCATTTTGTTTGCCACTACAGGACTGCTACTTTAGGTCAAGGAAACAAAGCTTCTCTAATCACATAAACTGCTTTGATTCCCTGTTGTTCACAGAGCTCTATGGTGCAAAGAAAGAACATTTCACAATACTTGCCTTTTATTTTGTCCTGTTTTTCTTGCTTATAGGAAATACATAATACTTTTTTTTTAATAGGGCTGCAAACCATGCTGTATCTAAATTCCAGATAAAAAAGTACATTCTTTAGGAGGAAAAAAGAACCTGTTTCTACCCCATGAAAAACACTCATCAGTAAGTGGTACCTTTCTTTCTATCTCCTCAGTGCGATTGCAAAAGTGATGAGCTGGGCAAAAGGCCAAGAAAAACAATTATTTTGTTTCTCTTTCCCTAAAAAGGATTTAATACAGAAGCAGTCAATGATGGTGGGTGGAATGTTACACAGCACCAGCAGAAGAGGCTGGCTGAAGCTGATCCTCCCTCCTTTCTGCCTCAAAAAAAAAAAAGAAAAGAAAAGAAAAAGATTCTGCAGCTGAGGAGGGAAATTCTTCTTGCCCCTTCTGCACATTCTGCCTGTGGGTCTTCCATTGGCACAAGTTTTAGGTGGGTAGCCATATTGGTCTGCAGGAATTGAGTCGAGCAGCACCTTAGAGAGCAACAAGATTTTCAGGATGTAAGCATGTGAGAGTGCGAGCTCCCTTCTTCAGACACACATGAAAATCTTGTTGGCCTCTGTGGGCCAAGCTACACATGACGAATGACACTTGAACAGCAAGTGTATTTCTCCCTGTTCACTTGCCCTCCACTCAATCCACTTGCCGTTCAAGTGTCATTCGTCATGTGTAGCTTGGCCCTGTGGTGCCACTGGACTCAAATCCTGCCATTGGCACAGATGGCTGTTGTATGAGTCAAAGAGTGGTGCTTTTTCTTACTGTCTGCTCCTCAACATACCTGTCCGTGTTCCAATTTTTTCTTTTTTCTTTTTTGAAAATTTTTTTATTGGGTTAGAATCCGTTATTTTTACATTTACATTCAGTTTTTCCCAAGTTTTTCATTTCTAACCCCCTCCCTTTCCCCCCCTTTTGTTGACTTCCAACAGCTTTCCCACCCTTTGTCTTTTTTCCCTTACTTCTATTAATTTCCTCTATCTAAAACAGATATACATTCTCCATTATATTAAGCAGTACATCCTTAACTACTTTTCTTGTTATATACCCAAACTGTAAGTCCTTGTTTCCATCTTAGATAAACCATTTTTAAGTGTTTCTACATATCATAAACCTATATATCATAAACCATAAAAATCTTACACTCAAATCAAACAATTTGACTTATTCTCTATATATTACTCATTCTATCTTTTTATGGTAATTCTATATAGCTCATCACATAGTCAATCAATTTGACTCTTCTGTATATTCAGTTTGGTGCATTATATAAATCTTATCAAAGAAAGAAAATACTGTTGGTTACTCAATCCTTATATTTAAACCTTGTCATTAATTATTTTCTATCAATGTTCTATCTATTAACCTATATATATCTATATATATATCAATCTGTTAATCTAACTGCTTATAAATTCACATTTATCTCTTCCTCCCCCGGTAAAGTCACCCCCCTCTACTTCAGTACTTCAGTAGTTCTCAAACTGCCACAGTTTTCCTCCCACCTCCCATTTCTTCTCCAGGTATTGTTTCAGCTTCTCCCAGTCTATGTTGAACTGCCCTGAGTCCAGATCTCTCAGTTTTCTTGTCATCTTATCCATTTCAGCCATATACAGCAATTTGTAAATCCAATCTTCAATAGTTGGCACGTCTTGTACTTTCCATTTTTGCGCATACAAAAGTCTAGCTGCTGCTGTCATATAAAATATCAACGTCCTGTGTTGGGCTGGAATTCCCTCCATTCCCAAGTTCAGTAGCAGGAGTTCTGGGTTCTTATTGATTTGAAATTGTAAAATTTCACTCATTTCACTCAGTTCCAATTTTTTCATCTACATGGTTTTCCCAACCCACAGTAACACATAAATACAATCAAGAAGCTGCCTTTACTTTGATTCATATAAAGAGGTACATATACGGAGCTACTTTATACTGATCAGACCATTTGTCTATCAAGGTCAATATAGTCTACTCCGACTGGTAATGGCTCTCCAAAGTATCAGGAAGGGCTCTTTAACAGCACCGACTACCCGATCCTTTTAACAGGAGATGGTGTGGACAGAATCTGGGACATTATGCACACAAAACTGATGTTCTGTTACTAAGCCATAACCCCTCCTCAAGCCCCTCATCCTTTTGAGAATCACAACTTTTACAAAGATACAGAGACAAATTATAAAGACATACTGCTATGAATGCACAAGAATACCTCTTGCTTCTGTCAGTGTTTTTCACTGCAGCCTAGTATATACTAATTTATTGGAAGTTTAGCTTTAAGAGTAATATTCAAAACACAGTAAAAGTTATTTCACCCAACAAATTAGACAGGAAAGATATTAGAAAAAGACACACCATACTGAGTAATTGCTGAGTTGTACCCCACTATTAGTATATATCTAGAAATTGTCAAGATTTCTTTTTCAGCACATGTACACAATCAACTTTCCATATCTTTGAATTATAGAAAGTAAATAAGACTTTTTCTTTAGGATGGTCCCAGTCTGGGGTCAGAGAACGACCCATGCAGAATAGACAACATACAAGAATACCAACCATATTAAATTTGTGTTTTGTTGGTATTCCCTCACTGATCTTCCTTCTTGTTTATGTGTTTAGTTTAATTGTTGTTAATTGTTTATATATATATATATATATATATTCAGGTAGGTAGCTGTGTTGGTCTACAGTAGAACAGCAGGATTTAAGTCCAGTGGCACCTTCTTAGGAAGCTTTGACTCTTGAAAGCTTATACTCTTGAAAAATCATGTTGGTCTCTAAGGTGCCATTGGACTCAATCCTGCTATATATTTTTAAAGTTGCTTTTTGATTGTTTGCCTTTTGAGGATCCTAAGTCTGGTAGAAACATGGCATAAACATGTTTTAAATAAAATAACAATAATAAAATGAACTGTAAAATAAACTGCAAGAGAGCAATATGGATTGAAGCAGCCTGCAGATGAATACTGTAGGCATCTACTCCCCAAATTATATATATTTCTGTAAGTCACACACACACACACGTACACGCACAGAGTAATGTTTTCCAATCAGTCTTATTGCCGCTCTGATAATCACACAGATGCATTTGTTTCATTAATCAGTTGCAAGACTTCAGAAAGACAGTAACACTTTTGGGAAGTCAGTGATGTAAAACGTGCATCTTATCAGGTGGGGTTCAGGTGCACTGAAGGAAGTGATGCAGATGTGCATTTTTCTTTCACAAATCTGATTTTTAGATTACTAAATTGTACAATTTTAGTAGTTTATTATCTGTTTGAAAAACCTAGGCTTCCTATCAAGGAATATTTCAAAATTGGTGTCTTTTACTCCACATGCAAGACTAAACCCAGTTATCTGGAAACATGGGCTCCAATATGCTTGCTTTTTTAAATGCATACCGTAGCAATAAAATTTTATTTGACAGATCGTCTATAATCCCAGTGTAGATCTGATGAAGCCTCAAAAGCTCATATCCCGGAAATCAAGTTGGTCTTTAAGATGCTGCCTGGGAACATAACAACATTTTCCATTTGTATTCTATCACTGATGATTCCCGCGGTGTCCCTAAAACTGACATAAATATTCATCATGACTGCATATTCAAGTATGATGCTGCCTCAGACAAATAATTAATTTCCAGGTCCAAATTTTCACCCTGATATAAAAAATTTAAAAGGGACCATGCCAAAGCCTCCTATCTGACCAGCATCTCTCTTCATAAACTTGGTACTAGACTTAACATCCATCCAGTTTCACACCATGCCAACAGCTCTGCTTTATGGTTGCTATTCCCCAAAACTGTTTGGGTTATGCTTTTATATATGCACTGCTCTGGTTCTGGAGGATTTACCCCATTATATTATATTCTATCCACTCTACATAGAGCCCAGAACCAAATTTCTCACAGTGCTTGTGAAGGACTTAAACTCTTCTTTGGAAGTAGAAAAATTGATTTTACTTCTTTCAGATATCAACCCATTTATATCATACAAAGTGTGGCCGCTTGCTTTAGCAGCTAAGAAAATACTAGAAAAAGTTGCATCTGAAGGGTGTCATGTTTTAATGAGAATTTTTTATCTTGTTATTGTAACGCTGAAGTTTATATTTTTCCCCCTTTTAATTCACTTCACCTATTTGTAATGGCCTTTTGCTATATATAATGAATGCTTCTGTCTGCCTTGCGTCATGCAAGCCAACCCAGGCGCCACTACCAAGCAACCCAGCTAGGGGGGCTAGATGATACCTCCACTGCTTCACCTTATATAAGGCCTGGGCAGGTCGGCACTGCTTCTCCTGCCTTGCATAACATGGGATCAGGAGGTCCAGGAGATGCCTTTGCTGCCTCACCTTAGGCTGGCTTGGCTCCATTTCCTCCATTTTACATGGGACACAGGCATGCCAATCTCAGCCCTTCTGTTATAAGGCTGGCCCAGCCCAGGTTGGGAGGAGATTAGACATGGGTATGGACTGGGAAAAAAAACACAGACCATCAGTTCGTGGTCTGTCATGTTTCATGGACCATGGACCACGAACTTTTCATGGACCTGCCTCTGTTTGTGGACAGTTCATGGCCATCAATTATGGGGCTCTAGGACCACCCCTTTGCACTCAGAGATGCCAAACTTGCAGCGAGTCTTCAGCAGGCTCTCCTCCAGCTACCTTCCAAGTCTGGCCAAGATTGCATTTTGGAGGTCTGAGTTACAAACCCCCAAAGCGGCCACCCCCAGGAAACTTCCAGTAGATAGAATAGAAGCTGTAAATGCCAATTGACTTGCATTGGCTTGCAGCAATTGGCAGAGCCCTAGGCTAGCCCAACACCCCACAATCAAATAAGAATTGAAAGGGGAAAAATGAGACAGAAGAGTGATCCCTCAAGGAGTCCATTAAGCTGAAACAAGTGAAACTGTGGCTCAGCGATGGGTGCTCTCAAGAGAATAATGGGAGCTCTCTGGTTGGCAGCCAGAGCTGCCTATCAAGGTGTTCAAGGCTAATATTGCTGTATTCCAAAGGCAGCAGAAGGTCTGCAGGTGACTCCCCTATGTTGCTTAGGGAATTGATTGCTCGGGGCTGGGATGTCTGGTTTTACAGACCAACAGAGCAGCCCAAAAGTTGTCATATCTGTGAAAAAGACATGTCCCGTGACCCACCTGTTTGCAAATGCTGAACTGGGTTGGTCCATGTCAAATTTTGGTCCATTTTTCAGTCCATGCCCACTTCAAGAGGAGACCATTATCCCACTGGGAGGTGCTCCATGCTCTTAAGGTTCCACCCTGCTTGTGAGGTATTTTAGGCAGAGAATATGTTACTGGCTCAAGGTCACCCAGTGAGTTTACATAGCAGAATGGAGATTCAAGGTTCTAGTTTGAAATTCCAACCACTACTCCACTCTAACATTTGTGAGGTGACTTCTGCTAAACAGTCACAGGCAGCCATGCCTGGGTGAGTCATGAAAATCAGATGGTAACTGAAGAAGTACAGTCATGTCAATAAAAAAGCTCTTGATCAATTTGTGAATTTTTCGGAGCAGAAAGAGAAATTGATAAAACGTCAATAAGAACTGGACAGGGGCTACAAATCCATTATGGAGTTAATGAATGTTCTTGAACTCAGAAAATATGAAGCTATCCAGCTGACTTTTAAACAGGTATCAAAGAACTTCAGTGAGGTATTTCAGAAGCTGGTGCCTGGTGGAAAAGCCACTCTTGTGATGAAGAAGGGTGATGTGGAAGGCAGTCAGTCTCAAGATGAAGGTGAAGGCAGTGCTGAGAGTGAAAAAGGATCAGGATCTCAAAGCAGTGTCCCATCTGTAGACCAGTTCACTGGAGTTGGGATTAGGGTTTCTTTTACAGGTAAACAAGGTGAAATGAGAGAGATGCAGCAGCTTTCTGGTGGGCAGAAGTCACTAGTGGCCCTAGCCTTGATCTTTGCCATTCAGAAATGTGACCCTGCTCCCTTTTACCTCTTTGACGAAATTGATCAAGCCTTGGATGCCCAACACAGAAAAGCTGTTTCAGATATGATAATGGAATTGGCAGAACATGCTCAATTCATTACCACAACTTTCAGACCTGAACTGCTTGAGTCAGCTGATAAGTTCTATGGTGTAAAATTCAGAAATAAGGTCAGTCATATTGATGTTATCACAGCAGAGATGGCCAAAGACTTTGTGGAAGATGATACTACTCATGGCTAAGTGGAGGACTGACTGTTGGGCTGATGTGTAAAATATTGTGCCTATATCAGGCAACTGTGTAAATTTGAAATACATAGTCGCTGTTAAAGTAGATTTTGAACATAGATCACCTGAAGATTAGAATCCTTCTTTGTCTTTGTAGTGTATTTTATGTGTGTGTTGCTGTATTGTTTTATAAAACACCTGTTAATGTTACCTTTATACTGTCTGTAGTTTGGAAAATGTGTTCTCTTGGATTTTTTTGTAAAGCATTTTTTTTTTGGTGTTTAAAGGATTTTTTGCAATATTCCACCTCTTCCTTCCCAGTTATGATTTTATCATTTATACTGCTTCACATGATTTTTTAAAAAACAGGTTGAATCAAACATTGGCTTAAAAAAAAAAATCAGATGGTAACACATTGTGCAGTGGTTGCAGTGAGGCCTGGCCTCAATGAGTCTTCCCTCAAAGGCCAAAAAGAGCCTTGCTGTCTGCCTTTTACTGAAATAAACAAAGCCTGGAATGCTTACAAAACTGTTATGGTTACGTATCAAGAGATATGAAGGATATCAGTTTCTTTAAGCTACAGGTGCTCTTTTTATAATTTTTGGGGTGGGTTAACCTTAATTTTTATTTTTTAGATTTCAGATTTTTGTGTAAACCTAGAGAGTTTTTCAGGTTTGTAGAAATATTTTTTTCCATTCAAAGTTCTAATCTCTGTATTTAAGTACCCTCAGAGTTGGCTGAAAATTAGATATATTGATTGATGCCGTACTGTGTATGGTTTAATACTTTTGATGAGCATCCATTCATTTCAGGGGGGAAATCTTGCACACAGACACAGAGTGTGGACACACACAAACACATTGTTTGGATTAAATAAAGGGCCATGACTTTATTTAAACATACATGAGGAATCTGCAATAGGGAAAAATAACTATTTAACTTGTTCATCTGTGTGGCGGAACAGCCCCAATGTCCCTTGAGCACAGTCCTTTCTTACCTTCTGTGGTGCTTGGGGTAACCAGTGACAGTCCAAGTCTCCACCTGGCATGTACCACAAATCTGGTTTTCCCCAACCCTTTCATGCCTTCTCTCTTGTACCCATTGCCACCACTTGGCCTTTGAGGGAATTGCCTATGGAGAGGGCCAAGACTCCCCACTCCCCTGAGCAGGCTTATCACTCCAAGCCCTGCTTTCTGCCCAGTCTCCTGCTACTCCTGGCTACTGTAGGGACTGTCTACTGTACTTGGACACCACTGGGGGATCAGCCAACTGCCAACAAACCTGTTTTAGGAAGCCTGGTAAAGCTGTGAGAGTCTATGTGGTACATCCAATTCCAATGTAGTATGGGCCTTCGACAACCACAGCTCTCCCTGCAAGATGCATCTGACAAAGAGATCTGTGGTTCCCGAAAGCCCACACCAGGTGCCACTGAGCTCCCCCAGACCCCACCTCTGTAAAGGAAATCTGTTACTCAGCTCCCATCCACTGGAACCACTACTATACTTAAGATTCCTGGATGACATCTTCATCATTTGGACCCATGGGAAGGAAGCTCTTGAGAGATTTCATCAAGACTTCAATAACTTTCACCCTACTATCAACCTAAGCCTGGACCACTCTACACAACAGGTACACTTCCTGGACACCACTGTACAACTACATAATGGACGAATAAATACCACCTTATACCGGAAACCAACAGACCGATACTCATATCTACATGCCTCCAGCTACCACCCTAAACATACCACTCGGTCTATTGTCTACAGCCAAGCCTTACGTTACAACCGTATCTGCTCCAATGCTCTCGACCAAGACTCACACTTAAGAGATTTACAACAAGCATTTTTGGGACTACAGTACCCACCAAATGAAGTGAAGAAACAAATCAACAGGGCCAGACTAGTACCCAGAAACAGCCTACTCCAGGACAAACCTAAAGGAACTAACAACAGAACACCACTGGTTGTCACCTATAGCTCCCAGCTCAAACCCATCCAACGTATCATCAGTGAGCTACAACCCATCCTGGAAAATGATACCTCTCTCTCAGAAGCCCTGGGTGGAAGGCCATTCCTTGCCTACAGACAGCCCCCCAATCTTAAACGACTTCTCACTTACAATCATGAATCGGCCAGCAGAATCACCAGCACAGGTACCAGGCCCTGCAACAGACCCAGATGCCAGCTCTGCCCCTATATCTACCCAGGGAATACAATTACAGGACCCAATGGCATCAACTACACTGTCTCTGGCTCTTACAGCTGCTCATCCTCCAATCTGATATATGCCCTCATGTGCCAACAATGTCCTTCTGCTCTGTACATTGGACAAACCAGCCAACCTCTACGCAAAAGAATAAATGGACACAAATCTGACATTAGAAATGGAAACGTCCAGAAACCAGTGGGAGAACACTTCAATCTACCAGGACATTCCATCAAAGACTTAAAGGTCACTGTAGTTCAACAGAAACCTTTCAAAAACAAAATCCAACGGGAGGCTGCTGAACTGGAATTCATATGCAAATTTGACTCTGTCAAGCTGGGACTGAATAGGGACTATGAATGGTTATCACATTACCACAGGTAACAGATTTCCTTTACAGAGGTGGGGTCTGGGGGAGCTCAGTGGCACCTGGTGTGGGCTTTCGGGAACCACAGATCTCTTTGTCAGATGCATCTGGCAGGGAGAGGCTGTGGTTGTCGAAGGCCCATACTACATTGGAATTGGATGGTCTAGCTGTTTGGCTGCTACAAACTAACAGGGCAAACTCCTTTGAAGCCAACTGATACACACACCAAAAGGAGATGTTTACATATACTAGCAAAGGAATGTTTTGATTGCTCCCTCCCCTCCCCCCCTAATTGCCGCCTCTCTTCTCTCTCCTGCTCTTCTGTATTTGGCCAGTATCTGTATAAGGCATCTGACGAAGAGAACTTGATTCTCGAAAGCTTATGCTACAATAAAATTGGTTAGTCTTAAAGGTGCTACTGGAGTCTTTTTGATTTTGCTACCACAGACTAACACGGCTAACTCCTCTGCATCTATGTGGTACAGAGACTGCTATCAGTATTTAAGAATTAAGAAGCATTTATTAAAGAAAAGAAAAAAATGTTCATACACTTTTCAGCACAGTACCAGAGCAAGCAAGGGAACTCAAAAAGAAATGGGTAAAAATGTAATTCCTCTTTCCCTCCTGCTGTACATGCCTAATTTAGATTTTCTGTTGGGGCAGGTTCTCTGTTTTAGAAAGTTTCAGTTTATTGAGATGTCCTCATACCTTTCATGGTTCAGGCCTCCAGCCTCCACATGGCCAATGCCCGCTGTCTGCAAGGAGCCAAGTCTCAACTTCTTCAGCTCCCAGCTCAAATCAGCCAAAGAGACCCTCCTTCATGTGCCAGGAGATTTTATTCTCACCTTTTGCCTACCCTCTGGGCAGGTCAAAGGTGCAGGTCAGAGAGGCTTTTCTTAGAGGTTACAGGAAGAAACCTTTCCGGCATTTTAGTCCACCAATCTTTTGACCTCCCATGCCCCTTTTAACAGAAAGTCTTCTGGCCACATCTGCATGTCTAAAGCCCAAGACTAGGTGTGGCTTGGAAAGCATCTGATTTTCCTTCCCCCCGCCCTCCTACTTGTTCTCAGCTAAGAGATCTGTTTTAAAATGGAGATGAAGGTTTTGAGTCACACTCCACACATAAAAATAAAAAAAAGATCCATTTCTGAATAAATACTGCCAATCATCTGTGACTTGAGGGAAGAGACAGCCCAAGAAGGTCTACTTAGAATCCTACTCAGGTTTATTTATTGGAGCTTACTCCCAGGAAAATGATTTTAGAATTGTGCTGAAATTCTAGTCTTTTAGTGATGGGTAACTCCCTCAACCATGAAAAACTTGTTGATTCATGTCCTCATTTCCCCTCCCCCCTTATGCTCAGTGGGCAAACTCTACCCACCCACCCCACACACCCCATGGGAAGGCAGAGGTAAAACTCATTCACTTTGAAATTAGGCAATTCTGGGCCTAACTTGAAATGGTATAAGGATGTGAAATGGAGAGTTACACTCCATGCTTCCTAATACAAAGTTCACTGGCATCATTACTCATAGACCTAGTCAACGTTCATTGAGCACCTCCATGGGGATACACAGCCATATTTTTTATCGAACATGAAGTATTCCAAGGACATCCCCCATCAAGTTGTTACATCTTCACCAAAGATTATACCTGCCCCTCAAATTTAACAGGCAAAGGATATAGCCTCTATTCTACGACAATCCTTGCTGGTCCTTTTGCCAATCTTGGTGAATGAATAAAATTTGTATCCTCCAGACTCTTAATTATGACTCCCACAGTGAAATTTTATGCAGATGTACTCCAGTTGAAGTAACTGTACGTTAGATTATACTGTAAAGCTTGCAAAATCACCATCCGGACTAAATAAATGTGTATCTCCCCACCTTTAAATCTCCTGTTCTGTGGGAGATGCAGTGACTTCAGTGTACTATAAAGAATATTGTATATAATGTTAAAGGGGGGAAATTCTATAACAGCAGGAAGAGGAAGCAGAAAACAATGCCTGTCAAAAAATATTCGATGACTATGGGAAGGAAGACTATTATATTACAGGGGCACAAAATCAAGCATCTTTAGTTAACCCAGATGAGGCCCATATGAAGACTGACTGTTTATTAAAACAAAATTCATTTACCAAGACAGTGTAGCTATAGGAATTTAAATGAAGCCAGGGAAGGAAAGACAGATCTTTTTTTAAAAAAAACAATTTGTTCTTTAATTCACGCCCCCCTCAAAAAATAAAAGGCAATTGACTTAGATTTTAAATGAAGGAAATAAAGTTGTGTATCTCTGATTAAATACAAATTTGATAGTTATTAGGAAATCCCCTGAATGTACACATTCCATTTTCCTGTCAATGCATATACGTTCTTCCATATTCCATGATGAGATTCCAGCCCAAATGTGTGAAGAAAAATGACCCAGCATCTGATAATATTTGCATTTTATTTTTGCTAATGACCTCATTTTTCACTGCCATAGATAAGCTTCAGGACAGTCTCATCCCCGTGATTCATCAACGCAGGCCTGCTTTATCACACAGTGGTACTTAAGGGAGGGGGGGTGCCTTGGTAACGCTTCATAGCTTAGTGATTTCAAGAGATCAGCATTCATCATTCTGTATCTTGTTGGGCAAGACTTCTCCGAGAAAACCTTGGGATTGAATTGATCTTCTAACTTTATTAAAGTATTGGTACTGTGGTGAAGTGATATTGGTCATGCTTGTCCTTCTGTCTGCTTTAAATTGTGGATCTTATTGTCAGTGTACACATACAGTGACTGTGAGCACAAACAATGTAGAAAGGAGAACAGAAAAGCTCTGTCTGTATTAGCCCTTTGAGAAATATTTCTTTTAAACTATGATTGTATCTTCAGAGCTTTTTAAAAAACGTTATTTTCTGATTGAAACACAGAAAACACCTTTTTACAGGAAAGGCTCACAAAAGCTCTTCCACTTTTGAATAATGGTATTTTTCAATTAATCATGCAAGCAAGCAATCAAAAATATATTATGTTTAATTTATAACAATGGTGGGACTCAAGCTAGCAAGTCTCCTTTCTTTTCTCAAATATATTGGGGTTTGTTATAGTTTACTAGTGACTGGTGGAGGAATGCATTTTGCGCATGAACAGAAGAAATGGTCGTTTTTCAAATAATTTAAGCGGCACTGAATCTTGATAATAAAATCAGTTCCAGGACTAAATTCTTGTGAGCCGGCTCATATGTAACACAGTGACATTTTGAAAGAGAAGTAGCGCAAATCATCTACACCACCCAGAGTCCTTTGTTTCCTGGGGTGCACTTAGGATTCAGGTAATTGAACTAGGAATGCAAAAGAAATGGAAAACTTCATCAGAGTGTATTATGAGCCAAACCATCCTTGTACCAGTTTTGCAGCTGCAAGCACAAATTCTTGTGCAAGATATTTGGAAATAGGAGATATGTCTGCAATTCACATGCAAGTTCCTTGTGGAATTAAGAATTGTCATGCATATTAAATGCTTTCAATGGGATAAATATTTGTATGTGGAATGAATAGAAAGACAGCATCTACACTGCGATGTTTCCTTTCTGTTGAAAGCAAAGCAGTAGCTAGGCAAAAATCTGTATTTGCAGGCTCATCTGATTAAAATTGGTGGGTAATATCAGCGGAGTTCTAAACCACAAGAATATCCAAGATACTGCAGAGTTTCCACAGATATTTGAAAAAATTCCATGAAAATAAGTTATGGTGGTTGTTGTGGGTTTTCCGGGCTGTATTGCCGTGGTCTTGGCATTGCAGTTCCTGACGTTTCGCCAGCAGCTGTGGCTGGCATCTTCAGAGGTGTAGCACCAAAAGACAGAGATGATCTCTGTCTTTTGGTGCTACACCTCTGAAGATGCCAGCCACAGCTGCTGGCGAAACGTCAGGAACTGCAATGCCAAGACCACGGCAATACAGCCCGGAAAACCCACAACAACCATCGTTCTCCGGCCGTGAAAGCCTTCGACAATACATCAAAATAAGTTATGATTTAATATGTCACTAAGTGAAAAAAAATTAAGAAGTCAGAATAATCACATCACTGAACTCCTATGTACACTTGGAGTGCGATGCTAGTGCAGTCCTAAGCAGCTCTAACAAGTAGTGTCCCATTTTATTCAATAGGGCGTATTTCCAGGAAAAAGTTATTTTGATTACAGCTAGCCATGTACAATTTGGAGCTGAGATTCAGGGGAAAATCTGGATTTTTGCAGATCTGGCTAAATCTAGCTTTTCCAAATCAAATTGAAGAATCTCAGATCAAATCCCGGATCTAGACATCTGGATAAATCCAGGTAAATCTGGGAAATATGGCTTCAGCCTCTGCCTGGCTCTTTCTTGAGCTTCTTCCACTTTTTTCTAAGAGGGGAGGGGGAGTAAGTGGCCAATCAGTGCAGGAGCTCTCCTAGTCTGCCTGACTTCTGGAGTGACGGTGGTTCAGTTGAACTAAATTGCAATTGTGTCCTTAGCTTCCATTTAGTTTGGGTGGAATTCTCTGTTTTGACATGATTCTCTATTTTGATGTTGGTCCCATTTGATTCACTTTGGTTTTGAGGGGATTCCATCCATTTCCTTGTCTCAGTTTGAGTCTGTTGGGCTTCCTCTTGCATTTGGGAGAGTGTGTTTGGCTGCTGGCAGCCTTACCTGTGTGTGTTTCTGCCTGAGAGCCTGCTTGGAAATGTTTCTCCCATAGGAAACAATGGAGAGTGGCTGCGGGCATCTTCTTCGGGGGCCCATAGAACTGGACCTTGGGGTCCAATCTTCATGAGACTGGGGGGGGGGGTCTTTAGAGAAGAATCAGAAGTAGATTCCCTGTAAATCTGGTGTTCCTGAAAAATGCCAACCCTAGCCTCCCCAGATAGCCCTCAGTTTCCCCTATAAGGAATAATAGCCAAATAAATCTGAGATTCTCTCATCTGTTTTAACCAGATCAGAGCATCTTTCCTGGATTTCAGGAATCTGGGGTTTTTTTTGGGGGGGGACCCTGAAACTTGGACCCATTTTTCCCAGATGTGTTGGGGGGGGGGGGTGCACATCCTTAATAACCGCTTTAGAGAGCAATCCTAAGTAGGTCTTCTCAGAATCTTACTCAGGACTACTCAATGGGGCTTACTTCCGGAAAAGGGTTCTTGGGACTCTGCCTTTTTACACATGTTTGAAATTATGCTAAAAGGCAGTGATTCTACACATGATGGTCTGGAAGCAAGTTCTTCTAAAATGAATGGGATTTTCTTATAAATAACCGTGATTTTGGAGTGACGTTTCAGTTAGTGCTCAGTGGTTAATTTTCTGACCTCCAATTACCCCTCTTTCCTAGAAGATGTACCCCTGCCAAATATTTTAAACTGAGACGGCTTTTTTTATAAATTAGTCATCTTTCTCTGTTCCTCTAAACCAGTATGTCAAGACTGATGGATTCCAGAACTCCCTTATCACTTTTTACTGATGTTTTGAAACATAGCAAGAAGGGAGAATAAGAATAGGGGAGTTTTCTAGGGGGGAAAGCATTTAGCACAGAAGAATCTTAAGAAAAACATCCAGAGCATACTGATTGGTTTGCAAAGAATCAGAACTTCATGAATTATCTCTGTTTAAAGGGAGCTCAGACGGCTACTATTAAGAATCACAGCCACTGTATGTTTAAATAAATATTTGGGCAGATGGAATATTTAGCTTTGAGAATGACCTTTTATAACTTGGTTAAAGAATTATGTTTCTAAAAAAAATTCCCTTTTCAGAACTTTTAGGTTTTATATTTCCCTATTAATCTCAATAAATTTAAATTTATAACAAAGAGATAAACTGTAATTATAAAGTGGGTTGGTGAGACTGAATCAATTCACAGGCCAATGTCTGAGGTTCCTATGCAATAGCAAAATGGAGTACCTGACTCTTGAATTTTTAGGAGCTATGAAAGGTGCCTCAGAATGACAACAAAGGAATTGGAAAGTAGGGTGTTTGCTACAACTGAAAGGAATGCAAATGTCATCTCCTATTCATTTGATTTGCAGCAATCTGTCACCTTTTCATTTTACTCTCACACAAAAACCAGGGGATAATATGGGAAATAGTAATGGTAAAATGGACAGAATCTGACCATTAAAATGTTTACCATTCCAGAATGGTGCCTGCAGATGTTACAAAATTGAAACTGGAAAGGTGTTAGAATTGCTGCCGGTTTCTATTCATTTGAATGGCAGCAACCCAGAACTCAGCTTTATGGTTTCATGTAGAGGGTCAATCCATTATCTCTCTCTCCTCCCTGCCCCCTCTCCAGGGATCAAATAGCATTTTCGTGAGGATTATATCCCTGCGGTATAGTGAAGTGTAACCAATTGAAAGAGGGATGAATACTGAATTTATTGCAAAACCCAACTACTTTTTAAAAAGCAAATATTGAGCTGATCTAAAAATTGGTATTTAATAGATTTTTAAAGTTCAGTACACAAAGATTTCCCATCATACAGACTGATCAGTTTGCTCAAAACTATACAATTAAACCTCAAATTTGTATCACTGGGCAATAATAGTCAGGATGGGCCTTAACTGCAGCAGCATAAACTGGACTGTATATTTAAACCAAGATTTTGTAGAACAGTCAAGAACAACATGATTTTACTCTACTATGCATTTTTGTGGACTAGAACCCACTCCACCCCAAATTTTGTGTCTATTTTTTAATCAGTTGTGTCTATAGGATGCATAAAATGATGTAAAAGAAACAAATCACCCAAGCCAGAAATGAAAATGGATACAACAGCAGTGTACAAAACCTAATAACACACATCCGTACACACAAACACACCTCACATGTACTGCCAGCACCATATAAGATGCTGCTGTGTAATCTATACTGCATGGGCATTCCCCCCCCCCCGCCCCCAAGTTGGAATAAAGAGGCAAACACAAGGCTTGGGTACTAATAGGCCACTTTTACTTGATGACAACATAAACTTTAACACGGCAAGCACCTAACTAATGGTACAGGTCAGGCCCTGGGGAGCAGGGTGGGCAGGGTAAGTACCGGGCCAGGTCTCTCTCGTGGGCCAGCCACCTTGGCAGAAGTTGTCAGGCTTTCAGGGAGGGAGGGAAAGATGCCGGCAGCGGCGCTCGCCCCTTGGTCTCTGGAGGACAGCAGCTCTGCCTTTGGGAAGCTCTGTTCGCTAGACAGGTTTGGTGGAGAGGCTGTCTGGAGTGGAGGAATGGCACATTTCTACAGGTTCTCCCTCCTCTGCTTCTTCTCCACTTCCCCTCCTGAAGTAATTTTCCTTCAAAACAACAAACTCCCACCTTAGTTTGCCCTTAAAGTGCATTTAGTCCTACAGTAATCACAACCAGCCTGGTTACATCTAGAATTGGGAAATTCAAGAATAGGGCTTGACTTGTGTTTCCTGGCACCTCTCTTTTAAGTACTGGAGACCTGTCTGGATGAGCCCCGCTGCTCCGGGTGCAAGCCATCCATGAGCATGGCTGGGACCCAACCAGCCAGGCAAAGTGGTTCTCCTTCTTAAAGCTCCACCACCCAGCCATGAAGCTGGGGAGGACAGACTTGTACAAGGGTTCCCCACCAGGCAGTCTGTCCTCACAACTGGGCCATGAAGCAGCCAGCTTCTCCTGACAGACCCAATTCTCCACCAGTGGAGATATGCCACTGACTTTTCCCAAACTCTGGGCCAAGCTACACATGACGAATGACACTTGAATGGCAAGTGGATTGAGTGGAGGGCAAGTGAACAGGGAGAAATACACTTGCTGTTCAAGTGTCATTCGTCATGTGTAGCTTGGCCCTCTGTCCTGCCACTAACAACCTATTCTCAGCTCCACCTTGAACCAGTTACTATGACCCCCACATGCAGTACAAGGTGAGCAAAAAAACAACTCTCTCAAATGGCCAATAGGAGGAAAGGGGGGGGGGGTTCCTTACCCAGTCCTGGCAACCAGCGACTGGCAAAACCTGCACTGCTACAGGGCAAGTGGATGGGCTGAGCATGAGGCGATCACTGAAGGGCGAGGGGGCAGAGCCGTCTTTGAAGGCATTCAGCTCCACTCCACCTCTTGAATGCCCAGATACCCTGCCATTTCCCCCTTCCAGGATGGCAAGGTGGCCCCTGGGCCTAGCAGCTGAGTCTGTGGGCCAGGAAGGGCCCGATTGTGAGAACAGTGCAACCACATGGGTGGGGCAAGCCTGTCCATCTTCTCCCTATTGTGAGAAAGACTTCTGGTCAGAAGGTGAAGATATGTGGAACCATCTCTGTCTTCACATAGCCATGCCACACAGGAATGATTCTCCTGTGGTCAAAATCTTATTCCAAGCAGTATTTCTTCAAAAACAAAGTGAAAAGAAGAAATACAGGGTAAAATTATTATTCTCCAACTGTGAAAGAGTTGGAGAACTGTAATTGATGTTGAATTAGCTAAGTTAAAAGACAAAGAGTACAATTATGGTACACAATCCTTTTGATTACTAATGTGAAAGTTCTCCTACAACCTTTTTTTGGGCCCTGCCAAGGACAAAGATTTACTGCATTGGACCTTTAAAAGAAAAAAAAGTCATGGTGCATATCCACCGCAAAGGGAGGACTGCAAAAGTGCATCTGAATTATTTTCTTTAAAGATGTCAGCATGCACAGTGCTTACTTAAAAACAAGGACTTCTTTATTCATCAAGGTTACAGTAATTATGCCTATAATCAAAGGGGAAAGCGTGCAACAGAGCACTGCTGAATTATCATCACTTCAGGCTTGATAAGGAACATAAATATCTCCTTATTGCTATATCACTTTACATATTTTAACTCTGGGTAGCTAAAAAGTAGAATCAGGAGGATCAGTGGGAGTCACTAAAATATGTTCAGTAATCTATGCAGGTTACAATCCTGCTTGCTCTGTACATTGGGGATCGGATTAACTATATGGCTGTTCTGGAAGACTTTACCATGGCATCTTAATGTACATCCTCCCTCGCTGCATTGGGAACAGAAGGTTTCTCAAAGAGATGCTCTCCTGAATCTCATGTCGAAAGATTCCACAACTGACTTCTCTCCAGAACCCCAATTTACCTTCACTGTAACTGACTATTGCCTGTAGCCACCAAATAAAGAGAGATGAAGCAGGTCTATAATTATGAACTAATGAAAATGTCACTTGTCCTTCTGACAGCAACAAGATCACAAGGACAAACAAGATCACGTGCCATAGTGATGCTGTATCCAGCTGAATGTGGTGCAACTGCTGACCCCCCCCCCCCTTAAAAAAAACATGACACAGAAATTCCTGGAGCTCCCTGAAATCCCAGGTCCCTGTAAGTACATAGTCTTAGGATTTATTACTTATTAACAGAATTTTACCCTACCTTTCCCCCCTCATAAGGCCAAAGTTGGCTAAATAATTAAAACAAAGAAATTAAAATCTAATAGTAAAAATGATTACAACCAGCACACAAACACATCATTAACACAATTTAAAACAAGAGCTTAAAATATAAAAGATATATAGTTAAAATATAAAAAATATAAAAATTTGCAGTTAAACAGGGAAGAGGCATCACAGAGGGAATGAACAAAAAAATGAATTAAATGTAACTACAAATGTAATATAAAGGAATAAAACACCAATATACGATTTAATTCAACAAACGAAAGTGTAAAAGTATGATTAAAAACATCAACAGTGTGGTTCAGCATATAAGTACCATATCCTAGTATATAAACACAGTAAACTCACACATATACAGCCGTTAGTACATTTTATCTCCATATGTATGGAACCAGAACCAGACCTGTTTCGGCACAAGAGCATTCCTCAGTGGTATCTAGTCATAAAAAACACTCTGTCAATATAACTAATAAATCCAAAATACCAAATGCTGCACAAAATGGACAGAAGATTGTTGTAAAAAACAACAACATTGTAGAGTAAATGCATTCAATTCTTCCCTCGAAACAACTTAAAGTTCAGTATGGGTAAGTCATCCAGATGAAAGATTTTTTTCCTTTGCCCATAGATCTCCTTAGGCCAGGTCAAAAGTATTCAAATCAAAGATGGCGTTCTAAGCCATGACCAGAATGAAAGTGAGGTAAGGCACAATAGCTGTAATGCTCGCTGGTAGGCAAGAATAATTTCAGAAATAAAGAATTAAGGAATTATTATAGAGATAGTTGTTTTGCTGCAGTCTGTTTCCCCTGAAATTAACCTCAATGTGTGTTTCTAAACAGCAAATAGCCCTGGGGTGATTTATTCATCTGCATAGGCTAGTAAAAAAGGTTTAAGGGGCTTTGCCAGCATTAGAAGGAAGGTTAACCCCATGAAGAATCCACCAAGGTTAGTTGCAGGTCATCAGCAGACATTCACAAGTTCAGCTGCTGCAATCCCATAGAGATTCCTTCAGTGTGTTTGTTCTGCCCTATTAACTGAGGACAGAACTATCTGGCAGCAAATAACAGAACTGGAGAACAGAAGGCCTCCCTGCTAAGCATCACTATGCAAATGGCTGTTAACCATTGGTGGCCTTTTGCTACCTTTGATGAAGACAGAAATGGTGATTAGCTAGCGAAGACAGCTCTTGAAAAGTACTACACTTATACGAGTTCCTCTTTTTTTTATGCAGGCAGTGGAACCTGCAGTATATACTCGTCTCAACAGAAAACTGGCCAACAGAGCCCTGTTTTGTTCAACAATAATTAAAGAACTAAATGAACATAACTGATTAACAGCTTCTCTTTAATTCCTCAGACTTGTACCCCTTGCTCCACTTACTGTTGCTGTTTATTTTCATTTATTTTAGCAAAAAAGAGAAAGCAAACCATTACAAAAACAGTCCCACAAACTCTCAGCACACATGGATTTACTCTGTAGTTTAATTACGCTTTAATAACTTCTAAAACCACTGATCATACCTTTAATGATGCTTTGCGAAATCATGGGCACATGATTAAAAGCTATAGGACATAAATGCCATCTGATCAAACGTTCTATATCCAGTGCAAAATTAAATGGGAATTAAACCTGCAGAAAGAGTAGGTTGTTTGAATAGTGTGCTTAATGGGAAAATATGTCATACGTCAGAACTTGGGGAAACAAACTTTACGAACTCTTTGATTTGTGAACATTCAAGCTAGGGGTTGGTGAAGAGAGCCCTCAAGTCATAGCTGAGTTATGGTGACCCCTGGTGATGTTTTCATGACAAGAGACTAACAGAGGTGGTTTGCCATTGTCTGGCTCTGCAACCCTGGCCTTCATTGGAGGTCTCCCATCCAATTACTAACCAAGGCCGACCCTGCTTAGCTTCTGAGAGCTAATGAGTTCAGGCTCACCTGAGCTATCCAGGTCAAGGCATTCAGACCAGGATTTCTTTTAAATGAAGAAAATGCAGCCCCTTTCAGGTCTGAGGCACCAGCTGCTTTTGCCTGGCTGGCCAAGCCTCAGCCATGAGCAGGGCTTTTTTTTCAGGGGGAACACAGGGGAACGGAGTTCCAGAACCTCTTGAAAATGGTCACATGGCTGGTGGCCCCCGCCCCCTGATCTCCAGACAGAGGGGCGCGGAGGGCAATCTAAACTCCCCTCTGTCTGGAGATCAGGGGGTGGGGCCACCAGCCATGTGACCATTTTCTCTGAGGGCAACTCACTGAGTTCCACCACCTCTTTTCCCAGAAAAAAAGCCCTGGCCATGAGTATGGATGGTGCATGCCCATGGCAGCAGGGCTCACCCAGACAGGTTAGGGCGGAGGTCCAGGGTTGACCCCAGGGCCTGACCTGTACTGCTAGTTAGGCCCTTGCTGTGTTTGTAGTAATGTTTGATGTTAATGTTGTTGCCAAATAAAATGGTCCTTTAGTTCCCAAATAACTTGCCTGCGTCTTTATTCTGTTTGGAGGAGGGGGTGCTATATAGCTGTTCTTGCCCTTATTGCTGCTAAACTGCAGTGCTCCCCTTTTTGGACATGCTGCTATTCAGTTGTGTCCTTCCATGTAGTGGAGGATGCACGAGGCATCCTTGGAGAGGAGAGGGGATTTCACCACCTGATCTCCCTGCCTTCCTGCCCCCTCCACTTTCACACACTGGCTGAGTGGGAAATCACTATACTCTCTGATCTGCTGCAGATCCTCCTTAAATAGGCCTCCTTTCCAATCCCCTTTCAGGGTTGGTTCCTCCCCGCCACCCTGCCAGGAAATGCCCTGGAGCCTTGTTCCAGCTGCAGCTACCACCAGGACCATTCTGTCTGCCTGGTCAGGGCTTGATGACATGACAGGGTCCATGTGGCTACCAATCTTGATTATCTTACCCAGAGTCTATTTTGGGCATGTACTGGCTGGGCTGGTGTGGTTGCCAGCTGCATCATTGAACCTGCAAGTCCTGGGCGTCCCATCACCAGACATTAACATGTAATTTGCCCCAATGAACTAGGACCTGTACAGTACACAGAAGAGAAACCAGATTCCTTCTCAGAAAAGTATCTATGTTATTTGTATTTGACACCAGATGTTTCATGCTAGGTACCCTAAGAGTTCCTCCAACAGCTAACTACAGAAGAGCTCAACCCATGTTCTTTATGCCACACATAGTCTTAAGCTTCAGAATTCTTGCTAGCCTCTGCTCTACTCAGACTGTGAAACAACAAATGGGTTGAGCTCAGGTAATATTCATCAGCCTTCTTTTATCAAATTTCTAAAAGTTTGATTTCAGAAGTATTATAAAGTTGACAGAGTGTATGGCTTACAGTACATAGGATTGTGCTTTAAATCTATTAGAGATGACACCAGCTACTCCTGTGTGATCTTTATAAACAAGAATGCTTTAGACCTATGTAGATGATGCAATAAGTACATGGATGAGGGAGGCAAGATCATGCATACTGTTGCCCCTGGGACCCTCACCTCATGAGGACCCCTATTTTGATCCCTCATTTTGTCTATGGACCTAGGAATAAAAGAAGGAGTCTGTATCAAACTGATATCAAGTGGCAATAAGCCACACTAGGTGGCAGAGCATTATGACAAGGGGAATAATGGAATGCCACTCGGCTCAGCCATTGATCACGCAAAAGCCCATCCTAAAAGAGATGAACATGATGATCCTCTTCCCTAGGACTTCAGGGCCTCCTCCCTGAATAATTTGGTCCTAATGAACAATCCAGATCCCCAAACAATAAGCAACAGACAGATTCCAGCCAGCACAGTCTGTAAGTGGTCACACTTGCCCTCACAATATTAAGAAGGCTTATGAATATGGCGATATCATAAGCCCCTCTCCTCATGTGTTTAAAACACAGACAAGCTATGTGGCTAGGCAGGAAATGGAAAAGTACTGGAATGTGGAGGTGAAGTAAGACCAACTCTCAGACCCACCCCTGGTGATGGGCAAAACCATAGAACAATGGAGGTCTCAGAAGTACTTGAATGAATTCATTCACACACCCTGCCAATCCTACCCTTACCTACTCCCCTATTATAACCTCACCCATCCAGCCATTATGGGCTATCTAATAATCTTTTTCACACTTATAGTTCCTCTCAGGAAGACCTAATCAAACCGTCCTAGTTCATTGTCCCACCTTGGAGACAGTCCTTCCTCAGGGCATGTTTAACAGTATATTTGACTGTCCTGCCATGTGCTCAAGTGTGTGTGTTCTGGACTTTCCACACACCCTCAGACAGCAAGTCTGAGCCTCTCCCCCTCTTCTTGCCTTGAAGTGCTGGTCACTGAAGCTGCTCTCCCTCAGATACCCTCTATCTTCTGGACTTGGTGACTATAAGCCCAACTCTGCAACTCTCTCCAACTTTCCTTTCTGTTTTTCTAGTTAGCTCTGTGTGTGCTGTGTGTTTTGTGTGCAATTGATGTGTAGTTATTTAAATAAAAACCCCTTTTTGATTGAACATCTGTTTGCTTATTGAAAGAGTTCTCTAGAGGAAGGGATCCTCATTTACATAGACACAAAAGATCCCAGTTACCCCCCCCCCCGTTGCTGCCTTTTCGTTGCTACTAATTTTCCCAACTCATACGGAGACCTGCTTTTTGGGTAACAAGTTCTGCCCTTCTCTAATCCTATCAATCAGCCAGCCATGATTCTATCTTCCCTAGCCTCCTCAATGGAGCATACGTTTATTATTAGTCTTTCTTGCTTTTGCTTAATTCTTCCTTTGCTCATTTTGTCCTAAGCAAACCAGGAAAAACTCCTCTTTGCAATATTAACATAACGTCATCACTCCAACTTCATCTCCCAGCCTCTGGGGAGATTGGATTTTCATCACTCAGGCTTGCCCATCTCCAGGAATCTATCACTCCCCCATTCAGATGCCAACATTTCTTCCCCTCTTCAGTACTGGTAGCAACCTTATCATAAACTCATCATCCTCCCAGAGACAGCCATCTGTCATTCCCAGTCTTTTGTTCACTTATCACTCCCTCACCTTATGATCAGCGCATTCCAGATCATTAACATCTGTGCCCCATTCTGATCATTCACCTGTATGACAGTTAACTTCAAATAACCAAATATACATTTCAAGACCTGCCCAGTCGATTTCTTTCTGAGGAGGACAGTAAACATTAATAACTATACATAATAACTGAGAATACTTCAACACAAATGCCATGGCTAAAAGATCAAAAGAAGCCAATTGTTTAGCCCTTACATTCATAGTAGTTGAGATTAGGATACCCAGACCCCCTTTCTCTCTCTCCCTTTTAGAGGGCAGTGCCCAAAGATCATACATTTTATATCCATTGAACAGAATGGGATCAACCTGCCAAGTCACTTGAAGCAAAATTATATCAAACTTCCTTAGGAATTTTACAGTTTCATCATCCCTCAGCCTACTAGTCCATCCCATAACATTCCAAGACACTAAAGAGATGGTCTGTGAATTAAAATATTCACCATGGTGTGATGAATTATCTAGTCAGTCAAAGGAGATCAAATCCAGTTGGTCTGTAGGATCACTATTCACACATCCATTTCTTGGCACTTCCTTGTTCTTCGGCAGATTATCATGGCTGGGAGTCCCCAACATGGCTTCATCAATATCCATCATAGGATCTGGACATACAAACTCTAATATTAGGAGTATTAAGAGCAGAAGAAGATTGCAGCCTCTCATTGTTTCCAAGGGAGTTGTTATTTTGATTCCTAGTATCTTCCCTGAACAAGAGACTATTAGTCCTCAATGTCGCCAATCTTTCCACAATCACAACTTGATCCTCTTTTGGTAGATTGGTACAGGAATTTATCAAGTCATCCTCTAGGGAGTTATCCAGATTCAAGCCTTCATGTGTATTAGTTGTGGAAGATAAATTCTTCTCTGAGGGTATGACTGTCTTGAGGGACGCTCTAGACACTAACACCTTTCCCTCCTGACAGGAGAGGTAAATCAAATCAGTTTGTGGGGAGTTCCGGCTTTGGTCAGCTTTAGTCTCTTTTTGATCCCCTTCTAAGTGGGGTATAGCAAAAGTGTAAATTGTACAAGGTTTTTCCAGAGTTATTTGTAAACCTCTGTAGAGGAGATGCAAGCTCTATCAGGTTTTCTGTGCATTCCCTTAGACTATTAATTTGATTGGTATAATAGAGTAAATTAGATGAGCGGAGCTCCTTATGTGGCTCCTTAAGGCTCTCACTCATTGCAGGCTTCACTGAGGATATATCATCTCTTGCATGAGCTGTAGCTTGTAAATCAGAATCTGGCACAGATTCAGTAGCAGATGTAGATGGCTTTCCTATGTGTGCTCTAAATGCTGCCTTCGTGAATAATGGTTTTTCTCTTTCTTCCATGAACACTCTGATTGGAAAAATTTGAAAAGAGGAAAGAAACCTCTTCATTCTAAACATCATGCAAGGAATAGTAGAGCTTTTGAAAGTTAAGAGCAATCTCCAAGCGTAACTATTGCTTGGGAGTTTCTCTGTCTGCTCAAGATCTACAAGGTATTGTTCAGTATGCAGCAAGTGACTTAATGAGCAAATAATCATCCTTTTATTACTCCATCTTCCTCGGTTCAGGGGAATATTTGCAATTTTCAGTATTAATTTACTTAAAAAAAATTAAACTGCCTGATTCCACTTGAGTTTGTTACTTACTTTAGTCAGTCAGGATACGTATTTGAGTGGAAGGATTAACAGCTGGATTATTTTGCATATCAGCAAATGAAGAATTCAAACTTTTTGGCACCAACCCAATCCCAAACAAGGAGCAACCTGACTTTAGCATCTCTTGCATTTTTACAGTATTAATATAGTCCCCAAATCCCAAGTACTTTGCAGGAATTTTTCCTGATGGCCCATTTGTGACTTGGCACAGGTTCCTTGGAGACATAAATTGGCCTGTCTCTACATTCCTGTCTTCCGCTCTCCATTTAAAGACAGTACAGTATGTCTAAACTCTACAGGACAGGTTGCACGCTCTTACCCCCCCCCCCCCATTTTATTTTACCTTATAGAGACATAGCTGTAAGTGAAAAGATTTTTGGATTTTTCTGTTCTTAAAATCTCTCTCCTTCCCCTCCCTCCCTCCCTCCCTCCCTTCCCTTTAGTAACAGGCTTTAATTCAGCTTTTGTGTTTATTCCCCCTCATTCTTTCAGGTGCTGTGCTGAAACTGGACTTTGGTATACACAGGTAAAGGATCCCAAAAATAATGTCTGAAATACCTCACAATATGCATGTTCTGAGCCAGAAAAGGGACACCTTTGCTTGTTACATGGATCCCTGGCTGAATCCACATTACCTCCGTGCATCCCGGTGTTGCACTAAATGTTTGCTAAACACCCGGAAGTATAGTGTCTTTCAAGCACGATTTCTGAATCGTGCTAGAAAGACGCTATACTTCCAGGTGTTTAGTGAATATTTAGTGCAACACCGGGACGTGCGGAGGTAATGTGGATTCAGCCCCTGTGTAGGTAACAACATTGCCGCCATTTCTGACCTGCTCTTTTTAATATCTGACTGGTTCTGATTCATATGACTCTATTCTAAATATGTAATATGTAGCTTTTATTTCCAGACTTATAACTACAGCATTTTTATAAAATATAAATGGTCAAACTCTTTCTCAACATTTATTGTTCCAGAACGTTATGGGGAAAAGTCCATCTCTGTGTGAACTTTGCTTATAAATCTGGATCTGACTAGCTTTGCTCTGAGCAAGTTCTTAGGTATGTCTGCCTGTTTACTTAGTGAAGAACTGCTTCCAAATAGGTGCTGTGTGGTTGAGTGGCTCCTGTGTGTGTTTGTGTGAGGGGGAGATAATTACATACATTTATCAAATTTCAGAAATGACAAAGGAACACATGTAAAGATCTGATCGTCCCCTTTTGGAAGCTTCCAGTAACTCCACTCCTTTCCTAGTGCAACAACTAGGATTGCAGGCTGCAGTCAACAGCCTCAGGAGGAGCATTGAAGAGGGGACTGTCATGCCAGTATCATACGACAGACATCACTTTCAGTGAAAACCACAAGTGTCATCATGGGATGCTCTAGGATTTGCAAAACTCGATGGTAAAACTGGAATGTGCCCCACATTCCTCTTCAATTTCTTCCTGCTGGCATAAGAACTGATCTACCAGATTTCAGCTTTTTAATTTATGTGGAAGCTTTGACTGCTTATTCTGACTCATCAGATTTCTTTCATTCCAGCCTCCCTTCATATGTTCATGAGTGTACAACTCAGGCTCTTCCCTGCTCTACCCTCACAACTCATGGTATCCTGCCTTTAGTAATAGCTATTAATGGATATATATTTAAATGTTTATATCTGGCTTTTGCCTGTATTTATGGAAGTTCAGAGCAATTTACCCAAGGCATGACCTGCAGAATAGGTACAGCTCCAAACAATATAAGTAGAGTAATTTAAACATTTATAAAACACCAAACAACGATGTAGAAAAATATATATCAGTTTCCACTGGGGGCCTTTTCAACAACGTAGCTTTGCAGTGACTTTCAAAACAACTCAGAGACCCTCCTTTAGGATGCCATTCCACAGGGACAACATCACAGCTCCAAAACCAATCTAACAAACTTGATAGAAATGTTTTATAGGATGTTTCATGAGAAGAATATGAAAAGTCACAGACTGCTTACAAACCTCTGGTCCATCAACATATGAGGTAAGAAAGACCTGTTTGTGTCAGCCTGGTTTATTAGTTAAGGAAAGAATTCATGATGACAACAAAATCCTAGATGTTGATATGTTGGAATCATCCAGAAAATCTGAAGACTCTTTAGTCTTCAGATAATAATAATAGATTATTTAAACTGCACAGTTAAGTAAAAGAGGAGATAGAGAGTACTGATTGCTTAAGCTCTCAAAAACCTTTGTTAAATGAGAAAGGGGCGGATTGTGATTTAACTATATAGTTTTTAATTTTCCTATGATATGTGTGTTTGACATAAAATGAATCTTGGGCTTATGCTACCACACATATATGTAGAGCATGGGTAGCTTGATCTTAAATACTGAAGTATACCCAATGGAGCCCTGTGGCGCAAGGTGGTAAGATGCAGTACTGCAGTCCAAGCTCTGCTCACGACCTGAGTTCGATCCCAGCGGGAGCCGGGTTCAGGTAGCCAGCTCAAGGTTGATTCAGCCTTCCATCCTTCCGAGGTCGATAAAATGAGTACCCAGTTTCCTGGGGGGAAAGTGTAGATGACTGGGGAAGGCAATGACAAACCACCCCGTAAAAAGTCTGCCAAGAAAACGTCATGATGCGACGTTCCCCCATGGGTCAGTAATGACTCGGTGCTTGCACAGGGGACTACCTTTACCTTTACCTACCCAACTAGATTCAATCTAGGATATACAATCTATTGTTAAGATTGTAGCCAAGCAGCCTTCTCTAACACATGTTGTTTACACATCAGGTCCATTAATAATAAGACTAGGATTCTGCATGAGTTTTTTGCAGTGAACTTATATAAACTGTGATAAAGGACTTAATTGTTTATTAGTCAATGTTTGGTGAATTGTGACGGCCTATGGCTATAGATAATAAACTCTTTTGATCTTTGATCTCAATATGGACCTGGTCTGTGTGACTGAGACCTGGGTAAGGGATGGTGAGATAGTTGATGGTGAGATAGATGAAAGAAGTGACCCCCCAGGTTTTTCAGTCCTTCATCAGTCCCAGACAAGTGGTGAGGGGGGGGCGGGGAGGGGGGGCATTGCTCATTCAAGATTCTTTCTGTTTCAGGTTGCTCCCTACACCAAAGATCACTGGCATTGATTGTGTGGGCCTGGCGTGGGATGCTGAAGAGAGTTTGTCTATATGTCTGGTGTACCAACTGCCTAGTGCACCAGTGGATACTCAGTCCAGCCTGCTGGAGGTGGTGGTTGGCTCATGTTGTAATACCCCAAGCTTTTGGTACTGGGGAACTTCAACATTCATGCTGAGGATGTCGCCTCCTCACAGGCTGAGGACCTGGTATCATCCATGGCAGCACTGGGACTCTCTCAGTTTTTATCAGCATCCATGCATCAAGTGGACCACATGCTGGATTTGATCTTTGGGATGGGGATTCAGGTGGACCTGGACCTGGTTGACATGGTGCCATGGTTGTACCACTTTGTCCTGAAGTTTCATCTGGATGCACAAGGCCCCCTCCCTGCATGGGTGGCGAGTGCATTTTTGCTCTCCTGTGGAGACTGATTAGTCCTATTGGTTTCCAGAATGTTCTGTAGGATCTGAAGCACCCTGGCAGTTTGTTGGATGTGCTGGTGGAGGATTGGCATGTCTGTCTCTCTGAAGCCATTGATGAAGTCACTTCCCATAGCCCTCTTTGCTCCCATGTCATTAGCTCCTTGGTATACTGAGGAGCTATGAGGGATGAAACGGAAGCTGAGACAACTTGAACGAGTGTGAAGGCAGGGTCTAGATGAAGAGGCAAGAACATCTTACAGGATGCTAATGAAAGCCTATGAAATGGCAGTGAAAGCAACTAAAAAGGTGTTTTATGCCACTTCTATTACATCAGAAAGATCCCACCCTGCACAATTATTTTGTATAGTTCAATCCTTGACCTCCCTTTCACAGGGAGATTGCCAAATTGTGAATTCGAATATTAGCTGTGAGGCTTTGAGGAGCTATTTTGTGGGTTAGATCTTGTCTTTCTGGCACAACCTGCCAACCATGGTTGATATAGTAATGGAGCTGGAGGCCCCTTGACTGTCTTCTGGTCCTGTATTAGATTAATACAGTCCACTTTCCCAGGATGGGGTTGACAGGATCATGGGGACAGTGAGGCCCTGTTGACATAATGAGCCAAGAAGCATGTGTGCATCTTGCTGTTTAGGTCTGTCTGTCATAACTGATGTAATAGATCTATTTGACAGGTCCTTGGATGATGCAAGAGCGAAGAAACAGCTTAGTCACCTCACCTGATGTGCTGGGATTGGACACTGGGGGGTGCTATAGATGTATATAAGCCAGCTGTATCTGGTGTAAGCATGGAGCTTGTTCCAGTAAGTGCTTGGCGAAGCACTTTGACACTGAGAACAAAGTCTTGTATATAAGTCACTGTAAAATAAACTGTACATACACTTTTACTACTATAAGTGTGTGGAAGCCTTATTTATAGCTCAGCTACAGTTCAAACCACGCTGTGCCAACAGTCCCACCATCTGCCCCTTGGACCCCTGCCCGTCATGGCTTGTGAAGGCCAGCACTGATGGACTTTGGGCTCCCTTAGAGGCCCTTGTTAATTTTCAGCTCTGGAGTTTTTCCTGGAGCATTGAAGGAAGTGGTGGCATGACCTCTCCTGAAGAAAACATCTTTGAATCCCCGCAAACCCCACCAATGATTACCCAGTTTCAAACCTCCCATTTCTGGGTAAGGTGATTGAGCAGGTGGTGGTGAAACAACTGCAGGCATTCCTGAACAATTCCTCTGTCCTGGATCAATTCCAGTACAGTTTATGCCCTGGCCACAGGATGGAGACAGCATTGGGCACCCTCACAGATGATCTCCACAGGCACCTGGATCAAGGTGGGTCGACACTGCTAGTATTGCTGGATCTTACAGCAGTGTTCAACACAGTCAATTACAAATTATTAGCCCATAGCGTCACAATGTGGGGATATGTAAGACAGTCTTATAGTTGCTGGTCTCTTTTCTCCATGATCGGGGACAGATGGTGGAGGTTGGGGAGCATTTGTTGCCATACCACTCCTTGGTGTGTGGCATTCTGCAAGGGGTGATACTCTTCCCAATGTTATTTCAACATCTATATGCACCCCCTCACCCAACTAGTGCAGAGTTTCAGGTTGGCCTGTCATCAGTACGCTGATGACACCCAACTTTATCTGTTGATGGATGGCCAGACGGACTCTGCCTCGGCTAATTTGTCCAGGGCTCTGGAAGCTGTGAGTGGGTGGTTAAAACAGAACCGACTGAAGTTGAACCCTGCAAAGATGTCAGTCCTGCATCTGGACTGTGGGCTATCAGGTTTGGGGGTCCAGCTCCCAGCCCTCGGTGAGGCATTCCTTGAGCAGGCAGTAAGGAATCTGGGCATAATCCTAGATGTCTCCTTGTCAATGGAGGCCTAGGTTACAGCACTTGTCAGGTCTGTATCTTCCCCAGGCCAGACAGCTTGCCCCCTACCTGTCAACCAGTGACCTAGCAGCAGTGATCCACAAACAATCACCTCCAGCTTGGATTACAGTAACTCTCTCTACACTGGGCTGCCCTTGTGCCTGCTCCAGAAGTTACAGCTGGTCCAGAATGCAGCAGCATGCGTCTTGACTGGGACTCCATTATGGTCACATATTACACCTGTCCTGTGCCAGCTGCATTGGCTTCCAATGGAGTTCCAGATTATGTTCAAGGTTTTGGTTTTGACCTTCAAGGCCCTTAGTGGACTGGGACCAACCTAACCAAGGGACCATTTCTCACCCTATATTCCCCAAAAGTTTCTCTGGGCAGCACAAAAACAGATACTGGTGACCCCTGGCACCAAGGAGGTTCACCTTGTCTCAGCCACGGCCAAGGGTTTTTTTTGGTCCTGGTACCCACCTAGTGGAATTCTCTGTCTGCAGAGGCCTGGTCTCAGCAAGACCTGTTATCTTTTCACCAAGACTGTAAGACAAAGATGTTCCGCCAGACTTATGGTGGTTGCTGCAGATGAATCATCCAACTGGTCCCTCCCAATGGAGCGGGGTGGAATATGTGTCCCAATCTTGTATTTAGTAAATTTAGCAATGCTACCCCATAGACCTTGAGGATGTTTGCAATGTAGGGTACAATGTGGGCTGTCTTAGGATGCTTTTAGTGCACTATTTATATGCTTGCTACCAGCGATTTATTATATGTTTTTATTATACATATTTATATGTTGTTAATCCACTCTGAGCCAGCAAAATAAATAATAAATTGATTTGTAAGTATAGGTGGGCACGAACCAGGAAAAAATTAACCATATGGTTCATGGTTCATCACATTTCACAAACTGCAAACCACAAACTTTTTTGAACTTGCCCTGGTTCGCGAACTGGTTCATGGTTTGTCACTTTCCTAGGCTCTAGAACAGCCCCCTGCATACTCAGAGATGCCAAACTCACAGGGACTCTTCAGCAAGCTCTCCCCCATCCCTTCTCCAAGTTTGGGGAAGATTGCCTTTTGGATCACCAAGTTATAGATCCCCAAAGTGGCTCCATTTTGAATACATTGCAGGGAGCACCAAAAACTTATGGGATGGAGTTAGAGAATCTTCCTCTGAGAATGGAATGACAGCCCTCAGATGTGGGTTATGACAGTGCCCCCCCCTCCTTGTGGGTCTGAGAGGCAGTCAATGGTCCAGACTGTCTCTCTTCTGTCCTCCAGGAACCACAGTTTCCAAAGATGGGAGTGGCCCTCAGCACCCCCCTTGTGCCTGGGGGGCAGCCACCACATTGGAAAGGGTGGGCTTTGTCATTGGCTGTCCCCTCCTCGTGGGCCTGAGAGGTGTTCAATGGACCACCTCCCTTCCTCCCACCAGGGGCCACAGGCTTAGGGGATGGGGGTGGCCCGTGGCAGCTCCCTTGTGGGGGGATGTTTCACACCTAAGGAAACAGGACAGCCCAGACATTCCTAGACAATTGTTCTCTGAGTCTGGCATTGGAACAGAGATTTGGGTGGAGTCGGAGCCCAGCTCTGGACAACCAACTCCCACTATTGGGATGCAGCCAGGGACTGCTGCCATTGGTGGATCATGGGGAAAGGAGATTTAAGTTGGCTTTGTGGATAGTTCCCTGCCTCAGGTCAGCCAAAAACCATCACTGATGGGGTAGCTGTGAGGGAACCTGAGGGTGGGTGACTGAGTCTGGCAGCAGGACAGAGACTGTGGTGGCTCAGAGCCCCAATAACTCTCCAAGGTCCAGGGAGGGGTACCCCAGCAGGGGGAAGTTAACCTTTATAAAAGACAATTGATCAACCAGGGCAAGGTCCATTAGATATAATGGGAGCCAGCCACAAATGGCAATTGACTTGTGTGAGGTTCCTGGCTGCGTTCTTCAGAGCACACCCTCCATTTTGGCCTGGGCAGTGGCTAGAGCTCAAGGAAAGCCTCAGATATAGAGGGAGGGGGGGTTGGAGATACCCTGGATCCCTCCCTCTCTCTGTTGGGATGGCCTACCCTAACCCTAACCCTACACACCAGGACATTGCAGTGCTGGCAACATGCCCCACAGGGGTTGTTGGGAAGGGTTGTGAAGTGCTGCCAAAGTCCCTGCCTGAAACGAGGACCAGGATGGGTGTGGTTGGGTCAGGAGGATGCAGCAAGGGGTGGATTGCAGGCAGGGGGCAGCTTCAAGAGGTTGGGATGGGGAGGAGCTGGATGTTTCTCCAAGACCCCCTGTTGCACCCTGAGATCCTTTCTCCTCCTCCTCAAAAAGTCTTAGCAGCTGCTCTTCCTCCGGCAATGCTGACAACTTTTTTCCTCCTCCTCCATTCCCACAAGCGGATCTTGAAAACGAGGCTTTTTGCTGGGCACTGGTGGGCCAGTGGGATAAGCTTGAGACTTCATACCTCATGACCACCCTTACCCCTCACTTTAACCCTCATGGAGCTAATAAGAATAGCTCTCAGCCAAGGAAGCCACTAAGCTTGGCCCCAGAGCTTAGCAGCAGTCCTGGGACTGGGGTGGGGGAAAGGGGCCCTTACCCACCACACAAAATACCTTTCTAGCCAGGAAAGATGCTCTAAATAAGAAAGAGACTGTTTACCAGTCTCTTTTTAAGCAGCAAGCCAGCAACTCCACCAAAATGCTCCAAAATCCTCCCTCTCTCTTTCTCCAACTTCCTACAGCAGCACTTTCATGTCCCTCTGCCTGTTGGAAAGTGAACCATGAAGGTCAGAGCTGGTTATTGTACTCATTGCTCTCCGTAGAGCAGAATAAGAGTTCTCTGGTTGGCAAGCAAAGCTGCCTCTCAAGGTTTTGAGGTCTAAGATTGGTGTTCCCAGGGCTGTAGAACATCCATCCCCTCCGTTGCCTAGAGAATTAATTCTTGCTCCTTGCTTGCATAGAGCAGAATGGGAGCTCGCTGGTTGGCAGGGAGAGCTGCCTATCAAGGTTTTAAGGGCTAAGATTGGTGTTTCCACAGCTGCAGAAGATTGCAGACGTTCACCCCCTCCATTGCCTAGGAAATTAATGGATTGGCACCAGGCCGTCTGGCTTCAGGAACTGATTACGAACCAAACGATCCAGCCTAAAAAGTCATAGAAGTTCGTGAAAAAGGAGTCCCACAAACTGCTGGTTCACAAACTTTAAACTGGCCTGGTTTGTGCTGAATTTTGGTTCGTAATTCGGTTCATGCCCACCTCTATTTGTAAGTCCAAAAGGGTGTAATTTCCAACGGCAGTTGAAATTAGACATTATTACACAAATGTGCAACTATCACCAGCCAATATCTCCTTTCTATAAATGCAGTAACATTTATTGAAAGAGGATGCATGATATGACATCAACACACTCAACATTCGCTGTCCTGTCCCACTTCATTGGCTACCACTAACATAGGTCAGGTAAGTAATGACTGTAACTATTTCACAACAAGTATTAGGAAATGTGCGGAGGCAGTAGCAGACATAAATATAAGCTTATACTTAGTATATATTTAATTGCAGCCCTAATGTGAATTGAGATGTGCACATCTCAATGGGGCACATCAGTTTGGGGGGGTGTCACAAAAGTATGGATGGATTTCTGAGCCAGTGGGGCATGATTAGTAAAAGGACCAGCAGAAAAGCATTGTGATCTCTGAAGTAAATCTGAGGAGCGCAGTATTTGGTAGGTTTCTTCTTCTTAGCATGTTGGTATCAATGAAAATGAAAGAAAACAAGACCCTGTGGTGATAAAATAGCAGGTGGTCGTATACTCAGTTTTCTGTTAGTCACCAGTTCTTTTTTATGAGATTAAAGAAACATTTTTGTTGTTGTTCTAAAAACAATCCTCATTCACTGAATGGTTCCAGTTAGACAGAGCAGTGAAAAGAGTTGTTCCCCTGCCACAGCTGTACAAATGCCTTGATCTGGAAGGGGGTTAAAGGGTTTAAGGGGGCTGAGGGAATGCTCAATTTCCTCACAAACAAGTGCCCTCAGTAGTAGAATCCCAAATCAATGCAAAGTTGTATTGTATTACGAAAGATTATGTTACAGCCAGCCACGGATATTATAAATATAAACAAGTACATGATTTTTCTCATGGCTACACTCAGAGAATTTGTAACGTATTTGTTGGGGAATTATATACCTTTTCACATTGTTGTTCTGCTTCTTTGGATGTTTTAAATTATTTCCTGATATATTATATATTCTGTGTTACTTCCCCAATTCTTGCTGATTTGTATAAATTGCAGTGTAAAAGTCTTATCAATAAATAGTTTAAAAACAAGGTTTACAGCTTGTATTATATAATCATGTTTTCAATGTTTTATGGTCAAATCCTCTAGACTGGTTTGTGCAAGAGGATATTATAGGGGCAGAACAAGTGGGCTTCAGGTCAGGCAGGGCCAGCGCCACCATTGATATGGTGAAGCGGGCACCGCGGGCACTGGGGCACTGGAGGGGGTGCCAGGGGCAGAGGCGCATGCCACGGAGCTGGCGTGCCTGGCCTGCAGCTGCTGCAGCTGGCCTGGCCTGCACTGCTGCAGCACCACACAAAGGGACATCTCAAACCACAAGGTCTTTCCCCCCTGATATTTTGTGACAACTATTAATCAAACTGGATGAAGGCTGTTCAGAGATAGCTGCTGAGAACTGGACTCTCTCCCCAAATGCTTCTTCCTTGGGGAACAGAACATGCAAAAAAACTAGTGAAGCAGAGAATCAAAGATATTGAATGCCAATCCAACTGCTCTAGTTTAAAGATTGGGGTAAATATCAAATTCTCTGTGACACCAGCAAACTATCTAACTTCTTTGGAAGTAAAAGGGTTCAGAACGGCCTTTACTCTAGCCAGGTGCTCTGCTCTTCCTTCTGCCATACTTGAAGGCAAGTATAAGAATATCCCCTTTACCAAAAGGCGATGTACTTGCCAGTCAAGGGAGGTGGAGACCATGGAACATACGTTTTTCTCATGCTTGCATTATAAGGTGGTGTGGAGTGAGTTAATCACCCCGTTGGTTGAAAAAAAATCTGGATTTTTCTGAAAAACGTAAACTTGAGTTTCTTTTAGCAGACAAAGATCCAAAGATTACTTATCAAGTAGCCAGTTTCTGTATGGCGATGCTCAGGTTAAGAAAATTTTATGTTACTTAGATATTATTTCAATTTTAAAACTGTTTTTTATCTTCTTATTTAAATTGTGAAATTTCTTAAATATGTTCCTCTCCTTATGTATCTGGTCTAAGGACTGCAAAATAAAACCAATCAATCAACCAATGGTCAAACTGGACAAAATGGAGATCACTGATCTCCCAACATCTTTTAAATATAAATTTTGGACATGTGTGGTCCCAGGCCCTCTTAGCACTCCAGAAAGTCCTGTGTCACTTCCAGCTTTTGAGGCCCCCTAATAAATATAATGTATATAAAAACAAGTTGCAAAACTTAGCACATGCCAAAATATTAAGTAGTACCTAATTCGAGCCCCACCCCCCACCCCCTTCGAGCTTGTGGCATAAGAGATCCTTCTCTCCCATCATTGGTCCTGTGTGGTCTTGATCTGCAAAGGGAATGGAAGAGTGAGTTAAAGAGAACAAGCCTAATCACATCTGCTCTGAAGTAACTCCTATTTTACTCAATGCAGCTTAGTCCCAGGAAAGAGTTAGGATTGCTGCTTAAATAAACTAGCTCTGATTTGGGGGAACTGCAAGATGAATACCAAGAATTGCACTTGTGGAGGCCTCAGGAAGTAGTTTGGTGGAAGGAGGCTGTGGGATATACGGTGGGATGTACATTTCTGATAAACATTGCAAACAGTTAAAACCTCATCAGTTTTAGTGAACAGTCCATACATTGCCTTACATGTAGCTCATATCCATAGCCACATCATATTCATATACATCATATTTATAGTCACATCATATTCAGATACTTTGTGTCTCCATAGCATGTACTGATGATCAAGTCTAAGTAGAAGGTAAGCCTGAGTGCTACCTATGCACAATCAAAATGAATAGGCCTTGCCTGCACCTCCCACTCCCTTCTCTCCTTTGCTGCTGGGACTAGCCTCAAAAGAGAAAGAAAAATGAAAGAGCACTGTCTTGCCAGGTTAGTGTCAACTGATAAGATCTTGGGCTGACACTAGGATGCCAGAACCAGTGTAGCACAGTTTTTTTTTTTAATAAATTTTTTATTTTTCATAGCTACAAAACACTACACAAAACTATCACAAGGAAAGGGGAGAGGGAAGGGACAAAGGGGGGGTGGAAAAAGAAAAGGGGGGGAATGAACTACAAACACTAAACACTACACTTCAATGTTTCCCTTCATACTGTCATAATACAAAAATAGCTCCATAAAATAATGATGGAGTGGTTAATCATACAGAGAATAAACATTTCAAATTCTGATTAAACTTTCCTCCCCCTTCTAGGTCCCGGACGCAATTCTCTCTGTGCAACTGCTGTTGTGATGCTCTCCTCCTCCCCCCCCCCTCCGGCTCCTCCTTTTCTTCGTTCTTGGTGCAGCAGAGTTCTGGGTTTTTATTCTCAAAATCCTTTAGTTGATCTTCTGATAATATCTTATAGGCCTGATCTTTATATCTGAACCATATTCCTTCCGGGAATAACCATTTGTACTTTATTCCATGGTCCCTCAGAAGTGCTGCAAACTTTTTATATTTAAAACGCCGTTTCCGGACTAGAAATGGAACGTCCTTCAAAATCTTGACTTTCAAACCCATAAAGTCCAAATCCGCATTGTATGAGTTATATAGGATGGTGTCCCGGATCTTTTTAGATGAAAAGTCAATAATGATCTCACGAGGCAACTGTCGCTTTGTTGCATATTTTGAAGAAGCCCGACGGACCTCCAAAATGGCGCTTTTGACCTCTTCTTTAGTCGTCCTCGCGGGTGTCGCCAGTAGTTCCGAGACCAAATCCCACAGATCCTCATTTTCCTCCTCTTTCACGTTTTGGAGACGCAAAATTGTCTGCGTTCGTTCCACCTGTAGCCCGATCAGCTGGTTCTCCACCAACTTCAGCTCCTTTTTTGTAGCCTTCACAAGTGACGCACTTTCCAGAGCAGACTTTTCTGCCCCCCCCCCCCGCTGCTGCCTTAATGGTTTTCACCTCGCTTTCAATTGAGCCCACCCTTTGATCAGTTTCGTTCAGCTTGTCAACAAAGGGTTTTATAGCTTCCACCACCGCCCTGCGTACCAACTCTTCGAGCGACTCCCCCTTCTGCAAGGTAGCCGAGACTGACTTACCGAGAGCGGGACTTTGCTTCCTTGCTGCCATTTTGGGGGGGGGGGGGCGCCAACAAAATTCTGGAACTCAACGAAGGGGAAGAGCGAGTCTTCTTCAGATCAACCTCTCCTTCACAAACGCTTGTAGAACAGAAGGGATTCGCTTGTTTACAGGCTTCCGCCTGTTTCTTTTACTTGCCGTTTCTCGTTGCCCGGCGGCACTCGAGGCGCCGCACACATCTGCCGGCCTCCATAGGGACAAACGGGCAATTCCCCCCCCCGCATTGATTTCGGGGAGTTCTTCCCGCCGCGTCCCGGACCCTGGCTCCCTCCCTGGGAGTCCTGGGGGCTAATCCTTGCGGGTCAGCCGCCCGGTCAGGGTGCCCGGTCGTTTCCTCCCGGACCAGCCGAGAGGAGCGTCCGGCATGGCTGAGAAAACGAAAACGAATCCCAGTGTAGCACAGTTGATGGCTCCAAGGCCGCATTAAATTAAGGCCAACTTGTAAATGATAGGCACCCAAATCAAGGGAGAAAGATGCCATGTTTGCATTTGAAGGACAGTCAAGAGAAAGATCCCCATCTTAGTGATAAAAGATACTTGTTTTGAGAACAGGCTCCTCTGGCCTTGGTGCACAATATTTGCCAGGAAGAGAGTAACACTATGCAGGGCCAAACCTCTCCATTCACAAGACTGGGTGCAGTTCTTATCAGTGGGGTTTAAGGCCCCCTCGCCCAGGTTGTTTCAGCACTTGAAAAAGTCCAGGAGGGGAAATAGGCTTGCTTGGTCCAACTACACTGTGGGCCTGATCAAATTATTTTCTGAAATGGCATCAACAGCCATGGATTAGAACTGTGGCTGCTGTAATATCTAATTTTGTCTTTTTACTTTTCATTTCTGCTTTTGTAGATTCATTTAATTGTATGTTGAACAGATTTTAATATAATTTATATGGTAGCTAGAGTGTCCATCATTTCTATATGCATAATGTATCATGCAGATGTATTAATGCACAAATAATGGTTAAAAAACCCTACATTTTGTAGTAAAAACGTAGCTTGCAAAAATAGTAAATGGCACAACAATAAAGAATCACAAGTTCAGTATGAGCAAGGGGGAAGTGAAATTGGATTTTTCAGTTGAAACAGGAGGGGGATAAAAAAATCCAAAATCTTCCCTCATGAAATTCCTTGCTTGGGTTGAGACACACAATCCTTCACTACATATATATGACCCTCTGGCTCATCAAACCAATGATGTTTTAAAGAGCCTTATTTCCCACAACTCAAATAAATAAACGGTTACACATTCCAGATATTTATTTGTTTAAACTATTTGTTTTATTTAATGGCTTTTTCCTGAAACTGCAGTGGCTCTTTAGCCATCTCTACTATACTGCACTGTCATTTATTTATCTCATAATAAATGTATTGTTTCATTTCTAACAGGATTACCTAAATCATTTGCATTCCAGGAAATCAATTCAGTGTCAGTCATTCTGACTGTGGGTAATGTGATATGTAAAGAATCAAGACAAATGCAAAAAAGTTTTTATTATTAGAAATTTATTTTAAATTATCTGGCATTTATTTGCTTGAAATCTCAATGTAGATTTTTTTTTAAAAAAATGAATGTAATGTGAGGTCTCTTTTGATGTTGCACAGGATATTTTAAAACTTTTATTGCAGAAAAAAATCTAGTTTGTATGTTTACTTAGCAAGTAATAAAATTATTGAAATATACCCTCTCATCAGAAACATGTATTTTAATAACAAATGATTATCACTTTATTAACTTTGCGAATAGAAATGAATATAGTGCCAATGAGAAGTAACACAAGAACTTTGCAGTCTGCAGTTTTTGATATCTATGCCTCATTTTTTTTTAAAAGGCAACAAGAAAAACATAAAAGAATCTAAGATTAAAGTAGGAATGTCAAAAGAGGTCACTTGCCATATATAATCTTTATTTTCTTGAAACAAAGGAACACAGAAGTGAAAAGCCATTATTATGGTTATGCTTGAACTTTGTCCATATGGTATCACTTCAACATTTGACTGGTGTATAATCATGTTGAGATAAAGAGGAGAAAACCAAAATGACTCTGAGCTCTTGATCTGACCTCTTCACCTCTTCCCCCTGCTTCAGAGTGGGTTCTATTCCATTATTATGGGCATTGTTTGTGTATTCCAATGGGATCATGTTTTTAAATATGAGGACTGTAAGATCCAGCTGGATAATAATACACATTATGTAACACTAGAACAAAGTTCTGCCATGACTATCTTAGTCATCTTCATAACAACTATGTAAAACACGTCAGCATTATGTCCCTCCATTCTGCAGATGGGCTTGTGAAAAAAATGCTTGCAATCAAATGGCTATTCACTATATGAAGTGAGGGGTGAATTGGACTCTTCTTGGATCAGCACTCATACTTGTATTAACAGCACTTTGTCAATAAATAGTAGAAAGTAGATGATTTTCCCTCACTAGATCCATGGTCTTGCATGAGCAAGGGAATTTCCATAGCGGTGGTCTTCTTGATTCCTTTCATTCAAAGCTGTTCATGTAAATTGCCACAGACAAGGAGGGACTAGTCTGTCCCCCAAGTCAACATCATTTTAGTGTCTAAAGACCATTTGCATCAGAGTCCATATCCTTTCACATTTGTCATATGCTTTTGGAACTGAGATGTATACACAGGCCATTTACGGTAATGTCTTCTTGTTGCTTGTGAATACTGTTCAACATCATTCTTCAATCATAAAAACCGATTAACAAAAATCTATTTTAGGTATTTCTTGAAGTACTTTCTAATGGTTCTGGACTACAGCCTAAAATCATAATTTCACAATGAGATGGAAATATATTTCTGGGATATTTGCTGCAGCTTAATTAGCCCTCACATTGAATTACCATATTGCCAGATATTTAGCTGTAAGAGAAAGCTGAGAGTCCAAAAGAATGCAAGATTAGATTAGGTGATATTGGCACTATATGACTGCCAAGGAGATTTAAAAGTAAATCAGGTGATGGGAAAAGCTGGCAGAGGAAATTATATGCTTTGGTAGTTGAGAGAACTGAGCCTTTGGCAAATGTTGAAAATACAAGATGCCTGCAGGATACATAGTTTTCAAATGATTAACCAAAGATTTTGCATAAGTTTGTTGCAAACTATGCACTTACAGTGACTATAAAGAAATGCACGTGATTAATAATGATAATGTATGCACTATGGGGTATTTTCCAATAATTTGTCAAAAGAACTGTTCACATTTTTAAACATCTCCCCATTCTCTCAGAATTATACTATCCTAGAAGAAGTCACCAACATTTTTGACAGGTTTTTGATCATACCTTATTGAAACTATATTATCCATGAAAATGGAAGAATTAGGGTTTTTGTAATAAAAATAACAACAACAATGATGATGATGATGATACAAGAGCAGAGAATTTGTATAACGTGATGGCAAAACTGAAAGACAGACACGAGATGAGAATGATGGAGGAAAGGAAAAATCAGTAATCAAGGAAAGGACAAAAAAGAGAGGAAGCAGTGTGTGCGCGCACATATGCGTGCGTGCGTGCGTGCGTGAATAATTAATGGACAGAAGTCAAAACATGGACAAGACAAAATGGGAGAAGAAGCTGATTCCACACTTTCAGCAATTTTCTTCAACATGTAATCAGAGAATGAGAGTGGCATATAGATACTTGAATATTTTAGCAAGTGCTGAGACAGTGAAAATAGATTTCTAAGAATTACAGTTTTCCTTTTGAGATAATTAAAGGTGAAAGTAGGCCACCCTTTTAATTTTATCTTGGTGGTGGTTGCTTTTAGTGTTCTAATTGTAATGATTATTACATTAAGGGGATCTCATGTTAACACCCTCAATTTATGCATTATGCATTATGATTAGATTATTACACAAAGAATTGTGTTTAACATCTTTATTCTTGATTCTAGCTGATGCTGCGTATGTCTTTATGGATTCTTCTGTACAAAGCAACTGATGATAGGATCTGCAACTAAAATGGCAGGTAAAATGGCCCAATTGGCAGCTATTTCATAGAGACCTGTCATTCTGTGGAGCAAAGCACACGTTAGTAGACATGGGCACGAACAGCATTACAAACAAAAAAAACCATCAAACAGCCTAATCTGCTGTTCTCGAACAAGCTGTTCATGAGGCCCCATCCTAAACGAACAGGTGGTCGTTGCAAGCCTCGTTCATTGCCTTTGGCAACCGTTTAGCAAGCCAGACAGTCTGGCGCCTGCTGCAATCAATCCCCTTGGCAACTGGAGGCAGGGAGGGACTGAACTCTGTCTGAACTCCTTCTGGCTTTCCTTCTGGCTTTAACCCTTCAAAGTACTTCCAGCAGAGGGTCCCATTTTTGCCTCTGTGAAGAGAAAATGACAGCCAAGGGGGAGACCCATGGATCATGCCTTTCCCGGGGTGCAATCTCTCTGAAACTTGGGGGGTCTTCAGAGGACAGTGAGGACTATGTCTTCTGCAAATTTGGTGGGTATTGGACATTGGGAAGGTCAGTTTGTGGGGTATTTAAAAGGCCCTGCCCCTTGCACATGGCAGGAAAGGGCCCTTTAAACTATCAGCTGGTAGGTGGTAGGGGGGAATCCACCCCATCCCTCTGACCACTGATAGTTTAAAGGGATCTTTAAAGGGCCAGGTAAGTGGGTTTGAAGAGAGGGGGGCCAAATGGGGGTGGGGGTTCTGGCCCCCATGAACAACGAACAACGAACATGTCCGGGAACAGTTCATGTTCGTCCATGTTCATTGTTCGTGGATGGCACCGAACGACGAACAGGGTGGTCAGGTTTTTTTCCCATTCATGTCCATGTCTACAGGTTAGTAGTACTGTTCAAGCAATTCCCACTTTCACCATCCTAGTGTGGTTACCTTTCAGCGAAAGTCTCAAGTATTTACATGACAGATTCTAAATATTTGAGAGACTTTGGGAATCATTTCTTACAAGCACATACTTGAGTACTTTCATGCTTTTGCTTTTTGTATGAAATGTCAATGAACAGAAATGCATGTTCAGCCTACATTTGCAACTGTGGCCTCTGTATCTCACCCATGCATGTTTCTTTCAGACATTACAGCAGAAAGGCAAAATGAAGAAATGTGAGATCTTACACATCTATTTGTTGGTGGCTGTTATCACATGCAAAACCACTAACAGATTAAAGCTATTTGAGTTGAGGCAAAGAGGATGTTGTTTCTCATCTGTGCTCCCTTGAGAAAACCAGTGTCAATGTCATAGTTATATAATACAACAGCATTTCTAATTGTTTTGAGTGACCAGAGCATTTCACATACATTACCTCAGTTCCATTACAACAAACCTGTAAGGCTTATTGCCACATTGAATATGACATTGAAGATTTATTTTTTTCTTCCTATGTAAGCAGGAAGGCCCCATATTACAGGAAATTAAAGGTGCATTTTCATCAAAAAAAGAAAGAAAACAAATTGCAGAATGACAATTCAACAAATTAAGCAGGATATTTTGTGTTTCAAAAGAGATTTGCTAAAACTGGATTAAGAAATGAGTTTTTATAGTCCAGAAAACAATAGAAGAAAATATAGGGATGCTTGACCTCTCCCTGCTTTGGCTTACATGAGCCAATCCCAAGCAGAAAGCCAATTATTTAGTGAGCTGTTTGAATGATTTCATGGATGAGACAGAGCTGACAGATATGGTGATGGAACAGCCCTAGAGGAGTTTCCCTGTCCGGGAACTGGCCATTCCATCCTGGATGGCATGTTTTTACAAAGCAGTGGGAAAAGAACGTTCCTTTGATTTGTTAGCCTTCTCTATTGAGCAAAGGGATTTGGCAGACTTTGGGGCTCAGAACTTGAGGTCCAGATTGGTTAATGTCTCTTTGTTACACATGGAAGGATATCTAAAAAGAAGCTGTCCCTTAGCACATATAAAAGAGAGAGGGAGAGAGAGAAGACATATATGTGTATGTGATCTGGTGTGTGTATAACCATGTACAACCATTTCAGAAGGACCAGCATCCAAGCCCAGGAGAGGTCAGATGCACAGAAACTGTAAGTCTCCATTTAGCTTAGTAACCTTTCCTATATTCTTTTATTTTCTTATCCTGCATCCTAATTCTGCACTGTTTACTCTAGAGTTGTGTCTTGTAGTAATAAAGTTGATTTAGTTAAAATGCATTGCCTTTGTTTCCTACCTCACACCCCTGACCACCCACCAATGCTACCAAAGTTAACTCTCAGGCAACTGTACCCATGGCAGCTGCTGAAGAGCAAGGGGGTCCCCAGCATGGTGGGGTGGCAAGTATCCAGGGGTTTGGCAGGCTACTGAAGAAGAACTCCAGCATCCTGTCTAAGAGGAGGTGTTGCAGGGTAAAAAGAAGGGATTCCTGCTCTAGTCTGTCCAGCCACGGCTGCATGCCTGTGAGAAAAACTTGCGGGGGGGGGGGGGACTGGTTCCAGATGTGAGCTAATGAATTTGGTTGTGTTTGATGTTTTTGTTATTATTTCTGTGATTACTGTTTTCACAATTATACTGCTTTTTCACAGATCTTCCCACTTGTCTGCTGACAGCTCTCATTTTAAAAGGCACGTTATTAAAAAAAATTAATCCACTTCAAGATTTTTTAATTGAGACTTTCTGTGTGCCTTTTCTGCATCTTCCCATTAGCTGAACTTATTTTACAGTCATTTCTTGAAAGGACTTTTTGAATACATGATATGTATGTGTTCATGTGTAATCTATGATGTCCTAGGGTGAAGAAGAGGCATTAATGCTGACTAACTGATGAATTCTGAGACGTAGAAGTTCTGTTATTGTTTATTCTTTTTATTAAATTTGTCAATTGTCACTATCTGTATTTCATTCGGATGATAAATAGCTACATTATTTTTCAACATTAAAAAGTACTTAGGGTTATAATGAGCATCATTAGGAAATATAATGGGAATCAGTGCTTGATCTTATTTACTCTCCCTTTTAAGGCACATTTGTTTTCCAGGTAAGACTTCCAATTTTTTTGTTTCCTTTACGGTATCAAAAATATAATCATGTTATCTTATCCCTCATTCTTTCTCCTATTACAAACCCTTTCTAATCCACACACAAAAACCTTGGTAATGTTTCCTTTTTAGTTAGCATGCTTGTTTCTAATTTCAGTCTTGTATCTCAATGCCTCTAATGAGCATAATTTTTTTAATGAATGTGAGTCATTTTTACACAGAAATCAGAATAAATTCAATTACTTTTAACAGAAATAAATATTTCGTCTCTCTGAGGTTAGCTGTGTTGGAAGCATATTGTAAAATAAAGGTCCTTTGAATTCCAGCTGAGTGATCAGTATGCATTTGTATTTGCAAAATGACTGTGATAACTTCTCTGGTCCAGAAGCTCAGGATCCTTTACAAGATATATTAGCACTCACCAGTTTATCCCTCTGGGAAGCTGGCTCTATAAGCGGTGATGAGATGTGGCTCTTAACAGATTAAATATGGATTAAAATCCACGGTCCCAAGATTTTCCATTTGAAGTTATATTAAATCCATGTATGTGTGCTTACCTTTAGTTAAGCAGTTTTAAAGTTAACAGGACCTATTCAGATACATCAAAAATTGACTCTTTTTTCCCCACTCAAGTTATATTCTTGCCACACACTTACCCTGTTTCCACTGTAAAACAAAAAATATGCTCTGTGTTCTTTGAATAATATTGTTCTGCATAAATTATATATTTGATTAATTTTAATCCCATTTTCTCCTACTGCACGACATTTGGCTTCTATCCTCCTCCACTCCTCATGCATTGCCTTCTTGCAGTTGGAAGCCAGAATGGATGGGGCTGTGAGGTAGAACTGGATACAGGCATGAGGGGAAGAGGTATGGCTGCTTCCTTTTCTACTTCTTATGTCCTCATCAATTGCAACTGAAAGCTGGAGGGAGGGAGGTTCTCCACCAGAGTAGATCTAGGCATGATTCAGGTGGTTGGCAACTTCCCACTTTTTTACTCTTTGATGTTCCCATTGATCAAATTATTGAAAATTGCAGATTTTGCAGGAAATCACCCAGTTCTACACCACACCAAATTAGAAAACAAATAGAAATTTAGCTATTTTTTCTTACTTCTCTACCAAAACTATACTATTTACTAGGGTTCCTCACGGTGTAGTCTTATCACCCATGTTATCTGATCTTTATGTAGAACTTTTAGGAGAAATCATTCATAGTTTTCGATTTCAGTGCCACTAACGTGCTGGTGTCACCCAGTTCTATATCTCTCCGTCCAAATCTCCTGGCAATAGAAGTCTTGAGTCACTGCCTGATTAGTGTGATTAAATGCTTAAGAGTGAATAAATTGAAGCTAAATTCTGACAAGACAGAGGCAAGAAGACTGTGCCTCCCACCCTTTATGAGTCAATTACATGCCTATGGGTATACTGTTTTTAGCATTACTGGTGGAAAAGCAAGTTAATGCAGCTGCAAAAATGGCCCACTACTTGGAGTCAGCTGGAGTCAGCTGATCTGGCCACCTGGATCTATGCCACTGGTAACACTGATACTAGACTATTATAATTACATAGATCAACACAGAAACTCCAGTTTGTACAGAATGTCACAGCTTGGCTGTTATCAGTATTGTAATGCCACCTGAGCTGGACTTGGGAGCAGATTCCTCATATGATGACCAGAAGGAACCCATTCAGAGGCACTACCAGGAGGCACATGCAACACCCAACACCACTGGATCCCCTCCAGAACCAGAGCATCTTCCAAACTCAGGGACCCTGGATCCTGAGGCCTCCATTGAAGGACTTAACCCTGAAGGCTCAGCTACAGGCAATGCTACCAACAGGTCAGAATCCAGGGAAGCCAGTTCCCAGCCTGGTAAGGCCAGGTTTGGACTATTGGTCCTCCAAGTTTCCCCCATACCCAGTGAGAGCAACAGAGACAGCAGGCCGGTGAGAAGGCAATGCAGTAACAGAGAAGGGCCAGGATTGTGGTAGGCCATGTTTCAGCTACTGAGCCAGTTCACTGCATAAGTGCATATAGTGCTTCGTACATTCAGAGCTCAACCAAGCCCTGGCCAGGTGACAGTCAGGAACAGGTGGGGCCTCTTGCTTCCCAGGTTACTTAATCCCTGGGCTTTTCAACCAGTTCACAGCCTTGAGTTCTAGATCTGGCTGTAGACCCTGCTAAGTGAACAGCTGAAGAGTAAGTCCTGGCTTACAAGGAGACCCATAGATCTGAAAGCAAGAAGACAGAACAACAGGAGCTGGCTGGAACATAAATATTATTACTCTCATTCTGCAGTTATTCCAGGCTCAATTCAAGATACTGACTGTCATACAGAAAGCCCTTCATGGGTTAGGAACCTCATATCTGTAGGACCACCTCCCCTGCTATGTTCCTGGTCACCTGAGCAGGGCCTTCTGTAGGGGCTACTCTGCAAAGGGGCAAGATCAACAACTGCCTGTAGACATACCTTCTCTGTTGTGTGACTCCCACCTTGTTGGGAGTCTTGCTTGATCAGAGATACTCCACACTTCTATAATTCTGCAAACTATGTAAAGCAGAACTGTTCAGGAGGGCATTTTTTCAAATAACAAAATAGTTTACGATGGTGCTTTTATAAAAGGAAAGGGACACTGAACTATACTATTGAATATAGTATGTATTATCTGTTTGCTGTGTTTTATTCTGCTTCCACTGCTTTGTTTCTATACATATGCAATAACATTTTCTGTTTCATATATCAAATCTAATACTTTATGTTTTGCTTCAGCCTGCTGTGATTCTGGTCCTATAACATTAGTTATTAGAAGTCTCATCCTGTTGATTGCATTGACCTGCGCTATGTAATCCGATGAGAGTTGGAGAGAAAGACAGACTATAATTAAAGTAAGTTAATAAATAAACATATTGTTTCTATCAGGAGAAAGTCACATTGAGCCCAGTGATTTTTAACAGGAACCACATAGCTTACTCCCAGGTAATATATAAATCTTGGGGTTTTCAAAATTTCGGTGGAGGGACAAATGGGGGCACTTGGGACTTCTTTCGGGTTTTAAGTAGTGGCATACTGTGAACAGGAATCAAGCCTATTACATCAGGACACATTGGACATATGAAGCTACCTGATACTGAATCAAATCATTGTTCCACCAAGGTCAACAATTTCTGCTGAGACTGGCAGTGGCTCTCCAGGGTCTCAGTAAAGGTCTATTACATGATCCTTTAAACTGGAGGTGCTAGAGGCTGAATCTGCATGCCAATCAGATGCTCTACTATTGAGCTACAGCCATTCTGCAGCAGTTGGCTGATGGCCAATAGGTCCAAGTTTCTCACTGAATGTATACCTGAGATCTGAGACCTGTGCATCATACACTTAGATCATATAACACTAGAGTTGCCTTGTCCAGAGTGCTGATTTTCAATCCTAATTTTTTCACTTGTAGTTTGAGGACTAATCAGAGCTAGTGTTGCTTACTTTATAGATGGTAATGTACTAAAGGTTAAAAACTATCAATCCAGCAGTCAAGGGACAATTTACTCCTTCATTTACAGTTTTATTTATTTAGAGTATTTCTATGCTGCCTCTTCAGAATCCCGCTTATTGTGACTTAAAATTAAATTAATATACAACAATATAAAACAAGCCATTAAAACAAATGATTGGACATTAAACAGATCTCAGACCAGAAACAGACCATTTAAAAAGCTGGAAAGATAAAACGTTCCTGCTTGACTGGGCAGCAGATCTGATCAGAAGGATACATTTTTAAACAAAATAATTTTGTTTTAAATGTAATGCTGAAAAGAGATGTCCATTAATTTCGGCTATGGGTTTGTTGCGGGTAAGAGAAAGTTAACATCAATGGGAAATAAATATCAGATCAGTCCAGATCAATACTGCCTCATATGTATATAAACATGACTTTCACATTCATCAAAGATAGTATTCAATATGCATCGTTCTGAAGACTATTGTTGTTTTCCGTTAGTGGACATTTTCTTCTGCCCCCAACAAACCCATGAGTCAATGAGGGACTGCAGGTTTTGCATTAACAGAAATACAGGAATATACAGCAGCTCACAGAAGCAAAGACAGTACCTGTGGTCTTGCCTAAAACACAGCTTTTGCAGAAACAATCCAGTTTTGCAACTTGCCTATTCATATTAGATACATTATGCAAGCATTGTTTTTAACTAGTATAGGTGATAGTCAACAAAGCATTGTGTTCTCACCCATCTGTCACTTAATCAAACAACAGGAGTCCACATCATTGCACCAAAAACAAGAGACTGCACTATAAAATCTGTACTTCCAGAAATTAGACGCCTGTATGAAAGAAGAGCAGGAATGCACAGAATCCCAGAATGAATATCATATTTAACGTTGACATTGCAAGTCCTATTGCAGTGTTTGGAGCACAGAAGTGAAAATCAATGTCTATTAAAGTGCCAGATGCAAGTTACAGCTTGCAGGCAGCTTATTGCTAGAGGCACCATAGAAACACAATACATGGATGATGTAATAGATCCATGATGAGTACTAAATGTTTTTAGAGACTTCAGATTTGAGAGCCTATGAAGAGTGAATAAAAGAGATTCATGGGGTAATAAAAAACCCAACTGTGAATTGAACATGAGTAGGTAGAGAGGAAGAAAAAAATAAATGGTTTTCTAACCATGTTCCTGGAAATCTTGAAGTTCCTTGTAAGATTATAGATTCTTTAATGACATAATGACAGGTTCTCTAGAACAAGCTTACGTCTACACATGATATTCCCTGACAATGAACAACCTCCATGCTCTATTATAGTTCTGTGTCTTTTTAAGTAGGGCAGTGGTGGAACCCAATAGATCTGGTCAATATAGTTTATGAACTAAAAATCCTCTGCAATGCAGAGGAGTTACAGAATAGACATACAAAAGTTCCTTGGCAGGCAAGTCGATTCAGAAAGGGATCCATGAAGACAGAATGCTTTAAAATAATGATGTAGGTCAAGAGTGAATACTTGTCCAAAAAGTCCTTCTCAAAGGTTTTTTTTCCCCCTTCCATCTTTCTTTATGGATCCTCTATCACTTGTCACCATAGTAATTTCTCCTGTTCTCATACTAGTGGAATTCTTATTTACAGATTAGTATATCAAACTACAGTGTAAATAAGAATGTTCTCTAAACCTTAAGGCTATAAAAGAAAGAACTCCAAATGTTTACACACACACACACACACACACGCACACACACACACCATATTTTAGCTAGTATCTGCTTTTACTCACTTGATTATTTCACCAGTATAATTCACCTGATGGAATTTCTGGGCTGACAACCTGTGACATATATTTAAATTCTTTAAAAAAATCATCTTAAATGAATATAAAAAAATAAGTCTCTTATCTGCTTAAAAAGCAATATAATCTGTAAACTTCCACTTTAAATGTTATAATTACAAACAGTTTGCATGGAACTGGATCCTAACAAGGAGGATTAGAAGAATGTTCTCCACTGAAAAGAATATCCATGCACTGTTAAGCCAGCACATTTTGGAATGGTTGTGAGACAATTTTAAACATTTAAAAGTTGAGCTGCATGCTGAAAATTGAGTCCACTAATCTTTAGACTACAATTGGCATTTGCCTGTAACTGACTGACTTTGGTCTTTATTTTATCAGAATTTAACAGCTATGCATAATTCCATTTTCCAAAAGACTGATCAATATTAACCCACCACTGCCAGCATCCTAATGCCTGTTTGTAGCAAACAGCAAGACACATCTTAGTTACAGTCATTTCATTTCTTTTTCCTATTGTAGATTTTGGATTAAATCTCTCTAAGCACCCAACATTTTGTATTTCACACAAGGTTTGGCAATAGAAGCTTGAAGAAGATACTGTTTTTACCTGTACTTCACTACTCTTTATCCCATGTATAGAGAGACTATGAAATATGACATACCTTGCTTTCTAGGATTTTTTTAAGCGCGTGGAACAATACAAATGAATATTGTGCTTCAGTGTAAAGAACCAATCTCCTGTATGAAGAATAAGAAATGAAACCTTCATATATGAAGCAATTAGAATCACCAATCGCTGAGACTCATTTTTTTGTCATATCTCAGAGGGGAAAATATGCCTGGTACAATTTAAATGAGCACAAGGATTGCTCAGGTGATTCAGTGCCTCAAGATTAGCTTGCTTCTTCTTCTTCTTCTTCTTCTTCTTCTTCTTCTTCTTCTTCTTCTTCTTCTTCACATCGTAAGTGCTATCCCCTTATTCCAAGAGTAGCCTTCAGTGTTAAGATTAAGCCCTTAATACCCTGAACTTCATTAATGCTATGCAGCCCTGTGAACATGAAATAGATGCCACCAGTCCGACACTACAGTTTAATAAAGACTTAGTGGGAATGAATAAATTCTTTTGTCAAAACAGAATAATACAGACTTAAATCTATATCAGCACATGAACTGCTGTATGGTGAACCAGAACATCAGTTCATCTCATCCAGTATTGTCCATTCCAGTTGACAGTGGCATCTCCAATTCTAAGGCAGAAATCTTCTCCAGATCTTTTTTGTTTAAAAAGATGGAGATGCCAGCAATAGTTGAACATTGATTATGAAACACTATTGATCCTGGGATCCAACAATAAGGACAATAAGATGCCCACATATCATGTATCAGTCAAGCAGCAAGCAAGTGGAGGGTAGTTTTGAGTAGACAAAATCAAAGTTTGGGGCAAAGACAGAGACCAAGTATGGGCCTCTACTGTGCCAATGGAGTAGAATTTGATTGGTACAACAGATGGCAGAGGCCAGGGAAAATTCAAAATACATGAATGGTAAGAAAATGTTTAATATTGCTGGTCCAGATATGGGCATTACTTTTGTGTAGTGGAGTAGGTATACTAATGACTGTAAGAGATGTTCTGCCTAAGTGGAAAACAAGCATATATGTTAATAATGTCAAGCAGGGATTTCTGAGGCAAAAAGCCCACTGCAGTTTCCTTATTGCGATCTGATCATTTGAGTGCCGGTGTTGGAGATGACATGTTGTCCCAGGTTTATGTTCTCCCCCCGCCCCGCCCCACAGGCTTATCCCAGCCAGTGTTACTGCATTGTGGTTCCTCTCCTCTCTTGTATCATAGAGATGCCTTGCGTTATGTCAGGGGGAGAGGGAAGCAGGCCACAGCATCAAAAGAGACTTTTAATATCCAAAATGGAAGCACCGAATTAGTATAAATAGTCCCCACCTGTATTTCTGGGGGTGATAAAGGGCAAGGAACAATGACAGTAAGCAGAGTTAAATTTCTGGTATCAGCTAAAGACATACTAGTCTACCCAGACTATTGTGTGCGTGTGCATGTGCATATGTATTTAAACAGTGTTTTAATATAGTTTCAGCTGTGTTGGTCTGCAGTAGAACAGCAGGATTTGAGTCCAGTAGCACCTTAGAGACCGATAAGATTTTCAAGGTATAAACTGCCTTAGCTGGGAAGTTTATGTACATAGTAAAATGTGTAACAGTGAAGCATAACACTATAAACTATTAAGAGCCTTGGCCATTTGCAAAGAATGCTTATTCTTAGGCATGCAAGCTAAATTAGGAATTCAAAGTTACCGCTTTGTACCATTTGTAGATGTGGTCAGTGTTCTGCCCGGATGTATATATGTGGCAGGAAAGAAAATAATTTTGCAGTTTTTTATTTGGGAATGGAAGAAAGAGTTGAGTTTTTGCAACTGGCTGGCTGTATTCAGTCTTAGGAGGTGGGACTTCTATTGCTTTGAAGGATGGGTGCTGTTTTTGTAACTAGCATGTGTACCAGTTCTCCTTACGATCTATTTCTACATTTGAAAATAAACAGAAATAAAGATCCATAAGATATCTCCCCCCTCCATTGCCAACGAAAGTCTCTTAGAGAAATGGTAATTTAGGTGCTCATCGTGTTAGTCTAATTCCCCTACCCCATCAAATGCATCGATGAAAGTCACTGCCTGCACAGAATATCATCTATTGCCAGGGATATTTCTCAACAGAAGTTGATCAACAATGAATAGAGACTCTCTCTTATATTGAGTCCTCATTCTCTCTCTTCCCACTTTCGGATTTTAAACATTTGTATCCTAAAGTTTGCAAATAAAGTTTGTAAAAACAGCACGACTCCCTTCAGCTAAGACAGATTCTACAACTTCCTTCTCTAAGTCTGATGGACAGCTTCCTCCAGTGAAGAAAGTTCGGGTAAAGAAAAGCCTTTTGTGATAGAGCGAGTCTTTGCCCCCCCCATTCGGAATGAACAGACAGACACAAGGTGTGGGTATAAATATGGACCATTTATTGACCAACAATAAACTTAATAATGGCAAGGGCATAACTAGCGGTACAGGTCAAGACAAGGGGTCAATTGGACCTACTCCTCGACCTGCTTGGGCAAGCACCCCCTGCCCGAGGTGCGAGCCATCCATACAAATGGCTGTAACCCGGCCAGCCAGGTGAATGGTTCCCCCCTTAAAGCGCCATACACCCCAGCCGTGAAGCCCGAGGGAAGGACTTGTACAGGGGGTCCCACAGGCAGCCTGTCCTCTCAGTTGGCAGCTGTACAGCTCGCCAGCCAATCCCTGACAGAACCCTATTCCCCACCAATGGGGAGGTGCCTCCGGGTACTCACCAGCCCACTCTGTCTACCCAAATCTAACCTGCCAGGGACCTAGGTTACAGTTCCACCACTCCAAATACCACTCCTACAAGACAGTACAAGGTAGGCAAAAAACACCTCTTCCCTGTGCCAATTTGGGGAAAGGAGAAAAAATTCCTACCTAGTCCTGGTAACCAGCAACCAGCTAATTCTGTACTGCCACAGGGTGCGGTGGGTGGGCCGAGCTTTCAAAGCTGACTGAACCCTACAGAGGCGGAGCCACCCTTTATAGGGCCAGGCCCCACCTCCCAAAGCCTGGATGCCCAGGAATGTAAGGCTGTCTCTCCCTCCATGCAGTGAGGCAAAAAGTGGCACCTAGCCTAAGCATGTTTCACATGCAGCCGGGTGTGCCATCTTCTTCCGCATTTGAGGAAGTCTAGATAGGAGGGAATCATAGGATCCAGCTTTACAGAAGGAATTTGTAGGAGCCGGCATTGTATGTTCTCAGAACTTAATATAGTGGTTCCTTTTGGAAGTCTGATGTGATGCAATAGAGCCTCATTCCATCTGAGAGTTAATTTGGAAACTAAGTGCTAAGTCCTCTTAACAAGGTGCACTTGATCTGAAATGTTCATGTTCCCTGTTATCTGTTCAAGGTCATCCATCTAGGAGAACATCATTGACTTTGAAGGTGAGAGGAGGAAGAAAGAAGCAGTGATGCGACAATTCTGGAAGATTACCTAAAGCACCAGTCATATGGTAGAATAGCAAGAAACCTATAATTTGGTAGGAGTCAGTTTGTACTTTTTGGCCTATGGATCTTTTTATGAGGCATGCCCTGCATCTCTATCAAGGGTTACACATTATTTACCTGAATGTTTTGCTACTTCTCAACCAATTGCTGTATGCTGTGGAGGAAATTACCAACTGAGCTCCAGGTGCCAATTTAGGACAGCTTGTTTTATTATTTTGTTGCTTAATGATCTGCTGAGACTGTACTGGTTCTTAATTGCTTTTGCTTAATTGATAATTAATAAAGATTTTCTATATTTCTAAGAAGCAGTCTTTAGTTCTGCATAAGACCACCTTGTGACCCAGCAAGAGTTTTTCTGGTGGCTTTGCCAGGTTTAAAGAAAGTGCTCCTTTGGGTTCCTGGTTTTGGAATGAAAAAAAAAAAGATGATCATCTTGCATCTCTGAAGAGTCAGGCTCAGCAACGGGTACAAGAGAACATCACAGATGTCATAGTCAGTGAGTGACTGCTAGATAATGTTATGTTGGGCTAGTAAGGTTGTAAATGCTCCTTGTAGGATTGAGGACAATCATAGAACCATCTCAAATTCTTCACTAATGAGTTAAGGGCCATAGACTTCACCACTATGTTGCGGTATGTACTACCTGTTGTCTTAAATATGTGCTCCTATGAGCTACTTGTGCTTCATGTGGTCTAATGTCAGCCCTAGAATTTTTTAAAAAAAATAATTTTTATTGGATGAGGCAATATACAATAATTGATTAATACATTAAACTTAGCCAAATTAACTCTTCTACTTAAATATATACCCCACCCCTACCCCTTTTCTTTGTTGACTTCCAACAACACTCGAACCCCTCCCCTGTTTATTCATAGCTATTATTATTACACTATATTGCTATCATTTTTACCATGGTAAAGATCTTGATATGTTTTTCTTTCGTTAAAGTCTTTTTATAAAAAAATTAAAATCCCTCCAGAGACCTCAATTGTCCTTTAACATCGCATTTCTTTTCCAAATATTTCTTAAGTTTCTTCCAATCCTCCAAAAAAGTTTCTGGATCTTGCTCATTCAAATTTCTAGTTATTTTATCCATTCTGGCCATGTACAACAGCTTCCTTGTCCATTCTTCCACATTCGGTATTTCTTCATTTTTCCAGTATTGAGCATATAGAATTCTTGCTGCTACTAACATATAATATAACAATGTCTTATCCTTTCTATTAACCTCTTCTAAATGTAAAGATAATAATAACATTTCAGGATTTTTAGCAACATTATATTGTAATATCAAAGACATTTCAGCACATATTTTAGACCAGAAGTCTCTAGCCTTTTGGCAAGTCCACCACATATGAAACGAAGAACCTTCACGCTCCTTACATTTCCAACATTTGTTTGATAACTGTTTGTTAGCTATGGCTAGTTTTTTCGGTGTTAAATACCATCTATACAACATTTTATATCCATTCTCTTTAATACTAATACAAGTTGATATTTTTAGGGTATTTTTCTATAATTGTTCCCATGCTTCCATGGTTATTTCTTTATTACAATTTATAGTCCACTTTACCATTTGAACCTTTACTGATTCATCTTCTGTAAACCACTTCAATAACAACTTATACATTTTAGATATTGCTTTATTATTATCTCCCAATAATAACTCTTCCAAGTCCAAATTTTTAATTCTAAAGCCTATCTTCCTTTTATCTGAGTCAAATAAGTCTTTAATTTGCCTGTATTGTAACCAATCATATTTGAATGGCAAATCCTCATTTCGTCTAAGATTCAACTCATCCTTTTCTAGTATTGTTAGTTCTTTGAGGGTAAGCCATTCCTTTCCCTGGTATTCCAAATTTGGGTTGATTACTTCAGCTGGTATAATCCAAAGTGGTTTCTTTTCTTCTATGAGTTTCTTGTATTTAAGCCAAGTTAGCAATAAGTTTCTTCTTAGGTAGTGGTGCTGAAACATTGCATCAATTTTATATTTTTCATACCACATATATGCATGCCATCCAAATAATTTATTATATCCTTCCAATGTTAATAACTTATGATTGGTCAAGGACATCCATTCTTTTATCCACACCAAACATATCACTTCATGATAAAGTCTTAGGTCAGATAACTGCATTCCTCCTCTTTCCTTTGCATCACATAAGACTTTCATTTTTACTCTTGGCTTCTTCCCTGCCCAAACAAACTCAGATATTTTCTTCTGACATTTTTCAAACTGTTTTTTATCTTTCACAATTGGTATTGTTTGCATTAAAAACATCATTCTGGGCAATACATTCATTTTAATTGTAGCAATACAACCTAACCATGACAGATTTAGTTTATTCCATTTTATCATATCTCTTTCAATTTGAGTCCAGAGCTTTTCATAATTATTCTTAAATAAATCTATATTCTTAGCAGTGGGCTCTATCCCCAAATATTTGATTTTATGTACCACTTCGCAGTTTGTTAATTCACTTAATTCTTGTTGCTTTTTCTTGGTCATATTTTTTGTTATTATTTTTGACTTCTTTTTGTTTATATAAAAGCCCGCCAAATCTCCAAACTCTTTTATTTTATCCAACAATCTTGGCAGGGTTTGTACAGGATCTTCCACTATAAACATCACATCATCTGCAAAAGCTCTCAATTTGTAGGAAGATCCTTTTATTTCTATTCCTTTTATACTGTCATCTTCTCTAATCCTTCTCAATAATACCTCTAAGACCATCACAAACAAAAGGGGCGATAGTGGACATCCTCGTCTGGTTCCTTTCCTTATTTCAGTTTTCTGTCAGGTCATCATTAACACTAATTGTTGCTCTTTGTAGTTTATAAATTGTTTTCACAGCTTCTATAAATTCATTTCCTAAATCCATCTTCTCCATAGTCGCAAACATAAAATTCCAGTTCAAATTGTCAAAGGCCTTCTCTGCATCCTCAAAGAAAAGGCCAACTTCCTTGTCTGGGCGTTTGTCATAATATTCAATGGCATTTATCACAATTCTCAGATTGTCTTTTAATTGTCTATTTGGTAGGAATCCAGCCTGATCTTCTTCTATGAACTCCATTAGCCATATTTTAAGTCTATCTGCTAATATTCTTGCCATTATTTTATAATCGTTGTTTATGAGCGATATAGGTCTATAATTTTTAACGTCTGTCAGGTCTTGATTTTCTTTTGGAATCAGAGTGATACTTGCTTCATTCCACGTATCTGGGAGGCCTTTTCCTTGAAACATATCATTCACTATATTTTTTAAAATCGGTTCTAAGTCCTCCTTCATTACTTTATAAAATTTAGCTGTGATCCCATTTGGTCCTGGTGCTTTCCCAATCTTAGCCGCTTCAATTGCTTGTTTGACTTCTTCTTCTGTTATTGGAGCATTCAGTCCTTGTTTCATCTCTTCTGGTATCCTTGGTAGATGGGCATTCATCAAATACCCATCTATATCTTGTTGATTCACTGTTTTCTTTTGAAATAGCTTTGTATAATATTTTAAAAATGCACGCTTGATTGAATGATTCTCATTCAGTTCCTTACCATGCTCTATTATTCTATTAATTATTTTCTTTTCCTTCTTTTTTTTCAACTGCCAGGCTAGATACTTTCCTGGTTTATTTGCTCCTTCAAAAGTCTTCTGCTTTAATGTCTTTAGTTTCCATTCTAGCTCTTTATTACTAATAGCTGTTATTTGATCTTGTAGTATTTTAATTTCTTGTATAATCGACTTTTTCCCTGGTCTTTTCTTTAACTGTTGTTCTTTTTTGTAATTTTTTCCATATATTTCTTGCCATTTCTCCTGTCTTCTTTTCTTGTCTTTACTATTGAGTAGTGTTAGATTTCCTCTTATTACAGCTTTATATGCATCCCATACCATCTGTGTCGACACTTTATTATTGTTATTTGTCAAAAAAAATTGCTTAGTTTCTTCTTTCAAATACTTCAAATTTTCCTGATTTTGTAATAAATCCTCATTTAATCTCCATTTAAATTTTCTCCACCCCATTGTCCATTTCCATAACATTGGATTATGGTCTGCACTCACCCTTGGTAAAATTTCCACTTTTTTAGTCAATAAAGTCAAGTCCTTTGTCGCCCAAATCATATCAATACGTGAAAATGATAAATGCCTTGTGGAGTAGTATGTAAATTCTGAACTTTTTGGATTTTCTTTTCTCCGTACGTCTTCCAATTATTCTTGCTGAACTAAGTCAAAAAAAGTGTTTGGTAACTTCCCTGATTTTTTGACAGTTGTTTTGGATTTTTTATCTAGTTGCAAATCCACTACACCATTGAAATCTCCAACCAATATCATCTGGTCAAATACATCCTGATCTAATTTGTTCAATAAATACTTTAAAGAATTGGTCTTTTGCTCCATTTGGCGCATAGAGGGCTATTACCAACAATGTTTTTATATCTTTATCTTTGATATGTGTCTCTTGTAGGCATATTATATTCTGCTTTTTTAGCCAATGAAAAACTGTTTTTTCTCTTTGGGGGTGAGTTTAGTCCATTTACATTCCACGATATTAATTTGTACTCCATATTGTTAGATTTTTGATAATTCAGGAAAGTCCTCTGCATGTTCCTGTACAAACTTTTCCATCTGCTCCTTTGATTTAATAACAATTCTCAGGGCTTTGTAGTAAAAGCTTAGTCCTTCTGGGATTTCCCATCTATATCTAATATCTTTATCTCTTAGTTTCTGGGTTAATTCCCTATATTTTTTTCTCTCTTGGAGAATCCGTTTTGGCACTTCTTTCATGATCTTGATTCTACTGCCCTCTTTTATTAAAGGATTTTCAAAATGCTTTTTAAGAATCTCCTCCTTCATTCTCTTTGTCACTAGTTGGACAATTATATCTCTAGGTAACTTCCTCTGCTGTGCAAAAGCCGAGTTGATTCTGTATGTCAAGTTCATATTTGCTGTTATTTCTTCCTTTTCTTTCTCTAGAAATTCTGACAATATCTCTGTCATCTGTTCTTGTGTAGTTTGGGTCTCAGATTCCTGGATGCCACGAAATCTTAACTGCCTCTCCATCGCCTTGCATTCCATCATTGCCACTCTTGTCTGAATCACTTGGGTTTCATGTTTCATTTCTGCTTTTATATCATTTGTCTTTTGTTCTACCTGTTCCACTTTCTTAGTTGTTGCTTGCAAGTCCTCCTTTATTCCCTCTATATTTTTTTGCCAGTGCAGCTACATCAGCTTGAATAACATCTCTCATCTTTTTAAAATCCTTAGCCAGAATTTCTTGCATTTTCTGTAACAACTCTTTATGGTTCTCTGCCACTTTTTCCCCCAAACCTTCAATCGTTGCTTCTACTGAGGCTTGCCATTCCTTGTCCACTCCTTTTTTTCCTGCCATCGTGGGACTCGGTTTTGAGCCTCCCCACGTATCTGCCCTTCTTCTTAAATCCGTGGTGGATCATTTAAAAGCTTAGGTTATCTTAATATTTGTTGCAGAAAAAAATAAAATTAAAAAAATCCTTTTAAAATCCAAAATGTCAGGCATTTTTTCTCTATGGTTTGTTTATAGCGCCTCTATGGTTTCTGGCTTAACTTTGTACCTTAGTTAAGATGGCGCAGTTCCTGTTCCTGTTGTCTTCATAGCCCCTCCAGTAAGTGTTTGTTTTGCTTCCAAGTGTCACCTTTCTCACTGATCCTCTTCCCTTTCCCTTTGCTGTCCTTGCTAGGAATCCAGTTATCTGCTCTGCTGTTATCTTCCAGTCTTGTGATGTTTCTCTAGTCCCCCTACGCTTTCTCATGCCGGTTATCTCAATTCTAACTGCAGTAAGTGTAAACAATATTTCTTTTCCAAGTTTTTAGTCCTTATTTAGTTCCCAGTGTCTCCAATTTAACACTGCCTCTATTACTAATCGTTAGTTCTTTTAAAATCTGTCCATTAATTTATTTTCTCTTGGTCTTTTTGTTGCCAATCCATTTTAAATAATCCGATAACGATCTTTACCTTTGCCGATTCTGCAGGTTGTCTGTGTTGTTTCCTTTGCTTATTCTTTGGTAAAAGTTGTTACTGAAGCTTGGTTATGACAATCGTATGCCAATTTAATGACTCCTGAGGCATTGCAGAGATAGTAGCTCTCCCTTCTTCAAGGGGACCTCAATGGTGGGAGTCCTTTATTCAGAACCCCCCGCCTTCACCGAGATCTACACTCTCATGGGGATGTGTAGCATTCAAGCCCAACTTCTTCCTGAAGTTGGGATGGAAACAGGCGTTTGGGCACCCTGCTTTCCAACAAAAAACGTGTCTCGGACAGCCCCAGTTGGAGGCTGCTTCAGATCTCCAGTAATCCAAGCCGGAAGTCCTAGCCCTAGAATTTTTTTATGTTCTATTTCAACATTTTTTCAACTCTGTATTGGATTCTTACTAATGCTATGTCTTTGTAAAATTGTTTATTTACCCTGTCCTTGAAACTGACTGTACTAATCTCACACTGTGTGATACGCCTTGAGTTTCAATGAGAAAGGCAAACTATAAATTACATAACAAATAAATAAAATAAATAAAAACTTTAAAATGGGACAAGTGGAGGACTCCCAAAGAGGCATGAGGCTTGCTTTTCTATAAAACCTTGAAGTGGCTTACAAGATCATTGCCATAAAGCAAATAGTATTAAAAACATATAGCTTACAAACAACTCTAACAAAAAAATACGGACTTTAGAAAAAATAACATTAAATTTAAAAAAAATCCTCCTAAAAAGCACCACAGGACAGACTGTCCTAAAAATGGACAATTTCTGCTCCATTCTGACCATCTCCAGGAAGCCATTCCAAAGGACAACAGAAATAGTTTGTAACAGAGCAGAGGAGGAGCACAATTCCCTAAAGGCAGGAACAGAGAACTGTTGGCTGACTCTAAACAGTATGTCTAGAGCATGGATTCATATAAAAATTCATTCTTTCAGTAATCTGCCCCCCCTCCCATCATGAAACTAGGGATGTGCACTGGTATTTCCAGTTCAGAAATATACCACAAAAGTACCTTATCAGTATTTTCTTGGTGTATTAGGGAATCTGGATCTACATCTGAGATTCTAGGATTCCAATGCTGGTTATTCCTGGAAATATTTAGGAATAACCTGGGCAGACATTTTAAAGGTTGCAACAGTTTGTTTTCTTGTTTTGGAAGGTTTCTCAGGCAAAAAAGAAGGGAGGGGAGCAACTTTCACAGGCAAATGCATTCAGGCAAATAATATGTAACCTTTGGTAGAGATGCAGAAAGTGCCTCATAAAAAGAGCCAGTTTGGTATAATGGTTAAAAATGGCAGGACACTAATCTGGAAAACCGAATTTAATTTCTCACTCCTCCACTTGAAGCCAACTGGGTGACCTTGGGTCAGTCACAGTTCTCTTGTAGCTCTCTTAGTCCCATCCACATCACAGGGTGTCTGTCGTGAGGATAATAATAACATTCTTTGTAAACTGCTCTGAGAGGGCACTAAGTTGTCCTGAAGGGCAGTATATAAATCAAAAGTTATTTTTATTATTAGGACGGTGGGGGGGGGGGGCTCAACTGTCTGTCCAACCATGACAATCATCTCATAGTCCACAGTCATGCTGGCCTGGCTGCAGGCAGCTTTGGGTTAGATTTTTTGTAGTGTACGCTTTTAAGAGCTCTGGTCTGTCTGTGCCTTTCTTCTGTTGCATTGATTCTATGATTCTGTTGTGTTTTGCTGGTCCTTTTGGCTTTTGGTCTGTGATTGTCTTTGTTTGTTTGGCTAAGTTTTCTCTGCCCTGGAGAATGCCTTAGAATTTTTTTCCCCATAGGAAATGATGGAGAGAAGCTGGGAGTACTTTATTTCAGGATGTGTAGAATTCGACCCTTTGACCCAATCTTATTGAAACTTGGGGAGTCTTTAGTAGACAGGCAGCATCCAGTCTGCTGCAAATTTAGTGTATTTTGCCTGAAAAATAGAAACTTCGCCCACCTGAGAAGATTCCCCCATAGAGAATAATGGATCTGTTTACTTTTGGAATCCTAAAAAAGGGAGGGGGGGAATAGATTCAAATACCAAACTGGTATAAGAAGACCTGGATATAGAGGAATACTGACATTTATGACCTTCCTGATATTCAAATCTGAAAAATACTTGGGAAGGGGGCATTCTTTTTATTGTACACTCCCTACTTTAAACAAAAGAACCAGTATCTTAAAATGAACTTAGAAACATACAGGCAATCCAAGAAGTTGTTTCAGATCATGTATTGTTACCAGAACTGCTCTTTATTATAATGGGGAATTAGCTGTAGCAGTCTGTAACTTAAAATTAAGCGCGGATCATAACCTATGTATACGGAGGTCCCGATCCCAGACACAATAAAACAATAGGGCAACAAAGATCACAGATGGCTCAGTCCGCAGTACAGCTGCTGGACTGGGTTGCATATTTACAGAAACAAGCAAACTTAGTCCATGTGTTCCAAAACACACTTCCACCCCCCCTTGCTGTCTGCGTCAATCCGCAGAGCAGGGTCGGCAGGCGGCGAGAAGGGCTTCAGGCACACAGTTCTAGTCCTCATGGAGGTAGTGCCGCTAGCAGTCGTTCGTAGGCGGGCCGTGGGCTGGGAGGCAGAGTAATATGTCCCCCCCTAGTCCACAAGAGGGCCTCGGAGCGGTATCCGGCAGCAGAGCGTCCATGGGGCCGGTGCAGGATCCATACACATAATAAAACATAATCATAGTTCATAACAACGTAAGCAAATAAACAAGGGTTAAAGGAGGGCGCCAAGAACAACCCTTAAGGCAGAAGAAGGTCGGGGTTATAGTGATCCAAGCGGTAAGACAGCTGGAGTTGCTGGAGCTGTCGGCGGCTCCAACAGCCCAGGTAAAGCAGTGAGGCACACAACAAAACTTGAAAGGCCAAAATAACAATGATCGGGTGCAAAGCCAAATTGTAAATTCCAGTGGCAGTGGGGCTCCAGCCAAAGAGGGTTTCCCACCACGAGTGCTCACCGGTGGTCTTGATCCGTTGGGCAAGATCCAAAATCTCCTTGCCGTTGTGGGACACAACCAAAGCAGTAGTGTCCCCGTCCCTCTGGATGCTCTGGAGAGTGCGGTGGAGCTGTGGGTGGGCCAGGAGCTCGTGGATTAGCTCCAGACCGATGCCAAGGGAGACTTGCTTCACATAACGATAGATGGAGGGTGCCACCAGGATCTCTTCTTGAGTCCAGACCGGTACCGTGTAGGTGAAGTCGCAGGCTGCCACCGAAGACAGGTTGCAGAAGCAGCGGTTGACTCCCGGGATCACGGGCTTGAGCTGGAACGAGTTCAGGATCACAAAGTCGCAGGCCGTTCGCACGCAGGCACATCCTTTCCCAATGTAGACCACACCGGAGCTGTTCTCCTGGATGACCTCGAAAGGGCACTCATTGAGGGCGTCGACTTGCGGGGCTACATAGGGGTGATGAGGTGCAAATGCTTGGTCTTGGCAGATGAAGCCGGTCTGGTCTCGATGCTGGCACCCTTGGAGGCTGACGAGCTGCCATCCGGTCGGGGTGAAGCGGGCCCAATGGTCGGGGTGGCGGGCGTAGAGGACTTCGGTGTCGCTGACTTGGAGTCCCAGAGGCACGACTGGATACACATGGAATGACTCGTGCGCACTGGCCGTTAATAAAAATAGTTTAAGCTCCTGGGTGGCCGGTGAGAATGAGGAATTTACAAGGGACCACCAGGATTCAAGCTCCAGTTCAAGGGGTGACAATTTGGGCATAATCAATCTTTTAATTTCTAGGGACAAGTGCCCGTCCGTGGCTTGCCGAATTAGCCCCATGGCCACAGCCTGATTTAATTGTTGGGCTTGCATACATGCCATGGCTATTGACACGTTGCGTTCAAAAGACTGCGTTCCTTTGAGCAGCAGAGAAAAATCTCTTTCAATTTGACTCTCCCAGTTGACTAAAATGGAGCTGATCTCGTGTTGCCCATTCGAAATGGAATTTAGGGACTGCACCACCGGTTTACCTAAGTCAGAGATGCTAGTCGTAACATGGGCAAACTTATTAGCGAGAGTCTCAATGTTGACCGAATCCATGATTGCTAAGCCTCCGGCTGCAGGAGCAGTCCAGTCGGCAATGCTTCGTCTGGCACGCGAGAGAGAAGGAGAGGGATCGATCCACAGTTGTAGCCATGCATTCCAACCCTTGCTACCGGCCTCCAGATAGGGAGCGCACTGCGGCAGCCTCTGGGTTACATTTAGCTCAGCTAAGTCTATGCGGATCTCTTTTAAAGACATTTGCGGGCGGACTAGAACTCTCTCTCGAATGTCAGTTTTCAAAACATGGGAGCCCACTATATGCGTGCCGCCTTGGCTTAATTGTTTATTGCTAACAATCAAAGGGTCAATTTGGATGGTGTGGGTCTCCTGGGTCCGGATCAGCAGGGAATAATTGCCTGGTTCGTGAGTCAAATTTACAAAGAGCAGCCCAAGCCGGTGAAATTTCTCTACTAGGGGCTTGGTTTGGCATTCGGGCGTCTGTTGAACCAGTATCCAATCGGGTGGGCCATGTTTGGCTAGGTCTTCCTCTTTTACAATCCAGGTCAGGTTCTCCCAGCGTTCTATAGCAAAGGAGAGAACTGCACCTGAAGGGGGCGTGATAGTGACTGATGCAGTTTCAGTGGCAGTGGTGCCTAGTAGGATGGTCATTCTAAAGGGGTCTCCTGCCTTCCATACTGCGGCCGACACTAAAATAACTTCACAGTATGGTCCGAGAGCCTCAGTGACAAATGGCGAGGTTTCGAAATTGGCAGGGGTGGTATATTTGTCTACCACCGGGACTGCGGTGGGGGCTGGCCTGATGCGGGGAAGAAACATACAAGGAATCGGAGCGAGTGGTGAAACAGTATCGGTAGGCGAGTAACATACTAATTCTTGGGACATGGTTTTGACTCCCACACATAAAATAACGAGCTCTGGGGGTCGGATCCACTGCTCTTCGCAACTGCGGAAGTTAGTGCGGTCCGTGGGGGTGGTCATATTACTCTGCTGTACAACTTTGCAGACCATCATTTCATTTCCTGCCAGGGTATTGATACATCTCCAGTGGGGGTAGGGCATTAATTTGGACGGGCGTCCCTCTATTAGGGTGCCTGCCAGCACGAGCAAATACAGAGTAGCCAGGTGCCTCATCTCCTGGCCTTCCTTTCCTTTCTGTAGCGAAAATATCCTGGGGAGACCTGCGGGTATAAGTACAGGTTCCCTGAGTTTGTTGCAGCAAAATGAATGAAGTAGAGCGAGGGAAAAAGGGAAGGTGTTTTTCTGCCAGCACTGTCTATTAGGCGGGGTTCGAACGAGAAGTCCCAGGGGCACTAAGCGAGCCTTCCAGCTTGTTGCTCTGGGGAACTCCTGTGCGGAGGTTTCTTTCTAAAGCATGTATATTTCAAGGGGGAACGTCTTTGCGTCGGGCAAGGGTCGGCTGAACGTTAGGCGGGATTATGCAAACTTGCCCCAGGGGTCCCTGGGTGCCTAGGCTATGTGGCCTTCAGGTGCCCCTTGCTCGGCGGCGGGCTGCTCTTATCTTGCGGGCTGAGAGCTATCGGTCCGGCTCGGCCTGGCCTTGCCGTTTTGAAAGGAAAAAGCCTAGAGAGCGGTTTCCATTAACTATAAGGGTTGCTGCAGACGGGGGCCCTCGCTTTAATTTTCAAAAATAGGCCTTCGTCATATATTTGCAGGACAACCAATTTTTGGAGGGACTCCCTCGGTGGGGCCCATTTTCTGGTTAAAAAAAAGGTACACTGGGCGAGCGAAAAAGAAAAATACACTGAGCACAAAAAGAAAAATACACGGAGCTACACGGAGCACGAAGCATATGGGTGTGGGGTACTTTTTTAGGTTGCCCTTACTTGGGGTGCCTGGCAGGGCTTCATTATATCTTCAATATGTCTCCCCCCCTTCTTTTCCCTTATACGGTACGGGCAAGGGAAAAGATTTCAGTACGTGGGGCGAGCGGCTGCTGGCGGAAAGGGCCGAAGTGGAGCCGAAGGTGCTCGGCAGCGTTTATCGAAAAGCGGCGGAGGCGGCCGAGATCTGCCGGCGCCACTGGGTCTGGGTTATTCGGGGGTTATCTTGGCGCGGGGGATCCTGGCTATGTAAATGAGGCACGTTGCCCCTTGTGCGTAGCGAATGCACCTCAATAACACATTCCAGGGGTCACATATTTACAAAATACTGGCGGGTCTTTTACTTTTGCACTAAAGCGTACTGACTGGTGGTGCCGTATAGCAACTCACCATGACAAATATGAACATTAGTAAAAGAGGGATGTTGGGCTATCTGGGGGTTCTTTCCCAGGGGAGGCACGGCCCTCAAAGCCAAAGCCGACCATCATGCGAAAGCGTGGGTCTGGCAGGTGAGACCCCGAATCTACGTAGATGCGGGATCTTCACCAGCACGGCGGGTGAAATGTTTTCAAACAAAGAAATCACCTTTTTTGGTGGTTTCAACGTTGGAAGACTGCATTCACTTTTGGGCTAAAGCCTCTCCAAACACTTTCACACACAGCAAATCTCTTTTGCCTGTGCAATTTTTTTCCGAACATGCGGCTTACAATCCAATTAAGAATCACTCTCGGTGGTGGTCCTATTTGGCTTTGATTGCCGTGTTTCCCCCTAGGGTCCCAACTGTGGGGCCCGCCTATTGAAGTTAAAGAATAGAACTGGAAAAACTTTTGACATTCCCATCTACATCTACATATTCTGCTGTTTCTTTTATACTAAGGCTACAAAGGTCTGGTCTAAGGGGACACAGGGTATCTCTGGCCCAGGGTGAAGGGACGTCTGGCGAATCACTGGGCAGAGGGGGGCTGGGCTGGTGGCGGCTCCCCCAGGGTCATACACAGGCAGGGCGGTTTGGAGCGGCTTCCCTTTCCATTCCTTTAATTGAGAGGCATGGAAGTATTTTAGCCAAGTGCCTCCTGTCTTCCTCTGGATGGCTACCTGATAGACGGCTGGAGAGACTCTTTTCGTGATTGGGACGGGGCCTTGCCATTTGGCGGCTAGTGAGTGTGCCTTCTGTGAGAACTTTCTATATAAAACGAGCTGTCCTTCTTCCCACTGCCTCGGGTTCCTGACCCATCCTAGTTTGCGGTCCATATCCTTCTGAGCTATGCCTAACTTCTGGGCCACTTGCATGTGGACGGCGTGTATGGATGAGATGAGGTCCTGAACCCAGGCGTCATTGATTACTACGGGCTGCATATCAGAAGGGAGCTGCGTGTCTAGCCAGAAGGCTTCTGGGAGCTGCATTTTCCGTCCTGTCATGACCATATGGGGCGTAAGTCCGTGAACTGCGGTGGTGCCTCTGATGGCCATTAGAATTATGGGGAGTTTTTCATCCCAGTCTCTCCCGGAGGAGCGAACCATCTTGCGGAGAGCCTCCTTGAGGGTCCGGTTGGTTCTTTCTATGGCGCCGGAAGCCTGGGGATGGCCGGCTATGTGAAAGCGTTGTTGGATGCCTAAAGCCTTGCAAAGTTCCTGGGTTACTTCTCCGATAAAATGTGAGCCCAAATTGGAATCCATGACTCGTACAGTGCCCCATCTCGAAAACACATTATTGAACAGTAGTTTGGCTGTGGTGGCTGCAGTGTTATGCTTACACGGGAATGCCTCGACCCATTTACTAAAGGGATCTATGACAGTGAGACAGTAGCGATTGCCGCGGGGAGTGGGAGGAAGGGGACCGATAAAGTCAATCTGTATACGAGCCCAGGGTCCATCAATTCTCTGATGCTGGAGGGGAGCTCTAGGTCCAGTTGGGTATGCATTGACCCTCTCCAGAGTCAGATCCTTGCCTCGGTGTCCCTGCTCGTGGACAAACTGAATCAGGTCAGCCCTGACTTCCAGTGGCACTACCCAGTGGCGTTCACCGGCTGCATCTACTGCCCAAACTATGCCTTCTTCTTCTCGGATCAATAGTCTTCCTGTCTGATCTCTTCCTGCGGCTAGGAGGTCAGCTACTTCTGGGTCAGATATCTGCAGTTGTGCTAGGTCTAGTGTTCCTGCGATTCCCTGAGCCTGGCTGCGGGCTTGTGCCCGGGTGGTGACAGGGTGGAGGTGACAATCGGTGGCTGGTTCCGGTAAGGGAGCATTTTCAGTGGCGGCTGCCTTGGCTGCAAGGTCTGCCTGGTCATTCCAATAAGCGGTCTCTGAGTTCGTCTTTTGGTGTCCTTTAACATGTGTAACTTGCGTAGGGCCTGTGCGGGACTGAAGGAGTGCGGCTACTTGCTGCCATAGCTGTAGGTGGGCTACGGGTTTCCCATCACTAGCTCTCCACCCCTGATTCTGCCACACCGGGAGCCAGACTGTGGCGGCTTTGGCCGTCCAATCCGAGTCTGTGTAAATGGCAAGTGGGCTTTCTGGGGGCTCAAACTCAAGCACTGCCAGAAGCACTTGCACCTCAGCCGCTTGGCTGGAATGGGGGCGGGCTGGACCTTTGAGGGTATGGGCGTCGCTCACTCGCACGGCGCCGTAGCCTGTCCGAGGGGAGCCTCTAACGTGAAAGGAGGAGCCGTCGCAGAACCAGCATGTGAAGCCGTTCAGTCGGGCCTCCTCTAGCGGGACTCCCCAAGTGACTGGCCAAACAACCTGCGGTGGCGGGTCCAGGGGGCACTCGTGCTCGGTCCCGGTTACTAACAGGCCATAGGGGACTGGGGGCTCAGTGGTTTCCTTTTTAAACTCTACTCCGCGGTTAACCAGGGCCAGGGTCCACTGTGCTATGTGGGCGTTTGAGACTTGTCCATCTTGTATTTTGCCAGACAGAATATATTTGAGGGGCGCGTGAGTGGTTTGAACTATTGTGCATGAGCCTCCTATCATAAATTCCCAGTGGGTCAGACTCCAAACTAGAGCAAGGCAAGTCTTTTCGCATGGGCTGAACTTGGTTTCTACTGAAGTTAGATTGCGAGAGGCATAGGCTACTACTCTAGCGGCTCCCGCTTGTTGCTGGGTGAGCGTGGCTCCTATGCTCTTGTCTGGCACGGCTAGCTGAATAAAGAATGGCTGAGTAACATCTGGATGGGCTAGGGCCGGGGCTGCGGCCAGGCTGCGCTTCAGTTCGGCTAAGGCTGTCTGTTGATCCGGTCCCCACTCCCAGGGAGTGTTCTTCTTGAGGAGAGCATAAAGGGGGCGAGCCTTGTCTGCAAAGGACTCGATGATGTCTCGGGAAAAGTTAAAAGTTCCTAGAAGGGCTCTGAGGGAGGGGACATCGGTGGGTGCAGGCAGCTTGGAAATGACCTCCATTTGCTGGGCATCCGGGGTGCGACCCTCGGGTCCCAGGGTCAGACCCAGGTACTTGACGCTGGTCTGAACCAATTGGGCCTTTTCCCTGCTTGCCTTGAACCCAGTCTCGCGGAGGAGTTCCAGGACTTCCCTGGTGATCTGGCGGGCTAATTCTTCCGTAGGGGCGTGGACTAAAATGTCATCCACGTAGCTCAGTACGTGGGGCCTCGAGGAGGGTTGGAGGCATTCCCACATCTGAACTACATGGGCATGACAAATACTGGGGCTGGAGTGGAATCCCTGGGGTGTCCGCTTGAATGCGTATTGCTGGCCGCGGAAAGTGAACGCGAACTTGTACCAGCAAGACTCATGCAACCGGATGGAGTGGAAAGCGTTGGCCAGGTCTATGACCGAGTAGAACCGGGACCCAGCGGCAATGGCCGTCAGGATCTCGTTGTACTTGGCCACAACCGGGGCAACTGGAGGGGTGGTGGCATTCAGGGCACGGAAGTCGACCGTCATTCTCCAGGTCACTCCATCTGCTTTCAGAACTGGCCACAATGGGGCGTTGCAGATGGACTGCATCGGGAGTATGACGTCCCACTCAAGGAGTCCTTCTATGGTCTTGGCTATCCCTGCCTTGGCTTCGGCTGGATACTTGTACTGTCTTTGGGGAGGGGGGTCTTTTCCTTCAATCAGGACGCAGGCGTCCTTCACTATCCCACACTCGGCCTTGTCTGTCACCCATACTTCGGGAAAGTCCTGAACCCAGGGGTCTTCTGTGATGGGGGCGAGAGGAAGGGGGGCCTTAAGGGCTGCACATCGATGGACTGCATTGACAAAGTCTGGGCCTCCCGGAATGCGCCACAGGAGCCCGTTTGCTAAGTCAATGGTCAGTCCCTCGGCTCGGAAGAACGGCATACCCAAAAGTCCATCATCTTCTCCCCAGTTTGCGCATGCCGAAATCCTGGTGGCCAGGTTCCCAACGGAGAGGGGGATGTCCTGCCAGACCGGGGATTCTTGCGTGCCGCCTCCGAAACCGGCGAGCTGCATGGTAGTAGAGGTTTGAGTTCCCTTTGTAACTAAGGTGGGCCGGAGTATATTAAGTGAAGCTCCGGTATCTATGAGGAGGGTGGCAGGCTTCTTCTTTTCCCCGGGAGTCCCGATCCCTGCCTTCACTGTCGGTCTCCCCCATGTGTCCGGCTTTAGTTTGGCAACTATGCCCACGGAGGGAGACTGGGACTCGGGGCAACCCTATCCTGATCCTGCGCCCTGGTCTGTGAAAGTGGCACTTTCTCTAAAGGGGTTGTTGAGGCTCGGGCGTTCCCGGACCGCAGCTATCGGGGGACTCGAGAAGGGAGGGTCTGGCGGTAAAGGGGGTGCCGACGGGGGTACTGGGGGCTGCTGCTGGTCTTCCCACTCCATGATCGCCTTCATTAGAACGGACGTGGGCTTTCCATCGAATAGCTCCATGTTCGCTCCAATGTTTTTGAGGCGCATCCAAAGTTCCCAACGGAGGGGGTCCTTAGACTGGGGCGCGCTGCCGCGGTCCCGGTAGCCCTCGTGGTCGCCCTGTGATGCTCCCCAAGCATTAGACTGATCTGGAGGTGGGTAGACCTGATGGTTGTACGGGTGCGATGCTCGAGAGTAAGAAGGGGCCAGGGGCGCATCCTGTGATTGGGGCTCGTGGGGTCCCTGCTGGGAGGAGGATCTGTAACTCGGGGTGGGTGCAAAGGAAACTCCCGGGCGGTAGTCCCTTGGCCCTCTTCCCCGGTTAAAACTGCTGCTCCTTCCCCTCAGGATTCCTCCCCTTGCCTCCGAGTACGAGTTGCGTCCCGGCGGTTGGTACTGAGAGTGGGGGCCATGGTTGGCATAAGTGACTGCACTTATCGGCTCGCTCTCCTTCCTACGAGAGGCCGGGGACTTCACATGACGGATTGTTCCGGTCTCTCGCAACAGGCCAGCAATGCTCCTGATGTGGGATTCCAGCTCTCCCCATGTAATGCTCCCGGGTTCGACTCCTGCCAGGGCCAGGCGAGTGGTGCTGTTGAGACCGTCTATAACAGCTCTCCTAAACTCTAAGTCATCAAAGTCAGGCATGTCGCTCAAGTCTAAGTCTACCTCGTCTGCTAGTTCGGCTAGGAGCTGCTTTCTGGCTAAATATGCCTCTGGGTCCTCTCCGGGTTTTTGAGATTCTGCTATGTATAAGGCCTTCAAGCTCTTGGTAGGCCAGAGGAAGGCGCACAACTCCTTCATGGCACCATACTGACTGCGAGTGGCTAGTCTCCGGTTAGAAATATAGGCGTTGAGGGAGGTGACTATTTCGGGGCTGGCACAATGGCGGGCCAGCTGTGCTACATCGGAGCCACTGGCAGAGGGCTGGGACATGGTCACGTGTGCGAACCATTGTATAGCTGAGTCCCGGTTCAGGGGTCCCATGCGGTCCACTATGGCTTGGAGCTCATTGGGCCTCCAATTGCGGGTTTCCTTAACTATCCGGTCTGTCTTCCTGCCATCCTCGTCTGTGGAGACAATTTCTTTGGTAGCTATCGGATGGAGGGGCTGTGGAGCTTCCTCGGGCTGGGACGAAGGGGGTGACCAACTGTCGGTACTACCTTCGGGGAGGGCCAAGAGGGCTGCGGGATGCACGGCGGAGATTACGGCCTGCTGCATCCCCAGGTGCTGCTTTAGGGCCTCTAGCTCCCTCTTACAAGCGGAGTGGTCTGCTGCGGCTATCTTTGCGACTTTCTGCTCTGCCATGAACTGGGCAGCATGGGTTAATTTTGCAATCTTCTCCTGTCCTTCAATCACTGCGTGCTCAGCCATATCGGCACGAGCAGTGGCTACTTCAGCCTTGTGCTGGGCGTCTTGGAGGGCAGTGGTTAGTCCCTGCTTCTCCAGCATGAAATTAACGCGTTCTGAACGCCACTCGGCTGCTTTTTCCTCATGTTCCTTCTTTTCTTTCCTTAGCTTTTCTATCTCCTGTTCCTGCTCTTCTTGAGCTGCCTGTAGCTTATTAATTAGGGACACGCTGTCCTGTAGGGCGGTGAAAAGTGCCCAGGCTCCGTATCTGTCCTTCTTACTTGACCTTAAGGGTTCTACACTCGGTTCTTCTCCACCGGGGGAGAAGGAAAAATTCCTATTCCCGTTTCAAGCTTGCCTCCAAGCCACGGGACCAGGAAAAGTTTACTGGCTCAGAGGGTGCTCCCAAGCTCTCTAAGCCCAAGAACAAAAAACGCTCAGTGCTCCCAAGCCTCTGCTCGGAAGCAAAAGCTCAGGGGTCTCCCAAGCCTATACTCGGAAACCAAAACTCAGGGGTCTCCCAAGCCTATGCGCTCAGAAAACCAGAAAGTGTTCCCAAGCCTCTGCTCAGAAACTGCAATTAAGGGGTCTCCCAAGCCTCTGCTTAGGCAACCAGAAATGCTCCCAAGCCTCTGCTTAGAAACTGAAATGCTCCCAAGCCTCTGCTCAGAAGCTACAAATGCTCTCAAGCTCTCTAAGCCCAAGAACTAAACTCAAAGTGTCCCCAGGCCTCGTGCTCAGAGACAAACGGTTAAATTGTCTCCAAGCCAAGACCAAAAGACTAAAGCGCTCAAGGACTGCCTCTGCACGTCCCCAAGCAAAAGTGCCCAGGAGTAAAGCTTACTGTACTCCCAAGCGAGGTGCGCTCAAGAGTTCAACCAACTCCCAAGCAAAAATGCGCCCAAGAGTCCTACTGACTCCCAAGCGAGGTGCGCCCACGAGTCCGACTTAAAACTCGCAAGCGGAAAGGCGCCCAAGAGTCTACCTTAAAACTCTTAAGCACGGTGCGGCCGGCTGCCGCGGGGCTTCAGGAACCTGGCTTTAGATTCCCAAAGCTAAATTGAACGAACGGACTATCGATCCCTTCACGTTTCCTCCAGAGCGGGGATTGAAGCCTAAGTGCTGGCAGGAACCGGGTTTGGACGGACTTAGGAGAGACGGGGGAGGGCGGAAGAGAATTTTATATGTGCTGCTTCAGGATGTATATATATTTATAGAGCCTACTTCTGGGATCCCACCCACATAGACGCGTTTAGGCGGCCCAGAAGGTGGCCAGGAACTTCACCAGTTCAGAGGTCCTCACCCACAGTACACCGGTTATAACGGCTGGAGGGCCTCGCGGTGCACCACAAAAGGCAAGTAGTCCAAAGCTGGCTGAAGGAGGAAATGGGGAAAAGCCAACCCACAAGATAGAAATGCTCGCTAGAGCCACACACACTCACACTTTTAATTCCCTAAGCTAAATTGCGCTCCTTACACTGAGGTCTGGAAAATTTTCCTCTAAGTTAGTTCGCTGAAGACACGCGTGTCGACTCACGTGCATTCACACGAACTGGGTTATGCCCGCATTCTCCACCAGTAAACTGTTACCAGAACTGCTCTTTATTATAATGGGGAATTAGCTGTAGCAGTCTGTAACTTAAAATTAAGCGCGGATCATAACCTATGTATACGGAGGTCCCGATCCCAGACACTCTAGTGAAAAAGAGGCAGACTACAAATAGGTTCCAAACATGTGTATTCAGTGTGGCGTAAGCCTAAACTTGCACAAGCATACAAGAGAACATACAAGATCTAAGAAATACAGAGTATGAAATACAGAGACGTTCGCATTAGCTGGTTCCCAACGATGATAGGGGGAATACTCACTTATCCTGAAGCGAAGCAGAGACACAGCAGCGAGGGTGGCCCAATGCCAGCACTGGGACCACAGACGGACAGCGAGGGGTTCTGGATAGGATGGCACGCGCACCATGCGGTCTGAGAGGCCGGCTTAAATACCCCAAAACGTACTCTGGGGCTGGTGCTGTACTTGGTGGTTCTCACAGATTAAAACAAAGGGTCTAATGGGCTACTGAATGGCTTGGATGGGCCACTTTGGTAATCAGATTGTGATAAGTGACACCTCAGGAAGAGGGGACAAAAGAGGGAGGGGGAAATCCAAGTGGGCTGAAAGGATGTTCCAGCGGACAGGGCTTGTCCTGATGTCATCAGCTCTGGAATGCGGAGGTTTCTTTGAGATGCATTCTCTAAGTGCTTGGGATGGTCGGCACTTAGTTCCTTCTCCGGGGCGGCTCCTAAGATATGCAGAGCGGGGCGAGGTACTCTCGCTGCGGATGTGGTGTGCCCGCTTCGCCGAAATGGCTTCTCAAAGCAGTCTTCTTCCCTGGGTCTTCTGTCTGCCTGAGAACATGGATGCTGGTTGGGCATAGCTGGGGCTGGATAGCAGGCTGCCCGGTAGCGGGGGCAAGCTCGGCGACCGGCTCGCGGGAGGCTCCAGGCGGGAACTGACCAGGGAGCGCCTAGCCAGGCTCGCTGGAGGTTTCCCCGGCAGGCGCCCGGCTGCTAGCAGCGGCTTGTGCCCATATGAGGCAGGCTTCCATGGAGGCAGGGGAAACAGCACTTTAAAACACAGTCCAAGGCAGGGAACAGGCACGGTCCATGGCAGATGGCAATGCAGGCACGGGGCACACTTGTAATAAAGTCCAAACACACACTGGGAAATCCAGATACAGGTCTGGGCAGGGTTGCCCAGGAAAAGAGTCCTTTGGGCAGTTATCCAAACATGGAGTCAGTAAACTACACAGTCTATAGCAGCAGCAAGGTAATTGACACGCAGGCAGGAAACTGACACGTGTATTAACACACACACACGTGTAAAGCAATCTTTGGTGTAGCAGTAAAACAGTAACGCAGGAAACTTTAACACAGTTCATGGCAGGCTTTAAAGCAGGGGAGGGGGCCTACTTGGCAACAGTATAATGGTGGGCACCTCATTCAGAAGACGTTCCATATTAACTGAAGCTTCTGAGTTGTCTTCAAGGGCAACTCAGCATAGAATGTATAACTGTCATCTACCCCGAAGGTATAGATCAGCATGGCTAGGCCAACTTTGTTGAAAAGGGAAGATTATCTTAGAATAAGATGAAAATGGAAAAAGCACCCTTAACAACTATGCCAACCTGGATTCTGTAGTTTTTAATCATCCAGAATGTAGCTTTGGAGGAAGAGGTTCTTATTAAATTTATCATCATCATCATCATCATCATCATTATCATCATATCTTGGGAGTTCCCTGACAATGCAGAAATCTCTACATTGTCTGGCATGATTCAGTTTCACTGCCTTACTGATACCTATTTGACAATCAAGCTTGCTATTTGAAGGAATAATACTAAGCAGATGTGAATCACTTAATCATTAAAAATGTACTTTGCATATAGTTTCAAGAAATTCTACATGTTTGAACATTAACTAAAATGTTGCACAATGCAGCACTAGTATCTCTGCAATATTTCTTTTTCACGCAGCTTTAACTAGTTGCTCATGTTTATCACTGTGAATGTTTATTACCTAGTTTTCTCTTGGTTAAATACATGCCATAATGTATCATCTGAGTAAAACTACAACCTCAAGAAAATAAAATAGTATTTTTTCTGCCTAAACTCAAAAGGCTTCAAGCCTATTAAAATATACATTCCCCTCTGAGTAACACAAACACCAACACTGAAGAACAAAGAATACCTTTTATAGTTGTTTGCTATGAAAAACAGAACTTTGAAGTAGACAGTTAATTACAAAATGTCCACTGGCTGTTTAACAAGCACGCACTATATGCAATTAATTCAGAGCATAAAATGTTGAATGCATGGGTGTAAGGAAGACAAACTGTCAATGGTTGAAATGGGAGCCTTTCTTAGTTTTTCCCCTTGATAGCACCAAGCACCCTCATGTCAACTGTATACTGAGAAGTCATGTCATCCGTATTCTCCAATGGCCACTTTTTCACCAACTGAGAGGCATTCTAATTTCTTTCTGTAGCAAACTCCAGCCCTTTCAAGATATGGCTGACAAAGTACAAGCTTTCTTCAGTGTTATGAATGCTCCCCCAGGAAAGGTGGTCTTTATTTTTTTCACATTTGACCTTTTCATGTTGCTATTTTTTTTAAAAGGATGTTAATTGACCCCCTTGTTAGCAAAAGAACAAAGCTTAGCGGCAAAAGGCAGTAGTTATGAAAAGCATTATCATCTCTATATTGCAGCTCTCTATCCTGTGTGCAATACAACATTCCTGTACACCTGCAATTGATTTTTTTCTGTGAAAAAATTGTAAAGAATTTTTAATCAGAAAACACAAGCTCTTGTTTCCTTTGAAGCACTGTACCAAAGAGTTCTGGACTACAGTGTTCCTTCAAGAAAAAAGTATAAATAATATGTTGTTCAGAAATATATTTTATCCACATGGAAGTCAGTCTGACCCAGATGCTTCTTCATGAGTAAGGTGCCATTGCTAGTACTATGGGTTCTTTGAAAATGTCTTTTGGCTGTAATCTTTTCATGCTTGTGCTGGAAAGAAAAATACTTAAATATCAATGGAACTTTTGATGTTGCTAGTGAATTTCCGTGCAAGGGCCATGTAAATAAGACAATAACAGATGAGAAACAGTAGGTAATAATGTATTGTCGAAGGCTTTCACGGCCGGAGAACGATGGTTGTTGTGGGTTTTCCGGGCTGTATTGCCGTGGTCTTGGGATTGTAGTTCCTGACGTTTCGCCAGCAGCTGTGACTGGCATCTTCAGAGGTGTAGCACCAAAAGAGAGATCTCTCAGTGTCACAGTGTGAAAAAGGTGTTGGCAGGTCATTTATATCTACTCAGGAGGGGTGGGGTTGAGCTGAGTCATCCTGTAAGAGTTTCCCAGGGTGTGGAATGCTAATAGAACATGTTCTATGTTCTATTAGCAATGTTCTAAAGATAGAACATTGCTGTTCTATCTTGGTTTGTTGCTCAGTAAGACTGGATCAATTAGCCATAGAATGTCTTGCATGAGTTGATAGGAGTTGAGAATTCATACTCAGAACTTTTTTCATATCCATACCACATTATAACATTATCTTATTTCCATGATGTTAGGGATTGTTATTTAATGATCAACCATTCATACTAGCATTTAGAAGACAAGTGATTATGCTACCTTTGCCCATTTAGAATATTGCAGCCACTGAAAGAGTCACTGAGCAGACAAGACCTTTAATACTGCCTGCTATATCAGTCTGTTAATTAACATATGATATTGTAGTCACCTTCTGTGATCCCTGTTCCTGAATGTTTTGCAATATACCCAGCTGCAAAAGACCTCTTATATTCTATTCATGTTAATGTGACATTCAGTTTCATGTGGGCACAAAGAGATGGCCTCCGAACTGAAACAAATATTCATATTCACTACCAAATACATGTACCCATTGGAAGCTCCTGCAACCACAGCAAATGATGGACACTGCAAACCTAAACAGATACACCTTCCTAAATCCACTAATCAATAGGATTATAAGTGTGTTACTCTGCTGAGAATCTCACTGTGTAATCACTAAATCCTCTAGCTTTATAAAAACAAATTGTTTACATAAAATATATTCCATGTAATACACCAGCTTTAAATGTTGTAGTGTTTGCATGAATCTATATGAAGGCACACAAGGTTCTACATATATTTCTATATATACAAATATGCCGGTCAGATTTTGGATCTGCTAGACTATTCAAATTAAAAAAAAAATCACTGCCCTTTTATATTTATAGTCTTCAAAGAAAGTAAAGGTTTCTTTTCCCCCCTCTCTTTGCTTTCCAGTTCAGAAATTAAATTATAACCATACATTAAATGGTGATATTTTCTTTGTTCCAGAGAGGCCATAAAGCAGCATCATATAGTGACAATCAATCTGAAATTCAGACATCAAATTTCGCTGCTTCAGTTCTTTTCGGCTCTGTCATTAGCTTGAAATAACTCCCCAAGGCTTATTTACACTTTAAAGTTTTTTTGTGTATGCTTAAAAAGAGTATTTTACTTTCTTTTTTTTAAAGAACACAATTGCAAAAGTTATCAACTTATTTGAATTCACTTTGCCTGCCTTTATTTTTCTGCAATATTCTGTTCATAGTATTCAGTATACAGAAAAATCTCCTGCAGTATGAAGTTTGGGAGTCACACTGAGAAAATGATATCCTGTTGCCAAAATATACTGCATCTGAGACCATAATTCATTTGGCAGTTCATAAATCCCTGGGATCAAAATACTCCTAGGATTTTACTTTCTTTTCTGTTTTTGATGTTCAGTTATAAGATGCGAAATTCCTGATCTTGGAAAGTATGAGGAGATATTCCCTATCTTCTCTTTCATATTAGTTTATATTTGTGCAAAAGGTTCCACACTCCATTTTGGCACACTTTTTATATACATTTTATGTAGATGTCAAATATGCATTATGTATAAGCGTATGTACAATGTTTAATGCTACTGATGCACAAATAATATTGAAGCAGTGTACATTTCATGGGGAAAATTGTACAAGGAGACCAAAAATGAAGAATGGTGTTGTATCTATGTAAGAGAGAACTGAAATCAAAATGGAGATTTGTGGGAATTTAAACACCAAGGTTAGGAAATTTGAAATCCTCCCTAGGTGGATTTCCAAAAGGTTCTCTGCAGGAATGGAGATTGTTCATCATTTTTACATTATTTAGAAAGACAGTGTTCTTTCCGTGAAGCTCCAAACGCCCATCAATCACCTTTCGTTCTACTAGCTTCACACTACAAACAACCCAGTTTCTCATAATTTTGAATCAATGTGGTTGATTATAGCATACCTTGAAATCGAGCTGTTATATACAAAGCCCTAGAATTAAATAACATAATTTGTGTATTATGTAAATAAAAAGGCTAATTAATGCAAATCGAATTCAGTACATTTAGCAAGCCTGATGTATGCAATTTCATGCAGGTGGTTTATTTATGTCTTGGAAAAGGGAGTCTAAGAGGGAAATGTCACCTCATGGTGACTTCCCTGTCAAGAAAAAATATAGATATTATTCTTCATAAACTTGTTAAAAATGAAAAAGCTTGAGAATAGAAGATTTGAATTTTCCAATGACAGCTTGGATTTTGATCCTTCCTACCTATGGTGTTGTGGATCCTTATTCTTCATCAATTTTAGTAATTAGCATTCCATCACCTATTTGTGCCCAAGTAAATCCAGGTGCATAAAAAGGGTATAGTTTTTGTAGCTGGATCTGCTCCTAAGTCTTTTTACACTGCTAACGCAGGAATCACTGGACCTCCTCATCAACACAGGTAGAGTACACTTTTTCCTTCTGTTCTGCTTCTCTTCCTGACATTTACCCTCCATGTCTTTCTAGCCATTCCTACCTTTTAGCTTAGCTTTTCCCTTTCTCAGACTGCCTACCATAAGCCAGTCTTCCCCCATAGCATTCTATCCTAGCTAAGGAGTAGAGATGGGCACGAACGTAAAAAAACCCGAACAGGGTGTTGTTGTTCATTGCTGCCCGTGAACAGGGATTAAAGAACATAAATGGACATGACCCTTTTGTGAACATGTTCATGTTTGGAAGTTTGTCGGGGCCAGAACGGGCCCCTTGGGAGTTTGAGAGCCCATATTCACAGTGAGTGTTCAGCAGGCTCTCCTCCAGCCATCATCCAAGTTTGGTCAAGCTTGCAATACGGATCTCAGAGTTATATATTCCCAAAGCCAGCACCCCCAGGAAACTCCCATTCAATACAATAGGAGCCATCAGTTGACTTTGGCCTCGTTTCAAGAGATGAACCCCAGACCCCTGGCGGGCTCATGGAGGTGGTGTCAGGCTGCCTCCCTTGTAGGGGGCAGGGGCCACCAGGCCTAGGAGAGGCTGGTGTCGCCAAGTCAGGGAGATGAGTGATGATGGTGGCCGCCCTGTCTGGTGGGCTTGGGGAGGGGGTGTCAGGTCACCTCCCTTGTAGGGGGCGGGGGGCTTGGCTGCACACTGATGGCACCCCATATGTGCCCGCTCGCCAGGCCTAGGAGAGGCCAGTGTCACCAAGTCAGGGAGATGGGTGATGTCGGTGGCTACCCCACCTGGAGGGCTCGGGGAGGCAGTTGATGGATTTAGCTGCCACCGCATAACCAAATATCCCTGAAACAATCTGCTAAGAACACCCTATAGCAAGACATTGTGGTGTACAAGGAGGCCTTGCGCACGCATGCATGCATGCACGCGCGTGCACGCACACACACTGGTGGGTCAGAGACTACAAAATACATCCACCAGATGGGGACAGCATGGCATAGCAGCAGATGCTGATGTCCATACTTCACATGGTATGGAGGCTATTGCCGCTTAAACACACTGGCTGGACGTGGTGCATTGGACAGTTTGGTACATGGGCTAGATAAGTTTCAAGATAGACAGGTGCATACCTGTATGAGATAAGTGTATAACATAGAGGGATGCATGGATACATTGGATACCTGTATTGGATGGACAGGTGAGACAGATATAGTGGACAGGGATATTGGGGAGACAGGTGTGTTGCATCAATATAATTTTTGTCTTGTCATTAGATAGTTGGAATGGAATAACCAAGGGTGAAAGTTTGGCTTGACCCTCATGTGGAGAAGTGGAGGCTCACATGCTGGCTGTCGAGGCAGTGGAGGATGCCCTCCCCCTGGTCAGTGGGGAGGCATCGGTTCCCCAAGGAAAGTTCATAGTGGGCAGACAGATAGATGCCCACGTGAAGAGGTGTGGGCTGCCGCCAGCATCACCTGACTGCCTGCCGTCGCGGTCGTGGTGGGCAATTCAGCACCCTAGACAAGACGGCATTACAGCAGAGGCTGATGCCATTGAGGGACCCTCCAGCCAGACATGGTGGAGCCGGGAGGACAGTTAGGCCAAACTGAGACCTACAGGTGATGTCACGGTATCCACCTGGAAGGAATGCAAAGACTGCTGCAGGAGAACCTTGTCTACCCTTTGTGTGACGAAGTGGAGGCTGCTGCCAATATCACCCATGTTTCTGCCCTCATGGAAAGGACGGGACCCATTCCCCACCGCTCAAAGGGGACAGCAAGGACCATGTATAATGGGCACCATGCTGCACAACTAAATGTGCAACAGCAGCTGAGCTGTCTTGTGCCCAAACACAGTGGCCACAGACATCGCCCACCTTCCTGCCTTCGTGGAAAGGATGGGGTTATTGAATGGTTCCCCCTGGTGAAAGGGGACAGCAGGGACCATGTATAGGGGGCACCATGCTGCACAACTACATGTGCAACAGCTCCTGAGCTGTCTTGTGCCCAAATGTGGTGGCCACAGACATTGCCCACCTTCCTACCTTCGCAGAAAGGATGGGATTATTGAACTGTTCCCCCCCGGTGAAAGGGGACAGAAGGGGGCACATATAGGGGGCACCGTGCTGCACAACTACATATGCAACAGTTTCTGAGCTGTCTCATGCCCAAGCGTAGCGGCCACAGACATTGCCCACCTTCCTGCCTTCGCAAAAAAGATTGGATGGACAGGAAAGGTCATTGGGAAGGGTCAGAGTGCTTCCAGAGAGGGAGAGATTGAAAAAGGGACTGGGAACTTTTCATGGAGAGGAGGATGAAGGGTTACCTGCTGCAGTGCAGACTGGGAAGATCATAACATTTGCGAGGCCTTTGAGCTTGGACTCGGACCTTGGAAGTGGCCCCGAGAACTAAGGAGGGCTTAGGCAATAACCCACCACTCACAGAAACCTGACCTGAGCAGGCAGCAGGACAGGTAATAATAATGAATAGCTTGGCACCAGTTCCTTGGAGCGACAACAGGATCTTGAGCCTGCAGCAGCGGAGCATAGCCGAGAACCTCAGCAGACTGGGGTGGCTCACAGCACAGGCAGGTCCAGGTCTAGGGAGGAAAATCCAAGGAGTTGGAGATAGACCTTAATAAAGGTCAACATGTCCACCAAGTCCAGGTGCAGATGTGCACGGTGGGGACAGAGGAGGTATCCCAGGTGGGAGAACACCAGCTTGCTCTGCACGCTGGTGGGAGGGCAGGAAAGGATGTTAGTGGCCACGATGGACAGGCCCGGCTATACGGCAGATTTACGTGACCAAAATTCCAACGGGTTGGACAAGGGGGGGCTTGGTGGGCTCTGCAAGGTACTCTTGCACCATGGCCTTCACCAAGTCCTCCACTATGAGAGGCTTGCCCACTGTGCTGCGGACAATCACACAGCCCACCGATGAGGACCAGAGATGGAGTGAGCCCATTTGGGTGGGTCTCTCCTGGTGTGTCTCTGTTCCCACCTCCTCCTCCTCCTCTTCCTCCTCCTCCGCTTCCTGCCCCTTGCACCTGCCTGGTTCCCTCCATCCTGCCTTCTCTGCCTGGAAAGGGAGCACCACTCTCTGAACCTCCTTTTTCCAGTGCTGCATCTCACCCTCCTGCATGGTGATTCTGCCCTTTTTATGGGGGTCACAGAGGGTGGCCATTTGGTACGACACTTCGTGGCACAGAGGATGCAAGCACTCGGCCACACATGCCTGCATACTCCTCACAAAATGCCTAACCCTGGGGAGCAGTTCTTCATCGTGCTTGAGCTCATTGGCCAGGAACTGGTTGAACCTGTGGATCAGGGGGATGACCTAACCCAGGCTGGCCTCATACAAGCACAAGAGCTGGGTGGCCTCCTAAAAGGGTTTCAGCAACCGGGCCATCTGGACAAGGACTCTCCAGTCCATGGAACTGAGGCTGAGCTCCTCTCCCTTCTGCAGAATATCCATCGATGACAGGATGTCCTGCAATGGGCTGTTCTTCTCCACCAGACAACTTATCATGTTGTAGGTGGAGTTCCAGTGGGTGGACAGGTCCTGATAAAGGTGGTGCTCAGGGTCCCCTCTCCCCCTGCCTCTGGAGCAGCTCACAGGAATAGATGATGCTGCAGGAGAAATGGGAAGCGATGCGCCGGCAGCTGTCTAGCAGTTTGCGCGTCCACAAATTTCCCTCGTCCCAGCTGTCCCTCGGCTTGCTAACTAGCCAGAGAACATCCCTCATGACCAGGTGCAGCTTGTGCATCATGCACACCAGGCCTGGAAGAGATACTTCTCTTAGGGCTGCCAACATGTTGATTCCCGTCACCATGAAGCCACAGACAAACACTTCCCCCCCTCCCGCCGTCCACTCACTCAGAGCCGCCTTGATCGTGGTGGCGATGTTCTTCCCAGTGTGAACATCATCCATCCCCCTGGCCTGGAGAAGAACTACCATGTAGCCCGACGTCAACCTTGGCTCCTTGTTTCAGTGGCCTCTGCTTGGCCTGGGCTGGCAGAGGTCCTCTGGTTGCCACCAGTGGGCAGTGATGCCAAAGTAGCTGTGATGGCAGCCGCTCCAAAGGTCTGCCGTGAAATGGACGGTAGGGCCATTGGCAGCTAGCAGCTCTCTGCACACCATGTCTCACACACACTGGTAGTGGGCAGGCAGGACTCGCCAGCCAATGGTGTGCCATCATGGCATGGAAAACCAATGGGCAAAATGCTCAAGCAGCCTGTGGAAGCCCACACTCTCCATGATGGATAGGGAGAATCCTCGTAGGGTATTCATCTCCACCAGGATGCAAATGCCTGCCTCATGAGCTCTTGAACTCACCCTTTTCACCGGCACTATCCCCGACCCCGAAGGAAAAATCTCCACAAGAGTGGCCTGCCTGACCATTCTGTTACCACCACCAGCACCCTCGGGACAAGGGTTCTTGCTTGGGGTGGATTCCAGTGACCCTCCCACTGATCCCATCTCAGAAGAGCTGGTAGCCCTCTTTCTCCCCCCACTGGATGTTACAATGGGCGAGGATAGAGACAACAGGGTCAGGGGGCACATTCTCAGGTGCCTACACAGGACCGACAATGACAGGTACTTAGGGTCATTGCCCCTGTGCACCGGGCAATCACAGGCACGGCACCACACCACACAGGGGTCATTTGGAAGGGTCCAAAAGTGCCATCATATGAAGAGGTTGAAACGTGGCCCACTAACTTTTCCAGGGGAAGGAAGATGAAGGGTTACAGGCCGCACTGCAGAGCTGGCACCAGAAGATAGAGTGAGGGGTGGACTGAAGGCAGGGCCAGCACCAGGAGTTTGGGATGGCGATGGACAAACTTTGCATTTCCCCCCATGAGCAACCTTTGCCCCTGCCTGCAGCCTCATAGTGCCAGCAAACAAGAATTAAGGAGGGCAGAAAAGGAGATAACACTGTGAGCCCTCAGCCAAGGTGCCCACTGAGCTTGGCTGCAGAGCCCGGCAGCAGCCCTGGAACCAGAGGGAGGGGGTAGAGCCCTAGCCCAGTACACCCAGAAACCTGACCAGATCAGGCACTAATAATAATAATTAGTGTGAGCCCTCAGCCAAGGTGCCCACTATGCTTGGCCCCAGAGCCTGGCAGCAGCCCTGGAACCAGAGGGAGGGGGTACAGCCATCACCCAGCACTCCCAGATACCTGACCAGATGAGGCAGGAAAGGCATTAATAATAATGTGTGAGACCTCAGCCGAGGTGCCCACTGATCTTGGCCCCAGAGCCTGGCAACATCCCTGGAACCTGAGGGGATAGATCCCTATCCCACCACACACAAAAAAATTCAAGCTCCAATGCACTCTCCCTGTCTCTCTCTCAAAATGCTAGCAACTGCTCTCTCCCACTCCACTGAAACTGAAAGCCAGAGCTGGGAGCACGGTACCTTTTATAACCAAAGGTGCCATAGAGCAAAACAGGAGGTCTGTGGTTGGCAGTCAGAACTGCCTAACAGGGTTTAGAGGGATAAGATTGGTGTTCCCATGGCTACAGAAGACTTCCCCTCCCCCCTGGTCTTTGCTCCCATGTAACCAATTTGGAGCTCCATACTTGGAAAGAAGACCTGCCTATCAAGGCAGGTTTTAGATTGGGGTTTCTAGGGCAACAGAAGGAGTGCAGCCAGAATTCAGACAGTCCCTGCCTCCATTGCCAAGGGAATTGATTGAAGGCGCCTGACTGTCTGGTTTCATGAACGGAGGATGAATGCAGTGAACGGGACTTGAAACGACCACTTGTTCATTTAAAATGGAGCCTCGCAAACAGCTTGCTCGCGAACAGCCGATCAGGCTGTTCGTGGCTTTTTTTCATTTGTATTGCTGTACGTCCCCAACTCTACTAAGTGGACTACTTCCTGTCCTCCAAATTCTCTCCCCCCCCCATCACTTCACATCTTTTAGCCCCTTTGGGGGCTACCCTTACACTTATTTGGGTTGGTTTATCTGAACTAGCTACATGGGAAGAACATAATTTGAGTCAAAAGTATGTTATTTGGGTATTACCTTAAAGTAATGCAACTGAATACCAAAACTGTGCAAAAAATGTTTTTGATTAGATTGCCAAACATAAATTGATACTGCATTGTTTACCAAGAAATAACTCATCCTTGGTATCCTGTATCATTACCATTTTGCATCCCCTTCATTTTTTATCTTAGGTCAGTAAAAGTTACTTTCTGGTTGGGTATCTGTCCTCCTCTTCTTTATTTACTTCCCTGGGAGACTTAGTGTGGCATTCTGGGAACTGCATATACAGTAGACGCAAATGATCCGTAACTCAAATGTTCTAGTTCTACACATACAAAGGATGCTGTTCATGTGCCTGCATTGACACAGGGACCAATGTGGCCAACAGATTTGCATCTTTCCTCACAGATATCTCCATCCAGAATAAGTGTGGATCTTGGTTTGGTAGCAAGCAATTGGAAGCAATTTTGCCCAGGCCAGTTTGGCTAGGAATCCTGGAGGTGTTTTGCTATCTTCTGAGCATGGAACAGAGGTCATTGGGTATGTGTGAGGGGGGGAGATAATTGTGAATTTCCTGCATTGTGCAGGGGGTTGGACTAGATGACCTTGGAGGGACCTTCCAACTCTATGATTCTACTTACTTTTCCTGGCTGCCAAGCAAAATGTATCTCCATGCAGACAGCATCTCTGGGGGAAATATATTAGAGTAGCTTTGTCATGTGATCACTGTACTACTTTTGTAATTTCTGCAACTGCCTTAATCTGTTATGAGCTCCTTAAGGTATAGAAGTTTGGAGTGCACTTTATAAAGAAAGGAGAGCAGAGGACAAGTCCTGTGAGGCAAGGTTGAAGTTTGTAGGCATGTTTAGCCTAGAGAAGAGAAGATTGGTGGGAGACATAATTGTACTCTTCAAATACCCAAAGGTCTGTCGCATGAAAGAGAGCAATTATTTGTTCTCCGATGCTCCAGAGGGCAGGGCTAGCTCTAATGGGCTTAAGTTACAAAAGGATAAATTTTAGTTGAACATAGGAGAAACTTTGTAATGGAATTTATTTTTTTTAAAAAAACATTTATAAGCCTGACTTTCCCCTAGGAAACTGGTAAAAGCTACCAAAGAATGGAGCTGATGATTATTACTGAATAACCTCTGAAGGTTTCAAGCAGAAACTGAATAACAAACCATCAGGAAAACTAGGGTTTCCTTCAACATTCAGGGGGCTGAACTAAATGGCTACAGGGCCCTTTCTTAATTTTAGTATTCTAGCAGTGAAATCCTAAATAGAGTTACTCCAATCTAATCCCATTGATTTTAATGGGCTTAGACTGGAATAACTCTGCTTAGGCTTTCACTGTGGGATGCTGAGAAATCTGCAAAAACATTTGCCATTCAAATGCACTTTATTCATGTAACTCTAGTATTGGAAGTCAACAGTGTGTGTCGCTCTTAAAGGCTTCAGGGATCAAAGAGGGGTGGAATATAGCTGCATATGCTTCAAAGACTCCATCTTCTGAAGAGAAACTGGGAGATCTTCTGAAGCAAGTTCCCAGAGAACTCTCAAGGCACAGATAAATGCACAGTCATGTTCAGAATTTACTTTATAAGAGGCAGTTCTAGTTGTATTCTTCGTTATGTGTTTTATCTATAGCAGGGTGCTATGTTGGGCCTGCATTTCACCTCAGATCGAGAATCTAAATCAACAATAGGCTATACAACAGTAAAAATATCTTTAAAATCAACTGCTTAGTTGTTACAGAATTGTACCAGATCACATACCTTTTTGTATATGTAATATTGTTTATACGATTTTAGAATATTTGGGAGTGTAGGCAATTGTCTTTCATTTTTGTTTATATAAGTACCCTGTAGATTTTATATCCATAATAGTAATATTTCATTATTTACATATGATCACCTTGATGATTTGCTCACAATTCAAAATGAACAGCATTTCAAGTTGTCTTGCATCTGTACAGCTGTTGTTGGCACATTTTCACAAATTACTGGTTTGCTTGGATTTACAAATACCCGGGGTTGATTATGGGCAGGACATGCACCATTATAAACCAGCTATATTAGAGTGTACTTATTGCCTTTCTGCCCACATAGATGGTGCATACTCAGAACAGATTAGAACATGTAAATGTAATTAATGAGAGCTAAAAGAAGTCAGGCAGGGAGGAAGACATGGTAGTAGACATGACAGGACACCTGGCGGGCAAGTTCATATTGACTTTTTTGGCTCTGTTTTCTCCCTGAAGAACTTGGGGCCATCTAGAGATGGTCGTCGACATGACAGGATACCTGGAGGGCTAGTTGACATTGACAGAGAGGTTGTGTAGAGGCACCTGGCTGCACTGGACGAATCCAAATCCCCTGGGCCGGATGGTGTGCACCCGAGTGCTGGAAGAACTTTCTAGAGAACTTGTAGAGCCTCTGTCCATCATCTTCAAGGCCTCCTGGAGGACTGGAAATGTCCCACAAGATTGGAGAAGAGAGAATGTTATCCCAATTTTTAAGAAAGGGAAGGATGACCCGGGAAACTACAGGCTGGTCAGTCTGACTTCTGTTGCTGGGAAGATATTAGAGCAGATTTTAAAGCAATCGATCTGTAAGCATCTGAAGGATTGCTTAGTGATCCAGGGAAGTCAACATGGGTTTGTCCCAAACAGATCTTGTCAGACCAACCTGGTTTCCTTGATAGTGGGTATCACTATCAACCTGGATAGTGGGTACACGGTCAACGTGATTTACCTGGATTTCAGTAAAGCTTTTGAAAAGGTCCCCCATGACATTCTAATGGGTAAACTGGAAGACTGAAGATTGGACTATAAGATAGTTCAGTGGATAGGGAACTGGTTAGAGGACCACACCCAAAGAGTGGTGGTCAATGGTGTTTCATCAGATTGGAGGGAGGTGTCCAGTGGGGTGCCACAGTGCTGTTTTGGGCCAGGTACTTTTCAATATTTTTATCAATGATCTGGATGAAGGGGTAAATGGGCTACTCATTAAATTTGCTGATGATACCAAATTGGGAGGAGTGTCAAACACCCAAGAAAATAAGAGTTAAAATCCAACAAACCCAGTTTGGTATAGTAGTTAAGAGCGTGGGACTCTAATCTGGAGAACCGGGTTTGATTCCCCACTCCTTCAGTTGAAGCCAGCTGGGTGACCTTGGGCTAGTCACAGTTCTCTGGAGCCCTCTAAGCCCCACCCAGCTCACAGTGTGTTTGTTGTTGTGGGGACAGTAATAACATACTTTGTGAATCAGTCTAAGTGGGTGTTAAATCATCCTGAAGGGCAGTATATAAATCAGATTTTGTTGTTGTTGTTGAATACTCTGGAGAAGAGGGTGGTTGTGAACAGGATGCAATTCAACATAAATAAATGCACAGTATTACAGCTGGGCCACAAAAATGTGAAGCACAAATACTGGATGTGGAATATATTTCTGGGGAGTAGTTTATGTGAAAGAGATCTTGGAGTAAGAATGGACTGTAAACTAAATACAAGCAGTCAGTGTGATGTGGTGGCAAAAAAGGCAAACTCAGTCTTGGGCTGTATCAAAAGGGCCATTGCACTGAAATCTCAGGAGGTCATAGTCCCTCTCTATACAGCCTTGGTCAGGCCACACCTGGAGTACTGTGTGCAGTTCTGGAGGCCTCACAGCAAAAAGGATGTGGACAAAATTGAGAGGTGCAGAAGAGAGGGACGAGAATGATCAGGGGTCTTGAGACTGAGCCCTTCGAGGAAAGACTGAGGGCCTTGGGAATGTTTAGTTCGTAGAAAAGGAGATTGAGGGGGGACATGATTGCTTTCTTCAAATATTTGAAAAGCAGTAAAAAAGACCATGGGAAAATCCTGACCTTGACGTGCCTTGATTGGCTATCCTTGATTGGCTAACTGGGATCAGGCTAGTTGTTACAGTTCTGCATGAAACAAGGGTCCTCGTTCTATACTGGTCTTGCTCAAAAACCAGGGTTGCTGTGTCTTAAATTTACTCTAGTTCTTTGGCCGGGGGTGGGGTGGGGATTGGCAGAGCAGGATTTGGGATTCACTGTGAGATAGCAGGTATGTACTTAATGTCCTCTTTTGGGCCAGTTAATACATCCAGTGGTGCAAACAGAATCAATTCCATGTGTGTACATCTGTGAGCAGAAATGTGGAATGGGTGGACTCAAATGGAATGGCTGAATGGTAGACTCAGGGCCAAGCTACAAGTGACGAATGACACTTGAACGGCAAGTGGATTGAATGGAGTGCAAGTGAACAGGGAGAAATACACTTGCCGTTCAAGTGTCATTCGTCACTTGTAGCTTCGCCCTCAGACTAAGGTTTAAGGTTTTGGTATTAACTTACAAAGCCCTATCCAGACTGGTATCTGTGAGACCGCCTCTCCCCATACATGCCCCTGAGGACGCTCTGATTGGAAGAGAAACATCTATTGGTGGTCCCTGGCCCCAAGGAGGCCTGCCTGATCTCAACCAGACCCAGGGAATTCTCGGTCCTGGGCCAGTTCCAGTCTGGTGGAACTCTCTGTCCACTGAGACCAGGGCCCGACAGGACGTGTTATTATTTCGCCAGGCCTGTAAGAGAGAGATGTTCCACCAGGCATATGGCTGAGGTCAGGCTTGGACTCCACCAGCTGAAAAAATGGAGAATAAAATCTGAGTCCCACCCTACTATGGTTGTCCACCACCTTATATTATCGAGCTGTGTCTGCTATTGATTGCCGCCATCTGAGTGTATATTTTTATGTGTGAAGTTTTTTAAAAATCTATTTGTATAAATTAAATTTAATGTGTTTTTTTAAATGTTGTAATCCGCCCTGAGCCCTTCATAGGAAGGGCAGAATAGAAATCCAAAGAAAATAAATAAAAAATAAATAGACATCTGCACTTACAATTTCATCATCCAGTTTAAAGTAAGAAGCACATATTGGTCCTGTTGCTGAACTGGGGAATCTCAGTATATTTAGTACTATAATTTTAATAATTAATGGATCATATGTTCTTGATTATATCAGTAGCAAGTACATTACCAGTTTGGTGTAGTGGTTAAGAGCACGGGACTCTAATCTGGACAGCTGGGTTTGATTCCCCACTCCTCCATGAAGCCAGCTGGGTGACCTTGGGCGAGTCACAGTTCTCTGGAGCTCTCTCAGCCCCACCCACCTCACAGGGTGATTGTTGTGGGGTAATAATAACACTTTGTAAACCGCTCTGAGTGGGCATTAAGTTGTCCTGAACGGCGGTATATAAATCAATTGTTGTTGTTGTTGTTGTTGTTGTTGTTGTTGTTGTTGTTGTCGTTGTCGTTGTTGTTGTTGTTGTTACCACAAAGTGGATTTTTTGGTTTCTATTTACATACTACTTGTATTACTAGCAGTATGATTACGATAAAGAAAACTCTCAAAATTTCAATCTAAAAAAGTTGTACAGGAATAATTAATTATAAAGATAGGAGTGTGGCATGGTCTAATTCTGAAAAAGTATTCTTTTTAAATATGTCTTATTATCATGTAGTTCTTGTATGCTGCAGTTTTGGTCACAATCAGGCAAAGATATTTCACTCATTCTTTACAGGCACAAGAAGTCATTTTGATTTCAGCATGGCTGATAATGCAAATGAAAAAAATCTGTAGGCAACTCAGCCCTTTCTTCTCCTATGCTATAGAGAAAATACAAGGTCCAGAGTAAACACAAAGTTGTTACTTTTCAATGTTGTTACCACATGTAAAATAATATCATCTTATCTCATCAGTTCAGCTTGGCCTATCAAATCCTTGTGAGCAACTATGGTATTTATTACATGAAAGAGACTAGAGAAATAACAGTTTTGCAATTAGATCATTAAAAAGCTTTTCAAAAGTAAAACTTATGTTAAAATAACTCATCTATCAGACCTAACAAAATTGTAGGTCATTTCTTGAATCAGCCAATTCCTTGTGCCTTATTATTCACTCACTCATCCACAGCTTAGTTATTTCAGGAATCAGTGTTTTACTAGAAAACAAGACTCATATAATGTTATGCAAAACTGTATATAAAAACATGTTTCTAAATAACATTTTTAGAACTCCACAGTGTTAGGGTATTACATCAATGATAGTTTGACAGTATTATTCATTAGGGATGTGTACTGAAAAAAAATGGTTATGATTTTTAAGCTAGGCTTTGGGGTGAAATTTTTACTAAGATTGCGTATTTCTAGGTAGGATGTTACTGGCTTGGGAGTCAAACCTGTGCCCCTCCCCCACTTTGGGACCATTTTTTTAAATTGGAAATCTAGTCAAGGGTCTGGGACAGCTGTTTATAAAGATAATGGCCAAAATTCGCACAGAACGAAGTCCTCCCTCTAAGCTAAAACTGCCTACATTTCAATCAGATTGACCAAATTGGATTGACTTTACAAGCTCCCCAAATAAGTCCCACTCTGAAGAGCTACATTTATCTCTACTGATTTCTAAAATGGTTGAAGCCTACCAGGAGAAATCCAAACTGGGCATTAACATACCACCCCATCAGCATTTATTTCCTTTTTCATACTCTTACAGTGATTGAGAAGTATTTGTTTGACTTTCTTCCTTGTTGTGATCTGCTCACAGCTCAATTCTTTCGGGAATCAGAAAGGAATAAAGATAGGCATGAACCAAAATATGAACCAATGTTCATGACAAATCAGGCTGGTTTGTGGTTCACGAACTGGCGGTTCATCAGAGCCCATTTCTGATGAACCGCCACGAACTTTAGGCTGGTTCATTTGGTTCGTTTTTTGGTTTGTCACTGCAGACAACCTGGCACCAATCAATCAGTTTCCTAGACAACAGGGGATGGACTTCCTTCTGCTGAGCCGAAAGTGATGATTTGCTGACCTGGATGTAACGTTTTCAGAAACCAAATGAACTGGTTCGCAAACCAGGGCAGGTTCATGAAAGTTCATGGTTCATGAAATACAAGGAACCATGAACTGCACGGTTCATTTTTTCTGGTTCGTACCAATCTCTAGTAAGGAATGAGATTGGAAGTTTTTTTCCGTTATTCTTCGTGGGGGACATTTTCAGGGAGGGGGCTGAAGTAATCATTTTTCAACCAAATGTCACCAAAATTGTAACTGAGTGTTTTCTGCCTGTCCTTCAAAGAACTCCCAAGTTTCAAGTAAATTGGACAATGAGTTTAAGTTCTACTGGCCCCTGAGCAAGTTCAGGCTTTTTGCTTCTGGAGAGAAAGAAAACTCTATTTCCAACCCACAAAGAAGGGGGGAAGGCGAATGGCAGCTCTCTGCAGCTTGGGATTGGCTAGGAATGTTCTGTGCTCCTCCCTTGCAAGGGTCTGATTGGAAGGGAGAGATGCCATTTCCAGGACATTAGTGCAGTAAAAAAAAAAGATACATGCTAATGCTGCATGACTGGTAAGCATCAGAACTTGAAAAATAATGAACTTCTTCAGGGAGGGGTTTTCATTATTCTCAATCATCTTGGATTTGTGTTACCATTCTGGAGAATCAAGGTAATGACTCAAAACAGTGATTTCCATATATATATATTTGGTTCGTGAGTTTGATTTTGCACATTCCTATTATTCATTTAATAATAAGTGAGATGATGAAAATCTGTAACTGTACGTTTTGTTGTTGAAAACAATTGTGTGCTGGGAGTCTCTCTACATCAGGTTTGCAGTCAGGGACCATAATAAAAAATGATAAGGAACTTATAAATGAAACATCAATATAATTTTATTCAGTGGAATCCAAACTGTCATTTTGGTTTTTTTTCATAAAAGTATATTTTATATTGATTATAGGCCAGATCCAGATTATATATTCTGAACTGGTCTTCATCCAGTAGTTCTTATTAGTGTACTCTCCATTATAGAAATACCAACATGCATAGTGTTTTGGATCACAACTAACAGAAAAAAAATTAAGTGAACATGAAGCACTATCATAGGAGACTGCAATGCAATCCCAAACAGACTGCAATGGATTTAGAAAGGTGCCACTCTACAAAATTACTCAAATCTAAGCCATATCTAAAGCTTTTGAGTTCGGAAGACTTAAACTGGAGTAACTCGCCAGAGGATGTTCTGTATGAAACTCTGATGCATGGCCCTAGATTGCAGCAATTGTATTTCACTTTTGATGTATTTCAGCTGTTTCCTTTGTGCTCTCAGAAGACCCAAAGAACTCAGTTAGTACCAAGCTAGAAGCAAAACAGTATCTAATTTAGCACCCTGCATTCTTTACAGCTGTCTCAGCTAAACCTCAAGATCACCTCTGAAAATGGATTTCTGGAGATCAGCATGCTCTAACCATGCCCTTTTATGCTCCTAGCATTTATCTTACAGTAATAGCTGGGAGGAAACAGCTAACGGTCATCTAGGTGGACTGTGTGTTACCTGGAGATTCACCCTTCACTGAGTTTCCTCTCCTATCATACACCACCCACCTGCCCCTCCATAAGTCACGGCTGATAGATCATATAGGTCATGCCCTACTCAAAGTAGTAAGTGGGGGAACAAAAACTCCTGCTCTAAGCACCCATTTCATAGTCTCAGTTCATTGCACTAAATTGTTCTTCAACAATCTTGATTCATTTTTCAGATTACATGGATTTAGAGTGAAAAAGAATAGAGTTTTTTTCTTCAGATTTAGAAATTGAACATGTATTTTCTTTCTACAAAAGGTAAGCTCTGCATCTGTACACATCTACAAAACACTTTTCAATTAGAAGATTGATATAACTTTTTAAAACTTTATTTCAATTTGCAACTCATCATTGTGTAGTGAAATGAAACTTCATCTCTAGATACATGTGTTAAAAAGTACAACTTTGCAAGGTAAATGTTCAGTTTGCATGCAATAAACACTCAGAAGATAACCTACCGTCCCAAGCAGACAAAAGGTTGCAGTTCAGTTTTTTTTATGTAGTCTACAGTCTGTCAGGCTATGAAACTGCCAATTCATACATCAATGCAGTTGCCAAAAGAGCAGAACATGACAATGTGCAATAACCAATGAAGTCTCAGGGAACCTTCTAAAGGTAAATGGCTTTGATTTAGGTGGAAATGGAAGCGGGGGGGGGGGGGTTCATAGAGTTTAAAGAGGTTTTTAAGAGGTTTTTTAAGAGGAAAAGGTTGATATTGGAAGTGGACTTAAGATGGAAAACCTCCAGAATGGCCCTGGGGGTGGAGGGGGACATGTCTGCTAGATTATATCTATACTGGAAACATCACTCCTTTTATAGTTACAAATATACAGAGATGTCGTAACTGATAATGAGAATTAATTTTCTCTATTTAAGAAGTCCTTATAGAATCATAAGGTCTTAAGTGATTAAAACTCACATTTTAAAACAGTTTTTCTGCACTTGTTTCAGAGTTGCCTGGTCTCCACTGGAGATGGGAGATCTTCCACCCCCAGCCGCCCCTTGCCATCACCCACCTGGTCGGGTGGGGGGAAGGTGCAGGGTACCAGCCAACCACCATGGGAAATCTGCCCAGGAGGCATGCAGCTGAAACGGATGTGTGGGCTCCTGCATCGCCAGAAAATGATGTCATATTCAGGATCATGTGGCAGCAATGGGTTGCTTTTGGAATCCAATTCTCTAAAAATCAGGCCTGATTCGGCATTTCCATGTCACACCTGAAGTAATGTCATTTTCTGGCAATGCGGGAACACATGTGGTAAGTACCCACTGCCCTCCATCACCCCTCATCCCCTCAGTTTAGTCTCTATGGGATCTGGCAACCCTGACTAGTTTAATATTTTTTTCCTACAGTAAAATAAATGAAATAAATAATTGTGCAGATCCTTCAGATATAAAATATTTGGTAATATAAGTGATCTTATTTTTTCCCCTTTGTCAGTACATAAAACAACGTATACAATTTTAAAAAGAGTAATGTCACTATTACCCCCCCCCTCTCTGTGTCTGTCTTTGTAAAAGCAAAAATTTCATGAGCTGCAGCCATAGCCTTAAAAAGTGTCTGAAGACACAATAACAAGCATACATCTCTTTGTGGCAGACTTCCTGTGAACTAAGGCAAACAAGAAACCTTTATGAGCTCTCATCTAGAATTCTTCTGTAAGAGATAATCTCCAAAGGAATTTTAAAAGAAAACCAGGCTTCAGGATTGCCTACCAGAAAACAGCTTCACAGGCTTGAGTGCCTCCCAGAGACTCCATTTGCAAAGCAAGTAATTTTCACAAGTCTCTGAGCTGCTCCTAAGTTATCTATTAATCAATTTGAGCCAGTCCTTTAGTGTTACCTCTTTTCAATAGATCACCTTAACATCATTATGTTTGTCTCACTTTGTTACCTTTGTATTTGTACTCTGTGTTCTCTGTGGCCTCTTAATCATTGGAGGTTTCCACTAATTGAATATAGCCATCATTAGTTCCCCTTAGAGTTTTGTTGTCTTCTAACATACTGTGGCTTTTTCTCTCTCTTCCCATTAAGACATGTGGTCACTAATTGTCTGACCTTTGCACAAGCGTTGCTTGATTGTCCAACTGAAGGAATTGGTGATAAGCTACCATTATTTCTGTTTCCTGATGAAACTATGCTACTGTATGTAAGAATTTCTCCTCTGATAACTGTAAAGCCTTTCACCTTCTGGGATACTAAACTGACTGCTTGCCAGGCAGGTTTTTGTATAAGCAAAATACCCAATTATAATTCATTCTTCAGGCTACCACCAGTCAGCATCTATATAGTTTGACGGCTCGGTTTGGACAAAAACCATGATGTAGGGATTTTAACTTTGAAAAGTAATTATGCTTTTCACAAATTTATCTGGAACAGAATCTAGTTTGATTGGCCTGTAATTTCCCACCTGTTTTTTTTTTAAATATAGTATTTTAACATTTACATCGATTACCTTTCAAATCAGTTTTAGGAAACACTGTCACCATATAACAGTGTTTATTTGGATAAACTTGTATTTTTTATATTTGTTAAGCCTATCACAATCACTTGTTGATTCTATGTATTTCTAGCTGTCTCCATTTGTTGCTGTTAGGGAGCTTAGAAGCAAAAAAAAATGCTGTTCACTTAATTGTATATATACGTACACCTTTCCAATACTTAAATATGGCATCTTGGCTTCCTTTGAATTTGGAGCATAGATGCCAGTGAATTTCATCTAAAGTATTTGGACATTCCTGCTCAGGCTAAACAAATGAAAAAAAATCCAAATAAAGTGATAAGACTAGGCATATCTCCAAGATATGTCCTGAGACTGACACTGAAGTCTTCCTCTTCAGAAATTTGTGACAAATTTAATAGTTTATATTCTGGCAGACTGTCTGGGGAATTTGGGGGAGGGGAAACTTAAATAGTCTTAATAAATCTAGTGATATATCTATGGAGTTTAATCTCTCACTTAGTAAACCTACTGATATTTCTATGGGTGCTTAATTTATATCTAATTTAAAAGTCATGTTTGTAAGCAGGGAAGACTACCAAGGAAATCCATGATGACTATGCAAAGGCAGGCAAAGATAAACGACCTATGTTTGTCTCTTGCCTTGAAAACCCTATAGGATTGCTGTAAGTCAGCTGCAACTTGACCACACTTGACATACTGTTGGGATTCAGTAGTTGTTTAATTTCCTCTGACAAAGGACAAATTCATCTTGTACCTCAGTGCTTGTACCTCTGGCCACATCCAAGTACAGTATGCAATGAGAGAAAGATGAGTTTAGCTCATATGCTATCTTATAGCCCACAAGATTTGCCATATTACCACTCTACTCCACCCCAAATGGAAACACTCGGAAAGCAGCGTACCTGTTGGTGTACAAAACCTAAATATGTACACTTAGACATGTGTAAGTCAAGATTCATCTCTGCATGGACATTCACAAGCAGGGTCAGTGGGAATAATCTTAATTTAAATCTTGTAGCCACATGTCTGCTTTGAGGCAAAGGTCTCTCTCTCTCTCTCTCTCTCTCTCTCTCTCTCTCTCTCTCTCTCTCTCTCTCTCTCTCTCTCTCTCTCTCAATGTCTTTCATCATCCAATTCATTGTCAGCAGAACAACAATTGGATATGTCCTTGTTCCCTCATGTATTCCCCCTGGAACTGCTGAGTGATGTTATTAATCACTTTGTGTTCAGGGTTGTCATATAATGACAACAACATTTGTAAATTTGGGTTGTGTTAAATAATGACCAGAGATATTTCAGAATGATCTTCTATGAGTACTATCAAGCACTTCTGAAAAGAGAGTGCATGAATATGTTCAATTAAAAAAAACTGCTATCAGTTAGTTGATTATTAAATGAAACCACCAGGTATGCCAAAATATTAAAATACTCATTATTTTATTGTCTATACATTTCACTTCAAGAAAGTAGAATGCATTGTTTGCTAATTTTCTGATGGTAGCCATCAATAAAAATTAGCATTTAGGGCTCTTGGAAGCTGATGCTACTTAGTTTAGGGATTAGTGTAAAGGGAGCTGGGGAATATCTAATATAAATTGATGATGCTTTTACTGTGCATCTCATTAAAGTCATAAAGAGACTTGGAATTTATGTCAAGGGTAAATAACAAAGTGGTATTGTATACGGACAGCTCATTAAAATCTAAAGGTGAAGGACTCTGTGCAGAAAGCCATTAGATAACTGTGTGAACTGATTTCTATAACATCTTCTAAGTGGTAAGAAAATAGAATGCAAATTAAGTATACCCTTAACACACTTCTCAAATAAGGATTTAATATTCTGCAAGTGGTGGCCATGACATGTTATAGGCCATCCTAATTTAACGGAGTGCAAGTGGCAGAAAACGCAGGAACAGAAAGTGCCATGAAAAAAATAGTCTTGCATAGCATAATTGGCCAAAATGCTTCTTGACAGCACAAAGTTCTATGGATTAAAAAAGGAAAGAAAAAGTAGAGGTGATATCCTATCAGGCCTAATTTTCTTTGAAAGAACATGTTAAAGTTTGAACATAACTTAAACCTTGTAATGTTTTAATTTTATCTGATATATTGTGGCACGGATCTGGTGATCTTGTTTCATCTACCGTATTACATATAATATTCACAATATTGCCTGTAATATACAGTGTTTTAACTTTATATTGCTAGTCTTCTTCCAGCACTGAATAGATAATTTGAGACCAATTGTTCTGGGTGACATCAGCACCCAAAGCTACACATGCATTCACTGTGAAGGGACAGAGCAACAAGTAGCTTGGAAGGGATTCCCAGCCCTGCTGGATACTGCACTGTCCCAGCCTTCTTTCATATGGACTCCAAAGCAAACTTCCCCGATTGTAAAGACTGGAGCTAGGAAAAGTCACACACTAAGGAGTTCTGTGTCTGTATGCTTGTAGTAGACCTGATAGTCTACTTCTCCCATGTCTTGTCCTCTATGATTGTTTGGGGTTTCCCAAAAAGGTAAGTGAGGACAGTTTCTGGGTGCAGGATTGTATCATAGCCTCTAGTATGAATATCATTACTTTTGAAACATTTTGTAATTAAATGTTGCTGATCCAACTGTCAAGAAAGCGTTGTCACAAATTTCTGAAAGAAACTCTATCATTAAAGTATCAGCCTGTAAGAAATTTCAAGCTTCCTGGCCATCTGGTGTATAGTTCAGCCCCTAAATCTTGGCTGAACTGAATTTGAGGTGGCATATGATGGTCCTGCTCAGGTGAAAATCTGTCAACATTTCATAAGAATTTTTTTGTAAAAAATTAAAGTGGGTGTAGATAGTTTATGGAATGATACCTCACTGTTTGTTTTCTGGCTTTTGAACACATTGCCATTTCAGTTTAACTTGGGGATTATCAGAAGAAACACAAATGTACTGTACTTAGGTCACTGTAAGTCAAATCTGGGCCATAGGGATATAAAAATATTTGCCCTAGATGCCTAATGTTTGGATCTTAATGAGATTTGATACCTCAGCTTGCACTGCAGCTCCTTTGTTGCGCCCCATTCCAGCCCAGAACATTCCCCAGCCCTTATAAATGATTTTTCAGAGGACACAGGGGCTTCAGTGGGAAGAGGAGATCTCCAGATAACCCCTCCAAGAAAACTGTTGTATATGTGGAGGTATGGGTTCAAGCCATTCAATATTTTTCCAGAAGATGTATAATCATTTTTCAAAGGGTATATGGGCAAGTCTGTGTGTTTGATTTGGACAATTACAGATTCCTTCAGCTCATGGACAGAAAAGGTCAACAAAGAAGGGGAAGGGGCAAGGTAGAACACAACAGGATAGTCTGGCTTTTTCCACCCAGTCTCCTCCTTCTTCTGTCCATATCCAGAATCATAAATTTCCAATTATAAAATGCTTATACTAGACAGAGAAGCAGCACGGAGTTATGGTTTGTGAAGTTTCATCCTTGTGTGCGTGTTATGTGCCATCAAGTCACCTATGACCTATGTAAAGGAGGTAAAGGTAGTCCCCTGTGAAAGCACTGAGTCATTACTGACCCATGGGGGCCATCACATCACAACATTTTCTTGGTAGACTTTTTATGGAGTGGTTTGCCATTGCCTTCCCCAGTCGTCTACACTTTATTCCCAGGAAACTGAGTACTCATTTTACTGACCTCAAAAGGATGTAAGGCTGAGTCAACCCTGAGCTGGCTACCTGAACCTGGCTTCCACCAGGATCGAACTCAGGTCATGAATAGAGATGAGCATGAACCAAAATATGAACCAAAGTTCATGACAAACCAGGCCAGTTTGTGGTTCACAAACCAGCGGTTCATCAGAGCCCATTTCTGATGAACCGCCATGAACTTTAGGCTGGTTCATTTGGTTCATTTTTTGGTTCTTCACTGCAAACAGCCTGGCGCCGATCAATCAGTTTCCTACACAACAGGGGATGGACTTCCTACAGACCTTCTGCTGACCCAGAAATGTCCTTCTGCTGGCCTGGAAGTGACCTTCTGCTGACCCGGAAGTGATGATTTGCTGACCTGAATGTGGCATTTTCATAAACCAAATGAACCAGTTCGCGAACCGGAGCAGGTTCATGAAAGTTCATGGTTTTTGAAATGTGATGAACCATGAACCGCATGGTTCGTTTTTTTCCAGTTTGTGCCCATCTCTAGTTGTGAGCAGAGCTTCAACTGCAGTACTGCAGCTTACCACTCTGCGCCATAGGGCTCTTTGTGCAACAGGGCTATATTTATATTTCTACAAATATATTTATATAAATATATATATATATATATATATATATATATATATATTTATAGGGTCCTATGGTGACTATAAATTAAAGAGCTCCAAAACATCCTGTCATTAAGAGACTTGCTCAAATTTTGCAAACTGGAGTACGTGGTACCTTTTATTGAATCAAGCCATCTCATTTTAAGTCTTCCTCTTTTCCTACTGCCTTCAATTTTTCCTAGTGTCGTTGACTTTTCCAAAGAGTTTTGTCCTCTCATAATGTGATCAAGGTATGATCCCTAAAGTGTTGTTTTCTCAAACTACATACCAATGCACATTTGGTCTTTTGAAGCAGTCTGAGCCATTTTTATGCTTAAAATTTATTAATCTTTGATAGCAACATTGGAATAATCATGGAATGAAAACAGGTATTTGTAAAATTATATTTGATTACTACCTACACTCTGCTCTCTCTACACAGAAAGTCGTGTTTACAAAGATTTAAAACTGGGCTCAGTAGAACATATTCCACATCAAAGACTATTCCAACAGTAGTATTACAGCAGAAGTGTAAAATCATTTTAGGTAAATAAGGCTGACTAATTAGCATGTAACATATGCACTTTTGACAACAAACAGCAAGTAGGTTCTATTAAATTTTAATATCCCTAATAAAATTAGCAGCGGCTAAACCAATTTTTATTAAAGTCAAGATTTCTCTCAAAAAATTAAGCTGCTGCATTTCTTGGAGTTCCAACAGCATAAAACCCAATTTTTGTGCTTAAAGTTAGCAACTAGCATGTAAATCTTTATATACACTATAATATTATCTGTACAATGCATAGTGGGAGACAGCTGTCTGGTAAATTGCAATGTACTTGTCTGGAAATCCATAGCCAGCAACACAGTGATAAATATTATTTGTTGCAATTGATCACACAATAATCAGATAGATCATGCTGATATCTACACTGATCCTTATATGTACTCAAAACTGCTTTGAACTTTTAAAGCTAACCAAATTCTTGCCCATCACCATTTGTATGCCTTTATTAAACGTATGATTAATAGAAATTCAAAAAGTAATGCTACTCCTCACCCCACATCTGACTTGTATATTGGGAAAACTTTCTCCAGATTGCCCGATCATGCCTGCTTGACTTGATCATACATTGGGTTATTTAATGGTCCAACTATGACATTAGGGTAGGTGACCCCTTGGGTAGGATAGTGTCCACCAATACCTTTCCTATTTTTAGGAAGTCGGTGGGGCTAGTTGGGGCTTTTGCCCAGCAAGGCTTCTGATTAGACATGGGCACGAACAGGATTACGAACAGAAAAAAACCCATGAACAGCCCAATCTGCTGTTCATGAACAAGCTGTTCATGATGCCCCATCTTAAATGAACAGGTAGTCCTTGCAAGCCTAGTTCATTGCCTTCGGCAGCCGTTCATCAAGCCAGACAGTCTGGCACCTGCAATCAATCCCCTTGGCAACCAGAGGCAGAGACTGAACTCTGTTTGAACTCCTTCTGGCTTTCCTTCTGGCTTTAACCCTTCAAAGTACTTCCAGCAGAGAGTCCCGTTTTTGCCACTGCTGTTTTTGTCAGGACAGGGCCCTTTAAATTATCAGGTGGCAGGGGGGAATCCCCCATGCCACATGCCAGCTGATAGTTTAAAGGGATCTTTAAAGGGCCAGGTAAGTGGGTTTGAGGGGAGGAGGGGCTAAGTGGGGGGGTCGGGTGGGGTGGGTTCTGGCCCCCATGAACAATGAACAACGAACATGTCTGGGATCAGTTCATATTCGTCCATGTTCATTGTTCGTGGATGGCAATGAACAACGAACAGGGTGTTCGGTTTTCTTTTTCCATTCATGCCCATGTCTACTTCTGATTGATAACTGGAGATTTGAATGGCTGTACAGATCTTTTAAATGTTGCTTGGCGGCAGCTGCTATCACTGTTCAAGAATCTTCACTCTATCACTGAAGGTAAGCTGTGACAGCAATATTGTGGCTGGTTCCTCCACCTGTGGCAACCATTTACGGGGACTCATTTTATGGGTGTGCCCACCACACTGCCAGAATTCCAAAGGTGGCCACAGGCTTAAAAAGGTGGGAACTCCTGCACTAGGGGATAGTGTTTTCACCAGGGACCCAGAAACTTCAGTCAGCTTTTAACTATGAAAGTTAATCTAGAACCCATGTATGGCTCTTTCTTGACTCTGCTACCAACAGCATTGGTTGCAGAACACATTAGTGATATTATTGTGCTTTTGAGTCTTTAATATGGAAGTGACTGGGAGGAGAGAAAGAGATGGGAAGGAGTGAATTAGAGACTGCTTCATTAATGAATAAGAATCAACTCCCAGTAATATTTAAGGCCACCTTTTCAATAATGCAAGATATAATCAAATAAAGTAAATAAAATTATAGTTCATGCCAATAGTGCTGTTTAAATTCTTGAATCGTATTTGCATATTCATTTCTTTTGGCAAATACTCATCTGAACCCCACTTTCTTTGAGGTTCTGTTTAGTTCAATTTAGCAACTTCAGTACGTATTAATTCCATTTCTGCAAAATTTAGAGTAGACAAGGAAGCACTGTACTCACTGAACTTCAAGTTTATTGTCCCATATGCAGAAACTACTGATGGCTAAATCCAGGTGGCATGGTTCAGTTTTGCTTCCCCTGTAGAAAATCAATGGCCTCTCCAGATAAAGGATCTTGGGTAGCCATTGCAGAGAAAGAAATTTAAAAGCTGCTGCCAGCTATAGGAGACAATCCAGAGTTAGTCAGATCAATGTTCTGCCTTGGTATCTATGGAGCACTTGAAGCAATTGGGCTCAAAATCTTTCTATGGATAAAATGAGAAAGTGACTTGCCCTAGAGCATTCATGGCAGAAGTGAGATTTGAACTGAGCACCTTCTGAATCCATAGCTTACTCTCTTAGACATTATACTATGTGCTAATAGCTCCAAATAACCAACCGGACTTTGCAGCTTTAGAACTGCATTTATGCATTGTGAAATGCTCAAGCATTAAAACTATAAGGCTTCTACTGTTATCAGCCAGCTGTCCCTTAACCAACACCCTCTCTCTTCATAAGGGTGAATATGCTTGAAGGTGGCTGATAGGGACCTCTGCCAGGATTTTTCAATGCTTTTCAAAACAAAAACATAAAAAAGTAAAAATCTTGGAAAAATCCCAAGCATTTTCAGAATTCTCCTAGAGAGCTCAGAAAATGGAGCTAATTATGAAGCAACCTGAGGGGAGCACAACTGTCAGAAAAAAATTACACACCAACTTCTCTCTTTCTTTAATAGCCATTCTGTGGTAGCTGATCCCCATACAGTCCTAACATTTAGAAGTACATGGAATTTGTGCATCATACCACATTGCATTCAGGACCTGCTGAAAATGATGTGAGACATTAAAGACTCGTGACATCAAACCAAAACTCCCACTTGGTAAATACTTCTAAATATTATGGGTTGGACAAGGTTTGGGCATCACACTAGTCTGTTGTCAGCAGTATCTTCATAGCAACTCTAACATGTGATTGGGTCTTTAAGGATCCAAGAAGGAAACAGTAACACTAGAACCCTTTTGACAGCCCTGTTTTTTATATCTTTTATAAACATATCAAAATTTTCTTCATTTCACTTTGCACAGAGCGATTTTCTCACTAGCATAGTGGGTCTCAAACTGTGGATCAGGACCTAGAAGTGAGTTTATTACATTTCTCTTGCAGATGGATCAGTCCAGGACAAAAGGAGCAGCATAAAATAGAGAAGAAGGCTCAATGGCAAATTTCATTTTGCCTCTGTGCAAGGAGCAAACAGCCATGAAATACAGCATGTTACTCAGGAATACTATATATTTAGAAATACCAAACATGAAAAAATAGAATACTAACTATGGGCCAAGCTACACATGACGAATGACACTTGAACGGCAAGTGGATTGAGTGGAGGGCAAGTGAACAGGGAGAAATACACTTGCTGTTCAAGTGTCATTCGTCATGTGTAGCTTGGCCCTAGGTCAGTGTTAACTGATGTGAGGTTTTTTGTTCTATGTTGGGGAGGAATGGATCCTGAAAAGTACACTACATTTAGAAAAGGGTCCAAAATATTATAATATGTTTAGAAGTGGGGCTCATTTTGAAAAGAATAACAACAACAACAACACTCTTCTAGACATATTAGTGCCCCACTCAGAGTGGTAAACAAAGTCAGTGTTATTATCCCCACAATATAGTGGTCCTTGCTTAATAAGGACCGAGAAGCTATGAAGCATTTAACTTTCAGTGTGTAAAATCATAGAATCATAGGGTTGGAAGGGACCTCCAGGGTCATCTAGTTCAATGCATGCCCAATGCAGGAAATTCACAACCACCTCTCCACAAACACACACCCAGTGACCCCAGCTACATGCCCAGAAGATGGCAAAACATTGTCAGGAGCCCCAACCAAACTGGCTTGGGAAAAATTGCTTCCTGGCCCGAACATAGTGATGAGCATTACCCTGGGCATGTAAGAAGGAGCCACAAGAACTAAGCAGTGTAAGCACTAAGACATGCATTAAAAAATATGACATAAAATTGAAGTATAAGAAATATTCTTTCAGTAACCATGATGAGTACAATATTAACACCTGTCATTTTAGGCCAAATTATAGGCAACCAAAATTTTAATAACAAAAACAAAGATTTTTATATTAGTTATTTTGTTTGACAGTCCTATTTTAAGCAATAGCCAGTAAATTTTTTAAAATGAAAATTAGTTTGTCTTTGATGTGAACTAAATAAAAGAGATCACTTTATTATTATATTATACAATGATTAATGTGCCATGATATGAATGCATAAATAACTTGCTAAACTCAGTTCCACAGGATGTGAACGGCCACTAGCTTAGGTGTCTACAGATTTAGACAAATTCATGGTTCATAGGTAGAGATGGGCACGAACAGCAATACGAACAAAAAAAGCCTCGGACAGCCCAATCTGCTATACGCAAACAAGCTGTTCATGAGGCTCTATTCTAAATGAACAGGTGGTCGTTGCAAGCCTCATTTGTTGCTGTTCGTTGCTGTTCATCAAGCCAGACAGTCTGGCACCTGCAATCAATTCCCTTGACAACTTAGGCAGGGATTGTCTGAACTCTGAACTCCTGCTGTTGCCCTGGAAATCCCAATCTAAGCCCAATTTAGCTTGATAGGCAGGTCGTGCTTTCAAGTGTGGATCTCCAAATTTGTTACAAGGGAGCAAAGAGCAGGGGGAAGGGGAGCGGAGCTCCCAGCTCCTGCTTAGTTTGCAGACAGTGGAGAGGGAGAGAGCTGCTGTTGGCATTTTGATAGAGAGAGTGCATTGGAGCTTGAATTTTCTTTGTGTGTGGTGGGATAGGGATCTACCCCTTCAAGTTCCAGGGCTACTGCAAGGCTCTGGGCCACACTATTATTTATTATTGGTATCTTTCCTGCTGCCTGCTCAGGTAAGGTTTCTGGGAGTGGTGTGGTAGGGATCTACCCCTTCAAGTTCCAGGGCTGCTGCCAGGCTCTGGGGCCAAGCTATTATTTATTATTGGTGCCTGCTCAGGTCAGGTTTCTGAGAATGGTGCAGTAGGGACCTTGACTTGGATGATGGCTGGAGGAGACCCTGCTGGCCCCCACGAACAGCCAACCATGAACATGTTCATGAACAGGGCCATGTTCGTGGTTGTTTGTGAGTCCCTGTTCGTGGATGGCAACACACAACGAACATCAAGTTCGTGTTTTTTTCTGTTTGTGCCCATCTCTATTAATAGGTCTATCAGTGTCCATTAACTATGATGGCTAGTGAGCTTCATGCTGGGGAGCAGAATATCTCTGAATGCTAGCTGCTAGAAGTGTGGAGTGGGGGCCTATGTACCCCCACTCCACAGGGAGGATTTGCCCTGTCCTATAGCCCATGGCCTTCTGGGGCATCTTGTTAGCTACTGTGGGATACAGATTGTTGGACTAGATGGATGGCTGGTCTGATCCAGCAGAATTCTCCTTGTGTTTATGATGGGTTCTCATTTTTCAGGTATAACCTACAATAGAGTGGCTAATACAGATGAATACACACAGAGTATAAAAACATACTCTTCGATCTTTTATGATGCAATCCTATGGAGACTCTCTCCACTGTAAACTCACAGAAATCAATGAGTGTAGATGAATTTCATTGTGTTTAGACTCAGGTGATTCTACTTAAGATTGCTTTGCTAAATTCTCACATTCATGGATTTGTTTTTCTTTATTTAAAAGGAATATTTAGATTGCTATCTATTCTTTCCTTTATCTATGTGTCTTGAACCTTCAGATATTATTTCCCCCCCTTTAATTCCTATGTTTCTGCTGCCTTTACTACCACAGCTAGCACACTTTTCAATTTTTTGAATGTAAGAATTGAAGTCTAGTTAGTGTTTGGGAAATATTTTTGCTCCAGTGTACAATTTCTTCCTAATTCAGGAATAATATGCAAATACATTTCTAGACCTATTATGTTTTATTAATGATTATGGTTTGTATCCATCACCCACAGCGGTTGCTTAATAAAGCTATGCATGGATAACTATGTGGTAGGTTGCAGCTGGGCAAACCAATCAACAAATAGGTTAAACAAAGGTCTTGAAGCTGACTCAAAACAAAGCAGCCTCTGTGCAGTCATCATTCTTAACCACCTACAGGTGCAGGCCTTGTGCAGAGAAGTGTATTGTATGAACTATATTGTATGCCATGGATATAGTCTTGCTGTGATTTACATAGTTGCCACAGTATTGTTTTAGGGCACATTACACTTTTCTATAAGATCCTTCTGCCCAACGGTGATTCAGAAATTTGTTAGGGGTCATTTGCTTATGTGACCCAATTGTTTGTGAACCAATGAGACTTTCCATAGCAAATCAGGTTACTCATGTCCATAGCTGAGATGAAAAACACTGTCCATGTTTTCAGCCATGAGAGCATCCTAACATGTGACGCTGTGAATCACAATTGTTGACATCAGCTGAACTATATCTATTTAATCTTAATTGAAATTTGCACCATATTGTACTTTTAGATTGCTCTCAGTCCTTGAACTTTACAGCCTCTTTAGCACAGTACTTTCTGTTGGTGTTCGTTGAAAGCCTCAAGCTTGATGGGGGTGGGAAAAAATGAGCTTTTTTCTCTTTGTGGAACACAAAGTGAAACGGATTAATTATAGTTTAAAATCCCAGTATGATTGGGCTCATACGGACTTGAAAGGTGCACCTTATGCATTAATGCCAAATCTTTCTTCCTTAACAATGCCTGGTAAAATAATAAAATACAGCTAAAGCTGTCATATACTTGAGGTGAAAAGCAGAAAGCCCCTTAACCTACCCCTGCACTCCCCTCATCATGTAGGCCAGAGAAAAATACACAACACCCAAACCTAAAGCCTCAGTTGAGTGAGGGCTAAACCAGATATTAAACTTGCAGTTATGTGAATAGAGATTTTGGTTTTTTTTTTTCTTTAAGTAGAAGTCTTGCATGAGCCTGCTTTGGATTGTGATATGGTGTATAGGAAGGCAGGATTCAGCCTTCAAGTCTTCATCACAGACTATTTTTATTACCTATAATGGCCCTACAAAGCTGCCATTTGTCCTGTTGGGGCAAGCATATATCAATACCTATATTCCAATGAGATTCAGGGCTTTTTTTCTGGGAAAAGAGGTGATGGAACTCAGTGGGTTGCCAGCACAGGGGGCAACTCCTGGTGGGAGGTGGTGCCCCTGGTACCACGTGCGCACATGCAAAGTGCGCACACACTTCTGGGACCACACAATGACATCACTTTGGGTCAGATGGAACAAGGGGGGAGTTTTTTAAAGTTTAAATCGCCCTCAGTGAAAATGGTCCCATGGCCAGTGGCCCCACTCCCTGATCTCCAGACAGAGGGGAGTTTAGATCACCCACCATGCACGGCCATTTTCAAGAGGTGCTGGAACTCCATTCCACTATGTTCTGACTGAAAAAAAGCACTGATGAAACTAATAAAAGTTCTGCAGGGCCTTTGCAGGCTTAAAATCTTTCTTCCCTTATACTGCAGCCCTGATGTGAATCATGCTCTCATTTCTCTCAGAGAGACTTTCCCCTGCTGTTCACAGAAAAAAATCCCTCTGGAAGCCACACAATATTGAGCAAGGGGGAAGATCAAAACCATAAGTGTTTCGTATATGCTAACAGTACAGTCCTAAGGATAGTAATACCTGTCTAAGCACATTGACTTCAATGGACTTAGAAGGGTATAACACTGCCTAGAATTGAACACTGTAAAATTTCTTCCCCTTCACCTCTTCGGAAATAGCCTTCAAATCAATGTCATGAACAATTTCATTCTTAAGACAAAAAAAAACACTTAAGAAATTTGTTTCCTAATTTATTTATTTAAAATATTTTTGATCTTGCCTAGGTTCAAGAGAGTTTGTATAAAAATGAAACAAATATAAAATTATAGTTCAACTTAAAGTAGACCTAGAAAATAAATCACTATACTATAGCACAAAACAGAGCAACAATTCTGTTTTACTCTGGAAAACAATAATCATAATCATAATCATAATGCTCCAAAATTTGCAATTTGACTGCTCCACTCCACTCAAAGTTTCTGTTTTGTTTTTGTGGACTTTCTTAAGACCTGTTGTCTAGGTAGGAGTTTCTCTTAATTTATGCTTCCCCCCCCCCCCATATTGGCATATAAAGAGAGCATGCGAAGCAACTGTGGATGGGGGAAGCGGAGCTACCTGTAAAAGGCTCCTGGCTCCGCCCCTGGCCAAAGTCCCGTATGCCCAGGAAGGGATGCTGTCTCTTCCTCCGGGCAGGGCTGCAAAGGCCAGCTCCCAACTTATGCAGCTATGCTGCAGCCAGGTGAGCCAAATTCCTGTTGTATCCCTTCTCTGTCTCATCATTGTGATCCTAACTTTAACCAGTTTTAGTGGGGACTCTCAATCACATTTTAACCAAGCTAATACCCAAGTAGGTAAAATGGCAAGTAGAAAGAAGCCTAATTTGTTTTTTATGTATGCTCATGGGAGAATGCTGCTTCAGGTGGGATAGTACTTTGTAGCTGTTGGCTCATTTTTGGACTCCCTTTAGAAAACTCAGAAGAGAAAAATCACAGACTGTAGTGAGCAATGTGTATATCAATCCACTAAGCAAGCTACTATTTGAGATAATTTCCCCCAATAAAGTTCATGAATTCTGCTGACAAGGTCTCTAGAAAGCCTCAGAGAATGTGTAGCTTATTTGCTCGTTTTTGTATACAGAATGATCTGGTTTAAATCCCTGACATCTTCAATTAAAGAATCTCAGGGCCAAGCTACACATGACGAATGACACTTGAATGGCAAGTGTATTTCTCCCTGTTCACTTGCCCTCCTCTCAATCCACTTGCCATTCAAGTGTCATTCATCATGTGTAGCTTGGCCCTCAGACAGCAGGAGTAGAAAAGAGGTAGAATAGGCCACACTGACCTGGATGAACCAACAGTCTGACTTGGTGCTAGGCAGTTTCTTATTGGTCCCTAGGACTATAGGGGAACAATTGCTGGATATGACAAAGAAAGTTGCCACCTTAGCCGGAATGAAGAGACAGACACAGGCTTGGAACTAAAGAGCCATTTATTAACATAACAATAACCATAATCTATGGCAAGGGCCAACTAAGCGGTACAGGTCAAGCCACGGGGTCTCTCCTGGAACTCTGCCTTGACCTGTCTGGGTGAGCCCACAGCTCCGGGTGTAGGCCATTAATGGAATGGCTGCAACTCAGCCAGCTAGGCTAATGGATCTCCCATCAAACTCCTAACACCCCCAGCCATACAGCATGAGGGAAGGACTTGTATCTGGGGATTCCTGCAGACATCTGCCCGTGCTGTGGTAGCCATCATGAGTATACTGCACTGATGGCAGACCCCGTTTCCCCATCCCTGGGGAAATGCCACTGGCTGCTCACCGGCCTGCTCCCTATACCCTAATAATCTCTGGTCAGGGACTGTCCTAACCAGCACCACCCAGGCCAAAACCTCAATCCTCTGCCAGCAGTGCAAGGTAGGCAACCCTACCACCACCAGCAACAACAGCCAATATGGTAAAAAGGGGCAAAAAAATCCTTCCTGGCTCTGAACACAGTAGCCAGCTAATCCTGTACTACAACAGGGAGAGGTGGGTGGGCCGAGTGCATGAAGCAACTGCTGGCCAGGTAAGCAGAGCTGCCTTCTAAGGCAGTGGCTCTGCCCCTGGCCAATCCCTGTATGCACGGGAAGGGAGTCTGCCTCTCCCTCCATGCAAGGCAGCAAAGGCCAGCCTCCAGCTTAAGCAGTAATGCTGCTGCTGCTGGGAGTGCCATAATAATAACACTTTGTAAACCGCTCTGAGTGGGCATTAAGTTGTCCTGAAGGGCGGTATATAAATCGAATGTTGTTGTTGTTATTGTTCAAGACACCTATGCACAAAGAAACAGGGCTAAGGGAGGCCTAGAATAAAATAACCTTGGAGAGGGGCATAAACCAATAGAGTTATACAGTTGTTTTCCCATGTGTATATTAGAAGAGCCATCTAACTCATACTGCATACAATGTATCAAGGCCCAGGTGCAGGGAGCATCTGAGAATGTAAGGCACATCAAACTTCATAGAGGCTGGCAACATTATTCAAGGATAGTTACATTGGTAGAGGGCCAAAAGATATTCAAATGTATGAGAAACTTATCATCACTAATTCTATATAGACTTTGTTAATATAAAAAGTAGCAAGAATGAACTAGCTATTGTACATGTTTCAAGAAGTTTCAGATATGGATAATCTTGATTGGTGTATGAAATCATAAGAATAATAGCCAAGAATTCGAGTCTCTGAAGCAGCTATTGTTAAGAAAAGGTTCTGAAACCCTATAAATATGACAAGCTAAACTAATCGCAAGCTTGCTGCGTGGAGGGGTTTCTTGCCTGTGACCTTTGTACCTTTGGATAAGATACCTTTCTGGACTCATGTCCTTTAATGATCTATATAGTTATACAGTAAGGTATGATTTTCTGTTTATTGAATTAATATCAAGAATACTGAATAATTATTTCGTAATAATAAAAGTTTAAAATGGAAGCAGAGAGTCCACAATTGTATTACTTGTGTTCAATACCTGGTAATGAACGTAAGACGTTATCTGTGCTGTACTTGCCAAGAGTTAAATTATTTGATACAGGAAAGCTAACTAGACACTCAGGGTTTCTTACATTCACACCTATATCTGAATCAGGCCTGACCAGAGTTATCTAGAACACTATGTTCCTATACATGACTTCTGTGGTATGCTTTGTAATCATCAGTGGAAGATCTCAGGAAACAACACTGAAAATGTTAATAAGCTGATTTCATTGACCCAAACACAGGGAGTAAGTGCAGGTATGTGACATACTGCTGTCTGTACTGCACTGATTAGAATGGAGTTTGGTCTCTTTTATATTTCTTTTCCTTGACTTAATCACTGACAAGACTCACAATTTATTTTTGGTAATCCTCTGATGAAGAAACTTGTGCTGATCCAAGCCATGTCCCTTGCCAATTGATATAAACCATTGGGGGAAAAAACCCCAAAGGCTACTTAATTGGTAATAGAAATGACTTGGGTGTTTTCACATAATTATCTCACATTTAATGATATGTGCTTCCTGACTTGGGAGATGGGTCTCGGAGTTTAAAAACCCGCTCAGAAAAAAAAAAATCAATAGGAAAACTTACTGTGCTGTACTTCAAAAGTCTCTACTACAGAAGAAAAATTAATGAGTTCCTTAATGTCCTTCAGAAGATAAAAGCAGCAGAAGGCATGCTTAAAATATCCCAATGGTGTGTATTAGGGATGAACTTCCTAAAGTGGACACTGAATTCTCCACTCAAAGGGCTGTTCTTATTATGCAGATGCAGGCATTTAAAGAACAACAGGTTCACCTTAAATGCATTAGGGGTTAATTAGGTTTTTAGTAAGCACTTCTTCCCTCATTCCTCTTCCATGCATAACATTTACACTAGACCATCAGGGGATGGGTTGGCAGCTGTAAACATGAATCATAACAACCACGTACCATATTGGCAGCGTAGATGTTTAAGGTTAAGGTCATCAAAAGCTCAGGTCTCCTTTCAATTCATAACTCATCACTTAATGCAATCCATCTTCTATATTTTTATTTGACTGCAGTTTAAATCTGATTGCTCTATTTAGTAGTTTTTTCTGTACTTACAGTTTTAAATAGTGAAGGGTATGAGTTATCCTAGACATTTATTACCACTCAGTTTCAATAATAATGTTCATAAACTATGTTGAAAAGTATGTTTGCTCGACCACTCACAAAGCCAAGGACTGGAAGTAGTGACATTTTCAAAGCAAAATTCAGATTCAAATCAATAGCCTGGCAAACTCCTTTGCACTGAAGGTACATTGAATTTCACAAATGTACTCAATATAATAACATACCACTTCACCCATCTGTTTCTCCAAGAGCTTATAAAAACTAAGTAGCAAAAATCAAAGCAGGAAAGAAAGAAAAGCAAGTTAGTGTGAAAGTAAAGGAAGGAAGGACAGAAATAAGGTAGCCAAGTACATGAACTTCAGTTCATGTACATGAGCGATTCAGTTCAGACCTGAATCGCTTCAGGAGGCTTTGGTTCGGTATTTCTGAATCGGGGCCATCATACTGGCCTCAATTTGGAAATACCAAATCTTTATGAATTGGGCCTGATTCTGGTTTTTTTCCGAACTGGTCACCTGAAGCACACATCCCTACTATAGAACTTACACAAATGAAAATACGTTATCTTTCCTGTACATTTTGCACAGAGAGCTTGCTACAGTTCTAACATATGTACTAAAGTGTCAAGTACACTTAAAAAAATTAATTTTCATTTGAAAAATATGTACACAGTATATATAAGCATTCTGGGAGACTTTCAATGTGGCCTGCAATCTGATTTTGAGAGATTAAGGTTGCTTCCTGCGAGTTTACTCAGGATTGTACTAAAGATCTCTCATGTTGGTTCATAGCTTCAGTGTCTGGATTTAAGTATTCACATATTTGGCCATATTGAGAATTAGATATATTGATTAATATTGATTTTGATATTATATTTATTTTGTTTTCTGCTGACCACAACAGAACAAACAGATAATTGCAGTGTGAGTTTGCTGGATATCTTCTTTTAAGAATAGCAAGTTAAGGCATCCAAAAATGCTTTCTACACCTCACTCTAGCCTAGAAGATGGCTTCCTACCTTGATTTGGCCAATCTGGCCACCTGGATCCATGCTATGATAACCTCAAGACTTAGCTATTGTAATGCACTATACATAAATCTCCTATCTAAGTTAACTAGGAGACTCCAGTTAGTGCAAAATGCTGCAGCTCGGTTGTTATCAGGAGTGAGGAGGAGCATGAGTATCACTCTCATCCCGCAATCATTCCATTGTCTATCTATCAGTTAACGTGCTCAGTTCAAGGTGTTGGCTATCACATACAACATGGTTCACAGCCTTGGTCTAGCATCCCTATAAGACCGCCTCTCTCCCCATGTTCCTCCAGGGCAGCTTCACTCATCTGAACATGGTCTCCTGCAAGTGCCTCCCTGCAGATGGATGAAATCAACAGCTGCAGATACACATATATTCTCTATGATGGCCTTTGTCTTATGGAATGGCCTGCCTGAGGAGGCCAGGAGAGACCCCACTCTCCTGGCTTTCCTCAAATGATGCAAAACTGAATTATTCAAAAGTTTTGAATATTTTTACTTTTACTCATATATGAGGGCTGTATTGTAGGGAGGTGGTCTCAAAGAGATGTTCACTAATGAATTAGGAACCATAGACTTCACCAGTATCTGTTGCTTTAAGTATGTGTTCCTATGTACTACCTGTTGCTTTGAATATGACCCTGCTGGGTAGTTCTATGTTGTCTAATATCAGTTCTAGAATTGCTTATGCTCTGGTTCAGCATTTCTTCAACCCTTTATTGGATTTTTGCTAATGTTATGGCTTGCATTTATTCACCCTATGGCATTGTTGCTGTAGCACGGTGGTTAAGTTGTTCGGCTGTGAATCGGCATTTTACTGGTTTGAATCCCACTACTGTCATGAGCTAAGTAAGTGGCCTTGGGTAAGCTATTCTTCTCAGTGCCAACTCTCCAGCTGCATTGTGGGGATAATAATAACACAAGCTCTGGGTAAGGCACTAATCTCTCTAGAAGAGCGGTATATAAGCACAGTTATTGTTGTTGTTGTCATTTATTGAAATGTCCTTGATACTGACTGTTCTAATCTCACACTATGTAATCCGCCTTGAGTCTCAGTGAGAAAGATGGACTATAAATGGCATAAATAGAAAAACAAACAAATAAGGCTTTATGTGAATTTCCATGCAGTGGAATGTGAAAGTAGAACAGCTGAGCAGCATAAATGGTTGGAGCATGGCACCATCCTGAAACTCATTTAGAGAACCTGTAAAATAATCTGTATCTGGAGAGAAGCAGAGGAGACCTCTGTTATGTCTAAAAGATTTCTCAGGTGCATTTGATATGGGTGATTACCAAATTCTAATTCAGTCATCCAGAGAAATCAGCGGGAGTGCACTGATTATAATACAATGTTGGAAGGATTATAGCTAACTCTTTGGGGTTATGCAGGAAGTTATGCAGTATACATGTTGTGTAGCCTTTACTAACCATTTCAGTCTTATTTCCTATATAATATGCAATATATGTGATATATTGCTATAGCAGTACAGAACCAGATAAGCATACTCTCCAGTAGTTCATTCAGTCTTCCATAGCTTGATTTGAAAGGCCAAGAACATGATAGATGTTTTGGTTAAATATAATTATAATATGTTTATTGCTTTTCCGGCCGAAGCCATAAGCCATACAAACACCAACAAAATATGAACTGTACACTTGAACATACCCAATTCACATAGACATAACTTGTCATTATCACTTTAAACTATCTAAACTCATGAAAATCTTGTTTCTTTATCACCGTGGCTAAAAAGGAAGCCTCTATAGCAGGGGTTTGATTGTCAGGAAAGTTATCAGTCAATAACACTGAGATTGCCCAAGGAAGGAAGGGAAGCTTTTCTTTTAACATAATAGGAATAATAAATCTCTCTCTTTCCTTACTCCACTTAGGGCAAAAAACTATTATATGATCCAAGGTCTCTAACTTTCCTTGTCCACAGTCACAAACTCGTTCAGAATAAGGGAGTCTTGGTTAAATATATGCTAGAACATAATAATTGACCTACAATGTGTTATCAAAAGTTTAAACTATAGCCGTTTTCACACTACCTTATTTTTCCGCTTCTATTGCACCATTCCCGATACCAGTTTTTCACAATCGTGTCCACACCATCAGGAATATACCGATTCTGCCGTGCTTCCCTCTGTTCTCATGTCACTCAAAAGAGCACCATTTCCTCAGGACAAATCAGAAATGTCAGCGCTGATGAAAGCAAAGTAACGCCCACATTTTTTTTGTTTCTTAAAGACAGAATAGTGCTATATCAATTTTCTGTGATCTTGAATTCGTTTAAATCACCACCCACTGCCCCCTTCCTTACAAAACATCGCAATAGCGCAAGAGTTTTAAGGAATCAAAAAAATTGGCAACAGCCAGTTGCCTAGGAAACCCTTTTCGGAAGCCTGCCCACCCCCAGGAAGCTGCTACAGAGACAGACACCGAGTTGGAGAAGTGAGAGCATGTCAGAGCAGCAGTAGATCCCTCGGCTAGAGCTGCTAGCTTTCTCCAGCTCTTCAGCAAACAAGGGGAGCCTGCAGCTGGCAGGCTGCTCTCACAGAAGGGGGAAGGGGAGGGGAAGGAGTCACCTAGACTTCAGCAAGCGAGGCTCCCCTTCCCCTTTCTGGAGGAAGCCAGCAGCTCTAGCCAGGTAAACTTGCACCAACCCGCCATCTTTTCTGGTCTGACTCAAAGTCAGCAACAGTGGGAGTGGCTAAACACCCATTTGAGGTTCTACTCAGGGAAAAAGCAATTTCATGCATTCTCATGCATGGGGCAAATAGCAGTGAAAACCCATCACAACTTTGAAAAAGCAGAACAAGAGCTTTCCAAGTTAAAGTGGCAAAACAGTGGGCTGTTCAGGGATTGTGCTCAGTACGATTGCAAAGAAATGCGCCTAAAATGGTAGAACAGCGCTAACGTGCCACTAAAATAAGGCAGTGTAAAAACGGCCTATAACTCAGCAGCTGCTGTGCTGTAGGCTATGGGCAACATAATGCTTTCATGCTCATTTACATGCTTTTCTTTTATGTATGTGCTAAAGAGACATGATGCCTCTACCTATCCACCAACAAAGGAAGGAAGCTGAAGTCTGAAGGATACCCGCAATTCAAATCATTTTAAGAAGCCATTCTGAAAGGCAAAATAGAGACATTACAGACAGTGTTTTTCCAAATACTAATATTAGAAAATGGGGGCTTTCTATGGAAAATAGGGACAATTGATGCACATGGTAGATTGTTTCAGGTAAGTAACCATGTTGGTTTGCAGTAGGACAGCAGAATCTGAGTCCAGTGTCACCTTAGAGACCAACAAGATTTTCAGGGTATAGGTTTCCAAGAGTCAAAGCTCCCTTTTTCAACTTCCTGTTACCTGAAGAAGGAAGATTTGACTCTCAAAAGCTTATAACCTGAAAATATTGTTGGTCTGTTAAGGTGTCACTTGACTCAAATCCTGAGGTGGTAATTATATTGAAGATAAACACAAGTGACATGAAGATGTAATCAAAAGCTGATTAGATGTATACTGAAGAGCTGTGTGCTTCTGTATAAATGACTGGCCTACTGATGTGCGATGTGATCCACATTTCATGATTAGTTGCAGAATTAATAGAATTGATGGAGTTCTAAGTCTCTAAAACATATTGTGAAATATATTCAGTTGTAGATAATCTTGACCATATCTGTAAGTGAAAGTAAGCTGCCCACTCTTCCTTTCTATGTAATAAGGTGGAAACAAGATAAGTGCTTATCTTCCAATCACCTTCTAATGACTTTTCTATAATAAAGAGAGAAGACTCACAACTTTTGAAGCCCTACCAAGATCTGGAAGGCAAGCCTCCAGCAACACAGTTACATTCATCTCCTGTAACATACAATAAGAATAAGAAAAAAGCCCTTGAGAGCTATGCTCGAAGCTCATTATTTGGGCTGGGAGTGAGCCACTCTAGGTTTGCATAGAAGAGAGCTCTTCCATCATCTATTCTCTGCCCTTGCCAACTTTGCATCAACCTTTTGAATTTGCAGTAGTCTGGATGGCAGCACTATAAATGACAGTGTAAAGCAAGCATATAACCCAAGTGAAGATCTTTGGACCACTGTACAAAACTGATACAATCTGCTGTCACCACCCCTAACCACATTACTCTCTGCAATGGTAAAAGGAAGGTTAGGGGTCTGGTTGCCCATAAATTCCTAACTCTTATGAGGTGAATCTGATCTTGCTTTCATTTACATCACTATCAGAAAGCATATTTTTTCTTTCACTACAAAACTGTTTGTAGACTGTTTGTGTTTGAGCGTACAGCCTTTATATCTCAGTCGTTTTCATGTAACTGATGCTTACTATTTACTCATTTTTGCAAATCTACTTTCAATGACTATCAGATAAAAGAATGTATTCACAGTGTTGTCAGAAAGCAAAATAAAATAGCTCATTGAACTGATAAATAAACATGTGGATCATGGAAGAGATCTGTTAAATTATTTCATTTTTCAGTGTACCAGACAACAATATATATATTGCTAAATACCCTTTTAACTTAAACAAATATATATATATATATATATATATATATATATATATATATATATATATATATATATATATATATATATATATATATATATATTGTAAAAGGGAATACAGTTTTGATGTGAGAGGTTACAGGTGACAATAGTCTTTGCACGATTTAGATTTTAAATAAAATGTAACTAAAATTTAAGTCTTTTTTGTCTTTAAACTCAGATGTAATAGATTCCTTCCTTGCTTATTGATCTCTGTATTCCCCCTTGCTTTTATCACTGCATATTCATATTGCAGTTAGCAAACTAAGAATATTCTCAGCAATATGAAAAAGGATTGAAGTCTACAGGTGGAGTCTGTCAAATGCACATTTTCCCCTACAAGACAATCTAAAAAGAAAAGGTGAATATAAGCATTAGAGAAGCGGTTCTATAGTCTTTGCTGATGGTAGTTATTTCTCCTGCAGAAAAAGGAAAAATCTTTACCAAGATATTTAGATAAGGGTCTTTGAAGTTTTATATGGGAAGCAGGGATAAATGGCTTTCCTTGGTCCTGCTCTATCATATTTTTCTCAGCCACTCTATCCAGTTCCTGAGAAACAGCTTCCAAGGGGGAAGGAGGGAACTGGTGAGAATCACCCCCCCCCCCATTTTGCCTGTGGAAATCTATGGGGATGTACAATACGTTGTTTATGCTTTTGTCCATGTAGGAATAAATGTATGGAGGGCACTAAGCCTTTGTTCCTAAAGTGATTAGGGTCTCTCCCCACCCTCATGCCTACAGCCATAATCAGGACAACCTCATCCCATTCACTAGAGGAGAGGCTGCCATTGCTGGAGGTGTCAGAGTCAGTTGCTTCTGATTAGAGCTCCAGAGAGATGAAGAGGAGGAGGAGGCACACAACTGCTTCCTAAGTCTCCAACAGGATGCAAAGGTGTTGCAGCCTGTCTGGAGCCAGCTAGAGAACTGTGGAAAGAGATGCCAGCCACCTCACTCCTGCCATAGCCATGATCCAGAGCACTTCTGTAGCCCATCTTGGAGCTTGCCTGACACAAATGCATGGGAGGAGACCTTTCCCCCAGTCCTGCTGCCACTGCTGTGCTCCAGTTGTTGAAGAGTAGGTAGACATGTGGCCACTCATGTGGCAAAACATGATGGGCTGGCCTTGGCAGTAACTTAACAAAAGTCTAACAGAAATATTGATTATATTTGATTATATTGATTATGTGTGATTTTACACACATACCAGCTTGCACTCTATAGGTCACCTCTAGATTAATGACAACCATCAGCAATTTTTGTTTATTTCACAGAACACACGTGGAGCGTCTCTTGCCGCTCCTCCCAAACTTGCTCTGCCAAGTTTGGCGCACTGTCAACCTGCCGAGGCATTTGCTCCTCAGACCTGACCTGCCAGGTCTGGTGCACCCTTGCACAGTTGATGTGCGAAATTCCCTGAGCCCTCATTCAGGTCTCTTGGTCCCCTTGCACCACCAAGCCACTTCCTTCCTCATTCCTGCAACATCAAGCCTGGCACTATGCTTACCCCGCGAGTTGCCTCTCCCTCAGGCTTCGCCCGCTTAGGAACAGCAGCCCCTTCCTCGCCTGGTTGAGGTACCTATACAACTCTTCCAGGCTCACACCCTCGAGCCTGTCCATGCTCTCACTTTATCGAGACGCATGCCTCTTCACTAGTCCCGCTTCCTGGAGTCCTTCCCTCGTGGTCTCGCTTCTCTGAGCCCTGCACACACTTTGATTGGTGCCAATATTTTTACACACCTAGGTTTTCCATTCTCTTCTCATTTCCATTATTCTATTTCTTTAAGTGGGTCCCACCTCCTCCCTCATGTGAATGGTGCCCCTGCCCATTTACTGGGACTAACAAAGGACCTACCCACCCCTGCCCGAGGGAGGGCCCTTTTTACCCTATTTTCTCCCGCGGCTTCACTCAGACACACTCTCTGGCTTCTGTCCCAGGACTCCAATAACTTCCAACAGGTCCGCTGCAGTTCTGCAGGATGCCATCAAGCAGTCAGCACCGAAGTTTGCCAGCTGGCCAAACTGGGCCAGGGTGCACCTGTCCAGGAAGACACCACTGTCCTTCCGCTGCTGCCACCTGTCGGGGGGGGGGACAGCTGAGGATGAGCCCCCAGGTTTGTTGTATACAACTGGTACTTCGAATGTCCCTTTAGCCAATCATAATAAGAGATAGACGCGGAGTCCTGCAGATGGAGCAATGTATAACCGTTTATTAAACGATGGAGGAACGGTGGTTACACAAAAAGTAAACGGTCCCCTCGTGCTCAATGCTCATCAAAGCTACTATAGCAGTACAAAGCAATTAATACCTTTTGGTTATTTATAATATTTGTTAGTCTATTGGCTCAGAAAACACAGTGGCCCCCATTGGCTCAAGTGGGTGACCACCTTTCATGATACAAGTGTCTAAGGGTATTCTGATTGGAAGAAACAACTTAGGTCAACTCAACAGCATAGTTACAGCATTACAAGATCTCTGTTTCTTTATCTTCTGTCCTTGGTTTTATCTCTGTAAGGAAAATCTTCCTTCCTTTCTCACACATCTCTTTCATAGGCTTCTCATTCATGCCCATTCCTTTGGTCTATGTAACATTTAATAGAGGCACCCCGATGTCACTTCTAGCAACCTTGTGGGCTTCAAGCGGAGAATATTTCTCTGGGTTCCGTGGGAGAGAAGCGCTCTCTTTCCCTTGGAATGTGCTTATAGTTACATTCAGTACCCCTTTTCTGCTTTGTGGTTTCCTTTCTCAGCCTTGAGAGATGTTGCTAATTTAGCTAGCTTTCATTGCAACATTTTGCATGGACAGTTTCACAAAGGGGTTTCTGTATGAAGTAAGAAACAGGTGTTAGGAAACAAGCAGGTGCTTATTAAACTTATTAGATGCAATCTACATGGTAGCAAGCTTTACAGTACTTTTGATCTTACATCTCACAGTGATTTACGTATGTAACATACATTCTGCTTTGGTCTTTTGGTTCAAGTTTCATTTTCTTGCAAGTTGCATTACAAATACTACATTAGCTCCTGAGAATATTAAAGGTGCATAACAGTAATGGAAGGCACATAAAGTACATAAAATCTCTTTCATTAAATCCATTTCCCATACCTTCACGATTCCTTTTCCTACCAGCTTTCTCCAACAGACCATCAGTCTATTTTTCTAGTTGTCCATCACTTATACAGTTGCCTTCAGTTGCCTTGTTTGCTGTTATTTATTTATTTATTGCATTTTCTCCACAGCCAATTGCAGAACACTTTACTCACTCAGTTCTCTTGTCTTTTCATGTTAAATCTACTTCAGTCAACGTATACATTTTGCTTCAGCTGCTGTTCATATATTCAGTAGTGTTTCCATAAATATAAAATAGTTTCATGGAACGTACGTCATCTGTTTAACTTTAACTATTACTTTAACTCTAACATTACTTTAACTATATCAACATGATGTTAAAAAAAATAATGACCCACTGTAAAGCTCAGAGTATGCATTGGTATGAGACATTTCCAGGAAGAATTCTGCCATAATGTCAAACTTCCTGGCCCAGGGAGATGGGTTTTCACTGAAAACTCTTCCATTGTTTAACAGAGTACATATTCAAGAACATTCCTAATTGAAAGCTGTAACTGAAGTTAGCAAAGAAACATCTAAGTGATGGCATTTAGATATTATCCTACTTTCAGTTACAGCTTTCAATTAGGAATATTTTTTAATTTCTCATTTCTGCTCTTTCAGTTTGATAATTCCTGTTAAATTTTGATTTTCCCCTGTGCATGTCTGAACTTGTGATTCATTATTTTCATGTCATGTTCTGTTTCCTTATATACTTACCCCATAAAACTCACTTTTTCAATGTTCATTGAGATTTACTTAATTGGCATTACTTAATTGGCATTATACACACACATATAGATACATATACACAATTCACATATACACACATCTCTCTCTTCAAATCTATCTATATACATATCTTACATACCATATAACATGCACAGAATAAGGGTCATCATGGCCCAGTGACAGAACTCATGCTTCCTAGGTTCAAGCCTTGTGTCTCCAGATAAAAGGATCAGATAGTAGAAGATGAGAAAGATCTCTGCCTGAGACTCTAGAGAACCATTGCCAGTAAAAGTAGACAATACCGAACTGAATAAACCAATAGCCTGACCTGGTATAAGTCAAACTAAAACTACATAATATGCATAATAAGCTAATATTTGGCTCATCCCTATCTTCAATTTTATTCACATAAGAATCTTTCAGTTACAGTCAGAGTCATGATTTTTTTGACTGAAGGCTGAAGAGCTGATGCGTAAAACACAGAAAATCTGTTAAAACTATGCAGATTGTTCATTAATAGAACACCAACTTACAGATTTTGTTCCAGCATTCTTTTTCCAGCAATGATCCTGCACATATGGACTAGTTCTATGTGTCAGGATCTCTTTTAACACTCATGTTCTTAACCAGAGTTAGGCCATGTGTAAAATCATAGTTGTTAAGATTTTTCTCCCTCCAGGTCCAGATGTTGTTTTGACTGCATTTTCCATGGGAGAGGATACTTCTTATCTGTCTCTTCAGCCGAAGACCTTGACAACCCAAGCCTTCCCATGTCTACGTTCTCAACATACAGAATTGTGGGGGGAGGCTGGGAACGAGGGGTTTGATGTATTGCCCGTTTCATTTTGTCTCTCATTCTCAACAATGCCTGTGTTCAGTCAAGATACTTTTTAGGCCTTGGAATATGGATACTTGTGTCAGAGCCTAGTCTTTCAATAAACCTTTTGAAATCAAGAAACTTGTGCTTCTTGCAGAAGGGGGAGACGAACTCTAGATAACGGGAATTCCATAGTCTGACATTTTATTGAGAATCCTCTTAAACTCCCCCGACCCCTCGCCTAGGAAGGATGGATACCAGTGAAGACCTACTTGATCTGTCCGTGCTTGGAGAGGAGGTGCCGGGTCAAAAGAATTGCCTGCCGGTGGTACAGAGCAGAACAGAGCGATCATTGAGGGAGCTCAACCAAAGACGAGCGGGACTCGTGGACGTGAACAGCTGTTATCATTGCCAACTCCTCGGCAGTGGGGCTCTAGACCCCGGGAGACCAGGGAGCGGCGTGCTGGCACCATGTTTTCCTGCTCAATGATTGATCTAAGTAGAACCGTCGGGTCGACGGAGCCGGGAGCAACGGGAGGACCTGTTTGGGAAACGGGTCGCCTATCCACACTCTCTGCAGGCGCTATAAGGGCCAGTTCCCAACCATGGTACCGTTGGGATGTGGAGGCCGGGCACCTGGTGGAGGATGACAAACGGGGGGAGGCCAACGGGCCTCAGGACTGGGAGACCACCTGTAACGAACTCTTGAGTTGGGATTATAACGATGTGGGCTCAGCTGGAACTTGGGACACTGGCGCAGGAGCCCAAGGTGCAGATCCGTGTTGGAACCATTTGCAAAATCAAGCCCATGTAGTGCAGTATGGAATACTTGCAGTGATGGGAATAGCCAAGGGCTGGATGGCCAGTGCTGCCAAAGAAGAAGAACACCCTGGAGAAACAGAGGGGGTGACTCAGGCAGGTGAGGACTGGGTGTCGGGGCTTTTGGAAGGTGCGGTGGAAGAAGCAGACAGAAAGCAGTGCGGCTGGGAAGAGACCCTGCTCCAGCCAGACCAGACGGTGCCAGTCGAGCAGGAGGAGGAGGCAGAACTCAGCACTCCTGCCCATTACCATCGGCTGCAGGACAGGATGGGTGCAATGGAGGAAGAGTTGGCTCAAGCTGTCTATCTCATCGGCCTGTTGGTGCAGGGTGAGGGCCCTACCCAGCCAGCTTCACGAGGATGAGAGGCAGGAGGTACACAAGCTCGAGGTCAGCCTCCTGCTCTACCCGCCCCAGGATCCCGGTCAGCCCCAGGTTCAGGCCCAGCCTGGGCCCCAACAGCCAACGCCACCACCAGCACCCCGAGCTACTCAGGTTCCGCAGCTACAACAACCGTCGCCACCTCCGCCAACTATGGCCCCACAGCCGCAACAGCCACTGCTGCTGCAACCTACTCCAGCCCCGCAACCTCTGCCGCCACCAACATTACCTGCCCCAGGCCTGCCACCGCCACCACAATGGCCGCTGCCACAGCCAATCCTGGTGCCGCTGCCATGGGGGCCTGTCGGTCCAGGAGCACCAGGAGGGGCCCAAATTCCTCCAACAGGCCAACTGGTGCAGGCACGTGGTCCCATTCCGAGGCAACAGGCTGGACAGGTCGGACAAGCTGGAACGGCCCCATGAAGACCAGCGAGACCAGCGCCTAGACCTCAATACATCCCAGGTTGGGTACCAGCTCCCCTCCAACCACAGCCTCAGCAGCTGCCGTAGTTCAGCCCTCCACCATTAGCTCAGGGATGGCAAGGAGGAGCGGAGCTGCCTATGGGATGGATTAAGCAGGAGGCCACCTTTGACGGAGATACCCACGAGTTGGGTTTTTTTATAGTACAAGCCCTCCAATTTTTTAATCGGTGGGGCTATCTGTTCCCGGATGAGGAGAGCCGAGTTACCCATTTAGCATCCCAGCTGGAAGGCAAGGCAGCGGAATGGTACGTGACTCTATATTGCTCAGGGGCTCCTGAACTGGACACTTTACAGGATTTTATTGCAGCACTAAGAGCTCAATATGAAGACCCCTTAGAGGAGGAGAGAGCCCGTACCGAGCTGCAAACTCTCAGGCAAGGATCTCAACCTGTGAGAGAGTATGCGGCCAAATTCCGTCAGTTAGCGGCTAAGTGCCCTCATTGTGAGGAAGGGATGAAAATAGTGATGTTCCGGAGTGGAATGAACCCCAGATTGCTGGACAGAGCTTTAATGCAAGATGATCCCCTAACTCTTATGAGTTGGATACAACTAGCGTGCGAAGTGGAAAACCGTACCCAAGTAGTCCGCCTTGTGGAGCAGCAACACGTGATGGGAAATAGAAAACCTCCGCCCGTAGCACGAGGGGCCCGTGGAATGCTGCCGGCTAGAGGAGCTCGGGAAAACCGATGGAGGCAAGGCCTTTGCTTGCAGTGTGGAAACAGCGGGCATTTCGCGGCTCAATGCCCTCTTCAAGCGCAAGTCCAACCAACTCCCCCACCAACTCGCCCTCTTCTGGCTTCGAGGACCAGCCGAGGTAGGGGAATACAGAGACGGGGGCGCCTGGATAAAGGGGCAGAAGCCAAGGAGGTGCAAATGGAGCTAGACGTCCACTTTGCGGAGGCTGATACGCCCAGCCCGCAGTCGGAAAATGAGATGGATCTGTCGTGAAGAGGCCCCAACGGCAGATCACAGAGGAGTCCACCCCAGAGAAGGTGAGAGAAAGAGGGGCCATTTTATTCATACCAGTAATGCTAACCAACCCAAAGAGGGGAACTCATATTCATGTGCAGGCTTTAGTCGATTCAGGTTGTTCAAGAGACATTATTGCACCCGCCCTGGTAAATGGCTTGGGAGTAGAAACCTGAGAACTCAAAAGCCTGATCATTTTTGAACAAATGGAGGGTTCCAATATGAACCCAGCAGTCTGAGAAACGGAGCGGGTGCCCACTGGGATGGGTAAGCATTGGGAGAGCTGGTCCTATATTGTCAGCCATGCGGCTAAATATCCCCTCATTCTAGGCAGTCGATGGCTTTGGGATCATAATCCCTACATTAACTGGGCCAAAGGAATGATTGTATTTGATCAAGAATACTGCCGCAACCATCACTGGCAAATGGAGTGGGGGAAAGAGGCCTCATTGAACTTAGAAGTAGCGTTGCTCTCCGCGGAAGACCTCAACCTTATTCCGGTGGAGTACCGGGACTTGGCAAAAGCCTTTAGCCAGGAGGAGGCGGATAGCTTACCGCCCCACCGGAAGACTGACTGTGCCATTGAACTGATCCCAGGGGAAAGTCTACCCAAAGGAAAGCTTTATTCGATGGGCCCAGCAGAGAGAGAGGAGCTCCAAAAGTTCATAGATAAAAACCTAGAGAGAGGTTTCATCCACCCGGCTAGCTCCCCCTACACAGCTCCTGTGCTGTTTGTGAAGAAAAAGGATGGAGGACTGAGACTTTGTACGGATTTTAGAGGCATCAACGCAGTGTCCATGACCAATGCCTATCCAATCCCCCTGATTCAAGACCTGCTAAGTGTAGTGGCGCAGGGTAAGATCTTTTCAAAATTGGACTTGAAAGATGCTTATTTCCATGTTAGAATCAGTGAGGGAGATGAATGGAAGACTGCGTTCAACATGCCATTGGGCCAATATGAATATCTCGTTATGCCTTTTGGCTTATCCGGGGCACCTTCTGTTTACATGTCTATGATCAATGAGGTGCTGCATACATTTTTATATAAGGGAGTGGTCGTTTACCTGGATGACGTGTTAATTTTTACAGAAACAAGAGAGGAACATGTCAAATTGGTCAGAGGTCTTAACCACCTTGATACAACATAAACTCCCTATTAAGTTGTCCAAGTGTGAGTTTCATAAAACTGAATTGGACTATCTGGGCTATTGCATTTCTGGGCAAGGACTCAAAATGGACCCTGCTAAAATCCAAGCAGTGAAGGACTGGCAAGCCCCCACTACCCGAAAGCAACTATAATCTTTCTTGGGCTTTGCCAATTTCTATAGACAATTTATTGAGGGGTTTGCCCAAATCGCCCTCCCGTTAACAGACTTGCTCAGGACAAAATGGAGGGGAGAGAAAGTGACTAGACCCGCAAGCAAGCTTAGTTGGGGTCCTGAATGCCAGTCGGCATTCAAGAAGTTGAAGGATCAGTTTACCTCCGAACCAGTCCTTCAGCATCCAGATGAAAACCAAACCTTTATAGTGCAAGTGGATGCGAGTAATGTGGCCATTGGCGTAGTCCTCTTGCAGAAAGGGGAGGATGGGAAAGTACGGCCGTGTGCATACTTGTCTAGAAAATTCACCGAAGCTGAGCGTAATTGGAATGTCTGGGAGAAGGAGGCTTTCGCTGTTAAGATAGCCCTTTCTACATGGCGACACTGGCTGGAGGGGGTGCATCGCCAGTTTGAGGTGTGGACTGACCATAAAAACTTAGAAGCCCTACGCACACCCTGAAGGCTTAATGCTAAACAGCTCCGGTGGGCCGAATTCTTTTCAGTTTGATTTTACCCTAAAGTTTCTTCCGGGCAAATCTAACTTCCTAGCAGACGCTCTCTCGCGCATGCCCCAACTTCAAAGTAGAAGGGAGGAGACTGTTGATACTGTCTTCTCTCCCCGTCATTTGGGAGGTGTGGTCACCACTCATAGCCAAGCAACCAAGCAGCAGAGTGAGCCAGAGGGATGGAGAGCTAAAGTGAAAAGTGAAGTGGAAAAAGAGGGGGGGGCAAGCGCCCACAGGAAAAATGTCTCAAACAGCAGCGGGAAACTGGATTAAAGAAGAAAAACTTTATATTCCCGCTAGCCTCAGGAAAGAGGTGTTGCAGCAATGTCACGATGCCCACACCACAGGCCATTTCAGTTATCTAAAGACTTTGCACTTAGTTCAGAGACAATTCTGGTGGCCGGGAATGAGAAGGGATGTGTCACAATATGTCTTCCTGTCCTACTTGCATTATGGCCAAGCCTAGAAGGGGAAAGCCCCCTGGATTGCTGCAACCCCTGGAAGTTCCTAATCGGCCTTGGGAGGTGATCTCTATGGACTTTATCACTGATCTACCCCCTTCAAAAGGCTGTACATGCATTTTAGTGGTGGTGGACTTATTCTCCAAACAGGCTCATTTCATTTGTTGTACCACCGCACCTACAGCTAAAAAACTGGCCAACTTATTCATGAACTATGTTGTAAAACTTCACTCTTTTCCTTCCAAGGTGATTTCAGATCGTGGTGGATAATTCATTGCCAACTTTTGGTGGGAGCTTTTGCAACTAGCGGGCATTGAACAAGGATTAAGCTCCACCTACCATCCCGAGAGCAATGGGCAGTCCAAGAGACTAAATCAAGTGTTAGAACAGTTCCTCAGATGCTACATTAATTTTCAGCAAGATAACTGGACCGAGCTGCTCCATTTAGCAGAATATTCTTATAACAATTCGTTCCACAGTTCTACGGGGGAAACGCCCTTCAAAGTTGTGCAGATATGAAAGAGTAGCGTTTCCTTTTGACATACAACCAAAGAGCAAGCAAACTGGGGACTTGGGAGAGTGGTGGACCTCCCTCGCCCAACAATGGACTTTAATTCAAAAGTCTTTGGCCAAAGCAAAAGCAAATTATAAGAAGTATGCTGATCGCCATCGTGTGGAGCAATGGGAAATGCAGCCTGGAGACAAAGTCTACATCTCCACCAAAAACTTTAAAACAGAGCAAACCAGCAAAAAATTAGGATTGAAATACTTGGGACCTTTTCCAATTAAGAAAGTAATAAACAAAGTAACTGCAGAACTCGAGCTCCCAAAGAACCTACGCCATGTACACCCCACGTTTCATATCAGCCTACTAAAATGAGCACCACCTCCAGATGAATGGCATCCAGAACAACCGATACCCCATCCAGCTCTTGTTGATGGCCACGTGCACTATGAAAAAGAAGAAATCTTGGACTCAAAACGCAGATATAATAAACTTTTTTTACTTAGTCAGGTGGAAGGACTTTGAGGAGGGGTTTCGGGAGTTGGTGGAGGCTTCTCAGATCAGAGCTCCGAGGCTCATAGCTAAATTTCATTCTAAATATCCTGAAAAGGCGGGGCCAGAAAAATGAGAGGAGGGGTCTTAAGGGGGGCAGAATGTCAGGATCTCTTTTAACACTCATGTTCTTAACCAGAGTTACGCCATGTGTAAAATCGTAGTTGTTAAGCTTTTTCTCCCTCCAGGTCCAGATGTTGTTTTGACCGCATTTTCCATGGGAGAGGATACTTCTAGGATACCTGATTCGGGGTGATTCGGGGAATCCCAAATCGATTCGGGAATCCCGAATCAGCATGCCCCGAATCGATTCGGGGAGATTCGGGGCGATTCGGGAAAGCTTTTTCAATGGGAAAAAGCCTCCGGCGTTTTACCACCGAATCAAGCCAAAATTGGTGGGGACCTTCCCCTCTAACAACCCCCCAAGTTTCAGACCGATTGGACTTTGGGGGGCCATGTTATGGCCCCCCAAACCAGGTCCCCCTATCCTCACCTATAAAAGGGCATAGCTTTAGGTTGCTGCTGCTAATCTCCTATTTTGTGCTTGCTGCTGCTGATCTCCATTATTTCCTAAGGGGAAAAAATGAAGAGGCAGGCTTCCTTTGCCAGGGGTGGCATTTTGCATGCAAAATGCCCCCCAACCCTCAGGGGCCATTCTCCCACCTTTCCTCCCACCCCCCTACCAAGGCTCAGCCTGCTCCCACTTGGGGGGGGATTTCATTGCCTCCCCAAGTAGGTGACCTTTTCTCTACAACCTACAGCTGGGGGAGGCTTGTCTTGCCAGGGGTGGCATTTTGCATGCAAAATTGGTGGGGACCTTCCCCTCTAACAACCCCCCAAGTTTCAGACCGATTGGACTTTGGGGGGCCATGTTGTGGCCCCCCAAACCAGGTCCCCCTATCCTCACCTATAAAAGGGCATAGCTTTAGGTTGCTGCTGCTAATCTCCTATTTTGTGCTTGCTGCTGCTGATCTCCATTATTTCCTAAGATGAAAAAATGAAGAGGCAGGCTTCCTCTGCCAGGGGTGGCATTTTGCATGCAAAATGCCCCCCAACCCTCAGGGGCCATTCTCCCACCTTTCCTCCCACCCCCCTACCAAGGCTCAGCCTGCTCCCACTTGGGGAGGGGGCATTTCATGGCCTCCCCAAGTAGGTGACCTTTTCTCTACAACCTACAGCTGGGGGAGGCTTGTCTTGCCAGGGGTGGCATTTTGCATGACAATTCCGAATTTGGGGGCGGGGGGGAGAGCTGTTGTATGCCAGTGTCTATTTTCAGAGCAAAGTGGAGATAGGATGTTGGCTGAGAATGAAGAAAGTCTTATGTGGCCCCTTGTACTTTCTGATATGGAAAATATAAGACTGTATCATGGAAATGCAAAGCACAGGAAAAAAATCAAATTGTTATTCAAGAATATAATAAAAGGAATTGTTCTTCAGCCCTATTATTATTTATTTCCTAGCCTGAGAGTAACTTGCTTCTGACATTCTAACATATAGCAGCTCTTTTAAACCCATATGCTGTTGACAAAGTTATGCTTAAAATATAATGTGTAAACACAGTTCTTATTTATTTCTAATATAATAAATAGAAACTGAAAAAACATCAGGGATACATTTTGTCACCTTTAAAGAGTTTAACAGGCCTAGAAAGGAATCCTAAAAATAATTATGCCCTTTTAAGTGCCATCTCAAACCCACTGGCTTCATTGGCCTTAGGAGTAATCCTGCTTGGAACTGCTATATTTGGGATTTGTTTCAATTAAAAGAGTGTAATTCTGCCTAGGATGACACTGTTACATGATGGAAATCTGTCTTATAAATTCAGTAAGATTTTTGAAGTTAGTTTTTGATACATTTAAAATTAAAATGCAAATCTTACCCACTTCCTGCCACAACAAATGCTTTCCTCTAATCTAAAGCTGTTGCAAGGTAAGTTGTATTTCTTTTCTGTATTTCTTTTCTGCTCAAAAAAGATTGGAAACTTTTCTACAAATGGACAGCTTGAGTGTCCGGAAAACAACCAAACTCCCTAATGGATATAACTATTTCTGCACCTCCTATCCAAAATATGATGTTCATCTTCTGTCCTGGAGTGGCTATAAAATGCCAAATGTTTAATGAAATGTTTCCTCCAACCAGTCATAAAAGACCCGGTACAGTGTTTGTGATTTTTTTCAGCTTTCACCCACAAGCATCACTATGCTTTCAAATGTTTAAAGAGTCCCCTCTGATTTTCTTCTGTTCCCTCAAAAGGCTTCTCACAACATGCATACACAGTAATACCACAATTTCCATTAGAATCCAGTGCCTGCTAGATCAGTACACAAATGCAAAGTGAGAATTATCTCTTGCCTGGAAGAAATGTGCGATTTAAAAAAAAAATGAGAACAGCTGCACTGTAGTTAATGTTCATTCATTGTTCTCTATTGACAATAAAACATTTACCAGAAAGGAATTCTGCATTTATTCCATACTTCAAAAACATGATCTTGCCTCTCTCGGAATGCCAGGCTATCAAATTTGTTTTCCCATCTTTTAAACTCAAGCAAATGTATGTGTCTTAGCTTTTGAGACTGGTTTTTCTCCAATTTGGTTAATCCCACAGGGGCCTCTAGGTTATGCTCCCAAGTAAGCCTTAGTTTGGGAGGGAAAACAGGTTGAATGATTCAATTGCACATTCTTCCAGCTGTTGGACAAACTCTGATCACTTATTTATCCCACCAGCTGTTCTGCACAGGCTAGTCCATCTCCAAATCTTCAGGAACTTTTCAACCTGAAGTTGACAACCCCACTTGGCAAGGAGAAGCCCTTTTTCAGGGCTCCTCTCCAGCCCTCTATCAGTGAGGGGTATGTCAGTGGGAGGAGGAGGAGCCCTTTTCCAGGGCCTTTTGACCTCCCAGTCACCCATACATTCTCCTTGCAACCAGTTGAAGATGACAGAACATCAGCAAATGCCATGTCAAAAGTCACCTTATGATGGCTTTACCACACTGAAAATTAACATAAGCACTAAGTTTCAGCAAGAGGGTGATATTACTATTATAATTTTTAAGCTTCTCTATAGGGTTGCAATAATTGTTTTCTTGAACCAAGGTTTGCTAGGGATCATAGAAATGTATAGTATCATCATAATAAATATTTCTATTCCCCTTTGATAACCTTGGTTAGAGGTAAATTCATTGCAATCTTTTGAATATGTTTAATGACCCGCCTAATTACTCAATGGTGGGGTCCAATTCTCACAACAATTTTTATTCATTAAAGTAACCACAAAGTCTATTAAGAAATCAATTTCTTCTGTATTTAGAACTCAAACATAGTACATGCGGCAGGACATTATTAACCAGCTTTCGTTCAACTGATAGCAAGGCTTTTGAGGAGCCATTATACTACACTGTTGTGGCAAATGGCATTTCCCCTCTCTGCTGAATTTCATTATCCACTGAAATGTTAATTGCTTGCTAACAGTTAACCATTAAAATGAAAGCATTATTCCATGATTTACTTTGTTTTGTTGTGTCTTAAATCCCTACCTTTCATGTAACTGTTGCTTTTGATGTGTTTATGTAATTCTCCTCAAAGCTGAAAAGAAAGAAGAAAGAAAAAGGAGGGAGAGTTTCCACCAACTGGTTTTGTAAAATAAGGCTTATAGCTACGATTAAAGTCATAAAAGGCTGTACTCGGATTCTAGCGGGTTACAAATACAGATGGATGTGTACTGACATACAGTAGATTTCTTAAGGAGAGTAGATTTCCTGATTGATCAATTTGCTTGTTATCTCAGGCCATGTCTCCTGTATCTTCAGCAGTGATTAAGGGCTGAATAGAAAGTGACAAGGCAAGCAGCAGTAGGTAGCCACTTGGTTTCAACTGGTTCTTGCTTACCAGGGAACAGCGCTATCCCACTCATATGCTTTGTACAATGAAACAGCATTGTTAGATGGAACAGAGATGTTTTCTTCAATTTGCTTTATCTTTCATACAGACTATGCCATTCTTCGGTTTTTTTCCTCCTTTCATTCCTATTGTCACTCAATAATATAAAACAATACAGATTTGTAGGATAGATTTCTAGTCACTATGAAATGAGATACAACTCACAAAAAGTGCTCAAGTGTCTTATTGTGTCTGTCTTGACAGCAACAGTGCTGCAGATCATAAAAGTAAATATGTTTCTTTAACAGTGATTTCTATAGATGTTACAATTTTTAATTTTCTCCAGGACAGAATCAGAGACAATGTTCTGTAGTGGTTAGAGTGTTGGACTAGGATCTGGGAGATCCATGTTCAAATCCCCACTCTGCTATAGATTCATACTGGATGACTTTGGGCCAATCACACACTCTATATAACCTACCTCACAGGGTTGTATGTGGATAAAATGGAGGAGAGGAGAACTGCTTTGGGTCTCCATTTGGGGAAAGGGAAGATATAATGAAGTAAAACATCTTCAGATTGCATAAGTTTGGGCATGGCTATATTAATGCACCCTTAAACAGGAATTAAAACTGAACTATCTTTGGTGATTCACATGGGCCTGGAAGACAGCGTTTTTGTTTGTTTTTACAGTTTTGCAGAGCTTGCAGATAACCAGCCTCACTAACCTTTATGGCGGGTGACAAGGTTTTAGTGATTAACAATAACAATCCAGTGCCTTCCCCTTATGGACTGGCCTTTGCTCCCCTCCTATTCCTAGTAAGGAAAAAATTAAGAGTTGGGTGAACATTTTGGGAGACCAGGCTCCTGAGATGAGGGTCCAGTAGGAGAGTTCAGGGCTGTTTACTTAATAGGTGTGGAGGGAACTGGTGCAGCAGCAGGAGAAATTGAGGGAGTGATGTCCTCCTGACATTGTCATGTACTTCCCCCCCTCCAAAAAGTCCCTGGAAATTTCACAATGTGGAACTAACTGGTCACATCAGGGCAAAGCAGATGGGGGGGGGGGGTTCAGAATGGCTGAGCCAGGATTCTTTATCACTGGATGTGATAATCATGATGTGGAGGAGGCTTGCCAAAACAGCTTGTTATAACTTACTGGACAGGAGGGTTAAAGAGGAAAGAACTTGGGGTGTCAAAATTTTGATGGTGCTGGAACGGCTTCTTCTGGCATACTATAGGTATGCAAGCTAGGATAAACTAAGGGCAGAATTAAGACACTTAATTCTTTGAGGCAGAAAACAATGAAGACGATTATTTATAGTCCATCTATACAATGCAATGGGGTCTGGATATCAGAAATCAGAAAGAGCTAAAAACCAAGCATAAGCATATTTAAAGATGACACTTCACATGATGGAGAAATTACATAGTTTCTTCTCCAACAGGGTCAACCAAATCCCATCAAAAGTGGGAAGCACAGTGTCCTTCAAGACCTCAGGCTTCCTAACTAGCATGAGTTTCATAGCTCAGTAGACAGAGTAGCTTACATTGATGGATGGTTCTTAATGAGGCAAAGATCAGATTCAGTTGGTACAGAATACTGTGGCCAGAACACTGACTGGAGTGGGTTGTAGGGATGGGAGGGCAAACTGCTGTTCTTATCTATCTTGGTGCCCAGTATAAAAGACTGACTTTTTTCCAGCTTAGTTTACCTTGAAAGATTCCACCACCACCACCACCCCGCCTTAGCTGATTTGGCCACCTAGATCCAAGGTGCGGTAACATCATTGCCATAATGTACTCTACATATATCTCCCCTTGAAATTAGCTTGGGAGACTCCAGTTGGTGCAGAATGCCATAGCTTGGTTATTATTGGGATCTTGGCAGAGCTTGCATATTATATCCATTCTGCAGTCACTCCATTGGCTGATTACTGAGCTCAATTCAAATCACTTCACTGGCTATCATATACCAAAGCCATTCAAGGCCTTGGGCCCTTATGTCTGCAAGACCACCTCTCCACCTAAGTCCCACCACAATACCTTCACTCATCTGAACAGGGCTGAGTGCAGGTGGTAGCATGCAAATGCAGAAGATCAACAACTGCCCATACACATGCCTTCTCTGTAGTGGCCCCCACCCTGTGAACTGGACTGTCAGAGGAGTTCAGGAAGGCTCCCAAGCTCCTGGTATTTTGCAAACTATGTAAAACAGAATTGTTCAGGAGGGCATTTTTGCCAAAGAAATAACATAGCGTAACAGATTGCTCCAGCAAGATGCACTGTTTCTACTTATGTAATTCTATGTTCTACATTAACATGCCATTTTGTTTAATACTTCTGCATTGGTCAGACAACAGGTCCACTTCAGATTTCTGCATTCCTAGTCCTATTAAATTTCTTATAAAATGTATCATGCTATTGTGTAATCCACCTTGAATCTCAGTAAAAAATACAGACTATAAATAATGTAAATAAATAAATAAATAAATAATGTTGGTTGTTGTGGGTTTTCCGGGCTGTATTGCCGTGGTCTTGGCATTGCAGTTCCTGACGTTTCGCCAGCAGCTGTGGCTGGCATCTTCAGAGGTGTAGCACCAAAAGACAGAGATCTCTCAGTGTCACAGTGTCACAGTGTGGAAAAGATGTTGGCAGGTCATTTGTATCTACTCAGGAGGGGTGGGGTTGAGCTGAGTCATCCTGTAAGAGTTTCCCAGTTTCAGACCCACCCGAAAAATACAACAGATGCTACGATCAGCAAAAGACAGTAGAGACCCCCTAACCTCTGCAGGAGTATACCGTATACCCTGCAGCTGTGGACAAGTTTACATCGGGAACACAAAGCGTAGCATCCAGACAAGAATAAAAGAACATGAAAGACACTGCAGACTTGGACAACCTGAAAAATCAGCAGTGGCTGAACATAGCCTAACTCAAACAGGGCACAGTATCTTATTCCAGGACACCAAAATACTGGACAACACTTCCAACTACTTTGTCAGACTGCACAGGGAAGCCATTGAAATTCACAAGCATAAGCAAAACTTCAACAGGAAAGAAGAAACCTTAAGAATGAACCGAGCATGGTTTCCAGTTCTGAAAAACACCAGACTAACAAAACACTCCACACCCGACAATAGCCCTGCAGAGAAGATTAGCACATCAAGTACCAATCCATATGCAAAAGAACCTCCTCAGGATACAGTGAAGCCTCCCGCCATTAGCATTCCACACCCTGGGAAACTCTTACAGGATGACTCAGCTCAACCCCACCCCTCCTGAGTAGATACAAATGACCTGCCAACATCTTTTCCACACTGTGACACTGAGAGATCTCTGTCTTTTGGTGCTACACCTCTGAAGATGCCAGCCACAGCTGCTGGCGAAACGTCAGGAACTGCAATGCCAAGACCACGGCAATACAGCCCGGAAAACCCACAACAACCATCGTTCTCCGGCCGTGAAAGCCTTCGACAATACATAAATAATGTTGTTTTAAAGCTTAGCTGCCACATCCTCGTTCTATATGATTGAGGCCATATATCGTTGGATAAATATGTACAATTCCACATAAATTCTAGCTTGGCCTGGTTTTAAGCACACTGCCAATTTCCCCATCTAATGCACAGGAGTATTTTTTCTGAGCAAACATATTTTGGATTAGACCATATGTGAGGCAGCTGGTGCAAGTCACACTTGATTTGTCTCCTTGGGATATGCAATGTTTTGTTTCCATTTTTTAAAACATATATAATTAATGTCATTATTGCAGTAGTAATTATTCATTTCCATTCGTTTCAATGGAAAGTACATTTCAGACAGTTGCAGGTAGCATGGCAGAGGCATGACTATATAAACAACAAATGCCACCAGACAACATTTAACAAGGACATGGTAGTGTCTCTACACTAGATACGTATGCAGCTGGCACAATGACCATCCAATCCTTTACCTATGCTGTGACACTGGTATGTGAATTTACCTCCTTTCCTTTTGTGGCTAGTTGAAAGGCATAATTACATGATATATAATTCCATGATCATTTTAACTGAAGGGTTTGTGATGTTTTAAATCATTGAATGCAGCTGGTGGCTCTAAAATTTCAAGGGACACAGACACAGGCAGAGGCAGCCCTCACACTAGGCAGTGAAGCAGAAGACACCAGGGGCAGCAAGACACAACTCCAAGAGGAACCCCAGGCCCAGCACTGTCATCCAGAGCCTTCTCACCCAGCCTGTTTTCCCCTGTCCCCATGAGGGAGGGAGGGAGAGCTGCCACCACTGGGCTCCCCACCAATGTGGCTTGCAGGGTAATGGTATCTCCTTTTCACCTGTCCAGCTTTGGCTCAACATCTTAAGGTGCACCCTGGTACAAGAACCCAGTTTCAGTAGGACAGCTTAGAGTAAGACTGGGTCTGTGCCTGGCCTTGGCTCCATATCTTGAGGTGCACCTATGTCCATGCAAACATGGCTCCAGGTCAAGGCAAAAGGGAAAAGAGGCAAAAGAGCTGCCTCAAATCTCTTATCTTTAGAAGCAGTGGGAGCTGGACGGCAAGGAAACAAAATCTTCAGCCAGCATAGTTCATCAAGAGGCAAGAGGAGCCAGAACCCTGTCTTGGAGCTGGGTGAAGAGGAAACAGGAAACAGTGTGATCTGAGGAGAGTGAGAAAGGAGCAGAGCCAAGCAGGCTGTTGTTCAGTGAAAGCCTCCAGTTTTCACAAATGGGGGAAGCCCCAGCAAAGAAACATATCCCACCACAGTTGATGTGCCGAAGCCTGCCAGGACGATGCCCACTCCCGAAGTGCTGCATTTACAGAGCTGAAGCTCTTCCAACATCAAAAAGTGCTAACTGATACCAGGTTTCTTGTCTATGTTTGGAACAGTTTTGAAGGTTTCCTTGCAGCTAACATTTTTGGCTCTCAATTTTTTTCATGTGCAAACAGCTGTATACACGTGCAAAATGCTTGATGGATGCATTTTTGTAAGTACTGAAAGTATAGAAGGAAAGAGTCTGAAATGCAGTCACTTCTTGTTTCCAGCATTTAAACATGCTTTCTATAGTTTTTATTTTATATAGTGTCAGACCTTTATAATGTACATTAAACAGTAGCCAATATATATTATAAGCATTAAAATAAATTTTAAAAATCTCCCCCTACTCTTATGTTCTATAAATGGCATCATTGACAATATCAATGGATGATTTTAATTTGTGATTTTTCTGTTTTATTGTATTACTGTTGTTGTTGTTGTTGTTATATATATCCCGCCCTCCCCGCAAGCGGGCTCAGGGCGGGTCACAACAGAAGATAATGTATTTTATCCTGTTGTGGAATTGTATTTTAAGGCGGCTGTACCCCATCCTGAGCCCGCTTGTGGGGAGGGTCGGCTAAACACTGAATAAACACCAAATGGACTTTTATTATTTTATAATCTTTTTTCAATTGTACTAAAATTAATTATGGCTCTGTCACTACTCAACTGTACATCAACAACAATGCTCACCTATTGCATATTTGTAACATTCTCTGTCCTTTTGTACCATTCCCAGCAAATATACAGAAAGTGTGATATTTTTATTCAACCTTCCCTCCAAGGAGCTCAAGGTTTACTGTTTCGCATGTATTAGATCCGAGTTTAAATTCCTTGTTTGTGAAAAATTCAAGAGTAGGTGAGGGTAGAAGTGGCACTCCTTCTTTCTTCTGCTTCACAGGAGCTTATTTAGGGAACAGGTGCTAAATTAAATAGGGCTGGTTCTTCTAAGTAGGCCCTAGCTAAGCAGATTAGTAAAGTTCATGTGTATCAAGTGAATTAGATGGACAAGTACCGTGAGGCATCTGTGGATGAGGGAAGCTAACCAAATCTATCATTGCAGGTTTACCAGTCTAAGTGCCTAGAGAAGAAACTTTATTGGTGTTGAACAGCATCATCTGAACTAGAGATGGGCATGAACCAGGAAAATGGTAGTTCATTTCGGTTGGTGGTTCGTTGCATTTCATGAACCACAAACCAGCATGAAATTGCCCAGTTCATGAACCAGTTGGTTTTGTTCGTGAATACATCATTTCCGGGTCAGCAGAAGGTCTGCAGAAAGCCCATCCTCCTGTTGCCTAGTTAACTGATTAATCAGCGCTAGGCTGTCTGCACTGACAAACCAAAAAAATGAACCAAACTAACCATCCTAAAAATCATCATGGTTCATTGCAGTTCATCAGAAATGTCCTCTAACAAACCACTGGTTCGCGAACCATGAACCAGCATGGTTTGTGATGAACTTTAGTTTGTATTTCGGTTTGTGCCCTCCTCTAGTCTAAACTAGTATGGTGTCTAGTGTTGCCAGCTTCTAAAATGGTCCCTCTAGCTGTCCTTCAATATCAATTTGATCTGTGGCATCTATCAGGTGATGCTATTTAGCTCTATGTCATGAAAAACTTTAATTGCCATTTTCTACCAATCAAATCTCTATTAAAGGGAAAGGACTTTTTCTCCAGGCCAGCTGGCAACCTTAACAATGACCAACATATGGGTTGATGGACATCCTTTGGCATAGTTTTGGTGTTCAGGCAAAGAAAAGGGATGTACCTATCCAAGCACTGAGACATGCCCCTTGGGTAGTCTCAGAGAATCTATACTAATAAATAGAGTTGATAACTGCAATTCTGCTGCCAATAAGTAAACAAAGCAAAACAAAAGACTCTTAACCCATCTATTATTGTCTGGCATCTTTGTTCTATGCTGTGATGTAGCAGATGGTCACCTGCTCTTTTCATTTGCTCCTCTGCAAAGCTTAGTATGCCCTTCAGTTCTGGGGCACTAACCTGTTTGTACTTCTGTGGATAAAGCAGACCCTTAGAATGGGGTAGCTCATATGGCATTTTTGTCAGCATACTTAGGAAATGTTCACAGTCTGAATGGATGTAGTAAAATCACTGATGCAGTGTACATCAATGATGTCAACTGGATATGCAGACTTTTGCTGCACAGAAAAAAAAATCCCAACAAAATAGAACTGGAGTGTATGAGATGAGTTTTAAGTGCCATCTGATCACTGTGAACTAAAAAAAAGGGGAGGGAGACATTTGTGTTTGTATTTTCAGTGTGGATTGTATATCAACAACTAAAATCTGAGCTTCTGTACAAGATACAGAACTGTCAATTTTCTTCATACATTCTCGAGAATGCACAATTAAACCAGCATTTCATCACTTCCTTTTTAGTATAATACAGATGCTTTAGTATAATACACTTAATTTACCATTTCAGTTTTTGCACCCAGTTTTCAAAAATGTGCAGTTAGAAGTTAATTGCTTGAGTACATTTGTTGTAGCATAATGCAAAATATAATTTGCCATTTAAAGCACACATTGTATTGTAGGGCTTTTATGTTAATAATCATTCAATTTTTGTTGCATTCTTTGACCTCCCAAAAATATTTGTTTTTGTTATTTGATATAAGGAAACAACATCCACATCATTTTCTTCATATGTCAGTCAAAGCTAACATAAAGTTAAATTATACACAGTTATCATATAAATTGATGTAGATGTTCTTGGATATTTTCTTTTAGTGATTTCATTTTAAGTTGTTTTAAAGTTATTTTGCTTTGGCCTATCTGCCAACTAGCAGAATGATTTACCTTTGCTTTGCTAATTGCTCTGATAGCTGTAAGACAGAAACCCCTGGAATCAGTTCCAGATTAAGTTGTATTAATTTACTAACTTAATAAGTATGAGGAAAAAGTGAGCAAGCGTGCATTCAGACCATTACTGCCTCTCTAACTCTGCTAAGCAGCCTTGCATTGATAACCTTCTATCACTGAAAGACCCAGTACCTACAACACCAAAAGAAACAACGAGAACAATTTTGACACTTTTCTTTTAAACAAGTATGCTGCTCTTAAAGTGCAGGAATCTGAATATCCTGATGGCTACCTACTGGATACTCAAGAGGCCTTTAGGGAGATGGTTTCCAGCAGTTTTCTCCAGATTTGGACGAGACTCCTCCAGAGAATCCCTCAAATGAGGGGGATTAGTAAAGACCTGCAACTTCTGCCCCAAACACACAGATGCTGCTGCCCAAAACAGCAGTAGAAGAAAACCTGAACAAGGTGCCCCCAGCAGCTATATGCACTGAAAAAAGCTCAACCCTATCAAAGGCTGGAGGGGAAGAAGGAGCAAGCAAGAACCTCAGCTTTGCAATTATATCCTACAGGAGATTGGGGTGATGGTGATTATTTTTCAACAGCATGACAACAAAATTGCAGCAAAGCTTGTGCTTCCTGTCCTCTAGGGGACTTCTGGGTATCAAGAAAATTATACCAAAGGTTCCAATTCTAAGGGCCACGGAACAAAACGCCCCCAGCTGCTACTTGCAGAGAAAAAAAAAGTCTGCACCCCACAGGAGGAAGAGAAAGAGAAGTGCACTTCTCTCCAGCTTGTCTCCAAGAAGGATTTTTTTAGGTTGTTCCAATCCAGTGTTATTCCAAACACATTACTGTTGCTGTGTTTTTATCTTGATCCCACTGCATTATGTAATATCATTTCATGCATTGTTGAACATGTAATGTTTAATACTTACGCCTTATTTCATATTTCTGCTATCTTGTTTATTAGATATTTCCTCAACTTATTGATTGTACTGACTTAGAGCATGTAGCCTGCCTTGAATCTCAGTGAGGAAGATGGACCATAAATAACATAAAATAAATTAATAATAAATATGTACACGCTGAGCAGAACTAGTCTGATTGGGGTCCAGTGGCACTTTAGAGACCAACTAGATTTCTAGGGTGTGAGCTTTTAAGAGTCAAAGCTCCCTTCATTAGACACATGAAGTAGAAAAAGGTAGAGGGTGGGAGGGTTATTGCAAATTAGATTGTCAGGAAGCTGGCTATGATATATATTATTAGCTAGATAGAACATGGGTGTGAAGTGTGTAAAATTAGCTTTTGTAATGTGAGAAAAATATTATGTTCCAATTCAACCCTCGGGATCCATAGTTCTAAATTAGCAAATAAATTCAATTTTAGCAATCTTTCATTGTGGTTTTTGATATCAGATTTATATCCATTTATTCTTTTGCAAAGGGACTGACTTGTCTGTCCAATATCGAGAGTTGAAGGGCCTTGCTGATACTTGATGGCATGTATAATGTTGGAAGATGAACAATTGAATGAACCTGAGATGATAATAGCTGGTGTTGTTAGATCCAGTGATTGAGTTGTTGGAGTGCATATGTGGGCAGAGTTGGCATCTTGGTTTATTGCAGGCCTGGTCCCAGAGTTCATGTCCATGCTGGGAGGTGCAACGCTGTGAGTGAGAAGTTATCTGACGTTGTGGGGGGAGGCTGTCTGTGAATAAGAAAAGGTTTGCCTCCCAATGCCTGTGAGAGAGCAGTATCATTATCCAGCATAGGCTGCAAGTCATTAATGATGTATTGAACTGAGCCGTTTCCACACATCCTTAGTGCAAGACTCATGGAACATTGGTGGCTTCAGCACACAATTTCTGACATCACCCCTTCATGATGCCATTTTCATGGCGCCCTCGTAACTGCCAACATCCGGGTGATGTCAGAAATCGCGCTACGAAGCAGCCAGCATTCTGTGAGTCTTGCGCTATGTTAAGGATGTGTGGAAATGGCCCTGGTTTGAGCCGGGAACAAAAACAGAACACTACTGATGGTGCGATACAGTTCTCACATGCACAAATATGTTACCTTCAGCACAGAGGCTTCAGTAAGCCATCCCGGCAAAGACCCACTGATAGACTGAGCAGCATCCATTTCCACATTCAGATGCATGCTGCCTTTAAAATGGGCTTTGAATTTCTTTACAACACTGCAGTGTTGGTACAGATATTCTTTGCCAGGGAAAAGGCCTGACAACACCTCCTCTTTGTGTGAACAGTAGTTTAATAGTTAACTGAATTTCATAAGATCATGTATTATGTGATCTAAGACCATGAGGAGGAGGACAGGTAAGGCCTTTAATCTGATATGCTCACTGCCTATCAGTCTGCTAATTGGAAAACTCTGCCATATTTCAGCAATTAGGAAGACAAAGTAATGTCCACGTAGATTTGAATCAGTACTACTCCTACATGACATCAATTGTCATGCAGCATTTACTGATTAACACTGTAGATAAAGCATTGCAGGAGAGCAAGGAAGCAGCATACACTGAATTAGCACCCATCAGGAAGCAATAACCTGCCAGAAGTTATTATGCTGACATTTTGGTATCATGAAGGGGTTCAGCATGCTAGGGGGAGGATCAGAGCATATGCTGTATTAGAAGTAGGTGCTGCTGATTAGTTTTGGAACTTGAGTAGGTGGAACTGCAAATAATAGCAGACATTATTTCTCTGTTGCTACAGAAGCTTATTCCACACTGCTGATAGGTGCTGAAGCAACATCACAATAAGGAATGGCCTGGAAAAGGGTACGCTTCACTGGGGATGTTCCTTTTATTCACAAACCCATTCTGCGTTCCATTTTGAAATGGGTTATGATGACCCAACACAAGCTAGGATTGATTATATTGCATGGTAAAATGTCAAATGCCCTGAATGCCAAGTGTATTTTTTGCTGACATTGTGTGAGCCAAAATTGCTTGCTTTCACTAAGCTGGGTTAAATCAAAGATCTTCCAGAGAATTCTTTGAGAAAGCAACATTGAATCTTGCTGAATCTAAATTTCATTGAACTAATTGAAATGTGTGCAGAAAAGCAACCTGCTCATTGTTTTTATCAACTGAGCTACTACAACATGCTGTAGTGAAGAGCTGTAGAACTATGAGATTAAAGCCCACTTGACTTAAATTTCAGAAGAGCCAATAAGAGACCAAACATTGGAGAGAGAAATGCCCACCTCCCATAATTCAATGGATGGAGGTCCTTACTGATAAATAAATCGTATCTTGGCCCAAGAAACTTAATTAAAGGATTCCATGTTTGGGCTGTTAGCAGTCTATCGTTTAGCAGAGGAAGTGTGATTATAGGTGATTGTGAGTAGAGATGGGCACAAATCTAATTACGACCCAAAAAAACGCATGAATCAGGCCGGTTCATGGTTCGCAAACCAGTGGTTTGTGGAAGCTCATTTCCACGAACTTCCGTGAAATGGTCTACTGGTTTGTTTGGGTCATAAAGGGGCAGTTTAAATGGCCATATAAACTTTTCCTGCAGCTTGCAAGTGGCAGGGCCTTTTAAACGATCAGCTGGCAGGCAGCAGGAGGATCCCCCCATTGCCGCCTGCCAGCTGATAGTTTAAAGGGACCTGCTGCTTGCAAGCCACAGGACCCTTTAAACTGCTCAAACCCCATCCCCATCCCCTGCCCCAGCCCCACACTTACCTTGCCCTGCGGGCCCGTGGTGTTCTCCCCCTCCTCCCTCGAGGGGCGGGAAGGCCATTTTTGGCCTCTTCTACTGCTGCGTGGGCCCACAGGGCGGCAGAGGAGGAAGAACAGCCTACCTGCCCCTCAATTGGTGGCTGTGGCAGCCGTTTGAGTGGTGGGAAGGCCATTTTCAGTGGCGGAGGAAAAGCAGGAAAAGCAATCTACATATCAAAGGGATAGTCAGAGCAGTAAACAGAGTGCCCTGACCTCTCTATCTTTCTAACTATTTGGTTTGTCCCGCTCTGAAACCTGAGAAAAAGGACAGCGTTGAATCCTCCTCATCCAACACTTAGAATTTTATCTATATTTGAAAGTATGATATATAGATGACAACTGGAGAAGGACTTATTTTTAGATATTTGGAAACCCTTTATGGATGCTTATGTGTAGATTTCTCACTATTGCTGTCGTATTTCTACTACGTATGAAGATTTTTTCTTCTCAAATAAAATAAATTAAGAAGAGAGAGAACAAGCCTATGCAAGTCCACTTGAAAGCAAATTGATTGATGTTCAGTGAGAATGGACTCCCAAGTACATGTGTATTTTGTTAATGCTAATCACTGTCCGTCTATAATATAATACTACATTACAAGGCTTCAATCTTAAACTTTGCTTTGGTTAGATAATGCTCATTATTATATATTCAATAAGGAAGAGCTCTCATATATTTAATGCCTAGATTCTTATATCCTAAGCATGGAAGCCAAGAGTGGGTCCAGCTTTTCTTTTTCACTATAGGAAACTTGATTTTTTTAAACAAGAGTGTACAATTCTTAATTAATGACACCCTGCATGTATTTTTCCATGCAAATGTAGGTTTTTTATATTGGAATCAAGAAGCAGAGTGATTTGGCCCTTACTTTACATTTAAAGGGCATTTTTGAGAATGTATACCCAGGTGACAGCTAAGGTTAAAATACATGGCAGCTTTTTGCTAGATTCAGCAGTAGTGTAACATAGCAAGCAGAAAAACCATCAGACAATCTGACACTATTTATCACAACTGTAGCCTGTTCAGAGAGGCCCTACAGTGAATCAGAGAATAGTGGCAGGTCAGGATTAAAGTACACTGACAGCTGCATGTAGGGAACTTGTACAGTGTCTATGTATACCTGGATCAGACTGACATCAACTGTCTATGGCTTCAGGAACCGTCCCCACGTTAAAAAAACAACATAAATAAAGGAAATATTCATAGAGATGTGAGTGCTAGTAACATTTTGGAGAAAAGGTCACTGTAGCAATGTTTCTGAAATCAAAACCTCTAATAGTTTGCAGCTTCAGGCATTTTTCAAGAAGTTAATTCATGGTAAATATATACTTTTCTGGTAGTGGCATTAAAACAGCAATGGGATGCTTTGCTTACCCAGGATGCCTTTTCTTTTTTGAAATGAGCTTTAATAAATTATCACAAGAAAGGATTATTACAGTTCTGAATAACAATAAATAAGAGTAATACGCTTCAGGGTACGCTGTGCTTTTTTCCTACTTAGATATGCAGAATTAGCAACTACAAAGCCATTCCACGTTTTATTATTTTGTAAAGCTATGGATTGAAAAGAAGGACAGAATGACAGAGGAATTTGCAGATAAACTTCTAAAGTCCATGGCAGATGCAGATCACAACACTAATGTTGTGGAGGTCAAACACTTTTTAGGTCTCTCGCACAACCCATGTTAGGACTAGTAATTTCTTGGAACTGAATCCATGGGCACAAATTTATCTTTTAGTCAGAACCAATTTTAGATTTTGTTTCTTTCAGATTAAATGTTTGTGAGACTTTTCTTGGGTACAGCAGAATTAAAAAGTCAGTCTTTATAGATTCATTTCCTGGATTCTCACCCCAACACAACCACAATCTGACTGCAGTTGTGATAGGATTGTGAAATGAGATGTTATTTATGTTGATTGATTCTACTCAGAAAAGATTCTGACTAGTAAACCTGCTTAAGTTGCCTGTAAAAGTTACTCTGTGGCAAATGATACTAATTCTGACCGTTTTGTCTTGTGGAAGCAGTATGGTCTTGAGAAGTTCCTCAACACAGTCCCATCATGTATTTGGGTTCTTAGTTCTAAAAGGTTAGGCTAAGAATGAATAAATAAGACAATATTTGGTATCTCATTGCACCATTTCCCACATATGTATGCATCACTTAACTTTTTTGACACGATTATTGTTCAGAACAACTGACAGCTGAATGTGTGAAGTGACTCCACTGAATTCAATGGAGAATATATAGCATCTCATTCTGCAATCAAGCAGAGTATAAAACAAAATAAAATCACATACAATAACAATAAAAACTATGCCCTGTATTCTCTACTTTGCTCAGAAAAGTCTGAAGGCTTCCTCCAGATTAAATGCCTTCCTTCAGCTTAAGTGGCTCCTCTTCCATGGGAAGAAAGGCCCTTATGTTAGAAGAAAACTTCAACCTTTCCTGAGCACAGTGGTAGGATACAGACCATTAAGAAGGAACAGCAAAGAAGCACTGCTTTCTGCCCTTTTTTTCCAAGATAGGAGGGGGGAGAAGGGAGGGGGAATAAGGTAGAGGCAGAAGGGGGGATGAGGAAGAGAGTGGGGAGTGAGTGGTCAATCCTTTCAGGAACTCTCCTTCTCTGATCAATGGGATTCTCTAGGAGAGTGCCTTTTTAAAACAACCCTGCAAGGAGTTAAATGGGCAAGCTTATCTGAGAGCAGCCTCCATTTTGTGAGGTCTAGCTGCTTGGTGGAGATCTGAGACACTGCTTGGTGGAGATCTGAGACACTGCCTGCCTGCTGCTGACTGTTGGCTCTCTCTGCCTTGCTTTGGAGTGGATTTGATCCTGCTGCCTACGGAGATTGTCTGCTGCTCCACCCGAAGGAGTTCTGCTGCTGCCTGATTTGAGAGTCATACTCTCACTGTTTTTTTCCCCGTTGGGGGGAAGGAGTTGATCTGGGAGGAATAGGGTTGGGGGGAAGGGAAACTGTTTTAGTTTGCATTTTAAAAACTGCTGTTTTGCTATATGGGAGGGTGCTTTGGTTGGGCTTTTGTGGGGGACAGGCTTTGATTTCTGGCTTTTGAACTTGGTTATGTTTATTGCTATTTTGCTTTTAGTTTTTCTGGGTGGGGGGAGTCTTTTGTTTTATCCTATTGTGGGTGATTGGTTGTTTGGTGTTTTATCGTCCCTGTGAATTTTATTAAATTCACTTTTCTTTGGGGGCAGGTTTGTTTTCCTGTTGTGGGTGCTTTCTTTGTTGTTGTAAACTTTTGCTGGTCATTCTTTGGGTGGGGGAGTTCCCGTTGTTGGGACTTGCACTTTATTTACAGCACTTTAGTTGATGGTTTTTGCTGGGTTCAGTTTTCTGTTGGCATAGAAGTTTGGTTTTGTGTTCAATTGTTAGTTGGAGCAGCATGGGGTATCTTTTGAGGTGGGCTTGGGGGATGTGAATTTTCCATCCCTCAAGCTCACCCCAAGGACCCAGAGGATGTTGGAGGAAATGGCATTGTTGGTGAGACTTCCCCAGTTTGCTCTGAGGCCAGCAGCAGGCTCATGTTATTATAAATTATTAACTGTTTCAGTTTTGCTTTAACTTCCATACTTTTAGCATTTTTATGTTGTTGTTGCTAGAGATGCTTTTTATTATTTATTCTGCCTATATTTAAGGAAAAAATGGCTAACAGTTTCCAGGAGTTAATGGTTTGAATCCCCTTGAAAATATCAGCTAACAGAAGGGATTTCCATTAGTGGAGTGGAACTTCACCTCCACCCTCCTGCTGCAGCCCTAAATGTCCCCTAAAATGCTGCTCCTAGGGGACGAGGATCTCCCCCACAGAACAGAAGGGCAGAAGTTGGAGGCTTCCAGAAAGAGGAGGAATCAGGAAAAATCTTCCACCCTTCTATCATTGGAAACTTCCCACTGTATACAACCCAAAGTTTAAAATGCATTTGTTTAAAATAAATAAGGTTACAATGATATTCAAAATCAGCCCCAACTAAATTCAGAATCAAATGTCATATCATCCATTCCACAATGTTCTTCTCCAGAAGCAAATGCTAAACATCTACATAGTGAGTTAAAATGTTCCTCATTTGGATATGTACAACACATTTTTAAAAGAGACATTAATTTAATATTTAGGCATATGAGGAGACAGGTTTGAGTGCATTGCTATTTCAGTGTGCAGTGTGTTCAAATCTGAAACCACCAGGCACACAAGCAGTTTCAATGATCATGGAATAAGGGCAACTCATATAGATAAGTGCTGTCGCCTCAGGCTGCCTTTAGAATAAACAGCAACCAGAGCTTTATTCAGTATCAAAGTGCTTGTTTCTGAAAATTACTCAGCAGCATTCTGCAATCAGAGTTGGAACGTTAGAAGCTGGAATCATAAAACACGAAAGAGAGACAATAGTTAATTCTTTTTCTTGGTGCTTCTTTTGTAAGATAAGTCTACAGCTAATCCGTACTGTGAGGCTTAAAAGTGGTTATCTTGTACCCACATACTATTGCTTTGATTGTGTTTGGTAACACCCCCTTTCCCCCTCCAAGTTGTTAGTATTTTATATATGCAAATCCAAAACTGCTGCTTTTGTTCATCAATGCCCTGCTTCGGAAACTGTATTACTAAATGTTACTTGTGTTTCAGAATGAAATGTGTTTTTAAAGGTTTTTTTTAAAATGAAAATAATGTACACTATATTTTACAAGAAGATTCTCAAGATCTACCATATTTTTTTAACTGGGATTTCTGACAAATTCTGGAAATCCAAAAGTAACTGTCTTCCTACACTGAATTATTATCAATGGGATGCACATTCCCATTTGCCACTAGATGTGCTAATGCACATTCACATCCATAACAAATGCAACTATGTCACAATAATGCACATCAATATTGCATAGCTACTTTCTCAGGAAAAGAAGAAAAGATAGGCAAAACATTAAAGACATTGCATAAAGCTCAAATATTGCAAGGACATATCTGTATGCAGACTTCAGTATAGAATTCTGAGGCAAGTTGGAATTATTTGAGGGAGGAATGGTATGAGGTATGTTGGAAATGTGCTGAGGCCTCATCTCCTAATGCATTTTTAAAATTTCTATTATTTTCTTTTCTTCATCACTAATGACTACAATGATATACCAGATATGCTAGGCATGTCACATTGCTTCATTTCATTGTCATGCCACAGCTGTTGCCTTCCCACTTCTGTTAACACATAGAGTTAACCAATGGGGAGGTGGTTGGCCCAATGTTAAACACACACACACACACACACACACACACAAAATGATATATCCAAGGTCTGCCCCCTTACCCAATTATAGAACTCATGAAATTTATGCTGGCCTTATCCTCTCCTGCACATAGAATGTGCTGAAGTGCCAAGCTTCATGTCTGCCCCCCAATGTGCTATGTTAACAATGAAAGATTTGGTTGATACTGTTCATCTCCAAGTGTTCCCTCCTGGATGTTGCTGGGTGGGAAGCAGCCCTGCCCAACACATAGAATTTTGCTGAGAGCCATCATAGTGCAGTGAATAGAGTGTTGGACCAGAATCCTGGGAAACCCAAGTTTGAATCCTAACCTTTAACATGGAAGCTCTCTGAGTGACCTTGGGCCCATCACAGACTCTTAGCCTGGCCTACCTTACAGAGTACTTATAGGAAAACGGAAGAGTGAGGAACAATGTTTTAAGCTACTTTGAGTTCCCCAGTATGGGAGAAAAGTGGGATATAAATTTTTAAAATGCCCCCTTCCCAAATGATGTGCGTTGCTAAACCATCCATGGTCCCATTATGGGATTAGCCAGTTGCTTCAGGGCCAAACATATTTTGGGGGGATTCCCCTATTGTCATGGAGTAGGGGGCCTAGTGGGGGCCTAGCACCCTCTCCCAGGAGCCCTCTAGTTCCACAAACATACCCCTTTCCCTCCTGCTCCCTTCAGCCTTGGAGCAGGCAGCCTTGTACTAGCTGCCATCACCCTGGTTTGGGAGTTCAACTAGGGAGGGCCCAGAGTACCCCTCACACACCCTTCCAAGCAGCGCCCCTCTATTGAGGAGGGTGTTGTCAGATGACTGGCCAAGATAGAGACAGGAGAACTCTTGCAGAATAAAACAAACTTTTATTTAACAAGAAGGTGACGTATTTGAGCATGAGGACATGCCAGCGTATTATAAAATATGCAGGTTTTTATTTAGCACTAACTCTGGCTTAGTCTGTATTTCAGTCAGCCTCTCAGTTACCTGTCAGCAGCTACCAGTTTGCTACCAGAGCCCTGCAGGGCCAAGACTGAAGGACATGAAAAGCAAAAAACTATCCCCTAGAGGCTGCTTGTATACATTACATTTTCCCCCTCCATAAAATTTTACTGATCTTCTCGAACCAGAATACCTGAACAGTAATACTAAGAAGAACATGAAAACTTTATACAACATAATCCTGTAACTAAGCAGGAGTAACTCTCTGACATTGGCCTCTGAACAGATGATGATGTCTGCAGTGGGTCTGCAATAGAGGGAGACACTCTACTCAACACGAGACAGTTTTCACCAAATTCTCAGCATTACTTTCTGGGATCCCAGGGAGATGTATAGTTGGACCTCCAAAGTCTGAAAGAGAGACTGGGTAGGCTGGGCCCATGGTTTGCTACTTGGATGCAATGCTAGGGAGTTAAGGGCAAGACACCTTGCCTCCTCAATTGATCCACAAAATCCATCCATCCTGTAAGGTGACAGAATAGGACATCGGGTTTGTCACTCTTCATACTGTAGTCGGTATCCACAATGAGCCCAAGTCAAAGTTTTTAACATAAACTGCATCTCCTCCTAACAAAAAAAAGTTCCTTCACTTACCTGTCATGTCGTCATTTCTTTCCTTGTTTGTGATGCATACATCCCGTTAGGTATGGTTGTAGCAACTCAAGCCTGAATCTCAATTTCCATCCCATCAACATTTCAGCTTCAGATAGATTTTTGGTAGAATGTGACGTAATTTTATAATTGCACAAATAATGAGCAAGCTTTGTATTAAAGACCCAGTATTCTGGAAATGCCTTCCTTAAAGGACTGCACTGCAATGCCACTAGTCCATTTAATGCTGGGTGATATGGTGCAGATGTAATATGCTGAATGCCATTTTGTTCCATAAATCTTTTGTTGACTAATAAAGAAACTTACATTATCCATCACAAGTATTTCAGGTAGTCCACATATACTGAAACACTTCCTTAACTTCTCAATGGTAGCTTCACTTGTTGACGAAGACATAGACATTTAGAATGTGCATTAACCAGTACAAGGAACATTTTACCCTGAATAGAACCAGCATAGTCTATATGTAATCGCCTCCAAGATTGATCAGGTCACACCCAAAGATGGAAGGGAGCCACAACAGGCATTTTATGACTTTCTTGGTACAGTTCACACACCTGTACCAATCCCAGCCATTACAGCTAACTTGTAGCTCAACTTTTCATTTTCGTGATTCCAGAGTGAGCCTAGTGCAGTTCTGATAATATGGTCTCTCATCCCTATTTTGGAATTACTACAGGGGAGCTCCACAATACATATCCATCACAGACATTCAATTCACATCAACGTTGGTAGAATAATGCAAGTTCATTTTCTTCCAAAATATGTGGCCATCCCCTCAAAATAAATTCCCTAACTTTAGCTAATATGGGATCTGTATCATTCCATGCCTTTATATGTCTAGCTGTCACTGATGGAGAGGCAAGGCAATCTATGAGTATGACACAGTAATCATGGTTTACAGTGGTAGGCACATCAGGTAATGGTAGGCTGCTCAAATGGCCCAGTTCTTTTCCATCTCTATACACAATATTATACTGATAGGCTCACAAAATGACAGCCCATGTCTGGATCGATGGTGAAGCCATCTGTTGTTCTGCTTTCATCTCATTAAACAAGAAAATCAGAGGTTTGTGGTATGTGCAAATTGTTAATGTTAAAACTATGTGTTAACATTAAAACATATGTTAAAACCATGTCTTTATCTGGTTAAGAATGGACTAGTACATCTGAAGTTTGCTGGAGGTGTTTTGAGTTTTCAAACGCCTGTCCTTGAGACACTCCTCAGTGCCATGTGACCCTTTTCTTAAGCAACGTATAAAGAGGCCTGATAAGTTAGGTTAAAACTTACTATAATAACTAAGCAATCATAAGTAAGCTTTTAGCTCAGAAAAATTCTTTGGTCTAAGAGCATTCCAAATTGCTTGGATTTTGTCCATTACAGGGTGTAGCCCTTGAGCTACTTTATATTCCAAATAAATCATGTCTGGCTTCAAAAAGGAACATTTACTTCTTTTAAGGTGCAATCGTGCCCCCTTCAGTCTGTTTAAAACTTCCACCAAATTTTGTAAATGTTCATGTGTTGTGGTCCCAGTGATTAATGTCATCCAAGTAAATGACTACATAAGAAATCCCTTGAAGTAATCCTTCCATGGTCTTTTGAAAGATCGTTGGGGCAGATGAGACTCCAAAAGGTAAGTGATGAGGCCTGAAGAGACCTTTGTACATAATGACTGAATAACGTATTCCTTTGAGTTTTTATCTAGAACAAATTATTGATAGTCATGGCTCATGTCTAATTTTGTAAAAAGCTGATCTCCTGTTAATGCTGTAAAAATATCTTCTATTTTGGGAATAGAGTATTTTTCCAGCTGTGCTACCCTCTTAACAGTCAATTTGTAATCTTCTCATATACTCACTGAGCTGTCCGGTTTTAACACAGGTACAATTGGAGCTGGCCATTTTGAAAACTTTACAGTTTTAATAATCTTTCCAATTCCATTTTTACTTTTTTCTCATCGGAAAAGGAACCGATCTAGGTTTAAAATAACTAGGTGTAATGTTTGTTTTTATGTATATTCTTGCCTTCATACCTTTCATAGCATCTAATTCTTCCAAGAAAAATTCCTTCTCCAGTTTGAAAAGCTGAAACTGTTCATTAACTTTAAACTCAAATCAGCTAACCATCCCATCCCTAGTAAGTTGAGGCCACTTCCTGAAACCACTACCATTGATAACAGTTTTACTTTATCTTTGTAGGACACAGTGACCTCAGCATCACCTAGTAACTTAAGAGTTTCTCCTGTATATATTTTCAATTTAATTGTACTATGCTGCAATAGGAGTGCCTCCCCATCCTGCCATAATGCCTCAAATGAGGTTTGACTAATATGAGTCACACTGCAACCTGTGTTCAGTTCAAAGGAGAACTTCTTGTTGTTTTCATGCAATGTAATACAAATAGGGTCCATCTTAGAAATGTTAGTTCCAGTCAGATTGTAAATGGTATAAGCTACATCCTCAGGCACATTTACAGGACTTTCATCTTCTACTGCATATATTCTATGAGTTAAGGATTAATGTTTCACATTACTTTGCATTATAGATCTGCAGACCCTTCTAATGTGGTGAATGAAACCCCAAATGTAACTGTTTGTATTTTTAAATCTACAGCCTGTGGAGACATGGAATCTAGCATGATGATGATAGCTGTCCAGACATTTCTTTCTCTTTTCTAGTTCTTTGATATCTTTCAAAACACATTCAGGTATCCCTGCCATGGTATCTTCATCTGGTATAGGGGCAGTGCCTGAAAATCCTGTACATTTTTAGTCACAGATTCCATAGGCAGGGCCAAAGTCAATGTCAAATTAAAGGTCAAGGTGGATTCAGACAGTAATCACCGCTGGATTTTTTCATCATTTATTACACAGATTAACCAATCCCTTAAAATCTGCATCAATGTGGCACCATAATTGCAGTTTTGAGCTTTGTCAGGTTAGCCACAAACTCCCCTATGGAGTCATAAATAAATAATCATAAATAAAATTTAGAATGTTCTGCTATCTCATTAGGAATGGGATTAAAGTGATTCTTTAACAAATTTACTAACTCTCCAAAAGTTTTATGTCTGGATTTTTCAGATAGTGACAGATTTCTCATTAAACTTTAAGTGGAAGGCCTCCCACTTCTGAACAGATTCACTTTCTTTTCATCCTTATCTGTTACATCATTTGCAGTGATCCTCTCCTGCCAGTAGCTGCTCCTCCACCTCGCATCTCCTGAGAGAACACCTTCCCCTTTCAGGATAGTTTTATATTATTTCTCCCACAACCCAGACTCCTTTGTGCTGACTGGCCTTCCTTTTCCCTCCAATTTTCCCTAGTCCAGTCCTAAAGCTGAGATCCTGGGAAGTGTAGGCCTACAGAGGAATTGGTAGTCAGAGCTATTGGAAATTTACTTTAGGCCTCAGGCTTCCTTGAGGCCTACAGAACTAGGAGTGACACCTACGATTGCGGGGGGGCGGGATCATTAGGCCTTGTTTTTGACTGGTTAGGCCATAACTGTGAAGAATCAGGCCTGATTGGGCCTATGTCATTATTAAAAGTATATGCATACATGGCTAGAGTCAAAGCTTTCTGTGTAAGCACTAAGCATACAATAATATTAAAGTTGCCAGGCTTCAAGTGGTAGTTGGAAAGCTCCTGGAATTACAACTAATCTCTAGGCAACAGAGACCAGTTCCCCTGGAGAAAATGGCTGCTCATAAGGGTGAACTCTATGACATCATACCCCACTGAGGCTAGAGTTACCAGCCTCCTGGTGGTGGCTGGAGCTCTCCCGGAATTACAACTGAACTCCAGCCAAGAGAAATCAGTTTCAATGGAGAAAATGGTTGCTTTGAAAATTGGAAGGTGGACTATTTAGCATTATACCTGACTGAGGCCACTCCCATACCCAAACCCCATCCTCTCCCAAGTCCATCGCCCAAATCTCCAGGAATTTCCCAACCCAGAGCTGGCAACCCTAAGTAACATAGGAGGACTAGAGCAGGAGGACTGTTGGGGGAGGGGGGCAAAGGGACTTGCATGTAACATTAACAACTTTGTAGTTTTTCATTTTCTTTTTCTCCCGCTGCTATTTAACAGGCAATAGTGGGACACCTGGCAAACCTATGTAAAATAGAACAAAGGGAGATTTATAGGTTTTTGTAAGGTTTCACGTTCTCCTAACCATACAATAGTCTTACATGTGTAAACCCACTACAAATACACACATGCACATGCATGTAAGCAGGTTCTTCAGGGAATCATCTCTGTCTTTATCATTGATTTTGGCCTGAAAATTTAAAAAAGTAGATGTGCTACCCAGGTTTCTGTTATTTATCTTACACTTTTGGTTTTCAGAGGTTAATTATTTAAATTTTAAATATGAACAAAGAAAATGTAAATTATATCTTTTCTATTTAATAATGAGTGCTTAAGATCTACCAATATTAGGATTTCCAGGTGCTGGCCAATGTGTCCCTCTACACGGCAATCACTGGTTATCAGTGAGAGGAAGCAAGCCACTCAGCAATTGACTGCCACCAGTAAGCATCTTGGGCAAACAGGTGTGTGCACCTCCATGCCCTGCCATGATGACATCACTCCCAGAAGTGACATCATTGCAAGGGGAGGGAGCACACATGCACTTTTCAGCAGGAACTATTCCTTAAGAATTGGCCCAAAATATAGCATTTTAGACTGATTCTTAAGAAACTGGCCCTGGCACAAAGTGCTCCCACCCTCCCATGTGATGACATCACTTCCAGAAGTGGCATCATCAGAGTGGGACATGGAGGCACTCGAGTGCTTTGTGGGCATGCAGGAGATACGTACAACAAACCCCTTGCCCACTCCCACCCCCAACTCCTTCTAGTAACCAGGAAGACTGGCAATTGTTAAGCAATCTTTCTTCACTTGTTGAACTCCATCTACCATCATTGGCAATGGTCCATGCATTCATGGAGGTCTGAATCACAACCAATTGGTATACTATACACATTATGTGGCAATATGTACTGTATACATTTTTGAATGATGGAATGAATTGGATTTGTTTTGCTGGATTTAGATAAAAAAGAGAAATAAGATGCCAAGTTAGATTGATGGGCCTTAAATATTTAATCATCCGTACCAGTTGAAAAATTAGTATATAAAATGAGATAGCAAACTATATACCTCCCCTCCAGCCATCAGGCCACTACTTGCCTGGGCGCTGCAAGCCTGTGTGAGCCTGTAAGGAAAAGGCCATGCCCTGCGAGACAAGGTCAACACCACGCGGCGAATGACCAACATGTGAGGCGGAGGTCCGCACCTCCCCTCCAGCCATCAGGCCACTACTTGCCTGGGCGCTGCAAGCCTGTGTGAGCCTGTAAGGAAAGGGCCATGCCCTGCGAGACAAGGTCAACACCACGCGGCGAATGACCAACATGTGAGGTGGAGGTCCGCACCTCCCCTCCAGCCATCAGGCCACTACTTGCCTGGGCGCTGCAAGCCTGTGTGAGCCTGTAAGCCTATAACACCACGTGGCGAATGACCAAAATGTGAGGCAGAGGATTGCACGCAGAGGCCCTGTCACTACCCGATTGGCATCCTCTTGGCCTGATGAGCCACCCAGAAAATCATGCTGTGTCCACATATGAGGCTTCAACACCTCCTGCAGTGAATCACAGCATCTAAAAAGAAAAAGAAACAATTAGACACAACTCTTTAGAGTGTCAGCAGGGGTGCACGTATGCCCAATACACCACCTACTATCACCGACCTACTCTTTGGTCCCAGATAGCCCAGTGCAGTTGCACTGCTCGGACTCATCACAAGGGCCCACCTGAACAATTGTGCCCCCACTGTCACTGATCCATCTTGGACCACCTAATATGAAGGGTCACTGAATCAGTCTCAAACTTCAGGTCCTCTGCCCTCAGTGCACACCCAGACAGATCTGTGAGGGATTGGGCCACCAGCTCACTCCTCTCAGAGTTCCGCAGAAGGCCATCAGTGACGTTACATGAAATAGTGCAGACTCAAATCCTGATAGGCACACCTTTTTCCAAACAGAGCCTAAACCCAGGCTGCAAGTCTGTGTGAGCATGTAAGGAAAGGTCCAGACCCTATGAACCAAGGTCATACCACCCAGGTGAACAAACTGAATGTGAAATGGAGGCCGCTCCACCCTCCAGCTCACAAGGACACCCAGCCTATGCATGCAAGGGCCATGCCCCACAGCCCAGGTTATTACTGCACATGTGAATAACAATATGTGAGGCAGAGGACAGCTCCTCCCCTCAAGCACACTGGGCCACGCAGCCTATATATGCTCGTCTGTGGGGCCTGTAATAGAAGGGCTGTGCCCTTGGAAATTTCAACTCATTACCCCCTGGTGAATGACCAGGAGTGAGGGAAAGATCCTCATGTCCCATCAAACGGAAATAACAGCTGGCCATCATGTTCCTTGTGGCTAAGTGCAGTGTCAACCAGACCCTTCCTTAAGGGCTTGGGTCATCACTGTGCAAATTCTCAAGAATCTAACTTTCACACCAACCATTAACATCATGTAGCCCCAGAAAATGCCCAGGCCAACATCAAACGGGGAGGTTTACTGGTGAACCTAAAGGCGCATAAGCTGCCTGATGGCTGCTACTGGATACAAGGCGAGCCCCTTAATTTCAACCCCACCCCCATAACTGTGGGATATATCCACTAGCCATAACTCCTACAGACCAACCTATGCCCCAGCCTAGAGACCTCCATCTACTTAGACATAGGTGCACCGTGTGCTGGGGGCTATAATATCTGGTTGACCAACAACCACAGCCATCCCTGAAGGCCTAGCTCAGAGGAAATCTGAGGGCAAGCTGCCCTGTTGCATCTGCAGTTGAGACTGGGTGTTGCTTTGAAACATAAATGCCAGGACCAGTCTCCGGAACCCATCTCAAAATCCTATATGATTTGGATGAAAGGGTTAGGTATGGGCATCACTGCCTAATTGTCCACGTGAAGTGTGCTGAGGGGTTATCTAGTTCCCTCCCCCCACACCAACTGCCAGGAGGATTGGAAAATTCCAAGCATATACGGTGTATAGTAAGTCCCCCATTCTGACTGGTAAATGGGCCACTGCTCAGCCCACCAGCGCCCCTGAACTAAACTCAGAGCTGTTAAGCCCCAAGGCAGCAGAGACTCCAAGGAAACTCCACCTCTAGGTATCAACACCCTGGAGACAAGGCTCAAAGCCCAGCCAGCTGCTGAAGCTCCCATAAAGGAGGCCGGCTGGCAGCTGCCTGGTCCATGTACAGTAAACCACCTTAAATCTAATTCACTGTCTCCCTCCTCAGGTCTACCTCATCCTTCTCCTCCACTTCCTGAAGAGGAGGGTTAACCCCCAAACTGCTGCTCCCTTTATGACTGTCCCTTTATAACTGAATCAAGAAATAACTCAAGACGCCAGACTATAAAACTCAAAGGCAATACCCAAGAGGATACAACCCAGGAGTCTAAACATGGGTGCCTGGAGACTGTTGCCTGACCCCAGGAGCCCCTCCAGTGGACTTACCTATCTGCCAGTCAGGTTCACTGTCACCCTCCCATGACTAGGTTACAGCAGCCTAGGCCAGTTCTGCTACCAACGTCAATTGTGCTAAGGCTGCAAAACTGAGCAGGGGTAGGGGTTTACAAGCTACCACCCTGAGCATATAAACCCTTGCTAAGCCAATAGCAATAATATGTGAAGCAATCTGCCTTTCAGATGACTGCAAGCCACCCCCTACCCCAGCCTCAGCCAGGCCTTCACAGCTGTAGCTGTAAGTACTTTCTCCAATACAGTGAAAACGTTGGGGAGGAGGGGGGCTAGATAAACTAGAGGCCTGCAGGGACTGAGCCTAACCATGTTTCAGCCCTCCTGACTGATGGACACTGATAGCCCAGTATTTCCTTACTCCCTGTGGCCACTTCATCATCCTCAAAGGTTAACTGTGCAGGTAGGGCTGCTTTGCAGGATACATATTCAGTGACTGTTTGCCCTTAACAGGGCTGCTAGCCTTTTTATTTTTTAAATTTATAGTGGCATGATGGAAATGTACAGTAACACAATGTACTGCAGTAACACATACCCCCAAAATGGAAGCCCAAACACTGTGTAAACTGCAGAGGCCTCTATAAAATGGCTGCCAGTGCTAGGCTAAGCAGGCCACAGGATGACACACTCAAAATGGCCACCCCAGCACAGCAGAAGTTGTAAAAGCCTCACCGAAATGGCCTCCACTGCCAGTAAGCAGGAGGCAAATCAGACCATATAAAACCCACACTCAAAATGGCCACTGCTGGAGCTGTGCATATTGTAGATGCCTTCACAATAAGGCTGTACTGACAGGAGGCCAAGAAGGCCACTGATGCCACACTCGAAATGGCTGCATCCAACTGAATAAACTGCCAAGCCTTTTCACAAAATGCACCCCCTGCTGCCTGAAGGCCTTAAGCCGAGCTATTGCTGCTAGAAATACTCCCTCCCAAGTAAGTATAAACGGGGGGGGGGGGAGGAAAAAAGCCTAGACAGAGAGGAGGCCTACCAGCATTCACCCTGCTAAGCCAGGAGCAGTAATGTAATCCACCCCTCAGATGGCTGCAATTCACTCCTGCGGCCTACAGAAAAGCCTATTGCTGTTTCTGCTGAAAGTACACCCTCCCAACAAAATAAGGGGAAGCAGAGCCTAATTAGGCTAGAGGCCTGGAAGGACTGGATATAACCCTGCTTTAGCCCTCCTGACTGATAACCAACAGTCCCCAAGTGTAAATAAGAAGAGGATAATAATAATAATAATAATAATAATAATAATAATAATAATAATAATAATAATAATAATAATAATAATAAAAAACTCTGCCAAACCACTGAGCCTGGCGCTGGGCCCTGGCTCTCCTCCTGTTGTTTGAAGATATCAAGCAGGGGACTATCACAGCTTTCCCCAAGAAGGTAGCTGTAGCCACCTAGCCCTGAGGGCCTGCAGTAAAACTGGCCTCAGAGGAGCTCGGCTGAGAGAGCTTGATATATGCTCTGCTCAGGCCGAGCTTTCAAAGCTGACTGAGCCCTACAGAGGCGGAGCCGCCCTTTACAGGGCCAGGCCCCACCTCCCAAAGCCTGGATGCCCAGGAATGTAAGGCTGGTCTCTCCATCCGTGCAGTGAGGCAAAAGTGGCACCCAGCCTAAACATGTTTCACATGCAGCTGGGTGTGCCATCTTACCAACAGTTTCAGTAAGCAATGCTTTTAGCTGATGACACACAGTGACTCACCCTGGGCAGCTTGCTATAATAACATTCTTGTTCATTATACCATTCCAGATGATTTGTTGGGGGTCTTAAATAATGGCTCCAACTTACGAAATTGGGTCTGCAGATGTGATGCTTTTATGGACAATCTTACAGTTTCCCAGTCCAGATCTTCCCCCTGGTTTAAACTGATCAAAAGAGATCATGTTAGATCTCCTTATTTAGTGAATATCACATCCCAAAATCTCAGAAAATCATTTACCTCCCTATGCTTTAAAACAATGCTGACAGCTTTACTTACAGGAAGATACCATCAAAACCCAATGGCTCTCTGTCTCTGCATACGTGGTGCCTCAGTTCCTGAGGATCTTCTACATTACACCTTATTTTGTCCCATGTATGCAGAGGTTAGAGCTAAATTTCTTGCTAACTTGTTAGTGGGGCATAACTTTACCTCTGATATTGACAAATTAGTTTTTTTTGTTATCTGATACTGATGCATTTGTCACTAGCAGAGTATCCCGGTTTGCCTTAGCTGCAAAAAAGATTAGGGCCAAGATTGTTTCCTCAGAAACCTAACTTTTCTCATAACTATCTGGTATTTATTAAGGTCCCATTTTAATTGTATTTTATTTTTATTATTTTAATAACTGTATTTTATGCTCGTAAGATAGATTTCTATTTTTACTGTTTTTAACTTTGTATTGTGACGGCCTTTGGCCATATACAATTAAACCTTCTCTCTATTATTATTTATTATTGGAACCTTTCCTGCTGCCCTAATGAAGCTGTAATCAGGTCTCTTTTGGAGGTGGAACGCACCGGAATGGCGTTCCGGTAGATCTGAAAAGAGGTCACGTGGGTTTTGGCCCCACCCACGTGATTCCTTTTCCTCCGAATGCAAGCCGAGAGGGGCTGGGCTCCAAAGGAACGTAAGCTGCTTGGATTCATTGTGCTCTGTTGCTTTACTTTCATTTGTGACTAGTGAGGGGGGGGGAGCGAGAGAGAGAAAATGAGTGAGTGAGTGCAAGCTGAGTGAGGCTGGTCTCCAAAGGAATGTAAGCTGCTTGGATTCATTCTGCTCTGCTGCTTTACTTTCATTTGTGACTCGTGAAGGGTGGGGGGGGAGAGAGAAAATGAGTGAATGAGTGCAAGTCAAGTGGGGCTGGTATCCAAAGGAATGTAAGCTGCTTGGATTCATGCTGCTCTGCTGCTTTGCTTTTATTTGTGACTCGTGAGAGGTGGGGGGAGAGAGAGAGAGAGAAAGTGAGTGAGTGAGTGCAAGCCGAGTGGGGCTGAGCTCCAAAGGAATTCATGCTGCTTTATTTTCAGTTGTGACTTGTGAGAGAGAGCGAGTGTGTGGGTGCAAGGAGGGCTGGCTCTCTAGAGGAGGGTAAGCTGCTTTGAGTTCATTCTGCTTTAAGAAAATAACTGGAGATTTTTGCAGAAAGGGGCCTGAGGGGTGGATGTTGCCTTCTGATACACTTCCGGTGATGTCAGGGAGTGTGACATATGCTAATGAGATATGCTAATGAGTTATGCTAATGAGTTCCTGCAGTTCTTTTTCTAGGAAATGACCCCTGGCTGTAATAAATTGAGGAAATGGACTAGGGGTCAGGATCACCAAGACAGGAAAACTGGGGGCAGGGGCAGGGTAGAATTGTCACCAAGAGAGGTCATGGAACTCTGTTACTTTTGCCTGAGTTCTGCAAGCTCAAAGAAAAGGGTAGGTTGGGTATCTGTTACAATGACAACTCTGAGTTGGAGAATTCCTTGAGATCTGAGGTTGGAGCCTCAGGAAGGTGGGTTTGGAGAGGGGAGGGACCTCAGCAGGATATAATGCCATAGATTTCCCTCCAAAGCAGCCTTTTTCTTCAGGGGATTCATCTCTGTAGCCTGAAGATCAGTTGTAATTCAAGGAGCTCTCCAGTCCCCACCTGGAGATTGGCAACCCTAGTGCCTGTGGTTGGTTTCTGTTGCCCTGAGTGAAGCTAAACTTGTTCAAAAGACTTTTGCCTTTTATAGGGCAAGTGTAAGGCTCCTCATGAAGGTTTGGGATTTTTAAAAGCCTGGCAGAGAAGCTTGGATGAATGTTTGCTCTGGGAAGCTTCATGTGGAGAAACCATTTGGAAAACTGATTTCCCTTTCACTCTTATCCCTGTCTCACTCACAGGCTGTTCCTGCCCATACATAGTTAAACTGCTTGGTCAGACTATGCAGCACTCCTGGCTGGCAGCAACAGCCGCTTTGGCTGGGGGCCATGATTTGCCTCCCTGGAGGAGGGGGGGCAGTGGTGCTTTCCCCACTATCTGGGGAACATTGGAGGGGCAGCACCAGAGGCCTTATAAGGCTGCTCCATCCCTTGGTGTCTCAGATTCATCTTATTGCTCAGAAATACTGAGGATGCTCTGTGCTCAGCTCTCCCATCCTGAGGACGAGAGACTCCACTTCACTCACCCCCCAGGCACTGAAGGTCTGTTCCAGGCAACAGCGGTATCTTCAGCTACAGTGACCAGAGTGGCTTGTGCTAGCCTGCCTGTTCCTGGTTGATGCAGCTGCTGCAGTGTTGGTTGGCAGGGCATAGCTGGGGCAGGTTGGGAAAAGGTTTAGAGCCACCACCACCCATTTCCTTTTAAGGGGCCCTGTTATTCCAGCGGCCTTGCCAGCCCCAGTGGCATTGCTGAGAGGCCTTGAACAGGGCAGTTGACACCTGGCAGCCATTTTGTTGAGGCCTAGCAGCCTACTTTTAGAAGACTGGCAGCCATTTTGTAGATGCCTGGCGGCCTACTTGTAAAACCCCAGTGGCCATTTTGTAGAGGCCTGGCAGCCTACTTGTAGTAGCCAGGTAGCCATTTGGTAGGGCCCCTGGGCAGCCACTTGTGGGTTGGCCCACTGGTTGAAGGGCAGCTTTGCCTGTATTGCTTGTGGGCACTTCTCCCATACTGCTGCTGTAGTATAGTGGTTAAGCGGTGGGGTTGCAAGGTGGCACTCTACTAGTTTGAATCTCACTATTGCCCTTAACTCACTTAGGGAAGCCCTTCCTCTCAGCCCAGCTCCCTAGCTTAATTGTGAGGATAATAATAACACCCTATGTAGTATGGTTCCAGTGTGCCAAGACATTGTTTAGAGGTTAAGAGCAGCAGGACAATTTAACGGGTTGATTTTATTGGGTGGAGTCAGGATGCCCCACAAGAAGGGCTCTGGGCCCTCTTAAGGCAAACAGCCTGCAAAAAGAGTGGCCCCCAGAAGGCACACAGCTGCTCTTTCATCCGGGTCATGCCACCATGTAATTATGGGACAACTTGCTCTATGCACATCTCCATTCACTGTAGCACACTGGTTAAGTGGTTCGGATGGGAATCAGCTCTCTACTGGTTCAAATCTCACTACTGTCATGAGCTCAATAGGTGTCCTTGGGCAAGCCACTCCTCTCAGCCCCAGCTCCCCAGCTGCATTGTGGGGATAATAATAACTTGTTCACCGCTCTGAGTGAGGCACTAATCTGTCTGGAAGAGTGGTATATAAGCACTAATCTGTCTAGAAGAGTGGTATATATAAGTGCTGTTAAGAAAGAATACAGGAAGCAGCAACCTGCCAAACATCCTTGAACGGGTCAATGAATGAACAAATGAATAATCCATCAAAAATAGCCTCCCAGTTTACCACAGGAAAACCTATTCAGTAGGTATTTGAGCATCCTTACAAACATCCAACATAGTTATTTGGATAACTTATTATTTCTAATAATTCACCTGTCCACAGAAAATTTTAACACGTAGGAGTAGAGATCAGCACCACCTGGAAAAAAATGAACCATGCAGTTCGTGGTTCATTGCATTTCACGAACCATGAACTTTCATGAACCTGCCCCGGTTCATGAACCGGTTCATTTGGTTCGTGAAAATGGCACATCCAAGTCAGCAAATCGTCACTTCCAGGCCAGCAGAAGGTCACTTCTGGGTCAGCAGAAGGTTTGCAGGTAGTTCATCCCGTTGCCTAGGAAACTGATTGATCAGCACCAGGCTGTCTGCAGTGACGAACCAAAAAATTAACCAAACGAACCAGCCTAAAGTTCACGGCAGTTCATCAGAAATGGCTCTGATGAACCACTGGTTCGCGAACCATGAACTGCCCCAGTTCGTCACAAACTTTGGTTCGTATTTCGATTCGTGCTCATCTCTACATAGGAGTGAAGTAATCAGCCTCAATTTAGCCCAAGTTAGCCATCAATACTTAAAAGAGTATTAATTGTACATGCTAAAAAAAAAACCCTATACATTTTTCACACTTGTTCCTTTCTTCTCTTACTATTTATGTTTCCAAATGATGTGTTTTTACTGCTGTTGAATTATAATGTGGCTGATAGATTACAAAGCAAAGTAAGATCCAGATCTTTTAAAGAAAATAAATCTTTAAAAATCATGTTTTGCCTTCATAACTAGTTGCATTAACTGTAAGTGTAGGGAAGGAGAGTCACAAGAGGGCATTATGGTAGAGAGCAATCTTGAGAAATGAGTTGGGATATTAAGAATGAACACATTAAGGAGTATTTTAAAATGCTTATTTTTTTAATTATGCATTATGTGGCTAGGGCCCATTTTCCAAGTTAATCCTTGTTGCATGCAGACTAAAACTAATAATACGAAATTTCAAATAAGTATGTGAGAGAGACTTGCCCATTTAAAACAATGGCTTTTGGCTGTCCTATAATGATGATAACCCTTAAGTATAAAGAAACTGTTGATAATATGCTTAGCTAGTCTTAGTTGCTAACTTTTATTAATAAGCCATGAATACCAAGTTTCATAAATAAGCACTAATAAGCCATGGCAAAATGCTTAATAAACATATTTTAGCAGAATGTTGAAGTCAAATGTTGCCAAAAGAGAAATATAATCCATTTTTAATGTAAATTGTATGATAAATATTTACTTCCCTGTACACTACTTATTAATATTTAATGTGAGAAAGGCAGGTGGTAGAACTGGCTTCCTCGTGTCTGTTTCATGAGTAGTTACTCTTGTAGCTGGACATACTCGTTCTTATTCTAAACATTTTTTTTTCACATAGAAGCTAGAAAAAATGGCTAGGAAAGGAGGAACATTGCAGGAAACAGGTCTTTCTACCTCCATCCTTCCTTAATTAAACCCTGTCATTTCCCTTCACTAGAGTATTGTGCTTCATTTCTGAGGCTGTATCATATCACTTTTGTGCTTTGTATAGGTCTGACATACTGTTAGTATGGGTGTTGAGTTTAGTACTGAGGAGGAAGATTTGTGATGGGCCTCCATAATCTTGAGACATTAGGAACCTAAAGCACATAGCAAAATATATGAATAGGAAATTTCACAGAGAAAGGGGAAAAGAAACTATAATGGATACCAGTATATTTTTAAACAGCAAATGGGGATTAGTGTAATAAATTTCATCCTATAATAGAATATTTGTGAGAACATTATGAAGTATAACACAATCACTATTTGTACAGAGCCATTCCTTAAAACAACAAAAACAATATTTGAAGTCACTTTGCAACTGCTGAACTTAGAATTCAAGATCAAGCATTCACAAAAATCCTGTAGAATAAAGTGCATTCCACTCAGTTAAATAAACCTATTATACTCATAATCACTATCTTTAATAGAACAGAACAAGCTGGTAATGGAGTTCAAAGCACGGAAATGTGACTAACATGGATTTCATTTTCAAATTTCCTGTGGTATTTGAATATTGATAGTATATCTAGACAAAGAGGACCCATTAAGTAAAGAGAAAAAACAATACCATATGATGATTCAGTTAGTGGCATCAAATCACATTCAGACATTGTATACTGGCAATGCTCTGTATGAATACAATGAGAATATTATTTTGAGCCATCTTCTAAGCAGGGAAGTATTTTGTAAAAATCCAGTATTCAGACCAACATAAATTTATAGCTAGGCTGAATTCCAATATGGTTCTAAACTTGTGCAAGTGCTTAGAACAAAAGCATCATCTCTGAAGATACAGTAGATCCTAACCATTCACATATATATGACTTACAATTTCACGTATTCACAGCCCCTCCCTGCCCCCATGTGTGATGCAGCAGACCTGAGCACATGGCCCCTCCACGTGTTTAGAAAAATGGAGAGAAGAAATAAGTGTACTAGACCCACACCCTGCCTCTACATGGTCACTGAATTCTCAGAACCATGTCTACATGGGAAGGAAATGTGTACTGGGTAAGTTGCACAGCACCAACCTCATCTGCCTGGCTAGATGACGTGTATACAAACAAAAAGAGGCTGCTTGGGAAAAGACTGAAGCCAAAACAGGACATATGCCCAACCAACTGGAGATATAATCAATTAGTAAAGAACAGTAATCTCACTTGGGGAATAGACATGGGCACGAAATGGGGAAAAAACAAAACAAGATTTTCATGTTTCGTCGCGATCCACGAATTACAAATTACAAAATTTCATGAAATTGACACATTTGCCGAAATGATTTGTTAGTTTCATGATTTGTCAGAATCCGGGGCATTTCAATGCCCCCCTTCATACCCAGAGATGCCAAACTCGCAAGGAGACTTCAGTAGGGTCTCCTCCACCCACCCTCCCAGTTTGCAGTATGTTGATCGGGAAGGTCAACGGGAAGGGTGGGAAGTGCTGCCAGAGGCCTCAGAGTCACGCTAGGACCCAGAGCCAGGAAGAGGCCTGAGAAAGGGGGGGGTGGAGGAAAAAAGGTACCCTAACCCAAAAGACCTTCCCCACAAGCTCCCAAATCCACTTTCTCTCTCTTCCCAGAAAGCTTCCAAATGCTTCCCCAAAGACCTCCACTCTCTCTTTCCAAAAGCTCCCAATTCCACCTTTGATATGCTTAGGACACCAATATAACAATAAACTTGCTGCTTTGAACCTAGAGTTCCCAGCCTTCATGTGGTGACTGAAGATCTCCTGGAATTAGAACTGATCTCCAGGCTACAGATATCAGTTCCCCAGAGAATATGGCTGCTTTGGAGGCTGGGCTGTCTGCCATTATTGTCAGGTTCTGATTGTGTTTAAGCCTGAGAGACTCCATTTTAATCTTGTCAGTGTATTAAGTGTTTCTTTTGCAGGTGAGAAGACTGTTGCTGGAAGCTTACAGAGAGAGGAGGAATGTTGTGCCTACATATATCTGCCTTTCCGACACCCTTGAGAAACTTTCACTTTCTCACCCTCGGGCCGTTTGTTTTGAGAACTGTGGGGGAGGATGGGGCCTGCAGGGAACTGCTTATTCTGTACTTCATCCTTTGCTTGGCATTCGTAACAATTTCCTAGTTCAGCTAAGATCCGTGTATCTTGGAATGTGTACTCTAATGGTTGTTTATCTCCAGTAAAGCCTTTTGAAACCAAGGGACTTTTGTCTTATTGCAAGAGGGAGGCTGAGTTGCAACTTTTAGCAAGCCACGGTCTGACAATTATAACCCTAACCCTATCCAAACTCCACCCTTTCCTGTCTCCTCCCCCAAATCTCCAGGAGTTTCCCAACCCAGAGTTGGCAACCTTATGAAACCCCAGGAATTAGTAGTTTCTCAATGATATATGCCAATTGATGCTTCTAGATGTTGTAATAGGCTAGAAATGAACTGCCACTCCTGGTGCCACTAGTAGCCCAACCTCCACTGGGGGTACAGAAGGAAAAAATAGAGGATACTGTGGTATACTGGTACAGTAGGTTTCTGAGGTGCAACAAAATCAGAGAGCTGGGAGGGGAAGGGATAACTATTCCCTGGAATGGCGAGCTTGAATGACAGGCTGCTCCCTCTTCTCTGATCAGTTAGAAACAGTCTGAAGCTGGTCAGTTTGTTTTTTAACAGGATTTGGAGTCAGGGAATCTAACAAGAAAAGTCAGTCAGGTTCACCTTTATAGTGAAGGGGAAAGACTCCTTTGCCTTAGCTGTAGTATTACTGTCCTCAGGAAGAATTCTGTCTAAGATTTCAAAGTCTAAGCGTCAGCATAAACTGAAGTACACTTACACAAACACCAGAGAACTGGCAGTGTGTTTTGGCAAGAGTGATTGGGTAGTGGGCTGAGACTCCCTTTCAAGCAAAAAAGAAGAGATTATATCTTCTCAGGAGAAGATTAATTCCAGCCCAGTTCTTGAAGGGGACTTGGCTCTGAGGAGGACCCCCGGTCTGTTGTGAAGGGAAGTCAGTTTTAGACTACTCAGGAGATAGAAATACTCTCTAGTTTCAAGAAAGAGTTAGGTGCACAAAGGAAGTGACTAACTCCAGAAAACCTGAATTGTCCTAGGGAACTTCCTGAAGAAACGTTGTTGCTGTACCTAAATTACTATGTAAAACACTTCTCACTGTTAAGAAGCAAGAATATATGAAAATAAGCTTCAAAGATACTATGTTGCCTGATACACGAAATCTATTTACCTTCATATTTCCAACCCCTGACTACACTTACTCAATCCCTGCCTGTTAAATAAAGTTATTTCTTTTTTTAATGTTATACAGGCTCCATGCTGTTTCCAACAAAAAAGAAGAAGGCTCCTGCTTTCCCCCCATCAAGTTCTTGGACTGGGCTGAAAAGCGAAAATTATATCTGTGTGTCAGGGTGAGACAAACAGACTTTCATAACCACAAATATTTACACGCTACTTGGGGCTGCTCAGTCATATCAGGGAAACTGAATTTTGGCAGGAAAATCTGCCTCATGGTGGGGAGAGTGAAGGGGGGGGGATCCATCATAACTGGTTAAATAAGTCTAATGAGGAGAACACCTGGGTTCAGCCAGAACATCGTTGGATGCCCTTGGGCTAATCACATCCTTTCAGCCTAAGTTCCTTCATCACAGTGTTCTTATAATGATAAATTGCAGGAAGGGAGAATTTTGTAAGCCCCTTTGAATTCTTTGAAAGAAAGACAGAATTAAAATGTGTAGCTAGACAAATAAGAGGGGAATTATTCAGGGACACCATCTACAAGAGGAACATAATGGAAGGAGGCTCCAGAATATGCTGGGAACTAAAAAAAAATCCTTTCAGCCACAAAAGAGTTAGTGAAGAAATCTTGGCTACCTAGGAAGCTCCAGAGTTAGGGAAGCGCTTAGGACTGTGCTGACCTTTAACTGGATGGGAGACACCTCTGTGAAGCAACACATGGGTCGATTCCCTCCATTGAACAACAGATCTTGTGAAACTCCAATACTTGCAGCCTTTGAGGTAAATCTGCTGGTCTGTAAGGTGAGATCAACTCTGGAGAGTGAAACTTGGTGATCCAGCAAGTCGTATGCCAAGAACTGTACCCTCTAAAGCCAGACAAGCAAGTCACATAGCACTGCATCTGTAACATTTTGTTCTCTTGCAGGGCAAATAGCATTTCATGCTGTTTAATGTTTCAGTTGTTTTAAATAAATAGATTTATTGCCTTTAATAATCAAGGCATTTGATTATACCTCTGTTTTGTTACATTCTTTGTGTCTGTTGTGTCATGTTGTTGCCAATTTTTAAAATAAATAGGTTACAGAGAAAGAAAAATGTCCTCCCTGCCATGGCTTTTCAGAAGGAGATATTTGTTTCCCATTTAGGAATTGGCAATTAGTTAACCTGCAAAGTTAAAGTTGTTTCACCTCAGGCTTACATGCTGAAAACTAAATTAACTTGTACGTATTTACATCGAGCCTTTATTCAAAGATACAATTGTGCTGATTTCTTACACCTAGCAGCAAGTAATTATTTTACTCAGCTTCAATTAAGCATGATAGGTAGGTATTTGAGAATTAAATTGTGTGTTAGGTGGCCAGTTTCCCTATTGCGCTTAAAGAAATCCTGAAAATGTATGAGAGGTTTTCATACCAGTGAATTCCAATGCAAGCTTGAAAAATGTATATTGCATTTTTATTGGATTTTCTTATACTGATTTTGATGTATGTCCCAAAGCAGACCTTAGCTAAAAGATTCCAAATCTTGAAATTTATTATTGTCAATAGTCTGCATGACCTTTAGTTTAACTGCATCTCGGCTGTCAGTAATAATCCAAGGCTGCACTTTCAATGATAGAAGGAGAGATTTTGCATATCGTGTCTCTAGGTCTCCTTGAAATTGTTCAGAAATCATAGTCATTTATTCCTATTGTCAGGGCAAGGTCTATTATGAAAGCCCATTTGTCTTCACTTGAAGATGAGTAAAGAAACTCCAGTTTTGCTTTGAATCAAGTACTAACTAGTGTAGTTTCTCAAATAAATCAACAAGCTGACACTTAGGCCTGTAATGTACCTCCCCTTATTTAAGATCCCTCTTTTTATGGTTCCCTCCACCAGTTCAATGCACATTTTGTCTCTTAATAAAGACCCATCATTTTATAATATGATCTTTATTTTTTTTAATGTTCTACTTAACTGGATCCAATACTGTCCTCCAAATGTTTATTCAAAAGAATTTTGTTGGTTGTTTTTGTTATGAGTTTCAGAGAGGGCATCTGGGCTTTTGGGGGCTGATGTTTTTACACTAAGCACCAAAATCACACAAAACACATTTCTCCCTCTAAACATTGATCCACCACCCAAACGCAGGCAGGCAGCATGACGGTCTGAATTCCCGCCCCCCCACAATAGACCTGTGTTCTTTCCATAAGTTTTCCTTATGCTGCGGGCAGGCAGGATTGTTTTTGAAAGAGCAGAGCAGGTGACTCACTCGCAAATGGGGGGGGGTGTTCCTAAAAATGTCTATTCAGATGTATGTCCCATTGTTATTCAATAGTGCTTACATCCAGAGAAGTGCCTTTAGAATTGCAGCCAGGGATCAGAGTCTGCATATTCCCAAACATTTCCAAAGCTGATAGGCAGGGAAAGATATCCCCTTGTGAGGACCCAATTGGCAGAGAGACAATGCCATTGCCCAGATAGCGATGGGAGGGGGGATGCTCTCATGCACATTGTGCACATTCCCCTTTCCTGCCAACAGAGTTGGTTAATAACCTAAGGGCTCTCTCCCCTTGTGATCTAACTGGTGAATGTTGTTAAGGAAATATATGGCCCCAGAATCTGACTGCTGCTGTGAGGTAAAAACTGAAATGAAACAAAAAATACAATATTTTGGTGGGAAAAAGTTGTTATAATTTGGTTTCCCAGATTCGGTTTACTGTTTCAGAAGCTGCTTTGATGAAACAAAGCAGGGATTTCTGGGCATAAAATGTAAAATAATGTGACTCTCTATTAAAGCCAAAGTTTTGAAATCCAAGTTTACACTGCTGCTAAAACAGTAAGCTTTCATTTTGTGTTAGCTGTATGATTACTTTTTTATTAAATGTGAATGGTGTGAAGCTTTACACTTCCTACCCCCCTCCCTTCCAGGACTTATGGGTGACACACTGCCTCTTCCTGACTTGCATTTGCTGTATTTTCTCCCGAACTTACCAGTCCTCCATAGGGGACACAGAGCTCCCTGAATTTCAAGTAATCATTCACTACTTGAAAATGCATGCTAAAGTGTGTAACCACATTTGGAGGCCTATAAACTTTCCTTCTATACATTGTTGCAATGGGTTCTGAAGGAAAATAAGCCTGGCTTTACACATCCTACAGTCCAGTTGTATCTGAAGAAGTGAGCTGTAGCTCACGAAAGCTCACACCCTACCACAAATTTTGTTAGTCTTATAGGTGCTACTGGACACTTGCTCTTTTCTACTGCTACAGACAGACTAACATGGCTACCCATCTTGATCTTACTTGACGTTGTCAGGCTGGTCACCCACAGGATGTCATGTTGTTGTGAGCATGATCTGAGGTCCCTCAGGACTTTCCTCTTTGAACTGGATCAAAAGAGGAACAGCAAACTGGCTTCAGGCGGGAGAGAACATGTGTATATGCCACCTGTTGCCAATACCAGAAAAAAAATCCATATTTTTTTTCCTCCTTTACCCCTTAAAAGCAGGGCCGTATTGATGGGGGGCAGGGGGGTAGTCTGCCCCTGGCGCCGCCAAAGAGGGGTGCCAGGCGCAGTTTCCAGCCCCGGGAGCACACCTGGGGAAAGGCAAATGGTACAGGCGGCCTCCCAGCCACCCACACTGCCGTTTGCCTTTCCCCAGGACAAGGGGCGCGCGGCAAGCTGGCCGCCCCTTGTCCTGGGGAAAGGCAAAAGGCAGTGTGGGTGGCTGGGAGGCCGCCCGCACCGTTCGCCCTTCCCCAGGACAAGGGGCGCGTGGCAAGCCGGCCGCCCCTTGTCCTGCAGGGCAGGTGAACGGCGCAGGCAGCCTCCGAGCCACTCACACTGCTGCCAGATCCGCGGCGCACCAGGACAGCTGGCTTGCCACGGGAGCGGGGGGGGGGTGCCCCAGCATGATGACATCACAGGAGTGACATCATCACTCTGTGCCGGGAGCATGTGCACGATATGCGCGTGCTCGTAGAGCCTGACTATGGCTGCGCTGGGTGCTGGCAACTGTAGATCCAGCCCTGCTTAAAGGGGCTCTTTTTTTTCCCTATTCTCAGCTGAGCCACATTGTGCATTAGGCCTCTTCATTACAGATTTTATTTTAGCAGATCAATGGGAAGGAAAGGGATTCTCACTGTCCAGTCAGGAATTGTGAGGCTGTATGCAAATGATCCCCTCTAGACCAATTAATGTGTTCCCAGGAGCACTCAGCAATTTGGAGTTTGTGTGCAAAGTCAGGAGCAGAAGCAGAAGTTGAGGGTGGATTGCAAACATTTTCTGGATTGAGCACAAGAAGAGGCAGGGGTTTTTTTCAGCAGGAATGCGGGGGAACGGAGTTCCAGAACCTCTTGAAAATGGTCACATGGCTAGTGGCCCCGCCCCCTGATCTCCAGACAGAGGGGAGTTTAGATGGCCCTCTGCACCGCCGAGTAGCATGGAGGGCAATCTAAACTCCCCTCTGTATGGAGATCAGGGGAGCGGGGCCACCAGCCATGTGACCATTTTCTCTGAGGGCAACCCACTGAGTTCCACCACCTCTTTTCCCAGAAAAAAAGCCCTGAGAAGAGGTATTGAACTAAGGGAAAATTTCCTTGAGAGTGATGATTACAATGGTCCCTCACATGTTGCCCACGAGAACCATGGTGTCCGTTAGTATGTTTCCTGGCACTTGTTTGCTTCATTCCTAAAGCATTCCCCCCCCCCCCATCAGCACCAAAGGATCAGTTCTGGTTTTTGTCCTCTTCACTGACACAGAGATGCTTTACAAGAGACCAGAAGGCATCAACTTCATGTCAGCAGGAGGCATCCATTTGGAAACAGCTGTCTTCTTTAAGGACGTGCACCGGGATATTTTTGGATTAAAATACACCTTCTAAAAAACAATGCAATATTTTCCAGGTATATTCTAATCAATCAAAATGGTATTCAGGGTTACAGAATACTGAATATCAATTCCCAAAAAAATCCCAGAAATATTCACCAATTTATCAAGGAATAAATTGGTGCACCATTTTACAGCTTATGCGGCTCTCCTATGCCGGTGGCACAGGGTACCAGCAGCAGCAGTCTTCGGTCCTGCCTTCTCTGGGTGCTGCAGCCGCAACGGCGGGATGGCCTTATGGTTGCGTCAATCCTATCGGTTTAACCCCTTATGCTGCTCAAGGCTATGGCATGGTCCCTTATAGGGCATTGCCCCCTGGTGATACTGCCTTGCCGCTAGGTGATCACTTGACGCAGGCCACTAGGGAAAGGATCATTAGGGGTGAGTATGTGGACGTCTTTACCCTTCTCTTCAGGGATCTGGAGAAGAGGGACAAGGACGATCTTGAAGACAGGGATAAGGGGAAGATCCGCCGCCGGCGGATTGACAGGACCTGGGCTCATTGGTTGCCTGGGTTCCTGGTTTATGCCGCGGTTTTGGCCAGGGCGCAGCCGCATAGGGCCCTACCCCTGTTTCAATACATGAATATAATATATAGGGGATACACGGATTTTGAGGGGGGGGCCTGGCTTCGTTACGACGAAGAATTCCGCATGCGTGCGGCTTTGACCCCTAGCTTGACCTGGGATCAAATACTGGTCCAGCTCTGGGTGCAGATTATGGCCCCTTCTAAGTCCACCACTGGAGATAGGACTGACAGTGGGCATATGATTATTAAGCCCGCTCAGGGCACAGGTTCCCGCGCCCTTGCGGGGCAGCAGGTTCAATCACGGCTGCTCTGCTGGGACTTTACGTCCAAGGGTGTGTGCCAAAGAAGGGCATGCAAATTCAGGCACGAGTGTCCTACCTGTGCAGGACCGCATGCACATTCCGCCTGTCCTAGGGGACGCCAGGGTGGCCAAGGTGGATGACGTTTTGGGGGTGGCGGGGGCCAGCAGGGGCCTGGAAAAGGGGCCAAGTCCAGTAAGGCGGAGGGTACTTGAGCAGTTGCTTCAAGCATACCCAAGGCGCGTGGACGCAGAGTATTTGCGTTTGGGTTTTGAGTTCGGTTTTAGGATCCCTTTCCAGGGTCCCAGGACACCTTTCATGGCAGCCAACCTTAGGTCTGTGGCTGGTATGGAAGATGTGGTCCATCACGAGATTTTAAAAGAGTGTGCTGAGGGCAGGGTCTTAGGCCACTTTGATGCCCCTCCGGTTCCATCCCTGCGTGTATCTCCTTTAGGGGTGGTGCCAAAAAAGGCCCCGGGAGAGTTCTGCCTCATTCACCACCTGTCTTTCCCCAAAGGGGGATCGGTGAATGATGGCATCCCTGATGAACTCTGCACGGTGCACTACACTTCCTTTGACCATGCGGTCAAGGTTGTGCGGCGGTGCGGGGTGGGAGCTGAGATGGCAAAGTGCGATATTAAATCTGCCTTTCGCCTGCTCCCTGTTCACCCAGAAGACTTTGATCTTCTGGGTTTTGCATTCGAGGGCAAGTTTTATATGGACAGGGCCCTTCCTATGGGGTGTTCCATATCTTGCTCGGCTTTTGAGCGCTTCAGTTCCTTTTTGGAATGGGAGTTGCGTCGCCGCTGTGCCTGCTCAGACACCGTTCATTATTTAGATGATTATATGGTGTCTGGGCCTGCTGGCACTGGGCAGTGTGCCAGGCTGCTGGCAGGCTTCATGGAGCTCGCTGATGAGCTTGGGGTTCCCGTGGCTCATGAGAAAACGGAGGGACCAGCTGTGGTCCTGACGTTTTTGGGCATTGAACTGGACACAGTTCAACAGACCTTGAGGTTGCCGCTTGAGAAAGTGGTAGACCTGAGAGCCAGGCTGGAGGATTGCTTGAGCAGGGACAAGGTATCTCTCCTTGAGTTGCAGCAAGTAGTTGGCCATTTAAACTTTGCCTGTAAGGCAGTGGCGCCTGGGAGGGCTTTCCTCAGGCGGCTGTGCGATGCTATGGGGAACTTGCGGTTGCCCCATCATCGTTTGCGCATTAACAAAGGGATGCGGGAGGATTTATTAGTGTGGAAGGAATTCCTTGCCACCTTTAATGGGGTGACCTTCTGGAGGGAGGATCTGCTGTTAGAGGTGGAACTCCAGGTCACCTCTGATGCCTCCGGGTCCACAGGCTTTGGGGTATTTTTCAGGGGGCATTGGTGTGCTGACCAATGGCCTGCAGATTGGATAGCCCAGGGATTGTCCAAAGACCTTACGTTTTTGGAGTTCTTTCCCTTGTTAGTGGCCGTGTGGCTTTGGGGATCACAATTGGCGAACCAAGCTGTCCACTTTTGGTGTGACAATTTGGCTGTAGTGCACGTGGTCAACACCATGGCATCTAGATCCCCCAGGGTGATGAGGCTGGTAAGGGCCTTTACATTGAAATGTTTGCAGCTGAACATTTTGTTTAGGGCCAGACACGTTCCGGAGGTTAACAATGGTGTGGCAGACGCTTTGTCTCGCCAACAGATGGAACGATTCTGGCAGCTTGCCCCCTAGGCCGACAGGCAGCCAGCAAGTATGCCCCAGGAGCTGTGGGAGCTTGGACGGCGGAAGTAGATAGAGTGATCCAGCTGTCCATTGCCCCCAGTACACACCGGGCCTACGACAGTGCGGTAGGGCGGCTGTTCCAGTTCAGGGAGTCGGTGGGGCTTCAGCAGTCATGGCCCATCCCGCCTGAGCACCTGATGCACTTTTGTGTAGTGCAGCGGGGGCGGGGACTTGCTGTTAAGTCTATCAGGGGACAACTGGCCGCGTTGGCCTTTGCCAGCAAAGCACGTGGCCTTCCTGAATTTACAGGTGTTTTCAGGATTCGTAAGATGCTGGAAGGCTGGGCCAGAGAACTAAAAACGCCAAGTGACCCGAGGCAGCCCATCTCCCCATCAGTGCTGAAGGGGCTGGGGTCTGTGTGGGCGGACGTCTGTTCATCTGTTTTTGAACGGAAGCTTTTCCATGCTGCTGCCTTAACGGCATTTTTTGGGGCCCTGCGAGTAAGTGAGCTGGTGGCCTCATCGTGTACAGACGCATCTGGACGGGCTTTGAATACCCAGGACATTAAATTTGTCGGGGATAAAGTCTCCGTTGGGATCAGAAGGTCCAAAACAGACCAGCAGCAGAGGGGGACCACCTTGCTTTTGGGCCCCTGCTCTGAGCAGGAGCTGTGCCCTGTTAAGGCCCTCAAGGAATATGTCACGCTTCGTGGGGAGGACCAGGGGGTCTTATTCCGCCACGAAGATCAAGCCCTTTTGACTAAATATCAATTCTGGGCTGTGACAGAGAGGGCGCTTAAGAAAATGGGATTGTCGGGGGTCAAATTCGGAACCCACTCCTTCCGGATTGGGGCGGCCTCGACAGCAGCTGCTTTGGGGTACCCCCAGCAGGCGATTCAGAGAGTGGGTAGGTGGCGGTCACGGGCGTTTCGGTCCTATGTCCGGCCCCTACATCAGTTCTAAATGGCTAACTACTTGTTCTTTCCTCAGGTGCCGTGTCGGGCCGGGAGAGGAAAGAATCCTGATTTGTGGCCACAGCATGGTGTTCTGGGCGGCCAATCAAGCCAAGAGAACACAGTTTGGATCCCAGCTGGGCCTGAGCACTGTGGCCACGGTGGATTGGCAGGGCAGGCGTGGTCTCAGATGGCCTGGCCTGCTGCCTCTCCTGTTTAGGGGACGGAAAGATCCTCCCCCACACATTGTGGTCATTCACCTGGGTGGTAATGACCTGGGGCTGGTACACGGCAGGGCCCTGTCGATGCAGGTAGCTGAGGACCTTGAATACATAAGCAGCCGATGGCCGGGTGTGCTTATAGTATGGTCGGAGATGCTACAGCGGAGGGTTTGGCGGGAGGCCTTTGGCACGAGGGCAATAGATAGGGCCCGACGCAAGGCTAACCACGCCATTAAGAGGTCTTTGGGGCAAGGCTTGGGTATTTTTTTGCCACACCCCAAGATTAGGGCCGAGTTTGCCCACCTCTGCAGAGGAGATGGTGTCCACCTGGCACCTGAGGGCAGTGATATTTTTCTAGATGACCTGCGGCAAGGGCTGCGGGTGGCTCTAGGCCACCTGTGGGGCGCGAGGGTCTAAGCAGAGGCTTGACTCTTGCGGAGGCAGGAGATTTTGGGAATAGGGTGCGGGCTGGTGAGCCCCTCTGGCATTTTCCCCATGCGTGGTGTGCAGGGTCTGCCAGGACAGCGGGATGCTTTTGATGGCTCCTTGCTAGGAGGGCAGGCGCCTGAGGGGATCCCCAGGAGCAAGGCCTAACCTCATGCTTGACGGCTGGGGCGTAAAGGCTGCTTGAGGGCGGATCCAAGGCCTGGCTGCCGGGTTCCAGCCATTCATGAGATGGCCTATACCCGGGGCAGGGGGGCTCGCCCAGACAGGCAAGGCGGTGGTCAGTGGTATGACCCCAGGGCTTGACCTGTACCGCTTAGTTAGCTCTTGCCGTGCATTACGTTATGGTCATTTAATAAACGGCCCTTTATTCCAAGCCTGTGTCTGTCTCTTCCTTCCGGCTGGGGTTACAATGCGGCTCTCCCAGCGCGGCAGAATGCCGCTTAAGCTGGGAGCCATCCTTTGGAGCCCCGCCCGGTGGAAAGGAGACAGTCTCCCTTCCCGGGCATCTGGGGCTTTGCTGGGGGGGGCGGAGCCTTGAGCTGTTACTGGCTGCTCCGCCCTTACCCAGCCTCAGTCTCTTCGATTGCTCGGCCCACCCACCTCACCCTGTTTTAGTGCAGGACTAGCTGGCTGCTGGGTTCAGAGCCAGGTAGGAATTTTTCCTTCTTTTCCCTGATTGGCTGTTGGGAAGGGGTTTTTTTCACCTACCTTGCACTAATGGCAGTGTTTGAGTTATTGTTGGGTTGTGCTGTTTAGTTGTAGTTGGCAGGAGATTTTGGGAATAGGGTGCAGGACGGTGAGCCCCTCTGGCATTTTCCCCATGCGTGGTGTGCAGGGTCTGCCAGGACAGCGGAATGCTTTTGACGGCTCCTTGCTAGGAGGGCAGGCGCCTGAGGGGATCCCCAGGAGCAAGGCCTAACCTCATGCTTGACGGCTGGGGCGTAAAGGGTGCTTGAGGGGGGATCCAAGGCCTGGCTGCTGGGTTCCAGCCATTCATGAGATGGCCTATACCCGGGGCAGGGGGGCTCGCCCAGACAGGCAAGGCGGTGGTCAGTGGTATGACCCCAGGGCTTGACCTGTACCGCTTAGTTAGCTCTTGCCGTGCATTACGTTATGGTTATTTAATAAACGGCCCTTTATTCCAAGCCTGTGTCTGTCTCTTCCTTCCAGCTGGGGTTACAATAGGACTGTTTCTCTGTCTACTTGATATCTACCTGGCTGAATCCACACTTACCGGCACAGTGCTAAGCAAGTGGAGTGAGAGCGTCTTTCTGGTGTGTTTTATAATGTCATCGCACCATGAGAGCAGCATCATGGCACGATGACATCATAAAACATGCCAGAAAGATGCTCTCACTCCGCCTGCTTAGCCCTGTGCCGATAAGTGTGGATTCAGCCCTGGTGTAATTTGTTTCAAAATATTATTTCAAGTTTTTTGAGGATTTTTTCTTAGTGGACAAATTGTATGTGGGGGGAGCCAGACTTTTGTTTTCTTTCTGATTCTTTTAAAAATAAGTTTTCCTTGGTTTTGTTTTGTGTTGATTTTGAAAGGATTTAAAAGGTTTGTGTTCAGTTATCTTGGCTTGTTTTTAACTGCTTTTCATTTTTCTCTGTTTCTAAATGCTTTTTTAACTTTTAAAGCTTTCATTTGTGCTTTGGGGGGAAGGTCCAGGTTGTAATTGTTTCTTTCTTTTTGTTTGTTTTTAATTGTTGTTGTTCTGGTTGTATAGTTGTTCTGCTACAATTGTTGTAAAGATCTTTCTGTATTGTCCTTTTTGAGAGAATGGTTGTATGGTGTTTTGGGATGTTTCTATTGGGCTTTTCAAAATTAATTGTGGCAGCAGGTTCAGAAAAAACATGGTTATATTTTAATGACAGTTAACTGTACGTGAGGGTTTAGTAATATTAGTGTTTTTTCTGGGAAAAGAGGTGGCAGAACTCTCAAGAGGAAAATGAGGAAGAAACACACGGAATTCTTTGAAATCATATTATTTTCAAGCACTATTGTTGAGTATTTTCAAGAGGTGCTGGAACTCCGTTTCCCCAAGTTCTCCTTGAAAAAAACCCCTGAGTAATTTGTAGTGGTGCCCACAATCTGTTTTGAAAATTCCAAGTTTCTTTTTTTTAATATATATATATGTGTGTGTGTGTGTGTGTGTGTGTATTGTTTTTCACATATACATAGAAAGAACATGAAACAGTTATCATTATGCTTGCCTATATCCATTATCTAGTTCTTCACCTCCTATATTTCATCCTACTACATATTTAACTGTGAAATCTATTGTATCATATACTATTATCCTTAATATTACATTACATTTGATAATTATATTTATTTGTCATCCATTTCTAGACGGGATCCCATGGTGTGGAAAAGTCTTCTTCCATTTGTCCTTTCATTAGCAAAGTTAATTTGTCCATTTCCGCAGTTTCCATTACTTTCGCTATTAGCTCTTCTTGTAGTGGAATTCTTTGTTGTTTCCAGTAAGACCATGGCAGCTAGTAAAATTCTAGCTGCCGTTAGTATATGAATTATCTAATGTTTTTGCTCCTTGCTCATATCCAGCATACAATTTAGTAAGAAAGTTTCTGGTTTGAGAGGAATTGATATCTGCAAAATAGTTTGTATTAGTTTGTGTACCATTATCCAGTATCTATGCACCTCTTTACAAGACCACCACATATGAAAAAAGTCCCTGTACATTTTTTACATTTCCAGCACTTATTTGACGTATTTTCAAACGTTTTAGCCAATCTATCTGGTTCCAAGTTTCCAATGTTCCAACTAAGTGCCAAGTGCAACTACTAAAAATGGATGTTGGCCAACTAAGATTCTGACAAAAGTGGTCCTTTTCTTAGAGAAGAGAGGAGGAGAAGTGTTCTTTTGTCACCTATGTGCTACATCAGTCTGAGTTCCGGTAATAACACACAGACACCGTCCTTTTGTTGGAATGGCCACAACTTTATTGATTACAGCTAGATGGAGCATTGGCAAGGTATATGGACATGGATCCACGTTGGCATCAGAAGGCAGGGTTGAGGCATCCCTTTTTTAAAGGGTTTTTGTGGGCTAGGATTTTCTGAAGTTTGTTTTTACCATAGCCCCTTCCTTTTCTGAGATGGCTTGTTCATAGTTTCACATTTTATAGCTCTTTTTATATTTTAAAAAATGTATTATATATTGTAAACTGCTATAGAAACCAATTTTTGCTGTGAAATGCTACAATGTACCAATGTATCAATAAAGTAAAATTACAATTTAAATCTAAAATATGTTTTAGAAATTGACAGTAGATTTTGCAATCCAAATGCATATTCTGTCCAAAATCCACTCCCTAAAGTGGTCATCTAATCAGCAATGATCTTTTAGTGGTTATTGAAAATAAAATTTCCATTGAAATACATCTAATTGATTTATTTGCTATACATCTCTCATTATCCATCACAGAATATTCATGTGAAAATGGGGGAAATGCATCATTTAATTTAATTAACCATTCAGTAGAGCTCATTTAAATATAATTTTTAAACAAGTATCTGGTTTCCAAACAAAAATATAAAATTTGCCTCCAGAATATAGCACATTTTCATAAAACACATTACCACATTTTTATTTGACTTTCTTTATCATAAGATATAAACAAGGTTGCCAAATTCCAGATGGGTCCCGAAGTTCTCCCAGGATTACAACTGATCTCTAAACTTCAGATATCAGTTCCCCTAGAGAAAATGGAAGTTTAGAGGGTGGAGTCACCCTCTAAGCATCACATCCCTACTGAGATACTGGCCTTCCCCAAATTCTACCCTCCCCCAGGCACTGCCTTCAAATCTCTGGGAATTTCCCAAGATGGAATTGGGAACCCTAAATATGAATGCTTTTGCTGGTAAACTGCTACTGTGGACATGAAGACCTCAAAATGTGGTGTGATGTTTTGCATTTAAATAGATTAGATTTTATTTCTGCTTGTTAAATATTTAGACCTAAATTTGTGATTTAGGATACGCAGATGATCTCAAGTCTTCCACATTGTTTGTGCCACCTTTAAAGGGCTGCCAAAATGGCTACATGCTCAAACCCAATATTATCGAGAACCTATCTTTCAAACATTTCCTCCCATAAATAAGCCTCAATTTTTTTACTATCAATAGTGTAACTAATTAACAAATTACTTATATAGAACAGGAATGTATCTAAGTGCTATTCTGCTGCATAATTACAGAAAACGCGTGCTACCCGCACAAGACATGTATGCTGTACAGGCATAGTTGCAAGGTCAAGAAAGGGAAAGGAGGGATGTAGATATTTTGAAGTATGTTAGCATTCTGTCTATGAATCCAGGTATTCTTAACCAATACATTTTCATATGTCCTCTTGTCATTTTTAGTATAGGGTTTTTGTCTGAATTTATTAATTCAATAGCAAAATAATTCTTGAGTTTGGGGTAGTTTAAATTCCTGACCAGATTTTTTCTTACAAACTCTTGTTTTCCTGTTTAATTTTGACCCAGACTCTAAAAAAAATTTACAGCATGTTTGCTGCTGGGAGAACCTCAAGTGTCTCTCCCAAGTCTATTGAACTTTAAAAAATGTCAGGTAAAGGTTCACTGCCTCTTTTGCTCATTCCTTTCAAAATCCATGGATACCTGGCATTGTGTCTTGCTGTTTTGTATGCTTCATGTGTATCACCTTTTATAACCAATTTTCTTTTTATCTCTACCTGTCTAACTTTGTCTTTGATTTCTTTGAAATGTTGAAACCAGATGTAAGTACAAACAATAGAGAACTATACCTATGACTCTGAACCAGCTCTGCTTGTATTGCTATACTTTACCATCTTGGAGACTTTTCAATAGGTTTAAAAGAAGTGGAGCACATACAAGTATCACATTTGTCCTTGCACAGAATTCCTTTCCCTGCCCCTTACTTTTAAGGGAGCACTACTATGGAATATCATCCCATGGTTGCAGCTGACTGTCATCTCAAAATGGAGTGCATTGTACATCGTTGATGTAATCCAGTCCAAATAAACCATTATAATTTCTCTCCGCCTTCAATGCAAGAGCAAAACATATTCTTAATGCTCTGAGAGTGCAACCCTAAGGACACTTTCCTGCAAATAAGCATCAATGAATAATACAGGACTTATTTCTGAGTAGACAGTTTAGGATTACTCTTTCAGAACGTGTTACAGCTCTGTAGCTTCAGCTGTATGTAGCTTACAAGATGATCTGTTAATGAGCCATGTCTCTCCTATTTATAATTTGTTTTCAGTGTCTACAGTAGTCATACCTGTATCAACAGTGATGTTCGGGAAATACGCAATTCTTCAGCCTGAACTTCTTTATCAGAAGAAAAAGAGGTAGGACTTGATTCTCTATGAAATAGAAGCAGAAGACTGCAATTTCTTAAACCGATTGTCCTTTGCCAATTACAGACTGTAGGTAGATCTTGGATGCTCAGTTTAGGATGTTTGTGGCAAAGAGAGAGAAGAGAAGATTACATGAAGAATGGAACAAGGCAAGTTTTCTGAACAGAGAAAACTGTAAACCTTAGAATCTTCATTTTCGGTAATGAGATGCATGCTTTACTTAGGAGGAAATCTAAGATGCTAGTGAAAGGCCGGAAAGGGGCATTTAAACCCCACGAACCACGAACTGGTTCGGTTTTTTTTTTGTTCCGTGCCCATCTCTAGTCCTGATTCCATTTCCTGAAAGGCATAATTTCACTTAACACAAGGACAAAAAATATGTTAATATCTCTGATCAGTCTGGTATCTGCATACAAGAGGACTGCATTTGGAAGACATCTTAGCACCGACTTAAACATGGCTCTGCTTTAACTTTCTTGTTATGTACTGAAAGCATTTAAACCTCTTAAGCAAATATGCAGACACACTCAAAAACACAAACAGGGAAAATTAAATGTGGCTGACCCAGCAACAGCATTATTTGGCACTTTAAGTCTCCCTCTGGCAGCACAAATGTGGAAAAAGCAAGCAGACATAGCTATGAGAAGCTGAGGAAAAGGAAAGAAACATTTCAGTATTAATTAAGTCACTTCAAAAGGTATGAAAATAATAACAGAAGGGACTGCAAGTGAAGGACAAATGGATAGCTATAATTTTAACACTGGAGACAGATAGTGTTTACAATGTAAAAAAAGAGGAATGCTTAGGCATTTAAAAGCCAGTTGAAAAGAAATGAGGCCTTTTGCTTTTGAAACTTTAGCACTGAAAAATATTGCATGAAAAACAATTTAAATATACAAAGGAAACTCTGTCCTTTAGGTTTTTGTTTCATTTTTATGGTAATATCTTTAGTTTTAATGGCAACATCACTGAATGTCAGAGCAGGTTTATTAATGCAAACATGCATTTTAAATACTAGTAACAATAGCTGCCTCCACTCCAAATCCAAGAGGAAAAGTAGAAGAAAAAGCCAAGGTTAAACAACAGCAGTTCCCAGGTGCCTGCTTAGGGCAGGAAGTCTCTCAGGGATTTTGGCTACTGTCCACTAGACATGGGCATGAACAGCATTACGAAAAGAAAAAAAACAACGAACAGCCCAATCTGCTGTTCTCGAACAAGCTGTTTGTGAGGCCCCATCCTAAATAAACAGGTGGTCATTGCCTTCGGCAGCCCTTTGGCAAGCCAGACAGTCTGGAACCTGCTGCAATCAATCCCCTTGGCAACTGGAGGCAGGGAGGGACTGAACTCTGTCTGAACTCCTTCTAGCTTGCCTTCTGGCTTTAACCCTTCAAAATACTTCCAGCAGAGAGTCTCGTTTTTGCCACTGTGAAGAGAAAATGACAGCCAAGGGGGAGACCCATGGATTGTGCCTTTCCTGGGGTGCAATCTCTCTGAAACTTGGGGGGTCTTCAGAGGACAGTGAGGACTATGTCCCCTGCAAATTTGGTGGGCATTGGACATTGGGAAGGTCACTTTTGTAAGCCCTCAAACTAGCTGCCAGCAGACACTGCTGTTTTTGCCAGGACAGGGCCCTTTAAACTATCAGCTGGCAGGCGGCAGGGGGGAATCCCCCCTTGCCACCTGCCAGCTGATAATTTAAAAGGATCTTTAAAGGGCCAGGCAAGTGGGTTTGAGGGGAGGGGGGCTAAGTGGGGGGTTGGGGGGGTTCTGGCCCCCACGAACATCGAACAACAAACATGTCCGGGAACAGTTCATGTTCATCCATGTTTGTTGTTCATTGTTTGTGGATGGCACCGAACGACGAACAGGGTGTTCGGAAGTTTTTTTTCCATTCGTGCCCATGTCTACTGTCCACTCATCCTCAGTTGATTGATGGGCAGAAGCAGGGTGGCCAAAGGAGAGCATGTGATTATTGTCATTACATGATGATGTTACTACTGAATTGTGCCAGAAGCGACATCATTGCACAGGAGACAACTATCGCACCCCCCCCCAGTAAGTTCCTGCCTCCCCCAATTGCCAGGAGAGACCTGGCAATCCTAGATACAGTATAATCTACCATCTCAGCACACTGATACATCATCCCCACCTTATTTTGCTTTAAAGATAGGTCAGTCCTTAGGTCTAATATTCATGATACATTTTTGAAGTGGAGTAAGCAATGACTGTTTGGTTTGCATCTTGCCCCTTGTAATTTTAAATGATGTTGTTTATCCACAGATCTTAAAACATCCATTAGTTATCAGTGTGTTCTGTCTGTATGTGTGATGTTTTATTTATCAGAGCAAATATGTATATGTGGCCACATGTGTGCTATGGAGATTAGTCTATCCAACAATCAAGCTCTTGCTTTAGAACCCTTATTTAGAGCATCCAGTCATTCTCTTCTCGGTAAGTTCCTGACCATTGCTGACAGGCATAATTTGCACTATTTGGTTGCTGCTCCAAACCACTTCATTTCCATAAATGGCATAGCATAAAAAAATGGAAGGAACTGAAGGAACTGATCAATAAACCACACAACTCACTTTTGCGGTACATAAAGAGAAAATGTATGCAGTTGCCACATAGTTCTCATTGTGAATATTGGACCTGTGGACAGAATCTGATCCAGAGTGGTAAGGTGTTGGGAAAAGAAAGGGATGTTTTAAAAAATTACATGTTGCTCTCAAAGAAGCCAAGACATTTTTTTAAAATGTTGCTATCAAGGTCATGAAAGTCAGAAAATTTTCTAATTATCAATGCATGCTTAAGCTCTTTCTGCAGTTGTTGCATGCAAAAGAAAACGAGTGTATGCAAATAGAAGGAATAAGATGACAAAAACATAAAAATGGATGAAGGAGGAAAGGAATGAACATGATTTTAAAAAACCATTAAGCAAACAAGAAAATATGGTCAAAAAAATAACAGGTTGAAGAAAAACACTGAACAAGCACAAGAATGAAGAACAATGAGAAAGCTGTGTTGAATAAAAATAAGGAGATATTGTAAAATATATTTTCCAAACTGAAACTCTCCTATGACTAAAAAACCTCATAAGACATGGCACAGTATTGCAATCCCCCCATCCTGCTCCAAAATTGGCATGCAGCTGCTTTCCATTGTCTACTAAGAAAGCAAGGGATTCTGCTGCCAACTGTGGGAATGGTCCACATGAACAGATCTTCATAAACTTTCTCTCTCAGGCTGCGCACACAGTTTGCCTGCTTCAGATATCAACTTCTCACTCAAATACACATAGATTTTCTCCAAGGTGCACACACAGTTTGCCTGCTTTAGATAGAATGAATGGGTTTCTCTCAGACACACAAGAGTCCAGATTTCTATACAGGTTATATTTCTCTCAGAAATGCTTACACACTCTCAGGCTGCACACAGCTTGCCTGCTTTCCCCAGACTGAATCTTTTCTCTCCACTCAGTAACTGAAACAGCAGTTCACTCTGCCATCATATCCTTCACTCATCCCTACTTTTCATCTGTACCACACCAAGCCTTTCAAGTCACACACACACTTAAAATCATTATGCTCTCCAACAAGTATTTGTCCAGCTGCTCTTTAAAGCAACTGGCAATGAGGGGGAATCCACCATATCCCTAGGCAGCCAGTTCCACTGCTGAATTACTCTTAATGAGCTTTTCCTAATATCAAGCTGGTAAGTTCCCTCCTGTTGTTTAAACACATTATTGCAAGTCCTATCCTCTGTTGCCAACAGGAACAGGTCCCCCCCACACAAGTGGCAGTCTTTTAAATACTTAAAGAGAGCAATCTTGTCTCCCCTCAACCTCCTCTCTCCAACCTGAACATTCCCAAGTTCCTCAGTCTTTCTTCATAGGGCTTGGTCTCCAGGCCCCGATCAATCTTGCTTGCTCTCCTCAGCACCTGTTCCAATTTGTCCACATCCTTTTTAAAATAAGGCTTCCAGAACTGCACACAATACTCCAGGTGGGGCCTGACCAAGACAGAATATCGTGGGACAATGACATTCTATGATTTGGATATTATGCCTTTGTTGATATACCCCAAGATTGTATTTGCCTTTTTTGCTGCTGCATCACACTAACTGCTAATATTTAGCTTTCCATTCAGCCATATTGAAAGATCATGTGCGCACACACTGCTACCAAGAATTTTACCCCCATCCAGTATGCATGCTTTGCATTTTTGTTACCCATGTACAGAACCTAGCACTTATCCTTGTTAAATTGCATCTTTTTCAAATCTTGTTGTATTCTATCCCTATCTTCAGGGGTGTTTGCTACTCCTCTCAGTTTGGTGTCATCTGCAAATTTAATGAGTAGTCTCTTTACATTATTGTACAGATCATTTATAGAAAATATTGAAAAGCACTGGGCCCAGGACCAAGCCCTGTGGCACTTTACTGGACACCGTCATCCAATCAGATGTGATGCCATTGACAACTACTTTTTGGGTGTGGTTATCCAACCAGTTCCCTATCCATCTAACTATCCTACAGTCCAGTCCCCAGCCCTCCAGTTTAAAAAAGGAGGATAGGAGAACATTGTAAGCTCCTTCAGGTCCCCATTGGGGAGAAAGGTGAACACACATGTTCACTTAGACTGAATCAGATCACTAGTCCAGGCCAAGTCAGTCTCTTCTGGCTGGTGGGGGCTCTTCAGGGTCTCTGACCGAGGTCTTTCACAATGTCCATTGCCTGCCTGATCCTTTCAACTGGAGATGCCAGGGATCACACCTGGGGCCTTCTGCATGCCAAGTGGATGCTCCTCCACTGAGCCAGGGCCCCTCCCAAGCACGGCTTCACCTTTACATCTCCTATGGGCATGACATTTTCAGGCAGATCTTCCCCCAGCCAGTCTGCCAGCTGCTTCTTCCCCTCACAGTCCTCTCCCTTCTCCCCAGTGAGGTCTGTCTATTTGTCAAGTTCTGGTCTGAGGAAGCAGAGGCTGCTCTGCCCACCACATCCCCACTCTAACCCTGCCCCAATCATTTTTATATATGGTCAGGCTGACAGCTGAACAGGAGGACCAATGCACTGTTCTTGGGGCCCTCTTCATGACTATATCATTTTACCCACCACCACCACCTTTTAATTATCAAGCCTTATAGCTGTTGAGAGATCTAACTTAAATGACCACCAATAACCTCCTCCCAAGACTTCTGAAGAACTTCAGCCATTTGGAACAAACAGTGCTGGGCTACATGATCTGACTCAATAAGTAATTCAAGTTCACATTTGTTCATTATTCAGATCTGCTTTCTGTCTACTCACACAGCAGAGTACATAGTAGTAGTTGATGTATATTTAAGCTAACACCAACTTATCTGATGTTCAGTTTCCTCTCCAGTCCAGAAGGACATATCCAAGTATAAGGCTTCAAAAAAACCAAAAAACAAACCAGGGACCTCTGTAATTGCTGTAGTTTGCATTTTGATTGTTTATTCTCATGACCAATAAGCTGTTGAGTTAAGCTAAATTTCTTTAGCATAAGCCTTTGTGAATCTCCTCATTAGAGTATCATGTTTTATGAGCAATTTTACATGCTGTTTTATGCCCTACACATTCACTCATGTGTCAGCTTCTCAGCCAATCCTGGATTCATATCAGAAAGAGACAAAAGCTCAACACATGGGATGTAAAACTGTTCATAAAATATTATGCTATGATGCAGAAGGTTACTGGCTGGGCATCCGGCTTCCTATTTAATCTAATTAGAAAATTTAGTTTGGACATGGCCACAGATGTTCCAAGCTCATGATATTCATACCTCTCCCCCCGCCCCCCCCCCGGCACAATGTGTACAACCCAGCATTCAGTCAAATACACCAGTTACATCACCAGAAAACAAATAATCTGAATTTACAGTAGAATTTAAATTTTCCAGTGTGAGCAAGGCTGATACAAAAGGTCAGGAAGCATATCCTGTGTGGCAACAATAGCTTTTGACATATTTGCCATTGTGCACAATAGGCTCTTCTTTTGTTGATACTGATCTCTGCTAAATTCAGCCCATCTTCAGCATGTAGGCAGCTTGAATTTCTAACTCCAGTACCATGATATGGGGACTTTCATATCCCTGATGTACAGTTACAGGAATGGCATTTTCTTCTATTAAATTTTTGTTTGCTTTATTTTGCATTTAGTTATTGTATTACATGATTGTATTAAATTGCAAGTGTTTAGTAAATTTCTTTTAATCTTTTAATTTCTGTTTACTAAGGACAAATTCATATAATACATTTTGCCCAACAAAGTAATCTCAACAAATTTTAGATAAACATGATCTGCAAACTTGATAAAGTGTGCGGGACAACATATGTAGAGAGGATATTGGCATTGAAGGTAAATACCTCAATAGTTATCAGCCATGATGATAATCAAAGTTAAAATATCTTTGAAAACCAGGTGGCAGTCATCATCACCAATGGAGGGATGCACTTGTTTAATGCCTTGCTTCCTGGCTTCTTGCAGGGATCCCTGTTTTCCTGTTGTGGCACTTCCGAGATGAGGACATAAGGATCTCTAGTTAGAGTACTGAAATAGTTAATGGTTGCAGGTAAGTTTCTTCTTTTTATTCTGTCACTTTATATTTTGCAATTAGACTGTCCTGTGTGTGATGTTATTTGCAAACAATACAATATGCTTATCACATTCTGCCAAAGCCATTTCTAGTTCCTTTTGGTATGAAGAAGAAAGGTGTCTGCAAGGACTCACAGGAAAGGGAATTTTATTCCCCTCTCCTGTTCTCAATTCTCCCCTTTTCCTCCATTTTCCCTCCATCCACTCCAGCGTTGTTTTTCCCTATTCCATTTATTTCCCCTCTCAATCTTCCTGGTTGTTTGGTCTACCCACGCCTTTCCTGCTAATTCACCTTGCGCAAATTCCTCCATTTGTATTCTCTCATAATTCTTCAAACTTTTTCGCTTACATTTTCCCATTCAAAAGGGAATTTACCATTGTTTACCAGTGTTTCCTCTTGGCAACTGCCGCAGGTAAGAGGGGTCATGTGAGGGCTTTTTAAGCATGGGAGTCACTTCTCAGGGGTTCTTTAGCGACCCCCCACACCTCTTTTCCTCCAATTTCTTTCAGCCCTGGAGTAGGCAAGGGTCTCACTGGCTGTCGCTACTGTGATCTGGGAGTTCAACTAGGGAGGGCCCAGAGCCTCTTTCCTTATTCAGAACAAATGAGGCAAAATGAACACATAAAGGAGTCGGCAGAAAACAATAATGCCTTCTAACTAAGGTTGTCGGTGCCCCGCTAGGGGTGGGGGATCTCTTGCTCTCACCCTCCAGCCCCCGCCCCTGCTTACCTAGCCGGCATGGGGGGACAGCCTCCCAGGGCGCACTCCCAGGTGGCATAGCACTCTTCCGGGTGGCACAGTGCACTCCTGTGCACTGCAGTGGCCTGATTTGGTGCAAATCAGCCACTACGGAGTGCAGGAGTGCTCCTGCCCTCTGCAGTGGCCTGATTCAGGCTGAATTGGGTAAGATTCATATTGAATCAGGCCACTGCAAAGCATGGGAGCATTCCCGCGCTTCACAGCAGCCTGATTCAGCCCAATGCAGCCTGATTCGGGCCCAAATCCAGTCCAATCCATGATGACATCATGTAGGCCGGGAGCGTGCACATGCAGAGACACGCACAGCACAAGGTAGGTACCAGGCCTTGGGGGACATGGCAACCCTACTCCTAACTCAGCTAACTGATAGTTTCCTACAGTTCTCACCTTTCCTGGGTCCAACCCAACCTCCCTGGGTGAGGGATCATCTCATGCTAGTAGCAGATTCTCTTCTTTGCAGCTCCTGGGAGGAAAATGCCTTTTCTCTTAAGGAGGGGCTTCCTACTGGTTCTCCCATGGTTCCTTCATTCTGATTGACCTTTCTTTTCCTTGCTATTTTCCTTTGTCCAATCCTAAAGCTGGGAAGGATCTTGGGAAATGTAAGCCTGCAGGAGAATTGGCAGCCCGGCCTACTGGAACTTAAGCCTCAGGGTTCTTTGAGTCCTACAGGTCCAGAATCATTACAGCTACTGAAAATATATAGCTTCCTGGCTATAGACTTGATTTTTATTTGTCAGAGCTGGCACAGCTCTCATTAAGTTAATGTGTGGGAGCTCTCATGTAACAGAGAGGAGAACCACAGAATACGTAATTCTTAATTATAAAATCATCCCCGCTAAGGTAAATCAGGACAAACAGTATGGAGTTTGTTTATTGAGTTACAGAATTATAAAAGTACAATAAAGGAAGTTAGAATGCACATTGAGTTTAATTGGTTTTATAACAAGCCCTCTGGCAAAATAAAATAATATTAATGCAAAATTAGTCTGTTAGGACACTGGACTTAAGGATTTTGCAAACATGAATATTATCCTATGAGCAGAACTACAAGTGACAAAAGGCACAGGTTGGACACTTGTCAGCTTCCCTCAAGTTTTGATGGGAAATGTAGGCAGCTTGGCGGAATGTTGGACAAGTGACAGTTGAAAAGTCTATTGGACAGCAGTCAGAGAGCCAAGCTGCAAGACTAGGATGCCTACATTTCCCATCAAAACTTGAGGGAAGCTGACAAGTGTCCAACCTGTGCCTTTTGTCACTTGTAGTTCCACTCTATAATAAAGGTAATACTAAGATGAACAAAGACATTTCGTAGGAATGTGATTCTGATTAACATTGTTTAAAAGGTTGACTTTCCCCCCCCTATGTACACACATTAAATTAATGCATACTTCAACATATTTAATAAGTATAGCATAAAACTGTCTCTGAAACTCTGTTGTGTTGTGCAGTAACTTTTCAGCTAATATTGGAACTTGACAGCTACCTGTTCCTCTTTGGGTGTCATACCTATGTGTCTGATTTATGAATTTTCACTGCCATCCTAAGCAGTCCATTGACTTCTAAGTCCATACTTCAATGGACTTACAAGTATGTAACTCTGCTAGGATAACATTGTAAGTCTCCTAACTATGATGAATTATTTGGAATTTTAAATGATAACAGTTTTAAATTGTTCAAGTAGGATGTTAAAGGATTATAAAATATACTAGTATACAGCTGCTAATCATAAACATACATTCTGGGTTCTAGGAACAGAGAAGTAGCATGTTTACAATCATGCTGTGTTTCCTTTGTTCTCTTGGAATAAGTGTTCTAGATCAGAGGGTCCCAACATTTTTGATATAATAACCCACAAGCCCAAATTTACTTCATATGGTGACTAGGCTTGCCAACCTCCGGGTGCTGGCTGGAGATCTCCCAAAATTACAACTCACCTCCAAGTGGCAGAGATTGGTTCCCTTGGAGAAAATGGTTACTCAAGCCAGTGAACTCTATGGGATTATAACCTGCTGAGCTCCAGCCCCTCCCCATACGCTACCCTCTCCAAGATCCACCCCTAAAATCTCCAGGTATTTCCCTCCTCAGAGTTGGGAACCCTAATGGTGATCAACCCAGGAAAGGCCCAAGAGACTGAGAAGGTATGTGAGGGGGGGGGGGTTGAAGAGATGCAGGAAGATGACAGATGTCAGCAAAGGGGTGGGAGGCAAGTTGCTCAGTCCAGCACATCTCCCACAGCAGGTAGAGGGCAATGAGGCACTGCAGGGGGGCTGAGCAAGAAGTTGGGCTGCTGATGGAACAGTGCCAAGACAAAGCCTACACTCTCACTCACTTCTTTCTCTCTTCCTCTCATTTTTCCATGTGCTGGACAGCTCCTACCTTCTCTCCAGACTTTAACCCCTTCTTCCACTTACTATCAGAAAGCTACCAGATGCCAGACAGCTCCCCCCTCCCATTATAGTCACAAAGGGGGAGAAGGAGGGGGGAAAAGCAAGAAGCTGGAAAGGAAGAAGAGGAGAGAAAGAGAAGGGTGTAAAGGGCAGAAGCCAACATTAGCGATGGCCAGTCTGTGACCCATTTTCAGAGGCTTTGCAAACCACTTTTGGATTCCAACCCACAGGTTGGGAAACACTATTCTAGATTTCCTTTGTCAGGTTTTAGAAAGTATGTATGCCTTCAATATACTGACCAGTATCTGGACAGCTGAATACCTTGGGAATATGATGTATGGTGCGCTGAACTCTGTATAAGAACAAGGAGGTACAAATGCAACCATGAACTCTTAGGTCTAAGTGGCAATAAAATATCTTGTACTTTTTACACCCAGAAGGTTAAACAGTTATTAATTATGGGCACACCTTAGCAATGAAGAAGGGTTCTCTGTGATATTAGACAAAAACTATTCCATCCATATAAGAGTACTTCCTATGCCAACTTTATTTTTAATATTAAATCATATATGAAAAACAATAGAAAGACTTCCTCTATGAGATATATGAGAAAAGAAAATTTGATATGAAACTATGAAAATGTGTAAGAAAAGAATATTAATATTTAAGGATAATGGAAATATTTTCCAATTTACCAGATGGTATCTAGTCAGGTAGATTTTGAAATGAATAATTTTCGCTGAGATGACACAGATAACATTATGCAGAACTGAAAGAGGAATGTTCACTAATTTTCTTACCATGATTACAAAACCAGAAAGTAATATTAGCAGTCAACATTTAGCATTTCTAAGCAATAGCTTATAAACCAGTGGATCAAGAAGAGACCAAATGACTATTCGTCCACATACGTACACATGGATATGATTAAAATGCTCTCTCTTCTTTCTTTCATTATTCTTAGTAAAAGCTGCATATATGGGCTTTGTACAGCTCTGTGTGGAAATTGTAAATAGCACAAAACAGTAAGATTTTCTGCAGATCAATACCAATGCAGCTTATGATGTATTGGGTTCATCTGTGTTCTCTTGTATCGTGCGGCCGTACAATATACCTAGAGCAAAATGGATGATTTTTGTCAGCCTCTTTAAAACTGGTCTTCTAATGAATCAGGTGAATTTCTTTATGCAATCATGGCTTATATTTTTCAAAGATAAACATTTAATCCAAAAGCCATATAAACAAAAGCATTGCTGGTAGTAATTGGGTGTTTTACAGAAGTTCATTATAATTTTGGTCATATATATTCTGATTCACTCCCAAATGCCCAGTCTTACATTGTAATAAAAATTGTGTCCCATCTACAGTTTAAATATTATTCTGGATGCTTCTAGACACAGATCCCAGTGCCAGCTGCACATATTCAGCCCTATGAAATAGGCTGGAGCTAGACTTGTTGCAGGGACCTTTTATACTATTATTGACATTGAAGGGCAGTGTGTGTATGGGAGCTTAATTTGGCATATATTTTGCAGAGAAAGGCTGAGTCATACTTGGATGATCCTTCTTCACAAGCTAGTCCCTTTACCTGAATTGGCTTGTGAAGAAGGTTTTGTTTCTGCCTTGCTAAGAGTAAGGAGCTGGATGCCTGAAGGACAGCCCATGATTCTGGTCCATAAGAAGCCCTTCCAGTCAATGTTATTGTCAGGTGCTATATTAGGCATTATCCATCTCTTTGCAGTTTTTTTTTTTGCCTCCATAGTTTTTCTCCACCTCCATCTCACTCTGAGAGCCAACATGATGCGGTGGTTAGAGTGTTGCCTAGGATATGGAACAACAAGGTCTGAATCCTCACTATGCCATGGAATCTTGCTGGGTGACCGAGACTTCCGGTTTGGGATCCATGAAGGTCTAACGCAGCTCAGGGAGCTGAGCTGTCCGAGTCACTGTTTGTAGGGCTGGAGGGGTGCAAACTGCCCACAGCCCCCTGTTCTCAGGCGGAGAACAGACAACTACGCTCAAGACCTTGAGGGTGCATTGATCTTGGGTGTGAGGGGGTTCTACATAACGAGCCCCCATCCACCCTTGAGGTTCCACCCGAAGAGAGGTTGCTGAGATCTCTGCAGCAACTTTGGAGTCAAATTTTGGCATAAGACCTACATGCCCAAGCTTCAGCAAACCAAAAAGGGAACCTGAATCGATTGGATAATCGAAGCAGCTATTACAACCCAAGAGAAACATCTAAGAAGGTAAAGATTGCTATCTCTCATTACGGGACTGATTACAATAAGAAATAAAGTGACAAAGAGATCTAGAAAACTGCAAAAGACTTGATATATAACTGAGAAAACTCCGGCAAATAAATTATTAAAAAGTGACATTGTAAAGAAAAGTTAGAGCGGAAAAACGATTATTGTTTACATACCTGCGGCTAGAGAGAGATAGTGGACTGTGAGAAACTGTTAACGTCGCGAGAACTGCTGTGAAATGGAGAGGAACAGGAAGTGCATCAGAACCATAAAGAGTTTGGCGAGAAGCGGCTTGTAAGCAGCGGAAGTGGAATATAGACATTTTTGAAGAGGGCAAAGCTGCGGCTTCAAGGAAAATGGAAGTAGGCTATCTTAGACAAGGGTAAGGGCGGTTGCCTCAAAACAAAACCATAGAGAAAAGACGCCCGACATTTTGGACCGAGTAAATATCAGGTTTTACAAAAATAACCTAAACTTTGACTTTTAAAAATAAAGGAAAATAATAAAATCGCGCCACGGAGTTAAGGAAAAGAGCAGACCCGTGGGAGCGAAGTAGAGCTAGCCCCACGATGTCGAAGAAGGAATGGCAAATGGCTCTGGAAAACCTAGACAAAAAAATTTCAGAAGGAAATAAAGAGCTTAAAGATATGATGCAAGAGGTGGCGAAAAATTTGAAAGACTTTAAAGAGGCACTTAAATCGGAGATGGCAGAATTAGCTAAGAATATGGATCAGGTTCAAAAAGAAATGCAAGTTACACAGCAGAGAGTTAACGCAGTAGAAAAGGCGGCTGATACCTTGGCAGATGTGCAGAGAATGGAGCTGAGAGGTGTGAAGGGAAGAATGGCCGTAGCTGAATATAAACAAATGGAAAGACAAGTGAGATTTCATGGAATCCTGGAAGTTTTGGAAAAAACAGCCCAAGAGCAGATTACAGAAATTTTGGCGGCATACCTGGGAAAAGAAGAAGAGGAGATCTCAGCGCTTCTAGACGTGGCATACAGAATTAACTCAAAATTTGCAGCTCAAAGGAAGTTACCAAGAGATATGATTGTGCAATTTACAACTAGAAAGACAAGAGAGTCAATTGTGAGTAAACAATTTCAGGACCCATTAGAGGTTGATGGGAAAGTGGTGAGAATCATGAAAGAACTGCCCAGATCGGTGTTGTTGGAGAGGAAGAAGTATAGAGAGCTGGTCCAGATGTTAAAAGACATGAAAATCAGATACAGATGGGAAATACCTAAAGGACTGGCTTTCGAATTTGGTGGTGTAAGGAAAATCATTAGATCTGGCCAGGAGATGGAAAGGTTTATCAGGGACAATGAAAAAGACTTACCAAAAGGAGCTAAAATTTGATCATGGAGTGTAAAATTATATCTTGGAATGTAAATGGACTAAATTCACCTTTTAAACGTAAGACTATTTTCCACTGGCTTTTAAAACAAAAATGTAATATAGTGTGTTTGCAAGAGACACACATCAAAAAACAGGATGTGAAATATTTGAAACTTGCAAAACGTGGAAATGAATTTGTAGCAGCTTCCAAAAAGAAAAAGAGAGGAGTTGTATTATATATAAAGGAGGAGCTACAGCCAAAATTGGTTCTAAGTGATACAGAAGCTAGATATATTGCAGTGGAAATAATTTGGAACTCTAAGAAGATTTTGGTGATTGGAATTTATGCGCCTAATGGGGCAAAAGAAAAAAAATTCAAGGACTTACAGGAACAATTAGATGAATTGACATGATCAAATAATTTTGGCAGGTGACTTCAATGGAGTTACAAATTTGGAAGAAGACAAGAAATCTAAAAGTGCACAGAAAAAGAGAGGACTTTTGCCAAAATCGTGTTTTGCGATTAAGGAACAAGAAAGTCTGGAAGATGTGTGGAGGAGACAAAATCCGAAAAATAGACAATATACATTTTACTCTGCAAGACATTTTATACTATCAAGAATTGACATGATCTGGGCCTCCAAAGAACTGGTGGTATGGACTAGAGATGTGGAGATAATGCCCAAGGTAGGCTCAGATCACAATCCAGTTATGTGGAGATTTGGGAAAAATAAAAAGAAAAGAGGATGGAGAATAAATGAAGACTTGCTGCAAACAGAAGAAAATATGGCGTTGTTATGAAGAGAGACCAAATTTTTTATACAGTGCAACTTGAATAAGGATGTACCAACTAACAAGGTATGGGACACATATAAAGCTGTTATTAGAGGAATGCTACTGGATCTGAATGCAAGAGCTAGGAGGAGTAGGGAAGAAAAGAGACTTGAAATTATGGAAAAAATTAAAGCCAAAGAGATACAACTTAAAAAAAGACCAGGAAAAAAGAAAATATTTCAGGATATGAAAATCCTGCAGGAACAATTGACGGCAATGAATAATAGAGAATTGGAGTGGAATTTTAAAAAAACGAAACAGAAGTCGTTTGAAGGTGCAAATAAGCCTGGGAAATATTTAGCGTGGCAATTTAAAAAAAAAAAGGAGAAGAAAATCATAACTAAGATTCGAGAGGAGGATAAAACATTGACAGATCAATCAGCCATTAGTAGAGCCTTTTTTAAATTTTATGCAAAGCTGTACCAAAAGAAAGAGTTGAACAGAGATTCAATAGCGGAATATTTGGAGAAGGTGAAGCTTCCAGTAATTTCAGAGGAATGGAAATAGAAGTTAAATAGGGAAGTGACAGAGGAAGAAATAAAAGAAGCTATACAATCAACAAAATTAGGGAAATCACCGGGACCAGATGGAATAACAGCAAAGTTTTATAGAATGATTGCTAATGAGCTGACACCATTTCTAAGTGAGGTAATTAATGGAATATTACAAGGCCAAAAGATTCCTGATTCATGGAATGAAGCTAATATATCATTGATCCCGAAAGATGGACAGGATTTGACCAACGTTAAGAATTATCGGCCAATTTCGTTGCTGAATAATGACTATAAAATATTTGCGGAAATTATGGCGGAAAGATTAAAGGGATGGATGTCGGAATTTATTGCAGAAGAACAAACTGGATTCCTACCCAATAGACAAATTAAGGACAATTTAAGGACAGTAATAAACGCTATTGAATATTACGATAAGCACTGTGATAGGGAAGTTGGTTTCTTTTTTGTAGACGCGGAAAAAGCATTTGACAATTTGAACTGGGATTTTATGTTTGCCACTATGGAAAAGCTGCAAATGGGAGAAAAGTTCATACAAGCAGTTAAAGGAATTTACAAAGACCAGTGTGCAGCGATTGTAGTTAATGACGATTTGACTAAAAAATTGAAAATAGGTAAAGGTACAAGACAAGGCTGCCCACTGTCTCCATTGTTCATTTTGATTTTGGAAATTTTGCTGATTCAAATTCGAGAGGACGATACAATCCGTGGCATAAAAATAAAGGAATTTTCCTACAAAGTCAGGGCATTTGCAGATGATGTAATGTTGATAGTGGAAGACCCAATAGACAATATGCCAAAAATAATGGGCAAGATAAAGGAATTTGGTGATTTGGCGGGATTTTATGTGAACAAAAAGAAGTCGAAGATATTGTGTAAGAACATGACGAAGCAAAAACAGCAAGAATGAATGGATATAACGGATTGTGAGGTAACTAATAAAGTGAAATATTTAGGAATTGAGTTGACTGCAAAAAATATAGATTTATTTAAAAATAATTATGAGAAACTGTGGCAACAAATAGAAAGAGATTTGATAAAATGGAATAAATTAAATTTGTCATGGTTGGGAAGAATAGCAGCAGCGAAGATGAATGTGCTACCACGCGTGATGTTTTTGCTGCAAACTATTCCAATTATCCGAGACTTCAAACAATTTGACAAATGGCAAAGAAAAATTTCAGACTTTGTGTGGGCAGACAGGAAACCCCGAGTGAAAATGAAAGTATTACAAGATTCGAAAGAAAGGGGGGGCTGCAACTGCCAAACATAAGATTATATTATGAAGCAATTTGTCTGACATGGTTAAAAGATTGGATAACGTTAAAAGACCGTAAACTGTTGACTTTGGAGGGACATAAAAAGTTGTTTGGATGGCATGCCTATTTGTGGTATGATAAAGTTAAAGCGGACTCTATGTTTTTGCATCACTATATTAGAAGAAGCCTTTTCACAATCTGGAAGAAATATAAGAATTACATGGAAAGTGGTATCCCTTCATGGGTGGTACCATATGAAGTAATAGATCCGAGAACTGTCTATAATGAACAACAATGTTTAACTTATAAAGAGATAATGTCGATAGAACATAGAATACCAAAAATAAAGACACAAGAAGAGTTATCTCCTCACTATGGATGGTTTCAATATAGACAAATTAGGGATCTTTACAACTCGGACTGTTTAAAGGGAGGAATAAGACTAAAAAACTCGGAGTTAGAAGAAGTGATTTTACAAGAAGGCAAAAAAGATATTTCGAAAATATACAAAATACTTTTAAAATGGTATACGGAAGACGAGACAGTCAAAGTCCAGATGGTGAAATGGGCAATAAACCTTCATAAAGAAATAACAATGGAATCATGGGAATACTTGTGGAAAAATACTTTGAAGATTTCAACTTGTACCAACATTAAAGAGAATAAGAACCCAGAGTTGTTGCTACTGAACTTGGGAATGGAAGAAGTTCCAAGGCAGTACAGAACATTGTTATTTTACATGACTACAGCAGCAAGACTTTTGTATGCGCAGAAATGGAAAGTGCAAGGAATACCAACTATAGAAGATTGGATTTACAAATTGCTGTACATGGCTGAGATGGACAAAATGACAAGAAAACTCAAAGATCTTGATCTTGGAGAATATATTGCAGACTGGGAGAAATTGAAACAATATCTAGAAAAAAAAATGGGATGTGAAAGGAGGATTGTGGCAGTTTGAGAATTATTAATATGTGACTTTATAAAGGGGAGAGAGAAGTAACTTTACCATTAATGGGGAAACTTAGCTATTAATTAATCTAAGCTAACATTAGTAATAAGGAGATTGTATTAAAAATAGATAGTTTAAACAGTGAAATGTAGATTGATATATTAGAAAATTGGAGATATAGAAGAATTTGAACATGCTTAGAATAAGTGATATAACATATATAGGATTTAGAAAAATTATGGTTAAGAGTAATTTGAGTAATAAGAGGGGTTTGGGGTTGGAAGTCAGTAAGGAGGGGGGGAAAGGGGGCTGATATAATTTAGATAAGACGGGGAATTTGTGTATTGAATAATATTGTATGTACTCACCAATAAAAATTTCTTTAAAAAAATAAAAAGAATCTTGCTGGGTGACCTTGGGCCAGTCACACACTCTCAGTCTAATCTACCTCACAGGGTTGTTGTGAGGATAAAATGGACAAGATAATTATGTAAGCCACCTTGGTTCCCCAATGAAGTAAAATGTGGGGTATAAATGAAGTTGGATATGAATGAAGGGAAAATAAATAAACATGACCCTGCAGGTCTAGTTAGTCCCCATAGGAATTTTTGAATTCCCACTGCTCCTTTGTTCGGACCTGTGAGGGAATGCTGTGAAGAGGGAGGAATTTCCAGTTTCCTTCCCATCTCATTTTTGCCAGTGGGCAAAAAGGCAGGTTGGAGAGCTTTTCACGGTCCCTAGTTTAAACCAATAAGAGTTTCATGTCTTCATTCTGGCATGAGGGAGGCAAATAATATATTACCTATGCAGAGCTTGTATTTGATTAGGCCAAAATGGAATGTGTGTTTTGAATTTTGAGAAGATGCTGTTAAATGTTTGAAAACAAGTATTTGTTTATTTTATTTTAAAATGTTTCCACCTCACTTTTCTCTCACAAAGCGCGACCCACGGCACATGCGAGTCACAGTCAATGCAACAACATAGTCTGCTCAAAAATCTTTCAGCTGTTACAGGCAGAGCAAGTCTGATCCTTTCCCAAGCACAGAGGCGAGAAGAGTAAAGCTTAGCAACCCTGGCTAGAGCACTCTTCTCTGGAAGCAGTAAAAACAGCAGAATCATAGGTACGAGTTCTTATCATACTCAAGTTCAGAGAAGGACTTCCTCTGTACTGGCTGGAAACCTCTTCACCAGAAGCAGCCAGTGGAAGCTAAAGGGTTGTTGAACACCCGTCCTAAATATTGAATCTTTTTCATGTGTTTGTAGCCCTTATTAACTGATATTAAGACAATATATAAAAAGGTAAAGGTAGTCCGCTATGCAAGCACCGAGTCATTACTGACCCATGGGAGGACGTCGTGTCACGATGTTTTCTTGGCAGACTTTTTACGGGGTGGTTTGCCATTGCCTTCCCCAGGTGCTTTTAAAATGTAAATTGGTCTTTTAAATTTCAAAATAGTAGTCAGATTTGAAAATCAGTAACAACAAAAAATTAGGAGTGAATAAGCAGCTCATTGGAGGTAGCAAGAGGTTGTTGTTGTTTTTTACTGTCACCTGAGTGAATAAGATTATTTTAATGGCTTCCTAAATGCTTTGGAGAGGGGCACAACCATCTCAGTTCATTCTTGATAGAGTGCAACTGCCTGAATGAATTTGCGATGAAAAATATTCACCTATTTTAAGCACCATCTCAACAATGATAGACAGTGGGAGGCACAGACAGTTACAATGTTTTCAAAATGAGCACTTCCATATACATATATATTTCCATTAGGAAATAACAAAACAATTAAGAAAAAGTAGCAAATCTGAAATCCCCATAAATCCTCTTCTTCCATCTGAGATTAAATTGTGAAGGGTCAGTTAAGGAACAAACCTAAGTAGGGCTACTCATCATTTTAGTCAGTGAGGCTTACTCCCAGGGCACTATTCTCAGGACTACAGCCTCAGTTAGTTAATTGGAGTGCAATCCTATGCAGAGTTATTCCATTGATTTCAGTGGTAACTGCGCAGAATTACACTAACCCTGTTCACAAGTTACAGTGAACACATATACAACCATGTACAGTGTACACTTGATTTTTTAAATTATATGTGTTGAACAATTCTTATGTAATTTTCAATGCATGTACAGCTCAGCATGTGTTGTAAACCCCACATTTATCCAAGCACAGATTCCCAGTTTCATTTGTAAAGTGAACATGTATTGGCTGTTTCTTACAAACAGATGTAGGCACATACAGACAGGATGTACTTTAATTTGTGAACAGGGTTACTGTTACAGTACAACTTCAACATGCATACATAGAAGTAAATCCCATTGTACTCAATGTGACTTTGTCCCTAATAAGTGATTTTAGGATTGTAGCCTTCATTAAATAAATCTCAGTTATACTAACAGCTTCACAGATGTAGATGAAGGAATAGTCACTGGACTGTTGGTTCCTGTTCTAGTAAGGTGGCCATAAACAGCAGCCGTGCAGCGGCTTTGGCTGTGGGGCCGAAGTTTGCCTCCTCGGAAGGAGGAGGAGACAGGACCTTTTCCCAGCCATCCAGGTCTTTGCCTTGGGGGGCGGAGTCAGAGCCGGTAAAGGCGTCTCCACCCCTTGAGGCTCAGTTGCTCTGAGCTATTGGCCCACCCTCCTCTCCCTGTTTCAGTGCAGGATTAGCCGGTTGCTATATTTGAGCCAGGTAGGATTTTTTTCCTGTTTCCCTGATTGGCAAAGGTGAGGAACAGGTTTTTCGCCTACCTTGTACTGAAGCAGAGGTTTGAGGTGTTTTAGGTGTGGTGCCTTGTAGGCCCCTCCTCTGGCAGGAGAAAGTTGGGAAATAGGGAGCGGGCTGGTGAGCACCCCTTTGGCAATTCCCCATCGGTGGGGAAATGGGGTCTCTCGGGAAGGATGGTATGCTTCATGGCTACCACCACCTGTGCAGACTGCCTCCAGGGAACCCCAGGTGCAAGTCCTTCCCTCATGCTGTACGGCTGAGGCTTTAGGAGCTTGAGGGGGGAACCCTTTGCCTGGCTGGCTGGGCCGAGGCCATTCCAGGAATGGATCACACCCGGGGTAGCGGGGCTCGCCCAGACAGGTCAAGGCGGAGGTCAGAGGTGACCCCATGGCTTGACCTGTACTGCCTAGTTTGCCTTTGCTGCAGTTTAGTGTTGATGTTGTGTTTAATAAAGTGGCCCTCAATTCCAATGCCTTGTGTCTGTCTCATTCTTCCAACTGGGGGAGCAAAAGTGACCAGGCCATTAAGAATAAGAAATTGACCAGATTACCTTGGCATCAGACCATTTAACTTGGAGTAAGCTTTTCTATCACCAGATTGTCCAGCTCCCAGATTTATATTGGGGGAAGTTGCAATATCAATATGATCTGTTGTAGTTTGCTTGTGTTCCTAACGTGCCTATATTCCCAAGATCGTCTTTGCAGAATCAAAGTATCACTAGCTCTGAAAAAGTAAAATATATTGCTGAAGGTGCAACTTCTACATTTTTAAAAAAATGTTGCATAATGAATACAAAATTAAACTTCGGTATAAGGGGAATAAAAGTGTAAACATTATTGGCCACAAAAAAGATCTGGGGGATGAAATAAAATAAAATGAACATAGAAGATAAAACAGTCAGTTCTGTTGGTCATTCATTATGCAGTTAGCAAGTGTTTTATTGATGCTGATTACATTTTCATGAATCTTCCAGTAACTGTGTTTTGAAGAACACATTGAACATATTTTAATGAAATGCAACTAACATCCATTATATTGGCACAGTAAGTTAAGTTGCTAGTTCCTTTATCATTTTAATATGATACACAAAGAAAACAAGACATGCTCTTGTGTGTCAGAGAAGGGCCGTTTTCACACTACTAACCTGTTTCCGTAATGTTGTGCAACGTTGCGCAAAAAATGCAGAAGATAGCGTCTTCTCGCGAGAGTTTTGCGCGACATCGTGCAAAACTCTCGCAAGAAGACGCTATCTTCCTCATTTTTTGCACAACATTGCAGAAGCAGGTTAGTAGTGTGAAAACGGCCAAGGTGGGCACATATTATAATGGGAAAATGTTCTCTTTTTCCCTCTTGGTGTGATAGCAAAATTTGGCAATGAGGTCCTGTCTAGATGGAGCTGTACTTTTTAAAATATTTTGCGTGGTCATAATATCCCACTGGAAATCTAAATGGGGTACCACAGAGAATGGACGAGATATATCACAGATATTTTTTTAAAATCAGCTCAAGTAGATACTGCATCTCTCTATATAAAAACAAAAAGTTCCTCCAGCTTCTGCCACTTGCTCCAACTTCTCCAAAGCTCCACTACCATCTCCTAGCCTATGCTTCAGTGTCTGAACTTCATTGATAAATGAACCCATTCTACTAACTGACTCTCAAAAGCTCAACATTGGAAATCTAGTTGGTCTTTAAGGCGCTATTGAACCCAGATCTTCAACTGCAGACCAACATGGCTACCCACCAGAAACATTCTTTTAAAGGAACTGCAACTTTCTCCTGGTTGAGAGAGGTTTTAATTCATCAGTTTAGTGGATTAGACTTTGTAGATCTTTTCTGCTAATGTAATGCTTTTGTATGTTACAAGGAACCATCCTCTGATATAGGAGATTCTTCCATTAGAACCTCTTGTATCCAGGGAAGGATACTTACAGCACCATTCTATGCAGTTACTCCAGTCTAAGCCTATTTAAATCAGTTGGATTAGACTGAAGGAACTCTGCCTAGTGTTGCACTGTTAGAGCACTTGGGGAAGGTGGCACTGTCAATAGAACTGATCCATGCAAGGCAACCCAAGTATTAATTAGTTAAATCCATAAACCAAATCCATATTTAGAATTTGCCATTATTAACCTAGAGGATGACACAAAGTGGGATCCAATCAAGGATCCAATAATATTTTATTCTGGGAGAGGTTATCACTGTATATGAATTAGAGCTAAAGCCCCAAAATGCATTCTGAAACATTTAAATGTATATTTTCCTACTATGTATTTATTATGCAAGAATAACAAGACAATAAATGCTATCCAACTAATATATTTTAAAGCACTCATGATATCTTTCCTATTTTCATTCCTGACTCTTTCTCCCCCCTCCCCCCGAACACTTTAAAAATGTATCCATGACATTTTGAGGGGAATGGCAGTGCATGAACTTTTCACATAAGGGGATGACTTCTTCTCTGTGAAAGGAGGGCAGTCATTTGCTCAGAAACAGGATTGTATCTCCCCTATTTTAAGGCCTTCCATTAAATTAAAAGTGAAAAAGTCAAGTGTAGTACTTGCACCTTATTCTGTGTGTGATTGAGAGTTGGCCATTCACATTTTGAAGGGCTAGGAAAGATTATAAAGATGGTTCCATGAGAAGTGCCTATTTCATCTAAAGTGTATCTGTTCTTTTGTGTTATACATTATACATCAGAGTGATATTTGAAGGGAGATTTATTATAATCTCTGGTGGGATGCTTTGTACATTTATAATGCAAAGCTTTTATCTCAAATTCAGAGCATTATTTTAGAATGAATATGCACTGTTTCAGTGAGATGGGGTCTTTTTCTTGCAACAAGTGACTATATGAAGTGAAAGTCTATGCATACATTGATGGGAGGAGGACAGGGGATAGTGGAATAAGGTCTTTCTCTCTTCACTTTATTTCTTAAGCCATGTCATTACACTTCTGAAGGTCCATAAACCTGCATCCATAGTGGCAGCATTCAGCAATGATGTCTGCTTTTGAGATCTCTTTTTGGTTGGGTTAAAAATAAGGACAAACAAGGAGATTTTCAACAATGAAGATTCTAAACAAGAAATAGTACTATCTCAGTAATGCTTCAGATTTACTGACTCCATTTCCCTCTAGGGTATTGCACTTTAACATGTGAATTAGACATTATCCCAAATCTAGTGACACTGTATGCATGGCCATGGATAACACAGGGATAGAAACAGAATTGTAACCCCAGCCGGAAGGAAGAGACAGACACAGGCTTGGAATAAAGGGCCGTTTATTAAATGACCATAACGTAATGCACGGCAAGAGCTAACTAAGCGGTACAGGTCAAGCCCTGGGGTCATACCACTGACCACCGCCTTGCCTGTCTGGGCGAGCCCCCCTGCCCCGGGTATAGGCCATCTCCTGAATGGCTGGAACCCGGCAGCCAGGCCTAGATCCCCCCTCAAGCACCCTTTACGCCCCAGCCGTCTAGCATGAGGTTAGGCCTTGCTCCTGGGGATCCCCTCAGGCGCCTGCCCTCCTAGCAAGGAGCCGTCAAAAGCATCCCGCCGTCCTGGCAGACCCTGCACCCCACACATGGGGAAATGCCAGAGGGGCTCACCGGCCCGCACCCTATTCCCAAAATCTCCTGCCAACTACAACTGACAGCACAACCCAACAATAACTCTAACACTGCCTTTAGTGCAAGGTAGGCGAAAAACCCCCCTTCCCAAATGCCAATCAGGGAAAAGAAGGAAAAATTCCTACCTGGCTCTGGATACAGCAGCCAGCTAGTCCTGCACTAAAACAGGGTGAGGTGGGTGGGCCGAGCGATCGAAGTGACTAACGCTGGGTAAGGGCGGAGCAGCCAGTAAACAGCTCAAGGCTCCGCCCCCCAGCAAAGCCCCGTATGCCCGGGAAGGGAGACTGTCTCCTTTCCACCGGGTGGGGCTCCAAAGGACGGCTCCCAGCGTGAGCGGCATTCTGCCGCGCTGGGAGAGCCGCATTGTAACCCCAGCCGGAAGGAAGAGACAGACACAGGCTTGGAATAAAGGGCCGTTTATTAGATGACCATAACGTAATGCACGGCAAGAGCTAACTAAGCGGTACAGGTCAAGCCCTGGGGTCATACCACTGACCACCGCCTTGCCTGTCTGGGCAAGCCCCCCTGCCCCGGGTATAGGCCATCTCCTGAATGGCTGGAACCCGGCAGCCAGGCCTAGATCCCCCCTCAAGCACCCTTTACGCCCCAGCCGTCTAGCATGAGGTTAGGCCTTGCTCCTGGGGATCCCCTCAGGCGCCTGCCCTCCTAGCAAGGAGCCGTCAAAAGCATCCCGCCGTCCTGGCAGACCCTGCACCCCACGCATGGGGAAATGCCAGAGGGGCTTACCGGCCTGCACCCTATTCCCAAAATCTCCTGCCACCGCAAGGGTCAAGCCTCTGCTTAGACCCTCGCGCCCCACAGGTGGCCTAGAGCCACCCGAAGCCCTTGCCGCAGGTCATCTAGGAAAATATCATTGCCCTCAGGTGCCAGGTGGACACCATCTCCTCTGTAGAGGTGGGCAAACTCGGCCCTAATCTTAGGGTGTGGCAAATAAATACCCAAGCCTTGCCCCAAAGACCTCTTAATGGCGTGGTTAGCCTTGCGTCGGGCCCTATCTATTGCCCTCGTGTCAAAGGCCTCCCGCCAAACCCGTCGCTGTAGCATCTCCGACCATACTATAAGCACACCCGGCCATCGGCTGCTTATGTTTTCAAGGTCCTCCGCTACCTGTGCCGACAGGGCCTTGCCCTGCACCAGCCCAAGGTCATTACCACTCAGGTGAATGACCACAATGTGTGGGGGAGGACCTTTCCGTCCCCTAAACAGGAGAGGCAGCAGGCCAGGCCATCTAAGACCACGCCTGCCCTGCCACTCCACGGTGGCCACAGCGCTCAGGCCCAGCTGGGATCCAAAGTGTGTTCTCTTGACTTGGCTGGCCGCCCAGAACACCATGCTGTGGCCACAAATCAGGATTCTCTTCCTCTCCTGGCCCGACACGGCACCTGAGGAAAGAACAAGTAGTTAGCCATTTAAAACTGAGGCAGGGGGCGAACATAGGACCGAAATGCCCTTGACCGCCACCTGCCCACTCTTTGAATCGCCTGCTGAGAGTATCCCAAAGCAGCTGCTGTCGAGGCCGCCCCAATCCGGAAGGAGTGGGTTCCGAATTTGACCCCCGACAAGCCGATTTCCTTAAGAGCCCTCTCTGTCACTGCCCAAAACTGATATTTAGTCAGTGGGGCCTGATCTTCGTGGCGGAATAAGACCCCTTGGGCATCCCCACGAAGCATGACATATTCCCTGAGGGCCTTAACCGGGCACAGCTCCTGCTCAGAGCAGGGGCCCAAGAGCAAGGTGCTCCCCCGCTGCCGCTGGTCTGTCTTGGACCTTCTGATTCCAATGGAGACTTTGTTCCCAACAAATTTAATGTCCTGGGCATTCAAAGCCCGGCCAGACGCGTCTGTACGCGATGAGGCCACCAGCTCACTCACTCGCAGGGCCCCAAAAATGCCGTTAAGGCAGCCGCATGGAAAAGCTTCCGCTCAAACACGGATGAGCGTACCTCCGCCCACACTGACCCCAGCCCCTTCAGCACCGCTGGGGAGATGGGCTGCCTCGGGTCACTTGGCGTTTTTACTTCCCTGGCCCAGCCCTCCAGCATCTTACGGATCCTGAAAGTGCCTGTGAATTCAGGAAAGCCTCGTGCTTTGCTGGCAAAGGCCAAAGCGGCCAGCTGTCCCCTGATAGACTTGACAGCAAGACCCCGTCCCCGTTGCACTACACAAAAGTGCATCAGGTGCTCAGGCGGGATGGGCCATGACTGCTGAAGCCCCATTGACGCCCTGAACTGGAACAGCTGCCCTACTGCACGGTCGTAGGCCTGGCGAGTACTGGGGGCAATGGACAGCTGGATCGCCCTATCTACTTCCTCCGTCCAAGCTCCCACAGCTCCTGGGGCATCCGTGCTGGCTGCCTGTCGGCCCAGGGGGCAAGCTGCCAGAATCGTTCCATCTGTTGGCGAGACAAAGCGTCTGCCACACCATTGTTAACACCTGGAACGTGTCTGGCCCTAAACAAAATGTTCATCTGTAAACATTTCAATGTGAAGGCTCTTACCAGCCTCATCACCCTGGGGGATCTAGATGCCATGGTGTTAACCACGTGCACTACCGCCAAATTGTCACACCAAAAGTGGACAGCCTGGTTCGCCAATTCTGATCCCCAAAGCCACACGGCAACTAACAAGGGAAAGAACTCCAAAAACGTAAGGTCTTTGGACAATCCCTGGGCAACCCAATCTGCGGGCCATTGGTCAGCACACCAATGCCCCCTGAAAAAGACTCCAAAGCCTGTGGACCCAGAGGCATCAGAGGTGACCTGGAGTTCTGCTTCTAACAGCAGATCCTCCCTCCAGAAGGTCACCCCATTAAAGGTGGTAAGGAATTCCTTCCACACTAATAAATCTTCCCTCATCCCCTTGTTAATTCTCAAGCGATGATGGGGCAACCGCAAGGTCCCCATAGCATCGCACAGCCGCCTGAGGAAAGCCCTCCCAGGTGCAACTGCCTTACAGGCAAAGTTTAAATGGCCAACTAATTGTTGCAACTCCAGGAGGGACACCTTGTCCCCACCCAAGCAGTCCTCCAACCTGGCTCTAAGGTCAACCACCTTCTCCAGTGGCAACCTCAATGTCTGGTGAACCGTGTCTAGTTCAATACCCAAAAACGTCAGGACCACAGCTGGCCCCTCCGTTTTCTCATGGGCCAAAGGAACCCCCAGTTCCTCAGCTAGCTCCATGAACCCCGTCAGCAGCCTGGCACACTGCCCCGTGCCAGCTGGCCCAGACACCATGAAATCATCTAAATAGTGACAGGTGTCCGTACACGCACAGCGGCGACGCAGCTCCCATTCCAGAAAGGAACTGAAGCGCTCAAAGGCAGAGCAAGATATGGAACATCCCATAGGAAGGGCCCTGTCCATATAAAACTTGCCCTCAAATGCAAAACCCAGAAGATCAAAGTCTTCTGGGTGAACAGGGAGCAGGCGAAAGGCAGACTTGATATCGCACTTCGCCATCTCAGCTCCCATCCCGCACCGCCGCACAACCTTGACCGCTTGGTCAAAGGAAGTGTAGTGCACCGTGCATAGTTCATCAGGGATGCCATCATTAACCGACCTTCCTTTGGGGAAAGACAGGTGGTGAATGAGGCGGAACTCTCCTGGGGCCTTTTTTGGCACCACCCCTAAAGGAGAGACACGCAGGGATGGGACCGGAGGGGCATCAAAGGGTCCTAAGACCCTGCCCTCCGCACACTCTTTTAAAATCTTAAGGCGGACAACATCCTCCATGCCAGCCACTGACCTAAGGTTGGCTGCCATGAAAGGCGTCCTGGGACCTTGGAACGGGATCCTAAAGCCGAACTCAAAACCTAAACGTAAATACTCAGCGTCCACGCGCCGTGGGTATGCTTGAAGCAACCGCTCAAGTACCCTCAGCCTTACTGGACTGGGCCCCTTTACCAGGCCCTTGCTGGCCCCCACCGCCCCCAAAACGTCTTCTACCTTGTCCTCCCTGACGCCCTCTGGGACAGGCGGAATGTGCATGGGGTCCTGCACAGGTAGGGCACTCGTGCCTAAATTTGCACGCCCTTCTCTGGCACACACCCTTGGACGTAAAGTCCCAGCAAAGCAGCCGTGATTGAACCTGCTGCCCCGCTAGGGCGCGGGAACCTGAGCCCTGAGCGGGCCTAATAATCATGTGCCCACTGTCTGTCCTATCTCCAGTGGTGGACTTGAAGGGGGTCATAATCTGGACCCAAAGCTGGACCCAAATTTGATCCCAGGGCAAGCTTGGGGTCAAGGCTGCACGCATATGAAATTCCTCATCGTAGCGAAGCCAGGCCCCACCCTCAAAATCTGTATACCCCCTGTATATTATGTTCATGTATTGAAAAAGGGGGAGGGCTCTATGTGGCTGTGCCCTGGCCAGAACCCCGGCATAAACCAGGAACCCGGGCAGCCAATGAGCCCAGGTCCTGTCAATCCGCCGCCTCCGGATCTTTTCCTTATCTCTGTCCTCCAGATCGTCCTTATCCTTCTTCTCCAGTTCCCTGAAGAGAAGGGTGAAGACGTCCACATACTCGCCCCTTATGATTTTCTCCCGGGTGGCCTGCGTCAGATGATCTCCAAGCGGTAAACCAGTATCACCCGGGGGCAAAGCCCTGTAGGGGACCATGCCGTAACCCTGAGCAGCATAAGGGGTCAAACCCAGAGCACTGCCGTGCCCATAAGGCCATCCCGATGCCGGAGGCAGCATGGACTGACCATCCCAACTGGTTGCACCGCTTGTAGAAGGCAGAACTGAAGCCTGTTGGTGGTAGGTGGGCAACCCCACTGGACCCGCCAGAGGCCAACCCTGTGGGGGGTAAGCACTCGCCATAGAAGGGGGAGACCCTCCCAAGGCAGCAGCCTGTCCCCAGGGCCCCCAAGGCCAAGCGGCGCTCTGTTGGGGCAGGGGATCCTTACCCTCAGGTATAGGTGGGTCCACTGCGATGGCAACTTGCCCGCCATCCGGCTGCCAGTCCTGGCCGCTGTCAGTAACACAGAAGTGGTCGGTTGCTCCAGGGCTCCGGCACCCTCGCTTGCCACCGCACCTGACATTCGTTCGAGGGCAGAAAGGCGAGAAGCAAAGTCCTTATTAAATCCTAACTTTGCTACCCGTTTGGGCCCCTTACGCGGCTGAGTGGGCTCCGCCACCGCCACCATGCCCCCTTTTGCCCTCTCGAGCGCCAACAGACGCTCCATAAGTTCCTGCCGGCTCGGTCCTTCCTCTTCGTCGGAAGAAGACAGAGTTGGGTGTGGGTTCCTAGGAGCTGGCCTTTTAACAGGCTGCTTACCTTTAGGCAAACCCCCTCCCTTCTTGGGTGGCATAATTGATTCCAAGTTGAGAACCTTGCACCACTTGGTGGCGTCGCGCAGCACAATATTTGACTGCTATCCAATTGCACCACTTGGTGGCGTCGTGTGTCACCAAGCACACAGCAGTTATTTAAATAACCCACCACCAGATGGCGCCAAAGCCCCTGAAGAGGCACAAAATGGCTACAAGGGCAGTCAAACCCCCCCCCCCAAATGGCCTCCCGGGCCTGGGGACAGGCTCCCTGCACGGCCCCCCACCCGACCCCCACCTTTCCAGGTGAATTTATAACGCTGAATAAAGGTTTTTTTTTTTTCACGAGGGGCTTAACAAGGGGGCTATGCGAAACCCAGGGGCATGTGTTTGTTCTTGTTTGACTTGCCACCCCTTACAAAGGTGGCAGTGAAAAGGCGCGTTGGCGCGCCGCCGAAAATGCGGTCCTCAAGCGGCCGCTTGACCGAGGACGCGCCGCAACCGCGGGTGAAAGGACCGCCCACCCCGGGAAGCGGCTCTGAAAAAAGGCGCGTCCGCGCGCCACCGAAATTGCGGCCGAGGGCTGCAAGCCAAGCGGCTCCTGCGGCCAGCCAACTCCGCCAAGCGCTCCTGCGTCCGGCCGCCGCCGCCGCTCCGCCGCAGCTGCAAACGGCCTAGCCGCCCTGCTCAGGCGGAGGCCAGAAGCACTGCCTTCGACGCTCGGGGGAGGCCAGGAAAAATGATCCTGCCTCTCCGAGCGATCGAAGTGACTAACGCTGGGTAAGGGCGGAGCAGCCAGTAAACGGCTCAAGGCTCCGCCCCCCAGCAAAGCCCCATATGCCCGGGAAGGGAGACTGTCTCCTTTCCACTGGGCGGGGCTCCAAAGGACGGCTCCCAGCGTGAGCGGCATTCTGCCGCGCTGGGAGAGCCGCATTCTCAAACCTACAGGAATACCATGTTTAACTATTTTGAATGATGTGCCCACATGTACAGGCATAATATTATTCCCAACATGATGGTAGATAGACAGACAAAGCATAAATCATTATAATGAAAATGGAGGATAGGGCAGCAAGGAAAACTGGTATTTCTGAGTCTGTCTGACAAACAGTGATATTGAATTCCCCTTGACTGAATTTGGAATTGCCTTGGCATTTTTCCCCAAATGGAAAAGAACTCATTTTTTTCCTGATCAGTTCTGAAATTCATAAATCCAGACTTAGTCCCAATACCATAACAGTTTTGAAATACCTCCGTTATTGTTCTAAGCTCCTCCAAACCTAACTGGAAGCCAGGATGGTACCAGAAGCCTCCATTACTTCCCAGGACTTGAGATACGACAATATTTGCATTCTATATACCAGATTCTCTTCTACATGCAATTTTCTAGGGTGTCTGAATATTCAGTGGGGATATCAGGTGCTGTCTAATTATGTGACAGAACACTTTTGATGTTGCTGAATATGCTTACAACCATGTCTTGGGCCCAAGGAAGCAGTCATTTCCTTCTTAGCTTTTCCCTAAACCATCTGTTTGTACAATAATATGAGATGATGCCCCTTTTACCTGATCTAAAATGTCTAGAGACTTTAAGTAGAAATCCTACAAATGGTTCTAATCCACTGACAATTCAATGTCTATTTAACTCCAAAAGAGATTGAAATGTTGGTAATTAATATCCTGGGAGATTTAAGAGGGCATATGTACATATTTGTAGATGCATTAGTATTTGCTGGCACTGTTCAAACATTTCCAATAAAGTGGAATGTGATTTGAGCCATATGTTTCCTGTTTTCTTAATTGGTAATCAGACTAATTGTGGATGAGATTTATACTCTGGAAGGGAATGAGGGGATAGTAAGGTAACATACTGATTAAGGGACACATTGAAGAGAAGGTTTCTGGTTTCCTGAGGGGGCTGCTCTTGATGAGACATGTATGTTCAATCCTGCAAGGTTGTTATTCATGGGATTATTGAGAGCAGATGGTATGTCAAAACTACTCTCATATGTTTTCCCAATGCAACCTGTCACAGGAATTCTTATAGGGACTCTCCTGTGTCTGATGAAAAGTGTCTGAAGATTGAGCATTTAGTCATAAATGGGCACTGCCCCTTTTAGTGTCTACATTGCTCCTGCTGTGTGTGTGTGTGTGTGTGTATGACTACTCTAGCAATGGGGAACCTGTTTTGTGAGAGGGAGGGACAAAGAGCCCTCTGTGTAACATGGAGGCTTTGCAAGTGGGTCACACAATGTACTCACCCAAAAGGAATTGTTGCGTATCTTAGACAAGTATGTGACACTGAGTAGCTAACTGTAAAGCAGCCTGAATTAGAGCTCAGAATATCAGATCTCATTGTTCATGCCCCAATCACCAATTGTAGCTTCTCCTCCTCTCTAGCAGGGAAGGGAAAAGAAGAACAAATATAATTCTATTGTATGCAATGTTTGTTAAATGACAATCCAACAATTGTTTCATACAGTTTCTTCCCACAAGGAAAAGGGAAGCACTTGAGCAACTCATTCATACTTCTTCATCTCCACACAAACCAAAGCAAACCAAGGAAGACAGCATGCTAAGTCTGGTACAGACCTGCAAAACTAACAGTCTGCCGAAAACAAACACAGAGCACCAGTTTTGGAGCGCAGCCTGCAAAGTTTTATTTCAGACAGGCATCAGAACCAAGATATTGAATTAATGATATTTATATAATTTGATGAGCCTCAAGATATTCAGGCCTCATCTAGTGCCTTTCATTTTACATTTATGTTGACAGTGATTTGGAGGCATTTTAAACTTCATGCTTGTTTTAATGCATAGATCAGTGGTTTCCAATTGCAATCCAGTCTATTGTGTAGCTTAACATATCCATTATGCTTGTCTTATTCTACTGTTTTACTGTAATCCAACTTGAGTCACATTGAGAGTGCAAATGATAAATAAGGTGAATAAATTCCCAGCGGGAACCCAAAGCTGCTTATATTATTCTCCTCTCTTCCATTTCATCTTCACAACAACCCTGTGAGGTAGGTTAGGCTGAGGGTATGTGACTGGCCCAAGGTCACCCAGCAAACTTCCATGGCACAGTGGGGATTCAAACATGATATCTGAATAAAATTAAAAAATAGCAATTTAAAATGCATATGCAGAAAGCTGCATATACTTTAAAAGCAAACTTATGGCCTACATTTCCACAATGGGTAACTGAGGGCCAAGCTACAAGTGATGAATGACACTTGAATGGCAAGTGGATTGAGTGCAGCGCAAGTGAACAAGGAGAAATACACTTGCCGTCATTCGTCACTTGTAGCTTGGCCCTCATTCTCTATAACCACAACTCAAAAGCCCCCAACCCAAGTTCTAGTCAATCTCATTCCTTGATTTGAAGGTAGGTTTGCCAGGTGCCCACTGGTGTTAGGCAAGCTACTGGTGGTTTGCTCCTCTGCCCACCAATTGTTGGCAATTGACAGGAGGAGGCAAGCCACCTGGCAATTGCCTGTCACTGTCAGGCAGACTCTGCAAATGGCCTGCACATGCTCCTGTACCCTGCACAATGATGTCACATAATGCTTCATCAGAGTAAGTGCCTGTTCCTCCCTCCACATCCTCCCAACCTCCTGGCAACCATATTTGAAGGGACTCTGTAAGAAACTTTCTTAATGATCAATAATCTCTAGATAGACTTCAGATGAACAGGGCGGGGAAATGCCTGGGGAAAAAACTTTCAGAGCTGCTCATAGAAATAGAAAAATATTATCAAGAAATAAACAGAGAACTTTCAATAAAACAATGGGACTGGGTGAGCAAATGCCTGGATGAGGAGAGGGAAAGAACCTATTTACGGCTTCCTTAAGCCAGATCCTCATAGGCTAGGTATTTAACAGCTCCAGCTAGTGCAGTCTCTTGCCTCATTTGAATCAAGAAGGGGCCAGGAAAACACCATCCCCAGCCATGAATAGATTTGTGAGTACCATATGGAGAAAAATGTGGCCATATTTTGTTAAAGGTACCAACGTAATCCATATTCTTAGGTCTTATGAATCAGCCATTCTTGGATTTAATAGTCTATATTGGTTTATTTTATTTATGTTATTTATAGTCTGCCTTTCTCACTGAAACTTAAGGTGGATTGCACAGTTTAAGTCAGTACAGTCAGTGTTAAAGACATCTCAATAAACCTGGTAATAGGGTATATACATGCAAATTTGCAAAGATTTGAAACCAGCAGAAATCCAATACAGAGCTGAAGAAATGATTAAGAAATTCTAAGACTGACATATTAAACAACATAGGAATTACCCAATAATGTTACTTACATAACTGTGGTAGAGTCTATGGTCTATCATACTGCAAATAATAAAGCCTATTGTCTAGGAGTGTGCACAGGAAGAAAACATTGGTAAGTTCGGGTTTGGAAATCCAAATTGAAAAAAAATGATATCCCCCAAATGCTGAATTTATTCTCCAGTATCTTTTGATAATACAGAGCAAATTTGTAAAATTTGATTATTGTTTCCAATGATCAGAGATTTCACCCTCTCCCCAAAAAGAAAAAAAATCCAGTGAGTCTAACAACTCTCAAACCAGGCAGCTACAGAAGTCCTCCAGATGCAGTAGGTCTCAGCACAGGCAGCAGCATCCAGGAATATTCTCACACCAGGTCAGGATCCAGTCACAGTCCAAAGCAGGCCAGAGTCCCAAACCACAGAGAGAGAGCCAGCATCAGCAGCAAGCCGGCACAGGCTGCCTCTCAATCTTCAGGGCAGAGCAAAATGAAGGCTGCTCTGAGGCAAGCTTCCTAATTTAACTCTTTGCAGCAGTTTAAAAAAGGCACTCTCCTTCCAGAGTATCCCATTGGCCTGAGAAGGAGAGCTCCTGCAAAGATTAGCCACTCACTACCCACTCCCTTCCCCCTTCCTTTGCCTCACTCTTCCCCTCCCATCTGGTTAAAAAAAAACAGGAAGCAGTGTTTCTTTGCTGTTCCTTAGCAAGGGAACAGCAAGTTTACTGAATAATTTGGTAAACTTAAATTTGTAAATTAAGTTTTGTAATACCAAATTTTACCATATCAGGTAAAATTTGATATTTTTTACTGAATTCCAAACCCAAATTGCAAACCTTTATTATAGTCTCTCCCTATTCACTTACTGATGGATCTCTTTGAGATTGCTTCCTTACACACAGCCATTCTATTTGAGTAAAAAGCCCTCTTAAATAATTCAAGTTTGCTTAGTTTGCAGAACGCCAAGAGAGTGGAAGCTTTCAGGTAGGCCATTCCATAAAGTGGTGGCCCACCACAGAGAATGCACGTTATGGGCAGCTGTTGATTTTGCTCATATGCAATTTGGCACCTACTGGAAACCCTGTTCAGATGAGTGAAGCTGCTGTGGTGAACATAGGGAGAGAGGCGGTCCATAGATATGATGGACCAAGGCCATGGAGAGCTTTGTTTGTTGTAGCCAATACCTCAAACTACCCTCTAACTATGAAAAAACAATCTATCCTCTGAGACTCCACTTGGATTCAAGGTCACTGAGCTATGTTAAGAAGTAACCTAACCTTAAACTTGATAATAAAAAGTCAGCTGTTAGATTTTCACATTGTTAATATGGTAGTGGTACTTTCAAAAGTCACCAGTTATTACTGACATAGGTCATATCACAAGATTTCATTACTATAATATTAAGAAAAGTCAGTATCAATAGCTCAGCTCCTATTATCACATGAAATTTCCACCTATACCTTTTGTGGGATTTTTTTCCCTTTCATAAAAGGAGGTGACAATCATTGGTATTCTGATTATAAGTTATTTCCTTGTCTCTGATTTTCTCATCATAATGTGATATTAAAGTGGCAAATACCAACTAAAAGTAATATATATGGCATGAAATTTCCTGGTAACATTATAAGCATGGTTTGTATAGCTTGTTTTTGCAGATTTTATTAAAGGTAACATAATTCAGGTTACCTGTAATTTTATTCTATATTTAGGCTAGTATAGGCTTTTAAAAAAATGAGGGTTTTTTTTTTACGTTTTCAAATAAAAAGTAACAATCCCACAAAGCACAAAACTTTATAACTATGGATGAATCCTACAAACTTTTTACACACCAAGGCTGATCTTTTGCATCACTTGCTTCCTCAATACCCTCAAATAGCCTCCACTAAAGTTTTAGAGGACTCATAAATGAATACACACACAAACATAGGCAGAAGGTGGAAATTGGATAGTATTAGTCACCCCCCTCCTTTGCACATGTAGAAGGCTTATAGGATCCAACCCAATGACAGCAAGTATAACAAATCAAAAAGGAAACTAAATCCTAAAAGAGCAACCATATCCTTAGATATACCAATAAAATTATCCAAAGAAAAGAGAGAAAACATAATCTACTGAAATCCTCTCTCTTTGTTTAGATCAAACCATACAGATATATTATAACAACTATGCTTATATACCACTCTTCTAGAAAGATTAGTGCCCCACTTAGAGCAGTGAACAAAGTCAGTGCTATTATTATTCTCCAAATGCCCCTGGGGAGCTGAGGCTGAGAGGAGTGATTTACCCACAGACACCTGCTGAGCTCATGGCAGTTGTGGGATTCAAACCAGTAGAGTGTTGATTTGCATCTCAATCATATTGTGAAGGAACAACTCACAAGCTCTTCTGTGTTCCTCTGGCTTGGGCCCCATGAAATTGAAAAATGCCTTCAGCAGTTCCTAGTCAATTCCTGATGATGCTACCTCTTCTCCTGGGGATGCCAAAATTCTGCCACATGAGGATGCAAAAAAAACCAAACTGGTATCCACTTACTCCCACCAATGACTTTGAAATTCATTCATCTGGCACTCTGTACCTGTGTTGCTATGTAAAGTCTCTGCCTAAGTATGCCGCACCTGCCTGTTTCATTCCACAAGTCTACCAGTGCTTTGCAAATACAAACTATTCTGCTGTAAGGACAGCCAGCTGTCCTGCTGCTCTGCCTTCTTACCACACTTCAGCAAGACTGAACAGGCATGATGTTTATCCAGAGATCAAACTTAGAGCCATCAAAATAAAAGAAATCGTAATAAATGAATAAAAAGATTACATCTGTTCAAGCATTCCAAGCTGAGCAAGAGAACAAAGAAAACACGTAGCCCCCTTTCACTACCCTACACTTGGTTTTTATCCTGGTGATGTTTAAATAAGACAGCCTAGCTTTATTTAAAGTTGCCGTAGTTTTAATGTCATCATTACGTTAGTTCTCAGGGTTGGGTTTTCTCTCCATTGTTCCTTGCCACATAGACAAGATGGATTCCCTACGTAAAAGCATAATCCATCATGGTTTGTGCTCCCAAGTCAAGAGCAAGATGTGAGAGAGAAACCTTCATGTCCTGTTGCAATAGACTCAGCTTAAAATGCTGGGATTGCCAGATATTGAAACAGCAGAAAAGAGGGGAGGAAGATTGACATCTCCCCCCCCCCACCCCCCGGAACTCTGTGGCTAGCCAGAAATGGCAGTTGGTGATGGAATGTTGAGATGACGGTGCTACCAGGAGTGGACAGTTGGAGTAAACTGAAGAGTGAGGGTAGTTGGAGCCTGGCTTCTGACCCTTTCCTGAGCAACCCCAAAAGTCTTCCCAGCTTTATGGCTCTCAGGGCCAAGCTACACATGACGAATGACACTTGAACGGCAAGTGGATTGAGTGGAGGGCAAGTGAACAGGGAGAAATACACTTGCTGTTCAAGTGTCATTCGTCATGTGTAGCTTGGCCCTCAGTGTGATTCACTAGCAGGGGTGTGAGGTACAAAGCCATTGTCCTGTTTCAGCTGGTAGCATTAGTGTAACTGAGCACTGTGTGCAGGAAGCTTGATGGCTCCTTTCTTCACCTAGCTCTTTTATTCCAGCTATTAGCCTGCAGCTGGGCTCCTGTACACAGACACAAAGTAATCACAAAACCTGAAATATTGGGGCAAATTCTTGGATAGAGGGTATTTCTCCACACATTAGCAAAGACAAAAAATACAGCCACATTGCACTTGTCATAACTCCTCATTAAATGTGTGACAAATAATCTTTGTTGAGCATAGGAACTTCTGGGTATTCCAAGAAAGGTGTCCAAACTCTTAAGTATCAGCCAAACTAGAATAGTTATTGCTGTAATAATTTTGCTGAAGATCTGTGGTTTTAAAAGCTGAATCCCTTGGTGTACTTACACCAGCACTAGCAAATAAATACTTGAAATGTTGTAAGCTGAGTGTATATGGTTATAACTCCTTGGGTTGTACCAGTATTATGAGCTAAGTTGAGATGTTATGTAAGTGAAGACGGGGGGGGGGGGGTCGGCATCATCACTACAAGACCTGGTAGTTCAGCAAATCTTGTAGCGATCACTACCAAAGCAAACCTGCCTATCTGCACAATATGCAATAGCCACCACAGATTAAGTACTGAAAATGATGCAAGAGCCTGTATTTATTGCTCAATGCAGTGTCCCATAGCAGGAGAGTCACCACTCCATCTGTGGTTACAGCTATTCATTAGAAATGACATGTAAATGTATAGATAGTTGAGGAGTTCTGAATTAAAATTTACTGGTATCTCATTTTTAAAAAACGAACTCAATTGTTTATGAAGCTCAAGAAGGTGCCCTTGGAAGATGGCCATGAATAGACTTCATATATAACAACATAATTAGTTGGTTGTTCACAGCTTATGCTTTAGAGGGCTGAAAAATATGCACTCAGAAGACTGCATAATTTCAATATGAAGTCCTCCTTGATTGCTCAGCTGATGAATGAGGGTTGCTTTGGACATTACATTTCCCTATATATGTCCTGAAGATGGTGAGATATGCAGCTGACACACAGAACTGGTGCCCAACTGAGCTCTACATCTTTGGGCCAGACTTATATCTGATGGGTCACCTATTCCAAAAGTGTACCAATCGGGTCACTTAGCATCTCCTTTCCCTTTTGTATCTTTAAGAGCAAAACAATGTCTGATGCAGTCATTATATTCATGATTAAAAATAAATCATAGAAAAAATCCTGATTGACAGATCATAACCTTTGAGATGTCTGGATAACTCATAGAATGTACTCCCCATGTCATGCAGAATGAAGGGAGTGGATTATGTAATGTTTTACCTCAGACAGTGGCCGAATCCACACTACCGTTGTTCTCGCGGCAGTTTTTCGCTTCCGCAGCGCCATTCCTTCATCTGTTCACATGCATCGTCTCCAAAGCCGTCATTAATTCGGCATGGCGTCGCCACAGCCCATTGCACTTTCGCCGTGGGTTATCTTTTGACAAATAACTGCCCTCCGTTGAATTCCAAGCCTCTCTTGACCCGCCTCCCAATTAAGGAGTAATTCTCCGCCTTTGTCCCCACCCCTTTTTTTAAAAAATAAAAGAGTACCGTGTCGATATGGCGACATCTCATCATATTAATCTCATTTTAGAAAAGCGGGCAGACCTCAAATATCAGAGGAACAATTTCATATGTTAATTCAATTTATATATTGGGGGGGGGGGGGCATCCACATGATACTGAAATCATGGCTCATGTTACGCCCCGACACGGACTGTGCCGACGAGTTAGGCACAGATGTCAATTTTCCAAAGAAAAAATGAAGCTCTGCTGTGGGATGCTGCTGTAGGTGATAGTGACCGCTCACCCATTCCCGGATGATTTCAACCAGCATGCAGGCTGTGATGTTCCGAGCGCTCATCGTAAGTGTCTCGGGTGATTTTTTAAAAATATATTATATTAATGGTGTCGCTGTACCATTGAACCAGGATGCTTACTCGTCGATATAGTGTCAATTTGTCCTTTTTAAAAAACAAAACAAAACTGTGGGGCCGTTCGGGTTTTTCCCGCCCCTTTACCCGTCTTTTTGAAAGGGGATGTGATCAACGGATTGCGCAGGAGAAGCGCTATTCAAAGGGTGATGTGGACAAACAAACAAACACATCCATTGCATTCTTCCTCCTATTTGAAAATGACAAATGGGGAACCTGCAAGGATTTGAGGAGAGTATCTCTTTTTCTTCCCCTGAAAGCCCCATAACATCTCCCCTTTTCCTGCCTCCTTCTCTCATTCCCACTCACCTGTCTTCAATGTTTCTTCCTTTCCTCCCCCTGGCAACATCTTTACAGGAAAACTCTGACCAGGGGGTGCAGTAGTGGTTGATCTGGGACCAGCTGTCCAGTGGGGAACCTACAAGGACTTGCAAGGGGTGCCTTGTATCCCATCTCTTTTTCTTCTCCTGGCACTGTCCCCATATCCTCACCTTTCCCTGCTTCCTTCTCTCCTTCCTACCTGCCAACCAAATGTATCTGGCTACATTTATTATGAACTTCATTTATACCCGACCTTTCTCCTCAATGAGTATCCAAAGTAGCTTACATCATTCTCCTCTCCTCGATTTTATTTTCATAACAACCTTCTGTGGTTAGTTAGGCTGAGAATGTGCAATTGGTCCAAGGTCACCCTGTAAAATTCCATGACAGAGATTTGAACCTGGGTATCCCAGAGCCTACACACACTACACACACTGACTTTCGTTGTTTAACTGCTGTTGAACAGTAGCAGACAACCAGTCCTAGGTCAGACATGCATGTCTTTTGGTAGCTAGTCACCCAGTGGTTGCTACCAGACATGTCCCCAATGAGTCCTTCCTCAACAGCCAAAACAGCCTAGAAAGGCCTTGCCCCATTCTATCCCTGTCTTTTCCTGACAGAAACCAAGGCTGGAACAGGCTGGCAACTATTTAGTTGCCTAGCAATGAACACGGAGGTATTTGTTTTTTAAAGCTGGAGGCATTGCTTTTATTGTTGGGGAACGGGTAATCCCTTAATTTTTTTAAAAAATCAGATTTATGTTCAGAACTGGGGTGTTTTTCAGGTTTGTAGAAAGGTCTGTCTTCTATTCATAGCTCCTATCTCTGTATTTAAGTGACTACAGATTTGGCCACATTAAGAATTAGATATATTGATTCCACATATGTAGTAATCTAGTACACCAGGGAGAAAGATTTTAACATAATTAACATATTTTAACATATTTATTCTAACTGTTTTAGCATATTACTCCTACTGTGTGGTAATATAATTGCATTAAAAAATATGTCCTTACCTACAGTCTGAAGTGGTACAAGCCATAAGTCCATAAGAATAACAGTCTTGGATCATACCTCATGTTGGATCAATCTACTTCAGCATCATAGTTTATACAAAGACTAATCATATAACTACTCAGATGCCCAGAAGATAAACGAGCAAGACATGTAGGCCAAACCTAGCCCATTGTTACTACCCCAGGATTGCATCATGTCCTCCATACTGCGTAACAGGTATGCCACCCTCATTTCCTTGGAGGGTGGGCAGGATAAAGATGTAAGTAAACAAAAAAACCCAACTCCAGTATGTTGTAATCCTGTTAATTGACTTATCTATGTGGAACAAACTTTTAGACTCTTACTATTCTAGCAGGCAGATTAATGCTTGTGATCCTTTTTAACCTAGATATAGCCAACATGGATCATAAAATTAACAAGTGCTTGATTGTAAAACATGGTGTTTTTGAGCATGCCACTCACACGCTAATCATTTTGTCTTCTTCTGTTTTGTGAACAACTGTATATAAACCAGAAATTTACTCCTTTGAAGGGAATGGCATGCTGGGGAGCTCTGGGTTTATTTTGTGCTTCTACTTCCCCTCTCCCTTATATTTAGGGTTCTCAAGTTCCTGGTGGGTACACTTCAGGCAGGATGCTGGTGGACACACTTCATGCAAAGCCAATTCTGGCCTCGTTGGGGCCAAAATTGGCCCCACTGAAGAGCAAGATTATCACATGGTTGGTGTGATGACATCATTTCAGGAAGTGATGTTGTCATGGCCCTCCAGGAGTGCACCTGAGTGCACTTTCCTGGGTTGCCAATCACTGAGAAGTTTTTCACCTCCCACTTATCACCAACAAGTGTCCACTCCATGGTCAGATAGATGCTGGAAATGTAAAAAGCATGAAGGATCATTATATCATATGTGGTGGACTTGTGAGGTAGCTAAGCAATACTGGGGAGATATAATTGAAGTAATTAATGAGGTTTTGCAAACCCAAATAAATAAGAACCCAGAATTGTTGCTACTGAACTTGGGAATGGAAGATGTTCCAATGCAGTACAGAACATTGTTATTTTACATGATTACAGCAGCAAGACTTTTATATGCGCAGAAATGGAAAGTGCAAGAAATACCAACTACAGAAGATTGGATTTACAAATTGCTGTACATGGCAGAAATGGACAAAATGACAAGAAAACTGAAAGATCTTGATCCAGGAGAATACATCGCAGATTGGGGGAAATTGAAACAATATTTAGAAAAAAATGGGATGTGAAGGGAGGACTGTGGCAGTTTGAGAACTATTAATTTGTGATTTCATAAATAGAAGAGAGAAGTAACTTTACCATTAATGGGAAAATTTAGCTATTAATTAACCTAAGCTAGTATTATTATTAAGGATACTTTATTAAAAATATACAGTTTAGATAGTGACGTAGAGAATTGATATATTAGTGGATTTGATATAGTATATATAAAAGAATCTGAATATGCTTAGAGTAAGAGAGATAATATATATATATGATTTAGAAGAATATAGTTGAAAATAAGTTAAGTAATAAGATAGGTTAAGGGTTGGAAAGCTGTTGGAAGTCTACAAGGAGGGGGGAGGGAAAGGGTGGGGGTTGATATAAATTAGGTAAGATGGGGAATGTGTGTATTAATTATGTACTCACCAATAAAAAAAAATAATAAAAAAAGTGTCCACTCCATGGTTAGTCTCCCGCTGGTTACATAAACATAAAGCTTCCTTCTTACTGAATCAGACCATTGTTCCATCAAAGTCATTGTCTACTCAGATTGGCAGCAGCTCTTCATGCTCTCACGTAGAGAGAGGTCTTTCATATCCCTGGTCTGTCTTACCTGGAGATGCCAGGGATTGGACTTGTGCCGTTCTGAAAGCAAACCAGAGATTCTTCCTCTGAGCCACAGCCTGTCCCGTAAAGACTGGCAACTTGTACCAAAGAAGTGTTGCCCATAAGTAGTTTTGAAACATTCATGTAATGTGGAGATATATATATTTTCCTCTTACCTATGATTATCAGCAGAAGAAGTTAAGAGGAGCTTTTGTGCACTTCCCATAGAACCTTCCCCCACCATCACAGTTGTAAATTGCTTAATCTTCCAGAATGAATGACCTGCATTTTGGAAGAAGGGGAGGGCTGAACAAGGTTAAGGGAAATGCTCACATACCTCGCACTCTTCATAATGCCCTGCTTCACTGCTTGTGGGTATGCCCCTGCACATGCAAATGAGGAAAGCATGGCTCTATTGAGCCCTATCAGGTGTAGCTCTGTAGAGGTAGAGGATTGTAGCTGTAGGACAAAAAGGGGATCACACTAATGATTTGCTGTTCTGCAGAGCAAATTTGCAATCCTTTTGGCAGTTCCTAAGTACAATGGGAAACAAACATTCCTGCTGGTGCCGAACAGGGATATTTATGTATTTCTAAGCTAATGTGTGCACGTCTTGGAAAGGAGACCCCCCGGCATTGATTTTTCTAATATTTATCTGTCCATAGGAAAGCAGATGGTGGGAGGTAAGCCAGGTTATTTCAGACTTCTTGTGATGTGCTTAGTGGCAGAGACCCAACTAGCGTGGTATGAAGCAAAGTACCTCTCCCACTGTCAGCCAAATCTTTTCCACTTGAGTCATTTTTCTCCTTGGAGCTGAGCCAGCCCAGTTCAGCTCTTTTGTAGGGAATGAGGAACCAGTATTGATTTCCCATTTAAGCCAATCTTGTGTGAGCCCACTGCTGCCTCCCTCACTATGAATGCAGGGAGGGGGAAGCATTGGAGGAAACCAGCTGCAGCACTTCCAGCAGAGAATTGCTTCTTTGAGACAGACCTGCACAGAATTGCAAATCAGGCACATAAAAGGAGAAAATGGAAGGGCAGATAGGCTTTCCTTTCAAGCCAGATATACAGACAGCACTCCCTTTCTGTAAGAGGGAAACAGGGAATTTGCTTGTTAGAGCAAGTGAAGGGGATTCTTATTATGGGCTTCAGTGCAGTTGTCAGCCACAATAATGAATTCTTATACTGTAAGTAGCCTTGGAACAGGCAGGTACTGTGGAGATACATATTTGCAATGTGAAATTGTAATTGTGGATATTTTAAAAGCACATGGAAATCTGCTGTGGCAGTACATTTCTGTGGAGTTTAGCATGAGATTTTAATGGGCTATGAAGATTAGCAAATTTCATGTAATCACAGTTAAGTTACTGAAATCAATGCATTTTCAGCAGACATCCACTTCCAATTGATTTCATATTATTGTCAGTATGAATGTGAGTGTTTGGTACTCTCCTACCATGAATGATATTTTCCCCCTTTATATAGTTCAAATATTACTTTTAATGTTTCCCCAGCTGATCCAATCTCCTCCTTTAGCTGCTGTCATCCAAGCAGATGTTTGTACTGCAACAGCTGCTGCTGTATCCTGCCTAAGGCAGACGAGACAGAGCATTGCAACTCCAAGCTGCTCCTCAAAGAAAGAGGAATCCATGCTATGTTTCTTAGCCAGTGCAAAGATGTGCCAGAATCTAAAAGTGTCAGCTTTTGTAAGATGGGGTGCAAAAGGCTGGTGATGATGAAACACTATTCTCTACCCCCTCCTTGTCCTGAAAGAGGCCCTTGTGCTGTACACTTGCATTATGTAAAAACAGGCACCCTGGATGATTAGCAGCATAAACGGATTCTGCTAGAGAGTTATGGATAGCTCCTAGTACAAGAACAAGGCAATAGGGAACGCCTTCCACTAATTCTGGAGATGAACTTGATCCCATACATTCTGCCACTTAGTTAACACTATCAAAATACTTTGAGTCCCTGTTGTAGAGAAATGCAGAGTAAAAATATGCAGAACAATTACATATAGGCTGGAATTCTAAAGAGACCTTCCTGTGTGTTAATCCCATTGAATAACATGGGGCATATATCTGAGTAACCTGCCTAGATAGACCCTGCTTGATAATGAATATAATACTGCCTTATCGTCAGCTTTGGAAGCCCTGCATTGCATTCTGCCTCCATATGAATGAAGTGGAAATTGACTACATGAACCAGGACCTTCTCTATGTGTGCCTAGCTTATGGAACTTCTTCCCTAGAAAGCCTAACTGGTTCCTTCTCTAATAGGGTTCAGACAAGACCTGCTATTCCAGTGTACATTTGTCATATCAGATAACTATTTGTCAAGGCTAACTATTTTTATAGACATTTGGCATAAGATCCACTAGTTATCTTTATATCCATATGAGTTTCTTACTGAATGAAATATTCATCTCTGTTGTTTTATTGCTAATGATGCAGTGATTATGTTGTTGTTTGATTATGCTTTTCATAAATTGTGTTTTTCCATAGACATTGAGCCACCATGTCAGTGTTTTGGGATGATAAATATATTAAATGAACAAATTAATAAAGGATTATGATAAAATTACTGGCTGTCAATTTATTTCTTTAACATATTTCTAATACTATCCTTCCACCAGAGCATTCCAGGTAGTTAACAGCAATACAAATCTATAAGAAATGAAGAACAAATCAAATGCAATATATTCCTTATTGAAGTACCATTCACAACATCTACTAACATTTTAAAGTTTTATAATAAATATTAAAACAGCAGCACATCAATGATAATTAAACCCACATACAACATCCAAGTGAAACACTAAAATGCAACTGACCGAGAGAAAAATAAATAGAAGAGAAGAGAAAACACAACACACTTAAATAAAAGACAGCGGACACAATAAAACAGCAGTATCTGAGTCCCTTCTTTGGGCTTTGACTTTTGAAAACTTATATCCTGAAAAATCTTGTTGGTCTCTGATGTCTCACTGGACTCAAATCCTACCTACCTGGATACAATAAAGTCTTCTCATGACTTCAAATGGCACAAAGTAAATACACCAAACACAGAAAAAGTAGGGAGGTAGCTGCTTCCATCACAAGCCAGCAGCACCTACCTCAAAAGTTACAAAATAGGCAGAAGACATTGCAAATGCAAGCTGGTGGTCCCACCCACCCCCCCTTGCAAAATATGGGCAGGTGCGAGCTAGTCGGAAACTGTGGTGAGCCTCTTTCTTCCATCCCCTCTGTTTGGGGGATGGGACAGGGATCTTCCTCCTTCCGTCCATCCTCCATTGTGGAGGCAGGGCAAAATGTGGCTTGAAGGCACAACTGACAAAGTTAGCTGGAGATTTGATAATGCTAGTAGGAAACTGGTGCTGTAGCACAGTGGTTAAGTGGTTCGGCTGCGAATCAGCACTCTACTGGTTTGAATCCCACTACTGCCATGAGCTCAGTAGGTGATCTTGGGTAAGCCACTCCTCTCAGGCCCAGATGTATTGTGGAGATAATAACAACACTAACTTGTACACTACTCTGGGTGAGGCACTAATCTGTCTAGAAGAGTGGTATATAAACACAGTTATTATCAGGACTTTTTTTCTGGGAAAAGAGGTAGTGGAACTCAGTGGTGGAACTCAGGACTGCACAATGACATCACTTTGGGTCAGCTGGAACAAGGGGGGAGTTTTTTAAAGTTTAAATTGCCCTCAGTGAAAACTGTCACATGGCTGGTGGCCCCATCCCCTGATCTCCAGACAGAGGGGAGTTTAGATTGCCCTCCGCGCCTCTGGAGATCAGAGGACGGGGCCACCGGCCATGTGACAATTTTCAAGAGGTGCCGGAACTCCGTTACACCACATTCCAGCTGAAAAAAAGCCCTGGTTATTATCATCTCAAGAAAAGGAAAGACAATGTGAATGGTGCTATGACTTTGGCAGGAAAATAATGTAACAAGAATGGTGGAAAGCCTCAAGACTTTATGTAGTGTGGGAGAAAGAGAACTAAGGAACAACAAATGTCAACAGGTACAAAGCAGCCTTTTTATTCTAACACACGGTCATAAAAATATCATACTCAGATGAGGAATGCTTTAAAAAATGTACTTCAGATTCAAAATGTCACTCACAACCACACGGAAAAAAGTTTGCTGCCTAGGGCTATACTAATTCTTTAATGTGACAGCATGCCTGTTCACAGTGGCCTGCAAGCTTTCCAGGCTGCCACACATGGTTGGTGTCCGTGTCTTTATGCAGCTTTTTCTGCAAGGATCTTGAGTACATTTTCATTTTAATGGGTTCCCAAGTCAAGCATGTCTGGCAAAGTCACTCTGCAGAAAAATGAGTGAGATCTCCAGCAAAGGGACAGTGACTTCCCTTTGCCTCCACTGCACTAAAAATAGGTTTTAAACAAGACTGCACAGAATACAAAATCCTCTCATGACTGAGAAGCTGACAATTTTAATTGCATTTTGCAAATGGGTCCTTGTAAGTTCAGTTAATATCATCTCCCCATTCATTCTTTTGAGGACGAAAGAGAAAATGGCTTAATAAGTAATCTTGAGTAAATTTGTCTCTACTTGTATGCTCTTTTAATTCCTGTTATGCTTTAGTCCTGCCTGAGCAGATTCCTATCCCCACCTCTGCTCCCTTCTCCCACTTTAACATTGTCAGCAGGCTGGATTTATGACCCTATGAAGCCAAAGGACAGAAGCATCTTTCCCTGCAACCATCCGCACTGGTGAACATATCAAGTAGCTGATGGAGTATTGAATGATAATCATACAGAAAGGAGGAGGAGGAAGGGAAACAGTAGCCTTTAATCTCACCTCTATTTTCAGGGGGGGGGGGAATTAAAGCTGAGGGAGAGAGAGAGAGACAGACAGAGAGTGAACCCTGGATTTGTTTCATTTTTCATTGGAATGCCATTTCAACCACCACGAATGACAGTGTAAATGATCAAACAACTGTTTGCTAATGCATTATAGATAGCCATACACAATATGGCAGCTTTATACTTGTGTATTTACCCACTATGAATACAAAATATAGTCAGAGTGACAGGTAATGTAGCCAAAGCTTCTACTCTCTCTGTAAGCATCTGTGTACGATGAATTATAAATGAGAGTCTTGTGTCCAAAAGGTAGCAACAAGTAATGCAGATAATGCCATTGGAGTACATGAATAAAAGGGAAACAGTTGCTTTTTGCATTAGGGGCACACAGGTACATTCAGGGAGTCACCAGTACAGATTGTAGTTGCTAGCAAAACAGCTGTGTTTGGCATTGAGAGCCAGGTGCAAACCTATATAGGCTATCTTGAGAAAGTAAGAAGAGCCTTTCTCATCTTCATTTTTTGACACATTTCCAGAAGAGGTGAGTTGCACTTGCACAAAAGTTCTCAAGCTGACTGGAATACCATCTGGTGTCCTCAATGCTTTGCTGAAATTTCAAAGCAGCACAGTTGTTTAAATGGTGATTTCTCAACACCTCGAAGTGTGCAAGATGCAACAAAGCTGCATTACAGGAATGCATGTTTTCTGATCCCTGAATTATCATGACATTTGACATTTTCTAGGTAGACATTGTTTCAAATCTATTGAAATGCAACATTCCAAGACAAGAAAACAGAACAGGATTCTTCTGTATTTTACCATCATCTTCCTCACGATTAACTTGAGAAGAGCCAAAGCATTATTTTTGGAGCCCAGTACAAACTTGTAAAATGCCCTCCCAAACACCAGCACCACAATCCCTCAACCCATACATGCAATCTCGTGAACCATGAAAAAAGTTTGTATAAGTTACGAAATTACTGTTACATATCCTACATTTCTGAAAAAAATGTCTGCTTTTGCAACTTTTGTTTAATAAAAACATCCAGCCTGAGAGTCCTTCAAATTTACTAAATATTTCGTAACCTTTTGATTATCCTAGGGTTGCCAGAATGCCCCTGGCAACTGGTCATAAGTTATGGGGGACTTACAGAGTTGAAGGTGCTTGCCAGTCATTACATGCTGGTGTCATTTTACATGTGCTCGGAAGTGACATCAGTGCCTCTCTGGGGACTTTTGGTATTGGGACAAAACTCAAAAATGTCAGTTTCAGGAACATGAAGAATGTTGTCAACATGTTGGCACACTGCTGATGCCTGCTCAGTTTCCCATTTCCCCACCACAAGCCAGCTCAGCGGTGACAGGAAGCACCCACTGGCAGCAGGGGATATCTTGTCCCTACCTGGGAATGGTAAGCCCTGTCAATGTCTTTTAAAATATTCTAATGGACCAATGTAGCTGCAAAGATTAGATTGGCTGCAAAGATTAGATTAACATCATCACCACTATATATTAAATAAACAAACAAATATTCATACATACTAATTTCCAAGTCTCCCCCCCCCCCCGCCCCGCTCCCATGCAGGTGCTTAAACATATGGATTGGGGCAGTCAAGAACAGAACATATTTCAGCAACTTCAAGGGACACCCTGCCTCCAAGTTGCAAAAAAATGTAAACACAGACAGAAACAAAATCTGGGTGTTAAACTCTTCAAACACTTACCTGCACTCTGCACATGTGCAATTCTCAGGCCGTGCAGGAACTGCATGGCTGCCAAGTGCTCCAGCCGAAGTAACACACTGCCAGGTCAAAAGAAGTATGGTGCTGGAGAAGCAGGGCTCATCGCAGGCACTAAGTCTTGCTCCTCGCCACTGTGGTCATGGGTGGCATGATGGTGGCACAGCTGTGGACCATCCCAGACCCAGGATCCATGACTGTTAGCTGCCTTGAACTACTGCAAGGCAGAGAACACAGAGGAAAGTATCTGTGGGTGGGTGGATGTGATGGAGGGGACAAAGCCAATGAGTGTTTAGGAGTGTGTATGTCGGAGGCGAAGCTTCCCTTCCAAACGTCTTTCCCCTTTTTCACCACCCATTTCTGAACACCTTTCCCTTTCTACCTCCTTCCAAACACCTTTCACAAAACACTCTACTGCCTTGCCCCCTCTCCCAAATACCCTCCCCCTTTCTCACAAGATCTGTACATTAGATATATAGATACAAGGAAATAGGTTTCTATATATGTCCTCAAACATGATCTACACTCATTTTTTCTTTTATTCCTCCTCCTTCCATAGTAATGAGAGTTGAGGCCGAGGCCAGGCCTCTCTGGATCTCCAGGCACAAGTAAACTGTACCCCCCCCCCAATGTGGGGGCCCTAGTATTGCCAGCTCTAGGTTGGGAAATTTCTGGGGGAGGACCCTGAGGGAGGTGGGGTTTGGGGAGGGGAGGGACCATAGCTGACTACAATGTCATACAGTTCATCCTCCAAAGCAGCCATTTTCTCCAAGTGAACTGCTCTCTGTAGCCTGGACATCATTTGTCCATTTGTAATTCCAGAAGATCTCCAGTCATCACCATGGGCTGGTGGCAACCCTAGGGAGCCTGAACTTGAGAAGGATACTTCTGGATTTAAAAAAAAATATTTTTGGCTTCCAATTTTGAAATTTTGTATTTGTGACAGGGTAGTTTAGGAAGTATTATCTTGATGTCTTTGATATTGCTGTGAGGATGTGATGAACCATAGCATCCTTCAGTCTCACTTCATGGGAGAGGTAGCCTTAGTGCTAGCAGAGCAAACTTGAGGGAAGAGTTTCAGTCTCTCCTGTTTATCTTCTTTTTGGTTCTTCTCCTGGCTGGCATCCCTTAGCTATCAGCTGCTATCCCACCACCCACTTCCTCCTTGGCCATCTGAGTTCTTTTTTAAGAGCTCCACCCTATAATGACATAGGCCCAGAGCAAGCCTGACTCAGCACATGGCATAGTCCCTCGGAGGGAGAATCCTGCCCTTGCTAATGAATAAATACCCACCCCTCTTCCAGAGCAACGAGACCCTGCTGGCCTTATCAGAGGTGATCTTGCCTCCCATTTCCCTCTCCTGGCCAGATGAAGACAGAACCAGAAAGCCACACTTCCTTGTGGAGCCCCTAATATGGAGTGGATCCTTGTCAACTCAGTGCCCAACATAAGGCATACCCCAACTCATCTTGGGTAAGTCCAGGAGAGCAGAGGTGAACTCCAGACAATAGCACTTGTGCTTAACCACTCAGTTTTCCTTCTTGCCCTAACCTCTTTTCTTCAAGTCTTTACTGACGTGTGGTACTAAATAGGACATTCTTCTCTCTATTTCATTTTTTTTCCAATTCCATGTGTTATTATGAAAGCCTATTTTCTATGGAATTTTATTATAATCTTGCTTTTAGAATGTGAACTCTATAGCCAGAGTTGCATCAATATAGCAACTCATCAGGCAGAAAGGTCCCAGTGCTAGTACTCTTGCTATTATTTTTACCAATCCATGAATCACCACCAAAAGTACTGTTCAAGCAATTGCCTGTGCCATGGCAAATCTCTGATGAGCATGGACGCTTAAGTGGTACAAAGAACATTAGAAATGTTAGTCCAACTTGCAAAACCATAGAAACTCCCAATTCACTAAAATCAGTAGATAACCCAGTACGTTGTGGTAGAGTGTACTCTTATAGTAGACTATTCCAGAGAAGAGGAAGCAATAAAAAAGCTACATTTTTCATAGATGACAAGGAAGGCAGCACATAGGAAGGATGGATGTGCCTGCTGCAAGTATGTCATTTGACACTTGGGTTCATTGAGTATGTCAGTAATCTAACTACATCAACAATAGGAAGGTCAGTTCCTTCTACCATCAGCTTTGCCAGCCAGCATTGTTTCCATTTGGTAGGGATTAAGTTCCAGCTTTTTCTCTCATCGACTACAATAGCAAAAAAGTTGCTGTTATATAATTACAGAACTGTTTGAAATGTAAAGTCCAGGATGAAAAGTCTGCATCCCTTTCCCTGTAGGCATTCACTGGTGAATGAGAGCTTATGCACATATAAATGTAAGGACATGATGTTGTCTCTGTGACTGGGATGTATACAGGGCTTACATGCATACAAGTGGTATATGTGTAGAATTTTGTTTGTTAGTTCTATCAACAATGCATGGGAAGGTTCAGAGTATGGGATTCCTTCCCATGTGCTTTCCTTCTCTTAGATGGTAACTGCTGAACACTCCTCTTAATTTTATTAGCAGGCCTTGAATTTCCTTTGCATTTTTCAGCTTCGTTTTATGTGTACTCCCTGTTTGTCATTCCCTCAGTGACAGCAGAGAATGATACTCCATGCTGAAAAATGTAGCGAGTTGAAAACCAGGATGTCTCTTATGATAGGAAGCAAATGAGAGATGAGACTAAACAGTGGAATTTGAAGGTCACTGTGGTTCTGATGGGGAAGGGCTGAAGTGTAGAAGCAACAAAAGTAAAGATCCCCAAGAGTGTTTGAGCTTTAGACATTCACAGCTTGTTTGTAAATTGCTGCTATGTCAGAATTTTTAGCCAGAATTAAGAAGGCTCCAAAGTAATGTCAAACCAATTACTCATCCATGGAAAGCCTTCTGATTTCACTTAAGCATCATTCCATAGCTTCTTACAGTTAATGCAAATGTAAAAAAACAACTTTTGGCCTTTATTATTATCATTAATTAGATATGGCATCCAACACGACACACAGATGAAATACCATGATGTAATGTATCAGGAGAAATCAGTCTGCTGCGATTCGTCTCTGCATGAAATGCAATGGAAACCTTAGTTCACAAAACCTAGCAGTTAAGAAAAGCATATCCTGGAAATCTAAAAAGGGGGATAGAGGTGAAATGGAATTTAAAACAATTCTGACCTTCATGATGCCTGGGCTGGCACATTCTTTCTATTCCTCTCCCTCTTCCTTCTGTACTCATTTGGATTGCAAATTTTAAAAAAAAAACTACAATACAAAGTTTTTTGGGGAAGCAATTTTCAAAGAGCTCACTCCTGATAATGAAGGTATCACTCGCTACCTTTGCCCAAGTCTCTCAGTGTGATAAAACTGATTCAGAATGTTAGTTATTGAATAATCATATGCCCTTCAAATGTGGAACCTTTTTTCCATTTATATCTGAGCCATTGTGCCATGAACTCAGCAGCGACTCTAAAAGAGCACATGTGCTGAATTGCTTAAATCAGAGGAGTCAGAACTATGGGGAAGTTCTAATCTCTGACATGGAAATCTACCTCTTTGAAGAGAGGCCATAGCTTAGTGCCATCTCATAAGCTGATCATGCAGAAAGTGCTGGGTTCAATCTCTGCTACATCAGATTAAAATTCCTGATGGGCAAATATCTTGGAAGTTCTGATAAAACACAGTTGAAAATAGTCTGAGAGAGGGCCAAACTCCATGTGATACTATAGCTCTGTGTCCACATGTTGACTCACCATGCAGAGAGAAAAAGCAGCACAAGCAAGCTGCATGACCATGGAGTCATCATCATGGAGTGAATGTTTGAAGGAAGCACCGGCACGTTCCTATGACTGGCAATACTGCCTTCCATTTTTTTTGAATAATGGAGATGGAGCAAGCACATGGTCACTACCTCTGCATGTTTTAATTGTCCAGAAGACGTGGCGATTGTGTGGAAGAGGAGGCATGAGGGCAGCATGCTTGTGTTCATTCTCCCTTCCCATGTGGTGAGTAAATGCATGGACAAGTCATCTGCACAGGTCTTAGGAGTTCCATGGAAGGAGTATTCAAGCATGTTTAATAGCCATGCAAGGGCTTGATTCAGATCAATACTCTACTATAGGGAGTGTTGACAGACCTAGGGGTGTGCAGGGACAGAAAGATTTGGTTTTCCCGCTTCAAAATTTCGGAAATGAGAAAAAGATTTGGAAATAAGTGATTTCCAAAGCGGCTGCTTTGGAAACTGCTTATTTCCCCACTTTGGTATGCTCCGTGAAGATTCAGAGCATATTGAAACTTCCCACCCACTGCTTATTTCACCCAATGGGAGGGGGATGAGGTGGTTCCCTCCTCCCCCTCCCATTGGGTTAAATAAGCAGAGGTGGGGCTTCCCATGCTTAGCTGGCCCACAGGAGGGGGATTTCCCCCACCAACCAGCTGAAGTTTAAAGAGCCCTTTCTGTGCCACTTGCAAGTGACATGGAAAGGACCCTTCCCATGCTTCAGCTGGCCTGCGGAGGATGGGGGATGTCCTTGTTGGCCAGCTGAAATTTAAAAAGCCCTTTCTGTGCCACTTGGCCTTTTAAACTTCAGCTTGCTGGTGAATGCCAGCCAGGCAGAAGTCTGCAAAAATATTTTAGAAGGGAGTCAGAGAAGCTAACTGATTTAAGACCTCCTCCATAACCCAGAGAGACGCATAATCTAGGTCTTCCAAGAACTCCTGACTAATCTCATCCATGCCCTGCCTCATTTCCACGGACCCATTCACCCAGATTAAACACCACCTAACATTTATCAAACCTGGTAGCTTTCCCCATCTGGTGCTCAAAGGACCATCAAGCACTATTTACACCTATAGTTCACCTCAAGTAGACCCATTAATTCTCTCCCAATTCATTATCCACCTTTGGAAAACCAATTAAGTTATTGTTTTTTGGGGAAAGACATCAGCTTACCCCAGGGAGTATTTCGCCCTTTATCTGGACTCCCTAGCCAACAGTGAGTTTGTGTATGTTTCTGGATCCATACATAACCCCCCCCTCCACCTGTCTGGGCCTCTTCTTCTTCTCTGTAAAATGTGGCTCGTTTTCCTGCTGCCTCCACACACCTCTGTCCTCAAGACTCGTAACTGTAGCCTTCCATGAAACTGCTTTCTCCCCTTTTCCTCCATGACTTCCTCTTAGTTAGCCTCATATGTGCTCTGTGTGATTGTTTGCTCTTTCATTTTTAATTAAAAAATCATTTCTGGTGGAACATCTGGCTGGTTTATTTTCAGAGTCCTCTAAAAGAAAAAGTGGAGAATTCCAAGTCACTTGTCTCCTTTAAACTAATTCTCCCAACTAATTAGGAGACTGCCTATTTGGGTCACAGCAGCAGTTCAATCCTAAAACCCTATTCTATTTTTTTGATCAGAAATTACTCTGCAGTGCTCTTATTTACCAGATTGAGGTAGACATCAGTATTCCACAGAATCATTTCAGGCCAGGAAAACGGTACAAGGGGAAAGACTACCTCCCCCCACCCCCATTCACTTGCACCATAAGTCTCAATCTTAGCTCTGAGTCAGAACCCATGCAGCTGATCTTTACCAAGAGCAAACCTCTTGGGAATTTTGTCCATGGAAATAGCACCTGTTATCCCAGATATGTGCTGGTTTGGGTTAATTAGGGCTGAGGTCAATGCACTCTGAACATGCTCATAGGTATTTTTTCTTATTAGAGCTATCTCTTATGGTTCTGTTCTGGGGTTGAAATCAAGTTTTTGAACTATATTGGCTCTAGTTCAGCACCAAGCAATAAAAAAGGAAATTAAAAGGGAAATATGGTGCTTAGTTTTCAATAAGAAATTGTTCATCAAGAAGTTAAAAAAAATGAAACTCCTCTGATGTTCGCTAATCATTCTGCTCCGCTTTTGAAGGCAATAAAATGAAAGAACCTGGCATATTATACTGCTTGCGAACATGCAGAACTGACATTCTGACATTCTGGCAATTGAAAATAATAATAATAAAGAAATTAAGGGAGGGAGAACCTAATAACATTGCCTATCATTCTCAAACTGAATAAAATTCCCTTTTTCACTCTCTCATCTGATTATATTTAATTATAAATATTAATTATATTTAATTATAAATAACGTTGTGGTGGTGTTTTTGTTTCTTCCACACCGATCACAATAATTCTGATGTTCAAAACACACTGTTATCAGGATGCCAATGACTCCTGACATGCATAGCTACATAAAACTCTGCATTTTCTGACATATAAGAGGTGAGTGAAGTCAGGTGCCTGCAAAGTCCTAAAGTTTGCCAGATGCCCCAATCCAGAGGGCTCCCCCTTTAACTCAAGATGCCAGTTAACTGAGAGAGGAACTTCAAGTGACAAAAGGCACAGGTTGGACACTTGTCAGCTTCCCTCAAGTTTTGATGGGAAATGTAGGCATCCTAGTCTTGGAGCTTGGCTCTCTGACTGCTGTCCAATGGACATTTCAACTGTCACTTGTCCAACATTCCGCCAAGCTGCCTACATTTCCCATCAAAACTTGAGGGAAGCTGACAAGTGTCCAACCTGTGCCTTTTGTCACTTGTAGTTCCGCTCTGAGGAAGTGGAAAAGTTCTGAAGCAGAACTCAACATAAGTGTGCTTTGTGGCTGTCATGTCTAAGCCCCATCGATGCCAATTTTGATTCTGTTCTGCTGAACACAATGTATCTTGCTGTAGCTCGATATCACTTTGCTAGTGTCATAAATATTCCTTTCTCAGGCTTTCACAGGTGTTTATCTGTTGGACTGTAACAGCTTCCAGTGCTTATAACCTTGTTCTCATTCCCAGACAGTGCTGTGTCTTGCTTCCTAGTAACTCAATGTGATATCACAAATATGTGAAAGGTTCTCACACCAAGAGAGCACCAAAGTATTGTTTATGGTTGGGAGGGGGGAGAAAGGAGTAAACTAGAAAGGTAAAAGAGAAGTTTCTCTCACATGATGTCATTCCTGTCAACTTCAACTCATGATGCTTAGATGTCTGCCTTGCTTCTAAGTAGTCCTATGGACCTGTATATGGAAATGATCTGATTTCTGAATAAAAGCCATTTGACCAAGCACTTGTGTCTTGCTGCAATGGTCCAGAGATCTGTCTGCTGTATCCTGTCATCTGTAGCCTGCCAGTGGCTTCTTCTGGATATGCTTCTCATTGGAAATTAGGCACTTACTCCAGAAGCCTCTGAAATATTTTGATGGGATCCTGCAACATGCCCTGGTGCAAGCAGAACTCTTATTTATTTATTTATTTTGTACCCCATTTAGACCCCCGGGTACCATTGAGGCTAAAAGACTACAAAATAGTCATGCTGCACTTCGATAGCCAAGATTTAGAGAGGAGTGAAGAAAGAGAGCCTTTGACAAAGGAAATAAGAAAGAAGCAATGATTAGGGATAACATGGACTCCTTGTGCCCAAAGACCCACACAAACCAGTGGCTGCTCTTGCAAAATAATCTGTGGAATGAGCGTAGACTCCTATTGATTCACAAAGAGAGCATCATAAAACTACTCAGCTTTCTCTCATGCACTCTTTTCAAAAATGCTTTCTATGGAGTACTTGGAAACTGGCAAAAGAATCTCTTGAATAAACCACCAGCAGGGAATAAACTTGCAATCATGAAGGAGAGCCTGCTGTTCAGTATATCAACAAAAATACATTGGGCCTGAGGCAAACCTGAGGGCAAACACATCCCAGATGGATCAGAGAGGCCTAAATACCTTCAAAGATAAAAATTTAATTACAGGGAATGTCACTGTAGTGAATAAAAGGCTTCTTTGGTGATTGTTAAAACCTATTGTTTCCTGCTAGTGTGGTGCATTTTTGAAGTGACGGGGCACTCTATATTCAACAGTGCACTTAAAAAAAAAACATGCTAGAGATGAAAAGAGTTCAGAAGGCCAGGAACCTTCCTTTGTTTAATGATCAAAATCAGAAATCTATCAAAATGCCATTCACTGGCAATGTTTGTTTCTTCAGTGTCAAAAGAAAGGGAGTGGCAAAGGGGAACATTACTTGCTAGTTGCTACATACAGTCTCCCATTAGTCTTATACAACTTGAAGTGGAATCCTTAGAAGTATATTCAAAGGGATATCAAGGAGCTCTTGGCTTAACCTTGAGTTACTTGCTACTGCTCTTCTTTTGTTCTCCAAATGAAGACACCAATGTGGGCTGAACCAAGGCCACAATTTTAACTGGAAGAGCAGCAGTGTGTACTTTGATAGCACAACATAAATAAAGAATTCCATCTGTGCAGTCCCTAGGGTTGCATGCTAACCTCTTGGTGGAGCCTGAGAATTACAAATGATCTCTGAGTGACAGATTGGTTCCCTTGGAGAAAATGGCAGCTTTGGAGAGTGGACTCTATAGCATGATACCCCACTGAGGTCCCTCCCTCCCCAAATCCTGCCCTTCCTAGGCTCCACTTCCAAATCTCCAAGCATTTCTGAGCCTGGAGTTACCAACCCCAGTAGTCCCAGTTCTGATTGTCCTGGTGATACTTTAGGAACTCCAAATGGCATCAGTGGACAGGCCCGGCATCCCATACAGGGTCCCCAAAATCCACATCTCTACAAAAGTGAAGAAATGGTAATCTCTCTTACCTTGAGGTTATCACTGTTTCTCAAACAGGCACTATTCAAATGGATGATGCTTCATCATCATCGTCGTCGTCATTGTTTTCTTGTGTTTTTTTTTAATCATCGTCATTATATGTTTCATCTTTGTACGATATATTGCTGTAACCCGCCCTGAGCCCGCTTGCAAGGAGGGTGGGCTATAACAATAGCAATCATCGTCATTGTTATTGTTATAGCCCACCCTCCTTGCAAGCAGGCTCAGGATGGGTTACAGCAATATATCGTACAAAGATGAAACATATAAATACATTTAAAATACGTTAAAATTAAAACCAACAATTAAAAATTATTTTCTCCCTTTCAAAGTAAAAGTAGGCAAAGCATTATGACACATTACACCAGCAGTCCCCCACACAGAAAAATTAACACAACTCACTTAACATCAGAGAATCACAAAACACGATTCCTGTCAAAAACACTTTATTTCTTGAACAGCTTTAGGTTACACAGCAGGGGGGAACACCAAAAGGCATGGCAGCAGTATCTTACACAAAAATAACACAACTCACTTAACATCAGAGAATCACAAAAGCACAATCCCTGTCAAAAACACTTTATTTCTTGAACAGCTTTAGGATACACAGCAGGGGGGCGCACCAAAGAGCATGATGGAAGTGTACTACACAAAATAATACAACCCACTTCACCGTTTTTGACAGCAGTTGTGTTTGTGTGATTCTCTGATGTGAAGTGAGTTGTGTTATTTTTATGTAGTACACTGCTTTCATGCCCTGTTGTGCCTTCCTACTGTGTAACCTAAAGCAGTTAAGGAAATAAAGTGCTTTCGACAGCAATATTTTGGGGTGATTCTCTGATGTTAAGTGAGTTGTGTTATTTTTGTGTAAGATACTGCTGCCATGCCCTTTGGTGCACCCCCCTGCTGTGTATCCTAAAGCTGTATCTTACACAAAAATAACACAACTCACTTAACATCAGAGAATCACAAAAGCACAATTCCTGTCAAAAACACTTTATTTCTTGAACAGCTGTAAGACTGTAAAACAGCTGTAAAAAACTTTATTTTGTGTTGTTCGTGTTTTATTCTTTCTTGTGCAGTTGGTTCCCATCATAGGGAACAATGGGGCTGGCTGGCCAGCCATCTCTGTAGGTGGTGGGGGAATTTGAGGGAGGGTGTCTGTGGTTCAGGTGCTCTTTCACAGGGACCAGCTGGCACTCAGAAGTGTGCCCACCATTGTGGCACCCCTGGGCTGTGCAGAATTGCCCAGGGAAAGAGAGTTTAGAAGTTCCCAGCATAGGGAACAAAGGGAGAGGGCTGGCCTTTGCCAGCCTGTTCCTGGGGTTATAGGTGTGGGGCAGGTGGGGGTGGATTTGGGTCTGTGAGGGGCTAATGTGGGGATTTGGGTCTGTGTGTGGCAGCTGGGGGGGAATTGGGTTTGTGTGGGGCTGTAAGGGGTGGACTTTAGGGGCTGAGAGGACCTACTTGGGGAGGCCATGAAATGCCCCCCCCCAAGTGGGAGCAGGCTGAGCCTTGGTGGGGGGTGGGAGAAGGGCCCCTGAGGGCTGGGGGGGCATTTTGCATCCAAAATGCCACCCTTGGCAACACAAGCCTCCCCCAGCTGTCAGTGGTAGAGAAAAGAGCACCTACTTGGGGAGGCCATGAAATGCCCCCCCAAGTGGGAGCAGTCTGAGCCTTGGTAGGGGGTGGGAGGAAGGGTGGGAGAAGGGCCCCAGAGGGTTGGGGGGCATTTTGCATGCAAAATGCCACCCCTGGCAAGACAAGCCTCCCCCAGCTGTCAGTGGTAGAGAAAAGAGCACCTACTTGGGGAGGCCATGAAATGGCCCCCTCAAGTGGGAGCAGTCTGAGCCTTGGTGGGGGGTGGGAGGAAGGGTGGGAGAAGGGCCCCTGAGGGTAAGGGGGCATTTTGCATGCAAAATGCCACCCCTGGCAAAGGAAGCCTGCTTCTTCATTTTTTCCCCATAGGAAATAACGAAGAAGATGAGCAGCAGCATGCTAACAATATGCTGCTCCTTCGCTTTCTTATGGGAGGATAGGGGGACCTGCTTTGGGGGGCCATAACATGGCCCCCCAAAGTCCAATCGGTCTGAATCTTGGGGAGTTTTTAGAGAGGGGTTAGAGGAAGGTCCCCACTAATTTTGGGCTGATTCGGTGGGAAAATGCCTCCCCCAGACGTCCGGGAAGACGGAGGCATTTTCCCATTGAAAAGCCGAAAGAAAGCCGAAAGAAGCCGAAACGTTTTGGCTTTTTTTCTTTTGGCTAGCCGAAACGTTTCGGCTTTCTCCGAAACGTTTCAGCTAACCCGAAAGAAGCCGAAACACTTTTGTTTCGGCTTTCTTTTGGCATTCAGAAATGGCCCCCCTAAGTGGGAGCAGGCTGAGCCTTGGTGGGGGGTGGGAGAAGGGCCCCCGAGGGTTGGGGGGCATTTTGCATGCAAAATGCCACCCCTGGCAAGACAAGCCTCCCCCAGCTGTCAGTGGTAGAGATTAGAGCACCTACTTGGGGAGTTTTTAGAGAGGGGTTAGAGGAAGGTCCCCATCAATTTTGGGCTGATTCAGTGGGAAAATGCCTCCCCCAGACGTCCGGGAAGACGGAGGCATTTTCCCATTGAAAAAGACGAAAGCCGAAAGAAAGCCGAAACAAAGCCGAAAGCCAAAAGCCGAAACGGCTGGCCGTTTCGGCTTTCGGCTTATTCGAAAGAGATTCTTCTTTTGGCTTTTGGCTTTCGGCTTTAGCCGAAATTTTTTGGCTTGCACACCCCTGTTAATTATATCAAGGCCAACAGGTTCACAGCGGTCTGGCAAAGCAGCAAGCCTATTGCCATTATATGGTCAATGCTATTTCAGAAATAGAATTAACAAGAAGAGACCCACAAGGCATTTATTGGAGAGAGGAAATCTCATCCTCTCCCTAGCTCCTGTTTCCTTTTCAGTTGCTTGCTCCCACACCTCCCATCACTGCTTTATCTCTCATCAGCACTCCCATTGCCATGTCTTCATCCCCCATGGCCACATTTTCCCTTCCCAACTCTTCCATCTCTGTTTTTCCTCCCTCCTCCGTTGCCACTTTCACTCCTCAGGTGCTCCTTACTTGTTTTTTTTAAAAAATGCCTCGCATGTGGGGGTGATAGGCAACTCTATAATGCTGACATTGTAAGATCTATGCTGACTTTGTGGTGATGGGTATACTTGGGTGAAGGGCTTTTTTCTGGGAAAAGAGGTGGTGGAACTCAGTGGGTTGACCTTGGAGAAAATGGTCGCATGGCTGGTGGCCCCGCCCCCTGATCTCCAGACAGAGGGGAGTTTAGATTGCCCTCAGCACTGCTCAGCGGCGCCGAGGGAAATCTAAACTCCCCTCTGTCTGGAGATCAGGAGGCAGGGCCACCAGCCATGTGACCATTTTCAAGAGGTTCCGGAACTCTGTTCCACCGTATTCCAGCTGAAAAAAAGCCCTGCTTGGGTGCACATTTTGTTCCTCCATTGGAGGGGGGTATTTTTGGAAATGCTTTCCCCTCCCCCTCCCTCTCTCTCTCAACAAAATATATTTGAGCTGTTCCAATGCCAACAATCATTGGCTCCCACTATGGCTATCTACAACAGGATGTGAGCCAAACAAGCTCAGCATGATGGCCTAAGTTTCCCACCTGCTTGGTGAATCATTGACCTCAGTTTTTATCTAGTCCTTATAGTCGTGTATGGAAGTGTTACCATATTTTTTCAAGTATAATATAATGCAAGTGCACCTATGAATAAGTCCAAATCATGTGATTCTTTCTTCAAAATGTTCAGATTGCTTCACCTGTGCTTACTTACATAGACACTTAGCCCTCAGTTTTTATTATGCCCCTCAGTTTATAAAACCCACACTTTTGTGCTGTGCCTCAAATCATAGACCCACGCAGCTCTTAAATACAAAGCATAATGAAATCTAAGACTCTACTGCAAGGCTGGATCACTTACATATGAGTCTTCTATCAATCCACATGACCCAATATGCCACAAAAAGAGATCAAGAATGAGCAAGATGTCTGCAGATCTGCAGCTGACTCAGGCAACTGAAACATACCGCGCACTGCACAGCAAATCAAAAAACAAGATAGCAATAAGGAAATATGGCGGAGTAGGAAATAGAATTGGAGGATATTCCTTCTAGCATACTCTGAAACTCTGTGAGACTGCCACAGAATGAGATTGAAAATGCATTTAAGAGAAGTTATTATAATAGAGTACATAGGCTTAGATTTTTCTGCATTGTAATCTTGTGAAAGACACTTGCAGAATTTTTTGATTCTGTATAATTTGTTTCCTTTCGGTCTTCTTTTCTTAACACCATGCAGTATCCAAGAATCTTGAAACTACTGGTTTCTAAAAAAATTACATCTTCATAATTATACTGATAATGTCAGAAAATGCAGTTTCAAAGGGATGGTGGACAGGCCTGCAGTTTAGACACAGTTTCTGTGCCTAAATTAATTCATATCAACAGACGTTCTGAATGTTCTTTTTCCTGTAGTGTAGGAAAGTGTGTCTTGTCAAGATAATTTATACAACTTTGTGACAAAAGTAGAAACTTGCACACAACAGTTTATTTTTGTATAATACAGACATTTCTTTCTCCCTGACTGGACATCAGTTAAGTCTTGATCACAGTCTCATAGAATAGATATATTCACATGTTCACCCATTGATAGAGGGAAAGAAGAAGGATAGGCCTTGCCCTGCATATTGACATCCTGAAGATGTCTTGCTAATCACTGTAAAAACAAACAAACAGAATATCGAGGTAGATGATCTTCCTAGTCTAATCCTGCCTGGCTTCTGTTCAAACTGTGGCCATGTTAAAATCTTTGGTTCAGGAGAAAGGCCAGATAAAGTTTACAGAGTTTGCTAGCAGTTTTGGTATACAATGACCTTGGAGATAAGAGTCAGCTTGTTAGCAGAGCCTCCACAGCACAGCTTTGAACCAATTACCATTCTTGAGTACTAATAATATCTCGCACCTGTGGGAAAGAGGCTGGGACCAAAGCTGCAGATTGGTTTCACTTCTGCCCACTTATGTGTTCATGCTAGCAGTTACATCAATTTTTGGGATTCTGATTGGCTAACAGGCCTGAGGCAATTAAGGCCCCTTTACCCCTAAAATAGTTTAGCAACATGAAGCCGAGAGAAGCTAGAGGCTGAGAGAGAGAGAAGCTTGTCTCTTTTGCAAGATGGATGCTCCATTGTGCCCATCTTTTTGTCTGCTATCATGGATCTAACACCTAAGGTCCTGACTGCCTCTGTGCAAGAGACTCTGAGGTAATTTTCACCTGTGCCCAACTTGTGTTTGCCTTCTGGAACTACCGTGGTATAGGTAGTTGATAGAGGTAGGTATGGTCTGCAAAATGGACCTAAATTTGACACAGTCCAGCCCGGTTCATGGTTTGTGAACACACGGTTTGTGGGACTCACATTCTTCACAAAGTTTGGTCCGTTTGGGTTGGTCCGTGAGTCCAGACATCCTGGCATTGAACTATCAATTCCCTAGGCAATGGAATGGATGTTTGCAGACCTTCTGCAGCCTTTGGAACACACCAATACTAGCCCTCAAAACCTTGATAGGCAGCTCTGACTGCCAACCAGAGAGCTCCCATTCTTCTCTATGCAAGCAAGAATCAATTCCCTAGGCAATGGCTGGGAAGGTGTCTGTGTTGTGAGTAGAGATGGGCACGAACTGAAATACGAACCAAAATTAAGCACGAACCAGGCTGGTTTGTGGTTCACGAACTGTGGTTCATCAGAGCCCATTTCTGACGAACCACCATGAACTTTAGGCTGGTTCGTTTGGTTCATTTTTTGGTTCATCACTGCAGGCAGCCTGGTGCCGATCAATCAGTTTCCTAGGCAACAGGGGATGGAATTCCTGCAGACCTTCTGCTGACCTGGCAGTGGCCTTCTGCTGGTCCAGAAGTGATGATTTTCTGACCCGGATGTGAAGTTTTCATGAACCAAACAAACCGGTTCATGAACCAGGGGCAGGTTCGTGAAAGTTTGTAGTTCGTGGTTTGTGAAATTTGACGAACCACGAACTGTATGGTTCGGGGGGGGGGGTTTGGTTCATGCCCATCTCTAGTTGTGAGTGAGGGGCTCTTCCTCCACTCTTTTCAGTTTGATGTTGCTTCATTGCAACTTTTTGGTGCTGCAAGCTAATGCAAGTCAATTGGCATTTGCAACTCCTAGTATCTACTGTAAGTTTACTGGCGGTGACTGCTTTGGGGGTCTGTAACTCGGACTTCTGAAATGCAATCTTGGCCAAACTTGGACAGTGGCTGGAGGAGAGCGTGCTGAAGCCTTGCTGTGAGTTTGACACCTCTGAGTGTGAAAGGGGCAGTCTTAGAGGCCCTAGAAGTGATGGACCATGGACCAACAAACCAGTCTGTGAATGGACTGGCCCGTGTAAAGTTCGTAGAAATGTGAAATGTTCGTAGAAATGATCTGTGAAATGTGACGGACCATGGGCCGATGATCGATGGAATTTTTCTGGTCCATGCCTACCTCTAGTAGTTAGAGCTTAATGCTAAGGTTTTGTTATTTTATCCCCATAGTCTGTCTTGTCTTTGAATATCTTTGCACCTTAAATAAATAATTATATTTTTTACTTTGTATTTTTTACTTTTGTACTTTTATACTTTGTACTTTTTTACTTTTTTTACTTTGTATTTGTATTTACTTTGTATTTGTTACTTTGTGACACTGATACCTCAAAAGGCTGAAACCAGTGTCTTGACCCTGAACCACCTACCAAGTAAAATTTTGTTGAGAAATTCTGCTTGCAAGTCACCATTGCAAGATAGACTTTCTGTTTATCTCCCTGACAGGCCGGGAGGTTTGTTCTTTTTTCTCCTAGGCCTTGGGATAGACAAAAGGACTGGTGGCAGTTATTGAGGTTAATGTGAGAACAGTCTCTTATTGGAAGTTTTGTAAAATCTTGTTTAACAAAGACCTGGAGCTCTGTGCATGTCCCCCCTGCCTTGAGTGGAAGTGGCAGACCCTGGGAATCTTTGACAGTTCCTCTATGTGTAACAGAAGGTAGAAACTACTTTAGGCAATGGAGCTTTGGAAAAGAAATGTCATGGTATGTGTGCATATAAGTGCCTTACCCTTTACTGGGTTGTTACTTGCCCCAGCGCCGAAATATGACACAAGGCAATAGATGCACAGACACAATTATGTGGGTTAACACTTTTTAAATTTATTTAAACATTTAACTTTAAATGGCTGATCTCTCTTAACACTTATGACCTGACTATTTGAGGTTGGGCTGCACCTACACATCCTCCTTGGGCGCTCCCTGGGTAAGTCCACCTTGGCTTCAAACTTGGCTGGCAGTTTCACTCACTTTGTTTATCACAGCCTGTACAACCCTCCTGTGCTGACAGGTGCCCAGCTTCTCCTGATGGGCCGCAATACATCTACCTGGTTCAAGAGATGCTGTTCAGCACTTGGGGTGCTCCTTCACAGCACCGCCCAGCTGCAAAGCATATGATGGCCTGTTCTGGACATACACCCTGTCACTGTGATGTCTCACAGTGTTTGCTGATTAACAGTACCTATTCTGAGCAAACGGCCCTATTCCTGCCAAACTAGTCATGGTTTAACGAGTGTTTTAACCAGGCCAATTTCATTCCTATCACTGAAGACATCATGGATCAGGCAAAAAACAGCCTCCACTTCAGCTAATCTAGTGAAACCCCCACCCCCACCCCCCAATTCTTGCTCAGCCTCAATTGGCAACCAGCTATTCCTGTGATACACTTGTCATTGTGACGAATGCCTGCTGAAGGAAGGAGGCAGCTAGATATTTCCTGTTCCCCCCTTGATTGGTTGAGCCTTCTCAGCCCAACCTATCAAGCCTCAAGCCACATTTGAATTATGTGAGATGAGTCAAACTGGTCAGCGGCTTGATGCCATGAAACCCACTTCTCTGAATCAACCTCTTGCCGTGTTTCCAAGCATGTATTTGTTCTTGAAAATATCAGACCTGTTCAGTATAGAGAAGAGAAGCGCTGAGCTGGGGAGGAATCTTTTTTCCTAGAAAAAGGATTCATTGGTTTTATTATACTCATATCATTTAATGTTACCAATAGAGCCAGGTCACACATGATATAAGGTATATGTCTAACAGTCTAAGACTTTTTTTATGTGCACACCTACTGAAAAACTTGATGAGAATTTGACAAAAATAGGTTTACACATATGTATCACATGGTTAAACTTGTATCACATGGGTAAACTCATCAGGAAATCCTGATTAGCCACAGATACTGTAGTTACTCTAGTGTTAAATAATAATAATTTCATTTTTATCCTGCCCTTCCTCCAATGAGATAAGAGTGGTAAATTTGGCCCTTTCGTGAAGTTTTATCCTTACTGCAACGTGTGAGGTAGGTTAGGCTGCAAGAGAGAAAATGGCCCAAATCACCAAGTGGCAGAGTAGAAGTTTGAACCCATGCCTTCCCAGTCCTAGCTCAGCATTATAGCCACAGTAACAAATCTGTGCTGCTGCCTCTTAAAGTATAACAATGTTCTTTAGAGAACTCTGTCGATTTAGATATTTTGCACCCTCGCTAGAACCCCCTGGAATAAGAACAGTTCAGAGCTCTTGCACAGAACATTTTCAGAAAGGAAGCCTAATCGGATCTACTCAGAACCCTGGTGGTGGTGGTGGTGGAGAGAGCCCTCAAGTCAGAATTGACTTAAGGTGACCCGTGGTAGGGTTTTCATGGCAAGAGGCTAACAGATGTGGTTTGCCATTGCCTGCCTCTGCAACACTTGTCTTTGTTGGTGGCCTCTCATCCAACTACTAACCAAGGCTGACCCTGCTTAGCTTCTGAGATCTGACAAGACCACGCTCACCTGGGCTATCCAGGTCAGGGCACTCAGGGCCAAGCTACACATGACGAATGACACTTGAACGGCAAGTGGATTGAGTGGAGGGCAAGTGAACAGGGAGAAATACACTTGCTGTTCAAGTGTCATTCGTCATGTGTAGCTTGGCCCTCAGAATCCTACACAGGTCTATTCAGTGGATCTTACTCCCAGGAAACTGTTATTTAGGATTGCACTGTAAGTTTCCCATATGGAACCCCTTGGCTGTTTTGTTTTTGTTGGTGCTTTTCAAGTCAATATAATGGCTGGCTTTTTCAAGAAAAAGGTGCAATTATGTGTTACTAGAAATGACATCATTTTTGTCAAATCTGCGTGTGGATTTTAACATTTTAGAGAAATTTTGTCTTTTGTCCTGTTGATTTATTCTTTTGCCTTTTGTACTTTATTTTCTTATTGTGGTCATATCTTGATAATCCTGACCAACTCTCCCCCCCGCACCCCCAATAGCTTACAAATGGCTGCATTGTCCTTTTTTCCTATCTGGTTCATTAGCACACACATATTTGCAAAAGCAAGTGTGCAGAAGTCTGCTTGTAATAGAGCTTCTGGGCTTGCCTGGAGAAAGAATGTAAACATATTATTTCTTGCAACCTCTGACCTACAGAAAGGAGTTTTTCCCACCTTCTTATTGGGAAAAACTCCATGAGAGCCACTAGCAACAAATTTTGGCAACCACACAGAGAACTCCAAGTTTTCCCTCTGCAAAGCTAGTTAACTGATGTCATCCAGACAAAATGAATGTACCATATGTACAGCAGCCTTTCCTTTTTATGTTTTGTTTCACACACTTTGTGGTTAGGATTTTGAAGCTAGGCATTCAAAGATGACTAAACACAGTAAAGCCTAAAAGTGTCTAAACTACAAAGGATTATGAAGGCCAATATCAAGGTTCAGGATACTATTCTAAGAAATTATCATCTCTACATGGGATTTGTGAACATCCAGGAGAAGTTTAAAAACAACAACATAATACCTAATTTCAAAGGCTGATTTTATTTGCACCACTAGTTACAAATATGTCTGGATATATAAAGGAATAATAATCCATAGTCAAAAACAGAACATAGAACAACAGTTCTCTCCTTTATATCTCACATTCTACCAGAGTACTCAGTAGCACTAGAGTGGATTGTTCTCTTACCAGTTGATTATAAAATCAAATAGCTCTAGCCTTACAAGTAAGGTTCCCAGGTACCCACCAGTGGTGGGCAAACTCCCAGGGGTTTGCCCCCTTGATCACCAATCTGCTAGCAATCTGTAGGAAGTGGCAAGCCCCTGGAGGTTGGCCATCACCAGCAGGCACCCAGGAACATGTGCAGCATCCTGGCTCCCAGGGGGCATGATGCCATGCAGACACTGGAGCATGTGGACGGAAGAGAGAACACACCACTGGAACAAGGTAAGTATCAATTCCCCCCTCCCACCAGGAGGATATTGGGACTTGGCAACCCGAGTTGCAAGGCAATCTATTCACTCTAGCAAGAGCGGGGGCGGGGGGCAGGCAATGACACAATGTCACTTTCATTTGTATCCAGAAGTGACATCATGATACCTAGGAACTCCCTGAACATTATGGGTAAAAGCCATAGAAATTTGGGGGATTCCTAAAGTGTTGTGACATCACTTCTAGGTACTAGTTCCTGGTACCCTCGTTTTTTTCCTATTCTTTGAGCAGACGGTGGTGGTGGATGCTAGGAACCATAGCAGGAAGTCTGGTAAGGCAAAATACTCACCGATGAAGGTGGGCTAAAATCAGACATTGCTTCTTAGGTGGACATTGATGGACCTAATTTCTCCAGAAGTAGATCTGTAGTTACTGCCAAGCAAGTACAGTATTACTTTCTTTCAGAAGGAAGTAAGAAAGAGCTGGTATTCATCTTGAATCTAGATAGGCCTTGCTCAGTCCTCACTAGAAATAACTTAGGAGTGACATCACTTATGGGTTTTCCCCAGAAGTGACGTCACGCCATTGTCTAATGGCACCCTGCCCGTGCCCTTTGGACTCCCACTGACTGCCAACCCTTTCTGAGGCTCTGGTCTGCATACCACTACCAATATCAGAAGGCAGGTGGGGGATTGTCAAGAAACTGGCCTTTCTTATCTTGTTTCTTGGTTAAAACTTTGGTTCAGGCTTTTGGCCCAGTCAGGCCACAAGAGAAAATTATGGGAAACTTACTGAAACTAAGAGCTAGTTGTTCCTAGAGAGATTAGATTAGATATCATGTTCACAGAATTATTAAGATAAGAGACCATCAAGGGGGGAACAGAAGAAGGAGATTCATCCCTTGCATTCCATCTCATTACAGATCAGTGCTCAAGCAGGGGGCTAATTGCTCTGGTTGTGAATGAGTCTCAGCTTCAGAGAGACATGGGGCCAAGCTACACATGACGAATGACACTTGAACGGCAAGTGGATTGATTGGAGGGCAAGTGAACAGGGAGAAATACACTTGCTGTTCAAGTGCCATTCGTCATGTGTAGCTTGGCCCATAGTCACATGTCTCGGCAACACCCTGACTGGCCCATCTAAGTCAGGCCATGTTGCTAGCAACATGGCATAAAATGGGATTTTCAGTTATGTTGTATCTTGAACACCATGACACACCAGCTTAATATAAAATAAACAGGCTTTTATTCAGCTCTCATTCTGATTCAGCCTGCATTTTTTAGTCAGCCTCTCAGTCCAGCCTCAGCAGCCACCAATTTGCTACAGGATTCCTGAAAGTCAAGACTGAAGAAACACAAAGCAGAAAGCTGTCCCCTAGAGGCTGCTTGTATACATTACAATTGATCACTTCCAGGTCATGCAAACAGCCACTACCACACAGTAAATCTCCTGATCGCTCCCCATTTCTCCAAGAATTTCCCACCACCACCCAGTTACCATTGGTGGGAAAAACTGGAGGGGTGGGTAGAAGGTGACTCATCAAATCAGGAGACCTGGCCTCCCTATCTGGGTTCCCCTTCAAACCACCCTGATCCAATCTCAAACCTCATATAAAAGTAGTACCATGGAATTTTCCTACTTGTCTCACCAAACTTGCTTTATTTATTTTTTAAAAATTTATTTACAACGTTTATATCCTGCCTTTATGCCCTCATCAGACACACCAAGGCAGCTAAAAGATTAAAAAGACACATAATAAAAACATGTCTTAAAATCCATTAAAAACAATAATAAAATACCCAGACAAAAACATAAATGCAAGAATCAAAATATAGGATAGGATGGAGGGATCACTGAAGGAACAGCAAATTGGGGGGCGGGGGGAGTCTTCACCGACTGGTAGATGGCAACAGTAGCAGCCTCAATTCCTCCATTAGCCGCAACAATTTCGTCTTCCTTTGAGGGAGCTGCAGAAGAGAATTCTATCTTTTAGCTCCACTGTTGATCACATAGAAATCTAGCAGGTTATCCCATCAACTTCTTAAAACTATGGTTGCTAGTTTCGATGAAAACGAAGAACAGTGTTCCTAACGAGAAATTTAGAACATGATCCTCACTTTTTTGCCTATAAAAATGCTTCTTTTGCTGAACTTCCACATTTAATATATAACATAACTGTTTATGATATTTAAGCTTAAAGTTGCCAATCCTATTCAAGGAAATCCCTTTGTATACCCACATTCCTCCTCTTAGAGACCTTGAGTTACTGAAATTATCCCAACTGACCAGGGACAATACTTATTTTCCAGACCTTGAAGCTGGTAAATAATATTTCCCTACTTTTGCTTTTTGGAAAGGCTTTGTTAAAATGTTGTCAGTGTGAGCTGCAACTGTTGACATTCTTTGCCGTACCATTTCTTCCCCAGGGAAGCTGCATGTCTGGCTGGGCGGGTAGGAGGAGGTATTATGTGTCTTTAGCAAATCTCTTCATGCACATGAACACTAAGGCATCATGCAGTGTACAGCCTGTCATTTCCCACACAGCATCTGCCAAGTTATATTTTGAACTTTTGATAACACATCATGGGACTATTATGTTTTCCTAATACATCTTTAACCAAAAACTATCTGAAGAGAGCAGGAAATTGCAGAATAAATCAAAGCACTCAGGCAGTAGAGAGCTTTCAGTAACGGATAACAGAAGAGGTGGCAACCTATGAAGTGATTTAGGTTCCCTCCCCTCTCTTGCCTCTCTTTTGTCTCTTCATTTCCATTTGACTGTCCATTTAAGAGTTTTAAGATATGATCCAAAGGATACTCAGATCCGTTAAAAGGACCGGAGGTATTCAGAAGGCCAGGTGGATATAGAAAGAGGATGGTCCAATGTTGCCCAGCCCTGATGTGTAATATCTATATACTAAAATGCCCAGGCCTACTGTTGGATAAGCAAGTGTTCGCTGTAGCCTGGGGTGCCTTTTACCAGCTTTGACCAGTTAGTCAGTTGAAGCTTTTCCTGGCAGGAGAAATCTGGCCACTGTGGTATATGCCCTGGTTTATCTAGATTAGATTATGCAATGCACTTTATGTGGGGCTGCCCTTGAAAAGTGTTCAGAAACTTCAATTGGTGCAGAATGCTGCAGCTAGGATGTTGACTGGAGTGGGTTGTATGGATCCTATCACTACAGTCTTGGCTCATCTACACTGGCTCCCAATCTGTTTCCAGGCACAATTCAAGATGCTGGTGCTGACATTAAAAGCCCTATATGGTTTGGGACCAACATGCCTGAAGGACCGCCTACTCCCTCATGAACCTACCTGCCACTGTGTTCACCATTAAAGGTCCTACTTTGGTTACTTCCAACTGCCAAGATTAGGCAGGTGGCAACGCAGGAGAGGGCCTTGAACTATGCAACTCACTTCCCAGGGAAATTTACCTGTCCCTTTCTGTTGACATCTTCTACCAGCGGACAAAGACTTTTTTTGTTTCACTTGGCATTCCTTCAGTGATCTCTTCTCCCCTCCCAATATGTTAATTGTTGTTTTTACCTTTTGTATATATTTTAAGTCCTGGTTTTAAATTGTCTTCTTGATATATTTCTGTGCTGGTTTTAATGGCTTTTAAGATGAGATTTTAATTTGAATGTTCTAATTTGTTAGTTGCCTTGTTGGCCCTCTGAGAGCAGAAAAGCAAGGTAAAAATCCTGCAAACAAACAAATAGTGGGGCAGAAGACCAAAATACAATATATATATTTAATTTTTTTAAAACCTATAAAATTGCTGTCTGATTCCACCTGACCAATTCTTCTGCACAGCAAGAAAAGTTTCTTTCCACATCTTATGATCCAGTGTAAATGGCAAAAGTATCATCTGTTTCCAGTTCATGCATTCTGCTTAGATAAATTTTCTAAATCTCACAAACCTCTAGGCCTCTCAGACATACCCAGTGTTGCCATAAAGTTTCATGTTGATCTTTGTTAGCTAGTAGTCATTGATGACCAGAGGTTGGAGAGGGATAGGAAATGAAAAAATATACTCCTTGGAGAGTACATGAATAATTCCATATGCACCTAAGCTTTTCAAGGCATGAACAAGCATTCTGTTTCTATATCTTGCTTATTAAGGGATAGTGAATGAAGTAAAAAAACATAGTCTGTTTTATCCAGGACAGATGGGAAATTAGCATGTCATAAAATCCATGAAAAACTGCCTGTTGATGCTGTCAGACTCAAGCAAATAAGTACATAATGATTAGCTCTCCTGAGAATCTCCATGGACTAGGAGTGACAGCCGTACTCCCAGTTATAGCACATCCAGATAAGGATGCTAAAGATTCAGTGTTTTAACCAGCAATGTTTTTTAACCATCTCTTTCACCCCTTATTTTCCCATCACTTATTAGCAAGAATTATTCATCAGCATGGTCTTGCATTCATGGCCAGATAATGAACTTGGAAACCACAAGTGTTCCTTGATTGATCATATGTGGATTGTCAAAGTAAGGTATTTTGTAAGGTGCTTTGGAACGGGAAGATCTGAAATAGATGGACCTGTGCAGTAGAACCATGTCAGGCCCCAGTTCAGAAGATCACTGGGCTTTTCTCTGGATGCAGTCGTTCTTTAATGGGGGCGTTCCAGAAGTGGCACTATCCTAGTGAATGGCATGTGAGCCACTGATAGTATTGTTAGTGGCTGTGGACCTGTTCAGTACTTAGTATAAAAAAATCAAGCACTTGTAACAAGAGATAGACATTCTTCTTCAAATCACAATCTTATAGGAAGTGTTAAAGTGACAAGTGTTAAAGCACTGATCAAAATTTACAGCTTCTTGAATGTATTTCTAAACTGCATTGCAAATGTTTTCTGCATGCACATTCTTGCAAGGCTTTCCCATGAAGTAAAAATCAATTTACAAAAGAGTTGCTTTTCTCAGCTGACTTGAACCTAGTTGTGGGGTGGTGGAGGTCAAAGCTGTGTAGCTGGTTTCTTTAGTATTTCAGTCTAGCCAGTTTTGCCACCCAGACTTCCAAAGTCAAGGGTATTTGTGTTAATTAAATGTGCTAAAACAGGGGTAGGTAATCTTTTATGTCTGAGCAGACGAAAAAACAATGTCTACCTGTGAAGATGTTGGTATACTGGTAACATGGAGAGGAGGGGGTTATACATGGTCAGATATGCTTGGAGCAAGCCAAGCCCCAGCTGCACATTTAGCAGCGAATAGACTAATCTTTGACATGGCTTGGGGTTGTGTAGGTCTGGGAAGTGATGACAGGCCATTCATGTTCTTCTGCACTGCTGGGCCTATGCAATTGCCATGATCGCATGGGCAGGATTTTGGCCCTGGGCCCTGGGTACCAAACAAAGTAGTGTGGTGTTCCACTGTCAGCACACATGCTGGGAATTACCTACTCTGTGCTGAATTGTACTGAAATACTTTACATGTTTTTGCCCTGCTGCCTGGGAAATGTAGATTGAGAGAATAAGTTCAAAGGATGCACTAGGGTTGCCAGACAAACATGATGAATATCATTGGATAGACCAGCACAAAAGCAGGTCATACACTTAAAATCTTGCTTTTTCTAAACTAGAAGTTCAACCTGTTCACTGCACTTGCTAACCTCACAGCTCACCACTAGGCTTGCCAAGCAGTGCATGGCAACCAACAGGAGGAATAAGGGCAGGGGCAGGGGGCTCTACAATGCCCACTGTGGCATCATGCCACTTTAGTAAAAACAACAGAAGTCACATGGATAGGAATTCCCAGAAATTATATGGTTTTACCAAGAGTTTCTGGCTGGCAAATCCAGAGCTACCATATATTACTTCCATATTTTTTTTTACAGGAAGTGACATGACACTACACACAATACTGTTGAGGGGGTATAATTTTCTCCCTCCACCACTCTGAGCAGAGGCTGGCAACAGGAGCGGGGGCAGTGGATTCTCCACCCACACAGGGGCAATGAGACCTCTTTTCATTGCTCTAACGTGTTTTCTGATACCATTAGACCATTGCTTCCATTGTTAATAGCAGAGGGATTTACTTTATTACGCCCCAAAGCGTCTCTGATGAGTTTTGCCTGCCCCAAACAGAGAACTTTAGCTTCCATTGCAAATAGCTGGAGGGGGATGAGGGCGAAGATAACCTGGGACAGAATATTCCGATTCCATTTTGAGGGCCACTGCAACTCCCACAATCATCTTGAAGGTGGTGGCCAATTTTTAAAAAAACATTTATTAAAATTGATTTTAACTTCTTATAAACAACAATAACATTAAAGATAACAATAAAACAAGCTGCCGCAAGCTACAATATTGACATTCCTATGTTATATGTCTGTTGAGTCAATAACTCAGTTAGGTTATCTGTGTGGATTCTTTCGATGTTCTGTGAGATTGAAAACTTTATTTTGTTGTCGATTGTTCAGGAGGATAAGATGTATCATGATGGATCAAATGACAGAATAAGTTGTTTGCACATGCCATTTGATGTTGTGCGAAGTCCGACTAAGGATGTGTAGTCATCAGCATTCATAGATTGGAAATTTTCATAACATCATAGTTTGGTACACTGGATTTGTTGGTTGTATGTTGTTCTTGGCTATATGTTCAATGAAGAGGAGCCATTTTTCTGTAAAATCCGTTGTTCTGGTGTATATTTCATCTTGAAGGAGGCCATCTATGATTTTCTCTATAATGTAGTGGTCCCATAACTTAGAGTATCAATTTGCTACTGTAAGAGGTTTCTAGGATTTCCACTTTGAAGCTATTGCAGTTTTCGCTGCCACCAAGAAGATCCTTATGAGATCGTGCCTGATATGTGGGATAGTTGAGTTCTGTCATTGTTCCAGAAAGACTATTTCAGGGCTTATTGTGAGCATATAGCCAGTTATGTGGGTTATTTGTTCCAAGATTTCTTTCCAGAATTTTTCAATGTGTTTGCACTCCCACCAGCAGTGCACATAGGTGGTGGTAGTCAGTTTTAAGGTGCTTAGCTTTATATTCTGATGTAATGAGAGGGCTTCGAGAATAAAACAGTTGGAGGAGTTTGGTTTTCTCAAGGAGAGATGTGGGGGGGGGGGGTGGCAGAAGTGAAGCCAGAAACAACCCCTTGGTAAAGGGAGGATACTTAAAGCAGAGTGGATATATGCAGGGGGGAGGAGTCCATGGGGGGAAACTTCCAAAGAAGGAGGGCAGTAAGGCAATGAAAGTGGTGCCCATGTTTGGAAGTAACATTCATTCATTTACAAGCTGATGCCACTGGAGTATCTTTTTTTGTCAGACAAGATTAAGGCAAGATAACAGAGAACCTTGTTTGGAGAGAAATGTTAAGAAAGGTAGTTGCAAAACTGGTAATAGCTGAAGGGATTCGTTGCTTTCTAGGCTTCTGTATTAAGTCTTTCTGGGCTTGCCCACATCAGGCAAACTAACCATTATAAAATTTGTGGGTATAATTTGATCATGCAGAGTAGTCCACTTAAGCCAATTTTTCTGTCCCCTTCATTTCTTTTGTTCTCAAATGACTCCACGAAAGGTTCACAACAACATCCAAAATTAGAAATAAAAAGGCACATTTATAATTTCCTGCTCTGGAGCTAGATTCATTATTATTATGAGATAAAAATTACTTTTGCAATATGCTGAAATATAGTGATACTATACGGCCCTCCCGGCCAGCAGCTCAAGCTGCTATGGCCAGGGGCTGAGTTTGCTGCCCTGGATGAATAAAGGCAGCAGCTTCTTCCTGGGCTTCCAGGGATCAGCTTGGGAGGTGGAGTTAAAGGCATACACGCCAGCTCTGCCTCCCCAGCATGCAGTTTTCTCTTGTGCTTAGTGGGAGAAGGCAGCAGTGAGGAGGGTTGGAGGTGACTGAGCTGTGCATCTGTTTTCCTCCCCCTCCCTGCAGCAGCTGCTCAATCACGCCTAGGCACTGGGGCATTTGCAGTCTTTCGGCTGCAGCAAAGGCTCCCACCTGGTTTGCAACAGTGATGGCTGCAGCTTTTGGCTCTTGAAAGGGCTTCAGCCAGGGAGTTGCTGGTGGTGGTGCTCGCCTGTGCCTTGGCTGCACTTTGAGCGCTCCTCCTGGGATGTTAGGGCTAGAGATGGGCATGAACAGCAATACGAACAAAAAAAAAGCCACGAACAGCCCAATCAGCTGTTCACGAACAAGCTGTTCGTGAGGCCCCATTCTAAACGAACAGGTGGTCGTTGCAAGCCTTGTTTGTTGCTGTTCATTACTGTCTGTCAAGCCAGACAGTCTGGCACCTGCAATCAATTCCCTTGGCAACCAGAGGCAGGGACTACCTGAACTCTGTCTGAACTCCTGCTGTTGCCCTGGAAACCCCAATCTACGCCCAATTTAGCTTGATAGGCAGGTCTTCCTTTCAAGTGTGGAGCTCCAAATTTGTTACAAGGAAGCAAAGAGCAGGGGGGGAGGGGGGCTCCCAGCTCTGGTTTTGCAGACAGTGAGGGAGAGACAGTTGCTGTTGGCATTTTGAGAGAGAGAGAGACAGGGAGAGTGCATTGGAGCTTGAATTTTCTTTGTGTGTGGTGGGATAGGGATCTACCTCATTTGGTTCCAGGGCTGCTGCCAGGCTCTGGGGCCAAGCTATTATTTATTATTGGTACATTATCTGCTGCCTGCTCAGATAGGGTTTCTGGGAGTGGTGTGGTAGGGATCTTGATAGCTGGAGAAGAGCCTGCTGGCCCCCACGAACAAAAAACAATGAACATGTTTGTGAACAGGTCATGTTTGTCAATGTTTGTTGTTTGTTGTTTGTGGATGGCAACGAACAATGAACACCATGTTCAGGTATGTTCATGCCCATGTCTAGTTAGGGCTCAGGCAGATGTTCAGAGAAGTAGTAATCAGATATGGAATGGATCGTGTATGGTAAGGGTTTGGAAACTTAAACTGGCCCAACATGCAGCAGCAAGGGGTTGGTTACACGGATTGTATCACCTGTGCTGAAAGATTTGCACTGTCTACCCATCTGTTACTGGGTACCATTTGAAGTGCTGGTCAAGGCCTTTAAAGCTCTAAATGGCTTGGCGCCAGGGTACCTGTAGCACTGTCTCTGTCCATACTATCCAGCCCACCAGTTAAGATCTGCCTCTCTGGTAGTGCTGCACTCTGTGTCCCTGGCCCACTTTCAGAGTTGTGGCAGGTGGCAACTAGAGACAAAGCACTTTCTGTAGTGGTACCATGCCTTTGGAATAACCTCTCCCTTGAGGCTCGTTTGGCACCTCTTTTTTTACTTTGTTTTAGGTGCCAGGCCAAAACACATCTTTTTACCCAAGCTTTATCCAGACTTTTACCTAGGTTGAGCTTTAAAGGTCTGCTCTGTTTTACAGACGACAGTGTTTGTGCTGTTTATATCTAATAGCTTTTGTTTTATAATGGCTTGTGTTTAATATTGTGGTTTTTAATTGTAAGCTGACTCATGCAGGACTCTGAAGAGACGGCATAGAATTATTATAAATAAATAAATAAATAATAGGTATTATATGCTAAGCAGGTTTATCTTGGGGAGGCAGTAGGTATGGAGAAGATGAGAAGGTCAAGTGAGAATCATGAGACCCCAGTTAGCCTTGTCTTCAGGGACTGAGTCAAGGGATAACCATACTTGGAAAGTGTAGGGACTAAGCAGATAAGTTTCCTATTAATGTGGTAAAAGCAGATTAAAATACTCCCTCTCTGTCACCTGGAGAAACTGCCTGTCGGTTCGGTAACCCTGGGAGTGTGTGTGACATTGTAACAATTCTTAAGATAACTGTGGTTCATCTTAATTGTGATAACTGTTACACTTTTACAATGTTTTACTTGTCAGTCAAATAAGTTGATTAACCCTTCTAAAGAAGCAACAGTAAACTCATTATTGTGTTGTTAAATAAGGTGTCTATGTAAGTCAAGAAAAAGGGGGAGTAGAAATTATAAATCATCCCCTGAAAACCAGGCTGCTCTCCATAGGTCCACACACAAGGGTGGCCAGCTCCGGCTTGGGAAATTCCTAGGGCTTTGAGGGAGGAACCTGAGGATGGCAGGGTTTGGGAAGGTGAAAGACCTCAGCAGAGTATACCCCCATGGATCTCACCCCCCCCCCAAGCAGCCATTTTCTCTAAGGGAATTAATCTGTGTCATCTGGAGATCAGTAACAGTTTCAGGAGATCTCCAGGCCCCACCTTACCACAGGCAATGTTACCACACAGTGACTTCAGCAAATTATCAAGCCTTCCTAATATTTATTTGTACACTATCCTCTGCTGGCCAGTCATTGAGAGCTGTGATGAGCTGAAGGATGGTTACTGAACCCTGCCTGTCACAGATGCATCTCCCATTACAATGAAAAAGATTATGCAAATTGTTCCTATGGCTGTATATGCATAGAGTGCATGTGACACAGTGCCTCTTAAAAATGGTGTGAACTTCTATTGCTCTGCATACTACATTCCAATTCAAGGGAGTAGACAACTCCTTAGTCTTTAAATCTGTTTTTATTTTGTGTACAGGCCAGTTAATGTGTAATAAAATGAAGGATCTGAAATGAGTGGAGATGGAAAAAAATATACTTTCTCACATTTGCAAGCACCATCCAAGGAGAGAACTGTCAGGGCTAGCAGCGGCCGCTGCTGGGCAGGGAACTGGGCAGTCCACTCCTGACATCAAAGGGGGGGGCAGGGATTCTGCAGGACCCTGCTCTGTGGAAGGAGGGGCGGTATACCTCACCCAGACTCCCTCTCAGTCCACTCACTGGCCTGCTCAACCTGTGCCACTCACCCACTTTGGTCGTCGCCGCCGCCGCCGCCCCACCCTCCTTGCAGGTCCTGCCTGCCAGGCCACACCCCTCCTTGGCCTCCCAGCATTGGCCTGGGCTCTCTCAAGTTGCTGCAGCTGGGATAGCTGGCTGGGCTGCCTGGATCAGCAACAGCTGCATTAGGTTGGCTGGCTGCCAGGCCTCTCTGGCTGAGCCAATTACTGAAGGTAGGCCCAGCTGTGGCCCCTTGGCTAGCTGCCCAGCTTTTCCCACAGAATGCCTTCAGCAGCTCCACCTGGAGAGGCTTACTTGTGAGCATCTCCTGAGCCAGGCTGCTGACTTCAAGTGCAACAGGACTTGTGAGCATCTCCTGAGCCAGGCTGCTGACTTCACAGTGCAACAGGACCAAATGTTCTTGTCCCACCCACTACACCTTTTCAAGTGTAGAAAAAGCTCCCTGCAGCTATTTTAGCATTTGGAAGGATACATGGAGAGAAATAAGAGCATCTGGTCCCACCGCACTGCATTTTTAAATGGTACAAGTTCAGCTGTAAAATGGCAGTGGTGTTCATGAGTTGAACCTGTGGACACCATAATGTGCAGTTGTGCCCTTTGAAGGGTGCCTTGCACTGTCAGGGCAATTTTGATTATTTCATCACATGCTCTCTTCTTTTTCAATAGTTTGTAAATGTTATAGTGAAAATTGTGCAAATGTGTGTGGAAGTGGAACCTTGATATAAGTTCCAGCTCATAGGACTAAACCATCAAATACACATGTTCTTTAGTTCTCAGAGCAGATTCACCTTTGACAAGTTCATAGATTTCCACAGCATGTCAACTATGTCCTTTCAGCAGTTTCTGAAAGGGACATGCAGCAATTTTAATATTTATATGATGCCTTTCAGAAATCCAGGTGCCCCAAAACACAACAAGAAGTACAAAATGCCTGCTAGGCCAGAAACAGGCCTAGAGTAAAACCAACCAGGAGCTCATCAAAATATCTTATTAAACTATTGCAACTACCTAATAATCTTAATTTAATTTAGCCCAAATGCTTATGTTACTAAAACAAGATTTCAAAAAATCACCCTAAATATCCAAAGAGAACATGTCAGTTATGAATCATAGGGGAGGGTATTCTGCAATTTCAGTGCTGTTTCCAAGAAGGCTGGATCATGCATTAATTAATAAAAATTAATAAATAAATTGTATATTGGCATCAGCCATGTGTCTGTGCATGGTATGGATGCACATGAAGCAAGGATGTAAATATAACATTGACTCATCCAATGGCCTTAGGCTTATGTTGGAGAAAGTGGTATTTATATAAACTGTTGAAGGTTAAAAACAGCACTCTGAATCGGGCCTGGAAATGACCTGGTAGCCAGTGGAGTTGGAACAAAAGAGAGCTGCACTATATAGAGTCAAACCATTGTTCTAAATCAAGAGTGTCTATACTGACTGGCAGCTGCTCTCCAGGATGTGAGGTGTAGGGGTGGTGGTCTGTCACACATCACCTACTACCTGATCCTTTTAACTGGAGGTGAACCTGGGACTTTTTGAATGCAAAGCCATGACCCATTCTACTATATTCCAGACAATAATCAGGCATCCACGTTTTGGGCTAAGTGAAGTTTCTGAGAAACACATAACATATCACAGTAGTTTACAGAGCGCTCAAAGGCATGTGTGACAGGCCAAATCTGATTTCTTAAAGAAGGGCCACATGTTGCAGGGATGCAATCCTACAAAAAACAGGTAAAAACCAATTACTGGCTGAGGATCCTATACACACGCATTTCCTTCAAATGTCATGGAAAATATATGGTTCACGTGCTAATGGCTATGGAAATATAATTTTGTTTCTGCATGTGTGAAACTTTACACCCATCACCGTATTCTTAGCTTTAGCATTTTGTATTTATTTACAAGAAAAATACACTTTTAAAAAAAGAAAATTCTTAGTCAGGTTCTGCTAGTAACACATTCTTGATTTCTCCCTGATTATATTTACCTTTCTATAAAGGCTCACCTTGCAATGACCTTCCAGATTTGCTGAACCAGGGAGTTCTTGCTTTGTCAGTCCAGCTCAGAACCATCTCTTTGAAACACAACATTGGGCTGCACTGAGGCCTTCACAGTGTGAAAAATTAAAATGTGTCTGCTATGTGATGCGTTGCTTTCAACTTACATAAAGTTCATACTGAAGGGCAAAGAAGAGTACAGTCAAATTCTTTGTTGATGGGCAGTACGTATGCTTTGGTAATGCCATCCTACAGCCAAGTTACGTTTAGTAATGCCACTGAAAATCATAATTACTTGGATTATGACCTCTGGTGGCTCATAAAGTTTATCTTCAACATGAGGAAAGCATTATAACTCTATGAGTTCTTCTAGAGTGTCGATTTTAATCTGAGCCACGAAAAATAATTCCCTTCTACTTTCTGACTTACCTATCTGACAGTGGTGGTAAGTGGGAGCAGGAAAGTTTCTCTTTTTTGGACAGTTTAAACCAGGGGTCCATAAAATGTAACAGCGGGTGCTAGGGTGCCCATGGACGCCTTTTCTGGCGCCCACTGAGTGTTTTCAGGAAGCGAGGTGGAGCTGTGCCCAGCAGGTCTAATAGTTTCAGCAGCTAGAGCTCTGCCTCTTTAAGACAAGGAAGGGCACATTTCACGTAGGCTTAAAGAAGGCCTCTGGAAGCTCAGGATGATACTTGTCATTCGTATTTGGAACATTGTGAGGTTGGCCACAAATTTAATTCATTGTTCAGTGAGGTTCTGCGTTTCTCACTGTCAGTGCTGCATGTTTTTTGCTCCTCCTGCCTGCACTGAGATCACAGGACCTCCAGGCTGGGCTGTTTCCTGATACTGGGAGGGATGAGTGCAAAGCAAGTAGATTCCACAGACAAATAGTCTTAAGTGGCAAGGGGGTAAGGGAGGGGAAAAACCCTGATCAACTTTAAAAGTCAGAAGCCAAAGGTTAATAGTTCCCAGAAAACCCAAAGAAGGGAATGAATGGCAAATACACAATTGGATGTTCACCAGTAAAAAAAGTTGCTGCATCATTTAAAGTTGAAGGGTGCAGAGAAAGAAAGAATTCATCCTATTAACAATTGCAGCAGGCAGGCTGAAACCAGCATTTTGTTTAGCTCGCTGAAACCTTTATGATGGTAGGCAAGGCATGATGAAGCAGAATAAGTGAATCATATGCAAAAAGGGGAGCAGATTTTCTTTCCTTACAGATGAAAGCAAAGTGCTCAATGAAGGAAAGTTGTTGCACTTTTGGGAGTCCATAGAAGGAGTTAAGAGGGGACTGGAGACTAGGAACGGAAACTGGAGCACAGCAACAGCTCAGCTACTATTGTCTGTATGACTACCAAGGCTGCAAGTGAGGGGTTGCTGGCCCTGTGTGGGGTGTACTTTTCTCCAGGACCTGGGCCATTTCCAGACGGCTTACCTGCGCCCGGGACATTGCGCTACGTTTTGGATCATGCCAGGGAAAACGTGAAATATCGCGTTTTGTCACGCGAGTTTTGCACGATGTCACACAAAACTCACAAGAAAACGCGATATTTCGTGTTTTCCCCAGCACGATCCGAAATGTGGTGCGACATCCCGGGTGCAGGTAGGCCCTGCTCTTATCTCTAGAGCTTCCTTGCCCAACATTGGCTGTATGTCTCCTGTTCTGTTCAAGTCTGATTTTCTCCTTCCTCTCTTCTTTTCTTCTCTGAAACAATCTTGGCAGTTCTACTAGTACTCCTTGCCATTAAATGTTTTAAATTTTTATTTTACTTAATTCATATCACACATTTCTCCCTAGAGGGGACCCAAAGTGGCTTATATACTTCTCCATTTTATTCTCACAACTCTGTGAGGTGGGTTAGGTTGAGAGTGTGAGTCCAGCTCAAGGTCACTCAGCAAGCTTCTATGGCAGCATGGGGTTTGATATGAATTACTAAGAATATACAATATAAGAAAACCTACATTTTAATCTGTTAATTTCTTAAATATTTTTTATTAAATTATTGAATATAAGTAAGTATGTGGTTCTGTGGTTAGCTCTGCCTCTTCCAGCAGCCATTTTGTGCTTGCACCCACTACCCTCTGTTAGAATTCCAAAGATGCCCACAGGTTCAAAGAGGCTGGGACAAAGAATGTTATATTCCAGTTAAACTTGCCTCTGTATCTAACGGCAACCCTGATAAACAACAGATATCTGAAGGTTTCCACAGGAAGGGAAAGCTCAGTTTGGTCTTCTTGTTCTTGTTAAAGATAACTAATCTATTTTGGTGCTGACATCATAGTAAAATAACTAAAAAGCAATACTACCACACTGTCTCCCAAATAATACAGGTAGGTTTTTCCCCCAAGACAAGGCAATCTTTGCTTCATAAGCTAGCCTGACATTTCTGATTGACCCATCGGAGAATCCCTGTCTGACCAGATGACAGAGTATGCTCCCCTTAATGTACATTTCAGCCAAAAGAACTTTTGTTCTAATGGAATTTTCAGTTCATTTTTAACTCCTTTGTGTTCTTTTGGGAAGCCTTTTCAGGGTGTTAATGGAATCACCAGTTGTCCTGCACTCTCATTTTCACATCTTCATGTTCTTTTACTGTTCCCTGTAATTTGAGTCTCTCTGAGAGAAGCTTCCTAGCATTTTCAAAACATATTATGTAGCACAATAGATTCATAGTACTTTACAGGATAATATAAAGAGACAAAAGAGTTTCTGTTCAATGAATTTCATAGGACAGGCAGGGTTGGTATCTAATTTTCCTACTCCTCCCATTTCCTCTTTCTGTTCCCTGAAAGTACCCATATCATCTCCCCCTTTCCTAATTCCATCTCATCTACCAACCAACCTACCTTTATCTGGCCATTGTCTTCAGCTTTCCCTCTCTCCCTCTATCCTCCTGGCAGCCTCTACCTGGCCACAGTGCTGGCCACCAAGCCAGGCCAAGTGTACAGAGGGGACCCCACAGGGGAACCTGATTTTTCCCTTATATATCTTTCCTCACACTATTTTCTCTTTCCCTCTTCTTGGCAACCCCCATGTTGTAAACTTTCCCTGTTTCTTGTCTCCTTCTCAACCATCTACCTTTGATCTCACTCCCATGTTATGGCTATATTTATTATTTATTTACTTAATTCATACCACTCTTTTCTTCATAATTTGGACCCAAAGCAGTTTATATAAAATCCTTATCTCCATTTTATCTTCACAACAACACTGTATGGTAAATTATACTGAGAATATATACCTGACCCAAGGTCACCCAGTGAGCATCCATAGCAAATTGATTCAAATCCAGATCATAGTGCAAAATACCAACCACTACAACACTGGCTTTTATGAGGTGGCTTCTGTTGAAAAGTAGCAAAATTTGGGCCTGGATGAGTCATGCATCTCACATGGTAGCAAATTGTTCAGTGGCTGCTGCCAGGCCTGGCTCTTATTGTCCACCCTCAAGGGTCAAAGCAGCTCCGGCAAAGGGCTTGACCATTTCCCCTGCCTTTTACTGACTGAAACCAAGACTGGCAATACTGTTGTGGATGCCTAGCATCAACCATGGAATACATTCCTTTCTTAAAGCTATAGGTGCTATTTCCATTATTTTAGGTTAGCCCCCCCCCTAACGTATTTTTGTCTAGATTTCAGATATTTCTGCAAACCTGGGGCTATTTCAGATTTGTACAAAAGTCTGTCTTGTCTGTTCATGGCTTCTGTATTTGGATTTGTATCCACAGGTTTGAATTGGATCCACAGATATGATCATTTTGAGAATTAAATATAGCAATCCATTTTAATTGACAGAAGAAATGATATAGGCTTTTACCTTGTTTTTCTTGACTTGCTTACTGGTCACAGTACAGAGCTGATCTATTATAGTATCTAAAAGAGAGCTTAATCAATGGTTGGATACCTCTAGATCTGAAAACATTATATAAAAGCTTATGTAGTGTTATGAATAACACTCCAAACTCAAGAATTTCTAAAATATGATAATGGAGTGAAAGTTAACTGAATTAAGGAGACTGTCGACAAATAAAATAGGAATAGGAACCCAATTAACAAATTTCCTCCCCAGGTTAAAATAAGTATATTAGTACTTCCAGTGGATTTACAGAACAATTCTAAACAGAGTCACATTGTGCTAAATGCATTGGCACCAATGGACTTAGAAGGGTGTAACTCTGTTTAGGACTGTACTGTTAGATATGTTAAATGCCTCCACTTATGTCAAAATAAAATTGCAAGAAATCTATACCTGAACCCAATTTCACCAAACATCAACTCCTGTTGATATCAATATAAGAAAAACAGATGATTTTCATAAAGCCCAAATAAGCCCAAATGATTAATAAATACACCAGACACAAGATAGTGATCTTAAGCCCTTTTGCTAGTTTGAACAAACAACACCATTTTGCTGATGCCTGCCTGAGCCCAGCAATGTAAATAGTTACATTTCTTGGACATTTATTTGAACTTAGCCCCTCTACAGAGAAGCAGTTGCTGAGCTGGGTCCTGTGGGTTCTTCAACTTCTTTGCCCTTTGCCATCAACTGAAATTGAAGCAACTGCAGAGAAATTCAAGAACGCACTCTTGTTTCTGAGCCTTTTGTTCAGTCTTCAGACTTGTTCGCATTAGAACTTTTAAAACTATACAGTATCCCTGATTAGTACAGTTTTTGAATTACTGAAGGCTGTGTAACATTTAATTAGTCTTTATCTTTACAAGTAATAAAATGAGTACCTTTTGCAGTACCCTCCAGAGTGCTGCTGAAAAACAGCACATTTCTGATTCCCTATTCAAACAGCTATCAAACAGATTGTAATTTTAGCTTCATTATTTGGCTAATTCACATTTCTTTAAAAGGCACATGAAAAGAATCTAATAAATATTGTAACAAAGCAACTTGGGAGTCAACAGCTCAAAGCTGACAGAATGGGATAATACTTTTTAAAAATGCACAAACAAAGCTCATATAAGCTGAAAAATATTCATCATCATCTGAGTTATATCTTAATAGAAAGAATGAACCTTAATCAACGCTAACCTTATTTAGAATCCAGTAACCTTAAAATTAACCAAGAATGGGATTAGACATTTCACATACACCACAATGTTTCCAGACCTGTGTTTTCAGCACAATAATATTATGGAACATCTGATAAGGGAAAAGTGGCTGCTAGTAATGAAATTGGGGAGGAAAAGAACAGGGAAGGGTTAAGAGCTGCCCTCCTGCTTTTCATATTTCACTTGGAAGTCATGTGCCTGCTTTGGATAGCCCAAGAGGTAGCAACCGCAATGTGTGCCCTACTGTACTTTTTCTACTCTCACAGACTCTGCTTGTGGTAAAACCCATCATCAATCACCTAGACAAGGATGAGTCAGTGGAAAATTTATTGACGCACAATATTCCTCCAAATGTAAACCTGCTTAGGTCATGAGTAGAGATGGGCACGAACAGAAAAAAAATGAGCATGATGTTCGTTCTTCTTTGCCATCCATGAACAGGGACTCAAGAACAACCACGAACATGGCCCTGTTCACGAACATGTTCATGGTTGGCTGTTCATGGGGGCCAGCAGCCTCTCATCCAGCCATCATCCAAGTAAAAATCCCTACTGCACCACTCCCAGAAACCTGACCTGAGCAGGCAGCAGGAAAGTTACCAATAATAAATAATAGCTTGGTCCAGAGCCTGGCAGCAGCCCTGGAACTTGAAGGGGTAGATCTCTACCGTGCCACTCCCAGAAACCTTACCTGAGCAGGCAGCAGAAAAGGTACCAATAATAAATAATAGCTTGGTTCAGAGCCTGGCAGCAGCCCTGGAACTTGAAGGGGTAGATCCCTATCCTACCACACACAAAGAAAATTCAAGATCCAATGCACTCTATCAAAATGCCAACAGCAACTGCCTCGCCACTGTCTGCAAAACCAGAGCCTCCCTTGTAACAAATTTGGAGCTCCACACTTGAAAGGAAGACCTGCCTATCAAGCTAAATTGGGCTTAGTTTGGGGTTTCCAGGGCAACAGGAGGAGTTCAGAGTTCAGACAATCCCTGCCTAAGTTGCCAAGGGAATTTATTGCAGGTGCCAGACTGTCTGGCTTGACAAACAGCAATGAGCAGCAACAGACGAGGCTTGCAACAACCACCTGTTTGTTTAGAATGGGGCCTTACGAACACCTTGTTTGCAAACAGCAGATTGGGCTGTTTGTGGCTTTTTTCTGTTCATATTGCTATTCGTGCCCATCTCTAGTCATGAGTCTCAATACAGATTTGTGGAGAGTGTCTTGACTGGTTAGCTGAGCTCAGCCACATGAATAGTTTTGCACTCTCCCAGGTGCACTTATATTGGTTAGTAACAGAAAATACCAAGAAAATATAAGGCATACCACTCCTCTCAGATCTGATTCTGGATGCTTCCAGTTGTCAGAGTACATGTTTTGGAAGCTGACTTATCTTGGTCAGGAAAGTAAACTTCAGGTTTTTTGGCAGTCTTGGTTCTCCAAGCAAATGAGCTCCTAGGCAGGATAAGCAATGGCATCTCTTTCACAAACTAGAACTGCAGCTTTCAGCTCCATTTGAAATATGGCAAGAAAGCATCTGCAAAGTATGTTCCAGACAGAGATGTTGAGCACTTTGATACAAGGTTCTGTTTTCATGTTCAGTAACGATATCATTTTCACCTTAATATAAGCTAGTTTTTGCCACTGTACGTGGAAAAAGAAGGTAGTATTATTGGTTGTTAAGCAGAAAAGTAATCCTCGACTTCTGGTTTGGGATTCATGGAGGTCTAACGCAGCTCCATTCGCGGAGCTGACCGGACTGCCGTTTTAACCGGCCGGAGGGGTGAAAATAACCCGCGGCCGACTGCTCTCAGGCGGGGAGCAGGCAAAGAACGCTCAAGACCCTAGGGTGAGCTAGATCTCGGACGAGGGGGGGCTCTACTCAAGGAGTCTCCCCCCGATCCTTGAGGTCCCACCTTGCGACGGGTCGGCTACAATCTCTGCGGCAGTTTTGGGGCCAATTCGGCTGGCATAAGACCTACATACCCAAGCTTCGATCGGGGAGGGAAGTCGAGAGGAGAATTTAAGATCGAAACAGCGATTACAACCCGAGAAAGTTGAAGAGAAGGTAAAGATCGCTATCTCTTGAAACGGGACAGATTGATAAAAACAGAGTGGAAAGAAAGTAGATTTTTAAACTGCAACAGACTAGTGAAAAGGAGGTGAAGACTCGGCAGGAGTTGTATTTTAAAAGAGACTAAATTTAAAGAAGTTATTGCAAAAATCGGACTATTGTTTTGAATACCTGTGGTTTTGGAGCTGTGGGAAAAAGACACCATCGCGAGACCTGCTGTGGGAAGACGGGAGACAGGAAGTGCGTAACAACAATAGAGTGGCTGGAGGGAAGCGGCCCTTGCCGACGGACAGGAAGTAGGGAATCGCCATTTTTGAAAGGGGAAGGGTCGCGGCTTCAGCGGAAGAGGAAGTAGGCCATCTTGGATTACAATAACATAGAGAAACCATAGAGAAAAGACGCCCGACATTTTGGATACAAAAAAATTAATTTTGGCAAAGATTGGGACATTTGAAAAAAAGGAAAACGTTTAAATATACGCCACGGAGCTAAGGAAGAGAGCAGATTCGTGGGAGCGAGCTAAAGCAAGCCCCACGATGTCGAAAAAAGAGTGGCAATCGGCAATAGAAAATTTGGACAAAAAACTTATAGACATGATGAAAGAACTTAAGGATACGAAATTGGAGCTTATTAAAGAGGTCAAAGAAGTTACACAGACAGTAAAGTCGGAGCTGTCAGAAGTGAAAAAAGGCGTGGAAACGATTAGTAGTGAATTACAAGGAACGCAGCAGAGAGTTAAAACAGTAGAAGACGCGATGGAGAATTTAATAGACACGCAACAAACAGAGATGAGACTGGTGAAGGGGAGGATGTCAGTTGCAGAAACTAAACACATGGAGAAGCAGCTTCGTTTTCGTGGTCTGCCAGAAGTGGAAGGGAAGTCAGCGCAAGAACAGATGACTGAGGTGTTGGCTGATTACCTGGGGAAGGAGGAGGAGGAAATTGTGGCTATCCTAGATGTGGCGTACCGTGTGAACTCGAGAATTGCAACCCAGAGGAAACTACCAAGGGATGTGATTGTGCAGTTTACAACTAGAAATATGAAAGAGAGGATTGTGACAAAACAATTTCAAGATCCATTGGAGATTGATGGCAAGACGATTATCATAATGAAGGAACTGCCCAGATCAGTGTTACTGGACAGGAAAAAATATAGAGTGCTAACTCAGACTTTGAAGGACATGAATATCAGATACAGATGGGAGTTACCGGAAGGAGTGTCCTTTGAGTTTGGAGGGGCAAAAAAACGCATCAGATCTGAGCGGGAGATGGAGAGATTTATCAAGGACAATGAAAAAGACTTACCAACAAAACCATGAATATGGAGTGTAAAGTATTATCTTGGAATGTAAATGGACTAAACTCACCGAATAAGAGGAAAAATATTTTTCATTGGCTACTAAAACAAAAATGTGATATTGTTTGTTTGCAGGAGACCCATATTAGAAAACAGGATGTAAAATATTTAAAATCTGGAAAATTGGGCAAAGAATTTGCAGCGGCCTCTAACAAGAAAAAAAGAGGAGTGGTGTTATACATAAAAGAGGAGCTGCAGCCAAAATTTGTTATGAGAGATGTTGAAGCTAGATTTGTAGCAGTGGAATGTAATTGGAATTTAAAGAGAGTGTTGGTAGTCGGACTCTATGCACCTAACGGTGCAAAGGAAAGCTTCTTTGAGGATTTAAGGAAGCATTTAGATGATCTTGTATATGACCAGATAATTCTTGCTGGAGATTTCAATGGAGTGACAGATTTGGAACTAGACAAAAAGACTACAACAGCACAAAAGAAAAGAGGACTATTGCCAAAGCTTTTTTTTGAGTTGATTCAACAAGAGACTCTCGAAGACGTATGGAGGAGAGAATATCCTAAAACCAAACAGTTTACTTTTTATTCTGCAAGGCATCTTACATTATCAAGAATTGATATGATCTGGGCCTCAAAGGATTTAGCGTTATGGACTAAGGAGGTAGAAATAATGCCGATGGTAGGCTCAGATCACAATCCAATTATGTGGAAATTTGGAAAAAGGAGAAAAAGAAAAGCCTGGAGAATAAATGAGGACTTGTTACAGGAAAGTGAGAATATGGAAATATTGAGAAGAGAGACAAAGTTTTTTATACAATACAACGTGAATAAAGAAGTACCAACCAGTAAAGTTTGGGACGCGTACAAGGCGGTTGTAAGGGGCATACTAATGGACTTAAATGGCAGAGCAAGGAAAAAGAAAGAGGAGGAAAAACAAGAGATTGAGGAGAAAATAAAGGCCAAAGAAGCACAGTTAAAAAAGAGACCAGGGAAAAAGAAAATACATCAGGAAATCAAAATTCTTCAAGAACAGTTAACAGCAATGAGTAATAAAGAATTGGAGTGGAACCTTAAAAGACTGAATCAAAAAGCGTTTGAGGGTGCTAATAAACCTGGGAAATATTTGGCATGGCAATTGAAGAAGAAAAGGGAAAAGAAAATAATAAATAAAATCTGTGAAGAAAATAAAACGTACCTGGAGCAGACTACCATTAGTAGAGCCTTTTATAAATTCTATGCTAAGCTGTATAATAAAAAAGAAGTAACCAAAGAATCAATAGCATCATATTTGGAGAAAACCAAACTTCCAGAGATCTCGGAAGCTTGGAGAAATAAGTTGAACAGTGAAGTAACTGATGAGGAAATAAGTAAGGCAATACAATCCGCAAATCTAGGAAAGGCGCCAGGGCCAGATGGACTTACGGCTAAATTTTATAAGACAATGGCCAACGAACTGGCACCATTCCTAAAAGAGGTGATGAATGGAGTTTTCAGGGATCAAAGAATTCCAGACACTTGGAGCGAAGCGAATATATCATTGATCCCAAAAGAGGGCCAAGATCTGACTAACGTGAAAAATTACAGGCCTATATCACTACTTAACAATGATTATAAAATTTTTGCGAAGATATTGGCGGAGAGACTGAAGGGGTGGCTCTCGGAAGTCATAGAGGAAGAACAAGCAGGCTTTTTGCCGGACAGACAAATAAGAGACAATTTAAGGACAGTGATCAATGCTATTGAATACTATGACAAGCGTTGTGATAAAGAGGTTGGTTTCTTCTTTGTAGACGCTGAAAAAGCGTTTGACAATTTAAACTGGGATTTTTTGTTTGCCACTATGGAAAAGCTACAACTGGGAGAAAGATTCATCAGAGCAATTAAAGAAATTTATAGAGACCAGACTGCAGCAATTGTAGTGAATGATGAATTGACCAAGAAATTGACGATTAGTAAAGGAACAAGACAAGGTTGCCCGTTATCTCCATTGTTGTTCATTTTAGTATTGGAGATTTTGATGATACAAATACGACAAGATGAGGAAATACGAGGAATAAAAATAAAGGACTATTCATACAAGATTAGAGCATTTGCAGATGACATAATGTTAATTGTAGAAGATCCATTGGAGAACATGCCAAAAGTGATAGATAAGATCAAGGAGTTTGGTGACTTGGCAGGTTTCTTCATTAACAAAAAGAAGTCAAAGATATTATGCAAAAACATGACTAAGCAGAAACAACAATTGTTAATGGAAACAACGGACTGTGAAGTAACTAGTAAGGTGAAATATTTGGGAGTTGAGCTGACTGCAAAAAATATAGATTTGTTCAAGAACAATTATGAAAAATTATGGACTCAGATAGAGAGAGACTTGATCAAATGGAATAGACTGAATTTGTCATGGTTGGGCAGGATTGCAGCAGTTAAGATGAATGTGTTACCAAGAGTAATGTTTTTGCTACAGACAATACCAATCATCAGAGACTCTAAACAATTTGAGAAATGGCAGAGGAAAATATCAGATTTTGTTTGGGCAGGCAAGAAGCCTCGAGTGAAAGTAAAAGTTCTACAAGATGCAAAGGAAAGAGGCGGAATGCAACTGCCCAACCTGAGACTTTATCATGATGCAATCTGCCTAGTTTGGTTAAAAGAGTGGATGACATTAAAGAATAAGAAACTATTAGCCCTAGAGGGATATAAAAAAATTTTTGGATGGCATGCATACCTATGGCATGACAAAGTAAAGGTCAACTCGATGTTCCTGCATCATTTTGTAAGGAGAAGTTTATATACAATCTGGAAGAAGTACAGAATTTACCTACAAGAAGGAACCCCCTTGTGGGTGGTTCCATACGAGGTGATAGATCCAAGAGCTGTTGATAATGAACAACAATGTTTAACGTACAAAGAAATAACTAAAACTGAAGTATCTAAACTTAGAATAAAGACGCAAGAGGAACTATCACCTAACTATGATTGGTTCCAGTACAGACAGATTAGAGACTTATACAATTCGGACTCTGCAAAAGGGGGCATACGAACAGAGAACTCGGAACTAGAGCAGACCCTTCTTAAAGAAGACAAGAAAAGAATATCCAAGGTATACCAAGTACTGTTGAAATGGTATACCGAGGATGAGATAGTTAAAACACAAATGGTGAAATGGGCTATAAACTTTAATAAAGAAATAACAATGGAGGCATGGGAATACCTGTGGAAAACTACAATGAAGACAACGACATGTATTAATATCAAAGAGAACATTTTCAAAATGATTTATCGTTGGTACATGACACCAAAGAAGATTGCGCTAGGGAACTTGAATACTTCTAATAAATGCTGGAAATGTAGGAAGCATGAGGGCTCCCTCTATCATATGTGGTGGTCGTGTGAGGTAGCTAGGCAGTTCTGGGGGGAAATAATAAGAGAAATGAGTGAAATTTTACAGTTTCAAATAAATAAGAACCCAGAACTCCTGCTGCTAAACTTGGGAATGGAGGGAATTCCAGCCCATCATAGGACGTTGATATTTTATATGACTGCAGCAGCTAGACTTTTGTATGCGCAGAAATGGAAAGTACAAGAAGTGCCAACTATTGAAGATTGGATCTACAAATTGCTGTATATGGCTGAAATGGATAAGATGACAAGAAAACTGAGAGATCTGGACTCAGGGCAGTTTAACACAGACTGGGAGAAGCTGAAACAATATTTGGAGAAGAAGTGGGAGGTGGGAGGAAAACTGTGGCAGTTTGAGAACTACTGAAGTACAATAAAAGTATAAAAGAGAGGGGTGACTTTACCGGGGGAGGAAGAGAAATGTGAATTTATAAGCAGTTAGATTAATTAATTGATTGAGATATATATAGATATGTAAGGTTAATTGATAGAATATTGATAGAGAATAATTAACGGTTTAAACATGAGGATTGAGTAATTAACAATATTTTTTTTACTTGATAAGACTTATATGCACCAAACTGAATGTATAGAAGAGTTAAAACGACTGACTATGTGATGAGTTATATAGAAATACTATAAAAAGAAGAAATGATTAATATATAGAGAACAAATCAAATTGTTTGATTTAAATGTGGGAAATTTTTATGGTTTATGATATATAGAAATATTCAAAACTGGAAAATGGGATAAATTGTTTATCTAAAGAAGTATAGTTTGGATGTATAATAAGTAAAAGAGTTAAAGATGTACTGCTTAATATAATGGAGAATATATATTTGTTTTAGACAGAGGAAGTTAATAGAAGTAAGGGAAAAGGGACAGAGGGTGGGAAAGCTGTTGGAAGTCAACAAAAGGGGGGGAAAGGGAGGGGGTTAGAAACGAAAAATTAGGGGAAAATTGAATGTAATGTAATGCAAAAATATTAATGTTCTAACCCAATAAAAATTTTATAAAAAAAAAAAAAAAAGCAGAAAAGTAATCCTCAATATGATTGACAAGCCAAATAACAGGAACAACATAAGGGACAATCAAATAAATAGTGTTGTAAATATTCCATTGTACCCAGACCAAATATTCATAGGATGTTTAGCACAACAGCTATGAACGCATTTGAATTTAGAGGAGCATTTACTCTTTGAGAAGCAAAAAGCATGATGTTACAATTGCCTGGAGTATAATTTAAGAGGATGTTGAAACATATTGCCAAACCACTAAACATTTAACTAATACCAATCTGCTCTACATCCTGAAAAGGCAGTAATAGAAAACATATCCTACTCTCTCAGGGTAGTGGTGTGGCAAAACATACTCTGCAGGAGACTCCATTGTACCAGAGGAATGGGGAATTTATCCATCTGGCTCAGGTCCCAAGTTACTAAATTCTAATGAGGAGCATATTTCTCCATCCTCATTCATAAAAGGAGAAAGGTGAGATATAACTATTTTATATACATTAAATGAAAAAAAAATCCACATAACCCTAACAGAAATAAGAACCTTTCACCAGTTGTCACCCCTTTTAAACTTATGCAGAGATGCCAATGTGACCCTACTAGAAAGCAAACCATTTTTAAAAACTCATTAAACAAAATCTTCAGAAAAAGGCTTTGAACAGCCTCATTCTTCTTCTCCAGTTAGTTAGCAAGGATCAAGTTCAGGCTTAGATCTCTTTCACATTGGCTTTTTTACCCAATTTTGAATGCAAACAGCTTGAGGGTAAAAGTCATACATTTTGAGGGTAAAACACTGTCCCCTTTCAGTTAATGTTGTTTTAATCCAGGTTTTCCAAAATCTTTCTTGAATTTTGTTTGTGTGTGATTTATCCTTTAGGTATAAAAAACCTTTTTAAAAATCAATTTGCCTTCAGAAGTCAAAACAGGTTTAAAGAGCCATACAACAGGGACTTTACATGGATACAATCCTAAGGACACGTTCCTGGGAGCAAAGCCCACTGAATAAAATGGGCTTTCTGTTTTGGATTATTCTCAATAAGACACCTATTTCATGAAAATTAACATTCAATTTTACATTATGAAAGTTTTTTTTTTTAAAAAGAAAAGAGGTAGAAAAAACAAATGGTAAGCAAAACAATGACCAAAAAGTACTGAACAATGGAAAGGATGCCTATAAAAATGTCTTGGATTTCATATGAATGAGAAATAATAAAAAGCTTTTATTCTTTCTGAATGGTAGGAATAACTGTCAAACTACATTTTATTCTGGGCATTCATAATATTCCAGTGTATACTTTAAACATACATTGCAGCCAGGAAGCTATCTGGCCCAGAGCCATGGCACAAGGAGTTTTAATCCTCTCGTTGATATTTCCATAAAACTCATCCCTCTGACTTCTATTAGTCCTAGAGAAAAAACACACACAACTCATGTTGCCCTCTTTCTTTTTCCTAGTCCGGTCTAGAGAGTGATTGCTATATGGTGCAGCTACAGGAAATGGTTAACTCCCTCCTTCCACAGTGGCACTACTGCAGTCCAAAGTAGGCCCACCTTTATGGCATTTTAAAATTTAAGTTACATGTCATTTATAGCTCTCCAATGTAACACAGAGTTTTGTCTCAAGACTCAAATAATTAGGAAAGAAGTCTATCATTTACAGCCTCATTGAGAAAGAAACACAAACTTGGTTAAACTGAGGACTTGCTTTCATTTTAAATGTTACAGGCTTAGATATCAGCAGGATCACACTGAGGGCCAAGCTACAAGTGACGAATGACACTTGAACGGCAAGTGTATTTCTCCCTGTTCACTTGCCCTCCACTCGATCCACTTGTCGTTCAAGTATCATTTGTCACTTGCAGCTTGGCCCTGAGAACAAATAGGGTTCTGTGATCAGATTCTTTGACCTAAAGAAGCTGTTGCTAGGGGAAGAGGATATAGGCCAGAGTTGTGTCACTAGGAATGCGGGTCTCCCAGCACGGCATAAAGCTGCTCGAGCTGGGAGCTGTCCTTTGCGGCCCCGCCTGGTGGAAAGGAGACAGGCTCCCTTCCCGGGCATCTGGGGCTTAGCCGGGGGCAGAGCCAGGAGCCGTTTACTGGTGGCTTCAGTCTCTTTGATCGCTCAGAAAGGCAGGAACATTTTTTCTTAGCCTCCCCTGAGTGTCGAAGCGAGCGCTTGGCCTCAGCCGCAGGGACAGCGCCTTTGGAAGCATCGGCCCGAGGATGTCTGCTGGGCCGTTTGGGCGGCGGCGGTAGAGGCGGTCGGCCAAGGGAGCCGCTTTTCGTAGGCGGGCATCCCTTGCCCTCGCTGCGGTGGCAGCGGTGTTTTTGGCCATGAGGGCCGTTTTTCTGACGGCTCGTGTCCGTGGCTCATCCAGCCACCGTTGTAGCGGCGGCTGCATTCATTATAAGTTCTGAGGGGTTGGGGGCTTGGGGGTGGCCGTGGGTGACCCAGGGAGTGGAGGGGTAATTTGCCTGCTCCCCCCCACCATTTCAACCATCTTTTACCCACCCCCAGCTCCCCCCATCAATTCTGTCACCTCTCACCTCCTTCCCAATTCACCCCACCCCCCACTCACTACCTTCTCACTCACTACTAAGTACAGTGTGGCCTGGGCGGCTGTTGGAGCCTTTCCCCTTGCGAATGGGTGGTAGGACAGGAGTCTGCCTTTCTTGTTTGCTGAAGTGGGGGTGGGGCCATTTGGTGTAGCCTGGTGGCCATTTTGTGCAGCCTGGTTGCTTACTAGGGGTTCCTACTGCCATCTAGTGGTGGCATCAGGTTGTTGTTCCTGCTGGGAATTGATCAGTGAGGGAGTTGGGTGCCACCTAGGGGTGGAATTGGGGTACGGTTCTGGCCCAGGCTATTACTCAGTTTGAGTCACCATCATGGTGGAACCACCTATACCCAAGGGTAAGGATCCCCTGCCCCAGCAGAGCATCGCTTGGCCCTGGGGGCCCTGGGGGCAAGCGGCTGCCTCTGGTGTTTCTGCCCCTTCCATGGCTAGCACTTATCCCTTGCAGGGTTGGCCTGCTGCGGGCTCATCGGTGTGGCCTAATTATGCTGGTGGCTCCTTGCACCAGCAACAGGCTTCAGTCTTGCCTACCCCGGGTAGTGCAGCCGGGTGGGAGGGACAATCCTTTCCACTCTCTGCAGCCGGGTGGCCTTATGGATATGTCAATTAGACGGGCTTAGCCCCTTACACAGCCCCGGGATACGGCATGGTCCCTTATAGGGCATTGCCCCCAGAGGATACTGCTTTACCGTTAGGAGATCATTTGACGCAGGCCACCCATGAGAAAATAATAAGAGGAGAGTACGTGGGTGTCTTTACCCTTCTCTTCGGGGAACTGGAGAAGAAGGATAAGGATGATCTTGATGACAGGGACAAGGAAAAGATCCGCCGGCGGTGGGTTGACAGGACCTGGGCTCATTGGTTGCCCGGGTTCCTGGTTTATGCTGGGGTTCTATCCAGGGCACAGCCACACAGGGCACTACCCATCTTTCAATACATGAATATAATATATAGGGGGTACACTGATTTTGAGGGGGGGGCTTGGCTTCGTTATGACGAAGAGTTCTGCATGCGTGCGGCTTTGACCCCAGGCCTACCCTGGGATCAAATACTTATCCAGCTTTGGGTTCAGATTATGGCCCCCTCTAAGTCCACCATGGGGGATAGGACCGACAGCGGTCATATGATTATTTGGCTAGCTCAGGGTTTAGGTTCCCGCACCCCCGCGGGGCAGCAGGTTCAATCATGGTTGTTCTGCTGGGACTTTACGTCGAAGGGGGTGTGCCATAGAAGGGCGTGCAAATATAGGCACGAGTGCCATAACTGCGCTGGACCACACGCACATTCCGCCTGTCCCAGGGGACAACAGGGGGGACAGGGAGGAAAACGCTTTTGGGGCGGCGGTGGTCAGCAAGGGCCTGGTAAAGGGGCCCAGTCCAGTAAGGCTGAGGGTACTTGAGAGGTTGCTGCAAGTATACCGAAGGCGCATGGACGCTGATTATTTGCGTTTAGGTTTTAAGTTTGGGTTTAGGATCCCTTTTCAGGGTCCCAGGACACCTTTCATGGCAGCCAACCTTAGGTCAGTGGATGGCATGGAAGATGTGGTCCGCCACAAGATACTGAAGGAGTGTGCTGAGGGTAGGGTTTTAGGGCCTTTTGATGCCCCTCCTGTCCCATCCCTGAGGGTCTCTCCTTTGGGGGTGGTGCCAAAGAAGGTGCCAGGATAGTTTCGTCTCATTCACCACCTGTCTTTCCCCAGAGGGGGCTTGGTGAATGATGGCATTCCTGATGAACTCTGCACAGTGCACCACACCTCCTTTGACCAAGCGGTCAAGGTTGTGCGCCGGTGTGGTGTGGGAGCGGAAATGGTAAAGTGCGATATTAAATCTGCCTTTCGCCTGCTCCCGGTTTACCCTGAAGACTTTGATCTTTTGGGTTTTGCATTCGAGGGCAAGTTTTATATGGACAGGGCCCTTCCTATGGGGTGTTCCATATCTTGCTCGGCTTTTGAGCACTTCAGTTCCTTTTTGGAATGGTAGTTGTGTTGCCGCTGTGCCTGCCCTGACACTGTCCATTATTTAGATGACTTCATGGTGTCTGGGCCTAATGGCACGGGGCAGTGTGCCAGGCTACTGGCAGGGTTCATGGAACTCGCTGAGGAACTGGGGGTTCCTCTGGCTCATGAGAAAATGGAGGGCCCTGCTGTTGTCCTGATGTTTTTAGGCATTGAACTTGACACGGTTCACCAGACCTTGAGGTTGCCATTGGAAAAGGTGGTAGACCTTAGAGCCAGGTTGGAGGACTGCTTGGGTATCTCTCCTCTAGTTGCAGCAATTAGTTGGCCATTTAAACTTTGCCTTTAAGGCAGTTGCGCCTGGGAGGGCTTTCCTCAGGCGGCTGTGTGATGCTATGGGGAACATGCGGTTGCCCCATCATCGCTTGCGAATTACCAAAGGTATGTGTGGTGATTTATTGGTGTGGAAGGAATTCCTTGCAACCTTTAATGGGGTGACTTTCTGGAGGGAGGATCTGTTGTTAGAAGCAGAACTCCAGGTTACCTCGGATGCCTCCGGGTCTACAGGCTTTGGAGACTTTTTCAGGGGGCATTGGTGTGCTGACCAATGGCCCGCAGATTGGGTAGCCCAGGGATTGTCCAAAGACCTTACGTTTTTGGAGTTCTTCCCCTTTTTAGTGGCCGTGTGGCTTTGGGGATCACAATTGGCGAACCAAGCTGTCCACTTTTGGTGCAACAATTTGGCTGTAGTGCATGTGGTCAACACCATGGCATCTAGATCCCCTAGGGTGATGAGGCTGGTAAGGGCCTTTACATTGAAATGTTTGCAGATGAACATTTTGTTTAGGGCCAGACACATTCCAGGTGTTAACAATGGTGTGGCAGACGATTTGTCTCGCCAACAGATGGAACGATTCTGGCAGCTTGCCCCCTGGGCCGACAGGCAACCAGTGAGGATGCCCCAGGAGCTAAGGGAGCTTGGATGGCGGAAGTAAATAGAGCGATCCAGCTGTCCATTGCCCCCAGTACATGCCGGGCCTACGACTGTGCAGTAGGGCAGCTTTATCAGTTTAGGGCATCGGCGGGGCTCCAGCAGTCGTGGCCCATCCCGCCTGAGCACCTGATGCACTTTTGTGTAGTGCAGCAGGGGCAGGGCTTGCCCTTTATTCCAAGCCTGTGTTTGTCTCTTCCTTCCGGCTGGGGTTGCAAAAACTGGGGTAACTGTCCCGTTTCCTCAACTAAAGCTGGAATCTAGACTGTTTTTCTGTAGTAGGGGTGGGGGGGGCAGGTACTCACATTTTGCATGTCTTTTTCCCTACCAAGATGAGAAACAGCTTGGTAGGCAGCTAGGGTTGTCAAGGACCCCTGACCCCCTGGCGAGAGAGCTAGGGCCTGGCTCCTACCTTGTGCATTTCCTTTTTGCATGTGTGCACAGCAAGCTCACGTTCCCTGCTTGTGCAATGATGTCACTTCTGGGACATCATATCATCACTGATGTCACTTCTGGGAAGTGACATCATCATGCTGCTCATAGGCTGCCTTGGGAACACTTCCACACTCCCCAGGGGGCCAATTTGGCCCGGATCCAGCTGCTGTGGAGTGCAAGAGCACTCCTGTGCCCCAAAGCAGCTCGATTTGGGCAGAATCTGCCCCAAATCTTGCATGAATCCACCAGAAAGGCCAAATTCAGCCTAAATTGGGTGGCTGCAGTGCACGGGAGCATACTGCACCACCCAGGAGCACACTTTCCTGCCAGGGGACATGAGGTGCGTTTCCCCTTGTCAGCCAAGTAAGTGGGGGCAGGGGGTGGAGGGTGGGAGCAGGAGATCCCCTGCCCCCCAGCAGGGGTCTGACATCCCCTAGAGGCAGCGGCTACTGAGAAAACAGTATGACATCAGGCTGTTATCTGATCCATACCATAAGTCCTACAGATTCTTTCTGAGGCTAAATTTTACATTCGGGTATTTATTTATTTAAAATATTTATATCCTTCTTCCAATCAGCAGGAGTCAAAGTGGCTTACATCAAATTAAATACTAATACAATGATAACAGAAATACCATTAAAAGGAAGAAAACTAACCTTTGCTCATGGCTCACCAAAAGCACGACAGAAGACCTTTATTTTACATAGTCTCTGGAACCTGCGTAAAAGTATTCAGTCCTGGATCCCCGTTATCTGATATAGTGTAACTTTAAAAACAGCAGTTTCCTCTGGCTGGTTGGATGAAGTAGGGGAGAATTTCATACTGATTTTGTTCTTGGTGCCACCTTTAATATTCTCTTTGGTAACCTTGACTCCAAGGGAGGGATTTTTTAAAAAAGCATACTCTCTGGTATTTCATTTAAAAAATAAAAGATAAATAACAATGATTGCAATAAATCCAAATACACGTGTTTAGGTACAGCAAATAAAAAACCACCCTGTTTACTGGAACAAAAATAGAAAGGTTATAAATGAGCTAATTAAATTTGCTCTTTAAAAATTGCAGATTAATACAGCTTTAAATTGAATGACTTCTTGACACAAAAGCAGGTAATTATTGTTTAATGTGTGTTCGAAACACAAACCACTGAACGTACTTAATGCCAGTCTGGAGGAGGCAAACAATACCAAGGAATGACACAGATGTCACCGATATTGTTTACCATTTGATAGAATGAGTTTACATACTAAATGATCATGCCTCTCCTTCCCTTTGTAAAGCATAGGGTGATGGATGGCATTTAACACAGCCACTTCCACATTTTAAGGGGGTGAATCCCTTGAAGGCTATAATCCTATAAACACTTGCTTGGGAATAAATCCTGTTGAAATCTGTGACAGTGCATTAAGAACATAAGAATTAAGTAGAGCTTACTGGATCAGGTCAGTGGTCCATCTAATCCAGTTACCAGGGGTAGAAGAAAGGGCCATTCCTGGAAGTTGCCTCCCAGCAATAGTACTCAGAGGTTTGCTTTCTTTGTATGTAGAAGTTTCCTTAATTCGCCATAGCCATTGATGGACCTCTCTGTTAATCTGTCTGAACCCCTTTTAAAGCTATCTATGCTCATGGCCATCATTACCTCCACCTGCAGTGAATTCCACAGTTAATTATTTGTTGAGTAAAGAAGTATTCCATTTTTTCCATCCTCAACCTATTTCCTAACAACTTTGAGTTTAGTTCTGGAAGGAAATTATAAAAAAAAAATCATGAAATAATTGGGTGTTCCTTACCAAATTCACCAGAATCATTGCTGATAAATGTCTGTGAGAACAGGCCAGATGTGTCATCACGGAGAGAACTCCTAACTAGAGATGGGCATGAACCACAAAAAAACAAACCATGAGGTTCGTGGTTCATGGGTTTTCACGAACCAGGAACCATGAACTGGCACGAACTGGGGCAAGTTCACGAACCACTTCATGGTTTGTGGGATTTAAATGCCCTTTTCCGGCCACTTAGCAGTGGCAGGGAAAGGGGCATTTGACAGTTTAAAGGTCCATTTCCTGCATTGCAAGGGGCAGGTCCCTTTAAACTATCCACTGGCAGGTGGGGGGACCCCCCCTCACCTGCCAGCTGATAGTTTAAAGGGATCTTCCACTTGCAAGTGGCAGGGCCCTTTAAACAGCCCCAGTCCCAGCCCCACACTTACCTTGCCCAGCTGCCCTGCAGACCCACAGCATCCTCCCCCTCCTCCCACAAGGGGCAGGAAGGCCATTTTCAGCCTCCTCCACTGCCACATGGGCCCACAGGATGGCAGGGAGGCCAGAAGTGGCCTTCCCGCCCCTCAAATGGCTGCCGCAGAGGCCATTTGAAGGGCGGGAAGGCTGTTTTTGGCTTCCTTTGCTGCCACACCAGCCCGCAGGGCTCTCACCTCCTTCTAAAATATGTTGAGATCTTACATATGACTGGTAAGCTAAACTCTTCTGATGTTTTTGTAACGTATTCTATCTCTAATGTTAGTTTCTTCTAGCACACTGTTATGTTCAATTATTATATTGCATTGATATTCTTGTAAATTGAATTATGTAATGCCATCTCTGTATTATGAACTTTTTAAGAACGTCAATAAAGGAATTTGAAAACTGGGGAAAAAAACTTTTGAGTTTCTCTGAGTTCTAGTATTATGGAAAAGGCTACCTTTATTAGGAGCAGCTTTCAAATTTTTCTTTAAAAGAAAATATTCCATGTGAGGACATTGTCCTCCAGGAAGTAGACTGATAATTATCAGTGTAATCCTGTTCAAAGTAAGTCCTTTGAAATCAGTCTTCTTAGACTGGAGTGTCCGTCCGTCCGTCCGTCCGTCCGTCCATCCGTCTGTCTGTCTTTAATAGTCTGCCTTTCTCACTGAAACCCAAGGCGGATTATATAGTGCAAGTGAAATACAATATAATCAACAGCTAGGACGTTCTTAGCAACTGAGTAACTCTGTATAGGATTGTACTGTAAATATCAGATAGATGGCTGAAACATTCCCTTCTTCGCTCCTTTTTGTTCAACAAGTGCTTGAATTCGTATTATCAAATGATTCCCACAAATCTGTCTTTACTAGATTATTCACAGGAACTCTCACTTTCTGACATGGCTAGTTTATCTGGTATGCTAACTGTGCTGTAGCATCTCAGTAGGAAGAAGGGCCTATCATGCTCTATCTATAAATATTCCCTTCATGGTGCTTGTCTTTCCTCACATGCTAAGAAGAAACATCTCTAATGTTAAATGATCTATTTAAAATACTATTAACCTGTCCAACATGATGACCAGAATATATGTATTTTTTTCCTTTTCTGTGGTAGAATTAAGACTTCATGTGGATGCTCATATGAGCATCTGAACTATCGCCTCTGTTCCTGTGGGAAATCAAGCCCAGAAGTCACTGAAGCACATGCATTGGAAACATATTAGGCTCCAGAACACAATTCTCTCTAAGTGTAATGTAGCTTCATGAAACTAATTTAAGTGTTGCTGTTATTAATGGGAATTGGGAGGAAAATCACACCTTGGACTGGCACATTATTGTACTATAGCAAATGTAGGCAAGTATTTTCACAAGATCAGCCATGTTCAAACAAGACCACCCTTAGTGATACAGGATTTTTCATGACATTCATTAGATGGACAAAGGTCAAAAGAAAAGCTTGTAAAAAACTAAAGGAAATAAAACACATTAAAAAAATGTCTATCTGTACGTAATCAATATTTCTCCCCCTGTGAAGCTAATTTAAGTAAAAGCTATAGGTAGGTTATCCTCCCCTTCCACTAATATTGTTTTGAAGCTGTTTAAAGCTTTTATAAATCAGGATTCCATTGCTGTTTCCACATTGCAGAAAGCAGATAAAGTAGCAAGGAAAAATGTAATGGAATAGAAAACCAGTTCTGGCAAGGCAATTTGAAGCAGACAAATACATCAGAATGTTGGCTTAAGATGTAATGAGCAAGTATGCACAAAAGGCTTTGGTAATCTACCTTTTTTCAGTTATTGCTCCTTAAATTATAGCCCATTGCTGAACAGGAGGGGAAAGTTCCCTGGAAAAGGAAAACTGGAGTTTAATTTTTTAAATAATTACATTGTAAAGAAAAAGAACCTCGGTAAAAGCATTGTTACTCTACCCTTTCCTTTGCATCATTACTGCCCGAGTGCCAGTGTAGACTTAAGGACGTAATTACTTCAAGAAGTTTGTATTTTGCTAAATTCAGAGACAACTGGTAGATGAATAACTGTACATAAAACACTGGAAAAGGCTATTAATTTATTATTGTATCTCGGTATTTTGAGAAGCTTAAGACAGTCAAGTGTTGTGGCATTCAAAGGAAACATTCTTGTTCCATAAATCAACAATCAATGTGTGTGGCCACAGCTGAAGGACTTTCCAAGGACAGACCTCGTTACATAATGGAGTTACATATTTATACTCACGCAGATAAAGGCCTTGATTTTTTTTAAAAAAAACTCTGATTGGTGCAGTGGGATTGAAAAGCCATAACTGGTTAATATTGGTCACAGGGTCAGCTATAACTGTTAGTCCATTGTCACCTTATATGGTTTAAGGGCCCTATCACCCTATATGCCTAATTTTCTGATGGTCAGCATACTTTTTAGTTGAGTATGGCATTTCTTAGCTAAGTATGGCATTTCCTATTTTAAGCTGGCTGCGCAGCTATCTGGCTTATTGAGATGGTGTCTAGCCCACAAAATGGATGCCACACAAAGTATGTTTAACAAGCATGTCATACAGCTATCTAGAAAACTCCTGACTTTGTGCTAGGAGAACTAGACATAGAAAGCCTAGAATCTTCTTGGTAATAAAAATAAAAGGTAGCACTTTGAGTAAAGGATATGAGCCAAAAACTCCCTTCTGCTACTTGAGCAGTCTTCTTCTGATGAAAAAAAGGCTTCCTTCCCTGAAACCAGGCTTCTCACTTAATTAGGGTTGCCAAGTCCCCTTACCCTCCGGGTGGGAGGGGGAACCTAGCACTTACCTTTTCAATCTCCTCATGTGTGCACAATGCACGCATGAGGTCCTGGCACAGCTTGATGACTTCACTTCCAGGAGTGATGTCATCATGCAGGCCCCGGGAGCACTCCCATGGTTTGCACCAGGCCAATTTGGGCCTCAAATAGATTGATTATTTAAGAATTGGCCTGGTGTAAAGCATGGGAGCCCTCCCAGGCCCTGCATGATAACATCACTGCTGGGAGTGTTGTTGTTGTGCTGTGCCAGGAATGCAGCCTAGGAAGCCTGCTCCCCTGCCTTTCCTCCCTGCTGGCTAGGAGTGGAGGATTCCCCATTCCCCCTCCCCCCCAGGACCAGCAATCCTACACTTAGTGAATTATTTATTATTTAACATATTTATATCCTGCCTTTCTCCTGATCAACAGGACTCAAAGCAGCTTAGATGAGTGTAAAGAAAAGTATAATATCATACTGACAAAAATACAGACAAAGGAAGAAAGCCACAACCTTTATTCATAAGCTATAGAAGGCATGATGTAAAACCTCTGCTTTACAGAGTTTTTGAAACCTGTGCAAGATGGAGGCAACCTTTTCTACAATACCAGTGCAGCCACTGAGAAATTGCAAGTCCAAACAATGACATGCCTTATGGTCTTCCATCAGAGTATAAAATCTTTTCTCTTTCCTATTTCTTGTTTGTCTTTAATTGTTGTTTACCATACCGTTTTAAAAAGTCGTATCTGTTTTAATTGTTCACCACCTTGAGGGTCCTAATTAGACATGGGCATGAACAGCAATATAAATTAAAAAACCGACAAACAGCCCATTCGTCTGTTCGTGAATGGGCCGTTCATGAGTCCCCATTCTGAATGAACAGGTGGTCATTGCAAGCCTCGTTTGTTGCAAGCCTCATTCGTTGCGTTCGGCCACTGTTCAGGAAGCCAGACACTCAGGCACCTTCAATCAATTCCCCTGGCAACAGCAAGGACTGAACTCTGAACTCCTTCTGGCTTTCCTTCTGGCTTTTTGCCACTCAGAAGACAAATAGATAGCAAAGGGGGGACATGGATCATACCTTTCCTGGGCTGCAATCGCTCTGAAATCTGGAGGGTCTTCAGAGGACATTGAGGACTATGTCCCCTGCAAATTTGATGGGTATTGGGCATTAGGAAAGTCAGTTTTGTAACCCCTCAAAGTAGCTTCCAACAGGCAGTACAGTTTTTGCCACTGTGAAGAGAAAATAAAAGCAAAGGGGATGGCGCCGGGTCTCCCAGTGCGAGAGGGACAGAGAGAATCTCTCCATCCCACTGGCACCAGGAAGGAGCAGCCCCATGGTGCCGGCTCTGCCTGCTGTCAGAGGGACGAGGAGATTCTCCTTGTCTTTCTGACAGCGGGCAGAGCCAGCACGTGGGCTGCTTCTGCCCGCTGTCAGAGGAACGAGGTGAGCCTCCTTGTCCCTCTGACAGCAGGCAGAAGTGGTCCACGTGCTGGCTCTGCCCACTGTCAGAGAGACGGAGAGAATCTTTCCATCCCTCTCGCACCCAGCAGCAGCAGCCTGGCAGTGCTGAGGTGGGGCAAGAGGGTAGGGGCTGGGGATCGTGGGGTGTTTAAAGGGCCCTGCCACTTTCACATGGCAGGAAAGGGCCCTTTAAACTATCAGCTGGCAGGCAGCAAGGGGGATCCCCCCTGCCACCTGATAGTTTAAAGGGATCTCTAAAGGGCCAATATACCAATATATTGTCCTTGAGTGTCTACCTTAGACCTCTGCCTATGCTGAGTGTCTACCTTAGACCTCTGCCTTATGTTGAGTGTCTACCTTAGACCTCTGCCTATGCTCTTTTGCTTTGTTTCTGGCTCTATTGGTTGAGAAGGACTGAAGCTCCATCTTTTGCCTTGCTGTTTTGTGGGACTTTTGCTTGCTATAACTGAGAAACCAACTTGCTTTGCCTCCTAAGAATTTACTGTGGTATGTAGAGCTTACTGCTGTAGGTTTTTGTTTGTTTGTACTCACTTTTTGTCTCGTGTGTGATAACCCTGCACCTGGAATTAATAAACCTTTATATTTTTATCTTGTGTGGGTTATTAAGACTCTGAAGCCTCACTGCTATAAAACCTTTGTTGAACTCACCCTATGTGTGCTTGAGATCCACCTACCAAACAACTATTCTTTTGCTGTGAACTCTGCCTGTAAATTTATCCTTGCAAGGTAGACTTTGCTTTGGCTAAGTTCCCTAATAGGCTCTGGAGCTTTGCTCCCTAACTCCTTAGCCTAGGGATAGACTGGGGAGCTGGTGGCAGCTTAATGGTTTGCTATTTGCAACAGGACCTTCCAGGCAGCCTGTGTCCCTTCCCCTGAGCTGGGTTGGGCCCCAGGGGTCTGGAACTCCTTGACATGGTCATGACCACAGCAAGTCTGTCTTGTACCATTGTATGTGACCTTGCACCTTAATAAATAATTATATTATATTTTGTGTTTGGGTGTGTGACTTTGGGGTCTCAAAACTCAAGGTACTTTGCCGAACCCATTTTTGCTAGTTCTCGTGAACCACTCAAGGACCATGTCAAGGAGTTCCAGAGCCCTGGGGCCCAGCCCAGCTCAGGGGAAGGGACACAGGCTGCCTGGAAGGTCCTGTTGCAAATAGCAAACCAAGTAAGCTGCCACCAGCTCCCCAGTCTATCCCTAGGCTAAGGAGTTAGGGAGCAAAGCTCCAGAGCCTATTAGGGAATTTAGCCAAAGCAAAGTCTACCTTGCAAGGATAAATTTACAGGCAGAGTTCACAGCAAAAGAATTGTTGTTTGGTAGGTGGATCTCAAGCACACATAGGGTGAGTTCAACAAAGGTTTTATAGCAGTGAGGCTTCAGAGTCTTAATAACCCACACAAGATAAAAATATAAAGGTTTATTAATTCCAGGTGCAGGGTTATCACACACGAGACAAAAGGTGAGTACAAACAAACAAAAACCTACAGCAGTAAGCTCTACATACCACAGTAAATTCTTAGGAGGCAAAGCAATTTGGTTTCTCAGTTGTAGCAAGCAAAAGTCCCACAAAACAGCAAGGCAAAAGATGGAGCTTCAGTCCATCTCAACAAATAGAGCCAGAAACAAAGCAAAAGAGCATACTCAGAGGTCTAAGGTAGACACTCAACATAAGCTGTCAGAGGGACGAGGAGATTCTCCTTGTCTTTCTGACAGCGGGCAGAGCCAGCACGTGGGCTGCTTCTGCCCGCTGTCAGAGGAACGTGGCGAGCCTCCTTGTCCCTCTGACAGCAGGCAGAAGTGGTCCACGTGCTGGCTCTGCCCACTGTCAGAGAAACGGAGAGAATCTTTCCATCCCTCTCGCACCCAGCAGCAGCAGCCTGGCAGTGCTGAGGTGGGGCAAGAGGGTAGGGGCTGGGGATCGTGGGGTGTTTAAAGGGCCCTGCCACTTTCACATGGCAGGAAAGGGCCCTTTAAACTATCAGCTGGCAGGCAGCAAGGGGGATCCCCCCTGCCACCTGATAGTTTAAAGGGATCTCTAAAGGGCCAATATACCAATATATTGTCCTTGAGTGTCTACCTTAGACCTCTGCCTATGCTGAGTGTCTACCTTAGACCTCTGCCTTATGTTGAGTGTCTACCTTAGACCTCTGCCTATGCTCTTTTGCTTTGTTTCTGGCTCTATTGGTTGAGAAGGACTGAAGCTCCATCTTTTGCCTTGCTGTTTTGTGGGACTTTTGCTTGCTACAACTGAGAAACCAAATTGCTTTGCCTCCTAAGAATTTACTGTGGTATGTAGAGCTTACTGCTGTAGGTTTTTGTTTGTTTGTACTCACTTTTTGTCTCGTGTGTGATAACCCTGCACCTGGAATTAATAAACCTTTATATTTTTATCTTGTGTGGGTTATTAAGACTCTGAAGCCTCACTGCTATAAAACCTTTGTTGAACTCACCCTATGTGTGCTTGAGATCCACCTACCAAACAACTATTCTTTTGCTGTGAACTCTGCCTGTAAATTTATCCTTGCAAGGTAGACTTTGCTTTGGCTAAGTTCCCTAATAGGCTCTGGAGCTTTGCTCCCTAACTCCTTAGCCTAGGGATAGACTGGGGAGCTGGTGGCAGCTTAATGGTTTGCTATTTGCAACAGGACCTTCCAGGCAGCCTGTGTCCCTTCCCCTGAGCTGGGTTGGGCCCCAGGGGTCTGGAACTCCTTGACATGGTCATGACCACAGCAAGTCTGTCTTGTACCATTGTATGTGACCTTGCACCTTAATAAATAATTATATTATATTTTGTGTTTGGGTGTGTGACTTTGGGGTCTCAAAACTCAAGGTACTTTGCCGAACCCATTTTTGCTAGTTCTCGTGAACCACTAAAGGACCATGTCAAGGAGTTCCAGAGCCCTGGGGCCCAGCCCAGCTCAGGGGAAGGGACACAGAACCAATATAAACCCTCTGACAGAACCAATATAAACCGGCTGTTAACCAACATGGAGAAGCTTATGTTGAGTGTCTACCTTAGACCTCTGCCTATGCTCTTTTGCTTTGTTTCTGGCTCTATTGGTTGAGAAGGACTGAAGCTCCATCTTTTGCCTTGCTGTTTTGTGGGACTTTTGCTTGCTACAACTGAGAAACCAAATTGCTTTGCCTCCTAAGAATTTACTGTGGTATGTAGAGCTTACTGCTGTAGGTTTTTGTTTGTTTGTACTCACTTTTTGTCTCGTGTGTGATAACCCTGCACCTGGAATTAATAAACCTTTATATTTTTATCTTGTGTGGGTTATTAAGACTCTGAAGCCTCACTGCTATAAAACCTTTGTTGAACTCACCCTATGTGTGCTTGAGATCCACCTACCAAACAACTATTCTTTTGCTGTGAACTCTGCCTGTAAATTTATCCTTGCAAGGTAGACTTTGCTTTGGCTAAGTTCCCTAATAGGCTCTGGAGCTTTGCTCCCTAACTCCTTAGCCTAGGGATAGACTGGGGAGCTGGTGGCAGCTTAATGGTTTGCTATTTGCAACAGGACCTTCCAGGCAGCCTGTGTCCCTTCCCCTGAGCTGGGTTGGGCCCCAGGGGTCTGGAACTCCTTGACATGGTCATGACCACAGCAAGTCTGTCTTGTACCATTGTATGTGACCTTGCACCTTAATAAATAATTATATTATATTTTGTGTTTGGGTGTGTGACTTTGGGGTCTCAAAACTCAAGGTACTTTGCCGAACCCATTTTTGCTAGTTCTCGTGAACCACTAAAGGACCATGTCAAGGAGTTCCAGAGCCCTGGGGCCCAGCCCAGCTCAGGGGAAGGGACACAGAACCAATATAAACCCTCTGACAGAACCAATATAAACCGGCTGTTAACCAACATGGAGAAGCTTATGTTGAGTGTCTACCTTAGACCTCTGCCTATGCTCTTTTGCTTTGTTTCTGGCTCTATTTGTTGAGAAGGACTGAAGCTCCATCTTTTGCCTTGCTGTTTTGTGGGACTTTTGCTTGCTACAACTGAGAAACCAACTTGCTTTGCCTCCTAAGAATTTACTGTGGTATGTAGAGCTTACTGCTGTAGGTTTTTGTTTGTTTGTACTCACTTTTTGTCTCGTGTGTGATAACCCTGCACCTGGAATTAATAAACCTTTATATTTTTATCTTGTGTGGGTTATTAAGACTCTGAAGCCTCACTGCTATAAAACCTTTGTTGAACTCACCCTATGTGTGCTTGAGATCCACCTACCAAACAACTATTCTTTTGCTGTGAACTCTGCCTGTAAGTTTATCCTTGCAAGGTAGACTTTGCTTTGGCTAAATTCCCTAATTGGTTCTGGAGCTTTGCTCCCTAACTCCTTAGCCTAGGGATAGACTGGGGAGCTGGTGGCAGCTTACTTGGTTTGCTGTTTGCAACAGGACCTTCCAGGCAGCCTGTGTCCCTTCCCCTGAGCTGGGCTGGGCCCCAGGGCTCTGGAACTCCTTGACATGGTCACGGCTACAGGCCCATGTACATGGTCACGGCTACAGGCCCATGTACGTGGTCACATGGTCACGGCCATGTCAGGAGGCTACAGGCTCCTTGACCATGTCACGGCTACAGGCCCTCAGTGCCTCGACCCAGCTTAGGGGAAGAGCCAGCAAAGGTCTATCAGCCGGGCTAAACAAAATTAGCAAATTGGCAAGAGAAGGAAAGTCCCTCAAATGCCCTCAATTCTGCCACCAGTCCCTCAGGGTTCCCAAAAGCTTTAGGAGGAGAGGGACACCCTCCAAGCCTATTAGGGAGCTAAAAGGAGCAAAGTCTACCTAGCAAGGTTGTGCTTGCAGGTAGAGTGCACAGCAAAATGTTATTAGGTAGGTGGTTCACGAGAACGAGCAAAAATGGGTTCGGCAAAGTACCTTGAGTTTTGAGACCCCAAAGTCACACACCCAAACACAAAATATAATATAATTATTTATTAAGGTGCAAGGTCACATACAATGGTACAAGACAGACTGTGAGGAGTAAAACAAAAATACCTATAGCTTTATTTGCTCTAACTTATACATACCAATATCATAGTAGAAGTAGATTGTCAAAGTTGTCAAGAAGGCAAAAGGCAAAATCTCTGGTCACAGAGGCAAAATCAGTCAGGCTTCATAGCACAGCAAAATGGATGGGTTCAGGAACGTCCATCCCCAGACAGAGCCAGTTTGAGAAACTGACCGAGTTACAATAGTGGTTACTGCAACCCAGACAGAATCATGTCAAGGAGTTCCAGACCCCTGGGGCCCAGCCCAGCTCAGGGGAAGGGACACAGGCTGCCTGGAAGGTCCTGTTGCAAATAGCAAACCAAGTAAGCTGCCACCAGCTCCCCAGTCTATCCCTAGGCTAAGGAGTTAGGGAGCAAAGCTCCAGAGCCTATTAGGGAATTTAGCCAAAGCAAAGTCTACCTTGCAAGGATAAATTTACAGGCAGAGTTCACAGCAAAAGAATAGTTGTTTGGTAGGTGGATCTCAAGCACACATAGGGTGAGTTCAACAAAGGTTTTATAGCAGTGAGGCTTCAGAGTCTTAATAACCCACACAAGATAAAAATATAAAGGTTTATTAATTCCAGGTGCAGGGTTATCACACACGAGACAAAAGGTGAGTACAAACAAACAAAAACCTACAGCAGTAAGCTCTACATACCACAGTAAATTCTTAGGAGGCAAAGCAATTTGGTTTCTCAGTTGTAGCAAGCAAAAGTCCCACAAAACAGCAAGGCAAAAGATGGAGCTTCAGTCCATCTCAACAAATAGAGCCAGAAACAAAGCAAAAGAGCATACTCAGAGGTCTAAGGTAGACACTCAACATAAGCTGTCAGAGGGACGAGGAGATTCTCCTTGTCTTTCTGACAGCGGGCAGAGCCAGCACGTGGGCTGCTTCTGCCCGCTGTCAGAGGAACGAGGCGAGCCTCCTTGTCCCTCTGACAGCAGGCAGAAGTGGTCCACGTGCTGGCTCTGCCCACTGTCAGAGAAACGGAGAGAATCTTTCCATCCCTCTCGCACCCAGCAGCAGCAGCCTGGCAGTGCTGAGGTGGGGCAAGAGGGTAGGGGCTGGGGATCGTGGGGTGTTTAAAGGGCCCTGCCACTTTCACATGGCAGGAAAGGGCCCTTTAAACTATCAGCTGGCAGGCAGCAAGGGGGATCCCCCCTGCCACCTGATAGTTTAAAGGGATCTCTAAAGGGCCATGAACACGAACACCAAACATGTTCATTAAGGGACATGTTCTGTTCTGTTCGTTGTTCGTTATTCATGGATGGCAACGAACAATGGACAGGGTGTTTGGAATTTTTTTCCCGCTCGTGCCCATGTCTAGTCCTAATTGGGTGAAAAGGCAACATACAAAATTTTAAATAAATAATGTTTCCATTGATTCACTAAGCTGTAGCATAGAAAGATATCTTTTAGGGGTTCTTTCCGGGGGAGTTTCCTCTCCTGTAAACTGCCTACAAAAACAGCCCAACAATCTGACAGGTGATTTGACATTGTAGAATTTGTTCCAGCATTTTTTTCTGAGTCAAACCAGCATGAAAATGAATGAGCCATACTGACATAGCTGTGTCTTCTATCTAGGGTTTCCAGATCCCCTTATCCTTCTGGTAGAAGAGTGGGCACCCAGCACTCCCCTTCTGTGTTCCTTGCACATGCACCCCCACTCTTGAGTGATGATGTCACTTGTTGGTGATGACTGGTAGCCCTACTGCTATCTGCAAAGTAGATTTGTGTATATGAACAGAACGTGTTGAAGATCTGAAAAAAATGTATGCACAAATATGCACTTTGGGACATGGGATCCCCAAATCCATATTTGCTTTCAGATTTTGACCTCCCTCCTTCCCAGGAACCTCCATCTTGTATCTGCTATTCCTTTTCCTGTCCTGGATGATGTTGATTCTTCTCTTCAGGACAGGCAACATGATTTTATTTCCATTTATTTCCCCTTAGACTCCAATGCACGCTCCAATTAGACAGCAGCTAAGGGAAGCATAGCTAGGACTGGTTAGGTAGGTAGTTTTGTTGCTCTGTGGTAAAACAGCAGAAATTGAGAAAATCTTGAGCTAGATTTTCAGAGAAGGAAGCTCTGACTCTTGAAAGCTTACATTCTGAAAATCTTGTTGGTCTCTACGGTGCCACAGGACTCAAATCCTGCTATAGCCAGGATTGTGTTACTGTATTACAACATCGTTATATGCTTTTGCTTTCCCTCGTACCACATTCTAGACCTGAATATTGATAACGGGATAAAGATTTCCTTATTTAAGACCTTCTCTCTGTAGCCTGGAAAAGGTAGCTCCACACATTAATTGAACGTGTGAAGAGACCCAGAAGGCATGAGTCTGCCAACCCCTCCCCTTGCCTCTGTGCAATCACCTGGTTGTCTGCAGGTCAACCCTGGGGAGGAAGTGTTCACACAAACTCTCTTTCCCCATGACTAAAGACATTTGGGCTTCTGTCTCATCTTTCTAAGGGTATTGTACTAGGAAGCGTCCTATGTATACAACCATCCCAAATAATTACTTTGGGACACATGTATGGTTCTAATCTACAATTGTAGAGAATGCTCTGCACATGATAGGCCTCGTGGGGATCAATTTGGGTAACATATAGACTAATGTTATGACTGTATATTATTAGTCTTCATATTAAGATACATTTGTGGAGTACATTTTGAATTGCTTTATGAATGCGTGTATAAAGAGAGTACAGTTTAACACATAATCCTTATATGCTCATGAGTTTTGGAGGCTGTACATTGGTGTGTGTTAGACTAATATTCTTTTGGGGGAGACCACATTACATATCTTTATTTACTTGATTTAATTTTTTTCACATGTAATTTTTAAAAAAAATTATAGTTGGCCACAGACCGGAGGGACGTCATATACATATGTTTTGAAGTTATTTTGTGAAGTGTCCTTTTCAACTACTTTCCTCAAATCCACATATTGCTTTGTGTCTGTTTGCAAAAAGTGCCCTCAAGTCACACCCAACTTATGGAGACCCCAGCAAGGGGCTTTCAAGGTAAGTGCGAAGCACAGGAAATGTGCCATTGCCTTCCTCTGCAGAGTCTTCTTTACTGGTCTCCCATCCAAGTACTGACCCTGCTTAGCTTCCGGGATTTGATAAGATCAGACTATACCAAGCCACCTTCCTTCCCAATATTGCTTTGTAATCCACCTGATTTAAAGAACAATTTGGAGCTTAGACATGAAAAGAAAAGAAATAGTACAGGCACACAGGCGATAATTTTCCTTTCAGCTATACCGCACTAAATTTCTAGACTAGTTTTTAAAAAAACTACGAAATTTTGAAAGTAGTTTTGAGTTTTGGAGGGAGAGGTTCTGTTCTGAAAAACAAACAAATGGCCTTAATTACATGTGCCACTGGATTGTCACCTATGAAGAACCAGGAGTCTATAGCTTTCCCAGTTTACGTATTTTATTGCCTTTACCTTTTGATATTTAAACACATACCTTATAATAATGAGACAGGCAATCTCTCCACACCAAAACACTTGCTTAACAATTACACTATATCATAAGCTTCATTCTGGCTGGGCCCTTACTCTAAACATTCATAAAAAGCAATTTCTCTTCTTGTTGTAAGAAATTCTACTGAAGAAGTTAGGCTTGGGGGTGGTTCTTTCTTGTGCAAATTAAAGCAGGTGTTGAAAAAGTGCCCCAGGAGTACAGGAAATGAGCCTGACTGTCTGGAACCATCCATCAACATGATAGTTATTGGCCAATTTGTACGGATTGTATCTCAATATAAGAGAAACTTATGCCATCACAACACGTTCTTTTAACACAAGTAATTTAACTATGGAAAAAGTGTATACAGCCTAGATTGAATTAAAAATTATTCATAAAACATTTTTACAGTTAGACCGTATTCTGGTTTACTTTGAATAAATAAAATTGAGTCCAGTGTGAGTGTGAGTTTTAGGATTGGGCCTAGATTAATTTTTTCACTGATTGAAGACACTTATCAGGAGAATGGAATTTTCCTACCTCTCCCCTCGTACTGCAACCAACAGATCTCCAAAATGCTGAAACTAAGAGGCATGGATGCCCCCAAAACATGTGTGGGGGCAATTTGAGAATCTGTAGCAGGTTAGAGAATTTGGTAGAAACTGTTACAGTTCCTTTAGCATAAAATTTACTCTGTATTAGAGGTGGGCACGAACCGCAATATGAACCAAAAAAAACACACGAACTGAGCCAGTTCGTGGTTCAGGAAAACGCAGATGGTGGAGCTGAGTTTTCTACAAACCCCACAACTTTTTTCACCCGTTTCATCACATTCGTGAGCAGTTCATTACCCCAGACAGGCTGGTGCCGCTGAGGGGTGTGTGAAACTGACAGCCCCGTTCTCCTGCTGCCAGCAAGCAGCAGGAGAAGGAGACTGTCGGTTTCACACACCGCGTGCTGGGTTCAGCCCATGGGCTAAAGCCGGTGGTGTGTGTGTAAAGGAGACAGCCCCGTTCTCCTGCTGTCCTGGGCAGCAGGAGAACAGGACTGTCAGTTTGACAGACCCTGCCCCAGGTTCAGCCCATGGGGTGAGTGAGGCTGACAGCTCCCATTCTCCTGCCACCCTGGGTGGAAGGAGATGGGGGCTGTCAGTTTGACAGACTCCATGCTGGGTTCAGCCCATGGGCTGAGGCCAACATGCGGTGAGTGAAGCTGATAGTACTTGTTCTTCTGGGTGGCAGACCCCACGCCGGGTTCAGCTCTTGTTCTCCTCCCACTCAGGCTGTCAGTTTCACTTACCCCGCACTGGATTCAGCTGATGGGCTCTTGTTTTCCTCCCGCTCAGGCTGTCAGTTTCACTTACTCTGCACTGAGTTCAGCCGATGGGCTGAAGCCAATGCAGGGTGAGTGAAGCTGACAGCCATGTTCTCCTGTCCCCTGAATGGCAGGAGAACGGGGCTGTCAGCTTCACTCACCCCACACTGGCTTCAGCCCATCAACTGACAGTCCCGTTTCCCTGCCACCTGAGCGGGAGGAGAACGAGAGCTGTCAGTTTGATAGTGTATTTCAATTCGCGCCCATGTGTAATTAGGATAGCCTTTTTTAAACAGTCTATTGGTGGTAGAATCTTAGAATCTGTAAGGGTCATGACTAGAGATGGGCATGATCTGCATTATGATTGAAAAAACCCACGATAATGGCGATTGTGCGATCGTGACCCGGCGGATCGTTATCGTCCATGGCCAATGATCCAGCGATCAGGAGGGGCCTGGATCGGGGTGATCAGGCTCGGATCGGGGATCCAGACACTCAGGCACCAGCAATCTATTCCCCTGGCAACAGAGCCAGGGGAATGCCTGAGTTCTGTTTGCCCTCCTTCTGTCGCCCTGGAAACCTGAATGGAAGCCCAGCTTTCCTTTATCAGCAGGGCTTCCTTCCTGGAGCAGCAAAGCAGTCACCAGTTGGGAGAAGATACCCAGGGGAGGGAGGGGGAAGGGGGTGTTCTGTAGCCATGGGCACTCCAATCTCATCCCTGCAAACCCCAATAGGCATCTCTGCGGCCAAACACAGACGGCCAAACACAAACACAGATGCTGCCAGCATCACCCACCATTCCTGTATCGCTGGGAACAGCGGGGCGCCCCTCCGCTTTTACCTCCACGATCCATGGATTGGGAATGGGAGATGCTCGGCGTGGGTCGTTAAATCAGGATCGTCGCTGGCGCCGATCCACAATCAACTTGATCGTTAATTTTTTTTGGATCGTGCCCATCTCTACTCATGACACATAGCTGACAGAAATGTGAACTCATGACACATAGCAATGGTAGTTTTTGGCTGACCATGCCTGTCTAAAACTGAAATTGTGACTATTATCAGGTAATATGACAGATGTGAAAAAACATTGTGGTGTTTCAACTATCATCTCCAATTGAATAAGAAAAGAAGATCAAATACAGCAGTTAAAGAACAGTAGAAATACAATAGGCTTTTGCTACAGCTTCCTGTACCTGAATCCCAATATTTACATTCCCAACCTCTGAGAAACAGCTGTACGGGTGGCTTGACAAATAATCTTTTTATTAATGACTAGCCACCTTATCTGTAGGGTTTAACTTTCTTCTTTAAAACCTCAACTAAAAAAGAAAAAGATATCCTCATCCATATAATTTTCCATCATCAGCTCATAATGCATTTTATGTCATATTGGCCTTCATGGATTTGAAGACAGCATTTGATTCTATTAATTGTTGTAGATTGTGGCGTAAATTGTCAGAATCTACAATAGATAAAAGACTTTTACATTTAATAATGAACTTATATACTGACACTTCCGCCCAAATTAGGTACAACTGGCAGGGTCAATTAACTCCAGGTTTTCAAACCGATAAAGGTGTGAAACAAGGGTGTTTGCTGGCTCCATCCTTATTTAATCTATTCATTAATGACATGATTCCATTTGTGAAATCACATACCAGACACCCCCCTTATCTAGCAAATACTCCAATTTCGATTCTTTTATACGCAGACGATGCTCTCCTTATCTCCAAAACAGAATTAGGTTTAAAATCACTAATTAACGCATTTATTACATATTGTAATAATGAGGACCTTAAAGTTAATTATGCTAAATCAAAAGTCCTGAGATTTTCCAGGTCCTTCCATAACGGCTCCAAATTGATAAGAGTACTGGGAGGGGCTTTGGAGAGAGTCCCCTCCTTTAGTTATCTTGGTATCACTTTTAATTACAGTCTATCATGGAAACCACATATTCAGGCTGCTCTGAAGGCCGCAAACATTTCATCAATGGCGGATTCGTTTTCGTTTTCTCAGCCATGCCGGACGCTCCTCTCGGCTGGTCCGGGAGGAAACGACCGGGCACCCTGACCGGGTGGCTGATCCGCAAGGATTAGCCCCCAGGACTCCCAGGGAGGGAGCCAGGGTCCGGGACGCGGAGGGAAGAACTCCCCGAAATCAATGCGGGGGGGGGAATTGCCCGTTTGTCCCTATGGAGGCCAGCAGATGTGCGCGGCGCCTCGAGTGCCGCCGGGCAATGAGAAACGGCAAGTAAAAGAAACAGGCGGAAGCCTGTAAACAAGCGAATCCCTTCTGTTCTACAAGCGTTTGTGAAGGAGAGGTTGATCTGAAGAAGACTCGCTCTTCCCCTTCGTTGAGTTCCAGAATTTTGTTGGCGCCCCCCCCCCCCCAAATGGCAGCAAAGAAGCAAAGTCCCGCTCTCGGTAAGTCAATCTCGGCTACCTTGCAGAAGGGGGAGTTGCTCGAAGAGTTGGTACGCAGGGCGGTGGTGGAAGCTATAAAACCCTTTGTTGACAAGCTGAACGAAACTGATCAAAGGGTGGGCTTAATTGAAAGCGAGGTGAAAACCATTAAGGCAGCAGCGGGGGGGGCAGAAAAGTCTGCTCTGGAAAGTGCGTCACTTGTGAAGGCTACAAAAAAGGAGCTGAAGTTGGTGGAGAACCAGCTGATCGGGCTACAGGTGGAACGAACGCAGACAATTTTGCGTCTCCAAAACGTTAAAGAGGAGGAAAATGAGGATCTGTGGGATTTGGTCTCGGAACTACTGGCGACACCCGCGAGGACGACTAAAGAAGAGGTCAAAAGCGCCATTTTGGAGGTCCGTCAGGCTTCTTCAAAATATGCAACAAAGCGACAGTTGCCTCGTGAGATCATTATTGACTTTTCATCTAAAAAGATTCGGGACACCATCCTATATAACTCATACAATGCGGATTTGGACTTTATGGGTTTGAAAGTCAAGATTTTGAAGGACGTTCCATTTCTAGTCCGGAAACGGCGTTTTAAATATAAAAAGTTTGCAGCACTTCTGAGGGACCATGGAATAAAGTACAAATGGTTATTCCCGGAAGGAATATGGTTCAGATATAAAGATCAGGCCTATAAGATATTATCAGAAGATCAACTAAAGGATTTTGAGAATAAAAACCCAGAACTCTGCTGCACCAAGAACGAAGAAAAGGAGGAGCCGGAGGGGGGGGGAGGAGAGCATCGCAACAGCAGTTGCACAGAGAGAATTGCGTCCGGGACCTAGAAGGGGGAGGAAAGTTTAATCAGAATTTGAAATGTTTATTCTCTGTATGATTAACCACTCCATCATTATTCTATGGAGCTATTTTTGTATTATGACAGTATGAAGGGAAACATTGAAGTGTAGCGTTTAGTGTTTGTAGTTCATTCCCCCCCTTTTCTTTTCCCACCCCCTTTGTCCCTTCCCTCTCCCCTTTCCTTGTGATAGTCTTGTGTAGTGTTTTGTAGCTATGAAAAATAAAAAATTAAAAAAAAAAAAACATTTCATCAATGGCAATTAAAAAATTATTTTACTCCAAAGGAGCAAAACATATACCAGCAGCCATTAGGATTTTTAATGCTAAGGTTATCCCACAGATACTTTATGGGTGTGGAGTGTGGATTGAAGGTGTATCCGTCAACCTTGACACCCCTCTACACACATTTTTGAGGGAGATAGCGGCAGTCCCGAGATGCGTAGCAGGTACTGCACTTAGGGTGGAATTCGCCCAACCCTCAATTGAGAAGAGAGCATGGATTACAGCCTTTAAGTTGTTCTTGAACAAGGGAATTTACAAGGACAATTCAGGGAAAGTAGGTTTTGCACATTTGATCTTGCAGGATACCTGTAAGAGTAGCCGAACTAATTTAATTAACCAGAAACTAAAAATTCTGGATATTGATATAACATCTTTACAGACAAATGAGGCCCTCAGAGTTATAAAATTAAAACTAAAGGATCTCGATTACAGCAGTACTCTCCAGAGAGCCAGACGTACATGTTTGGGCTTATCCCTGGGACTTTCACCCCCAGAGGCTATTCCATCTTATTGCTATTCTTTAAAGATTCCAGCTCAACGCAGAGCCTTCACATTGGCTAGACTTGACTCCTTCCCCTCTAAAGTGCTTTCTGGTCATTTCTCGGGACTCCCTTATTCTGAACGAGTTTGTGACTGTGGACAAGGAAAGTTAGAGACCTTGGATCATATAATAGCTTTTTGCCCTAAGTAGAGTAAGGAAAGAGAGAGATTTATTATTCTTATTGTGTTAAAAGAAAAGCTTCCCTTCCTTCCTTGGGCAATCTCAGTGTTATTGTCTGATAACTTTCCTGACAATCAAACCCCGGCTATAGTGGCTTCCTTTTTAGCCATGGTGATAAAGAAACAAGATTTTCATGAGTTTAGATAGTTTAAAGTGATAATGACGAGTTATGTCTATGTGAATTGGGTATGTTCAAGTGTACAGTTCATATTTTGTTGGTGTTTGTATGGCTTATGGCTTTGGCCGGAAAAGCAATAAACATATTATTATTATTATTATTATTATTATTATGTCATATTGTACATAAAGGAACTTATATGCCACATCTGCCTTCTTTACCACTTCTGTAATTCAGATAATCAGTATAAAACATTTTATGTCAGAATATGGACTAGAATGATCCTCGTGTGATGTTTGGATCAGATGCCCTTTACATCCCAGTCATCACTATGATTTCATGATTTTCATGGATTTCTAATGCAGTGGCTGGTTTTTTAGTTTGGGGTCCCTCTAATCTTGATGATGAATTGGATCCTATGGCTCTGTTCTGCTATGGCAGCTGGGAAAGCCACTCAATTAATCTTGCTACATTAGTTCCTGGCCTTGTTCTTCTCTACTCCCTCCTTACACAGACATAAGTCTCCCTCCTGTTTCTTCCCCTCTGCACTTATTGTTTGCCATTTGCTCTTTTAAAATAATCAGCTGCCCTTAGGGCTCTCCGTGCTGCTAAAATTAAAATACAGGCTTATTTCCAGTGCCCCAGGTGCTGCAAGACAACATGAGAAATTAGCGAATTGTTTGAGTTTCTGACTCTTTTCCCGATGATGAAGTAGAAATGCATTTTGGGGGCGGCTCCTAATTAGTTCTTAACATCAATGACAGATTGGCCTTTTAAGCACCTGCTGAGTTACTTGCCTTGATGATGCCCCTACAATACCTGTGGGGAGCCTACAAACAGGAAAAGGAAGTACTTCAAGTGTAATGTATCTATCTTGGATTACACCATGTTGCAGTGGTGGACCAATGCAACCCTGACAGTCCCCAAGGAAACATTATTCATTATGTATTTACAGTTATTGGATTAAAGCTTTGTAATGAGTGCTATTCAATTAATAATCATACTGAGCAGGCTGCGCTATGAAATGCATTGTGTCTTTTAAAAGCTCTAATATAGGAAAAGACAAGCAGTTTGTCCTAATGAATGCATCTAATTGGTGCACTTTATTATAAAACACTGGAACAGCATTTTTCACCAGGCAGATCTATTTGTAACAGGCTGTCTCCAGTATGTCAGGGTGTAATAAATGTGCTGCAGACTAGAACTGCTGATTAGCATTTCTGGAATGGTAGGGACTTTGTGGTAGCTGTTTGCCATCACAGGAAGATCTTTGAACCTTGGAGATGAACTTTGAAAACCATTACCTGCGTGGGTCAATCAAGAGGTCTGTATCTTCAAAATATCCAGTCTTTAATCAGGTTGTACATGAGCACAACATGAACCATATATCCTGTGGTAATTTTCTTTATTTTAAACCTTTGATTTTAGATAAGAAAGGCAAGTTAAAGTGATTTAAGAGAAAAATAGCCCCTGAATGGCCAATTTTGTTTCACCATTCAGTAGTAATGATTTAAATAATATTACTTGTTGATTCAAACTTGTTAGAGCAGTTCACAGATACCACACACTAACTTAAAAAAAAATTACACAAACATTTTTAATATAGTGTTTGTGAGGTTTTAAAGGAAAAATGCTATCCTCTAACTTATACAAGAAGCCATCTTTCTTAAACTTTGTTTCGGAGGCTTTTTGCCTCTTGCTAGGAAAATTCATTCCTTCACACTTCCCCCTGCTCCCCCCGCCCCCAGGCCTCTTTGTCTCTCTCTCTGGGATTGAAGTTGCTTTCACTTTCTCAGCCTCTGTCCTTGAGATAAGACACTGTAGCTGGTAGCTAGTCAAGCCTCCATGGCTGAGCTCTTCCTGAGTTAACTGGAAAACAATTTATGCCTGCAGGACTGGGGTGTGTACCATGGACTGCAGACTTGTCATCCTCCTCACGTAATCACCTACATTTCAGGTGATGTCAGCAGTTGCTACCTAATTGGCCACAGGCCTCAGTCACTCTGATTCCAACTAGCATAAAAATGACTACTCAATAATGGAGCTTTAAGCTTGTGGTGGGTTTCAGTAACAGATAGCAGTAACTCACCCCTTGCTTCACTTCTGGCTCAATTGTTGGATGGACGCTGAGGCTCCTATCTATTTGAATTGCTGTGTTGCCTAACTACTTTGACTCTTGACCAAAGTCTGTGGCTTCTATACCTTTGATACCAACTTAATTTGGCCCTTAGGAATTGCTTTGGTATGCATTAGAAAGTGCTCTGTGCTCTAGGATTTATTGTTTTATCCCCACGTTCTGTCTTGTGATTTTATATAACCTTGCACCTTAAATGAAATAATTATATTTCATTTTTGTGCGGGTTCTTTGACTTCGAAGCCTCAAGCTATAAATCACTCTGTCAACTCACTTTGTGAATGCTCATGAACCACCTACCCAAATAACCTTTTGTTTGAGAACTCTCCTTGCAAGCTACCTTTGCAAGGTAGACTTCTGTTTTGTTAATTCCCTTACAGGCTTTGGAGCTTTGTCTCTTTTCTCCTTTACCTTGGGATAGTCAAAGGAACTGGTGGCAGTCTACCTAGGCAACTGTGAGCTTTTATCCCTTTGTCAGTTTAGTAATCTGTGTGATACCAGCTTCCTGGGTAGCCTGTGCCTCTTCCCCTCTGCTGGGTCGAGACAGAGGTGCCCTGTACCCGTGACAGAGGCTGCATGAGACATTTTAGTACAGGAACAAGTCTTTCAATGATCTGAAATGTCCCTGATATGCACAGAACTGTACATTTCCTTCCTTGTATTTATAGCTCGCTTGACCGTAGGTCTTAACCTTCAGCTTCATCGCATTTCTTGACTATGCTGGTTCTATTTAAAAGTTGATGTTTCTTTTGACTTCTTAGCTCGCAGAATGATGTTGCAATCCCCTTGCTTACTGATCAAAAGAATGGAATTCAGTAGTAAAACTGATGTTAATATGGATGTCAGTTTTTGCATATAAATTACTTCAGAATTTATTTACTTAATGTATAGCTTACCTTTCACATTTAAAACGTATATAGTAAAAATGGCACAAATATATCATAAAAGAATGTGAGTGCTTTGATGAGAATATGATGGACAGGGGTTGCCTTGTCTTCTCAGTCCATTTCTGGTGCAACAACCTAGCTGTGGTTCACGTGCTCAATTCTCTTACATCCAGGTCCCCCAGGGTTATGGGACTGGTCAGGGCCTTCACTCTCTGGTGCCTCTGGATGAACATTTTGTTCAGGGCAAAACATGTTCCAGAAGTTAATAAAGTGTGGCAAACTGTCTCGCCAACAGATGGAACAGTTTCATCATCTGTCCCCAAAGCCAATATGCAGCCAGCTCAGATGCTATTGGAGTTATAGAGTCTTGCAAGGCAGAGTCACACAGGGCTATCCAACTAGCCATTGCCCCCAGTACCCAGAAGTCATACAACCATGCAGTAAAGAAATTTGCAGTGTTCAGGCGGGAGGCAGGCCTGAGGCAGCTATGGCCTACTCTGGCAGAACATATTATGCAGTTCTGCATCAACCAGAAAGGTAATGGCTTGGCTGTCAAGTCTGTTTGGAGCCAATTGGCAGCCTTAGCCTTTACCAGCAAGGCCCACAGTTTGCCCGAAGCTATGGAAGATTTCCAGGTCAGAAAAATGTTGGAGGGTTGGTCATGGGAAGCTGGGGCCTTGGTCAAAATCAGGCAACCCATCTTCCTGTCCATCCTTTGGGGTTTAGGTTCAGTTTGGGAAAAGATGTGCCTATCAGAATATGAGTCTCCACTGACTTCGGGTTTGGGATCCATGGAGCTCTAACGCAGCTCTAAAAGCTGAGCTGTCCGGGCTGCTGTTTTGACGGCTGGAGGGGCCAAAATCACCCGCAGCCAACTGCTCTCAGGCGGAGAGCAGGCTTAGAACGCTCAAGAACCTCAGGCCGTGTTGATCTCAGGCGAGGGGGGGTCCTGTGCAGCGGACTCTCTCCCGTCCCTTGAGGTCCCACCTGAAGACAGGTTTTGCCAAGATCTCTGCAGTAGCTCCGGAGCCAATACGGTTGGCATAAGACCTACATGCCCAAGCTTCAAACAGGGATAAAGGGAATTGATGTGAATGGAAGATTGGAACAGTGATTACAACCCGAGAAATTGACTAAGAAGGTAAAGATCACTATCTCTTGAAATGGGACAGATTAATTTAAAAAACAAAGTATTAAAGCTACTTTTAAAACTGCGACAGACTGAATATAAGGAGGGGAAATCCCGGCAAGAAAATTTTTTAAAGAAGGACTAAGTATAACGGAGTTATTAAAGAAATTTGATTATTGTTTTACATACCTGTGGTGACAAAGAGATAGTGGACTGTGAGAAAGTTTTAACATTGCGAGAACTGCTGTGTGTGGCTGAGGAACAGGAAGTACGTCACAACGATAGAGAAGCTGGAGAGAAGCGGCCTTCTCCACATTACAGGAAGTAGATGAACACCATTTTGGAAAGGGGAAGGGTCGTGGTTTCAGCGGAACAGGAAGTAGTCCATCTTGGATTACAAATAAAGGGGGAATAATCATAGAGAAACCATAGAGAAAAGACGCCCGACATTTTGGACTCTGTAATTGTTTTTTTTAAGAAACAAAGTGAATTTGGGACTTTTAAAAATAAAAGTACATAAAGTTAAACGCCATGGAGTTGAGAAAAAGGGCGGACACGTGGGGGCGAGGCAAAGCTAGCCCCACAATGTCGAAAAAGGAGTGGCAAGCGGCAATTGAAAGTTTGGATAAAAAAGTTTCAGAAGGAATTAAAGAGCTTAAAGACATGATACCAGAGATGGCGAAAGAGTTTAAAGAGACACTTAGAAAAGAATTGGCAGAAGTGACGAAAGGTATGGAAAAGATACAAAATGACTTGCAAGCCACACAGCAAAGAGTTAATGTAGTAGAAAATGCGGTGGATACTTTAGCAGACACGCAACAAACTGAGATGAGGGTGATGAGAGGTAGAATGGCAGTTGCGGAAAGTAAACATATGGAGAAGCAGCTAAGGTTTCGTGGCTTGCCGGAAATTGAAGGAAAGACTGCCCAAGAACAGATTACAGAAGTGTTGGCTGAATACCTGGGGAAAGAGGAGGGGGAAGTTGTGGCTATCCTAGATGTGGTTTACAGAATAAACTCAAGATTTGCGACCCAGAGGAAATTACCAAGAGATGTAATTGTGCAGTTTACGACCAGAAACATAAGAGAAATGATTGTGAGTAAACAGTTTCAGGATCCATTAGAAGTCGACGGCAAGACTGTTATTATTATGAAGGAATTGCCCAGATCGGTGCTGCTAGACCGGAAAAAATACAAAAACCTAGTCCAGATTCTGAAGGATATGAAAATAAGATACAGATGGGAAATGCCTGAAGGAGTGTCCTTTGAATTTGGTGGAGTCAAAAAGCGTATCAGATCTGAACTGGAGATGGAAAAGTTTATTAGGGACAATGAAAAGGACTTACCAACAGCAAGATCATGAATATGGAGTGTAAAATTTTATTGTGAAATGTAAATGGACTCAATTCGCCTAGTAAGAGGAAAAATATTTTCCACTGGTTATTAAAACAAAAATGCGACATTGTTTGTTTGCAAGAAACTCATATTAAAAAGCAGGATGTAAAATATTTAAAATCTGCAAAATTGGGAAGTGAATTTGTGGCTGCTTCAAAAAAGAAGAAAAAAGGGGTGGTGTATATAAAAGAGGAATTGCAGCCAAAATTAGTGGTGTGTGATGTCGAAGCTAGATATCTAGCAGTGGAAATTATGTGGAATTTAAAGAAACTGTTGGTGATTGGAATATATGCACCTAATGGAGCAAAAGAAAGTTTTTTTAATGACTTGGGTAAACAACTTGATGAGCTATCTTATGACCAGATGATTTTAGCTGGAGACTTCAATGGAGTTACTAACTTGGATAAAGATAAGAAATCTGCAACTGCACAAAAGAAAAGAGGACTATTACCAAAGTCTTTTTTTGCAATAAAAGAACAAGAAACTTTGGAGGATGTATGGAGGAGACAGAATCCTAAAAGTAGACAATATACATTTTATTCTGCAAGACACTCTACTTTGTCACGAATTGATATGATCTGGGCCTCCAAAGACCTAGTGCTTTGGACTAAGGATGTGGAAATAATGCCTATGGTAGGCTTGGATCATAATCCAATCATGTGGAGGTTTGGGAAAAGAATAAGAAGAAGAGGTTGGAGAATAAACGAAGATATATTGCAAGAAGAGGCAAATATTGAATTGCTGCGAAGAGAGACTAAGTTTTTTATACAACACAACATGAACAACGAAGTATCAACAAATAAGGTATGGGACACTTATAAGGCAGTGACTAGAGGCATACTAATGGACTTAAATGCTAGAGCTAGGAAGAAAAGAGAGGAGAAGAGATTGGAGATTATGGAAAAAATAAAAGCCAAAGAGACCCAACTAAAGAAGAGACCAGGAAAAAAGAAGTTATATCAGGATATAAAAATCCTTCAAGAACAGTTGACGGCAATGAATAATAAAGAAATGGAATGGAATCTTAAGAGAATGAATCAAAAGTCGTTTGAGGGTGCAAATAAACCTGGGAAATATTTGGCATGGCAATTGAAAAAAAGAAAGGAGAAAAGAACCATAAACAAAATTTGCAAGGAGAACAAAATATATTTGGAACAGCCATTAGTAGAGCCTTTTTCAAATTTTATGCAAAGTTGTACCAAAAAAAAGAAGTTAATAGAGACTCAATAATGAGCTATTTGGGAAAGATGAAGCTCCCTGCAATTTCAGAAGGAGGGAGAGACAAATTGAATAGAGAAGTGACGGAAGAAGAAATAAAAGAGGCAATACGGTCGACAAAATTAGGAAAGGCACCAGGTCCGGATGGACTTACAGCTAAATTTTATAAAGTACTGGCAAATGAGCTGGTGCCTTTTCTGAAAGAGGTGATCAATGGAGTCATGCGAGATCAAAGGACTCCAGCTACTTGGAGCGAAGCTAATATATCATTGATTCCCAAAGAGGGACAAGACTTGACTAGTGTCAAAAACTATAGACCAATTTCGTTGCTGAATAATGACTATAAAAACTTTGCGAAGATTCTGGCTGAGAGATTAAAGGGATGGATGTCCGAATTCATTGCAGAGGAGCAAGCTGGATTTTTGCCAAATAGACAAATTAAAGACAACTTAAGGACAGTTATAAATGCTATTGAATACTATGACAAATGTTGTGATAGAGAAGTTGGTTTCTTCTTCGTGGACGCTGAGAAAGCATTCGATAATTTGAACTGGGACTTTATGTTTGCCATGATGGAGAAGCTGCAAATGGGAGAAAAGTTCATTCGTGCAGTGAAAGAAATTTATAGGGACCAGAGTGCAGCAATTGTGGTGAATGAAGATGTGACTAAGAAATTGACAATAGGTAAAGGTACTAGACAGGGTTGCCCGCTGTCACCATTGTTGTTTATCTTAGTTTTGGAAATATTGATGATTCAAATTCGAGAGGATGATGCAATCCGAGGAATAAAAATAAGAGAGTTTTCCTACAAGGTCAGAGCGTTTGCGGACGATATAATGTTAATCGTGGACGATCCAATTGAGAATATGCCAAAGGTAATGGAGAAAATTAGGGAATTCGGAGATTTGGCTGGATTTTATGTAAATAAAAAGAAGTCAAAGATACTATGTAAGAATATGACTAAACAGAAACAGCAGGAACTAGAGGAAATAACAGATTGCGAAGTAACGAATAAGGTAAAATACTTGGGAGTTGAACTGACTGCGAAGAATATAGACCTATTCAAGAATAATTATGAGAAATTGTGGACTCAAATAGAGCAAGATCTGATCAAATGGAATAGGCTGAATTTGTCATGGTTGGGAAGAATTGCAGCAGTAAAGATGAATGTATTGCCGAGAGTGATGTTGCTGTTACAAACAATTCCAATTATTCGTGACTCTAAACAATTCGAAAAATGGCAAAGGAAAATATCGGACTTTGTGTGGGCAGGCAAGAAGCCTCGGGTGAAAATGAAAGTATTACAGGATGCTAAAGAGAGAGGTGGAATGCAGCTGCCCAATTTAAGACTATATTATGAAGCAATCTGCTTGACTTGGATAAAAGAGTGGATGACGTTGAAGGATTGTAAGCTACTGGCTCTGGAGGGATATAAAAAAATATTCGGATGGCATGCATACCTGTGGTACGATAAAGTAAAAGCTGACTCTATGTTCTTACACCATTATATTCGGAGAAGCCTTTTTACTGTCTGGAAGAAGTACAAAAATTACCTGAAGGACGGAATTCCCCTGTGGGTGGTTCCGTTCGAAGTAATAGATCCAAGAACTGTCGAAAATGAACAACAGTGTCTAACATACAAGGAGATAACATTACTGGAATTCTCTAAATTAAGAATAAAGACGGAAGAGGAGCTGTCCTCAAGTTATGGATGGTTTCAATATAGACAGATAAGAGATCTTTATAATTTGGACTGTGTGAAAGGAGGACTAAGAATGGAGAATTCAGAACTAGAAGAGGTAATTTTTCAAGAGGGTAAAAAAGAGATTTCAAAGATCTATAAAGTACTTTTAAAATGGTACACAGAAGATGAGACAGTTAAAGTTCAAATGGTGAAGTGGGCGATAAATTTTCATAAAGAGATAACAATGGAGGCGTGGGGATACCTGTGGAAGACGACCTTGAAGATCACGACATGTACAAATATTAAAGAGGACGTTTATAAAATGATATATCGTTGGTACCTGACACCAAAGAAAATTGCGTTAGGAAATACTAATATGTCAAATAAATGCTGGAAATGTAAAAAGCATGAAGGATCTTTGTATCATATGTGGTGGACTTGCGAAGTAGCTAAGCAATACTGGGGAGGAATAATAGAAGTGATCAATGAGATTTTACAATTTCAAGTTAATAGAAACCCAGAATTGCTGCTACTGAACTTGGGAATGGAAGATGTTCCAGCACAACATAGAACATTGTTATTCTATATGATAACAGCGGCCAGACTTTTATATGTGCAGAAATGGAAATTGCAAGAAGTACCAACTATTGAAGATTGGATTTATAAATTGCTGTACATGAGTGAGATGGACAAAATGACAAGGAAGCTTAGAGACCTTGATCCAGGACAGTTTAATATGGATTGGGGGAAACTGAAGCAATACTTGGAGAAAAAATGGGATGTGGAAGGGAAACTGTGGCAGTTCGAGAATTACTAAGACTTTATAAAAGAAGAGAGAAGTGGCTTTACCGGGAAAGGGGGGATTTAACTATTAAATTCTAAACTATTATTAGGGTTAAGATTAATTTTTTTTAATTATACACAGTATTAAATAACAGATGTATTATTATGAATATATATAATGAATATATATGAGCAGGCTAGCTAGGTATTTTTTATTGTAGTTAAGTTTTTAGTATAACAAATATTTCATATAATTAAAATAGATTGAGAATAAGAAATGTTTAAAGAAATACATAGAATATAAGTTAAATTGATTAACTTATATGGGGGAGAGTAAAGAGATTAAGTAAGGGAATAGAAAATGGATAAAATGTGATAGTGATAATATAAAGATTATTAATATATGCTAGCAATGTGTTATTTAGAATATAAGATTTAGTAAAGGAGGAGTTAAAGGAAATTCTGTGTTATAAAAAACAACAAGCTTAGAAGAGAGTTTAAGTGTATGTTTAATAGATTATATGAGGTATTAAGTAAGTAAGTAATAAGATAGACAAAGGGTTGGAAAACCCAACAGTCAAATAAAAGGGGGGAGGAAAGGGAGGGGGTTAGAAGTAGATATTTACAAAGGGGGAATGTTTGTATTGAATGATTATATATTCTAATCCAATAAAATTTCTTTAAAAAAAAAAGAATATGAATCTGCACTGTTTCATGTGACATCTTTAAATGCCTTCTTTGGGGCACTGAGAGTTAGGGATCTGGTGGCCCAATCCATTCTGATGGATCTGGACATACCCTAGCAGTGCAGGATCTTAAGTTTGTAGGTGATAAAGTAACCCTTAGGGTTAGGCAATCCAGGACACATCGGCAGCAGAAGGGTATAGTTATTCAGCTGGGCCCTTGGTACAGGTTCAATCTGCTATTCAAAAGGCAGTCTGGGATCTAAGAAAGCACCTTTGTTGTTAAGTTGATCAGATAGGCAGAAGTAACTTCATCAGTCAGAGATAAATTCCTTCTTTTCAGAACATTACTATCCTTTCTGGTTCAGGATGGGGATCGGTGTTTCTGATGCTTTGTTAATGTTCCATTAGCATATTGACAATATAATAACAACAACAACATTCAATTTATATACCGCCCTTCAGGATGACTTAACACCCATTCAGAGCAGTTTACAAAGTATGTTATTATTATCCCCACAACAAAATACCCTGTGAGGTGGGTGGGGCTGAGAGAGCTCCTAGAAGCTGTGACTAACCCAAGGTCACCCAGCTAGCTACAAGTGGAGGAGTGAAGAATCAAACCTTGTTCTCTAGAGTAGAGTCCTGCGCTCTTAACCACTACACCAAACTGTCTCTTCTATAATTATGAACAACACTAAATGGTTTCATTCATATGTTCAACTTTTAATTATATTTCCGTGCCAACTTTGTGAATAACCCATCACAGCTCAAACATGAAAGACAGAACTTTGATTTAACCTCAAATACGGTAACAACAACAACAACAACAACAACAACAACAACATTTGATTTATATACCACCCTTTAGGACAACTTAATGCCCACTCAGAGCTGTTTACAAAGTATGTCATTATTATCCCCACAACAAAACACCTTGTGAGGTGGGTGGGGCCAAGAGAGCTCCAAAGAACTGTGACTAGCCCAAGGTCACCCAGCTGGCTTCAAGTGGAGGAGTGGGGAATCAAACCCAGCTCTCCAGATTAGAGTCCTGTGCTCTTAACCTCTACACCAAACTGGCTGTCAGTTACCCAGTTTCTTGGAAGTAAAGTGTAGATGACTGGGGAAGGCAATGGCAAACCACCCCGTAACAAAAAATCTACCAAGAAAACATCATGATACAACGTCCCCCCATGGGTCAGTAATGAGTTGGTGCTTGCACAGGGGACTACCTTTACCTTTTACAGTGCCAAGAATATATCCAAGTGATGTGAATGCAGGAATAGACTACTCTTGTTCTAGTTAAATGGTCATCCACAGAAGAATCAGGTCATCAAATAGGACCACTTCAACTTTTTGAAATAGTATAAGTTACTCAAAGTCTCTAGTGTGAAAAATCATAATTTACTACTGGCTTTAGACAAAGCCTGTTAATATTCTATTATTTGAGACTTACCCATGCAATCTGCAATATGAATATAACCTAACCTACTTTATTACAGGAATGTTGAAAGGAAGATTATTGAGTTCACATTTATTAAACACTTTGGACCCTTGAAGCCAGTGGTTCTCACTCCAAGGCTCCACATTCTTAATTACCATCAACAAAAAGAGCCACATTTACTTCTTTCCCTAGCATGAGGCCTACACCTCAGGGAGGCTTACAGCTTATCTGTTCCTCTGTCAGTAACTATTTCAAGATGGGAACAATCTGCCAGTCACATGCCCCACTGAAAAAGGGCTTTGACCACCTTCCTGAAATGTGGGACAGGTCCCACGTAGGGAAGCAGTGCACAGAAGAGCCACAGTAGCATGTTGAAAAGCCACATGTGACTTCTGGAAAGATTCAAATTAGATAAGAGTCATTATTCTTCTGAGACGGGACAGATTGATAAAAACAGAGAGGAAAAAAAGTAGATTTTTAAACTGCAACAGACTAGTGAAAAGGAGGGGAAGACTCGGCAGGAATTGAATTTAAAAAGAGACTAAGTCTCTGAATTTAAAAAGAGCAAGAAAGAAGAAAGAGGAGAAAAGACAAGAGATTGAGGAGAAAATAAAAGCCAAAGAAATACAGCTAAAAAAGAGACCACGGAAAAAGAAGGTATACCAGGAAATTAAAATACTTCAAGAACAGCTAACAGCAATGAGCAATAAAGAATTGGAGTGGAATCTCAAAAGACTGAACCAAAAAGCGTTTGAGGGTGCTAATAAACCTGGGAAGTACCTGGCATGGCAATTGAAGAAGAAAAGGGAAAAGAAGATAATAAATAAAATTTGCGAAGATAACAAAACGTATTTGGAGCAGGCTACCATTAGTAGAACCTTTTATAAATTTTACGCTAAGCTGTATAATAAAAAAGAAGTAAACAAAGAATCAATAGCGTCATATTTGGAGAAAACCAAACTTCCAGAAATCTCGGAAGCTTGGAGAAATAAGTTGAATAGTGAAGTAACTGACGAGGAAATAAGTAAGGCAATACAATCTGCAAATCTAGGAAAGGCGCCAGGGCCAGATGGACTTACGGCTAAATTCTATAAGACAATGGCTAATGAACTGGCACCATTCCTAAAAGAGGTGATGAATGGGGTTTTAAGGGATCAAAGGATTCCAGAAACTTGGAGTGAAGCGAATATATCATTGATCCCAAAAGAGGGCCAAGACCTGACTAATGTGAAAAATTATAGACCTATATCGCTACTCAACAATGACTATAAAATTTTTGCGAAGATATTGGCGGAGAGATTGAAGGGGTTGCTCTCGGAAGTCATAGAGGAGGAACAAGCAGGCTTTTTGCCAGACAGACAAATAAGAGACAACTTAAGGACAGTGATCAATGCTATTGAATATTATGGCAAGCGTTGTGACAAAGAGGTTGATTTCTTCTTTGTTGACGCTGAAAAAGCGTTTGACAATTTAAACTGGGACTTTATGTTTGCCACTATGGAAAAGCTACAATTGGGAGAAAGATTCATCAGAGCAATTAAGGAAATTTATAGAGACCAGACTGCAGCAATTGTGGTGAATGATGAATTGACCAAGAAATTGACGATAAGTAAAGGAACAAGACAAGGTTGCCCGTTATCTCCATTGTTGTTCATTTTAGTATTGGAGATTCTGATGATACAAATACGTCAAGATGATGAAATTCGTGGAATAAAAATAAAGGACTATTCATATAAGGTCAGAGCATTTGCGGATGACATAATGTTAATTGTAGAGGACCCATTGGAGAACATGCCAAGAGTGATAGATAAGATCAAGGAGTTTGGAGACTTGGCAGGTTTCTTCATTAACAAAAAGAAGTCAAAGATATTATGCAAAAATATGACTAAGCAGAAACAACAATTGTTAATGGAAACAACGGATTGTGAAGTAACAAGTAAAGTGAAATATTTGGGAGTCGAATTAACTGCAAAGAACATAGATTTATTCAAAAACAATTATGGAAAACTATGGACTCAGATAGAGAGAGACTTGATTAAATGGAATAGATTGAATTTGTCATGGTTGGGCAGGATTGCAGCAGTTAAGATGAATGTGTTACCAAGAGTAATGTTTTTGCTACAGACAATACCAATCATCAGAGACTCCAAACAATTTGAAAAATGGCAGAGGAAAATATCAGATTTTGTTTGGGCAGGCAAGAAGCCTCGAGTGAAAGTGAAAGTTTTACAAGATGCAAAGGAAAGAGGCGGAATGCAACTGCCCAATCTGAGACTTTATCATGATGCAATCTGCCTAGTTTGGTTGAAAGAATGGATGACATTAAAGAACAAGAAACTACTAGCCCTAGAGGGATATAAAAAAATATTTGGATGGCATGCATATTTATGGCATGACAAAGTAAAGGTCAACTCGATGTTCCTGCATCACTTTGTTCGGAGAAGTCTATACATAATCTGGAAGAAGTACAGAATTTATCTACAAGAAGGAACCCCTTTGTGGGTGGTTCCATATGAGGTGATAGACCCGAGAGCTGTTGATAATGAACAACAATGTTTAACGTATAAAGAAATAACTAAAACTGAAGCATCCAAACTTAGAATAAAGACACAAGAGGAACTATCACCTAACTACGATTGGTTCCAGTATAGACAGATCAGAGACTTATATAATTCGGACTCTGTAAAGGGAGGTATACGAATAGAGAATTCGGAACTAGAGCAGACCCTTCTTAAAGAAGATAAGAAAAGAATATCCAAGGTATACCAAGTACTGTTGAAGTGGTATACCGAGGATGAGATAGTTAAAACACAAATGGTGAAATGGGCTATAAACTTTAATAAAGAAATAACAATGGAGGCATGGGAATACTTGTGGAAAACTACAATGAAGACAACGACATGTATTAATATCAAAGAGAACATTTATAAAATGATCTATCGCTGGTACATGACACCAAAGAAGATTGCGCTAGGGAATTTGAATACTTCTAATAAATGCTGGAAATGTAAGAAGCATGAGGGCTCCCTCTATCATATGTGGTGGTCGTGTGAGGTAGCCAGGCAGTACTGGGGGGAAATAATAAGAGAAATGAGTGAAATTTTACAATTTCAAATTAATAAGAACCCAGAACTCCTGCTACTGAACTTGGGAATGGAGGGAATTCCAGCCCAACACAGGACGTTGATATTTTATATGACAGCAGCAGCTAGACTTTTGTATGCGCAAAAATGGAAAGTACAAGAAGTGCCAACTATTGAAGATTGGACTTACAAATTGCTGTATATGGCTGAAATGGACAAGATGACAAGAAAATTGAGAGATCTGGACTCAGGGCAGTTCAACACAGACTGGGAGAAGCTGAAACAATACCTGGAGAAGAAATGGGAGGTGGGAGGAAAACTGTGGCAGTTTGAGAACTACTGAAGTATTGAAGTAGAGGGGGGAGACTTTACCGGGGGGAGAAGAGATAAATGTGAATTAATAAGCAGTCAGATTAATAGATTGACATTTATATAGATATATATAGGTTAACAAACAGAACATAGAGAAAATAATTAATTATAAGGACTAAATATAAGGAGCGATTAACTAACAATATTTTCTTTTTTTTTCTGACAAGTTTTGTACCAAACTGAATGTCTGAAGATATAGATGGGTCAAATTGATTGACTACGTGAGGAGAGATATATAGAACTACTATAAAAAGATAGAATGAGTAATATATATAGAGAATAAGTCAAATTGTTTGATATAAACGAATGTATGATCTATATGGTTTATGATATATAGAAATACCTGAAATTGAAAAATTGGGATAAATTGTTTATCTAAGATGGAAACAAAGGCTTACAGTTTGGGCATATAATGTTAAAAATAGTTAAGGATGTACTGCTTAGAATAATGGAGAAAATATATTTGTTTTAGATAGAGGAAGCTAATAAAAGTAAGGGAAAGGGGACAAAGGGTTGGAAAGCTGTTGGAAGTCAACAAAAAGGGGGGGGAAAGGGAGGGGGTTAGAGATGAAAAAATTGGGGAAAATTGAATGTAAATGTGGAAATAATGGATTCTAACGCAATAAAAATTTTTCAAAAAAAAAATAGATAAGAGTCATTATGTCTTTGAGAAATCTAAAACTGAATTTGAAATAGCCCTCTGTATATATGATGAACATGTTATTTCTAAAATGTATAAACTTTTGTTGGGGTTTGAGACGGAAGAAGAGCAAGTAAAAGAATGTATGATTAAATGGGCGAAAAATTGTGGATACGATATATTAATGGGGCAATGGGAAAATAAGTGGACAAGAGGGCTGAAATTTACATTAAGCTCCAGTATTAAAGAAAAGTTTTACAAAATGATGTATCATTGGTATATGACTGCTGAAAAATTGGCTAGAATGTATAAGGGAATGTCAAATGTATGTTCCAAATGTGCCAAACAAGAAGGGACATTTTTCCATATGTGGTGGACATGTAAGAAAGCAAAGAGGTTTTCGTTGCAGATATTGGCTGATTCCGCACACGTTGGATAATGCACTTTCAATGCACTTTATCAACCGTTTGAGGTGGATTTTTTGTTCCGCACACGAAAAAATCCATTCCAAATGATCTATAAAGAAGATTGGAAGTGCATTATCCAACATGTGCGGAATCAGCCACAACCATCAATTCAGAAGATTTTGAAGATTAAACTTCAGCTGAAACCAGAGACTTTTCTGTTGGGAATAACGGACAGCCAGTTGGAAAAAGGCTTTAGAACACTGCTTTTATACTTTATTACAGCGGCAAGAGTACTTTATGCACAAAAGTGGAAAACTACAACATTGCCTACAGTGGAGGAATGGTTGACAAAAGTTTTGGAGTTTGTGTCCATGGCAAAACTTACTGCATTGATTAGAGAAAGGACATTAGTTAACTTCTTGACTGAATGGAAACCATTAATAGACTTTTTGCATGAAATGGATAAAGAGGATTTGATGACATCTGAATTTATGGATTAAGAAACATGAACAATAGAAAAAAGAGGGGTTTTGTGACTAACCTAGAATAAGTGTGACTCTAGAAATGATATATACCTGTTGTGGAGAAAATCGGAATTCAACCTGTAGTGTAATCTAGGGGTTTTTTTTGTTTTCTTTTCCCTTTTCCTTTTAATTATATAGATATATGTATTGTTAGTGTGTCATGTTTAGAATTATGTGGGTTTTTTTACTATCTATGTTTACTGTTTATTATGTTATGATGTATAGTTTATAGTTTAAATAAAGAAAATTTTAAAGGAAAGTCCACATATGACTTCTGAGCCACTGAGCAAGTATCTCTGTTTTAACCTTTTTGTGAATATTCTTGTAACTATAGTGGAATGGTATGGTATAGCCTGATCTTGTCAGATCCTGGAAGCTAAGCAAGGTTGGTACTTGGATGGGGGACTATCCAGGAAGATTCTGCAGAAGGCAATGGCAAACCAACTCTGCTTTTCATTTGCCTTGAAAACCATAAGTCAGTTGTGACTATTACAGCACATACAGAGCCAGTTTGGTGTAGCAGTTAAGAGCGTGGGACTCTAATCTGGAGAACCAGGTTTAATTCCCCACCCCTCCACTTGAAGCCCGCTGGGTGACCTTGGGTTAGTCACAGCTTCTAGGAGCTCTCTCAGCCCCACCCACCTCACAGGGTGTTTGCTGTGGGGATAATAATAACATACTTTGTAAACTGCTCTGAGTGGATGTTAAGTCATCCTGAAGGGCAGTATGTAATATAATAATCAAAGTGTTAATGATTTGGAGCAATAATGTTCTGAGATTTTTCAGGTAAATAATAAATCAATGTCCACAGAATTCTTACCACTTTACATTGAGAAGAAAAAAATAATACGTGTAGAAAACGTTGTGAAATATAATAAGAAAATACTGTGACTCTTTAAATACATATGCAGCAATCATAGAGCAAACAGAGGTGGTCAATAATATCCTCCTTTTTCCCATGGTGGGGCCACAAAGGAGACGAAATGGCAGCTTTCAACTGCAGTACGCTTGATGCTCTAATAATCTTATACACAGAAGAAAAGAATGTGAACCTTGAACTGAGATTCTTTTATGTGTGTTATTCAGTAAGTAGGAGATAGTCTTCATGTTTCTCTTTGTAACAGCATTGTATCAGCAAGCATAATCATCTTTTTCCCCCACTTCGAAACTCGTATACAAAAGATGAGGACTCCCCTTAGAGAAACTTTAATCTTTTCAGATGCTGGAGGAAAGCTCCAATCCCCAGAGAAGCACACTCAAGTTTTATTGCTCTTCGTTTTTTTTCTCACACCTCACATTGAAAGTCAAAGCTCTGTTTCACATTCCTCACTGGCATTTGAAGTTAAAATGATATCAGAATATGATGAAGCTAGAAAGCTCTTTACCTCATCTGAATAGATGATGTGTATTTGTGTGTGCTATTTGTGTAGATTTATTTGTATTATTTGTGTTAATATTCTGCTCTTAATATATTTTTCTTCATATATGTCATTTAGGAACCTTTTGCCTTATATATGGGGCAATAATATCTGCTTCAGTCCAGTGGTTATCTGAGGAGCCGTCTCTTCAAATTCCAGCAGTGGGAAGGCACTACTGCTTCCTGTTGGTCTTTCTACATATAAGCATAAACAACCAACCTCCAAATGAAGGTTGCTGTAGATTCATGCTGAATACTTGCTTGAAGTGTTTCAAGATGGCCTCTTGTTCTAACCCTATTCCATTCCTCAGCTTGATCTTTGATGAATCCCTCTCACTCTCAGTTTTTGGTACTGCTTATTGTCATTCTCTGTCAGATATCCTTTTGAAGCTCTCCCATTTTTCTTAGTCCCCAAGCTCACATCTCTTTCCTAGGCACTGTGCACTTGAAATATAGTTATAGAATGACCTTTCAAATCCTTAATATTGTTAGCTTTGTCAGCATTGTTCCCCTTAGAAAATGCTTCCAGAACATTCAGCTGGTCAGGATCTTGGGTTGGATCCAACTCCTTTTTTTGCTAACAGAAGTTGAGCTGTAATTTCTGCCGATTTCTCCTTCCTTCTGCAGGCCCCTTATTTGCCCCAGTGCCATTCATGAGGGTTTCCTGTTTCCCTGGAGCAGCATTTTGAGGAGATCAATGGACTGCAAAGAGAAGCAGGGAGACAGGGAAGCTACCTGCTGATGGAAGTGTCTTCCATTAGTAGAAGATTTACAGCACAATCCTGAGTGGGGGATTTGAAAGTGCGCAGGGAGCTGACTACGAGTTATGCTGGCAGATCCCAGACATACACCAGTGTAACTCCCCCGTGATAATGCCCAGCAAAGGTGCCGTTCCACCTTGGCCCTCCATTTGTGCTCAGCCGCAGGCGTAAGTGCAACATAAGCCCCTATGCTGGCGTGCCATGGGGTGGGCCAGGAGGCAGGGCATGAGTTAGTTGGCTGTTTGTGGCCTGGGAATGCCCCCCATAGCAGCAGAAAGTTACACCATGAAAACAATGATGTAGCCCATAGGTGCTCATTGTATGAAAAAAGTAGCTCACTCCCCCATGTCTGACTCACCCAGGTGACCTGGTGAATTGCATGATGCCGACTACTGCAGGGACCAATCTGCTTTCGCCCCCTATGTAAGCACTGACCAGGGCTCCCATAACTCCAGGTAAGTAGGAAGGTGGCTGGAGGCTCTGCCCGGGACCCCCCTGCTGTGAGGACTTAGAGTGCAAGGCAGGAGAGAGTGCTTGTGGTGATGGAACAGGAATGTGCAGAGGGAACTTTACAAAATTCAGGACTTGCTTCACACTCACATAAGGGAGGAGAGCTAAGTCCAGAGTGTCTGAATAACAACTAACATCCAAGTTGTCTTGCAGGGTACCCGGCTCCTAAGTCCTGGCCTACGGAGGGCCAGGAGTGCACTGATAGGTAAGAAGGAGCTGAGGAGGTGGCTGCCCTTGCGTGCTCATTCCCATCTCCCTCCCCTCTCCCCTCATCCACGTCCCCTTAAATGCCAGCCTCTGTGGTTGAGGCTCGCCTGGGGGGAGCAGCCCCTGGTCATGAGCCAGCACAGTCCATGCCCACTAAAGAGGCAGTCACTCAAGCCATGCTTGATGGAGCTGTGGGGAGGGGCCTTCCAGCAGCCCATGCTGGGGCTCCATTCACACTCCCCTGGCCAGGCTCTCCCTTCAGGCAATGGTGAGAATGCGACCATGGGTTGGGGTGACTGGGCACTTGCTCTTCTAATTCTCTTTTGATGGTAAGCACAGAACTCCTCAACTGAATCAGAGCAGCTGGCAGCACCTGCAAAAATGGACGCAGACCATGTTGTGGCTTCTGTGAGATCATCCCCCTTGCCGCACATATATCTGTTTCCCTTTCAAGCAGGCCATGACCCGTCAGCAAGCCCAAGGATCATGGCTGTTCCAGCACTCACCGATCCTCCTCAACTGCCATTTGAGCCCAGTGCCAGGAGCAGTTCCCCAGGCAACCTGGATCTCCACTTCACTCCTGAGAAGGCAGCATGCAGAATGGTCTCACAGCTCAGACTGCTGCACAAAGAGGCAGCAGCTCCCTCTCTGGGCAAGGGGAGTTGGCAATACGAATCCAGACATCCTCTTTAATTTTGGCAGTTCAATAAACTCTGCGTTGAACAAAAACTCCCTTCCTGACAGTTGGTTTGCCTGTGGATGACAGTAGTTCCCCCTCTTACTTTCCCATCTGGAGGGTGGTCTCTGGCTCTAGGCTGGTACAGAGGCTCCAGTTGCCTCCATGCCTTTGTGCCTCCATGCTGCCAACAAGAGCAAGTGTCCAGTGGCTCTTTGGCCCTCCCTAACTTCCCTCCCCGCTTCCCCCCTTCAAATTCACTGCAGGCAGCGAGGTGGGGCATGGGGTGTTGCTTGTGAGTGTCTGGTGAGGGGGCACCATGGGAGACTTTTATCCTCTAGCAGCACTGCTGGAATCTGGTAAGTCAGCCAGAAGACCACTGCATGCGGTGGGTGAGGTTGATGCTGGAACTGGGGGGGGGGGGGTAGAATGGCATGCTGGGATCTCTGGAGTTCCTCCCTCACAGGGCTGGGCCACACTTCCTTTTGCTGTTTGTGGAGGCAGAGATGGACCTCAGGTCTCTTTGATCAGGGAAGGGATAGCCTGTGGAGCAGTTTCCAAGGTCCCAGAAGCCATCATCCTACTCTGGGGGCCATCATCCTGGTACCAGAGCATAGCTCTTGGGGTCCACCCTGTATTCCCCTTGCATCTTTTTGATTCAGTGATGTATTTCAATGGAGCCACTGCATGTTGGGCATTTGTGGCCCCCATCATATGCAATGAGCCTTACAGCCTGTCTCATTGTTTCCAGTGGGCATTCTTGTCATTCATTTCAGAACCTATCCCCCACTCACCTCTAAGGAGCTGCCTCTCTGAGACTTGGGGGGGGGGGAAAGATCCTGAGTGCTGAGGGCTGTGAGTGTGAACCTCTTTGGGTCCCACTGCCTTTCTGGTCTAGCTTTTCATGGAGGTGGTGCATGCTTCTCAGAGCTGTGATAGCAGTGGGGGAGGGTGCAAGCAAGTGGTGCTTCAACCAGCAGCCCATCCATTGCCGTAAATGGGGGTTGGTCAGATGGGTGGATAGGAACCCTGTGTGCGCCTTCAGTGCGCCACCACTACCACGGGGCAGAGCTCCTCAGGGAAGATGCCTCTGTTGGGGTGCAGCAAGCCCCATTGCGGGGTCTTCTTGCCTGTGCACCCGCTCTCTTCAGGGTGGGGGAATGGCATTTGGGGAGTGGCATTGGCAGCTGGTGATTGGCTATTTGACCCTGCCTGCAGGATGGCTACGCTTTTGCTGCTACTCACAGCCCTGTCAACTGCAGCTGCCCTGCAATTGGTGGATTCTGCTGGCATTGCCCAGGCAATTACGGTGCTTCCTTTCTGGTCTTGGCCCACCAGCATGGCTCTCCCGTGAAAGTCTTTAGGGAGTGAACAGGTGCCGCCACAGTTATGCAGGTTCATAGGTGCTGGCGTCTGGCAGGCCTCAGGATTGGGCTGCCTATCTGAATCCAACCCCATATCTACATCCTAACAACTAACCAATAAATATAGGAAGGTTATAATGTACAGTGAAGGATGATCGTCCATAGGACCTCACTGCAGTGGAAATGTAGAAGAAATCTTTCACTACATCTGTCATTGTCTGTTTTGCTTTACTCCTTCTTGAGCCAAAGTACATTGCCTTGCATCCTGCAGGTTTTGAATAAATATTAAATGTAACTGGATTCAAACGCACATAGAAAATATGGATGCTTGCTGGCATTTTAGTTTTCAGAAATGCTTAACTGACCAACTTACTTGAAAAGTTTTTAATTACATTCTTAACTATTAGGAAGAATACTCAAAACAACACCTATATAATTTTATATCCTGAATATATAGAACAGGTGACACAACAGCAATATTATAATACCCCAGTCTCTGTGAGAAAATCAAGCAATAACCAAATGATACAGAGGTTTTAAGAACGAGCTTTACTGGACTAAAAGTCATCAAACCATTTTCCTGGGGAAAATGGCCACACTGGATCAGTCTAAAGATTTAAAGCTTAGAGTTGGAGAAATATAGAAAAAGAATGGGCAGTAGCAAAAGCCAGATATTTCTTATACTCCATTTCTGCAGGGATGAACAAAAGGGTACCAGTGAAACTTGGGACTTGCTATTATTTCAGTGGAAAATATAAACATGTAACAATACCACTATTGTTACATGTTAACATCTTCCCACGAGGAAATCTTGGGATCACTTCCTCCTTGCACATAGCAAACAACCCCATAATCAATGGGAGCTTTTAGTCAGCAGATCTATGATTCACATCACTAACCACAGCATAAAAGAGCATGTGAAGGTCAAGGCTGGATATTTGAAAGCTTGCACTATTTTCTACATTTGTCTTTCTAAGGGAGGTCACCAGTCAGGTATCCCCAGCACTGTTTGCTTGGATGCTTTATCCTGTAATACTTTATTTTTCTCATCTTCTCACCAGTTTCTGTTTTTCTAATTTACTGACACTGTATGCACAGAAAGGGCTCTGTGAGCAAGGGGAGAGCTATAATTTGTCGGGAGGCAGTTAGAACTAGAATCTTTCTTTTTCTTCTTCTGCCTCTCTTTGTGGCTTTGTATTGTCAAAAAACCAATGACCTTCTATGAATTTCTTTATGCTGAAGTAATCCTGTGAAGTGATATTTCTTAAGGAACTATTGGTTGGATAATCGCTCTTTTAGGTATCATGGTCAGGAAAAAATATCTCACAAATCACAATACGAATGCAATTGTTCAGTTGCACTCTAGAAGTCTTGATGAGCCTTAATCAAAATGGATCTGTACATTTCCACATCTGGGGTAATTGCCAAAATGTTGCCCCTCAGAGAAAGGGGCTCAACTTCTTTGTTCCTCTTGGAAAAACTTTTCTGTTGTAAGTCATAATTGGTTTTGCCCAGAAGGCAAATGCTGCTGATATTAGCAGTATTTTCAGAAACAATGAAAACACAAATTCAGATTACCAAAGATAAATTCAAACTCCAAACAGACGTGTTTTTCTTGAAAAGAAAATAGTGTCATCAGAAAGCATATTTTCCCCTATTCCATATTCTGCTTTTTCAATTGATTAAACCTGAACTGGAATGTTCTCTTTTGGGTCACAGGCTGCTATTGCCCTTTTAGCTTGCTTTGTAGTGCTTCCAGGCCTGAACTGTGTCAAGCATAAATGTCAATACAGTAGTCAAAGTATATTGCCACAGAAAGTAAAACCATTTTATTATTACAAGCAAAATACATGAACTGAGTCCACCCAGTGCTATTCCACACATTATGTCTTGCAATATAACCTTATAGGATACATAGTACTTCAAAATAGGAGTCCATGCATCTGAGACATACAATGAACCCACACTTGATTGAAGCACAAACATTGCTTTACACATTCAGAGTCTGTTTTAGGTGTACTGTACCTTTTAAATCCATCTTGATATCCAAACGTTTTTAAAAAATTCTCTGCTGTTTAACAGAACTATAAATCAGGAATGCATGTGAACAACTTGAGCATAAAAGATAATGGGGGTTATCCAAAACATACAAAATATCACTGAACTGTGTCATTAAACATAATAAAATCCAATCAATCAGCAAAATATATTAAAGCCCCTAGCCCTTCACCAGCTAAACTCAAGTTCTTAAAAAAGCCAAAAAAAAAAGATTTAATAGGCTTTACATTTTATTTTAGAGAACAATAAAACAGACTGGTGATTCATGTATTTTGACAGTTCTTTTACAAATTTAAAGATTTAACCCCAGTAATTTATTATATTTATGTACAGATTAGTACTTCAAATTTTTTTAAAAAAATATATGCATAAGGTAATGTAATATATATTGGTCATTCAAAGAAGCGGTTATCCATCCATTGCATTAAAAAAAATCTATACAGATAAATGGCTTGGCCAATTATCAACTAGTCTCTATTCTGCCCTTTCTGGGCAAAGTAATTGAGAGCAGCAGCAGAACAGTTCCAGGTCTTCTTGGCTAACTCATCTGCTCCATATTGTTTTCAGTCTGGGCTATGGGACAGGCTCTGGTGGCTTTATACAGTAGAAAAGAGCAAGAGTCCAGTAGCACCTATAGGATTAACAAAATCAATGGTAGGGTATGAACTTTTCTGAGTCACAGCTGACTTATTCAGATACAGTAGATAAGACCATCCTGCTGAAACTTTTGGAAGCAGAACTAGGTATCAGGGGATATGGCTTGGACTGGTTTAAATTGTTCCTCATGGATTGGATTCAAAAGGTTGCCATTGCAGACCAATTATCTTCAGTGTGGGAATTATCTTGAGGGGTTCCACAGAGGTTCCACTCAATCTTATCCCCCATGTTATTCAACTGCTATGTAAAGCCCTTCGGATAAGTCATTAATAACTTGCAAATTGGATGTCATAAATATGCAGATGATATACAACTTTATCTCTCTGTATCCATATCCTCCAGTGATGCAGTAGTGGTCTTGAGTAGAGATGGGCACGATCCGTATTATGATCGAAAAAAACCCCCACGATAATGGTGATTGCGCGATTGTGACCCGGCGGATTGTGATCGTCCACGGCCAATGATCCAGTGATTGGGAGAGGCCTGGATCGTTGCATTCGGGCTTGGATCAGAGATCCAGACACTCAAGTGTCAGCAATCTATTCCCCTGGCAACGGAGCCAGGGGAAAGCCTGAACTCTGTTTGCCCTCCTTCTGTCGCCCTGGAAACCCGAATGGAAGCCCAGCTTTCCTTGATCAGCAGGGCTTCCTTCCAACCATGGAGCAGCAAAGCAGTCACAAGTTGGGAGAAGACACCCAGGGGAGAGAGGGGGAAGGGGGTGTTCTGTAGCCATGGGCACTCCAATCTCATCCCTGAAAACCCTGATAGGCAGCTCTGATGGCCAAACACAGACCTCCTGTGTTGCTGAATGGGACCTGAGGAGAAGCGGCTCGTTGCCACCTCCCCGTGCCCACCCGGCCCGGTGGCCGCCACCACCACTCACCTTCCCCCATAGCTGGGAATAGCAGCGCACCCCACTTTGGCCTTCACAATCCATGATCCCCGGTTTGGGAACGGGAGATGATTGGTGTGGATCGTTAATTTGGGATCGTCGCTGGTGCCAATCCACGATCAGCTGGATCGTTAATTTTTTTTTGGATCGTGCCCATCTCTAGTCTTGAGTCACTGCCTGACAGCTGTCATCAAATGGCTAAAAACAAACAAATTGAAAGTGAACCCAGACAAGACACAGGTAATGCTGGTTGGAATGCCTCCTTTTTAATTTTTTAAAATATATTTTTAAAATAGGAAAGGGGGTATATTAAAGAAAAGGAGAGTGGAACAAAAGTTAAAGAAGAAGAAAAAAACCATAGAACTATGTGTTACAAAGGTTACCAGAGTACAAAAATCTTACAACATTGAGAGTATTAGGATAATATATGAGAATGTTTGAGATATATATTTTCAAATAAACAACACGTACAGAATTCACACCTACTACTACTACTACTCATCTTAGGAAAACAGAAAAAAGAACAAAAGTCATTATTACCCTTATCTTATCACTACCTTATATATATATATTTCTTAGCAATATTTTTGTACTGATTTCTTAACAATATTTCAATACTATCTATAATACATTGTAATCTACTGAATTCAAATTGAAAGACATATATATATATACACACACTATATATATCTTTTCATTATGAAGCAAATTTATTCATCCTCCAACTTCAAAATTTAAAGCTTAAAGCAAACAACATCTTGATGACCTCTACTAATCAAAACTCATAATCATAATCAAATTTTCAGGACTAGTATGTCTTATTCATATATTTCTATCTAGATCTTATCTATTATAAATAAAATAATTTCCTCATTTCTCTTCAAATTCTTTAATCGGTCTTCTGTTTATATAACTCATCAATTTTGCCATTACTGCATATTCTGACGTTTTATCTTTCCAGATTTCTCTGGTTGGGCATTCTTCTTCATTCCATTTGCTTGTGATTACTACTCTAGCCACTGTCAGCAGGTATCTAAGTAATTCATGTAGTGTTCTGTCAACATTATCTGGTATTATTCCCAGCAGGATAGTCTCAGGTTTCGTAGGAAAGTCAATTTTTAAAATCTTCTGAATCTCGGAATGTATATCTTTTCATTTTTTAATATTTTTTTGCATGTTCACCACATATGAAAAAGAACCATCTGCTCGCTTACACTTCCAGCATGCCCCTATATACTTCGTGTCCATTTTTCAATATCTTTGGGGGTGATATACCATCGGAAAAACATATCAATTTTCTCTCAATGTTTGACTTGCTGTGAATGTTCAAGATCAAGCCAATACAGCCAAAAAAGACTATGGTGAGGGAACAAAGTCTCTTCTGATATCGTCAGGTCCTATCATTGGTGTGGGGTGTGGGTAATTTGGTCCAGACCTCACATTAACAAAGGGCCTCAAATTTAAACTTTTAATGTTATTTTCAGTTGTTAAAAGTAAACATTTAAAATATACCACAGTTTTTGTGGGACAACCATATTTGTAGCCTGGCATTTTTTAATTTTTTTTTAATATACCAGGAACCCCCCAAAATTGGCCTGGGCCTCTCTTGACCTCTGAGTAGTCATGGTCATCCTACTTGTATGCAGCACAGTTTAGGGTCTCGTATATCTTCTCATCATCTGCTGTTCCCACAAATGTAGAAAATAAAGTCAACGGCTCTTTAAAGTAACAAGAAAGATGTTACTAATATTTTGAAGAGAGAGAGAGAGAGAGAGAGAGAACGAGAATGGTGTAACCCTAACTAGCTTTAATGGGCTTAGACGGGAGTCATTCTGCTTAGGATTGTACTGCAAAATGCCAAGTATTGTTGTGGGGGGACGGCAAATAAGTAGATAAGAAGCTGTCCAACAAAGCAAAGTACACAGCAACCTTCTGGTTTCCCCACTGTCTATCCCAGGAGTAAGAGTTGAGTATGGCATGAGTGCTTGCACTTCATAAACATGGATTCTGGAGAAGAGTTGAGTCAGGGAGGCTACTACATAGTGGCCTCCCTGTTTTTAAGGTGTTTTTAAAGTGGAGGAATAACATGGAGGAGTAGTCCAAAATAAGACACCCCTACCTGTACTCTGAAGTAGTACATTCCAGAATCCTACTATTTTCTTCAGCATTATATATAGCAATGTTCTTTCTGGAATGTCTGGTTGTTGCTTATTTATCCATAAAAATAACAGCTATCTTTGTTTATAGTACCACAGGCCTGTACCACTGTGCAACAAGGATTCTTCAAAACGATTTGAAAAGACAAGTGTAATTAATTAAGTTGTGACTTGCACAACTTATGAGTAAAAGTTGGCTGCCATTTGTGTGGGAAATGTATTTTGAGCCTTTTATTGATTTTAAAATATTATTTGTTATTTCCCTGACATTTGGAAAATTATAGCTTGCCCCTGCTGTTTTATTATATGCTTATTCATGTATATTGCAGTGCTGCTTACCAAAGTATTAATAATTTATGGACTAATTGAATGCAGCGTATAAAAGAAAGTGATCACAATTTATATAATCATATTAATTAAAGAAATATTCGTACTAGAGAGAGGGCAAAAGTAACTTTTATGGAAAGTGAAGCATATGTCTTTTGCTGTCATCTCCCCCCTTCCACCCATGCCCCTTGCACAAGATTGTTTTTAACTCCTGGGTCTCGAATATTTGATTCATTTCAACTCTATAGTCTCCCATAAATCTACTAAAGTAATAGGAAGCAGAAGTATCTATGAGAGGAAAATTGCTTCACCAATAAAAACGATATTAATGGCCAGTGTCTGTAATGTCTTTGAGTACTCATGATGCCCATCAAAGTTGAGCCCTATATATCTGCATTAAGGATGCATGAAATGGGAATGAAGATAACTATCTATTTGCAATTGATCATTCTGTTTTAATTTGGGTTCCTTCACACTATGTCCTGGAGTTCAGCTAAGATATGTAATGTTTCCAAGGCGAAAAGCATCACACTGTAAAGATGAGGATGTATTTTAGCATGATTCATGAAATTGCTGTCAATGCTACTGAGTTCCTGTAGTTTATAGAGAGAGAGTGTGTGACTGAGAGAGAGAGTGTGTGTGTGTACATTCACATGGTATTCATTTTTTAGTTATATTTATAACATAAATTGAATAAATCTAGCAGAAGAGAGCTCTGGTTTGCAGTATTCATTTATCAATTTTCTATTCATGTACATTAGTTTACATTCCTAGCTAATTATCTTAAACTTCTTAAGTTGTTGGCTTTTCATTCTCAACTGTGAGAGGTCATTGTCTTTTCAGGATCAACAAACAATCATGAGTGAATCATGAATTATGTTGGAAATAAAAGGAAAAAAACCTTTTAAATGATAAGCCTCTGTGTCATTCATGAAGTCAAATGACTCAGTGAAGAAAGATGTTTTTATTTCAAAATCAGACCACAAGTCTTCAAATTTCTATATGCACTTATATAGCCTGCTAAATTTAGATTAGCAAAGAATAGCAGTTTTACTTCTTTCATTATATTTATGGTTCTTTAATTATTTTTAAAAGATTGACTTCATGTCAAGTATTTATTGTTGTCCCAATCTCCCCACAAAAAAAGGGGGGGAAGACAAACCTATCTTTACACAAATATTATAAAAAGCAGTAAGAAAATTTACAGACTTATACTACTTGATCTAATTTGGCTGTTATGAATTGTTATAATCTCTTTGTGACAGTTACATTATTGCTGACCTTTGCTTAGCATCTTCTGCAAGCTTTGTTAGAAATAATTTTTTAAAAAAAACTATTAACAATTGTATAGTAATATGGGCTGTTTGGACCCCTACCTGTTCAACTTGTGTTCTGTTCACTGAAACAGCAATTATGCAGTGTATAGAGTAGTAGATTATGACTAGGAAAACATGGATTCAGACTCTTGGACTTATTGGGGCCAGCAAACATGGGTAACTTCATGCCACACAACTTACATGTTACACCCAGGTCTGGCTGCTTGCTACTGTTCTATAGCAGCCACCCCATAAAAGTCAGTGTGGCATAATGTTTAGAGTTTCAGACAAGGATCTGGGAGACCCAGGTTAAAATCCCCTCTCTGCCAAGGGCATTTACTGAATGACCTTGGGCCAGTCATACATTTTCAGTTTAACCTACGTCAGAGGGTTGTTGTGGGACTAAAATGGGGAAAAGGTGAATGAAGTAAGCTGTTTTGGGTCCAAATTGTAGAGAAAGGTATGGTATAAATGAAGTCAATAAATAAATACTAAATATTGCTGAAGATGGGGGTCAGATAAAAGGTTGGTGGGTGAGTGGGAAGGAGAGAAGGAACAGGGTAAGGTAAGCATGTTGGAATTGACAGGAGGAAGAAAAGAAGAAAGAGTGTGGTGAGGGGATAACAGGTTTTCTCTCATTCAGCCGAGCCCAGTGGCTGGCAACATACAACTGAACCTGGCCCAGCTGCTGACAGTACATAACTCAGCCAGAGTTTTACTGGGTAGAGGGTGCCAGGGGAGCGAAGGAGGGAAAATTGAGGACAGGGAAGCAGATAAAGGTAGATTGTCTCTAGTGGGAAGAAAACAGACAAAAGAGAGTGACCATAGGGCTTTCAGGGAAAGGAAAGAGGAAATAGTGGGGGAGAGGAAAATGAGATGCTTCTTTCAGCCTCCCCCTTTTGTTGTGGACACATTAGTGGAATAAATACGTCTTAGAAATGCACAAAAATAGACATCATTTTCTAAGGATGGGATGGTAACTGAGTCAGCTCATTCTATGATTATGCTTTTTGTAATTCTAACAATATCAAAACAAAGATAAGAAAGGTGAGTCTTACGTAAAACACCTCCTCCATCCTGATGAGATAATGAAAAGGCAGTGACTCTTTCTTTATAGTATTTTATCCTTTATTCCACAATAGGTAGGGAGGCAAGAAGAGAGCCTAGGATACAGTCATCTATCCTAGAGGAAAGTGCCAGTCAGGATCATCCATTTGATGTTCTTCATGGAGGTTCCTTTCCAATATAGAGATACAACGATCCACAAGGACAGTTCCATTTTGTATGTCTGGTTTCTGATCAATTTGGGGGTGTACCTCTCACCCACATTTAGTTAAGATGAATGTGTGGATGGTTATCCTAGTACACATTTAACCAATACAGCCAGAATTGTAGCATAGAACCTACTGAATTGCAAACACAAAGCAAACAGCCTGAGATCCAGTTATGAAATAGATAGTAGTTTAAGTACAAAGAATTCAGGTTGGCAGAAATTATTACCAACTCTGATCTACAACCAGGACTTCAAGCTAATACTGATACATAAGACAGATAGATACACTTACTGCAAAGCTATGGCTACCTAGCATGTACAGCTAAGTCTTCACAATAAGTATCTCTTAGACAACATAGCAGATGGTATTAATATCACCCTCCATTAGCTGAAGGTTTCTTTGATAACTCTTTTCACCTTTGTTGCCACAGATGGTATTCAGGAAAAAAATCTAAGCACTGTCATAGCATGAGACTCCACTTTGAAGAATGCTTCTAAAATGTTTCTTTATGTATGACATAGAAAAGTGAATAATGTTATAATGGATAAAAGAAAATAAGAGATGGGAACACCAGATCTTTATGTCATCATAAGCACTGTGTAATGATTTCAGAAATTACTCAAGACATCAGTTTTTAAAAAGGGGTAATCTAGATAAAATTTTGGGAGATCCATGGTCTTCCCATCATTTTAAAACTTTCAACTATGCATGACCACAGTATTGGTAAGAGTAGGTAAGTTTATGTAGATTGTAGATCTACAACCCTATTTTGTAGATCTACAACCCTATACATGTGGCTTGAATGGGAGTCTCCACTTATTACCCACTCAGAGCCAAACTACACAAGACGAATTACACGCATATGACACATGAATGCACTTTTGCTCGGATGCTCAATCATGTTGCCACGATCTTTCTTCCCACATCCTCCTTATCCGAACTGAAGATGCTGCATGGAGAGGAGGAGGAGAAAGTTAGAGGGGAGAAGGCTGCAGGAAGGAGGAGTAGGGAGGTGGTGGTGTCAACTAGAAAACTGGAGAATTTAAAACATGTCATATTAAAAGAAAAACATTTTGGGTGTAAGCCGGATGTAAAGGCCAAAAGAGGAGAGACGGAAGCGGAAGCTGCCCAAAATTGACACTCTGTAATGATGACTCACTGATTATTACCATGGACTACACCAGTTACCCGGACACATGCATGAACTAGGGCTACACAATACATGTTCACCCAGGGTAAAATGGACAGGGGCATGTTGACACATGCATGATTCTAGACTCTCGCATAGCCTCATGTAACTCTTCTCGTGTAGTTTGGCTCTCACTCTGCCAATAACACACCCAGTTCTATCTTGGCTGTGTAAATGAGTTCCAGCTTGTGCTGGCTTTGACACTTGGAATTTCTTCACTAGAATTATTCCTCAAAACAAAGGTGTTGCAGTTAGAGCAACTGATATCTTTTTCCTCACTTCAGAGGAGTACTTGTCTGACCCTCCTTGTCAGATTCTCTCATGCACTCAACTCTCAACTGCTAACTAACTCAAAATCCTGTCAGCACCAACTGTCATTCTGAAGCTGATTCCGACTAGCCAATCAGAGAGAAGGGGAAGCAGCCTGTCAACAAGCTCTCCTTCCAGGTAGTTATTAACTCCTTCCCTTCCCTCTCTGAATTCTGCACTGTGGAAACCTTTCTTTAATCTGCATTCTGTCACAAAACACAATAGGAGAATAAATATTTAGCTCCCACTCCCATAGCTGATTCAAAATTAGAGTAAAACTCAAATTTGTTTTACTCCATTGTGTTCTGAATCCACAATCCTCAGTTTATGAGATCTTTTCTACACTCTTCAATGAAAACAGAATCAAAACTATATCGTTCCCACTGTTATTTGTTTCCACTGTATCTATTCATTTGTTAAATGGCTTGTAAATGATATACACATTAACTTCTCAGCAAACAAAGCTGGTGGCAAATGGCATTTTTCTTTCCAATCTCTTCTGATTCTCTTTTAAATCTTGCAATGCCTAGGGAGAGTAATGCTGGTGATTCAGATTAATGCTGTTTGGGCTTTAGCCAAACTACTAGCTAATTTTGTCAGCTGACTAATTTAGCTACGTTCCAGCAAAATTCATCATCACAGCTCAAAAGTATTTGTACTCTTGTTCTGTGCAAACAAAGCTAGGGATACTACACTAAAGACACATTCAGGTAGGTAGCCATGTTGTTTTGCAGTAGAACTGCAGAATTTAAGTCTAGTGGCACCTTAAAGATCAAAAAGATTTTAAGGGTATAAGCTTCTGAGAGTAAAAACTCTCTTTTTCAGATACACAGGCGCACTAGAGACACATAATTCAACTCTATTTTAGCACAGGTGGTTGCTGAAAAGCATACAGTGATACAAAATTGATCGAATATTTATTGACCACTTTGCTATTTTTTCCTACAGTTAAATCCCCTTCTCCTGTATGAAACTGTCCATTCAGACTGGTCATCTTCAAGGCCTTGATTTGAGTGCCCTGCCATCTGAGGATAGATGGATGGCAACCCAAGAAAGGGTTTTCTTGGTTATGGTGCCAAAACTTTGGAACTGCCTCCCCAGGGATATTGGTCCTGCTGAAGGGTGAAGAATTTTTTGTTATGTCTGGCATTACCCTAACTAACTCTTATTGACTCTCCTACCTGATTTTGTTTGTATGACTATAGGTTATTATTGAAATGCTGTTTTAATGTTTTACATTTTTAATGTCTTGATATTTGCTGCTTTGGGGACCCTATTTGGATGGGAAAGTGTCGTATAAATATTTAAATAAATAAATATAAGCAGCAGTGGTACAATGACCACATGGCAAAATATTAGTGTATGCCAGGCTGGATGGCAGCTATTTCTGCTACTGTAGTTAGCAATGCCACAACTTTCACATCTAGCATATGCAACCATCACAATGTTGAAGTTTTTTTCAGACATATGCCAATCACCCAATCTGTTCAGTTCATGCTCAGTTCAGTTCATGAACAGATTTTTTTTCCAAAGCAGAACATACACCAAAATATTGCTGATCCAAATGGCCAAAAACATCACTGAGGACTGCTTACATGAACATGAAATAGTATGATTGTTTAAAAACATAGCATTTATCTATATTATTTATGACTGATTCAGTGGTTATGGCTGCATCCAAGACAGCGAGCCACAATTCCACCTGCCTTTTGCTTGCCATGCCACCGGACAGCTTTAAAAAAATGGCATTTTCACATGGGTAGCCATGTTGTTCTGCAGTAGGACAACAAATTTCAAGTCTGGTAGTACCTTAAAGGCCAACACAATTTTCAGTATATAAGCTTTCTAGAGTCAAAGATCCCTTTGTCAGATACTCATTACCATTAAAAATGGTAATTGCTTTAAAAATTGGTAATTGCTATCACTTTCCCCCTTATAACTCTGCATGGAAAAGTTCTAAAAAACTTACTTAAAAAAAAAAGAAAGCTAGGAATGCAGAAACTGTGGCAATACATTATTATAACATTAGTGCTCATATTCACAATAGCAATTATTATTTGCAGCTGTATAAGCTATATGTAAGGCTGGGGCCTGGGCAGATAACACAATACCACACTGATCTTGGTTGAAAATAGGCCACGGCTTTTCTGCTTACAGCCATTGAAGCATTAGTGTGGCATAGGGCAATGGATCCACAGCACTGAATGACCTGTCTGTCATTTGATAGCATGCTGAGCACCACAGGATGGCAGGAGGTATAGCACCCATTCGTACATGACCTGGCAATGCCTGACACCCACATGAAACCCACAGTGCTCGTATCTGTAATGTGCCCTTTGACTTCCCCTGGCTTCCTTAAGGGGACCTCAAAAGTTGGAGGGGGTAAGCTACCCACCCTACACAACTCACCCAAGCAGATCTGGCCCAATGCCCTCAAAACTACCCAACTACCAACTTGTGACAGGCACCCCCAGCTGTAGCCAATACCCAGAGAGAGAGGGAAGGAGTTGTCCATCTGCTCCAGCCGCCTCGCCTTCCTGCAGCAACATAGCCCACAGTAAGTCCATGAGCCCCTTTTTTTAAAGTCCTCAAAAAGCTCTCTGGTGGCTCAGCAGGGAAAACGTTGGCCATGCTGCAGGAAAAATCACTTGCCCTTCCTTGCATTGTTGAAAGGAATACAGTGAAACAACCTGCTAAACAGCCATGAACAGGTCAAAAAATAGTTGAACTGATCATTAAAAAAACGGTTCCCTGTTTGCAATGAGCAAAGAGGACATGAGGTCAATGCGCAGGTGTTTAAGCATCCCTAATTGTGGTGGCTTCCCTCTCCATTCTCAGTAATCATCAAGAAGACTGCTGCAATTATGTATGTTAATCACATATAGACACTATTGTCCATGTTGTACCAGGGACCTGGAAACCATGCATATTGGGAGTTTCAAGACATTTCCACACTCCAAAAGGGAAGATTTGTTGTTATTGTTGTTCTTAATTCAGAATTATTATTTATTAAATTTATAATCCATTCTTCCTGCAAGTGGGCTCAGAGCAGATGACAACATATCTAAATACAATCAAGTAATATTACAGTTAAAAACATAATATTCAGCAACATATAACTCAAGGATATGAATTAGTACAACTTCTTTGCAAAAAATAAATGTTTCTTTGATTAATTTGGAAAAAGTAAAACTTGGTAATGTTCTTATCATTTTTATTGTATCAGGTAAGACTGTTCTCTTTAGGCCACTCATTGATTATCTTGTATCACATGATCAAGATGGACAAACAACTAGTTATAAAAAGTATAAAGCAGCCAAGTAATAAAACTTGTCAAACTTTGCAACAATTCTGTATTTCAATTTGTGTAATATTTGAACCACATAAATACTAGTATCTGATTAACATTTGTTTCAGCTATGGGAAGCCTATTAGGGTAATGTCCTAGATATGTGAATTTTATTTTATGGATACTCAAACTAACCAGCTTCACAACATTAATACCTTCTTCTCAAATTGCATTCAGAATAAAGAAATGTTTCATGCTTTGTTGGACTATTTTAAAGATGGTCTTTTTGAATCTTGATGTTGACTCAGGAGAGACAAATATCTTTTCTAATAGTATGATTAAGAACTGAAATAAAACTAAACTGTTTATAATGGATCACAAACAGTTACATAACACCAGGCACTGCTTGTTTCTGTTCTCCCATTAGATATCTGGTTCTTCTATACATAACAGCTAATTGTCAAAGAACATTACAGCTGATCTGAAGGCATGATCTGAAGATAGATTAAAATTGATTAACTTATTGATTAGTTAAATATTGCTATGCTAACTTTCCACCTAATAAGGACCCATTAAAATCAATTTCTAAAGCAGTGTACAAAACTAGCAATAAAAACTAACAAGGAGGATGGTCAGTAAGGGAACACCAGATGAAACGGAAAAGTCTTCACTTGCTGGAGGAAAATAATGATCAAGAGGGAATGTTGAATCTCCCAGGTAAGGAAAGTGCATGATTTTGGTGCTGAGAAGACCCTTTCTTGAGTTGCTGCCTGTCACCTTGAATAAGGTAACTGGAATGACATTCTATGTGAAAACTAATGAGTAAAAAGGAGGGGGAGGTTATATTTAATTTGATATTATTACTGGAATCTTGTTGTTATTGCAAGGCTATAATTCCTAAGATGAAGACAGAAGCCTGGGTTCCAGGCTGTTCCCATAATCAAGAGGATTATAGCAAGGGGCTCTGGTACTTAGTGGACCTGGGAAGTTGGACTTTGTTCACCCTGAAGTGGTGTCAAAAGAACCAGTTATTTGGCTGAACTCAAAGACATTATTGGCTGAAAATTTCTGTAATTTGTTGCACCTGGGCATTTGGTGTAAAAAAACCATCTGGTCGAATTATTTTGACTATTGAAAGGTTTTAATTTAAAGAACTTTCTTAACTTGTATTTGTCCTGCAAGTTTAGCTCCGTAGAACCCATACAGAAAAAAGGTTATCTGCCTGTCAAAAAAGGAGTGTTTTGAGCTAATTACAAATGGGTTCTACAGGGCATATGTTCTTGAAAATGAACACAGAATCCCATACTGGGGACAATGCTTACAATTACTTGATGTAACGGTATTTTCATTGTTTATCCCTTTAGTAATGGTTATTATGGCCAATTGCAGTTTCTGATAATTATGGAAAGAGAATGAGAAATACAGGCTAGGCAATCTTGTAGACCTTTAGGGAAAGCTAACAACCTTAAGAAAATTAAGCTTCATCCTATTTTTAATCATGTATCTGATTCTTTGTAGTTTTAGCTCTCCTGTGTTGATCTAAATAAACATTTCTAATGGGCATGCCTCACTACTTTCAATTATTTTACACTTGCTGCAGGAGGGATAACATTCCTTAAGTGTCCTAAGAGCACTCTCCTGGAATTGAGCCCCATTGGAAAACATGGAAATTACTTCTGAGTAGTCCTGCTTAGAATTTCTCCCTTAATGTGTGTTTTCATGTGGCATGACTGTGTGCCTTTAACAGCAATAAAAGCAACAGCAACAATTGATTTATATACCTCCCTTCAGGACAACTTAATGCCCACTCAGAGTGATTTACAAAGTGTGTTATTATCCTCTTGACAATCACCTTGTGAAGTGGGTGGGGCTGAGAAAGCTCTGAGAAGCTGTGACTGACCCAAGGTCACCCAGCTGGCTTCAAGTGGAGGAGTGGGGAATCAAACGGGTTTCTCCAGATTAGAGTCCTGCTGCTCTTAACCAATACACCAAACTGGCTCCCATAGAAGCACAACAAACAGTTTGACAGATGATTTTTGCTCAACGTTGGCATGCATTAATGGAGAATGCTTTGCCTACTGAATCACACATAACTGTTAAAGGCAATGGAGTCCTACTAAAAAGGAGGTGGCAGCCCCCCCCCCCTTTTATAAGTATTATTATCAGTTAGATATTTCCCAGTCAATGGGGAGGTAGAGAGAAAGGGAGCTGAAATTTGTGGAAGTCTTTTCCTTGACCTACATCTGAATTGTAGCAAATGGTACTTTAAAAACCTCTCCATGGACCAGTTCACACATGCAGCCTACCAGTTCACGGTCACTAACTGTAGCCTGACTTTCACATGCCACCTGATGGCATGTTTAAACAGCCATGGCAGTTTAAACAGCCATATGGATGGCTGTTTAAACTGCAAATATTTTATGCAGTCAATGACAAGGGGCAGGGGTGGGGGCATATTCTGTGTTTCTGCATTTAACAGCCAGCAGCAGCTGACTGTTTTTGCAGCATAAAAATGCATGTTACATCTGCGAATGTGACTGGTAAAGGCATAGCTACAGTAGCTAGTTACGAACTGGTAACTTAGCAGCAAATCATTTATATGACTATGCTCTTCATGTTGATACAGCAGTTTCAGCCACAACAGTACATCCCACCTGTGCTTGAGAGCTGGTGTAGTTTGGTGGACCAAGTGATAATTAACAACATAGCTGGTTTGAATCTCTCATAGATAGTCTTAGACAAACTGCTGTCTCTACCTCTACCTATCTGACAAAGGGAGCTTTCGCTCTCAAAAGCTCATACCCTGGAAATCTAGTTGGTCTTTAAGTTGATACTGGACCTGAATATTGCTCTATATAGTTTCACTCCCTCTCCTCTAACTCAAACATCCTTGCATTCTGTCACGATTTTCCTATGCTTCAAAAAACTACCTTCTTCTGTTCATCATATTTCTCCTCAGGAGAAATCTTTGGTACATCATTGCCCAGACTGCTTCTTCTTCACTACCTCCTCATGCTGTTCCTAATTCATTTGCAGTATATGACTTTTTCATCCATTATGGTCTTGTTTGCCAGATATAAATTATCCGGGAAGGTACCCCATCTATATTTTATATACAACACTTAGTACTTCAATAATAGTAAAGATACAGTAAAAGTATAAAATGGGGAAACTATGCCAGCATTTACAATTCAGGTTTACGTCCTATGAATGCTAATGTTATGGAAAATGTATTCTAGAAAACTTTTGCAAAAGTTTTGTGCATGTGTGTGCGCACACTTGTGAACTTTCAGTAATTGCTTCCATTGTTTATGTTGATTCATGCTACTGAACAGTACCATGTGTCTGCATATTAAATCAACCAAAACATATGTCACAAAAGGCTTTGCTGAGTGAAAAAAACCTTAATTTATTCCAAACTGATTCCCCTGTGAAGGCAAAATTTCATATAGTATGACTGACAACATACCAAATTATAGACAACAAATAACGAAAACAATCAAATGTTGCTTTAAAAAACATGATCATGCTTAACTCTTCATATCCTGATCACAAAGCCTTTCTTTTACTCTCTTAATGGATGAAAATAATTATGGCAATAAAATATTTCCTAACTAGTTTATAGGGATATGCACATTTGTAGTTGCATTTTTTTCTTTTAAATGTTTTTCAGGCACAGATGATGTGTAATAGTGGGACACTTACCCACATGTTCACATCTAAAGGGCATCAAAGTACTATTTTAAATTAAAGAAAATCAGAGCATGCTCACTGATTCTTATGCCTGATTTCTCTATGTTCTACTGAGACCTTTACCTTCTTGTCCTGCTCCAGTAGTGGAAGTGAGCTGAACTGGAAGAAAAATGGTTTAATCACTGGAGTTCAAGGAAAGTGAATTTCAATGTAAGCTTTCAGATATCAAGATTGCTTTTATTGCTGATTTCCGGTTTGGGATTAATGGCGATCTGACGAGCCTAGAGATCTGGGCTATCCAAGGCACTGTTTTTCTGGAAAGCGAGGAGCTGAACGCCTGCTATCAACACAACTTTAGGGAGAAGTTGAGCTTGAATGCTATGCATCCCCGAGAGACTATGATCTTGGTGAGGGGGGGGGGTTCTGAATCAAGGATTCTCCCCACCACCTTGAGGTCCCCTTGGAGAAGTGCAGGCTACTATCTCTGCAGTACCTCAGGAGTCATTTAATTGACTTAAGATCATCAGAAACCAAGCTTCAGTAACAGCTTTAACCAACTATAAGCAAAGGAAACAGCACAGACAACCCGCAGAATCGTCGCAAGGTAAAGATCATTATCAAACTTTGTAAATTAAAACGGCAGTGAAAAGACCAAGATAAAAATTTCAAAAGGACAGAATTTAACAGAGTAAACGACAAGGAACAATTGTTGAGTAAAATTTTTGGGTGCTGGTGAAGTTTTAAGGACTAAAAAAGCGAAAAGAAATATTGTTTATACATACTTGTGGTTAGAGGAGAGATAGCCAGCGTGAGAGAGGAGGTGTGGACTAGGGGAAACATCGTGAGATGGGAAGTAAACAGGCGAGGAGACAACTTGGTGCCTAGAGAGGACAGCAGAGGGCAGGAAGTAAGAAGACTAACTGGAAGAAGGAAGACCCAGAAGCAAAACAAAGGAAACACTGGAGAGACTACAAGGATTACAGAAACAGGAAGCACGCCATTTTAAGTGAGGTATGAAGCAAAGCCAGTAACCATAGAGCTGTGCCAGAGAAACCATAGAGAAAAAACGCCCAACATTTTGGAATTAAGAGAAACTATTTTTAATTGCCAAAAAGAGACATTTAAAAATATTGAAAGAAGAGAAGAATAAAAGAAGTCAAAACGGATTTAATGAAAAGAGCAGATACGTGGGGAGGCACAAAGCCGAGTCCCATGATGGCAGGGGGAAAAGCAGATAAAGAATGGCAAGCCTCAGTAGAGGCAGCAATTGAAGGATTAGAAAAAAAGTTACGGAGAATCACAAAGAGCTGCTACAAAAAATGCAGGAAATGCTTGCAAAAGATTTAAAAGATATGAAAGATACTATTAAGGTGGAAGTAGTGGGACTGGCAAAAAACATTGACGGAATAAAAAAGGAATTGCAAGCAACTAACAACAAAGTTGAAGAGGTAGAGCAAAAGTCTAAGGATATAGTGGTGAATATGAAGCAGGAAAACCAAGTGATGCAAGAAAGAATGGCAATGATGGAATGTAAGGTGACGGAGAGGCAACTTAGATTTCGGGGCGTGCAGGAATCGGATACACAAACTGTACAGGAACAAATGACAGAAATTCTGGCAGAATTCTTAGACAAAGAAACAGAGGAAATAATAGAAAATATGGATCTGGTATATAGAATTAGTTCAGTTTATGCACAACAAAAGAAGATACCAAGAGATATTATTGTGCAATTAGTAACAAAAAGAATGAAAGAGGAAATTATCAAAAGGCATTTTTGAAAATCCTTTAACCGTGGAGGGAAATAGAATCAATATAATGAAAGACATGCCAAAAAGGATTCTCCAAGAAAGGAAAAAATATAGAGAGTTGACCCAGAAACTAAGAGAAAAGGACATCAGATACTGACGGGAGATACCAGAAGGACTAAGTGTTTACTATAAAGCTGAAAGAGTCATTATCAAGACAAGAGAGAAGATGGAAAAGTTTTTTGAGGAAAATGCGGAGGATTTTCCCAGACCATTAAGAATGTAACATAATGGAATACATATTACTATCATGGAATGTAAATGGACTAAACTCACCCCAAAAGAGAAAAACAATATTTCATTGGCTAAAGAAACAAAATTGCAATATAATTTGTTTACAAGAGACACATATTAAGGATCAATACATTAAATATTTAAAAAACAAACAACTAGGAAAAGAATGTATAACATCAACCAAGCAAAAGAAGAAAGGAGTAGTGATTTATATTAAAGAGGCTATAGACTCTAAATTAATTTTTCAAGATCAGAATGGAAGGTATGTGGCTGTGGAAATTAATTTAAATGCTAAAAAAACATTGATAATAGGTCTTTATGCACTCAATGGTGCAAAAGACCAGTTTTTCAGAGAAATAATGGACAAATTGGATCAAGACTCAAATGACCAGATGATAATGACTGGAGACTTTAATGGTGTTGTGGACTTACAAATAGACAGGAATATAAAGGAAGGTAAAAAGAAATCTGGAAAGTTACCAAAAATATTTTTTGAATTAGTCCAGCAAGAACAACTTGGGGATGTGTGGAGAAAAGAAAATCCTAAAGGCAAAGATTTTACATACTACTCCGCAAGGCATTAATCATTTTCAAGAATAGACATGATTTGGACATCAAAAGAACTAGCTCTATGGACAAAAAAAGTGGAAATTTTGCCAAGGGTGAGCTCAGACCACAATCCAATACTATGGAAAGCGATAATCGGTCGGAGGAAAGTAAGATGGAGAATAAATGAAGATCTATTACAAGATCAAGAAAATTTGAAGTATTTGAGAGAGGAGACAAAGCAAATTTTTCGAATAAATAATAACAATGAAGTTTCAATCCAGATGGTATGGGATACATATAAAGCAGTAATAAGAGGAAATTTAATTTCACTAAATAACAGAGACAAGAAAAGAAAGCAAGAGAAATGGCATGAAATACAGGAGAAATTGTATAAAAAAGATCAGAAACTAAAGAAAATACCTGGGAAAAAATCAATAAGACAAAAGATCAAAATACTGCAGGAACAAATAAGAGCCACCAGTAACAAGGAACTAGAATGGAAATTAAAGGTATTAAAACAGAAGTCATTTGAAGGAGCAAATAAACCAGGAAAGTACCTAGCCTGGCAACTGAAGAAGAAAAAGGAGAAGAAAATTATTAACAAGATAATAGAAAAAGGAAAAGAATTGAAAGACCAACAAACAATTAAGCGTGCCTTTTACAAATATTATGCAAAATTATTTCAAAGGAAGGCAGTAAACTTGGAAGAAATAGACCGATATTTACAAAAAACAGATTTACCAAGGATACCAGAAAAAATGAAGCAGAGACTGAATGCTCCAGTAACAGAGGAAGAAATTATACAAGCAATAGAAGCAGCAAAGATTGGAAAAACACCAGGACCTGATGGGATCACAGCTAAATTTTATAAAGTAATGAAGGAAGACCTTATACCGATATTAAAAAATATAATGAATGATATACTTCAAGGAAAAGGGCTTCCAGATACATGGAATGAAGCGAGCATTGCTCTGATCCCGAAAGAATCACAAGATTTGACAGATGTGAAAAATTATAGACCAATTTCGCTTATAAATAATGACTATAAAATATTGGCAAGAATATTAGCAGACAGACTTAAAATATGGCTAATGGACTTTATAGGAGAGGATCAGGCTGGATTCCTACCAAACATACAACTAAAAGATAACTTGAGAGTGGTTATGAATGCTATTGAATATTTTGATAAGCGACCAGATAAAGAAGTTGGTCTTTTCTTTGCAGACGCAGAGAAGGCCTTTGACAACTTGAACTGGGACTTTATGTTTGCATCAATGGAAAAGATGGACTTAGGTAAAGAATTTATAGAAGCAGTAAAAACAATATATAAGGAACAAAGAGCGACAATCTGTGTCAATGACAACCTGACAGAGAAGTTTGAAATAAGGAAAGGTACAAGACAAGGATGTCCACTATCACCATTGTTATTTGTTATGGTCTTAGAAACATTATTAAGGCAGATTAGAGAAGATGACAACATAAAAGGAATAAAAATAAAGGGTAATAATACAAGTTGAGAGCTTTTGCAGATGATGTGATGTTTATAGCAGAAGATCCACTACAAACTTTGCCAAGACTACTGCATAAAATTAAGGAATTTGGAGATTTGGCAGGCTTTTTTATAAATAAAAAGAAGTCAAAAATAATAACCAAGAATATGACCAAGAAGAAGCAACAGGAACTGAGTGAATTAACAAATTGTGAAGTGGTACACAAGACTAAATGTTTGGGAATAGAGCTCACAGCTAAAAATATTGATCTATTCAAGAATAAGTATGAAAAGCTCTGGACACAAATTGAAAGAGATATGATAAAATGGAATAAATTAAACTTATTGTGGTTTGGTCGGATTGCCACAGTTAAAATGAATGTGTTGCCTAGAATTATGTTCCTAATGCAAACAATACCAATCATAAAAGACAAAAAACAATTTGAAAAATGGGAGAAGAAAATATCGGAATTTGTGTGGGCAGGGAAGTAACCAAGAGTAAAGATGAAAGTACTTTGTGATGCTAAGGAAAGAGGTGGAATGCAATTACCTGATCTTCGACTTTACCATGAGGCGATATGTCTAGTCTGGCTAAAAGAATGGGTGTCTTTATCCAATCATAAATTGTTAACTTTGGAAGGCTACAACAAACTTTTTGGATGGCATGCGTATAAGTGGTACGATAAGTACAAAATGGATGCAATGTTTCAGCACCACTATCTGAGAAGAACTTTATTGTTGACTTGGCTAAAGTATAAAAAAATTATAGATCAGAAGAAACCACTGTGGATTATACCAGCTGAGGTGATCAACCCAACCCTAGAATATAAAGGAGAAGAATGGCTTACCCTCAAGGACTTAACAGAAGTAGTAGATAAGGAGGTAAAATTCAAACCAAATGAGGAGTTGCCATTTAAATATGGTTGGTTACAATATAGACAAATTAAAGACCTATTTGATACAGATCAAAGGAAGACAGGTTTTAGAATTAAGAATTCAGAATTTGAGGAACTTTTGTTAGGAGATAGTAATAAAGCAATCTCTAAAATGTATAAATTGTTATTGAAATGGTTCACAGAAGATGAAACAGTCAAGGTACAAATGGTAAAGTGGGCAATAAACTGTAACAATGAAATAATGATGGAAGCATGGGAACAATTGTGGAAAAATACGTTAAAAATATCAACATGTACCAGTATTAGAGAGAATGGCTATAAAATGTTATATAGATGGTATTTAACACCGAAAAAATTAGCCATAGATAATAAGCAGCTATCTAATAAGTGTTGGAAATGTAAGGAGCATGAAGGTTCTCTATTTCATATGTGGTGGACTAGCCGTAAGGCTAGAGACTTAGGGGCTAAAATATGTGCTGAGATGTCTTTGATACTCCAGTATAATGTTGTTAAAAATCCAGAAATGCTGTTATTATCTTTGCACTTAGAAGATGTTAATAGAAATGACAAGACATTGCTATACTATATGATAACAGCAGCAAGAATATTATATGCTCAATACTGGAAGAAAGAAGAAACACCTGAAATTGAAGAATGGACAAACAAATTGTTGTATATGGCTGAAATGGACAAACTAACAAGAAACTTGAAGGATCAAGAACCAAAAACATTTTTGGAAGACTGGAAAAAGCTGAAAAAATATATGGAAAAGAAATGGGATGTTAAGGGACAATTATGGTCTTTTGAAGGGTTTTAATGATACTAAGTAAGATAAGATATAGTTAAGATCTTTACTAAAAACAAGATGATGGCACACCCAGCTGCATGTGAAACATGCTTAGGCTGGGTGCCACTTTTGCCTCACTGCACGGATGGAGAGACAGCCTTACATTCCTGGGCATCCAGGCTTTGGGAGGTGGGGCCTGGCCCTGTAAAGGGCGGCTCCGCCTCTGTAGGGCTCAGTCAGCTTTGAAAGCTCGGCTCACCCATCACACCCTATGGCAGTACAGGAATAGATGGTTGCTGGTTACCAGGGCCAGGTAGGATTTTTTTCTCCTTTTCCCAAATTGGCACAGGGAAGAGGTGTTTTTCGCCTACCTTGTACTGTTTTGTAGGTGTGGTATTTGGAGTGGTGGAACTGTAACCTAGGTCCCTGGCAGGTTAGATTTGGGTAGACAGAGCGGGCCGGTGAGCACCCAGTGGCACCTCCCCATTGGTGGGGAATAGGGGTCTGTCAGGGATTGGCTGGCGGGCTGTACGGCTGCCAGCTGAGAGGGCAGACTGCCTGTGGGAACCCCTGTACAAGTCCTTCTCTCGGGCTTCACGGCTGGGGTGTATGGAGCTTTAAGGGGGGAACCATTTGCCTGGCCAGCCGGGTTACAGCCATTCACATGGATGGCTCACACCTGGGGCAGGGGGTGCTCGCCCAAGCAGGTCGAGGAGTTGGTCCAATTGACCCCTTGTCTTGACCTGTACCGCTAGTTATACCCTTGCCGTTATTAAGTTTAATGTTGGTCAATAAATGGCCCAAATTAATACCCAAGCCTGTGTCTGTCTCTTCATTCCAAATGGGGGGGGGGGGCAAAAGAACAACTATAATATAGAAATAATGTGATATTAATAGCGGTGGGTTCGAGTGCTGTTGGAAGTCAACATCGAAAAGGGGGAGGGGAGGGGAGGGGAGGGGGAAATATACTTGTGGGAATTGAAATGGATTGTATTTGTGTTTTAATCTGACTATATATTGACCCATCCAATAAAAATTTATTAATTAAAAAAAAAAGATTGCTTTTCTTGCTGTGTTTTATCAATGGGCACCTGCCCATCAGTAACAGAGCGAGGATAAAGACATAAGGAATTGAACACTGTGACAAGCTACGCATATACTACACTCTGTAGACCATTTGGAAATATAAAAATCAAATCATATAAAATTCCTCATGCATCAGTTTTGAAATGGGCCAGATAATTAGGAGTTCAGTATCTAGGAAGAAATGTGTATAAGAACAATTTCGGAATTGTTCCTATTTTATGCTTCTTCACATTCTTTTTATTCTGTACTAGCTAATATTTGATAGTTGCTCATCTTCTTTTCTGACATTATTCTTCTTGGTATTTGCATATAGCCTTTCAGAACAGCCTCATTTGGCTGTCTGTCCATCTGCCTGCCTGCTGGCCTGCCTATCCATCTTTATACTGTCCTTCCTCCTAGGATTTCAGAATGGTATACATAGCTCCATTTTATCCTTTTGACCACTTCCTCTCCTTCTCTTGAACTCTCACCCATAAAAAGCCTTTCTTGACCCTTCCTCAGTCTCATCTTAATCCTACTTGCATATCCACTTCTCTGCTCTCTTCTTCAGATCACCCACTCATTTGTCAATCCCTGGCCTCCTCATGTTCCCTATTGTAATTTATCTTGACCTTGTAATGTATACTATGGATTTCCAGGAAAAGCTTCTGCCCTGTAAGTGGTTTGATCAGCACGCAGTAGCTGCTTGTACTAAGCAAATATCAAATCATAACTACTAGCAATAGTTTGAATGGCATGAAATTTGAGTAATAAAAGGCATGCTTGAAATAAAGTGCTGTAAAGAATTCAGGTAGAAGCTTGTTGGTAAAGATAAAGTCTTCAAAATGACAGGAAATAATTGCCTAATAAAGAGCAATAGTACTGCCCCGAGCAACAGAATGAAACAATTACATTTTTATGTAGCTCATAGTTTTGGAAGTGTTTCCCCCCCCCTTTGTTTTCTTTCTCCTTTGATCTGTTTGTTTAGCAGCATTCCCCCCCTAAAGGTAGGTAGTGTAGAAAGTTTGCCTGTAACTCATCTCTGTGGAAGTGTTACCTTACTGGTTATAACATCAAATCATGCACTGTATATTACTGCAGCTCTCTGCTGCCTACCATGTTTGACACATCAGCACAACCTCAAATATTCTTTATGCATCACAAGTTGAGTCAGCATGGGTCACTGCTTACTTGTGATAAATGATGCAAATATAGTACAGCAGGTAGCTAGTTCTAGGTTTGTTCAGTTGTTATAGCAGAGATTTCTTGGGATTCTGTTTTGACAGATGTTGGCTGCAAAATTTGTTAATTTTTTCTCTGTAAACTCTGACCAGCAAAGGCTAAGCCCTGTTGTTCATTGTTTAATTAACCTGCCTTGCCCTTAGTTTTCATCATAATCACAGAGATTGGGTTTCCTTTCAGGTAAATTTTCTTTTTTTAAAAAAATCTATCTTGTCAAGGTTGGAAACAGGGCTGTTCAAAGTAAAAAAAGAAATCCCGATGAGGTAACTCATGTCACAGCAAAAATAAAACAGAAACTTTTAGCACCTTAAAGATTAACAAATTGATTATGGTATATACTTTTGTGGACTAGAACCCACTTGAAGCATTGAGGCAGTGTCTTCAGACAATGCACTAATCCCTAAATGCAGGTGCACAATAATAGTTAAACGGCACTCCTGGTGCACGCCTGTGTGCTTACCCAGGTGCCGCTATTTGCCCGCTTGCATGGAGAGAGAGATGTGCAGTTTCCCGGGCATCTGGGCTCCTGGCGGGGGCATGGCCAGGCCAGTTTATAGGCCAGCCCCACCTGTTTCCCTGAACAGTCTTCAGTGCAAGCTCGACCCACCCTCCTCGCCCTATATTATTGCAGTACAGGATTAGCCGGTCGCTGTTTTACAGGGCCAGGTAGGAATTTTTACACCTCTCACCTGATTGGTGTTGGTGTGTTTTTCACCTACCTTGTACTGTTGGTTTAGGTTGGTGTTTCTGTTCTTGATTGTCTAGCTCTGGGCAGGTTAGTCTGGGTAGGCAGAGTGGGCCGGTGAGCACCCGGTGGCAACTCCCCATTGGTGGGGAATGGGGGTCTGTCTTGGATCGGCTGGCGGGCTTTGCGGCTGCCAGCTGAGAGGGTAGACTGCCCTTGGGACCCCCTGGAAAAGGCCTTCCCTCAGGCTTTACGGCTGGGGTGTATGGCGCTTTAAAGGGGGGAACCATTCACCTGGTTGGCTTGGTTACTGCCATGCAATGGATGGTTCATGCCTAGGGCAGGGGGTGCTCGCCCAAGCAGATCAAGGAGTAGGTCCAGATGACCCCTTGTCTCGACCCGTACTGCTAGTTATACCTTTGCCGTTATATAGTTCTTGCTTAAGTATTAGGTGTTGTTGGTCAATAAATGGCCCTGTTTTCACCCAAGCCTTGTGTATGTCTCTTCATTCTGAATGGGGGGGGGGGCAAAATCCTTAACAGAGTTACTTCCATCTACAGATGGGCATGAACAGAAAAAAAACCCAAACATGATGTTTGTTGTTCATTGCCTTCCATGGACAGGGACTCACGAACAACCATGAACATGGCCCTATTCACGAACAAGTTCATGGTTGGCTGTTCATGGGAGCCAGCAGGCTCTCCTCCAGCCATCATCCAAGTCAAGATCCCTACTGCACCACTCCCAGAAACAGTACCTGAGCAGGCACCAGGAAAGGTACCAATAATAAGTAATAGCTTGGCCCCAGAGCCTGGCAGCAGCCCTGGAACTTGAAGGGGTAGATCTCTATCCCACCACACACAAAGAAAATTCAAGCTCCAATGCATTATCTCTATCAAAATGCCAACAGCAACTGTCTCTCTCCCTCTTCACTGCCTGCAAAGTCAGAGCTGGGAGCTCCCCTCCCCCCTGCTCTTTGCTCCCTTGTTGTAACAAATTTGGAGCTCCACACTTGAAAGAAAGACCTGCCTATCAAGCTAAATTTGGCTTAGATTGGGGTTTCCAAGGCAACAGCAGGAGTTCAGACAGAATTCAGACAATCCCTGCCTAAGTTGCCAAGGGAATTGATTGCAGGTGCCAGACTGTCTGGCTTGGCGACCAGCAAGACAAACAGCAACAAATGAGACTTGCAATGACCACCTGTTCATTTAGAACAGCTTGTTCTCGAACAGCAGATTGGGCTGTTCGTGCCTTTTTTTTTGTTCATATTGCTGTTTGTGCCCATCTCTACTTCCATCTAAGCCTGTTGATTTCAATGGCCATAAACTACAGTGACCCTGCATAGGATTGCACTACAAGCCCTTAACTAGTTAAGATGCCATGAAACTCTTTATTTGTTTGAAAGTATCTACCTGTGTAGCAACTGCTACACTCATAAAAGTATAATACAGCTAAGCCTGATATTTCTAAATCTTTTCCATTTTCCCGCCACCATGTTAAACTCCACCATTTGGGCTTTGGTGAAAATATATTGAGCTGTAGAAGTGCCAGTCTCTGAACTCTCCTTTTCTTCCCTTTTCTCTCTGCTGCCTCTGTCTCTCAGAGGTATTTATCCAAGGCAACTCTGGTTTTGTATAGCACTAGTATGTTCGTTGTCAGTGTCAGAACACTTCAGCAATGCTATCTGATGCTGCAGATGTGTGAACATATGATGATCTTTCTTCCAAAAATAGACACATATGGTGTATACAGCTATTCTTCTACAATGATTTTTTTAGATAAGAGTGATCTTTACAATTTGTTATTTATTTTAGTAGTTGTGACTTAAAGTCACTTACAAACACCCTTAGCTGTACAGTTTGGTGTACAGAACCAGTTTGTTGTAGTGGTTAAGAGCACAGGACTCTAATCTGGAGAACTGGATTTGATTCCCCACTCCTTCACTTGAAACCAGCTGGTTGACCATAAATCAGGGAGATGGCTAGCCTGTAAGCTTAGAAAGGAAAAAGAAAAGAGATATATTCACTGTTTGTATGATGAGACAAAGAGAGAAAAGATGCAGAAAGACTAAATAAAAAAGGTGGTGGAGAATTTATATAAACAACTATATAGAAAAGAGATTTCAGTAGAAACTCTAAAGCGATATCTACAAAATAAAGAACTACCTAAATTATCAAAAGAGAAAAGAAAATGGTTGAACGATCCATTTACAGTGATGGAAATAGTAGAGGCAATACAGAAACAAAACAATGGAAAACAACCTGGCCTAGATGGACTGCCTGCAGAATACTATAAAGCTCTAGAAGATTTTATTACTGTACCATACAAAACAATGATTGCCACAGTACTAGAAGAAACATCCGTACCTGAATCATGGACAGAGGCAACAATCTCTTTAATACATAAAAAAGGAACAGATGCGAAGGAGATCAAGAACTACAGACCCCTCTCTCTGCTTAACTGTGACTATAAAATATTTGCTACAATATTAGCTACAAGATTAAAAAAATACTACCTGATATAATACATCCAGATCAGACAGGTTTCCTTCCCAAAAGACAATTGAGAAATAATATTAGAATTTCTTTAAATCTATTGGAGTATTATGAGGCCCACCCTGAAAAACAGACGGCGATAATATTCTTAGACACTGAAAAAGCCTTTGATAATGTTAATTGGCAATTTTTTATTGAGCAGATGAAAGAAATGGACTTTGGAACAGAATTTAAAAAGCTATTGAAGCTATATATAAGAAACAGAAAGCAAAAATAATTTTTAATGACAATCTGACAGACGATATCGATAGAAAAAGGGACAAGACAAGGCTGCCCACTCTCACTACTAATATTTATTCTGATGCAGGAAATATTGGCAAGAACTATAAGAAAAGATCCCATAATAAAAGGAGCATCTGTTAGAGGACATAGATATAAATTACAAGCATTTGTAGACGACCTACTATTTATACTAGAGGAACCACTGGAATCAATAGAACAATTAATGAAGCATATAAAGGAATATGGGAGGATGGCAGGGATGAAGATTAACTACCAAAGAACAAAAGTAATAACTAAAAATATGACTACACAGCAAAAGATGGAGGTAACTGGACTGACAGGATTCCAATTAGAAAAGAAAGTAAAATATCTTGGAATACAGTTGACTTCTAAATGTAGTTCGCTAATGTAAGACAACTATATGAAGCTTCTGCAAGAAATAAAAGGAGATTTGTAGAGATGGAAAGGATTACAATTCTCACTGATGGGGAGGATTGCAACTATTAAAATTAATATATATGTAAGTGTTGGAAGTGTGGGAAACATACAGGGACATTTTTTCATATGTGGTGGTCCTGTAAGGAGGTGCATAGATTTTGGATAATGGTGCACACATTATTGCAAACTATCTTACAGATCTCAATTCCCCTCAAACCAGAGACATTCTTGCTAAACTGTATGCCAGATATGAACAAAGAACAGAAGCACTTCACAATTCATGTAGTAACAGTGGCCAGAATTTCATTAGCATTTTACTGGAAACGTCAAATAATACCTCAGCAAGAGGAATTAGTAATGAAGATAATGGACACTGTGGAAATGGACGTTAACTGCATTAATGAAAGGAAAAATGGAGGAAGACTTCTTTGTGCCATGGACTCCCTTCTACAAATGGATTAAAGATAAATATAAAGACTAAAAAGTAGTAAGGCAATATGGTATGAAATATCAAAAATCACAGTCAACTTTGTATTAGGATAAAGTATGAGATGTGGAGAACTAGAATGTTGATATAAGCATGCCTAATGCAATCTTTGTGTATTTTTTCTTTTCTTGCTTGCTTCTTGCTTTCCTCTCTCACTCTTTTTTCTTACTTTCTGTCTGTATGGAAAGTCAATAAAATATTTATATATGTATATAAAAAGAAACCAGCTGGGTGACCTTGGGCTAGTCACAGCTTCTAGGAGCTCTCTCAGCCCCACCCACCTCACAGAGTCTTTGTTGTGGGAATAATGACATACTTTGTAAACTACTCTGAGTGGGTGTTAAGTCATCCCGAAGGGTGGTATATAAATTGAATGTTGTTGTTATTACAGGATATATGCAATATTATAGGCATGGTGCTACTATGTCAAAGGCATACATGCAAAAAGTTTAAAACAATAGATGTAGACATGGTGAAAGCTGAAACAAAGGAAGGTATCGGAGCCATATTCTAATGCAGATTTTTTTGAGGGGGGAAGGGGTAGCTATTTGTCACAGGCTGTCATACAGTGCCATCCTAAGCAGAGTTACATCTTTACAGCTTATTGATTCCAAAGCATAGCACTGATAATAATTCAACATTAGAACAATTTCCTGAGAAAGAGGCCATTTTTTAAAAAAATAAATAAATTATTTTTAACTTTTTCAATAACAACAAACGGGAAGATATTCAACAGCAAAATAAGATATTGTACAAAGATTTTTAGTGTTACATTATCACAAGGATTCTACATCTAAAAGTGATTATAGTTAGAGCTATGAAAAATAATAATTTGGAAAATTTTACCAACATGCCTTAACGTTTACGTAAACAGTTGTCTACGCTCCCTCCTGCTGAAATTGCCCACCCCCTCCCTCCATCCTTAACAAACTTTCCCTCCCTAACTTCCCCCTACCCCTACAAAGATAGATACAAATTGCTAGATTTGCTAATTAAGTGTTATGCACTAAACAAAAAAAGAGAAGAATTACAGTTAAACTTAAATCACTTGATCATGTTATTTAAACAGCTCTCTATACCTTGTGGGTATCACTTATCAAGGTAGAAGAAGAGAAAGAGGCCATTTTTAATGTAAATTATTTATGTATCAAGGTGTAATGGTTAGAATGTCAAACTACGATCTGTGAGGCCCAGATTTGAATCTCTACTCTGACATGAAAGCTTGCTGGATGATTTTGGGTCAGTTACATACTCTCAGCCTATCTTACCTCATAGAGTTGCTGTGAGGATAAAATGGAAGAGGAGAGAAGGCTATAAGCCATTGTGGGTCCCCACTGGGGGAAAAGGCAAGGTATAAATCAATGAAATAAAGACATAGTATTTATATCCTACATTTCCTTTGCAAGGTGGCTTACAGTGTCTTTGCCACCACAGTTGAATAAAGAGGCAGACACACGTTGGGATCTAAAGGGCTGCTTTATTAACGTAACAGCAAGATATTATCAAACATGGCAAAACCCTAAAACTAGCAGTACAGGTCAGCTCCTGGGGTCACTCCTGGACCTCTGCCCCGACCTGTCTGGGAGAATCACCTGTTGCCCCAGGTATAAGCCATCCATCATATGGCTGGGACCCGGTCTGGCCAGGCTAAGTGGATCATCCCTTTAAAGCTCCCCCCACCTGGCCGTAAAGCTGCAGGGGGAGACTGGCTTGTCCAGGGATTCGGGTAAGCAATAGGAGGCACTCAAAGGAGAAAACATAAGGTCCCAGACAAAAAGATTCTCCTCTTAAATTTCAAACATATAACAGCAATTTTATACTAAGAAGTAAATGTGCAAAAGTGCAATCAATCATAAATATACAAAATATTATTCGAATTATATATATCACATTCAGTCCTTTCTAGAGTTAACACACAGATATTGTTACTAGTACCAATTTTTCAAAAATACAAGGCAACCAGAATCCACATTTTTAAATAAACAGTAAATAACCAGTAAATCTGGAAATGAATACAAAACCAAATGTCCCAGTACACCAGTCTATACGACAGTATAGTCGTTACTAAAGTGCCAATATGTTTCTACAGCAGTTCAGAAACAGAGCTTCTTCTTATCAGTAACTTGAAATGGAGTAGTAATAAATCTGCTTGGAGGTAGTAAATCTGCCTGACCAAAGGCTAGCTTCAAAGGTTTCGCAGTAGCTGCTTCCTCGGGGGCAACTCTGCAATCTTGAGCCACTTCAAAGTTTCACAAAGCATTCCATTTCCATCTGGTAGCCACGAGAGCAATGTCCATCTCTCTGACTCATATTTAGGAGTTAGTCATGAGTGGAGTGGGTAGAGGGATAAAATTTTCACTTGTATGACGGTTGATAGAATGTTTCTATGACCATTCTCCAATAAGATGGCAAAGGCCTTGAATTACCAGTCAGTCAGTCAAGCAAGCATTTATTGGCATATAAGGCCTTGAATTACAGGCCAAAATTTCATTCTATGGTATGAGTATTCAATTCCTTTTTTTTTTTTTAAAAAGGATGTAAATCACCTGTGTGAGACTCCAGGCAAATTTCATTTGCGGTAGTTTACAAGGATGATATCCAGTTAGGAAAATGAATGTGACTGAAAGGGAATTTGCTATAATTGTACTTTTGTTCTCTTATAACAACAACAACATTTGACTTATATACTGCCCTTCAGGACAACTTAACACCCATTCAGAGCAGTTACAAAATATGTTATTATTATTCCCACAACAATCGTCCTGTGAGGTGGGTGCAGCTGAGATCTCGGGAAAGCTGGGATTGACTCAAGGTCACCTAGCTGGCTTCAAGTGGAGGAGTGAGGAAAAACCCGGTTGTCCAGGTTAGAGTCCTGCCACTCTTAACCACTGCACCAAGCTGGCTCTGCACCAAACTGGCTCTTGACCCAAGAGTGTTCTCAAATAATGTGAGTGTTGTTTTGGCAATTATGTGAGGCAAAATTTCTCCCCTCATTTCTCCACTACCAATAATTCTACTAGCATTCTCTTGCTTTAATAGAATCTTTGGGAATCATAGCAACAATTTCAAGCAACTTCCTGGTAGGAAAAAATGTTTTGAGAATGAAAAGGGCCAAAATTATCAGAGAGAATGTTAGAAATACATGCCCTTCGAGGATTATATCTTTGATGCACAAATCACAAAATTTAAAAAATAAACCTATTATGCTTGCTACCTACCTTTTGCTTAGATAGCTGCAAGCCATTAAAAAAGCATTCTGAAGTTTCATTCAATCAGATATCTTGAAGTTTGAATCTTTAATAAAGGACATTACTCAAAAAAGAAAAGTTAGATTTTATCCCTTCAAGGTTTTCTCCTCCATAATTATTCTGCAGTATTGAAACATAGTTGAGAAAGCAGTTCACCTACTATCTGCAGTTTAAAGTTCAACATGTTTCTTTAGACTTTATATTAAATAGGACACCAATTGCTTTCAACTCATTTGAGTAGAGCCTCTGTCTTGCAGAATTAATGAATCACATCTTTGACCTTAGATCAGTTTTGGGTAATGAAGATATGGAGGATTTCTCAAGTAAATTAGAATGACAATAGTAGCCAGTTATTTGAAAATTAATCAGAAATGTTATTTTTATTTACTTTCTTCAGTTATACCCTACCTTTCTCCCCAAAGCTGCATACTGTTATATGAAAAAAGGTTATTATGCTTATTAGGTCAGGGTATTTACCCTACATACTTTGCACTTAACACTAAGGATCCTTACAGAGAAAGCCTAAGCAAGTCTATTCAGAATCCCACTCACATCTATTCAATGGGGCTTACTCCCAGAAAAATGTTCCTAGAATGCGGTACTCCCGGCAGGTGGCAACGCCGCCTTAGCCGGGTGCCGTTCTTTGCCCCCGCAGAGAATCAGAGGCAGGCAGCTGCTCCCGGGCATCCGGGGTATTGTTGAGGATGGGGCTTTGAGGCTGTTTCAGGCTGCTCTGCCCCCAACATGTCAGTTGCACCTCGTGTTCGACCCACCCACCTCACCCTGTTTCAGTGCAGGATTAGCTGGTTGCTCGTATGGGGACCAGGTAGGATTTTTGTTCTCCCTTCCCAAATTGGCATCTGAGAAGGGAGTTTTTTCACCTACCTTGCACTGTTAGTTGAGGGAGGTAATTGGCTTGGTGTGTTCGGCTGTCCCTGGGAGCAAGTGAGAAGCTAGGAGAAAATGAGCAGGCCCTTGAGAACCCTTGGCACGTCCCCATTGGTGGAGAAATTGGGGTCTGTCAGGAGTGGCTGGCTGCTTTATGGCTCAGTTGCGAGGACAGACACCCTGGTGGTGAATCCCTAGACAAAAAGACTCTCTTCTTAAATTCCAAACATATAACAGCAATTTTATACTAAGAAGTAAATGTGCAAAAGTGCAATCAATCATAAATATACAAAATATTATTCCAATTATCATAGTCCTTTCTAGAGTTAATGCACAGATATTGTTACTAGTACCAATTTTTCAAAAATACAAGGCAACCAGAATCCACATTCTTAAATAAACAGTAAATAACCAGTAAATCTGGAAATGAATACAAAACCAAATGTCCCAGTACACCAGTCTATACGACAGTATAGTCGTTACTAAAGTGCCAATATGTTTCTACAGCAGTTCAGGAAAGGAGCTTCTTCTTATAAGTAACTTGAAATGGAGTAGTAATAAATCTGGTTGGAGATAGTAAATCCGCCTGACCAAAGGCGGATTCCCCCTGCCATCTGCCAGCTGATAATTTAAAGGGACCTTTCCCGCCACGTTCAAGGAGCAGGGCCCTTTAAACACCCCACAAACTGATCTTCCCAATGTCCAATACCCACCAAATTTGCAAGTGACATAGTCCTTACTGTCCCCCCCAAGTTTCAGAGAGATTGCAACCCGGGAAAGGCATGATGCATGGGTCTCCCCCTTTGTTGTCATTTTCTCTTCACAGTGGCAAAAATGGGACTCTCTGCTGGAAGCTACTTTGAGGGGTTACAAACTGACCTTCCCAATGTCCAATACCCAGCAAACTTGCAGGGGACATAGTCCTCACAGTCCTCTGAAGGCTCCCCAAGTTTCAGAGAGATTGCACCCTGGGAAAGGCATAATCCATGCCCCCCCTTTGTTGTCATTTTCTCTTCACAGTGGAAAAAATGGGACTCTCTACTGGAAGCTACTTTGAGGGGTTACAAACTGACCTCCCCAATGTCCAATACCCACCAAATTTGCTGGGGACATAGTCCTCACTGTCCTTGAAGACCTCCCCAAGTTTCAGAAAGATTGCACCCCGGGAAAGGCATGATCCATGCTCCCCCTTTGTTGTCATTTTCTCTTCACAGTGGCAAAAACGGGACTCTCTGCTGGAAGCTATTTTGAGGGGTTACAAACTGACCTCCCCAATGTCCAATACCCACCAAATTTGCTGGGGACATAGTCCTCACTGTCCTTGAAGACCTCCCCAAGTTTCAGAAAGATTGCACCCTGGGAAAGGCATGATCCATGCCCCCCTTTGTTGTCATTTTCTCTTCACAGTGGCAAAAACGGGACTCTCTGCTGGAAGCTACTTTGAGGGGTTACAAACTGACCTTCCCAATGTCCAATACACACCAAATTTGCAGGGGACATAGTCCTCACTGTCCTCCAAAGACCCCCCCCCCCAAGTTTCAAAGAGATTGCACTCCAGGAAAGGCATGATCCATGGGTCCCCCGTCTTTGTTGAAACAACATGAAACAACGGCAAGGGATGAAGTTAGGAAAGGGTGCCTTCATTTCTCTTTTTAAAAACAAAAGAGAGAATAAGAGGAATCATTAGCTATATTTTGAAAAGTGAATTTTGGGAATAAAAGAAATTCCCCACACCATAAAGACCCTAGATCAAGCCCAAACTCTGAGAGGCAAGTGGAAGTTTTATCTGCTTTGTGAGAAGGCAAGAGATGTCACACATATACATAAGGGAAAAGGGAGATTTATTGTGCCATAAAGACACAAGTTAAAAACCTGGATTTTATTCAGTCACACATACACACAACTACAGACAGAAACATAACTAGGGCTAAAAATATTGCTGCAGTATACAAAGAGAAGCATTGTAACAGCTTGAGCTGGGAACCCCACAGGAAGGAAGGAAGCACCAAGTTTGAAGGTGCATCAGCTCTTATACTCCCTTCTCTGTGCTTCTTGCCCTTCTTCTTATCTGTATCACCTTGGATTTGGGTTTGTCACTATCTCTAGTGGTACTTTTGGCAGTTTTAGATAACAAAGCCAAGACCTTGTTCTTTTTTTCTCTGGGATTTTCACAGACTCACTGGGGCCTGTGCTAAGGGGTCTGTGCAATAATTCTGCCAGACACCGATGACCTCAAGGAATTGATAAGCATCTCATATATATCCACATTCCAGTCTGGCGCAGTGGGAAGTGCTGAGTAAAGAGCAGAATGAAGTGGCTGTTCTGCTTTCTGAGTAGGCTTCAAATCAGAGAAGAACCAGGATTGCCTCTAACAACCAGCTCCAAGACTTTGTGGATAATTCAGGAGCTCTACACACTTTTCAGACTGGCTTCAAGGCTGGTATGGAACAGAGATAGCACTGCTAGTTTTAGTTGATGATCTTCATCTGAATGAAGACAGTCATGCCTCTTTATTGCTCTTATAGGATTATCTGCTTTGTTCGATGCAGTAGACAATTCAATCTTGTCAAAACATTTGGAAGCAGAAATAGGCATCAAGGTATGTGTTTTTGATTGGTTTAAATAGTTTCTTATGGACTGGACTTAAAGGGATGTGGATGGAGACTAATTATCATCAGTGTGGAATTTTTCCTATAGGGTTCCACAAGGTGCAATCTTATCCCCCATGCTATTCAATTTCTATGTAAATTCCTTAAGATAAATCATTTCTAGTTTTTAAATTGGATGCAGTAAGGATGCAGATGACAACCAGCTCTACCTCTTTATCCAAAAATTCTGGGGATGTGATAAGAGATCTTGAGATACTGCCTCACTGCTGTTGTTAAATTTCTGAGAGTTGACAAATTGAAATGGAACACTGACAAGATGGAGGCATTAATGCTGGCTAGGAAGACTGAGGTCTTGGAAGACATCGTGTGTTCCCACTTTTGATCGAGATCAGCTGACACTTGCTGACTCCATCAAAAGACTGGGTTTATACTGGACCCAGCATTACTACTGGAAAAGCAAAATAATGCAGCTGAAAAAAATGCTTTCTTCCCATTTGATTTAGCCCAGAAGATGGTCCCCTACCTTGAGTCAGCTGATTTGGCCACTGGGATCCACGCCACAGTAACATCAAGACTAAACTAGTATAACGTGCTCTTTGTCTCTCCTCAAAATCAACTCAGAAATTTTCGTTTGTGCAGAATGCTGCAGCTAGATTATTATTAGGAACTAGAAGGTGCATGAACATTATACCCAATCTGCGTTCATTCCATTGGCTGCCCATTAGTTACTGGAATAAATTCAAGGTATTGGCCATTGCGTACAAAAACCTTCATGGTCTTGGACCCCCATATCTGCAGAACTTCCTTGTCTCCTGTGCCCTTCCATGACAACTTCTCTCATCTGATCAGGGCCTTCTGCAGGTGACACCTTCAAATGGGCAAGATCAACAACTCTCTATACACACATTCTCTGTAGTAGGCCCCGCCCTATGGAATGGCCTTCCTGAGGAGGTCAGGAAGACTCCAACACTTCGGGCTTTTCACAAACTATATAAAACGGAACTATTCAATGGGACATTTTTATAGAGGAATGGGGCTTCATTATAGCACAATGATTCAGGAAGACATTTTGATAGAGAGATCAGAACTGTGGACTATACTACCAATATGTGTTGTCTGTTGCTATAAGTTTTTATCTTGCTGTCACTGCATTATATTTCTACTTATGTAATATCATTTCTTTTTTGTTTAACATGTCATGTTTAATATTTACGTCTTGTTTCAGATTTCTACAATCCCATTGTTTATTAGATGTCTCTTCATCCTAGTGATTGTACTGATTTACAGTACTCACCTTGAGTCGCTGGGAATGGTGGACTGTAAATAAAATAAAAATAAAAATAAAAAAATGTCTACTGATATGTTTGCTCAGCAGTGTTTTGGTGCACATACAGTTTCACGGAAAAAAATGAAGCAAACCAGTTTGTCAGGCATTTGAATTATTTGGAATGAAGGAAACAGGTCAGGTGATGAGCTCAACTTTGATCGTCACATTCAAACAAGGTTCGACTTGAAGTTTTCAGTATCCTTAATAGAGAGCTTAGCATTGCTTCTCCTCTTTTGCAATTGGCAGGGAATACAAAGTAGTAGCACATAAAGTTAGTTTATTCACACCCTGAGAATGGCTTAAAAGAATGCCTTTTGATTTTTTTTTTTTATAAAGCAGAGGAGTTAGCCATGTTAGTTTGACGAAGAGAACTGGTTCTCAAAAGCTTATGCGACAGTAAAGTTGGTTAGTCTTAAAGGTGCTACTGGACTCTTTTCTATTTTATGAAGCAGATAACTTAAAACTGAGAGCTAAAAAGTTTGTGTAAAACAAAGATGACAGTAGCCTAAAATAATCCTCCATATTTATATTTTTAGGAAAAGGACTAATGGAATGATGAAGCATTAAAGAATCCTCTTGAACATTAAAGAACCTCCCAAAATAGAAAGTTTATAAATAATAAGAAAGTCTTGTTTCCTAGATAGAACCATTGTTATTTGAACATATTTATTGACCACACACAGTAGAAGCTCAGGTATGAGATACTCCACTAGTCCTGTGTATTTTGAATTGGCCAAAAAACGTACTTTTCGCTAATACAAAATGTAACACAACTTCTAGTGAACAATATCTAGAGAACAATCACTTACCAGGTGATCTGGAGCATTTGCATGGTCTCTTAACAGCTGGTAATTTTTACAAGTTATTGTTCTTTTTTTAGTCATATTGGTAGGCCATTAAAGCAGTTTTATTTGGAATAACCTAGTCTTAGCAGGATGCAACACTTTGGAAAGAAAAATAGGTAAAAACAGGTGATAGATTTGTGTTTCCCTTTTCAACTGCACAGACTATTATGCCTACCTAAGGAATTAAAAGCCTTCAACACATGTTTTGCTTCCAGCATATTTCTGGTGTTGCACCTTATTAACAATAAACCCGCCAACAGGTGTAACTGAACATGACTTCATCTGTTAGAGAGAATGAGTCTTTCCAAACTTGCAAATTAAGAAGGTGCAGTGTGAAGATTAGCAAATTCTATGTATTCCTAGGTTGCAGGTTTAGAATGGACTCTAGCTATGGATATGTCATTGAACTATACCTCAGACTGTTTCCAGCAATCAATCCTTCAGCTCCCAGAACAGATGGTCACTGAGCATATCCTTCTCAGGCAACAGCCAAGGATGTTGCATGATAATGGGAAGAACACACATCTTCATTCTTCACATTTCATATTTTTCAATGTTTCACTGTACAAAATAGGCACGCATTTTTCTCCATTAAATGAACAACATTTTATAATATAGTTGTGAATAAGTCAAATTTAACATTTCCAAGGGACCTTGGCATATCATGAAAAAGACTTTTTCAAATTAAGCTGAAAATATTAGAACTGAGCTGGATTTTTATGAGCAAAAAAAGAATTATAAAGCAGCCATAAATGTTCTCTGAAAGACTACATCCTCCCCACAAAAAGCCTTAATACTTCTGTAGTATTTCACTTCTGTTGACTTTGCTTCTCATTGGATACTTTGATGCAATGTTCATACAACAGTATTCTTGCTCTTTATAGCTATGTGGCCCTGACAATTAAGGGTAATGTCACTAATGCAATGACATCATGGCTTCATATAGCCAATTAGAAGTGGCTATATGATATCACTACGAATCCAGTCAGAGGGAGAATAATGCTTCCAGCCCCTCCTAATAAAATAACATTTTTGTTCGGTTCACAGATTGTACTCCCTTCGAATTTTTATTGAAACTGAGTTTTTGTTTTTGTTTTTTTTCCCCTAAAGTACCATATTCGACCTATTTGTATTCCTTTCCAATGTTTTTGTACTGTCATAAAATATTTAACTCCCCCAATACTAAGAGATTTCAGAACTTTCAGGAAATGTAATGCAAAGGTGTGAAATTCAATTCTGATGTACATCAGCTGGCCCTGACCTGGATGGGCCAGGTTAGTCTGATCATCAGATCTCAGAAGCTAAGTAGGGTTGATGCTGGTTACTACAGGGATGGGAGACCACAAAGAAAGACCAGGGTCTTTATGCAGAGGCAGGCAATGACAAACCACTTCTGAACATCTCTTGCCTTGAAAACCCCAGTGGGGGTCACCGTGAGTTGGCTGTAACTTATGGCACTTTTCACACACTCACATCAGCTGAGATTGCGACAGGTTTCCCTTACTGATAGTTGTTTTAAATACACATTTAATATACACTGGGACTATGTGGATATTGTTAACATGAAAGAAAAGGATGTTACCTATTCTTTTGCTGAAATATTAATCAGAACCTACAAGAAAGAAGACAAAGTCCACATGCATTGTTCTGATTGGGTAAAAAGAACAAATTTGGTTATAATTAATTCAACTTCATTATGAGCCCCTAGCATTTCCCAGTTTTGATACAACTTTCGGGAGAGGTAGTATATCAGTGACAGTGCAGCAAATATGTGAAAGGTCAAGAAAATGTTCTGTAAATGAGAATGGGTGTGCAGTAAAAGGGGAATGCCATCCCTTAAGTAGCAATTCCACAGTTACAGTTCATTTGCAAACTTCTGTAAGTTTCTTCCTCTGATAGTACAGTATTCATGTGATTGATAGTGCAATCCTAAACAGAGTTACAGTCTTCTAAACCCACTGAAATGGACTCACATCTGCAACTCTTCTTAGGACTGTGCTGTAAACCACTTGCATGAGCAGTTAAACTATTAGGAAGACAGATATGGACTACATCTCAAATGGTTGCGCAGATTATCTCAGATTCTGATTTTTTTTATGGACTGTCCTTTTGGATCAGAATCCGTAACTGCCAGTGGTATCCTAAGAACACTTTCCTGTGAGTAAGCCCCACTGAATAGAGTTGAGTAGGATTATGAATAGACTTGCTTAGGATTGCTCTCTGTTTGTTCAAATTATAGCTGAACCAAAAACATCGGGAGGATATATCACTTTCTCCAGGAAGCATTTATTTCCAAAATTATTCCTACAGCCTTCAAACTGAACTGTTAGTTTATGCGAGTCAGCACTTGAAAACCATTCAAAAGCTCTGCCAAATGGGGTATGCAGTTAGGGAAACATTTGATTGTTGGCTGGAAGGAGCATGTGGTGCATCTGATTTCTATCTAAGTTTGTTCTCTACAGTATTTTTGAGTGAAATATATGTTCTTTGTGTTTTGAAACCTAATTATCTTCAGGATGTTCTCTACACATCTTTTAAACATCAGATCATGTTAATCTGGTAATGGTTCTCTGCTTCATCTTTGAACTTAATGGAGATTCTGTTTGGAAACACACAAACCATGGCCCAGAGAGATGAATTTCAGGAAACAGGAAAACACCAAGGATTTTAGGATGGCATAGGTATATTTTTGGTTTTAACCTTGGCCCTTTTCACACTTATGGTTTAAACCGCCATTTATGAGCATTCGCCCCGATTGCAGTGGCTTCGGCATTGCACCTGTTCATTTCACACTGTCCACTGCAATTTCGATTTGGTGTCTGTGCTTCATTACAAAACCTCGGTGCAATTTTGGGCTTTCGGGGCCTTGCAATTCACGTCACACTTTTAAAAAAAAAATTGAACATGCGTAGTAATGTTGCAATGTTGGAACCCTTTCCCCCTTTTTGCTGATTGGGCTGTCCCCTGCCCACTGGAGATGCAATTGGTGGCAGAGTTCTGGGGGAAAACATGTACCACTCTCATTTTTTTTAATCAAGCCAGGAAAGGGTTAAAATGCTGCCGATTCATCTCCTCCCAGGAAGCAGAGGCTTGTTTCCAAAGGGCTGTGCAAAATGCTTGGATTTTTTTCCCCCTCTTTGGCAAAGTCTGAAACATGCCTGGGAGGGAGGGAAAAGCAGCCATTTAATCCTTTCCTGCCTTTTAAAGCCAGGAAGAAAGTGCAGTAACATTACAACGTTGCAACCCATTCTTGTCTTTAAAAAAAAAAGAATGTGTGTGCATACCCTAAGGGAGGAAGGAGAAAGCAGCTATTTAACACTTTCCTTGCTTTTAAAGCTAGCAGGGAATTAGCAGCAAGCTTAGGAATCATTCCTGGCTTTTGAAAAAAAATAAAAGAGCATGCATACCGGGAGGAAGGAAACCAATGAAGAAGCAGCCTTATGACCCTCACCTCACTTTACTAAAAAAAATGGTGGACAAGGAGTTCAGAGAGCTGAGGCGGGTGGGAGTGGTTAATTCTGCACAAACCAATCAGCTCCCAGGGAAAAGGAGAGGTGGGGGAGAGAAGCAAAAAGGGGGCAAAAGTGTTCACATTAGCAAAATGCGGGTCAGCTGCCAGTCGGCAGCGAACTTAAAAAAAAACATAGGGGTATGTCCGCAGGGGGAAAAATCGGGGATACAGTGGACAAAAAGAGGGACTGCTTTTAAGTGTGAAAACCTTGCAGACATGGGATGTGGAACAGGTACAAACACGCTCTAAAAACCAAGTGCGAAAAGTACCATTGTATGGGCATTTTTGGTTTTAACATTGTATGGCCACTGGCTGGGCTATTTTAACAGCTATTTTAAGTGTGCTCAAAGGGATTTTGCTTTGTTTTCCTTATGGCAAACCCTACACCAAATCACAAAATGCTTCTGCAATTGACCAGTTTCAATGTAGACTTCTCATGCAGTATGGGGACTGCTGTTTCTTAAAAACTAGTCAGAAGCTTTCTTGCCTTAAGCAGTTCATTGGACCGAAACTGCCAAATTCTTGGGGAAATCATTAGTTTGTTTAGAATTTCTTACTGCGTCTTTTAGTAATGGAAAATGCCTTCAAAAAGTATAAACAAAAAATTATAAGATGGAACCTCTTATTGGGTTTGATCCTGCCATTTATTCCCCCTCAATCTTCCCCAATTTCCCTCCTTACTACAGCTCCCATTCCACATGAGAGACAGGATCTGCAACATAGCGTATTTGGTGGTCAGATGGACCCCTCTCTTCTCCTTTTCCTTAGCAGAAAAGATAGTGGGACCAAACTCATTATTTATCTTTATTTTAGACATCAAATACTTCTAGGTTAATTTGGTCCACATGTGTCATTATTTAGCTCTACCTGTATAAAAACAATACAGCCCTCCCAGCCAGCAACTTCCACTGATAAGGTCGGGGGCTGCTCTCTGCCTCCCTGGAAGGAGGAGGAGACAGAGCATCTGTATGGTATTTGGGTCTCAGGCTGGGGGATGAAGACAGGAGCCTTATGAGGCAGCTCTGCCCAGCCGGCTGGCGGTTGTTCTGTGTGCTTGGCCTGAGCAGAGCACATCTCAAGCTATCTCAGCCAAGCTCCTCTGAGGCTGTTTTACCAAAGGCCCTCAGTTATGCAGTGATACCTGCCTTGGAGAATCTGTGATATTCCCCTGCTTGCTACCTTCAAACTCCCAGAGGAGAACCAGGGCCCAGTGCCAGGCTCATTGGTTTGGCAGAGACTTTTTCTTATTTACATTTGGGACCTGTTGTCTACCTGAGCCTGCTAGTTGGGGAGGGCAGAATAGAAATCAAAAGTAAATAAATAAATAATCAGTCAGGAGGGCTAAAGCATGATTATATCCAGCCCTTGCAGGCCTCTGGCCTACCTAGGCTCTTCTCCCCTCCTCCCCACATTTTACTTTGTTGGGAGAGAGTACTTGCAGCAGTGGTGTGGCGGCAGCAGCAGCGATAGACTTTGCTGTAGGCCACAGGGGTGAGTTGCAGCCATTTGAGAGGTGGATTAATTCGTACTTTATTGCTACTGGCCTAGCAGGATGGATACTGGTAGCCCCCTCCCCCCATCTAGGCTTTTCCCTCCCCCGCCATTTACACTTACTTGAGAGGGAGTATTTCCAGCAGCAATAGCTCAGGCTAAGGCCTTCAGGCAGCAGGGACCATTTTGTGGGAGGGCTTGCCAGTTTATTCAGTCAGGTGCGGCCATTTTTAGAGTGGCACCTGGTGGTCTGCTTAGCCTCCTGGCAGTAGCGGCCTGGAGTTGTGAAGGCATCTACAATATGCACAGCACCCAGGGTGGCCATTTTGAGTGTGGGCTTTATGTGGCCTGATTTGCCTCCTGCTTACTGGAAGTAGCAGCCATTTTAGTGGGGCTTTTGCAGCTTACCCTGTGCTAGGGTGGCCATTTTCAGAGTGGCACCCAGTGGTCTGCTTAGCTTCCTGGCAATGGTGGCCATGTTGTGAAGGTATCGGCAATATGAACAGCAACAAGGGTGGCCATTTTGAGTGTGGGCTTTGTGTGGCCTGATTTGCCTCCTGCTTACTGGCAGTCATGGCCATTTTGTGGGCTTTTTGCAGCTTATCCCGTGCTAGGAGTGACCATTTTGAGTGTGTCTCATGGTGGCCTGCTTAGCCTCTTTGCACTGGTGGCCATTTTATAGAGGCCTCTGTGGCCTAGGCAGTGTGCAGTGTTTGGGCTGTCATTTTGCGGGTGCTGTGTTCCTATTTGGCTTTGAAACTCTAAAAGCAGTTATCTTACAGTACATTACTGTACATTTCCATCATGCCACCCAGAAAGGCTGGTAGCCCTGCTACGGGCAAGCAGCCAGATAATAGGCCTCCCATGTGGTAATGACCTTGGTTTGCTGGGCATGACCTTGGCTGCAGGGCATGGCATCTTTCGTTACTGGTTCACACAGACTTGCAGTACATAGGCAAGTAGTGGTATGGTGTGTTGATGATTGATCTGCAATGTCAGTGCAGCAGAAAGCTTGGGACTCATTAGCCCCTGAGAGGGCTAGGTAAAAGGCTAATAGAGCCATAGAGAAAGCTTTGGGGGAGGGTCTGGGCATTTATTTTCCACACCCCTACATACTAGGCTGAATTTGCCAACCTCTACTGAGGTAATGGGGGTTCACCTGGCCACTAAAGGCAAAGACATCTTCCTCAATGACCTATGGCAAGGGCTGAGGTTGGCACTAGGCCTCCTGTGGAGTGCTAGGGCCTAAGCAGAGGCTTGGCCCTGGTGGTCGCAGGATAGAGTTTGGGGCTAGGAAGTGGGCCGGTGAGCTCCCTTGGTGTTTACCCATTGGTGGGAAATGGGGAAACACCAATGCCAGGAGCAGCTGGTACTGCTTGTGACAGCTGCCAGCTGCATAGGCGGACTGCCCTGGAGAACCCTGTGTGCGTGTCCTTCCCTCACTGCTGTATGGCTGAGGCATTAGGAGCTTGAAAGGGGGGACCCAGATTTGCATGGCCGGCTGGGTCCCAGCCATACACATGGATGGCTCGCATCCGGGGCTTGCCCAGACAGGTCAAAGCAGAGGTCCAGGGGTGACCCTGTACTGCTAGTTGGCCCTTGCCATATTAATGGTTGACGTTATGTTTAATAAAGTGGCCCTTTAGTTCCAAGCCTTGTGTCTGTCTCATTATTCCGACTAGGGTGGCAAAGGGTAAGATTGTTCCATTACGGGAAAAATACTAATCAGGACTCCTCAGAGTAAGGTTTTTTTTTTTAATTTAATGGAGCTTATTCTCAGGAGATTTTTTTGGGAAGAGGGAGCCTGAAGAAGGAAGCTTTCCTACATGGGAAGACCCTTAAATGAGTAGAAGAACTCAGTTCCCTCCAAAACTGTTAAAGAAGGTCTAGACAAATATCAGTGACCCTTCCATAATTTGTGATTCAGCTGCGAAGACCAGGGAAGAACTACTGGTGAGAGTCTGTACTTACACTCAAAGCAGTTTCATGTGGGCATATTAGTCTTCAGTAGAACAGCAAGATTCAAATCCAACAAGATTTCCAGGGTATAAACTCTTGAGAGTCAAGCTCCCTTCTTCAATTATCATTAGAATACAATGTTGAAGGAAAGAAGAGACTTTAAGAATGAATAGAGCATGGTTTCCAGTTCTGAAAAACACCAGGCTAACAAAAGACTCTACACCCCACAATAGCCCTGCAGAGAAGATTAGCATATCAAGCACCAATCCATATGCAAAAGAACCTCCTCAGGATACAGTGAAGCATTAGCACTCCATTAGCATTCCACACCCTGGGAAACCCTTACAGGATGACACAACCCAACCCACCTTTCTGAGTAGATATAAATCACCTGCAAACATCTCCTCCACAGTTTGACACTGAGAGATCCCTGTCTTTCGGTGCTACACCTCTGAAGATGCCAGTCACAGCTGCTGGTGAAACATCAGGAACTACAATGCCAAGACCACAGCAATACAGCCTGGAAAATCCACAACAACCATCGTTCTCCGGACGTGAAAGCCTTCAGCAATATAATGGTGAGTTTTCACATATGGGTATCCTAAGACTGTACCACCTTTTAAAATATTTGTTAGATGCTCTCAGAGAGAATAGTAAGAGACATAATCACAATTGTGCTGCTAACCAATGCTATTAAGTGTGCTTTCAGACACACCATCACTTTGGCTCTGACACTTAGCCTTACTAACGATGCAGTAGAATTTAAGCAGGATCATTTAAATAATGATAAAGCTGTCAGGACTGTGATGTGATTTCTTTCTGGAGCAATTCACCTTCTATTACAGGTTTTATTGTACTTTATAGTGGGCATCTGTAAATGTGTAGATCAGCTTTGGTCTCTCATTGACATCCATTGCACGTACTCCACAATTTTAACTGACTTATTTTGGAAGGATTCACAGTAGTTGCTAGGAAACCTTCTGTGTTCTTTTCACTTCTTATATAGCATTAGCTTTTCAATTGATAAGGCTGTACCTTTAGGTACAGAGGGATTTAAGGAGAATCAAACAATGACAGTGGGACTGCAGAATTGATAAGCAAAGGAGAGAAAAAACACAAATCCTTGTTCTTTATACAGGTAATACACAGGATTAGAGCACAAAGAAAAGGGTGGGGGAGAAAATAGCATATTTTTCTTGACTATTTCTCAAGGTGTTTTGCATTGTTTTTAAAGATGGACAGCAAAGTGTATTGCAGAGATAAAAGTTCATGTATTATAAACAATGGAAGTTCAATAACAGTTATTTTGTTCATATTTAAAGTCTTAATTAGTTTGTAAGGGGTGAAAAGTAATACAACCCTGAGTAGACGATTATGCACAAAATTAACAGAGTCATAGTTCTAAATTCACATGTAAGGCTTCATGAAGGTAACAAATGAACATTAAACACATATAATTTTTTTTTCAAGGAGTCATGTCTGAATTTCTATCTGGACATTAGATCCGAATTGAAAGAAGAAAATACCTTTTATATGTGTGTGTGTGTGTGTGTGTGTTCTCAAGACAACTTGAAAGAGAATAGAGGTGGTTGTTTGTACACAAACAGCAATTTTGCAAATATCCTGAGCAAATATCTTCAGCAAGAACTAAAATGAAGAACATAAGGGCCTCAGCAAAGTCTGAAGCCAATGTAAGTGACTCTTCTGCCAGAGGAACAGCCACTTATGTTAGAAGAAGGCTCTTTAAGCTGAAGGAAGGCTTCGAACTTTGCTGAGTGAGAGTGGAGTGGCAAGATACATGCCAGTAAGCTTTCAAGAAAAGCTCACATAAAGTTCTCTTAGCATGCCATCACCAGGGTTTTGAAAAGAGCAGCAGATATAATGTGATGCTGTGACTTGTTCAAAATGTATTCTACAACATCCAAATGAAACTATGTTATCCTGGTCATCTTGCCATAAAAACTAAGAAAAGACCCCAGTATTTTAAACTGCAATATTACTATTGTATAATTAAAGTTTTCTAGCTAAGAACCATTAATTATGTATCCATAGTAAGAGAAGATGGTAATGAAATGGCGCTCTCATAACATTTTGTATTGGATAACATTATGAAGTAAGGCTTTGCATGTGACCACATGGAAAAATTGTATGGGGAAAAATAACTCTGGATTTTCTGCAGAAGAGTCAATGAAAAGGGCTCAGCCAATATCTCAGCCATAGTGTCATGTCCACTAATATTTTGCATAAATCCCATTCTGACATAGCTTTTCCATATCATTCTCCGTGGGTCACTTGAAAAAGTCACTCCATACAACATTATGGCTCTGAACATAGTATGTAGCGCTGGCTCCAGGTTTTGAAGGGAGCTCAGGCAAGATGTCTTCAGTAACTTCTTTCTCCTTCCTGACCACCTCCTTGCTGATGCCTCCTGGTTTGCCCTCTCTCTTTCACTCCAATCCAGACTGCCACCTGGACGGAGACAGCAAGGTAAACAGTAGCAGCTACTTCTTCTCTTCAATGCTATCATGACACACTCACTTCAAAATGGCAAGAATGCATAAAGAGAAGCAGCAAGACAATGTGGGCTTCAAGGGTGTCCACGGGGCCTCCTGCTGGAGTATGGGCCTTGGTAGGTACCCGTTTGTTGTTACTAGTCCTGATTTGAATACATTCCAAACTCAGGCTGGTTGTCCTATTCAAATTGTAGGGTAAATTAGGTCTGTGCATAAAACAGAAATGATCCTGAAGTTTACAGTTAAGTCATTATGCTTGCTAGAACCATGTACACACTGCAACTCTCATATTTATTAACTTCACTTATATCCCACCTTTCTTCTCAATGGGGACCCAAAGTGACTTACATCATTTTCCTCTCCTCTATTTTATCCTCACAACAGCCCTATGAGGCTGGTTAGGCTGAGAGAGTGTGTCTGACCCAAGGTCACTCAGCAAGTTTCCATGGCAGAGTGAGGATACATATCTAAGGAGACCTGAATTGAAATGGCTGCTAGAGTAAGGCCCTAATGCTTTGTACTGCTACAATCAGATTCTTATTGTTCTATATATTTTATGACAGAAACATTTCATTTGTGCTTCAATCACCATTGATGCAAGAAATATGCAGACATACCTGAGATGCTATCTGCTGCCATTACAAAAGCACATTCTATAATATGGCATTTCCCCCCTCTCTCTCAAAGTATTGACTTTTTTGATAGCCTGAAATGGCATTTTTAAAGGTTAAATGCACTGGCCCTGTTGAATCCCTTCCAGCTGCAAGCCTGATATTACATTGCCGGGAAGATTTTGCAGTGTCCATGACACATTGCTGTAATTCCTCATCCATAACTACATACATATGAACTCATCATCTTGAACAATCACTAATACAGGCTTTTTAAAATGCAACCTGCATTAATTACCCTTGGAAGGATTAAGGCATTCATTTTTTTAAACAAAAACAATGAAGACTGCACAAAATGGCCCTTATTTTGAATGACAGGGCAGATGTTACATATGTTGGCAATTGGGTCTACATGTGTCTTGCCCACCCACTCCTTTCTTGGTATTTCAGTATATTTTCAGGAGACCATATCACTACCCAATGCTAGAAGTTAATTTAAAAGCCAGTTAACCTGGGTGCAATGCAGATAACACACACAATGCTCTGTAAGTAATTTCATTTAAGAGAATAGGCAAAAGGCCAGAGAATGGTTGCTTCCTCCTTCAAATTGACAGATAATGGGTGAGCTGACACAGATTATTCTCCACAATAATCTGAACTCAGTGGCCTCTGAGCTGCTGGGCAGAGTTCCTGGGGCATGGCTGTTCTGCCATCAGTGGCCATCTAAGTCAGTACCAGAAAATTTTCTGGCAAGCTAAATGGCCAGTTCAGCCCCTTGATATTTCCAGTAGGCTGCAAGCATCACAGTAGGGGGCCAAGCATCTAATAATCCCAAAAGCAGAAAGCTGTTGTGCTCACATGGGAGTCTAAGGGCCAAGCTAGATGTTACAATATCCACAGGTCAGAGCCATGACCACTGTCATCATTACAGAGCTGAACTCTGCCTACAGTGCAGCAGGACCAGGCAATCTTGTTTCACCACCCTCCTATGCATCTTTTCAAGTGCTGAAACTGCCACCATGACTATTTCAGCACATGAAAAGTATGGGGATTAGTTGGTCCCATTTGCTACAGGGCCAATCAAGATCAGCCCATTGTGACATTTTTTAAATGACGTGAATTTATCTCTAAAATGGCAGCAGATTCCACGGGTCCAGCCCATCTATGCTGAAAAAACATGTTTCACCTACCTGTAACTGTTGTTCATCTAGGTCTTCCATGCAGGCACACATGGGACTGTGCACATGCAGGCTTGCCGATTTCGGAGATTTTATAGCTCAACACCACCAGGGGGCACCGCTGCCTCTCTGCACGCATGCACGACCATTCTTTCCCACCAAAAACGGTGTCTAAGAGGTGGGGTGCCCCAACATACCCTCAGTTCTCTTTTGCCACCATGCTGCAAGGTAAGTACCAGGAGTGTTAGCAGAGAAGGAGGGAGGGCATGTGTGCCTGCACAAAAGACCTAGATGAACAACAGTTACAGGTAAGTGAAGCACTGTTTTTCATCGACGGTCTTCCTGTGCAGTCCCACATGGGAGATTACAAAGCTTATATACCTGGGTGGAGGCAATGAAGAGTTGTCACAGGAAGATCGACTGCAGGACTGCTGTCCCAACTGCTGTCTCCCTTCTATCCAGGATGCCCAATGCATAATGTTTGAAAAACGTGTCAGCTGAAGCCCGCGTCGCTGCCCTGCAGATGTCTTGGAGTGGCACACCTTTCAGAAGAGCGGCTGATGATGCCTGGGACCTAGTGGAATGAGCATAGACTCCCAATGGACAAGATAGGTTAGCAGTTTCTTAACATTCTACAATGGTCTGAATTACCCACCTAGCTAAAGTTTGAGGGGTTGCCCTTTTACCTTTCTTCTGGCCTGAATAACACAGAAATAGATGGGAATCCACCCTAAATGACTTAACCCGATCCAAATAAAAAAGGAGTGCCCTACACACATTGAGAGAATGTAAAGCATTCTCAGCATTAGAACTCTGAGTGCAAAAAAATACTGGCAAGGGTATCTCTTGGGAAAGATGGAAACTAGAGACTACTTTAGGTAGAAACTCAACTTTTGTTTGAATGACTACTTTTTCCACATGAATTTTCAAAAAGGGGGGCTCACAGGACAATGCATCCAACTCCCCCACCCTCCTGGCCAAAGTAATGGCCACCAAAAAGACCACCTTCATAGAGAGGAAACATAATGGGCACATAGCCAATGTTCGAAGGGCTTAGACATAAGTCTGGTCAATACCGGGGACAATGACCATTGAGGAACAATAGATCTAACAGGAGGGAATAAATTATTTAATCCTTTCAAAAATAATTTGGCAGTGTGATGAGAAAAACCATACATATGCAAATATATAAAATACCTCTTAGTTTCATAGAATATCTGGTGTACTTTGTAAGAATTCCCTCTGTTTACTAGATCAACTATAGTTCCTTATATTGTAATAAGCATTACTTAGTATAATTACTACTCATTATTAACATAGACTTCTTGTGAGTTATAAATCTTTGTATATTTGTTACTTATTACTTGCTTTGACTTCATGCATGTTTTTAAATTTTGTGTGCTTATTGTTTAACAGTTTATAGTTGTGTTTTACAGTTTTAATAAAACTTTATTTAAAAAAAGAAAAAAAAAGAAAAACCATTTTGCGGTCTATCGGGGGATAAAAGGTGGAAATAGCCACCAAATACACCTTGGCTGAAGAATTGGAAACCCCCCAATGTTTCAATCCCCAAAGGAAATCTAAAAAGGCAGGGAAGAAAGGGAAAGGGTCTATACTCCATTCCCTACACCAAGCACCAAACTTCTTTAAATGCATAAGATTGGCGAGTGGACAGCCGCCTTGCATTCTGCAATACATGCATCACACCAGAGGAAAAAACTACTCCTGAGAGATCAGCCACGCTGTCAGTTTGAGTTTCTTTATCTTGTGGTGGAGCACCCCATTCCACATCAGAAGGTCCGATTCCTCTGGGAATTTGTACATCCTGCTGTGCAACTGCAGTAGAGTATGAAACCACGGTTGACGTGGCCAAAAGGGAGCTATCAGGATGGTCGAAGTCCTGTCCGCTAACATTTTGCTGATCACCCTGGACAATGTCCAAAGTGTTGGGGACATTAGAGAGGATGGGGGAAATGAGTAGAAGAGGTTTCCCAACCACTTGAGTGGAAACGTGTCCCCAAGAGACCCGTGGCCTAAGCTGCCTCTGGAGCAAAACTTGGGAGCCTTGTGATTCTCTTCGGAAGCAAAAAGATCTATTCTGGGATAACCCCACTTGAAAAGGACTGGATTTAGGTAAACATCCTGAAAGGACCACTCGTGGTTATCTCCCTGCAACCTGTTCTAATGGTCCACTAGTGAATTGTCTATGTCGGGGATATGCACCGCTTGTAACCACGTCAAATGATTCATAACCCAGTTCCAGATTCTCACTGCTTCGTTGCACAAAGTCACAGAAGCCGTGCCTCCCTGCTTGTTTATATAAAACATAGTTGTTGTATTGTCCGTGAAAATCTGGATGGTTCTGTTCTTCACCCCATCTGAAAAGGAAACCAAGGCATAGAAGGCCCTCAGTTCTAGAAGATTAATATGTTCCTGACCAATGTTCCCTCTAAGCTTTGGAGTGTTGTGAGCTAAAAATCTACTTTGTGAGCCGAAACAACTTCCATCAAAGTTTTGAGTGCACCTCCTTTAAAAAAAAAATTACAATCAAATTGTTTTGATTACAATTGAAACAATTTAACAATAAAAGCCATTAGGTGAAAGGGCCACAAAAGTCAGAGTATACTTCTGTATAAAAATGGATACGTCCATGCTGATTACAAAGGGGTAGTTGTATTAGTCTGTTGCTACAAAATAAAGCAATGGCACCTTAAAGACTAGCACATGTATTTCAAGATGAGCTTTTGTGAGTCAATGCTTACTTCTTCAGCCTCCTTCTGCACCAAGGCCAAGTTAAATGATGCCTCACCATGGTGGCGGCTGAGACACTACCTCCTCTCCTCAGCTCTCTGGGGCTGAGCGTATCCTAGCGATTTCAGGCAGCCAGGAAGGGAGGAGAGAAGTGGGATGAAGCTCCATCCCTGCTCCATCCCTCTAGGGCCCACCTGCAGATGCTGGCTGACTGGGAGGGTGGGGCCACCTGAGGGTTAGTGTCTGTGAGCTACATCTGAGAAGCTGTGAGCGGAGGAGTCAGAATCTGTGAGCGATTGCTCACGTGCTCACATTAGCGGGAACACTGTTCCCTGACACTCAGTCGAGTCCCACACACCATGAGAGTAGGAACCTTCACTATGGGCTCCCCAACCCAGATTAGAAGCATCTGTTGTAACAGATACTTGGGGCTGTCTACAACCAAACTGTACACCTTTGAAAAGGTTCACATCACTCAACCACCATTCTAATGAATGATTTTCCTAGGGACATTAAACCTCTTCTGTTGTGGATCCCTGTCTGGGGGGGGAGGGGGGAGAGATAAACCAAAGCTGCAGGGCCCTCATGTGCAACCTAGCCGATGGGACTACCGCAGTGGTGGACGCCATGCAACCCAGCAAGGTTTGGAAGAACTGGGCTGACTGAAAACGACATCTCTTAAGCCTCCTAATGAGGTTCTTAATCTTCACTGCTCTGTCTCGGGGCAGGAATCCAGAATTCTGGGTACCATCCAGAGTGGTCCCTATAAATTGTATAACCTTGGAAGGGGTAAGCTTGGACCTCTTCTGATTAACGAACAAGCCCAGACATAGGCAAGTGGTCAAGGTAATCGAAACTTGCCTAGTTACATTGTCGGCCGAGTGTCCCACAAGCAAATAATCATCCAGGTAGGGAAAAGTACAGAACCCCTGGAGCCTCAGGTAGGCCACTACAGGGCCCTTTAATTGTCAAAACTGCTTATGTGGTTAAGACTGGTCCTTGGCATGCTGTTGATGCGTGCCAGTTTTGGTCTTCTGGCCTGGTCTCATGGAAAAAGAGGATTGTGGACTCTGGTAACCCTGCTGATTCTGGTAGGAGTACCCCTGATAAGGTTGAAAACGCTGCTGCTGGCCTCTCTGGAAGGACCTATAGTGCGATCTGGATGCACCCTTTTGCTGGTGTTGTTGAAGCACGCCATATGAACGAGCAGTAAGTCTATCTTTCCGCTTCTTTGAGAGGTATTCATCAGTTTTGTCGGAGAATAAGGTGGTGCCCTCAAAGCTAAGATCTTCTACCCTATTTCTAGAGTCTGCCGGCAGAGCTGTGGTTCTCAACCATGCATAACGGCAAAGGACAACAGCTGATAGTAACGACCTGGCCGAAGTGTCTTCCATATTCCAACTAGCATTAATCTGGTGGCGGGAACGTCGAACAGCTTCCTCCTGAATGACTCTGAGAAAGATCTTTTGGTCTTCTGGTTGCTTGGTATAAAGGTGGTGACCTTATTCCAAAGAAGGAGTTGATAAGCCACCATCGTCGCAGAATAGTTACCAATCTTCACCGCAAATGCCATAGAAATATAAAACTTGCATCCCATTGTGTCCAGTCTTCTACTCTCCTTATCAGAGGGGACCAAGAGGGAACCTTGTTTCTGCTTTGCCTGCATCTCTTCCATCACTAAGGACGAAGGCAGAGGATAGACTGACAGGAAAGGACAGAGATCATCCTTCACTCGGTAAAGATTCTCAACTTTCTTGTTCATAGCAGGAGTGGAAGCTGGTTTTAAATTCAAGTCTTTTAGCAATTTCACAAAACCTTCGATCACAGGGAAGGAGATGGCAGGAGGAGTAGAAACAGAGTAAATATGCTGCAGGATTTTATCCATGAACTTCAGTTCAGCAGACGTTACATCAACCTCCAGAGCCTTAGCCATACGTTGCAGGAGTTCATTATACGCCCTAAAGTCATCCGTAGGGGATGCATCTTCCAAAGACCCAATCTCTCCTTCAGGTGAGTCTGAGATGGGAGAATCACTGGATCTATGACGTTCTATACCAGCATCTATATCAGGTTCCGAAGGGTGCGGGTTCTGTCCGAAGCCTGCTTAGGAATGAGCTGTCATGGAAGGAAATCTGGATTCTCTTCTAGAGGGAAGATCTGAATAATAGGAGCCCTCCCTGTAGTGACGATGAGAAGACCTTTAATCAGACAGGTGGCATTCTCTCGAGTGGCTTACATAAGAGTAGGGGCTCATCCTGCATCGGGAACGCCTTCTGCGTTCCTGAGAAGATTGAGAGGACCGGGAACCATGGGACAGTGACCTAGGACGTCCCGATGGGGTGGGAAGTCTGTCCAGTATAATAACATCCTCCTCATGACTGCTCTTGGAGTGAGGGGCACTGTGGGGTGGATGATCCCCCAATCCCCTGTGTTTCTTTCCAAGGGGTTCGGAACTGACATCCTCCGATCGTTCAGGAGGATTTGGAGCTGAGAGGACTCTTTCAAGGATAGCCTTATCATGCTTAGATGATTGATGCTTCCTCTTTTTCTTCTTTTTCTCAGGGTCAGAGCAGACTGGTGCCAGAACCGATGTCAGGTCCAACAGCATCAGAACTGAAGCAGAGTCCCCCTGCTTTCGAGGTGATGGTCGGTCTGAGATGGTAACTGAAACCGACAGCACCAGTTTGGGGAGACTTGGAACCAAAGGCTCATGAAGGAACATCATCCTGTTGGGCCCGAGGGGATGAGGTGACCACCACCAATGTCGAGAGCATTCGACTCTGAGGCGTCTTTGAACCTGATGGTGTCGTACTCAAGACAGTAGGGATTGGTTCCGATATGCTTCTGACCAAAGTCGGGTTCGAGTGTGACGGTAGTTTAGGCTCTGACTGGGGTGGAGAAGAGTGGGACCGCGGCATTTTAGAGCCAGTTGAAGTGGGACCAGGTTGGGTGGTGGAACCAGGCAAGGCAGAAGATCGTGCCTTAGCTGGTGGATCCGTCGCTTCCATAGCACATTTCCACAGGGAAGCTTGCAGTCTACCCTCCTGCTCAGATATGGCCTTCAAGGTGTAGGCTCGACAATGCTTACAAGTCTGCGTATTGTGGGTCTTGCCCAAACAGTAAAGGCAGCTTGAATGGCCGTCAGACTTAGTCATCTATCTGTCACAGGAGACACACCATTTGAAGAGTGCTGTTTCCGACATCATCAAAGGATTCCATGATCAGAAGAGCTATGAACCTCTCTCTTCAGTGGCAAAAAACGAACTGAGAGTATATCGGGGGCGCCCCACCTCTTAGACACTGTTTTTGGCAGGAAAGAATGGCCGCACATGCGCGCATAGAGGCAGGGGCACCCCCTGGTGGTATTGAGCTATAAAATCTCTGAAATCAGCAGGCCTGCGCATGCGCAGTCCCATGTGGGACTGCACAGGAAGACCATTGATGAACATCTAGTTTGGCCGTAAGAAGCTCCTAAAATGATGTCAATTTGGGAGAGGCAAAGTTTATTAGGAGGAAGGATTTTTTCTGCAGTTATAGAGGATGGAGCCCTCCAAACAAATGTTTATCTTCTGGAAGGTGATCAGGTGTGTAACCTGACACGTCAAAGTGGAGAAGAGGTTACCATCCCAGGAATAATTACAAACAAGGGGAGGAAGGGATTTAGGAGTGTGACTTGAGGAGGGGCAGTCTATAGCCTGATCAGAGAGGTGAGCAATTTATATTGTAAAAACTGTTCCTCTTAGTCAAACTGTCTAAGATAGGAAACAAAAGAAAGTTGTCTGTATACAGGCATGGATCATGTGTTTAAGTAATGGAAATGATAATGCTATTAGCTTCTGCTAGTAGCTAAAGGCACACTGATTAATTGCTGGGGTTCCTTGATTAATGGTCTGAATGTCAGGCACTAGGCAAGCGGATGCCTAAGATACTATTCCTTTCCCATTAGTGTGATTGAATTGTGTCTAATCCTGTTTACTCTCCTGTCTCTCTGCCTCCATGATGGCCTGAGGCAAAACCATAGATGCAAGCTTGGGGCCAGTCACAGACTTTCAGCCTAACCTTCCTCACAGGGAAGGTTAGGCTGAAGTGTTAAAAGGCCTTAAATAATTTAGAATTATTCCACCCAATCAGGAGGTGTTACATGTGTGTTGGATCGGGATGCAACTTTGTTTAGGATGGCATTGCCAGTCTAGTATTAGATCCAGAGAAGTTAGCCGTGTTAGTCTGTAGTGGCAAAATCAAAAAGAGTCCAGTAGCACCTTTAAGACTAACCAATTTTATTGTAGCATAAGCTTTCGAGAATCAAGTTCTCTTCGTCAGATGCATCTGACGAAGAGAATGTGATTCTCAAAAGCTTATGCTACAATAAAATTGGTTAGTCTTAAAGGTGCTACTGGACTCTTTTTGATTTTCCAGTCTAGTATTCTTTCCCAGCAGTGTCCACAAAGCTGCCGCTGCAAATTAAGAACCAGGGCAATGGTGAACTCCTGTTGTTTGTCTCCATTTGGCATTTCAAGGTATCCTGCCCCTGTACATAGAGGTTCCATTAGATCATCACAGCTGTTGGTAAATCTATCCTCTAAATGTCTAAATCTTTTTAAGTGTCATCTAAGGTCATGATTACCACTTAAGCCGATAACAGGGAATTTTGTTAACACAGATTGTAGAAAAATGCACTTATCCATTTTGTTTCTTTTTAAGTTAAAATATCTTGGGTTAGGCTTTTGAGATTTTTTTTTCCTTTTGAGATTTTTTCTTCTGAACATGAGCTAAAGCTCCCTTTTGGACTCTGAAACTTGCTGAAGGTAACATCTGGAACAAGTTCAGAGACTTCTAGTGAATATAGCCTAGCTTAAATAGTCTGTCATTGTTTTGTGCTTCTCCACATTCTTCTATCTTTATTTTGTTTGCTTTTGCAGTTTTAATAAATTATTTTTTCTTAATTTGGTTTAGAGTTATTGAGAGTTGCTTCAAACCTGTTCTTTGGCCATTTTACTACATGTTATCCTGTTAGTTTGTTTCTGCACTCAACCTGCTAAGTGCCTACCTCACAGAACTGACTTTCTGGTAAAACCTGGTAGGGCTGTGAACTTGCCTCTTGGTTCCACAGCTGAAGGTTTAGTTAAGAGAAGCTGGTGGCAGCTTTCTACCCTGGCAGTGAGGCTTCACTCACCAGTCCTTTTGGAACTTTGTCTTTTGACACCAGCAGGTTACTGGCGGCCCCCTGGGAACTCAGACAGGCTTGCTGGAAACCGCTATACAGATCTTAGACTTTTTCTGCCTCCAGTTAATTTGGGACAGCTAATCTCAGTGTCATCCTCACCAAAGTTACACCTTTCAAAACCCATTGAATTTTACTGTCAGTTTGTTACATATGAAGTGGATATACTGCCACTTGCATGAATAATAAAATTGGAATTTGTACATTTTATGATCTGACACTTTGAAAAAAAATCATTCAGAATTTGTAATTTTGCAGTTTATTTAAATATGTATTTATTAATAAAGAAACAACAAATTAATTAAAGCATTTATGTATGTATACCTTTCTTTTCTCCCCAGAGGGAATGCAAAGCATCTTACATTGTTTCCCTCTCCTTCATTTTATCCTCACAACAACCCTGTGAGGTTGGTCAGGCTGAGGGTCTGTGACTTGCTCATGGTCACCCAGAAGAGTGGGGATTCAAACAGGATCTCCCAGATCCTAGTTCAACATTTTAACCACTATACCATACTGGCTCATTAGGAGCTCTACAAATGGTATAATTGGTATATATCAACAAATAGGTATATTTGTATCAACAAATAGGTATATATCAACAAATAGGTATATATCAACAAATAGGAGGTAGTCTGGAATGGAACTGATACCTTGGTTGCACATACTAATTAATGTTTGTAATTCAGTAAGCATAGGCTATTTTTCAGTCAAGGGAGTTGGTCATAAATAGCCACTGTTGCACAACTACTACCAAGGTTTTACTGGTACTTAAATTTTCTAAGGCAATGGAGATTCCTCTTCAACTCTTGACAATCAATTGGCTCATTATGATGTTTCTTAGCTTATAGCCAGTGTTCTTTAGCTAGAGTCACACCAATCCTAAAATCAATCCACACTTACATCACTCTCCTTATGGGCTGCTTCACGGAAGACAAATTTTTCACATGGAAATTGAAAATGACTAGATGTTTTTTTTTCTTTGAAGGGTGCTTGAGCACAGGAAATTTACCTTGTATTAAGCAGCCCTAAATCAACTTGCCTTTAAAACCACTTGGCCTTAATGGTATAATAACCAAGAGAATTTACATTATTTTCCCCCACTTTGGTTTCTTTCATATAGGATCTTTAAACCTGCTTTGGCTTCTGAAGGCAAACTAACATACACCTACAGGAAAAAGTGTATGTGCACACATGACTGGACGAAACAGGTTTGGGAATACCTACATTAAGACTTCATTAACTGCAGCAGGGCAGAGTTTTATTCTTAAAGTTTGTGAAACCTAAAAAAAAAACAAATCTGTTTGTCTTCAGAATGCAAAGCGGATTAAAGCCCATGTGGAAAGAACCTCTGTGTGGCACAACCAAGGGCACCATTGACCTTTACAGAGCTGGAATCTACAAGTAAAGTAAATGACATTTAGCGGGGGAAGAGAACAGAAATGGTAACATTTTCAAATTGAAAAATGCATCATTTTCTGCTCATTTTGTTTATCACAGAATCCCCAACTAATCCTGTGCCTTTACTTGCAATGTTTGAAAATGACTGTCCTGTTTCACTGATGTGCTTCAATCAAGCACGTAATTCTGAATGCTGGCAGATTCAGGCCCCAGAGGCCAGAGTACCTGGAAACACAGAAGTAAGGCTGGAATGGAGATGAATCCTGGATAGAAGATCAAGCCAATGGCATCTTATATTTCGTTTGGCTTGAGTGAAAGAGCACAATAAGTGCAGTTATTATAAGGCAGGCCAGAGAACTCGTGAACAGTGGGGTGGGAGGAAAGAGGCAGATTGCAGAGAAGCAGGCAAGAAAACAAGTTCAGTAGTATGGAAAAGCATCTTCATGGTAACCGGAGGCTTTCCAGATCAGTTTTCTAAAGTGGCATACAACCAGTTTTGGAGCTTACAGACAGTACCTGGAGATTGGCTCTCTGGATGATCTCCCAGGATTTAGGAGGATTCTGGTTCATGGCATTTATACTTTGGCATTAATTGCTCACAGTTCCACCTTCCATATACAAGCCATGTGCTAGCACGGGTTGTGGGGAAGTGGTAATTGATTCACAAGATTTGTGGTCTTAGTCCTACCGGGCCTGATCCATTCCAATGGATTGTGGCTACCAAAGGTGCAGGAAACATCGTGTCTGCCTATTCTTTGTGAGTTTGCCGGGGCAGGGGAATGCTTTTGCCTTTGTTCTTCATTAGAATACATTAGAGCCAATACATTTTTTCTAAGAAAGTAGCAAATAAAATTATTAAATATTTGTTAAAATAAATGAGACACAAATTTAAAGAGCCAAATATGTGACTAGCATCCCATTTCTCAAGACAACACATCCTAACCCTTCTATTTTAGATCTTAGAATAAATTTTAAAAGTGAGAGTTTGGGCAGGAGGGAAAATACAGCAGAGAAATGTATGAAGAGTGTGAAAAGGAAGTATGAGATGTTAAAATCTTGTCATTTTTATTCATTTGAATGTATAAGGATATAAAGAAAACGTGTGATATGTAAATAAATCTAGGCATTCTAGATACATATATAGTCCCAACTGAAGAACAAACTCAATCACAAACTTTTAATAAGCAATCTTTTGTAACTAGTAGTCCAAGTCCTCTTTTAACACTAGCCCACTAGCAGATGGCTATGTAGCATCAAGATTAAATCCGTGCATTTAAGACTGGACTATAAAAAGATCTTGTGAAACATCTCTAAAATGTAGTTTAAACTCAATAAAAAGAGCAGTTTGAGTCACTTTTTGAGAAGGAAACAGAAATCAAATTAGACAGAACAGTTTTAAAGTTCAAAGCAGCTATGGAAGGGGTGGAGTGTGAATTAGGTTGTAGGGTTGCTAGCCATAGCTGGGATGTTCATACTAGTGTCATGATGAAATGCAACATCACTTCTGGTGCATTCTGAAGTGACATGACATCATTATATTGGGTAGTACTTTATTCTTCCAAAACTCCATGATTAAGAAATAGAGTTTTAGGTGGATCCTAGAGTGTAACTCCGATGCAACACATTACTTCTGGTTTTATGCCTGAAACAATGTCACATTAGCATGTCAACAATCCCATCTCAATTTTTATCCTGCTGTCCTGTGACATGAGGATGGGGAATGGAGGCAATAGTGGAAGACCTCACCCCTTTAGTTGAAGTGTTATGGAAGGAGGGCATGTTTAACCCTGTCCACAGAGCTGTTTTCCTGATTTAAATTATCCACCCTGCCTAGCTTTCAGGGCCACTGAAAGGAGGGACTGAGGGAACAAAATTCAGGAGACCCTATCAGCTCGAGGGCCTGTGAAGACAAGAGTCATGCTGCATTCAGCAAATGTATTTCAAATGATTTTACCTTTAATACATTTCTGCACTAGGTGCACAGGGAAGGTGGAGCATAGTAAACAGCAGTAGCTTTAACTATCTGCTTGCTGCACCTTTTTGCAAACTTTACTACAAGGAAACTGAGGTAAGTACTTGCCTATCATTAGATGCTGATAAGCCATCAACCCAGCCAGCACTGGAATGGCAGGACTAGCCAATGCATCTGATAGTTGCTACAGTAATTACCAGGCTGCAGTTACCTTGTTAGAAGGTTGTTTCCAGCACTCTGTTGCCATTTTTCTTTCATTCTTCCCAGTTCCATAGTTTTGTTTGTCCAGCTAGTTCTTGAAAAGGGGTAGTGCTGATAGTGTGTTGTAGTAAAATAAACCACCTTTCCTTCTCCTTCTCTCCCTCTTTTCCATACTTTTCTTCTCTTTTATTTCAGTGCCTTTCTTCCATGGTTGGTCTTCATTTCCCCCACCCCTTCTCATTTTTCTGTGTCCTCATGCTTTATTTTCAGGTTTTACTCTTAACTTCTCCTCATCCCTGTCCCACTTGGCAACTTCTTAATAGTAGTATAGCAGCAAACCTCTGTTAATCATATGAACAGAAGGCATGTGGTGATGGTGGCAGAGTTAATATTTCCCCATGATCTTTCAAAGCCGTGAAAGTATGTCCCCCCACTCTTTTACATACATATGTGCCATCAAATTGCAATGAAATTATGGCAACCCAACAAGGGGCTTTCAAGGCAAGTGAGAAGCAGGGGTAGTTTGACATAGTCTTCCTTTGCAGAACAATCCCAGTCTTCCCTGGTCTCCCATCCAAGTTCTGAACAGGGTCAACCTTGTTTAGCTTCCAAGATCTAATGATATCAGGCTATACCACAGAGACCTCCTTCCTCTCTCTACCCCTCTGTATGGCAGGGGGATGTTCATCTGTTTTAGTGGTTATAAATGTGGAACAGAAATCAGAACTCTTTCTTTTTCTTTCCCTTTGAAGGCAGGGTTGTGAAGCTTTAAAATTCAGAAATAATTGATCTATGAGCAAGGTCAGGGATTGGTGCCTGGGTAGAATCTCATGAGCTTAGAGAAATCTGTCATTTCAGTCTTGAACTAAAGGTGGGATCAGAGCTGAATCTGGCAAATAATGGGTGGAGCACAATCTACCAGGTAATTAACACAGCAAAATCTTAAACAGAATTGCTCTTAAATATTGGTTAACTAGCGGAGTATGGTTTTATTCATTAAACTGGTAAAATAAGGCTGCCAAAAGGAAAAAAAACCTACATAATGTCTTGAATCAAGTCCTCAAATATTATATCCATCATCAAAATAACAACAGATTGCAGCAACATGTACAGCAATCATTTGAAAACTACAAGTTTGTTTTCTTTCTTCCTGCTAAATGTAGGCCCAGTAAGAAAGAAAGCAGCTTTCCCTAGTAGCAGTGTTTGTTTTGGATCCATATGCAGCAGATTGTCCAATGCTGATCATTTGAAACACATGGCTAAGTCTACTGGGTGTACTGAAAACCTGGCTGTCCTTTGCTCTTCATGTTAACTCATAACTTTAGCCTGAAATGGAGGGGAAACAACTTCTTCATCCAAAGAAAATTAAATCCCTCCCCAGGTGGGAAGCAATAATTTTTCAGCTAAGAAATGCTAACGTCTAAGAGGACCTGATAATGGGAAGGCTTTGTCAGCAGTCTAAACATGTTTTAAAAGTGGCTAGCAGTAGGATCTCACTGACAGAAATGTGCATCTGAGACGATGCCAGTGATACTTAGCACAGCTGCTCATGGACGGGTGCCTAATTGAATGTTGTTTGTCTCAAGATTTTCCAGTGGACCATTTCAAGTGGCAGCCTGCAGCTGATGTGCCATATAACCCGCATTAACATCTCACCTGCAAAATACATAATTACACACAAATCTGCTGATTAGATGCAAAATGTGAACAAATGCCAGTGGTTGAGTTTCAAGAAGCATCCAGGCATGTCCGCAGCAGAAATACTGAGTGCATTGTTATCCATTGCTACACCCATTTGCTGCCTCTCCACAAGAAGTCCCTATTAGTGAGACCCAGTTTGAGGGTGGGGGGAATAATTAAAACCAGTACCTTACAGTTAGCTTGTTATTTTAACAGTTATGATACAAGCCTGTTTTATTTGTATCAGTTTTCTTTTGATGAGTGCTCTGCTGGATCTTTTCTACATACAGCATAATGTCAACCAGAACCATCCTATTTATTTATTTATTTATTTATTTATTTATTTCACATTTCTATTCCACCCTCCCCACAAGCGGGCTCAGGGCAGATCACAACAACCCATTAAAATACAATAAAATTCCATTTCCATAAAAAATTTTAAAACATCATTAAAATAAAAACATATTTCTAATTATTAGAGATGGGCACGGACTGGCATTTGCCTATGGACCGCCGGTTCGGGGTTCGTGGGCTTCCACGGACCACGGTCCACGAACTTTTAACAGACCAGGCCCAGTTCGAGAACCGGTTCGAGTCAGAAAAGGCCTTGGTTTTCCCACAGATTTTCACTTCAGTCGACTTTCCCCACCAAAGGTTCTCATGTAACGCTCCTCGATTATCACTTTTCCAAAGAGACAAACAACAACTTCCCCTCCCCTATTCTGACTGACCCTTACCCACCCTTGGGGGAGGGAGAGAGACTTGTGCTCCTGTCCAGGAGAGGTGACTGCCAGCAAAACCCACCTACATGGGGCTGCATCAACAAGAGATGCCCTCCCCGGGGGCGGGGAGACCAACTCTCCATGATGGGAAATGAATGGATGTACTTGAGTGAAAGCCAACTCCGCAACAGGATCATGTAGCAATTCAAAGGCCCCTTGCTGGAATGGAAGGCACAGGAGGGATGGAAAGGATGTCTTCCACACCTTGAGGGAAGGAAACTTATGCTACCCTGTTCAGAGGGAGCCTCTTTGGGCAGTGGACAACGAGTCCCACCTTAGTGACGTGGTGTGTCAGCTTGCTTACTATCAAGCAAGCTGACCTGGGCCACTGTCCTACTTCTCACAGGACTTTGGGGATTGACCCTCAGAGGGGCCCTTGCGCTCGCAAGAGCAGGATGGTCGCCGACGAAACCCACTTCACCGAACGTGATGCAGTCCATCAAGGAAGCTCATCATGTGCCTTAGACTGTTTTGTCAGCATACAAATCATATCAAGAAAAAGAGGAGGTACTTAGAAGGTGCCAGGGACAGGGCTCGTCGTCGGGAGGAGGATAATATATGTTTGTAAAGCTCAGTCATCATGTGCCTTACACTGTTTCGTCAATATACAAATACAAATCCACTATTTAGGGAGTGAAAAAGGCTTAGAAAGAAGTGAAGCAGACAGAGCCCCCCAAAATGTGCTGCCAGTGGTTCTAGGGTGGGTGTTTCACAGAGGCCAGTAGTAGTCTTCCTCCTGCACCTCAAAAGCCAGGCTGGAAATATCCCCCCAAGTCACCCACTATTTAGGGAGTGAAAAAGGCTTAGAAAGAAGTGAAGCAGACAGAGCCCCCCAAAACCTGCTGCCGGACATCAGAGAGTGGATGTTTCACAGAGCCTAATAGCACTCTCCCTCCGCTTGCATCTCATCAGCAGCCAAGAAAGAATGTGGGGGAAAGAAGGCAAGAACTCAGGCAGACAACGGCCAAAGCTGCCTTGCACCCACTGTGGGTCTGTGAGTGGGTGGTGTCAGAGCACAATAGAACCCACCAGCAACCCAGAAAAAAGGAAGAGATTTGGGGGGGGGGGATTAAGCCCGAGAAGAACCCAAGGACTCGAAAAACGCAGAAAGAAAACAGAGTAACCTGATAGTGCGGTAAAAGGATTTTTTAAAAAGTGCTCTCAAGAAAACTAGAATAGAAAGGAGGAGAAAAAAATTAAACAGGAATGGAGAAAAGAGTAAGTTCTCTTGCAACTGAAGCCCCAAAGCCCCAAGGCACAAGCCGCGCTCTCACACACAAAAAAACCCCTTCCCCACAGCAAGCAGTTGCTAAGCTAACTCGCATCCCCGTGCCAGTAAAATGGAGCGGAGCTTCGCACGCTTTGTCTTTTATGCAGAAAGGCTGGTAATCTCTGTTTGGCTGACAGAGCTGCCAATCAAGGTTTCCTGGGCTAAGATTGGTGTGTTCCAAATGGGGAAGGTGGCTCCACACCGCTGCCGAGGAAATTGTTTGAGTGGGAATCCTGGCATGACGGGCCAACAGACACACGGACAGAAAGCCCCAATGTTTGGCGGTTTCGTGAGAAAAACAAGCGCCCATGGTCCGCATGTTCGCGAAGGATGGACTGGGTAAGTTCGTGACAAAATTAGGTCCGTTATGCGGACTGTGCCCATCTCTACTAATTATGCAGTCAGCCTTACAAACTAAAACAGGATGGTGGACAGCCTTCACGGGGAGGGTTAGATTTTATACACTCCTTGTTGTTTCAGGCCAGTGGAGGCCCAGATCTCAGCCATGTGCCTGGCAGAACAGCTCTTACAGGCCCAGCGAAAAGATAGTAGGTCTTGCCAGGCACCAGTCTCAGTAGACAGAGTGTTCCACCAGATGGGAGCCAGGTGGGGGCCTGGACCAAGAAAGCCCTGGCTCTGGTTGACGCTAAGCGGGCCTTGGAGCTTATGGGCCCACTACATCAGCAGCCAGCTGATGTCGCTCTGTACCATTAAATTAATGCAGTTGGTATCCTATGGATTTCCATCCAGTTTAAATGGAGTGTACTTTGGCACCATGGGTCTCTTTATTTTATTTATAGCCCACCTTTCTCACTGAAACTCAAAGTGGCATGCAAAATATAGAAACGATGCAAGACATCCACTGAAAAATAGAACAGGAGGACTAGGATTACAAAATTAGAACACAATACAAACAATACAAACACAATTAGAACACAGTACAAACAAAAACACTTGACATACCATGAACAATGCAGATGAAAGATTACAAAAGTAGAAGAAAAGGCAACATTTAAGAAAATACACACACTAAACAGTGCAATAAATCACAATCCTATTCCATTTAAAAAGCACCCCATTGAACCATACCATTATACTACATCCTTGTTTCTTTCATAAAAAGTCCATCTGCACAATTCTGGTCTACACATTTTGTGCAATGATTCAGTTTCAGGAACCGTCCTGACCTCCTCAGAGAGGCCATTGCCCAAAGTGATGGGTGTGTGTGTGTGGGGGGGTTTCCACTGAGAAAGCTCAAGTATGGACAGTTATTTTTCCAATCCCCCATTCACAGGGTAGCATGTTCAGAAAGCTTTGCTCAGATGAAATGATGCTGTCAGGTGTAGCACATTAAAAGTGGTAATCTTGAAGATATATGGGTCCAAGACCATGAAGGAGTGGGCTAAAGCAAATAAAATGAATTTCAACAGAGATAAATGTAACGTTCTGCATTTAGGTAAGAAAAATCAAATGCATAATTATAGTATGGGGGAGACTTGTCTTGGCAGTAGTATGTGCAAAAAGGATATAGGAGGTCTTAGTGGACAATACACTGAACAAAAAGGCAAATGTGATTTGGGGTTGTATCAACAGAAGCATAGTGTGCAGATCACACAAAGTGATGGTATCACTTTACTCTGCTCTGGTTGGACCTCACTTGGAGTATTGTGAGGTGGGTGGAGCTGAGAGAGCTCCAAGAAGCTGTGACTGACCCAAGGTCACCCAGCTGGCTTCAAGTAAAGGCAAAACCACAACAACTATGGAGCAACCCTCACAAGAACTGAACCTAACAATATAATACAAGAGCAAACAATATAACAAACAATATAATAAAATGTAACAATTTTTTTTCTTTTTTGGGTTTTTTTTAAATAATTTTTATTGATAATAATAATGCTTACAATACAAAATAGTTACAAAGCTTTTAAATATTCTTAGTGAAACTTTTGTGGTTTACAGTATAAGATAACTTTCTAGTAGATAGTCTGAAATTGTTTCACAAAAGGTAAAATTTAGTCATAAACTTGGGCTTGAAAATAGTTAGAAAAAAGGCAGTAATATGTAACTATCATTGAATCATTTCAACATTACCAGACCAAATCCTTTCCCCCTCCCCCTCCCCCCTTCTTTTCCCCCTAAAGATAGTTATCAACCATAAATTCTCCTGACTTTCTCTTCCCTCCCTCCTCACCCCCTCCCCTTTCTACCCTTCCCCTAACCCCACATATAGACAATCCTGACACGGTGACCTGTAGGTAATACCTAACAGGTTATTGGTATAGAATACCAATTCCAAGTGCAGGAAAAGACAATGAGGGCTAAGTGCAATTACCCCCTATCCCCCCTACCGCCCCAATCCCCTATGATATCTTAATTAAATGCTTTTTTCATTAACTTCACAACATGAAAAATTATGTCCTGCTTATTGTGAACAATCCTTTAATTCAAACGAACAGGTATTTTGCTATTCTTAATGGGAGATAAGGCAGATAACACTGATGTATTGTCGAAGGCTTTCACGGCCGGAGAACGATGGTTGTTGTGGGTTTTCCGGGCTGTATTGCCGTGGTCCTGGCATTGTAGTTCCTGACGTTTCGCCAACAGCTGTGGCTGGCATCTTCAGAGGTGTAGCACCAAAAGACAGAGATCTCTCAGTGTCACAGTGTGGAAAAGATGTTGGCAGGTCATTTGTATCTACTCAGGAGGGGTGGGGTTGAGCTGAGTCATCCTGTAAGAGTTTCCCAGGGTGTGGAATGCTAATGGCGGGAGGCTTCCCTGTATCCTGAGGAGGTTCTTTTGCATATGGATTGGGGCTTGATGTGCTAATCTTCTCTATACAGCAATACAGCCCGGAAAACCCACAACAACCATCGCAGATAACATTCTGCTTTTCTGAGTGTTCCTCTCCATTCCTATTGCGGGGTCAATTCCAATAGCTCTAAGAAGTGTTTCTCCAGACTCTTGATCAATAGCTCTGTAAATTTGTTGTTGATGTGTGACTTCTAGATGAACAGGATTAGTCCATTTATAGTTGATTTGAGCTTTCTTTAGAGCCTCAGATGTTCTTTTCAGTTCTCTTCTTTTGTTCAGTACTTCTGGTGGTAAATCAGTGAAGGCTAATATTGGGGTTCCGTTGTAGTCAAGTGCTCCCCTCGCTCTAGCAGTTGCAAGAATTTTTTTCTTAATGTTTCCATTTAGAAAGGTAGCAATGATGTCTCTGGGATACTTGTTCTTTCTGCTGTTTCTTGATCCCACTCTATAAGCATTTTCTATTTTTATAGTCTCATCTTCATCTTCATTCCACTGCAGTTGCTTTATTAGCCACGATGCCAAAAAGGCAGCTCTTCATTTGTATTAATATTTTCTTTAAATCCTCTAAATTTAACGTTCCTCTGTCTTATGGTCATTTCCAACCTTAATAATCTTTCCTGTTGATAAGCATTTTTACGCTGAAGCTCTTTGACTTCTATCTAAGTTGCATTCTTTATTTCTACCGCTTTATTAGCACTGTGGGTTGCTTTATTTATTTCGATTTTCATTTCAGCAAATTGCGCTGTAAATTGCTGTGACAACATTTTTATGTTGTCAAACAGATTTTGTTCCATTTGTTTTATCAATTGGGAAAAGCTGTCCCGTTGGGAGGGTGAGCTGATTTCGGCAGTTTTAGTTGCACCCGCCATTTTGTCTTCCTCTCCCTGCTTTCTCCCTGGCTCGAGTGCTGTTTCCAGGTTTGGAAAAAAGTTCTGTAAGTTTTTTATTGCCTTTACCTGGTGCCACTTTTTCTTGGACATCTGCTTTCCCATAATTAATGTGTTTCTTTTCATTGTGACGATTTTAAAAGGGGAATTGGAGGGGGGGCGGAGCTCTTGCACTAAGCATCCTTCCTCCTCTACGTCGACGCCACGCCCCAAATTTAACAAAATTAATGTACCAATAATGAATTAAAGTCCAAGGAATGAACCAGACATAAAAGTAAGCCCCCACACAAGAGAGACACAGGCAGCAATAGTCAGTGCAACACAGCAGTGTAGTAAGGTGCAAGATAAGTGCAGTAAGGATCTTTAAACATCTTGTTTGAAGACAAAGGCTTTAATTCTTAATGTTGCTTGACTTGTGTCTCTGTTGTGGCAACATGATGCCTACAGAACCAAAAAGCCTGTGAACCAAAAAGCCAGGCTTTTTGGTTCTGTAGGCATCATGTTGTCACAATAGATATTCTAGGTGCTTCACTGTGTTCAAGGTGGTCCTCCGTTTTTTCGACTCCTGAGAAAGAGAAATTGAAACAAGTTATTTGCTGGCTCCTTGTAGAGTCGTTGGGGTCTTTGTACCCCTTGTTTGGTCATGGACACCTGCAGAGAAAACACACAAGACATTAAATTTTGTTATATTGTTTGTTTTATTGTTTGCCCTTGTATTATATTGTTAGGTTCGGCTTCAAGTGAAGGAGCAGGGAATTTTATCCAGTTCTCTAGATTAGAGTCCTACCACTCCTAACCACTACACCAAACTAGCTCTCTCTAATGTTATGATTATTACTTAATTAGAAGTAAGATTTATTTTATAAGTACATAAGTGTGATGGTTGCAGATTTTTGATAAGTGTATTGGTTACAGAGGAGTTCTTAAGCTTGGTGGTTTCAAAATAGTTATACATTCTTAAAGATCAATAATCAGGTCAAGTAGAACTTTCCCTTTGCCAGGGAAAACTTTGACTCTCAAAAGCTCATACCTTTGAAATCTAGTTGATCTTTAAGGTGCAACTGGACCTGAATCTTGCTTTTCTACTATAGACCAACCCAGCTACCCACCTGAAACTATTCTTAAAGTTATATTAACAGAGAGTAATTTTCCACACGTCTTCACTAACAGAATAAACTCTTTTCATATCCACACAAACCTAGATTCACCCAGGCCTTCCCAAGCAGCTTGCCTGACCTAATATTATAATTATAACTGTGCTTGTATACCGCTCTTCTAAACAGATTGCCCCCCTAGTCGGAATGAAGAGACAGACACAGGTGCTGGATCTAAGGGCCACTTTATTAAAATTAACCTCAACGAGAACATTAAACATAATTGCGGCAAGGGTAAAGTGGTACAGGTCAAGCCATGGGGTCACCCCTAGACCTCCGCCTTGACCTGCCTGGGTGAGCCCCAAAGCCCCGGGTGTGAGCCCTCCATGTGGATGGCTAGGAGACCCGGCCAGCCAGGCAAATTGGTTCCCCCCTTTCAAGCTCCCTTACAGCAGTAAGGTAAGGACTTGCACTTGGGGTTCCCCCAGGCAATCTGCCCACATGCACTGGCAGCTGTCACAAGCAGTACTAGCCGCTCCTAGCAGAACCCTCTTCCCTACCAATAGGGAAGTGCCGAGGGTGCTCACCGGCCTGCTGCTTCTAACTGAACTCCATCCCGCTAGTGACTCCACTAACAAGCACCACCCAAAGCCAATTTCTACCACTCGAGTCCTGGTGCAAGGTAGGCAAAAAAACTCCTCAACCCTTCTCCAATTACAGATGAGAGGAAAAAATACCTACCTAGCTCTGAATACAGCAACCAACTAATCCTGCACCAAAACAGGGTGAGGAGGGTGGGCCGAGCGTTGAATGACTCTGAAGCCGGGCAGGCAGAGCTGCCTGAAGAGGCTGTTAGCTCCGCCCACCTGGCAATGCCCCAGATGTCTGGGAAAGCTGCTTCTGTTCTCCCTCCTTCTAGGAGGGCAATCAACGGCCCCCTCCTTGAGCAGCTAAAGCTGCCCGGAGGCATGGCTGCATTAGTGCCTCACCCAAAGCAATGAACAAGTTAGCGTTATTATTATCCTCACTATACAGCTGGGGAGCTGGGGCTGAGAGGAGTGGCTTACCCAAGGCCACCTACTGAGCTCATGGCAGTAGTGGGATTCAAACCAGTAGAGTGCTGATTTGCAGCTGAACCACTTAGCCACTGTGCTGCAGCAGCTCTCTAGACCTAGACAGAATGAGACCCTTTCAGGCTTCCATACAGGTTGCCTGACTTAGAATAACCTCTCTCTGATATACACAAAGACTGACTGAAAACCTTTCCTCTGTTCTCAGATTAAATTAAAACATCCACATTATTCAGCAGAAATAAAATACAAGCACTTATTTACATGCAAAACATAACACATATACTTAATTAAAAGACTTTAATGACATTAGAATGAATGATTTCTCCTCTGCAAATCAACATTTTCTGTGACCAGGTATTCTAATGATTTCATAACACTATTACTGCAATTCATAATTTCTTAGAGCTAGTATCAATATGTATAGCCTCATAAACATGCTGTATTCAAATAATGTTAGTTTCACTGGAATTCAGATAAGTTTGTTGTCTGCGTGTGTGTAGTTATGTCTTCAGGTGATAAAAAACATGATGGATGATATGACAGATTCCCCACAGTTAACTGGAGTGAAAGGGCTTGCTGACTAACTTGCCAGTTGAGTTAACAGCTAACTACCCTAAGGCAGCAGATAAAAAAGCAGGGCTTTTTTTTTAAAGGCAAGATAGATTTGTGTATTTAATCTCATAAACCCTCGTTCTCAGTGAGGCTGCAAAAAAGAAAGAACAAAAAGAAATGCTTTTCCAGCTATGTTTCCTGTTAGTTAAACAACCTTACTAATTTGAATACAAAGGGACTCGCTAAAAGGAAGGCACAGCAATGAGAGTTTTACTGATAAGGGTTTTTAAGCTCTCAATAGACCAGACTGGCACGGGATTGTACAGGTATCTCAAGAGCTTGTATAAATTGTATGCTACAGTCTTTGTATAATCAAGGTCATCATGTGTCAAAAGGCAGCTGATAATTGCCTGCATGCTATGCTAGCGCACATCATACTGAACGAAGAGCTTCCTCTAGTGTGGTGCTTTAATGGGACCGAAAAACCTATCATCCTGTAACTGCTCATGAGAAAGTATGCAACAAATACCAGGTGATCGCTACATTATGGTTCTCTCTTCTAAGGTGATATTTGGGGAAGCAGGATATGATTACAGAGGTGCAACAGAGTTGAAGCCCTGACACACTTGTCCGTTGATAATTGAAAGGAAAGTCAGTACATACCACACAGCAATAAAATCTGCAATAAAAATATTAGGATGAAAAATATAAGAATCAACAGCAGGGGCAGCCTGGCCATTTAACTTACAGAGAAATTTCCCACTGTGGGTCACAGGCCACAGGGAGCAAGCAGAGGCACGCCCCAGAAATCTGCCAGTGTTGTAGGGCTCAGACCCTCAGCGGCAATTCTGATTGGTGTCAGCTCACCAATTGCTTTCTTCCATGCTACTGCCAATTTGTGGAAGGAGGCAATGAGTGAGTTCATGCCCCTTCTTGGCATGGCTGAGTGGCTTGGCTTGGCCCGGGGCTATTTTCACTTCTCCATCTCCTATCGATTAACAGGGGCTTCAAAAATGGGAATCATTTAAACACTGGTGAGTCAGCAGATTCAGTCTAAAGGATAGTCAAAAAGGTTCAAATGGTAGGAAAGTTAGTAAAAAGTTGCTTAGCCTTCTGGGCTCAGTCTTCCCCAAGTTTTTTTTTTTTTTTTGTGGTCACAAAAAAGAACCCTTTAGGCACGTTAAAGACAAACATGTTTTTTGGCCAAAACTTCCATGGACTTATGTCACAATATATGTGTTATACTTTAAGGTGTCACTCACAAGACTCTTTTTTGTTTTTGTTGCAATACACAAATACCCTTCTAGAATGGATGCACAATGTAAGTTCTTGACATACCGTTCCCTTATTATGAACTTGACTGCTGCTTAAGGTTACGCAATGTTTTCCTAATAGATACCTAGCAATTGAGGAATTCTGGTACCTGCTTTTACAACATCAGTAACAGGATTCTATTTCCACCCCCTACCCCCCAAGAATCTATAAACCAGAACTGGAGATATCGATAAAAGCCACCAACAACTGTGAGCCAAAAATTTAAGAAACCCAAACAATTATCCCAAACATCAAGAGTGATGAAGGCTCTTATGTCAATGCCATTGTATGAACTTTCTAATTCAGAAAACCTGGAAACTTATACAAGAAATTATACTTGGAATGATTTCCTTGTAGAAATCAATGTAGTTCCACGGAAGCCAAAGCATCTAGTCCAAGTTATAATGGATCTAGCCCGTCATTAGCTAATTTTGCTCCATCTGCTCTTCCATGGCTTTTCATAACAAATGGAGTTTTAATTAGATGTACGGAAGAAAACTGGGGCTAGGACTTGTTCAACATCACCCAATTAGTTCACTGCACTGCCTGTTCCTTGTACTAAAATAATTATTTTGCCTCTGTTCACCATAGTGAGATGTACAAACATCTAATGTGGGGAACAGTTTAAGTCCCTCACTGCCATACATATGCAAGTCTATCAAACAATACTGAGAGGTATGAAAAACAGATACTTGCGTGGGGTGACAGCTTAAGCTGCTGGCACACTAGAAAGCCATCTGCTGCATTGGACCTCAAAAACAACAAAAGTGAGATGTATAATTCTTTAGGAGGCGGTGTAACTGCATCCATGAGAGATGGTTTGGCTTTTCTTGGTTTGGTTTGGATGCAAAGTAATAATAACAACAACAACATTTGATTTATATACCTCCCTTCAGGACAACTTAATGCCCTCTCAGAGCAGTTTACAAAGTATGCCATTATTATCCTCACAACAAAACACCCTGTGAGGTGAAGGGGGGGGGGGCTGAGAGAGCTCCAGAGAGCCATGACTAGAGATGGGCATGATCCCCCCAAAAATACCGATTAAGCCGTTCGTGGATCCGGGCCGCTGCTGAACCCAGGCCACCGATTCTAACCAATCAAGTCCCATTTCCGATCCGGAATCGGGAAGGCCAAAGCGGGAGGGCGCCCCGCTGTTTCCAGCGATATAGGAATGGTGGTTGGTGGCAGTGGCCGCCAGGACCGGCTGGCAGGGGGAGGAGGTGATGAGCTGCCTCCCTTCAGGGAGGGAGGGGACATTCACACACACACACACACACTTAGAGTAGAGGGGGGAGTTTTTAACCTGGCAACGAGCCGCCTCCCTTCAGGGAGGGGACATTCCCAGGGCCAGATCTATGGTTGCCAGCACCCAGGGCAACCGTAGTCAGGCTCTTGCATGCGTGTGTGCACTCCTGGGTGCCCCCCCTGCCCACGCAGCAAGCTGGCTGTCCCAGTGCGCTGCAGAGCTGGCAGCAGCGCGAGTGGCGCAGCGGCTGCCCACGCTGTTCACCTGCCCCGCAAGACAAGGGGCGGCCGGCTTGCCTGTGCCCCCCTTGTCCTGGGGAAAGGCGAACGGCGCAGGCGGACTCTCAGCCTCCCATGCTGCCTTTTGCCTTTCCCCAGGAAAAGGGGCGGCCGGCTTACCCACGCGCCCCTTGTCCTGGGGGAAGACAAATGGTTTGGGTGGCCTCCCAGCCTCCCACGCTGCCTTTTGCCTTTCCTTTGTGCCTATGGCTTCAGAACACCCCCTTCCCTCTCCCTCCCCTGGGTTGCTGCTCCATGGTTGGAAGGCTGCTAATCAAGGAAATCTGGGCTTCCATTCATGTTTCGAGGGTGACAGAAGGAGGGCAAGCACAGCTCATTCCCCTGACTCCGTTGCCCCGGCAATAAATTACTGGCGCAAGAGTGTCTGCAATTCTGAACAGAAACTGATACATCCGATCAAGTCCCGAACAAGCAAACCCCCGACTGCTGGATCGGTTGCCGTGGACGGAACCGATTAGCTGAGTCACGATGGCGCAAACGCCAAAATTGGGTTTTTTTTAAAAATCGTAATTCAGATCGTGCCCATGTCTAGCCATGACTAGCTAGCTTCAAGTGGAGGAGTGGGGAATCAAACCCGGCTCTCCAGATTAGAGTTCCACACTCTTAACCACTACACCAAACTGGCTCTCAAGCATAGAAACTAGGATAAAGACAGAACTGTTAGATAACAATGTCTCTGATCCATTTGATTTGGGAAATCCAGGAATTTCTGCCTAGAGGTTAGGGTCAACCCCACTTCCAGAAGCAAATGAAATATGGTGTGGATGGGTCAGCTTTGATTGGTGGTGAGCTTTGTAAACATGGTAGTGCAAGGACACTACTGTGCTCTACTGATACCAGATATAGGGATAGAAATGTTATATGGGCTGTTTCAGTGTCCTCTTAAGAATGCAGAGATATGCATTCCAGCCCTTTGCTACACCTTTCAAGTGTTTTAATACAAAGCTGCTGTCCAGGCTTCAAGGGCCCTGCATCATTGCTGGCAGGCTAACTTGTATCAGGGGTTCATTGAGTTAAGGGCATTATATATCTTTTCAATATATCTTCCCCCTACCCCCTTCCAGTAATATTGGTAAAAATGGTGAAAGAACAGCTGAAAGTTTTCATGCCTCCAGTTGAAATTCAATATGAAACCATAGCATGTTCCTTCTGTCAGTTGTGACAGACTCCAATATAGAAACACCACTCTGGCAGGGGATAAATTTACTATCTGCAGGGCTTCAATTCAAAGAAAGCACCTGGTATCAGAGGTCAGAAGAAAAACATATTGTCTTTCTCAAGCAGCATTTCAGCAATGACAACTCCGAAGCAATGAAACCGGTAAAAGAGGGTTTGCTAAAACTTCTCTTCCCTTTCCTTCTCTTAAAAAAAAAAAGATTTACAAAACAATGTGTGATTGACATGATGTGAGAAAAACATACTGCGCATAAGAGACACTTGTTTATGCAATGAGAGCGGGAGTGCTTTACTCGTCCCATCCATCATTTTCCACTTATATTTGTCACTGTGTTTGCTACTTTTATAATACTCTAAAATGTCTTATTATAAGAATTTTCAAGCTGTGAATGTTTCAGTCTGTCCTTCAGACTATATCCGACTGGAACCTGGTCAATATCTTTAAATATGGGTCAGGATTATGTGGCCAACAGCAGTGCCACTTGAAATCAGAAAGAATCATCCTGTGGTCTTCTTCAGAACAATGCTGGTGATGACATGGTAGGCCAGCTAAACAGGAACCAAGAAAAGGGAAGGGGTACAATAAGGTGAAGAGTCGTCGAATTAAAATTCCATTTCACAAGTTAACTATAAAAACTGACTGTGCTAGTCACTCTCTTCCAACCAAACCTACCTCACAGGGTAGGATAATGGTTGGGGGAGAGGAAATTCTGTATTTGACTCTGGGCTCCTTAGAGGAAAGATGAGATAAGGAGGTGCGTGGAATCCCTTCAAGGGTAATCTATTTGGTAATTAAATGGGCACATATTATTATGTTTTGTTTAATTAATTTTTTTTAAAAAAATACATCCTGTCTTTCAATTATATGTTAAGTCTTATTTTTCCAGTGTGTGTGCCTGTCTGTGTTAATTCTAACCCAAGATCACAGTCCTCTGCTTAAAAAGCTTTAACAATCAGAAGGCTAATTAACAGTGAAATTCTGAGGAGAGTTACTCCAGTCTAAATAAATTGATTTCAGTGGGCTTAGACTGGAGTAACTCTGCTTAGGATTTCCCTGTAAGACTCTTTCTCAAATTGTTTTCGACTAACGTGTCTTACTTTTAAAATGTCAGTTTAAACTTTCATAACTAAACACTTGGCTTGCCAGACATCTTGGATACGAACTGAACACTCCTTAATTTTGTGAACAATGGGTTGAGCGTGGGTTGTCTTGGTCAGATTCTGACATCTTGCAAATCAGCCCAGAACAAAAATGGAAGTCTACAATATTGTCAGCTCTTGTCATAATTTTGTTCAGCATTCAAACTCTCAGCCTTAATTATGAGCAATTTATGCAAGGCATTATAAGACTTAATTATTTTAGGTAAAAGTTTCATTTTAAATGAAAATGATCAAAAAAGTTGAAAAGCTTCAAGACACTTTTTAAAAAGACTAATATTGTTTTCAGATTTCATGATTCTTAATCAAACAGATCCATTGCAAATGTAGGTTTCTCTTCAAATAATTTTATTTATTTATTTATTTATTTATTTATTTATTTATTTATTTATTTATTTTATACCTCGCCCGCCCCATGAATGGGCTCAGGGCGGCTTACAACATCCATAAAATACAATAAATTAATTATAAAACTAAAAAATCAGTAACAATCTTAAAACATAGATCCAGAGGAGTTAGCCGTGTTAGTCTGTAGTAGCAAAATCAAAAAGAGTCCAGTAGCACCTTTAAGACTAACCAATTTTATTATAGCATAAGCTTTCGAGAATCAAGTTCTCTTCGTCAGATGCCTGATCAAAACTGATCAGGCATCTGACGAAGAGAACTTGATTCTCGAAAGCTTATGCTATAATAAAATTGGTTAGTCTTAAAGGTGCTACTGGACTCTTTTTAATCTTAAAACAGTCATTAAAATAGTCCAGGTGCCCTATCCATAGGCTACTTAAATAAACAGTTGGGACTCAGTCCATATATATGCATATATATGGGCATAGCACATGGCCAAGGGCAGTCCTAGAAAAAGTGGTGGTCTTAGGTGGAAGAGGGGGGACACCTGCTGGTCCTCAGCCAAAGGCCCAGTGGAACATCACCATTTTACAGGCCCTGCAGAACTGTAACAGGTCCTGCAGGGCCTGGATCTCCAGCGGGAGAGCGTTCCACCAGGCTGGGGACAGGGTAGAAAAAACCTTGGCCTTGATCAAGGCCAGACAGATGTCCTTCAGGCCGGGGACTGCCAGAAGTTGCTTGTCTGCAGAGCACAATGCCCTGCAGGGGACGTAATGGGCGAGGCGGTCCTGCAGGTATGCAGGCCCCAGTCCATGAAGGGCTTTAAACACCGAGGTTAACACCTTGAACCAGATCTGGAATGCCACTGGGAGCCAGAGCAGCTGGCACAGCACAGGATGACTGTACGCTCAAACTGGCGTTCCAGTAAGGATCCATGCTGCTAGACCAGCTGTAATCTCCAGTATTAACACTGCAGTCCTAAAGTAGAGTCACATCATTCTAAGTCTATTGAAGTCCAGAAAGGTACAACTCTGTTTAGGATTACAGTACTAATGTTTATCCCTGAAGCGGTACTGATCCCAAGAACTCTGTCCTGGGAATAACACCACTGAATTAAATGGGACTTACTTTTGAGCAGACCTATTTAGGATTGCTCCCCTGGTTTCCCTTTAAAGTTTTACGAAGAAAGAAGGAAAATATAGTTATTTAGTGTTGAAATAACAAAACCTACAAAGGCGTTGGAAGGGCTTCATTGTTTAAGTATTAAAAAGCTATTTCCCTTCAAGAGGAACTACAAGGTAATAGAAACAGATGGTTCCGAATAAAGCTTTTGCCAACTTAAATCTGAATCTGGTCCATGCTGGAATTCAGGTGTAATTATTCTAAAAGAAGAATTTCAAGTAGATTTTTGTGTTGGTTCTTTTTGCATCTTGCCTAGTGATATCAGATCTTAAATAGGTTATAGCAAAAAAGAAGAAAAGAAAAGAAAGTAAGAGAAATGAAACATTAAATCAGCCAGCCCAATGACCTGATTCTTGATTTTGTTATTCAAGGCAAATATGGCTAGAGTTTTGTGCACAGGCTTTGTCAGCAAGACATTAACAAATGTGATGTTGTATTAGTTCTGCAAACTGTGACAGGTTCCTGCTTTCAGTGGAAGCTGTTATTGGTACCACTCCATTCCAAAAGGGATGTTGCCAGGCAATTGGGCAGGCTGAGCAGTCTTGGCTGCCCAGCCAATCAGTTTGAGTTAAGCAATGAACAAAGCACAAGTGCTCCCTTTGCACCACCCCTTGCTAACAGAGCTGCCCCACCCACCTCTCCCTCCATGGGATTAGCTGACCACATTAGGGCCAGGCATGACGTTTGGGGACTGTCTCTAATTGGGGTTGAGACTGTCTCTAATTGGGTTTCCCACCTGCCTCATATTGTATGGAAGGTGGGGGGGGGTCATATTTAAATTGGTCTAGTCGGAATAGACTAGTAAGACCCTAAGTAAGGTGGCAGGTTTAGTGTAGACTGGTTGTTAAATTAATTGAATCAGGAAGTATCATGAGGTATCTTAAGAGAGTAGTAATGAAAGCAGACGCTTTGGGCTGCCTTACACCAGTGCCTGGAGAGGGAACTCTCTCTGTGCTAGATGTCAGTGCCTGAGCCCTCATGCAAACTGATGTGGATGAATGGTCTTGATGGGCAGCATCTCTTTGCACAGTTTTTTTTTTAATGCAGGCAAAGATAATCAAAGAATTCCTTTTTTCAAGTCGGGGCTGCCCAAATGTTGGTGAAACCACTGGGCAGCATTTTAGCATGTCTGCACTAAGGGATGGTAAAGACCTTACCATACACAGTTCAGCTGTTGAAAATTATTAAAGCCAACCTTGGTGTCTGCCTTTTCAGAGTGCAGAACCAACCAACACTTTTTATTTTTGCAGCAACCCAGACTTAAGCATTAACTAATGGCATTGTCTTAAGTCAGAGACAAAACTAATCAGGCCAAGATGTGGGTGTGGCAAAGTTAAGTGCAATCCTATGTGTGTTGACAGGAAACAATTTGAAATAATGCAAAACTGAGAGCAGAAAAGTTGTGCACTAACTGGAGAAAAAAGAGCAGATAATGAGGAATAGGCTCAAGCTGGCTGCCTTGACCTGGATGGCCCAGGCAAGCCCGATCTTGGGAGCTAAGCAGGGTTGGCCTTGGTTAGTGATTGGATGGGAGACCTCCAAAGAAGACTAGAGTTGTTAGGTAAAGGCAGGCAATGGCAAACCACCTCTGTTAGTCTCTTGCCTTGAAAACCCCTGTAGGGGGTCACCAAAAGTTCACTACGACTTGACAGCATTTTCTAACACCAAGAATTGGCTAAGAAGTACCTATCACTCTTCTACCAGTTCAGATATTTCCTTAGACTAAATGTGTATGTATTTGTAACATTGTTCTTTGATGGAAGAATTCCAATGGTGAAACTCCTTCACCATGATTCAGATGTGCTATGGAGGCAGCCATTCTTCTCCCTTGTTTCCCTCATGATTTTCTATTCTTGTCTTCTCACTAGAGTTGTCCACTTCCCCAGTGATTAACAATGAAAGTTACATTGTTAACACTGGGGGACAACTCTAGTGAGACGACAAGAACAGAAAATCATGAGGGAAACAAGGGAGAAGAATGAGAAAAGTCAGATTATTTAAATGTCTAAGGTTTCAAAAATTTTCACTTTCTCACCACCACCCTGCACAAAGCATTGGGCCTTGCCACAGTAATCATCAAGGGTGCGGCAATATCTGTGAAGACAGAAATACAGCTCAGGAAGCCCAGAAACAAAAAAGCTTCTCCTTTCTCCCGTATGATGTGTTTGATGTCATGTTCACTGACAGTTGAGAATTGTAGACCACTTTACCACACATGGTAGTTTGGGAAAGGACTTTACTGTGTCTCCAGAGCTAATTCTTAGACCTACTACTACATAGGATATGTCTGCAATGTATTAAAATTAATTGTATGAGTCCATATGTTCATTACTATTTAAAAAGTCACATGCATTCATCATGTAATGATGTAATGGTGTAATTAATCTTAAGTGAAGTAACAGCACTTCAAGAATCTCTATAAATGAATCCTGCTACTCATTATAACTAATGGGAAGCTAACTTGGTTTATGAACTCTCTCATCTTGAAGCCAGTCTGTTGATTTCAAATTGACTTAGGGTAGTAGATACAGCAGTTATTAGCCTTTGTCAGAGTCTTGCTATCTTTAAATTAGCTTTTCAGTGACCCTCCTTGGAATGAATAAGAGATAGTAGGAAGGAGATGCAAGAAAAATGTCAAAGATATTTTCAAAAAGGAAGTCCTTAAATGAAATACATGTCCAATTATGGATGCAAAAGACATTGTTGATTTGGTGAAATTCTAACTATAGGTTATGACAGCTATAGATATTTCACATTTATAATGTATGGAAATGTAGAGTTTATGCAGTATAATTTCTTAAAATGCCCGTCTTATTTTTTTCCACCAATTTTATGCAGCTCTGTGCTAGCTGATGTCAAAGGGAGCTATTTGTCTGTGTATGTGTGTTCGTTTTGGAGAGGATGGAGATTATATTAAGGCTTGGAGGGAGAAAAGATGAGAGGGAGGAAAAAAGAGGGAAGAAAGGGTGCAAGAAAGAACAAATCATAAGGAGAAGCAGAAGTACTTCACAATACTATCGTCTGCTGTCTTTCACATTCCTCTTCTAATAGATGCAATGATAAATCAGTCATGGCTTTTACCGTTCACTGTATGACTAGTCACAACTAAGAGTGTGATCCACGTGTGATAATATGGGGAACTGCAGTTGCCCAGTTTTGTGCCACAGTTTACCTAACTGGCTCAGGCCTTGTTGCTAGATTCTAATGAAGCTACATTTCAATTTGCCCAACACTTACAGCGTTTATTATCTGCCGCCATCACCAGGCCAATAGTTAGTGTCTGTCTCTGTCCCATATCCCATGTGCAAGTCACAGCAAATATACATTCAGTCCATGTTCAGTGTACACATCATTTTTCTTTATACATCTGTTGAGTAATTCTCACATTATATTCAATGCATGAACAGTTGGATGTTTGATTTAAACCACATATTTATTCAGGAACTGATCTCCAGTTTCATTTGTAAAGTGAATACACGTTGGCTCTTGTTCATACAAACAGGATGGATGTGCATTTACTGTAACGTGCATTTACTGTTCTACGGAACCTCTGTTCAAATTCAGAATCCCCTGTCCTTCTTCAGACTACCATGGAGTAAAAGGAAAACTATGGGGAAAAGAAAGAAGTGGCTGGGAGAATGACAGAGCCAGCAGTGGTACTACAGGCGTGGGAAGTGAAGACCCAGTGGAGGTGCAGGCAGGTCAATAAGCAAGGCAGAGGAGCAGGAAGAGGAAGTGACAGTGGTGGGCAATGGAGAGAAAGGCAGTGCAGGAGGGGCAGGAAGGAGCAGCAGGAGGCAGAGAGGACCACTGGGTGGGGAATAACTGATATAATAAAACTGAAAACTTTTAAGTTATGAATGCCATTCATCCAGTTAGAATCAGAGAAGTCTTTTCCTCCATTTATGGCTCCAGAAGTTAACTATGCTGCATTTCTCCTAAATTTATTTTGGATTTTTGAGCCTCCACAATTATCATAAAACTCAGAAAGCTTGCAAATTCACACATTAAATAGGCCCACTGTTAGAATGGTGAAGTTAATTTCCTGCCTCCAGACCCTCCTTTTTCACCACAGCAACTGAAAACCCTTTTATTATTTGACTCTGGCCTCCTTTTTCTTTCTCTTTCCTTCTCATGCTCAGTTCTTATCTTCATCCAAGCCCCTCTCCCTCCTCTGGCTTGGCTGGCTCATCACAATGAAAAATTGCAGACTTATCCTTCATTCATCCACTCACTCCCTTCATCTGTGCTTCCCATTTCATAATCACCCACCCATCATTGCCTTATTTATAATCCAAGTTTCTTGCTGAAACTCAAGGCAGATTATACAGTGTAGGTCAATACAGTTAGTGGTTGGAACATTCAATAAACAATGCAATATTGCAGAAAAAACAAGCAGAGATCTGATACAGAACTGAAAACAGTGCTGAAACAAAACAAACAATTCAATACGACATACTACAAGACACAGAAACTTCAGTAGGAGCATACTTACTGCAACAAATAGTACATAGTACTGTAGTCTACAGTCTCTATCTCTTTCCAATAGATCTCTCTGAACTATTCCCTTACAGCAAGGTCCTATTATGTGTGTTTAAAAGCCCTCCTGAAACATTCTGTTTTGCATAGTTTGAGGCAAGCAAGAAGAGTGGGAACTTTCCTGACCTCTTCTGGCATTCTGTAAGGTAGGTACCACCACAGGGAATACACATGAATAGCAGCTGTTGATTTTGCTCATTGGCAGTATGGCACCTGAAGAAGGCCCTGTTCAGATAAGCAAAGCTGCTTTGGCGGAGCATAGGGAGAGAGGTGCTTTCATAGGTATGAGAGATTTAAGCCATAAAAAAACCTTTGTATGTGATAGCTACAACCTTGAACTGAGCTCAGTAACTGATGGGAAGCCTGTGGAGTAACTGCAGAACGGGAGTAATATGCATGCTTCACTTAACTCCTGATAATAACAAGTGTTCTGTTTTCCAAAATTTAGAATTCCCAGCACACTGTACTGAGGATATGGTGGAAGCTTGGAACGTTAAGCTTCCCAAAGTCATTGCTTCTTGCTGACCTCTCCTGCCCTTGGGATGAAAGCTAGCCCTATGGTTTAACACAGAGCTGGATGACATAAAGAGAGCTAGAAGACATCTAGAAAGACTCTGGCAGAAATCTCTCCTGAATCTGATAGAGCCTGTTATAGAACTCACTGGAAGACCTATGAAGTATTGGTGATAGCAGCAACAAAATGTTATTTCTCTGCAACCATTGCATCAGCTGTTTCATGACCGTTGGTTGTTGGGGGTTTTCCGGGCTGTATTGCCGTGGTCTTGGCATTGTAGTTCCTGACGTTTCGCCAGCAGCTGTGGCTGGCGAAACGTCAGGAACTACAATGCCAAGACCACGGCAATACAGCCCGGAAAACCCCCAACAACCATCGTTCTCCGGCCGTGAAAGCCTTCGACAATACATGTTTCATGACCATTCCAATTGTTTAAGATATCTAAATATCTTCTGACTCTTAAATCTGAACCTTTAAAGCCAAGCTACAAATGATACCTGACACGAGTTGGACACGTGTCAGTTTCCCTCAAGTTTTGATGGGAAGTGTAGGCGTCCAGTCTGACTTGAAGCTTGGCTCTCCGTGTAAAAGCCCATTGAAATCAATTGAAGTCTGCAGAGCAGTCAGTCTAATGCATTAGAGCTTGGCTCTAAAGTGGACCAATTGGAACGGGCAGCCACAGCCATGGCAGCGTTCCAAGTTTCTCGTGGCCTGGCAGGGGGAGGAGGCTGCTGGGCGAGCTCGTGTTGCCCTGGCCAGGCCAAGCCACCACTAACCCGAGGTGGCTCTGGGCAGATGTCAGCTCCCCAGCTTAGGCACCTGAATGCTGGAGCATGGGCAGAGCCCCTCGCCGTCGCCCCCCTGCAGCCGCGGCCCCATCACGCTACTGCATTTTGGAGGCAGCCGCTGTGGGAGTGCGGGCAGCCGTGGCCCTCACAACGTTCCTGGCTCCACTCAGCCCAGCAAGGCAAGGCAGACACCGGGTGAGCTTGCACTGCCAGCCAGGCAGCTACAAGCAGGGCTTTTTTCGAGGGGGAACACTCCAGAATGCCATTCCAGAAGCTCTAGAATCTGCCCATATGATTCCTTCTGACTATTTGATAATGTATTATTTTGATATTTGAGAGTGTTTTGATATTGTGAAGGCCAATGGCTATATGCAATAAAACGAATCTACAACCAATCACATGATTCCTTCCTCCTTCGGCCCTGAAGGCTCTACAGAGGACACTTAGTTGCTTTGAGTTCATTCTGCATTTTTTCCATTCCTCTGTGTGAAAGAGAGCTGGGGCCCGGCAGGGCTCTGGAGAGGAGGCTTTAGCTGCTTTGAGTTCATTCTGCTTTTTTCATTCATGAGTGAGTGAGAGAGAGAGAGACAGCAAGTGTAAGCATAGCTGCTGGGATCGGCTTTGCAGAGGAGGCTTTAGCTGCTTTGAGTTCATTCTGTTTTTTTCATTTATTAGTGAGAGAGAGACAACGAGTGTAAGCAGAGCTGCTGGGGTCAGCTTTGGAGAGGAGCTTTAGCTGCTTTGACTTCATTCTGCTTTTTTCATTCTTGAGTGTGTGTGTGTGTGAGAGAGAGAGAGAGAGAGAGCAAGCAAGCATAACTGCTGGGTCAGCTTTGCAGAGGAGGCTTAGCTGCTTTGAGTTCATTCTGCTTTCCATTTCATTCAGGGCTTTCTGTGTATGTGTGTGTTGCTTTGAGTTCATTCTGTTTTATTTTATTGGGAGAGTGGGTGGGTGGGTGGGGCTGTGTGTGTGTGTATGCTGCTTTGAGTTCAGTCTGCTTTCTTTTCATGGGGTGGGTGAGGATATGTGTGTGTGTTGCTTTCATTCTTTTGTTGACTGAAGTTGACATAGTTATGGTTCCCACAGCTTTTGAATGCAGATTGGTTATGTGTTAGTTAAATATATCAGTTATGGTTATTTGTAAGTTAAAATATCAGTTATGGTTATTCCAGTTTTATGCTAGGAATAGATAGCTGTGTCCAAGTCACAGAAGGCTTTCATCAATATATTCATCAGCATATGTTTGGAGCCAGTTTGGTGTAGTGGTTAAGAGCACGGGACTCTAATCTGGAGAGCCGGGTTTGATTCCCCACTCCTCCACAAAGCCAGCTGGGTGACCTTGGGCGAGTCACAGTTCTCTTGAGCTCTCTTAGCCCCACCCACCTCACAGGGTGATTGTTGTGGGGTAATAATAACACTTTGTAAACCGCTCTGAGTGGGCATTAAGTTGTCCTGAAGGGCGGTATATAAATCGAATGTTATTATTATTATTATATAGGTGTTCTTATGTCTTAATAGCTGTAACTCAAATGGTTCTCCCCATCCTCAGCTGATTAACATCACTGAAATTGCAGTAGACATATGGGTGTTAAGGAAGTGTTTATAAATATTGTTTGTTTGGGACACTGGAATATTTATGAGGATTTGACAATGTCACAACAGCTTAGCCATTGGTAGAGTTGGTAGGCAACAAAAAAAAGCCATTTTAAACTAAGAATAACTCTAATGCAGCTAAAGTTGAGTATCTAATTTTGAATTCCTCCAGTAAAGTGAAACCCTCCCTGAAAATTTGAAAATTCAATATTCATTAGATTAGGAATTTCAGACTGTGGAATTTTGAGAAAAAGTTTTAGAATTTTTTTTTCTACACTGGCAGAGGGAATCTGTTAGAATTTAGATTTGGGAGATGGGTTTTGGATTTTTAGAGGCCCTCTCCTTCTTGCATATTTTAAAATATGATTCCAAAGAAATGAATGTTTGGGGAAGGGAATGGAAGATTTCACTTTTTGTAGAAGATACAGAAAGGAAAAAAAAACCCTTTCTCATAATAGTGTAATTCCCCAAGCTTACTAACATTTATCTCGTCATAATGCATTGTGCTGGGTTCTGTGAAGTGATAGCACTTCCGGGAGCGACGTCACTTCCGGGGGCGGCATCACTTCTGGGAGCGATGTCATCATGCATTTCCAGGAGCACACGCACATTTCGTGCACGCACATGTGATAATAGAGAGTTCCACCACTTCTTTCCCACCCACCCCCAAAGCCCTGGCTACAAGTGACAGCTACACTTCCCATCAAAACTTGAAGGAAACTGATATGTGTCCAACTCGTATCAGGCATCACTTGTAGCTTGGCTCTTACTGGCTCAGAAACAGATGATTAGCTGTGACACCTTTGCAAAGTTCTTTGCTGATAGAATTGTGTGAATATCCGCCCTGAGCCTGCTGGAAATGTGGGGAGGGCAGAATATAAATTGAAAATAAATAAATAAAATATGCTCTGACCTGATCCTATGTTTTAAGCTGCAAATGTTTATCACCACATCTCTTTTTTACCTTTTCTATATTCTTTCATATCCAATAAGCCTTGTTACTGGGAAGCATCTCTCTTATTTGTTTGTTTACATTAGTTACAGTCCACCTTTCTCACTGATAGCTTCTTAAATACTGCTCTCAGCATATACCTGTGTATATCTTGACTTAAGATCCCTAGACCAGACTGGAATAGGTGCACAAGCAGAGACATGGACATGTGCAGTCCCCATTTCCTGAGTAAGAAATCCTACATGAACTCTCTTGCCTGTCCTAGCTTGGTCATCTGAATCATCCTGCTTGATGGTGAGAAGGACTGAAATACCCGTTGAATGCTGATTTGTGATAGATTTGCAGTAAAATGGTTATTCATATCAATCCACCGAGGGGAAAAGAAATGTTTAGAAAATAGCAAGTGACTTCCTAAATGGTAAATATAAAAACTGACCCAGAGCTACAGTTCAAAACTGGAATGAGATTTTTTTTAAAAAAATAATCAAGAGGAAGTACAGTCAGGAAATTGCTAGAATGAAATCCAAAGACACGAAGAATTGAGGTCAAGGACTGAAAAGATATAAGAAGGAGAGCAAACCATTCAGAATTGCAGAAAGAGAGAGACAGAGATAATGTCTAGAAAGTATGAATCACATTGTTTGATACTGGAAAACGTGCTTTAATCTAATGAGAATATCAAAGAAAAAATTCTTGCTGCAGACATATCAATAACTTAGTAATCAGCACTCTCTCATGCCTACCCTTTACCTTCCTCTATTATATGTCAAACACTACAGCATAGTATCAAAGTGCAATCACTTTGATATCTTTTATGTTATTGTTATTAATCCAACTCACCCATAAAGTTCTGGGTCACTTGTTTGGAAAAGAACAACTTCAACTTCTTTGACAGAACAGAGATGATCCTGTAGTACAAACATCTCATTTTAGATCATAGAGTCTCTCAAAAGATTATCAGGTCAAATGTACCTCAAAATGTAAACTTCTTTAGAGGGAGCAATTATAAAATCTTCTGCCACCTTTAGATTCTCAGGTAATATTTCATCTTTTCAGGGGTGAAAGCAATTTATAGTGAATCCATAAGTGGATTTACACCCTTTTAGGTCCATTGAAATTAATGGGCTTAGAAGGGCACAACTCTTCTCAGGAAGACACTGCTAAACTTCTTACTGGTACTATCTCTTGGGGGAAGCAAAAGATGGGGGGTATTGCTTTGGACACTTTCTTACCAGTGGACGGTAACGGCACGCAGTAGCTTACTTCCCACCTGCATCTTCTTCTTCAGTGACAATGTCAAAATTTTCCTGTAGCTAATAACATTTGTGACTAATGAAAACTGAAATCCAGACTTGGATTTTTCATCATTATGGAAGATTAAAAAATCCAATATAAAACAGCTTATATATGAAGTCAAATAGACAAATACATTTTCCTTACATTTTCCCCAGAATGTTGGAGGGTTGATTTCCTATAACCTGATGACTTTCTGCGGGAAAAAAATCCACATTGGCAGCCTAATCCTGAGGGCTGCTGCAGTGAAGGTGGCTGGCCACACACCCTCGGATCACCCACCAGCCTGTCCCCTGTGCAAGCTGCATACAACAGCCAGAAGAGTATGTTGGTAGGGGGCATGGACAAAATGTGTAGTCAGTCTTCAAGGTGCCTCTGGACCTCTATTATATCATGCAGCTGAACAAAACACAAGTCCAGTAGTGCCATAAAGATCAACAACAGTGATCCCAACATACCAATCTAATAATATACTAGAAAGTTTAACTTTGAATAATTGTAGCCTGAAGGGATGTCATAAATTGTAGTGTGTAGTATGTGATTATGTTGTTTTTTATTCTTTCCCCCTTTGTTCCCTCTTTCCTTGTTTTAATGTAGTGTCTTTTAGTAATTAAAAAATAAAAATTTACAAAAACAAAAACAAAAACAAAAACAGTGATCCCAACATGAGCATCCCTAAGCCAGGGCCCAACCTTGGATCCATGAAGGGAGATCACTCCAGGAAGTACTAAGGGAACATCACAAATGGGGGGAGCTGGGGGTGTAGGTGGTGCACGGAACAAGTCTCAGTTACTAAAAACAAGCCATCATGGACAGAGTTGTAGAACAACCCAGACTTGATTGAACAGCAAATTGCGATGAGGTCTAATGAATTGGGTTGCCAACTCCCTCCCTCCAGTATGGCACCTGAACATTTGCATGGTGCTGCCATGGGCAGAGTGGCTGAGCTGTCCCTAGCACAGCGTACGTCTGAGTGAAGCGGACTTGCTTGTTGGAAGGCTGCCTGAGGCCAGGAAACAGGAGCTGGAAACAGAGACTAAGCAGAGTGGCATGAGCTGTACTGGTCAGGCTCCAGTCACTACCTGCCCAAATGCTAAACTGTAACACAGGCATTGGTGTCAAACAGCACAGATGCCATGCTTGCAACAGCCATACTCATGGGGCCCTGGTAGTCTGTGGTTCTACCCTCATGATTGGCTCCAGTTGCCAAGGGACCCCCCCCCCGAGGCACATGCTGTGGCCTCACAAATGATGCACTGATCTGGTGAGGAGGTGCTGCTGCTGCTGCATAGGGCTCTGATCCTGCAATGGAACAGATCCCAAGGTTGCTGGGCCAGCTGATCCAAACCACAGGTGTGCCTTTCCCCTCAGCTGAGGAATGAGACACCTGGCAAGAGAGTGTGTTAACAGAGCCACAGTCCCTGCCCCCCCTCGCCCCCAATCACAGCCAGTTTTCCTAGGTACACTTTCCTAGAACTATTCTCCATTGCATGAGAAGAGGCATGTTTCTGGGTGCATCTGGCTTGGGTTGCCCCCATACTCACACACTGCTGGCCGTGGGTGTGGGAGCCACCATTGTCAACATGGCTCATGTGATGGTGACAGCCAGGGAGGTGGGTGGATTCCTGCCCCTGCTCACCTGTCAGATAGTACTGACCTTGATAGGCTGATGGTCTGATTCAGCCTAAGGCAGCTTCATGTGACATAGCTCTCCTGCTTGGGCGCTAATACCAAGTGCTCCTTCAGTGGTGCTAAGTGTCCTCTCTTTGCCTCTCTTGCCACCAAAGTGCTGCTCTTTAATCTCTAAGTGTGCACTTTAGAGACATGTGAAACATGCTGCTCATCCTACCTACTGAAATATGGGGTATACTGACTGGGGCTATGGGGTGTGCAGACTAGAGCTGGAGAGATTTGATTGGGTGTTGGGGAGGGGCTTTGGCCACTGCTGGAAGTGTGGTGATTGGCTGTGGCTGTAGTCAGCATCCTGTGCTACAGCAGGGCATTGGAACAGGGATATGCCTGCAGGGAGGGGAGCTTTGCCTTTTTTATTGTATGGAATGGATGCTTACGGGCTATGCTATAGTTTTTGCTGGCATAAGTTTCTTCTGGTTCTGGAGGTATTCTCAGGCTGGGGCAGCTATGAGCTAATACCTTCCGCAACCCTGAGCTTGTCTCATGCCCTACCAGAACAACAGCTTGAGCAGGTATTACTTTGTGCCATTGCCGTACTAGTGTCAAGCCAGGGTGTGGTGCTTCCGGGGTGCAACACCAAGCCATAACACCTCACTACTCCCCTCTCAATTGCTCTGTAGATTAGTTCATTGATGTGCCACACATATATTAAGTGGCTCAACAAGCATTAAAGTCAAGGTGTTTTTTTTAAACTTTATTAATTATTGGCCTTCCAACAATCCTTTTACAACCTTCCTACAACCCACCTTGAAATAACTTTGCTGCTAGTAGCAGCCAAATTGAACTAAAACTGCAAAATGAAACCCCACTTTCTAAGGAGCTGAACTCCAGAACTTCCTTGTATGGCAAGGTGGGAGAGCCAATTTCCTACATGAATGCTCATGCATTCTTCTTTAAGGTAAGAATTTCCTAAATGACATTGTCATGCAGCATTAATTGTAATATAACAAATCTTATATGCACCTTCTTCCAAAACACTGATGGATGTACAAAAGTGACTGATTAGAGCGATAATGCAAAGGGTCATGAGGTCATGAGGGAAACTCCTGTGGTTCAGCCTACCTATTATCTGACCAGCATGACAGGAAGAAGAAAGACTTGGCTAATCTTTGAATACTGTGAACTTTTCTCAAGAGTACAAAGTTGCAAAATATCCAGAGCTAAGAAACACCTCTGTTAGAATTCCTGTGTTCAACAACCCTCAAAATTTCTCATTTCTTACCTGTGTTGTACTGATTGCACACTGAACCTGCAGATTACACCATGTAAACAAACTGCCAGGACAATTTCAAAATGCATCTGTTCCATACTTGGTCTAAGCATAACCCCTTATTAATGTCTATTGTATTTGGGTTTTCTTTTTTCAAATGTTCAAATAACAGCAATAAGAAGCATGGCATAAATTGCAATCCAGTTTCAAATCATGGCAGGGCTGCAACCATCTTCCATCAAGATCCTGGCAAACAAAACTTCATGATGGCTCTGAGAACTTTCTGCATGCTACCTCCTTATACATAGGAACATGGCTCCCTTATATATGGGAACCTATAGGGAATCAGGAAATATAGCTAAAGATATTTGTGAAGATAGAAAATGCAGTTTACTTCTTTCCTGTGAACTGTCACATTTCATCTTTCAGCAGCTGAAAGAACTATGAGTAACACTGCCATGTGGCTCAGTATAATTATGAATATCACACCCTCGGCCCAAAGAACTCCAAGCAGTACACATAGATAGGTTCTTTCATAGGTGCATTAGCAAAATTCATAATTCTTTCAGAGCACAACATGGAGACTTTTAAGGCTCTCTTCCAAGAACTTCCCCCTTTCTTCTACTCACCCAAGTTCCACCTATTTATTTGGCAGCTGTGGAGGCTGCTGGTGCAACAGAAGTTATACATCACCTTCCTTCTTCAGAAACCACTGGAATGTTGCTCTGTATGAACACCAGGTGCTATGGAAACTACATTTCCAGGCTCTCTCTCGGGTGCCTGTGATGCTACCATAGCCGCTTTCCCACCAGGGTCAAAGTAGGAGCTCCCTGCCCCACCTCTTCTGCAGTTATTATTGCCATTACCACCAAATGGGAGATGTTCATACAACGTCATGCTCCCGAAGATAACAAGCACAATAGGATCTGAATCAAGCTCTAATAAAGAAATTAATTTCCCATTTTTGTTGAAAATTAATCCTGTTTACTGAGTTCAATTCCAAGTAAGATCTGGGACGTGGAAGGGTTTTGCCGTTCATTGATTTTATCCTCACAATAAGTTTGTGAGGGAGGTTAGGCTGGGAGCTAGTGACTCAAGTTAGCGCAATTTAATCTATGGCTGAGGAGTCCATGTCTAATCTTTTGTCCACTATATTACCCTGCTTTTCAACCTGCTCTTAGTTTTTCTAGCTCTTAACCTGTCTGGTGCAGCCCTCCTTGGCATGCGAGATGAGGTCTGTGGGCATGTGAAAGAGGACCTTTCAGATGTGAGCCAAAATTCTGGAATTCCCTGCCTCAAAAAGTCTAATCAGCCTTCACCTTCCAGAGAATGGTGAAGTTTGATGGGTTAACCCAGTTTATATATAACTTCTGTGCTGGACTCTGGATTTTCTTTCTTTCTTTCTTTGTTCCCACTGCTTTCTGAGTTTTATTGCTCTTATTTTTAAAGGGCAATGAGAAATATGAGTATGTTATTTTTTCTACATTATCTAAAATGCTTTCTTACTTCTTCAGATTTGGTTACAAATGATTGTCACAAAAATATTTGCCCACTTTTAACTGTAGGCTTCACAAATAAACATTTTACCCAACTGTAAAATATAGAGAAAAAAATATTAAATATCCTGTCATGATGCATAAGGCAGTGGTCCTCCTGTCTTGAATATCCCGTTTTCCTCTGTTGACAGCAGTAGATGCCTCATCTTCAAAGGATGGTTAATGAGAACCCAAAGGACCAGAATGGATTGATCTAAATCCATTGTCAGTCTTTCTAGATGCATACTGTCTCAGAAAGTAGAAACAACATTAGGTTGTATCCCATAACCTTTCCCATTCTACCAACTGATGGTTCTAAGATTATGGCCCTTTGAATAGCCAATAGAAAACATACTTTGAAAATTAACCACAGGTGCTACCCTCATCCCAACACTGAATTTAGTTACAACAAACTAAATACACAAAAAAAAATGTTAAGACCCCACTCAAAAACTACAACAAAAGCAATTCTAGAACAACATAGTCAAAATGAAAATAATTTAACATCTTTAGAACAGCTTCCAATTAAGAACAAAAGAATCACGTAAACCATATACAAAGTAAGGCAGACAGATTTAACACACGTAGAACAGCAGGCAAGAGATTATCCAAAAGACTAAAGTAAAATTAACTACACTGCATACAAGACCTCCAATAAATAAAACAGCAACAAAGTAAACCACAACCCTAACAACTATTTAACAGAGAAATGATATCAAGTTTGGTGTCAGACAAATAATAGTATGTGTGTGTGGGGGGGTGAGGATTCCACAACTGGTGTGCCAAAATGGAGAAGGCTCTGCTTCTAGTAGCAGAATTAACTGATTTTTTTTTTCCTGTGCACACCCCTAAAGACCACCATAGATTACTTTTTTAAAAACTTTGTTTAATAAAATATATTTGTTGAATCCAAGAAATCAGTAGGGCCAAGCAAGTCTTTTGGGGAAGGAGCAAAGGAAACTGGAAAAAAGGTTAAAAAGGGCTTTCTTCCAAGTTGCAAGAAATCTTTGAGAAACAGTGGAAATGATGAGGAAACTGTCTGTTATGCCTAATCATACTGGGGGGTGGGGGGTGGGCGGGCGGGTGACACGCCTTCAAATCTCTAGAAATGCCTGTACACCATCTTATGATTCTTAGTAAGTTTTAAAAGGGCTCAGGAACTTGAAGATCAGAGCAAAAGATGATTCTGCCTCTTTGCGCTTTTTCCTTAATGTCTGCTTGTTCTGCCCTCCATCCCCAATGCCATTAGTCTATTCTGCACAATTCCCTGCTCTTTGCAAGTGATACTAAGCCTGACCTAAACAATCTAATCATTAACATACATCACATGAGTTCATGCTATGAATATGCACTGTAGAGCCAGCATCGCCTATTTGGAAGGACCAGGCTCTTAATAACAGAGGTGTACAACTAGAAGTAATGAGGAAATTTCCTTCTCCAGCACCAAAGCATTCTGTACTACAAGCATTCTATAGGTATACTAGAGGTATTACATTTCAGTAAAAGCTATAACAGGGTTAAGCTCTATGCAGAACAGAACATCCCTTGATAGCAAAAATAAGGACAAACAGTGGCAACACTATTATAATTACTAAATATCATTAGGCTGTTATATCCAAGCGGCCAGCCATAGGGGAAACAGCATTGTGTATTCTTGTCTTCCAAAACAGTCCACTGCAGGTAATTTTAATGGGATTGTTAATAACCTGGCACAGGTCCCAGCCAGATGTAGCACATTTAAACGCTGCCCATATAGCTATGTCAGAACTGTTGACACTGCATGTCAGTAATGGAAAATTGCCACTGCACCAAACAAACATCTTCATTATATGGAATCACATTGTTAATCTACAGCCAAATGCAACTTGAGGCGGAAAGAGAGTTTAGATTGCACCCATCTGTATACTATCACTCCAGGTGGCAGGTCGTTCTTCAGAATTAGAGATTGAATCAGTCTTTCCATCATCAATAAGCCCTCCTTCACCAGAAGTGCCTGTCAATCCAATATTTTACTTTCAGCACCATGAGGACCACACAGAATGGTAATGAAATTTAGCTGTTAGATATGTACCACAGGGATATATCTCAAAAAGAGCTGAGAGGAATCAGAGTCTATGGCATTCAGTGTCTGCAAATAACTCAGTTTCAGACACAAGACAGTTTCTTTTATCTGTTTAAAGAAACATATCTGCTAGGTACAAATATAGTTGAACACTGAGCTTTCCATTTTTAGCACCAAATTAATTGACTTTGGAAAGCATTCCTTGCTAGAGTCAAGGGTTTCTGAACATTCTACCTCCAAATAAGACTTTCATTGAAATCATTTTGTTTAATGTAAAAAGCCCATCCAAACTAACTCTGGAATATATGATTATAAAAATGTATTTTAAAAGAATTAACCTATAAGTAGAATTTTTCTTATCATCATTGTTTGTTTGATATGGGTCTGTGGACAGAGCTTTGAATTTTCAGTGCCATCTATGGTAATTTAGAATGATGATGATGTACAGTTCTACATACCAAACATGTGTGAATTGATGTATGATTTAATTCTTATACTGATCTGTTCACTAGTGCTGAGAAGAACTTCTTATATGCTGTCCTTGTAAATCATTGAAAGCTACTTTTAGCCCGGGCAGAATTCTGCTGCTCGTTTCCTAGCCATTCCTTCCTAACAAAGAATCCATGGAGGCAGCTGTGTTTGCTGTATCTTTTCCACGTCACTCTTTCTTTGCTGCATCCATAAGTATCAGACATATGAATTCAGAAACTAACAAATCAAAATAATATACTGAATATGACTGCTAAAAATAAAGACAATTAGTAATCTGTGGAAAGCTTTGGAAATTGTCCTTATTCTGGAACCTCTCTGGCTGCTTTTCACAGTTGCACAAAACAAAGGGCAGCAAGAGCAGCAAGGGCAGAGCCTGGCTCAGCAGAATATCTAGCTTACAGGTGTGTCTTTCAGCCAGAAGTGTTAGCAGATGTTTCCACTGAAGATGATAATCCTGGTAGGACTTCTGTGTTCAGCATTTCCACTTTGCACCAATCACTGTACTGTCTCAGTGGCTAGCAGAGAGCTTTTAAAATTGTATATAAGCAAATGTGTGTGTGGTGTGTGTGTGTCTTGTTTGCTTGCTGTTTTATTCTCTGTGCTGTGCCTGCTAGGCTAGCTCAGGGACAAATGTTTTGATAATTCCTCTGGAATGCTGTCAGTACTTCCGATGGGGAGGAAGAGGCTACATACCTGTTCCCCACTCTTACATACTCTAGGCGGAACAGGTGGGTGTGTTAGAAAGAATAGGGTTAGTGTTGAATGACTGTTTCAGCCTAAGTGTTATGGCAGAGTCCAGGGCCGGCGCCAGACTTTCTGGTGCCTGTGGCCACTTGTGCACGCACGCGCAGAGCATGCACACACGCCACAGACTGCGTGATGACTTCATCATGCGATGACATCATCACACAGCGCAGGATAGCTGGGGCGGCGTACGGAAGCTGCTCCGTGCTCTGCACGCCACCCCAGCAGCAGTTTGCAGATTCTGCGCCCAGCTGGGGTGTGTGGAGGCAGAGGAGAGCGCAGAAGATCTGGCGTGGCTGGCTGCAGCAGCTGAAGCCATCCAGCCCCGTGCCACTGCCGCTGCCGCCACATGCCCCAGCCAGGTGCAGAAGCCACGAGCCGCTGCTGGGGTGGCGTGCAGAGGCTGCTCCATGCTCCACATGCCGCCCCAGCAGCAGCTCGCAGCTTCTGCACCCAGCTGGGGCATGTGGCGGTGGTGGCATGTGGCTGGCTGGCTGCAGCAGCAGCTGCAGCCCAGTCATGCCAGCTCTGCTGTGCACGCCTCTGCCCTCAACACCCCCTCCGGCGCCTCTCCAGTGCCCTCACGCCCGAGGCCACCGCCTACCTGGCCTCAATGGGCGCGCCGGGCCTGGCAGAGTCACATAGAAAGCTTTCACTTAATTAGCTGAATTAATATAAAGTATGAGAACTGGACACATGACCATTCCATTTGAACAATTAAACTACTTGCTTTCAGGACCTGGGCATGAGGTGGAAAGTGCCTCCACCTAGATGTACAGGGATGGTACTTCATAACTAAGAATGTATATATATATATTATTCTTGCAGAAGATAGGCTGTAATATTCGATCTCAGACACACCTGAAGGTAATGTGGGATGGGAAAGGTATGGCTACCTTGCTTGTCATGCTCAGCACTGAAATACAAAGGTCTAAATTGTTTCAGGGCATGTCAAAGCCTGTTTGGTGTAGTAGTTAAGAGCAGCAGAACTCGAATCTAGAGGACTTGAAGCCAGCTGGGTGACCTTGGGTCAGTCATAGCTCTTCCAGAGTTCCCTCAGCCCCATCCACCTCACAGGATGATTATTGTTGTGGGGATAATAATGGCATATTTGAAAACTGCTTTGAGTGGGTGTCAAGTTGTCCTGAAGGGCGATATATAAATTGAATGTTAATATTATATTATTATCATAAAGCAGGTGTTTCAGGTTGAAGGTATCCATCACATCACCAGCCTAATATACAGAGTCATAAAATGGATAATATTAGCATCACATTGATGGCCATGAAAGAGTTAAATTGATCCGATTTGCATTTAGATTTCCATTCCCTTTTGCTACTATGTGGCACTAGAGCCATTTCTACAGTGTGCTGACTAAACAAAAAGCAATGAGCACACACAGAACTGTGATTTCTACCACTGCATAAGTAAATGTCAGCCTTGTTAAAGGTATGCAATGATTTTCTTAATGAAAACGTCAGCATAGCCCTGGCATTTTCCTATCTTTATTTAATTCTTGCTTTTTCCTTTCATCTGTTACCTGACCTTTGCATGCGCATGGTGGTTTGCCTGTGGTGCTGTCACATCTGCAATGCTATTCTCTAATGAAGTCCATTTCCTTCCAGTAGTTGGAAGACCTTCTCCTGCAAAGAGTTTAATATGATTTCACATGAATGTGAGTGAATGGGACTCAATGGAGGTGTTACTGTGCATATTAGTATTGCAAAGTCTGTCAATATAGGAGGATGATCAATAAACATTGTACATTATTTTTCAGTATGAGTATCCTCCAGGACATATATAATATATGTACCAGTAATGATGCATTGGTTTCTAATGGAGAGAATATGTGTGCAAATCAAGGCACAACACTTCTCCCTCTTGCCTCACTTTTCACCACTCATATAGTCTGATCTGGTCACTCTGAAGGGAGAAGAGTGAGTTCCAGAAGAGGTTTTTTACCTCATTCTTTAGTTCACATTACTTTAATATGAAAATTACTTCAATGTATTCTCATGATGGTAGTCATACTGGCTTTCTTGATTTGTCTAGATTGCTTAGCTTAAAATTTTCATACTTTACAGTAATCACCAATATATCTAGTTCTGTAGATATTATGAACAGACCAGACAGATCTTTCGACGAACCTGAGCAAAACCCCACTGCTTTGCTAGGCAACAACAACAGCATTGCCAGCCTTCAAGCATTGGCTTCTCTTAGGAAAAGGCAGGGTTAAGGGCCCTTTTCAGGGCTTTTTTAGTCTTTGTGGGAAGGCTTATTGGGCCCAGGTCCAGCAGAAGCCACTGGTGACTTGCTATGACATAACTTGCATGACTAACCCAGGACTGGCTGCTTGCTCAATAGCAGCCGCTTCACAAACGTCAGTACAGTGGTTACGGTTTCAGACGAGAATCTGGGCGTGGTGGTGGAGAGTGCCATCAAGACTTCCAGTAACCCCTGGCAAGGTTTTCATGGCAAGAGACTAACAGGGGTGGTTTGCCATTGCCTGCCTCTATAACCTTGGTCTTCCTTGGAGTTCTCCCATCCAATTACTAACCAAGGCCAACCCTGCTTTACTTCTGAGATCTGATCAGATCAGGCTCACTTGAACTATCCAGGTCAGGGCAGCATCTGGGAGACCCAGATTCAAATCCCTACTCTGCTGTGAAAGTTCACAGGGTGACTTTGGGCCAGACTCAGATTCTCAGCCTAGGAAAGTGTTCTTTGGATTGCAGCCCAAATAATGCTTCCCTGTGACTGAAAAATAAGTGCAGCTAACCATTAGGACCCTTTAACCATATGCCCAAATCTGCTGCTGGAGGTGACGGCTTTAACCTGCCTAATTTCAGAGCCAGGTCTAGTTCCTATAAATTTCGTAACATGAAGAACTCCTGAGCAGGCTGAGAAAGTGATGCACTGCTGAAGTCGATGTCAGTTCTCCACTGACAATGATCCTGGAGTGTTTGATTAGGCCAGGCGATCAGGTCATCAGGTTTGCTTAGTCTATCCAGTCACAAGAGAACCACAGAAATAGTGGCCATGCTCTAACTTTTTACAAGGTCAGTAAATGTAGAGACCTGGCAATTTGGGGAATTCAACAGTATAGTTTAGGAAGATGTCGATCTTTGCCGTAACACAGTGGAGGGTCTTCAGATCAGTAGTCTTATTCATCTCCATTCAACCACTTATTTTCCTAGGTTTCAACAGAAATGGCATACTGGAGACCTCTCCTCCCCCCAAAAAAGTTTTCTTAGAGGTTTTTTTTTCTCCTTACAAAAAAAAGAGGGGGGGGGGAGAGAGAGAGAGAGAGAGAGAGAGAGAGAGAGAGAGAGAGATTTCCAGCAGACTGACTGACTGTCACTCATTTGTAAGGGATCTTGCTCTTGTCAACCTATACTACCTTGAAATAGTCTAAGATGTTACCATTGGGGAAAAACTGAAGTTGAGAAATGTTGAAAGGCATTAAAGGTTTCATAAGTCTTCTAAAATGTAACGCATTGTCAGAAAGGTCTGTATTTCTGGATGCCATGGCTTTGATACAAATTATTGACTAACTCCCTAGTGTATTCCCAATCGATGGGGATAATCCAAGATGAATTAATTCAGGTAAAAATAATGCTTTGAGTCAACTGTACAAAGAGTTAATTGCAACAGAGCACTGACCTATTTGAGGGGAAGAATGATCTGTTATTAAAATCTGTTTTCTACATAGCATAACAAAACATGTTTAATAAAACAACTAGGTTATTAATTTGACAGGCTTCTCCTGTATCACAATGCTATTAGAGTTCTTGGCTCTTTACCTGTAACACCTGTAACCAATTCTTTTTCATGAAATCATGGATCTAAGTCAGTTAAAACAAGGCATATGAAAATGCATTCAACAGAGTAAGTAGGCTAGAGTAATTAAATATTTAAATAGCAAATGTTATTTTTATAAGACCCAGAAGTTTTGAAAATAGGAACGCAAGTGGAAGTCCACAAGGATTTGCAGGGAGTATCTCATTTCCCCCCAATCATTTTCTCTGTTCTTTCCCACCGACCAACCAATCTGTCCCTTGTCTTCTGCTTTCCCTTCCGGGGACTGCTTCACCCTGGGAAAATTCTGTCCAAGTTGGGCAATGCATTGCTGACTGAGCCGAGCCTAAACACCTTGTGCAGTAGGTCATGCTGAGAGTGTGTGACTGGCCCAAAGTCACTCAGTAAGCTTCCACAACAAAGTGGGGATGTAAACCTGGGTCTCACAGAGCCTAGTCTGAAACTCTAACTATTACACAACACTGCCTTTCATAGGTTGGCTCCTGCTGAAAAGTAGTAAGCAGCCAGTCCTGGGGAATTCAGGCAAATCATGTGGTATCAAGTTGCCTAGTTGTTGGCAGGTCTGGCCCCCAATGAGTCCTCCCTCCAAAGCCAAAACAGCCCTAGAAAACATCCTGACCCCGTCTTCCCTTGGCCACTTTATTTTTTGACAGAAACCAGTGTATGAATTCTGGCAATACTGTTGTAGTTGCCTAGCAATGGCACTAAGGCTATTCATTTCTTAAAACTATAGGCATTCATTTTATCATTTTGGTGGAGGTTAACCCTCACACAGGGTTTTTAAAAATTGTTATTGTTAAATTTCAGATTTTTTTGAAAACCTTTTTTCTTGTTTGGAAAAATATTTGCCTTATCTCTTCATGTGCCAGTCTCCAGATTCAGGTATTCACATATTTGGATACATTAAGAATAACATATATTCATACCACTTTGGATTTGGATGTGGAATATCTAAATCCAAATTTCAACTCAGTCTGAAGCTTTCTGGGTATGTAATTCATTTATTTCAAATTAAGTCTCAGTGAGCTTAATGAGCCTTTCTCTGTAGTGTGTGTTTAGGAGTGTGTGTTTAGGATTGTAGTCTTATTTTGGAAGTGCTATCATAAAATAGGTATGCTCCATATATACTACTCGAAGCCTCTTAGAGGACATTTGGTAAATGAATGTGATAAATGATAGGTTGATGAATGTACTTCATATGCTTCTGTACCATACTTAATATGAATGGATCAGGATGATAAGGCTTTTTAAAATGCTATCTTCCTTAATGAGAATCCCTCGTTTCAACATTTTGAATTTGTTATATTTAAGGTTTTTTTTTCTGCTCAATGCTCCTAATTTGTTGAATTAAAACTTTTCATGACTTTGATTCAACTATTCTGTTAATAAGGAAAGTCTTATTTTAAACAGCAATTTTTTGCAGGGGGAATCACTTTTAGACAGCAATTTTTGTAGGGGGGACTTTTTTTTTCTTTTTTCTTTTTTAAATATTTTTATTCAATTTTAGAACTGTAACAATAATCAAACAACAAACCAATATAATACATTGCATTTACAAATATTAACACAGTGCTTCAACTTTAATACATTAACAATGAGTGGTGTGAAGAGGGAGGTTGCAGATCTCTTGCTTCTATGAATTCATAAAATGGGATCCATTTTTCCCAGAAGTTTGATCCCGAAGATTGATATTCCGTATGATGTAGATTGTCAGTTATTTTTTCCATTATCAAGTGGTTCCAGATTTTTGTAAACCAAAGTTCTGTGGTAGGTGGAGATTGGTCTTTCCATTTGGTTGCTATTGCACTCCTAGCTGCCACCAGGAGAGAGTTGATAAGGTCTCTTCTAACATTTGGGATTGATGTCTGATCCCACAGTCCCAAGAAGATTACTTTTGGTGACATAGGGACACTGTACCCTGTTATTTCCTTAATAATATTTAGTATTTCTGACAAAAATCGAGATATCAAGGGACATTCCCACCAACAGTGAGCAAAATTACCCTCATTATTGCATTTCTTCCAACAAGAGGGCGATGCTGAAGAATAAATTAAGGAGATTATTTTGGGTGTTAGGTACCACCGATGTATAATTTTATAGCTTTGTATTTTAGTTAATATAGTTGAGGATTTATTTAATTTTGATGCCCATCTTTTCCCCAGTTGTCTAATGTCAGTACTTCATTAAGATCTTTATGCCATTTAGTTTGATAATTAAAATTGTTAGGGATGTTAGAGGACAATAGCAGGCCGTATATTTTTGAAATCATGCCCTTTTTGATATTTTTTAGCATCCATGAATTGCTCAAATCTTGTCTGAGTTGCATTCATAACCTTTCTTATGTTTATTTGTTGGGCGACAGCTTGTAATTGCAGATATAAGAACCATGGAATTGAGCTTTGAAATTTTTGTTCTATCTCAGTTTTGCTTATGAGACCATCCTTCGTTGCTATATCTTTTAATGTGATAATATCAGTAGTTTTCAGTGTTTTTGCTATTTGAGTTTTAGTGTCTGTTGATATGTTTTGTACAGAAATAGGTGAGTGCCTCGACATGTCTGTGTAGGGGGGACTTTGATGATGATTATGCTGATATAATTAGCTTGTTATACTGACTAGCCAGGGGCGGAGGGCAGAATGTATTGTTAATTCAAATTGAAATGCTAATTTTTATGATTATTTGTGAGTTTATATTTATTATAATGATAAGGAGGATACTGTGATTTCAGTCCCCCCCCCCTCACTTTCTGGAGACACGGTGGTTACTTACGAGTTACTTAGATAAATGTTTACAGCAAAGTAGGACATTTCTGGAAGAAAATGAAACAGTTCTATTCAAAACAAAAAAGTTTCAGTGAGAGTTAGAAAATGCCAGTATCATTTCCTACCAACAGAATGTGCTGTTTTACTGAAATAATTGTTCTTCATATGAGGTTATGTTTTTGGATTGCTCTCTAAAAGAAGTTTTGATTGGATCAAGTTAAGGTCAAGAAGAAGTGATTGACTAAAGTTAAGAGCTGCAAACCTGCACAGAGTTGGGCTGCTTAAATCAACAAAATTGCTTCTTGGAGAGAAATGGATAGTGCAGTTTCAAGGGGCAGTTTATAATCTAGCATATGGACTTTTTCTCCTCAAAAGAACTTTAGCACCATACTGAACAACGAAGCGTAATCAGCCTCAAAAGAACTCTTCATGATGAAGTATAAGCAACCTACTGAAAGCAGGTCAGTTTGGATCATAAAAATGACCCCCCCCCCCATTTTGTATAGACATAAACAATGTCATACAAAATCTGACCATTCATCCATCAAATCCTGTCTGTCCCTCAAGCACCAATGAATCATGCTGGTAAAAAAAGCCTTCGATGCTTAAATGAATTGAACAAACAAGAAAGTGTACTCCGCCTTTGACCTATGCAATAACTTTTGGAGAGAAAAGATTTATTCTCGGGCTCAATAATGATCAGTGGAACTACCTGTTCTCCATGTAGTGCTGTGTTAATTTTAAATAACGATTTTGTTTTCTTTTACCAGCTGCAGGCTCTAAGGTTTTGATTCCCAGAGGGAGAGGATATTGTCAGCCTTTCCTCTGTGGTTTTCTCTCTCTACCCCACCCCAAATCACCACCTCCAAGCTGCTTTAACCATATTTTTCTTCCCACTGGGAGTAAAGGCATCTGGAAAGAAACAATTTTGGGAGAGGGAGGAACACAAGGGAGATTTTTAAAGTCTATTCCCTCCCTGCTGCTATTCTTCTGGATTTTCCTGCCCCTGTAGCTGCTGTCTCTAAAAGAAAAAAAAAGTCAAGTAAGCCCTGAAATGTTAAAATGCAGAGAAGCATGTGATCACAAACAGTACAAACCCTAACTTTAGCCCCTTCCAGACATTCATTAATGGAACATCATTACCGAATGTCTGAAGGGGAGCACACAGTACCCACAGTTGCCATTTTTTGTGAACAAGATAATGCATGCATTTTCCAGCTTCCATACACACAAATGCATATTCTCTGAACATATTTCAGTTCAAGAAGAACGCATGATCTACATTATTCAAGTTGTTAAGTTCTTGGAAAACAAAGGAGGAAAAGCACATGTTTAGGATTGTCACAAGCTGATCCTACTCATATATACTTAGAAGTAAATCCCACTGAGCCTGCACTTCAAAGTAAGGATACATGAATTACAGTTAGCAGGGAAGAACTGAGACATGCAGAGGCTTCAAAGGTTACTTTCTAAATTTTGAGTCTTTTTTATTTAAAGACCACTCATAATCTTAGGCCCTAATCTGTAGCTTGCTTAGCTTGTGCATAAATTCAGCTTTGACAGCTAGACTTTTTATATAGAATTAACTCGGTTTACATTGCATTACATTGACTTTTGCCACAGGAGTTATTTGCCTCAGGTTCAATGCTGTTGGGAAGCAGGCTGTGAAAGGTTTGTGGAAAATCACAGCAAAGTTTCAATAGCTGCCATGTAGGTAGGAAAGTCTGGATTTTCCCAGTCCCATTCACATGGCAGCCATTTTCAGTGCCCTACAATGGCTATTCCTCTAGGGGGAGTAGAGCTGTTTTTAGATCAGCATTTAAAGCTTGTGATTGGGAATGCTCTTTGGTCCTTCCTTGCAATGATTTGATTGAAAGGGAGATAAGACTGGAAGTGGAAAAAGCTCAGAGAGGGGACAGAGGACAAGAATGGCCATAGAAGGAAAGGAGACAGTTTGCAAAGATCTGACCAGTTGCAGACTTGATCAAGTGTAAGAAAGTAACTTGCAAGCTCCAGAGCGGTTGCTATGTAACCAGTTCTCTGCAATGAATCAAGCTTCTGCAAACGGTATCTCAGCCAGTGCAAGGCATAGCTTAGCTCAGCAAACTCAATTAGAACCTGTGCAAGCAAGGGGCTCAGGGCTGCAAGAAAGGCCTATGCAGCAGAGGAGTTTGATTCTCCAGCCCATAAAGAGGGATGAAGGGAGGGGGAGGAGAATGGCACCTCTCTGCAGTTTGGATTGGCTGGAAGTGCTCTTTGCTCCTCCCTAGCAAGGTTTTGATTGGAAAGGAGAGATGCCATTCCCAGAAAATCAACACAGAGGAAAAAAATGTGCTAGTGGGGCTTTGCTGGTAAACATTGGAACTTGAAGAAAAAATAATGCATTTTTTCGAAGAGATATTTCATTTTTGCAAACTTCTTCAATTTGCCTTACCATTTCAATTAATCAAGATAATGATATGAAACAACAATTTTTATGTGTATCTTCAGTTCAGGTGTTTCATTTTGCACACCCCTAATACTCAATTGCCATTAAAAAAATGAGCTCATGAATGCCTGAACTAGAGGTTGGAAACTCCCTGCAGCTTGCCTCCCTCTGAAGTTCAAGCAATCACTCAACAATAAACTAGCATTCAGTAGAGTGTGGGGGAATGGATGGTGGAAGGAAACAGTTAAATAGCCAGATAAGGCTGGGTTAAAAAAAAATAAGATGCGGTTATGGAATCAGGACTTACCTCAAAATTCCTCACGCCAAGGACAGAATAAGAAGAGTTTTTCTTTGGAAATAGGGAAGTCATAAGACTGTTCTAATAAGTGTCAAGCTGTCACTGAAGATGCCTTGGCTGAAAGTCAGGTTTGAAAACAACAGGTACTGATTTGTTAAAAGAAACATTGTATCTGATCAGGAGAATGTTCCCAGCTAATCACCATTGCAGACAAGCCCCAGAGACGGAATTTTTAAAGCCCGCAGCTGAGCTGTATGCCTTTTCAGACCAATGAAAGACCTCACAAACCAGAAACACCTTAAATAGTCATAGTAATTAAGATACCGCTACAGTGGGTGTACTGCATGAAGACATGTCCCACGGCATTTGGATCATAGATTTTTAGGGTTGCCAGTTCCCAGCTGGGGGCAGGGGATCCCCCGTTCCCACTCTTTACACCCCGCCCCTGCTTACCTGGCTGGTGAGGGGGGCATGCCTCCTGGGTCATGCTCCTGTGACCCATTGGCCAGATTCAGGCCAAATCAGGCAGCACCAATTCAGCCTGGATTCACCCCGAATTGGACCAGATTCAGGCTAAATTGGGCTGCTGCAAAGCACAGGAGGACTCTAGGGCCCATTGCACTGCCCAGTAGCACTCCTGCGCTCCTCAGCAGCCAGATTCGGGTCAAATTGGGTTCACTTCAGCCCCCTGCGGAGCACAGGAGCACTTCCGGGGCAGCACATGGCTTGCGCAATAACGTCACTTCCTGGAGTGCGAGATCTCTGCTCAGGCCGGGAACATGAGACCCCTCTGGTAAGTGCCATGTTTCCCACCTTCCACTGGGAAGGTAAAGGGGCCTGGCAACCCTATCGATTTATCATATGCAATCACACACAGACATGCTCTATTTTTGGGGGGAGGGGAAGGATTATTTTCAAACACTGTGTGGAGGGCTGCATGAAAGGAGACCACAACAATGAAAGATGGCAAATGAAGAGTTTTCAACAGAAAGGTAAAAATAAACTTTATTGCTAGTCAGTCACTATAAGATTGGATAAGGAAACTACATACGGACCAATTTTTTTAAAAAATGTTAGCTGTTCTGCCATGCCACAGCTATTTTCTCTCCATAGAAAACCGTGGAAATGTAGCAGGGTTCAAGGAAATTGCTTTATACTATATTGATTATTAACTAATAAGTGCTATAATGTTGTTTGATTAATAAATTGACTGTTAACATTTAAGAATGATTGAAAATCTTTGCTTTGAGTAAAATCTACCCTGTCAAGTTAGCTAGGTAATATTGAGAAACAGGAAATCTGTTCTCTAAGAAAAGAGGAAGTCTACTACTTATGTTTCTCAGAACAGATTCTTGAAGGTTGTAGAAACTGCTGATTTAAGACAAAATATCTACATTTGCTGTGTTAAGCAGAGGTCTTGTCTGGGGCAAATAATGTTGATGATGAAGCTGAAATGCTGTAAAATTGTAATCTAGTATGTACCACATGCCATGTGATGTAACCAAGCATAACTATTTAGCATCTGCGTTCTCTCTATTCTGGGCTCAGACATTAGTGATTGATATCACAGCTGAGCCGCCGGCTTAATAAAATCTTTCCTTCTTAACATTCTGTTTTGGTCTCAAGTCCTTGGGCAAATCCCTAGTCCTGCTACATAATGAAGTGCATCAAGCGGCAACGACTTTGGGGGTCTGTAGAAATTAAAATGAACCCCTTTCTCCTGTCTTTTTGAAACTTAGCTGGTCTCAAATTAGAAGGAGAATTGTGCACTATGCAGATTTGCTGATATTATCCTTATAAACAGCTGCACCAGACCCTCAAATTGGTTCCCCCACTGAAAATAATGGTTATGAAATTTTCTCGGCGCACACATCTAGTGTGGCATATTAATGATACCCCATTGTCAGCAGCCAACAAATGTTTGCTAACACTTCCATGACATCACCTTGCCCCACCCCAGAACAGAATCAAGGGAAGTACAAAGCAACACATGTGCATGATCCCCCATACAAAAAACTATGATGGGCCCAGATGGTTCAGTGCAGCTACAAAACTCCTGGGAGCTGTGTAGGTGAGAATTGTACTAATTTTGTTGGGGTTTTTTATATAATGTTGGTTATTTTTTATTTATTTGATGTTATTTTCTCTTTCTGAAGGGCAATTTGTAAATAAATAACATCAGAGATGAATAGGAATTATGGAAGTAGGGGATGGGGTCAGCAGTAATTTTCTTGTCCAGATGGCCTCTTCACATTGTAAAATTGGTCAAATTCTTAAAACCACATGCCTGTACTTAAAGTCCGTCATATAAGATAACCAGCAATATAATGACATGCAAATTGTTAAAAATATCATTAGTAATTTACCACTCCCATAAATGACATTGCTTCAATGTAGTTCAGATATTGTATGACTGGCAACTTGCTAAATGGCAACAATGTATGATCTCGAGCCAAGTTAACTAGGAATTACTGTTAATTTAAGTACAGTACTCACTGGAGAAGCTTCCATTACATGAGACAGCCATTTTCAAACCCAGAATCACATTATTTAGTTTGAAACTCATGCAAAGGCTTGCATGTAAGGGGGGAAAGTTTTAGAAATAAGTTTCAGCAAATTTATCAATGCACTGACCTATGATATAGTTTGATCAAAAGTCTGTACTTTCACAATGGGGCTTGTACACAAAGGCTGAAACAAATTAGGGCTGTGCAAAACTTGTTCCTTTATTTCATTTTCCATGGAGTTTTCTGCTGTTCCTTCCCATGGTGTCAGATAACCATGGAAACTCTACTGAGCATCTCAGATATTCACAGACTCTCTAAACAACTTCCATGCATTTATCCCCCCTCTGAAAAGCTTTATTTCCCCTTCTGTCTTGCTTATACATTCTTCTTCCAGTCATGGGAAGTTCTGTACTAATTGTACATTAACTGCTCTCCATAGAGAGGTCATAAAAGAGCAGTGGTAGCGCTGACAAATTTTCTTCCTACCGTTAAGAAAGCTGGAGAAATCTCTTTACACTATAGAAATGAAACTGACAAGGACTTGAAATTCTTTGGTTCTCTGAAGAGTATGCCTAAAAATATTTCCCCCCCAGAAATTAAACTGGATACAATGCTACAGAAGAGGGACTAGGATACTTATCTACACCAGATAGCATAGATATATCCACATCAGAAACTGAACTTTCTAGATAGCTGCAGCTGCTTTAGTATAGATTTTAATACTTCTAGTTTGTTAGCACATTTATGCTGTTTTTGCTGCTTCCTTTCTATTGTTGGCCTGCTTGTGTTGTTTTATTGCATATTGTGCTTATTGCATAGTGTGCTGGAAATGCTTCAAACAAATTTGGAGAGTGGCATATAAATGTTTTAAATAAAGTCTACAACCGCCCTAGGAAAAATAAATTCGTGCCATGCCAAAAGCAGAGGGGATCCATGATCCTTGTGATTTAATTTTTTTACAAATAATCTGCCCAATATGATCCCTGAACTAAATACAATAAATATTTTTGATGAAAAAGTAGCAACAACCTAAATTGATTCAAAATTTCAAATTATGTTAAAATTCCACATGTTGGCATTGGAATCAGAGAATACAAGTGGGGGACCTGCAAAGACTGACAGGGAGCATCTCATGTTCCTCTCCCTCACCATGTCCTATTTCCCTTTCCTATCCCCCATAGCTTCTCTCCTTTTCCTGCTTCCTTTTCTCCTACCCACTCTCTGTCCCCTTGTTTTCACCTTTCCTCCTTCCATTTCAGGCAGCCTCTCCCCTATCTCCCAGTCGTATGGCGCTGGCTGAGCCATGGCCAGCTGCATGGTGGGGAACCTGCAAGAATTATTGTGGAGTATTTCACTTTTCCCTGTATCCCCTTTCCCACACAATTTCCTTTTTCCCTCCTCCTGGCAGTCCATGCTCACCTTTCCCTATGTCCTTTTCTCCTTCAATCCCATTAAACAACTTACCTTTTATCTGTCCTCCAACTTTACTGATTTACTGCATGTGTCTATTTTCTTTCTGCACAGTAGGGACCCAAATTAGCCTGCATTATTCTCCTTGCCTCCATTATCCTCCATTATCCTCAACCACCCTGAGAAGTAGGGTGTGTAATTGGACCAAAATCACTCCATCAGCTTCCACAGCAGAGTGGATCTTCCACATCCTACTCTGAAACTCTAACCACTATACTACACCGGCTTTTGGGGGGGGGGGGCTGATGTTGAACAGTAGCAAGCAGCTGGGCCTGGGTGAGTAATGCAAGTCATATAGTGTTTTTTTTTCGGGGGGGGGCTTGTCCCAATGTGGCTTCAAAGCCAAAACAGACCTGGAAAGGGCCCTCCCCCCTCCATTTTCCTGACAGAAACCAAGCCTGGAATACTGACCTGTCATTTGGTTGCCTAGCAACAGCCCCTGAGGGCAGCTTGTTAAAGCTATAGGAGCTCCTTTAATAATTTTTTGGGAAGGATTTGCCCCCCCCCATGCACTTTTTTTAGATTTCAGATTTTTCCACAAACCTTGGCCATTTTTCAGGTGTCTTTGTCCATTCATGGGTCCATTCTCCAGATTTAAGTATACTCAGAGCAGGGCCACTTGGTTATTAGTATATAAGATATCAGAATGATGGAAAATTTCATTTCAGCCATCTTTAGAGTCTCAGATATATATATTTAGTCTATACATGCATTTTAAAAATGCAGAGGTGAAAGAAACATCACTAATATGCAAAACTGATTCCACAACAGAGCCAGAGATCTCAAACTAGATTATGAAAGAAAGCAAAAGAAAGAAAGAAAATAATAAATAGTCATTGCATTATGGTGCTTGATCACAGTAAATATTAAAGACGAACTTGAATCACCATTATCTCTTTAGAGGCATCCACCCACATCATGTTTTCATTCAAGCAATATGACTTCAGACTGTGTGTACGCAGTGTACAAGCTCAAAAGCAAATTTTAGCATATAAGCACCTCTAGTGCAGCACTGTAAGTTTTCAAAACTAATTGAATCAGCATACAAAAAATGTTTTTTCCCGTGCAATAAATCTCATTATAAGCAACCTCTTTATGACATCCACCTCCCTATAATATGCAAATTTCAATTACTTATTTAGTGCGCTTTCCGTATTTTCACACGAATTCCATTTTACACTGAAACTTTTAATAAAACTCCAGATCAGCTTCTGAATACTGTTATTAACAATGACCTATGCCAGCATAATAATGAAGTGTTAAGGAACACTTGGATTGGGAATATAATTGAGAAAGCATAAGATTTAGCATTTCACTGAAACACTATCCAAAATGATTTTCATCAAAGCAGAAGTTCTTAGTTTCTACACAGAAAAGAAAATTAAGGAGTCTAGTCAGTACAGCAAAGAATGCTAAAGGGTGATGGAACTCCCCAGTATGGGAAAAACAAAACTTGTCAACTCCTGTAGCCCAACAAAGATGTGGTCATTGCCACCCCAGTCGGAATGAAGAGGCAGACACAGGAGTTGGAACTAAAGGGCCACTTTATTAATATAACATCAACCATTAAATACGGCAAGGGCAAACTAGCGGTACAGGTCAAGCCACGGGGTCACCCCTGGACCACCGCCTTGACCTGTCTGGGCGAGCCCCACAGCCCCGGGTAGGAGCCATCCATGCAATGGCTTTTCCCCGGCCAGCCAGGCAAAATGGTTCCCCCCTTCAAGCTCCTAAAGCCTCAGCCGTACAGCATGAGGGAAGGACTTACACATGGGGTTCACTGCAGGCAGTCTCCAGGTGGTGGTAGCCGTCACAAGCATACCATCCGCTCCTGGTAGACCCCATTTCCCCACCAATGGGGAATTGCCAAGGGGTGCTCACCGGCCCGCTCCCTATCCCCAAACTCTCTCCTGCCAGTGACTTACAACGATGCACCACCACTGCCAATTACCTCAAACCTCTGCCTGCAGTGCAAGGTAGGCGAAAAACCACCTCTCCCACCTTGCCAATATGGGGAGAGGAGAAAAAATTCCTACCTGGCTCTGGGAACAGCAGCCGGCTAATCCTGCACTACTACAGGGTGAGGTGGGTGGGCCGAGCACGCAGAGCAACTGCCAGCAGGGAGGGCGGAGCCGTCTTCTGAAGGCTTTGTCTCCGCCCCCCCGCTATATCCCCATATGCCTGGGAGATGTCTCTGCCTGCTTCTCCTTCCGAAGTGGCAAAGTACGGTCCCCAGCTCAAGCCACTGTGTGGCAGCCGGGAGTACCGCATTGCCACCCCAGTCGGAATGAAGAGGCAGACACAGGAGTTGGAACTAAAGGGCCACTTTATTAATATAACATCAACCATTAAATACGGCAAGGGCAAACTAGCGGTACAGGTCAAGCCACGGGGTCACCCCTGGACCACCGCCTTGACCTGTCTGGGCGAGCCCCACAGCCCCGGGTAGGAGCCATCCATGCAATGGCTTTTCCCCGGCCAGCCAGGCAAAATGGTTCCCCCCTTCAAGCTCCTAAAGCCTCAGCCGTACAGCATGAGGGAAGGACTTACACATGGGGTTCACTGCAGGCAGTCTCCAGGTGGTGGTAGCCGTCACAAGCATACCATCCGCTCCTGGTAGACCCCATTTCCCCACCAATGGGGAATTGCCAAGGGGTGCTCACCGGCCCGCTCCCTATCCCCAAACTCTCTCCTGCCACCGCTGGGGCCAAGCCTCTGCTTAGGCCCAAGCGCCCCACAGGTGGCCTAATGCCCACCGGAGCCCTTGCCGCTGGTTTATGATGATGTCATTGCCAGTGAACCCTGTCACCTCTGTAGAGGTTGGGAAATCCAGCCCTTATCCAAAGATGAAGTAATTTGACTAGTGAACCCCCACACCTCTGTAGAGGTTGGCAAATTCAGCCTTATGTGGAGGTGTGGCAAATAAATGCACAGACCCTTCCCCGCTGTGGGAGCACTGCAGACCAAACATCAACCCGCCAGGCCCCCACTTGCCCACACAAGCCTGTAACAAAAGGGGCACATACTGCCGAGTCAGATCACCACCATGCAGTAAATGACTAAAATGAGGCGGAGGCCGACCTCCCCTCAAACCATCAGACCACTACTTGCCTGTGCGTTGCAAGTCCATGTGAGCCTGAAAGGAAAGGGCCATGCCCTGTGAGCCAAGGTCATTACCCAGGGTGAATGACCGGTACGTGAGGCGGAGGCCGACCTCCCCTCGAACCATCAGGCTACTCCTTGCCTGGGCGCTGCAAGTCTGTGAGCCTGTAAGGAAAACGGTATGCCCTGTGAGCCATGGTCATCACTCACCAGGTGACTGACCTGGACGTGAGGCAGAGGACCACACCTCCCCTCGAGCCATTAGGCCACTCCTTGCCTGGGCGCTGCAAGTCTGTGAGCCTGTAAGGAAAACGGTATGCCCTGTGAGCCACGGTCATCACTCACCAGGTGACTGACCTGGACGTGAGGCAGAGGACCACACCTCCCCTCGAGCCATTAGGCCACTCCTTGCCTGGGCGCTGCAAGTCTGTGAGCCTGTAAGGAAAACGGTATGCCCTGTGAGCCACGGTCATCACTCACCAGGTGACTGACCTGGACGTGAGGCAGAGGACCACACCTCTCCTCGAGCCATTAGGCCACTCCTTGCCTGGGCGCTGCAAGTCTGTGAGCCTGTAAGGAAAACGGTATGCCCTGTGAGCCATGGTCATCACTCACCAGGTGACTGACCTGGACGTGAGGCAGAGGACCACACCTCCCCTCAAGCCATTAGGCCACTACTTGCCTGTGCGTTGCAAGTCCATGTGAGCCTGAAAGGAAAGGGCCATGCCCTGTGAGCCAAGGTCATTACCCAGGGTGAATGACCGGTACGTGAGGCGGAGGCCGACCTCCCCTCGAACCATCAGGCCACTCCTTGCCTGGGCGCTGCAAGTCTGTGAGCCTGTAAGGAAAACGGTATGCCCTGTGAGCCATGGTCATCACTCACCAGGTGACTGACCTGGACGTGAGGCAGAGGACCACACCTCCCCTCGAGCCATTAGGCCACTCCTTGCCTGGGCGCTGCAAGTCTGTGAGCCTGTAAGGAAAACGGTATGCCCTGTGAGCCATGGTCATCACTCACCAGGTGACTGACCTGGACGTGAGGCAGAGGACCACACCTCCCCTCGAGCCATTAGGCCACTCCTTGCCTGGGCGCTGCAAGTCTGTGAGCCTGTAAGGAAAACGGTATGCCCTGTGAGCCACGGTCATCACTCACCAGGTGACTGACCTGGACGTGAGGCAGAGGACCACACCTCTCCTCGAGCCATTAGGCCACTCCTTGCCTGGGCGCTGCAAGTCTGTGAGCCTGTAAGGAAAACGGTATGCCCTGTGAGCCATGGTCATCACTCACCAGGTGACTGACCTGGACGTGAGGCAGAGGACCACACCTCCCCTCCTGCCACTCCTTGCTTGGGTGCTGCAACCCTGTGAGCCTGTAAGGAAAATGGTAAGCCCTGTGAGACACGGTCATCACTCACTAAGTGACTGACATTGACGTGAGGTGGAGGACCACACCTCCCCTCGAGCCATCAGGCCACTCCTTGTCTGGGCGCTGCAAATCTGTATACCTGTAAGGAAAACAGCACACCCTGTGAGTGAAAGTTATCATCCACCAGGTGAATGACCCAGACGTGAGTTGGAGGACCGCACCTCCCCTCGAGCCATCACCCTGCCTGGGTGCTAGAAGTCTGTAAGCCTGTAAGGAAAATGGCAGACCCAGTGAGACGAGGTCATTACCCTGCAGGTGAATGACCAGGAGTAAGGTGGAGGACCACACCTCCCCTCGAGCCAACAGACCACTACTTGTCCGGGCACTGCAAGTCTGTGGGATCCAGTAAAGAAAGAGGGGCCAGGCCATCATCTGCCGTAGCCTACACCTCCTCAGGTGCATGACTAGATATGCAGAGGGGAGCAGTTATCTCACCACAGTGGCAGCAGCCTGGCCAACACAGTTCTAGTTGGTCCCGTGACTTGATAACTGCCATTAACAAAACCAAGCTAATTCCCAACTGGCATCCTCTAGGCTCGAATGACTGCCCGAACAACCCCATGCTGGGCCAGCAGATGAGGGACTTCACCCTCCTGTGGCAATACACCGCACCCACCAAAAAAGACATGATAAGACATTCTACAACACCAGCCTCAGCCTAACTCTGAACAATCACTGTTGGCTGGCACCAGACAACCTGCTGAATAACAGCCTGAGGTCCATGGCTGTGGCCCTAGAGGCTGCCCCATACAAACTGGGTACTGAGAGAGAGCTGCCAGGCCATGTGGGGTATCACTATCTCTGAAACACCAGACAGGGGTGGTGAGGGAGTGTCCTACATGTCAGGGAAGTGGCCACACCCTGTTGCAGGGTCTCCCTTTGCTACCCAAGGGGGACATGGCCCCAGCCCCCCTGGGCCCCATGGCCTTCATGACCACCCTTTGGGTTTGACCCAGTTGTCACTGAGACCTGCCAACTTCACGCCATGCGCCAGAAAGGCAACCCCTGACCACTCCATAAGGGATTAGCCATAGGAAAACTGAGCAGACAATGGAAACAGATGTATGAAAGCCGGGTGTTACTTGCTCATTGAGGAAAAGATCTGATTCAGATCAAGGCAAAACCAGAGGCAGGGTGCCCAGTTGGAAGAGCCCAGGCTGTATTAGATTGGCCCCTGAATGAAAACCCCACAGCAAAGAGCCCCAGGTGGGGCTAGGAGGAGGCAAAATGCCAACCCAGAGCTGCCGGAGGCCTTACCAACTGCTGTACCCACCCAGACCTCATGGCCAGTCAAGACTGTGTGCGTGTAGGGCAAGACTGCCCTGGGAGGTTCCTATGCCAAACAGGCCTTTTGGGGATCATGCTTCTGTCCCATGAGAGGACAGCACTTGAGCTTCTGACCACATAGGCTCAGATGCCTCACCAATGGGTAGGAAGCCCTGGCATGTATAGCCTAAACATGTTAATAATGTCACAAAATTAACAGTTGATTCATATACTGCCCTCCAGGACACACACTGCCCACTGAGAGAGTTTAAAAAGTGTAACTGGGCATAACGTGCCAGGGGTGAGGGGACCAGGCCTGATCAGCAAGGCTGCATGACAAGACACACCCCAGCCAGGGCCCATGGGCCCACCCTCGTTGCCCACAGGCTCCCTGCTACAGATACCAGCCCAGTTTACTCCACAAACTCGGTACCTGACAGCACATTTGCACGGCAGTCCCACACCCTATGGTCTGGGATACACTTCCCATGCAAAACATAACAAATGCCCCCATTATCTCCTTAACTGGTGGTTGCACTCTACTGTTACCAGCACTAGCTCCAACTATAAATCTCCTTCAGCCATATCAATGTCATCTTCCCCCATCATCTCACAAGAGGCTGTGTGCCAGACTGATTGCCAACGAGGGCGCCGGACAATCCCCTTCTGCCAGATAGACTTGACTTCATCAATCCACTGCAACAGTCCCAGGACCGGCTTATGGCAGACTAGCGCATCTCAGCTGCTGCCCATCACTTACAGTAATTTTGTCAATCAGATCCACTGTCTCCTCTGGATTACAGCAGCCTAGGCCAGATCCACTACTGGCTGTCAATTGTGCGAATCTGGTAGAAAGATCAGACCACATCTTAGACTACTATGCTCTGCATGACAGCTCTGCAGATGCAACAACACAGCATGCCTTTAGGTGGCATGAGTGACATAAATGACAAAACCTAAAAACAACCATTTAGGCCTACAAAGGCTGCAAAAGTGAGCAGGGGAAGGTGGGGCAGCAGGTGGTTTAACTAGCCACGACCCTGGGATTGTAGAACCTTGCTAAGCTGGCAGAAATAATATGTGAGGCAATTCACCATTCAGATGACTGCAAGCCTCCTCCCCCGCCCCCCACTAGCCTCAGACAAGCCTTCTCTGCTGTTGCTGTAAGTACTGTCTCCAGACAAAGTAGAACAATGGGGTGGGGGAAGTCTAGGCAGGCTGGAGGCCTGCGGGGGCTGGGCCTAAGCCTGCTTCAGCCCTCCTGACTGATAAGACAGTGATAACCCAATATTTTCTTCATCCCTTTGGCCTCATCATCATCCTCAAAGAATGAGTCTGCAGGTAGCTGCACAAGCCCCACCAAAATGACTGCTAATGCCAGTAAGTAGGAGGCAAATCAGGCCACACAAATGGCACACTCAAAATGGCCGCTCTTGGAGCTGTGCATGTTGTAGATGCCTTCACAACATGGCTGCACTGCCAGGAAACTAAGGTCACTGGGTGCCACTCACAAAATGGCTGAACCCAACTGAATAAACTGCAAAATGGCCACTGCTGCCTGAAGGCCTTAGGCCAAGCTATTGCTGCTAGAATTACTCCCTCCAAATAAGTGTAAATGGCGAGGGAGGGAAAAGCCTAGATGGGAGGAAGGGGGGGGGGGCTACCAGCATCCACCCTGCTAGGCCAGTAGTAATAAAGTATGAATTAATCTATCCCTCAGGGGGCTGCAACTCACCCTTCTGGCCTACAGCAAAGCCTATCTATTGCTGCTGCTGAAGTACTCTCTCCCAACAAAGTAAAACAGTGGTGGGGGGAAAGGAGCCTAGGTAGGCCAGAGGCCTGCAAGGGCTGGGCCTCACCCTGCTTTAGCCCTCCTGACTGATAGACAACAGGCCCCAAATGTAAATAAGAAAAAAGACTCTGCCAAACCAGTGAGCCTGGCGCTGGGCCCTGGCTCTCCTCTTGAAGTCTGAAGGTAGCAAGCATGAGAAATTCACAGCTCTCCAAGGCAGCTACTGCTGCCTAGCCCTGAGGGCCTTTAGTAAAACCAGCCTCAGAGGAGCTCGGCTGAGAGAGCTTGAGATGTGCTCTGCTCAGGCCGAGCACGCAGAGCAACTGCCAGCAGGGAGGGCGGAGCCGTCTTCTGAAGGCTTTGTCTCCGCCCCCCGCTATATCCCCATATGCCTGGGAGATGTCTCTGCCTGCTTCTCCTTCCGAAGTGGCAAAGTACGGTCCCCAGCTCAAGCCACTGTGTGGCAGCCGGGAGTACCGCAATATTCACAGAAGACATTTTAACCTTTGAAAATATTTTAAATTTCTGCTGTAAACAAATATAAGTATGACTAACCAATATAATAAATATGTATAACAAATGAATAGCTGTGCCCTACAGTATCACCAAATAAATGAAGGCTAAAAATAGTGATGTATATCTTATCTCTTGGAAATCAGCTGCTTATAAAACTATGTGGGTCGTTTTAGCATAAATTTGTACTGTTTGGGAGAAAGAAGAAGGGAATGGGCAAAAATTTCCCATCCCTCCCTTCCACTAGCAGAGGAAGTTTGGTGCAACTGTTTCTTTGCTAGTAAAAGGGAGCAATTTTGCCAAACTGCATTCCTTTCTGCAGCACATTTATCACTGTCTCCTGAGCCTTAGCATGGTGTTTCCAGGATTAACAGGAGGCTGCTGGAGAAAGGGAAGTCAGGGAAGATCAACCAGCACTGGATCCTTCACCACTTGGCACATAGACTCCAACCCAATGTGGCATGGTGCATAGGATTTAACTGTATATGAACTCAGTTCCATTTATGCAATATCACTCCAAATCATAATGCATCCTGAGGTGTGTAGCTTTGTTGTTTCATTGTTATGGAAACATAAGAAGAGATGTAAATAACTCAGCTAACCTGGTATAGTAAACAAGTAAAATATCACAGTAATATAGATAATATGAAACAAGTGCACAAATGTATTGCAGGAATGCAGATATTTTGATTAAGATAACACATACTGAACTTTGGTATAAGTGTCACAATGGCAATGAAAATGGCCCAGTCCAGGAAGAGCTGCAGAAGATTTGCTAAATGAACTGGGTATAGTGGCTGTTGCCTATAATCCCAGCTGCCAGGGATGCTGAAGTTCTGGGTCTGAGGGCCAAGCTACAAGTGATGAATGACACTTGAACAGCAAGTGGATCGAGTGGAGAGCAAGTGGAGGGCAAGTGAACAGGGAGAAATACACTTGCCGTTCAAGTGTCATTCATCAGTTGTAGTTTGGCCCTCAGTGGCCAACTCTCTGAAGATGGGGTGACTGCACTAAATTCGGCATCAGCCTGGTGAGATTGCTAAATGAAGGCAGATTTTGGCAAAGTGTAAGTGTCCAGCACCCAGGCCAGACTCCGAGCCACTGCCACCTCCTCCCCCTTCCCTGCAGACAAAACCCCAGGGCAACCAAGCACCATGCAGCAGCCCCCACTAACCCTGCTATTCATGATGAAACAGCTGTCAAGGCTGAGGAGCCGAAACCAGTGATGCCCAGGCGGGTGCACATCGAGTTCCAGGAGACTAGGAGGCTGCAGGAGCCTGTTGTGGCATTGGGGCACATGGTGGCAGGTGGCAGCCTGACCCCAACAGGACCCAGCCCAGTGGAGAAACATGGCAGCCCAAGAGGGAGGGAGCCATCATGGCAAGTTCAGTCATGGTCACAGGCTGTGCACAGGTCAGCCTGCACTTCCCCAGGGACAGAGAAGCAGCAAGGCAGAAAGTAGCTTTGCTGGCTGGGTGCAGCAAAACCCAGACAGGGTGAGTGTGGAGCCAGAGAAGAGGCAGGGAGAGACCATGACTGGTGGCCAGGCAAGAAGAGCCCTAACAAGATACAGTTGGGAGGGACTTGCCTCTGGGCTGTACCAGGTGTGGCCACCTCCCCTAGCCCAAGTAGCAGCCCATCTTCTAGGGCTGATATAAGGGAATGGAGCTAAGAGGGTATAAAGAGGAGAAGTCCTGAACAGGTTGAGGAGGAGCCAGGAGCTGCTGGTCAGGGCACTCAGAGGAAAGAGCTATCCTTAAGGGAAACTCATGAGGACCTCATGTGACACTACAACCCACGCCACACTTCCTTTCTGAGGCCACCTGGGTGGTAGAAGTGATTCAGAATGACAGAGGATGACCAAAAGGCAGAACTGATAGAAGCAGAGCCTCACAGTAGGATTTAAAAGTTTTCGAACTTCAACATTCAACTCAATTCATGGTTTAGTTGCGGGGGGGGGGAGGGGGGGTTGACAGCTAATAAAACAATATTACAATTACCTCAGAATTACCAGAGGAAGAAAAACATACCCAAGCAAATGCTTAATGTTTTATGAATATTCATGATGATCAAATTTTAATCAAAGCATCTCTTCTGTCGCTTTCCAACTGCCTCCTGAAGCCTCATTTTCCTCTGTGTGTATTGCCACAGTCTTCTCTCTTCTTACGAATTTCACCTTTCCCGGCAACTGTGCATCAAATGGCCTCACAATGGGAGTCCAGTCACTGCAATGGCATGTCTTTCCTAAGGTAAGCCCAGCAGCCAAGACTGAAAATTCTCCCTGGCTCAAGACCAGTATCACCAAGAAATGTCTCTTTTATGTATCAATTGGTTAGTCTTGCCCCCTGCTCACACTAAAATTTTCCAACATCAGTAGAGCCAGCATGGTGTAGTAGTGTCAGACTAGGATCTGAAAGAACCAGGTTTGAATCCCTCCTCTCCCACGGAATCTTGCTGAGTAACCTTGGGCTAGTCAAACACTCTTGGCCTAATCTACCTCAAAGGGTTGTTGTTAGATAAAAATGGAGGAGAAAACAATTGTATAAGCCACCTTTGGTTCCTATTGGTGACAAAGGTGGGGTATAAAATAACTAAATAAATAAATACCTCCAAATTATATGATGCTACTCTAGGCCAACTGACCCACCCAGCTAAGTCATATAAAACTTCTACCCAAGTTACTGTGTCACAACAGATTACATTTTAAGAGTATGTACCAGCTATTTTCTTTTGATCATTCCATACATGTGACATCTGAACCCAGTGAAAATTCATTGACTTCCATTGAGATAAGCCAATCAGCTAGTGAATTAATTTTGATCCACAACATTTCCCAAATGCTGAATCATAGATTTATAAAGAGATGGGATAGTTACTGTAAGAACATGCTTCACTTCGTCTGATTTTCAAACTGTTCAGTGAAAGACAACAACGCCCACCATTTAAATACATGTACTTACAGACAAAACTATCTTTGGAGTAATAGTAAAAAGCTAGTTCTGCATTTAGATTCTGCATTTCCAATCAAGGTTTTGCATTTCCAGTCAAGGCCAAATATCTCTTCAGTTCCCTTCTGCTGTCACTACAAGTCTTACTCAACGTCAGTTTGATTCTAGAAAAAGGTCATTGGAGAGGAGCTCAGAAAAGAAAAGGACCCACTGCAGAGAATGTCAAGAGTGAAGTTCTACATCGGATCTATTTTGGCAAGAATCTGAGTTCTTGTTTTGTCTGAGAGAAATGGATTTTAATAGGTAGCAGAGAATAATTTGTGAGCTACAATTCATCCAATCATATCGATTAAACATAAGCTTTATGAAGTGATTTACAGAGAATTCAGTTGTTAAATGTTTATATTAAGAATCTTCAAATTATACTAATGAAATAGAAAACGTAGCATTGTAGAATCATACTTTTTCTTATACAGAATCATCCATTTATCTTAATATTAGTGCAGAATATTCCTCCCAGGTCATTATATTAAGTCAAAGTTGGTGGTGGCAGTGGAGGAGTCAAGGCAAACCTTTACGGATTTCTTAGTCTCTTGCATGTGGCATAAATAATAACGCCATCAGAGCAAGGTGTGTGGGTTCTATTTCTTTCATGCATCAGAGCCAGGAAGCTACAGAGTATAAGATATATGAGACTGCTCTGACTGAGAAAGACAGCAACTTAGTGAGTATATTTCTTTTTGGAGTATTTAATTTCTTCCCTGCCTGTAATAGATTTAGTGCTCCTGGGGTACACGAAGGAATGCTCTCACATATGCCATTGAGAAGGACAGTGCAAGTGAGATACGACCATCCCAATGTTTGCATGACTCATGTTTAATGCATTGTGGTAGAGACAACATAAATAAAAATGCAAAGCAACAGCAGTGCCATTATGAAACAATGGAAATTCTCAAAGCTCTTGAGTGGAGATGTTTCTGCCATTGTAGCTGCCAATCTGTAAAATTCAAAAAATTAAGAGAAAAGAGTCGGAAAGTGGATTACATGGGTTCTGAGTGGATTCTGGCGATGATAGTACAGAACATTATCATTTCAGAGATAGCTGCTTTTAAGCCTCAGTAGGAATTATCTAACTAGAACTAGATTAATCCCCAGATAACCTATCACTGGAGGCATTAGCTGGAAACCTGCAGTAATACCATTTTGCAACTTCATTGTTAGCAGTTCCATTACATTGCAGGAGAGCAGTAATAGAACAAACAGGTTTAAAACCATGAAAAAGAAAGAAGAGTGTTTTAGTGAACTTGAAAGAAATGTGCCATCATCAATCAGAAAGCCAATGTGGTCACTTTGAAGTGACTTCCTAGCCCTGTCCAAGAGTCTTGTGCTGTGCTGTGCTGAAGCAGTAACTTACAAGATCTCACAGAAGACTTCACTCACTAACATAAAAGAAGAACAATTTGTTTTGTTGTTGCAGGGACTATTCCATTAGGTGAATCAGCAGCAGCCAACAGTGTGCCAAGACTCTATCCCAGATGTGACGTGGAATCTGGATGCCCATATAGAACAGCCATGTTATAAAAGGACAAACCTCAGTTTGCCAATTGATATCTGCAACAGAATCTCTGCAACTCAGCTCCTTATTTTGAAAAGGACAATGCAAAGTGGATTATGTTTCTCAACATTTACAATTTTATGATGACAGAGTTGCTCTGGAACATAATGAAAGGTGAATGATTGCTTACAGTTCCATGTATTTTTCAGAGAACAGAATGACAAGTCATATAAGGTCCTCTAAAATGCACAAGGAAAGAAGAGAAATTGGCTGTATGCTTAAAATACCTGGGAAAATGGACAAGATGGAACTATTTATAAGAATGAGGGCAAATGAATGAATGCTAAACAATTTCAAATCAAAGAGCTACTAATGGAGAAAGACTGCAGAATGAAAAGGAATATCTGCAAGCTCATTTTTATTTTGCTCTACTACAAGACAGTAATCGAACAGCAAAAAATAAAGTTGGCTTGGAATGTAAAATGTTAGGGATCAATTCCAATCTTTAATAGGTAGAAATGTGGCCTCTGAAATCAGCAGTCTAGAATGTAAAAGTTACTGAGAGAATTATCCATTCTGGAAAGTCACAAACTTTTCCACACTCTAAACAGAAATGGGAGAGAAATCAAACATGTGTTTTATGGTCAAAATGCATAACATAATTGAGAATCAATGGATAATTATGAATATTGAGTCTCAGACTTACCTGGATTCTACAACATCTTTCCCAGAAGCCCTTTTTCTGGTCTTTTTTTAAAAAATAGACATGGGGGCAGGTCATATTGTATGGGGAAGAGGAATATACTCTGGATGTTCTCAGTGACATTTTTAAATTACACCCCACAACCTCTTCTGATGCTGGATGGTGTAGCTGTACCATAGGCCTGTCTCAGGTACTAACAGACCCCCCCCCTCCCATCATACACACACACACTGTGCAGATAATCTTGATCCGATGTTCTGCTCTGGGCAGGAAGAGGGTGAACTAAAGGTGAGGGGGATCAAAGATGGTCTCGTCATGGGCAGATCATTACTTGCTGGTGTTTAGAATTACAGGGCTAACAAGACTCCTTGGGGTGTGGGGTCAATTAAGATAAACTGCACCACAGCTTGATGGATTTGATTGATTTTCAAATGACATTGGGATTTTTCTGCTGATATGGTTGTCTCTGCTGCCGATGCCCTGGTTGATCTATGGAATGAGAAAATGACCAAGGCAATTGACACAATCACTCCTAGGTTCCCTCTCAGGTCTAAGGGCCAAGCTACACATGATGAATGACACTTGAATGGCAAGTGTATTTCTCCCTGTTCACTTGCCCTCCACTCAATCCACTTGCCGTTCAAGTGTCATTCGTCATGTGTAGCTTGGCCCTAAGAGCCCAGGCATCCCCTGGGTTTACTGAGCGGCTGTGGACCATGAAAAGACAAGGGAGACAGCTAGTGCAACAGTGGAAAAAGACTTGGGATGAATCTAACAAGGTATGATCTAGAGCTCATTTTAAAGCTTACTCCTTGGCAGTGATGGTGGTAGAGAAATAATTTTTTTCTACCAGAACTGCCTCTACACAGTGTAGACCTGCAGAATTCTTTTGGGTGGTCAGGACCTACAGGCGAAGGTGGACTGCTCTGCAATCCTCTGCAATCATTTTTATAAGCACTTTATGGATAAAATCTCTCACATCCATTCCACCTTGGTCTGTACATGAGCAGTGACAGGATTGGACTGTCCCAGGGTGCAGATTTGTCCAGTTGTGTGGAGTTCTTTTCAGCTTGTTCTTGGAAGTTTAAGACCTACCACCTGCTTGTATGGTTCTTGCCCCTCCTGGCTGCTTAAATCTGCTGGGGAGAGAGTCTGATGGACTAAGTCCAGGAGACAGCAGATTCCTCCTTGCGTGACGGAGTGATCATTCCAGCCTTGAACCGGGTGGTGGTGTGTCAACTTCTGAAGAAATCTACTCTGAACCTGGTAAATTTGAATAAGTACCATACAGTCTCAAATGTTCCATTCCTGATTGAACAAGCAGTGGCTAGGCAACTTCAGGTATTCCTGAATGAAGCAGATTGTTTTGAGCCACTCCAGTCTGGTTTCAGGCCTGGTTATGGGACTGAAATAGCCTTGGTTCCCTGGTGGATAACCTGTGTCAGGAGACTGAGGGGAGAGCGCAACTCTGTTAATTCTCCAGGACTACTGGGCAATTTTTGATACCATTGAGGTGGGGGCATTAACTCTTTCACAGACAGAATGGAAAGTCTCTATAGCACTAGCTTGGTTAGAATCTCTGACTGAGCAACCTTAATAGAAACTTTGTTGCTGGACTGCTCTCTTGCCCAATCAAGTTGGATACTCAGTTTCTTTTCAAGCAAAACAGCAGCAAATGTTCCTTCTCCTGGTTTCCATAGAACTGCAGATGGTCTGGCTGACACGGTGTCCTCAGGCAACATAACTCAAGGTGTGTTTTTTAACATACGGCTCTCATTTGGAACATAGATTCCTTAGGCTTCTTCTCCTTCAGTAGAAGACAGTCTAATTTAACATGTTCCAGTTCTCTACATTGGAAACAGAATCCAAATAGAGATATGACATGCAGCTTGACATCCGTTGTACTAGGAGGCTTGGCAGGTCCTTTTGGATGTAAGTCTTCTGCTTAACCAAACACCATATCAGAATGCCCAGGAGGTGGAAGTTGAGGCAAACGAAGAACTGCTTCTCAAAAAAAGTTTCAATATGAAGTCTTTCCCGGCTCTTAGCATCCAACAAAAGTCTTGGCTGAGGTGTTAATACAGCTCCTTCCCAGCTCTTAACTGCACTTCCTAACAGAAGACTAAGCTGAGGTATTGGTACAGTTGTTTCTCTTGGTCGGAGTGCAGAAGACTCAATTTGCCTTTCAAACACTTGAATCCCAGCTCTAACAGATGGCAGTTCTGTGAAATCATCTGTAGCCAATTCCTGAGCTTAGAAGTCTCCATCTCTTGCCAATACAAAATCAATAGTTGTATAATATGAATAGACTGATGCTTTTCTACATGACACAGATTTTCTCGGCTGCAGGAAAAACTCAACCTCTTTAACGGGCAGTTTTGTTGCTACTGCTCCGCAAAAGGAATTCATCTTATCTCATTCACCAAAACACCAAGGGTTCCTGTTCACAGTTCTATTACAAGTACGAGTGACTAACAGGGTGTTTTTCAGAATTTAAGGTTTCAGTTCTTACCCCAGGATGCCAACCCTGTATCCACAAGTGGCCTGAGTGAGAGGTCAAGAGCAAATGCTCAAAACTGGGGAGTGAAACCTCACTACTCGGGTCACATGCCCCCACAAGTCTCTCTTAACTAAACCTTCAGCTGTGGAATCAAGAGATGAGCTTCCAGCCCTACTATGTATTAAGCAAGAGGCCAACTCTGCAAGGTAGGACACCTGCAGAATAGTTCCACAGAACAACTATTTGGGTATCTGTGAACAAACTGGGCCAAAGTACTGGACTTAGGGCCAAGCTACAAGTGACGAATGGCACTTGAACAGCAAGTGGATTGAGTGGAGCGCAAGTGAACAAGGAGAAATACACTTGCTGTTCAAGTGTCATTCGTCACTTGTAGCTTCGCCCTCAGATTGAAGCATTAAACTCCAAATTACAGCACAAGAGTATAATAAATAGAGTTTGTTAAAAAGAGTGCAAAAGGATACAAACGCAGAAGTGTGCAAGCAGGAGAGGAAAATAATAAACGTTAAATAACTCTCCTAAAGCACTAGACAGACTTTGGTCCAGTTCCCTGACACAAATGTTCCCTGGTCAGGTTAACAGCACAAAGTCCCAGCATTTCCCCAAAGTCCATGGTTTTGGTTTTAACACCTTCCTGGTAAACAAATCCAGAGTGCAGCAAAGCAAGTAGCAACAGGCAGTGCACTGATGTTTACACAAAATAAGGAACAGACTAGAATGAAGACCTTCGATTGATGGTTAATATAGCAACATGGCCTGATCTTAATTAATCAATCAGTGCTCTAAGGATAATACAACATAGGTGCAAGACTCTCTTCTAGCCTGGCCTGGGAGCTGTAAGGTTATTTGCACCTGCGTTGTTCAGTCCACCTCTGAAAACTGCCAAGTCATAGGTGGTTTGGGGGTGTGTTCTTGAGCTTTCTTACCTTGTACAACGTGTCTTGTGAATTTATTATTCCAGTGCAGATGGGAGCTGGTAGATATGGGGATGGGACTTACTAAAAGTAACCAGTATCAGGTAACAATGCTCACTGTTTATCTAATCTCTCTAGCATTCCAAGTGCTGACAATGGGGCTACTTCCTCCCCTGCTACTATACTAATACTATGCATTACCAGATCTGTTAGGAACAAGGTTGCATGCATTGCTGAGATGTTGCAGGAAAAGGAAATAGATGTGGCTTGCACAACAGAGACATGGCTACAGTAAAATGATGTGGTATATCTGTCCCAACTAATTGCCCCTGGCTATGTGGTCCTACACCAGCTTCACCATAGTAGCTAAGGGAGAAGGGGTTGCTGCTATTATTCTTTATGAATCCTTCTACTTCCGTAGACTTCCAGTGCAAGCTACAGCTGGTATTGACTGCATGCTTTTGAAACTAAAGATAGATTGGGTATTCTGCTTATTTACAGATTACCCAACTCCCCAGTTAGCACCCTTTCTGAGATGGCAGAGCTGCTAGAGGATATGGTGTTGGAGACACATAAATTTATTGTTCTGGGGAACTTCAAGATCCGTGCTGAGTGTTCCAAGTCAGGACCGTCTCAGGAATTTATAGCTTCTCTTAAAAGCTATAAGCTTTTAAATCAATTAATGTTGTCAATAGCTTCAAAGTTCCTTGAAGCTATTGACAACATTGATTCTTGTTAATAACTCTGGCCCTTGAGATTAATGCCAGCTCCATGGTTTCCCATGGAGCTGAGTGACCTAAAGAGGGTTGGAAGATACCTAGAAAGAAGCTGGTGGAAAACTCATGTGGAAACTGATACAGCATGCTACAGAACCCATTGGAGGACCTTTGAAGCAGAAATGAAAGCAGCAAAGAAAAGTTATTTCTCATTAACCATTGTGTCACCTGGTTCATGATCATCCCAATTGTTTAAGGTATCTCTATACCTTCAAATCCCTAAATCAGAACCTTTACAGTCTCTAGAAAAGACATTTAGTTGTGAAGCCTTTGCTAAGTTTTTCACTGATAAAAAATAGCACAAATACGCTCAAATCTGGATGCTAGCTCTAATACAGATGAGATGGAAAAAATGCTTAATAAATGTCTGGTTTACACATGGACAGCATTCAACAGGATCCTGATATCTATGAAAGTCACTACCTGTGCACTGGATCGTTATCCATATTGGCTGTTAAGATCAAGTAAGGACCATAAGTGAACAACTGAGGTCTATTGTAAATCAATTGCTATCTCAAGGTATCTTCCCCTGGCCACTCAAACAGGTGCTTGTCCATCCACTAATTAAAAAACAATCCTTAGACAAAAATGGCATGGCCAATTATCATCCAGGTTCTAATATGCCTTTTCTGGGCAAAGTGATCAAGAGAGCAGTAGCTGACCAACTCCAGGTCTTCTTGGATAACTCTAGTGCTCTGGAGCCTTTTAAGTCTGGATTCTACTAAAAAAAACAAGTTAAGACAGCTGTAAAAAATGCTTTCTACAACCTCACTCTAGCCTGGAACATGGCTTCCTACCTTGATCTGGCTGATCTGGCCACCTGGATCCATGCTATGGAAACATCAAGATTTGACTATTGTAATGCACTATACATAGGTCTCCTGTTTAAGTTAACTAGGAGACTTCAGTTGGTGCAAAACGCTGCGGCTCAGCTGTTATCAGGAGCAAGCAGGAGCATGAATATCACTCCCAACCTGTAGTTACTTCATTGGCTACCTATCATTTACCTTGCTCGGTTCCAAGATATTGATTATCACAAGCAAAACTATTCATGGCCTTAGTCCAACATACCTATGGGATTGCCTCTCTCCCATGTTCCTTCATGGCAGCTTAACTCATCTGAACAGGGTCTCCTGCAGGTGCCATCCTGCACATGGGCAAAATCAACCACTGCCTGTACACTTGCATTCTCTGTGGAAGCCTGCCTGAGGAGGTCAGGAAAGTCCCCACTCTCCTGGCTTTCTGCAAACAGTGCAAAACTGAAATTATTCAAAAGGGCTTTTTTACTCAGATAGGAGGGCGGTATTATAGGGAGGTGGCCTCGAAGAGAAGCTTCACTAATGTTGAGTACCATAGACTTCACCACTATGTTGTCTTACGTCCTATCTGTTGCTTTAAATTCTATGTTGTCTAATGTCAGTCCTAGAGTTGCTTATATTCTGTTGCAGGATTTCTTCAACTCTGGATTTTTGCTCATTTTATGTCTTTGTATATTTGCATTTATTTACCCTTATGGCATTGTTTATTGAAATGTCCTTCTTACTGACTGTACTTTTCTCACTCTATATAACCCACCTTGCGTCTCAGTGAGAAAGGCAAACTATAAATGATATAAATAAACAAATAATACTGTGCAACTATGCTTTAAAAAATTTCCTCCTAACCACAGTAACTTGAAAAATGCCTTTGATAGTTAAATAGAATGTATGTGGTTACAGAATTTTCATAAGCACTTTGTGATATGCTCAGCCACCCCATATATCAAAAAGCAAGCCTATATTCTTTCCTGTTTTCAACGGGCCTTCCGAAACCCTAGCCCTATGTAAATGTTCTGAGTTATATCTCATTGGAATTTGACTCAGTCTCACTGCTATTTCTTTCAGGTTCAGGGTAGTTTTCAGATACAATTCTCATAGCATTTACTGTCAAGGGAATTTAAGTTGGATATGTATATATTTGAAGCTAAAAAAGCAACAGATCCATTCTGAATGATTTTTAGTTGGATGCATAGATAAGATAACATTGGGCAAGCAGGAAGTGCTTCCATTAAACATAACAAGAACAGACCTACAGTATCAAACCAGTGATTCATCTAGTCCAGCATCCTATTTCACATATCCAAATAGAACACATATCCAATGAATTCCCATTGCCTCCTAGTATTCAGTGTTACTGCTTCTGAATATGAAGGTTTCCTTTAGTCACCATAGCTAGTAGCCATTGGTGGACCTCTCCTCCTTGAATCATCTTTTAAAGTCATCTGTGCTTGTGGCCATCTCTGTCTACTGGCAATAAGTTCCACAATTTAATTACTCATTGAATAAAAAATATTTCCTTTGTTTGTTCTGAATGCATTTCCTATCAAGATCAAAGTACTCTCTGTTCACTTTCCCCACCCTATGCATTTGTATAAATTTCTATCATGTCCAGCTTTTGAAGTCTTTTTTTCTAAAGTAAAAAAATTCAAAGACTATTTAGCCATTCCTTATACAAAAGATGCTTCAATCCCCTTTAATCATTTTTGTTGCCCTCCTTTGCATTTTCTCAAGCTATGCAATATCCTTTTTGAGATATAGTGATCAGAACTTATATAATATTCCAAATTAGAATGCACTATAGATCTATATAAGAACATTACGATAGGTGGCCATTTATTTTCCATTTCCTTTCCTAATAATCCCCAGCATGGAGTTTGTATTTTTCACTGCTGCCTCACACTGAGTATTCATTCAGATCCAGAATTTCCTACCCAAGCTACAGCCTGCCACACTGCATTTTTCTCTATTGTCGAGTGCCCTCAACTATCAGGATCAGCTTTGAGAGTGGTGTAAATGACTACAAACAGCAAGGGCAGATGGGAAAATTCATTCAACAAGAGAAGGTCCGTTCACTGCTTATTGTATCCAACCCACTAATGTGACAATGTTTGTTGAAAAGCAAAGCTGAAAGGTCTCCCCCAGAAGAATAAAAAAAAAGATTATGGCATATACTTGACTGTTTATTACTGTGCTCCTAAGAAGAGAAGTATGATGAAAGGGAAGCGTAAACAGAGCAGGAGAGACCACAAAGGAGTGAGGAGCCAGGGGCTGAATATTCATGACCTGTGAATATCTGACTAAAATTGGAAATCACTCAGCTGCCTGAGTAGCTCTTATAGGGGCATTTGTGTGTTCTTTCCCACTGGAATCACTCATTGTTTTATCATTAAGTCCCTTTAAATAGAAAGAGTCCACAGAGAGATACTTGTGATAAACTAATTGAGCAAATGAAACAGCCTCCTTAAGACAAGAAGAGGCAGATAAAATCAGATATTCACTCAAACTTCTCACCAAGTTTAGGATAGGCTTCAAAGTGATTACTTCAGCTAACCAAAAGACGGGGTTAGAAATATACTATAGATCTATACATCTCTCTCTCTCTCTTGGATACACACCTTAACGTAGTGAGGGGGGTTGAGTGTGTCAGTGAAGCTGAGAGCAACACTGTCAGGAGTGCAGACTTGATCAAGAGTCTCCTGGAAGAGTCACTCAAGGCAGAATGGTTAAAGCTGAGACACCAGACTAAGATGGGAGAGAACTAAGACGGGAGAGAACTGACCATTCCAATGGTGATGGGAGTGGAGGAATTCTTGAAAGCTAGCTACACAGCAGCAACAGTAGTGGAAGGTAACACTGTTAAAGACAATGGCAGTGACATCTCAGCTAAGCTTGGTTAGTACTGCACAGAAGAAGACAATGGGAAACAGCTTTTGATCATCTCTTACCTTGAAAACACTATGATGAGACAATCCAAAATGAAAGAAGATACAGTGCTGAAAGATAGGAACCCCAGGTTGGATGGCAGTCAATTGGCTACTGGAGAACAGCAGAGGAAAAGTACAAATTGCATTATTCTTAACAACAGGACTAGATTAAAGCTGAAAGGGTGTTCAGTTGTTGATGTGAATAGATGCAAGAGGAGCGTCCAAAGCAGCTAGCCTGCTCGGAATAACCTATTTATGGCTCCACCACAAGTAAATTACCACAACCCATACAAGGAGTACAAGGTAGGCAAAAAACTCCCTCTCTATCAGCCAATTGGGGAGGGAGAAGAAATTCCTACCTGGCCCTGGGAACCAGCAACTGGCTAATCCTGCACTACTGTAGGGAGGATGAGTAGGCCAAGCAAATCCTGGGGAGTACAATGTGGAGCTGCCTTAAATGCCCTTGGCTCCACTCCTCCCCAGATGGTCCCCGTCTCAAAGCAGCAAGCTGCTAGCCAGAAGTGCTGCAGTCCCTGCCTGAGGTCCAGGGTAGCCCTACTGCAATCTACAGTGGACGCCTAAACAGAGTTATACCTTTCTAAGCCCATTGACTTCAAAGGATTTAGAAGGATGTAACTCTGTTTAAGATTGTACTGACAGAAGCAATACTGAATTAGATGAAACAGTAGCCTGAGTCAGGATAAGCCAACTTCATACGGGATCCCTATGCCCTATGTGAGTACAGGAGGATAACACCAATATAATGCCATAATGTATTTCCAGCAAGTCTGTTCCATGTTACATACTGTGATTCTGCTGTGTTTAATTAAGAATGTCAGGGAAAGAGGACTTTTATGATAAACATAGACTGACAAATCAGAATGTGACATTTAGTTGGATAAACAATGCCAGGATTAACTCACAGAATGTGGGAAGTGTTTTAATACAGTGGTGTTAACTCTGCACCCCATCCCATACCTTCATGAATCTGCACATTTAGCATCATTTTAGTTCGGATTAGAAAACAGGAAAATGGCTGATAAATATTTCTAAGTATACTTAATCCTATTTCATATTAAATCCTTTATTGCATTATGTATTTCTATCTACACTTCCAGGAAGTGAAGGAAAAGGCATACTGAATTAGTCTTATACAGAAATTAAAAGCCTTCTTCAAATGTTAATTATTTGCAATTAGCCTACATCAATTAGTTATGAAACTATAATTGCCCTCTCCAGGAAAACAAAATATATTCTATTTGCTGATTAAAAAGGAAGAACATACTACTGATGCACCAGCAGTGCAATTTCTTTTCTTTTCTTTTTATTTCTTAACTCTTGCTTGCCATGTAGACAATAGGTGTTCATTTGAACATAATTTCATTTGAACATGAGGAGGAAGTGAATAAGATTTAATCTGCTGCCCCCCTTCTCTGTTTTTCATACATACAAGTCTCACATTTGCATGCAGCCCACATTTGTACATATGAATGTGCATGAATTCCTGCATATGTGATTTAAGATTTCCATTTTTCATGCTACTATATTGTGTGTACAGAAACATATGCATATCTGGTGTATGTATGTGAGCTCTGTGAAAATGTGAATGCATGGAAGCTGGGGGCAGGACAAACAGGCACAACAGCTCCAATCTCCTTCCCAAATATGTTCAAATGACCACTTGAAGACGGATTATGTCTGGATGCAAAGCATATTATTTAAAGTAGCAGATTCCTTTATTATAGTGGAAACAAATGCCAGATAAACTGTTTAGAATGAGAGTGGAACATACACAATGAGAATCCATAGGGAGGCCACCAAAAATGGCTTTCCTGTGGTTGAATAATGAACTGCCCTTCAACATTTAGTGAGTTCCTTATTCTGTCCAATGGTTTCTGGGAACATGACACTCCAACGTAATAGGCATTAGTTACTCAGTGAATACCTGGCAATATGTGAATTGCTGTGAATACCTGCTAACTGTAAAGAGCCCCATGGTACAGAGTGGTAAGCTGTAGTACTGCAGCCCAAGCTCTGCTCACACGACGTACGTTTGATCCTGGTGGAAGCCAGGTTCAAGTAGCCGGCTCAAGGTTGACTCAGCCTTCCATCCTTCCAAGGTCGCTAAAACGAGTACCCAGTTTCTTGGGGGTAAAGTGTAGATGACTGGGGAAGGCAATGGCAAACTAACCCATAACAAGTCTGCCAAGAAAATGTCGTGATGCGACGTCCCCCCACAGGTCAGTAATGGCAGGTGCTTGCACCTTTACCTTTTTTACCTTTACCTGTTAACTACAAGATAGCCATTTTGGCACCTATATTTTATGATCCAGCATGGGATTGGATACAGTAATTCTCTTGAGGAGCCTTCCTCCAATGATACTAGTCTTGCTCCACTGGATAAAGGATTGTAGGATTGGGGGAGATTTTCTAACATTTTCATGTGGGGATTTGATCAACTGAAAGTTAGCAGATATTCTTTTTTGCATATAACACTCTTACTAGGTCGTACATGGGCATTCTAACCCAATTCTGATTTTTTAAAGAGAAAGTATATAAATGGAACCAAACCTAGCCAAATATCCCACTCCTCTCCTCAGACAGGTGCAGCTTCCTGTAATGTGATGTTTTGGAAATAGTAAGGACCACAATCCAACTCTAGTAATGTGTAAAAAAACTAGTGAACTTGGATGGAAACACATATCCCCATATGCATCACAGACACATCTAAACAGCTCATTGGGGTCAGTATAGGTATCATTTTGCAGATAGATGCAGAGGAGTTAGCCGTGTTAGTGTGTGGTAGCAAAATCAAAAAAAGAGTCCAGTAGCACCTTTAAGACTAACCAATTTTATTGTAGCATAAGCTTTCGAGAATCAAGTTCTCTTCGTCAGATGCCTGATACAGAGGCAATTAGGGGGGGAGGGGGAGGAAGCAACCAAAACATTCCTTTGCTAGTATATGTAAACATCTCCTTTTAGTGTGTGTATCAGTTGGCTTCAAAGGAGTTTGCCCTGTTAGTTTGTAGCAGCCAAACAGCTAGACCATCTAATTCCAATGCAGTATGAGCCTTCGATAACCACAGCTTTCCCTGCCAGATGCATCTGACAAAGAGATCTGTGGTCCCCGAAAGCCCACGCCAGGTGTCACTGAGCTCCCCCAGACCCCACCTCTGTAAAGGAAATCTGTTACCTGTGATAATGTGATAACCATTCATAGTCCCTATTCAGTCCCAGCTTGACAGAATCAAATTTGCATATGAATTCCAGTTCAGCAGCCTCCCGTTGGATTTTGTTTTTGAAAGGTTTCTGTTGAACTACAGCGACCTTTAAGTCTTTGATGGAATGTCCTGGTAGATTGAAGTGTTCTCCCACTGGTTTATGGACGTTTCCATTTCAGATTTGTGTCCATTTATTCTTTTGCATAGAGGTTGGCTGGTTTGTCCAATGTACAGAGCAGAAGGACATTGTTGGCACATGAGGGCATATATCAGATTGGAGGATGAGCAGCTGTAAGAGCCAGAGACAGTGTAGTTGATGCCATTGGGTCCTGTAATTGTATTCCCTAGGTAGATATAGGGGCAGAGCTGGCATCTGGGTCTGTTGCAGGGCCTGGTACCTGTGCTGGTGACTCTGCTGGCCGATTCATGGTTGTGAGTGAGAAGTCGTTTAAGGTTGGGGGGCTGTCTGTAGGCAAGGAAAGGTCTTCCACCCAGGGCTTCTGAGAGAGAGGTATCATTTTCCAGGATGGGCTGTAGCTCACTGATGATACGTTGGATGGGTTTGAGCTGGGAGCTATAGGTGACAACCAGTGGTGTTCTGTTGTTAGTTCCTTTAGGTTTGTCCTGGAGCAGACTGTTTCTGGGTACTAGTCTGGCCCTGTTAATTTGTTTCTTCACTTCATTTGGTGGGTACTGTAGTCCCAAAAATGCTTGTTGTAAATCTCTTAAGTGTGAGTCTCGGTCGAGAGCATTGGAGCAGATACGGTTGTAACGTAAGGCTTGGCTGTAGACAATAGACCGAGTGGTATGTTTAGGGTGGTAGCTGGAGGCATGTAGATATGAGTATCGGTCTGTTGGTTTCCAGTATAAGGTGGTATTTATTCTTCCATTATGTAGTTGTACAGTGGTGTCCAGGAAGTGTACCTGTTGTGTAGAGTGGTCCAGGCTTAGGTTGATAGTAGGGTGAAAGTTATTGACTACAGACTAACAGGGCAAACTCCTTTGAAGCCAACTGATACACACACTAAAAGGAGACGTTTACATATACTAGCAAAGGAATGTTTTGGTTGCTCCCCCCCCCCCTAATTGCCTCTTCTCTCTCCTCCTCTTCTCCTCCCTCCTCCTCTGTATTTGACCAGTCTCTGTATCATGCATCTGACGAAGAGAACTTGATTCTCGAAAGCTTATGCTACAATAAAATTGGTTAGTCTTAAAGGTGCTACTGGACTCTTTTTGATTTTGCAGATACTTATCCATATGTGCACCAATGTTCATAATTTTCATTTATGGAAATCTATTTCTGTACATGGATATTTTTTGCAGGATTGAGATGATTCGTTCTCACGCCCATGAGAATTTTATTGTAACTAAATCCTACAGTTAATTAGTCCATATTGCATGTTATTTAAATTATATATAATGCTCAGTGGGTCAAATGGTTAAACATGATTGGAATATAAAATTTTGTAAAGTTTTTCCATGCTGTTTTTCCATGCTCTCTGAGATCTACAACTGCAACATTTCATCTCCATAAAAATTCACGTGAACTTTTCATACTGATTCCACTTGAAAATAGAGTAAACCCTCAGTCTATTCATGGTAACCAAAAACAAAAATTCCAAGTAATATAGCAAAAATTTGTGACTGGTACAGGTTGATCTTTCAGTTCTTTTACTTCCACTGTCTGAGAGATGCAAACAGTTTTCCATAGACTCAGGTAACTCATTTCTTTGTCATGAGCTCTATTAATAAAATATTATATTGTGATGAATTCATAGCACTTCAGAAACACTGCATAAGATCTGAAGAATCAGCAGGATCCTATATGATGTCAGTGCAAGCATTCCTTTGATTTCAAACTGTATCAGTTCCAATGACAACCAAATGCCTCTAGATGAGCTGCCAAGTGAAACAATAGGATAAAAATTAGCTCTCAGTGGTATTGTCTTGTAAATTTACTTCAAGTAGGCAATCTATTATAACAGGGCAAATGTAATTACAAAAATGAATATAGGATGCTTTTCTAATTTTTTTGTGAATTTCTATTGGCATTCAAGCTATACAGACTGAGTTTGGGACATCAACTCACAGACTAATAGCCAAGCAGCCCTAATCTGTTGATATTTAAATATGGAGATGGAAGTAGAGATGGGCACAAAATTCCATATGGAATGGCTGGTTCATTTGCACCAAAACACGCATTCCGTGGGAATGCGTGGTTATGGAACAAATGAATTTTTCCAGCTGTTCCATGGATGGGTCTGGAGTTTCACAGACCCCACGCCAGTTTCAGCCCATTGACTGAACCCAGTGCGGGGTCTGTGAATCTTAAAGCCCCTGCTCAGGAGAAAGGGGCTGTCAGTTTCACAAACCTTGCGCTGGGCTGAAACCAGCACGAGGTCTGTGAAACTGACAGCCTCTTTCTCCTGCTGCCCAGGCGGTCAGTTTGTCAGCGGGGTTTGTAAACCTGACAGCCTGGGCAGCAGGAGAAAGACACTGTCATTTCACAGACCCCATGCTGGAAGTGGTGTGGAGTCTGTGAAATGACAGCTTCTTTCTCCTGTTGCAAGAGCAGCAGGAGAAAGAAGCTGTCATTCCATAGCCCCCACACCGGTTCTAGCGCAGGGATCTGTGAAATGACAGCCTCTTCCCTGCTGCCAGGCTGTCAGGTTTACAGACAGCCCAGGCAGCAGAAGAAAGGGGCTGCCTGTTTCAAATGCCCCGCACCAGATTTAAGAAGCCAGTGCAGGTGGTTGAAATGCCACGGAACAACAAACCACGAACTGGGAAAAGGTCAGAAGTTCATGGTTCGATGTAGGGGTGTGCACCCCCAAAAGATTCAGGTTTCCTGCTTCTGGTTTACCCAGAGCAGGAAAAAGATTCAAGTATTTAAGCATATTCGGGTTTATTAGGGAAGATTCAGCCATTGTTTCCAATGGCAAACACTGCTTCTGGCTATCTGGGGGCCTGGGGGGTATTTTCTTCCCTAATTGCACCAAATTTTCAGGGGGCCCTCTCCCAACACTCCTCTCATGGCCACCCAAGTATCAGGGAGATTGGACTTGGGGGGCCAGTTATGGCCCCCCAAAGAAAGTCCCCCCAGCTGCCTATCTCCATTGTTTCCCATGGGAAAAACCATGGGGAAGGCTCCCAGGAGGCTGGGGGTAGCATTTTGGAAGCAAAATGCACCAAACCTTCAGGGGACCCTCTCCCAACCCTCCTCCCATGGCCTCCCAAGTTTCAGGGAGATCGGACTTGGGGGGCCAAGTTATGCCCCCCCAAAGAAGGTCCCCCCCCAGCCACATTATTCCCTGTGAGGACTAACATCACACCAGAGAATCAAAATAAAGAAAAAAATGATTAAAAATGTACAAAACCATATGAAGCAAGTGCGCAAGCAACCAGAAGTGAACAAATGATCAACCTCACTCAGTGCAGCCATACTGATGAAAGAGGATGAACTTCACTCCAGATAATCATCCATTGAATTCAGGACAAAGCAAATGGGCAGTTCTGGGAGGCTGGGGGTGGCATTTTTAATGCAAAAATCACCAAACCTTCAGGAGACCCTCTCCCAACTCTTCTCCCATGGCCTCCCCAGTTTCTTTAAAAACATCATGTAATGAATTCAAGTAAATGTGTGTATGTGTCTTTAAATGCTTGGTTTGAGCTAGGTGAAGAGTGGGGGTGAGAGAAGGATGAGTGAGTGATATGATTGGTTGATGACGGAGAGTGTAGGTGGAGTGAATGCAGTCTGAGACTGACTGGGCAGAGAGAAAAGTTTCAGTCAGAAGAAAGCAGGCTAGCTGTGTGCTGCCTGAGTATACTGAAGTATTTATGAGAGAAATATAACCTGTGTGGAACCTGAACTGAGCATCTTTGTGAAAGAACACTCAGTCAGGGAAAGAGAGGCCAGCTGTGTGCTGCCTGAGCAGGTTTAATATTTCTGTGAATGAGCATCAGAGAAAGAGAGGCTGGCTGTGTGCTGCCTGAAGAATTTTAAGCATTTCTGTGAGAGAAATATTGAGTTAGAGAAAGAGGCTAACTGTGTGTGAAGCCTTAGAAGAGATCTGTGTGAATGAGTTTATAGGAAGTAACTTTAAGAACCGAGAACTACGTTTATGAAACCAATACGCTTCTTGACTAAATAAAAGTTCATTTTGTTTTGTTATATCCCAGAGTAGCTGTCATTGTTATATCCCATTCCTATCCTCAGGGCCACATAGAACCACAAAGGAGCTTGACGCTTAGGAACGTTACCAAAAGGAAAACTTAAATAAAATACATTGGAATATAATACTCCTGGTGGCAACAAACTACCCAGAGGGTGTTAAGGGAGAGATTAAAAGAAAAATCTACTCAAAGGAAAGTAAAGGTCATAACACATCACATCAATGTTTAATCACAATCTACAGTCCTAGATTAAATCAACCCCCACTATCACACCACACCAGAGAATCAAAAACACAACCAGAAACACACCAAAAATAATTTTTTATTTCTTGGATTTCTGCCTCACCCTCCCCACAAGTGGGCTGATGGTGGGTTACAGCATACAACAACAGCATCAGTACAACATTTATTACACCCTCACCTAACGGAACTTAAATGGCTCAACAGGAACTGCACCATAGTGTTACATCTAAAAACTACCAAAAACCTTTTAAAAGCTTCTTTTTTAGAACACTCTCAGAAACCTCCCCAAATATGCAAAAACCCCTCTCCAGTCAACAGCATCCAGAAAAGCAATTCAGTAAAAAGGAAGCAAATGAATCAGTGGATCCCCAGAAGCAAAACTGCAACAAAGAAGCCCACACACACCAAAGGCAGCACCAAATTCAGCACAGCAGCAGTAAAAGAGTGTGCTTCCCTCCCAGTTGCCCATCAAAGTTAGATTAAAATGTAGCAACAGGAAAATCAAGGCACAGAACAAGGCCAAAACAGCCCCTCCTCTCCAGAACATACACAGCAATGATTAAACAGAAGCAATATTTAAGAAGCAATAAGAAACAATAATCAAACAGAAGATTTACTCACAATCCCCCCCTCTTTCAAGCCACCAAGACTAGAAAATCAACCACCACCCTCTCCCCCCAAATAGGAAAAAATGTGAGTCAGTGACTCTCAAACCTGTTGCAACAGTCCAGTCTATGTCCACCAGGGTAGCCCAATGAAATCCAGTTGGTTCAACAGCAGAAGCAGCAGAAGCAAGCAGCAGCAGGAGCAGTCACTCAGCAGCAATACAGCCAGCCCAGAGAGAGGCACGCACATGGCTTAAGCAGGGCAAGCCATTTAAAGCATTTTTCCTTGCAAGGGAAAAAGGCTACACAGAGCAACCCGAAGCAACCCTAATCGCTTTGGGTTGCTCTACTTCGGGTTTCCTGAATCAGGGCAGCTCTTCTGGGGCTGATTTGGGAAACACTGATCAACCCAAATCGGGGTTGATCTGTGTTTGCTTTGGGTTGCTGAAACCTGAAGCACACATCTCTAGTTGGATGTTCCGTGGAATGCTATGAACCACAAATCACATGGTTCATTGGTTTTTTTTGTTCATGCCCATCTCTAGATGGAAGCCATGAATGGATAAGGCAAATCTTCCTACACAGCTCAAAAATGCCCTAAGTTTGCAAAAATATCTCAAACCTAAAAAAAATTATTTGAGTGTTAAATAAAACCCAAAATGATAAAATGAGCACCCGTAGCTTTAACTAGATGCACTCAGTGGCTATTGTTAGGCAACTATAACAATTTAGCCAGTATTCCAGGCTTTTTTTCTGACAGTAAAACACAGGGGAAGGAGGCAGGGCCCACTTCAGGACTTTTTTGGATCTTGAAGGAGGACTCACTTGGGCCAGAAGCAACCACTTGGCAACTTGACATCAAATTATGTTCATGGCTCACACAGGCCTGGCTGCATGTTAATGTATAACATCAGCTCCCCCCCACACACACAATTCAGTGCATCCTAGTGGTTAGAGTTTAAGAGTAAGATCTAAGATACCCAGGTTCAGATCATCACTCTGCTGTGGAAGCTCACTTGGTGACTTTGATCCAATCACTCACTCTCAGCCTAACCTACCTCTCAAGGTTGTTGTGAGGATAATATGGAGGCAAAAGGAAAGATGTAAGCTGCTTTAGTTCCCCATTGTGGAGAAAGGCATTATATACATGAAATAAATTAATGATGGCAGATGCAGATGGGAGAAGATGAAAAGTAAGTTGATTAGTGGATTTGAAGGAGGGAAGGGCATAGGGAAAGGTGAGCATGTGGAGCTGGTAGGAGGAAGAAAGGAGAAAATAATGTGGGGAAAGGGGATATAGGGAAAGTGAAGTACTCTCAGCAGGTCCTTGCAGGTTCCCCACCAAACTGGGCCCAGCTCAGTCAGCACAAGCAACTGAGCCAAAGTAGACAGGCTGCTGGGGAGCAGGGGGAAAGGTGAAGATGGGGCAGACCAAGATGGATGGGAAGGAGAGAAGGAAGCTGGAAAAAAAGGAGAAACTATGGGGGAACCCGGGGAAGGGAAAGAGGGCATGGAGATGGAGATGAGAAGCTCCCTGTAATTTCTTGCAGGTCCCCTACTTGTTTTATATAATAAAGACCCTTAATGAAAGGGGTTAAAGAGCCCCAAGAAGACAAAATTAACATGGAAGATCAAGTACTTGACACTTAAAGAATTGTGTCTGCAGATCAACTGCTGGAGCCTTGACTTATTGAAAAAGTGAAACATCCATACTGCCTTGCCAATGACCTTGTCTGTGGCCAGTGGGATATGGATCATGACTTTGACAGATAATTTAGTGTCAGTGTCAGCTCATTACTATACTTTTCTTTAAAGGAGATTACAAATTATCAATATTAGTAATTATGCACAAATGAAAAATCACTTCCTAAGAGTCATTCTATTCACCATCCATAAAAACCTGGGCATTTTGCCTTTAGAAAATCAAATGGAAAGGTACTTAGCAAAACCAATGCATTCTGATTTACAATTTCACTATAGCAACAATCATATAATTTATGGTGTTAATCCTGTCCTAGAGAATATGCACATATAGAAATAAATAAGTACATTTAGAAGAGCAGAATAGACTGTGATTCTAAACACATCTTTTTGGAAATAAATGAAACAGCTCAGAATAACTATTTCAGTAGCAAAATGGCAGTCCAAAAAGGCATAGTTAAGAAAAAAAAATCATTTCAAACCATAGGAAGCGTAGTGGCTCATGGAAAGCCTTGATATCACTTCCTGTATGGTACGCCCCACACTTATTGATCTGTTGCTGAGAGAGCAAATAGGGAAAACTGATAAATGTAAAATTATTTTCCTATTGGCCACTCAGAGCCAAAAGGTGATTGAAACTGTAGCTAAATTTTTGTATCTTACATCTATGAGGCGAGTTATGTATTTGTAGACTGAGTTTTGATTGTGTGGAGTATTTTTTCATTAAGATGGATGTAATGCCAATGAAGGTTGCTGCTGCTGATATCACTTCACGTGTTGACTCTTGGCTACTGATGATTAGACATGGGCACGAACCCAAAAAATTTAACGGTTCCATGGTTCATGGTTCGGTGCCGACGACGATCCCGAGGACGCAAACCGCAACTAACATTTTCTGTTGCCAAACCAGTTTGCGGTTCGTGGGTGCCAGAATGCCCCCCCCGTTGCACTTAGAGAGCCCATATTCTGGGGGAGTGTTTTGCAGGCTTCCCTACAGCCAGCACCCAAGTTTGGACAAGATTGCAAAAGGGATCTTGGAGTTATACCCTCTCTAATCCAAGGCTCCCAGGAAACTCCCACTCGATACAATTAGAGCCACCGGTTGACGTTGGCCCAGTGTACAGAAGGTGGGTGCAGATGGCAGCCGCAGAGCCTGGCAGGCATTGGGAGGTGGCGATAAGCCACCTCCCCTCAGGGGGCAGGGGGTCTGGCTGCTCGCCAGCAGCACCCCCCATTTGCCCGCCCGCCAGGCCAAAGAGAAGCACGCTGGTATTCCTAGCAAGGGCCGGAATGGTGGGTACTGCCAGCGGCTGCCAGGCCTGGCAGGCACGGGAAGGTGGCGACAATCCGCCTCCCCTCGGGGGGAGGGTCTGGCCACTCGCCAGCGGCACCCTCCATGTGCCCGCCCGCCAGGCCACAGAGGAGTGTGCTGGTATTCCCAGTGAGGGCAGGAACGTGGATGATGCCAGCGGCCAGTGGGCCTGGCGGGCATGGGGAGGCAGTGACGAGCCAGCTCCCCTCAGGGGGCAGGGGGTCTGGCCGCTTGCCGGCTACACCCCCTATGTGTCTGCCCTCCAGGCCACAGAGGACTGCGCTGGTATTCCCAGCAAGTGTAGGAATGGTGGGTACTGCTGGCAACCGCCAGGCCTGGTGGGCACGGGGAGGTGGCGATGAGCCACCTCCCCTCAGGAGGCGGGGTGTGTGGCTGCTCGCTGGCGGCACCCCCCATGTGCCCACCTGCCTGGCCAAAGAGGAGCACTCTGGCATTCTGGGCGTGGGAGGGAGAGGACATGTCATTCGGATGGGAACCTAATCCCCCAGCAACTGCGGGTCCTCACCCAAGGGTCCTACTGAGGAATAGTGCGGCAGCAGCTGACAGTACCCACCTTCCTGCCTTGCCGGAAAGGATGGGAGGGAGAGGACCTGTCATGTAGGGAGTAAGTGGGAAGATCCCCCTGCAACCACCAGGCCAAAGAGCAGCGCGCTGATATTCCTGGTGCAGGATGAAAGGAGGGTAATGATGGCGGCCACCGGGACTGGCGGGCACGGGGATGCGGTGATGAGCCACCTCCCCTTTAGGGAGTATGGGGTCTGGCTGCTCACTGGTGGCACCCCCCATTTGCCCGCCCACCAGGCCAACGAGGAGCACAGTGGTATTCCCAGCGTGGGAGGGAGAGGACATGATATTCGGATGGGGGCCTGTTTCCCTAGCAACCACGGATCCCACTGAGGAACAGTGCGGCAGCAGCTGACAGTACCCACCTTCCTGCCTTGCCGGAAAGGATGGGAGGGAGAGAACATGTCATGTGGGGGGCAAGTGGGAAGATCCCCCTGCAACCGCCTGGCCTAACAGGAGCGCGAATTTATTCCCATCGAGGGCCGGAGGGCAGGTGATATCCCCTCTCTTTCTATTTCAGTCTCTATCTGTTTCTACATACAGTTCTCCAACCATATACCATTCTCTCACTGTTAACATACATTCTCTAATATATATACATACATTCTAGTGTATTTTTTATTCTGCTTATACATTCTGTAATGTTTGTCTCTTTCTGATTTTCAATCCTTTTCTCCATGGATGTGTCGTATTCTGTTCGATTTAATATCTTTGTTGCATTCACATTCTTTTTCTAGTTCTAGAACACTTGACATCTGTGTGCCCCTTTCTATCTGTTTCTCTGTATCTCCCTCTCACTGTCTATTTGCAGCTTTCTCTCTCTCTTCCTATGTGATTCCACCACTATTTATCTGAATCTATCTCTTTCTACGTATATCTGCCGTTTATTATTTCTTTCCACTCTAGCTGTCTCCCCCCCTTTCTATAACTATATTGTTTTCTACATTCCTTTCTCTGTCTTCATCTATATGTATGCTCGTGTGTCCATCTTTTTCCAATGGCTTTGTTTTTGTTTTTCAACACATCTTTCTATCTGTCTCTCTGTCTTGTTCTATCTGACAAGTGGAGGGGGAGTGGCAAGATCCCCCAGCAACCGCGGGTGGGTCCTTACTCGAGGGTCCCACTAAGGATTTCTCTGGCGGCAGCCAGCACCACCCACCTTCCTGCCTTGGTGGAAAGGATGGGAGTTGCAGGACACATTCGCCCCCGGATCAAAGGGATCTAGTCAGTCCCATTGACAGGGCAGCCGCCACGCTGTGCAACCGACAGTATCCCTATACAATACAGTCGGCTGTGTGAGCGCAGCTGAGCTGTCCTTTCTGACCAAGGAGGGAGCAATAACAGGATAGTCCCTCGTGAAGCAGCGACTGACATGACCCACCATCCTGCCTTCATGGAAAGAAGGGATGGGCAGGACAGGAGACATTGCTTGGATGGGTCAGAGTAGTTCCTGAGAGGGGGAGACAGAAACTGGACAGCAGCAGCAGCAGCAGCTGACATTGGCTCCCTTCTGCCTTTGCGGGAAGGACATGAGTCGTGGGACCCATTCCCCCCTGCTCAGAGGGCTCAACATTTGCAATGAATAGGGGCACCGTGTGGCTTAACTACATGTGCAACAGTTCCTGAGCTGTTGCGCAAGTGCCCAAAGGAGGCTGCCTCCAGCATCACCCACTTTCCTGCCTTTGCAGAAAGGAGGAGTCATGATGATCTGTCTGTGCCAGGAAGGCCTATAAAGGTCTCAGAATCCTGTTGGCAGTGGGACTGGACCTGTCTAAACCTGACTCAAATGTGCCAGCCCTAATTTGAGATACCCACAGGACTCGACAGGCAAGGGTGTATGGCAATGGCATGGAGAACCAAGGGGCAAAATGTTTTAGTAGCCTGCAGAAGCCCACACACTCCACGCTGGATAGGGGTAAGCCATGTAGGGAAATCGTCTCTGCCAAGACACAAAGGCCTGCCTCCTGAGCCATCCGCCTTGAGGTTATAAGCGGCACTGTCCCAGAACCCGAGGGGACAACCTCCATGAGTGTGGCCTGCCAGAGCGCTCTGCTCCCACCAGCATCACCCTCAGGGCAAAGTGACCCTCCCACTGATTCCCGCTCAGAAGAGCTGGTCGCCCCCTTTCCCCCCCCCATGGATGTTTCACTGGGTGAGGAGGGAGACAGGCTCAGGTGGTGCTTCTTCAGGTGCCGAGTCAGGGCCGTCAAAGACAGGTGCTTTGGGTTTTTACCCCTGCGCACCAGGACATCACAGGCACGGAACCACACCACACGGGGGTCATTAGGAAGGGCCTGAAAGTGCCTCCATACGGAGGCATTGAAACATGGACCGCTAACTGTCCCAGGGGAAGGAGGACGAATGGTTACAGGCTGTGCTGCAGAGCTGGCCACAGACGATGGGATGAGGGGTGGACTGCAGGCAGGGACACCATCGAGAGTTTGGGATGGGGACGGGAGGGATATTTCATAACACACAAACCATTCCTCCAAGGATCCATCGCCCACCCCCTCCTCAAAATGTTGAGAGAGATTCTCTCCCCCCTGCGCAAAGACCTCTTTGGCCTCCTCCACAGCCCCCACAGGTGAATTTGGGGGAGTGGGAGGACTCTCTGCTGCCCCCGAGCCACACCCAATACTGCTTTCCACAACTGAACCAGGAGGACTGCCATTGCACTTCACCTCACAACCACCCTTGGCGAACAACACAACAGGAAGAGTCCAAACTAGAATTAAGGAGGACAGGGAAGATGACTCTGTGTGCCCTCTGCCGTGGTGCCCACTGAGCTTGGCCCCAGGGTCTAGCAGCAGCACTGTAACCAGAGGCTGAGGCTAGAGTCCTAGTCCAGCACACCAATATGCCTAACCACCAGATCAGGCACTGGAAATAATACTGTGAGCTCTCAGCCCAGGTGCCCACTTAACTTGGCCCCAGAGCCAGGTAGCAACCCTAACACCAGAGGGAGGGAGGGACTAGAGCCCTAGCCCACCACTCCCACAGACCTGACCAGATCAGGCACTAATAATAATGTGTGAGCCCTCAGCTGAGGTGCCCACTGAGCTTGGCCCCAGGGCCTGGCAGCAGCACTGGTACCAGAGTCTAGGGCTACAGCCGTAGCCAACATACCAAGATGCCTGAACAGGCACAGAGACTAATAATAATAATAGTAATAATAAGAATAAGAATTAAAATGATAATGATTGTGATACTAATCATCATCATTTGGTGAGCCCTCAGCCCAGGTGCCCACTGAGTTTGGCCCCAGGGCCTGGCAGCAGCCTGGGCACCAGAGGGAGGGAGGGAGGGACTAGAGCCCTAGCCCACCACTCCCAGAAGCCTGACCAGATCAGGCACTAGCAATAATACTGTGAGCCCTCAGCCCAGGTGCCCACTGAGCTTGGCCCCAGGGCCTGGCGGCATCCCTGGCATGAAAGGGAGGGAGGGACTACAGCGCTAGCCCACCACTCCCAGAGGCCTGACCAGATCAGGCACTAGTAATAATACTGTGAGCCCTCAGCCCAGGTGCCCACTGAGCTTGGCCCCAGGGCCTGGCAGCAGCCCTGGCACCAGAGGAGATAGATGCCTATCCCAAAAATCCCAGCTCAATAATACTCTCTGTCTCTCCCCCAAAGCCAGCAAGTAGCAAGCAAGAGCTCCATCCTACTCCACTGCTGGTTGAAAGTGAAACCAGAACTGGGATCGCAGTGCTTTTTATAAGCTAAGTCCCATAGAGCAACGCAGGAGGTCTGTGTTTGGCCATCAGAGCCAAACACAGGGTTTGCGGGGATGAGATTGCGGGGATGAGATTGGAGTGCCCGTGGCTACAGAACACCCCCTCCCTCCTCCGGGTGTCTTCTCCCAACTTGTAACCGCTTTGAAGCTCCGTGGTTGGAAGGAAGCCCTGCGGATCATGATAAGCTGGGCTTTGATTTGGGTTTCCAGGGCAATAGAAGGAGCGCAGACAGAGTTCAGGCATTCCCCCGGCTCTGTTTCCAGGGGAATTGATTGATGCCGCCTGACTGTCTGGCTTCCCAAACCACGGCCGAACACACCGAACCAGGCTTCTTCCGAACGCTGGTTCATTGGCCGTGGACAATCACGAACTGCCGGATTGCAATAGTGCGTGGGTTTTTGAAGTTCATAATGCAGTTCGTGCCCGTCTCTACTGATGATCCAGTTAAGTACGGGAGCCAAACAGCAGGATTTATTCCTAACACGACTTGCCACATGATCTTAGCCATGTTTTCTATGGAAGTCTCTTGGAATTAAGCAGGACTTGCTTCCACCGAAGAGTACATGTAAATTTTTACACCAGCCATTATCTGAATATTCTTATATCTGCATTCTCTTTTTGCAGGAAAACCTTAATAGAACTACTGGCTATTATCTCACAAGTTAAGTTCATTGGTTATAAAGATAGGTCATCAGATTTCAAAATACAATATTGTAGCACTGCATGACTTTCTATAGATAAATAAAGCATTGTTTGGAAAGAGGTAAAAAGTTATCTAGCAGCCAGATTTTGTATAATCAGATGATGACCAGAACAGGAAATGGATTTTGACTGCACAGATGCAAATTGAATTTAACACATTGCAACAAATAAACAAGATTTGGTTCCCAGCTTTTGGGGACTGAAAGACAATTTTGTGACAGTTCCAGTTTTAAATAAGGCAAAAAAGCAGTATGGGTTATTCGAACAATGGGGGTGCTTTGTTTGAAGTAAGGTTGCCAACCTCCAGGTGAGGCCTGGAGATCTCCTGAAATTACAACTTGCTTGGAAGGGAGCCTTTTTTTTTTACCTGATTCACATTGTTTTTAGGATTGTATGATAGATTAACTCATTGTCATTGTTGTCTTAACCAGGGCATAACTAGTGATGAGAGAATAGCGTGAGCTTCAGCAATATAGGAAGGGCTAACTGGGATGCCCCTGAACCATCTAAAAATGAAGGGCTGTTCCTAAAACAGGGCATCATTCACTGGAGCAGTGGGGTGAGTGGTAGATGGCACTCTTGATGCTTAACAGTGTCAGTCACCTTTTGGCTCTCTTTTCATGCACCTGCACTCCTCTGAACTGGGTTTTCTATAGGTGCCCCCCGCAAATGGGTGAAATTAATAACTGCCCCCCCACACACATACTGTGTTGTGGGATGGCCTGCCTGAAGAAGTTAGGTGGGCCCCCACTTTACTGGCTTTCCACTAACTAAGCAAGACTGAATTATTCAGTAGGGGGTTTTTTGCACAGGTAAAGAGGGCTGCACTGCAAGGAAATGATGCAGAGAAATGCTTGTAAAGGGAAAGGAACTGTGGAGGACTATGCAGTGTATCTACTGAGAGATTCCATTTATTATATCATGTTAAATTGCTTGTGCTTTATTTCAGCATTGTCCTCAGCTCTGAATAGGCTTCTGCTTGTATTCAAATTTTTGCAATCCATACCTTATTGCAGTGTTTTCGTAATGTTTGATCATATTAACCTACACTGTGTAATCCACCTTGAGTCATAGAGCTAAACCACATGAGATGAATTACACAAGGATGCTCAAGTGAAGGGAGATGCAATGTTAGCCAGGAAGCGTAGTTTGAATTTCACCTCTCTGCAGAGCCAGCTAGATTGATCCTCAGAGGATTTGTTAATTTCACCTTGCAACAAAGCTGACAAAGATTTCTCTTCAAAGGGTTTATTAATTTCCTCTTTGCCTTCCCAAAGGCTCTGTCAATTATTAACAAACCCTCTGAGGTGCAATCTAGCTAGGTCTGCAGAGAGAGGTGAAATTCAAACTACATTTCCTGGCTAACATTGCATGTCCCTTCACTTGAGTGTCCTCGGGTAATTTGTCTCATTTAGTTTAGCTGTTAGTGAGAAAGACAGACCATAAATAGCATAAAATAAATCACTGTGTAAAAATTAGTCATTAATAAGCCAGTTTAAGCTACCTATGTTGGAGTCTTGTGTCTTCATTTGGTCACAAGGGTATGGAGCATTTCATAAAAGAGCACATAATTTTATACATTTGATAAAACAGCATAACGGTAGAGTACCAGAAGATATACTACCTCTGCATTTCAGAAATTGTGTCAGATTACATAAAATAGTATTGCCATGCCACAGTAAAGTAGGACTGCCAGGTCTCCAGCTGTGGTGGGAGGCCTTCAGTGGGTAGCCTTATTTGCCACTGGGATTAATTCATTAATCACAGGCAAGGTTGCCAATTTTGACTTGGAAAATTCATGGATGTTTGGAGATGGTAGCTGGGGATGATGGAGTTTAGAATGGAATGCTACAAATTCAATTGATAGACTTCTTGCACTCTGTCCAGCAGCATGTTTTCTCACAGTGACCAAATGTCCAAGCGCCCTGCTAGAGGGGAGAAACAGACCAGTGCTCAAGTAGTACTGCCAAAACACACATGCGCGCGTGCGCATGCACGCACGCACGCACGCACGCACACACACACCAACAGAGTTAAACTTATGTTCCCAAAGCTGATCCCCTTGTGAGGATCTGATAGGGAGGGAGACAATTCCATTGCCTGGGCAGGGCCGGCTCCAGCGTTGCCTGCATTAAGGTAGCTTAATGTTTGTGTGTGTGTGTGCGCGCAAGCGCATGCACACACCGGGCTGTGCGATGTCATCACCATGTGTGATGTCATCGCGCAGGGCTGGTGCATGCGCGGGGGGACTTCCAGCCCTCCCATTCAGTTGCTCTGCGGGCCATGCGCAGCCAGCCACCCTGGCAGCCACCTGCGCCTGGCCCGCAGAGCAACTGAACAGGAGGCTGCCTGCTCAGCTGCCCTAGGCTGCCGCCGCCAGCATGTGCTCCTGGCCGGCGGTGGTGACAGCAGCTCCATGGTGCATGTTCCTGCCCCCGGGCCGGCACCACTTCCGGCACCCTAGCACCCTGAGGCAGCAGCCTCACCAGCCTCAATGGGCAGGCCAGCCCTGTGCCTGTGTAGTACCAAGAGAGAGAAAGAGTAAGAGCGATGACTTCATGCATGTTGCACACATTCCTCCTTCCTGTTAATTAGATGGTATGAAATAGTATAAGGGCTCTCTCCCCATGGGATCCAATTGGTGAATGCCATTAATGAAAACAAGATGCTGCCATGCTGGCCCAGTGCCTGCTTGCCTGCTGCTGCTGCATGGTAAGAACTGGAACAAAACACACAACTTTTCGGTGGGAGGGTTTCATTATACCTTCATTTCCTAGATTGGGTTCACCATTCTGGAAGCTGCTTTAACAAAACAGAACAGCAAATTCTGGGTGTATTTCTGTCCTATTTGTTTCATTTTGCACACATCTAATTGATACCATTCTTTCCCAGAATCCTGAGATTTCTAATTATAACCCTGGCATGATTTATTGCATGTTTCTTTTCTATATAACTTTTTATATCTTACTATTAGTAATGACTGTGCTCGTGCTAAGGTAAAAAGCACTGTTTTATCCAAATCTTGAAGCATTCAAGTTAACTGTGTGTTTCCATAGGAACGGCACTGAGTTTATAGAAATATGATGGAAAAGGATCCCAGAGTATTAAATGCTGAGTGTGCTTTATTGAAGCATAATCGCATATTGATATTTTGAAGAGATTTCTCAAAAGCATAACATTGTAGTAGCTGTCTGCATAATAGGAAGCAAGGCTGCAAGTCGTAGAATACGACAAACTCTTCTAACAATTTCATACAATTCCACATAGTCCAAATTTGTTGTGGTAATTATGTAAACACATGGCAGAACACAACTCAGTTTTAGATAGGAGTCAGTAAACTTAGTTGTCAGCTTATCAGTAGATTTTTCTCCTTCTATTGATATACAGGATATATCATGTACAAAGTCATCCTGATATTTGCTTCTAGTATCATGTTACACTACCAACTAAAATGAGAGGCTACATAATGAAAAATTGACTGTATAATTTACACCTGCTATTCAGGTGCAGCATACATGCAGCAAACCTGCTTTCCCTGGTCTAAACCTACTTTCTGCAGGATTGCAGACAAGTACATCTTTGTTAGCGTCAGCAAAAGAGGTAGCAGTTCTGTGACTGAATGATCCTAATTTGGTTGCCCAAATACAGCAAGTGACACATGCATGTTTAAGGAAGACTGAGGGCCAAGCTACAAGTGACGAATGACACTTGAACGGCAAGTGTATTTCTCCCTGTTCACTTGCCCTCCACTCGATCCACTTGCCATTCAAGTGTTATTCGTCATTTGTAGCTTGGCCCTTTGATGCTCATTGAACAAACCTGATTAGGAATGCCGAGACTGTTGAATTTGGATCATCAAGTCAATACTAGGACTCCAGTTATTCATATGGGACTGGGCATATTTGAAGACTTTTTCATGTAACAACAATACTATTTTTTTTAATGACAACTATAAATTGTCAAGTGGAACATTATACACAAGGGGAGGAATGCTAGAAATTTAGAATTCCAAGTATTCCAACTTGTCATTCATTGAGTAAATATAAATGTCTACTATCCAATCAAGCCAGCTAGCCAGATGATATTCTTGGAGAACTGCAATTTAGCCCCCTTTGCTCGAGAAGAAGCTGAGTTTGAAGACCTACATCATAATATTAAGTTCTAACACTCTTGGGAAACTGAAAGAAAGAAGTGCAGCTGAAAGACAACAGGCCAGAGGCATTTCTTTCTAGTCTGCAAGATTTTACAGTGTATTCTGTATTTCCACAGAGTTACATCTTCACTGTATTTCTACATCTGGCAATGTTCCAGAGGCGTAGGTGACCAATCTTGGGAAAGCCAAAACACCATGAGGCCTAGCTTCTCCTCAGCTGACTGAACAAATCCATAAAACTACCTCTGAGGCAAGGTAAGTGTACCTTCATTCCATGTTACAGTTAAGTCAAGATGAATATGATTTTTTATAAAGTTGGGAAAAGAATGCAGGCTGGCATCAGGACCACATGTTATATTTATAGCAACGTGATTGCCACCAAAAAAGCTTCTACTTCACAATTGCTCTGTGGGCTGCCATAGGGTAAGTCAGGGGCTTACAAGATTGCATAAATTGTGTCTATAAACTATTTGCCTTGAGTCTATTAGGAAAAGGTAAATAAAACAGTGTTTCAGTTTCCTGGTGGTTTCTAGGACTTGCCTAGAGCATTCCAAGATGTAACAGCAATCTATATATGACTTCATTTAATTTGTTTGGAGATGCTCACATCAATCAGATACATTAGGGTAGGGGCAACTATAGTGTTATGATAATATAAGTAAACCTCAGAATGGGATTTAGAACAAATTTATGTGAGGGGGATGGGGGGGGTTGACCTATACATATAGTTATGGAGCATTCTATCAGATCATAACCCATAAAATACATTATTGCAAAGCTTTCCAAGTTTGCTTAGCAGTAGTGAACTTCGTATGAGAAGAAGGAATCTGACACATCATATCAATTATATGACTGTCTCACTACAGACTGACAGCCAGTCTTGTCATCTAATGAGGGAAAAGATTGAGAGCTCCCCAGGATGATGTTTATCTGTGATGGTTAAGTATGCCCAGAAACCTGAAAGGCAAACTGTTCCTGGTATATGAACTATTCATTTAATTTAAATAATTACACCCCACTTTTCCACCATGCTTTAGAACTCATAGCCAGTAACATAATACTCAACACATTGACAAATTTAAAACCGCAATGCATAAAATATGATATACAATATAAAATGCATAGAACTTGTTAAGGCAGTTCTTCTATTATTCAATAACTACGCTGTCTTTTAAGAACCTAAGACTATAAGAAGAGCCTGCTGAGCTAGACCAGTGGTTCATCTAGTCCAGCATCCTGTTTCACATACCGGCCAATCAATTGCCCTGGAGAGCCAATAATAGGTCGCCAGCGTTCAAATGGGGCCTGGAAAATCTCACAAAATTACAACTGATCTCTGGACTACAGGGATCAGTTTCCCTGGAGGAAATGGCAACTTCAGAGGGTGGACTCTGTAGCATAATATCCCTGATGAGCCCCCACACACATATTCCACCCTCCTCTGCTCTCAAATTTCCAGGGATTTCCCAACCAAGAGTTGACAACTCTAGCCAGCACAGAGGATATAGAGGCCTAGGCCTTACATAATGTTGCCACCCAACACTGGTATTCAGGAAGTATGCCTTCTTCACTGCTTCAGGGAAACCATTTCATAAAATAGGAGAGGCCACTTAAGAGTGCCTGAGTCTAAGTACTTAGTCCTCTGATAGATGTACATCGAAACAAATCTTAGCATGATGAATAGTTTCTGCATGGGATCATATGAGTTGAGCAGGTCCCTCCGATATAAGGGTCATAGGATCGAAGGGTTGAAAAGCTCCATGCCAGTACTTTGAATTGAACATAAAAAGCAAATAAGTACCAATATAAAGATTTCAAACTCAGGATAAAGATATTTGAAGATTAGCTACAAATTTCTTAAAATAATATACATATTGTGACATAAACCAAACATCCAAATTCTAAGCCTTTTATTTGTATCTATGAATATTTTTTGTTCATGGATCTCTTGAAATGTTTCTAAGGAAGCTAACAAAATAACCACTACCATTAAGAAAACAATAAAATACAGTTAAGACCAACAGACCACAGTTTACAAGGATAAACCTAAAATAAGAAAAGTGAGATAAAGAAATCCTTTATAGAAACACAAACAAATCAGCTAAAAGCCAAGGAGAACAAGAATTTTTTAACTTGACGCTTAGCTTAAACAGATAACTTTTAGAGATTTGCTGTATCATTCAAAAGCATGTAATCCTGTTTTTCAAGTAAAAGCTTTAAATGATTCCTCCATTTAAACCTTGCAGGATTTTCCCCCCAAACTCAAGAACAAACAGAATACAATTATATCAAAAATAATAAGCCATAAACATCTGCAAGTGATGACCTGCAAGCAAAGGATCATCTCCCAGAACACAGACTCTGTGCTTGCTCGTGGCTTTGTTTATTGACGTTAAATCACTCTCTATTTTCCTACCATGTTTTCTAGCAATTTCAGGGTCAGAAGAGAAACATTTTTAACCTCTCATGGAAATGATTGTCAATGTTAATTATATGTTTGTTGTTTCACAGCATTGGTAGCCTACCATAAGAGAATGGCAAGAGGCGCTTGTTTACATTTACAACATTTGGTTTTACAAAACGCATAAAATCTTCATGAATGAGAAGTGAGGATCTTTGTGGCATATAGGTTCCAATGTCAAAGTTAAGTAAACAACAGAGATCACTTGCTCTGAAGGGAAATAGCAGCTTCAGAGTGTGAGCTGTATAGCATCACATACCTGCTGAGCTCTCTCTCCAAACTCTGTCCTTCAAAGGAATTATCCTGAAATCTCCAGGAAATACCCAAGCCTAAGATGGCAATACTGAGTTTATATCAAATAAGCATAGAAGTCATTTTGCTATGACTATATATTCTCATTGTTTTATAAAGTGGTGGTGGTGGAGAGTGCCATCAAGTCATAACTGACTTATGGCAACTTATGGCAACTCCTGGTGGGGTTTTCATGTCCAGATACTAACAGAGGTGGTTCGCCACTACCTGCAACCCTGGTCTTCATTGAAGGTCTTCCATCCAATTACTAACCAAGGCCAACCCTGCTTAGCTTCCAAGATCTGACAAGATGTGGCTTGCCTGGCCTATCCAGGTCAGGACTCTATATAATGACAAAAGTCATTAAAATATTACATTATGAAAGAGCAAATGTACATAGCAGGAACATGATAATGGCTGCTGAATTCTAGGGGTGTGCACCCAAAAAAATTGGCTTAATTTAGATCCAGTATTTGGGAATACCATAAATATCCGGTTTTCCTTATAATCAGGTTAAATTCTCAATTTATGTTCAGTTCTACCCAGGAATTCTGAATATATTCAATCATTATTCCCTAAGGAGCTAAACTGGGTGGTGGGAAGGAGGCATTTTTCAAGAAAACTTCACCAAATTTGCAGGGAACCCATACTGTTTTCCCACTAAAGACATGCAATGTTTCAGGAAGATAGGACCCAGGGGTCCAATTCTATGAGCACCTGAATTAGGTGGCCCCAGCCACTCTTCATTTTTCCTATGAGGGGAACATTTCCAAGGCTTTCCAGGCAAAGGGACAACCCATGGCCAAAGGCCACTTCCCAATGTAAATCCTAATGCCAGCTGAACCAACAAGCCCAACAGAACCAAACTGAAGAAAATGAATCCCTCCAGAACCAAACTGAAGTGAGGGGAACCAATATCACACTAGAAAATCCCAGCAGAACCAATGTCAAAATACCAAACTGAACCAAGGAAGGACACTGTTGCAAACCCAACATTAAACCATTACCAGCCAAGTCTGGGAAGCCTGCAAAGGAAGGAAACTTCAATAATTCACTTGCTCTCTCCCCCTCCTGCCTAAGCCCCCCTCACCTAGGGGGAAAAAGCCCTAGAAAGCCATGGAAAGTTGTGAGGGAGGGAGATAGCTCGCAAGAGCAGCCAACCAGCATTTTAAAAGCTGTAGCTGTCCAATAAACCGAAATATCCAGCACTGATTTAATCAGTATCCTGATTTTATTTGGGGTTCTCTAATTTGATTTGGTATACTCAGATAATACCGAATCATATATATTTGGTATACTGAACACTGAATAGCACACCCCTACCAAACTCTCCCACATATATATTCATCATAACTTGTCTAGAAATTTAATACATGTACAGAGTGGGTATGCATAGGGTTGCGCCCATGATCAAAAATCCTGGCAAGTGGCAAGTCCTTAAACTGGCAAGTCCTTAAACTCTGCCATGGAATCTTGCTGGGTGACCTTTGGCCAGGCACTTTCTCTGCTTTACCTCTCACAAGATTGTTGTTGTGAGAGTAAAATCGAAGAGGGGAGAATGATGTTGAAAGTGAATGGGGTTCACTCCCTAGTCCCCACTGATCACTGGAGAAAAGCGGGGCATAAATAGATAAATAAATAAAATGCCTTGTCTGCTTACAAATGTTGTTTCTAGTTATACTAAGGTCACAAAGGAGAAGGGGACCAGCAGAAATGATTTTGTCATTCATCATTCAGTCAAATCCCTAAATGAATTTACTCTTTCCTAATGTAACCCACAAAGAGACCAAAAGTGATGTCAGAATTCTGAATAATGCCTGCTAAATAGAATTATTATGCCTTTTTCATTATTGACTATGAAAAGCACACTGCTGTGGATGCAAGCCATGCTACTGACCCATCAAAGTAGCAATTCATTGAACTGCTCGGATACAATGGCACTGTGTGCATTGTCCTTCTTATGACTTTCTGTCATTAACTAATTTCAGAAATCTAGCTCCCTCCCCAGCTGAGCCAAAAGATAGCCTTTAGTAAATCTTTATGTCTCATTGGGCCATCCTAAGCAGACTTATGCTCTTTTATGTCCATTAAAATCATATGGGTTAGAAGATTGTAACTATGCTTTGAAAGGCACTGTACACTTCAGTTATCGGTCCTGGAGACTTAGGGCAAGTGAACTAGATGCTGTTGTGAACAACAAGGGAGAGACATGACTACTGACTGACCATTGCATCTGACATTAGTGAAACCCAGATTTTATAATCAGAAGGGCTATTGTCTGCTTAATGTATAGGGAGGGCTGCTCAGGCATTTAAAGAACATGTGGCCCAGTTGGGGTGGTGTGACAGAAGATGCCCCTTTACAGCACTTGCTTGGGTCGACCAAGAGATCATTGTTCTACAGAAACCTTCATGTAGTGCATCTGCTTTCAGTTTGCAGTCATCTCATATCTGGATGGCCCTGCTGTGCAGCAAGAATAGAGCCTGATTGCTTTTGTCTCTTCCAACTATAGCATTCTATATATTAAGTACTTAAATAAAAGCCTTCTGGTATACAGAGCATAGAATGGGTGAATGTCTTTTTTCCAAATGTGGTATGAATATTTGAAAGATTCTCTAATCCATGCAAACCCCACAAATCACTACTTACACTACCATATTAGATGATGAAGTGATTACGCACACTTAGTCAGGCTTCTAGATATAGATCTATGACATTTGGGGAGGGGAGAGGGACATGTGGAATATCAATGAGCAGCTTCCCAAGCTGTGCATTTACCTTCTTAGAGTTTTAAGAGTTTGTATAATCATGGCAGGAACAAATTTCTTTTGGTTTTAAGTAATGATTAACTCGATCAAAAGTTTGATCATAGTTCTAAGAGAAGAAAATATTTATTGGGGCTTAAAAAAAAGAAGAAGCAGCTGATCCAGTCCAGTCACTCAGGATCGTCGTGTTCTTTGATAACAGAATACCAACCAAGCTAGAGATCTGCATCTACACTTCAAATTTCTCACTCTTGAACTTCTTTCTGCCTTATCAATGCTGCTACCAAAAGGCTTAGGAAAGCCTGTTTAAGCTGCACCTTTCACTGTTGCTCCAAGTGAAAACTTAATTGTTCACAGCCATTTCTAGCATCAAGCCATGCCTGCAGGTTGGTGATAAATTCAGCTGCAGAGCAAGGCAAAGGAGGGGATATATGCAAATAGTATCATCTGGAAGAGGAAAGTGCCAAATTATGTTATAAATATTATGCACATAATTTCATTTATGTCTTAAATTGAATGGCCCCATTAAAATGAGACATATTCTACCTGAGTTTCAAGCAATATGGGTCAGTTTAAAGTTTATTAATACTAAGTGTGTCCTTGACAAATTTCTTTCTGTCATTGGGATCAAAGGCATATATTTAAAGTATTTCCCATGGCTGCTCTTCAAACAGAACAGCGGTGTTTTCATAGGAACCAAGAGTTAATGCTATCGTAATTGTTCAGAGGTGGACTGCACTACCACTTCAGAATTAAAATGGGTGAACTGTTCTTTCATTCTTATGTCTTCTGACTGTACTTTTATTTATCGAATTATACAATTCCAAATTATTTGACAAAAAAACCCATTACAAAGCTGCAAAACAGCAGCATGAAGGATGAGTGCTGGGAGTTACACACAAAGTTCAGAATTATTCAAATTAAAAGTTATTAAAAGTGTCAATAATAATTTTAAATGCAATCTTCAAAGCAGGAAACAAGCAGCAAGGGGGTTGATGGCTGGTATTTGTTTTAATATCTGTAATTAGCTTCATATTTTTGGCATTTTTTTTTACCTCACAGGGTTATAACTGGCAATTAGTGGTGACTTCCAAGGAGAAAATTATATATGCCACAAAATTAAAAATAATTCTTTTCCTCATAGCTAGATATATTCACTTTTATAGATCTTTTAAAGTACAGTTTCATGGTGGCTCTACCTCCAAAAAAAGTTGCTGTTTAGCTCATATAATCAAGATCTTATGAGTACCACCTGTCTATTGCAGAAGGCTGGTTAAATTAGCCACCATGTATGTTAGGTTATACTTGTGTTTTCCTTTTCTATTTCTCTGATGTAATGGGTAGAAGAAGGAAACCTTAATATTTAAAATCTACTTAGCTTTACCTTCATTCAGGCGTATGCTTACTGCTCTTCAGATTTTAACCATTAGCCAATGGTATATGGTGAACATAGAACCTACAATAATATAATCGCACCCCAGACAGCAAGAATAAATAAACAAGGAAGCAGAGAGAGGAAAACAGTTGACAATAAGTAATATGAAAAGAACTTGAGTGAGGATATTCTCAGCTTTACAAATGTGGACTCCTGGGATTCCCAGAGAAATTAGCTCACTCACCTCCTCCCCACTGTTTGCCTGTCTGCCCACCCATCCCTTCCCCACCCAGCTGCACCCCCATGACACTCTACCTGTTACATATTGCTTGAGTAGGAGCAAAGGCTCCTGAGGCCTACAGGACAATTGGTCTTTTTGTGCCAGTAACAGCCAATCATAACTGTTGCTTAATAGTCCAATCACTGTGCTGTAAGTAGTTACTTTGTAAATAGTTCATGCAAGTGAATGATTCTAGCTGCTTACCTTGTATTGGTTGTTGTTAAAAGTTGGTGTGGTTTCTGCAAGTATAAATTAGTTACTGTTGAGCCTGTCTGTTGTCTGTCTGCTTCCAACTTCCAATAAAGATGTTTACTATAATAAAGAGCTTTTAATCTCAATATATAATACTGGCAATGAGAATAGGATTGAAGGCGGGTAGGCAGCCCCACGATGCCAAGAGATAAATCACTCCTGTTGCTGAGAACTGTCGCCTCAGGCGACCCAGAGCTAATACACAGCCACCCTGTCGCAATTCACCGACAGTGAATTATGGCCGCCAAGGGCCACGTTGAGCCTTTTGACTCAACCTCTGAGGACTGGGAGTCATACATTTCGAGGTTCAAGTTCTACCTTAAGGTGAACAAGGTCACTGATGCAGACCTCCAGAGAGCAACCTTCTGCAGCGTCTGTGGGCGGTCCACTTTTGACATCACCTGAGCACTCATGGCACCAGCACAGCACCAAGCTAAGGCATTCAACATCATCAAAGACTGGCTCTGAGACCACTTCTTGCCACAGCCATCAGAGATTGCCAGCTGGCATACTTTCTACAATCAGAACCAAGCCTAGAGCAAATCAATGACCATTTTCATTATGGCTCTCCGGCAAGCAGCGCAACAATGCAATTTCACTGACCTAGAGGTTGCGCTCTGAGATCGACTTGTATTTGGTCTGTGGGATGAGAAGCTTCAACATCAGCTGTTCACCAAGAAGGAACTTACATTCAAGGAAGCCCTCGAGGAGGCACTAGCAGCAGAAGCAGCTGACCAGTTGACAAGATAGGTGCGCCAGTCACAGAGTTCTCCCCTGGCAAAAAAGGCAGAACCAGTTCACTATGCGAGCATCAAGAACAAGCAGTACCGTCCAAGCAAACCAAACTGCAATGCACTAATAGGTTACCCTGAGCCAGCTGTGGAGGACGCCACGACCAGAAGTCCCACAAATTCTGAGACGCCAAATGCTGGGCTTACCGAAAGAAGGGGCACATCACAAATGCATCCTGGGTGTCCAAGAACAGCGGTTCCCCGCTGCAGATGCCGCAATGACAGCAACCGGAACAGAAGGGTTCTTTCTGGCCCAAAGAATGCCACTCTGTGACCAAGTGTTCCAGCTGAACCACAGTCCTGAACACCCAAATACCCACCAGAAAGAAAATCAGGGTAATGGTACACATCGAAGGGACACCATGCAAGATGGAAGTCAACACTGGGTCAGCACTCTCAATCATCTCGATGGACACCTTCTACCAAGTGTGTCCTAGAAAAATAGACTGACAAGTCGAGTCATGCGACGTACACTTGACGGACTTCTAGAGTCATCAGGTTCCGGTGGTGAGTGTTGGCAAGTTCAAAGTCAGTTTTAAAGATTTTTGTGGTCCCCTCTGCCTGGTTGTCATCAAGGGGCACCACACAAGTTTGCTGGGACTCAATTGGTTTGAGACATTGGGAATCCACATCACCAGCATCCAACAAATCAGACAATAAGACATAAAGGCCATCTGTTCTGAATTCCCAACCATATTCGACAGCTCCTTGGGGCGGTACACAGGACCACCAGTATCCTTCGACCTGGACCCTACAGTGCTGCTAATCTGTTTGAAAGCTCGACATGTTCCCTTCGCTCTCAAGCCACGCATTTGTCAGACTGTGGCTAAATAAGGCGCTCACTACAGGGTTCCCTTTAGAAGCAAACACAAGTCCATTGTTTGAAAAAGGAAACTTTACTGCAGAAAAGGTCCATTATAGTCCACTGTCCTGAATAGGAGACTCAGGATGGTACATGATCATTGTTACCAATGAAGAGCAAGCATAAGGTACAGAGTAACAATACCCATTTGGATCAGCCTCCCCCCACAGTTCTCAAAACAACATCTCTCAGTCCTGGGAAGCTGCTCTCCTTCAAGGCCAATGCTTGGTGGAACGGCGTTAGACAAAACAGTCTCCTCCGGTGGGAATGCTGCCTGGGAACTGGTGCACCTGGGAAGAAAACACTTAAACACTAGAGGCATTAGAAAATGGAGTCAAGACAGTTTAGATATACACTGGACCTGACATTCTGCCCCCCTTAAAACAGATCCCCCCCTGGTTTATATGGGTAGCGAGTATGAAAAGCTTTGGTTAATCTAGGAGCATGAACATGTGCAGAGTTCACCCATTCATCGTAACCAGAATCAAAGTCCTTCCATCTAATGAGGTAAAAAAGCTGATTTCGTTTGAGTTTAGAGTCCAAGATTTGTTGTACCTCATAGTGTATTTGGTCGTCAATCAAAGTTGGAATGGGTGGAGCTTTGATGTGCCATTTGTTGTCGGTGGGAGCTCTCTTTAGAAGACTGACATGGAACGTATCATGCACATGGCGCAGGTTCTTGGGCAAAGTTACAGCAACAGTCACTTTATTTATTATCTTGCGCACAGGAAAAGGTCCCAGGAATTTCAGAGCTAGTTTGCGGCTTGTCTGAGCTAGTTTCAGATTTTTTGTGGAAATATACACATGATCTCCGGGTTGTAATTCCCATTCGGCCACACGATGGCGGTCTGCGTATTTTTTGTAATCCAGTTTGGCTTTTTCAAGGTGTTTCTTAATAAGAGTCCATTGCTGCGCCGCCTCCCCCCACCACGAAGACACATCTGGCAATTTAGAGGAATGGAGAGGGGGTGCGTCCAACGGGAAGGGATTGAAGTGAGTTCCGTAGACAATTTTGAAGGGGGCCTCCCCCGTTGAAGCGTGTACACTGTTGTTATATGAGAACTCGGCCAGAGGGAGAAGGTCCACCCAATTATCTTGTTGAAAATTGATGTAGCAACGAAGGAACTGTTCTAATATTTGGTTTGTTTTTTCGGATTGCCCGTCGGTTTGGGGGTGGTGGCTTGAACTGATGCCTTGCTCAATATTCAACATTTTCAAAAGCTCCCGCCAGAAGTTGGCAACGAACTGTCCGCCGCGATCCGAAATCACCTTGGACGGAAAAGAATGTAATTTTACGATGTGTTTTAGAAACAAATCCGCTAGTTTTCGAGCGGAGGGTATAGCAGTACAGGGGATAAAATGAGCTTGTTTGGAGAACAGATCTACCACAACTAAAATACAATTATGTCCTTTTGAGATAGGTAGATCAGTGATAAAGTCCATGGATATTATTTCCCAGGGTCTGTTTGGTGTTTCCAATGGTTGCAGGAGAGCCGGAGGTTTCCCTTTCCTGGTTTTGGCGCAGAGGCAAACAGGGCAGGAACTAACGTATTGGGAAATGTCTTTGCGCATGCCCGGCCACCAGAATTGTCTTTGGATTAGGTGCAAAGTTTTCAGATACCCATAATGTCCAGCAGTGGGAGCATCATGACAGCGCTGCAAGACCTCCAACCTGAGGCTGTCTGGGACATAAAACTTGCTCCCAGCTAGCCAATCCCCGTGTGGGGATCGGGTCAGTTTGTTTCGCGGAGCTTTATCCCCCTCCTTCTCCACTTCAGTTTTAAGTTTCGATTTCCACTCTTGGTTGGCCGGGAGGGGCTGCTTGGCACGACTGCGAGTAGTCACCACGCCCCCAAGTTGCGTAGGCGAGAAGACAGTGTCGACAGTCTCCTCCCGTTTGCTCTTATGTTGGGGCATGCGCGATAGGGCGTCCGCCAAAAAGTTAGTTTTGCCCGGGAGATAATTTAGAGTGAAGTTGAATTTGGAAAAGAATTCCGCCCATCGCAATTGCTTGGCATTCAGTCTGCGCGGGCTTCGGAGGGCCTCCAAATTTTTATGATCTGTCCAGACCTCGAAAGGGTATCGCGCCCCCTCCAGCCAATGTCTCCAGTTAGTAAGGGCTGCTTTTACTGCAAAGGCCTCCTTCTCCCACACATTCCAATTCCTTTCCGCCTCCGAAAATTTTCTAGACAAGAAAGCACAAGGCCGCAATCTCCCATCCTCCCCCTTCTGTAGTAACCCCCCCTATCGCCGTATCGCTGGCGTCGACCTGTACTATGAAAGGGGATTGTTCGTTGGGGTGGGAGAGGATGGGTTCCGTTACAAATTGCTTTTTTAGACATTCGAAGGCCGTTTGGCAATCGGGGGTCCATTGTAGTTTGGAAGAGGGGTTTTTAGCTTGGTCCCCTTTATCTTTGGTTTTCAGCAAGTCTGTTAAAGGGAGCGTGATTTGGGCGAAATTTGCTATGAAGTCTCTATAGAAGTTGGCAAAACCCAGGAAGGATTGTAGTTCTTTACGGGTGGTGGGTGTCTGCCAGTCTTGGATCGCCTGTATTTTGGCTGGATCCATTTTCAGACCTTCTTGGGAGATACAATACCCGAGGTAAGTGAGTTCGGTTTTATGGAATTCACATTTGGACAACTTGATGGGCAGCTTATTCTTCATCAAGGTGGCTAGGACTTTTTGTACCATTTGAATATGTTCTTCCTCGGTGTCCGAATAAATTAAAACATCATCAAGGTACACCACCACCCCTTTGTACAGAAATTCGTGTAGAACTTCGTTTATCAGGGACATGAATACAGACGGGGCTCCCGTCAAACCAAAAGGCATAACTAAGTATTCATATTGTCCGAGGGGCGTATTAAAAGCGGTTTTCCACTCATCCCCTGCCTTGATACGAACGTGGAAGTAAGCATCTTTTAGATCTAATTTCGTAAAGATCTTACCTTGGGCCACGACGTTGAGAAGGTCTCGGATGAGCGGTATAGGATAGGCGTTGTTGGTGGACACTGCATTCAATCCTCGGAAATCCGTGCACAGTCGGAGTCCCCCATCCTTCTTTTTCACGAAGAGGACTGGAGCGGCGTGGGGGCTAGTGGCTGGGCGGATGAACCCTCGTTGGAGGTTGGTGTCGATGAATTTCTGGAGCTCTTCGCGTTCATGGAGACTCATGGGATAGAGTCGTCCTTTGGGCAGTGAGGCTCCGGGTAAAATTTCTACCGCACAGTCCGTTCGTCGGTGCGGGGGTAGAGTATCAGCTTCCTCCTCAGAGAAAGCATTTAGAAAAGGCCAGTACGGTTCGGGTATTTGGTTGACTTCTTCTTGGGTGAGAAGGGCCTTTTCTTTATGAGTTGGATCTTCGCCCCAGTTTTGATTCCAACGGTGATTTTTACAGTTGGTATGACTGAAGGTAATACATCCTTGTGCCCAGTCTATGTAGGGATTGTGATCACATAGCCATTTACTGCCTAAAATTAACGGGTACTTGGCAGTAGAGCTGATGACAAAGGACCTCTTCTCCCAATGTTGTCCCATGCCTGTGATCACTGGGATGGTTTCAGTTGTGACAGGATTCATGTTGGTACCATCCATTTGCTCAAAGATTACTGGATTTTGTAGATCCCGAGTTGGTAAGACTAGTCCATTGACTAGAGCTGGGGCGATGATGTCTCTTGAGCAGCCCGAGTCAATAAGAGCTTGCACCCGAATGTGCATTTTCCTCTCTGGGTTGATTAGAGTCACTGGCATGAATAAGATGGACCCAGGCGGCCGGTTCCGTGCAGGGACGGGCTTAGGGCGGATCTGCCATTTGGGCCCTTTTACGACAGATCCATCTCGTTTCCCGACTGGGGACTTTCTGGATTGACTTCTGCGGTTGGGGAAGCGGGATCGTATTCCATAACTTCTTCCGCTTCCAGCCCTCTCTCTGAGGCGGGCCTTTGGGAAGCGCCGCGGCCTCTATTCGTTCGTGGTGCTGGAGTCGGGCGTTGGAGCGTAGGAAACGGAGCAAGGGTTGGACGCCGTAATTGAAGCGGAGGTCTTTGCACAGGCCGGTAAGGGCATTGTGCTGCAAAGTGACCAGCCTGTCCGCATTGCAAACACAGCCCTTGTTGCCATCTAGCATCTCTCGCTCCACGGGTGGCGTAGCTAGCTCCCCGTGCTCCCCTCTGTAAGGTCAATGGTCTTCTTTGTCCCGTTTGTTGTTGTTGTTCAACCAAACGGACTTCCAAAATGCGATTCTCCACTTCGCAAACAAGTTGGATCCAACCTAACAGCGTGGGGGGATTGTCTTGCATGAGGGCTCTGTCCAAAAGTCTCGGGTTAAGGCCTTGTTTGAACAGAATAATCTTGGTGGACTCCTCACACCTAGGGCACTTGGCTGCTAATTGCCGGAATTTTGTGACATAGTCTCTTGCTGACATGCTGCCTTGTTTGATGGCTTGCAATTCTGTTCGGGCCCGGGTTTCTTCTAAGGGGTCTTCATATTGCGCCCGGATAGCATCCACTAACCCCTGGAGAGTATCGAGTTCTGGGGCCCCAACATTGTATAGTCCTACATACCAATCTGCTGCCTTGCCCTGTAAACGAGATCCAAGATGTTCGATTTGACTGGCCTCACTGCCGAAAAGGTGCCCCCATCGGTTGAAAAACTGTACCACTTGCACTAAGAAAAATCCCAGTTTGGAGGGATCCCCATCGAAGGTGGCTTCCAGCTTCACCCAGCCCATCGGGAGTTCTTGTCTCAGAGCAGGCGCTGGGTAGAAGTCCATCGGCAGTCTTAGTTGCGCCTGAGGCGCGGGAGGAGGTAACTGGAGTCTCGGTCGGGGCAACGGTGCCGGCTGTACTGGCGGCGGTTGAACCGGCGGTGCTGGCTGGGGTTGGGCTGGCTGTGCGGGCGGAGGTTGGACCGGTGGTGCTGGCGGAGGTTGCCGTGGTTGAGCTGCCGGGGTTGGTCTCGGTTGGGTCGGAGGCTGCAGTGGCGGGCGAGCAGGTGGCGGCAGTCTTGGTCTGGCTGGTAACCCGGGAGGCGTTGGCGGTAGCTGTCGAGGTGGAGGAGGCTGGTGTGGTTGAGTGGAGATCGGCCGCTGAGGAGGGGGTTGGAGGTGTCGTAGTGGTGCAGGCCTTCCCGGTTGGTTCGGGGGTGGTAAGACGGGCTGGTCCTGGGGCTGCTGCAACGGTATGAGCTGCGGTCGAGGTGAGAGGGGCCGCAGCGGCGAGGGTCGGACAGGTGGAAGGCCGCGCGGGCTTGCCCCTCCGGGCGTTGTTAATCTGGGAAGCAACGGCTGGCCTCGTGGCGCTGTTAGACCGTCTCCCGAAGGTTGCCCGACGGGGACAGTGTCTCGCGGTTGACGAGGGGCTCCCTCCTCGGATGGAGCCGCGTGTGCTCCCGCTTGGTCCGGCCGGACCGTTATAGGAGAAGTATGAGGGGGTATCACCGGTGTATCACTTGGCTTTTCTTCCCCTTCCGTAGGCTTCTCAACGGGAGACTCGTCTGGCGGCACATCCCCTCCTGAGTTAGGAGGTTCGGTGGGGGTCTCTCCGGGTGGCTCAACCGGGTTATCCCTTCTTGGTGGAATTTCCTGCTGTGTGGGAAGTTCCTTGGGTTGTTCTCCCGATTCGCCAGGGTAGGTGCCCCCCTCGCCGGTAGGTGACGACCGCTGCTGAACTTCCTCCACCGGATAGGAGATGACACTTTGGAGGGTAGCTATCTGTATCGCCATCTCTTCAGGAGACAGTCTTTCTCCTGCTCCCATTGCCGAAATTAAATGAATGGCATGAGCCAAACTTTCTTCCATATCCATCAGTTTTGCTTCTAACTGTTGCATTCGACTTGGCCCCGGTTGCTCGCTTATGGAACCTTCATTCGTTGCACTCACCGGGGAAAAGGGGCCCCAAGGAGGAGGGTCCCCTTGGACGACTCGCGATCTCGCGGCTAGAATTCCCTTGGCCATACCCGTCACGGCCGAGATGCTGGTATCTACCGCATAGGTGCGACCTTGTATCTGCTCCCAACTTTGTTCAGGGACCTCCGTTGGCTCTTTCCACGGAGCAAGTTCGGAGTAATCCCAACTCAGGGCGCCGCGGCGAGACGTGTCCCCCTCCGTCTGCTCAAACGTCCTGTTCCAATATCGCCATGGTTGGCTGCTGTCTAGCTCAGGGACGGTTTCTAGGCTTCGGCGCCCGTCCATCGAAACTCGTGGATGGAGTCCACCTGCCTGACGCTCTCTCGTTTCTCGGGGTCTGGCTCCCCACTCCGACGGGGTGGGTACCGAAATCAAGGGGAGAGCGGTCGCTTTCGGCCTTGCCCCGAGGTCGCCTTCGGTCTCGTCCCGAGTACTGAGGTCGATGAGAGGCGGGGTGGAAGTGAAGGCTCCGGTTCCGTTCCCGGCTGCTCCCAGCTCCTGGGAGTCTTGGGCTTGCACAGGTTGATTGTCGGGAGACGCATACGGATCAAACAAAGGATCCCTGTCCGGGACAACCTTGGATTCCGCTGGGCCCGACTCAGACATGATTGGTAACAAAATGTCAGACTGTGGCTAAATAAGGCGCTCACTACAGGGTTCCCTTTAGAAGCAAACACAAGTCCATTGTTTGAAAAAGGAAACTTTACTGCAGAAAAGGTCCATTATAGTCCACTGTCCTGAATAGGAGACTCAGGATGGTACATGATCATTGTTACCAATGAAGAGCAAGCATAAGGTACAGAGTAACAATACCCATTTGGATCAGCCTCCCCCCACAGTTCTCAAAACAACATCTCTCAGTCCTGGGAAGCTGCTCTCCTTCAAGGCCAATGCTTGGTGGAACGGCGTTAGACAAAACAGTCTCCTCCGGTGGGAATGCTGCCTGGGAACTGGTGCACCTGGGAAGAAAACACTTAAACACTAGAGGCATTAGAAAATGGAGTCAAGACAGTTTAGATATACACTGGACCTGACAGCATTGACGAGGAGCTGGACCGGCTGGTCACACAAGAAAAGCTTTGTAAATAAAAGGATAGGATGAGAAAGGTGCTCGATATGATATAGACACAAGATGTTGTCACATTGTTGAAATTAAAGTCCTTGTCTTAAAAAAGTGGATTAAATTGACGTAGAGAAATGGGGAGAAACAGATAAACTATTTTCAGTCTTGTTCAACTCTATACATTCCTCATCACTAAAGAGGTCAATTGTCTTTTGATGTTTCATGCTCACTCGTGTGTGTTTTTTTTTAATGGCAGTGTACATTCTGATGGTGTTAGCATCATTTTTACCTCCTGTTGCTTTGAAAGAAAAATGGAACTCAGCATTTAATGTACAAAATTTCAAAGGGAAATACATAGTAAAAGTTTGGAGGTCAGCTGATACAATGTCCATGCCAGTCCCAAACATTTTCTATGTTTTTATAGCTTATATCTAGTTAATAAAGTATGTGTTTGGACAGGGGTATTCAGGTTTGAGTTTGGCCAGTGCCTCAGTGGGAGACCTCTGGTTATATAAAGAAAGGCAGGTTATAAATGTGTTAAATGAAATAAAACCACAAAAGATCAAACCAGACAAGATACTAAGAAGTCCATGATTAGGTCTCACCAGCAATTTTTAGAAATACATTGCAGCTGTGCTTTGCTCCAGTTTCAGGACCGTTGGAGTGGGGTGTTAATTATTCTAACCTTGCATTTTCACCTATAAAAACAGATACTCCCTCTCCCATATAGTAGTACCTTGGGAAAGGGGGAAAGGTAGGGGATTTTCCCCCAATGCTAAGAATAGATATAGGAATTTCTATTCTATAAAAATGTCTATTTCTATAGGAAAAGTTTTACCATAGAGTTTTGGGGGATAGCTAGAACGTTGCCATGACATGTGACATCACTCATGTTATGCAGCCAGAACTGACATTGTACTTTCACATGATGCCATGTGACACTTTGCCCCCTACAGCTCCCAGAAGTTGACAGTGATTGGCTGGCAGCTCTAGACTAAAGCACCACTGTGTAGCTTTGTTGTCTAAATAATACGTTTTATTTAAATCATAGCATTATAATATATTTCTATGCAATAAGAAAGTAGAATAAATTAAATATTACTTCTTTAGAAAATTGTGAAAAGAAGAAAAAGCAAAGTTAAATTTAGCAAAGTACTTACTATTGTGTATTGGCGAAGAAACTCTACCATCCAGCTTCCTTACATTAAAAAAAAAAAACCACTGGAAACTTCCGAGCAGACAATTTGGCAAATGGATGAATGCTTTTGTCTGTAAAAGGCTGAACTCAGCAAAGGCAGGGTAGTTGCACTGTCCCATATTTATATGGAATCCAAACATTCCCTGAAGGAAAAATGGTTGAAACACTCTGCACAGAAACCTGTTAGCACAATCTTTTGGGGCAGTGAAATTAATATGTACAGGGTGGTCAATATGTACAGTTTGGTGTTTTTCTTTTCAATTTTCTGCTGACTTACTCTCTGCCCTTCCCTCCCTCTCTCAGCATACTGCTACCCTCATGGAACTGAAGCAGAAAGAACAAAGTGTCAGAAAGCAGAAAATCATGATCTTACCTCAGTGTATCTGAGGTATTGGAGATTGGAGAAGAGCGAATGTTATCCCAATCTTTAAGAAAGGGAAGAAGGATGACCCGGGAAACTACAGGCCAGTCAGTCTGACTTCTGTTGCTGGGAAGATATTAGAGCAGATTTTAAAGGGATCGATCTTTAAGCATCTGAAGGGAAGTCAACATGGTTTTGTCCCCAACAGATCTTGTCAGACCAACCTGGTCTCCTTCTTTGATTGAATGACGAGCTTACTGGATTGTGGGAACTCTATCGATGTGATTCACCTGGATTTCAGTAAAGCTTTTGATAAAGTCCCCCATGACATTCTAATGGGTAAACTGGAAGATTGCGAACTGGACTATAGGACAGTTTGGTGGATAGGGAACTGGTTAGAGGACCACACTCAAAGAATGGTGGTCAATGGTGTTTCATCAGATTGAAGGGAGGTGTCCAGTGGAATGCCACAGGGCTCAGTTTGGGGCTCAGTACCTTTCAATATTTTTATCAATGATCTGGATGACGGGGTAAATTGGCTACTCATTAAATTTGCTGATGATATCAAATTGGGAGAAGCGGCAAACATCCAAGATAGAGTTAAAATTCAACAAGACCTGAATACTCTGGAGAAGTGGGCAGTTGTGAACAGGACGCAATTCAACATAGATAAGTGCACAGTATTACATCTGGGCCACAAAAATGTGAAGCACAAATACAGGATGGGGGATACACTTCTGGGTAGTAGTATATGTGAAAGAGATCTTGGAGTAAGAATGGACTGTAAATGAAATATGTCAGTGTGATGCAGTGTGATGCAGTGGACTGTAAACGAAATATGTCAGTGTGATGCAGTGGCAAAAAAAGGCAAACTCAGCCTTGGGTAGTATCAAAAGGGCCATTGTGTTGAAATCGCAGGAGATCCTAGTCCCTCTCTATACTGCCTTGATCAGGCCGCACCTGGAGTGCTGTGTGCCGTTCTGGAGGAGTCACTTCAAAAAAGATGTGGACAAAATCGAGAGGGTACAGAAGAGAGTGACGAGAATGATCAGGGGTCTGGAGATTGAGCCCTACGAGGAAAGGCTGAGGGCCTTGGGAATGTTTCGTTTAGAGAACAGGAGATTGAGGGGGGACATGATTGCTCTCTTTAAGTATTTGAGAGGCTATCATTTGGAGGAGGGCAAGGAGCTGTTCCAGTGGCAGCAGAGGATAGGACTCAAAGCAACAGGCTTAAATTATATGCACAAAGGTACTGGCTTTGGTCAGAGTAGTTCAAAGGTGGAATCAGCTGCCTAGGGAGGTGGTGACCTCCCCTTCACTGGCAGTTTTCAAGAAGAAGCTGGATGAATGTTTGTCAGAGATGCTTTAAGCTCATCCCACATTGGGCAGGGGGTTGGACTAGAAGGTCTGTATGGGCCCTTCCAACTCTGATTCTGTGATTCTATGATACCATTTAACTTTCCAGTTTTAATTGTATGCAAGTAACAGTTTTAAAGAATGAGGATATTTTATTTTGATTTTAATTGGTTTCTATCCAAGTACACAAGCCAGGCTTTTATTGTTATAACATGTTAAATTTTAACATGTTAAATTCTATTTATAATTGTATTGTGATTTTTTTTTTTTAAAAAAAAACTTAGGCAGTTTTGAGATGTTTTAGAAAGATTGGGCCATTTCTTAGATTTGGCGCAGCAGGATAGGTAGTCCTATTAGTCGGCACATGTGGTGTGGGGACGGACTAGGACTAGGGCATCCCCAGTATTTAAATTTCCAGTCAATCATGAAGAAGAGCTTAGGATAGGACTTTCTCTCAGCCAAACCTACCTTACAGAGTTGCTGAGAGATTAAAATGTGAGAGAAATCATGCATACTGTTTTGAGCTCTAAGCAGGAAGCTAGGATAAAATATAATAAGGAAACAATTAAAGTTTTTTCTTAACACAACTTTAGATTGAATTGAACACTATAAAAGCTTTTATAAAATCTGTATCCATGATTGTTTGTGTGCCATGGAAGATGAAAATCAATATTTACTATGCATTTTTACAGTAATATATAACAGGTAGTTAAAATGATTCTCCCAGATTTTAAATTAAATCTTTTGCATTAAACCTTTAGAAAATGCTCAAGAGAACAAGAGTTATTTTTTTTCTTTGATGGGCGTTCAATAAGTAGGAGCTCTAGAGCAAAATTTGTGCCATAAATTATTATAATTTAGAAAGAGAAAAATAAAGGAAAATCTTACTGTTCATTAGATATGTTAACCTGAAAAAAGAATTAGAAGAAGGCAAAAAAGCAATAGTATAGGGCTTAAAAACTAGATGAGGTGCATTCATTTGTTCAGTAATCATTTGACTTAAAGAAAACCTTGATATATGGAGGATAAACAATGAATATATGTAATGAGAAAAGGCTACCATTTGGACAGGCTTCTTGTAATTTATACAGAAAGGAATTTGTATATGGATTCCCAAATACTGCTGATATTTCCAGCCTTGCTACTGACCTTACTCTAATCCTCAGCTGAGAAGAGAAAATATGTGATATTTGTAATTGACAGAAATAACATAATAAATTGATGGGCCTCACCTGCTGAGGCTTTGAAAATTGTACAAAGCAGCCCAAAGACAGAGTGACTAGAAGGTAGAAGGCATTAACGGATCGGATGAGGCAAACTGTATTGACAATCTGGGCTCCTTCTTCCTACAGTGCTTTAAAAATTTATCTTGGCAATATGGTGGCTATAATTTGCTTTATATGCAACATCTGAAATAATCTGAAAATCAGAAACATGGAGCTGTCCAATTTGAGCCATTCTCCAACACACAAAATCCCATTTACACAAGACAGCCCCACCCATCCACTGTATGTGTGGGGAGGGAGAATGTCAAGATGCTGGCAGCATCTGCCTTACCCATACCAGGCGGGGGGTGGGGGGTGGGGGGATGGAGATTATGATATCTGTCTGTTGCAGCTGTGTTTCCCAGGATGTGAATTCTTGACTTATCTCTCTTAGAATATGCTTGCTTCTAGCTGCTAGGAAAGGAGCCCACTTAACCTTGAACCTTATGTCCTTTCCTGTACAGTTAGTCCCCAGCAGATTTAGTCAGCCTCTAGAAAGGGGAGGGGGGAATGTGAGTCTGTAAATGATATAGGTACTTGATAAGTAGGCATGCTTCATTGCTGACAATGAACCCAGTAAGATCATGGACTAGCAACTTTTCAATACAGCTCTTACTAACAAACAGTGGATTCTTTTGAAGGTTGCTCGGCAGATCTTACAGAGAATGTGCATGAGCACACTGGCCCTGTCCCCCACCTCGGTGCAAACACCTGGTCATCTGCAGCATGTGATCCCACAGAGGAACTGGCCGTGCACAAGGCCCCTTCTTTGTGATCAACTTTTCAAACAACACTAATAACAGGAGAGAGGGTTTGTGCAGCTACTTGCTCTTTGGGTTTTCCCCTCAGATCCCAAGGTGATCATGTGGAAGTAGAGGGCAAAGCCAGCATGCTCATGCCCACTGTCTCTCCCTGTGCATGTGTGTCAAGAATAGCATGCAGAAAATGGAAGTAAGAAGTAGAAAATCTATCCATTTGCTAAATTTATTTTATTTTAATAGATTTGTTATGTGGAAAAAATGTAGACATGATTTCAGCCCCAATCCTCAGGTACTCTGTTGAATATCTCTAAGAGAAACACCCATGGATACCAAATAATCACCCTCATCAACCCACTGAGCTCCTGATCTCTCCTATTCTGAGAACCACTGATCAATTTCTTATGTGAAACAAAAGCAATTGGTAACCTTTTCTTCACGTTATTAGAACCCTCCAATGGTGCTGGAGCAGGCCGGAAGAGAGGAAGAAAAGAACAGATATGGCAAAAACAGATTTATTGCTACTAACTTCCTGGCTTCCACTCTACTGAGAATATTTGCTACCAGCAGGTTTATATCAGCTTGGAGCACCATCTAGCTGACAACATACCTTTACCAGTGATTGTGAGGCCAGAGAAGCAGAAACAAAATGTTTCAATAGCTTGAACTGTTTTCAAAAGTTTGCTGGAATACCACTACACAACATTTATACAGCATATTTTATGGGTTCCAAAGTACTTCACATAGATTTGCTCAGTAATCCTGTTAAAGGTAGACAGTAATTATTATCCCCATATAATAATGGAATATAGTAATGGAAAGGTAGAGGGAAAAGAAAATGCCATACTTCAATAAAGAAGAGTAAATAGGAGATAACATTATTAAAGAAATATAGTATATGCATATACTTGTTCCAACTGACTGTAATAATGGGATACAGAGAAACAGATTTTATATAAAGGTCTAAATTCTATCTCTTCCCCTAGGTCCTTGAAGGTTTCACCTTGTTAGACAGGTGAGCTATTAATGATGGAATGAAATAAAAGAAGTGTTCTGTAGCAATACTGCTGAGAGAAGAACAAGTCTGCCTTTTATATTGAATAATACAAATTTGTTTTTAATTATGTATTAACATATATCAATTATACAAAAACATAAATAAATAATTCTACAGAGTCATAACAATGTCATTTATCACATCCTCTATATTATACATTTACGGTTTCCACAAAACATATCATCAATACTCTAAAAAATTAATTATTCATTACCTATATTTCTCTTATCTTCTGCCTACAAATATTAATCTATTTAATCTCATCTCATTAATTCTGTCCATAGGAAATGAATGTTACCCTCCCAGTCTTACAGGAATTCCCCATTGTATCCATTCTCTGCACATATTTATTCCTTCATTTCTTCTCTAAACTTTAAAATGGTTTCTTCAAACAAAGTGATAAACTCTTAACTTCTAACTTCTCATTCATAGTTGGTAATTTTCATCCTATCCTATACCTATGGGACCGCATCCCTCCCCATGTCCCTCCTCGGCAGCTTCGCTCATCTGAACAAGGTCTCTTGTAAGTGCCAACCTGCACATGGTCGAAATCAATAGCAGCCCATACACGGGCTTTCTGTGGTGGCCCCTACCCTTGGAATGGCCTGCCTGAGGATGTCAGGAGAGCCCCCATGCTCCTGAATTTCCACAAACAATGCAAAACCAAATTGTTGAAAAAGGCTTTTATCTCAGCTAGGAGGGCGGTATTGTAGGGAAGAGGTCTCAGATGTTTTGCTAATGAGTTAGGAATAGAGATGGGCACAAACTGCAAGACAAACTAAAGCTCATCACGACGAACTGGACCAGTTCATGCTTCGCAAACCAGCAGTTCGTCTGCCAGTTTGTTTGGTTCATGTAAAAGCCCAATACCCCTTTCTGTGTCACTACAAAGCAGCAAGGGAAGGGGCATTTTGCCCCCCCAGTCAAAATAAAGAGGCAGACACAAGGCTTGGGAAATAAAGGGCCACTTTTTATTTATGGCAACAACATGAAATGCAAGAACTGAAACCTGGCAAGGGCCTAACCAGCAGTACAGGTCAAGCCCTGGGGTCACTCCCCTGGACCCTGCCTTGACCTGTCTGGGCAAGCCCCGCTGCCCCGGATGCGAGCCATCCAACTGCATGGCTGGGATCCGGCCGGCCTGGCAGATGGTTTCCCCCTTAAAGCTCCAAGCACCCCCGCCGCAGAGCATGAGGGCAGGACTTTTCCAGGGGTTCCCACCAGGCAGCCTGCCCTCTCAACAGGCCGCTGCCAAGCATGCCAGCTGATCTTGACAGACCCCCAATATCCCCACCAATGGGGATGTGCCAAGGGTACTCACCATCCCGCTAACATCCCCCCAACTAAATCCTGCCAGTGAAGCCTATACAGCACCACCGTAGCCAATACCCACAGCTCCAGCAAGCAGTGCAAGGTAGGTGAAAAACTTAGTTCCCAAGGTCAATCAGGGAAAAAAGAAAAAATTCATACCTGGCCCCGCTAGGCGGCTGGTTAAAAAACCTGCACTACCACTGGGTGGGCGGGTGGGCTGAGCACAAGGTGACGAGTGAGGGAAGAGGGGGCAGGGCTGCGCTATCAAGGTGCCTAGCCACACCCCCTTCCCCACGTGTTCCTACGAGGCCGGGGAGAACGCTGCCGCTTTTTCTCCGATGCGGCAAATGCGCCCCCGGCCTCAAGCTCTTGGCTGCCGGCCGGGAAGGGGCCAGATTGCCCCCCCCCCAGTCGAAATAAAGAGGCAGACACAAGGCTTGGGAAATAAAGGGCCACTTTTTATTTATGGCAACAACATGAAATGCAAGAACTGAAACCTGGCAAGGGCCTAACCAGCGGTACAGGTCAAGCCCTGGGGTCACTCCCCTGGATCCCGCCTTGACCTGTCTGGGCGAGACCCGCTGCCCTGGATGCAAGCCATCCAACTGCATGGCTGGGATCCGGCCGGCCTGGCGGATGGTTTCCCCCTTAAAGCTCCAAGCACCCCCGCTGCAGAGCATGAGGGCAGGACTTTTCCAGGGGTTCCCACCAGGCAGCCTGCCCTCTCCAACTGGCCGCCGCCAAGCATGCCAGCTGATCCTGACAGGCCCCCAATATCCCCACCAATGGGGATGTGCCAAGGGTACTCACCATCCCGCTAACATCCCCCCAACTAAATCCTGCCAACGCTAAGGCCGAGCCTCTGCTCAGGCCTTCAAGCCCCACAGGTGACTTAATGCAAGTTGCAGCCCTTGCCTGAGGTCATCCAAAAATATGTTGTTGCCAGCCACTGATAGGTCGACCCCATCCCCTCTGTAGAGGTCGGCCATACGGGCCTTAATCCTGGGGTGAGGAAGATAAATACCCAGCCCCTTCCCAAAGCTACTTGAAGGGCCCTATTAGCCCTACTCCTAGCCCCTTCAATTCCTTTGGGGTTCAAAGCGTCACGCCAAACCTGGCGCTGAAGCATCTCAGACCACATAATTAAGACGCCAGGCCATTGCTCACCGATCCATTGTAAGTCAGCCTGCACCTGCAAAATAAGGGCCTGTCCCTTGACGAGGCCAAGGTCATTACCACCCAGGTGAATGACCAATATGTTAGGCGGAGGACCGCTCCTCCCCTCAAACAGCAAAGGCAGCAGCCCTGGCCACCTTAGGCCGCACCGGCCCTGCCACTCGATGGTGGCCCACTCACTCAACCCAAGCTGGGACCCGATGGCTGTCCTCTTGGGTTGGTGGGCTGCCCAAAAAACCATGCTGTGTCTGCACACAAGGATCGGCAGCCTTCCGCGGTGAAACACAGCACCTAAAGAGAGAACAGTTCAATTGAGGCTCCCAGCACCCAGAGGGCGAATGTAAGACCGATAGGCCTTGGATTTCCACCTGCCAACCCGCTGGATAACCTGACCGGAGTAGCCCATGGCCGCAGCTGTCGAGGCTGCCCCAATTCAGAAAGAATGGGTGCCAAATTTAACATCCTGCAGACCCAACTTTGTCAGAGCCCGCCCAGTAACTGTCCAGAACTGGTACTTAGTCAAGGGGGCTCCGTCACAGTGATGGAATAATAACCCCCTGTCCTTGCCCCGAAATGCAAAGTATTGCCTCAGAGCCGAGACCGGGCACAATTCAGCGTCCGTACAAGGACCTAGCTGAATCACAGACCCCCGTTGCAACTGGTCAGTCTTGGAGCACCTAATGCGTAAAGTAACCTTATCATCCACAAACTTTACATCAGAGGCCATTAAGGCCTTCCCAGAAGCATCCTTAACGGAGTGGACTACTAGTTCACTTATCCTGAGGGCCCCAAAAAAGGCTGTGAGCGCAGCTGCATGAAACAGAGCCGACTCATAACCGGAGCAGCACACTGAACTCCATAGCATGCCAAGGCCGCTCAAGATGTCCAGAGAAATAGGCTCCCTCACATCCCGTGGTCTGGCCGCCTTCCTAGACCAACCCTCTAACATTTTCTTGAGGCAGAAGTCCCCAGTGGCATCTGCAAACCCGTGGGCCTTGCTGGCAAATGCCAATGCCGCCAGCTGCCCCCTAATTGACCGTACTACTAAGCTCCTCACCTTCAGCTGCATGCAAAACTGCATAAGTTGACCCACTGGGATAGGCCATACCTGTTGTAGCCCCTGCTCCTTTCTAAACCCAGCAAACTGCCTCACCACACGATCATAGGACCTCTGTGTGCTGGAGGCAATGGCTAGCTGGATGGCCCTGTAGGCTTCAACCTTCCAAGCTGCCATAGTTCCTGTGGCATCGGGGCAGGTATCAGGTCGGCCTGTGGGGCAAGCTGATGAAATCGCTCCATCTGCAGGCGAGACAAAGCATCTGCCACCCCATTATCTAACCCCGGGACATGCTTGGCCAAGAACACAATGTTCAATTCCAAGCAGCAAAGAGTGAAAGCTCTAACCAGCTTCATAACCCTTCGTGACTTAGAGGTAAGCGAGTTCACTACGTGCACTACTGCCAAATTGTCACACCAGAAATGCACAGTGTGGTTGGCAAGTTCCTGGCCCCTTAGGAATACCGCCACTAGGATAGGAAAGAATTTCAGGAAAGTGAGGTCCCGACTGAGACTCCGCTCTACCCAATCTGCAGGCCACTGCTCGGCACACCAGTGCCCTCGAAAAAACACCCCAAATCCCATGGAGCCAGAAGCATCTGAGTGGACCTGCAGTTCTGCTTCCAGCAGAAGGTCGTCCCTCCAAAAAGAGATGCCGTTAAATGCCTGCAAAAACTCCTCCCAGACCCTAAGGTCCTCCCTGATACCAGCATCTATCCTGAGCCTGTGATGGGGAAGCCTTAGTTTGCCCATGGCATCACAGAGATGCCTTAAGAAAGCCCTGCCAGGAGCCACCACTCTGCAAGCAAAGTTTAAGTGGCCAACTAGCTGCTGCAACTCATGCAAGGATATTCTGTGCCGCTCTTTAAATGAGACAAGCCGCTCCCTAAGGTCAGCTAGCTTATCCAGTGGCAGCCTAGAAGTTTGCTGGCCGGTGTCCAGTTCAATGCCCAGAAAAGTGAGGACAGTGGCAGGGCCCTCAGTTTTCTCATGGGCTAATGGGACCCCCAAATGTGCAGCCAGGGATATGAAGCCCTCCAAAAGCCGGGCGCATTGGCCGGTTCCTGCAGGCCCCAGGAAAAGGTAACCATCCAAATAATGAACGGTGTCCCAACATCGAAGCTGGTGACCCAGTGCCCATTCAAGGAAGGAGCTGAAGCGTTCAAAGACCGCACAGGAAATCGAGCACCCCATGGGTAATACTCTGTCCATGTAAAAACACCCTTCAAAAGAGAAACCCAACAGCTCAAAATCATCTGGATGAACTGGGAGAAGGTGAAATGCTGACTTAATGTCTCATTTGGCCATCTCAGCCCCCTGCCCACAACGCCTGACAACCTTGACCGCCTGATCAAAGGATGTGTACCTAACTGAGCAAAGGTGGTCAGGGATGGCATTGTTAACTGATCCCCCCCTGGGGTAGGAAAGGTGGTGTATCAGCCGGAAGTCACCCGCTGCCTTCTTTGGCACCACCCCCAAGGGGGAGACCTGCAAACACGGGACTGGAGGGGCCGCAAAGGGGCCCAACACCCTACCCTCAGCACACTCCCTGGCAATCTTTTCCCTAACGATCCTTTCCATGCCAGCCACAGACTGAAGATTGGCTGCCATGAAAGGAGTCCTGGGACCCTGGAATGGAATCCTGAACCCAAACTTAAACCCATTGAACAAGAACACAGCGTCTTCCCGCTTAGGAAAACTGTCTAAGGGCCAAGCTACAAGTGACAAATGACACTTGAACAGCAAGTGGATTGAGTGGAGGGCAAGTGAACAGGGAGAAATACACTTGCCATTCAAGTGTCATTTGTCACTTGTAGCTTGGCCCTAAGAGGTACTTAATTTCCCTCAGTTTTATTGGGCTGGGACCCTTTTCCAGCTTGCTGCTGGGCGTTACCACCGGCCCCAACCACCCCGCTTTCCCCAACCTGTCTTATAGCGCTTGGGGCAGTAATTAAGGGAGTGGGAGCCTCCACACGTTGGGCATTTGTGTTTGTATTTGCATGGTTTCCTCGTGCACGCCCCCTGATTTGCAAAATCCCAGCACAACAGCCGTGCTTGAACCGGCTGATCCGCGAACCCGCGGGTACTGGGTGAGTTAAAAGACCGCTGGACTAAATGGCCACTGTCCGAGCGGTCAGTGAGATTTGCCTTAGCAGGGGCCATCACCTGTAGCCAAAGGTGTTGCAGGATCTTGTCCCATGGCAAATCGGGGTTCATTGCAGCTCGCATCTGGAACTCTTCGTCATACTGCATCCAAGCAGCACCCACGAAGCTGGTGTACCCCTTATATATAATGTCAAGGTACTGGAAAAGGGCAGCAGCCCTCCATGGCTGAACCCTAATGAGTACTTCTGCATAAATCAGGAACCCAGGGAGCCAATTGGCCCAGGTACGATCAACCCGGCGCCGTTTCAGCCGCTCCTTGTCCCTGTCATCTAGGTCCTCCTTATCTTTCTTCTCCAGATCTCTGTAGAGAAGGGAGAAGACATCCACAAACTCACCCCGTAAAATCCTGTCCCTAGTGCCTTGGGTAAGATGGTCACCCAAGGGGAGGGCAGTGTCCCCAAACGGAAGAGCCTGGAAGGGGACCAGGCCATAGGGGGTCATCGTAAAAGTAGAGCCCACGGGGGTGGGGGGTAACCGGTCCAGGCAGAGGATGGGCCAGGCAACGACCGACCATCAAAACCCTGCCAACTAGTCCTGCCCATCTGACCCAGTGTGCCAGGGACAGAATGGGCATACTGACCTCCCCATGCTTGGTTACCCCAAGCAGACCCCACCCCAAATTCACCCTGACTAAGCGCAGTGCCATGCTGCATGGCCGGGGTGGCGATAAATGTTGAGGCCGTGTGGGCAGGGTCCAGACTCCATGGTCCCCATGGCCATCCACCACCCGGCTGGGTAAATGAATACTTACCATCCCACACAAGGTCCACAGCCACTGCCACAGGTACAGCCTCAGCCATCCCTCCTGGATCAACACCTGACATCTCTGCACTAGCTGCCATGCCTTCCGGAAGTTGTTGTTGCTCGGCCACCACCGCGTCTGGGGAAACAGAAGGCCCCTCAAGGGCAGAAAGCCGTCGAAGAACATCAGTCTGGAAAGCAGCAGCTGATGCCAACCTAACCGGCCTACTGCACTTCGCAGTACCTGACAGCCCCCCCCCCCGAGCTTGCTCCAAAGCCGCAAGGCGTTCCAAAATGGCCTGGCGACTTGGACCTTCATCCTCCTCAGAGGATGACAATGTGGGAGGAGGGGCCCTCTTGGGTGGGGGCTTCTTGGCCAGTTGCTTCCCTTTGGAAGGGCCCGACCCCTTTTTTGGAGCCATTGGTATATGTAATTCCTTTTATTAATTAATGACAAGGTGAGCAGAGTATGTCTGCACAATACCACTCTCTGCCACGAGGCTTGCTATTGCTGTCACTGCTGTAATTGTTGTTAGGCTGCTACCTGCTAGAGGGCAGTGTTAAACAGAACCCCCGTGCCCCTGTGGGCAAATCTGAGCAATTGCAGGGGGCTGTTGTTAAGCAGAACCCTCGTGCCCCTATGGGCAAATCTGGGCAATTGCAGGGGCCTAGGACTCAAGCCTGATTGGCCCTTATGTTGCAAAAAAATTGCCCAACAAGGGAAATTGGCAAAAAATTGCCCAGCAACAAGGGAAAGTGGCCTCTGGGGGGGGGATAAACCCCTGGGCCAAGTACCCTATGTCCCACACCCTCTAGCACAGGCCCCGCCAGGAAAAGAAGCACCCACAGCCCTCTTCCCTGTGGAAGCAAGGCTGAGTGCCTTAAATGGGCGCTCGCAGCAATCGCTGCTTCAAAGGGCCCTTACTAGCCAGCCCTCCCCCGTCGGGTAACAGCTGTAACAGCTGTGGAACTAAAGAAACAGGTGCTTGCCACCTAAGGAACGGGGCCAGATGCTCCCGACTCCGTTCCCGCCGACCTCCTCCTGCTGAGCCTCATCTCCGCACGGCGCAGCCTCAGCTGCTTGAGCAGAAACAGCAGAAAGCAGCTCTGCTTAGCTCCACGCAGTTCCACGCAGCCGCCTATCAGCTGTTTGAGCAGAAGCGGCTGCAAGCAGCTCTGTCTGCTCTGCTCTGCTCTGCGCCGCTCCGCTCCGCTCAGCCTCAGCTCGACCCGGCCTGCTTAAGCAGAGGAGGGAAAGCACCCTCCGACCTGGCCGAGCACAAGGCGACGAGTGAGGGAAGAGGGGGCAGGGCTGCGCTATCAAGGTGCCTAGCCACACCCCCTTCCCCACGTGGTCCTACGAGGCCGGGGAAAATGCTGCCGCCTTTTCTCCAATGCAGCAAATGCGGCCCCCGGCCTCAAGCTCTTGGCTGCCAGCCGGGAAGGGACCGGATAAACTACCTCGATCAGCTGCTGTTGGGGATCTCCCAGACAAGCAGCTGATCCAATCGGTGGGGGGTGAAATGCTTCTTTTCCTGCAGCTGAGAAGCAGCACAGAAAGGAGCATTTAAACCCCAGATCAGTTGTTTGTTGGGGATCTCCTTCACAAGCAGCTGATCCAAGCCAGAGAGGGGGGTGAAAGGTCCCTTTCTCTGCCACTGCCAAGCAGCACAGAAAGGGGCATTTAAACCCCAGGATCCTCTGCTTGTTGGGGATCTCCCTGACAAGTAGATGATCCAACCCAGTGGAAGTGAAATACTCCTTTCTCTGCCACTGCCAAGCAGCACAGAAAGGGGCATTTAAATCCCTGGATCAGCTGTTTGTCGGAGATCTCCCTGATAAGTAGGTGATCCAAGACAGAGGGGGTGTGAAATGCTCTTTTCTCTGCTGCTGCTAAGCAACACAGAAAGGGGCATTTAAATCCTGGGATCAGCTGCTTGTTGGGGATCTCCCTGACAAGCAGCTGATCCAAGCCAGTGGGAGCGGATGAAATGCCCCCTTTTCTGCTGCTTGGCATTTAAACCCCAGGGATTTCCCTGACAAGTAGCTGATCCAAGCCAGTGGGGGGTGAAATGCCCCTTTGCTGCCAAGCAGCACAGAAAGGGGCATTTAAACCCCCAGATCAGCTCCTTGTTGGGGCAAGTTTGTGAAAATTCGTGGTTCCTGGTTCATGAAACAGGACAAATCACAAACCACACAGTTCGTTTTTTTCTCAGTTTGTGCCCGCCTCTAGTTAGGAACCATAGACTTCACCATTATGTTGCCATACATATTGCCTGTTGCTTTAAATATGTACTCCTGTATACTACCTGTACTTCATGTTGTTTAATGTCAGTCCTAGAACTAATTATGTTCTGTTTCAGCAGTTCACCAACTCTGTACTGGATCTTTGCTAATGCTATGTCATTGTAAACTTATATTCATGTCCAGAGTGGAGAAATAAGATTTACGAATATGCTTCAATGGCTAAATTGACTATCTTCTTACAAAATAGACCAAGTTCTGGGAAAAATGGAAGGATTTCTTCGATTACTTAGACTAAACTAATTGACACGGAAACTTAGAGGGAGGGAAGGAGAGAGAAGGAGAAATGTTATGTATTTAGGCTTCAGGAAAACAAATATGAAATGTTTTGTTTATCAGGCTAAGGAAACTTAAATGTATTGCTTGTTTTACTCTCAAAGCTATTATAACAGTATTGTTTATATGCTTATTGGTTGTATAAGATTGTATAACTTTTAATTTAGTTTCTAATTTAGAATCTGTATAACTTTTACGTTATGCACTTACTTTATGTTAATCTCTTTACTTTAACAAAATTCTTTTTAAAAAAGAAGAAAAAAAGAAAAAAAGGAAAAAAAAAAGTAAACATATATTCATTTACCCTATGACATTTTTACAGAAATGTTCTTTGACACTGTTTGGAAATGCCTGCCCTTGTCCTTGCTACTTATTGTACTAATCTCACACTCTGTAATCTGCCTTGTGTCTCAGTGAGAAAGGCAGACTATAAATTGATTGATTGATTGATTGATTGATTGATTGATTGATTGATTGATTGATTGATTGATTGATTGATTGATTGATTGATTGATTGCACTATCAACTCCCTTTCATTCAATATTATACAATGTATTAATTCTCTTTCTTGCCTTGTTCCCCAAATCCTTAAAAATCTTAAAATAATGATCTGGATCTGGAGCAACAATAATTTCTGATATTCTTTAATGTTTAAAATTATTTTCTGTCAAAATACTTAGAACATGTGGACCCTTCCTCCAAATAGGTTCCTTATATAGATTGCATATCCACAAGATAAACTGCAGATGAAAGAAAAAGAATTCTACTCTTTAATATAAAGAGTAATATAAACATGCCAAAAAAACTACAGAAACCTTCTGCTACTACAATAGAGATTGAAGTGGTAAGAACATGGCAGCCATTTAATTGTTATACAGGGCATTTTTTAATAGCATATATCAATAACAAGAATTTTTGAAGTGGAGACTTCATAAAGTAGGTGTTTCTAATACTGTCTTTAAAGGGCCAAATAATAGAACTCATTAATGAGATCATGCAGTGAACAGGCAGACCTTTTTCACCCCTAAAATAACAATCACATGTTAGAAGGGTGAAAGATCTGGAAGTCTTTATAGGAAAAGAACTTGGACTTACAAGGAAAACCAGTCACTGGCTCAGAAAGAAGCTAACATTGTTTTCAGCTATGAAACAGGAGGTAAAAGGGGTTTAGATAGCTCTTGGAATACATCGTTAGATTTGGCTGGGCTCAGTTTGAAAGAGCAGGAAAGCCACGGTCACAGATTATTTAGATCTGTCAATAACAGTCTTGTACATAAAGAATGATGAGTTGGTCTTTCATTTAGTATTGAATCTATAAAGTACTGTGGACAATTGGGGAGCGTGCAAAAACACAAAACAAAAACTCAATTATCACATTTTGATTTGGTGAATACAGCTTAGATTCCACTTAGATGAACTAGAGGAGCTGTGCTAGTCAAAAGAATCTCCTCCTACATCATCCCTGCCAGTGCAGCCTTTGGTCACTTGTTCTCATCCAGGTCAGGGGCCACCAGGAACAATGTGTGTCTGGGGATCTGCAGTAAAAAGGGAATTGGTAGAAATCACTCTTCCCTCAATGAAAATGCCATTCTGCAAATGGCAGAACTGTTACTATAATAACAGAGCAACAACCTAGGATCCAACTCAGAGTTTCTTTTAAAAATTTAATCATGTTCTTTAATGTAGGGATTAAAATGCAACATTTTAATTTATATACATCCTTGTCTGGGGGTGCCCTCAAGTCATAGCTGACTTATGGTGACCCCGGTGGGGTTTTCGGGGCAAGAGACTATCAGAGGTGGTTTGCCATTGCCTGCCTCTGTTGCCCTGGGCTTCATTGGAGGTTTCCCATACTAACCAAGGCCAACCCTGCTTAGTCAACTGTTATTTCACATTCTTTAATGTGGGGATTAAAATGCAACGTTTAAATTTCTATATTTCTTTAGTCAACTGTAATTTCTTATTCATACAAATAAGAGGTTCAGTACAGAGCTTACTTTGATATTTGGTTTCTGCTCAATTATTGTTCAGACTGTATATGCAATTCAAATGTCACAGGTAAATTTGAGGTCTTTAAAGGATAAATTCATAAATAATCCAAGGCCAGTCTACCTCCACCAGTTTTGTATGCTCAGGATCTCTCATTCCTGTGCTCAACAACCATGAAAAAAATGACCTTCTCTCTCTCTCTCTCTCTCTCTCTCTCTCTCTCTCTCTCTCTCTCTCTCTCTCTCTCTGTCTCATTAAGCAACTTGACTGACTCAGAGGATGGAATTATCCAATTCGGCAAGAACACTATCCATCATGGAAATCTCAGGCTTCTAAACAAAACTCAGATTTCCAAGATCTCTTTGACTTTTTAAATTTCATTTATTTTTATATTCCGGTATGTTTACCAATAGTTTTGATTATTTGCTTTTTGTTGTTGGTTTAGTAGAGTCATTTGTGTTGTGTGTGTATATTACAGATTTATACAGAATTCATGTAGTATTCATGCAGTGTATGTTATTTATATTAATTTTAAAATGAAATCCTGCTCTCAAGTCATAGTTGATGTATGGCGACCCCGGTGGGGTTTTCAAAGCAAGAGACTAAGAGACATGGTTTGCCATTTCCTTTGATATTGACTATCAAAAATTATTGCAAACTGTGTACATTTTTAAATAAAAATTTGGTGCAGGGGAATAGGAATTATCCCATAATAAATACATGAGACATCAAGATAATGGGTTAATTTAGGATTTTATTATTGCTGATCTACAACAAATACCTCCAGCTAATCTAACTCAGGGTAGTCTTCTTGACTAACAGTGACTGGGAAACAATATCCTGGTTCAAACCTCAGTATTGTTGTGCCCTGTTTCTGTTGGGTACATAGAAAAAATGTATGCTGAGAAAAGCCAGACATCATTAGCATACTCTCAGGCCAAATCAGCATTGTGGTCTTTTAATGCTGGCCAGTCCCCATATAACAGGTTGCCTTGGGTAAGTTTCCTTCCATCTAGATTGTTCAGGAACTCAGCATTTTCTCTTATGCTTTTGGCAGAAGCCCACACTGTTCTGCCACGAGAAGTTAATCAGAACCCTACCCAGGTAATCACTGAGACACCCTCCTTACTGAACATTCTTCCTTTTTTCTTGCAGAGGCATTGATTATCCGTCCCTCTTTGATCAATCTTGGATTATTTACAACTAACTAACATTTTCTTGGATACTCTGCATATCCCTGAGCTGAAGAGCTCTTCTAGACCCATCTTACTTGGAACACTCTAATTATCTCATTAATTCACATTGTTCCAAAAATGCTACAAGTTCAGCTGCCCCAAAGTTTGACAGGGGCAAGCTATACAACCAGCATTTGATGAATTCCAAACGAGAACTTGATGAATCTCTAGAGTAAATAAATCCCTATGTCTCTGAGAAGCCAGAGTCTTTTCAGACCAACCTTTTGATTTTAAAGTCTCCTTAATCATCAGCATAACCAGTGCCTTTGAATAAAATGCCAAGGCAGCAAGGTAGCTCTTTGTGAAAACAAAGAATAATGGCATTTTCACTCAATGTCACCCAATTACAATACTTACAGCCTACACCCCATGTGGCTTTTGGCCATTAAGGTCACATGACCCCCATTTTCAGTGGTCTTAAGGAATCCCTTTTACACCAGCAGGAAAGCGGGCTGGATCCAACCAAATGGGCTTGCTTCCCATAAGTTAGAAGTTGAACCACAATCAAAATTGGAATTTTCAGGTCAAAACAGTGGAGGTGAGAAATTCAAAATCATTCCTAAAGACAATATTCCTCTGATTAATAGATCCTGAGGCCTGACTACAGACAACATTGCCCTGCTTTTAAACTGATTTATGGCATCTGGCACAGCATCACAATATGTGAGAGTGTTTGAGCCGTTTTCATTGTTCTCCATATCTATCCCATACTTCAGTCTAAAACTTTATTTTAATGAAAGACTTTCTCTTTTAAATTTAGCAATAAAATGTTTGCAGCTAGTGTATAACTTTTAGTACCCACCATATTTTTAAACTATATAAATCATTCTGAATTCTGGTAGATAATTAATTAAAAAGGCAGCCCTCGCCCACAGTTTGTGGAACAATTAAATAAAATACAATCAGCACAATTCTTTTCCAATACTTCTACAGCTAATAAATTTCTTTCCCATTATTCTGTAGAAAAGACTGTTGCCCAGGGGCTTAATCCTGTTCTGTTCTTATTGACTTTGTCCTCACGTCTGCAGAACAAGCAACCACAAATGCAAACACCTTTCTCTGGGATTTTTCATTGTGTTCCTATGAATTCCCATCTCTTCTCTTGCGGTGATAGAGAACTTACAAAGTGTCAGGTCAGTAGGCTGTCAACTTTTGAACTGTCCACTTTAACTGGGTTTTTACTGGCAACTTGACCTGCAGCAATTAGCAGATCAACATGCTTCTCTCCATCTGCTAACTTCAGCATAAATGGCTGCGGTGAAAGACACAAGGCCAGGCAAATCTCGAGTTTTTATCAACCCTACAGATCACTGCCCATTAAGCAAGCAACTTTAGGCTGAAACATCATTAATTTTTTTTAATAAAGTCTGATCAGGTTCTGGACCCAATTCACTTTCCCCACTGCTAAACAGCACCTGCATGGAAAGGCATGTTAAAAATTGGTGGGAGCCCAACTTGGCTCTGAATTGCAGCATGTGGAAAGAAAGATCTCCTGCCTGCCCATCTCAGTGCCATTTTCCCAAGCTGAAACAGACCCATAACTTTGGAGCTGAAGTGGAGTATTCCGAGAATGTACCCTTAGTTATCAAGCTATAGAAAAGGTTAGGGAGATGGATACTGAACAGCAGAATACTTTGCTCTATGCCAAAATTTATTTCTATTTATTGAGTTTGGTTCAGCCAGGCTTTTGGTCAATCTCACTCAATTCCCATCCTTGTCAAAAACACCCATCTCACATGGCATTTGTTCAAGCAAGTCTCGTGTAATCCCTTGGAGATCCCTCTGGAGATCCATCTAACCCCTACAAGTTCATAAGTGGGTAACAAATAGTCTGATCATTGCAGACTTGAAGGGGGAGTGCCAGCATGTCATTACCACCTGACCAAAAAAAAATGCATCATATGTAAGGGAAGGGGAACTAAAAGAAAACCACAGGAACAAGGAAAGAACAGATTAAATAACAGCATGGAAGCTGCATTGCCACAATACTTCAGCCACAACTGTAGTGGTGACAAAATACCACTGCATATCATTGTAAAAGCACTGCCATTTGGATGACCATCATTATCTATGCATCAGTCAATCTGCATAATACATAATCAGCATCATACATATAAATAACATACACTGTACATAGGGACAGATCAATGCAGCTAGTTTTGTTTTGTTTAATCTGTGTGTTCCTACTGATGACAGCTCTTGGAGGGGGCAGAAGAGCAGCTTTTTTTTTTTTACACACATTATTCTATTTCTACCCAATCAGTGCTCAAAGAATGTTGAAAAATGCGTAAATTTTTACAGAAAAAAATAGCCCTAGGAAAGATAAATGGTAGGTAAAAGATGACTCATGGGTCCATTTTATGAAAAGAGAACTGAAATAAAAATGGGATTATTTCAATAAAACCAGCAGGTTTCTGAAACCCTAGCATAAAGTGTGTATCAGAACCAATAAAAATGCATACAATTTATACACAGCAAAAAGCAAAGAACCAAAATCCATAGACAAAAATTTAAATGAATATAAAAAGAGGAAAAAAGAGGATACCTTTACTCATCTCTAGACTGAAGCAAGCTCTGTAGAGGTAGAACCCAAAGGATATAGCATTGGATCGCCTAGACTAAATTTTTTGTTATGGCTGTACTGACGTGTGAGGCTGGGGTTGCAGACAATTTACTTCCACATTTAAGCTTGGGAGAAAATAACTTTACAGATTTGGCACGGCACAGGTCACGGATCCCTGGCACTGACTGATCCACTTGCCATTCTGTTTGAACATGTCCCCCACCCCCAGCCTGCTTGGCTGGGCACTGAATGTACTAATATGGATATGGCTAGAAATATAGAAGGACTCTATTGCTGTTATTACTGTTACTACCTTCTAATATCCAGCTGTTGCTGGATTTGACCAAGAAAATCCTAGAATATGTCTTTGCACATAGAAACAAGGCTATCCAGGTCCTATAACTATACAGGCCACAAAGGGATTCTAGAGGCCTAGAATGGAACAGCCTTGGAGAGGTGCATGAAACAGCACAGTTTCACAGTTGTATGGCCTTTTGTAGGTTAGAAGACTGGTCTAATCCATAGCAATAGATAAATGTATTGAGGCCCAGATGCAGAGAGCATCTGAAAATGACAGGAATGGGAGGGTGTATTGATTGAGGGTCAAGAGATACTGATATTTATGAGAAACTTGTAATCACTAATTTTACACACACTTTGTTAAGAGAAAACGTGGCAAGAATGAACCAATATTTTTTTCTAAATAAAGATAACTTTCTCTGGTGTTTGAAGTTATAAGAGAATAAGTTAGCCAAGAATGTGAGCCCTTCTGAAGCTGGAGTGTGAGTTATTGTTAGGAGATCCTTTTGAAAACCTATAAATATGAGAAGCTGAATTGATCGGGAGCTTCTTCCTAGGAGAAGTTGCTTGCCTATGACTTGCTTATCTTTGGGTAAGATACTTTCTTGGACTCATTTAATTGCTCTCTTTTAATGATCTATTTAGTTATAATGAATGGTATGATTTTCTTTTCATTGAACTAACATTAAGAACGTTGAATAATCATGTTTTAATAATAAAGGTTTAGAATGGAAGCAGAGATTCTGTAATTGAATTATTTGTGTTCAATTCCTAGGAATGAAGCTAAAATGTTATTTTTGGTATACCTCTGCTCAGGAGTTAAATAATTTGATATAAGAAAGGTAACTAGACATTTAGGGCTTCTTATATGTGAATGCCTATGCATACACATATTCATGCCTATATGTGAATCAGACACAATCAGAATTATCCAGAACTGTGGGATAGCAGGAGGTATAATTGCTGTCTCAGGCACAGCCCTGATGATTCCCTGACAGCTGGAGGGAAGCCTGCCATTGGCCTCTGAGCTGGGCACATACCCTTCAGCTCCCACTTCCCCTGATCCAACAAAAAAGTTTCGTTTCATTGATGGAAGTAACTTTGATTAAAAGGAGCTTGGCTGACTTACCAGAAAGCCAGGGTGCAGATGAGTGGCAATGCAAGATGAATGGCCAAGTGCCCTATCAGAGCACTGGGTGCACATGGAATGGTGACAAGACCCATGACGAGCTGCACAGCAGCAACAGAACTCCTCTTCCCCCAAAACACTCAACCCAGAGGAGCCTGAGGATCTCCCCACCCCATGATGGTGGCCACTGTGCCTCTGAACGAGATGGTTCTTCACAGGGCTTTTTTTCTGGGAAAAAGAGGTGGTGGAACTCAGTAGTTTGCCAGCACAAGGGGCAACTCCTGGTGGGAGGTGGTGCCTCTGGTAGCACATGCTCACACGCAAAGTGCGTGCATGCTCCTGGGACCATGCAATGATGTCACTTTGGGTTAGCTGGAACAAGGGGGGAGTTTTTTTAAAATCACCCTTGGTGAAAATGGTCACATGGCTGGTGGCCTCGCCCCTGGCCATGTGACCATTTTCAAGAGGTGCTGGAACTCCGTTCCACCGCATTCCTGCTGGGAAAAAAGCCCTGGTTCTTCACCTTGCTTCTCCACTCCATCTATCAGTGGAGTGAAATGTTTCTGCTTCCCTCCTCTTTGAGCAGTCCTCCGAGCTCCTCAAAATGCTGCTTCTGTGGGAAAGGGGGACCATTTTGTAGGCCACAACAGGAGAGGGGAGCAAGGAGAAGTAGCAAGGAGCAGTTCTATTCTAACGGTATAGCCCCTTCCAACTCTGTGATTCTGTGAATGACAGAAACACCTTCCATTAGTGGAAACAGAAAAAAATAAGAAAGATGTTCACATGTTTAAATGCATACAACTAGCAAATTTAAGAAAAATAAACTGTAGAAAGTCCCTTAGTTAACATAATTAAATACACCATCTGCTTTAATACAGACTATGCTGGTTTTGCACAAGGTAACAGTTTCTTTTTACTTCGCAATAACAACACACAGATCATTTACATTTTTTATTCTTTCTGACTTTTTAATACAATTGGTTGGACAGGCTAAAATGACCTGTAGTCTCTTTGCTCAGCACCTTTGAGAACAGAATTGCTTTAGGGTCACATTTAGTGCTTGAAGCATGCGAGTCTTCAACAAGAACTTTTGCATCCTAAACACGCTGGCATAGAAGTAAGTTCTACTGATTTTAATGGGCATACTTTCAAATAGACAGGCTTAGCTCTGACACCTAAAAGGGATAATCACTCTGCAGCTGACACTCGCTAGTACATTTCTTTTGTCCTTCGTAAACTGTAGAGTATAGGAACAACAAGCCAGATCTCTCTCATCATCTCTCTGCAAGAAGAAAAGGTTATCTCAACTGCCACTTGGACAGTGGCACTGTGACAGCAAGGAGACATCCGCTTTCTTTCTGTGTTGGCCTGGCAGATCAGAAATGGAGCTGTCAAACATCAAAAATGGAGACCATTGTCTTGACACACCAGATTAAAAGAAGTGCAGGCAGGAGGGCTGGAATTACTCACAAATAGGTCAGACTTCACATTTGGATCAGATAATTTTGTGTTTGAGAAGGCATCACTGGCTGGAGTATTCTAAGAGCATCCAAATGAGACTTCTTTAAAGTAAGGATGAGTAATCTGCTATTATAGAGAAAGTCATACTGGCAAAGTGAAAAAAAAATGGGAATGTACGAGTGTTACAATTTGAGATGTTAGTGGAAGAGAAGGCCATTTTGGCTTCATGCATTTTGACTTGCATCAAGTTAACCAAATTCATCTGCTTAAGCAGCCTTACCTAATCTGACTCTCTGCCACAAGCAGCTCATCCATACAGCCTGACATGTTCAAATGAGCCTAAATTATGAGGCATTATTCTCTGGGGCTACACACACCCCATCTCGAAGGCTAAGCTTACTCTTGCAATAACCTATATGTAAGACAGAATTTGGTGTTGAATTTATATAACTTAAGGGTTGGATAGCATCACTCAGTCTGTAATGTAGATGTATGTGGCATACATATCCTGTGAGTGAATTCAAGTGAATAGGCTTAAAAGAGAAGGTTTATGGAGATTAAGAGATTATAGTCTTTCTACAAGAAATAATTAAAATGAAAGGAAGCTTAATTTGTGTAATGCCTAAAATATAATAGGACAAAATAGAATCTTTGTAATTTTTTGTTTGCTGTACAAATGAATGCTATTATGCGGTGTGGCTAGCAGAGTATCAGTGTTACTTTGAATTAATATGCAAAAAGAAGAGAGGCATTCATTATTTGGTGACTGTCAAGACAAATATTCAAGCCTGTTTTGTTGCTCAGTAAAAGAAGACATGATTCTTTTTCCCATGGATTTCTATGTGCAATCAACTCTTTAACAATTATACCAACATTAAGACTCTCGGGAACTTTTACAGGCAGTGGATTTGTGACATATGTTGCATTTCAGAAACTGAACCTGCATCTCAGGTACAAATGTGCAACTGCATTGTGTCTTCTGCTAATTTCTACTGTATGGTAACACTGAAACGATTGTAACAATGGTACCACATGTGACTTAAATAAAAATGCACAAAATCAGCTGAACAGCTAATCTTGTGTCTTCTTTTGCTCTGACAGTGAGAGGCAAATTATACAAGAATATATAATTCAGCATTTTTAAGAATCAAGAATACTTTAGAATCTGGCCTGTAGGATGGATATTATGCCAGGAGGATGGCAGGGGTGGGGTTTGCTTTTTTCTTGTTGGTTTAAAGAGTTGCTTGCCATTAACTGCTGTTCTCAGGGGGTGAGGGGATTGCTTTTTGCCTGTATTAAAGCGTTGTTAAGAGTTGTTCTGCACTGCAGTTGTTCATTCCTTTGATCCAAATACTTCATAGAAAGATGGCCTCCTTTCTAGATCAGGTACAGGATGTGCAGACCTTGCTGCAGCAATATGCAAGCTCATGAAAAGGCTTCGACAGAGCATCAAGTCCCACCTGCCTCTTCTCACTGAGAAGTTGCACACGTTGGAGACCATGTACCACCTGAGCATCAAGGGTAGCATTGCTGAGCAGGCTGGGAAGCTCACCAGCTTGAAAGAAGAGGCCAAGAGGGACACCCTGATAGCAGAAGGGGAGGAAGGGGGGGCAATTCTGCTGTTCCTCGTCACTCCTTTTCTCAGTAGGTTTCCTCCAAAGACAATCTTAAGATGTTCATGGAGATGGTGGCCATCAGAGAAGCAATCGCCCCTCCGGAACATGAGGTGAGTGAGCCAGGATCCAGTGGAGGCAATAGTCAGGAACTACCTAGCAGAGCCCTTTGCAAAGAAGGTGACAGACTCGCCAGACCTCTTTCTCATGGCTCAGATGCTCCTCTCATGCCCTTTGATGAATATGCAGAGTGAGCATGTCTTCTCCCATGCAGGCAACATTGTCAGCCCTTATCACAACTGCCTGCTCCCTGGAGAGCTGAGCAGTTAGTCTTCCTGAAGGTCAACTTGTCACTCTTCAGTTTCCCAACTCCAGACTTTGAAAGTGACTGAAGTTAGCACATACCTTGTGCCTGCAGTTCCCCAGGGCCGCTCATTGTGACTAAAGAAGTCTTCCAAAGATAGCATGTCAAGGACTACCAGGAGGAGTTTCATCTTGCTCAGAAAGCCTTCTGGCAGGCTTTTGTTGCTTCTCTGATTAAAATTGTTAACCTGGAGTTAAGTGATGGGGAGGTAGCAACGGTGTGTGTATACTGCACTCTTGCACAGGCATGCACCCCATGTCTTTTCAGATCAGTATTCCACATGAAAGGACCAATCTGGTCAGATGTTTTAAATATTTTCTGACACAGCAAGGGGACTCTTCCCTTCAGCTCCCACTCTCCATTGTTTCTTCTTCCTTTTAATTCAACTTTGAGTTAATGATTTTAGTTGGAAAAAGAGACTGGCTACCCACAACCTGTCCAGTATCCCACTTTTACTAGTAAAAAATAGGGGGAAAGAGTGCCATATTTCCTCTACTTCCTGTCTTGTGAAGGAAAAATCAAGATCTAGTCCACTCTTTTTGTGCACTTTTACACAAAGTGTAAGGACAAGGGGAGTACGTTGATGTTTTTACCCTTTTCTTCAGGGAACTGGAGAAGGATAAAGAGGATATGGATGATAGAGACAAAGAGAGCTTTAAGTGGCGTAAGATAGATAGGTCCTGGTCCAACTGGCTACCCGGATTTTTGATTTATGCAAGGGTCATAGCCCACACACAACCTTGGAGAGCTGCCCCTTTGTTCCACTACATGGACATTATTTATAGGGGATATTCGGACTTTGTCGGGGCAGCCTGGCTGGAATACGACAAAGAGTTCTGGATGCATGCGGCTCTTAACCTCTCTTTGCCTTGGGATCAAATACATCAGCAGCTGTGGCTGCATTTGATGTCCCTGGTGTCCGGGGTCTGAGCCCCAGCCCCCAGACTTGACAAGAGGGAACAGCAGGGGACAAAAGGGTGGCAGCAACCCCACCCCCCAAGCCGGCAACCAGGGCCAGAACCTACCTACTCCATGGGGAAGGGGCAAAAGGCCAGTACCTCAGAGGGGTGGAGGGGGCAAGGAGAAACCAGCCAGCCCCACCCTCCAGGGGGAAGAGAGGGGGCTAAGCAGGCCGGAGGGAAAGGGACACAGCAGGGAGAAGGTGGGTCCAGCAGCAGCAGCAGCAGCAACCCAAGCAGAGCCCTTACCTGGCAGGGAGAGGACGCCGCCGCTGCAGCCCAGAGCCACACCATGGCTAGAAGACAGCAGCCTGGCTCAGGAGTTGCTAGAAGCCAAGCCTCTCCAGGGGGGGGGCTGCCACAGGCATTCTGGGGGAGGAGATGGGTAACCCCGCCCAGCATTGCTGAGCAGGCAGCGCAGAAGCTGGCTAAGGCAGCTCCTCGTGAGCAGGGCCAGGCAAGCCCAATAGCACAGAGGCTGGCTGGGGCAGCTCCTCGTGAGCAAGGCCAGGCAAGCTCAGTAGCTCAGAGGCTGGCTGGGGCAGCTCCTCGTGAGCAAGGCCAGGCAAGCTCAATAGCACAAGGGCTGGCTGGGGCAGCTCCTCGTGAGCAAGGCCAAGGAGCCCTCAGCTGGGGATGGCTCGCACTCAACCCCACCCTGCCAGCATGGCAAAAGGGCCCAGGAGGGATTAGTGGTTGGAGGGAAACACCTGGAGGAATGCACAGCTGGGCCCAGTCAGGAGAGGGAACAAGCCTGGAAGGAGGGCGGGGTGGAGAAAGGAAACCCTATAAAGGGTGGCTGGGAAGAGCTCTGCGGTGGTGGGTGTGAGTGAGGAGTGATGATGTGGAGTGAGAGCAGTAGGATGCAAGGGTGGAGGCTTGGAGGAGAGTTCTGGAAGGAGGAGATGGAGGACACAGAGGGTAAGCAGGCCAGGTTGAGCAGGCCAGCGAGTGGACTGAGAGGGAGTCTGGGTGAGGTATACCGCCCCTCCTTCCACAGAGCAGGGTCCTGCAGAGTCCCTGGCCCCCCTGTGACATCAGGAGCAGACCGCCCAGTGCCACGCCCAGCGGCAGCTGCGGCAAGCCCTGACAAGTTGGTGGCCCGTACGGGAAGAGACGTTCCGACGCAGGCGCCAGTCAAGGGGCGGCCTCCCAAGGCCGCCACCCCAGTGGAGCTCGGACTGTGGCTGGAGGAACGCCAGGATAGGATGTGGGGAAGGCTGGAGGCAGCCTACCCAGCTGCTCCAGCAGAACTAACACTGACAGCAGAGCCGCAGATGCAAGCCGGCGCGCTCACAGAGGCCTTGCCAAGGGTTTGCGCCTTCGTTTGGGAAAATAACCCACCGCCTGGCAAGCAGGTGCAGAGTCTATGCGCCACCGTGAGGATAGGCCGGCTGATCCTACAAGCCCTATTGGACTCCGGGAGTGCAGTCTCAGCAATTCAACCCCAGCTTCTCCCAGCTGCCACCCCAGTGCACCGCTGGATCCCGGTGACGGACGTGATGGGCCACACCCAGCCGTACCCTACGGCCCTAATCACAATAGAGTACCTAGGGGTCTGCCACCAAATGGAAGTTGCCCGGGTAGCCCACCTACCTGTGCCAGTGCTGCTGGGAAGAGACGCCCCAGGGTTCTTCAGGCTCCTCAAGCAGGCAACGGAGAAATTGGGAAGAGACGCCCCCGGGAATGCCGGGCTGCTGCTGGAGACGGCAGGGGAATTGGCAGGCCCTCAAGTTGCCACTGCTCTGCAAGTGGAGGAGGCCAACGACCCGGGCGAGGGTCCCTCTGTCAGACCAGGGGCAGAACCACAGGTTGAAGACCCAGCGGGACCCCCGGCAGACCGCCCATTCCGCGATGCCCAAGGGGCAGATGAGTCCTTGCAGCGCTTGCGAGAGAGAGCCGCTCGTGAGGAGGAGCAGGTGCGGGATGAATGGAGGTCCCAGCGGCTCCCTCGCATCGAGAAGCAAGGAGGGGTTTGGGTTCGCCTAGCTCATGCCCCAAGTGGCCAGGGGGAGGTCCGCCAGCTATTGGTGCCGGCGGCCTACCGGGCCGAAGTCCTCCGCACGGCCCATGAGCATGCGTGGGCCGGGCATCTGGGGCACCACAAGACCCTGAAGAAGATCCTTGAACAGTTCTTCTGGCCCTCCGTGAATGCAGATGTGAAGGCCCACTGCCGCTCATGTCCCACCTGCCAGCGGGTGGCAGCCCGCCGCCCACCGAAGGCCCCCCTCTCCCCGCTACCCGTCATGGAGACACCCTTCCAACGGATCGCGATGGACTTCATTGGACCGCTGCCACGCACACCCCGGGGCCATCGCTTTGCCCTGGTGATTGTGGACTATGCCACGCGGTTCCCCGAGGTCATCCCGCTGAAAACCATGCAGACCCCGGGGGTGGTCCGGGCCCTGTCCAAGTTTTTCGCGATGGTGGGGCTGCCAGATGAAATCCTGACGGATCGAGGTGGCCCGTTCCGTGCCACAGCCATGCGCCAACTCTGCCGGAATTTGGGGATCCGGCAGGTGTTCACCTCGGCTTACCACCCTCAAACAGATGGTTTGGCAGAGCGGCTGAACCAGACTGTCAAGGAGGCCCTGAAGAAGATGACATGGGACAAGCCTCACCAGTGGGACCTGTACATCGACCCGCTCATGTTCGCCCTCCGGGAGACCACGCAGGCCTCCACTGGCTTCAGCCCATTCGAGCTGCTATATGGGCGCAAGCCACGAGGGATGCTCTCCCGGCTGACAGAACGCTGGGGGCCCCAGGCCAGCAACCCTGCGCCCACCCCACAGGAGTACGTGAGCCAGCTCCGTGATCGGGTGCAACAGTCCCAAGCCGAGGCGAACCGCAGACTGACTCGCACCCAGGCGAAGCAGAAAGCCGCCTACGACCGGGGTGCACGGATGAGGACTTTCCAGGCTGGAGAGAAGGTCCTGGTGCACCACTCGGTATTTCCCAGAGAGGGAGGGGATGCTTGGAGGGGCCCCTACCCGATTCGAAGGGTGCTGGGCCCCACTACCTATGAAGTCCAGTGCGGGGTCGGCCGACGTCGGCGGAAGACCCTGCATGTGAACCTCCTGAAGCAGTGGCACGAGCGCCCCGAAGAGGAGTGTGGCATGGCTGAGGACCCATTGGAGCTTCCTGACAGTGAGCTGCCGTGGACCTCTGAAGCCCCGGAGTTTGAGGCGCCCAAGGTGGACCCCCAGCTTGATCCAGCTCAACGGGCCCAGCTACGAGACCTCTGCGCACTGGTTCCCGGGGTCTTCTCCCGCAGGCCAGGCAGCACCAGCCTGATTCAACATGCCATCCCAACCAGCCCGGGGCAGACAGCCCGGGCTACCTGGCGCCCCATCCCCAGGAAGCGGTGGGAGGCAGTGGAGAAGGAGACAAATGAGATGCTCCGGCTGGGTGTAATCGAACCCTCACGGAGTGCCTGGAGGAGCCCGATAGTCCTGGTTCCCAAGCCAGACGGGACCACCCGGTTTTGCATTGACTATCGCGAACTGAATAAGGTGGCCCAGTTCGACGCCTACCCCATGCCCCGAGCAGACGTGCTGGTGGACCACCTGGGGTCCGCCCGCTACCTGTCGGCCCTGGACTTAACAAAGGGCTACTGGCAGGTGCCCGTACGGCTAGAGGACCGGAAGAAGACGGCCTTTGCCACCCCCCAAGGCCTCTTCCAATTCAAGAAGATGCCGTTTGGCCTGCATGGGGCGGCGGCCACCTTTCAGCGGCTGGTGGACCAGGTGCTGGGAGAGTGCCGGGCGTACGCCATGGCATACATTGATGATATTATTATCTTCAGCCCCGACTGGCCCACCCACCTCCAACACCTGGAAGCCGTCTTAAGGGCCCTCCAACGAGCTGGGCTAAGGGCGAACCCAAAAAAGAGCCTCCTGGGGTTCCAGGAACTCCAATACCTGGGCTTCGTGGTCGGGGGAGGACAAGTCAGGCCACCACCGGACAAGGTGGCCTCAATAGCTGACGCCCCACAGCCCAAGACCAAGAAGCAGGTTCGGAGATTCCTAGGACTGCTGGGGTATTATGGGCGGTTCATCCCCCACTTTGCCTCCCGAGCGGCGCCCCTGATGGACAGCTTAAGGAAGGGGCTGCCCAACCAAGTCTGGTGGACCCCAGAACTAGAGGCAGCTTTCAAAGACCTGCGTTCCGCCCTCTCTAACGCCACTGCCCTGTGGAACCCGGACTTTGACCGGCCCTTCACACTGGCCACAGACGCTTCGGACACCGGCCTCGGGGCTGTGCTGACCCAGGAACGTGACGGAGCAGACGTCCCGATTCTCTTCCTGAGTCGGAAGCTACAGCCCGCCGAGAAGCGCTATGCCACGGTGGAGCGGGAGGCCCTAGCGGTCAAGTGGGCGGTGGGGGCCCTGCAGTACTACCTGGCCAACAACCCCTTTATACTGCTGACGGACCATGCACCCCTGCAGTGGCTCAATCGCATGAAGGCGCACAACCCCAGGGTGCTACGCTGGTACCTCTCCCTTCTACCCTTCCAATTTACCATCAAATACCGCCGGGGGGCACGGCATGTGGACGCGGACTATATGTCCCGCATGTTTGAGACTGAGCCAGACCCCCACAACTCAAAGCCAAGCGGGGGTGTGTGTCCGGGGTCTGAGCCCCAGCCCCCAGACTTGACAAGAGGGAACAGCAGGGGACAAAAGGGTGGCAGCAACCCCACCCCCCAAGCCGGCAACCAGGGCCAGAACCTACCTACTCCATGGGGAAGGGGCAAAAGGCCAGTACCTCAGAGGGGTGGAGGGGGCAAGGAGAAACCAGCCAGCCCCACCCTCCAGGGGGAAGAGAGGGGGCTAAGCAGGCCGGAGGGAAAGGGACACAGCAGGGAGAAGGTGGGTCCAGCAGTAGCAGCAGAAACCCAAGCAGAGCCCTTACCTGGCAGGGAGAGGACGCCGCCGCTGCAGCCCAGAGCCACACCATGGCTAGAAGACAGCAGCCTGGCTCAGGAGTTGCTAGAAGCCAAGCCTCTCCAGGGGGGGCTGCCACAGGCATTCTGGGGGAGGAGATGGGTAACCCCGCCCAGCATTGCTGAGCAGGCAGCGCAGAAGCTGGCTAAGGCAGCTCCTCGTGAGCAGGGCCAGGCAAGCCCAATAGCACAGAGGCTGGCTGGGGCAGCTCCTCGTGAGCAAGGCCAGGCAAGCTCAGTAGCTCAGAGGCTGGCTGGGGCAGCTCCTCGTGAGCAAGGCCAGGCAAGCTCAATAGCACAAGGGCTGGCTGGGGCAGCTCCTCGTGAGCAAGGCCAAGGAGCCCTCAGCTGGGGATGGCTCGCACTCAACCCCACCCTGCCAGCATGGCAAAAGGGCCCAGGAGGGATTAGTGGTTGGAGGGAAACACCTGGAGGAATGCACAGCTGGGCCCAGTCAGGAGAGGGAACAAGCCTGGAAGGAGGGCGGGGTGGAGAAAGGAAACCCTATAAAGGGTGGCTGGGAAGAGCTCTGCAGTGGTGGGTGTGAGTGAGGAGTGATGATGTGGAGTGAGAGCAGTAGGATGCAAGGGTGGAGGCTTGGAGGAGAGTTCTGGAAGGAGGAGATGGAGGACACAGAGGGTAAGCAGGCCAGGTTGAGCAGGCCAGCGAGTGGACTGAGAGGGAGTCTGGGTGAGGTATACCGCCCCTCCTTCCACAGAGCAGGGTCCTGCAGAGTCCCTGGCCCCCCTGTGACGTCAGGAGCAGACCGCCCAGTGCCACGCCCAGCGGCAGCTGCGGCAAGCCCTGACACCTGGCAAAGCCTAAAGCTGGCAGGCTCAGGCAGACTTGCTGGAGATTGGTAAGCGATGGCCTGGCATCCTGATTTTCTGTTCTGCAATCCTTTCGTGCCGTGTATGGCAGGAAGCATTGGACCCTAAAGGGATAGAATGGGCTAGGCGGAAGACCTTTTTAAGGCTTGAGGGCCAAGCTACAAGTGACGAACGACACTTGAACAGCAAGTGGATTGAGTGGAGGGCAAGTGAACAGGGAGAAATACACTTGCTGTTCAAGTGTCATTCGTCACTTGTAGCTTGGCCCTCAGTCGCCGGGTTGGGAATCTATTTGTCCCATCACGTATTAGGGCCAAATACCAAGAAGATGGTGTGCATCTGTCTTATAAAGGTAACAGCATCTTTCTAGATGACTTACGGCAAGGGCTCCAGTTGACCTTAAGCCATTTCTGGGGTGCTTCAGCCTAAGCTGAGGCTTGGCCTCGGCAGTGGCAAGTGAGAAGCTAGGGGGAAAGGAGCGGGCTGGAGAGCACCCTTGGCATATCCCCATTGGTGGGGAAACTGGGGTCTGTCAGGAGCGGCTGGCTGCTTTACAGCCCAGTTGCGAGGACAGACGCCCTGGTGGGGACCCCTGGACAAGCCAGTCTCTCCCCGCAGCTTTACGGCCGGGTGGGGGAGCTTTAAAGGGGTGAACCACTTAGCCTGGCCAGGCCAGGTCCCAGCCATACAATGGATGGCCCGCACCTGGGGCAGTGGGTGACTCGTCCAGACAGGTCGGGAGGGTGGTCCAGGTGGGACCCCAGGGCTCAACATGTACCACTAGTTTAGGCCCTTGCTGTATTTGTTAATTTGTTTGCTGTTACGTTAATAAAGTGGCCCATTATTTCCCAACTTCTGTGTCTGCCTCTTCATTCCCATAGCGGAGGCAAATGTTTAATGTTATGTTTAATGTTATTTTGTTGCCAAAATAAAATAGCCCTTAGTTCCCAGGACTTGTGTCTGCCTCTTTATTCTGTCTTAGGGGGGGGGGCAAAAGGAAGGCCAGTAATGAAGAGCAACTTCTGCAGCTCTGTCTCTAGGCTCCTCTGAGCCAGTGAGTACAGATTGCAGAGAGAGAGAGAAGAGAACTTGGCTTACCCAAAATCTCTTCCCTCTCACTTTCTGAAGCCTTCCTTGAGAAAAGGACTTTATACTAAGTTACTACTATGTGTGTTGTGTTTGCTTGCCATTGCTAGTGCTTGTGCTGGGTTGGTGGTCATTACTAGAGATGGGCACAATCCACATTACGATCGAAAAAACCCCACAATAATGGCGATCGCGTGATCGTGAACCGGCAGATTGTGATCATCCACAGACAACGATCCAACGATCGGGAGGGGCCTGGATAGGGGCGATCGGGCTCGGATCGGGGATCCAGACACTCAAGCACCAGCAATCTATTCCCCTGGCAATGGAGCCAGGGGAAAGCCTGAGCTCTGTTTGCCCTCCTTCTGTTGCCCTGGAAACCCAAATGGAAGCCCAGCTTTCCTTGATCAGCAGGGCTTCCTTCCAACCACGGAGCAGCAAAGCAGTCACTAGTTGGGAGAAGACACCCAGGTGAGGGAGGGAGAAGGGGGTGTTCTGTAGCCATGGACACTCCAATCTCATCCCTGCAAACCCTGATAGGCAGCTATGATGGCCAAACACAGACATCCTGTGTTGCTGAATGGGACCCATGCCATGGGCTCCCAGGCTGGGTTTCACTTTCTGCAAGCAGTGGATTGGGACAGAGCTCTTGCTTGCTACTTGCTAGCCTTTGGGGAGAGAGAGAGAGAGACTGAGAGAGTCGGCCGCTGCCACAATCCACCTTCCCACATAGCTGGGAATACCAGTGTGCCCTGCTTTGTTATCCACGATCCACGATCCACGGTTCTGGAACGGAAGATGATCGGTGTGGATCGTTAATTCAGGAGCGTCGCCGGCGCCAATCCATGATCAGCTGGATCATTAATTTTTTTGGGATCGTGCCCATCTCTAGTCATTACCATCTTAAGAAAACTAAAGGACATACGTTTTCTTTATTGGGTGGCTGAATACAAGCCAGTGGTTTACACAGGAATCAATACTTTCAGTTGCCTATATCAACTGTACAGTGATCAAGTACAGAGGAATCAAGTGAAATAGAAGAATGTCAGATGAAATATATGGTGCAAATTATGTATATTGCTGCCTTGCTCAAATTATAGGAATAAAGATAATGGGCCCATAATGAAATCCACAAGCCCCACACATGACTCCACTAAACTTCAGACCTTCCTGCTGTTCCTCATAAGCTACACCAGGTATTCTGTTTCTACAAGATGCTGTACAAATCATTCATGCACAATACTTTCCTTTATAGAAAGACTCTGAAGAATTGTGCATGGTCTTGGTTTTGGCAGTTGGTTCACATTCAGAAGTATCATTTTTAAAGGAAGGAAATACACTGATAGTATATTTTGAAGCTATTTCAAAAATATATCTCCTGGATTTCTATTTCAGTGGTGATATATCATTCTTTCTACAAACTAATAATATATAAAAGAAAGCTGTAAGGAAAAATATTAGCGATGCTAGGGTCACTGTAACCCAGCTTTATGCAGCATAGGTCACACAATTAGGAATAGTGCTTAGAAATATTATGTTCTCTTCTGTTCTAAGCCTAGAACAAACAAACAATGATATATTTAAGTGCATTGAAACTGGAATTCTAAAAGTGTTATTCTGTCTTTGAGGGGGGGGAGGGCAAAAGGAAGGCCAGTGATGAAGAGCAACTTCTGCAGCTCTGTCTCTAGGCTCCTCTGACCCAGTGAGTGCAGATTGCAGAGAGAGAGAGGAGAGTTACTTCAGTCTAAGCCCATGGAGTAATTCTGCTTAAGATTTCATTATGTTCTCAAGAGCATTTTTGTTTTTTTCTATTGCAACCTCTCCACCCTCCATCAACAATATTCTTTCCTTTTGTTTTCACTAGTGAGAGGAGGGATCCAGAAAAGTGGGCCACCTAACAGCAACTTCCTCAGAAGAGCGGTGTCAACTGAGATATAGGGGAGACAGCACAAAATGGCTGAGATACACATTGGATCATTCCTTTCACTAATAAAATTCTTCTTGTCACTGACATCTCTTCACCATTTTGTCTCTAAGGTAAGATAACAATATTCACAGGGATCATGTTGCGCTTTGGGGCAGAGCCTGCTCTTTCTACCATTAATTCTGTAAGGGAATATTCATGCATTTTTCATTGTTTTTATTTCCCATTCTCCAGCAAAGGGTTTCCCACTCCCATTCCCAAGCAAAGACATTAGCTAGTCCTCCTGAACACTTACTTGGGACAGAAGTGCTTTGTTGCCTCTCCAAGAATAAATAGATGTTATCCATTTCTCTTCTGATCGGTTCATGGTGGCCATTTGAGCTGGTTTGTTTCCAATACTCAAGTACTTTATGAATCAGAGCTCACTTTATCACATGCATGAAGTACACATCCATTAGGTAGATACATTTATATTTAAAGCAATAAGGAAGTATTGTGAAAACTAACAAAAACTCAATAAATAAATATTAAACCAGTCATTAGTTTGTGTTATTTTCAATTCTATTACAACAGGGGACAAATTCATGCATAAGTCACCTTCAATATTCATGCACGCAGGTAATGCTCCTATGAAAGGGTGCACAGCCTTTCGTAGGAGCATTACCTGATGTCCGTGTTAATATCTTTTGAGTGATATGCTTTGAATTGGATGAAATTGATGTCAGTCTAGTGACCATCTGTGAAAAAGAACAGAAATGGGACCAGAATAGAGAACCGGTCTGCCTGTCAGATGGTCCTTCTTCTTACTTCCCCTCCATTGAACTGCTCTTGGATTTAATGGCAAGTTGTTATTTATTGCTATTTGCACTTACCTATTGGACTTCTGCAATAACATGAGTGACTGTGTATGCAATTAGTTTATAGGAATGGAATATGAAATGTAGTAGGCACTAGCACTTTATGTACAGTTCTAGAGTTTGGAAGTGATGTGTGCATGAATATTGAAGGCAACTTAAGCATGAATTTGTCCCTTGTTGTAATAGAATTGAAAATAACACAAACGAATGACTGGTTTAATATTTATTTATTGAGTTTTTGTTAGTTTTCATGATACTTCCTTTTTTGCTTTGACTCTTTCATGATACTCTCTTTTGGGTTATACATTTATATTTAAAGCAACAACCAACAGAAATTTGGTGGAAAGGCAAGGAGGAGACAAGCCAGTTGAAAACAAGATTCATCCAAAAGAGTAATCTGTTGTTGTGAATGGCTGTCTGCAGTTTGTAATGATGCATCACCTAATAGACACAAACATAGAAATGGGACCCTACAACAAACATAGTGGCTAAAGTTGTCCCCTTACATTAAAGAGAGATCTTACTTATAACATGGGAGCATCTGGATAAAATAAAGTGATGCCGAACTGGAGATCAGCCTATTACTTCAGCCAAGTTCATGACCACAAAAACATGGTGGAGAAATCTGGGCAAGATGTATGGGAGACCCTTGAATAAAGGAGGAGGAAAAAGCCTAGTAAAAAATAGCTAAAGGCGACATGACATGAGATAGTGAGGGAGTGGGGCTGGAGCCACTGTAATTTGTGCACTACAGTACGCTGACACTTTGGAACTGAGCAAGCGATAAATTAAAATGAAGCAATGACATTCTAGGAAAGCAATCACCTACTAAAATATCTAGACTGAAAACAAAGACTGGCAATATGTATATGCAAATAGCAAATAATAAAAATTTAGGGGCAGTTCAAAAGCATTATAATTCAGAAAATAAAGCTCTAGAGTTAAGGCAGCACATTTGCTTTATACTTACTCTTGCTGTTACATGCAGCCAACCACAAAAGAAGCCATCAAAACGGCAAGCTAATGGACTAGATCGAGAATTAGAGCTGAATGGATGGAGCACCTGCTATCCCTGTAGATTGTACAACCAATGGACGGTACTCTAGTGCTTAGTAGAGCTAATACTAAAGCTCCAGCAATATAGTAAAAGCAGCAGGAAGCCCATCAGTTGGGATGTTCATAGCAAAATATAGTAAAAATTGCTACAATGGAAAAAATGGCCAGGGCCCAGAACAAACAAAGGATGCTAGAAAAACCAAACAATATGAAAGGTAGAGACAAAGCAACAGCAATTTAGGAAGCAAACCTGTCACTGTACTAGACAAGACTTGAAACAGCAAAAAAGATAAAATATAGCCCCTAAAGAAATTAAAGTTAAGGAATTAGTAGGAGATTTCCTATATATAATGTTCTCGAGGTCTAAGAAATACACCAAATTTCAAAATAAAGTGAATGGTACTTGTGTGCCAGAATTAATATTAAGATTCAAGTCCAGCAGCATCTTAAAGACCAAAAAGATTTTCAGGATATAATTTTCCACAAGCGATGCTGCCTTTCTCTGATAGGGAGCTTCGACTCTCAAAAGCTTATACCCTGAAAATATTGTCAGTTTACAAGCAAACATTGTAATTTCAAGTTTTTAGCATGCAGGAGATTTGTGGAATAAGTCTCTGACAAAGTGGTTGAAACGCATGGAATACCAGATGTGCATAGGTTGTGCTTCCCTCCACACAAGGATTGACAATTGGACCCTATAATGAGTTTCAGAATACTGTCTCACCAGCAACTGTTGGAACAAACCCCTTTGTAAATTCATAATCAGCTGTGCAAATGACCACTGCTGCTAATACTGCTTCAGGAAGACAACAAGCTCTGCCAGCCGTTCCAGCAGTCCATACAGTCTAGCCCAGGAAGAAGAAAAACCGAAACAGGAATTGGTAACAGCAAGCTAAAGCCCATCGGCTAGGTGTCCTTGGACACGTCCAACTTCCATCCTTGGACATATGGACAGTTTCCACACATAAGCGGAATGCTTTCTTTCCATTCTTATGCACTCTCTTACCACCAGTGAAGAATTTTTGTACTGTATGAATCTATGTACTTACTGTTTATCCGATAGACTACCTCATTTATGCTGATATATGCACTTTAAATTGTTTTTGTATGCATTTGCACTTCTGCACTTTTGCACTTTTGCATAAAATAATAATATATATATTAACATTGATTGTTTGACTGCTTGTTACCCTGGTTGCTGTACCTTTGAGTTTTTCGTGTTCCCAGGGGGTTCCCTTTGTTGTTTTTCACATAGGTTTTAAGGTGCTGCTGGACACGAATCTTGCGCCTTTAAAGCAGACCAGCATGGCTATTCTCCTGGAACTATAATTAGTATCAGTTGAATATTTTTTTAAACTGGAACGTCATTCTTTTTATGCTCAAAAAGTTTGAAATGAGAAAGGCTGGAATAGTTGCTTGATAACAGTCATTACACATATTTATCCATTTTCCATTTTCCAACCCCATTTCTGTCAATTCTTATCTTCCAGGTTTCATCAAAAGACTATGACATGGATTCAAAGAGCAAAACATAGACCTAAAGCAGAAGAAGGGCAGGAACAATGGGCTGTGTGGAAATGGCCAAAACGTTGATACTCTGGCTAACTTCAAAACGTTTTACATTAGTAATCCATGGGTAGCACACACCTTTTCCAAGAGTAGCTTTAACATCAATTTGACAGAGAGAATTTCTATCCACTTTCTCATTATATTCATCAGGAGAAGCTTCTATTTTGGATATCTTGCTACTGCTACCAGCACAGGACCTTAAAACAAATAGAAGGTCAAACTTAGATACATTACAATTGTACTACTCTATAATATTGTGGGGTTTTTAATGGGGGTGGGAGAGCAAGGAGTAAACACTTTAAACAAAAATAATTAAATGTGATAGACCCATAGAACTTGAAAACGGGGGATAAATATTCTTCCTAGAACTTTCTAATCATTTACAGAGAAATAGCTGAACAGACTACTTGTCACATTTGATGACCTGCCAAACAGTTTGGCAGAAACTATTTTATATGACAGTCATTTTGATCATCTCCCTGAAGGTATAAAATATAGAAGCTGCTTTTATTTAACGTGTCAATTCCCCTTTAATTGTGTTCATTCTCCAACAATCTGCAAATAGATACCACTAAAGTATAGTTCAGTAATGCCAGATCTCTTGCCTTAAGACTGAATCAAATGCAGCACATTCAGCAACAGAATGCTATTATTATTTTGAAGCCCGAATGACATCCTCACATTAACACAGTGTGAAATCATGGTGGCAGTCTTCATGCTGTGTTATTTAGTTTGTGTCAGGTCACTGGTTTTCAATTTCATCAATACTATATAAAGTTAAAGAAGGTGATGGAATAAAAAAACACACTTAGAAAGCAATACTAAAACTAGACCCACAGTGTGGTATCCGTGTGATTCTGAAATAGCCCAAAACAAACAACGTGTTATGAAATGACAAGAGATACCCAAGTTCATGACTATAGTCAAATAATATGTATTTACTTCACTTAAATCCCTTCTTCTACAAAATACTCAGGGCGGCTTACAAAAGGAAACTCAAATGCTAAAAAGAAAAATAGAGACAAACTCTACAAACACTACCAGCACTCCAAAAGCTATAAAAGCTTCAAGACCCATCTAAAGTCACCAAAAAGAGCTCTAAAAATCAGATCAAAAGCAATAAATCCAATTCACACAGCAGTAGTAAAGGGATGAGGAACAAGGACTGAAACTTGGTTTTCTGGCAAGAAGTGTCTTTCCTTTGCCTGTCCCAGTCTTTCAGATGTGCAAGCAATTCAACTGATACATGCTTTCTTGAGATTGTGTCCCATTTAACACATGAGGAATTACTTCTAAGTAAGCACACATAGGATGACGTTAGAGAAAGTGGGAAGAGGAGAACAAAGAAGATTAAAGCTTGATTTTGAAAAGAAACAATATTATCCTGCTTTTCTTTGCCTGGTACGTTCTTCAGTTCAAGGCGCTGGTTCTTAAAGTTCTTTAGCACATGGGACCCACGTAACTGAGGGAATGTCTTTCCATGTGGGTTCCTGACTGTATCATCCCAGCAGTCCCTGCTCTCTGTACCCTCTTGCAGACAGGTAAGAACTGCTTCTGCCTGGAATCGAGTTTTCACCCTGTGACTCTCTTCATATTGAAGAATGGTTTCCCTGAGATGGAATGCGTCTACTAGAGGGCATTTGAAGAAGAATAGTTGCAATAACACCAACCACCATTTTGTCCCTGGCTCTTTGTCTTTCATATGATTTTATTTTTATGAACTGTTATTTTAAAGGTTTGGGGTTGTTTCTTTTTAAATTTTTAAATACATAATTAATTAACATGATTATATATTAACAAATCACCACCACGACAAAAAGCCTCCCAAATGCAAAACCAAATAAGAAGCTAAGAAAATGGAAGGGAAAAATAAAATATGATGTTTATAATTATTTTGTTTTACTGCTTCAGCAAGATGTTTCTACAGCTCTACCACTTATGCCTGCATTTTTTGTCAAATGACATATTTCCATAAATTCTTAGTATTAAGTGTAGGATGAAGAGTTATTGAGTATTGTTAAGAAAAAAGGTATAAATAGATTCCAATCAACATGAAACGCGTCCATACTCACTTGATTGTTTGCTAATCTCTTACTGAGCCGTTAAATTGTTCCACTCATACAGTGCACTAAGGGTTTTGCAATCTGGTTTGGGTCTCATTTCAGGGAATAGTGGGTTTGTGCCCAACTCACAAGCTGGGCTTTCCCTACTTGAAAATTGCATTTTCACCTTTCCTTCTAGTCATCAGAATCACTCCAAACCACAAATGGTCAATGTATATATGATAGCATACAGCATCTTATAAAATGATTATGGTATCTTTGTTTAAAGCTAGTTCACAAATTTGGCACTGAGAATAACTAATTCAGACCCTCGGTACCAGCAGCTGGGCCGTTATAAATGATAATGGGAGTTAGAATGGCACAATATCTCTGGATGAGCACCTTAACTTGATAAGCTAGGAAATATCTAGTATAGAAATTGAATGAAGTAGAAAACTATGAGCAACAATGTATAAATGGTTCAGAATCTACTGTTTACATCTCATGCATTTAGGTCAAACTGAACATCTCCCTCTGGAATCAGTGGGAATCTTGCCGGTGGCTTAAATAAGAAAATGCCTGGGTACAAATGCAATATAAGGGGAGCTCAGGGGCTTTCCTTAGCAGAATTACTCCACATTGTAGAATCACTGTTCTTTGTAAATTGGAACAAGAAACCTGTCCTCATTTTATCCCCCTTGGCGTATTGTGTATCATAGAATTTTAATGGATATTCTTTTCCCTGAGGAAAAAAATGTTTAAATGCTATTTTAAAAACCGTTGCTAAAGGCTGTGCACAGCTTTTTCTTCCTTTCTATCCTGAAGGAGCTGAAGTGAATTATCTACAGTGATAGCACATGTAAGATCTAAGTTATTTAATGTGGAACATTCCAGGATTTCATAGAACTGAGTTTTTCATTCACTTAGGATGCAAATGAGTAAGTGCAGGATAACTTAATATTAGGCCTACAGGCCAAATGGTTCACCAAGACATCTTCCTTGACAAGTTTATTCCTTCTTTCTTCCACATTGAACCTGAATCTTGGCTTATTCATTGAGGGGAAGGCTTGAAAAGTTACAGAACATTTACAGTTCTTATATATTTGCCTACCACTTCAAAAAGTGATCTGTTTCTATGTGCGAATAAAAAAGAAAAAACTTCATTATTAATTACCATAGTTAAAAGCCTACAAAATTATGGGGATTTATTTTTTCTTCATTTTTACCTTAATTTTCTCACCAATGGAGACCCAAGGTGGTTTACATAATCCTCCACTTTATCTTCACAACAATCCTGTGAGGTAGGTTAGGCTGAGAATATGTGACTAGCCCAAGATCACTAAGCAAGCTTCCATGGCAGAGTGGGAATTTGAACCTGGTTCTCCCAGTTCCTAGTCCAGCACCCTTACCATTATACCACACTGCAAATGTGTGTAGAAAAGTGGCCTAAACGGGACCAAAAGGTATTACTGCTCCTTTACCGTATGATTTTTGTCCATGCCGGTCCAATGATCCTCAGCACAGCCTTTTTGGTGGTCAAAGGGAACATCTTTCCTTTTTCACTAGTGGAAAAGTGGGTTGGATGTGGCCTGGCACTCTCTACCATTAGTTATTCAACTGAAGCTACTGCAGACCATGAGACTGCACCCATCATTCTCTTCCTCCTCTTACCCACCCTATGTGTATCCCTAACAGTGAAGGCTTCCACAGCTGAGGCTAACAGTGTATGAGTATAGGGACAACCCAAGGCAGGCCACTCACCAGTATGCTCCATAACATGCCATAGAGCATACACCCAGTAAAATCTGCCTGAGAATACTGCCTATGATGGCGGCAGGAAACTGACCACAGCTGGAGTGACTGGTAGTTTTGCTTAGTGAAACTGCTGGTCAAACACTCATGGCACCTATTGCCTTGCAGGACAGAAATGCTATGCAGCACCACCCATGGGTAGAGTAGACAGCTGAAGTACAATTCCACACAGGGGATGGATAAGTGTCAGTGGGATGGGTGCCCTGAAAGAGTATGTTGGGAAATGAAATTGCCTTCCATGCTGGTGGGGGAACTGCAGATCTTGCTGCTGACCCACAGGCATGGCTGTAGCAGCCATACCCACTGTGCTATCCATCATCATTGCCTATGTCTCTAGCATTTGTGCAGGTGGTGATGCAACATGTAGGAGATCTGGAAGGATGACATTCTGAGTGCATTATGGGCTGGCTGTCATGATGACCAGTGTAGCTCCTGTCACTCTGTCATGGAGCTGCATTCTCAGTGCACCATTCAAGATGCTCATACAGCCATCAGTTTGGCAAGTCCATCCCACTCACAGGTATGCCTTGATGGAGGGAGCTCATCCTACCTCCCCGTGGCTCCCCAGAGCAGTTTGCAAAGGCACAGGGCCTGTACTGGACAAAGGGAATTCCCAACTCTGCTCATTGGACTTTGTCACCATTTCCCTGCTGTTGTTCAATAAAGTCTAGAGTGTTCAAAAGCTGTGTCCCTGTGTGGTGTTGGCTGTTGGGCAGTTGAGGCTTTCCCTGACCCCTCCGTCTCCTCATATCACACAACTGCTGCAGCAGCCTCAATATTAGGTTACCCAAGTACTAAACAACTTGAGTCTTGAATATATGGGTTATTTCGACTGATATGTGTCCTGCCAATGGGCAGATGGCTCTTTTGGGATTTGATGACAATTAAATAGGCACGGACTTGGCTGCAGAGAGTGCCATGCAGTACTGGGCCTACGGAGTTTGCTCTTTGCTGACAGGGGCTACCAGCAATTGGACAAGAATGCAGAGTATAGGTGATATCCTTTCTTTCCTCTTGCTATTCTTTCTAGTATATGGGTGGTTTGTCTTGTACTTTGTATATTACTTTACTGAGCACTTATTTCCTTTGTATTATCTTTGTAGTGTGTGTAATAAAGTTCCTTTCTTCCTTCAACACCTGTGTGCTTATTGCATCCAAATTTTTAATAAAAGAACCACTTGCCCTTTGGCAGGACAATATGAACTTACCCACATACATAGATAATCAACAAATACTGTACTCGGTTTCTCATTATCATTAGAAGAGCACCAGAAGAGCAACAGGAACATCTGAGATGACTTCTTTATTGGCACCCAGTCTGTCAGCTGCCTGTTCTCCTTAGTTTAGTTGTCACTTTCAGATACCAAGACCCAACAATGTCAGATCTCATTCAAACTTAGTAACAGTTAATGTTTTTAATTTCTGTTTATTAGTTTTATTTTTGTTATATTGTTCTTTTTTAATTGTTGGTTTGTTTTAAAAACCATTTAGTTGTCCTAAGTTTCAGAAACAAGGTATATTTCATATTTTAGCTTGATGATCCAGGATAGTTCTTTAAGTATTTTCAGGGGCTCACTTTTAAAAAAATGTATTAATGAAACTTAATTTAGTGCATTTTCCATTTCTGTTTTCTTGGATCTGTAAAATGTTTCCAATATTGATAATCAGAAGCACGTGAAAAGTATAAATAAGAAGAATATTGGTGTTGTATGTCTCAGTAATTTTGCATTTTGATCATCAGTGTGTTGTAATATCTGCGATAATCTCTTCAACATTGGCAGTGCCATGTTAATATAATAACCCAACGTCAGCAGTGTTGACTTAGCACATAGTACCTCTGCCTCCCTTAGCAAGAATGTAGAACTTCATATATTGATTTTGTAGTCTTGTACCCCACACTTCAGTGTCTCTAAATGAATTTTGATTCATAAAAGCAAAGCCTATGAAGTCAAATGTCATCTATTATCCAATATATTTCTCTCTTGTTACTAAAATAGCCTGCATCTCATCTTGAAAGCATAATACATATGACTCTTCTGTGAAAGAATTTCAATAAAATATTGATGTAAAGTACTTTTTATATTTTTGCACAATAAGATATTTTATAGATCCTGTTGGAGGGGGGAAAGAACTCATCCTAGTTCACAATGTAACGTACAGTTTTTAACTCTTTACATATATATATCAGGTATAAAGGTAGCTTAATGAATAAAATAAGCTAATGCATCATTCTATATTTTGTGCTATCTATGACACATTACCTAAAACCTCCCTCCATTCCTTCCATTGATTGACTTCAGTGGCACAGGAGCAGTTGACTCAAAGTGTGACCCCACACCATTCTAGGAAGTTCAAATGAGGTGACAGTCACAATGTAAAATTCCCCTCCTAATTTAAAAAGCATCACCTAATTTCAAGTAGGACCTAGACTTTTTCAAATTTAGGCACTGGCATTGCCCTCCCAGAAAGTAAATCCATGAATTGAACAACTACTACATGAATTTGACTCTCAAACCAGTAATATCCTATTTTAAAAATTCCCACTCCATGTCTGGACCCAAAATTATTTTTTAAAAAATTCTTGGTGCACACTCCTATTAGGATATTTGCAGGCTAGGCAGGGAGTCAATTGGGACTTGAGTAGTTTAAAGAGAGGTAGGCTTTAGGTGTTGTTCCTGTCAAAAAGAGTTATAAGTTAAATACCTTTCTATGTAATAAGTCTGAATTAGTCAAACTAGAAACCTGCTTTGTAACTGTTATGTATTCTCAGGTCCCAGCTCTCCAGTAAGTTGGTTATTACAATACTGAGAGGGCTGGAGAAAAGGAAAACAAAGAAACAACTAAGCCACACATATCACAGAAATAAACCTAGATGTCTTCATCAAGCCTACAGTTTGGTTTCTTGAAGCCTATAATCCCCAAGTGAAAGCAGAGTGGCACCTTCAGTCCAGGCTAGAGATGGGCATGATCTGCATTATGATAAAAAAAAATCCCATGATAATGGCGATCACGCGATCGGGATCCGACGGATCGTGCTTGGCCACAGCCAATGATGCAGCAATCGGGGGGGGGGGGGGGTTGGATCGGAGTTTGATCGGGGCGATCGTGCTCGGATCGGGAAGCCAGACACTCACGTGCCAGCAATCTATTCCCCTGGCATCAGAGCCAGGGGAATGCCTGAGCTGTGTTTGCCCTCCTTCTGAATGGAAGCCCAGCTTTCCTTGATCAGCAGGGCTTCCTTCCAACCACAGAGCAGCAAAGCTGTCGCGCACAGGGCTGGGCACAGCAGGCAGGAGGCTCACTGGTACTGCAGGGCTGATCACAGCAGGCAGGAGTTCAGTATTACAGAAGACAGCAAACCAGGGTCCAGGAGTCAGGCCAGGTGTCAGGGTCAGGCTATCAGTCAGAGAGAGAGAGGGACAGGCAGAAGAGTAGTCAGTAGGCAGGCCAAGGTCAAAGTCCAAGCCAGCAGTAGAGCAGGGTACACGAACGTCCAGGTAGCAGGGAGTGGCGAGCTGAGTTGCTTCCACGCTTGGTTTCCTCAGTGTCTTCCTTTATTGCTGTCCTAATGGGACAGCTGTTGCCTCTCCCTCGAACAGCTCAGCTTGGCGTTGTGCTTGCAGACGGCCACTCCTACGCCTCTCCAGCAGCGCTGCCTTATCTCTAAGTTTCCTCCTTTCAGCTGGCCCCAGAGGCTCGGATTTCGCTCTTGCCCTGGGGGAGTCTTTGTCTCTTACAGCCTCTGTGGAGGTTTCTGGCTGTTCCTCGTCCCTGACAGTCTCTGCAGAAGCTCCAGGCTGTTCTTGCTGAATTCCCTCTGGAGCAGCAGCAGTGGTTTCTGACTGCTCCTCCTCTCCCATAGCTTCTGCAGGGGCTTCCGACTCTAGAGGAGATCCTGCTGGCCCTTCCTGCTCATCTTCTGAGGAGGACTCTGAGGCACTAGGTAAGGTGGCCAGTCGGGGCTGGGGCTGACTCATGACAAAAGCAGTCACCAGTTGGGAGAAGACAGCCAGGGGAGGGAGGGAGAAGGAGGTGTTCTGTAGCCATGGGCACTCCAATCTCATCCCTGCAAACCCTGATAGACAGCTCTGATGGCCAAACACAGGCCAGACCCCCCCCGCCCCCTGAGGGGAGGCGGCTCGTCACCGTCTCCCCATGCCTGCCAGGCCCGGCTGCCACCGCCAGCACCCACCTTACCACATAGCTGGGAATAGCAGCACGCCCCGATCCATGGCTCGGGAATGGGAGATGATCGTTTATTGGGGATCATTGCTGGTGCCGATCCATGATCAGCTGGATTGTTAATTTATTTTGGATCGTGCCCGTCTCTAGTCCAGGCATTACTTCATTGAGGACCAAGAGACTAAGCAGTTCCATAAACCTCAATTAAAAAAAATGAAAGTCTATAAAAAAAGAAGTTTGTAGGGCCTGAAGGTGAAGTATCATCATTATAGGAGTTGTGATTGGCTGTATTGTAGTCAACATCCAAAGCTATGCTGGGACTTGTGGGTCAGACCACAGCTGTAGGGGGTTCTTGGGGTTCCCCTCCCCAGCAGCAGTGGGGCATTATGCCTACAGAGATAAGCCAACATATCTCTGAGGTGTGCTAGTGTAGTGGTTTATTGGATCCCTGAACACTCCCCCCTCTGCAACCCTCAGTAACTCTTCCTGATCACTCAAGCAATACTCTCTGTGACTAAACTATGTGCCAAGCACAAAATCATTTGCAGCTTGTTTCTTTGTAATCGAGTAGTCAGATCATTGTTTAAATGGCCTACAATGAAAACACGTTCCTATCAAGACCATGATGCTGCCTTTCTTTTTAGTGTTCAATGTGGGCACTGTGTGCCAGGAATACTTTCAGTTTTCAGTGTGGGCAGAGAATGCCACGAATATTCTGCCCCTCAAGGGAGGGGAGACATAGTTGTGGCAAAGCAGTATGCAATTGGACAGGCAGTGTCCTTTTCTCATGAACACGTCTGAGATGTTCCAGCACGTATGACTCACATATTGTATAGTAGGGATAGTGTGTAAATAGAGTGTTGTATAGTTGACTGCTGTGAGCAAAAATTGATAGCAAGCCATGAGCCAGACTGGTGGCCTGCTCCCAAGTTGATGGACCCTGCGCTGTTCAATGCAGTACTTTGAAGTGGGCCCAGAGACGAAACGGAAGCAAAGAAAGCTGTGTAATATGAATACAAAGCTTGATTCGATTTAATTGATGTGAACTGGAGACGGTGTAGTTTCATATTCTAGCTGCTGCATTCTGTATCACTTGAAGAACTTCTTTTTTAAAAAAGTTATTTTTATCTTATTAATAGAAATAAAAGCCCATAGAATGGGCAGAAAACAAGAATAAAGAAAAAGTAGACAGTAACTTGGAACTTAAAAAGGAAAAAAACCAATAATACATATTTCATTTCCATCCTTCTCTACAACACTTACCTTTTTTTAAAGCAAAATTACACTCTCTCCAAAAGTTTCTTTCCCATTCCTACCTCCCTTCTACTTGTTTTATATCCCCCCATTATCTTCTTAATGATCAAAACCACAAATCATCAAATCACTTGACTAGAAGAACTTCTTTGAAACTGTTCATATTCACATGCCCATTTTTAGATGCAAGCTACCACATGGTGATTATTTGATTTAAAACTACATAACAGGCAATGTGGGTTAAGTGGCTTTTTTATAATTCAGTCTGGGGAAACTTTGATTGTGTGATGTAAATTGCTGGAACCATGTTGGGAACCATTCACAGGAAAAGCTGCTTCAACATGGCTGCATTTCATAAATTCCTGCATATGTGATTTGGCAACATAAACTCCCTGTGGAAGTATGAACCCACACATTCCTGGGTAGATTGTGTATCTGATCTCATACCAAGTAATTAAATTCTCCCCATTACTTCCTTTGACTTGAATTAATTTGTAGCCAATGACCTTTAGACATTCAAGTTCTTTTAAGAAACTTTTCATTCTAAACTGAAATTGTTTATGAAATATTACCTGAAGAATCCATCCATGATATTTCTCAATGTATTTAAAATGTCTTCTTTCATTATATCAGCATAACATTTTTTAAAAAGTTTCATCTGGCTAGATACAACAGACACAAAAACATCAGGTTCTTAAAATTATGGATATATTTTCTGAATACTGATTTTGTTAATGTACACCATAGCTCAGATGTGAAAGGCAAATCAATAGGTACTCCTCAGTGACATACCACAGGAACAGCCATTAGACAAGAGTAATTAAAATGCCAAATTAATTGGTAAACTCATTTAAGTTACTTATGGTCAGATATTCCTTTTATGAAAGCAGAAACTATATCCACAGTTATAGTTAGCACATCAACATAGCCCACAAAGGGGTCAATCAAATACTGATGGAACTAGTGGTGACTTATTAATCTTAGCTTTGATTTCTTATAGCTAAGGAGTATAAATCAAAGTGTGAAAAGTGCTCACTAAATCTGAACTTTGTTTCAGTTGACAAAGCAAAACGTGTTTGTATCTGGCATATTTCTCAAGTGTTTTTCATTAGAAAGATCTCTTCACACTTGGTCACAATGCCAAAGTCTCATTCCACAATGGAATGAGACTTAAAACCAACTGTTTTGGGAAGGCTTCAAATTACTGTAAGATTTGAATGCTGGCTCCTGGCCAAAGTGGATTTTTTTTTCATCTCCACAAACCAAGATTTCAAATCACAGTATTATCTCTATCTGAGAGCCAAGCTACAATTGATGCCTGACACAGGTTGGACACTTGTCAGCTTACCTCAAGTTTTGATGGGAAATGTAGGCATCCTAGTTTTACAGCTTGGGTCTCCATTTAATTGAAGTTTACAGAACCTCCCCCCACCCCACACACAGCGAATGGGAAGGGGGGCACCTAGCAAGAGCCTGACATCTGCACTCCCCTCTCGACCACATGTTCTCCCTCCCATAGGTTGCCGCTCTGTAAACTTCAATTAAACGGAGAGCCAAGCTGCAAGACCAGGATGCCTACATTGCCCATCAAAACTTGAGGGAAGCTGACAAGTGTCCACTGTCCAACCTGTGTCAGGCGTTACTTGTAGCTTGGCTCTGAATCTCTGTTTATAGGAATGGAACAAATGCCAGTTACCTACTTTCAGACATATGGCACATTAGAGCTTGATTAGAGACCTTGCAAACTAGGAAGCATTCAATTGCACTAAGGATGATCTTAGCTAATGAGCAAACAGGGTTGGCCCCTGATCTGGGGGGACTGACTGCCCACAGCCTCATCCCACCCCCAATGAAAGGGAGAAAGAACAACCAGGCTCCTGCCTTCACTCATACCCACTTCATCTGGGGCTCAAGCAGCTGATTCTACAGTGGCAGCCATTTGCACATGTCTCATTTGGGCTTTGGGCAGCTGACTCCATGGCAGCTACTCAAAGCTGCCTTATCTGGGGCTCAGGCAGCCAGGCCAATGGCTTTGGTCACTCGTATATGACTCATCCAGGGCCTGTGACCACTCACACTAACAGTATCTGGAGCTCAGGAAACTAGATTCAGTCAAGATTTGTATCCCACAGAGCATCATATATCTAACTAGCCTGATATGCTTTGCTATGGTATTTAACTACTTTAAATCCAGTTATAATACTTATGGGTATGTAACATTTGGGGGGGGAGGGGTTGTTGGTTTTGTAGTATAATAGCATAGTATGTGAGCTTCACAAAGGTATTTGAATAAAGTGAAGCATGTGGATGCTGAAAACCAATGAAGTGAATATCGAAATGTAATATTTATTGAAAAGATTTTAACAGGAAAAAGATTATAGTGCAATAAATAAAGTGAAAAATACATACAACCATCTTTTTCTATTGAAGGACCTCTTTGTAGACCACATTGGTGGTTTCCCCCTCAGGTGCTAGGATCACCAGGCTTCCAGGTGAGCTCACTCAGGAGCAGGCCACGTAGAACTGCCCATGTGAGAAGCAGTCCTCCCTCAAGTCAAATGATGTGCATATTTCTTTGCCACATCTCTAAGTTGCTTCCTCCTTTTAGCATCGGTGCATCTTGTACAACATCTGCCTGGAGGCTTCTTAACAGCAGTAAGAGGTGATGGCTGCGAGAGGTGTGAGGTGGAGTTGGACTGAGGGACAGGTGATGTGGTGGGCACTTCAGCAGGTTCATGTGAGAGGTTCATATTGAAATGGTCCCTAGAAAGGTCATACACCATCTCCCCATGAACATTTAAAAACTCAGTTGCTGTACTGACTTGTATATAAAATCCCTATTCAGGAGTCTTGCAACATCTTTCTTCAACTGTCTGCAGTTTCCTTTACCTGATTTTTATCTCAGAACACAGAGTTTCACAGCTGACCAATCAGAGAGAGGGGATTCACAAGCAGGCAGGAGCCTGCCAGCCACACACAGGAAAGCCAGGCCCCACAGGGAGATTGGCAACCCTAATAAACTTTTAGGGGAAGACTGGGAAGTGCATTTTAGCTCAAGACACATTTAATGATTCCCAATAGCAACTGCATACTGTTTAGAAAGGGGGGGGGTGAGGACCAATCAGGCCACGTATGCAAATGACCTCTGTATTCCAACTGTCTTGGGGGGGGGTGAGGTGTGGAATGTTGTGAGCCTCAATCAGCATGCATATGCAAAAGACCTTGAAAGGCTGGCCCAATCAGGAAAGACTGGCCAAGCTGGCAGTGGGCAGGGGTGCAAGCAGGCAGCAGCCTGCCAGTCACACAGGAAAGCTGTATCCCTTTGGGGAAACACATTTTACCCCCTTAGGGGATGAATTTCTTAAAATCCCTTCTTAGTGGGTGTTTACATCATAAAAAGAATGTTCTCCCCAAACTTCATGTTTCTAGGTCTAGGGATTTGGGCTGGGCATTGATGAGTCAGTTAGGACACTTGTCTTTATATATATATATAGATTATGCAGATGGTCATAGACTTTGAATCAATACATCCTCAAAATGGACCTACAGACAGATATGGAAGATTTCTCTATGAACCTGGAGGAAATCTAACACATACACATGGGACTAAAACGCCAACAATAATAGAAATAACATTTGTATGTTCAAGGGAAAAAAGCCCACTGAGCTCTCTTTTTGAGGTTGCTAGGCAACCACAACAATATTGCTGATCTTTCCAAATCTTGGTTTCTGTAAAGCAAAGCCATGGAGGAGAGCAGAGAAAGACTTGGAGGTCAAACAGCCCTGGAAAGGGACGTATACCCCTTCCACCTGCTTCTCTGATGGAAGAGGGCTTGCTGGGGCAGGCCCATCAGCAACCACTGGAGATTCACTGCTCACACCATTTGGCCAAGTGGCAGCAGACACAGTCTAAGTGGGCCCAGCCCCCAAACTGACTGCTGCATGATTGGATCCAGCCTAAGTGGCAGCCACCACACAACTGATCCAGCTTGGCAGCCATCATTCAAGTTGGTCAGACTTTTCTTGAGGATAGGCTGCCAAGAGTGAAATAATGGAAAGCTGAAGACAAGAGAACAGATAAAGAGAAGTCGACTGGTGGGTAAGAAGAAGAAAGGGAAGCAGGAAAAGGAGAGAGGCTGCTGGGGAGGAAAAGAGGAAACGGTGAGGCAAAGGATACAGGTCAAAATGATATCCCCACAAGTACTTCTGGATCATCCACTCGCCATCTTATAATACAGTGGTTAACACAGGTGGCAGAATTCTGGACACCATTTTGTTACAGGGGGAAAGATCATATATATTCAAATGCTTATAAGCATAAAGCATATCCCTGCACACAGTAAATGGGCACAACAAGGAATGAATTACTCTAAATTCTTCTGCCTGAAACTTTAATTCTTAACAGATATCTCCATTACCAATCAGGAAAGTTTTTTGGGGGAACATTCCAAAATATGAATCCCTATCTGAACCCTATGTTTCATTCTTCCATCCTGAATAGTATGCACATTGGTTTGAAGGGCTCTTTCCTTATGTTACCTTCATGGGGTAGCAGTTGCCACAACATAAATTCACAAGACCCTAGCTCCTAGCTTCATGAGCCAAGCATCTGCAGTTGCTCTCCACTCACCAACTCACACTGGAGTTACTTCTGAGAAACTAGGATGATGCTAGAGAAGGGAGATTTACTGCAGAAATGTCATGGATTCAGTTTGCTATGGCCCCACATCAATGTAAATGGGACACATGACATTACTGGGGGGGGGGGGGTGTTAAAGAGTCTCAGCCAATTAGAGGAAGGCAACAGGAAACTATTAGTTTACCATCACCTCCCTCCCAATAGGCATTTTGCCACAGCAACTGACCACCCTCCCTCATTTAGTATGAGACTAAATGGTCACCATCATGGGGCTGAGCAGGGATTGGGGGGATGTTCATCAGATTGGCAGTGGTATAACCCCTTTTATGCCTGCTCCATGCTGCCTCTGGGAGTCATTTCAAATAGGCCTAGTTGAAATGCTGGTTAAGCTACAACTAGTTGGCCGGAATAGAACAGATTGCTCAGGATAGGTAGGGTTAATTGGCAAACACTTGAAGCATCACAGTGATGGGATGTGTATTTGGAATAGGTCATCACATGTCATGAGCATGGGTGGCTTTGTGAAGGACTGCCCTGGGTGCTGAGTGGCATCTCTTGAACCTGGTAGGTGCCTTGCTGCCCTTCTGGGGAGGTGAGTGAAGCTGGGCACCTCTCAGCACAGAATGGCTGTGCAGGCTGAGATAAACAAGGCCAGTGATAACCACTAGAGATTGGCATCAACTGAAATATGAACCAAAATTAAGCATTTCTGATGAACTGCCACGAACTTTAGGCTGGTTCATTTGGTTAATTTTTTGGCTTGTCACTGCAGACAGCCTGGTGCCAATCAATCAGTTTCCTAGGCAACAGGGGATGGACTTCCTGCAGACCTTCTGTTAACCCAGAAGTGAACTTCTGCTGGCCTGGAAGTGACCTTCTGCTGACCCAGAAGTGATGATTTTCTGACCTGGATGTGATGTTTTCACAAACCAAATGAACCGGTTCGTGAACCACGGGCAGGTTCATGAAAGTTTGTGGTTCATGAAATTTGACCAACCACGAACCACATGGTTCAGTTTTTTCCCTGTTCATGCCCATCTCTAATGACCACTGGCCAAGTTTAGATCCAGGGTGGCCCTGCCCAGTGGCTGCCTCAAGCGGTTGCCTAACACAGCCCACCCTCAAAATGGTCAGCTTATTTAAATAAACAGTGAGATAGATCAGCCATTTAAATAAATTTAAATAAATAAGCAAAGCTAATTAAACCTACATTCAGTTGTCTGTGGCTTTATTGTCTTGTATCGTATTTGAGGATCCTGGGACAAAGGGAAAAGCCTTAGGACTTCTCTGAAATATCTGAAAGTAAGTATCTGAAATATTTCCTGAGAAAAATTCTTCATTAAAAGATATCAAAAGCCCAGCTAGAAGAGCCATTCCAAAAAGTTTCAGGATAATAGTGGAAATCTCCTCCACAGCTCTAGTCTATAGCATTTTGGCAGCTGCTTGTCTTATTTGTGTTAGCAGAAGGAGGGGAAAGCAGTAAGTGGCAAAAGAAACATAGACATTTTCTTTTCTTGCTAAGGAGAATAGCTCAATATAGAGAGCGGCTTTTAAAAACTATTTCACAGAGCTTTTCGATTCTATTTTTTCTACTACTATTGCCTCAGGAGTAATAAGTTCACAACTGCCAGGGGATAGAACAAAGTGTTTAAGTTTAATGCAAGAGGCTGTACAATTGTTTAAAAAATAGAGTCTCAGAATGTGTTTCTTACAGCCATAAGGAGAGACGAATTTTATTCATGATATGTTGTGATTCCCTAAACAACAAAGGGATTTGGACCAATTTGATGCATATAGGTGGATCAAATACCTTTATTGCACACTGATATATTTTCCGGCCAACCAGCAAAGGTAATTCAATATTCTGAAGAAAAGAATGCTGCTGGAATAGATGCTCACACAGAGAGCTAATACACACATATTCCGATTTTTGTTCAGGCAACAAACAGGAACAAGAATATTCCAATAGCCACTAATTTCCTTTTGTTCCCAGCAAAGATCCCAATCATACCAATGCAACTGCATGTGTTTGTCTCCCATTGGGTCTCTAGAAAGCAGAATCCAGGGCACACTATTCTAGAAAATTGCTCTGAATTCCCTGTTGCATCAATGAAACACAAAACACTTTAAAAACATGATTTATGTGCAATGCAAGTAATCCTAATTCCTATAGACTTAACTTTAAGCATCTTCTTTTTTGAATTCTTTTAATTTCTTTGTGACATACCCCAAATCTAATACACTGTTTAAGAAAAGAGGGGTATTATGAAACTTCCCCCTTTTAAGTCCATTCAGATCAGTAGGGTTTAAATGGTGTAACTCTGTTTAAGATTGTTCTGTAAAAGTGCATTCCCATGTAGAATTACTCAAGTCTTTAAATAAGTGAAATTGGACTGCAGCAGCAGGATTTGAGTCCAGTGGTACCTTAGAGACCAACAAGATTTTCAAGAGTCAGAGCTCCCTTCTTCAGATATGAGTAGGAATGGGGATCCCTGAGCTTTTATATCCCAGCCAAAAGGTGGTGGGGTATTTCAAGGGAGGGCATCAGGATGGAAAGGTACACTGCAGCTTAGTTAGACCAGAAATTGGCATCTGTAGTGAGAGAAGTAACTGATGGACTGGAGTAACTTTGCACAAGATTGCACTGTAAGTATATGAGAACAGAAAGCCATCCTTTATAGGGCTTTCTTTCTCCGCCCCGCCCTCCTTCCAGGCTCATTCCCTCTCTTGACTTGGCCCAGCTGAGTCTCCCCTCAGGTGTTTTCCTCCCATCACTAATCCCTTCTAAGCTTCTTTGCCTTTCTGGCAGGGTGGGGTTACATGCGAACAAACCTCAGCTGAGGTTTCCTTGGCCTTGCTCCTGAGGAGCTGCCCCAGTCAGCTTCTGCGCTGCTGAGCTTCCCTGGCCTTGCTCATGAGAAGCCCTGGCCAGCTTCTGGGATGCCTGCCCATTGATGCTGGGCGGGGCTGCCCATCTCCTCCCCCAGAATGCCTGTGGCAGCTCCACCTGGAGTCGCTTTGCTCCTGGCACTCCCTGAGCCTGGTTGTTGCCTTCTAGCTGGTGGATAGGCTGGGGTGTGGCTCTGAGCTGTTGTGGCTGCTTCTCCTCCTCAGCTGGTAAGGGCTCTGTTTGGGCAGCTGCTGGGTCCCTATTCACCCTGCCTTTGCCCCCTCCCTCTGCCCTGCTTAGCTCCCTATCTTCTCCCTGGAGGATGGGGCTGGCTGGCCTCACCCTGCCCCTTCCAGCCCTCTGGGGCCTTGGACCTCTGTCCCTTTCCCCTGGCACAGGCAGGTTCCAGCTCTGATGGCTGGCCAGGGCAGCAGGGCAGCTTCCTCCCGGCGAGGCCGGGGGCTGTGCCTCAGACCCCGGACAGTCACTTCTGGGTATTCACTGATGTGATACCAATGTGACATACTCTAGGACTGAGACAAAACTCTATGGTTTTTCACATCACATCATTCACCTTAATCCCACTCCTTCCATTCCCACAGGCTGCCAATCAATGGCCAGCAATCCTAAAAGAACCTCATACATTGAACTGAATGTCTGAGGGGGGAAATGTATATTTATTAGTATAGATTTATGTTGTGATTGGGCTTTGAGGATCCATTAATAAGGTTCAAGCAAAAAATGTAGCATTGATTAGGATCATACTAGAGAACATAGGAACATCATGACACATTATTATGGAGAATCCTTTTCTCAGTAGGATTTTTTGTCTTCTGGACAGATACAAGAAAAGTTGTATTTAAGTTTTCAAGTAGGGCTTGAGGAGTTGGAAATTATATTCCTTATACTGCATACCAGTTCTATGGTGTTATCTGGTGGGATGTGTGTGTTCATATATTTATAGTTCTATTGCATATTCTTTCTGGTTTACATTTTTAGTGATTTCCCCTCATTTGAAGTCAAAGTTGCATCTTGAGCTGCTATGTAATCAGACACCATTTTCCTTTAGGTCAATCAGTTTTCTAGAATTGGTTTTTGTCATATGTGCTGACTCACAGTTGCTGCATTTCAGGCTGCAATCTGTAATGACAATTGAGTAGTTTCTAAATTTGGATGCACTCGCTTCACAGCCCTTATTCAGAAGTCTGCAGATTTGTGTTCATCCGAGAACAAATGCTGACCTGTTAATAAAATCTTTATCATTGGTCATGTGAACCCAACTTATGTATATAGCACTGAGTATGTTACCACTGATTATGTTTGAGAGTGCTTGATTGCAGGTTTCAGGCTGCTGTAGACTAGGAGCCACAAAAGCAAGAAGTAATAAAACATTTAAACTCTAAAGCTACAATTCACACCAAGCTTTGATTCCTCCAGCCTCTTCCCCATAAGAAAGAAAAATTTCTTTCACATATATGTATGGATGCAAAATTCTGCTGCTGGTCCATAGTTCAGGGATTTGAGAACGGTAATGTAAAGAATGAGCTAGAATGGCAGAAGTGTTTACTATGAAAAGTAATCACCAATGTTATCATAAAGAGTGTGTTGGGTCCAACTAGATTTCCAGGGAATGAGCTTTCGAGAGTCGAATCTTGCTCTTCTACTGCAGACTAACATGGCTACCCATCTGAAACTTTATCATAAAGAGTGGTGAAAATTATTTTTCAGTTGTAATTGTAAGAGCCCTGTGGTGCAGAGTGATAAGCTGCAGTCCTGCAGCCCAAGCTCTGCTTATGACCTGGGTTCGATCCTGGCGGAAGCTGGGTTCAATTAGCTGGCTCAAGGTTGACTCAGCCTTCCATCCTTCTGAGGTTGGTAAAATGAGTACCCAGTTTCCTGGGGGTAAAGTGTATTTGACTGGAGAAGGCAATGACAAACCACCCCGTAACAAAGTCTGCCAAGAAAATGTTGTGATGCTGCATCCCCCGTGGGTCAGTAATGACTCAGTGCTTGGACAGGGGACTCCCTTTACCTTGCCTAAATGTCTTATGAATCTATGCTTTGCATCAGAATAGGAGTGATGAGGGAATAAAAGGCTGTTTCTCCCTCTAAGTATCTTGGATTGTTTCTGTGGATTTTTAAACATACTGTACTTGTCCAATTGTGGGACCCACCTGACTTAGGAAACTTGATCTCTTTTTCCATGTTAACTGTACAGTATAGTAATATACTAAACCACTTTTCACTGAAAGTCAAGCACTTACAGCTACATCGGCACAATTAAGATTTTCAGTGTTGCTTTCATATAACAAAGAAATTAAAATATTGTGTGATTTCTTTTCATCAGAGTAAACATATTGAAATGGATAAGGGTGTGGTTAAAAGAAGAAAAGGCAGAGCCTTATGATTAAGATGCTATAACAACAACAACAACATTTGATTTATATACTGCCCTTCAAGACAACTTAATGCCCACTCAGAGTGGTTTACAAAGTATGTCATTATCCCCACAACAAAACACCCTGTGAGGTGGGTGGGGCTGAGAGAGCTCAAGAGAACTGTGACTAGCCCAAGGTCACCCAGCTGTCTTCAAGTGGAGGAGTAGGGAATCAAACCTGGCTCTCCTGATTAGAGTCCCGTGCTCTTAACCACTACACCAAACTGGACCAACATGCCAATTATATTTGACTAAGTGATAATGAAGGCAAATAAAGCTGTGCTTTTTATTGGACATTGCATAAATGTCTAGATTAAAGATGTTATACACTGATGCTCATAAATATCTGGCTGTTAAAAGTACATAAATTCTCCATGAACATTTTCATTCCTTTTGAGTAGCCCCTAAAACCTAGCTAAATGGGAGAAGGCACATTTTAATGGATCTGAACAAGTGAAACTTTCCCCCTTGGCTTGGCTGAGGAAGCTTTGCCATGGGTAAAGCTTTGACATCGAACTCTGCACTCATAAATCATAGAGTTTTACTGCATATCCTCATAACATGTTTAGTAGCATTGATGTATTTCGAAACACCTGCCTAGGTTCTTTTATGTGCTCTTAATTGTGAAACATTTAAATTGGATTTTTTAAAAAAAGATTTAATCTCACTTTGCAAAAGCCAAAAGGCAATGTGCTTTTCTATACTGCATACTCTGCATTATTTAGAAGTAATCTTTTCTTCATATCTTTAACCACCCAGCCAGAATAAATATGGTTGCTCATTCTAAACATAGAAGCTTTGTTCTTGTTCATTGGTTTATTTATGACTATACTCCTTGACTAATTAACATTTTTAAGTACCTTTTCTGCAAGACAATGACTCCTTTCCTCAACTTTGCTTTCAGACCCACTATATAATAAATCACTGAGGGGGAAAATCTTTATTTTTAATATTCCCATTAATGTATTTAATGAGCATTATTGAATTTTTGCCAAGTCCTTATTGGAAATATGCAAGAAATATTTGTGAACTAATATTTCATTTCTGTCTGTTAGAATGCAATGTAGTCCTGGAATTTTAATATTTAGAGCTTTATTAGAAATTTTATTTGTGGTTTCTATGAGAGATTGTGTTACTAAAGTAATGTAAAAGAAGGTTCATTGAGAAGAAATTTGTGCAAAAGAAACCTGTCAAATTCACTGTTCCAGCAACAGTTAACAGGCACCCCTCTAGGTCCCCTTCAGAGAGCTATTCACCTCTTCACATATAACCTTGCTTGTACAAGTCTTTGGAACTTGATCTCACAGCCAAACTACAAGTGACGTCTTACACAGGTTGGACACTTGTCAGCTTCCCTCAAGTTTTGATGGGAAATGTAGGCATCCTGGTCTTGCAGCTGTAATGGAGAGCCAAGCTGTAAAACCAGGTCGCCTACATTTCCCATCAAAACTTGAGGGAAGCTGACAAGTGTCCAACCTGTGTAAGGCGTCACTTGTAGTTTGGCTCTCAGTGTCCAAAAGATTAAGCCCAACTCTTCCTGACCACATCTCTGTTGCTGGTTTGCCCGTCTTCAGCATTAATTTAGTACTGTGTGCCCTTCTGCTCTCTGCTCACGTTCCTTCCTCCATTAAAGTGACAACTATTCATTGTATCTCATTTATGTTCACTATAATATAGTTCAGGTTTAATTCTCAGAGGCTGTCAAAATCAAGAGAAAGGTATAAATGTTTATGGTACACATATAATGCAAATGCCAGATTCCGCCCACCATCTCAGCACCTCCAGCAAATATACAAAGCAACACTTTGGTGAACTGAAAAGCTGGGATTTAATCTACATATTCATGAGTGCCATCTACTGTTGAGCTATTTATTTATACATATAATAAGATACTAAAAATGTATCATTTCCAAAATAATAATGACCACCCCTATCCACCAACAGCTTTTTCAAGACATTGGGGTCATCTCAAATCTCTATGAGCAGACAGAGGGTTAATGAATCCAATTTTAAATGTTTATGGTATGGCCTTTAGTAATAAAAAGTACAAAATAAAGTTGCAGTTTGTAAAAAATCATGTCTCCCAAACTTGCATGTTTCATGTTTGAAATGAATTTAAGAATTCTTCACGAAAGTTAAAAGTCCACCACACGGATTGCTTGACAGATTGAAAATTTTAAAATGTATCTAGCTCTTAATACTCAGTCCTACCCGCCCTTGCATGATAACACAATTCTCTGACATGTTGATATTTAGCAGTAGGAAAGAAATGCACACACAGCATCCATTATAAATCAAAGCACTGTGTATTCAGTAGAGTTTATAATATGAATGTCCTTGATCATATTTCATCTTACAGCTACTTTGACTAATCATAGGACTCTAATTCTGAAAAAAATAAACCTAATCTTTGCTAAATAATTTGATATGTAATTGCTCTGTTTTTCATATACAAAGAATGCCTACAGTCTTTCATCCTTTAAGCTAAGCAGCTTAAGTGCGATGTTCACTTCCTCAGGGGCCGGTTTGATATCCACCACCACAACAATTTTCCTCGGTTCAAAGTAAACACTCACATGCCCAACACTCAATGCACAATGCTACGGACGAGGTCGACCGTTGTTGTGGTGGATATCAAACCGGCCCCTGAGGAAGTGAACGTCACATGAAACAAGCCATCTTTGCTGGCCGCTTGTAGGGCGGGGGGACCCCCCTGGATCCTTGTTGCATCTTCATAGTTCCACCTACAGCAAGAAACAAAAGATAAGTATTTTCACAGCAAAGCGGTTTTGTAACACGCGTCCTGACTTACCCGACAGGAGGAGGAGGAGGAGGACGTTTCTTGACAGTCATTTTTTCCTTCATCGACTCTGGACAGAGAATTACACTTGGTCCAAGAAAGGTGTGGATTTGGCATGGTCTCCAGTTTCTAAGACTGCAATGGATGTCAATTTCGGTTGACCCATATACTGAAACTAAGACTTACAAAGAGACGCTTGCCTGCTATCGCGGTCAGATGTTTATTGTTGTAATGAATGAAGGATGTATAATACGTTGTAGAGTGTATTTCACATATCACATTCACTTTTGAAAAATGATTTATAAATATTTTGTATAGAATTCACGTTTATTAGTGCTTTATGCAGATTACATTCCCTGGGAACCTCTTGGTGCTTCTCAGTATTTTGTTCCCCTAGGGAGCGCCTTTGTGGTTCTGCACACGTAGGTGGTAGCAGGGCCAACACTCTCATACCTGATCCCTCACTAGGTATATTGATTTCTACCTGTATAATGTCGTCTGTTGAAAGCTACTGTAAGGTATCTTCATCTGTCCTGTTCAGACCTTTGAATAAATGTATCAAGGTCAGAAAGGGAGAAAAAGAGGTATGATCCCCTCGTAATTCTCTGAAAAAGTCAACACTAGGAAAAGTAGAAGGTAGTAGGAAAAGAGGAAGACCTAAAACAAGATAACTTGACCCAAAGCCACATCCTCCAGTTTGCAGGATCTGAGCAATAATGATAGGACCTTCTGGAGATCTTCACGGGGTCGCCATAGGTCAGCACATAACTAGACATGGGCACGATTGGAATTACGGACTGAAAATTGCCCCAATTTTGGCATTTGCACCATCGGGACTGGGCTGATCGGTTCTGTCAACGGCTCCCGGTTCAGCGCTCGGGTGGGGTGCTCTATCGGGTCTCGATCGGATCAATCGGTTTACGTTCGGGATTGCAGTCTGCAGACAGTCTGGTGCCAGCCATCTGTTCCCGAGGCAACGGAGCCCCGTGGAAACGGAGCCTGGGGAATGCCGGAGCTGTTTGCCCTCCTTCTGTCGCCCTGGAAACACGAATGGAAGCCCAGCTTTCCTTGATCAGCAGGGCTTCCTTCCAACCACGGAGCAGCCAGAAAAACGCGCGCCTGTCTCGTCCATTTGGGAGAAGAGAGGGGAGGGTGGGGGAAGGGGGTGTTCTTCTGTAGCCATGGACACTCGAATCTCATCCCTGCAAAGCCTGAGAGGCAGCTCTTACGGCCAAACACAGCCCTCCTGCGTAGCAGACCCAGGCTTTATAAATAGCCATGTGCTGCACAACAAAGTTTCACTTTCCACTCATGGGTGGAGTGGGACAGAGGCGAGCTCTCGCTTGCCGCTTTTGGAGAGAGAAAGCACAAGAGAGAGAGAGAGGGAGCTTTAGCTTTGGGCTTCAGCAGATAGGGAATTAGGGAATAGGGAGCTATCTCCTCTGGTCCCCCCCCATGACAGTACTGGCACACTCCCATGGGGACAGACCCCCCCCCCGCCCCCTGAGGGGAGTCGGCTCGCTGCTGCCTCCATGGGCCTGCCGGGCCCGGCATCCACCATCCTCCTCACCCACCATTCCTTTAGCGCTGGAAACTGCGGGGCGCCCTCCCACATTGGCCTTCCCGATTCCCGATTCCTGATTCCCGATTCTGTATCGGAAATGGGACTTGATCGGTGAGGTTCGTGTACCTGGGTTCAGCGCTGCTGCAGAATCACGATCAGCTAAATCAGGATTATTTTTTGGATCGTGCCCATGTCTACACATATCACATACATCCCATAGTATATTCAACCTCTCCACATCTGAAGATCTGAATATAGATTTTCCTGGTCATGATTCTTAACAGTAACAAGTACTACTCCATTCATGAGATATATGATTGGACAAGGAGCGAAAATGTGTATGCAGCTATTAATAACTTAGGCAAAGTCTATGTAATGTTTCATATTATCATGAAACAGACTAAGAAGGTTCTCAAATTCTGTAATCTTAGCAGACACATCTACTTAGCAGATGTATTCAATAAATACTGTTGGCATTGTTTTACTCATAGGTTTGGTCAGTATCTAAAGAAGCAGACATTGATTGCTGCCTTCCTCAATATTCAGATTTATTGATTCAAGCAATTAATATTGAATGAGACCAAGCTGCAGGTCAGCAATTTACTTCTAGGAAAATAAGTCCTCATGTCAATCAATACAAAAAAATTTGATGTATATGTGTTATATTATGCAGGAATATCCTTTAGAGGAATTATATAAATATCTCTCTATAAGGCCCTTTGATTTTCTGAGAAATAAACCTTGTGCAATTGATATTGTGTTGTCAGTAAACTTAGTGATATATATTTATAAGTGAGGACACAGAAGGAACTTACAGGGAGGGGCATCCCGTTCCTCCTGCCTTTGCTCCCCCCCTTTTCTGTCACTCATGCCCTCCCTTTTTTCTCCCCCACTCTTATGTCACTCACACTTCTTCCTTCCTTCCTTCCTTCCTTCCTTCCTTCCTTCCTTCCTTCCTTCCTTCCTTCCTTCCTTCCTTCCTTCCTTTTTCTTTCTTTTTCTCTTTCTCTCTTTCCCATTGCTGATTTGTCACTCTTTTACTCATATTCTTTCTCACCTTCTCTGTCACCTCCCTGCTCACCAGCATCTTCTCATGTCTCAGGCTACCCTCCCCTGCCCCAACTCCATCATTGCTCTCTTGGAGCTGAGGGCAGCAACGACTCCTGTTCCTTGTCCTCCTCCAGCCTCCTGCATTGCTGCCTCCATGTCAGGAGAGAGTAATTACTCTTGTGCCCTTTCTTCTACCCACCTCTTGGTCTGTTGTCTCAGCACCAGGAGATAGTAACAATGCTTGTACCCCCCCCCTCCCACCCATCTCCAGCATTGCTGCCTTGGCAGAACTCAGGGGAGGAGTGTTGCTGCCTCAGCAGCAGGGATGGCTGGGTAGTCCCACACCCTCTCCCCTGCCCATCCCAAATTTCATGACCTTAACAGAGGGAAGGGCTGGTGGGATCCATGCCTCCTCCCCTGCCTGCCTCCACTTTTGGCACCACCACAGGGGAAACATAGCTGCTTCAGCAGTTGGGAGGGCTCACGGGTTCCATACCTCCTCACTGTCCTTTCCAGTATTGTTGCTGTAGTGGCTGAGGGGAGCAGGGACCAGCGGCTTCTGCTCCTTCTCTGCTCCCCTCCTCCTCACATATCCCCTGCCTCTGGGACTACAAGCCTGGGACTCCCCACCAGGTTTGTAGAAAACTCTCCTTTCTCTCTCCAAGCAGATCTGCAGATGGGCCCATGTTGAGAATTAGATTTACTGATTATTTCTTATTCCAGAGATTTTATATAAATTCTAAACAGCTTTATCACTCTTTCTTTTAGCAACTTTAATGGTAGAGTGATCAGCTGGCTAGAAAAATAAACCTACCTACAAACAATATATTCAAGAGACTTTCCAGGTATGCAGAAAAGTAGAACCTTATACATTTAAAAAAGAAGATCCCCCCCCAAAAAAATACAAAAGACCCAATGAAAAATGGAGAAGTTCATGGATCACATGAGGTCTTTGCAGTTTTTGTACCTCCCAGATGCACTTGTGCCCTTTGCTCCTTATGACAAAGGCACATGGAAAGAAGCAGCTTCAGCCTTCCCTCTGCACAATTTTCACTTCCTCATGCTGCCCTGTGAAGTGACTATTGGATCCGTTTGCAAAAATCACATTTCTTACATGGCTGGATGTATGTTTGGCAATGGAATCAATAGTAGTTTCACGTGGTGGTTTCAGGAAGTGAAAACAGCAGGGGAGATGGCTGAAATAACTTCTACCTGTGTACCTTGGTCACAAGGAGACAAAGGCTCAGGTAGCATTGGGAAGTATAAAAACTTCCATTGGATGTCTGATTCAAAGTCCTCTTTCATCCACTGACAAATGCAAGGACTTTGTAATGTATGAAGTGGTCCTTAATAGCTTTCCTCCAGCTTAAGTGGCTCTTCCTCCAAAAGAAGAGCCACTTAACTTAGAGTAAGTCTCCTTAGACTGAAAGAAGGCTTTATACTTTCCCGACTAGAATGGTAGGATACATGCCAATTTCTTAATGTGCTGTACTGATTGGGTTCAGGGCTAGTTAAATAACTTATTGCTCTCCAAGCTCTCAGCCTAGGGTTGGCAGGCCCCTCTACTGCTTAGCAGGTGTTGGGGAGGTGGAGGATGGGGGGTGTTGAGCAGTTTTCCTTCTTCTGGTTGTGCGTGTGCTCCAGCTTGCACATGTTCTGCATTAACAGTCAATGCTGTCACTTCTGGCATGACCTGGAAGTATGGCATTGCACCATGGCTGCTGCTTTATGAACTGGGCCCAAAGTTAGCATTTTGCTATATTTGGGGCCTATTCGTAAAAAAATTTCCTCAGTGCAAGGCCATCACTTCTGGGTTGTGCAATAAGTGATGTCATCGTCTGGGGACATGGGTGCATTCTTGCCTATTTCCCCAGCCTGCCTGCTGATGGTGAGTGATCTCCAGGTGGCCTGCCTCCTTCCGCCATTTGCCAATAATAAGTGGGCAGAGGCAGGAATCCCTGGAACATTACCAGCCACTGGCAGGCACCTGGGAACTCTATCTGAGCCACAGGGGTCAGAGAAATCATGCTACAACATTAGATAGTTAAGCTTCAGAAGTAACAAGGAGCTATTCATTTGGCCCCAGACATTTGCAAAGTCACATTATTGCACCAATTGTGTGTATGTTGGGGGGGGGGATTCCTCATTCTTTTCTTCCACACTTTCCCAGGAGTCCTCAACAGTATGGTGGCTATCAGTTGGGCAAGAATTTGCACAAAGTATAAGGAGACAATATGTAAGAAAATATTATTATGTACATATTTTTAAAAGGAAGACCAAACATACTTAAATCTGTCTAGGATGCATGTTGAAAGTAGTTGAGAATCAGTGAAAAAATAGGAAATAAGTTTCATTTGGCAAAAATACTGGGGGGGGGGGGGTAGCCTGATTTATTTTGGTGTGTTCTTTATAATTTGATGTCATTTAAATTTTAATATGTTGTAATTCAGGCTTTTGGTCCTTCTGACATTGCTAAAGTAGTATGATCAATGTCCACATTTTTAGATATCTTTGCTAATGAAGGCACCTCCAACTGAACTATCAAAATGTTGGAAATGGGTATTTTATCTGTGAATCAGCACAACAAGGCCCTTGGGACAGATTAGACTCTAATGATTCAATAATCATTAACAGCCTACATAGTACAGAGACGTTTTCAAAGCTGCTTACCAAGCAACAGGGTTTCAATTAGAATGTTTATTCTGATTTGTGATTACTGGCAGGTAATCGAGTTTTTTGGAGCAGAGTATATGCCAAATGAAGCTAGATAAAGGCAAGATGGTCAACAACACATCTAAGTGTTAAACACAATATGGCCAGAATTTGGATCATGTTCTATTCATAGGAAAGAATTTGCCATTTTATATGCACTCTGCGTGTGTGTGTGTGTGTGCACGCACGCACACAAGCGCATGTGTATGAGAGAGGGGGGGAGAGAGTGAGGGAGAGAGAGAGCAACCACATCGAAACTATTGGGGACAATTCCATGTAAAAGCAGTTCTACACAGAAGCAAAATATTTGAAAGCCAATGTTCCTTCATTAAAAAATGAATGGGAAAAAAGGGAATGAAAACTAGACTTACTTGAGCATCAGCCAATTTGACTTACATCCTGTCTGCCAGTCACAAACGGGGAAACAGTTGTTCACCGAGCAGTTCAGATGAACTGGAATTTTGGATGTGTCGACATGATTGTACTCCCTTCTTCCAATTGCAGTGCTTTTTCACAGCAGTGAGCCTCTAGTCGTCTGCTGCTATCCTCAGTTTCAAGACACATAGTTAAAAGGGGGACAGCTCAAGATGCTTGAACTGAAACTTCCTAATGATAACTCTATATGCTTCCATATCTGCCCTTGAACCCAGCTAATCTTGTGATCAGTTCTTGTGATCACTTCTCAAATAGACGTCCCAAGCAGTGCAGTAAAAAAGAAAGCAGTGCATACTTGCTTATACTAATCATATATTTATTTTCTTTACTTATACCACACCTTTCACCCCAATGGGGGACCCAAAGCAGCTAATATCATTCTCATCTCCTTTATTTTATTCTCACAGCAACCGTGTGAGGTAGGTTTGTCTGAGAATGTGTGGCTGGCCTGAGGTGACCCAGAAAGCTTCCATAGCAGAGTAAGGTTTTGAACCTGGGTTTCCCAGATCCTAGTCTGATACCCTTACACCCCATTGGCTCTCTGATTTTGACTGTGCACATGCTAAAATGGCATGAGATGCAAGCAAAGGAGACTCAGCCATTAATAAACTAATTAATCCTCATACTGGTGTCTCATATCCTTATTTGAGGGTACTAGTACAAAAGTTGATTTGTATGTCACGGTTTTGGTTCATTCATCATTTAAACAATTCGTGATGGAGTGCAGTGAAGTAGTAATGATGTGTTTATATGCATGAAAAGTAATCTAGTAGAAAGTCTCAAGTTCTTTGAGAGCATCCTGAATTACCTACCAAACATTAGCTCCCTGCTCTCAACGGGTCAGTGAGAACCAATCAGCATCTAGAATAGTAACTAAAATGTAAATTGATTAAATTTTAAAATTTAAAAGAAAAAAGTGTATGTTATCACTTATGTTATCACTCTACAGATAGAGTTTCTTGGTGACAGTTCCAAGGGCTACCAGTAATGAGCCTATTGTATAACCCACTGATCCATATGATTAAAGCTTTCATTTCCTTCAAATTTCTAATAGCCTCCACTTAGTAGCAGTCATGTTTATAAATATCAAAGACTGCCCTGTTTGCTTGGAACTGTCTAATTGAAAACTATCAAACTTACTTCATAGTAAATATGGTTATTAAGCTACGAATTAGGTATGCAGCTTTCTTTACTATTGTATCATAGTTTCTTGCTCAATATTTATGCGTCATTAAATAATTCACAGTGAAATCCTAAGCAGAGTTACCCCAGTCTAAGCCCACTGACTGAAACCGTCTAAGCCTACTGTTTCAGTCAGTGGGCTTCAACTAGGATAACTCTGCTTAGGATTTCACTCTCTCTCTCTGTTCTTCCTAACCTCTCTGAATGCAAGGACTACCATTCCTGGCATGATACTTGTAGTTTCATCCATTTTCTCTCTTCTTTCTTCTTACCAGTAACTCATTTGAGGATGGCAGAGGAATTTATCTTTTTGGTAAAGATAATGCATGTACATGGCCCATTCCAAACCATAACTCAGGCAAAGTACTATGAGCCATGAGGTTAATGATCTTTTAAGCAAAGACTTTTGGAATGAGACTACAATAGAATCCCACCATAGTCCAGACTGGACATGGGCAGGAACGGCAAAAAAAATGCAAACACAATGTTCGTTGTTCATTGCCATCCACAAACAATGAACAACGAACATTGATGAGCGTGACCCGTTCAATGAACATGTTTGTTGTTCATTGTTCATGTGGTCCAGAACGCCCCCGTAGGTATTTGAAGAGCCCATATTCACAGGAAGTGTTCAGCAGGCTCTCCTACGGCCATCATCCAAGTTTGGTCAAGATTGCAATAGGGATCTTGGAGTTATACATTCCCAAATCCGACACCCCCAGGAAACTCCAATTCGATACAATTGGAGCCAGTTGACTTTGGCCCCATTTATAAGTGAGAGGGGTCTGAGCAGTTCCAGAAAGTGAGAGGTCCAAAGAGGGACTGGAAGCTTGACAGAGAGAGGAGGACAAAAGATTACCAGCTGCGTTGCGGAGAAGGACCGGGAAGGAAGACCCCAACATCCACCGTGCAGGATTACGCAGACTGCTCCGGGAGACGCTTGTCCATCCCTCCTGTGTCTTAACGGAGACTTTTGCAAATATCACTCACCTTCCTGTCTTTGTGGAAAGGACAGGATGGACAGGACAGGAGAAGGGTTGTTGGGAAGGGTTGGAGTGGTTCCAGAGAGGGAGAGGTTGAAAGAGGGACCAGGAACTTGTCAGGGAGAGGAGGACAAAGGTTTCCTGGCTGTATTATGCAGCAGGACTGGGAAGAGTCCCAACATATGCGAGCCATGAGCTGAGAAACCCACTGAGCTTGGCACAGGATCTTGGAAGCAGCCCCGAGAACTGAGGGGGGATAGAGCATGACACTACCACTCACAGAAACCTGACATGAGCAGGCACAGGACAGGTAATAGCAGTGAGTATCTTTGGCCCTGGAGCCAGGCAGTGGGCCAGAGATCTTGAGCCCACTGCAGAGGAGCTTGGCCTAGAACCACAGTAGACAGGGTGGCTCAGAGCCCAGCTCAGTCCAGGTCCACAGAGGGATATCCCAGCAGGTGGAGGTTGAACTTGATGAAGGTCAACATGTCCACCAGGTCCGGGAGCAGACAAGCGCTGCGGGGATGGAGGAGGTCTCCCAGGTGGGAGAACCCTCGCTCGCTCTGCACACTGGTGGGAGGGCAGGACAGGATATTCGTTGCCACAATGGACAGGTCCAGCCCTACGGTGGATTTACTCACCCAATACTCCAATGGGTTGGAATGGAAGGGCTCGGTAAGCTCTGCAACGTACTCTCACACTATGGTCCCCGCCGAGTCCTCCACTGCAAGGGATGGGCCCACTGTGCTGCGGCCAACCACATAGCCCACCAACGAGGCCCAGAGATCGAGTGGGCCCGTTTGGGTGGGTCTCTCCTGGTGTGGTTCTGTTCCCACCTCCTCCACCACCTCCTCCTCCTCTCCCTTCCCTGCTGCCTCCCCCTCAGCCCTGCCCGGTTCCCTCTGTTCTGCCTTCTCTGTCTGGAAACAGAGCACCACTCTGCGGAGCTCCTTTTCCCAGCGCTGCATGTCACCCGCCTGCATGGTGATGCTGCCCTTGATATGGGGGTAACAGAGGGAGGCCATTTGGTATGGCACCTCATGGCACAGAGGATGCAAGCGCTCGGCCACGCATGCCTGCATCCTCCTCACAAAGTCCCTGACCCTGGGGAGCAGCTCTTCCTTGTGCTTGAGCTCCTGGGCCAGGAACTGGTTGAGCCCATGGATCAGGGGGATGACCAGACCCAGGCTGGTATCGTATGCACACAAGAGCTTGGTGCCCTCCTTAAAAAGGGTTTCAACAACCTGGACATCTGGGCAAGGACTCTCCATTCCATGGAGCTGAGGCTCAGCTCCTCTCCCTCAGAACATCTGTCGATGACAGTATGTCCTGCAACGGGTCCTTCTGCTCCACCAGATGACTTATCATGTCATAGGTGGAGTTCCAGTGGGTGGGCAGGTCATGGAAGAGTTGGTGCTCGGGTCCCCCCTCCCACTGCCTCTGGAGCAGCTCACGGGAAGAGTTGATGCTGCAGGAGAAATGGAAACCATGTGGCAGCAGGTGTTCAGCAGATTGCACATCCACAATGTTCCCTCATCCCAGCTGTCCCTTGGCTTGCTCCCAGCCCAAGAACATCCCTCATCACCAGGTGCAGCTTGTGCACCATGCACACCAGGCCCGCGTCCATCACCATGAAGCCACAGACAAACTCTTCCCCCCCGCCTTCCACTCCCTCAGAGCCTTCTTTACTGTGGAGGAGATGTTCTTCCCAGTATGGACATTGTCCATCCCCCAGACCTGGAGAAAACTACCCTGTAGCCTGGTGTCAAGTATGTCACCTGTTTTCGAGTTCCTGCTCTTGGCCTGGGGTGGCAGAGGTCCTCTGGTTGCCACCAGTGGGCAGTGATACCAAGGTAGCTGTGATGGCAGCCACTCCAGAGGTCTGCTGTGAAGTGTCATGTACAGCCTTTGGCAGCTGACAGCTCCCTGAGCACCAAGTCTTGCACAGACTGGTAGGGGGCAGGCAGGACTCGACGCCCAAAGGTGTGCCATGACAGCATGGAGAACCATGGGGTGAAGTGCTGAAGCAGCCTTTGAAAGCCCACACCCTCCATGATGGATAGGGGGAACCCTTGTAGGGCAATTGTCTCTGCCACAATGCGAATACCTGCCTCCTGAGCCCTCAACCTCACCCTTTTCAGCGGCACTGTCTCCGACCCAGAGGGAACAACATCCGCAAGGGCAGCCTGCCTGACCATTCTGTTCTCACCAGCAGCACCCTCGGGGCAAGGCTTCTTGCTTGGGGTGGATTCTGATGACCCTCCCACTGATCCCAGGTCAGAAGAGCTGGTAGCCCTCTGTCTCCCCCCGCCGGATGTTTTGCTGGCTGAGGATGGAGACTACAGGCTTGGGTGGTGCGTCTTCAGGTGCCTACTCAGGACCATCAAAGACAGGTGCTTCGGGTCATTGCCTCTGCACACCAGGCTGTCACAGACACGGCACCGCACCACATGGGGGTCATTAGGAAGGGCCCAAAAGTAACTCCATACAGACGGGTTGAAACGTTGCTCACTAACTCTTCCAGGGGAAGGAGGATGAAGGGTTACTGGCTATGCTGTGGAACTGTCACCGGAAGATGGAGTGAGGGGTGAAGGCAGGGACAACACCGAGAGTTTGGGATGGGGATGGGATAGATGTTTCATCTAAACCCAACCATTCCTCTGCGGACCCCTGGCCCTCCTCCTCAAAAAATTTAAGATCATCTTTCCCCAGCGGCAACAGCTCTTTGGCCTCCTCCACAGCCTCCACAGCTGAATCTTGGGGAGCAGGAGGTTCTGTTGCCCCCAAGCCCCGTCCAGTACTACTTCCCACGTGGCAACTGGGACAATCTTTACACTTCCCACCATGGCCACACTGGCCCCCCGCCCGAAGCCTCATTGTGCCAACAAACAAGAATTAAGGAGGAATGAGAAGGAGAGAACACTGTGAGCCCTCAGCCGAGGTGCCCACTGAGCTTGACCCCAGGGCCAGGCAGCAGCCCTGGAACCAGAGGGAGGGGGTAGAGCCCTAGCCCAGCACTCCCAGATACCTGACCAGAATCAGATCAGGGAGTAATAATAATATTAATCAGTGTGAGCCCTCAGCTGAGGTGCCCACTGAGCTGGTCCCAGGGCCTGGCAGAAGACCTGGAACCAGAGGGAGGGGATAGAGCCCTAGTCCAGCACTCCCAGATACCTGACCAGAATCAGATCAGGCAGTAATACTACTAATCACAGTCAAAAAGAGTCCAGTAGCACCTTTAAGACTAACCAATTTTATTGTAGCATAAGCTTTCGAGAATCAAGTTCTCTTTGTCAGATGCCTGATACAGAGACTGGTCAAACACAGAAGAGCAGAAGAGGGAAGAGGCAATTAGGGGGGGAGGGGGAGGGAGCAATCAAAACATTCCTTTGCTAGTATATGTAAACATCTCCTTTTGGTGTGTGTGTATCAGTTGGCTTCAAAGGAGTTTGCCCTGTTAGTTTGTAGAAGCCAAACAGCTAGACCATCCAATTCCAATGCAGTATGGGCCTTCGATAACAACAGCTCTCCCTGCCAGATGCATCTGACAAAGAGATCTGTGGTTCCCGAAAGCCCACGCCAGGTGCCACTGAGCTCCCCCAGACCCCACCTCTGTAAAGGAAATCTGTTACCTGTGGTAATGTGATAACCATTCATAGTCCCTATTCAGTCCCAGCTTGACAGAGTCAAATTTGCATATGAATTCCAGTTCAGCAGCCTCCCGTTGGATTTTGTTTTTGAAAGGTTTCTGTTGAACTACAGCGACCTTTAAGTCTTTGATGGAATGTCCTGGTAGATTGAAGTGTTCTCCCACTGGTTTCTGGACATTTCCATTTCTAATGTCAGATTTGTGTCCATTTATTCTTTTGCGTAGAGGTTGGCTGGTTTGTCCAATGTACAGAGCAGAAGGACATTGTTGGCACATGAGGGCATATATCAGATTGGAGGATGAGCAGCTGTAAGAGCCAGAGACAGTGTAGTTGATGCCATTGGGTCCTGTAATTGTATTCCCTGGGTAGATATAGGGGCAGAGCTGGCATCTGGGTCTGTTGCAGGGCCTGGTACCTGTGCTGGTGACTCTGCTGGCTGATTCATGGTTGTGAGTGAGAAGTCGTTTAAGGTTGGGGGGCTGTCTGTAGGCAAGGAAAGGTCTTCCACCCAGGGCTTCTGAGAGAGAGGTATCATTTTCCAGGATGGGTTGTAGCTCACTGATGATACGTTGGATGGGTTTGAGCTGGGAGCTATAGGTGACAACCAGTGGTGTTCTGTTGTTAGTTCCTTTAGGTTTGTCCTGGAGTAGGCTGTTTCTGGGTACTAGTCTGGCCCTGTTGATTTGTTTCTTCACTTCATTTGGTGGGTACTGTAGTCCCAAAAATGCTTGTTGTAAATCTCTTAAGTGTGAGTCTCGGTCGAGAGCATTGGAGCAGATACGGTTGTAACGTAAGGCTTGGCTGTAGACAATAGACCGAGTGGTATGTTTAGGGTGGTAGCTGGAGGCATGTAGATATGAGTATCGGTCTGTTGGTTTCCGGTATAAGGTGGTATTTATTCGTCCATTATGTAGTTGTACAGTGGTGTCCAGGAAGTGTACCTGTTGTGTAGAGTGGTCCAGGCTTAGGTTGATAGTAGGGTGAAAGTTATTGAAGTCTTGATGAAATCTCTCAAGAGCTTCCTTCCCATGGGTCCAAATGATGAAGATGTCATCCAGGAATCTTAAGTATAGTAGTGGTTCCAGTGGATGGGAGCTGAGGAAGCGTTGTTCCAAGTCCGCCATGAATATGTTAGCATATTGTGGTGCCACTAATCACAGTGTGAGCCCTCAGCTGAGGTGCCCACTGAGCTTGGTCCCTGGGCCTGGCAGCAGCCCTTGAACCAGAGGGAGGAGGTAGAGCCCTAGCCCTGCAGTCCCAGATACCTGACCAGAATCAAATCAGGCAGTAATAATAATAATTAGTGTGGGCCCTCAGCCGAGGTGCCCACTGAGCTTGGCCCCAAGGCCTGACAGCAGCCTGGGAACCAGAGGGGATATATCCCTATCCCACCACACACACAAAAAATCCCAGCTCCAATGCACTCTCCTTCTCTCTCTCTCAAAATGCTAGCAACACAATAGCTCTCTCCCACTCCACTGCCAGCTAAAACTGAAAGCCAGAACTGGGATCACAGTGCCCTTTTATACCCAGAGGTCTTATTGAGCAAAACAGGAGGGCTGTAGTTGGCAGTCAGAACTGCCTAACAGGGTTTGCAGAGATGAGATTGGAGGGCCCATGGCTACAGAACACCCCCTCCCCCTGGTCTCTGCTCCCAGGTAACCAATTGTAACCAATTTGGAGCTCCACACTTGGAAGGAAGATGTGCCCATCAAGCTAAGTTGGGCTTAGATTGGGGTTTCCAGGGCAACAGAAGGAGTGCAGACAGAGTTCAGGCAGTCCCTGCCTCCGTTGCCAAGGGAATTGATTGAAGTTGCTTGACTGTCTGGCTTCACGAACAGTGGATGAACTCATGAACGAGGCTTGCGATGACCACTTGTTCGTCTAAAATGGGGCCTCACAAACAGCTTGTTCGCAAACAGCAGATCGGGCTGTTCGTGGCTTTTTCATTTGTATGCTGTTTGTGCCTATCTCTAGTCCAGACCTCTGAAACCTGGAAAAAATGCCCACACAGAGACATGTTCAACAGTTGCCCATATTGCGTCTGGTCAGGATTAGGGAAGCATAATGCTGTCAGATAATATGCAAGAATCTATTGGTTCTAGAGTGGTAGTGGGGAGTAAGGACATTTCTGTTTCACTTTCAAATCTAGGGCTTCTGAACCAACTATGTGCTGTTATTGGTTTGTTCTGGGTGTGCTGGTGCCAGCTTAGATCTAATCAGTTCGGGATTTCTTTCCATTTTCATGAGTTTAGTCCCATTGTGCATGTGCAAGTCAAGTGTTGGCTATGCATGGGCACATACACGCTGTTCTTTCCAAGGGGGGGGGGGTTGGGGAAAGGAGGCTCTGGGCCCCCTATTTTTGCACTTAATGGCACTAAAATCACTTAGAATACAATCCTCCTGCCAAATCCTTGACCCACCAAGTTTGAGCATATGCACAACAACAGGGTTCAATCATGGACCCAAAGAATGTTTGGGGAAAGGAGTTAAGATGAATGTTGGACAGCGAACACAGTGTTCTTTTCAAGGGGAATTGGGGAAATGAGGATTTATTTATGGTTAACTAAGCAAAAACCACAAATTCATTAGTATCAACCATTAGTCCCCCCCCTTAGTCCAAAAACCCATCAATCTAACAAGTTTCTCCTCAAGCAGAAAACATATACAACAATGGATCCCAAAGAAGGCAAGTGCCAGCAGGTGCATGCAATGGCAGGAAACTGGCTGGCAAAGCAGTGACAGTGGGCCAGCTCCCAAACAAAAGTGCACTTCCATTGCCAACTAGTGCAGTGCAGTGTTTTTTAAAAAAATCCTGCTTTATGATAATGCCAATAAATTACCTTTGAGTCCTGTTCTTGTTGGCTGATGCCATATTTCCCTGCACTTTGCAGTTGTATCCCATAAGGAGGGGCAAAGCCTTAGTTCTGATACTCAGAGCCGAACCACACGATACGAATTACACGCGAATGACACAAAAACTTACTTACACGTGTCCCAACATTGTTTTCAACTACACACACCAGGACTGCAGGACCTCCATCGAACCCATGTTCGCGGTGGCACAGGTTTTCTCCGCTTACCTCCAAGATATCCCAACATGCATCTCCACTTTGCACAGATAGGAAGCAGAAGATATAGGAAATAAGGACGCTCTGCATTGCCGACTTACTGATCGTGACCGCGTACATGTGCCGTCGTGGCTACACTGGAGCAGAAAATTTTGAATGTGTGCCTGACCGGGACACGTGCTCATCGATAGAATGCTGGACATGGGCATTTGGGGTAAGACAGGACTCCTGACACTCACTTGGTCTTGTGTAATTCATATCGTGTGGTTCGACTCTCAGAAGAAGCTCATCGCCAGAGTTGATGCTGGTGGATCTGACTAAGCTCCATCCTCAGCTCTGATTTTTGAGTTCCAGAACTGAAAAGCCCAGAATGAGCATTGTAGAGCTCTTCCCCAGCTTCAAAACCAAGAGCAAAGTGCTCCCAATAAAGATCAGATTTCTTGTCACAGTGGACCTGCCGTCACAGTTGAAAGATCTGCTGGAACTGTGACTGGCACTTCACTTGATGCCCTCTGCCTGTGAGCAGCTGTTGTTCTTTGAAAGTTACTGTGTTTTTTATCAGAGTAGACCATGCATACTACATTACCAGGATCCTTTGTGTTTGCCCCTCGATTTATCATGACTTGAGCCGTAATGTTGCTTCATGCTATAACCAAAACATAATAGAACACTGTCAGAGAACTGTTGGAGGGTGCTGCCATACCATCAACATAGTGTTATTTCATTCATAGCCACCTTCTACACCAGTGATTATCCTCTCCTTCCTAAAACAGTCCACCACAGTGAGAGTGAGTGGTGATGGTAGTTTGCTTCTGTTAATAGGATGGGATGACTTTCTTTTCTCTAATTTTTACCAATAAAGGTGGGCAGGTTGCACAGTCTCCATTTTCCAACTAAAACCATTAATGTAGAGTTGAAGGGTGAAGAAGTTAAACTGAAGCCAAAGCCACAGTGTCAATAAAGCACCCCAATTGTAGTAGACCAGCACTTCCACATGGAATACTCATTTGGAAAGATTTGGGTATCACCTGCTACCTCCAATTCATTTAATGCTAGGTTAACGGTTTTAATCAGAGCCCAGAAATGACCAAGATATCTTTTCTGGTTAGGACGAAGGTTTCCTGGTGCTCCATGACCCATTTTCTTAGGTTAACTTCTACAGTCACCATTGGCTTGTGGGGGCACCTAAGCAAATTACAATATCAGCAGAAAGCCATGGAATGGGCAGCAACTTGATCCTCATGCCTAGGTCCTCTTCAGTGAGGCTATCCCTTAATATGTCTTAATTATTTCCAATTTTCACCCTAATCTGCATAACATGAGTCTGTGCAGCACATGGGGAGTCAGAGGTTGGAGGCAACCCCTCCCTAGTCCTCAAGTCCTTGTGTGAAACTGCATGGAAGCCTTTCCTTTCATTGTACTTAAAACTGCACAGAAAGGAAGGGAGGGATGTTCGGTTTCCTTCATGGGAAGGGAAGTAAAGTGAGGGGAACCATCTCTTTTCTCTATTTTTACTAGTAAAAGTGGGAGACTGGACAGGTTCCTTAGTTTCCCTTTCCGACTAAAAGCATTAAGCCAGAGCTGAATGAAAAAGGGAAGTTGAATTAAAGGCAAAATGAAGATTGACAGACAACACAAAAATGTTAACAGGTTGGTCCTCCCCCATGCAATACTGATAAGAAAAGATAAATGACATCCCACATGAACTGATAATGCTCTTCCATCCCATTCTTTAATGCAGGGTTAACAATTTTAACCAGAAGAGCCCAGAAAAGAATTTCTGGGCAGAGTAAATTTCCTCCTGATGCTACCGTGACTCATTCTCTTTGGAGGACTTTATTAGTCACAGTGGTGGTTCCTAAGCAAAGGACAGCAGCAGTCGCAGAAGGCCCCTGAATGGGCGGCAACCTAGGCCATTTCCCCATGGTCTAAAAATCACGCAATACTCACGGAAGGCTTCCTCGCCCAATTTTTGATGCTAACCATTTATAAAATGGAGGCAGGCAGCCATGAAAGCGCCATCATCACTGCCTGCCTCTGTTTTGTAAATGGATGGCATCAAAAATTGCATGAGGAAGCCGGCAGCCTTCCATGAGTATCACACTATTTTTAGACTGTTGGAAAACGGCCTTGGTCCACACGTGCCTGGGTCCTCCTTGGTGTGGCTCTCTGTTGATAACCATTTAGTATTTCCATTTTTTGCCCTAATCTGCATACCATGAGCTTCTGAAGCAGCCCAGGACTCGGAGGCTGAAAAGGAGATCCCTCATTCCTCAAACCAGTGTGTACACCCACATAGATGTTGCACATTGGTTGCTTGCCAGCCTTCCCTGGTATTGTGTGTAAAAGTTCACAGAAAGGTATTTGTGAAGTGATGCCAATGGTGTTGTGCCATCTGGTGCTCCCCTCTTTGGTGCAGAACAAGCCTTTTGTGAATCCCTATGATCCCTGTGAGGACAAGCCACTTAATGCCCAGGAGGTGCCATAGATGAAATGCATACCTGCACAACACGTAGATGTCAGGTCTGTTACCCACAGTCTCTCCATCTTTGAGGACTTTGCAGTCATCCTCTGTATGTGTGTAGTTTTTCACATAAGCTATCCAGCTCCTGGGAAGACAGCTCTCTTATATCGGATGGCTCACCACAGCGGCCTTGGGACGGTTCCTTCCTAGTCTCCCACTGGCTATACCCAGCTGGTTGGGCACTGAGGGTGGGGGGCCTGCAGGGAGCGACTGGAACTTTGTAGCAAGCATTCCATACGTCATTCTCAACAAGAGTTCTGTGTACAGCCAGACACTTTCAATTGCTTCTGTGTAACCTATGGACATATATACACTTTAGTTATGATTTCTCAATAAAAATCCTTGACTCAAGAGAGCTTGGATTTCTTGCTGCAAGGGGGGGGGGGGTCAGCTTCAATGTATCCTGTTTTCCATAGACTGACAATAGATTTCCCTCCATGCTAATGAAGTGACACTACGCTAGGGCTCAGAGTCTCTCCTTGCGATCTGATTGCTTGGTTGCAATTAAGGAAAATGCTGCCATCTACCGCTGTTGGTCTAAAGCCAGTGTCTGCCTGGTAAGAACTGAACCAAAGCACGTGACCTCTTTGGTGCGGGACTCATTATAGCTTTCTTTCTTGATTTTGTTTCACCGTTCCGGTAGCCTTCTGAACAAACTGAACCAGCAATTTCTGTTGTAATTTTGGCTTGTTTGTTCTGCTTTGCACACCTCTAGTGCAATTCTAGCATAGAACAACTTTCTAAGTCAAGTGAAGTCACTGTTAGTTCTATAAGAAACTCTACTAATATATACCAAACTCTAAATGCAGTTGCATCACAAAGTTCTTGCCATAAACAGGTGATTTCCCTATCTCATTTTGTCATAGTGTTCGTTTAGAATATAGGAGTGTTATCAGGCATACAATGCCAGTGAAGTTTTAATCTTCAAATTATTCTTCATATATATAGTACGTGAATAAATTTGCTTCCTTCAGCAGAATCAGAACAACATACTGATATTGCAGTAAACCATTCCTCTTTTTCCTCCCTGCCATATGAAATTAATTTTGCAAGTCTGCACATCTGCACATATACACCAAAAGCTTCCCTAGAAAATAGTGGGGATGCTACTTGCCTGTACAAAGGATAGTTTGAAGAAGAAAAAGTAACTCTAACACGGCATGCTAGAAGATAGTACATTTATAAAGTATTGCTAGTAAAGTCTAATATTAAAACAGTCACCAATGCGGAATGATATCCCGTGCATCATTAATCAGATGCTTTTTATCAGTCTGCAGTATTCATCTTAATATTGCAAACAAAACTAATTCTATTTTGCACTCTCTGTGTGTGAGCATGTGTGTGTGTAAAATTTAGTTGTGTATTAAAGACCCTGTTTGTTATATGTTGTTCCGTTGGCATATTCTGCCAGGTAATGGTCAATCATAGCACATTTCTGCGCAAATCTATTTATCCTTGAGCAAGTCTATCGTGTGCAAGTAGATTTTTTAGCATTATAGAATAGTTGAATTAGCAGATGACTAGGAATCAGGTCTTTGACAGAGACCCAGTTATCAGTCCCAAATATCCAGAAGCAATATCTGTTAAATTGTCAACACACATTGCTGAGTTTCAGTTTGTGAATTAAGAAATGTTTATTTTTAATCCAATTTCCAGAGAAACAAAGTCAATGAGGACATGACAGAGAAACCCATTTCTTTATAAATATTTGAAAGCCACATTATGTCAATGAGGTTCATCTTTTTTCATTTGATGTAATGTCTGGCCTTTAGAAAATGCCATACAAAGCCATTAGGATAGCTTCACCAGTGTTAAATGGTAGAAGTAAATTGTGATTGCTGAGAATAATATGCTTTGCCTGTAGCGTAAGCAGCGAAAAGGCTGAATAACTTTATTACCTTTAATAGTAGTTACAGCTATGCAAGTATGAGCAATCAAACCTCACTACTATGAAATGACTACCTGTGGGTGTTAGAAAGGAAGACGGAGTGCTCAGTTTCAAATTCCAGTGGAGTTGCTGTGTTAGTCCATTCCAGCAAAATCAGAAAGATGTCTTGTGGCACTTTAAAGACTAACAGATTTATTGAAGCAAAAGCTCTCATGAGCCATTTCATCAGATGTATGAAGTGAATTTTTAGCCAACAAATGTAAAATATATTTTAAAAAATGCCTTTGGGGATTTTTTTTTAAAAAAATTAACAGTTGGTTAAAAGGTCTTGAAATGCAAGACACATAGGCAATAATGTATTGGCACTATCACTTAGAAAAAGGAAAAAATGAACATAAACCAGCATGTTTTTTTAATGCTGCTGGCTGGAGCTGTCTCTTGCTTGGCTGCCATCCCACCACCACCAACCCACCACTGCTGGCCCACTACCACTTTGCTTTCAGTTTCCCACCATAGAAGTGAACCAAGCATGCACCATTGATACTCTTCTTCTTCAAGGTCTGCTGTTGTAGTGTGTAGTGCCCTTCAAGAAAAAAAAATATGGGTCAGTGGTTTAGAAGGAGGACTATGATCCATGCAATTTTGGCTCCAAATGCAAAAACAGCTTTCCCAGAGCCTCATTGCCCCACCCCACCCCCTTTGAAAATGTGCCACTGACACTGCTGTGCATGTGTTAAACTCAGTGGGTCTATGGTTTAGAGGGAGGACTATGGTTCATGTGATTTTAGTGTCATTAAGTATGAAAATAGTTGCTCTAAGAAGCATCAAAGGCCACATTGCAAAGAACAGGGCCACCTGAAAGAACAGGGACTACCCAGCTGTCTGTGTAACTATGTCTTCCATAGTACTGACTTCTATAGATGCCTTTAGAACCCTTGCAACAACTAACAGAATAAGAAACGTTTGGAACTCTAGGGAACAATATTTAAACAATTTATACCATGAAATGCAGATTAAGATTTACAACAATCAATAACATGGCCAGTATTCTTGCCAGATATCATCATTAGCCAAGAGTATTATAAGTATTTTGTTTAGGCCAAACCTAAAACAATAATCCTGTCTTTGCTTGATATCTCTGTTTTGTTCTTTCAACGTCTGCAAGTCCTGAAACCCACCTGCCCATCTTGGGGCATTTCAAAGGTGCAAAAGGATTGCTCCATCATTCTATCTGTGCTTATAAAGGAAAAGTCAAGAGGTCAAATTCCATACCATATAGAGTCCCAGATAAACATGAGTTTACGTTTTTGCCTTTTCAAGTTGCTTCTTGATGCTGGCACAACCCGTCTGGTTAATAAACCTTGAGTTTTAGGCCTAGCAGCAATATGCGTTAAACCAGATAAAATGAAATTGTAGTAAACAGGTAACTGACAGGCCAGATAAATTCCTACTATGAAATTAGAAAACATGAACGGAACTCTTTGTTTATGATGTACTCATTTCCAAGAACACTGCACTGCAGAAAGCATTTAGCTTGTCATGTACTTCTATTATTTTATTTTCCACTTCATTTGTTTCTATTACATAGCCTTGCACTTTATTATTATTATGGTTTTCTGTTGTTGCAAACATTGACATTGTATTCTGATCTGGTTATTTCAGTGGAACTTTTTGTCACGTTTTAAATGCAAGTTTGATCAAACTTACCTTCAATGGATAGACAGTGAAATCTACAGATCACTTGGATGTTTAATCTTGACTGCTCATAAGTAATGGGTGTTTTCCAGTGCCATTTTTGTTTCCACATTGCTTCTTTCCCTGTGAGAACAAATCACCTTGTGCTCTGTCAAAATTTTCTGCCTCTTCTCTGGGTACTGAAGGAGAATCAGGGCATGGGAACTATAGCTTGTCTTTGAATGTAGTGACTGGACTTCTCAACTGGAAGAAGGTTCCATACAGAAGTGCATTTTGTCTATGATTAATTTGTTACTAGCCTGAATAAGTGAAGACCCACAACAAAATTTTGCAAATACTTTTTAGTCTGCTCCTCACATAACCCTTAAATTCATCCATATATGGAAACTGTAACAATGGGAATGAATTATGGAGTTGATGGGGAATAATGTAAAAGGAATGCCTGATATTTTGTTGTGTAGAATTGAATCCCTACTCCCTATTTCTCCCTTTGCCACCTCATTTCTACTTCTATAAAATCTCTGCTCCCCTTTATTCTAGGGTTGCTGTTGGGAAGTCAGGAGATGCAGGATTCCAGGCTCTTTGGAGCAGCTGGTTTAGCACTTAATAGCACCTGAAATCACACAGAACATAGTCTTCCTTCGACTGGATTTTGAAATTACTAAATATGGCAGAAATGGACAAGCTAACAAGGAAGTTGAAAGAACAAGATACCGTGGAATATGCTATGAGTTGGGAGAAACTTAATAATTATGTAGAAAAAAAGTGAGACATGAAAGGCAAAATGTGGTCTTTGGATAGTTGTTAAGAGGGGAGAAGAGATCTTTACTTTATATTGGTTAGAGGTGAAAATATGAATATTATATAAGTAAGAATGATATAGTATATTTTATATTATAATCTTGAAAGTAATATTAGAGACTTATTATAAACACGGTAGATATAGATATGTTATACTATATATTATAATTAATTAGAAATTAATATTATAGGAGATAGTGATGTAATGTAGATGAAGGGAATGGAAAACTGTTGGAAGTCAACTGAAAAGGGGGGGAATGGGTGGGAGTGATATAATGTGATGGATATGGATATTGAATATTATGATTTGTGTATACTGACCCATCCAATAAAAAAATTTGATACAAAAAAAAAGAACATAGTCTTCCTTCTAAACCATCAACACACAAAGTTTTTCCTCAGTTACACTACACAGAACCACAACAATGGACCCTGAAGGAGGCAAGTGTTATTGGGTGCACACTATGTTGAGAAACTGGCTGTCCAAGGGATAGCAGGGCAGAGGCAGCCATTAAAAATAATCCTCTTTATGTTCACTTTTTTTCTATAGTGCCAATAAATTATTACCCTTGGTGCCATGTTTCTTTGTACTTACTCTCAGAGACGTATCTTATCCTTGCACCTTATAACTGAAGCCTTCAACAGTTTTAATCAAGTTTAATTGATTGAACAGACCACTTGTAGACACACCCACACCACGTGACCCTTTCCCTCAGAAACTGTCCAAGTATCCTGATTTGGGGGGGGGGTAGTGCCACAAAAAACCCCAAGATGCACCCCCTAAACAGGTCTACTGAGATGTAAGCCCCATGTTATTCAGTATTGCTTACTCTCAGATAAGTGTCTTTTGAATTACAGCTTATGATTGAAGTCTGCAATGCACATTCCCCCATCCAAATATTTCCAAAGCCGATAAGCTTGGAGGGATCTTCCCTTGTGAAGACCTGATTGGCAGGGAGACAATGCCATTTCTTGGGTAGAGATATGGGGAAAATGCACTCATGTGCAATGCGCTCATTCCCCCTTCCCACCAACAAAATTAATTAATACCATAAGGGTTCTCTCTCCTTGGGATTTGGTTGGTGAATGCTGTTAAGGAAAACAAGATGCTGCCATGCAAGCCCAGTGCCTAGTGCTGCTGCTGTGAGGCACACTTTATGCCAGCCCTTCCACATGGCACACTTTATGCTGGTGCCTCAGCGTATCCATGCTGATCAGCGCTGAATCAGCTTGGGCTCCTAGCATTCTGCAGAGCATGACCTTGAGATAATTTGGTGTCTGCTGATGAGTTGAGATGTGTCTGCTTGAAGCCGCCTTTGTGGCTGATGCCACTTAAAAAAAAATCATGCATGTTTTGTAACACTGTAATGTTGGAGCCCATCCCCTCTCCCCCCATCTTCCTGTCCCTGTATTTGCTGATCAGGCTGTCCTGTGCCAACCAATTTTTTTGGTGGTGCAGTGCCAAATGTTGTTTTCTCCTAGCTGAACCTATACCTGTATCTCCATTTAGGCAAGCTTGCTACTGTGATCCATAAAGACTATGAAGAAGAAAAACAGGTTGTTCTCCAAGTGGGGATCTATGCATTCATAAGACCGTCTTACCTTTCCCCACAACAGATGCTTTTAACTTTCTGTGGTTTCAATTTTTGGAAGGATTTAGCAGGAAGAGATGGCTGAACTCAATAAAAGAAGCAACATCTCCCAGTTTGCAAGATCTGAGCCAGTCTGTTAATGACAGGACATCATGGAGTTCTTTTGTTCATAGGGTCACCATAGTTTGGAAGTGACTTGATGGCACATAACACACACACAGCAGGAGGACACACTTTCCTGGTCAGGCATGAAAAGCTGTGGTTGTGCCTCTGAGGTGAGAGGATTTTCATGCCTAAAACTAGATACAAAAACATCTGGATTAATGTTTTGTGCAGATGCAAAGCCCATTATTGGGATGCATAGAGAACATAATAAGAAAAATGTATTTGGGGGAGCAGATCTCATAAGAGAAAGCCCTATTCTATTGCATGTCTGGTTTTTTTCCTGGATATGCAGAAGACTCTCTCGCATTTGTGCTTGTCCCCGTTGAACTAATTTCATTATCTGCATGAGCACAGGACTTCACTATTAGATACAAAGAACATTTTTGGAAAATGGTTTATGTGAATTGATTAATATACATCAGCTTCTGGAAAATGTACCTCAAGGAGAAAGTGGACATAAAACAGATCCTTAGTCTGGATTATTATTCAGATAATTTCTGGTTTATTGGAGACCATTTCTCTTCTTGAAAATGAACATATTGCAGGACACAGTTTTTGTGCATTGTATCAGGTGTTTAATAACATTTTAAATGAAGAAGCTTGCTTTTACTTTCAAAATCATTCAAACATAATTTAGAGAAATTGTTTTGTTAGTAGCTAATTAAAATAAAAATTGCTGACATGTTGCAAAGATGTACCCAATATTCACAGATGCTTAATAAATTGCGTTTGAACAAACCAATGCAAATTAGTTAAAATTAGTACAAAGTAACAAAATCTGTACATGTGACAAATTACTTTCACACAAAATGCCCAGCAAGTGACATAGCATTGCATTCAATAGACTGTTGTTAGGCTTTTAGGGTTGATTGATGTTTCTGCTACTTTATTGTATTTTATCGGTTTGTTATCAGACTCCGGCCCTACTATTATTTTGACAGCTTCTGCTACACAGTTTGTATTAATTCTTTTCTACTTGTATTTATTATGTTTTAGCTTGATTTTATTGTATGCCTTCTCAGAGCCTTTTTGAAGTTAACAAATGGCTTATATTTCAATAAATAAATAAATTTGTTACTGTTGCTAATATGAGAAGAAAACAAATCCCCTGAAGATGATGTGGTAAAAATGAAATGTTTTGAGCTGATTAGCTAAGTTTTGAACAATGCTAATTCACTTCTAGGACCCTTATTGGTATTTTGTTATTAGAGATGAAAAAATTCTATGACTGTCACAATCAGCTCAGTCAAAAGCCACCCTGGTCTAAATCAGATGGGTTTGTGCATTGTTTTGAACCAAGTACAATGGACACAGAAAAATGGGTCAGCTATAAAATCCTCTCTTCTTTTTTATTTCAGCCCATGTAATATTGTACTTGTATGAGTGCACAAACCCAGAAGAGGATATGCAAAGAGGAGGGAGATGAACACGTCTCTTTATACTTCTCTTCTACCACCACCAAAGTGGCATAGTAGGATTGCTTACTGTGAATGCCTTCAGGTGGGGCCTGAATTTCTCCTGGAATTACAAGCTACAGACTACAGAAATCAGTTTACATGGATAAAATGGCCATTTCAGAGGGTAGATTCTATGGAATCATGTCCCCACTAGAGATGGACACGAACCAAAATATCAACCGAATCTCATCACAAACCGAATCGGTTTGTGATTTGTGAACCAGCTGTTTGTAGGAGTGCATTCCTGACGAACCATGACAAACTGCTATGATTTTTAGGGTGGTTCGTTTGGTTAGTATTTTGGTTTGTCACTGCAGACAGCCTGGAGCCGATCAATCTATTCTCTAGGCAATGGGGGGGGGCAGGGGATGGACTTCTGCAAACCTTCTGCAGCCCTGGGAACACCAATGTCAGCCCTCCAAAGCTTGATAGGCAGCTCTGACTGCCAATCAGAGAGCTTCTATTCTGCTCTGTGATAGCAGGAGGAGTATAACCCCCAGCTCTCAAGCAAGTAGTTTCAGTTTCCAGCAGGCAGTTAGACAGAGAGGAACTGCTGTTGGGTTTTCAGTCACAGAGGGAGGTATTTGAAGCTTGAACTTGACATTCTGATGCTTAAGGTCTCTGGAGCACCTGCTTCTGTTCCACAGCCAGGCTCAGGGGCTAAGCCTAGTGGGTTACTCATCTGAGGAGTCTTTTATTATTATTTTGAGCACCTCCGCCATAGGGTTGCTAACTCCAGTTTGGGAAATTCCTGAAGATGTTGGGGGGGGGGAGACTGGAGAGGGTGGGGTTTGGGGAGGAGAGGGATTTCAGCAAAGGTATAATGCCATAGAGTTGAGGTTGTCAGCTCCAGGTTGGGAAATTCCTGGAGATTTGAGGGATGGAGCATGGAGAGGACAGGATTTTGGGGAAGGAAGAGACCACAGCAGGGTATAATGTCATGGAGTCCATCCTCCAAAGCAGCCATTTTCTACAGGGGAACTGATCTCTGTGGTCTGGAGATCAGTTGTAATTCTGAGAGATCCCCAGCCACCACCTGGAGACTGGCAACGCTACCTTCCTCCCAGAATTGATCTTCCCTCATGGATCGCCTCTGTCCTTTCCTGTACAAGAATATTTCTGTCTCCCCAAAGAACATCTACTCCTTCCCCCCAAGATTAACCTGCTCTCATAGATGTCTCCATCCTCCTGTCCTTTCAAAGAATATTCCTGTCTCCCCAAGAACATCTCCTTGACTGTCCCCTCAAAGGGTACTTCTGACCCCATTCCAGCCTCAGAGAAGTTTTTTTCTGCTCCCAGAAACCGTCATTCCACTCTGAGGGCCATCATTCCATTCTCAGAGGAAGATTCCCTAACTCCATTCCATGTTTTCATTGAAACTTTTTGAAGCTGCAATGTATTTCAATGGTGCCAATGCAAGTCAGAGCAGTTTATCTGTTCCCAGAGATGATCATTCCATTCTGGTGGCTGTTATTCCAGCCCCAGAGCAGTTTAGCTGGTCCCAGGGACTGTCATTCTGCTCTGGGGGCCGTCATTCCATTCTCAGAGGAAGATTCTCTAATGCCATCCCATGTTTTCATTGCAACTTTTTGGTCTGCAATGTATTTCAGTGGAACCAATGCAAGTCAGTTGGCATTTGTGGCTCCCATTATATCTAATGGAACTTTCCTGGGTGGCCCCACTTTAGGGGTCCATAACTCGAACATCCGAAATCCAATCTTTACCAAACTTGGAGGAAGGCTGGGAGAGAGACTACTGAAGAACCTCTCTGTGTTTGACATCTCTGACTGTCAAGGGGCTGTTCTATGACCCCTGGAAGTGACGTGATTAACCGAATGAACTAAATGAACCAGTTCACAAACCAAGCAAATTAGTGTAGGTTCATAGTTTGTGGTTCATGAAACGCGATGAATGATGAACCACCATTTTCCTGGTTCATGCCCATCTCTAGTCCACTGATCCCACCAACTCCATCCCCAAACCTCCAGGAATTTCCCAAGGCAGAGCTGGCAACCATATGGCACAGTGACTTTTGTATGACACAATAAAGGCAACTGCTCTGCCACTGAAGAAGTCCTGGTTAAAGCCAACAACATCCCTTTACCCTGTCATGTGAGGCTACGATCCATTGAGTTGAAGTTTCATCCTAATCTGTTCATTTCAGATATTAGGGTTAAATGGAACCACTCATTTGAACTTTAAAGTTCTAGGAAGAGCTATGTTTTGAAGTAGCAATGTATATGGGGGGACTGCGCATGCGTCGATCCAGCTAAGATGCTCCCAAAACTGCCTCCCGGAGAAATTTGTTATTAAGCTGCCAAGAAGAGAGATAAACTTTGGAAAACAGTCTGAAACATCTGTGGAAAAGTGCCAGAGAACCAGAGAGGTTGTATTCTCTGTGAGCCTTTGGAGGTGAGAGATATCTTTTGCTTCTATACTCCCTAGACGTGGGCTGGGGGAGAAGGAAAGAAGTGTAAAATGGCGACTAAAAAAGAGCTGAAAGATTTAACGCAGCTTATCACTACCTCAGAACAGAATGTTAGGGGTGATATTAAGGCACTCAAGAAAGACTTGAAACAGATGGCCTTAGAAATTAAGAGCATAAAAAATACTGCTGACAAGGCAGCCAAGAAAGCTGAAGCTAATGAGGCCAAAATTAAGAAATTGACCAGCAGATTAGCTTCTGTAAATGACCGTCAAAGGAGGAGAAACATTCGTTTGTCTGGCAGTCCTGAAGATATCTTAAAGACTGATTTGGAAGCAAAGCTAACTGAATGGTTTGAACAACATGGAATAAAAATTGGCCCGGAGGAAATAGAAAGAGCACACAGATCTCTCCGTCCCAAACCTGGTCTGGGAGCAAAGCCAAGAGACATTGTTATGGCATTTGCAAGAGAGAAAACAAGAGACATTGTTTATAAAATGCTAAAAAGCCAGAAGGACCTACAGTTTAATGGCTCTAAAGTGATAATAAGACAGGACCTTTCTCCAGAGACACTGCAGCAAAGAGCATTGCTAAAACCTTATACTCAAAGACTCTTTGACAGTGGAATATTGTTTACATGGGGATACCCAGCGGTAATTTTGGTATTTAGAGAAGGTAAACTCTTACGTGCAAAAAACCCAGAAGAGGCAAGGAGAATGATGGAGAGACTGGGAATTAGTACGGCGTCATTAGAACCAGAAAACACGGAGGATCAAGAAGCTGAGCAACAGGAAGCTTTTGATATTACTACAACTAGCACCGAAGAAGAAGAAGGGGGGTCAAGCCAGTCATTACAAAGCAAGCCAAAGCGCTTGAGAAAAGACACTAGTCACTCTTAGGTTACATCTGGTACTTCATAATAAGGTTTTGTTTGAAGATATAGCACTGATGTTAATTTATTTTTGATTTTTCTCATTGTGAATGGATAAAATATGAAATAAGTAAGGTGGCTTCTATTGAAACATGCTTAAACTAAATAATAAGGGAGGAGGGGATGGGAATGCGACCCTCAATTAAGCAACGAAGAGGTCAGGAGGCGTATGTCACTTGTATACCCCTTAGGGGATGCTCTTCGGGAAGGGGGAAGGGGAATGGGGGTGACCATCAAAGTGAGAAAGGACAGAAATGAGCACACATATATTAAATTTACAAAAGAGAATGGTTGAGATAATTAAATTACTTTCTTTGAATATAAATGGATTGGCTTCAGATCTAAAGAGGTACAGATTAAAAAATTTGATCAAAAAACAGGGAATAAATATAGTATGCCTACAGGAAACCCATAAAGGCAAAAAAGATAAGAAACCTTTACTGAATTCCCCATTATGGGAAACAAAGGTGGAGGCAAGAGGAACTAAAAAGGCAAGAGGGGTAGCTATCCTCGTACACTCAGGTTTAAAGATACAAGTATTAGATCAAATATTTGATTCAGAAGGGAGATATGTTTTTTGAAATTCAAGCTGAACAACAGGAAGTTCACAATAGCTTCTATATACGCACCAAATACAGGTCAAGTAAGGTTTTTAAACAAGGTATTTCAGAAATTACAGAATTTCTACGAAGGGGAATTGGTTGTAGCAGGAGATGTTAATTATGACTTTAAGAAAAGTAAAACTTTGAAACTTAAGAAATGGAAATTGAAGGACGCATTTACTTATGGAGGGAAAACACCACAACCTACATATTTTTCTAATAAATCTAAGACCTTTTCATATATAGACTATATTTTGATAAAGGAAACAAATGAGACGGAGGTGGTGAAAACAATAACTGAACCTATATGGATTTCGGATCATGCCCCTTTGATAGCACAATTCAAATTAAGCGAAGACCAGAAAGAAAATATGTGGAAATATAAGGCTAATATGCCGTTAACAGAGAAGGATCGGATGGATTTAAGAAGAGATATAGAGCTCTATTTTAGAGAAAATAGGAACTCAGTTACAGAGGAAGTGCTCTGGGATGCTGCTAAAGCAGTCATAAGAGGAGTTTATATTGCTAAAGAAATTAGAATTAGAAGGGAAAACAATAAGGAAAGAAGCAGGAAAATAAGTGAAATTATACAAAAACAAAAAGAATTGCAGGAAAATTACAGTAGACAGACTCAAGAACTCCTAAAAAAACTTTAAAAAGAACTAGAGAATTTAGACTCTTTATCTATGTGGAAGAAAGAAATATTAGTGAAAAATGAATATCACAGAATCAATATAAATACAATGAAAAGAATGGCCAATTACTTAAAGACAAGGAAGGAAAAGCAAAAAATTGGATGCATCAAGGGGGATGGGGATAAACAGCTTTTTAAGAATACTCAGATAAGAGAGGAATTTGCTAGATTTTATCAACAGTTATTTAAATCTGGAGAAAATCAAAAATTTGATGAACGGTTAGAAAACAATTTAACGACAGAACAGAAGGAGAGCCTGAATAAAGATATCACACGACAGGAAATAGCAGAAGTATTAAAGGGTCTAAAAAATAGAAAATCCCCTGGTTTAGACGGATTTACTGCAGAATATTATAAAGAAATGGCGGAGTTACTGATACCAGAAATGCAAAGATTATTTAACTATATATTAAAAGAAGGTAAAATGCCAGATTCATGGAAGAAAGCTGAGATCCTTCCAATTCTAAAACCCCAGAGAGACCCTTTAGATACAAATTCTTATAGGCCAATTAGTTTATTGAATCAAGATTACAAAATATTCGCAAAAGTTCTAGCTAATAGACTGGAAAAACATTTACCAAAACTAGTTAAGGAAGATCAATATGGTTTTGTCAAGAATAGATCTATAGCCCATCCATTGAGAAATATATTAAATGTTTTGTTTGGTAAAGAAAAGAAAACCCTAGCTCTGCTAAAATTAGATGTTTATAAGGCGTTTGACACCTTAAATCATAATTATTTAATGCAGGTATTGGAGAAATTTGGTTTTACTGGACCGTTCCTAAATACTATAAGGGAAATTTATAGGGGTGGTAAAGCAGTTATTAGAATAAACGATAGACATACTAGAGAAATTTCAATCCAGAGAGGAGTAAAGCAAGGTTGCCCATTATCCCCGATGCTATTTGCATTAGCAATGGAACCCCTAGCAGACAGGATTCGAAATAGTGGTAGAATTCAGGGATTTCAAATAGGTAAGGAAGAACTTAAGTTAAATCTTTTTGCAGATGATATTCTGCTGACAATAAGTAATCCACTACAGGCAATAAGAGAACTGCTAGTTATTTTAGAAGATTTCAAGTCAAGCTTGGGGCTTGGTGTCAATATTAAGAAATCTGAAATAATGTTTCTTAACGTAGATAGGGAAACTAAAAGAGAGATATTAGTTCTAACGGGGATGAATTCAGGAGTAAGTAAAATTAAATATTTAGGGGTATATCTTACTAGAAACATAGAGAAGCTACAAAAAAATCAATTATAATAAGGTTTGGACAAAGATAACAAAGAAACTGAAGGATTGGAAGAATAAACATTTGAGTATTTTAGGGAAAATTAGAGCAGTTAAAATGTTTATATTACCCAAGATGTTATATCTACTTCAGGTACTCCCAATAGAACTGGACCAGAAAGATATAGGGAAATGGGATGAAAATATTAAAAATTGGGTGTTCGGCCGGAAAAAAGCAAGAATCTCAAAAAAATTGGTATATATGCCCCAAGATGATTTAGGATGGGGACTCCCACATTTGCAAGCTTATTATGATGCATTTCAGTTGAAAGCATTGATGGAGCTAGAATGGAGGAAAGGGGATAAGTGGGTAAGATTTGAATCTGCAATCAATAAGGGAGCAGGTAGTTATGGAATTTATACTAGAGATCTGCAAAAGGAGATAAGACAAGCAAAAGGCCCAAGAAAAATAGCCTTGATTGCTTGGAAGAGGTGGAAAACGGCTATGATGCCACAGAACTCAAAATAGACTCCACTTAAGTATATCTGGGAGAAGGAGATGAACCCGAAATTTTGGGAAGATCTTAAGGCGGAAGGTATAACTAGAGTGAAGGACATGTACAATGGTCAAGGGGGTTTGTTACCACTTCAGGAATTGAATCAAAAATTGGGGGAAAGATATTGGTTAAATCTAATGGGGTTACACCAGTTAATTAAACAAGACAAATATAAAGAAGCTATTAAAAGGGAAGACAATAATATAGAACACGCATTATATGTGGATGAAATAAAGAAAGGGCTGGCAGGGAAAATTTACCTTGAATTGGTGAGGGATAAGGAGTTTATGTTTAGAACTCTAAAAAATAAATGGAATAAAGAAAAACAAATAACTTCTGAGGAGGTTAATAAGTTAATGGTGAATTTCAAGGCAATTAAGCTAGAAAAGTATAGAGAACTTGAAAGGAAGATTATTATGAAGTGGTATAGAACTCCTGCCCAATTGGCATACATGCTTAAAGGGATGAAACCTAACTGCTGGCATTGCAATGCAAAAGAAGGGTGGTACTCCCACCTATGGTGGGAGTGTCCAAAGGTCATAGATTTCTGGGACAAGGTACGGGGCAAAATAGCATTGGTATGTAAGGTCAACCTCAATATAGATGTAGATCTAATATTCATGGGTGTATTGGGAAACACTAGAATTGAGAAACAAAACCAGGATATTTTCAAAGCGATAATACTAGCTGCACATGCAGTGATTGCATACGGTTGGAAGGAGAAGTTAAAATGGACCTTAGAAAGATGGAATGATTACTTGTATGAATATATTCAATCGGATATGTTGGAATGTTTAAAAAAAGATAAGGCATGGGATGGAAAAATGGAGGAGATAAAAGAGAAATGGTCTGTATATTTTCAATGGGTATATAATGGAGAAGCCAATACAACTGGACTTCCGGTTTGGGATTCATGGAGGTCTAACGCAGCTCCATTTGCGGAGCTGACCGGACTGCCGACTGCCCGCGGCCGACTGCTCTCAGGCGGGGAGCAGGCAAAGAACGCTCAAGACCCTAGGGTGAGCTAGATCTCGGATGAGGGGGGGCTCTACTCAAGGAGTCTCCCCCCCAATCCTTGAGGTCCCACCTTGCGACGGGTCGGCTATAATCTCTGCGGCAGTTCTGGGGCCAATTCGGCTGGCATAAGACCTACATACCCAAGCTTCGATCGGGGAGGGAAGTCGAGAGGAGAATTTAAGATCGAAACAGCGATTACAACCCGAGAAAGTTGAAGAGAAGGTAAAGATCGCTATCTCTTGAAACGGGATGGATTGATAAAAACAGAGAGGAAAGAAAGTAGATTTTTAAACTGCAACAGACTAGTGAAAAGGAGGTGAAGACTTGGCAGGAGTTGTATTTTAAAAGAGACTAAATTTAAAGAAGTTATTGCAAAAATCGGACTATTGTTTTGAATACCTGTGGTTTTGGAGCTGTGGGAAAAAGACACCATCGCGAGACCTGCTGTGGGAAGACGGGAGACAGGAAGTGCGTAACAACAATAGAGTGGCTGGAGGGAAGCGGCCCTTGCCGACGGACAGGAAGTAGGGAATCGCCATTTTTGAAAAGGGAAGGGTCGCGGCTTCAGCGGAAGAGGAAGTAGGCCATCTTGGATTACAATAACATAGAGAAACCATAGAGAAAAGACGCCCGACATTTTGGATACAAAAAATTAATTTTGGCAAAGATTGGGACATTTGAAAAAAAGGAAAACGTTTAAACATACGCCACGGAGCTAAGGAAGAGAGCAGATTCGTGGGAGCGAGCTAAAGCAAGCCCCACGATGTCGAAAAAAGAGTGGCAATCGGCAATAGAAAATTTGGACAAAAAGCTTATAGACATGATGAAAGAACTTAAGGACACGAAATTGGAGCTTATTAAAGAGGTCAAAGAAGTTACACAGACAGTAAAGTCGGAGCTGTCAGAAGTGAAAAAAGGCGTGGAAACGATTAGTAGTGAATTACAAGGAACGCAGCAGAGAGTTAAAACAGTAGAAGACGCGATGGAGAATTTAATAGAAACGCAACAAACAGAGATGAGACTGGTGAAGGGGAGGATGTCAGTTGCAGAAACTAAACACATGGAGAAGCAGCTTCGTTTTCGTGGTCTGCCAGAAGTGGAAGGGAAGTCAGCGCAAGAACAGATGACTGAGGTGTTGGCTGATTACCTGGGGAAGGAGGAGGAGGAAATTGTGGCTATCCTAGATGTGGCGTACCGTGTGAACTCGAGAATTGCAACCCAGAGGAAACTACCAAGGGATGTGATTGTGCAGTTTACAACTAGAAACATGAAAGAGAGGATTGTGACAAAACAATTTCAAGATCCATTGGAGATTGATGGCAAGACGATTATCATAATGAAGGAACTGCCCAGATCAGTGTTACTGGACAGGAAAAAATATAGAGTGCTAATTCAAACTTTGAAGGACATGAATATCAGATACAGATGGGAGTTACCGGAAGGAGTGTCCTTTGAGTTTGGAGGGGCAAAAAAACGCATCAGATCTGAGCGGGAGATGGAGAGATTTATCAAGGACAATGAAAAAGACTTACCAACAAAACCATGAATATGGAGTGTAATGTATTATCTTGGAATGTAAATGGACTAAACTCACCGAATAAGAGGAAAAATATTTTTCATTGGCTACTAAAACAAAAATGTGATATTGTTTGTTTGCAGGAGACCCATATTAGAAAACAGGATGTAAAATATTTAAAATCTGGAAAATTGGGCAAAGAATTTGTAGCGGCCTCTAACAAGAAAAAAAGAGGAGTGGTATTGTATATAAAAGAGGAGCTGCAGCCAAAATTTGTTATGAGAGATGTGGAAGCTAGATTTGTAGCGGTGGAATGTAATTGGAATTTAAAGAGAGTGTTGGTAGTCGGACTTTATGCACCTAACGGTGCAAAGGAAAGCTTCTTTGAGGATTTAAGGAAGCATTTAGACGATCTTGTATATGACCAGATAATTCTTGCTGGAGATTTTAATGGAGTGACAGATTTGGAACTAGATAAAAAGACTACAACAGCACAAAAGAAAAGAGGACTATTGCCAAAGCTTTTTTTTGAGTTGATTCAACAAGAGACTCTCGAAGATGTATGGAGGAGAGAATATCCTAAAACCAAACAGTTTACTTTTTATTCTGCAAGGCATCTTACATTATCAAGAATTGATATGATCTGGGCCTCAAAGGACTTAGCGTTATGGACTAAGGAGGTAGAAATAATGCCGATGGTAGGCTCAGATCACAATCCAATTATGTGGAAATTTGGAAAAAGGAGAAAAAGGAAAGCCTGGAGAATAAATGAGGACTTGCTACAGGAAAGTGAAAATATGGAAATATTGAGAAGAGAGACAAAGTTTTTTATACAATATAACGTGAATAAAGAAGTACCAACCAGTAAAGTTTGGGACGCGTACAAGGCGGTTGTAAGGGGCATACTAATGGACTTAAATGGCAGAGCAAGGAAAAAGAAAGAGGAGAAAAGACAAGAGATTGAGGAGAAAATAAAGGCCAAAGAAATACAGTTAAAAAAGAGACCAGGGAAAAAGAAAATACATCAGGAAATTAAAATTCTTCAAGAACAGTTAACAGCAATGAGTAATAAAGAATTGGAGTGGAACCTTAAAAGACTGAATCAAAAAGCTTTTGAGGGTGCTAATAAACCTGGGAAATATTTGGCATGGCAATTGAAGAAGAAAAGGGAAAAGAAAATAATAAATAAAATCTGTGAAGAAAATAAAACGTACCTGGAGCAGACTACCATTAGTAGAGCCTTTTATAAATTTTATGCTAAGCTGTATAATAAAAAAGAAGTAACCAAAGAATCAATAGCATCATATTTGGAGAAAACCAAACTTCCAGAGATCTCGGAAGCTTGGAGAAATAAGTTGAATAGTGAAGTAACTGATGAGGAAATAAGTAAGGCAATACAATCCGCAAATCTAGGAAAGGCGCCAGGGCCAGATGGACTTACGGCTAAATTTTATAAGACAATGGCCAACGAACTGGCACCATTCCTAAAAGAGGTGATGAACGGAGTTTTTAGGGATCAAAGAATTCCAGACACTTGGAGCGAAGCGAATATATCATTGATCCCAAAAGAGGGCCAAGATCTGACTAACGTGAAAAATTACAGACCTATATCACTACTTAACAATGATTATAAAATTTTTACGAAGATATTGGCGGAGAGACTGAAGGGGTGGCTCTCGGAAGTCATAGAGGAGGAACAAGCAGGCTTTTTGCCAGACAGACAAATAAGAGACAATTTAAGGACAGTGATCAATGCTATTGAATATTATGACAAGCGTTGTGACAAAGAGGTTGGTTTCTTCTTTGTAGACGCTGAAAAAGCGTTTGACAATTTAAACTGGGATTTTTTGTTTGCCACTATGGAAAAGCTACAATTGGGAGAAAGATTCATCAGAGCAATTAAAGAAATTTATAGAGACCAGACTGCAGCAATTGTAGTGAATGATGAACTGACCAAGAAATTGACGATTAGTAAAGGAACAAGACAAGGTTGCCCGTTATCTCCATTGTTGTTCATTTTAGTATTGGAGATTCTGATGATACAAATACGACAAGACGAGGAAATACGAGGAATAAAAATAAAGGACTATTCATACAAGGTTAGAGCATTTGCAGATGACATAATGTTAATTGTAGAAGATCCATTGGAGAACATGCCAAAAGTGATAGACAAGATTAAGGAGTTTGGTGACTTGGCAGGTTTCTTCATTAACAAAAAGAAGTCAAAGATATTATGTAAAAACATGACTAAGCAGAGACAACAATTGTTAATGGAAACAACGGACTGTGAAGTAACTAGTAAGGTGAAATATTTGGGAGTTGAGCTGACTGCAAAAAATATAGATTTGTTCAAGAATAATTATGAAAAATTATGGACTCAGATAGAGAGAGACTTGATCAAATGGAATAGACTGAATTTGTCATGGTTGGGCAGGATTGCAGCAGTTAAGATGAATGTGTTACCAAGAGTAATGTTTTTGCTACAGACAATACCAATCATCAGAGACTCTAAACAATTTGAAAAATGGCAGAGGAAAATATCAGATTTTGTTTGGGCAGGCAAGAAGCCTCGAGTGAAAGTAAAAGTTCTACAAGATGCAAAGGAAAGAGGCGGAATGCAACTGCCCAACCTGAGACTTTACCATGATGCAATCTGCCTAGTTTGGTTAAAAGAGTGGATGACATTAAAGAATAAGAAACTATTAGCCCTAGAGGGATATAAAAAAATTTTTGGATGGCACGCATACCTATGGCATGACAAAGTAAAGGTCAACTCGATGTTCCTGCATCATTTTGTAAGGAGAAGTTTATATACAATCTGGAAGAAGTACAGAATTTACCTACAAGAAGGAACCCCTTTGTGGGTGGTTCCATACGAGGTGATAGATCCGAGAGCTGTTGATAATGAACAACAATGTTTAACGTACAAAGAAATAACTAAAACTGAAGTGTCTAAACTTAGAATAAAGACGCAAGAGGAACTATCACCGAACTACGATTGGTTCCAGTATAGACAGATCAGAGATTTGTATAACTCGGATTCTGTAAAGGGAGGTATACGAACAGAGAATTCGGAACTAGAGCAGACCCTTTTTAAAGAGGACAAGAAAAGAATATCCAAGGTATACCAAGTACTGTTGAAATGGTATACCGAGGATGAGACAGTTAAAACACAAATGGTGAAATGGGCTATAAATTTTAATAAAGAAATAACAATGGAGGCATGGGAATACTTGTGGAAAACTACAATGAAGACAACGACATGTATTAATATTAAAGAGAACATTTTCAAAATGATTTATCGTTGGTACATGACACCAAAGAAGATTGCGCTAGGAAACTTGAACACTTCTAATAAATGCTGGAAATGTAGAAAGCATGAGGGCTCCCTCTATCATATGTGGTGGTCGTGTGAGGTAGCTAGGCAGTTCTGGGGGGAAATAATAAGAGAAATGAGTGAAATTTTACAGTTTCAAATAAATAAGAACCCAGAACTCCTGCTGCTAAACTTGGGAATGGAGGGAATCCCAGCCCACCATAGGACGTTGATATTTTATATGACTGCAGCAGCTAGACTTTTGTATGCGCAGAAATGGAAAGTACAAGAAGTGCCAACTATTGAAGATTGGATCTACAAATTGCTGTATATGGCTGAAATGGACAAGATGACAAGAAAACTGAGAGATCTGGACTCAGGGCAGTTTAACACAGACTGGGAGAAGCTGAAACAATATCTGGAGAAGAAGTGGGAGGTGGGAGGAAAACTGTGGCAGTTTGAGAACTACTGAAGTACAATAAAAGTATAAAAGAGAGGGGTGACTTTACCGGGGGAGGAAGAGAAATGTGAATTTATAAGCAGTTAGATTAATTAATTGATTGAGATATATATAGATATGTAAAGGTTAATGGATAGAATATTGATAGAGAATAATTAACGGTTTAAACATGAGGATTGAGTAATTAACAATATTTTTTTTTACTTGATAAGACTTATATGCACCAAACTGAATGTATAGAAGAGTTAAAATGACTGACTATGTGATGAGTTATATAGAAATACTATAAAAAGAAGAAATGATTAATATAGAGAGAACAAATCAAATTGCTTGATTTAAATGTGGGAAATTTTTATGGTTTATGATATACAGAAATATTCAAAACTGGAAAATGGGATAAATTGTTTATCTAAAGAAGTATAGTTTGGATGTATAGTAAGTAAAAGAGGTAAAGATGTACTGCTTAATATAATGGAGAATATATATTTGTTTTAGATAGAGGAAATTAATAGAAGTAAGGGAAAAGGGACAGAGGGTGGGAAAGCTGTTGGAAGTCAACAAAAGGGGGGGAAAGGGAGGGGGTTAGAAACGAAAAATTAGGGGATAATTGAATGCAATGTAATGTAAAAATATCAATGTTCTAACCCAATAAAAATTTTACAAAAAAAAAAAAGAGAAGCCAATACAACTATTTTTGGAAAATTGGAAAAAATGTGCTCGTGGCTAAAAATTTAATTTGTAGTTATAGGATGGTCACCTTGTGGGGGGGAGGGTTACAAAAGGGGTAAAAGATGTATCATAGGAGAACTATGACTGTATTGAAATGTAATAATAAGTGATGCATCAATAAAAAAAAATGATGGCAAAGCTGCAACTAAAGCCAATTCACAGTATTATTCCTGTTAATGTACATTAACAGTCTTTTAACAATAAAATATTCATTATGAAAAAAAAATGAAGTAGCAATGTATATTCTTCTAAGGCGCAATATACTGACACCTGAAAAACCAGACTCCTGTTATTCCATATTCTCCAGGCATGTTTAGATTAAAACATGTATAGTTTACCTGTGTGTGTTAAAATAACTGTTTAATTATAGAAAAGAGTCCAGTAGCACCTTTAAGACTAACCAACTTTACTGTAGCATAAGCTTTCAAGAATCACAGTTCTCTTCGTCAGATGCATCTGACAAAGAGAACTGTGATTCTTAAAAGTTTATGCTACAGTAAAGTTGGTTAGTCTTAAAGGTGCTACTGGACTCTTTTCTATTTTGATACTACAGACTAACATGGCTAACTCCTCTGCATCTATGTTTAAATTATATATTTGATTATTTAGGACATGTGCAGTTATGCTCATATGCTACTGTGTCTGATCATTTGTAGACAACCATTACTTTTGTATACTCATACTTTTGTATAATTGTAATCAGGGCTCATTTCGAGGGGGAATGCACAGGAACACAGTTCCGGTAGTTCCTCAAAGAAGGCACATGTCACGTGGTCCCGCCCACCTGACTCTTGGGCATTTTGGGCCCGTTTCGGCCTGGATTGGGGCCAAAATAGCCTGGATCGGGCCTCTGATGGGTGGTGGATCACTATCCCGGTCAGCAGCGGCCTGATCCTGACCATTTTGTGTCCCTTTTCAGCCATTTTACCCCCTTTTTGCCATTTTGGGCCCAATTTTGGCCCTGAATGGCCAGGATTGGGTCCAAAACAGCCAGGATAGGTGATGTCAAAGGGTGCAGCATATGCAAATCAGTTATGCCAATGGCACACTTCTGGTGATGTCAAGGGGCATGGCATATGCTAATGAGTTATGTTAATGAGTTCCTCCAGCTCTTTTTCTACAAAATGACCCGATTGTAATTTTTAAAAAAATACCATCACTTCTCCGGATCTTCATCTCTCATTCCCAATCCCTTTAGTCCCTGATAATGCCAAGATACTTTGTGCTAGTAGGCCAGATTCTGACAATAAATGTTGTTGGAATATGTTCAAGAATTTTTTTTTTAAATCCCTCTTGCTGAATATTCCAGTTTGGCCAAAACTATTTGTTTAAACAGCCGGTCTAATTTTTCAGTTCTTCAAAGGTTACTGAATTACCCTCTCTGATTTCTACAGTGTGCATCTCCTGCTTATTGGCATTTCTCTTAAAAATTAAGTATGGATTTTCCCTGCAGTAAGATGATTGTTCCCTTTGAAAGATCCCCACCATGACCACTGTGGATTATACCAGCTGAGGTGATCAACCCAAATTTAGAGTATAAGGGAAAAGAATGGCTTACCCTCAAGGACTTAACAGAAGTAGCAGATAAAGAGCTGAAGCTCAAACCAAATGAGGAGTTGCCTTTTAAGTATGGTTGGTTACAATACAGACAGATAAAAGATGTATTTGACTCAGACCAAAGGAAAACAGGTTTTAGAATTAAAAACTCAGAATTTGAAGAACTCTTGTTGGGAGATAATACTAAAGCGATTTCAAAAATGTATAAATTGTTATTGAAGTGGTTCACAGAAGATGAAACAGTCAAGGTACAGATGGTAAAGTGGGCAATAAATTGTAATAATGAAATAATAGTGGAAGCGTGGAAACAACTGTGGAAAAATACGTTAAAAATATCAACATGTACCAGTATAAGAGAGAATGGCTATAAAATGCTATATAGATGGTATTTAACACCGAAAAAATTAGCCATAGCCAATAAACAGCTATCTAATAAGTGTTGGAAATGTAGGGAGCATGAAGGCTCTCTATTTCATATGTGGTTGATTTGCCATAAGGCTAGAGACTTTTGGTCTAAAATTTGTGTTGAGATGTCTTTGATACTTCAGTATAATGTTGTTAAAAATCCAGAAATGTTGTTATTATCTTTGCATTTAGAAGATGTTAATAGAAATGATAAGACATTGTTATATTATATGATAACAGCAGCAAGAATGTTATATGCTCAATATTGGAAGAAAGAAGAAATACCTGAAATTGAAGAATGGACAAGGAAATTCAAGATCTGAATATGTTTTTGGAAGATTGGAAAAAACTAAAAAAATATATGGAAAAGAGATGGGATGTGAAGGAACAATGATGGTCTTTCGAAGGGCTTTAAAGATATTAAGTAAGATAAGATTTAGTTAAGATCTTTACCAATAACGAGATAAGAACAACTATAGTATAGAAATAATGTGATGATAATAGTAATGGGGGGTTGGAGTGCTGTTGGAATATGGAAAAGGGGGAGGGGAGGGGTGGGGAAATATAACTGTGGGAAATAAAATGAATTGTACATGTGTTTTAATCTGATTGTATTGACCCATCCAATAAAAAACTATTTTACAAAAAAAAGAAAGATCCCCACCATGACATAGGCATCAGCTGTTCTGCAACTGTGTGGACCGGGCCTAGCACAAATATTCCACTGAGATAAAGTCCTATTTTGTTTATTGTCTGAAAAGCGCCAACATACACAGTATTCCTTATGCTTCTAGTATAGAGGGTTTTCATAACGACATCTAAGCAGAAAGGAGTTCCGATCTGTGCTGAACCTAAGTATATGGAACTGGCTGGAACACTCCTGTTCTTTTTTTATTATTAGTGATGCAGAATGTATTGGAAGAAAGGAAGGAAGGGGAACAAAAAAGAAAAGGAAGAATGGATGACTTCTACCCTGCATGTGGAGGAAATCTCAGTTGCTTTCGAGAAAAAATAATTATCAGAGCATGGATGATGGATTTCAAGTCCTCAATATGTGGACTGGTGCAATAAAGCAACCTTAACCAAGTGATGGTGTACAACAGTTAAGGAACTATTTAAGACAGAGAAAACAACTTTCACAGACATTCATACATTAACCACAGTAGGAATCTCACTGAGCACCACTGAAGGGGGAAGTGGATTTAGTGTGAGAGGTTTCAGGAGGTGGTGATGGAAAGGAGGCTGCTGAGTGTCCAGCAGTATCTGGCATGGATGTAGGTGATGACATCACTTGCTGGCACTAACTTCCGCTGTCACCAGCCATTTGCTTGCATTATCATCTGTAGGAGCAGTGAACCATCACTACAGCTCTCTGTGAACTAGCAGCTGAATCATCCCTGATTTCAGTCAACTGGATAATAAGCTATTTAAGGAATTTTAAATCAGTAGTCTTTGAACATCCTGCTTTTTAACAAATATATACAATCAGCAATAGGCAATGTCTTTTTAAAAAAACTATTCTTTCTTCCAAAATTATAACTAATGAATTCATAAATGCAGAATCAGTAATCCCAGTCAAGTCTTTTCCCCCTCAAACATATGACTCTAGGGTGAGCAGTGGGAGAATCGTAACCACCCAGGAAAATATATTTGTTTCATGAACACATGCTTGGAACACTGTCACCAAGCAGATACCTGTTCAATATTACTATGGACAGACAATTACCTATGAACTTCCCCAAGTAGATAGGTCAAACATAATTGCTTTCTATTATTAATACAGCTGTCTACATGCACAGTTGATTTTAATATAGCCATATTCAATCACAAGAGAGAGAGACGGATACATTTTTAGAGGAAGAAACAGTGAAATAGTCTAAAAGCAAAAAGCCATCTCAGCTATTTCACTTATTAATGCTTCTCTGCATAATAGACTTTCTAATGTAGCTATTAAACATAATATCCCTGCATTTCAGGGTGATCTTTTTAAAAAAATTCAAAGCATACTTTGTATTGTTGGTTGATATGAAGAATGGGTGAATATATGTACATGGATTCATCTCTGTGAACATATGATGATGCCATATACTAGAGCAGGTATGTATGAATTAACTGTGCCACATGGAGGCTGCTTCCACACACGTTAGATAATCCACTTTCAATACTCTTTAGTGAACATTTGAAACTGATTTTCCATGTGTGGAACAAAAAATCCACTTCAAAAGGATTGCGAAAGTGCATTGAAAGTGCATTATTCAACGTGTGTGGAAATGGCCGGAGTCTTGTTTACATCATTTCATGTGCCAGAGTACTTAATGGAGAAATCCATTCATGTGAATAGTTTTTATTAAAACTAAGTTTATTATACAGTCAACGGTCCTTTAAGATAAGGACAACTGTTGGATAAGACTGCCATTCATGTGCTTGTCAGGCAGAATAGAAGATGTTATCAGCAGACCACCAGGAGTTTATTATGGGGAAGGCTGGCAATGGCATGGAGACCATTTTTGACGCGCATTGGTAAGCAGCTGCTGACTGGTGGTTTGCAGCACAGAAATAGCTTCAATAAGATGATTTAAAGTGGCATACACATGGCGACTGTTTACTGTGCACTGGTCCAAAGAACTGTTAATAAAAGCTTCCTACAATATCAGTATTATTGAATAAATGACCTCAAGATTTTTTGGTAGGAAGCATTCCTTATCTAAATATATGATGTATGATATATTCTCTTCAGGTTATGTTAGGTTATTTCATTTTAGGTTGTGTTTATTAGTTATGGCTGTCAACCAGAAGGCCATCTCCTGGGAATTCAGTAATAAATATCGTAGCACTTTCTTATCAAGAACAGAATAATCCAAAGAAGAATGGTAGATTGCTTTTATCTTTGTGCTATTTCTCCCAGGAATAAATTATGGTTCGAGGGATAAATCAAACACAAGCCAGAACCATAAACCACTGAGCTCATATCAATTTACATGTCGATAATTTGGCAGACTGAATCTCAATTTATAGAAGGTGTGGTGACTTTTATTTGAATGTTTTAGAATGAAAAGGCAGAATGATGTCTGTAAACATAAACTTGAAAATCTCTTATGCGTGTGTGGGTGATAAGAGATTTTCATAGGAGATTTTCAAGTTTATGTTTTGGGCATGCAGGATTTGAATACATTGGAAGTTTCCTTTTCTGCTGTAAAGCATTCCACACGCTCCTGATGAAGGATTCCGATATCTGCCACAGATAGCCGGCCCCAGATTGAGCGTGGGTTGGAGTCTGCTTCACGGCTGGGCTTCACCATTCACTTGCCAAGGGGAGCCCTGGAAAGAATTGTTATAATTATTTCAAAAAGACTGTGGAAACTGTGGATGTCCACTGCAATGTGCCCTATATGATTATGTAAAAAGTATTGTATTGTTCATGTATGTGCCTGGAAATTGTATTAAGAGTATTTATTTGAACACAGTGATGAAATTTTGTAGCCTTTGCACTCTGAATACATTTTTGTAATTTTGTAGACTAGTATTGTATTCCCTGTGGATTGTTTTTTTCCCTCTTCTATTTGCTGTTCTCCATGGCCCGGCAGCACGCGATGTGCTGCGCAAGTCTGCCAGCCTCCGTAGGAGCAAATGGGCAATTTACCCCCTGCATTGACTTCAGGGGGCTCTTCCCACAGCGCTCCGGACCCTGACCCCCTCACTGGGAGTCCTGGGGGTTAACCCTTGCAGGTCATCCACCCAGTCAGGCTGCTCAGGCGCTTCCTCCCGGACCTGCGGAGAGGAGCATCCGACATGGCTGGGAAAACGAAACCGAATCGGGGGTGTGCTTCTTATGGGCCACTTATTTGCTCAACAGATGAAAGATACAAAAAACAAATGTCCCTCTTCTACCACATTATCTATGAACTTACTAATATCCTGAAAAACCTTTCTGATTTTGAAATAAGGCACTTATACACATATAACTCTAAACTGAAAATCACTCCATTATTTACTCTGTTACAATTATTGCTAACAAGTCATTTAGGAGGAAATGTTGTCCCATAAAAAACCCTATACCTCTCTTTTCTATTGCACCCACTAAGTGGGTCTAATTTTTCAAGAATCTATCACTTTTAATAAGTGAACAAAATAGATCTCTCCATTTCTTTCATGATCATAGAATCATGGAAGCATAGAGTTGGAAGGGGCCTTACAGACCATCTAGTTCAACCTCTTGCTCAATGCAGGAACAGCCTAAAGCATCCCTGACAAATGTTCATCCAGCCACTCTTTGAGAACTGCCAATGAGGGGCAACCCACCACATCCCTAGTCAGCCAATTCCTCTGCTGAATTATGCTTAATGCAAAGAAGTTTTTCCTAATGTCCAGCCAGTACCTTCCCTCCTGTAGTTTAAACACATTGTTTCGAGTCCTAACCTCTGTTGGGTATGGTTATTCAGCCAGTTCCCTATCCATCTAACTATCCTAGAGTCCAGTCTAGGGATGTGCGTTTCGGCATTCTGAATGCCGAAAGAATGCCGAAACAAAAGTGTTTCGGCATTCTTCAAGAATCCCGAAACGTTTCGGGGAATGCCGAAACGTTTCGGGATTGCCGAAAGAAAAACCCGAAACGTTTCGGGATTCTTTCGGCATTCTTTCGGCATTCGAGAATCGCCATTTTGATTTTGCTAGCCGTTTGCCTTAGCAAGCGGCTAGCAAAATCCTGCTGGAAGCAAAGGCTTCCTGCAGGCTCTTAGAAGAGGGGAGGGGGGGAGAAGGAGTGAATCACTCACTCCTTCTGTCACCCCCCACCCCTCTTGCAAAGGAGGATAGGGAATCCTGCTTTGCCTTGCAAATGCAAGGTGCAAGCATTGCATTGCACTTTGCATTTGCAAAGCAGCAGAGATTCCCGCCAAAACTAACAGGTAGGGGAGGGGGAGCAGGAGGAGGGTGGCTCTTGGAGTGTGGGTGGGGAAAGGCAGGGGACTGGGGACTTTAGGAGTCACCAATCCCACTGCTGCATTCTCATGCCAGCCAATAGATTTAAATCTTTGGCTGAGGCTGCAGCAGGGGATTTAAATTTGGAGCAAGACTGTCTGGAACACTTCTGTTGCTGCTGCTGCTGAGCTGTGACCGAGAGAGGAGAAGAAGAGAGACTGCACCTGGAGCCTGGAGGACATCTGCCTGGAGGATCAACTGTGCTGGACATCCTGAGAGGACACCTGGTAGGCCTTTTTAAAATTTTTGTAAATTTTTTTGATGCTGGGCAATGTGCTGCTGTGGCCTGCCTCTGCAAAAAGGTGTTGCAGTTTATTCTTGGCATGGCCTGGGGGACAGGTTGGGCAGACAATGTTTGATGGTGGGGTGGGGGTTTCAGCATTGGTTGTTGTGCTTGCCTTCTTTAAGCTTGATCCACTGTTTGAAGATTAAAACAAGAGTGTGCCAGCTTTGGGCCTACACAGGCCAGAAGCCTTTCTTCTGGCTGGCTCTCACAGTTGTGCTCCACAATCTGGAATGGTGTGGCTTGCTTTTCTGTGTCTGGTCCCCTGCTTGCAAGGATTCCCAACAGGCTCCGTCCTGATCAACTGTGCCAGCCTGTGGGCCACACACAGGTATGGCCTGGGGGACAGGTTGGGCAGACAATGTTTGATGGTGGGGGGGGGGGGTTTCAGCATTGGTTGTTGTGCTTGCCTTCTTTAAGCTTGATCCACTGTTTGAAGATTAAAACAAGAGTGTGCCAGCTTTGGGCCTACACAGGCCAGAAGCCTTTCTTCTGGCTGGCTCTCACAGTTGTGCTTCACAATCTGGAATGGTGTGGCTTGCCTTTCTGTGTCTGGTCCCCTGCTTGCAAGGATTCCCAACAGGCTCCGTCCTGATCAACTGTGCCAGCCTGTGGGCCACACACAGGTATGGCCTGGGGGACAGGTTGGGCAGACAATGTTTGATGGTGGGGGGGGGGGTTTCAGCATTGGTTGTTGTGCTTGCCTTCTTTAAGCTTGATCCACTGTTTTAAGATTAAAAACAGAGTGTGCCAGCTTTGGGCCTACACAGGCCAGAAGCCTTTCTTCTGGCTGGCTCTCACAGTTGTGCCTCACAATCTGGAATGGTGTGGCTTGCCTTTCTGTGTCTGGTCCCCTGCTAGCAAGGATTCCCAACAGGCTCCGTCCTGATCAACTGTGCCAGCCTGTGGGCCACACACAGGTATGGCCTGGGGGACAGGTTGGGCAGACAATGTTTGATGGTGGGGGGGGGGGTTTCAGCATTGGTTGTTGTGCTTGCCTTCTTTAAGCTTGATCCACTGTTTGAAGATTAAAACCAGAGTGTGCCAGCTTCGGGCCTACACAGGCCAGAAGCCTTTCTTCTGGCTGGCTCTCACAGTTGTGCTTCACAATCTGGAATGGTGTGGCTTGCCTTTCTGTGTCTGGTCCCCTGCTAGCAAGGATTCCCAACAGGCTCCGTCCTGATCAACTGTGCCAGCCTGTGGGCCACACACAGGTATGGCCTGGGGGACAGGTTGGGCAGACAATCTTTGATGGTGGGGGGGGGGGGTTTCAGCATTGGTTGCTGTGCTTGCCTTCTTTAAGCTTGATCCACTGTTTTAAGATTAAAACCAGAGTGTGCCAGCTTCGGGCCTACACAGGCCAGAAGCCTTTCTTCTGGCTGGCTCTCACAGTTGTGCTTCACAATCTGGAATGGTGTGGCTTGCCTTTCTGTGTCTGGTCCCCTGCTAGCAAGGATTCCCAACAGGCTCCGTCCTGATCAACTGTGCCAGCCTGTGGGCCACACACAGGTATGGCCTGGGGGACAGGTTGGGCAGACAATCTTTGATGGTGGGGGGGGGGGGTTCAGCATTGGTTGTTGTGCTTGCCTTCTTTAAGCTTGATCCACTGTTTGAAGATTAAAACCAGAGTGTGCCAGCTTTGGGCCTACACAGGCCAGAAGCCTTTCTTCTGGCTGGCTCTCACAGTTGTGCTTCACAATCTGGAATGGTGTGGCTTGCCTTTCTGTGTCTGGTCCCCTGCTAGCAAGGATTCCCAACAGGCTCCGTCCTGATCAACTGTGCCAGCCTGTGGGCCACACACAGGTATGGCCTGGGGGACAGGTTGGGCAGACAATGTTTGATGGTGGGGGGGGGGGGGTTTCAGCATTGGTTGTTGTGCTTGCCTTCTTTAAGCTTGATCCACTGTTTTAAGATTAAAACCAGAGTGTGCCAGCTTTGGGCCTACACAGGCCAGAAGCCTTTCTTCTGGCTGGCTCTCACAGTTGTGCTTCACAATCTGGAATGGTGTGGCTTGCCTTTCTGTGTCTGGTCCCCTGCTAGCAAGGATTCCCAACAGGCTCCGTCCTGATCAACTGTGCCAGCCTGTGGGCCACACACAGGTATGGCCTGGGGGACAGGTTGGGCAGACAATGTTTGATGGTGGGGGGGGGGGGTTTCAGCATTGGTTGTTGTGCTTGCCTTCTTTAAGCTTGATCCACTGTTTGAAGATTAAAACCAGAGTGTGCCAGCTTCGGGCCTACACAGGCCAGAAGCCTTTCTTCTGGCTGGCTCTCACAGTTGTGCTTCACAATCTGGAATGGTGTGGCTTGCCTTTCTGTGTCTGGTCCCCTGCTAGCAAGGATTCCCAACAGGCTCCGTCCTGATCAACTGTGCCAGCCTGTGGGCCACACACAGGTATGGCCTGGGGGACAGGTTGGGCAGACAATGTTTGATGGTGGGGGGGGGGGGGTTCAGCATTGGTTGTTGTGCTTGCCTTCTTTAAGCTTGATCCACTGTTTTAAGATTAAAACCAGAGTGTGCCAGCTTCGGGCCTACACAGGCCAGAAGCCTTTCTTCTGGCTGGCTCTCACAGTTGTGCTTCACAATCTGGAATGGTGTGGCTTGCTGTTCTGTGTCTGGTCCCCTGCTAGCAAGGATTCCCAACAGGCTCCGTCCTGATCAACTGTGCCAGCCTGTGGGCCACACACAGGTATGCTGCTTTGGCCAAGGTAACCCTTTTTGGTTGCTGGCCTGGCACTCACAGTTGTGCTCCACAATCTGGAATGGTGTGGCTTGCGTTTCTGTGTCTGGTCCCCTGCTTGCAAGGATTCCCAACAGGCTCCGTCCTGATCAACTGTGCCAGCCTTCGGCCCACACACAGGCCTGCTGCTCCGGCTTTGGTAACCCTTCCCGTTTGCTGGCCTGGCACTCACTGTTTTGCTTCACATTCAGGTTGTTTATCGTTGGTGGACCTCTTCTGGACTGGACTGCACTTGGTGGACATCGGCCTGCAGATCTCTGCGTGGAGGATCAACATTGCTGGACATCTGCACTGGTGGACTGGTAGGGTTGTTGTTAAATTTGGTTTTTGAGCTTATGTCTGCTGCTGTGCCTACCTGCGAGCATATGCTTTGGCTCTGTCTTTATGGCTTGGGCCGGGGGGGGGGGCATTTTCTGGTTGGGCAAGAGGATATTGTTTGGGGGTTAGGGGGGCCAGCATTGATCGCAGTGCCAGCTTTCTTTCATGTTTCATTTTTCAAGTTTGAGTGTGGGGTGGGCATGAACTGCTGTTTCACAGGACTAAAAAATGAGTGTGCCAGCTTCTGGCCTGCACAGGCCAGAAGCTCTGCTGGGTGGATGTGTTTTGTTTTGCTGCTGGTTGGCCCTAGCCTTTAAGGGGGGGGGGGCTGACTTGGCTTGTGCAACGGGGCCTTGAATTTTGGGGTTGCGTGTGCGGCGTGTGGTGTTGACTCTGCTAACATTTCCAATTTTCTTGACAGCATCGTGGAGGAGAGGAGGACCAGCTGCAAGACCGCCTGAACATCGCTGGACTGCAGGACTGGTGTTAGTGTGAGCGAGTCCGGGTTGACATTTGGGTGGCCTTGGGGGTGGGTTCTTGCTAGCTTGGGAGGGGGGAGGCTCATCTTCAAAACACCACATCCACACCCCACACCGACATACCACAGATACATCGGTCCCGCTAAATAGTGTCTCTTAGGTAGGTAGGCCAGTTGGTAGGTGATCAGTGGATAATTGCCCTCAACATAATTATTAGGGAAACCGAGCCTAGTTTTTTTTAAAAAACTAAATAGGGACTCAGCAGGGAAAGCATTAGTGAGTGAGTGTTAGGTTTGAATTCTATATATATATATATATATATATATAAAAATTTGTAATAGCTGTCAATAGGCTTCCCATTAGTGCCCCCATAACTAGGGTTCCACTGCCCATCTCTGGCACACGTGGTGGTGCCAGGCCGGCCCGGGCATACTAGTGTGTGAGTGTTTAAGGCTTCGTCACCTGTTATTGGGGTTTAGGGCCAGCTCAATTCCAGAGGAATTCAGCTGATTGGCAGGCTCAGGTTCCCTGACATAAATAGGGTTGCTTAAAAAGGCACTTGATTGTTCATCTCCAAGTCACAGAGCCACTAGAAACACAGATTTATAGCAGGTTAGTTAGGTCTTGAAAACAAAGTTGACCTTTGTTTTCTAAATCTTTTCTGATTAGTTAGGGTTGAATTTGGGAGGGGAAAGTATGTCAGAGAGGAAAGCAGAGAGGGGACCCGGGGGAAAGGCTAGGGAGAAATCTAGAGGGGAGGAGGGGAGGGGGAGGGGGACTGCTGCGGCAGCCCCTCCATCTGAGCGGAGGAGGCCCTCCCCTGCGCTGCTGCCGTTCACCAGCCTGGCTTCTGGTGACAGGAAGAGGGTTCGCAAGACTCTCTTTCCTGAGGCAGCTGCTGGAGGGCCACCCCCAACCCGGGTGCGTGAGGCAGGGGCTGGCACTGGGCAGGGGCCTGCTGCTGAGGCTCCTCCTCCTCCAGTGGTTGCGAGCCAGCTGCTGGAGGAGGGGCAGCATGTGGTGTCTCCTGGGATGGGCGCGGAGCACATGACTTTCCCTGCGCTCCCGCTCACCCCAGGAACCCGGAGGATGTTGGAGGAACTGCCCGTGAGACCCCCCCTGGGGCGGTCCACCCCAGTTTCCTCTGAGGCCAGCAGCAGGCCTCTCGCGGCTGTGCAGGAGGAGAGGACGCGGGAGGAAGAGGCAGAGACTGTGGTGGAAGAGCCCACATCTCTGCCCCTTCAGCCTCGTCCATCCCCACCTGCCCGGCCGAGAGTGGGACACGGTGTGTCCGGCCAGAGCACCTCACAGGAGGTGCCGCAGGGTGGTCCCGAACGCGCTTCTCCTGGGAAGCGTGGGATGCCCTTTTCCTCCGAACTCTGGAAGCACTTCCAGACAACGGAGGATCCCCGAGCAGCCCTGTGCCTGCATTGTAGGCAGCGCGTCAGCCGTGGCAAAGATGTGTGGCATCTCTCCACGTCTGGGATGAGGTACCATATGAAGAGGCACCACCAGGCGGTGCTTCTTCGGGAGGAGGGTTCGAGTGGCGCCGCACGGCCGCCAGCTAGCCAGAAGGAGGCAGGCTCCTCTGGTGCTCTCCCCCCAAGGGTACCTGCAGGAAAGGGACGCCAAGCCTCTCTCCCGGAGATGCTTGGTATGCAGGGCGCTAGTGTGCCCAGAGAGGGGATCCGGAGGGCGAGCAGGCGCATCACGCGCCACATCGTCAACATGATAGCAGTGGATGGGCAACCGTATTCCGTAGTTGAAGACTTCGGCTTCTCAGGGCTGCTCCAAGATTGCTTTCCCTGGTACGCCGTCCCTGCTCGCACGTCGTTGAGCAGATCGGTGGTGCCCTCGTTTTACAGGGCTGCCAGGGATCATGTGAAGGCACAGCTGTCCCGGGTTGCCGGGAGAACTGTGCACTTCACATCGGACATCTGGACCTGCCCAAGTGTGCAGCAAGCGTACCTCTCGCTTACTGCTCACTGGTGGGAACCCGAGTCGGTTCTGGGTGGGGGCCGGGGGGAGGTGCCTAGCACAGCTAGACAGGGAAGGATGCGAGACCGCCAGGCCGGCTACTGCAAGGCCTTGCTTCACGCCGAGGTGCTCGACGTGTCCCACACGGCGGAGAACATCGCTGCCACCTTAAGGAGACAGTTGGACGAGTGGATAGGCCAGGGACCCGCCACCGTGGGATGCATGGTGACGGACGGTGGCAAGAACATGAGGGCAGCGGCGCATCTAGTGAGCCGAGAGAGCGTCTACTGTGCCGCTCACAAGCTTCACCTAGTGGTGAGAGATGCGCTGGGGTTGGGCTCCTCGAAGGAACCCGTGGATACCCGGACCCGTGAACTCCAGTTACTTGTCCAGAAATGTCGGAGGCTCACGGGTCACTTCTCGCGCAGCGTGAAGGCCACGCACGAACTGCGCCAGACACAGGTCAGGACAGGTGTGCCAGAGCACGCTCTGATCACTGACGTCAGCACTCGCTGGAACTCCACCTGCGCCATGCTTGAGCGCTTGGTGGAGCAGCAGGCCGCACTCCACGCGTGGCTCTCCGAGCACCGCGGTGCGAGTCAGGTGGGTGAGTTCAACCGGGAGGATTGGCTCACCATCACCCAGACAGTGGAGGTCCTGAAGCCCTTCAAGGACTTCACTGTGGCGGTCTCGTCAGACACGGCGACCCTCGGTCTGGTCATTCCCCTGGTGCACACGCTCCAGAGGAATCTGGCCACCCTTGCAGACCGGGTCGCGCCCCGTGCTGACCTTGTTCCAGCGGTGCGCGCATTAGTGAGAAGGCTGCAGCAGGGCATAGCTGCCAGGCTAACTCCTCTCACTAAGGAAGAGTCATACATGTTGGCGACCATGTGTGACCCGCGCATAAAGGGCACTTTCGCCGAGTGGGACGGGAACCTCACCCAAGCCAGAGACGGGCTCTGCTCTTGGGTGAGGCGCAGGCAGGCCAAGAGGGGACGCCTGTCGACAGGGGGGACGCAAGAGGGGCCCTGCCGTGCGGGTCCCTCTGACGCCCCCTCTGCGCAGGCCCCCCCCGAGGCCACCACCGGAGTGCCGATGGAGATGGAGATGCTCCGGTGGGCCCTCGTCCCCTCTGGGGTCGTGAGGACCGTGAGAGAGGATCCGGCGGAGGCGATGGTCAGGGACTACCTCGCGGAGCCCTGCGAGTCGCTCTCCACCGATCCGCTCAGCTACTGGGCCAGGAAGGAGTCGGTCTGGCCGGACCTCTCCCTCGAGGCGCAGCGGCTGCTCTCATGCCCTCCGACGAGCGTGGAGAGCGAGCGCGTCTTTTCACATGCGGGCGACATTGTCGGCCCACATCGCACTCGCCTTCTCCCATGGAGAGTCGAGCAGTTGACCTTCCTGAAGGTCAACTCTCGCCTCTTCGATTTCTCAGGACTGGACTTCCAGAGTGACTGAGGTGAGCCCAACTTGTGGCCTGCATCCTCTATGAGTCCAATCCTTTGGAATCGCGCTCTCCCCTGTATAAAACCCTGTATATACAGTTAAAACCGGCCAGTAGAGGGAGGGTGGTTAGGAACCAGTGGCAAAGGGAAAACACCCAGCAATTTGAAAGCCCCCCCCCAGGGTATTCAAAACATCTCCCATCACTGAGACATACCCTGTGGGACCAAATTTATTATGAAAAATAATGCCCCAGAAACATGGATTGCTACTGGAGGGAGAAACAGGTTAGATAGGGATTGCTTAGGTGTTTTTATCAGATGAAATCATTGTAAAAAAAATTGTAGAAGAATTGTTGTACTGTTTTTTGAAAGTTGATGTTCTGTTCATGTAAAAAAAAGGAAAAAAAAAACAAAAAAAAATGTTGTGATTATGTTTTTTAAAAGTTGATGTTCTGTTCATGTAAAAAAAAGGAAAAAAAAACCCAAAAAAATGTTGTGATTATGTTTTTTAAAAGTTGATGTTCTGTTCATGTAAAAAAAAGGAAAAAAAAACCAAAAAAAAATGTTGTGATTATGTTTTTTAAAAGTTGATGTTCTGTTCATGTAAAAAAAAGGAAAAAAAACCCAAAAAAATGTTGTGATTATGTTTTTTAAAAGTTGATGTTCTGTTCATGTAAAAAAAAGGAAAAAAACCGAAAAAAAAATGTTGTGCTTATGTTTTTTAAAAGTTGATGTTCTGTTCATGTTTAAAAAAAAAAATTTGATGTTAATGTTGGGTTTGCATGGTTGGGGGATGCGGGAAGAGTGGTGGATGGGCACCGGCCAATGATGATCTCTCACAGATGTTCCCAGGTAAATTCTGAGGCTGGTGTGGGGGTGGGGGGAGACCTCTGCAGAACTGCTCCAGAAATACCATTGTCCAGTGCCTTGGAAGTGCCCAGTTCAGCTTTGTGTGTCTGAACTGAAAGCACAGCCACAGGAAATGACATAGGTTCTGCTGGACCCTGTTGCAGTGGTTCCCCCCCATTAAGTCGTTTTATGGAGGGAGAGTTGTATTAGGCTGGTAGTTATTATGATCATCTTCTGTTTCCATGCCCTGTTGTGCCCGCTCACTATGTGACCTGTTGTAATGTTCAAAACTTTACTGTTTGTCCATTTCAAAAAAAAAAATGTGTTTAAGATTCTCTGATGTGTAGTTAATTGTGTTGTGTTGTGCTATGAGGGACAATAAGTGTAATATGTTGTGATTTGTTGACCACTTGTAATTTGAAAATGAGAAAATAAAGGTTTTTTAAACTTAATGATTGTGTGTCTGTGTTCCCTTCTTTGATGGGAGGTTGGTTCCCAGCATAGGGAACAATGGGGCAGGCTGGCCAGCCTGTTCCTGGGGTACTCGGTGTGGGGCAGCTGAGGGTGGTTTTGGTTCTGAGAGGGGCTGAGTGGAGGATTTGGGTCTGTGTGTGGCAGCTGGGGTGGGGGAACTGGGTTTGTGTGGGGCTGTAAGGAGTGGACTATGGGGGATGAGAGCACTGGTCGTCCCTTTTGCCCAAGTAGGCCCCTGCTACTGTCCTGGTGTGGGCTTCCATGCCTCTATCAGTTGCTGGCCCTCCTTTGCCATCTTTTTCAGAAATTTTCCTAGGGCTGCCAAACTCCTGGTTGGGCTTGAGTTCAGGTTAGAGAGAGTAGTTCCCTACAGATAAACTGGCTGCTTCCAAGGGCAATCTCTTTAGAGGGCAAATGCGGACCATGGATTCTGGGGGAGATCCCTACTCAGATTTTCCTTTGCACAAGTCCCACCCCCAAATTGCCAGTAACTTCCAAGGCCAGAGTTTGCCACCCCAGAGAGATCCCGTTCCCACCCTCTTAGCCTTGGCATGAAAGTTGTAGCCCCCATGGAACGCTTCCAGGTTCCTGATTCCAAGCCCAATGACACCAATGTAAGACAATCCAGACCTCCATCAAAAATGGATTTTAAGTAGCAGTGGGATTGGGCTGCATTTCAGTCATTCACATATCTGGTTGTGTTCCCAAACATTTAGCTTATGGTTTTTTAAATCGGCGTATGGCACTTAAGGACACTTTTAAATGGTTCTAAAAACATATTTTTATTATGAAGTATTTAATGTGGCATTGATCAAGGGCAGGCCTTTTGGCCAAATGAGCAGTATCAGTACAGTAAAATTTAGACAAAGCTCATAGGAGGAAAAAGCATTCACACTGTGAAGTGGGAAGAAAGTTTCAATTTACATGTACCATGGACTCCGAAAAAGACATGTCCAGACCAAATCAGGCCTGCTTTCTCCCTTGAAGATATCAATTGATGATAGTGCTTATGTCACATCATGAGAAGACAAGGTTCACTAGAAAAGACAATAATGCTAAGAAAAATTGAAGGCAGTAGGGAAAAGAAGAATACCCTAGATGTGGTAGATTGACTTCGGTTTGCAATACATGGACAAGGTTTTTGGGATACTGTGGAGCTCAATATAATTCTAAAGTACACCACAAGTGATTTGAATGCATAAAACATACAGACACATACACATAAAATGTATATACCCCCTCCCCACCAAATTAAAGGTTTATCTTATGCCCCGGTTTTCTCCCCCATGGGAACCTAGAGTGGTTTACACATTGCTGTTCTCCCTTGATTTGTTTCACCCTCATCACAACCAGGCTAACAATAGACAGCTGCTCCATGCCTCACATTGGAGTGACTCCACCGATGGCCTTCTTAGTTGTATGAGGGGGTGGAGGGGGGGGGAGGAAGGAAACAACGCACTCCTGCCCACTCTATCTGGGGCCTAGGTTGCCAAATTGCTTGGCCTTGGCAAGGAGCCAGTGGTGGGGCGGCACTGGTTCTGGGGCCCCGTCAAGAACATTTGTCCAGGGCCCCAAAATCACCTAGACTGCCTCTGGAAAACACAACACAATTGTTTACTTAGGCTGAGCCAAGAACATCCATCAAGCCTACAAGGCACAGAATCAGAGTCTGCCAGATTCTAGACCAACTCTCTAGCCATTGCACTACAGTGGATATCTAAAAATTGTTCATACCCCCACCAGCAACTTGAACATTTTTCTCCAAAAGGCACACAACTTGGCTGGGTCTCAAAAAGGACTATGATGCATGGGCCTGTCAATGCATACTGGTACTAAGGCTCTGGCCGGGGGGAGGGGGGCATTGTGCCAATGCCACCCTGGCTTTGGAAGGGGACAGTAAAATAGAAGAAATAATCTAGCTTCAGTGCCTCCCCCCCTTCTCTCTCTCTCTCTCTCTCTCTATAATGTGAGTGAAAACATTACTATACCATCACTGAAGCCTACAGGATACATAGGGTCTGTTCACACACGCATGATCATTTAATGGCAATGCTCTGGCATGATGATGTCTGTTCTAGGAAGTGATGTGATCATCACACAAGGCTGGGGAGCACGCACAATTCACAGCAGGCAGATTTGGGCCACAAGGGATCCTGCTTTGGCCTGCAGGGCCCAAATCAGCCCACTGCAAAGCACAGGCATACTCTCAGGGCAGCCAGATGACATCAGTGACATCACGGCAGCAGCCCCTGGAGCGTACCTTGAAGGCTCATTCACTGACTTTCCCCCTTCGGGGTGATAGGTGAGAGTGGGGGATCCCCCACCAAGGGGAAACGGATCCCTAATTGTGTCTGAGGTTGTGGAAATCAAATGGGTCATATTGCTTCTGTCTTTGAGGGACTTACATGCACATTATATTTAACTCCAGATTTCTTGATTGTCAAGGAATGCATGTGGTGGGGGGTGGGGGGAAGGGTGGGAGAAGGGCCCCTGAGGGTGAGGGTGGCATTTGGCATGCAAAATGCCACCCCTGGCAAGACAAGCCTCTCCCAGCTGTCAGTGGTAGAGATGAGAGCAGAGCACCCACTTGGGGAGGCCATGAAATGGCCCCCCCAAGTGGGAGCAGGCTGAGCCTTGGTGGGGGGATGGGAGGAAGGGTGGGAGAAGGGCCCCAGAGGGTTGGGGGGGGGGATTTTGTTGCAGTGGTTCCCCCCCATTAAGTCGTTTTATGGAGGGAGAGTTGTATTAGGCTGGTAGTTATTATGATCATCTTCTGTTTCCATGCCCTGTTGTGCCCGCTCACTATGTGACCTGTTGTAATGTTCAAAACTTTACTGTTTGTCCATTTCAAAAAAAAAAATGTGTTTAAGATTCTCTGATGTGTAGTTAATTGTGTTGTGTTGTGCTATGAGGGACAATAAGTGTAATATGTTGTGATTTGTTGACCACTTGTAATTTGAAAATGAGAAAATAAAGGTTTTTTAAACTTAATGATTGTGTGTCTGTGTTCCCTTCTTTGATGGGAGGTTGGTTCCCAGCATAGGGAACAATGGGGCAGGCTGGCCAGCCTTCTCTGCGGGTGGTGGGGGGGTCAGGGGGGTGGTTGTCTGTGTGCCAGGGCAGGTGCTCTTTCCCAGGGACGATTTGGCACTGCCACCATTGTGGCACCCCTTGTCTGTGCAGAACTGCCCTGGGAAAGAGAGTTTAGGGGTTCCCAAAAGGGGAGGGCAGGCCAGCCTGTTCCTGGGGTTATGGTGGGTGTGGGGCAGGTGGGGGTTGATTTGGGTCTGTGAGGGGCTACTGGGGGGATTTGGGTCTGTGTGTGGCAGCTGGGGGGGAATTGGGTTTGTGTGGGGCTGTGAAGGGTGGACTTTAGGGGCTGAGAGCACCTACTTGGGGAGGCCATGAAATGGCCCCCCCAAGTGGGAGCAGGCTGAGCCTTGGTGGGGGGTGGGAGGAGGGGTGGGAGAAGGGCCCCAGAGGGTTGGGGGGCATTTTGCATGCAAAATGCCACCCCTGGCAACACAAGCCTCCCCCAGCTGTCAGTGGTAGAGATTAGAGCACCTACTTGGGGAGGCCATGAAATGGCCCCCCCAAGTGGGAGCAGGCTGAGCCTTGGTGGGGGGTGGGAGGAGGGGTGGGAGAAGGGCCCCTGAGGGCTGGGGGGCATTTTGCATGCAAAATGCCACCCCTGGCAAAGGAAGCCTGCTTCTTCATTTTTTCCCCATAGGAAATAATGAAGAAGATGCTCCTTTATGGGAGGATGGGGGGACCTGCTTTGGGGGGCCATAACATGGCCCCCCAAAGTCCAATCTGTCTGAAACTTGGGTGGGTGTTAGAGAAGGGTTAGAGGAAGGTCCCCACCAATTTTGGGCTTATTTGGTGGAAAATGCCTCCTCCAGGCGTCCTGAAAGACGGAGGCATTTTCCCAGCAAAAAAACCCGAAAGAATCCCGAAAGAATGCCGAAATAATGCCGAATCCCGAATCCCGAAAGAGATTCTTGTTTCGGCATTCGGCTAATGCCGGTAGAGAATCTTGTTTCGGGTAATCCCGAAACAAGAAAGCCGAAAGTTTTTTCCTTGCACACCCCGTCTATAGTCCTCCGGTTTACCCATCAGAACAGCATAAGGAACTTTGTCAACAGCTTTACTGAAATCCAGATAAACTACTTTGACAGCATTCCCATGATCCGGTAAGGCTGTCATTCAGTCATTGAAGGAGATGAGGTTGGTCTGACAGGACCTGTAGGGGACAAATCCATGCTTACTTTCCTGTATCACCGTGTTGTCCATCAAATTCTTGCAGAGTGATGCCTTTAATATCTATCCCAGTATCTTCCATTTTTCTTCCTTGCACTAACAGAATTTCACATTTTCATATTTACAAACAAAATATCTATTTCTGCCATAACCACTAGCGTTCATACATATACATACACATATACATATATACTCTACACAAATAAAATCAGTTTTGGAACTTACAGGCTGCAAGCCTATTATTTACGAATATTTCCTTTTCCATGTTCTGTATTCTGCTTGTTTTCTACTTTGAACTACTGTTAAATTCTGTAATTATTTTTTCTCATTTACTCCTAGATTATCTTTAACTGGGCTGTTAATCTATCAGCTGGTCTGTTTCATTTTCTCTGCCACAGTGCCTCATACAACCATCAAGTTGGGGGTCACAAAGAATTGTGGTGAAGGGGATAAACAATTGGGAGCCTCTCCAAAACTATATCTCCCTCTAGAGGAAACAAAGATCTTATGGGCTTCAGCAACTCAATTTCCCCATCTTCTTCCCAGCGCTGGTTTTTACATCATCTCCCTTTGGCATCATCAATGCAACCCCTCAGAGACCTGGTGCAGGTGGCAGGGAGGCCTGGCATGGCCCTCCCAAGGCCTCAAAGTGGCCACAGAGCCAGTGAGAAGGCCCAACCTTCCCGCTGCCTTACTGGGCCTTCCCGGGGCTCTAGAGGCCTGCACCGGTGCGCTGGGCCTTCCCCCTCCCAAGGCCCTGCAGTGAGGGAGAAGGCTGTCACACTGGTGTGGCCCTCCAGAGATCTCTTTGGGAGGGCTGCACCATGGAGGCCTTGGCCACTGCTTCTCTGGGCTTATCCTGTTACAGGTGCAGTTTTGCTGACGATTCACTGTGCCAATGCCAGGATAAAAACTGAGTCTTAGGATATTTCAGTGTTAAACATGTTTTTCAATGCTTACTATCTTGCATCAGTTTCTCTCCATCTCTTTCAGCTTGTTTCTTCCCCTACTTTACTTAACCATGGGGTTGGGGGAATGACATGACACCAACATCCGTGCAGAAATCTTTACTCATAGCATGCACAGAAAAATAGCATGTCAGTGAAAAGACTAACCTGGAACTCTTCTTCCTGACATCCAGCTTTCTACATGCAAAAGTAGAATACGTCATTCTGTACTCCTCCATTTTATCATCATAACAACTCTGTGAGGCGAGTTAGGCTGAGTGTGTGTGATTGGTCCAAGGTAACCCAGCAAGCTTTGATGGCAGAATGGGGATTTGAAGCTGGGTATCCCAGATCCTGGTCCAATACTCTATAACTAGACATGGGCACGATCCAAAAAATAATCCCGATTTAGCTGATCGTGATTCCGCGGCGGCACCGAACCCACGTACCCGAACCTCACCGTTCAAGTCCCGTTTCCGATACAGAATCGGGAATCGGGAAGGCCGACGTGGGAGGGCACCCTGTGGTTTCCAGCGCTAAAGGAATGGTGGATGAGGAGGATGGCAGCCGCTGGGCCCAGCAGGCCCATGGAGGTGGCGGTGAGTCGCCTCCCCTCAGGGGGCGGGGGGGGGGTCTGTCCCCACGGGAGTGTGCCAGTACTGTCACGGGGGGGACCAGAGGAGATAGCTCCCTATTCCCTAATTCCCTATCCGCTGAAGCCCAAAGCTAAAGCTCCCCCCCTCTCTCTTGCGCTTTCTCTCTCCAAAAGTGGCAAGCAAGAGCTCGCCTCTGTCCCACTCCACCCACAAGTGGAAAGTGAAACTTTGTTGTGCAGCACATGGCTATTTATAAAGCCTGGGTCTGCTACGCAGGAGGGCTTTGTTTGGCCGTAAGAGCTGCCTCTCAGGCTTTGCAGGGATGAGATTCGAGTGCCCGTGGCTACAGAAGAACACCCCCTTCCCCCGCCCTCCCCTCTCTTCTCCCAAATGGACAAGACGGGCACGCGCTTTTCTGGCTGTTCCGTGGTTGGAAGGAAGCCCTGCTGATCAAGGAAAGCTGGGCTTCCATTCATGTTTCCAGGGTGACAGAAGGAGGGCAAACAGCTCCGGCATTCCCCAGGCTCCATTTCCACGGGGCTCCGTTCCCTTGGGAACAGATGGCTGGCACCAGACTGTCTGCAGACTGCAATCCCGAGCGTAAACCGATCGATCCGATCGAGACCCGATAGAGCACCCCACCCGAGCGCTGAACTGGGAGCCGTGGATGGAACCTATCAGCCCGGTCCCAATGGCGGAAACGCCAAAATCGGGGCAATTTTCAGTCCGTAATTCCGATCATGCCCATGTCTATCTATAACCTACCCCACACTGTTTGTTGTTTGTTATTGATTATTAGAGTTCCATTTCAAATCTGAGAATGATACAGTCCAGACCCAGGCTTACAATGGTTGCCAGGTCATTTTACCCTCCTGGCAGAAAGTGGTGGGGATCTGGCACTCATCTTTCTTTACTCCTCACATGGAAACCCTCCCAGGCCAATTTGGGCCCCAAATGGGCCTGATTCAGCCTATTTGGGGCCTAAATTGGCTCACTGCAAAACATGGGAGTGCTCCTGGGGCAGCATGATTATGTCACTCTTGGAAGCAACATCACATCGCCCCAGGGGCATGCCCAGGAGGCTTATTTCCCTGCCTTTCCCCCTGCTGGCCTGGTGGTAGGGGACAGAAACTGGGAGCGGGGGATCCCTTACCCCCACCAGGGGAACTGGGATCCCTAGGTTTACAATATCTCTGAGAACTAGGCTGGAGAGTCTTTTGGCACCTTAAAGATCAACAAATCTATTATGGTTTTTAAATTAAACACTTCTAAATTTTAAAAATCTAACATTTCTATCATAATGTACATTTCAATCCTATGCAGTTTCTTTCTGTCTAAGCCAACTAAAATCCATGAAATAATTAGAAAGTAGTAAATCTGCATCAGATTACAGAGATATAGTATAAAAGGAGCGTCATAAAAGATACAATCTATCAAAGGTAAGCATTTTAAAATTTCCATTGTCCTGAAAGTGAAACAAATATGCTTAAACCGGGGTGGGTGGGTGTTGAGCCTGTGGGAACATTTAGGGCTCTGACACATTTGGGACTCTGTGGTGGGCACAGCAACAAAATGGCTGCCACAGGAGGCAGAGCCAGCCACAAAATGGCTGCTACAGCTTCTACAGCTTACCTTCAGTCACACAATGAAGATCCTTGTGCTGTGTGGAAGCAGCTTCTGCCAAAGCATGTTTTTTAAAAAATTTGCACAGCCAATCAAATCTCCCATAGTCGATTAGAATCCATGCTTGGCAAAAAAAAACCACCTGCCATACCCATGCTCTAAAAATACTTGGCTGGCATCAGGAAAGGAGTTGATGGGCACAATGGTGCCCAAGGGCATCACATTAAAAACCCATGTCTTAACTTGTGCTTTTTTTGTTTTGGGTGCAGGTATATGAAGTTGCACTGATTTCCACCACTTCCTCCTCCGGACTTGAGAGCCCTAGAAAGGTGCTGATAATTAGTACTGGTAGTGAGTACTATCACGGAAAAATCCCTATGTTTAACTCTTCCACTGAAATTACTAGATGAATTACCTTGGAATCCTAACCATGTTTATTCAGAAGTAACCCTCAGTGAGCTCAGTGGCACTAACTCATGGGTAAATAAACATAGTCTTATAGCCTTAAAGTACTTAATATCAGTAAAGTTCCTGCAATTCACCAGGGCTGTGAAAAAGATACAAATGCAAAGCATTTTCACATACCACCTTCAATGGATTCGTTGCCTCTTAATTCTCCAACCTTTTTCCCACCATGATCCCTAATATGTCTCTTCCACTTTTCTTTAGAAGATTCAATCCAGCCACCACAATATGGGAAACTGATTGTTTGCTGTGAAAGTCTCTCTCTCTTTCCAGCTGTCTTCAGTCAATCCAATAGGATTTCTCCAGGATCGTCCTGCCTTGATGCTGAGTAGTGTATTTGGTTCTTTCAAATCTTGGTGGCTGCTATGAAAAGCAACAGGATAGGGGTTGCTTTAGCAACCTGCAGGGGAAAGAAAGAGCACATGCTTGGAGGTTGACCACAGTGTTTGCAGGCTTGCTTAATTAGAAAATATAGGAGATACATATTTGTCCAGTATTTTCTCAATTTTTGTACTGGACAGAAAGGGAAAATATTGGTCTGTCCAGTTCTAACCTGGACACCCAGCACCCAATTGGGGAGAGGTCTGCTTTTTAATTTTAAAAATAATATTTTTCTACAAGTTTGGAACATTTCTTCTCCCATTATGCAGAAACCCACCAGTGCCCCTTTGTCTGTTGGCCCCATTTTGCTTAATTTCTGACAGGCATTGTCAAGTTGCAAAACAAACTAGGAAAATTAGGAATCACAGAGTGGTTGAACAATACCTAATATCTTTCCGAAATAGCTCCCTCTCCAGGATTCAATACGTTTTTGCAGCTTGAGCTCACCAATTTTCCAATCTCCTCTACTTTTTTTGTTAACTGACTCTCGTACTTCCTCCTCATATTTACTGCTCCTTCTACTGCTTTTGGACACCCCCCCCTCATTTGGTTTAAAGTCCTTTTTAATACCTTAGTAGTGCCCAAAATATGTAGAAATCCCTATGAGTGCTCTGATTTTGCTGCTTTCAGGATTGTCATTTTACTATTAGATAGAGTATAGTGATAATGTTTTTAAATAGGAGAACACACTGCTAAGGAACTCCTTTTTACATGGAGGATGTACATTCACAATTGTGACCTGCTTCTCTCATGGTTTCTTAAGGTAATTAACCAGAGAACCTAATATATCACACTGTATATATATTTATTCAGCTGCTCTGTCAGAATGATATTTACTTTCAATTCTGTTTTTGTACTTTGAAGCATTGCCTTAACATTTAGCATGCAGATGAATGTGTTTATTAGCATAAACTTGTACTTAACATTTATTCTATAGGCCTCTAGACAAAAATCAGAATTTTCGTATAAGGTCAGAAATATAGAATATGCCAATGTTACCGCAAAAAGCCAGAAGGTTCAAAAAAAGTCTCACATAAACTTGGCACATTTTCAGATATGTTTGAACCTATGAATGACAACAGAATTTTTAAAAAATCCAATAAGAACAGAGTGATTTATATCATGATTCATTTGTGTTCTTGAGAAAGACATGTATACCATTGGCAATTTTTGCAGTTATCATGTAATGGGATACATTACCAGATAGTGACAAAATAGATATTAATCTAGTTCAAGCCAACATACTTGAAGATGTACCAAGCTTTTCGCAGCCTCCAAACATGACTAGTGCGTAGGAATAATCTAAATTTCTTATTCTTGCTGTTTCGATCCAAATGTCCCCATTTGGATTCCACTTCCACTGAATCTGTAAGTTTTTAAATATGTTCATGTCATTTTCATTTTCTTTGTACTAAATTTTCCCAATTAAATGTACACTTGATAATGTTATTTGTGCATCAATAAATCAGCTTTATACATTAAACAAACATTATATGTATGGATTATGTACATTGTACATAGTTAAAAATACCATATAAATTGTGTATAGGAATGTCATAAAATGAATACACAATACAAATGAATATACAAAATCAACAGTGAAATGGAGAATGAAAATTGTTGACCAAACAACAAATGAATGAAAGGTACGACATAGGGAACATTCATCCATCCCCATTGGTGTGCTGTGTTTGTGTTGTTAATTCTAAGATTGTGTAGACCTGATCTAACATCTGGGTTATAAGTAGACATGGGCACGATCCAAAAAAAAATACCGATCAAGCAGTTTGTGGATCTGCTCTGGTGACGACCCCAGATCACCGATTCACTCCGATCAAGTCCCGTTTCCGATCTGGGATCTGGGATTGGAGGGGCGCCCCCCCCCCCCCCGACACACACTTAGAGCAGATGGGGAAAAAAGTTTTTAACCCGGCAACGTGCCGCCTCCCCTCAGGGAGGGGACATTTTCTCTCTCTCTCACACACACACACACATACATGCATAGAGCAGGGGGGGAGTTTTTAACCCGTCCCTGCCTCTCCAAATAGAGAGAGAGAGAGAGACACCCTGTCAACAAGTTTCAGCCAGCTTTTTTAAAAAAGCAGGGATAGAATCCTCCATCCCACCCGATTTTAAAAGCAAGCAGCCAGTCTTCCAAAAGCATATTTTAAACAGGAAGAAAGTAAAACCAGGATCCACACGGATCCTCTCAGATCCTATCGTTTTTTTAAATAGGAAAAACACAAATGAAACATCAAATCACATACCAAATTCTTGCAAAAAGCAGGCACTGGGCTGAGAAGCCAGGAGGAGATAGATATCTCTTTTCAGTTAACTCTTTCAACGCACTGAACGAACTCAGTCAAGAGAGGAGCACAAAACAGCTTGATAGCTGCTCTCAAAGCAAGGGGTTTTTGAAAGAGTTAACACTGAGAAGAGATCTCTTCTTAACTCTTTCAACGCACTGAATGAAGTGCAAAACAGCTTCTGCTGATAGCCGCACTCAAAGTTTTCTCTCTCTCTTAACCCATTCCTCTCCCAATCACTTTGCTTGTATTTTTCTCAGGAAGCCACCTTTTCACTCACTTTTCCTCACTAGGGGAAATATTATCAAGTTTCAAACAGAGTTCAGGCATTCCCCTGCCTCCATTGCCTGGGGAATAGATTGTTGGTGCCTGAATGTCTAGCCTCCCGGTCCTATCACGATCGCCCTGGTCCAGCCCTCTCCCGACTGCTGGATCATTTGCCGTGGAAGACAACGATCCACCAGGTCACGATTGAGAGACTGCCATTATCGTGGTTTTTTTTATTATCGTAATGGAGATCGTGCCCATCTCTAGTTATAAGGTCAACAAAGAATATAAGTACAAGCCAAATTCCAGAAGTAGCTTTCAAGCCTGCATTCATTTCTCCATTATAGAGACAACTGTTATCACTCAGATATATATAAATCAAAGTTTTCCCCGTCCAACCTCCATAAAGTAGAAGCTCAATACATCCAAGTTAAAGTGTTTTTCAGTACTATTGATTTCAATGGGAAAGTGAAGCTTGTGTTTACATTTCTCCTACTGAAGCTGGAGTGTAAAAGAGCTTCTTTGACCAGAGTTAGAATCTTTAATTCTAAAATAACATGTTCCTTGTCTACAACACAAAGCACTACTTTAATATATTGTACAATATAGTACAGTAGATTTAGTCATGGGCCATCACAAGATTTTTTTAAAAAATGCTTCATCTAAAAACAGTTACATCCAACATCATAGTTAGAAAAATTAAAATAAACTGTACAAGGAATCATACTGGTTGTAAAGACACCCAATTTGGGGAAGCCTATATAGTGTCAAATAGTGTCTGAAATGATAACAGAATATATATGAGATTGCGATTAGCAAAACTAAAAAAGAAAGGCTTGCATCTACATTTCTGTACATGAATGGAATAAACATTTGTGCAAGAAGCAAGAAGGTGCTTTTCAGTAATTCCTCCCCCTTTTATTTTATTATTCCTTTTTTATTTCTTACAAAGGTTTCATTTTTATATAATGCATTTTCCCCTGTGGGTATCTTTCTATGAAAGAACATGTGAAACAGACAAATAGTTTAATACTAAGAAAGGCACACTCAGAATTTGATATGCGTGACTAGAATGTGGCTTCCTATCAATAAGAAGAGGACACCTTCTTGAGACCTGAACTACTGAAAACAGGCCATTCATATTCTTCAGAGAATTCCTATAGAGCTATTGAGATACAAATAGCTTAAAACCACCATGGGAATATTAAATGATGCCTTCAAAGCTCTAGAAATATCAGAAAGCTTCTTCAGTCTTCATGCTGCAACTTCAAGTGTCTTCAAGTGCAGGTTGGTTACATGTTTACTCAACAAGATTTAGACTTCTGTGGGCATCCTTTGTGGTAACATATTGAATTAATAGCATCTAATACACAATAAGCAGAAATGGAAACGTACCTGTTTATTGTGATATAAAGGAAATAGGCTGCATATTTTTGCTCTATTTCTTCCTTACTTTCAATTGTACAAGGAGCATTACTGATTATTGTGGCAAATAATAGTTGCAAATTAATTCAGTGAGATGCAGTGAGAAATAATTGACATTGTATTTCACTGCCTTCAATACCACATTGCATGCCATACCATTTTGAATTTCCATATGCATATGCTAATAATCTCTTTTCAAGGAATAGTACTTTGTACCCTTATTTTTTACATGTAGTTGAACATATCTAAATATTCCTTTTTGTGTTGTGGAAAAAGATTTGTGCCTGAGGCCAACTTGTCTTCTCCTTTCTAATACAGGCCTTTGGAAAGCCAGCACACAGCCATTCATTTAAGCAAGGGACAGCAAAGGACTAAGCGCAAAAACATTTTTCCATTGAAGTGGCTAGAACTTCTTGCTGACACAGCACGTTTGTTAGAGGCCATTAAGTAAGAAAAAAAATCTTTCCCATTGGCATCAAGAGAAAAGTTCAGTTACTGCTCCTAACCATGAAGACTGCTACTCAATGGATGATGCACCAACTTTATTAAAATGAGCCTGACTGTATTAAAATAAAGGGAGTAAATGGTAGATTCCAACACTGATTTCACATAATTAAAATAAACTCTAATTTGCTCAACACAGTCTTCTTTAGTACTGTTTGTAACTGCCCATCATCATGGAGCTCCCTGGAAGTTAAGATCACAAAGAAAGGCCCCTCTGACTGTCCTGTCAACTGAAGAAGCTCAGTTGGTAGGTACACAAAAATCCACAAGGACTTTTGCTCATATGAATGTTTTGTTATTTAGTATGTTGTCTTGGGAATACAATGAAAGGAGAGGGAGGCAGATGAGATGTGGGACTGGATCCTATTAATTTGTTGCTGTGGCTGTTTCCTGCCTTTTCCTCTCCATGGCAGCCCCTTGTCACCTTTCCCAATAAACTTATGCTAAGGTCAGTGGAGCCTTGTGGATGAAGGAGCAGTGAAGAGGGGAGTGAAATAAGAATACCAACAACGAGCTGAATAATTATAGGCTCTGAGCAAAATCACTACCACTAACCACTGCCCTATGTCAACCCCCCCCCCCCGCCGCCCATTCCCCACAGCAGGATAACTTCCCTGCCCTTTACCAGTATGATCCTGGGTTCAAAAGACCATCCAACATGGGTGAGAGCTGCCGCCACCACTAGAACCCCACTGCTCAAGCACTGGACCAGATGGGTGGAAGTAGCTGCTGCTGCCCCCTAGCCAGCTGCTTCAGTGGGAGTCTTCTCTTTTTCTTTCCTTCTATTGGAGGGGGGACACAGCTGGGGCAGTCAGTCTCCAAGGTGGAGCCTGGGGCAGCTGCCTGAGAGCCAAGCTACAAGTGACGAATTACACTTGCCTGGCAAGTGAACAGACTCACGTGTATTCCTCCCTGTTCATTTGCCATTCACTTTCTCTCCACTTGATCAAGTGGAGCGCAAGTGGAAGGCAAGTGAACAGGGGGGAATACACGTGAGTCTGTTCACTTGCCAGGCAAGTATAATTCGTCACTTGTAGCTTGGCTCTGGGTCACTCATAGGTGAAGGCTACCCATGAAAATTGTACCTCCTTTTTCTTGTACAAATGGAAATCTTATTGTGTCCTGTTTCCTCCAGTAGCAGAAGAGGAAGGTTTTACTCAATTCCTTCCATTCACTGTAGCCCCGATGCCCATTGCATTTTGTCCATTAGCCTCCACAGGCTCCAGCATCAGATTTGGGGTGTATGTGCCATAGAGATCTGTTTGGAGGAGGATGATATGTGAAAGACACACAACCATGCAAATCTTATGCTTGTGTTTATGAGATCCAATCACACTTACTTGTTAAAAAGAGACAGAGACACTAGTGTACTTGGACTGCCACTTAACCCTGATGTCTCATTTCTAACTGACTTCACCACATTCTGAGATAGTAAATAAAATCTCAAATTATGATCCTTAGGAGAAACCAGATGTCTTCTCTTATCTGTATATTTTCCTACTCTGACTTGGAAAAGGAAATTATAAAATTATTTTCAGGTATAGAGTGGTACATGCAATTTTACAAAGAGAAGTGAAAGTTGCACTCAAAGCAATAGGAAGAAACAAATCACTTGAAGTAGATGGGATATCAATATTATTTCAGGTTACAGAAACTGAGTCAATTAAAATCTCATGAAGAATATGTCAAGAATAGAGATGGGCATGAAATGAACCACGGAACAAAATTCCGTGGGAATGCATGTTTACGGAACAAACATATTTTTCCAGCCATTCTGTGGCTGGGTTCAGAGTTTCACAGACCCCACACCAGTTTCAGCCTATCAGCTGAACCCGGTGTGGGGTCTGTGAAACTGACAGCCCCTGCGCACAGGAGAAAGGGGCTCTCAGTTTCACAGACCCTGCGTGGGGTTCAGTTGAAGGGCTGAAACCAGCACAGCGTCTGTGAAACTGACAGCCTTTCTCCGGCTGCCCGGGCTGTCAGTTTATCAGTTTCACAGACCCCGCACTGAAACAGTGCAGGGTCTGTAAAACTGACAGCCCCGGCAGCAGGAGAGAGAAGCTGTCATTTCACAGACCCCATGCTGGAACCGGCATGGGGGATGTGAAACTGACAGCATCTTTCTCCTGCTGCCCGGGCTGTCAGTTTATCAGTTTCACAGACCCCACACTGGAACAGTGCGGGGTCTGTAAAACTGACAGCCCCGGCTGCAGGAGAAAGAAGCTGTCATTTCATAGACCCCGCACCGGTTCCAGCCCATCGGCTGAATCCCACGCAAGGTCTGTGAAACTGACAGCCCCTTTCTCCTGCACAGGCCCCTGGGTTCAGCCGATGGTCCGGCTGTCTGTTTAAAATGCCCCACACCGGCTTCAGCAGCAGGTGCAGGGCAATTGAAATGCCATGAAACAATGAACCACAAATTGGGAAATGGTCGGAAGTTCATGGTTCAATGTTTCATGGAATGCTACGAACCAAGAATCACATGGTTCATTATTTTTTTTCATTCCATACCCATCTCTAGTCAAGAAATATGGAAAATAAAACAATTACCCCCAGACTGGAAATGCTTGATCTACACTCCAGTGCTGAAAAAGGAGACTCCAAAAATCACAACCACTATCAGACCATCACATTAATTTTCCACACAATAAAAGTGATGCTCAAAATTTTACAACAAAGACTGTATATGGAGAGAGAAATGCCAGCTGTTCAAGTTGGATTCAGAACAGGCACCAGAGAAAATATTGCAAATTTATGATTATTAATGGAGCATACCAGAGAATTTTAGAAGAAAATCTTGGCAGTTTTAAAAGAAATGGGCATGCCACAACATCTGATCATTTTGATGTGCACATACAACCTTAATGGAGGTGGAACTTGTAAAAAAAAAAAAAAGGAGATCAGTGCTCTGGGAGGGGAATGAGACTTTTTGCAAGGCAGCAGGAACAGACATTAGGACAAATAACTGGGAAAGATAAAACTGCACATCTGCACATCTATGTCATTTTCGAAGGAGTAGGGGTATACATTGTAGTCCAGGTGAGCCTGATCTCATCAAATCTCAAAAGCTGAGCAGGATCGGCATTGGTTAGTAATTGGATAGGAGACTTCCAATGAAGACCAGGGTTGCAGAGGCAGGCAATGGCCAACCATCTTGGTTAGTCTCTTGCCATGAAAACCCCACCAGGGGTAGCCATGAAAACTCCGCCAGGGGTAGCCAGTGCCATAAGTGAGCACACTAGGGGTATGCACCAAGAAAAAATCCATTTCAATTTTAGTTCTGGAAGTTTCAGAATAATTCTGTTCCATTACTAGCTTGTTCTGGGTCAACCAAAGCTGAATCGGAACTGATCCGTTTGGATTTTATCATTTTCATGAGTTTCAGTCCATTCCGTGTGCATTGGCTGCACGAGCACAAACACACCATATAGTTTCAATGATGGGGTAAGGAAAAGAGGGTCCGGGGCAGCTGTTTTCATGCTTAACCAAAAAACAGCATAAACCATTAGTCCCCTCCCAGTCTAAATCATCGATTAACTGAGTTTTTCTTCAAGTACAATAACATCCACATACAAAAACGAACCCACAGACAACTAGTTTCTGTGAGTGGAGCAGCAGCAGCAGAGCTTTCTAAAGTAGAAGAGTGGCCCAACCAGTGCAGTACAGCAACATTAAAAACAATCCATCTCCGTGTTCATTTTTTTCCTATATTGCCTTCAGTGCCTTTCATGACATCTTCATAGGCAGAAGGGTACAAGGTAGAACTTTTACTATTACTAGGGGTGTGCATCTAGGAAGTTTCTATGTCAGTTTTGGTTCCAGAGGTTATGGAACAATTGCAGTTCATTACTGGTTTGTTCCAGCTGGGGCAGTGCCAGCTCAGAACTGATCTGATTGGGAATTTTTTGTTTCATGAGTTTCAGTCCCTTGCACAAACATTGGGATGAGGCTCTAGGGCAGCTGTTTTTGCATGCAATGGCACCAATATAACACAGAAAACACAGTTCTCCCTCTAAACCATTGAACCACCAAGTTTGAGATCACACAATGGAGTTCTATATTTATGAACTCCAAAGAATGCTTGGGGAAGGCATGCTTCAAAGCAAATGTTGGGCAGCTGTGCATGCATGCACACACTGTTCTTTTCACATCATCTCCAAACCCATCAACCCAATGAGTTTTGCTTCAAACACATGGAAACTAATGGACTTCAAAGAAAGTGAGTGTTGGTGGTGGCCAGGAGCACACAATGGCAGGAAACAAGTGGTGCTACCACAGCGAGTTCCATTGCCAACAAGTCTGGCAGAGCACAGCAAATTTTTTATAGAAAATTCCTGCTTTAGTGACAAAGCCAATAAATTTTAATTTTGAGTCCTGCTGTTATGCCATGTTTCCCTGTGCCTTCAAGTTTCGTTTCCATGATGAAGGGCCATTCAGGCAAATCCTCCTCCCTAATCTGCTGCAGGGGCCTGGTCCAAGACTCCTACCCACCGGCTTGTCCTTGCACTGTGCGTAAAACCTTACAGAAAGGGATGGCTGGGGTTTTCCTTCATGAGAAGGGAAGTAAAGAGAGGATGGCCCTTTCTCCCCGCTCTATTTGTTACTAGTAAAAGTGGGAGAGTGGATAGGTTGCTGGGTGACAGTCTCTCTTTCTAACCCAGAGTTGAATGAAAAGGAAAAATGAGAAAATGGGGCCACAGAAGAAACCGAACAAAAGAGTCCCATTTTTATGCCTGAAAATATAAAATCTGACCAGATTGGTCCTTCCACATGGAATACTGATCTGGAAAGACTTTGGGGGAAGGGAGGTGCATGTGCAAGTGTGCTGTACACACTTGCTACTTCCACATCATTTAATGCTTGGTTAAAAGCTTTAATCAGAAAAGCCCAAAAATCCGGCTTTCTGGGCAAGATGAAATTCCTCCTGTTGCTTCTCGACCCACTATCTTTGGAGGACTTCTTAATTCACAGTGAGCGGCCCTGGCTCCACCGCTCCTGAGCAGCAGCAGAAGGTCACTGGATGCGCATGAACCAGCTCCACATGCCTGGGATCTCTTGGCTCTCCTTTAATGATTACTTTTTCTTTCCAATTTTCACCCTAATCTGCATAACATGAGCCCTTGTGGCAGCTGGGGACTCAGACACTGAAGGAGACCCCCTCCCTCCTCAAACCTAGGCATGCATGCCCATGTGGATGTTGCCCGGCCAGCTTTTCCTTGCATTGTGCATAAAAGTGTACAGAAAGAGATGATAACAGCAATGGTGACACTGGCATCATGGCAGTGTGTTGTCTGCTGTTCCCTTGCCCAGAGCAAAGCAAAACTTTGACCCCTACAAGCCACTCAGTGCCAATGCCATTGCCCAGGAAGAGCCGAAAGGAACTCATGAGCACCACGCACATCCCCTTTCTGACAATGGAGTGAATACTAAGGGCTTAATCTTTCCCCTTTGGAGCAAATTGATTGTATAATGAGTGTAGACCAACTTGGTGTTAAGAAAAAACAAGATGCTGTTAAGAAAAAACAAGTGGGTGGGTGGCCCACCCACTACCTGGGTGTAGAGGTTAGAGTGACAGACTAGGATCTGGGCAACCCAGGTTCAATTCCGAACTCTGCCACGGAAACTCACTGGGTGAATTTGGGCCAGTCACCCACTCCCAGCTTAACCTACATCATGGAATTGTTGTGAGGAAAAAATGGAGGAGAGGAGAATAATGTAAGCTTCCTTGGGTCCTCACTGGGGAGAAAGGTATAAATGAAATAAAGTAAAATAAAATATTTTAATTGTAAGTTGCCATGAGCAGGGCTTTAACAAGATGTCATAGAAATCTTTTAAAAATAAACAGTAAATAAATAAATAAATAAAAATAAATAAATATATTAATAAATGTAATTGTGCTGGCACTGTAGTGATGCAAAGCCAGCATGGGTTGTAAACACTGGTAAATTAAAGTTGGGGGTTTACAATGCAATCCTAAACACAGTTATTCCAGCCTAAGTCCACTGAAGTTAACGGGCTGAGACTAAAGTAACGCTGCATAGGACTGAACTGCCAGTGTGCGCCCTATGGCTCTCCTGCTGGTGTACAGGAGCTGTGGTATAGTTCTGTGCAGTAAGAACTGAAGCATTAGAATTATTTCTGAAGAGGGCCAGCAACTGAGTTAAATTGGGGGGGGGGGGGGAAGAAAAAGCAGCATAATGATTGTAGTTTTGTATGATGGAGAATAGGTCAGATATGTTTTGACAGAAGCTGAGGTTCATGCTAACTGCTATATGAATCAATGTTAATGAAGTGAACTGACAGAGCAGTGATTGTCAAATTGGACAAGCAGCTGGTTTCCCAATCTCAGAAACAGATTTTATAGCTCAGCTGCCATTACCACTTTTTTCCTTTCTTTAATGGCCAGACTGTGAAATTTGGAAGGGGGTAGAAAGTGAAAGAAAGGCAAGTGGTACAGAAGGGAGATGTGTATTGATTTATACAAGTTTCAAAATAATATTGGCAATAGCGTATTGACCAATGTGGCCTTCTGATTGATACCAAGTATATTTAAAGTGTCTAGCCGCATGCATATTACTATTTAGAAACAGGCTGACAAAGATCCAACTACTATTATCTCTAAGCACTCACATTTCACGCTGGCTTCACATGGAGATATTTGTTATATCCTTTAGTCATATATTAGCAGAGCAATACTTGGTAGCTGATATCTGTGAATCCAAGATTATGTAACATTTATCCAAATCTTGGATATCTCTTGCTTGAGACATGGCAGTGGTAACAAGGAAAAGGAAATTATGCTAGTGACAATGATTTAAGAACTTCAACCTTATATTTTATTATTAGCACGAGAGGAGAAAGAATGTAATTGCTTTTGTGTAATTACAGGAAAATCATTATCCGGATCATCCATCCGCTCACTGATTGGAAATGCTATGTATCTTTCAATTACTTAGTATCAATGCATTTGTGTTTCTCTCTACTGCAGATTAATTTAATGTCCCCCATGGTGCATACGTAACTGATGTTTTGCTATTACTGGGGGCAGAGGGACCTAGTTGGTCACCTTCAATGATTCAAAGAATATTTGTTATATTGCACTCAAATGACCAATTGTTAAATTCATTCCCAGTCCACCACTAAGATGCTCCTAATGGATCCATTTCAGAATAACTTACACATATCAAAATCAAGAGTAAACTGCAATATATACACTAGGTACAGTGTCCTTTAACCCATGCTTTTAATACAAGGTCCTTTTTAAAAAAGGAACTGTTATTGATAACCAATGTCTGATTTATTGGTCATCACTAAACAGCAACATATAAAGCAATATTTAAAGATAGTAATTTTCAGTATCAATTCATGCTTTTGCCCTTTTGCCTTAGGCACTTTTAGCAGCGGCATGTGTGCTTTTAATAAAACAAACCATTTAAATAGGTTTTGCATTAGTGTTGGGGGAGAGGACTGTTCGATCAAGATACGTATTTCACGAGCATGGAATTTTTCTTTATTCAGACTATAAACAATAACATAAAAGCTATAGACAACAAACATAGAAGATAAAAAATTTTTTAAAAAGAAGACACACTAACAATACATAAACAAGTGAAAAAAGAAAAAAGACTTAAAACTAAACTACAGATTGAGTTCCGATTTTCTCCGCCACAAATATGAATCATTTTCAGTGTCTCACTAATTCTAAGTTAAACATAAGAGCCCTCTTTTTTCTATTGTTCACGATTCTTCTTAATCCATAAATCCAGATGTCATCACATTATTATCCGTTTCATGTAAAAAGTCTATAAACAGTTTCCATTCAGTCAAAAATGTAACTGTCTTTTCCCTAATCAGTGAAGTAAGTTTTGCCATTGATGCAAACTCCAAAACTTTTATCCACCATTCCTTCACTGTAGGCAATGTTGGAGTTTTCCACTTTTGTTCATAGAGTACTCTTGCTGCTGTAATCAAATATAAAAACAAAGTTCCAAAGCTTCTTTCCAACTGGCTATCCATTATTCCCAACAAAAAAGTCTCTGGTTTCAACTGGATTTTAATCTTCAAAATCTTCTGAATCGGTGATTGAAGATACCTATTTCAGACTACATTGCTAAAAATAAACTGAGCTTTCAAAGATAAGTAGGGAAGTGTAGCACCTGAAATACCCTCAGTTGTGCACTACTGGGTGTCTACTCCTGATAAGCAGACAAATGGATGCCAGCAAATATCTTGTTACATGGTATATCCAAGTATTCCCTAGGCTGATGTGGGGGAATTTTCTTCCAGTGGAAATATACTTTGTTGGTGTTTGAAACACTTTGCACTTAGGACCTTGGCACAGAAGTTGTTCCTCTCGGACGAAAAATACGATGCCAGTGTTCAAAGAAACTCAGCCCAATAAGCCCAATTTTCTGCAAGTAACATTGTTAGCCCCTCCCCCCATTATTGACAGCAATTTATAATCTTTTGCTCATTCTTCACCAGCAATAACCCTGGAGTAGAGGTGGGCATGGACCAGGAAATCTCCACGGACCACCGGCTCATGGTCCATCAATTTTCATGGACCATGGACCACGAACTTTTCATGGACCAGCCCCATTCACAGACGGGTTTGTCAGTCCATGGTCCATCATTTCTGGCAGTCTTGGCTCTGTCCCCTTCACACCAAGAGAGCCCAAACTCACAGACAATCTTTAGCAGCCTCCCCTCCAGTCAGTCGCCAAGTTTGGTCAAGATTGCATTTCAGACATCTGAGTTACAGACCACAAAGTGGCCACCCCTAGGAAATTTCCAGTAGATACTGGAGTTGCAAATGCTAATTGACTTGCATTGGCTAGCAGCACCAAAAAGTTGCAATTAGGCAAAATCAAACAGAAAACAGTGGGGGAAGAACCCCCTCACTCACCACACAGACACCTTCCCAGCCGTTGCTTAGGGAATTCATTCTTGCTCCTTGCTTGCATAGAGAAGAATGGGAGCTGTCTGGTTGGCAGGCAGAGCTGCCTATTTGCATTTTGAGGGCTAAGATTGGCTGCAGAACATCCATCCCTCCCTTGCAGAATGAGGGCTCTCTGGTTGGCAGGCAGAGCTGCCTATTAAGTTTTTAAGGACAGCAAAAGGTCTACGGACATCCTCTCCATTGCCTAGGGAATTGATGTTTGGACTCACAGACCATGGACCAACAGACTGGTCCAAACGGACCAAAATTTGTGAAAAAGATGAGTTCCATGAACTGTCTTTTCTTTTATTATTATTACAGCACTTAGCCAGTACGTTAACCATAAAATTTAAGTGCACATTTCCATGAACTGTGTGTTTGTGAACCATAAACTGGGCTGGATCGTGCAAAAAATTGGTCTACCCTGGAATAGTTTATTATTTTAATTACCATGACTTAAAGTTTAGAAATGTGTTTGCCCTTGACAACCTAACAGCTAACACAGACAAAATGGAAGAAAAAGAATACAAATTATCAAAGATTTAAATCTTGTATATCTCAAGAACAAGCCCATTTTCAAATGATCGGCACCACACTGGAGCATGGTATTATCCACTGAAACTGAAGAAATGATTTACTAGCAACCCCTTGGAGCACATAATTTTTCAGTCTTCCCATTACCCCTATGAACAAAGAAGAATTGCATTTGAACTTGCCATATACCGAATCAGACGTTGGCCCTTCTAGCTTGATATTGTCTACTCTAGCTGGCAATGGCTCTGCAAGGTTCCTAGCACAAAAAGGTCTTCCCAGCAATACAAAGGACTGAATTTGGAACTTTATGCAGCCAAAGCTGGTATTCTACCATGCAGTCATACCTCTTGAAGCAGTGATATTTACTATTGTTTGGATTTTTTTAACCTTCACTGAAGAGTCAAGAAAGCATTCGTTACAACCTCCCTTGGAGAAGACATCCTCCTGGTATTTGACAATCCTGTTTATTCTCAATTGCATATATTGGGAAGGAATGGTAAATTGGAATGTAGTAGCAGTTACATTGCTAGGAATTGGAGCAGACTTCAGAGACCAACAGAATCAACGCTCAGTCTCCAAGCCCCCAAAATAAAGGGGAATGCCAGCTCTTCTCCCTGCATCTAAAACAGCTACTTCAAAGCTATCCTCTTCCTCTCCCCATCCCAGGCTCATACTTGTGCACTTTTATGTGGTTTCTTGGAAACGCTATAGAGCCGGTTCAAATCTGGAGGGTTCCTTGTCACAACAAAGTAGCCAGATGATTGTTCCCATGGTGGGTTCTTTTGTAAATAGCTTCAGGTCCATTACAAAACATCCTACAAATCTTCTCTTTGTATTTTCTAAGTAATAAGCTGCCCATACAATATGTACTGAGCCTTGCCATGTAAAAAGAAAATCACAAAAGAACATTTGACTGTAAAAAGTTTTGTTCTGGCCAATACAAGCCCTTTTGCCCCTAATAATTAAACTTCAGTTCCTTGGCACTAACAGTGACACACACACCCCGACTTTTTCAGTTCATGTCGTGACACTGCATTCCATGCAATCTTGCGAAGATTTAAAAATAAGAGAAATCAAAAACCACACCCAGCATTTATTTATTCTAAACTGAGAATAAAATATAATTGTCAAATGCTATAGAATGGTGCTACCTTGATCAAGGGACTGAGTGGAAGAGCCTCTGGTTTGCATGCAGAAGGTGCCAGCAGGTTCTCTTCCCTGTTAAATGGACCAAGTGGTGGGTAATGTGAAAGACCTACAACTGAGATCCTGGAGACCCACTGCCAGTTTGAGTAGACAATATTGATTTTGATTGACAAGTGGTTTGATTCAGTAAAAGGCAGCTTCATGTGTGTGTAAAAGATGCAGAGATGGCTTATGCATATAAAATGCATACAGTTGCATGGGAGAAGCCAAGCCAAGAACAACAAAAATATTTGTTGTTTCTAGGCTGAATAATCATAATTGTAAACTACGGGTCTTTATAGTGGAGTTTTGGATCAATTTGAGTGGGGACCACATAAAAGCACAGGGATTGAATAAAGATTTTAAGTATCCTATTGGGGGAATGGCTTGCCCTTCCCATAACTAACAAACGAGAACAAATAATGTAATGCAAAATAACTATGCAAATGTGTTTAATTTGCATAATTTATACACATTTTAGACTTTGGCTTTTTAGGGAGCTATAGAATTTAGATTACATTGGGATAGTACTTTAACATGCACAATGTATCCACAGTGAGAAGGAACACAGTCTCTCTCAACATAGTACGCACACATAAGAAAGGATATGGAAAGCCCTCCCAAGAAATTCTGCTGGTTTTGAAGCCAATTTATACATTCAGAAAACATATTACTGTCCCACATGTATCCCCCAGGATCTCTTATAGAGCAAAATCCTAAGCAGAGTTACTCCAGTCTTAAGACCATTGATTTCAATGGGCTTAGACTGGAGTAACTCTGTTTAGGATTATGCTGTTAGACACAGTTCTTTGTTCAGAGATGTTTCGAGCTTTCTTCTTCTTTTTTTGGTTCCCTTCTTTTCTCCAGCAGTCATAGTTTGGTCCCACTTTCTCTTTCATTTTCTCTTAACCCTTTCCTCAAAGCCTGTCTTCTCCTTCCTTTTCTCCTCCAATTTAGGGAGGTCTTTATCACCTTAAAGGCAGACAGCAGAATGAAGTAGTCTAATTTTCAAAGAAACCCTGATATATAATAATATACAATATTAAACACGTGAAAATATTAATCCAATTTCTCCCATGCATGCTGTCAAGAAAAAGATATCTTGAGGAACAAATATCCATCTATAGATGGTTGTCAAATCAAAATCTACACAAAAACGGTTACCACAAAAACTACCCTGATCCACAGATTAGACATTTGCCACCCTAGTCGGAATGAAGAGACAGACACCAAGTTTGGTTCTAAGGGCCACTTTATTAACTTCATATAACTAGAACAAGCCCGAATAGTGGCAAGGGCCTAAAGAGGTACCGGTCAAGCCATGGGGTCCACCATGGCCTGCTGCCTTGACCTGTCTGGGTGAGCCCCGAAGCCCCGGGTGTGATCCATCCATGGATGGTGCGGACCCGGCTGGCCAGGCAATTTGGTCACCCCCCTTTCAAGATCCTGAAAACATCATTTGTGCAGCAGTTAGAGAAGGACTTCCACATGGGGGTTCCCGAAGGCAGCCTGCCCCTGCAGCTGGCAACCTTCAAAGCAGTACCAGCCGCTCCTGGCAGGCCCCTCATCCCACCAATAGGGAAGCACCAAGGGTGCTCACCGGCCCGCACCCTATCTCAAACTCAAACCTGCCAACGCCAGGGCCAAGCCTCTGCTTAGGCCCTAGGCACCCAACTGGTAGCCTAAGGCTAACCGAAGCCCTTGCCACAAATCCTCCAGAAAAATTGTATTGCTTGCTGAGGAAGATGTCTTTGCCTTTAGTGGCCATGTGAACCCCATTTCCTTGGTAGAGGTTGGAAAATTCAGCCTAGTATGTAGGGGTGTGGCAAATGCCCAGACCCACCCCAAAGCTTTCTCTATGGCTCTGTTAGCCTTTCGTCTAGACCTCTCAGGGGCTAATGAGTCACAAGCTTCCCATCACACCGACATGGAAGCATTATGGACCAATCATCCACACACCAGGCCACTACTTGCCTATGCACTGCAAGTCTGTGTGAGCCTGTAATGAAAGGGTTGTGCCCTGCAGCCAAGGGTTGTGCCCTGCAAACCAAGGTCATTACCATGCGGTGAATGACCAGAATATGAGGTGGAGGACTGCACCTCCCCTCAAACCATCAGGCCACTACCTGCCTGGGTGCTGAAAACCTGTGTGAGCCTGTAAGGAAAGGGCCATTCCCTGTAAGACAAGGTCAACACCATGCAGCGAATGACAAGGACGTGAGGCGGAGGACCGCACCTCCCCTCAACCATCAGGCCACTACTTGCCTGGGCATTGCAAGCATGTGTGAGCCTGTAAGAAAAAGGGGGACATGCCCTGTGAGACAAGGTCAACATCACGTGGCGAATGACCAGGACATGAGACAGAGGACCACACCTCCCCTCAACTATCAGGCCACTACTTGCCTGGGTGCTGCAAGCCTGTGTGAGCCAGTAAGGTAAGGGCCACGGCCTGTGAGACAAGGTCAAAATCATGTGGTGAATGACCAGGACATGAGGCAGAGGTTCGCACATCATCAGGCCACTACTTGCCTGGGTGCTGCAAGTCTGTGTGAACCTGTAAGGAAAGGGCCATGCCCTGAGACAAGGTCAACACCATGCAGCGGATAACCAGGATGTGAGGTGGAGGACTGCACCTCCCCTCAAACCATCATTCCAAGGAAACTCCACCGCTCAACCCACCAATGCCCCTGAACTAAACCCAGAAGTCATTGGGCCCCAAGGCAGCAGAAAATGCAAGGAAACTCCACTTCTAAGTTCCAACCCATAAGCCATTGGGCCCCAAGGCAGCAGAGACTCCAAGGAAAATCCACTTCTAGGTGCCAACCCCGTGGAGACAAGGCTTGGTGCCCCGCCAGCTGCTGGAGCTCCCATAAAGAAAGCCGTCCAGCAGCCAAATGGCCCAGGTGCAGTAAACCTTAAGCCTCATTTACTTGTCTCCCTCCTCAGGTCCACCTCATCCTTTTCCTCCACTTCCTGAAGAGGAAAGTTAACCCCCAACATGCTGCTCCTCTTATGGCTTTCCCTTTAGGACTGAGTCAAATAACAACACAATGGTTAACTGTGAAACCCAAAGGCAAGACCCAAGGCGATACAACCCAGGAGTCTAAACATGAGTGTCAAGAGACTGACACCTGACCCCTCCCCCGGAGCTCCCATAGCCAAGCACTAGGGGGCAGTGGACTTACCTAGTCAATCAGGTCCATTGTCATCTCAACATGACTGGATTACAGCAGCCTAGGCCAGATCTGCTACTGGCTGTCAATTGTGCTAATCTGGTAGAAAGATCAGATCACAGCTCAGACTTCAGTGCCTTGTGTAACAGCTTTGCAGATTTCAGTAGATGCAATAACACAGCATGTCATTAGGTGGCCTGAGTGACAAAACCTAAAAAACAGCTCTTTAGGCCCACAAAGGCTGCAAAATTGAGCAAGGAAAAGGGGGAGGGGTTTAACCAGTCACCACCCTTGGACTGTAGATCCTTGCTAAGCCAGTAGAAATAAAGTGTGCAGCAAACCACCCTTCAGATGACTGCAAGCCCCCCCCCCCACTCCGGCCTCAGCCGGGCTTTCACTGCTGCTGCTGCTGTAAGTACTCTCTCCAAATAAAGTTAAAACAGTGAGGGAGGCCTAGATAGGCTGGAGGGCTGCAAGGGCTGGGCGTAACCCTGCTTCAGCCCCCCAGACTGATAGACACTGATAGACCAGTATTTCCCTCCTCCCCTTGGCTACTTCATCATCCTCAAAGGACGAATCTGCAGGGACGCTTTGCAGGAGGCCTATTTGCTGGCTGCTTGCCCTTAGCAGGGCTACTACCCTTTTGGGTAGTACGACAGAAACGTGACAGAAACGTGCAGTAATGTAATGTACTGTAAAATGACTGCTTTTAAAGCTTCAAAGCCCTATAGGAACACAGCACCCCCCAAAATGGCAGCCCAAACACTGTGTAGGCCATAGAGGCCTCTATAAAATGGCCACCAGTGCAAGGAGGCTAAGCAGACCACCATGAGACACACTCAAAATGGTCACTCCCAGCACAGAATAAGCTGCAATAAGCCCACAAAAATGGCCACTACTGTCAGCAAGCAGGAGGCAAATCAGGCCACTCAAAGCCCACACCAGGGTGGTCATTGCTAATGAACCAAAGGTGATAAAAGTTCATGTAATGCCTTTGAAACCCCAAAGAGCACTTGGGTTCTGAGGGGCCTTACACTCTCTTCCCACTCTTGTACCCACTCTCTTTCGTCTATTCGAATAAACCAGTAAGCCTGGACTCTGCCGTCTGCTTCTTTTCTGAGTCTAGCCTAGAAGCAGTTCAGGACATGTGTTTGCATGTAACAGTAGCAAGCAGGGAAATACACAGCTTCTCCAAGGCAGCTATCACTGCATAACCATGAGGGCCTTTGGTAAAACAGCCTCAGAGGAGCTTGGCTGAGAGAGCTTGAGATGTGCTCTGCTCAGGCCAAGCAACTCTTTGCAACTGTGGCTGGGCAGGGCAGAGCAGCCTCCTAAGGCCCTTGTTTCCACCTTCCCAGCCAAACCCTGGATTGAAAGGAAGGGGTGGTGCTGCCTCCCTCCTTCCAAGGTGGCAACTAACAGCCCCCAGCTTTAGCAGCATAGTTGCATGCTGGGAAGGGGCCGTATTTTTGCTAGTATTATCAGAATATTTTTTTAAAGATAATTTTGTCTTCAGAATCTGTGATAGTTTTTGTTTCTGGCCAATTCACTGATAATTCAAGCCCTCATGTCTGCAACTGACAAGCTCTGATTTAATGATAGGAGTCAAGGAACTAAAAAGGTTCTCTGCTGCAAATTCCCCTTATAAGGCAGCATCATCCATCCAGTATCCCTGCAACAGATTATCCAAACCTTGACGAGAGCTGATGATGCATGCAAAGCAAGAGAATTGTCACAAAAGACTTTTTAAATTATTTATCATGCTACCATTCTTAGATACAGCAGTTCAGATCCTGCATCATATACTTCTTAACTATAAGCATGGCAAATGTTAGTGAGTCAGACTTCTGAATGGAATGAAACCAGATCAAAATGAGACAGAGATATGACTGGGGCATTTGTTCAAGGCCAGTGAGTCCACGTTGATAGATATGGGGTACACAATTCAGAGTCTGAAACTTTACAGCAGCACAATAAATAACCAATGGAGAACACTTGCCTGTTACTAGGTTTCCAACCTGTACATGGGACCTGGAGTTCTCCCAGAATTGCAACCAATCACCAGGTACCATTTCAAGGGTGAACTCTATGGCTTCACATTCCTGCTGAGGTCTCTCCCTTCCCCAAGCTAAGCCCCCATAGGCTCTGCCCCAGAATTTCCAGGAATTTCCCAACCCTGAGTTGGCAACCCTAACTGTTAGTATAATTTCTCAGAAGGTGGGGAGCATGTAAAATGCGAGAAAGATAAGTGCATAAGTGAAGTAATCATCCTGGTCTAGAAATGTATGACCTCAAAGAGTGTTAGTCAGACCTTTATCACTTCAGACAGTCATAAAGGACACAATTTAAGAAGCTAGCCCATCCTAACCCAGCCCACTGTCTGCAGTATTAGTTTTGTCCTTCCAGTAAAGTCCATTTCATAAGAGACTATTCAGTACTGTACTCTCCCCTTTTGCATTCTTAGGGGGGCACAATTTATTCCAGACCCTCAGCAGTTTGCTAATTGATTCTGCAGCAAGGGTAGATTCAACTCCATTTCATTTTTTTCCTCTTGTAATTTCAGTCTTATTTGCTGAACTCCCCCCCCCCACTTTAAAAGCAGCTAATCACTTTTGGGCACCTGCCTGGTCTTGGTATTCTGTGGATGCTGGCATGTGAGCATAATTATGTTTTATGTGAAAATAATTTCTGTTTTATTACTTTTTCAAATCCACTGCCTTTTAGTTCCTTAGAAATATTTCTTGTTCTCCTATTAAGAGATAAAGTAAACAGGAGGACTTGATTTACCTTCTCTGTTTGATTTATTACAATTCACTTCTCTAGCCTGCCCCTCTTTCCTTCCTTACCTTCTTTGTCTCCTCTTTAAACTATAAACATTCTCAATCTCTTCCCTGTTTGCTCACACTAAAGTCTCTCTTGGCCTGTAGTTATATTCATTGCTCATCTCTTAACCTCCCTTCTTTGTGCTGTGTCATTTTTTAAGATAGGGATTCCTCAGCTCTCTGTAAAGGCAAAAGCCTTTCTCTCCTTTTCTCCAGAGGGATTTGGTAGTGCTGAAAAGCAGAAAGATAAAGTGCTCTGAGGGAGAATTCATTTTTAATTTGAAAATTCTTGTTAAATGATTTGTTTTTCCCTTGTGAATTTGGACATTTGTAAGGAAGCGCTGGCTGTACTGTTAGTAGAAAAGGAGGGCTGGAACTCTATTTGCTTCTGATAATCAGTTTACTTTAAGCTTGAAAGTAGCAATCGATTAATCAGTGTGACAGCTGAAATGGCTTCATTAAAAAATCAAAAGAATAAAAGTTGAGTACAATTAGAAGGGCAGAAGGGAGAGAGCTTGAAGAGTAGCTAACACGATTCAATTAATTATCAGTGGGAGTCACATGGGGTTATAAAATAAGAAAAAAATGCAAAAGCTTGCTATTGAGTTTTTTATATACTCCAAGTACTACTTGGCTAGGAAAACAGAGTGGACACATCTGCACTATGCCTTTTAAGTGTTTGTATCATTCAATTAATAAATGAATGAAAACAAGTGCAATAAATAATGTTATATGAAAATTAAGGAAACTCAGCCCATGTTAGAACTGAGGTGGGGTCAGGTTTCCCACTGGCAAGCCTCATTGGCTGCTGCCATTCAGAGTGCTGGTGGGAGAATTTTTTTTTTTAAGTGATGTTGCCACATCACTTCCACGTAGCTGTAGAAACCACAGAGTTTCTGGCCATTCCAACATGTTATGTCTGTCCCTAGGGGTGTGCAAGGAAAAAACTTTCGGCTTTCTTGTTTCGGGATTACCCGAAACAAGATTCTCTACCGTCATTAGCCGAAAGCCGAAACAAGAATCTCTTTCGGGATTCGGGATTCGGCATTATTTCGGCATTCTTTCGGGATTCTTTCGGGTTTTTTTGTTGGGAAAATGCCTCCGTCTTTCAGGACGCCTGGAGGAGGCATTTTCCCACCAAATAAGCCCAAAATTGGTGGGGACCTTCCTCTAACCCTTCTCTAACAACTACCCAAGTTTCAGACAGATTGGACTTTGGGGGGCCATGTTATGGCCCCCCAAAGCAGGTCCCCCCATCCTCCCCATAAGAAAGCAAAGGAGCAGCATATTGTTAGCATGCTGCTGCTGATCTTTCTTCATTATTTCCTATGGGGAAAAAATGAAGAGGCAGGCTTCCTTTGCCAGGGGTGGCATTTTGCATGCAAAATGCCCCCCAGCCCTCAGGGGCCCTTCTCCCACCCCTCCTCCCACCCCCCACCAAGGCTCAGCCTGCTCCCACTTGGGGGGGCCATTTCATGGCCTCCCCAAGTAGGTGCTCTAATCTCTACCACTGACAGCTGGGGGAGGCTTGTGTTGCCAGGGGTGGCATTTTGCATGCAAAATGCCCCCCAACCCTCTGGAGCCCTTCTCCCACCCCTCCTCCCACCCCCCACCAAGGCTCAGCCTGCTCCCACTTGGGGGGGCCATTTCATGGCCTCCCCAAGTAGGTCCTCTCAGCCCCTAAAGTCCACCCCTTACAGCCCCACACAAACACAATTCCCCCCCAGCTGCCACACACAGACCCAAATCCCCACATTAGCCCCTCACAGACCCAAATCAACCCCCACCTGCCCCACACCCACCATAACCCCAGGAACAGGCTGGCCTGCCCTCCCCTTTTGGGAACCCCTAAACTCTCTTTCCCAGGGCAGTTCTGCACAGACAAGGGGTGCCACAATGGTGGCAGTGCCAAATCGTCCCTGGGAAAGAGCACCTGCCCTGGCACACAGACAACCACCCCCCTGACCCCCCCACCACCCGCAGAGAAGGCTGGCCAGCCTGCCCCATTGTTCCCTATGCTGGGAACCAACCTCCCATCAAAGAAGGGAACACAGACACACAATCATTAAGTTTAAAAAACCTTTATTTTCTCATTTTCAAATTACAAGTGGTCAACAAATCACAACATATTACACTTATTGTCCCTCATAGCACAACACAACACAATTAACTACACATCAGAGAATCTTAAACACATTTTTTTTTTGAAATGGACAAACAGTAAAGTTTTGAACATTACAACAGGTTACATAGTGAGCGGGCACAACAGGGCATGGAAACAGAAGATGATCATAATAACTACCAGCCTAATACAACTCTCCCTCCATAACATGACTTAATGCGGGGGGAACCACTGCAACAAAATCCCCCCCAACCCTCTGGGGCCCTTCTCCCACCCTTCCTCCCACCCCCCCACCAAGGCTCAGCCTGCTCCCACTTGGGGGGGCCATTTCATGGCCTCCCCAAGTGGGTGCTCTGCTCTCATCTCTACCACTGACAGCTGGGAGAGGCTTGTCTTGCCAGGGGTGGCATTTTGCATGCCAAATGCCACCCTTACCCTCAGGGGCCCTTCTCCCACCCTTCCCCCCACCCCCCACCACATGCATTCCTTGACAATCAAGAAATCTGGAGTTAAATATAATGTGCATGTAAGTCCCTCAAAGACAGAAGCAATATGGAGGTAATGACCCATTTGATTTCCACAACCTCAGACATAATTAGGGATCCGTTTCCCCTTGGTGGGGGATCCCCCACTCTCACCTATCACCCCGAAGGGGGAAAGTCAGTGAATGAGCCTTCAAGGTACGCTCCAGGGGCTGCTGCCGTGATGTCACTGATGTCATCTGGCTGCCCTGAGAGTATTCCTGTGCTTTGCAGTGGGCTGATTTGGGCCCTACAGGCCAAAGCAGGATCCCTTGTGGCCCAAATCTGCCTGCTGTGAATTGTGCGTGCTCCCCAGCCTTGTGTGATGATCACATCACTTCCTAGAACAGACATCATCATGCCAGAGCATTGCCATTAAATGATCATGCGTGTGTGAACAGACCCTAAGTATCCTGTAGGCTTCAGTGATGGTATAGTAATGTTTTCACTCACATTATAGAGAGAGAGAGAGACAGAGAAGGGGGGGAGGCACTGAACCTAGATTATTTCTTCTATTTTACTGTCCCCTTCCAAAGCCAGGGTGGCATTGGCACAATGCCCCCCTCCCCCCGGCCAGAGCCTTAGTAACAGCATGCATTGACAGGCCCATGCATCATAGTCCTTTTTGAGACCCAGCCAAGTTGTGTGCCTTTTGGAGAAAAATGTTCAAGTTGCTGGTGGGGGCATGAACAATTTTTAGATATCCACTGTAGTGCAATGGCTAGAGAGTTGGTCTAGAATCTGGCAGACTCTGATTCTGTGCCTTGTAGGCTTGATGGATGTTCTTGGCTCAGCCTAAGTAAACAATTGTGTTGTGTTTTCCAGAGGCAGTCTAGGTGATTTTGGGGCCCTGGACAAATGTTCTGGACGGGGCCCCAGAACCAGTGCCGCCCCACCACTGGCTCCTTGCCAAGGCCAAGCAATTTGGTCACCTAGGCCCCAGATAGAGTGGGCAGGAGTGCGTTGTTTCCTTCCTCCCCCCCCTCCACCCCCTCATACAACTAAGAAGGCCATCGGTGGAGTCACTCCAATGTGAGGCATGGAGCAGCTGTCTATTGTTAGCCTGGTTGTGATGAGGATGAAACAAATCAAGGGAGAACAGCAATGTGTAAACCACTCTAGGTTCCCATGGGGGAGAAAACCGGGGCATAAGATAAACCTTTAATTTGGTGGGGAGGGGGTATATACATTTTATGTGTATGTGTCTGTATGTTTTATGCATTCAAATCACTTGTGGTGTACTTTAGAATTATATTGAGCTCCACAGTATCCCAAAAACCTTATCCATGTATTGCAAACCGAAGTCAATCTACCACATCTAGGGTATTCTTCTTTTCCCTACTGCCTTCAATTTTTCTTAGCATTATTGTCTTTTCTAGTGAACCTTGTCTTCTCATGATGTGACATAAGCACTATCATCAATTGATATCTTCAAGGGAGAAAGCAGGCCTGATTTGGTCTGGATGCCACTTACATGTCTTTTTCGGAGTCCATGGTACATGTAAATTGAAACTTTCTTCCCACTTCGCAGTGTGAATGCTTTTTCCTCCTATGAGCTTTGTGTAAATTTTACTGTACTGATACTGCTCATTTGGCCAAAAGGCCTGCCCTTGATCAATGCCACATTAAATACTTCATAATAAAAATATGTTTTTAGAACCATTTAAAAGTGTCCTTAAGTGCCATACGCTGATTTAAAAAAACATAAGCTAAATGTTTGGGAACACAACCAGATATGTGAATGACTGAAATGCAGCCCAATCCCACTGCTACTTAAAATCCATTTTTGATGGAGGTCTGGATTGTCTTACATTGGTGTCATTGGGCTTGGAATCAGGAACCTGGAAGTGTTCCATGGGGGCTACAACTTTCATGCCAAGGCTAAGAGGGTGGGAACGGGATCTCTCTGGGGTGGCAAACTCTGGCCTTGGAAGTTACTGGCAATTTGGGGGTGGGACTTGTGGAAAGGAAAATCTGAGTAGGGATCTCCCCCAGAATCCATGGTCCGCATTTGCCCTCTAAAGAGATTGCCCTTGGAAGCAGCCAGTTTCTCTGTAGGGAACTACTCTCTCTAACCTGAACTCAAGCCCAACCAGGAGTTTGGCAGCCCTAGGAAAATTTCAGAAAAAGATGGCAAAGGAGGGCCAGCAACTGATAGAGGCATGGAAGCCCACACCAGGACAGTAGCAGGGGCCTACTTGGGCAGAAGGGACGACCAGTGCTCTCATCCCCCATAGTCCACTCCTTACAGCCCCACACAAACCCAGTTCCCCCACCCCAGCTGCCACACACAGACCCAAATCCTCCACTCAGCCCCTCTCAGAACCAAAACCACCCTCAGCTGCCCCACACCCAGTACCCCAGGAACAGGCTGGCCAGCCTGCCCCATTGTTCCCTATGCTGGGAACCAACCTCCCATCAAAGAAGGGAACACAGACACACAATCATTAAGTTTAAAAAACCTTTATTTTCTCATTTTCAAATTACAAGTGGTCAACAAATCACAACATATTACACTTATTGTCCCTCATAGCACAACACAACACAATTAACTACACATCAGAGAATCTTAAACACAATTTTTCTTTTGAAATGGACAAACAGTAAAGTTTTGAACATTACAACAGGTTACATAGTGAGCGGGCACAACAGGGCATGGAAACAGAAGATGATCATAACTACCAGCCTAATACAACTCTCCCTCCATAAAACGACTTAATGGGGGGGAACCACTGCAACAGGGTCCAGCAGAACCAATGTCATTTCCTGTGGCTGTGCTTTCAGTTCAGACACACAAAGCTGAACTGGGCACTTCCAAGGCACTGGACAATGGTATTTCTGGAGCAGTTCTGCAGAGGTCTCCCCCCACCCCCACACCAGCCTCAGAATTTACCTGGGAACATCTGTGAGAGATCATCATTGGCCGGTGCCCATCCACCACTCTTCCCGCATCCCCCAACCATGCAAACCCAACATTAACACCAATTTTTTTTTTTTAAACATGAACATTCAATCAACTTTTAAAAAACATAATCACAACATTTTTTTGGGTTTTTTTTTTTAAACATGAACATTCAATCAACTTTTAAAAAACATAATCACAACATTTTTTTTTGTTTTTTTTTCCTTTTTTTTACATGAACAGAACATCAACTTTCCAAAAACAGTACAACAATTCTTCTACAATTTTTTTTTACAAGGATTTCATCTGATAAAAACACCTAAGCAATCCCTATCTAACCTGTTTCTCCCTCCAGTAGCAATCCATGTTTCTGGGGCATTATTTTTCAGAATAAATTTGGTCCCACAGGGTATGTCTCAGTGATGGGAGATGTTTTGAATACCCTGGGGGGGGGGCTTTCAAATTGCTGGGTGTTTTCCCTTTGCCACTGGTTCCTAACCACCCTCCCTCTACTGGCCGGTTTTAACTGTATATACAGGGTTTTATACAGGGGAGAGCGCGATTCCAAAGGATTGGACTCATAGAGGATGCAGGCCACAAGTTGGGCTCACCTCAGTCACTCTGGAAGTCCAGTCCTGAGAAATCGAAGAGGCGAGAGTTGACCTTCAGGAAGGTCAACTGCTCGACTCTCCATGGGAGAAGGCGAGTGCGATGTGGGCCGACAATGTCGCCCGCATGTGAAAAGACGCGCTCGCTCTCCACGCTCGTCGGAGGGCATGAGAGCAGCCGCTGCGCCTCGAGGGAGAGGTCCGGCCAGACCGACTCCTTCCTGGCCCAGTAGCTGAGCGGATCGGTGGAGAGCGACTCGCAGGGCTCCGCGAGGTAGTCCCTGACCATCGCCTCCGCCGGATCCTCTCTCACGGTCCTCACGACCCCAGAGGGGACGAGGGCCCACCGGAGCATCTCCATCTCCATCGGCACTCCGGTGGTGGCCTCGGGGGGGGCCTGCGCAGAGGGGGCGTCAGAGGGACCCGCACGGCAGGGCCCCTCTTGCGTCCCCCCTGTCGACAGGCGTCCCCTCTTGGCCTGCCTGCGCCTCACCCAAGAGCAGAGGCCGTCTCTGGATTGGGTGAGGTTCCCGTCCCGCTCGGCGAAAGTGCCCTTTATGCGCGGGTCACACATGGTCGCCAACATGTATGACTCTTCCTTAGTGAGAGGAGTTAGCCTGGCAGCTATGCCCTGCTGCAGCCTTCTCACTAATGCGCGCACCGCTGGAACAAGGTCAGCACGGGGCGCGACCCGGTCTGCAAGGGTGGCCAGATTCCTCTGGAGCGTGTGCACCAGGGGAATGACCAGACCGAGGGTCGCCGTGTCTGACGAGACCGCCACAGTGAAGTCCTTGAAGGGCTTCAGGACCTCCACTGTCTGGGTGATGGTGAGCCAATCCTCCCGGCTGAACTCACCCACCTGACTCGCACCGCGGTTTTCGGAGAGCCACGCGTGGAGTGCGGCCTTCTGCTCCACCAAGCGCTCAAGCATGGCGCAGGTGGAGTTCCAGCGAGTGCTGACGTCAGTGATCAGAGCGTGCTCTGGCACACCTGTCCTGACCTGTGTCTGGCGCAGTTCGTGCGTGGCCTTCACGCTGCGCGAGAAGTGACCCGTGAGCCTCCGACATTTCTGGACAAGTAACTGGAGTTCACGGGTCCGGGTATCCACGGGTTCCTTCGAGGAGCCCAACCCCAGCGCATCTCTCACCACTAGGTGAAGCTTGTGAGCGGCACAGTAGACGCTCTCTCGGCTCACTAGATGCGCCGCTGCCCTCATGTTCTTGCCACCGTCCGTCACCATGCATCCCACGGTGGCGGGTCCCTGGCCTATCCACTCGTCCAACTGTCTCCTTAAGGTGGCAGCGATGTTCTCCGCCGTGTGGGACACGTCAAGCACCTCGGCGTGAAGCAAGGCCTTGCAGTAGCCGGCCTGGCGGTCTCGCATCCTTCCCTGTCTAGCTGTGCTAGGCACCTCCCCCCGGCCCCCACCCAGAACCGACTCGGGTTCCCACCAGTGAGCAGTAAGCGAGAGGTACGCTTGCTGCACACTTGGGCAGGTCCAGATGTCCGATGTGAAGTGCACAGTTCTCCCGGCAACCCGGGACAGCTGTGCCTTCACATGATCCCTGGCAGCCCTGTAAAACGAGGGCACCACCGATCTGCTCAACGACGTGCGAGCAGGGACGGCGTACCAGGGAAAGCAATCTTGGAGCAGCCCTGAGAAGCCGAAGTCTTCAACTACGGAATACGGTTGCCCATCCACTGCTATCATGTTGACGATGTGGCGCGTGATGCGCCTGCTCGCCCTCCGGATCCCCTCTCTGGGCACACTAGCGCCCTGCATACCAAGCATCTCCGGGAGAGAGGCTTGGCGTCCCTTTCCTGCAGGTACCCTTGGGGGGAGAGCACCAGAGGAGCCTGCCTCCTTCTGGCTAGCTGGCGGCCGTGCGGCGCCACTCGAACCCTCCTCCCGAAGAAGCACCGCCTGGTGGTGCCTCTTCATATGGTACCTCATCCCAGACGTGGAGAGATGCCACACATCTTTGCCACGGCTGACGCGCTGCCTACAATGCAGGCACAGGGCTGCTCGGGGATCCTCCGCTGCCTGGAAGTGCTTCCAGATTTCGGAGGAAAAGGGCATCCCACGCTTCCCAGGAGAAGCGCTTTCGGGACCACCCTGCGGCACCTCCTGTGAGGTGCTCTGGCCGGACACACCGTGTCCCACTCTCGGCCGGGCAGGTGGGGATGGACGAGGCTGAAGGGGCAGAGATGTGGGCTCTTCCACCACAGTCTCTGCCTCTTCCTCCCGCGTCCTCTCCTCCTGCACAGCCGCGAGAGGCCTGCTGCTGGCCTCAGAGGAAACTGGGGTGGACCGCCCCAGGGGGGGTCTCACGGGCAGTTCCTCCAACATCCTCCGGGTTCCTGGGGTGAGCGGGAGCGCAGGGAAAGTCATGTGCTCCGCGCCCATCCCAGGAGACACCACATGCTGCCCCTCCTCCAGCAGCTGGCTCGCAACCACTGGAGGAGGAGGAGCCTCAGCAGCAGGCCCCTGCCCAGTGCCAGCCCCTGCCTCACGCACCCGGGTTGGGGGTGGCCCTCCAGCAGCTGCCTCAGGAAAGAGAGTCTTGCGAACCCTCTTCCTGTCACCAGAAGCCAGGCTGGTGAACGGCAGCAGCGCAGGGGAGGGCCTCCTCCGCTCAGATGGAGGGGCTGCCGCAGCAGTCCCCCTCCCCCTCCCCTCCTCCCCTCTAGATTTCTCCCTAGCCTTTCCCCCGGGGCCCCTCTCTGCTTTCCTCTCCGACATACTTTCCCCTCCCAAATTCAACCCTAACTAATCAGAAAAGATTTAGAAAACAAAGGTCAACTTTGTTTTCAAGACCTAACTAACCTGCTCTAAATCTGTGCTTCTAGTGGCTCTGTGACTTGGAGATGAACAATCAAGTGCCTTTTTAAGCAACCCTATTTATGTCAGGGAACCTGAGCCTGCCAATCAGCTGAATTCCTCTGGAATTGAGCTGGCCCTAAACCCCAATAACAGGTGACAAAGCCTTAAACACTCACACACTAGTATGCCCGGGCCGGCCTGGCACCACCACGGGTGCCAGAGATGGGCAGTGGAACCCTAGTTATGGGGGCACTAATGGGAAGCCTATTGACAGCTATTACAAATTTTTATATATATATATATATATATATATATAGAATTCAAACCTAACACTCACTCACTAATGCTTTCCCTGCTGAGTCCCTATTTAGTTTTTTAAAAAAAACTAGGCTCGGTTTCCCTAATAATTATGTTGAGGGCAATTATCCACTGATCACCTACCAACTGGCCTACCTACCTAAGAGACACTATTTAGCGGGACCGATGTATCTGTGGTATGTCGGTGTGGGGTGTGGATGTGGTGTTTTGAAGATGAGCCTCCCCCCTCCCAAGCTAGCAAGAACCCACCCCCAAGGCCACCCAAATGTGAACCCGGACTCGCTCACAGTAACACCAGTCCTGCAGTCCAGCGATGTTCAGGCGGTCTTGCAGCTGGTCCTCCTCTCCTCCACGATGCTGTCAAGAAAATTGGAAATGTTAGCAGAGTCAACACCACACGCCGCACACGCAACCCCCAAAATTCAAGGCCCCGTTGCACAAGCCAAGTCAGCCCCCCCCTTAAAGGCTAGGGCCAACCAGCAGCAAAACAAAACACATCCACCCAGCAGAGCTTCTGGCCTGTGCAGGCCAAAAGCTGGCACACTCATTTTTTAGTCCTGTGAAACAGTAGTTCAAGCCCACCCCACACTCAAACTTGAAAAATGAAACATGAAAGAAAGCAGGCACTGCGATCAATGCTGGCCCCCCTAACCCCCAAACAATATCCTCTTGCCCAACCAGAAAATGCCCCCCCCAGCCCAAGCCATAAAGACAGAGCCAAAGCATATGCTCGCAGGTAGGCACAGCAGCAGACATAAGCTCAAAAACCAAATTTAACAACAACCCTACCAGTCCACCAGTGCAGATGTCCAGCAATGTTGATCCTCCACGCAGAGATCTGCAGGCCGATGTCCACCAAGTGCAGTCCAGTCCAGAAGAGGTCCACCAACGATAAACAACCTGAATGTGAAGCAAAACAGTGAGTGCCAGGCCAGCAAATGGGAAGGGTTACCAAAGCCGGAGCAGCAGGCCTGTGTGTGGGCCGAAGGCTGGCACAGTTGATCAGGACGGAGCCTGTTGGGAATCCTTGCAAGCAGGGGACCAGACACAGAAAAGCAAGCCACACCATTCCAGATTGTGGAGCACAACTGTGAGTGCCAGGCCAGCAACCAAAAAGGGTTACCTTGGCCAAAGCAGCATACCTGTGTGTGGCCCACAGGCTGGCACAGTTGATCAGGACGGAGCCTGTTGGGAATCATTGCAAGCAGGGGACCAGACACAGAAAAGCAAGCCACACCATTCCAGATTGTGGAGCACAACTGTGAGTGCCAGGCCAGCAACCAAAAAGGGTTACCTTGGCCAAAGCAGCATACCTGTGTGTGGCCCACAGGCTGGCACAGTTGATCAGGACGGAGCCTGTTGGGAATCCTTGCAAGCAGGGGACCAGACACAGAAAAGCAAGCCACACCATTCCAGATTGTGGAGCACAACTGTGAGAGCCAGCCAGAAGAAAGGCTTCTGGCCTGTGTAGGCCCAAAGCTGGCACACTCTTGTTTTAATCTTAAAACAGTGGATCAAGCTTAAAGAAGGCAAGCACAACAACCAATACTGAACCCCCCCCCCCCCACCATCAAACATTGTCTGCCCAACCTGTCCCCCAGGCCATACCTGTGTGTGGCCCACAGGCTGGCACAGTTGATCAGGACGGAGCCTGTTGGGAATCCTTGCAAGCAGGGGACCAGACACAGAAAAGCAAGCCACACCATTCCAGATTGTGGAGCACAACTGTGAGAGCCAGCCAGAAGAAAGGCTTCTGGCCTGTGTAGGCCCAAAGCTGGCACACTCTTGTTTTAATCTTAAAACAGTGGATCAAGCTTAAAGAAGGCAAGCACAACAACCAATGCTGAAACCCCCCCCCCCCCACCATCAAACATTGTCTGCCCAACCTGTCCCCCAGGCCATACCTGTGTGTGGCCCACAGGCTGGCACAGTTGATCAGGACGGAGCCTGTTGGGAATCCTTGCAAGCAGGGGACCAGACACAGAAAAGCAAGCCACACCATTCCAGATTGTGGAGCACAACTGTGAGAGCCAGCCAGAAGAAAGGCTTCTGGCCTGTGTAGGCCCAAAGCTGGCACACTCTTGTTTTAATCTTAAAACAGTGGATCAAGCTTAAAGAAGGCAAGCACAACAACCAATGCTGAACCCCCCCCCCCACCATCAAACATTGTCTGCCCAACCTGTCCCCCAGGCCATACCTGTGTGTGGCCCACAGGCTGGCACAGTTGATCAGGACGGAGCCTGTTGGGAATCCTTGCAAGCAGGGGACCAGACACAGAAAAGCAAGCCACACCATTCCAGATTGTGAAGCACAACTGTGAGAGCAGGGGACCAGACACAGAAAAGCAAGCCACACCATTCCAGATTGTGGAGCACAACTGTGAGAGCCAGCCAGAAGAAAGGCTTCTGGCCTGTGTAGGCCCAAAGCTGGCACACTCTTGTTTTAATCTTAAAACAGTGGATCAAGCTTAAAGAAGGCAAGCACAACAACCAATGCTGAAACCCCCCCCCCCCACCATCAAACATTGTCTGCCCAACCTGTCCCCCAGGCCATACCTGTGTGTGGCCCACAGGCTGGCACAGTTGATCAGGACGGAGCCTGTTGGGAATCCTTGCAAGCAGGGGACCAGACACAGAAAAGCAAGCCACACCATTCCAGATTGTGGAGCACAACTGTGAGAGCCAGCCAGAAGAAAGGCTTCTGGCCTGTGTAGGCCCAAAGCTGGCACACTCTTGTTTTAATCTTAAAACAGTGGATCAAGCTTAAAGAAGGCAAGCACAACAACCAATACTGAACCCCCCCCCCCACCATCAAACATTGTCTGCCCAACCTGTCCCCCAGGCCATACCTGTGTGTGGCCCACAGGCTGGCACAGTTGATCAGGACGGAGCCTGTTGGGAATCCTTGCAAGCAGGGGACCAGACACAGAAAAGCAAGCCACACCATTCCAGATTGTGGAGCACAACTGTGAGAGCCAGCCAGAAGAAAGGCTTCTGGCCTGTGTAGGCCCAAAGCTGGCACACTCTTGTTTTAATCTTAAAACAGTGGATCAAGCTTAAAGAAGGCAAGCACAACAACCAATGCTGAAACCCCCCCCCCCCACCATCAAACATTGTCTGCCCAACCTGTCCCCCAGGCCATACCTGTGTGTGGCCCACAGGCTGGCACAGTTGATCAGGACGGAGCCTGTTGGGAATCCTTGCAAGCAGGGGACCAGACACAGAAAAGCAAGCCACACCATTCCAGATTGTGGAGCACAACTGTGAGAGCCAGCCAGAAGAAAGGCTTCTGGCCTGTGTAGGCCCAAAGCTGGCACACTCTTGTTTTAATCTTAAAACAGTGGATCAAGCTTAAAGAAGGCAAGCACAACAACCAATGCTGAACCCCCCCCCCCACCATCAAACATTGTCTGCCCAACCTGTCCCCCAGGCCATACCTGTGTGTGGCCCACAGGCTGGCACAGTTGATCAGGACGGAGCCTGTTGGGAATCCTTGCAAGCAGGGGACCAGACACAGAAAAGCAAGCCACACCATTCCAGATTGTGAAGCACAACTGTGAGAGCAGGGGACCAGACACAGAAAAGCAAGCCACACCATTCCAGATTGTGGAGCACAACTGTGAGAGCCAGCCAGAAGAAAGGCTTCTGGCCTGTGTAGGCCCAAAGCTGGCACACTCTTGTTTTAATCTTAAAACAGTGGATCAAGCTTAAAGAAGGCAAGCACAACAACCAATGCTGAACCCCCCCCCCCCCCACCATCAAACATTGTCTGCCCAACCTGTCCCCCAGGCCATACCTGTGTGTGGCCCACAGGCTGGCACAGTTGATCAGGACGGAGCCTGTTGGGAATCCTTGCAAGCAGGGGACCAGACACAGAAAAGCAAGCCACACCATTCCAGATTGTGAAGCACAACTGTGAGAGCCAGCCAGAAGAAAGGCTTCTGGCCTGTGTAGGCCCAAAGCTGGCACACTCTTGTTTTAATCTTAAAACAGTGGATCAAGCTTAAAGAAGGCAAGCACAACAACCAATGCTGAAACCCCCCCCCCCCCACCATCAAACATTGTCTGCCCAACCTGTCCCCCAGGCCATACCTGTGTGTGGCCCACAGGCTGGCACAGTTGATCAGGACGGAGCCTGTTGGGAATCCTTGCAAGCAGGGGACCAGACACAGAAAAGCAAGCCACACCATTCCAGATTGTGAAGCACAACTGTGAGAGCCAGCCAGAAGAAAGGCTTCTGGCCTGTGTAGGCCCAAAGCTGGCACACTCTTGTTTTAATCTTAAAACAGTGGATCAAGCTTAAAGAAGGCAAGCACAACAACCAATGCTGAAACCCCCACCCCACCATTAAACATTGTCTGCCCAACCTGTCCCCCAGGCCATGCCAAGAATAAACTGCAACACCTTTTTGCAGAGGCAGGCCACAGCAGCACATTGCCCAGCATCAAAAAAATTTACAAAAATTTAAAAAAGGCCTACCAGGTGTCCTCTCAGGATGTCCAGCACAGTTGATCCTCCAGGCAGATGTCCTCCAGGCTCCAGGTGCAGTCTCTCTTCTTCTCCTCTCTCGGTCACAGCTCAGCAGCAGCAGCAACAGAAGTGTTCCAGACAGTCTTGCTCCAAATTTAAATCCCCTGCTGCAGCCTCAGCCAAAGATTTAAATCTATTGGCTGGCATGAGAATGCAGCAGTGGGATTGGTGACTCCTAAAGTCCCCACTCCCCTGCCTTTCCCCACCCACACTCCAAGAGCCACCCTCCTCCTGCTCCCCCTCCCCTACCTGTTAGTTTTGGCGGGAATCTCTGCTGCTTTGCAAATGCAAAGTGCAATGCAATGCTTGCACCTTGCATTTGCAAGGCAAAGCAGGATTCCCTATCCTCCTTTGCAAGAGGGGTGGGGGGTGACAGAAGGAGTGAGTGATTCACTCCTTCTCCCCCCCTCCCCTCTTCTAAGAGCCTGCAGGAAGCCTTTGCTTCCAGCAGGATTTTGCTAGCCGCTTGCTAAGGCAAACGGCTAGCAAAAACAAAATGGCGATTCTCGAATGCCGAAAGAATGCCGAAAGAATCCCGAAACGTTTCGGGTTTTTCTTTCGGCAATCCCGAAACGTTTCGGCATTCCCCGAAACGTTTCGGGATTCCTGAAGAATGCCGAAACACTTTTGTTTCGGCATTCTTTCGGCATTCTGAATGCCGAAACGCACATCCCTATCTGTCCCAGCTAACTCTAGATCCTTGCCCCTCTCAGCTGCTATGCAAACACTGCATAAATGAGCCCTTAATGCCCTTCATAAATCAGTCACTAACTCAAGGCACCTTCCCCAAACTACTCAAAGAAGTAGTTATCTGCCTGCTACTTAAAAAACTATCCCTAGACAAACATGATGTGACCCATTATCACCTAGTTTCTAATTTGCTCTTTCTAGGCAAAGTGATTGAGAGAGTAGTACAGATGATCATCATGTCTTCTTGGATAATTCTTGCACTCCAGACCCTTTTCAGCCTGGTTTTAGGCCAGGCTGTGGGACAGAACCACTTCTGGTGGCTTTAGTGGATTACCTCAATCTGATTGGAGACAAAGGCCATGCTTCTTTGTTGCTGCTCCTGGATCTATCTGCAGCCTTTCACACTGTAGATCATGCCACCTTGTTGAGGGAGTTGGTGACAGAAGAGGGTATCCTGGACTTCTTTCAATCATTTATTTATTTATTTATTTATTTATTTATTTATTTATTTATTTATTTATTTATTTATTTATTTATTTATTTATTTATTTAAATATCTAACATAAAAAACTACAAAAGACTACAAAGATATAAGGGGAAAAGGGGGGACTGGGGAAAAGGGAAGAGCAACATATAAACAAAAACGCACACTACTCTACATGTCTTATATTCCCTTCATGCAGCAATTTTTCTTTAAAGTTAACTTTCTAATATGCTATCAGATTGGTAGATCTTATACAATACAGACTATATTCAGGATCAGGTCTTCTTCCCCCCCCCCGCGTCTCGGTCTCAGTTCTCTCTGCGCAGCTGCAACAGCTGCGCTCGTTCTCTCCTCCCCCCCCTTTCCCCTTCAGACTTTGAACTTTCTTCTTGCTGAAACTCCTGATGGTTGAACAAAAAGTCTGTCAGCTGTACTTCCAATGTAATCTTGTAGGTTTGATCCTTATATCTGAACCAGACGCCTTCCGGAAACAACCATTTGTATTTTACATCACATTTCCTCAGGAAATCCGCAAGTCTTTTATACTTAAATCTTCTTTTACGAGCCATATTTTAACCTTGTTGCCCAAATAGTCCAAGTCCACATTGTACGAATTATATAAGATGGTGTCCCGTGTCTTCTTAGATGAAAAGTCAATAATAATCTCGCGAGGCAGCTGATGCTTCATTGCATACTTTGAAGATGTCCGACGGACTTCCAAAATATCGCTTGTTAACTCTTCTTTAGTTGCCTTTGCGAATGACGCCAAAAGTCCCAACACCAAATCTTTTAAATTTTCACTTTGCTCCTCTTTTACATTCTGAAGACACAGTACCGTTTGGGCACGGTCCACTTGCAATCCTATTATTTGATTCTCCAAGAGCTTCACTTCTTTACTTGTTGCTTTCATGAGTACTACGTTTTCGCGTGCAGACTGCTCTGCTCCAGAAGCTGTTTCTTTAATGGTTTTCACTTCGCTTTCCACTGAATCAACCTTTTGCCCCATTTCATTTAACTTCACTACAAAGGGCTGCATAGCTTCAAAGACCGCTCGTCTGACCATCTCTTCCAAAGTTTCCCCCTTCCCCTGTAACATCGCCATCACCGATTTACTCAGTGCAGGGCTCTGCTTTTTCGTCACCATCTTAGGGGGGGGGGCGCTCCAGCTAAGTTCTGAAACTCCGTGAAGGGGAAGAAATCCGCACCTTCTTAGCTTCAACTCCCACCAATCCTTCGCATACGCTTAGAAATCAGAAGGGATTCGCTTACTTACAGGTTTTCACCTTAAATCTGCTTATTGCCGTTCTCCATGGCCCGGCATCACGCGAAGTGCTGCACAAGTCTGCCGGCCTCCGTTGGAGCAAATGGGCAATTTACCCCCTGCATTGCTTTCAGGGGGTTCTTCCTGCCGCACTCCGGACCCTGCCTCCCTCACTGGGAGTCCTGGGGGTTAACCCTCGCAGGTCAACCACCCGGTCAGGCTGCTAGGACGTTTCCTCCCAGACCTGCGGAGAGGAGCGTCCGACATGGCCGGGAAACCGAAACCGAAACCTACTTCTTTAAATCATTCCTCACAGAATAGATTCAAAGGATTGCTGTTGGAGGCCAGCTATCTTCAGGGTGGAAATTACCTTGCAGGGTTCCATAGGGTACAATCTTATCCCTCATATTATTCAATATCTATGTAAATCCTTTAAGAGAAATCATTTGTAGATGTTATCAATATGCAGATGATGCCCAGCTCTATATCTCTCTATCCAAATGCCCTGTTGATGCAATAGAAGCCACCAGTCATTGTCTGACAGCTGTGGTCAATTGGTTGGAAGCAAACAAATTGAAACTGGACCCAGACAAGACAGAAGTGATATTGGTGGGAAACGTGGAGATACTGAAGGATATGGTGCCACTTTTGATATGGTTCAGCTAACCTTAAGAGCCTTGATACTATACTGGATTCAGCACTACTACTAGAAAAGCAAGTTAATACAGCTGCAAAAAATGCCTCCTACAAACTCAGTCTAGCCTGGAAGATGACCCCTTACATCAACACGGTCAGTCTGACCACCTAGATCCATGGCATGTTAACATGAAGACATGACTACTGTAATGTGCTCTACATAGATCTCCCTTCACAGTCAACTTAGAGACTACAGTACAGAACATTGCAGCTTGGTTATTATCAGGAACTAGATAGAGCACGCATGTTACTGCCATTCTGCAGCCACTCCATTGCCTTCCCATCAGTTACGACGAGGCTCAATTCAAGGTTTTGGCTATCCCATATAAAATTCTCTGTGCCAGGTTCGTTGGCTCTCCAGGGCAACTGGTTGGCTGCTCTGTGAAACAGGATGCTGGACTAGATGGACCTCTGGTCTGATCGAGCAGAGTTCTTTTTATGTCTGTTTGTTCTTGGCAAAAACAATGCATCAATTGTGCATACATGAGTTTGTATGTGTGTGGGTGTATACATATACATATATATGTATGTATGTATGTATATATTTCTTCACAAGAGAGGGAGAAAGATTATGTCATTGCCAGAAATAAAATATCTGTAGCAACAAAAAGCCAAAGTAGATGTTTGTACCTAAAAAGGCATCATGAAATGTATCCCGTCTTTTGTATGTTTCTGGGAGTGCACACTAAATTTATAAGCACTGCTGTTGCTAGAAAACGTATTCCCAAGATTTATAGTTGGAAACAATAGCTGTAGAGGTTCAGCCCCATTGTATTTATTGACGGTATTGTTGAGCTCATGGCATCCTTTGATTAACTGCTATCAAAGGCATATTTTGTAGAGCTGTGTCACAATTCTCTTTGTCACTGTATTTCATAAAGTTCTACTGGGCCCTTAGGGAGAGTGAGAGCAAAAACATTAACTTAACAAAAGGTGTGTGGACAAGTAGTAAATGTAATGACTAATTGACTGCCTTTGGGGATTTATTTTTAAATCTCTTGACTTCTGCCCTTCTTCACGTAGTGCTGCTTTTCCCTTTACCTGTTTTTTTGCAAAGTGGTAACTTTGATAGTAAATATAATCCAAGTCACAAAACATCACACAAGTTAAAGGAAAGGAGGGGGAAAGGTTCAATTCAACCCCATAAAAGTTACCTACTACCCTCACTTTCAGTTGACCTTTGCTGACTCAGTTAAGACCCTAGAAATTATACTGGAGCCACTATTTCTGCTAGAGAAGCAATTTAAAGCAGCTGCCAAAAAACAAAAACAAAAAAAAACCCTTTCAACTCACATTACCCAAAAGATTGCTCCCTACCATGACATAGGCGATTTGGCTACTGGGATCCATGACATGGAAATATCAAGACTTGGCAACTGAAATGGACTGTACACAGATCTCTCCTCAGTGGAGAATCCATTGTTGCAGAACGCCACAGCTCAATTACTATCAGGAGCTGGGGAGAGCATGCATATTACTCCCATTACGCATTGTTCTTTCTCTGCCACTCCACCCTTCACCCTGTGAAGCTGCCCAAGTGGTGGTGGGGGGGTGGATGAAATCACTTCAAGAAGTGACAATATCACATCAGCCCTGTTCAGAGACTTACTTTTTGAATAATGGCTGCAAAGGAGGTTACAACAGGGTTCTGTACCTTTGTGCCCTGCTTAGAAGCTACTTGGAGGCATCTAGTTGGCTACTAGGGAAAACAGAATCTTTGGTCTCATTCAACATGTAACTATATATATATATATATATATATATATATATATATATATATATATATATATATATATATATATATATATATATATATATATATATATATATATATATATCCCCCTTATCCCACACCGGCTCAAAGTGCCAAGGGGGTGGCAACGTATGACTTACCATTCGTGGCTGTCATATGGCTAAGTGTGTTGGGTTGGGGAAAGCAATGGTGAACTACCCTGTAAAAACTTCACTGAGAGACTCTGCGGATCTCTCTCGACACGCTATAGGACAGAAAGGCCTGGAGGGGGACAATCTACAGAGTAGCCGAATATATATATATATATATATATATATATATATATATATATATATATATATATATATATATATATAAAACCATACGATATATGTTATATATAGGATTACCAGGTCCCCTCAACCTCCTGGCAGGAGGTTGGAGGCTTGGCACAAATGTTGTTGGGGAGCATACGCTTGCGCTCCATGTGTGCGCACTCCAGGCAAGCACAATGATATCACTTCTGGGAAGTGTCATCGTGCAGCCGTCCTGGGAGAGTGCCAGGGATTCGGGCCCACATGCGTGGCCCAGCCCCCCTCTGACTCACCTGTTCAGTGGGACAGGAGGCAGCCAGGAGCCTTCAGAGCTTGCATCAGAGCCACAAGCGTCCCCGGCATGGGCAAGGCCACCACAGAGACCAGCTGGGAGGTGGCAAGGGGAATGCTGCTACAGAGACCAGCTGGGCAGTGAACAAGGAAGCCACAACAGCAACCAGCTGGGTGGAGGGGGAGGAAGCCACCGCCAAGACCTGCTAGGAGGTGGGAGGAGATACAGGCCAGCGGGGTATTGAGTGAGGAAGCCGCTGCAGCACAAGCTGTCCAGCAGCTAAGCCACAGGGCGGCTGCAGAAGCTGAGATGGAGATGCCCAAACCCCGGCAGGGCAGAAGGGGTGGGTGGAGACCAGTTAGCCCTGCCCCCCAATTGGGCTTTAAGAGCCTGGGCAGAACTAGGGGCATCAGTCAACCCTGTATCTGGCCACTGTGGAGCATGAGAGTGCTCTCAAGTGCCGCAGTGGCCTGATCTGAGATGAAATGGACCTGATTTGGGTGGCTGTGCCATGCGGGAACACATCCACGCTGCCCAGGAGTACACCCATGCCACCCAGGAGTGTGCAAGAGAGGTGTGGTCCCCCAACCGGCCAGGTAAACGGGTGTGGTGGGGACAGGACTGGGGTGGGTAATCCCCTGACCCAGCCAGTTCTGGCAACTGTAGTTAAATATTATTCTATTAAAATGTACATATAATTATAGGCACATAGCAGTAACATACCACTTGAAAATAGCTACCTGTATATCAGTTTTATTATCTTTAATTGTCTAGTATGTTAATATGCCAAAGTGTGTAATGAATTCTCTGTATATCCACTTCACATATCTGACAAAATCTATTATTGTCTAAAACATCTCATCCCACAACATGAACTGATTACTACCGCTACACTTTTTGTCCTGTCATATAATTTGAATAATTTGTTTCTATCCTTAAACATAATTTATTGCCTTTATAGGGAGATTCTGCCATCCATGAACATTTGTGATAAATTAGAGCGATGTTTTTTGCAGCAATTTATGCCACTCAATGAGCACCATTGCAATTGCTTCCCACTTCAAATACATACACTTCTGAAATAGCTCTCGGAGAACACACTTTAGTTTCAGAGTATGTCACAGTGCCAGCAGACTGGCATTTTGATTTGGTTGGCATTTACTAACTGAGAGTGGCTATCAAGTTAGTAGTTATGAAGGCTTGGTTCATGGGAGTTTAAGGAAAAGCTGCTTATTCTTTTAGAGACTAATCCTTCTTCCCTTCTGTTCAGCCACATAATAGTCTGCAGTTCACAAGTACCAACAACTAGCTATATTGTAAAGATGGGATCAATAGTATAATCCTATTAAACGCTACAAAGAAGACTACTTTTCAGATATACAGTGGAATCCTCTTAATTTTTTTAAGTGAAAGGTATTTCTACAGGAAACTAGAAAACCTTGAAGAAACTTCCTTTTTTTCCAGTTCTTCAGCACGATAGTCCTATCCTTTACCCCTCTCTCCCTCACAGCTGCTAAAAGCTCAGGAAATCAAAGAATTATAAGCCTTGAAGTACAAAATGTATTGCCCTACTACTACCACAATTTCATTAAATGACAAATGACTAGTTGTACATAAGCGATCCTTTGCCGACTGGAATTCTCAGAAAATAGTAGATTGCTCATAATTTTTGATGCAGTGGCACAACAACCCACTGGTTGATAGAAGTGATATCATTCAGTATATACAGTGCAATCCTAAGACCACTTTCCTGGGAGTAAGCCCTATTGAATAGACTTGAGAAGCTTTCAGAACAGTATTAGTATTGCTGCTTAGTATTGCTGTGATCCCGAGAGGTCATTCAAACCTTATCTCAGAAGGTGACAGACTCCCGTTATGGCTTTAGGCCTAGGATTGCCAGGTCCCCTTACATTCCCAATGGGAGGGAGGATCTGACACTTATCTGGCAAAACCGCAGGTAATTTGGACCCCTGTGAAGCTCAGGAGTGGCATCATCATGGCCAGCGGGAGCTTGCCTGCTGTGCACTGGTCATGAAGGTATTTTCCATTGTGATCTCATTCCCTGGGCCTCCCCCCCCAGCCAGGTGAGTGGTGGCGAGGGGCAGCTGTTGGGAGCAGGGCATCCCATCCCCCCCCCAGGGGACGTGGCAATCCTATTTAGGCCTCATCCTTTCACCTACAATACAGGGGTAATGATGATACAGGTGTCTTACATGGCTGCTGTAAGGATTTTACAAAGGTTACATGTGTATACAACACTTTCAACAAGAACAGTGCTTATACAAATCCTAAACAATAATACTAATAAGAATCATGTCAAACTAAATGTTGTCCACCAAATACTCTGTACCAGAAATTAGTATTTGGAACAAGGATTGCACTTGTCTGACAAACTAGGAGAGTTTTTAAAAAAAAATCAATAAAAGGGTGTAAATCAGTTAATAATAGAAAATCCAAGTCCAGATATCTGCTGTTTGGGTGGCTTTGGGTTATGTCAGTAGGGTCAATAACACCTATCTCCCAGGTCTGCAGAAAATGTAACTTTGTAAAACCAAAAAGGGGGATCTTAACATGCCCTGTGTGGGACTAAATTTGCTCCAGAAGAGACAGAATGTTGAGAACAGCTGAGTGTATTTAAAGGGAGAAAATGAAGAGGAGGAGAAATCAGCCTGCTGATGCTCCCTGAAAGCTTAGAAAATTCTTATGGTGAAGACTATAAGGCATTAACTCCAAGTTACTCCTTGCCTCACAACCATCAGAATGACTATGTGATGGGTATATGAGGCTAAGCAGGATAAATACAATCTACTTTTTCAAAGATTACCTGCATCTGACCCTCCATGCACCTATTCATATAAGAAGCCATTTTCATCCTTATCTGTCAAATGACCATACTGGAAGGCCAAAAAGTGTTGCTTTTATTTCATTCATGTAAACTGGTGTTTTGTTAGCAAAAGGTACCGTATCATAAAATAAAAGGCAAAAACATGTATTTATTTAAGTCATTTATACCCTGCCTTTCTTCCCAGTAGGGACCCAAAGTGGCTTACATTATTCTCCTCCATTTTATCCTCACAAAAACCCTTGCAGTTATGTTAGGTTGAGTGTGTGTGTGACTGCTTCAAGGTGCAAGCATCCTTGACAAAATGGAGATTCAAGCCTGTGTTTCCTAGATCCTGGACCAACACTCTAACTACTACACAACACTGGCTCTCACACTAGCTTAAAACAGTTTCTGCAAAAACTTAATCCTGCACTAGTTAGTATGTTACTGAAACCATCAGGGATTACTTATACTTGAATGAGAACAGAATTGCACCCTTGAGTGCCACTATATTAATTGCCATAATTTCTTAGTTTAGGGTATATTGTGAACTGATTATCCACGGAACAGAATCCAACAGGCAAAAAGGAAAAAAAACCCTCTAGCTACTTTACATAGCAAAACCAAACACAGTGTTCACTGTCCTTTAATAAATGCAGGATCTAGTGCTGCACCCATGCCTCACATTCTTAGGATTGAGAGCAATCCTAAGCAGTCTACTCTGAAGTAAGTCCAATATGATTCAATGGGACATAGTCCCAGAAAAATGTCCTTAGGATTGCAGTCCTAGAAAAGAGTCTTCTTATAGAAAAGAGAGTCTTCTTATAGGTCTTCTCTCTTTTAAACACGGAGGGCACTCTGTGATGTAGCAAGATTTTAAAAACCACATACCCTAATGGTGAATTGTGGAAATCTGAACCCAGTACGGAATTTGGCCAAGCAGAATTGCAACACCCCCCCGCCCCTCACACACACACTCAGAATGAAGATCCAGACACAAGAGTTGGGAACTAAAAGGCCACCTTAGTAAAATAACACAACTTATCTGTCAACATGGCAAGGGCCTAACTAGCGGTACAGGTCAGGCCCTGGGGTCATTCCTGAACCTCCGCCCTGACCTGTCTGGGAGAGCCACCCTCTGCCTTGGGTATGAGCCATTCATCGTATGGCTGGGACCTGGCCTGGCCTGGCCAGGCAAAGTGGTTCACCCCCTTAAAGCTCCACCACCCAGCTGTAAAGCTGGGGAGGATTGGCTTGCCCAGGGGTTCCCCACCAGGTGAGGTAGGCCAGCCTCGGCTGGGCACTCTACCTGCTGGTGATTCCTCCTCAGAGGATGAGGGGCTGGAAGAGCCAGTTGAGCCAGCGGAACCCCCCCCCCATCCAGTGACCAGCAACCAGGTCCCTCGGCACAAGCTACAGAGGGAGAGGGGTCATGCAGAGAGGAAGAGGAACCGGCGCCTCAGAGATCCAAGCCTCTCGAGCCAGTAGCAAGGCAGAGGGCTCGAGCGAGGGAGGCTGTTTGGGAATGGCAAAGGAGTGTGTGCCTGCAGGCACAGCAGCGGATGGAGCTGGATCCCGAGGGTGAGGCGGGGCAATCAAGTGAACGAGAAACACCTGGCCCTCATCCTCTTATGCCATCCTGAGCATATAAGGAGAACGTTGGGCAGGGCCCAGCATGGGAGCAAAGTCATTCACCACTCCCTGCACCCAGCAGCTTGGCTCCTGGAAGCTTCACCTCTGCCTCGTACCCTGCCCTTGCTTGGATAGACTTCCTGTTTCCTGACTTCGGCTTTGTTCTTGACCACTCCTTGCTTGTCTCCATGTTTGACTGACGACTCGGCTTTCTGACCTCAGCTTAGCTTTCGGATTCTCATTTGCTCGCTCCACTGATGGACTGACTTTCTGGCTTTTGACCCCAGTGTGTCTTGGACTCTTGCTCGCTCTCTCCCTTGCCCAGCCCTGCTCATGACACCAGGGCATCTGTTGTCTCAACTGGGCCGTAAAGTAGCCAGCTGCTCCTGACAGACGTGATTTCCGACTAAACTCATCTAGGTACTTCCGGTGAAAATGGTCTATCTCCATGGAAATTATATAGCCCCTGAGAAAGCGTCTAAAGTGAAACAAAAAGACTGCTAGTGATTTGTTGGGCTTCTCATGAGGAGATGCATCTTTGCACTAACGGGACCAGTGTAGGATTTTTAGCCGTCTCCAGCCTTTTGCTCTCAGCACTTTGGAATATATTTGGATTTGGCCTGGGCTATTTAGCTATTGAATGGATGTTGTGATATGCTTTTGGAATGTACCGAAGACTTCTTTATGAGATGGAATTCTAGATAATTTGATTGCTGCTATTAATATCAGCATATGATTGGAGTTTACTCATGGCTTGAATGTATATATAAGTAGTGAATTGTATGAATTCAGCGTGCTATGTTTATTGACTGTATTTGAATTGTGTATTTACATCATTGTATTTGCACTAACAGGACAAGTGTAGGATTTGTATTTATTCAATGCACTTTTTCATGATTGAGCACTTTAGTAAATATTGTTACAAAATTCTTTTGCTAGGGGAGTCTGTTGGCTTCAGTACTTTCCTCCCATAAGCCTCTTACTAGTAGTAGTTAAATGCCACACCTAAAGACAACACAACCAGTAACTGCCTTCAACAAAAGGCAACAGAACATATGCATTAACCATCCTCATCAGTCTTGTGGCACAGCCCCTTTGCCTCCCTGCTGCTGGGTAGTCACTTATCAAGGTCCTCTTTATCTTTATTCTCCAGTTCCTTGAAGGGAAGGGTAAAGACATCCATGTATTCTCCCTTGGCAATTTTCTCCCTTTTTGCCAACATCAGGTAGTTGCCCAGAGGCATGGCCATGTCCCCAAATGGCAAAGCTCTAAAGGGCACCACTCCATAGGTGGACCATATTGTTCTGTGAAAGGAACTCCAAGACACCAACATCCACATTCCTGTCTGATTGAATGATTAATTTTATTAAAGGGACCCATTATCTATTTATTTGTTTAACATATATGAGCTACATTATTGGCCATAAAATAGTGTACTATTGGAGCACATGTTCAGGATACGAAATAGAGTTATAGAAGCCCTGCTTGTTGAACATTACGTGAACAGACACCAGAAAGAGGATGAATTTAGATTCACAGTATTGTATGTGGCAAAGAAGGGTCCAACATAGGTTGTGCAAAAAGTTTTATTATGCAAGGAGGCCCAGTGGATTTTTACCTTGGGCAGTTCGAAGCCACAGGGATTGAATAAAGAATTGGTATTGAGTTGTTTCTTGTAAGGATTGCATGGAGAGACTCTCCAATAGTACATTATTTTATGGCCAATAATATAGCTTATATATGTAAAACCAATAAATGGATAATGGGCCCTTTTAATAAAATTAATCATTCAACCAGAGAGGAGGAGAGGAGGTTAAAAGAGCAAATGGCTTTGATAGGGGTGCACACAGCCAAAATTGCAGGTGCTGCCTTCTGGAGTGTAGAAGAGTTGGATACATGGTGGTGAGTTCAATGTACATACTCATAATACTTATGTATATGATATTTATTTATAAGCTTTATTGTCAGAATATTTGCTTGTTTATAGATAGAGTAGAAGTGGACAGAATCCTAGCCCCTGAGAAAGTCTTCAAACGAAATCTATGTAACTATAGCCGGCTCCAGTTAGAGCTTGGAGAGCTCGGACCTCTTCCATCCTTTTTTCCCTTTCTTTTCCTTTCTTTTTGTTTGTTTGAAACATATTCACCAGTGCATTTCTTGCTTGCTATTCTCTCTCACACACATACAAGTAAGTCTCCAATGTCCAGCCATTACAGACCTTTGCCATGTTAACAATATCAGTGAATGGATTCAGACATTTATTATTGTTCCAATGGGTCAAGGGCCATTCAGAAATCTATATCAAAAATTTGTAGCACAGAATCCAAAATGAATGATTTTATTGCCCCTAAATCCCCAATGAAATGATGTGCTGATGTTGCAGAAAATGTATTTTAGTGTCATTTCTTTACCTTGCCATTGTGCAGTAAGTATGCAGCATAACCCGAAGCATTTTTATTAAACAGTAAGTGCGATGAGTTATATGGAGTTTCTCTCTAGGAATTAATTTGAGCTTTTAGGACTCGAATGCCATCACCTATGCTATGTAAATTTGAAGGAAGCTTTCCATTAAAGCATATCCTTTTCAGAATCTGGAAGCCACCATTACAAGTGGTCTTAAGAGTTCCCCTCTATCCTTGTCCCATTGACTGGCAGTAGACGTGTATGTCTTGGAAACCTCTTCAGTAGCTGTTACCCAAATTGGTTCTTATGTCAGAGAATGATGTATAAAGGGTCCTTTACACTTATAAAACAAGAGTCTTTGTCAGCTCAATCCTGGTGAGAATAACTCTTCCAAAGAAAGAAAGAGGGACAGCTTTGTCACAGAGTAACATTATTGATCTAACTGAGATAAATAATATAAAATAGAAGTGGTATGCACATAAGACTGAACTGTTCAGGAATACAATGGCAATAGCAAATCAATGAGGGAAAAATAGCCCTATCACTTTTGTCAAATCCAAGTGTTCAATTATGTTACTTTAAACTAATGGCCAATTACAGTTATTTTATCCTGAACCATATTGAATTGCCAAATGGTGAAGCTCAGGTATTTCTTCTTATATTCTTTCAGTGTTTTTGTGGTACTAGGAAAGTATAAGCATGTCAGGAGGACATGAGCCTTCTTGCCTAGCCAGATGGATGATTAAAAGATTCCAGAGACTCCTTTAGTCTAGAGAAATACTGTTTGTCCAAATGGTCATTATGTTGTCAGCATCAGGTCATACATCATCTTAGGTGTAAGATGTCTTGGACAGTCCCAGTCAAAAGGGTCCTGATTGTGTCCAGCATTAATAGTAATAACAACAACAGTGTACTTATAAACTGCTCTTCTGGACAGATTAGTGCCACACTAGCAGTGAACACAGTCAGTGTTATTATTATCCACACAATACAGCTGAGGATCTGGAACTGAGAGGAATGGATTACCCAAGGCCACCTGTAGAGTTCATGGCAATAGTTGTAGTCAAACTAGCAGAGTATTGATTTGCAGGCCAATCGTTTAACCACTATGTTACAGCAGCTCTCATGAGAATGGGTTACTTCCTCTCTCTGCGTGCTGGGGCAGGGTGAAGCAGGCTTACAAGCCCTTTGCTCTGCTCACCTATCAAAGCCCCAGATGTCCAGGAAAGGTCCCACTGCCTTTCCTTCTTCCAGGGTAGCAAACACACCCCTCCATCCCAAGCAGTGGTGTTGCCAGCCAGCAGGGCCGACTTGGCTGGTCTAAGCCTGCTCATGATTTTCTGGTTTGATATCAAAGTGGAGTTCCCCTGAAATTATAACAGCAAGGTTCAAAAATGGGGGTTCCATCAGGGAGGGGGGCATTTGGGTAACAGGCAGCGACACTTGGTCCTCATGCATAAGATATAGGTTACCAGTAGATGCTTCTGAGCATCTACTGTGCCAGGAAACTTGGAAATGATAGTTTTCTCAGCACCTTCCTCCTAAGTACATTGACGATTCAGACATCCTTCATCAATAGATGCTTTAAGCCTGAGAGGTCTATTGCTTTGAGGCCTCTACGATCCTAATCAGAAGGGTAATAAAGTAGAGGACATCACAAGCCAGGTTAGAACTGCATTTGAATTTGGACTCAGCTCGTAATAGGCTTAGGGAGTGAAAATGCCCAAGTTTACTGTTTAACATGCCCCCCCTCCTATATACAGTATGAGAAAGTATCATTGGTAGAATTCTTGAGTCTTGTTTCTTATTTCGAATGTTCCCTATATTGCAAAGTTCTTCCTCTATACCCACGTGGTGTGACATGTTGAATACTAGGTTGCCCTTAAGAAATAATGGGAACAGATGCTAACTTCCCTGAATGTAAAGATAAAACCTGATGATGATGCCTCATAATGAGTGTTTGGGGATGTAGAAAGAACAATTAAAACAAACTCACTTCCAATCACACAATCCTCTCTTGACTCCACTTCCTGTATTGGAATTAGCCATCATTATATTATCTCCCTCCCAATGAAGATAAGTAATATGTAGTGTTCTTTATGGCACTGTCATACTGCATCATTACTCAGTAGGTTAATACAATTCAAACAGTAGCCCCAAGCTGTTTTGGCCTTTGCCAGTGTGCTCCATTTTGTTCTTTTTTATAGTATTACAATTATTTCAATTAAGTTAACTTGAAAACCATTTTATCCAGACATGCCTTGGGTTACTAACTTTTACAGTGTCAACAACTTCTCACATTCACATTAATCTTAATTAGGATACAAGTGCAGGCTCTAGACCTTTAAGGAAATAAAGAATGCTAAAAATAATTTTTTCTTGCAAAGGCAAGCAACAAGTCTAAGCAGAGGGGCAACAGTTGAGTTTGAGCTTTGACAGCTGTACAGCTATTTCTGCTTCATATATTTCTCCATCCTGATTGGCTGTGTGGAGATGATTAACCTAATGGCATTACAATTATTGCAAATTCCTCTGTGCAGTATGCAAACCCCTTTAAATTGGAACTTATTATCATGCAACCAAAGCACTTGCATTTGCATAATGGCTGTCTGGATACTTTTAACCAAATGGAAACATCTAAGCCAATCGCAGCCCAACTTCAACTTCTCTCATTGTCTTCCTCTTTGATCCGTTGTCAGTACATAAACATTTTCTTTTTTTCCCCTTTTTTGTAACTGAACATGTTGCTGATGCCTCCCATTATGAAAAGAAATCCTGAAAGAGTTTAACATAGTAGTAATACTAGGAACATGTCTAGGAAAATATCTATGAAAGCTAAAGGATCCAAACCATTTTCCTGATCCTAAATGCATTTGCATACAAGAATTCCCCCTGAATTCAATGCAAATTTGACATAAATGCGCTAAGGATCAAGAGTCTTGCTGCTGGTATTTAATCTCTAAATCAATCTGCAGATTTGGTATGACAGTTGTAGAATTTACTGTTCATCTGACAGGTTTTATTTTTAAAAAATAATTATATCACTTCCTATATAATTTTGCATTATTTTAAAACAATGGCTCCACCATTCCCGTATGTGGTGAACTAAGCAGTCTCCTGAATGCCAACACTGGTGTCTGTTTTTTGTTTTATTTTTATACCCAGAAAGATTAACTGCACAATTCTTTGTACTAGCTGTTTCTTACAGCAGTGAGGCAGATTGTTGCACATCATAGACTTTGACCAAAATTATACATGCATTGTAAAACACAGGAAAGCTGAAACATGATTATGAATCAACCTTCCTGCATGGCCAGCCACCACCCAGTGCAGCCTTCATTTAGGACTCCAGCTCTACTGGCTCTTCTTGTTGCACTGCTGACTATTATGGTGTTGCATACAACTGGGGCCCTTTCCATAGAAAAGGAAAGAAAAAAAATAATGTAGGCGTGTAAGAGGCAGAACACACACAGAGAATGAAACTTCTGTCATTGACCTGGCTGGCAATTTGTTACTTGTTCTCCATTTAAAAAAAAATTGAGAGTGCAGGATGGATGGACGGATGGACAGACAGACAGACAGATAGAGTTGTGCAATTATAAGTTCTGATCCTATTTAGGGAAAAATTAGGTAAGAAGAAAAATGGAATGATATTTCTGAGAATCTAGGTAAAGTTCTGATTGACATAGATGACACTTACAGAGTCAATCTGTATCATGTTTGTTCCTTGCCTGGACTGCAAAGACACTGACAACAGAGCACTGAATCATTTGAAAACTGGGAAGAGCCATGTGTCCTCTGCCAGCTGTGGGTACAGCATGGCTTTGCCTGCTGTCTTTGGGCCTCTTCTGAACTATAAAACATGTTCTGACAATTAAATCAGCAGCAAGACTGTAAATAAGTGTATACCCTTGGGGTTGCCTTACATCAATTTCTAAATGCTTGACACAAAAGATAATGGATTTTGCTGGTGCCATTTATGATGGCATCAAATAAACACACAGACAAGTGCTATGGATTTTCATGCCACTGGCCACAGGTTTATTGATTTAATATGGATCACATTTACTCAGAACCTCTTAGTCCCTACAGTCCAAATATGTCTAATGACGCTGCACACAGAACAGATGCAAAGAATGTATTCTAGCAGAGAGGATATGGCCTCTTTGTTGTCAGAACTAGTTAAGGTTTTTACAGACGGCAAAGAAATCCTCTTTATCTCATGCTCCATCCTCTTCCTTCCTTGCTTAATTAATTCATTAACATACAGTCAAAAAGTAGCTGGCAATGCTATATTCATTATTCGGGATTCACATCCACAATAATGGTTGACGCAATGTGCAGATTTCCTATCACCTCCAACTTTTGTTTCATTAGACATTGCATTAGTTTGATTGGCATAGGGTGATTACACCTGTTGGCATGAGTTTGGGGGGGGGGGGGTAGAGGAAGGATTACTCACTTAGTTCTTAAGGTGGCCAACCCATCTCTGTTTCGGCAAAAGTATACATGGCATGAGTGTGCTTGTGCATTCACACAACCTGCAAAGAACAAAAAGATCATGAAATGTAGACATTGCAGCATGAAATGATAGGCATTCTGCCATAGATACCATCAAGTAGTTACTCAGGGTGCTAGGGCAACCATGAAACACGTACTTCTCATTACAGCAAGAATTACAGATGTGTGTGTGGGAGGGGTGTCATTTTCCCAGTAACTCATGTCACAATGCATATATAACCTGCAGAAGCATGGATGCCCCTCAAAAGAGTAACAATAGCTCATTCGCTGGGCCAGATCCCCTAATTGTTTGGGGAAACCCTATGCCAAGTGAATCTGCTAGTAGTCCCTTTGAGAAAGGTTCATGCTAATCATTCATAGTGCAACTCAGGTGAGCTAAATCCAAAATATACATTTACAGAATAATACATTTACAGTGCAATCCGAAGCAGAGTTATTCCAGTCGAAGCCCATTGGTTTCAACAGGTTTAGACTGGAGTAACTCTTCTTAGAATTGCACTGTTAGTGAAGCTAATTCTCCAAATACTAAAGCCAGCCATGTCATCTATTACAATGTTAAGGCTGGACAGCAGGATTTGAATCCAGTGGCACGTTAGGGACCAGCAGGATTTTCAGGGCATAAGCTTTCAGGAGTCAGCACTCCTTTCTTCAAATGCTAAGGCTGTAATCCTATACTCATTTTGTTGAGAGTAAGGATGATACTAGATGCAACACTTGAAATGGGGTTGTCACTGAAAATTATGATGAATTCCCTCTCTCCCATTCCACCCATGACATTCAGGCTCACTTACCCTTGGCATGATAGTATCTTACCACTTTTTTCACTCCTCCTGCTAAGCATTATTGGCTGACATAGATGGGTACTGGGTGGGAAACAGCAGAGGTAAAAAGTGCTGAATTAGCCACTTAACAATTTCAGCTGCTGGTGGCATTTTCTGTTTGCCAGCCTTAGAGCTATTTTGCAGCACTGCAGATTCTTCATAATAAACACAGCTTTAACACCCCACCCCCCCAAGTTTTTTGTCTTGCTTGGGTATGAAATGGCACATTCCTCTGTTCTCTAATGTAGACTTATTTTGATAACATTTTTATAGTGTAGTTAATCTGCTACCAGTTGTGGTCAAGAAAAGAGCAAAGGATTGCTTGCTATTGTGCAAATGGCTATATTTGGTCACATTTAGCTGCGAAATCTGACAACTGGCTATTTTTGTTGCAACAGATGACACTGCTATTGGCTTCATATTCTCAGCAGCAACACTGCATTATGTATCACATCTGGCTCCATTCTATATTCCATGATACACCATAAGAATTACTACCTAATAAGAACACATAGGATCATGTTGTACATATAACAAATATTGTATGCAATGAAATCAACATAAATTCTGTGTTGTACTAACCATTCTGTATCTATCTGCATTTTATAGATACCTCCAAATGATGCTACTTATGCCTGCAGCCTCTCATGAAACGGAAGTATTGTGGTCAAGTTCTTGAGAAGAACTACAAATTGCCAGGTAGCAAGAAAAGAACAGATTTTGAAATGAAGGTAGCATGCTGGCTGACATTCTGACAACCTAACCAAGTAATTACCACCCCAGAATATAGTAATCAACACAGCATCTAAAAGGAGCTAAGTATTTTGCAGAGATGGGAAAAGATACACAGTAAAAGCAATTAACTGTATAGAAGCAATTAACTTCATGGAAGGAAAAGCACACAGTTTAGGGGCACAGCATACATCTGAAGGCATGAGCAGGGGTGGAATTTGATGGCACTTTGATCTAATGGATCAGCTTCAACAGCAAAGGTCCAAATGCTAATAGCAGATGAAGCACAATTCCGCATTAGACAAATGAGATATATACTTTCTTCACTGTTTGTCAAGATAAATAGGACTCTTTCCTTCCACATCAACCAAGCAAGCACAAGTATGCTCTGGGTTTCCAGAACAGCAGTAGGTACTACACTGCATTGCTACACAAAACAAAAAGGATGGGTGAGAGCAATCACCAAAATGGTGAGGACAGCTTCTGGACTCAGAGCTGAAAAGATTTCTCCTGTTCCATTTGGTGGTAGCTGATAGCTCCAAAAGGAGAACCTAGGCCATTCCCATCAGTGAAACAAAAAGAAGTAGAACCAGACCACACAAGCATAAAAGGTGGAGCCTGACAGAACACACAAAAACCCAATACTAACAGGTTCCTTCCACTTATAAGTAGACATGAGCATGAATGGGAAAAAAACCCCAAACACCCTGTTCATCGTTCGGTACCATCCACGAACAACGAACAACAAACATGGATGAACATGAACTGTTCCCGGACATGTTTGTTGTTCATTGTTCGTGGGGGCCAGAACCAACCCCAGATTAGGCTGTTCATGAGTTTTTTCTGTTCGTAATGTTGTTCGTGCCCATGTCTACCATGATCCTAGCATGACTCTCTCTAACCACTTCATTGTGCTGGTGTAGGTGGGGAGGGGGACAAGCTTTAGCTCTCCTTATCCACATGTCTCCCTTCCCTGAATTTTAAAAAATAGTCCTTTACCCACTACTGTCCATGTGGAGGCCGTTCTCATGTTATGTAGGTCTCTAGCAAAAGTAAATGCATGCAATGTTTTATCAGTGGGTACCTGCAAATCAGTAACATAGAAGGAAAAAGGAAGAAGCAAATGAAGGCACTGAAAATGGAAGGAAGGAGCATGTACAAAACACTGTACATAATTCATTTTTTTAAAAGATAGAAAATTATGTATGCCTTGATTCTGCTTCAAAAACAAGACCAGACAATTTGGAATTCCAAAGCTTAGGAAGAAATTTGTAAGGGAAGAACTACTAGCTCTAGACAAAACGCTGCTAGCTTGGGGGGGGGGGGTGTCAATTATAACAACTACAAAAACAACACGGTTTGATTTATATACCACCCTTCAGAACAACTTAATGCCCATTCAGAACAGTTTACAATGTATGTTATTATTATCCCTACAACAATAACCCTGTGAGGTGGGTGGGGCTCAGAGAGCTCTGGAAGAGCTGTGACTGACCCAAGGTCACCCAGCTGGCTTCAAGAGGAGAAGTGGGGAATCAAACCCGATTCTCCAGATTAGAGTCCCGCCACTTTTAACCACTGCATCAAACCAATGCACATGCTCATTTGAATGTAGTTGTGGAGTCTGCAATACAAAGAGGAAGAAAGGTGGAGGAAAGAGGCAATTTAATCTCTTCCCTCACACACTTCTCTGCCTCAAATTACCACTTCTAGGTTACTTTTACTATTGATGGGGAAAATGAAAAATTCCTGAATGGGTACAGATGAAAAAATGGTAGAAAGGAAAAGCAGCTTGTATTGTCGAAAGCTTTCACGGCCGGAGAACTATGGTTGTTGTGGGTTTTCCAGCCTGTATTGCCATGGTCTTGGCATTGTAGTTCCTGACATTTCGCCAGCAGCTGTGGCTGGCATTTTCAGAGGTGTAGCACCAAAAGACAGAGATCTCTCAGTATCACGAGTGTCTCAGTGTCTTCAGTGGTGACACTGAGAGATCTCTGTCTTTTGGTGCTACACCTCTGAAGATGCCAGCCACAGCTGCTGGCGAAACGTCAGGAACTAAAACTACGGAGAAACTTGATTCTTGTCCAGCAGGTTATTTTGCAGTAAAGGAAATACGCTTTACACCAAGGTAATGTTTTGTTGCAATCTTTATTGAAATTTTGTTACACTGTTTAAAATAAAATGTACATTGTTTTGTTTCAGTTTGTGATGTAACCAACATATGTATTGTATATTTCATTGTAGAATTTATTTGTGGCTTTTGATGAAGCTGTGAGCCTTGCGAAATGAGACAATTTAGCCAGGCAAACCCGTTGCCAATCTCCTGCCGGGAGCAGCCAGAGAGAGTGGGTGCTCCCCTGTCCTTTTGATTTGACCCTCGGCATTTATGAATAAAGCTTTGGATTGCAGCAGCGGTCTTTTGGCGTGTCCTTAGTGTGCCTTTGTCTTGAAACGTCAGGAACTACAATGCAAAAACCACGGCAATACAGCACGGAAAACCCACAACAACCATCGAAAAGCGGCTTCTCTTCCTGTCCACCTTTAAACTGCTTTATTGGGAAAGCTGATCCTATACATCAGGGCTTTTTTTCTGGGAAAAGAGGTGATGGATCTCAGCTGGTTGCCCTCGGAGAAAATGGTCACATGGCTGGTGGCCCTGCCCCCTGATCCCCAGACTGAGGGGAGTTTAGATTGCCTTCCGTGCCGCATGGCGTGGAGGGCAATCTAAATCCCCTCTGTCTGGAGATCAGGGGGTGGGGCCACCAGCCATGTGACCATTTTCAAGAGGTTCTGGAACTCTGTTCCACTGTGTTCCAGCTGAAAAAAAGCCCTGCTATACATAATGTGTAGTTCTGCCCTCAGCTGAGGAGAATTTCAGAAACCTCTTAGTGACATCATGATATGAGGAGCTAGTTTCCTGTGCTCTTACTAGGACCCTTTCAGAAGTGGGAATAGAGGTGTTCTTGAGTCTATAGTGTAAGTAGCCTGTGCAAAGGGCAAAGGTGACACCTCCTCACTAGTTAACATTAGGTTAACAGAAGGCAATACCTTCTGCAAGTGTTCATCTTCTGCTGATCTCCTAGCAACTGTAAGTTATTCTATCAATTGTGAAGAAACAGTAACAAATGTATACCTTTGTTTGAGTCCGCTTTAGCTGATGGAAATAAGACTGCTTGAAAGACATCATTACATATAATAGCTTGGAACAAAAAATATGAAAACAGTCATCATCACTGAAGGGATAAATTATGACAGAGATTAATTGCACAAATGAAACTGCATTTGAAAGAAGATGCATCTTTGTGTAGGCCGGAGTAGGCATGCCACACAGCCTCCATTAATTGCTCTTTACATTTCTACAGTCCTGATCTCCTGGTCAGTTGGCACACCACAACAGGAATCAGGAAGTAGTTGTAATATGTTTTATCTTGTTCTCTCACCCTTCACAGAGCACAACGTTCCCATACACTCTAAGTAATATTCTTCTATGCTCAGAAGCTCATGATGTACCTTTCTTTCCGTTATGCTTCCTAGATAAGACAAAAGTCTGATCACAGCATATTTTGCTTAGTTGGCTGAGAATGGAATGTGTAACTTGTAACTGTTGCTATAACCATATTTGGGCATCCGGGACTTCCTGAATACAAGCTAATAAAACTCTTGCCTCCATCTTTGGAGGGACAGACTTTGCATCCAGATCCTGTCTCGTGTCATTACTATATCTTTGGATGACTTATTAAGGGTGTTTAATGTTCTAAATGTGACCAGATATTTTGTATATATGATATACTCATATTTCATGCAGAGGTAAACATTTAAGCACAAACCTGTTATTTTAAGTAACTGACAGAACAAACCACTCTGCCCAAATGCAGCTGTTGTAAGTGATTTAAGCAATGAATTAAGGGTGTGAGTGAGTGAGAGTGACTTATTGTTTCTCACAAAGACCTGATTGCATTGTTACCTAGATGGGTCTCCTTGTGAGTAGGGGGCACTAGCAAATAAGGAGAAAGCTGTGAGAGGTGGTAACAACAGAGATCCTCTGCCAATGTATACCAGGTCCTGTCCCCGAGGAAGCTAACAAGACGGATATTTTCCAAAGCAAAGAATCTTTTATTAAAGGGAAAATTTACACACAGTAAGAGGCAAATATATACAAATCACAGGAATACAAGAGTTCTAGGGAAAGTAGTGAGAAAATGGTGAATAATTGTAGGATTCAGGTAATAGATATGTATCAGAGAAGCAGAGAGGTCCACGGATGAAGAAGGCTTGAACAACCAGCATTCCTTGCAGGGAGGCTCAGAGGATTCTGAGAGTACGACACTTGCATCCAAGAAAGTGCGCACGCTTTGGCTGGTGCAATGCCTAAGCAGTTATTGGGCAAAATGGGCCCTGGGGCTGGAAGGTGACTTCAGCCCAACAGACCATGACCTTGATGGTTGTCTCCTGGGATAGACAAAGGGATTGTGAAGCCTTGACTGGCATACTGGGGTAGATTAGTCGTTTCTGGTGCTGGACAATGGAACTGTAGCTTTGATTAAGTATCCCCGGGGTTGGGCAAAGAACTTAGAGTTTAGATTGAGTTTTCTCAGGAAGAGTTTAAACTTATCACAGATGATTGATGGCTCTTGATTGAGGGATAGGATTTGATCATTCAGAGTTCTGACCAGCTCTGAATAGGGAAGGGGAGGCAGGAATGTCTGAGGGTTTGTTTTTAGGAAAATCCCTCAAGCCCCTTTCTTGTCAGGAATCTTGCACATCTGCAGCAAGGAGGGCAAGAACCAATCATATCTAATCACTCGGCATTCCATTCACATTTCATTCACATTTCAATCTCCTGGGCGTGAGCTGGCAATGTCTTGTCTAATCAGGTGGCTTGCTATTGTGGTTTGCAGCGCATTATTTAGAGGCCTTGTGGTTTTGCTGATCATAAGCTCATATTAAACAGCAGAGAGATAGGTGGACTGCTCACAGCACCATCAATAAATGGTATTTTATGGCAGTGAATTCCTGTCATGATTCTCTGGTTTAATCCAAGATGAATTCTCTCAGTGCCTCTGGCAGCATAGGCTCTAGGAGAGTAGAGGGCTGGGGGGGTACAGTTTGGTGTTTCCAAATGAGGAATGGGTTGTAGAGGAAGCACACTCCTGTCCTTGACAATGGGTTTAGCCAATATTTAGTTGCTGCTCACCCCTAGGGCTGGACCTTGCTGTGAGCCCCCCCCCCCACCGCAATCATGTAAAGAAAAAAAAACCCATGGAAAAATGCAAAATAACTAGGTTGTTCATCATAGGAACTGGTAGCCATCTCTGTTACCAATGGGGAAAGATTGTGAAAGTTCTTGAGGACAACAGCAGATTAAGGAAAGACCTGTAAAGTATTCTCGGCACATGTGATAAGGCAAGGACTAAATACAGCACATAAATATTTTAATAATTTATCGTAAATGGCCATACATACCTAACAAGAACCAAAAATCAGTGTTAAAAAGCAAGAGTTCTTGTAAAACCATCAACTGTTCAAATATGAATTCAGTGTCTCTCTAGGCTTGACCATAAAATAAAAAATCCAAACCTTGTGTTTGAGGCTTAATTTAACTTAGACCACATCAAGAGAGTGTTGGTAAAGGGTTTCATTGTTTGACCAATGGTGCTGTATAACTGAGTTATTTGTGTGGTCATGTGGTAAGAAAAGCCAAATCCATAATCTTCCTCTTGTATTCAACTATGCTTTAATTAGCCTGCCCAGCCCTTCATAGGAATGCATGACCGGTATATCTACTCTCAAAGTTAAAATAGCTGAATTTTGTCATTGTGGTCTGCAGGGTGGATCGGTGAAAGCAGAGATGACTTCAGTTAGTATCTTTCAGTAATAATTTAGAAAAACCACCAGTGCTAAGGGACTGCCACTCCCTAGATCAGTAAATCTCAGGAGGCCTGGGCAAATGTTACAACTGTCTGGACCTCTTTAAGCAAGCCGTCTATGGGAATCAATGAAAACACTTCCTTGCTTCAGTCACATCTACCCACGCAGTGACTTCATGACTTTTTATTTATTATAGACTGCTGGTGAGTGGGGAACTGAGGCTTTGAAAAAAACCACATTATGATGCTGTTGTTACACTGGAGGTCATGGTTATGTACAGATCATAAATAATGGGCACTTTAAAGCAGAACTAGAAATCCTGGTTATATTACTTGAGTCGTACTTGAGGGGGGCAGGGGCTGCATGTGATGTGGCATACTGGAACAAAAGTTACTGCATGTCACAATTCTTTTTGTACAGACATGCTGTTAACTATCTAAATGAGGAAAAGTTATGATAATAGTGGTAGTATCAAGCCTTCTGCTACATTCAAATAAGAAAAAGAGAAAAAAAGTTTTCCTGTCTGAACAAGTAACACAACAGTATAGAATATTTATAATCCGATCCTCAGATTTTTCTGTCATAGGTCTGATTGTTCATCTACTGGAAAGTTTTTACTAGCTCTATATCATTAAGTTTCAAAATACATTTTGACCTATTTCAGCCAGAAGGTGAGTGCAATCAAAATTGGTGTAAGTTTCCTCCATGACCTTTAAATTTTTCTACTTTGCTTCTATTCCCGATTATTTCAAGAGCATCAAAAACAGTGCATAGAAGTGAGTTTATATAGTCAAAGATGCATGGATTTGTGGGTATTTTCTTACTGGAATACCTTCATACCATACATCATAGCACCCCTCCCCTAGATCATTAATCAGCTTTAGATTTATTTCATCAAGGCTTATTTTATAGAAATTATGTGCATTCTGGTCCCATGGAACTGCAGAAGTTTCCCCACCCTATCACAGACAAATGTAAAAAAATTGCTGATTTGTTATTTCTCTTGTTTCAATGTTCTTTGTTGTGTGCTGTTACTATGATTGAAATGAATGCTGAAACAAGCAACGTTATGACAGCACTTAGTGGCAGACCATAAGCATTACAGCACATACAACTCCTGTGTGTATGTGATGGATAGGGGAAAGGTCATAAGGTGTTGGAAGAGGGAAAGAAACTCATCTTGTGTTGGCAATGTATGAAGGTCTTCAAGAGCTAATCTGTACCGGAAAATGAAAGGCAAACACAGTACACCTTCAATTACAGGTTTGTAAAAAGGATTGTTTATGAAAGTTCAAGTTCAGTGTAAACTATAGATGTAAAACTAGTCAACTGACCTCCATCATCGGTTTCTCTTCCATTTCTGATTGTTGCTATCCGATCACTGCCTGAGGTAATAAATAAGGCTGTGAGAGGATAAACCAGGTGATATTATTAAATTGATGTGTATGGAGGAAGATGATGAGAGTTTGTGGTGTGGAGCAACTGGACTTCATTAATGGGGATAGGATAGATTTTAGAGCATAACGTTTTCTCTAACAGCAAAGATTGTAAAGTCAAAATGTCTCTTTTGAAAACATTTATAGCACTATTTCTGCAGAGGGTCCATACATTGTGGCTTGGTAAAAAATGCCCTCTCCAATGCTGTTTCGGCTTTGCTGAATGGTGGGGAGGCAAGGCAGGAGCTCCTTCTTCATCTGCACCACAGTCCTGATCTAAATCAGGTCCTTATGGTGCTTTTAAATGGCGTTCCCACCCCCAACTCATAATTATAATGTGGATGTAAGTCCCCATGGCAGATTTATGTATGTTGTCACATGCAGTTTGGCCTCTATTAATTGATCATACATGTGTTTGCCACTAGTCCCTTTCATTTGTGTGCACTAAATGTTTTGTATTAAGCATCAGAAACATTCAAAAATCCTGCAAAAGCCCCATATGACATGAAATGTGTTTCAATGTTGTCCTCCAAGTCTTCCAATGTGTGCTAAGGAGAAGAGACAAGGTCTTCTTTCTTTTCCTACAGGCAAGTCAAGCATGCTTGTGGAGGCACTGGGGACAGGGAACATGTGAAAAAAATTCAGGCAGTTGGTTGCCTTCTCCAAAGCATCGCATAAGATGGAAGTAGATGGGGTGGGGGTGAGTCTTGCTTTATTTTGTGTGCTCCATTCACAAAGCCAATTCAAAAGGAAACAAGTTGCAATTCATGCTCACCCAAAGAAGAATATTGTTTCAGACAAAGAATCTTAGTGTTGTATTAATATTGGGACTTCCCCTGCCATGCCCCAACTGAGTACCCAGTTTCTTTCAACTCTTTGAACTCAGAAGGGCTCCATTTTGAGTATAAGGTTATATTCAAAGGTTCATATGGAAATTGTGCAGATACTTAAAAAAACAGTTGCTGGGCAATGTGGTTTTCTTGAAGTGGGAAGATGAGAATTCGGCCCCTCCCGGCCGGCAGCCAAAGGCTTGAGGCCGGGGGCCGCATTTGCCGCCGCGGCAGAATAAGCGGCAGTTTCCCCGGCCTCATAGGGCCTCTTGGGAGGGGGCGGGGCTTGGCGCATAGCTTCGTGCAGCCTCGCCCTCTGCTTAGCACTCGCCTCCTCGTGCTCGGCTGCAGTGGAGGGTTTTTTCCCTCCTCCGACGGGCCGTGGACGAGCGGAGCAGAAGGGACGAGCGGAGCGGAGCGGAGCATAGCGGCGCCGAGGCCAGCCGCGGCTCTCCAAAAGGGCCGGTAGTCGAGCGGTGCTGCTCCTGCCTCCGTGCAGCAGCGGCTCAGAGGACGGAGTCGCGCTGAGCAGCGCACGGCCGCACCAGGCTGCGAAGGGCGGCCAAGTCGCGCTGAGCAGCGCACGGCCGCACTGGGCTGCATCAAGCAGCGCCGAGTCAGGCAACCTTCGGCCCAATGGGCTGCCTGCGGTTGGGTTGCAGGTGGCGGTAGCAGCGGGGAAACGGAGCAGGGAGCGCCAGGCTCCTTGCTGTGTGTTAACGGCCACAATTTCGGAGTGGGGGTGGTGCGCCGTTTAGGCGGTTGAACGGCCATCTCAAGGGCGGTGGGGCTTTCATAGCACTGGTGGGTGCTTCTTGTCTAACCTGGTGTCAGGTTGGTGGGTGCCTCTCTTTGCCTAGTGGGGTTTTATTACCACACACACACACACCCTTCACCACCCCCCCTTTTTTCTTTCATCTATTTGGCTGTGGTGCCATTTCCCCCCTGTTGTAGGGGAAGTTTTGCCCTATAGGAGCCAATCAGGTTTGTCAGTGGCTTCTTGCACTGGTTTTGGTTTGCCCATAGGGGGCGGGTGGTTCAGTTCATTGGCTCTGTCACTGGGCAGAGATTGCCAGTCATTTTAATTTCTGTGGCTCTGTTGCCAAGCAGAGATTGTCAGCCATTTTACTTTCAGTGGCTCGGTTGCTGGGCAGAGATTGGCAACATTGACAGTACTGCAGCCCAAGCTCTCGGCAACGCTTGACAGTACTGCAGCTCAAGCTCTTGTAGCTGCTGTAGCCTAGTGGTTAAGTGGTTGGGCTGCAAATCAGCACTTCTCTGGTTCAAATCTCACTGCTGCCATAAGCTCAGTGGGTGGCCTCTTAGCCCCAGCTGTATACTGACTTTAACACTTGATATTTTTAATTTTGCAGATTACATATATAACTATGCCGCCAAAAAAGGGGTCTGGACCTTCAAAAGGGAAGCAGCCAGCTAAAAAGCCCCCACCCAAAAGGCCTCCCCCTGCTGTGTCGTCTTCTGACGAGGAGGAGAGTGCTAATCACCAGGCCATTCTTAGCCGGATTGCTGCCCTAGAGCAATCACAGGCTGCAGGGGCTCATGCCATGAATGCAGCACTGGAGCAATCTGGGGGTCCGGGGGCAGGAGGCTCAGCAAAGCCTACTAGGCCAGTCAGGCGGTTGTCAGCGGCTGCCTTTCAATCTGAGGTACTCAGACGACTTTCTGCCCTTGAGGGGCCTTCTGTTTCTGCAGAGGCTGTTGAGACCCAACACAAGGAGGGAGCATTAGGCATTGAACCCTCGAGTGTGGAGCCCGGCTGGATGGCTGACTCTGAACCCGTAGCTGTTGCGGTTGACCCAGTGTGGGATGGTAAGTTTGCACCTACACAACATGGTGAGGGGTGGCCCTGGGGTCCCCGGATTCTGGACCCTGCCCACATGTCCTCAAGTCCAATGGCATATCAGGGCATGCGGCACGGCCCAGCACTTGGTCAGGTTGAGTTTGGGTCTGTACCGACGTGGGGTAATCAGGTTTTTGGAAGTCAATATGGGCAGCCTGCGGGCAGGCAGGGTTTTGAAAGGCAGTTCATGCCAGGGTGGCAGGGTCTTGAGGGCCAGTCCCTGCCTGGTACATCCACTGCTTGGCCCAACTATGCCCCCCCAGTGGGCTCTACTTTCACCATGACCCCCTATGGCCTGGTGCCCTATCGGGCGCTTCCGTTTGGAGACACTGCCCTCCCCTTGGGTGACCATCTTACTCAGGGTACTAGGGACAAGATTTTGCGGGGGGAGTTTGTGGATGTCTTCTCCCTTCTCTACAGGGAGTTAGAAAAGAAAGACAAGGAGGATTTGGATGATAGGGATAAAGAGCGGATGAAACGGCGCAGGGTAGATCGGACCTGGACCAATTGGCTACCCGGGTTCCTTATCTACGCAGGTGTCATTGTGCGGGCTCAGCCATGGAGGGCGGCCGCTCTTTTCCAGTACCTTGATATTATATACAAGGGGTACACTGGCTTCGTCGGTGCTGCTTGGATGCAGTACGACGAAGAGTTTAGGATGCGTGCAGCCATGAGCCCTGACTTGCCTTGGGACAAGATCCTGCAGCAGCTGTGGCTGCAGGTGATGGCCCCGGCTAAAGCCAATGTCACTGATCGCTCGGATAGCGGCCATTTAGTGCAGCGGTTATCCAATGCTCCCAGTTCCCGCGGGCCCGCGGGTCAGCCGGTTCAAGCACGGCTGTTGTGCTGGGAGTTTGCGAATCAGGGAACATGCACACGGAAACCGTGCAAATACCGGCATGAATGCCCAACCTGTGGTGGGTCCCACTCCTTTAATTACTGCCCTAGGCGATATAAGGGAGGTTGGAATAAGCGTGGCGGCGGGGCCGGAGGTAATGCCCAGCATCAGGCTGGAAAAGGGCCCCAGCCCAATAAGACTGAATGAAATTAAGTTCCTCTTGGATATTTATCCCAAGCGGGAGGATGCAGCGTTCTTGTTAGAGGGGTTTAAGTTTGGTTTCAGGATTCCGTTTCGGGGTCCCAGGACCTCTTTCATGGCAGCCAATCTTAGGTCAGTGGCTGGCATGGAAGGGATCGTAAGGGACAAAATTGCCAAAGAATGCGCTGAGGGCCGTGTACTGGGCCCATTTGTGGCCCCCCCAGTCCCATGTTTGCGGGTCTCCCCCTTGGGTGTGGTGCCTAAAAAAGCGGCAGGCGAGTTCCGCCTGATTCACCACCTTTCGTACCCTAGGGGAGGATCCGTCAACGATGCTATTCCTGACCACCTTTGTTCTGTGAGGTACACGTCCTTTGATCAGGCAGTCAAGGTGGTCAGGCGTTGTGGGCCGGGAGCTGAGTTGGCCAAATGCGACATTAAGTCCGCTTTTCGCCTTCTCCCGGTCCATCCTAAGGATTTTGAGCTGTTAGGTTTTTCCTTTGAAGGCCGATTCTACATGGACAGAGCATTACCCATGGGGTGCTCGATTTCTTGTGCGGTCTTTGAACGTTTCAGCTCTTTCCTGGAGTGGGCGCTGTGTCAACGGCTTCGCTGTTGGGACACCGTCCACTATTTAGATGATTATCTTTTTTGTGGGCCCCCCGGAACCGGCCAATGTGCCAGGCTCTTGGAGGGCTTTATCAATCTGGCGGCACGTCTGGGGGTCCCCTTGGCTCATGAGAAAACTGAGGGCTCTGCCACGGCCCTCACCTTTCTGGGCATTGAAATGGACACCGTCCATCAAACCTCCAGACTGCCGCTGGAAAAGCTAGCCGACCTCAGGTTGCGGCTAGCCTCATTTAAGGTGCAGCATAGGGTATCGCTGCATGAGTTACAGCAGCTTGTAGGCCACTTAAACTTTGCTTGTAGAGTGGTGGCGCCTGGCCGGGCTTTTTTGCGGCGGCTTTGTGACGCCATGGGCAAGTTAAGGCTTCCCCATCATAGGCTCAGGATGGATGCCAGGATTAGGGAGGACCTTCTCGTTTGGGAGGAATTTTTACATGCATTTAATGGAGTCTCTTTCTGGAGAGATAACCTCATCCTGGAGGCGGAGTTGCAGGTACACTCTGATGCCTCGGGGTCCCTGGGATTTGGGGTGTTTTTCCGTGGGCACTGGTGTGCTGAGCAGTGGCCTGCTGATTGGGTGGAACAGGGTCTCAGTCGGGACCTTACCTTCCTCGAATTTTTCCCTATATTAGTTGCGGTAGTCCTATGGGGACGGGCCCTTGCCAATCACACCGTGCACTTTTGGTGTGACAATTTGGCAGTGGTTCATGTGGTGAACTCACTCACTTCCAAGTCTCGGAGGGTTATGAGGCTCGTCCAAGCTTTTACCCTTCAATGCTTGAAGTTGAATATTCTGTTCCTGGCCAAACATGTCCCTGGGTTGGATAATGGGGTGGCCGATGCTCTGTCTCGTCTGCAGATGGAGCGATTTCATCGGCTTGCCCCGGAGGCCGACCTGATGCCTGCCCCGATGCCACAGGAGCTCTGGCAGCTTGGAAGGTTGAAGCCTCCAGGGCCATCCAGCTAGCCATTGCCCCCAGCACACAGAGGTCCTATGATCGTGCGGTGAGGCAGTTTGTGGGGTTTAGGACCGAGCAGGGACTGCGACAGGTATGGCCGATCCCTGTGACGCACCTTATGCAGTTTTGTGTGCATCGTAAGGTGAGGGGCTTGGCTGTAAAGTCCATCAGGGGACAGCTAGCTGCGTTAGCATTTGCTAGCAAAGCCCACGGATTTTCAGAGGCCACGGGGGATTTCCGCCTCAAGAAAATGTTAGAGGGTTGGTCTAGGGAGGCAGTCAGATCACGGGACGTTAGGGAGCCCATGTCCCCAGACATCTTAAGTGGTCTTAGAGACTCTTGAAGATGTATGGAGGAGAGAATATCCTAAAAGCAGACAGTTTACTTTTTATTCTGCAAGGCATTCTACATTATCAAGAATTGATATGATCTGGGCCTCAAAAGACTTAGCATTATGGACTAAGGAGGTAGAAATAATGCCTATGGTAGGCTCAGATCACAACCCAATTATGTGGAAATTTGGAAAAAAGAGAAAAAGGAAAGCATGGAGAATAAATGAGGACTTGTTACAGGAAAGAGAGAATATGGAAATACTGAGAAGAGAGACAAAGTTTTTTATACAATACAACGTGAATAAAGAAGTACCAACCAATAAAGTTTGGGATGCTTACAAGGCGGTTGTAAGGGGCATACTAATGGACTTAAATGGTAGAGCAAGAAAGAAGAAAGAGGAGAAAAGACAAGAGATTGAGGAGAAAATAAAAGCCAAAGAAATACAGCTAAAAAAGAGACCAGGGAAAAAGAAGGTATATCAGGAAATTAAAATACTTCAAGAACAGCTAACAGCAATGAGCAATAAAGAATTGGAGTGGAATCTCAAAAGACTGAATCAAAAAGCGTTTGAGGGTGCTAATAAACCTGGGAAGTACCTGGCATGGCAATTGAAGAAGAAAAGGGAAAAGAAGATAATAAATAAAATTTGCGAAGATAACAAAACGTATTTGGAGCAGGCTACCATTAGTAGAGCCTTTTATAAATTTTACGCTAAGCTGTATAATAAAAAAGAAGTAAATAAAGAATCAATAGCGTCATATTTGGAGAAAACCAAACTTCCAGAAATCTCGGAAGCTTGGAGAAATAAGTTGAATAGTGAAGTAACTGACGAGGAAATAAGTAAGGCAATACAATCTGCAAATCTAGGAAAGGCGCCAGGGCCAGATGGACTTACGGCTAAATTCTATAAGACAATGGCTAATGAACTGGCACCATTCCTAAAAGAGGTGATGAATGGGGTTTTAAGGGATCAAAGGATTCCAGAAACTTGGAGTGAAGCGAATATATCATTGATCCCAAAAGAGGGCCAAGACCTGACTAATGTGAAAAATTATAGACCTATATCGCTACTCAACAATGACTATAAAATTTTTGCGAAGATATTGGCGGAGAGATTGAAGGGGTGGCTCTCGGAAGTCATAGAGGAGGAACAAGCAGGCTTTTTGCCAGACAGACAAATAAGAGACAACTTAAGGACAGTGATCAATGCTATTGAATATTATGACAAGCGTTGTGACAAAGAGGTTGGTTTCTTCTTTGCTGACGCTGAAAAAGCGTTTGACAATTTAAACTGGGACTTTATGTTTGCCACTATGGAAAAGCTACAATTGGGAGAAAGATTCATCAGAGCAATTAAGGAAATTTATAGAGACCAGACTGCAGCAATTGTGGTGAATGATGAATTGACCAAGAAATTGACGATAAGTAAAGGAACAAGACAAGGTTGCCCGTTATCTCCATTGTTGTTCATTTTAGTATTGGAGATTCTGATGATACAAATACGTCAAGATGATGAAATTCGTGGATTAAAAATAAAGGACTATTCATACAAGGTCAGAGCATTTGCAGATGACATAATGTTAATTGTAGAGGACCCATTGGAGAACATGCCAAGAGTGATAGATAAGATCAAGGAGTTTGGAGACTTGGCAGGTTTCTTCATTAACAAAAAGAAGTCAAAGATATTATGCAAAAATATGACTAAGCAGAAACAACAATTGTTAATGGAAACAACGGATTGTGAAGTAACAAGTAAAGTGAAATATTTGGGAGTCGAATTAACTGCAAAGAACATAGATCTATTCAAAAACAATTATGAAAAACTATGGACTCAGATAGAGAGAGACTTGATTAAATGGAATAGATTGAATTTGTCATGGTTGGGCAGGATTGCAGCAGTTAAGATGAATGTGCTACCAAGAGTAATGTTTTTGCTACAGACAATACCAATCATCAGAGACTCCAAACAATTTGAAAAATGGCAGAGGAAAATATCAGATTTTGTTTGGGCAGGCAAGAAGCCTCGAGTGAAAGTGAAAGTTTTACAAGATGCAAAGGAAAGAGGCGGAATGCAACTGCCCAATCTAAGACTTTATCATGATGCAATCTGCCTAGTTTGGTTGAAAGAATGGATGACATTAAAGAACAAGAAACTATTAGCCCTAGAGGGATATAAAAAAATATTTGGATGGCACGCATATTTATGGCATGACAAAGTAAAGGTCAACTCGATGTTCCTGCATCACTTTGTTCGGAGAAGTCTATACATAATCTGGAAGAAGTACAGAATTTATCTACAAGAAGGAACACCTTTGTGGGTGGTTCCATATGAGGTGATAGACCCGAGAGCTGTTGATAATGAACAACAATGTTTAACGTATAAAGAAATAACTAAAACTGAAGCATCCAAACTTAGAATAAAGACACAAGAGGAACTATCACCTAACTACGATTGGTTCCAGTATAGACAGATCAGAGACTTATATAATTCGGACTCTGTAAAGGGAGGTATACGAATAGAGAATTCGGAACTAGAGCAGACCCTTCTTAAAGAAGATAAGAAAAGAATATCCAAGGTATACCAAGTACTGTTGAAGTGGTATTCCGAGGATGAGATAGTTAAAACACAAATGGTGAAATGGGCTATAAACTTTAATAAAGAAATAACAATGGAGGCATGGGAATACTTGTGGAAAACTACAATGAAGACAACGACATGTATTAATATCAAAGAGAACATTTATAAAATGATCTATCGTTGGTACATGACACCAAAGAAGATTGCGCTAGGGAATTTGAATACTTCTAATAAATGCTGGAAATGTAAGAAGCATGAGGGCTCCCTCTATCATATGTGGTGGTCGTGTGAGGTAGCCAGGCAGTACTGGGGGGAAATAATAAGAGAAATGAGTGAAATTTTACAATTTCAAATTAATAAGAACCCAGAACTCCTGCTACTGAACTTGGGAATGGAGGGAATTCCAGCCCAACACAGGACGTTGATATTTTACATGACAGCAGCAGCTAGACTTTTGTATGCGCAAAAATGGAAAGTACAAGAAGTGCCAACTATTGAAGATTGGACTTATAAATTGCTGTATATGGCTGAAATGGACAAGATGACAAGAAAATTGAGAGATCTGGACTCAGGGCAGTTCAACACAGACTGGGAGAAGCTGAAACAATACCTGGAGAAGAAATGGGAGGTGGGAGGAAAACTGTGGCAGTTTGAGAACTACTGAAGTATTGAAGTAGAGGGGGGAGACTTTACCGGGGGGAGAAGAGATAAATGTGAATTAATAAGCAGTCAGATTAATAGATTGACATATATATAGATATATATAGGTTAACAAACAGAACATAGAGAAAATAATTAATTATAAGGACTAAATATAAGGAGCGATTAACTAACAATATTTTCTTTTTTTTCTGACAAGTTTTGTACCAAACTGAATGTCTGAAGATATAGATGGGTCAAATTGATTGACTACGTGAGGAGAGATATATAGAACTATTATAAAAAGATAGAATGAGTAATATATATAGAGAATAAGTCAAATTGTTTGATATAAACGAATGTATGATCTATATGGTTTATGATATATAGAAATACCTGAAATTGAAAAATTGGGATAAATTGTTTATCTAAGATGGAAACAAAGGCTTACAGTTTGGGCATATAATGTTAAAAATAGTTAAGGATGTACTGCTTAGAATAATGGAGAATATATATTTGTTTTAGATAGAGGAAGCTAATAAAAGTAAGGGAAAGGGGACAAAGGGTTGGAAAGCTGTTGGAAGTCAACAAAAAGGGGGGGGAAGGGAGGGGGTTAGAGATGAAAAAATTGGGGAAAATTGAATGTAAATGTGGAAATAATGGATTCTAACCCAATAAAAATTTTTCAAAAAAAAAAAAATTAAGTGGTCTTAGTGTAGTATGGAGTTCAGTGTGCTGCTCAGGGTATGAGGCGGCTCTCTTTCATGCAGCTGCACTCACAGCCTTTTTTGGGGCCCTGAGGATAAGCGAATTGGTAGCCACCTCCATTAGGGATGGCTCTGGGAAGGCCTTAGTGGCTTCTGATGTAAAGTTTGTTGGAGACAAGGTCACCTTAAGAATTAGGCACTCCAAGACTGATCAGTTACAGCGGGGGTCTGTGATTCAGCTAGGGCCTTGTGCAGACACTGGTTTGTGCCCGGTCTCTGCTCTGAAGCAATACATTGTGCTTCGGGGAGATGACGGGGGGTTATTATTCCGTCATGAGGATGGAGCCCCCTTGACTAAGTATCAGTTCTGGACTGTTACTGGACGGGCTCTAACACAGTTGGGGCTGCAGGATGTTAAATTTGGCACCCATTCCTTTCGCATTGGGGCGGCTTCGACAGCTGCAGCCATGGGTTATCCCAGTCAGATTATACAGCAGGTGGGCAGGTGGAAGTCCAAGGCTTACCGGTCTTACATTCGTCCTCTGCCCACTGGGAAACTCAACTGAATTGTTCTCTCTTTAGGTGCTGTGTTTCACTGCGGAAGGCTGCAGATCCTTGTGTGTGGACACAGCATGGTTTTTTGGGCAGCCCACCAAGCCAAGAGGACAGCCATCGGGTCCCAGCTTGGGTTAAGTGAGTGGGCCACCATTGAGTGGCAGGGCCGACGTGGCCTGCGGTGGCCAGGGCTGCTACCTTTGCTGTTCGAGGGGAGGAGCGGTCCTCCGCCTGATATATTGGTCATTCACCTGGGTGGTAATGACCTTGGGCTTGTCAAGGGACAAGCCCTTATTTTGCAGGCACAGGCCGACTTGCAATGGATTAGCAAGCGATGGCCTGGTGTCTTGATTATTTGGTCTGAGATACTGCAGCGCCGGGTGTGATGGGAAGCTATGAACCCCAAAGGGATAGAGGGGGCTCGGCGTAGGGCTAATAGGGCCCTTCAGGTAGGGCTGGGGAAGGGACTGGGTATTTATCTTCCCCACCCCAGGATTAAGGCCCGTTTGGCCGACCTCTACAGAGGTGATGGGGTCCACCTATCGGTGGCTGGCAACAACATCTTTTTAGACGACCTGAGGCAAGGGCTGCGACTCTCTGTCAGTCACCTGTGGGGCGCGAAGGCCTGAGCAGAGGCTCGGCCTTAGCGTTGGCAGGATTTAGCTGGGGGGATGCTAGCGGGATGGTGAGCACCCTTGGCATATCCCCATTGGTGGGGATATTGGGGGCCTGTCAGGATCGGCTGGCATGCTTTGCGGCGGCCAGTTGAGAGGGCAGGTTGCCTGGTGGGAGCCCCTGGAAAAGTCCTGCCTTCATGCTCTGCGGCGGGGGTGCGTGGAGCTTTAAGGGGGAAACCATCTGCCAGGCCGGCCGGATCCAAGCCATGCAGTTGGATGGCTCGCACCCGGGGCAGCGGGTCTCGCCCAGACAGGTCAAGGCGGGGTCCAGGGTAGTGACCCCAGGGCTTGACCTGTACCGCTTTAGGACCCTTGCCAGGTTTCATGGGTTGAAGTTCATGTTGTTGCCATTAATAAAAGTGGCCCTTTTTACCCAAGCCTTGTGTCTGCCTCTTTATTTCAACTGGGGGGGCAAAAGGCTTACTTTCAATCAGATCCTTTATACGCTTAGTAGAAAGCCTCACACTGTTCAATTACTCCCTGGAAAATATGCATAGAATTGCAGTCTTACAGTACAATCCTAAGCAGAGTTACTCTAGTCTAAGCCCATTGAAATCAATGGGCTTAAGACTGGAGTAACTCTTCTTTGGATTGCATTGTAAGTCTCTGAAAATTAATAAACTTTATGAGACAGTGATGTAAACTTTGGCACAATCTTAGATACATGTTCAGAATTTTCTCCAGTTCCTTAGGAAAAATGTGAATATCCATGACACAATCATATCAAAGTTCACTATAATTGGGAACATTGTTTGAAAAGCAAGATGTTTTGTCTTTGAACATTCTGAGATGAGAGTCTTCTGTGTGCTTCTTGAAATGCGTTATTGCTTTCCTTAGCTTGGGATAAGAAGAATTGTAATGCCTGAATTACTGCATTACACCATGTGATGATACAGGAATGCATTAACATCATCAACTGATACTTTACAATTTGTTAGTAGAAGCAGCAGACTATGCATGTTGTTTAGCATAAGTGAGAGCAGTCTTTACGGAGAAAAGGCAGCCCTCACTGTGCACTGCACATTCTCTCACAGATAGGAGAAGCAGGATATTTATGACAGAAACTGCATTTTTACAAATGTTGGGAAAGCATTTTCTGTTACACTTACGATTTTCATCAATAGGAGCTTATGAGAGGAAGTAGTTCTGATATCTTGGAATTTTGCTTCAATTTTTAGAATTCAACATTCAGGCAACTTGGAAAGGTGAAACTCTTTAGCTTGGGGAAGGAGGTCTTCTTTTTACTTTGATTGAAGACAGGATGGGATGGGGAGAGTTGTCAGTTAGCTAAATATGAAGCATCAATTCCTGAGATGTAGGGCCAAGCTACACATGACGAATGACACTTGAACGGCAAGTGGATTAAGTGGAGGGCAAGTGAACAGGGAGAAATACACTTGCTGTTCAAGTGTCATTCGTCATGTGTAGCTTGGCCCGTAGTAACCTGTTTTGAGAGCCCGGTGTAGGCTTAGCAGCAATTGTGCTGTCTGTTGAGAGAGTTGGTTCACTTTATTACATTCTGAGTGTGTGTAAATAAGACAAACATTACAAAATCACCATAAGAGTCCCGTGTTTTCTCATCCAAAAGCATCAGATCTTCTCAATATTCAAGGAAATTGTTAGTGACTAAAACTATATAACTTTCAGAGATAATGAAAACTTCAAAATGTTGTTATTCCCATTTACCAGAATTTATCTGTTGTTTAGAAGTCAGTTGAGCCCCACACCAAATCACCTAGATATTTTTTGTTTGAAGTTTGAATAAAATGTCATGTTAAACAACTTTATGTCTATTCAGTAACTGTTTTGCTTATATGGTATAGGTCATAAACACATTAAAGCAGCCAATCAGAGCAGTTCTTGGTAATGATGCAGATCAGCTCATAAAACTGCTTAGAAAATAACTCTCATGAGGTAGTATGAGAATGAATATAATTCATGCATATATAATATGAACTGTTTTCTTAATTTCCTATGAACAAATACTGGATCATACAGGCATAATGAGCCAAGAATGCAGGAGAAAAGGACAAAGAAACAATGCAGCACTTCTTCTTTTTTGTCAAATACATTTTAACAATAAGGATTTGGAAGACATGGAGTATGTGTGTCTTTAAAAAGTGACAGTTTCCAAAAGGAAAGATAATTATGTGTATGTGCAAACTGATCGTGATCCTGAGAGTTTACGTCCCTTTTGTCATTAATTATCAGTGGGTCAGGTAGCAATAAGAGACGTAGAGACACACTTCACCACTGTAATGTGACAAATGGGAGGCAGCAGTGGTGATGGACAGGGGGCAGGTTTCCAAAGCCATGGAAAAGTAGTTCAGACCCGATAATATTTTTTGCACAATTAAACACATGTGAAAATGTGATCAAACATATGGTGGCAAAAACATTCCAAGCTGAACTTCGGTGGGCGGTGATTGTGTATTCTTGATCATTTTAAAATGGTCCTCTTTAAAGCATATTATATTTCCAGTCTTTTCACTTTGATCCATGGATTAGCAGATGGCAGCAGCCATAACTCTCAACCGCACATATCCTCCTTTTGGTATTCCACCAGTAGTAGGTTTTCCGCACTGCAACTTGAAGGTTCTGTTTGGAAAAGTAGCATCTTTGTTTTCAACCCCGTTCTTCCACTTGCTCCTTGGCCCTCCATGTTCCTTCTCCTGGGGAGTGATGAGAATGTAGGAACCAGTAGAAGAACAAGACAGGAGCCACAACAGCTTCTGATGCCTCAGAACATTAAAGAACTGGCGACAGTTTCCTGGTTGTGAATCTGACAATGCAGTCCTAAGCAATAGTGTACCTTTGGGTTAAACGTTATAGATACACTTTCCGCAGCATGTCCTTTGCAACTCCACCCATTTCCAAAATGGAAACAATTCCCGGGTACCCACCTTAATATTAGAAACAATTGTTCCACCTTTTTGAGTTGTGAAGAAAGCATTCCCTCCTCCCCACAAGACACTCCTAACAAAGAACGGACTTATTGACTGTCTGTTCATCTAACTCCAGAATAAATCCCCAGATTTCAATGGGCATATTTCCCAGGAAGTATTCTTAGGATTACTGCTTCACTTAAAAATTATAGCAAAGTGCCACATGACAGAGACAGTCAGACACAAGATGCAGAGGCACACAAATGCTTTCTCTGCCTCTTACAAACAACAAAACACAACGGGACACACACTGTGATTCTTTCCCGCCATCCCATTTTCTGATCCACACAAAAATAAAGGGAACACTGGTTACTTTATGTTTCACATAAATGAATAGGAGTCTTGTGACATCCTAAGGATTAATACGTTTTTGTTGAAGCATAATGATTCAGTCTAGAGCCCGCTTCAGATGCAAGAACTACATGTTTCCAGTGTGAGGATGCAGACATAAAATTAAAAAAATGAATTAATAAAATGAGGGATCTGGAACAGAGGAAAGCAAACTAGCAGTTCCTTTTGACAGCCAACATCCGCCTGACATTGACTTGGAACAGAAGTTCCACAACTGGCTAGGCTGGTTAACTTAAAAACAATGGCTGATTGGCAGCCCAATTTATGGCTGAAGGTCAGTTTTCAGGCTACAGAAAATGTTGAAAGATGAACATTGTGTCTGAAGGCCCCAGCTATAAACAACAGTTTATACTGTGATGGTGCAGCAGAACAAGAATTTCTTCTCAGATGCACAAAATAGAAACTGTTTGTTTGTGTGTTTGTTTGTGTGTGTGTGTGTGTGTTTGTTTGTTTGTTTGTTTGTTTGTTTGTTTGTTTGTTTGTTTGGGATATTTTTGTGCTGCCTCTTCAGAATCCTGCTTGATACAGCTTAAAGTTAAAACCATACCAGAATATGAAAAAAACAATTGAACATAGGTAGTATAAAAATCCATAAAGCAGAAGCAGACTACTACAAAGCTGATAAGATTAAAGAACTCTTAATATAAGTCTAGGTAAAAAGATGCATTTTAGCCTGGCACCAAAAGAAAGTAAAGTAGGTTCCAGGTGTGCATCGAGGGGGAGGGAATTCCAGAAGTGAGGTGCCACCACAGAAAATGTTATCTATTGTCACCACTTGCCTCATCTTGGAAGGCAGGGGCACAGAGGCCAGGGCTTGAGAGGCAGATTTTAACTGGCAGACTGGATAGTGTAGAAAAAGATAGTCCTTCAGATTCCCTGGCACCTAGCCATTTAGGACCTTAAATGTAAGAACCAGCACTTTGAATTGTGCCTGGAAAGAGAAGTGTAACAAGTACAGATCTTTCAGCACAAGGTCGATAACAATCTCAGACAGAAGCCTGGTTGCTGCACTTTCTGAACTGTTTTGAAAGGCAGCCCCATACAGAACACATAACAGTAAACTAACTTGGATGTGATCTGAGTATATATCACTGTGGCTGGATCATGCTTTTTTGAAGTATGGCATAGCTGGCAAACCAGTTGAAGCTGATAAAAAGTGTTACATGCCATGGAGGAGATCTGAGCCTGCAACTGTAGGCCAGGATCCAGTAGCACCCTAAGCTATAGACTTGATTCTTCATGAGGAGCACACCCCTCTCTTGGACTTGTTGGCTCTGCAGTCCCCAATAGGGTTACCAGGTCCCCCTAGCCTCCCAGCAGGAGGCAGGGGACACGGTGCTTAACTTCCTGGCCTTCCTATGATCTCCTCACATGCAAACTTTGCACGCCTCCCCCCACCTCTGTGATGATGACACTTTCAGGAAGAGACATCATCGCGCAGATGTGGAGGCATGTGCAAGCTTTGCCGCAGGCCAATTTTGGTTTCAAATGGGCCTGTTTGGGGCCAAAATTGGCCCATAGTGGCCCACAGCGAAGCACAGGAGTACTCCCAGGGTAGCACAATGACATCACGCCACCCCTGGAGTGTACCCGGAAGGCCCGTTCCCATGCCTTCCCCCTTGGTGGCCAAATAAGTGATAGCAGGGGGTGGAGGGTGAAAGCAGGGGAGCCACTGCCCCCACCAGGGAAATGGGATCCCTAGTTGCAGCCTAGGCTGATGGCACGCGGGACGACCGGCGTGGCGACAAACTGAGACCACACCATGGCTGGGAGGAAATGGCCACAACTTTATTGAGAACAGCAGGAAGGAGCGAAGGCAGTCATATGGATCGGATCCCCAAGCATCGGCTGGCCCGCCTGCCAGCCGATGAACCCTCCCCCCTCAGGCCCCAGCTGAGGGGGGGCACCCAAGGAGCGGCATTAAGGGGGAGATCATCTGGGTGTACACCCCTGCATGATTCCCCTGCCGCCTGGTGGTGAGTCCGCCTGGCAGCCCCCGAGCTGGGCATGCACCTCCGTGACTCACCCCCAAGATTCCTTATGGGAATCCCCTAACAGGAACCAGGGCAGAGGCCCTGATCCCCCCAAAAGAGATCCGATCCAATGACCAACCGCCACCAGAGCCCCCCCACCCGGGGGGGGCTCCCGCCAAAGCTCCTACCGCCGCAACCACTCCAGCAGACCATCCCTGAGGTCCTGCAGCCAAATGTCCTGCCCCCAGCTGGACAGATGCACCCCATCTGGGCGGAACAGCGCCTCCATGCGGAATGAGATGTCCAAGTGCCGAATGAGCAGGCCCCCGGCCGCTGAGATGTAATGTCCCATGGTGCGGGCCACCCTTTGCCAGATTCCATCCACCTTCTCAGGGTGGCGCGCAAAACGCCAGCAGCGCCGCTGGAGCAAGTCCGACCACAGGAGGAAAGTCCGGGGAAACAAACCCCGCAGATAGTCCAAGTCACTGCACATCGCCCGCTTCAGCTCAGGAGCTTCTCGCTTGCCCAGGTCGTTCTCTCCCAGCTGGATGATCAAGGCGTTGGGTGGGCCCTCCCGGCGGGCCTTCCGAATCAAAGTGGGAGCCAGCGCCTCCCACAGCATGCCCCGGGAGCCGATCCAGCGAATCTCGATGCGGTCGTCCAGCCCAAGGTGTCTTCCCCATCCTGAAGACGTGGCGTACTTCCCGGCCCAATACACGATACTGTGGCCGCAAATCCACACAATCCTCCGCCGCCCTGAAACATGAAGCATAAACAAAACTCAATGAGCAAGAGCCCGGGCAGGGCGAATGTAGGTGCGAAAGGCCCTGGACCACCAGCGGCCGAGCTGCTGGATGGCAGATGCGGGGAGCCCAAGGCCTGCCGCCACCGTGGCCGTGCCGATGCGGAAGGAGTGGGATGCGAAATCCGCCGGCGGGAACCCTGCCGCCTGAAGGCAGGACCGCAGGAGGGCCGCGAACTGGTAGCGTGTGAGAGGGGAGCCGCCCCTGTGCGCCAGGAAGGGGCCTGGGAGGGGAGGCCGGACTGCCAGGAAAGACTGGACAGCCGTAACTGGACAGATGGCCCGCTCACGAGCGGCCCGCAAGGTGACGGAGGCCCCCCGGCCCCGCTGGTCAGTTTTGGATTGCCAGACCACAATGGTGACCCTGCGCCTGGAAAGAACCACGTCCCCCACACCCAGGGCCCTGCCCGAAGCATCCCGGCGGGACCCTGCCACCAGCTCGCTGACCCTGAAGGCCCCGAAGAAGGCCAGGGTGAAGGCGACGCGCACGAGCCGCTCCTCATATGATGACCAGCAAATGTCTGGAAGCACCCGCAAGATCGCCCGCAGGATGGGCAGGGTGATGGGCCTGCGCTGGTCAGGTACCCGCGGGGAGACCCTCCCCCACCCCTCTATGGCCCTGCGAGCCTGGAAACCGCCACATGGGTCAGGAAAACCCTCAGCCTGGCAGACGAAAGAGATGGCCGACAACTCGCGCCGCATGGTTCCTGGAGCGAAGCCAGATCCTCGCAGGTGGGCCAAGTAGTGCAGGATCGTGATCCTGGATGGCGGCCAGGGGCCCCGCTCCCCTTCCGCTTCCGCGAAGGTGAGGAAGCGCGCCACTGCCTTGGCATAGGCCCGCAGAGTGGAGGGAGCCACGGAGCTGAAGATTCCCTGTGTCACGGTGTCTCGCCAATCTGCCACAGGTTCACCGGGAACGGGTCGGGAGTGCGTGCCGCCTGCGGTGCCAGCGAGAAGAACCTCTCCATCTGGAAGCGAGACAACGCGTCCGCCATGCTGTTATCCAAACCTGCAATGTGCCGGGCTGAAAATGAGATGTTAGCAGAAAGACAGCATAGGACAAAACGCCGGATGAGCCGCATGACCCGCTCAGAGCGAGAGGACTGCTTGTTAATCACCTGGACTGACGCCTGGTTGTCGCACCAGAAGAGGACCCGCTTGTCCCTGAACTCCTCCCGCCAGATTGTGACATCGACCAATATGGGAAACAGCTCAAGGAAGGTGAGGTCCCTGAGGATCCCGGAGCTGGCCCAGGATGAGGGCCATCGCTGGGCGCACCACCTTCCTTTGAAGAAGACCCCAAACCCCAGGCTGCCTGCTGCATCCGACTGCACCTGCAAGTCGGAGCCTGGAGAGAGGGCAACTTGCCACAGCAAAACCCCATTGTAATAGGAGAGGAACTCCCCCCAGACCCGGAGATCCTCCTTTATCCCCTTTGTGAGCCGTATGTGATGGTGCGGTGCCGATGCCCCCCTGCACGCCCTGGCCAGGCGAGCGCAGAAGGCCCGACCCGGGGAGACCACCCTGCAGGCAAAGTTAAGATGGCCGAGGATGGACTGGAGGTCCCTTAAAGTGCACTTCTCCCAAGTGAGCGTGGCCTCAATGATGGCCCGCAGCCGGGCTAACTTGTCCGGGGGGAGGCGAGAAAGGCCTGCCTCGGAGTCGAGTTCAATCCCCAGGTAAGTGAGACGGGAGGCGGGGCCCTCCGTCTTTTCCGGCGCGAGTGGGACCCCCAAATCGACGGCCAAGTCCTGGAAGATCCTGAGCCGGATGGCACAAGTGTGACCACCAGGGGGCGCCATGATCAGGAAGTCATCGAGGTAATGAGTAATGTGGGGGGAGCCCATGCGATCCTTGGCGGCCCACTCCAAGAAGGTGCTGAACGCCTCAAAGGCGGCACAGGCGACGGAGCATCCCATGGGCATGGCCCTGTCTACGTACCATTGATCCCTGAACTTGAAGCCCAGGAGGCAGAAGTCCTGAGGGTGAACTGGAAGTAGCCTGAAAGCGGATTGGACATCACACTTGGCCAGGAGGGCCCCCCGCCCGCAGGATTGGACCAAGCGGACCGCCTGATCAAAGGAGGCGTATCTAACTGAGCAAAGCTCCTGGGGGATGCAGTCATTGACTGAAGAACCCCGTGGGTATGACAGGTGATGTATGAGTCTGAACTCCCCTGGGGCCTTCTTGGGGACCACCCCCAGTGGGGAAACCCTGAGGTTGGGAAGCGGGGGCGCGGAGAAAGGGCCGGAGACCCAGCCAGCCCCCACCTCCTTGGCGATTTTTGCAGCGACCACCTCTGGCAGCTCCCTTGCGGACTTGAGGTTGCCCGAGGAGGTGGCCACACGGGGGCCTGTGAAAGGGATCCGAAAGCCTTTGGAGAAGCCTTCCAGCAGAAAGGCGGCTGCTAGCCTGTTGGGGTATTGCGCTAGAAGGGGACGGAGGGCATGTAAGCGGATAGGCGTGGGGGCCAACCCCAACACGCCGCAGGCCGGGCTATTTACCGCTGTTGCTGGATTGGTGAGCAGCGGTGGAACCCGATCCCCCGTCCCTGTGGGCACCGCCATTGGAGGACCGGGCCCCCCGAAAGAAAGCCGTGGTCTGCGATCCTCGGGGGCATGCCTGGCGGGGGTGCGGGGCCCCGCATGACTCGCAGCAGTGCTCGTAACGGCACTTGGACCGCTGGCACTTGCCCTGGTTGAATTCCCAGCAGAGGCCGCGAGGCCTGTCCCGCCGGCTGAACCAGCGTCCCACCCGGGCAGGCTCAGCCCGCCCCTTCATTTGGGGACCCACCAGCCAGAGCCAGAGCTTCTGGCTGATGAGGTCCCACCTTGCCCTGGGGTTGTGGGAAGCCCTCTTACGAAAGGCCTCATCATAGTCCATGGCAGCCGCCTCCCCGGCCAGGGCCCGGGCCCGCAGGACATTGCCCAAGTGATTGGACAGGTGCCACCCTCGTAGCGGGTACGCTAACTGCACCACCCCCATATAGACAGTGAACCCCTCCATCCAATTATTAAAGGTGCGCTCAGCCGCCTCCCTCTTTGGGGTCTTTTTGTCCCGTTTGCTAGACGGGGCACTTCTCCCATCCTCCGCCTCAGGCCTGAGGAGGGAGAAAACATCCACGTAGAACCCGTTCAGGATTCTCTCCCGGGCCTTACGAGATAAGTGGATCCCCAGGGGGTCCTCATTGTCCGTGAAGGACCTAGAGGGGAGGGGGGATGTCTCGTTGTTATCTGCCCCCCACACCTCCCGGGAGTCCCCACCGCCGGATGAGACCCTACGCCGCGAGGCCCAGCCTGGGATCCCGGGGATGGCGGCCCCTGCCTCCCAGTAGCCCGCCCCGCCGCACTCAGAATCAGATGAGGACTCACCTGTGGATCCATCGCTGTCTGAATCCTCCTGGTGCCGGTGGCGTCGGCTCGACTTTCTGGGGGCCTTCCTTCTCTTGGCGGAGGGGCGCCGCCTGCGGCTGGAGCTCCTGGAGCTGGAGCTTGATGACCCCTCCCCTTGGTGCCTTCTGGCAGAGCCACTTCTCCTTTTCTTGCTGCGCCTGCTAGAGAGGACCTCGACAGGCCCTGGGGGAGGCACGGCTCCCCCAGGCCCGGAGTTCCCCAGGCTCTCCACCCTGGCTGTGAGCAGCTCCAGGGTCCGACTGATACTCTGGAGGGAGGTGGCTGTGTTATCCTTATCAGTCCTCCCTCCTTGTGCAGTGGCTTTTCCCCTGGGGGGGAGCCTGGGGCTGGCTTCCTTCGCCCGCCCCTTGCTCCCCGTGGGCACAGTGGTGTGGGGGAGCTGCGGGGAGGGAGGGGAGCCCTTAGCAGCAGCCCGCCGGCGGGGCTCCCCCATACGGGACCCTTTCTCCCGGCCCCCGATATTCTGTTTGGGCTTGCCACTCTCTGTGCCCTTCTTGCCCCTGCCGCCAGCGGCCCCCTTTTTGGCGGCCCTGGGGGGGGGCTAGCGCAAATCCTCCACCCCTCCGGGCCTTCCCTCCTGGCCCGCCTGCCCTCTTGGATGGTGCCATGCCCTGCTGCAGCTGTCCTCCTGCTGGGGGAAGGTGGCCCACCGCTCCCACTTGCCCTGTGCTAACAAGGGGCAAGGAGCAACTCGAGGCTGGTGAGTGGAGGCTTGAACTTGCTGCGCAGCATTCCTCGCCGGGATTCTTCACCGTGGTGGTTCCTGGGCTCAGCTCTGCCCCGGGCCCCAACAACGGCGCTCCCACCTGCCCTGTGCTAACAGGAGGGGCAGGGAGCCGCGGTCCGTGAGGCCACAAGGCACGCGACGAAAAAAGGGAGAGGCTCAGCTAGACCTCTCCGCCGCCGCCTGCCTTCGTGCTCTGCTGCGCGTCGTCGTCGTCGTCATCGTCTCCGCCCGTCCTCTCCGTTCCGCCGCCCGAGCTGAGTGAGCAGGGGCCGGGGCCGGGCCTGGATAAATACCCAGCCGGCGGACCAGAGGGAAGACTGCCTCCCTGAGGTCCGGTGGCTGGCCCCGCCCCGGCCCGCCTCCCAGCCGCCGCGGATTGGCCGGCCAGGATTCAAATCCTATTGGCTGCTGGCTGCCCGGCTTCGATCAGGACAGCCAGCACGCCGGCCGCCGCGCCCGCCCCGTCCCCCGTGCCTCCCGGCAGCAAACCGAGCGCCCGGTAAGTCGGGCACTCGCGCTTCCCAAGCAGCTTCTCCACTGACCAACAGAACCTCAGGCTTGTCTGGATTATGCTTTAGCTTATTAAATTTTCTCTTCACAATGGATCCACATAGCATTTATTAGTACTCAGAATCAGAGCTGAAGCAGATATGCATATTGTACTTAAAATAATAAGCACTTTCAGGCACTTTATTAGCATTAATTCTAAAGCACAGCATAAGAGAAACTAGCAGCTGTGAATATCATCGGGATTCTTGAAAAGAAATCTGGATTCTTCTTGTTACTTCTTGGTCCTCTGGAGTAACGAATGAGACCAGGAAACATTTATTTAAATTAACATAAAGAACAATAAATCTAGAAGCATTACAGATTTAAAAAGATTTATAAAACCAAAGTAAACTTAAGTGAAAACTGGTAGTGGTAGTCTGCTAAGAGAGGATAGTTATACAACCACAGAAAGGTTTTCTGTTTCTTATATTGGTATATGCTTCCTTTTTAATACTGAGTTGTATGTATAAATGTATCCATCCTAGTTATATACTTTAATATTATGAAATAACCTAGCTTTATGTAATTAATTAAATACAACAGAAATTTGCTTTGTTTCATCCTCAACAAATGGCTATCTTTTCCACCTCAGTCAGAAAGTGGATTGAAGCATTAAAAAAAACATAAAGGTAAAAAAAAAAAACCTGTCATCACACACATTATTTCGGTGCATTGAATTAATTGTACAAATACAATAGATATTTATAATTGTGGGGTTTTTTTGAAAAAAATGTTTTTATGTAATTAAATTGTGCAGATCTTGAACTTTGTCCATGTTACAAAGACGGGCACTTAATTCAGGCTTCAGTAATAACATAATAATAATATTCTATTTATATACCGTCATTCAGGACAACTTAATGCCCATTTGGAGCGGTTTACAAAGTATGTTATTATTATCCTCACAACAATCACCCTGTGAGGTGGGTGGGGCTGAGAGAGTTCCAGAGAGCTGTGACTGATCCAAGGTCACCCAGCTGGCTTCAAGAGGAGAAGTGGGGAATCAAACCCAGCTCTGCAGATTAGAGTCCTGTGCTCTAACCACTACATCTAAGTGTATTCAATTATTGTAGTCGCTATGATTTCTACATGACTGTGTTTAAAAGATCATATAGCTACATTTTGTCAATGATGTTTTAATTTCTCTGTTGCGAGTTTTTAAATAAAATACTGAGCTTTGCTTGACAGAACAGTCAGCATGTGAGTGTGGTTATGAGGTATTAAAGGAACTTTTTCTTAAACAAAAGTAGAATTTATTTGTAAATACGTACATGTGGTGGTTGCAGATTTTTGATAAACGTATTTGTTTCTGAATAGTTCTTAAGCTTGGTGCTTCGAAAACAAGTTATATATTCACAAACCCAGTCACACAGACTAATTTTCCACACAGATCTTCACTAACAGAATAAACTTTCATCTCATCCACAAAGACATAGATTTCACTCAGATCTTCCCACACAGCTTTCCTGAATTAGATAGACCAATCTTTTGCTCAGATATGACAATAAGCTTGCCAGATTCACTTACCCTCCCAGCGGGGGGGGGGGGGAAGGGGCCTAGGCAGCAATCACTTTGTGTTTGTTCCTTGCATGCACACTCCCACGCCTGTGCAATGATGCCACTTCCGGGAATTGATATCATTGCACAGGTGCAGGAGAATGCATGTGGTTCACAGCAAGCCAATTTGGAGTCCAAATCAGCCCACTGAGAAGCATAGGAGTGCTTTTGGGGTGGCACTCCCCAGAAGTGATGTCATCATGCCACCCTGAGAGTGTGCTTAGGAGACCCATTCCCACACCTTCCATCCCCCCCTCCAGCCTAGTGAGTGATGGTGGGGGGTGAAGGGTGGAAGCAGGGAATCCCTATATTACACTCACTCAGGTGACTTTCTCTCAAGTGTACATCATCATCATCATCATCATCATCATAACACTTGATTTATATATAGCCCATCTGTCAGGCTATGGATGACAGGATATGGCAGACAGATCCCTGTCCCATTGCGACAAGAAGTCCAGGCTCTTGGTTAAATGGTTTTATTCAGAAATCAAATCATTTCCATATATATGTCCATAGGATTACTCAGAAGCAAGGTAAGCATCTAAGCAGTAAGAGCAAGATTGACAGGAATAGTGATATGTGGAACAATCCTTCTTCTTAACGCACGTTTGCTCCTTCCTCCCTCCCAACAGTAAATAGGATTTTTGGCACAAACCTGGCATGAGAACATTGCACATCTTTGTACTATCAAGTTGAGTCACTGGGAGAGCAAGACATAGCAATACATGGGAGTGAGTATTATACAAGGTCACGATGAACACTGAAAGATTCTACAGTCCGTTAGATAAGCACCTGTACTAAGCCTGCGAGAGAAACAGTTATGGCATTGGCAATAGGATATCAAGTTATAGCAAGTTACAGCATGAAACATTGGTTCAGGACAACAGGTTGGCATTAGAATTAGCATTGCAGACCACAGCATTGGTATTGGCATGGCTGATATGTGGCTCAGACATGACACCATCAGGACAATGCTCACTCAGAGCGGTTTACAAAGTGTGTTGTTATTATCCTCATAACAATCATCCTGTGTGGTGGGTGGGGCTGAGAGAGCTCCAAGAAGCTGTGAGTGACCCAAAGCCACCCAGCTGGCTTCAAGAGGAGGAGTGGAGAATCAAACCTGGTTGTCCAGATTAAAGTTCTGCTGCTCTTAACCACTACACCGAACTGCAGTTTACAAGACATAGAATTTCTGAGAACACCGCAGACATTTACTAATCTTAGCAGAAGGAGACCCCCTTTCAGGCTTCCACACAGCTTGCATGATTTGCCCAGAATAAACACACAGACAATTTCAGGCTGCACACAGCTTGCTTGCTTTGATCAGAGTGAATATTTTCTCTCCAAAACACACAGACATTGTAAGTAGGGTTGCCAGGTGTCTGGTATTCACCAAGACAATCTGGTATTTTGAAGATTGCTTTCCCCAAAATGGCCAGCCAGAAGTGGGGTCAGCATGATGACGTCTCTTCCGGTAGTGATGTCATCACACCAGGCATGTGAATAAAAAACCCTGTAAATGCCCCCCACACACACACACACACACACCCCGGGTTCAGTATTGTTCCCAACCCCATCTGCCAACTCTAACTCAGGCTGCACACAGCTCGCTTGTCTAGACCAGAATGGATACTTTCTCTCAGCACACTTAAAACTCCAGACTACACTACCCCCTAGAGTACAGCTACTGTCCAATCAGATTTCACTGCACTCACAAATCCAGCCCCCTCCGTCTTTCCTTAGAGGCCTGCATTTTAACTAACAGCAACAACTTTAAACTCTACATTAGCAAGCAGTAATAAAAACTAAACTATGTAAATGCAAAACATTATACCATATAATTGAATGTAAACCATAAGCAATGTGATTTTCTCTTTGTGATTTCCTTGGGAATAGGAAAAACATAGATTGTGCATGCACAACTATGCGTAGAATATAAAAGAACCTGATACCTAGCCTGTACTCCTGAAAACCTTAGATTCCTTTTTATTTAAAAGGCTGTTTAATTATTATCTTATAAAAAAAGAAAGCAAGAAAGTAAATTTTCTATATAAAAGGGATACAGCTATTATGGCAACTTCTAGAAGTGCTTTGTAACATGGTGGCTGGCAGAAATAGCCTGTCTCTCTGAGCACTCATCTTTATAGACAGATAGGAATCCTCCTCTGATTCTTCAGATGGCCATCAGCTTTACAGCAGCCATGTAACGCAGGGTTTTTATTCATCCTGTGACTTATAATTCAGGCCTTCCTATAATGCTTCCACAGTGATACACCCGAATCTTGACAGAACAGTACTCCTAATGTTGACTTTCACAACTGTGACATGATGGTTTCCTTTAAAGAGTTTTGTTACTAGACTTGCAGCTCAATCCTATGCTCCAAGGCAGCATCATTGCTCGTGCATCGATGTAAATGGCGCGCTGCTCCATGGCTCCCTGTGGACTTTTGCAGAAGTCCTGCCAGTGCCCGAGCACAGCAAGGCAAGGTGCAGCCGCCCACCATTCCCCTGACAACCCTGCTCACACTAGCCAATGGCCACACCCCTCTTCTGATAGGCAGGTGAGGGGCAAGCAGCAGCATAGCCAATGGGGAGGCAGTGATCCATGCCACCACTGCCAGTTCCACTGCCGCTAATAGGCCCCCTCTTGGATAGCAGGCATCCCTGCCAGGGAGGGGGGCAGAGGTGATAGTGAAGGTCTGGATTGAACACCCACCCTCTCACCAATCCAGCCCTCATTTCCAATGAGGGCCAGGCCATGGCTACAGCTTGGTGCACCTGCAAATCCATGCCGCAGCCACCACCACCACCACCACGAAAAACAGGTTCCCCCTCTCTGAAAAGTGGGACCAGAAAGCTTGCAGCACTTGGGAGCGGCTCCCCAGGATCTGGAGAGGTGAGTTCTACAATGAGTCATAGAAATGCCCATTGGAAACCACAAGAGAGGCCAGCTCCCCGGGCCAGATTTTCCAAGTCCATCCCTGCTTCCGCAAACAGTGAAATGGAGGGTAGTCCATTCTTCTGCAGGTGAAGGAGATCCGACAATGTCACTTCACAGCCTCAACCTCCCCACAGTAACTTCTGCCTTCCGCTCTGCCTGGCTTATCAGATGCCAGCAGCTCAGTCTGTCAGAGAATGAATGTCCTCAGTGGAGCATCCCGCCCCCTTGCCAGGCATTCATGGGCCACAGTTCAATTCCCACCCCACTGCCTTACTTACACTGAGGGGAGGGAAGGGGTCAGGGGAGCCGGACAGTGTGCCACTTGATACATGCTACTCCTGGCAGCAGAGCCCACCCCCTCAATCCAAGCCCTGAGCCAGGAAAAATTTGTGGGGATGTGTGAGAAGACGTCCCAACGGGAAGTTGGGAGGAGTGGCAGCTGTTGTCAAAGTTGGGGAAGCAAGTGAACAGACAACACAGTTTCTTGTTTTTCAAAACATATTTTATTAAACTGGAAAAGGTGCAGAGGTTCTCTGGAAAACTGCTCCCTCTGCAGGATATGAATGGCACATGTGGAGGCTTTCGGGGAGCTCAGACAGCCATGTCCCTTGGTCTCCCAGACAAGTGGCAATCTGCCTGCAAGGGAAACAGACACACATTGCAAGTGAACCAGGCTAGTGTGCAGCTGATGCCAAACCTAATCTGCAACGTCTGGGAAGGTATCCTTTGGTTAAGAGCTGTGGCGGCAGCTCCACAGGTGTAGCTCATAATCACATGATGCAGGACTCTCTGGAGTGACAGCGCTCTGCCTTGGGATGATCTTATCCCATGTAGGAGAAAGTCAAGTAGCTGAGCACCCTTCAGCAATAGGGTGTTACAAACACCCAGTCAACCCACCCACTGACCACACCTCCTCCTCTGCTGGACGGGGCCCCAGCTGAGTGATTCTGAACTGAGCTCCCACATGAGTAATGCCCTCCCCCCCCCCCGATTTGGCTGTGTCAGATGCATTTTTCTGGGTAACTTCCTCTGGGGCAGGCAGGGGCTGCCTCCACTGCCCTCTCCCTTGCCAAGCCTCACCTAAAGAAGCTAGCGGTCAGGTGAGTTCAGGTGAGGGGGCACCTGGCATAAATCAGCAAGTGGGGAGAACCTGGAACTGATTGCTTAGCATCAGAGGCTCAGAATGTCTCCTGATTATCCTGCTCCTCTGGGTTACATCCTTCCATGTGCCCACCTCTTGTATTGGGTGCTCCTCCAAATCCTGAGATACCTTTCCCTCCTCCTCATGTTGCCCTCTGAAAAGTGCTTCATGCATTCTGTCCATGTACTCTTCACCTTCCCTTATTAAATTGAGCATGGACAAGTGTGCATCAAGTCCCTGTATCTTCTCCTCCAGCAGGGCTACCAACTTACACATGCTGCAAGTGTAGTTGCTGTCACCCTTAGGTAAGAATACAAACATGCCACAGACTGTACATGTCACTGCCTCAGCTCTCTCACCAGCCATGCTACTGCAATTCATTTCAGAGGTAGTTCAGGTTTCATGGTACTTCCCTGATAATTCCCCTGCCAAACTGCCTCAGAAGATAACTTGTGAAAGGTTGGCAGAAGGGGGTGGGGTGGAAAGCCTAACATCTGTAAGACATAAGAGATATTCAGCTTCTAACAGGGCCCACAGGCCAGACCCACAGGCTAAGAGCCAAAGGGAAGAGCGAGGAGGTGCCTAATTCAATTCAAGGCTCACCCAGCAGAGGCTGAGGCCAGTAGTCAGCCCCGGGCAAAACAGACACTCTCCAATTAGCAACAATCACTCTCCTCAATTAATTCCAACCCAAGCAAAAGGACAAACCGAAAAAAACCCACTCTAACTGGCACCACTTTGCAGCAGGCTCTATGCACTCAAACACCCGCAAACACTGTCCTCCCACACAGTAACCTCAGTTAATTCCCCCCAGTCGTTAAAGACTGACAAGAAACTGGTCTATCCTTGTCTGTTTCTTGGTTTTCAGATCTCTGGTTCAGGTTTTCTGTGCCTGGTTATACTTCAGAAGTACATATCTGGAAAAGTACAGTCATTTTGACTGCAGTTTTCAAAGAGCACACAGGTGCAGATGAGATCAGAGCTTCAAGGTCAAGTGGAGAGCGAGTTGCTCTAATTGTTAGCACATTCCAGCTGCAGGGGAACAGTCATAAGACCTAGTGACACCCTTGATTGGTTAATCAGGATCAGGCCATGCTGAAGCAGCCTGGCATAAAGCAAGAGCTTCATTGTGGTTTGGCCCTCTGTTCTTCATGGTTGCTTATGGATACTGTCTTTCTGTGCTCTGGACCTGACTACCAGGATAGGTGTTATGATGTTCCCTCATCCTTAATCCACAGAAATGGCACCAGAGGCATTTTTAAAACTCAAAAATAATAAAGGGATTTATTTACATTAATGGGGAAAGGTTAAGTCAAGTCAGGAGTTGAAGTTTTTTGAGGTAAAATTCAACATGTATACCTAGATCACTGAGGTAATATTTAGAACATGCACAGACTTCAGTTTTTAGGTTCTTCACTGTTACTTAAGGCTTCTGTTGTTAGGCTTTGTTTCCTTTCCCCCACCCCCAAGCACTTGAGTATACCTTCTTTTTAGTATTCTCCTTCACTTCTGGAGTTAGGAAGACTGGTACCTTCTTTTTAGTACCACAAGCTCCCTCTCTGCACACAAGTGCTTTCCTTCAGCCTTCAACTGAATCTGGAAGTCTCAGGTAGTTATCCACTACACTCAACCAGGGATTTCTCCTCTCTCAAACTGTCTCCCTGTTTAACTGGGAAGGGACAGTCTCTTCCCCTTTAGAGGATCTACTCCTTTCTTTTGGCCCATTTGGGAGTCTGCACTTACTATCCAATCCTCCTGCCAACATCTCTAGTTCTCCTGACAATGTTGAAAACTGCTTTTCCTGAGGACTCCATCTCTCAACTCTTTCACTCCAATTTTACTCTCTGTTAGGACTCAAAACCCTCCTCTCTCAGTTCAACTACCCAATCAGAGACCCTGGAGCAGCCCGCCACTCACAGCTTTCTGATTCTGAGAGGAATTAACTCTTAACAGTCCAGCAAATGTGTGTGTACACAATCCTTCCAGGCTTCTTTAAAACATGTAGTCTATCACAGGTGTCAGTCCAGGACTCTTGTGTCTGGATTTTGGACTGTTGAGTTATATTTGGACTTTTGTGCCTTTCATCTGACAAGTTAACATTCATGTGTCAGAAGATCAAAGCCTGTATGGTATTAGATTACTGATGTAGTTTTATTTTCTCCTCTGGTCTGCACAATTTCTATGTTTGTAATTCCTGCACTCTTCTTAATAAATTGTATTAATTATACTTCTGCAGTGTTGTTTTGGTTTGGGGGCTTCAATCAAAATCTAGTACCTTAGCCTATTTTGGCTAGAGCTACCAAGGCCGAATCCACACTTCCTTTTTGTTTCCACTCCTTTTTTGCAACCATGGCACTGTTCAAGCAGATACTCACACGCTTTCCCATTCTGCGTGTTCCCCACCATCACTGCGCCACAATTGCGTCTCCTTTCCATACCATGTGATAATGGCGGAAATCTGTTTTTGCCCTGCCCTTTTTTTAAAAAAAAAAATGGGCTTTCATAGCGCATTTGCACAATAAAGAAAGGTCAGTATACCTCAAAACCTACTTTAGTGAGCAGCAGTTTGCGCGGGAAAAGAAACGGTCCCTGAAGCATGCGCATGTCACCAGCCAATTGTTAGAAAGTGGTCTGTGATGAGCAAAAAATGGGCCAATCAGAGTTGAGGGGGAGGGAACCTTACCATTTCTTAAAAGTCAGAATATCGGTATAGTTCAAAATTAACCTTTTTTTAAAAAAAAGGGAAGTGATGTGTGCCGTCAATGCTGACGACGGAGGAGGGAACCACCCACTATAACGCTTTACTCAGTGGCGTGTGGAGAACTGATTGTGCCATGAAGACGCACTGGGAGGGTGAATATGATGATGCACAGCATGGTAGTGGAATGAACCCAACTGCCATGACTGCGCAAGATAAGCAGATGGTGAGTGCGTGTGGATTTGGCCCATGTAAGTGTTTTGTGGAACTCAAATCCGCAGGTTTCCTACCTTGCAGGGCTGACTTCTTACAGCCCAGTAGGGATGGTGACATTTCTTTCAGTCTCACAGCTGGGGGTTAGTTCAGAGAAACTTATGGTGGCTTTTGTTACCCTGGGAGGTGAGGATTCACCCCCTAGTACTGAGTGTTTTGCTGTGGACTTTTACTCAGGCCTTTTTGTGGAACAAGGGGACTTTGACACTGACAACTGGTTTCCCAATTGCATTGAGATAATCTCACAAATCAGCAGTGACTGAACAGAGATAAAAATGACAGATGCAGGATATAGAGAGGCACAAAAAACTGGGGCCAGCCAATAAGGTATACATACATATTATGGATAAGCATGCTGCTAAACAAGGGGAAAACAAGAATAAATCCCATGTACATGATGGTAATGAGATTCTTCCAAGGGGTGGGGGGAGTTTGACAAAAGCTTAAAATGGTTTTCAAGGCAATCTGGGATCTGTGTTGCACTTATAGGATTGACATTTATGACAAATGTGGTAAAACATCCCCACTGACTGATGAGCACCACCACTTTTGGCTCTCTGGGGTTAACCAGTGATAGTCCAAGTCTTTGCCTGGCACATTCCACTCACAGGGTGTGTTTCTTACTTCTGTCTAGTGTCCACTTACACCACTTGGCCTTTGTGAGAATTGCCCATGGCGAGAGTCAAGGCTTGCTACTTGCAGCCCTGCCAGTTGACCAGTCTCCTGCTACCCAGCCCTTAGTTACTGCAGGGACTGTTTTCTGCACTTGTGTTTCACTGGGGGAATCAACCAGTTGCCAACAGACCACCCCCTTCCAGTGACACCTGTTTTAGGTAGCATGGATGAGCAGGGGGAATCTATGTGGTACAGAGAAAAGCTATCAGAATGTAAGTTAAAAAAGAAAAGAACTGTTCACACTCACACTTCTAAGCCCAGCTCCAAGCAAGGAAGGGAATTCAAAAAGATGGGTAAAAACACAATTCCTCTCTCTCTCCCTCTAATTTAGATCTTCTGTTTAGGCAGGCTTTCTGTCTTAGAAAGTTCCAACTTATTGAGATGTCCTCATCCTTTTCATGGCTCAGGCCTCCAGCTTCCACATCAGCAATGGTTACCACCTGAAAGGAGCAGGGTCTCAGGGCCAAGCTACACATGACGAATGACACTTGAACGGCAAGTGTATTTCTCCCTGTTCACTTGCCCTCCACTCAATCCACTTGCCGTTCAAGTGTCATTCGTCATGTGTAGCTTGGCCCTCAGATCCTTCAGCTTCCAGCTCAAATCAGCAGAGACCCTTCTCTCTGTACCAAGAGATGTTATTCTCTGCCCATCCCCGTGGCAGGTCAAAGGTTCAGATTCAATAGGTTTTTCCTAGAGGTTCTAGGAAGAAACATTTCTCATATTTTAGTCTTCCAAGTCTCTGCCCCCCCCTCCCCTGGAAGGGCACACTTTTAGCAGAAAGTCTTCTGGCCATATCTGCATAACTAAAGCCCAAGGCTGGCTGCAGCTTAACAACAACATTTGATTTATAAACTGCCCTTCAGGGCAACTTAAAACCCAATCAGAGCAGTTTACAAAGTATGTTATTATTATCCCCACAACAAACACCCTGTAAGGTGGGTGGGGCTGAGAGCGCTCCGGGAAGCTGTGACTAACCTAAGGTTACCCAGCTGGTTTCAAAGTGGGAAATCAAACCCAGTTCTCCAGATTAGAGTTCCACCACTCTTAACCACTACACCAAACTGGTTTAGAAAGCATCTGGTGTTCCCTCCCCTTCTTACTTGTTCTCAGCTAAGAAATACTTTTTAACTGAGGGTTAAGGTTTTGATACAGTCCACATCAACAAAAAAACTATTTCTCCACAAGTTAGCTTTTCTAAAAATGGATTAATTATTTACTATATATAACTGGGACAGAGCAAATCTGATGTTTGATAATGCTTGAATAATTTCTTTGCTGGCTGTAGCCAACATGCACAAGACTGAGCACCACAGCTTGCAATCAACTTTGGGGAAAGTTGGGGAGTTCAGAATGTACAGTCCTCTCTTGTAGGACATCACTAAATGAGATGGAAGGAGATCCATGACTGACTCTCTTCTTAAACTGAAGGGTCTGTTAAAATCCTAGAATGTATGTTTATTTAATGTATTTATATACCACACTCCTAGTGGATTCCACCATGAAATTGTACAGTCCTTAAAAATGCATCAGGAAAACAAGTTCAATATGAATAACCTGAGCTAAAATATAATAATATATGTATCTGCCAGCAAGTAGATAAAATATTTAAAATCCTTTGATATTGCTAATTAAAAATAAAAATCAACATAGTTAGTGAGGATAATAACAAAGAGAAAAGCAGTTAATCATGTAAGAAGACCTTGGCAGATAGAAAAATCTCAACTGATGCTGAAAAGTCACAAGGAAGTACAATGCCAAGGCTAATGCAGTGTGGGTGGGTCCATAACTGAGATACCACGGTCCCTGTCTCTATTGGGCACCTACCTATGGCAACTCACCTGTGTAGCAGGACCTCCACTGCAGATAAAACCTGTGCAGACTTGCTTGGAAGCAGGAATTTCTTTACATGATAGAATATTTAGGAGTTTAAGGTGAGGAGCACCAATACTTCCAACTGAGCCTTGAAACTGGCAGCCAGGGTAGCTCTTTGAACACTTGAAAGGTGTGTTGTCGATAGTTCACACCCCATCAGCAGCCTTGCTGTTGCATTTTGAACGCACAGATGTTTTTGGACTATCCTCAAAGGCTGCCTCATACAGAGCATCCTCTATATGTTCAAGTACTTTGTAAAACACAGACTCTCAACAACAGCTGTACATAGAAAGTTTTTTCCCTTCCCAGTATGTATGCTTTTGCTTCCTAGGAACAGCCAAGAGTGAAGGAAGAGTGAAGAGTTAGAAGTAAGTGAGGAATGTCTAGTTACATATTATGACTTATAAGCAGCTGCAGGAATGATGAAGTGGCTGAGCCAAGTTTATAAAATCCCCATATGACTCATGGTGACTGAAAATCTGCACCTTGTAAAAACTTGGGTCCACAGTGAACTGTAAGATAAATAGGGGACTCACTATCTAGGGAATGAAGATGGAGAGAAGGTCACCATTGCAAATATTGAAAGTATCCAGACAGAACCAGACAGGTTGGTAGAAGAACATCACTAGGTGTGAAGCTCCAGAAGCTTTTGTGGTTGACTGAGGACATCGTTTTAATATATTGCCTAGAGCAGGGGTCCCCAACCCCCGGGCTGCAGACTGGTACCAGTCCGGGGCCTGTTAGCAACCGGGCCGCACAGGAGGTGAGTGGCAGGCAAGGTAGGCGGTTGACATCTTGGGAGAGGTGGCTGCACCTTGCCTGTGCCTTGCCTGGCTGGCCCTGCACTTTTCATTAGCAATATCACCTCGCCTGGCCAGCTGACTCCCATCATGCCTCTGGGTCTCTCCTCCCACTCCCAGCCAGCACATGCGCAGTTGCTACCTCATTCTGTGATCGGTGTGGCTGCACTTGCTGGAGCTGCAGCTGCTGCTGCTGCCCTGCCCTGCCCTCACACCTTTGTGTGCTGGGTCACTGCTGGGCCCACCAGGCAGCCAGCCATCTTGAGCACTGCCTGCCACCTGCCCCAGTCTGCCTCTGCCTCCTCTGGTCACCACCAGACCCCCTGGGCAGCCAGCCGCCCTGACCATCGCCTTTCATCTGTCCAAGTATGCCTCTGCCTGCCTCTTCATCTCTTCTGGTGGTGTAGCTGCTGCTGGAGAGTGGAGAAGTGCCACTGGCCTCCTGCCTGCACAGTTGCGCTAAAAAATATAGACCTTGTGGCGGTGCAGCTGCTGGGTGGCTTTGTGTGCTGCAGCTGGCCCTCTCCAATGACTGGCCCATGAGTACTGGCCTTATACTGTGTCTGCTGCTGCCTGCTGCCTCCTATCACCCCCAGATGGGACTGTCTAGTTGTAGGAAAACAAGCTCAGGGCTCCCACTGATTCTGCATTGTGGTAAGTTGTATAATTATTTCATTATATAATGTTATAATAGAAATAAAGTGCACAATTGTATCATCCAAAACCATCTCTCCACCCCCACCCCCACCCGCCCATGGAAAAATTGTCTTCCACAAAACCCGTCCCCGGTGCCAAAAAGGTTGGGGACTGCTGGCCTAGAGTACCAAAGTTTCTATACTAATTTCAGGCAGGAATAATTTTACACTTTGAAATCTGAATTCCTGAAAATTAAGTTCTTACCAAAGTTCTTCCTGGACTTCTGTATTTTATATATTAGATGTAGGTCTTTCTGGTCTTTTAAAAAGGGGGACCATGATAGAAACATGAAGAGGCATCCAGGAAGATAAAAGAGAATGGTGTGCTTTGCTCCACTGTTGTCAGCTGCCTGCACCCTGTGTCTCATTACCCCAGTTACACTGCTATGGTAACAAGTGAACAATGCAGCTTGCAAGGAATTGATTTCTTCCACAAAATCTCATCACTTGAATACAGTATGAGCTTTGGGCAGCTAATATGCCTGACTTTGCTCTGGAGATGAGAAAAAAAATCAAGATGGGGTGATTGGTTGCTAGCCTGCTACAACATAGCCTTCAGTGAGTTGGTTTGGTGACAGGCTTTTTTTCTCCTCATGAATACTTAGCAGCGGCAGCTAGACATATGCATTACAATCGAATACATGCTTTCTTGGCCATGAGCCCTGCTGAGTTCTATCAGCCTTACTTCTATCTAAATGTGAAGAGGATTACTACCACCATGTTAGATGGGTTTCTTTCATTATTAATTACAATAATTATGAAAATGGGGTGTTTTGCAGTTACAGTAATTAATATGAAAACTAAAAAAAAATTCCTTACCTAAACAGCTTGTAAGAAAAAAAAACCCACATGATTTTCTTTTCTTTTGTTTCACAGCTTTCATTACTGCAAGAGGGAGTTTCTGTTTCTCTCTGTCCTTGATGTGTTTTCCTAATAAGGGCACACAAAGCTTAGAGGGAAGGAGGAGAGAAATTCTGGGTTTCTTGATTGATTGAGGCTGTAGTCACTAAGATTACATATATGTGTGATATAGTCCAATCCTGAAGCATATGGGGTGGGACTTTGAATCAGATAAGTGTTGGTTTCGCATACCATAGCTGCCTGTTTGTTGGAAAGAGGGAAGCAACTCAAAGGGAGGGGAAATGTTTGAAAGTTTTCTTTTGTCAAAGTATAGTGTACTATTTTATACTATATCATTCCTTTCTTACTTAGCCTTCTTGTTGAATATAATTTCTGTTTTTGTGTTTTTTCTAATTCTTTCTAAAACTTTTGTTTGTTTTTTACTTGGGTCTGCCCTCCACCCTGCTTCTTCCTTGCTTTTATTATTTGATTTGTGGCTTGCCTTCTAGCTTCCTCCTGGCTCTTCTTGCTCTTTGGAATTCAGTTTTTTATTTAATTCCCCCTCTGAGGGCCAAGCTACACATGACGAATGACACTTGAACGGCAAGTGTATTTCTCCCTGTTCACTTGCCCTCCACTCAATCCACTTGCCGTTCAAGTGTCATTCGTCATGTGTAGCTTGGCCCTGAGAGGCCGTTTCCAGATGGCTTACCTAAAGCTGCTCCATGCCGCAATGTTGTGGATAGTGCCGGAGAAAACGCGAAATATTGTGTTTTCTCATGTGAGTTTTGCGCGATGTCGCAAAACAGCCAGAGTCTCTCTACACAAGACATGGGGACGCTCAAGTGAAAGCTCTTGCACTTGTTCTCCCTTTGTGGATACACGTGCACTGAGGGCCAAGCTACACATGATGAATGACACTTGAATGGCAAGTGGATTGAGTGGAGGGCAAGTGAACAGGGAGAAATACACTTGCCGTTCAAGTGTCATTCGTCATGTGTAGCTTGGCCCTCAGAGAGACAGAATACACTTGAATATAAGAAAGACCACACAGAAAGTAAGTCATTTCAGCATCTCTGTGTAAAATGTCTTTTATAGAGGGTCTTATCAACTTCATTAGTTCTTTGTTTCACTTTGTGACTTGTAATTGTGTGTTGTTTCAGTGTCCTTCTCTTACCAAACATTTTTGATTTTTAATAGTGCCTCCCCAAAGCTGCTGAGGTTCTTTAACATTCGTGTGTAACTCAGGGCCAAGCTACAAGTGATGAATGACACTTGAATGGCAAGTGAACAGACTCACATGTATTCCTCCCTGTTGACTTGCGCTCCACTTGCACTCTACTTGATCACTCGTGCAAGCGGAGCACAAGTGAACAGGGAGGAATACACATAAGTCTGTTCACTTGCCGTTCAATTGTCATTTGTCACTTGTAGCTTGGCTCTCAGTCTGTGTGAGAGCTGCTATAGCACAGTGGTTAAGTGGTTTGGCTGCAAATCAGCCCTCTACTGGTTCAAATCACACTACTGCCATGAGCTCAGTAGGTGGCAGTAGGTGAGAGGTAAGCCACTCCTCTCAGCCCCAGTTCTCCAGCTGTATTGTTGGGGATAGTAATAACACTAACTTGTTCACTGCTCTGGGTGAGGCACTCATCTATATAGAAGAGTGGTATATAAGTGCAGTTGTTGTTGTTGTTGTTGTTGTTAATGATGATGATGATGTCATGGTGTCCAAAGTGCAGCCCAACCACAACATTTAAAATAAATTAATAAAAATAATCTCACACAGTCCCATAATAAAATTATATACATTTCATACACATCACAGTTTCTTATCTGACATCAGTGTGCAAACACAGCACATCATGGCTGGAAGGGGATCTTCAGGCTCTGGTGGGAAGAATGTGCAGGTCTCATGTCATGTAGGCCCTGTAGCCTAGATCTCTGGTTTTTATTATGGCACCAGAAGGCTCCAACAACACACAATCATTTATCCCAAGTTGCCAGTTTCCTCATATAGCTGAAGGAGAAGTGTCTAGTGGAGCAAATGGCACCTCAGTTGCCTTGCTCTTCCTGACACTTCGGGTTAACTCAAAGCTTGATTATGAAAAGGTGAATCAGGGGCCAGTTTGATATTAAAAGGCCTATGTCTGAGCACAATAGGGGATATTTTAAAAGAAGGAGGAAAATTGCAGGAGAATATGTGACCTCAATTAAATTTGGAGGAAGTAAAATCTTTTGGATGCTGCTTTGGATGCCTAAGAAAGGCCTTTGCTATGCTTCTCACGCAGTTCTCAGAACTACAAATGCATTGCTAAAAGTAAAGTGCAGGTGCAGGACCATGTTTTTGTTTGTTTAGTTCAGATCTGAAATTCCTTCACTGATCTAGATTATCTCAGAGACTCATTTCTGGTTCAAATTGGGATGAATACCAAGAAAAGTTAGGGGGAAAGGGCCAAAAAAAGGTATAGATGCAAGAAAGAGGCCATAAAGGGCATAGAATCCTAATGATTCCATAACATTTTTTTATAGGTATATAGTTAATTTTAGCTTGGATAATTTCTCTAGTGCAATGTTATTTATTTATTTATTTATTATTGTCAACATATATATTCCACTTTTTTGAAGGCTCAAAGTGGGCCATATTTAAAAACCCTAAAAACAAATTACCAATGAAAACATCATCACAGCAACAAAACCGGTACAAAGTCCAGAGTAACATAACACATCCCGGCTGCCAGGCTGTATCTTATCTCCCCTGCAAAACAGTCAGTAAAGAGGAGGAGCCATTAACTTTACATCAACTGCTATTAATGTCTACTCCATGCCTACCCTGAACAAGGATGAAAAACAAAGAATGCAGTTTACATATGGGCCACACACTATGCACCTTAGTTCAGTGGTAGAGCATCTGCTTTGCTTTATTTATGTATAGAAGATTTATGACCCACCTTTCTTCCCAATGAGGACCCGAAGTTACTTATATCATTCTTATCTTCTCTATTTTATCCCCACAGTAGACTGCGAGTGCAACTGACCCAAGCAACCTTCCATGGCAGAGGAAGGATTCAAACCTGACTTTCTCAGGGCCAAGCTACACATGACGAATGACACTTGAATGGCAAGTGGATTGAGTGGAGGGCAAGTGAACAGGGGGAAATACACTTGCTGTTCAAGTGTCATTCGTCATGTGTAGCTTGGCCCTCAGATTCTAGTCTGACACTAACCGTGACACCAGCTCTTTGTATGCAGAAAATTCCCAACATAGCCAGTTAAAAAGAATAGGCCATTTCCTCACTTCCCAGAACACTGGTGGCTTCTTTGCGCAATATGCACTGAAAAAACGCCTCAAATCCATTTTTTTAAAAAAAATTGCACGAAGAAGTCACCAGTGTTCCGGGAGCGTGCCACTATTTTAAGAAAGTGAGGAAACAGCCCTAGTTTAGGTTATGTGAAAGAACTCTATTTGAGAACCTGAAGAGCTACTACTAGTCAGATTATACAATAATGACCTTGATAGACCTGTGGTCTGACTCAGTAGCCTTGTTCACGTATTATGGTGAATGCATGTACATCCTGCCTGTACATGCATACATTTATCTGTAAGAAAGAGCTAATGCCCTTTCACCTCATAAATGAAACAATGAACCAATACCTGTGGGGTTTGAATCACATTTTAGCTGTATATGTGTTGAAAGTAACATGTGAATTGCTCAATACAGTATAAAGAGAACTCAAATATTTTCTGTATATGAACTGTATATGTGTTCACTGTAAATTGTGAACAGGGCATTATAAAGCAGTTTTACATGTGTTCGCTATAAATTAAGGGGACTCTTGAGATTTGTGGGCCCAGGCTGTGAAGGATTTTAAAAACACTTTTAATTGGAAACAGACAGAAAATTAAGGCAATTGATATGTTTTAGTGTGTTTTTATCTTCCAACGTTCATAAAAAGATATGCGGCCATATTCCATATTGTTTTCAAAGTCAGGTTTTTGTAAGCACATTACTGTAGTTAAAACTGCTTGTGTGTCAGTGCAATGCGTAAATGGTCTCACACTTTTCACTATATTTATCTCAACTTCTGGGAGGCAGATAGCTATTATTTCTTCTTTCTTGATAGATAAGTAAAATTGAGGGTTTCTCTCTTCCCAAGACCACCCTGTAGTTTTATAGCTGAGCAGTAATTTAAATCCTGCTCAGGTCTTGTTTGTTCTATGGATGCATTTCGAACCATTCCAGGATATATTAGTATACATTAATGGGAGTCTTGGGGCATCTTAACAGCTAACACATTTTTATTCTAACATAAGCTTTCATGGACTAGAGCTGTCAGCTCTAGTCCATGAAAGCTTATGTTAGAATAAAAAATTGTGGGCTCTAGTTCACAAAAGCTTATGCCAGGATAAAATCTTGTTAGCCTTTAAGGTGACCCCAAACCTCTTCTTATTTTTGTTGCAACAATGGATGCTCTTGGCAATATTAGAAGATTCTCACTACCCACTACATCAAAATTAAACACTCTATCTGACAAACTTGTTTGTTTTGATGTATTGTCGAAGGCTTTCACGGCCGGAGAACGATGGTTGTTGGGGGTTTTCCGGGCTGTATTGCCGTGGTCTTGGCATTGTAGTTCCTGACGTTTCGCCAGCAGCTGTGGCTGGCATCTTCAGAGGTGTAGCACCAAAAGACAGAGATCTCTCAGTGTCACAGTGTGGAAAAGATGTAGGTCATTTGTATCTACTCAGGAGGGGTGGGGTTGAGCTGAGTCATTCTGTAAGAGTTTCCCAGGGTGTGGAATGCTAATGGCGGGAGGCTTCACTGAATCCTGAGGAGGTTCTTTTGCATATGGATCGGTGCTTGATGTGCTAATCTTCTCTGCAGGGCTATTGTCGGGTGTGGAGTGTTTTGTCGGCCTGGTGTTTTTCAGAACTGGAGCCCATGCTCTGTTCATTCTTAAGGTTTCTTCTTTCCTGTTGAAGTTTTGCTTATGCTTGTGAATTTCAATGGCTTCCCTGTGCAGTCTGACAAAGTAGTTGGAAGTGTTGTCCAGTATTTTGGTGTCCTGGAATAAGATACTGTGCCCTGTTTGAGTTAGGCTATGTTCAGCCACTGCTGATTTTTCAGGCTGTCCAAGTCTGCAGTGTCTTTCATGTTCTTTTATTCTTGTCTGGATGCTACGCTTTGTGGTCCCGATGTAAACTTGTCCACAGCTGCAGGGTATACGGTATACTCCTGCAGAGGTGAGGGGGTCTCTGCTGTCTTTTGCTGATCGTAGCATCTGTTGTATTTTTCGGGTGGGTCTGAATACTGCTTGAAGGTTATGCTTTTCCATAAGCTTTCCCATCTGATCAGTAATTCCTTTGATATATGGCAAAAACACTTTTCCTGTAGGTGACTGTTTTTCCTTGGTTGTTTGATTCATCCTGGGTTTGATTGCTCTTCGGATTTCATTTCTGGAGTAGCCATTTGCCTGAAGTGCGTGGTTTAGATGATTAATTTCCTCATTGAGAAAGCGCGGCTCACATATCCGTCTTGCACGATCCACTAATGTTTTCATTATGCCTCTTTTCTGTCGGGGGTGGTGATTGGAGTTTTTGTGTAAGTACCGATCAGTGTGAGTTGGTTTCCTGTAGACCTTGTGACCTAACTGAAAGTTTGCTTTGCGGATGACCAAGGTATCCAGGAATGAGAGTTTTCCCTCACTTTCTTTCTCCATTGTGAATTGTATGTTCAGGTGGATGTTGTTGAGATGATTCAAAAACTCCCTCAATTCTTCCTCCCCATGGCTCCAAATGATGAATGTATCATCCACAAACCGGAACCATACACTGGGTTTGTGGGGTGCTGATTCTAGAGCTGTTTTTTCAAAATGTTCCATGTAGAAGTTTGCTATAACTGGGCTGAGTGGGCTCCCCATGGCCACCCCATCCATCTGTTCATAGAATTCGTTGTCCCATTGGAAGTAACTGGTTGTCAGACAATGATGGAATAAGGCTGTTAAATCCTCTGGGAAAATCTGATTAATCAGTGCAATAGTGTCTTTTACTGGAACCTTGGTAAACAGGGATACAACATCAAAACTGACAAGTATGTCTTGTGGATTGAGTTTCAGAGAACTGATTTTGTTGATGAAATCTGCTGAATCTTTGATGTAAGACGAGGTTTTCCCGATGTGGTCCTGCAGGAGATCTGCCAGATGTCTAGCTAATTCATATGTCGGTGAACCAATGGCACTCACAATGGGTCGGAGTGGGACTGAATCTTTATGTATTTTGGGGAGTCCATATAGTCTAGGTGGCTGTGCTTCAGTCTTGCATAGTTTTCTGTGCGTGTCGGGATGTAGTGAGGAATTCTTGATCAGCGCATTTGTTAGCCTGGTGATTTTGCAAGTGGGATCTCGTTTTAGTTTTTTGTAGGTGGAGGGGTCCAGGAGTTCCTTAATCTTCTTTTTGTATTCCTCCGTTTTCATGATCACTGTAGCATTGCCTTTATCAGCTGGTAGAATGATGATGTCTGGATCTGCATTGAGGGTCTTGATGGCATTTCTCTCCTTGCGTGTTAAGTTGCTGGTGGGAAGCTTTGCCTTTCGTAGAATCCTGGCTGTCTCTCCTCTTATTTCCTCAGCTTCCTCTTCCGGTAGATGACGGATGGCAGCTTCTACATTTGCAATGATGTCTTCCACAGGAACTCTGGTGGGGGTGACTGCAAAGTTTCCTCCCTTTGCCAAGATGGAGGTTTCTTCTGGTGAGAGTTGACGGTCTGTCAGATTGATGACAATGCGTGCATTGTCGAGCATTGGGCTTGTCTGTCTTTTTTCCTGTAGTTTGTTAAACTTCTGCTTCTGTCTGGATGTGTGGTTGGTAAACACTTGTTCCATCTTCCTGTAGGTGAGATTATCGACCTTGTCCCAATCCTGACTTCTCATTTTATGGCAGGTGTTGATATGCAAGCAAAATAGCTCCTTGTCTGTGGCAGCAAGTTCTCTGCGGGTAGTGTGGATTCTCTCACGTAAGAGGGCCTGTTCTAGACGGTCATAAATGCGGTTCGCCTGTGTGGTTTTGAAGATTCTTTTAGTTGTGAGAAAAGATGGAATGGTTCTTGTGTCCCTGCAGCGTAGAAAAACTCCAATCACCACCCCCGACAGAAAAGAGGCATAATGAAAACATTAGTGGATCGTGCAAGATGGATATGTGAGCCGCGCTTTCTCAATGAGGAAATTAATTTCTTCTACGCTGCAGGGACACAAGAACCATTCCATCTTTTCTCACAACTAAAAGAATCTTCAAAACCACACAGGCGAACCGCATTTATGACCGTCTAGAACAGGCCCTCTTACGTGAGAGAATCCACACTACCCGCAGAGAACTTGCTGCCACAGACAAGGAGCTATTTTGCTTGCATATCAACACCTGCCATAAAATGAGAAGTCAGGATTGGGACAAGGTCGATAATCTCACCTACAGGAAGATGGAACAAGTGTTTACCAACCACACATCCAGACAGAAGCAGAAGTTTAACAAACTACAGGAAAAAAGACAGACAAGCCCAATGCTCGACAATGCACGCATTGTCATCAATCTGACAGACCGTCAACTCTCACCAGAAGAAACCTCCATCTTGGCAAAGGGAGGAAACTTTGCAGTCACCCCCACCAGAGTTCCTGTGGAAGACATCATTGCAAATGTAGAAGCTGCCATCCGTCATCTACCGGAAGAGGAAGCTGAGGAAATAAGAGGAGAGACAGCCAGGATTCTACGAAAGGCAAAGCTTCCCACCAGCAACTTAACACGCAAGGAGAGAAATGCCATCAAGACCCTCAATGCAGATCCAGACATCATCATTCTACCAGCTGATAAAGGCAATGCTACAGTGATCATGAAAACGGAGGAATACAAAAAGAAGATTAAGGAACTCCTGGACCCCTCCACCTACAAAAAACTAAAACGAGATCCCACTTGCAAAATCACCAGGCTAACAAATGCGCTGATCAAGAATTCCTCACTACATCCCGACACGCACAGAAAACTATGCAAGACTGAAGCACAGCCACCTAGACTATATGGACTCTCCAAAATACATAAAGATTCAGTCCCACTCCGACCCATTGTGAGTGCCATTGGTTCACCGACATATGAATTAGCTAGACATCTGGCAGATCTCCTGCAGGACCACATCGGGAAAACCTCGTCTTACATCAAAGATTCAGCAGATTTCATCAACAAAATCAGTTCTCTGAAACTCAATCCACAAGACATACTTGTCAGTTTTGATGTTGTATCCCTGTTTACCAAGGTTCCAGTAAAAGACACTATTGCACTGATTAATCAGATTTTCCCAGAGGATTTAACAGCCTTATTCCATCATTGTCTGACAACCAGTTACTTCCAATGGGACAACGAATTCTATGAACAGATGGATGGGGTGGCCATGGGGAGCCCACTCAGCCCAGTTATAGCAAACTTCTACATGGAACATTTTGAAAAAACAGCTCTAGAATCAGCACCCCACAAACCCAGTGTATGGTTCCGGTTTGTGGATGATACATTCATCATTTGGAGCCATGGGGAGGAAGAATTGAGGGAGTTTTTGAATCATCTCAACAACATCCACCTGAACATACAATTCACAATGGAGAAAGAAAGTGAGGGAAAACTCTCATTCCTGGATACCTTGGTCATCCGCAAAGCAAACTTTCAGTTAGGTCACAAGGTCTACAGGAAACCAACTCACACTGATCGGTACTTACACAAAAACTCCAATCACCACCCCCGACAGAAAAGAGGCATAATGAAAACATTAGTGGATCGTGCAAGACGGATATGTGAGCCGCGCTTTCTCAATGAGGAAATTAATCATCTAAACCACGCACTTCAGGCAAATGGCTACTCCAGAAATGAAATCCGAAGAGCAATCAAACCCAGGATGAATCAAACAACCAAGGAAAAACAGTCACCTACAGGAAAAGTGTTTTTGCCATATATCAAAGGAATTACTGATCAGATGGGAAAGCTTATGGAAAAGCATAACCTTCAAGCAGTATTCAGACCCACCCGAAAAATACAACAGATGCTACGATCAGCAAAAGACAGCAGAGACCCCCTCACCTCTGCAGGAGTATACCGTATACCCTGCAGCTGTGGACAAGTTTACATCGGGACCACAAAGCGTAGCATCCAGACAAGAATAAAAGAACATGAAAGACACTGCAGACTTGGACAGCCTGAAAAATCAGCAGTGGCTGAACATAGCCTAACTCAAACAGGGCACAGTATCTTATTCCAGGACACCAAAATACTGGACAACACTTCCAACTACTTTGTCAGACTGCACAGGGAAGCCATTGAAATTCACAAGCATAAGCAAAACTTCAACAGGAAAGAAGAAACCTTAAGAATGAACAGAGCATGGGCTCCAGTTCTGAAAAACACCAGGCCAACAAAACACTCCACACCCGACAATAGCCCTGCAGAGAAGATTAGCACATCAAGCACCGATCCATATGCAAAAGAACCTCCTCAGGATTCAGTGAAGCCTCCCGCCATTAGCATTCCACACCCTGGGAAACTCTTACAGAATGACTCAGCTCAACCCCACCCCTCCTGAGTAGATACAAATGACCTACATCTTTTCCACACTGTGACACTGAGAGATCTCTGTCTTTTGGTGCTACACCTCTGAAGATGCCAGCCACAGCTGCTGGCGAAACGTCAGGAACTACAATGCCAAGACCACGGCAATACAGCCCGGAAAACCCCCAACAACCATTGTTTGTTTTGATCTTCATTTTCTCAGTGTTTTTCCTCAATCCAAACTGGGCATTATAGGTGACATGAGTTGGGACACTGGGAACAGACCCCACTCCTTACTACATGTATGAAAGGAGGAACTAAAAGTGCTCTGTTGCTCCTTTTGACTCTGGAGCACTGTCAAGGGAAAGGACAATGGTGCAGGAGGGAATCAGAAAATGGTGTGGGAAGGATAATGGAATCCTTCTTTCGCCTCTTGCAGTGATCTAGAACCACAGTTCATACATGTAACAGTGAGTCTGGTCAGGCATCCATGTCTCTACTTGTGGCACTTGTAATATCCTGTTTGGCTCTTATTCCTAACTCAGCTTTACCAACAGGAACAGCCCACACGTTGTGCTATGCACAATTCTACAATTCCATTTTCTATGATGTAGTGATTAAAAGCAGCAGGACTGTAATCTGGAGAAATGGGTTTGATTCCCCACTCCTCTGCATGAAGCCAACTGAGTGACCTTGGGTCAGACACAGCTCTCTCAGAGCTCTCTCAGCCCCACCCACCTCACAGGGTGGTTGTCATAAGGATAAAAATAACACACTTTGTAAACTGATCTGAGTGGATGTTAAGTTGTTCTGAAGGGTGGTATATAAATCAAATGTTGTTGTTGTTATTTCCACCCTCTTCAAACATTACTCATTTCCAGCTAGGGTTGCCAGCCTCCAGGTAGTGGCTGGAGATCTCCTGGAATTACAACTGGTCTTCAGGCCATAGAGAACAATTCACCTGGAGAAAATGGCTACATTGGGGGGTGAACTCTATGGAATTATGCCATGCCAAGGTCTTTTCCCTTCCCAAACTCCACATTCTCCAGGTTTCTCCAGGTTTCACCCCCCAGATCTTCAGGAATTTCCCAACTTGGAGCTGGCAACCCTATTTCCAGCCTAGCAGCTATTCTTATCAACGGGGTGGGGAGCATGAATCATGCAGATCATCATCCTTGATTGTTGCACATGCATTTTCCATCCTTTTCCAAGAGCTGAGAAGCTATGACTGAAAGTGATTTTCACCATCCTTAGTCTTGCCCTGCTTAGTTCTATCTAATTCAATGTTCCCAATTATTTTAATGGCAGATTGTGGCCAAAGTTCATGCCCCCTCATGGAAGAGATGTGGGAGATTTCTGAAAGAAAATGCAACCCTTCAAACACCTGTAAAAAAAGTGTGTGACAACACAAAAGGAAACAATGAAACAAATCTATTCATAATATAAATAATTAATTCATGTTTTCTTGGGATTAGTCATTTGAGGGCCAAGCTACAAGTGACGAATGACACTTGAACAGCAAGTGGATTGAGTGGAGGGCAAGTGAACAGGGAGAAATACACTTGCTGTTCAAGTGTCATTCGTCACTTGTAGCTTGGCCCTAAGTCAGTTATATTCTGGTGTATATTTGTATATATTTGTATATATTGTATAGAAATGTGATTAAATAAAAATATTTTTGTTTCCCTCTGTTTGGGCACACTTTCAAAACAGATTTGTGACCAGACCACTCCAACATCTTTGAAGGTCAGCGGCAGCCTCTCTGCCTGTGTGTTTTTTTTTAGCTAATAATATCATGCAGGGGGAAGGGAGGGGGTGCTTAAACTCTTTCTCCATGCAGACCTTAAATCATTTCTCCTCTTGCTCTACACTCCTGATCTAAACTGAGGTCTTGTGGCTGCTTATGTGTGCACCTTTTTGTAAGACAGAGCCAACACATGTTCACTTTACAAATGAAACTGGGGACAAGAACCTAGATAAATGTGGGGTTCCAATCACATGTTCAGCTAGACATGCTTTGAACAGGATCACTTCTCTCCTACACTCTATCATGGCAGCTTTACTTAGCTGAGCAGAGCATTCAGCAAATGGACAAAATCAACAGCTGCCCATATAGGTGCCTTTTCTGATGTGGCTTCCACCTTGTGGAATGGCCTGCCTGATGAGGTTAGAAAGACTTCCACTCTCCAGGCGTTCTGCAAACTATACAAAAATGAATTATTCAGAATGGCTTTCTTACACAAATAAGAGGATTATATTGTAAGAAAATGGTTCAGAGAAATGTATGGTAAAGGGATAGGGGCTGAAGGCTTTACTACTGTGTGTCTGCTGCTCTACGTATGCTTCTATGGGGTAGTTTCCACATCATTTTCTATGCCGTGCCAAATTGCCTGGGTTTTGTTTCAGTTCTGTAATTAGATTTATGATTTTTTTCAAATTTCTGCAATGTATACCCTATTTTATTGTTTATTCCAGCGATTGATTCTATTGACTTATACTATGTAACGCACTTTTAGTCTCAGTGAGGAAGGTAGATTATAAATAAAAAATGAATAAATAAATGGAAATTACTCAACACATGTATAAAGAATAATCAAATGTACACTGTACATGAATTGTTTGTTTAATGTATGTTTACATTCACTGTACATGAATTGTTTGTTTACATGTATGTTTACTGTAACGTGTGAACAGGCTGCAGTTAACAGTAAGGGTGTGCGCTTTGGGTATCCGATTCGGGTTAAAAACCCAAATCGGGTCCAATTCAGAAAGATTCGGTATTTCCAGTATGCTGGCCCTGATTCAGAAATACTGAAGCAGATATTTCCAAAGCGATTCAGATCGCTTTAAAAATATTCGGAAATCCAAAAATCACCCATTTGCTGGCTGTTTGCATTTGCAAACAGCTAGCAAATTTCTGCAGGAAGCAAAAGCTTCCTGCCAGTTCTTGGAAGAGGGGAGGGGGGAGGAGTGAGTGACTCACTACCTCCTCCTCACCCCTCCCATCTAGCCCCAAAAGGCAGGAACCTTTGCATAGGAGACTGCTGTGATGCCCAGTGTTGTGCCCTCATGCTGTGTAACCTGTGAGAACCACATGAGAAGCATAGCAAAGGCCTTTCACAGGCATCCAAAGCAGCATCCAAAAGATTTTACTTCCTCCAAATTTCAAGAAAGAAATAAAGTTTTTTTGCCTGCAATTGTGTTTTTGTGATTTTTCTGATGTGAAATGACCCGGGGTAAAATTGTGTGGGAGACTGCTGTGATGCCCTGTGTTGTGCCCTCATGCTGTGTAACCTAAGGGCATGAAAGAAATAAAGGATTTTTGCCTGCAATTGTGTTTTTGTGATTCTCTGATGCGAAGTGAGCTGTGGTACTATTGTGTGGAAGACTGCTGTTGTGATGTGTTACAATACTGTGCCTTTACAGTTGTAATTTGAAAGTTACAAAATAAATTTTTAAAACTTTATTCAATGTGCGTTTGTGTGTTGTTCTCTGGTGTGAAGGTTAGTTCCCATCACAGGGAAAAATGGGGAGTGGCTGGCCAGCCTGTTCTGGGGGTGGCAGGGAACTTTGGGAAGCATGGTGTGGTTGTGGGAGAACCACCTTTGGGGGGCCATGTCATGCCCTCCCGGAGTCTTAGGGGAAGGTGGGAGGACAGGTAGGAGCAGGCCCCCTTAAAGGTGGGTGCATTTTGCTTGCAAAATGCCACCCCAAGCCATAAAAGCCCCCTCTTTTTTCCCCATAGAGAGATTAGTGGAGTGGGGGAGGAAAGGAGCGCCTTCTTTGGGGGTCCATAATATGGCCCCCCAAAGTGAAATCTCTCTAAAACTTGGGGGAGGGTGGTAGGGCAGGTAGGAGAAGTTTCCCTGACAGTTGCATGCATTTTGCTTGCAAAATGCCACCCCAAGCCACCTAGAAATGTTGCTTGTTTTTCCCAATAGGGAATAATGAAGAGTGGAGGAGGATGTGGGTACCTTTGAGGGGGGGCAAACAAAGCCCCAAAGCCCAATCTTTCTGAAACTTGGGGGGGGGGTAGTTAGAGAAGAGTTAGGAGAAGGTCCCCATCAAGTTTGGTTTGCTTCGGAAAGAAAATGCCCCCCCCCGCTCCTGGAAAGCCGGGAACAAGTTCCCCATTGAAAATAACGGCCGAATCTTTCTGAACCAAATCTGAATATTTCCAAATTCCCTTTATTCCAAACCATTTTTCCGATTCAGGTAAATGAAAATGAAAATGAAATGATAACAACAAAAGAAATGAAATAAAACTGTACAAAACAACTCAATAACACAACAGTCCCTTTGGGATTTAAGAATGAGTACAAAAGAAATGAAACAAACTTTCATACACAAGTCCGGTGTCCTCCACCACTAGGCTGAGTTGTTAGCTGGCTGCTGGGCCATATGGATAGTAAGTCTCTAGTAGTTGCTCCCGGGCTTCTTGTCTGCAAGTCCTCCTCCATCAGGGAAAGGGGACAAGACCCTTTGCGGGGGCTGCGTTGTCCTCCATGTCCAGCATGGGTCCCCCATGGCTTTGCTTTACAGAAACCAAGGTTTGGAAGACTCAGCAATATTGTTGTGGTTGCTTAGCAACTCCAAAACAGCAACTGAGACCTCAGTGGATATTCTTTTCTTAAAGCTGTAGGCGTTGTTTCTGTTTGGAGGGAGAGTTTAGTTCCCCCTTCTTTAATTTCAGATTTTTCTGCAAACTCAAGACTTCAGATTTGTAGAGATTTCCCATATATGTCCCTAGTTCTATTTTATGGATCTATCGATTATATCCTCTATGGTGTATATAGGTTGTGATCTATCCAGTCTGCTCTACCCTGGAGTCAGACTTTCCTTATTAGGGCTATGCAAAATGAAACAAACAAGCCAGAAATACACCTGGAATTTGCTATTTCATTTCGTTGAAGCAGCTTTTGGAATGGTAAACATATCCAAGAAACCAAATTATAATAACACCTTCCCACCCCAATTTTTTTGTTTCATTCTAACCTTGCAGTGGTGGAAAGAGCAAGCAGGCAGGCACTGGGCCTACACTGCAACATGTTTTCCTTAACAGTATTCACCAATTGGATCCTAAGGGGAGAGAGATGTTACTAATTAACTCTGTTGGCTGGAAAGGGGGAATGTACAAAATGTGCATGAGCGTGTCTTTTATTTTCTGTCATTATCCAAACAATGGCATTGTCTCCCTGCCAATCAGGTCCTCACAAGGGGAGACTGCACACAACTATCAGCTTTGGAAACGTTTGGAAGGGGGAAATGTGCAAACGTGAATTCTAGGCTGCAATTCTAGACACCTCCTTGGGAGTAAGCACTATTGAACATGATACTTACATCTGAGTAGACTTGTTTAGGGTGTTTTGCTGTGCTACCTGAGCACTGTTTTTTCTCCTCCACCCTCATCAAGGCACTTGGGCAGTCAGTTGTGTTGAGGAAAAGTGCCACTGGGAGGGATGCAAGTGATCTGTTCAATCAGTCAAACTTGATAAAGGATTTCAATCATTGACTGCAATTCTAAAGGCACTTCCCTCAGAGTAAGCACTATTGAATAACATGGGATGACATCTGAGTAGACCTGTTTAGGATTGCTTTTTCCACTCCAGTGAGTCATTTGACTACTCCGCCCTTTCAAAAACAATCCTGCAAAATCCTGCAAATGCAAAAGGAAAACTAAAGGGGAAAAATAGATCTGTTAGTCAGGGAGGGATTCAGGCAATCATGCTGCCTGCCTGCCTGCCGGCCTGCCTGCCTGAACTTGGGTGATGGTGATTGGCAATGATTAATGCAAGAGCACCCCCTCATCATGGAAACAAACCTGCAAAGCACAGGGAAACATGGCATCAATAGAAAACATAGGGATGCAAAGGTAAAAATTTATTTGGCAGTATGTAAAAAGGAAAAAAAGTGAACATAAAGCACGATTGTTCTTAATGCCACTGCCACTCTGCTACCCTCTTGCCAGCCAGTTTCCCACCTACAGTGTGCGTCTGCCAATACTCACCTTCTTTAGGGTCTGTTGTGCACAGTGTAAGTGAGGACAAATCCAGAAAAAAATTATAGTGGTACATAGTTCCTTCAGAAATGCTGTATCCAAAACTGAAATGGATTTTTTTTCAGTGTGCACTACTTATAAATCAGCTCACTCCAAGAGTCAGACCACCAACTATTAACTGCCTGTAATTTTTCTCAACATTTGGTGAGATCTAAAAACTGATTGGATGTTACTGCAGCCTTCTGATTGGCTCAGGCACTCACATGGGATTGGCTGTTTGACAGCTAGAGATTAGTCAGTCTTCTGTTGATCACAGGATGAGGAAAAATGTACTGGTGTAGCCAATATTATAAAATGACTATGTTCCCATAAGTGATTATCAGCTTGTGTGGATAAGAATGTAAACTGAGCATTGGTACATGGTAACTCATATAATGCAGGATTTATTTTGCAAAATCTGAATATCATTTTGATTATTTGGCTCCTATGAATCAAACTACAACTGTTTCAGTGACAATAGCTTACTGTTCACACATGATATATACATAACATTATTCTCTGGCATAAATCAGAATACAAATGTGTGGTTTTTTGCTCTGCACATATTATAGTAATTGCTCTTAAATATGTAGCAGTGTAATATAAATAGGTCTAAATGAGAACAAAATATTCTTGGGATTGGAAATATTTTAATGACTTATCTATCTAGGAAAATGTACAGAATAATATGTCAATGTGACATGTTTTCCACCAAATACTCCTTTTATGTCTAAGAAACTAAAAACAGATCTGTAGCAATCAAGTTTACTTTCTATGGCTCATTTTCATAACATATTCAGTGTTTTCCACTGAATGTAAAAATGTTTTTTTCATTACTAGAAGTGTCTTAAAACATCTTTACATAATTCTGCAATATTTATTTATTTTAAGATATTCATAGTCCGACTTCCTCATTGATAACACCTGTAATATTTTCAAAGGAATCATTGAAGAACCTATAAACCATCTTATGAAATGTTCAGGATCATCCTTGGCTTGATCTTTCCAAAAAGAGATGATCCTGGCTTCCCAGGGACCCAGTGGGGTGTAGTGGTTAAGAGCACAGGACTCTAATCTGGAGAACTGGGTTTGATTCCCCACTCCTCCACTTGAAGCCAGCTGGGTGACCTTGGGCCAGTCACAGCTTCTGGGAGCTCTCTCAGACCCACTCACTTCATAGGGTGTTCGTTGTTGTGGGGATAATAAGAGCATACTTTGTAAACCATTCTGAGTGGGCATTAAGTTGTCCTGAAGGGCGGTAAATAAATCGAATGTTGTTGTTGTTCAGGCCCGGTGCCAGATTTCCTGGCGCCTGAGGACAGGGGCAGCTTTGTGCACCTGGACTGCATGATGATGTCACACGGTAGGCAGCTGGGACAGCTCCTCTCAGCTGTCCTGCTCAGTTGTTCTGCACACCGCCCCAGCAGCCTGCTGCACCTGGCCCACAGCTGCTGCACATGGCAGGGAGCACTTGGTGGTGGCGGCGGCGGCAGCAGCAATGTGAGGCAGCTGAACAGGAGGGCTGGGAGGCTGCAACATCTGTGGGCCAGGCACGGCAGACGGCCAGGGTGGCACATAGGTGGCTTCCCAGCTCTCCAGCACTGCCGCCACCAGCTCCACGGGGCTCGCCCCTGCCCCCGGCACCCCCTCCAACACCTCAGCACTTGAGGTCGCTGCCGGACTTGCCTTTATGGATGCGCTGGCCCTGTTGTTGTTATACGTTGAATCTGAACAGCTCCTGGATCTTGATAATACCAGCCATTAAGTATTGAGCCTTGTGCTCATAGTGATTTCAGCCCGGCAGTGATGTCAGCTCATGCGAGTAACTTTATTGGTTCATATCCTGGAGGAATCATTGGCTGCTGCTGACCCTATTTCCCAATAGGATTTGATACCTAAGGAGTCCCGCTTTACACAAAGCTATCCCAATACATAATACCCCTCCCCCCTATGATCGGGACACCCTGCTCCATACATAACCCCCAAGATAAACTGGCAGCTGGCAAGCCCTCTGGTATCTGTGCAAACCTTCTGTGCTAGGGGTTCCTGTGACCGCGCTCTCAATGTCTGTTGCTGGCTCTGATGCAGTTGGTCAATGTGCCGGCGGTAAGCCTTGCCAGTGGAGTCAGCCACCTCATAGGAAATGGGCTCACTCGTCCTGGTAACGGTTGCAGGGAACCGTACTGGGCTGTTCCCAAAGTTCTTGGCATAGACAAGGTCGCCCAGCTGGAATGCCCTTGGTGGGTCTGATGCTCCCGCCTCCCGCTTCGCGTCTGGGGTGAAGTCCAGATGAAGCTGATCCAAGAGAGTGATCAGCCTTTGCTCCATTAGCAACTCCGCAGGACTCCAGCCCGTTGTGGCATGCGAAGTGATATGCTGCCACAGAAGGAGTTCCATCAGCCCCTGGCTGAAGTCTTTGCCTCCAAGCTTGTGCAGCGGGTCCTTTGCGGACCTCACCATACGTTCTTCTTTCCCACTAGTGGAGGGATGGAAGGGTGCCAATGTGACATGCCAGATGGCATTGTTGTCCAGGAACATCTGGAATTCTCGCAACGTGAACTGGGTGGCATTATCAAACACAATAGTGTCCAGTATTCCATGTCTGGCAATTAAGTGCAACAGAGCATGGATGATGGTCTGTGATGTCATGGCCAACACGAAGATTACTTCCAGCCACTTGGAGTCTGAGTCCACAACAACCAGAAAGGTGTGTCCTTGGAAGGGCCCGGCAAAGTCTATGTGAAGCCATGACCATAGTGTGCGTGTTTTCTCCCAGGCTTGTACTGGTACTTTCAGCATGTCAGGGTGGGCTTCCTGGCAAGGCTGACAAGTCTGGACCCATCTGTCCACCTCTGCATCTATCACAGGCAACCACACATAGCTGTGGGCCAGGGCCTTCATTTTCACGATTCCTGGGTGCCCCACATGCAACACTTCAAGCATCTGCTGGTGCAGCTTGGGGGGAACTATGTCTCTGCTTCCTCAAAGTAGGCACCCTTTGTGCACCAACAGTTCATGCTGGTGGGAGCTGTAAGGCTGAAACTCAGGTTTGCTTTGCCAGGTGGCCATCCCCTCTACACCCAGTTGAGGACCCGGGACACGATGGAATCTTTGGCGTAGAGTGCTGTGATGTCCAATGCCAGGAGGGGTGGCTGGGGTAGATCCTCTATCTGCATGACCCAGTGCACGGGAGAGGGGTGGGTGGTGGCATCCACCAATGGCAGGCAGCTGAGGGCCCAATCACCTTCCCTGGCCTGCAGGATGGCTGGTAGTCATAGGCTGACAGGAACACCAACCAACGCAGCATCAGGTGTATTACCTGTGGTGTCTGCTGGTCGGCCGTGAAGAGGCCAAAGAGAGGCTTGTGTTTGGTCGCAATCTCAAACGGGCGGCCATAGACATAGTCATGGAATTTCTTAACTCCCACAACCAACGCAAGGGCCTCTTTGTCAATCTGCACGTAGTTCCACTCAGCTTGTGACAGAGATCATGAAAAATAGGCGATAGGGGCCTCCCGCCCATCTGGCATCTGGTGGCTTAGTACTGCGCCAATCCCGTATGGTGAAGTGTCGCTGGCGAGGATGAGCAGCTTGTGTTCATTGAAATATGTTAACATGGCGTCGGATGACAGCAGCTCTTTGATCACCGTGAATGCGTGGGCATGCTGCCAGTCCCAAGTCTATTTGGCACTCTTCTCCAGAAGTCGGTGTAGGGGCTCTGCCAGCAACACCTTGTGTGGTAGGAATGCATGGTAAAAGTTCAGGAGCCCTAAGAATGCTTGTAGCTCCTTCTTGGTGTGAGGCAGTGGTGCATTGGCGATAGTGCACACCTTGCTGTCTGTTAGATAGATGCCATCGGCATCGATGAGGAAGCAAGATAACTCCACTCGCAGAGTGCCAAACTGGCACTTCTCCTTCTTCACTTTGAGCCCAATGTCCTTGAGGCGCTGCAGCAGTTCTCAGAGTCGGCCAGTGAGCTCAGCAGAGAAGGCTCCCATAAGCAGGACATCATCAAAATACGGAATGACTCCCAGGATTCCCTGCAGCAATCCCTCCATGAGCCCCTGGATGATGCCTGGGGCTACATTAACTTTGAACTGGAGCCTCTTGACCTTGAACGTCCCGCCATGTGCCACGATAGTTTGAGATAGTTTCCACGGTAGCATTGTCTACAGGGAGCTGCTGGTATGCTTGCGCTAAGTCGATTTTTGCAAATGTCCATCCTCCTGCTAAGGATGCCAGGATGTGGCTGATGACTGCATTGGATCTGCATGCTGCTGCAGTGCCTTGTTGATCATGCACTTGTAGTCTGCACAAATTTGAATGTCCCCATTGGCCTTGATGGGCGTGACGATCAGTGTCTCCCAGTGGGTGTGTGACAGGCTTGAGGACTCCTTGGGTGATCAGGCATTCTAACTCCTTGTCTATGAATGGTTTGAGAACGAAGGGGACCCGGTGTGCTTTAAGGCAGATTGGCAATACTGCTGGATCAAGGTTGGAGATGGGTGGTCCCATATAACAGCCTAATGAGCCATTGAACACAGTGGGAAACTCCTTGCAGACTGTGTCTATGTCATTTGGTTGACTTGTTGGACCCCGGTGACTTGGATGCCCAATACTTCAAACCAATCAAGTACCAGCAAACTAGTAAGGTGCCACTTGACTACGACCAAACAGAGGGGTCCATGAAACTGTTTATAGCTGACCACGACTCGGCCAACCTCAGCCATTGGAACCCACTGCCCCTGGATGTCCGTCAGGATGAGGTCGCATGGATCTAGCTGTTGGCTCCTCCCACTGGGGCATACTCAGTTAAAGGTGTCCATGGAGATGATGGAGAACACTGACCCGGAATGCACTTGCATCTTGCATAGCATCCCCTCGATGTGCATCGTGATGCAGATCTTTTGCTTGATGACCGCCCTGGTGTTCAGCACAAGAGTTCTGCTGGAACGCTCATTCGTGGTCTTGCACTTGTTGGACTGGCAGGAGCCCTTCTCTGCCGCCTGCCGGAAACGTGACAGGAGGCACAGGGACTGTGGTGGAGAGCTTCCCTTCTTGGACGCTCTACAGACTCGAGTGATGTGGCCCTTTTTCTTGCACGCCTGACATTCTGCATCATGGAACATACAGTACCTTCTCTCGTGGGTTCCCCCACAAGTGGCACACAGAGGACCCCTATATATTTGCTTTTCAGGGCATCTGGGCCAGGCGGCTTGCGTTTGGTGGATCTCCTCATCCTCCTCGACGTTGCTTTCGAGGCTATCATGGTGTATTGTTCCGCCTTTGGGGGAAGGGTCGGGCTTTACAATTGTCACACTTCCTCGGTGGATTGCTCTGCCGCTTTCACCACTACTACCTCCTCAAGGGCCTCTTTAAACGTGAGTTTCTTCTTCATGAACAGCTGCTGCTGCAGCTTCTTGACTCACAGGCCACATACCAGTCCCAGAGCACCGTCTCAAAGTCCGTGAAGTTGCACTGTCACACTGCTTGTTGGAGGGCTGTGATGAAGTTGTTCACCGACTTGCCTTGGGCTTGGTCTCTCTTGTAGAAAGCATGCCAGCTGGTGATTTCAGATGGTTGTGGCAAGAAGTGGTCTTGCAGCTTATTTTTAATCATGCTGAATGCCATTGACTGGAGCTGTGTGGGCACCACCAGCATCTGTATGATATCAAATGTGGACCGTCCACAGAAGCTGAAGAACATAGCTCTCTGCAACTCCACGTCCTCTAGCTTGTTAGCCTCAAGGTAGAACTCAAACCTCATGATGTAGGACTCCCAATCCTCAGAGGCTGAGTCGAACAGCTCGAAGTGGCCCACGACAGCCATAATGCACATGCTCTGGGCGGAGGAGGGAGGGAGTACTGACCCAGCCGAGGTGACAGTTCCTCGCCGGTGCATGCTTCAGCTCTGTAGCATGGGGCTGCCTACCCTTATGAAGTGATTTCACTCTTAGGTCTCTGGCTGCAAGGCTACATACCCATCTTATATCCCATCCTCTTTGCTAGTATTAAGTATTGAGCCTTGTGCTTATAGTGATTTCAGCCAGGCAGTGATGTCAGCTCATGCGAGTAACTTTATTGCAAATACTATACACATGCTCTCCCAAAGGAGCCAGATATATACACCCCAAACTATGTCCCCTTTCAGTAACCCCCCAATGAGAACACAGACAACTAGGATCCTTCATTTGCTTGTGCAGACAAAAGGTAACATGTTTGCAAGGCAACAATTGGTTCATATCCCAGAGGAATGATTGGCTGCTGCTAACCCTATTTCCCAATAGGATTGGAGCCCTGAGGAGCCTTGCTTTATTCAAAGCTAGCCTAATACATAACACCAGCACTGCAGTGAGGATCCTAGTGGAATGAATACAGCAGTTGTACAATTTCTGTGTCACACTAACAGGTTGATAATCTTTGTGCTGCTTCCTTTCACCAACACATTTTGTTCGCAACATTTTACCTCTTGGTCTTTTCCTCTTCTTTGAACATAGTTCAGGCTAGGGATGTGCGTTTCGGCATTCTGAATGCCGAAAGAATGCCGAAACAAAAGTGTTTCGGCATTCTTCAAGAATCCCGAAACGTTTCGGGGAATGCTGAAACGTTTCGGGATTGCCGAAAGAAAAACCCGAAACGTTTCGGGATTCTTTCGGCATTCTTTCGGCATTCGAGAATCGCCATTTTGATTTTGCTAGCCGTTTGCCTTAGCAAGCGGCTAGCAAAATCCTGCTGGAAGCAAAGGCTTCCTGCAGGCTCTTAGAAGAGGGGAGGGGGGGAGAAGGAGTGAATCACTCACTCCTTCTGTCACCCCCCACCCCTCTTGCAAAGGAGGATAGGGAATCCTGCTTTGCCTTGCAAATGCAAGGTGCAAGCATTGCATTGCACTTTGCATTTGCAAAGCAGCAGAGATTCCCGCCAAAACTAACAGGTAGGGGAGGGGGAGCAGGAGGAGGGTGGCTCTTGGAGTGTGGGTGGGGAAAGGCAGGGGACTGGGGACTTTAGGAGTCACCAATCCCACTGCTGCATTCTCATGCCAGCCAATAGATTTAAATCTTTGGCTGAGGCTGCAGCAGGGGATTTAAATTTGGAGCAAGACTGTCTGGAACACTTCTGTTGCTGCTGCTGCTGAGCTGTGACCGAGAGAGGAGAAGAAGAGAGACTGCACCTGGAGCCTGGAGGACATCTGCCTGGAGGATCAACTGTGCTGGACATCCTGAGAGGACACCTGGTAGGCCTTTTTAAAATTTTTGTAAATTTTTTTGATGCCGGGCAATGTGCTGCTGTGGCCTGCCTCTGCAAAAAGGTGTTGCAGTTTATTCTTGGCATGGCCTGGGGGACAGGTTGGGCAGACAATGTTTGATGGTGGGGTGGGGGTTTCAGCATTGGTTGTTGTGCTTGCCTTCTTAAAGCTTGATCCACTGTTTTAAGATTAAAACAAGAGTGTGCCAGCTTTGGGCCTACACAGGCCAGAAGCCTTTCTTCTGGCTGGCTCTCACAGTTGTGCTCCACAATCTGGAATGGTGTGGCTTGCTTTTCTGTGTCTGGTCCCCTGCTTGCAAGGATTCCCAACAGGCTCCGTCCTGATCAACTGTGCCAGCCTGTGGGCCACACACAGGTATGGCCTGGGGGACAGGTTGGGCAGACAATGTTTGATGGTGGGGGGGGGGGGGTTTCAGCATTGGTTGTTGTGCTTGCCTTCTTTAAGCTTGATCCACTGTTTTAAGATTAAAACAAGAGTGTGCCAGCTTTGGGCCTACACAGGCCAGAAGCCTTTCTTCTGGCTGGCTCTCACAGTTGTGCTTCACAATCTGGAATGGTGTGGCTTGCCTTTCTGTGTCTGGTCCCCTGCTAGCAAGGATTCCCAACAGGCTCCGTCCTGATCAACTGTGCCAGCCTGTGGGCCACACACAGGTATGGCCTGGGGGACAGGTTGGGCAGACAATGTTTGATGGTGGGGGGGGGGGGGGGTTTCAGCATTGGTTGTTGTGCTTGCCTTCTTTAAGCTTGATCCACTGTTTTAAGATTAAAACCAGAGTGTGCCAGCTTTGGGCCTACACAGGCCAGAAGCCTTTCTTCTGGCTGGCTCTCACAGTTGTGCCTCACAATCTGGAATGGTGTGGCTTGCCTTTCTGTGTCTGGTCCCCTGCTAGCAAGGATTCCCAACAGGCTCCGTCCTGATCAACTGTGCCAGCCTGTGGGCCACACACAGGTATGGCCTGGGGGACAGGTTGGGCAGACAATCTTTGATGGTGGGGGGGGGGGGGGTTTCAGCATTGGTTGTTGTGCTTGCCTTCTTTAAGCTTGATCCACTGTTTGAAGATTAAAACCAGAGTGTGCCAGCTTCGGGCCTACACAGGCCAGAAGCCTTTCTTCTGGCTGGCTCTCACAGTTGTGCTTCACAATCTGGAATGGTGTGGCTTGCCTTTCTGTGTCTGGTCCCCTGCTAGCAAGGATTCCCAACAGGCTCCGTCCTGATCAACTGTGCCAGCCTGTGGGCCACACACAGGTATGGCCTGGGGGACAGGTTGGGCAGACAATCTTTGATGGTGGGGGGGGGGGGGTTCAGCATTGGTTGTTGTGCTTGCCTTCTTTAAGCTTGATCCACTGTTTGAAGATTAAAACCAGAGTGTGCCAGCTTCGGGCCTACACAGGCCAGAAGCCTTTCTTCTGGCTGGCTCTCACAGTTGTGCTTCACAATCTGGAATGGTGTGGCTTGCCTTTCTGTGTCTGGTCCCCTGCTAGCAAGGATTCCCAACAGGCTCCGTCCTGATCAACTGTGCCAGCCTGTGGGCCACACACAGGTATGGCCTGGGGGACAGGTTGGGCAGACAATGTTTGATGGTGGGGGGGGGGGGTTCAGCATTGGTTGTTGTGCTTGCCTTCTTTAAGCTTGATCCACTGTTTGAAGATTAAAACAAGAGTGTGCCAGCTTTGGGCCTACACAGGCCAGAAGCCTTTCTTCTGGCTGGCTCTCACAGTTGTGCTTCACAATCTGGAATGGTGTGGCTTGCCTTTCTGTGTCTGGTCCCCTGCTAGCAAGGATTCCCAACAGGCTCCGTCCTGATCAACTGTGCCAGCCTGTGGGCCACACACAGGTATGGCCTGGGGGACAGGTTGGGCAGACAATCTTTGATGGTGGGGGGGGGGGGGTTTCAGCATTGGTTGTTGTGCTTGCCTTCTTTAAGCTTGATCCACTGTTTGAAGATTAAAACCAGAGTGTGCCAGCTTCGGGCCTACACAGGCCAGAAGCCTTTCTTCTGGCTGGCTCTCACAGTTGTGCTTCACAATCTGGAATGGTGTGGCTTGCCTTTCTGTGTCTGGTCCCCTGCTAGCAAGGATTCCCAACAGGCTCCGTCCTGATCAACTGTGCCAGCCTGTGGGCCACACACAGGTATGGCCTGGGGGACAGGTTGGGCAGACAATCTTTGATGGTGGGGGGGGGGGGTTCAGCATTGGTTGTTGTGCTTGCCTTCTTTAAGCTTGATCCACTGTTTTAAGATTAAAACAAGAGTGTGCCAGCTTTGGGCCTACACAGGCCAGAAGCCTTTCTTCTGGCTGGCTCTCACAGTTGTGCTTCACAATCTGGAATGGTGTGGCTTGCCTTTCTGTGTCTGGTCCCCTGCTAGCAAGGATTCCCAACAGGCTCCGTCCTGATCAACTGTGCCAGCCTGTGGGCCACACACAGGTATGGCCTGGGGGACAGGTTGGGCAGACAATCTTTGATGGTGGGGGGGGGGGTTCAGCATTGGTTGTTGTGCTTGCCTTCTTTAAGCTTGATCCACTGTTTTAAGATTAAAACAAGAGTGTGCCAGCTTCGGGCCTACACAGGCCAGAAGCCTTTCTTCTGGCTGGCTCTCACAGTTGTGCTTCACAATCTGGAATGGTGTGGCTTGCCTTTCTGTGTCTGGTCCCCTGCTAGCAAGGATTCCCAACAGGCTCCGTCCTGATCAACTGTGCCAGCCTGTGGGCCACACACAGGTATGGCCTGGGGGACAGGTTGGGCAGACAATCTTTGATGGTGGGGGGGGGGGGGTTCAGCATTGGTTGTTGTGCTTGCCTTCTTTAAGCTTGATCCACTGTTTTAAGATTAAAACAAGAGTGTGCCAGCTTTGGGCCTACACAGGCCAGAAGCCTTTCTTCTGGCTGGCTCTCACAGTTGTGCTTCACAATCTGGAATGGTGTGGCTTGCTGTTCTGTGTCTGGTCCCCTGCTAGCAAGGATTCCCAACAGGCTCCGTCCTGATCAACTGTGCCAGCCTGTGGGCCACACACAGGTATGCTGCTTTGGCCAAGGTAACCCTTTTTGGTTGCTGGCCTGGCACTCACAGTTGTGCTCCACAATCTGGAATGGTGTGGCTTGCGTTTCTGTGTCTGGTCCCCTGCTTGCAAGGATTCCCAACAGGCTCCGTCCTGATCAACTGTGCCAGCCTTCGGCCCACACACAGGCCTGCTGCTCCGGCTTTGGTAACCCTTCCCGTTTGCTGGCCTGGCACTCACTGTTTTGCTTCACATTCAGGTTGTTTATCGTTGGTGGACCTCTTCTGGACTGGACTGCACTTGGTGGACATCGGCCTGCAGATCTCTGCGTGGAGGATCAACATTGCTGGACATCTGCACTGGTGGACTGGTAGGGTTGTTGTTAAATTTGGTTTTTGAGCTTATGTCTGCTGCTGTGCCTACCTGCGAGCATATGCTTTGGCTCTGTCTTTATGGCTTGGGCCGGGGGGGGGGGGCATTTTCTGGTTGGGCAAGAGGATATTGTTTGGGGGTTAGGGGGGCCAGCATTGATCGCAGTGCCTGCTTTCTTTCATGTTTCATTTTTCAAGTTTGAGTGTGGGGTGGGCATGAACTGCTGTTTCACAGGACTAAAAAATGAGTGTGCCAGCTTCTGGCCTGCACAGGCCAGAAGCTCTGCTGGGTGGATGTGTTTTGTTTTGCTGCTGGTTGGCCCTAGCCTTTAAGGGGGGGGGGGCTGACTTGGCTTGTGCAACGGGGCCTTGAATTTTGGGGTTGCGTGTGCGGCGTGTGGTGTTGACTCTGCTAACATTTCCAATTTTCTTGACAGCATCGTGGAGGAGAGGAGGACCAGCTGCAAGACCGCCTGAACATCGCTGGACTGCAGGACTGGTGTTAGTGTGAGCGAGTCCGGGTTCACATTTGGGTGGCCTTGGGGGTGGGTTCTTGCTAGCTTGGGAGGGGGGAGGCTCATCTTCAAAACACCACATCCACACCCCACACCGACATACCACAGATACATCGGTCCCGCTAAATAGTGTCTCTTAGGTAGGTAGGCCAGTTGGTAGGTGATCAGTGGATAATTGCCCTCAACATAATTATTAGGGAAACCGAGCCTAGTTTTTTTTAAAAAACTAAATAGGGACTCAGCAGGGAAAGCATTAGTGAGTGAGTGTTAGGTTTGAATTCTATACATATATATATATATATATAAAAATTTGTAATAGCTGTCAATAGGCTTCCCATTAGTGCCCCCATAACTAGGGTTCCACTGCCCATCTCTGGCACACGTGGTGGTGCCAGGCCGGCCCGGGCATACTAGTGTGTGAGTGTTTAAGGCTTTGTCACCTGTTATTGGGGTTTAGGGCCAGCTCAATTCCAGAGGAATTCAGCTGATTGGCAGGCTCAGGTTCCCTGACATAAATAGGGTTGCTTAAAAAGGCACTTGATTGTTCATCTCCAAGTCACAGAGCCACTAGAAACACAGATTTATAGCAGGTTAGTTAGGTCTTGAAAACAAAGTTGACCTTTGTTTTCCAAATCTTTTCTGATTAGTTAGGGTTGAATTTGGGAGGGGAAAGTATGTCAGAGAGGAAAGCAGAGAGGGGACCCGGGGGAAAGGCTAGGGAGAAATCTAGAGGGGAGGAGGGGAGGGGGAGGGGGACTGCTGCGGCAGCCCCTCCATCTGAGCGGAGGAGGCCCTCCCCTGCGCTGCTGCCGTTCACCAGCCTGGCTTCTGGTGACAGGAAGAGGGTTCGCAAGACTCTCTTTCCTGAGGCAGCTGCTGGAGGGCCACCCCCAACCCGGGTGCGTGAGGCAGGGGCTGGCACTGGGCAGGGGCCTGCTGCTGAGGCTCCTCCTCCTCCAGTGGTTGCGAGCCAGCTGCTGGAGGAGGGGCAGCATGTGGTGTCTCCTGGGATGGGCGCGGAGCACATGACTTTCCCTGCGCTCCCGCTCACCCCAGGAACCCGGAGGATGTTGGAGGAACTGCCCGTGAGACCCCCCCTGGGGCGGTCCACCCCAGTTTCCTCTGAGGCCAGCAGCAGGCCTCTCGCGGCTGTGCAGGAGGAGAGGACGCGGGAGGAAGAGGCAGAGACTGTGGTGGAAGAGCCCACATCTCTGCCCCTTCAGCCTCGTCCATCCCCACCTGCCCGGCCGAGAGTGGGACACGGTGTGTCCGGCCAGAGCACCTCACAGGAGGTGCCGCAGGGTGGTCCCGAACGCGCTTCTCCTGGGAAGCGTGGGATGCCCTTTTCCTCCGAACTCTGGAAGCACTTCCAGACAACGGAGGATCCCCGAGCAGCCCTGTGCCTGCATTGTAGGCAGCGCGTCAGCCGTGGCAAAGATGTGTGGCATCTCTCCACGTCTGGGATGAGGTACCATATGAAGAGGCACCACCAGGCGGTGCTTCTTCGGGAGGAGGGTTCGAGTGGCGCCGCACGGCCGCCAGCTAGCCAGAAGGAGGCAGGCTCCTCTGGTGCTCTCCCCCCAAGGGTACCTGCAGGAAAGGGACGCCAAGCCTCTCTCCCGGAGATGCTTGGTATGCAGGGCGCTAGTGTGCCCAGAGAGGGGATCCGGAGGGCGAGCAGGCGCATCACGCGCCACATCGTCAACATGATAGCAGTGGATGGGCAACCGTATTCCGTAGTTGAAGACTTCGGCTTCTCAGGGCTGCTCCAAGATTGCTTTCCCTGGTACGCCGTCCCTGCTCGCACGTCGTTGAGCAGATCGGTGGTGCCCTCGTTTTACAGGGCTGCCAGGGATCATGTGAAGGCACAGCTGTCCCGGGTTGCCGGGAGAACTGTGCACTTCACATCGGACATCTGGACCTGCCCAAGTGTGCAGCAAGCGTACCTCTCGCTTACTGCTCACTGGTGGGAACCCGAGTCGGTTCTGGGTGGGGGCCGGGGGGAGGTGCCTAGCACAGCTAGACAGGGAAGGATGCGAGACCGCCAGGCCGGCTACTGCAAGGCCTTGCTTCACGCCGAGGTGCTCGACGTGTCCCACACGGCGGAGAACATCGCTGCCACCTTAAGGAGACAGTTGGACGAGTGGATAGGCCAGGGACCCGCCACCGTGGGATGCATGGTGACGGACGGTGGCAAGAACATGAGGGCAGCGGCGCATCTAGTGAGCCGAGAGAGCGTCTACTGTGCCGCTCACAAGCTTCACCTAGTGGTGAGAGATGCGCTGGGGTTGGGCTCCTCGAAGGAACCCGTGGATACCCGGACCCGTGAACTCCAGTTACTTGTCCAGAAATGTCGGAGGCTCACGGGTCACTTCTCGCGCAGCGTGAAGGCCACGCACGAACTGCGCCAGACACAGGTCAGGACAGGTGTGCCAGAGCACGCTCTGATCACTGACGTCAGCACTCGCTGGAACTCCACCTGCGCCATGCTTGAGCGCTTGGTGGAGCAGCAGGCCGCACTCCACGCGTGGCTCTCCGAGCACCGCGGTGCGAGTCAGGTGGGTGAGTTCAACCGGGAGGATTGGCTCACCATCACCCAGACAGTGGAGGTCCTGAAGCCCTTCAAGGACTTCACTGTGGCGGTCTCGTCAGACACGGCGACCCTCGGTCTGGTCATTCCCCTGGTGCACACGCTCCAGAGGAATCTGGCCACCCTTGCAGACCGGGTCGCGCCCCGTGCTGACCTTGTTCCAGCGGTGCGCGCATTAGTGAGAAGGCTGCAGCAGGGCATAGCTGCCAGGCTAACTCCTCTCACTAAGGAAGAGTCATACATGTTGGCGACCATGTGTGACCCGCGCATAAAGGGCACTTTCGCCGAGCGGGACGGGAACCTCACCCAAGCCAGAGACGGGCTCTGCTCTTGGGTGAGGCGCAGGCAGGCCAAGAGGGGACGCCTGTCGACAGGGGGGACGCAAGAGGGGCCCTGCCGTGCGGGTCCCTCTGACGCCCCCTCTGCGCAGGCCCCCCCCGAGGCCACCACCGGAGTGCCGATGGAGATGGAGATGCTCCGGTGGGCCCTCGTCCCCTCTGGGGTCGTGAGGACCGTGAGAGAGGATCCGGCGGAGGCGATGGTCAGGGACTACCTCGCGGAGCCCTGCGAGTCGCTCTCCACCGATCCGCTCAGCTACTGGGCCAGGAAGGAGTCGGTCTGGCCGGACCTCTCCCTCGAGGCGCAGCGGCTGCTCTCATGCCCTCCGACGAGCGTGGAGAGCGAGCGCGTCTTTTCACATGCGGGCGACATTGTCGGCCCACATCGCACTCGCCTTCTCCCATGGAGAGTCGAGCAGTTGACCTTCCTGAAGGTCAACTCTCGCCTCTTCGATTTCTCAGGACTGGACTTCCAGAGTGACTGAGGTGAGCCCAACTTGTGGCCTGCATCCTCTATGAGTCCAATCCTTTGGAATCGCGCTCTCCCCTGTATAAAACCCTGTATATACAGTTAAAACCGGCCAGTAGAGGGAGGGTGGTTAGGAACCAGTGGCAAAGGGAAAACACCCAGCAATTTGAAAGCCCCCCCCCAGGGTATTCAAAACATCTCCCATCACTGAGACATACCCTGTGGGACCAAATTTATTATGAAAAATAATGCCCCAGAAACATGGATTGCTACTGGAGGGAGAAACAGGTTAGATAGGGATTGCTTAGGTGTTTTTATCAGATGAAATCATTGTAAAAAAAATTGTAGAAGAATTGTTGTACTGTTTTTTGAAAGTTGATGTTCTGTTCATGTAAAAAAAAGGAAAAAAAACCAAAAAAAATGTTGTGATTATGTTTTTTAAAAGTTGATGTTCTGTTCATGTAAAAAAAAGGAAAAAAAACCCAAAAAAATGTTGTGATTATGTTTTTTAAAAGTTGATGTTCTGTTCATGTAAAAAAAAGGAAAAAACCCCCCCAAAAAATGTTGTGATTATGTTTTTTAAAAGTTGATTGAATGTTCATGTTTAAAAAAAAAAATTTGATGTTAATGTTGGGTTTGCATGGTTGGGGGATGCGGGAAGAGTGGTGGATGGGCACCGGCCAATGATGATCTCTCACAGATGTTCCCAGGTAAATTCTGAGGCTGGTGTGGGGGGTGGGGGGAGACCTCTGCAGAACTGCTCCAGAAATACCATTGTCCAGTGCCTTGGAAGTGCCCAGTTCAGCTTTGTGTGTCTGAACTGAAAGCACAGCCACAGGAAATGACATAGGTTCTGCTGGACCCTGTTGCAGTGGTTCCCCCCCATTAAGTCGTTTTATGGAGGGAGAGTTGTATTAGGCTGGTAGTTATTATGATCATCTTCTGTTTCCATGCCCTGTTGTGCCCGCTCACTATGTAACCTGTTGTAATGTTCAAAACTTTACTGTTTGTCCATTTCAAAAAAAAAATTGTGTTTAAGATTCTCTGATGTGTAGTTAATTGTGTTGTGTTGTGCTATGAGGGACAATAAGTGTAATATGTTGTGATTTGTTGACCACTTGTAATTTGAAAATGAGAAAATAAAGGTTTTTTAAACTTAATGATTGTGTGTCTGTGTTCCCTTCTTTGATGGGAGGTTGGTTCCCAGCATAGGGAACAATGGGGCAGGCTGGCCAGCCTGTTCCTGGGGTACTCGGTGTGGGGCAGCTGAGGGTGGTTTTGGTTCTGAGAGGGGCTGAGTGGAGGATTTGGGTCTGTGTGTGGCAGCTGGGGTGGGGGAACTGGGTTTGTGTGGGGCTGTAAGGAGTGGACTATGGGGGATGAGAGCACTGGTCGTCCCTTTTGCCCAAGTAGGCCCCTGCTACTGTCCTGGTGTGGGCTTCCATGCCTCTATCAGTTGCTGGCCCTCCTTTGCCATCTTTTTCAGAAATTTTCCTAGGGCTGCCAAACTCCTGGTTGGGCTTGAGTTCAGGTTAGAGAGAGTAGTTTCCTACAGATAAACTGGCTGCTTCCAAGGGCAATCTCTTTAGAGGGCAAATGCGGACCATGGATTCTGGGGGAGATCCCTACTCAGATTTTCCTTTGCACAAGTCCCACCCCCAAATTGCCAGTAACTTCCAAGGCCAGAGTTTGCCACCCCAGAGAGATCCCGTTCCCACCCTCTTAGCCTTGGCATGAAAGTTGTAGCCCCCATGGAACGCTTCCAGGTTCCTGATTCCAAGCCCAATGACACCAATGTAAGACAATCCAGACCTCCATCAAAAATGGATTTTAAGTAGCAGTGGGATTGGGCTGCATTTCAGTCATTCACATATCTGGTTGTGTTCCCAAACCCCAAACATTTAGCTTATGGTTTTTTAAATCGGCGTATGGCACTTAAGGACACTTTTAAATGGTTCTAAAAACATATTTTTATTATGAAGTATTTAATGTGGCATTGATCAAGGGCAGGCCTTTTGGCCAAATGAGCAGTATCAGTACAGTAAAATTTAGACAAAGCTCATAGGAGGAAAAAGCATTCACACTGTGAAGTGGGAAGAAAGTTTTCAATTTACATGTACCATGGACTCCGAAAAAGACATGTCCAGACCAAATCAGGCCTGCTTTCTCCCTTGAAGATATCAATTGATGATAGTGCTTATGTCACATCATGAGAAGACAAGGTTCACTAGAAAAGACAATAATGCTAAGAAAAATTGAAGGCAGTAGGGAAAAGAAGAATACCCTAGATGTGGTAGATTGACTTCGGTTAGCAATACATGGACAAGGTTTTTGGGATACTGTGGAGCTCAATATAATTCTAAAGTACACCACAAGTGATTTGAATGCATAAAACATACAGACACATACACATAAAATGTATATACCCCTCCCCACCAAATTAAAGGTTTATCTTATGCCCCGGTTTTCTCCCCCATGGGAACCTAGAGTGGTTTACACATTGCTGTTCTCCCTTGATTTGTTTCACCCTCATCACAACCAGGCTAACAATAGACAGCTGCTCCATGCCTCACATTGGAGTGACTCCACCGATGGCCTTCTTAGTTGTATGAGGGGGTGGAGGGGGGGGAGGAAGGAAACAACGCACTCCTGCCCACTCTATCTGGGGCCTAGGTTACCAAATTGCTTGGCCTTGGCAAGGAGCCAGTGGTGGGGCGGCACTGGTTCTGGGGCCCCGTCAAGAACATTTGTCCAGGGCCCCAAAATCACCTAGACTGCCTCTGGAAAACACAACACAATTGTTTACTTAGGCTGAGCCAAGAACATCCATCAAGCCTACAAGGCACAGAATCAGAGTCTGCCAGATTCTAGACCAACTCTCTAGCCATTGCACTACAGTGGATATCTAAAAATTGTTCATACCCCCACCAGCAACTTGAACATTTTCTCCAAAAGGCACACAACTTGGCTGGGTCTCAAAAAGGACTATGATGCATGGGCCTGTCAATGCATACTGGTACTAAGGCTCTGGCCGGGGGAGGGGGGCATTGTGCCAATGCCACCCTGGCTTTGGAAGGGGACAGTAAAATAGAAGAAATAATCTAGCTTCAGTGCCTCCCCCCCTTCTCTCTCTCTCTCTCTCTCTCTATAATGTGAGTGAAAACATTACTATACCATCACTGAAGCCTACAGGATACTTAGGGTCTGTTCACACACGCATGATCATTTAATGGCAATGCCCATGGCATGATGATGTCTGTTCTAGGAAGTGATGTGATCATCACACAAGGCTGGGGAGCACGCACAATTCACAGCAGGCAGATTTGGGCCACAAGGGATCCTGCTTTGGCCTGCAGGGCCCAAATCAGCCCACTGCAAAGCACAGGCATACTCTCAGGGCAGCCAGATGACATCAGTGACATCACGGCAGCAGCCCCTGGAGCGTACCTTGAAGGCTCATTCACTGACTTTCCCCCTTCGGGGTGATAGGTGAGAGTGGGGGATCCCCCACCAAGGGGAAACGGATCCCTAATTGTGTCTGAGGTTGTGGAAATCAAATGGGTCATATTGCTTCTGTCTTTGAGGGACTTACATGCACATTATATTTAACTCCAGATTTCTTGATTGTCAAGGAATGCATGTGGTGGGGGGTGGGGGAAGGGTGGGAGAAGGGCCCCTGAGGGTGAGGGTGGCATTTGGCATGCAAAATGCCACCCCTGGCAAGACAAGCCTCTCCCAGCTGTCAGTGGTAGAGATGAGAGCAGAGCACCCACTTGGGGAGGCCATGAAATGGCCCCCCCAAGTGGGAGCAGGCTGAGCCTTGGTGGGGGGATGGGAGGAAGGGTGGGAGAAGGGCCCCAGAGGGTTGGGGGGGGGATTTTGTTGCAGTGGTTCCCCCCCATTAAGTCATGTTATGGAGGGAGAGTTGTATTAGGCTGGTAGTTTATTATGATCATCTTCTGTTTCCATGCCCTGTTGTGCCCGCTCACTATGTGACCTGTTGTAATGTTCAAAACTTTACTGTTTGTCCATTTCAAAAAAAAAATTGTGTTTAAGATTCTCTGATGTGTAGTTAATTGTGTTGTGTTGTGCTATGAGGGACAATAAGTGTAATATGTTGTGATTTGTTGACCACTTGTAATTTGAAAATGAGAAAATAAAGGTTTTTTAAACTTAATGATTGTGTGTCTGTGTTCCCTTCTTTGATGGGAGGTTGGTTCCCAGCATAGGGAACAATGGGGCAGGCTGGCCAGCCTTCTCTGCGGGTGGTGGGGGGGTCAGGGGGGTGGTTGTCTGTGTGCCAGGGCAGGTGCTCTTTCCCAGGGACGATTTGGCACTGCCACCATTGTGGCACCCCTTGTCTGTGCAGAACTGCCCTGGGAAAGAGAGTTTAGGGGTTCCCAAAAGGGGAGGGCAGGCCAGCCTGTTCCTGGGGTTATGGTGGGTGTGGGGCAGGTGGGGGTTGATTTGGGTCTGTGAGGGGCTACTGGGGGGATTTGGGTCTGTGTGTGGCAGCTGGGGGGGGAATTGGGTTTGTGTGGGGCTGTGAAGGTTGGGACTTTAGGGCTGAGAGCACCTACTTGGGGAGGCCATGAAATGGCCCCCCCAAGTGGGAGCAGGCTGAGCCTTGGTGGGGGGTGGGAGGAGGGGTGGGAGAAGGGCCCCAGAGGGTTGGGGGGCATTTTGCATGCAAAATGCCACCCTGGCAACACAAGCCTCCCCCAGCTGTCAGTGGTAGAGATTAGAGCACCTACTTGGGGAGGCCATGAAATGGCCCCCCCAAGTGGGAGCAGGCTGAGCCTCGGTGGGGGGTGGGAGGAGGGGTGGGAGAAGGGCCCCTGAGGGCTGGGGGGCATTTTGCATGCAAAATGCCACCCCTGGCAAAGGAAGCCTGCTTCTTCATTTTTTCCCCATAGGAAATAATGAAGAAGATGCTCCTTTATGGGAGGATGGGGGGACCTGCTTTGGGGGGCCATAACATGGCCCCCCAAAGTCCAATCTGTCTGAAACTTGGGTGGGTGTTAGAGAAGGGTTAGAGGAAGGTCCCCACCAATTTTGGGCTTATTTGGTGGGAAAATGCCTCCTCCAGGCGTCCTGAAAGACGGAGCATTTTCCCAGCAAAAAAACCAAAAAACCCGAAAGAATCCCGAAAGAATGCCGAAATCCCGAATCCACCGAAAGAGATTCTTGTTTCGGCTTTCGGCTAATGCCGGTAGAGAATCTTGTTTCGGGTAATCCCGAAACAAGAAAGCCGAAAGTTTTTTCCTTGCACACCCCTAGTTCAGGCACAATCTCCAAATGTAGCCTTAATTCCTGTCAAGAGTCCCAAAAGGTATTTTCAATCATCTCTTTTATATTGCTGCAGGCTGTAATGCTGCATCTGACAAAGATGACCAGACGCCTCTAACCACTTATGGTTTTCACTCATATAATGATGTTTTCACGTCATGTTGTGGTGTCTCTTCTGGGCTTTTGGCATGGACCTTATCTGATTCTGATTTAATACATGATATGGAAAGAATGAAGCTAAGACCTAATACAACTGAAAGAGTTGGTCAAATACTGAGATTAAAATTTGGTCAAATGGAAAGAAGCAGAGATCAGAAATAAACCACCAGTTCTTGCAATGGAGGGAAGTGAGGAATAGGTACCACCAGGATCAGTATTGGGACTGGTGCTATTTAAATTGTTCATAAATTGTTCAGAATTGGGGGTGAGCTGTGAAGTAGCCAAGTCTCCAGATGATATGAAATTATTCAAGAGATTGTAAAGAGCTCCAGGAGGATCTCTCTGAACTGGATGAATGGGCGACAATGTGACAAACAAAGTTCAACATAGCTAAGTGTAAGGTGATAAATAATAGAATTTAAAAATCCCAAATTTAAGCATATGCTGTTAGTGTCTGAACTGGCTGAGACTGTGATTGAAAGGGATCCTAGGGTTGTAGTAGAGCTTGATGAAAATGTCAGGGGAGAAAATGTAAATTCCATGCAAGGGATTATTAGGAAAGTAACTGAAAAAAACCCACGAATACTATAAATGGAACCTCTATCAAAAGAGGATGCCAACCCACAAAGGATGGAACGCTGGTCTGACACAGCAGACTCTTGTGATGATTATATAAGCATCCCTACCAGTATGATATGGTGCTGTTGTACATCTGAGTGTTTATTGGTTTTTAATTGTTGTTCTGTGGAAGCTGAGAGTTTAAAGATAGTGATTGTTTTTTTAAAACTCAAGTTTGGGTTCAATAGCACCTTAAAGACCAACTAGATTTCAACAATATGAGCTTTCAACTCTGGAAACCTAGGTCTGTAAGGTGCTATTGGACTGAAACCTTGTTCTTCTACCGCAAACCACACAGCTACCCACTTGAAACTGTTTTTTAAAGATCTGTGCTGGAGGCCATCAGAACCCTTTTATTAGAATTTGTTTCTTAATAAGAGCAATTATACTCTACTCATGAGATGGTAGAGTGAACACTACCACTTCAGGCTGCAGGTAGATGAAGCATTTTAATGTTTTCCAATTATAGTTAAACACACACACATCAGGGAGAAAGGTTCTAATCCAGCCTGCTCCCTGCTGAGCTAGTTCTCAACTTGTATGTAAGGCACATACTGGAACAGTATAGGACAATGTAGCCTTGCGGAAAATTTATTTATTTATTTAACTCTGCTTGCTTCATTTGCCAATGCTATAGCTGGCTGTACTTATAATATTTAATGGTAGTTAGAACACTAAATGAACAGTTTTCCCTACTGCTAATAGAGCTGCAGCAATACTGGATGAAGCAAAAGCAAGAGTGGCGATCCTTTTTGTGCGTGGTGAATTTTAGCCAGAATTAAATTCTGAATGTTTGTTAATTCTGAATTCAAAATTAACGAACATCATATCCCACCTTTCTCTTCATGGAGACCCAAAGTGGCTTACATTGCTTTCCTGTTCTACATTTTATCCTTATAAGAACTCTTTAAAGTAGGCTAGGCTGATAACAGGTAAGTAGACCAGCAAGCTTCTGTGGCACAGGTGGGATTTGAACCTGGATCTCCTAGATCCTAGTTAGATGCTCTATCAATTACTTAACACAGGATCTGACACTTCAGGGAAGTTGTTTAAATCAACATATACAATAATATATAACAAATTCACTAATTACATATCTAAACAGGTCTAAAGAATAAAAAAATGTACTTAAAAGGATCAAATTGTTAAAACACTGTTAAAATTTCATTAAAAAGTTGTGATATTCTGCTTGATTAGACTAGCCACGGTTGGCGGACTCCCCCCCCCCAAGATGGCGACGAAAAAGCAGAGCCCTGCTGTGGGCAAATCGGTTTCGGCTGCATTGCAGGGGAAGGCAGAGACTCTTGAAGAGGTGGTTAAACGGTCGGTCGTTGAAGCTATGAAGCCCTTTGTTGATAAGCTAAATGAAATCGGTCAAAGGGTTGGTTCAGTTGAAAACGAGGTGAAAACCATTAAAGACATAGCATCTGGGGCAGAGCAGTCTGCTCGGGAAAACGCAGTACTCATGAAAGCAACAAACAAAGAAGTAAAGGTTTTGGAGAATCAATTGATAGGGTTACAAGTGGATCGTGCTCAGACGGTTTTGCGTCTTCAGAATGTGAAGGAGGAGGAGAGTGAAAACTTAAAGGACTTGGTGTCGGAACTTTTGGCGTTATTCGCAAAGGCAACTAAAGAAGAGTTAAAAAGCGATATTCTGGAAGTCCGCCGGACATCTTCAAAATATGCAAAGAAGCGTCAGCTGCCTCACGAGATTATTATTGACTTTTCATCTAAGAAGACTCGGGACACCATCTTATATAATTCGTATAATGTGGACTTGGACTTTCTGGGTAACAAGGTTAAGATATTGAAGAACGTTCCATTTTTAGCTCGGAAAAGAAGATTCAAATATAAAAGGTTTGCAGCTCTTCTGAGGAAGTGTGAAATAAAATACAAATGGCTATTTCCGGAAGGTATCTGGTTCAGTTATAAAGACCAAGCCTACAAGATAATATCGGAAGTACAGCTGAGGGATTTTGTGCTTAATCATCAAGAGTTCGAGCAAGAAGAAGATCCAGAATCTGAAGGAGGGAGTGGGGAGGAGGGAGTGAGCACAGCTATTGTAGTTGTTCAAAGAGAACTGAGACCGAGACCGGGGGGGGGGGGGGGAGAAGACCTGATCCTAACTGTATTTTGTATCTTATAAGATCTACCAATCTAATAGCATATTAGAAAGTTTAACTTTAAATAATTGTATTATGAAGGGAATTCAATACTTGTAGTTGTAGTCTGTGTTCTTATGTTGTTTTTTCCCTCCCCCCTTGTTTCCTTTTTCCTTTTTCTGTTTGTAGTTTTGATGTTAGTAATTAAAATAATAATAATAATAATAATAATAATAATAATAATAATAATAATAATAAAAAGACTAGCTACGGCACAGAATCTTACCTTAGCAGTAATTTCATTTCAGTAATCAGCTAAAAGGAGAGAGGAATAAAATTGATTAGATCTGCCTGGATAAGCAGCAATAATTGGTGTGATGTACTTTATTTAGATCTCCTGATAGTACTGACAATATAAAAGAGCATGCTCGATTTTCTCTTATCATTCTGGATTGACAGGGGGAGAGATGATTTTCACATGGGATATGAGCATATCTCCCCTCCAAAAGAGCAGAGGGGAGAACATTAAGTCATGCTAAGGTAAAAGCGCTGCCGTATTTCGGAAGTTCCAACAAGAGAAAATAATTAGGCGGAGCAAAATTTTGTTTTCTATTCCCCACTGCTGGGGCATGCAAACCTCATGCTCTGTCTACTTGTAGGGAAGTGTCCCATAATCTCTGTTTAATAATTACTCTACCTCCTTGGTAACCAAGGTGCAGAAGGGCTGTACTAGAAAAACCCAGTAGAGAGAGTTTTTGTTCTATTGTTGAGATCGAGCTTGAGCAGAAATTATCTAAAAGTATTAAAGGAATTAATCTTGAGGGGGATAGTTTTATCATGATCCATAGGTAAATGACATGGAACCAAGCCTGGGTTTCCAGTGAAATTAATCCAGCCTCTAGCCTAAGCAAAGTGTTGTGATACTCCAAATAAAGATTTAAAAATTGTGATTGAATTGCTTCAAGTTTGGAATAGGTTTTATTCAGGGGTACCTTGTGCCATACACAAACTCAGCCGTCTGAGACAGAATAGCTGTGTATGACAGAATAGCTGTGTTGTCTACATATAAAAGCATAGGAATGGGTTTATTTGCAATGATTGGGGAATGGAAATAGGATTAGATAGGGACTGTATCATGGAATTTATATAGAAATTGAATAATAAGTGCACAAGGATGTACACCCCTCCTAACTGGCACCTTACGAGATAGGTATCCTTGAGGGTTGCATCTTACTGATAATTGGTTATCCTTATGAAGGACACGTATATGGATGAACAATCTATGGTCTATTGTAGAATCTTTGAATTTTAACCAGTGTATTGTGCGAGGATACTATCAAATGCCATTTTGTTGTCAACAAATGCTGTGTATACTTCTCCTAATGGCTGGGCAGTATATTTCTCTACTGGATGTTGTAAAATCAGACATTGGTCTATTGTAGAGTGGCCAGTTCTAAATCCAGCTTGTTCTTCTGCAAATGTTTTCCCTATTTATCCAGTCCCAAAGCTTCCAATACAGGTGTTTAGCATACGGGTTTCCCACCACACTAAGCAAACGAATAGGTCAATAATTAAAAGGGTCTGTTCCTGCCCCTTTCTTATATATTGGAATAATAACTGCTTTGCCCCAATATGGGCTGTTTGATTAATAGAAGTAAAAGAAAAAAAATGCAAGTACGGGGGTCCACCTGTCAATAGCTGATTTTATCAACTCAGGAGGGACCAGATCACTCCTGGGGGCCTTCCCCAGCTTTAGCTGGGTTATGAGCCTCCTGACATTTGCAACTGTGACTGGTGGCTAAGGTGGAAGAGTGTCTATGTTAATTGCCAAACATTGTGTCTGAGTCATTCCAGCTGCATACAATGTGCAAAAATTATCTTTCCAAATTTTTACAGAAATGTTACACGAGAGTTTGGGGCCTTCTAGAAAAAGGTCTCCTGGGACTATTGTCCAAAAAGTGCATTGTTTTTAAGTTTTGCAGGCTGGTTAAGATGTAACCAAGTCTTTTTAAGTGCCTCTCTTTTTTCATTTGATTATCTTTTTTATATTGCTGTTTGAAAGCATATAATTCGGATGGAATTAATGGCAGGTTCTGAGACTTATATCTATTATTAGAGATGGGCATGAACTGGGAAAATTTTGAACTGTGCAGTTGGTGGTTTGTCATGTTTCACAGACCATGAACCATGAACTTTCACAAACTTGCCCCAGTTTGTGAACTGGTTTGTTCAGTGCATGAAAACATCACTTCTGGGTCAGCAGAAGGTCTGCAGGTAGCCCAACCCCCTGTTGCTTAGGAAACTGATTGATTGGTGCCAGGCTGTTTACAGTGATGAACAGAAATACAAACCAAACAAACCAGGCTAAAATTTGTCACAGTTTGTGAGAAATGAGCTCCCACGAACTGCTGGTTTGTGAACCATGAACTGGCCCAGTTCGTGACAAATTTCAGTTCATATTTCAGTTCATACCTTCCTCTATTAGACTTATCTATTAACAGTTTTTTAACTGTTAGACATTGTTGTTAAACCCTCTTTCTTTTGTTACAGAGTGGTTATTTCCACGCTTCTTTTCGATGTTGCATGAATTTATCTAGCTTATTGTGAGCAAACCTTTGCTTCCATTGCAAATAGCTGAGAGATATTGTGAGGTTAGTGTCTGCCAAGATGGTTCAATTCCCATCATTTTTGGCACTGCAAGTCCTACCATCATTCTGAACCTGGTGGCCAATTTTCAGTCTCCTAGCTCTATTTTCTAATGGATTATGCCTGTCACAAACAGACAATCTTACCTTTCATTGCAAATTGGTGTGGGGGGGATATAAAGTGGGCCAGGCCACTCTAGTTCCCTTCAGTGTGGGGACTGGAACTGCCATGTTCATGTTGAACCTGGTATCCAATTTTGAAATGCCTAGCTTTATGTTTTGATGAGTTATGCCTGATGCAAACAGAGGAACTTAACTTCCATTGCGACAAATATGGGGAGTAGTCTGCGTATAACAAGGGCCAGTATGGTTGTTGTGGGTTTTCCGGGCTGTATTGCCGTGGTCTTGGCATTGTAGTTCCTGACGTTTCGCCAGCAGCTGTGGCTGGCATCTTCAGAGGTGTAGCACCAAAAGACAGAGATCTCTCAGTGTCACAGTCACTGTGACTCACTGTGACACTGAGAGATCTCTGTCTTTTGGTGCTACACCTCTGAAGATGCCAGCCACAGCTGCTGGCGAAACGTCAGGAACTACAATGCCAAGACCACGGCAATACAGCCCGGAAAACCCACAACAACCATCGTTCTCCGGCCGTGAAAGCCTTCGACAATACAAGGGCCAATATGTTCCAATTCCGTTCATTGTTGGGACTAGAACTGTCAGGATTATTCTGAACCTGGTCTCTAATTTTGCAGCTACTAATTTTATTTTCTAGTGAATTATGTTTGCCACTGTCAATCTTAGCTTTCACCGCAAACAGCGTCTGGGGCAGGAGTAGCTTCTGTAGATAACCCTAACCAGGATGAACTGAGTTCCTTCATTTTGGGTGCTAAAAATCCCACCATCATGCTGTACAATTTTCAAATGCTTAACTTTTCTTCTGATGAGGTATGCCTGCAATAGGCAACTATAACATCTAATACAAAAAAGGGGGGAGAGGAGGGTGGTCTGTAGATTATCTGGTCCAGGATGTTCAAATTCCTTTTATATTTAGCACTAGAGGCATGTAAAATAAAACAAACACGCTGGAAATATACCCAGAATTTGTAGTTTCATTTTTTTAAAGCAGCTTCTAGAACAGTAAACCCAATGCAGAAACAGAAGCTGAAATGACCCCTCCTCACCCAAACTTGTGTGTGTTTCATGTCAGTTCTTACGGCGCAGAGGCAGTGCCAACAGGCACTGGGTCAGTGGAAGCACCTTATTCTCCTTAAGAGCAGGTCTACCAACTGATCAGACTACAAGGGGAGAGACTGAGCCCTTAGTGTTATACCAATGAACTCTGTTGGCAGTCAGGGGAATTTACACGGTGCACATGAGCACATTTTTTGTTCAGCACTTCCCAGGCAATGGCATTGTCTCCCTGCCAATGGGGATCATTGAAGGGGGAGGAGTGCTGGCCCCTCCCCTTGCCCATCAGCTTCAGAAATATCCCTTCAATTTAATCATGTTGGAAGGGAGAGTGGAAAGTGCATCTTTATTTTGGTACTACCTTGGCAACAGTATTGTCTCTATGCCAATCGGGACTTGGAGGAGCACTGTCAGTGACTGACTCCTTCCTGCTATCAGCTTTGGAGACATCCCTTTAATTTAACTCCATGGAGAGAAGGTACTTCTTGTTGGGGGGGGGGTGCTATCCGTGCAATAGCATTGTCTCACTACCTGTTGGGTCAATAGCATGACCCCTCCCCATTCCAATAGCATGACCCCTTCAGCTTCAGAATACAGGGATACGTAAAAGCCAATTTTTTTATTTAATCCTGTTGCTGTGCTGGTTGGAGCACTCTCCTGCTTAGTGCCGTAATGGTGCTGTCACAATGCTGCTACCACTTTGCCAAACAGTTTTCCACTGTAGTGAGCTGATGGTTTAGAGGGAAGACTGTGTTTTGTGTGATTTCAGTGCAGTGCAAAAATATGGGGTCCAACAACCTTGTTTCCCCAACCGCCCTTGAAAAGAACAGCACGCGTCTGCACAGCTAACACTTGCCTTTTGTGCACAATGGGGCCAAAATGCATGTTAACAAAAAAAAATGAAAATGGATTAGATCTGCACCAGCAACGGCCCATACCAAACAAGGAGAAAAAAAGGCAAATGGTGCAAAGGGAGGAATCTTTAAAAATTATATATTTATATATAGCACCATTTGCCTTTCTCCCCCTTCATTTTGCCCCTCTTCTTTTCCACTCAAAACAAACCAACAACAGAGCATAGTCAACAGATTCAGAAACTCTGAATTTGAAACTGTAATGAAAATTTTCTCAGTGTACACCCCTGTTTGGCACTGCAACATTCATGATCATTCTGAAGCTAGTGGCTAATTTTGAGACTCCTTGCTTCATTTCCATGCAGGCTGTGGACAGATGGATGGATCCGTTTATTATTATAGATTTGCCTGCTTGCTTACTTCATTTGTAGTCAGTTTCTCACAGAGTCTCAAGGCAGATTAGAACTAAAACAATGCAGTAAGAACAGTACAATGAATTATACATTGCATTATATGGAACAATGCCCTAAAAATGCAGTAAAGCAAGGAAAAATGCAGGAATATTGGAGAACAATGCAATAAAACATATTATATACAATAAACACTGTAATAAAGCTGAATTACAAAAATAGAGAACACAACATAATTGTACAATGAAGACTGTCTTAAATTTCAAAGACTTTCACTCTAAAAATGGCCTCCGGTATATATTTATGACATCAATCTAATATTGCACGAATGATTGCTCTTAAGGGCTTTGCACGAGTGATAAAAGTGAAAGTTGTGAAATCCCACAGGGCAAGACTCATAGTGGACAGGAGAATGGTTCCATCCTCATCCAACCACAGCAAGGGCCTTATCCTGTGAGATTTCAGGACAAGGAGAATGGTTCCACCTTCTATCCAATCACACATACTGATGACATCTGTTCTTCAACAGCAACCTTTTGAGTCTAATGCTTTAAGCCATGAATTAAGCATGTCCCTTGATATCTACTTTTGCCTCCAAATATCTTAACAGGATTCTGATGTCAAAGCCATCATTTTATTTTCTTTCTCGTGCTCTCAAGCATGAGCAACTTTTATAGTGTTTGCTTCCATAGCTGACACTCCTAGGTGATATTGTAGTCCAATAACATGTGCAAGGGATAACAGGAAAATAAGGCATGTTTGCAATGAATCCCCCCACCTAAAGCAGAATGGACCATGTAGAACTGCAGAGGAAGGCCAATGTGAAAGGCAGCCAAAGAGGAAGGGGAACCCCTTCAATTCCTGCCTGCTTTTGCAAGTAAGACTAGAAGAAGTCTGTACACTGGAGCTACTTCACCTTCATCTCATTATTGAAGCACATTTCACATGAGAGCCCAAAGATTAATCTGGCAATCTTGGGTAGTTAGATGTATCATTTTGATATACAAATTAAAAGGTTTTCATGTCATTGTACCTAAAGGTGAACCGTTAACTCTGCTGTGTCGCCACAGCTGATATAAAAGGATAATTATTCTTCCTGCATCCTGCCAAGAAGAAGAACCTCCAGCTTTTATAACCATTCTGTTTTTTGCACATCAAACTCTTGAGGGTAGACATCAGAAGACATCCCCACAGCATTACAAAAGGATATGCGTTGAATATTATAAGTCTAATTCTTCTCTCCTGCATTTAAAGGGTTTTTTGAAGTGGTTGTACTTCAATGCTATAGGCAGGGCTTTCTTTTCTGCGGGAACACTCCGGAACAGCATTCTGGAACCTCTTGTGTGTGGTGGCCCCGCCCCCTGATCTCCAGATGGAGATCAGTTCCCCTGGAGCAAATCGATTAAGGTAAGCCTGTTCCTGAGAGGGTGGAAGAAGCACATGCAGTGGGAGGGTGGGAGAATGGCCTGGAATGGGCTGCTGCCAAGCAGAAGAGCACTCCTCCACTTGGTAGCAGCCCAATCCAGGCTGAATCGGGCCCAATTCTGGCGATGTCAGGCCCATTTTGGCCCAATTTGGCCCTAAATGGCCAGGGTTGGGCCGAAAATGGTGGGGATCTGGCTGCTACCAGGTGAGGGAGTGCTCTTCTATGCAGTAGTGGCTATTCCAGGCTTATTTGGGCACAAATCCGGCTGTTTTGGGCCCTATTCAGCCCAATTTGGGCCCAAAACAACCCAGATTGGGCTGCTGCTGAGCAGGGGAGTGCTCCCCTATGCCACAGCAGCCCATTCTGGACTGATTCAGGCCCAATCCAGGATAAATTCAGCCTGATCCGGGCTGAATCAGGTCCCTGTGGAGCACAGGAGTGCTCCCGGGGCAGCCACAGTCTGCGTGATGATGTCACTTCTCGAAAGTGATGTCACTGTGCAGTCTCAGGAGTGTGTGTGTGATGTGCTCACGCGCATGCACATATAGTAACAGGGGTACCACCTCCTCCTGGGAGTTGCCCTTGGTGAGATTTCCCCCACCTCTTTCTTCAGAAAAAAAGCCCTGGCTATAGGTAAGATATTACAAGTAAGGGACCTCAAAACTATACTAAGTACACTGACTCTTTCAGTGCAATTCTAAACAGAGTTACTCTAGTCTAAGCCCATTGAAATCAGTGGGCTTAGACTAGAGTAACTCTGTTTAGGATTCCACTGTTTGCTCCAGCAAAATAGTAAAAGCCTCTGAACAAAATTTCTCCTACATATTGAGTATGGCTATATCCAATCTTGCTCCAAATTAAGAAAAGCTTCCCAATGGGAAAAAGGCACATATGAAATATCCATATTCATTAGCCTTATTTACATGACACATTAACTGTAAAGGTATGGAGGTGATCCTAAAAGAACTGTTCTTCATGGATTAATTCCTTATGGATCTTATACTTCCATGACTGTTTCTTTGCTTGGTCCCTTCAGGGCCCACCTGCTTCTTCCTTCTCTGTCCCTTGGGATCAAGTCTTTCTAGCTCCAAGACATTTTCTTTTTGGATCTGTTTTCTTGTGTTCTGGCCTCTCCTAGCCCATCTGCCTTTCTTCTCTTTGCACACGCTCTCTTTCACACCCTTTTGCTTTCCTTCTCTATGTTTCTCTTCTGAGGAAACAATTTACCCTTTCCTGAATGTATCTGCCTAACTTCACTCTCAATTGATCTCCTGTTTCAGGTATGTATGCAACTTGTAGCCACCTTTAGTGGCTCTGCATGTCTAAGTATCTGTGTGTGCATGTGTGATTTCTACTTTACTCTAATAGTGTCCAATGCTCTCTTCCTATCTAGCACCTGTGATGTTAAATTAATCTTTGCTTTAGTAACCACTGATGTTGAACGCTATCTTAGAGGCTGAGAGTAGAATTTATGTCTGCCTGGTGAATGGGAAATTGTACTGTTAGACTAGAATTGTTGTTGTTGTGTGCTTGTTGTAGTGTGGTTTTGTGTAATTGCATTCATTACTATTCCTGTATGCATTTATTTTGAGCTAATAAACATTTTTATACCAGAAGCTCACGAGTTGTTGAAGTGATTCTTTTGAAGTTGGTCAGATGATGTTAATTCTCCCATAGAAAGTTGAAACTCAGGAGAGCTATGAGATTTTTCTCTCCTTTGTAAGTGGTGTTTCCCCCCAACAACTATGAACAGCCCTTCCACTGGACCCCAGTATACACAGGAAAGATCCCAGTATAAAAGTACCCTGGTGATGTTATGCAGTTTGCACTTTGGACATGCTCAGAAGGATGTCTCTAGAGGCCAGGGGAGAAATGTGAGTAGCCATCTGGGTAACATGGACCACTGCATCTAATGCTTCTAATAAATCCAATAACAGCAGCAAAGAGGCACAGGCATTGTCTATATTCAAATGGAGATCATCAGCTAGTCATCAGTACCATCTCCTGAACCATAGCCTGAACCTAGACTGTGATGAGATGTTAAGGAATGTGATTTCGTGTACCTTCAAAAGCTGCAAAATGATAATTTAGGCAGATGCCAACCTGCACCCGCCAAAATTTCATCTTTTTTACAAGTAGTAAAGATACAGGAGGCCTGGTATCTTTGCATCAGTCACCCTTATCTTAAGAGAGGAATAACTAGTAATCTGGGTGTGACTCTCACAGTTGCAAAACTGAGAAAATTATGTGTATTTTAAAAAATTCAATTCATTAATGTACTTTAGCCCCAAGTGAACTTTGCATACCTACCTTCTGAAACTGTGACTTTGCCAAAAAATGAGTTTTTATATTTTTCACTCTCAGAGGTATTTAAACTTCTTACACATGAAGTTTAAAGCAGATCTTACCCAATTGGTTTTTTTTGTAAATCAAATCTAAGCTCCTCAATAGCCAGGTGGTTTACTTATATTATTAGTGCAATGATGCCCATAGCACCAGGGCACTCTTCAATGTGTTTCTTGGAGCCTAACAAGATAAGGAACTCCTGTACTAGACCACTGACCCAGATTTCTCTTCTATATTAAAAAAAATATTAACATAAACAGCACAACAGTGTGCTATAATTAGGGTGTTGGGCTAATACAGTAGAAACCAAGATTTGTTACCTAGAATAGGGCTCCCTGCAAGTAAGTGGGGGGAATTAGTGGCCAGGAGCAAGGCTATGTGAGAGGGTAACTATGGGATAACTCCACCAGTATTTACGGGGTCCTTTCCCCAAGGTAGCTGATGAGACTTGGTGCTTTTGTCAAAGAGTATTTTTATTCACAGAGGAAAAAACAACATGCACACAAGAGGCAATTTAAAATGGTTGGTACACATACACACACAGAGTCCTAGGAAGCTAGCCATAAATTGGAATAGAGAAAGGGGGGGGGGTGGAAGGATAGGTGTAAAATACAGGGGGCTGAGGGGCTCGAGCCCCCCCAGATTTGGCCAGGGGGGCTGAGCCCACCCGGGCAGCCAGTGAATTACATGGGGGTTGAGGGGCTCAAGCCCCCTCATATCTCACATGAGGATCTCAGTTACAATGGCAGATGAAGCACAGGATTGTTGCCCCTTCCTGTTATATCATGTTATAATTTCTATGATGATTCTTTGGGGCTTTGTTCCTGTTTTTTGCTTATATGTATTAGTGTGTTTATTAAGAATTTATAATTTTTAAAAGGTATTGCGGTTTATATAAACAATTTACAAATAAATGTTACAGAAGAATCAAGATACTGATAGAAGATATATGATTTTGAAAATCAAGCTCATGGAAGGCAAGATGTACACACTAGCAACAAGACGGCTCTCCCGGCCGCGGCAGAACGCCGCTCAGGCTGGGAGCCGCCTCTTTGCTGCCCCGCCCAGAGTGGGAGACAGGCTCCCTTCCTGGGCATCCGGGACTTTGCTGGAGGGGGCGGAGTCAAGCGCCGTTCACGCTGACTCCGCTCTCCCAGCCTCAGTTCGGGTTTTTGCTCGGAGAGGACACAGCGTTTTTAGCTGGTTCCTCTCCGAGCTTGGAAGCTTGCTGCTCGGCGGCAGCGTTGTTGGGGCTGCAGCGGGCAGGCCGGTGGGCCTTAGACCAGCGCGGTGGCGGCAGCAGCGGCGGCGGAGGCCCTGAAGGGCAGGAACGGCCTTCTCGGTGGCGAGGGGCCGCATTTCGGCGGCGTGCAATCGTGCTGCTTCAGGCCTGGAATAAAGGCCACAGTTCCTCCCCCCCTGTTTTGCGGCTGCCCCCTCCCCCCTGAGGGGTCTTGGGGAGTTTGAGGGCATGGGAGGGGATATCCGGGCCTACCGTTTGCCCATTGGGGCCCATTTGGGCACCCCCCCCTTGCTCTGTGGTGACTGGCACAACCCCCCCTCCCTCACCCCCCCAGTCACCCAGCTGTTTCCTCTTTGTTACTGGGCAGCATCTCTCTTGTTGCTGGGCAGGGCATCAGTAGTCTGCCCGGCGGCTCTATAGTCCCCCCCATAAATGGGCGTAGCCTCTTTATTCTGCCTGGTGACTCAGGAGACTTGTTCTGCCCGGTAGCCAAATTTTTGTGTGCTAGCCTTGTGCCATCTAGTGGCCGCTAGCGGTGCTGCTCCTGTGAGTAGGGAGCCATCTGGTGGGGGGCCCAAGTACTGAACGACTTTTGCCCCTTCCCAGTGTTCCAGGCGTGGCCCGCCTTGCTGGGGTGGTTTTCCACGGCAATAGTCCTTGACTGTTAAGTTGGCAGTAGGTGTACTTCTTAGCGGGTTTTACGCATTATCATGCCACCTAAGAAGGGAGGGGGTCCCTCTAAGGGAAAGCGGCCTGTTAAAAGGCCAGTGCCAAGGAACCCACCTCCAGCCTTGTCTTCTTCTGATGAGGAGGAGGGCCCCAGTAGATATGAGCTGTTGGAGCGCATTGCTGTTCTTGAGAGGGAGAAGGGGGCCATGATGTCTGAGGGTGCCACTAGTCAGCCATGTAGGGGCGCCAAGAGGGTGGCCAAGGTGGGGTTTAATAAAGATTTTGCCTCTCGCCTTGCTGCCCTAGAGAAATTGTCAGCGAGTGCCGGTGGTGGAGGCCAGGATCATCCGGCCACATTTGAGGGAGCGGCGGTCGGTGACCTGGATGGCCAGGATGACGTTGGACAAGTCGCTGTGGTGGTGGAATCGCCTGTGCCGGACGGTAAGGATTCCCAGCCACAACAGAGCACTGCTTGGCCCTGGGGGCCTTGGGGGCAGACAGCAACGCCAGGGGTTTCGTCCCCTTCAGTTTCTGGCAGTTATCCCATGCAAGGTTGGCCTCAGCCAGGGCAGGGGTGGCCTCAGACGGGGCCATCATCTTGGACCAATAGTGCCAGTGGCTCTTTGTATCAGCAGCAGGCACCTGCTGTACCACCAGTGGGTAGGGCTCTGGGGTGGGATGGGCAAGCCCTTCCGACCCCTGCTAGTGGCTGGCCTTATGGGTACGGCAGCCAGCCTGGTCCATCTCCTTACAGAGTCCAGGGGTACAGCATGGTCCCTTACCGGGCATTGCCCCCTGGGGATACGGCGTTGCCGTTAGGGGATCACCTTACGCAGGCCACACGTGAACGGATTATAAGGGGTGAGTACGTAGATGTCTTTACCCTTCTCTTCAGGGAACTGGAGAAGAAAGATAGAGATGATCTGGAGGACAGGGACAAGGAAAAGATCTGCCGCCGGCGGATTGATAGATCATGGGCACATTGGTTGCCTGGGTTCTTGGTCTATGCGGGGGTTCTGGCCAGAGCGCAGCCCCAAAGGGCCCTCCCCCTATTTCAATAAATGAACATAGTATATAGGGGGTACACAGATTTTGAGGGGGGGGGGCCTGGCTGCGTTACAACGAAGAATTCTGCATGCGTGCGGCCTTGACCCCGAGCTTGCCCTGGGACCAAATACTGGTCCAGCTCTGGGTTCAGATTATGGCACCCTCAAAGTCAACCACGGGGGACAGGACCGATAGTGGTCACATGATTATTAAGCCCACTCAGGGCTCAGGTTCCCGCACCCCCGCGGGGCAGCAGGTTCAATCACGGCTGCTCTGCTGGGACTTCGCGTCCAAGGGGGTGTGTTATAGGAAGGCCTGTAAATTCAGGCACGAGTGCCCTGCCTGTGGTGGACCACACACACATTCTGCCTGTCCCAGGGGACGACAGGGAGGACAGGGTGGAAAACGTTTTGGAGGCGGTGGGGGTCAGCAGCAGGGGCCTGGTAAAGGGGCCCAGTCCAGTTAGGCTGAGGGTACTTGAGCGGTTGCTTCAAGCATACTCAAGCACATGGACGCTGATTATTTGCGTTTTGGTTTTCAGTTTTGGTTTAGAATCCCTTTCCAGGGTCCTAGGACACCTTTCATGGCAGCCAACCTTAGGTCAGTGGCTGGCATGGAAGACGTGGTCCGCCACAAGATTTTAAAGGAGTGTGCTGAGGGCAGGGTCTTAGGCCCTTTTGATGTCCCTCCAGTCCCATCCCTCCGGGTCTCTCCTTTAGGGGTGGTGCCTAAAAAGGCGCCTGGGGAGTTTCGCCTCATTCACCACTTATCTTTTCCCAAAGGGGGATCGGTGAATGACGGCATCCCTGATGAACTCTGCACGGTGCACTACACTTCCTTTGACCAAGCGGTCAGGGTTGTGTGGCGGTGTGGGGTGGGAGCTGAAATGGCAAAGTGCGATATTAAATCTGCCTTTCGCCTGCTCCCTGTTCACCCAGAAGACTTTGATCTTCTGGGTTTTGCTTTTGAGGGCAAGTTTTATATGGACAGGGCCCTGCCAATGGGGTGTTCCATTTCTTGCTCCACTTTTGAGCGCTTCAGTTCCTTTTTGGAATGGGAGTTGCGTCGCCGATGTGCCTGCCCAGACACCGTTCATTATTTAGATGACTTTATGGTGTCTGGGCCTGCTGGCACCGGGCAGTGTGCCAGGCTACTGGCAGGCTTCATGGAGCTCACCGAGGAACTTGGGGTTCCCTTGGCCCATGAGAAAACAGAGGGACCAGCTGTTGTCCTGACGTTTCTGGGCATTGAACTCGACACGGTGCACCAGACATTGCGGTTGCCACAGGAGAAGGTGGTTGACCTTAGAGCCAGGTTGGAGGAAAGCTTGAGCAGAGACAATGTTTCTCTCCTTGAGTTACAGCAATTAGTTGGCCATTTAAACTTTGCCTGTAAGGCAGTGGCGCCTGGGAGGGCTTTCCTTAGACGGCTGTGTGATGCGATGGGGAACTTGCGGTTGCCCCATCATCGCTTGCAGATTACCAAAGGGATGCGGGAGGATTTATTGATGTGGAAGGAATTCCTTGCCACCTTTAATGGGGTGACCTTCTGGAGGGAGGACCTGCTGTTAGAAGCAGAACTCCAGGTCACCTCTGATGCCTCTGGGTCCACAGGCTTTGGAGTCTTTTTCAGGGGGCACTGGTGTGCTGACCAATAGCCCGCAGATTGGGTAGCCCAGGGATTGTCCAAGGACCTTACGTTTTTGGAGTTCTTTCCCTTGGTAGTGGCTGTGTGGCTTTGGGGATCACAATTGGTGAACCAAGCTGTCCACTTTTGGTGTGACAACTTGGCTGTAGTGCACGTGGTCAACACCATGGCATCTAGATCCCCCAGGGTGATGAGGCTGGTAAGGGCCTTTACTTTGAAATGTTTGCAGATGAACATTTTGTTCAGGGCCGGACACGTTCCGGGTGTTAACAATGGTGTGGCAGACGCTTTGTCTCACCAACAGATGGAATGATTCTGGCAGCTTGCCCCCTGGGCCAACAGGCAGCCAGCATGGATGCCCCAGGAGCTGTGGGAGCTTGGACGGCGGAAGTAAATAGAGCAATCCAGCTGTCCATTGCCCCCAGTACACGCCGAGCCTACAACCGTGTGGTAGGGCAGCTGTTCCAGTTCAGGGCATCGGTGGGCTTCCAGCAGTCATGGCCCATCCCGCCAGAACACCTGATGCATTTTTGTGTAGTGCAAAGGGGGCGGGGCCTTGCTGTCAAGTCTATCAGGGGACAGCTGGCCGCTTTGGCCTTTGCCAGCAAAGCACGTGGTTTGCCTGAATTCACGGGTGTTTTCAGGATCCATAAGATGCTGGAGGGCTGGGCCAGGGAAATAAAAACGCCAAGTGACCCGAGGCAGCCCATCTCCCCATCGGTGCTGAAGGGGCTGGGGTCAGTGTGGGCGGACGTCTGTTCATCTGTTTTTGAACGGAAGCTTTTCCATGCTGCTGCCTTAACGGCATTTTTTGGGGCCCTGCGAGTAAGTGAGCTGGTGGCCTCATCGCGTACAGACATGTCTGGCCGGGCTTTGAATGCCCAGGACATTAAATTTGTTGGGGACAAAGTCTCCATTGGAATCAGGAGGTCCAAGACAGACCAGCGGCAGCGGGGGAGCACCTTGCTCTCGGGCCCCTGCTCTGAGCAGGAGCTGTGCCCGGTTAAGGCCCTCAGGGAATATGTCACGCTTCGTGGGGATGCCCAGGGGGTCTAATTCCTCCACGAAGATCAGGCCCTACTGACTAAATATCAGTTTTGGGCAGTGACAGAGAGGGCTCTTAAGGAAATTGGCTTGTCGGGGGTCAAATTCGGAACCCACTCCTTCCGGATTGGTGCGGCCTCCACAGCAGCTGCTATGGGATACCCTCAGCAGGCGATTCAGAGAGTGGGCAGGTGGCGGTCAAGGGCGTTTCGGTCCTATGTCCGGCCCCTGCAGCAGTTCTAAATGGTGAACTAATTGCTCTTTCCTCAGGTGCCATGACGGGCCAGGCGAGGAAGAGAATTCTGATTTGTGGCCACAGCATGGTGTTCTGGGCGGCCAATCAAGCCAAGAGCAAGTCGATTGGATCCCAGCTGGGATTGAGCGCTGTGGCCACGGTGGAGTGGCAGGGCTGGCGTGGCCTAAAGTGGCCTGGCCTGCTGCCTCTCCTGTTTAGGGGACGGATGGAGCCTCCCCCACACATTGTGGTCATTCACCTGGGTAGTAATGACCTGAGGCTGGTACAGGGCAGGGCCCTGTCGATGCAGGTAGCTGAGGACCTGGAATACATAAGCAGCCGATGGCCGGGTGTGCTTATAGTATGGTCGGAGATGCTACAGCAGAGGGTTTGGCGGGAGGCCTTTGGCACGAGGGCAATAGATAGGGCCCGACGCAAGGCTAACCACGCCATTAAGAGGTCTTTGGGGCAAGGCTTGGGTATTTATTTGCCACACCCCAAGATTAGGGCCGAGTTTGCCCACCTCTGCAGAGGAGATGGTGTCCACCTGGCACCTGAGGGCAGTGATATTTTTCTAGATGACCTGCGGCAAGGGCTTCGGGTGGCTCTAGGCCACCTGTGGGGCACGAGGGTCTAAGCAGAGGCTTGACCCTTGCGGTGGCAGGAGATTTTGGGAATAGGGTGCGGGCCGGTGAGCCCCTGTGGCATTCCTCAAGGTTGGGGAACAGGGTCTGCCATTAGGGCGGTATGCTTGTGGCGGCTACCGTCAGGGGGGGCAGACGCCTGAGGGGATCCCCCGGATCAAGGCCTAACCTCATGCTAGATGGCTGGGGCGCAACAGGTGCTTGTGGGGGATCCTATTGCCTAGCTGGCCGGGTTGCAGCCATTCGTGAGATGGCCTACACCTGGGGCATTGGGGCTCCAAGGCGGTGGCCAGTGTGCTGACCCCAGGGCTTGACCTGTACTGTTTAGTTAGCTCTTGCCGTGTTTATCTTTATGGTCAATTTAATAAATGGCCCTTTAATCCAAACCTGTGTCTGTCTCTTTCTTCCAGCTGGGGTTGCAATATATGCACCAAACAATACAAGAGAAAGTTTTTATGAAAATGTTTTTGAATCCATTTTCAATTTTCAAGAAGATAATGATCTTCAGAGACATGAATGGAGTAATGGAGCTAAGAAAAAGATAGGTGGGTGGGGGAAACAAAGACGGCAAACTTCCCAAAAATGTGCTCTCTCCTAGCAAGAAACTGTTTTTTGAAGTAATATCTTAAATAGTGTATGTATGCCCCAGTGGGTTAAATGTCTAAAAGATTTTTGATCCTACAAAGGGAACACAAAACTTACAAACTATCAACCAAGCTTGTATCACTTTTACATTGTGGGCGACTGAGGTGGTTTACACAAATAAAAGAAAGGACCAGAGAGAGTGTGAGATTTTGACAGCCATAAATCCAGAGAGCATTTATCTCAAAAGTCTCCCCCCTTTCTTCACTTCCCCCTCATCTTCCCCAAAATGTGTATAATTATATGGAAACGTTACATTTGGAAGATGCTTGTAGGATCAAAAACCTGAATATTGGAGACTATACTTTCTTTTCTGACAGACACCAAACACATTCAAGGATTGATATGTGCTGGATATAAAAAACCTGAGTTATTTGTATTGTTTGTTATATATGTTTATTCTTTTATATATATATATATATATATATATATATATATATATATATATAAAATTGTGCTATTGTTTTTATTTTATTTTTTCTGTTCTGCTTATATTTATATAACTTAATTTTATATACAAAAGAATTTATACACTACCTTAAAATACCCATGACTACGGCCCACACTAATTAGCTTAGTCCTTAACCCTGGCTGGCTCCACCCTTTTTCAATGTAGCAACAGTCAGATTGCAACGCCTCTGTTGGACATAAGTGCAATATCAGTGCTTGGCTACACTTTACATTTGGGGAATATTAGAAGACTCCACTTCCAATGTTGTCCCATTCCTCAGGTTTCAGAGGGGGTGAAACCAGAAAGTTAGAAAGATAGACAGGTCAGAGCATCTGTTTACTGTTTATTCCTTTACTGCCCTTTGATGTGTAGATTACTACTCTCAGGACTTCTTCCTCAGGAACAGATTTGTAGATAGGAAGCTATCTCTTCACTTTCCTATCAAAGTCTGGAGTTTCTATAATAAAGAACTCTGACTTCTTTTTTAAAACCAAAACTTTTCTAAAACTACTTCCCTTTTAAAGCTTTCACACTCATGCCAGCCAGAACACTCCAACCACTCATCATCACATTTTCTCTGCAATCAATGCTACTCTGTTAAGGACTAGTTTCTATTCCTTTTAACAGGGAAAAAAGTGAGTATCTATTTTACTTTCCAGTAACATTATCATTACATTGTATTTTGGAAATGGATCACTGGGAAAGGGTAAGCCTTATGTTTCCTTGTTGAAATAGTTTTGTTTGTTTGTGGCTTTATTTTTGCTGGGTATGGGAGAACAGTTAGTTTTTTCATGGTAATGTATGGGGGGGGCTGCTTCAGCCACTCCTAAGCTCCTCTTTCAATTTTCATTCCATGTTTAAATGGAGAGGTGGTATCTATTGCAGAAAAGGACAATTCCTAAAAATGAGTGCTGTCTCTCTGAAGCAATGAGAAACCCTATCTGCATGAACAAGATTGGAGGAGGGGGGGGTGCAGATCAGAGGCCTTTTAAAAATTGCCTTTTGCCCTGTGTGTAGCCTGGAGAGAACATTGGCAAAGAATGTGCACTCTGCACATGTTCATGCTCTGCATTTTTTAGGTACCCAAAATGGTTTGGTACAGTTTCAAAGGGGTGACCTACTAGCTAATGCTTAAAGAAACTGAAAAAAGTAGCACTTTCAAAACTTCTGCTATGTATTGCTATAGGATTTGGGGATTCTTTTGATTGATAGATATTTTGTGTCTTCTTCAAGCCCGTGATTTTCTGTTTGCTGAAGTGGGTACAGAACCAGATCCTTTTTTAAGTTAACTAATGGCCCCAGCAAACTTGTTAAGAATTCTTCTTGAAATGTCTATACTCTAAAAAGTTGGTCAAGTAGGTGTGTATTGACAGTTCACCAATTAGGCAGCTACATGAGCTGGTTTCAAGCATATAACAGAATTATTGCACTGTGGCTTACTTTGCATTGTGGTTGTTTGGATAAAAAGCTATAAAACACTTTGGTAAATTTGAAATGTTATTTCAAAAAGTTATATGCTCCAGAGATTACATCCTGTTGGCACAACCCAGGCAAGCCTGTCCCAGCAGACATTTGCACATATTTGCCAAGGACCAAAATATAACATCTAATGTGTAAAGGTAGTCCCCTGTGCAAGCACCAAGTCATTACTGACCCATTGAAGGACGTCGCATCATGACATTTTCTTGGCAGACTTTTTACGGGATGGTTTGCCATTGCTTTCCCCAGTCATCTGCACTTTACCCCCAGGAAACTGGGTACTCATTTTATCAACCTCAGAAGGATGGAAAGCTGAGTCAACCTTGAGCCAGCTACCTGAACCCAGCTTCCGCCCAGATAGAACTTAGGTCGTGAGCAGAGCTTGGGCTGCAGTACTGCCCTGTGGTGCAGAGTGGTAAGCTGCAGTACTGCAGCCCAAGTTCTGCTCATGACCTGAGTTTGATCCTGGTGTTATGAATATCTTTTAAGGTGGAGTTTAAGCAGTGTGCTAAGAAAGCAAGGTATATAAAATTCTAGGTAGTATAACTGTGAGTTTTCGTTGGGGTCATGACTAGCACTGTTCTGAATTGCCTCAAAATGTGCTTGTACTCACTTATAGGATGCAGGAAAGGTCAACGTTTAGGCACACCTACCTTGACCAAAGGACATCCTGCTCTGCTAATACTCATAAAAGCTTAACAATGCAAAGTGTCTTTCTTCATGAACTTTCTGTCCAACTGCTGATACGTGCAGTTTTCCTGTTTCTGCTAGTAACTGGTTAATCGGACGTTAGCAAAGACAGACATCTATTTCCTTATTCATTGTTCCTTGGGATTATGCAAGAATGCACAGGCTATGCTTAAATAAACGACCACTGCCTATTTGGGCAGACCGGTGTTCAGAACTTCAACCCTGCGTTGTGTCGTTCCTACAATAGGATATGAGTTTGAAGTGAGAAGATGGAGTTTGCTGCTACTTTGCACTCTGTACACTGCTCAGAAATCGAGTGCACGGCAACTGTTTTGTATTCTGCCCTGGTTCAGACTTAAACCATGCAATGACCAAGTGAAGGCATCTGCAATGCCATAATTTAGTAAATTTCAGTACTAAATCACCCTTATGAATAAGACAGAATCAAGACCTCTGTAAATGAATGTCCAGGAAAACTTTTAAAAAGTTCCCTTACAGGGTTTTCTGTGTTGCCTTTCTTAGTGTCAAATTTGTGACCATTAGTTTGTCCTATACACATAGTATGTATAGTTATAGATCTTAAAAGTGACTATCCTAAAAGTGAATTTAAAAAACAGGACACAGCAAGAGATTGCTAAGATAGCACTATAGCCAACTGGCCAACTACCACATTTTTCTAGCTTTGGCCCAGTCCAGGGGCATTGTTAGGGGGGTCCCCATGGGTACCTGGTTCTCCCTAAATTTGTGGGGAGCCCCTCTCTAAATCTCCCATGGCCCCCACCTGCATAGATGGTGGTAATGGAAGCTCCTCCCTGTGATGTCATTGGCTTCTCCCAGAGCAATGCCTCTGGCCCAGCCCCAGCCCCCGCCCCCAGGAAATTGGAAAGTCTATGCCCCTGGATGGAAGTATATTTAACAATCTCGGAGAGTAGAGCAGTCCACGGAGGAAGAGAGTTTCAAACATCCAGTGTTCTCAGACAGAGAGAGACTTAGGGAAGTGGCCCCAAGGGAGCAGTTCTTGGATCCAGGAAGCATGCACAGTTTTAATGGGGCAAGAGCCCTGGTTCTTATAGGGCAAAACATGTCCTGAGGCTATGGAGCCCTCTCAGCCATTGGAACAAAGACCCTAAAGGTCAGTTCCTAGGAATTACAAAGGTTTGATTACCTTGATTATTTGCTATCGGGATGTGTGAAATGAAATGCAAAGTCTATCCTGCTGCCTCACAATGGGGTAGTTTGCTAGTGAATCTCCCCAGAGCTGGGTTGATGAATTTAGGTATGAAATTCATGTTCCCAGAGACAAATTAAAGTTATCAGAGCTCGTTAATTGATCATCAATCTTAGGGTAGGGATTTCATCATGGAAGGAGGGTATCAGAATGTGCTAAGTGGGGTGACACAATGAGACTCTTTCTTATCACAGCTAATGCCCGCAGCTGGGGAGGCAGTAAATCAAATAACCTCATTTCTCTGCATTTGCATGAATGTTCCTTTCATGCCTTAATTTCCCGGGTGAGACTCATCAATGCTGGCTGGACTTCCCCTGCAGACTAGGCTGCATTGATCCAGGGGCCTTGTGATTTTTATATCACAGACAGCTATCAAACAGCTGTTAAATATGTTGGAGGCTGGAGCCGACTGTTTACAGATTCAAATTTGCACCTCACCATGGAACTCACCCTGGTCCAGTCAGTTATTATATTTCAGTCTAGGGTATTTCCCATGGCTGTTGTGGGACAAGTAGGAAAGCCATTCTGACATCCTTAAAGGGAGAGTAGGATAAAAATAAATACAGAATAATAAAGCAAGAAAGGGTCAAAGGTGATTTAAGCTTCATAAGTGAAAATTCTCTGAAATTTAGAATATTGGCAGATTTCTCTTGGTAACAAAAAAAGAAAAATAGTGAACAGGAGTAAATATCACTTCTGAAGTGAAATTAATATGCTAATATACATTTTGCTTTTTCTGTGAAACTAATTTAGGCAGCTTTTTTGTTCACAAAGTGAAAATCAAATAAGTTATCTCATGACAACAATGTAGAAGAATGCTGTGCAGTGAATTATGTAGTGACATTATACAAGAAATGATAAAAATACATCTGAGCTATGAGTGCAGCAAAATACAAGAGCACAGGATGACATTTCAAAAGCCTTGTATTTTGTTCACAGCTTTACAAGCTGTGTCACCATGGTTAAGTCAATTAAGATGTTATGTCTTTAATATTCTATCTATCTAGTACATTAATATTCTCATACTCTTCATTTTTTCCTACGAGCCAAGGTTGAAGCCCTTCAACCCCATGTTAGCATTGCTTAAAAATTTCAGTCTATTTATTCTAGAAAAAGTCAGTGCCGCTGTGTACAGGAATTAAATGTGCTAATAAAGACAAACACACAAGCAAAATGGGAGAATGCAGGGGCGGGGGAATCATTGGGTTCAATCCCATAGTCTTTTTGCTCAATCTTGCTCAATTTTTTTCTTTACTCCACACCATATGGTTTTTGTCCATGCAGGTTACATGATCCTCAGCATAACCTTTTTGGGTAGGGTTGTTGTGACAGACTGCACTTTTTAAAGGCCTGGAACTGCTGTATAAACAGCTGAAGGATGGTTAAGGGTCAAATGCTCAGATACTGAGAGCTTTGAATGATATGCTACACTTCTGTCTGAAGAAGGGTGCTCTTGAGACCCAGTTTGGTGTAGTGGTTAAGAGCGTAGGATTCTAATCTGAAGAGCTGGGTTTGATTCCTCACTCCTTCATTTGAAGCCAGCTGGGTGACCTTGGGCTAGTCACAGCTCTCTGGAGCTCTCTCAGCCCCACCCACCTCACAGGGTGTTTGTTGTGGGGATAATAATAGCATACTTTGTAAACTGCTGTGTGTGGGCATTAAGTTGTCCTGAAGGATGGTATATAAATCAAATGTTTATTATTATTATTATTTGAATTATCCAAAACAATCAACAATAAGCAGAGGTCACATGTTATTATTGATTGGCTTTGCTAAGCTGATTCAAATTTCCACCGGAGACCTAAGTATCAACCAGATATCAGCATAATATGTATGCTGTTCCAAGTAGTGCTGTCTTTGAGGTTCTGTAGGTGTTATGTCAGAAAGCTGCAGTTGTTACATATTAATTGCAAAGTTTTGCGAGATGGTTCCAAGTACCCTGATGACAATGGGTACTACTGTTGCATTCTTTATTATTATTGTTGTTGTTGTTGTTGTTGTTATTCAAAACACAATCAACAATACACAGAGGTCACATGTTATTATTGATTGGCCTTGCTAAGCTCATACAGGTTTCCACCGGAGACCTAAGTATCAACCATATATCAGTGTAATATGTATGCTGTTCCAAGTAGCGCTGTCTTTTGCAGTTATGTAGGTGTTATGTCAGAAAAATGCAGTTTTTCCATGTGAATTGCAAAGTTTTTCAAGATGATTCCAAGTGCCCCGGTGACAATGGGGACTACTGTTGCATTCTTCTTCCATAGTCGGGTGGTTTCTATTGCCAGATCTCTATATTTAATCATTTTTTCTTGTTCTTTTTCTTCGACTCTGGCATCCTCAGGAATTGCAGTGTCAATTATCCAAACTTTTTGATGTTGACATTATGAAATCATTATCAAACAATGAAAATGATAAATAGCTTGGAATATTAGAATTAGATAACATCCTGCATGTGAAAGTAAAAGAATTGACTCAGAAAGAATATATCAAGAGAGTACAAAAAATTCTGAAGTCAAATTAAATGGTGGAAATACAATCAAGGCCATAAATACATGGGCAATTCCAGTAATCAGATATCCAGATGGAATAATAGTTTGGACACAAAGCTGTTTAGAAAAATTGGATCGAAAAACACAAAAACTAATGAACATGCATCACTCTTTGCACCCAAAAAATGATGTTGATAGGCTATATCTACCATGAAAAATTGGTGGAAGAGGACTGTTACAAGTACATCAGGTAGTGGAAGAAGAAAAGAGAGGCCTGAATGATTACATCAGTCGAAGTACAGAAAAATTACTTTAGGCTGTGAAAACAGAGAACATATTAAAAACAACCGAAACAAAGGCTGAATACAAGAACAAACAGTTTGAGAATGGATTAAATGTCTGGAATTTAATTTAATTTAATTTATTATATTTATATTCTGCCCTCCCCACTTTCACAGGCTCAGGGTGGATAACAAAATACAAATATCACATACCATTAAACAAACCCTAACATGGGCAACATCTAAAAAATATTGAAGGAAAAAGTGACAGCAGCCTAACTTGGGCATGGTTGAAGATGGGTACAATCAATAAAGAAATTGAAAGTGTTGTTGTTGTTGTTGTTGTTGTTGTTGTTGTTGTTGTTGTTGTTGTTAAAAGCTTAAACTCTGGAAAATCTTGTTTGTAGTGCCACTGGACTCAAATCCTGCTGTTCTACTACAGACTAACCTGACTATCTGCCTAAACTAGGACTCACTAAGGAGTTCAGATGGAGTATCTGAACTAAATCCAAACAAGTCCCATGATCTTCAAGATGATTAACAATGTAGTCCTAAACAGAGTTAGATGATTGAAGGTCTATTGAAATTAAGTGGCTTAGAAGATTGTCACACTGTTTAATATTGCAGAGAAATGATATAAATCTGAACACTTGCTTAACACTTAAGCATTAGCCAAAGAAACCTGCAAGCTTGCATGAAAAATCACCTGTATAGATAGGAAGTTTTCTTAGCACCTTGCAGTCATACTTCTAAGCAATGGTTCTTAAAGTCCCTGGGATATTTGTTTGTTTGTTACTTTAGGTTTCCATCAGAACAGCAATATTCTGTGTCACTGCTGTGTCTAACCTTGCTGCTGTGTCATGGACCCTTGCTCAGCATGTCAATAGCAGTATCTGTCCAAAAGCACAACTAGTAGTAACTGAGCCAATTTATTATTTTTTCCATCCACATTTTAGAGTTTAGCAAGGTGAAAGGAAGGTTGAAGAGGGAAATGTTTCTCTTCTTTGTGAGCTGATTTCTTATATTGTTTACATGTTACTTCAGAGGAAATTTCTACATTCCTGGTGCAAATATTGATCAAGATTTTCAGATTTATGAAGTAAGTGCGCTTTGCATGTAGTTTAACATCTTCATTGACTAAAAAGCCTCAATATTATCATATCTCATAAGCTGTCAGCTATCAGAAATAAATTACCATTGCAAGCTTTCTATAAAATGCAAAGGTAGAAAATAGTAACTATCAAATATTGAAAACAAAAAATAATTCTGCATATTAACTATCAAATGCATATATGTTATTAAAATAGGTTTCATATCTTTTCTAGGAAACCCTAGCTTATTTGAAGATTGTCTTTACAGATAAAAAAACCTGTACATTTTCTGGCATTGTTTGATTCTTTGAGGAGCTTGACTTTATGTCTCCCCGAGGTTCCCTCTCCCCAAAATCTGAATTTTGATTATTCTTTTGTGCTAGTTTGGCATTTATTTTAAGCTTGCTTTCTAGCTCCTATTTTTTAAAATGTAATTAATAGCAATGACAAAACATCCTGTTTTGTAATCACATGGGAATTAAATAGTGGTTACATGGAGAACTTTATACAGAAAGTTGAGTATTTTATCAGAGCTATATGTTGCAGTCCAAGAGGAATAAGTCTTATCATGTAAATATTTCTAAGTGGTACGTATACAATGCAGAAAAACCTTGAGTTATGAGAGGTATCTGGCTCGGTGGTAAAGCATCTGCTTTGTATGCAGAAGGTTCGTGGATCAGACTCTGCATTTCTAGTTAAAGGGTCTCATGTATAAAGTATTGGAAAAGACATTTCTCTGCTTGAGATATAGAAGAGCCACTGCCAGTCTAAGTAGATGAAACTCAGATGGAACAATAGAACCATTATCCCAGGATATCCCAAAGAAGACATGAGAAAACATAATTCTATTTAAGTGACTGATCTGTGTCATCAAATTTACTCTACTTATATTCTGTTTTTAAAATGGGTTACACCTAGGTAGTCTAGCAGTGACTAACAGTTGGGCAATTTCACTTTGGCTCCAGACTTGGACAGTGTACTTGCCACCTTTGCTTAACCTCACCTGCATATCAACTGTACCGAGAGATACCAAAGCTCATCCTCCTCCACTGGTGTGCCTGACAGACAACTGTGGGTTTGGTTTATATTGCTCAGTAGCAAGGGCATGCTTTCCCCAACCCACTCTCCCATACAGTGAATGACATGCTGTTTCCAAAATGGCTCTCAACCTTTGCTGCCTCAGGATCTCCCAATTACTTACTCTGAAAAACTCATCCTACTCTATCCATCCCTAGTTATGGCCTAACCAGGGTCATTTTCACATGTCTTTACCCTTGTGCAAAATTGAGCAAAACTCACGGAACGAGGGCGTCTTTATGGTATGATTTCTGATGCCACTCTGTCATGATTCCGTTTTGTGGCATGATGATGTCAGAAATCACGCCATGAAGATGCCCTCATTCCATGAATTTTGCACAATTTTGCGCAAGGGTAATGATGTGTGAAAACAACCGAGATCAGAACTATTTATTCCACCTTCCCCAAAGAGCATGACAAATCAGGCAGAAAGAGAGAGCAAGAAAGAGCCTCTTTTTAAGCCAATTATAAAGGTAATTATACAAAACAGCCAATTATAGCAGATCCCAAAAGGTGGCCAGCTAATCCTATGTTGAACCATTGGAAGGGTGGGTGAGTCAGCAGCACACAGCAACTAAATACACAGGGAGGGCAAAGACCCTTTATAGGTTTTGCAAATACGCCATCCCAACCTCCAATTCTGAAAAACCCTCCAATTCTGCTCATAGAGCAAATGCCTATGGAAAACCCTCCAATTCTGCTCATAGACCAAATGCCTCATTCAAACAAAGGGGCTGAGACAGTGGCAGCCCTGATCATAATAACCATGAATGAATTTCTCTATAAGACAGCTTTGTGTATATCTGAAGGGGCTTTCTTTAGATGTTCCTACAATTCAGCCAGTTTCTACTCACCCCACATTGTGTGTGCTGTACACAATCCAAATTGCAATGATGTGTGATAGTTCCCCTACCACAGTGTGCCATATCTCACAGGGACCTTACGCTGAACTTCTAGTTCAATGCTAGGACGGCAAGCTGAAAGCCAGAGAATCATGCAAGTGTGGTAGGTGAAGATCATAGGAACAAAGTTAAAAATTTAACTGCATATGTTTTTTTGGCTAATTTTTAGCTAGCAGCATTTAGAAGCATCACTGACCATCAAGTTGCTTTTTAAGTAGCAAAGTCCTTTCTGCAAAATGGATTTCCATAAAATAAACAAAATGTTGTAAGCATCCTGCTTAGCTAACCTCTAAATCTATTATACTGACATATTGTTATAAATGAGTGGACTTTGGATATCAGCAGATCGTGAAAGTTTTCGTATCATAACTTTAGTAACTCATTTTTCATTCAGAAAAATGATCAGCTATATCATCTTTAGACTGTTCTTATATAGAACAAAACACACTAGGGATACATTTACCTATTATTTTTGACATAACGTTCCTGGTTCTTTATTTTGTGATTCACTGAGAAGTATAAATCCATTAATATAATTTCTTTTAAGTAACAAATTGAGATAATATTAAGTAGACAAGAGCACAGTTAAGAGTCTGAAAACAGTTCATTTCTTTGTTTTGTCAGGCAATGTGTTGACATAGCCCATGTGGCTGAGGAGGCAGATCCTTCAAAGTATGCATCTAAATCTAACATCCACATAGACATGAGTAGAGATGGGCATGAACCGAAATATGAACCAAAGTTCATGACAAACCAGGCCAGTTCATGTTTCACAAACCTGCAATTCATCAGAGCCCATTTCTGATGAACCACCATGAACTTTAGGCTGGTTTGTTTGGTTCGTTTTTTGGTTTGTCACTACAGACAGCCTGGTGCCGATCAATCAGTTTCCTAGGCAACAGGGGATGGACTTCCTGCAGATCTTCTGCTGACCCGGAAGTGATGGTTTGCTGACCTGGATGTGTCATTTTCACAAACCAAATGAACCAGTTCATAAACTGGGGCAGGTTCATGAAAGTTCATGGTTCGTAAAATGCGACGAGCCGCATGGTTCATTTTTTTCTGGTTCGTGCCCATCTCTAGATATGCACTATAAAATTGCCTTTCTTTCAGCCATTAATTCAGTTAGTTGGAAAAAATAGCATTTCCTCACTAATTTCTTCACATCAGCAGTATTTTAAATATATTGTTTCCAGGTGATTGAGATAATAGCATTTTGGACTTTGAAAGAGGAGTTCAGAATTCCCCTAAATCCATTAATTCCCTATGTATATTTTTTCACTGAATGAATTAATAAAATTAAGATGGAAAAAACATATGGGGTTCTCCACGTTATATCGCAGTTCATCACTGGATTGGCTGCAAGCTCCCAGGGACATTTGGTGGTGGTATAGAGTTAGACAGTCAGCACATAGACTATGCACACAACAAGGAACAGGCCACATGCAGAAGTTATTTCAGCTAGCTTACACATGCCTGGCATAGAATGGATATTGACCCTGCAAGTTTTTTTAAAAAGGGGGGAGGGGTTTGACAAAAAAAGTCAACATGCATTAACAGGAATTCTTTTTGCATAATTAACTGTATTTTTTAAAAAAAAATATATAACCAGGTTCTTATTCTGCCCTATTTTTAGTGTTGTAAAACTTCTGTAACTTTTCTTTGCATTACATTCCAGACCTTACCATAAAGAAAGGGGCTCTGTAAGAGCAGATAGTTTCAGGTGATTAGCTGAGTTGGTCTGTTGTGGAAGAGCAAGATTCAGGTCCAGTAGCACCTTAGAAACTACCTAGATTTCCACGTGTGAGAAGCTGGAGTTCTATCTCTTCCATGACTTTATCACAATGTTGGAAGAAGGGAAAAAAAGGTTGGGCTGGAAAGTGAAGGACACTTTACTTACCTGAACTGTCTTTTGTAACTTTCTGTGCGGAATGAAGTGCACATCTCTAAAATATCTGTGATTACTGCCAATATAAATAGTTATAGGTGAACTCCCTGACACTCGCATGGGTTATCTGCCCCAGGTAGGGTTGCCTAGCTCCTACCTCTTAATTGAGCTGCAGTCTCTGAGTTGACTTTGAGGGGAGTAGTGTGTACTACAGTAGTCCAGTCCTGATGTTGCAATCCATATAAGGGGAAATATAAGGGAAAGAGCAAATTCCTATAAGGTAAAGGGGAAATAGAAGAGACAAGATACTTACTTTTAAAAAAAAACGAAAGCTAGTATTTCACAGAACCTCTTACATTTATTGATATAACAGTACATTGATGTAACAATATGAAATTCCCATTTAAAAAAAAATGCAAACTGCCCCAGTGGCTGGGGGGAGGGGGGATGGCTGCTGTTAGGAGACTGGAGCAGGGAAACCTTCCATGTGGAAGCCCCATTGCCACTGTGCTGTATCAACAGCTGCACCAGGAATGGGGAACCCACACAAGCCTATCCCTCTGTGACTTATTGATTTCAAGGTTCTTTCCTATAAAAGTTCATCAATTTTTGTTCAAGTCATGGAGATTCATAGCATCTCAGAGTGGTGTAAATGCATCACAAGGATAAGACTCCCGGTAACTGTGGGGGGCAAGCTCAGGGGAATACTTGTGAGAAAAGGAGCTGAACATTCACCAAGCTTATATGATCAAACTTCTCAAATAAACAACAGCATATTAAGCATATAATTCTTGTATGTACTCTGAAAACCATCATTTTCTTCATTTTTAAAGATTCAGCTAAAGCCAATTTGCTCCTCCCCAAAACCTCAAAGTTAAAGGCAAACAATGAAAATGGGAAGACAAACTAGATCTGCTAATTAGAAGCAGAAGACAGCTATGCATAGCTATTGGCTAGTGTATAATATCATGATTCCTTAGAGCGTTTTTTGCATCATTTTAAAACTTGAAACTCCTCCTCTAAAAAAGTTAAGACAGTGAATGAATTCCTGACTGCTTCAAGTCACAAGTGATACCTGAAAAATAAAAAGGTAGAGTACTTGCCTGAAGTCTGGGAGTGGGGTGGGGGGACACAAAAAAACACTTTCTACAAACTTAGTCTATCCTGGAAGATACCTTGACACGGCCCGTCTGCTCACCTGGATCCAAGCCATGGTAACATTGAGAATTAACTGCTGTAACACACTGTATATACATTCCCCCTCTCTAAATTAACTCAGAGATTCCAGTTGGTGCAGAATGCTGCAACTTGGCTATTATTGGGAGCTAGGAGGACCATGCATATCACTCCCATTCTGCAGTTACTCCACTGGCTACCTATCAGCTACTGGGCTTAATTCAAGGTATGGCCTATTACATACAAAATTCTTCTTGGCGGACTTCCGGTTTGGGATTCATGGAGGTCTAACGCAGCTCCATTTGTGGAGCTGACCGGATTGCCGTTTTAACCGGCCGGAGGGGTGAAAATAACCCGCGGCCGACTGCTCTCAGGCGGGGAGCAGGCAAAGAACGCTCAAGACCCTAGGGTGAGCTAGATCTCGGACGAGGGGGGGCTCTACACAAGGAGTCTCCCCCCCGATCCTTGAGGTCCCACCTTGCGACGGGTCGGCTATAATCTCTGCGGCAATTTTGGGGCCAATTCGGCTGGCATAAGACCTACATACCCAAGCTTCGATCGGGGAGGGAAGTCGAGAGGAGAATTTAAGATCGAAACAGCGATTACAACCCGAGAAAGCTGAAGAGAAGGTAAAGATCGCTATCTCTTGAAACGGGACAGATTGACAAAAACAGAGAGGAAAGAAAGTAGATTTTTAAACTGCAACAGACTAGTGAAAAGGAGGTGAAGACTCGGCAGGAGTTGTATTTTAAAAGAGACTAAGTTTAAAGAAGTTATTACAAAAATCGGACTATTGTTTTGAATACCTGTGGTTTTGGAGCTGTGGGAAAAAGACACCATCGCGAGACCTGCTGTGGGAAGACGGGAGACAGGAAGTGCGTAACAACAATAGAGTGGCTGGAGGGAAGCGGCCCTTGCCAAAGGACAGGAAGTGGGGAATCGCCATCTTTGAAAGTGGAAGGGTCGTGGCTTCAGCGGAAGAGGAAGTAGGCCATCTTGGATTATAATAACATAGAGAAACCATAGAGAAAAGACGCCCGACATTTTGGATATAAAAAATTAATTTTGGCAAAGATTGGGACATTTAAAAAAAAGGAAAACGTTTAATTATACGCCACGGAGTTGAGGAAGAGAGCAGATTCGTGGGAGCGAGCTAAAGCAAGCCCCACGATGTCGAAAAAAGAGTGGCAATCGGCAATAGAAAATTTGGACAAAAAACTTATAGACATGATGAAAGAACTTAAGGACACGAAATTGGAGCTTATTAAAGAGGTTAAGGAAGTTACACAGACAGTAAAGTCGGAGCTGTCAGAAGTGAAAAAAGGTGTGGAAACGATTAGCAGTGAATTACAAGGAACGCAGCAGAGAGTTAAAACAGTAGAAGACGCGATGGAGAATTTAATAGACACGCAACAAACAGAGATGAGACTGGTGAAGGGGAGGATGTCAGTTGCAGAAACTAAACACATGGAGAAGCAGCTTCGTTTTCGTGGTCTGCCAGAAGTGGAAGGGAAGTCAGCGCAAGAACAGATGACTGAGGTGTTGGCTGATTACCTGGGGAAGGAGGAGGAGGAAATTGTGGCTATCCTAGATGTGGCGTATCGTGTGAACTCGAGAATTGCAACCCAGAGGAAACTACCAAGGGATGTGATCGTGCAGTTTACAACTAGAAATATGAAAGAGAGGATTGTGACAAAACAATTTCAAGATCCATTGGAGATTGATGGCAAGACGATTATTATAATGAAGGAATTGCCCAGATCAGTGTTATTGGACAGAAAAAAATATAGAGTGCTAATTCAGACTTTGAAGGACATGAATATCAGATACAGATGGGAGTTACCGGAAGGAGTGTCCTTTGAGTTTGGAGGGGCAAAAAAACGCATCAGATCTGAGCGGGAGATGGAGAGATTTATCAAGGACAATGAAAAAGACTTACCAACAAAACCATGAATATGGAGTGTAAAGTATTATCTTGGAATGTAAATGGACTAAACTCACCGAATAAGAGAAAAAATATTTTTCATTGGCTATTAAAACAAAAATGTGATATTGTTTGTTTGCAGGAGACCCATATTAGAAAACAGGATGTAAAATATTTAAAATCTGGAAAATTGGGCAAAGAATTTGTAGCGGCTTCCAACAAGAAAAAAAGAGGAGTGGTGTTGTATATAAAAGAGGAGCTGCAGCCAAAATTTGTTATGAGAGATGTGGAAGCTAGATTTGTAGTAGTGGAATGTAATTGGAACTTAAAGAGAGTGTTGGTAGTCGGACTTTATGCACCTAACGGTGCAAAGGAAAGTTTCTTTGAAGACTTAAGGAAGCACCTAGACGATCTTGTATATGACCAGATAATTCTTGCTGGAGATTTCAATGGAGTGACAGATTTGGAACTAGACAAAAAGACTACAAAAGCACAAAAGAAAAGAGGACTATTGCCAAAGCTTTTTTTTGAGTTGATTCAACAAGAGACTCTCGAAGACGTATGGAGGAGAGAATATCCTAAAACCAGACAGTTTACTTTTTATTCTGCAAGGCATCTTACATTATCAAGAATTGATATGATCTGGGCCTCAAAGGACTTAGCGTTATGGACTAAGGAGGTAGAAATAATGCCGATGGTAGGCTCAGATCACAACCCAATTATGTGGAAATTTGGAAAAAGGAGAAAAAGGAAAGCCTGGAGAATAAATGAGGACTTGTTACAGGAAAGTGAGAATATGGAAACATTGAGAAGAGAGACTAAGTTTTTTATACAATACAACGTGAATAAAGAAGTACCAACCAGTAAAGTTTGGGACGCGTACAAGGCGGTTGTAAGGGGCATATTAATGGACTTAAATGGTAGAGCAAGGAAAAAGAAAGAGGAGAAAAGACAAGAGATTGAGGAGAAAATAAAGGCCAAAGAAGCACAGTTAAAAAAGAGACCAGGGAAAAAGAAAATACATCAGGAAATCAAAATTCTTCAAGAACAGTTAACAGCAATGAGTAATAAAGAATTGGAGTGGAACCTTAAAAGACTGAATCAAAAAGCTTTTGAGGGTGCTAATAAACCTGGGAAATATTTGGCATGGCAATTGAAGAAGAAAAGGGAAAAGAAAATAATAAATAAAATTTGTGAAGAAAACAAAACGTATTTGGAGCAGACTACCATTAGCAGAGCCTTTTATAAATTTTACGCTAAGCTGTATAATAAAAAAGAAGTAAACAAGGAATCAATAGCATCATATTTGGAGAAAACCAAACTTCCAGAGGTCTCGGAAGCTTGGAGAAATAAGCTGAACAGTGAAGTAACTGATGAGGAAATAAATATGGCAATACAATCCGCAAATCTAGGAAAGGCGCCAGGGCCAGATGGACTTACGGCTAAATTTTATAAGACAATGGCCAATGAACTGGCACCATTCCTAAAAGAGGTGATGAACGGAGTGTTCAGGGATCAAAGAATTCCGGACACTTGGAGTGAAGCGAATATATCATTGATCCCAAAAGAGGGCCAAGATCTGACTAGCGTGAAAAATTACAGGCCTATATCATTACTCAACAATGATTATAAAATTTTTGCAAAGATATTGGCGGAGAGACTGAAGGGGTGGCTCTCGGAAGTTATAGAGGAAGAACAAGCAGGTTTTTTGCCGGACAGACAAATAAGAGACAATTTAAGGACAGTGATCAATGCTATTGAATACTATGACAAGCGTTGCGATAAAGAGGTTGGTTTCTTCTTTGTAGACGCTGAAAAAGCGTTTGACAACTTAAACTGGGATTTTTTGTTTGCCACTATGGAAAAGCTACAATTGGGAGAAAGATTCATCAGAGCAATTAAAGAAATATATAGGGACCAGACTGCAGCAATCGTAGTGAATGATGAACTGACCAAGAAATTGACGATTAGTAAAGGAACAAGACAAGGTTGCCCGTTATCTCCATTGTTGTTCATATTAGTATTGGAGATTCTGATGATACAAATACGACAGGACGAGGAAATACGAGGAATAAAAATAAAGGACTATTCATACAAGGTCAGAGCATTTGCAGATGACATAATGTTAATTGTAGAAGATCCATTGGAGAACATGCCAAAAGTGATAGATAAGATCAAGGAGTTTGGTGACTTGGCAGGTTTCTTCATTAATAAAAAGAAGTCAAAGATACTATGTAAAAACATGACTAAGCAGAAACAACAATTGTTAATGGAAACAACGGACTGTGAAGTAACTAGTAAGGTGAAATATTTGGGAGTTGAGCTGACTGCAAAAAATATAGATTTGTTCAAGAACAATTATGAAAAATTATGGACTCAGATAGAGAGAGACTTGATCAAATGGAATAGACTGAATTTGTCATGGTTGGGCAGGATTGCAGCAGTTAAGATGAATGTGTTACCAAGAGTAATGTTTTTGTTACAGACAATACCAATCATCAGAGACTCTAAACAATTTGAAAAATGGCAGAGGAAAATATCAGATTTTGTTTGGGCAGGCAAGAAGCCTCGAGTGAAAGTAAAAGTTCTACAAGACGCAAAGGAGAGAGGCGGAATGCAACTGCCCAATCTGAGACTTTACCATGATGCAATCTGCCTAGTTTGGCTAAAAGACTGGATGACATTAAAGAATAAGAAACTATTAGCCCTAGAGGGATATAAAAAAATTTTTGGATGGCACGCATACCTATGGCATGACAAAGTAAAGGTCAACTCGATGTTCCTGCATCATTTTGTAAGGAGAAGTCTATATACAATCTGGAAGAAGTACAGAACTTACCTACAAGAGGGAACCCCCTTGTGGGTGGTTCCATATGAGGTGATAGATCCGAGAGCTGCGGATAATGAACAACAATGTTTAACGTACAAAGAAATAACTAAGATTGAAGTATCTAAACTTAGAATAAAGACGCAAGAGGAACTATCACCTAACTATGATTGGTTCCAGTATAGACAGATTAGAGACTTATACAACTCGGACCTTGCAAAAGGGGGCATACGAACAGAGAACTCGGAACTAGAGCAGACCCTTCTTAAAGAAGACAAGAAAAGAATATCCAAGGTATACCAAGTACTGTTGAAATGGTATACTGAGGATGAGATAGTTAAAACACAGATGGTGAAATGGGCTATAAATTTCAATAAAGAAATAACAATGGAGGCATGGGAATACTTGTGGAAAACTACAATGAAGACAACGACATGCATTAATATTAAAGAGAACATTTTCAAAATGATCTATCGTTGGTACATGACACCAAAGAAGATTGCGCTAGGGAACTTGAATACTTCTAATAAATGCTGGAAATGTAAGAAACATGAGGGCTCCCTCTATCATATGTGGTGGTCGTGTGAGGTAGCTAGGCAGTTCTGGGGGGAAATAATAAGAGAAATGAGTGAAATTTTACAGTTTCAAATAAATAAGAACCCAGAACTCCTGCTGCTAAACTTGGGAATGGAGGGAATTCCAGCCCATCATAGGACGTTGATTTTTTATATGACTGCAGCAGCTAGACTTTTGTACGCGCAGAAATGGAAAGTACAAGAAGTGCCAACTATTGAAGATTGGATTTACAAATTGCTGTATATGGCTGAAATGGACAAGATGACAAGAAAACTGAGAGATCTGGACTCAGGGCAGTTTAACACAGACTGGGAGAAGCTGAAACAATATCTGGAGAAGAAATGGGAGGTGGGAGGAAAACTGTGGCAGTTTGAGAACTACTGAAGTATAATAAAAGTATAAAAGAGAGGGGTGACTTTACTGGGGGAGGAAGAGAAATGTGAATTTATAAGCAGTTAGATTAATTGATTGAGATATATATATATAGATATGTATAGGTTAACTGATAGAACATTGATAGAGAATAATTAATGATAAGGTTTAAACATGAGGATTGAGTAAATAACAATATTTTCTTTCTTTGATAAGATTTATATGCACCAAACTGAATGTACAGAAGAGTTAAATTGATTGATTATGCGAGGAGTTATATAGAATTACCATAAAAAGTTGAAATGAGCAATATATAGAGAACAAATCAAATTGTTTGATTTAAATGTGGGAAATTTTTATGGTTTATGATATATAGGTTTATATAGAAATATTCAAAACTGGAAAACGGGATAAATTGTTTATCTAAAGACGTATAGTTTGGGTGTATAATAAGTAAAGGAGTTAAAGATGTACTGCTTAATATAATGGAGAATGTATATCTGTTTTAGACAGAGGAATTTAATAGAAGTAAGGGAAAAGGGACAGAGGGTGGGAAAGCTGTTGGAAGTCAACAAAAGGGGGGGAAAGGGAGGGGGTTAGAAACGAAAAATTAGGGGAAAATTGACGGTAATGTAAAAATAAAAATGTTCTAACCCAATAAAAAATTTTTCAAAAAAAAAAAAAATTCTTCTTGGCTACAGTCCATCTTATTTATGAAACCAACTCTCTCCCTATGTTCCCTATGGCAGGGTCTATCCTGAAGGAGCTTGGCTGTAAAATGCTATGCTATCTTACATCCCAGAACCAAAGGCAGCCATCTAAGGTGAGTTCAAACATACATAAAATACAGGCATTTCAGTGGTTTTCTTCTTTCAATGTGAGCCTCGCTTCTCTTGACTTCACTTTTGGAATCATATTCTTACCAGTGATTCTATGCGTTTATTTATTTTATTTATGTTATTTATAGTCGGCCTTTCTCACTGACACTCAGAGCAGCTTACACAGTTTGAGTCAGTACAGTTAATTTCAAAGATATTGTAGTAAACAGACATAATTGGGTATCTCAATGTAGTTTCCAAAGATTTAAACCAGGAAGAGTCCAATGCAGAGTTGAATAAATGCTAAAGCAGAGCATAAGCAATTCTAAGACTGAAATATTAAACAACATAAGAACTATCTAGTAGGATCATACTTACAGCAACAAGCAGTACATAGTAGGTTGAGGGCCACTTTTGATGTAGGACTGTGCCTGGTCCAAGCCACCAGGGCCTAACTCACCAGTCGCCCTCAGCACACTGGTCCCTTCCTAATACATGGGGACTGCTCCCCCTGACCAGGTTTCAGTTCTTTGCCATCCTCAGGTCCTATCTTGGGGTGGCTGGCTTCCTAGCCACAGAGTTTGGAATGTACTCCTTTGGGATCAGGGCTGCTACAGTAGCAAGTGTCCTCAGTCTTACATCATCTTGCATCCAGGCCATAGGGAGATGTAGATCTGGAGCCTACTGGGTCTACATTTGTCCAGATCTGGGGGTTTGCACATGAATGTATTATGTATTGGCCATCCCTGCAGGTTGGCTCAAGTCTGTCTGGATATGGAGCATTGTGTACTGGGCTGGTATCTATGCCTCTTCATCTGGATGGGGTCCACAACTTCACCTCGATGGTGCTGTGGACATGGCCTGTTTCAGTGTCATGGGGATGTTTTGGGACTCACTAGTGCTGACAGTTCTTTGCTACATCAGTGTCGAGACCCCCTGATGCCCTGGTCATCCAGCTGTGGGCAGAATGACCTGGGCGGACAGCAGAGCATGTGCCTGAGACATTTTATCATGGCCAATCAGGAACTTCTTCATGGCTCCTTTCTTCAGATGCACATTCTATGGCTGGACTTGCTGGAGCATCCCTCATGGGATGGGGTCACCAACCCGAACCAGTTCGATCTGGAAGAAGGTGGCCAGGACTGTGGGGCAGTTTGTTAAGTCTTGGGGTGGTTTGGTGATTCCTCACCCAGACATTTCCTTCAGAGTGAAGGCTTTGTTCTGGCCTGATGGGGGCACCTGAACAGCTGGGGACAGGACATTTGGTTGCAGAACATCCAGGACAGCTTGCTGGATTGGTTGCCACTCTCGGAGCTTTGGTGGGAGCTGTTTTGTGGCTCCTGTGAATGTTTGGGCATTGGGCAGAGATCCATTTGGGGGAAACAGGGCCTGAGCTCAATTTCCCTATCATGGGGCACAGTGGGGTCTATTAAGGGGTCTGGGGAGTAAGACCTGGCAGGTGCATGCCCAGCTTGGGAACTGTCAGGTCTGCTTCACTGTCAGGTGGCAGGAGATCCACACAGAGATGTCCACCCACATGGTATCCCACTAACTGTCATCCCATGGTCCCCCCCCTGCCAGCAAGAGTCTGAAGGGTGGGGGTAATTGGCTGGCAGGTGGGTCAGGCAATGCTAGGAACCATGCCCTATGCAGTGCCAATCCCCCACAAGCTATAAATCAATAAAATTGTTGCCTCTTTCAACTCTCATGCTTATCTGGTGTGTTCTGTCACCTTGTCCCTTGCGCCATCAGCACCAGCCTGCAATCAACAGTTGCTCATACACACATTCTTTGTAGTGTGTATGTAATGGCTTGCCTGAAGGGGTCAGGAAAGTTCCTGATCTCCTAGCTTTCTACAAGCTGTGCAAAACTGAATTATCCATGTAATTAGGCTGTGATGTAAGGGACTGGTTCAGAGAGAAGAATTGGTACAGCAAAAGGGACTTTCAACTATACTATTGTGTACTCTCTGTTGCTGTAAATATGCTTCGACTAGATAATTTCTGCAAATGTCATGTTTAAATGCTTATGCTTTGTTCCATCTCTGTATCAGATTTCTTATACTGTATGTTACTGTAAGTATGCTCCTACTGGATAGTTCCACACTGTTTAATATGTCACATTCATCTGCCTATGTTTTGTTTCAGCACTGTTTTTCTGTATTGTTTTTCTGCTTGTTTTTAAAATTTCTGCTATCCTTATCCTATTGTATTGTTATTGTTTATTAAATGTAGCAGTCATTGATTGTATAGACTTATACTATGTAATCCACATTGAGTCTCAGTAAGAAAAGAGGATAATAAAATAATAATAATAATATTCGATTTCTATACCACCCTTCAGGATGACTTAGCACCCACTAAGAGCAGTTTACAAAATATTCCATTATTATCCCGACAATAAAACACCCTATGAGATGGGTAGAGCTGAGAGAGCTAGAAGCTGTGACTGACCCAAGGTCACCCAGCTGGCTTCAAGTAGAGGAGTGAGAAATCAAATGTGGTTTTGCAGATTAGAGTCCCACGCTCTTAACCATTACACCAAACTGGCTCTATAAGTAATATAATTAAATAAGTAAATTTGTGGCATGAGTTTTTCTGCTTTTATCTTCCAAGGTGCACAATGCTGCTTTGTATAAAAACATTATAAAAGACTAACAACCTAAGCACAAACATTTTTATTTAGAAGTAAGTCCCCATTGAGTTCAAGGGGACTTGCTTTCAGTAAATATGCTTAGAATGGCAGCCTTAATGTGGCTTCTAATAATATCCACAGTTCTCTAATGCCTTTGTCAGTTTCGCTGTTCAGTGAGGGGGAAATATCCCTGCAGATGGTCTTCACAAAGAGTGAAAGCACTGAAGCATCTCTGAGGTGCTTGAGCTTCGTCAATTTCATATGTTGCCTGATTAGTGAGTGTATCTAACAGATACGCATTCCAATATTGCCATTTATTCCTCCCACAGAGCTGTGCACTGAGCACATGATGCTGATAGAGTCCTACACTTTCATTGCTTTAAGTGAGCAGAAAGTCAGCTACCGTAATGCACAGATCTCACAGCAGGGTTTTTTTGTGTGTGTTGTTAATCCGTCAGGCTGGTGACATTAATCTCTTCCCCCCTCCCTTCTCACATTCAAATATATCCTACAATACCATAGGTGAAGCAAAAAGCACTGTTTAGAGAAAACTGATTATTCTTGGCATATATCACCTTCAATGCAGTGCTGTTTTAAGTCTCATCAGCTAATCATACATGGCAAGCAGCAGCAACCAATGCAAGATGGAGTGTGTGAATGCTATCCCTGTGTGCCTCGATCCCGCTCAGTGCTGCATGTACAACAGAGTCACTTTTCCTCACCCCTGTGTGAAAGCAGCCTAACAAAGGAAGTACTGAACTTCATTTGAGCCATGGGTCACTAGAACTTTGGCTCAGAAGAGCCATACCCTCATCACTGTAAGCACAATCATGCTGTGACAATAGATGGAAGGATCTTCAGGATACAGACAGACATGGTGACTTGGATCCTGAAAGCTCTTACTCTAATATTCAGCAAAAATTGCATGCTTAAATTCAAATTTCCAATCAGATTTAGTAGCAAGGCACTCTGGATACTGCTATATAATTTTTTTTAAAACCAGATGTTGTTGTCAAGTTGTATCTGCTTGTTCGGAGTCTGTGGCTCAGTCCCTGGACTTGCCAGGAGAAGAGGACAGGAGACAGATGGTGGGCAGCTGCCAGCCACCCCAACAGACCCCCAGGGCCAGAACCTGCCAGCACCCAAGGGAGAGAAAGAAGCGCTCAAGCCCCAGAGGGGTCAGAAGGAGCAGGTGGAAACCAGCCAGCCCCACCCTCCAGTGGGAGGCTTAGAGCCCTGCCAGGGGAAGTAAGGACAGTCAGGAGGGGGGCAGGGCAGAGGGAGAAGACACAAGAAATAGGAACAGCCAGCCCTCAGCCAACCAGACAGCTACCTTACCAGCAGGACAGCAGAAGCAGCACAGGGCCACACCCCAAGCTGCAACCAGGGAGGAAGGAATAGAGACCAGGGCTGAATCCACACTTACCAGCACAGCATTAAGCAGGTAGAGTGAGAGCGTCTTTCTGGCACATTTTATGATGTCATCGTGCCATGAGAGCGGCATCATGGTGCGATGACATCATAAAACCCACCAGAAAGATGCTCTCACTCTGCCTGCTTAGCGCTGTGCTGGTAAGTGTGGATTCAGCCCAGCTGAGGCTGCTGGAAGCTCAGAGCAGAGGAAGCTTGGCAGCCAGCCAAGAGAGCACAGCTGTTGCTGTCCAATGTAGCCAAACTAGCTACCCAAGGTGCAACTGCTTGAGGCAGCCCAGGCCAATGCTAGGAGAAAAAAGAGGGGTGTGGCCTGGCAGGTGGAACCTAGAATGAGGGACAGGATATAAGGGAAGTCCACCCAGGGTGGGGTGCGGGTGCGAGTGGAGGAGTAAGGCTGATAGCTGGATGGGGCCAGCTGTCATGGAAGGCTGCCAGGAAAAGTTCAGGTTGAGGAGACCTGCAAGTGGACTGAGAGGATGTGAGGGTGAGGTATACTCCCCTCCTTCCACAGTGGGATCTCACATATTCCCTGAAGGTCCTTTAAGGTGGAAGTCAGGCAGGCAGGCGTCTCACCGGACGGCACCCTTGGCAGAACCTGACACTGCTGATGGATGGCCAGTTGGATTCCACCCCAGAAGTTATGGCCAGGGCTTTGGATGCTATGACTGGGTGGATGAAACAGAGTCAACTGAAGCTGAACCCTATGAAGACAGAGGTCCTGTATCTGAGCCAGGGGTTGTTGAGCTTGGAAATCCAGCTCCCAGCCATAGACGGGGAACCTTTGATGCTTGCATTGATGGTGAGGAACCTAGGTGTGATTCTGGATGCTTCCTTATCAATGGAGGCCCAGGTCTCATTGGTTGCCAGATCTGTTTTTTTCTATCTTCAGCAGTTCAGACAACTTGCACCCCACCTCTCTACCCATGACCTAGCTACAGTGATCCATGCAATGGTCACCTCTAGATTGGACTACTGTAACTCATTCTACACAGAGCTACCCTTGAAACTGACCTAGAAGCTGCAACTGTTCCAGAATGTGGTGGCATGGTTCCTTACAGAGACTCTGTCCAAGACACATAGTCGACCTGTGCTGTGCCATCTTCCAGTTGAATTCCAAATCAAGTTCAAGCTGTTGGTTTTAATCTTTAAAGCCCTTAGTGGACTGGGACCTGCATATCTATGGGACTGTCTCTCTCTTTTTGTTCCCCGGACAGCATTACACTCAGCAGATGAACATTTGCTGGTGTTCCTTGGCCCCAAGGATATTCACCTGGCCTCAACCAGGTCCAGAGCCTTTTTGGCTCTGGCACCAATCAGGTGGAACACTCTCCCAGTTGAGATCTGGGGCCTGCATGACTTATTACAGTTCTGCTGGGCCTGTAAAACAGATATGTTCTGTTGGCCCTGTGACTGCAGTTTGAGGAGCTGGCAAATTATCCTACTGATCTCTTGCCTGCTCTGCTCCGTTTCTGCTTTTGCTTCTGCTGTTTGATTTGATTGGCTGTTCCTGCCCGTAGTAACGTGTGTCTGAAGTTACTGGTTTGCTGCATCTTGGAGGTCCTTTTCAGACATGTTTTATTTTTTTATACTGCTTTATTCTGTATTTTATAGTTTTAGTGCTGTTTTATATATTGTTGTATTTATTGTTATTCATGATATTGTAAGCCACCTTGAGTCTGCCTGTGGGGAGGGCAGGATACAAATCTAATAAATAAATAAATCTCTTGGATTTTTTTCCCTATGGTTAGCTTGGCTGACCTGTAAAATAAGAGTCATGCATTAGTATGCATTTGTTATTGGTCTCCAGCCACATCCCATTCTTAGTAACTCTTCTAAGTGGGTACTTCCCCTGTGACCAATACACTGCTTCAGTTTGCAAACATAATAGCAGAAAATTTGCACTGGAGGAGGGAGATGTATATGTTCATAATCATGTTGCTTAGGACTATACCTCTTAAGAAAAGCAAATTCATAGGTTAAGAGAGAACGTATGATTCAAATGGATTTCAAGAGCTCTCTACATCAACTCTCTATATAAATCCAAAAACATTGCAGTTGACAGTAATAGCAAGGTATTTTTATAGAAATAATGCACCGGAGCTTTGGGCATGCCACTTTCAGCAAATATAACTATACATTCTTAAGTAACTTTAAATTTGCATTACTGTTTAGGATTGCCAGGGGATATATGCACCAAATGAAAACATACTTTAAAGCATGTGAAAGGTAACGTTTGCATTTTATTCATAGCAAATAGAAAAAAAAACCCTACCATGAGATTTTGTTAAAAGCTCTGCCAAATCCATATCAGGTTGTTTATTTGTTAGAGCCAGAACAAAGGATAGCAGAGAGAATATCTGATAAAGGCTGAATGTCTGCTACAAAAAAAGCACTGTAGTTTATTGAAAATGCAGCAGTTTGATGGCTAATTCACATAGTATACTTAGCCAAAAAAAACCAATACCCCCTTATAATTTTAAAACTATTCCTGCCTTCAACATCTTTCTCTTTCTTGTTATTTTCCGAAAATATTTTAACTATCAATATGCACGACTTGGAATGCTAGTTAGACCCATTTTTGTTTTACCTAGGCAGGCTTCCTTTCACAGCTGCTCTTTTGCAAACTTGGCATTAGTGGTCTTAATTTCTCATATAATGTGATTGCACATGGGACAAACTTCAGTTTCATATATTGCTGGATGATACTTCTGGTTGCCAGGTTACAATCTGAAAATTCCCGTTCATCTTTACTTCCTCTGCTGCAATGAGGGATGAAAGAGGCTCCCATTCCTACCCACCCATCCCCCTAGCCTTCAGTCCTTTCATGTGGCTCTCTCTCCTTCTCCTGTAGCAGATCTGCAGGTAAGCCACACAGCAAGGGCGGAGGAGAGAAACAGGCAAAAGAAGCAGGAGTAAAAAGGTTGGGCTAATCCGTAATGCTTTTAACATATCCAGCTAGCAATAATTTTAGATCTTCAGACTGCAACCTGGTAGCTGTGACCAACAATTCTATCAGAGCATGACTGCAGTTGAGAACTTAAAGCCCATGGGAGCATTAGACAAAACATGGTTTCTGGTTTATATCCATAGGTAGAATAAAGGCCACTACTTGTACTATCCTTTTTTTTTTTTACTGTGTATGATATTAGTTCACAACAGCACCACTTGTACAGAAAAAGATGATCCTGGACCATCAGATAAGCAATTCAGCATTAAAGCATTGTGTACTCAAAGACTTTGCAGATTGAATTTATTATGGTGCACTTTCTAAGCATGGACAATGCTTTTTGAGGTTATGTTGGCAGAAGTCTCTTTAGTGTGGTTAGCTGAGCAAGGAATTGCTGGAACACTTGTGGAATGACGGTCTTCCTAATTCCTAATATGTGTGACGGTCATGTGCTATTTCTGGTGCCATGGGACCAACTGTTAACATGTTGGTGCTGAAGGAGCACGAAGGCACTCACTGTGGATGAGATTGTATAAACAATCAGATATTTGGGGTTTAAAGCCATTATCTGAAGTGGTTAGCAACTGTGATTAGTCATGATTTTACTAATTCACTTGTTTCTTGCACAATGCAATTACACCTGCAAAGGTTTGATTAAAATGTCCACTGTGTAATATTCCAATCCTACACACATTTCACAGAAGTAACTTCCAAGGAATACTATAGGATTTGAATCAATATAGTGCATGGAACTGCAAATCCCCTTTGTCTAATTCAGGAAAATGAAAAACAATGCACCATCAGTGAACAACAATTAGCTTGAACTTTGATGAACTGTCTAAACTATCCATCCACTACACTGAAACATAGAAACATTCTCTCAGGTGTAGGCATCCTCAGTTCTTCTCTGCTGCTCTGACTTATAAGCATGTATGAAAAGAATGACCTTAGCGCCCTGTAAGACCCATTATCTCTATTGTCAAATCATTCTCTACAGTCTCATATAAAGTTACAGGTAAATGCCAGAGTTGTGTCTTAACACTAGCCACTGGATAGCTTTCAGCTACAACTGCTTAAATGTTAGACATTGTGTGTAAGGAAGAAAGAACTAACAGGGACATTTAAGGTCACACTGTATTTCTTACCCACTGACCTGAATAGCAATAGCGGTATGTCCATGAGCAATAGGATAAAATAATATTATGCTGTTTGAGTGTGCCGCCTACTCCCTACAAGTAGATTACAGTGGCAGATTGATATGAACATTCTTTCTTTTAATCATAACATCAGAAATAGCATGCCACCTAATGCCATAAGGTGTACTGAATCAGATGTGACATAGCAGCAAACTTCTCATCATGAAGGAAAGATTGAAACTATGCATGATGCTTTTCCAAAATGATACCAGCCTCTTACAGTAGCATCAGCAGCAGTTATACCCTTCTAAGCCTATACATTTTAATGGGCTTACAAGGATGGCACTATTAAATAGCCACTTTTTGGTCACCTATGGTAAATAAAGATCATTTCCTAGTGACTAGACTGGAAAGCTTTGTAAAACAGAAAAGTATAGTGTCTTTGCCCTCCTATTTGGAATAAAGAGACGAACACAAGGCTTGGGCGAAACAGGACCATTTATTGACCGATTAATTATAACTAATAACCTAATAACATAATAACGGCAAGGGTATAACTAGCGGTACTGGTTGAGCCAAGGGGTCACCCGGACCTGCTCCTTGACCTGCATGGGCAAGCACCCCCTGCCCCAGGCGCGAGCCATCCATTGCATGGCTGTAACCCGGCCGGCCAGGAGAATGGTTCCCCCCATTAAAGCACCATACACCCCAGCCGTAAAGCCCGAGGGAAGGCCTTTTCCAGGGGGTCCCAGGGCAGCCTGCCCTCTCAGCTGGCAGCCATAAAGCCCACCAGCCGATCTGAGACAGACCCCCATTCCCCACCAATGGGGATGAGCCACCGGGTGCTCACCAGCCCGCTCTGCCTACCCAAACTAACCTGCCAACACTCAAAAACCAAAACAACCTAAACCTAAACCAGCAGTACAAGGTATGCGAAAACACCCCTCACCAACAGCCAAACAGGTGAGAAGCAAAAAAATTCCTACCTGGCCCTGTAAACCAGCGACCAGCTGATCCTGTACTGCCGAAACATGGGGAGTGGAGGGTGGGACAAGCTTGTAAGGGGAACTGCAAAGAGGGAAAGGCAAGGCCGGCCTAAAACCGGCCAGGCCACGCCCCCTCAAACACCCGGATGCCCGGGAAACCTCCTGCTCTTTCTCCAGGCAGGAGGGCAAAATAACGGCGCCTGGGTAAGCCGCTTTCTTTTCAGGCTATCAAAATGATTAATGTAGCAAGGCAGGCTAATATGTATTTTGAGGACTGGAACCATTTCTTGGTGTATTGGGAAGAATTAATATCTTCTATTTGGCTCCATAAAGAACAACAGATAAAACGTCTGTAATTACAGTGGAAAACATTTCCTACATATTCTGTTACCAGAGTAAGCAAATTCAAATACTTAAGCTTGAATTGTAGTAGCATAGTGGTTAAGCAGTTGGGTTTTAATCTCACTACTGCTAGGAGCTCAGAAAGTGGCCTTGGGAAAGCCAGTCCTCTCAGCCCCAGCTCTCCAGTTGTATTGTGGGGATAATAATAATACTGGCTTTGTTCATTGCTTGAATGGGGCACTAATCTGTCTAGAAGAGCACTATATAAGCACAGTCATCATCATCATCACCATCATTACCAGGGGGTTTTTTTCTGGGAAAAGAGGTGGCAGAACTCTCAAGAGGGAAATGAGGAAGAAACACACGGGATTCTTTCAAATATTATTTTCACGCACTATTGCCCAGTATTTTCAAGAGGTGCCAGAACTCCGTTCCACTGCATTCCTGCTGAAAAAAAGCCCTGATTATTACTAAGAATAGTAGAAGGGAAAAACTTGTCTTGTCAACACTTAACAGACGAAATCAGATTCATAGGCTTCGGCTGTGTTCAGACATCAACACTTCATCATTTAAGGAAATAAAGGTTAGTAGGTAACTTGTCCCATATAGCAGAAAAAAACAATTTTCTAAAACTGTTATCTTCTCTCAGAAGAAATACTCAAATACCAAATAGTGTTTGTAAGTTAAACTAGGCAATGGCCCTGGATCCACAACACTATAACATCAAGACTAGTCTACTGTAATGCACTTTACATAGGTCTCTCCTCAAAGTCAATTCAGAGACTTCCAGTTGGTACATATCTCCACAGCTTGGTTGTTATCAGGAGCTAGGTGGGCAATGCATATTTCTACCATTCTGCAGACACTCCCCATCAGTCACCAGGCTATCACATACAAAGCCCTTCATGTCCTGGGTCCTTCACAGACTGCTTCTCACCCTTTGCTCATCTGAGCAGGACCTTCTGCAAAAGCCATTCCACAAATGGGAAAAATCAACAACTGCCCACACATGTATATTGTCTATTGTGTCCCCCACCCCCATAGAATAGCCTGCTTGACTAGGTTAGGAAGGCTCCCACTCTCCTGGCTTTCTCCCATCTATGCAAAGCTGAGTTGCTCAGAGGGGCTTTTGTGCACAGGTAATAACCATTTTATAACCATTTTATTACAGCTGTACTGTAATAAAATGGTTCAGAAAATTGCATAGGTAAAGGAATAGAGACAGAAGACTATACTATTGTGGTCTGTCTGCTCTGTAGGTATATTCCTTCTATTTAATTTCTTTCTGCATCATTTAATGTGTCCCATTTAATTTCTTATGCTTCATTATCAGGTTTGTTTCCACTTTGTTTCGGGTTTTTGGTTGGTCCCAGATTTTCACAGTTCGAATCCTATTGCACTGTTCATTGGTTATCTTATCCTGTTGACTGTATTTGAAGTACACTACATATTTTACTCAGTAAGAAAGGCAGATTATAAATTATATAATCAAAAATAAATAAATAAAAGTGTGAGGGGTTAAACTTGCATCAAATAAAATATAATCCTCCATTGGTTTTATGATCCCAAACTGTTCTCATCTGTTATGGAAAGAACATTCCTTTCTATTCTGCCTCCATCTTTGGCAAGCTAGAACGAAATTGTTCTTCCCATCAGGACAATTATGGTGGTTTGCTCTCTGTATTGCACATAGGGAAACACAAAGCCAGAGGTTAACATTGGTTCTGTCTTCCTCCTGGCTTTCCTTACTCCATTATCGTCTTTCCTGGTTCTCTTTCAGCTACTTATTGGCCTCTTAATATTAGTATTTATAATAATAATGAATAATAATTTATGCAAAATATGTCCTCTTTGTTCACTATTTAGAATTAAAACAGAAACTTTTCTATAGAAATTAAATATTGAACTACACTACAATTACTTGCGCTGTGTGTTATAGCTTAGGATGTCTTAGGATGGGGGACGGAGAGATACTTTTATAAGTTCTTTGGAGACAAAAAAATGTGGCATCACACTGAGGACGTGTACATAAATTTACTAGGTTTTTTTTTTTTTAATTTAGTTTCGGGAGCCTCCCCGACTCCCTTTAAAGTGTCTGCTGCTTCTACATTTCAATATTTTCTTTACAGCTAATAATTAGCATGCCAGTGTGTCGCAGAAGTGACAGGTAAAATTATCCTGAAAGAACATTAAAATATTCTCTGGATAAACTATTATATTAAAATATGTCTGAGCTGTGATTTTTTCTTTTCTGTTTCAGGTCATAAAAATATTACTTTTAGCAGCAGAAATTACCATGAATTAAGTCATCCCTTTTTTAAAAAAAGTGAACACAATATGTTCTTTGGGCAAGCAAATGCTTTAAAATTAAAAAAAAAAAATCAGCTCCCCTTTGCATACCACCCAAGGTTCAAAATGTCAACCAGCAGCATGTGAACAGGAGCAGAAAAAAAATTTAAAGAGCTTCTCCAGCCTTGATATTATCATTTTCTTAGAACTATGCTTAAAGATGGTCAGGATCTAATTCATATATAATCCATAAGTAAGTCTGTTGGCCTACCCAAATTTGGATCCCTAATTATTCAAAAGTTAAAGTGACATAATAAAAATGGGAACTACCGAATAGTATTCCTGAAGGATTCTATGAAGTATAAGTCAAACTGGACACAGAGAACTGCCTATGAATTTATCAAGATGAGAACTCAGGGACTGTCATTCAACATACTTGATTTTACAGCATGTACAATCATCCATCTGTCTGCATGGTAAATAAGGAAATCGAGAGCTGGGGTGGGGAAATTGAGACTACACCCCATTGAGACTACACAGAAGCAAAAGTAATCTGAGGGTGCAAAATGGACATAAGAGCATGGCTTGATGAGACTAATGGCCCTTCAAGTCCAGCATTCTGTTTCACACAACGCCTATCCATTTGTTCTGGAGTGTCAACAAACAAAGCATAATCCCCTAATGTTGCCACCTAGAACTGGTATGTAGAGGTTCATTGCCTCTGTTGGAGGTTTCCTTTAGTCACTGTGGCTAGTAACTATTTATGAACCTATCATTCATTAATCTGTCTAACCCTATTTTAAAGCCATCTGTGTTGATGGTCATCATGGCTGCATCCACCAACAGTGAATCCCACAATTTAATTACTTATTGAATAAAGACGCATTCTCTTTTGTCCATCCTGAATTTAGCCAATCAACTTCATTGGATGCCCTTGAGTTCTAGTATTGGGGGGTGGGGGTGAAAGAGACTTCTCTCTATTTTCTCCTCCCCATTTGTAATTTTATAAACATTTTCCACTTAACTATCTCCTTAGATTTTCCATGTAGTAAAGGAGCTTGGATTTGTTTTCTCTGCTTACAGATGAAGCTGTTTTAATTATTGGGACTCAGCCCTAGAATGTGTGGAACTATTATGAAACAGACTTTTGGCCCATTGAGCACAATTTCATCTGCTATGACTGGTAGCAGCTCCGCTCTAACTGGAGATGCTGAGTATTGAACCTGGGACCTTTAAACATGCAAGCTCTGTCTCTGAGCTTGGTGAAACATTTGAATAACATTCAAAGCTGAAAACCTTGTCACTGACTAACCACATCAGACACCTGGTAAGGGTTTCTAGCTCTGAGAACGTGACAGCTAAATAAGCTTATGCCTTTGTGCCTTTCATTTTGCTAAATCAATTGTTCTGTGCAATTATGATTTGAAGCTACTTTAGCTATTTATTTCTACACAGAGAATGTTGGACATTGTCACATTTTTCCATTTGAGCCTGCAGCATTTCAAGGCATCCTAGAGATTGGAAAGACATATCCCAAGATTAGATTTTTGGCTGTAATATGCCTTTGCCTGGGTGGCAGGGTCACAAAATAGCATGATGTGCCTTTCAGAAGCGTTGCCATACATCATAAAATGCTGCTGACTTTTTTGCAATACATGCAAGTTTTTTGTTCTACGTTGCACTTTTATACCATGATAGCCCTGAAAATGCTACTAACATTTAATTAGGTAGGTAAATGATTATTATAGGAAACGGCAGTGCTGATAGAGAACATCTGTGACTAAGATGATGTCTTTAACGTGAACTTGTTACTGAAATAGATTTCTTTTAGTGTAAGCATTTGTATGAGCCACAGTCAACCAGTGATCAACCTAAACTGTTTGTCTCATTACAGACAGCCTACTGGTACTTCCATATTTCATGCCATCCATATTTTTAACTTCAAATGTACACTGAAGAAAGAAAACAGAAGGCGGAAAAACGGTACGGAATCAACAGGTTTTTGAATAAGCATCCACTGAAGGGACAGTTCCCAGATCAGCCTTGCGAGGATAGGAAGTGGCCTGTATGCTGCTTGTTATTTATCACTGAAGCAGGGGAGAAAAAATGCAGTTAGCATTTTTTGCTCACTTGCCTAAGAAGTAGTAGCCATTCCACACACCCTTCAGTATCTTTTGGCTTGTGGTTGCAAGGATAGGTGTTATGTTTAAGTGCACATATAAAGCTGCCTTTAATGAGAGCATTGGCCTATCTAGGCCAATATTGACTACACTGACTGGCAGCCATTCTCCAGAGCCTCAGGCAGAGATGTTTCATATTACCTAGTACCAGGTAGGTAGCCATGTTGGTCTGCAGCAGAACAGCAGGATTTGAGTCCAGTGGCACATTAGAAACAAACAAGATTTTCAGGGTTCTAGAGTCAAGACTCCTTTCTTCAGATTCAGGGAGGAGTGAAGATACCTGAGCCTTTATATTCCAGTAAGGAGATGGGTGGGGGGAAGCAAAAAAGCCAGGATGTAAAGGGACAGTGCAGCTTGATTGGGGCAGAAATTAGCATCTGTAGTGAGATAAGAATCCTACATCTCTATTCAGCCCCAGGGGTTCCATTATCCTGAACCTATAAATGAACTCAAGTTCAGCAATTACCTAGTACTGATTCCCTTTTAACTCAAAATGTTGAGAACTGTCTGCATGCAAAGCAGATGGCTCTGCCATGATCTCTAAAAGCTACAATAAACACTGAAATAAATTGCAGCATCTTTTTTGCAAGAAGCCAGGCCATGGCAAGCAACTGTAGGTTTATTACTTCTTATTGCAGGTCTGAATGCTGTCATCACACTCTAGAACTGAAATGGGAGAAAAGGAAGTCCTGACACATCTGTGGCTTGTCCCATCCTATGCTTCCTCATCCTGTTGTTGGCTCATTTCCCTCACCCAATGAGCAGAACATCTTCCCGCAGCAAGTCAGTGTAAAGGAGCCAAAACTACAGAGGAAGCGGACAGTAGGAGTCATGCGTGGTTTTCTTCACCACCCCAGGAATGTTGTACAGAAGTGTTAGATGCACAGGGAGATTTTGATGGGGAAGTACTTTATGACTCTTCCACAGGTCATTTTAAGGTATCTCTGGTTCGCTTTGGGGGTCTGTGTAGACTTCCTTGATATATATGTGGGTGTAGCAGAACTCTTAGGAAGGGCAGCAGTATAATGTTAAGAGAGGGATGGGAACAAGATATTGAAAGGTGTGATCTAGTAAGGCAGTGGAGCTCCAGAGGAGACTGATGGGAAAGCAAAGGGAACAAGCAGGTCCAGGGGTTAGCTAGCAGGTATCAAGGAGGTATAGTGAGTAGAGATGGGCACGATCCGCATTACGATCCAAAAAAACTCACGATAATGGCGATCGTGCGATCGTGACTCAGCGGATCATGATCGGCCATGGCCAACGATCCAGCGATCAGGAGGGGGCTGGATCGGGGCTGGATCGTGCTTGGATCGGGAAGCCAGACACTCAGGCGCCAGTAATTTATTCCCGGGGCAATGGAGCCAGGGGAATGCCTGAGCTGTGTTTCCCCTCCTTCTGTCGCCCTGGAAACCTGGGCCGATTCAGATGACTAACCTTAAGGCGCTTCAAGCCGCCCTCTTCCGGATCGCGACAGGGAAAATGCGAAATATCGTGTTTCCTCGCGCGAGTTTTGCGCAACGACGTGCAAAACTCACGCGAGGAAACGCGATGTTTCACATTTTCCCCGTCGCGATCCGGAAGAGGGCGGCATGAAGCGCCTTAAGGTTAGTCATCTGGAATCGGCCCTGAATGGAAGCCCAGCTTTCCTTGATCAGCAGGGCTTCCTTCCAACCACGGAGCAGCAAAGCAGTCACCAGTTGGGAGAAGACACCCAGGGGATGGAGGGGGAAGGGGGTGTTCAGTAGCCATGGTCACTCCAATCTCATCCCTGCAAACCCTGATAGGCAGCTCTGATGGCCAAACACAGACGGCCAAACACAAACACAGATGCCTCCGACATGACCCACTGTTCCTTTCTTGCCAGCGCGCTCCTTTTTGGCCTGGTGGGCAGGCACATGGGGGGTGCCACCGGCGAGTGGCCAGACCCCCTGCCCCCTGAGGGGAGGCGGCTTGTCGCCATCTCCCCGTGCCCGCCGGGCCCAGTGGCCACTGCCAACACCCACCATCCCACATAGCTGGGAATAGCAGCGCGCTCCGCTTTGGCCTCCATGATCCACGATCCACGGATCAGGAATAGGAGATGATCGGTGTAGATCGTTTAGTTGGGATCGTCACTGGCGCTGGGATCGTCACTGGCGCTGATCCACGATCAGCTGGACCGGCAATTTTTTTTGGATCGTGCCATCTCTAATAGTGAGTAGCTGACTTGGTAACAGGTTCCTCAGATTGAAATGCAGGCACAAGCTCTGAACATTGTATTGCAATTCTAGACATTAAGTGGTTTGTTTGCCTATGTTTTTGCATTGCACAAGTTTGCCCAGTTTCTAGTTTCCTTTTTTGGTCTGGTAATACACTCAATAAGGAAAAAGTATTGAGCTCTCAGAGATCTGTGTTTGGTGCCTAAAATTATCATAGGACATATCGACCATGAACAACAACAAAAAAATGGCCCCATGAGACAGATTGGAAAAGGTGGCCAGTCACATGCTTAAGGACTGTATAAATTGCACCCCAACTGAATGTTGATAACTATGTGTAGTGACTGTTTCACCATTCAACTCTCTTACTAACACATTACACAACCAGCTTGGTTGTGTGCTAAATGTGGGTTGAGCTGCATACTGGATATATGGTGTGGCAAAGGCACTGCTTCTGCAGAGCAACTCCACCTACATTTTCTATTTGTTCAATGGTAATTCTAAAGCAGGGTTAAGATAGATTTATAGAGATAAGAAAATCTAAACTGACTGCTCTGTGCACCGAGAGCTACAAATCAGATCAGTATCTAGAGCTTTCTCTGATTATTTATCTGCAAGTGACAGCATGCATTGTTTATTATATTGGTAGCCCTTGAGATATATTACATTTATGAATTGTGCCCCCAATTAGACAAAGTCATATAAAGTGAGCCGATAACTTATGCATGGTTAACGCTCCTAACCTTCAGCCATGCAGCTGCACAATATCTTTCAGGTCATGCTTAAACATTGGAAATGCTATAGCTATGAAAGAATGCTATTTAAATTGGCCACTTCAAGGCTATTCACTCAACCACTGAGAGTATGGCAGCTTTTGAATCCGGGCAGATATCCCATCCACAATACGTACCTGCTGCTGAGCAAAACTCCAGCATTAGAGCAAGAAGAAATATGAGGGAATTGTTGCGAGCTCACCTACCTAGGAAAGACAGAAATATAGCTGAGAGGGTTAGAAGAAATCTCAGAAAAGAGGACTGTTCCACCAGTGGTAGTTTGGATCCAGCCTTAAGCATCGGTCCCGGATTTTGCAAATCAGTAGGGGACACACTACACAGCTGTCTTCCCCAAACCTACTTTCTGGATTTCAAGCTATAAAATCAACATACAAACCTGTGATGTTTCTTTGCCCCCCCCCCTTGCATGGCCTAGGCTCTAATAACGGCAAGGGGGTTGTTGTCACTCCTCTGACTCTCCAAGAATGGAAGCCAAAGGAATGGGCCCTCTGAGCCCTATGAGGTAAGGCTGAGGGACTTTGGAATGTTTAGTTTGGAGAAGAGGAGGTTGAGGGGGGACATGATTGCTCTCTTTAAATATTTGAAAGGCTGTCATTTGGAGGAGGGCAAGGAGCTGTTCCAGTTGGCAGCAGAGGGTAGGACCCGAAGCAATGGGCTTAAATTACATTCACAAAGGTACCAGCTGGATATTAGGAAAAACGTTTTCATGGTCAGAGTAGTTCAAACGTGGAATCAGCTGCCTAGGGAGGTGGTGAGCTCCCCCTCACTGGCAGTTTTCAAGAAGAGGCTGGATGAATACTTGTCATCAGAGATGCTTTAGGCTGGTCCTGCACTGGGAAGGGGGTTGGACTAGATGGTCTGTATGGCCCCTTCCAACTCTATGATTCTATGGTTCTATGATTCTATGAATACCTTTCTTCCTTTATAAACTCTCTTGGATACACACATTAATGTGGTGAGGGGGGTTGAGTGTGTCAGTGAAGCTGAGAGCAGCACCATCAGCAGCACAGGCTTGTCCAAGAGTATAAACTCCTGGAAGAGTCACTCAAACTCAGACACCAGATGAAGATACATCCACCCCTTCAGGAATCAACGGTACATCAGCAGAAGAGAATTGACTGGTCGAATGGTGATAGGAGTGAAGGAATTCTTGAAGGCTAGCTACTGGGCAGCAGCAGTAGTGAAGTGAAACTGGCAGAGGATTTTTCACAGACAACGACAGTATCACTTCAGCCAACCCTGGTTACTGTGCAGAAGAAGGCAATGGTAAACCACTTCTGTTAATCTAAAACCTTATGATGAGACAATGCAATAGAAAGTTGTTGCCACCCAGCAGCCTGTTGTGCTTGGTACATAATCCCATAGGCCATAACTTAAGACCTCACCAACCAGAATCAAGAGAAGCCCAAAGATAATTAGGATGGGATTCGATGCAAATTATAGTTTTCAGGTTCCTCTACCATCTGATCAGTGTTACCCAATAGAATGCACAACTTCTGGGAATCTTCCAGATTTACCATGTCATTGCTCATTTATTCCCCCTCCCAACTCTAAAATTAGTGCTGTTCTCCTGGCTGAACAGCCCTAACAAGATAACAGGGAACAAGAATGAAGCAGCTCAGATGTGCCTTGCTAGCAAGACTGATATATTAATTGTTATCTTAACCCCTGATGGAATAGGGCTCTGTTGCATCACAAACCTAATGTACATCCTCCGCACACACCCAACTCATCCATTTCCCTGTCATGTCTAGGGTAGATGTTATATTGTGTTATAAAGGAAGAGTTTTCAGTGGCAACAATGGACAATGAGTAACATGAATATTATTGACACTTATTGTTCACAACCATCTTCTAATATGTTTCTTCAGTATTAACTTACAGTTGATGTCCGTAACAATCATAGAAGCACTGTCTTGTTTTGGCAAGCACATCATACCTTGAAACATAGTTAGAGACTTTTTTTAAAAAAAGAAAGAATAATGCAGGGGCGTTAATACAGTCAAAGACACTATATAGGAGAAGATATGTGCTAGTGTTCCTAAAGATATTTTTTAAGGTGCTACTTAACTAGAAACTTGCACTATTGTGAGTGTCTCCAGCAGTTTGTTTAGGAGTAAGATCAAATATAGTCGAAAATCATTGATAGATTTCTATTATAATAAACTGTTCAGAAAAGGACAAATTGAAAGAGTATATTGAAATTCCTTTTATTAGGTGAGGGGATTGAGTTTTATTATTTGATGTTTTGGAGTATGGGTTGTAAATTACCTTGAGCCATGGGGAAGCCAGGCTATAAATGGGTAAATAATACTGTAGATTTGCACAAATTTGCATTTGTACAAATTCTAGTGTAGATGCACTGACAGCAGAATCCTAAACAGAGTTATGTCAGTGGATTTAGAGGGTGAGATTTTGCTTAGGACTAGAGATGGGCACAATCAGAATCACGATGTGAAAAAAACCCCGATAATGGCGTTTGCGCCATCGGGACTCAGCTAATAGGTTCCGTCCATGGTGACCGATCCAGCGTTCGGGGGGGGGGGGTTGATTGGGGGTGCCATTGTGATCTAATCGGAGAGCCAGACACTCAGGCGCCAATAATCTATTCCCCTAGCAACGGAGCCAGGGGAATGCCTGAGCTGTGTTTGCCCTCCTTCTGTCACCCTAGAAAACCGAATGGAAGCCCAGCTTTCCTTGATTAGCAGGCTTCCTTCCAACCACGGAGCAGCAACCCAGGGGAGGGAGGGGGAAGGGGGTGTTCTGAAGCCATGGGCACAAAGGTTTTTTGCTTTTTAAAAAACGGGGCTTTGTAGGAGGAATGGGTGTTTTTCTGTCTGTCACTCTCCATTTTTAACCTGCTTTTAAAACACTGTATTTTGTGGGAAAACCTCATTCACAGTTCTGTGTGTGTGTTTAAAATATGCTTTTTGAAGACTGGCTGCTTGCTTTTAAAATTGGGTGGGGAGGAATGGAGGATTCTGTCCCTGCTTTTTTTAAAAAGCTGGCTGAAACCTGTTGACGGGGTGTCTCTCTCTATTTGGAGTGGCAGGGATAGATCCCCCCTCTGCTCTAAGTGTGTGTGTGTGGGTGGGTGTGTGCGTGCGTGTGTGTGTGTGAATCAGGGCCAGATTGACGGGGGGGCAGGGGGTAGTCTGCCCCCAGTGCCGCCAAAGAGGGGGTGCCGGCCGCAGTTGCCAGCCCCAGGAGCACGCCTGGGGAAAGTTGAATGGTGCGGGCGGCCTCCCAGCCACCTGCGCTGCCTTTTGCCTTTCCCACAGGACAAGGGGTGGCCAGCTTACAGGAAAAGCAAAAGGCAGCATGGGTGGCTGGGAGGCTACCCGCACCATTTGACTTTCCCCAGGACAAGGGGCATGCGGGCAAGCCGGCCGCCCCTTGTCCTGGGGAAAGGCAAAAGGCAGCACAGGAGGCTGGGAGGCCGCCTGTGCCATTTGCCTTTCCCCAGGACAAGGGGTGGCCAGCTTGCGGGAAAAGCAAAAGGCAGTGCAGGTGGCTGGGAGGCCGTCCGCGCCGTTTATCTTTCCCCAGGACAAAGGGCATGCGGGCAAGCCAGCTGTCCCTTGTCCTGGGGAAAGGCAAAAGGCAGCGCAGGAGGCTGGGATGCTGCCTGCGGCATTTGCCTTTCCCCAGGACAAGGGGCGCGCGGGCAAGCCGGCTGCCCCTTGTCTTGCGGGGCAGGTGAATGGCGCAGGCAGCTTCCGAGCCACTCGCGCTGCCGCCAGCTCCGCAGCGCACTGGGACAGCCAGCTTGCTGCATGGGCGGGGGGGGCGACCCAGGAGCGTGCATGCTCATCGCCGCCTCCCCGTGCCCGCCAGGCCTGGTGGCCGCTGCCACCAACCACCATTCCTATATCGCTGGAAACAGCGGGGCGCCTCCCACTTTGGCCTCCCCGATTCCCGATTCCGGATCGGAAATGGGACTTGATCGGTTAGAATTGGTAACCTGGGTTCGGTGGCGACCCGGATCCACTAACGGCTTGATTGGTATTTTTTTTTGGATCGTGCCCACCTCTTCTTAGGACTCCCCTATTGGTATTGTAAATTCAGAATGTATAATACCAATATTAAACCTGACTGGTGCCTCAGGTTCTTGATCAGATAACCTAAAGATACTGACTGATGAGTTAAAAACATATAGTATAACAAGAGTGGAACCTACGGGAATTTTTAGGGGTCACTTCATTGTCTCCTGTATCCCATTCCCCATTTTTTCCTTCTGTCCTCCTGGTAGTTCCTATTTCATCTCCCATTTCCCTGATTCCTTCTTTTTTTTCCCAGTCAACAACCAACATTTTTTATCTCACCCTCCCCCCAATTTTCAGCTTTATTTATTATTTATGTACTTCATTTATACCCCTCCATTTCCCCCTAATGGAGACCCAAAGCAGTTTACATCCTTTCTTCCATTTTATCCTCACAACAACCCTATAGGATACATTAGACTGCAAATGACTGGGTTAAAGTCACCAAGCAAGTTTCCATGGCAGAGTGGGAATTTGAACCTGGGTCTCCCAGATATTGATCTGGCACAATGACCACAATACCACACTGGCTCTCAACTTTCCCTTTGCCTCCCAGCCTGCCAGCTTCTCCCTGGGAAAAGTTTGGCCAAGCTGCAAAAGTTATGCAGTAACAAGTTGGTCAGGTGAGTCATATACTAGCCACAGCCAGGCCTGGCCAAGTCACGCATGTTGTGTGGAAGCTACTGCTGGGCCCAGGCAAGTTGTGTGGCATAAAGTTATCTAGTAGCCACCCACATCTGAGTGAGTTGAGGTAGCAAGTTGCTTGACCTGGCCCCAAGGAGTCCTTCCTCCAGGACAGGGATAGACTGGGAGGCCGAAATAGCAATTAAAAGGGCCCTTCTCCTGCCTTTGACCAACAGAAACCAAGGTTGGAAGGCCAACAATATTGTTGTGATTCCTAGTAACCCACACAATGGCCACTGAGGGCCAAGCTACAAGTGACGAATGACACTTGAACGGCAAGTGGATTGAGTGGAGGGCAAGTGAACAGGGAGAAATACACTTGCCATTCAAGTGTCATTCGTCACTTGTAGCTTGGCCCTCAGATCTCATTTCTTAAAGGCGCAGCCACTGCTTCTATTATTTTGGAAGAGGTTGACTTTTTTTTTAATTTCAGGGTTGTTTAGGTGGGTTTGTTTGTTTGTTTGTTTTGCATATCTGGGGCTTTTCTCAGGAGTGTAGAAATATATGCTTTGTCTGTTCATGCCTCCAGTTTCTGGATTTAAGTATCCAAATATGGGACCATGTTGAGAATCAGATGTATTGATTGTTGATTTGGTACTAATGCTAGAAGTTAAGGGATTGGTACCCAACCATTCTACTTAAGGACGCAAGGTGAGTCATAGAATACACAATTTGCAATATAGCAATAAAAACAAAACAAATAAAATCAATGAAACAATGACAGAGGAAAAACATTCAAAATTCATTCAAATCCAACCATAAAATCTCAATCAACAGATATATATTTCGGATTTATCTCCCTAGTGTGCCTTCTGTTTTAAGTGCTGCCCAAAACCATAAGGAATAGTACTCTTGCTTTCACATCTGTTTTTTTCCAGCCTTACTCTACACTATTGGAGGGCAGGCTGATATATATATAAAGTATATCTTTATTATTTTCCTTTCCCCTATAACACCTCTGCAAAATAGGTTAGACTTTTCAAATGATGTTTGACACATAATGGTAGTGTAGTTACCATTCAGTTGTGTGGGATCCAGATATTATTTCTAAAGTCAATGTTTTTTTTATCACTGAGAAACAGTGTTTACAAAGGCTTAACTAACATTATTATTGATTTATTTAAAATATTTCTAACCCATATGGCTGTCAGGGCAGCTTACAAAATTCATAGAGTAACACAAAAAGTAAATCAAGTGACAAGGTAAACAGCAATTAGAAACTATTAAGCTGTTAAATCAAAAGGTTTTTAAAAAAATACTCAAAATGTGTACATTAACAAAGAAAAAGAAAACACACAGACCCAGGTGTAAAACAGCCAATGAAACACTAGTAAAACAGCACTATAAGCAAATCAACATAATTGCAGATAGTGAATACTTCCATGTGCACAAAAGAGTGGTGAAATTTCTGCCAATTTCACCTTCACTACTGTCTCTTGCATCCTATGCTATTCTAAGGGCCCCCTAACCCTCAAGAGCAGCTTTTGGGCTGATATGCTATGCAAAAAGTATAGAGATAGAATATAAGAGCCATTCTACTATTCTCAATAGTAATGTTAAGGAATTGGTATTTTGAGACCTTAGTTTGTCCTAAAGCACAGCTTAGGGTCTGCTGTACATTGCTGTTCAATATTCATATCAAAAGTTGTTTTAAGCAATTCTTCATTCAGTTAGGTCTCTGTGTGTGTGTGTCTTCTGGTTTCCAAGCCATTAAACCCTGATTTTACAAGCTTATGAAGACAGGACATGCTTGAATCTCCGCAAAGTAAGCCACAAAATGTTTCCAGATTATTGCAGACTCTGAATGTCAAAGGGATAGTAAGGCGATGGCATTGGTTTCTTGTCTTTCAGTATTACAGATCAGATATATAAATTTATCTGGCCAATGATGTTGCTGACTTAAGTAGATTTTATATTCCTCTGTACAAGTTCTCGTTTAATCTTCTGATTTTCATCTTTTCTGATTTTCAACAGCTAGAGGTGCAGTTCTAAACAGACTATAATCCCGTTAGAAAGCTAGAGCTCTATTTAGGATTGCACTGTGAATCTCTCACTGTTGCGTGGTCTAGAACAACAACCCATTTTTGTCTCATAGTTCTGATTCTACTTCCCTTTGGATGTATGATTTAGTTGGCAATGTGAGGGCTGAGATTCTTCCGAACTCTATTTCAGATTCAGACCTGATTCAGGGGATCAGTTCAACATAAGATTTTTTTATAATTGTGTAACTGCATTGGTTGTTATTGTTTGCCATATTTTTTTCTTTCTTCCCATCTATACATGGCTTTTTTTCTACAATGGGGATTGATGTTGCCTCCATTTCATTGCCCTTTTTTAAAATGCACAATTACATATTTTTACCAGGTCTCAGTTGAACAACCTTGATAAGCAGCTGTTCACATTTCACCCCTTACAGAGATCATTTGTCTGGTTACATAAAGCAGGTTTATAAACTATTCCAGGTGATGATGCTTTTCTAGGTAGCCTTTTCCGAAAGCAGTCATTGTTTCCAGCCCCATCACTCAGGTACGTCTCTGCTTTTTATTTTGATTTTCTAATAGCCTTGTCTTGGTGAATGTGGCCCTGCAACCTCTGATATATCAGGTATATCTATAAAGAGCTTCACTATTTTGAGTGATAAATCATCAACAAACATAACCAGAATTCACAGCTCTATAACTAGAGTAGTTGGTCTATAGGTTGATGGCCCACTATAAATGATGCATCTCCTCTGAAAAAATTCATAAGCTCTGAAATGTTCCAGTGTTATGTAACCACTAGTAGGTTACCTGAAACGGAAAACACAATCAAGCCAATAATGTAATAGCTAATATGAATACATGGTGCCCTTTCAGTGCTTACATATATAGTGCAGCTGCATTTCCTGGACTGTAAACTTTTGGAGAAATGAATACCTACATTGCCATAATTAATGGGAATACAAAATCATTCCAGCCTTGGGACTTTTCTCCCAAGGGCCCACCAGGAATGTCTTTCGACAGCAGTGTGGATCTCTCTAGAGGCTACCAATCTGATCTCCTGTAAACTGACATCACCATGTAACATCACTGCACATACATATAACTGCATGGTCTGTAACTGTATGGTCTCTTAATTTGATATGTTTACCATAGATCTATATCACCTATGCCTTGAAAGAACCAAATACTGGCAGATAAACCTAATCTCACAAATATAGACAAGGGCTCCTAAATCTCTGATGTTTTGTAATTTGTACTTGTTGATAGCTCTGCAGGGAGTTCCTAATTAATTGCAAAACAGAGTGGTGACTAACTATCATGTTACTACACAAAGCACTCTGTGTCTTATAAGAATGGGACCTAAGGCACTTACTACAAATGGAGGATCTCTCTACTAGAGATGGGCATGATCAGCAATACGAAAAAAAGCCATGAACAGCCCAATCCGCTGTTCACGAGCAAGCTGTTCGTGAGGTCCCGATCCCGGTGAACATATGTTCGTTCCAAGCCCTGTTCATGGCGTTCATCAGCCATTTGTAAAGCCAGACAGTCTGGCGCTTTTCAATCAATTCCCTTGGCAACGTAGGCATGGACTGTCTGAACTCTGTCTGAACTCCTTCTGGCTTTCCTTCTGGCTTGTAACTCCTCAAAGTAGATTCCAGTAGACAGTCCACTTTTTGCCACGGTGAAGAGAAAATGATGGGAAAGGGGGGACCCATGGATCATGCCATTCCCAGGGTGCAATCTCTCTGAAACCTGGGGGGTCTAGAGGACAGTGAAGACTATGTCCCCTGCAAATTTGGTGGGTATTGGACATTGAGAAGGTCAGTTTGTACCCCCTCAAAGTAGCTTCCAGCAGACAGCCCAGTTTTAGCCACTGTGAAGAGAAAATGACAGGAAAGGGGGAGATCCATGGATCATGCCTTTCCTGGCTCAAGTTCAGCTAAGTCCCAAGGCTGTTCTGGCTCCCATGAACCTCCAACTACGAACAAGTCCATGAACAGGTCATGGTCATCGATGTTCATGAATCTCTGTTTGTGGATGGCAACGAACAACGAACATCGTGTTTGGGGTTTTTTTTCCTGTTTGTGCCCATCTCTACTCTCTACTCAAATGGCCTCTATGTTAGTACAATCCCAAGAAGGTTGGGAACTGAGGTTTAAATTAATAGTAATTACACAGAAATGTATGCATGCTGCAAGTCAGCCACCTACTTCTTATGTCTCCGGATACAGATCTTGCCAAAAATCACTACGAGTGTTATTTATCACAAATGGCAAGGATCGGGGACTTGGCTCAAGGACAACACAGCTCTTCCTCTAGGACTCTGTCCAGCAAGAGCTTCAGCTATACAGGTGTAGTTCAAAGGCAGTATTTAGTGGATTGGTCCCATGGATTCTTTCCCAGTACATTCTTTCTCTAAGAAGTACTCTATTTGCTGATGAAGAAATGAACTGTCACTGTGCCCAACATGGAGTTAAGAAGAATCTTATTGGCTCCTGGAGGCTTCCTCTTCGTGGAATCAATTCCTAAGCCATCTCTGATCACAACCCTTTATATTGCTTTTGTCTGTAACATATTATTAATTATCATTTAATATGTACAAGTACTAAGTGGCCTGCATACAGAGGGCATACAGAAGAACTGCAGTTACATTTCTTTCTTTCTTTTTTAATGCAAACCCTTAATTTTCTATACTATTCTCATTGTGTTAACATTTGCCAGAAATTTTTGCAATGTTCAAATAAAGTTTAAGTCAAATATCTAGAAACAAATGAAAGCTAGAGATGAGCAAACATCCTACTGTTTGCCTTGATGGTTCAGCCGTTTTTCAAATGATAAATGGTTATTCATGGCCTAATGATAATTCTCTGAGCATCAGATTCAACTTTTTTGTGTGGTGGAGTGGGAATTACTTTATGTTATTTCTGAAGCAGTTTCTGTTTCTTCTTTTTCACTCGCCAAGAACTCTGGTGGTGTAGTGTCATATTACTGGGGTAGAATGATTAAGGTGCTTTCTTCTTTTGCATGGTGACCTTCTATATCAATTGAAGTGTGACAACTTCTCTTGATTGGTGAGGGGGTAGCAGTATGATAAAGGTGGGCTTCATTGTGGTAACAACTGGGGGGATGAACATCTGGAAAGCAAACAAAATCATGGGGGTAATTCTCACCTCCAACCTCTACATATTCATTCTGAACATGAATAGAGCCTATATCGTTATAGTTGTGCAGGCACAAGAATGAAGAGAGTGAAGACAGGGCAGCATCCAGGATTCCATCCCCACTGTTTCCACACCTTTATTCTCCCCAGCTGACGTCTGAAAAGTGCTAATGTCAACTAAGGAAGCAGGTATTAGAGGTATTATCTGCCTCAAATTGTATCAGCATATGCATGGACATGCTTGCAAAGAGCAGAAGGAAGAGATGAAGCAAAGAGATTTCAGTAGAGGAGACAGGATCACAGCAAGGTTGAAGGCCTGCTCTTGAAGCGTGGAAAACAATTTGTTTTGTAAGATGTTTGTTTAATATTGATTGTTTACTATGAGCCATCAGAAACTGGGTGTCTAGGTAGCATTCACAGAAATGAACAGATCTGAGGAAGACCAAAGGGTACAGAATTCCAGGAGCATCCGGAGTAACAGGAAAAGGTGAGTGTGTGATTTGGAAGGAAGTTATCTGCTGACAGTATAAAGCCAACTTCAGCTACATTATCATGATGCAAAGCAGTTGTGTTGGTCTAGGAGCAATACAAAGTTTCATGTACTGATTACTGAAAATAAATGCTTCAGAAGAATGCAGCTGATGTGTGTTCTTCAAACCACTTCAGCCATACTTTAGAAAGTATGTCTCAGGCCCAAACTACACGTGAGGTTTCTCTGTGAGTCAGATCTGGGTTTTCCCTCTTTGACTTCCACTCCCTTCAGCCACACAACACAGCAACTTCAGGGATCTTATTTCCCCAATGCAAAATGCTCCTGGAGGCATTTTCAGCACTTTCGGGCTGCATGCGCAGTATCCAGTGCATGTTCAGTCTAGCATTTGAGTAAACAGAATTATTAGCCATGCTTAGCATGCTCATGTTGTTAGGTTTTATTTATCTGATAAGATTGGACCATGTCCCTGATACTCCTTTCCCCTTCAAGTCCTCTGCCTGCCTATCTTCCTAATCACATCTTGAATTGTTCCTACACACTGCATAGCTCATTTTAATTCACATTCTGCCTCTTCACTATGCTTTGCTGTCTCCTGAAAATCCTGAACTTACTTTCTTGACCAAAATGGACCTCTCCGAATACAGGAACTTGCCACTTGTCAGATATGGCAGAAATAAATTAAGTGAAAATGTTTTCTAAAATACATCATCTAATTTTGAAGTGAAGAGCGAAGATCCCCTTCCTCCCCAACACAGTTACACCAAGGGAGGAAGGATTGACCAAACAAGCATAACTTTACAAAAGCAATAAGATGGTATATGAAGGGTGAGTTGCCTACTGACCTTTATCTTCATAAGTGATAACTTTCAGAAAATGACCAAAAGGTTAGCTAAAAACTGAAAAGGTCATCTGTCTTTAGTCTAGCTCTATAGATTCCCTTTCCTCGTCTTCAGTTACTATTCATTAAATACCATTTCACCATTTTGATTAGTTTCCATGAGTTTTTTCAAAGAAAATTGTCCTTTGAAAGAACAGAATGTTTTTTGTAAGACATGCAATGGATTGTATTTAGAATTATCCTTAGAGCTGAAATAATAATTATACATTATGGTGAGAAGTCCTGCTTTAGACCTGCTGACTAGAAATATGCAATCTTTACCAAATAGATTTTTTAAAAGTAATCAAAAATACCCCATGTTCTTTTAATTCATTATGGGAATGAAAACAAGCAACACACATAGTGAACAAATGCTATTTTGTCATTCATTACCCCTTCCTTCTTATTCCTCTCCTTCCATCTCCCAACCATATATGACAACATACTGTTCCAGCAGCTATACCTGCTTCTCATGGCCATACTTGTCATGGCAGAAAAGCAAGCAATGCTTTTCTTCAATCAGACCAGAAAAGCAGGCAGTGTTGCTGGTAGATGACTAGATTCCCAGGATGCACTGAGGCATAGCACTTGGAGGCATCAGAAATAGCATCTGAAGTACCAGAGGTGGGAGAAATGAAGGTTCCTTTGCCTGCTAGCCATGTGACTACCTGGTTGCTTCTGCTGCCCCCATCAGACTGGACAGCAGGATCCATAGCTGCATAGTAAGCTTATCAGTGGAGGGGAATGGAGAAGGGGAGAGAAGCAAATGAAAATAAATAACATTCTTGACATGAAAACAAAATGGGGAAAAGGTACACCTCTACCTTCAACCGTCAATCTCCAGGTACTTCACACAAGACAGTTTCATGCTTAAACTTGGTGCAGGAGATGTGTTTTAATTTCCTTTCATCCTACTCAAAGAAAGGAAGATGTCAAATAATGGCTGCCTCAGGCAACTCTGCCAATAGGGTGGTAAGAATGGGAAGTTATTTAGAGCTGTCCTACCTCTCAGACTGTGCTTTTGCTGTGGAGTCCCCACTATTCCCTCCTTTCTTCAATGATGTGGATTGGCTTTTCTTTTCAGGCCCAAGCAGGATTTTTTAGGTTTTCTTCTCAAATCGGTTATAACTTCTTACTGTTTCACATTGTTTTATAGTGTGTGCTTAATTTAGGCTTGCTCCTAAAGGGTTGTTTAGCAGAATTGCTGCAGGTTATTAACTTCAATTGGTAAGAACCATGAGGCACTTGAGAATCGGAGGGGAGGGGCACGCAAAGCAACTGCTCAAAACTAAGTGGTCCTGGAGAGCTAGAAGGGTATCCTTACCAATCAGGGCATCATCCCTTATAATGAACAATGCAGAGTGATGGTGTCGATGGACAGCATCTCTCTGCACAAGTTTTATGATGGGATGGAGAAGCAAGGCATGGGCTGGGGTCATGTTGAACTTTGAACCTATATGGGATTGCCGAAATGCTAACTTACCCAGTGGATCAGCATTTTATGAAACTGAGATGCGCAGTGAAGGGGGGTATATGAAGTTGCACATAGTGGTTAAGTGGTTGGACTGCAAATCTGCACTCTGCTGGTTTGAATCCCTCTGCTGCCATGAGCTCAGCAGGTGGCCTTGGGCAAGCCGCTCCTCTCAGCCCCAGCTCCTCAATAACACTGACTTTGTTCACAACTCTGACCGGGGCACTAATCTGTCTAGAAGAGTGGTATATAAACACAGTTACTATTATTAATAATAAACAGTTTAACCATTGTGTCTGGTATCATACATCTAGGGTCTGAATTGTATTTTTCTGCTAAATGAGATAATTAAGTTGGCGGTGCATAAAAAAGAAAAGGTGCCCCCCTCCCCCACAGTGGCATTATAAAAAGCCCTGTAAAAGGATATGGAGCCAAAGGCATCATTTAGAAGAGAGAAACCAAACAAAGCAGGTTCCAGGGAACTTGGCTGAAAAGGAGTGGGTGATGCTCTAAATGCAGGTTATGAAAAGGAGTGGGAAAACTCCTCCAGGATAAATCAGAGCTAGATATATAATGACAACATTCCAGTGCAGAACTGAATACTGAAATAATTTCCTGATGCCTGGGTTAAGAACTGATGGATCACTACAGATGGTCTAAGTTGTCTGGTTTAATGGGCTGAATGTTGCCAGATGGCCAAAGAGATCCATGAAGTGAGACAAATGCTCGCTAACAGGAGAGCTCCACTTATTCTCACAATAGCACTAGGTCATATAGAGCTACTGAAACTCAAAGTAGGAACCAATTAGTACTGTATATCGTGAAATAATCAAGGAAACATGGTACAAAGACAAACTTGATTTTTGCAGCTATGATTAACACCAGATGAGAGGTTTATGGTATATTTAAATGGAAGCTGAAGCCTAGAGCCTATCAGCCATGTTTACATAATGCTCCAAAACCTCTGATATATGTTACAATTAACAGAGAGCCACAAATTTGGAATCAGTTATTTTTTCTCAGAAAATTATAGCTATACTCAAACATTTGCAAGTTTGCAATTCAGTGACCCATCATTATAGTTTACTCAGCACCAGGAATTCAAGTCAGCTGAAAGCATATTTATAACTTTACAATGATAAAACTGAAGTCACAAATTTAAGTATGCAAATATACTCCATTGCTGAATCTATTACCTGGGCCGTTTTCACATGTCTTACCAGCTCCGGTACGTAGCACAAAGCTCCTGCAAGGACAGCATCTTCCTGGCACGATTTCCCAGTTCTCGCGCGAAATCGCTCCAGGAAGATGCTGTCCTTGCGGGAGCTTTGTGCAACATACCGGAGCCTGTAAGATGTGTGAAAACAGCCCTGATTTTTATATATATAATAGCTCAATAATACATTTAGCTACATTTCAAATTATTCTTAGGCATTGAAGACATGAAGATGGGTTATTTTTTCACACTAGCAATCCCTCCTTTTCCAAGTCTTGCCAAATATACTGTGAGGTTCCTCCCTCACCAGCACCCCATCAGACTATCTGCCATCCCGCCGGCTTCCCAAGACAGGTGACCTCAGGGCTTGCACTACTTTATTCCTTCTCCTGCCATGGAAAGGCCAGCACAACCAAGCTACCACTTCCTGTACTTCTTTCTCAGTCCTTACAGAAACCTGCTTTTAAAGGATTCCCCTTTCCCCACCTCACTAGGTTTCCTCCCAATCCTTCTCCCAGCCTATCCGATGGGAGGGATGGGTAGACTCTGCAGTCTCGCAGCTCCTACCATTCCATCTCAGCCCAGTGCAGGCATGAGCTCTGTGTTCTTCTTGGCTTGCCCCTGCTACCTCTGAAGCATCTCCAGTAGCTCCCTTGGTGGCCTTGTGCCTGTGCTTGCCCCACCCAGACTGCCAACAACCTCTGTGGTCCAGGCTGAGGTTGAGCTTCCTGTACTACTGCAGGAAGAAGGTGAGTCAACTGTGAGGCTGGGGATTGCTTCCCAGGGTTGGGAGTGGGTGTCAGCAGTTGCCATTCCAATGGGAGAGGCAGCCTGGATCTCTGTGAACTGGAGGCATCTGCTGCAAAAGTGCCAGTGGAGGAGGTGCTGCAGGGCCTGGGGATCATGCTGCTGCAGGGTTGGGGGGGGGGAATGGAAATGAGGACCGCATTGCTAGATATATGCAACATTACTCCTAATGACGTGCAGCTCACTATTCATTTGAGGATTGGGCTGGAGTGGTACCGGAGTAAAAACACGGGAAAAATAGCTACATATGCACATCTTCAACAACATGCTTCACTGTGGCTATAATCCTAGGACTTAACTCCATATTATATGCAAATACAAAAAAACAGCCCTGAAGACTTTGAAAAGGACCCACTTATAAAAGTTGGTTTGGAGTGTACAAACTCCTTCCTTGCTGCTTTTCTATCCTTCTAATCCCCAGCACTGGACTTCTGTTACAGATGTATCTGTCTTAATATCCAGTTGTCCCTTTCCCAAGGAAGAAAAACAATTGTATGAATTGTTCTGTTGGTGGTAACACGCAACAGAAGTTGATTTCAAAAGGGTGAGTGAACTGTTCTGCCTTCTACATTCTTAGATATCATAGCTTAATGCATTTTAAACTTCCTTCTCTCCAGAATATTGAGGAATAGTCTAGCTGATTACCAAATGTTGAGTACAAATAATGGAAGATAATCATAACTCCTTGCCCTGCTTGTCAGTGCCCAGGAACATCCTTCTGGCTGCTTTTGAAAATGGAATGCTGATGCAGGTGGACTCCTAGTCTTTAGGCAGCAGACATATTAAACAAATTAATAAGACAGTGTGACCACATATAAACTCACGCTGCCTTCTAGTGACTCGGACCTTTGGTCTATCAAGGTCAATTTTGTTTAACCAGACAGACAACAGTTCTCCTGGTTCTTACCTACCAAATCCTTTTAGCTTGAGACGCCAGGGATTGAACCTGGAACCTTCTGCATACTAAGAGCTGCTCTAGCACTGAGCCACAGCCCTTCTGCCTGCCAAAGTGATGGGGGACTGGCAGCCAAAGTGGGTCTTGTTACATTTTAAAATCTCGGAAGCAATTTTAAATGGCTTCGCTAATACATCTGGCATAATGAAATGTGTTGGTGGCTGTTTGGAAATACTGCCTGGTCAGCCCTAAAAGTATTTATAAAGCTTCATTCATTCACCTTTATAGTATGCATTTTAATCTTCCTTCTCTCCAGAATGTTGATAATATCTTAAATAAAAAAGGCAGGTTGAGAAACCCATCTAATCTATGTAACAGAATTATGTTCAGAAAGCAGAAGGAGAGGACCAAATCATAGAAAGAAAATGAATTGTTTACAAAGCACAAGACCCATTTTATTTTTTAAATCCCTCTAAATACATGTATATGTTCCTGTTTAGAAAACATTTCAAGCCATATGTTTTTCCTAAAGTTTGGTATACATTATGGTACATTGTCTAGCAACTACAAAGATGACTAAAGAGCCAGATTTATTCATTCACTTTACAAAATTTATGCCCCACTTTTCTGCTCCTGAAGTAATGCCAAACAAAACAAAAAAATCATCACCCACCGGCTGAAGGTGGCAACAGAAGAGGACATAAAAGTCTCTCTGTGGAAAGTGTCCCAAAGTTTTGGTTCCACGAGGGAGAAGGACCTCTCCTGAGTTGCCACCTGCCTAACCTCAGAAGGCTGGTGCACTCAAAGCAGGACCTTAGAAGATGACCGCTGTGGTCAGGTAGTAGGGAGTAGGCAGACCTTCAGGTATGTTGGTACCAAACCATATAGGGATTTAAAGGTCAACACCAGCATGTTGAATTGTGCCCAGAAACAGACTGAGAGCCAGTACAGATAGCAGTAAGACAAATAGCTCTTCATTTCCCCCCACCAAGATGGGCCAAGGCTGGAATTATATGGTCTTTAAAACCCACTCCAGTCAACATCATGGCTGGACAAATTGAAGTTTTAAAAGGCAGCCCCTCACAGAGATCATAGTAGAAATTGAATCTAAATGTAATGGCCAGATCTTTTCTACACAGGAAAGGTCACAGCTGGCTAACCAGTCAAAGTTGGTAAAAGCATTCCTGGTCACAGCTGTCACCTGCTTATCTAGCAATGGGCCTGGGTTAAAGAGCATGCCAGGCTACTATGTGGACCTGTTTCGTGCAACCTTGTCTAGAATAGGGAAAATCTGAAGGGAAAACCTTAAATTCTGATGCAGCCTTCCCACTCACCAGTAGCACTTCATCCTTGTTAGAATTAAGCTTCATTTTATTAGCCAACATCTACTCCAAAACACTCCCCAGGAGGCACATTCCACCTTTCCCCCTGCAGGCCAGGTAAGCAGGGGTGGGTTGGAGGGTGGGAGCGGGGGATCCACCACCCCCAGGGGGGGGACTGGCAACCCTACTGCAGTGTTATACCTATTGAAAAGTGGCAGGGGATCATCAAAAAGAGATGCTTCCCTATTTTCATCAGCACTGACAAACAACATTCCTACCACATGTTCAGATGGCTCTGATCTTAGGAAGTGAAATTTCCTGAATCAACACTTTCTTTTTCTGCAATTCGGGATGCCCAGCCTGTTTCCCTTTGCACTGCCACCTGTCAATCAATGTAGCTTACAGGACCAGCAAGACATCAACCTCAAATGCGCAGGCTTCATAGCTGTTTTCTAAAAGGCGAGAATGAAGGTATCTCTGAAGGAAAAGCACCTACTTTCCCACTGTAGTCCCCACACTCCATGCTGTTCACTACAGTACTTAAATAAAGAATATGGGAAGGTGTGATCTGGACATGACCACAGCCTCCACTTTGAGATAATCAGCAGAACGGCACAGATTTTCATCAAGAGTGCCATTTAAAGTGGCTACAAATGGGTACACTAACAATACCTGCATAGGTTGACGTGACCCAACTGCAGCATTCACAGAACTCCATTGTGGACAACGGGATTCTTTTTCTTGTTGGACTGCTCACCTCTGCCTTATAGAGAGCAGCCCTCAGACAGGTCATAAACAAAGAATTCCCTAACAGCCAGGGATCACAAATATGCTGTAAACACTGGGTCATTTCTGAGCAGTTCTCTAGCTGCCATTGTGCTTGAGGCATCTTAGATTCACAAACATTGTTGGAAAGAAGGCACACATTCCCGGCACAGAGGGACTTTAGTGAAAGGGATTTTTTTCTCCGTGTGATTAAGGGACTTTTAGTCCCAATAGAAGCCACTTTACAGGCAGCTGCCTTATTGTGTGCAACAACATAACCATTTTCTGTAAAAATAGAAGCCTGCAGAGCCACCTCTTTCAAGTTATTAAGTGAAGCTACTTTGATCAAACAATTTCAGAACATTCCACGAGACAATGCAGCAAAAGGGGAGCCCTGTTTCTTTCTACAAACTGATGCACACATTCCATTTTGACTTTGTGCATTCCAGAACTTTCTCTTCTGTCTGCAGCCAAAGAAAAATAATACCAGGAAGGGTGTGTGTGGAGATAAATCAGTTTAAAAACAACGCTTGGATTCCAGCAATCAAGCAGCCAAACAGATGCTGTCATGAAAACATTTAATAATTAGGACTGATAGTCAAATAGAGACATATTAGCTGATAATCATTTGTGTTTCAATGGATTAAAGAATTAACCAACTGAATCTGAATAAAATCCATAGCTATGAAGCAGTAGACTCATCCTTTCTGTTTTGTTAAATGATGCACAAATATGACATAGTGGGCATCATCTTTCAAGAGAACAGATTCAAATTTTAGAGAACCTCTTTGGGAAAAATGTCCTCTAGTCTGCCTCGTAAATGCCACAACCTTGGTGGCTCCTTCTCTTACTCTGATCCCTCTTCATTCAGACCAAAGCAGGCAAAAAATAGAAAGTGGTAGGGGCACATATGAAGATACCTCATACTGAGTCAGACCATTGGTCTATCATGGTAAATGTGGGACAGTGTGCCCACTCTGTCTACTCTGACTGAGAGTGGTTCTCCAGGATCTCAGGTGGAGGTACTTCATATTTCCTACTCTCTGTTCCTTTTAATTGGAGATGCTAGGAGTTGAACTTTGGACCTTCTGCATGCAAAGCAGATGCTCTGTCACTGAGCCATAGCCTGTCCCAAGCAACTGCTCCTGGTGGCTACCCCCTTTATTGATGGTTTTCTTAGCAAACCTATGGCAGGTAGAAGCAGCATCAGTAGGTCTGCAAATGGGGGAGCACATGAGCACAAAGGCTTGCTGCTGGTTTTATTTCTTGTTGTAACCAACCACCACTGATCTGTCCATCTTTTGAGGTGGATGAATAAGAAAGCAATCATCAATGGTCAATGTCGAGGCACAGTAGTGCATAATTCCATGGATGGAGAGAGCCTGGAGGAAGCACAGCTGTATTACTATTTCCACATGTAAAGCATGCAGGTGGCTGTAGCTGCCATCATACTACAATAAGTCAGGGGTTAGTAGTGGGTGGTCTCTTTAGATCAACTAAAAAAGATGGTCCTCATTAACCAGGTAGTAGAATGTTTTGAAAATATATCAATGCAAAATCATTCATAAAGTGGGCTTCCCCCTGTTCTCTCACACAGAAGAATATTTTTTTCTTATAGGACCAGCATGAAGGGTCACCATCATTGGAACCTGCTAATTAATTAAGAGCATTACTTTTAGTGGGTTTAGAAGGTTTTTTTTTAATTGGTTGATTGTTGGAATACTACAAACAATAAGTCTCATTGTGTGTTTGTGTACCTGTATCTGATGATGTGACTTCAAAAACTACCCTGTCATCAGTCTGTAAGACGCCACGAGATGCCTGGTTTTTACCTACTGCAGTGGTGCCACCAATAGATTCAAACCTTTTGTTTTGAATTTTGTCTGCTTCTCAGTTTTCAATAATACTTTGTACTAAACCTTTAACAATTCAGTTCATTTCTTCTTTCATGTTATGAGTCATCACTGAACCAATTCTGTTTCAGGCTTTAATAGCCACCAATTGGAAGGTTAGACTTAAACATGAAATGTAAAGAAACATCTTCTGTAACTAGGTCATGCAAGACCCAGAACTGGAAAGTGGCTTCAAGAAGTTTGGTGTAGTGGATAAGAGCAGCAGGGCTCTGATCTGGAGAACTGGGTTTGATTCCCCTCTGCTTCACTTGAAGCCAGCTGGGTGACCTTGGGTCAGTCACAACTTCTCAGAGGTCTTTCAGGCCCACCCACCTCACAGGATGATTGTCATGAGGATAATAATAACATACTTTGTAAACCACTCTGAGTGAGTGTTAAGTTGTCCTGAAGGGTAGTATATAAATAAAATGTTATTATGTTATTATTATTAATATACACAGTGTTATGCTGTCCATAACAATATAGTGATCAGCTCTTACATTGTTATCTCCAGATACATAAAAAAGAGGGCTTCTTTTATGTAATTTGGTCCCCATGCTATAACTTCAAAGACAATAAAAATATTGTTTCCTTACATCTGTGAGTTTTTTAAAAAATAAATTCTGAAACAATTGTCCTGTCCAAGTACAAGCGGTTGTTCTCACTAACCTTTTAAATCAGTTTAGGTGGCCAGCCCTACGCTCTACCATGGGAATAGAGCGACTGCTTAAGTTGATGGTGCACAAGAAATTTTCTGCTATATCGTGTCTTAAAAGCAAAACAAGAAATGAGATGTTTAAATTTGATATCTATTACAGAGCCCACCACCAGAGAGAGAGATTTTGATATGGCGAATGGTATGACTGGCTATGGTTGTCTTGATATGGTCTGTGGTGCAGATTGTAAATGTGGTAATGCAAGGGCACTGCTGGGCACCATTAGCACTATACCTATGTGCTCATCTATGTGATGGGAATCCCTTCCAACTAAGAAGTGAGAAGACCAATGCTTGTTATGATTTTTCATTGGTAAAATGAGCAATAATTGAATAAGTTTGGCTTATGAAGAAGCAATAGCGAAACGGGATGATACAAGGGCTGGCACTCCCGTTGCCAACTTTCCTGGAGCATCTTTCCCCCCTAGCTGGTTCTTCCAATGGGCTTCTGCCTATGAAAGAGATAACACTACAAATGAACTGATATAGATTGATTGTTATTATATACTTTGAGTGGACTGCATTGGTTTCGGATTGGACCTGACTTTTGTGTGATATTGTACTGTATTTGAGAAGTTTTGCACAAATTTGTAGGCATATTTGGTGGCTTTATTGCCTTAGACTGTAAAAATACTGGAACTGTAAAAACATTGGACATAGGATGTTTATAGTATAGATTTGGAATTGTAGCATTTTGCACTTGCACTTTAACATTTCTAGTCATTATTAAATAATTCCAAATATTTTCAAATATTTTTATTTTGCTTTGGGTTTCATAGGACCTTGTGTCCCCATGTTTTTCAGTCTACTGCAGAAAAACACAGCTAGTCACCTGGAATAGCACTGGCATAGTCCAAGATTATTAAGGGAACTGAAAGAAGCTTGGCACACTTATCTAGTTTCAGTATCCTCTGCAAATTTGATAAGCATCCTCCCCAGCCCTGCTTCCAAGTCATTGATAATGAAAATGTTGAAGAGGCTGCTGGGACTTTTATTTCCAGGAAAGCTTCTGGTGGACTGCTACTGTAGAGGGACACTAGAGGCCAGGAGCACACTAAGCTGAACCCCAGCAGTGCTGAAAGAGAGACTGCTTGGCTTGGGCCATTGCTTCTTCCAACCACAGCCATTGCTTCTTCCAACACTGTCCATTGCTTCTTCCAACACTGCCACTTTCAGAATCTAAGCCAAGCAGCCAAAGCTTCTCAACTTGAACCCAGCTGGTGGTGGTGTCCTAGAGCTAACTTGACCACAGGTCATTTTAATTTCCTAATCTGCAGTGCCAAGATAAAGCCATGCATCACCCCAATCATCATCATCATCATCATCGAATCATAGAGTTGGAAGGGGAATGGCCCATCTAGTCCAGTCCCCTGTGCAATGCAGGAACAACCTAAAGCATCCCTGAGAAGAATTCATCCAGCCATTCCTTAAAGACTGCCAATAAGGGGGAAGCCACTACATTCCTAGGCAGCCAATTCCATTGTTGAATTACTCTTAACATGAAGTTTTTCCTAACGTCCAGCCCATACCTTTCCTCCTGTAGTTTAAACCCATTGTTTCAAGTCCTATCCATTGTTGCCAACAGAAACAGCTCCCTTCCCTCCTCTTAAGTGACAGCCTTTTAAATACTTAAAGAGAGTGATCATGTCTCCCTTCACCTCCTCTTCTCCAAACTGAACATTCCCAGGTCCCTCAGTCTTTCCTCATAGGGCTTCATCTCCAGGCCTCTGATCATCCTAGTTTTTCTCTGTCCAATTTGTCCACATTCTTTTTGCAGTAAGACCTCCAGAACTGCACACAATACTGCAGGTGGGGCCTAACCAATGTGGTATTTAGAGGGACAATGACACCCTGTGATTTGGATGTTATGCCTTTGTTAATACAGGCCAAGATAATTTTTTTTGCCTTTTTTGCTGCTACATCACACTGACTGCTCATATTTAGCTTCCTATCCAATTATATCCCAAGATCTTGATCACACAAACTGCTACCCAGAAGTATATCCCTCATCCAGTATGCATGCTTTCCATTTTTTACTCAAGTGGAGAACCTGGCACTTATCTATGTTAAATTAAATCTTATTCAAATCTTTCCACTTTTTTCCAGTGTGTTCAGATCTCCTTGAATTCTATCCCTGTCTTCAAGGGTGTTTGCTATTTCTCCCAGTTTGGTATCATCTGCGGGGAGGACGGAATAAAAATCTAAAGTAAATAAATAAAATAAATAATCCCTTCACAGCCTCATCCAGATCATTTAGAAAAATATTGAAAAGCACTGGGATGATAATGGAGTCGAGTGGCACTACACTGGACTCCTCCCTCCAATCAGGCACGATGCAATCTATTCCTTCTTACAGACCTGGGTCCATTTTATCAATGACTTGGATGAAAGAGTGGTGGAAATCTTTCTAAGCCCTTCCCCCTGCTGAGGTGAAGAATGTGAAATCCATGAACTACCATTTTACTATCCATTTGTCTCTTAAGAAGAGCCGTTTACAAAGTTTCATAAAACCAAGCATCAGAAGAATCTCAATTCTTTTGCTATTTTTAGGGACTTTTAAAAAACAGATATGTACATCAAGCACAAAAAAACCAATAAGATGAATACAAAATAGATAAAATAAAAGGAAGAGAAAAGGAGAGGACCAGGACCAGGCAGTTTGTGACAAGGGAAAAACCAAAGGTTTGGTTCTTGTGGTACTTCTTAATTTTGTCATTTCCCCCCAATATTTTTAACTCTCAAACAACCTGCACAAGAATTACATAGATTGTATTTGGGGTTCTATTATTCCCTCTAAACAAATTTGTTTGAAAAACAAAACAATGCATTGGACCTAAGATATTAGAAAACTAACTTAAATTCTCATGAATTTAAAAAAAATACATCTAAAAATATCAAAAATCAGTAAATTTTACTCTTTTTTGTACATTGGGGTATATTCTCTACAGGATGAAAATACCTCTCTGTGGTGAGAATATCAAAAAGGGTCATCAGTTCGTCATGAAGGGCTATATTTCTCCAGAGTATCTTAAACGGCTTTCCTGGAACAGTGTTTTACAAGGGAAAAACTCATTACATTACATGAGATGAGGTTAAAAGCTACACCAATGGAAAATTAATTTGGGGGTTGTTTTTCTACCCCTAGATGGTTTTTTTGTATACAGGAAGGAAAATGTAAATGTGGCTGTACTTTGAGGATATTCAGTGTAATCCTATGCAGAGTAACTCCAGTCTAAGCCCATTGACTTCAATGACCTTAGACTGAAGTAACTGCATAAGAGCACACTGATTGTTGACTACTGTACAGGGGCAAAGTCCTAAAAAGAAAGTACAGCTGGGGTAGCTAATTCAGTATGAAGGATTGTTTGATTTTTTTTCTTTTTTCTCCTTGATGTCTTTTAGTAACCTGGAAAAACTTTTCAATAACATTCTTTAAAAAAAATAGAATTAAACATCTCCCATACCTACAGGAATCATTGTGAGCCTGATAAATAATTGAGGAAATTCTTCCCCCAGCATAGTGGAGAGCAGCACTTCTGCCCAGGACTATTTGAATAGCTTCCTGCTCAATTGTTTTATAGGATACATTTGTGCCATCATCACTGTGAATGTGAAGTTACCTTTTTAAAACAGTATGATAGAGTGAAAAGACACTGACATGTATACAAAAACTGTATTAAATAACCACTTACATCCATAACTTTGGACTCTAGATCCCACACTCATCTTCAGAATGTGTTTTTATAGACAAGTACATATACACAGGGTCACTCACACAAGACAAGCCCAGATGTGTCAGACTAAAGTCTGTCTAGTCCATCCTCTTTTCTACAGTGACTGGACAGATATCCCAGAAGGTTCTTGGCATAGAGACCAAAGCCTCTTTCTGTAGCTGCAACAGGTATTCAGAGTTTCATTGTCTCTGTACACAGAAGTCTCATAGAGGTCAGTTCCTTGCAGTGTTCACATGCTAATGAAAGGTTTAACATCTTACTGAACGTTATACATTCATTATCTATAACCTGTGCACATGCTACAGGCATATAATGTGAAGTTGCTTTTATATTTAATCCTCTTACAGTGCAAATGTCATAAAATATTATAAAATTCATTCATCCTATTCATGTATATATATATGATCAATCAGAAATGCATATCATCTGGATTGCCAAGGTAAACATGCAACCTGCCAGCCACATGCTGTGACCTATCAGGTGCTTTTCAACTCAACCTCCCATTTTGGCAAAAAACAGCAAAACTAGGAAGTTTATTGAACCACAGGTCCATTGTTTGTGGCTTGTTGTCTACATTTATCGTTGAGGGCCCCAAGTTTTTTAGGCCTCATAAACTAAAATGGAATGTGCTGATTTTATATGTCAGGTCAGAACAGATCATATATCAGAACATTCCTTTCTGATACCGGCTGCTAGCATCCCAAAAAACTGAGAGAATATATACAGCAATTCATGCCATAATTCTCTTTGCTTTGTTGCAAAGTTATATTACGCATTTTCTGATATCTGATTTTTTTTAAAATATATTTTGTCTGGAAAATAATAAACACTAAAGATTCTTTTTCTCTATTTTCAGGGGGAAAGAGGACAAAATGTATGAGAGTGTCCAGAGCAGAAAGGAGACAAGAAGTTAAAACAGATGGCATCATTGGACTACATAAAATAACAGCTTCAAACTAGGTTTGTGAAGATGACACTCAAAGTATAGCTGCAGACAGATATAAAAATAAAGTGACTGTAAATAATAGAACAGTTGCTTGCTTTCATTCTGAGATATGGTATGCTGGTCCTTAATCTACATCTGGAAGTGAGGAAGAAGCAGGAGAACATTTGAAGAGAAACTTGGCCATGAAATAAAGAGGCAATATTACTTTCATGCTCACCTTGTCAACAACTTTATAATACACACAGGACATGTTGCAAATCCATGCCAGACTATGATTAGTAGAATCCTAGCCAAGAACACAATAGAAAGGTGAATACTGTTGTGAATTCACCCTTCTTTATCTCTGTGAACAAGCAGCTGATAAATGATTTAGATTTTAATGGAAAATTTTTAATGATCCTTCAGTGGCTAGAGATGTTCAAGTGATGGCTGGTAATCTCTCTGTGGAGGATAAACCCTTCAAGAAACACCAGTGCCCAGACTTTCCTGGGGGGAGCTGGTTGCAAGTTACAGAGGGGATGGAGGGAGAGACACATGTTGTAACCTCAGCCGGAATGAAGTGACAGAAACAGGCTTGGAACTAAAGAGCCTTTTATTAAAATAACCATAAACATTATCCATGGCAAGGGCCAACTAAGCGGTACAGGTCAAGCCATGGGATCGCCCCTGGACCTCTGCCTTGACCTGTCTGGGTGAGCCCCAAAGCCCTGGGTGTAGGACATCACTGGAATGGCTGCAACCTGGCCATCCAGGCAAATGGATCCCCCCCATCAAGCACCTAACGCCCCAGCCATACAGCATGAGGGAAGGCCTTGTCCCTGGGGATCTCTGCAGGCATCTGCCAGTGCTATGGTAGCCATCACAAGCATACTGCACTGTTGGCAGACCCTGTTCCCCACCCATGGGGAAGCGGCACTGGGTATTCGCTAGCCCGTGCCCTATTCCCAAAACTCTCCTGCCAAAAACCTAACCAAAACAGCACCACCCAGGCCAATACCTCAAACCTCTTCCAGCAGTGCAAGGTAGGCAGAAAAAAACCCTTCCCAACAGCCAATCCGGGAAAAGGGTAAAAAATTCCTGCCTGGCTCTGGAAACAGCAGCTGGCTAATCCTGCACTAACAGGGTGAGGTGGGTGGGCCGAGCAAGTGAAGCAACTGAGGCCAGTGAGAAGTGGAGCCACCTGCAAAAGGCTCTTGGCTCTGCCCCCGGCCAAAGTCCTGGATGCCCGGGAAGGGCGCCTGTCTTCTTCTTCCGGGTGGGGCTGCAAATGCTGGCTCCCAGCTCAGCTACGCTGCTGCCCGGAGAGCCAAATTATCCACAGGTGCACAGCTTGATCTTTAGTGGGGAGCCCACACTGCCACGGTTTGAAATTCCAGGCCAGCCAATCAGGGCTGGCTGGACTGGGCAGCCGGAGGCACACTGGCAGACCCAGATCTGGTGCTGGGGCTTGTTGTGTGGTGGGCGGCATAGGTTTGGGGGGTGCATATTATCACAAGAGCATGCAGAGATGTTTTGTAATTGCTTTCTCTTTGTCACAACTTTCATGTAGGGTGGTTTGGGCATGGAGCACCAATCTATTTTGTGGGAAACAGGGCCTTGAAGCTCAGTTTCCCTATTATGGAATCCACTTAAGGGATTTGGAGAGTGAGGACTGGCAGGTTCATGCCCAGCTCAGGGGCTGTCAGGTCTGCTTCCCTCCCAGATGACAGAGGATCCACACAGAGGCGTCTGCCATGTGGTATCCTGCTGCCTGTCAACCCATGGTTCCCCCCCCCCTCAGCAGGGGTTTGAGGGGGCATGGAGGTCATCAGCTGTCAGGTAGGTCAGCTGATGCTGTGATCCATGCCCCCATGTAGTGCCAATGCTCCGTGAGCTTTAAAATCAATAAAGTCGTGGCCTTCTTTAACTCCAGTACTGTTGTCAGGTGTGTTTTGTTGCTGTGCCCCTTGCCCTCCCTTCCCACAACAACACTAGCCTGCAACTAAGGGCTCCATGCTCTGTAGATAGGTATGGAGAAACAAAGAGTTGGTTGTTTGAATTTGGAGAAGAGAGTGAGGGCTAATGGTGCAAATGGAAGAGACAGGGATCCTCTGTGAATGGCTCGATTTAAGAACAAGAGAAGCCCCTTTCTGGATCAGACCAGTGAGCCATCTAGGCCAACATTTAATTTCACACAGTTGGTCTGGATGGCCAAACAGGGCCCTGAGACCAAGACCTTCCCCTGCTGTTGCCTCCTAGCACTGGCATTCAGAGGTTTGCTGGCTGTGGTTATTAAATTCCCTTTAGTTACTATGGACAGTAACCATTGATTGACCCATCCTTCATTAATCTGTCTAATCCCTCTTTAAAATCATCCATGCTCAGGGCCATCACTCCATCCACTGACAGTAAATTCTGCAATTTAATTGCTTCTTGAGTAAAGGATTATTTCCTTTTGTCTCTCCTGACTCTATTACCCATCAACTTCATATGTTGTTCCCAAGTCCTAGTATCGTAGAAAATGGAGAAAAGATCTCTTTCTGTCTACTTTCTCTACCTCATGCATAATTTTATAAACCTTTAGTCACCTTTTTTTCTAAACTGAAAAATCCCACTTTTCCTTTCTTCACAGGAAAAGTACTCAAGCCCCTTAACCACTTTGCTCACCCTCTTCTGCAGTATCTCTTTTGAGACTAAAACAGGGCATGATATGCCAAATGCCTTTAATTTTAACTTGAAAGTCACCACTTTGAGTGTTAAACATGTAGACATTATTTAGTTTCACCAGTGGGGTCAATAACTACATCAAGGGAGTACAGCACATTAGCTCAGAAAAATTGCACGAGACCTGTTTTTGCTTAGATAGATTATGAACACTTTTGGTATACTATGCAATACTTGCTTCTGCTATAAGTCTAACAACCTAAGTTGAAGGAGGAACATAGTTGCAACAAGACAGAGAGTGATTTTGTCTGTATAGTTAATGAAGAAGCCTTCGCTTGCCAAGACCACATATCTACTGTTAGTTTCAGCACAGTAACATCATACATCAATCCACTTGTGTAACATTGTACATGAATCCACAGCCTATGATGTAAGCAACTCTTGTTCATAATTCCACACACTATGTTATGAGTATAACAACGCCTAAATATTGGGTTATACAATGATTTTTTCCCCCTTGGTTGGAATACATTCACACTCCATTTCTGACAAATTGCTCCATTAAAGTTGATGATGAAATAATTCTGAGAGCAAATTGTCTGGGAAATTTTATAGGACTACTTGCTATTCCTACTCGATAGCTTGGCTCCCCTGAGGTATTTTGCCTAACCCTGAAATAACCTCTACATCCCATAAGATTTTCAAGTAGAAGAAAAGCTGCATATTAAGGGTGTTCCACTAATTAAATGGCAGGATTGTGATTGCTTCACCCAAACCCAAGAATAGACTTTTTTCTTCTTTTTTTTTGCATCAGCACAAATCCACATTGCTGCCCTAGTCAGAATTAAGAGGCAGACACCAAATTGGATTTAAGGGGCACTTTATTAACTTTATACAACCAAAACAAGCCAAACAGCAGCAAGGACCTAAAGTGGTACAGGTCAAGCCATGGGGTCCCCCATAGACCAGTGCCTTGACCTGTCCGGGTGAGCCCCGAAGCCCCAGGTGGGACCCATCCAATGGATGGGGCAGACCCGGCCGGCCAGGCAATTTGGTCACCCCCCCTTTAAGCTCCTGAACACCTCAGCCATATAGCAGTGAGGGAAGGACTTGCAGGTGGGGGTTCCCGAAGGCAGCCTGCCTCTGCATCTGGCAGCCGTCAAAGCAGTACCAGCCCTCTAGGCAGGCCCCTCTTCCCATCAATAGGGAAGCGCCAAGGGTGCTCACCAGCCAACACCCTACTCCAACTCAAACCTGCCACTGCTAACAGGCACCACCGTATAGCCAATCACCTCAGACCCTGAATTAGGTGCAAGGTAGGTGAAAAAAACCCCTTTCCAGTGCCAATTAGGAAAGAGGGGGAAAATTCCTACCTGGCTCTGGTAACAGCAGCCAGCTAATACTACACCAATACTGGGAGAGGAGGGTGGACCAAGCAACTTTCTGCAATGTGGCTGGGAAGGGCAGAGCAGCCTCCTAAGGCCCTTGCTCCACCCTCCCAGCCACCCTCCCAGCCAATCCATATCAGGAGTTGGGGGGATGGTGCTGCCTCCTTCCTCCAGTGTGGCAATAAACAGCCCCTGGCTTAAGCAGCTTTGCTGCGAGCCAGGATGGGGGCGCATTGCCAGAAATACTGGCTGCTGTAAAAACTAACAGGATCTACAAATGTTTATTTATTTAAACCATTTTTGCCCCCTTTCCACCCACATAGGATCCCCAAGGCAATGACCATAAAAAAACCATAGAACATTTGAACATTAAATCAGTATTTCAAATAATATATAAAACTAGCAACAAAGCCCGTTGTGGGAAAAAATACAACAGGCTCTAGAAAGAGGAGGACAGGCAGGCAGGCATTCTCTCCTTCTCCGTTACTGATCGCAGCCGGATGAAGGCGAAGGGGCAGGCATGGCCACCTCCTGTGCACCTGATCCCTGTCAAGGGAAGGAGGAAAGGCATTGCCACCTACTCTGTGCCTGATCCCAGCTGGGTGAATGGGGGGCAGGCATTGCCTCCTGCTCCACTCCCAATCCCAGCTGAGTGAACTTGCTGCCTGCTCCATGCCTGATCCTGGCTGGGTGAAGGGGGTGGGTGGGAATTGCCACTTGCTCCACTCCTGATACCAGCTGGGTGAAAGCGGGGGTGGATATTGCCACCTTCTCTGCTCCTAATCCCATCTGGGTGATGGTGGAGTGCAGGCATTGCCACCTGCTCCGCTCCTGATCTCGGCTTGATAAAGGCAAGGGATGGGCATTGCTACCTGCTCCCCTCTTGATCCCAGCTGGGTGAAATCAGGGAGCAGGCATTGCCACCTGCTCCCCTTCTGATCCCAGCTGGGTAAAGGGCAGGCAGGCATTGTCACCTGCTCCCCTCCTGATCCCAGCTGAATGAAGATGGGGAGAAGGCATTGCCACCTGATCTCCTTCTGATCCCAGCATTGCCACCTGCTCTACTCCTAATCCCAGCTGGGTGATGGTGGAGAGCAGGTATTGCCTCCTGCTCTATGCCTGATCCCAGCTGGGTAAAGGATGGGCAGGTGGGCAGGCATTGCCACCTGCTCTGTGCATAATCCCAGCTGGGTGAGGGCAGTGGGCAGGCATTGCCACCTGCTCCACTCCTGATCCCAGCTGGGTGAAGGCAGAGGCTGGGCATTGCCACCTCCTCTGCTCCTGATCCCAGCTGAGTGAAGGCGAGAGGAGGGCATTGCCACCTGCTCCATTCCTGATTTGAGATGGATGAAGGTAGGGGGCAGGCATTGCCACCTGCTCTGCACCTGATCCCGGCCTGAGCTTCCCACCACAGCACACTCTCTGGAGGTTTGGCTGCTTCATCTGGGCTTCCCTCCACATCAGTGCCCTCTGGTGGTGCATCAGGGTAGGAAGTGAGTTGTCTTGAATATGCTTAGCCTTTTATATAGTAGGATAATTCAATAAATCAGATAAGTATATAAATGCATATTACCAAAACAGTGAAGAGGGCTAATAACAGTTATTGGGCATATGCCAAATTAAAACAGAGGTCTTCGACCACTGGTAGAAGAAAACAATAGAAAGAGAGAGAGAGATGGATCTCCCTGGGCAGAGAGTTTCAAAGTGTTGGTACCATGACTGAAAAGGCACTTTCTAAGGTTGCCACCTGTCTAGCATCAGATGGTGGGGGAACTTGAAACAGGGCCTCCAATGATGACTGGACAGTTAGGTTCATATGGAAGAAGGCAGTGCTTAAGGAATGATGCCCCCTAAGATGTATAGGGCTTTAAAGATCAATACCAATACCTTGAATTAAGCCCAGAAACAAGTTGAAAGCCAGTATAGATGGGACAAAACTGCAGTGATATGGTCCCTATGACTTGCTCCAGTCAACACTCTGGTCACAGCATTCTGTACCTATTGTAGCTTCCAGACAGTCTTCGAGGACAGCTCCACATAGATCACATTGCATTAATCTAATCTAGATGCTACCAGAGAATGTACCACATTGGTAAGATTCGTGGCAAGACTGGGATACAATGCAGTACTAAACAGGCTAAGTCCAGGGCTTTTTTATGATTGTACTTACTGTTACTGAGTACTGGCACCTTTTGGGGAATTCTCCCAAGTCCTTTAAAAAAACAACAACAACAACAATCAAATTTAATACAAGAAATGATAAAACCATACAGTACAAACAAGAAAGGGATTAAAACTAAGTCATAAAAGACATTATCAAAACCACTCTTGTCAAATTGTTAAAAACCCAAGAATTACAATAAGCAAGCATTTAAACTTTGTTGCATTGGGGGAATTACTTCTTTGGCATTTAAAACATCTAAAATTGGTTTCCATATTTCATCGTATTCAAATAAAGGGACTGCCATATGCAAGTTCCCAAAAAATGGATTATGCATAATCCTAGCCATCAAATATTGCTCCCAGATTTTCTGATACCTTTTTTTTAGCAATAGGCCTTTGAGGGATTTCCAGTTCCCAGCAATGACCAGACAAGCAGAGGCAACTAATATCGAGACAAGAGATCTGGTATTCCTATCTAACACAGAGTTGGGCCAAAAATCCAATAGGAAAAATTCTGGGGAGTCTCTCCCAAGTCCTGAGGGAAATTGGTGGAAATCTGTACAACCATATATATTAGTACCATTACCCTTTTTAAAAATAAGAAAGCACTGTCCAGGTCTTAGAAGTTATAACTCTGGCAACATTCCACTGTAAGGGTTATGGCTCTATTTACAGTGTAATGTTAAAAAGAGTTATTCCAGATTTAATTGTCTTAGACTGGTATAACTCCATAAAGTTACAGCTGGAGTAATTGAATGAAAACTCTCTAATAGTCATTTTAATTATTTTAATGCATTTTTTAAAAAATGCACATGGTATGACCTTGGGTCAGTCACACACTCTCAGCCTAACCCACCTCACAGGGTTGTTGTGAGGGAAAAAATGGAGGAGAAGAGAATTATGGGGATCTTTGGGTCTCCATTGCGAAGAAAGGTAGGATATAAATGAAATATTTTTTTCAATCTCCTTAGAAGAGGCATCCCTTCCTAAGAAGAAGGAATGCCTCTTTAAAAGGCAACCCATGCATGGAACATCTAAAATTCTTCCTTTTTCCTTTAGATCTATTGTTTTTATCATATGCAAATGTATACAGACTTAATTAATAAATCTATGAGTTGACTAATGCTTGGGTGATTAATCAAACAAGCTTTCTTTAATCAGTTGACAGCATATTTAAACGTCTTGATTTCTTATTCTGTCCCAAAAGAAGACCCTATGGAACGAACATAAAACTGCTATGATATAAGCAGGGGCGGCGGGCCTATTGGGGCCAGGTAGGCGGTGGCTGCAGGCGCGGGGTGCCGGAGGGAGCGCTGGAGGAGGTGCGGCGTGCGGGAGCGCGCGCCACAAAGCACCAGCATCCTATCCCTCCCACCCCGCGCTGCTGCCGCCGCCAGCACAAGCCCCCGGCCAGGCGCAGCCACCGCGGGCAGGCATCTGCGGCGGCGCAGGCAACCGAGCAGGAGAGCTCGGAGGCCGCCCGCCGCAGCAATCGGGCCGGCGGCGGCGCGTGCGCTCCCGTGATGACGTCACACGTGACGTCATCACGCAGGCTGGGGCGCCCGGCCAGCCGGCCGGCAGTGAGCATGGTAAACCCTTGCGCCGCCCCTGGATATAAGTCATGGCAAACATCCTTAATTACATTTACACAGTAAACACAAGTGATCCCTTCCCAACAGAGAATGAAGTCTTAGTGTGCATCAGTTCCAAATCCACTGGGTTGAACTGCATTGAATGTTCATACAATTAAGGTAATCTACATTCTACCCTACACTTACCTGCATTACAAAAAGATGAGAATGAGGAATCGTCATGATTATTTTTAATTCATTCAATTTAATTACCCTTAGAGCATTATTGTTAGAAGAGAACAATCAATGAAGAGACAAAAGATGATGCTTTCTATTTATTCAGTAGCATCCATATAAATCTGATTCCTTCTCCACTGTTGTATGATACAGAGCACTTCATAGTATATTTCTGCCTCTTCTTTTCTTTGGATTGCTTACTGTTTTTAGTTGTGGAAACTGTATAGGTGTACAGTATGCTTCAACATGAATAGCTATTTTTAATTGACATTTATTCCTCTTTCTCTCTTTAACACTTCCAGTTTATAAGACTGTCTTACTAATTTTATTCCTTGTGTTCAAAACACTTGACTTTGCTCTCAGGCTGAGGCACTCCAAATTAATCAGATTGCTCTCCACACAGTCAGGACTAGAGATGGGCACGAACAGAAAAAAAAAAGCTTAACATGATGTTGGTTGTTTGTTGCCATCTCACGAACACTTAAGAACCTGTTCAAGAACATGTTCGTGGTTGGCTGTTCATGGGGGCCAGCAGGCTCTCCTCCAGCCATCATCCAAGTTTGGTCAAGATACCTACTGCACCACTCCCAGAAACCTGACCTGAGGGAAAGGTACCAATAATAAACAATAGCTTGGCCCTAGAGCCTGGCAGCAGCCCTGGAACTTGAAGGGATAAATCCCTACCGCATCACTTCCAGAAACCTGACAGGAGCAGGCAGCAGGAAAGGTACCGATAATAAATAATAGCTTGGCTCAGAGCCTGGCAGCAGCCCTGGAACCTGAAGGGGTAGATCCCTATCCCACCACACTGTCTGCAAAGCCAGAGCTGGGAGCCCCCCCCCCCAACCCACACACTCTTTGCTCCCTTTTAACAAAGTTGGAGCTCCACACTTGAAAGGAAGACCTGCCTATCAAGCTAAATTGGGCTTAGATTGGGGTTTCCAGGGCAACAGCAGGAGTTCAGACAGAGTTCAGACAATCCCTGCCTAAGTTGCCAAGGGAATTGATTGCAGGTGCCAGACTGTCTGGCTTGACGAACAGCAACAAATGAGGCTTGCAATGACCACCTGTTTGTTTAGAATTGGGGCCTCACGAACAGCTTGTTCACAAACAGCAGATTGGCTGTTCATGGCTTTTGTTGTTGTTGTTCGTATTGCTGTTCGTGCCCATCTCTAGTCAGGACTGTGGCCTGGATATCACAGGGATTAATATAAGCAGTATAATAGCTTTATTCTTCACCAAAGATGAAATTTTCAAATGAGCAGACCATCCCCATTTGAATTCCTATGATACCTGAAGACGTAATGTACAAACCCAGCAAAATATGTTATGCACACATGTATTTATTCAGATTATGTTAGTGAATCCTATGAATTTTTGAATGTTGTGTAGAATAGACCAAGTTTACATAGACCTTTGGAATGCAGCATTTGTAGAAGGGTGTGTGGGAGGAAATAGCTGATTGGTGTAATAATCCATCACCACATGTGAACCATAGTCTATATTTGGGTACATTTGTGAGCATGCACCTCTGCTATCTATCCATCCATTCATCGTGGTGAATGTGTCAAAGGATATGTGCATGGAAGCCTCAGTTTGCATGCTGTAATGACTCCTGCTGCTTGGACATTAATCCTTTGATGATTTCCCATGATGACCATGTAAAAAACCCAATCAAACAGTTTTCACAAAGAGATCTTTTGTCAGGGTCTCCTCTCTCCTGCAACTTCTGTGTAAGACTAATTATGCTGGATTAGTCCAATGGTCTGTATAATTCAGCACCTTGTTTCCAATAGTGTCCAGTCAGATGCTATAGGGAAGTCCATGAACAGGGGAAAGCGGCAACTAGCCCTCTCCCGTCAACAGTTCCATATTATTTGACAATCAGAGGCATTCTACCTCTGAACTCAGAGTTCTTATTTACCTACCATGCCTTTAAAAAATATCCAGTGCTAGACCTGCTCTCGATAAATCAGTCCAATTCCTTTTTAAATTGATCAGTTCCAGTGGCCCTCACTATTTCTTGTGACAATGAGTTCTTCAAGTATACTTCTTGTGTAATTTGTACTCTGTCATTTGGGTATACCCAGTTCACCAATCTCAAATCTTCCCCATTTTTAACCTTACACAGCCTACAATGAGAGTCAGCATATCCTCCTTGGCCCTTGTTCTCCACCATTATGAGAGAAGCACTGAAGTGGTTTTGTGGGGTTGCCTGTATCTTCCTCTTTTCAAATAGCTAGTCAGCAGGTGGAGGATCCTTAAATCCATGAATCTGACAGTATTTTAAAGATAGCTGCCTTCAGAGTTCAACCTGCAGCCAGTCACCATGACATGTGCATTGTCAATGTATTCTTTAACATCTTTAAATGTATTTCTTGTTTTCTGCATATAAATTTAAACCATAAATTCCACATTATCCCCCAAATGGATTTTCTTATTCTTCAGCAACCTGTATTTTAAGATATTCTGTTCTTTGCTCTCAGCATGAACCATTTGGTCACACTGGCTTCCTAAATGAGTTACGCTGATTTAGGAAAATTCGTCAAAAGGGACCTCTTTTTTATTTTTATGCTTCTTAATTTGCAATGTTTTTGAGGTTTAGATGTTGATAGATGTACAAAATAAGGTGCCACATGCACATTTTTGGAGAAGTTCAGAGTGGCACTCAACCATCACTTTATTACCCTAAATGCTTTTAACTTAGTTCTGTCATTTATCTCTCAACACTTCAGTTGAGAGGAACGTGACATTAGCCTCAACTAACTTAAATTGTCAGAGCTATTTATGGTTTAAAGAGACAAGATTCAGCTCTGTTTTCTTATATTCCCCTTTCATGTTGTGAGTCTGGATACATTAAAAAGATGCCTGATATATCTGACAGCAGGACAACTATTTCTTCTCCTGGGCTAGGGAGCCAGACATCCTGTCTGACCACTTGGAGACAAGCACCATTCTTAAGGGAAGAGAGCTCAAGGTTCTTTTTGTGGGTAGTTACGGTGTATTTCTCTTGTTTCACTTAACATTGATTCACCTTTTGGTATTAAAAATGGGAGGGGAAAATGAACTGATAAGGTCCAAAGAAAAGGTTTGGGGTTTTTTCCCCCATCAATCTTTCGATAATCTGTCAAAAGCTGCCATCAACGTGTAAAGAGCTGTTCATTTCTATATCTCATTTTTGGATTGATGTATGTGCCACTTTTTCTATCCTTCAGCTCAGGATAACACTTGCCCTTTCATGTTCTCTGTTTAAGCCACTGGGAATTGAGAGTATTTCAAAGGATAATTATATCAATCTGCATATAAAAGACTGGATGTCCTACAGAGGGTTCAGCTGAAAAGCAAACTCTTCTCGAAGATGAAAATGAGAAACGAGAAGTAAATCCCAAAACTAAAGATTCAATAAAGTTAATGCATTTTTTTTCATCTAATGGAGTGAGTGCGGGTTTGTAAAGTGACTGAAAGATTTCCGAAGCCACTGTTTTGCTTTTTTTTTTTTTTTTGCATAAAAAGAGGCTGTTTCAAGGCCCCCATCAGCTTTGGAACTGAGCCTCTCCCTCGGCTTTGAAAAGTGCTAGTTTATTGACCTGCAGGATATGCTGCAAGGCTTATTTGTTTGCCTGAGCACAGAAGGAGAATGGAAGGCTCTGTTAGGAGTTCCTAAGTGGATTCTTTTGCTGCTGAATTATTGTTGGGTGTTGTGAAGAGAATCTAAAGGAATGATGTCAGTCAGCTCAGCTTAGTTAACAATTGCCAAAATCACTCATATTGAGAGAGATGCATTTATAATTAAGACCCGCTTATAAACATTTTAATAAAGAACATGTTTTAATTAATAGTCTAGAATTGCTTTTATGTCTGACACTATCAGAAATACTGATATGTTCCATCTGTCGTAGTAGCAGTTGCAAACTGCAGTCCTGACTTTTTCTTCTTTTAATTAAAGGGAGTACGTGTGAATGTATGATAAGTGAAACAGGATTGTGTCCCCACTCTCAGATCTCCATGTTTTTGTATTGTCGAAGGCTTTCACGGCTGGAGACCGATGGTTGTTGTGGGTTTTCCGGGCTGTATTGCCGTGGTCTTGGCATTGTAGTTCCTGACGTTTCTCCAGCAGCTGTGCCTGGCATCTTCAGAGGTGTAGCACCAAAAGACAGAGATCTCTCAGTGTCACAGTGTGGAAAAGATGTTGGCATTGGGTTGAGATGTCAGCTCAACCCCACCCCTCCTGAGTAGATAAAAATGACCTGCCAACATCTTTTCCACACTGTGACACTGAGAGATCTCTGTCTTTTGGTGCTACACCTCTGAAGATGCCAGCCACAGCTGCTGGCGAAACGTCAGGAACTACAATGCCAAGACCACGGCAATACAGCCCGGAAAACCCACAACAACCATCTCCATGTTTTTGTTTGAAAGTCTGAATAGACTTTCTTCAGAGTCCACTTACCTTAAAAACCACAGTATAAAAACAAGCCATTAAAAAAAAACCATTGGACATAAGCAAAATAAGGAACTTTCCATAAACAAGAGCAGACAATTTCAAAGCTAGTAAGATCAACCCCCAATTAAAAGCCTGGGTTTAAAAAAATGTGTTTTAGCCTAGTACCTGAAAGAAAGTAAAATAGGTGCTAGGCAAGCCTTAAGGGGAAGGGCATTCCAAAGGTGAGGTGCCACCACAGAAAATGCCCTGTCTCTAATCACCATCTGCCTCACCTTTGAAGGTTAAGTAGAAAGAAGGCTGTGGGTAAAGAACTCCTATTCTTCCTTACACACACTTAAAATTTCCTTGTATGAGGCAAATTAATAGAACATAGAATGGGATGAGAACCTTCCTACACAGTGGTTAAGTGGTTCGGATGTGAATCAGTACTCTTCTGGTTCAAATCCCACTACTGCCATGAGTTCATTAAGTGGTCTTGGGTAAACTACTCCTCTCAGCCCCAGCTCCCCAGCTGTACTGGGGTGATAATAATAACACTGTTCATTGCTCCTGGTGAGGCACTAATCTGTCAAGAAGAGCGGTATATATGTGCAGTTATTATTGTTGTTGTTGTTGTTACAGTTTCAGGAAGGTTTCTTACATATGGAAGTATATACAATTCCTCCTTCCAGTCATAATCTGAAGTTATGCAATCCGGTCTTGTATCTCAGGATTCCTTATTCTGCTAAAGGGGTAGACCTGGACTACCCCTTTATATAGTAGCAGGACCATGATAGAGACAATGGAAATAGTGGGGACATGGCCTGAGGAACTGGGCATCAGGCTTGTAATAGCAAATGATCAGGAACAATGGACTCTGACCTGCTTTGCAAATTGTTCAGGGCCTCACCCTAATAAGGATATTTGGCAGGGACCATAACAAATTAGGAAGGAAGGAAGAAAAGGAAGGGGAGGGCTTTATGACAATGGCTCTATTGATGTCTGTTGGTTCTGTCTAATTGGGGAGTGATTTTATGACCAAGATCTGGATCTATTTCTGGCACTGAACAGAACTTGGCACATTAGTCCTCCAATATTAATTAAGCCTTTGGGGTACATTATCGTTTGAAGCTATTAACCTTTAAACAAGCTTTAAAATGCTAAAATGGACAAAATCAAATCCAAGCAAAATAATCTACTACTCAGGAAATGTTTATGAGACTTTCATTTCTCATGGGATGCTCAGAATTGTTTAGTCTGACTGTTCTAAAGGCAGGCTTTTGCAAATGTGATGTGTTTATATTTCACAAATTATGTATATTCTGAGAAGTACATAACTGAAGGCTGTTAGCACAAAAGTGAAGCAACACATGGTAATCCCAGTTTCCAACATGAAAATGTGCCTGTCTGTGCCAGCTCTTAATTACTAGCTCATTAACACTCAGGTGTCAATTGCTGGTGGCAAAGGCAATACCCAAATGGCGTGGTTGCTGTCATGCACAATGTAATTAAATTGACCTCAGCAAGAGGAGCCCAGCAGTTGCCTAATACCACTTGGACACTGGTTTCAGGCACTAATCACAATAGTGTAATTTGGTGAATCACAAAGTGTAATGAGGGAACAACTCGGGAGAGTAGAAAATTGTACTTGCATATGTAATAATGACTTTAAGGACAATTAAAGGAATATAATCACTGCTCTGTTTTATTCCTAGTTAATAATGGCAGGAGCGTGTTGCTTTTGCACTGTTGATTTAAAACTCTCGCTTCTCATTGAAAAGGGCATTTTAAAGACATGGTAAAGCCTCAGGATTTCACCTCCAAATTGTGGTATGTGTGTGTTTTCCTGCAAGTTTGTTTGCTGCACTTATCACTGATCATTTGAAAACTTGAGAATGTTAATGGGAAGACTCAGGGCCAGTTTGTTCTGAGTTTTGTGTAGATTGTGAGTTAACTCAGACCACATTACAGCTGGGAGCATGGAGAATTGTTCTCTAATTAATTTGTCAGATATCAAGCTAGCCAGTTGGCCAAGGTGAGATGATTATTGTTTATATCATGTGGTATAACCAGTAACAGGCCATTTGGCTGGGTGTCAAATTCAGTCCACTTGCAGCTGACAGCAGGAAGAAGCTAAGACCTAGAAAAGGAGAGCTTTCTACATGTGCTAGTAATGCCCTTCTGCTCTTTACATGGGTCAGTTGCTATGCAAACAGGGAAATGGTTGCAAATTGACATTAAAATAGTAATGTTCTGAAACCAGCGGAGAAATATTTCAGTTTCCCAGGACATACTTTGCTGTAGCAAAAGAACTTCAAAGAGAAACGCCAGCATGAAATCCATAAAGAAGCTGATACCATCTCTGGAACTCTTAGCAAAGACTTGGGATTTCTCAGCCATTACAGGTGTTAACTAGCTTAGCAAACCAATTACTGCTATTGTGCATGATCTCATTAATGTTCTTGATTATGTCTGAATTTTACATAATTACATCTCACCTTATATTTCCTACATTTCGTGACCCTTTGATCCTGCTTTTTTACATTTATTTCTCCCCTCTCTATGTGTCTGCCTAGTCAGACCCCTTGCACACATCTGATGAAGTGGGCTCTAGTCCGTAATACTTATTAGAATAAAAATGTTTTTTTTTCTTAAGGTGTCACAAGACACCTTTCTATTTTTACTGCAGCAGACTAACATGGCTACTCTTCCAGAATTAATCACCTGGTGGCATGATCATTTATTAAGGCTAGTTATAAAGATGGCCAAGAAGAAGAACGGGCTCCAACTAATGACCTAGAAAGATATGGTCCTCAGCTCTTAGGACGGAACATAAAGGACATACTACATCTTCTTCACTTAGTTAATTTTTCTTTGCTTTCATGAATCAATTAGGCAGATTGTTGTGCTGTGAGAGTGGTTCATTGTCTGCCATCATAGCACAGAGTGGTAAAACAGAAAGTATTGTCAGTTGCCTCAGCAACATGAAAAAAATTCTGTGCCAGTGGTTCCCAATGTTTTTGATATGGTGTGACCCATAAGTCCAAATTTAGAGAGCTGCTATAGCACAGTGGTTAAGTGGTTTGGCTGCAAATTAGCACTCTATAGGTTCAAATCCCACTACTGCCATGAGCGCAGCAGGTGACCTTTGGTAAGCCACCCTCTCAACCCCAGCTCCCCAGCCGTATTGTGGTGACAATAATAATACTAACGTTCACCGCTCTGGGTGAGGCACTAATCTATCTAGAAGAGTGGTATATAAGCACAGTTATCATTATTATTAATTTACTTGGCATGTAGTGATCTACTACACAAATCAATACAGCTGCAAAAACACTTTCACACAGGCCTTTGAGCTGGGATCTACAAGCTAAGAGATGCTGCTCTATTCTACCATGCTGTGCTGTTGTGGTGTAATAAAATTAATCTGGTAGTACAATTTGGAAAGAGCAAGATAGCAGCCCATTGCCTCAAGAATATGGAGGAATGTTTCCATTTTTTTGTCTCTAAAAAGCAGGCAAACAAAATGCTGGAAAAATACCCCTTTTCATGGGTGGAAAGCTTTCATGATACGCTCACTCCCCATTTTATCTCAGCGCTAGCTAGAAATGCTTCTGGATATGCCTGAGTTCTTGTGGAGTTTCCACTTGACTAGTAGGATACAGGCACTAAATTTCTGTCAGAAAATCCACTAGGTTCCTTCTCTTTCCACTTGTTTTGATTGAAAGCAGCAGTTCAGATGGTTTGGAAATGAAGTGATTCTCCCTAGGCAGAGGTAGTTGCATATAGCACCCTGATCCATTCCAGTCAATCCTTTGAGCTGTTGCAGGCTTGGTGGGGCATTGCTTGGACTCTACACACTGCTATTACTAAGAGCCAAGCTACTAGTGACATCTTACACAGGTTGGACACTTGTCAGCTTCCCTCAAGTTTTGATGGGAAATGTAGGCATCCTGGTTTTACAGCTTGGCTCTCCATTACAGCAGCAAGACCAGGATGCCTACATTTCCCATCAAAACTTGAGGGAAGCTGACAAGTATCTAACCTGTGTCAGGTGTCACTTGTAGCTTGGCTCTGAGTAGCAGAAAAGTTTGGATAGGCCTTGTTTGAGGACACTTTGTCTGCTGAAGCAGAGACTCTGTGAACACTTTGAAGCTCATATAGGACTCTCAATTGGCAGATTTGGCCTCAAATCACACAGGTGAATATGCAGGCTATTTATCTGAGTGGATTCTGCTTGTCTGTAATAGTGCAAAGGATCCTGGCTTTGAATTATTCCAAAATCATATAGTAAATGACTATCTAGTTCTTCATGCTGTTATTTTAGTTGTTTTAAAATAGAATTTCTTACTATTAGTAACATTATTACTAAGCACTTATATAGTACTCAAAGCTATAATAATAATACTGTATGGTAAACCAGTATTATTTGTTCTATATTGCAGATGGAGGATTGAAAGAATGTGGCTTTAATAAAGCTACTTTGGAAGGTCGAAGCTGAGATAAGTTTTGAACCAGCAACTCCATGAGCTGTAGCGGAATGGTGAATAAGGTATCTGTTACTTATGGCAAAGTGCAAACTACACTTACATAGTCACAGAGCAGGGAAAGAAACAAAGATAATCTTTCCCACCTTCTTGTGAATGATGTAAACAGATTTGCTGACAAGCTTAGGCAACAGGAAAAAGTCATTTCTTGAGGCAATACAAAAATCTAATGAATAGATGAAAGCATTTTGTTGATTACATATTTATTAAAGATTGAGAATTCCAAGGGAAACAATCTAAAAGAGGGAAATCGGCGAACAAAAGGAAATGTGCTCCCTTGAAGAGTGACAAGCAATCAAGGAAAGATGGTTTCCAGTGAAGTGCTAACAGCTCCTGCAGGTGGGAATGAGCAAGCTGAAAGGGAATCAAGCCTGAAAACAGGAGGAAATCAACACCTTTTGGTTTCTTCCTGGAGAAAAGCTGTGAAGGTTAACCTGAATAAACAGTGTTATGAGAGTATAGGAAAGGAGACAAGAAGAGTAGAGAGGGGGGTAAGAAGACACAAACATATTTATAATGGTATCTGGCTTGTGTTTTCTAAAGATGTCTATTATTCAAGTTGTTGGTTATCTGTTCTCTTTCTTTTATTCACACACACTTATGCATGAGTTAGTTTAAAATATAAAATGCAAGGGACATACTTCTGTTTTCACATAAAAACTGCCTTATCAGTCCATTTAGCTCTACAGTCTATAACCAATGTATTGTCGAAGGCTTTCACGGCCGGAGAACGATGGTTGTTGGGGGTTTTCCAGGCTGTATTGCCGTGGTCTTGGCCAAGACCACGGCAATACAGCCCGGAAAACCCCCAACAACCATAGTCTATAACCAGCTTTGCAGGGTCTTAGGCAGTCTTTTCTATAAACTTCCAATTCCGATTCCTTAAATGGAGATGTTGATGTATATTGCATCAATAAAGTATGGCAGTGTCCTTGTGCTTCCAAGTTTGCAATATGCAGTGCTAATCACAGCCTGCCCAACCACCATATTGAACCATGTCAATTTATTTGTATTTTTGTTTTGCTCCTGAGAGCAGGGATCAGCCCTGCCCAGCAGACCAATCAGGTGGAGATGAATGGATTTCCTAAATTAAACCAGAAGCCAGGGGGAGCATCTTACAGTTCCTTCCCTATTCTCATTCCTACATGTTGGATCTATGCCCTGTCCTGAATATAAGAAGAATTGTATAGATTTATAGAATCATAGAGTTGGAAGTGGCCTTACAGACCATCTAGTCTGATGCAGTAACAGCCTACAGCATCCCTAACAAGTATTTGTCCAGCTGCTCCTTGAAGACTTCCAATGAGGAGAAACCCACCACATCCCTAGGCAGTTGATTCCACTGCTGAATTATTCTTCATGTGAAGAAGTTTTTCCTGATGTCCAGATGGTACCGTCCCTCCTGTAGTTTAAACCCATTGTTTTGAGTCCTACCCACCACTACCAACAGAAACAGCTCCCTTCTCTCCTTTAAGTGACAGCCTTTTAAGAGAGCAATCACATCTCCCATCAACCTCCTCTTATTCAAACTGAAAATTCCCAGTCTTTCCTTGTAGAGCTTGGTCTCCAGCCCCCTAATCATCCTGGCTGCTCTCCTCTGCACCAGTTCCAATTTGTCCACATCCTTTTTGAACGGACACCTCCAGAACTGCACACAATACTCCAGGTGGGGGCTAACCAATGTGGTATATAGTGGGACAATGACACCCTTTGATTTGGATGTTATGCGTTTTTTAATATACCCCACGATTCTGTTTGCTTTTTTTGCGGCTGCATCACACTGACTGCTCATATTTAGCTTCCCGTCCTCTGGTTTCCCAAAATCTTGTTCATATACACTGCTACACAGAAGTGTATCCCTCATCCAGTACGTATACTTTGCATTTTTGTTACCCTGGTGCAGAACCCAGCACTTATCCATGTTAAATTGCAACTTATTCAAATCTGCCCACTTCCCCATTGTGTTCAGATCTCTTTGAATTCTATCCCTATCTTCAAGGATGTTTGCTACTTCTCCCAGTTTGGTATCATCTGCAAATTTAATGAGTAATCCGTTTACACTCTCATCCAGATCATTGATAAGAATATGGAAAAGCACTGGGCCCAGAACTGAGCCCTATGGCACTCACTTGGACACCTCCCTCCAATCAGATGCGATTCCGTTGACTACTACTCTTTGAATACAGTTATCCAGCCAGTTCCCTATCCATCTAACAATCTAGAGTCCAGTCCACAGCCCACTAGCTTATCCATCAGAAAAATCATGAGGAACCTTGTATCTCATTAGTGTTAGCCAGTTCAGCAGGTATCTTCTCCAAATTACTAGACATCCTATTTTTGTTTTCACCTTAAGTCACAATGCAGCATAATATATATTATTTTCTGATGCACCATCATCATAAGCAGTCTCACTATATGTTCATGAATACCAGAGACACAATCTGGGATCTTCTGAAAGTAAATCACCTGCTCAACCCCTGAGTCATGACTAGAGATGGGCACGAACAGAAAAAACAAACAAACATGATGCTCATTGTTTGTTGCCATCCATGAACAGGGACTCACGAAAAACCATGAACATGGCCCTGTTCACAAACATGTTTGTGGTTGGCTGTTCGTGAGGGCCAGCAGGCTCTCCTCCAGCCATCATCCAAGTCAAGATCCCTATTGCACCACTCCCAGAGACCTTACCTGAGCAGGCAGCAGAAAAGGTACCAATAATAAATAATAGCTTGGCCCAGAGCCTGGCAGCAGCCCTGGAACCTGAAGGGGTAGATCTCTATCCCACCACACACAAAGAAAATTCAAGCTCCAATGCACTCTCCCTATCAAAATGCCAACAGCAGCTGTCCACCTCTCCACTGTCTGCAAAGACTAGCCAGAGCTGGAAGCCCCCCCTCTCCCATGGTCTTTGCTCTCTTGTAACAAATTTGGAGCTCCACACTTGAAAGGAAGACCTGCCTATCAAGATAAATTGGGCTTAGATTTGGGTTTCCAGGGCAACAGCAGGAGTTCAGACAGAGTTCAGACAATCCCTGCCTAAATTGCAAAGGGAATTGATTGCAGGTGCCAGACTGTCTGGCTTGACGAACGGCAATGAACAAGGCTTGCAACAACCACCTGTTCGTTTAGAATGGGGCCTCACGAACAGATTGTTTGCGAACAGCAGATTGGGATGTTCGTGGGGTTTTTTTGTTCGTATTGCTGTTCGTGCCCATCTCTAGTCATGACTTCACCTCATACTGATATGAGGATTGGAGGAAACTATGTAGCAACTTCATAAATATATACTTACAGATGCACATACACTACTGTTTTGCTTTTCATCTTTGAAAAAGTCTTCATTTAAAAAGCAAATTGTTTCATCTTTTGTGTGTGTGTATGTATAGCAGTTTTGACAACCATGACCACAAAATTCAAAATACTACCACCCAGATTTTGTGTGTGTCTGTAGTGCCCTGAAGACTTATGGTGACCCCTGGTGGGGTTTTCTTGGCAACAGACTATCAGAGATGTTTGCCATTGCCTGCCTCTGCAACCCTGGTCTTCATTGATAGTCTTCCATCCAATTACTAACCAAGGCCAACCCTGCTTAGCTTCTGAGATCTGACCAGATCAGGCTCACCTGGGCTATCCAGGTCAGGGCACCACCCAGATTTTAAAACATGTGAATTTAATATTTAACCAGCAAGAGAAATGGTGATTACAAGGAATTGCCTTAGCCCCAAAAGTACTACCTAAGGAATAATGAAAACAATAGGATAAGAACTACAAAACTACTTGGTGGGGTTAGTAGGAGAAACAGAAAGTTTAACAAATGAAATAGATAAATGTGAGTTGTTATTAATTGCAGCAAGGATTAAGATGGGATTTAAAAGGAAATTTGAGACATGATCTGTTTCCGGTAGGTAGCAGTGTTAGTCGCCAGTCAAAGGGCAAGATCTAGGTTCAATAGCACCTTAAAGACCAACTTGATTTCCAAGGTATGAGCTTGGGCTGCTCTTATCTGACAAAGGGAGCTTTGACTCTTGAAAGCTCATACCTTGAAAATCAAGTTAGTCTTTAAGGTTCTATTGGACTCCGATCTTGCTCTTCAGAAAAATGATCTGTTGAGGTTTGGTAAAGGAGAGATTGGAATGTGTTGCTGTTGATTATACTAACTTTTTATAACATTCAAAGAGGGAAGGGAAACTATAAATTTATATTCAGTTAGTTGAAATTTATTGATATTTAAGATTAAAAATAGTAAAAAGATATATAAACCTTGTGTAGTGATATAGTCTAATAAGTGTTGAGAATAATATAACCAACAAATGACACTATTTTCATAAGTTACTATTTTTCTTTAAACACAAAAGGTAAAACAAGAGTTGTAGGAGCTCCCCCCCCTCCTTCCATTTCAAACTCTTCTGTTTTTACCCCAGCTTCTAACATGTTGCAGGGGGGGAGGCTAGTAAGGAAATGTTCCTTAGTCTGTGCAGCAAGATGATAAATACAACTCAGTTTTATAAATGTGTATATATAATGTTAAGCAGAATTTTGTCCATCAAATTCATCTGTCACAAGCCATTTTTTATTATGCCTTAACAGCACTAATAGGAGAGGAGAAATGTCTTTGTTTAGGAAATTAGATTCCTTGCTATTGAATAAAATAGCCAGCTATTGAATAAAATGGACATTTGTCAGAAATAGAGATCTACGGGAACCAAATCCCAGGGTTTTTTTTAAAGTTACTGGGCCATTTGATAACAAAACGGGAGGCAAATACAATTGCCATATATGCCACCTGAGTCAACCTTACCAAACAGTCTTTCAAGCAACCATATTATTTTTGTACATGTACACCTGAGTCAAATGAACCTCTCACAGCAGTTATTTAGAATCGACTGCACTGTTTTCATTATCATCTTCACCTGATCTTTCTTCACAAGCTAGACAAGGGGCCTTCCGCCCCTCACAGAAGCCATTAACAGTGCAACGGTCCTAACAGCAGACTTAAACTGGAGTAACTCTTCTTAGGATTGCACTGTTAGTAACTGTACTGTTGCAGGAGTAAGATCCTGTAAGAGTTAATCTGGAAATATACCAGGCTGTGGGGAGAAGGTTAAAAACCATCTGATTCCTACCAGATGGGTATGCCTGGTCTTTTCTCCAAATGCTTTTTCTAACCCTAGCCCAGTTTAGAACATATGGTTATCCCATTAGCTGAGACTAGATCCTTCCCCTTCCTACCTGGCTATTCAATCTCTCTCTCTAAGTAAAATGACAACAATGTATGAGTAACTGTGTACTTATATGCAGGATGCTAATGTTCTGGGGAACAGCAGCAGGTAGTGGGTTTGAAGTCAGATTTTTGTGCCCTTTGCTGCTATGGTGTTCTAATAATGGTTCTATTTAATTGTATTTATACTGCTATACTGTTCCTTGCTGTTATGAGATTATTCTCTTAACTATTATCTTTCTGTTTCAGTATTTGTAATGATGATTCTTATTTTTAACAAATGTAAATGTAGGGTATATATATGATGGAGGTTTTGTTTGTTTCTGTTGGAAGTTGTTTCAAATGACTGTGAAGGCAAGGTACAAATATTTTCAGATAAATTTGTTGAAACTCAAACTGCAACCTGAACCAATATTTTGAATTGGCCCTCCAGTTTGACATCCTGACAATATCATTGTATAACTCGCCATTATCCATCAGCCTTAATAGAACAACAATGTGGCCACACAATGTTATTCACAGCTATGGCTGTTCTCGGTGCCAAACTACTAGTGACGAATGACACTTGATCGGCAAGTGTATTCCTCCCTGTTCACTTGCCCCCCACTTGCTCTCCACTCAATCCACTTGCCGTTCAAGTGTCATTTGCCACTTGTAGCTTGGCCCCCAGTCTGAAGAGCATGTGATCACAAATTAGCAATATCCAGAAAAGGATATTCTTATATTTTGAATAACTGAATAAGAAAAATTGTTCTATTTTATTCCCTTTTCAGTGGAAAGGGATTGAATATTAATAAAATATGGTAGTGGGAATTGCATACTAGATTCAAGTTTATAAATGTTATATATGTCCCAAATTCCATGAAGAATTCATTAGCAAGTCCCTTTTTCTTCAAATAACTTAAAAGCTCCCCTGCAGAAGCTTGAGCACCTGCTGAGAAACATAAATGTTATTCTACTCCTAGGCATCTTAAGAGATCTCACCCGTTACCATCAGTTGTTAGAGCAAACCAATCTAAACAAGTTAAAAACTTATAATCAATCATGTCAAGCAATAAAGTTAAAGATAAAATGACCACAGTATATTCAGCTACACTCTTCTTTAGAAGACCACAGGCCCTTCCACACTGGGTTTTTAAATCGGTTCTGGCTCCATACTGCATTGATTTCTTTCCAGAGGTCTGCATGCATGCTCAAAATACGCCAATTCAGTCTACAATACGGCCAATCACGGTAGCCACATGTGGCTTTGACCGTGGGGCCGAGTTTGCCTCCTCGGATGGAGGAGGGGACTCGTTTTCCCGCCCATCCGGGTATTGCAGGAGGCGGGCGGAGACGGGCCGTTAGGCATCTCCGCCCCCTCCCTGCGCAGTTGCTCCGAGTGATCGGTCGGAGCAGGACGTGTCTCGTCTCCGCTCCGCCGACGCTCGGAGGGAACGGAGCAGAGGTGCCTGGAAGCAGCTGGTGCTTTGCACGCTGAGCCGGGCGGGCCTCTGTTGCCTCTGCAGCAGTTGCGCGAGGCGTGTGCGCTCGGATTGCAGCGGCGGCCGCAGCAGCGTTCGGAGGCGATCGGCGGCGGCGGCGAGCGCTTTTTGAGCGGTTTGGGCGCTTTTGCGCCAGGAGTTTTACGGGGCTGTTGGGTTGCGGGGGTGGTGTAGCCTTCTCCCCCCCCCCTCTGGGGCTTTTGTGATCGAGTTGCTCCGGCGGGTGGCGTGGTAACTCTCCTCCCGCATCCCTGTTTTACCCTTATTGGGGAGGGGTGCTCTGTGGAGAGGCCGTGATTGTGAGGCTAAGTATACGGCCCAGCTGCTCTCGGGCCTTGCCCCCCCCTCTTCTCTTGGCGCCATTTTCTGCGGACCTGTGCGGCCGCCATTTGCTGGCTGCCTGTTGCAGCTTGAACTGTCCCTGGGCCTGGGATTCGCTGAGCTAGCCTTCCCATCATTTGGGAAGGTTTTGTTATACTTATTCTTCGCCCTCTATTCCTTCCCATAGTTTGTGGGACTTTTAATTCTTCCTATAGTCTCCTGTGCAGGGCAGGATGTCTTCTAGGAAGGGCAGGGGTAAGCCCAAAGGCAAACAGCCTGCAAGGAAGCAGCCCTCTAAACGGCCTCCACCTACAATTTCCTCCTCCGAGGATGAGGGTGATAGCAGCTTCAATATGGCAATTTTGAAGCGTTTGGAGGCTTTGGAGAGAGGCAGGGGACAACCTGCGCTGTCAGGTGCAGCCAGTGAGCGCGGGAGGCCGGTTAGGGTGGCTTCAAAGGCGTCCTTCCGGAAACAGATCTTGACGCGTCTTTCCGCTTTGGAGTCTGCTACAGGTTTGCCAGAATCGGGACCTTCGGCTGGAGGGAACCCCCCTGAGGAGGATGACGTCGTAGCTGGCGACGCTGAACCAGAAGGGCAGGCAGACTCTGGCCAGGTGGCGGTGGCTGTGGAACCTAGTGGGTCTGATGGTAAGTCTGCCTTGCCTCAGCAGGCGTGCACCTGGCCATGGGGACCCTGGGGTCAGGCCGCTGCCTCCGGGTCTCCAGGCCTCACCACACCATCTGCATCTACATCTTACAACATGTCTTGGCTGCTACCAGGGCACTTGGGTTTAGCCAACATGGCACCTGGAGTAACGAACACTACTTCGGTTACGGGGTCTTCTACAGGCCCTTGGGTGGGTACTGATAGCCAAGCTGCTGGTTTGCCTCTCTTGGGTTGGCAGTATGGCGGCTGCCCTCCTTGGGGCTTTGCGCCTTTTGGTATGTATGGCCAGGTTCCTTATCGGGCGCTCCCGTATGGGGACACAGCCCTTCCCCTTGGGGATCATCTTACCCAGGCTACAAGGGATAAAATAGTTAAGGGGGAGTATGTGGATGTGTTCACCCTTCTTTTCCGTGAGCTTGAAAAGAAGGACAAGGAGGATTTGGATGAGCGTGATAAAGAAAAAATAAAACGCCGCAAGGTGGATCGTACGTGGCATAACTGGCTCCCCGGGTTCTTAATATATGCAGGTGTACTGGGGCGGGCGCAGCCTTTACGGGCTGTGTCTCTGTTTCAGTACCTCAATATAATCTATAGGGGTTATACTGACTTCGTGGGTGCTGCATGGTTGCAGTACGACGAAGAGTTCAGGATGAGGGCAGCATTGAACCCTCAGATTCCCTGGGACTAGATTCACCAGCAGCTTTGGCTGCAGGTGATGTCCCCTTCAAAGCCTAACTCTGGTGATAGGGCAGATAGTGGGCATCTGATCCACCGCCCACAGTCAGCTGTTTCTACCCGCTCCCAGGCGGGGCAGCAGGTTCAACCCCGGCTGCTCTGTTGGGACTTCACTTCAAAGGGTGTCTGTAACAGGAGGTCCTGTAAATACAGACATGAATGTCCAGCGTGTTCTGGACCGCACGCTTATACGTCCTGCCCCAGAGCTAAGCCTGGTGGGGGTGGCAGGCGTTCAGGAGGGAGCGGGGGTCAGCAATCAGCTTCAAAAGGGCCCCAGCCCAATAAGTCTGAGAGCGCTTGAGCGCTTACTGCCTTACTATCCCAGGCGGGGTGACGCATTGTTCCTGTTGAACGGTTTTAGGTATGGTTTTCGGATACCATTTCAGGGCCCGCGGGTTTCTTTCATGTCCAAAAATTTGCGTTCTGTTGTTGGTATGGAAGCTGTTGTGCGGGATAAGATTTCGAAAGAATGTGCAGAGGGTAGGGTATTGGGCCCCTTTCCTACGCCTCCTGTTCCGTATCTCCGCGTCTCTCCCTTAGGGGTGGTGCCTAAGAAGGCCCCTGGTGAATATCGTTTGATTCACCATTTTTCCTTTCCGAAAGGGGCATCAGTTAACGATGCCATCCCTGAGGAACTTTGTTCTGTGCGTTATACCTCCTTTGACCAGGCGGTCAAGGTCGTGCGCAGATGTGGGACCGGGGCCCTGATGGCTAAGTGCGACATTAAGTCTGCCTTTCGCCTGCTCCCGGTACACCCAGGCGATATCGATCTTCTGGGATTTTCTTTTGAGGGGCAATATTATATGGACAGGGCCCTCCCAATGGGTTGCTCGATATCATGTGCTGCTTTTGAGTGTTTTAGCTCCTTTTTGGAGTGGGAGCTGAGGCGCAGGGTCAAATGCCGGGATACCTGTCATTACCTCGATGACTTTATGTTCGTTGGGCCTGCGGGCACGGCGCAATGCGCCAGCCTGCTTGCTGGCTTTGTGTCTTTAGCGGGTGAACTGGGGGTTCCCCTGGCGCATGAGAAGACCGAAGGCCCATCTCAGGTGATGACCTTTTTGGGCATCGAGCTTGACTCGGTGCACCAGTCTTTACGCCTCCCGGTCGATAAAGTGAGCAAGCTCAGGGAGTTGTTGGCGGCGTTTAGAGGTAAGCAGAAGGTATCCCTCCTCGAATTGCAACAGCTGGTGGGTTCTCTGAATTTTGCATGCAAGGCAGTCGCCCCAGGCAGGCCGTTCTTGCGCCGGCTTTGCGATGCTATGTCAGCCCTTCGTGCCCCTCATCATAAAATTCGGATTGATAAGGGTATGCGTGCTGACATTGAGGTGTGGGAGGAGTTTTTAGGTTCCTTCAATGGGGTCACCTTCTGGCGTGAGGAGTTGCTAGTTGGTGCCCAGTTGCAGGTTGCTTCTGATGCATCGGGGTCCACAGGGTTCGGGGTATTTTTTCGTGGGCACTGGTGTGCTGAGCGATGGCCTGTGGAGTGGGCGGAGAGCGAGATGGTTAGGGATTTAACCTTCTTGGAGCTTTTTCCCATTTTGGTGGCGGTTTTTCTTTGGGGCCGTGAGCTTGCTAACCATGTGGTGCACTTTTGGTGCGACAACATGGCAGTGGTGCAGGTGGTTAATTCCCTCACATCTAAATCTACTAGAGTTATGTCATTGGTTCGGGCATTCACTTTGAAGTGCCTCCAGCTTAATATACTGTTTAGGGCCCGGCATGTGCCGGGAGTCGACAATGGGGTGGCGGACGCTTTGTCTCGCCGACAGATGGATCGCTTCCGGCGTCTCGCTCCCGGAGCCGACAGCTTTCCCTCCAGGATGCCACCGGAGCTGTGGCGGCTTGGCAAGTGGAAGTGAACAGAGCGATTCAGATGGCCATTGCTCCCAGCACCCGGCGAGCGTATGAGCGTGCGGTAGGATTGCTTCAGGTCTTTCGGGAGGGGGCAGGGCTGAGTCAGGTGTGGCCCGTCCCCACTGAACATCTTTTGCAGTTCTGCGTGGCTCAGCGGGCCCGCGGTTTGGCAGTTAAGACTATTAGGGGGCAGATGGCTGCGTTCGCTTTCGCCAGCAAGGCGCGCGGCCTGCCGGACTTTACAGGGGATTTTAGACTCCGGAAGATGTTTGAAGGTTGGTCCAGGGAGTGTGGGGTCGTTAAGGACATACGACAGCCAATTTCCCCCGCTATTCTTAGAGGCCTAGGGGCTCTATGGGGAGAGATATGCAGTTCCAGTTTTGAGTGCCGGCTGTTTCACGCTGCCTCTCTCACAGCATTCTTTGGTGCCCTGCGGGTGAGTGAACTTGTGGCTCAGTCGCAACGGGATGTTTCAGGGCGGGCTTTATCAGCCTGTGATATTCAGTTTACGGGCGATAAAGTTTTGATTAGAATTAAGAAGTCTAAGACTGACCAAAGGCGAGCCGGGTCTGTGTTAACTTTGGGGCCCTGTGATGATGAGGCATTGTGTCCAGTTCGGGCTCTTCGCTCTTATTTGGAGGTTAGGGGTGAGGATGAGGGAGTGTTGTTCCGACACGTTGATCGCTCTCCCTTAACTCGCTATCAATTTTGGGCGGTAACGGATAGGGCGTTACGCCAGCTGGGCTTGGTGGGTGTCAAATTCGGCACTCATTCTTTTCGAATTGGTGCCGCATCTACTGCGGCAGCCATGGGGTATGCTGATAAAACCATTAAGAAGGTGGGCAGATGGAAGTCGTCTGCTTTCCGGTCTTACATTCGTCCTCTCCCATTGTTTTAGTCTCACGCAGTTTGATTTTTTCCAGGTGCAGTGAGCAGCTTTGAGAGGAAGCGGATCCTTATAGCCGGCCACAGTATGGTGTTCTGGGCTGCAGTGCAAGCCAGACGGACACCGATTGGAGCTCAGCTCGGGTTGAGCGAAGATGCCTCCATTGAATGGTTGGGTCGGCGTGGCCTTCGGTGGTCTGGGTTGCTGCCTCTCCTGTTTGGAGGAAGGATGGGTCCTCCTCCCCATATTTTGGTCTTACACGTGGGTGGTAATGACCTGGGTCTTTTGAAAGGCAGAGCCCTGTCCCTGCAAGTGATTGCCGATTTGAAGGTGATCAAGAGCCGATGGCCTGGTACTTATGTATTCTGGTCGGAGATGCTCCCCCGACGTAAATGGAGGGAATCTCTGGACCCTAGGGGGATGGCTCGTGCTAGGCGTAGGGCCAATAGGGCCATTCAGAAAGCCTTGGCTACGGGGCTAGGCATATACCTCCCTCACCCTCGCATCAAGGCCGCTAATGCCACCCTTTACAGGGCTGATGGGGTTCATTTGTCCCCATCTGGCAATGACATCTTCTTAGATGACCTGCGGCTCGGGCTCAGGTTGGCATTAGGCCACCTGTGGGGCGCGAGGGCCTAAGCTGAGGCTTGGCCTTTCGCGTTGGCAGGAGAAAGTTGGGAAATAGGGAGCGGGCTGGTGAGCACCCCCTTTGGCAATTCCCCATCGGTGGGGAAATGGGGTCTCTCAGGAAGGATGGTATGCTTCATGGCTACCACCACCTGTGTAGACTGCCTCCAGGGAACCCCAGGTGCAAGTCCTTCCCTCATGCTGTATGGCTGAGGCTTTAGGAGCTTGAGGGGGAACCCTTTGCCTGGCCGGCCGGGCTGAGGCCATTCCATGGATGGATTACGCCCGGGGCAGCGGGGCTCGCCCATACAGGCAAGGCGGAGGTCAGAGGTGACCCCGTGGCTTGACCTGTACCGCATAGTTTGCCCTTGCCGCAGTTTAGTGTTGATGTTATGTTTAATAAAGCGGCCATTTATACCAACAAGTTGTGTCTGTCTCATTCTTCCAACTGAGGGGGCAATACGGCCAATCACGGTAGCCACATGTGGCTTTGACCGTGGGGCCGAGTTTGCCTCCTCGGATGGAGGAGGGGACTCGTTTTCCCGCCCATCCGGGTATTGCAGGAGGCGGGCGGAGACGGGCCGTTAGGCATCTCCGCCCCCTCCCTGCGCAGTTGCTCCGAGTGATCGGCCCACCCTCCTCTCCCTGTTTCAGTTCAGGATTAGCCGGTTGCTTATTTAGAGCCAGGTAGGAATTTTTTCCTGCTCCCCCTGATTGGCCTAGGTGGGGGCAGGTTTTTTGCCTACCTTGTACTGAAGCAGTGGTTGATGGCGTTTCAAGGGTGGTGCTCTGTAGGCTTCCCCTGGCAGGAGAAAGTTGGGAAATAGGGAGCGGGCTGGTGAGCACCCCCTTTGGCAATTCCCCATCGGTGGGGAAATGGGGTCTCTCAGGAAGGATGGTATGCTTCATGGCTACCACCACCTGTGTAGACTGCCTCCAGGGAACCCCAGGTGCAAGTCCTTCCCTCATGCTGTATGGCTGAGGCTTTAGGAGCTTGAGGGGGAACCCTTTGCCTGGCCGGCCGGGCTGAGGCCATTCCATGGATGGATTACGCCCGGGGCAGCGGGGCTCGCCCATACAGGCAAGGCGGAGGTCAGAGGTGACCCCGTGGCTTGACCTGTACCGCATAGTTTGCCCTTGCCGCAGTTTAGTGTTGATGTTATGTTTAATAAAGCGGCCATTTATACCAACAAGTTGTGTCTGTCTCATTCTTCCAACTGAGGGGGCAAATGGCTTCCCAGACTTTTTTACTTTCTACGTGGTAAAAGGCTGCATCAGATGCAGATTTCTGTGGCTTTTCTCCTTGCACACATGCCCCAATATTTTTTTCCCCAGTGAAGTCAAAACAAGGGTTTTTTGAAGTGCAGAATGCTTTTTTAGTGTGAGGCCCTGCCCTGGTCCTGCCTTTCACCCTCCCGTTACTTTATCCATTTGCATCCTGATTGGTCGAACAGCTTTTTCAGTTTTTTCAGTTTTTTTTTAAGCAACCTTCAACCTTGGTGCATTTCAAAAAACACCCTTGCAAGTTTCTTCAGCCAAACAACTGAGGAAACTAATCTGTTCTCCAGGATCAACTGATGAAATTGACCAGTCCTTAGCTGATCAGCTGATGAAACTGACCAGTCCTCGGCTGACAAAACAGAAAGCCGGCAGCAGAAACAGGGCATTTTTCTAGCACTGCAAAAATAAACACCTACAGCCTACTTTAAAAAAGCATGCAAGTAGCACAATCCTGAGGGATGCTATGGCAGAGGTGGCTGACTGCCAGTGCAATTGCTTATGGACATTTCCTATGGATATTCTCCAGGTGAAAACAGCAATGCATGGCCCTCTGGAAGGCACAGAAGGCATAGCAAGCATGCCAGAGTGCATAGCAGCTCTGGAAATATTCTCCAGTCAGGCGATGGCAGTTGATGACAGCCCTGTGGATGACACACACAGGCGCAGCCAATCACCACAGGTTCAGCCACTGCCCCTTGTCAGCACTCCCACCCCCAGTGCCACAGAGAGCCAGCAACAGCAAAACCTCAACAGAGCCATGGGGCCCAAGTGGCCTACTCCCCAGCCCATAGAGGATGGGCAGCTCCTTCTTTCCTTACAAGTGCCTTATGGTCAGCAAAAGTGCCCATGCTCTGAGCCACACATACTCATCTCCACAGCCCCCTCCCCAAGACCAGCATCCTGACTGCTGGGCCAAGAGGGTAGGTTCAAAGGTGGCATGCCAGCCATATTAAGAACCCCACTGCAGCCCTGACAGCATCAGCAGCCACATGGGGGCAGGCAGAGAATGCTGCACAGAGAGGCATGGTTTAGTGGAAAGGCACTGGGATAGCATAGCCTGGGCTTCTAGTTCAGTCCTCATGTGGGGAGGAATGAGAAGCAGGCAAATGCCTCAGAGCTGATGTTTTGACCCCACAAGCTGCAGAAGGGGGGAATGGGGCAGCCCAGACAATGGGCTGCTCTGGGGATCCATCATTCTGGCCGGGCTGTCACTCCACAACTCCCCCCCTCACAGCACCCATGGAAGTAACTTTCTTGGGTTCCCCACCCCTGTACCAACAAGCTACCTGGCTTATCAGACACCAGCAATGCTTCAGGAGCATGCAAGATGCAAAGACCCCTCCCTTCCCAGTACAACTGCACACACCCACAGACAACCCACAGACCCATTCCCCATTTGTGCTGCACATGTGTGGAAAGGGGTCGGGGACCTAAGTGTGGGAATCAGCCTTCAAGGTGCCACTGGACCCCTTCTATGTGCCAAGGGGCACTTGAAAGACTGACCATGGCCATCCCCGCATGGGAAACCTTGAGTCCATGCCCACTCACCCTCTTGGACATGGGACCAGGCAGTCCTAAGGGAAGTCATAGATGGGAGGAGGTGGGGCAGGGAGAGTTATGGGGCTAGCTTCATCCAATCACAAACCAAAAGACAGGAACAGTGCTGTAGAACATATCAGATTTTAATGAATTGCAAATCATGGCTTGCCAACTCCATCTGTCCAGTGCCTTTGTAAACTGCTCCCTGGGAGCATAAGGAGACTGGCTGAGCACACATCTGAGCAAGGCAGAATCCCCAGCTGAAAAGCTACCTGAAGCAGGGTGCTCCAGGAAATGGGCTGCAACTGGTGACTAACAGTATCAGGGACTGCAGTGGTCATGCTCCCAAGTCTCTCTGTTGAATCAGCACCTGCACAGATGCAAAACAGAGAAATGTGCAGCAATGGCAAACAGCACAGATGCCATGTGGGCCGCAGCAATGCCCATGGCACCCTGTCAGGGTTCACAGTCCCACCCCCATGGGGGCCCATTGGGCAGGACCCCCTCCCCTGAGGTGCATACTGTTGCTATCCTAATGAAATTTACCAGCCCATGAGGAACTGCTCTGCAACTGCAGCCACTCCATCCAATACTGCTGCTGCATGGGGCTTGGAACCTGCAAAGCAATGGGTTCAGGATTGCTTGACCAGCTGATCCACTGCCAGGCACCTCAAACCACAACTATGCCCTGTCCCTTACCTGAACGGTGCTTCCTGGCAAAGGAGTTGCTGAAAGGCCAGTGCAAGGCTGCAAGCATCCCACCCTCTCTCATTATTAGGCAGCTCTCCCAGGAATATTTCCCCAGGAGTATGCCCCATTGCATGACATGGGCTGTGGTAACAGAAGGGGCTGACCACACCACTTGGTCCACCTTTCCCATGCCAGTGCAGGGTCTTACACCAGTGTCCTGCTGCCAGGCAGCGATGGTGGAGCTGCGCCAGTGGCCAGGATCAACATGACAGCATAAGGGTGCTGCTCTGGTACAATTCCTACTTACAGTTGCATATATCAGAGAAATATCAATGTAGTGGCTAGTTGGCTGCCTAAACATTTCACTACCACCTCCAATTGTGCTGTAATTGCACTAAATAAATACAGACTCCTAGTTAATGTAAACAGCCTGTCAGAGTAGATTATGCACTTTTCAGTTATTCTAAGTACAGAACGCATTGTGTAGCCTTCAGTTTTTACATATGCTGATAAACAGTAATACAGTTCAAAATGCTGACATAACCAAGCACCAACATTAGCAGTGGAATCAGCACTTGCAAAATAAAATAGGGCTAGGAAGAGCGTTGTCTCCCCTGCCCCTTTAGAGGTATTGTTCTAGACAATCTGAATGTTCAGGGAGACATGCCTAGATTGGTTAGAATTAACACACCTAACATTTTACATGCTGTTATGCACCTGCCGTACTGAAATATCAGTCCTTTAGTGTCAGCAATTTTCAGGACTGTTCTGGTGCAGTGACCACTCTTCCACAACTCAGGAATTTATTTAATGTCACAGCAAGAGTTCGACTTCAAACATAACAGATTTCCTAGACAGAAGTATTTTACATGTTGGGGAAAATGTGCAAAGGATATGCACGATGTTCATATGTTTGTGTATTTTGCTGCATGATTTCTTTTCTGGAGTTCCATTATCATCAGACATGACAGTGTGTACATGATTTGCCTGCTTCTTTCTGCATAGAAATATTTTTACACAGAAATGCTCTCTGCTCAAGAAACTCATTGTGTTTGAAGCAATCCCTTAGGCCAATATGTACAGTAATTTGGGGCAAGAGGGAGGAAATACAGCACGGATTTTTTTTTTTTTGAGTAAGCGCAATAAGAAGTGTACTTCCACTGGTGCACCAGAATCTTTTGAATACATGCATGGCTTTCTTGAGATCCTGACCTTGCATTTGAAGGGACAAATTTAGATATAATCTTCCTGGTGTTTATCACTTCAGCAATAAAGATGACTGCAGTGCAGTAGATGTGTTCCTGGAAGATCATGGTGTGAATGTCTACTGAGATGAACTATACAAGCCACAATCTCTCATATCCTAGATGCTATAAACTGCAATGTCCCATGCAAATAAATAAGAATAATCCAATAGTAGAATAAACTCAAAATTAGAAAAACAATTACTTATTCTTGGTGCTGAATAGTGGATACACAGTACATGGACCATTCATAGCTTTCCATTTTCCATGTTGTTTTCCAGTGGGTTAGATATTCTGGAATATAGGTAGAATCAGTGGCTGCCCTTCCTGTTCCTTGTGCTTCCCTAGGGCCAGAAGTTCTGATTATCTATAATGAAAAGAAACGCATGTACTTACACTTCTTTCCCTACCCCTGGTGTGCCCCAATAAGATCCAAAGCAACTATAATCATAGCACAGCCCTCAGCACCAATCTGAAACTTTCACATTTGTTCATACTGTCAGCCATAAAATGTTGACTGAAAACTTCACAACTGTGATGCAGTATCTGAAATTTCTTTCAGTTTTTTCACTGGGTCTCTGTTCATATGGGACAAAATCTTGACTTCACTGAACCATGAAACATAGACCTGGATGGTACCCAAGGGTCATCTAGTCCAGCTGCCTGCACAATTCAGGAAATTTACAGCTACCTGCCCCCCATTGACTCTGCTCTATGCCCAGAAGACAGCAAAACACTTCCAGGATCCCTGGCCAATCTGGCTTGGAGGAAAATTCCTTCCTGACCCCAAAGTGGGGACTGGCATTACCCTGGGCATATAAGAATGGATCACGAAAGCCAAGCACTCGCTCATCCTTCAAATACTCCCTCTTTTGATCTGTGTACATTTATATTAAGTTAGAGAATCATCATAACTGTCACATGACCATCTAGCCTCTTCTGAAAAACCTCCAAGGTAGGAGAGCCCACCATCTCCTGAAGAAACCTGTTCCACTGAGGAACCACTCTGTCAGAAAGCCCTTCCTAATGTTTAGCCAAAATCAATTTTGCTTTAATTTTAACCCATTGTTTCTAGTCCAACATACTGAGGCTACAGAAAACAACTCTGCTCCATCCTCTATGTCACAGCCCTTCAAATACTTGAAGAGGGCAATCATAGCACCTTTCAGTCACCTCCTCTCCAGGCTAAACATACCCAGCTCCTTCAACCTTTGCTCATAAGACTTGGTCTCCAGATCCCTCTTCTTCATTGCCCTCCTTTGGACACCTTCCAGTTTATCAACATCCTTCTTAGACTGTGGTGTCCAAAACTGTACACAGTATTCCAGATGAAGTCTAACCAAACAGAGTAAAGCAAGATCATCACCTCATGTGATCTGAACACTAGACTTCTGTTGATACAGCCTAAAATCACATTTGCCTTTTTAGCTATAGCTGACTCATGTTCAGCGTATGATCTACTAAGAACCCTAGATCATTTTCACATGTACTATTGCCAAGAATAAGTGTAATTTTGATTTTTCCTACCTAAATGCAGAATTTTGCATTTCTTTCTGTTGAAATTCATTTTATTTGTTTTAGCCCAGTTTTCCAGCCTGTCAAGATCATCCTGTATCCTGACTCTGTCTTCTACTGTGTTTGCTACCCCTCCCAGTTTAGTATCAACTGCAAATTTACTGAGCATCCCCTCTATTCCTTCATCCAAGTCATTTACAAAGATGTTAAACAACACAGGGCCCAGAACAGATCCCTGAGGCACTCCATTTGTTGCTCCTCTCCAAGAAGATTTGGAACCATTTACAAGCACTCATTAGGTACACTCTTTCAACCAGTTACAAATCCATCTCACAGTAATAGAATCCAAATCACATGTTACCAACTTGTCAACCAGAATATCATGTGGAACCTTATCAAAAGCCATACTGAAATAAAGATAAACTCTATGTCCATAGCATTCCCAATTCACAAAAATAGTAACTCTCTCAAAAAAGGAGATAAGGTTAGTCTGACATGACTTATTCTTGAGGAACCCATGCTGGCTCTTAATAATCACAGCTGACTTTTCTAAATGCTCAAGGACAGACTGTTTGATTATTTGTTCCAGGATCTGTCCAGGTATGGACATCAAGCTGATGTGTCAATAATTACCAGGCTCTTCCTTTTCCCCCTTCTTGAAAATGGGGACAACATATGCCCACCTCCAACCTTCTGGCATCTCATCTGCTCTCCAAGAATTCTCAAAGATAGACAGAGGCTCCATAATTGCATCAGCAAGTTCTTTTAGTACTCTAGGATGCAATTCATCTGTCCCTGAGGACTTGGTTTCATTTAAAGAAGCTAGGTGTTTACGTACCATCCCAACATCTATCCTAGGTTGCAATTCCATTTCTTCCTCATGTGTTCTCATTTTGCCAGACAGGATTTCTCATGCAGCTATGTTCTCTGAAGATCTTACTTTTATATTGTTAACTTGGAATCCAAAAAACAAAACCTAAATGAAGAATTCCTCGGTAGATAACATTGTGCCAGATTAACTGGCATATATTGCTAACAGTTGAAATGTAGGCAGGGCAGAAATTAGCATAAAACTTCTGCAGCCATTTCAAATGTTTTTTATTACCTTTTCCCCTTAGCCTTGTTAACATTAAATATGTAGAATTATCCAAGACTGTTTGGTCACTGAATTATTTGAAATAAAGCATGAAATACATAGTATTTCTTCAGGCTGCTTTATAGCCATGGTATTTGTTTCTAAGAGAACTGTATGCACAGAACTTTGACTCTTTCTGACATTTCAGTCAACACACAGTATTGTGAACTTTATTAACAAATTCAAAGTCCAAGACAATTCCAGTTCAAGAAAGCTGCCCAAAATTATTTTTGAGTGTGACACAGAAATATATCTACAAAGACACACATTCTCAGTAATGAATTTGGACTGTGAGTGAGGGAGACAATATTTATGTACATTTATCCATTTTATAGTAAAACTTATTAGCAGATTAGTAAAAACATTAAGAAGTAAGAGCTCTTTTGCTGGCCTTGGTTGAAAATTCCATAGTGGTAATATAATGAAGAATTCTTTTCGGATTCTTTGTATTTTACAAACATATGAAATGCTTTTCTTCTTTATTCTATCAGCAGCTGCCAGTGTTGTTTGGTCAGACTACAGTGACATTTTTTTTAAAAAAAAAGTTTATTATGAGTTTTAGGATTGTGGACACAATCCATCAGGAATTGTGCTAGAAAAAGCCAAGTTGAAATTAAGAGGAATTGTGCTGGTGTAGCTGTGCTGGAATGCAAGCCCAACCCTTTCTATGAGACTTGCACAGACCTAGTTCACAGTGCTGAGTTACTTTATGTGCAAACCTTCCTGTTTTTTTTCAATGAGGGCAGCATGGTGTGCCTCTCCCTTTGCTTTTGGGAAAGATCTTGCCGATGAAGAAGGCTATGTGTCCCTCATCTAGTGCTAGAGGAGTTAGCCATGTTAGTCTGTAGTTGCAAAATAGTAACGAGTCCAGTAGCACCTCTAAGACTAACCAACTTCATTGTAGTATAAGCTTTTGAGAATCACAGCTCTCTTCATCAGATGCATTATCTAGTGCTGAATCACTGCTCTGACCTTATGGAAACCTATGCAAAATATCCACTAACAAATCCAAGTGAGGGCAGCAACATGGAACATGAAGGACAGTTGAAGTGATCTACAGAGCCACGGAAGCAAGACAGTTCTTGAGGAGTTCCCATCTCTAAGTAACAGAAGCAATGCAGTCTATAAGTCCTGTTAACAAATAGGGTGCCCCTGGTCACAATGGGTTGAATCCAACTAGCATTTCTGCTTGTGGAAAGAGAATGAATGTTGACCAAGGCTATAATGATGGGCAGCAGCTCTAGTATGAAGGAAAATTGGACAAGATTCAGTGAAAAAAATTGTCTGGATCCAACCCAGTATCTACCCGAAAGTTGAAATACACACAATGAAGGGATGAATTCTTGATTTAAGTAAAGAACATTCCCATTTTGTTAAAAAGCTGTTAGTCACACCTCCTTCCTGCTTTTCCCTCTTATGCTGCTGGGTGAGTCCATTTATTTGTTGTAGACAAAAAGCAACATTTGAAAAATTAATCATTAAAATCCAAAATATATTTTAACAACTAAAACATCGGGCTTTGTTTACAATTCCCAAGGACGTTATAAGCTGAAATAATTATAATTGGATTGTGCTGGCCAGGATCACAGCTTTAGACCTGCAGCTTCTGCTGTCCCTGCTGAAAACACAGCAGTTCCTCACACCAATTCATGATTCCGCTTTCCAAGGAAAGCCACTCAGAGCAGAGAACTGTTGTTGGAGGGAGAGGACCCAGAAGCCCTGCTGTTGTCTCTGCTCAATTCAGTGTAGCCTTGTGGATTCTGGCTATATTTATATGTCATTTTACATATTTCTGTGATATTAGAAAATATTTTCCCTCGGAAGCTTATTTTTAATATCTCACCCTTCTAAATATGATTCAGGAAAGCAAGAAATGTCTTAAATGCTTTGTTTTTTTTGGCTTCAGGGAAGAAAAGACAATCAAACAACTCCAAGTGGGAAATCCAGTCTACTGGCTTTAAAAACATCCCTGAAGATTTTTATTGTATTATGAGATTTTGGCACATATGTACAATTTTAATGAAAGAAAGATGCAAAAGCAACATATTCTTCAATGTTACTTGTTTGGGATGTAATGAAAATTGTTTAAAAATATATGCGCTAAATGTAGCCTTTCCCACCTTGCAGTGTTGCATCGCCTCTCCACTTTGAAACATTTTTTGTAAATCTAATTATATCTTCTACACTCTACTGCTTCTTCAAAGAAGTCAGAACGGCTTGCATGAAGTTGGTGGTGTTTCGTATTGGTGGCTTTCAAATACAATTCTGCTTAGATTCAGCATCAGATCTGCATCACACCGCTTTGAATGATTCTTCCTACCAGTGCAAACATTTAGCATTCAGAAAGTTATGAAGGTCTCTACTAGCAGTGGGTTACATTGGCTGTGAATCAGAGAACCCCTTTAGGCTTGTACCTGGAGGGTCACAATTCTTTCATTGGAAAAACATACCACAAACTATTCATCCTGCATCAAACACAGCTATGCATGGGCTGGATAGCGGCTGAGAGTCTTGACCTGCTCCCCCCTGCCCTCCATTTCCAGTTCCACTTCTTACCTATAGCAACAGTAGTACAAGTCTGTCAAGCCAACGAAGTTAAAACTTAAGCATTTAAATCTGTTAGAAGCTTGGATCAAATTTTTGCTGTAGAATCGCTAGCAAGTGCAAGGCAGGATGATTCTTCATGTACTCGACATGCAAAAGGAGGCCTGATTGAAGCTGTTCTTTTATTTAGTGAAGTTGTCCATGAAGTTGTTTTATCACATCAGTTTTAAGTAGCAGACTATTTGATTTGAGCCCCTGATATTCACCGTATCAGGATATGCTCAAATTTTAATGGGTTTCTAATGTCAAATACCAGAAACTACCATTCTGAGGACACATTTAAATGAAATATTCACCAAAGGATACTGCCATCATAAAGTCACATAAAGTCACATAGTGACTTTATCTCAATAAAGCATTTTTCATCCTACTTAAGTAGAAGAATGAGGAAGTATGTGTTCTCCTCTAGTAATATAATGGCATGCTCTCTTATTGAATAGACAATCTCACCATCTGAAAGCCCAAGTCAACCATGTTTCTGTATGCAAGTGTCTCATTGGCTCCCATTGTGTTGTTTATATTAAGTGATGAGAGGATAAGGAAAAGCTAAAGCATGAAGTAAATACATGTGTGTGTATGCCCATTACACAGTTATACACAGAGAGATTAAATAAATGCACTAGGATAGGCAGATGAACTTGTAGCAACATGACTATTTTTTTCCAAAAAGTTGCATGCAAAATGTGAGGGAGATTTCAGTAAACAAAAACACTTTAATAGTCTATAAAAAAAGAAAAAAGGTGATTTTCTTTCTCCACAGGACTAGAAACAACCCCAATTTACAGTATACACCTCTCTTTAAAGAGGCTATAAAAATAAAGCAAAACCAATTCCAGAAGGGGCATTCAATTTCTCGCCTTAAAAGCAGCAACAAGTTGACAGACTTCTTCAAATGAAATATTCTTCACACAATTCATTACTAAAATAGCCCATTTTTCATAAAATTAACAAGGCATAGAGGTGACCAAACTCCGATTACCTAAAGCTAAAGAAGATTTCACGGTTATGTTTTCTCAAATTAATGGTCATTTCCTGTGCTTTTTCTGTGATTCATATATAATATACATTGTTAAAAGGATCTGAAGAAAACCCTGTAGCTATACAAAGAGTTTAGAAATAGGCATTAAAAGTATTTAGCAGGAATATTTTGTTAAGACTTTGGAATCTTATGTAACCTCACAGTTCAACATATGAAACCTTATCTAGCCACAATTCCCATTCATGTTAATGGGAATACGGTGGAGAATGATTGATGGAATAAAAATCGGAGTCCTGTAGCACCTTAAAAGACCAACTAGATTTCCAGGGTATGAGTTTTTGAGAGTTAAAGCTCTCTTTGTCTGAGGAAGGGAGCTTTGACCTTCGAAAGTTCATAACCCAGAAATGTAGTTGGTCCCTAAGGTGCTACTGGACCCGATTCTTGCTCTTCTACAACAGACCAATCCGGCTACCAACCCGAAACTATCTTCTGAGGAACTGTTAGTATCCTTTAGGAAAATTTTGCAGGCATAGGGTCGCTTGATGCACATGTACCCACAAGTACAAAGAGATGCATGCACAGAACTCTTCTGTGCATTAAAGTTCCATGTGTGCATGTCTGTACATACAGGGCTCTGGATCAGTGTAACAGTCTTTTTATTTCTTTTAAAAAATAGCCACTTTTTCCGCCCTTACTTACATCGAATCTTTTTTTTACCCTGTGAACAGTATTCAGAGTGAGCAAGGATGCAAATTTATCGTCCTTGGATGTAATCCAAAACCCTCTGAAAGAGTATGTTTTCCCCTTGTTCAAAGGGCTGTTGTATCTAAGCACCTCCAGCTGAAACTGTTGCTGTTATCACAGACACAATTTTATGGTTTCTTTTGAACACTTGACAGGTAGTCAGGAAAAAAAGACAGCAGAGCATGTAACAAAAAAACCCATACACCTTACTGTATTTCACTTTTTTCAACGGTACTTATAATCAGAGAACATGAAAGTAAAGGTTCAACTTTACTTTGCCAGATTTTGAGTTTTAGAACAATTTATTGTTTTTCTAATAAAAAATACCCTTTCTGAGATTTGTCAAGTCACGAAATTACTACAAAAATAACACAGGAGGGACCAACCTGATTACCAGTAAAGTTGGGACAGTCTATTCCTAACTTCAAATTGCTTTTTTGCAAATTCAAATTAATGGCTTGGCAACATATATGTCTTTGAGAATGGTCTTTCTTCAAAAACCACTGCAAGCCAGCATGAAAAGATATATTTGCACAAAATTATGTCAAAGGACCATGTACGTTAGCTATGAGTTGAGGGCAGGGAGATTTCCTTAAAATAGTTATCTTCGCTTACATTATATCTTACATTGCAAAATGTACAGACACCCAGTGTACTTTTCAACAACATATACATGTGAGTTTATAGAGCCTTTATAAAAAGTTTTTTGATTCCAAATTAAAAGCCATAGAAATAGAATTAAAATAATGGAGGTTGATATATATACTTTTGATAGTACATAGTCAGTGCTCATTTTCATAATTATTGACAGCTGTATCTTTGGCATTGAAAATTCAGTACAACTTTCAGAAAAAAAACTGTTGTTTCTTACAGCTCTTTTTTTTTTTTAACAAGGACAAAACAGGATTGACCAAAGTACAAAAATGGGGAAGTATTATTAAAGATTTATTTTATTGTTTAGGCAAGGATAATTTAAGGACCCTGAATTACCTTCTCACTTTAGTGTATGGTGCAGACTGTATGAATTCATTTAAAAATCAACTAAATGGTACCACGTTTCCCGGAAAATTATATGTAATATAATATATATATTTTATATTTATTTAGAAGCTTTGAAATAGTACAGTAAACACTTTGCAACACGGTGTATAAACTACAGAATGTCTTTGATATTTTGTGGGTCTGCAGATTAACAACATTTTCATGACCCACAGGTGAAAAGAACATGATTCACAATTTCTTTTGTAAAGTTGGAATAGTTTGGGGGACACTTGATCACACAAAAATAATATAAAACAGTCAAGTTTAAAACAGTGATATTGCATTTATAATGCACGTTTCCTTTTTTTAAAATCTGTACGATTGGCTTCTTGTGGCGAATATAAACATCTAAAGGGCTCAGTGACATTTTAGAGAGAGAAAGAGAGAGAAAGAGAGAGCTATATAGTGCTGTAAACAGGCACACACTGATCAGAGAGGCAAAAATCAGCTGCCTCTTGAAGTTTCTACAGTTCCATACATTTCAACTCATTTCTCAGGCCTGCTGAGAGCAGTTAGGTCCTATTGTTGGCCATGATATCTCCAACAGCACAGTAATTCTTCAGTTAACACAGAATTGGATGGCCAAGATAATGAAGTTGAAAAGTTGATGCTTTTGTTGGTCGACTTTTGTGCAAATCATGCTGCTTCAGGTAAATCCCGTAGAATTGACTAGCATATCCTTTTCCGTGCTGTGGGGAAAAAGAAGGAAACTTCAGGTATTATATGAGATAACAGAAAAATTCTACATTCAACGTGGCACTCAACATACTGTAAGTACTTGACATTAAATAGCAGAAACAGTAATAATTGTGGTTCAATTCTCCGTTCCTGATAGCAAAACCATCCAATGGTAACAAAAAATTGTGCGTGATTCATTCAAAGGGAGGCACTTTTAAATCCGATTTACTTAAGCTGAAGAGAATTGAGGACATGCTTAATGAAATCAATTGGAGTTGCATGTCATTTTGTGAATGTTTATTGAGAACTAAGTCCCTCTGATTTCAATGGAGTTGAGTGGAATGTGCCAATTGAACGTACTGTCACTAGAATTAAGTATTGCTATGATTTGCAATGACTTAAAAATCCCTCCACTTATATTATCTCTGTGCACTCTGGTAATCTAGGGTAGAACTACTATCCTCAGAAATCAAGATTCCTCTAACAACTCAGTGCTCTGCTGTGGTTTTCTTTATCCTATACAGTTGGCTCCACTGTTGCTGATGAAACTCTCCCTTGTAATCTGTATAATCCATGCAGCAACCATCACTACAGAGTCATCTTGTTTATGAGAATGAGACAAGAGGCAGACAGATTTCAAGGACAGAAGACTGACCTTGCAATCCTAAGAATTACTGCGAGTATATCCCAAGGGATAAAATGGGACTTACTTATGAGTAGACTGCTTAGGATTGCTCACAGAGATACTTAAAGTGAAATGTGAAGAAATGAAGGAAAGATTATTTCCCAGTTTCACTTTCCTGACCAAATTACAATCTCAATCCTCTGCTAGCTGCTTCTACTTGAAAACAAACATGCTCCAAATAAAGATCACGAATCTTCTGACATCTTATCTCATTTGTTCCCCACCCTAACAGGAAACTAATAGAACAAGAAATACATCCAATAATATATTAAATTCGATTTAATAGCTATTTTTATCATAGGGCATTAGTCTCAAAATATCACAGAAATTTCCTTTTCATCCACCATGGAACTATCATTTATCTGAGGATGAAATCATTATTTTTGGTCAATTCTTGTAATGAACATGTATTTGTGAAACAGCCAACCTATGCTTTACAATAGAGTGATTAAAACAGTAGGATTTGAGTCTAGTAGCACTTTAGAGACCCACAAGATTTTCAGAGTGTAAGATTTGAGAGTCAGAGCTCCCTTCTTCAAACACCTGAAGAGCGAGTGTGCTTTGTATCATATTTCTACACCTTAAAAGATGCTGCTTTACAATGGAAGCACTTCACGCCGACAGCTATGATCCATTAAGTGACATAGGATATTGATGTAAAGATCTGCCTTAAGTTCAGTCCAGTACTATTTAAAATAAGTAAAAGCAGCTCTCCAAGGCTGCTGACAGGGATCGTGCTAGAACTGCTACCTGAGATTCTTGCATCAGAGATGATTCTGGGATCTTATACATGCAGAAGTGACCCGCCTAAGGTTACCTCTGTTGGTGGGAAAACCAGAAAATGATTGTTGGAATGGATGTAGGCATAGCAGGGAATTTCAAGTAGAAATTTAAGAGCCAGTTTGAGAGCCAGTTTGGTGTAGTGGTTAAGAGTAAAACAGCAAATTCCCCCACACAACCAACACTATGTTCAGCAAAAAGAATCAAACAGTGAACCATTTACTCTAGATAATAACAAAAGTCAACCACATCAAAAAGTAGTAAACACAATCATATATAGATCAGTCAGTCTTGCACATCATAGTGCTAAACGCCAGAAACCGGAATCAATAGAACCTCACAGAGGCTCAAACAGTCAGAGCAGTAAGTGTCTCGGTGAGGATAACTCCGTAGTAAAGTAGGTCCAAATAGATGCAATAAATGGTGACCAGCTGAAGACTGTACCCGGAACCGAGGATGATGGAAGATCCAGACAGCAGTCTGGGGGATCCCAAGAGGTCCTGGGAGTGGCTGGTTAATCACTCGGCCCCACTCAGCTAGCAAAGGAATGTTTCGCCATGTATGCTTTCTCAGGGGCAACCCAATAATAAATCAATATTTTTCATACACAACCGAGAACCTGGTCTGGTCTGATTCCTTCAGTAGTTCTATCCATAATCACAGGCAAATGGCCATTTGAAAAATATAGATCCCCCTAGATTACTTGTTTCCTTTAAATAATTTTGTTGCCGTTTATTATGATCAAAGTAACATGAGGTTTTCTAACTCTCTGCTGTGAGTTAAACAAAAACTGCAAACATATTATTTACTGTCTGGAAAACCACCTCTAACATATTGAAAAAATCTAGAGAAATATGGTTACAATAATATCATCACAGAGCTTCACACCCCTTTGCAGGGGGCACCTTCAATTAAAAACCAATTAAAATATACATTAGATTTATGATTATTAAATTAATAGACTGGAGACCTGTTTACACAATTAGTTTTCCAGGGAGAGAAGTTCCTGAACTCAGTTCAGTCTATGTTTTTTAATGTTTAATGTGTGAAGTTTGAAGTAAATTATAGAAAACAGTAACTCTGGTAGGTACAGTTACAAGGGTTGCCAGTTCCAAGTTGGGAAATTCCTGGAGATTTGGGAGTGGACTTTAGTGTGGGTGAGGTTTGTGTAGGGGAGGGACCTCAGCGGAGTATAATGCCATAGACTCTACCCTTCGTAGCAGTCATTCTCTCCAGGAAAACTGATCTCTGCAGTCTGGAGATCAGTTGTAATTTTGGGAGATCCCTTGGCCCCATCTGGAGGTTTGTAACACTGCCACAAATTTAGGTGAAAGTGACAGTGTCAGCAACAGGGTGCTAGTGGTGAAACACGTGGATATGAATCAACCAAGATTATTCAGCAAGGTGGTATGGCCTAAACATCCGGTATAAAGTGTTCCTTGCTCATATAAACAGAGGCAGACTATAAACAGCTACTTCACCGTTGGTAGGTTGTTTAAATGATCCAGCTCCGTAGGTGGAGACTAGATGCATTGCCCCTTTTTGTAGAATTGCCACTTTGTCAGGTAGGAAATTTTATTGATTCTATGAGGAAAGCTCATGAGATTGGGTCCCCATGCACATGGCTGTGGTGTTTAAAAGTTGTACATAAGCAATTGTTACATGACTGTTTGAATAGAAAAAGGATGGCATAAACAGAAAGAAGCATATACACTGTGTAAAATAAAGCCAGATTATTACATCAATTAATAAACCATTTTCCCTGTCTCCTTAAAAACGGAATGTCTATAAGCACAGATATTTTTTGTATTGTATGTTCTAAATTAGCACTTGACAATCACAAATGCTGTGTAGCCTGCCTGAATTTAATTTAAACAAGAATCATTCATAGCTTCTACAGAGGTACATTTCGCACTCGTTTTTTAGAGCGCATTTGTACCTGTTCCACATCCCATGTTTGCAAGGTTTTCACACTTAAAAGCAGTCATGGGATGCAGTCTCGCTTTTTGTCCGCTGTATCCCCGATTTTTCCCCCTGCGGACATACCCCGATGTTTTTTTAAGTTCGCTGCTGACTAGCAGCTGGCCCGCATTTTGCTAATGTGAACACTTTTGCCTCCTTTTTGCTTCTCTTCTCCCCCCTCTCCTTTTCCCTGGGAGCTGATTGGTTTGTGCAGAATTAACCACTCCCACCCTCCTCAGCTCTCTGAACTCCTTGTCCACCATTTTTTTTAGTAAAGCGAGCTGAGGGTCATAAGGCTGCTTCTTGTTGGTTTCCTTCCTCCCGGTATGCATGCTGTTTTATTTTTTTTCAAAAGCCAGGAATGATTCCTAAGCTTGCTGCTAATTCCCTGCTAGCTTTAAAATCAACTAAAGTGTTAAATAGCTGCTTTCTCCTTCCTCCCTTAGGGTATGCACACACATTCTTTTTTTTTTTTAAAGACAAGAATGGGTTGCAACGTTGTAATGTTCCTGCACTTTCTTCCTGGCTTTAAAAGCCAGGAAAGGATTAACCGGCTGCTTTTCCCTCCCTCCCAGGCATGTTTCAGACTTTGCCAAAGAGGGGGAAAAAACCCAAGCATTTTGCACAGCCCTTTGGAAACAAGCCTCTGCTTCCTGGGAGGAGATTAATAGGCAGCATTTTAACCCTTTCCTGGCTTGATTTAAAAAAATGAGAGTGGTATATGTTTTCCCCCAGAACTCTGCCACCAATTGCCTCTCCGGTGGGCAGGGGACAGCCCAATCAGCAAAAAGGGGGGAAGGGTTCCAACATTGCAACGTCACTACGCATGCTCAATTTTTTTAAAAAAAGTGTGACGTGAATTGCAAGGCCCCAAAAGCCCAAAATTGCACCGAGGTTTTGAAATGAAGCACAGACACCAAATCGAAATTGCAGTGGACAGTGTGAAATGAACAGGTGCAATGCCGAAGCCACTGCGATCGGGACGAATGCTCATAAATGGCGGTTTAAACCGTAAGTGCGAAAAGGGCCAGAAATAGTGGTAGTACCTATCCAGTATTCAAAGGCTTGTTATAATTAGTGATGCCACCAAACTGTGAAGGTTCAGAACAGTTTGGAATGCCTGAGCCTATTACAGGCCAACTTCAAATAACTCTGAAGTTCAAGCCCAGTTCATAATGGGCTCATCTTACCATGTACCTACTCTTTCCTTTTTCTAGCTAAGGGCAGAAGATGCTGCTCAAGAATCTTGATTAAATTGCATACATTAATCTATATTAAAATAGAATGCGTGAATTTTGCATAGTTAACTATCAAGTAAACCTTTTCACCATCATTTCAGCTGCTCATTGGATTATACTGAATGGTAAAATAGATAGCCACAAAATCTGTTTTTAGATAACTTTCTGTGATAGAAATCAACAGCTACTTTGTACCATGATGAGTCCTCTTCCCAACTATTTCTAAAATCACCCTATCAAAAAAAAATCAATTATGCCATTTTAAAACTCTTATTTCCACCATACTAAGAAAGGTAGCCATTCTTCTGGTGAATTAATTTATTTCCACAAAGTGTATGAGAACATTTTTTAAAAATCCTAAGAAAGAATACGATGGGTTTTTAAAGTGGGGCTAACACGAACCTTCTCCTCACTTTACTGCACAAATATGCCTGTGCAGAAATCTGTATTATTATCCTTGCTTTACAGTTGGGGAAATAGAGTCAGAGAGGTTATATTGACAGGAGGATGGTAATGTGCTTAAAGTAGAAGCTATGAAGACAATATATCTGAGCTCTGTTTCTGGCTCTGGCTTGTCAGGGATTGGGGAAAAGGAAATAATCACTAAACCTCTCTGTCCATGATTCCCCTATCTGTAAAATGAGAATAATAATGCTTACCTATCTCACAGAGGATCTGCAGGTCTTAAATCACTATTCTTTATAATCCATTCTGAGATCCACAAATGGCAAGGCCTAGAGTGGTGAAAAGCATCATGGTCATTACAAGAGTTCATGTAAGAATAAAAAACTATAGGATTTGAGCTCATATTTTAGCCATCTATACTAAAGGTCTTTTCTGGTTTCCTTATGAGGGTTGGCTCCACATCAAATAGATAAATCTTGTGTCTGGTGCTTTTTTACTTCATTATTTAATAATTATTAGCAACATTTTTAAAAATGCTACAATATTTACACATATAAATTAATGCGTTTTAATATGCTGTAATCCACCCTGAGCCCTTCGTGGGGAGGGCGGAATAGAAATCCAAATAAAATAAAATAAAATAAAATAAACAAATTTGGCCCAATAGTAATAGTGCAGGGGAGGGATCAGCAATCAGTAAAAAAACAGAAAACTATTTTTTTAAATGTTGGGGATTTTTCAACTCAGTCTATTCCTTCAAATGAATGAAAGACATGAATTATACTACTGAGTCAAAAGCAATCGTTGGCCAAAGGGATATTTCCATTGGGTTGCCAAACTCCAGGTGGGGCCTGGAAATCTTCCAAAATAGCATACTTGGTAAACCTCTCTGAGTGGGCATTAAGTTGTCCTGAAGGGTGGTATATAAATAAAATGTTATTATTATAGAATTACAGCTTAACTCCTGATGTCAGAGATCAGTTCCCCTGGATAAAATGGCTTCTTTGGAAGGTAGATTCTACAGTATTATACCCCACTGAAGTCCCTCCCCTTCCCAAACCCTTCCGTCCTCAGCTTCCACCGCCAGATCAACAGAAATTTCTGAATCTGGAGATGGCAACCCTATATTCTTAGGAGGCATGGTTTTTAAGAATTACCACTTTACACATAGGTTGAGTTCAGGGCCCCCACCCTGTGTCAGACATGAGTTGTGGGTTATCCTCAGTTCCCACATGCGATGCCTGATTCAGATTGTGAGTGTAGCACACATGAAGAAGGGGCTCTCATCTTCCCTCCTGCAAAGGAGAGGGGTGGAAGAGTCGCAATCCAAGTCATGTGTGATGGTTACACAGGACACAGGGTGGGGAGACCCCGGCCCCCACTTGTGTACTCTGTAATGTATAAAGCCTCTGAATGTAACAGATTTCAATAAAAGAAATCACAGAACTGATAACTATTTCATTTTTTAATCTGTGTAACTCCCATGGATGTCAGTGACGAACACGTAGTTCTGTACTTAAAATGGAGCTTTCAAAATTGTATTATTCATTAAATGTCCTAGCTGTTCACTGTAATGACCTGCACTGTGTAAGCAGCCTTGAGTCACAGCAACTAGACTAGAAGACTAGAAACAAATTAGCAGACTAGAAACAAGCAAACAAAATGACGAAAACCATCGTAAATGTATTTTCTATTTCTATACTATACATAGTTATGTTTTGGATATTTTATAGAAACAGACAACAACTGAAAGGATTGAATCAATGTATATTTATTACAAACTTTTTCCATTTACCCTTATTCAGAATTACGACTCTAAGACTTCATTTCCCAATTCACAAGGCCAATGACAGTTCTAAATGTACACTCCAAAGTGTAGGTTGATGCTTCCTACAATATTTAAGTGGAAGAATGTGTACAAAGTCCATTCTATGTACACTGGAAAGCCTCTATAGCTTTTGATCACAGACCTTAACATTTTAACCCTTATTGCACTTTACCGCTAATATTATTATACAATATTAGTATATATTACAGACATTTGTTTTTCCTGTGCTAATAATGACTTTTTTTGACAAAATATGTGCATGTTTCACAGTGTAGTACGACTATCATAAACCATTCCCAGGTTGATCACAGAAAACAGAAAAGACAAAGAAGAGATATAGGAAACCTTAATTAATCTGTCTTTTCTTGGGGTGGCTTCCTTTCACCCTCACATGCAGCAGGAGTACCTGCATGTGGTGTGAACCTATGCTGCTGAACTGTACATGTCACAGTATTAGAAGAACATGGGTGAGCAATGGTTTATGCTATTCCTTCATGATTGTTGCCAGCCTTCCCAATCTCATGAGGTAAGAAAAAGGACGACATGATTCATTCTGACTATGTATTTTTAGTCACATAAAACAGCTGCATAGGCTCACACCAGGAATAAGTGGTTTGCATGTTGTTTGAAGATGCATCTTCAGGAAAACAGACTATGCAAAACTCTTTAAGAAGATCTGACAGTTTGCATATGTATTTAACATGCTGTCCAAAATTTAAATATTTTGTAGATAACGAAGAATATAAAAGTTAAAGCAATGAACAGATTTCATGAAAATTCATAGCCCTCAAAATTGTAGCCATAATTAGGATACTCTCCCTGATTATAGTGGATCTCAAGTGAGTAAACTATGCAAGGGATTCCTTCATGCTTACATAATTCTCGTCCCAAGAAGGGCTAACATCAGAATGACCTACTTATGGTTAAAAGATAAAGAACTTACACTGTACTCGTATGCCCATTGAAATAAATGAGCTTAGAATAGAATATTTCTGCATAGGATGATATAGTTAGTCTTACATAGTCCTGACACTCCTGTAAAGGTTTAATCCTGTTATTGTTCAAGGGCCCCTGTAGCAGAACTGAAGTCTGCAATCACATCAAGCCCTGGCCTGAGACTTGTCTGGACTGGAGCCAGCTTCCAACAAACACTAGAAAGAGACTGTTCAAATGGAATTTAAGATTAAACAAGATGGAGACCCACAAGGACTGGGGACATCTCATTTTTTCCCTCCCCCACTTTTTCCTCTTTCCCTTTGCTGAAAATCACTATAATCTCTTACCTTTCCCGCTTCCTTCTCTCCTTTCCATCCACCAACCAACCCACCTTTATCTTTCTCCCATCTCCAGCTATAATTATTATTTACTTACTTCATTTATACTCCACCTTTCTTCACAATGGGGATCAAAAGCAGCTTACATTATTCTCCTCTCCTCCATTTTATCCTCACAAAATCCCTGTTCGGTAGGTTAGACTGAGAATATGTGAGTGGCCCAAGATCACCAGTGAGCTTCCATGGCAGTGTGGGGTTTTGGTCCTGGGTCTCCCAGATGCTTGCTTGCAATTCTAACCAGTAGATCACACTGATTTTTGTGGGATGGCTGCTGTTGAAGAGTAGCAAGCAGCCTAGCCTGGGTGAGTCATGGAAGTTGGGTGGTAGCAAGTTTCCCAGTAGTTGCTGCTGGGCCTGGCCCAGATCAGTTCTCCTTTAAAGGCCAAAACAGCTCTGTAAAGGGATCTGCCCCACATTTTTCTGACAGAAACCAAGGCTTATAGGCTACAATCCTGTTGTGGTTACCTAGCAATAGCTACTGAAGGTATTCCTTTCTTCAAGCCACAGGAGCAGCTTTTTATTCCCACAATGTATTTTGTTAGATTTCAGTTTTTTTCTGCAAATCCAGGGCTTTTTTTTTTTTTTGTAAAGGTTTGTAGAAAGAACTGGCTTGTCTGTCCATGAACTTAATCTCTGGATTTAAACATCCACATACCTGGCCCTGCTGAGAATTAGATACGTTGATTTAAAAGTTGGGCATGTGCAAAAGGTATGAGGAAAAGTGAAGCTTGTGTAGGTTCTTTTTTTCAGGTGTGGAAGAAGGCTATTTAAACATGATTACAGGTTCAAAAATTTCTGAAGTCCTGAGTGTATGGACATCACAGGTATTTTGCAGCCGTTAGGTACAGGCAATGGGAAGGACACCACTGCAGCCCTATGGAATTTTATGTTTTATCCCAACTAGAACTGGCAGTCTCTCAGTGGTATGTGAAAGTGTGCACTGAAAAGGGGGGGGGTATACATGCCCACAAAAAATAAACATCAGAAATACATTTAGGGAAAAATAAGATTGTTTTATATCTCCATTCAAGAATCTAGAGGAAAGCATCATTGGGAGGAGCTTTTGTAGAAGAAGAAAGCATATTCCTTAGACCTTGGGTAGCGAAAAGAACAGAAATTTAGAGGGGGGGGTGATCAAAGGGGGTGATCAAATTTTCATCCATGAAAATTGAGAGAAGACAAAAACAAGGCTGAGTAATTTTCATGATTTCCCCAACTGCTTTATTTTATGTGCATAGTGATGATGTCATGTAACCAATTCTATCTGTAATATGGAAAAAAAATAACAAGGCCAAATCTGAGTGAGGGCAATAAATATTGTCCTCATTCTGAACAGGTTTCCTGACAATGCCACAGAGTCTATCACATCAAAGTTGACTGGCTATGGTAAGGCAAAGCTTTCTGTACTGACATGGAATAGCCACATTATTTTTCCTTTTGGAGACCCACTCTGACAACCACTGAGATGGGAGGTTGAGTCCACCACCACCCCTCCCCACTTTTGTGCAACCATACAAGGTCACTTTATCCTTCTGCACACTGTTACAGTCACACTTTGGCAACAAGTGAATGACTCTGATACAACAATGATATTTTGCTTTATTTAGTATAAATGAGGCATGGGGGTGGGGGCAAAGAGAGACAAAAGAAGTGTCAATCTGAGTAGAACTTTTGACATTAAAATCTTTATTCAGTAGTATAAAGGGACAAAGGAAAGAAAAATGTAATTTCTTATGTCTCCTAATAACATTGTGACAGGCAGAACAAATACAGCAAAGTGACGCATAGAGTTATACACTTTGTGGCCAAGATCCAAATATCTGTTCCTGCATGGAAGAACCAGATTCCTCAGGCAGAACAGCTCTCTTCCTTGTGAAGAAAAAAAAAGTGTGACAAAAATTGGGCCGTAACGATCATCTTCTTCCATATTTGGATATAAGCACCCTTGCACAATCTGTATGTGCAGGTTAGCCAGTTCTACAAGTAACTTATTTTACTTCTTGCACATAATTGCATGCACAATTACTATAGTTATATTTGTCCTTCAATTCACCATTTGCTTATTGTATTTTTCTGCCGGATACACTGTTCCTAAAGGCACAAGAGTCCTGCTTTTTGGTGGGGGGGGGGGGGCATAAAGATGGCAATGTTGTGGACTATGGAAGACTGCTGACTATTTGAGATATTATTTGTTCACGTTAAGATGAATTCTTCAAAAACATGAGCTCCAATTCCATATGAAGAATACCCCCAGTAAAACATTTGGGAAAAAAAAGGTGAGCACAAGCGTTGCCAGGTCCCTTGACTCCCTCAGCAGGAGATTGGCAGCACCTACCTTGCTGTGCCCCCAGGTCCTGGTCTCGCACAGTGTGCACACACTCTCAGCTTGTGCAATGATGTCACTTTCAGGAAGTGACATCATAGCGCAGGGTTAAAGGGCGGCCGGGAATGATCCCACAGGCTGGATCAGTTTGCTGTGGGGCTCAGTTCGGCTTGAAATGGGCCCACTGTGGGGCATGTTTTGATCTGAATCAGGCCACTGTGGGTGCAAGAGCATGCCATACTGCCCAGGGAACGCCCCAGGGAGTGCACCCGCCCAAGGGCCAAGTAAGTGGCTGGGGGAATGGCACTCCTAGTGAGCACTGAAAAAATCCTATGAAATACTTCTGTTTGGGAATGAGTGGAATGCTTTTTAAGACACAGTTTCTTTTACAGAAGAACCTGAAACTATTAGGAAAAGCAATCTTCTCCCTCCTTTTTTAAGACCCCCCCATTTTTTCTAAAAAAAATTAGGAGGGACATTGAGGGGGGCTCTTTTGGAACACACTTTCCAGTGTCATTAGTGGCTTGGAGCCTGGTGATGGTATCATTATGATGGCAGCATTCATTCCCTGAACAGGCTGGCTGGGGAATAGCAGCCACTGTTGTTATTGGAGAATTATGTTTTCCTAATGTACCCTTAAGCAAAAGAATAAGCACCATCTTTGGAAGGCTTTTGCAGAGTAAATAAATACAACAGGCAGCAGACAAAGAGCCTTCAGCAATATGCAGTAGTGGGGAAGCTCTCAGGCTGTGATCTTTGATGTAAGAATAGAGGTGTCAAGCACACCGGAGCATTCTTATTTTTATCTGTGAAATGCTGAGGTGATGGAGGGGAAAAGAGATCCTGAGCCCAATCAGTGTTGCTTCATCACAGAGGCTTTGCTCCAGTTTGACATTCTAACTGGAACTTTGGGGGGGGGGGGTTGTGTGAAGCATTTGGATGAGATCATCCGCTTTACAGGTTTCCCATTGGCCTTATAGGTGCTACTGTACTCTTGCTCTTTTCTACTACCAAGGGTTTCCCTGTTTTGCTAAGATCTTACTCAAACTTGGCTTGATGTGATCTTTTTGATTGCACTCAAACTATGTTTGCACAATGTGTCAATAGGAGGGTATTCATATTTCAAAGTCCAACACAGTTCAGCACCACTTGCCTTGCCTTGCTTTGCCTCAGCCCCCCCCCCCCGCCCCAATAGTCACCATATGCTTCCCACCCCAGTGAAGGAACTTTTAAAAATTAGTAATTACTACAGTGCTATAACAGTTTAACAATTTATTGCCTTATTTATTATTCACCTCTTACTCTATAGATCTCATTTTTTTAAATGTATTGCTATTTGTTGAGTGTGTATTTGTATTTGATTTTTAATCATGTTTAATTATGCTTAAAGCCTAGGGTTATTTATGCAGAATAAAATGATGATGACAATTTGCCAAATCTACTAATTTCTCTGAATTCACACCTTTTATTTTAAAAAAGTAAACCTTGAACCTTTTCCTGCATGAAGATATATTTCTGTAGCCAAATGGGTTGCAGAACAAAAGATCAGGATTCAGAACTCTGAGTAGATTGTGGTGATAGCTCATTACAACTCTATAGTGCAAATGCAATTACTGCTTTTTTAAAAGCCTGAATGAAGGCCCTCCTGTGAGACCATGGAAGAAAAATACAGGGAAAACAGCTGAGGGAAGAAAGTGTGCACAAGACTCCTGTGTGGAGTGCAATGGCAGGGAAACAGAATCCTCACCGCTTGGCTGAAGACCACATTGAACCAATTTATCGGCTTAAAATGCATAGACAAGACCACACCCTTTTATTTTGTGTTAAATTAGTACATATCTCACCTTGGACCACAGGACCACAGTCATGAGTGCAGTTTGGAATTCTTTCCTGTCCACCTTTCTCCTACCACTACACACTAAGTGTAGAAAATATCCTTTCAGATCCCCATTTCCATTTATGTTAAATGAAGTGACTTAATGAGACACTCTTAAAAATAGAAGTCCTGCAAGTGACCATTCTTGGTAAACATATATTTCTGGAGCTTGAGTTTTAAAATGTTGGAAGGCCTGACTGAAGCACACAATGCACATTTGATTGAGACTTGATTATATGGCAAGGGAGATAAGGCTGCAGTGTCCAGTGGTTGCACATAGGAAAATGTCACGTTATCAACTTTACTGTCTATGAGTACAAACGGTTGATTAGGGACTGGTAATCAGCAATTAAAATACATTTGCTTCCTTTTTGGATGCACAAAGTATCTGAGAAGATCTCAATTACTGCACTTGACTTCAGCTACAGAAGATATAGGAAGTATTTTTTTTTGTTACATATAATGACCATTTATGAGTATGTGGAATAGACCATGCATGTTGTTTTATGGCTACTGGCATCAGTGCTATATTCAGCTTTCTCTTTGACCATCTAGAACTCAATGCATTTCTACTGTTCCAGACATTATTTCTACATGTGGGAGAGAATTGTGTTATTCTATCTCCTCTTGACTTTTCTGCATGTTGATCTGAAGATATGAATGCAAACAGCAGTTGGTACATGGGGAAGGTCTTCATTCGTTTGGGATCCTTATCATTCCAGATATCCAATGTGTAGAGAGCCCCTACCCCCAATGTATATACAGCTGTACAAGCACAAATTTTATTCTGAGGGCTGTACTAAAAGGAATGATATGATGTCCCATTGGAAATAGTGGGAGAGGCTTGCAGGCCCATTGGAGATAATGTGAGCTAAGAATGCCAATGTACTTACATGGGCTCCATTGAAATACATTACAGCACAAAAAAGTTGCAAAGGAAATGTGGAACGGATTTTGAAGGAAGGACTCTGGGCTCAAATAGACTATTCAGGGACAGGAATGACAGGTCCCAGAGTGCAATGACACCCCCTGGGAGTAGCATAAGCCTTCTGGGATTTGAAAGACAGGCCCCAGAGTGGAATGAGAGCTGCAGGGAGTATCAGAATGGCTCTAGGACTGGAATGACAGACCCCTGAGTGGAATGACAGCCCCTGGGTGTACCCTAAGTGTTCTGGAACAAGAATGACAGCCCTGAGTGGAATGACAGCCCCTAGGATGAGCAGAACAACTCTGGATATAGAATAGTCATTCCAGGGGCTGTCATTGCACTTAGAGGTCTTTCATTCCAGTCCTAAAGCTCTTCTGATACTCATTCCACTCAGGGGCCTGTCATTCCAGTCCTAGAGCCCTTCTGCTACACTCAAGGGCTGCTATTCCACTCAGGAGCCTATTATCCTATCCAAGAGTGCTTCTTCTACTCCCAGGGCCTGCCGTTCCACTTAGGGGCCTGCCATTCCAGTCCCAGAGCACTTCTGCAACACTCAGGGACAGTCATTCCATTTTGGGGTCTGTCATCCTAGTCCCAGAACACTTCTGCTACACCTAGCCACAGTCATTCCACTAAGGTGCCTGTCATTCCAGTCCTAGAGCATTTCTGCTACACCCTGGGACTTTCATTCCACTCAGGGGTCTGCCATTCCAGTCCCAGAGTGCTTCCACTAACCCCAGGGGCTGTCATTCCAATCCCAGAGCCCTTCTGCTATACCCAGGAGCTGTCATTGAATGCAGAGGCCTGTCATTCCAGTCCCAGAGCCCTTCTGCTACATCTAGGGCCTGTCATTCCAGTCAGGGGCCTGTTATTCCCGTCCAAGAGCTCTTCTTCTAATCCCAGGGCGTCATTCCACTCAGGGTCCTGTCATTCCCAGAACACTTCTGCTACACCCAGAGGCTGTTATTTCACTTGGGGCCTGCCATTCCAGTCCCAGAGCATTTCTGCTACACCCTGTGGCTGTCATTCCATTCAGGTGCCTGTCATTCCAGAACCAGAGCCCTTCTGCTACACCTAAGGGCTGTCATTCCACTCAGGTGCCTGTCATTCCAGAACCAGAGCCCTTCTGCTACACCCAAGGGCTGTCATTCAAGTTATAGAGACTGTCATTCCAGTCCCAGTTCCCTTCTGTTACTCTCAGGGGCTGTCATTCCAGTCCCAGAGTGCTTTTGCTATACACAGGGGCTGTCATTCCAGTTAAAGTGTCTCTCATTCCAGTCCCAGTTCCCTTCTGATACTCTCAGGGGCTGTCATTCCACGCGAGTGCCTGCCATTCCAGTCCCGGAGTGCTTACACTGCCCTCAGGGGCTGTCATTCCAGTCCCAGAGCCTTTCTGCTATACCTCGGTGCTGTCATTCCAGTCCCAGGGCACTTCTGCTACACCGAGGGGTTGTCATTCCCCTCAAGTGCCTATCATTCCAGACCCAGAGTCCTTCTGCTATACCCAGGGCCTGTCATTCTACTCAGGGTCCTGTCATTCCAGTCCCAGAGCGCTTCTGCTACACCCAGGGGCTGTCACTGCACTCAGGGGCCTGACATTCTAGTTCCTGAATAGTCTGTTTGGGTCTAGAGACCTTCCTGGAAAATCCATTCCACATTTTCCTTGCAACTTTTTTTTTTGGCTGTTAGGTATTTCAATGGAGCCCATTCAAGTAAATTAGCATTCCTGATTCCCATTTTTTCCAATGGGCCTTCAAGCCTCTCCCATTATTTCCATAGGGCAATCCTGTCATTCCTTTTAGCACATCCCGTATTCAGACTTGCATATCAATACATATAGGTTGGAAGCTCCAATAGTCTGCAGGATTTGGCTTGTTCACTGCCATACATTGAAATAATATATGAATAACATCTGAAAAAAAGCTGTCTCTCTCTTAGCTTTGAAAGGAATCATCTAGTCTTGTTTTAAAAGAATGTACTTACTGTTCTGCCTTATAGAGGGTTTGCTCTCCTCCTGGATAATGCATTTGTTAGCAAACACGGCACTTGTTCTGCTCTGTTTGCTACCCCACTTTAGAGATTGCATCTTCCAAAGTAGCTGAGAACAAAAAGTATCTGCTTGCTTATGTCTAAGGGCAGCACCCCTCCTTAACTTTTGCAAAAGTTGCTCTAAAGTAGAGAGAGACAGAAGGCTCCCTCCCACAAAGACATCAAACCTAGTCTAAATTTGACCCCATGTTTGAATTCTAATAGGGCTGTATTTGTTCTTTCTGTATTCGTCAATATCCAAGCTTCACATACAGTTTCTAAAATAAGCCAACAATGCTCAGCCTGGCATGTACAATTTATTCAGAAGCTGTGTAAAATCAAAAGAGAGCATGAGCACCAGGTCTCTACAGGCTGCGAATAAAATACTGAATGCAGTAATTGCTGCATTCTCCCTTTGCAGAAAAGCACTCTTGCTTTTATCTAAGTAAATACAAAAGATCATTAAAACCCCTGCATAATACTAAGCGTTTTGCCCATACATGGGGTCAAAAAAAAGAGGAACTGCAGCATCCAAGAGGTAACTTGCCCACAGCAGGAATAAAATAAACAACGGTACCAGCATCTCGGGGTGCTGCACATAACTGCATGTATGATATCACTGTTCAAATCAAGTCAAATCCATTCTAGTGACACTAACTCAGAGGCAACCAGGGATGAAAATGGTGCTGATGGACATGGCACTAACCCCTCACTGCTTTCAATCCACTCGGAATGACTTTGATGCTGATGCTGTTACCTCCACCATCAAAAGGGGACAGATGGCTCATCTAAATGCAAATAGGTCACTTTTTCTGTCAGAGCATATTTCTGAGTACGGGATCTACAATCAAGTGAATTTGCTTAAAAGGTTTATGAACCAAATTCCTCTCACACACACACACACACACACACACACACACACACACACACACACACACACACACACACACACACACACACACACACACACAGCGCTTCATTTGTTTCAACACTGAATGTGATGGCATGTGTCAGGAAATGTAATTCTGTTCATTTGGAGAAGGTCCATATAAGAAAAGTGAAGTCGATAAGACTATTTTTTCATGTTAACCAGTTTTGGAGGCTCCAAATATGTTTGACTTCTAAGGCATACCTACTGCTTACTTCCCCAAAGGAAGATAAAGGATCAAACCCGGTGAGAATGAAATTGTGGATTTCCCAGCACAATTTAAGGGGGCTGCAGCCTTGATTGGAGGAGCTCTTTATCCTTTGCAGGATTTCAGTGTTATTAACCTTAGAATGGGGAGCCCCGTGCCACAGAGTGGTAAGCTGCAGTACTTCAGCCCAAGTTCTGCTCATGACCTGCTTTCGAACCCGGCAGAAGCTGGGTTCAGGTAGCTGGTTCAAGGTTGACTCAGTCTTCCATCCTTCCAAGGTTGATAAAATGAGTACCCAGGTTCCTGGGGGTAAAGTGTAGATGACTGGGGATGGCAATGGCAAACCACCCCGTAAAAAGTCTGCCAAGAAAATGTCGTTATGCAACGTCCCCCCATGGGTCAGTAATGACTTGGTGCTTGCACGGGAGACTGCCTCTTCCTCTACCTAACCTCAGAAGGGGGAGGGAAAGACAAGTGCCCTCTTTTAAACTCCTTTTCTCACTGTTCAATCACCAATCTCAATGCAAAAAACAATCCCCATGCAACATCTATTCCCATTTTTTTAATGCCAGGAAAATCTAGTCATAAATCTTCCCAGACAACAGGCATACTGTCTGTTCAGACCTCAGGGCAATCAAGCAACTATTTTTAATATTCATCAAAATATTACAAATAACATGCCATTTGTCTTCCTAAAGTAACTGAAAATATTTGGATTCTGTCAAACATTTTCTGTGGCCATGAACAAGAAATGTTCCTAAACCTCAGTGATCAGGATGGGACATTTTTAAAAAACGTAGTTAAGCAAATATTCTGTTAATATCCACATTCCATACTGCCCTAAACCTACAGTTTGTAAGTAATTAGTAGTATAGAGATACAGTTTTGCATGTAACCACTGAAATGTTTCCTATGATGCTGATTGTCCTGTATCTATACTTTCCAAAAATTTACTGTTTATTCAATGATATATTTTCAATAGTTGGGATTAGTAAGTACTCAGTTTTCTAGTTGGTTTGCACCTGTTTAGAAGTGTGCTTGTCTTAAAGTTGTATTAACAGTTCTTATAGAAATGTAACTGATGTGACTGAAATAGCTGTTGAAGAGAAAATTATTAAGAAACGATCTTTCCAGAAGTGAGATCTATGTGATTGTGGTTTACTAAATGCATAATGCAGTGTTTATATAACTTGATAAAAGCACACCCTTGCCTTTGCTAGATCTTCTGCAATCTTTATCCCACACAGTTTACTCATGGCATATTTCCCTCTATCACGACATCTCGTTGCCTCTTGCAAGCCCAACTGTGCAACTTAACCTCCCCTCAGAGCTTCCAAATGCTCTCCCTGGTTCCTCCATATCCTCATGCCACTTTATCTGCAGTGGAGATAACTGGGCCTGACTTAATTAGGTAGGCACTTGCAAGCTCTCTCCTCCTTTTCAGAGTTCTCACTTTGGGTTAATACCCAGGCTCACGGTTTACAATTACCTGTGCAAAGCTGCTTATCCTGCTGGTTACCAATGACCTCTTAATTTCAGAAATACTAGTAGTGGGTTGGATCCAGGCTAAGTTTTCCATCACCAGAACAGATCTTTTCTATCTCCTACCTCCCACTGAGCCCCACTGATAACGAAATAGTGTTCTTGGGGGCGATGGGACACCGAGGAACAATCTGGGAGAGGGGGTCTGTGGCAGGAAGGGTATATAAGTGGAAAGTATCCATTCAGCCTGGATCCAACTCATAGGATTGGATCCAGCACAAAATTTCCATTTCCTCTACAGCTTTTGCACAAGCAGAAACACAAGAAAAAAGATGCTGGTAGCCACTTGCGTTAAGTCAACCATTGTTCCCCTGTGTTTCTGCTCCTACAAGATCTTGTACAATCAGTTTTCATTTTACATACTATTAATGTGTAATACCTATGCAAATACCCCATGCATTTAAAAAGGTTGATTTCAGCCATAGTAACTGAAGTTAAATTCAAAAGCACTTTCTGAAACAAACACTCACCCTTTTGTTAGCAAATAGATGCAGGAGGAAGAGGTGGGAATGAGATGGTAGAATGCTGGGTGGCATAAAAAATAGCACCATGTCAGGCTGCAGGTGGAAGATTGTATTTTGGAATACTGTTGAAAATTCCCTACAATAGAAAACCAGTAGAGCAAGCAAAGATAAGGCGTAAAAGCTTTTCCCCTGCTGTGCTAGGTTTCCATTTGCATGATTTTTTTAACATGAAAAAGCATTAAAAATGGAATCTGTCTCCAACAGTCCTCTGCAGCACAGTCTATTCTTTCATCTTGTTTCCATGCATTGATATAGGGGAAAATGAGGGAACGTCTACATTCAGAAACGAAACAAATATGGACAGCACTCCTAGACCTATGACACTTTAGAACACAGATATCTTGTATAAATGGATGCAATATTAAAACTTTCTGCCTATGGAAGTTAATCTGTCAAGGAGAAAGATACCCTTTGGTCTGACATGTTAGTTTTCTAGATGCTGGGAGTTTCTCTCTTTCTTATGTGAGAAAGCACTGAAACATATAATCCTCTACCTGCATTCTAAAGTGCTAAAAAGGTCACCTAACACTTTCCCCTGACATGAAGTCCAGCTATTAATCCAATGCTCTAAAGTATAAAGGCTACACCATGCCAGACTGTGTCCACAAGTTTATCTAACATCACCCTGCGGTTATCAGTCTATTTCACTCTTATTATAGTGAAGATGGTCAGATATTGAGGCTCCTTGTATTCATCATCCTGCTTCCTCAGCCACACTTCCTTATCCCTCCTCCCATATTTCTTTATCCGCTTTGGTCTTTTATTTTGTGTTCAGAAGCAAAGCAATTATATTTTGTTTTGAAGTACTATCCTATCAAATTTCAGCCCGTCCTTCCAATTTATCAAGATTATAGAGTACTTAATTGCATTCTGTGAAAGATTTGCAATCCTCTCCAAGCCTGTATTGTTTAAATATGTGATTAGCATACTCTTCACTGCAATGGCGAAGTCACTGATGAGTCATATTATGCCTGAAATAGGCCACTTTGTTATCCTCTTCATCACTGACACTAGGCCATCATAACAACAATTAGCATGCTTTGTGACTGTGAGCTGCATTTTTGAGCTGTTGTTTTATTTAACGAGAGAGGGATACTGGTACCATGACTTTTATTTCGATTGCGCCAACATGATGTTATTGCATATTTGCACATCCCACACAGGTACAACTAAACAGAATATTATCAATTGAACTGAAGGACAAAAAAAAAGGGGATGAGGGTCAAGCTAAGGTTGCCAGCCTCCAGGTGGAGCCTGGAGACCCTCTGGAATTACAACTGATCATCAGACTACAGAGATCATTCCCCTGGAGAAAACGCTGCTTTGGAAGGCAGACTCTATAATAACAACAACATTCAATTTATATTCTGCCCTTCAGGACAGCTTAATACCCACTTAGAATGGTTTACAAAGTATTCTATTATTATCCCCACAACAATCACTATCTGAGGTGGGTGGGGCTGAGAGAGCTCTGGAAGAGCTATGACTGACCCAAGGTCACCCAGCTGGCTTCAAGTGGAGTGGAGAATCAAACCTGGTTCTCCAGATTGGAGTCCCACCACTCTTAACCACTATATCAAACTGGCTTTCTCTGTCGTCACATCCTGGCTGAGCTCCCTCTGCAATCTCACCTTTTACAGGCTCCCCTCACCTCCATATCTAGGAGTTTTCCATTCCAGAGTTGGCAACCCTACCCTATGCAACCCTACCCTATGCAAAATCAAATTTCTTTTATTGCAATGAAAAATGAAGAAAAGGGGTATGGAAGACAGACCTAAAACATAACTGACTTCCTTCAGTCACTCTGTTAAGGTAGCACATTCTGTACTGAATTAAGAAATGATAGGTGAAAGTTGCTTGAGGGGTCACATGCAAACTATAGCTAGATATTTCCTTGTGCCTCATTTGCAATTGCACAAACCATGAAAAAGGGATGACTGTATGAAATGGGTGATTGCAGAAAATCCATGAGACGAGGAATCTGTCATCAGAGAGATTGGTTGGTTGAAGCAAGCTCAAAAGTTAATGACAGGTCAAGCCCCAGTTAATCTGGGAAACCTGCCAGGTTGATTGCAGTAAAATTGTGATAAAATGTTCTCAACTTTGTTATCTGATCTCTTGAGGTTTCCACAACAGATGTTATTGATTCAGTTATAAAAGATGGACACACTACTAACAGAGATGTTGTGGAGTGGACTTATCAATAAGGGTAAAGCTTTCCCCTTTGCACAGAAGGATTCAAATAGCTTGGTAAAAAGCTGACTTTTGCTACAGCCACCCAAAGCGTTTTCTCTCTTCGGTGAAGAATATTGTAATGTGGCCATATAAGGCTAATCTTAAATGATCCCTTTTAATTTTGAAAACTTTTATTACCATTTTCATCTCTGTACTATTCAGAATTATTTTATGTTTATTTCTATTATTTCCTAGGGAACCAATTATCATTGTAGAGCTGTACATGTTCATATTGTAGTATCGTATTAGTAAATTAAGTCTGCAGCATTTATCTATTTTGAAAACACAATGGCAAATGTAACAAGGGGGTTAGTTAAAAAGCCTCTGTCCTGAAATTGAGAGTCTATAGATTCCAAAGGGAACACCAGAACCGCTGGCTTATACTATTCTGTCATAAATGCATCTGTATGCACTAGAAAAAGAAATGTATATTTAGGTTATGTTTTCTCAGTTCAAATATGTTCAATTGTTCCATTCATGCTACCTACTTCACTGACAGAACATGCGCACCAATATCCCAAAAATGCAGCAGGAGCCTTTCCATAACATGCAACTGAAAATAGGTTTTGCAGCATTTATTTTTTCCTTGTCTTGCCCTGCCCTCCTGGCACAAAAGGAGCTCGTATCAATCCGCAGCAGTGTTTCACTGCACCAATTCTGGTTATTGGCAAGTGCTGCACCCTGAAGAAATGGGCAACTACCCTCCTTTCGATTAACCAAGGAAGATCTGCTATCACTAGACAGAACACAGGCGGCACAATCAAGTGCTCCTATCCAGAACAGCTACATGTGGGGTGAGGGCAGTGGAGAAGGGCAAAGGCTGGTCTTGAGCCATCACCAAAGACAAGAGCAGGTAGAGGGGAGTTTTATGAGGCTTGCTCATTAAGGGGTGAGATTTGAATTGGTTCTTTACTTCTATATAATTTATTGGACTCTCTCAAATTGAGCACAGATGATTTGGAAGCAATCTACTTTTATGTCAGTAGAATTCAAGTCCAAGTAACTGTATTTAAATACCATAGGATGTGATCATTTAGTCTGGCCAAGCACTATCGAAGCCTAATGTAATCACACACATTTTGTTGACAGTATCTTCCGAGACTATCTGCCAGATCTCTAAGTATTTCCTATCTTCTCTCATGTTGTGTGAGCCAAAACAGAAGCACTATTTTTCTGCTGGAGGTGCCACTGCTACACATGCTATTTCTTCCAGGTTTGGCAGTTTTTTTGTTTATGGCAGAAAGGAGACAACAAAAGAACTGACTGGCTGCCTCTGCAAGTGCCATAGGGGAAGGTGAAGCAAGTTACCTTAAGATAACTGAAATTTACCTAAAATCAAGGAATATACTAAGACTGAATTTACAAAATACATTGTTGGGGGAGAGAAGGAGAAACCACATATTTGCAGTGTGGGAATGATGTTAAGAATGTGTGCCTTAATGTAGCAAGTTCAGCAAAGGACAAGGGAATTTAATATTGTTTAATCAGACACAATTTTCAGCAACATCTCAACACATGGCAAAACTTTACAACATATTACAATAACCTGCAAGTCACTAGTGCAATTACTGCTTTGCTATGGATCAAAAGCAAGATACAAATCAGGCAGTGCAGAGATATTCTAAATGTATGTCATGTTAAATGTAACTATTTTCTTATAAAGTCATAGTGAAGATAAGACTTTGAGCGTGGTGCCATCAAGCTTCTATTTTGTTGTCTTTTCCCCCTAACCCCCTTGTAGTCATGGCAACCAGAATAAGTACTTCTCTGCCACTCATGTGAGACCAATAAACTGAATTTGGGCTCATCAACAATATAGAGGTAGAACATTAGAGGAGAAGGGGCAGGATCAGGCATAATTCCACAATATCTCATTACACTGAAAAAGATACCCTAAGGAAGACAAAGGATTCTTGCTTCCTTAGCCTAGTCCCAGACTAGGGCCTTTTTTGCACAGGTGATTTTGGCCGCTTTTGACCCCATATCTCTTTGGGTTTTCTTTTGAATTCCGGGTGCTAAACTCCTTTTTCACATTTCAATGCAGCATTTCAAGGGTTCTCCTCCAAAATTTTCTAACTGTGCAAAAAAAGGCCTAGAAATGGGACCACATAGTCATTAATCAACATATTTAGATGCAAAAAGATTTTGGCTGCATAAACATTCCAGCAGATAAAGACCTATTATAACATTAGTATTCTCAACTACAAGTATGTTCATTCACATTGACCCAATACAGGCCAGTTGTAATTTCCTTTGGTGCTTCTCCATCTTTTTGGATTATTGGCAACCCATCCAAGTAGGTTCCAGATAGAGGGCCAAAGCTTCAAGCTAGTATGCAAAATGTCTGGATTGGGGAAACTAAAATCCACAGCTTCACCCTCTTGCTCTACCTTTTTTGGCTTCCTCATTGATACACTTTGTAGTTTGTGTGTGAGCATCTGGAATATGGTGGAATATGGTGTTATTCTTATAGGACTGCCAACTCTGGGCTGGAAAATTCCTGGAGACTGAGGTGGTAGGCAACTTGGGAGGGCAGGGTTTGGGGAGAGACCTTAGTGGAATATAATGCCATGAAGGCCACCCTCCAAAGCAGCCATTTTCTCCACAGGAACTGATCTTTGTTGTCTGGAGATCAGTTGTAATTCTGGGAGATTTCCAGGTACCTTTTGAAGGTTGGCAACTGTAACTATATGCTTGACTGCTTGACTGTACTGCTTGACTGTACTAGTGATTCATCTCAAATTATCTCTAACATGTCCACATTCAAGGTTTCACTATCAATACTTCTTTAAACTGTGTGTAAGGTATTTCATCACTTTGTCAAAAAATAAAAAAAACCTTGAGAATCAGTTTGGGGTAGTTAGTGGTTTAGAGTGCAGAACTCTAATCTGGAGAACCGGGTTTGATTCCTCACTCCTCCTCTTGAAGCCAGTTGGGTGACCTTGGGTCAGTCACAGTTTCTAGGAGCTCTCTCAGCCCCACTCACTTCACAGGGTGTTTTGTTGTGGGGATAATAATGACATACTTTGTAAACTGCTCTGAGTGGGTATTAAGTCATCCTGAAGGATGGAATATAAATCTATCATTATTATCATTTATTATTATTATTATTGATTGGTGATTGAAGTGGCCCAATTAGGCACATTTCTGCAAGGCAGGTATAGATATTAAGCCAGCAACTCTTTAGATGGAAAGAAAGCCGAAGGAAGGTTTACTACTTTATAGTGAGGCTACCCTGGTTGAAGGTGGGATCAAAACAGAAGGGTATGTGTCTAAGGCACATGTGTCCTAGTTGGCTTAAACATCAAACCATGGTTAGGTGCCACAGGAAGAAGCTTGTGGGGCTTACTCGTAGAATTCTTCAGCTTCCTATATTCTCTTCTTACATGCTATGAAAAAAATTAATTACTTCTTGGTTTGCAAGAAACCTGAATTAGCAACTTATGGTTTTTGCTTGCCAGCAAATATAGATCGCAAACTGGAAATAAGCTGTGGTTTACAGAGCAAGAACAAACCAGAGTTACCATTTCTATTTTTAGATAGTTTGTTGAAAACCTGGAAGAAATTAAGCAGCTCACAGTGCATGAGGAAGCAGAAAGGACAAGAGATTATGCAAATAAATCTAAAATGCCTTGCAGGCTTGTTCTTCTACATGAAAGTTTTAGCTCTCACTGTGCCCTAACTATCCATTATAGTAGCTTTGACTACTCTTTCGGTCAGCCTTAAGGGCTTTATTTTCCCATTTTTCTTAGATGCATGTACTTTGTTTACTCCAAATCCTACATTTGGTGTAAAATGAAGATTATGTTAAAATGGAAATTGACACAATTTTCCATCTTGCATTCATCTCCTATGAGAACATCCCCCTTTCACATTTTTGCCTCAAAGTGCAAGAATGACTTTTTGTTAGTGCCGTTTTTCTGCTGAACAACAGCATGTAAGGGCATGATTTAAGCACACCAAAATCAGTATTAGCTTTAACCAAAATCCGTATGACTTGTTTAAAGCTTAGCCATTGAGTTTATTCAACCATTTACATCCAAGAAATCCAGCTGTAAAAATCAAAAAGGGAAGCATGTATTTGAAAACAGGGCAACCAAATAATTGATTATGAGAGATACATCTTGCCAGGAATCCATTCAGAGGGTCAGAAACCATTTGTAGGAATATTTGATCTTTCCCTCACTCCCAATACAGTCTGTGTTACTTGCATACGCAGTAGCTGATGTGCTTAAACTGGGGGCTTCTCAGAAACCTAATTTAACTTTCTGCTGTTCATCTGGTTTCTTCTTTTGTGTATAGAAGGCACTTGAAATGAAGTCTTCTTGAGTCAAAACTGATGTTTTGGAACCAGGGAACTTAGGATATTAATGATGGAGTAAAAGAAAAAAATATAATCTAGTTAAAATTGAATACTAAGAAAAATATTATTGAGACACAAATTATCAAAGAGCATTTCCTCTTCAATTTGCAGATCCAGAAATGAACCATTTGGAAGCGCACTGGTTAAATGTATATACGTACCTAATGACTGAGTAAATTCCATCCTCCCAAAAGATACCCCCACAGACAACCGATACTTGGTATACAGACATAAATTTAATCAGTAGTGCTACTACTTAAATGCATTGATAAATGTGTGCCTTAACACACATCAGGTTCTTTCCAAATTGCTAACTACTCTATATCCTATTCTGTTTGGTGAAGTACCTTGAGTAAATTCTATTTTTCTCATAACCTCGCTGTAGTAATATTCCAAAATATTATCAATGTGTTAATGCTGTTTTTCCATCAACTATAAAACTAAAATTCTTACAGTGAAGCTAGAAAACTCTGCAGTATGCTAAAACTGAAGTCAAATTCAAGCTAGGTTTATATAAAACTCTTTATGCTATGCCAAGCTGTTACTACCATGCTCTTAGCATCTTCAACATTTCTTTGAGGAAGCAAGTGATCACCTCATTACCTTTATTTTGTTTCTAACTTTTACAGTTTAAAGAAGTAAATATAACTCAGTGGCACTATATCATTAACCTCCTTTACTGAAGGGTACTGATCAAGTTGTTTCTAATGTTTTTACTATAGAGATCTGGGCAATTACTTTACCCAACTGCTGTTTTGAAAAGCACATGACATAAATGAGAAAGGTGGGACTATTTCCTTCATGTTGTTCTTGGTTCAGAATAAAACTAAACAAGGTTGAGAATGTCAGACCAGATATGAGTGATCTATAATAAAAAATAACAATGGTTATATTATTAACTTTACTATGGTCAACAATTTATTGATTTATTATTCTGCTAGTAGTACTCCTCACTACTGTGGGATTTAGTAGCTGATGATGTTGTTGAAAATTAGTAAACTCCTAAAATAGTGCTGCCTTGTCCTAGTTGGGAAATTCCTGGAGTTATGGGGGTAAACTATGGGCAGTGTGGCTTTTGGGGGAGGGAGTGCAATACCATACATCCCACCCTCCAACTCTACCATTTTCTCCAGGAAAATTGATCTCTATAGTCTGGAGATCAGCTGTAATTCCAGGAGAACTCCAGGCCCCACCTGGAGGTTGGAAACGGTATCCTAAAATGAAATTCAATAATGTTTCAGTACATTTCATTTTCTAAACTCTGACCTCCCAATATACTCATTTCTTTTCTAGCCATAATTTCAAGAAGCACTATGCGGGCTCGCTTGCTTAAGAACAAATAACTACCACCAGAGAGCCCTACCTTTCTAAACAAGAGGTGAATGAGAGATTGAAAAACACCTTTTTACTGCTGAATAAAGAACAACCAATTTCTGCTAGAATCCTCTGCTTACCATTCGAAATACAAAAACTAGTATGGTTTTGCATAGTATCAATTTGTCATTTTAGATGTACAAAATTCACAGGGTCCACGTGTGGCCAACAGTGCAATTAGTCTCTTTTACACTGGCAGAGTGGAACTTTTCTCACAGACCTTCTTGCAGTCCTTCCTAAGCATTATCTTTCAAAAGCTTTTCAGTAGATGTTTGATTTTCTATGTATGCGAGTTTTCACATCGAAATTTGCTCTTACAGGCCTTGGTTGTAAAAACCTGAGGAATGTGTAGCACTTTGAATTGGATACTATTTCATCGGCAGTTATTTCCAAATATACATTGAAAAAACATCCCCCCCAAAAGAGAGCTATGGCAATAGCATCTATGCAGAAGGACATTCACATTTTTACTTCCAATATTATACTGGATGCCAGAGCAGAGGACATGAGACTCCTGACTAGAGATGGGCATGAACTGCAATATGAACCAAAGTTCGTCACGAACCAGGCCAGTTCATGAACCGGTGGTTCATCAAAGCCCATTTCTGACAAACCATGATGAACTTTATGTTTGGTTCATTTTTTGGTTCATCACTGCAGACAGCCTGGCACCAATCAAACAGTTTCCTAGGCAACTGGAGATGGGCTTTCTGCAGTAGAGGTGTGCACCCAGCCACTTCTCACCTGATGGGATGGGGATCCCCCATCAGCTGAAAAAAGCTGCTGGAATTTTGAGAGCAGCTTTTTTCAGCTGAGGGGGGAGGGAGGAGGGACCTCCTCCCCCTCCCCTCAGCTGAAAAAAGCCAGGGTGTTTGAGGGCACCAACACTTTTCTTGCCATGCAAGGAAAGTGTTGCTGCTTTCAAATGCCAGCAGCTTTTTCTTAGCGGAGGAGAGATCCCCCTATTCTGCAGACCTTCTGCTGCCCCGGAAGTGATGTTTTCATGAACCAAATGAACTGGTTTGCTAACCGGGGCAAGTTTGTGATGGTTCATGGTTTGTGAAATGCTACGAACCACGAACTGCAATGAACTGCTATTTTCCCCAGTTCATGCCCACCTCTACTAACCTCATAAGAACATAATAGAAGCTATGTTGGATCAGGCCAATGGCCCATCCAGTTCAACACTCTGTGTCACACAGTGGCTAAAAAACCAGATGTCATCAGGAGGTCTGCCAGTGGGGAAGGGACACTAGAAGCCCTCCCGCTGATTGCTCCCCCAAACACCAAGAATACAGAGCATCACTACCATAGACAGAGGGTTCCATCTATACTTTGTGGCTAATAGCCACTGATGGACCTCTGCTCCATATGTTTATCCAATTCCCTCTTGAAGCTGTCTATGCCTGTGGTGGCACCTCACCTACTCATTTTACCTCAAGGAGTTTCCTTTCAGAGGGGTGAGTGGCTGCTGTTGGAAGGCAATAGAGGGAAGCTTAAAAGACCCAGTGTATACACAGGAACTTATGCACAGTCCTTTGAATATAAAACCTTTTCTAACTTTTCCTACCTTGTCTAGCTTTTCATCACCTGAAAAAAAAGGCTTTTAAATATATGATTATACTTGAGCTAACCAGAATCTGTATCCAACAGAACATCACCACCACCCATGTAAGTCTTCAGGAATTTGACCAAGCAACATGATAAATCTTATTTTTTAAACCTTTCTTGGCTAACTATTAACATATCCAGTTTACATGGTGATTCATGATTTATCTAGGTTCATGAATTTGCTAATTTAGGAAATTGTTATGTTTTGGTCAAATTTTTCCAGGACCCAGTCCTAGAAGTCCAACAAAAAGAATGTGATATTTCTTCTGTAATAAACGCCAGCAGTTTGTTTTTAATATTCAATGGAGCCAAATTACCCAGAATTCAATCTGGGTAAATGTTCTGCAACATATTTTCTACATTATTTAAATGTTCTGTAATGTATTATCTAATGGATATACCTGACAGGGTTTTGTTTATAATTTTATTATGTGTGTTATTGTTTTTATTTTTATTGGTTTGTAGGCTATTTCATGCAAAGAAGAAACACCATATAAATTGTTAAAAAATAAATAACATTGCTACAGTTTCTTAGATGTTTTATGATCCCTATTCCAGCAGTTATTGCTTCTTTCGTATTAGTAGCACCTCTCTAAATTGCTATGATCATAAGCTTCAAATGATTATTATAACATTTTCTAGATTTAATTTATTTAGAACATGGAACTTTACATTGAAATTATTTTTGTTAGAAATAAGTCAACTATTCCCTTAGCATCCTTTGCTATCTGTTGGATGAATACCATCTGGTATAATCAACTTATTTTTATTTAACGTGTTAGTTTGTTCCAGCACTTTGTCACTTGACTTCTCATTCTGAGATAAGGCCTCTTAATTATTACCTGACAAGAACTGATAATATGTATGCATCTGTCATATCGGCTACTTAGAAATTTACTTCATCCCATGAATTGATCCCTAGTAAACCAGTTCATTTTAAGCAGTTTTCTTGACCCTTTGAAATACTCCTAAATGGTGCCTCGAGTTTTCATGGTTCCTTTTTCTGTTGCTGACTACAGATGCAAGAAATTATTTCTCCTAGGCTCTCTTATTAGCGTACTTTAGAATTCCCCCTACTCATTCTACCTTGTGAAGCTAAAAGCTGTTCATATATCCATCCAAGTGTCTGAAGCTTGCAGTTTTGGCATACAGAGTGTACATGCTGCCTCTTCTCTTTTTATTGTGCATATGCACTGTATCTATCAAATTCTGATGAAATCTAGCTATAGCTGCCTCCCTCTCGCCGTTTTTTAAAGGCTCACTTTTGATACTGAAAGGGCCCAAAGAAAGAATTATGTTTTAAGTACACCTTGTATATAATATGACTTTATATCCCCACCAACATCAGGAATTCCCTCAATTGCATTGGAAATTGCTTCTAACCCTAGCCTGTTTGGATTTCAGAAGCACCTACCAATATACAGCTTAGGGAGGTTAAAACAAAGAGGGTCAAAAAGTTCTAGTTCAAATGCAGATCTTTTCAAGTAGTTCTATTTTTTGGAGATGGCTCAAAGTAAATTCCAAACAGCTCCACTCTTTGAGAGTTTCTTTTAAAAGTTCCAAAGCATTTCTATTTTGATATTTATTATTTGTTATACCAAACACGTATTTTTCATTTTTTTTCTGAATTAGGGACAACATTTCAATAAAAAGGTGTTCTTATTTCTGGAGGCAAATGTGCCGCCCCATTCTACCCCAGTGTCCTAGCTTATAGGTGTCATACTAGAATGCTTACTCAGCATATTATACCCCTTTAGGGTTTTCTCAATTAGCTTTTTTGTCTACTTCTCTTTGTAGAGCTCAATGTTTTCTTAATGGTTTTCCCCTACAATCTGCCTCTGGGGGATGTTAAACTTAATTATGCTGTGGTCACTATTACTTAGCAGCTTTGCTATAGTTACCTCTTGAATAAACTCTGTTGCTTCTCTTCAAATTGAATTGAGAATAAGACTCTTGTAGCATTCAAAAAATAAATTATTCACCAGGAAATATTTATCAGCTCTACAGAGCACCATGCTTCTAAACAACTTCTTTCCCCCCACCCCACCCCCAATTTTTAAAAACTTTTTATAACTAAGTTTATAGTAAAGAAAAATTCATTACAGATAAGTAAAAGTCAGCCATGTAATTTTATATTTAATATAGATTTAGTCTTGAATATCAAACAGAATGCAAAAGTCAGCTGGGTGTTTTTTCCTAAATTTGTTTACCACTCTTTTACAATATAGAATTTACTTCCAATATCAGATTTGAATACAAAACATCATAGTTTATGAGAAAATATATAATGAAGCTCTAGCAAAACATCCAAGTCAAAACGACAAATTAAGAAAGAAAAGGTTTGGTTTTTAAAACTAAAAATTACTTGCAGAGTCAAACAACCCAATTCAGACACCAGTTTTCCATCTTAAAAATTCTGACAGACTTCAGCCACCAATACAGAAACCAGGTATTATTCTAAGCAGATGCTGAACAGAAACACTAAGGTTGCCAGGTCCAGGTTGGGAAATTCCTGGAGATTTGGGGGTGGAGCCTGGGTAGGATATGGTTTGAGGAGGGGAAGAACCTCAGCTGGGTATAATTACCAAGGGGAAAGTTTGTTTCTTAACTAAAAGCCCTTGCAGAGTCAAACAACCCAATTCCAACACCAGTAGAATCCACCTCCCAAGGCAGCCATTTTCACTAGAGGAACTGATCTCTGTTACCTGGAGATCAGTTCTAATTCCAGGAGATCTCCAGCCATCACCAGGAAGTTGGCAACCCTAATTACATCTAGGTTAAAACCATAAAGAAACATATTACTAAAAAGTAGCTATAAAGGATGTATTCAAGAGACTAGATAGATGACAAAGTGAGGCAAAAAAATAGCCAATCTCCCCTACACACTTAAATTCAAAGGCAACATATATAAGAAATATTACTGTTCCAAAACAAATTATGTAGTCTACATTAGTAACTAAATGTACAACTTACAAACCTGATGTTAGAAGCTTATGCTTGTTTGGTCAGTTATGAGGTAAAATTGACATAAAGATTGAATTCCTGGTGGGCAATTGTCAAGACAGAACTGAGGGAAAGGAAAATGAAGTACTCCAATATTCAATATGCATTTCCGAACTCTCCTGGACTCCTGTAGTGACATCACTGTTACACCACTATGTTCAGTCAGGTTTCCTTTTTCTCTGAGAAGGACTCCTGCAGCATTTGCAGCCACCTCACTTATTGAATCAAAGCTTTGCTTTTGCTGATGCAACACTGCTTTGCTCAGTTCCAGTCACACAGACTGCAAGAATTATCACAAGCACTTGTAATCAAAGGAAGACTTTATGGACTCATAATAAAATATAATGTGATGGAAGGAGATTGATATATTTGGTATCTTGGGCCAAAGAGTGACTTCAGGTGGCATAAAATCTGAAATTAATAATGAAATAACTTCCCTAAGCTTGCACACTATCCTCTGTGTCACACAAATATCATAGATGACTGTCAGAAGAATTCAGAGAGTATCAGAGCAGAACATTAAAGTTCTTCCCTTGAAAGATGGTCAAGGGAACAAAAGGTAGTAGAAATGGCAGTGAACCATGACTCATAAGATAAGCTCCAAGTTTTCAATGGGAACAAAGCAGCTGTGGTACAAAACTGTTTGGTGCAATCAGACATCTCAGTAAAGAGGTACCACAAATAGCTAAAAATATGAAGAAATGTTTGTCTTCCTAATTATTTACTTCACAAAAAATCCACTAGGGCATCAGTTCCAGAAAACAGAATATGCATTTACAAATCCATCTTCAAAATGATCCTAGAAGTTACAAACTTAAAATGCCATGGGCATTAAAAAAAAAAAAAACCACCAACATTTCTCTCTTCAGTGATTCTCAATCCAAAGGGATTCAAGTTATTTTTTTTCCTATTGCCTCTGGTACACTGTTCTATTCCTAGCAAGCACATTGGGGAATGAAGATTCATTCCCACAAAGGGAACACTCTCTAGCAGCCTTTTGAACAGTACTTACTCAAATATGGTGGTTTGTAAGGCGCTCGTGTATTAGACAGCAGTCCATCCAGTTCCTTCCGCTCCAGAGTGCTGTGAAGGGCCTTCTCTTTGCCAAAGGTGGAGAAGGACCTCTCTGGCCCTGGCTGGGCTTCTGGTGTTTCAAACACTTCAGTGTCTGGAACAGAGTCCATACCAGGAACATGAAGATTGCTGCGGTAATCCGCAGCCTGGCGTCCATCAGAAGGGACAAAAGAGGGCATCCAGCACCGATCCGAGTGGCCCAATGCTTTACATTCTTCTGTGCAATTAGAGAAGAGATCCATGCCTACAAGCAGGAAAGAGAAAAAACTGCAGATATAATCTTCAGCTGCTGACTGATGAATAAGGACAAGGCAGTCAAAAAAAGAGGTTTTGCTCATCACCTTCATCCTAGTAATCAAGAATATGATAAATTTTGCCTTAAAAAGCTAATGCCAATCAAAAAGAAAGAAGTGCTTGAATGCCCACAGTTGGCAAAACAGTCATAAAAAGCAATATTAAAATTTTCTGGTGAAGCTGCTCCATTGAGCTTATGGGAGAGCAAGGCTCATTCCATTAGAAAGTGTGGACAGCAATTTGTTGCCTGGAATCAGTAGGGAAGGTGAATGTGACAGGAAATGGGTGATAAAATGAGGGGAAAAAATGGATCTAACTGGTTGTTCACTAAGATTTCAGCACTGGGGGAAAAATGTAGAATGTTTCTGAAAATATCAACAGGCTACAGATTCAGCATCCTACATTAGAGGAAAGAACTTGATCTAGGAGAACTGGCCTTCTCACCATTTCTTCCAAGATACTTTTCGTAGGCAACTCCTTTACAATCCCATATGCTACATCAAAGCTGGAGAAAAGCTTTGATTGAAATTACCCTAATTAGTGGCACTAAGGGTAAGTGTTGTCCAGTGTGACACAGATCAGGATACTACTGACAAACAAGTTAATACTCACTCTATAGTGGCAAAGAGTGCTTCTTGCCAACATGGAACTGTTTGCTTCAAATCCTGTAAAGTCATTCTGAATGATAAGCAGAGTTTCTACTGACTAACTTCAAGACTGGCATTTCAATAGACTGACTGATTACTGAAGTGATCAGACCAAGTTTCTTGAAAAACACTGATGCCTGAAGTCTTAACCTGAAGTGATATACAGCAGCATGCATTAAAACTCTGGTGGTCAAAAATTACTCCTTAAGATCTTGTACAGAAAACTTGAATATTTTAGATATGCTCAATGCTCAAATAACCTGAACAAAACCACTTGCTGAATTGGCCTTACAATGACTGCATAAAAATTACTCCGTGAACACACTACATCAGTACCCAAAGCGCAACAGCTGACTGATGCATCCTTCAAGATGTTTTTCAATACCAACAACAGCTAGGAGACCATAGGTTGTTCGTTATTGTAAACCACAGATCATCAGTTCCAAAATCATAAGCCAGGAGGACTAACAAGTTGACTGGCAGGCAGGCGACTGACTGTAAAGGATAGGAATAGTTTGCAGCGAGATCTATAAACTGTTGAGTTCTTTTGTATCAAGATTTGAGAATGGCAGTTGGTTTTCATAGACCACATTTTCCTGTTGAGGAATGTCTGCTTTTTGACAAAAATGCTGGGAGCCATGGCCATAAAAAAAATCATCAGCTATCTCCCTCAAGCACAGAAGAGAGTTTAAAATTCTGTGGCGCCTCAGAATTTTAATTTGGAACATGTAAGTAGAAGCAATGTGTCAATACATTTTCTGCAAGTAAGAAATTCCATCAGTTTATCAACAAGCATTTGAGAATCCAAGGGGATTTGTCTCAGATTAATCTTGTTTTATAACAACAATTTTATTTTAAATTAAGCTATGTGCGGTACAAAATCTGGCTTTGTTTGTAACCTACTGATAATTGGAATGCAGAAGTCTGGAAGTAAATTACTGTTGAGGAATGCAAACGTGAACGGCGGCTGGGATTAAAGATTTAGGAAAGAAACAGCACATAAGACATACAAAGTGTTTCAGTGAAGGAAATGGCTAGCTTGATTGCTTTGCTGCTAGAGAAAAGAGTGGAAAGGAAGACAGGTATACCAACATATTTTCAACACTTCTCCAGCACCATGCATTTGTACAAAGTAATTTTACTAACTGATTTCCAGGTACTATACCAGCTATCAGTTTTAAGACTTACATTTTAACATTTAGACTTCATAAAAACAGGCAAATGCAAAGATATAATAGCCCTAATCTTACCTAGAAGAAATCCAAATCACAATAATTACATCTGTTAAATCTTTTCCAAAACTGAAGCAATGAGTTAAGAAAGATTTTATTTAATTTATTCAACAACCAGGCCCTCGGTTATTTTCCGCTCTCCAATTCAGCTTTCTGATAGAAAATGTCTGCTACTTACAATTTTGAATTGTGTTCTGAACTGCAAACTCACTGTAGCTTCCTATGATTTCTGCCTACCAACTCCAGTGAACCAAGGAAGTAACGTTATATAACATTGTGATACAAAACATGAATAAGTACTACAATAACTGGAAATCAGAGTCATGATATATAGCATTTTAAATACAACTGATTTCATGGGCTGAAATCAATGGGATTTTCAAGTATAAAACTTGACCTGGACTGTGTGCTTTTTTTTTTTTTAAATAAGGTAATGCTAAGCTGGGAGCATTTTACATAATATGATTTATGTAAGCTCTGAAAACCTAAGACTACAAAAATATTGGTGGGATTATTGGTATAAATTATTTGACGTACACATTTGCATTGGAAGGAAATGTTCAGGAAGGGTGATGGAAGTAAGGAGATGGTATGAAATATTTCTATTGAGTGAGCAGCTGTTTTCTGTGCAGAAAAGAATAATGTCAAGAGTTCCCTTCACAACAAAGGGTAGTAATCACTGAAAGCCTAGTAGGGGAAACTAACATATGATATACTCTTTTAAAATAGTTTTCATTAAGTTAAAATCAACTGTTAGCCGACTGTTGTAGATTCTGGTCATCATGCAATCGTACCTTACAATATGATAGGCCCAAATGAAAACAGGATGGGTTTTGAAATTATACTAGCAAATATGCAGGCTTTAACTCCAATTCTCCATTTTTAAAATATTCTCCAATAGGGTGACATTTTACCAAATGGCTTCTAACAGGTGTTTTTTTCATGGCATTATAATGGCCTAGAATTGAAACGACAAAAGCACAGCTGGTGATACAGACACACTAAAAAGAGGGATGGTGAATGGCTAGGAGTCTGGTAACCATTTGCTGTGGACTTTTGCACAGTCAAGTTAAATATACACTTCACTCTTCCAATGTCAAGTAACAGAGGCTTCCAAACTTAGAGAATCTGTTCTTTTCTCCCCCTTTTTGCCATTATTCTATTTTCTTTCTGCAGGGACAAGATTGAATCCAACTGTTTAAAAAATAAGTTCAGTTTTATTTATTTGTTTAAGCATGTATATCCTGCTTTCCCACAAAGTTCAAGGTAGCTTACAAAATGATTTTAAGATTTCAAAATATAAGATTTTTAATATAAAATATATTTAATATAAAATATAAGATAAAATCTCTCCCCACCCCTGCAGCAAAAAGCTGTCAGCCACTCACACCTCCTTAAAAGCCCTGGCAAACAAGCAACCCTTGCAATGCCTCCTGAACATCTCCAAGGGGGCTCCTCTCCTCGGGGAGCCCATTACACAGAGCAGGGGCCACAATGAAAAAGGCTCAGCCTCTTGTCGATGACAGATGGGCAACCCTAAGTGGCAGGACAGCCACTTCCTGAATGGCTTCCTGAGAACCATAGTTAGTGCAAAAGGATGTATGGAAGGAATCAGTCCTTCAAATTTGCAGGTACAGGTCATTAAGGGCTTTAAAGGTCATGACCAGCACTTTGAGAATTTAACATGGAAATGAACTGGCAGCCAATGTAGCTTCTTCAAAATGGGTAACATATGTTCCCAGTAGCCAGCCACATTCTGGACCAGTTGTAATTTTCAGGATGTTTTCAGGGGCAGCCCCATGTAGAGTGCATTGCAGTAACCCAACTGCGAGGTTTCAGAAGCATGGATCAGTGTAGCCAGATAAGCTGAGTCTAGATAGCAAGAGAGCTGGCATATAAAATTGAACTGATAAAAGGCATGCTGGACCACCATGCTAAACTGTTTTTCAAAGAGCAAGGCAGGGTCAATGAGCACCCCCAAGCATTTGATCTGTTCTAAGAAAGCCAACTTCACTCCATCTAGGACAAGAGGATTCAGTCCCTCTAGAATATCAACTTTCTCAAGTCCCATGTGGCACAGGGTTCCCAAAGGTGTATTTAAAGTAGAGGACACTTAACAATGAGCTAGAGTGGTTCCAAACACTATTTACTTATTTAGATACATATCCTGTACCATCATGAAGGTGCAGGATGGCTACTAAAGCTCCCACCTCCACAAAAACAACCAGAATAGAACACACCAGTTTATAGCATACGGCATCCTGGGAATTAAAGCACTTGCATTGTCTTTATATTTTCTAAAGCATTGATACCCAACCCACTCAGTCTCTCAGGAGCCACATATAGCTCTTTGACATGCCATCTATGTCTCTGAGCACAGTTGCCCAATGTGACATCTGCCCCAAGTCCCAGCAAAGTAGGCGAGACCATTGCCCAGTAAATTTGTGGCTGGTGGATGATTCTCACCTTGAAATGGTAGCGGGACTGGAGTATGGGTAAGGTGCAAGTCTCCCTGAGCTGTGGGGCCATTCTCTTCAATACCCCCTCCCTTTCTCTGCAGCCTCCACACTCTTATGCCAGCACCTGTTGGGAAGAGAGCAAGTAGAGAAGACCGAGTAAAACCACCACACCCGTGGCCACACAGGAAAAGACCAAGGTGGCCACAGTAAGAGTAGTGGTGATTTTAATCCTCCTTCTCCACAATCAGCTAGCACTCCTACAAGTGCCTTGGCAATCTAATCTCACTCTCTCACCTGAGCTACTACATCTTATGCTGAAGGAAGAGAAAGGAGAGATTGAAGCTCTTCTGGCTGTCTAAGGCTCAAAAGTGGCGGAAAGAGACAACCCTACATATTCAGAGGTTGTCTGGTAATTTTAAAGGTTATATATTTAACATCAATAGCTATATATTATTATTGTGTGTGTGTGTTTAGTGGGGTGGTGCACAGGGCACACAGCAGTCATGTGGCAAAAGCAAACGTCGCTTTCAGTGAGCCGCTGAATGAGCCCCAGTGTTCTAAAGCCAGTCGCTGATGTCATCACTAACACATGTTCGCCTGATTTAAAACGAGACACTGAGCTTGTACGCTCTTCAGTAGACCATCTGACTGTACTATTTGAATCCTGCCAATAAGAATTGAGGAGGAAGCTGCTCACTTCTTACTCATCCATAAACAGAGACTCGTATTTTTGGATTTATACTTTAAAGAAATGTTCAGTCACTCAAACACTCGCGTCTCCATTCTGTCATAAATCTCACTTGATGTGCAGTCTTTCTGGGCTAACCTACCCATTATCACTGCCAATCTATAGTGGAAAAAAACATTTTAAACTATAATTGAATTTGCTAAAATGGTAAAAGTCTCTATTAGGGAGTTAAACTAGTACTTTAAAAGTGAGAACAAGTTATGAATGCTCAATGGCTTTGCTGAAAGGATTAAAAAAAACTAATACAGAGGACTGCTCAATAATATTCATCACTATATCTAATATTATGCATTAAGAAAATCTTATCAGGAAACCATGTCTCTCAGCTTTTTCTAGATCCCTCAATTTCCTCTAATCTACCATAATTAAGCAAACTAGGAGAATAATTTTTTAAAAAAATAGCCCTACAAGAAGAAAAAGTATTGGTTGTAGTACCAAAGACACTTTCTTGGGGAAAAGACTGGTGCAATAGCAAAATATTATATGTTAATGCATGCATTTTCTTCAAAAGTTTAACATGGAAGTCAGCTGCAATCTTGTGCATGGTTAGGCTTCTTAATTCCCACTGAGTTGAAAGGGAGTTAAAAGCTTAAAAATACACAGGACTACAGCCATGGGAGTTAGCATGAAATCACTAATTTCGCTCTGTGATGTTATGCATTTTTTAGATTTGTTTCTTCTTGATTAAATTAAGAGAAAAAAACTACATACACAAAGCCTCCAGAGATTTTGAATAATCTTCAAAGTATCATCCTTTAATTATCTAATTAAAAATTGCAACTGTAAAGTAAGGCACTAATATCTGCCAGATTCCCCCCACCCTGCCCAACTGAATCTACTTTCATCAAAATGCTACATTTTTATTAATAAAGTTGCCTGCCATTCCTTCAGTTGTAAAGACAGTCTTTATAAATTCGCTTTCAATAATCTGTGCTCCCCACCCCACTTCCCATGAGTTTTACAAAACATTAACATCATAACTGAATCTGGACTGGTAAATTATATGCTGTATTAATCATAGCCACCATAGTGAAAGACACCAGAATAAAATACTTGGCAGCCACTGTCAAAGAACTACCTTAAACCCTTTTTCCTTATGTTCAATCCTATTTTCCTCCAAGAACAGCTAAATGCCAAAATGATCTTCAAAGCAGGATTGAACTATAACACTACAAAAATTGAAAGGAGAAAAATAGCTTTCTGTGCCCCGTTGAGATTTTTGTCTTTTCACTGGTCATTCTCCACACAGGAATTCAAGAGTAATTCTCTTCCTATCACCAAAGCCTACTAGCTCTTAACAGCTGCTAAAACTATTTCCCAAATGGCTTGACAATAAAATCCTGTGAAATTGCATGCATATACTCCCCAAAATCTTAGTAGTTAAGTTTTTTGGTAGCCAGTTTCTTATGAATGTGTGTGTACGGGGAGGAGGGGAATAATGTCTCAATAAATATGGTGGTGGACCACAGTAATTTTTGTTTACTGATACAACCATAGAGTCTGTCAAAGATCTAACTGTAAGCATTTTTCATTGCTAAATGTAGAAACAGAGTTAAGAAGACCCTTTCCACAATTCAAAATCTAATCTTCCAAAATCAGTTTCCTCATATGTTGATTTTGTGAGCAACTAGAGGAAGTAAGGTGATGACTTAAGTCTAACTCCTGGCATATAGGTGTTCATATCACACAGCATAAAGCACAAACAGTGATTCTTAGCACATATACTGGAAATCTCCAAAGAGAAGACTAGAGCTTAATCATCCATGGGGAAGAGGGAAACCCCTCGTGCTTAGATATTACATCTTGCAAAATATCTCCAGTACACAATTATCCTACATGTGGAAAGAGCTTTGATGCTAAAAGCCGTTATGAAAAAACCCTAAAGACCCATATTCTTGTCCTATTTTGAAATGGCTGTGATTTATTTCAGCTAGAACAGCTGGCCTATAATACTTCCATGAATCACAACAGGTGATGATCACATACAAGCCCACGCATAGTCATTCATATGGAAGTCTACTGGAAGTCCATTCCTTTAAGAACCTTTTCCCCTAAAAACAACCAGGACTTTCTGAAATGAAATTTACAAGATTCCCTTGCACATTTGACTAAATGCAGATGAAAACTAGAGATGCTGAACAGTTTGTAGATAATTTCATTTATTAGGCATTTTAGAATACTGACGTGCCATTATTATGGGAGCTTGCAAGCTGAAGGACAATAAAGAGGAAAATATGGAAGGCTAGGAAGTAATAATGTTGGCACAAACTTTGGAAGAAGGGCTAGCAGAAGGGAGATCAAACAGTGCTGTCGAGACTCAGTTGCTATGGATAAAAAGTACACATATACACAGATAGTTCTTACAAAAAAATTTTTCAAAGACATAATTGACATTATTTGCATCTATATCATAGAGTTATATTAACGTGAGAGGTGAAAAATTAAGTAAATAATTTGAGCTCATATCTGTTTTATTAATATTTTGTTTATAAATGCATGTTTGAGATTACATCTTGTCAGGATGCAAACCTATTTGCACACTCCACTGTTTAAGGGCTTTTGAGATGATCTTTTAAATGGGGGAAATATTACTCTCTTCCATATTACTTTATTTCTTATTTCTTCCATATTACCTTATTTCTATTCTTCCATATTACCATATTACATCTTTTACATTGTTCCAAGGTTCTGAAGTTTAGATAAGGTTAGCTCCCACACTCTTTTACAGAATCCAGAAACAGAAAGGAGCAAGTCTGATGGTGAGACTGATGGGATATACCTCGCCAGGGAAAACTTGGCCAACATCAAAACAGGGAGAGTTCTACTTTTACCAAATTTGTCTCCCACAGATCACAGGAGCTAGGGCACACAAAAATGTATATTTTCAATACCACCTCTGCAAAATCCTTACTCATGATGATCACCATAAATGCTCACCAATAATTTATTAAAGCTGGTTCTGTAGTCATCGATTTAAGTAATGGTTTCACTTCAAAATGGTAATTCTAATCAAGCTGCAAAGCTGTTCTTCTCAATTCTACTCGTAGAAACCTGCAATTCAGATTAACAGGCAGGCCTATAAACCAAAGACCAAAGATTTAAACTCACTGGATCTTAATCAGCTTACATGGAAGTATTCAGATCCTTTGATTTGGTCTTCAAACAATACATCAATAGATGAAAACAAAGTATGCCTTCAGACCTTGGTACCTATTTAGCGAAGTAAAACAGTACCAGTAATTGGTCCAAGATAAGAATTGGTGCCAAGCTTCAAGACATCGCAAATGCTCTAATGCTAGATAAGCCTTTAAAAACAACAAGTAAACTAAGGATAGTAACATTACCAGAGGCTTCTAAAATAAAATGGCTTTTTGCTTGATGTGCATCACAATTTTATTCCCACATTCTGCTTATGCCATCTCCTTGTGCAGATGTTTATTCTTTTTTCTCCTATTCAGATATTATGGTTCATTATGTTGAGAGAATAAACTGACTGAAATGTTCTTGGAGATGAGTACTGCAATAAAACGCGTTTTAATAAGGGAGACGACTAAAAAGAAAAGCAGACCGAGAGATAAGGCAAAGGAGGAGATGAGGCAAACTGCGGCCTCCACTTTGGAGCGAAGGAACTGGGGCTAAGGAGGAAGGGAGAAGCAAAAAACAGATTTGGGCAGGCCACAATTAATCATATGCCAAATATAGGGCAAAAACCAGCAAGGAAGCAGTTGTTCCAATGTAAACTTCTGGCAAGAGCTGGTTTGTTGTCAGGTTCCCAGACACAAAAGAGACACTCTGTTCGCTGAGCATGAAACCTTGCAAAGAGCAGTGAGCTCAGAAGCTCTTGGCTCTCCTCAAGTCTCATTAGGTCTGCATATTAATGACTTGCAGTAACATAAAGCAGCCCTTGAATGGACTTTTCCCTTGTGTGCCCAGGCTTCCCCCAGTAACATATTAGAAGAGCAAAGGGCTGGAACTGCCTCCACCCAGTTAATGTTTCAAGGCACTTGCGGGTCACTGGTGTTCTATAGAACAATACAAAAGAGAGGGAAAATGTCTGCCTTCCTAGAATATCATTTTCCATATTCTTTTAGGATGTTGTTTTAAAACCTGGAGCTTTTTAGGGATCTGAGAAGGGAGAAAGGTGATTTACAACTGATCATGGATTCCAAGACCTTTGGTGATCATGATGAACTGGCACCTGCTGAGCTGCAAGGTGCATTTCAAATGAGCAAACATCAGAGCCAGAACTTATTTCAATCCAGTGTAGCAGCAGCAATACAAGGGCAAAAATTGTTCACTTTCCTTCAGCAGCACTTAAAGGACAAAATCACAGACTACACAGTTACTGAACCAAAGATCACACAAGCCACCAAGAGGAAATAACAAGCCACCAAAAGAACCAGAATCCAGCAAACCTGTTACATATTTTCAGTGTTCTGTGAGAGATACTACTGGCCTCAAACCAAATAAGCACCCCGCCCCCAAATTCATCAGCCAACTGTCACTCGGTCTCATCTGACACTCATTCATCCCCATGGGTACACCCCTACGCATCACTCCATAGTCCTTGCAAAGAACTTGGATATTTTTACCACAACTTTGCAGAAGAGCTTTTTGCCAGCAACCAAACTTTTACCCATCAAATTTACTACACCAGCTGACAACATGCAAGGAGACTGACCATGCAGGATTAACGCAGCGAGCCAGAGTTTTTAAAAAAACAACCCTTCCTTGCATATTCTGTGCATTATGAAAGGGATCACTTTATGGCCATTCAGTTATATAGGTGCATAAGATGATAAACGCTCTTGATCGCATTACTTCTTGCTTATTATTTATTTATTTATCTGTAATTGCCTTTGCTGCCTCTCTTATTAAAAAGATCAAATATTTAGATTTCCCCTTATCAGACTTACCAGAGGATTGACCTCGATTAGTGGCGTCATGATCGCTGTCTCCTTGCTCACTGTCTCCATGACCACTGTCCTTAGAGCTTACTATGTCTGCTTCCTGGAATGCAGAACTAGAAACATTTTGAAAAAAGAGTCTTAGTATTTGAACACCCAGGAACAGGGAACTCATAAAACATTCTTCTGCCATCCCATGGCCACATGTGGTGCTGCATGCAGCCAGGCCTCCCACTCACAGCACTTCTTCTGTCCATCACAAAAAAACTTGCAGTTTCAGACATTAATAAACCAACTGGAACAGACAGTGGCCATTATTACACCGCCTGTGTTATACACAGTTGTTATAAATAATTTGGTTGAATTTGCTTAAGCTGGGAAGCTAAATTTGCCCACAGAGAAGTCAATATTATCTGCCAATTCTCACAGAGGGACTCATATGTATTTGAAGCACGTTTCAGACAAGCACAAAATTAGATTTGGCTCTCTTTTTCAGGTAATTTCAGTGAGACTCACCAAAGCCATAATTCAAAGATGCTCGTTCAGTGTCGATTTATTTTGCTTAATGGTTCTGTCTGGACAAATTCATTTTTATATTCCTCAGCTATTATTTTACATCTGCTGTAAATATATACCACATTGCTATCCGTACTTGCTGAACTATCTCTCGGGTTGTGTAAAATCAAGGCCATAATTTAGGAAATCAGGAATGAGGAGGTCCTACCTGTTTACCCGCCGTGGTCTATCAACTAGATAACTGAGCTCTGCACGCTGGTGTTTAGTCTAGAAAAATAATTAGAAAAAAATGAACTACCAGTGTGGTTTGCAGGCAACCAATTTATGTATTTTACAGATGTAATATTGGAAATATGTATATTCAGAGTTAGGCCATTCAACATCTATAAGAATAAATAATACTAGCACATCTTGTACATTTTTCCTCTTTATTCACACAGCAAGGACCCAATAGAATTGGATCTCAGGTTAATCTACAGAGATGAAGACTGGATTTAAATTCCTTACCAATGCTAAACAACAATGTACACCATGGATGGAAAGTATAAAAAGAGCTACCATTAAATCTGGACTCACAGTCCAGACTCCCGTGTGTGTTTCAATTAACGTATGAACAGATGGAATATAATAAAATCAATGCCAGCAACTGGTCCCCCCATCCGTTCTTTCAAGAAAAAGACTAATATTTTAAAATCTTACAAATGTTAATATTAAAAAGGTCTTAATTGGTTTTATAAGTCTCAAGCCATTTTTCCCCTCCCAGCAATGGAGCTTACACTCAGTTTAATACCCACCAGACCAAATTTTAGTAGAAGAATGTTATGTCTAGATTATATGATCCACAGAAATTCTTTATGCAACAGGATAATACAAAACATGCATAAAGGGGGCAGAGTGTAAAGCTCTAACAGGCTTTCAAAACATTTTTAAAATGCTTTCCTTACCAAAAAAACATGCTTCAGTATAGAGAAGACTCTTCCAGAATCGTGAAAAGTTAATAAATTAAGTCTTAATTCTTGAAATAATTAAAAATTCAACCTGGTAATTCATAAACCCCGCAAGGGAATTCTTTCACATCCTTAATCATAAAACCAGGCTTCCTGGGTGAATACATTTTTTTAAAAAGCCTTGCTGTATTAAATATTGAGAAGGAACAATAGTCAGATACGTTAACGGATTCCACCCAAGAGAAAACAAATAATAGTACCTAACCTTGGGCTATGTTGTTTTGATTTAGAAATGCAAGACGCTTGGTTAGCTTCATTCAGATGCATAGGATGTGGGTGTTTGGTTGCAACAATACAAGAGCTGGTCTCTGGTCTACAAATGCTTCTGTCTTCAAAAGAGTGTGTATGTGGGGGGGGGGGAGTGGGTTTAGAAAAAAACAGAAGTGCCTCAGAAAATAGCAGTGCTGTCAAACTACCCTGTTTGACAGTACCAAAATTTTGAAACTGAGCCCAGGAGGATCCTGTCTACAAGAGGAAGCAAAAGACAGGTAGGATGGCAGAGGGGAAGGAGGTAAAGCACTGCAGACTGAGGAATGGTACTGGGAGGGGGGAAGAGTCATGCTAAAAAGAGTCAGGACAGAAGTCCACTAACTATTCATCTACTGCTTGCAGCAGCAGAAGCAGCAGCACAAGTGACAGCAGAAGTCACCTGAAACCCAGCCAAACCAAAGAGAGAACAGGGCACAGCCAAAGGATAATCTTAATGAATGGAAGCCCAATCAGGTTACAGACATGGAAGCATTTGTAGAGGAAGATCCCAGGTAAACTGTCCTACAACCCACAACCACTACTACCTGTTACTACCACACAGTAAAATAGTAAAGAGTCCAGTAGCACCTTTAAGACTAACCAACTTTACTGTAGCACACGCTTTCGAGAGCCACAGCTCTCTTCGTCAGATGCATCTGATGTGGCTCTTGAAAGCGTATTCTACAATAAAGTTGGTTAGTCTTAAAGGTGCTACTGGACTCTTTGCTATTTTGCTACTACAGACTAACACGGCTAACTCCTCTGGATCTACAGCACAGAGTAACAGCAGCTACAGAACCACATGTGATGCCACAAAGGCTCTTGCTCAGAAGTGAATCCCACTGAAGCCATCAGGACTTGCTCTTAAGAAAGCATCTGTTCGTTTTAGGGTTGCCAACTGTGTCTTGGGAAAATCCTGGAGATTTGGGTGGAGAGCCTGAGGACAGAAGGGTTTGGGGGAGGGACTTCAGCAAGGATAACCATACAGAGTCCACCCTCCAAAGCAACTCTTTTCTCCAGGGGAACTGATCTCTGTACCTGGGAAATCAGCTGCACTTGTGGAAGATCTGGAGGCTGGCAAGCCCACTGGGTTTGGGCCGGGAGGAGCGGCTTACCTCGCTGGATAGTATGCTGCCATTGGAGATAATGTCGGGCTGCTGGTCAGCGTAGCCCGTGACGATGGCCCCGCAGGGGTTGTGCTCGGCGTCGGTGCTGCGGGAGGGGCTGCAGGGCTTGAGGAACATCAGGTCGGTCTTGGCCGACTCGGGCGTGAGGCAGACCTGGTAGCAGTAGTTCTGGTTGTGGTGGTGGGAGCCGAAGCTGGCCGACTCCTCGGCGGGCCCCTGGGCCGGGTTGCTGGGCACGTTGGCGCTCTGCACCAGCATGATGTCGGACTTGCTGAGCTTCTTCTTGCGGGCCCGCGCCTGGCGGCTGCAGCAGGGGCAGCAGCAGCAGCAGCTCAGGCAGCAGTCGCTGGCCAGGCACGTGTAGATGCTGAGCTTCTTCTCCTTCTGGCAGCGCACGGCCAGCACGATCATGGCCAGCAGGAAGACGAAGGAGACCGAGCCCAGCGCGATGATGAGGATCAGCGTCAGGTCCAGCGAGCTCTCGCCGCCGCCGCCGCCCGCCCCCGAGCGGCTGGGCCGGTGCTCGCCGCCGGGCCCGCCTGCCCCGCCGGGGCCCAGCGCCCCGCCGCCGCCCGTGCCGCCGCCGCCCGCGCCCGCCCCCTGCCGCTCCACCGCGCTGTCCACCAGCAACACGTGCAGCGCGGCGGTGGAGGAGAGCGGCGGCTGCCCGTGGTCGCGCACCTCGATGACCAGCTCGAAGGGCCGCTGCGAGTCGCGCTTGGCCGGCACCTTGCGCGCGGTGCGCAGCTCGCCGGTGCGCCAGTCCATGCGGAAGAGGCTGGCCTCGTTGCCGCGCACGATGCTGTAGGTCAGGCGCGCGTTCTCGCCGTCGTCGGCGTCCACGGCAGCCACGCGGGTCACCAGGTAGCCCGGCTCGGCGCCGCGGGGCAGCACCTCCCGGGCCGGCGTGCCGTTGCGGCCGGGCAGCGGGCTGACGATGGCGGGCGCGTTGTCATTCTGGTCCACCACCACGATGTTGACAGTGGCGTTGCCGGCCAGCGCCTCCTCCTCCTCGGGGCCGCCGGCGGCGGCGTCGCGGGCCTCCACCTGGAAGCTGAACTCCTTGAGCTGCTCGTAGTCGAAGGAGCGCAGCGCGTAGAGGAAGCCGTTCTCGGAGTTGATGGAGACGTAGGTGAAGACCGACATGCCCTGGATCTGGCTCTCCAGGATGGAGTAGGCCAGCTGCGCGTTGGCGCCCTGGTCGCGGTCACTGGCGCTGACGGCGTAGATGTAGGCGCCCGGCACGTTGTTCTCGCTCACGTACACCTGGTAGACGGGCTGCGAGAAGCGGGGCGCGTTGTCGTTCACGTCGCTGACGCGCACCTGGATGGACTTGCTGGTGCTCAGCGCCGGCTCGCCCAGGTCCCGCGCCACCACCGTCAGCGTGTAGGCGTCGCCGCCGGGCTGCTCGCGGTCCAGGGGCCCCTCGGTGACGATGGTGTAGTAGTTCTTGAAGGAGCTCTTGAGGCGGAAGGGCGCCTCGCCCTGCAGCAGCTCGCAGTGCACCTGCCCGTTCTCCTCTGAGTCGCGGTCCGAGACGCTGAAGAGGGCCACCACCGTGCCGGGCGCCGCTGCCTCGCTCACCGCCTCCTTGACGGTGGAGAAGCTAATCTCGGGCGCGTTGTCGTTGGCGTCCAGCACCCTCACCAGAACCTTGCAGTGGGCCGGCACGGCGTTGGGCCCCAGGTCCTTGGCTTGCACGTACACCTGATAGACGCTGCTCTCCTCGTAGTCCAGCTCGCCGCTCACCTCCAGCCGGCCCGTCCGCGGCGAGATGCCGAAGAGCTCCCGGGCGCGGGCCGAGATGTGGCTGCTGAACGAGTAGATGATCTCGCCATTCTGGCCCTCATCCGGGTCGCTGGCATTGAGCTGCAGCACCAGCGTGCCGGGCGGCGAGTTCTCGGGCAGGGAGACGGTGTAGACGGGCTGCTCGAAGGCGGGGACGTTGTCGTTGGAGTCCAGCACGCGGATAGTGAGCAGGGCCGTGCCGGTGCGCTGCTGCGGCTGCCCGCCGTCCACGGCTGTCAGCACGTAGCGGTGCACCGCCTGCTGCTCGCGGTCCAGCGGCTTGGAGAGCACCAGCTCGGCAAAGCGGTTGCCGTCGGGCTGAGTCTGCACGTCCAGCGAGAAGTAACTGTTGGGGGTGATCTCGTAGGTGCGCAGCGAGTTGGTGCCCACGTCCGGATCGAAGGCGCTCTCGAGGGGGAAGCGGGTGCCCGGCGTGGCGCTCTCCGAGATCTCCACCGTCAGGTCGGGCTCTGGGAAGGCGGGAGGGTTGTCGTTAATGTCCAGCACCTCGATCTCCACGCGGAAGAGCTCCAGCGGGTTCTCCAGGAAGACTTCCAGGTGCAGCTGGCATGACGGGTTCTGCTTGCAGATCTGCTCGCGGTCGATCTTCTCGCTCACGTACAGCACCCCGGTCTCCAGATTGAGGTCCAGGTAAGGGCTCCGCGAATTGGGCACCGTCTGGAAGCGGCGAGCCGAAAGTTTTGTAATGTCCAAGCCCAGGTCCTCGGCAATATTCCCCACGAAAGTGCCATGCTCTTGCTCCTCTTGCACGGTGTAGTGAAGCTGCGCCAGGGCTCCCTCCACCATCCAGATTAAGGCAAAGAGGACTGGCACGACCATCTCCAAAAGGGGGGAGAGATTCCCCCCTCCTCGACGCACCGCTTCCTCCTTCTCCAATAAGCCCCCTCCTCCTCCCAGAAACACGGCGGCTGCCAGCCGGGGGAGGGGTGGAGGGGCAGAGATGGATGGGGGCTTTAAGAAGAATTTATGGTCACTCCTTTTCCTTCATTTTCTCCTCTCTTCCCCATCGCTTTCCTTTGGGAAAACAAAATCAATAAATTACCACTTTAAAAAAATCACCCGCGACGGGTCTGAGAAGACACCGGGCAGAGCGCTTGCCTCATCGGTGATCTTTGCCCGAAATGGCCAGCTAGAGGCAATAGGTAGCTGGCTAGATGGACACGGGAGCCCGCTTTAATTTATTCCCAGAGTCCTGGCGCAGCACCGCGGCAGCCGGAGAGGCGGTGGAGGCAGCAACGGCAAATCCCAAGGAACTGTTCTCTGTCGAGATTGTTCTCGGTTTGGCTTCCCGGTAATAGCAGAAGGGGGGAAGGCTGCAGGAGGAAGCGATGGGCATGCCCTCTTGAGACGAAGGGAGAAAAAACATGGAAAGAGGGGAAGGCCGATCTTCAAAAAGAAATCAAAAATGTCCAAAAGATGACAACCGGCCAAAAGATGCCAATAGGAAAATAGGGCAGGGGGCAGCCCCAAACTTTGATTCCCTGAATTTCCCGGGCTTGCGCTGAGATGTTCTTAAATCTCTCTTGCCATTTCTTCCTTCGCCCTGAGCTCCCTCATCTTCTCCCAGCTCTAACGAGGGTCTGGATCAGTCTTCTTCCCCCTCGCCTCTCTCTAGCTTCCAAGCACATTCACTCCCTAGTCGCTGCTGCTGCTGCTTCCTCTCCTCCGTCCTGGCTCAGGCTCCTCTGATCTCTGCTGGCAGTTTCTGAGCTCCGAGCGCTCGGCTCGTCTGTTTTTGCGCAGCGACCTGCTCCTGCCAACCAATCGCCTCCTCGTTCCAGCCTCAGGGCGGTGGCTCATTGGCTATGCTGCACGTCCGGCAGGCTCCGTCACGGAGTACTGGAAGAAGGGGGGAGAGCGAGCGAGCGGGGAGAACCCGGCGCTGTATTCTCAGTGCGCGCGTATGGCAAAGAGAATAACCCTGCCACTCCCCAAGCGCTTGCCGGGGAATCTCTGCCTCGGAAAGTTACTATTCCCCTGTTGCAGTTACTGAGCAAGGAGATCACCTTCTCGTCATCAATGCAAACCATGACGCTAATAAACAAGCTGCTCCGTGGAGGAGGAATTTCCACCTGCGAGTGGCTTTCCCTTTCGTCTTTTGCCTATTTCTGGACCTGTTCTTTTTTAAAAAGAAAACCTCATCACAACAAGGGAAACTTGAGATAGATATTTTCCTTATTTATTTTCCTCGAGGTTTGATTTTCCTTTCTCCGATACCAGTCGTCCCAAAAAAGGAAAACGTACACAAATGCACAAAGGAGACAGTCCCTGCATCTGGAGCTTTAGGGGGCTTGCTAGTTATGAATACTTGTCTGCGCTTCTCAGTTACCCTGTAATCAATTTCGCTAAAGGCGCATCAGGGCAAACGGAAGTCAGGCAAATAAATATTTGGGGAAGGGGTGTGCGATTTGATGTCCACCGAAAGCAACATACTTATGTTTTGAAGATCACCCAAAGCTGACTGGGGTGAAGTGGCTTAACTGGGTTGTGGATAACCACAGATTCGTTGATGACCTCTCCCGTCCCCCCCCAACTCACATTTACTCAGAAGAAGTAAGGTTCATTTAGTCTAATGGAGCTTGCTTTTGGACATATACAGGAAGGGATCTGCCAGCAAGTATAAAAGCAAACTGGTTACATTATTCATTGGACCACTAGGAGTCAACCAGTATAGTGTTTACTGTTGGCTCACCCGCCCTAATGGGCTGACTTCAGGCTCCTTTACACAGAGGAGTTGTGCTATAGTAACTGAAGGCAGCGCTTGGTGAAACGCTACCTGGCGACTCCTTGCATATTTATCCCGCCGTTGTCTTTCTGCGTAGCAGATCAGAGCAGCGATGCGGCCTCCTTGCCTGATGCTCGAAGGGGCTGCCGTTCCTGGGCCATCGCATCAAGCACACCCACACGCATGCCCCACTCGCCCCCTTCCAGGCGACTCTCTCCTAATCTGCCAGATGGAAGCTCTCGTAAAGATGGCATCGGAGAGAAAAGCCGCCATCGGTACAGGATGGAGCTGAGGGTGTCATTTCAGTGGCTCGACTCGGGAGTTGGGGGGGGGGGACCAGCGGTGATGTGTTGCCACGGAAGTGTAGCTACTCTGGGGACGTGGGCGCGCGCACACAGACCTTTCTCTCAAATCCACGCCGAGCGTATTGAAAATTGTTACTACAAATGAAGTGGGCTGCTACAGGGTTACTCTACAGTCAATGGCTCCTAAATGGCAGCCTTGGGGATCGGTCTCGTCGCGCCAGCCAGACATTTGGCGGCAAATGCACAGCGAGGAGGGGGTCGAGAGGGATGGGCGCTCGGGTTGCCTCGGCCGGCGGGTGAGCCGGGTTGGGGTCCCCGCCCTTCCCAAAGACCTCTCCTGCACGTCGCTTCCCTGTACGCGGCAGTCGTTTGGGGGTTGGCATGAAAAGCCACCGTGGAACGGCGTGCCCTGGAAGGTGGCGCTCCGAGCCGCATCCCATCAAGCCCTGGCACGGAGCCCGTTCGGTCTCCAAAGACATTCTGCCGTGTCGTTTGTTCGTGCTCCCATGGTGCGTCACCGCGGGTTCCGGAAGGGAGATTTCTACCGCTGTTGCAAGCCCCAAGGTTTGGAGCAGATCCCTGGACCAGTTTAAACCCCCCCCCCCCCCAGAGCCGGGCTCCTCTTTAGCGCCGAATGCCTTTGCAGAGCAAACCCGTAGCCTCCGACTTCTATGCGCTCTTTGCAGCCTGCTCGCCGCCTCTTTTCACGCAACTAGGTCCCGTCTCCGAGCAGTGAAAAGCCGGGGGCTGCCAGTAAACGGGGACAGGGGGTGGAAATGGCCGGTCCTTTCCCAGCTGCAGCGCAGTGACGGGCGGACAGGCAGAGCCCGAGCAGCCGCTGCCGCCGCAGCGTCACACGCTGGTTGGAAAGGGGCGGAAGAGCGCAGCGGCGCCGGAGAAAGGACCTGTGGCTCGCTGAATGCTGATGGTTCCGAACCTGTCCATCGCATCACGGAACAACCCTTGCTTATGTTTTTATTTTTTAAAAATCCCGCAAGGCACATATCCCAACCCTGCATTTCCACAGCTTTGCCAACCGGGGGCGGGGGGGGGGGCGGGGGAGGATGCTCAAAGCTTTCCGCCGGTTTGATTGATGCGTCTCCGAAATGCAATGGGGAGGGCAAAACGGATTGCCTGGGCGAGAATCCCCTTTGAAAGGGAATCCAAATGCTGTCAAGTTTTCAGTAAACACGGGGGCGCTTCGATAAAGGGGGGGGGGCTGGCAAAAAAGGACGGTCCAGCACTCGGGGCAGGTGGGGAGGGAAACGGCCCCAGAAAAGCGCCTCAAAAATGAGGGAGGGGAGGGAGCGTCTGCCCGGCCAAGATGGTCGGGCAGGGGCAGCCCAGGAGGCCCACTCTGGCCTCGCTACGGCCGTGGCCCATCCCTTGCTTCCCTCTTGGGGCTGGGGTGATCTTTCCTGGCGTGGGGTGGCCCTAGTGGGGGAAGGAGGCGACCCTTCCAGGCCGTCGTCCACCGAGACTCTCCACGATGGCTTTCATAGACCCGAGGCCCCCGCCGGTAGTGAATGATCCCATCGCAAGCACAAGCGCTCAGTTTTCTCCGGCGGAGAGCGGGAGCTGATCGCGCCGGCTTCGTCAAATGTAAGCCGCAGGCGCCCCCTAGCGGCCAGAGCAGGTCTTGGCAGGAGGCGCCACAGGCGAGTGCGCGCTCGCACGGCGCTAGGAGTTCCTCGGGCTGCTGTCGGAGGGATTTCCTCCCTCCTCCGAGGAAAGGCTGGGCTGGGGATGCGGGCGGCGCAGAGATGAGCCTCTCCGAACGCCCTTGCGCGGGAGCCCTTTGCGGGTCCGGTTCTTCCGTCGCGCATTTCTCGAGCTCTTGTAAGAAGCAAAGGCGGCGCTCTGGCTGTGCTGGGCAAGCTGGCTTCGTGTCCTCGCAGAACCGCCTGGTGTGTCGAGAAGCCTGCCCTGTTCCCCGTATCAGAGTTTGCCCCTCTCCCCGGCGCCGGATCCCCGCCTCCTCCCATTCCTCTCCCGGCGCTTCTAGCGCAGCGTCGTCTCCCGCTCCCTGGATATTTTTTCAGTTTTTCTCAAGCCGCCGTCTCGGCCGTTTTGACGGGGAAAGGAATTGCATGGACCAAATGGCTGAGGTGTTGTAAGGACCATGATGGAAAGGCGCAGCATAAGCTTTGCAGTGCCTCTGGAATGCAGCTGTGAACTAGGGTTGCCAGCCTCCAGGTGCGGCCTGGAGATCTCCCGGAATTACAACTGATCTCCAGAATACAGAAATCAGTTTCCCTGGAGAAAATGGCTGATTTGGAGGATGGCATCGCCTGCTAAGGCCTCTCCCCAAAATACTCCCCTCCCAGGCTCCACTCAGATCTCCAGGAAATTCCCAAGAATGAGTTGGCAACCCGACCATGTCACTATGCCAAGGGAGTGTAACCCAGCAAAAGCCATCTCAGTCTCTCTTCCACTCCTCAGGCACCAAAGGTGTGGTGGTTTTATTTGGGCTGGGGGAAAGGTGAGAGCAGCTAATGGTGTTATTAGTTCCGGATCACTTTTTGCTGCTGTTTGATTAGAGGGCTATTTGGTGTTGCTTTTTCTTTGGGAAAGTATTACCAACATCCCCCCCCCCCCTAGTTTCTAAGTTTCCACAAAGTAAACTGGATTGGGCAGGGAGAGAGAGAAACTGGGCTTTCTGTCTTCTGTACCCTTCGGGAAGGAGAAAGGGGAGGGGGTGTTTGTTAACATCTGGATAAATGACTGCTTGTGGTGATTTAACGTTACTTGAAAGCAATCTGTTTCTAAATCCTCTTAATATTGTGGCATGCTTGGAGCTTGGTGAGAGGCGTTTTCCCTCTCAAGTAAATTGAGGAAAAATGGGAAATCCAGATGGGCTAATAAAAAGCCATCCTCAGAAGTAAAAGGATGGCCCAACTAAGATAATTAACCAATAAACAATGGGGAGGAAGAGACAAGAGAAACAAAAGCATCTCTTAGGGAAATCTATGGGGATGGAGAAAATAAGGAATGTTAAATGCATCGAAGGGAAAGCGACTAGGCTAGCTAAATGGCTCTACTGATAATCCACCTAGCCTAATCAAAATGAGGTATTGGCAAACAATATACAAATAATTCAAAAAGATTCCCCACCTAAAATTAACAAACTTGGATACTTTTGTAGGGAGAAGGATGCTGCACCAATGTTTGCATGCACCAGGCCTACATATTTCCAATCCTTACAGATGAGGTCTAAAAGCAAGCACATCCAACCTGGAGAAGAGTTCTGGGGAACTTGAAGTCTTGCTCATACATTGTGTGTTCTAGTATATCCCAGAAATAACACTGGCCTACTGCAGATTTTGGATATTTTCTCTGAGGCAACAGAGTGACTTGAAATGTCTGCTGTGGAGGATTCCAAATGTACAGTGTAAAAAACCTAAGCAGTGTTGCATCCTGCAAAGCCCACTGCTCTGTTAGCCATCAGGAGCCCTAGATCTGGAAGCATGGGACATTTTCCCTGCAAATGAGGCGACTTTGCTGGTGAGAGAGAGAGAAGTGCTAATCTTTGGGCAGTACAATATCCATTTGGCTTCTATTCACTATTTACATAATGCACCACCTGTAATTAACATCCCAGTTTGCCAATAGGAAAACTACTTTTAAAAAATAGTTCTTCTGTCTGCCTTAAAAAGGACTGGCATGTTCCATCCAGCACTGGAAACAGCTCAAGTTATTGTTGGTTTATATGTTTGTGTGGTTAGACCCAGTGTAGTCTGGCCTAATCAGTAAGGAAAACACTTCCTCTTCTCCATTTCAAGGCTATTACAATCTGCAGGCAAACAGTGAAATCCTAAATATAGTTACACCTTTCAAAGCCATTTAGGTGAGTATCCCTGTTGGCCTGTAGTAGAAGAACAAGATTTGGGTCCAGCAGTACCTTAAAGACCAACTAGATTTCCAAGGAATGAGCTTTCAACAAAGGGAGCTGACTCTCAAAAGCTCATACCCTGGAAATATAATTAGTCTATAAGGTGCTATTGGATGTGAATTTTACCCTTCAAGCCAATTGACTTCAATAAACAGAAGCGTGTAATTTTGTTTAGGAGTGCACTGTGTTAATCAAGCCCGACGACATAGCTGTCTTTTTAAAACATATATTAATATTCAGTGTGAGTAAGTAGTGTTGTTTTAAGGTTTTAGTTGGTCCTAATTGAGTTGTTTGCTTTCTTTCCCCTATGGATTAATGTGGCTCCCAGCAATTCCAATCGGCTTGAGTTGAGGATGACACAGAGTTCACTGCTGTCCGGAAAGGGGGATTCAGGCCAGGTGGGTTCGTTTGAACTTTCCCTACTGTCTGTAGTTTTGTGCACATTGAAGTTGGAGTTCCATTGCAGGTGTCCCCTTTGTTGGGGCAGTCGAGGTTGACTCATATATGCATGTTGATGATTGCAGCATTAAGTGATGAATTATCTGCCTTGATAGGCCACCACAGTTCAAACTATCATCCATGTGGCTTCACCTTAACTGAGGGCGAAGCTACAAGTGATGAATGGCACTTGAACGGCAAGTGTATTTCTCCCTGTTCACTTGTGCTCCACTCAATCCACTTGCCGTTCAAGTGTCATTTGTCACTTGTAGCTTGGCCCTTAGATATAGCATCTTTCAACCAAGATAAACTGCATTCGGTTGCAAATCATCTTATTGGATAATGAAGCAGTCAGCAGCGGTGTGTGAACCGGCCCCCTTGACTAATGGGAGCTCTAGACAGGGGGATGGGTTAGCTGCACACATTCTCTTGAGTTATTGCATGAGGTGGGGATGAAATGATGGGGAAGACAATGTAGGAATAAAGTACTGTGGCCTTATTTGAATGTGCAGGGTGCTTGCAGAGTAAAAGGCTTAATACTTTGTATAGTTTGTTTGTCTGTAGCTTCTGAAGTAGCCCCTCCCTGCTGTGAGTGAAGATTCTGTTCTGTCTGTGTCAGTTGTAAAATGTCTGTTGGTGAAACTTTCACTCTTTCTCCTGTATAAGAGTTATGAATGTTTCTCTCACTTTGTTGTATATATTATTGTAAATAGATCTTAAATGAAACTCTTCTTTCACTAAACAAACTTATCTTATGGTTGTTGTGGGTTTTCCGGGCTGTATTGCCGTGGTCTTGGCATTGTAGTTCCTGACATTTCGCCAGCAGCTGTGGCTGGCATCTTCAGAGGTGTAGCACCACCTCTGAAGATGCCAGCCACAGCTGCTGGCGAAACGTCAGGAACTACAATGCCAAGACCACGGCAATACAGCCCGGAAAACCCACAACAACCATCGTTCTCCGGCCGTGAAAGCATTCGACAATACAAACTTATCTTAAATTATATTTCTTCTCACTGGACTTCACTGTGTGCTCTGCTACGCACATTCACATGTGAGGAAAGGTGGTATATCCTTCATCAGGTGAGTGATGGGATATGCCCCATATTGAGGGTCACAAAGCTACCTCTCCCCCCTCACAGACACCACCTTTGATTCAGCATTTGATGTCACCTGTTTCAGGCACAAAACCTGGCTGTGAAAACTCTACATCTTTCTGGGAGTATTCCAGACTCTGTTTTATCACACAGATTGATGTGCGGAAAACCGTTCCTAGAAAGGGATATACTTTCATTCCCAGCTCTGACCTGGTGGACTGCCACGTGAAGAGATGGAGACTCAACGTCAAACGTGTCTAGCTCAGTTGTTGCTGCTCCACATAGAGTATTCTGTGCACATGGAGCAGTAAAACTGGAAAAACCTCCTCTCATGCCGTTTTGATATGGGGAAACAGCTTGTTGGGGGAGGCAGGAGCTCTTCCTTCCCCTTCAGCGGCATTCTGAGGCCATTTGGGCTCTCCTTTGTTTTTTAAAAGCCATTCATCACAGCTGCTGTGTGGCTGCAGGGAACTCAAGTTGGGTCTGGGGAATCTGGACTCAACTCTTTAAAAACCTGCATATCCAGCTTGACCTTCAGCTGAAGCTGAGCTTAGGTGCCTTGTGCCTTGTGCTCTACCGGATCAGCAAAACTGTACTTCAGTATTGTGCTGGCTGGCCCTGTGAGGAGTACAGCAACCTTGTGTCTCCAAACATCTCAACAGATTATTAATGCAGTGGTAGCATTATTGCAGTATCCCCCCCCCCCATACACATACATTTGTTTATTAGTGCCTAACAGCCAAGCATAGGTAACAGCTACTATGTTATTGTGTGTGTGTGGGGGGGGGGGTCGTAATGATTCTAAAAAGTTGTTGGTCAATATGTTGCCAAGGAGAAAAAGCAGGAATTCCATGTTTTCCTTGGACATTTAAGGAATTTTATCCTCCTATTTCTTCCCACTGTATGCGCACTTTCATGCAAATAATTTTGTTGTTTCTTATGTGATGTCACTGATTGTACCCAAATTTTGCAGAAAGGAAACTGGGTTTAAAATCATGGGTTAAAAATAATACAAAATGTAGATTTCTTATCTGCAAGCCTAAGTAGAGTTACATTCTTCTAAGCTTTCTTGATCAGCGAATGGCTATTGCACAATTCCCTGTCATTGTGTCCATTCTCCTGTGGTAACATAGAGTACAAATAACAACAGCATCTGATTTATATACTGTCCTTCAGAACAACTTAATGCCTACTCAGAGCAACAAAGTGTGTTGTTATTATCCTCATCACAATCACCTGGTAAGATGGGTGGGGCTGAGAAAGCTCCAAGAAGCTGTGACAGACCCAAGACCACCCAGCTTGGCTTCAAGCGGAGGAGTGGGGAATCAAACCTGGCTCTCCAGATTAGAGTCTTGCTGCTCTTAACCACTACACCAAATTGGCTCTCCTAACAACTTTGCTGCTAATATGCATAAACAAGGTCTTGCGGTACAAGAATGCTGTTAACCACTAAGGGCACCCTCCTTATCTGTTGTCTCTGTTTGTTGACGTTCCCTCCGAGCGCCCTTCATTCTCATACAGTCTCAGTTGTCAGACAGGGCTGGGCTATATTTTGTTAAACTCTAAATAGTGAATTAAAAGCACTGATGATCTGAAGCAGCCCCCTAATGCAAAATGACAAATTGCACTTAGGCAATACATGAACAAGAAAATGATTTATGGATTTTCACGATGGTCTGAGCAAATGAAGGCAATATGAATTATACATCCTAATGCACACTATATCATTTTCTAATAATACTGTTGCAGCCGTGATGCCATACATGGCTCTCTTCAAAAGGACATATTGATTAATAAGAAGGCCGGCTAAGTTTTACACCAGATATGCTTCCCTCCTTTTTAAAAAGATGCCAACACCAAATGAGGTTTTCTGTTTTATTTTATTTTATTTATTTATTTTTGAAGCAAGTGACAAAAATCGACCCCACTGCCACAGTTCCTGTCAGCTCTTCCATATGTCATCGTTTTAGGCAGCAATTACTTCGACAAATGAAGACTAATCTTTTCCGAAGCCACATTGTGCTCCATGCTGCCGCTTAAAAATGCAAACAAATAGTTCCAGGCTGCTAAATCCACTTTTCAGATTGAAAGAGAAAATTTGCAACAGATTCCTCCTCCCTCCTCCGTAAAGTCCTTTATTTTTGATCATCATTTGTTTCTTGGCACCCAGAAAATGTTTTCTCACACCTGAATCACACACAAATTTGGGTTCAGGTCAGGAAAAGATGTTTTCAATGTTGTATTAATCAACAACGGATTTCTTCTGAAAGATCCTAAGAGGGGCCCTGGTGGAGCAGACTAGTGACCCAGCATCTTCTTTCACATGGTGGCCAACTAGTTGCCTTGGAGAGCCACAAATAGGCCATAAAGGCCAGGCATTCCCTGATACCGCTTCTGGACAGGGAAGTTCCCTTTAGCCCTTTTGGCTAGTAGCCACTGATGGACCTCTCCTCCATGAATTTTTCTAATTCCCTTTCAAAGCCATTTATGTGAGTGGTCCCCTCTGCTTCCACTGTCAGTGAATTCTGCAATTTGTTCCGATTATCGAATGAAGAAGTTGTTCCTTTTCTCTGTCCTGAATCTACCATCCATGAACTTCATTGCGTACCGTTGCGTATTATGGGGGGGAGAGGGGAAAAAACTCCCCATCTACTTTCTTCACCCCATATGTAGCCTTCTACACCTCCATCATGTGCCCCCTTAGTCATATGCAATATGAAACATGCAATAGTTAATTATGTTCTTGTTTGCGTGTCTGCCAAAACTTCTTTTGGAACATCTACGTTCTTTGTAGAAGGCTTTCACGGATGGAGAACGATGGTTGTTGTGGATTTTCTGGGCTGTATCACCGTGCCATACAATGCCAAGACCACGGCGATACAGCCTGGAAAATCCACAACAACCATCTTCATTCTTTGTTGCATGCCCCTCCTTCATAAACTCATAGTGATTATTCTCTGGGGACCCAGACATGAGAAGGCAGGAAAAGATGAGGCACAACACATAGGTTTAGATGAAAGCAAGGCCAAAATATCATCCAGCGGCTTCCAGCAACATTTTTGCATTAACTGGCGTAGGGACAGCAGTTGACATGAACCCAATCCTACCCTGTGGTCTTCTTGCTAGGGATGCTGGAGAAGAAGGCTGGCTGAAAGAGATGGTACTTGCTTCCACCAGCAACTTCGTGATTCAGCTAATGCATCCTTTGCAAGCTAGCGTGACTAACTGCTCTTGCCCCCAGATCACTTAGGGAGACCCTCCTTCATGGTGTAGCAAAGAAACCCACTCAATTTTGACTGCCTACCTGAATCCAACTTCCTAAGGTGTTTGCTATGAAAAAAGCAAAACTTCTACTGATCTGAAACCTAGTGTTCCCTCCTTCCTGTTAACTGACAAGGGCACAGTGGTACATAGCAAAGGTGAGAATGATCCATGGCAAGCTATTCTTAAGGGTGAGAGCTGTGGGCCCAGCTGAAGGTTGTGAGTGAAACCAAGTCTGGGAATCAGGTCTTTTACAGAGCGGTGGCAGATCTGAGGGAATCCTGTCTTCTCCGATACAATAAAGTTAGCTACACCCCACCCCGGTACCCAGCCAGATCTCAAATGGGATGAGTAGGTGGAGGGGGTGTAGTAAAAATAATCAGCCAAAGCCTTCACACACTTCTCACTCTTCAAAGTACAAAACTGTACATGATACTGCTTAATCAAGGATGAACAGATGTCCCCAGTTTCATTCCTTACCATTCTGTAGGTTTGCTCCATCCTGTCTTCCGTTACTCCAAAATTCTCTTTAATATAGGAATATTTCTAAAAGTAGTTTTGAAATGGGAGGGCCAGGTGTTTACCACAGTATTAATTGGGCCATCATAAGCAGAATTACACCCTTCATTGACATCGGTAGGAGCTACTGTGCTTAGAATGGCCCTGCCATTTCCTTCAGTTAACATGAGTGAATTTTCTTGCCTTCTGTGTAAACAATGTGCATGTGTTCACTGATAACATGCTTCAAAAAAGCAATTTTAATGTGATCATATATGACAGCTGTTTCAAGATGCTTTTTGTGCAATGCTTAATGATGCACACATGTGATGTCCATACTGATTTCACACTACACGAAAATAATAGTGATAATCTGTGTATACAGTTGTATTTAGTTTACTGTTTTGCTTATGTAAACAATAACAATCAAAAAAGGAAAAGGAAAAGATTTCACATGCATAGTCTTATGTACAGGTCTCTAAGTTAAAAAAATGAAACAAACAATTTTTTAATATTCTTATATTCGTTTGCTCGCTTAAAACCAAAGTTGTCTCATTGATACAGGGTAATATCCTTGAATATACAAATCATGAATCTTCCATGCTGATTGACACATTACAGAGTTGTATGTTCTTCTGAGTTCCCCTGTGCAAAATACCTAGTTTGGATTACTGCTGAGACCCACATCTGCCGCCCCTCAGTGGCATTTTCCAAATCCTAGAGAACACGTGGATCTCCCCAATGGGCCAAGAGCACCTCCCCCATACCATTTCAGGCTGGAAAAAACAGTGTGGAGAGAGACTGAAGCATGTCGTGGCCCTGATCCAAACTGAGCACCACGCATGTGGGAACTGAGGAGAATCTGCAACTCATAGCTGCCTGTTACACAGAGTAGAGCTGCCTGCTTACTTGATATTGTGTGAATTTGCGAATATGTGAAGGATAATATATTCTCTGCTCTATAATCTTTTTTTATGGGGCCATGTATATCTTTTCTATTACTAAGAGAATATGAATTCAGGCTATTAGAGAGAACTAATTTAATCCATTCCCCCCACCCACCCCCCAGCAACAAAAAGACTCTCTGGAAGTCGTCTAATGGATGTTCGTATGAAACCTGTTCTTGTGACTGAGTCAAAATAAGGCCAGTAACCTATTCTCATATGCAATGCAAACTGGATTGGAGTAATTTTATGGTAAGGAAATGATTGTGTGAACTGACTATAAAATGTTACTGTTGTAATCAAATAAAACTGTTAAAAGCAGGGCTTATAATAAACTGTCTCCCTGCCATGGGAAAATCTAATTTGTATTCAATAATCTATATTGTAATCCCAGTTAAGACAAGGCAATAGTAATTTTTACTACTATTAGTTAAAGGACTAGAATCCCAGCACTCCTAAGAGACAAACAGACTGAAGCTTTACCAAATCTCTTTAAATAGATTTTATTCAAACGGGAGGGAAAAAACAGATAGGATTTTACACCTGTGTATTATTTGCAAGATAGCAGTTTTCTTGAAGAATTCTTCTGAAGAAATGGGATTTATGGCAAGTTGAAGCAAATGGTATTCAAATGGTATAGAATCTACATGGGTGCGTCTATCTTATTTTATTTAGGATTATATTTTTTTCTGGTCCTTCTAGTAGAATAGACAAATTCAACCAGAAAAAATGTGTTATCTGTTGAATCCATCAGGCAGATGTTAAAGGTATGGGTACAGTTCACTTCAGACTTGCACATACAATTATTTTTCTTTAAGTCTCATGGTACAGCAGCGAGTTCCACATTAAAAAAGAGTCTCTTAGTTCAGGCTAGGGTTAGCATCCTCTGGGTGGCAACTAGGGATCTCCCAGAATTACAACTGATCTCCAGCCAACAGAGATCAGTTTCCCTGGAGAAAATGGCAACTTTGGAGGGTGGACTCTATGGTATTATACCCTGCTGAAGCCCCTCCTTTCCCCAAACCCCACCCTCTCCAGATTCCACCCCCCAAATCTCCAGGAATTTCCCAAGTCAGAACTGGCAACCCTAGTTCAGGCATAACTAATTTGGGTGATCCTGAGTCCACCCTTCTGCCTAAGAATATAGTGTTTTTCTGGATATCACCAGGGTCTAGCTAGTCAAGCATTCTTTGTATGATTCCCAGCAACCAATTGCTGCTTGAGAATTCATTGAAATTTGGCCAGTGGCCCATTGTTGGACCTCAGTCTACCTTCTAGTAAAAGCAACAGGAAATATGCAAGAGAAAATGTGGAAGATTTTCAGATTTTAGGATGAGTATCACTTGCACATATTTGTAATGTTTTCAAAGGTTAAATTTGTATGACTACTGTATGAGGTCATTTCGCAATCTAAGGTGATTTACTGGTTCCCTGAGATTCAGTGAACTCAGAGAAACCTGAGGGCCTGAGCCCCCTTTCAGCCATTTTCCCTGAAGAGGATCGTTTGGTGTAAGCCTGTTGAGAGCCTTACTTAATTCCACTAAGTGTTTCTGGAAACAACTTTCACTACCAATTGAACCCGTAGTTGAGGCCCATGAAAAAAAAATACACCTTTTCTGGCAGAATTTTGGCGTTTTTGCAGGGGTCTGGCAAGCAGAAATTTTGCAGGTTAAACTTTTCCTAGTATGCAGATGCAATGGTGAAAAAAAAACTCCTCATGAAGAATTTTTTGCTTGTTATGTAGCTATAAAAGGCCTGGAAATCTTTCCAAGCCAAACAAACAAACAAACAAAACATTTCTGGTAAATAAGCAGCCTATTCATTTTTTTGGAAGAAAGAACATTTTGGACTTATGATAGAACACATGCCATCATAGAGACTACCAAAATTTTGTTAGATGATTTCTTAATGGTGTAAGGCTTGTATGATTTCCATATGGTTGCTGCAGCTACAGATTACAGCAGCAACAGGGCATCCATATGGCAGGATTTCCAACACTTTCACTGCCCCAGTCCCTCTGCAGTGGCCACCAGGTCTATTTCAGATTTTTTTTCTTTTTTCTTTCTTTTAAAAAGAGCAATTGAATATCATTCTATTAAGGCTGCCAACTCTGGGTTGGGAAATTCCTGGCTATTTTGGGGTGAAGCCTGGAGAGGGTGTGGCTTGGGAGGGGGAGAGACCTCAGCCAGAGTATAATTGCATAGATCCCACTCTCCAAAGCAGCCATTATCTCCAGGGCAACTAATCTCTGTTGTTTGGAAATCAGTTATAATTCCAGGGGATCTCCAGCTACCGCCTGGAGGCTGGCAACCCTACATTATATTGATATAACATAGCAATGTGTGTACCAAGTGCTCTGAATTCCTAGTGTTCACTGTTGTGGAGATAAGGGGAAAGTCATATTTCTGAGATTAAAGGGTCTAGAGGCTTACTTTTTTAAAAAATGAACTCTTAGAATTCGGAGAAATGGATACACACATTATTATAACTTTATAACAATGTTCAATTGAAAATTTAAAACAAAAAAAGACCCCTGATGGTGGGGCGAAGGATATGGCTACTGTGGGGACTGACAAAAAAAATGGCTGTCACATGGGAAGGAAAATCCAGACTTTCCCACCTACATGGTAGCAATCCAGTCTTTACTCACTGAACATGGGTGGTTTTTCCACTTCACTCCAGACATCTATATTTTCAAAACGATTGCAAGCTGTTTGGCTTCTGTTTTTTTGGCGCCTTTTCTGGTATTGCACTTTCCTGCATTGTCAGAAAAGGTGGCAAAAAATGGAAGCCAAACAGCCTGCAGCTGTTTTGAAAATGTAGACGTCTGGAATGAGGTGGAAAAACCACCCATGTTCGGTGAGTGGGCTGTCCCTTTAAGGACGTACAGAAATGGCCACTGTGATCTTTCCCAAAATATCAAAGCAAAGCAGGTTTCAGAAATATTGGAGAAAAACTCGGAAAACCCCAAGAGGTTCATGAATGCACTATGATGCTGTGGATAAGCCATGGAAAAACCACAATAGCATTGGAGCCATGGCAAATCCCATGTGGAAATGGTCCAAACCTAACAGATATTACATAACAGGATAGTATATCCACATTTCTGCCTTATTCCATCTCTTTTTCTGTGTATTCCACTGGCTGGTTAGTAACAACATTTTCTAGTCAAGAAGTAATTATCATTTAATTCAATAATTTAATTCAGTTATTTAATTCAGTTTTGAAGGTGCTACATAACAGCAAGATAGCAAGACAGATCCTTATTGAAGAGTCTTCAGTAGCACACATGATATCAGATACACTGGGAAATTCTGTGATAGGTTTAGTTTCCCCATTAAAATTGTATGTGGTCTTTTAAACAGTTCTAAGAGAAATCTCAAGGGTGTCATTCCTCAGCTTAATTTTAATTATCTGGGCTTAGAAAACAAACACACACACACACACCCTAGTCCTGTTTGCAGAGGATTAATAACTGTTCTTAGTGCAGGAAAGATTACCAGAATCAATGATGTGATTAGGATTGTAAATAAGGAGAACAAGCTGTTGCCATATTTTTTTAAAGTTGCCTTCATGTCTAAAGGTAAGATCTGTGTGTACTGATGAGGCCTTAAGTCAAAAGCTTTTATTTCAGGTATAGCACATTAATCAGGATATACTCTAAAAGTCCTGTTTTAAGGTTAGTTGTGTGGGATGAGGGAGGTAAATTGCCCCAATGCCACTTTTTCTCCTAAAGATTCCTCCCTGGCTTAAACCTACATTTTATGTGTAGCTGCCTTATTTTTTAGAGAGACTTTAAAATTTCATGCAATACATCTGCCAAAGACTGATGAATGGGGCATTCTTAACCCCTTCCACCCATGCCACTTTTCTGCTGTAAATCACTTATTATCCTTGTTGGGGAAAATGTACAGGAACCTTTAATTTTTCTGCAGAGGGGCTAAAAAGCTGCCCCTCAGCTGTACTGTGTATGTTCGGTTCAGGTTGTACAAAAAATGGCAACTGATGAGACCAGAAAGAAAATGAAGGCCCTTTTCACACAGCCTTTGTAATCCGTTTTGGCTGCTGGTTGCTAGTGGATTTTTGTGCCATTTGAGACACAGCCAGTTTGGCTGTCGATTGCTAACAGAATTTTTCTTTTAACCTTTTCAGACAAAGCCAATGGGGTCCTGTTTTCAATGCGGGATAGTGCCGGCTTTTTAAAACTGCTTCTCCCATTCTCAGTTTTTCAGTGAGCTCCCCATTCCCTGCAGAGTACTGTTTGAAATGTCTGTAGTGCTTCCAACAGTGTCATCTTTTTATTTTCCTGTCCAATTTGAGCACGTCTTTTTTTATCGTATATAGATTAGCACTATGGTGCTATGGGATTGTAACAATAGGTGCAACAGATTTTTTGAATTCTCAGTTTTTATTTTTTTTAAAGTCTCTTGTCCCTTCCTTTGTGAAGATTTGCCTTTTTCTTACTATCTGCAAGGGAGATATGGAGCTAGACTTTTTAAAAAATGAAAGCTGAGAATTCCGAGAACCTGATACACCTCTCATTACAATGCTGTAGTGCTAAAGCAATATTTTAATGCTGGTTTTCTTTTTTAAATGCCCTGGTGGCCCAGGGGAAGAGGAGTAGCCCCTTCTGGTACCAGAAAGGGCTGTCCCCACATCACTTTACCCAAAGTTGGGGCAGCAACAGATAACAACCAGGTTAAAACAGAAATGTGAAAAAGCCCATAATTATGATTCTGTGCACACTTTGGAATTTAGTCCTTCATCTGTACATTTCTGCTCATTAAACCTCCATTAAAGGGACAGGACAGTCTCCAGTGGGGATGAGGCATGGTGCAGAGTTGGATGGTCATTGTCAACCATTGTCCTTGAGGTCCTTGCTTCCAGCGGTCTGGAGAAAATTAAGGCTATCTATTAATATATTGCTTGAACTTCCAAAAAAGGGTGGGACAGGACAGGACTAGAGATGGGCACGGAACAAAAAAAAAACCAACCAGGAGTTTCGTGGTTCGTGGGTTTCATGAACCACAGAACTGGACCAGTTATGAACCAGTTCGTGGTTCATGGGGTTTAAATGCCCCTTTCCGACCTTAACAGTGACAGGGAAAGGAGCATTTAACAGTTTAAAGGGCCCTTTCCTGCCTTGCAGGCGGCAGGGGGGATCCCCCCTCACCACCTGCCAGCTGATAGTTTAAAGGGACCTGCCAGTGGTAGGGCCCTTTAAACTGCCCAGTTTAAAGGGAGTTTAAAGGGAACTGCAAGTCCCTTAAAGGGGCAGTTTAAATGGCCATTTTCCTGGGGAAATGGCCATTTAATCTGCCCCTGTTGATACGACCCTACGAACCAGTATACAGTTCGTGGAAGTTCCATAAAAAGGAGCTTCCATGGACCCTGGTTCACAAACTGCGAACTGGCCTGGTTCGTGGGTTTTTTTGGGTCGTATTTAGGTACGTGCCCATCTCTAGACAGGACTTCCCCCACCCAATGGGCAACTTTACTTATTGCCAGAGATGTTTTGCATTTTGAGAAAGCCGTTGGTTTGGGCTGCTAGAGTATGGCATTGTCTTGCGATGTTTTACAGCAGGGAGGAAGCTGACATCTCTTTTAATGTCCTCACCCTAACTTTGAGGGTATCTAGTGCCATGACAACATTTTTGTTAAGGGATATGCTATACCACAATCACTATTCTTCAGCACCTGGCATTCTCCCTACTTCCAAAGATATATCAAAGTGGATGTTGCTGCAGTCTTTCGTGTTCACTGCATCATGCATAACCTTATGAAGCTGTATGCCCGATTTCATTTCTGTGATTCCTGAAGGTTTCCATATTAGCTGCTGCCTTCTTTTGATGTGTATGTGGGACATTTTATGCCATTGATAAAATGGCCACTTGGCTTGTGGTTTTGTGATTGCTTGTCCTACTTTGAGATTCTTTAGGTTCTTCCCAGTCACAACTTGGCTTATGCAGAGTTTCTTGTGATCCTGCAGCATCACTATCATCACCATCAATCAATATTGCTAATTCTCAACATCTGGGGATATAAATCTGGAACAGAAGCTGAGAACAGACAAGAGAGAGCCAGCTTGGTGTAGTGGTTAAGAGCGCAGGGATCTAATCTGGAGAACTGGGTTTGATTCCCCACTCCTCCACTTGAAACCAAGTGAGTGACCTTGGGTCACTCACAGCTTCTAGGAGCTCTCTCATCCCCACCCACCTCACAGGGTGTTTGTTGTGGGGATAATAATAGCATACATTTTAAATCACTCTGAGTGGGTGTTAAGTTGTCCTGAAGGGCAGTATATACATTGAATGTTATTATATTATTATTATGTTTCTACAAACCTGAAACATGATAAAAGGAGCACCTGTAGCTCGAGGAAATGGACGCCCTTAGTGGCTGTTATTAGGCAACCACAACAGTTTTTTCCATTTTTCCAAACTTGGTTTCTGTCAGCAAAAGGCAGAGTGGGGCCCTTTTCAGGACTCAGTGAGGCCACAACTACTGGCAACTAGCTATCCAGCTGCGTCCTCCTATTCAACAACTAGCCTCCCCATGAAAGCTAGTGTGGTATGATGATAATTTACATCAATTATACCCCACCATCCTCTACAAGTGGTGGTGGGCAAGTAGAGCTGCCAGCCGGAGCTCTTCCACTATAGCAAGAGGCCAGGCAGGCCTGCCACCCAGTGGCCAGTGCCTGCCCCACTCACCTGGGTCAGATCATCCCTGTGACAGAAGGGCTGAGCTCCAGCTTCCTAAGCCCTGCACAGGGTAGGAGAGGTATCACCCAGGCAAGGTATGAGCCCTGCGCAAGGTGAGGTTGGGGAGGTGGTGCCCAGCCCACATGTGCCCTATGTGAGGCAAGGGAGATGGTGCCTGGCTTGGCCCATGCGAGGTGAGGAAGGCGACTTCTGGCTCAGCCTATCCAAGCTCCATGTGAGGTGAGACAAGGGAGGCTGCAGCACCTGGCTTAGGCCATCAGAGCCCTATTCAAGGTGAGGAAGGCAGAGATGCCTGGCTCAGCCCACCTGAGCCCCATTCAGGGCAAGGAGGCAGAGGTGGTGCCTGGCTCAGCACTTCCAAGCAACATGGGAAGTGAGGGAGATGGCAACTCCTGGCATGGCCTACCTGAGTCTCACACAAAGTGAAGGAAGAAGCACCTGACTTGGTCTGTCCATGGCTGGGCTATTCATGCAGCATAATGCAACACCTGGTTTGCCTGAGGGCCAAGCTACACATGACAAATGACACTTGAATGGCAAGTGGATTGAGTGGAGGGCAAGTGAACAGGGAGAAACACACTTGCTGTTCAAGTGTCATTCGTCACTTGTAGCTTGGCCCTGAGCCTCATGTGAGACAAAAGAAATGGGGTCTGGCCTGCCCTAGATGAGGGAAGTGGCACCTAGTTCACCTGAACCCTGTATGAAGCAAAGAAAAGGGCACCTGGTCAGGCATACTGTCTCTTCCTATCTCATCCTTCTTTTGGTGAGGTGGGGCCAAGGAAGAGGGGGCCTTTTCCAGGATTTTGTACTCCCAGTCTGCTCCTGCTCACAGGGTTGCTTTGAGGACAAAATGGAGGTGAGAAGAATGATGTAAGCTGTTTGGGTTCCCCATTATGGAGAAAAGTAGAATATAAATGAAAACATATATAACTGAAGATGGAGGAGGCATATAAAAGGTAGATAGGCAGGCTGGTGGGTGGGTGATTGGGAAGGAGAGAAGGAAGCAGGGAAAGGTGAGGATATGAAGATTGCCAGAAAAAGGGAAAGCAGAAATACTGTGAGGAAATGAGGTGCCCTCTGCAAGCTCTATGTTGTTCTATGCTGCACAAATGGACCCGACCTGGCAGCCAGCACTACACAACTGGGCTCTAGTTTTCTTGAGTAGAGGCTACCAGGTAGAAGGAAAGTGGGACAGGGTTAGGGAGCAGATAGGGTTCCCTAGTGCCTGCCAGTGGCGGGAAAATTCCCAAGGATTGGCCCCCTCATCCACTGATTGCCCAGCGATTGGTGGGAGGGGGCAAACTCCCAGAGCTTGTTCGCCACTGGCAGGCACCTCAGGAGCATGCGCCATGCGCGCATTCCCACCTGTCGTGGCGGCATCACTTCCGTAAATGACGTCGTCGCACCAGCCACGGGAGCATCCCCGTGCTCCGTTTGGTGCCAATTTAGGCCCCAAACCAGCCGAATTGGAGCAGTGTGGAGTGTGGGAGCGCTCCCATGGCCAGCACGACGACATCACTTATGGAAGTGATGTCGCCGCACACCAGGCATGGTGACATCACTTTCAAAAGTTATGTCATCACGGCACTGCCGGAGTGTGTGAATGAAGATTGAAACCAGCACTGAGGAAGGTAAGTGCCAGGTCCCAATCCTCCCACCGGGAGGATAGATGGCAACCCTAGGAGCAGATAAGGGAGGTTGGCTGGTGGGTGGGATAGGAAAGGGGAAGTAGAGAGGTTATAAGGGCTTTTCAGGGAAGGGAAAGAGGAAATTTGGGGGAAGGGGAAAATTATCCCCTCCTCCCTTGAAGGTTCCCTGCTTGTTTAATTCAAGAAAAAAGCAGCTTCTGTCTTCTGAATGTTCTAAACCCCAAGCCTTTCCCAGGTACAACATTTGTCGATGTTTAACTCGTGAGATACATGTTCCTTTCCATCCATGACCCAGTCAGAAAAACCTCCTAGGCCAAAAGAAGATTGGATGATTTAGGCTTCTGCTATTCTTTCAACCCTCCTCCCCCTCCCCCAGAAACAAGACAACTATGACAGTAAGGAAAGGGCAACCTAGTTATTAAAGCGTGAGAACTGGGTTAATTCCACCTGTCTTCATCTGAAGGACAATGTAGGGGGGGGGGGTGCATGCGTGCGTGCATACACGCATGCACATGTGTTCTTGCCCGTATTTGTTGGGAGGAGGCATGAAAGAATGTTCTAGGATGTGTGTATCAGTGTGAATAAAAATGACAGAACTGGGTTATATCTTTGGTTTGCCAAGTGACAGTTTTACAATGCCTGTTGACAAGGTGACAAAGGTTTTCTAAAGTGAAACTTTTGCATTGTTTGAGTGCCTCACTTGAGTTTGGCATGTGTAAGAATGTTAATGTTTCTTCAAAATCCCAAACCCACAATGCACTTAAGAAACTGTGGTTAAATGTTACTATTAAAATGTCTTGGCTCTTTCTCTGTAGATAGGTAAAATGTGTACAAAACTGTCATATTGAAGGATCACCAAACAATGATGATTGTGCTTTTATCATATGTGAGTTTATGTTTGGAGGAAGAGTATAGAACGAGGAAATACCTTTATCGTGTAGGAAAGTGAGGAAGTTTGTTCTCTAAGAAGATGATATAACATGTCTGTTTTAATAATGAAAAATAGAAATAAAGGAATCTGACATCATCTAAGACCGTTTAATGAATTTGTTTTCTTCCCCTAATGAGCCTTGCCTGCCAATTCAGTAAGTAGGCTATTAATGACAACCTTCGCCCCAATAATTGCAATCTATTTTTTTAAAAAAAATTTTAATCAGGTAATTGCAAACACTTTCACATCATACTTGAACGTAGACTATCTCAGTACATGTTATAGCTTGTTCCTTAGTGCCTAATTAAATTGATATGCCAGACCTGGCTCCTGTGTTCACAAGGGTGTGGCCGAGGAAAGGAAAGTCAGCAGGCAGTAAGAACAGGTCTCTAACTCTCAGCTCAGTGAACTAATCTGATCTACAAGATGATGTTTGGACAGGGCGCATCAGGTTTTCTGAGGTACTTTCCTGAGAAGCAATTGGATGGAGCCTCAGTGAAGACTGATAATTGCAGTGGACGATGTAATTAGAGGTAGTTGAGTAGGATGGCTGTTTCCTGCTTTGTGCAGGAATGGGAGTGTGGAGCTCCAGTCAACGCAGCCAGTAGCAGTTCATACTTCTCTCTGCTCAGCTAGACCATCTGCCACTACAAGTTACTGAAAGAGGACACAGAAGAAGCCCCTGAATACACAGGCATCAAGCTCCAGAGACAACATTCTGTTGCTGCTCCTGCAGCATTGTGATACTCTATACAGGCCAATAATATAAGGAACTGCATTCATGCCAAACACTGATGAACAGTCCGCAGCCCAGTGCCTGCATGGAACAGCCCTGGCATCTCTGTAGTTGCCTGTTTATACTTGCTGATAAGGTGCCTATTCCCTCCTCCCTCAAAGACATAAAACAGTGATGGAATTCTCTTGAGTGCAATGCTACATGTGCTGAGTGGAAGGAGGCATATCACACCCCCCCCTTGCTGTTTCACCTATCTATCTGATCTGAGGTGACCTGTGGTTCATGCAGTGTGAACCAGAAGTGGTATCAGCTAACTTTACAATGGTAGTGATCATTCTCAGAATGAAGATAAGCAAACCCTGGACACTTTGGGTGGCAAAATACACAGTTATACCTCTGATAACAGTACAAATGTTAGCTCAAGATGAGTAGCCATATTAGTCTGTCTTAGCAGTAGAAAAGAGCAAGAGTAGCACCTATAAGACTAACAAAATTTGTGGTAAGGTATGAGCTTTCATGAGTCACAGCTCACTTCTTCAGATAAGAACAGAATAAGTGAGTTTTGACTCACAAAAGCTCATACCCTACCACAAATTTTGTTAGTGATAGTAGTGATAGATAAGGAAAAAATAGTGATAAATGAAAAGACCACATACCTCCCATTTTAATAGATTTCTTCTTTAAGAGAATTGTCAAAAGGCATTGGTTGTCCACAGATGTGATCACTATTATTTCCTGTAATGCTGATTCACATTCTGTTTCATGAGTCCAATGTATGAATTTAAAGTAATATTACTTTAAAGGGTTAAAAGTGCTATAGAACCTAAACAAAGCTGCGCCTTCTCAGTCTTCCTTTTTTCTTAATATTGCATCTTTTACTGTTTCCTGTTCCACTTCTGAAGAGTTTTTACGTTTCATTCTTGCCTCTATATATAGTTTATTAGGATATTAAAAATGCCATATTTTAAACACCTGAGAAAACTGCTGGACAAAAAAACACTCAGGAATCCTCATGTATTATACCCTGCCCCCCTTAAAAACAAACAAACAAAATACTACTGATAGTTCTAGTTTTGAAACAACAAAAAAAGCAAAAAAACCCAGAAATTCACAGAATAGACGAGAGATCTATAATAACATCGTCTTTCCTGAGCAGGCAGGGTTTAGGAAAAGGGAAGGCACTATTGATCACTGCTTGATTCTTTACCAGCTGGCTCAACATAACGTTAAGGGCCCCACCAAGACTAGGTTCACAGCGTTTGTGGATCTGACTGTTGCCTTTGACTCAGTAGATGGAACCAACTGTGGGCAAAACTATCAAGCACTAATATTGATAAACTCCTATTGTTCCTGATTCAGGAATTTCATTCCAGTATATCTGCTAGAATTAAGGTAGGCCCTTTAAAAGGCTCTTAAAAGAGGAGATTCCAATTCCTTGAGGGGTGCATTTACTTAAATGACGGGGGGGGGGAGGGTTATTTAAATTACATAATTCCAAGCTTGTCAGGCCCTGAGTTCTTTCCACAATCTTTAGAGGGTCAGAGAGTATTGATTGTCCTATATGCAGATGACATGGTGTCGGTGTCCCTAACTTGCATCAGTTTAAGGAATATGCTGAAAAACTGGGCAATTTCTGTAAGGGCAAGGTGTAAACATCAACTTTGCCAAGACCATTTAGTGAAACCCTCTCACGGAAATCCCACCTGGCAATAACAAAAGCCTCAGTTTTGAAATCCGCTGGAGCCATCTTTAAATATTACACCTCAAAAGGAGCATTTTTAGTTGAACCGGGCTTGAAACTTCCAGTGTAAGACCATCACACAGCTTCTATATGGTGCAGAGATCTGGGGTTGGAATGAATGTCTGACCTTGACCCTGGAACTAATTCAAAACCTCTTTTTAAAAGGATTCTAGCTTTGCCTCATGGCACTCCAGTGGCTTTAGTGCAGGCTGAATTTGGGTTACCTTCTATCAGATCCTGTTTGCACTTGGCCTTAGATAGGTTCTGGAGAAAGCAAAGGAATCTCTGCTAGTTTGCTCTTAAGGCAAAGCAATGCATTTGCTCCTCCTCTGTTACTCCCTGGTGGATGACTTTTGGGGTGTCCCCTTGGCTTGTCTCAGTATATGAGACTGGATCTTTAAGATAGATGCTACCCTGGACAGAAGCACAACTCTATGTTCCAAATTTTCTCCCTGGTTCAAGTTGTTCAAGAAGGACCATGGAAGAGTCTCTTATTTGACCAAAATCACCTTTCCTAGCCTTAGAATGGCTCCTCTGAGGTTTCAAATCACGCCCTCAGCCATTATGGACAGTCATTACACATAAATACCGATTGATACTTGTTTCCATATTTGTGGAGCTTCAGTGACTGAAGACTTTCCCCCTTACCTTTTGTTCTGCCTTTTGTATATGGCGCCCAGAAATAAATTTCTTGGGGAAATCTTAAAACACATTGATTCATCTGCGGTTTTCCTGTGCAGTCCCACATGGGACTGTGCATGCACAGGCCTGCCGATACCGGAGGATTTTATAGCTAAACAACAATAAGGGGCACCCCCGCCACTTTGTGCGCATGCACGGCCATCTTCCCGCCTGAATGGTCCCTCAAAGGGCAGGGCGCCCCCCCAACATACCCTCAGTTTCTCTTTTGCTGCCAATGAAAGAGGATCGAAGTGATAGTGGAGAGTTCAGGATGTCGGATACAGTGCTCTTCAAACGTTGTGAGTCCTGCAACAGGAAGATGACAAAATCGGATGGCCACTCCAACTGTCTCTACTGCTTGGGTGATATTCATAACACCCAAACTTGCAAGCACTGCAGAGCCTTCACTTCCAAGGCCAGATCAGAGTGGGCAGGCAGGCTCCAGGCGTATCTTTGGAAGAAGGCCATGTTGGTCACTGAGGTGCCGACGAGGGCCACGGCTTTGGCTTCACCTGCGTCCACCCATACTTCTGTGGGTCACAAGACGCCCTGTCGCTTATCCCCAGCAGAACTGAGCCCTGGCCATCTTTGTGCTCAACACTGATGCCAACTCGAGCCACATCGGATCCAAAGCCTGTCGAGTCGGGTTCGGAACCGACAGGCCTGAAATCACCCGAGACTTGGACGTCTAGTTTACCTGCTCCGATGGTGTCTCCTCAAAGCCTTCAGGGACCCAAGTTTTTCTTCCTGCTTGGTGTTTGGTTACTAACGATGTTTGGGTTTTAACAGTTGTAGAAGTTGGCTATAAAATTGAATTTTTGATGTTGCCTTATCTACAGTTCCCTGTGTTTTCTTTTACTCCACCCCAAACAGTGCTCTCTACTGAGATAGCAGCCTTTTTGCAAAAAGGAGCTATTGAACGAGTCCCCACTGGTGATGACCCTAGGGGTTTTTACTCCCAGATGTTTATGGTAGAAAAGAAGGATGGAGTCTTCCGGCCCAATTTTAGATCTCCGGGGTCTTAACAAATATGTTAGAGTGCGCAAGTTCAAGATGGTCACATTGCAGACTATTATGGCCCTACTACCCTTAGGGTCCTGGTTTGTTGTGCTATATTTGAAGGATGGTTATTTTCATATCTCCATCCTTCCAGAATATAAGAAGTTCCTCCATTTTCCAGTGGGTTCCCAACTGTTCGAATACAGGGTTCTCCCGTTTGGGTTGTCTACTGCACCTAGAGTTTTCACTAAGGTGATAGTGGTGGTAGTAGCCCACCTGAAGGTGCTGGGGTGTTGCATTTTCCTTTATTTAGATGATTGGTTGCTGGTTGGTTCTTCAGCTTCTGATGTTGACCACCAAGTCTCTCTCACTTTGAATGTTTGTCTGAGTTTGGGACTTTTTGTTAACGAAAAGAAGTCTAAATTAGGCCCAACTCAGGTGGTTCAGTTTATAGGCACTACTTTAGATGGTCTACAGGGTGCAGGTTTCCTTCCTATGGATCGGGCCTCCAAGATTAAAGCCCTTCTTCAAAGAATATGTAGATGCCGCTGCCAGTTGGTGCATTTTTTCAGATGCTTTTGGGGTGCCTAGCATCCACTACAGCTGTGATACCATTAGTGCAATTACACATGCACCCCCTCCAGCTCTGGTTCACTTCTGTTTTTGCCCCTGAGAGGGATCCTCAGGCTGAGAGGTTTAATACACCTAGATCAATTATCTGGACCTTGGGTTGGTGGTTAAATTATGAGAATTTGTTTGAGGGAGTCCCTTTCGGCTGCAGGCAGTCCCAAGTGTCTATTATGACGAATGCTTCCAGTGACACTGAGAGATCTCCGTCTTTTGGTGCTACACCTCTGAAGATGCCAGCCACAGCTGCTGGCGAAACATCAGGAACTACAATGCCAAGACCACGGCAATACAGCCCGGAAAACCCACAACAACCATCTTCCAATTTTGGTTGGGGTGCCCATTGTGAGGGGCTTTTGGCCCATGGTACTTGGGATGATGTTGAATTACATGAACATATTAACCTATTAGAATTGAGGGCTGTGTTCTATGCCTTGGCAGATCATGTACAGAACAAGGTTGTCCAAGTGCTAACAGACAACACAACTGCTATGTTCTACCTCAACAAACAGGGAGGCACGGCTTCAAAAACGCTGTGCAACGAAGCGTTGAGGATATGGACTTGGGCTATCAATCATGCAGTTTGGATTCAAGCGGTCCACGTCCCAGGAGTGGACAATTCCCTGGTGGATCAGCTCAGCAGACTACAGGGGGACAATCACGAGTGGTCCCTTCAGGACACCTACCTAAACCCTGTCTTCTCCAAGCTGGGATTTCCTGACATAGACCTGTTCACCTTGGTGGAGAATCACAGAGCCCCCAGATTCTGTTCCAGAGGGGGTCTAGGCCCAGGGTCTCTTGGGGATGCATTTCAACTAAAGTGGTTGGGTCACCTCTTTTATGCATTTCCCCCCTTTCCACTGATTACTCGGGTGCTCAGCAAAGTTCAGGCGGACAAGACCAGGGTGGTTCTAGTGGCCCCTTTTTGGCCACGACAACCGTGGTTCCACACTTTACTCAGACTGCAGTCACGGAGATATGATCTCCCACGGAGGCCGGACTTGCTGTTTTGGAGGGGATTCTTCCATCACGAGATAGGGAAACTCAGACTGATGGTGTGGTTGATCGAGGGGGACATGGCTTTTCGACCAAAGTAGTTTGTGTCTTACAGAATGCCAGGCGATTGTCTACCTGGCAATCTTATGAGGCTAAGTGGGGGAGGTTCTGTGTATGGTGTAAAGATAAAGGATTAGACCCCTTTGCCTCGTCCCTACCAGATATTCTGGATTTTCTGTGGGAATTGAAACAGAACAAACTTTCTAATTCTTCAGTTAAAGTTTACTTAGCAGCTATTTCTGCTTTTCTCCCTCCTGTGGATCGCGAGACAGTGTTTTCTCACTATTCTGCTGAACTGTTTTTGAAAGGGTTTGAATAATCTTTCCCCCCCCGGTTCGACCTATAGTGCCTCAATGGTCGCGTCCTTTGGTTTTGGCTAAGTTAATGGCTAGACCCTTTGAGCCTCTAGCCACGTGTTCTCTGCAGTTTTTATCACTTAAACTGGCTTTTCTGGTGGCTATCACTTCAACTAGGAGAGTGGGGGAATTGGCAGCCTTGTCTTATGAGCCCCCTTTCCTGAAAGTACACACCGAGAAGGTAGTCCTTAGACCCAAACTCGAGTTCTTGCCCAAAGTTGTTTCTAAATTCCATCTTTCTCAGGAGATTTCGTTACCAACCTTTTTCTGTTCTCAGGGTTCAGAAGCTGAGAGAGCTCTACATTCCGTGGATGTTTGCAAAGCAATTCTTTTTTATTTAGAAAGAGTTAAGCCATTTAGGTTGGATTCTCATCTTTTTCTGTGCTTTGTGGGCCCTAAAAAGGGTAAAGGGGCAACTTCTCAAACCATAGCTCATTGGGTGGTTCAGGCAATATCATTGTGCTATGAGACTGCTAACTTACCTTGTCCTCTAGGAGTCCATGCTCATTCCACCAGGTCCCAAGCATTGTCAGTGGTCCTGCTGAGAGGAGTGCCACTCCAAGACATCTGTCGGGTGGCAACGTGGGCCTCGGCGGACACGTTTGTCAAACATTACACGTTGGATATCCTAGACAGGAAGGAGACAGCAGTTGGCACAGTGGTTATACAATCGTTATTTTCATGACTGGTTCTCCGACCGCCACCCAGGTATTTAAGCTCTGTAATCTCCCATGTGGGACTGCACAGGAAGACCACAGATGAAAAACAGGTTTTACTTACCATAACTGTTGTTCATCTAGGTCTTCTGTGCAGGCACACATGCCCTCTCTCCTTCCCCACTAATACTCTTGGATTTTCCAGGTGGTACGGTGACGAAAAGAGGAACTGCGGGTTTGTGGGGGGGCCCTGCCCTTTGAGGGACCGTTTAGGCGGGAAGATGGCCGCGCATGTGCACAAAGTGGCAGGGGCACCCCCTAGTGTTGTTTAGCTATAAAATCCTCTGGTATTGGCAGGCCTGCGCGTGCACAGTCCCATGTGTGCCTGCACGGAAGACCTAGATGAACAACAGTTATGTTAAGTAAAACCTGTTTTTCTTCCCCTGTGGTGGAAAAATTAACCCTCCTTTCTGACCTGGATCTACACATCTCTTATAAAGCAGTGCAGTTTGCCCTGGCAGCTAAGAAAATCAGGGTTCGAGCTGTGCTTAATGATTGAGACTCCTTCACCAATGTATAACAAAGGTGCTCATATGTTTTAATGTGTTTTTTGTGTATTTAACATCATAGCTTTATTATTTGGTATTTATGTTTTGCTTACGTGTGATTGTGATTGTCTTTTGCCACATGCAATAAATATTCATGTTCTGGACAAGTGAAAATGATAACAGTCCGTACAGATATTTCAAGCAGGAAAAGGTGATTGAATATACAACCTGGCTGCTACTATGGAGTTATGACTAACAAGAGTCCAATAGGGTCCTTACTCTTGCTAGAGGGTCTTGCATGGTGGAGACAGAGTATAAACAAGAAGGTCTGGTAAGCTGTCATTCATAAATGCTGTGTGTTACTTTGTCATTTTAGTGTTTTTGTTCAACTGCCTAATGAGGTGCTAAAAAGCAAGAGAAATTGTCCTACAGTACTTACTTCTCTGAAACTGGAAAGAAAAAGATCATTTCATATTTCAGCTCCTTATCAACCCCAGGTAGTTTAACAAACTAGGCTACCTTGTAAAAATTTTAAAAAGCTGAACCAGGCTTGTTTGGGCTTAAGTCATGTTAAAAATTTATGCCTGCTTGATCAGAGTCTCAAATAGGTTTGCAAATGGCAGGAGATCTCCTGGAATTACTACTGATCTCCAGGCCACAGAGACCAGTTCTCCTCAAAGAAATGGTTGCTTCGGAAGATGAAATCTATAGCATTATGCCCTGCTGAGGTCCCTCCTGTCCCCAAATCCTGCCTTCTCCAGAACCCAGGCCCAGAAAATCCAGCAATTTCCCAACCTGGAATTGATAACCCTAGTTTCAAAGCCTTCTGGGAAACCATGCATAAAAAATAATTATCTCATTTCCAGAGACATCTCAAAGCTTGTTATCTGTCACTGGGGCAAGGCTCCCTTGAAACTGGTAAGAAGGGGAATTGAGGCACCCAATGTCAGCAAGGCTGAGCAATATTCCACACAATTACCTTATCTGGGCTTAGTTTTGGATCTCAGGGAACTGGTATTCTAATGGGTGGGCATGAGTCAGCTGCTGAGGGTCATCTCCACGTGTCACTGTCAAACCCCAATTGGTCTATCAAGTCACCATATGTTTCTGGCCAAAATGGGATAAAAATGGTTCAATCAGTTATGTCTTTGGCTTGAGTTGAGGGGTTTGGATCTGATACCCTGTCTTTGGCTTCTTGGATTTACAGTCATGATTTGATTCCTGGAAACTCAGCATTAAACTGACAATTTGATTCAGTCATATATGTTTAGATTTCAGGTTAACTACACTTTGTTATTTTATTTATCCTTCTGTGCGCACTTTCTAGATTCAATATTTTAATCGTCGTCGTACTTCTGTGCAGCCCCACATTGGGACTGCGCAGGCGCAGGCCAGCCGCGGAGAGATTATTCTAGCTCTTTGAATCTGTTAAAGGGGACGCTCGGCTCCGCCGTGCATGCGCAGTAGCGTTCCCGCCAAAACGCGACTCTTCTGAGCGAGCGTCCCCGTCATCCCCTCAGTTCCTTTTTCACCGCCGTACGAGAGAGGTTCTTTCTACTCAGCTTCGTGTCAACTACTGCTGTTCCATCGGTTAGTTGTCTTCATGGATTTCGCACAGATATACTTTTAACAACACAGTATATCTGCCTGCTGCGATGTCTCAGTCATCTTTATTCAAGAAGTGTCAACACTGCGACACTAAAATGACCCACACTTATGGGCACAATCTTTGCCTCTTCTGTCTGGGTGAGTCCCACATCGTGGAGCGCTGTGCGGTGTGCCAGTTGTTCACCCCGAAGGCGCGGAACGACAGAAAGGCCAGACTGAGGGCTTTCCTCTGGGAGAAGAATCTCCTCCCTCCCAAGGCATCAGAGACACCGGGTAAGGAGTCCCGCTCGACCGCTCCTTCCCCGTCTCCGGCTGTTCCAAAGTCCTCGGATCCAATCACGGATCCAGCTGTAGCCTCCACCTCGAAGGCTCCCTTACGTTCCGAGTCTATTGGCTCCGAGGAAGAAGTGGGCAACCTCCTTTCCACCTGAGGCTGATGGGGCTGTTTCGGAGCCCCCACCCAAAAAGCCCAAAGTGCATTCGAAGCACAAGAAACGTGCTTCATCTGTGGCCGTTACTCGCCGGGGTGATGCTTCCCCTGCGCCTGTACTCATTGAGGAGGAGGTTGAAGGATTCCTCTGTACCCCGTCTCCGCCTCCCACGCCTCCACCGGTCGTGCCAGAAGAGTATGTGGACATACCGAGTTTCTCGGAACAGGGTCTAGCGTTCGAGCAATCCCTGCCTGTTGCTCCGGACTCGGCGTATCGGCCTGGGCTTTTGGTTCCGACCACGGATCTGCGCTATCCTGCTCCACCGCAGTGGCCTCCGCAGGTGCCCCCGGTTCCGCTACCACCATCATAGTCTGTCCTGGGAGTCAGGAACCTGGCGACGTGGCAAGACTTCGTCTCTTGGGTGCAGTCTTCGGCCACCTTCCTCCAACGTCCGCCGGTTCCAACACAGCCGCCCGTTCTGGTCTACCAGCAGGTGATACCTCCGGTCCCCTCGACCTCGCATCAGCCCTCAACCGCATGCTGGGCCCACCCATCGGTTCCATCTATGTTGCTGCCTGCTTCGGTTCCGATGCCTCCCCTTCCGGAGTTCTCCGGTTCCGAGGATGAGGAGGGTGCTTTGTCGCCGTCGGAATATTCTACCGACCTGACTTCGGATCCGTCCCCGGAAGAGTCTGTGGGGGAAACGCACTCATCCTCCCCGAACGACGACTACTGCATGTTTGCAGAACAGATGCTGCGTATGGCTGCCGCTCTTGAAATCGATGTCTTGGCTACCACTAACAAGCCGAAGAGCAAAATCTTGGAGGCACTATACTCCGGCTCCCTGGCCACAGTGGCATTCCCTCTGGTCGAGGATCTCATGGATAACGCTCTCGCCCTGTGGCAGAGCCCCTCCTCGGTTCTGGCAATGGTGTGGAAGATCAACCGCTGTTACCGTCTGAAGCAGGACAACTGTCCTTTTCTCTTCAGCCACCCCAAGCCTTTCTCTCTGGTGGCCGAGGAAGTGCACGCCCGGTTCCGGACTGGTTCCTCTTCTGCCCCGGCTGACCACGAGGGCCGCAAGCTTGACGCCTTGGGCCGCAAGGTCTACTCCTCCACGTCCCTTGCATTCCGCATTGCCCACTTTCAAGCCATCATGGGCTCCTACAATTTATTTTTGTGGCAGCGTCTCTCGGCCCACCTGTCAGATCTGCCTGAGGACCGGCGCCCTCTGGTCAAGGCCCTTCAGGCGGAAGCCTTCAAGTTGTCCAAGCAGCAGATGACGGCTGGGAAGGACGTCGCTGACTGCTCAGCCCGTGCCAGGGCGTCCTCTGTGGTTCTACGGCGACACGCTTGGCTGTGTTCCACCGCTTTGCCCCTTGACAAGCGGGCTAAAGTTGAGGATTTTCCCTTTGAAGGATCCCTTCTGTTTTCAGAGAAGACGGATGAATCCCTCTCCCTGATGCGAAAAAACCACCAAACTGCAAAGTCCCTGGGGGTGATCACATCCCAGCAGCAGAGTGCACTGAGGTACCGTTCTAACCGGTTCCAACCCTACCAACAGCCATACCAGCTGTATCGCCAGTGTCAGGTAGAGGTTCCCCTACCAACAGCCCTATGACCAGAGGTCCTATTCTGGTCCTCAAAGGCACGCTTCTAAGCGGTCTTCCCGTTCCAGAGGGAGGCAAAACCAGCCCTCTTCTCCAAAGGCCCCGGCTTCGGGTCAGAAGTCGTTGTTCTGACTGCAGGAGGATGCTATCCGTTTGGCCCCTTCGGAGACTGTTCCGCTTGCCCCGTTTTTGGACAGGCTTCGTTCCTTCCTGCCCGTTTGGCAGCGTGTAACTGTTGACTCCTGGGTCCTTGCTATAGTGACCCGTGGTTACAAGTTGTTGTTTGTTGACCCCCCCCTGTTTCACGCCCCCTTCCTCGTTCAACTCCCTGTTATGATGTTATTCTTCAAAAAAATGTTGTTGAGTTAGTTACCAAGGGTACTGTGCGTGAAGTTAATCTCTCAACCTCACCTTATGGGTTCTGCTCTAGATATTTTCTGGTGGATAAGAAAGATGGGGGTTCTCGGCCCATACTGGACCTACGAGGTCTTAATGCCTATATCAGGGTCCAGAAATTTCGAACGTTGACCCTGTCACATGTGCTTGAGCTGCTAGAAGTGGGTGTCTGGCTGGCCGTCATTGATTTGCGGGATGCCTACTTCCATGTGTCCATCTGTGAAGGGCATAGAAAGTACCTCCGTTTTCTCTGCGGGGGTAAAGTGTACGAGTACACGGTTTTGCCCTTTGGGTTGGCCTCTGTCCCCCGGGTATTTACAAAATGCATGTCTGCAGTGGTGGCGTTCCTGAGGTCAATGGGTTGTGTCATCTACCCTTGCCTGGATGACTGGCTCCTGGTGGGGCCATCTGCAGATTCCCTCAGGGATCACCTTGCCCTAACCATGTCAGTGCTCTCCAAGTTGGACCTTATGGTTATCCTGCCTAAGTCTGTGCTCTCCCCTGTCATGGCCATATGATTCATTGGGGTCCTTTTTGACTCCCCCCTAGGCCGGGCATATTTGCCCCCTGATAGGCTGCGCAGGCTAATCTCCCTGGCGCGCCTCTTTGTCTCCGTTCATTATCAGACAGCCCTTCTGATTCAGACCTTACTTGGTCTTATGGCCTCCACTACTTCAGTGGTATTTTTTGCATGGCTGCGTATGAGGCCCTTGCAAAACTGGTTTGTACGTAACTTCAACCCTTTCACGATGAGCCAGCATCAATGGTTCTCAATTCCCAGGGTGATTCTGAGGTCCCTGAACTGGTGGACGGTTCCTGAGAATCTGTCAGCGGGTTGCCCATTTGGTACTTTTGTGGCCGAGGTCACGGTCTACACTAACGCCTCTAGCTTAGGTTGGGGAGGGCGCTGTGGCTCACTAACGGCCCAGGACACTTGGTCGCCGGCTGAAGCCACCCTGCATATCAATGTGTTAGAACTTAGAGCGATCCATTACTCCCTTGCTTCTTTTACAGATGTGCTCCGCAACAGACGAGTCCAAGTCCTTTCGGACAACACCACAGCCTGTTATTACCTCAACAAGCAGGGAGGAACGGTCTCACTCAAGCTCTGCACGGAAGCAACGGCTCTCTGGGACTGGGCCATTGCCAACAACGTCCTTCCTCGAGCCATTCACATTGCAGGAGAGTGCAACACCTCGGCGGATACTCTCAGCAGAGTGTTCTTGCCCCAACATGAATGGTCCCTCAACCCGGCCTACCTCCTACCGATTTTCTACTGGTGGGGGCGCCCGCAGGTGGACCTATTTGCAATGGTCGCCAAAAGACAGGATGGACCCCTTGTCCCTTGGGGACACCTTCCAGTTCCCCTGGACCCCAGGGTTCTTCTACGCTTTCCCACCAACTCCCCTCTTGCACAGGGTCCTCTGCAGGATCAGGGCCTTCCAGACCCATTGCATCCTGGTGCCCCCACGCTGTCCCCGCCAAGAATGGTTTTCCCTGTTGCTCTCCCTCTCCGAGGGATGGTGCCTGCTATTGCCAACCGTTCCGGACCTGTTGCTCAGGGATGGAATCTGGCATCACAATGTGGGGGTTCTGAACCTGGCTGCCTGGCTCCTTTACCCCCCACGGTAGCCCTGTCATCTGGGGTTCTGCAGGTCATCCTGAATGCCCGAAAATGGTCCACCGGGATGTCCTACCATCGGAAGTGGTCTCATTTTTCCTTCCATCCTCGGCACCTTAGACAAAATATACCATATGGCCAATTTTTGCGTATCAGACGGAATTCCACCACAATAACTGATTTCGACAGGGATGGTAGGCAGTTGGAACGAATGTTTACTAATAGAGGTTACCCATCTAAAATTATCTCTCAAGCCTTTTTTAAGGCTAGAGCTATAGATAGATCTGTATTATTTCAGACTCGGGAAGTCCTACCAGATCAAAGAATTAGATGGGCATTGGACTACACACCCTTAACATATAAAATTAAAAGAATCGTAGCTCGCCATTGGCCCCTTATTGAGGAGATTGCGGGATGTGAACAACCACCGTTATGTGGTTTACGAAGATCCAGGAGCCTAAGGGATGATTTAGTTCATGCTAGGATGCGCACTCAACTTCAGGAAACATCCTTACCTGTGGGAAATTTTAAATGTGGCCGATGTACTTTGTGTAAATTTATGCTAGAGGGGAAGGAGATTATTGTTAAGGAACGGAAACTGACAGTTAAACACTTTGCATCTTGTTACACATCGGGTGTGATATACTTACTTGAATGTCCCTGCGCTCTTTTTTATGTGGGTTGTACGATAAGACCATTGAAGACTAGGATCTTTGAACATATGTCTAGAATTAGACACAGAGTAATGGAAGCACCCCTGGTACAACATTTTATCGAGCATCGTCATGAAGAAAATTCCTTTAAAGTAGCGGTACTGGAGGTTGTAACTAAGGGACATGCAAATCAAATTAAGCTACTGAGGAGGGAAGCATTTTGGATTGTCTTTCTGCAGACGATCAGACCGCACGGCCTCAACACGGAACTATCATTGAATTGCTTTTTATAATCAGCTATGTTGCTTTAAAGTTTTGAGATTGGATAATGAGTATGTGATTTAAAACGCAGCTGAAGGGTTTGGCCACAAGCAGGAGAAGATACAGCTGCTGTGACTGTGATACTGGAGACACACGTTTCCACAATAATTATTGATTCAAATACCCTATGCTGTGTGAATATAACAGGTTAGTTCCGTCTGGGGGATTGCAATAATACTTAAATGTTGGTTATTGTATATTAAAGTAAGAATGTTGTTTTTTACAGCTATAAACCACGCCCCTGAAGAAGGGGACGAAATCTGTTTGTAGCCGGCCCCAGATTGGGCGTGGCAATGTATATGGAAAGCTGTTTAGCTGAATTTATATGAGAAGACTTTTGTTAATTATAATCTAAGCTGAATGCATATGAGAAGCTGTTTAGCTGCATTTACATGAGAAGACTTTGTGAAGACTCATCTGCACACCGTGATAATACTGCGATTAAGGAATACACATTAAGGAATACACACAGATGATAGACTTTCTGGACATCTTTATTGGCTGTACATAAACAGTTTGTATAATTTTCTTGTAATTGCCTTTGAAATTACTTTATAATATTATATAAAAAGTGTATTAATCCTTGGTTTGGTTCCCACGAGAAATTTCTCTCTCTTTTCTGTTGGTACATTTTGTGGGGACAGCCTTCATTTCTTGTTTCCAGGGATGGAATCTGGCATCACAATGTGGGGGTTCTGAACCTGGCTGCCTGGCTCCTTTACCCCCCACGGTAGCCCTGTCATCTGGGGTTCTGCAGGTCATCCTGAATGCCCGAAAATGGTCCACCGGGATGTCCTACCATCGGAAGTGGTCTCATTTTTCCCACTGGTTAGCCCCTAGAGGGATCTCCCCCTTTGTTTGTCCCTTACCCCTGGTTTTGGACTACCTCCTGTCTCTGCATTTGCAAGGTCTCTCCTTCAGCAGCATTAAAGTACATATGACTGCGATCTCTGCCTTGCATGAAATGGTTGATGGGAAGACTGTTTTCGCCCACTGGCTTTCGAAACAGTTCCTGAAGGGCCTGTTTAAGTCTTTTCCACCTAGGGCTCCACCTGTCCCTCAGTGGAGCTTGCCTTTAGTTCTGTCCCGGCTGATGCTCCAGCCGTTTGAGCCGCTGGCTACCTGTCCCCTACCCTTCCTGATGCTGAAGGTAGCTTTTCTGGTTGCTATCACGTCATCTCGACGGGTCGGGGAACCCTCTGCCTTCCGCATTGACCCCCCTTTCTTACAATTTCCCCCCGGGAAGGTTGCCTTCACACCAGCATGGAATTCCAACCCAAGGTTGTGTCCAGGTTCCACTTACAACAAAAGGTGGTCCTTCCTTTCTTTTTTCAGACGCCCTCTACCCTGGGGGAAAAAGCGTTGCACACGTTGGATTTAAGACGTGCTTTATTATACTATTTACATCGTACTAAATGTATCAGGAAGTCTCCTGCGCTGTTCGTGTGTTACTCTGGCTCACGCAAAGGTCTTCCTGCTTCTGCCCAGTCCATCTCCAGATGGCTTGTGTCTGCCATTAAACTGTGTTACCGCCAAGCTGGACTGCAGTGCCCTCTTTCCGTGACTGCTCATTCAACTCGGGCGCAAGCTGCTTCTGCCGCATTTCTACAGGACGTCTGCCAGGCAGCTACTTGGTCTACACCAGACACTTTCATCAGGCATTACTCTGTGGACGTGAATGCACAGCGTGAATCAGCCGTCGGCACGGCTGTCCTGCATTTCTGGTTCCAATAATACACTCACACCCGCCCCCATTGGTGAGATGCTCGCTATTCTCCCAATGTGGGGCTGCACAGAAGTACGACGACGATAAACAGGGTTTCTCACCTGTAACTGTTGATCGTCGAGTATCTTCTGTGCAGACACACATTCCCTCCCTCCTGCCCCGCTGTGAGTGCTGTGGTTTGCATTTTCGGCTCTCCGGCGGCTCAGTTGGACTGAGGGGATGACGGGGACGCTCGCTCAGAAGAGTCGCGTTTTGGCGTGAACGCTACCGCGCATGCACGGCGGAGCCGAGCGTCCCCTTTAACAGATTCAAAGAGCTAGAATAATCTCTCCGCGGCTGGCCTGTGCCTGCGCAGTCCCAATGTGTGTCTGCACAGAAGATACTTGACGATCAACAGTTACAGGTGAGAAACCCTGTTTTTCTCCTCAGGGCTTTTTTTCTGGGAAAAGAGGTCGTGGAACTCAGTAGGTTGCCTCAGAGAAAATGGTCACATGGCTGGTGGCCCCGCACTTGGTGGCGCGGAGGGCAATCTAAACTCCCCTCTGTCTGGAGATCAGGGGGCGGGGCCACCAGCCATGTGACCATTTTCAAGAGGTTCCGGAACTACGTTCCCCTGCGTTCCCCCTGAAAAAAAGCCCTGATTCTCCTTATAATAAACTAATTATATTTTAAGGCTTTGTGGTAATTCATTAGTCTGTAGCTTCAGTTTGAGACAGTGCCTTGGCCTAACTTTGGCCACATGCTACCTTTGTAACTTTTTGGATGGGACCCAGCCCAGCTGATTTGCCAAGTAAGTCTGGCAATGCCTGAGGCCTTGGTTCTCAGCCCCAGTGCTAGGACTTAATGGGAACTTGGTGGCAGCCTAATGACTTTGGGGGAGGGGGACCCTGGACAGGCCCCCTGTAGACCCCACAGAGTCCTTGACCAAAAACATATTTTTAAAAAACTTGTAACAATTTAACAAAGGAGTAGAATATATATATATATATATATATATATATATATATATATATATATATATATATATATATATATATATATAAAAATAAAGCAGGCATTATAGATTCTATTCTTTTCCTATGGGATGTATCCAGAATTGTTTCCTGATAGCTTTAACAGAATTGTTTCACTTCATTCACAGTTATTGGTGGTGGAGTTAATGTGACTGCTGCAGAGTGGATCAAAATCAATAGAAAACTCCCATTCACATCAATGGGCTTTTGATCAGCCTCTCATTCTTCTGCAAAGTGCTGAGTGTGACTGAACCAAGCTTGCCTGGTGCTGACTATGCAGGGTGTTTGTTCGTGTTAAATGGGAAGAAGGTGGAGACTGTCTCTCTGGAAGTTTGTGTTTTCTTCATTGTTATTCTTTTCCCCTTGCAGCTATTTATATAAAGAGGAAATAAAATGGAAGTTCAAATTCTGTAAAAAAAAAAAAAGTGCTTCTTTGTTAAGGTACCTAAAGCCTGAGGGTGGAGGGTAGAAAAGATTTTGATTTTTAAAATTTACTTACTTAATGAAACATGATATATTAAGGCTTGTGCTGCAGAAAACATGCATTTTTCTCTGTGAAGTTAGCGAAGAGTGGATAGAGGATCACATGCCAGTGATAAACTGAGATCGATCTTCTTTTTTACGTATGGGTCACATGTGTTAAGAAGTCTTCTAACTATTAGCATCCAACCGTTTTTCTTTTTGAATTCACAGATTGCTATTCTCTGCAAGCTATTTTCTAATGGCTGAGCAGTTAAGGGCCCATGTTGTGCTATTGATTGGGTGCTCTGGCATTAAACTGGAAGTAGGGGAAGTGTCCACCTTTAGTAACCTTTTCCCTGGAGGTTCTTTAGTTTGAAGTCTGGAAGTAAGTCAATATTCTTCACAGAGAGTGCCAATAATTAGCAGACCCTTTCTGCAGTGTGGACCTCCATGGGCTGGTGGGGGACCAGTAGATTATCAACAAGTTGGTATTGTGAATTAGAAGGTTGAAAAATGTATCCAATTGTTTTCAAAAACAATGGTGCTGAAGTTAAACTTCTAAACAGTCCTACTAGGGAAAAATCCCATTGAACTCAATGGGACATTAAATAACCTTAGGGTTAAATTGTTTCCACTTATAAAACATCAGATTTTCTTATTAGCTCTCATGTCCTTTCCACATATGTTAGCACTGCAGAAGGGGTATTTTTATATTATCATCTGGAAGCAATATTTGATTTATTAGTTCTACACAACACTTAAAAGAGAACAATATTATCCCTAAATGTCTATCCCCCATTATCAAAGCTGCTTGTTCAGAAGTACGTTCCATTTATTTCCATGAAAGTTGCTCAGAAGTTCAGTATACCAGCTCTTTATTTATTCTTGCATCTGTTCTAGCTTTCAGCAAAAGTAACAGCCACTTTCCATCCTCCTTGTGCCCATGGACTGCTTTCTCTCCAGCCTCCTGCTGTTGAGCCTTGGGCTAGTTTTGGAAAGAAAACGTACAGCCATCATCAAGTGCAGTAGTTCAGTTGACATAGTTCTGTTGTAGAGGAAAGAGGGAGATTCAGGCAGAACCCCCCCCCCCCCCTCATCACCATCCTTCTCCTTTTATACATCTCTTTTCCTCAGGCTTTCACATTCATGGTCAGAAAATGTGAGGGTAAGGAGTTTTTTTTTTTAAGTTTAATTCATTGCCGCTGCTTGTGTCATTCCTAAGGAAGCTCAAACACTCACTGGTCTGGGTCCTGTTCTGCTTGCCACTTGTAAACAGGGGGTGGACTTTGTTGTTGTTCAGTCATTCTTAAATAGCTTGAGCCCGAATTCCAACAGTACAGTTCAGTGCAATCAGTAGCATTCCACACATGCATTTCTCACTGTCCAATGGCAGTACTAGTTTCCCTCTCTGGGACCTCTCCTCACTGGCCATGGATCTGCAACCAGTTGTTTAAATAAACAGTGATCAAACTAGTCAATAATTTACAAACACCTTCTTTTTAAATAAGTATTTCTGTTTGGTGTTTATTATTGTATGTATATATTGTATATTATTGATGTTATTTTTCATGTTTACTCTTGCACACAGTTATGGGAGTTGCCCCTTACCGATTTCTTAATGAAATAACCTCACTTTCATCTTCGTTCTTCTGTGCCTCCACATATGGGGACTGCGCAGGCGCAGGCCAGCCGCCGGAGAATTTTCTAGAGCTTCCATGGCTCCGAAGGGGCCGTTTGTCACGCGCCTCAGCGACTGTTTCCCGCCTAAACGGTCACATGCTCCTCCAGCGTCATCCACCAGGTCGGATCCGAGACCGGCTTCGGAACCGAGGATCCTGGTACCGAGTCCCCGGTCGGAACCGACGACCGGTTCGATCCCGATCAAGGCGAAGAGGTCAAAGCAGAGGTCCCCTTCGAAGGCGAGGAGCGCATCGGTTCTGAGGTCCTCTTCGGAACCGGCCAAGAAGAAGAAGAAGACCAAGCATCATCGGTCGCCGCGTCCCGCTCCTCCAGAGGAAGTCATCGTGCTTCCTCATACGCCTGCCCCTCATCTGGGCTCTCCTGAACCGGAGGAGGTCTCCGTACCGGTGCCGGATCCGATGGCCTTTGAGACTGTGCAGGCAGAGTTCTCGTCTGGGCCGGAGCCGAGCCCGCGGTCCCGTCGGAGCCGACCATCGCCTGCCCGTCGGTCGCCGAGGTCGGAACCGAGCCCGTCGCCTCTTCAGAGCTGTCCATCTCCTGCCCGGCCATCTTCACCTGCTGTCGGTCGTGAGCGGCGTCGGTCCGGGGACAGTGTTCGATCCGCCCGGTCCACTGCGTCCCGACATCGACAGGCCTCCTACCTTCCCTCGCCGTACCATTGCCACTGGGAAGGGGCACCTGCCGGTTTCTCTACGTCGGAATCGAGGCCTTCGACATTGAGGCCAGCGTGGGTTCCCCCTCCAGTCCAGGTTGAGGAATCCCAGCTCGGTTCCGATGAGGGAGAAGTGGAGAGCCTAGGGGACTACCAGTCGGAGTCCTGGTCTGAGCCATCGCCCGCTGACGATGTGGTGCTAGCTACGGGTTCACCGTACGAGGACCTCCGCATCTATTCCGACCAGATGGCAAGGATGGCTCAGGCCCTCGAGATGGACATCTCCTCGGCAGCCCCCCAGACCAAGGACAAGCTCCTCAAGCGGATCTACGGTGACAATCCGGCATCCATTGGCTTCCCTATGCTTGAGGGTATAGAGGAAATTGTGGAGAGGGTGTGGAAGGTGCCCTGTGACCAGCCTCCAACGTCCAAGCGCATCGAGCAGCTGTATAAAATCAAACAGGGCACCTGGCAGGCGTTGGTGAAGCACCCTCCACCTTCCTCTTTGGTCACGGAGGAATTCAACCCCCGGCGGTCAGGCCATTCCTCTGTGCCAGCCGATAAAGAGGGCAGGAAGCTCGATGCCCTTGGCAGGCGCCAGTACACAGTCGCTTCGCTGGGTCTGAGGATTGCAAACTATCAGACCATTATGGCGGGGTACCAGCTCTACCTATGGGAGAAGTTGACGTCCTATACTCGGGACCTCCCACCTGAGCAGAAGGCTGTGGTGTCCCTGCTGCAAACCGAGGCTGTCAGACTGTCCAAACAGCAAATGAATGCTGGGAGCCACGCTGCCGACACTGCGGCTAGAGGGATGGCTTCAGCGGTGGTCCTCCGGCGCCATTCCTGGTTACGGTCGACTGCCCTTTCCCAGGAGGTGCGTTCCAGGGTGGAGAGCATGCCCTTTGAGGGGGACTCGCTGTTTTCTAAGGCTACCGACGAGACTCTAAAAAAGAAAAAAGAAGACAGGCAGACGGCGCGGTCCTTGGGGCTGGCTCCTGCGGACAAGCCCACCTCCAGGCCTCGGTACGCTCCCCGGTCCGGCCCTTACCACTTCCAGGGCAGGTACCAGCAACAGCGGCCGGGTTTCCACCAGTATCCTGCCTACCAGCAACGGTCCTACCCTCCTGCACAGCAGCAGAGGAGGCGTAGGCCCTTCAAGCCTCGCCCGTCGCAGCTGCCGGCCCAGCAGAGAGATCAGCAGGGCACCGGGAGGCAATACTGATGGGTCACGCCAGCCGTATCCCCGAATTTCTCGGACAGACTGAGTCCACTCCTCTCTGAGTGGGAGTCAATAACATCTGACTCATGGGTCTTAACAATTGTTGAAATGGGATACGGGCTGGAGTTTGTTGAGCTGCCTCGGTGCAGTTCACCCCTGCCAGCTGTCAATAATACTATGGCCGAGCTGGATGCGGAGATCGTGTCGCTCTTGGCCAAGGGTGCTGTGGAAGAGTTGCCCTATGAGGACTCTGTAAGGGGGTTCTTCTCTAGGTTCTTCCTGGTCCCCAAGAAGGATGGGGGCTTACGTCCCATTTTAGATCTGAGGGGCCTTAATGCCTTCCTCAAGGTGACCAAGTTCCGGATGGTTACGTTGGCGGCTGTGATCGCCTTGCTGAAACAGGGGGATTGGTTTGCGGTCCTGGACTTGAAGGACGCATATTTTCATGTGGGAATACGGGAGGAGCACAGGAAATACCTGAGCTTCGTTTACCGGCAAAGGGTTTTCCGGTATAAGGTGCTCCCCTTTGGTCTGTCCACTGCCCCACGAGTGTTCACGAAATGTGTGGCCCCTGTGGTTTCCTTCCTGCGGGAAGAAGGCTATACCATCTTTCCGTACCTCGATGACTGGCTCATCGTGGCTGATTCGAAGTCTAGGCTGGTGCATGACATTGGCTTAGTACTTAGCACTTGCCAACGCCTGGGGCTCCTGGTGAACTTTGAAAAATCCAAACTGGTGCCCAGCTGCAAGGTGTCCTACATTGGTGCACTATTAGACTCTGTGGAGGGTAAGGCTCTGCTCCCCTTGGAGAGGGCTCGGTCCCTAAGGGGTCTGGTGTCCATGTTTAAAAGGAACCACTTCCAGTCCGTGCGCACTGTCCAGTGCTTACTAGGGCATATGGCGGCGGCCACCTCTGTGGTGCCTTTTGCTAGGCTGCGTATGCGCCCTCTCCAGATCTGGTTTGTGCGGAGGTACGATGCTCTGCTGCACCCTCCGTCCCTCAAATTCTCTATCCCGAGGGTCATCCTCTCCTCCCTGAACTGGTGGCTGTCTGATGACAACTTGTTTAAAGGGACTCCCTTTGGGTATCAGCATCATGACGTCACGGTTACCACTGATGCCTCTCTGTTGGGATGGGGGGCTTACTGTGGTGATGTATCTGTGCAAGATGTCTGGTCTGAGAGGGAAAAGACCCTCCATATTAATGTGCTTGAACTAAGAGCCATTCGTTTCGCACTTGTGTCCCTTACAGCACTGCTGAAAGATCGCCGGGTGTTGGTGCAGACGGACAACACAACAGCAATGTACTACGTAAATCAGCAGGGGGGCACAGTATCCATGGCCCTGTGCCGGGAAGCCACGCTCACTTGGCAGTGGGCTATCAGGAATGGCGTGTCGCTCCGTGCTATACACGTGGCTGGGTCAGACAATGCCCGAGCAGATGCCCTCAGCAGGGCCCCTTTGCTGGACCACGAGTGGGAACTGAACGTAGAGTGCATTGGGCCGATCTTTCAGATGTGGGGTCATCCAGTGATAGACGTGTTCGCCACTGCGGCAACCACCAAGGCCCACACGTTCTGTTCCAGGGCAGGGAGCGACCCCCTCTCTATTGGGGATGCCTTCCAGTTTACGTGGACGCAGGGCTTGCATTACATGTTTCCTCCGTTCCCTTTGATCCCCAGGGTCCTGTGCAAGATAGAAGAGAACGGGACGGACTGCATCCTGGTGGCCCCCTTTTGGCCACGGCAGGTTTGGTTCCCGAAGCTCCTGCGAATGTCCCAACGGACATATGTCAGTCTGCCCCCTCGGCAAGACCTTCTCCTAAACGGGAGCCTAGTCCACCACGACCCCAGGAAGCTGCACCTGACGGCTTGGCGGATCGTTCCTCCCCTGTAGTTTTTACTGACGAAGTACAGAGGGTCCTCCTGAACGCCCGTCGGCCATCCACTAGGCGCGCTTATGCGGCTAAGTGGCGCAGGTTTGAAATTTGGGCACTTGCTAAAGGAGTGGTGCCTACCAGCTGCCCTTTAGGGGTTGTATTCGAGTACTTGTGCCACTTGCAGGGCTTGGGCTTGAAGGTTTCCTCCCTCAAGGTCCACCTGGCAGCGATATCGGCTGCTCACACCCGAGTTGAGGGTGTTACAGTGTTTTCTCACCCACAATCCCGCCAGTTCCTTAAGGGCATGTTCAACCTTTACCCACCTGTGTCGGCGCCAGTGCCTCAGTGGTCGCTGTCCCTGGTGCTTTCACGTCTAATGTTGCCCCCATTTGAACCTATGGCTACCTGCCCCTTGGATGTCTTGTCTTACAAGGTGGCATTCTTGGTGGGTGTGACATCGGCCAGAAGGGTCAGTGAGCTGTGTGCGCTGCGGTCTGACCCTCCTTTCCTTGTGTTTCATCCCAACAAGGTGGTCCTGCGTCCCAGCTTGGGTTTTCTGCCCAAGGTGGTGTCCGCCTTCCACCTCTCGCAGGATATCTCGCTGCCTGCATTTTTTCCTCACCCTTCCTCTAGAGGGGAGAAGGCCCTCCATTCCTTAGATTTAAAGAGGGCCATTGCCTATTACCTGGATAGGACGAAAGGGTTCCGCTCCGGTCCTCACCTGTTTGTATGTTTTGGGGCCAAGGACAGGGGTAACAGGGCTTCCTCACAGACCCTGTCTAGGTGGATTGTGACGGCCATTAGCAAGGCCTATTCCCTGGCAGTGGTGGCTTGCCCGCTTCATGTCAGAGCCCACTCCACGCGGTCCCAAGCATCCTCTTCAGCACTCCTCAGGGGTGTGCCCCTAGTTAGCATTTGCAAAGCGGCCACATGGTCCTCTGCAGACACCTTTGTCAGGCATTATGCCATTGATGTCAATGTGGAGCAGGATGTATCTGTGGCCAGGGCTGTCCTACACTCCCTTTTTTCCTAGGGGAGTCTTGGATGTGGCTCCTTGCGTACCTGCTGGGTACCTTTGGGTAATATAGTGTATATATATGTATATATGTATATATTTCTGTATATAGTTTTGTAAATACTGAGTATGTATATGTTTCTACACATCTTGTAGGACTGTATATATGTCTATGTGTATGTTATGTTATTCTTCTTTGTTCAATAAAATTATGTTGGACTTCACCCCACCTTCCTCATTGTGTGAAGCTTGGTACACTCCCATGTGTGGAGGCACAGAAGAACGAAGATGAAAACAGGGTTAACATACCTGTAACTTATGTTCATCGAGTTCTTCTGTGCTGACACACAACCCTCCCTCCTACCCCGCTGTGAATTCCAATGCACAAAGATGTGGTGGCTGTAACGGAATTTGATGTATTTTAAGGTGTTACGGCTAAGTGTGTTGGTCAAGCGGCGGCAAAGGAGAACTGAGGGAAGGGGCCGTTGGTCGCTGGAGGAGCATGTGACCGTTTAGGCAGGAAACGGTCGCTGAGGCGCGCGACAAACAGCCCCTTCGGAGCCATGGAAGCTCTAGAAAATTCTCCGGCGGCTGGCCTGCGCCTGCGCAGTCCCCATGTGTGTCAGCACAGAAGAACTCGATGAACATAAGTTACAGGTATGTTAACCCTGTTTTACACAACCCTGGGGCGAAGTCAATTCACAGAAGTGGCTGCGAGGCAGAAAGAAGCAAAACTCTGCCATCAGAGCTACTTCACAGTTGCTTGGTTGAGATAGCAGTGAGGTGAGAAGATCTTGAGATGTGGCCCACAAATGACTCTGTCTGTTGAAAATGATATACTTAGCCAGTGAATATGTTCCCTGTGACATTTGTGGCACCTCTGTTCCTAACTAGATCCTTAATTAGTTCTTGTTTGGTTTCAGAGAAAGGGCTTTAATTGTTACTTTTATTTCAGCAGCTGGAAAGGATTACTAATTCATAATCTTTTATTTTCTAGGATTGTAATTGTGCAATTATAAAATTGCAATTGTGAAAAATAAAAGAAAAAAATTAAGAATGAGCATTCTGGCTGTAAAGAACTGTAATTAAAGCTGCCCTCCCTCTCATATACACATTCAGGAACTGATTCAAGTATGTCAGTTTCTGTGTTTGAACAGGTAGTAATTAATTAAGCTGAGAAATAGAAGCAACAGAGCGGGAAGGAGGAACATTTAAAGGCACAGTAGCTAATAGAAACCCTCAGTGTTTTTTGTTAGTCTACATGTGGATGGTTATCACTGCAATTTCCTTTTAAAGGGCTGTGGGAGGAGGGCTATTTATCTTACTGCTAGTTCCATGCTTCTCCTAGGCAGACATGTGGAACTGACAGTAAGACAAATAGCCCTCCTCCCACTAAGATGGGCCAAGATTGGAGTGATATAGTTTTCAACCCATTCCAGTCAATATCCAGACTGGATATCCTGACTGGTGCATTGATTGAAGTTTCTGAATACTTTTCAAGGGCAGCCCCACATACACTGCATAGCAAAAATCTAGATAACAAAAGTATGCCCTGCAGTGGCCAGATTTTTTTTTGCCAGGAAAGGCTGCATCTGGCTAGCTGGTCAAAGCTAATAAAATACACTGCTAAGCACAGCTGTCACCTTTTTATCCAGCAGTAGACCTGGGTCCAAAAGCACCCCCAGATTAGACCTGTTCCTTCAAAGGAGTACAATCCAATCCAGAACAGGTGACATCTTAAGTCCTATGTCAGACCTTGCATTTACCAATAGGGCTTCCATCTTGTCAGGATTAAGCTTCAGAGTATTAACTCACATCCATGCCAACATGTCTTGTAGTTTAACACAATAGAAGTTTAACAAGGGTTTGTCAAAGATAATATTCTGCGGGTGAAAGAATTTTGTATTGTTGTCAGTCAATGGTCTATTTTAGCTTTCAGAAACTAGCGATGAGGGCTAATTAAAATTAACGGCAGGGAATTTTGATTGAACTAGTTTAGAGTCAAAGAACGGACTTTTGATTTACCCCACTTTTCTGACAAAATAGTCTTGATCCCTGAAATTCTCTCTCTCTCTCTCTCTCTCTCTCTCTCTCTCTCTCTCTCTCTCTCTCTCTCTCTCTCACACACACACACACACACACACACACACACAACACATAGATTGCAGGAATCTCTCAACTATGACAATAAGTGCTTGAAGGAAAAAAGGAAGTGTAGCAACAGATTCTGTTCTACATAGGACAGGAGTTATGCTTCTGGAGATGACAACACTGGCTGACTGTTTAATGTTGCACATAGGACCCCAGTCCAATAAGGGGGGCACATATCCAGCTCTTTTAGTTAACCCCACACTACAGCCTTTTGTGCATGCAGGGCCCAAATGAGAAAGGAAATACTTTATGAGTGATGGCTGTTGATGGATTGAAGCCCTTGCCTATTGTCATAGTTATTTATATAAAATCAGGCCATTTACTTGGATACAGAAACAAATGTGTAAAGTGCTGTTAAGCCACACCCAACTTCTGGTGACCCCATAGGGTTTTAAAGGCAAGAGTTTAACATAGATGGTTTGTCATTGCCTGCCTCCATAGCAACTTTGGACTTCCTTGGTGGTATCCCATCCAGGGTACTAACCAGGGTTGATCCTGCTTAGCATCTGAGATCTGACAAGATCAGGCTAGCCTGGGCCATCCTGGTTAGAACACAGAACCAGATATAGTCCTGTCATATTCAGTCATGTGGATAGGATTTTGGGGCCCTGTGGGAAGGCACATTGTAGGTCCCCCTGTACCTCCCCATCTAGCCTTTTTTGGTACATTATTTCAAAAAATGTTAAGATTTAATTGTATACAAAATCTTTATTTCCCTCCCTCTCGTCATCTTCCTCCAAAAGATTTCAGTTTAAATACTGAAGTACTGAATTCCACAAAAACTGAATACCATATGCAAAAAGGAACAGACCTATTGATAGGTAGCTGTGTCCTTGGCTAACCAGAAGAAAATGGGCAGGATCAGGCATCAGGCCACTTTATACTCAACACACAATGGGGAAAAACAGAAGCTTCAGAGAGGAACCAAGTCTTCACTTACTACTTTTATCTGGCCATGAGATCATCCGTCAGAGTGTCATTAATCAGAGTATGTTTAACACAAAAGATCAGGTTGTATTAGTGCTTAGAGCTATTTTAAAAACACCTAACATCTACATTAGCATCCCCAATAAAAGATCCTTAGTCCAGTGAAATCTAATATAGACTGTGGAATCTCTAATCTAAATCCTTGTTAACTGAGGTAATGAACACGGTTTCCAGCTGTATCTCCTTCTGCCCAGAAATGTTCCCTCTTTTTTTATTTGAAAATGTCCAATACTCTAGTTCCCCTTCGTATCAATGTAGTAACATATTAGTAACCTCAACTTCCCCCTCATTTCTCCAAATTTGGAAATGTTTATATGTTAGATATCTGGCTCTATACCTGAAGCCAGAAGCTGTCCACAAGTTGTGTTTATGCTTAGGCTCTGATATGCTCTGTTGTTGACATTTACCCTGGGGAGTGATGCCTTGCTATGCCCAATTATGCTTTTCTTAGTAATGCTTGCTGGAACCCTGGCACATGTACTCTAACTTGCTCAGTAAAACCTGTCCTTCAAGCAGAATTATTGACTGCTCAGATGATTGGAACCCCTGGTCGGGAATTGTAACTGTGTCTAGAACCCTCATGGATATGCCTTAATTTCAACCTCTCTATCTACCTCTTTGGCTTCTTTCCCTCTCTTTAACACGTTATACTGTGTCCTCGAGGATTTTAAATATTTGTTTCTTAACATGGGTTTTATAGTGTTGCATTTTATTATTGCATGCTTGATATTGCCATGGCAGATAGAATTTTTCTAATTATTCCCTTCAATAAACTTGTCTTTGGTTTTACTCTGTCCAGGGTTCTCAGTGTTTCTTCCAGTCTTGCCCCAAGGAGCTTGCCAGTCTGTGAGTTATCCCTTTACAATCATTTGCATGTGCCATTGTCCAGATTGGGTACATTGGTTTAAATCTGGTGTAAAGCCTAAGCTAGCAGTTCAGTATATACTTGAGCAAAACTGGAAATGAGGCCACATTCACATGAACACGTGTGACCCCCTAATTATACAGGGTAACAGACTGGCCACATTTGTGTACAAATATTCAATTTTTGGTTTAATTGCTCCATCTTAAAATATTAAACTGAATATTTTACTGAATTTTTAAAATATGAATGATAAATTTGATATTTGCTTAGAATGAAATTATAAAACCCTAATGATTAAGCTCCAGAGACTATTCAGCATATAGAAATAAATTCATTCCAATCATTTGTTAGAATTAATAAAATTGATTCTTCAATTATTATTTTATAATGTATAACAGCACTGAAGATTTCTTACTGCTTGTATAATTCATAGAGAACTTCTCAAATAACATTAAATAATAGAATTTACTTTAATTCACAATGTATTGCATATTCCTGTACCATACCCAAATTAAGGTCAAAATGTTGTGTAAAGTCCTCCACCACAAACTCACTTAACAAGAATGGAAGTGGAACAAGAACAATATCTGAAAGAGATTAAGATAGCAAGTAGTATATTTTTCCAGCTTTAACCTTTCACTTTCTATAATTCTGATTTAAATATGTAGGTGTAAATTTTACTTACAATGATGGTGACAGTGCCATTGATTTCTCTGGAATATTAGGAAGTATGCAAAGAAGTATTCAAACAGAACACACAAGAAATAAGAACTAATATTTGCAAATATGTAAGATAATCTTGCTGTTTCTTACATACTTTTATTTATTTATGTCATTTATAGTCCGCCTTTCACTGAGACTCAAGGCAGATTACATAGTGTGAGATTAGTACAATCAGTATCAAAGACATTTCCATACACTGTCAAGGACATTTCTGTAGACTATGCCATAGGATAAATAAATACAGTTTACAAAGCCATAGCATTAGAAAGGATCCAATACAGAGTTCAAAAATTGCTGAAAGAGAACATAATCAATTCTAGGACTGATATTAGACAACATGAAGCACAGGTAGTATATAGAAGTACAAATTTAAAGCAACAGATAATACGTAAGGTGGTGAAGTCTATGGTCACTAACTCAGTAGCGAAGCATATGCAAGTGACAGAATACAGTAGGCTAGATAATCTAAGATAATCATACCCGAAATAAAAGGTTTGAAATAAATGGTATGAACTGTAATGTGTAATCTGGACATATGGATTTGTGCAACTACCATTGGACTCAGAAGATAAGAATTATGCCAAATGTATCTTCTTCTGAAGGCCTATCTGTTTGAAAGTATAGGGGTGCATTTGGGATTACATCACTTCAAAATACAGTTGTGCTACATATTTTTGTTTCTCCTTTAAAGTGGGGGACCTCTCCAGCATGCACAACAGGAAGAAGTTTTTATTGTATCCATATTATTTTCCACTCTCTATATCTGGAGCATTTTTTACACAGTGGAAATTCAGTCATGATACCTTCTACCCGCTGAATTCTTAAGTTACACAATCTGAGAAATGTTTTGTGTTTTTTTATGAGTAGCTTGAAGGGGGAAAAAAGTAAAAAAACAAGATTCATGTATTCAACAGAAAGTTCACAGATCTTCTCTGAGAGCACCTTCTGGCATGTCAGAGTAGCTAGGGAATAAATTAAAAAATAAAATCCTGCTAATGTTTAAGTGTCTACAGGCCTTTAAAAAGATATACACTGCTGACCTTGCCTGAAAAATCTGCAGGACTTATGTGCTCAGATGTCTGTGTGTGATGGACATGTACTTTCCTATATTTTGTATTTGCATATTTAAGCACAGGAAGCATCACAAATGATCACACACAGGCTGATGTGTTCTGTATCTTCAAATACAAGAGTATTTCAGAAATGCTCTCTGTTTTGTAAATATCAGGACATGAAGTTTTTGACAGTAATTTCAGTTTCTGAATTATTTTCCAGCTGTCCTAGCAAACAGAAATGGCCATAGTGTACTCCTATTTAAAAAAATCCACTGAAAGTGAACTAACTAACAGTGCATGATTGATTTTAGTAACTCTAAAGGGTAAAGATAGTCCCCCTGAGCAAGCACCGGGTCATTACTGACCCATGGGGAGATGTCACATCATGGCGTTTTCTTGGCAGACTTTTGTTACGGGTAGTTTGCCATTGCCTTCCCCAGTCATCTACACTTTACTCCCAGGAGAGACAGAAATTTTAGAACAGAAAATTAAGTTATTTCAATTATACGTATTATGTCCTTGAGAAAATATTGCAGAATATTCTGATTTTCAGTTTCTTCTTTTGTAAATTAATTAAATTCACTGAAATTTTACTTTGCAATAGTTTTTTTCCTGTTCTGTATACTGATAGGCTAATGCCCTCTTGTGAAAAGAACATTGTAGCTTATGAGGGGAAAATAAAAACTAATGGTAAACACCCTGAGGCAACTGAGGACTGAAGAAACATTTTCCTAAACTAGCTTCTTGTAGCGTCGTTGTTTGAGCGTTGATGTAAATGGGGGTGCCACTCCATGGCACCCTATGGACTTTTGCAGGAGTGTCGCACCAGTGCCCAAGCATGACAAGGCGAGGTGCGGCCACTGTCAGGAGCACCCGCCCGCTGCTCCCCTGACAACCCTGCTCAAACCAACTAATGGTCACACTGCTCCCCAGACATGCAGGTGAGGGGAAAGCAGTGGCGCAGCCAATGGGGAGGCCATGATTCCTGCTGCCAACAATAGGCCCCCATCAGAGAGCAGGCATCCCTTTCAGGGAGGGGAGCAGAGGTGACAGTGAAGGCCCAGATCGAACACCCATTCTCTCGCCCATCCAGCCCCCATTTCCAATGAGAGCCAGGCTGGTGGCTGCATCTTGGTGCACCTACAAATCCCCACTGCTGCCGCCTCCACAACAAAAAACAAGTTCCCCCTCCCTGAAAAGTAGGGCCAGATAGTAGGGAACTGACCTCTGTTGCCTGCAGATCAGTTGTAATTCTTGGAGATCTCCAGCTACCACCTGGACACTGGCAACCCTAATTAGTCCGCAGGTTTCAGAATAGCAGGTGGGGGGAGGTGGGGCCTTCAATGAGTGACAGGAACGCCCATTGGGAACCACGTGGGAGGCCGGGAGGCCATTTGAAAGTGAGGGGAATGAAAAGTGCGCACAAACTTGTGGCAGCGCCACTCGAACACATCACCACCTCTACGATGCGAGAACGCAGGTTGGACCTCAACAGCCATGCCCCAGTCCTGGGGTGGGCTGACAGGCCCACCCCACGCTGGATTGCCCAAGTCCATCCCTGCTTCCGCAAACACATCCCCCACCCCCTGGCAGCAACTTCCCACATGCAGCGATCATCTTCCTGACTTATCAGATGCCAGCAGCTCAGACTATCAGAAAATGAAAGTCCTCAGTGCCCCCCTCCCCCACAGACATGCATAGGCCACAGTTCAATTCCCACTCCACTGCCTGAAGTTACATTGAGGGGAGGAAGGCGGCAGGGAGGCTGGACGGGGTGCCACTTGAAACATTTGCAGGAATGTGTGAGAGGACATTCTGACAGGGAGTTGAGGGGGCGACTACAGGCAATGTCAGGCAAGCATGCAAACACAGCAGTTTGTTGTTTTTCAACACGTTTTATTAAACTGGAAAAAGTGCCAATGTCCCTTGGCTGGAAAGGGAGCTAAGGCAGTTTGCTCAGCCCTCGTTCTGCGCTCCCAAGGGCGAGGCTGAGATGCGGACTGCCTTGGGATATTGCTCCCTGGGCTGGATCTGAATGGCACTTGTGGAGGATTACGGGGGTGGGGCGGGGGCTGAAGCAAACATGCTCTGTCATCTCCCGGACAAGTCACGACATGCCTGCAAGAGAAAGAGACATAAGTCATGTCTGCAAGGGAAAGAGACATATCTGCTACAAGTAATCCTGCTCGGTCCATGGCCAAGGCCAAGCCCACACTCCAACATCTTGGAAGATGCAGATAGTAGAGAGCAGCAGCAGCAGCCCCACAGGTGCAGCTAGCGACCAGCTGATGTAAGACCCTCTGGCAAGGAAGCGCTCTGCCTTGGGGTGATTTTACCTTTAAGGGAGAAAGTCAACAGGTAGTTACAAACACCCAGTCAAGAGTAGTTTTCTGGGCAACTGCCTCTGGGGCAGACAGGGGCTGCTGCCACCATCCAGTCCCCTGCCAAGCTTCACCTGAAGAGGATAGCGGTCAGGCGAGTTCAGGTGATGGGGCAGCCAGCATAAATCAGCGAGCAGGCTTAGCACCGCCCCATCTCCTTCTTACCTGTAAGTGCTACCTTGCTCCTTACTGAGATGGAACTTCAGAGTCAGATAACCTGCAAGGAAACTTGAGTGGTTATTCTTAGTTAGTCAGACATTCTGGACTTTGCCCTTCTTCCCTTGAACAAGTGCAAAGTTCTCCCAATTTTCCTGCTAAGTCCCCTCCAGTGCACTCTCCCATCTTGTGCACAAAGTCTGCACAGCAGACGGCTGACGAGCAGAGCCTTTGGCCATGTGCTCACCTACCTGAGGTCATGAGCAACGCAGCCAGATATTTTGTAGGGTGCGTGAGCAGGTGATTGGGTGTGGGGAGGGGGGCTCACCCACCCCGGAACCACACACGGATTGGCCTCCATGGTAGTTCCCATCCTATGCTCCTTCAGGCCGCGGGGATGGGGCTGGGTGCAGGGAGAGAGGGCTGAGTTTTCCCCGTTCAATGTGCCCCTATGGGCTACGCCACCTTTTTCTGTGGTGTAGCTCTTTTGTGCCAGTGGGGGCATTTCTACGCCTGGAAGGGCTTAGGGAGTGAACCAACTCCGGCCCTGCCCTCCACCTCACTCCCTCCTGCGCTGGCGCAGGGCTCTGCACCGCTTCTCCACCTTCGTCTGCCCACCAAGCATTTCCGCTGGTGGCAGCCCGGCAGTGGTAGCATGCCTGTGCCACTGCCAGCGGAAGGGCATTTGCGCCCACATAGGAGCCAGTTCCGCCAGCGCAAGCCTTAGTTCTCTCCCTGTGCACTCCCCCCCCCCACCTAAGGATTGAGCTGTAAAACTTGCCTCAGCTTGGATATGCAAACTTTTGTCTGTGTTTTAAAGTTCTTTTGAAAACTGCTATTCACTTCTGTAATAGATAACACTTTCCTGAGAATTTTCTCCATTGTCAGCATTTTTGTAACTGTCACCTTGACTGCCAGTGTCTGGTATTAAACACAGCTGTGTTAGAAATGAAAGTCAAAATGTTTAACTAAATTTTAACTTCATCTCTGTTTTGTCAGTTCCTTACATATAATTTTTATGACTGACTACATTGGGGTAGGATTTAGGACCTATTTAAATGCAGTGTGGCGTAATTGTTTTTTCAGGTAATGCATGCATATATTAAAAATATATATACTTTCTACTCCAATTGTTGTATGATCTTGAATAAACAGCAAAGCAATCAATGCATTTGGAATCATGTCAGTCACCTGTTAAGATGTATTTGTGTTTTAAAATTAAAAACCTGAGCATGGCCAGTGACTGACCCTAACTGTAATGATTCATATTTATGGAAATCTTGGGTGCGTAACAAAGCTTCAGAGACTAACAGTGCAATCCTAACAAGAGTTACTCCAGTCTAAGCCCTTTGATTTCAATTGTATCCATGAAATACTATAGGATTACAAACTTCTAAATTTATTATCGTGTTTCCCCAACAAAGTCAAACTTTTTCTAAAGATTTTTAAAAACATTAAGAAAATACATGAAAATGTTAAGAAGCAAATATTAAGAACAAGTTCAGTTAAGAAGCATACAGAAAGTACCTAGGAACATCTGGGGATGAGAAAATAACATAAATAAATAAAATCTATCTAAACCTAACTAGGCTATTCTCTTTCATACCAGATTGTAAGACAAAATACCATTTTTAGCATAGCCTCAAGATGGTTTATCTTTCAGGTCAACCTTGTAGCAGTCAAGTTTTCCAGCAAAGATTTCTTATAAGCTATTTTCCATGGTGCTCTGACATCCTTTTTGTTCCTTGGTCTCTGATTCCTGTTTTTTATATATTGCAGGTCTTGTACTTCTTCCCAGGTCATGACCAATGTGTAAAGCCGTACCTAAATTTCTCTCATTTATTGGGTCCCTCATGTTAGGCTGACTCTGAATATTCTTCCTGAAACTGATCAAAACCACCACCTGACCAAACTGATCAAAACCATCACAGGCAACCATTTTAGGAGAGGCAAGGAATATATCCTGTTTCGATCAGGAATAACTTTTCCATCCACATTCTCGCAGTGCTTTATGGAAGTTATAGTAATTTTGCTGCTAAGTCCTACAATTCTCTAGATATGCAACTGTTGTTCTAACATCATACAGCTGCTCTGATTGGCTGCCTTCATGTGTTCATGACCCTGTAGCATACAAAGCAACTTAGACAGGAAGATCTGTAAGTGGCTTCTGTTCAATGCTTTTTGGTTTAAAAAAGTTCCACTACTCATACGTATGTCAATTTCTCCCTCAGGTCTTGGGAAAGCCCTTAAAAAGGTCCCTGTGCTCATTACTGGTGAGCACCATCATAAAAAAAGGCCCTGCAACCGTTCACATCATATTCAGAGCTGTTGAACACAGTTTCATTTTGTACTCCAGACAAAAATGTTGAGGTGATGTGATGAGGGGTTGAATTTGACTCTAAATGAACAGTTTAGTCATGTAAGTTCAAATGTCAATCATGTTCATTTCAAATTCTCAGCTTCTTGGTTGAATTATATCTTCCCATATGTTAGGCAAGGTGAAGGAAAGCCAGCAAAATTAACTTCCAGTCTTGTCATATATTAAAAAAATTCCATTCCAAATTCAGTCCAAGTATGTTGTCAATATACAAGCTCTGAGAGACAGTAATTAATATTGGCACCAGTTACTCGGTTCAAAAACCATTAGAGGTAAAAACGGAAAGAGAGAATATGCAAAATAGCATTCCTTTTCAGACATATCTTGATAGCAACATGGGAATGTATACATGCAGAGAGACTGGGAAATTATTCTTCCCTTTTTTTGGGCAAATGTATTTGTACTCCTGACAATAGAACCATAATTATTCAGACTTCAGCATGTTGACCTGATGCTGGGGGGAAAAGAGAATTCTGCTACTTCTCTTTTAAAAGTTCAAAGTGAGAATAAATGTTTAGAGAAGAATTAAATCAGAACATGTCACTTTACAACTCTGGTATGACATGAACAGAGGCAAAGAACAGCCGCCATTTCAGTTCAATAGCCTTCTAACTCCCTTGTGATATTATTTTGATCCTGCAACATAGAATGAGTTTAAAGGTCTATTGTAAAAAGCTCAACATTCCATTTATTAATTAGACTACTCAGAGGCTGATTTGTATCTCCAGCAATCACTGCCCTTTATTCCAGGGGTGTAGCTAAGCCCTTAAGCTAATTTGATTTCCTGCCTCCACAGATATTTAACAATACTTCACCTTTATTTAGGTATTGCAGCAGACTGAACTTTCAGTTTTTAGATTTCCTTTTTATGTTACAACTCATGTACGTTTTGGGGAGAAAGGTTTATTATTGTGATGGCATTAGCATGTGACTAGATGGCTCCTGACAAGTACTCTCTAGAGCATCATTCAATAAGTGCATTTCTAAACCAATGTTTATCTCAGAATGCTAACGTGGGAGGAATTTCTAGGGGAAACTGAAATGCCTGAGGGGGAATTATCCCATCAACCAGCAGAGGAGGAGGAAGGTGGGAACATCTTGTTAGCAGCCCCTGAACAAGAACTGGGTTCAATTGTTTCCATTTGCAGGCATTTATTCTGTGGTCAGGGACACTTCTAGCAGGGGTAGGGGTAGGGAGAAGTAGAGACCTCCTCTATCACACTGGTTGCTGTGTCCCCTGTTCCCAGATGGCACCTATGCCCAAGCTCTGCTCACGATCTGAGTTCAATCCTGGCAGAAGCCGGGTTCAGGTAACCAGCTCAAGGTTGACTCAGCCTTCCATCCTTCCGATGTTGGTAAAATGAGTACCCAGTTTCCGGGGGGGGGGGGGCGGGGTAAAGTATAGATGACTGGGGAAGGCAATGGCAAACCATCCCGTAACAAAAGTCTGCCAAGAAAATGTCATGATACGACGTCCCTCCACGGGTAAGTAATGACTCGGTGCTTGCACCTTTACTTTTTCTCACTGAGACTCAAGACGGATTACATAATGTGGGATTAGTGTAGCAAGGACATTTCCATACAGTATCTAGGATATTTCCATACACTGTCAAGGACATTTCCATAAACAATGTCATAGGATTTCACAAAGACACAGCATTAGTAAGGATCCAATATGGGGTTGAAGAATTGCTGAAACAGCATAATCAATTCTAGGACTGACATTAGACAACATGAAGCACAGATAGTATATAGGAGTACATATTTAAAGCAACAGATAATATGGAAGGCAATACAATGGTGAAGTCTATGGTCCCTAACTCATTAGCGAAACTTCTGAGACCCCCACCCTACAATACCACCCTCCTATCTGAGTAAAAAGCCTTTTTGAATAATTCAGTTTTGCATTGTTTGTAGAAAGTCTGGAGGAGGCCAGGGGGCTCTCCTGATCTCCTCAGGTAGGCCATTCTACAAGGTAGGGGGCACCACAGAGAAAGCCCGTGTATGGGCTGCTGTTAATATCACCCATGTGCAGACTGGCACCTGACCCTGTTTGGATGAGCAAAGCTGCTGTGAAGGGACATAGGGAGGGAGGCAGTGTTGTAGGTATGTTGGGCCAAAGCTATGAATTTGTATGTAATAACCAATACTTAGAATTGAGCATGGTAACTGATAGGTAGGCAATGCAGTGACTGTAGGATCAGAGTGATGTTCATGCTCCTGCTTGTTCCTGCTAACAGTCAAGCTGCAGCATTTTTCACCAATTGGAGCCTCGTAGTTAACTTAGATGGGAGACCAATGTATAGTGCATTGCAATAGTCAAGTTTTGATGTTACCGTAGCATGGATCCAGGTGGCCATGTCGGCTGTGTCGAGATAAGAAGCCATCTTCCAGGCTAGCATGAGATTGTAGAAAGCATTTTTTGCAGCTTCCTTAACTTGTTTTTCTAGTAGTAGCGCTGGATCCAGTATAACCCCTAGGCTTTTAACCAAGTCTGCAAGGGTCAGACAAACTCCATCAAAAGTGGGGAGTACAGTGTCTTTCAAGATCTCTGCCTTCTCAACAAGCATCACTTCAGTCTTGTCTGGGTTCAATTTTTGATGGCTTTACAATTTTGTATGGTGCATACTACTGTGTTAACTGATAAATAGTTATGCTGTGCTCTAAAAAGTGACAACCTACCAAGACAAGACACTGAAACAAACTTAGAGTTTGATTTTAAAATGTAATTGCTTTGTTTCTGCTTACTATTTGATCTCTGGAAAATATTTTTCTTGATCTCTATTGCTTAACTGTCATATGATTGAAACTGAATATTATTTTTGTTTATTCTGTGCAATTGATATAAAATGCAATATGCTGTTCGCTTTCATTTTCATTGTCTAAGAAAATAAAGGAAACCCCTTAGTGTTAATAATAATGTGCTGTCAAGGAAAGCATTGTCTTTTTAAACGAAAATGTTTGGAGTTTATGTTACAGTAAGCCATTTCAGGCACTTCTGGAAAACAAGCTTTATAGGGACATGTGCTTTATCCGGTAACCTTGTGGCCACTTGCCTGATAGGGTCACTCTTCATTGCATGCCTGAATGAGCCCATTAGACTTGAAGACTCTATAGAGAATATTACTTTTTTAAAAAATGCACTAGTTACTTGGCATAGAAAAGCATTGTACATATTGGCTAATGCAGGAGCTGTTGTGAAAAAGGCACTTTTAAAATACGATTGACATGTCATCACGTCTGTGGAAAAATTCATTTTATGGATGGAAGAGGAAAAAAATGCTCAGTATTGCCATTAAAACCTAATATTGGCAGTTCTGTCCAGTGCTCTGGGCACTGCAGATGCTGTGTGTCCAAGACACCCTGTGAGAAGGACGAGGAAGAGGAAGAGGAGGGCGACAAGCAGGGAGAATTGATAAATTCTAGGACAGTACAAACTTTTATGGCATTTCTGAAAATTATACTCGAGTTCTTGTGTGATCTAGGCTTGCCAATTCCTGGAGATTTGGGGGTGGGGGTGGAATGTGACGAGGGTGGGGTTTTGGTGAGGGACCTCAGTGGGGTATAATGCTATAGAGCAAAAGCTGCCATTTCCTCCAAAGCTGGTATTTCCCCAGGGGAACTGATGTCTGTACCCTGGAGATCAGTTGTAATTTCAGCACCATCTAGAATTTGGCAACCCTAGTGTGATGTCCACAATATATTAATTGGCATGGTTGTCAGCTGATTTGGTTTTCTGTTTTACACTGCTGAGCTTGTAATTTTATTGTGGACACATCATGTACATTTTAATATGCAAATTATATATATTTATAAGTAAAATGTATGTCATTTGTCCAGAAAATGTAGGCATGATTTGCACACAGCAAAACTGAATGAATTTTGGGGTTGAATCAGCAAAGATGAGAAATTCCAAATTATCCCTAATGGGTTTTGCTATGTGAGACATTTGTTTTCCTTACTTGAAACTTGGAGAGGTCAAGGATTTAGGGCCCCACAACCCCATTTATGTGAATATCTATGGATCTTTCACAGGTTATTGTACATTTATATGGAATTATGAACTCCACTGACCAGAAATAAATCCTTTGCAGGTCACTAGCTTGCAAGGCTACTTATCCAGTAATGGAATAAAGGGGTTTTCCAGGAGTTGTTGACTCTCTTTCAATTCACTTTAATCTTTGATTGATCATTGGAAAATGTAGATAGGATTCCTAGCCCAGGACAAATTAAGAAGGTGAACAAACCAAAGATTGCAGATCTCTTTTCACAGATACATATGAGCTTAGAGTAAGATTGGTTTGCAGATGTGTTCCTGGAGAGCATGGTTTGTTGGAGCATCATATGGGAGGTACATATGACTGATGCTCAACAGTCAACAATCACTTGGTAAGGGGCCAATGGGAATGGCCAAATAGCCCTAAGAATACATCCTTTAGAAATCTCAATGACCCAAGATGGCTTGAAATAAAAAAGAATTCTGGCACCAAGATACAGCCAGTGGTGGAATCATATGGATCAGGGTGTGTAAACTAGACAAGATCCAATAGTATAGGTGAAGGTAAAGCCCAGCAGTTTGAGATGAGCTGATTTACAGGAAGAACATGATATAAAAGTGGTTTATTTAACTATGATGTGTAGCTAACTACTCCAGATGACATTTTCCCTCAGATCAGTTGGCTACTCTAGCATCCATGTGCTGGATGTGCTCTTTAGTTTGAAATATATGTCAAATTTTAAACGAATCACTTTTTCAAATTAATACCTAAAAACAGTATAGCAGATATAACAGCTGATTCTTTTTATATTACCTAATTTCATATGCACCCCCCATCCCTATTTTGTTTGTTGATTGTGGTGTTCCTTCAACTCTTTATAAATCAATTATGTTTCTTGGTTTAGAACAGCTGCTAGATTTATAAACTAGTTCATTCTAATAAGATTACAAAAACTTCTTATAAGCAGGCTTTAGCTGAGCACACTGGACATAAAAGGTCACTCAGTGCAGATTTGTTGTATTACATGGAAACCATATGCTACATTATAGTCAAGAAGCCATATTCAAATTATGTTGAATACTTAACAGTTAAAATACAGAGACGTTTAAAAATTCTGTTTGTAATGAAATGTATTATTTCATATTCTTGTTGGTCAAAAAAGTAGTGAATATGAAGATCAACTAATTTTGCATATTTTACCTTCTCTTGTGATCGTTTCATGAATAGTATCCTCAGTAACACCAAGAAGAGGACCTCGTCATCATCTTCTGAGTCGCTATCAAGGCTCTCATGATGGACCTGTTCCGCCCTCTTAGGTAAGGTTGGATTCCGCAATTGTCACACCTCTTTGGTGGATTGGTCAGCTGCTTCCGCCACGATGACCTCTTCGTATGCCATTTTGAAGTCAAAGTTCTTTTTCGCAAAGAGCCATCACTGCAATTTTTTGTCCTAGAGGCCGCAAACCAGTCGTTCGCATAGGACTTCTTTGAGGTTGCTGAATTCACAGAGCTGTGCTGACTTCTGCAGTGCTGAGACAAACATAGCAATTGTTTCTCATGGAGCCTGACTGTGCTTGTAGAAAGCATGGTGGCATGCTATTCTGGATGGTTGTGGTGCAAAGTGATCTTTCAGCTTGGCCTTGATTGTCTTGAGCGATGCCTCTTCAAGCTCTTCTGGTGCCACTAAAGTGCAGGCAATTTCAAAAGTAGATCGGCCACAGACACTGAGGAATGTGGCCTTGTCACACTCAGTGCTGGTCATCTCATTAGCCTTGAGGTGGAACTGAAACCAGGAGAAGTACGAGTTCCAGTCCTTAGCAGCTGCAACAAATGGTTCGAACTGGCCCTTGGCGGCCATGTCGTATAGTGCTCTTGAGCAAAGAGGGAATGAGTGCCGGCCTGGCTGAGGGCCAAGCTACACATGGTGAATGACACTTGAACAGCAAGTGGATTGAGTGGAGGGCAAGTGAACAGGGAGAAATACACTTGCTGTTCAAGTGTCATTCGTCATGTGTAGCTTGGCCCTGAGGTGACAATTCCTCGCTGGCAAGTGACTCAGCTCTGAGCATTGCAGGGCTTCCTACCCACCTGGAGTGATTCAGCTCTTGGTGCCATGGGGCTGCCTACCTGCCTTAGATCCCATCTTCATCACCAGTTTTAAGATTTCAGCTTATAGTATCAGCTTTATTGAATCCAACAAATCAACCAATCAGACATCAAGGAAGAATATGCCAAGTTTCCCGCCATATTCGATGGCTTCTTAGTGCGCTACACAGGACTGGCAGTCTCCTTCGACCTTGATCCAGCAGTACCCCCAATCCATCTGAAGGTGCGTTGAGTTCCCTTCGCCCTCGAACCATGCATCGATGAGCAGATAGAGCAATTGATTGCCCAGGAGGGCCTGGAACCCATTTTGCATGCCCGTTGGGAGATGCTGATCATCATGCCCATTAAGTCCAACAGGGCAGTATGTATATGTGCGGACTACAGAGGCACTATAAACAAGGCTCTCCAACAGCACACATACCCGGTGCCTGTAGTCAGTCACCTCCTGGCTTCTCTAGCAGGAGGGAAAATCTTTGCAAAGATTGACCTAGCGCAAGCCTACCAGTAGTTCCCTGTGGACGATGCCACTGCGGAATTACAGACCATTGTAACCCACCGCGGAGCATTCAAAGTTAAGTGGCTCCAGTTCGGGGTCAGTGTGGCCTCTCAAATCTTTCAGGGACTTATGGAGGGGTTGCTGAGGGGCATTCCAGGAGACATTTCGTACTTTGATGATGTTTTGATTGTGGAGGCGTCCTCTACCAAACTCATTGACCACCTTTGACAAGTTCTCCATTGTCTCCAGGATGCTGGACTGAAGATGAAGAAAGAAAAATGCCAGTTCAGTGTGCTGAGAGTGGAATTCCTGGGGTTCCTAATTGATGCTGATGGCATCCACCCTACGGACAGCAAGGTGCAAGTCATCACCCATGCACTGTTCCTCGTTCCAAGAAGGAACTTCAAGCGTTTCTAGGGCTCCTGAACTTTTATCACTTGTTCTTGCTACACAAGGTGTCATTAGCTGAGCCTTTGCATCGATTGTTGGAAAAACATGATCCCTGGGCCAGGGGCCAAAAGCACACTCTTGCATTCACTACCGTTAAAGAGCTCCTATTGTCCAACAGTATGCTGATACACTTTGATGAATGCAAGCCGTTCATCCTTGCATGCAACACTTCACCATATGGAATCAGCGTGGTCCTGAGCCATTAGATGCCAGACGGGCGGGAGGCCCCTATTGCTTACTTTTCTCAGACCCTGTCACCAGTAGAGAGGAACTATGTCAAAATATACAAAGAAGCTCTTGCCCTGGTTGTAAGGGTTAAGAAATTTAATGAATATGTCTACGGGCGCCATTTTGAGATTGCTACTGACCACAAGAATCTCCTCAGCCTCTTTGCTTCTGACCGGCCGACCCCACAAGTCATGTCTCCTTGGATGCTGAGCTGGTCGGTGTTCCTGTTGGCCTATGACTACCAACTGTTTTATCGGCTGGGAAAAGCCATAGGGCATGCTGATGCCCTTAGTTGTCTACTGCTACTGGGCCCTACCACCGACCTTTCTCCTGCACATGAGGTCATGCAATTGGAGGACCTGCCTTAGCCACCCCTCCTGGCGGTGGACATCGCTGCCCATTCTGCCAACGACCCCACGATCTCCAGGGGGTGGTCAGCTAGCAGGATGGACCTGGAGTTTCAGCCTTACAGCTCCCGCAAGCACAAACTTTTGGTGCACAAGGGCTGTATCCTCTGGGAGAGCAGAGTCGTTCCACCCAGGCTAGGTGAACGGGTGCTTGAGGCACTTCATGTTGGGCACCCAGGGATCGTGAAAATGAAGGCCCTGGCCCGCATCTATGTGTGGTGGCTGGGGATGAAGAGATGGGTCTGGACTTGCTAGCCCTGCCAGGAGTCTTGCCCTGTCATGCCACAGGCCCCTGTACAATCCTGGGAGTTGCACACCATGGTCACATCTCCATGTAGACTTTGCGGGGCCTTTTCAGGGGCATGTCTTCTTGATTGTCATGGACTCATTTTCCAAATGGCTGGAAGTCATCCCAGTATCGGGAATCAACTGCACAAACCTACAAGCATTATATTTGTCCTTATTGGAATATTATGTCCCAAGTAAACAGCTGAAAATTCTGGGTGGGCAGGATGGAAATTATTCTTCTGTTTTCACTCTTACACCTGTCCTGGGTAGGAATCCATATGATCTGACCTGGTCTCTAACATTTCATTTAAGACATCTAGCAATGCATATTTAATGCACGAAGCCCCTTGGCTGTCTGGGTGCTTAAACTAAATGTGCTTGAATATCCTTTGGTTTACCTCCCTTCTTTCTTGCTGGTCATAAGCAGGAAGCTGATCATTCAGCAAGCTGTTTGGATGCATCTGAGAGTAAGTTCAGATGTGCTGATTTGTGTGATTGCACTGAGATTAGACGGCTCTCTCACAGCAGCCTCCTTCTGCCACTTGTCTGCTAATATGACCACTAATTAGGCATAGTAAAACAAACAAATTTGAGATTTTTGAGGTGGGGCTTGCAAAATTAATATGCCTTCATTGTCTGTCCATATATCCAGCCAATTTGTTTTTGAAAACACTTCTTGCATAGATGCTACTCACTGTGCATGTGAAAATGCAGGCAATTCCTTGTATCCAATGTTGATCATTTAAAGGATGCATCTGAGTGTACAGCTGCAAAAGTTTCAGTGCATGCAATCGTTTTTCAATGTTGCTGCATGTGCATGCACAAAAAAGCTGCCAATGCATTCTCTCTTATGATGGTTATTTAAAAAATGTAGGACTGTGCAGGTGCAAAAAGAAGATGGACTGAAAGTCATTCAATGTTTTGTAGAAATCAGCCAGTCTAATGAATTGTATTATCATGACCCTGAAGAATGCTGCCTCTTCCCTGGGAAATGAGATGTTTTTGTTTGTGTATTAGGCAGAAAGTAGCTGCAAGCTGCAATAAGCAAGACAATTAATCTCCAGCTCCAAATTTTCACCCTGATATAAACTATTTAAAAGGAACCATGGTGTGGGATTAGTAAATTTATATTAGTAAAGACTATGGATTAATCATATAGCCATAATATTAAGCTAGCAAGAAGCATAAGATGGATTCTTTATGTTTTAAAGTAACTGGTCTCTGCTCTTTGGCCACCTCCCCTTCCCTTGGCTGTACATGGAAAGAGAGAATGTCTAGCCTTGAAGATAGATAACTGGACAATCCTGAGGGCATCTGAAAAGGCAAAGACAAAGACAAAGGGAGAATTATAAGTTCCACCCCCCTCCCCTTTGGAGAAGAGAGTTTGTGTAGAAAAGTAACCAGTTGTGGAATGAAGGGAGATGCTACTATGGAGACCAGGATAGGATGGCAAATGATGTTGTCGCGAGACTAAAAGGTGGACAATAGTCCAATCTAAAGGTGTAAAAGAGATCAGGTGCCTTATTTTGAATGTGACTTTCGTTTCTTCAAAATGATGTCACAAGCCCTTAAAAGTAACATGTGCTCCTTTGTTCTGGGGGTACAATTTGAGCTCATCTTGAAGCCTGTACCCTATATTTGCAAACATACTTTTTTTTACATCAGCCCTTGTCTGTCTCGTCTCTTTTGCTCAGCGAATCGGAGGGGCAAAGGGGAGGCACTTTTGTGCAACAGATTTCTGGCGACCCAGATGGGACATCTCCAGTGCATCCTAGCTTCAGCTGCCGAGTAAGAACTCGGCTGACGACCTGAGACCACGCGCTCACTTTCCCTTGTTGGGGATTTCTCTGGCCTTTCAGCGGAGCCCATACAAGCGGCTGGCTGGGGCACTGTGAGAGTCCTCTAGAGACAGAAAACGGAAAAACACTGCTCGCAGAGCGAAGCAAAACAGTGAGTGCGTTTAGCTTTGCTTAATGGTTAAAACTGTTTGCTTCATGCTTTTATATATGCAGTGCTCTAGTTCCACAGGATTTGCCCCCATTACAGTCTATATCCTCTTGACACAGAGCCTAGAACCAAATTCTTGCAGCACTTTTGAAGACCTTAAAATTTTCTTTGGAAGCAGAGAAGCTGATATACCTTCTTTCAGATGCTGACCTGTTTGTATTATTATTTTTAGACTTGGTTATTTTAGCATTGATATCTATGATTTACTTTTTTTCTTTTAATTCATTGTGCTTGATTGTAATGGCATTTGGCTGTGCACAATAAATGTTTTTGTACATATTGTACCTTTTGTACCTATTGTCAAAGTGCAAAGTTGCTTGGTACAGTACTATGCACACAATGAAGTTCATCAGGGAACATTGGGATGAACTAATCATGAGCTCATTTTGCATGTAATGAAGGGAACTCAAACAAGGTACAAATAGCCCAGTGAGCAAACTTGCCATAGAATTGTTAGTATGCCTAGTTTAAACACCCCAGTAAAAACATAACAGTGGAAATGCAAATGTTTTGCTGTAAAATGTAATTCAGTTCTCTTAAACTGTTGAGGAATCTGTGCAATGTTAACTATTAAATCTGTGCTAAACCTTGGAGCTAAAATGTTCAAAACAGTAACAGCTATATCAATATGGCCTGATGCAGTCCCAAGCCTCCATGCATTAGTGTGAAGGAATGCAACAGGGCTGCCAGTAGACTTGTGACATCACAGGAGTCAAGGGGGAATGCCATACCTTACCGATTCCAGGTCCCCTACTCCTGCTCTCTGCCCCTGCCACCACTCACCTGGTCGGTGGGGGAGAGGAGCAAGAACAGGTCTCCTGGGAGAGCTCCCAGGTTGGCACAACAATGTCAGTTCCTGGGAGTGACATCTTTGTCCTGCCCTGAGAGCACTCTTGCACTTTGCAGTGAGCCGATTTGGGCCCCAAACGGGGTCCAAATCAGCCAGCTGCAAAGCACAAGCACTCACATGCCTGTGCGATGATGTCACTTCCTGGAAGTGACATCATCATGCAGGCGTAAGTAGCAAAGACAAGGTAAATGCCACCCCCCTCCCACCAGGAGGGTAAGGCAACCTGGCAACCCTACCACACCTCCATATATAAAGCATGATTGTGGCAGAATGAAAATGGCATCTTTGAACTAGATGGCTCTTGACAACCCTAGGGATGTTGTCAATTGTTGTAAACTCTAGTTTAATTTATTGGGACATAATCCACTGGAACATTTCCTCCAGAAGTCTAATGGCAATGAATGGGAACTGAGCTCTTGAACAAATGTAATTCCTCTCATTGAGGCTTGCCCTGGGACTACAAAAGGAGCATGATGAAAATTACAAATCTGTGGCTAGGTTCATAAGTGTTGGCAACTAAACAAAATGATATTTACAGAAGATTTTGTTGGGGAGGGGGGAGACCTTCTATTTGATATTAAAGGGGAAGAAAGACGAACTACTTTCGTTTCCATTGATTTGTGTGTTGGAGCCAGACAGAATTACCACTCTAAAGCAAAGTCCATATGCAAAGCATAATTCAAACTTATGTATATTTTTTTCTCTGTCAGGGAATTTATTGTACTCTTGTACTAAGTGTTTCCTGGTTAGCTGTTCAAAGGCCAAGACCACAATAAGGACCCTATTTTATACTGGGCATATAAGAGCATTGCAGATAGGAAATTGCTAGATGTCGCTTTCTAATGTTACTAAAGTCCATTAAAATCACTAGTTCCAGAATTTTGCTCTGTTTCCAAAAAGGGTTTTAAAGATGTATCAAAGGAAATGAGTGTGACGATTATTATATGATTAGATGGAAATCCTAAAAATATTAAGCAGAATTAAAAGCTGCTGCACTTACAATAGAATTTGTTGCATTGCATCATTGTATTTTGGTAAACATTTTCTTATGACAACAATGTTGTTGTACAATCCTGTGTGCAATGCTTTTTATTTAAACAATTAGAAATCCAGCTTTTTCAGCCGTGTAGGCTGAATTCAAGTGGTACTACTTGGTCCAGCGGAAGTATGCATGGTAACCATCTAAGAGGCTCTCTATATGAGACATCTTACACAGGGACATTCAAATGTAGGGAGACGTAATGCTAGCCAGGAAGCATAGTTTTAAAAGATAGAGCCAAAGACGGTAAATTTCGCTTCTCTACACTAGGGTAGTTTAAAAAGACAGAGATGCTGGCGATCACTTCTCAGAGGGTTTGTTAATTTCATCTTAGCCTCCTGGAAGGCTCTGTTAATTTTACCTCGCCTTCAAGGAGGCAAAGATGAAATTAACAAACCCTCTGAGGAGCAATATCAGCAGGCTTTGTCTTTTTAAACTACCCTCATGTAGAGAGGTGAAATTGACACATCCTTTAGTTCTGTCTTTTTAAACTACACTTCCCGGCTAACATTGCATCTCCCTACACTGGAGCATCCCTGTGTAAAATGTCTTATGTAGAGAGAGTCTAAATGGAAAGGAAGGAAGCAGTTCATGCTGACAGATAATTAATTGGCCATGCTTGGCACAAAAATGCAACAATATCCTTAAGTAGTTCCTATTAATTTCACTGAGGCCTATGCAGTAAAATTTCATTTACTTATTCATCTATTATATTTATGACTTCTCTCTCCATCAAACAAGTGCATGATGTACAAGAGAAACTCTAAAAATGCATATTTCACTGGGGTTAAATATTGGTGTGATGACCTCCATAAATTTGAGGGGAATTCAGCATCTGAGGTCTTCTAGGGTAGCATGAATGAGGGTTTACTGCGATTGCTGTTGAATCACAGGTTCACTATTGTGAGGTAAATTTTATTGTTTATACCCACAGGCACAGTGATATGGCTATGGAACAATGTAATGTTACAGCCTTAGTTGCGGTAATTTTATTTTTCAACCAGTTACAGTGTCAGTATTAGTTCAATTGCTCACAGAGAATGTAAGTGCTATAAGATTTTGTTTTCCCAGTCAGAAGTCATTCATGGACTTCACTTCAAGACAATTTGCCTCTGTTGGACTCCCATAGTCTTGACAAACAGTTCTTTCTGAAGAACAGACTTCAGCCAGATGGTTGTTGTGGGTTTTCCGGGCTGTATTGCCGTGGTCTTGGCATTGTAGTTCCTGACGTTTCGCCAGCTGGCTGTGGCCAGGTTGGACCCACTTATATGCAGAGGTTGTCTGCTCCACCTTCAAGGCAGACTCTCTTAATAATGCATCTGTTCTCTCTCAGAGTTAGATCTGAACTTTAACCCATCTGCTCTCTCCCAGAACCAACTGCCTGCTCTTCCCTAACCATTTCGTCATCTCTCTGAAAGTTGAAGTCATTGCAGGATTCAAATCTGCTCAAGCTTTTGAATGGGACAGTTTGTGTGACAGCTGAGACCAGACAGCCTCGTGTCCATCACACTTTGCAACACCTTTCTGTGAAATTTAATTATCAGTGTATTTTCCCATAATGCAATCCATCCATTAAAACAATTTAGAATTTCTCTACAATCTAAATTGTTTCTTCTTATTATTTCTAGAAAACAGAAAACACCTGTCCAATATTCATACCAATAAAAGAACAAAATAAAATGATCAAACTGTATTGTGTTTGTTAGTCTAATATTAAAATATCATCATGCTCTTCCTGATTTTTATTCTAATATGAGTATATACAATTAGATATTTTTAGCACCTCAAATTTTATCCCTCAGATTTCCACTCTGTAACTATGCTGAATTATTGTCGTGCCATCTGAGAGATTCTGTGTCTATGCTTGCTTTTTTGTTTACTTAATGTAATTTTCTTAACATTAGTCTTATCTCTTCAGTGTTATTGTTCATTGGTAATCCTAAGACATAAAAGGCTAAGCATGTTGCAACAACTCACTTTTTATCCAGGGATAAGAAGTGAGCAGGGGCAAAATGGTTTTTATCTGCGGGGATAAAAAGCGAGTGGGGGCAAAATGGTAAGCCTCCCTGCTGCCTCCTCAGAGCCTTCACAGGCCCGGAAAGCATGGCAATAAGAAGGCCCGGTGTCATGGCACTGGGTCTTCCCACTGTCTCAGGGCTTTCAGAGGCCCAGGAAGACCCAGCTCAGAGATGGGTAGACCCAGCACCACAGTACCAACCTTTCCTGCTACCAAGGAGTCCACTGTCCAGGAGCCCATCACCATTGCCTACCACCAACGAGGAGCCCGCCACAGCCCACCACCACCGAGGAGCCTGCCCCCCCCACCGCCAAGGAGCCTGCCCACCCACTGCAAGGAGAGAGTGGGGCAAACCTGCTTTCTCCCTGCCCAGCTGATTCACAGGCAATGGGGGGCAGGGGTTGGTCTTGGGAAGACCCATTGCAGCTCTCCAAAGGCTCAAGAAGGCCCAGTGCAATGGACCGGGAGTGGGATAGGCAGCCACAGCCACACCTCAGGCCCTCGAGACAGCAGGGCTGGGCAGATAGCAGGAGGCTGAGAGGAAAGGGCCTGGGTCCAAGGCCATCCCAGCTGGCATCTGGAGCATAGCACCTGGGCTCCTCCCCTCTCCCTCCAGACAGCTGCACTTAGCTGCAGAGAGCCTGGTGAATCCCAGCCCCTCCTGACCCTCCTCCACCCCCACAGGCATCCCATAGTTCCCAACAGGAGAGGCTCGCTGAGTTGGGGGGGGGGAGACCTAGTGTGGCTTCCAAAAGAGGCGCACAGAGACACCCTCAGGAGGTGTTGGCCAGGCAGTGGCAGCCAGCTAGGGATGTACTAAAAGGAATGACAGAATTGCCCATTGAAAATAATAGGAGAGGCTTTAAGGCCCATTGGAGAAAATGGGAGCCCAGAATGCCAATTTACTTGCATGGGCTCCATTGAAAAACATTACAGCACAAAAAAAGTTGCAAAGAAAATGTGGAATGGATTTTCCCTTAAGGTCTCTGGGCCCAGATAGACTACTCTGGGACTGGTAGTAGTAGAAGCGTTCTTGGACTATTATGACAAGCCCCACAATGGAATGATAGCTCATGGGAGTAGCAGAAGTGTTCTTGGACTGGAATGACAGGTTGCACAGTAGAATCAGTGCTCCTAGGAATAGGCTTTCCCTTAAATCCACAGTGAGTACAGCACTGAAGCATTTTATTTCTCTTTTCTACTGGCCTGTCAGGTGTCACTGTTGCATTGCCATGGCAGCGCCCTGCCCATCACTGTCAGCCCTGCCAATCATTGGGGACTACTTAAGAAGTAGGGCTCTTACCACTATGCCCAAAGGTGGAGGGAGGACAAATGGGGAGGAGGGAGGGAGAGAGCCGCTGGAGGGGGAGGGGAGCAGAGGGAAGTCTCAGTGAGTGCGGGCGGGCAAGGGTGTGCATCTCTCTGTGTGTTAATCTTTGAAACTCCTTATCTTGGCACTGCCACTTCTCTTCCCGTCTCTGCCCCCCAGCAATAACCCTCGCCATTCTCCCCTCTGAACACATGGTCAGAAAATATGCAAGGCATCAAAGAATCATATTTTGGGTCAAATTTATAAACCTTTACTTCAATATGACACAGAAACAGAACAAGTTAAAATTTGCATGCTTAAATGGATGCAGAATTTTGGAGAAGGTATAACATTTCAACAATGGGAAATGTATAGACTAAGGGCATAAAATTTACCACAAGCCAAACACTAAGGGAAAATTGGTACAACATGTTTTTTAGATGGTATATTACACCAAAAGATATTGAAAAAATAGACAAGAAATATGTAGGGTCATGCTGCAAGTGTAAAGAAGCAGATGGTTCTTTCATATGTGATGGACATGAAAGAAAGCAAAAAATTCTGGAAAGATATACATGTTGAGATTCAGAAGATTTTAAGAATAAATTTTGCCATGAAAACCCAGACTATGCTATTGGGAATAATGCCAGATAACGTTGACAGAACATTACATGTACTACTCCAGTACTCACTGACGGCAGCAAGAGTAGTAATAGTAAGCAAATGGAATAAAGTGGAACGCCCCACCAGAGAAATTTGGAAGGATAAAATGTCAGAATATGCAATGATGTCAACATTGACAAATTATATTAATAGATGATCTATTAACAAATTTGAAGAGAAATGGGGAAAATACTTTGCTTATAATGGATAAAATTTATTAGAGGTCTTAGTTTTGTAAATCTGAAAACGATTGCATATTGATATATTTTATAATTTTATTGCAAGATAGCTATATAAAGATAATTGGTAGGTTAGGTAAATAATTGGTAAAACCGAGTGTATATTATGGAAATATTATCATAAAGTTAAAGCTGTTATTGAAAAGTAAAGTATAGGTATTAGCATAACGTAATGAGATGCAGAAGGGGGAAAAGAATTTTTTCCTTCTTGCTTAAGATAGGAATAGAAATAAGTTAGAATTTTCTACAGTATTTTATATCTATATTGATATTAAGGACCAGGTTAATTAGCCATATTAAGGGATAAGCAGTGATATTGTTAATAATTGATATCGTCAAAAGTGGAAAGGATAACATGGAGTAATAATGAAATAAGGAAGTTTTTCTTTTATTATTAAATAATAAGCAGGAATAGGTTTGAATTTTGTTTGAGCAGTACAGATGGGAAAATATATACTAGTTAGGTTCAATAATTATATTTATTTCTGTTATAACGTTGATAAAGGTTATGTCTTTTGAACTCTGTATTTTAGCAATGTAGCACACAGTCCTATATTTGTCTTGATTTCCCCCCTTTCCCCCCTTTTTTTCTTTCTGTGCCCCTTTTTGTTCTAATAAAATAAAAATTAATTAAAAAAAATTGTGCAAGGTGCTGCACATCTATCTTGTTTGGCCAGGATGTACAAAGGGAAGAGGCCACTTGCCACCAGGAGGGGGCCTGCTGAATCTGTTTTCTAGACCCCGTTGTATTTGTTCACCCAATGGGCATTGTTTCTAGTTGTTTATTAATATTGCTGGGGATTGAGGAGAGATTACTTTGTTTTAAAGCCAGGCAGTAGGAGAAAAAGAAAACAACTGCATTCCACTAGGAATGTCTCCCTAAAGATAAATATATATGAGAGTGATTGATTAAATGTGGGAAGTTGGAATAATCTACTCCCTCTGTATTTCCAGAAGTATAGCTCTGATCTTATCCTGTTTAGAGGAAGTAGGTTGGAGGGGAGCTTGAAAATTATTTCAGGTGCCCAAACTAACCATGTTCTGATGTTTACAAATGACATGTTTGAAAATCAAACTTCCCCAGTTTGTTTGAAAGAAAAGGTTCTTGGACACTTCTATTGATTATTTGTTTGCAATTTACAACTAGCAGCATTTTGAATGTATTTCATTCTGTATAGTTTGCAACATTCATCATAATGTAAGTAGCATGCTGATAGCATCTGTTGGCCCATGTTCAGAACATACTTACTAGACTGGTAAAGGTGAAGATAAATTTTACTGTTCCCTTCCCCCCAGTTTTCTGTTTCAATTCAAAAGACTGCAAACTACAATTCCTACCAATCTTGGCAGGAAGTTATTTAGGAAAAATTGTAGCCCAGGTACTCTTTGAAGAGTCATTCCATGGTGCTGATTATTCCTCAACCATTAGAAAGTAAAGATTGCAGTTTGTGAAGAAGTGGAAGAGGGGAAGTAAAGAGAAATGGGCACAGGCAAACTGTGTGTGCATGTGGAAGCTTCTATCATGCAACCAACCTGTTGAATGCTCGCATGCAGGGCTTTTTTTCTGGGAAAAGAGGTGGTGGAACTCAGTGGGTTGCCCTCGGAGAGAATGGTCACATGGCTGGTAGCCCCACCCCCTGATCTCCAGACGGCGGTGCGTAGGGCAATCTAAACTCCCCTCTGTCTGGAGATCAGGGGGTGGGGCCACCAGCCACGTGACCATTTTCAAGAGGTTCCGGAACTCTGTTCCACCGCATTCTTGCTGAAAAAAACCCCTGCTCGCATGTATCTGAATTCTCACAACATTGTGAATGATTTTGGATTAGATGTGGGCTCCATCAGATATGAACCATTCTGCATCCTAGTCAGACAGCAAACGATTAAATGTAAGCAGGATACAGAAATACAGAATAACATAATATCAGGACATGGGTTAGTTCCAGTCTATACCAATAAAAAGATTTGTTTGTGTGTGTGTGATTGTGTCCAACTGTTTGTGGCAGGCAGAAGTCATCAAAAAATAAAGCCACCAATCAAAGAAGGTCCACCTGCTTCAAAATGATCATGAGTGTCTCAGTGCCAAAATGAAGAGAATCAGAAGATCCCAGCCCAAATTGTCTCCAGAACATCTCTGTGCGATTTGCAATGGAAGCATCAGTTGTCTGTCTGTGACAGGAATAACTCTATGAGAAAATAAAATTAGGACTTTCAAAATTAGCCAGAATTTTCAGGATGTTGATAGAAGTCTCAGTAACAAAGATGAAGAGAATCAGGACATCCTTACATAAATCTTCTTCAGAATATCTATTTTCAGTGCTGTTTTCAATGGAAATGATGGTTTACTCACTAACAGTTTGGGGGGGGGGGATACTTTGCAATGAATGAACATCCTTTTTCTATTTATTTGTACAACAGGCAAATGCTTGTGAAAACAACATTTCACAATCTGGGACAGGTCATAGAAACAGAGAGCTGGAAGGGAATCCAATGGTCATCTAGTCCAACCCCCCTGCACAATACAGGAAATTCACAGCGCTCTTCCCCCTCACCTCCCCCAGTGATCTATGCCCAGAGGAAGGCAGAAGCCCTCCAGGATCCCTGGTCAATCAGGCCAGGAGGAAAATTCCTTTCTCACCTCAAAGTGGCAATCGACATTACCCTGGGCATATATATAAGAAAAGGTGATGAGAGCCTAGCACTGGCTCATCCCTTCATGCCCTCCCTCTCCTGATCTGCATACATTAATACGAAGTCAAAAATCATCATTGCTGTCAGTGCCTGCCTAACCTCTTTTTAAATACCCACCACTTCCCAAGGAAGCCTGTTCCGCTGAGGAACCACTCTAATTGTCAGGAAGGTCTTCCTAATGTTTAGCTGAAAACTCTTGCTTTAATTTTAAGCAGTTTTTCCTGATCTGACCCTTTGGGGCAACAGACAACAACTCTGCTGCAATCCTTCGAATTCTTGAAGAAGGCTATCATGTCACCTCTCAGTTACCTCCTCTCTAGGCTAAACACATCCAGTTCTTTCAGTCTTCCTCATAGGAATTGGTCTCCAGACCCTTCACCATTTTTATTGCCCTCTTTTGAACATGTTCCAGTTTGTCAACATCCTCCTGAAACTGTGGCGTTCAAAACTGAACATAGTACTCCAAGTGAGATCTAACCAGAGCAACAAAGTGATACCATCACTTTGTGTGATCTGAACACTATACTTCTGTTGAAACAGCCGAAAATTGTGTTTTCCTTTTTAATTACCATACATATAAGCCTCAAGAATGTCACCCTCAGGGATTGTCAAGTAGTCTGATAAGCACCATGCTTGTGTAGCATAATGGAATACCCATTTACACTTGGTGGTTCATTTTCAGCTCTGTTCTGACTAGAGATGGGCATGAACAGGAAAAAAAAAGAACACGATGGTTGTTGTTTGTTGCCACCCACGAACAGGGACTCACGAACATTTACGAACATGACCTGTTCACGAACATGTTCGTGGTTGGATGTTCGTGGGGGCTAGAACGGCCCCCTTGGGACTTAGAGAGCCCATATTCACAGGGAGTGTTCAGCAGGCTCTCCTCCAGCTATCGTCCAAGTTTGGTCAAGATTGCAATATGGATATCGGAGTTATATGTTCCCAAAGCTGGCGTCCCCAGGAAACTCTCATTCAATACAATAGGAGCAGGCACAAGGAAAGGTACCAATAATAAATAATAGCTTGGCCCCAGAGCCTGGCAGCAGCCCTGGAACCTGAGCGTGGGTACATCCCTAACACACCACTCCCAGAAACCTGACCTGAGCAGGCTCCAGGAAAGGTAACAACAATAAATAATAGCTTGGCCCCAGAGCCTGGCAGCAGCCCTGGAACCTGACGGTGAATAGATGCCTACCAACCACTCCCAGAAAAAATTCAAGCTCCAATGCACTCCCTCTCTTGCTCTCTCAAATGCCAGCAACAACTCTCTGCTGAAACTGAAAGTCAGAGCTGAGAACACTGTGTCTTTTCCAGAGGTCCCATAGAGCAATACAGGAGGTCTGTAGTTGGCGGTCAGAACTGCCTAACAGGGTTTGGAGGGATGAGATAGGTGTTCCCATGGCTACAGAACACCCCCTTCCCCCCTGCTCTTCGCTCCCATGTAAAAATATGGGAGCTCCACACTTGGTAGGTTGGGCTTAGATTGGGGTTTCCAGGGCAACAGGAGGAGTTCAGACAGAGTTCAGACAGTCCCTGCCTACGTTGCCAAGGGCATTGATTGATGGTGCCAGACTGTCTGGCTTGACAAATGGCAGACTAACACAACAAACGGGGCTTGGAATGAACAGATGTTTGTTTGGAACAGGGCCTCACAAACAGCTTGCTCACGAACAGCAGAATGGGCTGTTCATGGCTTTTTTTGGTTCGTACTGCTGTTTGTGCCCATCTCTAGTTCCAACATCTCTGGTACATGTGATCTAAAAGAACTTTTCTCCCCACATGCTGTTTTGGCATCTGTAATGTTTTGCTTAGTTTTGATACCATACTGTAATGATTTGCTTAGTTTTTAACCTTTTAATCCTTTTGTTTTGGACCTTAAATTCAGCTCCTCCTTATATTATATTACCTTAAACTTATACCTCAGTAGGGCTCTGGTCACAGCCAACACACTTTTTAATTCCACTCTCACAGAGCTTAGATGTTCTCTACTTTGCCCAAGCTTTTACCTTGAGAACACCCTCCCTTTTTAGTTTGTGTGACCTTCATATTGCTACCCCCCAAAAAAGTTTTCGCTGCTACCAAAGGCTTTCTCCATTGGTTTCTTCTGCTTAACTGATACTACAGAAAGACTTAGTTATAGACAGTAGTTTGACAGAACAGTCAGCATGTGAGGGTGATGTGTGGTAAAAAAGGATTTTTTCCCTTAAAAGTTGAATTTGTTTGTAAATACATCAACATGATGGTTGTAGAGTTTTGATAAGCATATTGATTTCAAAATAGTTCTTAAGCTTGGCAGTTTCAAATATTTCTTCTTAAAGGTATTTTCACATACTCTCAGAGGAGTTAGCCGTGTTAGTCTTTCCTCCATGTATCTGACGAAGAGAACGTAATTCTCGAAAGCTTATGCTACAATAAAATTGGTTAGTCTTAAAGGTGCTACTGGACTCTTTTTTATTTCACATACTCTGTCACACAAAATAATTTTTCACACAAGTCTTCGCTGTCAGAATAAACTCTTTTCACATCCACCTAGATATAGATTCATTCAGGCCCTTCCACACAGCTTGCCTAGATAGAATAATCTCTCAGATATACACAGGCACACACACAGTTTGCCTGACTTAGACAGAATTTGGCTCTCAGGCTTCCACACAGCATGCCTGATTTAGCCAGAATCCACTCTCTGAGAAACACACAGACTCTCTCAGAAACACACTGTTTCATTAAACTTGGCAGAATAAATGCTTTCTCTCAGAAACACACAGACAATTCAGACATCACACTGGTTGCCTGACTTAACTAGAATAACCTCTCTCTAAGACACATAAAGGTTGACAGAAAACTTCCCTCAGCTTTGTCTAAAAATTGCAGTACACACTGCTTCCTAGGGAACAGCAACCTTCCAGTCAGATTGCACTCACTCACCCATCCAGTCTCCCTCCTTTTCTCAGAGGTCTACATTTAAACTCCCAGCAACAATTATCAAAACCCCCACATTAGCAAACAGACATAAACACAAACTTGATTACTTGAAAAGCACTACAGCATCTTACTCCTAACTCTGTACCCAATTCCAAAAGTGTTTTTTTAAAGTTTTTTTATTTTTTTATTACCTACATCAACTAACAATACAGAGGGAAAGAAGGGGGGCAGGGGAAGGAAAGAAAAAAAAACAGCAACATATAACAACACTACACTACAAATAATGCTTTCCCTTCATACTGCCATTATTAAAAAATTAAAACTTTGTAAGATATTGATGGAGTGGTTGACCTTGCAAAATACAGATTACAATCCAAATTAAGTCTTCCTCCCCCCCCCCCGGGCCTCGGATGCAATTCTCTCTGAGCAACTGCAACCGCAGTGCTCGTTCCCTCCCCCCCCCCTTCAGACTTCAAATCCTTTTCTTCTTACTTGGTGTCTTGCTGAAATTCTTGATTTTTGTCCTCAAAATCCCTTAGTTGATCTTCTGATGTTATCTTGTAAGCTTGATCTTTGTAACTAAACCAGATACCTTCCGGAAATAGCCATTTATACTTTATTCCACGTTCCCTCAGAAGGGCTGCAAACTTTTTATACTTAAATCTTCTTTTCCAAACTAAAAATGGAACGTCCTTCAGTATCTTAAATTTATTACCCAGAAAGTCCACATCCGCATTGTATGAGTTGTATAGGATAGTGTCTCGGATCCTCTTAGATGAAAAATCGATGATGATCTCGCGAGGCAGCTGACGCTTCGTTGCATATTTTGAAGAAGCCCGACGGACTTCCAAAATGGCGCTTTTCACCTCTTCTTTAGTTGCCCTCGCGGGTGTCGCCAATAGTTCCGAGGCCAGACCCCATAAATCCTCATTTTCCTCCTCTTTCACATTCTGGAGGCGCAAAATTGTCTGTGTTCGTTCCACTTGTAGCCTGATCAGCTGGTTCTCCACCAGCTTTAACTCTTTATTCGTTGCCCTCACAAGTGACGCATTTTCCCGAGCAGACTTCTCTGCCCCCCCGCTACTTCCTTAATGGTTTTCACTTCGCTCTCAATTAAGCCCACCCTTTGATCTGTTTCATTCAGCTTGTCAACAAAGGGCTTTATGGCTTCGATAACCGACCTCTTCACCAAGTCCTCGAGCGACTCTCCTTTCCCCTGCAGGGCAGCCGAGATTGACTTGCCCAAAGCGGGACTCTGCTTTTTTGCTGCCATTTGGGGGGGGACGCCGACCAAATTCTGAAACTCAGCGAGGGGGAAGAACGAGCCTTCTTAGCTTCAGATCCCACCACTCCGCGTGCGCTTGTAATAACAGAAGGGATTCGCTTACTTACAGGCTTCCGCCTAGTTCTGCTCTTTGCCGTTTTCCATGGCCCGGCAGCACTCGAGGTGCCACGCATGTCTGCCGGCCTCCATAGGAACAAACGGGCAATTTACCCCCTGCATCGATTTCAGGGGGCTCTTCCTGCCGCGTTCCGGACCCTACCTCCCTCACTGGGAGTTCTGGGGGCTAATCTTCGCAGATCAGCCGCCCGGTCAGGCTGCTCGGGCGCTTCCTCTCGGACCTGCGGAGAGGAGCGTCCGACACGGCCGAGAAAACTCCCCAATTCCAAAAGTGTTGAGTGCAAAATCCGTATAATCCAGGGAACGCTGGATCATTGGTCTGGACCTTTTTGGAGGGAATATTTGCATAACCCTGTCCCCCAGGGTAGACCTAGCACATTTGCACAACCCTCTCCACCGGGGGAGGGGGGGAGCTAGCACTTAACTTATTTCCTCATGCATGCTTCTTTTTGAGCACGTGAAGTGCATGCACACTACCAGCACTTGTGCAATGATGACACTTCTGGGAAGTGATGGCATCACGCCAGACATGCTTCATGTGAGGAAAATTCAGCCTGTTTGGGACCAGAATTTGCTCCAGCAAAGCATGGGAGCTCATGTACGGATGGCGCAGTGATGTCACTTCATTGTCACATCCCACCAGGAGTGCACCTGGTGTATGCTTTCCTAGGTAGTCTGCTGGTGGCGGGTGATCTCTGGGGTGTTTACCACCTCCTGCCAATTGCCTAAAATTGGGAGGCAATGGGGCAAACCCCTGGGAGATTACCCACCACCAATAGATAACTGTGAAGTGTACCCCCAACTTAATGATTGGTCAAATATAAATCCACTAACAACAAACCCTGTTGTGGGAAAAAATACAACGGGCTCTAGAATGGGGGGGGGAGGCAGGTATTGCCTCCTCCTCTGCACCTGATCCCAGCTGGGTGAAGGATGGGATGGGCATTTCCACCTGTTCCTCTCCTGATCCCAACCGGGTGAAGGAGGGGTAGACATTGCCACTTGCTCTGTGCTGATCCCAACCAAATGAGGAGGGGTGGGCATTGCCACCTGCCCCACTCCTGATCCCAGCTGGGTAAAGGCAGGGGGCAGGCATTGCCATCTACTCCTCTCCTGATCCAGACAGGGTGAAAGCGGGGGGTGGGGATTGTCACCTGCTCCGCTTTTGATCCAGGCCACATGAAGTTGGATTGGGGGCGCACAATGCCACCTGCTCCACTCCTGATCCAGGCTGGGTGAAGTTGGGAAAAAAGAATGGAAGAGTATTTTCCTTCGAGAAAGCTTCTTTACAGTTAGGTGAAGTTGGGGGCACACAATACCACCTGCTCTGCTCCTGATCCCAGCCGGATGAAGGCAGGCTGATCCATTCCTGATCCCGGCTGAGTGAAAGCGAAAAAGTGGGCATTGTCACCTGCTCTTCTCCTGATCCTGGCTGGGTGAAGAGGGGTGGGCATTGTCACTTGTTCTGCATGTGATCCCTGCTAGATGGAGGTGGAGGACAGGCATTGCCACCTGCTCCGTGCTTGATCCCGGTCAGGTGAATGCAGTGGGTGGATACTGCCTCCTGCTCCACTCCTGATCCCAGCCAGGTGAAGTTGGGGGCAGGCATTGCCTCCTGATCTGCTCATTATCCTGGCTGGGTGAAGGTGGGGGACAGGCATTGCCACCTGTGCCTGATCCTGGCCTGGGTTTCCCACTACAGCAATGCCCTCTGGAGCCACACCAGGGTAGAAGAGAGTTGTCTAGAATATGCGTACTCTTTTATATAGTGGGATTCCTTTCTATGAAGTGTCTGAAACACAGACAAGTAAGAAGGGTACCTTTTTCAACTTCATCCTTGAAATGCTTGATGTGCCTCATAAAGAAGTTCTAAAGGCCAAGGAATCACTGTATATTTTGAATTAATTTGAAACTATATACTTTTATTTATTTTCTAAGTTCTAGTATTTCCTTTTCCCAATTTCATTGTTTGTTTATCTGTGTGCACTTAGAATTAACTTTTTAAAAATTAGATATTAATTCTGTGAGAATTTCGGTGTTAAACACCCCCTATGAGCCAGCTGCTCAGCTCATGCTATAAGAAAGATTGATTTACAGGTGACAAGAAACTTGTCTGGTTCTTTTTCCTTGGATAAAGAAAGTGTGTTCTCTGTCATACATATGCATACTCTAACAGTGGAGATCCATGACTGGTCTGGGAAACTTTGTTGGTGTTGCAAAGAGTTAACACACCCTCCCCATGATGGTTGTTCTACTTATGGTCTGAAGATATTGTTGGTTGTGCATAGTGTCTCTTTAAAATGTGCCCTGCAATGGATCCTGCACTTCTTTACAAACTGGACTTATGCTAGATTTCCTGCACATTGGGCAACATTTCAAAAACCAGCTTTTTTCCACATTTCTATTATACAAGAACCATTTTCCCCCTTTCTCTGAGTTATTGGAAGACATCTGCAGTTTTATACACAAAGCTTTAAAAAAGCAGAATGGCTTTCAGTAACGTTTCACTTTTATGCAATCTACTCTTTAGTGTCTTCCTAAATCTTTGTTGCCTTTCACACTGAAATAATGTTCTAACATCTAATTTTTAAAAGTTCTGCTTTTGTGGCTGAATGATTCATGGATACTTCGGTGTCGATATTGAGCACATCGTTAATACAGCATATTTTTTGGTGACATACAAACAACCAGTTGGCAGTCTCTTAAAAATAGTTCTCATATATTTTCCATTTTCTTTTATTAGTCCTTCAGAAACCATAAGCAAACAGAATTAATCAGAATGGGAAAACATTTCCAAACATACAGATGTATAGTCTGCTAACTTAAAGCTGCTATTATAGAATCTGGAATTATTGTAAAAGTTCACAGGTTCACATTACATGGACTTGTGACATAAGGCAGTCCATATCTGAATTGCTAAATAGCTTAGTTCTAAGGCATTGGGGTAATTGGTAGGTGTACTTTCCAAGTACAGAATTCTCTCCTCACAGTAAGTAGTAAATTCATGCATTCTCAGCATGACAGCATAATCATAAGTTATACAAAAAATGACAATGCCCTATTATTGAGCAGATACTCACTGAGTCTTATGGAAAATGCAACGATCTTTGTCCACAAAAGTTAGTAGCAAGAACTGGTAGTTGCTTTGGGACAACCCCTCTCCGATGTGCAAAATAATGTGGTAGAGGTGACCTAAATCATAAACTTTTGCCAAGTTCATGTCTCTAAAAAGAGACCACTTGATACTTCCTCCCTGGCATGCCCTTGACTTAGTTTTAGTCACAAGGTCTGAAAGAGCTAATCAAAGATAACACAGATGTGCTTGGCATAAAGTCAAGAGACAGCTCTCATGGGAACAATATATTCTGTGATTCTTCCTAGTCTAGCAGAATCAGAGATGCTGGAATAATGGTTCTCTCAAGGTATTTCAGAAGTAGCTAGTGTACACCTTTGCAAAATAAAACTTTCTAAAAAGTTGGAAAAGAAACAACTATAGCTGCAATCTTATGTACATTTATCTAGAAGTAGGTCCCACTGGAACTTGCTTCTGAGAAAACATGTTCAGAATTGCAGTGTTAGAACTTTTCAAAAGATTTATCTTGAGACTAGAAGTCCAGTTATATTCAAATGGTTTTAGCCACCATATTACTGCACTTTGGTTTGACCAACTGACTTTTTGTTTGGAACTAAATTCTGACAAAGTATTTTCAAATACCAGTTTTCTTTGTCATCACTCAAGTTGCCTTGACAATGGAAGGATCTATTCAAACTTTAGGAATAGTCAGATTTATCTCATAGTGAAATGAACATTTTATTATATATATAGCAAATCATGGGAGAGGGGGAGAGGGGTGGAGTGTTATGCACATCTTCTGCCCTTTATTAGCCTTTGTTAGCATTTTTAAATGATAGCTAGGTCATCTTTCCTTGTCAGTCATCCCAAATAAGGGTGGCCACAGGTTACAAATTATTTGGACACAAAACAGAAGCTCTCTCTTCTCACGTTCTTTTACTGTGCTCTCACCTTGGGATTCATGCCAGTTGGCATAAAGGACTGCTTGGATCTCCATGTTGACCACATATTGCCAAACAATGGGAAGAAGCATAAACTCAAGATAATGAAATTAGAGAAATTAATTAAAGGTACAAGCCCTCAGAGAATTAAGTGCCCATTCCTTTAAGTATATCTATTAGGGATATATCTGATCAGTTTGTCATTGTGTTCTCCATCTTTTTATCAGTCCTGTTGCCCATAAGTAATCTGGAGTGTGTTCATGGTTCTTTTATTAAATCTTTATAAATTGAACACTAGAAGTCTGGTTTCTGTACCCCCTCCCCAATACCATGTCCTGTTCTTAATCATGTTACCAAAGGGGAGGGGGCAAGTTGACTCCTTCATCCCTGCAAAAGGGTGTCCACTTATTTCCACTGGAGCTCAGCTGAGTGTGGCAGCAAATGGAATGAAGAGGAAGGGCCGGTATGTGTCTTTGGAGACATACATGGCTAGAGTACCACTCCTTCAGCTGGATATACTCTACCAGTTGAGGGGTGGTTGTAGTGACAAAAAAAGTTTAATCTGGGAGTAGAAGGAAGTAGGCCCATCACTAAGTTATGACTTGGAACAACCTTAAAACTTAAAAATTCTGACAAGGAATGAGTCCAGTGTCTTTCAAGGACCAGGGTCACCCCGCCACAATTTCAGTATTTTAATGACTGTTGAACAGGATCACTCAAAACCTAGAAATATATCATTGCATTACACCAGTGGTTCTCAGACTTTAGCAATCCAGGACCCCATTTCGGATTAAATGTGTTTGTGGACTCCCATCCCTTTTCACCTCCCTCACCAATGCTTGCCATGCAATGCTATTAACATAGATTGAAACAGACTTTAAAAAGCAAAGGGATTTGTGACCTTGATGAATGGTCTGAAGCGCTGGCACAGAGGTCAAAGCTGTCTCTTAAGGGCCACACATATTTGATATATAAAGATGAGAATTGATATAGAAATCCTAAGTCCAAATCCATATGAAATATCATTAGAAATATATTTACAAAAAATCAGATGCCAGTATGATCCTGCTACCAACCTTGGTTTCCTTATTACAGATGATTCTTGCAGGGAAATCTTGTTTGCATTGCCAGTAGCCTGCATTTCTCTGGCTTTATGCATGAAAATGACCGAGTTAACAATGAATAGAACTGGGTGAATGGGAATCTTTAAAATCCTCCCCTGAAAATATACAGTGAAAAGACAAGTGTATTGTGCTTAACCTTTATTTCAAGTGGCTTTCTTGCTGGCTATAAATGTTTTACATTTTCTTCATGTTTGTTTTGCATGCCTGTTCTCTGTTCTGTTCTGACTCCCCTTTCTGAGATTTTTGTTTCTCACTGAGATGGCAAATGACTGAACAGTAGGAAAGTGCCTGTAGTCAGAGGATGGCAAAAGTTCACACTGATGACTCGGGGCTCAGCGGGCGAGCATTTCATATACCGTTGCTGCTCTGTGACAATTGATACACTGGCTCAGCGATGAATTGCACTTTTCTTTATCATTGCCGGGCTATGAAGAGTTTTGTTTCAATGATTTTCTGCCACTATATGAGAGTAATAGGGTCTGTGACCGCTAGTTCAATAGGAGAATAAGGGTTTCCTCAATAAGTTTCTAGCAATAGAGAGTAGGTACCACATCTCTCTCATTTCACTTTTTGAAAGATGAACCTTCAGGGTTCATGGAAGCCTAAAGCAACAAGAATCTGCAGATTGTGAGGGTCATTTCTCTCATAAAACATTTCAGCTTCATGATGGAATCATAGAGCTTCAATGACCTACCGGGATGAAGAATAGATTGGGCTGAATGATCTGTAATAGACAGAATATTGAAAGTATTTGCACTTACCACACTGGCAGAATTACTCTTATTTGAGATGGGTGTGGAAAAGATTGGGAGAATGGGTAGGACAATACAAGGCCATGGGATCAAATTTCAGCTCTTCAATCACATATATATGCCCTAAATATTTATGTATTTTGGACTGTGAAGCCATCCATCCAAACTGGCTTTCAGAAAGACTCTAAAAAAATATTGCACAAAATGTTTATAACAGTTCTCAAAAAATGACAATAGTCTTGGCACAGATTTAGAAAACCACCAGTACCACATTTCTTAGTAACTGTAATCTGAAGACTCATATGAATGCAGGTGAGTCCCTAACACTGCAGCCTTCCTCACTTAATCTAAGCAATTATTCCAGTGGATGGATGCTGCCATGGAGAAGGTCCAATTTCTTACCACCCATGATGTTACTTGACTTGGTGTGGGGAACTACTGGCTTGATGTTAATTGGTGTCATGGCTCATATGGAGAGAGACAGTTTTTCAAGTGTATAGGTCCCTGGACAATTTATTTATATATTTATTTAAAACTTTTTTTTATCATACTCTTCCGTGAACTAAGGCCCTCGAGGAGGCGAACAATTACACAAGTCCCATTCCCAGATTTCTAAGAAGCAGGACAGGTTTTGAAGAGTTTCATATGATCAGACAAGTAGCCTATCAGCAATAAATCCATCTTCTCTAGGATAGTTGAATTTCCTACCAATATCTCTCCAGCTTGTTTTTCTTCAGTGAACACAGACCAACTGCAGTATTACTACCGGAAGCCAGAACTAGAAATGTCAGCCAAGACTATGAGACCAAAGAAGACCAATCACATAAACAGAGAGGGAATTATGAGTCAAATAATCACCCAACTATTGCAAGGAATTTTGCATTGAAAGTCCATTCATTATGAAACTTTACCACGAGATCACTGGAATATTAACGTTTAGCAAATGTGAATCTGCTGCCCCACAAACTGCAAATACTTTGTAAAGAAGGAGAGGAGAGAAGCAATGACCTTTGCAGTTAAAAATCATGCATACATTTTAGAAAGGTAATGGCATGTCTATCTATCACTGAAATAGGAGGCAGAACATGGGGACAAATTAATGATTATTTGTAAACCTAGTAACATTCTCAAGGACAACTTGTGTTACTACACACTCTTTGAATATGAATGGTGGAAGTTTAAATGGAACAGCCAGTGAAAAGTTATACCAAAATTACCATGGCATTTATGGGAACATATAATTAAGTAGGAAGAGCTTTCATGATTAACAGCATAGTGACCTGTATGGTGTTCCAGTTGTTGTTTGCATGTTTATTGGGGCCATTAATGACATAACTCAAGCTTCTGCTCTTCCATAGAAGTCGTTTATAAGGAAGAATTTGTAGCTAATCAAAGGGGGCGATTTCAGACCTAAGTCTACTTCTAATTTTCAATTGATATATTGATTCAACACATCCACCACCCCCTGCAATAATTTTCATTCAGAAGAAATAGTCTTCTGAGGTAATATTTCATATGGTTATTAGAAAATCCCATGTTGTCAAAAGAATTTACTCCCAAGTAAATCAAATACAGAATTGCAGCTCTAAGTGTACGTCCACTACTTTTTCTGGTACACACACACACACACACACACACACACTTCTTTTCCACCCAAGGTGGTGAACATTACAAGAAAACATTAAAACATTTGAGAATTAAAAAGCATTTAAAATACAAATACATATGTAAAATACTCAAGTCAAGTCAAGTTTATTATTACAGTCTGTGACCAGTACATACAAAACCATTTGCAAATCAGTTTAAAACAGTTGAGACTGGATACAGGAGAAAAACGATGAATAAATATGAGAGTAGAAAAATAAGATCATCATAAATTAGTTGTTTAAAATGGTTAAAATACATTCCGTCTGCCTTATGTGATTTACGTTGCTTGTAGACCTGGGCACACAATCTTGCTACTTGACATGTTGTCTGGTGATTCCGATCAGACAAAAGATAATCAAGTTTCATCTTATTTGAACTTCCAGGGAATCTTTCTACTAATGGACTGATGGTTTCTGCTCTAATTTTACTGTGACTTGGGCACTTAAAGAAGATGTGCTCCATTGAGTCAATTTCTCTTAAGGGACAGGAGCAAAGCCTATGAGAGTAAGGGACAGCTTTAAACTTTCCTTCCAGAATGGCAGAGGGTAGAGTCGAACTTCTAGCTAAAGTAAATGCCCTTCTGGAGTTACTGGATTCAAGAAAGTAAAAATAGGCTGCAGGAGTGGCAATATATTTAGTAGTATCAGAAGAAATAGAACCTGGTGCTCTAAGTAAATCTGTTTGTCTTTCAATGTCTGTCACTCTCTGCTTAATGAGTGATTTTGCCCAGTCTAACCTCATGACTAGCAAACTTTGAGGGGAAAGACCCAATTTTCCCAGGGATTTCCGAGTATATATAAAATACTTAAAACAATCAAAATATTATATAAACATATAAATATAAACACATAAAATGCAGAAATAGAAGACTAATAATGCAAAAAAGTCTTCATTCAGTAGTGGAAGGCAACAATAGAGGAAGACAGACAAATCTCCCTGGGGAGGGTGTTCCAAAGTCCTGGCACCACAATCAAATAGACCCTTTCTTGGGCTGCCATCCTTCTAGTTTCAGCTGGTGGGGAAACTCAAAGCAAGGCCTCTAAAGATGATCAGAGTAGTTAGGTTGGTTCATATGGGAATAGGCAGTCCTTCAGGTATGCTGGTCCCAAGCCATATATGGCTTTAAAGGTCAATGCTAGAGGTGGGCACAAACCGAAATATGAACCAAAATTCATCATGAACTGGGCCGGTTTGTGGTTCACAAACTGGCAGTTTGTCAGAGCCCATTTCTGACGAACCATCACAAATTTTAGGCTGGTACATTTGGTTTGTTTTTTGGTTCATCACTGCAGACAGCCTGGTGCCGATCAATCAGTTTCCTAGGCAACGGGGAGGAGGATAGGCTTTCTGCAGCCCCAAAAGTGACTTTCTGCTGCCCCAGAAGTGACATTTTCATGAACCAAGTGAACCGGTTCACAAACTGGAGCAAGTTAGTGAAAGTTCACAGTTCGTGAAACACGACAAACCATGAACTGTACAGTTTGGTATTTTCCTGTTGTGCCCACCTCTAGTCAATACCAGCACCTTGAAATGGGTCCTGAAGCGAACTGGGAGTGATATAGTGCTTCTGATCCACTCCAGCTAGAGTTCTGGCCGCATCATTCTGTACCAACTGTAGCTTCCAGATAGTTTTCAAGGGCAGTCTAGTGCAAAGTGGTAAAAGGCAACCAACAACTGTTGTTTATCCAACAGAAGCCCCATGTCCAGGAGCATCCCTGACCTACAAACCTGCTCTGTTAGGGGGGATGCAATCCTATCTAGAATAGGAGATCCCACCATTCTCAGGTAAGTCCCTCCCACACACAAACACACTAGAAGTACATTTGTTTTATGTATTGTCGAAGGCCTTTGTTTTGTTGGGGTTAAGTTTCAGCTTGTTAGCCCTTATCCATATCAAAACTGCCTCCAGTCCAGCCCAGAACATGTCCAAGCACACACTAGAAACAGCTTGAGCAATCCATATTTAATTCCAAAAGGAATGGTGTCTCCTATGGCTTGACTTCCAAGCTTTGCTATGAGGGGAGAACAAGTCAATACTGTCTTCCATTACCTGTCTTTGTTCCTGCAAGCTGGCACCTCTGTCCATAAGCTGGTGTCTTACTTACTTCTGTCCATTCACACACAACTTCCACATCCTGACACAAGCAAACATTCTTTGTAAATGAAAATGCAGGAAGAGCAGAACAGGAATATCTCAGAACAATGAATGAACAGAAGTAAATGAAAGAAATGTTTCACATAGTCGCCATATTTGTTCCACAGAATTAGAAACATGAAGCATATGAATTGAACAAGAAGTATTTAATATACTGGCAGTTAACTTGTTAAGCAAAGGACTGATCCAGCTGTCAGGCTGCACCACAGCAGGACAGAGATCCCATGGTTCAATGCTCCTCACTGTTAAATAACCTTGTCTGAAGCAAGCTCACTTTCCTGGGGGGAAAACCTGCTCCTCTTCACCTTTGCTTAGTTTGCTGTCAGTTGATTTGCATCTCTTCCAGTTAACTACCATTGAAAAAAATGAAGATAATAGAAAACATATCTTTGTCCTGACCACTTGATCATGTCAGGATTTGCTCAGGCGAGACAGCAGCAAAACTTGGCTGGGAGCAAAAGATGGAGCAAAGCCATGTACAGTTCCAGCAGTACATATCTTGGCTTCAACTAATGTGTATGTAGAAGTTCCCATGCAGGCTTTCTTAATCAGATTATAAATAGAAAAGATTCAGGAATGCCAAAAATACCTCCAGGTTCAAAGCATCAAATGAAAAATATAATGAGTAGATTTAAAATACAGCAATTATAATTAAGGAATATGTGCATTTCAAGTTCCAGAATTTAAAACAAAACAAAAAATGAAATGATCCTTGCTTAGGATTTACGTATTTGAGGAAACCATCACTTTTTCTAAATTTAACATTTGCTGGCTTAAGCAGTCGCTATAATATTTAGTTTGAAAGTGCCATCCATAGTAAACCTGTGCAAACCCACAATGCATAAACCCACAACAGGGTCTGTTTTACAACTGGCTTCCTGAAAGGTGAAGTATTTGCACTTTGTTGATCAAAGATCTGCTGCATAGGGCCTGATTAAACTGCAGAAGCATCACAGTAGCCATGTTCCATTGGTCAGTGCAGTAGCCCATTGTCAGCACGTAACTGAGAGTTTTCCTGTCAAGGTTGGGTGGCTGACTGTATGGTGCTTCAAGTGACAAGTGTCTTTGATACCTCCTCTGTTTATTCAGCTTTTAAATGTGGCATGTGGTATGAGTTGATGTTGCCAGGCAATTTCTAAGACCTGTATCCAACCAGTTTGCTCTGAAATGCAACCCTTGCCCCTAACATTTTCTTAGATATTGCCAGGGATTCTGGGCCATAGCTCTCTGGTTCTGCGCTCCTTTTCTTCCATTGTTTTCCTGCGTAGTCTTGCCTTTTTGCTGCACCCATTTTTGTTGCTGTTGTGTGCCATTTTTATGTTACATGCCATTTTTATGACCTATGCTATTTATATGAAAATAATATTTAAATGCAATATTTTTGTGGCAAACCTTGAAAATGAAGAAACAGAACAAAGAAAGACTTCAGTCTTTGATTCACACATTGAGAAACAAAATGGAAATAAGGATTTCTTGTTTCATTTCCTGTCTACCATTTGGTCTACTACTTGTCTATCTTTCTTGTCTACCATTTGGTCACCTCCCTAATGGTTATGTGGTGAGACAGCTTTACACCTGTGATTTAAGGTCCCTCAGGATGTTCCTGTTTGAGATGAATTCAGACATATTCCTGTGTCAGTGGGGTAATTTTAACTGCTCTGCCTGTCATAGTCCTTAAGATATCAAACAAAGACTAATTATCAGTACGGGAAGATAATTAATCTTTATCAGATCTATGATGACTTCCAAGTGCATGGCTAGTGTTTCTGGAGTATTCTCAGCATGAAAATTTTGAATTGGATTAAGGATCTATTCTGCATTGATCAATGTGGCATCATGTCTAGCTCCTGCCTTTATGAAGGCAATATGTGATCATGTAGGGAGAGTTGCAAGAGGATTTCACGTGTGTCTTTTAGGAAGAGCTGTTCCTTTGTGAAATTTTGGTGTGTATGTCTTGTCGTGGGTAGTTGCAGTGATTAATAGTTACCCAACAGAATTCAGTACACTGGGATGAATATTTGAGAGGCAATAGCATGTGAACCTAATTGGCATCTAAACAAAACATATGCAGAGGGGAGGAAAGTAAAATGGGCTATAATAGGAAGTCATTTTTCACTCCTGCTCAAAGACAGAACAGCAGAGTTAAAATTCTAAACCTCACCCATTGAAACACTGCATCTGTATGGAGTCATGGTAAAGAATGGCTTGCTCTGTAAATTTAAAAAAGGGAAATAATGGCTGTCTAGTGAAATAAGCAGCTAGGATGTCCCATTTTAGGTCTGCCTGTTCTCTATTTTTTTAATGTTTGCAGACTCTAAAATGAAGTTGTAGTTTATAATTGTGTTAACAAATATATGAGTTTTCTTGGGGCAGGGAGTGTTTTCTGAGCCCACATACAGAAACAAAAATCCCAAATGGCTAACAAGGAAAAAAGATCAAGGAGTCCTTTTTGTTGCAGAGACTGGTAATGTGGAAGAGCTCATGCCACATTTTGCCCTGCCAATTTTCCATTTCTTCTGTTTTTAAAAATCACATATTGCTGAAGTTTCTCTCGTTTCATGTTCTTCTGTGTTTATCTCAAAAAAACTTTGTCAGAGATCTGTGAGGAAGATAATTGAGGCTGTCAGCTAATCTCAAAAATCCAGGAGAAAAAGACCACATCAAAAGACTTTTCAGACAATTATTGTCATTTCAGACTGGCTACACCCCTCTTATTTTTGCTATATGTGCTATTGCACCACGAGGCTCCATAATAATAAAGTATTTAACATTTACCAGGTGGTGGTGAGGAAAAACAGCGATTTCTGAAAGTCCTTGGGGCCCATTTTTGAACTGCTTATCCTGGAATCCCAGTTGGAAGTAGAGATGGGCACGAACAGCAACACAAACTAAAATAAGCCACGAATAGCCCAATCTGCTGTTTGCGAATAAGCTGTTCATGAGGCCTCATTCTAAACAAAGAGGTGGTTGTTGCAAGCCTTGTTCATTGCTGTTCGTCAAGCCAGACAGTCTGGCACCTGCAATCAATTCCCTTGGCAACTTCGGCAGGGATTCTCTGAACTCTGTCTGAACTCCTGCTGTTGCCCTGAAAACCCCAATCTAAGCCCAATTTAGCTTGATAGGCAGGTCTTCCTTTCAGATGTAGAGCTCCAAATGTGTTACAAGAGAGCAAAGACCTGGGGGGTTGGGGGGAGAGGGCTCCCAGCTCTGGCTTTGCAGACAGTGAGGGAGAGACAGTTGCTGTTGGCATTTTGAGAGAGAGAGTGCATTGGAGCTTGAATTTTCTTTGTGTGTGGTGGGATACGGATCTGCCCCTTCAAGTTCCAGGGCTGCTGCCAGGCTCTGGGGCCAAGCTATTATTTATTATTGGTACCTTTCCTGCTGCCTGTTCACATAAGGTTTCTGGGAGTGGTGCAGTAGGGATCTACCCCTTCAAGTTCCAGGGCTGCTGCCAGGCTCTGGGGCCAAGCTATTGTTTATTATTGTTACCTTTCCTGGTACCTGCTTAGGTCAGGTTTCTGGGAGTGGTGCAGTAGGGATCTTGACCAAACTTGGATGATGGCTGGAGGAGAGCCTGCTGGCCCCCACGAACATCAAACCATGAACATGTTTGTGAACAGGTCATGCACGAAAGTGTTCGTGAGTCTCTGTTCATGGATGGCAATGAACAACAAACATCATGTTCAGGTTTTTTTTCTGTTCGTGCCCATCTCTAGTTGGAAGACATTGAGAGAGCAGCCTCAAGTACAGCAATAGCCCTATTCTGAAACTTTGCATCAGGGCTACTAGTAGTTCCTTCTGCCTTTTCAGGTTGTCTGTGTGATGGGAATAATATAATAAAATGGTAATGAACCAAAGGTTTATTTGAAGAATAATTCATGTACCCACCAAACAGAGAGGATGTATTAATTTGTTTTTTTCTATTATTTATAATTGCCTTTCTCACTGAGAAAATGCGGATTACACCAAGTAAGTCAATACGATCAATGGCTGGGGCATTCAATAAAATACAGTAATGTATGAAAGTAGAAAGAACTTGCTTCCAGAGTAGAAACAGGCCCAATTCTCATACTTGGAAATCATCATGCATTACCTAAACAATGAAAAATGGCCACAGCAATCATGGAAATTGTAGCAAGAGATGATGTATATCAGCTTGGAATAACCTAGCTTCTGTCTTCTTTAGACATTCCAGTCGTATTTTAGATTTTAAAAGTGAGAATGCAGTTTTAATATCTTTTAACAGTTCTAGCATCTCTGGTCTATGTGATATGATTCTAGATTTGCACTGTTTCTAGAAAATTCCAAGGTCTAGCATACCTTGAAAGTGGCATGTGTTTGGTGATTTATTGAAAAATGGCCACTATATGTTGACACAGAGATGACTTGTTGGAATAAAAAGGCTGCAACTTTATTGGTTTCTGGCTTATGGAGCCTTGGTGCAGCATAATATGCAGCTTCAAGCATTAGCTTCCCTGCCAGCCAGCCAATGATCCTCCTCACCTTTTCAGCCTGCCTGCTGAAGGAAGAAACCATGGGATGACAAGCCTTAGGATTCACATGGGCACAAAGCTCTGCATGGATCCCCCTGCCTCCTGGGAGTGAGCATGCCCTGATAGCCCACGTCTGGGCATGTCCCTGAAATGACTCACTTAAAGGGATCCTTTAAGAGCATCCCTAAGTATGGAGAAACTGGGCTTGCAGCGCTTCCCCCCCCCCAAAAAAGGATCTGAGCCCAGTACCAAAACTGCCCTTCCCAAAGTTGTGACAGAAATAGAATAGCCTAAAGCATAAAAAAACAAAATGACACCAGGACATTACAGGCCCCAAGAGCAGCCATCAGCAAAGAATCCTCTAGAGTTTAGACCCAAGAGTAATCAGAAATGCCCAACAATCCCTAGAAATGAGGATGGGATGGGTGGGAAGCTGGTTCAGGAGCAGATTGCTGGGTGTCCGGCTGGCTCAGCTATTTAACCCAAGCAGGTGGACCAGAGGGGAGCCTTAGCCCTCTAGGTCCAACAACGCCCCCCCCCCCGCCACCAGCTAGCAAGTTGTTGATTTAAAGCTGGAGCTGAGTGTGCAGCCCTGCAGAGACACCTGGGAGCTGCCAGGCTCCTAAGAAGATGGTGACCATTGCATGCCTCACCCCATGGACTGTAAAGACAGCCCCAGGTAAGTCCAGGGCTGGGTACTTATAGTGATGCTTCCACACATTCAGGCTCTGTACCTGCACTGTTGTATCACAAACATGGCTTGTAAGGGTGATACACATTCTAAATCTTAAGTATTAGCCATGCTTTATTTAAATGATTGTTGTATTTGTGCTGCTGAAAGCTGTGTTACATAGTGCTAAATGCTGCTGTCCGAGTGCACATTTCTGCATTTGTGGCACACCCTTGATATACTTGCTATTTCACATAATATAAGCATGTCACAACGTATAGCTTTTCTTCTTATCACTGCCTGTTGTTCTGCCCACAAAGTTGTTTTTCCTGAAACCACACCAATACCTATTCCAGTTATCTTCATATTAATAAAAATTGTACAGTTTGATCTCCTTCACACTTGTTACCATAGAATAACTGGTTGAGTATCAGTAATTGGTTGAAATCTGTTATTCTCTTAAAGTAATATCGGGGGGGGGGGGGCTAACTGCAATCTTAAGGAGAGTTACACTCTTCTAAGTCCTTTGATTTAAATGGATTTAGGACGGTATAACTCTGCTTAGGATAGCATTATCAGTGAATTACTTCTGGGAAATGCTTTTACCCAGCTAAAAACTGTTTTTACACCTTTATCTAAAACAGGGTTTTCCACAAATGGAAATAGAATACAAGGGAATGCAGCCATGTACCAGAAACATACAAGAGAGAATGGCATAAAGAAGTGACAATATATTGTTTGGAAGATTTATTATTTGATTTCCATTTTCATTATAAGTATACTTGTCTATTGGGATAAAAAAAAAATCCTTGTTTTACACATATGCTAACGGAGTCTGAATTGGTCATGACTGTCCAGGAAGAACATCTTGGAGACATGGTTGGTATCTCAGTGATACCAACCATATGGTGTGTTGCAGTGGTGAAACAGACAAATTCTATGTTAGGTATTATTAGGAAATGGATTGAAATAAAATATCCAGTATTGCTATTCCTTTGTATTGTAATTCTTGGAATTAGATCTGGAAAATTGTGTGTGTAAGTTCTTATCCCAACATCTCCAAAATATTTTGTAGAGCAAAACCAAAACAAACTGAAAGGAGAAACCAAAATCATCAGAGCAGTAGATCTAATGTTGCACGAGGCTGAGAAAATGAGTGTCTCGCTTTTTCTCCCTCTCCCATAATACTAGACCCCAAGGGCACCCAATATATTCAATAGGCAGTAAATTCAAGACAAGCAAAACAAAATACTTCTTTTCACAACTCATAATTAACTTGTAGAATTGCTATAAGATTTTGGAGCATTACATGGGAATTAAAACAAATTCAAGGATACATTCATCAGTGGCTATTAGCATTGATGACTGCATGAAACCAGTTACAAACCAGTATTAGCATTGATGACAGCATGAAACCAACTGAGAGAGCATTCCACTAGACTGGAGCCAGAGCCAAAAAGGCTCGGGCCCTGGTTAAGGACAAATGAACATCTTTGGGGCCAAGGACCACCAGCAGATGTTGATCTACAGAGTATAATGCCCTCCAAGGAACATACAGGGAGAGATGGTTGCAAAGATATGCAGGTCCCAGTCTTCGTATCATATCCCACTTGAAGTCCTTACAAGACATCAAGACATCTGTTGGTCACTGCAGGAAAAGAGAGGATACCAGACTAGATGGTTGTCTGAATCCATCAGGGCTCTCTTATGTTTTCTTTTTAAAAGAAAGGCATATTTGGAAGCCTCCAGTATGATTTTCTTCCCTATGCCAGTGCTTCTAACCAAATCACCCCCCTCCCCACCTGTTTTGTCCACGGGAAAAAAAATGCAAGTCGTTTAAAAAGACTTTTTAAAAAGCAAGCTGGAGATTCAGTCTTTAATCTCATGAAATGTAGTTCAGTTCTAAGTCAAAGACTACAAGAAGGGCAGAAATATTTTATTTTCCAAAGACAGGATACTAAGAAGTTTCAAAGATCCTCATTAGAACTTATCTGCCTTAGAAGATAATATGAGCATTAGAGGCTGTTCAGTTTTAAACTTGTTTTTAAGATAGATATCGTCTGAAGAAGAGTGCTGTAGTCAAATTATATTCTCCCTGATGTGTGCAGCTATCCTCGTATATGCACAATGTGGGGAGGGGGGGGAGTGTTACTTTTTAATACTTTATAATAATGGAATCATCCGCAATGGTGAGTCATCCCCTTTTAAAAGCAACTGAATTTCCATATTTGGCCTGTTTACCTAAGTACATAAAAGTATTTAATTGCTTATAACAATAGTGATTTAGTGATGTAGAACCTGTGGACATAAATATAGTTGTTCTGATGAATAATAGCAGGTAGTCTGTGTCATGGTGGGGGGGGGTGATGAGAGGAACACAAGTGTTTGTGAGAGGACTTGCCCTACTTGCTCCCTTTCTCACCTTCTGTATGGGGCAGTGCCACAAGTCAAGCTGTGCCCTGTTCCTTATCCACCCATGCTTGTTGTGACAGGGGAGTATAAGATGCTTTGAATTATATGCAGGAGACCCACCTATCAGGAAGAATAGTCTTTCCCAAGGATGGAAATAATAAGCTGTTTTGATTGCAAGCTGAGCAGAGATCAGTTTCCTGCAAGGAGGTACCTATTTGTCCAACTGCCAGGAAGGGGCAAATTGGGTGTTTTTTTGGATGACCTGAGTGGAGCAATAAAGGAGGGACACATGAGTTCCAAACTGATTGGATAAAAGAATGCTGAGTGTCCCATGAAGGGCATCATTTCCCAAACTCTGAATTAGGTGAAGGGAAACCACCCAGGGGACCTCACCCCTGCCCACTGTAACAACAGTGGGGGAAAGGAAGATGAGTGCTTGTGAGAGGACTAGCCCTGTTTGGTCCCCTGTACAGGATAGTGCCACTGGTCATGTTCTGCCCTCTTCCTTGTCTTCTCATGACTTGAGGTGCAGATGTGTGGGATGTGTCCTGTTTCTAGCTCCCACCCAATGTTCTCCTGCCTGCTTTCCAACCTAGCCCCACCAGGATTCTTTGGCCTTTGTATGGGGAAAAAAAAACCCAGCCAGGAACAAAGATGAGAATCTTTGAACATAGTCTGAGAACATTAAAGAAAAAAAATCTTTATTTACTATAACACAAACTGCAGCTGCTAGAGCACAAGTACATAGGAAAAGTATAATGCAGCACTACAGGGTATTGAAGAACTAGGAAAGAAAATAAGACACATGAGGCTAATCTAAGCTTTACAGTCACTGTGACAGAAAAAGAATTCTTCTATTAGTCATATCACAATGTACATGGAAAGGTACATAAGTGCAATAAAACAGTGGAAACCTATAAAGGTGCATATAGATACTTAACAGGTCAAGTTTTGTGCCTGTATATTAATAAAGAATAATGTACATTTGGCCAGAAAGTCACTGTAAAGTGAATAAATTATTACAATGGTGTCAATAATAATTAACACGGGGAAGTAAACATGCACGTAGCTACATAATTAGTTCTGCCCATAAGAGATAATTAGGCTACTTTCCCTGAAACTATGTGCAATGTCAGACAATATAAAGCAAGAGAGAACACACACAGTGCCGGGTGTGACCATGAGAAATACCTACAGTGTGGAAGAGTCAAGTCTTCTATCTTACTTTTGATCCATTCATTCTTGATTATAAACAAAGCTTTTGGGAAAATAATTGCCCAGTAAGCTCATCACTGTTACTTCTGGATCTTCTAACATTCCTGTGAAATTTCAAATAACATGTTAAGGCACATATATCTGTTGCCACCCTTAAAACAATTACTTCCTATCCAGTTTATTCATCTAAACAAGAAGCATTTGTTTTGCACAATGCGTGATTTTATCTGAACCTGAACGAATGTTACCTGAAACAATTTGATGCTAATATTACTTTAAGTGGCTATTTAATTAAAATAAAAATGGAAGAGGGGGAGAGGGAGGCATGCTTTTGGATTCTGACTCTGTCTTTTGTCTAAAAGGATGGGGTTTTTCTTTGTGTGTCACACTGCCTCAAAGTTTGCTATTTTGATATAAATTATATTAAAAGTTGTTGATCTATGGATTTGATGGCATGAACCCAGATCCAGGAAGGGTATCATCTTCAAAAAGGACTTTCATGCACAGATCCTTGATAAAGTTCAAGTGCAAAAACGTACTGCTTAGAGTTACCCAAATAGGTCCTTATGCCAGGCCTGTCACATATAGAAAATGACATGCATATTGGGATAAAATCCAGGGGCCATCCTGACTAGTGAATTCACAGGTCCTAAATAGTTCTGTTTAGGAGGAAGAGACGAGGAGAAAGAGAACATTTAAACAAGCAAACTTTATTACCCTATCAAGATACAGAGCTAGAAGGTGAAACATCAGGAAAGCAAAATGAAACAATATTGCAACATGACAATATGTATATGTTAAATCAACAAAATTGTGCATATTTAAAACAATGCCTAATAGAGGGGGATATGGGGGCCGAAGTCTAGCAAGCAATTGGGCAAACCAGTCTAGAACCAAAACTTGGAGAAATTGAGCCTAGGGAGAAAGGATAAAAATGGTGTTAAGAAAAATCATACATTGCCTGCCCTTAAGAGAAAGGTCCAGAACTTTTGGGGAGGTGATGTTGGAAGATGGTAGGGGTGCAGAACCAGCTATCAAGAAGGGTTCCTGTGATGCTAGCAATGGTCCAGGTACAGAACTAGCTCCCAGGAAGGAGGTCTGGATGCAGCACCAACTACAAAAATTGAGGGTTTGAGATGCCTTTTTACATATTTAGATTTATCTCCAATGGGGGAGCTCTACTATTAGACAAATGTTGTGAAAAACTAGGATCCTTGACAGGATTGGGTCCAAACTTCAGAACCTGTCATTCCATTGATGGCACTTGGGCTGTACTCTGATTGAGGCAGCATTAAGATGTGAATCCCCATTGTCTTTGAAGTCCAAACTAAATCTGTCATAGAATATTTGAAACTAAACTAGACAATATTTTTTGTCTAGAGTGCTATATGTCAGAACTGTGGCTAGATAATATCCTTACTCCAGTCTGCCTTCTGCAATTAGACAACAGTCCATTGTTTCCAAAAAGCATTTAATGAAGAAAAAGATCATTATAGTCCACTGGCCTGAATGCAATATTCAGGTTGGTACATGTGCATTGTTACCAATAACTAGCAAAGCATGAGGTACAAAGTAACAGATCACAGAAGGCCCAACCTCCCCCCATAGTTCTCAAAACAACCCCTTTGAAGTCAGGATAGCGAAAGTTCCCAAGGCCAGTTCTTGGTGGAACGTCGGTAGCCAAAACAATCCTCTTCTGTGAGATAGCTGCCTGGGAATCTTGGCACCTGGGGAGAGAGCACTTAAACACTGAAAGGATTAAATATGGAGTCGGTTAAGCAAAAGCATACAAGACAGCATTCTGAACCTGACACTAGACAATAAAGTGCAGCAGATGTATTTGGTTAGCAGTGACTGAGTTTTGAGGGAAGGCGGGCATGCCTCACTGTTAAAAACATGCACAAAATCCATTGAATATCTTTTATTAGGATCAACCAAATGGACACAAAATATTGTGTTGCCAATAAAGATCATGGGATGGGATTGTAGCCCTGCCAGGATGTATGATTACTGTATCTGGGAAACTTGTATGGTGGGAAATAAGTTGACAGCTCAGGTTATTGTTCTTAAAACTTGAGTCTTTGTCTTAAGGCCAAGGGCGTAGAGAGCTCTGGAGGATTTGATGGAATCATTGATTAATGGACTCCTTGGAGCATTCAGACAGTTAACAACTTCATCTTGAGAATGCATTCCTGCCTGTGTTTGAGGCCCTGTGTTTGATATTAAACTAGATACTTTATCCCGACCTTTGATGTTCCATAGCAAGAGGTTCTTGGATTATGCAAATACAGAGTTGCCCATGGAGAGTGATCCAGTATGTAACATTTGGATGAAAAAAGAAGCACATTTAGAACCTGATGACCTCATATGATAATTCTGAAGCAATGTGGAGGGACTGATTTCCAGCACAAACTCAGTGCCACAGTCAATACCATTGTAGGGAAGAGCATAGCTCAGATGTCTCTCAAGAATGCACCTCCAGATTGTCTCTTCATACTTGAGAACAAGGCTCAGAAAATACTCTTGGTGGTCTGACAGACTTCCCCTCCCTAACAGCATCACCAACAACTTGGCAGGGTATAAACCCTCACACAGAGAAGTGTCAATCTCTACATGGGAACCATGAATGCAAGCATCTTTCTTTTCTTTTTCTTGCCGCATTTTATTATCATGAAAATGGTTCTGCAAATTCATTTATTCCTTGTAGAGAACATTAGCTTTACATAATCTAATCAAAATGTAACATCTGAGGTCACTAAAGGCAGATATAACAAACTGCTTATACTCATGTATGGGATTAGACATGCTCACATTTTATTTTGGAACATTTTAGGAAATGAAGATTTAAAAATCAAACTAAATTATTTCTACTAAAATTATGATTAAAGATCAACATTCACTTTAATAACAGTAAAAATATCACTTCTGGTGCAAGGAGTGCTATTGTTTTATGTCAGGACTAGACATGGGCATGAACAGAAAAAAACGAACATGATGTTCATTGTTCGTTGCCATCCACGAACAACGAACAACTAACATTGATGAACATGTTTGTTGTTCGTTGTTCGTGAGGGCCAGTAGGCTCTCCTCCAGCCATCAAGATCCCTACTGCACCACTCCCAGAAACCCTACCTGATCAGGCAGCAGGAAATGTACCAATAATAAATAATAGCTTGGCCCCAGAGCCTGGCAGCAGCCCTGGAACCTGAAGGGGTAAATCCCTATCCCACCACACACAAAGAAAATTCAAGCTCCAATGCACTCACCCTATCTCTCTAACAGCAGCTGTCTCTCCCTGAAAGCCAGAGCTGGGAGCCCCTCTCCCCCCTGGTCTTTTCCTCTTCTAACAAATTTGGAGCTGCAGTCCACACTTGGAAGGAAGACCTGCCTATCAAGCTAACTGGGCTTAGATTGGGGTTTCCAGGGAAACCGCAGGAGTTCAGACAGAGTTCAGACAATCCCTGCCTGAGTTGCCAAGGGAATTGATTGCAGGTGCTAGACTGTCTGGCTTGACGAACATCAATGAACAGCAACGAACGAGGCTTGCAATGACCACCATTTAGAATGGGGTCTCACAAACAGCTTGTTTGCGAACAGGAGATTGGGCTGTTTGTGGGTTTTTTAAGCTCATATTGCTGTTCGTGCCCATCTCTAGTCAGGACAGCAGGCCTCTTTATTAATAAGCATACAAAGAATACTTAGATTAAAGGTTAAAGTCAATTAAACATAAGTAATGCAATTAATACCAGGTCTGGTTTAGGTTGTATCACTAGTAGTACAATTAAATACTGAGGTTTTCTGCTGTCTTTATTTCTTCAGTTATAACTTTCTCTAACCAAGGCTTTATAATCTTATCACTCTGAGCAATTGTTAGCTTCGTTTCTGCCTAAAAAGACTTTCCTTCCTGTCTACTGCTTGAAAGCATTGCTTCATCAACATTGCATAAATATACCTGAGGGCTTGCGATGTGTATCTTAATCTCTCTTTATGTCACAGAAGATTCATTCATGAAATTTCAGTGCTATGTATAGGTTTTTACCTGGCTTAAACTTACTATATGGTCCAGAATACCAATTATGCTTTAAGAGATAAAGTTTTCCTCATTTTATGAGCTTTGCTTCTTCATTAAGTGCATAGCTGTACTGAGAATACTTACAGCAAGGAAACTTTCTACAAAAGGAAAAGTAACCAAAACAATTTTTTGTTCTTAAGAAAACAGCATCATTTCAAACTACTTTTATTATAACTGTAACTGTGTATTTTAATCATAACTTTTCACAAAGCATATAAGTAATATGTTTATTCATGAATGACAGCAGCACTGCAGATAGTTGAAAAGGATAGTCACCTATCTCACGTATATAGGAACTCTACTCATGGCTGCTATCTTAAAAGTAATTGTTCAATTATGCTAAAATAATGTGAATTTTAGTGGTACTGCTTCAAAGTAATTGGCACAAGTATGAGCCATAGTGACTTTCTGTTTCAACTGAAGTTAAACAAAGGGTTATGGTGATGGTCAGGGCCAAAGAGTTGTGTCCATCTCCTGGAGCCAGCTCATGTATGTTCAGTTCTGAAAGTACAGCAAAGTGTTGGTGCAGCTGTTTGGATTAGCTGGGATCAGCGTGACAACTGGCACAGTTCCTGTATGGCCTTGTCAAATATATTGCATTAATGTGTCTGAAACACACACAAAAAATCCTCCATCTGGAAGCATCCTTGAAGGTCACTTTCAAACCTGCATTCAAGATAGTACAGTGCCAACTCTTCATAAGTTTAGATTATTTATTCAGAAGATATATTTTTGGAAGGGGTGAAGAAGAGCTGAAAGGGCCAAACCACCCCCCACTACCCTTCATATTTTCAAATATTTATGTTTCCCTTCTTTTCTTTTCTCTGCTGTTGTTTGAGACCATTTTCCGTCTCCTCTGTGTAATCCATGCCAGTCAGAGATCACATAGTGGACTATAATGATGTCCCTGTGCCACATATCCAAACAGCGTTAGCTATATAATGATGTCACTGATGACAAACAAAGCTCTCTTATTGCCATCACATGGCAAGGGAGGTTAGGAGTGGAAAGAGGGTCTGCATCATTATCTAGGTAACCAGGTAACACTTCCTGCCTTGTTAGCCTTTACTAGTGGTTTCCAGCCCATGTTGCACAGCAAGAATTTCACCTGGTGTGTCCTGTTGCCATATGATCACTGTGTGCCATAGTACATTGATGTGATAACCCCAAATAATCTTTTCAATTCATATGTCTTACTCATATTACCATTTTGTCAAATGCAGGTAAACACTCAAACCTTATCTTCCATCTTTGGACACTGAGCCAACTCTGATGTTTCAATTCATGATGTACCCTTGCCAACTCTATTTCTGGGTCTTGCTTTGAAATCTCTCCACTCCTGTAACTGAGAAATATAAAGTTTCATACTGAAAATAGAATGTAATCTCAGTTTAAACCCAAGTACCACTTATATTTTCTTCTCTTTGCTGACTTCGAATATAAATAAAATGCTGCTTTCAAAATTTACAAGCATAAAGAAAAGGCAAAGGAAGGCAACAACGAAGACATTTTGTTTTGTTTTATTTGCAAGATGCGAGCTTTCTTTTAAAGGCTCCAGGGGTTGTTTTGAATTCTTTCCAAGACTAAACCAAAACGTACTTTTTGTGAATACATTCATCTATTGCAAAAGTATCCCCCCATTGGCAATCTCTGGGACACCTGAAAGTGGGTTTAAATATTTGTAGGACTTCCCCTAATGATGAAGTAACCACATCCTTTCTTGACAACATGGCATGGTTGCGTCAGCAATGAGAATCCATTCCCAATGTATTGTGAGGGAAATTTGCCCTCATTTAAATTGTCTTGAGCCACCCACAATATGTGCTATGATGTTAAATAATGAATGCACGCGCTATGTACATTACCAACTTTTGCACAGGAAGGTGCCTGTCACTTTAACAGTTGCAGAACAAACATTAGCAGGTGAACGGTGTGATGTAGATGTGCTGATGAGGAAAAACAACCTATACCTGTTACACAGCAAGAAAGGCACAACTTACCCAGGAAAAAACTTGCAGCTCTGCGTATATTACATATGTATGTGCTGTCAAGTCACAACCAACTTATGATGACTCCAGCAAGGGGCTTTCAAAGCAAGATAGTTTTGCCATTGCCTTCCTCTTCAGAGTCATCCTTGGTGGTCCTCCAATCCAAGTATTAGCCCTGCCTAGCTTCTATGGTCTGATAAGATCAGGCTATACCATGCTGCCATCCTTCCCCTACTAACATTAGAGAACTTTTAATGTATCCTATTACAACAAAAGGTATCATTAAACAAAGGTTATCATTAAAAAGTTAATTAAAACTACATTACAGTCTCTAAATATAGTAAAGATGGGATATTTAGCGATTCTGAAAAGGAAAGGAAAACAATAGCAGAATGGGTTGGACACAGCACAAAACTTGCTTTAGAGCTCTTGAGGAAGCAGAAGTGCGCACTCACAAGACTGCAGTAGCCACTTGCGCTAAGTCAAACTTATTGTATACTAACTTGTATTACCACATGCACGAGATATTTCTGGGCACTATAATATATAGAAAAGCATTAACCGTTGCACAGGAACTTGTACAAGTAGAACTATGCTAAGTATGTTTCTGCTTGCGCATCCCCAGATCCAAATTATACCCTGTATTTCCCATTATTTTCTTGTTCCATCCCTTCATCCATCCTTCACACATATTTCGTGGAAAGCAGATTTCATTTGAGACATCAAATACTGAAATCAAATTGTAGCCAGGAACTGGAAGGAAATGGGACAATACATATTCTGAATAAAGAATGTTACTCTTCTTTAGTTGCCTGAAATCAGATGGAATTAGAGACTCATCAGAAAGCAAGAAGTTACCACTTACCCTGTTATTTCCTTCTCATTTTTCACAGGTCAGAGAGAGGGAGAAAGATGTAAATGAAACAGTTTCCACTTGCTATTATAAGACTACATCAGGTAGTATTTTCTGTCCTGGAATTATATGTGCATACTACTTTGAACATTAACCATCATGCAGTTTCTACTGAGCCAAATGCAGAGATAGGCAACTATATTTATTTGTTTGTTTGTTTGTTTACTTCATTTATTTGCTGCCTTTCTCCCCAGTGGAGATCCAGAATAGTTTATATCATTCTCTTCTCCTCAACTTTATCCTCAAAACAACCCTGTGAGGTAGGTTAGGCAGAGCATATGTGACTGACCAAAGGACACCCAATAAGCTTCCTTGGCAAAGTGGGGATTTGAATATGGGACTCCCAGATCTTAGTCTGACTCTCTGCTACACTATGTTGGCCCTCCTCTAGGTCTGGCAAATGGTCAGCATTTTAAATACTGGGATATTAAGCATATGGACATTTTCCTATATAGTTTGATTAAATGCAAAATCTATAATGATGCAGAAAGCTATTTTTAATAAGGTGTTCTTACAAATGAGTTGAAATAATTTTTCTAAGTAAGACACTTCGCAATATTAATATAAGCTATGCCTTACAGAACTCTTTAAAGTACTTTCTTTCCAGGAAACATATGAATTTGTTAGGGCACATTTATATGTTAAGGGAAGAATGATTAAGTAGTAATTAACTCAAGTCATAAATTATGATGACAAATAGTGGAGAGGGTTAATAAAAAAATAATGAAAGCTGTTCAATTTATATGCTTGATTATTTGGATGTTTTTCTTTCTTCCTCCAAAAATACATAATGTTCATGAAAACGCTAGAAGCCTTCATTATAAAAGAACCTCCCTCCCCAAATAAATCCTAGAATACTTCACTGAACTGTTTGTGGATAAAAGTGATTTTCTGCCACAATATTCAGGTATAGCTTATTATCATTCATGAGGTCAAACAAGTTGGTAGTGGGAGTTCTGTGGCTGGCTATCCAAAGGATTCTTTTCTTTGTAAAGGGCTTGCAGGGGCTAAATTCAGATTGGGACTGAGGTGTTGGGGAGAGAGGGTAATAGTTTCATTCTTTGCCATTTTCGTGATTTATAGCGGCCCAGCAGATTTGCTGTTGTCCTCTCTGTGTTTGGCCCCAAAGGCAAAATTATGGTTCTGCTTAAATCAACACTTCTCTGGTGTGGTTACAATCTAAACCAGGCTGCTTGGAGGGGAAAATGTTTAGAAAATCTGATTCCAAACACGGAATTTACATTATCATATCTAGATATATTAGTCTCTCATCTGCAACTTAGTCAATTTTATCATCAAAGAGCTGTCTTTGGTTACAGAAAATATGAGTTAATTTACTTAATTATAGCTATGAATTATAAAGCCTTATAATATGCAACTGTTCTACTGCAAAGAAGAGTCTCTAATGAAAGCTTGACAGAACTGTCTGTTTCATCATCCAAAACACAAAATGATGGATATATAAGCACCACACAAGTTTCTTGGTTTTCTCTCTTTCTAAGGTGATCCCTACCTGTAGTTGCAGATTCAAAGATGGGGTAATCCATCTTCCTGTTTCAGTGCCATTCAAGCAGCCTGTGATTTGTGATTGCGAGACATAACATTTGGTATCTTGGGTGGCAAAGAGATGTAAAATTATGAGTGGATAAATATCAAAATGTGCTGCATCAAAGGAACTCAATGACTGAAAAATTCAAAACAAAACAAACATCAATTGAAGCTTCCGATCACTTTTCAAGGGCAGTCCCACAGAGAGTGTATTGCGGCAATCTAATCTAGATGTTACCAAGGCATAGACCACCATGACCTGCTCAGGAAAGGCCACAGCTGTCTAACCAGTCAAGGTTGATAAAATGAACCCTTGGTTGCAGCTGCCATCTGCCTGTCCTTAGTGGGCCTGGGTCCAAGAACACCCCCATCTACAGAGCTTTTTCTTCAAGGGGAGTGCAACCCCATCCAGAACAGGTGGCATCTTAAACCGTGGAAGATCTGCTCACCAGTAGCACTTCTGTCCTGCCAGGATCAAACTTCAGTTTATTAGTCCACATCTACTCTAAAATTGCCTCCAGGCACCACTTCAGGGTTTCTACAGCCTCCCTGGGATCGGTAAAGCAGAGTGTTATCTGCATATTGGTGACAACCTAGCTCAAATCTCCAGATGACCTCACTCAGTGATATCATGTAGAGAGGACAAGATGGAGTCTTGCAGAACCCTACAAACTAAAGGCCAAGGGTCTGCTCAGAAATCCCCCAATAGCACCTTCTGAAACCTAGGTAGGACTGGAACCACCACAGAAAGGTGACTCCTAATCTCAACCCAGAAAGGAGGTCCAGAAGGATGCCATGATATCAAAAGCTACTGAGAGGTCCAGGAGAATCAATAGAGTTATGCTCCTTCTTTCCTTTCCCCTTTGCAAGTCATCCACTGGTGGCCAAGGCTGTTTCAGTCCCGTAACCAGGCCTCAAAACAAATTGGAAAGGATCTGAATAATGTGTCTTATCCAGGAAAGCTTGAAGTTGTCCAACTGTCAGATTATAGCGGACAATCTCTAGAAAGCTGTCACTTTAAGTTGAAATGATAAATGCACATTCTAATATACTTACACAGAATTCCCATTTTCAGTTGTGGAACTCATATTCAAATAGATATGCTTAGGTATAAACTTAAAGCATAAAATACCCTGTTGGGAAATAAGAATGAATGGACCATAATTTATGCTGTAGATGAATTGTTAGACCAAAATCCTGGCCGAAATTTGGAAATAAATAACAACAAAGACTGTGGCATTTGTTTGTGAGTAAATACATATAGGGTCATGATGTTAGTGTGTACCCTCAAGTTGAAATGTTATATTTTGATCATATTGTACATTTTTAATTGATGGTCTTGATGTGCAAAAGGTCATATGAGGCATATCAGCAACTGGAAATACTAGACCTCAGTAACACAAAGACACTTGAAAACAGTTTGAACAATTTGGATATGATCTTCACTAGTAAACTTCCAACAAGAAGAATTGTAAAAATAAATCTAACCAATTTTATTGAGGCATAAGCTTTCGAGAACCACAGCTCTCTTCATCAGATGCATCTGATGAAGAGAGCTGTGGTTCTCAAAAGTTTGTCTCAATAAAGTTGGTGTTAGTCTTAAAGGTGCAACTGGACTTGTTACTATTTTGCAACTACTGACTAACACGGCTAACTCCTCTGGAAAAATAAATCTGTTATCAAGCAAAAAACTTTTCTGGGAAAAGAGGTAGTGGATTTCAGTGGTGGAACTCAAGACTGCATAATGACATCACTTTGGGTCAGCTGGAACAAGGGGGGAGTTTTTTAAAGTTTAAATGACCCTCGGTGAAAATGGTCACATGGCCAGTGGCCCTGCCCAGTGATCTCCAGACAGAGGGGAGTTTAGATTGCCCTCCGTGCCACTGCCTGGAGATCAGGTGGCGGGGCCCCCGGGCATGTGACCATTTTCAAGAGGTGCCAGAACTCTGTTCCACCGCGTTTCAGCTGAAAAAAAGCCCTGCATAGACTTCCCCTCAAAATTGACTCAGAGACTCTAGCTGGTACAGAATGCTGCAGCTCATTTACTCTCAGGAGCTAGAGGGAGCATGCATATCACTCCCATTCTGCAGTCACTCCATTCGCTTCCCATCAATTACCAGGTTCAATTCAAGGTTATGACTATTTATTTATTTAAATTTGTATTCCACCCACCCCGCACCAGCAGGCTCAGAGAGGATCACATTTATAGACATTAAAATTACAAGCACAATTTAAAACTTAATAAATACAATATAAATATTTAAAAACAAACACAAGCAGCACAAACAGTTCATTAATCCATTTCCAACTGTCACTGCAAAATAATTAAAGACGGAGACTTCTTTTTTGGAGGTGGATGTTCTAATAGGGGGATCCTGTTCTACCCTATTTCAGATGGCGGGGCCCTACCCAGCATCAACCAAACGCCTGGCAGAACAGCTCTGTCTTACAGGTCCGGCAGAATGATAACAAATCCCACTGGGCCCTGGTCTCATTAGACAGAGTGTTCCACCAGGTTGAAGCCAGGACTGAAAAGGTCCTGGCTCTGGTCAATGCTAGGTGGGTCTCCCTGGGGCCAGAAATCATTAGTAGCTGTTTATCACTAGATTGAAGCATCCTCTGGGGCACATATGGGGAGAGGCAGTCCCAAAGATACGCAGGTCCCAGTACGCATAGGGCTTTATAGGTTAATACCAAAACCTTGAATTTGATTCAGTACTCTACTGGTAACCAATGCAGCTGGCGTAATACTGGTGTAATATGTGTATTTCTCAGCACTCCGGTGATGGCACACACTGCTGCATTTTGGATCAGCTGCAACCACTGGATCAGATTCAAGGGAAGCCCTGCATAGAGCGTGTTACAGTGGTCTAACCTAGAGGTGACCGTTGCCTGAATGTAGTTAAGTCATGGGTCGAGAGATAACGGGCAAGTTGCCTGGTCTGCCGAAGATGGAAGAAAGAAGACCGGGTCACTGCAGCTACCTGAGCCTCCATATTCAAGGAGGAATCCAGGATCACTCCCAGGCTTCTGACTCTTGGGGCCAGTACAAGTACCACCCCATCAAGAACAGGAAGCCAGGGTCCCAAGTCCATGCGCCCATGACTCAAATACAGTATCTCCATTTTCGTGGGATTTAATTTCAGCCGACTCTGTTTCAACCATCCAGCCATGGCCTCAAAGGCATGCTCCAGGACATGCTCCGGGGCCGAGCCAGGCCGGCTGCCCATCAACAGATATAACTGGGTGTCATCAGCGTATTGGTGACGCCCAAGGCTGAAGCTTTGCACCAGCTGGGTGAGGGGGCACATATAGATGTTAAACCATACTGGGGAAAGTATTGCTCCCTATGGCACACCGCATACCAGCGGGTGGTGAGAGGACAGTTTCTCCCCCAGCACCACCCTTTATCTCTACCGTGGAGAAAAGAGGCCAGCCACTGTAGTGCCATCCCCTGTATCCCCACATCGGCGAGGCGATGGGTCAAAAGCTCATAATCGTCTGTATCGAATACTGCTGAAAGGTCTAATAATATCAGCAGTGCCGATCCACCTCAATCCAGGTGTCTGCAAAGATCATCCATGAGGGCAACCAGCAATGACTCCGTCCCATGTCCCGGGCAAAACTCCAACTGGAAGGGATCCAAGGCCGAGGTCTCCTTCAGGAAACTGCAGCTGTCTCTCTGCCGCCCACCTTACCCAGAAACAAGAGGTTCGAAAGCAGGTGGTAACTGACCAGGTTGGCCTGTTCAAAGCCCTTTCAGCCCTTCATATCTATACAACTGCTTCTCTCACTGTGTTCCACAACCGCAGCTTCGCTTATCTGGACAGGGCCTTCTGCAGATGCCACTTTGCAGCTGGGCAAAATCAACAACTGCCTATGCATGTGTTTCTTTGTGGTAGCCCCCATCTTATGAAATGGCCTGCCTAAGGAGGTCAGGAAAATTCCCATTCTCATGGCTTTCCACAAATTATGCAAAATTGAATCATTCAGAACAGCTTCCTACCCAGATTATTAAGCTGTGCCATAGGAAGTAGATCAGAGAAGATGCATTGTAGGGACAGGGACTATACACTACTCTGTTGGGTACTGTCTGTTAATGTAGATATGAGCCTACTAGAGAGTTTTCCACATTGCTAAACATGCCATGTAAATTAGCTATGCTTTGTTTCAGAAAGATTTCATCTCTGTGTTCAGTTTTATACCTGTTTTTCAATTTTTCTGCTGCTATACCTTGTTGTATCTCTTTCACTGAATGTCCTAACTGTTGTTCATTACTATACTTTGCTCAGTGAATGTCCTAGCTGTTGATTATATTGTTTTTCACTTGCACTTTGTAATTCACCTTGGATCGCAGTGAGAAAGGCAGACTATAAATCATCATCATCATCATCATCATCATCATCATCATCATCCACTTTAAGCCAGCTGGGTGACCTTGGGCTAGTCACAGTTCTCTGGAGCTCTCTGAGCCCCACCCACCTCACAGGGTGTTTTGTTGTGGGGATAATAATGACATACTTTGTAAACCGCTCTGATTGGGTGTTAAGTCATCCTGACGGGCGGTATATAAATAGAATGTTATTATTATGTTATTATTATCCTCTTCTTCTCCCACATTCTTTACCTGATTTGAATCACTCTGCCTCTCACCACTTTATAAAGCCATGGTTGCTTATCTTACGGTTCTCCTAGATCAGTTCTATTTTTGTTCTTCCTTGTCATACTATATATATATTTTTATGTCCTTTACATTTTTACACTGGATTTAACTACTCTTTTGATTGCTAAGTATGTATTGCCATTGTTATGGTCTCTGACCGCAAATAAATAAATTCATTCATACTATATATGCTCTGCTATGGGATCCAACACCTCTTCTCCCAATTCTGAGTGTTGATTACAGCCATTCCAGCAATCAGGCAGGTGGGACGTGTTCCCTTTTTGTTTTGTGCGGCTGAAAGCTCTTCCTTCCCCAAAGGCCAGACTTTCTAGTCTGTTTCATTTCTGCGGTGTACCCATGCACAAGTCATGAATCAACTTAAATAAAAGATAAATTTATTAGCTTAAGGAGTGCTTGCAAAAAGCATGAAGCATTCTTACACAGGCAACAAAAGTTAAAATAAGAAAACGTTACTGTTGCTAGATAATAAAAACTACCTATCTAAAACTTGAGAGTTAGCTACCTAGGCATCCCTGTATGGCATCCATTGTTGCTTATCTCAACTGTTCATTAAAAAGCAAACTCTCTCCCATGCCTAGCTGGTTCAGCATAGGGACATGCTGAGGTGATGAATAGCATGCAGGTTTCAACTGCTCTCTGGCATACTGGCACCATGGTCAAAGCTTGATCAAATAAAAGCTAACTGGGCTCTGGGTGAGCTGAGAAGCCATCTTTTCAGGACTCAGTGAATCACCTGGCAACTAAAGAGCCAGTCAGGGCTAAGCTGTTAATTACCATTTCAGCTGTGTGAAAAACTAGGGAGTTGACATAGAGCTTCTCTGAGAACAGTCTCTCCAAGGTTGACTCACTGGAGAACTCAGAGGCTGCAACCACATATCTGAGCTAGGTTACAACTTGACAATACTTGCAGTTCAGCCATTTTCTTCTAAAGGCCTAGTCTCAGGTTAACAACTTCCTTACAGTATACACTCAGGGCTTTCTGCATGGGGAATCTCCATTCATTTCTTTCAAAAGATGTTTGTATTCACAAAAGAAATGTTTTCTATTGAATTAATAGATAGGCTGTTTGAGATGGGTATACATTGTTGAGTAGAACCTTTCAGGTCTAGGACAGATTAGATCAGGGCAAATGTAAGAAATTCTGCTTTGAAATCAATGGCAATTTTCAGTGATTGTCATATCTCTGGATTGCACTCAATCAGCATGATCCAGTGACTTCTTGAACATTGCTTCCTATTGGCATGGGAAGCACAATGTGTCATTTCCATCTCAATAAACATGGATTAGCAGTCAACCCATTTATGTTAGTGCACCATGTGTGGATTCTTGGACATGTGTAACTTTGGCTCAAGTGCATGTGTTTCACATTGAGAAACTGACAGTGTAATCCTAAACAGAGTTACATTTTTTCTATGTCAGCTGAAGTCAATGGACTTAGACAGTTGTAACTCTGATTAGGACTTCACCATAAGTGCCATAGAATAAAGCAATTTAATTATGTCGACTTATGGCTTCTTAATAAACTCATCACAACTCATTGAAGCAGCGGCTTGGGGGGGCTACAACATTTGGTGTTGCTGCAAAAGCAGAGCCTACAGCTACCAGCTTTTTCTGGACCCACCAGCAGATATCACTGCTGCCAGTTTTCTTCTCAGACAATGACATATGTGGTTCTTTTGTTCTAGTTCAGGCAACATCCCAAAGGTTGCTAATCCATGGCTAGAGGGAGAAGCACTTGGCAGTCATTTGAACTGTGTGTGGTTTTACTGCAGTGCTCATATGTTCAGATGCACAACATTTCTGAGAAATAATGGATGGGTAATCATCTCTGTGTTAAAGCAGAATTATGTAGTTCTCAGTCCATGTCAATAGCCAACTTTTGGTTTAAATGACAATTTACTGCCATTACAACAATTAAGAAAAAGGCAAGTGCAATTTCCATAAGAAAATGGGTCAGTTAAAAGAAGTAGGAAATTAATTAGAATATATCAGAATTCATCTAAAGTCTCCATAGAAATAGTATATTTGAATTTAGAAGTTATAATTAGACATGGGCACGAACAGCATTACGAACGGAAAACCCCCCACGAACAGCCCGTTTGTCTATTTGCGAACAAACCGTTCGTGAGGCCCCCTTCTAAACGAACAAGTGGTCATTGCAAGCCTCATTCGTTGCCTTCATCAGCCGTTAGTCAAGCCAGACAGTCTGGCGCCTTTCAATCAATTCCCCTGGCAACAGGCAGGGACTGAACTCTGTCTGAACTTCTGACTTTCCTTCTGGCTTTAACCCTTCAAAGTACTTCCAGCAGAGAGTCCCATTTTTGCCACTGTAAAGAGAAAATGACAGCAAAGGGGGGGCCCATGGATCATGCCTTTCCTGGGGTGCAATCTCTCTGAAACTTGGGGAGGGGGGGGCTTTGGAGGACAGTGAGGACTATGTCCCCTGCAAATTTGGTGGGTATTGGACACTGGGAAGATCAGTTGGTAACCCATCAAACTAGCTGTCAGCAGACACTGCTGTTTTTGCCAGGATGGCCCTTTAAACTATCAACTGGCAGGCGGCAGGGGGGAATCCCACCCTGCCGCCTGCCAGCTGATAGATTAAAGGGATCTTTAAAGGGCCAGGTAAGTTGGTTTGAGGGGAGTGGGCTAAGTGGGGTGGGGTGGGGTTGGGGGTGGTTCTGGCCCCCACAAACAACAAACAACCAACATGTTCGGGAACAGTTCATGGTCGTCCATCTTCGTTGTTTGTTGTTCATGAAAGGCAATGAACGATGAACAGGGTGTTCATTTTTTTTCCCGTTCATGCCCATGTCTAGTTATAATACAAAGAAGTTTGAAATAGTAGTCACAGAAATAATAGATTTCATTGCCAAATTGCCACAGCTCTATTCATACATTATAATAAATAAATAAATAATTAGTGTACTCTCATTGTTAACAAAATAAACACATTGAGTAATTCTCATGTACCATTAAGGTCCTATGCACCTGAATATGTAATACAAACCACACTTTTATTCAGGTACTGGTCCCTGGTTTTAATTACAAAGTGAATATGCATTGATTCTTTTCTTACAAACTGAAATATCCACTTCCATGCATACTGTTGCCAAGTTTGGATAAGAAATTCCTGGAGATTTGAGAATGGAATCTGGTGAGGACAGAATTTAGGAATGTGGGGACTTAGGGATGTGGTGCCATAGAGATTGGTCTCAAAAGCTGCCATTTTATCCAGGGGAATTGATCTCTGTGGTCTGGAGACCAGTCATAATTCTGGGAGAATTCCAGGCCCCAAATGTTGATTGGAAACCCCATGGATTTATGTGCATTCACTGTAGCTATGTGAACAAGACTCTTCTCTCTAGAGGTTGGTGTTTAATTGGTATAACGGGAACTGAGCGCCCTTTAAGTTCAAATTTTTGCCTTGGGAACACCTGAGGACTGTGAATTCTTGAAGCACACACAAACAATCACAGAATGATATGGAAGGGTGTTTGGAGGAGCTTCTCAGGTGAGTAGGCCTCTGTGGTCCCCTGATACAATTGCCAGAACAATACCAACAAGGGTCCTCCAAACCAGGGCTTTCTTATGCACCGCTCTGACATAGGCAAGCTTAAAATGTCATTGCACCATTGCACTGGGGTGGGTTCATCAAGAGGGCAAGACATTTCATTTCAGAGTGAGGGCTTGGAGACCACTGAGCTTCTCATCTGTCAGATTTTATTTCTGGTTGTAGCCCATGGCCACCAGCTAAGCTTGAGCCCTACATCATTCTCCACATGTTGCCCTTTCTCTTTAAATTTGGCTGCAGAATGTTTCTCTCCTTGAGCTTCTCTCGGATTTTCATTTTATTTTAGCTGAAAGTGAACTAAACTATGATTTTTTTCATATGTAACTATTAAACAGATGAAATTTTAAGAAAGGCCAGCAATGATTATGTCATTTGCAGAAAGGCAGCTATATAAGGTTGCCAGGTCTGATTATCCTCCTGGTGGAAGGGGGGGAGCCAGCACCCATCTTTTGCAATGTCTTACCTGGCTCATGGGGAGGAAAGGTGGGGGAATAGGCCTTCCAGGCATGCTCCCATGGTGGTGCAATGATGTCACATCCAGGAAGTGTCAGTATCGCACAGGGGTAGGGAGTGCTTCCGTGCTTCACAGCGGGCCTATTTGGGCCCCAAATGGGCCCGATTTGGCCAGCTTTGAGGCCAAAATTGGCTGACTACAAAGTGCAGAAGTGCTCCTGGGGTGGCTCAATGACTCCAATCCTGGGAGTGATGTCATTGCACCACCCCAGAAGTGCACCCAAGAGGCCCCCTGCCTTTTCCCCCTTCTGGCCAGGTGAGTTTTGGAGGGGGGCAGAGGGTGGGAGCAGGGGGTGCTCCACCCCCACTGGGGGATCTGGGATCCCTACAACTATAAAACAGGTCGCAAAAATCTCTGTAAAGCAATGTTACTGAACTCTAACCATTTGGTTAGAGCCTGTTGTTAGCAGGCTCATAGTTAAACTATGAATGAAAAGTTTGCCATTCCCATTAAAGAGTTGGCCTGAACAGGAGTCCTCCATGTATCTCTGCTGGAGAACACATGAATGTACATTTCTGGTTAATGCTGTGCTAAAGAAATGCAGAAGCAGATTTTTAAAATTAGTTAAATATGTATTTATGCAAATCAGGTATTTTGTGTGCATATGGCCAGTTAACAAGCTGGCTTCTGGCCAGGCAGCTGTATGTTGAAAGAAATTAATGTATCAAATTGTGATTGTTTAGGGCTACCAGATTTCATATCTTTTTTGCCAAGAGAAGAAACAACTCATATATTGTCTCTCACAATGGCCATGAAATAACGCAGCAACTGATCTGCCCAGCATACCATATGTTAGTATGGATGTGGCATGAATTTGTGTCAGAATCTAGTCTAAGGCCCCCTACAGATGTGTGAACAAAATACAACAAAACAATAAACTGTTTGGCTTGTGAACAAACTTATTGTTCTCCAAGTGCTCCAGTTCAAATGTTATTATTCTAACACCTTCAAAATTATTGCATTTGAACGTATGTGAAAGTAACAGTGAATTTTATTTTCTTGTTCTGAATTTTGCATGGGCCAATATGGCTGTTTGCAACTTTTTATGAGCCACAGTGATCAGAGGACAACACTATTAAGGTAATAGGGTAGTGTTAAATACCCAAACAGACTTTGATTTTTGAAACATTTTATTTATTCAAGACATTTCAACGTCCCTTTCCCCTACAAAAGAATGAGGTGAGTGTGCGCTATCCAGGGGCAGGAACATCAAACCTGTTATGTATGGATTGATATGATTTCAGGATAATGCTGTTAGGTATCTGAAGAAGTGAGCTGTGGCTCACGAAAGCTCATACCCTAACCACAAATTTTGTTAGTCTTATAAGTGCTACTGGAATCTTGCTCTTTTCTGCTGTTAGGCTTATATGTTTGAGGCTGGCACTAAGATATCAAGCTACATTCCTGGGAAATGGTTGACACTTTTACTCTGATTGACGGGGAGGAGGAAAAGAAGAATCAACGTTCACCAGTTCCATCCATTTTGCCATCCTGTCCCTCACCATAAGAAAGTGTTCCTGACAGTCAGAGAAAAGGGGAGGTGGGGAAAGATCAGCCCCTTCACTCCTGCAAGCAAATGCACCCATTCAAATTAAGGAATCATGGGGGCTGACCAGAAGTAACCCAAGGGTAGATGCAGGTGCTGATCCAGCTCCAAATAAGTTCTTCTGATGATGGTAGATCGCTGATGTTTGTCTTAAGGTAAAAAAGGAGTCTTTAAAAGAGATCTTGCTCATGCAGGCTTAATGAGCAGACCTGGGACCCTAAGACGGTAGGATGAGGGCACAGCTGGGGGCTAGGAGAAAGTCTGTAACAGTCTCTCTTTTTTTTTTTTATAAAATTTTTATTGGATTAGAATATATAATCATTCAATACAAACATTCCCCTTTTGTAAATATCTACTTCTAACCCCCTCCCTTTCCTCCCCCCTTTTGTTTGACTTCCAACAGTTTTCCAACCCTTTGTCTATCTTATTACTTACTTACTTATTACCTCATATAATCTATTAAACATACATTTAGACTCTCTTCTAAGCTTGTTATTTTTTTATAACACAGAGTTACCTTTAACCCCTCCTTTACTAAATCCTATATTCTAAATACCACATTGCTAGCATGTATTACTAATCTTTATATTATCAGTATAACATTTTATCCATTTTCTATTCCCTTGCTTAATCTCTTTATTCTCCCCCATATAAGTTAATCAATTTAACTTATACTCTGTATATTTCTTTAAACATTTCTTATTCTCAATCAGTTTTAATTATATGAAATATCTGTTATACTAAAAACTTAACTATATTAAAAATACCTGGCTAGCATGCTCATATATATTCATAATATATATTCATAATAATACATCTATTATTTAATACTGTGAATAATAAAACATGATTTTCAACTTAACCCTAATAATAGCTTAGAATTTAATAATTAAATCCCCCTTTCCCGGTAAAGCCGCTTCTCTCTTCTTTTATAGAGTCTCAGTAATTCTCGAACTGCCACAGTTTCCCTTCCACATCCCATTTTTTCTCCAAATATTGCTTCAGTTTCCCCCAATCCATATTAAACTGTCCTGGATCAAGGTCTCTCAGCTTCCTTGTCATTTTGTCCATCTCAGCCATGTACAGCAATTTGTAAATCCAATCTTCAATAGTTGGTACTTCTTGCAATTTCCACTTCTGCGCGTATAAAAGTCTAGCCGCTGTTGTCATATAGAATAATAATGTTCTGTGTTGTGCTGGAATATCTTCCATTCCCAAGTTCAGTAGCAGCAATTCTGGGTTTCTATTAACTTGAAACTGTAAAATTTCGTTAATCACTTCTATTATTCCTCCCCAGTATTGCTTAGCTACCTCGCAAGTCCACCACATATGATACAAAGATCCTTCATGCTTTTTACATTTCCAGCATTTATTTGACATATTAGTATTTCCTAGCGCAATTTTCTTTGGTGTCAGGTACCAACGATATATCATTTTATAAACGTTCTCTTTAATATTTGTACATGTTGTGATCTTCAGAGTCGTTTTCCACAGGTATTCCCACGCCTCCATTGTTATTTCTTTATGAAAATTTATCGCCCACTTCACCATTTGAACTTTAACTGTCTCATCTTCTGTATACCATTTTAAAAGTACTTTATAGATCTTTGAAATTTCTTTTTTACCCTCTTGAAAGATTACCTCTTCTAATTCTGAATTCTCCATTCTTAGTCCTCCTTTCATACAGTCCGAATTATAGAGATCTCTTATCTGTCTATATTGAAACCATCCATAACTTGAGGACAACTCCTCCTCCGTCTTTATTCTCAATTTAGAGGATTCCAATAACGTTATCTCCTTATATGTTAAACACTGTTGTTCATTTTCGACAGTTCTTGGATCTATTACCTCGAACGGAACAACCCACAAGGGAACTCCGTCCTTCAGGTAATTTTTATACTTCTTCCAGACAGTAAAAAGTCTTCTCCGAATATAATGGTGTAAGAAGATAGAGTCAGCTTTTACTTTATCATACCACAGGTATGCATGCCATCCGAATATTTTTTTGTATCCCTCCAGAGCCAATAGCTTGCAATCCTTCAACGTCATCCACTCTTTTATCCAAGTCAGGCAGATTGCTTCATAATATAGTCTTAAATTGGGCAACTGCATTCCACCTCTCTCTTTAGCATCCTGTAATACTTTCATTTTCACTCGAGGCTTCTTGCCTGCCCACACAAAGTCCGATATTTTCCTTTGCCATTTTTCAAATTGTTTAGAGTCACGAATAATTGGAATTGTTTGTAGCAGGAACATAACTCTCGGCAATACATTCATCTTTACTGCTGCAATTCTTCCCAACCACGACAAATTCAGCCTATTCCATTTAATCAAATCTTGCTCTATTTGAGTCCACAGTTTCTCATAGTTATTCTTGAATAGGTCTATATTCTTCGCGGTCAGTTCGACTCCCAAATATTTTACCTTATTCGTTACTTCACAATCTGTTATTTCCTCTAGTTCCTGCTGTTTCTGTTTAGTCATGTTCTTACATAATATCTTTGACTTCTTTTTATTTACATAAAATCCAGCCAAGTCTCCGAATTCCCTAATTTTCTCCATTACTTTTGGCATATTCTCAATAGGATCATCCACAATTAACATTATATCGTCCGCAAATGCTCTGATCTTGTAGGAAAACTCTCTTATTTTTATTCCTTGGATTACATCATCCTCTCGAATTTGAATCATCAATATTTCCAAAACTAAGATAAACAACAATGGAGAGAGCGGGCAACCCTGTCTAGTACCTTTACCTATTGTCAATTTCTTAGTCACATCTTCATTCACCACAATTGCTGCACTCTGGTCTCTATAGATTTCTTTCACTGCACGAATGAACTTTTCTCCCATTTGCAGCTTCTCCATTGTGGCAAACATAAAGTCCCAGTTCAAATTATCAAATGCTTTCTCAGCGTCCACGAAGAAGAAACCAACTTCTCTATCACAACGTTTGTCATAATATTCAATAGCATTTATAACTGTCCTTAAGTTGTCCTTAATTTGTCTGTTTGGCAAAAATCCAGCTTGCTCCTCTGCAATGAATTCAGACATCCATCCCTTTATTCTCTCAGTCAAAATCTTTGCAAAGATTTTGTAGTCATTATTCAGCAACGAAATTGGTCTATAGTTTTTGACACTAGTCAAGTCTTGTCCCTCTTTAGGAATCAGTGATATATTAGCTTCGCTCCAAGTAGCTGGAGTCCTTTGATCTCGCATGACTCCATTGATCACCTCTTTCAGAAGGAGCGCCAGCTCGTTTGCCAGTACTTTATAAAATTTAGCTGTGAGTCCATCCGGACCTGGCGCCTTTCCTAATTTGGTTGACCGTATTGCCTCTTTTATTTCTTCTTCCGTCACTTCTCTATTCAATTTATCTCTCCATCCTTCAGAAATTGCAGGGAGCTTCATCTTTCCCAAATAACTCATTATTATCGAAGGCTTTCACGGCCGGAGAACGATGGTTGTTGGGGGTTTTCCGGGCTGTCTTGCCGTGGTCTTGGCATTGTAGTTCCTGACGTTTCGCCAGCAGCTGTGGCTGGCATCTTCAGAGGTGTAGCACCAAAAGACAGAGATCTCTCAGTGTCACAGTGTGGAAAAGATGTAGGTCATTTGTATCTACTCAGGAGGGGTGGGGTTGAGCTGAGTCATTCTGTAAGAGTTTCCCAGGGTGTGGAATGCTAATGGCGGGAGGCTTCACTGTATCCTGAGGCGGTTCTTTTGCATATGGATTGGTGCTTGATGTGCTAATCTTCTCTGCAGGGCTATTGTCGGGTGTGGAGTGTTTTGTTGGCCTGGTGTTTTTCAGAACTGGAGCCCATGCTCTGTTCATTCTTAAGGTTTCTTCTTTCCTGTTGAAGTTTTGCTTATGCTTGTGAATTTCAATGGCTTCCCTGTGCAGTCTGACAAAGTAGTTGGAAGTGTTGTCCAGTATTTTGGTGTCCTGGAATAAGATACTGTGCCCTGTTTGAGTTAGGCTATGTTCAGCCACTGCTGATTTTCCAGGCTGTCCAAGTCTGCAGTGTCTTTCATGTTCTTTTATTCTTGTCTGGATGCTACGCTTTGTGGTCCCGATGTAAACTTGTCCACAGCTGCAGGGTATACGGTATACTCCTGCAGAGGTGAGGGGATCTCTGCTGTCTTTTGCTGATCGTAGCATCTGTTGTATTTTTCGGGTGGGTCTGAATACTGCTTGAAGGTTATGCTTTTTCATAAGCTTTCCCATCTGATCAGTAATTCCTTTGATATATGGCAAAAACACTTTTCCTGTGGGAGACTGTTTTTCTTTGGTTGTTTGATTCATCCTGGGTTTGATTGCTCTTCGGATTTCATTTCTGGAGTAGCCATTTGCCTGAAGTGCGTGGTTTAGATGATTAATTTCCTCATTGAGAAAGCGCGGCTCACATATCCGTCTTGCACGATCCACTAATGTTTTCATTATGCCTCTTTTCTGTCGGGGGTGGTGATTGGAGTTTTTGTGTAAGTACCGATCAGTGTGAGTTGGTTTCCTGTAGACCTTGTGACCTAACTGAAAGTTTGCTTTGCGGATGACCAAGGTATCCAGGAATGAGAGTTTTCCCTCACTTTCTTTCTCCATTGTGAATTGTATGTTCAGGTGGATGTTGTTGAGATGATTCAAAAACTCCATCAATTCTTCCTCCCCATGGCTCCTCATTTGGAGCCATGGGGAGGAAGAATTGATGGAGTTTTTGAATCATCTCAACAACATCCACCTGAACATACAATTCACAATGGAGAAAGAAAGTGAGGGAAAACTCTCATTCCTGGATACCTTGGTCATCCGCAAAGCAAACTTTCAGTTAGGTCACAAGGTCTACAGGAAACCAACTCACACTGATCGGTACTTACACAAAAACTCCAATCACCACCCCCGACAGAAAAGAGGCATAATGAAAACATTAGTGGATCGTGCAAGACGGATATGTGAGCCGCGCTTTCTCAATGAGGAAATTAATCATCTAAACCACGCACTTCAGGCAAATGGCTACTCCAGAAATGAAATCCGAAGAGCAATCAAACCCAGGATGAATCAAACAACCAAAGAAAAACAGTCTCCCACAGGAAAAGTGTTTTTGCCATATATCAAAGGAATTACTGATCAGATGGGAAAGCTTATGAAAAAGCATAACCTTCAAGCAGTATTCAGACCCACCCGAAAAATACAACAGATGCTACGATCAGCAAAAGACAGCAGAGATCCCCTCACCTCTGCAGGAGTATACCGTATACCCTGCAGCTGTGGACAAGTTTACATCGGGACCACAAAGCGTAGCATCCAGACAAGAATAAAAGAACATGAAAGACACTGCAGACTTGGACAGCCTGGAAAATCAGCAGTGGCTGAACATAGCCTAACTCAAACAGGGCACAGTATCTTATTCCAGGACACCAAAATACTGGACAACACTTCCAACTACTTTGTCAGACTGCACAGGGAAGCCATTGAAATTCACAAGCATAAGCAAAACTTCAACAGGAAAGAAGAAACCTTAAGAATGAACAGAGCATGGGCTCCAGTTCTGAAAAACACCAGGCCAACAAAACACTCCACACCCGACAATAGCCCTGCAGAGAAGATTAGCACATCAAGCACCAATCCATATGCAAAAGAACCGCCTCAGGATACAGTGAAGCCTCCCGCCATTAGCATTCCACACCCTGGGAAACTCTTACAGAATGACTCAGCTCAACCCCACCCCTCCTGAGTAGATACAAATGACCTACATCTTTTCCACACTGTGACACTGAGAGATCTCTGTCTTTTGGTGCTACACCTCTGAAGATGCCAGCCACAGCTGCTGGCGAAACGTCAGGAACTACAATGCCAAGACCACGGCAAGACAGCCCGGAAAACCCCCAACAACCAACTCATTATTAAATCTTTATTAACTTCTTTTTTTGGTACAACTTTGCATAAAATTTAAAAAAGGCTCTACTAATGGCTGTCTGTTCCAAATGTATTTTGTTCTCCTCGCAAATTATGTTTATGGTTCTTTTCTCCTTTCTTTTTTTTAATTGCCATGCCAGATATTTCCCAGGTTTATTTGCACCCTCAAACGACTTTTGGTTCATTCTCTTAAGATTCCATTCCATTTCTTTATTATTCATTGCCGTCAACTGTTCTTGAAGGATTTTAATATCCTGGTATAACTTCTTTTTCCCTGGTCTCTTCTTTAATTGAGTCTCTTTGGCTTTTATTTTTTCCATAATCTCCAATCTCAACTCCCAAGTATTTTACCTTATTCGTTACTTCGCAATCTGTTATTTCCTCTAGTTCCTGCTGTTTCTGTTTAGTCATATTCTTACATAGTATCTTTGACTTCTTTTTATTTACATAAAATCCAGCCAAATCTCCGAATTCCCTAATTTTCTCCATTACCTTTGGCATATTCTCAATTGGATTGTCCACGATTAACATTATATCGTCCGCAAACGCTCTGACCTTGTAGGAAAACTCTCTTATTTTTATTCCTCGGATTGCATCATCCTCTCGAATTTGAATCATCAATATTTCCAAAACTAAAATAAACAACAATGGTGACAGCGGGCAACCCTGTCTAGTACCTTTACCTATTGTCATTTTCTTAGTCACATCTTCATTCACCACAATTGCTGCACTCTGGTCCCTATAAATTTCTTTCACTGCACGAATGAACTTTTCTCCCATTTGCAGCTTCTCCATCGTGGCAAACATAAAGTCCCAGTTCAAATTATCGAATGCTTTCTCAGCGTCCACGAAGAAGAAACCAACTTCTCTATCACAACGTTTGTCATAGTATTCAATAGCATTTATAACTGTCCTTAAGTTGTCTTTAATTTGTCTATTTGGCAAAAATCCAGCTTGCTCCTCTGCAATGAATTCGGACATCCATCCCTTTAATCTCTCAGCCAGAATCTTCGCAAAGATTTTATAGTCATTATTCAGCAACGAAATTGGTCTATAGTTTTTGACACTAGTCAAGTCTTGTCCCTCTTTGGGAATCAATGATATATTAGCTTCGCTCCAAGTAGCTGGAGTCCTTTGATCTCACATGACTCCATTGATCACCTCTTTTAGAAAAGGCACCAGCTCATTTGCCAGTACTTTATAAAATTTAGCTGTAAGTCCATCCGGACCTGGTGCCTTTCCTAATTTTGTTGACCGTATTGCCTCTTTTATTTCTTCTTCCGTCACTTCTCTATTCAATTTGTCTCTCCATCCTTCTGAAATTGCAGGGAGCTTCATCTTTCCCAAATAGCTCATTATTGAGTCTCTATTAACTTCTTTTGGTACAACTTTGCATAAAATTTGAAAAAGGCTCTACTAATGGCTGTTCCAAATATATTTCGTTCTCCTCGCAAATTTTGTTTATGGTTCTTTTCTCCTTTCTTTTTTTCAATTGCCATGCCAAATATTTCCCAGGTTTATTTGCACCCTCAAACGACTTTTGATTCATTCTCTTAAGATTCCATTCCATTTCTTTATTATTCATTGCCGTCAACTGTTCTTGAAGGATTTTTATATCCTGATATAACTTCTTTTTTCCTGGTCTCTTCTTTAGTTGGGTCTCTTTGGCTTTTATTTTTTCCATAATCTCCAATCTCTTCTCCTCTCTTTTCTTCCTAGCTCTAGCATTTAAGTCCATTAGTATGCCTCTAGTCACTGCCTTACAAGTGTCCCATACCTTATTTGTTGATACTTCATTGTTCATGTTGTGTTGTATAAAAAACTTAGTCTCTCTTCGCAGCAATTCAATATTTGCCTCTTCTTGCAATATATCTTCGTTTATTCTCCAACCTCTTCTTCTTATTCTTTTCCCAAACCTCCACATGATTGGATTATGATCCGAGCCTACCATAGGCATTATTTCCACATCCTTAGTCCAAAGCACTAGGTCTTTGGAGGCCCAGATCATATCAATTCGTGACAAAGTGGAGTGTCTTGCAGAATAAAATGTATATTGTCTACTTTTAGGATTCTGTCTCCTCCATACATCCTCCAAAGTTTCTTGTTCTTTTATTGCAAAAAAAGACTTTGGTAATAGTCCTCTTTTCTTTTGTGCAGTTGCAGATTTCTTATCTTCATCCAAGTTAGTAACTCCATTGAAGTCTCCAGCTAAAATCATCTGGTCATAAGATAGCTCATCAAGTTGTTTACCCAAGTCATTAAAAAAACTTTCTTTTGCTCCATTAGGTGCATATATTCGAATCACCAACAGTTTCTTTAAATTCCACATAATTTCCACTGCTAGATATCTAGCTTCGACATCACACACCACTAATTTTGGCTGCAATTCCTCTTTTATATACAACACCACCCCTTTTTTCTTCTTTTTTGAAGCAGCCACAAATTCACTTCCCAATTTTGCAGATTTTAAATATTTTACATCCTGCTTTTTAATATGAGTTTCTTGCAAACAAACAATGTCGCATTTTTGTTTTAATAACCAGTGGAAAATATTTTTCCTCTTACTAGGCGAATTGAGTCCATTTACATTCCACGATAAAATTTTACACTCCATATTCATGATCTTGCTGTTGGTAAGTCCTTTTCATTGTCCCTAATAAACTTTTCCATCTCCAGTTCAGATCTGATGTGCTTTTTGACTCCACCAAATTCAAAGGACACTCCTTCAGGCATTTCCCATCTGTATCTTATTTTCATATCCTTCAGAATCTGGACTAGATTTTTATATTTTTTCCGGTCTAGCAGCACCGATCTGGGTAATTCCTTCATAATGATAACAGTCTTGCCGTCGACTTCTAATGGATCCTGAAACTGTTTACTCACAATCAATTCTCTTGTGTTTCTGGTCGTAAACTGCACAATTACAGCTCTTGGGAATTTCCTCTGGGTAGCAAATCTTGAGTTTATTCTGTAAACCACATCTAGGATAGCCGCAACTTCCTCCTCCTCTTTCCCCAGGTATTCAGCCAACACTTCTATAATCTGTTCTTGGGGCAGTCTTTCCTTCAGTTTCCGGCAAGCCACGAAACCTTAACTGCTTCTCCATGTGTTTACTTTCCGCAGCTGCCACTCTACCTCTCATCGCCCTCATCTCAGTTCGTTGCGTGTCTGCTAGAGTTTCCACCACGTTTTCTACTACATTAACTCTTTGCTGCGTGGCTTGCAAGTCATTTTGTATCTTTTCCATACCTTTTGTCACTTCCGCCAATTCCGCCAAATCAATTTTAAAACTGCGACAGACTGAGTATAAGGAGGGGAAATCCCGGCAAGAAAATTTTTTAAAGAAGGACTAAGCGTAACAAAGTTATTAAAGAAATTTGATTATTGTTTTACATACCTGCAGTGACAAAGAGATAGTGGACTGTGAGAAAGTTTTAACATCGCGAGAACTGCTGTGTGTGGCTGAGGAACAGGAAGTACATCACAACGATAGAGAAGCTGGAGAGAAGCGGCCGTCTTCACGTTACAGGAAGTAGAAGAACGCCATTTTGGAAAGGGGAAGGATTGTGGCTCCAGCGGAACAGGAAGTAGGCCATCTTGGATTACAAATAAAGGGGGAATAATCATAGAGGAACCATAGAGAAAAGACGCCCAACATTTTGGACTCTGTAATCGGTCTTTTTCAAGAAACAAAGTGATTTTGGGACTTTTAAAAGCAAAAGTTTAAAAAGTAAAACGCCACGGAGTTGAGGAAAAGGGTGGACACGTGGGAGCGAGGCAAAGCTAGCCCCACGATGTCGAAAAAGGAGTGGCAGGCGGCAATTGAAAGTTTAGATAAAAAAGTTTCAGAAGGAATGAAGGAGCTTAAAGACATGATACCAGAGATGGCGAAAGAGTTTAAAGAGACACTTAGAAAAGTCTGTAACAGTCTCCACAGAGGTATGTGATGCCTTTGATTGTATGGCTTTTTAAGTATGATTTTGCTGATTTCACCTGAGCATCCCTCTATCCCAAGACAGCAGCCATTTCCACACATACTGGCATAGCGCTAACCTCTTTCAATGAAGGTGTCTTCCTGGTGCAATTTCTGACATCATCGCAACATGATCCCGTTTTCATGGCGCGATGACATCAGAAATTGTGCCAGGAAGACGCCCTCATTGCAAGAGGTTCACACTATGCCAGCATGTGTGGAAATGGCCAGCCTTTCCCTTCTCAACTTTCTGGCCTCCTGTTCTTCCTGGTGCTTCCCTTGGTTCTATTTTTCTGTTTCTTCTACCTCCCACTCCTCCTTCTTTGCAAGTTCATCACTCTATCTCAGCTTTGCACCCCCGTCCAATACCTCTTTCTGCTTTCTCTACCTCCACGTCTTTCTCTGCTTTCTGTACCACCATTCCTTTCTCTGGCTACTTCTCTCTCTGAGTTTCCATCCCTGGCCTCCATGAGTGTTGTCCCCTCCTCTGTCCAGTTTCACACCATTATTTACTGTGCTTCTGGCATACTCAGTGCTGATAGCCAAATATCCATGTCTGCTGGCCAGTTGAGCACTGTGTTCTGGGTGACTCTGGTCAGACCTGATTCAGACAGATGTGCATACTTAAGAAGTCTCAGGCAAGCTAGTTACTATTCCTGTATCAGATAATTAATCTCCTGGCAAGAGGTACACCTCCACAGTTTTAATTCATTTTTGGTGTTATGTGTCGTCAAGTTGCTTCTGATCGATGGTGACCCTATGAATGAAAGACCTCCAAAACATCCTATTATTAACAGACTTGCTCAGATCCTGCAAACTGGAGGACATGGCTTCTTTTATTGAGCCAAGCCATATCATTTTAGGTCTTCCTCTTTTCCGACTGCCTTCCACTTTTCATAGCATTATTGACTTTTCCAGAGAATCTTGTCTTCTCATCATGTGACCAAAGAACTATAGCCTTAGTCTTGTCATTTTAGCTTCTAAGGAGAATTCAGGCTTGATTTGATCTAGTACCCACTTATTTGTCTTTTTGGCTGTCCATGGTATCCACAAAACTCTCCTCCAGCATCACATTTCAAATGAATAAATTTTCTTCCTATCAACTTTCTTCACTGTCCAACTTTCACATCCATACATAGCAATGGGGAATACTATCGTTTGGGTTATCTTGATCTTTGCTCCCAGAGAGACATCTTTATATTTAAGAAACATATCTAGCTCCCTCACAGCTGCTCTTCCAAGTCTCAATCTTCTTCTGATTTCTTCATCACAGTTTCCCTTTTGGTTGATGATGATTGAGCCAAGGAATAGAAAATTTTGAACCATTTCAATTTCCTCACTAAATAGTGTAATTCCTCAGTAGTCATTACATTTGTCTTCTTGGTGTTCAGATGTAATCCTGCTATGGCACTTTCTCCTTTAACCTTCATCAGTAGTCATTTCATGTGTTCAATATTTTCTGCTAGTAACATGGTGCCATCTGCATATCTAAAATTGTTAATGTTCCTTCCACCAATTTTCACTCCACCTTCTTCTAGATCGAATCTAAGTTTCCTTATGATATACTCTACATAGAGGTTGAACAGGTAGGGAGATAATATACATCCTTGTCTGACACCCTTGCCAATTGGAAACCATTCTGTTTCCCATATTCTGTCCTGACAGTAGCCTCTTGTCCAGAGTACAGGTTGTGCATTAAAATAATCAGATGTCGTGGCACCCCCATTTCTTTTAAGACTCTCCATAGTTTTTCATGATCCACACAGTCAAAAGTTTTACTGTAATCTATAAAACACAAGCTGATTTTCTTCTGAAATTCCCTAGTATGTTCCATTAGCCGTTGTAAATTTACAGTGTGATCTCTGGTGCCTCTTCCTTTTCTGAATCCAGCCTGAACATCGGCATTTCTTGTTCCATATATGGTAAGAGTCTTTGCTGTAGATTTTTGAGTATCACTTTGCTTGCATGGGAAATTAACACGATAGTCCAATAGTTGCTGCACTCTTTGGCATCCCGCTTTTTTGGAACTAGAATGTAAACTGAGCATTTCCAGTCTGTGGCCATTGTTTTGTTTTCCATATTTGTTGACAGATTCTTGTTAAGATTCTGATGGACTCCATTTCTGTAGCTTGAAATAGCTTTATTGGTATGTCACCTACTCCAGGTGCTTTGTTTCTCCTAATTGCTTCAAGTGCAACTTTTACTTCACTTTCTAGGATTTCTGGTTCTTCATGAAAATATTCTTTGTTGAAAGTATCTGTCATCCTTCCATCACTTTTGTATAGTTCTTCAGTGCATTGTTTCCATCTTTTCTTTATTTTGTCCTGATCAGATACTGTATTTCCATGTTGATCATTCAGCATCCCAAGCCATGGCTTGAATTTCCATTTGATTTCCCAGATCTTTTGGAACATATCTCTTTTTCTTCCTTTTTTGTTGCTCTCTTCTATTTCTTTACACTGGCTATTATAATAGATTTCTTTGTCTCTGCATGCAAGTCACTGAAAAGCTGCATTTCTGTCACCTTTTGCTTTTGCTTCTCTTCTATTTTTAGCAATTTTAAGAGTTTCCTCAGTCATCCATTTATGCTTCTCCTTTCTTTTGGCTACAGGAATAGTCTTTGCACATTCTTCCTTGATAATATCTCTGGTTTCAGCCCATAGTTCTTCTGGATCGTGATCAATTAAACTGTTCCTTACCTTGTCTTCAAATTCTTTAGGAATATTATTTAGATAGTATTTTGGCACTATGATTCTTTTAGTGTTTCTCTTCAGCTTTATTATAATTTTTGATATTAGCAACTCATGATCCGTATCACAATCAGCTCCTGGTCTTGTTTTAGCAAAGAGAATAGAGCTTCTCCATCTTCTGCTTCCAATTTAGTAATCTATTTGGTTCCTGTATTGGTCATCCAGTGATTTCCACATATACAATCATCTTTTTGGTTGCCTGAAGCATGTATTAGCAATGAATAGGTTGTTGGCTTCATGAAATTCTATGAGCTGCTCTCCTGCTTCATTTTGTGATCCTAATCCAAATGTTCCACCTATGTTTGATTCTGCTTTATCTCCTACTTTTTGCGTTCTAGTCACCTATGATTATCAACACAACCTGTTTAGATGTACAATCAATTTCTTCTTGGACACGTGCGTAAAAGTTTTAGGCTTCTTCCTCCTCAGCAACCGTAGTTGGAGTATAAACTTGAATGATGGTTATGTTAACAAACAGGCTTTCCCTGAAGTCTGATTAATATTACTTGGTTAGACTTTGTGCTGTAGCTCTTAACTGCTTGAGTCATGTCTCACCTCATTATTAGAGCAACACCGTTTCTTTTGAGTTCATTTTTCCAGTAAAACACTGTGCTTTTCTGACTGAAAATGTCCTGAGTCGGTCCACATTAGTTCACTCACACACAGGACTGCAATGTTTAAACGTTCCATTTCTTGTTTTACGATTTCTAGCTTACCTGGTTTCATAATTCTCATGTTCCATGTTCCTATTATGTGTGTTGCACAGCTTTGGACATTCCTTTTGCATATATTCACAGCTGCAACCGGATGACCTTTTGACTTTAATCCATTCCTATCATTAAGAATAGTGCTATTTGTATTTGTCCTCAGCTCTTCCTCAGTAGCCAATTGAGTGCTGTCTGACCTAGGGGTCCTGTCTTCAAGCACTACATCTTTTTTCATTTTGGATTGTCTCATCATAAGGTTTTCAAGGTAAGAAATCAAGTAGTGGTTTACCATTTCCTTCTTCTTCTTTGCAGTACTAACCAGGGTTAGTTGAAGTGACATTGCCATTGTCTGTGAAATATCCTCTGCCATTGTCACCTTCCACTATTGCTGCTGCCCAGTAGCTAACCTTCAAGAATTCCTCCGCTCCCATCACCATTGGAACATTCAGTTATCTTCTGTTGATGTGACCGTAGATTCCTGAAGGGGGTGGATGCATCTTAGTCTCGTGTCTCAGCTCTGACAATTCCACCTTGAGTGACTCTTCCAGGAATTTAGACTTGACCAAGCCTGTGCTCATGATGGTGTTGCTCTCAGCTTCAGTGACACAGTCAAATCCCCTCACCATGTTAAGGTGTATATCCAAGAGGTATAATACAAAAACAAAAATATTATTAAAGGCTCATGCCTCCATTTTATCTTTTTATTAAAACATTTTTACACTTACAACATAGATTCACTTAAAAGAATATGATCATACCATCCATTGATGTTACATAGATAACTGAAATGGCTTACCAAAACGCAGGCAGGTTACAGGCAAGAAGCATCTTTAGAGATGCAGTTTCCCATACTTAATAGCTTCAAAAATTATCTTCAAAATATTTTATCTGTCTCATCTGATATGGCTCACATTCATGGCTAATCATTTTTCTTATAATTTCAAACACCATACAAAGTTATCCATACTGGAATATCTTTTTAAATAGATATAAACAACTATGTTAGTTAATTTATGTTACTTTTTTATTATAAAAAGGAATATGGCTGGTTCTCAAACAATACACTCCCACCCTTGAACTATATCTTCACTTTTGTATTTACTTAGATAATCTTCTTATTCTCAGACACTTCTTATATGAGCCCAGACACTTATTATATCTATTGATATTCATTATTCTATTTCTAATCTATTAAAGGTAATATTATTCTGTTATTCTTTTCTTCATCCCATTCCAAGGTTGTTATGTTCAGGATCTATGAATTCCCTATTTGGCATCTCATTGTTTAGCTGAGAGACTAAGAGCTAAGTTAAAAGCGACAAACTACACAAGTACATGCAAGTGTATTGAATCGTATCTGTTCGTACTGCAGAAGCAAGCCTGCAGAAGCATCTTTCACAATTGTCCTCCTATATTTCTGGCCAAATGTGTGATAATTGGGCTCACCAGCATGGCTATCTGTTGTCTCATCAGGCTGTTCAAGGGCAGAAGTAAGCCTTTTCTATTAGCACCACCATTGCTGGGTTAAATGTGTGGAGGATTGGGGTTAGGATTCTGTATCAAAAGGAAAGCTCCAGGAGATTACAATGAGTATTGAAATACAACATAAATAAATCAGATAGAATAAAAATGTAAAGCATTAAAACCAACAATTACAATAAATATGCTTCACCACTGGTTATTTTAGTCCACAAGATACTATCATAGGAATAGCTCTTCTAAATAAACAAGCTTTGAATTTTGGAATGACAGTCAGTTCCACAGGGTAGGAGCCACTGTTAGGAAGAAGGAAACTCTGGATGAAGCTGTCTTAATTGGCCTGTATGGTGGCACAGTATGTAGGCCTTGATCAGTGTAGTGGACAAATTCAAGGAAAGGGGGAACACTGAGCGGTACCTTTCTAGCATAACCTTAACAAAATGTTAGTCTATGATTTCCATATAAATAAGTAAGCAGAATATATCATATGCTGGAGTAATAAAAAAATATCTTTGGTATACAAGTACTTTGAAACAACTGTTAGTTTTCATTTATCCCAAGATAGGCAACCTATTCACATCTAAGAGAAAAATATATGACCCTCCATCCCAAATTATGTAGGATAAAGTTACGTTTGGTGATGTGAACCTGTAGACAAAGTATATTATTTTCAATTAGCTTTCTTTTTTTAAAAAAATATTGAGTTTAACTTCAGTATTCTGTACTTTGTTGCCTACTTTGTATTATGCGCAATCAGGTGGGTGGCTTGAAATAAGATCAATAGCTAAATGGACATGTTACATTGCAGATGGCATCAATATATTTGGAATAACAAAATAAACAATTTCCAAATGTCAAAAGAGAGATTCTGTGATTTTTATAAAACAACAAACCATTATTTTTATCCTTGTCACTTTCTTGTGAATGACATTTTGTTTGTTTTTTTTTAAAAAAACACACACATTTGAAGGAATATGTGTACATAATATTTGTTGGCACATGTGGGCCTGTATACAGACACATATAAGCAGTGGCTTGCATGTGAATGATGGAACATGCTTTTACCAAGATTTTATGAGCACACATCTAAGATAGATGAATCTTTCATGAGTGATGATGTGTAAACTGCTCAAGTGATTCATTAATTTTAGTGGTAAAGAAAACCAGCATTTTCATAGGCAGATGGCACTGTTATTTTAGGGAAAGCTGAAGTCAGAGACAAGAGTGTGTGATCTATTATCTGCTGTGCATTCATACTACAGGGAAAGAAATATGGAGAATGTCAGCATCTGCAGCACCCAAAACACCAGTTACTTATTACAGGAAGTGAAATGTTCAGAGACGCCATATTCTGTGTGTCTCGATATTACACTATTCTGTCTTAGACCAAGGTAGGTAGCTGTGTTAGTCTGCCTGTAGCAGTAGAAAAGAGCAAGAGTCCAGCTGCACCTATAAGACTAACAAAATTTGTAGCAGATTATGAACTTTCATGAGTCACTGCTCACTTTTTCAGATATCAGATGCTTTTTCACGAAAGAAGTCATCTGTGACTCACAAAAGCTCATACCCTACCACAAATTTTGTTAGTCTTATATGTGCAGCTGGACTCTTATATGTGCAGCTGGACATATAGTCTTATATGTGCAGCTCTTTTATACTATACTGTCTTAACAGAGTGAGCAAAAGCAAATATTCTTCAAGGAGTCAGAGGAAAAACAGAAAGAGACAACGAGTTACTCATTCCATAACATACATACTTAGAAAAACATACGGACTGTCTTAAGTAGAGCATTTGTCCATCTAGCTCCATATTGCCACCTACTCTGTTGTGCCGAGGTTCTCAGGTTAAGAAGGTATTTTTATCACTTGCTACTTGATCCTTTAGTTAGAAATACCAGAGACTGAACATAGGACCTTCTTCAAGCATTGTATGGGCTATCACTGCGCTATAACTTCTCCCAAAGTACAGGCTTCTCCTAAAAAAATTCTACTCCATGTAACAGATGAATTTTATTTTTGAGAATACAAGTTTCCTTCACATTTCTTTAAGAAAATAGTTTTATTAGTCACAAAAGGCATATTTTTTTTATTAGTTTCCCAGTGTTGAAGTCCTTTTGGAATGAGAGTGCTCTTCTACGCCGCCTTCAAGGAGGCATTCACAAGCAAATAACCTGTTGGATCCCACATGTTAGGTACATCCTACATGTTACAAGGACTCTATAGCTGCTGTTGACCTAAATTTCGTCTTTGTGGCCCCTGGAATATGATATGGGACATGGGATATGATATCATGGCACTTGGAAGCACTTCATCCTAGCAAGCAGCAACAAACGAAACAGATGCAAAGATGTTGTTACACTCAGAATCATACATGTCTTCCTTAATTAAACATTACCTGAGAGCTGCTCAGAGCAAATAAAAGTCAGCAGCAACCATGCATTCCTTTTAATGTGTAGTTTGGGTCTTACTGAATTTTTATTGTGTCAGCATTTTATGACTCTCTCTCCAATACTCACTTTATTGAACTGTTGTGGCTATCTTGTTTAAAATAACACTGTAAACTTTGCTGTGTCTTGCAGGGTTTGTATAGTCTTCTGTGCACTGAAACACTTATAGTTTCAGCATTGGTTCCTAAAGACTTAATGTGCACTCCTCACTGTAGGGAGTATGAATCGTCTTGTTTAGAGTATAAGAGCTTTCCAGAGGAGATTGTAGCTTGGCTAAGTGCACATTGTAAGACAAATTGCTAGCCATAAAATGTGAAGATTATTGACATTAGCTAGAGTTGGAGTAGTTCTAAAAGAAAGGTAATGTATGCAATTTGCTTGCACGCATAGTCTAGATGGGTGTCACCAACATCAACACTCACGGTTGACTAATATATTCAACCTTCTGAGGTGTGCCAGATGGGTTTGGAAATGGGCTCTCTTAGGGAAAATGCCCTCCTAAGGCTGACCAAGGAACCCATAATTTTGTCCTTCTAGTCCCCCCATCACCTTTTTTCTTTTTTGCTCCTCACATATGGGGAGCATATAGAAATCTGATATTCAGTGTGTTGGATCCTGCCAATTTTTTTCATTCAATGTTACCTAATATCACTTGTTCAAGTATTGGACTAGGATTTGGGAGACCCAGGTTCAAATCCATACACTTGCTGGGTGAGCTTGGGACAGTCACACCCTCTCAGTCTAACCTACTTAAAAGGGTTTTTGTGAGGATAAAATGGAGGAGAGTAGAATTATATAAGCCACCTTTGGTTTCCATTGGGGACAAAGGTGGGGTATAAATGAAGTTTTAAAATGAAGTAGATAAACAGTTCTCCTCCTTTACACACTTCCATTGTGCATGCAGGTTCCATGATCCTCTACATAGCTTTTTGGGTGGCCTTCTGAAAAGCTACTTGGATCCATCCCAATATGTACTGCATCTTCTGAAAATATGGACTGTGCATACTCTCTCAAGTGGATGTTGTGAATTTTTAGCATTTTAGTATCAGTTGTAGTGCTAGAAGAGGGCACAGACTGGAAAATGGACCAAAATTTGACACAGATCAGGCTGGCTTGGCATTCGTGAACTGGTGGATCATGGAACATGCCTTTTTTCATGAATGCAACAAACTTTGGTTGGTTTGTTGGTCCATTGCTCCATGAAACCAGACATCCTGGAGCCAAGCAATCAATTCCCTAGGCAACATAGGAGCCACCTGCAGACCTTCTGCTGCCCTTGAAACACACCGATCTTACCCTGAAAACCTTGATAGACAGCTCTGGCTGCCAACCAGAGAGCTCCCATTATTCTCTATGTGAGCATTTAGTATATAAGACACAGCATGGAGCCCCAGTTTCAGTTTCCAGCTGGTTACTGGCTTGGAAGAACAGCTTGTTGTGGGAGGTTTTTTTTCTGGATTGTGCCAGAGGGAGGTTTGGGGCTTGTGTTGCAGCAAGGCTCTGGGTGGTAGCAAGCTTATTGGGTTTCCTTGGCTGAGGGCTCATAACATGATAGACCACAGACCAATGGTCCATGGCTTTTTCCCAGTCCATGCCCATGTCTAATAAATACATATTCTAAAAGTGTACTTCATTTATTTCTGGTAATGTATATAGATTTTCTTTCCACTGAAAACCTAACCCATGGAATATGATGTTGAAAATGCTAATGGACAAGACAGAAAATTTAACATGTAGTGGCACTTTCCTGTTATTTTCTCTGTGACCTGAGGCAGTCAGAACAGTGTCATTTTTACATATAGGTCGGAGCAAGTTACTTCTCAAGGATCTCCTGAAAAATATATGTAATAGCAGGAGGAGCTGAATAGAGAGATACATTCATTCATCTCCAAAACAGGCAGAGTTTCATTTCAGGTAGTCAGTTCAAAATCAAACGACTAAGGTGAGCCTAGGATCAAAAAAATCCTAGGCCCCAAATTGAATCAGTTTAGGGCAGATTATCAGATAGGTTTGGTAATTGCAAGTATGATCTAACAGTAATTTAGATCATTGCTGACAGGAAGATGAAGAAATAGAGGATCAAAGATGAAGCAGGAACAATCATGTAGAAGTGGGTGGAGCAGGACAAAACGTGACACTGTGGTTATTAGAAATGGATATGGATAAGGTTACCAACTGTGTGGCGAAAAATATCCTGTCCCTTTAACAGATTTAATGGGATGTTACCTACCTCCATTCCACTAAAAGCTTCAACTGCCCATTTCTACATACTTAAGTCTCTATTAAAAAGATAGGACATTTTTCTCCAGGCCTGTTGGCAGCAAACTTAATGGCACATAAAAGGAGGAATGAATGAGAGCAAGGGTGATTACCTTCTTTCCCACTGCATTGGCATGTTTAAATCTAAATGCTCTTTCTCTGGGTAGCAAACTGGTTCCTGCATGCCAATGAAATCTATTCCAAAATATTAAAAACTGAGCTGGAACTAGAAAGTGGATATTTCACTTTGCTGTGATAGCTTTAAAGTATTCACAGCACTGCCAAAAGAAAGAAAGGAAGAAATGGGCCATAAATCATTGTGACGATAAATCACCACCAATCCTTATGTTGTATTTTAACATATAGCCTACTTACATAAAGGACAATAGAAATGACTCTCCACTTGAATAGTTCATTTCTGTTTGTTAGTATTTACAGCAGGACTGTGGCAGTGAATGACTGTGCTGCTTTAATGTAGGCATGGTATCTCTTTTTACAGGGGCCAGATTCAAACCAAAATTCTAGTCATGCTTATTTTAATACATTTTAAAGAGATGTAAGCATTTGCTTTTTCAATCACTCTGTAAACCAGCTCACACTTTTGTTGGTGTCAACTCTTGGTCACTCCAAAGCATGTAATAAACAAGTCTTTCCACCCTTTGGGATTTTTTACCCGTAAATGTAGATGTCAGAAAGTGTATGCAAGCACTTTGTTTTGTGAGAGGTGATGGAATAACAGGAACTACTGTTTGTTTCCTGCTTTCCCAGGTCTTAAAGAGATGCGCACAAGAGACTCTGTTACGAAGGTCAATGCTCATCAATACTCTCAGAGAAGCAAGGGGATTGTCAAGATGAAGCCACAGAAAGATGAATTGTACTGTTCCGGGGAGGTGAAAATAAGTGAAGCTTTAAAGTGTTCAACAGGGAGAAGTCATTGTTGGAGATAAACTGTTCCACCACAACGTGTTTACTCCTGTTGATGCCCATATTAGCCCAGAGTCTATGATGCCTGTTGAAATCTCCTGACAACAAAGCAGATGTTCTCTGTTCAACTAACTTATCAAACCATGCCTTGCCTCAAGCATTATTCTGCAGCAAAGAGAAAGAGAGAACAGACGGAGAGAGGAACAAGAAAGGTGCACCCCTTGTCTAAGTACCTGGGCATGGCTGAACTATGTATTATGACAATTTTATGCAATACCCCTTATAGTAAAGTTGTTCATGCCAGCATAAATAGTTTTGCTTAATTGGATTAATTAAAATATATTCTGATAACAGGTTGTTTAGTTGCTGAATCATCATCACTAGAATATAGGTGTGAATACAAGGTAAATGTTTGGTTACTTTGTTTAGAAACAGTATACATTTTTTCACTGAATCTCTCCTGGACAGTGGCACTAAATAAATAAACCCTGGCATTAGAGTGTTTCACAGTGCTATGCTAAGAACATTTTCATGGGATTAAGCCTCACTGAATAGACATCAGTAGAATTCTGAGTCAGTTTGCTCTCTCAAGATGTTTCCTGTTTGCATAAGCAATTTAAAAGGATAATGCCTTCCAAGCAGAGCATTGCATCCCTATAGGCTAGTTGTGAGACTTGTGCCTGGGCAAAAAATACAAACCCTTGGCAACCAGGCCTGGACCTGGTCAAGGAGCCTGCCCTCTTCTCTAGCCTTGCAGCACAGCTGTAATGTCCCAAAGAGGGTAGATGGGAAAAAACTGAAAGGAAAATTCTGCACAATCGAAAAAGCTGATTCAAAACATCATTGAGAAAAAACAACAGGGAAAAACAGTAGGCAGAGAATTCGAAGAGAATCCTTGAAAAAACCACATTGAATCTGAAGGAAGAGTTAAGTATGTGAAATTCAGAAGAAGATCAAAAGCGGTATGAGGTCAGAACTGGCAAAAATCCGTGCAGAAAAGGCTGTGAACTTGCTTCAAGAAAAAAAGTCCAATATAGTACATTTCTCGAGGCACCATAATGTATTATAAATTTCAAATAAAACAAGTTTACAATTGAGGCAAAGGTGTAAATAGAGATTTAAGTATCCCCAGATTTGGCCTCATTGAGTATTAGATGTTTTGATTAGTTAATGTTGCAAGCCTAGTGCTGAGACTCTGTGGAGATTGCTGGGCACCAGGACCTACCTAACTGGTATCATGCTGATGCTACAACATCACATTGGCATATTGCTCAAGGATTTCCCCCCAAACTCTATGGTAATGATGCAACATCAACACAACACTGAATCCCACCCCCTTGTTTCTTCCCTGTTGGCATGTACAGAGAATATGGGGGAGTCTGGGGCAAAGTCTAGGGCAGGATAACTGGTTGCCCTTGTATTGTAATATTTTCCTTTCAAGCCAAATTGTGTACCCCAAAGTTCTTAATATTGTGGAAAACAAACTATTAAGTGAAAGGAAACTGTGTTTGTTATTGCTTCACTATGCAGCAGGGAGAAGAGCAAGTGACAGGCTTGGCAAAGCCAAGGAGCAGGGAGAAGACTCAGTGATAGGTGTGAACCAGGTGTAGTGAAGTGTTGAGCCTGAGCCTAAGAGGTATCTTGTTATAAAGTATTCTGGAAAGAAAAGGAACAATTACTGGCCCTAAGTTCATTTTCTGCACAATCCTATGGCTGGCCCCAATGCCGGCGTGGCTGCACAGGCGGAGCAGCGCCGCCGCCAGGCCGTATCCTGTGCCAGCAAAGTGCAGCGTCGCCAGCTCTGGCAGCGGCGCAGAGATGCAAATTGGGAGAACCAGAAAGCATTGTGGGCGGATCTGATGCGCGGCCACCGCCGGGCGCAGCCAAAGGGCGCTGTTCCCGACAAGCAGCAGGGGGAGGGGCCAGGATAGGTGCAGCCAATGGGCATCATGCGATCCTGGCCAGGCCCCAGAGCAACAGGCAAACCGCGCCCATGCCGGCAGACTGCCCCGGCTCGTGCGTTGGGCGGGGCTCGCAGTTGGGAAGGAGAGGGGTGGGCGTGGTCTGAGGAGCCTCTCCCTCGTTTGCCCAATGCAGCATCAAGTCCGTGGTGGCTGCGTCCAGAGATATTGGCATGGGACTGGTAGGCGCCCTGCCATGAGGATCCCAGGGCAGCAGCCGGTCCCAGCAGCAGGGAACAGCCACCAAGTGGCGCCGAAGGGGAGGGTTGTCCTGAAGCTGCCACAGGCAGACACAGCGGGCCCGCCCCTGCCCCCATCCCAAGGCAAAGACCACAGACACCCGTTGCACAGAAATCAGTCTTTATTATTATACCATCCCACATCCCCCAGCAGATGTGAGGAAGGGGAGGCGTGTAGGAGGGGTAGGGTGTTGAGGGGCCATGGGAAGGCACGGCCCCATTTGGAAGGACCAGCAGCCAGAGGCCTGTCGATGGCCTGGATGCTGCTTCGCCAGCCCCCCCCCCCGCTCGCCCCCTGCTCCATCTGGCATGCTACCCTGAGCTGGGGTGCTCACGCAACTTGCCAGTGGAGGGAGCCCTCCCGGGGTCTGGGGTGGCCACCCAGCCTGCATGGCCCGGGTGGGGGGGCACACAGTGGCTGCCAGCCGGGGGACCTCGGGCTCCCATGTTTCGGCCACTTTGCGTGGATGGCGTGCTCCTCCGCTGCCCCTGTGGGCGGGGCCTGTGGCCTCCCCTGCAGGATTGGTGGGGCTGCCGGCCTAGGAATGGCTCCCACACCCCAGCAGGGCAACGCAAGCGGATGCTGAAAGCAGGAGATGGCACCAGGCCAGGACGGAGCCACTCACAGCCTTGGACACACCCCTTCCCTACCAAAAACCACGCTGTGTTGGCGCGGGAGCCTCGCAACTGCCCCGCAGAATTGGATGCGAGGCGGGACGCTGCGGGGTGGAGGGTGTTGGAATGACTAATGGGGCTGCCGCAGACACCCGAGGGGCTGGACCCACTCTGGGAGGTGGCTGCTCATGGGACTGTGTTGCTGCGGCTGCTGCTGCAATGGGAGCGACCCTCCCCAGGCGTGCGAGACCTCCTGCCCGGGATACGGCATCCGCCTGCCACTACCCTAGTTTCTTCACTGATGGGGCTCGGATTCGAGTGAGCAGACCGTTTCCCCTGCCGTCTCCCGCCCCCTTGCAGCACCCCCCCCGGCAACCCTCTCCTTGGCTTATCAGATGCCAGCTGCTTGTCCTACCAGGGATTGAACGCCCTCAGTGGCTCCCCCCTCCCTGCAGACATGCCCTGCCCCAACCCTCTGCCTGACTTTACTGTGAGGGGAGGGAGGGGGCGGGGAGGCAGAACAGGATCTGTCAGATACATTTGTAGTGATGTGCAGGTGGAGATATGTGACAGGAGTGTTGGGGGAGGGGCTGAGGACGAAGTCAGGCTCGCAGACACAGAAGGTAGTTCTTTTACAACTCGTTTTATTGCACTGGAAAAAGCGGGCTTGTTTTTAGGCTAGCAAGGTTGCCAGAGCATTCCACATGGCCCTCCTTCCCGCCCGGAGGGGCGGGGCTGAGATGCAGGCCGCAGCGCGAAACTGCTTCCTGGGCTGCAGCCAACCGTCTGTCATGGATGTTTGGGGAGGGCGGGACGTGGAAGAGCAGCCATGCCCTGGACGTGCCTGCGGGAGAAAAAGACACATGGGCTTTGGCTTGTTCCACTGGCGAGGCAAGCCCCACACTCCGCCATCTGGGAGGGTGCACATAGTCGAGGACAGCAGCGACCAGCTGATGCACGACAGTCTGGTGAGGATGCACCCGGCCTTGGCAAGCCTTTACTTTTACGGGAGGGAATGAGCTGGTCATTACAAACACCTGGTCACAAGTGGTTTTTGGGGCGCCTGCCTCTGAGGCGGCCAGGGGCGGCCATGATCACCCCCCCCCCCGCTTGGCCTCACCTGAAGCGGCAAGTGAGCGGGTGGGTTCAGGTGAATGGGCAGTTTGCACTAATCTGTGGAACGGGGCCCCCCTCCCCTACCTCCTCCTCACCTGTCAGCGCTCTGTCACTCATCACCAGGCGGGAACTCCGGAGTCCAGATACCTGCAAGGAAACAGGAGAGGCTGCAGTTAGTTCGCCAAGTGTCACTCCCTTCTGTCACAGAAGGGTTAATTTGTTTGTGCTTAGTTAGAGGCAACTGGTTTGCATGAGTCCAGTTAGATGTTGAGTTGTTCTTCCTGCCAGGGTGGAAAGGGAGTTAGCCAGACATTTGCACTTCTTCCCTTTGACAGGAAGTTTCCCCACTTTTTCACAAAGTCCCCCAAGTGCATTCCATGCCCGCCACCATGAATGCCCTCTTCCCCGCTTGGTGTTCAAAGAGGCCACGCCACGCAGCACATGGACAGAGGGACAGAGCCTCCGGCCAAGCGCTCACTTACCTGAGGGGTTTGGGCAGTGCTAGTTGGATGTTTTGTAGGGTGCGGTTGCGGATGATTGGGTGTGGGGAGGGGGGCTCGTCCACGCTGGGCTGATTGGTCCCCGGGATAGTTCTCATCCTATGCTCCTTCGGGCCACGGGGGCGGGGCTGGGCGCTCGGAGAGGGGGCCAGTTTTTCACCGTTCCATGGGCGCCTATGGGCTACGCCTTCTTCTTCCGTGGTGTAGCTTTTTTCCGCCGCTGTGGGCGTTCCCGCTTCTGGAGGGGCTTAGGGAGCAGACTAACTCTGCCCCCCTCCCTGCCCCCCCATGCCGGAGCAGGGCTCTACGCTGCTTCTCCGCCTCCACCCGGCCGCCTGAGGCTTGCGCTGGTGCCGGCCCGCCGGCGGGCCAGCGCCACGTCCCAGTGTGGACGGAGGGCCACTTACGCGGGTGTAAGGACCAGATACGCCGTCGCAAGCCTTAGTTCAGTTCCTATTCACTTTCCTCACCCCTCTTAGGATTGGGCTGCCTGTGTTATAAAATATGTGCTTTGCTTGCCCATTCTTTCTGATCTTATCAGTTTAGTTAATGCTGCATTAGCTCCTTGTACAGAGACTGTAGCAGGAAGAAGAATGATCTTCCCTCTCATGTTTATCTTTCCTTAAAAGTTCCATTTTCTAACATGAACATTGCAGGCCTTTCATCCAAGAAGGAAAGTAAAAACTGGATATTTTCCTTCTGAACCTCAGCAGGAAATAACCTGTTTGCATAGGAAGTAGAAGTTTAGCATAGTTTTCTCTTTGAGCATTTATGGTTCAATAGGCACAACATCTCCATATCTTAATGTCTCTAAACAGCTCCCAACTTTAGTGTCCAGGTTGTCCGAACTGATGTATTAAAAAAGACAGAAATGTAAGGTGCAATTGATAGCATTTATTTTAAAATGTACAGACGCTTGCTGATACAACATTGACTTTAGCTCAAGAGAGGTAATTGCAAACAGCAGGAAAAAGTCTCACAAATAAACTTCAGCTCTAGATTTGATTTAGAATGTGCTAATAAATGTGAACATAGTGGATGCCATTAAAGAAAATAATCAGGAGGGATTTCTAAAAATACAAGCTTCTGTAAAGCAATTTCCTGCAGGGTACATAAAATCATACTTTCTGAAGGGGCTATTTTCCAAGCATTTCCAGCTAGTTAATATCTAGAAACTAGCACAAACTTGCTTTCTGTTGTCAGACATTTGTCTTTAAAGCAATGATCACATCTAAATATGTAATACTGCATATATTTCAAGTGATTTAAAGTTCATCACATTAGAAGTAAAGAAAACAAAATTTGATGAGGAGCTCAGTTTCAGAATACTTGAAAGGATGTGAAAACTTCTTCATGACACAGTTGAAAGAAACTTCTAATCATGGCATATTAAGAACTTTCTTTAAGACTAAGGATTCCTAAATCATAAATGGCATATGCATGGTACCATAATGGGGTGATTGCTGTCAATATTCTGAAATATATATATTTTCAAAAAAACTTAAATCAGTTTCTCCCTCTCACTCTCTGTGTGGATTATAAAGACTCTTACATTTTCCTACTTCTTGTATCTGATGAAAGTAACTCTCAAAAGGAAATCTAGTTGGTCTCTAAGGTGCAACTTGAATCTTTCTCTTTTACTTCAGATGGACATGGCTACCCACCTGAAACTAAAATCAATCAAGTAGTAGGTTTTTTTAGCTTCAGCAGAAATCACATTTCTGTGTGTAACTTTCCGATCCCTAATTGGGATGAAATTCACAAGGATTCTACCTCTAGCCTAAAGGATTCTCCGTCTCAAATTTCAGGTATTCGGGAGAAAGCATCTCCAATCTATTCTGCCGGCTATTAATCTTAAGGAACAGGCATAGGTAAGCAGGAGCTGGCATGGTGGTGAGCTTTCCCTTTCTCTCCTGGAATCCTGAAACTGGGAGTAAGGGACCTTTTTTAAAAAAATGAGTGCTTGGAGAATCTACATCCCACCTTTTCCCATGCCTTACTTTGCTGTGGTCCATTTCCTTCAACATGCTTAATCTTATCACAGTTGATTTGCTAATAGGCTAGATGAAAAGATATATGCAAGATGTTGGAAAGCATGAATCAAAAGCCAATATATATTAGGGGGGAAAGTCTAAAATTACTAGAAATTAATATTTTCTCAAATTCTGTTAAGTTTGTTGGAAGCCCTGGCCCCAGAACTCACCAGAGGCTGATGTTTGCAGCCTATGGAGGCAGGGGTGCAGGCATGGCCACCACCATCTTCCTCTGCCAGCCCCCCAGCAGCTCCCACAGATGACCAATCTTCAAGAGGCTGGCTGGGTCTTATTTGATCTGTTACGGAGCTTTTTATTTTGTAAAAAACAGAAGCCATGGTAATACAACAACCTGTGAGCTAGTTATCCTAGTTGTTGTTTCATATGATATAACATTACCATTACTAATGAGAGTATGCAGTTTAGCTCCTCCTTCTCATTCCCATTTTCCTTCTTTTTTAAAAAAATTTTATTGGGTTAGAACATTAATATTTTTACATTACATTACATTCAATTTTCCCCTAATTTTTCGTTTCTAACCCCCTCCCTTTCCCCCCCTTTTGTTGACTTCCAACAGCTTTCCCACCCTCTGTCCCTTTTCCCTTACTTCTATTAACTTCCTCTGTCTAAAACAAATATATATTCTCCATTATATTAAGCAGTACATCTTTAACTCTTTTACTTATTATACATCCAAACTATACTTCTTTAGATAAACAATTTATCCCATTTTCCAGTTTTGAATATTTCTATATATCATAAACCATAAAAATTTCCCACATTTAAATCAAACAATTTGATTTGTTCTCTATATATTAATCATTTCTTCTTTTTATAGTATTTCTATATAACTCATCACATAGTCAGTCGTTTTAACTCTTCTATACATTCAGTTTGGTGCATATAAGTCTTATCAAGTAAAAAAAAAAATATTGTTAATTACTCAATCCTCATGTTTAAACCGTTAATTATTCTCTATCAATATTCTATCAATTAACCTTTACATATCTATATATATCTCAATCAATTAATTAATCTAACTGCTTATAAATTCACATTTCTCTTCCTCCCCCGGTAAAGTCACCCCTCTCTTTTATACTTTTATTGTACTTCAGTAGTTCTCAAACTGCCACAGTTTTCCTCCCACCTCCCACTTCTTCTCCAGATATTGTTTCAGCTTCTCCCAGTCTGTGTTAAACTGCCCTGAGTCCAGATCTCTCAGTTTTCTTGTCATCTTATCCATTTCAGCCATATACAGCAATTTGTAGATCCAATCTTCAATAGTTGGCACTTCTTGTACTTTCCATTTCTGCGCATACAAAAGTCTAGCTGCTGCAGTCATATAAAATATCAAACGTCCTATGATGGGCTGGAATTCCCTCCATTCCCAAGTTTAGCAGCAGGAGTTCTGGGTTCTTATTTATTTGAAACTGTAAAATTTCACTCATTTCTCTTATTATTTCCCCCCAGAACTGCCTAGCTACCTCACACGACCACCACATATGATAGAGGGAGCCCTCATGCTTCCTACATTTCCAGCATTTATTAGAAGTGTTCAAGTTCCCTAGCGCAATCTTCTTTGGTGTCATGTACCAACGATAAATCATTTTGAAAATGTTCTCTTTAATATTAATACATGTCGTTATCTTCATTGTAGTTTTCCACAAATATTCCCATGCCTCCATTGTTATTTCTTTATTAAAGTTTATAGCCCATTTCACCATTTGTGTTTTAACTATCTCATCCTCGGTATACCATTTCAACAGTACTTGGTATACCTTGGATATTCTTTTCTTGTCGTCTTTAAGAAGGGTCTGCTCTAGTTCCGAGTTCTCTGTTCGTATGCCCCCTTTTGCAGAGTCCGAATTGTATAAGTCTCTAAACTGTCTGTACTGGAACCAATCATAGTTAGGTGATAGTTCCTCTTGCGTCTTTATTCTAAGTTTAGATGCTTCAGTTTTGGTTATTTCTTTGTACGTTAAACATTGTTGTTCATTATCAACAGCTCTCGGATCTATCACCTCGTATGGAACCACCCACCAGGGGGTTCCTTCTTGTAGGTAAATTCTGTTCTTCTTCCAGATTGTATATAAACTTCTCCTTACAAAATGATGCAGGAACATCGAGTTGACCTTTACTTTGTCATGCCATAGGTATGCGTGCCATCCAAAAAATTTTTTATATCCCTCTAGGGCTAATAGTTTCTTATTCTTTAATGTCATCCACTCTTTTAACCAAACTAGGCAGATTGCATCATGATAAAGTCTCAGGTTGGGCAGTTGCATTCCGCCTCTTTCCTTTGCATCTTGTAGAACTTTTACTTTCACTCGAGGCTTCTTGCCTGCCCAAACAAAATCTGATATTTTCCTCTGCCATTTTTCAAATTGTTTAGAGTCTCTGATGATTGGTATTGTCTGTAGCAAAAACATTACTCTTGGTAACACATTCATCTTAACTGCTGCAATCCTGCCCAACCATGACAAATTCAGTCTATTCCATTTGATCAAGTCTCTCTCTATCTGAGTCCATAATTTTTCATAATTGTTCTTGAACAAATCTATATTTTTTGCAGTCAGCTCAACTCCCAAATATTTCACCTTACTAGTTACTTCACAGTCCGTTATTTCCATTAACAATTGTTGTTTCTGCTTAATCATGTTTTTGCATAATATCTTTGACTTCTTTTTGTTAATGAAGAAACCTGCCAAGTCACCAAACTCCTTGATCTTATCTATCACTTTTGGCATGTTCTCCAATGGATCTTCTACAATTAACATTATGTCATCTGCAAATGCTCTAACCTTGTATGAATAGTCCTTTATTTTTATTCCTCGTATTTCCTCATCTTGTCGTATTTGTATCATCAGAATCTCCAATACTAAAATGAACAACAATGGAGATAATGGGCAACCTTGTCTTGTTCCTTTGCTAATCGTCAATTTCTTGGTCAGTTCATCATTCACTACAATTGCTGCAGTCTGGTCTCTATAAATTTCTTTAATTGCTCTGATGAATCTTTCTCCCAGTTGTAGCTTTTCCATAGTGGCAAACAAAAAATCCCAGTTTAAATTGTCAAACGCTTTTTCAGCGTCTACAAAGAAGAAACCAACCTCTTTATCACAACGCTTGTCATAGTATTCAATAGCATTGATCACTGTCCTTAAATTGTCTCTTATTTGTCTGTCCGGCAAAAAGCCTGCTTGTTCTTCCTCTATGACTTCCGAGAGCCACCCCTTCAGTCTCTCCGCCAATATCTTCGCAAAAATTTTATAATCATTGTTAAGTAATGATATAGGCCTGTAATTTTTCACGTTAGTCAGATCTTGGCCCTCTTTTGGGATCAATGATATATTCGCTTCGCTCCAAGTGTCTGGAATTCTTTGATCCCTGAAAACTCCGTTCATCACCTCTTTTAGGAATGGTGCCAGTTCATTGGCCATTGTCTTATAAAATTTAGCCGTAAGTCCATCTGGCCCTGGCGCCTTTCCTAGATTTGCGGATTGTATTGCCTTACTTATTTCCTCATCAGTTACTTCACTGTTCAACTTATTTCTCCAAGCTTCCGAGATCTCTGGAAGTTTGGTTTTCTCCAAATATGATGCTATTGATTCTTTGGTTACTTCTTTTTTATTATACAGCTTAGCATAGAATTTATAAAAGGCTCTACTAATGGTAGTCTGCTCCAAGTACGTTTTATTTTCTTCACAGATTTTATTTATTATTTTCTTTTCCCTTTTCTTCTTCAATTGCCATGCCAAATATTTCCCAGGTTTATTAGCACCCTCAAAAGCTTTTTGATTCAGTATTTTAAGGTTCCACTCCAATTCTTTATTACTCATTGCTGTTAACTGTTCTTGAAGAATTTTGATTTCCTGATGTATTTTCTTTTTCCCTGGTCTCTTTTTTAACTGTGCTTCTTTGGCCTTTATTTTCTCCTCAATCTCTTGTCTTTTCTCCTCTTTCTTTTTCCTTGCTCTGCCATTTAAGTCCATTAGTATGCCCCTTACAACCGCCTTGTACGCGTCCCAAACTTTACTGGTTGGTACTTCTTTATTCACGTTGTATTGTATAAAAAACTTTGTCTCTCTTCTCAATATTTCCATATTCTCACTTTCCTGTAACAAGTCCTCATTTATTCTCCAGGCTTTCCTTTTTCTCCTTTTTCCAAATTTCCACTTAATTGGATTGTGATCTGAGCCTACCATCGGCATTATTTCTACCTCCTTAGTCCATAACGCTAAGTCCTTTGAGGCCCAGATCATATCAATTCTTGATAATGTAAGATGCCTTGCAGAATAAAAAGTAAACTGTTTGGTTTTAGGATATTCTCTCCTCCATACGTCTTCGAGAGTCTCTTGTTGAATCAACTCAAAAAAAAGCTTTGGCAATAGTCCTCTTTTCTTTTGTGCTGTTGTAGTCTTTTTGTCTAGTTCCAAATCTGTCACTCCATTGAAGTCTCCAGCAAGAATTATCTGGTCATATACAAGATCGTCTAAATGCTTCCTTAAATCCTCAAAGAAGCTTTCCTTTGCACCGTTAGGTGCATAAAGTCCGACTACCAACACTCTCTTTAAATTCCAATTACATTCCACTGCTACAAATCTAGCTTCAACATCTCTCATAACAAATTTTGGCTGCAGCTCCTCTTTTATGTACAACACCACTCCTCTTTTTTTCGTGTTTGAGGCCGCTACAAATTCTTTGCCCAATTTTCCAGATTTTAAATATTTTACATCCTGTTTTCTAATATGGGTCTCCTGCAAACAAACAATATCACATTTTTGTTTTAGTAGCCAATGAAAAATATTTTTCCTCTTATTCGGTGAGTTTAGTCCATTTACATTCCAAGATAATACTTTACACTCCATATTCATGGTTTTGTTGGTAAGTCTTTTTCATTGTCCTTGATAAATCTCTCCATCTCCCGCTCAGATCTGATGCGTTTTTTTGCCCCTCCAAACTCAAAGGACACTCCTTCCGGTAACTCCCATCTGTATCTAATATTCATGTCCTTCAAAGTCTGAATTAGCACTCTGTATTTTTTCCTGTCCAGTAACACTGATCTGGGCAGTTCCTTCATTATGATAATCGTCTTGCCATCAATCTCCAATGGATCTTGAAATTGTTTTGTCACAATCCTCTCTTTGATGTTTCTAGTTGTAAACTGCACAATCACATCCCTTGGCAGTTTCCTCTGGGTTGCAATTCTCGAGTTCACACGGTACGCCACATCTAGGATAGCCACAATTTCCTCCTCCTCCTTCCCCAGGTAATCAGCCAACACCTCAGTCATCTGTTCTTGCGCTGACTTCCCTTCCACCTCTGGCAGACCACGAAAACGAAGCTGCTTCCTCATTCCCATTTTCAAAAAGCCTGAATATATAACCTAAATGTTTTCATTCCAATAGCTGAAGAAAGAGGTGAAATTCCTGGTGCCAATTTAAATGCTTATTTTATCCAGATGTCCATTATAGCATTAATGAGGTAATTATCCTCCTTATAAAATCTTTTTTCACATTCTTTTTTATCCATTACCAGACATGCAAAGATATTGTTACAGAGGACTGCTTAGTGAAATTCAAAGAAATATCAGCATCAACATTAATCCATTTATACAGTCATGTATCTGTAGCAGCATGATAGTAAATCTTTACATTTGGAAAGGATAGACCACCATTAAACCAGCTGTCTTGAATAGTTTTTAGTGCAAACTTAGGGTTTTTTTATTGTTTCACATGAAATGATGAAATGAATGATGAAATGAATGATGAAATGAAATGAGGTGTAGTTCTCTTAACTCTTTTCTATGTAATAGTATTGAGACATTCATAAATAGTATTGGGAGATTCATAAAAACTAAAATCAAATTTGGAAAGAAAGACATTTTTGTATTGTCGAAGGCTTTCACGGCCGGAGAACGATGGTTGTTGGGGGTTTTCCGGGCTGTATTGCCGTGGTCTTGGCATTGTAGTTCCTGACGTTTCGCCAGCAGCTGTGGCTGGCATCTTCAGAGGTGTAGCACCAAAAGACAGAGATCTCTCAGTGTCACAGTGTGGAAAAGATGTAGGTCATTTGTATCTACTCAGGAGGGGTGGGGTTGAGCTGAGTCATTCTGTAAGAGTTTCCCAGGGTGTGGAATGCTAATGGCGGGAGGCTTCACTGTATCCTGAGGAGGTTCTTTTGCATATGGATTGGTGCTTGATGTGCTAATCTTCTCTGCAGGGCTATTGTCGGGTGTGGAGTGTTTTGTTGGCCTGGTGTTTTTCAGAACTGGCGCCCATGCTCTGTTCATTCTTAAGGTTTCTTCTTTCCTGTTGAAGTTTTGCTTATGCTTGTGAATTTCAATGGCTTCCCTGTGCAGTCTGACAAAGTAGTTGGAAGTGTTGTCCAGTATTTTGGTGTCCTGGAATAAGATACTGTGCCCTGTTTGAGTTGGGCTATGTTCAGCCACTGCTGATTTTTCAGGCTGTCCAAGTCTGCAGTGTCTTTCATGTTCTTTTATTCTTGTCTGGATGCTACGCTTTGTGGTCCCGATGTAAACTTGTCCACAGCTGCAGGGTATACGGTATACTCCTGCAGAGGTGAGGGGGTCTCTGCTGTCTTTTGCTGATCGTAGCATCTGTTGTATTTTTTGGGTGGGTCTGAATACTGCTTGAAGGTTATGCTTTTTCATAAGCTTTCCCATCTGATCAGTAATTCCTTTGATATATGGCAAAAACACTTTTCCTGTAGGTGACTGTTTTTCCTTGGTTGTTTGATTCATCCTGGGTTTGATTGCTCTTCGGATTTCATTTCTGGAGTAGCCATTTGCCTGAAGTGTATGGTTTAGATGATTAATTTCCTCATTGAGAAAGCGCGGCTCACATATCCGTCTTGCACGATCCACTAATGTTTTCATTATGCCTCTTTTCTGTCGGGGGTGGTGATTGGAGTTTTTGTGTAAGTACCGATCAGTGTGAGTTGGTTTCCTGTAGACCTTGTGACCTAACTGAAAGTTTGCTTTGCGGATGACCAAGGTATCCAGGAATGAGAGTTTTCCCTCACTTTCTTTCTCCATTGTGAATTGTATGTTCAGGTGGATGTTGTTGAGATGATTCAAAAACTCCATCAATTCTTCCTCCCCATGGCTCCAAATGATGAATGTATCATCCACAAACCGGAACCATACACTGGGTTTGTGGGGGACAACGAATTCTATGAACAGATGGATGGGGTGGCCATGGGGAGCCCACTCAGCCCAGTTATAGCAAACTTCTACATGGAACATTTTGAAAAAACAGCTCTAGAATCAGCACCCCACAAACCCAGTGTATGGTTCCGGTGTAAGATAGTGCTGCCATGCCCTTTGGTGTTCCCCCCTGCTGTGTAACCTAAAGCTGTTCAAGAAATAAAGTGTTTTTGACAGGAATCATGCTTTGTGATTCTCTGATGTTAAGTGAGTTTTGTTTTAATTTTTCTGTGTGGGGGACTGCTGGTGTAATGTGTCATAATGCTTTGCCTACTTGTACTTTGGAAGGGAGAATATAATTTTTTTAAAACTTTATTTTGTGTTGTTCTTGTTTTATTCTTTGTTGTGCAGTTGGTTCCCATCATAGGGAACAATGGGGCTGGCTGGCCAGCCATCTCTGTAGGTGGTGGGGGAATTTGAGGGAGGGTGTCTGTGGTTCAGGTGCTCTTTCACAGGGACCAGCTGGCACTCAGAAGTGTGCCCACCATTGTGGCACCCCTGGGCTGTGCAGAATTGCCCAGGGAAAGAGAGTTTAGAAGTTCCCAGCATAGGGAACAAAGGGAGAGGGCTGGCCTTTGCCAGCCTGTTCCTGGGGTTATGGGTGTGGGGCAGGTGGGGGTGGATTTGGGTCTGTGAGGGGCTAATGTGGGGATTTGGGTCTGTGTGTGGCAGCTGGGGGGGAATTGGGTTTGTGTGGGGCTGTAAGGGGTGGACTTTAGGGGCTGAGAGGACCTACTTGGGGAGGCCATGAAATGCCCCCCCCAAGTGGGAGCAGTCTGAGCCTTGGTGGGGGGTGGGAGGAAGGGTGGGAGAAGGGCCCCAGAGGGCTGGGGGGCATTTTGCATGCAAAATGCCACCCCTGGCAACACAAGCCTCCCCCAGCTGTCAGTGGTAGAGATGAGAGCAGAGCACCTACTTGGGGAGGCCATGAAATGCCCCCCCCCAAGTGGGAGCAGGCTGAGCCTTGGTGGGGGGTGGGAGGAGGGGTGGGAGAAGGGCCCCAGAGGGTTGGGGGGCATTTTGCATGCAAAATGCCACCCCTGGCAACACAAGCCTCCCCCAGCTGTCAGTGGTAGAGATTAGAGCACCTACTTGGGGAGGCCATGAAATGGCCCCCCCAAGTGGGAGCAGGCTGAGCCTTGGTGGGGGGTGGGAGGAGGGGTGGGAGAAGGGCCCCTGAGGGCTGGGGGGCATTTTGCATGCAAAATGCCACCCCTGACAAAGGAAGCCTGCCTCTTCATTTTTTCCCCATAGGAAATAATGAAGAAAGATCAGCAGCAGCATGCTAACAATATGCTGCTCCTTCTCTTTCTTATGGGAGGATGGGGGGACCTGCTTTGGGGGGCCATAACATGGCCCCCCAAAGTCCAATCTGTCTGAAACTTGGGTGGTTGTTAGAGAAGGGTTAGAGGAAGGTCCCCACCAATTTTGGGCTTATTCTGTGGAAAAATGCCTCCTCCAGGCGTCCTGGAAGACGGAGGCATTTTCCCATAGAAAAAAGCCGAAAGAATGCCGAAAGAATGCCGAAAGAATCCCGAAAGCCGAAAGCCGAAAGAGATTCTTGTTTTGGCTTTCGGCTTTAACGATAGAGAATCTTCTTTCGGCTTTCTACTTTCGGCTATAGCCGAAAATTTTTGGCTTGCACACCCCTAGCAGTTACTCTTTCTTAGGTTTAAGAATCACAACAATTTTGCTTTTAAGCCACAATTGTAGAAAATGTTTTGATAGATGAATTTCATTGAAGATTAATTATATCATACAAATTATAATTTTCCAGGGCTAGCCCATGTAATTTGGGTGATTTGTTCTTTTTAAAATGCTTAATAGCCTCATGGCTATCCTGAAGAACCTCTAAACTGATTTTATTATCTTGAGATAATTTGGGTATCTTCAATTTTGTTTAAAAAATCTTCTCCTCTGTGGGTCTTATGTTTGGTTCAGGGCTGCAAATTGATATAAAATTTCTGGATTTTTTTAAATTGTAGGAAAATTTGACCCTCTTTGACCCTCTTTAAGTTAACCTTAGCAACAAGTAAGTTTCCTGACCTATCTCCATATTCAAAGCACTTTTGTATATAACATATTCTTCTGGATTTGTTCTATATCTAATTAAATTATGTTTTAAGTCATTTTGAAGATCAGTTCAAATTGAATCAGAATTAGAAGCTTTATGTCTGTATAGCAAATTTGTAATTTTTTTTCCAAATAAGCAAGTCTTTTTTTCTTTCCTTTTTTTTTAAAAAAAGGATGCTAATACTGCTATTTTTGCCACCCAGCCTAATCCTTAACCTAGTTTTAAATTATGGCTAATTATTAAAGCTAAGTATGCTATTATCTTTTAATCTATTATCTTTATATTTTTATAATTGTAACTATATTAAACAAAATGTAAGCCACCTTGGGAAATTCTCCAACTGGAAAGGCAGCATATACATGATGAAACGAGTAAATCATTGCAGAATGATTGGGGTTGGGGTCAAGTATTCAGAATACTTGAACCCCAACCCCAATCCATCCCAGGCTGCTTCTTGTGCGTGTGACCTACTCAGCTTAGAAGCCTGGTTTTCCAGCAAGCACGTGCAAGCCAAGTTTAAGCATGGATGTCTAAAGGCCCTCTAGATCCATTTTTATGAACAGTGGGCTTTCTTTTCAGTAAATGTCTTTTATTTAGATATCAAACCATGCCTCCACTCTCTGCCTACATAAGCCATGATCTCATTACACTTACTTGGTTGTTTGCTTTTTAGTATTGCGTATTTTGTTACTCTCTTATAAAAGTATCACACAAACATTTTTGGAAGCCTAGATTATTCAGATACTTTAACTTTTAGGTGTCCTCAGCCTCCTATTTAAAAGCGAAGGAGGTGCAAGCAGATTGGTCTTTAAAGGGCCTTGGTTGGGTACAGGAGGAAGCTCCTGCTTAGGAATTCAGGAATTTGTTGCTGTAAAGGACTCTTCTTGCCTCCAGAGTCTGGTTTCATCACACCTTTATTCAAGGCCATTTAGAGAGTAATCTGAACTGGTCAGCTCAGACTCATGCTCAGGATTATTCATTGGAGTTCACTCCCAGGAAAGTATTCTTAGGATAGCACTGTAAGCAGCACAATGTCTTATTTAAAGCACTTATTTTAGCAGACAGTTAGAGAAGGGTAACTGTCTCCCACTCACAATTCATGCAGCTTTTTACCCGTACTTTGTCTATGTGTTGTGATGAGTAATTAGGTACCTTGGTCAGGACTTTATGTGTATGCACACACACTCACACATTTTACAAACTTCAAAGTTACTTTTCTGCTGAGAGCATGGGTTTCGTAAAGGAGAGTCATCAAGAACATTTCAAATGTGGCAAGGATAGCAAGTCTGTCCTCTGAGTGGACACAATTGTATAAGATGATTAACGTCCACTTGTAGCCTTATTCCAAATCCTTGGAAATCAATACAAGTCTTTCCACAACAAGTTATATCATGCCCTTGCTGCATGTGTTATGTAAATACAGATGCTCTATTTTTTCACATTGTTTTGGCAGATAGGAGGACATGCAAATCAGAGCATTTTTCTTTCTATTTTTAACCAGTGATCACCAATTTGTGGCATGGCGTTGATGCTTCATTTTTTTTCTAAGGGAGCATGTTAATTCATGTTCCTCATTCTTTCTAAAACTGTTATTCTTACATTCCAGAAGATCATTAAATCTCACTGACAACCTTTCATGAAAACCAGACATCCATTCTAATTATGTGCTTACTCTAGATAGAGGAATTTTTAAAATGTAATTGGTTCTTTTAAAAATGGTCATTATATTGTTGACTCTTGTCTGCATAGCTTCCTTTTTCCTCTGGATTATCAATATCATGCCTGAAGAAAGATGGATGTAATTGGAAACTGGAATTTTATTTGTCCCTTTGAGGTGTGTTCTTGCAACCTCATTATCACATGGTTAGTCTTTTTTTTGTGAGATGAGAAGGTGGGATAAAACTGTAACATACACACACATGCGTATATATAAAGTTATACATGTCTGTTGTGGAAGGCTGAACTCATCCGAAAACAGGCCCAGAAGCTCAGGATGATTATGAGAATTGAAGTGCCAAAACTGAAGGTGATCCAAACATCTTAGCCCAGATTATTTGCAATTATTTTCACTAGAAATGATAGTTTACTCAAAAACCACTCATTCATTAAACAAACTATCATTATGTCAACTGCTAACCAACCAACTTGGAATAGAGGTAGAGGAATAGCAAGTGTGTAGACTCATAGTATGGGATAAGTGTACCATGGCTGATTCCACACACTTTGGATAATGCACTTTCAATGCACTTTATCAATCGTTTGAGGTGGGTTTTTTGCTCCGCACACGAAAAAATCTGTTCCAAATGATCTATAAAGAGGATTGGAAGTACATTATCCAATGTGTGTGGAATCAGCCTATGTCTCACAAGGCACTATACATTTGATGATTTGAATGATTTGCAAAGAAATAACTAATGGGAGGAGACACTTGTATTAGCAAAGGACTTTTGAAAATCACTTCCTGTTGTTCCACAAGGAATAAAGGTGATGAGTTGCAGGCCTGCATCAAATTGTTATACCTGTCTTGTCTCTGCTTTACACAATTATTGTTCTTTTTTTCATTGTCTTTTGTCTGACCTCATATTTCCAAATGAATGGAGGAGTTGTCCATGAGGTATGATTCTTAAAGAGACAATAGATTCCACCTAGGCCCCATCTTCGTTGTATATTATTCTTCCAAGCATGACTTCTTGCTGTGCTAATAATATAATTTCTGAAGTTGCCAAATTGAATTAGAAAGTTAAGAAACCTAGCGATTCAATTAATTCTGAATATGCCCCAGCAGCATCTACTGGCTGGCTACTTATGTAAGACTGAATCTTGCCTGTTAGCCCAAGAAAAACCCATTCAAAATGTTGCTTGTTTTCAGTTGTGAGGACATCCTTAATGTGTCCATGCAGGGCACTTGACTTGAGAAAGGAGGCACTGTGCGCAGGAGGAGTTCAGTTTTTGAGGTTATCTGTAAACCTCACTGGAATTATGCTGGCCTTGCTGTTGAGAATGAAACTCAAGAGCAACATCTCTATGCTATACAATTAGATTAATCTGTTCCCGGTCCTGAGATAGCACCTTTTTTGCAGGCTCCCCCTTTTGTGTACATGCACTCAACCTATTAAAAACAGGAAAGGCAACATCAACACAACACAGCTGTATTTTGTCCTGTTGCTTTTGAATAGGGACTGCAGAACTATTTTGCATTGTGGCAGAAGCGTATTTTGAATTATTCATTTGAATAAGTCCTTAATGACACACTTTGCAAAAAAAGCCTAGGAAATATGACAACTAAGTTTCACTTAGTAATGCATATGTGCATATTAGCTTTCAGTAAGAAGCAATGATCCTTCTTTCTTACCAAATGATTAGATGTTGTTAAGTTAAGCGTGAGTGTCATAATGCAATGCTTGAGGCAATTTTAGCCATTGTAAAGCTGCATATATAAGAACAAAGGAATCTGTCTTCCACCTATTCAAATTATTGTTCTAGCTAGCTCAATATTGTCTACTCTGATGGACAACAACTTTGAAAATTCTTATGCAAGGAAGGATTTTTCAGAACACTGGTTACCTGAGCTCCTTTGACTGGTAATACAGGGACAGGATCGGGGGATTTGGGCATAGCATGATCTGTAGCACTGAGCCATGAATAATTTCATTAGGAAGTTTGATGAAGAAGTGGATTCTTATTTATAGGCAAACAAATATTAGTAAAACCCAATTCTAATGCTTGGTTGCTGCTGCTTCTTGGAAATCCAGACAAATTTTTAATCATTAATTCAAGCCTCTTGCTTAGGGCTCCATACTTGTTACTCAAGTCCAACTTTATTGTAAGTTACTATTTATTGTATGTATTATTTTATATGATTAGTTTCTGCATTTCAGCTGAGAATTGCCCAATTATTTATCTGGAATCTTGAATGTGCCCTTTTTGCTTAGAGTTGATAATGCTTAATTATGCAAACATTTGTGTATTTGGTTCAGAACTCAACTCTATGTCAGTTTACCCTATAACATTTCATGCTACTAGTTTTAGCAGCCAGGGTGTTGGAATCAATGTTGTTGGATATTTGCCAAGACTAACACCGCTAGCAGTGAGTCCACTGACTACCACAGGACCAAAAGTTGCTGCTGGATGACTGCAGCTTCTTTTGACATCATTTACATCTCTCTGTCTTTATCTGCTCATATTCTGTTTGGATACAATCTAGAGACAATAGTCTGCTACCTCTATTCTCTTGCTTGTTCATTTTCCTCTTCTGTGTCCAATTGTACTAGCTGTTTCAGTAGTGATTATGTCCCTTCCTTGATGATTCCATTCCCAACAATCACACTAGACTTAGAAAGAGAGTGGTGGATGAACGAGCAAGCAAACAATGACAGCTAATGTTGGTCATTTTCTTACTTTTTACCACAGAAGAAGTGAGTGGAGGGGGTATAGGAGAGCTGGCAATGACTTGTGAAGAAGAGACATGGTGTAGCAGTTACCAGTGGAAGTTGACTGCTCTTCCTTCCACATATATGCATGAAGGGACAGTGTGGATTCCTTACCCAAGGCCCTGATGAATTCTGTAGCCAGCTGTAAGCGAAGTTTCTTGGTATGCCCCTAACAATAAGCATGGCCACCCTGGTCAGAATAATGAGACAGACACAAGGCTTGGAACAAAAAGGCCTTTATTAAACATAACATCAACCATTAATATGGCAAGGGCCAACTTGTACAGTACAGGTCAAGCCACAGGGTCACCCCTGGACCTCCTCCTTGACCTGTCTGGGTGAGCCTTGAAGCCCTGAGTGTGAGCCACCCATGTGTATGGCTGGGATCCAGCTGGCCAGGCAAATCTGGGTCCCCCCTTTCAAGCTCCTAATGCCACAGCCATACTGCAGCTAGGGAAGGACTTGCACACAGGGTTCCCCTAGGGCAGTCTGCCTGTGCAGCTGGCAGCCATCAAAGGCAGTACCAGCCATTCCTGGCAGACCCCATTTCCCCACCAATGGGAAAATGACAAGGGTGCTCACCGGCCCACTCCCTATCCTCAAACTCTATCCTGCCAATATCCCCAAACTCTATCCTGCCAGTGGCTCCACCTTGCCAATTACCTCAAACCTCTGCAAGCAGTACAAGGTAGGTGAAAAACCATCTCTCCCCCATGCCCATAAGGGAAAGGGGGGTGGAATTCTTACCTGGCTCTGTCAACAACAGCCGGCTAATCCTGCACTACTACAGGGTGAGGTGGGTGAGTGGAGCACACAGAGGAACTGCCAGCTGGCTGAGCGGAGCTGCCTCATAAGGCTCCTGTCTCCGCCCCCCGGCCTGAGACCTAGATGCCATGGAAATGCTCTGTCTCCTCCTCCTTCCAGGGAGGCAAAGACTGTCCCCCAGTCTTATCAGTGGAGGCTGCTCGCCGGGAGAGCTATATTGCCACCCTAGTCAGAATAATGAGGCAGACACAAGGCTTGGAACTAAAGGGCCACTTTATTAAACATAACATCAACCATTAATATGGCAAGGGCCAACTAGTAGTACAGGTCAAGCCACAGGGTTACCCCTGGACCTCCACCTTGACCTGTCTGAGTGAGCCCCAAAGCCCCAGGTGCAAGCCATCCATGTATATAGGTGGGACCTAGCCAGCCAGGCAAATCTGGGTCCCCACTTTCAAGTTCCTAATGCTTTAGCTGTACAGCAGTGAGGGAAGGACTTGCATGCAGGGTTTCCCAGGCAGTCAGCCTAAGCAGCTGGTAGCCATCACAAGCAGTAGCAGCCGCTCCTGGCAGACCCCATTTCCCCATCAATAGGGAAACACCAAGGGTGCTCACGAACCTGCCCCCTATCCGCAAATGCTATCCTGCCACCACCAGGGCCAAGGCTCTGCTTAGGCCCTAGCACCCCACAGGTGGCCTAGTGCCAACCTCAGCCCTTGCCGTAGCTCATTGAGGAAGATGTCTTCACCTTTAGTGGCCAAGTGAACCGCCATTATCTCGGTAGAGGTTGGAAAATTCAGCCTAGTATGTAGAGGTGTGGCAAATAAATGCCCAGACCCTCCCCCAAAGCTTTCTCTATGGCTCTGTTAGCCTTTTGCCTAGCCCTCTCAGGAGCTAATGAGTCCCAGTCTTCCCACCGCACCAACGCGTAAGCATTGAGGACCAATCATCAACACACCAGAGCACTACTTGCCTATGCACTGCAAGTCTGTGTGAGCCTGTAATGAAGGCACCATGCCCTGCAGCCAAGGACATTACCATGCAGAAAATTATCAGAATGTTAGGTGGAAGACTGCACCACCCCTCAGACCATCAGGCCATTACATGCCTGGGTGCTGCAAGCCTATGTGAGCCTGAAAGGAAAGAGGCCATGCCCCGCAAGCTAAGGTCAACACCATGCAGCGAATGACCAAGATGTGAGGCAGAGGACTGCACATCCCCTCAACCATCAGGCCACTACTTGCCTATGCACTGCAAACCTGTGTGAGCCTGTAAGGAAAGGGCCATGCTCTGTGAGCCAAGGTCATACCACCCAGGTAAATTACTCGAACATGGAATGGAGGCTGATCCTCCCCTCCAGCTCATGAGGCCACCTTGCTTATGTGTGCAAATCTGCGTGAGTCTATACCAGAATGGCTATGCCCCACAGCCAAGGTCATTACTGCCCAAGTGAATTATTAGTACGTGAGGTAGAGGACTGCTCCTCCCCTCCCTGAGTGCACTGGGCCACCTTGCCTATGTATGCACATCTGTGGGGCCTGTAATGGAAGGGCTGTGCCCTTGGGAAACCCACTCATTACACCCAGGTGAATTTTTTTTATTGTATTGATGTCTTTGTTTGCATAGCCATACATAGTCACTTCCATTACATTAACATAATCCTACATCAATAAATACCTTTTCCCCTTTATGTTACCCTCCCCCCTTCCCGCAAGCGACCAATTGGAAAATAATACTTTATACTTGCAACCATAAGCACACCCTTTGGATTTTGTCAAATGTATCTTTGTTGCCCCCCCCTTCCCTTACCCAGTTTATATACCCAAGGCATTTCTTCCTTATCTCTAATATATTATCTTCTCATGTCTTTTCTTGTTTTAGTATGGACAGAATGTCTGATTGAATCATTTGATATAGATACAGGTTCCATCTACCCAAAGTCCACTTTGCCGCATCCTTCCAGCCATAAGCTATGACTGCATGTGCAGCAAAGATCATTGTTTTAAACAACTCCTGTTTAGAGTTATCTACTTTATTATACCCCAGAACTCCCATAAACGATACCTTCCCTGTCAATTCTAATTTAACTTTACATAAATCCTCCATCTTTTCCAGTACCATTTGCCAAAATTCAGTTACTTTAGGACATTTCCACCAAAGATGAACATGATATCCCTTTATCTTCTTGCAATGCCAACAATTTGAATTCTTTCCCTTAATCATATAGGACAATTGGGAAGGTGTCCTATACCATTTCAATATTAATTTCATCTCCAATTCTCTAAATTTTTCTATTTTTATTTCCAATATTCCTTTCATTAGTCTATCTATCTCCTGTACTGTTAAATTCACCTCTCTTTCCCACTTAGTTTGTATTATCCCAGTCATGTAATCTTTGTCTTTATTCATTAAGTTGTATATCTTCCTTGCAATACCCTTCTTATTACCCTCTTTAATACAATATATCTTTTCGAGTGGAGTATCCTCCTTATTTAGTATTCTACAATGCCTTCTCTGTTTCAAAATATTATATAAAGCCATGATCCTTAGCCAATATTGTTCTCCCACTTTCCCTAATACTTCTTGTACTGGTATCAATATCCCCTGAGTGTTGTATAAATCCTTCACTCTAAAATAACCCTTTTCCTTTAACTTCTTCCAGAATGTTTTCTCAACATTTTTAAATTCCTCACTTAAGGATTCTATTGGGGTCCATTTGGAAAGTCTTGGCATCCAATTAGTTTGCAGTTTCTCCCAGACTTTCAATGCTGTTTGTCTTGGGCCTGTTGTATTTTTAATTTCATTCTTCACCTTCTGTGTAAATATTCCAAATTTGCCTGCTCCTCTATTTATAGTGTTCTCCCATCTCACTAATTTATCCAAGCCTTTTCCATCAATTTCCATCAACATTTTTATTTGGAATGCTTCATAATAGCTTTCCAATTGTGGCATACCCCAATTACACCCAAGTGAATGACCAGGATTGAGGCAAAGGGCCCCACATCCTATCAAGCAGAAGTAGCAGCTCAGCCATCACTTTCCCCGTGGTTAATGCAGAGTCAACCAGACCCTTCCTTAAGGGCTTGGGTCATCACTGCGCTAACACTCAGGATCTAACTCTCATGTCAACCATTAATGTTGTGCAACCTCGGAAATTGCCCTGGGTTACATCAAACTGGGAGGTTTACTGGTGAACCTAAAGGTGCCTAAGCTGCCTGATGGCAGCCACTGGATCAGAGGCAAGCCCTTAACTTTCCACTCTCCCATAACTGTGGGAGAGATCCACCAGCTCAGCCACCACAACTCCTACAGACCAACAGGTACCCCAGCCTAGAGACAGCCAGCCACTTGGTCATAGGTTCATCACATACTGGGGGTGATGCCACCCAGTTGCCAAGCAATCATAGCCCTCCCTGGAGGCATAGCTCAGAGTAAATCTGAGGGACAAGCTGCACTATTCCATCTGCAGGCAAGACCGGGCTCTGTCTTAAAACATAAATGCCAGGACCAGTCTCCAGAACACTCCAGAACCCATCTCAAAATCTTATGCCACTTGGATGAAAGAGGGTTACGTTTGGGTACCACAGCCTTTTTGTCCACATGAAGCAGGCTGAGGGGTTCTCTACCCCCCCCACAATCCAAATGCCATGAGGATTGGGAAATTCCAATCATATATAGTTTATAGTAAGAATCCTGTATTGACTGGTCAATGGGCCACTGCTCAGCCCACCAGTGCCCTTAACTAAGTTCAGAAGCCATTGGGCCCCAAGGCAGTGGAAACTCCAAGGAAATTCCACTTCAAGGTGCCAACACCCTGGAGACACCCTGCCAGCTGCTGGAGCTCCCATAAAGAAGGCCGGCTAGTAGCCGACTGGCCCAGGTGCAGTAAACCTTCTTAAGTCTCATTTACTTGTCTCCCTCTTCAGGTCCACCTCATCCTTCTCATCTGCTTCCTGAAGAGGAACGTTAACCCCCAACATGCTGCTCCCTTTATGACTGTCCTTTTAGGACTGAGTTAAGTAATAACCCAATGGCCAAACTGCGAAACCCAAAGTCAAGACCCAAGATGATACAATCCAGGAGTCTAATCATGGGAATCAAGAGATTATCGCCTGACCCCCTGGAGCCCCCACAGCCAGGCACTAGAAGCCAGTGGACTTACCTACCTTGTCAGTCAGGTCCACTGTCACCTCAACATGACTGGATTACAGCAGCATAGGCCAGATCCTCTACCGGCTGTCAATTGTGTTAATCTGGTAGAAAGATCAGATCACATCTTAGACTTTGGTGCCCTGCATAACAGCTTCAGCAGATGCAATAACACAGCATGCCATTAGGTGGCCTGAGTGACAAAACCTGAAAAACAGCTCTTTGGGCCAACAAACGCTGCAAAATGAAGCAGGGAAAAGGAGGAGGGTTTTAACCAGCCACCATCCTGGGACTGTAGATCTTTGCTAAGCTAGGAGAAATAATGTGTGCAGCAAACCACCCTTCAGATGACTGCAAGCCCACCCACCCCAGCCTCAGCCAGGCCTTTACTGCTGCTGCAAGTACTCTCTCCAAATAAAGTGAAAACACTGAGGGAGGTTTAGATAGGCTGGAGGCCTACAGGAGCCGGGCGTAACCCTGCTTTAGTCCTCCTGACTGATAAACACTGATAGCCCAGTATTTCCCTCCTCCCCTTGGCCACTTCATCATCCTCAAAGGAAGAGTCTGCAGGAGGTCTATTTGCTGGCTGCTTGCCCTTTGCATGGCTACTACCCTTTTTGGGTGGCAGGATGGAAACGTACAGTACTGTAATGCAATGTACTGTAAAATGGTTGCTTTTAGAGCTTCAAAGCCCAATAGGAACACAACACCCCCCAAATGACATTCCAAACACTGTAGGCTGCAGAGGCCTCTATAAAATGGCTGCCAATGCAAGGAGGCTAAGCAGGCCACCATGAGACACGCTCAAAATGGTCACTCCCAGCACAGGATAAGCTGCAAAAAGCCCCACAAAAATGGCCACTACTGCTAGTAAGCAGGAGGCAAATCAGGCCACACAAAGCCCACACATAAAATGGCCACCCCTGGTACTGTGCATATTGTAGATGCCTTCACAACATGGCCACCATTGCCAGGAAGCTAAGCAGACCACTGGGTGCCACTGTCAAAATGACCACCCTAGCACAGGATAAGCTGTAAAACCCCACCAAAATGGCTGCTACTGCCAGTAGGCAGGAGGTAAATCAGGCCACACAAATGCCACACTCAAAATGGCCACCCCCAGAGCTGTGCATATTGTAGATGCCTTCACAACATGGCCTCCACTGCCAGGATACTAAGCAGGTCACCAGGTGCCACTCTCAAAATGGCCATACCCGAGTAAACTGCCAAGCCCTCCCACAAAATGGCCCCTGCTGCCTGAAGGCCTTAGGCCAAGCTATTGCTGCTGGCAATACTCCCTCTCAAGTAAGTGTAAACAGCAACAGGGGGAGGGGGACTACCAGCATCCACTCTACTAGGCCAGTAGCAATAATGTATGAATTAGTCCAGCCCTCAGATGGCTGCAATTCACCCCTGCGGGCCTACAGCAAAGCCTATTGCTGCTGTTGCTGCTGCTGGAAGTACTATCTCCCAACAAAGTAAAATGGGGGGAAGGAGAGGGGAGAGGACCCTAGGTAGGCCAGAGGCCTGAAAGGGCTGGGTATAAACCTGCTTTAGCTCTCCTGACTGATAAACAACAGGTCCCAAATGTAAATAAGAAAAAGTCTCTGGCAAACTAATGAGCCTGGATCTGGGCCCTGGTTCTTCTGGAGTTTGAGGGTAGCAAGCAGGGGAATATCACAGCTTCTCCAAGGCAGCTATCGCTGCATAACCATGAGGGCCTTTGGTAAAACAGCCTCAGAGGAGCTTGGCTGAGTGAGCTTGAGATATGCTCTGCTCAGGCCGAGCACACAGAGCAACTGCCAGCCGGCTGGGCAGAGCTGCCTCATAAGGTTCCTGTCTCCACCCCCTGGCCTGAGGCCCAGATACCATGGAAATGCTATGTCTCCTCCTTCCAGGGAGGCAAAGAGCGGCCCCTGGCCTTATCAGTGGAGGCTGCTAGCCGGGAGGGCCATATTGTTAAATGAATGTAGGTGAATTACATCCACCAGCCTTCCACTGCACGTTTCTAAGTGTTTATTACTATCCCAGGCACTCAGCAATATCAAGCAAGTTTTGGTTGTTGTGGGTTTTCCGGGCTGTATTGCCGTGGTCTTGGCATTGTAGTTCCTGACGTTTCGCCAGCAGCTGTGGCTGGCATCTTCAGAGGTGAGGCACCAAAAGACACCTCTGAAGATGCCAGCCACAGCTGTTGGCGAAACGTCAGGAACTACAATGCCAATACCACGGCAATACAGCCCGGAAAACCCACAACAACCATCGTTCTCCAGCCATGAAAGCCTTCGACAATACATCAAGCAAGTTTATTGAGGCCTTGGCAAGTCATTTTGCATGGTTTGTAGCCTTATTTATCTTGGCTGACTACAAGTTGTGAATGTGCATTTGGTGAACATACATGGAAATTCCCCCAATTCTTGCAAAAGGCAGCTACCTGGGATGGATGCACTGGATTAATTATTTCTAAAAATCCTAGCGTGACTAACCCCTAATCCCAAATATTTCTCTGAAATATTCAGGACGCCAAACTTTCAAGCAATTTCTTTATATAAAAAAGTACAGAACATTTAAGTTTCACCTTGAATGTTTCAGTTTGCTTGAACTCAGAAGACCTGAAAAGAAAATGGAGAATGACAATGAGTGTTCTTTGAACCAGTCATTTAGCTCACTTTAATAGATAATAAATGCGTCCTTTACATCTCCAAATACCAAGCATCTGTGCTTTTCATTTGAAAGTGATATTTGGTGCCCAGAGCTTAACTTCGTAATTCACTTAGTCCAATGGAAGTAACATTATGAACATTTTCAGGGACAAAAAAGACTCCTAGCTAGTTATATACTAACGCTGCACTGCTTTCTACAAAGACAGTGGCATTTAAATTCCCTTTTATATTCTGTAATATTTCTAAGCACAGTTGCTATTCTGTGCTGAGGCACTCTGCCAATTTTCATAAAATAAAGGCTTTAGTGCAGATTCTTCTGCAGGTCAGAAGTTTGTTTTTTAAAAAAAATTGGATTTTCCTTTCACATTGTTGCTTTCTTAAGGCAGGCATTCATTTCTGCATCTTAAAGAATAATACAAATAACTTGTTCAGTTCAATGTAATATTCATCTTCGATACCTCTTGTTCCCATCTACTGCATTAATGACATGCAGATGTTACCTTTAGCATTTTAAACTTTGTTTCTTCATGTGGGAAAAAGAGTTTCTGCCAGCATCACCGATTGAAACCTGTAGAGGCTTTCTCTCTCATTATCCTTTGTTTGAGAAACCATCATCTTTCCAGTGGTGAACAACTGGACCTTGCTATTATGAAACCAATCAGTGCAGCTTATTAATCAATTTGAGTAACTTGCTGGGAAATAGCTTCTTTCTCCCCATGTTCTGTGCTTAGTTCACAACACTACCAGATCCCCTTAGTGAGTCCAGAGAGCAAGCCGTAGAATCCTTATGCAAAGGTAGAACGGCATGACCAAGCCATAGTAAATTATATCCTAATGCCTTTGTAATGAATCCCGAATTTGCAAAAACACAAACCACCCACTGTTTGCATGCTCCGTAGTGATTGAATTGGTTAGCTAGGGATGCATCTCATTTGAAGAATGCTTTGAATAATATAGCCTTGATTTTATGAAGCCTTCTTGAGAAAAATGGCAAAAGAGAATGCAATTAATCAAGAGTAAGATTTTAAGACTTGATGGATTGAGTGGTAGCAGTTTTAAATGTAAAAGGCAGGCTCGTTTTCAAGATGCTACTAATTGTAAATCACACCCTGAGATGTTTTGTTGGAAGTGCGACTGCAGTTGAGTATCATTGTTGTTTTCAATTTGGTACTTGCATTTCAATAGAAAAGCTATATAATGCTTTTTTCACATTTTATTTTCTACTCCTGTGTTTACTACCAAATCCTTTGGTTTTTGTTATTTGGATGCTCTGGAAATGAGCTATTGAGCGATTAGCCACTAGCAAGTGTAAAATCAAATGTTTTTAATGTCTGTCATAATTTGGTACATGAAGATGTGGATACAGAATGATTATTCTGAAGGCCTCTTAAGAATTACTGCTACTCCAGAAAGGAGATGAGCAGTGGTTTCTTCCCTGCAGTTCTCTTCTGAAGTGAATGAGTTTAACTAGTGTAGTGCTTGGAATACAAGGCACAATTCTGTTTACATAGGCCTGCCTTAGATATGGCTGAACCAAATTATATACTGCTGTAATTTGATTCAATAAGTTCTGAGCATATGCCAACATAATAAATGTCAAGTATTTACTTGGTAATGGTGATTTTATGTGATTTTAAATAATGGTGGTTTTAAGTGGTGAATTGCCTTTACTTGAAGTTTCTGGGGCACTAGGGTTGCCACCAGTGCTCCTCCACCCCTTGCCAGAAATCAATGGAGTGGCGGGAGGAAATGGAGGGTTGAAATGGCATCCTATAATGGCAACATCACTTTTGATGCTTTAACCTAAAGGGAAATCATCACTTCACAAGATGTTCTAGGATTTACCTGAAACTCTATGGTGTTGTTTCAGGTGAATCCTAGAGCCTCCAGAGACATGCTATCACTTCCAGTTACACATCTAAAAGTGGTATTGCAGCATTATGGGATACCATTAGTCCTTTAAGTTCTGCTCCCATCAGTCTCCGAACCTTATGGGGCACAAATAATTCAAGCAAGCCAACAAAATGTGTGCATGCAACAAGAGAGGCTACCCAAGTCAATTGCAATGTTGATTGCAAAAACTGTGTGAAGGCAAAAGAACCTGAAATAAATTAACAAGTCCATCCTATGGGAGCTCAATCTGCAAGAAAATGGGCCCTGAGAGTGAAAAAGGTTCAAATTTAGTGGGTGTTACTTGCGATAACAGGATAATTCCCCGTTCAATAGTGCAGTGCATTCTTTCAACCCTACCTTTTATTGATAAACAACAGTTGTTGCCTTATTTAATATCCAAGCAATCTTATTCTTAGTATTGAATTTCTTATTCAGTCAATCAGGGCTTCCAACCCAAAGCATCAAGATTTTCCAGCTAAACCTCAAGTTCCAGAAGTCTTAAATAGGTGAGTTAAAATTTATAATATATAGCTAGTATTGCTGATGGCAAGGTTCAGTATCATTGTATTAACATTCTCAAATATATGAGATTTTAATGGTTTGTGTGCTACTTTTAATTTTGATAAAGGGTTAAAAATATGTCAGATTTGTTGAATTCTCCTTTTGCTAAACTGACACAAAGAGTATGAGATGAGAAATTTGAGCAATCAGAAATCCAGTCTCCTATCACTATGTTCTTAATTTGTTTTCCATAAAAATTCTTCTTTTGCCATTATATAAGGAAATTTTAGATGGAAAGCATCAATGAGCTCATTAGAATGTAGCATGCTGTTTTATATCAAGTGTCTTTTTTTCAAAAAAAGAAGGTAATCCATTCTTCACAAGCGGCAAATGGAGCACCAGGATATAAATCCTGGGGAAAGTAGTAAGCCTTTGGCTTCAAAGTGGGTCTGCAAATTGGACTGCCCAGACTTTGACTTTGAAGAAAGCATAGAAAGATTTCTCAGGTTTTCTTTTTTTTTTTTTGCTATTGCAGAGTTTCTCTGTGTGCTTTTAATCTGTGTCTGTAGAAGGGGATCTATAGGCGTTCCAAAGTAGTTTGTGCTTTTGTACTTTTAATGTGACAAACAGTTGATTCTTTATGCCAGATCTAGACAATGCTGCCAACCACCTTCTAATCATTTTCAAGGCCATGTTTTAAGCTTCATGAAATACCAATCACAGACAATTACCTTGTGGATTTTTGAAGATGGCAGACAGAAGACCAGTATTTTCAAAGACCTGTAGTTCCTGTTGATATTAGTAGAGTTACTTGGTGCTCATGGCTTTTGAAATGAACCCATTGTGGCTGGCAGACTGATACCTTCAGCTTCTATTCTGTGTCTAATTGAAAACGAATAGTGGTGCTTAAAGAAAGTTTTCATAAAACTAATCCTAACAACGGTATTTGATTTTTTTAAAGAGACAAAATAATCTAATTACTGTGGAAAGTTCTGGACAAGGAGTTGGCAGTATGTTACCAAAAAGTTGTTTTTCTAGAACAAAGTATGTCCACTAATTCCTACAGAATGTCATGTTTCAAAAGCCAATGTATGCTTTCCCTTCTTGCATAGGTCATCAAAACCATGACTGATGTTTCTTTGTATTATTATGAAGACAAAAAACAAAGTAGCTGGCATCCAAAAAACAAAACAAAGGAACAGCCTTCTAGTGTACCTTAAGATTCAAAATATCCACCCACTCAGGTTTCACCCCAAAGGGGAAAAATGGGGAACTGAACAGGGTGGTAACAGAGAAAGTGACATCAAAATCAGAATTTTAGAGCAAAGATTTGACTATAGAGCTGAGATCAATCAGCACTTGCCACTCCCTGAGGGAAACTGGACATCAACCAGAAATTGACTTGTGAGGATAGTTATACATCCAAATCCCTAGTTATCACTCTTACAATACCAGTGATACTTTCTGTATCTACTCATCTCCTTCTTATACCTCAAGATACCTCACATACTAGTTCTGTACTACTAATTGTAGAGTCCAGTTTGAACCAAATGTTTACCTATCTAACTATGACTATTTACTTGTTAAGTGAATGGGAAATTGTTTATGAAGAACAGAAAATTACTTAGCTTCTAGGCAGAGATGGCCATGTTTTCCAAGTCCATTACCACCCCCAAATTACAGTTAGTTTGCATGCTATGCATCATAATACAAGATGAAGTATGTATACCTACTGTCTTTCCCATTGCAGGTTATTTATAAGGTTCCATGCACATTAAATATTCATACTATGTATCTAATTATCTCTCCTCCAAGTTTTTCTCATCTAGAATGATCTGTAGGGAAAAAAAAACTGTTCAGAGAAGACATCTTAGAGCACCCATGTTGATCGTTAAAATAGTCCTTCTGTATCACAGGTAAACGAGTTTATTAACAGAGGTATGTGAGTATATTTTAAGAGATTTCTGGAATCAGGCACTCTGGAGGAATCAAAATAATCTGCCTTACAATCTGATGGGTGTTGTGTGATATCTCTAATAATATTCTTTGCTTCTTTGTCATATATCCCTGGAGGATCATACCCTTTACTAGCGGCATCCAGTATGCCTCCTTGGAATTACTCCTTTGCTCCAGATTCCAGAACCAAATTATTAGAGTGTGTTCTGTAACCCCTATGGAATGCTAATAATTCATCACAGCCCTAGAAGCATGAGAGGCAAAAAAAAAAAAGTCAGAACTGGCACTTCTGTCAATATAATATGACTCTTTTTGCCCCCCCCCCCAGTTGAAATGAAAGGCAGACACAAAGCTTGGGATTAAAATTGGGCCACTTTATTGATTACAACATAACTTGTCACTATGGCAAAGAATCTTGTTAACTAGTGGTACAGGTCAAGCGCTGGGGTCACCTCGGACCTCCGCCTTGACCTGTCTGGGCAAGCCCCCACTGCCCCAGGGGTGAGCCATCCAATGAATGGCAGTACCCGGTGGCCAGGCAAACGGTTCCCCCTCCAAGTCTGCAGCACCTCGCCGTACAGCAGGAGGGCCTTACTTGTACAGGGGAGCCACGCGACAGCCTGCCCTCGCCACTGGCTACCGTACAGCCCACCAGCTGCTCCGGACAGACCCCAATTCCTCACCAATGAGGATGTGCCAAGGGGGTCACCGGCTCACTCATTTTGCCATCCTAACCTGCCAGTGGCTGAACTATGTACAGCTCCACTAACCAATTACACAACACAAATCCCACAGTGCAAGGTAAGCAAAAAATCCTTCTCCCCTTTCATGCCAATTGGGAAAAGAGAAAAAAAATCCTACCTGGCCTTGACAAACAGCGACCAGGTAAGCCTGCACTGTAATAGGGAGTGTGGGTGGGCCAAGCAACCCAGTGTCCTACTGCAAAAGGGGAGAGTGCAGAGCAGGTTTATCTGCCCTTAGCTCTGCCCTCCCCGAATACCTGTATGCCGGGGAGAATTGAAAACTGCCTTCCCTTAATCCGCGGCGGCAAAAGCGGCCTCCACCCTAGCCGCTGTGCTTTCGGGTGGGAAGGGGCCAACTTATTACCTCTAGCATATGAACACTGTGAAATCTGAGTGAGTTTTTATCTTTAACTTCTAAGTGTGTAATAGAAGGCAAATCATTAGACAGCACAAGGAGGCAAAGAGAAGAATGTAGAATTTGTAGGGTCAACAGAATTTAAAAATTCATCAGTATCAGCATGTTAAGTTATAACCTGGGCATAGAAAGATATTAAAATAAAAATCACAGAGGGTTTCCCATCAACTAGTTTGAGCTTGGCTTTGCAATTTTCCAAGCAAATGAACACACTGTTGAATTTAATGCTGGTTCAAATTTGATGAGGCAACATTGACAACTATTGGGCCCTTGGAAAGGATTCTTCATGGCCTTCCACTCAAACATTTAAAGAGTGTGCAGATGCACACACAGAGAAGGAATTCACAAATACTTATGGAACAGAAGAGAAAAAAAACTCTTTCTAAGAATCTGTATCATTTACTTTGACCTTTTGCTTAAATGGAATACTTAGCAAATGCAGGAAGTATTTGATAAGATTTCAAATTGGGATAAGGGTTAAAGCTAGTGATTGTAAATTCCTAGATTTATAGAGAAAATCCGGACAGATTAACAGGAACGGTCTTCTAATTCCTCAGATATAGTTTTCCATTTCAGAATGTGAGGTCAAATAACACAAAGACTAACCAATACCTGGGGCAAACGCCAGGAAATGAAACATTCAAATAGTCCTATCATAGGGATGATATTTCGGAAGAGAGTAATTTGCATTCTCTAGCTATCTCCAAGGGGAGCAGGGCAACCAAAATCAATTGGAAGAATATGTTTTCATATCACAACACAGATCATATAGTGAGCATATCAATCTGTGGAAGGATTTCACAATAAATAAATATCGAGTCAATTTAGCCCATTCTAGGAGTTCTTAATTTACTTGCTGGTCCTACATCTGAAACTGTGATAACTTGTGTAAATTTCAATTTTTTAAATTATAATGTAATATTTGTTTGCTGCAAATTATGCATATTGGAGAGTAGATTTTTTAAAAAACCAACACTGTACATTATATAACTATAGACACTGATGTTACTCCAGATTTCTTTTTCATCTAGAATGTTCACTAAAAGTAGGGATTAATGCACTAGCCCTCTTCCATTTCTTTATTACTACAAAATATTCTATAATTAATTCCAGCATGCCAATAATACTGGTAAAAACTTGATTCAGAATATGAATTTGCCTAGGTGGTAATGCTCATATTTTTTACAATTCAAACTTCAATTCCCTGAAAAGTTTTAAATTATTTCACAGTCTAAAAGGGCAAAATGAGCTTCCGCACATGCACAAAAAGCAGTATTAGCTTAATTCTACTTTTAACTTCTAGCAGACCCAGTGGGAAATATTTAAGGGTCATTGGGATGGTCTGCAGCCTAAAGGATGATGATGATGATGATCACAACAACAACAACAACAACAACAACAACAACAACAACAACAACAACAACAACAACAACAACAACAACAACAACATTCGATTTATATACTGCCCTTCAGGACAACTTAACATCCACTCAGCATGGTTTACAAAGTATGTTATTATCCCCACAACAACAATCACCCTGTGAGGTGGGTGGGGCTGAGAGAGCTCCTAGAAGCTGTGACTGACCCAAGGTCACCCAGCTGGCTTCATTGGGAGTAGTGGTAAATCAAACCCAGTTCTCCAGATTAGAGTCCTGTGCTCTTAATCACTACACCAAACTGGCTCTCATGTTGGATGTGGGGGAGGGGCAGGCAGTCTCTGGGCTTGTCGTGTCAAACTCTAAACTGTTTTTCAATCTCCAGCCAATAATCGTATTGAGGCATCATATTATCTCTATTGCTCTCATTCTTCTCCCATAGCCTTCACTTCCTTGACTTAAAATTTATGCTTAAACCCATCTACCCACCCCAATTTTTGTTTTCTCCAAGCCTTGGGGTAAAAATATGTTTGTATTATGTAAATTTCACTGACCTTTTCAAAATAATTTCTCCCCAAACCTTGGAAAGAAATGTAAACAACATTTTTACATTGTAAAACTTGTAAAAATAATAAAATTTGTTCCTTTGATTTTGTTGAATCTCCCCCCTCAATTTCCTGTGTTAAGTGTGCACATGCACACTTGTAAAGCAGTGCATAAAAGGCAGTCTTGTTCTAATTGTTCATAACGTTGCACTACTATTGGTTTTCTGTAGAGATGGGCATGAAGCAGGAAAAAACCCGAACCATGCGGTTCATGGTTCGTCACGTTTTACGAAGCACGAACTTTCACAAACCTGCCCTGGTTCACGAACCAGTTCATTTAGGTATGTGAAAATGTCACGTCTGGGCCAGCAAATCACCACTTCCGGGTCAGCAGAAGGTCTGCAGGAAGTCCATTCCCTGTTGCCTAGGAAACTGATTGATCAGCGCCAGGCTGTCTACAGCAATGAGCTGAAAAACAAACCAAATGAACCAGCCTAAAGTTCATGGTGGTTCGTCTGAGATGGGATCTGATGAAGCGCTGGTTCACAAACCATGGAACAGCCTGGTTCATCATGAATTTTGGTTTGTATTTTGGTTCGTGCCCATCTCTAGATTTCTGCTGTCTTGTGCTTGCCGTTTGGCACATCCCTGCACCCTGCCTCCCTCCTTAACACAGCCATACATATGATTGCATTGAGATTGCTTTTTTTACAATGTTTTATGATCCACGTGCTCACACTGGTTATGTAGAGAAGGATAACATATTTGAAGGCACTCAAACTATCATCAGACTGTAAATCCTCAATACAGAAATGAGAAATTAAAATGAAGGATTCTTAATGCATCAGTTTTATTTCGGGGGCAAGATTCCTGAAGTAGAACTACAGTACCTAGGCATAAGTTTCAATGAGAAGAATTTTGGAAACATTTTTAACTTGTCCTCCGTTACCAAAATGCAAGCAATAGTTTGGCTCCTGAGGTATACTTTTATAATGACATAGATATATAAGACATTATATTTGGGATCTAATAGCTTTTCTTAAAGGCCTTGTTGAATGACTATGAAGATGAAGGATGCAATTCTGATGAGTGGAAGGCCTCACCTGGGACTTAAGTGTCACTTATTTTGGATGAAGTCGTACTCCCCATGAAGTAACAGGTGCTGAGTGTTACAGCCAGAATGTTGACTGGAGTTCGTCAGAGGGACCACATCTCTGCAATCTTGATACATCTCTGTTTTCCCAATCTGTTTTTGGCCACAATTCAAAGTGCCGATGTTGTACTTTAAATCCCTATACACCTTGGGACCAGCATATTTGGAGGGTCACCTAGTCTTTTATGAGCATACCTGACAGGTTATCTTCCAGGGTCCTGCCTTGGCTGCCCTAGTCTTCCAAAATTAATTGGGGGCAACCTGGAAGAAGGACTTCTTTGTTGTTGCACCCGCACTCTGCAACGTTCTGTATCCCTTTTATTGACATTTTCCACCAGTGGGTAAATATTTTTTATTGTTTGTTTCATCTGGCATTCCCTCAGTGATCCGTCCTTCCTACCCCATATTTTAATTGCTTTTCAATGGTTTTTTTTGTATGTTTCGCCTTTGATTTTAACCATTTTAATGATGTGTTTTTGGGGGGAGGTAATGGTTTTGTACATGTGATTTCATTAGGTATGTTTTTAATCTGGTAGGCACCTTGGTGGCCCTGATAAGGGCAGAAAGATGGGGTATAAATTTTGTACATAAAAATCAACAAACAAATATATTCCATAAACAGTTTATTTGGGAGTAAGTCTTACTGAAATCAACAGGAGTTATTTCCAAATAAATAACAGTGGGTTGGATCCCACAAAGAAATTTGCCTCTTTCCCCTTCTCCACTGCAGCCTCCTGACCTGCATGACCGGATGAGTTGCAAATTGCTGCTGGAGGTGCTCCAACCCTCGGAATTGCTTTGGACATTCTATACAACTCAGGGTAAAAGGTCCACAAATATATTGTGCTTCTGTTATAGGTATAGCCTGCATATCTTCCACTTTTCAGAGAATGTTTATTTTTCATGTGTATGTATTGCTTTCCTTTGACTTCCTGTCCCCAGTTTGAATAAGTAAAGCACTAGCCCTGTTCACAAGTTACAGCAAACACATATAAAATCTGTGTACACTTAATTAGTCTTTATATATATCTTGAGTAATTCTCATGTTACATTCAACACACATACAGCAGGATATGTGATTTTAACTTCACATTTATCTGGGTCCTAGATCCTGGTTTCATTTGGAAAGTGAATGTGTGCTGGCTCATTCCTACAAACAGGTCCCCTCAATGAAAATGCAGGTTGTACATGTGTTCACTGTAACATGTGAACAGGGCTACTGTGAAAGCTAAATTACATGTGCTATTGAGGTCCTATGTCTGATACACCAGGCATAAAATTTGGGTTGGGGCTACAAATTTTAATTCTTTTTCTTGTGGTACTATACTTCCACATGCTTTACCTCCTAGTCAGAAAAAAGATGGATAAATGTATTGTGCCCCCCCCAAATGAGGTTTAAATAAACTGGAAGGGGGTATATTAATATATTCAGTTGACAAAGTGACAGAGCTTCTAACCAAGTTAGAACATACCATGAAGAAATACAAACAGTTTCATTGAAGGGACTAAAACTACATTCAAGGGTCAAAATAATGTCACAAACACACAATAACACCAAATACCAGAATGTCCAGAAAGAGATGCAACTTTTCCAAATGTCCACAGTCTTGGGCAACCTCTATCCCTTAAGGAAATAGAAGATAGGGGTGTGGAGGTAATCAGAATAGTGAAAGCAGAGACTGTTATCAATCCAGGTAGTATTCTAGACCAAAGATCTACATTTCTGGGTAGCCAATAATCTAAAGGTAAACTTGGAACTGAGCCAAGCAGAAAGGCTGGGACCAGCCATGAGGTGCTTGCAGGGATCAGAACAAACAAGTCCAGCTGAGGATTCAGAGAAGCAGGGAGAAAAAGCAGAGAAAAGATGTGATGGTTGCAGCAGGGACTGGAGGGCATCTGTGGTAACATGAGGCAATAATAAGATTTGAAACTGAATAAGCTATTAAAGACTCAATTTTACTGGATTTGAGAAATGAAAGAAAATCTGAGTGATCTCAGAGGGGAGCTTCCTGATTGGATGGAGGTGTGGCAAAGGTGTGTTGTGGGAAATACTTCAAATAAGAAAATGTAGGAAAGGTTCACAGTTGGGAGGAGCTGTGTTAGAGATAGTCTTGGTAAAATAACCCTAAAGTTCAGTACAGAAAGTAGACATCAGCTGGCTGGTACTGAGCCATTGCGTGGAGAAAACTTATTTGCTAAAATGCTCATGTAGCTGTTTTCTTATTGTTTGGGAGAAATGTCAAAGCAGTAAGAGTCTTTTTTTTAAAACCAAGAATAATTTCCATTAATTCCTGAGATATCTTGAAAAATAATCTAAAAGCCTCAGTGCTTAAATTGGTCCATATCTCTCTGGGATCATGTGACGTCCCCTTGCCCCTCTTGCCAAGCCTAAACTCTTCAGAGGGGCAAGGTGGTTATCTTTTGTTTGGTTCCAAAGCTTGGAACCCAGAAGAGCCCTTTCTTTAACCTGGAAAAGCTGCCAGAAAACCCTTACTGAGTCCCAAGGTAGTCTTACTCAGAAATAAAAACCGCTCTTTAGAAATATAAAGATCTTTATTAATTGACAGTTAAACAAAAGCCATTAAAATCTAGAACAGTTTCAGCAGGTCATTAAGCAGCAGAATAATAAAATGAGCTGTCCTAAATAACACAGTTGGTACCTGAAGTCCAGATGGTAAATCGCTCTACAACACAGCAATTGTTTGAGCAGTAACAAAGCTTTCAGTACATAACCTTTGGTAGAGATGCAGGGGTACCTCATAACAAGTTCCATAGGCTGAAAAAATACAAATGGACTCCTGCAAATTATAGATTTCTAGCTGCTCTGCCATATGACCAAAGTTAACCAATAGAACACCTTGCTTCAGGGAATTTTCCAGAATGGGTCATGTCACTACTTTCTTTGCCCTCCCAACTTGGAAATCAATTAACACATTTTTTTCTGGTTGGATTGCTTTGAGGAGGTATCAGAGAACAAAACCATCTCAGACCAGATGCATCTCATTAAGAGAACTGAGCACTTGGTTTCCAAATTAACCCTGGCTGTACCCTAAGCCTGCCCCTCTCTGTTGGCTTTTCATCCTTTGTGCTGCAAGTGGCCCAAACCTTTACTTCATAGACCTCGTGGATGTACTGAGTGCTGAAGGAGGGAGGAGGGGGAAGAAAGGACAACCAAAACTGGACAAAAAACATCCTTCTCTAAATGCAGCCCCAGTCTAGACCCTTTTCCAGCTTCCAAATTATACACCTGGAGATCCAGTAATTGAATTCTAGCATCACTTGAAGCTTCATTGAACTTTACATTGAAGGCTGCCCTGTGGCTTAGAGTCTATATAGACGAGACATCTTACACGAGGATGCTTGAGTGAAGAGAGACACAATGTTAGCTGGGAAATGTAGGAGACAGAGCAGAAGGCTTCGCCACTTTCACCTCTTTACGAAGAGCTGGGAGATTGCTCCTCGGAGGGTTTGTTTATTTGCCCTTTCCCCCTTCTCCTCCCTGAAGGCTATGCTAACTTCACCTCCAGGTTGGGAAGCAAATAATAAATTAACAAACCCTCCGAGGAGCAATCTCCCAGCTCTTTGTAAAGAGATGAAAGTGAGGAATCCTTCTGCTCCGTATCCCACGTTTCCAAGCTAACATTGCATCTCTCTTCACTCGAGCATCCTCGTGTAAGATGTCTCGTCTATAAAGACTCTCAGTGTTGTACTACTGCAGGGATTTTTCCATCTCTACTTACAAGATTTCAGGTGTTACAAAAGACTTTTGACTGTCTGAGAACCTGGAGGTTCACTGCCAGTCTGAGTAAATGGCACCAAGCTGGGTGGACCAGTGGCAACAGGGAGCTTCTTACACTCCCTAACTATGTATCTTTCATTTATACCCAATGAGTATATAATAGATTTTATGCATTTACTAGTTTCCTTTCAGGAAAGCTAGGAAAAAAGAATTGGTTTGTATTCAAAATCCAGTTTCAAATCATAACAAAATCCTCCACCACTGTGGACTTTCAAATCGGCATATTGAGTGCTTTATTGTATAATGATTTTTTTACAGGAATTTCTTTCACGGTATGGCTTCTAATCTATAAGTGGTATTCTCATACTTAAACTTTTTTTTTTAACCGATAAAAATGGTTGTCATCTCAGTGTTCATAGGTTGAAAGTCTTCTGCATTTTTCGGTACTCTCATTCAGCAGCATTTTTAAAAAGCATCACTAGATTGTAACAAGAAAAAATGGCATAGACTTCACAATTTTGGGTCTGCTACTGTGTAGCCGGTAGCTGGTTTGAGAAACATGCTGTGTTTCTATTGCTCTTCCTGTGTCTTTTGCCATTAGTGTCTTAGAAAAATTTCTCCAGCACAAGAAGCTGTAATTGCAGCTACTTGGTAACCACCTGAGAAAATTACCTTTACTATTAAAAGTGAATGGATGAAAAAGGTTCTGCTCATCCTACCTCTACAAAAACATATATCAAGCAGAGATGGAGCATTAAGGTGAACAGGGAAGCTATGGATGGGGTTGTACAGGGCATTTGGATATCTTTGTGCTTTTCAAGATTTTTCTGGGGGGAAAGATCTGCATTTAGAGATGATAAAGTTTAATCTGGCTGAAACATACAGAATTTTTTAACAGAAAAAGGAAATGCTATTATTGAAGCAAGAGATGGGAGGATTAACCATTAGTTATGCATCTGTTTCAAAAATACTCACTAGCCCCTGCTGTTGTGAAACTGTTTCAGAACATTTCTCTGTATGACTCCTCACTGCTCAAAACATGGCAGGTTTTCTCTTATCACTTGACCCAGAACACCAGCCAAGCTACCAGTTGTGGGGAAACTCTGATATTGCTCATAACCCATAAGGGCCAGATCCTTAAGACTTAAGAGAATTCAGCTGTGTCAGGCAAAAGTGGGTCAGGTAAATAGGCACAATTGATTTACAAGTTACAGTGAATATGTGTATGGTGTGCAGGGTACCCATGTTTTCTATGATCTGTGGGTTGGGTAATTCTGATGTTCCATTTAATACATGTACAGATGAATATGTAATTGAAACCTCATATTTATATAGGTACTGGTTCTCAGTTCGATTGTCCAGTGAATGCACATTGGCTCTTTCTTACAAACAGACATACTTTTTGAGGATGTACTTGTGTTCACTGTAACTTGTGAATAGGGCTTTGGTCAAACTGTGAAGGCATGGTGACATATGGGTAGGGTTGGCAAGAGCTAAAAAAAACACATTCATCATTGCATTTGTACCTTTAATGGATGTCTGAACACAGCTCATGATGCTTTTCATTGAGCAAAATGTAGGCTGAATCCACACATAGATGGATATTGTGTTACAGTTGCACTATAACAATAATTACAACTAGATTTTCCTGTGTTAACAAGACAATCAGTTGCAAGTGCCTGCTATAGTGTAACAACAGTGCCATTCCAACAACAGATATGTACAGCCATAATCACTATCTATTTGTTGCAAATCAAACTGCTGTTAAAGGAACAGATTTTGGGGCTGACATAAAGGTTGGCAACCTAACAAGATAAATACAAGTGAGGATTCACAATGTCTTGAGGGGGGCATCTCATTTCCCCTCCCTCCCCATATCTTCTTTCCCTTCCTTGCCCCATAGTCTCCCCCTTTCCCTGCTTTCTTCTCTCCTTCCCAACCACCTCTGTCTACCCCGTCTTCAGCTTTCCCTCCCCCCTAACCTCTTCCCGATGGCCCAGTTGTATGGTTCCAGCTGAGCTGGGCCCAGTTGCATGAACCTTCAAGGACTTACTGGGGAGAGCTTCACTTTTCCCTGTATCCCTTTCTCCATACTATTTCCTCTTTCCCTCCTCCTGGCAGCATCCATATGCTCACTTTCCCCTATGTCCTTCTCTCCTTCAAACCCACTAAACAACTTACCTTTTATTGCCCCCCCCATTTTCATCTATGTTTCTTAATTTAATTTGTTTATAGACTGCCTTTCTCTACAAAGCAGTTTGCATCATTCTCCTTGTCACCATATTATCCTTATAGCAACCCTGAGAGGTAAGTTAGGCTAAGAGTGTGTGACTGGATCAAAGTTATCTGATGAGCTTCAACAGCAGTGCTAATTCAAACTTGAGTCTCCCACGTCCTACTCTGAAGCTCTAATCACCACACTACTGTGGCTTTTTGGGGAGGGGGTATGCTGCTGTTGAACAGTAGCAGGCAGCTAGGCCTGGGTGAGTTATGCATGGTACAAAGACATCCGGTGGTAGCTTCTGGACCTGGCCCCAATGAGTCCTCAATCAAAGACCAAACAGGCCAAAACAGCACTGGAAATGGCTCTGCCCCCCTCCCACATTTTTTATTGACAGAAATCAACCCTGGAATATGGTTAAACTATTATGGTTGCCTAGCAAACAACCAGTATAGGCATATAGTTAAAGCTACATATGCTCTTTTTACTACTTGGAGTCCCCCCCCCCCACTTTTTTAAAGATTTCATATTTTTTGCATTTGCACTTGAGCATTTTTCAGGTATGTAGGAAGGTCTGACTTGTTTTTTCATGGCTCCAATCTCCAGATTTAAGAATCCTCAGATGAAGGCCACTTGGCTGATAGTATATAACTTAATTGTTTGGGCACCCAGTTATAGTGGAAATGTGTGCGGTAAGAGAAATGGTAACTTCCCAAACCTCTTACTTTCCCTGATCTTATCAACGTTCTTAATTACTCTGTAGGAAGACTGACTATGCAAGACAATCCTGTTTGCCACACATTGACAATGCTGACAAACCACACACATTTTACAGCTAACTGGTAAAGGAGTCAGCTCATGTTCTATGCAGGCCACTGGTAAAAAGAAAGTAATTTTGGACATTATAAACCCTGACTTAGGGCCAAGCTACGCATGACGAATGACACTTGAATGGCAAGTGTATTTCTCCCTGTTCACTTGCCCTCCACTCAATCCACTTGCCGTTCAAGTGTCATTCGTCATGTGTAGCTTGGCCCTTAGAGCAATTTTGATGGTTGCAAACTTATGGAAATTTTAACATGATTTTTTTCCTTACAAAATGGTAACTTCTGAGTGAAAATACACTTATTAGCAAATTTTAGATTTACTAAGATTTCTACATTGAAATTTAAAATCTGTGGCATACTGACTACTCTGTTAAAATTTAGATTTTTTTAAAGAATGGGGCAATAGCTTATTCATAATTAGACATGGGCACGAATGGAAAAAAAACGAACAAGCTGTTCGTTGTTCATTGCCATCCACGAACAACAAACAACAAACAGTAAGGAACATAACCCTGTTCACAAACATGTTCGTTGTTCGTGGCTCCTTAAAGATCCCTTTAAACTATCAGCTGGCAGGTGGTAGGGGGAATTCACCCCTGCCACCTGCCAGCTGATAGTTTAAAGGGCCCTTTCCTGCCATGTGCAAGGGGCAGGGCCATTTAAACACCCCACAAACTGACCTTCCCAATGTCCAATGCCCACCAAATTTGCAGGGGATATAGTCCTCACCATCCTCCGAAGACCTCCCAAGTTTCAGAGAGATTACACCCTGGGAAAGGCATGATTCATGGGTCATTCCCTTTGTTGTCATTTTCTCTTCACAGTGCCAATAATGGAACTGCCTGTTGGAAGGCAGCTAATTTGAGGGGTTACAAATGGACCTTCCCAATGTCCAATACCCACCAAATTTGCAGGGGACATGGTCCTCACTGTCCTCCGAAGGACCCCCCCCCCCACGTTTCAGAGAAATTGCACCCCGGGAAAAGCATGATCCATGGAACTGCCTGCTGGAACTACCTTGAAGGGTTAATGCCTGAAGGAAAGCCAGAAGGAGTTCGGACAGAGTTCAGTCCCTGCCGTTGCTAGGGGAATTGATTGAAAAGCCCCAGACTGTCTGGCTTGATGAACAGCTGACAAAGGTAATGAACGAAGCTTGCAACAAACACTTGTTCATTTAGAATGGAGCCTCATGAACGGCTTGTTCGTGAACAGATGAACAGGCTGTTCATAGGTTTTTTCCGTTCGTAATGCTGTTCATGCCCATGTCTTTTCATAATGCATTAGCATCCTTTCAAAAACAAAGCCCAATAACATCTGAAGAAGTGAGCTGTGACTCACAAAAGCTCATACCCTACCACAATTTTTGTTAGTCTTACAGGTGCTACTGGATTCTTGCTCTTTTCTACTGCTACAGACAGACTAACAAGGCTACTCACCTTGATCTAAGGCCCAATAAAGTATCTCCAAATTAGGAAGATTTTTTTGGAAGAATTTTAGACTCAATCCTAGAAGCTAAGCCATTCCATGTAGTTCACTGAGAAGTATGCTGATTCTTTTACAAAGCTGTAACACTGTCAGCACAGTTTAATCACCAAAATATACTACAGTCAACTGGAAAAAAGAAAGGGAAAAAAGAAAATGAGCATTAAATAGCCAGATAAATTTTGATAGAGAGCCAAACTCAAATTTTTGAGAAAAAAACTTAAGAAAGGATCAGCAGCCATATAATCATTGTTTCTCTATAGAACTCTATTAGGCAAAGAAACTGCCTGTACTTGCAAAATGTAGCTACAAAGTCATCTTCATCTGGTCCATCAGTGTTTATCAGTTACATTTCAGAAATACTCCCATCCTTCCTGAATATGTTGAATGTTCTTCTCAAATTGTATCCACCTACCACTTTCACCATATTTCATCTCATGGAGGCAAAGTATTGCTTCATGACAGAGATTAACAAAATTATTATTTGTATTATGCCTGACCAATGAATTAAATTTGGTTTATCTTAAGATTCAACCTGGAATAAGTACACCATTAGGCTATTATTTCTTCTTTATGACGCAAGTTAGAGAAGGTGTAAGGAAGAGAGAACAATTTATGAGGAAATATCTTGAGAACAAGCACAGGAAATTCAAAAGTACATAATAGGCACAGATACTGTACACTGCAAATTATATTCATAGGTTTCTTAATTTGAAGCTTACAACATTAACATTTCATCACAAATGCCTCTTTTGTCTGTCATGCCTTTATTCTAACAGAATTATGGAGGGTTATCATTGTATACCAGGTCTGCACAATTTGTGATCCACAAAATTGAATGAAACCCAAATGTCATGTATTTCGGTCTTCCAGGAAATTGATTCCTCCCCAAGTGTTGCATTTCCAAGCTGACAGCAAAGCAGCTGTGGTAGGCAACATACATAAGATATTGAATTGTGTTTGACTTAGTGGATCCCAAGTCCTTCAGGCATGTTTGTGGATTTCTGTAGACAGTCAGCCAGAGTCAAAGTATTACAACAACAACAACAACATTGGGCTATAACTCTACTATGGGTTTCAGTGCAAATGTCACGAGGTTCTTAGTTCTGCTATAATAGACTAATACAACTGAAATGAGTTTGTCGAACGTATATTTTGCATTAAATTACTCAGCAGCATCTCTTCTCCTTTCCACATATAGTTTTTCTTCACACTTCGTTGTAATGGTAAAACACCATGGAAGAATTCCAGTTAATAAGAAGCATATTGATCAGTATATCCCTAATATAGTATCAACAGGTTAGGAGGAAACAATGTCATATTAGCTTTGTACTTTTTTAAAAAAGCTCTGAAGAGGAAGAAAAAACTAACAACTATAAAACAGAGACTTTTAAAAACTAGTTTTCAAATAAACAGCAGTATTCCTGTATGGAACAGAATTGCAAATGTTTCACTCTTAATGTGCATAACAGACAGGATGAGCTCTTCAGCTGCAGCAAATGGGCATGAAGGTATGGCCATTTACACCAGCTGCCCATAATAAAATTGCCCTGTCAAATAATTTACCACCAAGATAACAAAGCAACAACCATAGGTCCTCAATTTCTTCCTGTTGCAGGTAAATTTGCACTGGGTCATCTGAGGATTCTCTCTTTTTATGTTAGTGACAGAAAGCCATGCTGCTAAACGCAGTCTCTTGGCAACTGATCCATAGAAGTCTTATTCCTTTGATTTCAACTGAAAAACTTCCACATACATCATTTATTTTGCCAAATAACATTTCAGTAATGTTTGCAAAGAGGACATGGCTGTGGGAACTGCTCAGAGCTATTAGTAGATGCTGATGCTTATCTCCCCCCACCCCGCACCAATTCCTATGCAATAAGATCACATTTACCACCCACAGCTCTTCAACCTTGGTGGCAGCACCCAACTAACTTAAAATAAATGAAGTCTTATTCTTTCCATTCATAATTTTAATATCTTTACTGTAGAGCCCTTACATTATAATAGCCCTACTGAGATTATGATTTTTTTAAGATAGTGAGGTAGTGAGAAGGGACTTGTTCATTTTATTTCTGTACATTACCTATTAGATTTGAGGTCATTCTATAAATAATAAATCATCCAAGATTCGATGGTTGTTGTGGGTTTTCCGGGCTGTATTGCCGTGGTCTTGGCATTGTACTTCCTGACGTTTCGCCAGCAGCTGTGGCTGGCATCTTCAGAGGTGTAACACCAAAAGACAGAGATCTCTCAGTGTCACAGTGTGGAAAAGATGTAGGTCATTTGTATCTACTCAGGAGGGGTGGGGTTGAGCTGAGTCATCCTGTAAGAGTTTCCCAGGGTGTGGAATGCTAATGGCAGGAGGCTTCACTGTATCCTGAGGAGGTTCTTTTGCATATGGATTGGTACTTGATGTGCTAATCTTCTCTGCAGGGCTATTGTCGGGGATAGAATGTTTTGTTAGCCTGGTGTTTTTCAGAACTGGAAACCATGCTCTGTTCATTCTTAAGGTTTCTTCTTTCCTGTTGAAGTTTTGCTTATGCTTGTGAATTCCAATGGCTTCCCTGTGCAGTCTGACAAAGTAGTTGGAAGTGTTGTCCAGTATTTTGGTGTCCTGGAATAAGATACTGTGCCCTGTTTGCATTAGGCTATGTTCAGCCACTGCTGATTTTTCAGGTTGTCCAAGTCTGCAGTGTCTTTCATGTTCTTTTATTCTTGTCTGGATGCTACGCTTTGTGGTCCCGATGTAAACTTGTCCACAGCTGCAGGGTATACGGTATACTCCTGCAGAGGTGAGGGGGTCTCTACTGTCTTTTGCTGATCATAGCATCTGTTGTATTTTTCGGGTGGGTCTGAATACTGCTTGAAGGTTATGCTTTTTCATAAGCTTTCCCATCTGATCAGTAATTCCTTTGATATATGGCAAAAACACTTTTCCTGTAGGAGACTGTTTTTCCTTGGTTGTTTGATTCATCCTGGGTTTGATTGCTCTTCGGATTTCATTTCTGGAGTAGCCATTTGCCTGAAGTGCGTGGTTTAGATGATTAATTTCCTCATTGAGAAAGTGCGGCTCACATATCCGTCTTGCACGATCCACTAATGTTTTCATTATGCCTCTTTTCTGTCGGGGGTGGTGATTGGAGTTTTTGTGTAAGTACCGATCAGTGTGAGTTGGTTTCCTGTAGACCTTGTGACCTAACTGAAAGTTTGCTTTGCGGATGACCAAGGTATCCAGGAATGGGAGTTTTCCCTTGATTTCTTTCTCCATTGTGAATTGTATGTTCAGGTGGATGTTGTTGAGATGATTCAAAAACCCCATCAATTCTTCCTCCCCATGGCTCCAAATGATAAATGTATCATCCACAAACCGGAACCATACACTAGGTTTGTGAGGTGCTGATTCTAGAGCTGTTTTTTCAAAATGTTCCATGTAGAAGTTTGCTATAACTGGGCTGAGTGGGCTCCCCATGGCCACCCCATCCATCTGTTCATAGAATTCGTTGTCCCATTGGAAGTAACTGGTTGTCAGACAATGGTGGAATAAGGCTGTTACATCCTCTGGGAAAATCTGATTAATAAGTGCAATAGTGTCTTTTACTGGAACTCTTACAGGATGACTCAGCTCAACCCCACCCCTCCTGAGTAGATACAAATTACCTACATCTTTTCCACACTGTGACACTGAGAGATCTCTGTCTTTTGGTGCTACACCTCTGAAGATGCCAGCCACAGCTGCTGGCGAAACGTCAGGAAGTACAATGCCAAGACCACGGCAATACAGCCCGGAAAACCCACAACAACCATCGTTCTCCGGCCGTGAAAGCCTTCGACAATACATCATCCAAGATTCATCTGGTAAATCTGGCATACTGCAGGTATAACTTAACAATGGCTGCTGCATCTTGGTGTTGTTATTCCATTCAACAAATATTCATGTGACTATAATAATATAATAATAACATTCAATTTATATACTGCCCTTTAGGATGACTTAACACCCACTCAGAATGGTTTACAATGTATGTCCTTATTATCCCCACAACAATAATCACCCCCCACCCCGCTCTCTGGGGCTGAGAGAGCTCCAGAGATCTGTGACTGATCCAAGGTCACCCAGCTGGCTTCAAGTGGAGGAGTGGGGAATCAAACCTGGTTCTCCAGATTAGAGTCCCGCGCTCTTATCCACTACACCAAACTGGCTAATGAATGCTGGTTCAGTTCCAACAGAGTGATCTGTATAGAATGGTTTCCATCTACACAGGAGAGTGGTATAGAAGATGGTGAGGGGTTAATGATGAGGATGGAGTAGGAAGGGGTGAGAGGGTAAAAAAGGTACCAGTAAAGAGTAGATCAGTAAAAGTTTCACTAACAAGGAATTTAAATGAGGAAGCTGTGTCTGGAAGAATAGAGTTTCAAGCACAGGATCCCCCCCTTAAACCCATGATTCACTTGGGCTCACTGTTCTGTCTATGTGCTACACTTTATCCTAAGAATCAAGACAGAGGGTAGTACACTGAGAGTTACCTCTGAGTAAATAGGCACAGTCTCCTAGTATATTTTAGAAATTATATGATAATAACTGGAATTTAAAGACATGGGGAATATACATAGATACAAACCAAATATTTATAGTTAAGATGGCCTGACTTCAGGTACTCTCTTTCTTAGGCCTGCTTCACCCATAGTGATTCTGGGAAACAGTGATTGTCCAGTTCCATAAGGACTTTCATCTGTGAAAGGGCTGCCGAAATATAAAACAACAGATTGGACTTTAGTCTCACCGACAATATTTATTTTTCCAATGGAGTTAGTTCCCAGATTCAGCTACCAGTCTTCAATATAATATGTTTGTGAACCAGGCTTCGACTTTCAGAGCTCATAAGCAGTGGCTGAAAGTACCAAACTGATCATACAAAATGGGCAAAAGTCCTTCTAAAATTCGCAATGACAAGAAATTTGTCAAATGACAGAAAATAGAAAATGACAAAAAAACTTGCACAGGAATGTATTCATATTCCATCTGGCTTTAAATATTGTGAACTTCACAGATAAGGTGGATGGACTGTCTGAGAAAATACTCTACATGGCAAACCATTAACAATGATTTCTCCCTCTCCAATGAATTCTACCTGATTTTTCTTCTCTATTTTGAATCTTTTATGATTCCTTTATCCTTTTGATATGGCGAACTTGTTGGCTAGAGTATGTTAGGAAGAGATAGGCAACTTTATGCATGCCAAAGGGGGGGGGGGGACTTCAGACAATGCTGTACTTGGGAAAAAAAGATGGAATTTAGGTGTGATGATTGAAGGCCCAGTTCAAGGTGGAAGGCAAGGGCAACAAAACAGACGGTGCAGAAACACCAGAAGGGATTAAAAAGGCCACAACTTTATTGATTATAGCTTATGGAGCATTGGCACCACATGGAGCTCAGATCCAAGCATCAGCTGATCCGTCTGCTGGCCGATGACAACCTCACACCCTCAACCCACCTGCTGAGGGGGGAACCATGGGGTGACAGCCAGTGGGATTCCATATGGGCGTAAGCCTCTGGGTGGTTCCCCTGCCAACCTGGGAGTGAGCATGTTCTGACAGCCTCATGAGTTGGGCTTGCACCCACCATGTCTCATCCCCAAGACTCCTTAAGGGGATTCCTAGCTATGGGGGAATAGCACACACAGGCCATGTTCCCCAAAAAGGATCTTTGCCCCATGCCAAACTGCTACAGGAGCCCCAAAATGGCTTCCACCAAAGATCCTAAAGCTTCAACCAACTTCACAGGCCATCCTGAATGTCCTGTAACCATATGTCCTGTCCCCAGCTGGATAGGTGTACCCCATCAAAACAGAACAATACCTCCATGAAAAATGAAATGTCCAAGTGACTAATAACATAGCTGCCTTCTGTCTCAACAAAGGGTCCCACTGCCTTGGCCACCCTTCTCCTAGGCAAGTTCATCTTCCTAAGGGATACAGAGCCCCTCCACAAATGTCATTCCAACAGATCTGACCATGACAGGTGCAAGTTTGGAAAATGGCCCAACAATCTTCCCTGATTGCTCAAGATAAGTCCAAACCTGGCTGGTTGCCCAGATGGTTCTTCCCCACTTAAATGACAAGCATGTAAGGGAGGACTTGCTGCTCCATGAGCTGAAGTATGGTGAGTATAAAGGAGCTACAATGCATTCCCCTCATGCAAATCCACTTTAGGAAGACCGTATCTTGAAGTCTGAGGTGCTTTTCCCATCTAGACATTGCTGCATATCGTCTTGCCCAGCTCACGATGCTGTGCCCACAAATATACACCTACCTAGGCTGCCCTGTGAGAACTATAAGGCAGGATTAATGACCAGACCAGGACTCACATGTGATTTAAAAGCACCGGACCTTCATTTACCGACTTTCTGGATCTGGGGAGGGGGGGTTGACCCAGTTCTGCAGCCACTGTGCCTGCCCCAATTCGGAAGGAGTGAGCCCCAAACTGCCCAGATGGCAAACCCACTGCATGTAAAGTAGGCCTGAGGACACTAACAAATTGGAATCATGTGAGGGGGGATCCACTGGCAAGAACCAAGAAGGGCCCCCCACCTGATGGATGGGCTGCCATGTAGGCTGTTAGAGCACAAACTGGCCATGGCGGGGGGGGGGGTGACAGACCCCAGAGATCCATCTTGGACCTTCTCAGACTGATGTGGACCCAGGAACTCCTCAATGCCACACCGTGAAGCCCGAGAGCCTGCCCTTATGCATCATGGTGGGAGTTGGATACAAGCTCCTCCACACTGAAGGCCCCAAAGAAGGCCAGTGTGAAGGCAGTCTCAAACAGCAGGGCTTCAAATGAGGACTGGCAGGGGTCTGGGAGCTGTGCAACAAGCCTCATGAGGATGGGCCAGGTGACAGATCCTATGGGGGCACCCCTCTTCCAGTCCTCAATGGCCCGCTGGGCTGCAAAGTAATTACATGAGTCTGGAAAGCCTGGAACCTTGCTAAAGAAGGAGATGGTGGCCAAATGGCCACTCATGGTCTTTGGGACAAAGCCTCGCCCCCTTAAGGAGGTCAAAAAGTGCAGTGTCCGGAACTTCAAAGTGGGCAACACTGCCTGGCCCCTGGACTGGGTGGAGAAGTTAAAAAAAACTCGCTAACACAGACCAATGGCAGTAGTCTATGCATTATTTTGCCTTCTAAAGCTCCCACAGGTCCTCTGGGAATAGGTCCGGGGTCTGCCGAGCCTCCAGGGTGAGAGAGAAGAACCTCTTTGTGTGGAAGTGAGAAAAAGCACCCAGCCTCTCCACCATCTCAGTATGGACCTCAATGGCCTTCGCCAGCCCCTGCAGTGTGCAACTGTCCCCAGCTCCTGACCCCTGACCTTGGACAGGCAGGGTCAACTGTTTTCCCTTCCTATTTTTTTCCTTGGCTGAGGCTTGGCCAGCCACCATTTCCTGAGGTTTCCTGCCCCTCATTACCTGAGGGCTCCTGTCCCTCCCTCCGTTTGGAGGCTACCCTCCCCTGAGACCCAGCAGGCCAAGCTGTCTCCCATGCCCCTTGGTGGGTGTTAACCACAGCTGCCCTCTTGGGAGACATTGGTCTCCTATTTGTTTGTTTCTTTGTTTATTATTACAGTAGAGGCAGCCCTGAGGAGTGACCTTCCTAGTCACAATTTTTTTTTGTAAAGTAAAGCTTGCTCAGGCTGCCTGCCTGCCTAGAACCCCTGCTTAGTAACTCCCCCCTGTTCCAACCCCTGCTCAGCCTTGCTGCCTGTCTTCCATGAGAGCTGGCCTCAAGGGTCCTTGGTCAGTGGAGTGCTGCTGCACAGGCTCAATCACCTTTTCTGCCCACTGCTGCTCAATCCCCCCTGCTGAAGAGTATCTTCTGCACACGACTGCTGTAGAGGAAGTTTCCACTGGAGCCAGTGCTCTGAAGAGGAAGCGGGGGGGGGGGGGAGAGAAGCGAAATGGGAGAGAGAGAGGCGGCTTTGCCACCACTGCTGCTTCACTACCGTTGTTGCTACTGCCAACTCCAAGCTGCTCCTGTTGCTGGCTGTCACCAAAATGTGCATGAGGCCTAGCAGCTCCTCAATTTAAGCTCTGCTCTTGGACCTGGGTAGAAGCTACCTGTCCCATATCTGCTCCTATGAGCCCACCTCCAAAGCCTGGCTGGCCCACTATTGATTGGCTGGCCAGGGCATTTGAATTTGGTTGGCTCCCATGCAGCCAGGGAGCCAGCTGGGAGCAGCCTTGGCCTGCCTGCCATGGGGGTTGCCTTGCCCCTACCCTGGACCACACAGCCTTGCAAATGGGAAGTCAGGTGCAAATGGTAAGTCGGGTGCCATGCCTCTCACATTGATCAAACTTTTTATTTCATTAACAATTCTGTTTTCACCCTGAGGACCAGCATCTTCTTCTTCCTACATATCATTGTTCAGAACTACTTGAGTTCTACCAGGAGAACTGTAAAAATTGGCCTATCAACTATCTTGTTAATGAAAATGGAACTTTGTGCTAATGGTTCTTCAGTCTAGTATCTCCATGAGTAGTCTGCTTTCTGCTAACAGAGCTTGCAGACGTTAAAAAAATTGTTCCTTATATTATTATTCAAGGGCTGATTCATACTTGTGGTCATCAAAGAATGAACCTGCAACATTGTGACTCACATTTGAGAAAGGATCTTCACAGATCCTTTGCGACAAAAAAGAATTTTCACATTACACAAAAAATGAAGTTTTTTCAGTGATGTAGTCCACATACACAGCTGCCAGTCTTCAGATTTTCCATAGTCAAACAAAAAGAAATCAAATGACATACATGGATACATGAACCTACTTTAGGTGTAAAGGCAACATAGTACACATGATTATTTCTGTGTTAAGGGTATACAATTGTTGAGAAGAGCTCTTACTGGGCAATCCTACACAGAGTTAACTCAGTATTCTTGCAGCAGGCTTAAACTAGACTAAGTCTAGTACTAAGTCTAGTAAGATTCTCCTTTTCTAACACTGACTGCTTCCACACAGCTCTGTTGAATGCAAAGACACCCACAGCACCAAAAAACCATCCACTTGAGACTTGCTGCCACACTTCCCTCAGTCATGCCCTAGCAGCTGCCACTCCCCTGATGCTGCCAGAGGACTTTTTGCTAGCTTAAAAAAAAACTAGTAGTTGCCATATGCATTTACATTTATTTATTTATATCCTGCTTTCCTTCCAACTTGGGAACTCAAAACAGCTTAGAACATTATTTTCCTCTCTTCCATACTACCACAGTTAAACCAGTCTGAGAGATTATCATGGGTCCAAGGTCACCTGGAGGCTGGCAACCAGCTCAAGCTTTCTCAGCTGAGTTCCTCTGAGGCTAGTTTTACTGAAGGCCCTCAGGGCTAGGCAGTAGTAGCTGCCTTAGAGAAGCTTGCTGCATTCAAACTCCAGGATGAGAGCCAAGGCCCAGCGCCAGGCTCTATATAGGCCAGAGGCCTGCAGGGGCTTTCTCTCTCCCCCACACACATTCCCAGGGTGGATGTTGGTAGGCCACCATCCCTGTCTAGGCTCCCCCCGCCATTTTCACCTTATTGGGAAGGAGTATTTCCAGCAGCTACCTATCCAGCAACAATCAGGGACATAGTGGCACATCTAGATGCCAGGAAAGGCCAGGTCCAGAAGAGGAGTTTACGTGGGAAATCTTCTGAGGGGAGTGCAGAAACCTGCAAAGCTGTCAAGCAGGGCACAGAAGTCTAAGATGTTATCAGACGTTTCTGACAGATTAGTGCAATTGACAGATGATAGCCAATCTGGGCTAGTCTCCCTTAATCCAGTCCTGTTGCAGTGGCAGTGGAACCAATTGATAAAACCGGGCCCATCTGGCCTGGGAGGATTGTTCAGTGCCCGCTGCAGCAACAAGTCTGGCAAACAACCTCCAGAGGGTGTGACGGTAGAAACTGACATGGATATGACCGAAGGAGGCTGGTCATCAAAGCCTGGGCCAGAGGGTAAATCATTGTGGCCGCAACAGGGTACACGTGGCCCTGGGGGCCCTGGGGTCAGGCTGCTGCCCCCGTGCCCCCATGGACACCTCAGGCTCCATACTCCCAGTCTGGCATGTCCCAAACTATGGGTTTAGGGGGCGTATGGTCACAGGGGGGTCAGCCTGACTTTACAAATTGATGACCAATTGCACAAGTTATTACAGGCTAAGACACCATGCATTCCGGTCTTTTATATACTACCTAAAATACATAAAAAGACTTCCCCCCCCCCAGGCCGCCCGATTGTCTCGGGGTGTGGGTCCATTTTGGAACCATTAGCAATACTGATTGACTCGGCCCGAAGACCAGCAGTAGCAGCTATACGCCCTCTCTTATTAGACACTAGAGACTTTATTAAGAGGATAGAAGGCACTTACATGGAGGAGGATGCTTGTCTCCTTACCATGGACGTAGCGTCTTTATATACCATCATCCCGCATGACCTAGCTAGAATAGTAGTGGAAGAGGCGTTGGAATGTGAGACAGGGAAGCGACTAGATAAAAATTTCCTGTTGCAATTATTAGACCTTGTGCTAGAAAAAAATTATTTTCGCTTCCAGGACCAGTTCTTTTTTCAACGTAGGGGAGTAGCCATGGGGTGCTCGGCAGCGCCGAGCATAGCAAATTTATTTATGAGTAGATGAGAGAATCAACATATTTTACACCCATCCAATCCGTTCGGAACAAAGATCATCCAGTACTTCCGGTACATTGACGATCTTTACTTTGTGTACAAAGGAATAGGTACAGTGGAGGAGTTTTGTGGGTGGCTTAATACTAGAGACCCCAATGTGAAATTTACTTGGCAATATAATAGAAATGAAATCAATTATTTGGACGTGATTACGTTCAGGGGGGTGGGAAATGAGCTTAAGGTAAAGACTTACAACAAGGAAACTGACAAGAACTCATACTTGCACTTTAAGTCCTTCCATCCCCGGCACCTACGTGTGAACGTTCCCTTCAGCCAGTTACTAAGAATTAAGCGCAACTCCTCTTCCACAATTGATTTTGAGACGGACAGGAGGAAGCTATGTAATCAGTTCAGTAGAAGGAGCTATCCTCAAAAGGTTGTACAGACAGCCTGGGAGAGAGCAAACAGTGTAGGAAGGGAGTCGCTCTTTAAACCAGCTGTTAGGGACCAGGAAAAAGGAATGGTCTGGGCTTTGGATTATACCCCGAGAGCCAATCAGATCAAAAGGATAGTGTATCAACATTGGACGCTGTTAGAAGGCATAGAAGGCTGTGAATTGAAACCCAGAATAGGCTTTCGTAAAACTAAAAGCTTGAGAGATGATCTGATACGGGCAGATATTAAAGACGGAGACAGGTTACACAACTTACCACGGGGGAATATCAGATGTGGCCACTGCCAAATATGTAACGTATTTTGTGAGGGGAAGGAAATTATGATAAGAGGATTTAGGGTGACCATTGACCATTTTGCAAATTGCAACACTAAAGGGGTCATATATGCTTTGGAGTGCCCCTGTGGATTGTTGTATGGGGGGTGCACGTTAAGACCTGTGAAAGTGAGAATATTAGAACACATATCATGCATCCGCAACAACATTCAGGAAGCCCCCCTTACACAACATTACAAGGAGTATAGTCATGTAGAGAATGCCCTTAAGGTAATGATTCTGGAGGTCATTACTAGGAGTAGTGCTGATACATTACAAATTTGGCTTCTCCGCCGAGAAGCCTTTTGGATACACAGACTTGATACCGTTAGGCCCAAGGAACTGAACAATGAACTGTCCTTGAGTGGTTTTTTGTGAGTGGTCCACGTAGATCAGTGATTATGCTATGTGATGTGAAAATTATGTGCTGTCTTTTTAAGAAGGAGTGTTCCCAATCAACTGGTGTAGAAGATAAGGGTGAAGTTCGCAGGGGTGAATACGCAAGAGAGCGCAGATCTAGCCATTGTCCAGGACGGGAGAGATATGAAGTGGTGATGGTTCCTCGGAGGGGGAGTGTGAGTACAAAATGACAAGTATAAATGTGGGAGAAGTGTTTATAGCTGGTATTAGACTCATAGATCCTTGTTAACCACAGGTGACACGCTCCTGAAGAAGGTGGCACGAAATCTGTGTTCGTAGCCGGCCCCAGATTGAGCGTGGCGGTCCTTCTTTCCCCTTTATATTGAGAACGGTATCACCTACCTGGGAGAACCTGGGATTGAAATAACAGCATGAGAAGAATGAACAAACTAACTAAAGGAAGTATTTGAAGGACTAGAGCTGGACTGAGTTTCTACCAAACCTAAGTCCATTTGTATACTGCGCCGTCTTTGGATTATTGTATGTTTAGGAATTGTAGTTATGAATGGATTTGTAACACTGTTTGAAGAAGTAAGAGGCACGTGCACTTTGTAAATCAAATATTTATTATTATAAGAGAGATTTTGCACATTGAGTGTTGTTGCTTCCTGCAGGGAATTTTCCCTTCTTCTTTCCAACTGACTTTACAAGTCAGCTGACTGGGACAATGGGTTGGTTGCCTATGCCAACTCAGACTCAAACTGTGGCACCTTGGGGCTCCTTCTATAGATACACTTGGTCACTCTATGAGTCAGTGCTGTTCAGGGCCCTCTCCTTTGGGGATACAGCTATGGCCCTGAGGAACCACCTGATGTCCGCGACCAGGGAGTAAATTGATAAAGAGGATTACATGGATGACTATCCTTGTCTTGTAGGTACAAAGGACAGGGTAGGCAGTGAGCAGCAGATGGGGCAGGGACTGCCCAGCAGCTGGCAGGCAAAGGTGCTTTGCCACAAGACTTGATTTGATGGGTTAACGTTATGTTTTGTTGCCTTGTTCTTGAGAAGAGTTACTGGTTGTGTTTTTCCTTAGGTATGGATTTTGGTGCGCTGGCAAGGACCTGTGGGCATGGGGATCTACAGCCTATCGAGCCAGTCACAGGAGATTAATAAATCTTGTTGAGGCTTGTAACAAAATGGATTCCAGGGGTGAAATGAGTGCCAGTTGCTGTTAATCTGTCTTTAAAGAAAGGGGAGGAAATGTTCCCCCTGAGGGTTGATGGGCTGTGAGGCCAGGGAGAGGCCTGCAGGAGTCTTGGTGTGGGACACCCTTCTTCCTGGACTACAACTCCCAGCTGCCCCAGGCTAAGAAAGTGCGGGAAAAATAAGGGGTGGAGCCGGAATTGAGGGACTCACTCAGCCAATCCTGAGGGGGAAAAGTCAGTTAGGCTCCTTCTTGGTTGAAGAAGGAGAGGCTCCTGCTGCTGGGTGAAACCCGGGTGCCTAGGCTCTAAATGTGGAGGGCCTGGGAGGCAGCACAAAGGAAATAAAAGGTGAACCTTCCCTCAGACCACCAGCCCCTTAAGGTAGAGTAGGGAACAGTGTGGTAGGGAAAGCAGACAGCGGTTCTCTTAAGTTTGATTTTCTGCCCTATGAGTTCTGAACAGGGGGGTCTACCCCTATGTGTTGTGCCTTTACCTGTTTTGTATATAGTGCTCTCTATATAGTTATTAAATTATACTTTTTTGGAATATAAAGGACCTTGTGGTGCTCTGACTACGTAAGCTCCCCCACTTGGCACGCTACAGGAAGGGAGGGAGCCCAGGAGAACTGATCAGGCCAGACCTTGGTGGGTTGCCAATTCTCCAGGGCCCACCCAAAGATTGGGGAATTCACTTGCCAGTAGGGAAATTCAGCTAGAGGGGTCTCACTGCCCCTCAGTCAGGCAGTGTACAATTCAGTGAGTGGTGGCAGTGACGAAGAGTGTGAGCCACGCCCACCAGGGACGGTGGGAGGCGGATAGCGGGGCTAGCAGGCCATTGACGGCGGCTCAGTTGCCCGGACTGAGAGCCAGCACCCGTTCCGCCACAAGGCTTTATTCATTGTTGCAGGTTTAGGGCCTACAGCTTCTCTGCAGTGTGTGCTTTAGAAGCGAAGGATTCCTATGATATTTACTCCAAGGCTTCCCTACCAGGTGTGTGCAAGAAGCTTGGAATATTGTTTTGTTGTGGGCCCAAGGCTTCCCTGCTGGGTGTGTGCAAAAAGCTTGGAATGTTGTTTTGTTTTGGGCCCAAGGCTCCACCTGGGTGCACAGAAAATCTAAGGCTTCCCCCTGGGTGTGTGCAAGAAACTTGTAATGTGGTTTTGTTGTGGGCCCAAGGCTTTGCCTGGTTGTGCAGAAAATGCAAGGCTTCCCCTCCAGGTGTGTGCAAGAATCATGGAATGTTGTTTTGTTTGGGACCCATGGTCTGTGACTGGGTTCACTGGATCTCCAAGGCTTCCCTGCCTGGGGTGCAGGAAGTTTGGAATTTTGTTTTAGGCCCAAGGATTCCTCACCAGGTGTGTGCAAGAAGTTTGGGCCCCAGTTCCAAGTTTTAATCAAAGGCTCCCTGCTTGTGGTGCGCAAGGAGCTTGGAACTGGGGTGAAGGGTTAGGCAAAGGCCATAGACCTCTCTGTATAGTATTGAGAAAGGGGGCTGGGGTCCCTCCCATCCACAAATCAGGGCCAAATTTGCTGACCTCTACTGAGGGGATGTAAGGAACAACATTTTGGAGGATATGCAGCAAGGGCTTGGTTGGCTTAATGCCATCTGTGGGGCACGAAGACCTAAGCAGAAGTTTGGCCTTAGAGGTGTCAGGTTAGAAGTTGGGGAAAATGAGCAGACCGGTGACCACCCATGGTAAATTCCCATTGGTGAGGAATTGGAGTCTGTCAAGAGCAGGTGGCTGCTTTACGGCCCAGTTGTGAGGACAGTTGTCCTAGTAGGGAACCCCTGGACAAGCCAGTCCCCCCCCCCGCAGCTTTATGGCTGGGTGGGGGAGCTTTAAAGAGGTGAACCACTTTGCATGGCCAGGCCAGGTCCCAGCCATACAATAGATGGCTTGCACCTGGGGCAGCAAGTGGATCTCCCAGACAGGGCAGGGCAGAGGTCCAGGTGTGACCCCAGGGCCTGATCTATACTGCTAGTTAGGCTTTTGACATGTTGACAGATACATTGTTGTAATGTTAATAAAGCTGCCCTTTAGTTTCCAATACTTGTGTCTGCCTCTTCATTCTGATTGGGGTGGGGGCAAAGAGTTAAGTGCTGCTTAGATGGGAGGTTCAACCATCTGCATGACATGCAAACCTGCTTTGGCTGCAATTTTTCCAGAAAGATTATAGTAAATCAGGTTTAGGAATAACTACAGAATAGCTGGAAAGTGCACAAATGGATGACAATGCTATACAGGTACTCAACGCCCCTCCCCCCACTTCTTCAGTTTGGGAGCCAAAGTGGAGCTAAACAGCTGTGTGGAAGCAGTCACTGAGGACAAGTCTATGATCACATGTTAAATGGACCCTTATGCAGCTATTTACAGTGAAATTCTGAGCAGTGTTACTCCAGTCTAAGTCCATTGAAATAAATGGGCTTAGACTGGAATAATGCTGTTTAGGATTTCAATGCTAGTTGTTCAACACCATTGCATTCTTATCACATACTACTAGAACTGTACTATAAATTGAGCCTATGTCTCACTTTCTATCTCTGTTTCTTTATAATGTATTCTATTCTCCAAACATTATCTGTGAGAGTTTCTCTTTTTCAGATGATTTGTTAAGTTTGTTTATCCAAATGACATTTGTAATCTCAAAGATTTTTAAAATGGTGAGAACTCCATCTGTTCCAATGGGGCCAGTGTAATAAAAATTCATGGAGCTGAGCACTTCTATGGCACGCTTTGTTTTAGCTGTTTAAATACATAGGTCATTTTTTTAAAAATACCATGCTAAACATTAGACCAATTAACACTGCCACAGAAATATTTTCCGGTCTTCTTTTCTTACACCCACAGATTTATGAGCAGAGAAAACTGCTGTGTATAAATTGCATATATACATAATTGTTCCAAATTCTGCTACCTCATCAAGTAATATCAGATTACTCAAGCAAAGTTCAGCCTATAAATTCTTAATTTAAGTCCTGGGAGGCCCTGTTTTAGAACATGTTATTACTTATTTGTCTCCACAGAAATATGTTGTATAACTGGTAATGAAATTACCTTAAATCATTCCCTTTCACTTTACAGAGTGTGATATTTCCATGTGAATTTGTAAATGTTTCAGTTGGTGTTCCACGTATATGATGAAGTCATTTCTAGGTGTCTGTTGATGGAATACTCCACAGATGGTATTAAAGATGGTATGGCTGTATCATGAGTGGAATAGCTTAATGGACTAGCTGGGATTTATCATTGGTCTGCATACTTTATATATTCTGAGCGAAGCCATAGCAACTGAAAAGGGAGAAAGGAAGTGAAGTAAACATTTTCAAAATAAACCTGATATACTGAAGATGCAAAGCATACACGTGCTGTTTTTTCTGGCCTATGCAGATGGCCTAAGATCCAGTGGTACAAGGAATTCTTCTTTTGCCAAGCAAGCAGTAGGTGAGGCACAATTTTATGTGAAGCGATACCATCACTGAATCTGAGCCAGCATGCAAAAAAGCATACAAGATTTGAAGGACAGTTAATTCAGAGTTTGCACTACAAAAGTCTTGACTGAATGAAAAGGGAAATTCAAGGCTGTTTAACAGATGGTACATTCAGGACATTCTTTCTGATGCTACATTCATTTCTTCAGAGGGCATTTTCAGGGTGTCCTGCAGCAGTAGCCTTTAACCTTTTCAGACCTGGCACCTACCTTTAATCATAATCTGAAACTCAGGATCCAGGTTCCAGTTAGGGACTTCTGCTTCTTACTTGTCTACAGTGCTTTTCTACATTGTAGACATATGTGTGACAAAATAGTAAAGAGTCCAGTAGCACCTTTAAGACTAACCAACTTTATTGTATCATAAGATTTCGAGAACCACAGTTCTCTTTATCAGATGCAACTGTGGTTCTCTAAAGTTTATGCTACAATAAAGTTGGATAGGTTTAAAGGTGCTACTGAACTCTTTACTATTTTGCGACTACAGACTAACACAGCTAACTCCTCTGGATAAATGTGACAGTCATTCTTTACCTCTAGGTTGCATTGGGGGGAAATGGGTAGGGGGAAACAGCATTGTGCAATGCTACGATGTCACTTCCAGCTAGGAACCAGGATGTGTTGCTGTGCTGTTTGTTAATTTTATTATTTACTTCATATATACCCTGCTATATACCCCAGTGTGGACCCAAGGTAGCTTACATTTTTCTACTCTCCTCCATTTTATCCATCACAACAACCCTGTGAGATAAGTTATGCTGAGAGAATGTGACTGGCCCAAGGCCACCCAGTGAACTTCCACAGTAGGGTGAGGATTCAAACCTAGGTCTCACTACTCCCATTTCCAACACTCTAACCACTATACCACAAAGGTGACACTCTAGGACAATTTGGGAGGAAACTATAGTTCAAAAGTATTAGCACTCTTCTAAACTATAGCTATCAGGATGTTCGGTGTATGTGTGGGGAAACTTCAACAATTAAACTGTTGCAGATCTATTATAAATAGTATAGTAAAGGCATAGCAATTAAGAATAAGGAAATCTCATCACATGTAGGGCCTTTGGTTCAACATATGCTGAATTTAGGGTCATTGTTGGTTTCCAGTAAGAATAACAAGAATCTTAATTCAGTAATAGGATATAATGATGTTGTGCATTAATTTGCATCACAAGCATAAGGACCTTTAAGGGTAACCTTGTCAATCCAGCTATTCTCAAGCCTCCTTCTACCCAGGTAATTCTAGTTTATATTACTGAACACAAATATAAACTCCTTATGAAGTCTGCACTTTGTAGGCATGATAATCCAGAAGAAGAGATGTTTTGCTTTCCAGACCCTTTTCTCATTTCTCAAGGACGTTTTAGGTGCCCTAGGCTCATAGTCTTTATTTTATAACCAAAAAGAAAATCACAACTTCCTTTTCAATCTGCTTGCTATTCTTATCTCCTGGGAACCCTTGGTATGCCACTTTGAGTTCCATACTGGAAGAAGGCAGCATATAAATGTAGTTAAGAAACAATCTTTTATCATCTAACAAGATATGCTTTGATTACAATTGACAGCACTCTCTTCTGCTTTATCCATTTAATTGGACCTGAAAATATGACCTACTAACTAACAATGAGTAACTTCAATATAGACAGATGTTTTTCTTCTGCTTGGAAGATTAGCAATTTATGCATTAAGCTTAGTATCCCTTTGAGAACTTCTCTGAGAACTTTGTCATTGCTTAATTTTTAGCGTAATTGTTTAATGAAGTTTGACTTTGAGCAGTTCAGTTGCCATGCAATAGATTTTTGAATGGGTCATTAAAAGAATTAAAGCAGTGGTTTAAGAAAGTTACAACATTTCAGACAGCTAGGCAATTTGACTCCCATTGTCAGTTTCTGTCATGAGTTCACTGAAATATATAAACTTTGCTTAACCCTTGCTATGAGTACCAAAGATGAAAATAATAGCTCAGAATGGAAAATTAGCATGCTGAAGCCAACAGATTATAAATTGTTGATGAACTGTGCATTAAAAAAACAATAGTAATTGAATGTGTAGTATTGCAAGATATTATAAACAGAGCACATTGCACCTTTCATCCCATATGAGCAGGTTGCAAAGTTATCTGTCTGGAAGTAATCCCATTAGGTTCAATACAACCCTTTAGCTCCATCACCTTTAAACAGGCCAACCATGCTTTGTATACTGAAAATGGAAGCTCATTCCTATTTACTGTGAATGTTCATGGGAAGAGCTCCCAGCCATTGGTGGGAGACATGGGAGGGGAGGCAACACCATGACATCATTTCTGGGCTGTACCAATTCAGTGGACATTCTATAGTTTTATCATAGAGTTTCCATTGAATTATAGACCAATATGATATCACTTTTGGGTTTGGCCTGGAAATGACATCATACTTTCACTCCAATAGTGATTTTAAAAATATATTTTTATTTTTATTATTTTATTATTTTTACTCCCATTAGCCTACCATGGGATAGTAGGAGGCAGCGGCTTGCAGAGGGAGGTATCCTGCTATAGCTGGAAACCTGGCAAGCTTATTAATGGCTTTCTTGCTATACTTTCTATATCAATTGAGTCAGTTATATCTGTGACAGGTGATAATTATTTTCTCCATTTCCAACATAACACACTTCCAATTACAAATTATTTTGAAATTTGTATCCCTACTGTCTTGATGCCCAAAATTTCTGTTTCCTAACCATTTTTTGTTATAAAATATACACATTTTTCATCATTTGAATCAATGTAGGTAGTATAAATATATTTTGTATCTATAAATGACATACTAAATGTATAAGATCACACATCAAATATCTCATTCTGAAGTGTCCCCGACTATGTGGAAGTTTATATCTGAGGAATGAGGCCACGGGAGCACTCCTGTGGCCAGCGCAACAATGTCACTTGTGTGATGTTGTCATGTAGGTGTCAGAGCACACATGTGTGAAGAGAGAGCACATGACCAGCACAAGGTAAGTGACAGGTCCCCACCCCATAGGAGCCTGGCAACTCTATTGTACATGCCCAGCCAGCACTGGAGTATATAGAGTTCCTATGCACCCAGCCAGCATTGGGGTGCACTGAAGTGTGCACTCAGTCTGCACAGCAGTGCTCTGATCCATCCATGCAGGGCCTTTGCTGCACACTTGGCCTATACTCTATGGCAGGCTTGCAGCACTGGCCTGAGGTGGTGAGACTGGGCCCAGTACACAGCTCTGGCCTGAGGCAGTGTGGCTGGGCCTGCTGCACAGCACTGGCCTGGGACAGGAAGTTTATGACTAGAGATGGGCACGAACAGAAAAAAAAGAACATAATGTTCGTTGTGTCAGGTTCTGACTATGTTTTATGTATGTTTAAACCAAAGAGACTCCATTTTAATCCTGTCAGTATCTTAAGTGCTTCTTTTGCAGGTGGTAAGCTGTTTGCTGGAAGATCGCAGGAAGAAAAGGAATGTTTTGTCTACAGCCTTTCAAGCCTTGAGAAACTTTCACTTTCTCACCCTCAGGCCGATTGTTTTGAGAACTACGGGGCAGGATGGGGCCTGCAGGGAATTGCTATTCTGTACCTCAGCTTTTACCTGTCATTCGTAACAATGCTTCAATATCAGCCAAGATCCTTGTATTTTGGAATGTGGACTATAATGGTTGTTTATATTCAGTAAACCTTTTGAAATCGATGGACTCATGTCTCATTGCAAGGGGTAGTCTGGATTGCAACTTTTAGTAAGCCACAGTCTGACACGTTGTTTGTTGCCATCCATGAACAGGGACTCACAAACAACCACGAACATGGCCCTGTTCATGAACATGTTTGTGGTTGGCTGTTAGTGGAGGCCAATAGGCTCTCCTCCAGCCATCATCCAAGTCAAGATCCCTACTGCACCACTCCCAGAAACCCGGCCTGGGCAAGGTACCAGAAAAGGTACCAATAATAAATCATAGCTTGGTCCCAAAGCCTGGAAGCATCCCTGGAACTTGAAGAGGAAGATCCCTACAGCACCACTCCCAGAAACCTTACCTGAGCAGGCAGCAGGAAAGGTACCAATAATAAATAATAGCTTGGCCCAGAGCCTGGCAGCAGCCCTGGAACTAACCCTAACCCTATCCCACCACACAGAAAGAAAATTCAAGCTCCAATGTACTCTATCAAAATGCCAACAGCAACTGTCTCTCCTCCATCTGCAAAGTGAGAGCTTGGAGCCCCCCTCCCCCCTGGTTTTTGCTCCCTTGTTGTAACAAATTTGGAACTCCACACTTAAAAGGAAGACCTGCCTATCAAGCTAAATTGGGCTTAGATTGGGGTTTCCCGGGCAACAGCAGGAGTTCATACAAAGTTCGGACAATCCTTGCCTAAGTTGCCAAGGTAATTGATTGCAGGTGCCAGACTGTCTGGCTTGACAAACAGCAATGACCAGCAATGAATGAGGCTTGCAACAACCACCTGTTCATTTAGAATGGGGCTTCATGAACAGCTTGTTTGCAAACAGTGGATTGGGCTGTTCGTGGGTTTTTTTTTTTGTATTGCTGTTCGTGCCCATCTCATTTTGACTCAAGACAAACAAGGAAACAAAGTGGGGGACAGCTGACAAAAATTTGGGAGGGGCTGGGGCAACAAGGGAGGCTGTGGAAAGATGGGTGGGGTGGAGACTAACATGGAAGGGTGTTGGGGAGCAAGGAAAAGGAAACATGGGGAAAGAACAGGGAAGAATCTGTGGAGGGCAGAGACAGGATAGGTTCTTTGGAAAGGGAGAGGAGAGCTAGGGTGGGATCTCTGGAAAGAGATAACGTAGAATCTTTGGAAAGGGGAGAAAAAGAGACGGTATGGTTTTTGGAAAGAAGGGAAAGATATAAAGTAGGATCTTTGAAAAAGGGGAGCAGGAAGGAACAGGGTAGAATCTTTTGTAGGGGAGAACCTAAGGCAGGGGAATGAGATCCTCCTTCCCTGCAACTGCCCTTCCATACCTCAATATCACCACTGCTACCACCTTCTGGGACCATCACAAGCATTGCCAGACATGGTGCAGCTCCCCCCTCCCAAACATCACTCCAACATAATCCACAACATTTTATTGCGGGCCTCTCTTGTAAATAAAGCAAATGACAAAAAGTGGACAACTAAAATAGCTGACAAAAGTATAAACAAATATAAAAGGCAATGAAAGAGGAGCATTTTCTCACTTCTATCCATGAGTGCATCCAAGAAGTAGCATTAAGTCACCATGCATATCATTATGAATTATGAAGAGTCTTGGCGTGCTCCTGGATGCCTTCCTGTCGATGGAGGCCCAGGTCATGGCGGTTGCCAAGTCTGCATTTTTCCATCTTCGTCAGATCAGGCAACTTGCCCTCTACCTGACGCCCCAGGACCTGGCTATAGTGACCCATGCAATGGTCACCTCCAGGCTAGATTACTGTAACTCACTCTATGCTGGGCTACCCCTGGGCCTGATCCAGAAACTACAACTGTTCCAGAATGCGGCGGCATGGGTCCTGAATGGTATATCCTACCAGTCACATATCACACCTGTCCTGCGCCAGCTGCACTGGCTTCCGGTTGAATTCCAAATCAGGTTCAAGGTATTGGTTCTTAACTTTAAAGCCCTGAGCAGGTTGGGACTGGCATATCTTCGGGACCGCCTCTCCCTGTATGTTCCCCAGAGACCGCTTCGATCAGCGGATAAATGTTTACTGGTGGTCCCCAGCCCTAAGGAAGCCCGCCTTGCTTCAACCAGGGCCAGGGCCTTTTCAGTCCTGGCCCCAGCCTGATGGAACGCTCTGTCAATGGAGACCCGGGCCCAGCGGGACACATTATCGTTCTGCTGGGCCTGTAAGACAGAGCTGTTCCGCCAGGCATTCGGTGGTTGAAGGGGGTGGTGCCATGTCGGTCTCCCCCCCTTTGGGGTGGGGGGGGTTCTCCCCACCATTGCACTGTTGGATGGTGTGTATTCAGCGTGACTGCACCAGCTTAAGGAGGATCCACAAAGAGTCCACACCTTGTTAGTTTAGCAAAGGTGTATAATACAATTTATTTATAGGTGGATAAAGAGCAATATATACAAGTTTACAGTCCAGAGAGACAAAGTGCTTCGCCTACACCTGGACTAGCAAGAAGCCCCGACCATACTGTACATGGTAGCTATATATACATGTAGACACCCAATCAGATACATGCATGAGTTTAGCTGAGTCATTCACTTGATGGTCTCCTGACCCTTAAGTTAACCATCTGACTCTCTGTCACCTGATGTGTCTACCTGTCATACTGATCGTTTTGATCTAAAGCCTCTGCACACTGGCTTTTGACACTTAGATATCAACACTCCTCCAAGCCAGTATGAGAGCAGTTTAAGGCATCACGTAATCGTTCAAATGGTACAGCATACAAACTTTTAGTAAACATGTCTGCAATATTGTCACCAGATGTACATCTAAACAATCTTATGAATCCTTGCTCTACAGCACATCTTACGTTCGAATACCTGATTAAGATGTGTTTACTGCGTGTTTTGGTTCCACCATCTTGGGCTAACTGTTGTGCTGCTGTATTATCTCCATAAACAGCAATAGGTACTGCACAATGCATTTTCATGTCAGACATGAGCTGTTGTATTACTTCCAGCTCTAAGATACCTTGACTCAAGGCAGCAAACTCGGCCTCACACGATGAATGTGCCAACAAAGACTGTTTTAATGTCTTATGTGCAATGAGAGCACCTCCTACAAATATGGCTAGTCCTGTAGTGGATTTACCGTCAGGGCGATCTGCCCAACTAGCATCACAAAACATAGTGATCTGCATAGGTTCAGTGGCTTTTAGAACCAAAGAGAAATTGAGAGTAGCCTTAAGATATTTCAAGACGCGTTTTGCTGCTATCCAATCCCTATGGAAAGGCTTAGCACACCTTTGGCATAGCATGTTTACTGCTTGTGTTATATCTGGACGGCCCCAACATGAGAGATACAAAAGACTGCCCACCAATGACTGATATCTTTGTACATCTTCCCAGGGAAAATCATCTGGCTCCCTGATATACCCTGTAGTCATAGGAGTGGACACACCATGTGCTTCAGTTAATCCATACTCTGAGAGCAACTTTGTAATTTTATCTCTCTGATTCAGTTGGAAAAATCCATCCTCAGTTTTGGACACTTGCACTCCCAAATAATTGGAGATAGGACCCAAATGTTTCACTTTGCAAATATCTTTGGCTATTTGTTTAAACCAACATAATTGTTCTTCTGTTTCATATATACACAATATGTCATCTACAAAAATAAGGAGTTGGACTTCTGAACCTCCTATCATTTTTGTAAAAATGCAGGCATCACCTTTGCCCTGCTCAAAACCTGCTGCTTTTAGTGATTGTGACAGGTATTGGAACCAAGCTCGTGCTGATTGACGCAACCCATACAAGGCTCGGTTTAGTTTGAGCACCATATGTTTATTTGACACCTCATACCCTGGTATCTGCTCCATGTATAAACATTCCTGTATAGGAGCATGGAGATAGGCTGTACAGACATCAAAATGATCTATGTTTTTGTGTTGAGCCCCTGCCTTACATAAGGCTAATTTTACTGTTTCAGGCCTAACAGTAGGAGAAAATACCTGGTCATAGTCGTGGAATTGTACCTGAGAGAAACCACGGGCTACTAAGCGAGCTTTCCTCTGCACATTACCTGAGGGAAGTCGTTTCACCTTATACAGCCACCTACAACCAATAATATTTGTATCTTTAGGCTTAGGTACAACTGTAAACACTTCATGGTCAGTTAGAGACTGATATTCGGCCTTCATGGCCTCGAGCCAAGCCTTTTTCTCTTCCCCCTCATAAGTGAGAAGCTCAGAATAATTAGCTGGCTCTTTAGCCAGCACACAGTTTGCTGCAGCTTCAAAACCATACCTTTGAGGTGGGACACCTTTATTAGGACGACTGGACACACGTATAGGAGGACTAGACCTCTGTGCGTCCTGTGTTACCTGCCTGGCTGGAGAACTAATCTCCTCTTTCACACTCACGTCCCCCTCTGAACTTGTTTCAGGCATTTCATCGGTAACTGGCAACACAATCTGGCTTTCACTCTCATACCCGTGAAGCCTTTTCCAACTTCCATGCTCACATATACTAGCGGACCTGCTGTACGATACCTTTTTGTTTTCATTTGTAAACCTGTAGGCCTTCATGCCACTCTGGTATCCAATGAATATCATCTTAGAGGCTTTTGGGCCCCCTTTTCTCCGCTGTTTTAAAGGGATATGCACCCAAGAAGTCATGCCAAACACCCTTAGTAACTTTAGGTTAGGGTCCCTGTTGAAAAGTAACCTAAAAGGTATTTCATTCACAGCACGGGACCACAGACGATTTACCACATAACAGGCACAGATAATTGCCTCAGCCCAGTAAGTTTTTGGCAAACCAGCATCAGCTAACATAGCAGCCATTTTTTCTTGTATAATGGCACCATGCCTTTCTGCCAGACCATTTTCTTGTGGCACACTTGTATTTGCTACCCTGTGCAAAACACCATATTTATCACACCAGTGAGAGAATTGTGCAGACATGAATTCCCCCCCTTGGTCAGACTGGATGGCCTTTATGTCCAGCCCCAACTGTTTTTGTACCCTTTTTGCCCAAACCTTAAACAAATCAAACGTTTGAGACTTGTGTTTCATAACATACAGCCATGAGTACCGGCTAAAATCATCCGTTAGGACCAGGGCATAACAATTTTGAGAATGGCTTTTGGGGAATGGACCAATCAGATCCATGTGAATTAATTCAAGTGGCTTTGTAGACACCCGGCCACTTTTCTTAGCTACAGGGAATGCCTTTGTTTTGACTGCTTTGCAAACAGTGCAGTCTAGGAACTCTGAGCAGCTTGACACCTTTTCTCCCTTCAGGAGTGTTAGAGTTTTGTTAATAACCCCAAAGCTAGCGTGCCCTAAACGCCTGTGCAATAAATGCACACAATTGTCATGGCTACACTTGTTTGTAACCGTGTCAGCCTTTGCCTGCCTATTCTCTACAATATAAACATTGTTTCTCAGTTCCCCAGTAACCAGAACTTTGCCAGCTTTGCTTATTTGGCATTTGTCCCCCACAAACCGGACCTCAAACCCCTTTTGGGTCAACCTACTTACTGATAATAGATTATGGTCCAAAGAGGGAACACAATATACAGGCGCAAAGTCCTCCTCCAGAGCTGTAAACCGTACAGCTCCCATGGCACTGACTGGAGATTCTCTCCCATCTGCCAACAACACGGACTGCAGGTTGCTTCTTTGTAAATCATACAGCACCTCCTCAGATCGGGAGAAGGAATCGGTAGCACCACTGTCAACTGTCCACTGGGAATGCGTATTTACAGTAGATGCAGTGACCAGCCTCGCATGTTGATCTGGAAACCGAGGCTCCTGTACACGTCCTTGCTTCTGCTTCTGTTGTTTTCTTCTCCTGTCCGGGCAAAACCGACGAAGGTGAGAAGTGGAGCCACAGCTGTAACATTTTCTCACGGCTGCTGCTGACAGCTGGGTGACCTCACGCTGCTTGTTAGCAACTCCTCCGCCGTCAGTAGCTGAAACCCCTCGATGGGCCCCTCCGTCTGCTCGTTGCTCCGTCCTTGAATGCCAGCCTCCGTATGTTGAAACAAGAGCCTCTTCTTCAAGAAGATGAGACGTAACATAGGAATAAGTGAGTTTATCTGGCTCCAGGCTCTCAAGGCTTGCAATAAGAGGAAAATATACACCAGGCACACTTGATAATAGAATGTATGCCTTGTCAGAGTCCTCCGTGGGCTTTCCACGAGCAGCCAGTTGCTGGAAACATTCCGTCAAACTGTTTATATGCTTCTGCATGCTCTCCCCCGGCTTGAGAGCAAGTCTGTAGAGGCGACGTGTCAGCATAATTAATGACCCTGCAGACGTTCTTGCATGGATCAGCTTCAAATCTTGCCAGGCCTTTGAACTAGTAGCCGAGTCCCTGATGTGAAGCAATTGGTCATCTCCCACAGCCAGCACGATATGAGCTAAAGCACGCTCATCTGCAATTTTTTCCGCATCATTGGGGGCTGCTGGGGGGTTGCTGACACTTTTCCACAGCCCCTCTCTCTTTAGAAAATGCTCCATACGCAACGACCAAATGGAGTAGTTCACGGAGGTCAGCTTCTCCACCAACACGACCGTACTCTGTGCCATACTTGCTTCTGCACCGGTCTGAGGGAGCTCGTTTGCCTCCTCCTCCTCCTGGTCACTGACACTTTCCACCGCCAATAATTCCTCCTCCGAGGGATCGCGGCCGTCAGGTGCCAACATCCACCACCGACTCTGTTGCGTCTCTACTTCAGTAGAGCCTCCTCAGCAGCCTCCTTGGCGCAGTCTATCTGGGCCCATAACCCTGTTGGATGGTGTGTATTCAGCGTGACTGCACCAGCTTAAGGAGGATCCACAAAGAGTCCACACCTTGTTAGTTTAGCAAAGGTGTATAATACAATTTATTTATAGGTGGATAAAGAGCAATATATACAAGTTTACAGTCCAGAGAGACAAAGTGCTTCGCCTACACCTGGACTAGCAAGAAGCCCCGACCATACTGTACATGGTAGCTATATATACATGTAGACACCCAATCAGATACATGCATGAGTTTAGCTGAGTCATTCACTTGATGGTCTCCTGACCCTTAAGTTAACCATCTGACTCTCTGTCACCTGATGTGTCTACCTGTCATACTGATCGTTTTGATCTAAAGCCTCTGCACACTGGCTTTTGACACTTAGATATCAACATGCACATGGTTAATTTATTTCATTATTGTTTTGTATATTGATTTTAGTATTGTTGTTTTCCTGTTTTTATTGATTTTAAACTGTTCACTGCCCAGAGCCCCTGAGGATGGGCGGTATATAAATTGAAATATAAAATATAAAAATTATATTAGTTCACATTAAACCATGAAGAAATATAATGAATAATATGAACCTGACATAAAGGAAGTGTTGGACAAGGTTATCCAGGTTCATTTTAGAAGTGGTTCAGTTTTTTGAAGCTTTTTGGAAGAAGTTCAAGAAAACTAGCTCTAATTTTACTGGTCCTACCACTGCCAAGCAGCTGTGGATTTTGAAGGGGCAGAGGAACTGATAGCTCAGAGAATTTGCTAGTGAAAGGATAAGTCTACAGGGACCTTATTTTGGTGACCTCCATACACTTGACCTTCTGCAGTTTTCCATGTCCTCTGGCATGGCAAAACAAGCACCTTCTTGTGGCTGGTAGTAGCTGCAGGGGCAAATTCCGATGTGACTTGAGCCCAGATTCATAGGAATGGGACTTATCCAGGCTGGGAAGTGGTTTGCTGAATTGTGGAGTTTGTATCCTAACCTTCCTATTTCAAAATTCATCCCCAGGTCACATAAAAGGGGGCAAAACACCACAACATGGTCCTGCTGGGAGGGGCCTTTGCTGAGTGAGGTGACCCAGCTATCTGCTATTGTCATGGAGGTGGAGCCACAAGTCATAGCTGTAAAGCAGAATTTATTAGAGGTCTGACTCTGTAAGAAGGCACATATGTTTGGGAGGGTTTGTTTTCAGTACTTTTAACAGGGGGGCTGAGCTTGGAAGTTCAACAAAGGAAGTTGAGGAGAAGCAAGAAAGAACTCCTCTGGTCTGAGTTTCTGAAAAAGGATATAGAAGCTCCACATCAGCAAGGAGTGCAATGTCCTGCAGTATCCTTCCTTCTATTGAAATCTGGACAGATTCAAGTAAGCACCCTATCCCAACTGTAAAACATCTTTGAACAACCAAACCAGTTATGATGACAGAAAGCCAGCAGGGGAGTGGGAGCGATCCAGTATTTTGCAGGGAATGCAACATGTATGACAATCTGTCCTCTGGAGAGAAATTATGGGTGCATGCTTGATGAGCTCTTGGCTCTAAATGAACAACATTGTTTCCTTAAGGTTAGGGTTGTTGACTAGAAGTTAAGGGGAGGAGAGAGAGAGATAATTGTGTGGACGAGATCTTCAGGGATCTTCTGCTGTGTGGGAACTGAGACTCTCAAGGTTGGAGGGTGCAGGATAAGAAGGAAGGACACAGTCCCTTAGATAGGACCCATTCCTTGGATGATGGACCAGTTTCCTCCTGTATTGAAGATACTCTGAGGTTTCAGGAAGGCGAGCTTTTAGTAGTGGTGGGTGATTTGATTATTAGAAATATAGAGAACAGCGTCTGTGACAGGCATTTTGACTATATGGTGACTTGCCTGCTTGGTGCAAAGGTTGGAGACATCATGTACTGTCTACATAGGTTGATAGATAGTTCTGGGAAGAAGTCAGCAGTCATGGGGCACTTTGCCACTAGTGACATTGGGAAATGTAGTTCTGTGGTTCTGGAGGAAAAAATAGATTATGAGGAAGAAGGTTAAAGGCCAGGACCTCAAATTCAATGGTCTCAGAATTGCTACTGGTTCCATGTGCAGGGCCAGCTAGACAGACACAGACAATTAGAAAGTGGTGCCAGGAAGGTTTAGATTTGATAGACACAGGGGATCTTTCTGGGATAAGCCAACCCTTTACAAAAGAGACCATCTTCACTTGAACCAAAAGGAAACCATATTGCATGAGATCTAAAGGTGGCAGTGCATTTGTTAAACTAATCCCAAGGGAAAGTTGACAGGACCTGGACTACTCATCCCAAAGGACCAAAATGTAAACTCTCAGGGCAATACTGCTAAGAGCACTATAGCATTTGAAAGTGAGAGTAGGATGACAAAGGAGGGCCATGTGTGGAGACAAAGAGGCTGAGGGAGGTGAGGGTGTTGGAGAGGGAAACACGTTATAGGTGTCTATATGTCCATGCTAGAAGCCTGTGAGCTGAGATGGGGAAGCTGGAGTGCTTGGTACTAAAAGACTGTGGTTGTGAGTCCTAGACAAAATTATGGAGTGGTCTTCAAACGAGGTAATATTTCTCACTTCTGCCACTAGAAGGAAGGCTAGGATGCTCCAAGCCTATTAAAATCACTTAGGTTTTTTTATTATTAATTCTCCAACCAATATTGTCATTTCTCTTCCAATCTGTTATGCAGCTTTAATTACATTCACTCACACCTTTTAATAAAAACAAAATCCTCAGAGCAATCCCTTGTTATCAAAGTAGGTAGAATACCAAATTAATGGAGGTTAATAAAAATAATCCCCTAATGCCTGCATCAAACCTTCACAGCCTTGAAGATGAAGAATTAATTGAAGGTTTGTTTGCTATAGATGAAGATAAACCTCATAAAAGACACTGTTTCATTTTTCTGCCCTGAATACATTATTGGGAAGAGAGCAAGTTGCATTAGGCATGATCAAGTTGAAGTTTAAACACGTTGATGTCCCATTGAGTTTAATGGGAGAAAGTGAGAAGTGAACCAAATTCTTGTGCATTGGATTCAGTGAGACACAAGTGTTTGATTTAGCTGTATATACAGCTTCAAACTTCTGTGCATTGGTTTGAAAGTAAGTCCAAATATGTAGAACTGGGCTGCTCAGTGGAGCACCATGATCCTAAACAGTCAGTTGACATCCAGGGGTGTGAGTGATGGATAAGCAGCAGATGGGCAGATAGGGCATGAGAGTCATGGTAGTTGACTATCTCAGAGGAGAGAGCAAGGCAGGGGAAAACCTCATTGAACTGGATAGTTTTGACTTTACTTTCAGGAGAAAAAAGATGGCATCTCTTTGATTTGTTAGTACCTCTTTATTGGGCAAGCTGGGCCTGGAGGGCTTTTGGGCTGCAGAACTTAAGACTCAGACTGAGTAATGCCTTTTTTGACAAACATGAGGGAAGACTTGAAAAGAGCCCTTCTTTGTTTGTGTGTGATCCTGTGGAACTGCATGTGAAGCTATACAGAAGGACCAACATCTACCCTACATTTACCCTTCTTCAAAATTCCAGCAAGGAGGGGGCAGATGCTCAGGAAGGATCTGTTAAGTTTCAAACAGTTTAGTAACCTCTATTACTTTTTCTTTTGCATTCTATTACCGAAACTGTATTCATTGTAGTCCTGGAACTATGTTTACTCTAGAGTTGTGTATAGTAGAAATAATTAAGAAATTGCCTTGATTCCTCCCCACACCCTAGACTGATCACACACAGTACAAAATGAACCCTGCAAGGGAAAGGACAATCAAGAGGTGGTGGCAGGATATCAGGAAAGCCCCAAATTCCTCCTAAAGAAGGACTTGGGGGAGTAAAGTAATGACTTCTGTCCCAGTCTCTGGATGGCTGTGTTTCGTGTACCTGCTTGAGGGTCATTTTCAGACACAGCATCAGTGTGGTGAAACTGTGTAGAAACTGTCACGGGGTGTAACTCTGTTTTGGATTACACTTCATTTCTCATTTCCATTATTCCTTTTAGAGCCAGCAACCATGGCCATCGAACCTTTGGGTAGGTCCATGTAAATATAAAGCTGCAACACCGTTCTTGATGCTCAATGGTGGACTTTAATTTCCCAGGGATCTTGGGGCCATCATGCTTTATTGACCTATCCATGTAGAGATTTTGTGGATTGGATAGCCTAAACATTCAAACAAATTGTGACTGTAGATGCTGCTGTCCCAACCCCTTCTAAAATGCAAATAAAACATAGGACTTTATTGGTCGGGAAGCCAGTTGCCTAATCTATGGAAAGGGCCAAGCAGCAAGCCATATATGGAGCTTCCTGCCCTTCCTATATAGTTTTTTGTCACATGCTTTTTACTCACTCACCTTCCCTAGGCAACATGGGTCTGATAGCTAAGAGGACAAGCAGAAATATTTGAGTGCTTCTATGACTGGCTTGTTAGGGAACTGTTGTTGTTGTTGTCATTACTTGTTTGCTTTTTGTTGTCAGAGGATGGAAAGAGATAATTAGACCCAGTTTATGGACTGGTTAGGCCATAACTAGAGGTGGGCACGATCCAAAAAAATTACCGATCAAGCTGATCGGGATCGGTGCCGGCGATGACCCCAAATCACCGATCCACACCGGTCATCTCCCATTTCTGATCCGTGGATCGGATCGGGGAGGCCAAAGCGGAGGAGAGCCCTGCTGTTCCCAGCTATGTGGAAAGGTGGGTGGTGGCGGCGACTGCCGGGTCCGGCGGGCATGGGGAGATGAGTGCATTGCTGCTCCGTGGTTGGAAGGAAGCCCTGCTGATCAAGGCAAGCTGGGCTTCCATTCGGGTTTCCAGGGTGACAGAAGGAGGGCAAACTCAGCTCAGGCATTCCCCTGGCTCCGTTGCCAGGGGAATAGATTACTGGCGCTGGAGAGACTGGATCTCCGATCAGATACCGATGGCCCGATCAAGCCCCGATCAAGCCCCCCCCCCCAACGCTGGATCAGTCGCCGTGGATGGCACCGATCCGCCAGGTCCCGATCATGCAAACGCCATTATTGTGGGTATTTTTCTATCGTAATGCCGATCATGCCCATCTCTAGCCATAACTATTTTGTCAAGAATAGGCAGGTTGCTCATGTGGTGAATTAGCAAGCACGTGAAGCTTGATGGACAGTCATTCTGGAATGGCCCATCATGTGGCTGGGTTGACTAAGAGGGAACTCCCTTGGTGTTCAGTAGTATCAACCAAACACTTGGCAGCTCAGGTGAGGTTGATGAAGCTTGGCACATCTCAGCACAGATATGTACAGGTAAGGATAAATGAAGCCTGAAATAAATTGGTACGTTTGGAGCCATAGTGGAATTGCCCAGAAAGGGCTACCTAGTATAGCCAGCAGACCTTAAAAAGGAGAATAGTTATGACATGCTTATCAATTAATATTGATAACATAATTAAATCCAAAGCATTGTTGTCCTGTGTCTTATCTTGGAAGTGCTGGTGCAACAAATTGTTATAGACTATGAATCTGGCCATACAGGAAAGGGGCTGTTTATTGTTTTTATTTATTGTCTTTATTTAGTGTCTTCTGTGCCATTGGGCTCTTGTGGGGGCTGACATGCCCAGAGCTTCAACGGGCCCCAAACTAGAAAGGGGAAGGGCTTCTTCCTCTTTTTTTTACTGCCCTTTCTTGAAGGGGGTTAGCTACATATCCTCCCAGGCCTGAGTCCCTGGCCTTTATGACTCCCTGGGGTATGCCCAATTCTTCATGTCCCTGCCTTCCAGAAGGTTGCCCTAACCTCCTGGGTTGATTGGCAGGTGTCATGAGTCAGCCAAAGCTCAGTGATGGTGGGAACTCCTCAGGAGAAGAGGATGCTCGTGCAGCCAGCTCTGAGTTCACAGAAGCTGACCAACAGGGGATGTCGGCCGATCAGCAGGCACAACCAACAGCTGAGGCACCGTCCAGCCCTAATACATCAGGTGAAACTAAATTAGCTGGCCCCAGTCCTCCAGCTTCCCCTCTACCCTTAGAGCACTGCAGATGGAGGCTAAGAATGGAACTGCAGGCAAGACGGCAAAATGCGTGCCTCCAGGGTTGGTGCCAGCTGCTCTCTGATGAGAAGGAGTAGTTATAGGCGCCTTCCTGGGCAGTGAGCTGCATGCATGGCCTTTAGGCCTGCGGCTATAAAACCAGTCACGAGAGGCTGCTAGATGTGGATGCAATGTGTACAATTGCTGTGAAGCCACTCACTCTGTCTTGCCTGGCCTGGCCTTGCCTTGCCTGTTTTCTGAAAGTGTGACCTCAGACTGCTTGACCTTGCGTAGCCTGCTGGAACCACCTGAACTTGGACTGCCTGACCTTGGCTAGCTTGATTGCCAGAACCCTGACCTTGGACTGACAGCCACACCTTGTCTAACCTCTGTAGGCCCAGCCTTGGACTGAATGCCAGGGCCTGGTCCACCTTCTGGCCCTGGTACTGGGAGCCCACAGGCCAGTACAGCAGGAGCTGTTGCCAGCCAGGTATGACTAGGCCAGGCTGGCCTCTCGCCTCTTCCTCCAACTTGTTGATCCCTTCATGTTAAGGTTTAGGATCAACCCACATGGTGGCTGTTCCTACCTTGCCTAGCCGTGTTGGGTTAGGCATGCCACTGGGCCCTTGGGCATGCTGGTCCAGTTTCAGGCCTATCACATGGAGGGTGGGCTGTTTTGCTGTGTTGACTGGTGTTGCCCTGGAACCCTTTCCTCATGGGGACTCCTATTTATCCCCCATTTTATTCTGACATGGGCTTAGGGCTAGAAGATGGAGTCTGCATCCTGCTGATATTAAGCTAGCCTCAGTGAGTTGTTGAGCAGCAGCAGCAGACCATGCCAAAGGCAATGGAATGGGGAGCAGCTCACCCTTCATGCAAAAGCTCAACCCAAGGCTGATTAAATTGGAGGACCATCTCCATAGGACTAATTTGGAGCCTCCTCCCTGAATAAAATGACCCTAATAAACAACCCGTCCTGACCTGGATAGCTCAGGTAAACCTGATCTCATCAGATCTCAGAAGCTAAACAGGGTTGGCCTTGGTTAGTAATTGGATGGGAAACCTCCAGAGAAAACCAGGGTTGGGGAGGCAGGCAATAGCAAACCACCTCTGTTAGTCTTTTACCGTGAAAACCCCACCAGGGGTTGCCATAAGTCAGCTATGACTTGAGGGCACTATCCACCACCAATAAACAATGCAGATCTCTAGGACAATAAGTAATGGACTGGCCCCAGCTAGTTCCTCCCACACTCTACAGGACAGTTTGTATGATCTCATCCCCCCCCGCCCCTTTTGCCTTTTCTTATAGACAGGTAGCTGTTAAAGAAAGATTTTTGGTTTGTTGCTTTGCAATCTCTCTCTTATTTCTTGTAACAGTTGTTTAATTTGGCTTATGTTATCTCAATAAAAGCTCTTTTCATTTTAAGAGTGCTTGTTCCTCCTCATTTTTCTCTGGTGCTGTGTTGGATCTGGACCTTGGTACACACAGGTTAAAGATCCCAAAATATTGTTTTAAATATCCTGCAATACACCTACTTGTTCTGAGCCAGTGAGGGAACACCAATACTTGTCAAAGGTCCTCCACATGTAAAGCAATTTGGGTAATGCTGGCAGGGTTAGGGTCAAATTCTACTGTATGCAGGTCATTGCTAGGAAGGCTGTTCCAGCTGGCTGTCTCCCCTTTACCGCTAGTAAGTATGGGTAGGGTGCTGAGGCTACCCCTAGGCAGGAATGTATGGCTGCTATTCCCTGCCAATCAAAAAAGCAAAGATGAAAAATAGAATCAAGGTGCAATTTTGATTCTGACTCTTACCCCCCTCTCCAAAAGGAGCCTAATAGCTTTGTTTTAGTACAAATGCATCCCAATTCCAAGTTTGGTGGTGCTTTTATTTAATTCCCTGAAATATCAGTGGTGTTCAGAGTCAGATTTTCTTATCCATCTCTGCCAGATTTGCATACAAGCTATTATGAAACCACTGCTACTGCCTTAGGGCAAAGCCTTTGCGTTTTGTGTTTCCAGCTGATCGTGGATTGTGTTGGTGGGTGTTTGTTGCCTTAATTGCAGTTTCCAATTCTCCAACTGAGTCCAGGTTTCTATTGCAAACATTATCATGCCTGGAGCTTTGGAAGAAAAACTGAGAAAAATACAATACAAATGAAAGGCAGCTCATATTTAGCTAACATGTCTTTCTGGAAAGTATATGCATGTTACGACTCTGAATCACTGAGCAAGGATGGAGAAAAGAAAACTGAAGAATATCAAACCGGCTTTAGCATGGCTTGGGAGCCAGCAATTTAAGATGTTGTTTGGTGCTCTATGTTCCAAGTACAGAGGAAAACTAAGGCCAACCTTTATGCATACAGTTTCCTTTGGCAAAAGATTACTGGAAATTTCATAGGTTCTTTGTCCTAATCTGCAAATGCAGATTATGTCCAAATCTGCATATGCAGATGTACATATAGCTGGAATAGGAAGCTATAAAGCAAAAAAAAAGCAGACCCAAACAATATTGTATCTGGGACCTAATTTCCTTCTCAACCCCAAAACAATTAAACTATGTTCCTGCCAGATATGATATGTTTGATACTCATATGTGAATACCTCTATACAAAATGCACTTTTGCGGCAGTGTAGTAAAAATCTGAATAATGAGCTGCTGAGAACAAATGACCCACTCTGTAGTAACAGCTGTCATGAGGAGCAATTTGAAATTATTTCTGTAACACGTAAGGTCAAATGTATCTATTTAAGAAGTAAAGGATGGATTTCAGAGTAGCAGATGTCTATGAAGTGAGCATGTGGAAATGGAATACCTTAGGTAGCCTGGGATATGGAAAATGGGCGCTTAAGGATAAGATAGATGGGGGTGTTCTCTGAGATGGAGAGTAGCTTGATGATGGGAAGCTTGAGGGATGAGGGAGGGATGAAAGTGTCTTTGAACTTAAGTGGCATGACAAAGAGCCCTTGTACAAATGACTTGGAGAAACAGCATCCTTGGTAAAGGGGTGTTAATTTGTTTTATGAGTTGCCTACATCATTTTTTCTTTCACTTTAGCAGAAAAAGCTTATGTTTTATCTGCTGAAGGAGAAGGTTGTACAAGGTAAACAAACAGAGCTTCCAGCTTTCTGCCACATATTAAAATTCCTCAATACCCTTTATTTCTCTTTTGCTAACACCACATAGTGCCAATTAGAGATGGGCACGAACAGAAAAAAAGCCCGTACATAATGTTCATTGTTCACTGCCATCCACGAACAGGGACTCATGAACAACCATGAACATGGCCCTGTTCACGAACATGTTCATGGTTGGCTGTTTGTGGGGGCCAGCAGACTCTAATCCAGCCATCATCCAAGTTTGGTCAAGATCCCTACTGCACCACTCCCAGAAACCTGACCTGAGCAGGTACCAGGAAAGGTACCAATAATAAATAACAGCTTGGTCCAGAGCCTGGCAGCAGCCCTGGAACTTGAAGGGGTAGATCCCTATCCCACCACACACAAAGAAAATTTAAGCTCCAATGTACTCTCTCTATCAAAATGCCAACAGCAACTCTCCCTCTCCACTGTCTGCAATGTCAGAGCTGGGAGCCCCCCTCCCCCCTGGTCTTTGCTCCCTTGTAACAAATTTGGAGCTCTGCACTTGAAAGGAAGATCTGCCTATCAAGCTAAATTGTGAACCAAAACAAGGCCAACCCCTGGAATACACAACAAGAGAACAAGGAGGAACCACTCCCCAGGAGCACAATATTCACTTAAACCTTTTTTTTCTTTTTTGTATACTAAACCTTATGTATTCATTAAACTCTACAAGGATGTGTTGAACTGCTTATTATTATTCACACATATCACATACAGAGGAGCTAATCACAAAAGTACATTCTTTAAATACAGGACATGTATAGTAACACCTGATCAATACAAAAATTAGTTCCTCAAAAGTACATAAGAACCAGGAAGGATCGAGAGCCAAGGGGGAGCAAAGTTAAATTCATTTGTTCCATCAGAATAACATCTCAGTTCTTAAATCCCCCAAAAGGTGGCAGTGTTGGTGTGCCCGAAGTGATGGCATCGACGAGTTGTTCCGCTCAGCTTTTCGTCCGCGACTTCCTCAGGGGCAGCCACCGTTACCTTATTCCACCATCCAGATCTTTTCTCAACCCTCCAGCAAGAGCGACGTCGGAGCCGACACTTCCGGCACACCTTGTAGAGTTTAATGAATACATAAGGTTTAGTATACAAAAAAGAAAAAAAAGGTTTAAGTGAATATTGTGCTCCTGGGGAGTGGTTCCTCCTTGTTCTCTTATCAAGCTAAATTGGGCTTAGATTGGGGTTTCCAGGGCAACAGCAGGAGTTCAGACAGAGTTCAGACAATCCCTGCCTAAGTTGTCAATGGAATTGATTGCAGGTGCCAGACTGGCTTGACGAACAGCAACGAACGAGGTTTGCAACGACCACCTGTTCGTTTAGAATGGGGCCTCTTGAACAGCTTGTTCGCAAACAGCAGATTAGCCTGTTTGTGGCTTTTTTTGTTCATATTGCTGTTCGTGCCCATCTCTAGTGCCAATGCAAGACACTACCCCATTCTCATGACGTAGTACAGGACCCCCATTTGATCTTTATATTTACCCCACCCAGCAATGGTCTGCCCATATAGAGAGAGGCTTTTCCCAAGCACTGGGAGCAGCAGCGGTGGTAGCAGTAATTGTTCCAGCATCAGTTTCCTCCTTCAATCATGGCCAGGAGGGATGCTGGTACTACTGAGAGCCCTGAATTTGCACATGTGATCTGCTTCTTCGGATGCACAATCCAATTTGTTTCCTAATTCATCTGGCAAAGCTTAACATCCAGAACCAACCAACCAAACCTATCCCTTCATCACACACGTAGTGCTATAATAGCTTTTAGTAGAGGCAGTTAGATTTATTTCAAGTATTTCTCTTCCTTTTAATCTTTATTTTGTTTGTTCATACATGACAAAACAGATGTGAATCATTGACTGCCATTCCCCACTTCTTTCATGATTCTTCATTATTTTCTGGTCTTCCCCAAATAGGATTGCCCATTTATTTTTCTCCCTGTCTTTCTAATTCCCTATGTCAGCTTTCTTCTTATGCCATAGTTTTTGCCCCTTTAGACATTATCATTAACCTCAGATATGGAACTTTGTCAAAAACGTTTTCCAGACTGGAAACAACTTTGTCATTTCATTAAGGAATGTGATACTGTGCTCTGAAACATTTCTTAGTTTAATTTTCAAGGTTATTGTATTGTTCTTCAGTGATTGCTTGGAACTTCTGTTGTATTTTTTTGTATTATCCAGACCATAATTCCTTCATTCTCTTGCAAAGAATTTTCATTGTCCAGAATAAATGAAGATACTTATCCAAACTTGTGCAAGGCTTTGCAACACTAGTTGTCAAAGATGGTCTTCTAAGTTTACATAAGCAAATACTAAGGACACAGAATCTTCTCCACACTTCATTGTTAGAACAGTTTTTTTTAAAAATATCACTTTGAAATTAGTAAAGTAGCAATGAAAATGCTACTTTACTTTTCATACTAATCCGAGGTATGAAAATAAAAGAGTTTTCCTACAAGGTCAGAGCTTTTGCAGATGATATAATGTTAATAGTAGAGGATCCAATTGAAAATATGCCAAAGGTAATAGAGAAAATAAAAGTGTTTGGAGAGCTGGCTGGATTTTATGTGAACAAAAAGAAGTCAAAGATTTTATGCAAGAACATGACCAAACAGAAACAGCAAGAGTTAATGGAGATAACAGACTGTGAGGCGACTACTAAAGTAAAATATCTTGGCATAGAACTGACGGCGAAAAATATAGATTTGTTCAAAAATAATTATGAGAAATTGTGGATACAAATAGAAAGAGACTTAATAAAATGGATCAAACTGAATTTATCATGGCTGGGAAGAATTGCAGCAGTTAAAATGAATGTCTTACCATGTGTGATGTTCTTGTTGTTGCAAACTATACCAATTATCCGAGACTCCAAACAATTTGATAAACGGCAAAGGAAAATCTCAGATTTTGTGTGGGCAGGCAAGAAACCACGAGTGAAAATGAAGGTTTTACAAGATGCCAAAGAAAGAGGAGGCTTGCAACTGCCCAACATAAGGCTGTACCACGAGGCAGTATGTCTTGTATGGCTGAAAGATTGGATAACATTAAAAAATTGCAAGTTGCTGGCCCTGGAGGGACATAAAAAAATATTTGGATGGCATGCATATATGTGGTATGATAAAGTAAAAGTGGACTCTATGTTTTTGCATCACTATAATCGGAGAAGCCTCTTCACGGTCTGGAAGAAATATAAGGCGTATATGGAAGATGGAATTCCTTCATGGGTGGTTCCGTATGAAGTAATAGATCCGAGAACTGTTGATAACGAACAGCAATGCCTAACTTAGAAGGAGATTACACAAATACAGTATTCAAAGCTGAGAATAAAGACAGAAGAAGAATTGTCTCCTTGTTATGGATGGTTTCAGTATAGACAGATCAGATATCTTTACAAAGCGGACTGCCTGAGAGGAGGTATAAGACTGGAAAATTCGGAGTTAGAGGAAGTGATATTACAAGAGGGCAAGAAAGAAATATCTAAGATTTACAAATTACTTTTAAAATGGTTTACGGTGGACGAAACAGTAAAAGTCCAGATGGTGAAGTGGGCAATAAATTTTCATAAAGGAATAACAATGGAGGCATGGGAGTACCTATGGAAAAATACAGTGAAGATTTCAACTTGTACGAACATTAAAGAAAATGTGTACAAAATGATTTACAGATGGTATTTAACACCAAAGAAAATTGCGCTAGGCAATACTAATATGTCAGACAAATGCTGGAAATGTAAAAAGCATGAAGGATCATTATATCATATGTGGTGGACATGTGAAGTAGCCAAACAGTACTGGGGTGAAATAATTGATGCAATTAACGAGATTTTACAAATACAAATAAATAAGAACCCAGAACTGTTGTTACTGAACTTGGGAATGGAGGCAGTTCCAATGCAGTATAGAACATTGTTATTTTACATGACTGCAGCGGCAAGACTTTTGTACGCACAGAAATGGAAGACACAAGAAATACCAACTGTAGAAGACTGGATTTATAAATTGCTGTACATGGCGGAAATGGACAAATTGACAAGGAAACTTAAAGATCTTGACCTAGGACAATATATTGTTGACTGGGGGAAATTGAAACAATTTTTGGAAAAAAAATGGGATGTAAAAGGAGAACTGAGGCAGTTTGAAAATTTTTAAAAGAATAACGTTGTAATGGGAAGAGAGAAGGGATCTTACCACTTAGGGGGAATGTAACTATAAGCAAATATAATATTTAAGGGAATTTTACATTGAACATATGGGACAACGAAAATGGTTAAACAGATATATTAATGAGGTATACAGTGTGCAGTATATAGTATAAAACAATAAGGTAGCGAATCAGACATTATATTACAATATATTATGTGGTTGGGTTATATTGGGTTGTGTGCTGTGCTACATTGGTGGCATAGCATACAATCTAAGTCTTGTGATATATACTATATTGATAGTATATTTGATGGAATATATATTTAAAAGAAGAGAAATAGAAAATGTCTAAAGTAAGAGATACTGAGAACCTGGTTATACCATACTGTTGTGTTATATGGATATGATATATATTATATTGATAGTATGTTTGATAGAGTTTATGTAAAAAAATAAGAATGTGCTTAGAATAAGGGCCAAGCTACACATGACGAATGACACTTGAACAGCAAGTGTATTTCTCCCTGTTCACTTGCCCTCCACTCAATCCACTTGCCGTTCAAGTGCCATTCGTCATGTGTAGCTTGGCCCTGTCATTCGTCATGTGTAGCTTGGCCCTCAGAGATACTATGATCTAGAGGCGGTCGCAAAATATAAATGAATTAGATTTAAGCAATAAGAAGGGTTAAGGGTTGGAAAGCTGTTGGAAGTCAATAGGGAGGGGGAAGGAAAAGGGTGGGGGGATAGAGCGTGGGGAATAATGAGATTAGATGTGTTAAATTTGGGGAAAAAATTCTTTTGTTTATTCTCTCACCAATAAAATTTTATTAAAAAAAAAAAGCAATGAAAATGTTTACCATACCAAGGAGGTGGACCAAACATACATTATTAGCCTTGAGTAGAAGACTCCAACAGCTCATCACCACCTCCTCTCATTTTCTTGTGAGACTTTTTCAAGCATGCTCTAGTTCCCCATTGCTGCCAGAATACGCAGTTTGCATTATAAAATGTACGCAATGGGATTGAAATACTGCAGTCACAGTTCTCACATAGGTCAAAATTGTCACAAGGTTTAAGCTGATTGATATGAACACCATCACGGTATCACATGGGCTGCAAAGATACTTTCAGTTTAGAACAGAATACTTAGCAAGATTTACCTTTACCTTCATTATTTATTTTGCTGCTTGTGCTATTGAGCACTGCCTAGACATTCAGGGAATTACCATATATAGGAATGAACACGAACTGTTTATGTATGCAGATGATATGCTTCTATTTCTCTCTCACCCAGAAACACTGATACTCTCCTTAATGCAATCGATCAATCATTTTGGAGAGTTGTCTGGGTAGAGAATCAAGTGGAACAAAACTGAGGTTCTTAGGCTAGGTTGAGGCTTTCCGGCCCAATCATGTAATAATTGGCAATTCAAATGGGTTTCAACTCGCATTAAGTAAAGAAGTCTCTTAATTTCTAGAGACATTAAGGACATAGTAAGACTTAATTTACGTTGATGCCTTCAAGAAATTTCAGCTGACCTCAGCGGATGAAGGTCTTTGACAATGAGTTTAAGGGGCAAGATAATCACACTCAAAATGAATGTCAGTTTTGGATTTACTTATATCTTAAGAAACTGTACTCCTGAAAAAACAAATCCTGACTTATCCTTATCAGAGCTACACCCTTCAATGGATTAAGGAGGGTTTAATTCTATTTAAGATTGTAAAGTGCCTGAGAAGGCCTATTTATTTACCTATTGCAACTCAGTTCCATTTTGGTCCATATTTACCTGTCATTCTAACTTTGTTGAAAAATCCTTATTGAAAAGTCTCAAAAATAAATTTTACAGAGGGAAAAAGGAGGTAAAATTAGAATTTCACATCCATCTCCAAATAATTTGTTTCAATGATTACTTCTGTTCTTTAATGGATTTTCAATGGATTTATGAATTGGTTGAAACGGAAAAATACCAACATAATGTTAGTTTGGGGTTTTTTTCATCACTGAAGAGAAAGTACAGATGAACCCAATATAATTTGCAGTTGTTTTTAGAACATTAATCTCTTATCTAGTTTTCACCCATATACAACAAACCACTTCTCTTTTCAAATGCGATTTCCCTTTTTGTTGTAGTTCTTGCATTTGATTTCATTTTCTTATTTCAAGGATTTGATTCTATGCACGCTATCTTCCCTGCTGATAATGTGTGTGTGTATGAGAGAGAGAGAGAGAGAGAGATGGAATGGAATGGAATGGAATCATTAATAGTGCCATCCTGTGAAGAGTGACACCATTCTAAAAGCATTGGTTTCAATGCACTTTGAAGGGTGTAACTCTGGATAGGATAGCACTGTCTAACTACGTCCTTTCTGATTATGCAGCAGAATTCCAGCTGTGCCCCCCAAACGGCTGCTATTCTCCTCTAAAATACTAGGAAAATCTAATCTCTCTCTTTAGTTAGATCCTAATAAAACAGGAATGTCCTGTAAAACCCTTTTTTTTAAAAAAAGGAAAGTCCTGTAAACTTAAAAACAACAACAACAACAGTCATTTGGAAACACAGCTGTGTGAATGCACAGAACTTGGGAACGCAAGACAAAGTTAGAAAAAATGACAGGCAAGTTGTTAACGTGGTCATGGCTGAACAGATCTACACTAAAAATCAGTGATGTGCAGTGATTAGTGTCAATCAAGTTTCAAATTTCTGCTCCATTCCATTATGAGTGTGAGCCTCTCTCAGCCTACCCCACCTTACTTAGTTGTTGTGAGGAAAAATAGGGAAGGGAGAAATATGTATGATGTCCTAAACTCCTTGGAGCAACAGGATGTGGCTGATAAGACAAACTGATTTAAAAAAAGTGAAAACGCTGTTGCGGTGAAAGTGCCATTGAGTCAATGGATAGATGAATGAGTCCCAAATATTTGAGAGAGGGACAAAGGGGGAGGGGCAAGAGAAAGTAAGACAGCTGGGAAGGGATTCAGGGTTGGAACACCTGAAGTGAACATTTATGCCCATGTTTTCATAACATACAATCTTAATAGTTTCAGCTATGCACCAGTGTAGCTATTTACCACTTAAATTATTCTGTTCCCAGCTCCCTTTTGTTAAAAAATGAAAATGCCATATTTTTAGCATATTAGGGCTGCCCAAACTTAAATTAAAAACAATAAAGAGATAAACACACATTAAGAATAAATTTGACTTTCTTTGTTTAATAGTATGGATACGTTCCTCATAATTTAAAGCTTTTAATAAATTTAATGTGCTTCTCTCCATATATGTTCTCATTTGTTTTCTTCTTCCTCTTTTCCATTGTTTATTTTCCTAGGGTATTTATGATTTTTTTCTTCAAAATTAGAAATAAGGCTGTGTTTTTTTTTTGAATATATTTTTTATTTTAAATTGTAAGAATGTACAAGAACAGTCAAAACTTTTGGCTAAACTTGGCTAAACTTTTTAGTTCCATACCAGTACAGGAGATCATATATGAAATGGAATCTTAAACAAATACTGGAAAAGCATAAGTAAACCATTTGAAGAAGTGTTAAGGGAAAATAATGCATACATATGAGCCCTAATCGAGCTAAAATTAATTTAGACTGTTGCATTCCAGTGCACCCTTCAATGGGGAAGTAAACCTCATGAAACAAACAAGGAGCAGGGAAGCACAGATTCAAATACCGTCTCTACCACAAAGCTCAGTCAGTGCCCTTAGGCCACTCTCAGCTCAATCTATCACGCAGATCTGTTGTGTGGATAAAATGGAGATGAGTAGGGCCAGGTAGACTATCATGAGGTTTTTGGACAAAAGGGACGATACAGAGGGATAGGTGGATAGAAAGAAAGAAGCTAGGACCAATTCCAGTGTTAGCTAATCATTCCTAAATCCTAATGAAACAGATGAAAATCTGTTATGGAACTGACATCACCATCCTGGCTGCAGGAATGCTCCCACACTTCATGCAGGGTCGATTTGACCTGTTTGGCACCAAAATCAGCCCTAAACGAACTGCGGGAGCACTTCTATAGCCAGTGCAACAACGTCACGTTCAGAAGTGACGTTGTCTTATCCGCTTCATGTGTTCCAGAGGTGCCTGCCAGTGGCAGGCAATCTCCAGGGGGCAGCAGGGCAAATCCTCAGGAGATTGCCTGCCGCTGGCAGTCACCTGGAGCCCTACTCTTTTAGAAGTGCATGGCAAGGTCAGGCAGACTGCTTCTTTCTGTCCTCCTCCTTCCTTTGGAAGGGAGGGGCCCTTTTCAAGCATTTTCCCCTCCTATTCTTCCCCTGCTCAGTGGCTTGTTCTGAGCATGAAATAGAGGAGAAGAGATTGATGTAAGCTGCTTTGAGTCATCATTGTGGAGAAAAGTGGCATAGAAATGAAGTAAATAGATATTAAATATAGCTAAAAGGGGACAGATAAATGTTAGGTTGCTTAGTGGGTGGGAAGGAAGCAGGGAAAGGTGAGGATATGAGGCTGTGAGAAGGGAATTCAAGGGAAAGAGAGGTGTCCCTTGCAAATCCTTGACGGTTCCACATTGTGCAACTGGGCCTGGTCCAGTGCCCAGCACCATGTAACTGAACCATAGTTTCCCTCAGTGCCAGGAATAAGGAAAGAGGGAAAACTAAAAGGTTGGCAACCCTAGTTACTCCATATCCTTTATCTAGGTTTGTACTGAGAAGTTTGGAGAATGCTTCTTTTCTATTTTTTTTTTAGTTCGTATCTAATAATGGATCTCATTGAAGTCATGTCCCCATACTGTAAAAAATGGATCAATAGAAGAGATAATAGAAAACATGATGCAGAACACATACTTGGCTGTATTAATTTGAGACATAAATGTTTGTAAAAATAAGCTTGTGCTGTTTCAGTTTAGCGTGCCATCTAACATATCGGACCATTGGATCTACAAAACTAACAATGAGGATTCCATATGAATTTAAATTATAACATCTTATCATTTCTGGAGTTACCCAAGTAACCTACATCACCAACCCAACCTTTTTGTCAATCTGTCACTCTCTTCTTGTAACACATACATCATCAACTCAATCTATTTCTTTCCAATCAATTGTTGGTTGGCAATTGCAGTTTTTTGCCTTTTGAGATTGCATTGTACCTGCTTATGTTTCTGAGACACACTCAGGCCTTTAATATTCCATGAAACATCTTAAGAAAAGAATAACACTTATTGTGGCAAAGTAATTTGTCCAGGGTGAGCGAGCAGCACTCTTCATTCCCAACAAATCAAAACTGAAATGGAGTCCTAAACATTTACTACTCCTACATACTGTCACTCAAAATATTTTTAATTTGTCCTTTTCTTTGGGACTCGAGTGCAGTGTGAAAAACAATGAAATATAATAAATCAAATAAATACCGATCAACATAAATTAGCTCAAAAGACCCATCTATTGATTTCACCTGGAGCAAACTGTGTAGTAAGGAAATGAAAAAACAGATTGTGGCCTACAGCTTATTATTCTACCTCCCAGACAGCAAAGCATTAATACAGCATTAGTTGGCAGTCGGCCCCCAAGAAACAATTAAAGAAAGGAAGATTTTAAAATGTGTGGCTTATGCTGGATTACTGTTAAGAAATGCTTAGTGAAATCTAACAAAATGCTGATGACATTTAGAAAGGAATATAAAGTATTTTGGATTTTTTTTTTTTGTACATAAGCCTGTGGCCAAGTTGAAGAGGCAAGCTGAAGAGCACTATTGTTGATAATGTCCACTCCCCCAACCCAGAGTTTAGGGTAGTATTTTAAGCACCAGTTTTATAGTTAACCTAGCCTTCTTAGCGAATCATCATCAGTTACCCCCAAAGCTTTAAAATTAAAAATCAGTTAAAGCAGGGCCCATGCATTTTTTTTCTGGCCTGGTACAAACTTGTAATATGCCCCACCCCTCAATACTAATGTCATAATCCTTTATCCCATCTCATGAGCTGTGAAACAAATTGGTTTAATTCAGAAATTACTGTTATGTATTCTGCAGTTCTGAAAAATGTCTGCCTTTGCATTAATAATAATAATACTCAGTCTGAGATTTGTACAAATTTGCAAACTGTTTTTTAACTTTTTGGTCAATGTCTTGATTTTTAAAAATTATTATTCTAATGGACCAATGTGGTGGCAAACATTCAGCCAATTAACTTAAAGCTTTATTTTTCTGGCCTTTTTCATTGCAAAACCATGAATTGTCCCCCCTAAGTCAATTTCTCTGGCATGTTCACATTCAGTAGACAAGATGGCTAGGTGGCATAACCATTCTTGCACCATTGTAGAACACCTGCAGTTTTTGATGAGTGCTAGTTTGCAGAAGCGTCTTTCAGCTTCTGCCATAATCACTGGCAGTGTGCAAAAAAAAAATCCATAGAGCTATGTACACTTCACTGAAAATTACTTGCAGTTGTTTTTTTGTAAATCTCATTTAGTAATATAAGAAGGGGTAGTTTGTATTCCTTTGCAAAGATAGAATTGAAGATTTTTTTTCAGGTGCAACATCTCACAAGGAAAATTCTCAGAAAGATCTGTAAGATACTTGTGAGGTATACATTTAGAAGCTTTTTCCGATTCCCCAGGCTCTAGTGTCACATCTTTTAGAATAGAATGGAATGTAAAACACATGCTATTCATTGCTTTGAATCTGTATTCTAATGAGCAGATGACATTGTCCAAAGGTGCATCAAAAATATTTATCTTGAATAAAGAATCTGGTTCACCAGATATTGTAGGACATGATTCCACAGTAGAGATTGGCACAAACCGGGAAAATTCGGAACCGTGTGGTTCATGTTTCATCGCGTTTCATGAACCACAAACTTCCATGAACTTACTTTGGTTTGTATTTCGGTTCGTGCCTGCCTCTATTCCACAGGCTCATTTCTGTTACATCCCTCTCTTCTTTGGCAACTGTGCCAGAATTCCATGCCTTCTGCCTCAAGATATGCTTCCTATAGAATTTTGGGTGACTGATCTCTAAGTTATTTCTTCAATAATATCAGCAATGAGAGATACCTCTGATTTGAGAGAGATTACTCTAGCCTCTTTCCTCAGTACTTGAAAGAAATTTGTACCAGAAGCTAGCCATCAAAAGGCATAAAAATGAGCTGAATTACCTTTTCAGTGATTCTGTTGTGATTGCACTTCATGTGTCAAGCTTGACTCTAGAGCCCATCCAGTGTTTCTAGGATACTTGGAAAAGGTTTTTTCAATAGACGGCAGCAGCTTCATGTGCATCCAGCGTGTGTGTGACTGAGAGTGAAGTGGGTAGTGAATCCTATCTGGTATAATCTTTCACCTGACAAGGCTAGCACTGAAAAACACAAGAAATTGCTGAACGCAACAAAAAATGTTCATGTTTCAGTACAGGCTGCAGCAGCATTATAAGACAGTGTAAATGGGAGGCCACAGGGAAAATACACAGCAAGTTCATTTGGGGACATAATGCAGGCTGAAACACCTTTTCTCCCCCTGACAAGTTAGAGCCATTATCAAATCCTTGACCTCTATAGTCATCAAGAGGAATATTATGATGCTTCAAGGTCCCCATTAGCATCTCTTCTCTTTTTTAAGTCGAAAGTTGATAAACTGAAGAAACCTTTCTTTAATGTTAAATTTACCACTGTGTTTTTGTGAGTGACAAATTGAAGTACTGTTGTTCATGTGTAGAATAATCAGGAGTCGCATTACATATGATAGAATAATCAATGGCTTTTTCTGTCTCTGCAAGTATGGCCTTCAGCACACTCTCACCACTTGATTCAATAAACTCATTCTAACTCTCTCGTGTTCATTGTTCTGCCCTGTTTTTACTTCTGTTTGACTATAGTCAAATGGTTGGTCACAAGTGATGCTGTCGTAAGTATCTATAATCTCAAAAGTTCCAAGAACATCACCATTATGCAGGTCATCTATCAGGTTAGTTTCTCCTTGGAATGCTAAATATCTTGAAGCAAGGAATAAAGTAACATCTAATTATCTTCCTATATTTGTTTTCAACTTCTAGCCTCTGTTAATATTCGTTTTTGAATCTCACTTAGGTTTTCCAGTTGCTTGCTGGTGGCAGGCAATCTCCTGGAGGGTTGCCCTGTTGCCTGCCAATTGGTGAGAGATGGCAAACTCCTCTGGTGATCACTGCCTCTGGTAGGCAACCTGGAAAAGCATGCACTGGGCGAGCTCCCAGTGGTGTGCAACAACGTCACTTCCTAAGTGGGCTGAATTAGCCCCAAGCAAAGCATGGCAAAATGCACATGGCTGGTGTGATGATGTCACTTCCCAGAAACAACATCATTGTGACTCACCGGGAGTACATGCACACTTCACACGCACACAAAGAATTGACTCCTGGTACATCCCAGATACCACCCCCCACCAGGAGGGAGTAAGGACCTGGGAACCCTAATCTCACTATATACTCCATTTCTACCTGACAGTGTCTACCAAAAATGCTTCCACTGGCAACGTTCTATGGTTTTTTCATATTCAGGATGTTCATACACAGTTAACACATTTTTTTAAATGGTAAATATCCTTCCATTTTTGGAAGTATACTGCGTTATTTATACCTTCCTTCAGGAAGATAGATCAAGATGGGTAGCCATGTTAGTCTGTCTGTAGCAGTAGAAAAGAGCAAGACTCCAGTAGCACCTACAAAACTAACAACATTTGTGGTAAGTTATGAGCTTTCATGAACCACAGCTCACTTCTTCAGATACAGAAGAATCAAGAGGAGGCCACCACAGTATTGCTCTTACATATCTTCGCTTGAATAAAAGTCCCATTTCAATATTACCATACTTTCTGGGTGTAATAGAGTGGTAGTAACAGAGTGGTGGTAAGAACCATCTCGTAGGGAGGGGTAAAAACATTCATCCACCCTATCCCCCTACATGGCTGGCAGAGGCCTAGCTCAGCTTCAGCCATATGACTGGTGGACACCCCCATCTTACAGACCTGGTGAAAGGACAATAAATCCTGCCAGGCTCTGGTTTCAATAGACAGAGTTCCACCAAGCCGGAGCCAGGACTAAAAAGGCCCTGGCTGTGGTTGAGGCCAGGTGGGCTTCCCTTGGGCAAGGGACCACTGATAGCTGCTTATATGAAGATCGAAGTGTCCTCCAGGGCGTATATAAGGAGAGTTGGTCCCGCAGATATGCTAGTCCCAATCCACTTAGGGCTTTATAGGTTAGTACCAAAACCTTAAATCTGACCCAGTACTCCACTGGCAGCCAATGCAGCTGACGCAGTATAAGTGTTATATGTGCTCCAATTGGCACTCATGTAATAACATGTGCAGCTGCATTTCGGACCTGTTGTAACCTCTGGACCAGACGCAAAGGAAGCCCTGCATAGAGCGAGTTACAGTAATCTAGTCTAGAGGTGACTGTTGCCTGGATCACTGTGGTTAAGTTGTGGGTCGAAAGATAAGGGACAAGTTGTCTGGTCTGTCAGAGATGGGGGAAAAAAAGAAGATCTGACAACTGCTGCAACCTGTGCCTCCATTGTCAAGGAGGCATCCAGGATCACCCCCAGGCTCCTAAGCTTCAGAATGGGTGCTATTGGTGCCCCATCAAGGGTCAGGAGCCGGAGTCCTGAATCCAATTGCCCGTGGCTCAAATACAGGACCTCTGTCTTCATGAGATTTAGCTGTAGTCTATTCTGTTTCAGCCATCCAGTCACGGCTTCAAAAGCATACTCCGGGACATCCGAGGACAAGTCAGGCTGGCCATCCATCAGCAGATACAACTGAGGGCCAAGCTACAAGTGACGAATGACACTTGAACAGCAAGTGGATTGAGTGGAGTGCAAGTGAACAGGGAGAAATACACTTGCCATTCAAGTGTCATTCGTCACTTGTAGCTTTGCCCTGAGGGCCAAGCTACACATGACGAATGACACTTGAACAGCAAGTGTATTTCTCCCTGTTCACTTGCCTTCCACTCAATCCACTTGCCGTTCAAGTGTCATTCGTCATGTGTAGCTTGGCCCTATGTGTCATCTGCATATTGATGACACCCCAGTCCGAAACTCTGCACCAGCTAGGCAAGGGGACACATATAGATATTAAATAGTATTGAGGAGAGTATTGCCCCTTGTGGGACACCCCACACCAAGGGGTAGCAGGATAACAATTTCTCCCCTAGTGCCACCTTCTGTCCCTGACCATGGAGAAACCATGACCATGGACAAACCACTGCAATGCAGTCCCTTGTGAGGCAGTGGGTCAACAGATTGTAGTCAACCATATTGAACACTGCCAAAAGATCCAGCAATATCATCAGTGCCAATCTGCCTCAATCCAGATGCCTGTGAAGCCTGTCTGTGAGGGTGACCAGCAATGTCTCCATCCCATACCCTGGGCAAAAACCAGACTGGAATGGGTCCAGAGCCAGAGAATCCCTCAGAAAAACCTGCAGCTGTTACATCACTGCTCACGCAGTCACCTTACCCAGAAACAGGAGGTTTGAAACTGGGCAGTAATTGGTCAGATCTGTGGGGTCCAAAGATGGTCTTTTTGAAAGACAATGGGTCTTCCAAAAAGCTCCTGACTCATATCATTGACACCCAGCCTCACTTCCCCTCCCCCATATACTCTGATTAAGCAACACTTACTTTTGTACTATATTGGGAGTTCCTAGCCACCAGTGTGTGGAATCCATACATACACCCCCAAAACTGTTTGGGCCTTCTCTTCCTCTCTCCATAAAATGCTGGTTGTTTCGCTGCTGCCTCTGCAGACCTCCATCTTCAAAACAGGTAATTATAGCCTTCCCTGAAATTGCTTTCTCCCCTCTTCTCCCTGATTTCCTCTTAGCCTTGTATGTGTTTTGAGTATAAATGTATGTTTACCCTTTTATTTCTCTTTTAATAAAAACTTTTCCAGCTGAACATCTGGCTGGTTTATATCAAGAGTCCTCTTAAGGGAAAAATCCCCATAAACATTGGTGGAGCATCCCAGTTACCCTCTCTCACTTTGTCTCCTTTAAGCTAATTTCCCCCAACTAATTAAGAGACTGCCTATTTGGATAACAGCTAGTCCCCCAGTAAGGGCAGGGGATTCCCTGCTCCCAGCTTCTGCCACCTGGCCAGTGTGGGGGGAAAGGCCATGGGGAACAGGCCTGGAAAGAAAAATCCTCCCATGCCAGTGCACTGTGAGCATGCTCCCCACAAGTATGATGACATCCCTTCCAGGCCCCTGTGAAGAGCGGAAGCACGTCCACCACCGGGCATGATGACATCACTCCCGATGCCTCAATGCCCAAAAAAGTGTGTGCTGGGTCCTCTCTCCAGCTGGGAGGCTAAGGGGACATGGCAACCCTACACATGATGTATGTTCTGGCAGTTTTTTCTTTGTCAGCAGTTGTCAGTTCTGCAGACTAAGGGCCAAGCTACAAGTGACAAATGACACTTGAACGGCAAGTGTATTTCTCCCTGTTCACTTGCGCTCCACTCGATCCACTTGCCGTTCAAGTGTCATTTGTCACTTGTAGCTTGGCCCTAAGTCTCTACAGTTAAACAAAGGAGGTTTAAGGCAAATGCCTTTGGTGACAGTGAAAACCTTTTAAGGGAGTCAAGGAAGCAGCAACATACAGATTATACAAACACAAAAAGGAAGATGTTCTTGAGATAATAGCTTGGGTGTAAAGTAGAGAACATCTAAAGGTCTTGTGTTGCTACACTGCACTGGTTGGAGTGCTCTCCTACTTGAGAGTTGCCTGCTGCCCTTGCCCACTTTCCTGCGGAGTGTGCTCCTGCTAGGAATTGCTGCTGTGGAGTCCGGTGTGTGTGTGTGTATCAGTGGTTTAGACTAAGAGGGGGATTAATGGTTGATGAGACTTTGGGTTAAGCCTTGTTCCCTCCTTCTCAAAGAACAGTATGTGTGTGCAGAGATGCCCAGCACTTGCCTTAGTGCCTTCCCCCAAGCTGTATGTGCTCAAACCTAGTGGGTCTAGGTTTAGAGGGAGGACTGTGTTCTGTAAAATTTTGGTGCCATTAACTGCAAAAACAGCTGCCTGAAATAGCCTGGGAGCCCTCATTGCAAAGAACAGGTCCAAAATTCATAATGAAAAAAAACCCAAATGGTTCATATCCGATCCAGCAACACCACATGAAAAACCTAGTAACAGCACATAGTTGGTTCATAACCCCTGGATCCAAAGCTGAAACAGATTTTTTTTTCAATGCACACTTCTATTCTAGGGTACAGCTACTATCAAGCAGAACACACTTTGTTCACCCATCCAGTTCCATTCCTTCTTGGAGGCCTACACTTAAACTCACAGCAATGATTTAAAAGAACCCACATTAGCAAGCAGAAATAAAACTCTACATATCCAGATGCCAAACATTACAGACTGCATTCCCATAATCAAGATGTTTATTTGTACTCACATAGACACCAAGTCCATAGCAACTGCACATAGTGGGGGCACACAGCATGTTTGTTCCTGCTCCCCATCTACACACATTGGCTTCCACTTCCATATCTCATCTCTACTTGGCAAGGATTAATGGCTCTTGGAACTCTCAAAAGTGGCTGCTGTTGGATTTTGCAGGAGACAGTCCTGGGGGAAACAGTGAAGTATATTTCCCCCCATGCTCTTTTTATATTGCTGCTGTGCTGCTGCTTTGATAGATACATAGTGGCCACAAAGAGAAATAGCACCCTTCAGCCCTAAGTAACACGTGATAAATATACAAAGGATGTTAATGTGTTATTTATGACTGAATAGAGCTGAGGGAGAAGAGTATAACACATTTCTCTTATACATTTTTGTCATTTAAGGTTGGGTTCAGTTATATGGGCTGCTTTGCATCAAGCTGATAGGTTGCTACTCAGGTGTGGAGGGTTTACCTCAGAATCTAAGTTGAGTCCTTTATATAAATATTACAAAGGCCTCTACCTATACACTTTGCAGAGGCTGGGTTTGAGGAGGCTTGGAACAGAACTTTTAAAAATCATTGTATTACATAGGGAAAAAATAAATGAACTGTGATTGAAAAGAGAGAAGTAGGAAAGGGAGAGGCTTAACATTGTTTGAAAGCCATCTTTGTCTTTAATAGCTTCATTTCAAGCATTCTACACTGCACCCCTGGCTCCTGTAAAATAGTTAAATATGTTTAGAGATTACTGGACTTCTGCCAAAGTATTTGGCAACCATTAGAATTTTAAATGATATATTTGATGTGTCTTGGCAGCTGATAAGCTACAGTAATGGCTGTCTCAGATCCGATAGGGCTTTAGAATAAAGATAATTGATTTGTTTTTTAAAAATAAAAACAGGACTTTTTAAAACTTCTTGAGTGCTCCAGATATCCAATTAAGTCGCTTATACTACCTTGTGGATGTGTACTCTATGACCTAATGATTCACTGAGGAATAGGGAATTTATACTGTTTACAATGGAGCAGACACTCTGTCTGCAGCTTTGTACCAGCAAGAAGGGTAGAGCCGAGAATTAAGGGACAATCTGGGAATTTATCTCTCTGGTGCCATACAATGCATCTAGACTCTCCTAAAGGAAGGAAAATTATGGCATTAGCTCTTCACAACTTGCTTTGCTTTGTCCCATTGATTCATGAATGCTTTTAGGTTAGTGCAGACTTAGAGCCGAAAAACATGCATTATTGGTTTAACATAAAATAAAAGTCTTGTACGTCCCTCCCCCCTTTAAAACAGTCAATATAGTAAAATAGCATCTCACTTCTGATAGATAGTAGTCAACTTGTTGATCAAGATAGTTGGTAAAGAATTTATGTAGTCAAAGGACTGCAAAATGTTCCTCTCTGAATTAAAAAGAACAAGCAACAAAATATATAGACACAGAAGCATTGTCCATTACATGTGTTCTTAATCTTTCTGCATATCCTTTGCATGTAATAGCTGTAGTAATTCCATCCCTGCCTGTCTTGCTCAAGACTGAGATACAGGAGTAAAGGGAGGGGACAAAGCTGGAGCTAACAGTGTAGTGTAGATGTTGTTCCAGGAAAGGCAGTGAGTAGACTGAGGACTTAGATACTACTGCAAAGAGGTAGAGGTACAGTCTCTTCACTCCATGAAGGGGGCTACCAGTATTTAAATGTGATATGCTATTACAAGTAGACATGGGCACGAACCAGAAAAAAACTCATCCATGGGGTTCGTGGTTCGTGGGGTTTCCATGAACCATGAACTGGCACGGAACTGGCCCAGTTACGAACCAGTTCATGGTTCATAGTTCGTGGGGTTTAAATGCCCCTTTCTGGCAGGGAAGGGGGCATTTAATTGTTTAAAGGGCCCTTTCCTGCCTCTTGCAAGGGGCAGGGCCCTTTAAACTATCAGCTGGCAGGTGGGGGAATCCCCCTGCCACCTGCCAGCTGATAGTCTAAAAGGACCTGCCAGTTGCAAGGTAGGACCCTTTAAATGGCCCAAACCTGAGCCCCCAGCCCCAGCACCCAACCCCCCCCAGCCCCAGCCCCTCACCCCCCTCCCATGCCTCAGCCCCAGCCCCACACTTACCTTCCCTCTGATGCTGGGGTGGTGGAGGCCTCCGCTGCCCTGCAAACCCGCAGAGAAGGACAAAAATGGCCGCGGCTGCCATTTGAGCGGTGTAAAGGCCATTTTTGGCTTTCTCTGCTGCCCTATGCGCCAGCCTCCTCCACTGCTGTAGGGGCCTGCAGGGCGGTGGAGGCCTCCACCACCCCAGCATCAGATGGAAGTTAAGTTGGGGGCTGGGGGGTGAGGGGCTGGGGGGTTGGGGGCTGGGGGTTGGGGTGTTTAAAGGGCCCTGCCGATTGCAAGTGGCATGTCCCTTTAAACTATCAGCTGGCAGTCGGTGAGGGGGGATCACCCCTGCCGCCTTCCAGCTGATAGTTTAAAGGGACATGCCGTTTGCAAGTGGCAGGAAAAGTTTAAATGGCCATTTCGCCCAGGGAAATGGCCATTTAAACTTGCACTTTAATACAAACCAAATGAACTAGTAGTCCAGTTCGTGGAAGTTCATGGAAACGAGCTTCCATGAACCCTGGTTCGCAAACCCCGAACCAGGCTGGTTCGTGTGTTTTTTTGGTTCATATTTAGGTTCATGCCTTTCTCTAATTCCAAGTACAGAACAAAGTGAGCCATCTTGAGATGGTATCCACTACTACTAAAATAGTTGTATGGCATTGTGATGGGGATATATTCATAATGATAATAATAATATTTGATTTATATACTGCCCTTCAGGACATCTTAATGCCCAATCACAGCGGTTTACAACGTATGTTATTATTATCCCCACAACAATCACCCTGTGAGGAGGTGGGGCTGAGAGAGCTCCTAGAAACTGTGACTGACCCAAGGTCACCCAGCTGGTTTCAAGTGGAGGAGTGGGGAATCAAACCTGGTTCTCCAGATTAGAGTCCTGCTGCTCTTAACTACTACAACAAATTGGCTCTCTAATCTAGTCTAGTCTAGTCTAGTCAAGTGTCACTGTTTTTCATGGATCTGGTGGCATAAGTATGGTCAAAAGCAGACCTCCTGGTTTCCCAGCTCGATCCTTTATACTCATATACAACTCGTAGGTACTTACATAGTGACACATATCCTCCCTGAAATGTGGCCCTCAAAAGTCTTAAGTCACCTGCTGCAGGGTTTTTTAGAGAGCAAAATGTCCAGCTGGAGGTGAGACATGGGACAGTTGTAAGACTTGCATATGGGGAGGATCAAATGGGAAATACAACTAGGAAAGTAAGTGCTTTTTAAATATAGCTACCAGGGCCAGGGGAATCATTCCAATTTTTGATGTCCTGGATTTGAGTTTGGGCATGGATGTCTGTCTGCTGCTGATATCAGTTTAATTCACCTCTTGCTGAGTTATGACAAAGTCATCTGGTCATAGTAGGCAAGTAGGATGAGCCTCTTCCTGGTCCTGAAGATAGTCCAGTTCCCTTGAGAGGTAATTGGCTCACCAACTAAGTGCTGGGGACATAGATTACCTGGAAATTAAAACAGGCAAAAACAGACCAGCTAATCTGTCTCTGGTTAAGTTTCTTGGTCAACTGCAGGTGTTCAGAGCTTCAGTGGTCAGTACAACTGCGAAAGGGTCTGAGGACCCCTCTGGGCAATGGTGCCAGGTCTCAAAGACCATTGCCAATAGTTCCCTATCAAAGATGATATAGTTCAATTTAGCAGAGCTCAGTTTCTTTTTTTAAAAAAAAATGTTTTCTTATTAAAAGTTCTATATAATTAAAAACAAACCTAGGAAAATTACAATTACACATATGCTAATAAAACAAACAAAACAAAAACAACGAATTAACATACTAGAACATATATAATACAGGAAAAGAAAACAACAAAAACAATCTAAACTAAAAAGTTTCTGATTTTCTCCAAAACAAATATTATATCATGTCAAATCTACACTTTTTCTAAGTAATGATAACAGTTCTCTTTTTTCTAGTGTCAAAATCCCTTAATCCAGAAATCCAGAAATCATCAAACTGTTGTTATCTATTTCATATAAATAGTGTGTGAAGGGTTTCCATTCATCAATAAACATTGACTTTTTTCCAATCAGTGAAGTAAGCTTTACCATCTTAGCCAGTTCCATCATCTCTATCAACCAATCCTCCATTGTAGGCAGAGTCATATTATTCCAATTTTGAGCATATAAAAATCTTGCTGCTGTAATCATATATAAAAAGAGTGTGCTGTCACTTTTTCCAACTGAAAGTCCATCATTCCCAGTAAAAATACCTTAGGTTTCAATTGCACTTTAATCTTTAAAATCTTCTGTATCAATAACTGTATTTGTTTTCAAAAGGTTTTTGCTAACTTAAAAGACCACCACATATGAAAGAACAATCCTTCATGTTAAGTACATTTCCCACATACATTCTATGTACCCTTATACATTCTAGCCAATTTCTGAGGAGTCATATACCATCAATACATAATCTTATAAAAATTCTCCTTAAGACTATAATTTAATGTAAATCTCAATCCTTTTATCCATAAATTTTCCCATTGTTCCATTAATATATCATACCCAAAGTTTTTAGCCCATTTAATCACACATTATTTAATTTGCTCTTCTTCTGTCTCCAGTTACAACACATTTAAACATTTTTGCAATAACAAGTTCATCATTTGTACATAATTCCATCTCGGATTCAGTCTTAAATGGGTCAAAGTCATATTGTCTCATATCATAGCAGAGCTCAGTTTCTACGAAAAGTATGGAAAAGGAAAACATATCCTTTCTGACCCTGCTGATTCTTGGGATGGAACAGCCCCCCAAACATCATTAGAGGTGTCTGCTTCCCCTAGAAAGAGTAGCTGTGGGTCAGAATAGGTCAAGATGAGGTAGAGGTAAAAATGTTCTTCAGTTGCTTGAAAGCTGTGTGAGCCTCAGGAGTCTGCTGAAATGAGATGTGAGTCTTTTACAGATCAGTCAGAGGAGCGATCAAGGAAGAGAAGTTGGAGATGAACCATCAGTTATAACTAGACATGGGCACGAACAGAAAAAAATGAACATGGTGTTTGTTGTTCATTGCCATCCACAAACAACGAACAATGAACACTGACGAACATGACCCTGTCACAAACATGTTTGTTGTTCATTGTTCGTGGGGGCCAGCAGGCTCTCCTCCAGCCATCAAGATCCCTACTGCACCACTCCCAGAAACCCTACCTGAGCAGGCAGCAGGAAATGTACCAATAATAAAAAAATAGTTTGGCCCCAGAGCCTGGCAGTAGCCCTGGAACCTGAAGGGGTAGATCCCTATCCCACCACACACAAAGAAAATTCAAGCTCCAGTGCACTCACCCTGTCTCTCTAACAGCAGCTGTCTCTCCCTGAAAGCCAGAGTTGAGAGCCCCCCTCCCCCCTGTTCCTCTTGTAACAAATTTGGAGCTCTAGTCCACACTTGGAAGGAAGACCTGCCTATCAAGCTAAATTGGGTTTAGATTGGGGTTTCCAAGGCAACAGCAGGAGTTCAGACAGAGTTCAGACAATCCCTGCCTGAGTTGCCATGGGAATTGATTGCAGGTGCCAGACTGTCTGGCTTGATGGACAGCAATGAACAGCAACAAATGAGGCTTGCAACAACCACTTGTTCGTTTTGAATGGGGCCTCACAAATAGCTTGTTTGCAAACAGCAGATTAGGCTGTTCGCTGTTTTTTTTAAGTTCGTATTGCTGTTCGTGCCCATCTCTCGTTATAACGGGCAAACTGCAGGAACATTGTTTGAAGAGGGTGCAAATCCTACACTATCTTGGACTTGTTCAAGTTCATCTGGATTCCCTGGGAAGTAACAATGAAGTCTAGGAACTCCACTTATGACAGGTCAAAGGTACATTTCACTAAATTGGCATACACCTTGTTTCTGTAGATGCTGTAGCACCATACACACACAGGTAACATACTGTCTGGGCGAGGGTGTGTGTGTCTGTCTCTGAATAGATGAGAATGTCATTCAGATAGATCATGACAGAATGGCCAAGGATGTGAGAGAACACATTCTTCATGAAGTGCTGAAACACTGCAAAGGCCAAATGTCATCACGGTATTCTCAAAATTGCCATACTTGGTCTGAAAGGCTGTCTTCCATTCTTCTCCTTCAAAGATTGGCACCAAGTTGTGAGTCCTTCAGAGACCCAACTTTGTATTCATTGTGGCTTTTCTGGGTCAGTTCTTGGTTAGAGGCAGTGGACATTGGTTACAGATAGTAATTTTATTCAGGATCAGTTAATGGTCATCATCACCCTGCATTTCTTCTTGACAAAAAATACAGTGCCTGTGGCAGTAACAGATGGTCATATGAACCCCTGCTGCAGATTGTTCCTAATGAAGTCCTGAAGGGCTGCTTGTTTGCATTCTGAGAGGGGGTAAAATCAGTTAGCAGGAATGTGAGCCCCAGGAATCAAATCAGTTGCACAATCATATGGGCAATGAGATGGAAGGGTATCAGCCTCTACTGGGCTAAAGACATCTTGGAAGTCAGCATTTTGGTTGGGAGCCTGGTACTGGGATCCTCAGAGGATAGGGTTATAGCTACCTGGACTCTTAGCTTCTGGAGACAGGTCCTTTCACAATACTCTGACTCAAACACAATTGTTTGGGTGCTCTAGGAAATAGTTGGATCATACCAGATCAGCCAGGAGAGCCCCAAAGACAACTGGGAAGTGAGGGGTCCTAAGCAGATCAAAGGCCAACTTTTCACAATTACTCTGAGTCACACCCCTAACTGTTCAGTCTCCTGTGTCACTGGGTCAGATTCCAAAGGATGCTATCTATGGGCCAAGCTACACATGACGAATGACATTTGAACAGCAAGTGTATTTCTCCCTGTTCACTTGCCCTCCAATCAATCCACTTGCTGTTCAAGTGTCATTCGTCATGTGTAGCTTGGCCCTGAGACTTTCGCCACTACTGGGATAGGTCTTGGTGTGAAAAGGATGTAATGTTCTTTTGCACATGAGCAGTCCATGAAGTTGTTGGAGGTTCCAGAGTCCACCATAGCCTAAATTGGTATAGAATTTCTTCCAGGAAATATAAAAATTCAGGTCAGAGTGCACATTTCATACAGTACTGCCATCCAGATGTTAACTCCCTGGACTATGCATCACCACCAAAGGACCTGATACTGCAGGGCATTGTTGATTCCCCAGCACAAGACCCCTAATTTTCACGGAAGATTTTTTACAAGACAATCTATGATTCAAATTGTGAGTCCCTTCTGCTAGGATCCACTGGTTTCTGCTAGGATCCACTGGTTTCTTCAGCTCAGCAGTGGTCTCTGACCAGGGCTCCATCCTGGTGGATGTGAAGTAGGATTCCCAGGTGCCCGCTGGTGGTGGACTAACTCCTACTGCAGGCAACTCGGGCAAAAGCACTGTATTTGTACTCCCAGCTGGGGCAACAATATCGCTGGAGTGCTCCAATGCTTTGGATGGGGCCAATTCTTAAAGAACTGGCCCTGCATGAAGTGTGGGAGCACTCCTGTGGCCAGCACAATGACATCATTTCCAGAAGTGACTTTGTCTCACACAGGCTGGGAGAGAGTGCACACATTACATATGTACAAAGAAAAGAATGACAGTACCAGTCCCCACCAGTTGCCAAGGAGACCTGGCAATCCTAATGTGGAGTATGCAGCCTCCCTGAGAGGCAAAGATGCTGAGGTACTCCAGTGACCCCTTTTTTTAGAGTTCAGGCATCCTTCAGTCTAACAACACATGTTAATTAGGTCTTCAAAGGCTCCAGGCAACTCCACCTCAGCAAGTTCTTTCCAGAAAGAATCTGCAAGTCCTTCCTGGAACTGATCCAAGAGGGTTGTCTCTTTTCAGTCTAGACCCTGGGCCAGCAAGAAGAAGGCACTAGCACGCTCCAATACAGTACTAGTCCTTGTTGCAGGTATCAAATCTGTTGACTGGCATACCTCAGTCAGCTGCAGTAGCTATGCAAACAGCCTCTGGATCTCAGCTTGTAGGGCCTCCATCCTACACAGTGAGCTAGTACAAACTGTCCTGCTTGAGGCAGAAGTCCAGGGGCCAAGGCAGGAGCTGTAACCAACAGTGTGCCATTAATGTTGTTCTGGAAAAGGATGTAACTGAACTGGGGCTTAATTACTGCTGCAGGGAGGTGGAGCTGCAGGTCTCACCTCTCTAGGAGCAGGCTACTAGTACTTAAAGATGCTGTGCCTAGTTTGTTTGTTTGTTTGTTCATGCCATTTATAGTCTGCCTTTCTCACTGAGGGCCAAGCTACAAGTGACGAATGACACTTGAACGGCAAGTGTATTTCTCCCTGTTCACTTGCCCTCTACTCAATCCACTTGCCGTTCAAGTGTCATTCGTCACTTGTAGCTTGGCCCTCAGACTCAAGGCAGATTACACAGTGTGAGATTAGTTCAGTCAATATCAAGGACATTTCCATAAACAATGCCATAGGGTAAATAAACACAAGTTTACAAAGACATAGCATTAGCAAGAATCCAATACAGAGTTGAAGAAAAGCTGAAACAGAACGTAAGCAATTCTAGGGCTGACATTAGACAACATGAAGCACAGGTAGCTCATAGGAGCACATATTTAAAACCACAGATAGCTTGTAATGCAGTACAGTGGTGCAGTCTATGGTCCCTAACTCATTAGCGAAGCATCTGAGACCACTTCCCTACAATACAATACAAAATAGTTGAGGGATTGGTTGGGGAAAGACATCTGATGCAACAGTAGGCTCTGGGTTGGAGTTCATGATTCAAGTAAGTCTAAAGGCCGGGCTGTTTCACAGGATGAGCAGGCTGGTTGAGACTCTTGGGGCTCCTGTTGCACATCAAAGGTTGTTCCTGGAGGTGTCCCAGCTGCCTCCTTCTGTGGTGGTATTATGTGCCAACCTCCTTCCTCCTCTGAGTCTTCAGCCTCTTCATCTGATGAAGAATCTGCACACTGGTCTGTTATACAGCACCTCTTGGCTTTCTTTCTTTCCCTTCACCTTCAACTAGCCAGTGAGCAGGTGAAGGAGATGCAACTCCATCTAGATGCAGAGAGGAATTTTTCTGCAGAAAACTTTTGCTTCTCTCCTAAGAGTTTTGGGTTGTGCTTTCTTCACAGGTAGCTGCTGCCACCTCCTGGGTGACACACCTCTCACCAGTTTGATGCTAGGAGGAACATCTCCTATAGTCCTACAGTTACAGGTAACTACAGTTACCTAGCATTCTCCCTCCTCCCCATCCTGGGCTGGAGAAAATGAGGGATATGAATGGTGGATGTTCCCCAGCTGTCATACACCCAAAGAGAACGCACCTCCTTTTCAGTTCCCCTCCCTGGGGAGCATTAGAGATGCTGGGCCAGTCTGGTCTCTGGAAACCTGATTCCTTGAGTCTCCCAGAATCTATTAATCAATGTGCTTGGACTATCCCCATAAGAAGGATTTGTTATTTTCTCAATAGGTTGTGAAAACAGTGTCCTCTAGGTCAAGGGATACCAGTAAGCAGCATGTTTTTGGCCAAATAGCGGCAGGAATGATTTTGCACTGATTCTTCTCAGAGTTAGAGGTCCTAGACACGGGATGGGAAAAGCGTCTACTTTATGCATCACTGCTGACAGGAGGGCTGAGACAGAAAGCTACTTGAAGCTACTCCACTGTTGTTTGGTATACTTTTCTGCCCTGCAGAGTTCCCCACTCTTCCCTGAGGCAACAATAGAAGATTAGCTGGTTGTTTTGGGACCAAGCAAGAATTTTTAGGGTCCCTATCTCATTGACTGTAATAAAGCTTTTTATTCCTGCTTCAGAGAAACATTTTTTCCTGTTGTGGGATGGAGTTTTTATAAATAGGCTTGATTCTGAGGGGTTAGTGACGACCTAAATGGAATTGACAGGTTTTGTGCAGGTGAAGTGTTTCTTGCTTAATTAGATTGGCAAGCACCCTGAAGCATCAAATAATGTGTGGGAGGCACCCAAAACAGCCACTGATGGCTACATGGTCCTAAGGGGCTGGTGAGAACTAATCTCTTGGTGCCATGCATAAATGCCTGAAACTTTATACTTCATGGTCTGGTGGGCTGGAGTTGATGGGCAACTTCTTTCTGCAAAAGTCTGGTAAGTAAAAGCAAGCATGGCCTATTGACATGTCAAGCTTGCAGCCAGAATGGTTGTCCAAATGCTGGGAAATGCTGGGACTCTTAGGGAGTCTTTACAGTTTGAGATACAAGTTTAATACATAGTTCATACTGTAATTAATAAACTGTAGCTTAACCCATGCATTTTGTCTGGTGTCTTATTTTTGGACTATGTGGGCAATATCTTCTATAGTTTTAATATGAATGTTTCAGTTTTTAAAAATGTATTTAAATGTTCCTGTGTGGAAGAAGTTTGAACACACAAAGCACTTGTCGAAAAAGCTAAGGAGCAACACGGTAAACCCCATCTGAAGATACATACACTAGAAGCTCTAGAGTTGCACCATCATTATGTCAACGGTCTGTACCACCAGCATCACCCTTATGCTACTGGATCACCATCAGTGCGAGGAGAAATTCACCAATGAATTGGAATGCAATAGGGCCGGAGTTGAGATCCTGTTCATGCTGAGGGGTTAGTTGTGTTTCTATTTACAGCGTAGTCTTGTTATGACAGCAAAGCAGGTGAAGATAGTAAAAATGCTGCACTGAAGCCAATACAGATAACCAGATAAATACTCCCTGTGCCTCCCGTCCCACATGCACATCAGAGGATATGGTTCCAACTAACTCAGGAGTCAATCATGGTACAGACCAAGGCATGTATAAGCTCCAACAGGGGGTCACTGATTGTATATCAAGATGTGTGACATGGAACTGCATTGTTCTGTCTTGATGTCCTCAGAACCATGAGAATACTGGCACAAACCAGAAAAAGGCAAGGCCAACAACAAAGCAAGAACGAAAAAAAAATTACTTGTTTTCTGAATCCTTACAAGGACTCTTAAGACTATCAACCTCTCTTCCAACAAGGAAGATCTGAGGGTGAAAATGCTACATAGCTAAGCAAAGTTCTTTTTCAGGAAGCTGAGTCTATATCACAAAGTATGACCTTGAATGTGATTTCTCTTGCTTTTAGTAGCAGCAAAAGTATGCATAATGTTCATAGATGCAGAATATATCTCCTCCAATGCCACAATGAGGAAACTATACATTTCCTTAAGAAACTTTTAAAAAACAAATTAATTGACTTAGTCTTTGCCCCCACCCCCGTCAGAATAAAGAGGCAGACACAAGCCTTGGGTACTAATAGAGCATTTTTATTTGACAACATAAACTCTAACACAACAAGGGCCTAACTAGTGGTACAGATCAAGCCCTGGAGTCACCCCTGGACCTCTGGCTTGACCTGTCTGGACGAGCCCTACTACCCCCGCTATGCCACTTTGGTGTGGTGGTTAAGAGCGCAGGACTCTACTCTGGAGAGTTGGGTTTGATTCCCCACTCCTCCACTTGAAGCCAGCTGAGTGACCTTGGGTCAGTCACAGCTTCTAGGAGCTATCTCAGCCCCATCCACCTCACAGAGTGTTGTGGGGATAATAAGGACATACATGCTCTGAGTGGGTGTTAAGTCATCCTGAAGGGCAGTATATAAATTGTATGTTGTTGTTGTTGTTCTTCTTCTTCTTGTTGTTGTTATCATCATCATCATCATCATCATCATCATCATCATCATCATCATCATCATCATCATCATCATCATCATCATGTGAACCATTCATGCGCATGGCTGGGATCCAGCCAAGCAGGCAAATAGTTCCCCCTCCAAGCCTATAGCACCCCAGCCATAAAGCATGAAGGCCTTACTTGTACAGGGGAGCCATGCGGCAGTCTGCCCACTCAGCTGGCAGTCGTCAGACAATACCAGTGAACCTGGCAGATACCCGAATGAGGATGTGTCAAGGGCGCTCATCGGCTTGCTGACTTCCCCCAAACTCTATCCTGCCTCTAACAACTTATTTGCAGCTTCACCTTAAGCCAATTATGTATGTATGTATGTATGTATGTATGTATGTATGTATGTATGTATGTCATTTATAGTCATCCTTTCTCACTGAAACTCAAGGTTGATTACATAGTATAAGATTAGTACAATCAGTATCAAGTACATTTCCATACAGTATCAAGGACATTTCCATAAACCATGCTATAGGGTAAATAGATATAAGTTTTAAAAGACAGCATTAGTAAGAATCCAATACAGAGTAGAAAAATACTGAAACAGAACATAATCAATTCTAGGACTGACATTATACAACATGAAGCACAGTGGTACATAGGAGTACATATTTAAAGCAACAGATAATATATAAGGCAACCTAGAGGTGAAGTCTATGGTCCCTAATTCAATAGCAAAGCATCTGAGGGCCAAGCTACAAGTGACAAATGACACTTCAACGGCAAGTGTATTTCTCCCTGTTCACTTGCCCTCCACTCAATCCACTTGCTGTTCAAGTGTCATTCATCACTTGTAGCTTGGCCCTCAGACCCCATCCCTACAATACAGCCCTCCTATTTGAGTAAAAAGTCTTTTTGAATAATTTGGTTTTGCATCATTTGCGGAAAGCCAGGAGAGTGGGGGCTCTCCTGACCCCCTCAGGCAGGCTGTTCCACAGGATAGCCCACAGAGAAAGCCCATGTGTGGGCTGCTGTTGATTTCTCTCATGTGCAGCATGGCACTTGCAGAAGACCCTGTTCAGATGAGCAAAGCTTCCATAGAGGAACATAGGGAGGGAGGCGGTCCCATAGGTATGCCGGACTAAAGCCGTGAAGAACTTTGTATGTATAATCATATCTTGAACTCAGCATGGTAACTGATAGGTAGCCAATGGATTGACTGTAGGATAGGAGTGAAGTTTATGCTCCTGCTCACTCCTGATAACAGTCAGTGATAATTACCACAACTTATGCATGCAGTACAAGGTAGGAAAAAAATCATCTCTCCTGAACAGCCAGTAGGGGAAATGGGAAAAATTCCTACCTGACCCTGGCAACCAGCGACCAGCTAAACCTGCACTGCTACAGGACATGAGGCAATCACTAAATGGCCAGGGGATGGAGCCACCTTTTAAGGCATTCAGCTCCACCCCACCTCTTGAGTGCCAGGATGGCTGGAGGCCTGCCCTGCCACTTTCCCCTTCCAGGGCAGCAATGGTGGCCCCTGGCTCAAGCATCTGGGTTGGCAGGCTGGGAGGGCTGGATTCTTAAAGAGGGGAAGGAAGCATAATAAGTACAAACTGAGTGATCTTGTTGCCTACAAATCCCCAACTCTATAAACCATGTCTTGGAGAAAACTATGGACAGAACATCTTTTTCTAGTCTAGTTTCTGGGAATCCATGCGCTTAAATCAAACCTGGGGATGGTTGCATACTGAGATTATATGTTTCTATAGTGCTACAGCTCCACGTGAGACACCAACTAGGATTTCTGAGGATGGGGATGATAAAGGATTGCCATTTGCCCACTGGGGGCAGGAGATCTCCTTCCTCCAGCAAGCCTTGCCCACTGACACTCTAGAGGCTGGCAGGACAAAAAAATTAATCAATGTTATGGTGATTATTCCAGGAAAACCTGGAATTTATGTCATATCTCTCCAGGAGTTTCTGGAAACGATGGTAAAACCGTAGCATTTTCCAAGGTATCTTCATAAGTAACACTCTTAACAAGCACACTGAACAGACTGGAGAGAAGCTACTTTCTGGGTTGTATGTTGCTCTCTAGAGCAAGAGGCCTAAAACTTCCAGTAGTGAATAACAAAGCAAAATAATACCTGTAGAAACAAGGGCAATATAACAAAGCTTACAGCATTATTGGCAATGACTTTGTATTCTCTACATAGCTACCTGCAGGAATAGAGATTTGGCCTATAATATCTGGAATCTATGTTTTGAATGCATGTTTGTGAATCACATGCTTCTGTGGTTTTTATTATGCAAAAAAATCCCACCACTTTTTAAACCTAGAAAATGAATTATTAGAAGTCCTATTCACAAGTTACAGTGAACACACGGTCAGTCAATTTACTGTATACACTTGACTTTTTTAATACATGTATTTAGTCATTTTCATGTTGCCCCCCCATCAGGAATGAAGACACGGACACGTATATTGGGAACTAAGGGCTAATTTTATTTTGGCAATGACAGAACATAACATAACATGGCAAGGGCCTAACTAGCGGTACAGGTCAAGCCCTGGGGTCCTTGGACCTCCGCCTTGACCTGTCTGGGCGAGCCCCTCTGCCCCAGGCACGAGCCATCTAAAGACATGGCTAGAACCTGGCCAACCAGGCGTGTGGGACCTCGACCAAGCCTCTTAACCTCCCCGCCGTCAAACGTGAGGGGCCGTACTTGTACAGGAGGCCCCACGCGGCAGTCTGCCCTCTCACCTGGCAGCCGTCAAACAATACCAGTGATCCTGACAGACCCCGCATTCTCCCTCAAATGAGGACATGCCAAGGGTGCTCACCGTCCCGCTCATTCATGTTACGTTCAACAAATGTACAGCTGAACATGTTACTGAAACTCCACATTTATCTAGGGACTCGTCTCCACTTTAATTGGTAGGTAAACTTGCACTAGCTCTTTCTTATAAACAGGTGTACACATGTACATGCATGCTGTACATGTTTACCAAACATGTGAACAAAGTTGGAGAAAAGTGTTCTAACCTTCTAACCTAGCCCTCACTATTCTCTGTGTACAGGGCAGGCGCCAGGATTTCTGGCACCTGAGGCATGGGGGGGGGGGCAGTTTCAGGACTGCTCCTGCCCCCGCATGCACGCACCTGGACTGCGGGGTGGCAGGCGGCTGGGCAGAAGGACTGAGAGGCTGCTGGCCCAGCCAGGCACAGCAGGTGGCTGGGGAGGTACGCGTGCATCCTCCCAGCCCTCCCACTCTGTTGCTCTGCACACCACACTAGATGCCTGCCACGCCTGGCCCGTGACTGCTGCTCCTGGCTGGAGGTGCGTGTTGGCGGCAGCAGCAGCAGCGTGGGAGAGCTGGGAGGCAGCAGTAGCTGCGGGCCAGGCATGGCAGGTGGCCAGGGCAGTGCATGGGCAGCTTCCCATCCCTCCTGGTCAGCTGACGGCATGCTGCTGCCGTGGCCCTGGCGCCCCCTTTGGTGCCTCAGCGCTGGAGGAGATCGCTGGGGTTGCCTCAATGAAGGCGCCGGCCCTGTCTGTGTAAGTGTTGTTTGTATGAGGGAGCAGCACACAATCTCTTCCTGCATTCTGAAGCTTTTGCCACATGATCTGGAGTAAAACTAAATACAAAATACATGTGTATCCCATCAAGTGTAAAGGGTACAATTATAAGAAGTTCTTGTAATTTAATTAGCACATGTCCTAAAAATTGGGTGTATTATTCTTTGCTGGTTGCTACTTTTGAGATGGGATATACATGTCAATATGACTCATAATTATTGTTGTGGAAATGTCCTTGATACTGTTTGGAAATATCCTCGATACTGATTGTATTAATCTCACACTATGTAATCTGCCTTGAGTCTCAATGAGAAGGTGGACTATCAATCAATCAATCAATCAATCAATCAATCAATCAATCAATCAATCAATCAATCAATCAATCAATCAATCAATCAATCAATCATGTGAACATGACTTTTTAACTTAAACATTCCTATTAATGTAGCATTTGAAGTCAACCTATGATGGAGAATGGTGTATGACACAATAAAGCGACAAAAGGATTGGTTATAGAGAATCAGTTATAACCTTTTGAGGATGCTTTGGAGGACACTAATGAGCAAGTGGCCTCCTTTTTCAGGTATTGAGGAGCTGATTCCATATTTACAGGATTATGAATCTTATAGGAAAGTACCAACTCGTCAGCAAATGAAGAGCAAAATTGAAAATGTCAAAGTTGTGGAGCATAGTACAATAATTACTGAAGTACATCAGGGGTTATTAGAATCTGATAGCACTCTCTTTGACAACCATAGTAATAAGAACAGAAAATGTACAAAATTAATTTATTTTATGACAAAAATAGCAATGAGGTGAGATGATGGCATACAGTTCATATTCTTCAAGTTGTCATTTCCTGTTGGAGTTATTTAGTAATTTTTAATGATATAACTGAATAAGTAGTTTGGCCTCTACATTTCTATGAACATGATCTATAATCGTTAAGCTTACTAATAAGTTTACCTGCCTAATTCCTATGCATTTCAATAAGACCAAATAGGATTAACACCAAGTACCTTCTGTCAACTGGACTGTGGATTGTTCTGTCAGTCATAGGGCCAAGCTACACATGACGAATGACACTTGAACGGCAAGTGGATTGAGTGGAGGGCAAGTGAACAGGGAGAAATACACTTGCCATTCAAGTGTCATTCGTCATGTGTAGCTTGGCCCTCAGTTACAGTAGATATTTTAGTTATCCTGCTTAGTTTGTGTATTCATATTTTTATCCTGCTTTTCTCACTGATTAACAAGAGAATGCCCAATAGTATCTGTAGTAGCAATAAAAACAGAATTTAAAATTCTGGTAATATTAACATACTGTTTAAACCGCAGTTTAAAAATTGCCTTCTGCCACTGTCAAAAGGTCAACAATGAAAGAGCTATTCTTATCTCCTCCAGCAGATTTGTCCACAGAAGAGGTGCTGCCACTGAAAAGGGACAAGTTCAGCCAGACGAGGATCCTCCAGGGTTTAGGAGAAAAACTGTAAACAATAGTTAATTAGACAAATGTATCTGCTACATGGGATTATAGTGGCCATTTATTCTTATAACATATGTTCAGCTGTTGTTACTGTTGTTGTTACACTCAAATCTGAGGGCCAAGCTACACATGACGAATGACACTTGAATGGCAAGTGTATTTCTCCCTGTTCACTTGCCCTCCACTCAATCCACTTGCCGTTCAAGTGTCATTCGTCATGTGTAGCTTGGCCCTGAGAAGACTGTGGCTTGCTAAGGCCATACTTTTTAAACTTGCACCTCTAAACACATGCTATCGTCTCCTGTTCCCAATGTAGCGTTGCTTTCTCTTACATATGTAAAGTTATGCCCTACTAGGAGCTGTGTTGTTCAGCCCCCAGAGATTCTTGCAAAGCTAGAAGTAAAGAAAGTACCCATCTTTAATTGTGGGTCCAGTGTTGAAGGGTGAGATGGCAAGGGCAAGCAGCCAAAAGACACAGTTACAACTTGTTGGATTAAAAATGGCCACAGCTTTATTGGTTTTCTCTTTATGGAGCCTTGGTACAGCATAGGGCATGGATCCAGACACTGGCCAACACGACTGCTGACGAATAATCCCCTCACCCCTTCAGCCTGCCTCCTGTAGGGGGAAACCATAGGATGACAGGCTGTGGGATTCATAATTGCACAAACCAACATCTTCATTAGAACCAGCTAAAGGTTAAAGGAAATTATTAAAAAGTCAAAGCCTTTAACAGTCTTAAGAGGAATGAGAGAGCTGTTACCAAACCTAATGAGGCTACTTTATGTTTGCAGGATGAGGATGAGGATGATACACATCAATCCCAAAAAGGAGAGAAAAGCATGGCTACCATCCTTTAGAAAATGTAAACGTTGGCAATTATTTGGTTCTGCCTTCAGAATTAATTGGAGCATATAGGTTGCTAAGAAGTAGAAGAAATACATAGTTGCCTTAAGAAGAGAGGGAAGAAGAGAGGGGTAGGGAGGCAATTCCTGAAGGCAGCCTATCAAAATTCTGAACGAAGTCAGTATATCTGCCAACACCTTTCAATGAAGGAGGCATTCAAGACATTCAGGATCAAAGGGCTGCAGGAGAGAATGTGTTCGCTTCCCAATTTTCACGTTTCGTTGAAGCACTTTAACATTAATCTATATGCTTGTACATTCATGTTGTACATGTTTGTATGAATATCTGGATGTGTGTGCTCATTTCAGTTTTGTAACTGGAGACCAGCAGCATTAAAGGTTATCAGCATAGGTTCTTCCCCAAAAGAGGCAGGGTCCCCCCACTGTGTATTAAAGGACTATCACCACTGAAGTCAATGGATTCACCTGTTGGTTTCCAGCTGCCTGCATTAATAGCAGGGTGTGGAGTGGGGAAGACAGAGGCCTCAGCAAGGTATAATATCATATGCCAATTCTCCCAAGCAGCCATTTTTTTCCAGCGCAACTGACCTCTATCACCTGGAGAGCAGTTGTAATTCCAGGAGAAGATGATGATGATGATGATGACCACATTTATATACCACTCTTCTAGATAGATTAGTGCCCCACCCAACAAGTTAATGTTGTTATTATCCCCACCATGCAGCTGGAGAACTGGGGCTGACGGGAGTGGCTTACCCAAGACCACCTACTGACCTCATGGCAGTAATTTGAACCAGTTGAGTGCTGATTTGCAGCCCAACCACTGTGCTACAGCAGCTCTCAGTTACCACCCCAGAAGCTGACAACCCTAGAATTAAGGGAGTTCTTGGCTGCACTTAAAGCCAAGGGGTGCTCTTAATTGTATACTGAATCCAATTTGTTGGATTTTTTGGAAGTCCCTCTCTCCTAGCTACTGATGCAAAGGCTGGGAGAACGGGGATGTATAGAGATGTGGTATGGATTATTATTATTGCTACTGAATTTTACCATTGAACTAAAGTTCTTTTGTTCTTCTTTTTCTTTTTCTTTCCTACTGTATATGTTGGTTAAGATAATAATATTTCTGTTTAAGCATCTCTCTTCTTTTCGTTCTCCTCTGGGGGCATAAGGTGCTTATGGAGCTTTTCTCTTCTTTGGAACAATATTCCCTTACTTATACTTAGCTCACAGTGTTCTAGGACTTCCTGCTTAATTTGCGAATGTAGAACCTAATGAATCTGTAGTTTATGTGAGAGTGGAACTTGGAAATTCAGTTAGGCTATACTACGGCAGATCTAGAATGCACAGGAAACAGAGAGCAGGTGAGAACATCATGCCACTTGATATTAACTTGTGAAGAGGTGGCTTTACATTACAGTAGTTGTCAGTTTTTTACTTGGAAGGAAAGAAAGACTATGTAGTTCATTTTCCTACTTGAAAAAACATCAACTAAATAAATACAACAGAAGTTGTGGGAATACATTAGAACTTTAATGAAAAACCATGTAGAGCTTCATCTTATCTATTAACTTTCCATTTTCCCTGCAGAAATTGTTTCTGTCAATATTTTATTATGACAGGGGATGAATGGGGGAAAGAAGTGAAGTCTAATCTAAGCAGATGTTGTCATAAACTGCGCATAGCAATTGAGACTACTGAAAGAAATCAGGAAAGAAAGTTTCCCCCTTTTCCATATTTATGCTAGAAGTAGTAAAAAGATGAGATGCAAAACAGTTGGGGAATAAATACGGAATTGAGAATATCTTGTAGACATTGTATAGGACCACAATTACTACTGGAGCTTAAACAATCAATGCATTCATATCTACCACCAAACAATAGAAATCGGCATATTTATTATATGCCATGAATCAATTGTCTCCTCTTCTGAGATATTACAACGTTGATTCATTCTGACAGGAATAGAAGAACGTCTTTCAAGCTGTTTCTCAGTTACTGATAGATCAAATAAGTTACAGCATGTTTCTTGTCAATGTTCTGGATGAAAATACTAAGCTGCTATTGCTACACGAGAAGCTATAGTTGGCTTTGTAAGCAAAAAAATGTAACTCAGTACCTATCACTCTTCTCTGATTAAAGATCCAAAGATAAGATTTAGTGCAAAGTTGTTGTTGTGTTCTTGCCAGCATTGTTTTGTATTCTAGTTTTATATATGGACACATATACAAGAAGGTGCATTCCTTTTCTTATATAAAATTGCCCTGTAAGTTGAGTAAGAGGATTTTCAGGCCTGAATTGTGTAAAGAAACACTATTAATGTATACTTTTCACAAAAGCCTCTTGTTCACTTGGTCCAAATGTGATAATAGAGTACAAACAAATGATAAGGTAGCCTTCCATTAAATATCATAAATGTTATGATCACTTCATAAATGCCAGAAATTATCCAAGGCTGAAGAATCTTAATTTCCAAATATTTTCAAGGAGTACTTGAGCAGAAACTTCTCAGACTGCTGTAAGTGTATGATAACTTGAAGATGGATTATAGAATACATTAGCAGTGCCATTCTAAATAGTCCTAAACCCATTTAATTCCATTGACTTCAGTTGACTTCAGCAGCTTTAAAATGGTGTAACTCTGCTTGGGAATTCTGCTGCATGTCTCTCCCAGCTTTGATGACGACATGGACAAACATTCTAGCATGTTTTAATTTTTTACCTGTCATATCTATAGGAATCACTGCCAGAAGAATCAACTGTTTCTATGAATACTCTGGTCTGGACCAAATTAGTTCTGGGGCTACTCAAAGTGGAGCAATTGACTAACTTTTGAGCCAGATCATAGATTTCACCGGTCCTAAACAAAAATATTCCTAGTGAAGATAATTTAATTTAATGGAGATTCATTTTAAGACTGTGGTCAGATAAGTGGAATAATTTAACGGAACAAGGCTGTCTAGTGTATTATGTAAAATGCACTACACTAAAACAGAGCCTCCTGCAACCTGAAAAGTAAGGAGTATGTTTATTGAAATATGCTCAGATAACTCAAACAAACAATCTACATCCTGGTCTACTGGAGAACTTCATTGCCATCTCCTCATTTCTATCCTCAACAGAGTTATACAAAAGCAGTCATCAGTTGATTAAAGGCAAGACAAAATCCTGCTTTGATCTGAAACATGGTCATGGAGGCAAACAATATAATACTTGTATAAATTCCAGTCATCTACTGATAGGTTATTCAGATTTAAAGTCAGAATATTTCATTTAAATAACTCATAAATTAGAAGTTTTTTGCTTCCCTTCACTTCTGTCCTTCCCTGCAATAAGGATTTTCCTTTAAATCCACAATCTGATATAATATGACATGTTTTCTAGCCAATTCCTTTTCTTGATATAAAAAAAATTCTAGTAAAGGATTAAAGTAGCTGTAGATTTTTAAATGTCTGATGCATCATTCATATGTTTGAACACAGCAACCATACACTCGGTGTCAACATTTCATCAGGTATTTTGATCCATTATAAACTAATTTATACAACGTGGAATGAGATTACATGGGGTACAGAGTGTTTCAGGCAATTACATTGATTGACAAAAGGGACTTAGGCCATTGTGGTATAGTGTGTTGCAAAGCAAATATCCACTAAGAAGGAAAAAGGTGAATAATTTTCAACTGAATAGAGCCCACAAAAATGTGTACTTTGCTGCAGGCCTTTAAATTCTTGTGTTTATTGTTAGAAGATTTTCCACAGTTAAAAAAAATTGGTTCCAACTTCAGTTTTGTTCGTGATGGGAGTATCTTGAAAGCTTCTCCATGATTTTAAGGACTGAATATTTATTCAGATCTGGACCCTTCTTTTGGGAAAGGAAACTGATGCCCCAGGCAGTGCAGACTTTTCTATTTATTATTAACAGAATAATCCTGTGCATGCAAAAGAATGCAAACACAGAACCACCATTCAAGAACTCCAGCACTGCATCACAATATACCTGATGCAGTAATAGATACTTTTTCAACTATTACTGTTACCATGCACTAACAAAACAGACCCAATATCTCTCAACCTCAATTCCTCCATCTGTGATATGGGGATACTAATACTGGTCTACCTTATAGAATTACTGCGAGGTAGTGCATAGGAGTCGTTTTAATACCAATAATAACAATTGCTGCTGCGGTTGTTTCAGGATTAATTAAATCAAGATGTCAGTACAGTTTTTCAACATAAAGAATTTGTTCCATGCCTTCCCAGAAATGTGCCTTTAGGAGGATGGCTGTGATAAATGGGCATGTATATGTTTGATGTACATCTTTCACAAACATTGATGATGATGTCAGGTATTATGCTATTATTATGTTCTCATTGAGCAAATGCTACCTTTAAATGCGCCCATCAGGGTTTTCTGATTACTGTATTTTTAAATCGTAAGAACTGATGCATGTAAATGTTTGTGACTTCTTTAATACTTAACTATTAGATCATCAAAACACAAGTCCCAAACTAGAGAAAAGTCAGAATTTGGCTTTTCTGTGGAAAAAGGGGGTAGGGAAGAAGGATATAAATAAAAGTTGGCTGCCTTAGACTATTACAGAATGACACAACCTTTTGACTTCACACTGTATATATCTGCTGCCACAGCATATACTTAAGCTCAATGTGAAACTGCTGTAAAATTAATGATCCACATTTGTGACACAATAAAACACATGGAATTATTTTGTAGCAGGCTGTGTACTAGTCACTTAATTAGAGCTAAACTTTGAAGATGAGATTCACAAACAGTGCACACAGAAGTAGTTTAATATAGTTACCACGATGTATTGTGATTTCTGAGAAATCTCTCCCTTGTTCTTACCACAACTGGATTTCTCACCTCAATAAACTTCTCCAAATATCCATGGGCTCTAACTGCTGTGCTGGGTAAAAGTTGGGGGGTCACCATAGCTTTTTTGTGGTGTTGAGTATTGGGGCCTTTTGGGGAGCTCTCCCAAGTTGTGAGGGGGTAATGGATGGAAATTGGTGCAACCTCAGATGAATACTGGCACTTTTTTTTTAAAAAAAAGCTTGGTGTAACTCTACTGCAATGTGATTCTCTATTAGGTACAAAGATGAAAGGAGGAGACAGATGTCCTAATAGAGTAAAGGGAAACAGAAATTACACACAGCAAACAAACTCAGAGGAGAAACCTGTTCTGTTTATAATAAATGGACATTGTTTAAAAATCACGAAATCTCTGACATTAAAATGTCAGTAACCCTCTGCCCTTTTCCCAATGAAAATCAGATCCCTGAATCATACAATTCCTGTAGGTAAATGGAACTATATTTATTAACTAGCAAATCCTAACACTCTCAGGTCTTTTGGATGATCTTTTTTGTGAGCATAATAGTTTGTTCAAATAAAACCAAAGGCTGGAAGCTGGCAATGCCAACTTAAATAATGAGTCTGTGATATCTTAATGACTAAGAAAGTTTTTATTAGATAACATAAATGTTATGGTGTTCTAAGATTCTGCTATCTGGATGCAGCAGATTAACATGGCTATTCCTATGGAATCCATCATAATCGGAATGATAACTTCCACTTACTGGTTCACTTGACACTTGCCATATCAATCACAGTACATTTATGTATTAAATATCACCAGCATTGCACTGATATCATAAGAGTACAATAAGAGACATCAGAATCACAGGAAAATTTACAACTTCTTAAAAGCTTAATTGATTGATCTTTCCATGATTATTATACTTTCCAGTAGTAAAAAGAGAAATTCTTCAGAGGTAAGGTGGGTGGCTTTCAGGGACATGGCCTTCTCTGTGATGGTATTCCACCTATGTAACTTCCTTCCCATATCTACTTGTCAGGAGCCTACTTATCTATCATTAGACACTTGTTAAAAGTGAAGCTCATGGCTTTAAGCCATGGCCCAGTTTGCCTCAGCTCACATGAACTCAAATGAGGCACAAAGTCTGATTGGTGGAGTAAATGAGGCTGAGTGCCAAGCTACACATGACGAATGACACTTGAACAGCAAGTGTATTTCTCCCTGTTCACTTGCCCTCCAATCAATCCACTTGCTGTTCAAGTGTCATTCGTCATGTGTAGCTTGGCCCTCAGCCAATCATGGTGGGGTTGCAGGAGATCTCTCTCAATGCACCTCTCCCCCAGCAGACATTTACTGCTGCAGTTATCCCAACCTCCCTCCCAAAGGATAGTTGGTTGCATATTGGGCCTCAGCAGGAATCTAATTAGCAGAGGTGGGAATTTTTTTTGCCTGCTCCATGATGTCTTTGATGATAGGAGTTAATTAAATGGGCTTAGTTTAAACACTGGTTAGACAACCACTAATATGGTAGGAATAGGGGGAGTTGCTTAGGATAGGTAGAGTTAATTGGCAAACACCCCTGAGGCATCACGATGATGGAGCGTGTCCAGAACAGGCCAACAGCTTCGTGGCACTGTGAAGGAGTGCCCTGGGTGCTGAGTGGCATTTCTTGAACCTTATAGGTGCCTTGCAGCCCATCAAGGGAGGCAGATGAAGCTAGGCATCTCTCAGTGCAGGAGAGTTGTGCAGGCTGGGATAAACAAGGTGGGTGAAATTGCCATCTGAGTTTGAAGTCAGAGTGGACTTGCCCCAGAGGGCAGCTAAAGACAATGCCTAGTGCAGGCCACCATCAAATAGTCAGCTTATATTATTAATGCTGACAGAGACTAGCTAGTTCAAAGTTAAATGTTTAAGTAAAGGAACAAACTAGTTGATGCCTCATAATTTGTTTCTCTGTAATTATTGGTCTCATGTAATATTTGGGATTCTGGGACAATTGTTCTCTTTGATGTATTTTGCTACTCTATATTTTTGCTATTGCACCTGTTTTGTATTCTTCTAGGTTTTTATTGGTTTTCCTTCTTATGTAGATACCATTCTAAATGACCAATTGTAAACCACCTCAAGGACCAGGCAGGAGAAAGTTATGGTAGAGTTAAGTAATAACTAAATGTATGTGCATATGACGTGTCCACTAAAAGTACATGGCTTTGGTAGAATTGATCTTTGATGACCACCTAAAATATGGGTAAGTTAAAGCCAGTGAGTAGACATGGGCACAGAACGGGGGAAAAACAAACCACATGGTTCATGGTTCGTTCATTTTCACAGAACACAAACCACGAATTAGCCAAACTTGAGCCAGTTCCGAACTGGTTCGAGGGAGCCCAGAATGGGGAACCTTAACGCTCAAAGCCAAACTAAACAAGACTTTCCTGATGTCCAATACTTTCACTGTCCTCTGAAGACCCCCCAAGTTTCAGAGAGATTGAACCCCGGGAAATGCATGATCCACGGGTCCCCCCCCCTTTCCTGTCATTTTCTCTTTGCAGTGGCAAAAACTGGAGTGTCTGCTGGCAGCTACTTTGAGGGGTTGGCCCTTTTCCTGGCTGGATGGGCCAGAGTGGGAGCTCTGTAGTTCACAGAGACAGTTGCCAATCAAGCGTGGAGGCCTCAGATTGGGGGCAACCAAAAGACTGCCACTATTGCCTGGGAGATGGATTGAATGGTGCAAAGTGTCTCGCTTCCCGAACCAGCAATGGAACAGAACGGTAGGAAAAGTAGTTTGTTCTGTAAAAATGTGGACCCATGGAACGCATTTCTTTGAAAACGAACCAGCCATTCATTCGGAATTTTGTCCCCATCTCTACTAGTGAGATATGACAAATCTATATTGTTCTTGTCATTGCTTCCCCATCTACATGCATTTCAAGAACAAAACAAAATGAGAGGAAATATTCAGTTTTCTTTTATGATCAGAAAGGCTTCATATATGCCTGTGATTTAAACTGATGTAGAGAAAGAACACATGTAGCTACAGAAAAATCCGACAGATGGGAAGTGCTTGAGGGAACTAAGGTCAGAGGATAACCTATTCCTTATACACAAGCAATGAAAGCAAATAAATAGCTAGCACTTTGCTCTCTAGTATATCCATGGAATGAATCATACAGGTCACTGGGTCTGGAGACTGTTCAAATATTCAGACAATATTGTACAATAATTAAGAACAGAAAAGGGACTAGAATGTTGGCAAAGCATCATGTTTCATCACAGCTTCCTCATTATAACAATGGAATATGCTACTGATGGAATGAAACAAATAAAACATTAAGGCCACATTGTGTGGCTTTCAATGTATGATCAACATTAAAAGATCATGAAACTGTAACAAATAGAAAAGGATTATAATAAAAGATTTTTAAATAGTAACGCATAACAACATGCACATTTGAATGCCAATGTAGCTTATTTGGAATGTTAGCCAGACCTTAACTAAGATGTATTGGCTATAGATCAAGAAGTCGTAAGCATATTTACAGGAAAAGATAACAAAACCACTAGTTACATTCTTTTTCTTTCCTGTCAAAGGAACATCTGATCGAATAATTCATTGTCAAAGAGAGAGTGCATTACTAATGTAAAGGGATTACTGAAAGCTTCCTCTTCTGTTTTAGAGAGATTCATCCCTAAATCCACCACATGGAAAGTTTGTAATCTGAAAATGTAGAAAAATAATGAAAAATAAAATCCTAAGATTTACAATATTAAAATATTGGCATTCATCCAATCATGAAGTCCCAAAGGCATTTAAGTCATTCTGGCCGGTGGGGTGGCAAGAGGGAGACAGACGATTCCCACTTCCTCTGCAGATTCCCACTTTGGCCCTGATGCTGTCCAGTGAATAGAAGCAGGATGGGAAAGTAAGAAAGTCCTGATAGACTCCTTTGCAACTATTGACCCCACGGGGCTTGTTAGCTTTCTATGGTAGCAGGAGTTAGTTGTGAGATTAAAACCGAGCCTGCACAGTGTCAATGTCACTTGCCAACCTGAAGGCAATCTTTCCTCACCAGGGCCAGTTCCAAATTTGGGGGGAAGGGCTATGTAGAGCGTGCCTGGGACCTTCCTTTATGCTGTTTTCTGTCTTTATAGAGGAAAGAACATGTGCTTGTGAGACGATTTGCCCCACTCACTCCCCCACCCACCAGCTGTACTGGGAAGTTGCCACCCAAGCTCTGACTTTTTCCTTGCCAACAGGGGCTTGGGGTGTCAGTTAAGGATCCATCTGTGTGTAGGATGCATGTGTTTCTAGTTCCCACTGCACTCTCTCCTGTTTGCTATACAACCTAGTTCAACCTGGAGGTTCTAGCCTATGTATGGAAGAAGCAGCCAGGCGTGAAGCTGAGACTCTCTGAACACAGTCCGATTTCTTAAAAGAGAACAATCTCTATTTACTATAACACAACTTTAGTCTCTAGAACAGAAAGATACAGAGAACACTGTGTCAACACACTATGGAACAATTGCAGAACTAAGAAAGGAATTAAAACATAGGAAGCTAATCTAAACTTCAGCCACTTAGTTAGCACTCAATCCTGGGATGGAAACAAGTCTTCTGGAACATTGAAAATAGAGGCCAGTCAGGGCAGACACCTCTCTCCCCCATCACATTCCGGGTCATGGCTTGAGTACACCTAATAGGGTGTTCAGGTATTTTAACCCATCCTGACCCACCTTGCCACTTCTCGAAAGTTGGGCAAATGGTTATCTCCATGAAGGAAACTCGTTTCCTATCAGCCAGTAATTTGAGTGGTTAGTAAAATCAAAAAGAGTCCAGTAGCACCTTTAAGACTAACCAATTTTATTGTAGCATAAGCTTTCGAGAATCAAGTTCTCTTCGTCTCGAAAGCTTATGCTACAATAAAATTGGTTAGTCTTAAAGGTGCTACTGGACTCTTTTTGATTTTGCTACCACAGACTAACACGGCTAACTCCTCTGCATCTATGACCATTGAGTGGTTAGTAACACCTTTCCCAGAGAGAGATTTTTCCCCTTCTTCTCTGGGATTGGAGACTCCTGGGGGTAACTGAGGACATCTTACACTTGCCTATCGCAACAGGCTTCCCCCTGCTTGCACCTCCTGCCCACCTGCATGCTCCTCTTCCACCACCTGCCTTCACATCCATGCCCCTACTCTCAAGCCCCATCATCACTTCCCATACTCATAATGCCACACACTGCATCCACACCTGTCCCCCACTGAGTTTATGCTTTTGATGGGTTTATTTTGTTTTATCTAACTGTTACACACACACCCTTTAAATTAGACTTGTGTATTTCTTTTGTTATTCATTACAATAATTACAAAAAAGGAGTGTTTTGTAATTATAGTAATTAATATGAAAATGAAAGATTCCTTACCTAAACAGCCTTTAAGGAATAAAAGCCATTATTTTCTTTTGTTTCGTTTAGAGCCTCCATTATTGCAGAAGGGAGTTTCTGTTCGTCTCTGCTGTGCTTTCCTAATAAGAGCATACAAAGCTGTGTCCTTAGGGGAGAGGAGAGGAGAGCATCTGGGTCTTCTTGATTGATTGAGGCTGTAGTCACTAAGATTACATATATGTGTGATGTAGTCCAGTCCTGAAGCATATGGGGTAGGACTTTGAATCAGATAAGTGTTGGTTTCTCATACTGCAGCTGCCTGTTTGTAGGAAAGAGGAAAGTAACTCAAAGGGAGAGGAAACTTTTGCAAGTTTTCTTTGCAAGACCTTTTTTTTTTTAGCTTGCATTATTCCCAAGACCCTTGATTACTTCTCTCTCTCCCTTGTCCAGTCAGGATGTGCACCTAGCTTTCCATTCTTTCTAAACCTGGAAAGAAAATAATATTTTGTTTGGACTCTTTGCTTCCTGCCCTACAACTTGTGACAAAGGTGGTTGGCTCCAAACAGCTGTGTTTGCACAGCTTCAGCACGCCCCCCATCTGGATCATAACATAATATTCGATTTATATACCGCCCTTCAGGACAACTTAACATTCACTCAGAGCAGTTTACAAAGTATGTTATTTATTATTCCTGCAACAATCACCCTGTGAGGTGGGTGGGGCTGAGAGAGCTCTGAAAGAGCTGTGACTGATCTAAGGTCACCCAGCTGGTTTCAAGTGGAGGAGTGAAGAATCAAACTAGGTTCTCCAGATTAGAGTCCTGTGCTCTTAACCACTACACCAAACTGGCTCCTGCACATGAACCCACTTTGTCCTGCTTTTGGCTTTACTTGCTGCTTAGATGCTTGGTTGGAAGCTTAGTTGGACCTCCAAGATTAGCAGGGATAAATCGCTCTTTATCTCTCTCTCCCTCTGCTTTATCTTTCCCTGCCTCTTTCTTCCCAAACTGAATGGTATAACTTGCATAAAGTTTGGGTAGCTGAAATAACTTGTTTATTTAGTATGGGGTATTTGCTATTAACTTGTTCATTACTTATTTATGACTTGTACATTAACACCCCTAATAACTTTATTTCTGATTTTCACTTTAGGCAGATCTCAGTGTTCCCTCCAAATCTATTATGGTGATTTCCCTCTTAGATATATACTCTTATTACTTGCAAGTGGAGTCATTTTGGTAGAACTGATGCTTATTTGCTTTACCCAGCAAATAAGCCAGCATCTCTCCAGGCAAACAATGAGAGTGGTAGGTAGAATGTTGCCTTCCTACCAGGGATATGTGCATTCGGGCTCTACTTGGACAAAAGTGCTATATTATTCACACCAACATTTCTAGGGTACGTGATTATTCTTACACAGGATAACAGTTCCCAATATTCCACCTAAATGACAGGTGCAGCCACAATGGCAGTGCAGGCTGTGCTACAGTGTATATCTACTTACAGCATTTATGCTTCACCTTGTTTATAACATTTTTTAAAAAACCAGCTGAAAATATACACAATTTTCATTTAAAAAGAGACAAAAGGAGGCTGTGATGAACTCAAGCAATTCTTCTGCATTTTTACAGTGCTGCTGACATACTGTAGAGACAAAGTTGGCAAAGTTGACAAAGTCCTCATCAGTTGATCCTGTTGCTGTGATGGCTGCTGTATCTTTGGGATGGATATAACCTTTCCCTCCAAGTTGTTCATACCACAGAGAGTAAGCAGCCATCTGGACAAAGAAATTTCAGCTCAGCACTTGGTAGTCGTTTCCTTGCTGAATTTCAAAGGAGATTAGTATTTATAATTTTTAAAAAAGGATTCTAAATGCCAAGAACACAGAATGGAAGATGTTATGACAAAAATATAAGTAGCGCCACTAAAATAAACTGGAAAGTTGTGTTTGTCTTTCACAGGGAGAGGAAAAATAATTAGACGATCTGTTCATGGAGTGGCTGATTAAAAGCTCTTCAAGAACCTGAAGGGGTATAAAGTTTTAAGTTCATTGATTAAATTTGCATCCCTTAATTTAGAAATGATTGTCTACACAATGTGCAACCAAAATTGCAGAATCTCTTGCCACTTTTTGTATTGATTTGGGATCCATCTATTGATTTAAATGAAAACTTCTCATTAGATTCCTTCCAATGGGAAAGAAACAAAATGTGAGCTACTTTGCCTTATTTTAATATTATTTTAATATGATGTTAAACAACAACTGTGTTAACAAGTTTTGTGCTAGTGCTACTCATGATTAGACACGGGCAAGAAAAAAACCCGAACACCCTGTTTGTCATTCGGTGCCATCCACGAACAATGAACATGGATGAACATGAACTGTTCCCAGACATGTTCGTTGTTCGTGGGGGCCAGAACCCCCCACCCCAACCCCCCCACTTAGCCCCCTCCCCTCAAACCCACTTACCTGGCCTTTTAAAGATCCCTTTAAACTATCAGCTGGCAGGCGGCAGGGGGGATTCCCCCCTGCCGCCTGCCAGCTGACAGTTTAAAGGGCCCTTTCCTGCACAGTGCAAGGGGCAGGGCCCTTTAAACACCCCACAAACTGACCTTCCCAATGTCCAATACCCACCAAATTTGCAGGAGACATAGTCCTCACTGTCCTCTGAAGACCCCCCCCCAAGTTTCAGAGAGATTGCACTCCAGAAAAGCCATGATCCATGGGTCTCCCCATTGGCTGTCATTGTCTCTTCACAGTGGCAAAAACGGGACTCTCTGCTGGAAGTACTTTGAAGGGTTAGAGCCAGAAGGAAAGCCAGAAGGAGTTCCGACAGAGTTCAGTCCCTCCTTGCCTCTGGTTGCCAAGGAGATTGATTGGAGCAGGTGCCAGACTGTCTGGCTTGCTGAACGGCTGCTGAAGGCAACGAACAAGGCTTTTAATGACCACCTGTTCATTTAGGAGGGGGCCTCATGAACAGCTTGTTTGAGAACAGCAGATTAGGCTGTTCGTTGTTTTTTTCTGTTTGTAATGCTGTTCGTGCCCATGTCTACTCACAATCAATTTGGAAATGGCTAAAATGCTAAGGTCATCCCACACAGGAACAAGACTTCAGTTTATGTGCCTATTTTTCCTTATTGTGTATATAAATGTTAATAAACACAAGAAGTTGCCTTACACCAAATTAAAAAGTTGGTATATTTTACCTAGTATTGTCTATTCCAGCAGTCTCCAAACATCTTGAACCTGTGGGCACTTCTGAAATTTTGAGAACAAGTAGTAGGCACCACAAGAAAATGGCTGCTTTGTTGGGAGGGGGAACCAATCACAAAACATTGGGAAGTTCCACAAAATGTTAGTTTCGAGGCAAGTATGCTCCTGTGACAGATGCAGCTGCTGCTAAACACATGTTCCTTGCAGACCAAAAAGTGGTGCCTCCTACTGAAGTGCCTCCTGCTCCAGAAAAACGATGGAAAGCCAGGATGGTTATTTGCTTTAGGGAAGAAATAAATAGGCACCAAGAAACATATTAGTGGGTACCACAGTACCCACAGACATCACACTGGGGTCACTGATCTACTCTGAGAAGCTATGACTTTCCAGTGACTCAGGCAAGAATCTTTTCAAACTGTAAAACCTGAGGTCCTGTGCAAAACAAGTAGTCTACAACTGTGATATAGCCTAACATTTAATGGAAGTAAAACAGGTGTATTAAATTTTACTCAAGAAAGTATTGGATTTTAGTTAAGGCACGTTAACTAAACAAACTGCACGCAGAAAGCTCTCATCCAAGTTAGAGAACCAATAACTGTTTATTTATCTAAAGAAATATTTACATATGTTTAGTGGAGAGAAAGAACTAATAACTGAACTAACTGGCTAGGATGGCATTAGATTATGTAGGCCATCTCTTTCAGTAGGAGACACCATGCTGCCTCTCCTGATGCATACAGGGAAGAAGAGATAGAGGAGGGGGAGAGAAAGGAAGGAAAGAAATTCCCCTGGCAGGAAAGAGATTGATAGCAGCCTATCTATCTAAATGACTCTACGGTTGTTGCTTTCCTTCTTCTCTGCTGGCAGTCCTAAAGGCCTGAGCGAGAGACTTCACCAGTCCCTTCTTCTAACAGAAAGCCCTACCATCACCAACTAAATCCAATGGAAAAATGTGTACAAAGGGGGGCCTAATTATACCTTTAACGCTGATTTTCATTAAAATGAGAGAAAATGCATGAGCCTGAAATTGTATATGGATCTACATTTGAATAAGCATCACTGATATTAGAACTATTTTTTTCTTATAACCTCCAAGTCAAATGCTGCAACAAGTCTTTATATATAAAGACAAGTGTCCTGACTGACTCATCAACATCCAGCCACACCCCTGGACCTAGAAACATGAAATTTGGGGAGAACATTCCTTTCATGATGTAAATACCCTCTTAGAAGGGATTTTAAGAAATTCGCCCCCTAAGGGGGTCCTAAGGGGTCAAATGTGTTTTCTCAAAGTGATACAGCTTCCCTGTGTGGCTGGCAGGCTGCTGCCTGCTTGCGCCCTCACCCCCTGCCAGCCCGGCCACTCTTCCTTGATTGGGTCAGCCTCTCAAGGTCATTTACATATGTGGGCTGATTGGGGCTCACAACATTCCACACCTCATGCCCCCCCAGAGACAGTTGGAAAACAGAGGTCTTTTGTATATGCAGCCTGATTGGTCCTCACCCCCTACATTCTAAGCAGTATGCAGTTGCTCTTGGGAATCATTGGATGTGTCCTGAGGTAAAATGCACCTCCCAGTCTTCCCCTCAAAGTTCACTAGGGTTGCCAATCTCCCTGTGGGGCTTTCCTTTGTGGCTGGTAGGCTCCTGCCTGCTTGCACCTCCCTCTCTCTGATTGGTCAGCTGTGGAACTCTGTGTTCTGAAGTAAAAATCAGGTAAAGGAAACTGCAGACAGATGAAGAAAGATGGTACAAGACTCCTCCTGAACAGGGATAATATGCTCCACTTTATTCAAACACCTTTATGAAGCTCGGGTACTATGCTATTATACTACAAAACCAACTCAAGAAAAAAACCCTACAAACCAAAAAATGTTACATACCCATAAGTATTATAACTGGATTTAAAGTAGTTAAATATCGTCGTGAAGCACAAGTATTAAGCTAGTTAGACAATATATAAGACAATTGCAAATTTTAAGTCAGTACGTGTTATAAAGTGGTTGTTTCAGGTCCTTCCAGTGAATTGTGTAAATAAATAGTGAATGCTTCCAAAATTCTCTAAATCTGAATTTTCTACAATTTTGGGGGAGTTGATAGCAACTGGATCTTAATTCCAAAGTTGAACCAAAGCATTAGGAATTTTAATTGCTTCATTTTTGTTTTGTACATAGCCACCTGCTTTGCGTATGGACAGTTTGTCACCTTTTATGTGCCTGTGTACACATAAGGATAGTTTGTGATGGGATCATTTATATCCGCTATATCCCATGCATAGAGATTTTAAGGCTCTCTTGAGTTTCAAAAATGGCATGACAGATGCAGCAGAAGGACCACATCCATTCCACAAATACTTAGTCGAGTATTCCTGTGCATACAGATATTAAATGCTCTCCTCAAGAACATGCTTTCCTCTTTATTTGGAGCCTGAGGCTGAGTTCATTTTTGTTGTTTTATAGAGCTGCCAATTTCTGTATGTTGATTCTCATAATGCTAGTCTAAAAGAAATAGCAAAGTGAAGAGCTACTTAATTTAGAGGAAGTCTCCTTAGACTGGAAAAAGTCTTCAAACTATGCTTTAGTGAATTGGTAAGACGGGGTAGGAAGCCATGTTTGCATGCCAACTAGGGGAAAAAATTGACAAAGCCATTTAATGTTCAGCTCACTTAATATTGTATGATTGTAAAAATATCATAGAACAGAAAATTAAAATGGAACAGAAAGAAATAAGGGTTTGGCTGGGTTATACTGAACACTGAAGGCTCACTTTTCTCTTCAATAGAGAGTTGCTGATATTATTCCCTTCCACCACATTGGATCCAATGATTCCATTCTGCTACATCTTTCTTATAGAGACAGATTTCATCTAATATATAAAAACTTCTTTCCATGAAAACTAATATATAATCTAATATATCTAATATATAAAAACTTCTTTCCATGAAAACACATTGGACCCAACTTGGCAGAAGAGACTTATTAGATCTAATCCTTAGTATTTGGGCTTTTTTTTACTTCTGCTTTTTATTGTTTGGCTATGGATGGGTAAGGAAGCTGTAAAATGTAACTAACAATGTATTTATGTAGGTTGCAATCCCACACACTCAAAGTTACCTGTATGAATGGATCTAATTTGAATTTACCACCATAGGGAATATTGGATTTTTGGCATAATATGAATTATAGAACATAGTGCACTTGCTTTGAAATTACATAAATATAGAACAACACTAGACAGTTACAATATTCATCCATTATAATAATCTTCTTAAAATATTTGTTTGCTATTGACAAATTCTGTCTGACAAATGTATAGGATCAAGACACAAGTAACAATAGGTTAGTGAATAAGGAATACATTTTCTGGAAATTGTCATTAGTAATTTGCTGGGGAATAAGAAGGGCAAAAAGACCTTATGGAAAATCAAATGTGCTCTTTGCCTTTCAGCCCATTTTGAAAGGTGAACCCCTGGTGGAGAGAAATGGATATTTTTTCCAAGGAAGGAAAATGTTTGAAGAATCACTAAGACTGTTACACAATATAATTTGTAAAGAGATGAATGCAAAACTCTTGTCTTTAAGAGATCTTACATTTCACACCTATGAGCTGGATTACAATACAATGGCCATGCCAGCACATTGACATATTTAATTGTGTTGCATTGGAATCATGATGTAATGTTAGCCAGACACAGTTGGCTGTGTAGCGTGACTTGCATCTGTATAAGCTATACCTCAAGATAGAGCCTGGGCTAAAGAACATACAACACACTATTCTAGGATGAAAATAGTCCACAACTTTATAGATTACAGTCACTGGAGCATTGGTGCAGCATAGAGCAATGTCTCGCTGCCATTTAACGGCACATATACCACAGATTGCTTGCTGGACACCACGGGATGGCAGGGGATATAGCACCCATCCAAGCATGACCTTTGCCACCCAGGGTGAAGTCTGCAATGGCCAGTCAAGACACTTACCTGTTGCCTTCCCCCAGATCCCTTAAGGGGAACTGGAAAGGAGAGGCTAAGCCACCCTGCTGGTACAACTCACTCCTGCAGATCTGGTCCTATGACATGAAACTACCACAGGAGGTGGGCTTGCCGCCCAACTCATGTCAATACTCCAAAGGCTGTAGCCAAGTTGGAGCCTATCCCCCAAAGCAATCCCTGCCCACTGCTCAGAGGAACGCTAAAACAAAAACAAAACTTGGGTTCACAGCCAATCTGGCCCCCTAGGGGAAGTTTTTTCCTGGACTCCTAAACCTGGGCGATTGAGTGTAGAACACCCAGGCAACCAGCACCTATGGTGGTTCCATTTCTGTCAGCAAGCCTGTAGCAGGCTGTCCTCTGGTTCTCAAACACAAAAGTAGGAAACCTCTTAGAAATACATCAACAAGTGGAGACCCCATTGATATTGACAAAACTGGAGATGGAGGTTTGGATACGGTTTATTGTGAACAATTAAATATTGGCCGAAAGAAGATAATCCTTGAAACGAGCAGAAAGAAACAAGGCCGGCGTAGCTCATAGCCAATTATCTGGAATTAACACTGAAGTTCTTCCCACCTGAAGGGGAACAGGCGGCGTCTATTAACCTAATAGGTTTTTGACTGTATATGCTCCATGTAGGGCAACCTTGAAAAATGAAAAAATGAAATGTGACCATTTACAATGAAATCTTGGATGTATTTTGTGATGGGGACTGTTGAATATTATTAACTTGATATATTGAATATTTCACATTGAAGATTCCACTTATAAAATCAACTAATTATTTGTATACAGAAGGTGTGTAATTTCTACTCCTTTTGTACTTCCTTGAGCTTGGGCTCTCCACTTGTTGATGTCCTCTGGTTCTGCCAACTCACCAGACTAACCAGTCCCCAGGAGCAACCTGCAACAAAACAGAGAAGTATTAGACCAGCCCCAGATATACCCCTTGTAAGCCCTGACAGCCCAGCACCCCATGGATTGGATGCAGGCTGGTGATAACTTGGTGTCTGCTGCCTCAGTAACAGCCTCAATTCTGAAGGAATTAGACCTGAAATTCCCAGGGGATAATCCAGATGACTGCAATGAACTGAGAAAATATCTGTCAGTGTACAGGGATCCAGGCCATGTGGCCCTGCCTCATGGACAGGAATGCTGCTACTGTCCAGACAGGCAGGGAGGCTTCCATGCCACTTGATGCAAGCTCACTGTTGCCCCCCTCCCTTCTTCTCTGGAGGTGCAGGAGTTCCTGGACGATGGGCCAAGTAATGGGCTGCATTGTATCCCTATGCGCAGGAGCAATGTGGGATCACCCTGTGATAGACCTCCTGGCTACAAAGATGAAAATGGCTGCTAGATGTAGGGACATGGTCTGGGGGATACGACCCTTGTGGTGCAGCAAAGCTAGGTACTGCAACATGGATACCTCTGACACTAGCGTCACTTCCCTAACCTGTTGGAAAAATTCTAGGTTGACATAGGCAAGCCTGGTAGATGGTGCCACTGAATTCAATATTTCCTGCAAGATCAGTTGCTTCCAAGTGCCCACAACTCCTTGAGGAAGGGATCCAGGTGGCTTCATGTTGTAGATGCCAAGGCTCTGAATCTCTCCTCCTGAAAGCAAGATAAGGTATTCACAATGTTGTTATCCACACCTACAACATAGAGGGGTAAAAAGGAAATGTTAGCATGCAAGCAAATGAAGACAAATCTGTACACCAGGCATATCACACTTCAGAGCATGATGACTGCCAGTTAACCACTTGCATCACTGCTTCATTGTTACACTAAACACATACCTTCGTGTTCCAGAACAGATCCTGCAAATGAAACTGCGACCAGTATGGGGAAGAACTCTTAGAACGTCAGCTGCTCCCTGCTGATATCAGTTCCCAGCCATTCCCTGGACCAGCACTGACTGCATCACCTCCTGCCCAGACACACTCCAAATCCCACGTCCCCAGCAGTGACAGACAGCACCTGGAAGGCAGCACCCATGTCTAAGGGCTATAGCCAGAACGAGCTGCCAATGAAGTTGTCAAGGAATGTGTGCCTCACCTGCAGGTCTGCCTTCATCCCTTTGGTGATCCTGATGTGGCGACAAGGCACCATAACTCCATTGGTTGCTCTCGTGAGGCAGGCTCAAAAGGTCCTCCTAGAGGCTACCATCTTGCATGCAAAATTCAGGTGCCCCAGCAGGGACAGGATCTCTCTCTGTAGGACTGTCAGCTTGTCTGCCAATAGGCTGGAGGTGCTGGCTATGGAGTCAATGAAGATGCCCAAATAAATCAGCCACACCAAGGAACCTTCAGTCTTCTCAGGTGCCAACAGCACTCCCAACTTGTTGCCTTGTCCCTGAAAAGCCTGAAGATGGTCAGCACACAGTTAATTCCCTGCTGGCTCAGCGAACAAAAAATCATCCAGATAGTGGGGAAATCCAAAGTGATCCTTGGCTGCCCATTCCAGAAAGGTGCCAAAGGTCTCAAAGGGCATGTGGGCAACACTGCACCCCACAGGCATGGCCTTGTCCATGTGCCAATGACTGTTGAACTTGAAACCCAACATGCAATGATCATTGGGATACATCTGCAAGAGCTGAAAGACAGATGGCATATTGCATTTTACCACACATTGGCCCACAAATGCACACCAAGCTGACCGTGTGGTTGAAATGGCCTTGTTGACAGAAGAGCCTTGGGGTAAAAGAGGTGATGTACAAGCCAGAATTCCTTAGTTGCCTTCTTGGGCACAACACCAAGCACTGAAACCCTGAGGTTAGGTAGAGGAAATGAATCAAAGGGGTCCCAAATGTGCAGTTGCTCACACTCTCCTGTCCTCAGCTATGCAACCACACCACCAGAGGAGGAGAGGTGGTGGCAACATGGCATCTCTGCTGCCTTGCCTATCCCCCAGCAGGACCACATAAGAAGGAAATCGCCTAAGGAAATCGCCTGAGGAAATCTTACTAAGGAGGCAAGCTCTGGAGGCAAGCTCTGGAGGCAAGCGTTAGGTGAGACAAAGCAGTGAGTGCCGGTCGGAGACTGTTCCATTCAGCAAACTGCATGGAAGCCTGCTGAATCCCCCCGCCCTCTCATTTAAGGCAGCGGACATGAGGATGAGGTGGGAACCCCCATGGCAAGCCACCCACCTGCCTATCCAATGTGACCTGGGCAGGGTGGAAGGACAAGGGGGTGCAAGCTCCCTGAGCCTCCCACTCACCAGGGATTCCTGAGGATGGGGCCTCTCACCAGCAGAATCCCCCCAACACACCAAGCAGGGAGAGTGAGGAGGTCCCATTCAGGCAGCCTATTCTCTCCTCCCTCTGATCCCTCCTTTTTCTTTCTCTTTTAAAAAATCAGGATCCCCCTCTGATGGCCAGTAAGAATTTTCTTTCTTCTTCTTTTCCCCTTTATGCTCAGCTGAGCCACAAGGGAGTCATTCATCTATCAGATCGCTTCTGCTGCCATCCAGGAATGGCAATGAGGGTTGGGGAATTACTGAGCTTCCCCTACACTTCTCCCCCATTCCACCTCCAGCACTCACTGTCTCCGCTGTTGACATGCCACCTGCCCTCTGCTCCAGGCTTGCCCCTTGGCTGCAATGTAACCCACTGGTAAGTCTGCAAGCCCCCTTTTCTAGAAATTGTTCCTGTACAAAAAGTAAATAAAATAGTGCCTTGCAATATGTTACATGAGTGACAAATGGGCCAAACGCAAATGGGATTAGAAGATGGGAGAACCCTAGTTAATGTGAATACAGCTCACTTTCCAATTTGAGCTCAAAGTCACACTGGAGTAGCCAAAGCATCAGGAAGAAAGCTATCCTTTCACCACCTCTTACTCCTATCCTAAAGGATCTACTGGTTCAATTTCTCCACCTGCGTTAAAGAGATGCCCCAAATCTGAGCGCCAAATTACACAATGGCTAGATGGGATCTTTGCCAAAGTGACAAGGCCTCTCTTCAAGGTTGGACAGAGAATTTTGTTGCTCAAAGCAGCTCATCACTTTGCTAATTACTCCATTCGGTGTGGGATGGCAAGAGGCCAAACAGGGAAATCAAGACTATAGCAGGATTTGAGTCCCATGGCACATAGACACCAACAATATTTTCAGGATGTAAGTGTTTGAGAGTCAAAGCTCCCTTCTTCAGATACAGATGCTATCTCTTCAGATACAGCTACCTATCCCTTGAAAGATACTAGTGGAGGTAAATTTTCCAAGGCAAATGTATAGGTGCCTAGTGCAGCAAATTTGTGCAGCAGATTTGATTCTCCCCCCTCCAAAAAAGTTGGTCCCAATGGCAAATCAACTATTGGGGGGGGGGAGCACACACAGAGAAATATGGAGGTTTATATACCAATAAAGTTCGGAGTTGTCACTAAACATGGGCACGAATAGGAAAAAACAAACACGCTGTTCATTGTTCATTGCCGACAACGAACATGTACAGATGAACAGTAACAAATGTGTCCCGTTAATGAACATGTTCAGTGTTCGTAGTTCATGGGGGCTGGAACTGCTCCTGTTGGACTTAGAGAGCCCATATTCACAGGGAGTGTTCAGCAGGCTCTCCTCCAGGCATCACCTAAATTTGGTCAAGATTGCAATATAGATCTTCAATTTATACATTTACAAATCTGATGCCCCCAGGAAACTCCCATTCGACACAATTGGAGCCACAAGTTGACTTTTGCCCCATGTACAACTGGTGGACTCAAAGGTGGACCACCTCCCCTCTAGAGGGTGCAAGGTTTAGCTGCATGCTGGCGGCACCCCCATGTGCCCGGCTGCGAGGCCTCCCAGGGGCTACTTTCCACCAAGGCATTAATGTGGGTCATGTCAGCGGCTGCTGGGCCTGGCAGGTTGGGGGAAGTGGAAGTGGGCTGCCTCCTATCTAGGGGGCAGGGGGTGTGGCTGCTCACCAGTGGCACTCCCCATGTACCCGCTCACCAGGCCTCCCAGAGGCTAAGTTCCACCAAGATATAATGGTAGGTAATGTCGGCAGCTGCTGTGCCTGGCAGGCTGGGGAAGCTGGTGGTGGACCACCTCCCCTCTAGGGGGTGGGTGGTTTGGCCATTCTCTGGTGGCACCTCCCGTGTGCCTGCCCACCAGGCCTCCCAGAGGCTACTTTCCACCAAGGTATAACAGAAGGTAATGTCAGTGGCCACAGGGCCTGGCGGGCTGGGGGAGGTGGTGGCATGCTGCCTCCCCTCCAGGGGGCAGGGGATTGGCTGCTCACCAACAGCGTCCCCCATGTGCCTGCCCACCAGGCCTCCCAGAGGCTACTTTCTGCTAAGCTATAATGATGGGTGATGTTGGGGCCGCCGGGTCTGGTGGGCTGGGGGAGGTGGTGATGGGACACCTCCCCTCTAGGGGGTGGGGTGTGTGGCTGCTCGCCAGCAGCACCTCCATGTGCCTGCTTGCCAGGCCTCCCACAGGCTACTTTCCACCAAGGTATAATGGTGAGTTATGTTGGGGGCCACTGGGCCAGATGGGCTGGGGGAGATGGTGGCAGGCTGCCTCCCCTCTAGAGGGCAGGGGGTGTGGCTGCTTGCCAGCAGCACCCCCCATGTGCCTGCCCACCAGGCCTCCCAGAGGCTACTTTCCTCTAAGCTATAATGGTGGGTGATGTTGGGGCTGCTGGGCCTGGTGGGCTGGGGGAGGCGGTGACGGGACACCTCCCCTCTAGGGGGCAGGATGTATGGCCACTCACTGGTGGCACCCCATGTGCCCGCCCATCAGGCCTCCCAGAGGCTACTTTCTGCCAAGGTATAACAGTGGGTGATGTTGGCAGCTGCCGGGCCTGGCGGGCTGGGGGAGGCAGTGGTGGGCTGCCTTCCCTCCAGGGGGTGGGGGGTTCCGCCACTCACTGGTAGCACCCCCATGTGCCCACCCACCAGGCCTCTCACAGGCTACTTTCCACCAAGGTATAATGGTGAGTCATGTCGTTGGCCACCGGGCCAGGCAGGCTGGCGGAGGTGGTGGTGGGCAGCCTTCCCTCTAGAGGGCAGGGGGTGTGGCCACTTGCTGGCAGCACCTCCCATGTGCCTGCCCACCAGGCATCCCAGAGGCTACTTTCCGCTAAGCTATAACAGTGGGTGATGTTGGGGCCTCTGGGCCTGGTGGGCTGGAGGAGGCGGTGATGGGACACCTCCCCTCTAGGGGGCAGGGTATGTGGCCACTCGCCAGTGGCACCCCCATGTGCCCACCCATCAGGCCTCCCAGAGGCAACTTTCTGCCAAGGTATAACAGTGGGTCATGTTGGCAACCGCTGGGCCTGGTGGGCTGGGGGAGGTGGTGGGTGCCACCTCCTCTCTAGGGAGCAGGGTGTGTGGCTGCTTGCCAGAGGTACCCTCCATGTGCCCACACGCCAGGCCTCCCAGAGGCTACTTTCCACCAAGGTATAATGGTGGGTGATGTCATTGGCCGCCGCATAACCAAATGACCAAGCAACAGTCTGCAAAGAAAACCCTCCAGAAAGACATGATGGCATACACAGAGGCCTTGCGCACAGAAACACACACCCTTGTGAGTCAGAGACACCAATATACGTCCACCAGATGGGGACATCATGGCTTCGAGGCCAATACTGTTGTCCACACCTCGCGTGGTGCAGAGGCTGTTGCCACCCAAATACACCAGCTGGACATGGAGCATTGGACTTTTAGGTACATGGGATAGATAGGTTTCTCAATAGACAGGTGCATAGCTGTGTGGGATAGATGTATAGGATAGAGGGATGCATGGATACATTGAATACCTGTATTTGATTGACAGGAGAGACAGATTCCATGTACAGTGATATTGGGAAGACATGTTGATTGCTTAAATATCTGCATTATCCCATCATTAGAAAGTTGGAAGGAAAGAACCAAGGGTGGGAGGTGGGGCCTGGCCCTAAAATGTAGAGGTGGGGGCTAACATTCTGGCCATGGAGGCAGTGGAAAATGCCTTCCCCCCGTTTTGGGGGAGGCATCAGTTCCCCTAGGAAAGGGAATTTGGGGCAGACAGGTAGGTGCTCACGTGGGGAGCTGTGGGCTGCCCCCCACATCACCCACCAGCCTGCCATCACAGACATGGCAATCTATTGAGTGCACCCTGCAGAAGACTACAGTTCCACAGAATCCATACCACTCAGAGACAGCTTACCTGTGAAGGCAGTACAGGCAGGCTGCAGTATGCATCACCCACTTTCCTGCCTTCGCAGAAAGGATGGGTGTTGCTGCCGGGACCCATTTTCCCCTGCTCAGAGGGGACAGCAGGGGCCCATGGATGGGGCCCCTGTGCTGTACAACCATATGTGCAGCAGCAGCTGAGCTGTCCCTCATGCCCAAAAGCAGCTGTAGCAGACAGCACCCACCTTCCCTCTCTCAAAGAAAGGGTGGGAGTCGAGGGATCTATTCTCCCCTACTCAGAGGGGGCAGCCAGTGCCGTTGATAGGGTGCACCATGCAGAACAACCACATGTGCAACAGCTCCTGAGCTGCCCCTTGTGCCCAAAAGCAGCAGCAGCAGACAGCACCCACCTTCCTGCCTTCACGGAAAGGGTGGGAGGGACCCATCGCCCCCTGCTCAGAAGAGACAGCAGGTGCCATGAAATGGGGGGGACTGTGCGGCACAACCGTATCAGCAACAGCTTTTGAGTGGCTTCTCGTGCTCAAAAGCGGTGGTCGCTGACATGACCCACTTTCCTGCCTTCAAAGAAAGGATGGGATGGGCATGACAGGAAAGTTTGTTGGGAGGCGTCTGAGCAGTTTTGGAGAGAGAGTGGTTGAAAGAGGGACTGGAAACTTGTCAGGGAGAGGAGAACTCCTGCCTCTGCAGAAAGGACGGGATGGACAGGACAGGACAGGTTGTTGGAAGGGGTCAGATAGGTTCCAGAGAGGGAGAGGTTGAAAGAGGGACCGTTAGGGAACTTGTCCACCCTACTCAGTGGGTATAGAAGGCACCATGGATGGGGGTACCATGAGGTACCATACAACCATATGTGCAACAGCAGCTGAGCTGAGCTGTGGCAAAAAGCGGCTGCTGCTGACATCACCCACCTTCCTGCCTTTGTGGAAAGAACAGGATGGGTAGGACAGGAGAGGTCATTGGGAAGGGTCATATTGATTCCATCCAGAGGGGGAGAGGTTGAAAAAGGGAACGTCCAAAACCTTGTCAGGGAGAGGAGGACAAAGGGTTGTTACAGCCACATTGCGAAGTGGCACCAGGAAGCCCCAAAGGTGGTGGCAGTGCCGTGGTCATCCCTTGTGCCCAAAGGTGGCAGCAGCTGACATCACCCACCTTCCTACCTTCACAGAAAGAACGGGATGGGCAGGACAGGAGAGGTTGTTTGGAAGGGTTGTATTGGTTCCATCCTGAGGGGGCGAGGTTGAAAGAGGGACCGGGAACTTGGCAGGGAGAGGACGCAATGGGCAGGACAAGTTGTGGGGAAGGGTCGTATTGGTGCCATCCAGAGAGGGAGAGGTTGAAAGAGGGACTGTCTGGGAACTTGTCAGGGAGAGGACGCGATGGGCAGAACAAGTTGTGGGGAAGGGTCATATTGGTGCCATCCAGAAAGAGAGAGTTTGAAAGAGGGAACGGAAACTTGTCTGGGAGAGGATGACAAAGGGTTACCAGCCGTGGAAGCAGCCCCGAAAACTGAGGGGGGCTAGAGCCCACTGCAGAGGAGATTGGCCTAGAACCACAGTAGACTTGGGGTTGTTCAGAGCCCAGGTAGGTCGAGGTCCATGGAGGGATACCCAAGTAGGTTGAGGTTGACCTTGACGAAGGTCAACATGTCCCCCAGGTCTGGGTGCAGACTTGCACGGCAGGGATGAAGGAGATCTTCCAGGTGGGAGAACACCTACTTGTTCTGCAGGCTGGTGGGAGGGCAGGACAGGGTGTTGGTTGCCATGATGGACAAGTCAGACCATATGGCAGATTTACTCACCCAATACGCCAAGGGGTTGGAATGGGGGGGTCGGTGGGCGCCATGAGGTACTCTCGCACCATAGCCCCCGCTGAGTCCTCCACTGCAAGAGACCCACCCACTGTGCTGCGTCCAACCACACAGCCCACCAACGAGGCTCAGAGATCAACTGGGGCTGTTTGGGTGGGTCTCTCCTGGCATGGCTCTCTTCACACCTCCTCCCCTCCTCCTCCTCCTCCTCCCCCGCCTGCCCGTCACCCCTCCCAGTTCCCTCCATCCTGCCTTCTCTTTCTGGAAACAGAGCACTGCTGTGTGGAGCGCTGCATCTGACCGGCCTGCATGGTGGTGCTGCTCTTGATCTGGGGGTCATAGAGGGAGTCCATTTGGTATGGCACCTCATGGCACAGAGGATCCAAGCGCTCAGCCATGCATGCCTGCATCCTCCTCACAAAGTCCCTTACCCTGGGGAGCAGCTCTTTCTCATGCTCAGGCTCCTTGGCTAGGAACTGGTCGAGCCCATGGATCAAAAACTGGATTTGTCTAGTCTGTTTCTTGGCTTTTCTCAATCTTTGGTTCAGACTTTTGGGCTTGGTCAAGCTGCAGGAAGAGAAAACTCTAGAAATTAGCTGTGCTTATTAGCAGTTAAGAGTGTGAGTGAGATCATGGGATCATCAGAGGGCTCTAAGGATGTAGGCCAGGATAAGAGGCTCTCTACTCATTCTATCCAGGGCTTTTTTTCTGGGAAAAGAGGTGGTGGAACTCAGTGGGTTGCCCTCAGAGAAAATTGTCAATTGGCTGGTGGCCCCGCCCCCTGATCTCCAGGCAGAGGGGAGTTTAGGTTGCCCTCCGTGCTGCTTGGCAGCGTGGAGGGCAATCTAAACTCCCCTCTCTCTGGAGATCAGGGGGCGGGGCCACTAGCCATGTGACCATTTTCAAGAGGTTCTGGAACTCCATTCCACTGTGTTCTAGCTCAAAAAAAGCCCTGATTCTATCTAATTAGAACAAATAACACTAGAAGGGGTAAGTTGCTCTACTGTGAACATGCCCCAGCTGCAGAGAGATGTGGTCATATGTCCTAGTAACACCCCCTGATTGCTCAAGCATGAGCCAGCCATGCTGTAGACAGCATGTCATAAAACAAGGGTCTTAATTCTATTCTGTGCACTGTTTATTCCTTGTGGATTTTAGCTGTTTACATGCCATCTTGACCGTTAGGACCTTGGACCTTTGGAGTTTTGTGGCCGCTGTAGTTTGACCTGATAATATAACATCTGTGATATGGAACCATAGCCTGCACAATATTTTAGGATAGTTATGTAGTTTTATTATTTTCTTTCCTGTCTTGCACACTTCTTATAATCATAATCTTTTACACTGTTCTTAATATATGTTATCTATGATACTTCTGTAGTGTTATTTGGATTTTGGGGCTTCAATCTACATCCATTATCCTGGTCTAATTTGGCTATAGCTATCAAATAAGGTACCTTTACCTTTATCAAATAATTTTTTTGTGTGTAACTCAACCACAGCTGACTTTTTGGTTAACATCCAGTAGGGCTAGAGACTGTTCCTCAGTCTCTAAGATGAGAGTTAGTCAAGAAGGACTGATGGTGGCTCCCGTTACCCTGGGAGGTGAGACTTTTGCCCCTCATTATTGAGTTTTTGCTCTTGACCTCTAACTTCAACCCCCTCAAGGTGATACGAAACACTGTTTCACATATCACAAAAAGATTGTATGGGACCCTTTCCAAAATGTATTATTCCAGTGTAAAAGTTTGCCAGGAGACCAGCTGGACATATGAACATGACTTCAGTATCTGCAATATTTTTTTCCTTTCAAATTTGTCTCACAACAAAACATTCTTCATGTCATTTGTAAGTCAAAAAGAGATCAAATTGTTTGCATTACCTAAAAAATGGGGCTCTTTCCAGCCCCAGCTAAGTTCATGCCCTATATATAATATGTTACTTGAGAAACTAAGGATTGAACTGCAACCTTTTGAATGCAACACTGCTGTGCTCTACCCTTGAGCTATAGTCTTTATGTTTGAATGGGGATGAGGATTAAAGGTTTGAACTGATGGCTACAAAAAAAGAGAAATATTTCAAGCTGTGATGTGAAGAAAAAGAGAGAGCTGAGAGTAGTACTGGTGATGGAAAGTGCCTTGAAGCCATGACTTGACTTTACATATGAGTGACCCCTGCTGGGGTTTTCAAGGCAAAAGACTAACAGAGGTGGTTTGCTATTACCTGCCTCTGTAACCGTGGTCTTCTTTGAAGGTCTCTTAACCAATTATTAACCAAGGCTGACCCTGCTTAGCTTCTGAGATCAGACTTGCCTGGGCTATCCAGGTCAGGGTAAATTATATATACACATGTGTTATTTCAACTGTTCTTGTAATATACTATCCATATGGTGGATAGTACACTGAGATATAGTGGCTTGTCTAAAGATCAAAATACACATTATGCTTGACAAAAATAGGCTCATGGATGCTCAACCTCTCAGTCACACATTCACATGGAACTAATTGCAGGGGAGCCTGCTTGCCTCTTTCCCAGGCTCCATGGGCACATGGAGTCTGAGGAAGGGGCAAACAGGCCTCTCCACAGTCATTTATGCAGGTGAAAATGGCATGGGAGGGAATTCTGCACTCTTCTTTCCCCCCTTCACCATTTGAAGTTTTATGGAGTGATAGAGACATTTTTAAAGATCAGTCCCGGTGAGAATGATTGGGTCACAGGTGCCCGTGTATGATAAATAGTGTACATTTTGGCCCTAAGACCACTTGGAAGGTTAATGAGATATGGAACCAAGAGGATTCCAGTGACTCAGTGAGGGCAGAATCATAACACTGCATGTACTTCCTGAATTCTCTTTCTATTTCCACCTGCACCCTTGTACCAGCTTTCTAATTGGTATTGCATTTGTTGTACAGAAAGCTAGAACTATTAAGTCTAGGTATTACAGCTGCAGCTTAAATGTCTGCAGACCACAGGCGCTGAGATTCTGAACCAAAATATCAGAAATGGGAGGGATAATCATGAAGAAAAGTATGTAAAAAATAATGTGACATAAGATTTCTATATAAGAAAATAATACCTGTGTCTCATTTGCAGAGAGTTTGCATTCCATCCAAAAGAAAAATTCAATCTGTATTTGATTTGAATTTTTTAAACAACCCTAAAGTATATAAGAATCTTATCCCTTGTGAATTGGTTATTTGTATTTTTGCTTATCAAAATCTGGCTCACTTAGCTTCCACCTAAATAAATATATAATAGTTGACTACTTTTACCTAATAATTTTTATTTTAGGAATAGCCCACTTTTCATCCCCCTGGGCATACAAAGTAGCTTACAGTATCATTTTCCCATCCTTCATTTCATTCTCACAACAATTGTATGAGATAGGTTATGCCGAGAGAAAGTGACTAGTCCAAGGTCATCCAGCAATCTTCCATCATATAATAGCATCAGATTTCCAGGTTGCAAAAAATGTCTCACAGAAGTTTTAAAAAATTAATTCTACACTACTGTATGTAATCCACTTCGAGTCTTAGTGAGAAAGGTAGACAGCAAATAAGTAAATAAATAAATAAATAAGGGGCAAAATAAAGTGTTAATTGAAAACTGTAGTGGGAGAAGAATACATTTCTAAATTAGATGAAGGGTTAGACTAATCTCCCCATATTAAATATGAACCACACATGTGAAGTGGAGTAGGAAACATCAGTGGGTAGCACTTAAACAATTTTATGATAATAACATTAACAGAATACATTTAAAAAGCCAGCAGCTAGATGGTAGTCATATACAACATATTTTCAGATATATCCCTTTTTAGAGATTTAAAGGGTGAAAGCAACACAAGCAACTGTCAAGAGAATAATATTTTAATAGTCTACCATGAAATCATAAGATCATATACTAGTTTTCTCAACATGAGGATAAATAATGCTTTCCATGAAAAATGCTTTTTCTGAGGTTAATCTCTATTTTATGGTAGGATTTTAAGTAAACCTGCATAGGATTACTTTTTAGCAGAAATAGGGAGTTTTAAATGCCAGATACTCTTTGGATCACCTGGGGCCACTCACTCTCAGCCTAATTTTCCTCATAGGATGAAATGGAGAAAGCTAGATTCAACCAGTTACTCGCTTGCTCGCTTGCTCATTCACTCACTCGCATTATTTATAGTCCACCTTTCTCACTGAGACTCAAGATGGATTACATACTGTAAATCAATACAGTAATTGTCTGGGACATTCAATAAACAATACAATAGGGTATGGATTGCAGAAAATATAAAAGAATCATAAATCTGATGCAGAGTAGAAACAATGCTGAAACAAAACATAAATAATTTAACATGACAACTTAAACAACACAGAAATTACCCAGTAGGGACATACTTACAGAAACACAGTACACAGTAGGATAGACTACAGTCCCTATCTCTTTACCAAAGCACCTCTCTGTACCATTTCCTTACAGCACAGCCCTATTACCGTTTAAAAAACCCTCCTGAATAATTCAGTTTTGCATAGTTTGTGGAAAGCCACAAGTATGGGAGCTTTCCTGATCTCTTCAGGTAGGCCGTTCCACAAGGTGGGGGGCAGCATAGGAAGAAAAACATATGAAAGATAGTTTTGGATAATTCTGGCATAACATGCTGCGAAGGAAGTTGTTCAGAGTTTTATGTAATCCAAAATTTCTTTTCAGCCAGGCTATGACAGCAGCCTTCTCCAGTATATGGAGCCTTGTGGTTCTTAAAAATAAATGAGAGCACAGTACATAGTAGAGCTACAAAACAACAAAGCTAAAAATATCCCCAGCTAAAATTAAGAGAGAATCTTTACTGCAAAAAAACCCTGCTACCCCGCCCCCAAACTATCCCACATGGGATGCATAGGAGTCAGTGTTGCACATGTTCAGAAATTCCAATGATTTGTTGTACAAATTCTGCTGGTTGCAGACCTGTTGAAATCTTACAAATTTGTGTGGGGCTGAGCGCAACTTCCAGGAATTGGGAAGGAAGGATTCTGGAAGTGCTGTGGTTCTTCATTGCACTCCATGTGGATCAGAAGCTGAATAATCTGTGCATACAAGCAATTCTACACAACTTTGCTTCATCTGCAAAATTTCTGCAGTACATAAGATTTGAATTACCTTTATTTATTTTATTTGTTTCCTTATGTTATTTATAGTCCTCATTTCTCACTGATACTCAAGGTGGACAACACAGTGTAATTCAATACAGTCAACAGCTGAGACATTCAATAAACAATACAATACGGTATAGATTAGAGATGGGCACGAACAGCAATGCGAACAAAAAAAAAGCCACAAAACACCCCAATCTGCTGTTCACAAGCTGTTCGTGAGGCCCCATTCTAAACGAATAGGTGGTCGTTGCAAGCCTCGTTCATTGCTGCTCATTGCTGCTCGTCAAGCCAGACAGTCTGGCACCTGCAATCAATTCCCTTGGCAACTTAGGCAGGAATTGTCTGAACTGCTGCTGTTGCCCTGGAAACCCCAATCTAAGCCCAATTTATCTTGATAGGCAAGTCTTCCTTTCAAGTGTGGAGCTCCAAATTTGTTACAACAAGAGAGCAAAGACCAGGGGGGAGGGGGGCTCCCAGGTCTGGCTTTGCAGACAGTGGGGCGACAGCTGCTGTTGGCATTTTGATAGAGTGCATTGGAGCTTGAATTTTCTTTGTGTGTGGTGGGATAGGGATCAACCCCTTCAAGTTCCAGGGCTGCTGCCAGGCTCTGGAGCCAAGCTATTATTTATTATTGGTACCTTTCCTGCTGCCTGCTCAGGTCAGGTTTCTGGGAGTGGTGCAGTAGGGATCTTGACTTGGATGATGGCTGGAGGAGAGCCTGCTGGACCCCAAGAACAACCAACCATGAACATGTTTGTGAACAGAGCCATGTTCGTGGTTGTTCATGAGTCCCTGTTCGTGGATGGCAACAAACAACGAACATCATGTTCGGGGTTTTTTCTGTTCATGCCCATCTCTATTATAGATTACAGAACAATTTGAAAATAAACTGAATTCTGATACAAAGCTGAAACAATATCGAAACAAAATGTAAACAACTTGACATGACATAATAAACAAAAGTAACAGACAGTGCACAATAATATAGTCTACAGTTCTTATCTCTTTATTGATGCATCTCTTTATCAATTTGCTTACAACACAGCCCTGTTACCTGTATCAAAAATCCCTCCTGAATAATTCAATTTTGCATAGTTTTTGGAAAGACAGGCGAGTGGGAGTTTTCCTGACCTCTTCAGGCAGGCCAGTATACAAGGTGCTGGCCACCAGAGAGAATGCATGCTTACAGGCTTTAAATAGAGATAACATGGGGCATAAAATACTGCCCTGTAGAACTACGCAAGACAATTCCCACTCTGAAGACAAGTAAGAGATTAAAAGCTGCCTCTGTGTACTAATTAAAGAAAGCAGCTGTAGTTTACAATTATGAATCATGTGGCCAGATAAAAAGAGTTAAAAGAATTGAGAATAGAGTAAAATAAGGTAAAATTTGCGGAGAGCTGTAACCGTAGTTTTTAACTCGACACCATCTTTTTTAAAGTCCCTGAAGATAGGTAATCTCCAAAAGCAAGCAACCTTTTGAGTCTGTTCCATGAGGAACAATTTGAACTAGTCCAAGGCACATTCTTGGCACATAATTTGCATTTTCCCAAGAGTGTAAGCTTTCAAGAGTTAGAGCACTGTTCTTATACTATCTATATAGGTTAAGGGAGCTCTGTCTCTCAGAAGCTTACATTTGAAAATGTTGTTGGTCTCTAAAGTGCCATTCAGTCCTGCTGTTCTATTGCAGACCAACACGGCTACCCAACTAAAATTATCTCACAAAGAATTGGTTTCCATTCAAAAATGCCACCTTCTGCCATGGTTTCCCTCTCCACTTGGGGAATAATTGCAGTCATCTTTCCCCCAACCAATCCTGCTCACAAAATTTGATAGAAATATTACTATTAAAATGGATGCTTGCCTCTGTTGTACCTACATGCTGTAAAAATAACATAAATTAAGTAAACTAATCGGGATCATCCAGAACCAAAAATAATAAGTCAAATAAAAAGGCTCACAAAAACAAAAAGGGGGGGATGGATATTTGTGTATCTACAAATAATATGCGCTCCCATGATTTGAATAGGCTGCAATATGCAATGGGACAGAGGTATGTACAAGACAAGATCCGTAATGACTGATCCCACCCTTGGGATATGTACAGGTCCTGGTGCTATGCAAGAGAAGAGCTCGTCCCTTGTGCATGAGGAGCTTGAATATAAAAACACAACATGAATTACTACCTAATTTGGCTTCAATTGACTATACATCCCTTACCAACACCATAAATTTATCCCCTGCATTAATACCACAACGTGTGGTTTCTATTCTCTCTTCTAAAATCATATTTGAATTTTCACTGGTTTAGAGGGAAATTAGAGACAACTGACATAGTATATTTGGAGCCATCCAGATGTAACTGAGATAAGAACAGAGAAAAACCTCTGAGATAGGGGTGTGCAACAAAAAAGATTCAGGTTCCCCGCTTTGGAATTTTGGGTTTTTTTTTTCTGAATTGCAATCCCGAATCACACGCTCCTACTCTGAGACAGTCATTCTTGTTTCTGTTTGAGAGCCTGTTTTCTGAAGGTGGCAGGGACAATCATATCATTGCAGTAGTTTTCCACTATCGAAAGGGGATGAATGGGCAAGGAGAATAAGTTTATCAAATTTTCCCTGGGACGGATTCTAAACAGTCAATGATGAAAAATCCTACAAATCCTCACCGTTTTATCTTAAGAATAAGATTCTTTCCTTTCTGCAACTTTAGCCAACACTTACTAATTCACAATACCAGAAACAGACATTTGGAACCTAGGCTCATACATAGAAAATAATTTCAGGAAACACAGCACGAGTCCAGTTACAGCCTTTGAGCCTCAAAGCCCAGCACTCTCTGAAAGTTAGAACAATTTGGTAAACCGCAAAATATTTAGCAGCTTTTCCCCAAAGTGAACCTCTCCAAACAAGGTGAGTTTTTAAATTTTTTTCTTTTGTTTTTGAAGCAGATTTTCAAAGATACAAGTAAATCCAGTGGACACCTGGCAATTGTTCACCCTCCCCCCCCTTTTAAATGTAAGATTGTTGTTTCAAGATCAAGAGTCATTTTCAAATAGAATTGTTAGCAACACAAACTGCTGCCTGTGAACAAGAAAGAGCAGAGGATAAGTTCCTGACAGCTTTGTAATGCTTAAAATAAGACAAGAAAATAAACCCTCCCAGGTTGCATAGATAAGCCTGCATCCTTTAATTATATTTTTACCCTTTGCCTCTATGAATGTGTATTTTCAAAGTAATAATAAAAATTTCCAGTGTCTCTTTCCTGAGCTTTTATCCTTAATAACATCTATACAATATTGTGTCAGATTTCTATTTCAAAGGTGCTTTAAAAAAAGATTGATTTAACATAGTCCTAGCAGCAATCTCAGAGAGGGCAGAGAGTTGGTATTACATTTTTGTGGGAAGTTTCAAGCTTGAGTCTGTGGTTTTCTTCATGCCAAGCGCAAGTTCTCTTATGTCTATTTTGAGTAGACAGACAGAATATTTTGTATAGGTTAAGCAGATTTTTCATTAACAATTCAGCCCAGGTTCCGTCAAGACGAGCATACTGCTATATCTGTTAAAATGAGATTCATCATATCTGCTAGTTCAAAGATAGGCATAGCAGAAAGGTGCTACCATCAGCCCATTCGGGTAGGGGAACAGTGATTAAAATTATTTTCAACCTGTTATGCCGTGATTCTGTTTAGTCCAGGAACAAAGTTTTCATAATTCTGAACATGCTTACATCCAAACGTAGTTCAGAGTGCAATGCTATGCATATTTACCTGGGAATAAATTCCACTGAAATCAGTGAGCATTGCTTCCAAGAGAGTACTAGTGGATAAGTTGTATAGTGAGTTATAAAAGCAGAACAAATCTTGTTGTGCAGTGGGAGAGAGGAAGATGCTATTTTAGAAATGCAAATTCCAAGTCACAGAATTAGTCACACACTTCTCTGGATTGTGGCCACATATTGGGTCAAGAAAAGCCAGTAGTAAATTGTTGCAGAGAATGTTCCCTATTCTCCCCTTCCCCCTTCTATTCATAGATGAAGGATTAGTGGCAGCTTCTAAAGGTCATCACTAAACTTTCATTTGCTACATCCAAACAGGAAGGGTCATATGTATGAATCCTGAATACGCTTTTTATAACAATGGGTTATCAGGCTTCTCTTATGATAGGAGACAAACAAAAACAATCCTTTGCACAATTGTGCCAGATTGCTACAGTCATAAATATTGAAATCTCTTTAGTAGCATGGGGAAGCAGAACCTCTTACAAGAAACAAGTTGTGTCACTCCCTTGATGATGTACAGCAGACTGCCCACAAGAGGCACTCATGGATCTAAAGATCCATCCCGCATTGTACATTCCTGCTTCAATTCTGACAACAGACACAAGTTGCAAACAAGCAGGGCAGCCGTAACTTACAAAATGGACTCTCACAAATAAATATACGGATATCAGCTGCTTGAATTTTAAAAGCTCAAGTCAAAGTGTGCCTCAGCTACTGCCACCCTCTTTCTACATCAAATAAACATGAATAATGCAAATAAGAAAAATGTTTCACAGCTATGTTGATTCAGGGATGCTTTATATGCTCATTAGCTAATGCATATTATAATGGAACTCCTAGAGATGTCCATGCAACAGCCCCATGAATGCCAAATGAATGTGTGATGATTAATTGCATTTCAATGAATATCAAATGATTTGTAATGACTGAATACTTAACGTTTTACTGTTGATTCTTAAGGAATGCAGAGGCTCTTGAAAGGTTGATCAGAAACGGCAATAAGAATAGTAGCTTAAATTTAGATGTAGGGGCACTTTTATGTGGAGAATGGTTGGGGGACTGGACCCAGCAAGATTTTCTAATTTTGTTTTGTAATTGTAGTGTATAGCTAGATCTAAAAAAGGAACCCATAACATTTCACTGGTTTTGTTCCAATTACAGAAAAAATGTTACGCATGTTAACCCCCCCCCTCCCAAGCTGGATTTGTGTTTCCTAAGTGATTCCTTTTAGTATCCCGTTATGAGCTACTTGGTGTATACGTAATCTAGTCCTACAAGCCCTTTTCATTCATTTCAATTTTGATACTCCAGCTATGCATTACAGCTATGTTATTCCTGATCCTTCCAAAACCTGTGGTCACCATTTTGTATGATTAGGGTAATGCACATATTTTCCAGCTTTAGTCTATGCAAATCCATGCCCTCACAGATCTGGGATTACAATTGCATGTACCTGAGGCTGTTAAATATGCATGTTGCCATATTCACAGAAAATGGTGACCAAGAGGATTGCAAGCTCTTCTATATGCTGTCAGAGTGCAAAAATGGAAAAGGACTACAGACATTTGCCCCCACCCCCAAGTTGGAAGAAAGAGACAGACACAAGGTTTTGGAATTAAGGGCCACTTTATTAAACACAACATCAACACTAAACTGCGGCAAAGGGTGACTGGCAGTACAGGTCAAGCCACGTGGTCACTCCCTGGCCTCCACCTTGACCTGTCTGGGTGAGCCCCACTGCCCCGGGCATGAGCCATTCATGGAATGGTCTTGGCCCAGCCAGCCAGGCAAATGGTTCCCACCCTCAAGATCCTAAAGTCTCAGCCATACAGCATGAGGGAAGAACTTGCACCTGGGGTTCCCTGGTGGCAGTCTGCACAGGTGGTGGTAGCCATGAAGCATACCATCCCTTCTGAGAGACCCCATTTCCCCACCGATGGGGAATTGCCAAAGGGGTGCTCACCAGCCCACTCCCTGTTCCCAATCTTTCTCCTGCCATGGGAAACCTATAAGGCACCACGCCTGAAACACCTCAGACCTCTGCTACAGTACAAGGTAGGCAAAAAACCTATTCCCTTCCTTGACAATCAGGGGAACAGGGAAAAATTCCTACCTGGCCTTTTAAAAAAAGTGACCGGCTAATCCTGCATTGAAACAGGGAGAGGAGGGTGGGCCAATCACTCAGCGCAACTGCGCCTTCGGGGGTGGAGATGCCTTTACCGGGTCAGTCTCCGCCCCCACAAGGAAAAGACCCGGATGCCTGGGACGGCCGTCTGTCTCCTCCTCCTTCCGAGGAAGCAGACTTCGGCCCCACGGCAAAAGCTGCTGTGCGGCTGCCATGCATGACCGTATTATCAAAATTCCAGCTAGATGAGATAATAAATACTTGTCTTTAATCTTTATGGACAAAAGACTGAATTAACCATTTACAGATTTCTTCAAAGGAATTTAAACATCAACTGCACTAGCTTTTCTTGTTTATATTTTATTATTTAGAGACAGTTTGGTGTAATGGTTAAGAGTGCGGGACTCTAATCTGGAGAACCAGGTTTGATTCTCCACTCCTCCACTTGAAGCCAGCTGGTTGACCTTGGGGCCGTCACAGCTTCTAGGAGCTCTCTCAGCCCCACCCACCTCACAGGGTGATTATTGTTGTGGGGATAATAATAACATACTTTGTAAACTGGATGTTAAGTTGTCCTGAAGGGCGATATAGACATTGAATGTTATTATTGTTATTATTATTAATTTAATTTATAATCTGCTCTCCCTTCAAGCGGGTTCAGAGCAGATTTACATCATAAATTTAAAACAATTTAAAGCATTGGTAGCAACCATAAAATACAGCATTTGAACATAAACAAGGCAGCTCATATTTGCACCCTATATAGCACCCTGGGCCCACAGGGCAGTTAAAACTCAGCCAGTGTAGAGTGTAGAGTTGACACATATCCCCCACACACAGTTGGATGATTTGTCCTCCTCAACCCTCATAAGTCTGGCAGAACATCTTTGTCATGCAGGCCTGGAGATATGATAGCAGATCTTGTTGAGGCCGGGCCTCCATAGACAGAGAGCTGCACCAGGTAGGTAATAGGACCGAAAAAGCCCTGGCCCTGGTTGAGGCAAGGTGAACCTCCTTGGGGCCAGGGATCACCAGTCATTGTTTGTCTGCTGATTGAAGCAGCCTCTGGAGAATATAGGGTGAGAGCTGGTCCTGCAGGTATGTCGGTCTCTGTCTGCTAAGGGCCTTACAAGTTAAAACTAGAACCTTGAACCTGACTCAGAACTCCACTAAGAACCAGTGCAGCTGGCACAGAATAGGTGTAATATGAGACTGGAATGGAGTTCCGGTCAAAATATGCCCATGGCATTCTGGACCCATTGTAATTTCTGGAGCAGATGCAAGGGCAGCCCAGCATAGAGCGAGCTACAGTAATCCAGCCTGGAGGTGACCACTGCATGGATCAATGTCGCTAGACTGCAGGTCAACAAGTAGGGAGAAAGTTGCCTGGCCTGAGGGAGATAAAAGAGTGCAGACTTGGCAACTGTCCTAACTTTGGCCTCCATTGACAAGGAGGTGTCCAGAATTACACCCAGACTCCTTGCCATTGGCATCAGCTCAAGAGATGCCCCGCTGAGTGCTGGGAGCTGAATCCCCAAATCTGATAACCCACAGTCCAGTTGAGGGATCTCCATCTTCACATGGTTCAACTTTAGTCAATTATGCTTTAACTACCTAGTCACAGCCTCCAAAGACTTGGACAGATTATCTGGGGCAGAGCTCGACCGGCCATCTATCAACAGGTAAAGTAGGGTGTCATCAGCATACTGATGGCAACCCAGCCCAAAACTCCACACCAACTGGGTGAGGGGGCACATATAGATGTATATATATTCTGCTGGTTTTGCGTTGCAATATATAATTGCATTACTCATATATACTTCCATTTTCCCTACAATGCTGTTTACCTTATTTGACGACATAGCTCAAATACTCTCTTAATTCTTTTCCTTTACTGATCTTTTAAAAATACAGAGAATGTAGTGATGAGCTGTGATTCATTTCCAGTATCTTGCAAAAGATATCTCCCTGATGTAACTTTCCTTGATACTTTGTAAGCAGTGAGCCTGGCCTCTGCCATTTTAATAGCAGTTTTTATATGACTGCTCATGATGACATTAAAAGCGTACAAGCCTCTGGAGTTTAAAATGGCTGCAGCACAGCCACCAGAGAGCCCTTGCCGTTGTCAGACCCCGCCATGGAGAACCAGGCATGTAAGGAATGCCGCATTAGAATGCAGAGGTATTGTGATGCAACTGGTCTTGCTATCCTCCTAAGCTCTGGAAGGTCCAGGGAGATAAAGGTCTCACAGAGTCACCCCCACTTAGCACATTCCTTTCCCTCCTTCCGTGATGAGATCTCCGGTCTATGATTAAGGAGCTGATCAATTGGCATTCATAAGCATGTACAGTCATTCCTGGCACAATGTATCCCCTCCCTAAAAAAACTTAACCTAGCTCCAGTGTACTTCATCAGAAAACTATTCCTTTGTGCAAGCACTCACCTGTGGAGACTTATGGATCCAATTGGTTTCCAGAATGCTCTGCGGGATCCTATGCTCCACGGAAGTTCGTTAGATGAGCTGGTGGAGGACTGGCAATGCCGGCTCTCCAAAGCCATCGATGAAATTGCTCCCCGTTGCCCTCTTTGCCCCCGTGTAATACTGGCTCCCTGGTATACAGAGGAGCTTCAAGAAAAAAAGCAGGAGCTAAGACGGCTTGAGCGAGTGTGTTGGCAATCTTGCGATGAAGAGGCAAGATCATCTTATAGGACATTTATGAAAGCCTATGAGATGGCAGTGAAGGCTGTGAAGAAGGAGTTTTATACAGCCTCCATTGCATCAGCTAGCTCACGCCCAGCAAAATTGTTCAACGTGGTTCAGTCACTAGTCTCCCTCCCAGGGGGAGGCCACTAAATTCAGAATTCAGACATCAGCTGTGAGGCTTCGGGGAGCTTTTTTGCTGAAAAAATTTTGTCTCTCTGCCGTGACCTGCCAGCCACAGTTGATACAGTGAAGGAACAAGAGACCCCTTGGCCTTCTTTAGGGTCAATATTTGATCATTTCAGTCCACTCTCCATAGAAGAGATTAACAGGACCCTGCAATCAGTTTGGCCCACTATGTGCCCCCTGGACCTATGCCCATCGTGGCTGGTAAAGGCCAGTGCCGATGGTCTGCAGTCCTTGTTGGAGGCCATTGTTAACACGTTCTTGGGCACTGGGGTTTTTCCCAGGCCACTAAAGGAAGCCATGGTGAGACCTCTCCTGAAGAGACCATCATTGGACCCCACTGACCTGGTCAATTATCACCCAGTCTCGAACCTCCCGTTTCTGGGAAAGGTGATTAAGCAGATGGCAGTGGGACAGATACAAGGTTTTCTGAATGATGTCTTAGCCCTAGATCCATTTCAGTCTGGGTTCCGGCCAGGACATGGGACAGAGACACTTCTGGTCGCCCTCATGGATGACCTTCGCAGACATCTGGACTGAGATGGTTCAGCGCTGCTGATGTTATTGGATTTGTCAGCAGCGTTTGACTAAGTCAATTACGATCTTCTGACTCACCGCCTCACCGATGTGGGGATACGAGGGACTGCCTTACAGTGGCTTGTCTCTTTTCTCCACAGTCAAGGGCAGAGGGTGGCGCTTGGGGAGAAATTGTCACCCCGTCACCCATTGGTGTGCGGGGTCCCACAGGGGGCAATACTCTCCCCTTTACTGTTTAACATCTATATGCACCCCCTTGCCCAGTTGGTGTGAAGTTTCGGGCTTTGGTGTCATCAATATGCAGATGACACCCAGCTGTATCTGATGATGGACAGCTGGCCCGGCTCAGCCCCAGACGTCCTGGAACATGCATTTGCAGCTGTGACTGACTGGTTGAAACAGAGTCAACTGAAACTGAACCCAACAAAGACGTAGGTCCTGTACTTGAGCCACGGAGGACTGGATTCAGGACTCCGGCTCCCGGCCCTCGATGGGGCACAGCTTGTGCCAGTTCCAAGGGTTAAGAGCCCGGGGGTGATCCTAGATGCCTCCCTGAAAATGGAGGCACAGGTCACAGCGGTTGTCAGGTCTTCTTTTTTCCACCTGTGGCAGACCAGGCAACTTGTCCCTTACCTGTCTACCTGTGACTTAACTACAGTGATCCAGGAAACGGTCATCTCTAGGTTAGATTACTGTAACTCGCTCTACGCGGGCCTACCCTTGAGCCTGACCCAAAGATTACAGCTGATGCAAAATGCAGTGGCGCGCATCATTATGAAAGCACCAAATAGGGCGCATATTACACCAATATTGCGTGAGCTGCATTGGTTGCCAGTGGAGTATCGGATCAGGTTCAAGGTCTTGGTATTGACCTATAAGGCCCTTTGCAGACTGGGGCCAGTGTACCCGAGGGACCGTCTCTCCCCGTATATTCTCCAGAGGACACTCTGATCGGGAGAAAATAAATTGTTATCAGTCCCTGGCTCCAAGGTGGCCTGCCTGGCCTTGACTAGAGCCAGAGCTTTCTCAGTCCTGGCTCCTACCTGGTGGAACACTCTGTCTACCGAGACGAGGGCCCGGCAGGATCTACTATCTTTCCGCCGGGCCTGTAAGACAGAGTTGTTCCACCAGGCTTATGGCTGAGGCTGGGCCTCCGCTGGCTGGAGGATACAACATCTACCCCCCTCCCTCTGAGAGCTGCCCACCACTGTTCTTAAGCTGCTGCTATGTTCAACTGTACTGTTGCACTATTTGTTATTAACTGTATTGCCGCCATCAAGAAAAAGAGTGCTGCTATTTTTATATTTTTGTATGATGCTTTTAAATGTTTCATATGGAATGTTTTAAATGTTCTTAATGCTGTTATCCACCCTGAGCCTGCTTGCGGGGAGGGTGGAATACAAATACAATAAAATAAATAAAAATAAATAAATAAACACGCTTTGCATTTGTTTTCACACACCCTGGCAGCCATTGACCAGAGCCATCAAACCATTTGTCCAACCCAGGAACTAACCATGGAGTCTTTGTCCTAACTGCTAGGAGGACTCTCCTCCACCTCAGGGCACATTTTACCTATAAAGGTAGGCCCTGTCCTCATTCAAATCATGCAAGCTTCCTGGCTTCTCCCTTAGGGTCACTTCCCTAAGCTTCTTTCTTTCTTGCTGAGGATGCTGGCATTCGAAGCTACTCTCTTCCTCCATGCACTGGACCCCTTCTCCAGGATAGGTAGATATAATTACTCTCTCTTGCTCTATTCCCAACTCTCTGGCTATATTTCCTAGGACTCTGTGTGTGTTTGTGATTGTTTTCCCCCAGTAATTGGTGTGTGTGCGCATGAAGTTCTTGTGTTTAATAAGTTATTGTCTTATATTAAGCACCAGACTCGCTTGTTCTATTGGGGAGGGGACTCAGTTAAAGCTGGTGATACAGTCCATGCAGTTACTGCCCCTCGCATAGCCGTCTTCCCTGCTTGCTAATTTCCCCATAAATCATATTTATTGCAAGGAGACCATTTCCGGTAACAACTTCTCTTTGTAGTTCAAACATGCTTGAGATCACAATTCTCAGTCATAATTCTGCTGAAGTTCATGGAAACTTTATATTTCTTGCCCTGGAATTATTTTAGGGTCGATTCACACATGATACTAATCACTTGTTATCTCATCTCATGATCTCTATATAATGGATTGCTTCTATGTAAAGTTTAAGTGATCATGGCAGGTGAAATATGAAGCCATTGCCAGTATGGCTGTATATTTTCACTGGTCAATCTATTGCTTGGTCTATACAATTTGAAATGTAATGACTATTTCACACATGAAAATTATCTCTTGGTGTTCCAGTCAACATGCACTGACTAAGTATGAGTGAACTGACACTGAGTGAACTGACATAGAGTAAGAGATGTCTTGTGTCATCACACCAAATGTGGGCATCATGCTTTAGGAACGATACAGACAAATTGGAGAGAGTTCAGGTGAAACTCATAATCATTCTAGTAGCAGTGGTGGTTTGGTATCATCCAAGTGAGAGGATTTGGATGGTCATAATCATGAGATGCAGTCGTGAGATTCAGGTTTATGATTATTAAAAGGCAATGAAACTGAAAAGTAATGATCAAAGTTATAATTGTATGTAAATATTCATCAACAGCCAACTTTTTATTGGAGAAAAAGCTTAAGAACAAGAATGCACTGAATATTTTAACCTTTATAATGAATTCTGAATGATCCAGAGTGTGGATTTAAAAATAAGTTACATTCAGGTTTTCAGAATTTTTTTTAAAAAAAAATTAAAGAGGGGGTTAAAACCCCATCACTGGAGAAAAGATACCACCCACCATTTGGGAGGGGAGTGACCTAACAACCTAAGTAAACAATTTTGCATTGTGCAGTGATAGCAGCAGCTGGGAAGGAGAAGGAGTCAAAATGAGGATAGGGAGAAAGAGAGAGCAACAGCAGGAGATAGATAGAAGAAGAGGCAACAGGTGAGAATGAGGAGCTGGTAGAAGAAGGGAGAAAGACACAGTGATGGGGGAAAGAGAGAGAGAAAGAGAGAGAGGTAGTGGTGGGGTAGACAGAGAGGAGATTGCAATAGTGGAAGGAGTGAAAGGTTTGAGATGGTGTGGTTAGGAAGATGATGTGAAAGAAGGGGAAAAGCAGAAGTCAGCAGGCGGATGGGATTTTCCACTCGCGTGGTTTATTTGTGTGTCACCTGCTTGTCTACTATAATGATTCACAGTTAGTAGCCTTGCAGTTTTTGTTTTTTGCCTCTAAAGCAAAATTAGGTAGGATTGAATTTTTTTATTAAGTAAAGGACAAGCCTTTAATAGTTTAATATATAGGAAAAGGGCAGGAATAAACTGAGTATAAACTGAGATTACATCAGGCTGATGATTGAAATCCCATGTGGGTTGAGGGGTATAATCAGTGTGTTTTTGCGCCGTCTCCCTCTCCAGGAGGTGAGTCATCTGCAGAGGGATTGTATTACTAATGTATTTATCTGCATTGACAAAAATAAATCTGGATGTTATTTTCCATAGGATTCCATCAGGATTTGTATTTGTTTCAGAAATTTATTATTTATTTATTTAAAAGATTTATTAGCCACCTTTCCACCAAAAAGGAATCTAAGGTGGCTTAATTACTGGTATTCATATATATTTATTATTGAAACCCTGCACAAAAACTGACTTGATAAAATAATGTGTAGAATTATGTCAAGACTGGGTCTTGGTCTGTGGGCCAAGCTACAAGTGACGAATGACACTTGAACAGCAAGTGGATTGAGTGGAGGGCAAGTGAACAGGGAAAAATATACTTGCCGTTCAAGTGTCATCCGTCACTTGTAGCTTGGCCCTCTGTCTCTCTTTGCAGTGGTTTGTTAATGTCTATTTGTATGGTAGTGCAAAATTCAGAAATACAAAGAAGATAAATCAATGGTATATTGTAACAAATAAGTTCCAGTCTGGAAAGAAGACAAGGTAGTTTGGGACTCCAAAATCTGAGGAGAAATGCCAGTGAAAACAAAGTCGGAAGCATCTCTAATTACATCTTAATCCAAAAAGCTGATGATATTTTGGTGTATATATCCATCGTGGGACTTGCAGGACCTGCTGGACCCATCAGAGCTGCAGCCCACCCCCCTCACCTACGCGCTGCCTGCCCCCTTGGCCCAGGTGACCTCCTTACCTGGGCCGGCAGCAGCAGAGTTGGTGGAGGAGTGGGCAGCTGGGACAAGAATGACACCACTGCAAAAGGCAGCCATCAATGTACTCAGTCGCTGATTAGCTGCGGAGGTGCTGGGAGCCATGGCAGTGCGGCCAAAAAGGCTGGAGCCAGTGGGGGCGACCCCAGAGGCATGTCCCCAAGAAGCAGAGCTGGAAGCCAGGGACCCAATGCTGTTGCAGGGTGCAGGTCCCATTGCAGCAAGGCCAGGCTGGGCCTGTTTGAAGAGATGGGGAATGCTGGCTGTGAGAGCGGAGGGCGCTGTTTGGGAGTGAGAGATTCTGAAGGAGAGAGTGAGTTTAGGACTGGAGACAGAGTCAACCTTGGGTGAAGAGCTGACTGCTGGCTATGGAGAGCCTATCAAGCTAAGGGATGGCGTCAGGAAGCAACAGGAGGACACAGGAGATTGGCAGCGGAGGAGGAAGGGTGCTCCCACAGGTGATGGTTTGTGGAAGGGCTGGAGGAAGGTAGCACTGAGGGGTATATAGGCAAGCCTCCCGTGAAGCCAAGAATGAGGAGTGTTGACATGACCTAGGCAGAAGGGAGGCATGTACAACCAAGTAGTAGGAGGAACAAGATGGTGCAACCCCCTCCCCTACCCCAGCTCTGAGGCTGAGGGAGGCAGCCTCACCCTGGGGTGGTGACAGGATCACCACGGTGGAGCACTGACCAGGCAGGGCAGATGCAGCGGGGACCAACAGTATAATTGGCTCAGTAGACCTGGATCATGCTGTCTAAGATCAAACTGATATATATAGTTAGAGATTAACTAGTGAAGTAAAAGATAACAATAATAATAAATTGAATTTATTTGTACAGTATTGGAATTTATGACATGGTCAAAATGTAAACATAAAATAACATTTTATCTTGATATGTAACACTATATTTCTTTCCCTTTTCCAGATGAAACACAATAATGTTGTAAATATTGATCTCATATGACAAAAGTCTTTCTTATGTAGTTAAACTTTATGATTTAAATATCTAAATAGATGTTTGTTACTGTGATAACATAAAATGGAATATTGACGGCTGAGAATCACCCAGCATCTGCCATCTGTTCCTCATGGTTACTTAGAAGTGGTCTTGAATTTCCCACTGCAATATTTGTCTTCGCCAAGTATTGAATCCTGATAAACTCTTTCTACATGCAGCTGAAGGACATGCCTGTTCTCCAGCATACTCATTTAAGGAATTCCCACTGAAGATCACTTTATGAGTTAGTCATCACAGGAGGACAGCCTAAATTTATGAGATAATCAGCTAAAGATGGAAGTGTGACCATCTAAGATTCTGCTCTAAACCTTCAATTTTATCGTTAACAATATTCAGTCATGAAGATTTAATGGTTAAACTAACTAGAGTCCTTCTTTACTTGGTTGCTTTACTTTTCCAACCACTGAATGATCCTTACGTGCAGTCAAAAACCATTAACAATGCAATCCTAAAAAGAGTTACTCTAGTCTAAGCCCATTCAAATCAATAGGCTTAGACTGCAGTAACTGCTTAGGATTGCACCGTAAGACTCTTCATTTGCCTCAAGGTAAAAGTAAAATGCCACCATGTTTTATGATATTGAAGAGGCACAGCAATTAGTGGTCATCACACCCTAAGCAATCAGTTCATTCTGTGGTGGGCAAACATTTCCGTGCCTGACCTGCAGAGTTTATGTTTGATGGGGCACTCACAAAATGCATGCAAGTGTACATAAATACAGGTGTCCATTTCTTAGCTGTCATCTTTTCTAAGCCACTGATTAATCATATTTGGGGGGAAGGAATAACAAACCTCAAGGAATATCTTCTTAATCAAAGGAAATTGCATCTGCATGGGCAATAGTGAGGCTGCTACCCTGGTAAATAATGCACCACACACACATTATTGGATTAAATGGGCCATAACTTTATTGATTACAGCCATTGGAACATTGGCAGGGCATAGGGAAATGGATCTGCCTCATCGAATGGCCCCTTGTGGTTTGATGTTACTTCTCCAGCCCATCTGCTGGGCGCTGCGGGATGGCAGGTGAACTACTACTGCCATGCCATCACCAGCCGGCCCCTGCCACCCAGAGTGAAACCATTTATACAAAGAGCCCCCAGCTCACCATAACAACCACATGAATCCCCAGTTAAAGATCCAATAAACACATAAGCCATAATAATAACTACAATAAAGTGCAAATGACAAATATATTCACTTGTCTTAAAGTGTCTGAGTGCAACGAAATAAATGTAAATAGTATACAAAACTAACAGTCCCCCTATAACAACTACACACATCTGTTAAACTGATTTACATATCAATGCTTTGTGTTCACAGACATCTGTTAAACTGATTTACATATCAACACCATGAATTAACAGAAGGAATCAGCAAGTTAAAGACATTCTCCTTTTCTCTTTTAACAGAACTCAATCCAGAAGTGTGCCCAGCGGCTCCGTTCCAGTCAGTCCTGTCAACAGGTAAGTCCAAAGCTGCAATTAATAAATATAATGGTAGGCAACTTCTTTTTATTTGTTCACAGATATGTGGAGATGCTGATCCTTGGCTCCGCCCAATGAGCTGCCGGCTCCTGTCCTTGTTTCACATAAACTTCCTCAAGGATGTGCCATTTTACTCTCCAAAGGTGAACTAGAAGTTATAAATCATACAGCAAATCCACATTGCATGCAACCACCATATCAGGAAGGCGGACACTGTTTTTACCAGACAGAGGCCCCCCTCACAGCCTCACTGTGTAGTCAGACGGAGGCACTCCACTCTTGCTGGTCAGTTTTTGGATGCTGAACCCTGGTGTGCAGCCCCCTCTCTTCCACAGTCACATCACACACTGCCAGTGCCCTGCTGGACTGGACCCTAGCCAGTGATGACACCAGCTCCCTCATCCAGTAAAATGCTACAATAAAAACAGCCTGGAACTGTGCAGTCCCATATTGTGACCAACAGATGGTGGGAAGTTGCCCCAGGAGTCCCTGAAGGACAGGCACTGTGATATGTTGTCTAGCGGGTAGTAACAAACCTCAAGGAATATCTTCTTAATCAAAGGAAATTACTGTTTTCAAACATCTCCAGCATGGTTTCTTTCTAGACTGATTGTCATTCTAGTTTTCTAAATTTCCCAAAGTCAATCTGAAGACCAAGAAAACAACACTTCCCAACAACCTCCACAAGAAGTCATACTGGAGAAATGAAGGAAGAATTAACTTTCAGGGAATACAGGCTTGTTGGGTCTTACCCTCTGTTTAAAGCTCTCCTGTAGTCAGTCATTCCTTCTCTTCAAAAAATTAAGGGATATGGCTTGAGTGAGAGCTAGCTAGCAGCAGTAGGTATTTTACAAGTAATCTAACAGATTCAAACATTGTTTACAGTACACCTGAGCTCTATCACAATTGTTGCTTTCATTCCTATCTTGCATGGTAGTAATATTGCTGCATAAGGATGTAGTACAGCAAATAGATTGTGAAGTATATATGCTATCACTAGCTGCTTTAGGTGGGTGGCTAAATCAACAAGTCTTTTGTATTCCTTCATAGCCCAAGGATTACAAAAAACAGCACATCTCACTAACTACACAAACTCCTCAATGTGTCCATGAGTGCTGGGTACTTGCTTGGTGATATAATTCATAGCATTAGGTTTCATGAGCCCATTTGTAATACCTCATAGCAACACCATCACAGCAGAATAATCATATTCATATGAGAATATGCATTGAAGGGCAAAATTTGTAATTTATCAGAAGTCTCTACTTTGACTCACCTTCATTTTGCTCAGCAGATCAGTTCTGGAGCATATGGTAATCTTAGCCATGAAAAGCATAATAAGCTTCAATGTGGCATTTTTAATTACCTCCAATTTTTGTGCTCAGGTGCTAATTATATATACCAACAACTATGCCAACCCACTGCATCTGAGTAAAAATAGGCTGATGTTCATAATAAATGTAATTATAGGGAGAGCTAGCTAGTTGGTGTTGCACACAAAACTTGAAGGCCAGCTGAAGAATGGAAAAGAAACATACTTACATGAAAAGACTGTGGATTGTAAAAAATTATATTACTCTGCATTTTTATATGGACACCATGTATTCGCTCTTCTATCAAGATTATCAATACTTTCTAAGCATACAGGGCAATATATACATATACAAAAGCATTTTTTAAACTTTTTAAATAAACAAAATAAAGCAAGTATCTGCAAAAAACTGAACTTCCACAGTTTATCAGCACAAAATGTATGTTGTACTGAAGTAGGCGTTTCCACATCACCCCCCTCCAAGCCCAAAGCCCAATAACCTTGGGTGAGGGAGTCAGTGAGGCCAGAAACTTGCATCTGTCCCAGGATTGCTGACCTAGAAGTCCTGGGAAGCCATTCTGAGGAAGCTAAGTTCACCCTATAAGTGAGGACTGACAGTCACTCTACACATTACTTCTTTTATGAGTTCTCCACGGAGCCAACCTGTGCTCTGCACAGACACATATCTCCTTGGAGATTGGCTTCTGTTAAAAAACACAGCATGTAAATGGTCTCAGAAAGCTGCAACTCGGGGAGGAAAGGCTCCTGCCTTTCTCCCAAGCTTTTTCCTCTGTGCAAAAACAGTGCAGGGGAGTTTTCCCCTTTCTGCTGCCTCACGTGCATACAATACCTCCACATGGAACAGCAGAAATATTGACCCAGTGTGCAGCAGAGGTGAAAAAGGCAAACTTCACAGTAGGAATTATTAGGAAAGAGATTGAAAATAAAACAGCTAATATTGTAATGCCCTTAAGAGCTATGGAGCTGCCTCATTTGGAATACAGCAGTTCTGGTTGCTGTATCTAAAAAAAAGATATTGCAGAGCTGGAAAATTATAAAGCAGGACAACCAAGATGATTAAGCATCTTTCCTATAGAGAAATACTGGAGAGTCTGGGACTTTTCAGTCTAGAAAAAAGATGACTAAGGACAAGGAGTGGATAGAGGAAGCCTTTTCTCCCTTTCCCGTAATACTAGGACTTGGGGGCATCCAATGAAATTGTTGGAAAATAGGTTCAAGATAGTCAAAAAGCGCACGGAGACCTGTGAGGGCACGGGCTGAGGGAGAGGGACTTGCCCACCCCCATGGCTGGAAAAGGAGGAGGATCTTGGATAAGGTAACCTACAGGCAAGCTAAACTTAGTTTAATCTAGTTTATCAGTATTTGGCTTCCCAGATCTGATCTGAGATCCATTATTTTGAACTGGCATGGCTGGATTATGCTGGATCATAACTGGTATATGAATGCTGGATCACGCACCCTTATCTCATACCTTGAGCTGGGATTACTGGAAAGGTGAAATAGGCAGTGGTTAACAAAACTACTGTTGTGACTGAGTTTAGTGTATGAAAGGAAGGTAGTGATGCTAAACTCGTATATAAAGTTTTTTGTAACCTAATGTATAAACATTACTTGAACTAAATATAATGTAATGTATGCCTCCCACCATGCTCTTTTTTTCCTGAACGTAGATGACCAGGTAGCAGCCCTAATGTGGAGACAAATGTATCCAACATTGTCATAATTTTGGTGCCAAAGAACTTCCACCTTTTCCTAGTTAATAAAGTTCATGAACAAATCTTTTTAGCTCTGTTTAGTCTGCATTAGTCATAAAACACAACATAGATGCATCCACTCCTGTAAACAAAAGCAATTGGAATCAGTGCCTTTTGAAATTGCAGCTATGTTCTTAAGATTTACCACGCAAAAACAGAAAACTTGCCTGGTGTTTCCTGCAGAAAGAATATACTCCCCTTTGACTGACAGGGCACAGAGCACAAAGTATGGTTTCTGATTGATTCATAGCTATACAAAGCATGCAGACAAGAAATAAAAGTATACTTCAGTGGTAACAACATGGTTGTAAAAGGACAGCTACAGAACAAGGAAAACTGAGACGTTCCTATCCTGGGGATACGGTCATCTGCAGAATGCATAATGTGAGGTAATTTAATTTAAAACACATTTTCAATTCTATGCTAATAAGAAGTGCAGCTATTTTCATGACTGAAATAAAAGAAAAATCAGTTAGGGTTGAGCAAATATTCTGCCATGAATTATTTATTGGACAACTTTTGCATCTTTGCGTGCTGGTGGGATAGCCATAAGCAAATTGTAATTTTCACAAATTTCCCTGTTGTTTAAAGTTATTCCATCAATTTTCCCTCATTTTACTAAACTCACGGCGGAGTGACTGTAATCTATTCCTCTCAGTGCCACTTATTTATTAATCAATATTCCAGCTGTGTGGGTGGCTCTGACAGTATGGCAATCACACAATACTATATAATACCTTTTCCTTCTCTATAAGCAAACAGCCAGATTCATTTCCCCACCTGTTACAAAGGTCTGAAAACAAGAAGACACTCAAAAATACTCTGCTAAAGTTACCAGCTCCCATTCTCAAGTTTTTACGATATGGAGGTTCGGCAATCAGGGTTGCTGAGAGAGTCATCATATGTTGCTAGAAAAAAAATTATCCAGAAGAATATATATAAGATGCTTGATTAGAATAGGTATGATGATGCTATCCTCCCGTGGTATGCTACCCAACTTCTTGGGTGACCAGAGTGAGGGTCCCAGAGTTGTTATGAGGTAGGGAATTTCTTTTTCTGAAATTCACTTTTTAAGATATAGCCATTGATTCTTCTTATTTCCCTTTTTCTCTTTTAAAAGCAAGATTTCTCTTTAATTTCACAGAGAAATCAAGGTACCCTTTTGTAACTTCAGCCCTTGCAGTTGTTTTATGTTATACATCCCAGGGTGGTGCTCTAGCAAGAAGACAGGAAGGCTTGGGAAGATACTGCCTGCCTCTGAGCATCTACAGAGTGAAATTCTGAAATTTGGCAGACTCTCCCTTCCTACCCTTGCTCTCTTCAAATTTCTCTTTGATCAAAAAGGAATCGATTAGAAACTGAATTCAAATTCCTAAAATGAGGAAAAGAAAAGAATTGTTGGAATTCAGAGAGAAACTGGGTAAAGAGGAAGTAAAGAAAATTTCTCTTAACAACCCCAGCTACTAGCATTTTGTATCCCTAGTGTTTCACTCTCAATAGTCCTCTATAAAATGCAGTTTTTCCTGAAACTGGAGATATGAAAGATGCGAAAGGAAGTATTATCCCAGTGGTAAGCTGTATCTCTAATGTGTACACATTTATGTGAAGGTACGTAAAGGTGAATACATGTAATCATCTCTGTGCACAACCACAACCACATTCGATTTATATACCACCCTTCAGGACAACTTAACATCCACTCGGAGTAGTTTACAAAGTATGTTGTTATTATTCCCACAACAACAAACACCCTGTGAGGTGGGTGGAGCTGAGAAAGCTCTGGAGAGCTGTGTGACTGACCTACGATTTGGAATGATGAAAAAGCAGGGTTTATAATTGCAAGGAGAGATTTCTATACCTACAGTCACACATGTGTAGGCACTTAGATACCTTCAAGTGAACATCTGTTTGTTGGGAGTGGGGTTTTCAGCTACAGAGCTGTTTCCCTACTCCTATGAGTTCAGTTCCCATGGAATGTTGTGTGAAAAGGACCACAGAGACAATACATTAAAAAGTGAATATGCATTCATAGTATACACACTTCTATTACCAGTACATGTTATCAAGGATAGAACCTTGAGCTGTCCCCCTCTTGGACATGTTGTTTAGAAACCATAATTAGGTACACATGCTATTCCCCTTCAAGAACTCCCTGATCAATTTCTGGCCTGGCCATTTCTGGATGGTGGAATGTTTGTTTGTGTTTGGACTATGGCAGCCTCTTCCGTAAATTTGTATGACCAAGACAATTTTTTTCTGTGTTAAATTGTGATCAATTTTTGTGCTGCATAAAAAGCTACCTCTAATAATCATGTATGACTGTTTTTGTATGAAATTGTCACCATGTATAAACTGTCTTTTACTATCTAGTTATGCTAATAGAGGAAAGGTTAAAAGGCTCTTGTCTATTCACAGAATAAGTAAAAAACAAAGAAAAATATAACATGCCTCATATGGGGAAAACACTAACATCGTTATTATTGGAAATTTCATTTTCTCTGTAACACTGAGAAAGTTTAACAAAAGACCAATACAAATAAAAAAGAGATGAAGTTACTGACCTTCTGTGTCAAAAATTCTAATAGGAATTCTGAGAGAAAATGTGTAGCTCACAGATTAGAAATAGAAAAAAATTACTTGACGCAAGTAACTCTGATCAAATTCAATATCATATATAATGCTAAACTCAATGCTATATAAAATCATTATATACATTCTCAGATGTCTATCGTAAAGGTACTTGTTTTGAATTAGCAATATCCACATAGGTTCCTTTTGTGACACATTTATTTATATAAAAATATGCCTTTCTGTTCAATACATTCAAAGTTTATGTCATTCTATACACTGGGCTTTACTGTTATTGTTCTTTGGTTTATTGCTTAGAGAACTATTAGAGAAAAATGGATTGGAATGAAGATGCATAAATATAATTAAATGACTTCTGTGATGCAGACAGTTTGATTTGTGAATTATGAATTGATTCTATATCCAGAATTTCATTTGGTGTTATCTGGTACAGGTAACAGCATAGAACTTTAGTGAAGTGCCATTAATTTAAAGCAACTGAAAATCTCAGCTATATAGCTATATGTTGCTTATAGATTATACTGGTCTAAAGGGACCAGTGTAAATAGTCGGCCCCGGCTTCTGCCATATTTAGTAGCTGTTTAATAGCTGCCTGTGATATAAAAATCACAAGGTCCCTGGATTAATGCAGCCTAGTCTGCAGCAGGGGAATTCCAGTCAGAGTTGCTGAGTCCCACCCAGGAGATTAAGGGATGAAAGGCATGCTCATACAAAATGCAGAGGATCAAGGTGGTTTGATTTACTGCCTCCCCAGCTGTGGGCATGAGCTGTGATAAGAAAGGGCTTCATTGAGTTCTGATACCTTCCTTCCGTGATGAAATCCCCACCCTGAGATTGAGAGACAATCAGTCAGCACTGATAAATTCTAATTTGTTCCTGGGAAGATGCCGTCCCTATCTAAATTCATCAGCTGAGCTCCGGGGAGATTCATTAGCAAACTGCCCCTTCGTGATGCAACAGGGGAGACTTTGCATTTCCTTTCACATACCCTAGCAACAAGTAATCAAAGTAATCAAACCTTTGTAAATCACAGGGAATGATCTTTAGGCTCTTTGTTCCAATGTCTGAGGGGGAACCCCAGCCTCAGTGCATGTTTTGCCCTAGGAGAACCAGGGCTCTTGCCCATTCAAACTGTGCATGCTTACATGAGTCCAAAAAAGTATCTTATCCAAAGATACAAAGGTCACAGGCAAGGAACCCCTCCAAAGAGGACACTCTCTTTCAGATTAGCTTGTCATATTTATAGGTTTCAGAACCTTTTCTTAACAATAGTTGCTTCAGAGACTCAAATTCCTGGCTAACTTATTATATTTATGATTTCATACACCAAACAAGATTATTCATATTTGACACATCTTCTTGAAACATATAACAATAGCTAGGTTTATTCTTGCTACTTTTTGTATTATCAAAGTCTGTGTAGAATTAGTGACTACGAGTTTCTCATACATCTGAATATCTTTTGGCCCTCCACCAACGTAACTATCCTTAAATAATGTTTCCAGCCTCTATGAAGTTAGACATTCCTGCCATTCCCAGATACTCCCTGCACCTGGGTCTAGGTACATTGTATGCATTAGTATGAGTTAGATTACTCTTCTCATCTACACATGGCAATACAAGTGTGTAACTCTATTGTTTTATGCCCCTCTCCAAGGTTGTTTTATTCTAGGTTTCTAGACTCCCTTAGAGGCCTATCTAGTTATAGGGCTGGGATAGCCCTGTTCCTGTGAGCATAGGTGTCTTGAATAACTTTCTTGATCATATCCAGAGCAAGAGTCCAGTAGCACCTATCAGACTAACAAAATTTGTTGTTTGCATGAGCTTTCGTGAGTCACCGTTGACTTCTTCAGATTGCTTATATCCAGCAATTGTCCCCTTATTGTTCTAACTATATCCATGACAAAGTGCTCCCCACTTATGAGAATCTCCAAAGGCAGCATTACCAGCATTGGTTCTTTTTGAAAAGAGTATTGAAATCTGATGTATTTTTATAATATAGTAACAGGTTTATTGACCCACATCAAATCGGAAAGAAGAAATATCTTTGCACTTCCAAGATAGTTCAACCAATACACTAAAGGCTTCCTCTCCCTATTTGTGTTCAGAACTCAAAACTTTCACTCGCTCTCATTTACCAACCTGCCTCTCCCTTTCAGCAGCAAAAAGGAATGGCTATTGAGGAACATTAAGATACTTCTGTTATAATCTGTGACTTCCACCAATGGGATTGCCATTCTCCAGGAGGGGCTTGGAGTTCTCCCCAAAATGACAACTGATCTCCAGAATACAGAGATCAGTTCCCCTGGAGGAAATAGTAGCTTTGGAGGGCAGACTCTATCGTATACCACAGATTCTAGGTGAAAGCCCTCATTCCCTCCACTGATACTGCCCCCAAATTTCCAGAAATTTCCTAGACCAGGACCTCCTAATTATCAAGTATATCCTTTCAATCAAGCCAATTCACATAGAACAGTGAAAAATTTCACCACGCCATAAAGTTGTGAAAGACCTTGTAAGGCCTGTTACGGGCATTGCCTTTAGTTGCACACAAAACTAAAGAGAAAAGTGTGCACAGCTGCTGCTTTAAAATCAGCTGGAGAGTGGACATTTCCCTGGGTCAGAGTTGGACTTTGGGGAAAAAGGTAATGTGGAAATTGGAGGGTATGAGATCAGTTGGCTATATATCTCAATAGATAAGCCATGCTACAACAAGCTAACTTCTCCCTTCCCTTTCAAACTGAAGTGGATATTTCTTGTCCTTGCTCTTAAACTGGTAATCTGTTAGACCACAAACACTTCAAAGTGTTTAATTTACAGTCTTTATAATTTTTTTAAAATGGGCACTTAACTCAGGAAATGTGGCTTTAATTTCTGGCATAACAGTGGTATTGCATGTTTCAAGCTTTGTTTTGCTTCCTGCTTTCATGGTTTGCTATATTAATATGTCATCATCGGTGCTACTTCCATGGATACCAGGCTAACCATTTTGAGTTAGTAGGTCTTAGGAGTTCAGCTCCTCAGCGTCTTCCTAAGCTTTTCTTTCCAGGCTCACCAGCCAGCAAGAGAAATAAGCAGCAAATGAAGTGCAGTTCTGAAAGGTGGACTTCCTGTAGAAGACAATGGAATGGCACTAGAGAAGACAACTTAGAAAATCTTGTAATGCTCCTATCACAACCAGATCAACCATAGCCATTCTTTAAGTTAGCATCTTGAGCCTTTTGTAAGGCAAACCCATTTTCAACTAAACTTGCATTCATATAAGTTGTTGAATTTAATATTCTATTTGTGTTTTCCATTCAGCTTCTTCTATTACGTGCACCTTCACCAGCATTACTACTAATGACTTTCTCTCCTTTTCATCAATAAAAAGATGTGCTCCACAGTGACAGTCTGATCATCTGCAAGAAACCAATTCAAGGTTGATAAGACAATACAAAAGAAAAAGTAAATTTATTCCAGGCCAGTGCCTGCCACATCTGTTCACGGTGTAGGGGAATAAAGATTTCCTTCTGCCTCCCATTTTAGAAAGATAAAGTATCTTTTTCACTTGTTTGAACTAAGACAGCCATATTACCATAAGCCATAACTAGTTCATTCCTCTATAATAGCTATACCAAAATGCATGAAAAACTGAGACAGAGGATAATGCAAGGGGTTTGAAAGGCAGAATGAAATAGAGTCACTGATAAGTGAGCTTATCCTTCAACAATTGATTTCATGGCTATGCTTGTCCACTATGAATATCATTCTCCATCTCAACCCCAGAACAAGGCACTTATTTACAACAGAAGCATTTGATGTGAATACCTTTGGCAAAAATCACACTGTACTGACATTCAGGATTGCGGTGATAATGGCTCTTCTTTTTGTTGGGATACCCCCATGTTCCTGAATACTCCTCTAAATATTCTTCATATGTATGAGTTTCACAAGCTCTTGAGTAATGATCTATAGCTCTTTGGCAAAGAACAATGAGCTTCTTTCTGAAAAGCAAATTAGATTTACCCCCTGCCCAAACTAAGACAATAACAATGCAATTCTAATAATACTTTCTTTTAGGGTTGCCAACCTCAAGGTGGGGCCTGGTGAATTACCACTGACTGCAGAGATCAATTTCCCTGGAGGAAATGTTACCTTCAGAGGGTGGCATGTATTAAACCACTCCCCAAACTCCAGCTTTCCAAGGCACCACACCCAAAATCTCCAGGAACTTTCCAAGCTGGAGCTAGTAACTGTATTTTTCTACAAGTAAGCCCCATTGAGCATACCTTCATAGGATTCTAAGTAGATTGGGCCCTTTATTTGAAAAAGCTATCACAATCATTATATTTGGGGCAAAAAGAGGTGTCATAATTAGAGATGGGCACGATCAGCATTATGATAGAAAAATACCCACGATAATGGTGTTCGTGCGATCGGGACCCAGCGGATCAGTGCCGTCCATGGTGACCGATCCAGCGTTCGGGGGGGGGGGGCTTCATCGGGGCTTGATTGGATCGATCAGTTTCTGTTCAGGATTGCAGACACTCAGGTGCCAGGAATCAATTCCCCTGGCAACGGAGCCAGGGGAATGCCTGAGCTGTGTTTGCCCTCCTTCTGTCGCCCTGGAAACACGAATGGAAGCCCAGCTTTCCTTGATCAGCAGGGCTTCCTTCCAACCACAGAGCAGCCAGCAACGCATCACCATTTGGGAGAAGAGAGGGGAGGGAGGGGGAAGGGAGTGTTCTGTAGCCACAGGCACACCAAATGTTTTTTGCTTTTTAAAAAAACGGGGCTTTGTAGGAGGAATGGCTGTTTTTCTGTCTGTCACTCTCTGTTTTTAACCTGCTTTTAAAACACTGTATTTTGTGGGAAAACCTCATTCACGGCTCTGTGTGTGTGTTTAAAATATGCTTTTGGAAGACTGGCTGCTTGCTTTTAAAATTGGGTGGGAAGGAATGGAGGATTCTGTCCCTGCTTTTTTTAAAAAGCTGGCTGAAACATGTTGACGGGGTGTCTCTCTCTATTTGGAGAGGCAGGGATGGGTTAAAAACTCCCCCCTCTGTTCTAAGTGTGTGTGTGTGTGTGTGTGTGTGTTTGTGTGTGTGTGTGTGTGTGTGTGAACGTCCCCTCCCTGAGAGGAGGTGGCTCGTTGCTGGGTTAAAAACTCCCCCCCTGCTCTAAGTGTGTGTGTGTGTGAACGTCTCCTCCCTGAGGGGAGGTGGCTCATCGCCGGGTTAAAAACTCCCCCCCTGCTCTAAGTGTGTGTGTGTGTGTGTGAATGTCCCCTTCCTGAGGGGAGGCGGCTCGTTACCGCCTCCCCGTGCTCGCCGGGCCTGGCGGTCACCGCCACCACCCACCTTCCCACATAGCTGGGAACAGCGGGGTGCCCCTCCGCTTTGGCCTCCCTGATCCGATCCACAGATCGGAAATAGGAGATGATTGGTGTGGATCGGTGATTTGGGGTCGTCGCCGGCGTGGATCCATGATCAGCTTGATCAGTATTTTGGGGGGGATCGTGCCCACCTCTAGTCATAATTAGTAGGAGTGTGCACCCCTCGCCCCCCAAAAATCTGAGTTATACAGATCTGGATTTCAGGGATCCTGAAAAAAACTGGGATCCCTGAAATTCAGGTAAGATTCTCTAATCCAGTTTGGCAAGATTAGAGAATTCCAAATTTAATCAGCCATTATTCCCTATGAGGAAAACTATCTGGGAGGTGGTGGGTGGCATTTTTCAAGCAAATTCCACCAAATTTGCAGGGAATCTACTCCTGAGCTTCTTTCCCTCCCTTAAGTGACAGCCTTTTATATACTTAAAGAGAGCAATCATGTCTCCCTTCACCCTCCTCTTCTCTAAACAGAACATTCCCAGGTCCCTTGGTCTTTCCTCGTAGGGCTTGGTCTGGACAATGATTTCTTCTACATGTATCATGGGATAGTTTCCACAATGTCCTGTCTGTAGAAGTGCCAAAAGTTGGAACAGATAAAACTCCTTTTCTGTTTGTGTTTAAACACAGCTTTCATTTTAACTTCTCACAGTACACTCAACATCACAGAAAGGGTTTGGCCAGCCGCTCCAAAATGACTTTTCAAATGAAAAGTGCTACCCAAAGAGATCCCTGGGGCTGTATACACACAACATTTTCTGACAAGAGTTATACTGAATTTATACAGAATAACAGTACTTATACACAAGTGATATTGATTCCTGGCCAGAAAATTTAGAAGACCAAACACAGAAGCAATTCTTTTTTAGCAGAAATAAATTATATAGTGTATGGCAAAGTCTTTCCAACAGCATACCAGCAATGATAAGGCAAGTGCATTGGCAGCTGGTGCTTTCATAAGAAGAATGATTATTTTGTGACTGTATTATTGAATAACTATGGTCTTTCATTGGTGGTATTATGCACGTAATGTAGCAGTTCTACTACAGGAAACACAAAATAGCTAATTTTTTTTTACTACCAACTGAATGCTTAGATAACTGAACAAAACCAACAAGAGTTGAGTGTCTTTTCTTCGTGTCATGTATTTAGATAGCAGGTTCAGGAAAGTACAGATTTAAGAGCATAAGAAGAGCCCTGCTGGATCAGAGTCCATTTAGTAAGGTGAACTATAAATAAATAAATAGCACAACATCTCCTCTCACACAATAGCCAAACTATGGAAGGCCAACAAACAGAGCACAGAGGTCAAGGCCTTCCCCTGATGTTGCCTCCTAGCAATGGTATTTAGAGGTTTTCTTCCTTCCACTGTGGAAGTTCTCTTTAGTCACCATAGCTAGTAACTACTGATTGATCTATCGATTATGAATTTGCCTAATCCCCTTTTAAATCTATCTATGGCTGGGGAGAGGCAAGACTCCTAAGAGATTTCCTGCCCCAGACTCCCTGTTCCCTGCCACCTCTTGACATGCCAATGGGAAGAAAATGAGATTCTTCAGCATCACACATTCTGGTGCCAAAACCAGAAGTGATGTCATCATCAAAATGGCTTGCCATAGAGTTTTGAGTGAATCCTAGAGAATTGCCCAAATATGAAGGCGTCACTTCTGGTTTTGTGTCATATAACTAGTGTCATACGTTGATGTGATGTTGACAATATTATCCCTCACAACCCCCAAATTGCTCCCTCAGAGCTACCAGGTACAGCAGGCAACCCCATGTGGCCATCACTCCCCCTACCCCTCTGGGCAGTGAATTCTACATTTTAATCAATCATTGAATAAAAATATACTTCCTTTTGCATATGCTTTAACTTATAGGAAAATTGCCTTTATTAGAGAAGCAACAAAATCCAGAATCTTCTTGATTCACCATGTGTTTCGTTTGCACAGTTTTTGTAGTTATTTCATGTGAGGGGAGGGGATAAGTAAACACTGGGTTGGCTCCAGTGGAGTCAATATCCATCAGCACAATGGTACTTTCTCACTTTCCCCATCTTGCTGCAGCTCAAGGGGTTCCCTGAAACACTGCTTTGAAGGGCAAGGGATTCCAGGAACAGCATGGGCAGTGAATCTGCAATGGAAGTACGGATCCAGCTTTTCTTAGTGGAAATCTACTGCTGGATCAAGCAGTAAATGTTCTGAAAATGTGTACACTGGCTATATAAAGTACCTGAATTTACTATTGCAAATGGCTCCTCACAGGTATCAGAATAGGAATATCATGTGGTTAAACTTACATGACAGGAATTTGTAATTGAACCAATTTAAATAACGACTACCCAATATACTGAATTCAGCAGTCATGAGATAAATTGGCAGGCATTGATGGCAGCAGAAGTGTAAGTTTATGTAATTTTTTTCATCATTCTCCCCAGATATCTGACGAAGAGAGCTTTGATTCTCAAAAGCTTAGACCCTGGAAACCTTGCTGGTCTTTAAGGTGCTATTAGACTTGAATCTTGCTCTTCTACTGCAGACCAGCATGGCTATGCAACTGAAATACTTCAATATGACATTTTCTCTTATGTCCTATCTGGTCAAATTTGTATTTTAAGTGTAGAGTCGACCAGTCCTTACCAAAACACCATGTCTTCAAAGTGGTTTGTTAGAAAGATTATTATTTATCAATTTATTTATTCTCCACTCCCCCCTCCCATGGATACCCAAAGCCTCTTATATTCTTCTCCTCTCTATTTTATCCTCTGTGAGGTAAGATAGGCTGAAAGTGTATGACAGGTAATTTGCAGTCTTTATCCCATTCAGTCCTTTAACATTTCTGTTAAGTAGCTTCTCAGTGTTCCCATTTTACTGATTAGGGATTGTGGCAAAGCAATACAACTTCTCCAGGACTGAAGTTAGATCTGAACCAAGTCTCCATTATGTTCAAGTATAACACAGCACAAAGGCTGCCATTGCTAATATATGCCCCTTTTACCCACAGAAAAATGGCCAAAATGCTCTGAAAGATTAAAAGAAAGCTTGACAATACCCCCTCCCCCATACTATAGATATGCTATATTAGACAAACAAGACAATATATTTACAGATTTATGTATTGCCAAATTAAGGGGTAAAAATCCATTGTTATAAAATCAATAGAGAATCTGATCCCTCTGGTCCTCTACTTGCTCAAGTCCTACTGAAGTAAAATAATAGTGCTTGTGTTGGCAAGGCACTTCAAGGACTGAGCCAAGGAGCACATTGATCTGCTAGCTAAGCACCTAAAAATAAACATTAAAGTCAATTGCAGGCTTGCTCATCCCATTGAATGGATAGAACTCATAAAAACTAGAATCAAAATAAAATAAATTGCTTATGTTACAAAGTGTAAATTGATTCTAAGCATCTTGTGTATTATGGCACAATTGGGATAAGAGAATACAAGATACACTTGAATTTACTGCTCATGTCTATTAAAAAGAAAACAGCTCAGTTAGATATATGTTAACAATTGAAATTTCAAGCTAAAGCTGCAGTCCTAAACTCATTTGAATTGGCAGTGTCCTACCATGAGGCAAGATGAAGCAGATCTTAGATATCATATCATATCATAACATATCATATGGCACCAGGTTCAAATCTCATTCCGCTGGGTGACCTTGGGCCAGTCACGCATTCTCAGCCTAACCTACATCACAGTTGTTGGAGGGATAAAACGGAGGAGAGGACAGTTATGTAAGCCACCTTGAGTTTCTATTGACAAGAAAGGCGGGACATTAATAAAGTAACTAATACTGCAATCCTATGCAGAGTTACACCATTTCAGTGAGCTTAAACTGGAGTAACCCTTTTTAGGACTGCACTGTACATAAATAAAAATAAACTAAAAGACATTGTTTCCTTTATTATAGTATTTTTAATTGGAGCAAGGGAGAGGTTCCTTTGGATTTTTACATGCAGGTGTTTGGGATTAATTCTGGTTAGCTGGTTAAACTTTTTAAAGATCAAGTGAAAAAGAAACAAAAGCTGAAACCAGAGTTACTACATACATCCAGACAAATGTCCATTTAATGCCAGCTCTTTAAAACTGCTTTGGCGCCTGAAGGAAAATAGATTTATTTATTTATTTATTTATAGTCCATATTTGTTGCTGAGACTCAAGGTGGATTACACAGTGTGATTAAGTACAGTTAATTTGAAGGGAATTTCAATAAACAATGTAATAGGTTTATAAATACACATTGACAAGATTTAAAACCAGAAGAAATCCAATACAGAGTTGAGTTTTTGAAAGGTTTTTCACAACTCAAGAAGAAGAAGAAGAAGAAGAAGAAGAAGAAGAAGAAGAAGAAGAAGAAGAACCTTGATTAAAGCTTCATTAACTGTGGGACTATAGTGTTTTATCCTTCAGGAATGTAAAATCTTTAAAAAATCCATTTGCCTTCAGAAGTCAAAGATAGTTTTACCTTTAAGGTGTGTGAAATATTGAAAAAAAAATTGTTTGCCTTCAAAAGCCAAAATGAGTTAATGAGCCTGTGTGAAAGCCCTCCTCCCTTATACCACCCAGACCTACCCCAAATAGCAGATAAAAACTAAATTCATGACTTCCCTGGTTCCATGGGCCCTCAGGGTGACCAGAGCTTCTGGGATGTAGTCAGCCTAGTCCCTGCCACTCAGCAGCCTTGGACAAACTGAGGAAATGACTGAGGAAATATAATTTCCAAGGGAAGTTTTCAGAATTCTCCTCTTCCAAATTTCTTCCTGGATTTTAGAATTACAATTATTTATTCTTTTTTTCTGAAGTAGAACCAAATTTTGTGTACAGTACTAGTAAACTACGATCCTGCAAATGATACTGTTCTTTGGCAGCAGGGGGAAAATGGAAAAGATGCTTCAAACTGGTGTTAAAAAACAAAAAGGCAAGAATTGTTTAAGGTTGTATTTCTCCCAGAAGCCAATATTTTACAAGAAAGAAAAATCAATTAGGACATACTGTCATGTTTTACTTGAAAGTTTAGGTTCAACACAGAGTTTTTAACATGTTGTCAGTCAGAACAGGTGATACAAATAAAACATTGCTTGTTTTATGCTAACTTTCTTGTTTTGTCTCTTTTTGTAGTGAACACCCTCTGCATATTTCCATGTACTGGCCCTTGCTGACATGTCAAATCTAAGGTAAGATGAGTTTAGGTTCCATCTTCAGAATCAAACTACTTGCCATATGGAGAAGGGGGGAAAATGCCCAGGAGACCATGTTCAAGCCATTTGGAATCGTAAACTGTAACTTGCTGAGCTGTGGCTCAGTTGTGGAGCATCTGATTGGCACACAGAAGATCCCAGGCTCAATCTCTGGCACTTCCACTTTAAAGGATCAGGTAATAGGTAATGGGGAAAACTTCTGCCTGAGGTCATGAAGAACCACTGCCAGTCTGAGTAGAAAATACTGCCCTTGATAGACCAATGGTCTGATTCAGTATAAGGCAGCTCCATCTGACATATTCTCTGAAAGGCTCTCTACACAAGACATCTTACAGGGGGATGCTGAAGTGACTCTCTACACAAGAAGCTTTGGCACGTGTTTGTCAAGTGTAGGGAGACACAATGTTAGCCAGGAAGAGTAGTTTTAAAAGACAGAGCTGGTGGAAATCACTCCTCAGAGGGTTTGTTAATTTCATCTTCACCTCCCCGAAGGCTCTGTCAATTTCACCTCTCCAGTCTAAAACTGTATGGGATCGCAACCAGAGGGCAGCAAATATTTATAATAATAACAGACAACCTTGTATTCTCTCACATGCCACACTTTTTGGAGTATCTATGAGATTTAAAAAATGTTTGTAATAGGGATAGTGCTTGAGACACAGTTCAAATCCTCTGCAGTATGCAGAAGTCACTCAGTTTTCCGGATTCTGGCAATTGACTTCAAAATGTTCAGGTTCCCTAGATGATTTGTTTTGTGCATTTAACTGTTAACATTGCTTCATTACTATGCCTCATTTACTTTATTTTGTTTTATTACTTTATTCTATCTGGGCTTCCCAAAACATGATTTGGAAAAATCAACTTGTAAAAGCCCAGGAGTTTTAAAATTCATCACTCATCCAATTAAGCAATGTGCCCTGTAGCATGTGTTATGTTAAACAAACAATCATAAGTTTCACATCACCCACTGAACACATTCATTGCTTCATTTTATGTAACATCATTTGATGGAATCATGATTTATGACACAATGATTTCACTTCAGAAGTTATTGATTTTATGATAAATTTCATTACATCTTGATTGCATTCTGCCTGAAACTTACATTAGACATCAATATTTATAGCCACAAAATTAAAAAGAAATGAATCTTCACAAAATTTGTCTAATGTGAAGTTACCAATAAATAATGTCAATTATGTATAGAATAAATGCCAGTCATTTCAGCTCAGGGAGAGAATATAGACCATGATTATTTCATACAACGGTTGGAGCCAAAAAGTGGGAATAAGTGATACTTATAAAAATGATAGTTTTCAGAGACATTGTCAGGTTTTTAGGGCTTAGTTACTTTTTGTTAATCTGGTACATTTTTGCCCATGAATCGGTCCAATTTCATGCTTAGAACTCCAAGCATACAATTTGGCCCTAAAGCTGCTGGAAAGTGGAATGCAGACAAGGTCCCTGCACCATTTTCCTGATCAACCCCCCCCCCCAAAGCAGCTTTGATCCCTGGCAGGCAAAGAGGATAGGCACAATACAGTCAATTTTGTAAGGTTAATGCATGCAGTCTCTATAGTTTGTATCCTGCTTTACATAGAGTCTCTCTACATGAGATGCTACGGTGCATGTTCATCAAATGTAGTGAGACACAATGTTAGCCAGGGAGTGTAGTTTAAAAAGACAGAGCCAGTGAAGATCACTCCTCAGAGGGTTTGTTAATTTCATCTTCACCTCCCCAAAGGCTCTGTCAATTTCACCTCTCCAGTCTAAAACTGTGTGGGATTACAACTAGAGGGCAGCAGAATGGAAATGGGCTGGAGCTGCCTTCCAGACATGGTTTTGGACCTTGAGAGGTTATAATGGGCTGAAGTTTCCCTTCTGGCATTTCACAGCCCCTTCACATAGTTCCAGTGTATAGCAAAGTCTTTGCTCTGCTGCTGGCTCTGTCTTTTTAAACTACCCTTCCTGGCTAACATTGCATCTCCCGACACATGTTCTTCACATGTCAGATACCTCATGTAGAGAGACTCATAGAAGCCAGTTATCCTGAAAGGCCAACAAACAGGTCTTAGAGGCTCAGGCCTTCCCCCAGTGTTGCATCCTAGAACTGGTGTTCAGAAATACACTGCCTCTGAATGTGGAGATTCCCTTTAGTCACTACTGGATTTTTTTAATTGGAGAAATGGCATTTGAGAAGAATTAACTCACCAGTATCCCAAATTCCCAGCAGATAACTCACTTGCATGGTAAAGGAAGGCTCTGCATTCCTTCTGCATGGTAAAGGAAGGCTCTGCATTCCTTCTGGTGTTCTTCTCATTTTGAGATAGGGTTCTTTAGCTTTTTTGTCCCTGGCGCACATTTGTATACACACACACACACACACATACACACACATCCTACTAAGCCACAAAAATGTTTGCAAAGTTCTAATAATTCAAAGAAACATTCACAGTGCAAGATAACAATGTATAAGTGGTTTACAGTATAGAAAAGTAAGGACATTGAAAAGCCAGGCATATCAGTTGGTTTGCCACACTATTCCATATTGGCTCCCACCCTATGTATGATAGATTTGTGGGGATGGGAAGGAGATTAAACATCTGGTACTCCAGTCACAAAATGCCAGCAATATGTGTTATCTGGTTCTATCTTTTACATGCCTTTCCTTTATTGAAAAAAGTGGCAAAGGGATTCGTTTTCGTTTTCGTGGCCATGTCGGACGCTCCTCTTCGCAGGTCCGAGAGGAAACGTCCGAGCAGCCTGACCGGGCGGCTGATCTGCAAAGATTAGCCCCCAGGACTCCCAGGGAGGGAGTCAGGGTCCGGGACGCTGCGGGAAGAGCCCTCTGGCAAATCGAGGCAGGGGGTAAATTGCCCGTTTGTCCCCATGGAGGCCGGCAGACGTGCGCGGCACCTTGCGTGCTGCCAGGCCACGGAAAACGGCAAAGAACAGGACTAGGCGGAATCCTGTAAGTAAGCGAATCCCTTCTGTTATTACAAGTGTATGCGAAGGAGTGATGGGATCTGAAGTTAAGAAGACTCGGATTTCTTCCCCCTCGCTGAGTTTCAGAAGGTTGGTGGTCCCCCCCCCCCTAAAATGGCAGCGAAAAAGCAGAGTCCCGCTTTGGGCAAGTCAATTTCGGCTGCCCTGCAGGGAAAAGCGGAGTCGCTCGAGGAATTGGTGAAAAGGTCGGTCATCGAAGCCATAAAACCCTTTGTTGACAAGCTGAATTAAACAGATCAAAGGGTGGGCTTAATTGAGAGCGATGTGAAAGCCATTAAGGAAGCAGTGGGGGGGCAGAGAAGTCTGCTCGGGAAAATGCGTCACCCATGAGAGCAATGAACAAGGAGCTAAAGCTGGTCGAAAACCAGCTGATCAGGCTGCAAGTGGAACGAACACAGACTGTTTTGCATCTCCAGAATGTTAAAGAGGAGGAAAACGAGGATTTAAGGGAGCTTGCCTCGGAATTATTTACGTCACCCGCGAGGGCAACTAAGGAAGAGGTAAAAAGCGCCATTTTGGAAGTCCGTCGGGCTTCTTCAAAATATGCAATGAAGCGGCAGCTGCCTCGCAAGATTTTTATTGAGTTTTCATCTAGGAAGGTCCGAGACACTATCCTATTTAACTCATATAATGCAGACTTGGACTTTCTGGGAAATAAAGTCAAGATACTGAAGGACGTTCCATTTCTAGTTCGGAAAAGAAGATTTAAGTACAAAAAGCTCGCGGCTCTCCTGAGGGAACGAGGGATAAAGTATAAATGGCTATTTCCGGAAGGAATTTGGTTTAATTATAAAGATCAAGCCTACAAGATAAACTCAGAGGATCAGCTAAGGGATTTTGTGGACAAAAATCAAGAATTCAGGCAAGATACCATGCAAAATGAAGAAGACTCGAAGCCTGAAGGGAGGGGGGAGGCAGTGAGCGCAGTGGCTGTAGCTGCTCAGAGAGAACTGCGTCCGAGGCCCAGGGTGGGGGAGAAGAAAATTTAATATGGGTTGTATTTTGTATTTTGCAAGGTCAACCACTCCATCATTACTTTATGAAGGTTTAAATTTTTAACTATGGCAGTATGAAGGGAAAACATTGTAGTGTAGTGTTTATTGTTTGTATGTAACCTCCCCCCTTTTTCCAGCCCTCCTTCCCCTTTTCTTTCTTCTTTCCCTTTTCCCCTTTCCTAGTACTTTTGTAGTTTTTTTGTAGGTTTTTGTTTTAGATATTAAAAATAAAAAAAAATTCAAAAAAAAAGAAAAAAGTGGCAAAGGCATTTGTTAACTGATGTGCCCATTCTCAAGGACAAATTACAGGCATCTTCCTATTGAAGAAAATGCCCAAAAGTCACTGTGTTGAGGGACAAATAATAATGATAATAACTGCACCTACATGCTACTCTTCTAGACAGATTAGTGCTCCACTAAGAGCTATGAACAAAGTCAGTGTTATTATTTTCCTCACAATACAGCTGGGGCAAAGAGGAGTGGCTGACTCAAGGCCACCTTCTGAACTCATGGAAATAGTGGGATTTGAACCAGTATAGTGCTGACTCACAGTCCAACCACTTAACCACTATGCTACACAAGCTCTCATAAAGTTTGTATGAGTGGGCCCTAAAATTCTTTATACCAAAATGGGTAGCTTGTCACTTCCTGCATTATGAGATTTTCATAGAATTGGAATAGACCTTTTGGTTTTGTGGTATATATCTAAAAGGCATTTCCTTCCTTTGCTTCCCTTGATGCCTTTTAGTCTCTGACCTGTGACTTGGCTTCACCAGCAAGCTGTAGTGAAGAGAAGAATTCTTTGGTCCACCTGTAATATGTGTAAACAACGACCAGCCCTTTACATTAAGGTCATGTTTCCCAGAACAAAGGTGAGAATATAAAGAGTCAGAGCACTTTGGAAAGTCTACATTGGACAGACTTTGTGCAGGGAATGTGACTGTCTTCTTCTTTAGGCCAGAGGCCCATGCTTTACTAAACTGGCTGAATATAGCAAGAAGCTAATGGGGAATTCATGCAACAATGGCAACATTTATGCTGGAGAATGTGGGAATGGGAGGTCCCCAGGTAGGACTAATAAATTGGCAGACAAGGCCACATACAACAAATTTCCAATATGGAAATATATTGGAAAATTACCCCTCAAACACTCAAACTAATTTCCAACGTCTAGATTCCTGTAAATGTGAAACTTCCTTTCACAATGCAAGATTTCTCTGTCTACATTTTTCTCCATATCAACAAAATAACAAAGAAATTTTGATCTTCATCCTTTACTTGGAAGGGAACAGGATAGAAGTTTGTAAAATTATTCACAGTGTGGAAAAATTGGACTGAAAGATCTTGTTTTCCTCCTTCCAAAATATTAAAATTCAGGGCACCCATTGAATTTTGGGACAACCAGAAGAAAATCATCACATAATGAGTAATTAAATGATGGAACATACTACCATGGGCTGTGATTGATGGCATTTAGCTTAAATGGCTTTAAAATGGAATTGGACAAATCAAGGAAGACAGATCTATGGCTGAATGGGACCAGCACTTTCAGATGAAGTATAACTCAGAATGCCTGTGCTGGAAGATAGCAGCAAGGATGTGTTTTGGCTTCCATTTCCCTGCTGTGGGCCTTCTAGTGCATGTAGACAACCACTATGGACAACAGGATGCTACAATATATGAAATATTGGTATGATCCCACTAATGACCCTTAACAATCACTGTGAACTGAGAATGAAGTCATATTTTGAGCTGGTGATTTCCATTTATATTCTTATTTGGTATTTCCGTCACACATTTCCCCTCTCACACAATGCTTGTTCACTGAAAGTGTCCAAGGATGGCCACTGCGGCTGAGTCCTGGACGAGCAGAAGCAGCAGCACACTCCACCCGCCCACCGATCATACTTACCAGGCGGAGTGCGGGCCCAGCCAGCTTCATCAGCAGGCTGGCACAATGGAGGGCAGTGGTCCTACGGCCACAGCTGGGAGCTTGAGGGGCGAGCCAGCCACAGCACAGCTTCCCCGGCTGTCGTGACCCTCATGACAGCAGCCAAACAGCTGAGAGGTGAGAAAGCAAGGCAGTGCAGCCCTCCACCGCACCCTGAAATGGCAGGCCAACACCGCATTGCCCGGCGAGACGCCGGCCCCACGCAGGACCAGGGAGCCCACCTTCCTGGGCAACACCCCTGCAGACCCTGAGGATAGTGGCGATTCACCTGAAGGGCCCACCAGTAAGGGAGGAGACTCCAGTGGAGGGAGGAATGTGGCCCTATCAGCAGCATAGGTCAGGGCAGGACCAAAACCTATGGCCACACCTGGTCCAGGTGTTGGGCCTCACCCTGGGGCCAGGATTGTGGGATTGGGCAGGGTTGGCACTAAGGGGAGGTATAAAGAAGGGTTCCATTCCCCCGACCGGGGAGGAGAGAAGATAGGAGTTGGCTTCTGACGCAAGAGACTGCTCCTTGGGTACCTGTTGGATTGTAAGACAAGCTGCCCAAGCCCATGAACCCCTTTCTGAGGCCTGTGGGGACAGCCTTCTCCTGCTATCAGGGCCACTAGGACCAGCCAAGCAGGCAGTTGGGGCCAGGAACAGGGTTGAACCCGCTTGTGGAGGGGCCAGCACAGCCACCCCATCGCCACTGGCATCAATGGACCTGCCTAACCGTAACAGAAAGGAAGCAATTTGATCAATAAGAAAGGATAATTTTACCATCACATGTCTAGGTCACTATTTGGTCATCTCAGTCCACTCCTGGATTTACAGCCAATGATCTATTTCTCTAATCAGGTATTTACAGTTCAGCGAACTTTTATGATCATTTTTTAAGTGGAAAGGTGATGCTTTCTGAAATTGTCATTTTATTATTCATTCTTACAGATGTGCTAGCTCAGAATCTGAGACAGAAGCAAAGCAATGTAAAATTCATTTTCAGTGGTTGTATTTCTTGTAACTGGATATTAATTTTACCACAAGGGGATGCATTTATAAGAACAAGTAACTATAAAAGTATTACAAAAACATATAACCTTGTATTTTCTTGTCCAAAAAATAGATTTATAGACTTAGCCTTAGAGTCAAACTAGATGTGACATTGGGAGATCTATAAATGGATCAGCTGGTGGGAGGAGGGGCTAGATCAAGGCTTAGTCATACTTGTTTCACCCTGTTACCCAAATCCGTCCCTGTTGTGTAAGAGCAGGCATGTGAACAGTGTCCTCTACATGTGTAAATCTATAACAATTATGCCATGAGTGGAATTGTTTGAGTCTAGTGTATACCCAGTTGCCAGTTTGATGCAACGACTCTTCAAGAGAAAGAGGAAGAACAGAGACAGACACTTAACAAGCAAGTAATTGTATTACTCTGTCCTAGACACAGAATTGAAAGATGGGAGGCAAAATGGTGGTATTCCAGACAGCAAGACTATTCAAAAGACAATGATACAGTCCAGTAAAAACTATTCACAATTTGCACTGTCCTAGTGTATTATCTTAAGCTTATACCCAATTATACTTATTTTTAACCCAAAATGTGTTCTTTCCATGTGGCTAATCCAAAGAAATCTGGAGAGAAAAGAAAGTTGTGGGGTTTCAGTGTCAGCAGTGGAAAAAAGTTCAGGAGCAGAGCCAACTACAAAAATGGGGGTCACAGTTAGGGATTTGCAACAAGAAAGTTTCCATTTCAGTTTTGGTTCTGGACAATTCCAGGATCATTCCATTCATTACTGGTTTGTTCTAGATTGGTCAATGCCAGCTCAGAACTGATCTGTTTGGGTTTTTTTTTGTTTTGCTTTCATGAGTTTCAGCTCATTGTCCATGCATTAGCCATGCATGTGCAAACACACGTTCTTCTTTTCAAAGGTGGGTGGGGAAATGAGGCTGTTTTTGCATGCAATGGCACCAAAATTGCACAGAACACAGTCCTCCCTCTAAACCAGGGAATCACACAACAATGGGACCTGTGTTTATGGATCCTGAGGAATGTTTGGGGGAAGGCATGCATCAAGTTGAGTGTGAGCACACACTGACTTTTCTAATGAGGGGTGGGGTGGTGTAGGGAAACTAGGCTTTATTTGTACTTAACCAAAAACCACATCATCCCCAAATCCTTTGATCCAATGAGTTTCTCTTCAAGCACATGAAAACTCACACAACAGTGGACCTCAAAGAAGGCACATGTTGGCCAGGCACACATAATGGGAAACTTACTCGTAAAGCAGTGCCAGCATGGTATACCAGCATGGTGCACAAGCAGGAAAGTGCTGTGTTGTGAACTTACACAGTGCAGCAAAATATTGCTTCTTTATGATAAAAATTGCTTCTTTATGATAATGACAAAACTAATTAATCATTACCTTTGAGTCCTGCTGTTATGCCATGTTTCCCTGTGCTTTGTAGTTTTGTTTCTACAATGATGGGTGGGTGAATCCTCCTCTGCTTTGTAGCAGCCTGGGAGAGTCGTTGCTCCTGTTTAATCCTGCTGGCCTATCCCTGCACCATACATAAAAGTGCATAGAAAGGAAGGGCTGGATGTTGTTTTTTCCTTCATGTGAAAGAGAGGGAGGATGGCTCTCCCCACCCCCTATTTTTTCCTAGTAAAAGTGGTAGAATGGACAGGTTGTTAGCTGCAGTCTACCTTTCCAACTAAAACTGTTAACCCAGAGTTAGTTGAAGAAGATGACAAAATGGCAGGAAAAGCTGAACAAAAAGATACCCTTGCTGTGCCAAAAAATAAAAAAAAATCTAGTCAGATTTGTCCTTCCATATGGAATGCTTATCTGGAAAGACTTGGGTGTGCATACATGTGTGAGTGCAATACATATGCATGCTACCTCCACATCATTTAACGCTGAGTTAACAGTTTTAATCAGAAAAGCCCTCAAAGCCAGAAAGCTTTCTGGTCAAGATGAAATTCCTCCTGGTGCTCCTTGACCCATTATCTTTGGAGAACGTCTTAAGTCATGAGTGCTCTGGCACCTAAGTGAAGGACAGCAGCAGGAGAAGGCCACGGAATGGGCACCAACCAGCTCCACAGCTCCACAAGGACTTCCTCAGTGGAGCTATCTCTTAATAATTGCTATTTCTTTCCAATTTTCACCCTAATCTACATAACATAAGCCTTTGTGGCAGCTGGGGACTCAGAAGCTACAAACCCACATGGGCACACCCACGTGAATGTTACCATCCTTTTCTTGCATTGCCTAGCAAATGCTGAAGAAAAATGCACTCATGTGTGCCACACACATCCCCTTCCTACCAACAGAGTTAACACTAAGGGTTCAGTCTCTGCCCTTTGGAGCCAACTGGTTGCATGATGAGTGCAGACAGACTTGCCGTTAAGAAAAACAAGATGCTGCTGGATGACTCCCCCAAGAACTGCCTGGCCTGCCTCTGCAGCCTCTGCATGGTTAGTACTGAGATGAAACACACAACCTTTTTGGTGGGTGGGGTTACATCCGTGGAATGTAGGAGAAGTAGTACTATTATTTGAACTTAGCACAGAATGAAGATTCCTGATGGCATAGCATCAAGATTATAGATCCAGATGCCCATTGGTGGAATATGGGTTGTACTTTGATTGGAGCAACTTTACGATCCAAGTCCCAGGTAATAAGAGGGACTGGAGTCAAGCTCTCATATGATTGTTCATACTTTCTGTTGTAGATGGAGAAGAGTATGTAGAAGAGTATGTAGGTGATGTAAGGAGGAAGGGGAATGTGTCCAGTTGCAGGTGATAGAATTAACTTGGGTAGCAGGCGTGACTCAGACCTGCTGACAGTGGTCAGGAGATGGGCTAATGGCCCTTCCTGGATTCTCAGTTGAATTACTGGAGAAGTCTACATTGTGAGGAAGATTCTGAGAGCCTAAATTTGGATCAGTACTCATGGTCATAGTGTGGGGTGCTTTAAAGGGCCACACAAAAGGCTTCTTGAAAGCACCTTGAGAAATAGAAGTCTTAATCAAGATAACCTGCATTGCTATCAAAAGGATGACTTCCCTTATGCCCCTGACTTTGGAAGGCCACATGTTATTGAGCTGCAAGAGAGGATCTTGGGCTGCAAAAGAGTCACAGGTCTCAGTGTGTGGGGGGAGGGTCCATTTGTTTTTTAAACTTCAATCCCATCCTTGGAACAATTATTTCTACTGGTGGAAGAAGGAAAGGAAACACACAGTGTGTTTATTACAGGTCAATATTTCGTCACCCACCAACTTTGTTAACAGTCAGCATTTAATTCTGTGTTTTCAGAAAGACAAACAAGCCTAATTCTTGCAGTGTACTCCAGCTGATATTTCAGACACTTAACAAACCTTTTAAATGCCTGGCTCCACTAAAGCTGTTAAACATTACTGTATAGTTTCCACCATCCCTGCTGCTTCTTGACACAACTGCCAGTTTTAATAATGATTCGGAGAAAAATCATCACTTAGAGGTTACGGTTTCCTCGGTCTATTCAAATGTACATGTCCACCTAATCTATTCCAGCTGAGTACACAAGAGCAACAGGTGAAGCAGACTTTCTTAGATGTAGTATATCTTCACATATCTTTTTAAAGATTCAAAAGCTGCTTTTTTTAAAAAAAATCATACCCACTAAGATACTGTTATTACTGGGAGCTTAATAGTTCAGTGAAGAGCTGCCACATGCTGCTGCAGTGAAGAGGGTTATAGTTTGCCTACTGCCATTTATCACATTATTTACCTTTCAGTGCTTGTCTGTCACAGATGTGCATTTGTGCTTTCAATATGAGGTCTTTGGATAGACAGTACTGATGTGTTACAGATATGAGAAGTACAAAAGCTGCATCCCTCCTTCAGGGTTTATAATCCCAATAGATATCTTTGGATGTGACCAGCTGGAGTTAGTTTAATGCAGTGCATGTACACTGCTCACAAAACCAACCCATGTCAAAATTACATTCAGGAACACAAAGTGTTTGATCACTTTAACTCACATGAAGCCATCTCCAGCTGCTTGCATTTCTGACTTGATTTGTTCATGGTTTGTGAACATCTTTATGGTATCAGTTTTCAAGGATTGTTTGTTATGTTAACTTTGACTTTCAAAGCCACTCTGTGGCTAAATATCTATGAAAGTGTAGTGTCAGAACTGATATATATATATACTATATGCATTTGGGAGAAAAGCTCTGGGTAGGGCAAGAATTTTGAAGCAATTCTTTCTCAGAATTGCATATTATACCACGTACATTTTGTAAGCTCTATTGAAAAGATTAAAACATTCAAAGGTACTTCTTAAAGTTGGATATATGAATCCATTTCAGAATCAGACATGCTTTTCCCTCAGTGAAATATCTTCTTGTTTCAGCAGAAGACTGTTTGCACTGGTTAAATGTACCACCATCTTAGTGCAATGTGGCACTTACAGCAAGCAGCAGCTGCTCAAGCTGGGGGCCGTGCTTGCCTCCCTGGAAGGAGGCAGCCTTGTTCCCAGTCATCCGGGTCTTCAGCCAGGGGGCAGAGCCAGCAGCCTTGTTAGGCAGCTCCACTCCCCTGGCTGCAATTGCTTCACTTGCTCTGCCCACCCTCCTCACCCTGTGTTAGTGGAGAATTAGCCAGCTGTTGTTACCAGAGCCAGATAGGATTTTTTCCCCCTTAATCCCAAATTGGCTCTGAGAAAAAGTAGTTTTTCACCTACATTGCACTATTTGCAGTGGTTGGAGTAATTTGCAACAGTGGTGCCTATTAGGGTGTCACGGGCAGGATAGAGTTTGGGGATAGGGATCGGGTTGGTGAGCACCCTTGGCACTTCCCCATTCATGGGGAAATGGGGTTTGCCAGGAGTGGCTGGTACTGCTTGTGATGGCTGCCAGCTGAAAGGGCAGACTGCCTGGGGGAACCCCATGTGCAAGTCCATCCCTCACTGCTGTACAGCTGAGGCTTTAGGAGCTTGAACGGGGGGAACCAAATTGCCTGGCCAGCTGGGTCCCAGCCATGCACACAGATGGCTCACGCCCAGGGCAGAGGGGCTCACCCAAACAGGTCAAGGCAGAGATCTAGCTGGGACCCCAGGGCTTGACCTGTACCACTAGTCAGTTTGGTTGATGTTGTATTAATCAAGTGGCCCTTAGTTCCAAGGCTGTTGTCTCTCTCTTCATTCCAACTAGGGTGGCAATGGATCTGCAGGATTCAACCCACATCTTCAGACATAATCAGGGAAGGCCCCAAATGTACGGTACTAGGTTAGAATCATTTTCTCTGACAAGCATTTTATAAGCATTATAATTTGGGTTGTTGTTTTTTTTACGAAGTACCATTCAGTGCAGGTTTCTCACTCCGTCTGCTGTTCCTGAGGCCTAGATTGCTTCTCTAATTCACATTTTTCTACTTTGCTCATCTTGTCTCATATTTTTTTCTGTTTTGTTTCTTTGTTTTCCAGAGCTGTACAAAGTTAGAAGCAGGAACATGGTTATGCACTGCACAATGGCATGGTCTGCAGATGCTAATAAACCTTATTGGTATTTGTGATAAGATTTGCACAAATAAACCTCGGTGTTTTCTGAATAAAATACTACACTTCATGGCATTTTGCATCTCTTGCTTGGTGACCCAAACCAATATTTCACATACCAATTTCACAGCAAAATAACATTACAGATATTTCCAAACAATAAATGGTTGTTTATTTACAGGCTGGGGATGCAAATATAAAACATGGATTTTTTTTAAAAAAGCCTCCATCTCACCTTTAATTCTGGGCATGTATGTCACATTACTAGGGGGCTTAAGCCCATATAATTATGTTCAGAAATGTGCCATTGTTTTAAAAGAGTACTTGTCAAATGGATTTTTTTTTTAAAGAAAGGCATTACTGAAAGCAAAGATTACTGTTTAACTTTTGTAGTAGAAAACAATCTTTAATGGAAATATATTAGAAATCCAAAAAGATGGATTTTGTATTAAAAAGCTACTTCTATAATAAAGCCTTTTTGATGACAATATCCTTTATAGACTTAGTGCTCCTAGAATCCCTCCCCCAATTCTCACTTTAATAAACAGTTTTTATTGCTGATTTATGAGAAACGCTTGATTCATGCACGAGAAAAGAAACTCTTCATGCCCAAATCTCTAGTATATTGCTTTCTGCACAATACTAGCATCTCTTTCCATTATTTATTTATTTCCAAATCAAAGAGATAATAAAACTATGCCAACTAGCTCTGAGGTTAATCACAGTTGGATTTATTTCTCTCGAGTGAAAATATATATATAATTCTATGCATGACATATATTGTGGTCTCTGGATTTAGTCCCCTCCCTCTGGTCTTGTTTTACTGCTGTTGCCCTTTCAGCCAAGGGGTGTGTGATCACAGAAGTTTGTAGTACAACAAAGTTAACCAAAGTTATTCAGGTTCTCCTAGTTTTGTTCCACTAAATTAATCCAAAATAATGCACTCCATCTGGTGGGTAACCATGCCAGAAAACTTTAGGGGACTCCATATCACAATCACCCTGAGGACTCAAAATAAGTGGTTGGAGACCAATGAACTAGGGCTTTCTTTAGGTTACCATCATTGACAATGACCCAGATCATGTTAGCTGTATGACTAATTGATGAAATCATCTGATTAAACATCTCTTGGAAAAACAAAGACAACTCTACTGATTCCATTGAAATGCTATTGCTGAGGAAATGGTTGATACTAAAAGCTGGCAGTCTAGCCTCATCAGGCATCAGCCCTCAGAATATATCTCTGCACTGGTTTGATGCACAACTGTGTTATCCCATACCAAGTGTTGCAAAGGTTGCTTGAACACCTGCTTTTTCAGCTCATGTACTATTCACTAGGGGCAATTAGGCAGTTGATTAATCAACAGACAGTTTGGCTATTTGCAGGAGCAGGATACTTGCAGTCATCAGAGCCTGGCTGGCAGTTGATGAGGGATCGGCTTCTGATATCCCGCTGGAGAAGTTGTGCTGTGCACCCCAAAAAGAACTTTGAGTGAGGGGGAATCAGGAGCAGACCCTTAGATGATTTCAGGGATCAGCTGGAAGTCAGGTTCTTCTGGTCTCCAGGACTTGCTGAGATGCAGAAAAATTAAGGGGGTCAGAAGCCCAACTGATTCCCTTCTGGAACTGAAGGCATAACTTTGAATATTAGGGTTCTGTTTGTTGGCTTAGAAGTCTGGTTTGGTGTTTAATTTTTGCTGCTTGTTCTTCTGAGGAGTTGATTTATCCTGTTGTGGGAAATGGGGGGTTGTTGTTAAGTGTGAGGTGCTTTGGTTTGGCTTTTACTTACTATAGTTAGTTTTTATTTTGCTGCTCTGTATTACCAAAATAAACAAGAAAATGAATTTGGTATTTGGGGAATACCAATCCCACCCCCCAGTTTAGTATCACCGAACCCAAGTTTACTGATTTTTCCCGTGCGCACCCCTGATTCCAAGAATGCTCAAAACACTCAAATGAGAAGGGACTGAGCTGATTTGTGTTACTCTATATTGGCCAAGCAGGCCATGGTTCTCAACCTTGGTAGAACTGTTGGTGCAAACACCATAGATAACAGCTCAGATGAGGGAGCAGAAGTCCCCCCCCCACACACACACACCTGAAACTGCTTGAGCTACAGAGAACAAGAATATTCTGCTCCTTTCCCCTGTAACTCAAGCTGACATTATAGATGGAGGAGAAAAGAGCACTCCTGTTCTCCATATCCCAATCGTTTCCTGGGATTTCAGCCTTGATAGAATAGACAGAGACATGGTTGATATGGCAGAAACACCATTTTCCATGCTGAGGCTTCATTACCTGAAGGTTAGTGGATAGAGGTGAGAGAATGAATAAAATAGTATCTGTCTACACTTGAACAATGAATTGTTTGGATGGAGAAGCCAGGCCAGAGTCAGCTGCTTTATTGGACCAGTTGATTCTGTAGCCCTTTACAGATGTTATGGATTGGGAACCTACCAACTGCAATCACCATGTTCTGTGAACAAGGGCAACATATATTTACCATGTATATACAGCTTCAGTATGTGTGAACTGACAACATATACACAAAAAACTTGTGGCTGTTACATGCAACTGTAATGTCCAAAAAGGGTTCCTGCTGCTCACTGGTGTTAATCCCTGTTGAGTTTGGCGATGTAGAACCATCTGATGTGGAGGGGTACAGAGCTGCACAGAACACAGCAGCAGCAGTTTCCTCCCCCCTGGAAGCTGCCACAGTGCTATATGGAGCTGCTTGATCTCTCAGTTCAAGATCCTCAACACTTCACAGTCCCCTTATACTGCCATTTTGATCAGCAAACAGTTCTGTATATGCACGACTCCTCATCATTGCTGCCCTGTAGAAAGGAAAGAGGATGTCTGGATCAGAGCAGGATGTCTTCCGATGGTGTTTTGCAGTGAAACTACTTTAAATCAAGGTTTTACAATGTTTTACAGTGATGCAAACCTTAGTGGAAAATATTTGCTTGAGTGCATCTACAGTCAGCAGTTGATGCCACAGCCATTGTAATGGAGCAGCAGTTGAAACAGCCAATTCCATGCCTTCTGCTGTGAAGTAACTCTTAGGATAGGTATGCTAGTTATTTTAGAGTCAACAATCTGGAGATGTCAAAAATAAAGACTTTACAAGAAGAGCCCTAGGTGAAACACTTGAGACAGCAGCTGTAACATTTCTGTTTTTCTCAAACTGTTTGCTTATAAAAGGCTCTCCACTGGCAGTTAATGCCTCATGGGGATTTCTGTGTTTGTTTAACACCACACGGTTGTATTGACAGCAAAGCTCCATTATAAACACTGTACCTGAATGTAAGTGGACTTCCTTGAACTACTGCATGTACAATTACCTAGTAGGGTAATTCTAAGACTTTAGGGATTTAGGAGAATAGGAAAGGTCAACAAGAGGTGTTACTGTTAGATCCAAAAACTGTATCCTAAAAAATATTTTCTGCTTGGTAAAATTCAGTATATTTTTAATGATTGATCATTGTCCTTTTATGTCCTTTTAGCAGACTACACAGATTAATAACATTTTTTTTTACATATTCACTTATTAGTTCATTGCAATCAGTTCAAGAAATTACAGCAGGGAAAAACTAATTTTATGTCAATATGATAATTGTAAGCCATTGTAACCAAACTAATTGTAAGCCATTGAACCATCCTTTCAGATATTTCACGTATACTACTATATAAAAGGCTAAGCGTATTCAAGACAACTCACTTCCTACCCTGATATGCCTCCAGAGAGTGCTGCTGTGGAGGGAAGCCCAGATGAGGCAGCCAGATCTCCAGAGAGTGCACCATGGTGGAAAGCCCAGGCTAGGATCAGATGTAGAGCAGACAGCAATGCCTGCCCTCTGCCTTCACCTAGCTGGGATCAGGAGCGGAGCAGGTGGCAATGTCCTCTACTCATCTTCACCCAGCTGGGATCAGGAGTGGAGCAGGTGGCAATGCCCACCCGCCGCCTTCACCCAGCTGGGATCAGGAGTGGAGCAGGTGGCAATGCCCAACCACCCCCTGCTGTCACCAAGTTGGGATGAGAAGCAAAGTAGGTGGCAATGTCTGCTCCTGCCTTCATGCAGTAGTGATCAGGAGTGGAGCAGGAGGCAATGCCTACCTGCTGCCTTCACCCAGCTGGGATCAGAAGTGGAGCAAGTGGCAATGTCCGCCCACTGCCTTCACCCAGCTGAGATCAGGAGCAAAGTTGATGGCAATGCTCGCTCCCTGCCTTCACACAGCTGAAATCAGGAGTGGAGCTGGTGGCAGTGCCCACCCACCACCTTCACCCAGCAGGGATCAGGAGTGAAGCAGGTGGCAATGCCCCCCCACTGTCACCAAGTTGGGATGAGGAGCCAAGTAGGTGGCAATGCCCGCTCCCTGCCTTCATGCAGCTGGGATCAGGAGAGGAACAGGTAGCAATGCCCACCCACCACCTTCACCCAGCTGGGATCAGGAGCAGGTGGCAACGTCCGTGCACTGCCTTCACCCAGCTGAGATCAGGAGTGGAGCAGGTGGCAATGCCCACTGGCCCTTTACCCAGCTGAGATCAGGCATGGAGCAGGGGGCAATACTCACCCTCTGCTTTCACCTAGCAGGGATCAGGCATGGAGAAGGTGGCAATGCCCATCCCCTCTTCACCCAGCTCAGATTAGGAACAAAGCAGGTGGCAATGCCTGCTCCTCCCTTCACCTGGCTGAGATCAGCAGCAGAGAAGATGGCAATGCCTACACCCTGCCTTCACCCAGTTGGGATGAGGTGTGGAGCAGGTGGCAATGCCTGCTCTCCACCTTGACCCTTCTGGTATCAGGAGCGTGCCCACCCCCCACCTTCACCTGGCCAGGACCAGGCATGGAGCAGGTGGCAATGACCAGCCCCCTTCACTTGGCCGGATCAGGCACAGAGGAGATGGCCATGCCCCCTGCCTTCAGCCAACCGGGATCAGTGACTGAGGAGGATGCAATGCCCGCTTCCTGGCCTTCCCTTTCTAGAGCCCATTGTATTTTTTCCCACAATGGGCTTTGTTGCTAGTAGGTAATATTTGGGAAATATGAGGTGGTGAAGTTAATGTACCTCTAGACTTTGTTTGATGAGATGGATTATGATATTGTTTATTGAATGTTCCAGCTGTTGATTGCCTTGACTTACCCTATGTAATCTTCCTTGAGTCTCAGTGAGAAAGGTGGAAAGTAAATAAATACATATCAGAGCCTATTTCAATCTGGATCCTTATATAGTTTTAGAAATGAAACTGCCTTGATCACCCTTCTGTGACTGAAATGGGAGAAATGTGACCCTGTTGGTTCTCCAGGATTTTTCAGTCTTTTCAGACGATCAACATGTTGTCATTCTGGATCATCTTTATTTATTTAGGGTATTTCTATGCTACCACCTCAGAGTTTGGCTTGTTCAGCATAATATAAAAAACAAGCTGTTAAAAATAAGCTGTTGAAAATTATCCCCCGCCTCAGTCAGATTGAAGTGGCAGACATAAGAACTGAGAACTAAAGGGGCACTTTATTAAATAAACACAACATATCTGTCAACACAGCAAGGGCCTAATTAGCAGTACAGGTCAGGCCTTGAGGTCACTCCTGCACCTCTGCCCTGACCTGTCTGGGTGAGCCACCTGCTGCCCCAAGTGCAAGCCATCCAGTGTATGGTTGAGACCCAGCCTGGACAGGCTAAGTGGTTCACCCCTTTAAAGCTCCCCCACCTGGCCATAAAGCTGGGGGAGGACTGGCTTGCCCAGGGGTTCCCCACCAGAGTGTCTGTCCACACAACTGGGCTGTGAAGCAGCCAGCTGCTCCTGACAGACCCCAATTCCCCACCAATGGGGATATGTCAAAGGTGCTCACCAGTCCGCTCGTTTTCACCCAACTTCTAACCTGTCCTGGGGATAAAATCAACCCACCAAGCCAATTACCTTCCTCATCTAACAGCACATAGTATGTGAAAAGCTCCCCCCCCCCCCGCTGCCGCCCTCAAGCGCCAATTGGGATAGGAGAAAAAAATTCTACCTGGCCCCAATAATGGTGACCAGCTAAACCTGCACTGAAATAGGGTGAGGTGGGTAGGCTGACCATGAGGTGCAACTGAGATGCTGAGGGGTGGAGTGGCCTTATAAGGCCTTCAGCTCCGCCCCCTGGTGTATTCCTGGTTGCCAGGGATAGCACTGTCTGCCTCCCTCTTCTGTGGAAGCAAATAACACCCCCTGGTCGAAGTGGCTGTTGCTTCCGGTCAGAAGTGCCGCCTAAGTAGTGTAAAAACTATTCATAAAACTGAAACAGACCATCAAAAAGCTGGTAAGATAAAAATCCTAATTAAGGGCCTTGGTTTTTTTAAAAAATGTGTTTGGGGCTGGCACCTAAAAAAAGTAGATGCCAGGCAAGTGTCAAGAGTGAGGTCATTCCAAAGGTGAGATGCCACCACAGAAAATGCACTGTCTCTAGTCTTTATCTTTCCTGGAAAGGTTATCAGGGACACTACTCGGGTGGTTCCATTTTTACCAGCTATACTGAAAGGATGTGCACTGGGAGACAATGATACAGGAACTTTTTTTTTTCCTATCAAGATCAACAGAAGAAACATTGTATAAGGTAAAGCAAGTGGCTAATGGAGATTAAAGCACCTTGGTAGTGGTGCTCATCTGTGAAGTGCCTTCTCTGAATGCTTTCTCTTTAAGATTACTGTGAATGGACTTAACTGAAAGACAACTGACAGGAGAAGAATTTTGGAGAAGCAGCCATGTTAGTTTGCTGCAAAAAAAAGAAACTGAAATCTTGTGCCACTTCAAAGATGAACATATTTTTATTGTAGATCAGGGCCCACTTTTATTCAAAGATCAGGGCCCACTTTTATTTTGCAATGACTGCTAATTGTTAGGAGATAATATTTCCTGAAGGGGTCTGTTGAAGCATACCTCAAAGCTTGGAAAAGGGGGCACTGGGTTCAGCCCATGGGCTGAGGCCATCACAGGGTCTGTCAAAGTGACAGCCCCCATTTTTCCTGCAGCCCTGGGCAGAAAGAGAACAGTTTGAGTTTGACAGACCCAGCACTGGCTCTGTCAAACTGACAACCCCAGTCTCCTGCTGCTCTCTGGAGGCATGAGAAGGGGCTGTCAGCTTCACAGACCCCATGCTGGCTTCAGCTCATGGGCTGAACCCGGCACAGTGTATGTGAAACTGACAGCCCCCTTCTCTTGCCTCTCACTGGTGGCAGGAGAATGGTGCTGTCAATTTCACACACCCATTAGTGGTGCCAGTCTGTCTGGGTCACAGTGCTCACAACCCGCATGAACCAGGCCTGAAAAAGTCCTGGGGTTTCGTTAACACGCAGCTCCTTGAACCACGTGTTAACGAACCATGAACCGGCCTGGTTCGTGCATTTTTTGGGGTCATAATTTGATTCATGCCCACCTCTAATATGGACTGATATTGTGTGTGTGTGAATACATATCAGGTCTGAGTTTAGAATAGAATGAAAGAGAAACATACAGGAACAGCTGCAACTTCACTAAAATGCCTTGGGGTGTAGCATTTCTTTCTCTGGGGATCTGATCAGGCATAGTGGATCTTTTCCTCCACCTTCACTGTACTTGTAAATTGATAAATAAAAGCCAACACTACAAAAATACCAGAAGTATCAAGTATCTTATTCCCCAGAGGGAGCCAGCTAAGGCAGCAATATTCACTGTTTAATGAAGTGGGAATTGTGGGACTGTGTGTTTTTGTTTTTACTTTATTTCTTTGTTAGTTTTAATATTTGCTTTGCTACTGATCCATCTCAATGGCCTTTTAACTTTAATGTGGTTAATAGTTTTCAGTTGAACTTGAGAATTATGATAAAATGGGATAGAAAATGTTTTAAAGAGTGAATAAATAACGCACTCCGGTCAGGTTTTTTTGCTCAGTCTCACACAATTTCCTGCAACTGATGTATCTGATGAAGGTGGTGATTGATGTATCTTGGGGAAGATCCAACTGCTTCCGCATGCTCTCCAAGATTAAGTTTCTGCTGAAGGTGCACAAGTCACTTCTTAGGCAGATACAAAGAACTTTTGAGTTCATGAAAGATACACTTATGTGGCTGCAGGATTTTGTCCAGTGGCACCTTAGAGACCAAAGAAATTTTCAGAGTGTAAGCTTTTGCGAGTCAGAGCTTCCTTCTTCGACTCGAGAAATCATTTGGTAGAAACTTAGGAACACTTCACAAAATCTCGGGACTTCCATGAGGAGTTCGTGTGATTATAATTAGAGATGGGCACGATCCGCATTATGATCGAAAAAAACCCACGATAATGGCGATCGCGCGATCATGACCCAGCGGATCATGATCGGCCATGGCCAATGATCCAGTGATCGGGAGAGGCCTGGATCATTGTGTTGAGGCTCAGATCGGAGATCCAGACACTCAGGTGCCAGCAATCTATTCCCCTGGCAACAGAGCCAGGGGAAAGCCTGAGTTCTGCTTGCCCTCTTTCTGTCGCCCTGGAAACCTGAATGGAAGCCCAACTTTCCTTGATCAGCAGGGCTTCCTTCCAACCATGGAGCAGCAAAGCAGTCACCAGTTGGGAGAAGACACCCAGGGGAGGGAGGGGGAAGCGGGTGTTCTGTAGCCATGGGCACTCCAATCTCATCCCTGCAAACCCTGATAGGCAGCTCTGACGGCCAAACACAGACAAGCAGCCAGACCCCCCGCCCTCTGAGGGGAGGTGGCTCGTCACCGTCTCCCCGTGCCCGCCGTGCCTGGCGGCCGCCGCCATCACCCACCTTCCCACATAGCTTGGAATAGCAGCACGGCCTGCTTTGGCCTCCATGATCCATGATCCACAGCTCAGGAACGGGAGATGATCGGTGTGGATCGTTAATTCGGGATCGTCGCTGGCGCCGATCCACGATTAGCTGGATTGTTAATTTTTTTTGGATCATGCCCATCTCTAATTATAATATAATGTCCCTAGCATCATTCATGACCATCTATCTTAAATTAATTGCTCACTTTCCCCACAGTCCTACAATTGTTAGCTTAAGATTTCTGCAGCCTAATTCCAAGAAAGTCTATATTAGTAGAAATGAGAACGATTCTTATTTTCTTTAATCTTTTCCCAGAAAGGGGAATGCCATCTTTGAATCTGATGAAGCTACTACCCAAATAGGATAAAAACATGAGCAATTTTTTAGTTAATGATGTCACGTCTGAAAGTGATATCATTGCACTGGCCACAGGAGTGCTCCTGCGCTTTGCATGGGATGAATTCTTTAAGAATCAGCCTTTGGAGGGCTAAAATCAGTCCAGCATGAAGTGTGGGAGCACTCTTACAGCCAGCTCAATGATGTTGCTTCCAGAAGTGATGACACTGCACCTGGTGGAAACCGCATGCACCACATATTTGTCCAGGTTTGCGTAGTGAGCAGTTCACCACCACCTGCTGATTACCAACAATTGGTGGTCAGGGAGCAAAGTGCTGGGAGATTGCTTGCCACTGGCAGGTACTTTGGAAACCTACAGGGCACTCTGCCCCTATCTCATTGTGTTGTGCTTCAGGTCTCACCCAAGACAGGAAGGGAAGAAGAGAGGGAAAGTGGTAGAGAACCACTTGGTCTATCAATACTTTGACTGGGCAGGACCCCAGCAACTTCCCACCTTTGAAATGCCACTATCAGCTGAGTGACAGCATCAGTTGGGTGATGCAAAAGGTGTACACCTCACCCATTGTGATGGACTGCACTTTTTAAAAGCCTGGAAGTGCTGTACAAACAGCTGAAGAGTTGTTAAGGGTGTTAGGTTCTGCCCCAGGTGCCACTATGCTGGATGCTGGCGTGCCTCATCTTGACTCTGGGAGGTCATCAAGGACAACACAGGTTCTCGCTCTGTGGAAGGAGGGAGGTATACATCACCCTCGCACCCTCTCAGTCCACTCGCAGGCCTGCTTAACCTGATGGAGTTCTGGCTGCCTCCCCTTACTTCTCGCCTTCCATAGCCTTCGGCCTCCTTGTCTCCTCCAGGCTCGATCTTCCTCCTCTCCTCCATCTTCCATGCTCTTCCTCCTTCCAGCTCCTCTCTCACTCTACCAAACTCCATCATGCTTCAACACAATCCACACCACCCTCTTTCTCCCACTTCCTGCTCCTAACTCACCACCCCACCTTGTGAGTGAATTTCCCTTACATTCCTTCTCCCATTCCCGGCTCCATCTGCCAACCACACCCCCAGCCCTCTAGCCATGGCCCTTGCTGTCCTAGGCACCACACCTGTGGTTGCTTTGCTGGCTGCTCTGGGCAGCCACACCTGCGCCTTCTTTGCTGGCTGCTGGGCTTCCTCTGCTGAATACCTCAGGCAGCCCCACCTGGGGTTGCTTTGCTGCCAGCCTCATCTGGCTCTTAGTAGCTTCTTCTAGCCTGCCTGCAGGTTCGGGCGTGGCCCTGTGCTGCCTTTCCTGCACTACAGGTAAAGTTGCCAGCTGGCTTGCTGCTGGCTGGCCATCCCTGCATCTTGTGCCCTCTCCCACCAGCAGGGTCCCTTTCTGGCTGTCCTCATTCCCCCTGTCTGGGTTCCTAGGCTTCCACTGAAGGGTGGGACTAGCTGGCTTCCACCTGTTCCGTCTGACCCTCTGAGGCTTTAGTGCTTCTCTCCCTCCCTCTGTTGCTGTTGGGTTTTGGACCAGGGTGTCAGTTGGGGCAGCTGGGTAGCAGTCTCCCAGCTGCCTCCCATCCCCTCCTCCCAGTAAGTCTGGGGGCTGGGCCTCAGACTCCAGACAAAGGGTTAATCCCTAATGGACACAGACAACTTTGAGTGACAGCAACTTCAAGGAATGTTATTGGGTTGCATGAGCTGGAAAGAGGAGGGTCTATTTTCAGCCCTAGCTGTGAGGAATCGAGTGTGAAGACAGAATCCTAACAGAGAACAGTTAACATCAACAGGAGAACTGGGGAAAAGTTGGCAAGGAAGTTTGGGAACTAGATGCAGACTCCCATTCGAGCAAAATTAAGGGGATAGATCTTTTAAGGAGATGAGCCTTTACTTACTCGGTTAAACAAGGAGGTAGCTTTGGAGAGTGGAGAGATCCCTGGTTGAGTGTGATTGGAAACTGCCTTTGGAGATCTTAAGCTTCAGTTTTAAAAAACTGAAGGAAAGCACTGGTGTTGGAAGAGAAGGAGTTTTGGGTACTAAAAAGTGAGTACCAGCATTCTTATACCCAAAAGAAATGGAGAATACTAAAAGAAAGTATACCAGAGTATTTGGGGAAAACACAGGAACAAAAGCTTCAAATTATAAGAATCTGTGAAGCGCATAAGAACTAAAGTCTGTGCTTGTACTGATTTTACCTCAGAGATATCTAAGTTGAATTACCTCAGGAATTTTCAACCCCTAATTTCACTTGACCTTTCTCCTCTAAAATATATAGAATAATGAGTTATTTTTGAATTTTAAAAATGCCTCTGGTGCCATTTATGGTGTTTTAGGACAAAGAAGAAGAGGAGGGAATATCATACCCATTCTCATCCTCCTCTTCTCATCTGCTGTGGGAAGCAATGAAAATGCTTCTTCACATGTCCCTGGCCAGCTCAGTGTTTCACCAGAGCTCCAGCTGTCCCATTGCCCCTGTAGGCCATTAAGAAAGTTCATGTAGGTCAGCAGCCACTTGCCACAACCTACTAGTTTACTTACAAATTTGAATTTAAATAATCAGTTTTCCATAAAGAAAATTAACTAAAAATGAAACTTTTTGTGCACATCCCTATAAAGGATGTATGTGAAAACAGTAATGTATCTTAGTGTGATAATTAGAATGAAAATACACAATAGTGTTCCTATTTGTATCTGTGAGGTTGGAGGATATACATGTAGGAGGGGTTTTTTCTTTATTTTTTTTAGCATTTAGGTCAATCTCTATAGAACATTTACAAGGTTTTCAGTTGCCATTCTTTGTTTTCCTAAGAGTTGCTTAGGCTTCAGATTGTTCACAAATCATATAACTCAAATTAAATAGCTATCTATTTCACCTCTAGGAGAAAGGTAATCAAGAATTGTTAAATGAGTCCACACCGAGTAGAGAAAAGCAGGTTAAAATGTATATAAAGTGATTTTGGTGCCCATTTCATTTTGATCCCTTTGAACAAATTAAAGGTTATTTATTAATTTCTGTGGTTGTGGAGTAAGCTCTCTTAAGAAATATCATTGAATTTTTCTGACATACATGGCATGTCCTAAAATCGTAATAAGTAAAATTTTTCTTGTAGGCTATGATGGCCATACCATGTGTATCAGTAAAGCAGGCAAAACCAGGGGAAAAACCATGTTTATGCAACATTCTGGCTTAGCCAACAAACTCCAAGTTTCTCCAAATCAGTTTACAAAATATTACCTTTTCATACGATACATGTGTTTTGATAGCTGGTGCTTGTTTTTGTGAAGGTAAGACAGTTTATTTCTAAACTCGTTTCCAAATGTAGTTCTCAAGCCTTTTCAGAGAACATTTCATTCAGTTCATTTTTGTTCCAAATTAGCATTTAATAGCTTTGTCTGAGAAACCCATTCTGGCTGTGTACTTTTCTACATTTTGTCTCTTTAGCTATCAGCATACAGTGTGATTTTAAAAATAAACCTGTGTATAAAACAAAATCTATTCAGACAGAACAAAGCAACTCACAAACACACAGGCCTGCCTGTAGCCTAAATATTATATCACCATACCATTCTCTTCTGTGGCATTTCTTTCTGCCAGATAAGTACTGTAATAAATTTGATCCCAGTCACATTTTGTGGTTGAAAGAGCAACTTCTTAGTAGCTAATGGTGTTGTTACAGTCATGAAAGATGATATGGGGGAAAAAGCATAATGAATCACTACTGTAACCAGTAAATCTAGATAGCCGTAGGATACATGGAGATCAGCCTGGCTCTGCCCACATACCACGTCATCAATGGCCATCACAATTTTGCTCTCCTCCCTTTTTAGCCAGCCAGAGTGTACATCTTAACTGATAGCTGCCTGAATAGCCTCTCTGAAGGAACACAAGCAGCAGCAAATGAAGCAGGCAGCAGAGTCATTGACGAACAAAAAAGCATGTACAAAGAAAGCACTGTGCATTAGGTAATGACTGTGACGAGTTGGGAGTATTCATTTGCTGCAGAACCATTTTATTTGCATTATGATGCATTATTGATTGTGAGCAGATTTGAATCTCTGAGAAAAGTCTGGCCTAAATGCACTAAATAAATAAACAACTCCAAAGTGATTTACCTACTAGTCCACATGTGCATTCCAGGAACTGATCTAAGGAAGTATAAAGTCAGGGATATTATTTGACTAGGATTAAATGAACCAGAATGTTCATAGCTACGTTCTACAATGGCATTGAGCCATTTCTATAATTGTGGTACAGTGAATCTCAGTGCTCTGCACTCATGGAAATAATAACCAGTTGCTGTGAACTGTAGTCATTTACAGCCTTTCAAAGATATATACCGGTTTACTATAAACTTCCAAAACATGCCCAGGTTTCACTTCCTCACCTGAAAAGGAAAACACAGATATGAAGACTGGATTAAATTAATGTTTTATTATTTAAATGCTTAACTGTAATTGGTGAATTATTTACCTTGTTTGTGTAGACACCTTCAGCAACTACCTGGAGTGTTTGCGCAATCCAACCCTATCTCCAAATCATGAGCACTACATGTTTGCTTGTTCTTGCCTGCACATCAAAACTGTGCAGAGAAAAACTTTCAACTAAGTCTATTTCCTATGCCAGTCAGCGTAAAATTCCAGGTGTTAACCAGCAGCACCAAGAAAGTTCTCCCTCCAGGCATATTTATTAGACAACCTAAAGTGTCCCTATTAGAGGTGGGCATGAATCACAGTACGAAGCAAAAAAATGCACGAACCACACTGATTCGTGGTTCATGAAAACACAGTTTGTGGGACCAGGTTTTCCAGGAACTCCACAACTTTTTTGACCCAGTTCATGCGAGTCATCAGTGGTTTGGAAAGCCAGACAGGCTGGCGCCACTGATTGTGTGTGACACTGACAGTCCCGTTCTCCTGCTGCTCGGGCGGCAGGAGAATGGGGCTGTCAGTTTCACAGACTCCACACTGGGTTCAGCAGATGAGCTGAAACCGGTGCAGGATGAGTGAAGCTTACAGCCCCTTTCTTCTGCTGCCTGAGTGGCAGGAGAATAGGGCTGTCAGTTTCACAGACCCCGCACTGGGTTCAGCCCATTGGCTGTGTTCAGCCAATGGGTTCAGCTTGCAAGCAGTGCGGGGAACCTTCTTCCCTTCAAATTCTCCCCCTTTCCAGCTGCCCTGGGCAGCAGGAGAATGGGGGCTGTCAGTTTGACAGACCCCGCACCAGCTTCAGCCCATGGGCTGAAGCTCATGCGGGCTGAGTGAAGCTACCAGCCCCCTCTGAAGCCAGCACAGGGGTCGTCAAACTGACAGCCCCCATTTCCCTTCCCCTCTCGGCAGCAGGAGAATGGGGGCTGTCAGCTTGACAGACCCTGTGCTGGGTTCAGCCCTTGCGCTGAGGCCAGAGTGGGGTGAGTGAAACTGACAGCTCCCATTCTCCTGCCACCCTGGGCAAGAGGAGAATGGGGAGTGTCAGTTTGACAGACCCCATGCTGGCTTCAGCTCATGGGCTGAACCTGGCTCGGGGTGAGTCCAGCTGTCATCCCCCTTCTCCTGCCTCTGGGGCAGCAGGACAATGGGGTTGTCAGTTTCACAGACCCCACTCCGGCTTCAGCCCATGGGCTGAAGCCCGTGCAGGGTGAGTGAAGCTGACAGCCCCCTTCTTCTGCCACCCAGACAGCAGAACGGGGCTGTCAGTTTCACAGACCCCGTGCTGGTTTCAGCCCATGGGCTGATTGAAACCATTAACCTAGAGTTAAATGGAGAAGTAGGAGTTGAATTAAAAAAGCAAAGTAGTTGCCTGATGTCAGACCATGTGAGTCTAACCAGACCAGTTATCCACATGGAATACTGATCTGGAAAGACTTGGGTGTGCACATGCAACTGTGCAAGATCTTGCTATCTCCATTGTTTAACACAGTGTTAACAGTTTTAATCAGAAGAGCCCAGAAAAAACAAAAGTCTTTCTAGGCAGGATAAAATTCCTCCTGGTGCTCCTTAACCCATTATTTTAGGAAATTGTCTTTATTCACAGTTGGCTGGCAGTGGCACCTAAATAAAGGACAGCAGTAAAAGGCTACTGAAAAGGGCAACCTGATCCATTCATGCCTAAGTCCTTCTCAATGTGGCTCTCCTTTAATAAATATTTATTAATTCATTTCCTTTTATTCATAAGCTTGCTTGACCATAGATCTTAAGCTTAAATCACAAAATTGCATCAATTAAAAGTTTTAAAACATCATAAAATTATAGAAAAATATCATAATTCAAAATCAGAATAAAGCATTCAAGGGTAAACTATCCCAGTAAGATAAACATAGTATAAAATACATAACTGGAAAGGATAAATAAGATCTGATAAAATAAAATTTGTCCTAATACTAATTTCTCTAAACTCATGATAAGCTGATTATATCTATTATAATTATTATATCCAATTTTCACCCTCATCTGCTTATTATCAAATATTATTTTATGCAGTTTCCCTTTTTAACATATACATGACTGAAGGTTTCATTTTATTATATGATATCTTCTGCTCTAATGTTGCAAAATTGATGGTCTTGGCTCTGCATGAAAGAATTGAATGTGAGTTGTGTTTGTGTGTGTGCGTGCGTGCGTGTGTTAGTGAGTGTTTGTGTTAGAAAGTCAGTTGGGATTCAATTATGGAAAATTAAAAATATTTCCTGTGAAATATTCAGAGCCTAAGATCTTTGGCCTGGAATTTTCCAAAGTAATTGAACTACATGTCACATTCTCATAAATTATTTCCTTTGCTTCAGTCCATCTTCTAATGCTTGGGATTTCTTTCTGGTGGAAAACTGGATATAAAACATATCTGCTTTGACTCTCTGCTGAGTACTTGCTGGAAAGCATGGCTGCTAATAATCTCCTGGTGCTTGAATCTCAGCAGGTTTAAAGTAGTGTAGGTCCACTGAAGCCCATTCCATGGAGCCATACTAATGAATGTAAACCGAGAAGTCACTGCTATGAGAGCAGCTTCATTTCTTTGACTGCATTATTCAATACACGATAACCACGAAGAGATTTGCTAACTAGATACTTGTCACAGGACATGATGTAAAGAAATAGACAACACAGTACATTTGCCTGAAGACAGTTATATCTTCCCACACTAAGGAGTCTCAGTACACTGCCTGAGGGCAAATCATAATAGATGCTGCAATACTGTGAGAAGCTGGATTCACTTTAAGAAATAACTATGTCAGTCAATGTTTTAAAACACTTGAAGATATTAGTAGTAAGACAAATATGTAAAATTGGGTTTTCCCCAACTTATTTCAACTGTACCCATTCCTACCTTGCACACTAACTTTCATCTCATACACAGATAGGTTCTAACCTAGACCGCATATCAATGTGTTCTAGTGAGCTAGATTCCTCTGAATGTATGAAGCTGCTTCACACCAAGGTTGCTTCCACAGGGGGAAATGGAGGTGGTGAAATATCCTCACAACGTTATCCACTAAACAACCATTTTCTGAAACTTGGTTAGATACAGTCATTTCCGGAAAGATTGCATTCAAGCACTTTGGTATGCCATGAAGTCGGGAGGATGTACTTTTTTGCAGGTCCACTCACATTGGCACTGTTTTTATTGCCTCCATCCACCAAGACCACCATTGTACCCTGCAACTGGTAGCATATTATTTTCTTGTATTGATTCTTCTGTAGATGTGGTTTTCTTCTGTAGACTACTTAAGCTACTTAATAAAATCTATTTTCCTTCACCATTTGTATGTTCACTGCCTCGGTATCCCTTAGAGGGGGGAAAAATGGTCCCTTTTCAATACAACCTAGGAATAACAGCTCAGAGTTTATGAATGAAAGTTGTGTGACACAAATCAATGACTATCAAGACTTTTTGCTATTTCAAAGTTGCACATTGGGGGAAGCCAAAAGATACAGTTTGAGATAATTAAATTGTACCATAGTGCTTAGCTCCAAATCAGGGCCTTGAAATGGTCAGGTGTTTTTGCAATAAATAGCCAAAGAAATTCTAGAGCGTCTTGTGTACATGGCTCATCAACAAAGTATTGGCTGGTTCCTTTGACCCTGCCTCCAGCTGTCCTGGTTGCAACCCTGTGAAAGTATCTTTTGATGAAAGATGAAACAAGTGTGCAAGAAGGTTATTTTTCATTCCAGTTCTCATACTAATATGCAAATTTCCCTCTCCTTTTCAATTCTGCCTAATATCTGTAGCTGTTCAACATGTAACTGCCTTTGGTTAATGACAAACATTAAAATTATACAAAGAGAATCCCCAGTCATTTTGCACAGAAAATGACAGTAATCCTCCAGTACATGACCCAACCCCCCTTCTCCTGCTATTTTAATTGTTAATATCATTTCAGCATGCAGGAACAGTAATCTCTTCCTATGCTAAAGCAGTCAGACTAATTGAAAAGAAATACAAGTCATCTGGAGCACAACTGAAATATTTGGCTAGCATGCAATCTGTCATTATCTTTCCATTGCCAAATTTAAATAGGTATTAAAACAAATAGGAGAACCGTCTTTTCCTTTCTCCTGTGGCATCCCTTCTCTAATCCTCAAATGAAGATTCTGCCCGATACCCAAGAAAACACTCAAGAGACAGCCTCAAGTGGCTCAGAAGCTGCTTCTAAAAATAGAGGAATACCTTCCCTATCACAAATTAATCTCATTTGAAAATGATTTTCAAAATACAGTTTATGCAATGCAAATCCCTGCTCCCAAAATAACCTGTAGTTGTGGTTGTTATGCCCAGCCAAGAGATAAATTACTGCTCAGTGAGCTGTTTCAGAATGGCAACGTGAACTGAAGCTAGGATTAAGAGAACTGATGAAGCATAACGCACCATGAAAGAAATAAAAACATTTTATAGGACATATGAGTATTATTGACAGGTTTCCACTGCCTTTTCAGTTACAATGATTTCTCTCAGCGGGAGATCCTATTTGAAAAATGTCTCATATGGAAAACAATGCGATGGCACATTTAAAAGTGCATTTGGATCCAAATATTTTACAATATGCAATGTTTTTCTATTTAATTTGCAAAATGCACTTTCTTGGGTTGAGCATTTGCTTTCTCTGGAGATATTCGTTCAGTCCAAGGGAATAAATCAGAGTAAATTAGAAGGGTAGGCATCATTTTTTAGATTCTAAGCTGAGACATACGGAGATATAACACCATGGAATTTGTACCGTAGATCCATATATTAAATCTGATCCTGGGTTCTTTTGCCTATTAGAAATTCACTCATTTTTCTTTTATGAACCTTAACTCTCTATATTGTATATTAGGTTTTTATATATTAGACTGGCTAGACTGGAAGTGTCCAGATTTATTTTCAAGGAAAAATCTATTTCATATAAATTGCAGCTAATCAATAATAATATTTAAGGATGTTTGACATTTATTAACAGTTATATCTTTCGTTATCTTTCCTAACAAGGATTGTCACGTATGGACAGGAATATAGGGTAACAGTTGCTTGTCTTGACTAAAAAGACCATGAAAGGCTAAACACTGAGATATTTCAAATGGGGAATCTAGAAACCCAGAACAGCACAGCTTTGGAGAGTTACAAAGAACAAAGGAGCAATAGAGTAATATATGACCTCTAATAGATAAACAGTGCAATCCTATGGAGAGTTACTCCAGTCTAAGGCCATTGATTTCAATGGGCTTAGACTGGTGTAACTGTGCATAGGATTGCACTGTAAAAATCGTATAACACATATCAATAGATATAACATGATTTGAGGCCATCTCTTGAGTGTTTTCTTGGGTATCAGGCAGAATCTTTATTTGAGGACCATAATGAAGATCCAGTTCAAAGATGGGGAATACTGATTGCGGGGGTGGGGGGCAACAGATAATCGTATGTATAAGAAAATTGTAATCACTATTTTTTATACTGCTTTAGCAGACTGAATAGCCAAGGTTATCACAGGCCATGGTCAGTACTTGGATGGGAGACCACCAAGGAAGCCTTGGGTTGCTATTCAGAGGAAGGCAAACCATTTCTTCTCCATTTATTTATTTGTTTATGTTTTGCCTTTCTCATTGAGACTCAAGGCATATTACATAGTGAGAATCCATGTCTCATTCTAGATTAGGGAGTAAATTTCTTCTTTTGCATCTTTTCTCCACTTCTCTGGTTCTCTTGCTGGCATTCCTTCTATTTCTTCCCAGCTAGAAGGTTCTGGTACAGCTTCTTTTTTTGCCAGGTAGGAAAATTTCCTTGGTGGAATTCCTTTGGTCTGGCTAATCGTCTGACACTTGGCTCTGCTTTCCCTTCTCTTTCTGTGAGTTCTGCAGGTGTCTCTTGTGTGTCTCAGTCAGGTCACACAGTTGCACCATCTCTGGCTGCTGTGCTTCATCAGCTTCTCTTGGTGTAGATGTCACAGTGTTTGTCTTGCTTGCTTTCTCTTTTTCATCAATATACACTACTTTGTGAATTTTCACCATATCTGTCTCTGGGTTGAGGATCCGGTAGCCTTTGCATCCTAGTGCATATCCAACAAATATGCCTTCTGTTCTGAGATCCATTTTGGACCTTTTCTCTTTTGGGACATAAGTGTAGGCCTTGGATCCAAACACTCTTAGATGCCTTACATTGGGATTGCGGTTGTACCACAGTTCAAATGGTGTGCTGCTTGCACTCTTTGTTCGCAGTATGTTCTGAAGATAGGTAGTGGTGTTGACAGCTTTTCCCCAGTATTTTTCAGGTAGCTCTCCTTCTTGGAGCACACATCTGCACATTTCTGTGAGAGAGTGATTCTTTCTCTCTGCTATACCATTGAGCTCAGCCGTGTAGGGTATGGTCAGGTGATGCTCTATTTCTTCAGCTGCTAGGAAACTTGTCATCTCCTTTCCCATGTATTCGCCTCCATTATCTGTGCGGATAGCCATTAATTTTCTCTGGAATCTGTTCTGCACCATTGCTAGTTACAGCTTGAGTTTCTCCATTACTTGACTCTTCTCTCTGAGCAGATAAGTCACAGTAAATCTTGAAAAATCATCAGTAAAGGTCAGAATGTACTTACTTCCACTGGGTGTTGCTGTTCCCATTGGTCCACAGACATCACTGTGAATCAGCTCTAGTGGTCTTGTGGTTTTTTTCTCACTCTGCTTGGAAAAAGAAAGTCTGGTGCATTTGACTTGAATACAGCAAACACATGCCTCTTTATCAGGACATTTTCTCATTTGCAAATCATTAGTCAGATTTTGCCTTTCAAGTTGGCATATGTAATCCATATTTGCATGCCCAAAACACCTGTGTAGAAGTCTAGAACAGTTCTTATGAATGCATCCTTAAACTAGGTTCACCTCCTTTTCAGAGCAGTCAAGCAAATACAATCCATCCTTTAATGTACATTGTGCAATCAATTCACTTCCATCACTAATAAAACATTTCTCTCCTTTGAACACAGTATCTATCCCCTTCTGAGCCATTGCTGGGATGGAAAGAGATAGGTTTTCAAATGAGGTACATAAAGGCAGTTAACAATCTGCACTTCTCTAACTTGGCCACTGGGTAGCGCACAGTACACAATCACTTTGCCTATAGCTTCAGCCACCATTGTCTGACCATCGGCAACAAAAAACTTTTCATGATGTGGATTCAATTAATCAAATAACTATTTATCTTTACACTTTCATCTTTTGAGGAAACAATTAAACGCTTCTTGTTTGATCTGCTGTCATTAGGTTGACTATTAGCATTAAACGAGCTCTTAGCTCTTTCCGCATTCCTGAAATCCTTTGTCTCTCTGCCTCGTGATTCAGAGTAGCTGGCCCTTTGTGATTCAAACAGCCTGCAATTTCTCTTAACATGCCCCCCTTTCCTGCAGAAGCTACAGGAGAAATCATTTCTTGAGCTAACTTTCAGGGCATGTTCATGAGATTGATCCTTATTAAATTGTTTATTAATTCATTCCTCTTCTAGCTTAGAAAATACATAAGTAAGGCTCAGGTTTTCCTGCATTTCTATAGCATGTACAACATTCAAATAGCCCGCAGGCAGGCTAGTTAGCAGTAATATCGCTATGTCTTCATCCTCCAATTCTTTTCCTAGGGCTCTCAATTTCTGTGTACATTCTATCAAATTATGAATATGTTCTCTTAAATCCTGACCAGACCGCATCTGTATTCTGTAGAGTTGCTTCATAAGGAGCACTTTTGTTTTGAGCAATCGTTTGACATGCATTTTAGCAAGTTCTTGCCACATTTCTCCAGCTGTTTGCATATTAATGACTCTTAACAGCTGCTTGTCACTTAAAGCATTAATAAGAATACTCCTTGCCTTATTGTTTGACTTGGTCCAAGATTCCTCTTTCGGAGCATCCCCCGTCGGTTTGGGATTTTCCCCCACATCCCACACTTCCAGCTCCACGAGCCATGTTTTGATCCTCTCAGACCAGATTTGATCATTTTCATTGCTGAGTCTTTTGATGTAGAACCCCTGCTGTGCTCCCCAGGGGTCGGCCATCTTTCCTTTGTTGTCTGTCATGCTACACTTTGCTTGCAGCTATCTGAGCTGTTGGCAGTTAATCTATCTCTTTAATCTCAGCAACAAGCATGTGCTGGGCCCGAAACCCTGCTAGCAGAGTGCAAATAAATGCAGAGAAGTCACGCTGTGCTGATTAAAGAGGCTAAAAGTTTATTTGGGAACTACATACTTGAGTAAAGAGGAGAGATAGAGATAGGTCCTCACTGTCTGACTACATCTTAGAGAAGAGAGAGAGAGGAGAGAGAAGAAGCAGGATATTGCCCTGTTTAGCCCAATAGGAGACAAGACAAGGAAATGACTCCCAGAAAGGGAGATGCTCCTCTCACTGTTTTAACTAAATGATCCTTGCTGCCCCCTGTGTAGAAGGCGAATCTTCCTTCTTCCTTCCTTGTTGCTGCTGTACACCAGACACTGTAATGCCCCCCCAGACCCCCAGAAAGCCCCAAATCACATTTCCCATTGGAAACAATGGCCAAATTTTACCCAATTTGCTCTGTATTGCTGAGATGAACAGGAGAAGGAGTACTCCTACCCCATCCTTTTCAGGTTCATGTATCAGCCATGTTTCTGAACTTTTGCTCAGATGCTTAATCGCGTTGCCACGATCTTCCCACCTCCTCCTTATCCTGACCAAAAACATTGCATAGGGAGGAAGGAGGAAGTTAAGGAAGGAGGAGGGTGCAGGTAGGAGGATTAGGTAGACGGTGCTATCAACTATAAAATAGGAAAATTTAAAACATGCCACATTAAAAGCAAAACAGTTTGGGTGTAAACCAGATCTAACGGCAAAAAGAGCAGAGAGGGAAGCGGAAGCTGCCCAAAATTGACACTCTGCTCTGGAAACTCACTGATTATGACCATGGACACTTGCAACCATGACTAAACTACTAACCCAACTAGGGCTACAGGACACGTGTTCACTCAGGTTAAAATGGACATGGGCAGGTAGGAACAGACTGTCGCGGTCTGCTTACACTAGCACTGGTCTCAGTGGCAGGTTCAAGAGAAGACGACACACCAAGCTTCAGTACAAATGGTGTATTATACAATTTACAGGTGGATACATTTAAATACTTTTTACGTTGGCTGACAAAGTGCTTCGCCAGCAACCTGCAGAGCTGGAGCTCTTTACAGTAAAAGACTCTGCATCCTTATATATTACTTAGTAGCCTATCCCAACACAATGCTGACTCACTGTGCCAGCCCAAGTGTCCTTGACATTTACAGAGAAGTACATCACCTGGCTGGTATCACATGATAGCTACCTGTCATCATTCTGTAACTACTGATTACTCTGATCAGTCACTGCTAGCTGCCTCATCTCAGTGTTTATTTATTCTCTTGACACAGACATGATTCTAGACACTCACATTGCCTTGTGTAATTCATCTTGTCTAGTTCAGCCCTCAGATGATTCTGAAAACCTATAAATATAGGAATCTGAACTGATTATCAACTATTTCTTGGAGGAGACCTTGTCTGAGATCTTGTTGATTTTTGAAAAGACATTTGCAATGAAATCCTAAACAGAGTTACTCCAGTCTAAGCTAATTGATTAATTAACTCAAGTAACATCTCTCTTATCTTTTAGCTATTGATGTAGAACTAATGATTTGTAGGAGTATGCTCTGAGAAGATCTTTGGCATAATTTTGAAGATGAGTTTTGGAGGGTTACCTTTACCAAGCATTCCTGATTTTTAGATAGGACAGTAATAGTTTAGGGTTCAAATCCATGGGATTTGGGGGTGGGGATTTTGGGACCATTGTTCTCAATGCTAAAAGCCCTGTGGCACAGAGTGGTAAACTGCAGTACTGCAGCCTAAGCTCTGCTCATGGCCTGAGTTCAATCCTGGAGGAAGCTGGGTTCAGGTAACCAGCTCAAGGTTGAATCAGCCTTCCCTCCTTCCAAGGTTGGTAAAATGAGTACCCAGTTTCCTAGGAATAAAATGCAGATGACTGGAGAAGGCAATGGCAAACCACCCCATAACAAAAAGTCTACCAAGAAAATATTGTTTTCTGACCCCATAGATCAGTAATGACTCGGTGCTTGCACAAGGGACTACCTTTACCTTTATTCTCAGTGGGGTCTGGTGCAACTGTTTTTAAGGATAATGGCACCAAATTTGCCTTATATAAATATCCCCTAACTTTCAAGCAATATGGGGAAAATGATTCATTTTTGCAGACCCCCAAATCAGGTACATTTTTGTGCACTTCTCTCCACTATTTTTTATAAGGGAAAAATGGTGGCAGCCCTGCAGAAAAGCATGGCTGCAAGCATTTAAAAGAAATTCCTAGCTGTATGGCATTTAATTTTTTTTTAAGTAAAAATTCTTTATAGTTTTTACTTGAAAACAACTTCTACAACCATCTCCCAAAACCGTGTTGGGTGTACCTCTTGCCTGGATATTAGCGATATGATATAGGAAAGCTAGCTACAGTCTAAGGCTTCTTAAGTAAACACAAACCAGAATCAAGCATGATCAGTGTCATCCAGAATAGATGACTCTCATTTATAGCAGCTAATTCTGAAACAAGCACTGAGTCATCTGGACTCTGGATTTTGTTTGTTTTGTTGGGAGGTTTGTTTCCTTGTTTTGCAGTCTCATTTCAGACTTATGAGAGGCCTAACAAGGTCCAAAAGAACCTGCCATGTTCCTGACAACATCATTAAGGTGGCGCTGGGAGTTAGTTGGCTCAGGCCTTGAAGCTCCCTCCTAACCATTCCTAGAATTTAGATTAGTCTTCGGAGAAGTGGGAACAGGGGAAAACTCCCTATCAGGACTAATTAGGGTTGCTAACCTTCTTGTGGGACCTGGTGTACACTTGGAATTATAACTGAACTCCAGATTCCAGAGATCAGATCCCAGGGAAAAAACATAGATGCAGAGGAGTAGCCGTGATAGTCTGTAGTAGCAAAATCAAAAAGAGTCCAGTAGCACCTTTAAGACTAATCGACTTTATTGTAGCATAAGCTTTTGAGAATCACAGTTCTCTTCGTCAGATGCATGGAGGGCAAGAAGAAACTGGTCAGATATATAGGTGGAGAGGGGAGGGAGGAGTAGATGCAAATAGTAGCTTCTGATATGGAGATCAGTTTGCTTCTGTTAAGGAAGTCAGTTACTTCTGATAATGAGATAACCATTCATAGTGTCTATTCAATCCCATCCTGACTGAGTCAAATTTACATATGAATTCCAATTCAGCAGCTTCCAGTTGGATTTTGTTTTTGAAAGGTTTCTGTTGAACTACAGTGACCTTTAAGTCCTTGATGGAATGTCCTGGTAGATTGAAGTGTTCTCCCACTGGTTTCTGGATGTTGCCATTTTTAATGTCAGATTTGTGTCCATTTATTCTTTTGCGCAGAGGTTGGCTGGTTTGTCCAATGTACAGAGCAGATGGACATTGTTGGCACATGAGGGCATATATCACATTGGAGGATGAGCAGTTGTAAGAGCCAGAGCCAGTGTAGTTGATGCCATTGGGTCCTGTAATTGTATTTCCTGGGTAGATAAAAGGGCAGAGCTGGCATCTGGGTCTGTTGCAGGGCCTGTGCTGGTGACTCTGCTAGCCGATTCATGATTGTAAGTGAGAAGTCGTTTCAGGTTGGGGGGCTGTCTGTAGGCAAGGAGAGGTCTTCCACCCAGGGCTTCTGAGAGAGAGAAAAAACAAGGAAAAAACAGTGGCTTCAGAGGGCTCAGAGATTAATCTCATGGGAAAAAATACATTGGCTTCAGATGGCCCAGAGATCAAGTCCCATGGAGAAAATAGTGGCTTCAGAGGGCAAACTCTATGATATATTATAGATTTTAGGTGAAAAACCTCCCTGTATTCCACCTCCATAGGCACTGCCCCTAAATCTCCAGGAATTTCCCAGGTCAGAGTTTGGCTGAGAGTGCAGCTGGAAGGGACAAATGCCCAGGGCTAAGGCTTGCATCACAAACTCAAAGGGTTATAGCCCCATTCCCACATTGTATACTTAATATCATCTAAAAAGTGTGTCTGAGGCATCATTTCCTGATGCCTCGGACACACCACACACATATAAGGGTAACCTTGTATACTGTTTGCCTTTTGTCTTCAATAAGAAATGACAAATAAGAGAGAAGGCAGAAAAGGTCATATGCTAATCGAGAGAAGAAGGAAGTTTGGAGGTTTGTGGTACTTAGACTAATAAAATTGTAAGTATAAGTTTTCATGAAGCTTTGTTAGAAGCAGAAAATGAATGACCAGTTTGAAGAATAACTTCCAGGTATATAGAGTTATAGAGGGAAAAATTTGGAATGAAGACTGAGGTATTTCTATGTAAAAGTATAGAAGGTAAGTTCAGTGGCCAGTCACACTGACTGTTGGTGGCAATAACAAGTTAACCTAATCATACTGAGCAATGAACATATTAATCACATTAAGCATCGTAATGGCTAGGAAGGATCCAGGCCTATATAACACTTTTTGATACAGTAAAATTATTAGTGGATTCTAATTTAAGTATTTCTAACTGGTACCTCCCTTTTGAATTCTTTTGCTGAAGATGGTTACTTTCAGGTTATTAGATGAAGACCTTGGTAGTGAAATGCTCCTGTTACCCAAATAGGGGGTCTCCTTGTGAGTTGGGGGGATTAGCATGCAAGGAGAAGCAGCAAGAGGGGATAACGAGTGAGAGCTTTCACCTGTGTATATGGGAATTGTTCCTCTAGCGAACTCTTTAATAAACAGCGAATGTTCAATCAAGAAGAGTTTTTATTTATAAAATAATAAGCCCATCTCAGACTATGATAATTCTCTGTTATTGTTGTTTTTGTTGTTATAACTTTTTGTAAGCCATATTGGATATCTTTTCTGGGATAGATAGAAAACCTTTATACTTTATTCGTATACTGGAAGTATACAAAGGTCTATAGGTGACTTTCAAATTCTTGCACAGAGTGCCAGATGAGCAAGTTAATGCCGTGGCAAAAAAAGGCATCCTACCAGCTTCATTTAGCCTGCTAGATGGCCCCCTGCGTGATCTGTCCACTTTATCTGTGATTGCCTTGAGGCTAGAGTATTGTAATGTACTGTACATGCACCTGCCCTTAAAGATATCTCAGAAACTCCAGTTGCTGCAGAATGCTGCAGTCCAGTTACTATCAGGCACCAGGTGGAACACACATATCATACCCATTTTACAGACACTCCATTGACTATCAATCAGTTACCTAAGTCAATTCAAAGTTCTGTTTATGACCTGTAAGTTCTGTTTATCACCTACAATGGACCACACTTTTGGCCACAAATTCATATGATAATACAAAAAACGTTGAAGATCAATATATAATTTAAACCAGAAGCATTTTTGCTGGGATTAATGGATAAACAGTTGGAAAACAAACATGGAAAACAAACAAACATATTAGGCTTTCATATGCGCAAAAATGAAAAAGTACAGTATTGCCTTCAATCAAGGACTGGATTGTGAAAATGATAGATTTAGTGGAGATGGCTAAACTTACAGCTCTGATCAGAGATAGAACACTGTCTACCTTTATGGTTAACTGGAAACCCCTTATTGACTTTCTGTGTAAAACGAGGAAAAATAAACTGATGAGTTGTGGTTTTGATTTGTAAGAAGATAAATTTAAGAAAAATAAATAGGCGGGCAGTATTGAAAAGGTAAGTTTTGGAGGCTAAACTAAAAGTATAATGTTTGTTAAAATATGATAGATATTGTAGAGAAAAATGGAAACTGAAATATGTATAATTTCTCTTTGTTATTTTCAAGTTTTGCTCTTCTTCTCTCTTTGTACTCTTTTTTCTTTATTTTCTTTTTGCCACCCTAGTCGGAATGAAGAGGCAGACACCAAGTTTGGATCTAAGGGCCACTTTATTAACTATATACAGCAACAATAACAACAGCGGCAAGGTCTTAAAGCGGTACAGGTCAAGCCACTGGGTCCACCATGGACCTCCGCCCTGACCTTTCTGGGCGAGCCCCAAAGCCCTGGGTGCGACTCATCCACAGGATGGTGTGGACCCGGCCGACCAGGCAAATTTGGTCACCCCCCCCCCACCATTGAGCTCCTAACACCTCAGCAGTATAATATTGAGGGAAGGACTCGCAAGCGGGGGTTCCCGAAGGCAGTCTGCCCCTGCTACTGGCAGCCATCAAAGCAGTACCAGGCCTTCGGGCAGGCCCCTCTTCCCACTAATGGGGAAGTGCCAAGGGTGCTCACTGGCCCACATCCTATCTCAAACCCAAACCTGCCATGGCACTGATAACAGGCGCCACCCTGAGCCAATAACCTCAAACCCTAGCATCGGAGCAAGGTAGGTGAAAAATCCCTCTTCCTAGCGCCAAATTAGAGAGAGGGGGGAAAGTTCCTACCTGGCTCTGATAACAGCAGCCGGCTAATCCTGCACCAATATAGGGTGAGGAGGGTGGGCCGAGCAAGAAACAGCAACTGCGGCTGGGCAGGGCAGAGCAGCCTCCTAAGGCTCTTGCTCCGCCCAGCCCAGCCAACCACGTGTATGGAAGGAGGGAGGGGGTGTTGCCTACCTCCTTCTAGGGCAGCAAAGAATGGCGCCCAGCCCGAGTGCCTTGCTGCATGCTGGGTATGTGATGCATTCTATTTCTCTGTCCTTTTTATTGGGCTTTTAATCTTATCACTAAATTAAAAAGTATTCCAAAATGTAGGACCATCTTCCCTGTTATGCCCCATTGCAACAGATTCACTCTAAAGCCTTTTAAAGGTGCCATCCTACAAATGGGTAAGAGTAGCATGTGGAACATCCTGCCTAAGGAAGTCAGAAAGGATCCCACACTTCTCATTCCATAGAATATGCAAAACAGTAATGTTCAAGTGAGCATTTAAAAATAGAAATTAGAACTGTAGTAGAATGACACGGCCTAAGAGGGCACGTTTATAGTTTAACAAGATTCTAAACCACTACATTGATTATAGCCGGTGTCACTTGCTTTTACTGCATTGTCTTATACTGTGTAATTCACCTTCTGTGTTGTTATAGCATACCTTGCCTTAGATAATTTGGTTGCATTGTTCTCTAATTCTGTAATGTGACTCCTATTGAATTGTTCATCGGTTGTTTTATGCTGCCTAGCTGCATTCTTTTATCTCCACCTTGAGCATCTTCAAGAAAGACAGACTATAAACAAAGTAAATACAAATAAATAAATATTGAGGATCCATTGATAATATGGTGGGTAGCATTGCTCACAATAAGATGGACATTCAATCTTGGTATATCTCTCTGTTGGGTGAAGTGCTGACTGCTGATTATAATGAGCAACCTTTTCAGTTATCTGCCAGTTAAGCAGAAATGAACAATAATCAAGAGTGATTCACAGGATCTTTGGGCATTCCCTGGCAGGCCCTTTAGCATGTGTCTCTCTAGTCTGTTTGGCAATATTTGGATTTGAGTCCAGTGGAACCTTAGAAACCAACAAGATTTTCTGTGTATAAGTTTTTGACAGTCAAAGTTCTCTTCTTTAGTATCTGAAGATACTGGTATTCTTGGTATCTGAAGAAGGGAGTTTTCACTTCCCAAAATTTATACCCTGAAAATCTTGCTTGTCTCTAAGGTGCCACTGGACTCAAAACTTGCTGTTCTACTGCAGATCAACAGGGCTACCTATCTGAAACTTGGCAATATTTCTAGACCAATATTTCATGGTCCTGCCAATACAGTAATTTTTGAATTTAAGCCACGGGTTCTTTTTTACATTAAATCACACAGCCTAGCATTATCCAGTCCTTTGCTATATCTAAATCAAACCAATCGCCATGGTATTTTTCCATATTATTCTATGTAGAGTGCCAAATGCTTTTTGAGTGAAATGATACAACAGCAGATAAGTGGCATGTAAAGAATACTACCTGCCCAGGGCCTTTGGGAGACAGCTTAGCAAGCATAATTTCCAGGCTGCCTTGGTTCTAAAATCAGTATCTTGAAACAATTACTACAGACCAAACCTTTGACAAAAGTAAGCTTCTCTTTCAAATGCCATATGCCATATCGCTTGTACACAATTTAAAGTAAAAACTCTCTATCTAATGTAATTTGCCACAGAAACCACACAGATGTTTCTTTTGCCACACCCACATGACATGTCCCAGTTGCAGCCATTTATTGGCTCAGTTGCCTACAATTTTGTTTGAAAATGTCGGCTTTGATTCATCCTCAGGCTCCTTTGCTGTCAAACTGTGTTAAATAGTACTGCAGCTTGTCCTTCATCTAAATTTTCATTAAGACCAAAATAAAATCAGCCCTGTTGATTGGTCACATTTACTATTGAATCAAACAGTGACCTTGATAGACTAGATACTTCTTTTAATGTGAAATTCTCATGACAGAAGGAACTTTTATTTCTATAATATATTGGGATATAGGCAAATTGCTTACAATTAGTGTTGAAAATAGACTGGTTTCATTTACAGACATATAGAGTTCAGTTTATCTACAATGTAGTGTCTTGGCCCTCCCAGCTTGCCATATTAAACACTCACTTTCTGAGCCCAGTTCAATTTAGTTGTTGCTAACAGCCACTACAATACAAGGTTTCTTCCTGATGTACCTTTAGGGTTACAATAAAGTTATCTTACACCTCCTGTGCGGCCACTTAACATCGGCAACAAGCATGGGATCCTTCTGATGCTTACAGAGAGGCTCCTTGTGGACTAGAGAAAGCACCAAGTACAGGAGCTCGTCCCAAGCAGTGGCCTGAGCTGTGTGGAAATGATTTCAGAGCTGTTCAGAGTAGTGGGGCAAGATTGTGAGATATGGCTACCTAAGAGCATGTCAAAGAATTCAAGCCATATTGCCACGAGCACTAGAGCTAGACTGGAGTTTTAATACCAGATGATGGTATTATAGACCTAGACAGGAGGAATGTTATATTATTATCTGTGAAGTGGCCACCTTTGATTTAGCCCAGGCTCTCCTAGCACGAACTCAAACATGAGAATTCCCTATTTTATTAATATTTCAATCCCCCTGAGACAGCCCAATGTAATGCCCTCTACTAGCGTTACCAGGTCCAACAGAATGTATTTCTACATAGATTGCTGTATTACAGAATCTAGCACAGCACTGCAATTTTGCATATCTCGAGGAAATACTGTGTCTACATGATGAAGCCCTGCAGAGATTCCAGTGTGCAAAAGTTCACATTTCAAAAGCACAAGAGGAAGCATTGTTGAGGTAGCAGCAGAAAGATCCAATGAAGTATGATTTGTAAGAAGAGTTGGGGCTCAGCTGACCAGAATACAACCATTGGATATTCAAAGAGTGCAGCACAGCATCCCTCTAGTCAGAAGACCTACAATGGGGAACCAGAGATCCATACAAGAGCCTCTAGTGCAATGTAAAACTGTAGAGGACCCCATGAACCACCAGTTCTAGTGCCAATTTTTCAACTAAATGTGTTGAGTGAGGGCCAAGCTACAAGTGACAAATGACACTTGAATGGCAAGTGGATCGAGTGGAGGGCAAGTGAACAGGGAGAAATACACTTGCAGTTCAAGTGTCATTCGTCACTTGCAGCTTGGCCCTGAGTATATCAGGCCAGGGTGAAACTGGAGGAGCAGTTGTACTGTATACTCCTTATGTACCTCTCCTATGTTGGAATAGAGGCAATTTGGTATGCCTAGACACGGGGTGGGGGGCACTATTTTCCCCTTTGCACTAGAACCAGACAAACATAGTATTATGCCTCTCTTTGAGTTTGAAGCTTCTCTCTGGGCCAAGCTACACATGACGAATGACACTTGAACAGCAAGTGTATTTCTCCCTGTTCACTTGCCCTCCACTCAATCCACTTGCCGTTCAAGTGTCATTCGTCATGTGTAGCTTGGCCCTCAGACTCCTCTTTCTGTACCTTTGTTCTCTCTTTCTCTTCTCATGGCCGTGCAAGAAGTAAGGCAGTCCTGCAGAGCTCTAATGTGCAAGCATGCCAAGAACACACCCATGATCTCATATCTCCACCACATGCAGCTGGATTAGCTATGCACTTGTAATAGGGAACAGTGTTATTCAGATTAGGTTTGTATTTTTCTTCTGTTACTACAAAAGTGCAAGTGAATGTGAATCAGCTTCAGTAAAAGTTAAGTTTTATCTGTTGCAATATACTGGCTTGAAGAATGTTTCACCACACATGATTTCTTGCTTTCCTAACTGTGAAACTTTGTTACAATAACAAATTAAATGTCCTCAGTAATATGATGCAGAAGGTATTGTTAACAACATTTTGACATGCAGATAGTATCCTGGAGCAACAGGAAGCAACACTTATCATTCACAGTGTCCCAGGCATCACGGAACTCAGTTTGGATCAGAGATGTACCAGCAGATTTTCACATACAAGGTCACAGAGATTACTATTTTCCATTATAAACTGACTGACTATGAGGGCAATCAGCCGAAGTACATCACAAAGTATTCTGTGGCACCTTGCAACTATAGAGTACTCAAGGCTGTTGCACCATTCTTCTTGGCCTGCCTTTCAAACTCTTAAGCATCAAACAGGTTGCTAACTCAATAGTCAGTTCATGAGATAGTGGTAAAGCATATGCCTTGCATGCGGAATCACTCAGGTTCAATCCCTGGCACTTCCAGTTAAAAAGGTGAGGTAGTATCTGATGGTTACCAGAAAGCCTGAAGAGCCACTGCCAGAGAGAGTAGACAAGATTAACCTTGATAGACCAATTTTATGACCCAGTATAAGGTAACTTCATGATGTGCTCATATTCAACCACACTCTGGCCAAGTTCATGTGTGAATATAATTAAAATGAAAGTATAAGTCAGAAAGATGTCATATGGATAAAAACTCAAAAATATCAACCCTAAATTGTCGCAAGACATTCTCTCTCATTGTTGTGGGATTGTTGTGAAACAAAATGATATAAGAATTACAAAGCCCTTTGGCTATATAAATTGTTCCTTAATACCAACACTGAAACAATATTTCAGAGCCACTGCATTTATTTCATGATCCCCCCCCCCAAAAAAAAGTACTATGGCATACATACAGTAAAAAATAAAGTTGGCTAGTTTGGCAAATAGGTAGTACTGGCAATTCTTCAAGGAAGGAAAAATTGGGCAGCTAAGGAAAGATGAAACTATAAAATAGTTTGGCAGATAGGGTAGATAAAAGTATAACTTCAGTTATCACTAGGTAAAGACACTGTGGAGGTCATGTGTGGTCTAACACTAAGAGAGGTAACAGTGTTTGACGTGGCTGGGACACTTCACCAAAGAGGAAGAAAAGACTCTTGACAGGCAGGCAGAGAAATGAAACCCCATAAGGAAAACGATTTAGCAGGCCTGCTGCCAGTTGGAAACTGCATCAGACAAGGAAAAGCCAGTCACTCTTGGGTCAAAGGAGAGGTGTTCTCAAGCGACCCAAAAAGAATTACAATGTATCACATAAGGAGTCAGCTTTAGAATAACACCTTTTGCAGCAATTTGCCTGGTTTTTCCTTGGGGTAAAATTAGTTCAGATGTGAAATCTGAACACCAACACACATTAGCCACCTATGAATAAGACTGACTTTTGCTCACAACAATTACCTCCCTTCATGCTCCTACCTGCCACAGATGAACTCTTAACCTTTTCTTCCCCCAAACCTCTTTTGTTTCAAAAGAAGAAAGTTACATATCCACTTCAACAGTTATATGGTGAGAAGAGGTGAACAGGAAAGCTGAAATGGCAAAGATTTATTGTCAAATGCAATAAGTGTCCATGGAAGCAACTCCTTCAATCAGATCAAAGGGGGCTGCAGTTCTTTAAGCTGAGAAACTTTGTTCCCTTTATGTTGTTATTCCAAGGATCGCCATATTGAAAAAGGAAAAAAATAATAATATACCATCTATGTACCTATGTAGTTAACAATAAAACAGATGCATGCTGGCATCCAAAAATACGTGTGGCTGCATGATAAATATTTCCTGATATGTAACGCAATGGCAGGATTACAAAGAAAACAATGCATATGTGACTTTAATGTTCAGAAGTAGCTCCCCTGCTCCAAAACATTAAATGAAATCACACCTTTCCAAAGTGATAACCAGTACAAATATAGGTTACCTTTCTTCTATCATTGCTGTAATATTGGCTTCAAATGCAGTACTCAGTATTCAAGGATTAAAGAATTAAAACTGTCTAAGAACTAGTGAATTACAGCTGTCCAAAATAAAGCAGAAAATATTGGTTGGTTCACACATACATGTTAATTCCAAGGCATGACTTGCATTTTTGAACAAAGCACCAAGAATCATAAATACCACCAAGTTTCTTGGGTAACAACACCCTTGGATGATTCTCAAGAGCCAATAACTCTGTTAATGCCAATTCTGAACTATGAGGCACATTCTGGTAATAGTATGCTCTACTACTCCAGGGCATGAAAGGATGGAACATAAAAAGACACCAACAGAGTCAAAATCAGAAATCATATTTATTAAAGAGAAATCAAACAGAATATCAAGGTAAGGGAATCTAGATGAGAAGGTAATACCAGCCAGCAGACTTAGGCCTGCTTCCCTTCCCTCCTTCAATTATAGGACCAGAAAGCAAGGCACAGAAAGACATGTTGGGGGGGGGTGGATCTTTGGACTCGATATGACTCAAAGAAGACAATGAATTCTAACCTGCTTTGTGTTCATGGTAGGAACTGCCACTTGTGGAAGAAGAAGGTGATTTAAACTGATTTCTCCCTCTCATTCTAGCTCCCACTTTGACCACTATGGTTAGTGACCCATGGAATCACAATTTCAGAGGCACAGAATACTGCATTGGAAGGGGGAAGCAGGAGAATTTTACCTTTATGCAGTGTGGGTCCATTCATTCTGCATAGGATCCAAACCAAGCTTGGGGATGGCATGGCCAGGGCATAAGACCATTTTGTGACACAGGTCATACTGACAGCATTACTTGATTATGATCTGATCACTTTGGAATATTGGTTTCTGCTGAAGCATTGCCTCATACTTTTCTCAGGCAATTTTCACACACACCCTAAAGAACTAAGTAAACAAACAGAGTATATGCTCGCATAAGTTAGTGAAGCTTTCTCTATCTGTATGAATTGCTGCTACAAGACTACTTGAGCCATTTATTCATCACATTTCCAGATGGAGTAGGAGCTCCAGTAGGAACGAATAAAATGACTGTTAAGAATTGCAACTATAACTTGGATTATCTTTAGAGCTGATACTGTGTGATCCACAGATCTCAGACTCTAGTAAATCACATTAAGTCCCATATAGGGCTGCTCTTGAAAATGGCACCCCTATGATGATTCTTCTGTCTTGCTGCACAATGTGTTTCCTCATCTTGCCAGTGACAGCTGATATTGATGCACAAGGGAAGAGAAATATTTTTTAGATTGGGGAAAAAAATCCCTAGGGAGGACATGCGAAGTGAGGAGAGTAAATACTTAGAACAAAATTTTCTTGGCTCTTTTCAAATACTTGAACTTCAGGTAACTCAATGAAGTCAATTTGCCCAGCAGCAGGACAGGGGGAAAAGTCCATCTTCACACAATATGTATGGAATTAGACAGCTAACATGAATAGGTAGACATGTTTGTACAGACCATCTCTTTGCATAGACAAAAGCAGGTTTTGTACATAAGACATTCTGAATCCCATCTATAACTGATAGGTTGGTGTTCTCTAAATGACAATTTCTATAATCACACTAGCCTCAGCTACAATAAACTGCCAGTTCAAAGAAGTCACAAAATATATACTTATCACCTTGGCTAAGATCAGAAGGACTCTGCTTAGGAAACTGCCGTGTATAATACTCCCATCTTCTACTCCAAGGTCTGTTGATAGGGATTAGAGTAAAACTTATTCAGGGGATTTTAAATATTTACCATGTATCTGTTTGCACTGACTCACTTAAAAGAGGTTAAACACTTGGCTAAATATCTGTGAATACTCTTAGTGGTTCATTAGAGGTCTACTTTAACAGTTAGCAAACAAGTGGAAAGAATTATCAGACATTGCACCTGAGGGAGGAAAAGCATACCAATAATTATCTTCAGCAGTGGAAAGCTGGGCAATAGTTGCAAGCTGTCACGTATGTACATTAATCTGTGGAAATAGACGATATAGTAATACAGTTTTCTTTGTGTTAAGACAATTTTATGTTGGTTGTATGCACATGTGTGTGTGCACATATACACACACACAAAGGACCAGGCATAATTAGTTTAATCAGACAATTATCCGGTCAATCAGCCAAATTAGAAAAGTAAGTTGGACTGGAATATGCTGAATTGGGGATGTTCTTCTTCCGCTGATGAATGCAACTATAGAATGCATGTCCACAACACATCCTTTTCAGTACCCAAACATATTGCTGTAAACTTGATGCATGCATGTTATAGCCAGAAAAGCCACAGATGGTTACAATTCCCCCTCTCTTCCTCATTAATGACAAAGACCAAGTGACTCTTTGTACACATTAAGGTTATTTTAGTCATTGAAAGAAAAAGACATTGTGCTTGCTCCTACAGATCCATTTCTCTAACAGCAGTGCTTTCCTCTAGCATGATGAGACTTCTACCTTTGCATAAGGCCATTCCACCAGAAGAGCCATTGGCCTCAGCAAATGGAGAGAAGATCCATCATGGCAGAATGGTTCCATAGGATCCATCCCATACAGATGAATAAAGGATGTGCATGTATATTATGGCTGTGACCATCAGTCAAGAAAGATGCAACCAGGCCAATGGGAGGTTCCTCCAGATGCACTAGAGACCTGCCCAAACTGTGTATAACATGAGAAGTATGTTCCATGCAACTGATGGAAGTGAATTTAACGGACTAGAATATTTTATGTGCCTTTTCTATTTCTGAGTGTATTTCTGTATTTTTACGTGCCTTTCATAGTATTTTTACTGTGCAAAGTAGAAAGTGAACACTGGGGGGAAATACCCAGGCAGAAGACACGTGAATGTATGCTAGTTGCTGTGAATGCTGAGGCCAATCATTGTGAAGTGCCTGCTGTTTGTAGTTGGGTAAAAAGGATAACCCAGGTTACTATACATGCATACTGAGCAAGCTTGTTGCGAGCAAGATGCACATGTAATCATTATGCACTCTGCTACACTTATAGGCTGACAAGGGAAATCTCTTTCTGAACTAATCATGCCAAATGTAGCCTTAGAATAGAACAGAATAGATAAGAGAAGCCAGCTGCAAATGGCAGAATCTGAAAAGTTACTCTCAGAAAGCAAAAGGACATTTACTGAACTTTGGTCTGGATAATGGACAGACAGGAAAGGAGAGGTGACAACAGAAGGAATGCAGAGAAGAGGAGTGGATCGTAAACCACTCAGCAGCAGAGAGAAACAAACTTGCTCCAAAGTCATTAGACCAGCAAAATTTGCCAAGGCTATGACTGAGGAGCCCCCAATAAATAGAAGTGAAGTACCTAAGTAGCTTCAAACACATTCCAAGGGAGGGGAGATTGTTCCCCTCCCACTGTACCCAAAAGAAATAATCTTTGCCTGTAAAGTACAAGGTTGCTGAAGCAACATTTAGATGCCCTTGGCAGATGTTACACTGTCCGGAGGGCAGGAAATAATGTGAACTTTATGAATAGGAAAGTGTGAGAAAGGGAAAAGATGTTCCTCGAAGAGATAAAACAGTGTACTAAGGTGATAAGCAATGCTAATTCGGAAATATTGTAATTGAGTTGCTGACCAGAATTATTCTTCCAATAAGGGACCACTAGATCATTGGAGGTGGTCACCTGCATAAACCAATGGGGGCCACAATTATGTTCGAGCCAATGGGACCCCCAATATTATAATGAACCAAAGGGTACAAAATGTCTTGCATAGCTATTGTAGCTTTGACAAGCGTTGGGCACAAGGGAACCTTCTACCCTGTAACTGATGCTCCTCCACGTTTAATAAACATAGTAGACTTGCTTCATTCACAGGACTCTGTGTCTGTCTCTTCTTGGAATTGGCTAAGGGACATTCAAACCACTGATTGTGTGGAACACAACTAGACCTTACATGCCTTTAAAAGGCTGTGCTCCATCTAATAATTCTTAAGGTATCACACAAGCAGCCAGATGGTCTTACCTTATTCCATATAATGACCTCTTGTACCATGCTTTAACTTAACACTTGTAGACTTCTGTGGACTTGTAGAATCCTCTACAGGTAGACTAAGTACTAAGCACATGGAGACTTAGCATGTGGAGAAGGATATTGTTGTCTGAAATTATCTCAGTACCAAGTACCAATACTAAACTACATGTTCAAACTTTTACCACATTTTTATGATCCTCCCCACAAAAAGCACAGGGCACTGGTCATCCCTAAGTTTTGTCCGCACAACACCACTATGAGCTATATTAGGCTGTGAGACAGGTAAACTACAAGACATAGCAGAGACTGGTTTCCTAACACCTAATTTAACACTTTAATAACTGCCTCACAGAATGACCTCCATTAACCACTTTTAAACAGAATTAGAATCTTTCTATCACCAAATCACGGCATACAAATCATGTTGTTTTGATTACTCGCCTAGTGATTCAGCAGCACACTGGTAAAACTTTACTCTCTCGGAGTTAGCTGCATAACATGATGCCAATTCATTGGTATGCAGCAGCAGCAACAGCTTTCTGACTGCCGCAGAATGCTCATCTCTATTCACAAGAGTTTGTGTTTAAGAAAACTACTTATTTTTGAGTTTTCAGAAAAGGTTAGTCACCATAGTTAACTCACTCTGAGCAAGCTGAGGCAAGGGGAGCTTGGGATTTTTATTTTGCACTGAAGATGTGATTCTCAGACATCACCTACATTAGAAGTTTCCTGGCCTAACAACAGATAAGACTTGAATATATCTCTCTCCACTGCATTTTATTCTTAGATTAAGATCTCAGGTCTGTATTGGCATCAAGTGAACCCCATAAGCTACAATTAAATAGTGCATATAAACTCACTGGGGTGACAACTTTTGGCAATAGCCAAAACCAGAAGAACTAAAACAGCAGGATTTTTTTCCATATTCTTTTACTCTAGTGTTCTTTATTGCCACCAAGGGCTAATATTAATAACATTTATCTAGCAATTTACATTTTTATTAACTAATTAATCTTCCCCGCACCATATTATGCAGATTAAATACTTACTTGCCATCCCTGTGTTCAGTCTTCCATTTCAAGATGTCTCCAGTATACTCAGCAGGGCCATAGCTTATCTTCTTCACAAGATGGTGCTGCCACATTTTCAGGTGGTACTTCAAAGAAATGAGCTGGAAGTCAATAAATAGGTCACAATCAGAAACTTCTTTAACCAACTTTCTAGCAAACCCAAGTATCTATATGTAGTCTATAGAGCACTCCCAGTCCACTTCCAGTGATGAGCATCTTTGCAATTCCATGGTAAAAAATAAAGTATAACAAGTGATCAAAGTAGGCAGGGGTGAAAGCTAGAATGCAGGTGCAGAAATATTCAGGATAGACAGGGGTAAAGTGGAATATTAAAACAGCCCTGAAACAAGCTATAGTAAGTGGTCCCTGCAGTAATTGTTGTGATGGCAGGTCATTGTCATTAACTGCTGCAGCCAGTACTGCAAAGACCACTGGCCGCAGCTTGCTTCTGACCACCAATGGTCCTCCAGGGCAGCAGCCCACCAGGATCTTTCCCAGTAAATTAAGGAGGTAGTCCACCCCCAAGGATGTATGAATGAACATAGGGCAGAGCTCCTTTTAGTGCATACTGCATCATAATGACTGTAGAGAATCTCCACTACTACATGGTCAAACAGCAGATTTTCTTCAAGTAGTTTAATGTTTTTTAAGGTCAGGACTCAAAAAAAGAAAGGGTTATTGCTTGGTGGACCTCTTTTACATGTTTGAGTTGCACATAAAATATCACTTATACTTAGAGTGTCTAGCTTGGACTCTGTATTGTCTGTAGAGTACTTCTATAGCAGCGGAGTTTCTGTTAGGGTGGCTTTTACTTTTTTTTGTATCCATTGAACTATGTTCAAAATCTTTGCTCATCATGGATAAATCTGACTTTCTGGGAGAGACTAACCAGCACCAATTAAGGCCTCTTTGAGAGAGAGAATTGCCTGAGTCTAAGACCTTTGCCAAAGAAGCATTTGTTGAATTCATCAGCCCTCAGAAATTTCAGGCTAGTACCAAGGATTTATAGCAGGTTATGATTGGTCAACTCCAGGTTCTCTCAAATGAAACTGTGGATACATTTCCATCTGTCTTTAGAGTAGATTTCAGAATCTAACTAATTTCAGAACAAGAGGAACTACTTTGCAGTAGTTTACCTCCACCTGTATCTTTAAGCAATTTATGAAAGGACATATTGAGAGACTGCTGCTATATTTTGTCCTGTGGAGTGCTGTATTGTCATATTGTCTCCCATGCTGTTCAATATCTACTTTACACATCTGACATTCTAGTTTTATCTCACTTCCCTTCCTTAAATCTCAATGAACGGCCTCTGAACCAAGGTCTAAACCCAGAAATGGGATGCCTAAGGGCAAAAAAGACTGAAGCTTAATATAAATAAAATTGAGATCTTGATGGAGATGTTCCAGCTGTATATGGAGACATAGAGTGACACCTACATAAAAGGATCAAAGTCACAGTTTAGGAGTGGTCCTACGCCTGGCTCTGCTGTTTGATGTTCAGATGTTTTGTGAGCTGTACCCTTTCCTGAGGAACAGGATTTTTTTTTTAAAAAAATATCTATTTATACTCCACTTTTCTCCCCAATAGGGACCAAAAGTGGCTTACATTGTTCTCCTCTCTTCCATTTTATCCTCAAAACAACACTGTGAGGTAGGTTAGGCTGAGACTGTGTGATGGCTCAAGGTCACTCAGCAGACTGGAACTGGGGTCTTCCAGATCCTACTCCAGCACTCTAACCACTACATCACACTGACAGCTTTGCTAGGCTAATCATGGTTGGAATGCTGTATATAGAAAATGCATTGGCCCCAAATGATGAGGAAATCACATACTAGCACTAGCCGTGGAGATCATATAACACCCATTTTCAGGCAGCTGTTCTAGTTGTCTATTAGTTTTCAGGCACAATTCAAAGCGGCTTGTTCTAACCCTTCAGGACCAAAATTGTGGGCTTTCCTAAATATTCTGTCACTGGGAGAGTTTCTGTTCTGATTGTCACCATCATCAGAAACTTAAGCTCTAACATGCAGGTCATCTTAATAATGGTTCCTATGGAACTACATTCCAAAGAAGACGCACCCAGCAAACTCACTGGAAGTTTCTAAAGAGGGCTTAATTTTCACTATCAGCCATAGCCTGCACCAATTCCTATGCCTTAGTAATGTGAGTCAGCTGGAACTGTTCCTCTTTGTTCCTGTTACCTGCCCTTCTGTTCCCACATCTATCCTAATGTAACTGATGGGCTTTAAAAGCAATTTTAATTATGCATTTATTCCATTTTAATTTTATTATTATAAGTTATTTTGTGAAACCACTTGGAAAGCAGTATAAAACTGTAATAAATTAAATATTTTGAAGGCATAGCTGCCATTGATTTATATTGCTGTCTTTTTCTGGTCAAACAGCCTATAGGCTGTAAGACCTAGATGGGATAAGGATAGGGATTTATTTTTATTACAAATGTTACTGTTCTGTTAGCAAGTTCTCATTGCTGAAATAGAAATGATCATATAAGAAACTGAATAGCCTTTATCTATATCTGTATCAGTTGGTGATGTAGATTGCCCTCAAGTCATAGCTGACTTACGGTAACCCCTGGTGGGGTTTTCATGGCAAGAGACTGAGGACCAAGCTACACATGACGAATGACACTTGAATGGCAAGTGTATTTCTCCCTGTTCACTTGCCCTCCACTCAATCCACTTGCCGATCAAGTGTCATTCGTCATGTGTAGCTTGGCCCTAACAGAAGTGGTTTGCTATTGCCTGCCTCTGCAATCCTGGTCTTTGTTGGAAGACTCTCATCTGATTACTAAGACCAACCCTGCTTAGCTTCTCAGATCTCACAAGATCAGACTCACCTGGGCTATCCATGTCAGGGCATCCGTATATGATGCATAGCTGGAAACCCCAAAAACTTTAATGTCAATATTTTTATGCCACTAAAATGGGTTTTTAATGACATCATATCAATATAAATTCCAAACCATTTCAGCGTGAGATATTTAAATCATATCAATTGTTTTGACAACCAGTGTAAGAAAAAAAGTTTTTCTGTTGATTTCTTGTTCTTAACCCAACAGAAGAGGCTTCTATTTATAACAGAATAGAATGGATACCAGCAAATACAGTTGCACAGGAAGAGACAGTATGCTTTATTAAATTTGAGTGGAACTATTTTTTTCAAGAGAAATCACTTTTACAAGTGAGTAAGCCAGTAAAAGCTGCTCACCCTTTTGATAACTCATGCTTGAAAAACTTCTACTGCTATATTTCTGAAGTAAAGGCATCATACCTGCTCAAACTCACTTTAAAAGAGAGTGAAATTGTTTCAGTCAGGCATTTCTAAAGCTAATTTCCTTGGAAGAACAGTTACATATCAATGTTTCTAATACAAAAGATACTATATTTTCCTATACAAATATTCCCCCCCACATCTCGGTTGCTTCCATAGAATGGAAACTTCCTTCTGATTAAGGATACAAGAACCAGGACACATTTGGCTCCGAGGATCTGAATGTTCAGGGAGTTCTGTTTTGTCCTTCCAAGTTCTTATTCAAAAAATAAAATCTGAATTTGGATAATTTTTTTTCATTGATATTATGTTTTATGCTTCTTTTTACAACTTCTATTTTTTTAGCCATCTTGTTTAAGTGCCCTCCCCCTTATGTTTCTTTATATGAAGTATAAAAAAATTCTTTCTACTTCCCAGAGGAATGAAAGGGCTTATTCTACTCTATAGTTATGATTTCTCTCCCTGTGACACACAAGAAGAAGAAAAAAATAGTCTTTGGAAATCAGTGGGGGTTTTCCTCCCTTTATTATACAGTATATATCTTTATTGGATATTATTTCATACAAACTATCTCTTCTCCATACCCAGAACAAATGTTTTCATGTCATTCTCTTCTCTCTTTCTTACTCTTTTTCCCCCTACCTATATGCTATGTTCTGGCTAGATTCCAGCAAATGATACACAGACACCTCCATTTGGTTGGAATGGCCACAACTTTATTGATTACAGCTAGATTGGAGCATTGGCCAGGCATCTGAGCAATGGATCCTTTGGCATCGAAAGGCCCCATGCTGTTCGATGCATGCTACCCCAGCCGAATGCTGTCCCCATGGGACAACAAGTGATGTGCCACCACCAGCCATGCTGGCCAGCCCTTGCCTCCCTTTTAAGCAGGAGCGAGCCACCCAAATGCCCTGCTCACCCCTTAAGGATCTGGCCCAATGCCTCAAAACTGCCAAAACCATGAAGTCGTGACAGGCTCACTGGCAGTCCTGATTGAGCGGTGGGTAGGCAGGAAAGCATCCTGCACCTGATGCTGTTCGATGCATACTACCCCAGTCCAATGCTTGCTCCGTGGGACGACAAGTGACATGCTACCACCAGCCATGCTGGTTGGCCCTTGCCTCCCTTTTAAGCAGGAGCGAGCCACCCAAATGCCCTGCTCTCCCCTTAAAGATCTGGCCCAATGCCTCAAAACTGCCAAACCCATAAAGTTGTGACAGGCTCACTGGCTGTCCTGATTGAGCGGTGGGTGGGTGAGAATGTGTCCTGCACCTGATGCGCCTCTGGAATGGTGCCAACCACATTGTCTTCTCAGAAGAGGCCTGCTGCTGCTCCTTCTCTTCCATAGCTGGACCACGCCTCCACCTCAGCCAGGCCCTTGGTAGCCACACAGCCCACAGTGAGTCTGCAAGTATTCTTTTTCCAGAAAGCAAGCTGTCTCTTGTTACAAAATTCAGTCCCTACTGCTTTTGGGATGGAAGCTGGTTTTACCCCACCTTCATTTCTAGAAGAGGATCACCAGATCCCTAAGAGTGATAACCAGGCTTCCCATCTCATACAGCTTAGCCAATGGAAAAAGAAGGTTGACTTGCCCTCTGCACCAGGCCTTTGCTGGTGGAGATACCTCCTCTGTTTCCATCTCTCTGTGTATCTCAGGGCCAAGCTACACATGACGAATGACACTTGAACGGCAAGTGGATTGAGTGGAGGGCAAGTGAAAAGGGAGAAATACACTTGCCGTTCAAGTGTCATTCGTCATGTGTAGCTTGGCCCACAGTCTCAGAGAATGTTGTCATATGGAATAATGGTTCCATTAAAGCCTTGGTACATCTGATTAATTTATCAAAAGACAGGTTATTTTTGGAGAGCTGAACTGCATCTGTATGTAGTATGCTTCCCAGAGTTCTTCTATAATCCAGATTTTCCCTGATCCTAAACATACCGTACATCTATCAGAACGATAGAATTGATGATTCGGTTTTGTTTTCTCAGCCATGTCGGACGCTCCTCTCGGCAGGTCCGAGAGGAAGCGCCCGAGCACCCTGACCGGGCGGCTGATCTGCGAAGATTAGCCCCCAAGACTCCCAGTGAGGGAGGCAGGGTCCGGGAAGCTGCGGGAAGAACCCCCCAAAAATCAATGCGGGGGGTAAATTGCCCGTTTGTCCCTATGGAGGCCGGCAGATGTGCGCGGCGCCTCGAGTGCTGCCGGGCTATGGAAAACGGCAAAGAACAGAACTAGGAGGAAGCCTGCAAGTAAGCGAATCCCTTCTGTTATTACAAGTGTACGCGAAGGAGTGGTGGGATCTGAAGCTAAGAAGGCTCGTTCTTCCCCTTCGCTGAGTTTCAGAATTTGGGCTGGCGGTCCCCCCCCCTAAAATGGCAGCGAAAAAACAAAGTCCCGCTCTGGGTAAGTCAATCTCGGCTACCCTGCAGAAGGGAGAGTCGCTAGAGGAACTGGTGCGCAGGGCGGTTGTTGAAGCCATAAAACCCTTTGTTGACAAGCTGAATGAAACAGATCAAAGGGTGGGCTTAATTGAAAGCGAAGTGAAAACCATTAAGGAAGCAGCGGGGGGGGGCAGAGAAGGCTGCCCGGGAAAGTGCGTCACTCATGAAGGCTACAAAAAAAGAGTTAAAGCTGGTGGAGAACCAGCTGATCGGGCTACAAGTGGAACGAACGCAGACAATTTTGCGCCTCCAGAACGTGAAAGAGGAGGAAAATGAGGATTTATGGGGTCTGGTCTCGGAACTACTGGCGACACCCGCGAGGACAGCTAAAGAAGAGGTTAAAAGCGCCATTTTGGAAGTCCACCGGGCTTCTTCAAAATATGCAACGAAGCGTCAGCTGCCTCGCGAGATCACCATCGATTTTTCATCTAAAAGGATCCGAGACACTATCCTATACAATTCATACAATGCGGATTTGGACTTTTTGGGTAACAAAGTTAAGATATTGAAGGACGTCCCATTTTTAGTTCGGAAAAGACGTTTTAAGTATAAAAAGCTCGCAGCTCTTCTGAGGGAACGTGGAATAAAGTACAAATGGTTATTTCCGGAAGGAATCTGGTTTAGTTACAAAGATCAAACCTATAAGATATTATCAGAAGATCAACTAAGGGATTTTGAGGATAAAAATCCGGAATTTCAGTGCACCAAGCAAGAAGAAAGGGAGGAGTCTGAGGAGGGGGGGGAGGAAACGAGCACTGCGGCTGCAGTTGCTCAGAGAGAACTGCGTCCGGGACCCAGGAGGGGGAGGAAAATTTAATTTGAATTCGATTGTAATTTGTATTCTGTATGATCAACCACTCCATCATTACTTTATTAAGCTATTTCTTTATTATGGCAGTATGAAGGGAAAGCATTGAAGTGTAGTGTTTAGTGTTTGTAGGTTACCTTCCCTTTTTTTTTTCCACCCCCACTTCCCCTTTTCTTTTTTCTCCCTTCTTTTCCTTCCCTCGTGTTATTGTAATCTTTTGTAGTTACTGTTATTGTAGTTTATATGTTAGGTATTGAAAAATAAAAGAAACTTTCAAAAAAAAAAGAACGATAGAATTGATTATGTTCTGCTTCAGTATTTTTTTCTACTCTGTATTGGATTCTTGCTAATACTATGTCTTTTAAACTTGTATCTATTTACCCTATGGTATTGTTTATGAAATGTCCTTGATACTGTATTGAAATGTACTTGACATTGATTGTACTAATCTCATACTGTGTAATCCGCCTTGAGTCTCAGGGCCAAGCTACACATGATGAATGACACTTGAACGGCAAGTGGATTGAGTGGAGGGCAAGTGAACAGGGAGGAATACACTTGCTGTTCAAGTGACATTCGTCATGTGTAGCTTGGCCCTGAGTGAGAAAGGTGGACTATAAATGACATAAATAAAATAAATAAATAAAACATTCTAAGCATGGTTACACCTTTCCAGATTCACTGAAGTCAATAGGTTTAGGAGAGCACAACTTATTTTAGGATTGCACTGTATGATAACAAATGTAACTGCATGCTTAAAAAATAACGTATTTGCATAAATATCAACAGACTTTAGCCAGAAATAAATCATGTACAAGATGACTGATACTGGCAAGACTCCAATAAAGCTTACCCATAGGCATGTATGATAATAGCAGTATGTGAAGACACTTCTATGTAAGTGCTCTTATGTATCTGGTTTGAACCGTGCAAGGTACTCTTTAACATGTAAAGCTGTTATCATATACAAACTAACTTGGGAGCAAGCCACATCAAACATAGTGGGACTTATATCTGTACAGAGTCTCTGTACCCTCTGAAGCAACCATTTCCTCCAGAGGGACTGATCTGTGTAATCTAGAGTTCAGTTGTAATTCCAGGACAACTCCAGGACTCATTTGGAAGTTGGCATCCCTATTAGAGACATACAGGCTATGTTTAATATTCCAAATATTAGGGAAATAGTTCATCACAAGCAACATGACTAGGGTTTCCAGGTGCCCTCTGGTGGCAGGCAAACTCCCAGTGGTTTGCCTCTCTCCCCACCGATCACTGCCGATTGGTGGGAGATGGTAAACTGTGCAGTGATTGACTGCCACCAGTAGGCCTCCTGGGCATGGTGCAGCACTGCATGCATGCTACTGGCTGGGGAAACAAGATCACTTCCAGAAGTGAAATCATCATTCTGGTGGCAGGCATATTCCAGCGCTTCATGCAGGGCAGATTTCAGCCCCAAACACTCTGATCCTTAAACAATCAAGCCTGCACAAAGCGAGAAGCACTCCCATGGTCAACATGATGATGTCACTTCTGGAAGTGATGTCATCATGAGCTGGTTGGGAGCGCATGAGCTCTTTGCTCGTGCGGAGAAGAATCCTGGTAAGTACTAAGCCCTCCTTTCTCCCCCTGCCCATTGCCAGGGAGACATAACAGAAAACTCCATTGGGTTGATGAATGACAGATACATTAGATTCAAAATTAGTCAAACATCTTCAAGTAACAGGTCACTTTATTACATTCACCTAATACCAGGAAAATGATATATGCACTCATCTTAATTTCTGCAGTAACACAAAACCCATTCCTTCCCACAACAGAGTGTACATATCTATCTCTGCCTTTCTGCATGACTCATCCATGTTATAAGGCTGAGGTTCTTTACACAGCAGCTTACTTCAGGAAGGAAATAGGACCACACCCACTTCCTTACACTCCACTAGTAGACTTTTCACCAGGATCAACATATGGCTACTGTGTTACTCCAGCATCCATCTTGTTGTCCAGAGTTTCCCTCTGCATTGACAAACAAACTATTTCTCCCCCGCCTCCTTTGCATAGTTTCTATTTATTCTTACACCAAAATATTTGTTACGATCCTATTTATCTGACAATCTTTTGCTAATCAGGGTCCCCAAACCATCAGAATGAAAGACAGCAAAGCCATGACTGGATGCTGGGGAAAAAAAATTCTGCCTGCACGGTTCACAGAAAACAGATGGGAAAGGTTGCCTTTTCTCAAACGAATGATCCAACCAGATTAATTTTAATGTTCAATGTACTGTAAGATGCAGAAATAAGAGACCAAAAGCAAATTCTGAGTATTTTACAGTCTCGCTATAGAGTGGAATAGATCACTCAATATAGTTTTAAATTACATTTGGTTTTTAGGAGTATAGGATTCCTGTTTTCACATGCAGGTCACAAGCCTCCATGGGAGCTAGATAAACATTCTGTAAACACTTGCATGAAAATACATTTAATGCTGCAGAGAGAATTCACTGAGCTGACTAATTAGTTTTGCATTTAATATGAATTCAAACAAGAATCACTTTATGGGAACCACAGGGTGCATATACGACATGTACAGCTGCACTCATGAGAATGGATGGCTGTACTGCATGCCTTTTTACCTGAAGGAATTATCATGACCATAGTTGCATTAACAATGTTTCCTTATATTTCAAAACAAACACGATTCAGTATAAATCGATGTAAATACCAGCCCCTTCACAAATGGATCTTTCTCAAGCAACAGTGGTTGTAGCTTATAACTTCAAAAGCATTTTTAGATGCTGATGGCCTTATCATCCATCCTTCCTGTATTTTACTAGTGACTATTAACTGTTTCACTTCTTAGATTGGTAAATTCAGCAGAGACATAATGTTCGACTGTAAGAGTGCCATGTCGCTTTTACAGGTCGATCGTGACACTCAAATTCCTAAGCCATCATCAGCAATGATATTAGTGACTGACCTGCATCCTCAGAGGTGCAGCCCCAAATTCTTTGCAACACGTTGCCATGTTGCTTAAACAGACCTATCTTGCATCCATATATAGCTTCGGTATATGCAAGCTGACCACTGGATCTTCCAGGGTTCTGGTTCAACACATCTATTTTGGTGTAGTGGCTAGAGTGCTGGACTAGGATCTGGTTGACTCAGGTTCAATTACGTACTTTGCCATGGAAGCTCATTGCATGACCTTGAGCCACTCACACACTCTCAGCCTAACCAACGTAAGCCACTTTGGGTCCCCACTGAGGAGAAAGATGGGGTATAAATGAAGTAAGAATAAAAATTTTAAAATACCAAAGCTGTACAAACATGAAAAATATACTTATTGCCCTTGTTCAGACAACCCAGTGATCTTGCATACTGGAAACGTTATAAGTAGCACACATTGCACACATGATGGCCGATTCCACATGGCTTACCTGAAGCCGGGACATTGCGGAATATTGCGGCTCATGCCGGAAAAAATGTGCAAGATTGCATTTTCTCGCATGACATCGCACAAAACTCGTGCGAGAAAACGCGATCTTCCGTGTTTTCTCCGGAATAATCCGCAACGTCCCAGCTTCAGGTAAGCCATGTGGAATTGGCCGATTACTTATCACAATGCATAGATGCAACTTCTGAAAAAGATGTCTATGTGAGCTAGAACTACATTGTCATTGCAGGACTGGAGTTCCTCGTTTACCACCGTGAATCAAAGTTCATTAAGACTGAAGTTTTGAAACGGCAAAAGAGAATACTACTAAGATTCGATAGATGTGCTGAATATTGTTGTGGACTGCTATTAATACTCTGTGTGTGGGGAGGGGGTGTGAGAGAGAGGTAGGGAGAGAAATTTTATCATGAACAAACCTCAGAAGAACACTATAATGTTTGCCATCATACTTTATCTTCTCTCTAAAGGTAAATTTATTTGTGAGCGATAGTATTTTATATTAAGTTTGGTAATAAAAGCTCAAGTATATATAAGGGAGCATATTTTATATAAGGAACATGATATTTATTTTTATTTCTGTGCAAAACTGAAGATGAAAAACTATAGCAAATCAGGGGAGTGGAGCTGCAAGCACTACTGAACTGATGTTGTAAAAATGCTTTGCTAAACTTGATCCCACAGATGTAATTATGAAAGCAGAATAAGCTTCAGGAGAAAACATTTGAGCTTCTCACTCAGAATTAGATTGGCTTCGAAAATGAAAGTCTCCACTGTTATAGTGTTGTTTGCCAGTATGATACAGGTGCACACCCCATGCACGCATATATAAATAAAAATGATATCTCAAAAGAACATGAAGGGCTCTGGTTTTTAGTTCTCATTTACAATTTCCTCTCTTCACATTTGTTCATGTTGTGGTACAAGCAGAATGTGATGAAAGTTTGATTTAGAAAATCACAGAAACATAGAGGAGACCACAGGGCTACCTCTCCTGCCAAAGAAACAGTACCCACTACCCACTGGCTCTCTCTGGATCAATCTCTTCATGAAGTAGGCAGTAACATTGGGTTGCAGGATGTGTTTGAGTTGCCAAGGCCCTTACAAGACAGGATGTCTTCCTGAGTCCCCAGAACAATCAGCCCACAGATGAATAATCGCATTGCATGGTAGGGGAGAAAAAGGCTGAAGAAATCAAATGCAACCTATATTTGATAAATTGCCTACTCTGTACAATCCATTGAAAATATCATACTAGTCATTTTATTTAAAAACAATGCCTTTGAATAACACAATTTTGAATATGGTCACAAAATTATGGGATGCTTAAGTGTTCCTCACCCATTCTGTTTAAAATCATGGCTTGCTTTTAACCTCATATTCTGCTCTTCCTACTTCTAAGTTCATTTGTATGGTTTTTAATATTAATATCAGAACTGGTGCATTTTCTTTCCTTTTACAAGTTAGTCATTTCTCAAAGCACATCTATGCATTATTTTTTTAAAAAATAAAACTGTATCACAGTTGCACTGATTTTGCATGTACAGGAATGAAATCACAGCATAATACGACACTCCCAGCCAGCGGAAAACAGCTGCTGGGGCTGGGGGCCATGTTTTGCCCCTCTGGAAGGAGGAGGAGGCAGCTGCAATGCTTGCCCTGTAACCGGGGATGCGCGTGAAGGGGGTGGAGCTTGGTTGGGCTCTTTCTGCTGCTCCACCCTTCGGCGTCTCAGTGTGCCTCGTGCTCGGAGAGGACATGTTGCCCATACCTCTCTGGCACGAGGAGGTAGAGGCCTGGGTGGAGCAGGCATCAGGTTGGAACGTTCCAGGCAGAGATTTCTGCTTTCGCTGCAACCAGTGCTCCAGCACGGCGGTGGCTTTCACCTCAGAGTCTGGCCAGGAGCGTCCAGTGGCTGCGGCAGTTTTCCCCGCCGCAGTGAAGCACTCCCACATGGTGGCGACTGCAGTAGCGATGGCAGCATCTGCCGCTTTGGAGGTGGTCTGCTTTCCTGCAGCCCTAGCCCGCACTTCTACAGGGGGAGTGTGGCGCAGGGCTGTGTTTGCTTCCTGTGCCAACCTAGGCCCCAAGGCGGGTTTGCTGGGTGGGAGGCAGGCAGTGGGAGTTCTAGGGTACGGTAGGGTTCTGCATAGCTCAGGGTGTACTACGGCAATTGCATTAGGGCATGCTCACCCTCAGTACGCTTTGGTGGTAGTGGCTATCTTCTCCACATTACAGACCCTGTATTTGGGGGCCAAGGAGTCTCCCTTCCCCCACACACTACCTCAGATATTTGCCTAGTATTCTTCCCTTAGGCAAATTGGTACACCTCTTTGGCTTAATTTTTGCAGGATTAGGCACCAGTGGGCCCAGCAGCCATTTTGTATGGGCCTTGGGGGCCATTTTGTGAGCTGTTGTGGCACAGTGGTGTAGTGGGTTTTGCTGCATATCAGCACCTGCTGGTTTGACTCCTACTACTGCCATCAGCTCAGTGGGTTGCCTTGGGTATGCCACCCCTCTCAGCCCCTAATTGGTCTGAGAATTGGGGCTCTGCTCATTACCTCAGCCCTGGAATGTATCATGCCTCCCAAAAAAGGCACTGGCCATTCTAAGGGCAAACAGCCCGCAAAGCAGCTTGCCCCCAGATGGCCTGTAGTTGTGTTATCGTCCTCTGACGAGGATGAAGTAGTACCAAGTTGGCAGGGCCAGCTAGACTGCCTAGCAGCATTGAAGCAGGCCCACGGGGTTCTTAACATGGATCCAGTGGCCAAGCATAAGAGGCCTGTTAGGGCGGCATCGAAGGCATCCTGTATTAATGCTCTCGAGCATTTGTCTGGCCTGTGAGGGCCAGCCAGCGCATTGGGTGCCAGAGCATCTGCCAGTCAAGCTCCAGAGGCTTCATTGAACGATGCGGGCCTGGCAGAGGGACACGGTGGTGGTTCTGGGGAGTCTGAACAGGTAGTGCTGGCAGTTCAGCTTCCAGATTCGGATGGAAAGTTTTCCTGGCCTCAGCAGGGGACTGGGGGCCTTGAGGTCTGGCCACTACCCCCCACACCCTCTTGCAAGCCTCTGTCTCCATATGAGCAGCCTGGCATATCACAATCAGTGCCTTCAGGTAGTGTATGGATGCAATGGGGTCAGCCATCCCTCTCAGGGCAGTTCCTGGGGGTGGTTGGATGGCCGCCTATTGCACCCCAGTCTCCGGCAGGGATGGGTTCAGTAGCTCCATGGGGTTCTTTTTATGGGTACCCTTGGGCTAGCTATGGTTCAGTTCCATACAGGGCATTCCCCTTTGGGGATACAGCAATGCCTCTTGGGGACCACTTGACCCCAACAACCAGGGAAAAGATCCTTAAGGGTGAGTATGTGGATGTCTTTATCCTTCTCTTCAGGGAGCTGGAGAAGGATAAGGAGGACTTGAGGAGTGGGATAAGGAACGGCTTAAGAGTTGTAAGGTAGATAGAACTTGAGCCAATTGGTTGCCTGTGGGGGTCATAGCACGCACCCAGCCTTGGAGGGCAGCACCCCTGTTTCAGTATATGGACATCATATACAGGGGGTATACTGACTTCCTGTTCCTATCTGTAATTTTTAATCTTACTCTGTATGGACTTGTCTCTGTATTTAAAATTTTATATTATATATATGCCAATAAAGGCTTGCTTGGATATACAGGGGATATACTGACTTCTCTAGTGCAGCTTGGCTGCAATACGATGAAGAGTTCCACATGCGGGCTGCTCTTAATCCTTCCTTGCCTTGGGACCAAGTACATCAGCAGCTTTGGCTACAATTGATGTCCCCGGCCAAACCTAATGCAGGTGGCCGATCTGATAGCAGTCACTTGGTTCAGCGGTCTTCCATGCTAGCTGGTGCGTGCCCTCTTGGGGATCAGGCCCCAACACATGCTGATATGATTATCACTTGCAACTTACACATGTATCTCCATGGGTGGAGATGGGGAGAGTCAGGCTGGCCGTCCATCATCAGATAGAACTGGGTGTCATTTGCATATTGATGACACCCAAGTCTGAAACTTTGCACCAGCTGGGTAAGGGAGTGTATACAGAATCACATTTGAGAAATTCTTAATCCTCAATATCATGGCAGTTATAACAACTGGTAACATCAATTGAAAACTTGGTCCTACATGATGTGTTGTCAAAACTGTTGCTTTATTCCTATGACATCACAATGACATCTCTGTTTTTCTTAAGTGCAACAAACTCCCAAGTTTAACTAATGATGATTCATGGTCAAAGTATAGCTGCTTAAGTTGTAGTTTGTCAGAAAATGTTCTGCTACACTGTGACTGAAAAGAAAATATTTTGTTTTCATTGGTTTCAGTGGAAGGGCCTCCCCTTCTTTCTTCAAGTGTGTGTACCTTCATGGTTTTCCATCCTAACTAGACAGAATTCTGCAGGAATGTAGGATGCCCTAGGATGCCCACAATACCAAATTTCAGACAAATAGAATTAAGCCCCCCTCCCTTAGAGGCAATGAAAGACATCCATGTTTAACACTGAAGTCTATCGGAGAATTTATAGGAAAGATTCCAAACAGACACCACTGCAGCCACTTAGCTTGAAAAACAGTAGTATGAAGAAGAGATGGACTAATAAGGCAAGGGCATTTGGTGGCAAAAAGGGGGAGGCACCTGACCAGGCAGGCAGCAGGCAGGAAAACCATAAGGTGTATTTGCTTGGATGGGAGGGATAAGATCTAGAAAGCAGCAGGCAAGGACAGTCTTTACAGAGAAATTTGGTAGCGCCCGATAGGCATTACAGGAGAGAGGAAGGCAAAGTGCAGCCCCATATCCTCCAGAACTGGAATACCTCATATATTATGTAATTCTAGAGGCTACAGCTTGCAGACAATCTAGAAAACTGAAAGCCTCTCTCCTCTCTCTTATGAAACAGTCCATTTTTGTAATTATTCTAATTTGTAAGAAATACACAAATCTATATCCTGTATCTTTAAATACAGAGGTACAGAAAAATTTTTATTAAACTATGAGCTCTTTATCAAGTATGTCTTCTTTATGAAATAAGTGCCATGATAGATCATTTTCAAGATCCTCCAAAGTTCTGAGGTTCTCCAAGGTTAACTCATTGGTTGCCTTTCCCCAGTTTTAGTAGAACAAATTGTGTTTAAATTTTTTCTTCAGTGTACTGGCATTCCCATGTTGTGGTATGGAAGTGATATAGAATAAAAGTATGCTAAAAGCACATACATAAGAATTACATACATGCCTATAAATCAAATGCTAGGAAACAGTATTAGGGAAATGTTCAGGATTTTTTTCTTTAATAGTCTGAACACAAAACATTATCAACCACTGCACTTTAGAGTATTATAACAAGACACGCTCAAAGAATTTAATTTTGTTTTATATTTCCTCCCTTGTGCCTAAACAACTACTAATCCACTGGGTTCAGAAGGAAAAGGAAACAGATGAAAGGACCAAATGCAGGGCATCTCCATTAAACTGTTTTGAAAGGTTATGCTTTGCAGCAGTGCACTGCTAACATCAATGGGAAACGAGAGTACAAGGCAAGCATATGCCTTTATGAGTGTTGCCTACAGGTTACTCTGATGTTAAAAGGCTGATGGTATTCATAGCCATAAAAGATTTAATGCATTGTGTTTCATTGCTGTAACTCATATTGAACTCTTAATTGAACATTAAGTCCCTGTAGCTATTGTGGAATTTACTTAACTTACTAGCTGTTCTGCACAAAAAGAAAGTAAACATGTCCTATTGGGAAACATATCTGAATTAGTAATTGCATATTATTCTTCAATTTAGTGTGGAGAAGTTGGGATGTTCAAATGTATTTCATCAAATACATGAACTTGAATTGAATGTCTTTGGCAGTCTATTCAACTCCCACCCTTTTAACACCTTGCAGTTCATTGTTTTGTTATTTTCCCTTCCTGAACTTCAAAAACAAAACTCCCAGAGTGTAGCTGGCATCAAGGCAAAAGCTGGGGTTCACTGCAAATAATTATAATTAAGATTAAGATGCACAGTAGTTAAAAAAGCAATCTGAATTGTTTCTGGACTGCAAAATGATGGCACTGTTGCAAAACCTGCAGACATGATGCAAGAGGACTATATAGCCTACCCATTTCTTACCTCTCATAGGTTAGGCTGCATAATGTGCACAACAAGTCCTTAAAGGCCAACTAGATTTCCAGGGTCTGAGATTCTGAGAGTTAAAGCTCCCTTTTGTCAGATGAAGGAAGTTTTGACTCTTAGAAGCACATACCTTGGAAATCTTAGTTGGTCTTTATGATGCTACTAGACCTGAATCTAGCTTTTCTACTACAGAACAAAATGACTATGCACCTGAAACAAACAGTAAGCTCTGTCCCCTTCGATGCTTTATCTCCCCATTTTCCTATAGGGCAAGGGCAAATGATTCCAACTCACTGAGGAGAGGAGTTGGTTCAGTCCTCACAATGGAGGCAGATTAAAAAGGCAAACATAAATTGGATGCTTGATAGCATCAAGTGCTCTAATCTTTGGTGCATTTATGCATCAATTTTATGAGAGCTAGCTTACAAAGCTTTTGCAGGATGAAATCTAGGCAAGAATCTAAATGGAATCAGAGGAATAGCTTAAACTAGATAAAACTGGAAAAATAATCCAGAATTTTGGATGGATAGGAATGACTGGAAGCTGTGCAGGTAAGACAACAAGTAAAATATCTGGTTCTGCATATTGAAGGTTAGAGAGCAAAAAGTTCTCCAAAGGTGGCAGGAAAACAAAAATCTAGAAGGCCAGTCAGGAAGGCTCACATGTAATTATATCTGTGAGATTCATCTTGAGGTACTTTATTTTTCTCTTTCTTTCAGCTAAAAATCTAAGTGGTCTCAAAGCCAACAAGCCAGTTGATGTAGTGGTTAAGAGCGTGGAACTCTAATCTGGAGAGCTGAGTTTGATTCCCCACTCCTCTACTTGAAGCCAGCTGGGTGACCTTGGGCTAGTCACAGCTATCTGGAGTTCTCTCAGCCCCACCCACCTAATAGGGTGTTTTGTTGCTCTGAGTGGGCATTAAGTTGTCCTAAAGGGCTGTATATAAATTATTGGTGGTGGTGGTGGTGGTGGTTGTTAAGTTGCCACTGGACTCAAATCCTGCTGTAACTTGCAATCGTTATTTCTGATTTTAATAATTAAAATTAAGAGTAGCAAGAACTTACTAAGTTATACAATATTTACATCATTTTAGAAGATACGTGCATATTGAGGTCTGCAGTTCTAAGAATTAATTAGTTGAGAATGTGAGCTGTTTGCGGGGCAAGCTTAAAGGCGGGGGGGGGGGGGTCCAGAGCAGAAGAAATATGCACACAACTTTGTTGGATGAAAACAGGACACAACTTTATTGGTTACAGAGAAGGAAAAAAAGCATTGGCTGCGTAGGGCATGGATCCCAGCATCGGGTGACCTGTCTGCCAGCCGATGACCCTCCCACCCCTTCAGCCCTCCTGCTGAAGGGAGGACCCCACGGGATGACGGTTGAGGGGTCCACACTGGGCGGTAGCCTCTGTGTGGGTGCCCTGTCACCTGGAAGCAGGCATGCCCTGACAGCCCCACGAGCTGAGCCTGTCACTGCCATGCCTGGTCCAAGATCCCTTATGCAGGCCCTGCTTCCCCCCGAGGGATCGGTGCCCAACGCTCCAAACTGCCAACCTCAAGTTGTGACTATTTAATACCTTAACAGAGAGATTTTTCCAAGGAGTCTCACTCTTTAATAAAGGTTTTAACAGTATGCCTGACATTAACAATGACATCTAACCCTAGTCTAATACAGAAACCAATCCTGACTTAAATGGAACATGAAACCAGTGACACCAGAAAATCTGGAACAAGAGTGGAGGGTGGGAGGGGTTCACAGTTCTGGAGCCGACTGGAGGGCTCTCGATCTGGCCCTGGCATAAATAGAATGGAGGAAGACCTGAGGGAAAACTTCTTCCCTCAGGTCCAGCAATGGTCCCCCATTCAAACACCCAGCCAGCCAATAGATTGACTGACTGGGAATGCAACGGTGCGGCTCGGCTTGGAGCCGCGCACAACAGAGCCGGGGCCGGCGGCAGAATGAGCTGCTTCTGCTCTTCCTCCCATTACCTGCGATCCCAGCAAATGCCAGCCCCAGTAAGAGCGGGGTTGGGGGCTTGCGGGGCAAGCTTAAAGGCAAGGGGGGGTCCAGAGCAGAAGAAATATGCACACAACTTTGTTGGATGAAAACAGGACACAACTTTATTGGTTACAGAGAAGGAAAAAAAGAGCATTGGCTGCGTAGGGCACGGATCCCAGCATCGGGTGACCTGTCTGCCAGCTGATGACCCTCTCACCCCTTCAGCCCTCCTGCTGAAGGGAGGACCCCGTGGGATGACGGTTGAGGGGTCCACACTGGGCGGTAGCCTCTGTGTGGGTACCCTGTCACCTGGAAGCAGACATGCCCTGACAGCCCCCCAAGCTGAGCCTGTCGCTGCCATGCCTGGTCCAAGATCCCTTATGGGGATCCCCATCTATGGGGAAACAGAGCCTGCAGGCCCTGCTTCCCCCCGAGGGATCGGTGCCCAACGCTCCAAACTGCCACTGGAGCCACAAAATGGCTCCCCTCCAATGCTCCTAACCCTGCAACCAACCCAATAAACTGTCCTGTATATCTTGTAACCATATGACCTGTCCCCAGCTGGACAGGTGCACCCCATCTGGGCGGTACAAGGCCGAAATCCTGAAGGAAATGTCAGGGTGACATATCACCAGACCCCCATGCTCAAGAACGGATTTTCCCACCATTTTAGATAGCTGCCTGTGGGCCAAGTCGACCCTGGAGTCATCCCTTGCCCCGCGCCAGGTGCATCGCTCCAGCAGTGCCGACCAAAATACCATCATGTTCTAATAACTATCATGTAAGGAACCCCATAACATATCATGTAACACCTCCAGCTTGGTTCTACTTGGAAGGTCATTTTCTCCCAGCTGCAACACCACTGCGTCCGGGGGTCCCTCAGGCTCGGCTAGACATTGAAAACGGGGCAACAGCAAGTTCCAGGTCATCCCTCTGGATCCAAACCACTTTATGGCGATAAACTGTTCAAGATCCAAGTGACGTCCCCATCCAGATGCTTCAGCATAGCAAGCCGCCCAGAAAATGATGCTGTGTCCCAAGATCCAGACCAGCTTGCGATGACCTGAAAGAGCTAAAAAGAAGGTGGATTAAGCATCAGCTCTCACACGACTGGGGGAAAAGCAGATATTAGAGGCCTCAGTGGTGGCCCCTATCCAAAAAGAGTGGGCCCCAAAATCCCGAGCTGGCAAACCTGCACCTGCCAAAGCCAGGCGCAAAACACTAACGAACTGGAAGTGGGAAAGGGGGGGTCCCATCCTTGTGGAAGAAAAAGAAACCCCCCAACCCTGGGGCGCACACCCATGTAAGCTGACAGAGCCTGGAAAGGGCATGGTCCGGAGCCAGACCCGCCCAATGAGACCTGGGTCCCCTTACCCCGCTGATCCATCTTTGAATAATGGAGATGGATCAGCGCTCCATTGCTAAGCAAAGATACATCCCCAAACACGATGGCTCGGCCCACAACCTCCTTCTGGGAGCCTGCCACCAGGTCCCCCACCCGGAATGCGCTGAAAAAGGCCAAAGTAAACACAGCCTCAAACAACGATTCAAAAACCGAGTGGCAGACTATGGAAAGCTGCCGCAGAAGCCCATTCAGAATAGAATAAGTAATGGGCCGACGGGTATCCGGGGGAGGTGGGGCGATCGCTGCCAGCCTGAAATAGCCCTGCAAGCTGCAAAATTTGCGCAAGGATCAGGAAAGCCATGTGCCTTACTGAAGAAGGAAATGGCGGCTAGGTGGCATTTCATGGTTCTGGGGGCAAAACCCATCTCATGGAGGTGGGCCAGATAGCAAAGGATCAAGACCTCTGAGGTAGGGAGCCTACCTGATCCTCCACATTTAATAGAAATGGCCAAAAAACTGGACAGGGCCCTATAGTACGCCCGCAGTGAAGATGGGGCCACAGAGGTCAATACTCCCTGTACTACGGAACGTTCCCAAGGTTCTAGAGGTCCTCCGGGAATGGATCCGGGTCCCGAAGTGCTTCCGGTGCCAAGGCAAAGAACCGCTCTGTCTGGAAGTGAGATAATGTATCTGCGATGCCGTTATCAGTGCCTGCTATGTGTTTTACAGAGAAACAGATGCTACTTTCCAGACATACCAGGACAAACCTGCGTACCAGACGCATAACCCGCTCAGAGCGCGAGGATTGATTATTCAAGACCTTGACAACAGCTAAGTTGTCACACCAGAACACCACCCACTTATCCCTAAAATGTTCTACCCAGATAATAACTGCCACTAGAATAGGGAAAAGCACCAAGAATGTAAGGTCACACAGCAAACCAGACCCACTCCACTTAGCAGGCCAAGGCTGGGCACACCAGCGGCCGTTAAGGTAGATCCCAAAACCTGAGATCAGAAAACGCCTGATCTTCTCCTCCTCTGAAGATAACTCACTCGAGGATGTAGTTGAATCCGAGTCGTCCCTGCACCTCGATGCCTTTCGGGTCTTTTGCGTCCGCCTCCTCTTCTTTGTAGCTAGGTGTTTTCTGATCTCAAGGCTAGAGGACCCACCACTGGATGGTGAAGAAGGCTGCCACCCCCGCATGGAAGACCCCGCTCGAGCCGGACTTGAGCTTGCATCATGATCAGGTGAGCCTTCAACCTCCTTAGCAGGGGACCCCCCCTCCTCTGACAAACTGGGAACCGCCATCAATTCAACCCTCTTTTGCAGCTGTTGAAATCCCTTAGAAATACCCCTTAAGGAAGAGCCCTTTCGGGACGAGGTTCAAGGCCCTGGGGACCCAACAGGGGTGACATCCCATACCGCCCGGGTGTCAGCAGTCCACCCGCCAGCCCGTCTGCATGGCCTGGAAGACCAAACCCCAGGTGGCACATTGGAGCGCCTCAACGCCCCCGAAGTAAGCCTGGTGGCTGGCCTTTCCATGCTTACAGATGGGCTCGCAACTCCAGCTGCTCTGGGCATGCAGACTGCACCAGCTCTACTCCATGGGGTGATAGCCCTGCCCCGTTCAGTGGCTTGTGAGGCTGGTCGTTTGGCCGTCCGAGGCTGAACATGGGCCCCATCCTGGCATGGGCTGCTCCCTGTACCCTGTGTCCTGCCCCGTGTAGAGGCCGGCATAGCCCTATGGCTGCTGGTGGCTCCTCCCCCACCTCGTGACTTGCCCTTAAAGCAGGACATAAAGCATAAAGCAGGACAGTGAACTATTGTTAAGAGAGGATTCAGAAAGTTGATAAATATAGGAGTCTGAATTGGTACTGTAGGAAGCTCCTTGTCTTATGATTTTGCTTACTTTGGGGTACAATTTTTAATGGACTCATGTAATTGCTCTCCTTATTTGATCATCATCTGTGTCAAATTAATGTTAGTCACTGTCAAGTGTATTAATAAAGTAAGGTCTTAATAAAGGAATAATAAAGGTCTTAATAAAGGAAATGGATGCAAACATTCTCTAGTATCTACTTGTGTATTATACTTGTATGAACCAAACTCTTTCCAAGAGCTTAATAATCTGATAAAGAAAAGCTAAGTAGATGGCTAAGGCTTCTTAAAGACATGTTTGTACCTAAATCAGGCCTGACAAAAGTCACTTGGAATACACTGTATAACAATTAATTTTGTGTACTGTTTAAAGTGTAGATGACTGGGGAAGGCACCACCCCATAACAAAAAGTCTGCCAAGAAAATGTCATGATGTGATGTCCCCCCATGGGTCAGTAATGACTTGGTGCTTGCACAGGGGACTACCTTTACCTACTGTTTTCCTTATGCACATATGGGCATCTGCAAAATGTTAAATATAAAAAACAACCTTGTATTGAGACATAATGGTTTGGATCCTATGAGATTTTCCCCCTTGCACTTCTCACCAGCTGCTGTGGAGGTTTACCTCTTCTTTTTTAAAAAAATGTTTTTTGAGAAGATTATTCATATACAATAGTTATAAAGATACATAGGAAAAAGAACATGCATCATAGCAAACTTTATTATATTAACTATAGACATAGAATCCAATATTCTAACATTGTTAATGTTTACTATTGTTTCTTTTCTAAATTTTTAATTGTATTGATTTTGACATTGTGATACCTACACATTTGTTTAATGAGTTGAGTTGATATAACTGGTTTGGAGTTTGTACTTTATTTTTGGTGGCATATTCAAAAAAAGGTAATAATTTGTTATAGAATATTGTTATTTTAGGATATATTTTAGATTGTTGTAGATTGTTTTGCTATTTTTTCTTTTTTTGAAAGTTTTTTTATTATTTTTTAATATCTAACATAAAAAAACTACAAAAGACTACAAAAGTATAAAGGGGAGGGGGGGGGAAAAGGGAAGGGAGGACTGGGAAAAGGGAAAATCAACATACAAACAACAAACACTACACTACATGTCTTGTATTCCCTTCATGCTGCATTTTTCTTAAAAGTTAACTTTCTAATATGCTATCAGACTGGTAGGTCTTATACAATACAGATTATATTCAGGATCAGGACTTCTCCCCCCCCCCTTACGTCTCGGTCTCAATTCTCTCTGCGCAGCTGGAGCAGCTGCGCCCGCTCTTTCCTCCTCCCCACTTTCCCCTTCAGACTTCGAACTTTCTTCTTGCTGAAACTCCTGATGGTTGAACAAAAAGTCTGTCAGCTGCGCGTCCGATGTGATCTTGTAAATTTGATCCTTATATCTGAACCAGACGCCTTCTGGAAACAGCCATTTATATTTTATATCACATTTCTTCAAGAAAGCCGCAAGTCCTTTATACTTGAATCTTCTTTTACGAGCCAAAAATGGAACATCCTTCAATATTTTAACCTTATTGCCCAAATAATCCAAGTCCACATTATACGAATTGTCTAAGATGGTGTCCCGAGTCTTCTTAGATGAAAGTCAATAATAATCTCGCGAGGCAGCTGCCGCTTCATTGCATACTTTTTTTTTTTTTTGAAAATTTTTTATTGGATTAGAAATATTTTATATCCATTACAATCAATTTCTTTTAAATATTCCAATTCTAACCCCCTCCCTTCCCCCCCCTTTTGATGACTTCCAACAGTTTTCCAACCCCTTATCTATTTTCCCCTACTCGTTCCAAACTTATTTTACCTATTAAACATATACTTTCACTCTCTTCTAAGCTTATCTATTATATCACAGTGCTATCTCTATTTCCCTTCCCATTTGACTTAACAACCAAATAATACATTTCTGGCATATATTCTTCAATTATCATTTTAGTAGCCTATACTCTATCTTACTCCTTCTGGTCTCATCTATAGGGGACAAACAATTTGTCCCTTATTATACATAGCGTTAAGTGCATTATAAACATTACATACCTTCAATATAAATCAATCAATTTAACCCCTACACCATGTATTACTCTTTGCTTCCTTCTATATATCTTGTTTTCATACTGTTTTAATTATCTAATATCTCCATTATGCAACTCTATCATAAGTAGTCAGTCACTTTGACCCATATATACACATTCGGCATAAGTCAATCAATTTGACCCCTATTCTGTATGCTACTGTATGTTTTCCCCTCCTTTCTTATATTCATTCATTTTAATTATATAGATTCTCCGTTATACCATTATCAGCCAGCAATGAAATTAATTAGTTTCTGTCCTTATAAATCTTATAATAACACTATTACTTAATACTATGCATAGTAGTCGAATAAAATAATTGCTTAGAAATTTTCAGTTAACTCTCCCCCCCCGGTATAGTCACTTCTCTCTTCTTTTGTTGTATTTCAGTAATTTTCAAACTGCCACAGTTCTCCTCCCACCTCCCATTTTTTCACCAAGTACTGTTTCAGCTTTTCCCAATCCGTGTTAAACTGTCCTGGATCAAGGTCTCTCAATTTTCTTGTCATTTTATCCATCTCCGCCATGTACAGCAATTTGTAAATCCAGTCCTCAATAGTTGGCACTTCTTGTACTTTCCACTTTTGCGCATACAAAAGTCTAGCCGCTGCTGTCATATAAAATAGCAATGTCCTGTGTTGTGCTGGGATGTCCTCCATTCCCAAGTTCAGTAGCAGGAGTTCTGGGTTCTTATTAACTTGAAATTGTAAAATCTCACTTATTACTCTTATTATTTCCCCCCAGTACTGCCTAGCCACCTCACAAGTCCACCACATGTGATACAAAGATCCCTCATGCTTTTTACATTTCCAGCATTTGTTAGACGTATTCAAATTCCCTAGCGCAATTTTCTTTGGTGTCAGATACCAACAATAAATCATTTTATAGACATTCTCTTTAATATTGGTGCATGTCGTGATCTTCAGCGTATTTTTCCACAAGTATTCCCATGCCTCCATTGTTATTTCTTTATTGAAATTTATAGCCCACTTCACCATTTGCACTTTAACTGTCTCATCTACAGTATACCATTTTAGCAACACCTTGTAGACCTTAGAGATTTCCTTTTTGTTTTCTTGTAAAATTACTTCCTCTAATTCCGAGTTCTCCATTCTTATCCCTCCCTTTGCACAGTCCGAGTTGTAAAGATCACTGATCTGTCTATATTGGAACCAATCATAATTTGAAAACAACTCTTCTTGCGTCTTTATTCTTAATTTAGAAAGGTCTGTTCGTGTTATTTCCTTGTATGTTAGACATTTTTGTTCATTGTCAACAGTTCTCGGGTCTATTACTTCATAGGGAACCACCCAAGAGGGAGTTCCTTCCTGTAAGTAATTTCTATACTTCTTCCAAATTGTGAAGAGGCTTCTACGGATATAATGGTGCAAAAACATAGAGTCTGCTTTTACTTTTTCATACCACAGATATGCATGCCATCCAAATATTTTTTTGTATCCTTCTAAGGCCAGTACTTTGCGATTTTTCAAAGTCATCCAATCCTTCAACCACACCAAGCAGATTGCATCATAGTAAAGTCTTAGACTGGGCAGTTGCATTCCACCTCTCTCTCTTGCGTCCTGTAATACTTCCATTTTCACCCGAGGCTTCCTGCCTGCCCAAACAAAGTCTGATATTTTCCTCTGCCATTTTTCAAACTGCTTAGAGTCCCGAATGATTGGTATTGTCTGTAACAAAAACATCACTCTTGGCAACACATTCATCTTGACTACTGCAATTCTTCCTAACCATGACAAATTCAATCTATTCCATTTAATCAAATCTTTCTCTATTTGAATCCACAATTTCTCATAGTTATTCTTGAATAGGTCTATATTTTTTGCAGTCAGTTCGTTTCCCAAGTATTTCACCTTACTTGTTACTTCACAGTCTGTTATTTCCGTTAATAACTGTTGTTTTTGTTTAGTCATATTTTTGCATAATATCTTAGACTTCTTTTTATTTACATAAAAACCTGCCAAATCTCCAAATCCTTTGATTTTTTCTATTACCTTTGGCATATTCTCAATCAGATCTTCCACAATTAACATTATATCATCTGCAAATGCTCTGACCTTATAGGAAAAATCTTTTATTTCTATTCCACGGATCGCATTATCTTCTCGAATCTGTATCATCAAAATTTCCAAAACTAAAATGAACAACAGTGGAGACAACGGGCAACCTTGTCTTGTACCTTTGCCAATAGTCAGTTTTTTAATCAACTCATCATTCACTACAATTGCTGCACTCTGGTCTCTGTAGATTTCTTTCACTGCTCTTATGAATCTTTCTCCCATTTGCAGCTGTTCCATAGTGGCAAACATAAAGTCCCAGTTCAAATTGTCAAATGCTTTTTCAGCATCCACAAAGAAGAAACCAACCTCCTTATCACAGCGCCTGTCATAGTATTCAATAGCATTTATAACTGTCCTTAAATTGTCTCTGATTTGTCTATTCGGTAAAAAACCAGCTTGTTCTTCTCCAATAACTTCGGATAACCATCCCTTTACTCTTTCTGCCAGGATCTTCGCAAAGATCTTATAATCATTGTTAAGTAAGGAAATTGTTCTGTAATTTTTAACATTAGTCAAGTCTTGTCCTTCTTTGGGGATCAATGATATATTAGCTTCACTCCAAGTGTCTGGAATTCTTTGATCACTCAAAACACCATTGATCACTTCTTTTAAGAATGGTGCCAGTTCGTTGACCATTACCTTATAAAATTTAGCTGTAAGTCCGTCAGGTCCTGGCGCCTTTCCCAGATTTGTTGACTGAATTGCCTTTCTTATCTCCTCCTCTGTTACTTCACTATTCAATTTATTTCTCCAATCTTCCGAAATTGCTGGAAGCTTCATTTCCCCCAAATATGTCGCTATTGAGTCTTTATTCACTTCTTTTTTATTATACAGTTTAGCATAAAATTTGTAAAAAGCTCTGCTAATAGCAGTCTGTTCCAAATGTACTTTATTATCCTCACATATTTTATTTATTGTCTTCTTCTCCTTTCTCTTCTTCAATTGCCATGCCAGGTATTTCCCAGGTTTGTTTGCACCTTCAAACGACTTTTGATTCATTCTCTTAAGGTTCCATTCCAGTTCTCTGTTATTCATTGCCATCAACTGCTCTTGAAGGATTTTAATATCCTGATAAATTTTCTTTTTCCCTGGTCTTTTCTTTAAATATATTTCTTTGGCTTTCATTTTTTCCATAATCTCCTGTCTCTTCTCCTCCCTTTTTTTTCTAGCTCTTCCATTTAAGTCCATTAATATGCCTCTAATTACTGCTTTGTAAGTATCCCATACCTTATTGGTCGGTACTTCTCGATTCATGTTGTACTGCATGAAGAACTTAGTTTCCCTTCTCAACATCTCCAAATTTTCTCCTTCTTGTAGCAAGTCCTCATTTATTCTCCATCCTTTCCTCTTAGTTCTTTTCCCGAACTTCCACATAATTGGATTATGATCTGAGCCTACCATGGGCATTATTTCCACATCCTTAGTCCAAAGCACTAAGTCCTTTGAGGCCCAGATCATGTCGATTCGTGATAAAGTGGAGTGTCTTGTGGAGAAAAATGTATATTGTCTGCCTTTGGGATTCTGTATTCTCCATACATCTTCCAAAGTTTCCTGCTGCATTAACGCAAAAAAAGTCTTTGGTAATAGTCCTCTTTTCTTTTGTGCAGTTGCTGATTTTTTATCCTGCTCCAAATTTGTGACTCCATTGAAGTCTCCTGCAAGAATTATCTGGTCATAAGAAAGTTCATCTAATTGCTTCTTCAAGTCCTCAAAGAAGCTCTCTTTTGCACCATTCGGTGCATAAATTCCAATCACCAACACTTTCTTTAAATTCCATGTACATTCCACTGCTAAAAATCTGGCTTCCACAACTCTAATCACTAACTTTGGCTGTAGCTCCTCTTTCAAATATAATACCACTCCCCTTTTTTTCTTTGTTGAGGCCGCTACAAAGTCATTGCCCAATTTGATCGGTTTAAGATATTTTACATCCTGTTTTCTGATATGGGTCTCTTGTAAAGAAACAATATCACATTTCTGTTTTAATAGCCAGTGGAAAATACTTTTTCTCTTATTGGGTGAATTAAGTCCATTTACATTCCACGATAAGACTTTACACTCCATATTCATGGCTTTGTTGTTGGTAAGTCCTTTTCATTGTCCCTCAAAAACTTTTCCATTTCAAATTCAGATCTGATGCGCTTTTTCACTCCTCCAAATTCGAATGACAATCCTTCCGGCAGTTCCCATCTGTACCTTATTTTCATGTCCTTCAAAATTTGGACTAAAGCTTTATATTTTTTCCGGTCAAGCAACACCGATCTGGGTAACTCCTTCATGATAATAACCGTCTTGCCACCAACCTCCAATGGCTCTTGAAATTGCTTACTTACAATCATTTCTCTTATATTTCTAGTCGTAAATTGCACAATCACATCTCTTGGTAATTTCCTCTGGGTCGCAAATCTTGAATTTATGCGATACACCACATCTAGGATAGCCACAATTTCCTCCTCCTCCTTCCCCAGGTATTCAGCTAACACCTCAACAATTTGTTCTTGGGCTGTCTTTCCCTCTACCTCCAGCAAGCCGCGAAACCTCAGCTGCTTCTCCATATACTTGCTCTCAGCAACAGCCATTCTGCCCCTCATCACCCTCATCTCCGTTCGTTGCGTATCTGAGAGATTCTCCACCGCCTTCTCCACTACATTAACTTTTTGTTGTGCTGCTTGCACGTCATTTTGTATTGTTTCCATTCCCTTCTTCACTTCTGCCAGTTCATTTTTTACTGTCTCCTTAACCTCTTTAACCTCTTTCACCAACTCCTGTTTTCTCTTTCAGTTCCTTTAACATTTCCATAAATTTTTTGTCCAAATTCTCTATAGCCGTTTGCCACTCTTTCTTCGACATCGTGGGGCTTGACTTACCTCGCTCCCACGTGTCTGCTCGTTTCCTTAACTCCGTGGCGCTTGGTTTAGTGTCCTTTTAGTTTAATTTGAATGTCCCGGTTTCATGAAGAAAAAAAAAGACATTTGAAGAGTCCAAAATGTCAGGCGTCTTTTCTCTATGGTTTTTCTGTAGTTTTTGTAATCCAATATGGCTTACTTCCTCTTCTGCTGAAGTCGGGACCCTTCCCTTTTCCAAAATGGCGATTCCCTTCTTCCTGTCTTCGGGTAAGGGCCGTCTCTCTCCAGCAACTCTATCCCTGTTACGCACTTCCTGTTTCCCGACTCCCCACAGCAGCTCTCGCGATGGTAGGAACTTTCTCACAGTCTGTTATCTCCTTGCAGCCACAGGTATGAATAACAATAGTCCAATTTCTTTAATAACTTCATTTAGTTTAGTCCTTTTTCTAATCTGATTCTTGCCGAGTCTTCCTCTACTTATAATCAATCTGTTGCAGTTTAAAAGTCCACTTTAATACTTCATTGCTTTAAGTAATTCGTCCCGTTTCAAGAGATAGTGATCTTTACCTTTTCAAACATCTTTCTGGGTTGTAATCGCTGTTTCAAACTCAGAATCTTCTTCACCTTCTTTCCCCCTGTTGAAGCTTGGGCATGTAGGTCTTATGCCAGCCGCACTGGCTCCAGGACTGCCGCAGAGATTTAAGCCGACCTGTCTTAGGGTGGGACCTCAAGGGTCGGGAGAGAGTCCGTTGCGTAGGACCCCCCCTCGCCTGAAATCTATGCGCCCTGAGGTGCTTGAGCGTTCTGTGCCTGTTCTCTGCCTGAGAACAGTCGGCCGCGGGCTTGTTTGCCCCGCCGGCCGCTGAAACGGCAGCCCGGTCAGCTCTGCACTTAGAGCTGCGTTAGACCTCCATGGATCCCAAACCGGAAGCTTCGCTTCATTGCATACTTTGAAGATGTCCGCCGGACTTCCAAAATATCGCTTTTTAATTCTTCTTTAGTTGCCTTTGCGAATGGCACCAAAAGTCCAGACACCAAATCTTTTAAATTTTCACTTTGCTCTTCTTTTACATTTTGAAGACGCAATACCGTTTGGGCACGGTCCACTTGTAATCCTATTATTTGATTCTCCAAAAGCTTCACTTCCTTACTTGTTGCTTTCATGAGTACTGCGTTCTCGTGTGCAGACTGCTCTGGTCTGGTCGCTGTTTCTTTAATGGCTTTCACTTCGCTCTCCACTGAATCAACCTTTTGCCCCATTTCATTCAGTTTTGCTACAAAGGGCTGCACAGCATCAAAGACTGCTCGTCTCACCATCTCTTCCAAAGTTTCCCCCTTCCCCTGTAACGTCGCCATCACCGATTTACTCATTGCTGGGCTCTGCTTTCTCGTCGCCAACTAAGTTCCGAAACTCGGTGCAGGGGAAGAAGTCTGCGCCTTTTTAGCTTCAACTCCCACCGATCCTTCGCATACGCTTAGAAATCAGAAGGGATTCGCTTACTTACAGGTCTTCACCTTAAATCAGCTTATTGCCGTTCTCCATGGCCCGGCAGCACACGAGATGCTGTGCAAGTCTGCCGGCCTCCATTGGAGCAAGCGGGCAATTTTTCCCCCTGCATTACTTCCAGGGGGTTCTTCCCACGGCGCCCCAGATCCAGGCTCCCTCACTGGGAGTCCTGGGGGTTAACCCTCGCGGGTCAACCGCCCGGTCAGGCTGCTCAGACGGTTCCCCCCAGACCTGCGGAGAGGAGCATCCGACATGGCCGGGAAAACGAAACCGAATCCGTTTTGCTATTTTTTTCCATGAGAAAATGATCCCATAGTTTCGAGAACCATTGTTCTATTGTTGGGGGTGTTTGTTTATTCCAATGTGAGGCAATCATGGTTTCTGCTTCTACTAAAAAAATGGCTATGAAATTGCGTCTTATCAAAGGGGATATTAAGATTTTGCCATTGATCCAAAAAAATTAGTTGTGGCAAAAGTAGAATTTTGTAGTCAGTTATGATATATGCATGTTCTAGCACCTCCTGCCAAAATTTGTTTATTATTGGGCATTGCCACCAGCAATGTGTATGCGTTCCAATTTCTCCACATTTTCTCCAGCACAGGAGAGAATATGATTATGTAATTGCAGCTAGTTTTGGGGGTGTATGGTACCACTATGTTATGCTTTTGTATGTTTGGAGTTTTGTGTTGATTTCTTGAGAGGAGGCTTACCTCTTCTGCAGTGCTTACTTCCTCTGCTGCTAGCACTTCTGCATGCATAAGGCCTTCTTGAAGAACCTTAATCTTGCACACACAAAATAATAATAGATTTATATGCCACCCTTCAGGACAACTTAACACCCATGCAGACTGGTTTACAAAGTATGTTATTATTATCCTCACAACAATCACCCTGTGAGGTGGTTGGGACTGAGAGAGCTCCAAGAAGCTGTAGATCCAGAGAAGTTAGCCATGTTAGTCTGTAGTAGCAAAATAGTAAAGAGTCTAGTAGCACCTTCAAGACTAACCACCTTTCCTGCAGCATAAGCTTTTGAGAACCACAGTTCTTCTCTTCATCACAAAACTGTGTGACTGACCCTAGGTCACTCAGCTGGTTGCAAGCGGAGGAGTGGGAAACCAACCCTGGCTCTCCAGATTAGAGTCCTGCTGCTCTTAACCACTACACCAAAATGGCACTAGGAGCAGAGGAATTGAATGCTGTAAGTGGACAGCCTTCACAGCAGACACAGAATAGCACAAAGGGAACAATGTCACAGTAATCTAAACTAAATACTGTGTTTTTGGAATGTTATCAATGCACAGATCTGCACTGGTCATACTGAGAAGAGAGAAAACAACACGAAAGTATCAAACTACTCATACATATTGCTTAAAACAAAATTAGAAAATAAAAAATGAAATAAGGAACCATTCCTCATTGGCCAGAGAAACAAGGCCATCATCTGGAATTTAAATCAAGGATGTTAGAAAAGACATTAGAAGAGAAGGCATATGGAATCTACTGCTGGTTAATTCTATACATGGCTATCTTTCATATGTTTGAGTTCTACTTAGTTTTCACTTACATACATATTGAGAAAGATAATAATTTGAAAAAATCTCTCAATATAACTTAAATTTCACAGCAAAAGAGTACGTTTCCTTAACAACACTATTTGCCCCCTCAGTCGGAATGAAAGGCAGACACAGTACTTGGGTTCTAAAATGGGCCGCTTTATTAAAATTACAACAATTAAACATAAACTACAGCAAGGGCCTAACTAGCGGTACAAGTCAGACCCTGGAGTCACTCCTGGACCCACCCTGACCTGTCTGGGCGAGACACCCACTGCCCCAGGTGCGAGCCATCCATGGTATGGCTGGGACCCGGCCTGGTCAGGCGGAGTGGTTCACCCCTGTAAAGCTCCCCCACCTGGCCGTACGGCAGCGGGGGGGGGGAGACTGGCTTGTCCAGGGGTTCCCCACCCAGGGAGTCTGTCCTCGCAACTGGGCCGTACGGCAGCCAGCCGCTCCTGACAGACCCCAATTCCCCACCAATGGGGAGGTACCAAGGGTGCTCACCAGCCCAATCAAATTTCCCCCTAACTTAAATCCTACCACCGCAGAGGCCAAGCCTCAGCTTAGGCCTCAGCACCCCACAAATGGCTTAAAGCCCAACCTAAGCCCTTGCCGCAGGTCGTTCAAAAATATACCGTTGCCTCTCGTAGAGAGGTGTACACCATCCCCTCGGTAGAGGTCTGCAAACTTGGCCCGAATTTGCGGATGGAGCAAATAAATCACCAACCCCTCTGTCCTAGCCTTGAATAGGGCTCTGTTGGCCATTTGCCTAGCCCTAGTTCTAAAGCGTTGTGGTCCAATGCATCCTGCCACACCCGACACGGAGGCATTGCAGACCAAAAAATCAGGATGCCAGGCCAACAATTGCTATTCTCCAGCAAGTCCTCTCGCACCTGCCAAAACAGGGCCATGCCCTTCATCAAACCCAGGTTATTATCTCTCAAATGAACGACCAGGATGTGTGAGCCAAGGTCATTACCACGCGATAAATGACCAACGTGAGGCGGAGGTCCACATCTCCCATCAAACCATCAGGCCACTACTTGCCTGGGCGCTGCAAGCCTGTGTGAGCCTGTAAGGAAAGAGCCATGCCCTGTGAGCCAAGGTCATTACCACACAGTGAATGACCAACATGAGGTGGAGGACCACACCTAAATGACCAGGAGGTGAGGCAGAGAACTACATCTCCCTTCCAGCCAACAGGCCACTCAGGCACTGAGATGGGGGTGTGCCATGCATGTCAAAACAACGGTCGCATCCTATCGCTGGACCTCCATGTACCAGCCAAGGGGACCCCTGGGCATAGCTCCCGACCACCTTGAGGCCCAATAGCCTCCTAAGCCCCATTGCCTTTGGCTCATTTGCAAACATGTCACCTGGAAGATTTGTGTCATGAGCCATAAAGGCTCCTCATGACCCATCCTTAAGGGATTAGGCCACAACAAGGCAGAACAGCTGAAAGAAGTGTCATCACATCAAAGCTGGGAGGCACGCTAAACCAAAGTTGCCATGCCTCCCCTCCACCTAAACAGGTGTACAGCAGTATTGAAAGCCCATTGAGTGCTGAGTAAAATGGCAAACTAGATTGCCCTGTACACCTCTGCTTTCCAAGATGGGGAGGGGGGAAATCCTGAGGAATCCAGGTCAGGGATCCACCGGCCTCAAGGGCAATCTAACTAGGGCAGCCATCAAAAGACCTTCAAGCAGGCACTGGAGAAGGCCTAAAGCACACCAACTAGCAACAGGCCTCCCTGTTGCTATGGTTACCTGCCATAGATACCGCCTCACAGCCATGTACTCTACAATCTGGAATCTGCTCCCCTCACTGCCAGCATAGCAGATGCTCCTATTACCTCCTTATAAGGTGGCTGCACTGCCACTGCTACCAGCCTCCTTCAGCCATATCCATGTTGTTTTTCATAGTTCGCTGGACTCGTCACTGCCAGGGGTGCTGAACAATCCTCCCAGGCCATATGGACCCAGCTTTGTCAATCTGTTCACTGCCATGCAACCGGACTGGATTAAGGCAAGCTAGCTCAGATCAGCTACTGTCCATCAGTTGCACTAAACTGTCATAAAGGACAGATAACATCTTAGATTTCTGTGCCCCACATGACAACGTTGCAGTTTTCTGCACTCCGCCCCCCAGAAGATTCCCCACCTAGCTTCCTCTTCTGGGCCCGGGCCTTTCCTGGCATCTAGAAGTGCCACTAAGTCCCTGATGACACTAGTACTCAGCAGAGGAAGAAACTTGCCTCAGGGGTCTCCTGGTTGTGGGGCACATACATGCTTCCCCTTTCTTTGGAGAAGCTTTGGATAGCTTTCTTTGGTGGCAGTCCACCATGCTTTTACAGCAACCTACAAAGCATGACAACGATGATGATTGTTCTCCAACATCAATTTGTTCTGTTTCTTATAAATGAAATGTTGTTCAACAAATCCCACATACTGCCAATCAAATGGTCCACCTCTTCTCACCCTTCAGTGCCTCTTTCTTTGCACAAAAACCCAGTACTTGCTAAAACAGATGCAATAACACAATATGCCATTGGTGGCATGAGTGAGAAAGTAATAATGTGTGCTACCAGCCCAGGTGTGAAGCAATCTGCACCTCAGATGGCTGCAATCCACCTCTGTTGCTGTAAGTACTCTCTCCAATAAAGTAAAACAATGGGGTGGGGGAGGCCTAGATAGGCTGGAGGCCTGAGGGGGCTGGGCCTAACCCTGCCTCAGCCCTCCTGACTGATAGACACTGATAGCCCAGTATTTCCCTCATTCCTTTGGTCTCTTCATCATCCTCAAAGGATGAGTCTGCAGGTAGCTGCACAAGCCCCACCAAAATGACTGCTACTGCTAGTAAGCAGGAGGCAAATCAGGCCACACAAATGCCACACTCAAAATGGCCACTCTTGGAGCTCTGCATATTGTAGATGCCTTCATAACATGGCTGCACTGTCAGGAGGCTAAAAAGGTCACTGGGTGCCACTCTCAAAATGGCAGCACCCAACTGAATAAACTGCAAAATGGCCCCTGCTGCCTGCAGGCCAAGGCTGAGCTATTGCTGCTAGAAATACTCCCTCCCAAGTAAGTGTAAATGGCGAGGGAGGATAAAGTCTAGATGGAATGAAGGAGGGGGGGGGGCTTCCAGCATCCACCCTGCTAGGCCAGTAGCAATAAGTATGAATTAATCCACCCCTTAAATGGCTGCAACTCACTCCTGTGGCCTATAGCAAAGCCTATTGCTGCTGCTCCTAAAAGTATTCTCTCTCAACAAGTTGAGCATAATCCTGGGCATAATCCTGCTTTACCCCTCCAAATGTAAATAAGAAAGAAAGAAAGAAAGAAAGAAAGAAAGAAAGAAAGAAAGAAAGAAAGAAAGAAAGAAAGAAAGAAAGAAAGAAAGAAAGAAAGAAAGAAAGAAAGAAAGAAAGAAAGAAAGAAAGAAAGAAAGAAAGAAAGAAAGTCTCTGCCAAACCAGTGAGCCTGGCGCTGGGCCCTGGCTCTCCTCTTGAAGTCTGAAGGTAGCAAGCAGGGGAATATCACAGCTTCTCCAAGGCAACTGCAGCTGCCTAGCTCTGAGGGTCTTTAGTAAAACTAGCCTCAGAGGAGCTCAGCTGAGAGAGCTTGAAATGAGCTCTGCTCAGGCCAAGCATGAGGCACAACTGAATGCAATGGGGCGGAGAAGCCAGCTAAGGCTACAGGCTCCGCCCCCAATGCTAAGCCCTGGATGCCAGGGTGTGCCTTCTGCTTTCCTCCTTCCGAGGAGGCAAAGAGCAGCCACCAGCCTGAGGGCCAAGCTACACATGACGAATGACACTTGAACGGCAAGTGTATTTCTCCCTGTTCACTTGCCCTCCACTCAATCCACTTGCCGTTCAAGTGTCATTCGTCATGTGTAGCTTGGCCCTGAGTGGTTGTTGCCACTGGCCGGGATGGCCAAATAATTATAATCCTGTTATAGGAACAGTCACTCTCCATACTGCTTGCCTTTGTTGAAAAGAACTACTAGATAAATAATTCAAATGTGCAATTTATGTAGAGCACTCATTGTTGTGCTTAAATAGAAATCTTATAGAGCTGAAGATTATTTAATGCATAATGTTTTTTTTTCTTTTAATTCATGCCTAAAATCAAAATCAGATTTTTATTGTTCAAAAACATGGAGCTAATGGATTCCTATAGAGGAAACACCTGTTACAAGTAAAGAATTAAAGTGATGTTCCATGTCCCCATGAAACTGAATAAAGAGCTCAAGGCACCGCTTAGACAAAAATAACTTCAACCAAATTCAACAAAGACCATCAATCACACCAGAAAACCTTGATGAAATGTTTTCATTACTTTGTGAGCAACAAAAGGTGTCTTCTATGAGGGGAGGGAGGGAAGAATCCTTGGGGATATTTTGACTGATTAATTATACAAATAGATTGCCTCTTTAGTAACAAAGAGGTTGCAAACAAAATCTCATGACACAAACTTCTGTACATCTCTTAAAGTTGGAAGATATTGTTTTGCATGTAAATCGCAAGGAAAGAGTCACTTCTCAGAATATTGAAGGCTTTAATGACTCAGAATGGAAAGTGAGAGTAAATACATAGACACCACTCACGGTCATTTATTTATGAGTTCTCCTATATCCTCATCTCTCCTTGCTTCTTTCTTTACTTCCCACCCACTAAGCAACCTACCTTTATTTGTTTCAATTTTCAGCTATATTTATTATTTATTCTTCATATCCCACCTTTCTACTCAGTGGGACTCAATGCAGCTTATATCATTTTCTTGTCCTCCATTTTATCCTCACATAAACAAGTGAGGCAAGTTAGCCTGGGATGGTGTGATGGAGCATTTACTGATAGAAACCAAGGCTGGAAGAAAGGCAATATTGTTGTGGTTGCCTAGCAGCCCCAGGAAGGCCACCGCAGAAGGCATTCATTTCTTACACTTCTATCATTTTCACAGGTTTTAACCCCTTTTTTGTTTTTTAAAGATTTCAGATTTGTCTGAAAACCTGGGGCTTTTCTCAAGTTTGTAGAAAGCTCTCGTCTGTCCGTGGCTCCAAACTTTGGATATAAGTATCCATGTGAGAATTAGATATATTGCTATGCAATTGAAGTATCAAAGATACTAGTACAACTAGAAACATTTCATGTAAGTGTTTTTAGAGTATTCTCGGAAATTCAATTACACAAAGAAATAAAATGTATTAGACAGTATGGTCTAAATTATTAGGATAGTATGTTCTATTCAAAAGGAAACAAAATGCAATAGACAAGAAATACATTTCTACAATTAATCCTCAGCTTTAAATGCTTTTTAGCTCTGGCTTGTGCAAAAAGTTTATGTTACCCATGGCTGGTTATAGAAGCGTTATTATCATTACAAAACCCACTATAATTCCAGGTATGTGTATGGGCCTAATTATACAGCCCAAGATCACATCATGGAGCTAATAATATATTAAAGGTAACACATGTAAATAACAACAGTTTAATGCAGTCTTTTAAAAGAAATATTCGCTTCTTAAGGTTAGGGGTCAGGGCTTTTGAGAGCGCTCATCTTAATTAGCTGTCTAGACTCTACCATTTAAAAATACCTTTGATTTTTTTGTGTGTGTGGATAAAATCCATAGTGGATCATTATCCTGCTGTAAAATAAATTCATAACAGCTGCTTTATAGAAGGCAACTTCTTGTGTATATTTATATAGTGTGCTCTGCCTTCTGCTCCCTAATTCCTACAAATATTTTAAAGAAAATTCAACCCAGCAAAGTGTAACATTAACAATATCATCCTAAGAATACTTTCCTGAGAGTAAGTCCCACTGAATAAATTGAGCAGAAATCTGAATACACCTATTTAGAGTTGTGCTTGAATTCTTTTCATCTTCCTGTTTTCCTCCAATTGTATGTTAACTCTATGTTTCTGTTTTATGAACAGACTATCAAAAAGCAAAAATAGAACGTCTAGAGTCTTAACAATGCCCAAGCCTGTATTTGTGCTCCATTTTTTGTCATAATAAGAGCCCAGTTTTGCTGAAAGGTAGAATATGCTTGGAAAAAGATAGATCCTGGGAGATCACAGTGTAATATCATTTCATACTTTCCCAAGACATTTTGGTGTAGCATTGGGATATCTACAATCAAGCTTCCTTGGTATTAATGAAGCCAAATTGTTAGTAAACATTATATTATTTATGTAAGAGTTTTTATCCTGCCATTCCATCATAAGCCTTAAAAACAACTTAAAATCATCATTGAAGAATATCTTCTCTTGACCAGGCTCCAATTCAGAAAAATGCAGGACCGTGATTAAAGCTGTCTATCCATAAATTATTTATTTGTTTATAAAATAGGACCCATTTCCCTGCTTGAGGATTCTGGGAAAGGAGAGAAAGTGCAAATTGTAATTGCCTGTAGAATAAGGATGCTTTCTCCTACCTGCCTGAAGTTTGGCAGTTAGGGTTCCTTGAGTGAATGGTAGAAAGCTGGAGAGGCACAATACATCCAGCTGGGTAAGTCAAGGCTATAAATGTGTTTTCCCACTAAGACCAATAGAAATAACAAGTTGGGACCACAAGGACTTGCCGGGGCTCATTTTCCCTCCTCCTCAACATTCATTTTCCCTTCCCTGGCCACCCCATAGCCTGTCCCCCTTTTTTGCTTCCTTCTCTCCTTTCCACCCATCTTTGTTTGCCTCCTGTCTTCAACTTCCCCTCCTCCTCTTCAGTAGCCTCTCCCTAACAACAACAACAACAACAAAGAATAGTAACAGGGCCAGACTACAGTCACTCCATTGGCTACCTATCAGTTACCATGCTCAATTCAACATATTGGTTATTACATACAAAGCTCTTTATGGCCTTGGCCCAGCATCCTTACGGGACTGCCTCCCTCCCTATGTCCCTCCATGGCAGCTTCACTCATCTAACAGGGTCTCTTGCAGTTGACAGCCTACACATGGGTGAAATCAACAGCAGCCTGTACACAGGCTTTCTCCGTGGTGGCCCCTACCCTGTGGAACACCCTGCCCCCACTTTCCTGACTTTCCACAAACAATGCAAAACCAAATTATTCAAAAAGGCCTTTTACTTAGATAGGAGGGCAGTATTGTAGGGAGGGGGTCTCAGATGCTTTGCTAATGAGTTAAGGACCATAGACTTCACCACTACATTGCCGTACATATTATTTGTTGCTTTAAATATGTATTCCTATATACTACCTGTGCTTCATGTTGTCTGTCAGTCCTGTTGCTTTAAATATGTACTTTTATATACTACCTGTGCTTCATGTTATTTAATGTCAGTCCTAGAACTGATTATGTTCTGTTTCAGCAATTCTTCAACTCCGTATTGGATCCTTGCTAATGCTATGTCTTTGTAAACTTGTTTTTATTTATCTTATGACATTGTTTATGGAAATGTCCTAGATACTGTATGGAAATGTACTTGCTACACTAATCTCACGTCTTGAGTCTCAGTGAGAAAGGTGGACTATAAATGACACAAATAAATAAATAAATAAATAAATAAACAAACCACTCTTATGGACAAACTTGTGCCACACTCAGAGTGGTGAACAATCAGTGATGATAACACCATCATAATACAGCTGGGGAGCTGGGGCCAAGAGGAATGGCTCACCCAAGGCCACCTACTGAGCTCATGGCAGTCATCGTTGAACCAGCAGAGTGCTGATTCACAACCCAACCATTTAACTGCTATGCTACAGCAGTTCAGTTACATAGTGCATGGTGGGGAACCTGCAAGGACTTGTAGGGGGTACTTCACTTTTCCCTGTATCCTCTTTCCCATACTGTTTCCTCCTTCCTCCTGGCAGCCTACATCCTTCTCTCCTTCAAACCCATTAAACAACTTACCATTTATTCACACCTATCTTCAGCTATATTTCTTAACTTTGTTTATATACTGCCTTTCTCCACACTTGGGACCCAAAGCAGCTTACATCCTTCTCCTTGTCTCCATATTATTTTCACAATATATTGTATTATCTTGAGAGGTATTATCCTGAGAGATCATATTATCCTCAGAGGTAAGTTAGGCTGAAACTTTGTGACTCTGGTTGTCAGGTCTCTCTGGCAACTGGCAGGTGATTGGTAGGGTGAAAGAATCATGGGGTGCTCCAGTATTTACTATTGTATCCTCCTGCATCCTGCCCAAATGATATCACTTCTGGAAGTGACATTGTTGGGGGGCAGGGAAGAGTGCATGCACGCTTCGTGCCAGGGCCTGTCCCTGAAGAATTTGTGCCACCCTGGCATGAAACACGTGCTTCCATTCCTCACATGATGACATTTGTGGCAGTGAGATCATCATGGCAGGGTGTGGAGGCAATACCTGGGATGTCTGCCAGTGGTGAATAATCATTGGATGGCTTGCTTCCTCAATTGGTGGGTAAAGATAGAAATTCCAAGAGTTTGCCTGCCACAAATGGACACCTTGCAACCTTAATCTAAGTCACATAGTGAGCTTTCATAGCCGAGTAGTGATTTGAACCTGGGTCTCCTGGATTCTTTTCTGAAACTTTATCCACTACACAACACTGGCTTTGGGTAGCAGGGCTGCTCTTGAACAGTAGCAAGCAGCCAGGCCCAGGTGAGTTGCTTCTGGACCTTGCCCCAGTGAGTATTCCATCAACGGCCCAAACAGCCATGGAAAGGGCCCTGCCACCTCCCCTTGCCTTTTATTGACAGAAACCAAGTCTGGAATAAACTGTTATAGCTGCCTAGCAACAGCCACTGAGGGCATCTGGTTAAAGCTACAGGTGATCCTTTTATCATTTTGGGTCTTTTTAAAATCCCCCCAATGTTGTTTTTTTTTTTTAAGATTTCAGATTTATTTTCAAACCTGGGGCATTTTGACACAGAGATCCCTGTCTTTTGGTGCTACACCTCTGAAGATGCCAGTCACAGCTGCTGGTGAAACATCAGGAACTACAATGCCAAGACCACGGTGATACATCCTGGAAAATCCACAACAACCAATGCCAGTAAGGTTCAACAGTTTTTGAAAGTTCTCAGAGGGACCTACTTCAAAGCTTTATCCTGCTTTTCAGGACTTGCTGACAGACTCAATGCATTGCCACCCCAGTCGGAATGAAGAGGCAGTCACAGGATTTGGAACTAAAGGGCCACTTTATTAATATAACATCAATCATTAAATGCGGCAAGGGCAAACTACTGGTACAGGTCAAACCACGGGGTTACCCCTGGACCACCACCTTGACCTGTCTTGGTGAGCCCCACAGCCCCGGGTAGGAGCCATCCATGTAATGGCTTTTCCCCAGCCAGCCAGGCAATATGGATCCCCCCTTCACACTTCTAAAGCCTCAGCCGTACAGCATGAGGGAAGGACTTACACATGGGGTTCACTGCAGGCAGTCTCCAGTTGGTGGTAGCCATCACAAGCATACCGTCTGCTCCTGGTAGACCCCATTTCCCCACCAATGGGAATTGCCAAGGAGTGCTCACCAGCCTGCTCCTATCCCCAAACTCTCTCCTGCCACTGCTGGGGCCAAGCCTCTGCTTAGGCCCAAGCACCCCACAGGTGCCCTAGTGCCTACCAGCAAGGGAGCATTGCAGACCAAGCATCAACCCACCAGGCCCCCACTTGCACACGCAAGCCTGTAACAAAAGGGGAGCATACCCTGCCCAGTCAGATCACTACCATGCTGTAAATGACTAAAATGAGGTGGAGGCTGACCTCCCCTCAAACCACTTGCCTGTGTGTTGCAAGTCTGTGTGAGCCTGAAAGGAAATGGCCGTGCCCTGTGAGCTAAGGTCATTACCCAGGGTGAATGACCAATATGTGAGGTGGAGGCTGACCTCCCATCGAACCATTAGGCCACTACTTGCCTGTGCAATGCAAGCCTGTGTGCACCTGTACAGAAAGGGGTGTGCCCTGTGAGCCAAGGTCAACACTCTCCAGGTGAATGACCAGCATGTGAGGCAGAGGACTATACCTCCCCTCGAGCCATCAGGCGACTCCCTGCCTGGGTGCTGGAAGTCTGTGAGCCTGTAAGGAAAACGGCAGGCCCAGTGAGATGAGTCATTACCCTGCAGGTGAATGACCAGGAGCAAGGTGGAGGACCACACCTCCCCTCAAGCCAAGAGGACACTACTTGCCCAGGAACTGCAAGTCTGTGGAATCCTGTAAAAAAAGAGGGGCCAGGCCATGATCTGCCATAGCCATCACCTCCTCAGGTGCATGACCAAATATGCAGAGGGGAGCAGTCACGTCACCATAGCGGCAGCAGCCTAGCCAACACAGTTCTAGTTGGCCCTGTGGCTTGCTAACTGCCATTAACAAAGCCAAGCTAATTCCCTACTGGCATCCTCTAGGCTCAAATGACTGCCCAAACAACCCCACACTGGGCCAGCAGATGAGGGCTTCACCCTCCTGTGGCAATATGCCACACCCACCAAAAAAGACATGATAAGTAAGACATTCTGCAACACCAGCCTCAGCCTAACTCTGAACAATCACTGTTGGCTGGCACCAGACAACCTTCTGAATAATGGCCTGAGGTCTGTGGCTGTGGCCCTAGACGCTGCCCCATACAAACTGGGTACTGAAAGAGAGCTGCCAAGCCATGTGGAGCATTGCTATCTCTGAAACACCATGCCGGGGGTGGTGAGGGAGTGTCCTACATGTCAGGGAAGTGGCCACACCCTGTTGCAGGGTATTCCTTTGCTATCCAAGGGGGGCATGGCACCAGCTCCCCTGGGGCCCCATGGCTACATGACTGCCCTTTGTGTTTGACCCAGTTGCTACCAAGACCTGCCAACTTCATGCCATGTGCCAGAAAGGCTACCCCTGACCACTTCGTAACGGATTAGGCCATAGGAAAACTGAGCAGACAACAGAAACAGAGATGTATGAAAGCCAGGTGTTACTTGCTCACTGAAGAAAAGAGCTGATTCTGATGAAGGCAAAACCAGAGGCAGGGTGCCCAGTTGGAAGAGCCCAGCCTGTATTGGATTGTCCCCTGAATGAAAACCCACAGCAAAGAGCCCCAGGCAGGGCTAGGAGGAGGCAAAATGCCAACCCAGAGTTGTCGTAGGCCTTACCAACCGCTGTACCCACCCAGACCTCATAGCCAGTCAAAGAGTGTATGCGCATAGAGCGAGACTGCCCTGGGAGGTTCCTATGCCAAACAGGACTGTTGGGGGTCATGCTCCTGCCCCATGAGAGGAAGAACTTGAGCTACCTACATAGGCTCAGATGCCTTACCAATGGGTAGGAAGTCCTGGGATGTAAAGCCCTGGCATGTATAGCCGAAACATGTTAATAATGTCACAAAATTAACAGTTGATTTATATACCACCCTCCAGGACACTCACTGCCCACTGAGAGAGTTTAAAAAGTGTAACTGGGCGTAACACACCGGGCGAGGTGACCAGGCCTGACCAGCAAGGCTGCATGGTGAGACACACCACACAGCAAAGGCCCATGGGCCCCTCCCTCAGTGACCACAGGCTCCCCACTACAGATACCAGCCCAGTTTACCCCAACAAACTTGGTACCTGACAGCACATTCGCACTGCAGTCCCACACGGTATGGTCTGGTGTACACTTCCCATGCAAAACATAGCAAATGCCCCCATTATCTCCTTAACCGGTGGTTGCACTCCACTGTTACCAGCACAAGCTCCAACTACAAATCTCCTTCGGCCATATCCATGTCATCTTCCCCTGTTACCTCACAAGAGGCTGTGTGCCAGACTTATTGCCGCTGGGGGCGCTGGACAATCCCCCTCTGCCAGATGGACTTGACTTCATCAATCCACTGCAACTGTCCCAGGACTGGCTTATGGAAGACTAGCACATCTCAGCTGCTGCCCATCACTTACAGTAATCTTGTCAATCAGGTCCACTGTCATCTCTGCATGACTGGATTACAGCAACCTAGGCCAGATCCACTACTGGCTGTCAATTGTGCGAATCTGGTAGAAAGATCAGATCACATCTTATACTTCTGTGCTCTGTGTGACAGCTTTGCAGGTTTCAGCAAATGCAACAACACAGCATGCCTTTAGGTGCCACGAGTGACGTTAGTGACAAAACCTAAAAACAACCCTTTAGGCCTACAAAGGCTGCAAAATTGAGCAGGAGAAGTGGGGGCAGGTGGTTTAACTAGCCACGACCCTGGGACTATAGATCCTTGCTAAGCCAGTAGCAATAATATGTGAGGCAATCCACCATTCAGATGACTGCAAGCCTCCCCCCGGCCTCAGACATGCCTTCTCTGCTGTTGCTGTAAGTACTCTCTCCAGACAAAGTAGAACAATGGGGTAGGGGTGGTCTAGACAGTCTGGAGGCCTGCGGGGGCTGGGCCTAACCCTGATTTAGCCCTCCTGACTGATAGACAGTGATAACCCAATATTTCCTTCATCCTTTTGGCCTCTTCATCATCCTCAAAGGATGAGTCTGCAGGTAGCTGCACAAGCCCCACCAAAATGACTGCTAATGCCAGTAAGTAGGAGGCAAATCAAGCCACACAAATGCCACTCTCAAAATGGCCACTCTTGGAGCTGTGCATGTTGTTGATGCCCTCAAAACATGGCTGCACTGTCAGGAAATTAAGCAGGTCACTGGGTGCCACTCTCAAAATGGCAGCGCCCAACTGAATAAACTGCAAAATGGCCCCTGCTGCCTGAAGGCCTTAGGCTGAGCTATTGCTGCTGGAAATACTCCCTCCCAAGAAAGCGGAAATGACGAGGGAGGGAAAAGCCTAGGTGTGTGTGTGGGGGGGGGGGCTGCCAGCATCCAGCCTGCTAGGCCTGTAACAATAAAGTATGAATCAATCCACCCCTCAGATGGCTGCAACTCACCCCTGCGGCCTACAGCAAAGCCTATTGCTGCTGCTGCTGCTGCTGCTGCTGCTGCAGGAAGTATTCTCTCTCAACAAAGTAAAACAGTGTTGGGGGAGAGGAGCCTAGGTAGGCCAGAGATCTCAAGGGTTGGGCATAATCCTGCTTTAACCCTCCTGATTGATAGACAACAGGCCTCAAATGTAAAGAAGGAAAAAGACTCTGCCAAACCAGTGAGCCTGGCACTGGGCCCTGGCTCTCCTCTTGAAATTTGAAGGTAACAAGCAGGGGAATATCACAGCTTCTCCAAGGCTGCTGCTGCTGCCTAGCCCCGAGGGCTTTTAGTAAAATCAGCCTCAGAGGAGCTCAGCTGAGAGAGCTTGAGATGTGCTCTGCTCAGGCTGAGCACGCAGAGCAACTGCCAGCAGGGAAGGTGGAGCCACCTTCTCAAGGCTCTGTGTCCGCCCCCCCCAGCTATATCCCCATATGCCTGGGAGATGCCTCTGCCTGCTTCTCCTTCCAAGGTGGCAAAGTACGGTCCCCGGCTCAAGCCACTGTGCATACTTTTGCCATCCTCAACACAAAATGTAAAAATCTTTCATCACTGAACAGTGAACACATTTATATTTACTTTTCTCATTTAGTATTTCTAAATATACAAGCAGGGCACCCACAAGGACTTGTGAGGAGCATCTTATTTCCTTTCCCACACTATTTCAACAACATTAGATTTATATACTGCCCTTCAGAACAACTTAATGCCCTCTCAGAGCGGTTTACAAAGTATATTATTATCCCCACAACAATCACCCTGTTTGTTTTTTGCTTGTTTGTTTGCTTGCTTGCTTGTTATGAATATCTTTACAGACAGGCATTGCCTTTAGGAATAACAATAATGACTTTCCTAAAAAGTTTGCTACAAGATCAATCATAATGGTGATTGTAAAGTACCAGGGGCCATGGCTCAGTGGTACAAGATCTCTTTGCATACACAAGGCTCTAGGTTCAAATCCTGACATCTCTATTTGAAAGGAGAAGGTAAGAGGTAATGTGGCACGCTACCACCTGAGACCCTGGGGAGCTGTAGTCACTCTGAATGGACAATACTGACTGATAGACCAATAGTCTGGTTCAGTTTAAGGTGTATTTATATGTGTTCATGTTGCTTTTCAAATGTATTGAGGTTTAAGAAGACTTGAGGTGGGGGGTAATGGGTGGATCAGTTCCTGTAAGATAAACAATAGGAGGGAAATGAAGTATTTAAGCCTCTCTGTGTCCTGACCTGCAAATATATGTATGTTATATGAATGAATATTGTTATATTCCCTATGCAATTATATTTGTAGGCAGTGAAAGCCACCAGACATAGATTTTCCATGGACACCTTTTATAAATTTAAAGAACATTTAAGACCTATAAAATTATGCAGAAAAGGATGGGGGGAGGAGGAGAAAGCGGTTTTTAAAAAGCCACAATAGTGGTACTAATCCTTGACTATTTCATTTGAGCAGAGAGATTGGGGGTGGGGGGGAAAGACTCTCATACAGAGCAATGGACCACATTCCTCATGAATCCTTAAGTAACAGAGGAGGAAAAATCCTGGAATCTCGATTCTTCATCCCTTCGTTTAGCTGGAAAACCTAACAAGTGCTCCCTTGCTGCAGGATTATATTGGCAATGATTTCAAGTTAAGCAAAGGGCTAATCTGAGTGTTTATGGATTTCCGGAGAAGCTTTTAAGATTTAGTAGTGCCCTAAGATTAAATCTATCTGCTGGTTGCGGCTTTGTTTTCACATGAAGTAGTTGGGGTGATATTTGGCTCATTAGGGGAACTCTAATGCAACACATGGGCTTCCTCAACAGGCCAAATCATGCCTCTCCTCACTGTTTCCATTTGTGAAAACAGCACGTGATGAAGTCTGAATCCTCTTCTCCATTTGTCCCTATCCAAACTGGCCATCCCATCTGTGGAGACTGAGGAGAACCCAGAATTCACATCTGAGTGTTACACAGAATGGGGCCCCCAGATCCTAATTCTATAATATATGATTTTTTTTTTTTTTGGTAATCCTGTACTGTACTGTGTGGGAAAAAGTTAGTATGAACCAAGTTGTACATAGGGGAAATGAAAATCTTTTTTCTGTTTTTTTGGCTTCATTTTCCCTAGAATCCACAGTTACAAAAATAGCTCTTAGTTTGTGGGAAGTTCCCTCTATTTGAGAGGGAAGGTATCATGGTATATCCTGTTCTCATAGGATCTCAGAAGCTAAGCAGGGTAAGTACCAGGATGGCAAACCATAAGGGAAGACTATAGAAAGGAAGGCAACTGCAAAATCACCTGTTTCTCACTTGCTAGGGTCACCATAACTCGGTTGCAACTTGATGGCATATATGTACATATACATCTTTTGAAAATATTGATTCATAGTATCAGCAACTGGCTTCCTGTCACAACCACATAGTTCCATTTTTGATAGCATGGAACACCATCTGCCAGTTGGTATACTCATTTTTTTAAACTAGATGTGTAATTCATGTATAAAATACAGTTTTGTGCATCTGGGTTTTTTTTACCTAACAGCTGTAGATTTTTAAAAAGTTAAATTCAAAGAGGCTTCCTTTAAATCATTATGTATTAAATATCAATGAGATTCTTTGTTTTGTAGCACCATTACCATAGATGGTTAGGGTTTTTTGTTTTTGTTTTCCTTCAAGTAATCAGACTTAGGGAAATAAACAATCTGTAGCTTTCAAAAGAAGGTTGGAAATTTCATTAGCTAGTATGGTGTATCTGGTATACCCATTTATCATTCATTTCAGGAAACAAAGCCATTCATTCATTTAAATGAGAGGTTTCCATACATTTAATTGATGGAAATCATTAAGAAAGGAGATTTTGCTGCTAAATGAGGTGCAGAAGCTATATCTCCACCTCCTTGTTTCAGCTAAAAGGAGAAAAAGAGACTTAAATCCCATTATTTTTTCATCACAGTAATTAGAATCCATAGAAACAATGCAAACAGAGACCTTAAAATGGAGAGTAGATTTTGCCCTCCCAGTCAGAATGAAGAGGCAGACACAAGTGTTGGGATTAAAGGGCTGCTTTATTAAATCGTAACAACATATTTGTCAACACAGCAAGGGCTGAGCTAGCGGTACAGGTCAGGCCCTGGGGTCACTCCAGGACCTCTGCTCCGACCTGTATGGGCGACCTCCGACAGCCCCGGGTGTGAGCCATCTATGGTATGGCTGGGGCCTGGCCAGCCAGGCTAAGTGGCTAACCCCCTTAAAGCTCCCTCACCCAGCCGTACAGCTGCAGGGGGGGCAGCTTGTCCAGGGGTTCCCCACCAGGGTGTCTGACCACGCAACTGGGCCATACAGCAGCCAACTGCTCCTGACAGACCCCAATCCCCACCAATGAGGATATGCCAAAGGTGGTCACCGGCCCGCTCATATTTCCCAACTCCTACCTGCCAAGGGAAAGAAACTTGACCCACCAAAGCCAATTACCACCCCATCACAACAGGGCAAGGTAGGCGAAAAACTCCACACCCAAGAGCCAATAAGGGGGAGGAGAAAAAATTCCTACCTGGTCCCAATAAATGGCAACCAGCTAATCCTGCACTGAAATAGAGAGAGGTGGGTGGGCCAAGCATAAGGCGCACTGGGACACTGAGGGGAGAAGCAGCAGCAAACGGCTAGCCTAGCTCTGCCCCTTGAACAAATCCCCATCTACAGGGGAACGCGCCACTACTGCCTCTTCCTCCTTCCAGAAGGGCAAAATACATCCCCCAGCCATAGCGGCTGTTGCCACCAGCCGGGAGTGCCGCATTCCACATATATATTATTCCTGTATATGTCTAACCATCCAGTCATCACTAGACAAACATATGAAGTCCAGAGGATTTAATGATGGCCACAGGCATAGATGACTTTAAAAGGGGACAAGACAGATTCATGGAGCATGATGATTAATGGAGCATGATGCTTAAAGAGAAGATCCACATTCAGAAGCAGTAAACCAATGAATAAGAGGGCCGGGAACCCACATCAGGGGAAGGTCAATTGGGCTCTGGGCCCTGTTGTTGGCTCTCTAGAGCAAGTTGGCCATTTTGTGGGACAGAATGCTGGACTAGCTGGATCACTGGTCTGATCCAGCAGGACTTTTCTTATGTTCTTCATCATTTGGGTAGCAGATGGTTAGAATATAGATATCTTATTGGTTAATCTAATGACATCATGCTTCCAAAAGGCTAGAAAATAAACCAATACCATCATTTTTCAAGAATGATCAGAACAGGTTCCTTGTTGGTTATGGATTTATGCATAATAAATACAATTAAGAAACAGATTCTGTTTTCTTTTCTTTTTTTTTAATAATTTTTTATTTTTCAATATCTAACATACAAAACTACAATGACAGTAACTACAAAAGACTACAATAGCACAAGGGAAGGGAAAGAAGGGAGAAAAAAGAGAAAGGGAAGGGGGGGTGGAAAAAAAAGGGGAAGGTAACTTACAAACACTAAACGCTACATTTCAATGCTTTCCCTTCATACTGCCATAGTAAAAAAAATAGCTTAATAAAGTAGTGACGGAGTGGTTGATCATACAAATTACAAATTATAGTTCAAATTAAATCTTTTCCCCTCCCCTGGGCCTCGGACGCAATTCCCTCTGCGCAGCTACCGCCAGAGCGCTCATTGCCTCCCCCCTCCCTTCAGGCTTCGGATCCTCTTCTTTTTGCTTGGTGTCTGGTCCAAATTCTGGATTTTTATCCACAAAATCCCTTAGTTGATCTTCCGAATTAATCTTGTGAGCTTGATCTTTATAACTAAACCCGATTCCTTCCGGGAGTAGCCATTTGTACTTTATGTCACGTTCCCTCAAAAGAGCTGCCAACTTCTTGTACTTAAATCTTCGCTTCCGAACTAAAAATGGAACGTCCTTCAATATCTTGACTTTATTTCCCAGAAAGTCCAATTCCGCATTGTATGAATTATATAGGATACTGTCCCGGACCCTCTTAGATGAAAACTCGATAACAATCTCGCAAGGCAGCTGCCGCTTCATTGCATATTTTGAAGATGCCCGACGGACTCCCAAAATGGCGCTTTTCACTTCTTCTTTAGTTGCCCTCGTGGGAGATTCTGTTTTCTTCAGCTCTCATTTTGTAAATAGTTGTTGGCAGGGGGAAAAGAGATTCAGAGTAATGTTCCCTTTCTCAGAACCCTTTTTGGACAATCAATTATTGTTTATGGAATATGGGTGCCTAGGTGTTGAGGATATTTATTAGTTAATGAACAGTTGCAAGTCAGGAAAGCATAGAATCACATATGGTGAAATACTCTTCATATTGCAAGACATAAAATTTCTTTTTATTGAAGGTAATTCACAATGAAATCCTAAACAGAGTTACTCCAGTCTAAGCCCACTGATTTCAACAGGCCAAAATCGGCCTGCTGCAGAGTGCGGGTGTCATGTCTGTACCCCTCCATGCCATTAATTTCAGCTGATGTGTGAACCATGGTTCTGTGCTGTGCTTTGATGTCATATTGCTGATGCCATAACTTGCCTTGTATTCACAGGCCTGCTGTATCCAGAGTGTCTTATCTCTTATGCTTTGAAGCTCCATGTCTCTGACCTTGTAAACCTGATGGTTCTCAGGGGAAAGAAGAATAACCGTGTTTCATTCTTAATCTATTGCCTCTCTTATGACTAGATAAAGCATGTAAACTATTTAGGGAGTTCTCAGGACCACTTTGTGCCAAAAGTGATGTTTTCCTATTGGGAGCGGGGAGAGTGCTTGGAGCCTATATGGACAATGCTATTTTCATATTTTACAATTCCTGTCAACTTCTGATCAACCTGTGGACATATCTATGAATATGATTTGATTTCTGAATAAAGCCTTTTCAACCGAGACCATGGAGTGCTTGCTGTGAGGGTACAGGGGTCTATCTGCCATAGCCTGTCATCCATATACCTGACATTGGGATTCGGTTTCGTTTTCCCGGCCATGTCGGACGCTCCTCTCCGCAGGTCCGGGAGGAAACGTCCGAGCAGCCTGACTGGGCGGTTGACCCGCGAGGGTTAACCCCCAGGACTCCTAGTGAGGGAGACGGGGTCTGGAGCGCGGCGGGAAGAACCCCCTGAAAGCAATGCAGGGGGTAAATTGCCCGTTTGCTCCAACAGAGGCCGGCAGACTTGCACAGCACTTCGTGTGCTGCTGGGCCATGGAGAACAGCATTAAGCAGATTTAAGGTGAAAACCTGTAAGTAAGCGAATCCCTTCTGATTTCTAAGCGTATGCGAAGGATTGGTGGGAGTTGAAGCTAAGAAGGCGCTGATTTCTTCCCCTTCACGGAGTTTCGGAACTTAGTTGGCACCCCCCCCCAAGATGGCGACGAAAAAGCAGAGCCCAGCAATGAGTAAATCGGTGATGGCGAGGTTACAGGGGAAGGGGGAAACTTTGGAAGAGATGGTGAGACGAGCAGTCTTTGATGCTGTGCAGCCCTTTGTAGCGAAACTGAATGAAATGGGGCAAAAGGCTGATTCAGTGGAAAGCGAAGTGAAAACCATTAAAGAAACAGCGACCGGAGCAGAGCAGTCTGCACACGAGAATGCAGTACTCATGAAAGCAACAAGTAAGGAAGTGAAGATTTTGGAGAATCAAATAATAGGATTGCAAGTGGACCATGCCCAAACGGTACTGCGTCTTCAGAATGTAAAAGAGGAGCAAAGTGAAAATTTAAAAGATCTGGTGTCTGGACTTTTGGCGCCATTTGCAAAGGCAACTAAAGAAGAGTTAAAAAGCGATATTTTGGAAGTCCGGCCGACATCTTCAAAGTATGTAATGAAGCGTCAGCTGCCTCGCGAGATTATTATAGACTTTTCATCTAAGAAGACTCGGGACACCATTTTATATAATCCGTACAATGTGGACTTGGATTATTTGGGCAACAAGGTTAAAATATTGAAGGATGTTCCATTTTGGGCTCGTAAAAGAAGATTTAAGTATAAAGGACTTGCGGCTTTCTTGAGGAAATGTGATGTAAAATATAAATGGTTGTTTCCAGAAGGCGTCTGGTTTAGATATAAGGATCAAACCTACAAGATTACATCGGAAGCGCAGCTGACAGACTTTTTGTTCAACCATCAGGAGTTCCAGCAAGAAGAAAGTCCAAAGTCTGAAGGGGAAAGTGTGGGGGAGGAGAGAGCGGGTGCAGCTGCTCCAGCTGCGCAGAGAGAACTGAGACCGAGACACGGGGCGGGGGGGGGGAGAAAACCTGATCCTGAATATAGTCTGTATTGTATAAGATCTACCAATCTGATAGCATATTAGAAAGTTAACTTTTAAGAAAAATTGCAGCATGAAGGGAATACAAGACATGTAGTATAGCGTTTGTTGTTTGTATGTTGCTCTTCCTCTTTCCCCAGTCCCCCCTTCCCTTTTTTTCCCTCTCCCCCTTATACTTTTGTAGTCTTTTGTAGTTTTTTATGTTAGATATTAAAAATAATTTTTTTTCCCATATACCTGACATTGGGAGCGCTCCCAGGGGTGGCATGTGGCCTGCATGATGATGTTACTTCCTGGAAGTGCTGTAATTGCATAGCCCCAGGAGAGTGTGTGTGCTTTGCGCATGTGCAAGTTCATCAATAAGGTGAATGCCAGGTCACCCACTTTCCACCTGGAGGATAAGGGGACCTGGCAATCCTACTCTAGATTCTAATCATACAGAATATGAAATGTGGGTGGTATGAGACAGGAGAATGACTAACTTTTCCTCTCAAATGGTGCACAATAAATAAAAGTACTGGCAAAAGCAGTCACCAGGCACTTATACGCTACTCTATGTTATATTCTTGCCCTTGCTTTTCAGAATGCTATATCATAGTAGGTTCAAAAGCATTTTTTGGTAACTACCCTAATTCTATTATGTTAGCAGTTCTTTTATCTCCTGTTTCTACTGTAGCCAATATTTAAGTTTAATAAACATTTTTTTCTAAACCAAGCTGTCTTTATTTTAGCAGAAGGTCAGGAATTAGGTGTTTTGCCAGTCAATGTAATTATGACAAACCCAAAGTATTCGAGCATAATGAATAACACAGTCTTAAATCCACAGGACTCCATTAACTACTTGATGTTGCCTTGAAAGGTATTAACGACTAATGATGAGGCAGACTGTATTACATCTTTAAGACTGCCAGAGTATTAGGAAGAGTGTCAGCATGAACACAAGCCATGTGTTAAAGGTTATCTTGCTGTATGTCTTATTTAGATCACCACATTCATCCCTACAATATTAATTACAATTGACTAATTGCAAACTTATCCAAATCCCAAATCTGTAATTTTGCTTTCCCTACAACAACCTATTGAATTTATGGGTGAAACTCATAAACTTGAAAATAAAATCTTACTGTTTTAGGCAATGAGATCAGCAGAAAGAGCCATTGAGAGACCTGGATTTGAATACACACACTGTCATGAAGTTTACTGAGTCACCTTGGGCCAGTCAACTCTTTGTCTAATCACAGGGTTGTTGCGATGTTGTAGCATAGAGGTTAAGTGGTTGGGTTGCAAATCATCACTTTGCTTGTTCAAATCCCATGACTGCCATGAACTCAGCAGGTGGCCTTGGGCAAGTTACTCCTCTCAGCCCCAGCTCCACAGTTGTATTGTGGGGGTAATAAGATTGATTTTGTTCACCACTCTGAGTGGGCACCAATCTGTCTATAAGAGTGGTATACAAGTGCACAGTTATTATTATTATTAAGGGAAAGGGAGAATTATGAAATCTGCCCAGAGCTACTTGCAGGAAGCATGAGATAAAAAATAGATTAGACAGATGTGATGAAATAGCTAATAGTATTATAGGATTCAAATGCAAAGCATATAATCCTCTTCATTAGCTATATAAAAATGCACAATATTTTGTTCAGGACTGGCTCCAATGAAGCCCAAAGGTGAAAGTGGTAAGCCTTTTAGCTGACTCCTTGAAAGTGCAGATGACAACAGACAGTGCCTGGTTAGGAAACACAACAGGCTAAAAATTAAATAGAATTAAACAGGCAGTGTATTAATCAGGGGTTGAGCCAACTGAAGGTGGGGCATTCTCTATTGGTGTCCTGAGTCATTATGTTGATTCTGAGGCTATTGAGATGGCATTTTAATATCCACTACAGCAACAGCAGCAGCGTCAATTGTATGTTTTACAGACAGAAACATATATTTGTACAAATGCTAATTATTATAGAAATTTGTGTGCCTAGTTCTCATTAGCTACTTCATTTGAGCTTTTGATCACAATAAAAAAACTGATATTCCCCCCCCCCCCCCTGTTGTGAATAAAACAAAATCCTGGACTTTGTTTTTCATGTTTAAATTTATCCATTTTACACTGTATAGCAGTGCTCAGAGCAATGAAAGGAAGGCTCATGGATCCCTCTTCCTACAGGGCCTGTGAAGAAGGACTTAAGTTTATAGGGGTCCAGGAGGGCCTAGCCAGGATTTTAATACGATAATCATGATATATTCTAGTTCTGTCATATTTATGGAATGGAATTAAGGAGTGTGACTGGGTGATACCCCAAAGGGTTGTTCCATGGCTTGTACTACATACACTACTTGACAAATGTACCAGATGTAACTTCATGCCATTTCCTTCATTGAGATTTTCTACCCAAAACTGCTAATAAACATAGTGGACAAAAAAGACAGATATCAATATATTGGCTGTCTTTCCCTGACCACAGCTCATAGACATAGGATTTAGAAAACAATTTTTGATCAGATTTCAAAGTGTTGTCCCCAATCCCTAGAGCTGCACTTAGGGTTGCCAATTCATATACCCTCCTGGAGGATGGGGATGGGGGAACCTGGCATTTACCTTGTTTCTTGTGCCTGCTTCTTTTACAGAGAAGGGACAGCATCGCACTGGCCACAGGCATGCTCTACACTTTGTGTGGAGCTAATTCTGGCCTGTTTGGAGCCAAAAGTGTCCCAAGTGAAGTGCAAGAGGATGCCTACACCTGGTGCAATTATGCCTCACTGGGGTACTCCTAGCGTGCACTTTCCTGGGTTGAGTGCTGGTGCCGGGCAATCTCCAGGGAGCTTGCCATCTCCTATCAATTGCCAGTGATTGATGGGCAATGGGGCACCCCCCCCCCAGAAGATCGCCCACCACTGGCGGGCAACTGGGAAGCCTAGCTGCACTGTCTATACAATTGCTTTGAAGTTTTTAAATAATTATGGACAGCCTTATCCTAGATATCTGTATAACAACAAAAACAATAACATTTAATTTATATAAAACCCTTCAGAATGCCTTAAAACCCACTCAGAGTGGTTTACAAAGTATGTTATTATCCCTACAACAACAAACACTCTGTGAGGTGGGTGGGGCTGAGAGAGCTCTTAGAAGCTGTAACTGATCCAAGATCACCCAGCTGGCTTCAAGTGGAGGAGGGGGGGGAATCAAACACGGTTCTCCAGATTAGAGTCCCATGCTCTTAACCACTACACCAAACAGGCAAGTAGTTTGACTCTCAAATGCACTTGATTGAGGCAGAATATTTATTCCACAATGTTAGCAAAGCACTTATGCCTGGCTGTAAAGAGGTACATACAAGGAAATATATTTCATTTTTGAGCCAAAGTTTACTAACTGCTTATGAACTGAAGTATTTTTGTTGTGCATTCTCCAGTAAAACAAACATGTAAGGGAAGCATCTTCTTAACATTAGGCCTTCTTTATAACAAGGAAGTGTATCATGATGAATGGCACTTTCCTCTCCACTTTCAGTTTATTGTTAAAATGCTAAACTACTCATACAGATATGTATTAAGTGAGAAGTAAGGCTTGAAGATGAACAGTAATTGGAAGAGGTGTAGTAAGGGTGGTTGAAAAGAGATTTCTGTGGCATTAAGGGAGATCCTATGAAAATGCCTTCTACCAAATGATGTCTTTCATCAATTTACTTCAGCTCTGCTACTGTGCCTGGGAGAAACCCTGCAGGGTTTCAGACAGAAAAGAGTATTTCCTAGTGATGGCACCTGGGAACTTTCAACTGGAGATGTCAAAGACAGAATGCATAGCATCATGGGTTTGTTCTGGCTCTGGCATATCCAGCATCCATGTCAGAGTGGACAGTAGCAGGATATATTCTATGGTCTAGCTCAGCACAAGGCAATTTCATATGTTCACCTCTCGCTGTTAAGAAGATGTATACATTTCATGCTTGTATAAGACAGAAGTTGTTGAGTAAAGAAAATAGATATTGTGGGTGAAGTCCAGGAAAAGCTAGGAGATTTCAGATTTGAGATGTGCCGCACTAAATTCCAAGGGGCCTAAAAGATTATTACATTGAACATTATATTTGCATTGTTCTTCTGTTGTCTTATTATACTAGAATCAAAGAACTGTGAAACAATGCTCTACAAAACACACAATGCACAAGTACACTGAATGAAGCTGAACTGTTGACAAAACTAATGACAGTGGGGGGAAAATCCTAAGAGGGATTTTGTTATTTTTAATTTTCTCTTGTAGTCATGGTTAACATGTTTGTATGTCCATCTGGAAGTTTTATTCCATCAGATTAAGGAAATTGTTAATAGTTACCAGTTGCTAAAAGCTACCAGATTTGATTAAAGTTGTCCTCATTCTCTCTGAAGATGTTCACACAGAAGCGAGTTGTATATATTTCTTCACACATTTCAAAAATTGCAAGCATTGCCAGTGTGATCCTTAGTACTGTGGATTAACAATAGTCTGATACAGTGAAGCAAACTAATTGTAAGCTGATTTACCAGCTGCCTTCATGAGTCTAGATAGTGCTGCTATTTAAACCAAATGCGGTCAAGTATCCTTCTAATGCAGACATAGATTAACACATTAAGTGCAAGACAACATAATCCAGAAACACACTAAAATATAAAAGAAAGTCTATCAAAAACCAGCTGTTGGGAGCCTGTAAATTAATTTAGTAGCTGCTTTAAAGAGTTTTAATGAAAGATCAGTAACAAAGCACGCAATGCAGATCAAAGCTGGGAATGACATTAAAATTCAGCATCTTACCATTTTGTTGAATGAGCTGAGGACACAAACATAATAACAAGCAAAGTAAAAATTAAGAGGTAGCTAATTTTGCTTTTTGTTTGAATCAAATAGCTTTAATGTGGACAAGAGAGAGACTGACAATTCTTTTACTTTCTAGATTTGATAAGGAATTAGCTATATCGGAGGGCTTTTTAAAAAACTTCTTTCAACTCATCCAAAGAGGAATGGAATATCAATTGTAAAATAATTCCAGAAATGACACTTCTGGCTGCTGCTCTTTCCTGTTCCAGTGAAAACCCTCATTTGAGAAACTTTGAGCCAGAACACCTGGCTTTGATATTTTATTTAGAGCAGTAGATGGCAAAATGTTAAAGCAAAGAACTGTGCAACAGGTCAATAGGGAGATATTCAAATAGGATTTTAAAACAAGGTAGGTACACTTGACAAGGCTTAGTTTTTACAAGTTTTTGAACATTTTTCAATAAGAACAAAGACATTATATGGTTACAGAAATACCTGTATCACTATTACAGAGGACATGTCTACAATGTATTGTCGAAGGCTTTCACGGCCGGAGAACGATGGTTGTTGTGGGTTTTCCGGGCTGTATTGCCGTGGTCTTGGCATTGTAGTTCCTGATGTTTCGCCAGCAGCTGTGGCTGGCATCTTCAGAGGTGTAGCACCAAAAGACAGAGACATGTCTACAATTCAAACATTTTGGTTCCTTGGAAAGAGTGTGTGTGTTATGTGCTGTCAAGTTGCCTCCAACCTATGGCAACCCTATGAATGAAAGACATCCAAAATGTCTTATCTTTAACAAACTTGCTCAGATCTTGCAAACTAGAGGATATGGCTTCTTTTATTGAGTCAAGCCATCTTGTTTTAGGTCCTCCTCTTTTCCTACTGCCTTCCACTTTTCATAGCATTATTGACTTTTCCAGAGAATCTTGTCTTCTCATGATGCAACCAAAGTATAATAGCCTCAGTTTTGTCATTTTAACTTCTAGGGAAAATTCGTGCTTGATTTGATCTAGAAGCCACTTATTGGCCTTTTTGGCCCTCCATAGTATCTGCAAAATTCTCATTCAGCACCACATTTCAAATGAATCAATTTTCTTCCTATCAGCTTTCTTCATTATCCAACTTTCACATCCCATACATAATAATGGGGAATACCATAGTTTGGATCATCTTAGTCCCCAGAGAGACATCTTTATCTTTAAGGATCTTTTCTAGTTCCCTCACAGCTGCTTTTCTAAGTCTCAGTCTTCTTCTGATTTCTTGGTTGAAGTCTCCGTTTTGGTTGATGATTGAGCCAAGGGATAGAAAATCTTGAGCAATTTCAATTTCTTCATTGTCAACTTTAAAATTGTGGAATTCCTCAGTAGTCATTACTTTTGTCTCTTTGATGTTCAACTGTAGTCCTGCTTTGACACTTTTTCCTTTAGTCTCTATCAGTAGTCATTTCAAGTCTTCACAATTTTCTGCCAGTAAGGTGATGTCATCTGCATATCTCAAATTGTTAATGTTCCTTCCACCAATTTTCACTCTACCTTCTTATAGATCTAATCCAGCTTTCCTTATGATATGCTCTGCATAGAGGTTGGACAGGTGGGGAGATAATATGGATCCTTGTCTGACACTTTTGTCAGTTGGAAACCACTCTGTTTTCCCATATACTGTCCTAACAATAGCCTCTTGTCCAGAGTACAAGTTGTGCATCAAAGCAATCAGATGTTGTGTTACCCTGATTTCTTCTAACACTATACGTAACTTTTCATGATCCACACAGTCAAAAGCTTTGCTGTAATCTATAAAACATAGGTTGATTTTGTTCTGAAATTCCCTGTTATATTCCATCAGCCAGCAAGTCAGCCAGCAAGATCTTCTCTTTTCCTCCTCTGCCAGACAGGTTTAGAAATGACATCCTATTCTCCATGCGTTTGGGTAGTATATGAACCAGAGCTTTATCATGAACGTATCTATGATAAAAAATAGTTTAAAAACATATTATAACAACAACAACAACAACACTGCACTTATATATTGCCCTTCCGGACAAATTAGTGCCACACTCAGAGTGGTGAACAAATTCAGTGTTGGTATTATCCCCACAATACAGCTGGGGAGCTAGGGCTGAGATGAGCAGCTTAGCCAACCACGTGCTGAGCTCGTGGCAGTAGTGGGAGCTGAACCAGCAGTCTGCTAATTTGGAGCCCAGCCACTTAACCATTATGCTACAGCAGCAGAATGACATTTTAAAATCCATAATTTTTCTCTTGTATTATAGTCAATATTTCCAAATAAAAATCAAGTTTCTAATCCACATTGGTGAGTAAGAAATTTGTAAGCATGAAAATGCTTGTGTTTGTGATAATTGTGGTTTCAGGACTCTAGGAACCCAAGAAACTATGCAAAGTAGTCCTCCTATCTGCTAACATGTGTTTGCAGATTTAGAACAAAATATACTGAAAGAAAGAAAGAAAGAAAGAAAGAAAGAAAGAAAGAAAGAAAGAAAGAAAGAAAGAAAGAAAGAAAGAAAGAAAGAAAGAAAGAAAGAAAGAAAGAAAGAAAGAAAGAAAGAAAAGGAAAGGAACAGACTCCGAAACACTAGGGAACTTTTTGCTGGTGCTAATTACGGATGTTTGAAAACCTGCCAGTTTGGCTCACATCCTGTTCTTCAGTTGTGAATGGAGACCAGATTTTTCAACAATCAGTTAGATAGTTTGTCAATATGTTCAGCAGTGTCTGGCAGGTTGTTTCACTGTAGTCCTTACTAACTATGCAGTAACAGCCTAATTGGCTCTTTGAGCATGTATGTTCTCATGTAGCCCATCTGAGAGTCGAACCACACGATACGAATTACATGAGACTGAGCAAGTGTCAGGTGTCCTGCCTTACCCCAAATGCCCATGTCCAGCATTCTATCGATGAGCACGTGTCCTGGTCCAGGCACACATTCAAAATTTTCTGCTCCAGTGTAGCCGCGACGGCGTGTGTCCACGGTCACGATCAGTAAGTTGGCAATGTAGAGCGTCCTTATTTCCTATATCTTCTGCTTCCTATCTGTGCAAAGTGGAGATGCATGATGGGATATCTTGGAGGTACGCGGAGAAAACCCGTGCCACCACGAACACGGGTTCAATGGAGGTCCTGGCGCGTGTAGTTGAAAACAACGTTGGAACACGTGTAAGTTTCTGTGTCATTCGCGTGTAATACATATTGTATGGTTCAACTCTGAGTCTACTATTTCCCCATTCTTGCTATGTAAGTGCTCTGCAGGCAATTGTTCAAACAAACAATTAAATCACTCACAAATCATATAAATCAGTCATTAAGGAATGCTGCATTTAAATAAAATTCTACCCTTCAGTGTTCATCCACATTGTCCTTAGTAGTGCTAATGGCTGCCAATCGCTTTAAATTACCAGGGTCTTTGCACATACGGAGTTTCAGGGGCATCTGTTACAAACCAGTTTAACAGGTGTTCATGGCAGCCTAGCACAAATCAAACAGACTGAATGATTGTCTCACATCTAGTAAGTATCCTGAGTGCTTGTATCTGTTTTTGGTTGCCAGGGATGGGCTGCCATTTTATTTGCTTGTAAATTGTCCACCAAAATTTTAGTGATAAAAAGGAAAGACATATAAAATGAATTTCTATTGTAATGGTAATGGAATATGACAGCCTCCCTGTAATTTTATTCAATAACCCAAGGTATTAAAGCCTAATGGGTTGGATCTTCAGATTCCCTTTCATTAATGAAGAAGCTTCCTGCAATAAACTAATTGTCCTGTAAGGATGTATGAATACACATTCTTTTTCTGATTATTTCCATTTTAATTCATGGTCAAGAAGACAATTTCTGTCCAGCTGAAAGGTTTGTCTTACATGTTACTTTATGCAATTTCAATGCAATTCATGTAAAAGTTGGCATAACTTTAATGGCACTATTTCTTTCAAGTTTTGCTAGTGTGGTCAGAAACAACAATAATCAAAGTTTTGGCTTGAGGTTGGAGAAGCCATAAAATACACTTGATCTTTCAAATTGAACTAGAGTTGTCACCAAATTTGGTAATGACTCCAATTTCTTCCATCAGAAGGAGATTCCTTTCTCCTTAATTCAAAGAAATGTTTCTCATTTAGCAAAAGAGAATCTTTGTTTTTTTTTGAAAGTTTTTTTATTTTTCAATACCTAACATACAAACTACAATAACAGTAACTACAAAAGATTACAATAACACGAGGGAAGGAAAAGAAGGGAGAAAAAAGAAAAGGGGAAGGGGGGGTGGAAAAAAAAAGGGAAGGTAACCTACAAACACTAAACACTACACTTCAATGCTTTCCCTTCATACTGCCATAATAAAGAAATAGCTTAATAAAGTAATGATGGAGTGGTTGATCATACAGAATACAAATTACAATCGAATTCAAATTAAATTTTCCTCCCCCTCCTGGGTCCCGGACGCAATTCTCTCTGAGCAACTGCAATCGCAGTGCTCGTTTCCTCCCCCCCCCCCTCCTCAGACTTCTCCCTTTCTTCTTGCTTGGTGCACTGAAATTCCGGATTTTTATCCTCAAAATCCCTTAGTTGATCTTCTGATAATATCTTATAGGTTTGATCTTTGTAACTAAACCAGATTCCTTCCGGAAATAACCATTTGTACTTTATTCCACGTTCCCTCAGAAGAGCTGCGAGCTTTTTATACTTAAAACATCTTTTCCGAACTAAAAATGGGACGTCCTTCAATATCTTAACTTTGTTACCCAAAAAGTCCAAATCCGCATTGTATGAATTGTATAGGATAGTGTCTCGGATCCTTTTAGATGAAAAATCGATAGTGATCTCGCGAGGCAGCTGACGCTTCGTTGCATATTTTGAAGAAGCCCGGCGGACTTCCAAAATGGCGCTTTTAACCTCTTCTTTAGTTGTCCTTGCGGGTGTCGCCAGTAGTTCCGAGACCAGACCCCATAAATCCTCATTTTCCTCCTCTTTCACGTTCTGGAAGTGCAAAATTGTCTGCGTTCGTTCCACTTGTAGCCCGATCAGCTGGTTCTCCACCAGCTTTAACTCTTTTTTTGTAGCCTTCACGAGTGACGCACTTTCCCGGGCAGCCTTCTCTGCCCCCCCCCCGCTGCTTCCTTAATGGTTTTCACTTCGCTTTCAATTAAGCCCACCCTTTGATCTGTTTCGTTCAGCTTGTCAACAAAGGGTTTTATGGCTTCAACAACTGCCCTGCGCACCAGTTCCTCAAGCGACTCTCCCTTCTGCAGGGTAGCCGAGATTGACTTACCCAGAGCGGGACTTTGTTTTTTCGCTGCCATTTTAGGGGGGGGGACCGCCAGCCCAAATTCTGAAACTCAGCGAAGGGGAAGAACGAGCCTTCTTAGCTTCAGATCCCACCACTCCTTCGCATACGCTTGTAATAACAGAAGGGATTCACTTACTTGCAGGCTTCCGCCTAGTTCTGTTCTTTGCCGTTTTCCATAGCCCGGCAGTACTCGAGGTGCCGCGCACGTCTGCCGGCCTCCATAGGGACAAACGGGCAATTTACCCCCCGCATTGATTTTCGGGGGGTTCTTCCCGCAGCTTCCCGGACCCTGCCTCCCTCACTGGGAGTCTTGGGGGCTAATCTTCGCAGATCAGCCGCCCAGTCAGGGTGCTCGGGCGCTTCCTCTCGGACCTGCCGAGAGGAGCGTCCGACATGGCTAAGAAAACGAAACCGAATCAGCAAAAAAGAATCTTTGGATCCACCCAGCATCTCCCTCAGTCTTACTGTCATTCCAATTCTTGTCACAAAACCTCATCCATAATCAATAAAAAGCTCTACTGGAGTAGGAAACTGTAGAAAGAAATGAAATACATTATTTACATATCAGCACTTAACTACAGTGCTACTATACTAGCCTAAATATGTTATATACTAATAGCCCAGTGGCCCTGATCTGTGGATACTTAAACCTGAAGATTGGAACCATGACTGGATAAAGTAGATTTTCCTACACACCTGAAAAATGCCTTAGGTTTGCAGAAAAATCTGAAATCTAAAATATATACATATATTTGAGCGTTTTAAAAAACCCAGAATGATAAAAGGAGCACCTTTAGCTTTAACCAGATGCCCTCAGTGGCTGTTGCTAGGCAACCATAATAGTTTAGCCAATATTCCAGGCTTAGTTGCTGTTAGGAAAAGGGGAGAGGGACTGTTTTGACCTCTGAGGGAGGACTTATTGGGGTCAGGACTGGAAGCAACTGTCAGGCAACTTGATACTACATCACTTACATTACTCACTCAGGCCTGGCTGCTTGCTCCTGTTCAGCACCAGCCTCTCCTTCAGCCAGTGTAGTATAGTGGTTAGAGTTTCGGAGAAGGATCTTAATCTCCACTCTGCTGTGGAAGTTCACTGGGTGACTTTGATCCAGTCACACAATCTTAGCCTAACCTACATCTCAAGGTAGTTGTGAGGATAATTGAAGGCAAGAAGCATGATGTAAGCTGCTTTGGGTATCCACTGTAGACAAGTAAATTAAGTAAATATAGATGACGATGAAGGGGCAGATAAAAGGTAAGTTGTTTAGTGAGTTTGAAAGAGAAAAGGACATAGGAAAGGTGAGAATATGGAAGATGCAAAGAGAGGAGAAAGCGGAAATAGTATGGGGAAGGGGATATAGAGAAAAGTGAAGTACCCTCCACCAGCATGTCTTTGCAGATTCCCTACCATGCAACTGGGCCTGGCTCAGCCAGAGTATGCAACTGAGATATAGGGGAGAGGCTGCGGGGAGTGGGGGGGGGAGGTGAAGCTGGGGACAGACAAAGGTGGGTGGGAAGCAGAGAAGGAAGCAGTAAAAAGAGAGAGAGGCTAAGGGGGGGCAGGGAAGGGAAGAGGATATGGTGGGAGACAGGAAAATGAAATGCCCCCACAAGTTCTTAAAGGTCCCCCACTTTTGCTATTCTATTTCAGTTAAGTTCTTTTTTCCACACAGAGGGGAGAAAATTGTTTGCCGTAACTTCCTGGTCTAATTTGTGGTAATTAGATGGCAATAACTATTGCATCCATGTAGGCTAATAGTGAGGCTGGTGCCCAGGCAAGGAATACATTACACATCATCTTTGGATGAAAACAGGCCAGACCTTTATTGATTACAGCTATTGGTGTGTGGGTGAGGCATAGGTCAACAGATCCACTGCATCAAACAGCCCATTGCCACTCAGTAGCATGCTTTCCCAGCATGCTTGATGGGCACTATGAGATGGCAAGGGGGTACTCCTGCCCAGGCATGGCCCAAGTGGTCCCTGCTACCCAGGGTGAAGCCTGCAACAGCCCTTCGGCTTCCCTTAGGTCCCTTAAGCAAAATTCACTCGGTTGGATTTGTTCAAATGCCTCAAAACCACTGTAAAGTTGTGACAAGCAACCCCCCCCCCCGGACCACAGCTGGCAGCGAGGGAGGAAGACTGTCCATTGCCTCTATCACTCAGCAAAGGAATGGGGGCATTGACCTCAAGGATCTGCAGGAGAGGAGCCCGGCTCCTCCTACACTCCTCGCCCCACTCCTCTCAACAGGTCCCTCTTGCTATGATGCAATACCTGCCCTCCACCCCAGCCTCTCCTCCCAGTGGCAACTTTGCTGACAACATGAGAAAAACAAAACATCTCAAACAAGCAGAGTTCCCAAAATGTATAATTTATTGTACAGAATAACAGGCACTTATAAATTGTTTGAGCTGTGAAGCTAGTTTCAATTTCCCTTCCTCCATCTTCTACGATCCAAAACACCACAAACTTATTACCCTCTGATAATAGCCAAAGGAAGACAGTCAGCTCTGAGAAAACCACCCTCATCTAGTAATTCAGTCTCCAACAAGATTCCTACAGAAGATAAATGGTCAGATAATCAAAGATGCTTCTTTTGTGAAAATCCACACAAACAGTGTGCAAATAATCCCATGGAAGATAAAGCACCTATTACCAGCACAGAGTGTAAGTCCCTCTAAGCAAGGTTTCGCTGGTGTGAATGACTGATACCATCTGGAAACAGAAGATTGACAAGCTAGAAGACAGTTAAAGATAACAACAGGGCACCTGAGATTCACTGAGGGAATTTATCACTGTCACAGTGTGCGATAAGTGGCATACTGCAAGCATTTTGAGGCTTTAAAGGGTTTTCTCCCCCTCCCAAACTCATATGTTTTGTGATTTTCTAAACTTACATCACATGTAAGTGAAGAAATAGGGTCACTTTACTGTATACTGTAATTGTATTGATTTTTAACAATTTAATTGGCACATTTTCCCATTACATGGCTGAGAATATGTGAAACACTCATACTCCGATCCCCAAAACAGTTCCAAGTCAAAGGAAAATTGCAATGAACTTTATTACTAATATGCTGATGGGCTGTTTACAATGTAATAAAATGGCAGCCCATTCCTAGCAACCCAAACAGATACAAATTCTAGCAAAAAGTATATGTTAAACAGCGTTCCATGGCATTTAGATGCCTTGTTCTTTGTTTTTCATATTTAAATTCTGTCTAAATCTGCAAACACATGGTAGCAAATGGAACTGCTTTGCGAATGGTTTCAGTTTCACAGTGGTAACACATCCCTTATGTTTACAAAGAATTTGCATTTATTAGGTAGCAGCAAACAGCATATAATTCTGTAGCAGATTTGGGGTTCTGCATGGGCAGATGAGAGGCAATACAAAAACAAATAAATGCTACCTAAGATTTCTATCCTAGTTCCACCAAGTGGATCCTTCTCCACCAACCAATAATGACTTTGGGAGCAGCTGCTTGGTCATTCCATTTCTGACGCCACACTTGGAATCCCACCCAATAAGACATACTAAGCTTCCTTTATTTAAAAAAACAAATTATGATAATTTTACTTAGCAAATCATGGAATTTGTCTGTTTGTTTATTTAACTTACATAGCACCTTTCTACCATATTTAAAAGTTGCATGATTTTTTTTAACTTCCCTTCAATTCCAAAATTCTGTTGTTGCAGAGTCACTGTCTTATCTGTAGAAGCAGCTTTGGTTGCTACAAGTTGGGCATAATTTTAAATTTCTTACCTCTGCAGTTTTGACCTGAAAATCCCCGTTGCACATTTCCTTGTGGAAATCAAATAAATTAATCTTTAATTTCTCTTTTGTTTTACTGACCTTTCCTCATAAATATACCCATTCTTAGTGTTTTACTTGTGTAGCAATAAGTCAGCATAATACATTGCACATATATTCAAAGGGAAAGTGATTCTAGATGGAACAAGTGCATAGAATAACAGCTGGAATAATTATATAAATGCATAATTTTTTATGAACATAGATTAAAAGAGAGTTGTCCATTTACATTACATAGGACACTGGAAAGGTATTTTGTGGCACTTTACAGGATATTGTAAAGGACAACAGTATAAGGAGAGCAATTTAGGTTAAAGTTGGCTAAGGGTACTGTTCCCGTGCCAGTGTGATCAGAGAAAAGTGTACCCTAAAACTATATCCTCTCACTTCTTGCCTACGGAGCTGCTGATTTGGATTTTAATATTATCTGTATGCAAGAGAGCTCTCCAGAATTAAAGATCTGTGAGATGCACTACCGCATATATTTTGGAAGACAGAGAACCCAAATAAGATGCTAAGTTTATTGGAGAGGGATCATGCAACATATCCAAGCAGGAAGGAATGAGCTATCTAGATAAGATAGTCAAGCAACAGAGGAACTGAGTTAACCCACTGGTGTGTCAAGGGAGGGAGGATGGAAGGAGAGCAATAAAGAAAGTGAATGAGGAGGCAAAAGAGTGAAATCTAATCACCTGGTTGGGGGGAATCTAACAGCAAATAATTCAGTGGGGAAAATAGCAGGGACATGAGCCGTGTGGAGGATAGGTGCTCTGCAGTTCCTGAAGCAAGCAGCTAGTACTCTTTGAAGAAAGATTCTGTCTTTCCACAGTTATACAGCAGAACAGTAGTTGGGGACAGGGTCCTGGAGGGGTGGTTCATGACTGCCCAAATGAAGTGCCACTGGACTTGGGTATTATTTACTGCAACAGACTAATATGGCTACCCTCCAAATCCGAATCAAATGAAATTGGAATGATGCTAGAAGAGGAAGGGGGTCGTATTTATTTATTTATTTAATTAATTAATTTATACCCCCCGTTTCTCCCCATGGGACCCAAAGCAGTTTACAACATTCTCTCCTCCATTTTATCCTTATTACAGCTCTGTGAGCTAAGCTAGGCTAAGAGCATGTGACTGGACCAAGGTCACCCGGCGAGCTTTCATCGCAGTGCAGGGATTTGAACTTGGGCCAGCCAGATCCTAGTCCAGCACTCTAATCACCACACCACCACTGGATCCCAGGAGGGAACAGATGCCGGTCTGGGTAAGGGAGGAAAATGGAACAGGGGAAGCTGTCCCCAAATATAGAAATATATTCTGTGTTAGGTAATTGGACATGGCAATCATGACAGAATTAGCTGTAGCAGAAGGCCCATTGATAACATTTCAGAAATTAATGATCTGAATGCTGCATCTGGGTAAGACTGTTTCCTTCCAGAGTCCCCCAAAAGTATGGCCTGTTCACTACTAGCTCTCACAACTGAGACAAGTGTCATCCTGCTTCTTCCCTTCAGCCTATGCCTTTTGTTTTGTGCTGAGCAAAGGCTTGTTTACTTGCAGTTATGAAAAATATGGATGAATGCATGAATATGGAGGAGACAAGGAAAAAATGGAGACAGTATGTTTACTGTACCCATAGCTTTAATAGCTACAAAGTACTATTTTTTAATTTGGGATGGAAATCAGAAAGTTTGAAATTCTGAGGCATACAATGCTGGAATTGTCTCTCCGTTACAGCTCCCCACCACCAGCTTTAGCTATCAATATGTTAACAGTACAAATATGGAAAGAAGTGGTGTTACCTTTGCTTGTATTATATGATTCAGTTTGTGAATATAAATTGCCCAAAGTTATGTATTCTGAAAGCCTCTGTGGGTGGATGGCCGGCTGGGCTCATCTGCTGCAGGAGACACTGCACTAGATTTTCTTCTTTCCAGTTCTGTAGGGTGGATCCAATAAACCTCAATTGGAACAAGGTTATGTAACCTCTTATACCTTTTCTTTCCCTGGCACTATGCACCAAAAAAAGGTGTGCCTTCAGAACTGGTCATTAGAACATCCATAGTTCATGGCCGATCCTGGAACTTGCCCTCATATCTCCTCCCAGGTAGGTCCACAGCTGGTCTGCCTGAACACTCACCTTCCTGTTTACTTTGTTTATACCCCGCCTTTTCCCCCACTGGTGACCAAAGTGACGCACATAATTCTCCTCTCCTCCATTTTATCTCCACAACAACACTGTGTTTGACTGACTCAATATCACTCAGCAAGTTTCCATGGCAGAATGGAGATTCAAACCTGAGTCTCCTAGATCATAGTCTGATGCTAATGTTTATGCCACATTGGCTCTTCTCATTTCTAAGTAGTTTTCTGGGTATTTAAGAACATGCAAAGTCTAGAAGCTGGACATCTCTTTAGAGCTTGTTTTTTTCTGCTATGGTGGATATTTTTCAAGACACAGTGAAGAGAATAATATGCATGGTTTTTGTATTTTGACTACACATACAAGAATACAAAATGTGCATGTGGCTGCTAGTATAGCAAAGCAGAAACTATATGGCACATTTCACGTGTGCCTTCATTGTGTTTATATAGGAAGCAAATTAAAAATTCTGTGGGGAGAGAGGCTTAAATCGCCCAGGACTGCACAGTAATAGCAGCTTAGATGAAAAAAAAATCTGGAAAAGAAATCTCCTGCTGCACTCCGTATTGAGCAGGTCAAGTACAAAGAGGCAGTAAATATTTACAAGCATCTTGGTGGAGCTCCACAATAAGGTATTATTTACTAAGAGCAGTGTAAGCAGACTTACTGTGCATAATAGGGCTTCAGCATAGCACAGTCAGGATATTAATTTGTATGAATAATGAATGTCATGAATACCGAGATAGCAAGAACTACTTCACCATCAGATCACGGTGCCCAAAATGTGATCCTTCAACCTAATTGAAAGTTTTTAATTATATCATTTTAAAGACATACAAAAGTTATGAGAATATCTGAGTTCCCCATTTGTTATGAGCTAGTATCTCAATTTTTTTAAGAAAAGAGAGAAATCCCTACTTCTACACAGTTCGATGGAATTTAATAAATGTATATATAAATACATATAAATATTATTTATTTATTTAAAACATTTATATGCTGCCTTTCTATCCAACTAGAGTCCCCAAGGTGGTGAGCATCAAAACATCAAAAGACTTCAACATTACAACATCTATATATCAAAGGAGCATTTAAATAGAATGTATATAAACAGTTTAATAAAAACATATGAACAAATATAACAACACAACCATGGAGTATACAGCCAAGAGCAGGGCTTTTTTTCAGCTGGAATGCGGTGGAATGGAGTTCTGGAACCTCTTGAAAATGGCACGGAGGGCAATCTAAACTCCCCTCTGTCTGGAGATCAGGGGGCAGGGCCACCAGCCATGTGACCATTTTCTCCAGGGGCAACCCACTGAGTTCCCCCACCTCTTTTCCCAGAAAAAAATCCCTGGCCATGAGTAACAGTGAAAGAACACCAAACAAAAGGACAAAAAAGTCTTCAATCACCAGTGGACTTCAAGGATAGAAGAGACAAACCAAACTTCCTGAGGAGGGAGTTCCAAAGTTTCAACACTGTGGTGCTTCTCATGTAGCCTAAGGTGGTCAGAATTATGAGAGGTAGGGTTGCCACTGCAGGTTGTGAAATTCCTAGAGATTTTGTGGGTGGAGCCTGGGGAGGATGGAGTTTGGAGAGGGAAAGGACCTTAGTAGGATATAATGTACACCCACCAAAATTTCTCCTTTCTCCAGGGGAACTTATTTCCATTGTATAGCCCTTAGTTTTTATTCTGTCAGACTTCCAAGCACAAGGATGGATGGCAACCCTAGGATGTAAAGATACAGTATTGTTGCTTTAATAATCTTGTGATGGCACATTTATTATGCTCTTTAGCATAATTCATATTTTAAAAAGAACTGTTGGAATATGGTGGTTAGATCACTGTAACGAACAGAGGTGGGGGTTGGAAAAATGGACAACAGGAATTATTCTTCTCAGTTAAGTTGCTGAATTATAGGACATAGCAAGAGGGATCCATTTGTGAATGGTCTACACATTCTACAACTTTGCATAAAGTAGGCAGTTCTGATTCTGGTTAGAATCTGAATGAGAGACCAACTGAGAACCCTATGTATGCCATCTTGAATTCATTTAAAGAACCGAAACACTACCATAAGAGAAGCACAGCTTCTTGCTCAATTTTGAACTGGAGCACAAGATCATAACTATTTTTCCTCTCATGAGAAGTTCCATAAGCACTGTGAAATCTTGCTATTTATTTCTGCTACACAGTGCAACAAATGTGGCAGAAACAAATGCAGTAAGACAAGCCAGGGCATGTGACATAATAAGCAAGTGGTTCTTTAAATCAGGCCTCTTCAAATGTGTGGTGGTAGAATGAACTTGTGTATGGAGGGGAGATTGCAGCAAGGCCCTCCCAAAAGCTGTATTCATTTGAACATACGCAAAGAACTTGAGTAGCTACAGATGTACACATGCATGGTTCTCTCCACGAGATGATGCTTTACCTGACATGTTTTTTTCAGGATTTTCAGTTGTGCAGAGAGCCAAATGTGTTCATATGCACAAGCTGTTCATATGCACAAGCTGTTCATATGCACATATATTTGAATGAATGTGCATATATTGGGAGTGGAGCTTATTACCATGATACTATTCCTTTCTGAACATGTGCTTGTTTCTCACTTTGAACAGAGGGCGCTTGTAACCCACCATGAATCATGCATTGTCGCTTGGAAGATGGTTGAAAGCCTTTCAGTTGCAGCAATCCCAGATCAACATCAAAAAGTAGAGGTGATTTGATGTTCACAAAACAGGAAACATCAAACCTACTTTGCTCCCAATGTCTGTTTGCTGTTGACTTGATCATGCCAATGATTTGCTTGAGATTCAAAACGAGCAACACTTTGAGTAGTTTTGTGTCTTTGCAGTGGCAGCCTTCAGCATGTTTAAATAGCTGCTGTTGATGCATGCTCACAATTCACTGGTTTTCTTGGATTATGTATGCCCAAGAGTCATCATTGCACATTGAACTGTATCATTGAAAATCAGCTTTGTTAGAGTGTGTGATCCACGTTTGCACCTTTTCAGTTGATGGCATTCAGCAGCATTCAAGCTGCTGGTGAGTGCTAAGAACTTACTAGATTGCACAGAAGTTCCCAGGCAGCAGTGCGACAACACAAATATGCAATAAAAATTAGCCAAAATATGATTGGCTTGGGCAGGGAAGCAAAATAGACAAGACTGGAACACTAAAAAGATGAGCCATGTAGCTTCACCCATCCAACCCAGCAGGATTGAAACAACTTAGGATAGCATCTGTTTTATTTTTATTTTTTTCTGTTGGTTGCATTGGATGGTTGAATGAGGAGGAGAAGGATACATTTAATGGGAAAGCAGTGTGACAACTAGAGATGGGCATGAACAGAAAAAAACTAAACATGATGTTCGTTGTTCGTTGCCATCCATGAACAGGGACTCACGAACAACCACGAACATGGCCCTGTTCACGAACATGTTCATGGTTGGCTGTTCATGGGGGCCAGCAGGCTTTCCTCTAGCCATCATCCAAGTCAAGATCCGTACTGCACCACTCACAGAAACCTTACCTGAGCAGGCACCAGGAAAGGTACCAATAATAAATAATAGCTTGGCCCCAGAGCCTGGAAGCAGCCATGGAATTTGAAGGGGTAGATCCCTACCACACCACTCTCAGAAACCTTACCTGAGCAGGCAGCAGGAAAGGTACCAATAATAAATAATAGCTTGGCCCAGAACCTGGCAGCAGCCCTGGAACTTGAAGGGGTAGATCCCTATCCCACCACACATACAGAAAATTCAAGCTCCAATGCACTCTCTCTATCAAAATGCCAACAGCAACTGTCTCTCCGCTGTCTGCAAAGTCAGAGCTGGGAACCCCCCTCCCCCCTGGTCTTTTCTCCCTTGTTATAACAAATTTGAAGCTCCACACTTGAAAGGAAGACCTGCCTATCAAGCTAAATTGGGATTAAATTGGGGTTTCCAGGGCAACAGCAGGCGTTCAGACAGAGTTCAGACAATCCCTGCCTAAGTTGCCAAGGGAATTGATTGCAGGTGCCAGACTGTCTGGCTTGACAAATAGCAACCAACGAGGCTTGCAACAACCACCTGTTCATTTAGAATGGGGCCTCACGAACAGCTTGTTCGTGAACAGCAGATTGGGCTGTTCATGGCTTTTTTTGTTTGTATTGCTGTTCGTATTTTGTTCGTATTGCTGTTCGTATTTTGTTCGTATTGTCCTATACTTCCCTTGAAGGTTGCCTTCTTTCATTATGAAAGTAGACTTTTAGATGCTTGCTGTTCATGCAAGATGCTGCATCTTGTGTGAGCAGATACAGCCTAGCACTGGAAGAATAGCTTCACAATGGAGGATCCCACTCAGCAAGTGTAACAAAAGCCCAAATCAGCCAGACAAACATGAACTAGTCTAAAACACTTGAGTAAGTGAAATGCTTAAGTTTTTTAAAAAATCATAACAAAAATGATGGATGACGTATGACAGTGTGGAAAAATGTATGGAAGTGTATGCATAGAGCATGTGTGATCGAATTCTGAAGGTATGAAAAAAGAGAATGTTGCTTTTCAGTAGTTCAAGAATGTTTGTTAAAGTTGGAGAACAAACTGGTTCAAACAGAGGTAATTTTTTCATCCCTAGAAAAACTAGGTAGGGCATGATACATGGTAGTTGGGCTCAATTGGCCTTGATAAGGATCCATGTAGATGCCAATTTTGTGGATGGTCCAGCACATATTGGGACCTCAGGCCAATATATCATTTTAAAAATCTGGGGAAAATGTAAATTAATCATCATCTACAAAATGATTATCAGTGCAATCCTATGCAGATTATTCCATTATAAACCCATTGAAATCATTTGGCTTAGACTGAAGTAACCTTGCATAGGATTTCATTATATGTGTTAAATTCCTTATTTGTATCTTTGCCATGGTGTCACTGAGGGGGAAATGTGTAAGTGAATCCATGGGACGTGATCTATCTAAGTTAAACAATTTTTAATAAGAAAGTTGAACACATGCTTAAATACTTCCCTTTGTAATCAATGGATCTTTAAAACATAACTTTGGATGAACTGAGCCTACAATATTTTGTATTATGCAAAAATAAAGGATGTCTTACTTTGCAAAAATATTTTCTCAGTGCCCTGAGCGAATGATATATTAAGTTCTGTTTTCACTTTAAGGAAATATGTATGCAAATAGGACACCACTACATTCCTGACTTGGTAGAGTACATATGTCATGTCTGCAGGGGACAAGAGGGAAGAATGATTGACTTTGATTGACTTTTATTTTAATAATTTGTTTTGTCATTATAAAGAATTGAAACAAATCATTTAAATTTCCCAGCTTCGTTTCACCACTCTACTGACAACCAACCAATTTCAAGAGAACCATTTTTAAACAGCCGGAGTCCACAGTTTAGCAGCTTCTGACTATAGACTTTATTTGAGTTTTGTTTGCTTGATTTAGTAGAAAAGCATTTTTAGTAGAAAAGCATTTCTCCCTGTAAAGTAGAAAGCAAACTATGAAAGATAAATATTAGGGATGTGCACTGAGAAAAAATTCATTATAATTTCTGATCTGGACTTCAGGGGGGGATTCTTACTGTTAGTGCTTATTTCAGGGTAGAATATTACTAGTTTGAAAGCCAAATCCATGTTTTTCCCCCTCTTTGGGACCATTATTTTCAACAGGAAATTTATTCAAGAGTCTAGGGCAGCTGTTTATAAAGATAATGGCACCAGATTTGCACAGAACACAGTCCTCCCTCTAATCTCAAGACCCCCATAATTTTAAGCAGCTTGAACAAAGGGGAGGGGAACCAATTTTACAGACACCCAAATTAGTCTCTCTCTGTGCGTCCACACTTATCTCTTCTGATTTTAAAAACGGTAGCAGCCTAGCAGGATAGCTCCAGGCAGAGCATCTACATACATTTCTTTTTCCTATTGTTGCAGTGACTGACAACAGAAAACCTTTACCTTTCTGCTGAAAATTGTCCATTTGCCATGCTTCCTTGTTGTGGTCTGTTTAATAAAGGAATGAGATTGGCAGTTTTCCCATTATTCCCTGTAGGAGACTTTTTCAGGGTGCAGAGTTACAGTGGTCATTTTCCAACCAAATTTCACCAAACTTGCAGCAGAGTGACTTTTGCCTGTCCTTTAAACAATCCCCAAATTTCAAGTAACCTAGACAAAAGGATTGAATTCCTCAAAGGGTTTGAATTCTACAGTCTACTGAACAAGTCCAGGCTTTCTACTTTTAGAGGGAAAGAAAACTTTCAAACCTCAAAAGGAGAGGGGAAGGAGAATGGCAGCTCTGTGCAACTTGGGATTGGCTGACAGTGTTTTTGTGAGGGTCTGATTGAATGGGAGACATGCCATTTCCAGGAAATACAATCAAAGAAAAACTTGTATCCATACTACATGAATGGTAAGCATTGGAACTTGAAAAAAAAATTAAAAATCAGGGAGAGGTTTTCATTATTGCATTGCAAGCTTTTTAGATTTCTGTTACCATTCTAGATAATCATGGTAATGATTTGAAACAGCAATTTTCTGTATATATCTTTGGCTCAGGAATTTTGTTTTGCACACCCCTAATATCTATGTCCCATTTTTGGGGGAGGCTTTCCCAAACTCAAAGATTGCATTTTTTAACATCCTTAATATTACCAGAAAGATTACTGTAGGAAATCTGCAAGGTTTAAATTGGGCAGAAGAAAACTGATATGGCTGAGATCTTGAGTGGTAGAAAGGCTAGTAACTGAAATGGTAGTTATCTATGAGCCATAGAGCTCTATCAAGCACAAAGATCTGTCACATATGCGTGTATGATTCAATATACCTAAGCTGAAAAATACTTGGAAAATATGAAAAAACAGCTAAATCTGAAGTGAAAAAAAATGAGTTATTTTGGAGATTGTTTAAAGCATTTCAACTTACATATACTTTTATTACACAGAAAATGCTTGAAGTTTTGAAAACTTGAGCTTGTAAACAGAGGTGTCCTTGAAGATGATAATTTAAGACTGCTGTGTTTCCTTCCATAAGAAATTTGCTTCTAGTGCATTCTTCCCTCTAAAGGAAACAACATGTCTACGCTTGGTTGTCCTCACTGATAAGTCCAAAATGGTCCAGAATTGTCTCCTTATCATAGGTCAACATAAGTTCAGTAACCATCAAAAAATAAAATTGAGCTTCTTCTAGCTCTGTTACTCTTTGATTCCCATATGTGCTGGATCTCTGATAACTCACTTAAACCAGATATCATGGCAAGTCAACTAAGGAAGGAGAGAAGGAATCAAGATAAAATAGATGCCTCAGTCTACCAAGAGGATAATGTAAAATTTAAAATAATAACTCTGGGTGAAATTTGCACGCTGTGCAGAGTCAGCAAAAGGGTACACTATAGCAAAGTCATCGCTAAATCTAAAATTAGGACTTATGAAGTGCAGCCTTCAGGAGTATTTTTGAGAAGCAAATTTTACACTACAGGAACACCAAATTGAACGCCACTTTAGCTAGTAGAGGCCACTTTTAGAAGAAAGTAAAAGGAATATGATAGGGAGATGACGACCCAGGCTGTAACATTTAAGTAATAATAGAACAAGGGCAGTTAATCAAGTATCTCCCATAAACAGTAAGTAGCCTCACCTTGCAGTAAAAGAGAACATTTCAGATTGTACAACTTGAGAAAAAAGACCAATTTAATCATGAAAGAAATATATGGGCTCTAAAAATACAAACCCGTATGAAGCAGGTCTTATGAAGGGTTCAGACAGACAGATTCTTAAGTGATTTTTCTTTTAGGCCATTTTCACAACACTAACCAGCTAATTGCGAAACATTGTGCAAAACCCGTGGAATATAGCGTCTTCTTGCGAGAGTTTTGCATGACATCGTGCAAAACTCTCACGAGAAGACACTATCTTCCACGATTTTTGCACGCTGTTTCGCAATGTTACGGAAGCAGGTTAGTAGTGTGAAAACGGCCTTAACGTGGGACGGTTCTCATATGGGAAGTTTTTCCCCCTCCCTTCCTGAAATGATTCCCATAATGATGATGATAATGATGTTGATAATGATGATAATAACTGTGCTTACATACCAGTCTTCTAGACAGATTAGTGCCTCACCCAGAGTGGTGAACAAGTTAATGTTATTATTATCGCCACAATACAGCAGGGGAGTTGGGGCTGAGAGAAGTGGCTTACCCAAGGTCACCTACTGAGTTCATGGCAGTAGAGAGATTTGAACCAGTACAGTACTGTTTCACTCTGGCCTCAATTATCAGCAAGGTAATTAGACAACATTGGCATATAGTAGAACATTTGCCAGGATGCGAATGTGTTCCTTTTGTGGGATACAGAAGGACCAACAGATTGAGGGACTTATTACTTCATTCTGATATGAAGAGTAAGACATGGGCACAAACCACAAAAAACTGAACAATGTGGTTCATGGTTCGTGGGTTTTCACGAAACAGGAACCATGAACTCCCATGAACTGGGGCAAGTTCCCAAACCAGTTCATGGTTTGTGGGGTTTAAATGCCCCTTCCTGGCTGCTTAGCAGCAGGGAAAGGGGCATTTAATCATTTAAATGGCCCTTTCCTGCCGCTTGCAAGTGGCAGGGCCCTTAAAACTATCAGCTAGCAGGCAGCTGGAATCCTTAAATGATCCAAACCCCACAACCCCCCTACCCCCACAGCTCCACCCCCTGGCCCCAGCCCATCAACCCCCAGCCCCACACTTCTCAGCAGCTGTGGCCTCCTCCCCCTCTTCCTGCGAGCAGCAGGAAGGCCCTTTTCAGCCCCCTCCTCCACTGCATGGGCCCACAGAGCTGGGCTGGGGCTGGGGTTTGTGAGATTTGGGTACTGAATGGGCCCTGCTGCTTGCAAGTGACAGGTCCCTTTAAACTATCAGCTAGCAGGCGGCAGGGGGGATCTCCCCCTGCTGCCTGCCAGCTGATAATTTAAAGGGCCCTGCTGCTTGTCAGCTGCAGGAAAAGTTTAAATGGCCATTTTCCTGGGGAAATGGTCATTTAAACTGCCCTTTAATACGAACCAAACAATCCAGTAAACCAGTTTGTGGAAGTTCATGGAAACAAGCTTCCATGAACCACTGGTTCGCAAACCACGAACTGGACTGGTTCGTGGGTTTTTTGGGTTCATATTCTGGTTCGTGCCCATCTCTAATGAAGAGTTCAGATAAACCCAGAGATTTACCAAAGGGACATTTTAGTTATGGGCATTGCAATGTCTGCACCTTGATATGGACAGGAAGTATTATCAACCTTGAACATTTAAGGAGAGTGATAACCCTGGAAGATTTTTCGACGTGTAATACCCAGGGCATTCAATATTTGATTGAATGCCCATGTAAGAAAATATATATTGGCAGTACAACATGGACAGTGAGGATAAGGATACAAGAGCACCAATCTAAAATTAGGAGAAAAGTAGCAGAAGCACCTTTAACAGCCCATTACTTACAGCATAACCATTATGAGAGGGAATTGAGATTCTCTGTGCTAGAAGTAACTCGACGTGTAATACCCAGGGCATTCAATATTTGATTGAATACCTGTGTAGGAAAATATATATTGACAGTACAACACGGACAGTGAGGATGAGGATACAAGAGCACCAATCTAAAATTAGGAGAAAAGTAGCAGAAGCACCTTTAACAGCCCATTACATACAGCATAACTGAGATTCTGTGTGCTAGAAGTAACTTGTGATAGAGAGGGTAAAATTTTACAATGTCTGCTACTCCAATGGGAGTCTTTTTGGATTTTCAAATTACAATCCAGGTCTCCCATTGGTCTGAATCAGGACTGGGACTTGTCTTGTTATTTATGAATCATTTTGTATGAATTATTTAAGTATGGCCCCTTTGAATTGTATCATTTCACTAATTAAGCAGTATGCAAATGGAAAGTATATAGGATATAGAACTTCCACCATACCTACGGAAATGTCATCTGACAAATTGTGAAATGAGTACATCCGGTGTGTGAATGAGCCAAACAAAGACATGAGTAACAACAGAAATGAAATGAATGATTTATTTGAATAAGCAAGGTATTATCAGGTCTGTCCATGTTTTGGCTTTATAGATCGCAGCCCTTGAGAAAGCTCTAAGGAGCTAATCAAATGTGTCTAGCTGTTTGTTGGGCGAAGCCTGTGGGCAGAGCCTTCTTCAGTGGCGTTCCATGGACTGAGTCTAGAATCCAAAAAAAACCCAGAGACTGTGATTACTTACATGAAATTTTTTTGAATGAACATTGAACTAACATTAGTTATGTATTACTAGAAACAAAGCCCGTTGTGGGAAAAAATACAATGGGCTCTAGAAAGGGGAGAGCGGGCAGGCAGGCATTTCCTCTTTCTCCATCACTGATCCTGGCCAGTGAAGGAGGGGGGTGGGCATTGCCACTTGCTTTACACCTGATCTCAGCAACATGAAGGGGTGGTCGGCTTTGCTACCTGCTGCACGTCTGATACAGACCGGGTAAAGGGGGGCAGCCATTGCCACCTGCTCTATTCCTGATCCCAGTCGGGTGAAGGGAAAACGGGCATTGCCTTCTGCTCTGCACCTGATTATGTATAACAGCAACAACCACATATATGCCTAACTAAAAACTTCAGTAATTCATTTATTTTTACATTCATTCATGCACAATACACATAATAAAAGCTATTTGTACATACAAATCTTCACTTCCCACATGAAAAATCCTTTGTACAATTGCTAACAATGAGTTACCTAAAAATATTAAAGTGCTGGTGCTACAAAATGCTATACAATTTTATTGCACATATAGTCCATAAAGTGCAAATGCATAGTAACAACCCAGCATAATCCCTAATTACAGGTCCCAATTAGCAAAAGTTCAGCTGGTATGTGAAGACTACAATCAAAGTAGGGAACAATCCTCCTTGTATGGCAATTCCAAACGGCTGTGTAAAGTAGAGTCCAATAAAATTGGTATGGTCCTCCGACAGGTTATCTAGATCCTTATGTGGCCCGTTTCATACAATCTTTATCAAAGAGTACACAGTCAAAGAATCCCTCATAAATCCTTTTCATACATTCTCATTCCTGAATCCATTCAATAATCACCTAATACCACCTGTGTTAAGGTGGGGGTGGGCATTGCCACCTCCTCCACTCCCAATACCTGCTGGTTTAATGGGGGGGGCATTGCCACCTGTTACGCTCCTAATATCCACTGTGTTAAGGTGGGGGATGGGCATTGCCACCTGCTCCACTCCTAATACCAGCTGGGTTAAGGTAGGGAGGGTGGGCATTGCCACGTGTTCCACTCTAATACCAGCTGGGTTATGGCGGGGACAGGAATTACCACCTGCTCTGCTCCTAATACCAGCTGGGTTAAGGTGGGGGTGGGCATTGCCCCCGGCTCTGCTCATAATACCAGCTGGGTTAAGGCAGAGAGTAGGCATATCTACCTGCTCTGCTTCTGATCCCAGCTGGTTGAAGGGGGGTGGGTATTGCCACCTGCTCCGCCCCTAATATAAGCTGTGTTAATGCAGAGAGTGGGCATTGCCACTTGCTCCGCTCCTAATACCAGCTGGGTTAAAGCAGGGCGGGCATTGCCCCCTGCTCCACTCATAATACCAGCTGGCTGAAGGGGGCGAGCATTGCCACCTGCTGCATTACTAATAACAGCTGGGTTAAGTTGGTGGTAGGCATTGCCACATGCTCCACTCCTAATACCAGCCAGGTTAAGGCGTCGGGAGGGCATAGCCACCTGCTCTGCTCCTGTTCGCTGCCTGGGCTTCCCACCACGGCATGTTTTCTGGAATGATATGGTGAGTTACCTGGGCTTTCCTCTGTGGCAGCACCCTCTGGTGGTGCACCAGGGTACAAAGTGAGTTGTCTGAAACACGCTTACTCAATTATATAGTAAGAAGATTCCATGGAAGCCACTGGAAATAGATGAGATGATGCTTTTATAAAAAATTGCATCATGGATTGTCCTGAAAAAATCACTGCTGTATTATAAGGATGTTATTTATTGCTATTGTTTGTAAGGATGTTATTTATTGTATTTATATTATTTATAGTGGTTATTTATTCTATTTATTGAATGTATTTCTTGTAAGCACTTGGTACTTTTTGCACAATAATTGGTTTTGGAATAATACATTAATTATTGGTAGGAGACTGGTGTTTTTTCGCGTGGTAGTATTTTCTCCCAGAGGAGCATCCTGGTTTGAGCAGTAGTGGGATTTGAACCAGTAGAGTGCTGTTTCACAGATGAACCACTTAATAAATGAAAAAATGCCACATTTAGGTCTATTGGAGCACTCACAGACATATTATAAAAAGAGAATGTAAAGCACAGTGCCCCAAATCCATCTCTTGTCTTCCCGTATCTAATGAAGCTCTAGCTCCTCATGTTGCTGTCCCCTCCCAAACTTACCTGGCATTAGGGAAGGGTAGTGTCAGTAGAAGTGGGAGCAAATTCTTCTTTATCTCCCCACCCCATCCTTTCCTCTTTCAGGGTTTCTTGAACACTGAAACAATAACATTCCCAATAGAAGGTTCTTTGAGACACCATGTTCATCCATTTCTTTGTATCTCTTATTACTTGTCTGCTGTTGTTATAAAGCTCTACATACTCTAATGGAAAAGGGGAAAGATGCAACCCTGACTATTGCTTCTGATCCCTCTACCTGCACTCCAGGTAAGTTTGGCACAAGAAAGGATAAGGGGGTAGCAAAGAAGTGAGGGAATACTGGTGGTGCTGTAAACTGCAATACTAAGCAATATGAGCCTAGGAATTGCAGTCTTTGGCCGTTTCCACACACGATGAATAATCCACTTTCAATACGCTTTAGTGAACATTTGTAACTGATTTTCCATGTGTGGAACAAAAAATCCACTTCTAAAGGATAACTAAAGTGCATTGAAAGTGCATTATTCCACGTGTGTGGAAATGGCCTTTGCATTTGCAGTTGCATTCTGTATATGCTAAATTCAAGATGTTGCAGCCACATTTTGTTATGTAAATTGTCTATATCTGGACTAAATGTCTTCAAAAAAGATTGAAACCAAGATAATTAAGAATTTAGGCTTCCTATATAATACTCTAATTCACATTTTGTGTTATACTCTTATAGTCGGGCACTGCTGGGGCATGTGAGCCTTGCTACTTTTATCCATTTATAAGCACACAAAGAGAAACTTGATAGAGTCAATTAGGATTTTTTATCAGTAGTTTTTTACGAATTATTTAAGGCTGCAGTAGCATGAATTCAGACTATTTAAAACAGTTTCATAGTCCATGTCATTGGTTTTAGTGGGAAACATTTCTATCTGGAACTTTCCTTCACTCAAATTGATGAAATTCCCAGGGAATGTACCTCACACCCAAGAGATTGTTCCTCCAAACTGGCATAGATGCCTATCTGTTTTACCTGGAGGCTGTGAAAATGACAATTCCTTATGGTATGTGATTCTAATTTTCTTCCTATCTCTATGGAGTGCTGACATTTTTGAATTCACCCTGAATGGTTTGAACTCCAGCATTTTTAAGTTTGCAAGTTGGAAGCTTCATTCTCATATCCAAGTTTCCTGCTTTTACCAAGACAAGGACCTTCAGCCACTTGTGGACCCTGCCCACCCCCACCCCCCACCCTCGGAATCTACCATGGACCAAGAGACATTTATGCTAAAATAATCTGAAATAACTTGCTTTTTTAAAAGCTACCTTGTGGGTCATGGCAAGTTCATAAGGGCCTTCTTATGAGTAAGGGAAGGGAACCAGTAGACAGGTGTGGATGGATAGTCACAAATAAAGGTAGGAGCTCTATGACTGTTATACAGAAATACGGAAGCTTTGGAAAAAAAGAAATTCCTTGTTAATAACCCTTTCCCCTCTGGCTGTGGGCCAAGCTACAAGTGACGAATGACACTTGAACGGCAAGTGTATTTCTCCCTGTTCACTTGCCCTCCACTCAATTCACTTGGCGTTCAAGTGTCATTCGTCATGTGTAGCTTGGCCCTGAGTACAAAAAGTAACAAGGCTTATGTGCTTCTTCATAACAAGATAATAGTCTGCTATTTTAGAGACAGCATACATACCATAAAGTTTCTACTGAGTACTTACTTGGTGGATTCACACATTATTTTGATTTTATGGCATATCAGGGTGACACGTGAGGACATTAATATAGTATACCTTGTATCAGAAGGACATTCATGTCAAAACAAGATCTCAGATCATAAAATATATTCTCAAGCCAGGAGCTCATCTGAAATAGTGTCCTGTTGTGTTGCAATTTGGAGATGTCTCCTGAGAGTCCAACATAAAACAGAACATGAAACAAGGATCTTAGAACGTCAGCACATTTGTAATCACAATTTAAGTGTCTCTCGTAAATTGAGCTTTGTCCTCTGTGCCTAGAATATAGGGAATGCAAGTTTGTTGTTATAGAGTGCATGATTCACACAAAGGACAAAATGTATTCACTAATACAGTTAGGTGAAAATATATATTCCACACATATTAGTCTGTCTTCTTTGATGTCTTCTTTTCTAACCTAAGTCTCAGTATTGTGCTTCCCCAGCATTATATTTGTAGTATTTGAGGCAGTGACCTGACAGCCTACAAGAGCCTCCTTATACCCTCAGAACAACGTAGTGTACAAAGCAGCTGTTACATGATTAGATTTTGTACGTTTTCATATGTTATAAATTGATTCTCAGCCTGTCCAAGAGACAAGTTTCAGCTATGATCTTGAGGGTAACATATTGATGGGAAATAATATGCTTCACTGCCATGTCTCACAAAAGATCCAACAAGAAGGGCTTTTTAAAAAAGGAAGAACCTTTCTACTGTGGAAACAAGGGGGTGGGTGAGTCAGTTCATTTCATGAACACACCTACACACCTAAATTTAAGGGGTACATCTCCAAATGTTTGAGGTAGCTAACAAACAATATCAAAACAATGAAACAATGAAAATTTAAATACTTCTACAGTTCGTCAGTGATACTGAACTTCAAGAAGATCAAAACATTGTGTTGGTTCCTATCAACTGCAAGTGTCAAATGCTGGCAGAAATGGAACCTGCTTCCCCAGCAGCCCTGTAAGTTTCCCCAAAAGTAAATGTTGGAGTTTAATGGACAAAATACCTATAAGCATAATGAGATTCAATGAAAAAAAGCAATTGGGAAAGACTGTCCCCAACTCCTTTCCTCCACTGTTGGAGGAAGATAGCCAAGCTTTCTATTGGTGCAAGAGGGAAGCTTTTGTCTGATTCCAGTCCCTCGCTATAGCCCTCGTTGCATTTTGTCTGCGAACTTCCTTTTTCTTTAAGCCTCCACTCCTACACCATTGGTTCTTGGAGTGTCTTAGGAGTGTTCTTGGGTGGGGGAAACATCCAGCCCTGTGAGTGCCTTCTGCTCATTCTTCATCGTCCTAAACACATCAGGAATTTTACTTCGTAGCTCTTTTTTGATTCTGCTTCAAGAAGATGTTTGCTGACACTTAAAAAAAGTACCTTATGTTTGTTTTCTCATCTCACCTGAATCCAGAGATTAAATCAATACTTGAAAATCAAAGAGGGCAGAATTGTCCTGATGTATACATGTTGGAACCAAAGTGGTCTCCCTTGAGCTTTATATAACTTTTAATGGAGTATAGTTGAGTCAAGCCAATCAGCCACCATCTAAGTGATACCATTCCATATTATGAGTGCAGAATATTTTTCTGTACCCAGATCGTAAACCAAACAAGAATCACCATGTATAGTGCAAGTTTCACATTCACTAGAACTGTTCATCAGACAAAAAACAAAACAAAAAACCAGGGCTCAAGTAAGTTGAAAAGGCCATAATCAAAGCTTCAATCTGCCATTAATAGCAGCCTTAAAATGGCATGGAGGTGGCATTGTATTATTTTCAGATGAGCCTGATGTTAAAATATCTCTGGCTGCAATACAAACAGACAATGTAACATAAATCTGAAAACTGAGCCAAAACCAAGCATAAGCATACTTAAATATGACACATTAAATGATGCAGGTTACTTGGTAGGCATATATTTAAGAAAACAGACAGAATACAGTGGTATAGTCTACAGTCCCTGTCCCTGTACCAAAGCATCTTTCTGAACCATTCCCTTACAGCACAACCCTCTTACCTGTAAAAAAGCTCTCCTGGATCATTGTAGTCTTGCACAGTTTGTGGAAAGCCAAGAATGTGTGGCCCTCCTAGCCCTGTCAGACAGGCCATTCTATAAGGTGAGGCCAGCACAGGGAATGTGTGTGTACACGCCTGTTGATTTTTCTCATCTGCAGAGTACCACTGTTAGCAGTCAAACTCTCCCTCACACTGAAAGGGCAGTTTATGAATATGGCAATATCATGAACCCCTTTTCCTCACATACCCTGAGCATGAGACATGATGCCTGGCTAGGCAGAAATGGTTCCCAACCCAGCTGGAGTTGAAAAATTATTGGAATGTGAGTCATGACTCATGAGGCAAGACTGGTTAGCTGCCCCACACTTTGGAGGTGTGCAAAGACTTAAGCAAAAGAGGTCTTCCAAGAGTTCCTGCATTAATCTCATCCACACCCATCTGATCTTCCCTCATTCTGGCTGTCATCACACGGGCATCTGTTCCGTTAAATTTACAGCATATAGCGTCATCGCTGATATCGGCACAATAACGTTTCTTTGGGTCACCTCGCGTTTCTTGGCGCTCCCAGCTGTCCACACCTAAGCGCTCTGTTCCGTTCTCTCTAATGGGAGCAGAAGCAGCTCCTCCCCCCCTTTTAAAAAAATTTTTGGCGTTTAATTCCACTATAACGGAATAACATTAGCGTCCTAATCTACTGCTGTTTCCTGAATAATCTGAAATCCGTGTGCACAACTGAAGTTGTTGTCAGCTGGATGAGGCTGCAGTCTTCCGCGCCTAAGATCCTCTCGGTAATGCAAAATTGAAAGCGGAAGTTGGATAGAACGGTTGCGGAGTTTAAAATTTTCCCGTGCAAAAAAAATAAAGGCATTATATCGCTATAACATCGTAATTAAAAAAAAAAAACAGGAAATGACTGGACATGGCCGTTTTTAGCGAGGTGTGGTTTTGGGTTAAAATAAAAATTTCTCTAATGGCAATTCAGTCATTTTTACTTGTTTTCTTCAGCAGAAAATTTTCATTGTGTGATGTCGTTATAGCGATATAAGGACATTATTACAAAAAAAGGGGGGAGTCATGGGAGAAATGGATTCTGGGATTGAGGAGAGAAAAAAAGGGTGGGCCTATGGCGTGGCGAGGTGAAAAACATCGATGTGAGGCATTCACACTGAGGTGCAAAATATCGCGACTATCAAGCACAAAGCAGAAGAGAGAAAATCGCATCAGTGTTGGAATAAGGTGGGTGTTTGCCGGGAAATTGTGCCATTTTCGCGCTAAATAGAAGCCCGTGTGACAACGGCCTCTTTTTCCTAATCATAGTTAATCAGGGACCTAATAACTCTTTCCTTTCTGCCAATCACAGGTCATCAATCAATACTTCCTCTCAGATATGTTCAATCAAGCCTCTCCCAGTTTGTTGTCTCCCCTTCGGACACTGCCATTATGTTATTTCTCTTGGAACAGAAGAAGCAATCCTGCCCCAGGATATATCTTACACTATAATTGGGCTGCCCTCAGTCCTAGCCATGTGGGTGTTCTGGAACTCTTTCCACAAACTCAGACACATGTTGGAACTTTCTTCTCCTTGCCACAAAGTGCTGCTCGCTCAAGCTGATACTCTATGGACAGCCTCTATCTCCTAGACTGATAAATATCACCTGAGCCTGAATCTCTCTTTCATTTCCTTCCTTCCCTGCCCCTTTAATAAAAACTATTCCTGCTGTATACCTACCTGGTTCTTTCAAAATGTTTTCTAAAGGAACAATCCTGGTATACATTGGTGGAGAGAACCCTAGTTACTCCCCCTTACTTCATCTCCTTGAATGTTAATTCCCCCAACTCATGAGGAGAACCCCCATTAGGGTAACACCACCTGCAGAAGACCCTGCTCAGATGAGTGAAGCTGTCATGGCAGAGCATGCAAATATAGGCAGTCCCTCAGATATGAGGGATCAAGGCCATGCAGGGCTTTGTATGTGATAGCCAACACTTTGAATTGAGCCCATTAACTGATTGGGATTTTACAGAGTGACTGCAAAATGGGGGTAATATGCATGTTCTATCTAGCACTTGATAATAACAAAGCTACAGCATTTTGCACCAACTGGAGTCTCCAAGGTGACTTTGAGGGGAGACCAATGCAGAGTGCATTGCAATAGTTTAGGCTCAATGTTACTGTGGCATGGATCCAGGTGGCCAGATCATCCATGTCAAGGCTGGGAGGCATCTTCTGCACTAGAGTTGGTAGAAAGTATTTTTTCAACTGCATTAACTTGATTGTCCAACAGTAGTGCTGGATCCAGTATAATCCGTACTCTGTTAACTGAGTCAGCAAGGGCCAATTGAACCACATTGAAAATGGAAAGCAAAATGTCCTTCAAGACCTCAGCCTTCCAAACTAACATCACTTCTGTCTTGCCTGGGTTCAGTTTCAATATGTTCATTTTCATGACCACAGCTATCAGTACGTGTCTCAAGAAGATCTCTACTGCATCACCAGGGGGTTTGGATAGAAAGATCCATAGTTTTGATCAGTCAAAGTTCTATTTTTAATCTGAAAATATTTCACTGATTAGAAAATTGCTCTGATTTATCAATAGTGGTACAATTCTCTGTTTAAACTTTGTTTCAGGTTGTATTAAGTTATTAAAAAAGCAGCTGAACAAGAATTTATTTTAAATAATTATATCCATATATGCATCAACAAGAGCCATTTGGCAAGATATTATTTTTAAAATGTTTTGTTATAAAACATGCATGATGAATTAGTCATAAAAAGTCAAAACATGTAAAAATTAATGTACAAAGATGTAATGTATTTTCTGTTTCTCTAACTATAAATTATTTCAAATGGCTTTTAGCTATGAGTGATAGCGTTGTGCAGAACTGAGATGGGCCTGTCCTACAAATTGATACTAATGGCATAAGAGTTATTAAGCAAATTAATATAAAATTTTATGACTGGAGCTTAATCTTACTTCAGTGAAAAGTGGATCAATGATAAAATGCTTCCCTAAACCATAGAGATAGTTCTGTCTGAAAAAAAAGTCTCTGTGTCAATTCTATAGCTGCTTAATAACTCAGTCTAAATCCATGTCAAAGTACTTTGTAATTTTAATCTAAATACTTTGCCTTGTATTCATTGTTGAGTGTCTTGCTTGTATTATGAATACAAAAAGGTATATTCATAAGAAAATAATGTTAGCACTAGGAAAAAAACTTAGAAGTGCCAAATAAACAGCAAAATAGTTTCTCAAGTACACATTTGTTCAGCCCTAAGTTGATAGTGAAATTTTACTCTGTAATATGGAAATAATATTCATCCTAAACTGACACTCTTCTGCCTGTAAAACCCATATGTGAAATGGCCACTTAGTATTTTATGTTTTTAATGGTAATGGTAATAATGGTTTGAACTGTGTAATGTGTTTTAAGCCTTGTTGTCATCCGCCCTGAGCCCGCTGGTGTGGGGAGGGCGGAATATAAATTGAATAAATTAAAATTAAATTAAAGTTATGCGCTCTGCAGGTGATTGGCAGATTCCTCGGAATTAAGATCATTATAGTCTTAAGTATAACTCATTTCAACTAATTTCCATTCACAATTACATCTTGACCACAACAGCAATAATGGCTTCCTCACCACCATTCTCTGCTGCCAGTCCTCCTTACTTTCCTCAATTTCCCTGAATTTACCCAGGTGAGAATTCAAGATAGTGGGGTGTTCTTACAAGACCATAGCCCCTTGTTGAAGACCTGGGTGCTGACATTCATTCTATGTCCAGTCAACATTGAAAGCAAGAATAATATAGTTTACTGCTTTCGGTTGCAATTGGATGTATCCAGGCCTTTAATCTGAGCCCTACAATGCTATAATCTCTCCTTGCTTTTGCCTCTTGCCTATACATATTCAGAAAAGGAAGTAACAGGGAAGGCTCACAGCTTGGGTGAAACTGAACCCACTGTGACTTGATTTGACCTGAAAACTATTGGGCTGTAAAAATCTGGTGTTCAAACCACTCAGCTGGAAATATTTAGTGATACCACTAGTGCCTATCACAGTGTAGCTCTTAATTCAGATGCAATTATAATGCTGACCATTGAGGAAATTAACTGCAGAAGCTTGCAGTGGGCAGTGTTGATCACAAATTCTCTTCTAGCCATTCCCAGGAGTACTCTTTTCACAATGGCTAACACACTGAACGGAGATGAAGTGACACTTGTATCCATGTGCAGGGCAACAGGATTATGAAGAATGTGGCAGTGCACATATTACTGCATTCATTTGGGAGCTGGATGTGTTGCTATAGCTTCACCAAGTTCATTTGCTGAATTGCAATTGTGCTGATGTGCATGTGTAAAGAATATCATGCTGCAAAATCTGCAACATTTGACTTCAACATAAATATAAATAAACACACACACACATAAATATGAATATACATATATCATTTCACAGAACTATTGCATCATATATTTTATAGATATGTTGCTGAAGTTCATGAACGCAATTTGTGACATGGGACCTCCCAACTCAGTATAAAACTGCATCGCATGCTAGCTAGAATAATTAATATTCACACTGATTCCTGGTTTACATCAACTGCATATAAACAGCATATACTATATACACAACTGGTGGACCTTCAAGGACTTGTGGGGGCATCTCACTCCTCCCCCACTATTTCCTCTTTACCTTCACTGAAATCCCCTATAGCCTCTCCATTTTCCTCACTCCTTTTCTCTTTCCCACCCACCTGCCCATCTATCTCTATCTACTTTCCCATCTTCAGCTTTCCCTTCTTCTTGCCCCTTGGGGCCAAGCTACACATGACGAATGACACTTGAACGGCAAGTGGATTGAGTGGAGGGCAAGTGAACAGGGAGAAATACACTTGCTGTTCAAGTGTCATTCGTCACTTGTAGCTTGGCCCTTGGAACCTTCTACCAGAGAAAGCTATGATGCAGTTATATGCTACCATCTCTTCTTGGACTGGGTCCAGTTGTGCAGAGGGGATCCTGCAAGGACTTGCAGGGTGTACTTACTTTCCCCTCTATTCCCATCCCCACACTATTTCCTCTTTCCTTTCTCCTGGCAACCTTTCCCTGATTCTTTCTCTGCTTCTCACCCACCAACTAACCTATCTTTTATCTTCTCTCCTAACTTGAGTTATCCTATTATATAAAAGGCAAACCATATTCCAGACTACTCACTTCTTATCCTGGTGTGCCTCCTTGGGGCTCTGCTGTGGTGTCACCCAGTGAGCTTCCATGTAAGAGTGGTGATTCAAACCTGTGTCCCCCAGAACCTTGCCTGAAACTGTAACTACTACCCCACAGTGGCTTTTACTGGATGGCTTCTGTTGAACATTAGCAAGCAGCCAGAGTGCCTAGTGGTTGCTGCCAGGCCTTGCCCCAGTGTGTTTTCCTTAAGGTTACAGCAGCCCTGTCAGCTTTTTACTAACAGAAACCAAGGCTTGCAATATTGTTGTGGTTGCCTAGCAACCTCGATAATACTTGGTTTTAACCTCCCATATTTCTTTTTTTAGATTTCAGATTTTTCTCCAAAGTTAAAGGCTTTTTCCAGGTATGTAGAAAGGAGAGGTGTGCACCGAAAAAAATTCAATTTCAGATCTGATCCATTTGAGTTTTTTTCATTACCATGAGTTTCAGCCATACTCTTTGCAATGTGGGCTCCCAGACTTTAGAGCTGCTGTTTTTCTACTGAATGGTACCAAAATTGCACAGAACATATCCAGTTTGAGCCAGTTTGGTGTACTGGTTAAGAGCAGCAGGACTCTAATCTGGAGAACCAGGATTGATTCCCCACTCCTCCACTTGAAGCCAGCTGGGCGGCCTTGGGTCAGTCACAACTCTTCCAGAGCTCTCTCAGTCCCACCCACCTCACAGGGTGATTGTTGTAAAGATAATAATAACATACTTTGTAAACCGCTCTGAATGGGCATTAAATTGTCCTGAAAGGCGGTATATAAATCAAATGTTATCATCATCATCTCCCCTCTAAACCACTGGCCCGCCAAGTTACACTATACACGCACAAATACAACAACAGACCCTGTAGAAGACAAGTGTTGTCAGATACACACAGTGAGAAATTGGCTGGCTAAGGGAAGGGGGGAGGGAAAGGCAACTTCATTAAAAAACAATCCCACTTTATGTTCACTCTTTTTATTTTTCTGTACACCAATAAATTATTACTTTGGGTGCCATGTTTCCTTGTGCTTACTCCAAGGGAAGTGTCTTTAGACTGTAATTGAAATCTTCCAGAGTTTTTATCAAGTTTGTTTGATTGAACACCCCACCCCCTAGCATGGCACTTTTCCTTACAACTATCATCCAAGTGCCCTGATAGGGGAGGAGGGAGACAGGCCAGTGCCTGGGTAATGCTGCAAAACAAACAAAAATGCATGCCCTAAACAGGTTTACCCAGATGTATATTTTAGATTATTCAATAGTGCTTACTCCCAGGGAAGTGTCTTTCAAATTGCTGACTATGATTGATGGCTTCCTTCCAAAAATTTCCAAAGCTGATAGGTAGGGAATGGAAGTGTAGAGAAAGGAGACGACTCAATTGACAAGGAAAGAATACCATTTCCCAGTTAACAACGGGGCAGGGGGGGCTGCATTCATGAGCACTGTGCTCATTCTCCCTTCCCGCCGACAGAATTAATTAATAATGTAAGGACTCTGTCACCTTGGGATCTGATTGGTGAATGCTGTTCAGGAAAACAAGATGCCCTCCTGCAAGGTGAGCCCAGTACTTGCCTGCTGGTGGTGCTGCAAAGTACAAATTGAAATGAAACACTCAAACTTTTTGTGGGAGAGACTCATTACAATTTAGTTTCCTGGATTTGGTTCAGCTTTCCAGAAGCTGCTTTAACAAAACAGTGATTCCTGGGTGTATTTTCAGCTTGTAATGTAAATAAAAAATTTAAAATCGGGAAATTCATGTTATTTTTCTGCTGCAAACATAGGGTCAGGCTTCGTCTACATAGCTCGTGATTTGCCTCCAAATTCCACACATTCATATTGTAATTCCAGATGGACAGAGAGTACATATAGAACAGATTTCAAAGGCCCACTTCTATTTCTGGAAAAAAATCTTCTGGTTTCAAATCATAATCTGGACCATGAACAATTTTAGGTGGGTAACCATGTTGTTCTGCAGTAGAACAGCAGGATTTTAGTCCAGTGGCACCTTAGAGGCCAACAAGATTTTCAGAGTGTAAACTTTTGAGACTCATATCTCCCTTCTGCAGACATGAGTAGGAATGGAAATCCCTTAGCCTTTATGCCTAAGCAAAAATGTGAGTGGGGATGTTATAAGGGAAGACATCAGGATTTAAAAGTACATCCTGATGTCTTCCCTTATAACATCCCCACTCACATACAGGGTGAGTGTATCAGGGTGATTCGGGTTTTTTCGGGTTTTCCAAAATCCGAACTGCACACCCCTAATCACCACACTTGCTCTAGCCATCTCAGCTCCTCTTTTATCTGTCATAGCTCCTCAGTATGTGATAGCCTTTTAAATACTTAAAGAGAGCAATCATATCTCCACTCAACCTCTTCTTCTCCAAACTGAACATTCCCAAGTTCTTCAATATTTCCTCGCAGGGCTTGGTTTCCAGGCCCCTAATCATCCTGGTTGCTCCCTTTGCATCCGTTCAATTTGTCCACATTCTTTTTGAAATGAGGCCTCCAGAACTGCACACAATACTCCTGGTGGGGCCTGACCAACATGGTATATAGAGGGGCAATGACATCCTGTGATTTGGATGTTATTCTTTTGTTGATACAACCCAAGATTGTAATTTACCTTTTTTGCTGCTGCATCATATTCAGCTTCCCATCCACCTGTATCCCAAGATCTTGTTTACACACACTGCTATCCAAAAGTGTATCCCTCAACCAGTATGCATGCTTTGCATTTTTGTTACCCAGATGGAGAACCTGGTGCTTATCTATGTTAAATCACATCTTATTCAAATCTGCCCACTTTTCCAGTGTGTTCAGATCTCGTTGAGTTCTATCCCTGTCTTCAAGAGTGTTTGTTACTCCTTTCAGTTTGGTGTCATCTGAAAATTTAATGATATATTCCTGCACACCTTCATCCAGATCATTTATAAAAATATTGAAAAGCACTGGGCCCAGAACTGACCCTGTGGCACTCCACTGGACACTTTCCTCTAATCAGATGCGATGCCATTGACAAATACTCTTTGGGTGTAGCTATGAAGCCAGTTCCCTATCCAACTAACCAGAGTCTATTCCACCAGTTTACTCATCAGAATATCATGAGGAACATTATCAAAAGCTTTACTGAAATCCAGATAAACGATATCGACAGCATTCCTTCAATAAGACTGTCACTCAGTCATAGGGCATGAGGCTGGTCTGGCAAGAACAGTTGGGGACAAATCTTTGCTGGCTTTTGCATATCACCATGTTGTCCATCAGATACTTGCAGACTGGTACCTTTAATATCTGCTCCAGTATCTTTCCTGGGACAGAGGTCAGGCTAGCTGGCCTGTAGTTCCCAGGATTGTTCTTTTCCCTTCCTTGAACATTGTGTTACCAGAACTGCTCTTTATTATAATGGGGAATTAGCTGTAGCAGTCTGTAACTTAAAATTAGCACGGATCTTAACCTATGTCTACGGAGGTCCCGATCCCAGACACTCTAGTGAAAAAGAGGCAGACTACAAATAGGTTCCAAACACGTGTATTTAGTGTGGTGTAAGCCTAAACTTGCACAAGCATACAGAGAACACACAAGATCTAAGAAATACAGAGTAGGAAATACAGAGACGTTCACATTAGCTGGTTCCCAATGATGGTGGGGAATACTCACTTATCCTGAAGCGAAGCAGAGACACAACAGCGAGGTGGCCCAATGCCAGCACTGGAACCACAGATGGACAGCAAGGGATTCTGGATAGGGTGGCACGCGCCTGGCTGGGACAGGACGGGAATGGCACGAGCACCATGCGGTCTGCGAGACCGGCTTAAATACCCCAAAACGTACCCTGGGGCTGGTGCTGTACTTGGTGGTTCTCACAGATTAAAACAAAGGTTCTAATGGGTTACTGAATGGCTTGGATGGGCCACTTTGGTAATCAGATTGGGATAAGTGACACCTCAGGAAGAGGGGACAAAAGAGGGAGGGAGAAATCCAAGTGGGCTGAAAGGATGTTCCAGCGGACAGGGCTCGTCCTGATGTCATCAGCTCTGGAATGCGGAGGTTTCTTTGAGATGCATTCTCTAAGTGCTTGGGATGGTCGGCACTTAGTTCCTTCTCCGGGGCGGCTCCTAAGATATGCAGAGCGGGGCGAGGTACTCTCGCTGCGGACGTGGTGTGCTCGCTTCTCTGAAATGGCTTCCCAAAGCAGGCTTCTTCCCTGGGTCTTCTGGGTGCCTGAGAACATGGATGCCGGCTGGGCATAGCTGGGGCTGGATAGCAGGCTGCCCGGTAGCGAGGGCAAGCTCGGGGACCGACCCGCGGGAGGCTCCAGGCGGGAACTGACCAGGGAGTGCCTAGCCAGGCTCGCTGGAGGTTTCCCCAGCAGGCACCCGGCTGCTAGCAGCGGCTTGGGCCCATATGAGGCAGGCTTCCATGGAGGCAAGGGAAACAGTACACAAAACACAGTCCAAAGCAGGGAACAGGCACGGTCCGTGGTAGATGGCACTGCAGGCACGGGGCATACTTGTAACACAGTCCAAACACACACTGGGAAGTCCAGATATAGGTCTGGGCAGGGTTGCCCAGGAAAAGAGTCCTTTGTGCAATTAACCAAACATGGAGTCAGTAAACTACACAGTCTATTGCAGCAGCAGGGTAATCAAACAGCAGACAGGAAACTGACACGTGTACCAGAACACACACGTGCAGGGCAGTCTTTGGTGCAGCAGTAAAATAGCGATGCAGGAAACTTTAACACAGTCCATGGCAGGCCTTAAAGCATGAGAGGGGGCCTACTTGGCAACAATTGGGATGGCATTTGCCCACTTCCATTCAAAAGTGTCAAATAGGAACCGCTGTATTGTTAGACACTGTTACCTCAGTGCATTTTTTTAAACATGATACTAGTATCTTGTTTAAACAAGATACTATTGTAAATTCAACATTTAAAGTTGTTTGGCATTTATCTTAATGAATCCCCAAATACATGGCAAGTGCCTAAATAAGTGGCACATTTCAACTGGGCTTGATAGTTACTACAAAAGTACCTAGGTAAGAGAGTGATTTGATGGATATGTATTTTACTCTCAGTATTCTCTTTGGCTTAGAACTACTTACTTCATAAACTAAATTGAAGATCTACTTTACAGAATTCTTCAATGTAAGGACAAAAGGTTGTTTGACAGTAATAGGCTAATAACTAGATTAATTTTTCATAAATTTTGTAGTCCTGAGGTAGTATGTTTGCTCTTTTTATGAGGTCTTTCTAAAGGTCATGACTAGACATGGGCACAAACGGAAAAAACTCCAAACACCCTGTTCGTCGTTCAGTGCCATCCACGAACAACAAACAACAAACAATGAACATGGATGAACATGAACTGTTCCTGGACATGTTTGTTGTTCATTGTTCATGGGGGCCAGAAGCCCCCACCCAACCCCCCCACTTAGCCCCCCTCCTCTCAAACCCACTTACCTGGCCCTTTAAAGATCCCTTTAAACTATCAGCTGGCAGGCGGCAGGGGGGATGCCCCCTGCTGCCTGCCAGCTGGTAGTTTAAAGGGCCCTTTCCTGTCACGTGCAAGGGGCAGGACCCTTTAAACACCCCACAAACTGACCTTCCCAATGTCCAATACCCACCAAATTTGCAGGGGACATAGTACTCACTGTCCTGTGAAGACCCCCCAAGTTTCAGAGAGATTGCACCCTGGGAAAGGCATGATCCACGGGTCTCCCCATTGGCTGTCATTTTCTCTTCACAGTGGCAAAAACGGGACTCTCTGCTGGAAGTGCTTTGAAGGGTTAAAGCCAGAAGGAAAGCCAGAAGGAGTTCAAACAGAGTTCAGTCCCTTCCTGCCTCCAGTTGCCAAGGGGATTGATTGCAGCAAGTGCCAGACTGTCAGGCTTGCTGAACGGCTGCCGAAGGCAATGAACGAGGCTTGCAACAACCACCTGTTCATTTAGGATGGGGCCTCACAAACAGCTTGTTTGAGAACAGCAGATTAGGATGTTCGTGGGTTTTTTCTGTTCGTAATGCTGTTTGTGCCCATGTCTAGTCATGACAAGAATAACATCTACCTTGTTTTTGGACTCCTCATACACCAGCTCTGATTTTAACAATCTTATACATTCCTGGTATCATAGTAATGTCTCCTAACCAGTTTCAAATGTTACAGGAAACTTTGCGACACTGTATAAAAGTTTACATTCTGGCTTTGAGCAATATCTGACACAAAATTACAAATAGAGGTCTGTGCTGAGGAAAAGAATGTTATAATTTCATATCTGAGGTTCAGGAGGACATTTTTTACTATGATTGCTTAATTTTGTTTCAACATTACTGGTTCAGGATTTAAACCCATGTGGCTTTTTGATTTCCAGAGGTTCAGGACCATTATTTTAAATGGGAAACCTATTGGAGGGTCTGGGGCAACCATTTATAAAGATAATGATTCCAAATTTGTACAGAACATAGTCCTCTCTCTAATCTTAAACCTCCCCCTCAAGTTTCAAGCAGATTGAACAAAGGGATTCTACCCTTTGTAAGTGCACTTCTCTTTACTGAGTCCTATAGCAGAAAAATGGCAATCAAGTGGTGGCCTAGAAGGATTTTTTACTTATTTTTATGTATTATAGCATATGATGAATAAATCATTCAATTGCTATAAGACACATCTATTAACCCATAGCATCCATAGGGCTGCTGCTATAGTATATATAGGGCTCTGGGAGGGTCCTTTTTTCAAAACTCCGGGGGGGGGGAGGGGAGGGGAGTGGATGAAGAGACACCAGCAGCAGTTTATTGCATTTGTCTTATACAGATTGTAAGGAAATGTGTGCGTAAAAGAGTGTAATAAACACACATTTCTAATATCTGTGAAATCTGGAGGCTAGTATATATATATATAGCAAGTATATATATAGCAAGTTTCCCAGTGGTTGCTTCTGGCTTGGCTATATATATATAGTGTGTGTACGTGTTTATTACACACACACACAAGTGGGGAATTTGCATGACATGGGGAGTATCTCATTTCCCCCTCCACCACCATTCCCTGGAAGGACTTGATGAGGGTATTTCACTTTTCACTGTATTTCCTTCTCCATACTGTTTCCTCTTTCCCTATTCCTGCCAACCTCCATATACTCACCTTTCTCTATCTCTTTCTCTCCTTCAAACCCACTAAACAATTTACCTTTTATTTTTCCCCTATCCCCGGGTTTGATTCCCCTCTCCTCCACTTGAAGCCAGCTGGGTGACCTTGGACTAGTCACAGCTCTCTGGAGCTCTCTCAGCCCTACCCACCTCACAGGGTGTTTTGTTGTGGGGATAATAATGGCATACTTTGTAAACCGCTCTGAGTGGGCATTAAGTTGTCCTGAAGGGCAGTATATAAATTGAATGTTGTTGTTGTTGTTGTTGTTGTTGTTATCTTATCTATATTTCTTAATTTACTTCATTTATAAACTTTCTTTCTTTCTGTCTGTCTGTGTATGTGTGCGCGTGTGTGAACAGAACTGTTGCTCTCACACAAAAGCCTTGCACACATTGTTGTATCTTTTCTGAGATACTATTCCTGAACGTATTAGGTGCTAGAACTTCAAATTAATGCTGGATGAGATGTTTAGATGCTGGGATTTAAAGAGGATCAGAGTGAACAGGAAGAACACATGCTTCCTGTCTCCCTGGCTCATTATGTAATATCTGATTTGAAAGCAACTCTCCTTCACCAAAGATGACAGTCTAGGGAACTCTAGGTCTCTTGTTTGCATTCAGTAAGATGCTATTTTTAATTACTTGATTACATAATAGTCTGACCACAGGATCCAGTTTTCCTTTTATGCCTGAGGGAAAGAACAAAAACAATTCTCAATAAAAGAACACACCTGACACTGATCATTTGAACAAGAATGTCCCTGTTAATGAGAGATACAGCACAGTTTCACTCTGGAGAGCTTTCTAAATGATGAGACAGAATTATCTGCTGGAGGTTCAGTAGAAATGTGTTTTTATTACAAGGCTGGGATCTTAAATTTGTCCCCATGACCTTCTCCTGAAAAATAATAATAAAACTAAAACTTTTTAATTTACTACCCTAATATCTTGTTTCTTGTGCTTTCACGTGACATAATCAGCCTTAGCCCATAATTAGCCCTTTCTTCTTCTTTTACTAAATAATGTCCCAATAAAAACTTGCAAATGGACAATAGATGGAATTTCAAGAAATCAGTTGGCAGCTATTGCTGTTAATGAGCGGCATAAAAACTATGAACATTTTCTGAAAACAAGCTGTCAAAAACCAACCCCTTTCCTTAGCCATTTGAATGTGATTGCATACGCAATTGTTGCTTTGTCTCTTCACTTACATGGTCATCTAGAAGAACCAAAATCTTACAGTAGTGGTGTGTTTGTATCTTCTGATATTGTTTTTAGCAATGGCAGGAGAGATCACAAACTCAGAAGAAACTTCATTTCCTATAAATTTAATCTAGTTCAAAACAGCAGTGTAGAAATGAGAAAGGTTATGGAATTTCTCTGAAAAGAAACCATCACAAAGGAAGGAGCAATAAATGGATCTGTTACATTGGTTTAAGAACATTTTACTAATGGGTCAAATTCTAACTTGTTGTTGCTGACTCTTTTATGGCAGATGAGCACAAAATTGTAATCGAGATCTGCCCCTCTTTTTAGCCTGATGTATTCACAATTTTCCCTCTTTTTTTCTGAACAAGTGATCTTTGAGGCCTTACTTGCTGTTTGTGATCTTTTAAGGGTGATATTGCTGGATTACCTTCTGATCAAGTAATGAAAATTCTAATGATAAACATATATTATCTATCTTTGAGCATATATCTACACTACAAATCTAAATTTTCTAGAAGGAATCCTGGAAAACATAGTTTAGTCAAGCTACTGTGAAACTTGTCAAGTAACATTAATCATCTGAGAGAACTTTGCGAGCAACCATGTCTATGAAACCAGTGTGTATGGGAGTTTGTGTTTGTTTCTTTTGTTATTTTTATTAATTCAAAAAGTGTCTGTTTCATTATTGGTCTACTTCGTATAGTTTCATTTCTTTATTGCTGTTTCATTTTGATAATTCTATTCTGTTATTATTTCCCATTGGTCTTTCAATAGAAGGCCCCTGCCCCTTCTCAAGTCTGTCCATTCATGGTTTTTCACCTGAGTTGGAAAAGCTTGAGTGGGTATGAAGACACCCACATTGCCACATTCCACAAGGACACCCATATTGCCACATTTTAGACAGAATAAAGAGCCCCTATTTTTGTGGCAATGAAAGGTACTCATGTTAAACATTAAAGCCTATGGGAGAATTGACAGGAAAGATTCTAAACAATAACATAAACATCATTGCAGCCATTTAGCTTGAAAAGACTAGCTCAAGGAAGAGGTAGACTGGCAAGGCAAGGACATTTGGTAGCATAAGCAAGATAAGACATCCCTGCAAGCAGGCAGGCAGCAGAGGGGGGAACCTTGAGTTAGATTTGTTTGGATGGCAGCATTTAAGTTCAGTGGCACTTTAGAGATCAACAAGATTTGCAAGGTCTAAGCTTTCGGGGTTAGAGCTCAGGTGAGTAGCAGTATCGGTTTGCAGGAATCTGAAGAACGGTGCTTTGACTCTCTAATGCTTCTATCTAAAAAAATGTTTGTTTTTAAGGTTCTATTGGACTCCAATCTTGTTTGGATGAACAGTACTGTTCAGAAAGCAGCAGATAATCAGGCAAGGGCAAACTGCAAGAAAAATGTGGTAGACCTGGGCAGGCATTTGGATGAGAGACTATGGTCAAGTCCCACATCATATCCTTCAGGATTGGAATATCTCACATATGTGTGTAATCCTAGTGGCTACAAATTGTAGTTAATCAAGGGCCAAGCTACACATGACGAATGACACTTGAACGGCAAGTGGATTGAGTGGAGGGCAAGTGAACAGGGAGAAATACACTTGCTGTTCAAGTGTCATTCGTCATGTGTAGCTTGGCCCCAAGAAATCCCAAAGCCTCTCTCTTCCCTTCCCCTAAGGCTGTCTCTATGCCTTTGTTAGGAAAACCCTGCCTACCTTGTAAAAGTGAAACCAATAGAAGTAGCGATTGGAACAATGAAAGAAACCATAACAAAATGAAAGAAAATCATGGGTTTTTTTCCCATTATAGATTGTTTAGATGTGGAATTTGTTTCATTTTCATATTAATTACAATAATTATATATCAACCCATTTCTGTAATTATCATAATTAATTATGAAAAAAAATTCTAGTGTATAACAGGAATCGCCAACCTTGTTAAGTCCACAGAAACTCTGGAATTTTGTGAGTGAAGGTCATCATCACCACAAAATAATTGTCATGGAAGAATGATAGATTTGGAAGGGGTCTTGCAGACCATCTAGTCTAATGCCCTACCCAATCCAGGAACAGCCTAAAGTGTTCAAGAGTGTTTGCTACTCCTTCAAGGGTTTGTATCTTTATCTTGATACACCCTGTCTTCAAGAATGTTCGCGACTCTTCCCATTATGGTTTCACCTGCAAATTTAATTAGTAATTCCTTCACACCCTCATCTAGATCATTTATAAAAATAATTGACCAATCACAAGATGACTCTATTGAGGGGCAACTACAAAATTTTGAAAGGTTCCAAGCAAAGCATCTTCCTATGATAGAAGTAGCTGTTTCTAAATAAGTACTCCCTGCCATCCAAAATGTGGTATCTCCTGGATTCTTCTGATTTACCTCTTACTCTAGTCAAATGGAAGCAAACCAGGACTGGCTTTTACTTGGGAAAGTGATACTTTGGGAAAGAGGAAAGTGGGCACCAGAAAACAAATCAATGGGCAGCACGATGCTTTCAGATGCCATGCTGAGAGTTACTGCTGTAACAGCAAATATTTGCATAATGAAATCTATGTACAATACTAATTGTACAACCTCCTTTAAAAAAAATGCTAGTCCAATAGAACCAACAAAGGTTTTGAATGTATAACTCTAGTTTCTTTTAATGTTTTTCTTTAATGTTTGCCACCCAAGGCGGAATGAAGAGGCAACACATTAATTGGGTACTAAAGGTCAATTTTATTTTGACAACAGCATGAACATGAACATAATAATGGCAAGGGCCTAACTAAGCGGTACAGGTCAGGCCCTGGGGTCCCATATGGACCTCCGCCCTAACCTGTCTGGGCGAGCCCCTCTGCCCCGAGAGCGAGCCATCCGAGGTATGGCTGGCCCCCGGCCAGCCAGGCATGCGGAACCTCCACCAAGCCTAATGACCCCCCTGCCGTCAAACATGAGGGGCCGTACTTGTACAGGAGGTCCCACGCGGCAGTCTGCCCTCTCTACTGGCAGCCGTCAAACAATACCAGAGATCCTGACAGACCCCGCATCCCCTTCAACTGGGGACGTGCCAAGGGTGCTCACCATCCCGCTGATTTTCCAAACCTTATCCTGCCATCGCCAGGGCAAAGCCTCTGCTTATGCCCTAGCGCCCCACAGGTGGTCTACCACCAGCCTAAGCCCTTGCCGCAGGTCATTAAGAAAAATGCTGTTGCCTTTCACCGAAAGGTGAACCCCATCCCCTCGGTAGAGATCGACAAATTCGGCTCGAATTTGTGGATGGGGCAAATAAACCCCCAATCCACCCTCCATGGCTCTGAACAGGGCCCGATTGGCCTTCCGCCTTGCTCTTTCTATTGCCCGCGGATCCCAAGCCTCCCGCCAAACCCGGCGTGGAAGCATGGCAGACCACACGAGCAAAACCTCGGGCCAACGCTGGAGCACCACGCGTAAATCAGCCTCAGCTTGAACAGAAAGGGCACGGCCCTCAACTAAACCAAGGTCATTCCCACCCAGATGAATGACTAAAACATGAGGAGGAGGTCCATACCTCCCCTCAAACAAAAGCGGCAACAAGCCTGGCCACCTAAGGCCACGGCGACCCTGCCACTCAACAGTAGCCCGATCGCTCAGACCCAACTGGGTCCCCACCGACGTCCTTTTGGCCTGATGGGCAGCCCAGAACACCATGCTGTGCCCAACAATGAGGATCCTCAGCCTCCCGCAAGCTGGCACAGCACCTGGAAGAAAAACATTATACACATTAAATTTGCTTAATGGGGCGAACATAAGCCCGATAAGCAGAAGACCGCCATCTGCCCACCTTCTTAATGGCTGACACCGGATAACCTATAGCAGTGGCCGTGGAGGCCGCTCCGATTCTAAAAGAATGGGTTCCAAACCTAACCCCCGACAAGCCCAACTTTGCCAGCGCACGCCCGGTCACTGCCCAAAATTGGTATTTTGTGAGGGGCTTCCCGTCATGATGACGAAACAACAGCCCAGCATCACTTCCCCTAGCTGACACGTACTGCTGCAAAGCAGCCACAGGGCAGATCTCCTTGGTGCCACAACTCCCAAGGTGAATAGCCGTTCCCCTACGCAACTGATCGGTCTTTGAACAACGCACAGTAATAGTAACACTTCCTTCAAAAAACCGAATATCCTGAAACAACAATGCCCTCCCAGAATCATCCTTAAGGGATGCTGCCACTAACTCACTTACTCGGAGGGCGCCAAAAAAAGCAGTTAGCGATGCTGCATGAAACAGCTTTTCCTCAAAACCAGAGTGGCAAATACAGCCCCAAACTGAGCTCAAACCTAATAAAATCTCAGGGGAGATGGGCTGTCTCTCATCCCTCTGATGGCCGGCTTCCCTAGACCAACCCTCCAACATCTTACGAATCCTAAAATCGCCCATGGCCTCACCAAGGCCACGGGCCTTGCTGGCAAAGGCCACAGCTGACAACTGCGCCTTGATAGACTTAACCGCTAGGCCCTTACCTCGCCGGCTGACGCAAAACTGCATCAGATGTTCAACTGGAACCGGCCACTCCTGTTGCAGCCCCACATTTTGCCTAAACTCAGCCAACTGGTGTACCGACCTGTCGTACGCCCTCCTTGTACTAGGTGCCATAGCTAGTTGAATAGCCCTGCAAGCCTCCATCGTCCAAGTTCCCAAAGCTCCTGGGGCATCTGGGCCGGTAATAAATCGGCCTCGGGGGCAAGCTGCCGAAAACGCTCCATCTGCAAGCGAGACAGGGCATCTGCCACACCGTTGTCCAGACCAGGGACATGCCTGGCCCTAAACACGATATTCAATTGCAAGCAGCGGAGCGTAAACGGCCTGACTAACCTCATAACTGCAGGGGACTTAGATGTAAGGGAAATCAACACCTGGACTACTGCCTGGTTATCACACCAGAAGTGAACTGTGTGATTTGCCAGATCTGCCCCCCAAAGATAGACCGCCACCAAAATTGGGAATAACTCGAGAAATGTTAAATCCCGGTTTAGGCCGTGCTCTAGCCAGTCAGGAGGCCATTGCTCAGCGCACCAATGGCCCCTGAAGTAAGCCCCAAAACCCAATGACCCAGACGCGTCCGTGGTCACCTGCAGATCAGCCTCCAAAAGCAGATCCTGTCTCCAGAATGTAACCCCATTAAATGAACTGAGGAACTGCTCCCAAACTAGCAAGTCCTCCCGCATGCCTCTACTAATCCTCAACCTATGATGAGGCAGTCGGAGGGTTCCCATAGCGTCGCAAAGGCGACGCAAAAAGGCACGCCCCGGCGCCACCACCCTGCACGCAAAATTCAAATGGCCTACGAGCTTCTGTAGTTCCAGAAGAGAAATTTTGTTCTGGCCCTTGACTGCAGCTAGGCGCGCCTTAAGATCCATAATCTTTTCCACAGGCAAACGGGACGTCTGCTGAGTAGTGTCCAACTCTATGCCAAGGAATGTCAACCTGGTGGATGGGCCCTCCGTCTTTTCATGAGCTAATGGTACACCTAGCTCTCCTGTCAGTCCCACAAACCCAGCCAAGAGTCTGGCGCACTGTCCAGACCCTGCAACCCCAGAAAAAATAAAATCATCTAAATAATGAGCCTTGTCCCGGCAACCCAGCCTATGAGACAAGGCCCACTCAAGAAATGAACTGAATCGTTCAAAGGCAGAGCACGAGATAGAACAGCCCATGGGAAGAGCCCTATCCATATAATACTGCCCCTCAAAAGCGAACCCTAACAGTTCAAAATCATCTGGATGGACTGGGAGAAGGCGAAAGGCCGACTTGATATCGCATTTCGCCATCTCCGCAGAAATTCCACATCGCCTAACCATCAAAACTGCCTGATCAAAGGAAGTGTAACGGACAGAACACAAATGGTCGGGAATGGCATCGTTTACAGAGCCACCGCGGGGGTAAGACAAATGATGAATGATCCTAAACTCACCAGGGGTCTTCTTAGGAACCACACCCAAAGGTGAAACACGTAAACATTGAACAGGAGGAGAGGAGAAGGGTCCCAAAACCCTCCCCTCAGAACACTCTTTAGCAATCTTGTCCCTAACAACCTCTTCCATGCCGACAACTGAACGCAGGTTAGCCGCCATGAAAGGGGTACGTGGACCCTGATAAGGAATACGAAACCCAAACGTGAAACCTTCCAACAGATAACGCGCATCCTCGCGCCTAGGGTAGGGTGCTAATAATTGCCTAAGCACTTTCAGATTTATGGGGCTGGGCCCCTTTACCAGCCGACGACTGCTGAAAGCTGCCCCCTCCTCTACCACCACGTTTCCCTCCTGGCTTCTGACGCTTACAGGCCGTAAAGGCATGGGGGCCACCGCAGATTGGGCACTCATGCCCGAATTTACAGAACTTCCTATTACACACACCCTGGGAGGTGAACTCCCAACAGAGCAAGCGGGGTTGAACCGCCTGCCCCGCAGAAGTGCGGGCAGTGTGAGTAGCCATTGCTCGTTGTACCAGATGGCCACTGTCAGAACGATCCCCCATATTCGGCTTCGCTGGAGACATTACCTGAAGCCATAATTGCTGATGTATCCTGTCCCATGGCATCCCAGGATTAATAGCAGCCCGCATTCTAAATTCTTCATCGTACTGGAGCCAGGCAGGTCCAGTAAAGTCATTGTATCCTTTATAAATTATATCTAGATACTGGAACAGGGAGGCAGCCCTCCAAGACTGTGCCCTAGCAATAACCCCTGCATAAATGAGGAAACCTGGGAGCCAATTTGCCCAGGTCCTATCAACTCTACGACGCTTAAGCCTCTCCTTGCCCCTGTCGTCAAGCTCATCCTTATCCTTCTTCTCCAGCTCCCTGAAGAGAAGGGTAAAGACGTCTACGTATTCTCCCCTGAGGATTTTATCCCTAGTGGCCTGTGTGAGGTGGTCGCCCAATGGAAGAGCCACATCTCCGAATGGTAAGGCACTAAAGGGAACCGATCCATAAAATGCAGGCCCATACATTGAAGGCATCCAGTGGGAACCAGCCATAGGCTGCCAAGGAGTGCCAGAACCGGCATGACCCAACCCAACATATTGATTCTGAGCCCCCTGCTGCGGCCAAGAGGGCCAAGAGGCCGCCTGCTCGCTGCCCTGAGATGTGCTAGGTTGACTACCCAGAGCATATGAAGCGGCCCCGGCAGTAGATGTGGATACCTGTCCCCAAGGCCCCCATGGCCACGGATAAGTGTGCTGTGCAGTGGAACCAAGCTTACCTTCACCTTTGATCGGGTCAACAGCAACAGCTACAGGGCCGGCAACAGCACCAAGGCTACCTTCTGGCACACCGCTCAGCTCCTCAACTCCGGCTCCGGTGGTCTCAAACTCCGTTGCCTGTGCCAGAGCACTGCTGGAACTGCTTGCACCGCCTGCACCCTCCAAGGCAGAAAGACGAGTTAAAATCTCACGCTTGAAAGTTGCTGCTGATGTATTCTTAACCGCCTTTTGCCTCTTGGCCCTACTAGCCCCTTGCAACTGAGACCCTCTGGCCTGCTCGAGTGCAGCTATTCATTCCAGGATCTCTTGCATGCCTGCCACGTCCTCCTCGTCCGAGGAAGAAGGCACTGGCTGTGGCTGAGCAGGCTGCTTGGCGGGCTGCTTGCCCTTAGATTTTCCTCCCCCTTTTTTAGGTGGCATGGTCAATCAAAATGGCCACCCTGAGTTATGCAACCCCCAAAATGGCCGCCAAAGCCCAAATGGTGGGGTAGGTGGAAATCCCAAAATAGCAGACCAGCAACGGAACCGGACGCTGGGGATAGGGGTGGATATGAGGCACAAAATAGGTAGTACCCCCGACGCCCCACTATCCCTTTTGGCGGCAAAAAGAAGGGGGGGGGAGAGCTCCGTTGATCCACACAAACAGAAAAGCCACCCAAAATGCTCCCTGGCGCCTGCTCCCAACTCCCTCACAAACAACCCAGGGCCCTTTGTCCCGGCCCAATTCAAACTAATTCCGCCCCCGGCACACTGCATGCACTGCCAAAAGGCGAGACCACTTGCCCACGGCCCGACTACCGCCCCCCGCCTCACACACCGGTACTCGAGCCCTAGGCGCAACAGCCCAGCAGGGCCAACAAGGCCCGAACGCTGAGACGCTGCGGGCAGCAGCAGCGCTGCTTGCCCAACGATGCCGTTCGCTGCGATTCGCGTCGTTGCCTCGAAGCCCCAACACCTCCAAGATCGCTGCAGGGAAGAGAGCCTCGCCGCTCGCTCCACTGCAGCCGCTCGCATGCGCTCTCAAGAGCTCAGCGAGAACGCTCCCGTGTCTCGACTGAGCTGAGAGCGACTGCTGAAGGGGAAAGGCGGCGCCGGCTTGAAACACCTTGGCCCCGCCTCTCCCCAGATGCCCGGATGCCCGGGAAAGCCGGCGTTGCTCTCCTGCTCATCCGCCGGTGCGGCAAACCCCGGCCCCCAGTCTAAGGCAGCGAGCTGCCGACTGGGAATGCCGCATTATTCTTCTTGTGTAAAATATCTGCGTAATGCTTTTGTTGCACTAACATCCATAGTTTAGTCTTTCCATAACTGAACATGACTGAGCTTAATTGATCATAGTTAGGTTTTTACAGCTCCCGAAGAAATAAGATCATTGTGCCTTCATAATCATTCATATTTAAAATGAATGATATTTTAGATAATCATCTATTTTTGAGCAGAGGCCAGACTTTAAAAAAGAAATCAGTGACATGGCCTGAAATTATTCAACTGGTTGGGGGGGGGGGATGGCCAGAGAAACCTTTGCCCAAACCAACCATTTGGAATCAAAGCAAACCTCCCTTCTCTTATGCTAACCTCCCTTTTCTTTATGTACATTTTTATTGCACCAGCCTCATTAGAATGATTTCCTCCCATTTGTATTATGGGAAGAGAAACATTTTGCCTAATTGCTTCATCTTGGAAAGCTACCTTTGCATGCCTGTTTTCCGAAAACTGACCAGAAAATGCCATTTCCCTTCAGGTTCTTGACACATTGTCTCATTCTCTAGTGCCCTCTTGTGGGATAATGATGTCCCTGTTATTGGAAGACCGGTACGTCATTTCAATAGCAGAAATAACAATGAATTGTAGAAGTTATGATTATAGACTGACTAAAGTAATAAGAGTTATACAGAGTATTTGTTGTGCTCATATTTCTCAAATGTAACAATATCACAACAGATATGCTATTTACTCCTGGTGAGAGATAACCAATGAGTAGATACAATGCAAAGGAACAACAATTTTATTGTATTAAACTCATAAAGAGACAAATAAAGAGACTGATATGATACTTTCCTCCAGTGCCTAGAAATCACTTGTTGAAATCATCCTATATAAAAGAAAAGAAACATGAGATTCTCAGGGCAATCCTAAGCCCCATTAGGGGGGGGGGGTGGCAAGCAGCTGCCCCATCTAACTTCTGCAGCATCAGTTTGCTCTCAAAGGACTTTCTGGAGGGAGATACGTGATGGGGCATGCCCAGCCAGGCATGTTCAACAGAGCACGCTCTCTCGCTTCCATAGAAACTCCAGCAACATCCACCCTGGCAGCGATTGCGGCTACCACCTGCCAATGCCACTCCCCTTCCCTGCAGCGAGTGGGCAGACTGGGAACAAAGTGCTACTGCAGCACTTCAGCAGAGGCACCTGGCTCAAGAAGCTCCTTTCCCAGCTCGGAGAGAACACACACCCAAGCAGCAGACAGGGTGCCCACTGTATTGCTGGAAAGGCAGCTGAAGCACAATCTACTTGCAAACACCCATGCCCAGTTCTGAGACACACACCTCTCTCTTGGAAAAGTAAAAACAGAAGGGTGGCAGGACCAAGAAATCCTTATTCCAGCTTGAACCCACAGCCCCCAAGCCTCAGAGTCAGAAGAGGTGGTTTTCAAGAGACATGCCAGAAGGGACTAAAGACCCCCTGCAACTAAGACGTCACTACCAGCCACATGGGACCAGACAGAGAAAATCTTGCAGCTCAACATAGCTCAGTGTAAAGGTACTGGGATAGCATGCTTGGGGATCCTTGTGCAACACCCACCCCCATGGATGGGGAGAGAGGCAGGCTAAAGGCCAGGGTCCAATTCTTCTCTCCCAAACAGCAAAAGGGGGAGCAGGCTGGCCTACCTGATGAGATCTATTGTTTTGGCTGGCATGTTGCTCCACAAGTCACCCTCTGCCATATCCTTGGCAGCAGCAGCCTCATACTAATCTTGGATGCCCCCCATGCACTAACCCTTATAACCCCTCTCCACAGGGCAGACACATCCAGTCAACAATTTAAGTTCCACCTCACTCCCTACATTGTGCCTGAGGGAGGGAGAAGGGTGGCTGGGAAGCTAAGTGTGGCCTCAGCCTCCAAAGTGCCACTGGACTGCTGCTCTGTTATGCAGCAGAACAAAACAGAGGTCCACTGGCACCTGGAACATCATTACCAGCCTGGAGCCAGAGGGAATCCTCTGGGATGTGGGAGAGGCAGACCTACAGGGAAGTGACAGATGAGGGTGGGAAGCGTTGGGACAGGGAGGAGTATGGAGCTACTGTCATTCACAGGCTAGCAAACAGACAGGGAGAGAGTTGTGGTATAATGCAGACTTTATGGAACTGCCAAATATGAAGGTGTCTGGACAAAAGTTGTTGACTCCCTTTGTCCAGGGTAGTGACTGCCTGTGTGCACTGGTCCCAGGAGCCTTGTGGAGGCAGGTTAATTCAGCCCTTGTGCTGTTCCGAGTGAGTGACGCAGACTCCCAAGCTGAATGGCTGTCTGAAGGAAAATGCTTCTGGAGCTAGGCTGGAAATGCACTATGAGAGGATTGCCAGAGACGGTGATGGTCATGCTCCCAAGTCTCCTAGTTGGATTGCCACCTGCCTGAAGGAAAACAGAGACATGTGTAGCAATGGTGAGACTGCCCTGCTGCACCTTGAGAGGGTCCATGGTCCCATGGGGGGAAGGTTTGAGACCCTATTGAGGGAGAGGTACGGAGCATCCAAATGGTTCTTACCCATCCATACAGGAAGCGTTCTTTGACTGTGTTAGCTTGCTTTGCCCCTGCCTCTACTTGGAGCTGCGATCCTGTGAAGAAACAAGTACAAGTGTAGCTTGGCCAGGTGCCATGGGAGTACAGAGAGCTAGCAACCTGTCACCCCAACCCACGGCCATGCTCTGTCCTCTTCCTGAAAGGGGGAGGGGAGTCCAATCGAAGCAGTCCATATGCAGCCCTGTCATGAGCTGTTAGCATCCCCGTCCCCCCATCTGAGGCAGCTCTGCTGAGCACAGTTGCCTGGTGGCTCCCTCTTTGTCAGGCATGGGATCAGTGCTAACCTTCCCCTTTGCATGCTGCCAGCCTCACTCGTGGATCAGTAGCTGCGATATTTAGCAGTCATAGTTGCACTGCATGATTAGTGCCCCTCTGATATTGCACAGGTAAAAGCTTCGTTTCCAGCATCATGTTTAAATTAGGCCTTAGTTTTGTCCTAAGACTCAACAAAGATCCTGTTTCTCCTTCATTCCTGGAGGTGCACAAGATTAGATGCTGGAGGAGGAATTTGCAAGCATATATACTCCCAGTGAGTCAATTTTATGCTGTTGGGTCATTTCTTGAGCACCTCAAGGGGAGGTCAATTGTAATGATTTGCTGTTTGCTTTTATTTGTTTTTAAACCGTTTTAAACATTTGCCTTTGGACTTTTAATCCAGCTCCTTTTTACGTTACCTTAAACTTAAACCTCATGAGGCCTCTGGTCAAAATTAACTTTTTATTTCCACTCCCACAGAGCTTCAGAAGCTCTCTACTTTACCCAAGCTTTTACCTCAAGAACTCCTCCCCTTTTGTGTTTGTGTGACCTTTATATTGTGACCTCCCTGGCTCCCTCGAAAGGTTTTCACTGCCACCAAAGATTTTCACCTTAGACCTCCTCAGTTTAACTGGTAATACAGGAAGGTTTGTTATAGATGATAGCACATGAGGAGGTAGTTGGTTCTGAACCAAAAGTAGAATTTATTAATAAGAATGCAAACTTGATGGTTGCAGTGTTTTGATAAGCATATTTTTTAAAAAAAAATAATTTCAAAAATAATTTAATTAATTTTTCAAAAATAATTATTTCCACAGAGGTCTTCACTAACAGAATAAACTCTCATCATCTACACAGACATGAATTCAATCAAGCATTTCCGCACAGCTTGCCTGACCTAGAGAGATTCATCTCTCTCAGACATACACAAGCTGACCCAGGAGCACACATAGACAGTTTGCCTGATTTAGACAGAATTCTTTCTCTGAGGGCCAAGCTACACATGACGAATGACACTTGAACGGCAAGTGGATTGAGTGAGGGCAAGTGAACAGGGAGAAATACACTTGCCATTCAAGTGTCATTCGTCATGTGTAGCTTGGTCCTGAGACACCCAAAGACTGACTCTCCTGGCTGGTTAACTTTCAGAAACACACAGACTCTTTCTCAGGCTCCACACCATTTGCCTAATTCAAATAGAATGAACATTTTCTCTCAGCCCACTGACTAAGAAGTACAGTTCACATTGCCCCCTAGAGTATAGCTACCTTCCAATCAGATCACATTCCAGTCACTCATCCAGCTCATTACTTCTTTCCTCAGGGACCAGTGCTTAAACTCACAGTAAAAAAAAAATCCACATTACCAAGCAGAAATAAAATCCAAATTAAATACATTACATGGAAAACATTATATCAGTGTTTATAAATTGTCACTGTCAGGTAGTACCAGAGTCTCTCCTGGTCAAGCATCAGGGGAAGGGGTTACCTTCTGTGGAATGCCTTCCCTGGTGTCACCCTCATCATTGGCTCATTTATTAATTTATTAAAAAATAAAGTATTAATTTCTATGGGTGTTGTACAATAAAAGTACCCTGTCCCTTTAAATATGTTTTTCTTCCTAGATTTGGAGTCCCCCCCACCCCCCGCTCCCAGGTTCTGCCTCGCCTTTCAGCATCTCACCCAACTGCTGGGATCTTCAGAGAGGCATTTCCTCCATGCCGAAGCTCTCCTTGTCCCTCTCATGAACCGTGCTAAAAGAGCAGCCATCCTGCTCCTTTCTTCAGTGGTAAGTGGCCCCTGGTCTGTTAGAGGGAGGAGACCCTGCTCTTTCTCTCTCTTTTTGATACTAGCTTTTATCAGGTCCTGCATTGGAGGTGGAAAGACCACCCTGCTTGCGATGGATCCATACTGTCTGTGCCCCAGTCATGTTTAAATCCATCCAGGCCAGTGTAAACTTGATGTGCACTCCCTGTGGCCTTTCTCCCTCAGAGTCATTATACATCTAATTCACAAGGTAAAATCTACCTTCATTTGCATTTGATTCTGTTTCTGTTTCCGGGAGATTACTAGATTGACCGTGGCTACCCAAGTAACTTGCTTTAGTGGGATGTACAGAGAACTACAAGAGTGATCTATGGCATGTTTAGAAAACTAGTAAATTTTGCTTCAATATAAACCTCAACCAATGAGATTCAGTGTTGTTTAACATGGGAAGACATATTGGACAATACTGTCATTGGTTGTTGTGGGTTTTCCGGGCTGTATCACCATGGTCTTGGCATTGTAGTTCCTGACGTTTCGCCAGCAGCTGTGGCTGGCATCTTCAGAGATGTAGCACCAAAAGACAGAGATCTCTCAGTGTCACAGTGTGGAAAAGATGTTGGCAGGTCATCTTTATCTACTCAGGAGGGGTGGGGTTGAGCTGAGTCATCCTGTAAGAGTTTCCCAGGGTGTGGAATGCTAATGGAGGGAGGCTTCACTGTATCCTGAGGAGGTTCTTTTGCATATGGATTTTTGCTTGATGTGCTAATTTTCTCTGCAGGGCTATTGTCGGGTGTAGAGTGTTTTATTAGCCTGGTGTTTTTCAGAACCCTCTCAGCCCAGTTATAGCAAACTTCTACATGGAACATTTTGAAAAAACAGCTCTAGAATCAGCACCCCACAAACCTAGTGTATGGTTCCGGTTTGTGGGTGATACATTTATCATTTGGAGCCATGGGGAGGAAGAATTGATGGGGTTTTTGAATCATCTCAACAACATCCACCTGAACATACAATTCACAATGGAGAAAGAAATCAAGGGAAAACTCCCATTTCTGGATACCTTGGTCATCCGCAAAGCAAACTTTCAGTTAGGTCACAAGGTCTACAGGAAACCAACTCACACTGATCTGTACTTACACAAAAACTCCAATCACCACCCCCGACAGAAAAGAGGCATAATGAAAACATTAGTGGATCATGCAAGACGGATATGTGAGCCGCACTTTCTCAGTGAGGAAATTAATAATCTAAACCACGCACTTGAGGCAAATGGCTACTCCAGAAATGAAATCCGAAGAGCAATCAAACCCAGGATGAATCAAACAACCAAGGAAAAACAGTCTCCTACAGGAAAAGTGTTTTTGCCATATATCAAAGGAATTACTGATCAGATGGGAAAGCTTATGAAAAAGCATAACCTTCAAGCAGTATTCAGACCCACCCGAAAAATACAACAGATGCTACGATCAGCAAAAGACAGTAGAGACCCCCTCACCTCTGCAGGAATATACCGTATACCCTGCAGCTGTGGACAAGTTTACATTGGGACCATAAAGCGTAGCATCCAGACAAGAATAAAAGAACATGAAAGACACTGCAGACTTGGACAACCTGAAAAATCAGCAGTGGCTGAACATAGCCTAACTCAAACAGGGCACAGTATCTTATTCCAGGAGTACGCATGAGCACTTGATACATGATACTAATTTTCGTTGTTGATAGATGGATTTGTGGCTAATAGATGGTAAAGTGAGTATATAATTTTTATACATATTTTTAATTGACAGTAGCGGCTGGCAACGTCATTTGTGGTTGTTTATTATATTATGATCTGTTGTAGAACTAACGGCCTGAAGAAGAACAATCTGTTGAAACGAGTAAAAGTGAAAAGACCGGTGCAGCTCGTCGCCGTGATTATAACTCTCGCCGTGGATATTTCTTCCGGCTGCTAATATTGTCAAACTGCCGTGATTATAACCTTTGCCGTGGATATTCTTTTCAGCAGCTAATAATATTGACTTTGGACACTTTGCCCAGGATTCTGCCATGTACACAGCTAATAAGTGAATTTACCCCATAACAGCAAACTTATACTGAATGGAAACTTTATATTGAATGTTTGATTGGTAGTACAACAGTTTACTGTTTGGGCTTTGTCATATTGTAAATTGGGACTGTATGATATAGTCGTGATTTTGTACAGCATAAATACGCATGTTGTTGTGACTTCCTTGAGCCTGTGTGCTCTTTGTTTTTGTTTTGGATCTTATTCCAGGACACCAAAATACTGGACAACACTTCCAACTACTTTGTCAGACTGCACAGGGAAGCCATTGAAATTCACAAGCATAAGCAAAACTTCAACAGGAAAGAAGAAACCTTAAGAATGAACAGAGCATGGTTTCCAGTTCTGAAAAACACCAGGCTAACAAAACACTCTACACCCAACAATAGCCCTGCAGAGAAGATTAGCACATCAAGCAAAAATCCATATGCAAAAGAACCTCCTCAGGATACAGTGAAGCCTCCTGCCATTAGCATTCCACACCCTGGGAAACTCTTACAGGATGACTCAGCTCAACCCCACCCCTCCTGAGTAGATAAAGATGACCTGCCAACATCTTTTCCACATTGTGACACTGACAGATCTCTGTCTTTTGGTGCTACACCTCTGAAGATGCCAGCCACAGCTGCTGGCGAAACGTCAGGAACTACAATGCCAAGACCATGGCGATACAGCCCGGAAAACCCACAACAACCATCGTTCTCCGGCCGTGAAAGCCTTTGACAATACTGTCATTGTTATACTCTTTTAATGTTAAATAAAAGCATTCCCTGCAATTATTACAAGATCTGTAGAGGGGAAGCCATATCTTTCTAAAATAATGTGCTATTTTTTCTCAATGTCTTTGCTGTTCAAAAGGTGATTATCTGTGAATGTATCTGGCCACTTACCTCAACGAGCCATAATTGATTCCTGTGCAGATGTCCCTTTCTATACCCTCATCCCTATAGCAATTACATTTGCTCTTAATAGGAATTTCTTTAGTGCTTCATTTAAATTCATGGAACTGTTCAGGTCACCTAGCACAAATATTTCTGGATCAAAAAGAATGTCAGTGGCCATAAACAGATTCATTTTCCCCCTATTTGTTTCTCCCAAGGAACACTACTGCATACTGCCACAAGCACAAGGAACACATTCCAATTTTCTTTCCCACAGTTCTATCATCTGTCATTAGTTCTGATTACGAGAATGCTGAGATTTGGCATGAATACCCAACATGCTTTGAAAACAACATCTTAGCCAATGAGAATGTACCGTGAACTTTGAACTATTACCTATGTTTTCATGTATGCAATACTTTCCTTATGAGATTTCTGACATCCATCTAATACATATTTTCAGAGAATACAACATTCTAAGTATCATGACACAAAAATCTTCATGATAACTAGGATAATGAGCATATTTAATTCTTTTGCAGAAATGTGTTTCTTGAGTTGAATGGTTTGAATCAGAGGAAGGAGGATGGTTCAGTATTCAGGGTTCTCTTTGGGTCTGCTGTAGTTCTGAAATTATGTGGCTCTAATTGCATGTAAGTAATTATTTTTGTCTCATCAAGATTTTGACTGATAAGAAAGATTTATAGTCCATCCTACCTAAAAGATCAGTGAGTCTAAATTCAATTGAATATTAATAATTGTGCAAAACAAATAGCAATCTAATCATATGAGAGCACAAAAGGAAGCCAATATAGAAAATAGCATACATTAATATATTAAATGTTTCATAAGCCAGTAGAAAATCAACAACCTTTGAAATATACTCACATTCTTTAGTGCTGTCCCTTATTCTTCCTTTTCAAACTTACTCATGCTCCCTTGTATCTAGTAGCTGAACAGGACTCATAGTTCTCAGTTTTTCCATTTAAATCCTCCTAACAACCATGGGAAATTAATTATATTGAGAGACAGTAATTATCCCTTGATCACTTAGTGAGCATTTATACATGTATAGATATTTGAATTCACTCTCCCCTTGTCCCAATCCAACACATATATCCCACTGTTTCTCTGACTTATGGCTATTGTATCTGAATAAACATATCCTAATAGGTTTAGAGGCATAATCATCTTGCATAGTCACCTACATGTAAGTATGGCACAAGCATTTGACTGCCTCATTAAGTGGTTTCATAAACCATTTAAAACAAGAAAAACTCATAAGGAAGGTATGCTTTGATGGTTTTAAAACACCGAGATATTATGTCAATCCAGTGCCAAGTCAGACCATTATTACGGGTGTCTTCTTCACCCAGTTCTGGTGCACATAACAATCCCTGAAAATAAAACACACTTTCAGTGCCATCATATGCATGGTAATCCAGAAGACCCATTTTACTGAAGGGAGTTTACTACCATGTAAGTGTTCTTAAGTCTGCAGCCACAGTGTAACATATTTTCCTCCTCCCTAATCCCATCAACCCATTCTTCATGTTTCATAAAGGAATGGCAATGAACAATGCTTAGGAAAGCTTGTTATACATCATGTGTGTGTGTGTGTGTAACTGTAAAGAAAATAATCTCATCTACATTTCTAAGAGATGCTAATTACATACTGCATATTAAATCAAGACCACTTGGGGAAAGGTTTCCTTAATTAATTAAATTAATTAGCAGTAAGGCAGAAGAGAAAGCTATGGTTATCAGGAGATAATCACCCACTTGGGACATTATGTGCACTAACAAGTACTGCTTCAACTTTGTAGGATGATCATACAACAACTTTTACTTAATTTTAACAAGTGAGTCCTCTATCTTTCTCTCCATCATTACCTAAGTTGGTCTCCACCCCCTCCCCCACCCACATAGTTCTAATCAACAAAACATTCCATTTTGCATTCTCATCTTATCAACTGGACCATATTTTTATAGATCTTGTCCCAGTATCCCCAAATAAAGACACAAGCTCAAGTATGCACTTAACTAGTTTATTTAAATAGATGGTCTATGTCATATTTAAATTTTTAAATGGGGTGGGCAGTGCTGGACTACCTTTTTTGGCAGACGTGCCCTGGCTCCAGATGTGGTCATCATCTTCTATTGGCCTGGTTTATTCACACCTGCACACAATGTGCCAAGGGATGCCAAGCCCCATATCCCTCTCCTGATGTGCCATAAGGCCACTACCAGGTTTGGTGAAGATATTGTTCAGCATTCTTGCCAAACCTCACCCAGATGTGATGGGCTGGTACAGGCACCCCTCCATCCTCCTCCTCCTCACTTTTCTTATACATTGCTCTTCTAGACAGATTAATGTTCCACTCAAAGCAGTTTATAAAATCAGTTTTATTATTATCCCTACAAGAGAGCTGGGGCCAAGAGGAGTGGCTTACCCAAGGCCACCTACTGAGCTCATGGCAGAGTGGGATTTAAACTAGCAGAGTGATGAGACACATCCCAGCCACTTAACCACTATGCTTGCCAGTTATCCCTGCCTATCATGAGCAGCCCACACTATACCTGTCCAAACTAGTTATGGTCTAAACCATCAGAAACCAGGCCTATTTAAATTTAAACCTTTCCCTCCCAGGGCATCACAAAACAGACAAAAATGGGCTGTCAATCAAGCAAAATCCCAAAAAAATCCTGTTCAGTCCCTAAATAGTATCTATCTAATCTCATGAAGCCCCCCACGAAGGAATACATAGCTGCCAAGTTCCGGGTCTTGTATATCATGAGTGTTTCCATTAGGACTACAGCGGAGAATCACGCCCCTGAGGAAGTGAAGGGACGAAATCTGAGCTTATGAGCCGGCCCCAGATAGGGCGTGGAACTGTAATTCCATCTGTTCTGCTTTCTACTGCTTGTAAGAAAAAGAACAAAGAGAGAAGATAAAAGAAGACATAACACGGTTTAAGCATCTATGAGAAAGACTTTATCTCTGGACCTTTTTACTCTTCCCAGTTTGGTCATTTCCATACACATGTATAAATGAGTGGATAAGTGTATGTTTGTTTAAGTAGGATATGAAGTTGTCACATGATTGTAGCACATTGCACTTTGGAAATAATGTTGATACTTTGTAAATGTGTGTTTATTTTCTCCCATGAGTTTTGACTCTGTCAGTATTGGTGGCTTTGTTACGGGAGAAGCCATTGTTTTTCTCATTCCTCAAGGAGGATGGGCAGGTCAGCAACAAACAGGAAAAGCCAGCCAATAAGGAGGTAAGGCTTGCTTAAATAACCTCCTGATTGTGCTTTCCCTGTTGATTGATTCCTTCAACCAATCAATTACTGCCTGGAGCTTTATTTGATCCCTGGCCAATTTATAGTGAATGTATCTTTCCCCCGTAAACCTGTTTTAATACAAAACCATGAAAACCATACTCTCAAACCATTTGTCATTAAAGTAATAACAACCTAGTAAAAGGGACAAAATTATCCAGTGCCATCAGCAGGTGAATGTACAGAATCCATGCATGTAGGCAATGCCAGCAGGCCAATGATTCTCTTACTAACATTAAGTTCTCAAATAGGATATCTCTTAAAACCAACTGAGAAGAAACTACTACTAGCTCTTCCTGTTGAAGGATCCTTTCCATCCTGGACATTCTCCCTCTCCCCTTATCTTAAGCTCCCCAAGGACTCTACCTTGAAGGCTGAGCACAACTGAGTCCTCTTTAGCATAAAGTAAGGTTTTACTGGGAAGGAAGTCTATGTGGTAGAGTTTTCATGCAGTCACTGATCCGTACTTAATGTCTGTCTCTACATACTTGTAAACTAAATGCTATTTAGATATTAGAACATTCGTTCTGGAGATGAGTTTTCCTTTTGTTATCACTAGACATGAGCATGAATTGAAATATGAATCAAATTTTGTGACGAATCAGGCCAATTCGTGTATTGCGAAAATGCATTTTGTGGAGCCACGTTTTTCATGAAATCCATGACTTTTTTGGCTGATTCGTTAAATTCGTGAATGCTTCATGATGCCAGACAGGCTGGTGCTGATCCATTGATTTTCTAGGCAACATAGGCCCAGAATGTCTGCAGACCTTTTGTTGCCATGGAAACCCCAGTCTTAGCCCACATAACCTTGATAGGCAGCTCTCTCTGCCAACCATTCTGTTCTATGAGCTTCCATTCTGTTCTATGAGAGCAATGAGCAAGGGGGAGATGGTCCTTCTGTAGCCATGGGAACACCAATCTTATCCTTCCAAACCCTGTTAGGCAGGTCTGTCCGCCAACCAGAGAGCTCCTGTTCTGCTCTATATGAACATTTCTTATATAAGGTACAGCTCTGTACATACTGCTTTCAGTTCCAGTAGGCAGAAGAATTGAAAGGAGCTGTTAACATAAGAACATAAGAACATAAGCAAAGCCATGTTGGATCAGGCCAGTGGCCCATCCAGTCCAACATTCTGTCACACACAGTGGCTAGAAATCCAGTGCCATCTAAAGGACTGTCAGTGAGGCCAGGACACCAGATGCCCTCCCACTGCCTTCCTTCCAGCACCAAGACAACAGAGCACCACCTCCCCACAAAGAGAATACCATCTATCTCCTGTGGCTAATAGCCACTGATGGACCTCTGCTCCATATATTTGTCCAGTCCCCTCTTGAAGCTGGCAATGCTTGTAGCTGCCACCACCTCCTGTGGCAACGAATTCCATGTGTTTATCACCCTTTGTGTAAAGTAGTATTTTCTTCTATCTGTTCTAACCCGACTGCTCAATAATTTCATAGAGTGCCCACGAGTTCTTGAATTGTGAGAAAGGGAGAAAAATACATCTTTCTCTACCTTCTCTAACCCGTGCATTATCTTGTAAACCTCTATCATGTCTCCCCTCAGTCGTCTTTTCTCCAGGCTAAAGAGCCCCAAGCGCCTCAATCTTTCCTCATAGGGAAAGTGTTCCAACCCTTTAATCATTTTAGTTGCCCTTCTCTGTACTTTTTCCAGTGCTATGATATCTTTTTTAAGGTGTGGCGACCAGAACTGTACACAGTACTCCAAATGAGGCCTCACCATCGATTTATACAGAGGCATTATGATACCGGCTGATTTGTTTTCAATCCCTTTCCTAATAACCCCTAGCATAGCATTAGCTTTTTTTATGGCAGTCGCACACTGTGCTGACGTTTTTAGTGAGTTATCTATCATGACTCCAAGATCTCTCTCTTGGTCAGTCTCCGCCAGTTCAGACCCCATCAACTTGTATTTATATTTTGGATTTTTGGTTCCAATGTGCATTACTTTGCACTTGGCTACATTGAACCTCATTTGCCACATGGATGCCCACTCTTCTAGCCTCGACAGATCCCTTTGGAGTGCCTCACAATCCTCTCTGGCTTTCACCACCCTGAACAATTTCGTGTCATCTGCAAATTTAGCCACTTCACTGCTTAATCCCAATTCCAAATCATTAATAAATAAGTTAAAAAGCATTGGACCCAATACCGACCCCTGTGGCACCCCACTGCTCACCACCCTCCACTGTGAGAAGTGCCCGTTTATACTCACTCTCTGTTTCCTATTAATTAGCCAGTTTTCGATCCACAAGAGGACTTGGCCCTTTATCCCATAGCTACTGAGCTTACTTAGGAGCCTTTGATGAGGAACTTTGTCAAAAGCTTTCTGGAAGTCAAGATAAACAATATCTATCGGGTCTCCCTTGTCCACTTGTTTGTTCACTCCCTCAAAGAACTCTAACAGATTGGTGAGACAAGATCTTCCCTTACAGAACCCATGCTGAGTTTTCCTCATCAGCTTTTGGTCATCAATGTGCCCACTAATTTTATTTTTGATAATAGTTTCCACCAACTTACCCGGTATTGACGTCAGGCTGACTGGCCTGTAATTTCCCGGATCTCCCCTGGAACCTTTTTTAAAGATGGGGACAACATTAGCTACCTTCCAGTCCTCAGGAACAGATGCAGAGTTTAATGACAGATTACATATTTTTGTGAGGAGATCTACAAGTTCACACTTGAGTTCTTTCAGAACTCTTGGATGTATGCCATCTGGGCCCGGTGATTTATCAGTTTTTAAATTATCTAGCAGTCGCATAACCTCCTCTCTCGTCACCTCAATGTGACTCAGGTCTTTCAAAACCCCTCCCAAAGTCAGTGCTTCTGGAGTGGGCATGCACTTCTTATCTTCCACAGTGAAGACAGAAGCAAAGAACGCATTCAGCTTCTCGGCCATTTCCCTATCACCCTTTAGTAATCCTTTTACGCCTTGGTCATCCAAGGGCCCCACTGCCTCCCTAGCTGGTTTCCTACTTCTAATATATTTAAAGAATTGTTTATTGTTTTTCTTTATGTTCTTTGCAATATGCTCCTCATATTCCCTTTTTGCCTGTCTGATCACAGACTTGCACTTTTTTTGCCACAGCTTATGCTCCTTTTTATCAACCTCACTCCGACTAGTTTTCCACTGCCTAAAAGAATCCTTTTTACCTTTTACAGCTTCTATTACATTGCTTGTTAACCATGCTGGCCTTTTCCTAAACCTATTTGTGCCTTTCCTAACCAGCGGTATATATTTAATTTGAGCTTCCAGGATTGTAGTTTTAAATAGTCTCCAAGATTCCCCAAGTGTTTTGACCTTTTTTACTTTCCCGTTCAGTTTCTTCTTCACGTACCCCCTCATCTCAGAAAAGTTACCCCTTTTGAAGTTAAACATGGCTGTGTTGGTCTTATTTGGCAATTTCCTATTTATATATATGTTGTACTCAATAACATTATGGTCACTGTTCCCAAGTGGTGCAATCACATTTACATCTCTCACCAGGTCTTCAGCATTACTGAGGACCAAATCCAGGATCACCTCCCCCCTAGTAGGTTCTGTAACCATCTGTTCCATAGCACAGTCATTGAGACAGTCTAGAAACTCACTTTCTCTCCCCCGATTCGAACACCCATTGGCCCAGTCAATGTGTGGGTAGTTAAAATCACCCATTACAACACAGTTTTTTTGTTTAGCAGCCATCTTTAATCCTGTCATCATTTTATAATCCTCCTCTATTTTCTGATCTGGAGGGCGATAACAAACTCCCACAGTTAAGTTTCCATTTGGGCCCGTAATTTCAACCCATAGCATTTCCAGAAGCGAATCTAATTCAGTTACCTTCTCAATCTTACTGGAATGTATACCTTCTCTGACATATAGAGCCACCCCACCACCAACCCTTCCCTCCCTATCCTTCCGATATAATTTATATCCAGGAATCACCGTGTCCCACTGATTTTCCTCATCCCACCAAGTTTCTGATATGCCCACAATGTCTATGGATTCGCCCAACACTAAACATTCCAGCTCCCCAATTTTACCTCGGACACTTCTAGCATTTGTATATAAACACCTGTAACTTCCCCGGCACACTTTGCCTCGAGACGTAGTTAGGTCATCTGCACTGTTTGTCTCCATCTCAGTTGACAACTCTAATCTATCTCCCTGTAGAAGTGTTATACTTAGCCCTTCATCTCTCTGAGATGAACCATCCTGAACCAGAGACACTTTATCTCTTGTCGGCTTTCCCCTAGCATTTAGTTTAAAAACTGCTCTGCCACCTTTTTGATTTTAAGTGCCAGCAGCCGGGTTCCTTCTCGGGACAAGTGCAGACCGTCTCTCTTGTACAGCTCCCGCTTGTCCCAAAAAGAATCCCAGTGCCTAACAAACTTGAACCCTTCCTCCCTACACCATCGTCTCATCCACGCATTGAGACTCCTGATCTGCGTTTGTCTCTCTGGCCCTGCGCGTGGAACAGGTAGCACTTCTGAGAAGGCTACCTTGGAGGTCCTGGCCTTGAGTCTCCTGCCTAACAGCCTAAATTTTTGTTCCAAGACCTCACGACTGCATTTCCCAACATCGTTGGTTCCAACATGGACCACGACCGCTGACTCTTCCCCAGCACTATCTACCAGCCTATCTATAACACGCGTAATGTCCGCTACCTTCGCACCAGGCAGGCAAGTCACCATACGGTCAGAACGCGGTTGTGCCACCCAGCTATCTACTTGTCTAAGGATCGAATCACCAAGTACCAAGAGCCTCCCTCCCGCCCCACCCAGGGATGGTTCCTTGATGCAAAAGGAAACCTGCTCACCAACTGAAGAAGAGGTCCCTTCTGAGGGCATGTTCCCCTTATCCTCAGTACGGTGCCCTGATTCCACAAGATCCTCATTCTCCTTGACAACAAGAACGCTGCCATTTTTAGAGTGGGACACATCTATCCTGTCCCTGAGAATCTTGTCCTCGTGCCTATCTAACTGTCTCCGCTTCTCCAGGTCAGCCACCTTGGCCTCAAGGGTACGTACTCGTTCCCTAAGAACCAGGAGCTCCTTGCAGCGAGCACACATCCAGGACTTCTGACCAGAAGGCAGATAGTCATACATGTGACACTCAGTGCAATACACTGGAAAGCCCCCAACCCCCTGCTGGCATTCCGACTTCATTATTCTGTTTTAGGAACAACACACTAAGAGGAAAGAAAACGGCTATGATCCCCCGGCTAAGAGCCACAGGCCAAGAGCCCTTTAGCTCTCACCCTTCGGCTCGCGCCAAAGGCTCACGCCCCTGCCCAGCAATTGCCTTTTCAATGCAAAAGGTCACTTCCTGCTAAGCACAGGAGGTGAGCACAAAGGGGGTGTGTGGCTTGTACTCCAGCAACCCCCAGCAGCCTTACAAACACACTCACCCTCAAACACAATCAAGCCCAAACACACTTAGCCTCAAAACTACACTCAAATCAACACAAAACTACACACAAAAAGCCCCAAAGCTAGAGAGGACCACCCTTAGCTTCTCAGCTTAACCCACCACAGCCAAGAAAGGCAAAAAGCCCTTACCTCCTCTAGCAGCTGCAGACCATGTGCTCCTGAGCCCAGGTGACTCTGCTCTGCCTGTTGCTGGGATTTAGAATGGGAGAGAGTAGATTTGGGAGCTTTGGGCTGGATTTGCTGCTGCTTCAAAACATACTGAAAAGCCTCTTTCTTATTTTTTGCTCTTGTCCTTGCTGGGCATGTTGTTGTGCCTTTTTCTCTCCACCTCACGCAACCCCAGTCTCAGGGCATTGCCTGGCTCTGGGGCCTAGCTTGACAGAGGCCACCCCACTGAGCCCATGGCACCTGGGGGGACAAAAGGGAGGCGGTCTCCCCATCAAGATATCGCAATCTTCACCAAACATGGAAGGTGGCTGGAGCCTGCTGGAGTCTCCCTGCAAGTTTGGCATCTCTGGGTATGAAGGGGGCTGTTGTAGGGCCCAGAGATCTGATGAATCATGAACAAATCTTTTCACGAAACAGGACAATTTCATGAAAGTTCGTGGTTCATGGAATGTGACAAACCATGAAACAGGGTTCTCCCACCCCTGTTTTCTAGTTATCAATTATTTGTTAACAAACTCTGACCTACTATGGGAGATCAACTCATAAGAAGTACTCCTTCACATATGGTTTGGTGATGGGGATTGTGATAGGAGGCATTCAAAATTATTCCTATCTGCAGAGTAAGATGTGGATAGATATGATTATTCCCATAATGCCTGCCATGCACAACTCTTGGGCTGTTGCAGGCCTCAAGACATATGCAATACAACAGTTGTGCATAACTCTCTATGACTTAGGGATGCTTGAACCATCAACCAGTTCAACAATTATAAACAAGTTAATTTTTTAAAATGATTGTTCAATGAATATTCAGTGACTAATTTATGGCTATTTGAGAGGCTGCTTACTATATTCCTTCCTAACAGTACAGTAGAGTGCAGCTGGCATTTCTTGCAGTCATGGATACCATTTTCCCTACTGTGTTAGGTCTCAGGATCATTTTAAAAAATCTAAAAGTATGGCTAGTGAAAATGAAGGGAAGATCATGGCTCATGGTGTGGATGCAGTTATAGACAGTAAATCAGTAAAAAAAAAGTGCTTTTTAAAAAAAAAACACCCCTACCCTTTGGTGTTCATCTAAGTAGTAATTTGTTAATGGTTAGTAGTGTACTTTGCACATGAGCAGTTTTGAAAAAACACACTGCTAACTTGGTCAACAAGAATTCAAATTGTTAATTATCACAGTGCTCTTTTCTTAAAAATAATGAGTTGCAGGTACTCATAATGTTCACTGCCTTGGAGGCCCAAGCTGACTATCCAAAAGAGGTGCCAGTACTGTGGAAAGACATGCCAGTACTGTATACCAGTATGAACTGCCAGAAAAACCTCTGCGTTATGAATCAAACCAGGAGGCCAGCTCACATGTAATAAATTCACTTGCATGTGGTAGATCTGACTGTTGAAAATGTTTGACAGCATCCTTACTCCAGAATGAGGCTACAAAGTGTGAAATAGTGTGGCCTCACACCATGTGTACAATCTCTTTGTAATATTATGATTTGCAGAATACGCTATATGTATTCAAGAAAACACTAGAGTTTTATGGATGCTGTCAGTCCTAGGTTAGATGGATACAGAATAAGGCAGCTTCCTTTGTACTTCACAATTCCTCTGTGAAGTCAAAAAAGTGAAACACTACTACTCTGAACTTCAAATGTAACAATTAATGATCCTCAACAATCTATTCAGCTTCAAATCTTCTTCTTGTAGTTTGTCTTATCCTAGGTATTTTACAGTGCAGTCTCCAGCAGAGTTACAAACTTCCAATTCCATTGAAGTCAACAGGCTCTAAGTGCCTAACTGTTTAGGATTGCACTGTCACTCTATCTATTTTAAAAAGGCTTTGCAAGAGCAGTGAAATATTATACAGTCCAGTCATTCAAATGGTCTTTTTTACTCCTTTCTTTGGTACTGTTCCTGTTGCTTAACAAAGCCATCCATTTGAATATGAATTCATTTTATAAAATTAACACATTAAAGGTTTACATCAATCATATTGAACAGCGAACAAAAATGAAATATAACTTTCATTTTCCATCAACTTATAAAGAAAAATGTCTTGCTAGAAAAAGACAATTACATTTTGATGTAAACAAAAGTCTGAACTAATATGATTTAACAAAGTATTTGTGGGATTTGTTATTATAAGAGTTCAGCTAGTGATAAATTCTAAGTAGTGGATGTTTTTAAATTTTCAGAAATAGCTTCATAGCACACAATTACATTTAATTTGTATAATGTTGTCCAGACAATTGTGTTTGAGGGGAAACCCTCATCAAAACTAAAGTATTTTAAAAACAGAATATCTATTGCCATTCATTCATTTAATTTATTTCATTTATACCCTACTTTTCTCTCCAAAGAGGACCCAAAGTGACTTATATTATTCTCCTGTGTTTAATTTTAGCCTCACAATAAACCTGTGAGGTAGAACTGGCTGAAAGCATGTAACTGGTAAAGGTGTGTAAATTTAAAAAAAAAACAGCTGGAAATACACCCAGAATGTCCTGTTTTGTTTTGTTAAAATGGCTTCAGAATGGAAAAAGAAAATGAAAAGTTTGTGTGTTTCATTTCAGTTCTTACCATGCAGCAGCAATGCAATCAGGCAGGCATTCTCCCAGCAGCAGTATCTTGTTTTCCTTAACAGCAAGTCTACCAACCAATTGGACTCCAAGGGCAGAGACCGAGCCCTTAGTGTTATACCAATTAACTCTACTGGTGGGAAGGGGAATGTGCATGGTGTGCATGAGTGCATATTTTGTTCAGCACCTCCCAGGCAATGGCACTGTCTCCATGCCAACTGGGTCATCAAAAGGGGAGGAGCACTGGCTCCTCCTCCCTCCCATCAACTTCAAAAAGTTCCCTCAATTTAACTCCATTGGAAGGAAGAGGGAAAGTGCATTTTTGGCACTTTTTTGCCAATGGCAATTAGGACTCAGGGAAGCACTGCTGTTGTCTGACACCTTCCTACCTACCTGATTCAGAAATATTCCTTTAATTTAAGTGGAGGGAAAGTATATATATTTTTAACTCAGTGGAGAGAAGATGTGTTTGGTGGGGTTATTGGCTCTACCCAGACAACACTGTTCCCCTACAGTCGGGTTCCAGGAGCCTGACCCGTCCCTGTCTATCAACTTTGGAATACAGGGATATGTAAAAGCAAGATTTTTATTCAATGCCATTTCTGCACTGGTTGGAGCTCTGTCCAACATGAGTGCTGCAATGCCACTGCCACAACACTGCTATCATTTTGCCAACCAGTTTCCCACCATAGTGTGCCCCTACTGAAACTCATCTTCTTTGGGCTCTGTTGTTGTGTGTATGGGTAGTGCGCTTGAGAGAAAACTTGGTGGCTGGATGGTTTAGAGGGAGGACTGTGTTTTGTGTGATTTTGGTACAAAAAAACTCCCCCAAAGCCTTGTTTCCCCACCTCCCTTGAAAAAAATAGTGTGTGTCTATGCACGTGCAGCCAACAGTTGCTTTGTGTGAAAACAATTGGCCAAAATCCATAATAACAAAAAAAAAAAAACAGATTAGATTCAAACTGGCACTGGTTCACCTGGATGGAGTTCATTTAGAAACCCCAGATTTGAAACTGTAATGCAAATTTTCTCAGTGTGCACGGGTCCAAGGTCACGCAGTGAGCTTCCATGGCAAACTGGGGGTTTGAACTTTGGTCTCCCAGATTCTAGTGTGGCACTCTGACTACTACACCTTGCTGGATCTGTTAGTGGCTATTTATTGGAAGGCCTAGATATTATAGATATTCCTAATAAATCTGCTCCCTGGTGTAAGCAACAGATTTACTATTGCTTACACCAACAAGCACCATTTTATTCAATTAGTTTTACTCCAGGAAAGCATTCTTCGGACTGTAGCCTTAGTGATCAAAGCATCCACTGTGAGAAACAGGATTTTGGTTCCTTCTCATTTGTGTCCCAGACAACACTCCATTTTCCCCATAATTAATTTTCTATTTATTTAGAGAATTTATGACCCACTTTTCAATAGTGTTTTGAAAGCCAGCTATATGATCAGAGAACAAAACTCTAAAATCAATAATACAACAATTAAAAGTATATATAAACCACAATCACAAACTGCAAAACTGTACACAAATATTTAAAGGTTAAACAAGCAGAAATGTCTTCCAGGGTTTTGTAAAGACAATGGCTTGGTCTATGTGCACTGCGAGCACAAGTAGTTTAAAGAATTGGATCCCCTCCACTTCCCCAACTGTGTTTTGTGACCCAACAACCCTCTGGTGAGAGTGAGGCAACACTACTAAATTGAGGAGGAGAGCTGCAGCAAGTTTGGGAAATCAGATTACATCAATCTTCTTCTGTTAGGACAGAGCTTAGTCTACCATGCATCCTCTAGCTGCCAAAGAGGAAGAAGAAATGATCTCACTCAGTTAGCCCTCCTTAGTGCAACCCTCCATTTTACATGGCATTTCATTTCAAGAAGTCCCCTTACTCACACCAGAAGATTGTGAGGGTCACATGAGTCTGCTGAAGGAATAGGAAGGCAGGGAACATCGGCTTCCATGAGCTTTTGGGGATTTTGTTGTATAGGACCCAATTCTATAAGATTCTAAATTTCAGTGGTAGTTTCTAAGATCTATGCCAGCCCCGATTTGAATAGTTCTGTCCTAGATTCTGCCTCTGGGTCAAATTACAGCATTTTGGGAACAAGATTTTATGTAGAGACAGATGAATAACATTTGAAGTTCAACATTTGTTAAACCATCCAACAGATTTCACTGAAGTAAAAAGAACATGGGAGTCCATTATTGGATGCTAGAAAGAAACCCGCTTGTGCATTTCATGGAGCTTGCTGTGCTTTTCTTGCTGGCCAGATTGACACAAAGAAGCTGTAGCATGAATGTTACTCAAGGTAGCATTCATAATGGGTTTGCCGTACTGAGGTTCAAAGCCCTGCAAATATCAAAGAGCAGAATGAGAACGTGGTCTTTACGGGTCACAGAAAACATCCCAGAAATCAAGCCAAAGTATCAGAGGAAGCCAGCAGTAAGCCAAAGCAAAGATTTCATACCCAGAAAGCAATCAAAAAAGAACTAGCAGGATGGTTTGAAACAGAGACTAAGCGCAGCTGTAACTGTTGCCTAGCCTGGCAGCCTGGCAGCCACCTCCTTGGGATCAATCAAACTAGAAAGAGTACAGCTGGACCTTATTTCCACAGCAACCTTTCTAGAACAGGTTTGTCTCAATAGAAGAAAGGCTTGACACATTGTGGCCCAAACTATATATTATGAGGCCCTCATAGCTTTCTCTTTTGGAGACAAAAGCAGCTTCAAATGGGAAGGGTGTATATATATATGTATGTATTGAATTGTTTACATTATTTATAGTCCATATTTCTCACTGAGATTCAAGGTGGATTACATAGTATAAGTCAATATGGCCATCAGCTAGGATATTCAATAAACAGTACAACAGGGTAAAGATAACATATATTTGGAAACAAGCAGGAATCTGATACAGAGTTGGAAAATGCTGAAGTAAATTGATATGACATAGAGTGATATGACCTTTTAACTTGAGTTGTCCATGGGAGTTTGTTTCATTTCTTTTGTTTTTATTATTAATTCCCAAAGGGACTGTTTCATTATTGACATGATTCCTATGGTTTTGTTTCATTATTGTTTCTTTTGTTATTGTAGTTTTGTTTTCATAATTCTATTTCATTATCATTTCCCATTGGTTTCAATGGAATTACCTCTCCCACCTCCTTCTTGGGTCTATACTAGACATGGACACAAATCAAAATATGAATCAGTGCCGAATCGGGCTGATTCGTGTTTTGTGAAATGTGTTTTGTGGGGCCACAGTTTTCACGAAATTCATGATGTTTTGGCCCGATTGATTCAATTTGTGAATGATTCGTGATGCCAGACAGGCTGGCGCTGATCCATTGATTCCCTAGGCAACAAAGGCCTGCAATGTCTGCAGACCTTTTTTGCCATTGGAAACCCCAATCTTAGCCCACATAACCTTAACTGGCTGCTCTCCTTGCCAACTGGAGAGTTTCCATTCTGCCCTATACAGCAAGAAGCAGGGGGATTAATCCCCTAGGTAACTGAGATGGGCCTTCTGTAGCCATGGGAACACCAATATCATCCCTCCACACCCTGTTAGGCAGGTCTGACTGCCAACCACAGACCTCCTGTTCTGCTCTATGTGAGTGTTTGTTATATAAGGCACCTCTCTCTGCCTCATGCTTTTAGTTTCATTAGACACAGAGAAAGGGAGGATCTGTTGCTGGTATTTGGAGTGAGAGAGAGTGGAGTTGAAAGCTTTTGGTTGGATTTGCTGCTCCTTTCCCTCACTTGTCCTTGCTGGGAAGGTCTTTGGGTAAGGGTGCCTTTTTTTTCTCCACCCCACCCCACCCTAGTCTAATGCCTTTGCCTGGCTCTGGGGCCTAGCTTGACTGAGGTCTCCCTTATTTTTTATTTGCTTGTCTTTGTTTCTTCTTAATTCTTTCTCTGCTCTTTTGAAGGCTCACACTCTTGTTGTTTCCTTTGGTTTTATTTTGTGCACCTCTCCCACCTGGGCAGGTGTCTGTGTGGTGGTTTTGGGGTCCTCTCCCCAAGCCCAGTCTCAGGGCAACTGCCTGGCTCTGGAGCCCAGCTTTGTGGGTTCTAGTCAACGTTTTGCAATCTTGGTCGAACTGGGAGGGTGGGTGGAAGAGAGCCTGCTGAAGTCTCCCTGCGAGTTTGGCATCTCGGGTATGAAGGGGGCCATTGAAGTGCCCTGGGTTCTGATGAATCATGAAACTAACAAATCATATCATGAAACAGAACAATTTCATGGAAGTTCGTGTTTTGTGATTCGATGAACATGTGAAACTCATTTTGTTTTTTTCCTGTTTCATGTGCATCTCTAGTCTATACCTTCCTGGTATAGCTCAGGGGGATTGCAGTATTCCAGTAAGTTATCTACACTGTCAAATATCAGATAGAATAAAGAGGTCCCACTTTTTGAGGCAATGAAATGTGCCTTTCTTTACCTTGAAAGTCTATAGGATAATTGATACAAAACATAGATCCAGAGGAGTTAGCTGTGTTAGTCTGTAATAGCAAAATAGTAAAGAGTCCAGTAGCACCTTTAAGACGAACCAACTTTATTGTAGCATAAACTTATGCTACAATAAAGTTGGTTAGTCTTAAAGGAGCTACTGAATTCTTTACTTTGATAGGAAACAATAGCACACAAAGAGTGATTCCGCACACGTTGGATAATACACTTCCAATCCTCTTTATAGATAATTTGGAACGGATTTTTGTGTGTGCGGAACAAAAAATTCACCTCAAATGATTGATAAAGTGCATTTAAATAGCATTATCCAACGTGTGTGGAATCAGCCAAAGAAGAATTGGCACTGCAGCCAATTAGTTTGAAGAACAGTAGCTTGAGCTTGCAGAGGGGAATTCCATTGCCAGGTAGACTGCTACTACATTTGGCTGCTGCTGCTTTTTCAAAATCATCCTTTCATCTCCTTCTGCCAGATCTGCACCACCAAAGCCTGACAATCTCCTGCCAGTCATGATGTGCTGGTTTGCATAAGGACAGCTGTCAGACAGGATATTGTAATGTATGAAATGTATGCAGTTGTATTACTGTGTGTGATAAAATAAATAAAGAAAGAAAAGTGTTGTGTTTTGGCTACATTTGGAACACCAAGAGATAAAATACATCCTGTATCACACAAGACAGATAAATCTCAAATTCATTGTAATTCCCAAAGAACCACAGTAGATTCATTGTGTGTGAAGGAGAGCACAATTAAAAATCAAAAGTGTTCAGTACATGCGCAGGTACACTCAGGCAACATAGCCTGTCACATGTTGATTAAGAACTAACAAAGCAAATAAGGCGGCGGGGGTGGGGTGTTAATAAAAAAATGGCCTCCAAGCGGCCAGAAGTGACAGGAGACAGCAAAGTAGAATTCAAGGCAAATAATAAAGAAGAGAAGAAAGACAGGGGAGCAAAATCCTTAAAATGCTTCAGAAATATACACAGCACACATAAAATGGAATAAACTATACTCAAGATGAAAGCTAAGAAAGGAAGAAAGGGATAATATGTTATAAAATACTACACTGTATTTTGGTGCAAGAAAACTTGCAAACAATAACTCTCTCTGAGTTGATTCCCTACATTCTCCAGAATGTGAAATCAACTCTTTATCTTATTGAAAGTCCCACCCCATAGGCTTCAGGATTGGACTACCTTACACATATATGTAATCTTAGTAGCTACAGTCTGTAATCAATCAAGAAAAGCTGAGGGTCTCCGCCCCCCCCGCCCCCGGAACACAGTTTTATGCTCTTATTAGGAAAAACCAGCAGAGAGAGGAGACAGATCAGGTCAGAGAAAAACAAAAGTTGCTCACACAAAACAAAAGAAAATCAGGTCCCCCCCACCATTACATACTGTTTAGGTAGGGAATTTGTCTTGTTTTCATATGAGTTACTATAGTTACAAAACACACCGTTTTGATAATTATTGTAATTAATAATGAAATAAATGCATAAGGCTAGTATTAACAGCGTGGAAACTATTGAGTAGGAGCATACTTAAAGTAACAGGCACTACACAGTAGTATACTACATCTCTGTGGACCATTTACTTAGAACACAGCTGTATTACCTGTGTAAGAATGCCCTCCAGAATAATTCAGTTTTGCACAGTTTGCAGAAAGCCAGGAGAGTGGAGGCTTCCTGACCTGTTCAGGCGGGCTGTTCTATAGGGTGGGGGGCACTACAGAGAATACATGTGTAAGATCAGCTGTTGATATTTATTTATTTATTTTAGTCCATCTCTCACTTGGACTCAAGATGGATTACACAATGTACGTCAATACAATCAATGGCCAGTAAACCCAACAAATAATAAAATGGGAAATGGTTTGCAGAAATTTGAAAACAAGCATAGAACCAGGTACAGATATGACTAGGGGTGTGCAAAGGCACAGTGGTTCGGCTTTCCGAATCGCTGTCCCCGAATCGCCAAGCCGATTCGGGAATGGCAATTCTGGGCGATTCTGGGCGATTCGGGAAAGCTTTTTCAATGGGAAAAAGCCTCCCCAGGCTTCTCTGAAGCCTGGGGGAGGCATTTTCCCACCGAATCAACTAGAATTGGTGGGGGCCTTCCTCTAACTCCCCTCTAACAATCCCCCAAGTTTCAGACCGATTGGACTTTGGGGGGCCAGGTTATGGCCCCCCAAACCAGGTCCCCCTATCCTCGCCTAAAAAAGGGCATAGCTTTAGGTTGTTGCTGCTGATCGTCGTTCATTTTTTTCCTATGGGGAAAAAATGAAGAGGCAGGCTTCCTTTGCCAGGGGTGGCAGTTTGCATGCAAAATGCCCCCCAACCCTTGGGGGCCCTTCTCCCACCTTTCCTCCCACCCCCACCCCCCACCAAGGCGCAGCCAGCTCCCTCTTGGGGGGGCATTTCATGGCCTCCCAAAGTAGGTGCTCTCAGCCCCCAAAGTCCACCCCCTACAGCCCCACACATGCCCAATACCCCCCCAGCTGCCATACAGACCCAAATTCCCACATTAGCCCCTCACAGACCCAAATCCACCCCCAGTAGCCCCACACCCATAACCCAAGGAACAGGCTTGCCAGCCCTCTTCCTTTGTTCCCTATGCTGGGAACTTCTAAACTCTCTTTTCCAGGGCAATTCTGCACAGCCCAGGGGTGCCACAATGGTGGGCACACTTCTGAGTGCCAGCTTGTCCCTGGGAAAGAGCACCTGAACCACAGACACCCTCCCTCAAATTCCCCCACCACCTACAGAGATGGCTGGCTGGCCAGCCAGCCCCATTGTTCCCTATGATGGGAACCAACTGCACAACAAAGAATAAAACACGAACAACACAAAATACAGTTTTTAAAAAATTATTTTCTCCCTTTCAAAGTACAAGTAGGCAAAGCATTATGACACATTACACCAACAGTCCCCCACACAGAAAAATTAACACAACTCACTTAACATCTGAGAATCACAAAAACACAATTCCTGTCAAAAACACTTTATTTCTTGAATAGCTTTAGGTTACACAGCAGGGGGGCACACCAAAGGGCATTCCAGCATTCCACCTCACAAAAATAACACAACTCACTTAACATCAGAGAATCACAAAAACACAATTCCTGTCAAAAACACTTTATTTCTTGAACAGCTTTAGGTTACACAGCGGGGGAGGGGCACACCAAAGGTCATGGCAGCAGTATCTTACACAAAAATAACACAACTCAGTTCACATTAAAGAATCACCCCAAAAACTGCTGTCAAAAGCACTTTATTTCTTTAACTGCTTTAGGTTACACAGTAGGAAGGCAGTAGGAAGGCACAACAGGGCATGAAAGCAATGTACTACAGAAAAATAACACAACTCACTTCACATACGAGAATCACCCAAACACAATTGCTGTCAAAAACGGTGAAGTGGGTTGTATTATTTTGTGTAGTACACTGCTATCATGCCCTGTTGTGCCCTCCTACTGTGTAACCTAAAGCAGTTAAAGAAATAAAGTGTTTTTGACAGGAATTGTGTTTTTGTGATTCTCTGATGTTAAGTGAGAGTTGTGTTATTTTTCTGTGTGGGGGACTGCTGGTGTAATGTGTCATAATGCTTTGCCTACTTGTACTTTGAAAGGGAGAAAATAATTTTTTAAAAACTGTATTTTGTGTTGTTCGTGTTTTATTCTTTGTTGTGCAGTTGGTTCCCATCATAGGGAACAATGGGGAGGCTGGCCAGCCATCTCTGTAGGTGGTGGGGGTGTCAGGGGGTGGTTGTCTGTGTGTCAGGTCAGGTGCTCTTTCCCAGGGACAAGTTGGCACTCAGAAGTTTGCCCACCATTGTGGCACCCCTGGGATGTGTGGAATTGCCCTGGGAAAGAGAGTTTAGAAGTTCCCAGCATAGGGAACAAAGGGTGAGGGCTGGCCAGCCTGTTCCTGGGGTTATGGGTGTAGGGCTGCTGGGGGTGGATTTAGGTCTGTGAGGGGCTAATGTGGGAATTTGCGTCTGTGTGTGGCAGCTGGGGGGAATTGGGTTTGTGTGGGGCTGTAGGGGGTGGACTTTGGGGGCTGAGAGCACCTACTTGGGGAGGCCATGAAATGCCCCCCCAAGTGGGAGCCGACTGAGCCTTGGTGGGGGTGGGAGGAAAGGTGGGAGAAGGGCCTCTGATGGTTTGGGGGTATTTTGCATGCAAAACGCCACCCCTGGCAAGACAAGCCTCCCCCAGCTGTAAGTAGTAGAGAAAAGAGCACCTACTTGGGGAGGCCATGAAATGCCCCCCCAAGTGGAAGCAGGCTGAGCCTTGGTGGGGGGTGGGAGGAAAGGTGGGAGAAGGGCCTCTGAGGGTTGGGGGGCATTTTGCATGCAAAATGCCACCCCTGGCAAAGGAAGCCTGCCTCTTAATTTTTCCCCCATAGGAAATAATGGAGATCAGCAGCAGCAAGCACAAAATAGGAGATTAGCAGCAGCAACCTAAAGCTATGCCCTTTTATAGGCGAGTATAGGGAGACCGGGTTTGGGGGGCCATAACATGGCCCCCCCAAAGTCCAATCTGTCTGAAACTTGGGGAGTTGTTAGAGGGGAGTTAGAGGAAGGCCCCTGCCAATTTTGGCTTGATTCAGTGGGAAAATGCCTCCCCCAAGCTTCAGAGAACCCTGGGGGAGGATTTTTCCCTTTGAAAAGCAAGCAAAATGCTGCCCCGAATCGCCCCGAATCGATTCGGGGCATGCTGATTCGGGTTTCCTGAATCGATTCAGGAAACCCGAATCACCCCGAATCAGGGTGATTTGGGATTTTTTCGGGTTTCATTAACCCGAACTGCACACCCCTAGATATGACACATAGCAGAAACAAGAGAAACAAAAACTGCAGAGTGACTGCACCCTGACTGTAGGGTGGCTCCTGCAGAAGGTCCTGGTCAGATGAGTGAAGCTGCTGTGGTGGTGCATAGGGAGAGCGGCGTACTTTCGTACATGAGAGACCAAGACTATGAAAGGCTTTATTTGTGATGGCCAAACCTTGAATTGAGTCCAGTAACTGATGGGTAGCCAATGGAGGGACTGTAGAATAGGAGTAATATGCGTGTTCCATCTTGCTCTTGTTAATAACTGAGCAGCAGCATTCTGTACTAACTAAAGTCTCTGAGGTGACTTCATGGGAGCACCTATGTAGAGGAATGGAAGACATGGATAAAAGATTCTCAGGATTTTCCATAGGATGTAATTTAAGCTTACAGGCTCTTAGGCAGAAATTTTATGGAGAGGGGTATGTTGTACAGTGTGGGGATAAGGAAGTCAGTGGGCAGGACCTCATGATGTTCTGGAGTAGGACCCAGCACACCCCTGTGTAGCTTCAGGTCTGCTCAGAACTAACAATTTCCTGAACAGAATAGTGGCTTGTCAACACATTCTGAAGTAGTAATTTTGTCAGTCTCCAAAAGGACAGCATCAACAGTTACAGGAACACCAGAGAGGCTTTTACATCAAACAACACCAACATCTCTCGTAGCCACTTCTCCATCATCAGACAAGCTAAAAGCTATGTTCTGTCTAGTCTGTGAAAGGAATTTGGCTATAATGATAACTGGTGGGGCTTGGCTGTTTTCCCAGCAGGGTCAGCTATGGTCAGTACTTGGATGAGAAACCACCAAGAAAGACTGGTTGCCATGATTTGGTTGGAACACAATGGCACATTATTCTTCAAGCCACATATTTTTATTTGATACTAGCTTGATACCCATGTTTTACTACGGTATTTAACTACTTTAAATCCAGTTATAATATTTATGGGTATGTAACATTTGGGGGGGGGGGGGGTTGAGTTGGTTTTGTATAATAGCATAGTACCCAAGCTTCACAAAAGTGTTTGACTAAAGCAAAGCGTGTTGATGCCGAAAACTGATGAAGTGAATTTCGAAATGTAACATTTATTGAAGAGTTTTTTAAAAGGAAAGGATTGTAGTGCAAGAAATAAAGTGAACGATATGTACAGCTGGTTTTTTTCTACTGAAGGACCTCTTTGTAGACCACACTGGTGGTTTTCCCCTCAGGTACTAGAATCACTAGGTTGTTGGGTGATCTCACTCTGCAGCAGGCCACATAGAACTGCCCATGTGAGAAGCAATCCTCCCTCAAGTCAATTCTTGCCACCTTCAGTGTCTGCCCCTGGGATTTGGTCATTGTCATAGCAAAGCAAGCCTTGAGGGGGAATGGTAGTCTCTTGAATTTGAAAGGGTTCTCTGATGGTATGAGTGGTATGCATGTATGAACATTGACTCCCCCCACCCCCGAGCACTGCCGGTGAACAATGTGGCCGTGATGATGTTCCTGTGGAGGGCTTTCACTCACAGTCTGGTGCCATTGCAGAGTTTAAGTGGGTTGAGTTTCTGGAGCAACATCACTGGAGCCACCACTTTGAGGAGAAGCTTGTGGGCTGGGAAGCCAGGAGGGTTGAGCGTGTTGAGGAAGTCCACAGGGTATGTATGTATTTTATTGTAACGGTCCTTAGACCAGCTATACATAATAAAATCAAAGTGTGAGGCCCCGCCCTACCCGCCGCTGGCCCCCCCCTGCTCTGCCGTACCCTTGGACCCCGGTTGGGGTGGTGGCAAAGGAGTTCCCTCGGCCTCAGACTGGGCGGGGGCAGCAGTTGAGCCACTGGCTTCTGCCTCCTACCAGCTGCCTGGAGAGCCTATGGCCGTTTCCCCTCTCTCTCGCTTCCTCGCTCTGGCCGTATGCGCTCTCCCCGCCAACTTCTCCTCCTCGGCGTCCTCGGGCTCTTCCCTTTTCTGCCACCGCCTCAACCCGCTTCTCCCCTCTCCCCCAATCCGCCATCGTGCTCCCTCCTTTCCCCGCCCCGTGCTCTGCTGTCCGTCCTGTCACTGGTGCCTTCCCTTGTCTGTTCCCACCCCTTTCCTCTAAGCTCGCTTGCCTCCTCCGTCTTCCTCCCTTCCCTGCACTCCGCTGACCCCTTCTCCTTCCCCCTTCTCGTGCCAGTCTCTTCATACTGGGGAGCCCTCCCAACCTTCTGCTCCCCAATCTGGCTCCGCGCTGCCCCGGGTGCCCGCCTCCCTTCCGCTGCTCGCACCCGTGCCCTTCCCCTTCCCGGCCCGGGCCTGGCCTGCTCGGCCGCCATGTCTCCACCCAGCCGCCTCCTCGGCGGAGGCCTCTCCAGGTTTTCCCCCGCCCGCCGCCGCCCGCGTTGTCGGGGGCGCCGGTCTGGTGCCCCTCTGTGGGGGTGGTGGCGGCGGCGGCGGCGGCCCGGCATTCCCCGGCCCGGCCGCTTCCTCCGGCCTGCGCCACGCCCGGGCGCTGCTCTGCCGCCGCGCCCGTCGGCGCTCCTTCGAGCCGGCTTCCCCCGGGTCTTGAGGTGAGCGCTGGGGGTCTGGCGAGCGGGGGGGGCGTTGGCGGGGCCTGGCCTCGGTCCAGGGGGGGCCCTGGGTGGGCCCAGTCCGGGGCGGGAAGGTCCGGCTCCGGACACAAAGTATAAAACAAGATAAAATACATTGTTTAAAATTCATATACTTCAAATAAAATATCCAAACATATCCTAATACATCAATATAGAGGTAAGTTTAATAAAATCCTGAATGAATTTTGTTTCACTGTATTCCCCTGATATAAAAGCAGTATTAGGCAGAAGTCTTTAAAACTTAATCAGGGTGAGGGGACTCCCTCATGGCCATTCCAGTATTTGATGGTCTGTTATGTTGTGCAATCACCTGGGTGTAAAACTTAGCTGTCATTCTAGTGACAGCTGGATTTTTGTCAGCCAATAGCTTTGCCAAGGATATGTTATCTGGTATCCCCTCCAATCCAGATAACAAGGGAAGAATTGTCAAGTCTCTAATCCTTTTCTGGAAGGGGCAGCGAAAAAACATGTTCCAGTGTTTCCACCTCTCCAAGGGGACACCCGCAAATCCTTTGAGCATACGGTAACTTCTTATATCTCCCTTCCATTACCTTGGATGGCATGGCGTCACATCTCGCTAGAGTGAAAGCCCTCCTATAGGGAGGGAATTCTAAATTATTTAGATATTGGGCCATCTTCATAAGGTATCTCGATTCCGCTGATGCCCTAAATTTAGGATTTTTTATTATGTCTTGCTGATGCTCAATGTCACATACCCTTTGTTTTATTTGCAGTTTTGCAGCATCAAAACTTTGGGACAACAGAGCTTCAAGAGAGAAGCCCAGCTTTTAAAACTTACTTTCAGTTAGCTGTAGCCACTTTGGCTGGTAGCCATCCTGAATTATTAAATGGAAAAGGCCTTTTGGATTATTATGTGTCCTAAGCCATAGGTGAACTGTTTGTCCCATTTCTAATCGGAGTAGGGAATTGGGCACCCTGGATGGAACTTGTAAGATGGATTGGAGAAATTTAGATTGAATTTTCTCCAGAGAATGTAAACCACGATCTGAGATGCCCGAAAAGGTGCCATAAAGGAGTTGGTTAATGACTTTAGCCTGGAAAAGTTTCAGCTCCACTGGTACATAAGAACCACCTTTAGCTCAGTAGAATCTCAAAATCATGAGTGGAGCTTTCTTGGTGCACTCTGCCCTCAGATTACAATGGGCTGTCTTGGATCCATTCTCCTAAAAGACTACCCCTAAGTATACCAAGCTGTTAACCTGTTCAATTTTATTCCCTCTCATTGACCAAGCCTTCTTTTTCGGGTGCCTGGCAAATGCCATCACTTTGGTCTTTTTGAAGTTAATTGTCAGGTGTTCTTTATGGCAGTAGATGGTAAAGCTGTCCAATGCTCTCTGAAGCCCCAAAGGGGTCCTTGATAAGAGTCCACAGGGTAGTGGACAGCATCATCCATTTGCATCACTGAGTCCACAGATCTGTACTCCATTTCTACCCCTTTGAGGGAGTTAAGTTGTGTTTCATTAATGATGGCAGCCTTGTCATTCTTGGCACACTTTCACAGCCAGATCATGGACTTCTCCGTGATAGTGACGATATCAGGGTATATCGTGGCTGTTAGGTCTGCTAGGGTCATCACTAGGGATGTGCGACTTGGGTTTCCGATTCAGGAATTCAACCCAAATCGGACCAGATTTGCAAATATTTGGGATTTCCAAAACGACCCTAGCATGCCGGGTCCACTTCAGAAATCCCAAATCAAAGATTCCCAAAGCTATTTGTATAGCTTTGGGAAGCTTCAGGTCAAGGAGTTTAAATGCCCATTTTCCTGCTGCTGTGCAGTGGCATGGAAAGAAGCATTTAAACCGCTAATCAGCTGCTCATTGGGGGTTTCCACGAGAAGTGGCTGAGTGCAGGCTTCCAGGCTTAAAATTCCCCTTTCCATGCTGCTGCACAGCAGCATGGAAAGGGGCATTTAAACCCCCAAATCAGCTTCTTGTCGGGGGGCACCACTGCACCCTGAGTGGGCGTCACTGCGCTTACTGCATCTGGTGAGAGAGGGGTGAGGGATTCTCCATGCCCCTCTTAAACCGGGTGCACTAGCCTGTCGGTGCCCACTTTCCCGAGGCAAGAGGGATGGGGAGGTTCTCTTGCCCCTCTGGCACCTTATGCAGCAAGCATAGCGGTGTCCGCTCTCCTGATTCAAGAGGGACAGGAGAATCTCCCTGCTCCTCTCACACTGGGTGCAGCAGCCTGGCGGTGCTGCTCTCTTGATACAAGAGGGATGGGGAGATTCTATCACCCCTCTCGCATTGAGTGAAAAGAACGATGGGGAGGTAGGCTTAAGCATATACCCTGATGTCGGGCGCTCCATTCAGCTGCTGCTGATGGGGCCAGAGAGTTTCCTGGCCTCGTCAGCAGTGGGCGAAGGTGATAGAGGGGAGGTAGGCTTAATCAACCTTCCCTGCCGAGGTAGGCTTAAGCATCCCTCCCCACCGCCGGGCGCTCCATTTGCCTGCTGCTTACAGGGCCAGGGAGTTCCTTGGCCCCATCAACAGTGGGTGAAGGCGGCGGAGGGGAGGTAGGCTAAAGTCTGCACCCCACTGCTGGGTGCTCTGTTTGCCTGCTGCTGATGGGACTAGGGAGTTCCCTGGACCTGTCAGCAGTGGGCAAAGGCAGCGGAGGGAAGGTAGGCGTAAGCATCTCTCCCCACCACCGGGTGCTCTGTTTGCCCGCCTTCGCCCACTGCTGATGGGGCCAAGGAACTCCCTGGCCCTATAAACAGCAGGTGAATGGAGCACCCAGTGGTGGGGAGGAATGCTTAAGCCTACCTCCCCTCTGACACCTTCGCCCATTGCTGATGGGGCCAGGGAGTTCCCTGTACCATCAGCAGCAGGCAAACATAGTGCCCAGAGGCAGGGTGCAGGTTAACTGGGCCATGGAGGTTTCTGGCCCCATCAGCAGTGGGCGAAGGTGGCATCACTGACCAGATGCCAGGGAGACAGAGAGACTCCCCCATCTCCCTAGCATCAGGTGAAAAGGAGGCAGCAGCTGGGGGGGGTAGTTTAAACTGGCCATCCCCACTGACTGACCCGATGCCGGGGAGACGGAATTCCCCCGCTTCCCCCCATTGGGTTAAGAGGAAGCTGTGGGGCCAGGGAAGCTTTGATGTATACCGAATCTTTTAGGAGCATTTCAAAGTGGGCCAAGAAGCAATTTCTGAAGCGGATTTCCACTTTGGAAATTGCTTATTTCTGACTCTTTTTCCTGTTTCGTAATTTACGAAGGGGGAAAACCGAATCTCTTTTTGCTGCACACCCCTCGTCATCACTACTGTGCCCAGGTCTGCAGGGATGGTCACCTTTCCCTTGGACTCGGGATACTCTCTGTCCCCTATTTTTAGTAGGAGTTTAGAGAATTTCCCAGCTGACACCTCGCCTCTCAAGTGGACCCTCATGTTCCTTCTTAGTGAGAGTTTCCTGATGTGGGGCCACAAATATGATGGCACACAGAAACCTCATCAGCTCAACTTCCCCTTTGGACTACTGCCAGAGTCTGCTGGAAATCTCCAGCCAGCTGCATGGTGACTCCCCCATCATTCTCTCATTGCCCCTGACATCTTTGAGGGTTATGTTCAGTGCCTCAAAACATCCCTTGTGTGCCATGGTGCTCTCATCCCAAACAATGAGCTTACAGTGCTGCAGCACTTGGGCCATGTTGCTTTCCTTTGAGATGCTGATCAGGGGTGTTTCTGCATGGATGAGGTTAAGAGGCAGCTTGAAGGTAGCGAAGGATTATCTGCCATGCCTGAGTGAGCCTCAATCTTCCAGGGAAGTGAGCGCTTCTCTATTCGTCTTCCAGGATTGCTTTGCTCATAGAGAGAGTCTGCTGCTATGTGCACCATGGGGTGATCTTGCTGGTACTTGGCCACTGCTATTTGGTGCACTGCAGGAGTAGGATGTGCATATTTCTTTGCCGCATCTCTAAGTTGTTTCCTCCTTTTAGTGTCGGTGTATCTTGCACGACACCTGCCAGAAGGCTTCTTGGCAGCAGTAAGTGGTGATGGCTGTGAGAGATGTGAGGTGGAGTTGGACTGAGGGAGGGGTGGAGTAGTGGGCACTTTGTCAGATTCATGTGAGAGGTTCGCACTGTAATGGCCCCTAGAAAGGTCATGCACCATCTCCCCATGAACATTTAAAAATTCAGTTGCCATACTGACTTTTATATAAAATCCCTGTTCAGATGTCTTGTACTGTCTTTCTTCAACTGTCTACAGTTTCCTTTACCTGATTTTTACCTCAGAACACAGATTTCCACAGCTGACCAATCAGGCTGGGGGTGGGGGTGAACAGGCAGGAGCCTGCTAGCCACAAAGGAAAGCCAGGACTCATAGGGAGATTGGCAACCCTAGAGGGGAAGACTGGAAGGTGTATTTTTACCTCAGGACACATTCAATGACTCACAGCAGCAACTAGGGATGTGCGTTTCGGCATTCAGAATGCCGAAAGAATGCCGAAACAAAAGTGTTTCGGCATTCTTCAGGAATCCCGAAACGTTTCGGGGAATGCCGAAACGTTTCGGGATAGCCGAAAGAAAAAGCCGAAACGTTTCGGGATTCTTTCGGCATTCTTTCGGCATTAGAGAATCGCCATTTTGTTTTTGCTAGCCGTTTGCCTTAGCAAGCGGCTAGCAAAATCCTGCTGGAAGCAAAGGCTTCCTGCAGGCTCTTAGAAGAGGGGAGGGGGGGAGAAGGAGTGAATCACTCACTCCTTCTGTCACCCCCCACCCCTCTTGCAAAGGAGGATAGGGAATCCTGCTTTGCCTTGCAAATGCAAGGTGCAACATTGCATTGCACTTTGCATTTGCAAAGCAGCAGAGATTCCCGCCAAAACTAACAGGTAGGGGAGGGGGAGCAGGAGGAGGGTGGCTCTTGGAGTGTGGGTGGGGAAAGGCAGGGGAGGGGGGACTTTAGGAGTCACCAATCCCACTGCTGCATTCTCATGCCAGCCAATAGATTTAAATCTTTGGCTGAGGCTGCAGCAGGGGATTTAAATTTGGAGCAAGACTGTCTGGAACACTTCTGTTGCTGCTGCTGCTGAGCTGTGACCGAGAGAGGAGAAGAAGAGAGACTGCACCTGGAGCCTGGAGGACATCTGCCTGGAGGATCAACTGTGCTGGACATCCTGAGAGGACACCTGGTAGGCCTTTTTTAAATTTTTGTAAATTTTTTTGATGCTGGGCAATGTGCTGCTGTGGCCTGCCTCTGCAAAAAGGTGTTGCAGTTTATTCTTGGCATGGCCTGGGGGACAGGTTGGGTAGACAATGTTTGATGGTGGGGTGGGGGTTTCAGCATTGGTTGTTGTGCTTGCCTTCTTTAAGCTTGATCTACTGTTTTAAGATTAAAACAAGAGTGTGCCAGCTTTGGGCCTACACAGGCCAGAAGCCTTTCTTCTGGCTGGCTCTCACAGTTGTGCTTCACAATCTGGAATGGTGTGGCTTGTTTTTCTGTGTCTGGTCCCCTGCTTGCAAGGATTCCCAACAGGCTCCGTCCTGATCAACTGTGCCAGCCTGTGGGCCACACACAGGTATGCTGCTTTGGCCAAGGTAACCCTTTTTGGTTGCTGGCCTGGCACTCACAGTTGTGCTCCACAATCTGGAATGGTGTGGCTTGTTTTTCTGTGTCTGGTCCCCTGCTTGCAAGGATTCCCAACAGGCTCCGTCCTGATCAACTGTGCCAGCCTGTGGGCCACACACAGGTATGGCCTGGGGGACAGGTTGGGCAGACAATGTTTGATGGTGGGGGGGGGGGGTTCAGCATTGGTTGTTGTGCTTGCCTTCTTTAAGCTTGATCCACTGTTTTAAGATTAAAACAAGAGTGTGCCAGCTTTGGGCCTACACAGGCCAGAAGCCTTTCTTCTGGCTGGCTCTCACAGTTGTGCTTCACAATCTGGAATGGTGTGGCTTGTTTTTCTGTGTCTGGTCCCCTGCTTGCAAGGATTCCCAACAGGCTCCGTCCTGATCAACTGTGCCAGCCTGTGGGCCACACACAGGTATGCTGCTTTGGCCAAGGTAACCCTTTTTGGTTGCTGGCCTGGCACTCACAGTTGTGCTCCACAATCTGGAATGGTGTGGCTTGTTTTTCTGTGTCTGGTCCCCTGCTTGCAAGGGTTCCCAACAGGCTCCGTCCTGAACAACTGTGCCAGCCTGTGGGCCACACACAGGTATGGCCTGGGGGACAGGTTGGGCAGACAATGTTTGATGGTGGGGGGGGGGGTTCAGCATTGGTTGTTGTGCTTGCCTTCTTTAAGCTTGATCTACTGTTTTAAGATTAAAACAAGAGTGTGCCAGCTTTGGGCCTACACAGGCCAGAAGCCTTTCTTCTGGCTGGCTCTCACAGTTGTGCTTCACAATCTGGAATGGTGTGGCTTGTTTTTCTGTGTCTGGTCCCCTGCTTGCAAGGATTCCCAACAGGCTCCGTCCTGATCAACTGTGCCAGCCTGTGGGCCACACACAGGTATGGCCTGGGGGACAGGTTGGGCAGACAATGTTTGATGGTGGGGGGGGGGGGGGGTTCAGCATTGGTTGTTGTGCTTGCCTTCTTTAAGCTTGATCCACTGTTTTAAGATTAAAACAAGAGTGTGCCAGCTTTGGGCCTACACAGGCCAGAAGCCTTTCTTCTGGCTGGCTCTCACAGTTGTGCTTCACAATCTGGAATGGTGTGGCTTGTTTTTCTGTGTCTGGTCCCCTGCTTGCAAGGATTCCCAACAGGCTCCGTCCTGATCAACTGTGCCAGCCTGTGGGCCACACACAGGTATGCTGCTTTGGCCAAGGTAACCCTTTTTGGTTGCTGGCCTGGCACTCACAGTTGTGCTCCACAATCTGGAATGGTGTGGCTTGTTTTTCTGTGTCTGGTCCCCTGCTTGCAAGGATTCCCAAGAGGCTCCGTCCTGATCAACTGTGCCAGCCTGTGGGCCACACACAGGTATGGCCTGGGGGACAGGTTGGGCAGACAATGTTTGATGGTGGGGGGGGGGGTTCAGCATTGGTTGTTGTGCTTGCCTTCTTTAAGCTTGATCCACTGTTTTAAGATTAAAACAAGAGTGTGCCAGCTTTGGGCCTACACAGGCCAGAAGCCTTTCTTCTGGCTGGCTCTCACAGTTGTGCTTCACAATCTGGAATGGTGTGGCTTGTTTTTCTGTGTCTGGTCCCCTGCTTGCAAGGATTCCCAACAGGCTCCGTCCTGATCAACTGTGCCAGCCTGTGGGCCACACACAGGTATGCTGCTTTGGCCAAGGTAACCCTTTTTGGTTGCTGGCCTGGCACTCACAGTTGTGCTCCACAATCTGGAATGGTGTGGCTTGTTTTTCTGTGTCTGGTCCCCTGCTTGCAAGGATTCCCAACAGGCTCCGTCCTGAACAACTGTGCCAGCCTGTGGGCCACACACAGGTATGGCCTGGGGGACAGGTTGGGCAGACAATGTTTGATGGTGGGGGGGGGGGGGTTCAGCATTGGTTGTTGTGCTTGCCTTCTTTAAGCTTGATCTACTGTTTTAAGATTAAAACAAGAGTGTGCCAGCTTTGGGCCTACACAGGCCAGAAGCCTTTCTTCTGGCTGGCTCTCACAGTTGTGCTTCACAATCTGGAATGGTGTGGCTTGTTTTTCTGTGTCTGGTCCCCTGCTTGCAAGGATTCCCAACAGGCTCCGTCCTGATCAACTGTGCCAGCCTGTGGGCCACACACAGGTATGGCCTGGGGGACAGGTTGGGCAGACAATGTTTGATGGTGGGGGGGGGGGGTTCAGCATTGGTTGTTGTGCTTGCCTTCTTTAAGCTTGATCCACTGTTTTAAGATTAAAACAAGAGTGTGCCAGCTTTGGGCCTACACAGGCCAGAAGCCTTTCTTCTGGCTGGCTCTCACAGTTGTGCTTCACAATCTGGAATGGTGTGGCTTGTTTTTCTGTGTCTGGTCCCCTGCTTGCAAGGATTCCCAACAGGCTCCGTCCTGATCAACTGTGCCAGCCTGTGGGCCACACACAGGTATGCTGCTTTGGCCAAGGTAACCCTTTTTGGTTGCTGGCCTGGCATTCACAGTTGTGCTCCACAATCTGGAATGGTGTGGCTTGTTTTTCTGTGTCTGGTCCCCTGCTTGCAAGGATTCCCAACAGGCTCCGTCCTGATCAACTGTGCCAGCCTGTGGGCCACACACAGGTATGCTGCTTTGGCCAAGGTAACCCTTTTTGGTTGCTGGCCTGGCATTCACAGTTGTGCTCCACAATCTGGAATGGTGTGGCTTGTTTTTCTGTGTCTGGTCCCCTGCTTGCAAGGATTCCCAACAGGCTCCGTCCTGATCAACTGTGCCAGCCTTCGGCCCACACACAGGCCTGCTGCTCCGGCTCTGGTAACCCTTCCCGTTTGCTGGCCTGGCACTCACTGTTTTGCTTCACATTCAGGTTGTTTATCGTTGGTGGACCTCTTCTGGACTGGACTGCACTTGGTGGACATCGGCCTGCAGATCTCTGCGTGGAGGATCAACATTGCTGGACATCTGCAGTGGTGGACTGGTAGGGTTGTTGTAAAATTTGGTTTTTGAGCTTATGTCTGCTGCTGTGCCTACCTGCGAGCATATGCTTTGGCTCTGTTTTTATGGCTTGGGCTGGGGGGGGGGCATTTTCTGGTTGGGCAAGAGGATATTGTTTGGGGGTTAGGGGGGCCAGCATTGATCGCAGTGCCTGCTTTCTTTCATGTTTCATTTTTCAAGTTTGAGTGTGGGGTGGGCATGAACTACTGTTTCACAGGACTAAAAAATGAGTGTGCCAGCTTTTGGCCTGCAAAGGCCAGAAGCTCTGCTGGGTGGATGTGTTTTGTTTTGCTGCTGGTTGGCCCTAGCCTTTCAGGGGGGGGGCTGACCTGGCTTGTGCAACGGGGCCTTGAATTTTGGGGGTTGCGTGTGCGGCGTGTGGTGTTGACTCTGCTAACATTTCCAATTTTCTTGACAGCATCGTGGAGGAGAGGAGGACCAGCTGCAAGACCGCCTGAACATTGCTGGACTGCAGGACTGGTGTTAGTGTGAGCGAGTCCGGGTTCACATTTGGGTGGCCTTGGGGGTGGGTTCTTGCTAGCTTGGGAGGGGGGAGGCTCATCTTCAAAACACCACATCCACACCCCACACCGACATACCACAGATACATTGGTCCCGCTAAATAGTGTCTCTTAGGTAGGTAGGCCAGTTGGTAGGTGATCAGTGGATAATTGCCCTCAACATAATTATTAGGGAAACCGAGCCTAGTTTTTTTTAAAAAACTAAATAGGGACTCAGCAGGGAAAGCATTAGTGAGTGAGTGTTAGGTTTGAATTCTATATATATATATATATAAAAAAAATTTGTAATAGCTGTCAATAGGCTTCCCATTAGTGCCCCCATAACTAGGGTTCCACTGCCCATCTCTGGCACCCGTGGTGGTGCCAGGCCGGCCCGGGCATACTAGTGTGTGAGTGTTTAAGGCTTTGTCACCTGTTATTGGGGTTTAGGGCCAGCTCAATTCCAGAGGAATTCAGCTGATTGGCAGGCTCAGGTTCCCTGACATAAATAGGGTTGCTTAAAAAGGCACTTGATTGTTCATCTCCAAGTCACAGAGCCACTAGAAGCACAGATTTAGAGCAGGTTAGTTAGGTCTTGAAAACAAAGTTGACCTTTGTTTTCTAAATCTTTTCTGATTAGTTAGGGTTGAATTTGGGAGGGGAAAGTATGTCAGAGAGGAAAGCAGAGAGGGGCCCCGGGGGAAAGGCTAGGGAGAAATCTAGAGGGGAGGAGGGGAGGGGGAGGGGGACTGCTGCGGCAGCCCCCCCATCTGAGCGGAGGAGGCCCTCCCCTGCGCTGCTGCCGTTCACCAGCCTGGCTTCTGGTGACAGGAAGAGGGTTCGCAAGACTCTCTTTCCTGAGGCAGCTGCTGGAGGGCCACCCCCAACCCGGGTGCGTGAGGCAGGGGCTGGCACTGGGCGGGGGCCTGCTGCTGAGGCTCCTCCTCCTCCAGTGGTTGCGAGCCAGCTGCTGGAGGAGGGACAGCATGTGGTGTCTCCTGGGATGGGCGCGGAGCACATGACTTTCCCTGCGCTCCCGCTCACCCCAGGAACCCGGAGGATGTTGGAGGAACTGCCCGTGAGACCCCCCCTGGGGCGGTCCACCCCAGTTTCCTCTGAGGCCAGCAGCAGGCCTCTCGCGGCTGTGCAGGAGGAGAGGATGCGGGAGGAAGAGGCAGAGACTGTGGTGGAAGAGCCCACATCTCTGCCCCTTCAGCCTCGTCCATCCCCACCTGCCCGGCCGAGAGTGGGACACGGTGTGTCCGGCCAGAGCACCTCACAGGAGGTGCCTCAGGGTGATCCGGAAAGCGCTTCTCCTGGGAAGCGTGGGTTGCCCTTTTCCTCCGAAATCTGGAAGCACTTCCAGGCAGCGGAGGATCCCCGAGCAGCCCTGTGCCTGCATTGTAGGCAGCGCGTCAGCCGTGGCAAAGATGTGTGGCATCTCTCCACGTCTGGGATGAGGTACCATATGAAGAGGCACCACCAGGCGGTGCTTCTTCGGGAGGAGGGTTCGAGTGGCGCCGCACGGCCGCCAGCTAGCCAGAAGGAGGCAGGCTCCTCTGGTGCTCTCCCCCTAAGGGTACCTGCAGGAAAGGGACGCCAAGCCTCTCTCCCGGAGATGCTTGGTATGCAGGGCGCTAGTGTGCCCAGAGAGGGGATCCGGAGGGCGAGCAGGTGCATCACGCGCCACATCGTCAACATGATAGCAGTGGATGGGCAACCGTATTCCATAGTTGAAGACTTCGGCTTCTCAGGGCTGCTCCAAGATTGCTTTCCCTGGTACGCCGTCCCTGCTCGCACGTCGTTGAGCAGATCGGTGGTGCCCTCGTTTTACAGGGCTGCCAGGGATCATGTGAAGGCACAGCTGTCCCGGGTTGCCGGGAGAACTGTGCACTTCACATCGGACATCTGGACCTGCCCAAGTGTGCAGCAAGCGTACCTCTCGCTTACTGCTCACTGGTGGGAACCCGAGTCGGTTCTGGGTGGGGGCCGGGGGGAGGTGCCTAGCACAGCTAGACAGGGAAGGATGCGAGACCGCCAGGCCGGCTACTGCAAGGCCTTGCTTCACGCCGAGGTGCTCGACGTGTCCCACACGGCGGAGAACATCGCTGCCACCTTAAGGAGACAGTTGGATGAGTGGATAGGCCAGGGACCCGCCACCGTGGGATGCATGGTGACGGACGGTGGCAAGAACATGAGGGCAGCGGCGCATCTAGTGAGCCGAGAGAGCGTCTACTGTGCCGCTCACAAGCTTCACCTAGTGGTGAGAGATGCGCTGGGGTTGGGCTCCTCGAAGGAACCCGTGGATACCCGGACCCGTGAACTCCAGTTACTTGTCCAGAAATGTCGGAGGCTCACGGGTCACTTCTCGCGCAGCGTGAAGGCCACGCACGAACTGCGCCAGACACAGGTCAGGACAGGTGTGCCAGAGCACGCTCTGATCACTGACGTCAGCACTCGCTGGAACTCCACCTGCGCCATGCTTGAGCGCTTGGTGGAGCAGAAGGCCGCACTCCACGCGTGGCTCTCCGAGAACCGCGGTGCGAGTCAGGTGGGTGAGTTCAGCCGGGAGGATTGGCTCACCATCACCCAGACAGTGGAGGTCCTGAAGCCCTTCAAGGACTTCACTGTGGCGGTCTCGTCAGACACGGCGACCCTCGGTCTGGTCATTCCCCTGGTGCACACGCTCCAGAGGAATCTGGCCACCCTTGCAGACCGGGTCGCGCCCCGTGCTGACCTTGTTCCAGCGGTGCGCGCATTAGTGAGAAGGCTGCAGCAGGGCATAGCTGCCAGGCTAACTCCTCTCACTAAGGAAGAGTCATACATGTTGGCGACCATGTGTGACCCGCGCATAAAGGGCACTTTCGCCGAGCGGGACGGGAACCTCACCCAAGCCAGAGACGGCCTCTGCTCTTGGGTGAGGCGCAGGCAGGCCAAGAGGGGACGCCTGTTGACAGGGGGGACGCAAGAGGGGCCCTGCCGTGCGGGTCCCTCTGACGCCCCCTCTGCGCAGGCCCCCCCCGAGGCCACCACCGGAGTGCCGATGGAGATGGAGATGCTCCGGTGGGCCCTCGTCCCCTCTGGGGTCGTGAGGACCGTGAGAGAGGATCCGGCGGAGGCGATGGTCAGGGACTACCTCGCGGAGCCCTGCGAGTCGCTCTCCACCGATCCGCTCAGCTACTGGGCCAGGAAGGAGTCGGTCTGGCCGGACCTCTCCCTCGAGGCGCAGCGGCTGCTCTCATGCCCTCCGACGAGCGTGGAGAGCGAGCGCGTCTTTTCACATGCGGGCGACATTGTCGGCCCACATCGCACTCGCCTTCTCCCATGGAGAGTCGAGCAGTTGACCTTCCTGAAGGTCAACTCTCGCCTCTTCGATTTCTCAGGACTGGACTTCCAGAGTGACTGAGGTGAGCCCAACTTGTGGCCTGCATCCTCTATGAGTCCAATCCTTTGGAATCGCGCTCTCCCCTGTATAAAACCCTGTATATACAGTTAAAACCGGCCAGTAGAGGGAGGGTGGTTAGGAACCAGTGGCAAAGGGAAAACACCCAGCAATTTGAAAGCCCCCCCCCAGGGTATTCAAAACATCTCCCATCACTGAGACATACCCTGTGGGACCAAATTTATTATGAAAAATAATGCCCCAGAAACGTGGATTGCTACTGGAGAGAGAAACAGGTTAGATAGGGATTGCTTAGGTGTTTTTATCAGATGAAATCCTTGTAAAAAAAAATTGAAGAAGAATTGTTGTACTGTTTTTTGAAAGTTGATGTTCTGTTCATGTAAAAAAAAGAAAAAAAACCCCAAAAATGTTGTGATTATGTTTTTTAAAAGTTGATTGAATGTTCATGTAAAAAAAAGAAAAAAACCCCAAAAAAATGTTGTGATTATGTTTTTTAAAAGTTGATTGAATGTTCATGTAAAAAAAAGAAAAAAACCCAAAAAAAATGTTGTGATTATGTTTTTTAAAAGTTGATTGAATGTTCATGTAAAAAAAAGAAAAAAACCCAAAAAAAATGTTGTGATTATGTTTTTTAAAAGTTGATTGAATGTTCATGTTTAAAAAAAGGAAAAAAACCCAAAAAAAATGTTGTGATTATGTTTTTTAAAAGTTGATTGAATGTTCATGTTTAAAAAAAAAAACCCAAAAAAATGTTGTGATTATGTTTTTTAAAAGTTGATTGAATGTTCATGTTTAAAAAAAAAAAAATTGATGTTAATGTTGGGTTTGCATGGTTGGGGGATGCGGGAAGAGTGGTGGATGGGCACCGGCCAATGATGATCTCTCGCAGATGTTCCCAGGTAAATTCTGAGGCTGGTGTGGGGGTGGGGGGAGACCTCTGCAGAACTGCTCCAGAAATACCATTGTCCAGTGCCTTGGAAGTGCCCAGTTCAGCTTTGTGTGTCTGAACTGAAAGCACAGCCACAGGAAATGACATAGGTTCTGCTGGACCCTGTTGCAGTGGTTCCCCCCCATTAAGTCGTTTTATGGAGGGAGAGTTGTATTAGGCTGGTAGTTATGATCATCTTCTGTTTCCATGCCCTGTTGTGCCCGCTCACTATGTAACCTGTGGAAATGTTCAAAACTTTACTGTTTGTCCATTTCAAAAGAAAAATTGTTTTTAAGATTCTCTGATGTGTAGTTAATTGTGTTGTGTTGTGCTGTGAGGGACAATAAGTGTAATATGTTGTGATTTGTTGACCACTTGTAATTTGAAAATGAGAAAATAAAGGTTTTTTAAACTTAATGATTGTGTGTCTGTGTTCCCTTCTTTGATGGGAGGTTGGTTCCCAGCATAGGGAACAATGGGGCAGGCTGGCCAGCCTGTTCCTGGGGTACTCGGTGTGGGGCAGCTGAGGGTGGTTTTGGTTCTGAGAGGGGCTGAGTGGAGGATTTGGGTCTGTGTGTGGCAGCTGGGGTGGGGGAACTGGGTTTGTGTGGGGCTGTAAGGAGTGGACTATGGGGGATGAGAGCACTGGTCGTCCTTTGTGCCCAAGTAGGCCCCTGCTACTGTCCTGGTGTGGGCTTCCATGCCTCTATCAGTTGCTGGCCCTCCTTTGCCATCTTTTTCAGAAATTTTCCTAGGGCTGCCAAACTCCTGGTTGGGCTTGAGTTCAGGTTAGAGAGAGTAGTTCCCTACAGAGAAACTGGCTGCTTCCAAGGGCAATCTCTTTAGAGGGCAAATGCGGACCATGGATTCTGGGGGAGATCCCTACTCAGATTTTCCTTTCCACAAGTCCCACCCCCAAATTGCCAGTAACTTCCAAGGCCAGAGTTTGCCACCCCAGAGAGATCCCGTTCCCACCCTCTTAGCCTTGGCATGAAAGTTGTAGCCCCCATGGAACACTTCCAGGTTCCTGATTCCAAGCCCAATTACACCACTGTAAGACAATCCAGACCTCCATCAAAAATGGATTTTAAGTAGCAGTGGGATTGGGCTGCATTTCAGTCATTCACATATCTGGTTGTGTTCCCAAACATTTAGCTTATGTTTTTTTAAATCAGCGTATGGCACTTAAAGACACTTTTAAATGGTTCTAAAAACATATTTTTATTATGAAGTATTTAATGTGGCATTGATCAAGGGCAGGCCTTTTGGCCAAATGAGCAGTATCAGTACAGTAAAATTTAGACAAAGCTCATAGGAAGAAAAAGCATTCACACTGTGAAGTGGGAAGAAAGTTTTAATTTACATGTACCATGGACTCCGAAAAAGACATGTAAGTGGCATCCAGACCAAATCAGGCCTGCTTTCTCCCTTGAAGATATCAATTGATGATAGTGCTTATGTCACATCATGAGAAGACAAGGTTCACTAGAAAAGACAATAATGCTAAGAAAAATTGAAGGCAGTAGGGAAAAGAAGAATACCCTAGATGTGGTAGATTGACTTCGGTTTGCAATACATGGACAAGGTTTTTGGGATACTGTGGAGCTCAATATAATTCTAAAGTACACCACAAGTGATTTGAATGCATAAAACATACAGACACATACACATAAAATGTATATACCCCCTCCCCACCAAATTAAAGGTTTATCTTATGCCCCGGTTTTCTCCCCCATGGGAACCTAGAGTGGTTTATACATTGCTGTTCTCCCTTGATTTGTTTCACCCTCATCACAACCAGGCTAACAATAGACAGCTGCTCCATGCCTCACATTGGAGTGACTACATCCACCGATGGCCTTCTTAGTTGTATGAGGGGGTGGAGGGGGGGGGGAGGAAGGAAACAACGCACTCCTGCCCACTCTATCTGGGGCCTAGGTGACCAAATTGCTTGGCCTTGGCAAGGAGCCAGTGGTGGGGCGGCACTGGTTCTGGGGCCCCGTCCAGAACATTTGTCCAGGGCCCCAAAATCACCTAGACTGCCTCTGGAAAACACAACACAATTGTTTACTTAGGCTGAGCCAAGAACATCCATCAAGCCTACAAGGCACAGAATCAGAGTCTGCCAGATTCTAGACCAACTCTCTAGCCATTGCACTACAGTGGATATCTAAAAATTGTTCATACCCCCACCAGCAACTTGAACATTTTTCTCCAAAAGGCACACAACTTGGCTGGGTCTCAAAAAGGACTATGATGCATGGGCCTGTCAATGCATACTGGTACTAAGGCTCTGGCCGGGGGGAGGGGGGCATTGTGCCAATGCCACCCTGGCTTTGGAAGGGGACAGTAAAATAGAAGAAATAATCTAGGTTCAGTGCCTCCCCCCCTTCTCTGTCTCTCTCTCTCTCTATAATGTGAGTGAAAACATTACTATACCATCACTGAAGCCTACAGGATACTTAGGGTCTGTTCACACACGCATGATCATTTCATGGCAATGCTCTGGCATGATGATGTCTGTTCTAGGAAGTGATGTGATCATCACACAAGGCTGGGGAGCACGCACAATTCACAGCAGGCAGATTTGGGCCACAAGGGATCCTGCTTTGGCCTGTAGGGCCCAAATCAGCCCACTGCAAAGCACAGGAATACTCTCAGGGCAGCCAGATGACATCAGTGACATCACGGCAGCAGCCCCTGGAGCGTACCTTGAAGGCTCATTCACTGACTTTCCCCCTTCGGGGTGATAGGTGAGAGTGGGGGATCCCCCACCAAGGGGAAACGGATCCCTAATTGTGTCTGAGGTTGTGGAAATCAAATGGGTCATTACCTCCATATTGCTTCTGTCTTTGAGGGACTTACATGAACATTATATTTAACTCCAGATTTCTTGATTGTCAAGGAATGCATGTGGTGGGGGGTGGTGGGAAGGGTGGGAGAAGGGCCCCTGAGGGTAAGGGTGGCATTTGGCATGCAAAATGCCACCCCTGGCAAGACAAGCCTCCCCCAGCTGTCAGTGGTAGAGATGAGAGCAGAGCACCTACTTGGGGAGGCCATGAAATGGCCCCCCCAAGTGGGAGCAGGCTGAGCCTTGGTGGGGGGGTGGGAGGAAGGGTGGGAGAAGGGCCCCAGAGGGTTGGGGGGGGGGATTTTGTTGCAGTGGTTCCCCCCCATTAAGTCATGTTATGGAGGGAGAGTTGTATTAGGCTGGTAGTTATTATGATCATCTAGTGTGGGCTTCTGTTTCCATGCCCTGTTGTGCCCGCTCACTATGTAACCTGTGGAAATGTTCAAAACTTTACTGTTTGTCCATTTCAAAAGAAAAATTGTTTTTAAGATTCTCTGATGTGTAGTTAATTGTGTTGTGTTGTGCTGTGAGGGACAATAAGTGTAATATGTTGTGATTTGTTGACCACTTGTAATTTGAAAATGAGAAAATAAAGGTTTTTTAAACTTAATGATTGTGTGTCTGTGTTCCCTTCTTTGATGGGAGGTTGGTTCCCAGCATAGGGAACAATGGGGCAGGCTGGCCAGCCTTCTCTGCAGGTGGTGGGGGGGTCAGGGGGGTGGTTGTCTGTGTGCCAGGGCAGGTGCTCTTTCCCAGGGACGATTTGGCACTGCCACCATTGTGGCACCCTTGTCTGTGCAGAACTGCCCTGGGAAAGAGAGCTTAGGGGTTCCCAAAAGGGGAGGGCAGGCCAGCCTGTTCCTGGGGTTATGGTGGGTGTGGGGCAGGTGGGGGTTGATTTGGGTCTGTGAGGGGCTACTGGGGGGATTTGGGTCTGTGTGTGGCAGCTGGGGGGGAATTGGGTTTGTGTGGGGCTGTGAGGGGTGGACTTTGGGGGCTGAGGGGACCTACTTGGGGAGGCCATGAAATGGCCCCCCAAGTGGGAGCAGGCTGAGCCTTGGTGGGGGGTGGGAGGAGGGGTGGGAGAAGGGCCCCTGAGGGCTGGGGGGCATTTTGCATGCAAAATGCCACCCCTGGCAACACAAGCCTCCCCCAGCTGTCAGTGGTAGAGATTAGAGCACCTACTTGGGGAGGCCATGAAATGGCCCCCCAAGTGGGAGCAGGCTGAGCCTTGGTGGGGGGTGGGAGGAGGGGTGGGAGAAGGGCCCCTGAGGGTAGGGGGGCATTTTGCATGCAAAATGCCACCCCTGGCAAAGGAAGCCTGCCTCTTCATTTTTTCCCCATAGGAAATAATGAAGAAAGATTAGCAGCAGCATGCTAACAATATGCTGCTCCTTTGCTTTCTTATGGGGAGGATGGGGGGGACCTGCTTTGGGGGGCCATAACATGGCCCCCCAAAGTCCAATCTGTCTGAAACTTGGGTGGTTGTTAGAGAAGGGTTAGAGGAAGGTCCCCACCAATTTTGGGCTTATTAGGTGGGAAAATGCCTCCTCCAGGCGTCCTGAAAGACGGAGGCATTTTCCCAAAAAAAACCCCCGAAAGAATGCCGAAAGAATGCCGAAAGAATCCCGAATCCCGAATCCCGAAAGAGATTCTTGTTTCGGCTTTCGGCTTTAACGGTAGAGAATCTTGTTTCGGGTAATCCCGAAACAAGAAAGCCAAAAGTTTTTTCCTTGCACACCCCTAGCAGCAACTGTATATTGTTTAGAATGTTGGGGTGAAGACCAATCAGGCCGCATATGCAAATAACATCAGAGAAGAGTGGCTGAGTTGGCAGTAGGCGGGGGGGGGGGAGCAGCCTGCCAGCCACACAAGGAAGCTGTATCCCTATGGGAAAGCAAATTTTACCCCTTTTTACCCCATTAGGGGAAGAATTTCTTAAAATCCCTTCTTAGTGAGTCTTTACATTGTGAAAGGAATGTTCTCCCCAATCTCATGTTTCTAGGTCCAGGGGTTTGGGCTGGGCATTGATGAGCCTGTGAAGATACTTATCTTTATATATATAGACTAGCTTGATACCTGTGCTTCACTATGGTATTTAACTACTTTAAATCCAGTTATAATACTTACCGGTAGAGATGGGCATGATCCGCATTACGATCGACCCCCCCCCCCCCATGATAATGGTGATCACGCGATCATGACCCGGTGGAGCGTTATCGTCCACGGCCAACGATTAAGCTATCGGGAGGGGCCTGGATCGGGGCAATCGGGCTCAGATCGGGGATCCAGACACTCAGGTGCCAGCAATCTATTCCCCTGGCAATGGAGCCAGGGGAATGCCTGAGCTCTGTTTGCACTCCTTCTGTCACCCTGGAAACCCACATGGAAGCCCAGCTTTCCTTGATCAGCAGGGCTTCCTTCCAACCATGGAGCAGCAAAGCAGTCACCAGTTGGGAGAAGACACCCAGGGGAGGGAGGGGGAAGGGGGTGTTCTGTAGCCATGGGCACTCCAGTCTCATCCCTGCAAACCCTGATAGGCAGCTCTGACGGCCAAACACAGACGGCCAAACACAAACACAGATGCCACCGGCATCACCCACCGTTCCTATATAGCTGGGAACAGTGGGGCACCCTCCGCTTTTGCCTCCACAATCCATGATCCACGGATCGGGAACGGGAGATGCTCGGTGCGGGTCGTTAAATCGGGATCGTCGCCAGCACCGAACCACGATCAGCTTGATCGTTAATTTTTTTTGGATCGTGCCCATCTCTACTTATGGGTATATACCATTTTTTGATTTGTGGGGGTTTTTTTTAAGTTGCTTTTGTAGTATAATAGCATAGCACCCAAGCTTCACAAAGGTGTTTGAATAAAGTGAAGCGTGTTATCCCTATTTAGGAGTTTTGTACTGTCTTTCTTCAACTGGCTGCACTTTCCTTTACCTGATTTTTACCTCAGAACACAGATTTCCTCAGCTGACCAATCGGGGGGGGGGGGGGTGCAAGCACGCAGGAGCCTGCCAGCCACACAGGAAATCCAGGGCCCACAGGGAGAGTGGCAACCCTAGGGAATTTTAGGGGAAGACTGGGAGGTACGTTTTTCCTCAGGACACATTCAATGACTCCCAATAGCAACTGCATACTGTTTAGAATGTGGGGGGTGAGGACCAATCAGGCCATATACACAAATGACCTCTGTGTTTCAACTGTCTCTGGCAGGAGGGATGAGGTGTAGAATGTTGTGAGCCCAATGAACCCACATATGCAAATGACCTTGAAAGGCTGGTCCAATCAGTAAAGAGTGGCCTTGCTGGAAGTGGGCAGGGGAGCAAGCAGGCAGTAGCCTGCCAGCCACACAGGGAAGCTGTGTCCCTTTGAGAAAACACATTTGACCCCCCCTTTTACCCCCTTGGGGGTGAATTTCTTAAAATCCCTTCTTAGTGGGTGTTTACATCATGAAAGGAATATTTCCCCCAAATTTCATGTTTCTAGGTCCAGGGGTTTGGGCTGGGTGTTGATGAGTCAGTCAGGACACTTGTCTTTATATATACAGATTATAAGAATGGGAATTATAAACTATACAACAGAATGAAGAAGAGCATCCTAACAGATCAAAAACAGAAGGGTTCAGTGTGCATGTAAACATGCATGCACAACAATATGCATATTCTCTTCATTTGTGTTATGCCACACCTAGCAGCTATTTCAATCTGAAAATAATTAGAACATTAGCTATTCATACTTATATATTAAATGGAAATATGATAAATGGTTTTCCATTGTCCCTGGAATCAAATTGTTCAGAAGAATGTTATGCACATAGTTATTATAGTTTAAATGACTCTACAAAAATATGAAGCAATGGGATAGAAGGCATTTTTGGTCTCCTTTATATGAAGATTCATTCAGGCTGAAAGCTTGATCCAAGTCTTCCTACTACATTTGTCTTCATGAGTTAGCGAGCAAGGTTAATATTTTATGTCCAGCAACCTTTCTCTTGGAACATTCCCAGGCAATATTCAAGAAGGCAAATTTATAGGACAAAGAAGTTTATGGACAGATTACACATATTCATGAGGAATAGATCCTTTGATGGACTAGCCATGGTGACCAGGGAGAATCTCCACATCCAGAGGCAGAGGACATCAGATAAAGTGCTGGGGGCAGTATAGTGGGAAAGTCTTTTGTGGTATTTTGGTCAGATCACTGGACAACCGGTTGGCTGCTGTGTGATTCTGGACTAGGAGATTTTCTGCATGCTCAGCTTACTACTTATTTTCTAGGCATCCCCAGGCAATACACTGACATCACTTCTGAGCACACGGGGAGTGATATCAATGGATTGCCAGCAACATTACTGGTGAGCCCCCTCTGCAACCTAGTAAGCTCTTCCTATCCCCACAGTTTGTCAGGGGAGACACAGCAATGCTAATTGAGACCTAATATCATTGTAATCTGTTTTGCACATGCTGACACTACTAGCACCGGCTTCCATACTTACACTAAATACCTACACAGTTTGGACTGCTTGGAATCCAGCAGAAATCACATGCATCAAATGAACCACCTCTAATCTACTTGAAACAAACTTTTAATACCATGGGGGATTTAATGCCCTGAGATACAGTTCCCTCGATCTGATCCAATGGGTTGGATCCAGACTTGCATAAACAAAAGGTGCTTGTAGAAGCAGATTTTCTACACCTTCCCCATAGCAATTGCCCTCAAAGAAACCATATGCTCCTGTAAACAAGGCACTTCAGGGAACAGGAAGCTGCACTGCAGAGAAGAAACCAGTCAAGGTCACCCCTACTGGATCTTACACAAGCAGAGCACTTGAGTTAACAGGAGGTGACCTAGCCTAATTGCCCCTTCTTGCAGCAGCCCCCTTAGGGTTGCAAACCTCCAGAAGGGGCCTAGAGATCTCCCAGAATTACAACTGATTTCCAGACTGCAGAGATCAGTTCTCCTAGAGAAAATGGCTGCTTTGGAGGGCGGACTCAATGGCATTATACTCTACTGAGGTCCCTTCCCTTTCCAAGCCCCACCCTCCCCTGGCTCTACCCCCAAATCTCCAGCAATTTCGCAACCTAAAGTTGGCACCCTTAGCTCTGGTGCATTTATTTACAAGGATCCTTTGATTCCAGTACATGATAGGGGAGGGGACAGAGAGAAGATGAGGAAGACTCTTTTTTATGAATTCCTTCTCCTTGCACAAGTCTAGATCCACTCCAAAGGTATTAGTAAATCTGAAAGCAAATTCAAATGTAAAGTGACTTTTTCCAGGAAAATGAATCCAGGGATGCTTGAAAAAGGATACAGAAACTAAATTTCACCCTTTCCCACTTCTTGCTCACCCCCTGCTGCCTTGAAAGTATTTGAAACCTGCATAAATTCGCTCTTGTTGAATTGAAGATTTTCTTGGAAACACAGCCTGGCAAGTTATATTGAAACCTATCATAGGTTACACTCATGAGTAAGAAAGATAATGTTTATAGTGAAGCTGATGACTATATTTTAAGAATAGCTAAAGAAAACCTAAAGGTAAAGTGCTTCCTCTAAAGTGGTAATTCACACAGTAATTCTTTTTCATTTTAAAATTGATTCTGCACCCCCGCTTGATGACAGCAGTCATTTCTCAACCCAGCTAGCCTTCTTAACCTTATTGTTGCATGTGAAGGATAACAGTAAGTGCCTATCAGACCAAAATTGATTAGTCAGTAGTAGTCTAGCTATAACGTGGGCTGCACATGAAATTGCAATCTCTGCCTATCATTATATGCAAAATTCATAACACTAAAGAATTGCATTTCCATCTAAAGGCTGATGTGGACCAAGTGCTGCTGCATGCAGATTGTTTTAGAGCATTTGTCATAGCTGTGTGGTTATGCAGCAAGCTGTTCAGTACAATAACTTGCCATGCTCATTGGGCATTTCCCCACATGCCATGGCCAACCTTTATAAAAAGATTTTTGATGTCGTAGAGGGAAATAAATCTTCTAGTCTACATGAAAAGCTCGTGTACATGAATTTCATACTTCTGGAGATGAGCTGGCATGTGGTTCAACAATTCCCACTGTGTTGGACTTAGTTAGAAATAGAGAAGGGCCATGTTCATATTCCACTCAATACAGCTATACAAAGTTGGACATGAGTAAATGATGATCTCCTAAACAAACTAAACTGATGTCACTGAATTTTGTCAGCTTGCCATTTCAATTTGAATATCCTGATTTGATTTCCTTTCTGTGTTGGTGGTAGGGGGGTGGGGGGGCAGAGTGGACATATTTTAGCATATTCTGTTTGACCTGTACAGTTTTCCCTGTAAAATATCTTTTTAATATCTTTTTAATGTTATTTGTGCTTCAATTATGCATAAATTGAATGTAGGAACATGAAAATGGTGTATTTAAAATGCCATAAATGAAACAAAAATTATAAAAGATTTACCAAAGACAGAAACAAAAATGAGGTGGGCTGAAATCTATGACAGGAAAAACAACATAAGAAATTTTTTAAAAAAACCTAAAATGGCAATTTCAGCTTGACATTAGTCATAGAGTCGTTAGGAAGCTAAAATGGAAACGCTGAAAAGCTGAACTGACCACAAATGCCAACCTTTTAGGTAATTTTTTTAAGTGTTTGTAATTAATTTTCCAAACAAATAAATGAATCAGTACTTGAGTAGCTACAAATCTTATTTATCTATAGGGTTGCCGGGTCCCTCTATCCTCCCACCGGGAGGGTTGGGACCTGGCACTTATGTTTTGAAGTTTTGTGTTCAATCTTCATGCATGTGCACAGCATGCACATGCTCCGGTGGCAGCGTGATGACTTCACTTCTGGAAGTGATGTCATCATGCCAGCTGGAGTGCTCCCACGCTCTGCACAGATCCGATTTGGCCTGTTTGGGGCCCAAATTGGCCCCAAACAAAGCGTGGAGACTCTCGCACAGCCGGCATGACTATGTCACTTACAGAAGTGACATCGCTGTGCCAGATGGGAGGGCATGCACGGCACATGCTTCTGCAGTGCCTGCCAGTGATGGGCAAACTTCAAGAGTTTGCCCCCTCTCACCGATTGCTGAGTGATCAGCGGGCAAGGGGGCAAATCCTTGGGAGTTGCCCAGCACCAACAGGCACCTGGGAACCCTATCATTCTAGAGGGCTGGATCCAGCCAGCTTCTTTGCTCCCCCCACTCAATTCCTCTTCTTAATGTATCAGCTATTCCTCATAACATTTGTCCTTGTAGGTTTAATGATTAAGGGTGTGCCTCTAGAAATATCTTGTGATGTTTTCAAATCTGTAACTGTTGAGTGAAATATTTATCATGATTGTGTAGTTTTTCGGAGAGGTATTGCCAGGTTGGACTAGAAATTCATTAATTTTCTTTTGTTCTCATGATTTCCATGGCCTTTTCAATGGGGAAGGGGAGAGAGATCAATTGGAGGCCCTGGGGCAGCACACATTCCTCCCTCCAATCTAAAGAACCCCAAAGTTTCAAGCAGATTAAACAAAGGAGAGTAATTTTACAGACCCCCAAAGTAGGTCTCTCTCAGTGCAGCTGCAATAAGTTCTCTACTACTTCCTAAAGTGGCCATCAAGCAGTAGCCAGCAGAAGAGCAGCCAGCCACCAGCAAAAAAGAAAAGAAAAAAAGCCCTGTCTGCATTCATTTCATTTCCCACTCGTACAGTGACTGACAATAAACAATGTTTTACTTTTGCATTTGCCTTCCTTTTGCCTTCCTTTAGCAAAAAACTTTGCATTTGCCTTCTTTCTTTGTTGTGGTTTGTTGTTTGTTTCCTTTCAGAAAGTGGGGAAGGTTTGTGTTGCATTCCAGCCATCTTTACACTTCCATTATTTCCTTAAGAATTCTAGCTGGACTTGTTCTTTAACCAAATTTCACCTAACTTGCAGTAGGGTGTCTCTGCCCATCCTTCAAAACCACCAAGTTTCAAACGAATTGGGTAAAGTGTTTGAATTCTACAGGCCCCTGAGGAAACTGCCCCCCTTCCATTAGGCTTTTCTACTTTTACAAGAAAAATAAATCTCTCTCCAGCCCACAATGATGGGTGGAAGGGGGAAGGAGGGAAGGAGAATGGCAGCTTGCTGCAGCTTGAATTGGCCGGGAGTGCTCTTTCCTCCTCCCTTGCAATGATCTGATTGGAAGAGACAAATTCAGTACAGACATCCAATGTTGCATTGCTGATAAATGATAGGACTTGGGGAGGGGTGACATGGACTTCATGAGGGAGTGTTTCCATGACTACAAAACAGCCAGGAATCATTTCTGTTCTGGATAGTCACAAGTAAGGTTCAGAAACAGTTTTTTGGGGATTTTTGTGGCTAAGGATTTTGTTTAAACACACTCATGATTAGACATGGGCACGAACGGAAAAAAATTCCCAACACCCTGTTCGTTGTCATCCATGAACAGAACAGAACATGTCCCCTTAATGAACATGTTCGGTGTTCATGTTCATGGCCCTTTAAAGATCCTTTTAAACTATCAGCTGGCAGGTGGTGGTGGGGGTTCCCCCTTGCTGCCTGCCAGCTGATAGTTTAAAGGGCCCTTCCATGCCATGTGCAAGGGGCAGGGCCCTTTAAACACCCCACAACCCCCAGCCCCCACCCCCCCTGCCCCACCTCAGCACCACAGGGCTACTGCTTCTGGGTGTGAGAGGGATGGAGAGATTCTCTCCAACCCTCTGACAGCGGGCAGAGCTGGTGCCATGGGCCACTTCTGCCCACTGTCAGAGGGACAAGGAGGCTCACCTCATCCCTCTGACAGTGCTGCTGCGGGGCCGCTTCTGTCCACTGTCAGAGGGACCAGGGGAATCTCTCCTCGTCCCTCTGACAGCGGGCAGAGGTGGCACCACTTTGGGGCTGCTTTTGCCCACTGTCAGAGGGACCAGAAGAGACTCCCCTGGTCCCTCTGACAACGGCAGGGCAGAGACGCCGCTGCCACGGGGCTGCTTCTTCCCGCTGTCAGAGGGACAAGGAGAGACTCCCCTGGTCCCTCTGACAGCAGGCAGAGCCGGTGCCAAGTCAGAGCCACTTCTGCCTGCTGTCAGAGAGATGAGGAGAATCTCCTTGTCCCTCTGACAGTGGGCAAAGCCAGCGCTGCCATGGGGCTGCTTCTGCCTGCTGTCAGAGGGACGAGGAGAGACTCAGCTGGTCCCTCTGACAACAGGCAGAGCCACCACCGCTGCGAGGCTGCTTCTGTCCATGTCAGAGAGACAAGGAGAGACTCCCCTGGTCCCTCTGACAGCGGGCAGAGCCGGCACCATGGCAGTGCCGCTTCTGCCAGCTGTCAGATGGACGAGGAGAGAATCCCCTTGTTCCTCTGATGGCAGGCAGAGCCAGCACCGCAGGGCTGCTCCTTCCCGGTGCCAGTGGGATGGAGAGATTCTCTCCATCCCTCTCGCACCGGGAGACCCAGCGTCGCCCCCTTTGCTGTCATTTTCTCTTCCCAGTGGCAAAAACAGTACAACCTGTTGGAAGCTACTTTGAGGGGTTACAAAACTGACCTCCCCAATGTCCAATACCCACCAAATTTGCAGATGTCATAGTCCTCACTGTGCTCTGAATACCCCCCAAGTTTCAGAGGGATTGCAGCCCGGGAAAGGTATGATCCATGGGTCCACTCGCCTTTGCTGACTATTTCTCTTCTGAGTGGCAAAATCTGGACTGTCTGCTGAAGGGACTGCTGGAAGCTGAAGGGTTAAAGCCAGAAGGAGTTCAGAGTTCAGTCCCTGCTGTTGCCAGCTGAACTGATTGAAGGGGCCTGAGTATCTGGCTTCCCGAACAGTGGCTGATCATAACGAACAAGGCTTGCAACGACCACCTGTTCATTTGGAACGGGGACTCACGAACGGGCTGTTCATGGGTGTTTTTCGTTTGTTTTGCTGTCTGTGCCCATGTCTACTCATGATCCCCAATAAACCTTTTTGATGATCAGAGAGGCTTCTTTTTCACCTGTGGAAAAGTTTGTTTGGTCTAATTCAGAGACTGAAAGGTAGCTATGCCTGTTACATTTGACTGATGACAACAGTGTAAAGGAATATATGGGGGGAATACTAGTTGCAAAAATGATTCATTTTAAATTTCATTTTCATCCATCAACACTTTTCTTCAATATAGTCTTAAAGAGAATTTAACCAGTATTTGAATATCACAATTTTGTTTTTAAAGTTTAAAAATAAATGCTTATTTTAGTAGTAATTCAGGTGCTAATATTCAAGTTCTCTGAAACATCAATTCTACACATTGTGAAATTCAGACTGTTCTTAATCCAAAGTGCTATTTCCAGTACTACAGGAAATGACTGTCACAGTATATTTTGACTGTTCACAGGTTCATTAAAATTCATCATTTTAATTCATATGCAAGAATTTATTAATTCAGAGTTACTGTTGTCCTGGAAACATCACTAACGTCACCAAACAAACAAAAAACCCAACCAATAATTTCTTCCATACTGTTGCTCAAAAATAGAAGGCTCTAAATTAACTCGCTGAGAAAAGGAATCTTTTCTCCCCCTCCCCCTCCTCAATTAATTCATTTGAAAACTGCAGAACAAACAAATTTATCCAGGTTGTTTGAAAATAGTTCATAAACCAGTAATTCTTCCTGATGCAAACTATATGTCTTTAAACTAAAATATTTACCAATAAAAATATAAAAACAAATTAATAGTATGTTGACATAATTGGCTGGAACACAGAGAAAAAATATAAGAACATTCTTAGAACAAAGACGTCGAGGTCTGCTATAGCTTTACACTGATGCCAACACTTGCAAGCGAAGTCAGGATTCATTCCCAGGCTTCTTTGGCTAAACGAAAATGTCACTTTTAATGTCGTAGGTCATAAACTTTACTCTCCAGTGGGCATTTACTCTCAGTGATTCTTGAGATACTCAGGGCTTTCCCCCGTTTGTGGCTGCCATTCTTCCCTGACGAGTTCAGTGGTGCTGTCTCGGACATGGGGTAGGCTTTTCTCTGACAGCTCTCGCACTTGCACAGACCAAACAGAATGATGCTACTTGCCTTGCTTATATTGCAAATGATGCATTGGCTGAGTCTCAGTTTCAAAATAACAGTAGAGCAATACTTTTTTTTAATGCTGTCCAGTCGTAGCGGACTTATAACAACCCCTCAGAGTTTTCAAAGCAGAGGCATTTGCCTGCCTCTGCATAGCAATCCTGGCTTTCCTTGGTGGTCTCCCATCTAAATACTGATCAAGGCTGACCTTGCTTAGCTTCCAAGATCAGACAAGATCGGGCTACCTGAACTATCCAGGTCAAAATTGCATATATTTCAATGTCAAAACATCACAAAACAGTGAACACTCCCTCATGACCATTGATCATGTTGAATCAACAACAACATTTTAAGCGGAAATATTTCAAGTCTTAATGGAGGAGCCTCTTGCCTGCAGTCTGAAGAAAAAAAATGGGATGCAGTTTGTGTCGCAGACTTAATTTGATCACTCTGTGCTGGGTGCAAAATAGAGTTGTTAAGAGAAATTACTTTAATCCTCTTTACCCAGTTTCTCTCAGAAATCCAATACGTCTTCTCTTTCCCTCTTTTTAGGAATCTGGAGTCAGTTTCTAATCAATTCTATTTTGATCAAAAAGAAATTTGAAGAGAGGAGGAGCGGGAAGGGAGATTCTACAGAATTTCAGAATTTCACTCTGTAGTTGCTCAGAGGCAGACGGCGTCTCTTCCATCCCTTCCTATCTTCCTGCTATAGCACCATCCTGTAGTATGTAACATAAAACAACTGCAAGTGCTGAAGTAACAAAAGGGTGCATTGATTTCTCTAAAAGAGAAAATGAAAGGCAAATCCTGCCCTTAAAAGAGAATAAAGAGAATAAGAAGAATCAATGGCTATATCTAAAAAATGAATGTTTGAAAAAGAATTTCCCCATCCCATAGCAGACCTAGTGCATAACAAGTTTTGAGATGCACTAATAACTACTGGTGGAGGAGGAGGAGGAGGAGGAAGAAACAGTAGCAGCACAGCAGCAGCAGCAATGGCAGCAATAGCAGCTGCTCTCCAATTGCCCCAGTTATTCAGCTGTCTCCAGTACTGTAAGGCAATGAGGAGAAGAAAAATGTGGTGGTTCCAAAGCACTCTTCTTACAGCTTTTCTAGGCTTAGGATTCTGAATTGGCTTACTTGGAGTAGTTCCTCATGTATGTGCGCTTCCAGGGAAGAGGGCAGTGGCTTCTGTTCTTTTTCCAGTGCCCTCCCCCTCTTTAAGCACCCTCTGCTTCTAGTTGTGTGCATTTGCTCAACTGACCACTCCCTCTTTCTTTTACTTTTAGGGTATTTCTGTGAACCTGGGTCTCCCCCAAGGTTTCTAGAAATATTTTTTTTGTCTATACAGCCTTAGTCCATGGATTTAGGTATCCACAGACGGGGTCATGTTGAAAATTAGATAAACTGATATTCATGATCATAGAAAACATGGGAAAGGAAGTTTCAAACAGATACAAAATGCAAGGGATATAGGTTGTGATATTTTATCTTCATAACCCTGTGAGATAGTCTGAGAAATGGCAATTGGAGGAAAGCTGCCTAACAAAATTCATGATGAACACTTGATTTGCACCAAGATGTCCCTAGTACAGTTCCAAAACTCTAATCAGTATGCCATATAAACTCTCTCTGTGTCCACACTAAATAACAGTAACCATGCAGTGAAGCCAGAATGATAGCATACTTTATCCAAAGGGTTACTACTGCTAGCCACATACTTCATCATTGGGGGAAAGGATAGTTCTTCCTAGAACAACTGTATGCAATTATTCCATCATTAATTTTGCTCCCAGCTCTTTACCCATATAGAAACAAAATTGAAACGTGTCTTTTATCACTTAAACCAAATTGTTTTTTCCAATACAAACTTCTGAAACTATGAAAAAACTCCTAGTTCTGGCAAACAAATCATTTGCGAAGCTGTTCCAAGTGTTAATCCTAGCTTTAATATTTCTAATTAATTAACCTTGGCTACAACAACTGTAAACTGCAAAGTAAGGGATTACTTTGAATTATCACAGAATAAAATAAACCCATTATTTAAATAATGGGAAAAACCCACCTTTGAAAACAGTTGCTGAAAACCTACTAAAGCTTTAATTTATATTTCAATATGAAAACACATGTTAAGAGCTTGGATGAGGAAGATCCAAAGTGATTGTGTGAATTTTTAAAGTTGTTTTGTTTAGAGCCAAGCTAGATTTGACCATGGAGGCTGCTTATGTCATGTCATGTTTCATGGGATTTGTAGTTTTTTTAATACAGAGCAGGGTCACTAGCTGGCTTGCCAGGAAGCGTAGCCTTGCCACCTTGCCCTAGCATGCCAGGTGAGGGAGATAGGGGGAGGGAAGGAATTGCCTTGCAGCCCTCCTCCTGAACATTGCCACCTCTGCTGGCTACTCACCCATCTCCATGCTCTCCCTGAGCTCTAGGTGGTGGCACAATGGTGGCCACATGTCCAGGAGAGCAGATCATTGTGCACCGCTGCATTCCTCCTACTGTTGCCTGGTTTCCCAGGAGGAAGGCAGCAACCCAGCCATCAAAACCAGATGAAAGCAGGAAGATGGTGGTGGGCCGTGTGATATCATTTAATTCACTTAAGAAGCCCATCTTCTCTGAACTAAGAGTCAAGCTAGACGTGCCGACAGCCTCAGGTTTATCCTCATGGCCACTAATTCAATGTTTCTTGGGAGTTGTAGTATTTTTAACACAGAACCAGGCACAGAGGAGATTGCCCTGCAGGTCTCCACCTGGCTGCTGTGACCTCTGCTTGCCCAGCTCCTTACTTGCCCTGCATTCTTGGTGGTGGCACATCCAGTAGTGCAGGTAAGCCCACACAGCCTCACTGGTGTCTTCTTCCCATTCTCACCTGATTTTGATGGCCAGATTGTCTCCTGGGAAACTAGGAAAAAAGCAGAAGGCATGCAATGTCTCACACTCCCAGATATGCAGCCACCGCCATGCCTCCATCCAGAGTGCAAGGGAGAGCATGGAGCAACTGTTGAGCAACTGTCAGAGGCATGTCAGGCTACATCATAAAACCTGGAGAGCCAGCCAACCAATAAACCCATATGCCCAGCTCTATGTTAAAAAACTATAAACCCCATGAAACATGGTGTCAGGGACCATGGGGACAAACCCATGGCTGCCATCATGTCAGTTTGGCTCTAAGCAAAACCACTTTAAGAATTCATGCAATCACTTTGGATCATCCTCATCCAAGCTCTTCAGGCTCTCTGTAATGCATAACAGTTCCCTACAAGAAGGGGCCTTACCAGTTGCTGAAATGCCAGAAACATGTCACTGTGTAGCAATTTCAGTTCTGCAGTGCACACAGAAGCTAGGAATGATTAGCATTTCCCACTCTGTCCCTTTATTGTTCCAAAATTTATATTTATATTTATATAAATTTATATTTATATTTATACACACACACACACACACACACACACACACATGATCTATAGGTCAAGATTTCTTTGTCTTCAGTTACTTGCACTATACATTCTACATTACAGATATGTATGTGTACTGATAAGTGCTATTGTAAAAAAGCAATCTGTGTAGTTATAGTCACACTATATGATTGCTTTAAGATTCTTAGTAGGATGTTGGACTGATGCATGCATCCGCTCCTGTATGTAGGTAAATATTACACAAGATCACAACAGAGTGTTATCAATGATTTGATAAAACATTTTGGGAATATGTTGTATATATGAATTTTTGTAAACAAATAAAGGCTACAGGTATCCTTTAAAGGCTACAGGTATCCTTAACACCATGCAGAGCACTGTGCATAATTAAATGGTAAACTCCAAATATATCCATCCCTGTTTAGAAACTAAGAGCCAGGCTACAAGTGACGCCTTACACAGGTTGGACACTTGTCAGCTTCCCTCAAGTTTTGATGGGAAATGTAGGCATCCTGATTTTACAGCTTGGCTCTCCATTACATCTGCAAGACCAGGATGCCTACATTTCCCATCAAAACTTGAGGGAAGCTGACAAGTGTCCAACCTGTGTAAGACGTCACTTGTAGCTTGGCTCGGAGAGAGAGCAAGCCTGAGCAGATCTACTCAGACTCATGCTTATAGGTATGTTTGGTGGATTTTACCCCTAAAATGTGTTCTTAGGATTGCACTGAAAATGGAATAATTGGAGGCTCCAAAATTCAGAGACTTGTTTTGATAGGAATTTCAGAATCATCCCAGAGGAAGTCCCTATGCTTGCAAGAATTCAGTATGCCTATTCTTGCATATATAAGATCGTATGGGTTGTGTAACGCACATGATGCAGCCACTGTACTGGTGGTAAATTTGTGTGAGAGAACTCCTGGAAACCTATATATGTTAACATTCAGTTTCACACAAGAAAGGCAGGATATAAGTATAAATTAATAGTAAAACTCATGAATGTGACTTGGTCAATTAATTAGGGTCAAAGTGCATGTTGCATGGGAGGTCCATGATCAGATCTCCTGACATTAAGGTAGACGTGGGGGTGGCATCAAGTAGAAGTAGAGAGGAATCTCTGCATTCCAGTTTTAAGAAATGAAGATCATTGTACGGTGAGGAGGTACTGAATCTTCACAAATCCCCATGAATTCCCTCTATTTGTCCTCTTTCACTGTATCCAGCACTACTTGGGGTTTACAACACCAGGTTGGGAAATTCCAAGAGATTTGGAGGTGAAGACTGGGGAGGGCATGATTTGGGTAAGGCAAGGGCCTTAGTCAGGAATGCCACAGAGTCATTTTCTTCAGAGGAACTAATCTCTATAGGCTGGAGATTATTTGCAATTATGGGATATCTCCAGGCACCGCCTGGATGTTGGCATCCCTATGAAGACAGTCTTAAAGCCCATACTGCCAATTCCCATCCAGCTATCCCCAGCTACTTAATTAGAGATAACGCTGAAGGCCTGCCTGTAGGAAACTATCCTAAAGACAAGTCCTGCTGCTTCCTTACAATTAGTCACAGCAACTTTTTAAAAAGCTGGCAAGCCTTCATGACTCTGAATCTTGCTTGGAGGTGGGGATTGTACAGACATGTGATCAGCAATTAGCCCCATGGAGTGACATTTAAAGAGGCCAGCCAGGGATCCTCCATCTTGAGAGAGGAATGCTGTAAGCCTATCTTTACTTTGTTTTATACAAGGTGCTACGTAACCACCACCTTGCTATGTAACCTTAACACCATCTTTATTGTAGGTGATTTGTACTCTTTTAGGTTCTCCTATGAACCAAAGAGCAGAATCTGGCATGCCATGTAACTAAGACAAGGTGTTTTTGGCTACTCAAAAAGTATAAATATGGGGGAATTATAATGCCACTGAAAAAATAAAATAACTGAGCCCACTAATGTTTTGGGATCAGGGTATTTAAATGGCAGCTTAAGACAATGTATCTCGCAATTTTGAATTTCTTCAGCTGCCTTGTGCTGGGTATTCCTGGTATAATAGTAGCTCACTGAGAAAGGGCCTTCTGAATTGAAGTAAACTAAATTAATCAGATTTGGCACCAGACAAACCACTGCAGAGAATAAATTCCAAAGCAGACATCACCAGAGACAGGGCCTTTCCCTTAGCAGTGGCCACACTTTGGAATTTCCCCCCTCAAAAGCCCATCAAGCACCAAATCCACTTAGTTCCACATTCCAGGTAAATACTCCACCCTCCATAAGTCTTTTTTTAAAAATGACTTTTACTCACTAGAATTCATGTGTTTGTCTTAAGTTTTTGTGTCTGTTTTAATGGCAAATGTTAAGAAATTTATTTATTATTATTTATAGTCTCCTTTTCTCACTGAGACTCAAGGCAGATTGCACTGTGTAAGTCAATAAGATCAGTAGCTGGGACATTCAATAAACAATGCAATAGGATATGGTTAGCAGAAATTGGAAAATAAGAATAAATCTAAATACAGAGCTGAAAACAATGCTGAAACAAAACAAAAGCAATTTGACATGGTGTGATTGATTGCACTTGAAAGCAGGTTTCCTAAATGCAGCAATGATAGAGCTGGAAGGGAAAGAGTTATCTCTTGCTTGGAATGGAAAGCTTGTCTGGCAAGCTGCTCCTTCCTCTCTGATTGGTCAGTTAGAGCCAGCCTTCAGGCTGACAGTAGGTTGCTGACAGGATTTGGGAGAGTTTGTGAGTGAGTCTGACAGAGAAGGTCAGACTGGTTCCTCTCTGGAGTGAGTCATGTAGAAATTTGTGCCTTAACTGTAACATAACTGTCCTGAAGAAGAATTCTATTTAAGAATTCTTAGTATAAGTGTCAGCATAAACTGAAGTCTGCTTGACATAGATACTGTAGAATTGGCAAGAGTGATTGGGTGAGTAGTGAGTTGGGACTCCCCTTCAAGCCAAAAGAAGGGTTATATCTTCTTAAGAGAAGAAGAGTAATTCCTGCCCAGTTTCTAAAGGGAGAGTTGGCTCTGAGGAGAACCCTGGAGTCTGTTGTGAAAGGAAAACAGTTTTTAAAGTAACTCCAGGAAAACCTGAGCTCTCAGGAAATTCTGTGAAGAAACATGGTTGCTGTAACTAAAGTATTAAGAAAAATATCTCATACTGTTAAGAACCATGAATATAAGAAACTAAACATCAAGAAAACTATTTTTGCCTGTATCTCAAAGTGTATTCTGTACTACCAACAAAAATTTACCTCAGCACTTTCAATCCCTGACTACTCTGATTTAATCCTTGTCTGAGAAATAAAGTTATTATTTCTTTTTGAATGTGGTACAGTTTCCAGTGCCATTTCCAACAAGAAGGAAGAGGGGTCCTTTTTCTCCCCATAAAGTTCCTGGGCTGAGCTAAATAGCCAAAATTATATCTGACTATCAGGGTGGGACAAACAGACTTTCAAACCACAAAGATTAACATGCTACTTTGAGCTGCTCAGCTAAAGCAAACAAACTGAATTTTGGTCGGGAAATCTGCCTCACAGTAGAGGAGTGAAGAGGGGTCCATCATACGTGGCATATTAAACGACATATAACTACCCAGTAGGAGCATATCATAGCAACAGAAAATACACAGTAGTAGAGTCTACAGTCCCTTTCCAAACCAGAGACATTTTCTTACAGCACAGCCCTATTATCTATTTTAAAAAGCCCTCTTGAATAATTCAGTTTTGCAAAGTTTGTGGAAAACCAGGAGAGTGGTAGCTTTCCTGACCTCTTCAGGCAAGCCATACCATAAGGGAGTGCTACCACAGAGAATGCATGTGTATGAGCAGTTATTGATTTTGCCCATGTGCAGAGTGGTACCTGCAGAAGGCACCACTCAGATGAGTGAAGCCACCATGGCAGAGCATAGGAAGAAAGGTAGTTCCTTAGATACATGGGATCAAAGCCATGAAGGGCTTTGCATAGAATGCAACTATTTTATGGCGCAATTCTAAGAACTCTATCCTGGGAGAAAGCCCCACTGTGTAAACTTGAGTAGTATTTTGAGTAACCTACTTAGGATGACAGTGTAAAATATTCAAGTGAATGAATAAACAATGTTATTCTATAAGACATTGACTGGTAATTAATCTATTTCCCAAATATAACCATATTGAATACTAATTAGGAAAGAATCTCAACATTATTCCGGTCCAAGGGAGAGTTGAACATTTCCAACCCAATATGGTAAAGCAAATGTGCTAAAACAAAAAGGCTGACATAAAAATTGCATAGCTTTTGTCTATAAACTCTAGTGTACAGGGCTGTAAAAGTAATTTACTTGCATTGTTATTGCTTAATGGCAATGATCATATCTGTAGACCATAATTAATATATGATGAGAAGATGCCTGCAGTTAGAATGCATTTTAAATTCTCAGAGGAAAGTAAACCCAGAACTTTTTCATGCTTTCCTTATTTATGATTTTTATCTATTTCCCCCCTCAGGATTTAAAATGCCCAGTGTTGGAGATTTTGCAGTCAAAAAGTTATCATTTCAGGAACTCTAGAGGTATGAAGTTGATTAACAAGCACCTCTGGTGACAGTACAAGAACAGTTACTTATTTTTAGTTGAGGAATATACATTTACAATAAGTTTGAAAGGTGTGTTTGCATATATCCTAAAACAGTACAGATCCCTAAAGAAATATCATGCATATGTTTATGCATATTAGTACATGTTATTTTCTTCTGACTATGTTCTGGTCATAGTATAGCTAAAGCAATCTAAAGATACTGATCTTTTTAACACGCAGTCAACACAGGTGTCAGTTACTTTTCTCAGCTTGCTTGGAGCTGCACATGAAATTTTTGTGTATCTGTCAGCTTGTCTATTCTTCGCTTTGGAGACTGTCAGAAATAATCGGCTTGCTCTCTCCCATTTACTCAGGTGCCAATGGAAACCCAACTTGAATCATAACTGCCAAGGGACACAGCCCACACAGTGCTAGCTATTTACAATGGAGTAGTATCACTCAGCCATGAAACATGCAGATGTGTAAACAGCCATCATATTCACCACAGCAGTAGATAAACGTTGATATGAAAATTGCATTTGCCAATATTCTCTGATATTTACTATAAATATCATGAAGCAAATTCTATTTCCTGGAGAGAGGAGGAAAAAAATCAATGATGTGATCCATTGATAAGTGCACTTGGACAGCTATTGAAGCATTAGTGATGGCTGGCACCTGATGCTCTATGAAATGGAAAGTGAATTTGTCTCATTCAAACATAGTCTGGTTACTGAAAGCACAGGTACATATTTGAGAGCAACTGGCACATAGATGTTACTACAAACAAATACAGGTATGATTGTGGTTGTGGTCTGTCTGGTTACAGGTTCCATTTGTAATGTTGCACTATTTTTAAAAGTGACATTCCTAGATCCTAGTTACTCCCAATAAAAATCGCATTGTAGGAATATATTAATGCAGGACTCTGTATTAATCCATATTTTCCCCTATAGTTGCAAACATACTTTCAAACTGTGTGACTGCTACAGCCCCATTTCATTGTATTGATCCTACTGTTTCTATTTTGTAGGAAATGTGGAACTAGCTGGAAGAGGTAACAGTTCAAGGGGAGGGGGAGGTGACATTTATTGTGCAGTGGAGCAGACAAAACACTCCGTTCCTTAAACCAGAAGGTATCTTTATTAACAGTAACTGTAATGTGGGTAACTTGACTTGGAAGAAAATATATAAGAATACTTAACTAAAGGTTGTTTCTTGTGGCATATTTAGAGAGAGTGTGTGTGTGTAATGGAACAGCCTGCCCCTCCCTTGATATCTGTGTGATTTAGTTTGGTCCTATTGGGTGGAACTCTTATTTCAGCTTTCAGTTTGTATGTTAGCTAAAGTTGTTAGTTGTTGAAGTTGTTTCCTTGCAAATAAACTGCTGTTGTTCTGAGCCAGCCTGTCAGTGCTGAATGGACCTGAGTGAGTGACTTAGGGCCAAGCTACACATGACGAATGACACTTGAACAGCAAGTGTATTTCTCCCTGTCCACTTGCCCTCCACTCAATCCATTTGCCGTTCAAGTGTCATTCGTCATGTGTAGCTTGGCCCTGAGGGCCAAGCTACAAGTGACAAATGACACTTGAACGGCAAGTGAACAGACTCACATGTCCCTGTTCACTTGTGCTCCACTTGTACTCCACTTGATATGTGATCAAGTGGAGTGCAAGTGGAGTGCAAGTGAACAGGGAGGAAGGACCAAGCTACAAGTGACAAATTACACTTGAATGGCAAGTGGATTGCGTGGAGTGCAAGTGAACAGGGAGAAATACGCTTGCCGTTCAAGTGTCATTCGTCATTTGTAGCTTGGCTCTGAGTGAATACTCTAACCAGAAAACCCACAACCAAAGGGGGACATTACACTTGTCCTCTAGTTCTGGTCTGGTTTTGAAGAGTTCTTGGTAGGCCCTACACTCTTGCAGGCTTCTAGCAGGGAAGTGAAACTGTCGCTCCTACACTTCTGCTTTCATTGAAGCCTGCTGGGATAGTCTCTTAAAGAGGCAGTATACAATAACATTGACAGTTGGTTGTCTGAATGTACACTGTGTATCAGAAAAATATTTTAAATTAAAATGATTCTGTGTGGGAGAATAAACTCACATCTTCCATGGGATATCATCCACTTTGAATTCCTACTGCAACTAATCATTTCAACCATTTATTTCTCCCCAGGGTTTGGACCAGTGTCCCTTCTTTGTGCAGGGACCTATATCCTTTCATTTTCCCAAGTACAATATTCTCACATTTTTGTATCATATTTGAGAAATTTCATGGAATCCCCAGGGTTCTTCTGCAGATTACAGCCTTCTGTGTATGTTCTTTTCATGTGGACTGCTCCACCCATGTATGCACCCATGATAGATGCGATTGCTGTATTGTGTGAATTGGGCAATATGTGGATTTTCTATGTTGGGTAAGCTTCCATTCATGCGAACCAGGATATTAATTGTGTAGAATTCTGGTTCATGCAGTTGGAAGCTGAACTTGAATGCAAAATTACACATTGCCCAATTTACAAGTGGGCAACTGTAATATTAGTGTTTAAATAGTTTGGATTTGTTTCTGTTTGCTAATATGGAGTTTTGGAAGTTGTTTCTGTTGGTTAAAATGCAAGCCTTTGAGGAAAGAAGGAGGGGGGCTGGATGAGTGACTGGAGTGTAATCTGATTGGGCAATAACTGTACCCTAGGGGACAAAGTGATCTGCAAGTTAGTGAGAGATGAGTGAGATGAGAGAAAATGTTCATTCTGGGCAAAGCAGAGAAACTGTGTAGCCTGTGAGAGAGTTTATATGTCTTTATGGTTCTGAAAGTATTTATTCTGCCAAGTTCAGTTAAACTGCGTTTCTGAGAGAGTCTGCAACTTTCCTAGAGAAAGGATTTTGGTCAAAACAGGCAAGCTGTGTATAGCCTGGAAATGTCGGTATGGTGTTCAGGGAAACTGTGTGTGCCTAAGGCAGTCTGTGTATCTCTGAGTGAGAGAGTGATCTATCTAAGTCAGGCAACGTGTGTGAAAAGAATCTATGTCTGTGTGGATGTGAAGAAAGTTTAGTCTGTTAGTGAAGATCTATGGAAAATCACTTTGTGTGACTGAATCTGTGAAAATATCTTTAAGAAGGTATCATTATATTTAACCGCCTCACTTAAGAACTATTCTAAAACCAATACACTTATCAGAACTCTTCAACCGTCAAGCTTATGTACTTACAAATAAATACCACTTTTGTTTAAGAAAAAAGATCCTTTTTTACCTCACAATCACCCTCACATGTTGACCGGTCTGTCAAACTACCATCTATAACAAAGCCTTCCTGTAGTACTAGTTAACCAGATGAGATAGAAGGCAAAAATCCTTTGGTGGCAGCAAAAACCTTTTGGGGAGGCAGCAATATGAAGGTCACACAAACAAAAAAGAGAAAGTGTTCTCAAGATAAAAGCTTGGGTAAAATAGAGAACACCTAAGCTCTATGTGAGTGGAATTAAAAAGTGTGTTGGCTATGACCAGAGCCCTCCTGAGGTATAAGTTTAAGGTAAAGTAAGGAGGAGCTGAATTAAAGGTCTAAAGGCAAAGTTGTAAAAAGATTTTTAAAAGGGTTTAAAAATGGGACAAACCATTTCAGGTTGCTATCAAAATAAGCAAAATGTTACAGTGATGATGAATAGCATAATCCCAAAATATGTGCCTGGTGGGGGCCTGGTGCACACGAACAGAATGGAGTGTGTGCAAATGGCTTTCATCTAGTTTGGTTTCAGCCAGCTTTGGTGTAGTGGTTAAGAGCAGAGATGGGCATGAACTGTAAAAAAACTGAACTATGCGGTTCGTGGTCTGTCAAATTTCACAAACCACGAACCATGAACTTTCACAAACCTGCCCCTGATTCGCTAACCGGTTCGTTTGGTTCATGAAAGCATCACATCCAGGTCAGAAAATCATCACTTCCGGGTCAGCAGAAGGTCACTTCTGGGTCAGCAGAAGGTCTGCAGGAAGTCCATCCTCTGTTGCCTAGGAAACTGATTGATTGGCACCAGGCTCTCTGCAGTCACGAACCAAAAAATGAACCAAACAAACCAGCCTAAAGTTCGTGGTGATTCATCAGAAATGAGATCTGATGAACCACGGTTCACAAACCATGAACCAGCCTGGTTCAGGCTTTATTTTGGTTCATGCCCGTCTCTAGTTAAGAGTGGCAGGACATTAATATGGAGAACCAGGTTTGATTACCCACTTGTCTTGAAGCCAGCTGGGTCACCTTGGGTCAGTCACAGCTCTTTTGGAGCTCTCTTAGCCCCACCCACCTCACAGGATGATTGTTGTGAGGATAATAATCACACACTTTGTAAACCTCTCTGAGTGAGCATTAAGTTGTCCTGAAGGGGGGTATATAAATCAAATGTTGTTGTTGTTGTAGTGAAATCATTCTTACTCTGGATGTTTCAGTAACAGAAACATATTAGAACCACAGACTACATATTCAACTGAACTAGGGATAAGAGTAAACTATGACGAACCAGTTATCCTAACCATCCCCTCAATAGTGCTTGGGCTCCTGCATTGCTAGAGTACTCAAGCAAAAAGATTTAGAAAATCCTAGATCGAGATCATTCACATTTTATTAACTAACTGCTTAGAGTTACTTTATCAATAGCAATATGACACTGTTAAAAAAGTAAAAGAACTAAACATGCCACTTTTCAAAGAGTGCAACTAGCAAAAATAACAGCTACTATTTTTACTCTATAATTATTCTTTTAATAATGAAGTATTTCATAGATCAGCTGCCTTTATAAATGATATTTTAGAGTTCAGTGTTTTCATGAGAAAGAACTGCCTGTGTATTCAATTTAGTGATCAATATGTAGAGCAGGAAATGTCATACCCAGTTCTGTCAATGATCTTTTGCCAAAGCACTGTAAACACAGTTTTATAGTTTGATATAATTTTTCAGGCAAATGTTGCTCTTCAAAGCAAAACATGAAATGCAAAACAGAGGCCCAAGTCAACAACAACCAAATTTTGAGAAGTTTGAGAGTGAACAGAATGAGTACGTAGTCCTGTGCCGGTGTGATGATGTCAGTGTGATGGCCCTGGGAGCATGCCTGAGAGGCCCATTCCACATCCCCCCCTGCTGGCCGGATAAGTGGTGGCAGGGGTGAAATGTGGGAGCGGAGGATCCCTCGCCCCCACCGGGGGAATGGGATCCCTATTTGGAGCAGATATTGGTTGAACAAAAAGGAAGAAGATCTGACAAATGTTTTATTTTCATATTTGCAAGATATGTTTCTGCTAAGTTTCTGCTGTACATTCTAGATTAAAAAAATAAGGCACAGTAAGACTAATTCAAAAGTACTCTGTGGCATCTAAGACTAAAAGACTATTCTCAAGCCAGTTGATCATTGATTCAAGCAGCTGGGTGGGTTAAGGCTGGGATGCCTTTGAGGGATGAACATAATCAATGAAACCCTTAATAGTTGGAGTGCCATATGGGAGGAGGGAGATGAGGCCTCGTACTTCTACACACTTTGTATGTGCATATAATGCTGTCCATGTTTGGAGCCAAGGTGGGTTTGCTCAAAAACACTGCTAGCTGTGGTAAGCTGTTTGTCAGCAGCAGTTCCATGTAATTTATGGATGTTTAATTGATGTAGATCAGCTATTAATAAACTAGTTTACCCACACACTTTGGGGTACTGGTACAATGAGTTCCCTTTTGAAGGAAAGAAGTGTCCCATATTTTATCATTTCTTGTTCTTTCTGTAACCACAGTGCTTGATGGCGTGTAAGTTGTCAACTGTTTTCCTGAATCCATCTTTTTGTCTGAGAAATAATCAAGTTGATGGGAGCCAAAGTTAAAGAACATGTTTGCCTCGGAATATGTCACTGTACTGATGTGTACATGAAAGGACCTGTCAAACTCCCAACATACAGGATTATTAAATGGCTGCAACTTTCTTCTGAGTCTCTAATATACAACAGTGCTATGGGGAACAACTTTTCAGATGAAATAGAAACCTAACAGTTTTAGCTTTCTGCAGAGTTCAGAAAGGAGTGAAAAAACAAGGTCAGATCAAACAACAGTTTTTAATCTGTGAAATGCCACTGAAGTTTACTCAGCAATAAGAATTTGTCTGTGGAAAGAACTAAACAATTTAATGTCTTCTTTCCAATTATTTACCTTGCTTCCATCATCAATACCTGGTCTCATTTTGATAGCCTTCTACCAACCCACACTCTCTTATTTCACACACAATTCTTTTCTTACACAGACTTATAGTTAGTGAAGTAACCAAAGTTCACACTTACTTGGGTCAGAATATGAACCTGTCCCGCTCACATTGTTTGGTTGCATGACTGTTTGGCATTTCCCCCAGACGTTATTTTCCAACTTGGATTGGGATGCAGCATGCCCTTTTGCCCTGCATGGCAGTATTCCAGATGCCAGGAACTCTGCAAAATGTAGTTAACCTATGTTATCTGACATTCATAATCATGCATATTGGAAGAACTACATTTTTGATGGTTGTTGTGGGTTTTCCGGGCTGTATTGCCATGGTCTTGGCATTGTAGTTCCTGACGTTTCGCCAGCAGCTGTGGCTGGCATCTTCAGAGGTGTAGCACCAAAAGACAGAGATCTCTCAGTGTCACAGTGTGGAAAAGGTGTTGGCAGGTCATTTATATCTACTCAGGAGGGGTGGGGTTGAGCTGAGTCATCCTGTAAGAGTTTCCCAGGGTGTGGAATGCTAATGGCGGGAGGCTTCACTGTATCCTGAGGAGGTTCTTTTGCATATGGATTGGTGCTTGATGTGCTAATCTTCTCCGCAGGGCTATTGTCGAGTATAGAGTGTTTTGTTAGCCTGGTGTATTTCAGAACTGGAAACGATGCTCTGTTCATTCTTAAGGTTTCTTCTTTCCTGTTGAAGTTTTGCTTATGCTTTTGAATTTCAATGGCTTCCCTGTGCAGTCTGACAAAGTAGTTGGAAGTGTTGTCCAGTATTTTGGTGTCCTGGAATAAGATACTGTGCCCTGTTTGAGTTAGGCTATGTTCAGCCACTGCTGATTTTTCAGGTTGTCCAAGTCTGCAGTGTCTTTCATGTTCTTTTATTCTTGTCTGGATGCTACGCTTTGTGGTCCCGATGTACACTTGTCCACAGCTGCAGGGTATACGGTATACTCCTGCAGAGGTGAGGGGGTCTCTACTGTCTTTTGCTGATCGTAGCATCTGTTGTATTTTTCGGGTGGGTCTGAATACTGCTTGAAGGTTATGCTTTTTCATAAGCTTAACCTTCAAGCAGTATTCAGACCCACCCGAAAAATACAACAGATGCTATGATCAGCAAAAGACAGTAGAGACCCCCTCACCTCTGCATGAATATACCATATACCCTGCAGCTGTGGACAAGTGTACATCGGGACCACAAAGCGTAGCATCCAGACAAGAATAAAAGAACATGAAAGACACTGCAGACTTGGACAACCTGAAAAATCAGCAGTGGCTGAACATAGCCTAACACAAACAGGGCACAGTATCTTATTCCAGGACACCAAAATACTGGACAACACTTCCAACTACTTTGTCAGACTGCACAGGGAAGCCATTGAAATTCACAAGCATAAGCAAAACTTCAACAGGAAAGAAGAAACCTTAAGAATGAACAGAGCATCGTTTCCAGTTCTGAAAAACACCAGGCTAACAAAACACTCTACACCTGACAATAACCCTGCGGAGAAGATTAGCACATCAAGCACCAATCCATATGCAAAAGAACCTCCTCAGGATATAGTGAAGCCTCCCGCCATTAGCATTCCACACCCTGGGAAACTCTTACAGGATGACTCAGCTCAACCCCACCCCTCCTGAGTAGATATAAATGACCTGCCAACACCTTTTCCACACTGTGACACTGAGAGATCTCTGTCTTTTGGTGCTTCACCTCTGAAGATGCCAGCCACAGCTGCTGGCGAAACGTCAGGAACTACAATGCCAAGACCACGGCAATACAGCCCGGAAAACCCACAACAACCTTCGTTCTCCGGCCGTGAAAGCCTTCGACAATTCATCGAACTACATTTTTACTGTTCCGGCATTTGAGGTACCTAGAAGGAAGATTCAACACTGTTCCATGTGGAAGGCAATTGTGAGTAATTGTAGGAAGGATTCAGATCTCATCATACTTTCACCAATATGAACAGGACTGTTCTGTGGTCTGGATCGTGAATTCAGCTTGGAAAAACTAAGCTATTTTCCATTTGGGGGGAGAAAAGTCTGTTAGTTTGCTGATCTCAACTTCAAATGAAGCCAAGAGGAGTTTTTCTGTTAGTCTTGTACCTTCAAACTATCTTTCTCAGAATTAATGTTCACCTCAGTGCTCATTTGCAGAAATAATAATTAAAAAAATAAAGTTAAGTATGTCTCTGTCAGGTACAAGTATTGTTCCCTCCAGTACTAATCTTTGTATAATGCATAAAACAGCAGTAGTAAATTATGCTGAAATTAAATGTTAAATAAATCAACTAATCTTTCTTTTCAAGTTTTCGTTGTCTACTGTTTACCTCAATGCTTTATAATGATATCTGCATCAAAGTTCACAAAATCTTATTTGAATGTTTAATTTTGTTTCTCATAAGAATTCTATCACAGCATAGTGTAGAGCAAAAATAGTAATTCTTTGTATTTAAAAGGACAGGCTTAAGGTTTTCACAATGAACTGATAAAATATTTTATTTGAATAATACACTGGATAAACAGAAGATTTGAGGTAGCTTACCTTAGATTTACATCTAAATCTTGTTTATTTTTGCCCAGCACTTACAGCCATAGCTACAAAAAATATTGGGGCCAGTGGCCAAGATCCAAAGAAGTAACTTACATACGAGCAACAGTGCAAACGCTAGAGCTTTTCTGTTTGTTTCTGATAAAATCACTTCTGTTTCAAATATGTAGCAGGTTTTAAATGCAATGACTTTTCTGCAGCCTTGAAGCAATTGAACTGACAGGAGAAAATAATCTCATATAGATGCATTGATAGCCCATACACTGATCACAGCTACTATCAAAGTTCTATTAACAGTTACTTAGCTTGAATCTAGTGGTGAGAAAATCTGACATATTTAATAAATAATTGCCTAAAATATAACCTGTCTCAGAAACTTCATGCTACCTTTTGCAATACCATGCAATTCACTAACTTAATGTATAATTATTGCTGTTAATTATCTCAATAGTTTATCTTGAGCTAATTTTATATATGATTGAGGCTAGCTGTATTTTCTATTTGGCACATGGGCAGTGCAATCCTAAGGAGAAGGTGGAAAGTGCACAGGAAGAGCACTAATGCTTATGTGGACGCAACTTGCACTTACAAAGGTATAACCTCCCCTTCTGCTGGCGGGCAGAGAGGTGTGCTACCATGGGCAGGTTGCTGTCCATGGCCATATAGGGTGGCCATACAAACACATAAGTGAGGTGCAAATCCATCTGCCAGTGCTGGAGGGGGTGGGGTGGAGGTGGGCCATGAGTTAGTCTGTTTCCTAAGCCACCTCAAGCCTGGGAATGTCCCCAGCAGCAGCGAAAAGTTATGCCTAGAAGGCAGCGTAGCCCAGAGGTGTCCATTGAATGGGAGAAATCAGGCCCCTCTCCAGGTGCCCAGCCCTGCCCACAAGGCCCAATGGAGCATAGGATGGAAACTACTGCGGGGACCAATCCGAATGTGACCCTGGGGTGGGCGAGCCCCTCTATGCATGCCCAGGCATAACATCTGGCTCCACTGCCCATGCTCAGGTAAATGGGCAGGCGGCTGGAGGCTCTGCCCGACAGTTGCCTGTCATAGGGACTGTGCACAAGGCTGGAGAGTGGGGAGTCATGGTGGCAGCCCATGAGTGCACTGGGGGGACTTAGCAGAAAATTGGGAGCAGTTCGCACTCACTCATGGGAAGAGAAGCAAAGTCCAGAATATCTGACTAACAACCAATAACTACCAAAGTTCTATTGCAGGTTATCTGACTCTAGAGTATCAGCTCCAGAAGAGGCGAGGGAGCACTGACAGGTAAGAAGGAGGTGGGGCAGTGGCTACCCTCGCTGATTTGTGCCAGCTGCCCTCCTCACCTGAACCCTCCCAAATGCCAGCCTCTGCAGGTGAGGCTTGCTGGTGGGATGCTTGGCGGCAGCAGCTGCCTGCCACAGAGACAGTTACCCAGAAAACTGATCTTGACACAGCCATTGCGGGGGAGGCGCCATTTGAGGGCTCTGTTCAGACTCCCTAACCTGGGCCCATCATGTCAGAGGAGGAAGTGTGGCCACAGATCGGGTTGACTGGACATTCCTAACTCCCCATTGATGGAGGGAGCTCAGCCTGTTGATCTCCTCCCTCACAGGATAGGACCATTCCGATGAAAAGCGCTGTCTCATCAGCAGCTCCTGCATCATCTGGTTGTGGGCTGCACCTGTGTTACCCGAGCTGATGGCAGCGCCACCACTCCCAAGAGGATTTAGCAGCAGAAGGGCATGTTTGCCAATGGTTTTCCTATATGCAAATATCAGAGAGATTTAAACTAGGCACGAGACATTATGACTTTGAGCAATCGCAAACTGAATTTTAAATTGCCTTCTATACATATAATGAACATGTTATTTCTAAAATGTACAAACTTTTGTTGAAGTTTTAGATAGAAGAAGAGCAAGTAAAAAAATGTATGATTAAATGGGCAAACAATTGTGAACATGTCATATTAATGGAGCAATGGGAAAATGTGTACAAGGGGGTTGAAATTTACATTAAGCTCTAGTATCAAGGAAAACTTCTATAAGATGATGTCTCATTGGTATATGACTCCTAAAAAATTGGCTAGAATGTATAAGGATGCTTCAAATATATATTGGAAATGTGCTAAACTAGAAGGGATGTTTTATCATATGTGAAATCAAAAAGAGTCCAGTAGCACCTTTAAGACTAACCAGTTTTATTGTAGCATAAGCTTTCGAGAATCACGTTATCTTCGTCAGATGCATGGAGGGCAGAAGTAAACTGGCCAAATATAGAGGAGGAGAGGGAGGTAAGGAGGGAAGGAGGAGAGGGGGGAAGTAAACAACTCCTTTGATATGGAGATGCAGACAGCTCCTTTTGGTGTGGGGATCAGTTTGCTTGTGTAAAGATTCAAAGGAGTTTGCCGTGTTAGTCTGTAGTAGCAAAATCAAAAAAAAGTTCAGCAGCACTGCAGCACAAGCCCTTGATAACCACAGTCCTCCCCGCCAGATGCATCTGACAAAGAGAACCGTGGTCCTCGAAAGCCCACGCCAGGTGCCACTGGAATCCCCCTGACCTCGCCTCTGTAAAGGAAATCAGTTACCTGTGATAATGAGATAACCATTCATAGTCCCTATTCAGTCCCAGCTTGACAGAGTCAAATTTGCATATGAATTATGTGGTAGACATGTAAGAAAGCAAAGAGTTTCTGGTTGCAGATACAATCATCGATTCAAAAGATTTTGAAGATTAAAATCCAGTTGAAACCAGAGACTTTTTTTGCTGGGAATTATGGACAGCCATTTGAAAGAAGCTTTGAATTTTGTTTATATATTTGATCACGGCAGCAAGAGAACTCTTCGTACAAAAGTAGAAAACTCTGACATTGCCTACAATGGAGGAATGGCAGATGAAAGTTTTGGAGTTTGCGTCAATGGCAAACTCCACTGATTAAAGAAAAGACATTAGTTACACAGAAATTAATCGTAGAAAATATATATCTCAATGTCCAGCCCAAACCACAGGACCTAGAAACATTCCTTTTGTTATGTAGAGGCTCATTAAGAAGGGATTTTAAGAAATTTGCCCCCCTAAGGGGGGTAAAAAGGGGTAAAATGTGTTTCCCCATAGGGATACAGCTTCCCTGTGTGTGTGGCTGGCAGGCGGCTGCCTGCTCTCCTCCCCCAACTGCCAACCTGGCCACTCTTCCCTGATTGGGCTAGCTTTCAAGGTCATTTGCGTATGTGGCCTGATTGGGGCTCAGCCCAACATTCTAAAAAAGTATGCAGTTGCTAAGAGAGTCATGGAATATGTCTTGAGGTAAAGGACAGGGGGTGGCTGGAGATCTCCCGGAATTACAACTGATCTCCAGGTGACAGAGATCAGTTTCCCTGCTTTGGAGAGTGGACTCTATGGTATTACACTATTCTGAGGCCCCGCCACTCCCCAAACCCCACTCTATCCAAGCTGCCCCCCGCCCAAATCTCTAGGAATTTCCCAACCTGGACCAGGCAACCCTACTGTGAGGACTGCCTGCTTGCACCCCCATCTCTCTGATGGGTCAGCTGTAGAATTGTGTTCTGAGGTAAAAATCAAGTCAAGGAAACTGCAGACAGTTGAAGAAAGACACTACAAAACTCCTGAATAGGGATTTCATATAAAAATCACATGGCAACTGAGGTTTTAAATGTTCATGGGGAGATGATGCACAACCTTTCTAGGGGCCATTTCAATGTGAACCTCTCACAGGAACCTGCCGAAGTGCCCACCACACCACCCCTCCCTCAGTCCAACTCCACCTCACACCTCTCACAGCCATCACTTCTTACTGCTGCCAAGAAGCCTCCTGGCAGATGTCGTGTAACATACACTCATGCTAAAAGGAGGAAGCAACTTAGAGATGCAGCAAAGAAATATGCACGTCCTACGCCTGTGGTGCACTGAGCAGCAGTGGCCAAGTACCAGCAAGATCACCCCATGGTGCACAGAGTGGCAGTCTCTCTCTATGAGCAAAACAATCCTGGAAGAGGAATAGATAGGCGCTCACTTCCCTGGAAAATCAAGGCACACTCAGGCATGGCAGATGATCCTTCGCTATCTTCAACCTGCCTCTTAACCTCATCCATGCAGGAACACCCCTGTTCAGCATCTCAAAACAAGACTCTGCCAGTAGTCCCAAGGGGAACTTGAACTGATGAGGTTTCTGTGTGTGTCAAGGCATCATATCTGTGGCCCCTCATCAGGAAACTTTCACTAAGAAAGAACATGAGGGTCCACTTGAGAGGCGAGGGGTCTGCTGGGGAATTCTCTGAACTCCTACTAAAAATAGGGGACGGAGAGTATCCCGAGTCAAAGGTAAAGGTGGCCATCCCTGCAGGCCTGGGCACAGTAGTGACAACCACAGCAGACCTAACAGCCATGATATACCCTGATATCACCACTATCATGAAGAAGTCCATGGACTGGCTGTTCAAGCATGCCATTCTGACCCCAAGAACTACAAGGCTGCCATCTTTAATGCAACACAACTCCCTCAAAGGGGAAGAAATGGAGTACAAATCTGTGGACTCTGGTGCAAATGGATGATGCAGTCCACTAACCCGTGGAGCTTCTCAACACGCTCAACCCTCCTGGCTTCCCAGCCCACAAGCTTCTCCTCAAAGTGGGGACTCCAGTGATGTTGCTCTGGAACCTCAACCCACCCAAACTCTACAATGGCACCAGACTGCAAGTGAAAGCCCTCCACAGGAATGTCATCAAGGCCACATTGTTCACCGGTAGTGCTTGGGGGGAGTTGGGGTTCATACCACACATACCACTCATCAGAAAACCTCTTTGAGTTCAAGAGACTGCAGTTCCCCCTCAAGGTCTGCTTTGCTATGACGATCATCAAGTCCCAGGGTCAGACACTGAAGGTGACAGGAACTGACTTGAGGGAGCTACTTCTCACATGGGCAGTTCTATGTGGCCTGCTGCAGAGTGAGCTCACCCAGCAGCCTGGTGATCCTAGCACCTGAGGGGAAAACCACCAATGTGCTGGTCCTTCAGTAGAAAAGAGGTCCTTCAAAGAGATCCTTCAGTAGAAAAAAACCCCAGCTGTATGTATTTTTACTTTATTTATTGCACTGCAATCTTTTCCTTTTAAAATCACTTCAATAAATGTTACATTTGGAAATTCACTTCATTGGTTTTCAGCATCAACACACTTTGTTTTATTCAAACACCTTTGTGAAGCTCGGGTACTATGCTGCTATACTATTAAAGCAACTAAAAAAAACCACCCACAAACCAAAAAATGTTACATACCCATTAGTATTATACCTGGACTTAAAGTAGTTAAATACCGTAGCAAAGCACAGGCATCAAGCTAGTGTATGTATGTATGTATGTATGTATTTTTAATTTGTCTTTTTTAGAATGTTGCATTTTATCTTCTATGTTTATTGTTTATACTTTTTATGTTACTGATTATAGCTTAAATAAAGAAAAAGTCTTCCAATTTTTTTTTAATTATTCAGACTAGCTCCCACTGGTCTGAATAATGAAATTGAATATACTTATATTGTCCTCCACCCTCCAACAGGTTTATCTTTCTTTTCTTTGTCAAGTTCCTGGAGGTTCCCCTCATTTTGTCCTTTGTTCACCAGGTGATGGTCAGTTCATGGTTCAGGCTGAAATTCCCCTTTAGAAAGAACACCCTAGCTCAAATACTCAGAACAAAATATTAAGTCCAAGGTGTGGCCCTTATTACGTGTGGGAACCATCACAATTTGGGAGACGCCTAGGGCTGCCATGGAAACTATGAAGTCTTGGGCTGGCCCTGACAGGGAACATTCAGTATGGATGTTGAAGTCACCCAGAACTATTAGTCTAGGTATCTCCAGCACAGTGCCCAGGAGCACCTCAGCCACCTCAGAAAAGGTGCTTGCTGGGGAGCTATGTTGCTGGTAGACTAGTAGAATATCCATCTATTCTTAGTCTCCAATACAAGGAGCATATAGTCAATGCTTGGTATACTTTGTAAAACAAAATGCCCCCTATTTCTCATATGACATAATGTTGTATGATACAGTACAATAGCCAAAGGAAGTCTACTAGGCGAAGTATGAACCCTGATCTTTACAATTTGTACAACAGTGTTTACATAAACATCTTAAACTCATTGAAAAGTGATTGTATAATTCTACATACAATTCTGTCATAAAACTTCAACTAGCCTCATTGAATTCAGGGGAAAATTTATAGGTGGGTCCAATCAGCTTTTCCACAGATAAAGAAAGGTATATAGAGTTTCCTATGACCACAAAAAGCTATGTTAGAGATCACAGGACCTGTGTGGATGGAGGCCATGTGGGACAGAGCTGTAGTAAAGAGGAAAATTAGATGAGATTGATTTTAAAAGCTGACTGGATCCAACTCTACTATGTACTTAATTTTTTCTGTCAGAAAACAATGGGATTTAAAGTGGTTAAATTTAGTTGTATCATGGTCATTATTATTACTCAGAGGAGTTAGCCGTGTTAGTCTGTAGTAGCAAAATAGAAAAGAGTCCAGTAGCACCTTTAAGACTAACCAACTTTACTGTAGCATAAGCTTTTGAGAATTACAGTTCTCTTTGTTAGATGCATCTGATGAAGTGAACTGTAATTCTCGAAAGCTTATGCTACAGTAAAGTTGGTTAGTCTTAAGGGTGCTCCTGGACTCTTCTATTATTATTACTATCACTTTTTCTAATACTTATTTTGAACTTCCTGTTCTGGGATTTTTTTAAAATGGGAATTCAGAGTGGCTTGCATCATTCTCACCTTGCAGCATTTTATCCTCCAGACAACTCTGGCCTCCCAGATCCTATTCAACACTCTAAACATTACCCCACACTGGTTCTGATGTTCTTGAATATTGTGCAACGTTGGCCCAGTGTCCTAAATACCATTGTTGCTTAAGTTGCATCAACAGGCCTGTCCCACAGATTCTGATCCATATCATCCAGAATGTTGGGCCACAGCTATGCTGAACAGCTTTTTCAATGATTTTTTTTTTGCTTGAATATTTAAAATTTGAAGATGTTGGAAACATTTCCATTTTAGGATGTACAAGCCACACTTCTCTACGAGAATGAGATTAAATTCTACTTGTGAAATCAGTCATGGCATCTGTGGTAAGAAGGCAGTAGATCCTTACCTGGCCACAGCTTGCCAAGTGCAATATGGGAGGTCAACCTAGACTAATCTTTTGGAAGTTCTGAGAGGGCATTACAGTTATGACAGATCTGTGAAATTCTGTAGAATTAATGTACTTACATTTTCAATATAGCATTTGACAAGGTGCCACATCAGAGATGAATGCTCAAGGTAAAAATAACCATACAGTAGAGGAGGTAAAACGGTTTCCAAGATATAGAAGTAATTTAAAGGGATGAAGAAAAATGGAAGCAGCAGATTGGAATGTTGGTTAACTTGAATGTTAACTTGATTGGTGATCTCTCTGAACTGCATTCATGGTCAGATTCTGAGTCTGTGACTTTATTAAAGGGCACAAGATCATGTAGTTGGTGGCAAAATATATTTTTCAGATAGGAAATAAACAGGATAGGCAGAGTGCAAAGATGAAGGATGGTGATTTGAACAAAAATAGAATGTGTAGTTCTATATGGAAAAATGTATAACTTGTATAATATATAAAACACATTTGCATTTCTTTCATTTTTTATTACAATAATTATGAAAATTGGGTGTTTTGTAATATCATAATTACTATGAAAATGAAATTCCTCACATAAACAGCCCATAAGAAAAACACCCATTATTTTCATTTGTTTTGTTCTAGTTTCTTTCATTATTGTGTCACTATCTCTATTATTTTTTCACTTTTACGAGGCACCTGGCATTTTTCTAATAAGGTCACAAAGAGAGAACAGAGGTCCATAGGGGGAAGAGATGCTTTGGGCTTTCTTGATTGCTGTAACCTGTAGGATTATGTACATGTGTGAGGTATTCCAATCCTGAAGGATATCAGGTGGTACTTTAGGTGGGACTCTCCCCTCCTATGTTACTGCTTGGAACCTTTCCTATCAATTCTTCCATAGACTTTAATGTTAAACACAGGTGCCTTTCACTGCCTCAAAAATCGGCGGGCATGTATTCTAGCCACCTGACATTTGGCATATATTAGTGTCCTAAGAGTGTACTACAATGTCCCAAAGTTATGTCCAATTTGGATGGAGAAACCATGAAGATACAAACCCAAGAAAAAGGAAGGTGCGGAAAGGCTTCAGACTTTGCTTAGTGGAGTGGTGGGACACAGCCCAATGTGTATACATTAAAGAGAGTGTAGGTAATAAGAACATCAAGTAAACTTATGGTTATACATCATATAAGACATAAGAGTTGGATCCATCTTGCTTTTTGACACCTAATTATCTTGTTTACTTCAGCCCCCATTTCATATTGCTTTTATCTATCCAGGTGCCATGTTCTTCAGCACAGCTTTGGGGGGGGGGGGGCGGGGGGGAGTGTCAAAACCAGTAGAAAAAGTTTTAGAATCCAACACATAGCAAACTATGTAAGCTATTTGGGCCATCTAGGAATAAGACATATTGAATATGCTTTTCTCTAACATCTCTTAGTGGCTTATTCTCTTTGGCATTTATTTTGACATTTAATCTTGAACCTTGTATAAAAAAAGAGAGACCATATCTGCTTGATGGAAAATAAAAACATATATTTCCTTTAGGGATTTTGTCACCGTTTTGCCCCTGATTTTTGTGACAACTTATTTTCCCAAGTATGCCATTATTTCTATAGTCATGAATTAGCATAGTGTTTTTATAAAATCAAAAGTTCAAGAATCTCCCTGTGGATACATGGTATAAAGGACAAACTAGAAGAGCTTTAAAAACGTTCTGGATGAGAACTGTTCTGAAGTATTACTGAGCTTGCTAATGTACCTTAATGGAGCAGAAATGTGGTGTTAAATATTACTTTGGAGATACTAGGGATTTCAAGCCAAAAGACTAAAACAAGCTATTTTAAATGTTTGTAAGAAATACAGGTGTAAACTGTCATGATCTGGAAAATGTAAGTACACATTGATTTCTACACAGCAGCTCAGAGCTCTCTCCCATACAATTACAATATTTTGCTTGAGAAGTATAAGAGACATAAACTTGATCAAATAGAGGGTGGGCTGCAAAGTGAGCAGGGCAGTCTCCATCCTCTCCACTGTTATGTGCAGGAGATTTTTGAATACTAAGAAAACATGAAAACTTTTGAAGATAAATGCATTTTCTTGCCTGGTGTTTCATGTGACAATTTTTACTTCCTTTTTTGCTTTTCCAGGGTTCTTTAAGGTATAGATCCTGCAAAGATCCAGCCTGTGCATCTGCAACTTGTATGAATGTAACTTACAGACAGTGCAATCCTGAACAGAGTTATACTCTTCTAAGACCACTGAAGTCAATCTGTTTAGAACTGCGCAAGTCTGTTTAGAGTTGCACAGAGAATGTCGTATGACTGAGTGGAGCCTGGCGGTGAAGACAGTAGTATCATTTTAACTTCTCCATAGATGAACTCATCTTTGGAACAGAACTGGGGTTGCTTATCCTATACTTCAAGATCACCTATGAAATTAATGTTTCCTTGAAAGAACACATACAATAATCAGAGGTCATTTCCTTACAGCATATTGACCTCTTGGGGTGTGCATAATGAAAAAAGCTGAAATTTCTGGTCCAATTTGTTAAAGCGACTTCCAGAATGGCAGAACAAAATTGGGAAATGAAGCTATAACAACCTTTCCCTGCTGAAAAGTTTGTGTGCTTCATTTTGGTTCTTACCGCACAGCAGCTGCACAGGCAGGCCAGGCAGTGGTGGGCTGTCCAGCAGCATCTTGTTTTCCTTAAAGGTAAGTCTGTCCTCACTCATCATGCAACCAGTTGGATCCAAAGGGAAAGACTGAGCCCTTAGCATTAACTTCATTGGTGGGAAGGGGATGTGCTCAGTGTGCATGAGTGCATTTTTTCTTCAGTGATTCCTGGACAATGACATTGATTTTGAGTGGCTCATAGGGATCAAATCACAAGAGGTTTGCTTTGCACCAGGGAGCAGAGCAACCGATGGCATGGGGCCATTGGCCCACTATCACCCTCAGCAAGCACCATCCCTTTCTGTGCATTTTTACATACTATGCAATGAAAGGCTGGCAGCATGTGGAGAGTGTACACATGGGTTGAAGGAGGGAGGTGTCTCCTTCAGCCTCTGAGGCTCTGGCTGCTATAAAGGCTCATGTTATGTAGAGTAGGTTGAAAATTGGAGAGAAAATTGGAAAGTACAATATAGAACTATTAAAATGCAAAAGAAAAAGCAATTATTAATGGAGAAACACACTGAGGGGGTCCCAGGCATGCAGAGCTGGTTCATGGCCATTCAGAGGCCTTCACTTAGGCTCCATGGTGTCAGGGGCATCATTTTCAAAGATAGGGGAGGTCACCAGCAGGAATTTCATCTTGCCCAGGAAGCCTTCTGCCTTTTAGGCTTTTCTGATTAAAACTGTTAACCCAGCATTAAATGATGGGGAGGCAGGAGGCATGTGCACTGCACACTTACACACACATGCACACCCAAATCTTTCCAAATCATTATTCTACATGGAAGTACCAATCTGGTCAGATTTTTTTTTAATTTTCTGGCACATTGCTGGGCTCTCTCATTGCTTGTCATGATTTCTCCCTTTTCCTTTTCATTCAACTCTGGGTTAACATTTTTAGTCAGAAAGGGAGACTGGCAGCCAGCAACCTGTCCAGTCTCCCACTTTTACCAGTAGAAAATAAGAAAGAAAGAGGACCATGCTCCCTCTACTTGCCCTCTCATGAAGGAAAAACCAACATCTAGCCCTCCTTTTCTGTGCTCTTTTTACGCACAATGCAAGGACAGGCTGGCAGGTTTAAACAGGGAGCATTGGACTGCTGCAAAGCAGATTAGTGTATGGAGGATTTGCCTGCCCCTCGTTATGGAAATGAAACTACAAGGCATAGGAAAACATGGCATACCAGCAGGGACTCAAAGATAATAATGTATTGGCTTTGTCACTAAAGCAGGATTTTTTTTAACTTTTAAACTTTCCCTGTGCTATACCAGTTGGCAATGAAGCACTCTTCTGCTTGTGAACCCTGCTGGTGCATTGTGCCACAACTATTTTGTTTTGATGTGCGCCTCCAAAAGCATTCTTTGGAAGCCTGTTGATCCGTGCTCTCAAACTCGGTGGGTCAGTGGTTTAGAGGAAGGACTGTATTGTCTGTGGTTTTGGTGCCATTGCATGCAAAAACAGTTGCCCCAGAGCCTTATTTCCTGACCCCCAACCCCCTATCCTTGAAAAGAATAGTATGCATTTGCTCCTGTATGGTCAACATGCATGCAATGGGCCAAAACTCATGAAAACAAAACACCCCCTCCTCAATGGATCATATACAAGCCAGTACCACCGCAACCAGAACAAACTAGTAATGGAATGGAATTATTCCAGAATCCCCCAGAGCTGAAACTGAGACAGAATTTTTTTTCAGTGAACATCCCTGCTTATGATGGTCCTACACTGGAGTAAGTGAAAGACAACATACATCTTAGATGAACCAGCACTGTCTCTACTATTAACTTGAGATTGAAGAAGTTGTAAAGCTAATAAATTTGTTTTTTAAAAAAATATTTTTTCATGTAAACCTGGGCATTCTCCTGTTTTGTAGTACCCTAAGTTGTAGCTATGGCTGGTCCCATAGTACAGATTTATCTATCCAGACAGGCCAGACCTTGGCTATGTGATATGAGATAATGGATTATACATATAAATGACATATTTGATACAGGTAAATAATTAAAAGCCATACATCATTCATGCACAATAAAAATAATTTTCAAAACCATTAGCAAAAAGAGCATTACAATTATTGATAACATTATAAATATAAAACAGTATGATTATAAAAAAAAATATTTCCCATTTAAGTTTTAGAGCTACATAATAATTGTACATAAGAGCTGACCTTTTAGGTGATTGTTTAACTCACTGGAAGTGCAACAATTTCCAATGGACTTGGAGTGGTATCATTCGGTTTACAATCACTGTAAAAGACTTGCATGTGAACCAATATATATTTTCTTAGCATTTCTTTTAGGGTATATTACTGACCGGTTATCATTGTGTCACCCAAGAAGTTGTTAAATTACCATTATCTCAGATCAATCCTATTAACTCCACCAAGAGCCTATATATTTAATTGATTTCCAAATCTGGCCTGCTGAATGTGCCTCCTATGGAGTGGGGATGGGGAAAGAATCCATACAAAGACCTTACGCTTTTGGAAAAAATAGGCCACAACATTATTGTAAATCACAACTGTGGCATTAACAGATATCAAAAACTTGTGAAAATATATAGAAAGATGGTACCTGTATGATGTCTTTCAGATTATACAGCTGAGAAAAGTGACACTGGTATCTGAGGAGAAAAAATTGTGACATTATTTATCACCCTGACAATATGGTATCATATCATTCTGGCTGTAAGACTATTCTTCCAGTCATGTTACCCTCAATGCTTCTCAGCAGACTACTGCTAAAATAAATGCATAAATGGCATAAATGACCACAGAATAATAAAAATAATAAAAGAAGCAGGTGGACACACTTTCTTGATGTCTTCATGTCAGGGCTGTTCCAGGTTTTGGTGGGTTCTGGAAGATAGTGCCCAAGGCTCCCCTCCCCTCTTCCCTTTCCACCACCATCTGTGTGCCTCCACCTGCCTATACATCCTTCTCCCACTCAACTCCTCCCACAGCCCATGCTCACTTGTCTGAATCACCTGCACACACTTTTTCTAGACAGCACTGGCTGGTACATGCAGCAGGCAGTACTGCTGCCACTGCCAACAGGGGTGTAGGCACTGTGCCACATCCTATGTCATTCCCCCTTGATGCTGGGCAGCAGGGGACACAGGTGGTAGACACTTCAAGCAAACAGATGGGGGAAGGGCAGGCAAACCACTGGCAGGAAGGTGATTGGGTAGGGGTCAGTGGCAGTTGTCATCCCACTTCAGAGTATGTTGATACAAGTGCTCTTCTATGCTATTCCAAAGTTACTGGCCATTAACAAGTGATACAGGAGTAAATTAGCTCATCAGCTTAGCCTGGGTCACACACTACATGTTACTCTGAACTGCCTTTTCTGGTCTGCTTTCCCCACCCCCACCCTGGCCACTGAACCTGAATTGTGGAATCACTGGCCTACAGAAGACAAAAAGCCAAGCCTGAAGTCATTTAAATAGCCAATCTCTGGATAGGGCCTGGAGAACAAGATACAATGTTAACCCTAAAAGACTAGCACACAGCCAGAATCAGACTTCAACTGGGAACTGCCAGAGATTGCAGAACAGAATCTGAATGAAACTTTCCTTATCACTTTCCTGTTGGGGGTGGGGGATTCCCTGCTCCCAGCCCCCACCCCCTGCCATCACTCACCTGGCCAATGGGGGGAAAGGCATGGGACCAGGTTAGCCCCCTCCCGGAGAGCACTCCAGTGCTCCAGATCACTTCTGCATCATGCCAGGAATGACGTCATTCCTGCCAAGACACAGAAGTGTGGGGTCATGCAAAGGGGCGGCGAAAATCGATCCCCAACTCTAGATTGGGGGCAATTTTTATCAAATCAGCCCCTGGTGTGACCTGTTGCTTCTGCGTTGCACTGGGAATGATGTCATCATGAGGTAAGTTTTCCCAATGTGCCTCCCCAGCAATCCCCACATCTCCCAGTTTGAGCCGTGGGGACCTGGCGGGACCCCTATTGCTAGTATTTTCTTCATGCTGAAACTTTACTCACATTTAGAACCATCCAACTCTATCTCACTGAACCACACTGAGACGTTACCCAAAGAGCAAGCTTGCTTTTATCCACCACTCTCACTTTTTAGGCCCAATTAGCTCCAGGATTAATACAATCTATATAAAACTCCCTCTTTGTTTCCAAGTCCAGAATGGAAGGAATTTTTCTCTGCCTCTTGATGCTCAAGCCTCCCCTTTCTAGCATATAAAATACAGATTTACAGCCTCCACCTGGATTTATTAGCTGCCAAGCTGTCTAAATCTGTATCTGCAATTAATTTCTACTGAATTTTTTTTGTTTTCTTTTTTTCCCTGCCTTCCTTCACTTCCTTTTACCTGTTCTGCTGAGTAGGGAATCTTGCTCATACTCTAATTTCCTGGAATCACTTTCTCTCCCAGATCTACTAATTTGTATAATTGATTTTTAATATACCTCATTTCTGAATTTAATTCCATTTGGGCTTTTGGTAATTCTTTTATCCCCTTCAAATCTTCATCATCCTATCAAACAATGAAATCCTACAGGGATAAATCTTCATAGGATTGCACTGCAAGTTTCTTAGTGCTGGCATGTGGGTCAGATCTTAGAATTGGTGTTTTGTGGTTCTTGTATCATGGGAAGGACTGGTTCAAGCAACCACTCCTGAGAATATGGAAGTATTATTTTGCTGTTGTTGAAATCTGAGCCAGCAGCTCTATGGGTAAGACACTACAAACGGAATGTTGTTTTTGTGGACTAGTGCCTTAAAGCCATTTCCATGAGTCTGAGTTCCATTCATAGAAAATATTGTCATGTCTTATTCTATTGACTTGAGATTTATGCACTCATGAATGTTCCAACCAGTTGCTATACAAAGAAACCATCTGCCTTGATGACATTTATCCTGGTTTTCTTACCTTTGATGATATTCTTCCACACTTGCCATTGAAAACACCCAAACTCTACTTCTCCCAATAAATTTCTGAAGATACATATATATGCACAGTAAGTAACCAAGGAGGTGTTATTCAACCTACAATCAGGAAGTCCCTGTTCCAGAATGGCACTCATTAATGGCATTCACATCCACATCCACATAATAGAAAGGTGCCAAAAGAAAAAAAAAATATGATTAGGAAGTTGAAGTCAAATTCTCTTCTATGTGGCAAATTAACACATGCATATTTCATATGTATCCATGTGTCAGACACCAACTGTTGTGCAGATATCTTTATGAATAATATTACCATTGAATTATAATGGATATTAATGTTGGACTTCTGGTTGAACGATGTCCCCTGAAGTTTTGTTCAAAGCATTCACATTAATTAAAGAAGAAAACTGTGATGCGATTTCACAGAGAGCAAAAGTGTTATATTCTGGCATTTCAATTCCTTGTAGAAACCTGATGAGGGAATGTATCACATTTTGCTAGGTGCCATACGAGTTCAGTGTAAACTGCTCATCATCACCCATCCCAAAAGTGTGAGTTGTGTCAACATTTGGATAGGAACATATTCAAACCAAGTCCTTTTGTAGTATTAGCCCCCCTCCCCCGCCCTGTATCTTCACAGGCATTGCTAAACTGTGTTCTATCTCACAGACACCTACAGAAGGACGGAAGAAGTTCACAATGAAGTACAAGTTGGAAGATTTTATTATAGCATGCTTTCTTTATGACAGAAGCTGATTCATTATAAATATGTGGGCATTAAAAACGGTATCTGCAGAACTTATTGTCTATGACAAGTAGCAATGGATTGCCCTGTGTAAGTTCTTTGTAGTACACATTATGGTGCAAGTGAATTACATTGTATTATATACAAGGAGTGACATCCACCATTAAAAATAAAAGCCCAGACTCCACTGGCAGCGACTCATGGTTACTATGAATCTTCGCCTGTCTCCCTATAATTTTAGGAAATGTGTTTTGAATTTGTGCTATTTTTTTTTTTAAAAAAAACTGAAGTAAGAAACAGTAAAGATGAAAACACTGATTCTAGAAAACTGCTCTCAGGGGCATGGCAAGGAGGAAAGGCTGAAGATACTGGAAATGTTTTTCCAAGAATGAAGAATGCACATCTCATTGCAGCTTAGATTTTATATATTTTTGACTAATACCTGCTGTTCATCACATTCTAATCAATGTATGCGTGATCACATCTCTGCCTAAACTACAATTTGATCAAAAGTTGTGAGTAGCATTGCTAAACAATAAAACAAGGGGTTTTTCCTAAAAAAAGGGGTTCAACATCATTGCAAATTGTACTGCAAATATTTTGTGCATAAAAGTTCTCCCACTGCTTTGTGTGACTGTCCCCACCCTCATTCAACTATTCACTTAAATCCTGCAGAAAAACATATTAACCTACAAAAGAGATGTCTTCTTTGGTTGTTTTAATCCTGCTGGGATGAAGGAGAGAGAAAAAAGCATGACTTTTCTTTCTACTATTTATTCCTGCCTGTCTGCCTCTCTCCAAAAGCTAAATGGTTTACTGAGTAGTGAAGTTCATGACTTTAAGCCATGGGCCTGTTTGCCTCAGCCCACATTACTCAAGTGTGGCACAAGACCATGATTGGTGGGGCTAATAAGACTCAGCCAATCAGGGTGAAGTGACAGGAAACTTACCTTACTTCACCCCTTCCCAGCAAGCATTTGCTGCTGCCATCGTCCTACCCTACTCTCAGGGGGCATTGAGAAAATAGCTGGTCACTATTGGGGCCAAGCAGGATTTTGGGGGAAGTAACCCCTTTTTTGCCTGTTCTGCTATGTTTTGGGGAGAAGAATTGATTAAGTAGGCCTGGTTTTAAACACTGGTTAGGCCATGACTAGTTTAGCAGGAATAAGGAGGGATGCTCAGGATAGGCAGGGTTAATCTGCAAGCACCCTGAGGCATCATGGTGATGGAGTGTGTGTCCAGAACAGGCCATCACATGCCATGCGGCTAGGTAGAGCTATGAAAGAACACCCTTAGTACTGAACTGCATCTCTTGAACCTGGTAGATGCTTGTGGCTCTTCAAGGAAGTTGGATGAAGCTGGGCACCTCTCTGCACAGGAGGATTGTGCTGGCTAGCATAAACAAGGTGGGTAAAACTGCCAGTCAAGTTTGGAGCCAGGGTGGCCTTGCTTAGTGGGAACCCAAGGAGGATGCCTAGTGCAGCCCTCCCTCAAACAGTCAGCTTATTTGGAAACAAGTGTTGATGGAGATCAGCCATTTAAAGTTAATTGTTTAAATAAAGAAACAAACTAGTTGATCACACTGCTGGGGCAATTATAAATGAGATCTCAAATATTTCTTGTACAATTCCCAGGACATATATAATGCTATCAGTCCAATAGCAGTAGCTGCCATACTAGAGGATTTGAAAACTGGCAGGAGCCATACAGACACAGATCCTGCTAACTTTAAATTTTGAGTAAACAACTAATATGAAGATTTAGAATGTTCACAGGAAACAACTTCCAAGCCCCTTTTTTGGCAAAGATTCCAACATCACTAAATATGGGAAGCTAAAAGTAGATTATGATCCCTTGTGTCAAAGAAGTGGAGGAGTTTTTTTCTCCCTGCAGTGTGCTTCCATACTGCTGGGGAGTACAATTCCACATAGGTGGGAGCAATTAGGAGGCTGATAGAAAAACATAGAAAAATAGAGCTGGAAGGGATCCCATGGGCCATCTAGTCCAACCACTTCTCCAGTACAAGAAATTCACAGTGACTCCCCCCCCCTCCACTTCCCCAGTGTCCCCTGTTCAAGGTCCAGAGGAAGGCAAAAAAAGCCCTCCAGTATCCCTGGCCAATTTGGCCTGGAGGAAAATTTCTGCCTTATCCCAAAGTGGTAGTCAACATTACCCTGGCCAAATAAGAAAGGGCCATGACAGCAGAGCACCAGCTTATCCCTGTCTGCTCTCCCTCTTGCAATCTGCCTAAATTCATACTGAGTCATAGAATCAGCATTACTGACCATCCAGTCACTATTTTTTAAAAAAAAATCCAGAAAAGGAGTGCTCACCACCTTCTGAGGAAGCCGGTTTCATTGAGGAACCACTCTAACTGTCAGGAAGTTCTTCCTGATGTTTAGCCGAAAACTCTTTTTGTGCAGTTCTACCTATCGGTTCCAGTCTGACCATCAAGGGCAAGAGAAAAGAACTCTGTTCCATTGTCTCTCATTCATCTCCGTTCCAGGCTAAATGCACCCATCTCCTTCAACCTTGCCTCATTGGACTTAGTCTTCAGAACCTTCACCATCTTTGTTACTTTCCTTTGAATATGTTTCAGATTGTTAATATCCTTCTTCAACTGTGGTGCCCCAAACTGAACACAGTGAGGTCTAACCATAGCAAAGTGATACCATCACTTCACATGATCTGGACACTATACTTCTGTTGATGTAGTCCAAAATTGCATTTGCCTTTTAGCTACCGTATCACACTATTGACGGATGGTCATCTACTAAGACCCCAGATCCTTTACACACATACTACTGCCAATACAACTATCGTGCATCCTATAATTATGCATTTGGTTCTTTATACCTAAATGCAGAACTTTACGTTTATCACTGTTGACATTCAATTTGCTAGTTTTAGCTTAGGAGGACCACCTCCTTCCATATTGCCCAGCCCATCAGTTAAGATGTGCCTCACAAGCTCTGCTCTCTGCCTTCAGAGTTGAACTGGGTAGCAATCAGAGGCAGGGCTTTTTTAGTAGTGGCACCTTGAGCTAGCCTGGGTCCTATGTTCCTTTCTTTTAGGTGCCAGATCAAAACATTCTTGTTCACCCAGGCTTTTGGTTAAGGGATAGAGTTTTTTAAATGCTATTTTTTTTGGTCTGTGTTTTTTTATGCTAGGCTGGATTTTACTTAATATCTTTAAATATTTTTATTCATTTTTAATTTGTAAGGTGCCTCAGGCCGATTCCCAGAGAGTTGGTACAAACATTTTCTGAACAAATGAACGAACGAATGAACGAATGAATGAATGAAAACACTAGGGAAACATGGGATGCATGAGTGATTCACACATCTCTGTCTCATGCTTCCATGACCTCCTCTTCATGAGCTTTACAACTATGAGGAACATCACATTTTCTTTTGAATTAATGCCTTTATTCAAGATTTTAAAAGTGGTAAAAAGAGGATAAACTAAGTGTTGCCACCTCCTGTTTCATCACCTGTGAAGTGACTATCAGTGTCAGAAGCAACTGCTACCGTCTGTTCCTTTACTAAGAGGTATAGCATTGGCAGCTTTTAAATAGTTATTTATTCAATCAGGACTTTACTCCTTTTTTTAAAGAAATATAATTGAAGAACAGTTTCATGTTCACATGGAAATATGCTCTGTTTCTGAAAGAGACAGAGAATGTGGATGCAACCTGAGTTTGCTTCCTACATTACTAACACTGCCTCTCAAACAGACCTTCAATCTCACATTAATACATACAGCAGATGGCTAATACCACTATGTGTTAGGTTGCTCTGACATTTTTTCAATAAAAGCAGGTGTCAAATAGCATGCTTCCATGAAGATATGACCTCTGGGAATGATTGTGCTTTTTACATTTGCTCTGAGTGAAAAAGATGGGTGTCCGTGGAGTTGGCCTTATTCTTGATTTTTTAATAAAAAGGGCAAGAATTATTCCCTTTCCAGTTGGAAATAGCATATAGGATTGTTTAATTTTCTGGAGTCACATGAAGTTGGTTTATTATCTATATTGTTAATATTATTTCACAAAAATAATCTGGGAAAAATAGGATACAGAAGCTCTTTGGGGGTATAGGTTGGTGGAGGAACTTGAAGAGGAGGGCTCTGTCTCCTAGTCTCAGGTTTCAGAAGGGGACAGTAAGAGACTCACCAAGATGAGTCAAGGCTCTGCATATCTTTCTACTATGCTGATGCTATCCCTTTAAAAAACCAATTGGTTACCTAGGGACTGTCTTCTTTCTATCTCCTTAGGGACTGTCTTCTTCTCTATCTTGCAACTATGAAGGCAGGGCATGATTCCTTCAGGGAGCTCTGACTCTTGAAAGCTCACACATTGGAAATCTAGTTGGTCTTTAAGGTACTGCTGCACCCAAATCTTGCTCTTCTACTACAGACAAAAATGGCCTGATGTTAGTTTAGACAGAATCCTTTTCTATCTAATCCAATCCAATCCATGCTATACAGGATTGAGAAGTAGTAAGTGGTTTACCCTGTTAGTAACAGCATTGATCGCAGGGAGAGATGGGCACAAATCGGGAAATTTGTCGCATTTCATGAACCATGAACTTTCACGAACCTCCCCTGGCTCGTTTACCGGTTTGTTTGGTTCATGAAAATGTCACATCCAGGTCAGCAAATCATCATTTCCAGGTCAGCATAAGGTCACTTTCAAACCAGCAGAAAGCCACTTCCAAGTCAGCAGAAGTTCTGCAGGAAGTCCATCCCTTGTTGCCTAGGAAACTGATTGATTGGTGCCAGGCTGTCTGCAGTGATGAACAAAAAAATGAACCAAATAAACCAGCCTAAAGTTTGTGGCAGTTCATCAGAAATGGGCTCTGACTTCACACAAATCTGGTTTCCACTGCTGACTTACCCCCCAGGCGCTCGCCTCCTTCTGAAATATGTTGGAATTTTACATATGAAAGGTAAGCTAAACTCTTTTGATGCTATTGTAATATATTCTATATTCAGTTTTAATCTCTTCTTGCACACTGTTATATTTGATTCCTATATTGAATTGTTATTATTGTAAAATGAATTCTCTATTGCAATCTCTGTAATATGGACTTTTAATGAGCAACAATCAAAGTTTTCAAAAAAAGGGGGGGGGGCTCTGACAAACTGCCGGTTTGCAAACCATGAACTGGCCCACTTTATCACGAACTTTGGTTCGTATTTCAGTTCGTGCCCATGTCTAATCGCAGGATATAAATTCTTCCAGACAAACTTAGCATGGAGTTCCAAAGGATTCTAGCAACAATGTCAGTTAGTCAGCCCATTGAATTCAGAGGAATAATTAACATGCCAATTTGTTGGAATGTATTATTCTAAAGAATTATTATAGGTCTATCCATAACTAAAATACCTTACAAAAAGTTAAGATTACAGATAAGAAAGTATCTGCTTAGCATAGTTTGCAGTGCATTTTATATTATGCTGGTGGTGTGCTAATATTGCAGGAATGTAATAAGTAAAGAGACACAAATATGAAATGGCACAGATAGGATCTCTCCTACCGAGATCCCACCTTTCCCCAACCACAGAGGACCATGTTACTCTTCAACACAAGAATATATCAGTTTAACATCTGAGGAAAGGGGACCTTCCAAAGGATCATTTCAACCCCCCCTCCCCCAGCCTGATGCCTTCTTGCTTTGTGACCCTCAATTTTCACAAGAGCAAAGTAATGGTCTTCACAGGAGTTGTACAATTCCAGAAATCCCTGAAGATGCCTTTCGCATACCTCTGCTTCTCCAGGTAAGCTCAAGATAATAAACTTGTTCATTGAAAACCAAGATCTCCATACTTTGAGTACATACCCACTGCCTCAGGTCAGTGGGCAGTGGATAGATAATCATATTTGTGGTGGCACTTTTTGCAAAATTCTGGATAGCTCCCTCCTCAAGGCTGTCTACCTTTGTAGCCTCTTTTGTTATTACAACCTGTCAAAAATATTATGTGTAACTGAATTCCAAAATTAATTTTCCTTCTCCTGATCTCCTCATCTTCTTACTGAACTTGGACCAGAGTTTAACTCTTGTGACCTTTTCCAAGATACTTGGTTCCTCTCTTGCTCTCTCTTAAATTTCCCCACTAAATTCCCACATAAAGTCCTCAAGTAGCACCCTTTGGTCAAGCACCCCCAGGAAAAGCTGTGTGAATTCTTCCAAAATTTAGCACTGGTAACACAACTTAGGGCTGGGGTTTCACCGTGAAACCTCAAACAATACTAGGCTGAGTCAGTCCGAGTGCAGTCTTGTTGCACTCTGGTCTTGGTAATGAATAATATATTAATTTGTAATAAATCTTTTTTAAAAAATTAAATGCTGATTTTGATCAAAAAGAAGTGGTAAGAAAAATTAGGATGCAGATTACTTTAAATTTGCTCTCTTTTTATATATACACCAGGACACAGCTAAATACTTTCCATGGATTCAGTTTTTCTGCTAATATTCCTTCGAAGATTTTTTTTGTGCAGATACAGCTTTTGTAAGTATCAGAATCAGTGTGCATGTTTCCAGCAAGATTCTAAACACTTTGTTTTTTTTTTCCTTTGGGAACCTGGTTGATTTTCTAGTGAATAAGTTGATGTGCATGGAGTTGTCTGATTCTGGAAAATGAACCTAGGTTGCTTAGCTCATGCAATATTCATCTGTGCCCCCAAATGACAAACCATTTCAGCTGTCATCCTCCAGAACCACTGTAGATGTTATCTCTAAGGCTTTTCAAAGGGGACTCATTGGGTTTTCTTTGTAGCCTTCTAAACCATGATAGAGCTATTTACAATTCATTTCCTGTTCTACTCCTGTGAATTATAAAGGCTTCCTCAGATCTACTGCTAATATATTCAAAAGTTTCTGTGGCATAACAGTGCAAAGGAAACCCACTGTCACTTTCAACAACTTGACAAAACTTGGCAAAGGAAGCCAGTTGAAGAACGTACATCTTGCTGAAGAATAGGTATGTCTTATGTTGGCAAAAGAAATATAGCCATATTTTGACATTTCCAATAGAAAATTCTGAACTTGGACATACTTTCAGGAAAGATTCTTGCTTTAAAATGAGATAGGCCAGTTACCAAGTTTCAGACCACAGCAGCATAATTGTTCATGGACTCATGGTAATAATAAGATTTATGGATGCTAGTGGCTGCAATATCTGCCTGCAGTCTACGGTACTAAAAGAAAAGTGTCTGAGAGCTTATCAGCTTGAGACTGAGATCCATGTGTTACATCATGCTTAGATGAATGGGAGACATGGAGATGACACACTTGTACAAAAATGCTTCCCCATTTAATTATTAGAAATACCTGCATACTCTATTTCCACAACTATACTAATAGCAACAACATTATATTTGTATTGGCAGTGCACTGTGCTTAGCCAGGGCAATTTCTGTGATGTGATATGAGACACACAATTGAACATCATAAATAAAAGACAATGGCTTCAGGTGTCATGTGAACTAGCAGCTCAAATGTTACATTTCACCCACTGACATTATTCCTGTTTAGCAAAAACACCACCCCTCCCCATACTTTTGGGCACCTGTTTTACAAAGAGAATCTAGATAGCTTCCCATAGGTAAACAATTTAAGGGGTGCCACAGTTCATGAAGTAAGGTTATTATGGAGCAGCGAGTTTCATTTTCCAGAATTCACTTTTTTTAGCTACAACTATTTATTCCTCTTATTCTCTTTTTTCCTCTTTTAAGAGCAAGATTTATTTTTCATTTCTTTTAGTTTCTCTTCAAAGAGAAATCAAGGTGCTCTTTTGTAACTTCATCCCCTGCAGTTATTTTATGTTATACACACCAGGGTTGTGCTCTAGCAGGAAGATAAGAGGGCTTGGTATTGTCTGCTTCTGAGCATCTACAGAGTGAAATTTTGAAATTTTGCAGAACTTCCTTTCCTGCCTCTCATCTCTTCAAACTTTTATTTAATCAAAAAGTAGATTGAAAACTGACTCCAGATTCCTAAAAAAAGAAAAAGGAAAGGCTTGTTGGATTTCAGGGAGAAGTTAAACCATGTGATAGTGTAGATTTCCTCACCTGTAGATTTCTGCCTGTTGCTGTGCCATTGTATATGATACCAAGGGTAAAAGGCAGTCTGCTGCAACAAGGATATGTTCAAAGAAGGCCTGGCACTCTAACAAATAGGTGGATATCAAACAGAAACTACTGAGTGGAAATTTGCAGGGGTCATATAAGTATAATTATTAATATTAAAATGTATTTGAGTACATTATACTCCTGCTGTAACCAAGCTATTTAACTGTAGAATGTTCGCTATGTTAAACTCTGATTTATGTGCAACATACCCATTTCAAGATATTTTAAAAAATTTAATAACAAAAATAAATCCTAAAAGGACAATTTTTATTGCACCATATTAAAATCTTGTTCCAGATGCTTCCTTCCTTTAACATTTGCAAAGTTTTTATTTCTGCCCTCCTGAGTCCCACTGTTTTGTTTAAAATTTGGAAAGGGTAAATGTTGGTGTAATTTCATTTGCATCAAAAAGATCAAGTTGATCAGAATATAATCTAACAGCAAATACCCACAGCTTCAGAACATATACTTAGCTGTGCGCCTTTAAAGGTGCGAATCAAAGCTTTGTCTAAGCTATTTGAAGAAATGGCCATTCTTTTCATGTTCTGTTTTTAGGCTTCTAACAAGACCCCCCACCCCAATGTTAATTATTAAAGATAGCAAGTTTATCTCTTTAGTTAAAAATAGCATTTTATGTTATATAAGGTGAATGAAAGAAACACAAGCTCAGTTCTGGTTGAAGGTAACACTAACTTGACTTGTTCATGAACTGGTTCATTTGGTTTGTTCAGTTTGTCATGTCACTTCTGGAGGCTGTAGAATGACCCTCTTGATAATCAGAGATGCCAAACTCACAGGGAGACTTCAGCAGGCTCTCCTCCAGCCACCCTCCAAGTTTGGTGAAGATTGGATTTTGGATGTCCAAGTTACAGACTCCCAAAATGGGTGGCCCCAGTAAAGTTCTATTAGATATAATGGAAGCCACAAATGCCAATTGACTTGCATTGGCTCCATTGAAATATATTGTAACCCTAAAAAGTTGCAATGAAAACATGGGATGGAATTAGAGAATCTTCATCTGAGAACAGAATGATGGCCCCCAGAGTGGAATGATGGTTCATGAAAACTTCTCTGGGGCTGGAATGGAGTCAGAAGTACTCTTTGAGGGGTCAGTCAAGGAGATGTTCTTGGGGAGACAGGAATATTCTTTGAAAGGACAGGAGGACAGAGACAATCTATGAGAGGAGGTTAATCTTGGGGGGAAGGAGTAGATGTTCTTTGGGGAGACAGGAATATTCTTGTTCAGGAAAGGACAGAGGTGATCCATGAGGGAAGATCAATCCTGGGGGGAAGGGGAATAGAAATATTATTGGGGGGAAAGACGTAGTCTTTGAGGAGAAATGTTCTTTGAAAGGACAGAATCTTCTTTGATAAGAAAGAAAGTTCTTGGGGGAGACGGAAACAGAGTCCTAGATGACAGCTGCAGCGACCAAAGTCCATCTCCCCAACGGGGTGGCTGAGAGGGAAGTCTTCCACCAGCGGAATCCTTCTCTGCAACAGAGTGGGCAATTCTTGAGAGGACTTATGAAAAGGGGGTTAAATAGGGGACGGGGGTGTGAGGGGTAATGTGGATGGCTGCATCAGCAAGCAGTTGGGATGACAAGGCTCTGTATGGTCTAGTGACAAGGAATTCCCAAAGGGGGGGTTCAGATCCTCCTGGAATGAACCCAGCTATGGAAAACTGAGTTCCTCTGCTGGGATGCAGCCAGGGGGCGGCAGGCACTGATGGACTAGGGGATGGGAGGACCTATGGAGAAGGGGGGTAAATTCCCCTTGTGTGGGGGTGCATTCGCACTTGGCAAGGACAGGGGCTGGTCCTCAGCCCTGACCCACCCAAACACCTCCCCATCTATGACAGGTGCACTAAATAATAACGATACTGATAATAAGTATGATATATAAAAATATAATTTGAGTTCTCACCGGAACCTACCAGGCTTCGCCCTTGAGGCTGACACTGGGAGATTAGGGTTGCCAGCCTCCAGATGGTCGCTAGAGATCTGGAATTACAACTGATCTCCAAGCCATAGAGATCAGTTACCCTGGAGAAAATGGCGGCTTTGGAGGGAGTACTCCATGGCATTATACCTTGCTGTAGTCCCTCCCTTCCCCAAATTCGGTCCTCTCCATGCTCCCCTCCACATCTCCAAGAATTTCCCAACCTGGAGCTGGCAACCTTAACTCTATGGCATTATAACTTGCTGAAGTCCCTCTCCTCCCCAAACCTCACCCTCTCCAGGCTTTCCCCCACATTTCCAGGAATTTCCCAACCTGGAGCTGGCAACCTTAACTCTATGGCATTATAACTTGCTGAAGTCCCTCTCCTCTCCAAACCCCACTCTCTCCAGGCTTTCCCATCCAGGAGCTGGCAACCCTACGGGAGAGGTGCTCAGCCCCTGAGCCTGGCTGTAGAACAGAAGTAGGTGCTTCAGACCCCTGAAGAACCAGAATGTCAAGTTCAAGCTTCAAATAGCTCCCTCTGTGACTGAAAATCCAACATCTGTTCTTCCCTGTCTAATTGCCTGCTGGAAACTGAAACCACTCACCTGAGGGCTGGAGGTTATGCTCCTGCTCTCATAGAGCAGAATGGAAGCTCTCTGGTTGGCATCCAGAGCTGCCTATCAAGCTTTGGAGGGCTGATATTGGTGTTCCCAGGGCTGCAGAAGGTCTGCAGAAGCCCCCCCCCATTGCCTAGGGAATAGATTGATTGGCTCTGGGCTGTCTGCAGTGACAAACGGAAAAAACAAACCAAACAAACTGCCCTAAAAATCATATAGATCCAGAGGAGTTAGCTGTGTTAGTCTGTAGTAGCAAAAATAGAAAATAGTCCAGTAGCAATTTTAAGACTAACCAACTTTACTGTAGCATAAACTTTCGAGAATCACAGTTCTCTGCATGCATCTGCAGAAAAGAACTGTGATTCTTGAAAGCTTATGCTACAGTAAAGTTGGTTAGTCTTAAAGGTGCTACTGGACTCTTTCTATTTTTACTAAAAATCATAGCTGTTCATCGTAGTTTGTCAGAAATGCACTCCGATGAATTTCTGGTTTGCAAACCATGAACTGGCTTAGTTCATGATGAACTTTGGTTTGTATTTTTGTTCATGCCCATCTCTGCCCCTGATATTTTCTTTTAAGGAGGATGTGTTTTTTTTAATTAAGGGGAATGCGCCAAAGTTTCATGTGAACCCCGCATTCTACAGAGAGACCATTCACATAGAACAGAATATTAATGTTGTGAATTGCAATGTTGTTGGAAGACAATCAAGTTATAGTTGCAAAAACTCAATTAGGCATGCACACATCCCCTGCCCTATAGGCTTCTGTTGTGATTGGCCAATTATTTAAGATAAATGTGGATATGAAGCATGTAGTGAAGAGGTCAGAACAAGAATGGATAATAGTGGGACACAATCAGTGATAATTAAATATCAAGCCCTGCTAAAATTAATGGGAACTAAAACTCTTATTATGTATTTGAGCACAACTGAGTGTTATGGAAATTGTGCATGTTTTACTTTTTTTCTATCTTTCACATACTAGCAATACAAAACAGCAAAGCTCCAGTAAAAAAAAAGGTATTATCTATCTCGTGTCATAAAAATACATACATATACAACATGAACAATGAACAACAAAAAGAGGTACCTTCACAAAGAAATATTATTGCTATAGACAGAATAAACTGTACGTAAAGGAATAAATGAATCAATATGCTGTTTTATTACACTTTGATATTTAATATGGTCATTTAGATATATCAGCAACATAAAGGTATATAGTTAGCCAATTTCAAAGAAGCAATCAAGAAAACAGATTCCAAACTCAAGCCGCTGCTACATAACAAATCAGTATCAGTCTTAATAGTCATATAATCCAACAGGTAAAGTCCAGTAATTTCAGATAAGTATAAGTCCGAATGGTAAGTAAACTCTAATATATAGAACACCTTTCAAAATGCTGAGTGATAAGGTTTTTTCTTTCCTCTTTGTGTTGCAGGTGCAGGTGGTGCCAAAACACAGGATGCCCAAACAGACAACTCCAGCCACCTGACAATCAGGGCTGACTGTGGTACCTGATGTTTCGTATAACACCTCTTCAGGGGCAGATATACTTTTCACCTTTTTCACCTGTAAAGTCTTAAAATTTATATCATCAGTCCATACATAGAATTAATCAATCAGTCAAACTCAGCAGTTACAAATCAAAGGCGGTGGCTAGAAAAAACTGTTAGAACAATTCCAGTTAAGAAAAATAGTCAAAAATGCTAATTGCTCTACAGCCAGTGATGTTAATTAAATGATAAATGGCATTTCTTATGTTCTTCAGTGTTTCCGCATAATTTATTTTAAGCCCACACTGTAAAAGTATAATAATGCAAAATAATAATCTTATTTGAGATATTTGTTTTCAGTTAATACTTATTAAAATATTTGACAAAATATCAAACTTTCACAAGTCCCAGGCATTCTATGTCTAAATCACTTTCATTGTAGTTGCTTAATTTTAATCAATACTAATTCCATTAGTGTTTAAATGAATGCTAATATTCAATGTAAAGTTTGATTCGATTTGTAAGAATAACAACTGCCCTAACATTTCTTATTGAATTCCTCAAACTGTAGATTTCTTTACCATTATTTTGTATTGATATAGATGCTTTTTGAACGGCATTTATTATAAAATTTTAGTTGAGTACTTTAAATATAATCTGAAACTGTGTTACAGTAGCAAAAATGCTTTTGGTGGAACGTATCAGCTTTGTACCAGTACTAGTGCCAGGATTTACTGCTACATTACCAATTACTTTAAGAAACAAACAACAACAAAAAATCATCTTCTGAAATGCTCAGTATTGAAGTTGTCCAGTATATGTTACTCAAATACTTCTTGGGACACAATGGACATTTCTTTTATCCTCACCACCTGGCACAAATGTAGGCAGCCAAGTATATAAACCGCAAGTAAATATGGAAAGTGGGGTGCAAAAGGACTCTAGATGCTATTTTGATTGGTTGGAACATGTGTAATATCTTCTAGGCCAGAAGTGCACGTTCTGTTTCTCTCACAACTGGCCTTGGCTTAGTTCATTGATATTGTGGGTTATACCTAGGACTGTCAGGTTCCCCAGTGGGGGCAGGGGAGCCCTTGCTCCTAGCTTTTGCCCCCTGCCACTACTTACCTGGCCAGCGAAGAGAAAAGGCCTGGGGAATGGGCCCAGGAGACAAAAAAACTCCCAGGCCAGAGCACAGCAGGTGCCCTTCTGCCAGCTGCAATGATATAATTTCCTTAAGTGACATCCTCATGTCTGGTGGGAATGCTCCTGCGCTTCACAGGAACCAAAATTGGCCCTGTGAAGGGTTGGAGCACACCCACTGACAGGCACAATGCCATCACTTCTGGAAGTGATGTCATCACACCCTGCCAGGAGCATGCATGAATGTGAAGATCATGAAGGAAAGGGCCAGGTATCTCACCCCCACCAGGAGCCTAAGGAACCTTGCAACCCTATGTATACCTCATGAACTGAGTTCAGAGATGCTCCTTCCATTAACAGGAACATTTTTTTTTCCATGAGAGGAAACAGTCTTCTGTTAATAGGAGCGTTTCCATGAATTGAAAGATTCCATGAATGGAGGAGAACTGTTCGTTCAAGCCCTAACATTTAAAATTCTGAAATAAATTATGTTTGCTGAAGTTCTGAAAAGGGTATATATTCAGATTCAAGTACCCTAATGAGCACATATTCATGATGAATGCAATTGAAAGAGAAATCTGTATTGATTTTTAACTTCTATAATTTGCATTTGGCATTTCATTTTACCCAACAAAACAGAACAATTTAAAAATATAAAAGCAAAATAGGAAAATATACATTACAATTCTTATGATACATTTGAACATACTTTTATCTAAAGATTTTGAGATAATAGCAGTTCTACATGTTTTTGGGCCATATCAGCATAGATAAAACACACACACTGTGTTAATATGAGAGCCAGTTTGGTGTAGTGGTTAAGAGCGTGGGACTCTAATCTGGAGAGCTGGGTTTGATTCCCCACTCCTCCACTTGAAGCCAGCTGGGTAACCTTGGGCTAGTCACAGTTCTCTAGAGCTCTCTCAGCCCCACCCACCTCACAGGGTGTTTTGTTGTGGAGATAATAATAACATACTTTATAAACCACTCTGAGTGGGCATTAAGATGTCCTGAAGGGTGGTATATAAATTGAATGCTGTTATTATTATTTACAGAGAAATATCTATTATTATTTACAGAGAAATATCTGGGTGTCATCTGCATATTGATGACACCCAAGTCCGAAACTCTGCACCAACTGAGTAAGGGGGCGCATATAGATGTTAAACAACAATGGGGAGAGTATTGCCCCTTGTGGGACACCACACACCATAGGTTGGTGGGATGACAGTCTCTTCCCAAGTGGTACCCTTTGTCCCTGGCCGTGGAGAAAGGAAACCAGCCACAGCAAGGCAACCCCTCATATCCCCATGTCGGTGATTATAAATTTAAAATTTATATTATAAATTAACTCTGTTGGCAAGACAGGGCAATGTGTGCAGTGTGCATGAGTGCATCTTTTTTTTCCTGTCACTACCCAGAAAAAGTAATTGCCCCCTGCATTCTCACAATGGGAAACCCCTTCCTGCCTATCATTTGGAGATGGTTGGGAGAATATACAGACATCAATCTTAGGCTGCAATTCTAAAGACAGTTCCACAGGAGTAACCACTACTGAATAACATGGGACTTACATCTGAGTTGTAACCCACCCCCATCCTGCAAGCCATCCTCTGGCCTTCGAAAAAAATGCTGCTTGAAAAAGGTACACTTATGGGGGGAAACAGGTCTTTTAGCCTGGGGAGGGGGGGAATTCAGACAATCATGCTGCCTGCACTTAGGTGAAGGAAATCAGCAACGATTAATGTGAGAACGCCCCCTCATCATGGGAACAAAACTGCAAAGCACAAGGAAACATGGCACCAATAGGCAACAGCAAGATACAAAGGTAATAATTTAATGGCACTATAGAAAAATGAAAAAAGTGTCCATAAAGTAGAATTTTGTTTAATGCTGCTTCGATTTCACTACTCCTTTGCCAGCCATTTTCCCACCATGGTGTGGAAACCACCAGCACTTGCCTTTTTCAGGGTCTGTTGACACCTCCCTCCAATCTGATGAAATGCTGTTGACCACCACTCTTTGAGTGCGGTCCTCTAACCAGTTCCCTATCCACCAAACTGTCCTATAGTCCACTCCACAGTCTTCCAGTTTGCCCATCAGAATGTCATGGGGGACCTTATCAAAAGCTTTACTGAAATCCAAATGAATCACGTCAACAGAGTTCCCCTGATCCAGTAAGCTGGTCACTCGATCAAAGAAGGAAACAAGGTTGGTCTGGCAAGATCTGTTAGGAACAAAACCATGCTGACATCCCCGGATCACTGAGCAGTCCTTCAGATGCTTACAGAGTGATCCCTTTAAAATCTGTTCTAGTATCTTCCCAGCAACAGAAGTCAGACTGACCAGCCCGTAGTTTCCCGGGTCATCCTTCTTCCCTTTCTTAAAGATTGGGATAAGATTCGCTCTTCTCCAATCTTGTGGCACATCCCCAGTCCTCCAGGAGGCCTTGAAGATGATGGACAGGGGTTCTGCAAGTTCTCTGGAAAGTTATTTCAGCACTCTTGGGTGTACCCCATCCGACCCAGGGGATTTGTATTCATCCAGTGCAGCCAGATGCCTCTCCACAACCTCTCTGTCAATGTCAATTAGCCACTCAGCTGTCCTGCCACATTTTCTACTATCTCTAGATGTGCCTGAGTTCTTCAGGGAGAAAACAGAGGCAAAAAAGTCATTCAGCCTGTCTGCTTTTTCTCTATCCTGCATCAGAGTTTCTCCATCCACTCCCAACAGTGGTCCAATTGCCTCTTTTACCTTGTGTTTGCTTCTCACATATCTGTAGAAGTTTTTCTTATTGTAGCGAGCCCTCCTGGCCAGACCCAGCTCGTACTGAGCTTTGGCCTCTCTGATGGCTGATCTGCAGTACATAGTAACCCTCATATACTTCTCTTTAGAGGTCTGTCCTTCTCTCCATTTCCTGAACATTTCCTTTTTCTCCCTTAGCTTATTCCGGAGCTCTCTGTACATCCACATCGGGTTCTTAGAGCCCGTACCATGTTTCTGTCTTGCTGGGATAGTGAGGGCTTGAGCTTGCAAAAGCTCATGTTTGAGAAGGGCCCACCCTTCACTCGCTCCTTTCCCTTCCAGCACACTCCCCCCTCTTGATGAGAGCCAGACTCTCATCAAGCCTCTGAGTTCATCGAAGTTGGCCCTACGAAAATCTAACCTACAAGTCTGGCTATGAAATTCCTTGGCCCCCCACAGCAACTGAATTCAAGGAGGACATGGTCACTTCCCCCTAAGGTCCCCACCACCTTCATCTCATGTACCAATTCTTCCCTGTTGGTTAATATCAAGTCTAGTATGGCCGAGCCCCTTGTAGCTTCCTCCACCTTTTGAAAAAGGAAGTTATCGGCCAGGCAGGTCAGGAAATTGTGTGATTCATGACACTTTGCTGAGCCTGTCTCCCAGCACACATCAGGGAAGTTGAAGTCACCCATAATTACAAGGTTCTGATGTCTGGATACTCTACCAATCTGTTCAAAGAGGGCAGCATCCATTTCTTCTCGCTGGTCAGGTGGTCTGTAGCAGACTCCAACAATAATACCCTTTGTCCTTCCTCCCCTTATTTCTACCCATATGCTTTCCACCGGGCTGTCCGCCCCATTCTCCATAACTTCTTGACAATCAAGCCCTCTCCTCACATACAACGCCACTCCACCTCCTCTTCTACCCTTCCGGTTTTTCTTGAACAACTCATACCCATCCACTAGCACATTCCAGTCATGGGAATCATCCCACCAAGTCTCAGTAATTCCTACTATATCGTAGACCTCTGTTTGCAATAGAAGCTCAAGCTCTTCTTTCTTATTGCCCATACTTTGGGCATTGGTATATAGACACTTGTAGCCTTGTACCTTTGTTTGACCTTTCCTACCCAGTTTCAATTCCCTTTAAACCAGAGTTATTTTTGTTAAATTGTATGCCAGATGTACTGAACAAAGAATAGAAATACCTTATAATACATGTAGTAACAGTGGCAAGAATTTTATTATCGTCTTACTGGAAATGCCCAACAATACCCTTGCAAGAGGATTTAATAACGGAGATAATGGAAAATGCAGAAATGGACAAATTAACTTCATTAACGAAAGGACAAATGGAAGAAGACTTTTCTGTTCCATGGACCCCCTTCTACACCTGGATTAAAATTAAATATAAAAGCTAGAATGTAGTAAATATATAAAGGCACTAATGTAACGTGTTACCAGTAATCACAGTCGAACACTTGGTAGGGAAAAATATGATGTATTTTAGAATGTTGATGTAAGCAGTCTAAATGACTTCTTCCCTTTTTTTCTTATCTTCATCATCTTCTTCTCTTCTGTCTCTCTTTCTTAACCTTTCCCTCTCCTGTTTCTATTTTCATGGAAAAAACAATAAACCATGTTTAAAAAATAAAAAATAAAATTCTGCACTCCTTGAAACATCTTGCAGTTGGCCATTCTCCTTCAAATTGGCCTTGATCTGCTATTAGTGGTCAACATATATCTTCTCCGTTAACAAAGAAATATAAATACCTCAACAATTTGGACAGAGTTGGAGTATTATGTTGTAGACCTATTAGACAAATCAGTGGACAAAGTCTTAATAGGAGGGGATTTTAATGTAAGAATAGGCCCTAACGACCACTTTACCTAAAATATAAAGTGCCTATAATAGCCATGGATGAGGAACAAATTTGCACGCATTTCCAGCTTTCCTTCAAGATGGCAAGACAAATTTTGCTGGTTCCTGTCTTGTAAGTACGGCCACTAGGTTAAATCTGTATATTTTTGAATGGATCTACATATGGGGATTTCCCAGGCGATTTCACATTTATAGCAGGGAAAAGGTTGACTATCACTGACTATACGTTAGTCTGTGGGGATTTGTTCCCCTCCCCTCAGGGGACAGGGGGTCTGGCTGCTCAATGGCAGCACCCCCCATGTGCCCGCCTGCCAGGCCAAAAAGGAGTGTGCTAGTGAGAAATGAACGGAGGGTGAAGACGGCGGCCGCTGGGCCCAGTGGGCATGGGGAGATGGCGATGAGCCGGATCGGTCGCCATGGATGGCACCGATCTGCCGGGTCCCACTTGTGCGATCGCCATTATCATTGGTATTTTTTGATCGTAATGCCGATCGTGCCCATCTCTAGTTACAACCCTTTCTTCCTCTTGGGGTAGATTTGGTCTTTAAGCCTTTTTATTCTTGCCTCCTTTTGGTAGATTGCTGCCACCAGAAATTAAATTCAAGAATAACTTAAATTTCCCATTTTAGTAACGTGCCCAAGGGTCAGGCTTTTTTTTGGTACTATGGGCCCCTGAGAATAGGAATGGGATATAGGATGACAAATACTCTGGGATATTAAAAAAAAACAAAGTAAACTTTTATTTTTATACGAAGTGTATCGGTTTCATATTATTTCTAAAACTTGATGGTTTCAAAAGAGTAGATCTTTATTCTTAAAGTTACTTTACTTAAACTCAGTCACATAGATCTTCTCTCAGGTTTCACACATAGTTTGCCTGCTTTTGATATTAATTTCTCTCTCAATTACAAGACCTTTTCTCAGGTGCACACACAGTTTGCCTGCTTTCTCCTGACTGAATGTTCTTTCACAAACACACAGTTCAGGCTCCCACACAGGTTATATCTCTTTCAGACAATATACACAAGCTCAGGCTGCACACAGCTTGCCTCTCTTGCCCTGACTGAATCTTTTTTCCTCCACTCTCTGTCTAAAACTCCACCCACACTCTCAGTCATAAACCAACCATACCACTCACTCATCCCTCTCTTTCACCCCACTCTTCATCTATACCACACCAAGCATTTAACGACACATACACATATTTACTTAATATCATTACAATGTCCTTCAGCAAGAGTTGGAAAATAAGGTCATGGAGTATCAATGGACATAGGGTACAGCAAGTTCAATGTCTTAAGTATGTGGGGGTGGTCATCTGTTTGACTGGATCTAGGAGGGCCCATTGCGAACATGTAGCTGCAATTGATAAAAATCTGCTTAGGGTATAGTAAAGGAAGGCATTATTTATCAGCTGCCCTTAAGTTATTCCAGTCAAAATCACTATCGTAACTTTTGTAAGAGACAACATTGGGTCGATCCTCTTCTTGTTTTGCACTGTTAGAGAGAGTCTGTTCAGCATTTTTAAGAGCAATATTTAAACCACCTAACTGCATCTCTAATGCAAACTTGTGTCTAGAATCTGGCCATTTTAAAGTGGAGTCTAGGATTACCCTTGCCTCGATCAATTTTTGGCTCAAGTTAAAATATGTCCCATAGGGCTTAACACTTTTAATCCTCCAAGATAACTACCAATCCTCTTGGGAAAAGGCAGTATACCATAAACTGTTGAGTATAGGACTTCCTCCACAATTTGTCCTAGAAATGGGTATGATCAAGCTAAAGCAACGGTAAGACAAAGATTGTCAGACATTGAGCGACAGGGAGACTTTATTAATGTTCCAAATTTTATGATTTCAGAGCTGCTGGAGATATTGGATCAATGGGGGGCATTCTCCCAGGCTATGTAAATAGAGAGTCTTGCCCTCAGCAGTGTTAGAGGGGAGATATAAAAAGATCCCCATGTGGCAGAGAAATTGCCCCTGTGGTACTGATGAGGTGGAAACAACTGAACATGTTTTGCTTTATTGATACTTCTACCGGGAAATCCATTTTCAATATATTTTTCTATTGCTTTGAACGTTTCCTGGCCGTTCTGACTATGATATATTAAGGAAGTCTTCAGAGGAGGTTAACCCTCAGATTAAGCTCTGTTGAGCTAAATTTTTGTGGCATTTTGCAAAATTTATCAGGCAATCTTATGCACTGAATTTAAATTTTAGTTAAATTATATAAATTGATAGTTTTTTTAATTATTAAGACAGTTCTCTTTTGTAATCTTTAAGACAGATTTGTGCTTGTCACTGACAAAATAAACTTGATTGTTTGATTGCCCTCATTGCAAAGACAGAATAGAAACTTCAAGATAACGAAAAAACCAAATGGATTAGATCCTGGACGGCAACACCCCATTCAGAAAAAAAACAACAACACCCAATAACAATACATAGTTCCTTTGGAAATACAAGATCCGATAGGAAAACAAAACTTTTTTCAGTGCACACCTCTAATACACTGTATATAACAATGGGTATAATAGATTCTCTGAATTCTCAATTTGCTTTCCTTCTTTTTAAAAGTAAGTCTCTAGTCCCTTCCCTTGTGAAGGAAAACATATCTCTAAACCAGAAGGCACTAGAGAATTGCTTTTTTTAAAATGAAAGCTGTAAATGCAGGGAACCTTATTACAATGGTATATTCTAGTGCAGAAGCCTGATGGCTGCTGCTGGAGGACTGAAGCAGGAAACTGTGAAACGCTGCCATGCAGAAGATATGTTTTCACTGTGCTTTATTATCTTCTATACCAGCAAAAGGAAACCATCCTTATGAGTCCCCAATTTGCATAGTTGTGTGTGTTCACACACATGTGTGAATATGTGTATATGAGTGGTTCCATCTTCCATCCCTTCTTGTCTTCCCACTGCCTCCACTACCATCCTTCACTTTTCTCTCTTTGCCTTAGTTTTTTTCCTCCACTCACACAAAACCAGTTGCATCTGTCAGTGCTAGCCATCACTGCCACTGGGTGGGGCACCAGCTGGGCCAGCCCTGACATCAGAGGGGTGCCAGGGATGCTGCAGGACCCTGCTCTGTGGAAGGAGGGGCAGTATACCTCACCCAGACTCCCTCTCAGTCCACTCGCTGGCCTGCTCAACCTGGTCTGCTCACCCTCTGCAACCTCCACCATCTCCTCCTCCAAGAACTCTTCTCCAAGCCTCCATTCTCACACTGCTCCGCTCCACCTCCACACCATCACTCCTTACTCACACCCACCACCCCAGAGCTCTTCCCAGCCAACCTTTATAGGGCTTCCTTTCACTGCCCCGCCCTCCTTGCAGGCCCTGCCTGCCAGGCCACACCCCTCCTTGACCTCCCAGCAGTGGCCTGGGCTGTCTCAAGCTACAGCAGCTGGGGTAGCTGGCTGGGCTCCCTGGATCAGCAACAGCTGTGACTTGTAGGCTGGCTGCCAGGCCTCTCTGGCTGAGCCGATTGCTGAAGGCAGGCCCAGCTGTGGCCCCTTGGCTGGCTGCCCAGCTCTTTCCACAGAGTGCCTCCAGCAGCTCCACCTGGAGGGGCTTGGCTCTTAGCATCTCCTGAACCAGGTTACTGTCCTCTAGCTGGGGCGTGGTTCTGGGCTGTTGTGACTGCTTCTCCTCCTTGGCTGGTAAGGGTTCTGTTTGGGCTGCTGCTGGGTCTCTATTCCCCCGGCCTTTGCCCTTTCCCCCTGGTCTGTTTAGCCCCCTATCCTCCCCCTGGAGGGTGGGACTAGCTGGTCTCTCCCTGCCCCTTCCAGCCCTCTGAGGCTTTGGCCTTCTGCCCCTTCCCCCTGGTGTAGGCAGGTTGTGGCCCTGGTTTCTGGCTGGGGTGGCAGGGCAGCTGTCTCCTGGCTGCCTCCCCTGGCTTCCTCCCAGCAAGGCCGGGGGCTGAGGCTCAGACCCCAGACAGCATCTCTTGTCACTGGCTCCATTCCCAGAATTGAGCCACAGGTGGGACAGAATGCTGAATCTTCACACTGGCTATCTAGCTGCTACCCTTATCAGTGGTGGGCCATCACTTCCCTCAGCTAGGGAAGTCACTGTTTATGCTGACTCCACTAGCTTCTCAAACCTATGTCTCATAAAGTATTTTCATGAAATTTCATCTAGCAAGGAACTCTCCCTCTTCTTGCCATGAAATGCTGGTCACTGAAGCTGCTCTCCCTCAGATATTCTCTGTCTTCTGGACGTAGTGACTATAAGCCCAACTCTGCAGTCTGCAACTCTCTCCAACTTTCCTCCCTGTTTTTCTAGTTAGCTCTATGTGCTGTGTGTTTCGTGTGCAATTGATCTGTAGTATTTTAAATAAAAACCCCTTTTTGATTGAACATCTGCCTGCTTATTGAAAGGGTTCTCTAGAGGAAGGGATCCCCATATATGCAGTCACAAAAGATCCAAGTTATCCCCTCTCATTGCCTTCCCCTTGCTCCTAATCCCCCTCCCCCAATTCTCAAGGAGAATTTATACCCAGACACACTACCAGAGGCTGCTCAGCCTCAGCAAGCAATCTTGGAAGGAAAATCTGCCTTACAATGGGGGAGTGAGTGAGGCTTACATCATAGGGAGAAAATCCACCAGGTACTAGAATTACCTGTCCATAAAAATAGCCCCGATCCCCACTGTAACCATGTAGCAGGATCGCCCCTACTACTGCCCTTGTGACACTATACAGGATCTTTCTATGGAGTCTTTAAGCAGGACTCAGTCTGCAACGTTTTCTTCTTTGATGTATGAACACTGATTGCTGCCTGGGAACACCTGGTGTGCAATGTTGCTGTACATCCATCTATCTCCATTGGACCCTCCCAGATTTCTCCTCCCATTAGGCTAGGATGATTTCTTTCCCCCCTTTTGCCCTCTTTAACACCCTACCCCCACCCAAAACTTAGATATTTTAGATGATAGGTTACATATCATGTGCATGTGAGTTCACACAGTGGATTGGTATTTGCACCGTCTTGTGTCTGGTTTATTTATATGTTGTATTTTTTCAATAAAATTTAATTAGTTTCTGTTTTCTCCTCTATTGGTTTTATGCAGCACTGTACAAATTAAAACCCCAGTATACACCAGACAGTGATCCTAAATAGAGATTGCCCATAAGTGCATGTGTTTAACCCAGCACTCAAAGGGGACATTCTGCAGAAGAGGCCTACATGTATACCCCAACTGAGTAGTGTGTGTGTGTGTGTGTGTGTGTGTGTAAAACAAAGGCCATTCAGTGTTTATATTGTGTATTGGGGACTAAGGATAAGAGCTCTAAACTTTATGCCACAATAGTTCTTACTACATTAAATTCTGGTGAGTCTAAGCACTGAAAGTGGGTGCGCTTAGGAAATTGGCTATTATTTTTTAAATGGAGTATTCATCAACTAGGTGAAATAGGTCAATGTAAAGCAGAGTCCAAAAGCGGGATTAAAACATATGTAGTTGAACCAGAACTCTATTATTTTTCCTTCATTGTGGCACAGTAGAAAATCTTTTCTTTCTTACCTTCATGATCAGATTCATTCTATGTTTAAAAAAATAACTTTTCTGCCTTCTGTGTGTAATCATTTTGCTGACTCTATCCTACCCAAGGTGCTTTCATACTGATACCATCTTATTCCCTTTAGTGAATTTGTTTTTTAAAAATAAAAAGGATGAGATCACCTCTTTCAGTTTTCAGCTATTTTTATGTGAATGTAGCAAGCAGGCAGCTTACATTACACATTACAACTTTCATTATTGCTTTTGCCGCCAGTAACTTCTGTAATATCCAGTCATTTGATATAGGTTACCTCACTTGTTGCCAAGTGTGAACAGAATCTTCAGAACACTGCTGATGCTTTTGAAACTGGCAATGGACACCACCAAATGCACACACACTAAAAGCCTCCACAGGATTAACAACACAGATGGGTAATATTGTAGGTTAGCCTAATATTTCCTCTCCCAATCTTCATACATTCATCCACATACACATCAACACTCTGTGGCTAGATTTGTAGAGGCCCCAGTCATGCAGAAAGTATCCCACATATAAATATTGTATATACATAGGTTCGGTGTACAGAAAGCCAGTGAACATGTGGAGGTGTCATGAATGAGGGCAGAAAGGACATGACATTTATGAAGATCAAACAGCTTTGAGACAGCACTAGGGCTGGGGAAAAAACTTACCCTGCTGGATAGGCAGAGTTTTGCAGCCAGGAGTGAAAACATGATATCTTTTTGATGTTATAAAACTTCTTTATTGGCTGAGCAGCTTCTGTGAGTTCTTACTTCCAGAACTCGAAGCCTGGATTTACAAAGACCTTTTTATATATGCGAGACAGAGTCATTAAAAGGTGTGTGTGTGTGTGCATGTGTGTGTGTGAGAGAGAGAGACAGACAGACAGACAGATAGACAGACTTGGGAGGATATGTGGCCATCTCTTTACACACACATCTTTCTAAACCTCCCAGTGGGAAGAGGAGATTATGTACTCAGGATTTGTAAGTCTCAAATAGGTTAGCAACCTTTCCATGCTCTTGTCTTTTCTTAGCCCGAACTAGAGATGGGCACGAACTGGAAAAAAATGAACCATGAAGTTTGTGGTTCATCACGTTTCACGAACCATGAACGTTCACAAACCTGCCCCAGTTCATGAACCGGTTCATTTGGTTTGTAAAAACGTTACTTCCAGATCAGCAAATCGTCACTTCCGGGTCAGCAGGTCACTTCCGGGTCAGTAGAAGTCTGCAGAAGCCTGACCCCCCGTTGCCTAGGAAACTGATTGATCGGCGCTGGGCTGTCTGCAGTGATGAACCAAAAAATGAACCAAACAAACTGGCCTAAAGTTCGTGCCAGTTCTTCAGAAATGGGCTCTGACAAATCGCCGGTTCATGAAGCATGAACCATGAACCAAACTTTGGTTCATATTTCAGTCCGTGCCCATTTCTAGCCTCAACCCTAGTCCTGTAAATTGTATTTGATCTGGAGTTGTGCCTGTAGAAGTAAAGCTGTATAAGTTAAGAGAACACATTACCTTGATTCCTACCTATGCACCTTGCTGCTGGCTCATGCTTCTCCTGGCTGCTAAAATACAGAGGGGGCAGAGAACAGGAGATAAAGGCATATCCTGAACCATCCTTAACAGGAACTGGGGATTTCTACTGAGACAGATTTTCTTTACCAAAAACGAGTTCCTTCGTAGTTTGCTTGAGGACTATCTGGGTGAGCTGGGAGTAGGGAAACCAACTGGATGCTGGAAGCATCCCAAAACTATAGTAGCAGTTCTCTCAGGCTCCATTGGTGGGGAGATGATGGAATTGGTATAAAGCATAGCCCTGTTCACAAATGACCCTGAACAGTCTGTGTACACAGTACACTTATTTTTCTTTATACACATATTGAGTAATTGTCACATTACATTCAATGCATCATGTACCGTTGAATGTGTGATTTAAACTCCACATTTATCCCATCCCCAGTTTCATTTGTAAAGTGAACACACTTTGGCTCTTTCTTACAAACAGATATAAGAATGTAAAAGCAGGATATATATGAGTTCACTGTAATATAAACAAGGCTCTTGATAAACTGCGGAAGATTCTAGAAGATGCTGTTTATGGGATCCAATCACATCTCTGAGAGCTTTTCTAGCCATATTCTGTAGCATAGTTTAGTATGGGAACATAAAGCACCGCCAGCTTGCCAAATTCATCTTATAAATACGTAACTCCATAAGCACTGGAGATCTCCTTTCCCATCATATTTTTAGCAAATTTAGGAAGGAATTATGAAGACTGACACTCATCTAGACTTACCAGCATCTAAACAGAATTTCCTCTTTTTTTCCTTTTCAAATGTCATACTATCATATGATAAAGACAAAGAATTATGTCTCTCCTCTTATTAACCATCTTTTAGCAAATATTTCAAATTAGGGCTGTTAATGTCCTAGGCATTCTACCTGCTATTTAGCTATTAATGAAACTAAAGGCCCAGGTGTTCATCAACTATATATTAGCATAGTTCTCATGTAATGTGGAGTTATGCTATTTTTCTCTACTCTGAAAGGGCTTGCTATTTAGTTACAGTTAGAAAAATGGGAGAAATGTAATGCTACATGAAATCTAAGTATGAATTGTTATGTTACAGATGTCCTTTTATTTTATTTCTAATCTTATGTCTTAAATACAAATAAATTAATAAGTCAACATAAGAAACACCATAAACTTATTTCAATTTTACATGTTGCCCACGTATAAATAAATAAAACGAATAGTTTGCATTGTTGAGGATAGTGGAGAAAAGACAGGACATGGTAGACTCTCATGGAACTATTTTCAACAAAAGTTCTAAACATTTACTCAAAACATGCCAAGAAGACCTAGAGTTGGTCAGCTCTGCTCACTCAATAACTTTGCGCAGAAAGGGCAGATTAGAGACTGGGCAGTAACTGACCACATCATTTTTGTCTAGTGGTAGGGGTTTTTTTAAGTAGTGGGCAGATAACTGCTTGTTTGAGTGGCCAAGGGAAAGTGCCCTGAGTGCAAGATTGATTTATAATAGACCTCAAGGGCTCACTGATGTGGTCCTTACATGACAACCAAGATGAGCAAAGATCCAGTGCACAGGTAGTAGCCTCTGCAGATTCTAGGATCCTGTCCATGTCCATTATTGTAACTGATTCAAAGTGGTACATACATGAACTAGACAGTGTATTAAGCATTTCTGCCACATTGCCTGTATTACAGCTAAGATTCAGATCAGAGAGGATCCGTGCTATTTTATCAGCAAAAACTTTACGAAGGCATCACAACTAATTGTATGTTTTTGAGACTTAAATGTTCAGATGCAGGACTTAGACAATGTGGAGATATTGCTAAAGTGGACACATGTAGAGGAAGGCTCATATAGTCTTTCAATTAGCCACAGCAGTCTACAGTGATGTCAAGATTAGATATGGGCACAAACAGCATTACAAATGGAAAAAACCCACGAACAGCCTGTTCATCTGTTCACAAACAAGCCGTTCATGAGGCTCCATTCTAAATGAACAAGTGGTCTTTGCAAGCCTCGTTCGTTGCCTTCATCAGCCATTCGTTAAGCCAGACAGTCTGACGCCTTTCAATCAATTCCCCTGGCAACAGAGGCAGGGACTGAACTCTGTCTGAACTCCTTCTGGCTTTCCTTCTGGCTTTAACCCTTCAAAGTACTTCCAGCAGAGGGTCCCATTTTTGCCACTGTGAAGAGAAAATGACAAAGCAAAGCAAAGGGCGGGGCATGGATCATGCCTTTCCCGGGGTGCAATCTCTCTGAAACTTGGGAGGCCTTTGGAGGACAGTGAGGACTATGTCCCCTGCAAATTTGGTGAGTATTGGACATTGGGAAGGTCAGTTTGTGGGGTGTATATAAGGGCCCTGCCCCTTGCACGTGGCAGGAAAGGGCCCTTTAAACTATCAGCTGGCAGGCAGCACGGGTGAATCCCCCCTGCCACCTGCCAGCTGATAGTTTAAAGGGATATTTAAAGGGACAAGAACAATGAACATGTTTGTGAACAGGGTCATGTTAATTACTGTTTGTTGTTCATTGTTTGTGGATGGCAACAAACCATTAACAGCTTGTTCGGGGTTTTTTTTCCCATTCGTGCCCATGTCTAGACAAGATATCACGAACTGTTGGGATGATCATGAACCAGCCAATGCAATACTCGCCCAGTAATAATGTTTCTTTGCTGCTCTCATTGCCACTTCCTAAGTCTTCCAATGGGCTCTATCAGCTTCTGTGTGAGTTTTCCCCCAGCATCTTTCTAGATGCCCTCTTTAGGCCACCCAGCTCCATGTTAAGGCACAGGTCTGGCTTCTGTGCCAAGGGTGGGAGAAGTCAGCAAGGGACAATGCTGTCAATAGCTTTGAGGAGCTTCACATTCCAAGCTCCTACCACAGCCTCGATGGATCATGTGTCTAGAATCCTAAGATTCCCCTGGGTAATTTTTGTGAGGTGTTGGGGCCATATTCACTTTTGTCGTCAGTAGATAATGGTCAGATCATGGTTCAGGCTGAATCTCCAACCCTGAAATGACTCCTTCAAAGTGCAAAAGCCAGGTTGGCCTAGTGGTTAAGAGTGACAGGACTCTAATCTGAAGAACCAGATTTGATTCCCCACTTTTCTGCCTGAAGCCAGCTGGGTGGCACTGGGTCAGTCACAGCTTCTTGGAGCTCTCTCAGCCCCACCCACCTCACAGGGTGATTGTTGTGGGAATAATAAAGACATACTTTGTAAACTGCTCTGAGTGGGTGTTAAGTTATTCTGAAGGGTGGTATATAAATCGAAAGTTATTATTATTGCTTTTGTTGTTAAAGTATTTAATCCAAGGTGTGGCCTCTTCAGGTGTGGGGCCTGTCTCTATTTGAGAAAGGTCCAGGGCTACCAGAAAAGCTATACATTCCTGAGCCAGCCTTGACATGGAGCATTCAGCATGGATTTTGAAGTCCCCCAGATCAATCAGTCTATGTGTCTTCAATATCACATCTGTATTGTCAACTGTTAGGATGCTAAAGAGATAAGCAGTGAGCATGTTTGCCTAATACTGGCCATCTTTAATAGATTCCACCCTTATATATACCAGCTCCCATCTGCAGTGGAATAGTACATCCACCATACATCCTGCACTGAGCAAAGAAAGGTCAAAACGCACCCCAAAAACCACATATTCACAAATTGTTGCATTAGTTTCTTTCTTGTATAATTCCCTAGGTGTGGTTTTCCACTATTTTTTCCCAGTATTTTCCTTGGGGGAAGGCTTCTTTACAGTTAGCTCCATGTAACCAGGCTCTTCCTGGTAGAGCTCTTCCTCTCCTCTAGCATCCTCCACTTGTTACGGGTGATCGCTGCAACCCATCTACATTGCCAAAGCTAAACCATGGGCCAAGAGCCCTTGCACTCTCACCAAAGAGGGTCACACCTCCAGTGCAAACCTCTGTTAAAGGCCTAACTCACAGCCAGTTCTTGAAGCAACAATGCAAAGTGATCTCTTCTTGTCTTTCTGGGGTGTGTGCAGGAGGGTCGGGGGTGAAGATTTCATTCAGCTTAGCACTAGGCCCATATCAAAGACAGCATCCATGCAGTCTCCCCTGAGTGAGTTCTTCTTTCATGCAAGCCTCTGTTAAATGCAGAGCCAGCCAGAACCTGAAACAACAGTGCAAAGTGATCTCTTCCTGTCTCTCTGGGCGTCCAGTGATCTTATAAAGGGATATATTCAACTAAGACAGTACTGTATTTACTCAAAAAGAAGATTGTCCTCAACGTAAGATGACCCCCACCCCAAATTTATATACAAAAAGATTTTTATTTTGGGACATACCTGCAAAACAAACAAACACAAAAACTAGTCTTTCATTATGTGGCGGAGATATCCACTAATAGGAAAACCATTGGGGTGCAATACATTTCTGTAACTTATATTTTTTATGTCTGTATATCACTAAAATATACTTTTTAAAAATGCAAATGCTTTTGTCCCTCTGGAGTCACAGCTTTTATATGTTTCCCACATCATTCTAAAGGTGTTACTTCTGTTCCACTGTACTGACTGAGAAACAAATGAACCATAAAGCCATTCTCACAAGAAAGGAATTAAATTGGGGATACCTTTGGTTCCCTATAAAGGAGACGAGTTGCAATAAAAAGACAAATACTGAGAGTACACATGTAATATGAAACTGTTCAAGCAGTTTTACATTCCATTAAGAGGCTGAACTTTTGACGAAAGAAAAGCATATAAAGCCTTATTGCAACGTTTTCCATCTGTGAGGAACTTAGCTATTGACGTTAATTCCATAGGCTTGTGATATAGCACTCTATCACACCTGATGCTTTGGCTGCAGCCCCAGGCAACCATCAATTGCAGTGAAGACTGGAATTTGTCTTGCTTTAGGTGAAACATAGTGATATTTACTGAAATATTAAACAGGAGAACAGATTGCAAAACCCCAGGCTACACATCATGTGGAGCTTAAGAGACATCTTTAGGGCAATTCTTTTTCTACTTCACTTCATAACTAGGATAAGGTAAACACCTATCCTTTATCAGCAAATGTTCCTAGAAAAATATATAGGAAACCCATATTTGCTTTAAAAATGTTTAAAATGGACTGATATATTACTTCTACAGAATACTACTTATTTGCATGAATTGCAGAATTTTGTATTTAGGAAATACATTTTGTTTTTCCAGATGACCATCTCACATTGTACTTTTTTAGAAGGAAAACATACCTAAAGTTGAAGTTCTAATCATTTAATTATTCATGCTACAGTATAAAGAAAGCACTCACAACGAGGACACAATGCACACAATTTTTCTCCTGGAGTTTTGTTTTGGTTTTGCTGAGCATACTCATCCATTGAATTTAGAAAACTGGAACTGGATTTTAATTATTGCTTTATCCACAAATCATGAAAGAGGAAACCCCTTCAAGTTTTAAGTCCCTTCAGTAACTTAAAATGCATGCAGTATTAAAAAGGTATCAAGGATGCATGTATGAATTGTGTTAATTTAATTTTTTAAAATTAGATTGTAAGTCTTTACCTGAGCTTTTAAAATGGACCCAGTTTGATTTCCATAAATCCTATTGGGATACATTAATTGAAAACAAGTTGTTGAGGTTAGGGTTTTTTCTATTGATATATTAAAGGTTAAAAATAAGGTTTTGGATCCATTGAGAAGACCTGACCAGGAGGCTATTAATTTAGATGCTAAAAGACATTGTTCTCCCTTGGGGGGGGGGGGCTTCTCAGCTGCTCTCTTTTCCTGTTCTGTGAAGTTATTTTACTTCATTATTTTTTCATCCCAATTTTTCATCATTTCTTTTTCTTGGCTAGAGTTAACCCCACCACTTGCAGAATTGTTGGACTGCTGCAAGGGGATTAGTCATCCCTAGAGACTTGTGGTAGAGATATAATTGAATCTTTACCATATTTTGTGTTTAAGAGACAAATTTATCCTGCACTTACTGAGCAACTTTGCTCATTGTTTATATGATTTCTATTTGTTATATATTTTGGCTGGTAAAGATAGGTGTATTACTTCGTTCATAGCAAACTTTATATTTTGTGCCCTTAGAATTGGGCAGGCACATGCTAAAAACATCTCTAGGATTTAGTGTTAGTGGGCTGTTATTTTGCCAAGGTGCCTTAGGGCCATGTAGGCATTCTGATTTCAGAAAGGGAACAGTTAATTTTATGGACTTTGGGGTTTCTTTGTTCTTTTTTATATGGCTCGTTGTTTTAAATTGTTATATTATTTTAATTGTAAGCTGCCTCAAGCAGGGCTCTGAAGAGGAGGTATAGAAATGTTCTAAATAAATAAATACATAAATAATAAATAAATCTGCAAATCTTCTAAACCACATGAGGGCTACAAAAAAAAAAGAAACATATCCCTGAGGTGGTTCAACAAACTCACAGGAGTCTCTGTTTGCAACCTCAGGAGTGAAAGTGGCTCAGAGCAAAGACAAATAACATTAGCTGGGGTATAAAAATGCCACAACTTTACTGCTTTAAGCTGGAGAGGTTTAGCTTGGCATAGGACAGTGGATCCAGGCATTAGACAACCTGCCTGACATCTGATGTTCACTTTTATTTGGGGCAGGTGGATCAGAATGGGAACCAGCCTTCTGCAATCTACCTACTGGGGCCCGCACTCAAGCCAACTGGGCCAGCAATTCGATTGACCAGCTGGCAGGCATAACTGCAGGAGATATAGGGGTGTGCAGGCCCCTGAAAACATGATGCCAGCCCTGCTCACTGCTCCACAACACAGTGAGCAAATGGAGACCCCAGGGAAGTCCAGGAACTGATGTCTAGGTTTTTGTCTCAAGCATAGACTAACCATAAACAAACATGAACTTTTGAAATTAACTAGAGTAGTCACGAGTAGACATAGGCACGAACAGCATTACAAACGGGAAAAAACCCATGAACAGCCCAGCCCGTTCATCTGTTTGCGAACAAGCCGTTCATGAGGCTCCATTCTAAATGAACAAATAGTCATTGCAAGCCTCATTCGTTGCCTTTGTTAGCCGTTCATCAAGCCAGACAGTCTGGGGCCTTTAAATCAATTCCCCTGGCAACTGAGGCAGGGACTGAACTCTGTCTGAACTCCTTCTGGCTTTAACCCTTCAAAGTACTTCCAGCAGAGGGTCCCATTTTTGCCACTGTGAAGAGGAAATGACAGCAGGGGGGGGACCATGGATCATGTCTTTCCCAGAGTGCAATCTCTCTGAAACTTGGGGGGGGGGGCTTGTATGACAGTGAGGACTATGTCCCCTGCAAATTTGGTGGGGTTTGGACATTGGGAAGGTGAGTTTGTAGAGTGTTTAAAGGGCCCTAGCCCTTGCACATGGCAGGAAAGGGCTCTTTAAACTATCAGTTGGCAGGTAGCAGGGGGGAATCCCCCCTGCCACCTGCCAGCTGATAGTTTAAAGGGATCTTTAAAGGGCCACAAACAACAAACAACAAACATGTTTGTGAACATGTGAACATGTTTGTGAACCCTACTGGGTCCTTCTTTCATCATCCCCTTTTATGCAGGAGAACCTCTTCCCATTACTTCTTCCTCACTGGAAAATGCATGCAGTTTTCCTTTATCAGTTTTATTACTTTGCCATAAAATTTAAATGGAAGGTAGTAAAGGACACTGGTTAGCTTTCCCTTTGTATCTTCTAATAATTGAACTAGTTGTGGAATTTTTCTCCCTTTAACAAACTCATCCATCTTCCTTATCTGTCTTTCTATTTTGTGATCCACTTTTCAAGCCCTCTCCCTCATTTCTTCTTCTCTAAATGTGTTTTCTGATCTAAAGAAATACTTGGGTTGTCGTGTTTCTACTCTTCCCAGAAGATTTCTTGTGCTTTCAGTAGGATGTCCATGTAAGAGAATAATAGCCTGGACAAAATAATACAAGAATACAATATAATATAATATATAATATACTGGACAATATAATACAAAATAATACAATAATGCATTACCCATTAAAGTCTAGAAAAATTTATTCCAGCATATTCATAGCTCACTTCAACAGGTGAAGTAATGGAATGCATTGTGATGAAGTAAACTCTGACACGTGAAATTTGAATAAATTTTGTCATGTCACAACTTTTTTTAAAAATTGCTGCTATACACTAACACAGCTACCCATTTGGATAAAACAATTAATTTTCAATTCATCTAAATAAAATCATGTTGATTACATTAATGTGATCTTAACTTTGTTGTTACACAGTGCATAAATTCTTAGAAAAGAAGTTTATATAAAACTGGAATGCATATACACAGGCAGCCAATAACCTCTCTCTCTCTCTCTCTCTCTCTCTCTCTCTCTCTCTCTCTCTCTCTCTCACACACACACACACACACACACACACACACACACACACACACACACACACACACACAGAGGCAATCCTCACGTGTTCTACATCAGCTCCCTTCCTTGCATTCATTTTGCAGTTCAAGTCTGAGTCTCTTTAGCATCCAATTGACCTTGGTGCCACTTTTATGTTCATAGAGCCCAGCTTCACTGTAGTAACAGTGATGCCATCTCAAAAGTAGGTCTTATTGGGCTGTATGATGATATCTTCAAGTGCCAGCAGAACTTATTCAGAAATAGTCATTGCACTCTCTCTGTATTGCTGTGTTTGTGCACAGTGAATCATCACACAGCTAAATCTGATTGGTTATTTAGCAAGTTTGTAAATGAAAAGTGGTGCTGAATCAACAGCTGATAGCTGGCAGATATGAAAGGTTTCCTGGAGAACAGTAGTCACACATTAAAAACTTTACAAAAAAAATGGATATGTGTGGGTGGGATATATATATATGTGTGTGTTTGTTTGTTTGGAATCTTTAATAGTGCAAATATTTTATCCTCAAAAGGAAAATGATGCATCAGTGTCTGGAAAAAATCAGAATATTATCTAAATTAAAATCTAAATTAAATCCTTTCCCCTCAATGATTCAGTATTTTCCTTTGTGAATGTTTTATAATTGTACTGAATCCACTGTTGTTTCAAGCGAGACTTAGTGATATTAAAATCTCTAGAAGAAAAAGGCAGCCCACTGAAAAAAGCCACTGAATTAAAGCAGAAGGACATCACTGAGAATTATCAAACTAGCTTGATGTCACATTAAAAACTGTTTTTGACAGTACATATTACACTTTTAAAACTGCAATTCCAGACATTGCTATCCCCCCCCCCCGCCATATCTGTTCATTTAATTTGGAATGGTCACTTTATCAATATATTTAATTCTGAACATGGACAAATTAGTGGATACTTAAATACAGGGACTGGAGACATGAACAGACAAGAGAGATCTTTCAAAAATCTGAAAAATGTCCCAGTTCGTAGAAAAGTCTGAAATCTTAAAAAAGGGAGGAAGGTGTTAACAACAACCCCCACAATAATAGAAGCATAACCGATTGCTTTAAAAAACAAATGCTCTCAGTGACTTTTGTTGGGAAACCACAACGGTATTGCCATCCTTCAAACCTTGGTTTCTGTTAATGAAAGGCAGGGCCCTTTCCAGAGCTCTTTTGTCCTTTAAGGGAGGACCCATCAGTCCAGGCCCACCAGAAACCACCTGGAAACTTCCTACCACTTGACTTGCATAATTTGCATAGGACTGGCTGTTTGGTAGTGTTAAACGGCAGACCAGTCAGTGTGGTGTAGTTGTTATAATTTCAGACAAGGATCTGAGAATCTCCAGTTCTAACCACCACTCTGCAGTGAAAGCTAATAGGGTGACCTTGAGCGAATCACACATTGTCAGGCTAGCTTACCTTGTTGAGGATAAAATGGAGGAGAGGAGGATGATATAAGCTGCTTTGGGTTCCTGTTGTGGAGAAAGGAGGGGTATAAATGAAGTAAATAAATAATAAATGTAGCTGAAGATGAGGGAAACAGATAAAATGTGATTTGGCTGGTAGGTGGAAAAAACAGAAGAAATCAGGGAAAGGTGAGGTTCAGGGAGTTGTCAAGAGGGTGGAAAGAGGAAATAATATAGGGAAGGGGATACCGGGAAAAATTAGTCCCCTGTAAGTCCTTGTGTAACTGGGACCAGCTCAGCAATGCAACTGGTATCCTGCGCTGTACATCTGGGCCATAGTTTTCATAGAGTCTGGTAAGGGAAGGAAATGTGGGAAAGCTGAGTCAAGGGGACAGATAAAAGAAGGTTGGTTTATAGGTAGGAAGCAGAGAAGGAAGCAGGAAAGAGAAGGAAGCAGGAAAGTATAGTAGTATAGTGAATTAGAGTTATTTAATGATACTCAACTTTGAGAAATTTCCTTCAAGAAATATATTAAGTTAACTAGAGATAAATTCATCCAAAGCAATTTTGATTTAAATTTGCACTTCCATTTCTCTTGGACTCACAAGGTAGCTTACAACAAAAAGATCAAAACCACAATAAAATCTGTAAATCATATAAAATCCAACATCAAAACTAAATACTGACTTTAAAAAGATGAGAAGAATCAGTGGCATCAGATAACCGATAACAAATAAAAGTGCATGCCCAGCACAATCGATAAAATGCATAAGGAAAAGGTTAAGTCTTCTCCTAATGCCAAAAACCAAGTAGAGTTAAGTTGGCAGCTAGAATTTGGAATCTTCAGCTAATATAAAATATGATTTGGTCAAGCCTTTCCAATACAGCCACATTATTCTAATTTTGAAGCAATTGTACTGGCTATTGATATGCTTTCAGATTCAATTCAAATGTTTTTTTAAAAGCCTTTAAAGCCCTTTATGACATGTAGGCCACATATTTGAAGAACTGTCCTTTTTGAATAAATACATGCAGTAATAGCATATTTCTCAAAGCAGAACTTTGAGAATATAAATTGCATTTCAACTTCTGTTGTTTAGAACTTTTGTTCAGTTTCTGTCTAGTTTGCTCAATTAATGGGTAGCCCTGGGTAACTCCTCATTTCAACTATAAACCTTTATCAAAATTACAATTCCATTTAGGATAATATAGCTTATTTAAAGGCCCAACAATATCCACTGAAATTCAAAAACACTTCTAAACTGTATCAGCCGTTAACACCATTTTCCATAGGATGAAGTCCTTCAATCGTTCTTCATTGTCAGAATGCTTCAATAGAATAGAATGCGAGGCCAAAGTTAGCCAGCAGACCCCAATATTAGCAACCCCAATATCATCAACTGAGGAGCATTTGATACTAAGCTTTGAAAGAGTCATTATAATACTAATTTCATCCTCTACCAATGGTGCTTGAGCAAGGGGTCGGGGGGTTGGTACTATTGCTTCTTCAGGGCCATACCACCCATTCTTACACTGAAGCATCTGTTATCGGGACTGTCAGGCTAGTGGAGATGTTTCAGTGAGTATATGCTCAGCCATACACACCCAATGTTCAAAGACCCAGCACCCTGTCTATCCCTCTCTGTGTCATGGGCGCTGCAGGGATTCTGGTTATTGTAGGAAACTGCTGCTGTTCTTCTACTGCCTCGATCCCAGCTGGGACAACAACCTCAGTCCTCAAAAGACTTGCAGCTTTGCCCAAAGATCCTAACACCAACACTGCAACCATTAAAGAGGATGAAGGAAGATCAGTTGAACACCTAGCCATCTTAGCCACTTGTGGGGCCACACCAGCCCACTGACCTGACAAAACTCATGGCTGATGGGTTCCCCTCTCCAGGGCCTTAATCAGTGCCACCAATTCAGCCATGTTAGTCTCCTCTTCCTCATCAGATGATAGCTTCTTTGCAGAAGGGTGTTTAGCCAAACCTCCCCTCTTTTGCTGGACTTTTTCATTGCCATACTCCTGGAATGACAATTGAAATCCCCAGATAATAAAATTACTGGTTCTAACCCACCTGCTAGCAAGGTCCACACTCACCAGAATTCTCAGTAAATGCAACACTACTTCACATCACTTTACCACTAATTAGGAAGGTTAAGTCACTTAATTAATTAAGCCACTAGGACTGGATCAATAATTAAACTAGCCATTTTTCTGTTTAAATGCTATATTGTCCTAATTAACTAAAATAACCCCCTAATTAATACAATCCTCATCAAATGTCTGCTTCTATCAATTTTATTGATGATAGTGGTGATGGTGATGGATATCACAGTCTGCCAGATATTTAGGTTGGATTTTTGTTTTTGGTCCATCACCAACTTGGATTTTATTCAAAATTCTAGGATTCAGTGAAATATCACATTACTATGTGGCATGTTCCAAGTAGTGCAGCTGTTTGCAACTGGCCATTTATTATCCTGTCTATGCTGATATTGCCTAGATATTTAGTTAGTCCTTTTGGAATTATATCTATCACTCCTATTGCTACTGGAATAACTATTGTGTTTCTCTCAGAGACGATGAACTTCAAATCTTAGATCCTGATATTTTGTTGTTATTGTTGTTGTTATACTCACACTGCCAATAACAGGGAAAATTCCTTGAAACAACCTCCTCCCCCCAAGAAACAGGAAGGGGGCATAATAAGGCCTTAACCATCCTTACGACTACTGCCCTCTAACTGTAGAATCTGATGAAAGAGGACAACAAAATAACCACCAACACTCAGATCTCACTCTTGGGACCCCAAAATAGCTGCCACTGATGCTCCCAACATCCTAGCATCAAAATAGATAACTGCTGGGATGAGAAAAAACACCACCTGCCCCAGATGCTCAGCATGACTCATGGCACCCAGGAGGAAAAATTTAAAGTGGTAGGTAAAAACACAACAGGCCCCACTTGCTGCGTGTGCCCTCAGCACAACAAGCACACTGCCCGCTAAAATTTGGTACCGTGCTTATGCTGCTAAGGAAGCACACAGTTTACTGGGCAATGCTCTCTATTGCTTGCAGAAACCCACTTTCTAGCAGAGGAGAGAAAAGGCCAGTACATTCCCATGCCTACACAGAGGAAAACACGCTCTCTCTCCACTCGCAACACTCAACACACTCCCTCCGCACTGACAATTATACACTCTCTCCCACTGTGAGTCACACAACCAGTCTTCACTCAGCTCAATTAACCAGCTTAACCTCTGAAGCCAGTAGGAAATAATTCTCCATCCCATCTCAGCAGCTGGTGGCAAAAGCCTACCCAAAAGGGGCAAGGCATATTTACGTAGTCTGCAGACTATGCCTACCCATTGGTTGACTCATTTTAACCCACTGATGTTGTCTCATGCCTCATTTAAAAAGTTCTTATGCTCTTCACAGATACTTAATTTCTTATGTTTAGAGGCTTTTGTTAGTGAAGAATTTGAGAGTGCCCTTGGATTCAAGCGAATTAATGGGGGTGGGAATCAGGTTGGAATTATTGATAGGAGGCCATCTTTCATCTATACCTGATTTTAAAATGGCCCTACCTTCTAAACTCTGCTGATCCAGCCTCTCTGATCTCTGTAACCAGACTGGATTAATGCAAACGGCTGTACCTGAAGCTTCCCTTGAAGATGACCCAAATTTCAATTAATCAGAATGTACTTGCTCACCTATGAACATACTTAGCACCTTGCACATATAACACCAGTCTTGCGGTATTTTTTACTGGCTTTCTGTTTGCTTCCAAACTCATTCACAGTGCTACTTTTCACCTTTTAAAAACATCGTGACAGGGTACCTATGAATCTCAGCCTGTATCAGTCTTTCCACCTGGGCTGTTTCCACTCAGATGTTTTGCCCCACTTCGGCTTTCTTACTGCAGAACCGTTTGGGGGAGCATCCATATGACTTCATTCCCAATTTGTCCTGTTTCCATATCCCTACCCCCAACTTTGATGCAAATTCTCACAAACCTTTTTTGATACAATCTTTTGAGAAAGATCAAAGCCAAAGCTCCTTTTAACTTCATGCACATGAAATGAAGCACATTTTTAAGGTCCTGCCTACATTGGAACCATTTTCCTTACTTCAGTCCCCATGATAACCATTTTTCTCCTCCATTGGAGGGCTTTTGGAACATTTTTAAAAACTGGTAATTGTTGTATCACTTCACTATCCTACTATATAAAAGGTGAGCTGTATTGGCTCCAACATTGATGTCTTTCATAAGGCCTGAAAGAACATTCTTTTTCAGTGGACCCTTTCATGAAAGCCAGATTTTGAAATGAAGGCACATTAACCTTCTCTGACAAGTGATTCATCAGATAATTCTTGACTGGGCAGCCTCTTAGGAACTCTACACTAACTGGTTTAATTTTCAGGTGCAGTTCAAAAGTTTTAATATGTAGCCCTTCTATCGGTATCTGTTGTCTTTATTTAGAGACAGAGGACAAACCTTCTACCTCCATTCTTTAGACCACTGTGACACACAGCCATCTTTCATCTGCTATAGCTTTTATTAGTATGTAGTTCATATGTTCCATCTGTAGACATCTGTAAAATGTTTACAGCTTATATTTGTAGTTAAATGGTCTCCTTTAACAAGATGTATAAATACATGTAGGGTTTTTAATACAGAAACTACCATACCGTTGACAATGGATCTGCTTTCACAGCTCAATAGCAAAGATCATTTAAATGTATGTTAAATGATAGCTGAGTGATGATAACTGGGTAGCCATGTAGCATCAGTGTGAGGAATAGATTGCTTGCTTAGTAGAGTAATTGAAACCAAACCACAAATTGTGGGGGCAGAGCACAATACACATTTTCAGCTTTTGTCATTACCAACTATATAACTATTTAAAAACACTTAATGATTTAAAATGATTTCTTGGCAAGTAAGTTCTTCGATTAAGTGGGAATGTGATGTGTTTGGCATCTGCAATATAGCTAATTTGTACAAAAACCCCTCATGTTAGTTAGATAGCTGTAGTTCTGCTGTTGCAAGATAAAGATTACTGTTCATGGACATAGACTGCATTATTGCTCAAGAAAAAAATAAGCCAAGGATTTATAGACTCTTGAATCAATAGATATAATTAAAACTATGGTATGTTGCAATCATTTTTTTCATTCTCTTAAAAGCATTGGATGGGATTACTGAAGCATGGAACTAAGTAGCTAACGTTACCTTTTTCTTTCATTTATTGAAATAATGAATGTGTGTTAATAATAAAGTATAAAACATGTAATAGAAATTAATGTAGTGTGAAATAAAATTATGTTTTGGTATCAAGGAAAATACAGCAAAAGTTTAGATGTTTAAATGAACATCTTGTAATAAACACTCTGAGACCATTTTGTGTCGTTTTAATAGATGGTTGGCTACAAACGGCATGCCATGAAAAATTATCACAATGCATTCTAGACGCTGAGATCAAATTAGTTTTATTACAAAAATAGTTTGAAATTGCTACTGAAATAATTAACAACAGAAAGCACAGATGCAACACATCTGATTCTGATTTGCATTCCTTCGTTTGTAATCAAAGATATCATATATCACATGCAAGCACCTCCATGGGCGAAGTTAAACTCATGGGCCCACGTTAAAATTTCCACAGGATTATTGTTTAGCCATCAGCTGTGCTATATCACTGTACTAACAAGACAAATGTCAACCTCATATATGATTATTAAAGGGGGAAAAACCCCTATGAAATAAGATTCATAGTAAATGCAATATTACTCAACTAGAAACCTGCAGCAAAATAATTCTTCATTGGTTCAAAACAATATGTGAAATTCTGCTACCTCTTCTTGGCTTCTTAGGGTTATATGAGCTCACAATGTTGCTGTGTGATGAAGCTGCAACTGGATAGATTCTTCTTCTATGTAACCATTCATGTACAGCAGTCCTCTTAAGAGTCTAGGCTGCATATCTAGCAACCCAGTGCATCCTTTGGATAGATTCTTCTTCTATGTAACCATTCATGTACAGCAGTCCTCTTAAGAGTCTAGGCTGCATATCTAGCAACCCAGTGCATCCTTTGCGTTCCAACCCAAAGTCTCCAGCTGTCCAAAATTCTCTTAAAAGGATTCCTAATCTCCAATCCCTTTTCTTCAAGCTTCTTAATCTATTATTTCCCTCAGTTTTACCTTTCTAAGGCAACTGCTTACTGTATACCATTCCTTCTCCTTGTTGCTGCCTTTCTCCCCCTTACATTCTCTAAGTCCTGGGACTTCTTCTCAATTATCAGGCTGCCCTATATATTGACCTTCAGACTAGGATTTCAGTCCTAGTCAATATAACAACATTACTTTTCCTCATAGAAGGCAAGAACTTAGTTTCTTATGAACTGAAGTAATGGGGATACTGGTGAACATTCCAAGCTATCACACAAGTTCATCCAATGACTGTCAGAAGTTTTACTGCAGCAAGCACAATGCAACACGGATTACTGGGTAATGGCATACAAAATAAAACAATGAGGAGGAAAATTTGGTTCCCATCACTGTCAATATTAGGAATAAAGGCATAACTTTATGCTTTTGTCCAAAATGCTCTTAATATGAGCAGAAGTCTAAATTATTCTCTCTCTCTCTCCCCCCTCCCTCCCCTCACACACATTGAACTTTTTAAGCTCCATTTTCTTTGAGTGATTGAGTAAATGGGTTGTACAAACCTTCACAGCCACTGTATCAAACAAGTATTAAACACTGTATTATCAAGAATCCTGCTAGATCAGACCAGTGGTCCATCTAGTCCAGCATCCTGTCTCAATAGTAGCCAACTACTTGCTGTGGAGGACCAACAACAGGGCATATAGGCCTTCCCTGAAATTGCCTCCTGGCACTGGTATTCAGAGGTTCACCTATGTAAGATTTCAATCTTGGTTGAGATGTCCTTAGTTGGGATGTCACTTCCAGGGAAAATCTGGTAGTGTTGTCAGTCCTTCTAGGAATCCCCAGAAACTCGATGATTTTATCATAGCACTTCCAGGCAATTCCTAGAGGGGGCATTGCCAATAGAGGCACTCTCCCCTTTTCCTGCCTCCTATCTCCTGCTGGTTGCCAGCATGCAACACCCTTGACACCATGCTGTAGCTTATACAGCAGGGATTGGGTTTATCCCAAATGTCTCAGTGGAAGTGTTGTGGCCGGATGGGGGACTTGAGCCATGCTGCAAAGGACATAGTAGACTGAAAAGCTTCTAGCTTCAATATGTATCCAATGGCATAATCGGGTGAGAAGGAGACCAGGAGATATTGGCAGCTATCATCTCCCTTTTTATTTTTTAAAAACTACATAGAGTTTAATTAGATTTAAAATTACCTGCATATTATCTATTTTATCCCTCAAATGATCTCTGAACAGCAAACTAATTAAAAGTGTTAGAGGTGTTAACATTTACGCTATTGAAAATGCATTTTATTTATTTAGAAAACTGTATAGACCACTTATTTATAAAAACAGTACAAGGCAGTTTACAATAAAACACAAAAAATAACATATAATTATTACCATTGTTTCCCACTCCCTCAGCGGCTCTGCCCATGACAGACAGGAAAAGTAGAGTCTATCGAACATGTTCTGCTGCACTGCCCATTCTACAATAACAAATGAACTCCAGTCTTGTCAACTTTACCAGGATGATTTGAACAACATTATGTTTCCCTCCTTCTTGCAGACTCTTCCCAGGACATAACTAACAAAGTTGCCAAATTTTGCCTTCGGGCATGTTGACTGAGCCTCAAAAACTTACTTCCTTGTCAGAGAAAGGTATAATCTCTCTGCCCCCCTCCACAACCTGTGCCCACAGTTCTGTGCTCATTGCAGTGCATGTGTCCTCCTTATTCTTTTTTTTATTGTTTTTTATTCTATTCTTTTACTCTCTGGAGCTGATCCTGTATCAAAATAAATTGATTGATTAATCGATTGATCAATTGATTGATTGATTGATCATATAATAATAATTCAGTAAAAGTAACAAGAGAAAAGTAATTAAAACCTAGAGATCAAAATTCTCAAAGGACAACTAGAATAAATAAACGTGAAGACATGTAAAAGGAAGTCATCTGCAGTTCCTGGGAAATTCTACTTTCTAGGCCAGGGGTCCCCAAATTAGTGGACTGTATAAACCAGGTCCCCCAATCTCCTATTTCTGGATGCTGATAGCCACACCAGACCCCTCAGGTAGAAGGGAGGCACCTGTTCATTTGATTTGTGAAGCATTTCTGCCTCTGGGTTTTCTGAGGTTATACCCACTCCAGACACAGGCTTAAATAAAATATCTTTAGTTTATTGATTACAGAGAAAGTTGCTAAGCATAAAGCACTCAAATTCAGGCAACAGATATGAAAACAAATAAACCTTTCTCTTGCTAGGCTAAAATCTGCCTGGCTAAAACTCGTAAAGCATGCTACCTATGCTTCTCTGATTTAGCTTCTTAAGTGGTAGTTTCTCACCCATTAGTTTAGTAAAGGAGTCCATTTCCATGCCATGCTACATAATGCATAATGATTACAAGAGGCATGGAATGAGTCTTCTTTCTCACATGATGATAGAAAGTGAAGGGAGAAGATGATAGAAGAGAAGAGAGAAGAGTGAGCTAGGAAGCCATCTTTTCAGAATGTTAGACATCATCCTACCAACTAACAGCCAATCAGAGCTCAATTGCTTAACTGGTGTTGCTAGCTGTGTGAAACTTGGGAGTAAAGATAGGAACTGTCTCCCAAGGTCAGATTTCTTGAGAACCAGGACTGGCCTGCAGGTATTAGAATAAGCAATCAGCACATTTTTTAAGCTAGGCCAGAACCAGACCTGCAAACATTCACAGCCTGAACCAAAGTTCAGTCACTCTTGACAGGATCTTAGGGTTTTAAGTATTATGGACCTTGAGCACTTTTAGAATTCTAAGGAACAGTAGTAGGCAGCACAACAAAATGGCTGTCATGTGGGACAGTCACAAAATGCTAGAGGTTTGCAATCAAATATCCACCTACAGTGGAAGGTGCTCCAAATGGGTGCTCCTAAAGATATAAGGGTGATGCCTCTTGGGTCCTTCAGAAGCACCTTTTGATCCAATGAGGCTGAGGAAAGACAAGACTGACTTTTTGCTTCAATGAGGAGATACTTTAGATAAAAAAGAAATGGGCACACACATTGGCAATAGGGTTGCCAGGTCCCCTTACCCTCCTTTACCTTCACATTAGGTGATTTGGGTCTCACACAGGAGGCCCAGTGACAGCACTTCCAGTAACATCACCGTGCAGGTGCAGGAAGCATACTTGCATGACAGCAGGCCAATTTGGGCCTCAAACGGGCCCAATTCGGCCTGTTTAGGGCATAAATCAGCCTTCAACAAAGCACAGAAGTGCTCCCAGGGTGGCACAATGTCATCAGTGACATCAATGCACTGCCCCAGAAGCATGTTCCTATCCCTTCCTCCCCCAACAGCCAGGTAAGTGGAGGAGGGGGCAGAGGGTGAAAGCAGGGAATCCCCCACCACCACCGGTGGAATGGGATGACCTGATTATCTGATCTAAGGGCAGCTACCAAGTAGACCCTTTTGTGCCCCCCCTCACCTTTAATATGGTCTTGGATCTCATGGTTTTAATTGATTTCCCCTCTCACTGTTGACCTCTGATCCCCCTTGTAATGTTCCTAGAGATTCCAAGTCTTCTAAAAGCAGTACTTCAGGAATCCTTTGGGCCCTCAGCAGGAGGAAGAACACGAGAAAGATTTATTTCACTAAAGAAAATCTCTTCATTAGTGCAGATATACCACCAAATCCAGCCCACTGGTAGGAACATATTGATGGATCATTTAGATACTTTGATTTGGATTTAGCAATGCATAAATGGATTTAGAGCCATTCTGCTCATGCAAGTATTTGTGAAACAACAAGTAGTTTTGTCTCTCTATATTATAGTGTCCAGAAGTTGGTAGCACAAGATCTTACAAAAGCCGAAATCCAATAGGGGGTACAATAAATGTGACAGGGCAAGTGATTACCACAGTCTTTTTCTTGCATTTTCACTTGTGCAAGAGCTCTAGCACAAACTGAAAATTTATGTTGGATCCAACTGTAGTGACAGGCCAGTTTTAAGCCTAACTTAAGACAAGTATTATGCTTGCTTGACCATAATTTGCAAAGCTTGCTGGAATTAACAGTTTGTCTATGCCTGTGAGTAAAAGATATTCTCATACTACCTGCCATTCTAGGCCTCATTAGCGTAATCAGGTGCAGGGCCTCCTGGAAAAGGCTAAGAAAAGGGAGTTTAGGCACCAAGGTCAAGGAAGGCTCCCTGTTAATCTCTGGCATTCCCATTTCTCCTCCTTTCCTAGGTAATTGATTTAAAGTGCTCAGAATGAGATGTTATCTTAATATAAGGTTTGTTTAGTCAACAACCAAAGGAACAACTGTCAACAACTACCATAAAATGACTGGATTAGAAGCCAATTACTTTGCTTTATTACTAATACACACTATAAAATGCCACACAACAAGACTCATCTACGTGATTTCTCTTTTAAGGGATATAATACTCAGTGTGTGTTTCTTAGAAGCCCGAATAGGAAACTTCAAAGTACTGATTGCTAAAATAATATATTCCAATACTTACAGAAGTATCAGGGACATTTGTTCTAAAAATGAAAGAGGAACCTGTTGCAATTTTGCCTAAATATGCCAGAGCTATGCTAAACAGATTTTTCTTTTAATCAAACCAACTACATTTGGAGTAGACATGGGTACGAAAAGGAAAAAAAAACAGAAATGAGAGGTTCATGTTTTGTCATGTTTCACAAATCGTGAACCACGAATTTTCACAAAATTGACCCATTTCATGAAATGATTTGTTAGTTTCATGATACATCAGGACCAGGGGCATTTCAACCCAGAAATGCCAGAGAAAGATAAGCAAAGAATAAACAAGGGAGGCCTCAGTCAACATAGGCTCCAGAGCCAGGCACAGGCCTGAGGATGGGGGCTTGGGTTGGAATGGAGGAAAAAAGGCACCTTCACTCAAAAGACCTTCCCAGCAAGCTCCCAAATCCACTCTCCCTCTCTTCCCCAAAAGCCAAATACTTCCCAAAAACTCTCCACTCCACTCTGTCTTCCCAAAAGCTCCCAATTCCACTCTCCCAATTCCAGCAACTATTCCTCCCTCTCCTTCTGTCTACTGGAACTGAACCACAAGGCAGAGAGAGCTGTGCCTCAAATAAGAAATGCTCACATAGAGCAGAACAGGAGCTCTCTAGTGGTTGGCAGAAAGACTTGGCCATCAGGGTTTGGAGGGAAGAGATTGGTATTCCCATGGCTACAGAAGGCTCATCTCCTCAATTACCTAATCCCCTGCCCCTTGCTGTATAGGGCAAACTGGGAGATCTCCAGTTGGCAGGGAGAGCTGCCTATCAGTGTTTTGAGGACTAAGATTGGGGTTTCCAGGGCAACAAAAGGTCTGCAGACTTTCCTGGCCTTCATTGCCTAGGGAATAAATAGATTGGCGCCAGCCTGTCTGGCGTTATGAATCAACCACAAATCTTACAAATCAGCCCAAAAGTCATGGATTCTGAGAAAAACACAGCCCCATGAACCACATTTTTGTGAAGCCTGAAATGGCCCAATTCATCACAAAATTTGAGTCATATTTTGATTCATGCCCATGTCAAATTTGGAAGCCAGGATCATTGAGTTCAGTGGTGCTTATTCCCAGGTACACTTTTACAGTCCCTTGTTTTTGCATCCCTTGTTACAGTGAAAGTTGAAATCAGTCTTTTCTCCCCCCACCCCAAAGGAAGGAAAATCTTGATGCTTTTTAGAAGCTATGCTCCGATGCAGATTGTCATTTATTATATTAGCCAAATAGGTCATGAAACAGATTGGCATGAAACATAGTAATATGAGATGTTCCAGGGAGAGAATATTTCTGCTCAGGTTGTAAAACCCTTGGTTTCTCTTGTTATGGAGACTTCAGACGTTGATACTGAGGCTAAATGAGGGAAGATAGCTTTCCTTATGGTGTTCATTCATGTTTACACTGGCCTTCAAATATATTTTCTCCAGCCTTCCCTTGAGATACCCCTTTTTCACCTCTTTCAACAGCCTAGCAGTTTTATCCATAGATGAAAATATTGATAAACCTGCCAGAAAACCATTGGGTACCTACTGGAGTACATCATCAATGACAACAAATCTGAGTTTTTACCCTGGATAAAAATCTCCTACAAACTCTATAAAGAGCATAAGTGTTAAGGACTGTCCACAGGGGTAACGTAAAAATTCCAAAGGACAACTATAACTAGCAATTTGGATTACATTATCTGTAAAATAATCGTAGTCTCAAAGGCCATGATCTAGGGAAGTCATGGAGGATTTCAGTGGCATACAGAGAGATGAAATAAGCATGTCTCCTAAAAGAACAGTGCAGAGAATAAATTCAGGTCTGTGGAAATTTACAGGGCTTTATCAGTGGCAAATATTACCAGTGTTGTCCATCATTAAACCTCTGCATTTGCAAAATTTACTGAAGGTTATTTCCATGAGGACAGAAGTGAACAATATTTAGTAAAATCTTGAAAACAATATTGGGCAAAGCAACTTCATTAGTGTGCATTATCTTTGCAGTTCCCATATCAGTTCTAGTTTGAGGAACTGGATTAAATGAATTTGTTAATCCTGCAGCCTGTTTCGTATTAATGGAAAGGATATACTAGAAATGAATGAATTTGCATAAGATTTAAAGCTGAAAGAGTACAAAAATGAAACTGGTGACTGAAGAATTATTTTTTTTTTATTTGAAGCTGAAATTCTTCCCAGTTCTTGAAATTTTATATTTCTGGCCCAATTCATGCAGAACAAAAGAAAAAAGAAAAAAAGACAGCCATAAATTTTCAGATAACCTAAAATCTTATCAAAGTTTCTCAACTCCAACCATTTGAATTGTTCAGATTACATTCTTAATTTTAAATCTGGTATCATTTAAAATAAATTATTGTTGCTGGAAGATGCTGTCATGGATACGTGCTGCCAATGTCTGGCAAGGAAACATAAGATTAATATTAATTAACTAATAAACTAAAATAATGTTACTGGATTGTAATAGATGAATAATTTATCTTTTGTTTTATTGATTAAAATAAAATAATCTACCTATAAAAGTTTCAGGAGTGTTTCACTCTGCAATAGGTATACTTATTGAAAGTTACAACATGGTGAGGTTAAATCAGATACTGCATTGTTTTCCTACTGGACCAGGAGAAAGGCACTGCACAATCATTTTGTTACATTTTAGCAGTGGTCTTAGCTCTTTGCAGACAACATATCCAGCAAGAATGAATGCATGAGAATTGCAGGGAGGGTGCTGGTCCCATTATTGACTTCTACGCCTTCATCTGACTTTTGAACAGATACTCCCTTTGACAATATTCATACAGGAAACTACATGAGAATGGTAACAAATCCCAGACAGTTTCAGGTGGGTAGCCAAGTTGGTCTGCAGTATAACAGCAAGATTCAAGTCAAGTAGCACCTTAAAGACCAAGAAGATTTTCAAGTGTAAATTTTCAAAAGTAAACATCTTGTTGGTTTTTAAGGTGCTACAGGACTCAAATCTTGCAAAGCCCTGACGCTGCTCAGACCCAATCAGGGAACCAAGAGAAATCTTTTTTATGCCCTTTTGTTTAAAAGTGGGAGACATGGAGTACCATCCAAGCAGAATTAAATTTTATTGAAGTCAATGGGGTTTAAAAGGGTGTAACTGTTAAGGGTGGCACTGGCTGACACTTAACATTATGATGTGAGAAGAAGCTCCAGGTAAAAAATGATAAATGATCTTAATTTAAACATTATAAAATCTAAAAATGTTGTTCTGCCTTGATAATCACATAATTGGCATTTGCTTAAGTCTCAAATTTGCATCACATTTCCATTCTTTCTCCAACAGTACTACATCCTATGAAGATGATTCTGTGAAGAAATGCATCCTGTGAAGATTATTCCATGAGTAGGAATAATTGTATCATTTCTAAAATTATCCTTCACATTCACACCCACATTACTTAGTAGCACAAGAACACTCTATTCAACAGTGGCTCAGGGTGCCTAAACAGAATGTTGGAAGGGATCCACAATGGAAGTAAATGGTAGGACTAGCATTCATTTTCCATTATTTGAAAAGGCTCGTACCTTGACATGTTTCAGTTAAACTTAACACTTCTTTCACACTTTCATTCTCTGTTTTCTTTCTCTCCATGTGCACACACCCTCACACACATTGGAAAATGAATTAGACTGCTCCAGTGGACACAGATCTGAAACAAAAATTTTAACATCATGAATATATGATCATGTATACACACATATATATTTGATCATGATTTTAGAACTATATTTCCACACATGCACGCCTTAAGGCCATCTCATAGTAACTACAGAGAGTTAAAATAAAATAAACAAACATTAAAAGCCAACTTCCTTTTATTTTTCCAAGAAAAAAGTACGGTATTGTCTTCACAGCAGCAACCAGCCCACACAAAGTATAAACGAATTGTCTTTTTTATCTCCAGCTTTTTTATTGAGTTTCATCTTCCTTTTCACTGCCACTGGCAATTATTCTACACACCTGCACTGAACCAGAAATGTAATGAAAGAGAATCAGTCTCAAAATAGAAAAGTCATCATCAGCTCGTAATATTGCACTGCTTTCATGGGCTGTACCATGTCTCCACCAAATGCCAAACTTTTTTTCACCAGGACACATTCCATTTTGCTTACAGCTGCACCTTCTGATGTCTGCTAACGAGGGCTTTGCTGTTTGGAGCCAGAAGGACTAAAAAGCCAGGTCACAAAACTAAATATTTTAAAAAAAAAAGAGAGAGAGAGAAGGGACTGGCAGAACAGATCATGACCAAAACAGTCTAGAAGTATGCATTGTCTTCATTATTTACTCATATAGTAGTCTACATATCAGCCTGTTTTCTATCTGATGGAAAATGCCAAAACTAGAACCCAGTCTGTTGAGATTTTTATCTAGGGTTGCCAGCCTCCAGGTAGTGGCTGGAGATCTCCCAGAATTACAACTGGTCTCCAGGCCACAGAGATCAGTTCACAAAATGGCTACTTTGAGGCATGGACTCTATGGAATTATGCCATGCCAAGCTCCTTTCCCTCCCCAAATCCCACTTTCTCCAGGTTTCTCCAGGTTTCACTCCCCAGATCTCCAGGAATTTCCCAATTTGGAGCTGGCAACCCTATTTTTATCTCTGTTGATATAAGTCCTACTGGTTTTAATAAAGCTTGCAATTACAGAATGTTTATCACCGTTTTTTTTAGATTTTGGAGTGTGATGTGGCCACTGGCCAGCCTTATAGTAATGTCTTAATTTTTGTATCGTGTGCTTTTTCTATATCATATCGTGCTTTGTCCTGTAAAATGATTGTCACATATGATACCAGAGGTTGCAAATGTCATGCTCTGCCTTTAATAGTAGACACAGGGTTCTAATCGAATACTGTAGTTAGATAAAACCAGGACAAGTGGACTCCCAGTTTTGATCTAAGCTCAAGAGATAAAGTAATCATGTGAGTTATCACTGTCCTTACATCAGAGTTCTTTTGTTCGTAAAAGGTATTCAATGCATGCTGAAAATGTGTATGACACCTTACATCTTGTCAGCTTCTTAGGCTGACAGAGATGTGGGTCCACAGCTGTGAAACCTTGTGCATGTGTGTATTTCTATTTATCTTTCTGTGTATCTCTTGTCTCTTGGTGAATTTCCATTTATTCTAGTAAAGAGTCCAATAACACCTTTAAGAATAACCAACTTTATTGTAGCATAGCCATTGGGTGTGACCCCTTCCCTCCTTTGCTGAATCTGAATGAAATGCCTGAAGGCAGTTACTTCTGGTAATGAGATAACCATCCAGAGTCCTGGATTGTGCATTCTACCTCTTTCCTGACTTTTGTGATTGATTTATATTTATATGCACCTCACTTCCTGTACCCTCTACCCCCTCCCCTCACCACTTATATATATATGGCCAGTTTCTTCATACCCTCCAGCATCTGATGAAGACAGCTGTAGTTCTCGAAAGTTTATGCTGCAATAAAGTTGGTTAGTCTTAAAGGTGCTACTGGACTCTTTACTATTTTGCAACTTCAGACTAACATGGCTAACTCCTCAGGATCTTTGTTCATTCTGAGCTTGTTCCTGTTCTGAAATAAAAAGGTCTTTCGCAGATCACTGTATTCAATGTTCCTGGATTAAAACTGACATAACAATTGCTTCCAGTGGTTCCTACATTACAGGACAAAGAGCTGTGACATACAGACTAAGCATGTAGGCTATGTATGCAGTGGGGCACATGAGTGTCCAACCTATCTGTCCTCTGGAATACTGTGCATAGATCATACATTGTCAAATGGGGCCCGTGCATGGAAATGTATATATGAATTAATCTGTATACTATTTTAAAAGGCATATGTGAGAGAATAGCAATGTAGGCTTTGGCTCTACCTATGGTATTATTATTATTTATTATATTTATATACTGCCCTCCCCTCAAGCAGGCTCAGGGCAGGTCACAACAGAAAAAATCTACAAGATAAAATCACAATAAATTAACACAGCTTTCTAATAAAACACCTGCTCACCGTATGAAAAACATATAATATCTGATGGCGGTGGAGGTGCAGCTTAACCATGCATGGTCGCTCATATATGGGGGGTCAATGGTCAGTACCCTCTACAGACATAGAGGAGACTGGGAGAGAGGCTCATTTGGTGGAAACCCTGATGGCCTCAACCATACGCATGGCAGAACATCTCTGTCTTACAGGCCCGCCTGAAGGAGACAAGATCTTGGTGGGCCCAGGTGTCCTCAGATAGAGGGTTTCACCAGGTCAGGGCCAGGACCGAAAAGGCCCTGGCCCTGGTTGAGGCCAATTGAGCCTCCCTGGGGAGAGGGACTACCAGTAGGTGCTTACCAGCTGATCTCAGCACCCTCTGGGGAGTATATAGGAAGAGACGGTCCCTCAGGTATGCTGGTCCCAGTCCATTTAGGGGAGGATGAGGTAGGGGAGGATGGTAGAGGATGAGGTAGAGGAGGATGGCCAAGCCTTCAGCACATGGGACCTGATCCTGCACAAAATTTCTACTGGCACAACAGTTCTTGCACAAGTAGAAACAATAGAAAAAAATCATGGTACCCATTTATCCAGGACCCCAAATATGACATGAGGCAATAAATACACAGACATAAGTTATGTAGATCAACTAGTTTGTTTCTTTATTTAAACATTTAACTTTAAATGACTGATCTCTGTCAACACTTATAACATAAACTGACTATTTGAGGGTGGACTGCGCTAGGCATCCTCCTTGAGTGCCCACCACGAGGCAAGTCCATCCTGGCTTCAAACTTGGCTGGTGGTTTCGCCCTCCTTGTTTATCATAGCTTGCACAGTCCTCCTGTGCCAAGAAGTGCCCAGTTTCATGCACCTCCCATGATGGGCTGCAAGGTTTGAGAGATACCACTCCTTCACAGTGCCCCTCAGCTGCATGGCATATTATGGTCTGTTCCAAACACATACCCCATCACTGTGATGCCTCAGGGTGTTTGCTGATTAAGCCTACCTATCCTGAATAACTTGCCCTATTCCTGCCAAACTAGATGTAGCCTAACCAGTATTTTAACTAGCCCTATTTAATTCCTATCACCAAAGACATCATGGAGGAGGTGAAAACAGGCTACATTTCTGCCAATTAGGTGAAGAAACCCCACAAAATTCCCGCTCTGTTCTAATTGGCAACTAGCTGTTCCCATGATGCACTCTGGGAGGCAGGGTGGGTTAATCATCACAGCAAATACCCGCTGAAGGAAGAGGTCAACCAGAGATATCTCTTGTTATCCCACTTTGATTGGCTGAGCCACATCAGCTCAACAAATCAGTCCTCCTACCACATTTAAATAATGTGGGCCGAGGCAAACTGGTCCACAGCTTAAAGCCATGAACCTAACTTGCGCAAAGTCCAACAAATTGCATCTTTCCTTGTGTTTGCTCTAGAACAAGATCTTATACATCTTATTTCTTAGCAGGCACTGTAATATATAGGGATGAAAGGTATAGTGGTTGTACAAGATCTTTTGCAAGCTTAACAGCACCATCGCATTGTGTTTTCATTTGAGCATTACTGGATCTAAGCCATTGTCTGAAGTCACACAATGGATGTGAGCTGAAGATAAAAGCTAAATAGGTCTGGATCTGGTCAGTGCTTAGATAGAAGACTGCCCAGAAATTCAGTGCACACCAGGGCTTGCCCCACCCCCTTGCAGTACGTACCGATACACAGTACCAGCAACCTATTTGCAGGAGCAGCACCTCTTCCAGCCAGTGTACTGGGCCCCCCAAGGCAGCAAATATCATCATGAGTACTGGCACCTTTTAACAAAAAAAAAAAAAAAGAACATGGAAGCACACAGCATTTTTCAAAATAAATAAAGGCTATGTATGGTCATACACATTGCCAATATGCCTGGATCATCTCCCTCAAAGCTAAGCAGGTTCCTTGGTCATTAAAAAGGGAACAGGGTTACATGCTAATGTCCCACAAGGAAATTGTGTATTCCTATCATAATGTAGATTGTAACTGTGACATTTGAACATGAAAATGTCAAATTCTCATCTAGTTTTTCTGTTGTGGAATGGATGGACTGGAAGCAACATTAAAGTTTTAACATCCTTCATTAGAAAACAATAAAAGTGTTAACTTAGTTGTCCTCAATTCGAATACCACAAGACACTCATTTCAATCTAATTTGAAAGGGCTAAAGTCAAAGAGATCATCTCTCACAATGTTACTCACTCCCCCAAAGAACTCTTTTATTCGCTTTAGGTTTTTATTTTTTTAAGGTGCTTCACCACAGAGTCACAAGTCCGCATTGTGATTCTGCCTATGTGATTCCTGCCTTCTTCTATTACTATTTTCCAGGATACTGTTCTTTAAGTTAGACTAATCTAATTTAATGACCATTCTACCATCATCTTTGACTCTGGGAAGATGAGATCACGGCAGTTAATGACAAGATGATAGTTCTACAATTTTACTTGGGCACAACTGAGCACGACAATTTGGTACAGAGTGTGCATGATAGGAACCAGAAACACTTTGGTTCAGTTACATTGCCCAACTCATACCACTTTTCTTTCTTTCCTTCCTGCTTTTCATTCTTTAGATTCAATGTCCTACCTCTCTTTTTCATGCCACCCTTGACCAACTTGCTACAGGATTATCTAGATCTTTTTTTCTTCCCAAACAATTTTATTCTGCATCTCCCTCTCTAAGCTATTCTGTTTATGAGAGTATCAGACATATGCTGGAATGTATCCTACTGGCTCTTCCATTGTAAAATATGGAGGGAAGATCCCCCTTTGACCAGCAAAAAGGCTCAACTGGGAGTTGTGGGATCTTTGTAGATAACATGCAAACAGGACAGTGTCTAAAGCTAGAGTGGCAACAATAGTCATCTGCACAAAGCATGTTTCACCTTCATTCCTTAAGGTGGATGTAGCCAAATACCTCCCCCCCCCCACACACACACACTTCCTCTGAGACAGGAAATGCCACTTTTGCTTTATATTGCACATGTCTCTGTCCTAGGGATATTACCAGGCTTTTATTAGAAAGTTCCGGTTTCATCTGTGTTTTTGCAATGAAACAGGACAAAATGCTGTCATTCTTTTTCCCTTTACCACACTAAATTAATAGCACTGTTACCATTAAAATTGACATCTGTTTTATGCTAAGTATGAAAATAGTATAATATTCAGTATCATGTATGAACAGCATAAAATGGCATAAAAAATCCCTAAAATAACCAAACCAAAACTGGAAATTTGCTAAAGTGGGATGATAATAGTTTCTCATGGGAAAAATATGAAAAATACACATTTGTACACCCCAACTTTATCCTTAGCCAGTAAACAAGATCTTGGGACAAACAACAGCCCCACAGTCACTGAATGTGCAGGGAGGGAGTACACATATGAGCCTCGCCTGCAGATGATCAGGCAATTAAACGGAGGTAGGGGTAGGGCCAGTACACTTACACTCTTTCTCCCTTCCTGCACATTCAATGTACTGGGCTTAAGTTTAACTGGAATGACTGTCTCCTCCAGTATAAGGGGAGCTCTTTTATCAGCTTGCAACTTACATAAAACAGCCTGGAGGGGAAAAATGTTCTGTCCCCATAACAAAGGATTAATGTGTAGAAATGGGCAGTTGAAGTTTTCTATGGTATGGAGATACAGGTTATGACCTGGTTAATAACGTGCCATTAAGCCTTTATTAAAGTAGGACATATTGTCTCCAGGCTTTTGGCAACCATATATCTGGAACATCACAGTCCTGTGATTTCTTACTGTTTGGTGTAGGAGTTAAGAACAGTGGAACTCTAATCTGGAGAACTGGATTTGATTCCCCACTCTTCCACTTGAAGCCAGCTGGGTGACTTTGGGTCAAGTGCAGCACTTCCAGAGCTCTCACAGCTCCACCTAACAACATACTTTGTAAACTGCTCTAAGTGGGTGCTAAGTTGTCCTGAAGGGTGGAATATAAATCAAATGTTGTTGTTGTTATTAGTAAATGTAATTGGACATTTCCCAAGGGAGTGGTTGGACATTCCAATGTAACTTTTTGTACCCTTTTAATTAAAAAAGAGAGAGAAAACCTACATAGCAGACCACTTCTGTGATCAGTCATTGTCTGTTATCACTTTCCCTTCAATAGTTGTCTCAAATGCTAACCTTTTCTTCAATTAAAATCCCCTTCTTTCTTTTACCTTTCATTTTAAGTATGTCTGTATCACCTTAAGGACAGACAATGCTGTTCAGATAACCTGAAAAGTAAAAAATACAGAATAAAATCCCATGTGGAGCCAATCCTTCCCGTCTCTGGGAGATAATACTGAAAGGGAAGAAATAGGGTTGTCAGTCCCTTACTGGGGGCGGTGGATCCCCCACTCCTACCCTCCACTCTCTGCTCTTGTTTACCTGGCTGGTTGGCAGAAACAGGCCTCTGGCCTGCGCTCCCGAGCCAGGTGCTACACTCTTGCAAATTGGGGCCAAATAGGGCTGCTGCGGAGTGTGGGAGCACTCCTGTGCTCCACAGCAGCCTGAGCCAAGCCAAATTGGGCCCAATTCAGCCTGGTTTGCCAGTTTGGTGTAGTGGTTAAGAGCATGGGACTCTAATCTGGAGAGCCAGGTTTGATTCCCCACTCCTCCACTTGAAGCCAGCTGGGTGACCTTGGGCTAGTCACAGCTCTCTGGAGCTCTCTCAGCCCCACCCACCTCACAGGGTGTTTTGTTGTGGGGATAATAATGACATACTTTGTAAACCACTCTGAGTGGGCATTAAGTTGTCCTGAACGGCAGTATATAAATTGAATGTTGTTGTTGTTGTTATTGAATTGGCCTAGATTGGACCTGGATTGACCTGGATTGGGCCACTATGGAATACAGCAGCGCTCCCATGCTCCACAGTGGCCTAATCCGGCCTGGATGGAGCCCAGTTTGGCCCTGATTGAGCATGATTTGTTCCAGATTGGGCCACTGTGGAGTGCAGCAGCACTCCCATGCTCTGCAGTGGCCCAATCTGAGCTGAATTGGCCCAATTCAGCCCATTGGGAAGCACAGGAGTGCTTCCATAGTGGCCCGTGGCCCACGCAATGATGTCACTTCCTGAAACTGATGCTTCGCTACAATATTTAATTAGTTTAAATGCAATTATAATACTAATGAGTATGTAACATATTTTGGTTTGTGGGGGGAGGGTTGTTGGGTTTTTATAGTATAATAGCATATTACCCGAGCATCACAAAGGTATTTGAATAAAGCACAGCATGTTATCCCTATTCAGGAATTTTGAACCATCTTTCTTCAACTGTCTGCAGTTTCCTTTACCTGATTTTCACCTCAGAACAGCTGACCAATAAGAGAGAGGGGGTGCAAGCAGGCAGGAGCCTGCCAGCCACACAAGCAAGCTAGGCCCCACAGGGAGATTGGAAACCCTAGTGAAATTTTAGGAGAAGACTGGGAGGTGTATTGTATCTCAGGATACATTCAATGACTCCCAACAGCAACTGCATACTGTTTAGAATGTGAGAGGTGAGGACCAGTCAGGCCACATACACAAATGATCTCTGTGTTCCAACTGTCTCTGGGGGAGGATAAGGTGTGGAATGTTGTGTTCACTGATCAGCCCATAAATGCATATGACCTTGAAAGGCTGGCCCAATCAGGGAAGAGTGGCCAAGCTGGCAGTGGGCAGGAGAGCAAGCAGGTGCAGCCTGCCAGCCACACAAGGAAGCTGTATCCCTTTGGGAAAACACATTTTACCCCCTTAGGGGACAAAATCCCATCTTTTTTTTTTGTAAATTATTTTTTTTTAGGTTTTTAAAATGGGAAAGGGAATTACAAAAAAACATTTCAGTAACAGATTCATGTGCAAGACCTTCATTGTGTAGTCCATTTTTCAAATTTTTTCATATAGCCTTCAATCCAACCTTCCCTTTAAATCTCTCCAAGCATTATTTAATTTCTTTGCTTTTTTAGAACATTAAGCATAGAGAGGCATATAAGACCAATTTTCTTTCGCTATTCTTTGACTTTTTATATCTATACAGTTTTAATCCTATTCGAAACCTAAAAATTTAAAGAAAAGAAAAAAAGTCAAAATATATTTCATATACCATCTTATTTCAACAAGCCCCTGGATCATAATCTGAATTTCATTATGTTTTCTTCTCCTTTCTCTCTCTCAAAAGATAAAAGTGAGTACAGGAGATTCTAAAGACCCATCTGTCACCCTCTCTCTAATCCCTCTAGAGTACATCAACAGTATAACAAGTTAGAAAGAAAAAATAAACATTAAGCATAGAGAGGCATATAAGACCAATTTTCTTTCGCTATTCTTTGACTTTTTATATCTATACAGTTTTAATCCTATTCGAAACCTAAAAATTTAAAGAAAAGAAAAAAAGTCAAAATATATTTCATATACCATCTTATTTCAACAAGCCCCTGGATCATAATCTGAATTTCATTATGTTTTCTTCTCCTTTCTCTCTCTCAAAAGATAAAAGTGAGTACAGGAGATTCTAAAGACCCATCTGTCACCCTCTCTCTAATCCCTCTAGAGTACATCAACAGTATAACAAGTTAGAAAGAAAAAATAAACATAGGACATTGTATTAAGCCTGTACTGTTGGATCGTAATCTGAGGGCCAAGCTACACATGACGAATGACACTTGAACAGCAAGTGTATTTCTCCCTGTTCACTTGCCCTCCACTCAATCCACTTGCCATTCAAGTGTCATTCGTCATGTGTATCTTGGCCCTGAGTTTCATTCTTGTTTCTTCTTCTATCTTCCTCTGTAGTGATACAGCAAGTCCTTCTTTCCAGTGCTCAGCCAAAAGCGAATTTTTTTTTATCTTCTAGCCATTTCTGCAAGGAGTTGGTAAATATGCTGCATTGTCTCTGTCTTTCTTTTTTGAAATATGATGCATGCTTTTTTCTTCATTCAAAAACAGTACGTTGGGTTCACAGCTTTCCTTTGATGCCCCTCCCCTTTCTTCTTTGGCTCTTGTACTTTCACAAAGGACTGGTAGGTTCCCCCATTTTGTTGACAAAGCTTTTCATCATTCCGCTCTAGTTTTCTTTCAAATAAGTCTGTCCCTTCAAATTTTTCTTCTGATTTAGTATCTTTCATGATGTCTTTGTCTGTTTGCAATCCAAATGTCTCATCTGCTTTTCTTAATAACTCACTCATCAGCTTAGCAATTTTTTGCAGCTTTGGAAATATTTCTTCCAGAAAGGCCATTTTAATCAGCTAGTTATAGCTGTTCTATCACAGATTTCATGAAAGTGGTAGAAAGCTCTGCTCTTACTGTTTGTAGCTCCAGAGATTTTTTGCTTTCCAGCTCACTGCCAGGAGACTCTTACAATCACTCTTCCGTGCCTGGCTCCCAGCTCCCAGCTTGTAAAAGCAGCCACGTCACCGGAGGTTAATAAATCTCCTCCTTATCAAGCTGGTTAGCCCTTGTAAAGTCATAAACAATCTTCTTACTTGGTGAGAAGTCTAGTAGAATCACTTTGTTCGGCCTTTCAGTTTGTCTTTATTTTTATCTTGCCAGGAATCTGCTTTATTTTCGCTTGTCAGACTTTCGGATTTTGTAGCTTAGTAGCCATATTGGCTTCTCCCTTGGTCCTTGCCTCGAGCTGGTGTGGGGGCTTTGCCAGTCCCCTTGAGCTCCTCCACCTTGGTCTAGCCTGCCTCCCCTCTCCGTGGGGGGTTGTCTTGGGGGCCTGAATTCTTGAGTTCCAAGGAGTCAAGAAGATCATGGCACAGAGCCCATAACTCAGCTGCTGTGCCGGCACTACTCCATACTGGAAGTCTGACAAAATCCCATCTTAGTGGGTGTTTACATCATGAAAGGAATGTTCTCCCCAAATTTCATGTTTCTAGGTCAACGAGCTTGGGGTGGGCATTGATGAGTCAGTCGGGACACTTGTCTTTATATATATAGATATGTGACAGACAAATATGTGAAAATGACCAGATCCGCAGATTAGCCTTAGTCTTACCACCCTTACTCTTAAGTAAAGTGATCAGGAATGCACCTATATTATTAAGAATTTGCCATACCTGTTGAGCAATGACCTCTCAGTTATAGAAAAGTATAGGAATAGCTTCAACACACATCCTTTATGGACAATCCAACTTTAATTTTTTTTTATGTAATACAATGGTTTTTGTATTATGCACCCCTGTTGGTTGTGACTCGAGATGGGCATGAAATGAACCACGGAACAAAATTCTGTATGGAACGGCTGGTTTGCTTGCAACCAAACACATGTTCCATGGGAACGGGTGTTTACAGAACAAACGGATTTTCCCAGCCGTTCTGTGGCTGGTTCAGAGTTCCACAGACCTTGCGCCAGTTTCAACCCATTGGCTGAACCCAGCGTGGGGTCTGTGAAACTGACAGCCCCTGTGCAGGAGAAAGGGGCTGTCAGTTCCACAGACCCCTATGCTGGATTCAGCCAATGGGCTGAAACTGGTGTGGGGGTCTGTGAAACTGACAGCCTCTTTTCCTGCTGCCTGATTTTCCATGGGAATGCATGTTTATGGAACAAATGAATTTGTCCAGTTGTTCTGTGGCTGGTTTGGAGTTTCACACACTTTGTGCCAGTTTCAGCCCTTCGGCTGAACCCAGCATGAAGTCTGTGAAACTGACAGCCCCTGTGCAGGAGAAAGGGGCTGTCTGTTTCACAGACCCCAAGCTGGGTCTGTGAAACTGACAGCCTCTTTTCCTGCTGCCCAAATTTCCATGGGAATGAGTGTTTACAGAACAAATGAATTTTTCCAGCCATTCCATGGCCAGTTTGGAATTTCACAGACCTCGCGCCAGTTTCAGCCCATCAGCTGAACCCAGCATGGGGTCTGTGAAACTGACAGCTCCTGCGCAGGAGAAAGGGCCTGTCAGATTCACAGACCCTGTGCTGGGTTCAGCTGATGGGCTGAAACCAGCATGGGGTCTCTGAAACTGACAGCCTCTTTTCCATCTGCCCAGGCTGTCAGTTTCACAGACCCCATGCTGGAACACAGACCCACACTGCCTGGGGTCTGTAAAACTGACAGCCCAGTCAGCAGGAAAAGAGATGTCAGTTTTACCAATCCTGCACCGGTTCCAACCTGGGGACTGTGAAACTGACAGCCTCTTTCTCCCGCTGCCAGAGCAACAGGAGAAAGAGGCCTCCAGTTTCACAGACCCCATGCCAGTTCCAGTGCAGGGTCTGTGAAATGACCGCCTCACAAACCATGAACCAGGAACTGGGAAAAAGTTGAAGTTTGTGTTTCATGGAATGCTATGAACCACTAATCATATGGTTTGGGTTTTTTTGGTTTGTGCCCATGTCTAGTTGTGACTATACTGCCTCTTTAAGAGGCTATCCCATAATGCCTCAGCACAAGCTGGAAGTACATTTTTAACTTCCCTGCTAGTAACCTGTGGAAGTGCTGGGCTTGTACAAACTGTTCAGAATCAGGCCAGGAAAATCCTGGGCCTAGTGGTCAAAAAGGAGCCTTTAATTAAGTATTATTATATTTCTTTTTGTCATGCCAAATTATCCACCCTGAAATTTCAGTGTTAGTAAATAAATCAAGTTAAGGAAGCTAGAATAGTGACTATTTCTTAGTGGAAAAAATAAATAGAATTACCATATATATTTGCAATCACATACCTTTATGCTGAATAGTTGGACTATACATATACATAAAACCATAAATATGGAGGTGCCCATTTTGAACAGTTATTGTTTTACCTTTGTGTCATGAATTCCTCCCCTTGGATATTTTAGTCTTTGAAGTTCACATAATGAGATCAATATCTGGATAGAGTCTGTTTAAAAGAATATCATTACAGCCTGAGGGGGGAAATATCAAGGAACACAGCAAATCAGACATTTGAAAAGGGTACCATTAATATGTAAATTTCAGGTATCACTTGTAAAATTGCCCATATTTCTATCTCCGGCACTGAGAATGATTTTCTCCAATGTGTTTATTATTAAAAACTCAATTTTCACTTGTCAATGCATATTCCTCTTACTATGCTCTCTTATCCCATCTACATTTAATTGGTTATGGAAAATTGTCACCTTGTTGTCACTGTGGCTTGTTGAAACAAAAGGATAGAAAGTGTGATGGTGAGCAACATAACAGGATTTAAAGGAGGGGGAATCCTCAATTTATTTCCCAGAATATAAGAGAAATAATGTTTTAGTAATAGCTTTTTTAGATATAATTGTCACCAAATGGTCTTTTTTATTCACATTTTATTTTACAGTCTGTATTCATTCCAAAATTTACTTAGCATGGCTTCACAGAATTATATTTTTTTCCAAATAGTGATAGGAACTCCATAGCCATTATCACAATGTATTCTTGCAATTCGCTTTCTGTGACTTGGTGGTTGTTTCTCTTTCTCAGAGGACTTTTGAACTGATGGAAACAAAAATCGTTAATAGGAAACAAGTTTGTATATAAGAAGTAAGTTTTTGCAATTAAGTTTTTCAAAATTTTAATTCCACCCTTGGCCTAAGGGCAGCAACATGGTCCCTTCCCATTTAATACTTACAAGAACCCTATGAGGTAGGCTATTCTCTGTGGGAGAGTAGGACAAATTCACAAGGAATTCCACTGCAGAGTGAGGATCTGAACTCAGATCCCACCAGGTCTGGTCAAACATTTTAACCACTATATCTCCTTAGCCATGGATTTTAAGCCATTTTAGATGAAGAGACTTGAGCTTAATAAGCTGTCTTTCTGCCGATACACGTGGCTGGGATGTGGGAAGCTTCCAGTTCTAATATCATCTCAGTTACATGCTCACCAGCTGGCATGTCACTCTCTCTCAATATCAGTTCCCATAGGGATAGTGATACTGGCCTGCCTTACAAGGACATTGTCAGCTAATCTTGTAAACAGAAATAAGTCTAAGTGATTCAAAGGAAGTCACTTCCAATTAAGTGTGCAGTTTGATCTCAGAATGCAATATCAGTGTTAAGTATTGTTGTTAGCCAAGTGCTAACTAATTTTCAGTAAAAAACTTTTTAATAGATTTAGTTTAGCTTAAGAATGTGCAATCACTCTCTACAGAAATTTTACATATAAAACATGGGTGATATTTTAAAAGTAGAAAGGCACCTGTTAGCTTGCCCTTCAAAATTTCATGTTCTTTGCCCATTCAGTTGCATAAAAATCCTTATTCTCCTGTACATGAGCCATTCTTCCCTTTGCATTTGGTCACATAGTTTCTTGCAATGCAGTTATTTATATCACACAGGAAGTAAATTGTTGAAAACATTTGGAAAAGTATTATACAGTAACTCACCAGATTGGATCCTACTGGCTTTTTCACTTAACCCCTTGCTAATGGGGAATGACTAATAAATGCCACTATTTAAATCAGCTCAGAGAAGGCAGAGAAGGCTTTTTTAAAATAGGGATGCTCAAATATCTGCTAGTTCATCTCACATTCTGCTCACCAGTCACAATCAGGCAGCCAATTTTTCAACAAACAATTCTTCCTAACAGTGTAGTACAATATAATCAGCTTTTTGCTCATGTGTTCTCACAGAGCCTAAAGGAGTTCTACTTCCCCCTGTCCTTTCTGCACCACTGTGCAGGCCACTTTTTACACAAATAGCTAAATTAGTCACAAACCACCTTAATCAATCATAAACCAATGGCACATTAAAATATATATAACTAGGTATTCATCTAAGTAGTCAGTGACATTAATAGCTGCCAATCTATTTAGATTGTCATTTCTGAGCATGAAGTTCTATAAAACCTGATGCAAGCCTTTTTGGCAGTCATTCAAGTTGTTTAGTACCTAACTGAACAGACCAAATGATTGATTCATACCTGATCATCACTTATAACTGTTTAACACAGTGTGGCACCCTGACCTGGATAGCTCAGGTAAGCCTGATCTCATCAGATCTCAAAAGCTAAACAGTGTCATCCTTGGTTAGTACTTGGCTGGAAGACCTCCAACAAAGCTCAGAGTTGCAGAGGCAGGCAATAGCAAACCACCTCTGTTAGTCTCTTGCCATGAAAACCCCACTAAGGGTTGCCATAAGTCAGTTATGACTTGAGAATACTCTCCACCACCTACACATGTCTACTTTTTACCTGATGTCTGCCCACCTATCCATTCTGGAGATGTATTATTTGCTGGATGCTTTGCGACCAGGTAGAGATTTGGGGAGGGTTCTGTCTGATTGGCCATGGTGGGCCTTTTCCCCACATGTCTACCTTAATCTGGAGTGCCTGTTTAGTTAAATAGGTCTGGAATTAGGACCAGTTAGGCTCTCAGCAGGTGGCAGAATTAGGGCAGGTTAATATTATATAGATAGAGGATAATTGGTGAGCACCTGATGCATCTAATGATGATGGAAGCTCACCTAATCTGATTGATTATTGGCTCTTAGTGCTGGATAGTAGCGATGGGCACGAAATGGGAAAAAACAAAACGAGCAGTTCATGTTTCATCACATTCCATGAATCACAAACTTTCATGAAATTGTCCCATTTCATGAAACAATTTGTTAGTTTCATGATTAGTCAGAACCCAGGGCACTTCAATGGCCCCCTTCATACCAAGAGATGCCAAACATGCAGGGAAACTTCAGCAGGCTCTCCTCCACCCACCCTCACCCAACAAGCCTGCAAGAACAAATGCTCTAAAGAAGAATATAAACAAAATTGAAGAAAAAAAGGTAGGTCTCAATCAAGCTAGGCCCCAGAGCCAGGCAATGCCCTGAGTCTGGGGTTGGGTGAAGTGGAAGAAAGAAGGCACCCTCACCCAACTACCTTTCCAGCAAGGCCAAGAGCTGAAAATAAGAAAAGCTTTTCAGTCTCTTTTTAAGCAGCAGCAAATCCAGCCAAAAGCTCCCAATTCCACTATCTCACTCCAAATCCCAGCAACAAGTCCTCCCTCTCCCTCTGTCTACTGGAACTGAAAAGCACGAGGCAGAAAGCTGTGCCTTATATAAGAAATACCCACATAGAGCAGAACAGGAGAACTCTGGCTGGCAAACAGACCTGCCTAACAGGGTTTGGAGGGATGAGACTGGTGTTTCCATGGCTACAGAAGGCCTATCTCCTCAGTTACCTAGAGGATTAACCCCCCTGCTCCTTGCTGTATAGGGCAGAATGGAAGCTCTCCAGTTGGCAGGGAGAGCTGCCTATCAAGGTTATGTGGGCTAAGATTGGGGCTTCCAATGGCAACAAAAGGTCTGTAGACATTCTGGGCCTATGTTGCCTAGGGAATTAATGGATCAGTGCCAGCCTGTCTGGCATCATGTATCATTCACAAATTAAACGAATCGACCCCAAAAGTAGTGAATTTTGTGAAAACTGTGGCCCCCACGAAACACGTTTTGCGAAACTCGAATTGGCCCTATTCATCACAAAATTTGATTCGTATTTCAATTCGTGCCCATGTTTACTGGATAGCATTGGCTGAATGTATGTCATAGTGGGAAATGGGTGACATACAGCAGCCAATGTATGCCATGGTGGGAAATGGGTGACATACAGCAGCCATTTCCCATTTCCAAGACTTTTAAGTCAAAGCAGCTTACATTGTTATCTTTCATCAACCGTGGCCATTTCCACGTCTCCCCCTACCGAAAAATAGCGCAAAACTTACAGAACATTGCGCCTTCATGGCAGGATTTCCTGACATGACTTTGCTTCATGGCACGATGACGTCAGAAAACGCAACACGAAGCAGTCATGATGGAAAATCGCACCATGAAGGCGTGTCATTCCGTAGATTTTGCACTATTTTTCGGGAAGGGGAGATGTGTGGAAACGACCAGGGAGGGTGGAAGAGAACAATGTAAGCTGCTTTGGGTCCCCACTGGGGAGAAAGGCGGGATATAAATGCAGTAAATAAACAAAAGAATTTACTGTTGGAAATATTCCTTCTTTGAAAGTATTCCTTAAATATTTCCAGCATTTCAGCAATGAGATGGCATTTGAACAGGGCATTTGAATATAGTATACACTGTGTTGCGTAGCTAATGTAAAAAGAAGAAGGCAATGGATTGCTACAGACAGACAGGATGGCAGAATGGACATGCCTCCCACAGTATGTTCCAGTAACTATGTTGGCACAAACCTTTGTCTATATCATCCCAGCAGTACACATCTATTTGATTAACGAATGTCAGTGGGACCTAACTGGCTCCATTCCAAGTACCACAGTTTAACTGACTTCTTGATTGGACTGGGTGGGTGCCGTTTATAATTCACAGCAGTCAGCAGCCAAATTTCCAGTGGTTTTTAAAAGCTCTGGATTGTTCCCTGACGGTCTCACAAACAAGACTTTCAAGTGATGAAAATGGGAACTTATGTAAAATAATGTTTTGTGTATCAGTTTATGCACTCCTTTTCAAAGAGATTTGTAACATTCACAAGAAAGAGTTTTAAATGTCAGTAATGCTTAGGATTGATGAGAAACCATACTAAGTGAAGCCCTTACTTATGCAATTGTCGGGGGGGGGGGGCTAGAGATCTCCTGGAATTCCAACTGACTACAGAGATCAGTTCATCTGGGGAAAATGGCTGCTTTGGAGGGTAGATGGTATTGCTTTATACCCCACTGAGGCCCCTCCACCCCATCCTACTTGGGCTGCACCTCCATATCCCCAGGGATTTCCCAACTGATCACTGAAAAAGGCAGACTATAAATAAACCAACAGACAAACTCCACCTCTGGTCCTATTAAATAACCTATGTGGGGGGTTAGGGGCATCCATGTCTCTGCCCTCAGCAGCTCTCTTTATCTAATACCCCCTTTTCTGTCATGTTTGAGCTTGCAGAGCCACAGAACTGAAGAGAAGTTTTGTAGTCTCTGGCTCTCCCTGCGTGCCTCCATCCCCAGTCTTTCCTACATAGCTTGGAGAACCCAGCCGGATCCCCACTGGCCTACTCCCCCCCCCCCCCCGCACTTTTCAGGCTCAGTCAATTCCAATGAATCTCACAAGAACAATCAGTCTCTGGAGACCTCAGGGGGAATCTTGGGCTGTATCGGCAGCCTCTTTCTCCCTCCCATTGATGTGGCTGGGCTAGATTGCTGGCAGCTGTTGTTAGTGGTTGAAGTAGCTCATACTGTCTTACTGCTGTTGAAGCATTTCTCCTCTTTGCTGCTGCTGCTGTCCTGAAAGTTTTTGGCTGTGGTAGAATTATGGCATTAAAGGGCCCAAACTGTGTTGCTTCTCTCGCAGCATTTTCCCTTGCTGTTGGTGTCTTATGGAATTCCCTGTTGCTGACACAGTGGGTTCCCATATGAGCATTCTGTGTCTCCCGGGTAAGTCCAGGGCAGCTCCCAAATACTATGGCTTCTTCCAGACAGCAAACTGGATTTTTACTTGCCTCCAGGGCATCTTCAATTGCAGCATGTTCGGGGCACTCATCCCATGCTGCAACTTTTTATGAGAGCCAGCTTGGTGCAGTGGTTAGATTATTTGACTAGGACCTGGGAATCTCAGGTTTAAATCCCCACTCTGCCATGGATGCTTGCTGGGTTACTTGGTCCAGTCACATACTTTCAGTCTTACCTACCTCACAGGGTTCTTGTGTGGATAAAATGGAGGAGAAATGATTTGGGTCCCCATGGGGGAGGTGGTGATGGAGAGTGCTCTCAAGTCATAGCTGACTTATGGCAACCCCAGTGCAGATTTCATGGCAAGATACTAACAGAAGTGGTTTGCCATTGCCTCCCTCTGCAACATGGGTCTTCTGTGGAGGTCTCCCATCCAAGTACTAACCAAGTCCAACCCTGCTTAGCTTCTGAGACTCACCTGGGCTATCCAGGTCAGGTCCCCTATGGGGGAGAAAAGTAGCATATTAATGAAGTGATTTTTTTTAAAAAAATTAAAAATTATGTGGAACTTCCCTGTGAGTGTCCTGTTCAGTTTATGTTGTTCAGTTTATGGCTTTTTTCTTTTGTGTGTATCTGTGATGGAGAAATGGTGCAATCTATCAAAACCACTCCATTTGCACACATGCTGTGCTTAATCAGTTACTTCCCCCAAAGCCCACTAGTTAATGTTCCTTGTGTACCAATTTTACCTTTGTCTGGTTAACTGCTTTCCCACATTTGACTGCTTGTTTTGATAGGCTGTGCTGTCTTTCCTTCCTTTTCTGAATTGCAGACAGTAGCTAATGAATTCAGAATAATTATAGCCGATTGTAGAATTAACAGGACATTTCTTTGGAAGGTTATTGTTGAGGGCAGCCTTACACTATGTTTATATTCCTTATGTCAACATTGAATTCATCACTATTCATAGAAAGTGTGTTTGTATGGGTAATAGTTCATACTGAGGCAAATTCTGCTTCAGAATCACTTCACCACCAGTAAATCATCATAAATAATGCTTTTGTAACTACACTCTAGTTTGTGATCATTAATCATGAACTTTGGAATAGACCCAGTGCTTATTTTTTTAAGAGGTACTGGTACTTGTATATATGGTTGAACTGATTATGCAGTTTCTATGGAGGGCATGCTAGGCAGGACACAGTGCAGGCGGGGATGGTGGGGGGAAGGGACACCCTGAAGCTTCGCCTCACTCAAGATCAATAGCAAGGCAATCATTTCCTCTTTCTCCCCAGGAAACCTCACATACTTTCACAAGCTTGCCTTCTATTCAGATTGCATGGTTAAAAGGAACCTAGCATGCAATGCACAAAGGGCTTGAAAATGGCATTTAGGCATGGTGTGCTCTTACGTGGAATGTTTCAGGTGACAGCAAGGAAAGGATTGGCTGCTTGTTTCGAACATTCTGATTGGTCATGCCAGTTTCTTTAGCACAATCATAGTACATCACTGTTTCAATATTTTGCTAGCTTGCAATTAAAGTTCACTGCCTACCATGTACCAACAAAATGGCAAGGTGGGCAGAACAATGAGAAATGGCACAGGCATTACAGACAGATGAAATGCTGAAATTAAACGATTTCTGAAAAAAGATGGAAGGAAAACAGGATCAGAAAGAATAAGAAAAAATGTAAAGAAGCTAGGACAGCAAGGAATATACAATGAAGCTGTAAGGAAATGATGGAGGCAGGGAGAACAGTAACAAATAGAACATTAATGGTGCAATCCTAAGAAGAGTTACTCCAGTCTAAGCTCATGGATTTCAATGGGCTTAGACTGGAGTTACTCTTCTTAGATTGCACTGTCTGTCTAGAAGAACTCTACATTAAGTTTTTAAAAAGGGAGAAAGCAAAGGGTCTTTTATAACCATTTAACAGGGAGAGAAACTTATTGCAAAGCAATCTGCGATGTTCCTTATTTTTTATTTACTTTCTATTGCTTCCCAAGCATCACTAAGCTGTTATTTTCCAAATCATCATCTCTAGCATTTATATAGTACTTTTTTGTATTTAAAGGATTTCATTTTTTAAAAAAAATATTGTATTTGTTTTCAAATGATTTCATTTCATTTTTTAAAAAGTACAGTAATATCATTGCTTCAGTGTTGTATCATAACTAGAGATGGGCACAACCTGCATTACGAACTTCAAAAACCCACGAAATTGGCGATCGTGTGATCGCGATCTGGTGGTTCGTGATTGTCCATGGCCAATGAACCAATGTTCAGAAGAGGCCTGGTTCGGTGGGTTCGGCCACGGTTCGGGAAGCCAGACACTCAGGCGCCAGCAATCAATTCACCTGGCAATGGAGCCGGGGGAATGCCTGAACTCTGTCTCCACTCCTTCTGTCACCCTGGAAACCTGAATGGAAGCCCAGTTTACCTTAATCGGCATGTCTTCCTTCCAACCATGGAGCTGCAAAGCAGTTACAAGTTGGGAGAAGACATCCAGGGGAGGGAGGGGGAAGGGAGTGTTCTGTAGTCATGGGCACTCCAATCTCATCCCTGCAACCCCTGATAGGCAGCTCTGATGGCCAAACACAGACCTCCTGCATTGCTCAATGGGACCTGTGCTTATAAATAGCTGTGGGCTCTCAGGCTGGGTTTCACTTTCAGTGAGCAGTGGAGTGGGACAGAGATCTTGCTTGCCACTTGCTAGCCTTTGGGGAGAGAGACTGAAAGTATAATTGAGCTTGGATTTTTGTGGGAGTTTCCTGGGGGCCTTGGATTAGAAGGTATAACTCCAAGATCCCTTTTGCAATCTTGTCCAAACTTGGGTGATGGCTGTAGGAGAGCCTGCAAAAGACTCCCTGGGAATATGGGCTCTCTAAGTACCACGGGGGCCATTCTGCGCCCCACAAATTGCAAACTGGTTCGGCAATGGAAAATGTTCGTTATGGTTCGCAACTTCAGGATCGTCGTTGGCACCGAACCGCGAACCGCTGGTTCATTAATTTTTTTTGGTTCGTGTCCATGTCTAATCATAACATAATATTCACACAGTGCAAAATTTCAGCACTATGCAAAAAGTGGTGAAGAGCAGCTGCACCTCTGTCTAGGCCTGAGCCAGTGGTATAGGCTGCAAACTGCAGAGAGAGAAGAACTTGGATGCCCTCCCAACCCCTCTCTCTTGCCTTATGAGGCCTTCCTTGAGGAATTGCCATTAGTGTTTGTAGCAGGATTTGAGCCCAGTAACACCTTCAAGGCCAACTAGCTTTCCAGGGTATAAGTTTCTGAGAGGCAAAGGTCCCTTTTTCAGATACCAGAAAATGTGTGATGTCAGTGTTAGTGCCTTGCAACATCTAGCTGCCTGCCTCGGTACTGGCTTGCCAGGTTGATTCTGTGGAATTCTATGGTTTGACATTGGTTCTGTTGGGCTTGCTGCCATATTGGTCCATGATTCTGCTGGGATTCTCTGTTTTGACATTGGTTCTGTTGGACTTGTTGGTTCTGTTTGCATTGGAAGGCTTTTGGCCAGTGGTTGCTTGGTCTTTTGTGTCTGATTGGAGAAAGCATGGAATTTTTCCCTCATAGGAAACAATAGAGAAAAATGGGATGGCTGGGGTATCTTGTTCAGGTGCCCATAGACCTAGATTCCTTTGCCCAATTTGCTTGAAACTTACGGGTCTTTAGTGGAGAGGAAATACTAGGTCCTCTACCATTTTGGTGTCATTTAGTTAAAAAACAGCCACACAACCTCCCCCTCCCAAGTCCTCCGTATGGAGTAATAGAACACAAATGATTCCAGAATCCTGGAAAAAATCCTGAATCTGAATCAGTACTGGGGAATCTGAATACCACTGTTTGTGCCCTTTCTGAAATCCAAATCCAAAAAACCCCAGGATTTCTTTTAAGATGCACATCCATAATGATGACTGATGATTGGTTTCAATCAGCAGCATCTTTGTACATAGGAAGTTTTGCAAATCATGGTACAAACCTATTTGGCACACTTCAAAGGTGTCCTTCATGAACCACACAGACCATGATTGGCTGATGTCTGATTAGCCTTCAAACATGGTAAGTCAAACATGCTTGCAGTGAAATTTGCAACATCTGGATATGATATTCTGGGGTTAGGCAAACATCAAGAACACTGGAGTAAAGAACACTCCAAGTGTATGACTACTATTACTACTACTATATCATAAAGAACTCCATATTTTTAAATCAATGCCATTAACAGTCCCAATATCATGAAGGGGGAACTTCGTGAAATATTTTTGGAGCATCCAATGTGTATGTTCTGAGATTCTCTTCTTGCAATAAGGACTGGAAATAAGCAAAAATGCCGCTGAAGTCATTCTTTAAAGTACCATAAGACCTCTATGACAAGCAGTGTCTTAAAAAAATTACCATTAGAACACAAGAGAGGCCAAGAAGTTTCCTCTGTGAAGATATGTATTTTAATTTGGCTTCACATTCTCCAATACAGAGAGAACATTGTGAGGCAGGAATTTAAAATACATAATTATAATACTTTTAAAAAACCTAAAGAAATCTTCAGCATGTCATCCTCAGAGAGTGAAGCATAATGAACAAGAAATGCACAGAGGAATACATTTATATATTGTCAATGATAAAAGGGATAATCACTTCAAGACAAAGCAAAATGTCAGATGAAAGAAGCCTATAGAACATAGCCTGGGGGTGCTCCTGAGGCCAATCAGATAGCATGGATACACCTGCAGGATTTGTATTTAATGAAGCCCTTGCTCAGTTCTGTAATGAATGTTGACGACTCCTTACTGACTCCAGCACTATTTAACAGCGCTGAAACAAAGGGCCTCCACATGAGTATTTTTGCGCATTGGGGAAACTAACACATTTTGTAGCACATATACCCCCTTCCTTGTGCATCAGTGAAAAAGTTAACTCTCTCTCTCTCTCTCTCTCTCTCTCTCTCTCTCTCTCTCTCTCTCTCTCTCTTTATATATATATATATATATATGTATGTATGTATGTATGTATGTATGTATGTATGTATGTATTACATTTATCATTTACCCTTTTTAATAAAAGCCTTAATACTGTAGATACAGAGGGGCCAAAAAACTTTGCTAAAAATAGTCCTGCTATTGGATGATGTGGAGATAGTGATTCAACTGCATCACTCGACCCGGTTAGTGCCTGGATTCCTTAAGGCAGGGCTAAAGAATTGCAAAGCTGCTAGCCACTGTTGGCATTCACAAGAAGACAAACACAGGTGATCACAGAGCAAGAAGAACAGAATTTAGGAACAAGTGCCTATTTTTCCAGCTCAGCAAATATAACAAACTGCAATTCCCAAATCACACTTACACTGAACCAGTTACCCTCCCCCCAAAGGCAGGCATAATACCAGCCATATTGTTGCCGCTACTCTTTATTCCACAGATAAATTCCCCAAGCATTGAAGGAGAACAAAGAAACCAAGATACATTGGACAATCATGTCCATTGATCCTGTTCCCTGGTTAAGGCAGACAAGACTGAAAATATACTTCTCATATAATGCTAAGAAAAGGTCCATAAAGCCAGGCATTCATTTCAGAAGCACAATGAAAAGGAGGAGAAATGGCAGTAGTCATACAGTGCAATCCTATGAAGAGTTACTCCAGTCTAAGGCCATTGTCTTAAATGGGCATAGACTGGAGTAACTCCATAGGATTGCATGGATAGTCTCCTTGACTCTTCATATTGCATCTAAGTCTTTCTTTGTGTTCTTCCAACATATCTCATGTCTGCTACTACTGCCAAAATTCTGTGGCGTGCTTTTGTTGTTTTGATCTCACTACTACTGTCTCCTCTCTGGCTTTCTTTTATTGTGCCTTGATCCCTTACCTCTGGCAAAAACGTTGCTTCTAGAATCATCTGCTTTCCCTACCGCTGTATTTTAATATCACCTACTTGTCTTATGAACAGCTTCCTACCAAGACTTTTCTTTCTTACTTCTCACTTTATCAGTGGCAGCTGCTGACTCCCATTGTTGGTGAGGCATACTAATACCTCATAATCATCCACAGCACACACTTCTCTTCAACTCCCATCTCTCAGAGATGAAACAAGAAACATTGGTGGAGAACTGATTTATATTCTACAGTATACTAAGGAGAAGATTCTAATATGAAGTGTGTGTGCCTGCTTAGTGCATTTTCTCTAAGAGAAAAGGGCAAGAAATGTTCTAGTTTAGTAATTCCCAAACACTAATGCATCATAAGAGAATTTTTAAGGCACCATGATAATTTACTAATGAAAGTGTTCCCACTTACACAGGAGACATCCTGATGCATCCTTGCATCTGTGCTCTGTTTCTTTTAATCAACATCTGTTGAACTGAGAAGGCTACTTTCTGAATCTCTGCATGAGACACTGCTTCGGGCTTGGTGCCTTCCAAATGGAAGATATATCAACAAAGCAATGGGAGTTTGTAAAAAATAGTAATGGCTTTACTGATGGCGAGTCATTCTATATTTTACTCTAAAAGCAAACATTTTCAGGTATAAATGTGAAGTGTCTCTCCAAATTTTAATTCAGGAAAAAACTTTACCTCAGATATCAGAGGTCTAGTGAACATTGATCCCATTTATAGAAATCATCCATTGTTAGGAAAACCTCTCAATGTAACATTTCAGTTTTCCCTTTACCTTCTCAGAGTTCATTTTGTCAAAGATTAAATTGATCTCTCGTGACTCACCACAGATGATAAACACATGGAGGCTTCAGAAAATCAGTTATGGCTTTGACCCATTCAAATCAATAAGGAAAATGAGTTGTGTTAAAGAGGGCTTGCTGACTCACCAGCAGAGCAGTGCTGTGGCTGGGAGCCGAAGCTGGAGTGAAGGGCTGGCTGGTGGCCTTGATGATGATGCTGGTGGGGGTGGATCAGGTAGGAGCTCTGGAAGGGCTTCCCCCCATGCCAGTAGCCCTTGTGGTCCTCACCACCATTTCCTCAGCTGGAGCTATACCTCCTGCCATCCCACAGTGCCCAGCAGGCAGACTGGGGAAGCATGCCATCGAATGGTAGGTGGATCATTTGATCCATATCCTATACCCCACTAATGCTCCAATGGTTGTAATCAATAAATCTGTGCCTTTTGCCAAAGATCTGTGTGTACAGGTATTTATTGCTCAGACACCAGCCTCACATGTAGCCAATACAGCCGCAACTGTCCTATCTCAATGAGACTTAAGTAGGGATAAGTTGATATTGCTATTTTAGTTTTTTGTTTTCTTGGGGGGCTCCTATCTGTATCAGTTCCCTTCAGTTTCTTTGCTGTCACTGAGGATTCTTTTGTTTCCTTTACATAATCTCACACCATTTACATGCCAAAAATGTTCCATTGTTAAAACACTATTTATATGTAATCAACTAAAAAATTGGGCTGAAAAGTATGTTAATCTTAAAGGGAAACATTCAGCAAAAGGAAAATAAAAAGTCTTGAGCCGTTGCTCACCAAAGAGAAAAAACAATCAAAATGGGAATATTCATATTGAACCAACAACCTTTCAAAATTTGATTTTATACTTAGACTTAAGCATGACTATAGTTTAGTCAGGGTGGCAGTCCATGAATATGACTGTTACCTATATATAAATGTAAAGTGACTCTGAGAGAGTGTATTTTTTCTGTTTGCTTCTATGTATTTGTCAGATATAAAAATATAAATCTTATTTTTAGAAGAGATGGTTTACCCTCTGAGCAAATTACAGTTTGTTTGTATTTAATAATGCTTTGTAAATGTTGTACCAAATTGGTTAGGAAAAGATAGTTTTAGCAATATGTCAAATACTTATAAATAGGTATATTAGATATTCTGGCACCCATGTAGAAAATGGTGAAGAAAGGCACGGCTGCCCATTGCACCCCCAGCCGGAAGAAAGAGACAGAGATAGGCTTGGATTAAAGGGCCATTTATTAAATTGGCCATAAAGATAAAGCACGGCAAGAACTAACTAAGCGGTACAGGTCAAGCCACGGGATCAGCCCACTGACCACCGCCTTGCCTGTCTGGGCGAGCCCCAATGCCCCGGGTGTAGGCCATCTCACGAATGGCTGCAACCCGGCCAGCCAGGCCTAGGATCCCCACTCAAGCACCTGTTACGCCCCGGCTGACTAACATGAGGTTAGGCCTTGTGCCAGGGGATCCCCTCAGGCATCTGCCCATGCAACGGTAGCTGCCACAAGCATACCGCCTTAATGGCAGACCCTGTTCCCCACCCTTGGGGAATTGCCCCAGGGGCTCACCGGCCCACACCCTATTCCCAAAATCTCCTGCCACTGCAAGGGCCAAGCCTCTGCTTAGACCCTCGCGCCCCACAGGTGGACTACAGCCACCCGAAGTCCTTGCTGCAGGTCATCTAGGAATATATCATTGCCCTCAGGTGCCAGGTGGACCCCGTTGCCTCTGTAGAGGTGGGCAAATTCAGCCCTAATCTTGGGGTGTGGCAAATAAATGCCCAAGCCTTGCCCCAAAGACCTTTTAATGGCATGGTTAGCCTTGCATCGGGCCCTCTTTATTGCCCTGGGATCTAAGACCTCCCGCCAAACCCATCATTGTAGCGTCTCTGACCATACTATAAGCACGCCCGGCCATCGGCTTCTTACGTAACTCAGGTCCTCAGCTACTTGCATCGCCAGGGCCTTGCCGCGTACCAGCCCAAGGTAATTACCACCCAGGTGAATGACCAAAACGTGTGGGGGAGGACCCGTCTGTCCCCTAAACAGGAGGGGCAGCAGGCCAGGCCATCTGAGGCCACGCCGGTCCTGCCACTCCACAGTGGCCACAGTGCTCAAACCCAGCTGGGATCCAATCTGCGTTCTCTCGGCTTGATTGGCTGCCCAGAACACCATGCTGTGGCCACAAATCAGGATCCTCTTCCTCGTTTGGCCCGACATGGCACCTGAGAAAAGAGCAATTAGTTCACCATTTAAAACTGATATAGGGGCTGGATATAGGACCCAAACGCCCGTGACCGCCACCTGCCCACTCTCTGGATCACCTGCTGAGGGTATCCCATAGCAGCTGCTGTGGAGGCCGCTCCAATCCGGAAGGAGTGGGTTCCGAATTTGACCCCATACAAGCCCATTTCCTTAAGAGCCCTCTCAGTCACAGCCCAAACCTGATATTTAGTCAATGGGGCCTGATCTTCATGGCGGAATAAGACCCCTTGGTCATCCCCACGAAGCGTGACATACTCCCTGAGGGCCTTAACAGGGCACAGCTCCTGCTCAGCGCAGGGGCCCAAGAGCAAGGTGCTCCCCCGCTGCTGCTGGTCTGTCTTGGACCTTCTAATCCCAATGGAGACTTTGTCCCCGACAAATTTAATGTCCTGGGTGTTCAAGGCCTGGCCAGATGCTTCCGTACGCAATGAGGCCACCAGCTCACTGACTCGCAAGGCCCCAAAGAATGCCGTTAAGGCAGAAGTGTGAAAAAGCTTCCGTTCAAACATGGACGAGCAGACCTCCGCCCACGTGGTCCCCAGCCCCTTCAGCACTGATGGGGAGATGGGCTGCCTCAGGTCACTTGGCGTTTTTATCTCCCTGGCACAGACTTCCAGCATCTTTCAAATCCTGAAAGCATCCGTGAATTCAGGAAAGCCACGTGCTTTGCTGGCAAAGGCTAAAGCAGCCAGCTGCCCCCTGATAGACTTCACAGCAAGGCCCTGCCCCCACTGCACTACACAAAAGTGCATCAGGTGCTCCAGTGGGATGAGCCACGACTGCTGGAGCCCCACAGTCTCCCTAAACTGATAAAGCTGCCCTACCGCACGGTCGTAGGCCCGGCGTGTACTGGGAGCAATGGACAGCTGGATCGCTCTATTTACTTCCGCTGTCCAAGCTCCCATAGCTCCAGGGGCATCCTCGCTGGTTGCCTGTCGGCCCAGGGGGCAAGCTGCCAGAATCGTTCCATCTGTTGGCGAAACAAAGCGTCTGCCACACCATTGTTAACACCTGGAACATGTCTGGCCCTAAACAAAATGTTCATCTGCAAACATTTCTTTTTTATATATATATATATTTATTTTTAATTACTAACCTCAAAAACTACAAAAAAGGGAAAAAGGGAACAGGGGGAAAGGGAAGAAACAACATATAAAAAATACACAACATCATCTACAAGTATTGCATTCCCTTTATAATACAATTATTTAAAGTTAAACTTTCTAATATGCTATTAGATTGGTAGATCTTATAAAATATGAACTACAGTCAGGATCAGGTCTTCTCCCCCCCCCCCACCCTGTGTCTCGGTCGCAGCTCTCTCTGAACAGCTTCAGTAGCTGCGCTCACTCCCTCCTCCCCATTCCCCCCTTCAGATTCTAAATCTTCTTCTTGCTGGAACTCTTGATGATTAAACACAAAGTCCCTCAGCTGTACTTCTGATGTTATCTTGTAGGCTTGGTCTTTATAACTGAACCAAATGCCTTCCGGAAATAACCATTTGTATTTTATTTCACACTTCCTCAGAAGAGCTGCAAACCTTTTATATTTGAATCTTCTTTTCCAAGCTAAAAATGGAACGTCCATCAATATCTTAACCTTGTTACCCAGAAAGTCCAAGTCCACATTGTACGAATTATATAAGATGGTGTCCTGAGTCTTCTTAGATGAAAAATCGATAATAATCTCGCGAGGCAGCTGACGCACGTTGCATATTTTGAAGATGTCCTTCATCTGCAAACATTTCAATGTAAAGGCCCTCACCAGCCTCATCACCCTGGGGGATCTAGATGCCAGGGAGTTAACCACATGCACTACAGCCAAGTTGTCACACCAAAAGTGGACAGCCTGGTTCACCAATTGTGGTCCCCAAAGCCACACAGCCACTAACAAGGGAAAGAACTCCAAAAACATCAGGTCTTTGGACAATCTCCGGGCCACCCAATCTGCGGGCCATTGGTCAGCACACCAATGCCCCCTGAAAAAGACTCCAAAGCCTGTAGACCCGGAGGCATCCGAAGTGACCTGGAGCTCTGCTTCTAACAACAGATCCTCCCTCCAAAAGGTCACCCCATTAAAGGTGGCAAGAAATTCCTTCCACACCAATAAATCCTCCCGCATACCTTTGGTAATTCGCAAGCAATGATGGGGCAACCACAAGTTCCCCATAGCATCACACAGCCGCCTAAGGAAAGCCCTCCCAGGTGCCACTGCCTTACAGGCAAAGTTTAAATGGCTGACTAATTGCTGCAACTCAAGGAGAGATACCTTGTCTCTGCTCAAGCAGTCCTCCAACCTGGCTCTAAGGTCTACCACCTTCTCCAATGACAACCTCAAGGTCTGGCGAACCGTGTCAAGTTCAATGCCTAAAAACGTCAGGACCACCGATGGCCCCTCCGTTTTCTCATGAGCCAGAGGAACCCCCAGTTCCTCAGTGAGCTCCATGAACTCGGCCAGAAGCCTGGCACACTTTCCCGTGCCAGCAGCCCCAGACACCATAAAGTCATCTAAATAATGGACGATGTCCGGGCAGGCACATCGGTGACGCAACTCCCATTCTAAAAAGGAACTGAAACGCTCAAAAGCAGAGCAAGATATGGAACACCCCATAGGAAGGGCCCTGTCCATATAAAACTTGCCCTCAAATACAAAACCCAAAAGATCAAAGTCCTCAGGGTGAACCGGGAGCAGGCAAAAGGCAGATTTAATATCGCACTTTGCCAATTTCAGCTCCCACTCCACACCGGCGCACAACCTTGACCGCTTGGTCAAAGGAAGTGTAGTGCACCGTGTAGAGTTCTTCAGGGATGCCATCATTCACCGAGCCCCCTCTGGGGAAAGACAGGTGGTGAATGAGGCAAAACTCTCCTGGCGCCTTCTTTGGCACCACCCCCAAAGGAGACACCCTCAGGGACGGGACAGGAGGGGCATCAAAAGGCCCCAAGACCCTGCCCTCAGCACACTCCTTCAAGATCTTTTGGCGGACCACTTCTTCCAAGCCAGCCACTGACTTAAGGTTGGCTGCCATGAAAGGTGTCCTGGGACCCTGGAAAGGGATCCTAAACCCGAACTTAAAACCTAACGCAAATAATCAGCGTCCATGCGCCTTGGTTATACTTGAAGCAACCGCTCAAGTACCCTCAGCCTTACTGGACTGGGCCCCTTTACCAGGCCCTTGCTGACCACCATTGCCACCAAAGTGTTTTCCACCCTGTCCCCTCTGTCTTCCCCTGGGACAGGCGGAATTCATGTGCGATCCACACATGTACCTATATTTGCACGCCCTTCTATGGCACACCCCCTTCGACGTAAAGTCCCAGCAGAACAGCCGTGATTGAACCTGCTGCCCCGCGGGGGTGCGGGAACCTAAACCCTGAGCTGGCCGAATAATCATATGACCGCTGTCGGTCCTGTCCCCCATGGTGGACTTAGAGGGGGCCATAATCTGAACCCAAAGCTGGACAAGTATTTGATCCCAGGGGAGGCTCAGGGTCAACGCCGCATGCATGCGGAACTCTTCGTCATAACGAAGCCAAGCCGCCCCCTCAAAATCAGTGTACCCCCTGTATATTATATTATATTCATGTATTGAAAGAGGGGGAGCGCCCTGTGTGGCTGCACCCTGGCCAACACCCTGGCATAAACCAGGAACCCAGGCAACCAATGAGCCCAGGTCCTGTCAAGCCGCCGCCGGCAGAACTTTTCCTTGTCCCTGTCATCAAGATCATCCTTATCCTTCTTATCCAGTTCCCTGAAGAGAAGGGTAAAGACATCCACGTACTCTCCCCTTATAATTTTCTCACGGGTGGCCTGAGTCAAATGATCCCCTAACGGCAAAGCGGTATCCCCCGGGGGCAATGCCCTGTAAGGGACCATGCCATATCCCTGGGCTGCGTAAGGGGCTAAGCCCGTCTGATTGACATACCCGTAAGGCCACCCGGCTGCCACAAGCGTGAAGGACTGACCGTCCCAACCGGCTGCACTGCCCGGAGAAGGCAGGACTGAAGCCTGTTGCTGGTGCAAGGCGCCACCGGCATGGTTAGGCCACTCCAATGGGCCCACAGCAGGCCAACCCTGTGACGGGTAAGCACTCATAACGGAAGGGGCCAAAACACCAGACGCAACTACTTGCCCCCAGGGCCAAGCAGTGTTCTGCTGGGGCAGGGGATCCTTACCCTCAGGTATAGGTGGTTCCACTACGATGGCGACTTGGCCACTGTCCACCTGCCATTCCTGGCCACCATCAGCCACACCCTCCAGTGAGGTCGGATGTTTCAAGGCTCCACCACCATCGCTTGACGCTACACCTGATATTAGCTCGAGAGCAGAAAGGCGAGAAGCAAAATCTTTGTTAAAACCCACCTTAGCAACCCGTTTGCCGCCCCTGCGCAGCTGAGTGGGCATCACAGCAGACGCCAAGCCCCCTTTTTCCCTCTCGAGAGCCATAAGTTGCTCCATAAGTTCCCGCCTGCTCGGTCCCTCATCCTCGTCAGAGGAAGACATAGCTGGGGGTGGGTTCTTTGGCGCTGGCCTTTTAACAGGCGTAACGAAAATACAAATTGTAATATAGAAGTTAATACACAATAAGTACAATACTAAATTATTAATGATAAGCAACAGGTGTAGACATTCCAAAGGGACTCCAACAATATACAGATATGATTTTTCCAGTCCAATAAGCCCGTAGCAGGTAACTGGCGTGCCGAGATGATAGACGTAGATAATAGCCGTAACTGGCTGTAATTAGGCCATGAAGTCCTACAGCGCTAAAGAGTATTTCAAGATGGTAACAGCCAACCGGCTGTAAGGATCTTCAACATGATGTCAGGAAAGCAAAATCAAAAGCGGCAACGAGCATAAGCCAGCAATTTTCCACTTTCTCGTTTCAGAACAAAAATATCCTTCCTCAGGCCACAGTATCTAGAAAGACAAATATCAAACAATTCTTATACTACGCCATAAAATAAATTTAAATATTAATCATATGCCATTCAATTACTCACATATAGAAACCAATGGAACAATTTTCCACGAACAATGTAACAGTGCTTTCCACGAACAATGTAACAATGCTTTCCTTTAGACGGACCCCCTCCCTTCTTAGGTGGCATAATTAATAACAAAGTTTAGCCCAACAGCTGAGACTGTAACAATACAGCAGACTGTTCACAGCGCAACCACTTAACCATACACAATGCCCACCCTACAAGGTAGGACGGAGCCTGGCCAAAATGTAAAAGAGAGTCCAAACAGTCACAGCAATCCCAATCCACCGCTAGGTGGTGCCTTATGTTACACTATGCTAAAAGTGAACAATTGTCAAAGGAACAGTAGCTGTGACTCGCCTCTAGGCAGCATTAATAACCACCCCCGAGCCGAATTTTTTTTTTTGCACCAACTATGAGCCACCACCAGATGGCACCAAATCCCCTGGATGGGATCCAAGGCACTGGCACAAAATGGCCACAGGGGCAATCAAACCAAAATGGCCCCTCAGGCCTCTAAGACAGGCTCCAAGCACCACCCCCACCCTACCCCCACCCTTCCAGGTGAGGTTTATAAGGCCCACAGGCCCACTGGGCTTTTGAGCAGTGCAAAGGGGCGCAGGGACTCAAACCCCCCAACCCCCTTAAGTGCCCCAAGACCACCTGATGTAAATGAGGCGGAGATATTGAAACGTGTTAGGCCTAACTCAAGGCCCTCTTAAACAACAGCCACTCAAGGTCACTAAACCAGTCTCCAGCTACCACCCAGGAGGCCCAGTTATTGTAAATTATACTGCAGCCGCCATTGCTCCGGTGGCCGCAAAAAAGCTGCAGCGGTGCGCCACCGAAAAAGCGGCCTTCGAGCGGCCCTCCTGGCTGACAGATGCTGCCACAGGCCCGGCGATGCTTCCTGGCAAAAATCCGTCGTCCCTATGCCCTTCTGCTGTCCCCAGACACGCCGCTGCGGCAGAGGATAGGGCCGGCGAGGTCTCCACTTCGACACTCGAAGGAGGCCATGGAGTAAAATGCTCCAGCCTCTCCGAGCAAATGAAGAGACTGACGCCGGAGGGAAGCGGAGCTCCCAAAAACGGCTCATGGCTCCCCCCCCACCAGCTAAGCCCTGGATGCCCGGGAAGGGAGCCTGTCTCCCTCACCAGGCGGGGCTGCAAAAGGTGGCTCCCAGCCTGAGCGGTGTTATGCCGCGGCTGGGAGAGCCGGCTTTCTGTAAAACATTTGTAAACATCGACCTGATTACAGTATTCCTTTTCAAATGGGATATAATGTTGCATGAGTCTTTGACCTTTTTGCTTTTCAGCTAGGTAAGCAACAGTGCCATCCTAAGCAGAGATACACTAAGCCTGCTTCCATACACATTGGATAATCCACTTTCAATACTCTTTAGTGAACATTTGAAACTGATTTTCCATGTGTGGAACAAAAAATCCACTTCTAAAGGATTACAAAATTGAAAGTGCATTATTCAATGTGTGTGGAAATGGCCAGTGTCACAGGACTTAGAGATGCATTATAAATGAATAAATACAGTGAACTTAAAAAAAACATAAATGTCACAAATAAATAGAGTGGTGTAACTTTGCTAAGTATGACTCTGTAAAACTGCCTTTGTTTCCTGTCTCTGTTTTGAGCTTTGAAATAATATGCTCTAGGATGGTGGAACACTTAATCTGTGAACTTTGCTCTGCTACTAAAAAACTGTATTCTACAATTACTTACAAATGTAGAATACCTTTCCTTGTCTTGCTGTCCCTGTAACTTCACATCCTGTAACAACCTCTCAAAGGCTGCCTCCACACTGTTGGATATTTTGCTCTACCTGAAGTATAGCAATCTTTGCAACTTGATTTCCTTGTACATCTAGGAAAATCTAATCATGAATTATTGATATGGTGCAATCGTGAAGTCTAATTGTGAATGATTGCTATGATTGTGTGATAGCCAATAGTGTGTCAATGCAGCATTGGATATACAATGAAAAAGGATGTCATAAGTGTGAACAGGACCACACCTGTTTCTTTCATGCATCCCTGCAATGAGCCTGTAAAAACTCATTACTCAAAGGACCCCATTCTCATCAAAGGGCCTTTGGTTGTACAAAATCTGAGATGGTGTGCCGCTAGCAAGATGCTGGCCAACAATTCTCCTCTCTTGTTCTCAGAGTCTCTGGTCATACCCAGACTTGTAGAAAGGAAGGTGAGAGAAACACATTGGAGATGGTATGCAGCATAGCAAGGCGCAGCCCAATAGTTATTGTCTGTTGCTCCTAAATTGGAATACATTTGTTCACATTTCAAAGATTGACACCAAAGTGTAATGAAGTGCTATACCAACATTAGGCTTGTATGGCTAGTCATCAGGGAAAGAAAGATATGCATTTATATATGCATTTATTTATTTAAGGCATTGACAACTCTGCTTTTCTATTCCAAAATTAATCTCTAGGGAAAAATAGATTATGAGGAGGTCATAATTTTAACAACCCTAAAGCTATAATCAGCAAATGTTTGCCTAACTGTATTTTCCAATTTTACTGCTCTTTAAATTTAAATGACTAGGCCTCCTTCTTAGTTGTCAGGTGTGAACATTCATAATGTCTTCACACTCTCTAGCCCAAATGTTAATCTTTGCATGTTTGACTGTCTGGCTATTTTTAATAGCTGCACACTGTACAGCTGATTTGAGAGCTATTAGAATAGTCACTTTAAAATGTGTTCTATCTGGCTGGAATGAGTGCCAGATTATTAATAAAACAGCTTTATTTTTTGAGGAGGCAAATGAAAAATTAAATCCCACCTATGCTTTCAACCCATGATCTCAGTTTCTATTCCTATGGTTTTTGAATTGATATTTGATTATTTATGAATGTATAATAACCAAAAAACAGCACAAAACTGATGGCCATTATGTTCAGAAGCAACAGTGAGGTCCCCAGACTGCCCATTTCTCCATTTTTTAATACAGCTGAATGACAAGCTACTGATAAAAATAAATACTTTGTGACAGGGGAAGAAATATGACTTGAGGGTGTCGGTTATGGAATGAATATCATGCATGCCTTCCATAAGAGCTGTTAACAGAAGAATGCCATTTTCAAATGTACTTCTCAATAAACATTCACAGCTGAACCTGTGTTTTGTATCAGAGCTCCTGCATACATCTGGGAAGGCAAATTATTTATTACACATATTTAAAGTATTATTCAACACTTAACAGGAATTTGATGTTATGAAACTTGTGCAAGTCATGGCTATCTTTTTAAAATTCATTTCTACAATTTCCCTCCAATAAATACCTATTGTTTTGTTGGATAAAAAGCATTACAGAATTAGAATTACAATTTCTGCTACTGTAGAAAAGAAATTCCTTTATTTGCTTTTCCTTCTTATTACAATCTTCTACAGGATCTATACATTAGGTATATTTTTTGCTCATCAGAACTCTTATGATTGGATTATTGTTATTATTGCACTCCAGTAGAAAATTCTATGGCATATCGACTTCACTGAGCTCTGTGCAACTTATGTTCTGATAGGATTGTAGGTTTTAGCACATTTATTGTATCCATGGTCATAGGATACAAACATAGGATCCTAGGCATAGATGACTTCAAATTTCTTATTCCTACTATTTCAGCTCAAAAGTTCTATTTCATTTCTACTTTTCCCTTGTACAAATGAAACCTATAATTGTTTATGTTTATATTTATTATTATAATTGTGTATTTTCTGCAAGATTTCCATCATAAAATGTGTTTTGAACATTATTTGTGAGTTCTTTATGTGCATAACTTTATGCGTTATGCTTATTTTATGTGTACAAATGAGATTATGTATTAAATGTTGTATACATTGTATAATCCCTTGTAACATGCATGTGCATATTAATAGAAATAAAAATAAAACCAACAGGGAAAAGAAAAGAATGAAAACTTCTGGCCAAAAAGTTATATAATATTTCTTTATTAATATCAGTTTTGAAATTAAAAAAAATATATTAATAGATGGTTGTTGTGGATTTTCCGGGCTGTATGGCCGTGGTCTTGGCATTGTAGTTCCTGACGTTTCACCAGCAGCTGTGACTGGCATCTTCAGAGGTGTAGCACCAAAAGTCAGAGATCTCTCAATGTCACAGTGTGGAAAAGAAGTTGGCAGGTAATTTATATCTACCCAGGAAGGTAGGGTTGGGCTGAGTCATCCTGTAAGAGTTTCCCAGGGTGTGGAATGCTAATGGAGGGAGGCTTCACTGTATCCTGAGGAGGTCACAGCTGCTGGCGAAATGTCAGGAACTACAATGCCAAGACCACGACCATACAGCCTGGAAAATCCACAACAACCATTGTTCTCTGGCCGTGAAAGCCTTCGACAACACAATATTAATAGAGATGAAACAGGAGTAATTAATTCATTCTCAATTGTGCTTTGATCTGATCAGATTCAGTCAAAGATGTCACATAACACTGCAACTTGAATCCTACATACAATAGCAGTGAGCGTACAGCCTGTAATGTGGAAATGCAGTGTTGTGGACTTCCTAACAGAAAAGCAGCCCTTGTGTATTGGAAGAAGTCCCAACTATGAAAACTGAGATAATAGAAATTTTCTGAGGTCTTCTACCTTTTAGGAGAAAGAGCCTATCCTTATTTTAACATCAATTAGGGACAAGATTAGAACAGGTTTATATGGATTACATTGATTTGCTTTTCTTTTAATTGTTGCTCAGTTCTACTGCATTGACAAAATTTTGGGTGTGCTTTTTAAAAATTAAACCTTTATATTCTGAATACTGGAAATCTGATTTTTTTTAAACCGATACTACATCTGATTTAATCATGTTTACCAAAAGAGAACACTAAGTTTGAGGGTCAGTTTTAGTTCATCTCACCCAGTGCAACCCGTAGCTTCCACATCATACTAGACAATTATGTAATTTTTAGCATGATGGGTGGGTGTGGGAGGTAAGTTCTTGCTGTCCCCCACACCTCTGCCCCTGATTTGGCCCCTGGTGGCAACTCTAGCATGATCCAGTTCTTAGGGGATAAAGGAAGGGAAAATCAATGAAGCCCCCACTTTTTGTAGGATGAGAAATGACCTTCTGTTCATGCAGTGAGGGATTTGGATCCAAGATATAAGAAATTTCCAGAGGATTTGAGGGGAAAGCTGTCAGAAAAAGTGTTTTTAAAGCATTTCACTTTTGCCATCTTTTTTAGCATACTAAAATTCCTTTCTGGTATCTCACAGGATTCCATTTGGAGCTATGAGAAGAAATGGAAACCCTGCAGAGTATAATGAATGACTTTGGCAGAAATCCATTAGAAAAGAGTACAGAAATATATTCAGATAATTCCCATATCCATTCATTTGTACCTAATTTTGAAAACCAAAATGAAAAAAAAGTGCAGAATATATCTAGTACTGCTATGTTGAGAATTTACCAGCACTCCATTTTTTTAAAAAAAAAGTTTGGCCAATTTTAATTACTTTACTTCTCTCTCTCTCTCTCTCTCTCTCTCTCTCTCTCTCTCTCTCTCTCTCTCTCTCTCTCAGCAAACAAATCAAATTCCAAATTTGTCAAGGCTGGAGCAAGGCTTTGGTTATTCCTCAGAATATTTACCAAACCAAAGTCTAAGACCTCCTCAATATGATCAATAATTTGTTATGTTCCTTGATGACATATGCTTGGCAGAGAACAAAGCCACAAGCTTTGAAGTGCATCCATGTTTAGTGAAGGGATCTTCACAGGTGCTGAAGCTGTATGGGTCTCAGACGCTCTTAAAGATCTAAGACAACAGACTAGCTCTCCAAACCATTAAAGTTTGAAGAGCAAGATAACAGATGTTTATTCCTTTCATTTAATATTTCAGGCAGCTGTGTAACTTTACTGTGTTGCTTTTTCATTTCTTTTCCCCCTTCTAACATTTAAAAGCTAAACTGGATTTAAGGTCAAAGCTAATGATAGACTGAACTTGTTCTGACAGCTGTTTAAATGTTTGTGACATCTGCCTCATACGCTGGAATTTGCGCTTTCTTCTGCCTCAGCTACCATGCTAAGAATGTTTTTTTTTCACTTAAACAGCTTATCACTGCAAAGATTCATAGAGTCATAAAAGTCTGTATATTGTTGTGAGTCTGCTATATTGCTGTTGTGTGTTTATTTCAAAGTGATAGGATATACACATTGTTGTATTGTGGAGACACAAATAATCTTTCACTTTGTTTTGACTGGGATTCCTTGTGTTTGTGTGTGGGGGGGAATCTTACCAAACATGTACCTGAGGCTGCTTTTGATGAAACAGGAATGTGGGAGCCCTGTCGGCTATCAAGTCTGCCCAGGCTATCAAGTCTCTGTTCCAAAATTTCTCCCCATGATTTTGTTCACTTGTTTAGGCTAAATTTCAGTGTTGAAGCCTGGCCGGGGGAGGGGGGAGGTGGGTTTAAAACCAACCTGGAAGACTCTTTAAAGAAGAACATTGGAGAGGAGGAGAAAAATGACACTGTTGCCAGTTCGTGTCCCCCTACAAGAAACACTGCCCCTGCTTTAGTATTATGTCAACCTCTTATTTCTCGTGGAATGAGTATTTATGTATTTATTATTTACTTCATTTGTAGCTCACCTTTCTCACTGAGACACAGGGCAAATTTCAAAACATAGAAAATAATTCAATGATATGTCATAAAACAGCTAATGAACAATGCAATAGGAATAGGATTGCAGAGTTAAAAACAGTGCAAACAAAGTCGTATTTCCTTTTTATTCCAAATATATAAGACAAGATATGCTTGGATCAAATAAAAAATGGAATAATTTTATTAATATTTCTAAAAGTTAAGAGATTAAAAAAAAATCTTGACCCAGATTTTGTAAATCATGATTTTAAACTATGAAATGTCTCTATTTTGCAATACTTATACAATAGGGAGCCTGTAGGGAAATCCTCCCACTTTAATACAAATTTACACAATAGTTATTCAGAATGTTTATACTGTTCCTTCTTGCGATCCCAGCATGGTATAGCAAATAAGTAAAAGGGGATCCTCTTGGAGATTCTTGAAACTAAAATTGTGGAGTTCTGCTCAGAATTACAATTAAAAATATTCCTGAAAATTATAATTTATACTGAAAATTAACATCCTGCAATGGATACAATTTGAGCCTTGTTTATCTCCTTGTTTTACCCTTACCACTGAAGAAACAATTGGTTCTGTTTCCTCAATTTAGTGCAAACAAATAAAAAACAGTGTATCATTATTTATTCATTCAAGCACATGCCTGCTTCTGTGCTTTAATCACTCTCCCCAACTAGCCTGTATTACCCCTGGAAGTATTTTATTTATTTCATTTGTACTCTGCCTTTCTCTCTAGTAGGGACATCATTCTCCTCTCCTCCATTTTATCCTAACAACAACCCTGTGAGATAAGTTAGGCTGAGAGTATGTGATTCACCCAAGGTTGCCACGGCAGAGTGGGAATTTGAACCTGGGTCTCCTAGATCGTAATCTGACACTCTAACCACTACACCAACCTGGGTTTCCATTTTACATGATTGTGAGAGTGTCAGATTGCTGAATACAATTTTCCTTCCACTGGCCAAATTTAAGGTATTCATGTTGTCGATAATGTTATGACGTCGTGTTTGACATCAACATGGACATCCATAAACAATCATTTAGATCACCCCTGGATTAAAGCATAATGTGAGAAAATGAGACCAAGCAGAAGGGGCTTGTGGTAGTGAATATTTCCTGCACTTGTTTTCCCTTGCAGCACTGAAAGGCTTATACTGGTACTTAGGGGCCCATGTCATGAAAAAAAGTGACACAACACTGCATGAAAATTGCCCCTACTCTTTCATGTGCTGTTAAAGCCTCTTCCACCAGTGTAAGGAGCTTTCTTCTGCCAGAACAGAGGCACAGGATCCAGCCCATAGCTCTCTCTCTCTCTCTCTCTCTCTCTCTCTCTCTCTCTCTCTCTCTCTCTCTGCATAGGGTTTTTACAATTCTGAGAATATATTAGTATTTATTTAATACTTTTTCATATATGCCCAGCATATAAGTTTTCAAACAATTTTTACCATGATTTTTATTCATATTAAACTATTAAGTATTTGTCAGATATTCTGCCCCTTAATCAAGGACAACTTTTTAGTAATGAAAAAATATTTTTAATTGATTCATCTCATTGTTTAATCAATGAAATGTTAATGGTCTTAAAGCAAACAATTCTTTGCTTTAAATCTAATTATTTGTAGAACGTACTGTACAAATTATTGTGTGGGACTTCTTTTAAGGTCAGAACAGTGTGCCACTGCATATTCTTACAGCTCAAATGAGGTATGTGCACACAGAAAACCTTGAAAAAAACATACTAAGCTATATATCCATGTTGACATCTATGAAAAATCAGTTCATCAATTAAGTAAACTATCCACAAAGTTAGAAGCCCTTTCCTTGTTTAATGCAGGATAATAGAAAATTGCATCTTCCCATGTTTCCAAGGCTCTTCTATGTACATGTCAATAAGGTAGCATTTTTCATTTTACTCATGTCATGTCAAATTGTATATGTCACTTTGGTGATTGAAGCATATTGGGAAAATTATTTCTTGTAGACTTGTATGTATATGGTTATATAGGAGGTAATGCATGTAAATGAGGATGTATTTTCACCGACAATAGCACTCTAAGCTAAGACATGCCAAGGAACTGGAATAAAATAGTTTGTGACATTGCTAAGTGTCAAAAGGAAGAAGATAAATTACACCGTGTTGAACCTAAGAGAATAAACAGTAGTCTCAATATCAGCAGCAGTTTCTGTTTTTTAAAAAAAGAAATCCAAGCAGAATGTGTGTATGAGCATTACACAATTTTGGCCTAGCTACAATTAACGTCAAACCAACACCTTTTAATTTATTGTCCTTTTTAGCTTGATAAATAGAATTATAATGGCATTTTCCTCTTAAAAATTGTATTCAAGAGAGAGAAGAAACAGTGCCTTGCATGGATAAGGCATTACAGAAATCCTCAGTCTGTTTTGACACCAGCAAGGATAGTTTCCATTCCCCTTTCTTCTCTTGATAAGAAGGGGGTAAATCCCAGAGAGAACTTCTCTTGTTTCCATATATCCAGCTGTCAGTGACATTTCAGCTAACAGGGTCAGTGGGTTTGAAAGCTCAGTATTGACAGAAAGTTTGAACCTCAGCTGCACCTTGCAGACATGGGTTTTGAAATTATGTGGAGCAATATCCTTCAAAGTTTCTTTTACATTTAAGTCAACCATTATACTACATTCCTGCATTCTTCACTTCTATATCTTTTTTTCAGTGTTCAAAGATTTTAACAATTCTCATCTTTGTCTCCATAAGATATGTAAAGTGGAGGAATCATTGTGATTTGGAATGCTACTAATTTTTTTAGCAAGATTCCATAACAGTCGAAGTAACTGAGGAGCCAAATGCTCTTCTCAAGAAAGTTGTTTGACTTAGCATGGATATCACCAGATATTTTATCAGGTATGGACAGTAACTCAGGAAATAAAGTAGTTTTGCTTTGAATGTTAGCAGATGAGAACTATATGTGACAAGAAGCAAAACTCACTCATTGTAATGAGACTTAATTTTAAGCAAGTATGGTTAGGATTGCAGTACTGTCAATAAAGGCCTTATGGTTCCATCCTAAACAGAGTTACGTCTTCCTAAATCTATTCAAGTAAATGAGATTAAGTGGGTATAATTCCATTTACAGGGCAATCCTGAGAGCTGCTGTGATGGAGGTGGCTGGCTGCAAGGGTACTGGCAGCACAACTAGTTAGCTCTCTAAGGGGTTTTGGCAGAGGCCAGGTGGTGGCAGAAAAACACGAAAGGGGGACCATACAGGCCATGGCTGCAACAGTGTCCCTAGAAACCATGCCATCAATCTCCAATGCCCCTGTCCCTAGGGCCATCCTTGTCCTGAAGGGGGTGCAGCTGTCCCTCCAGGTTCTATTCATGAGCCAAGGAGTCACTGCTAAGGTCCTGAAGGTGTCCTGGTCATTGGTGAGCCAGTACCTCCACAGCTTCCTGGATGCCATGCTGAGGCAACTGTAGGAGCACATGTGGTTCACCATGGAGGAGGCTGAGCAGCCACCCATCTTGGCTGGGTTCACTGGCTTTCCAACCATCATGGGGTCAATGAACTGCAAGGACCCAATTGGCAGGAAGACAATACCATAGCACCAAAAAAAAGAGCGATGCAGTCATGTGTATTGCACACATTTCCCTTTCCTGCCATCAGAGTTAATTAATAATATAAGAGCGCTCTCTCTCCTTAGGATCTGATTGGTGAATGCCATTAAAGAAAACAAAATTCTCCCATGCCCACCCAGAGCCTGCCTGCTGCCACCACTGCTGCAAGTTAGGAACCAAAACAAAACACAAAAACTTTTTGGTGGAAGATGTCATAATTTGGTTTCCCAGATTTGGTTCGCCATTCCAGAAGATGCTTTATCAAAATGAAACAGCAATTTCCTTGCATATTTCCAGCTTGTTTGTTTCATTTTGCACACTTAGACTTAGCTCTGGACTCTATTTCTTTTCACTCACTCTTTTCCTTCCATTGTCATTAAATAAGCAAAGGTAAGATTATTTGTACATGCAAATTAGGGTGGGATGCATTATATAGTTTAGGTTCTTTTGGAGTTATTTTAAATTAAAGGCTTCCACATAGACATGTCCCTATTCTCCCCTTCCAATTTCTTTTAAAATATTATGTACTTGGTTGTTTCTTTGGGGGTTATTTCATAATAATTTTATGTCTACATTTCCTCTATGTGGTTTTGATGTCTATTTTATGACTGTTTAATTTTTCAATGATAAATTAATATCTCAGTACAAATGGTGTGTGATTTTGTCCCTTTGTCTTTTTTTTCTTATCCAATTACTGTCATTATACAAACCTCTGAAACAAACTAGGAATTAGAAGATTAAGATTACTTCCTACTTTCGGGGGTGGGGGAAGGGAGGCTATTTTTAGTACCCAACCCCTGAAAACTGGTGTCAATGTTAAAGAAATTTTACTATCCAAGTTTGTGTATTTGGCAAACTAGATCATGTGATTTCACTTGAATTTTTTTTAAAAAACACCAGTATTTTAATCAAACAAATGGAATCCCAAAATTCAGATGCACTCCTTAATAGATACTGATACTCTTGCATCGAATCTACAAAAGACTGTTGAATCAAGATGCTACTATACAAATAAAGCTAAATCTGTAAATTTTCTTCAATTGTTCCTTGAGAACATAGTGTGACCAGATTATGGATCTGCAATGGTTGCTTTTATGCACAACCTCCATTTGTGTGTGTATGCTGTTGAACACACAGTAAACTGCAAGTGTTTACCATGTATTTTGGAGGATCAGAACTTTGCACTACAGGTGAAACAACTCAAATTCACCCCTCATCTTTGATAACCTCTGTTTGGATATTTTTAAATTATTTAATAATATTTATAAACAGATATCACTACAGCTTTGAGACCCCTGTGAATGATTTGAGCTATCAGAAACATACTGCATGCACTTTCTATCTGTGGGTTGCAGTAAATGGCAATGTTTGAGAAGTGAAAGTAGTATGGTTTTCTTAAAAGCTCTTCAGAAAGTGAGAAAAGTCTTTACAGTGTACAGATTTGTTCTTTTCATTGTTTCAGGTTACATATGCATATTTCAGACCTTTAAAATCTACGCTTGCGATGTCATACTCTTTTATCTACTCCCAGAAGACAATAATACATGCAACAGATATGAATAATGTTTGTAAATGGAGTAGTGCTTTCAGTTTTTGGAAAACATCTTTGTTTTTGCTTTAGTGTATATCCCTTTTGTTACCTGCAGCTGTTTCATCAGCCATCTGTTCTTTGAAACATCTTTTTCTTTTCATCCCATGCTAATCGGTGTTAACCCTCTAAGTATGCCTGTAACAGAACAAGCTGAACATATGCTTAATACCTTCTTTCTAATTTCATTTTCTCCTCTGCACTATGCTAACTCACAAAGACCAAAAACTTGAAAGCTCCTTTATGTGTACTTCAGGGACTGGGCATGCCCAGGGGGAATATTGACATGTTGACTCCATGCCCTTTAGAAATGACTTTGCCTGAGTTTCAAAGGTAGTAAAGGGAACTACTGTTTGTAAAACTGTCAAAAATACCATTTAATTAGGCATGTGGAATTTCTTGTGCCTTACTGAGCTTTTTAGAAAGGAACTTTATGGCAGATTTATAGATATTGCAGTAAAATGTATGTGTTTTTCAGAAGTATTCTGTTGCTGCTTTTCATCTAAAGGATACTAAGTCCAAAAGACAAGCACCAATATTAGCATTATTTAACTTTACCAGTAGGGCTGTCAGGACATGCCTGACAACTGGTGGGAGTCAAAGTGGGGGAGAGACATGGGGCATAGTTGGTGGCAGCATGATGTCATTTCCAGGAAAAACTCAGAAATGGCATCAGTCTTTTCTAAGAATTGCCAGAAACTCTATGGTTTTTCCATGAAGTGATATCATTATGTCATCAGCAATGATTTCTAATTTTTTTCCAGATGTCTGCCATCTGAAAAAGTGGGATCTGGTCCATAAAAATTTATAACAATCAATAGGTACAATCAATACATATAAATACAAATATATACGCCAAAATATCTGATGGAATAGCTGATGGAATAGCTTCTGGGTGTTTCTCAAGGACAACAATCTCTTAGGTCCACAACTGATACATAATCCCTTCCTTGAAAAAGATGAGGTAGATGATGCAAAAATAAAGTGCAAGGTACAGGAGAGATCTTCACATAACTGTTCTAGGCATGCTGTTTTCCTTCTTCAAATAGACGTCCACGCCATACAGATTATTGGCCACATCCGTTTCACACATATGTGCTTTTTCAAGGACAAACAATCTGTAAACTCACACTTCTCTAACCTGTTCTCATCTCACCCCGTCAGCTTCACTGAAGCATTTGGTCACTGCAAACAAGCCGATGGGGTGAGATGGGAAAAAGACTTGATATACCATTTTACAGGGAGGAAGAAGAAAAAACGAGAATGAAATCCAGATTGTGATCCAATAATTTAGGTTTAACCTTTTATATCTATCTGTCTCTCTAACCTGTTATACTGTTAAGGGATAAGAGAGAGGGGGACCGATGGTGCTTTTTGTCTTTTTTGTTTCTTGTTTGAAAGGGAGAAAGAAGGAGAAACATAGATTATGATTTAGGCTCCCTCTCTACGCATAATGATATGTAATACAGACTTATTGAGAGTTTAGATGTTCTGTAACATGTTAGGTTTTGTATATTTACTGTTAATGGATTAGTGATAATGTGATAATTGGGTCTTTGGAATTCTTTAATCCTTCCTAGACTTCAGCTATTTTCTTTAGAATATAAACTAGTGCTTAAGCCAAATACTTACCTGTTCTTCCCAGCCTTACTATTATGAAAATTCAAATATATAAGTGTAGATGGCTTGGATAAAACAGATGAAAGACCTACCCTCTCTAGAATATAAATTAGTGTTTAAGCCAAACACTTATTTGGTCTTCCCAACCTCACAATTATGAAAATTCCAATTTATGTGAAGATAGCTGGGTTAAAATAGAGGAGAGAATGAGGGAAAACTGGTATAAAAATGTTCCTTTTTCCTATATTGATATATAATAAGAATCATTTATCTTTCTGCTTATACTCTCTATTTTTCTATTTTTATCTCCTATTCCTGGAATGACTAAGGGATTAATAATTTTGGTTAAAATGTAAGGGATTGGAAATGTGATTTATGCATAATATATATAAAGGAAAGAATTACTAGAAATGAATTAAGAAATAGAGTAAAGTGGACAAGAAAGCATAGAATGTAAATAATGATTGCAGAGATTAAAAGGGAAGCTTGAAGGTAGAAGGGGCATTAACTGGGTATGTAATGTCTTGCTGTATTTATGGATGGATGGAAATGTGTCTTGTACACAAATCTGCTATTGAAACCTTTTTGTCTTGTTGTAACCCTTTTCCCCACTATAAAATCCAATAAAATCATTTATATATATATAAAAAATTAAAATATACAAAAATCTTTTTTATTGTATGGTTAAGAAATCCAGTACCGAGAGTTTTTTTGAACAGTAGTATTGAGAGTTACTCTTTGGTTTCACCCTTTGGTAGAGCCATAAAAATTTATGCCTAATAAATTTGCTAGTCCTTAAAGTGCCAGAACATTTTATTTTAGTTTTTGTCAACTGAAGTTATTTTTCTGACGTTTGGTATAATATCACATTTCTGAAATACCTTCTAATATTCAGACTTTAGCTGTTTTCATACCTCACTGGATGCTGTATTCTCAATGAACTATAGCAATCAGGAAAACAGGAAAATCCAGCTGCAAAAAATGTATATAGTTGAAAGTGCATTGCCTCAGCATGTGCCTTTTGTCTTACAGCTTGAAGTAATATTTTCACAATTTGTTATTATTTTATACAATGACAAGAAAGAAACTAGGATGCCCGAAATTATCTAATACTTACTGGACATCCCAGACTCCTGCTGTGGAAAGTCAGCAATGTTCTGTCTTACCAAAAGTGGTAACAAATCAATTGCACATTCAGTTACATCAGATAACCCAGTATCAGTAAAAATATCTAGGAGTTTTCCCTATAGGGACAAGCTTGTGTTGTTTCCCTGTTGCTGCTGTGGCTACTAAAACAGTGGAGTGGCAACAGGGCTTTTACATAACAGGTTTCACCACTAGTTTTTTTTTTTTAATGGTGATTAAATAATGTTATATTGATATACTGTTATACTTAAATATGTATCAGGTTCTCTGAATTCCCAGCTTTCATTTTAAAAGAAGTTTCATTACAGAGATATGCCTTTTCCCATGTATTTACAAAAGGAAAGGGGCTAGAGACTTGAAGGAAGGAATTCAGAGAACCTGATGTATATTTTGGTATAGCAGTATATCAATATATACCTGATACACTGGTCAGCCAGTGTAGTGCAGTAACTAGAATGACAGACAAAAAATTGGGCAAGCCAGGTTCAGCTCCCCACTCTGCTTGGAAGCTTGCTGGGTGACCTTGTTCAGTTACAAGCTTTCAGCCTAATCTTCCACACAGGGCCTTTCTCCAGAGGAAAGCTGAAAGCCTTTTTCCTCACTGAGGAGAAAGACAGGGTATAAATTAAGTAAGAAATCCACTTTGATAGGAAAAAATGGATTCATTGAGTTCATACTTTCATGATCAGTCAGTTGTATTTCATCTATTTTAGCTGAATCCAACACAGTTTTTCATAGTAACATGGACATGATAATGCAGAATAATTAGAAAAAAATCACAGAGCAACATATTATTAAAGATTAATACATGAGGTTCTTTTATGGGCATTCCTCTTGTCATAGTTAATTAGGAACCAAAGTGGTAGCATTGAGAGATTTTTATCTATTAAAGTTTAAAAGACATGGTAGCTCCTCTGTGATTATTGTACATTTCAGTAGTTTTATTATGGCAGAAAGCCAAAGAACTATATTCAAAAATCCAATAATCACTCCACAATGCTTTTGGCTCAAGAATTTTATTGCTAGTTTGAACTGAATTTTCTGCATTGAATTAAAGAGGGCAAGCCAAATCTTCATATAAATGATTGACAAGCAAGTCAAAGAGCTTTGATGTATTTAGTATTAAAAGCTAGTCTTTAATGAGCCATCACAACAATATTAAGTATCGCTATAATTAATAATCATTCCATCCCAGACACAGAATAAAGGTTCCCTCTCCCATTTTTATAATGTACAGAGCTCTAGTTACAATATAAAGACATCATAACTGACTGGGCCAAGAGAAGACACAAGAAGGTTACAAAGAAGCCAGATGGTTAAAAAGGTGGGTCACTATACCTTGTCAACCATCCACCTTTGCTGTGATCACATCCTCCGTAGGCTTAACACTTTACCTTGCCGGATTTCTGCTGAAGCATGGGAAGACTTCTTCCCTCTCTTCCCTCACAGAAGGTAACAAGATCTCCTTATATTGGGGAGAGAAAGGAAGGGGAGCTTGTGAATCAAGTTTTAAAATGAGAAATAGTAACACAAGTGCAGAGCATGATTGACAGGAAAATAATAGAGAACAGAAGAATACAATTCACACAATCAGGTCAGAGAGATACTCAATGAATTAATATATGTGGGACCCTAATTGCAATGTAAAGTGGAAGTATAAAATGACACCTAGTACTACGACGTCATGAATAACAGGAGTAACAGGTTCGGTACATGTATTCTGGTTTTCTCCATATTTTTTTCCAGGTAGCGCATGTAAATTTCCAACATACATTTATTCCTCCAACTGAGAACAGAAGTGGTCTGTGATCTGCCTCAGAACTGCCACTGGGGTTGATACTAAACTCCATGGCAATGCAGGAATATCTTGCATATACATGTTTGGGATCAGGCCTGGAACGATAGACTTGGTAAGACTTGCTTATACTTTTTACAAGACAGAGAATCCTTGAACGTATGCTTGCAATAAATGATGTCCAAAATACCCTTGATAAATAAATGCAGTCATTATAGTTAAGTGCTAATTAGTGTGAATCGTAATTAACTGTCACCTAATGAATTTGCTTAAAGATATCTCCTTAAAAACTCAATTAAATGCTCGAATAGGCCTTTCTGTGTTTAATAAACTAATAAGAATGATTCATTCATTTTCCCTGCCTGTTTTCCAGTAATAACCTAGCTGCTGTTTTTAATCTCTTTTATTAAACATCTGCAATTAATAAGCACTATTATCTGGATTGCATTTTCATTCAGTTAAATGCAGTCAATGTCCTTTTAGATCGTATTTCTTTATAGAGTTCAGACAGCTTCAACAAAATGGCACAGGTGTAGCATCTGGAGGCATGGTAATGAATGAGAAAATTATCTACTATTGAAAAAAGAAGTTTGACTTGAGCCACATGCAATCATTGTAATGGTCTTAAATGATAAAATACATAGGATATGACCATGCCCACACCAGGAAATCTGAACTTCTTAAATGGCTGCTAGCTGTATCGTCTTAGAGGAACAGAACTGCTTCAAAACCTGAAGTACAACTCTAGTTCCAATGTCTGGTTGCTAGGCCATTTTGGCCATCTATAGATGTGGTGGGAAATGGGAGGTTGTGGAAATTGTGTGCCTTACCTGGTGCATTGGCACTGCCTCTGGTAACAGTAGGCATTTATAAATTTCCCTGTCAACTCATATGCACAAAATGCTTGGTTAAACTATCGGTTCACTGTAGGATTTCAAGAGCACTATGTCTCAGTTCAGTAATACATGGCTACCCACTGGCATTAAGTCCATCTCCCTGGGTAAAACACAGAGATACAGTGCACTTATTCTCAATCTCCTCTCCTGCTCTTTACCATGTATAGTGCTGCCATATCATCTAGACCAGCCACTGAGTAATGGTGATACAATCAAAGGACAGATGGTAGGTCATGCAGTACTATTCTATTTTTACTCTCAATGAAGCCCAGTCATTTCTTAACATTTTGCTTCGTTGCAATGTTGGCACCAGATACCTGATTATGTTTGGCTTCCATTCCTGTGTTATGTGCTAATCCATGTACCCCAGACACATCTAGCTAAAATGAAACTGAAAGGCATCTTCACTCACACAGCAATGAGTAGGATGCTAAACAGATAAAGTTGGGGTCATCAGAGACTGTAAGCTTTGGGCTTTATTTGATTTTGTAATGAATAATGTTTAATATCAAGTGCTCACCTCTTATACAGAATACTTTGTACTATGCTAATGATAAATAGTAATTGCCATTCCTGTTAATTTTGTTTTCTCCTTAAAACTGATGTTGGCTAAAGGTTACTTTCTGCATGAAGATCAATACATGCAGTGGTGGGTAGCCATCATTCACATCTAAGAACTGGTGCAGGCTGACATGAGAACAGCTGGGGATTTTAATGAATGAATAGCATTAACAACATCTAAAGTTTAGACAGTAAAGCGAGTTTTTCGGATGCAATGAGATGACATGCTGAATGTTGATAAATATAATACAAATAAGATAAGAAGCACATGCACCTTTGAAGGTCTTTGGACTTAGAAGACAACAACAAAAAGATGTATCATCTTTCTTCATCCATAATGCTAACTGCACAAGGATGGAAAATGACTAATTAAGGCAATCCACGGTCTCCCAGAATGTTCTTTGATTGCCAAGGCTGAAATCTGCCCTTCATTATACAGTTTAATAATTCAAGGATTTATCTTTCACATATACAAGCCAAGTGAAACCTCACTAAATATATCACTGAGGCGGTGATGCAAGTTGCCCTTTAAAGACAATATTTTAACAACTTATTAAATCAGTTTTGGTATCTACAATGGCAGAATACAATGACTGTATTGTACTATATCAGCTGGAGAAGACATAAAGCTATAAAATCATTGGAAATTGAAGCAAGATACCTATTCAGAACAAGCCCTAGTGAATTAGCAAGACTTAAAACCCAATATTTGGCAGATCAATTCCTAGGAAATTTGATGGGACTCACTCTCTAGTAACTATGTAGATGATTGAAGCTGTGATAAGTTAAGGTTCAGTCATATGAGGGACACACTAAACTAAAAGTAAATGTGATAATTTATTGCAAAGCACAATATTCTCCTAGGTTCCCTGAATGCTCTCCTACTTCTACTAACAGCAGCACCACCTCTTTAAGCAGCAGGGCTGCTCTTTAAACTTCCATAATCTATATTCCTTATAAAGATGTGCTTCTAAATTACAAAGATCACTATAGCAGCTTTAGTTGTAATCACCACTTCTAGTTCAGTGTCATTTGTATATCTCTGATTTCCTATGATTGGTTGAAATTCTCATATGTGTATGAAATAAGTACATTGGGCATGACACATGCCATTTATTTATATTCTGAAATTAATATAATAAGTAATATGCCTCTCTGGAATGTCATACACTCTCATCAATTGACATACATCCAAGATTATTTATTCATGAATGGGACTTCAAGTTGTGGCCCCGTAGAACACTAAGATCCTCTGGCATTCCAAACTCAAAAGTGCAGATTAATCCATTCATTTTGATACCAGGTTAGGGTCTCTTTATTAAGGCATGTGTTTCTCTAGGCAATATCAAGAGTGTCCCTAGCCATGGTGCTAACTAGTGGCCTATCTGCCATGACAACTAAGACTGGACTGCCCATTGCTTATGTTAAAACTGATAAAAGGTAGTTCTTAAAAATCTTGCCTTTTCAAGATTACCACATTAAATTTTTGTCCTAACATATGTGACCTTAATATGTGGATTTTGATTTCTCTTTTTCATAACTTTTTAACTATGTGAATATTTCTTAGAAATATAACAAGTCACTGAGTTAGAAAGCAAGGAGCCTATGTGAATATTTCTTAGAATTATAACAAGTCACTGAATTAGAAAGCAAGGAGCATTTTTTACATGGTGTTTCTGGTTTTGTTTTTTTAAACAAAAAATAGCTTCTAAGAAGAGTAATGGAGAGGATGACTTGATAATAATGGGATTGTTTTTCTGGGCAGTTGATACTAGAAAAGGTAATTCACTTTTCAAAGTAATCCTCCAAAAGCTAGGTTGGATATCTAATCTTTTGCTTGCAGAAGACTGGAAATGCACTGGTGGTTTCAATCACGAAAGAACAGAAATAACATTTCTGTTTACCTTCTGGTAGGAGGTGGGGGAGTCTGGTCAACTTCATTCTTTAAAATTATACTTCTTTTGTACTAATTCCTGCATTATACACCTTGCAGCTTACTCAGCCATTCTATGTGTATCTGATAGGGTAGGGAGAGCAGCCAGACATTTATTACTCATGATCCCACTTGAATAATATCTCCTTATAAATGCTCAAAACCAAATAGGATTATTCCAGATATTTGGAATAGTAGGAAAATTTTCCATCTCACAGTTATTCTCACCCAGTGGCCAGCTGGGTGAGAGAGGGCGGGACTCAGTCCTGACCTGAGAGGAGATGTTTTCTCTCAGGTCTGCCCTCCCCTCTATTTAAAGGGGAGATGGCTGGAGTGTGCAGCAGCTGGGCTCCGAACAGTGATCCCTCCCATCCACCAATTTCATATTTTGTGGCAGGTTATATTCGTAATGTTCTACAGAGGTCTCAAAAATTTTCATAAAGGCTTTAATCTGTTTTAGGAAATTATTTATTTATCATCACAACTGGGGGGTGATAGTAAGTTTTTCTATTTGTTAAGAACACAGGGTTGTATTTTGTGTTGAGGTTTGATATTTCTCATAACTTTCTATGGCAGTTTGGGCATTGAGCACGGATCCTCTTCGGGGGGAAACAGAACCTGCGCACACTGTTTCTCCATAGATAGGGATCTCCATAAGGGATCTTGAACCAGGCATAGGCAGTAGCAAGCCCAGCTCTGGGGCTGGCAGAGAATGCCCACTTCCAGGTGATGAGGCAAGCATGCGAGGCTACCACCCAGTGTGGATCCCACTGTTATCCCACAGTTGCGTCTTTCAGCAGACAGGCTGAAGGGGTGAGGGATCATCAGCTGGCAGGTGGGACAGCTGATTCTGGGATCCATGCCCTACGCTGTGCAAATGCTCTTATCACTGTTACCAATAAAGTTGTGGCCTTTTTCTCCATGAAATGTCTCATGTGTGTTTTGTTGCCTGCCCAAGCACCCTCAGCCATTAAACTGATCTGGCAAACAAAAGTATGCAAAGAAAATAAAGCACAGGTTTAGTTTTCATTTATCATTGGTCTGTTTATTATTATTGATTGGTTTTTACTGTTGTTCTGATGCTTTAGATACTTATGTAACTTTATATTTATTGTTGAAAGCCATTTTGAAAAAAAATCAGTTGATCTCAATCGAGCTGTTTTAAATAAATTAGGTAAATAAACTTGGAGATCAGTTTGATCGAAAGTGAAGTTAGATGGGCGGAGGTTGTGATTCTGCCCAATCTCTGGTTTTAATAGTGAACCTTATGTGGGGTAGTGTGGAACCTGCCAAACAGAAAGGGAAATATGCAGGAGGAATGAGGCAGCCGCAGTAGGATACTTCAAACGCAATACATTGGGAATTTTACAGTTATGCTATAGTAGGACATGATTAAAGGAACAGTCCAGTTTCTAAAAGAAGCATGGAACTCCTGGCATAAATTTTACTAAGGGAAGCTTCTGGATTTGTTCTCTGAGGCAAATAGGCAGAAATCTGAGCTAACTGATTTTCTGGAAAAGGAGAACAAGATATTATTTGGACTGATGAATGTAATCAGATCCATGGAGATTATTCAGTCTTTTACTGATTCAGGCTTGGTTAGAATATCATTAGAAGAATACGTTCTGTCTAAATAAAAGACCATTTCTGAATGCTGCATTTCTTTAGTTTGCATCATCAGCAACGTTATCACCTTTTATCCTATCAGAAATTTTTTACGTGTTCTGTTCTTCAAATTCTTTGAACATTGTTGATGATATTTATAAGGGAAACTGTGAACTGTACAAAATGTGTGGATCTTTAGCCGCAATGGACATTAGAGCTCAAAACAATGCACAGAAAGTGGGCTGCGGCTGTAAAGCTGTTGTGTGATGGCTTCAGTATATGTCCAATGATTTCTGCAATAGGGAATAGTATTTTTACAATTTACAGACATTACTGATTTGAATTTGGGCCTCTCAGAACATAGTCCACACTTTAACCAACCCTGCTTTCTAGCTGACTGGCTAGATGGACCAATGACTTGATTCAATATGAGATAAGTTTTTTCAGCTTATATCAGTAAAAATATACTTATGTGACCGTAAAGCTTAGACCATTTGTTTGGATAGGGCAGGCATCTTCACAAGGGACTTATTTACTTGTGCTTATTTGGCATATTAACGCCTCGCCTTTCAATAAAATTGCATTTACAGGAGATGTTCCAGAAGTATTTAAGGATAACAATATGAAACTTGGAATTAGAAGTCAATCCAGGGGCATGTCACACAAGATTGTACACCACTGGAAAGCCTGGTTCGGGCCACAATAAGAAACAGAAATATTTCTCAGCATTATTAGATAGCAAAAATTCAGAAAAGCCCTGTCATTATATCCAAGATTCAGTGAAAGCAACAGAAATAAAATTCTGACAGCTAGCAAGTTCCCTAGTCCATTTTACGCTCTATGGGTGTGAGGAAAGTTTTTGCCCTGTCACCAAGAACAGTAAACCATAGCGTTGCCAGCTCTGCTCCAGGGTTTGGGGGGTTGGTGCTTGGGGAGCATAGAGTTTCAAGGAGTGACATTACTTTCTCCACTATTCTAGGAATCTCCCAATCTATATGTGCTTTACCATAGATGTTGGAGAAATTCCTAGAAAGAAACAGAAGTGATGTCTTTTCCAGGTGGAGGATCACTGGTTATGATATCACCTCAAGGTGATTAGGAATTTTACCAGTCTTTATGTTCTTTACTATAGAGTTTCAAGGAAATTCTTAGATCATCACCATCACCCCACCCCCACTTTTTCTCTCACCACTAAAATTTGTTAGTGTGGTAACCTCTGGGGAGGCCAGAGGTGGGAAATTGCCTGTTGTCACCACATGAATCACAGCTCTGGTAGTACAGTTCCACATCATTATACCCATTAGGGGCTGCACTAGACACCATGAAGCACAGATAATCAGGGAAGGCTAGAAGCAGCTTTTAAAGACAGCTCCACCTCCCAGTTTACAGGTTTTTCTGAATCTGCTGTCTCACCCTAACCTGAATAAAGTCAGATTAGCAGTATCTAGTGGGGCTGAGCGCATATTGGGGCATGTCCCTCAGACTGGGCTTGGAGACAGACTTTTTGTTTTTTGGCCTGTCTTGCCAAGCATCCAAAAGCATCAAAGACTGAAGTAAGTGTTTTGCAAAATAACTGATCATTGGCTGTGCAGTGGGGTTGATGGGAGATTCCTCCCTCAATGCTGAGCTGTTTCAGCTAAACCCTTAATTGGTCTCTGGCATGTGGTGGGGAGAGGATGATTCTTGACACCTTTAGGCTAAGTTTTCCTCTGGGCACAGTTTTACTGTGTGGGCTGTGATAAACAAAGCCAGCAGAAATGCTAGTGGAGTATGGAACTAAGGTATAGCCCCTAGGGATTTGCATTAAGAAAATTTCTATTTCAATTTCAATTCTAGGGAGATCCTGATGGGCATGAACAGCAATACGAACTAAAAAAAGCCACAAACAGCCCAGTCAGCTGTTCGCGAACAAGCTGTTCGTGAGGCCCCATTCTAAATGAACAGGTGGTCATTGCAAGCATTGTTCATTGCTGTTCGTTGCTGTTCATCAAGTCAATCTGGCACCTGCAATCAATTCCCTTGGCAACCGGAGGCATGGACTGCCTGAACTCTGTCTGAATTCCTGCTGTTGCCCTGGAAACCCCAATCTAATCCCAATTTAGCTTGATAGGCAGGTCTTCCTTTCCAGTGTGGAGCTTCAAATTTGTTACAAGGAAGCAAAGAGCAGGGAGGAGGGGGCTCCCAGCTCTGGTTTTGCAGACAGTGAGTGAGAGAGAGTTGCTGTTGGCATTTTGAGAGAGAGACAGGGAGAGTGCATTGGAGCTTGAATTTTCTTTTTGTATGGTGGGATAGGGATCTACCTCTTCAAGTTCCAGGGCTGCTGCCAGGCTCTGGGCCAAGCTATTATTTATTACTGGTACGTTTCCTGCTGCCTTCTCAGGTAGGGTTTCTGGGAGTAGTATGGTAGGGATCTTGATGGCTGGAGGAGGGCCTGCGGGCCCCCATGAACAACGAACAATGAACATGTTCATGAACAAGTCATGTTCATCAGTGTTCATTGTTCGTTATTCATGGATGGCAACGAACAACCAACACCATGTTTGGGTTTTTTTCTGTTCATGCCCATGTCTAGTCCTGAATAATTCTGCCATCTCCAGTTAATAGTAAAGACTAGGGGTGTGCAAGGAAAAAACTTTCGGCTTTCTTGTTTCGGGATTACCCGAAACAAGATTCTCTACCGGCATTAGCCGAAAGCCGAAACAAGAATCTCTTTCGGGATTCGGGATTCGGCATTATTTCGGCATTCTTTCGGGATTCTTTCGGGTTTTTTTGCTGGGAAAATGCCTCCGTCTTTCAGGACGCCTGGAGGAGGCATTTTCCCACCAAATAAGCCAAAAATTGGTGGGGACCTTCCTCTAACCCTTCTCTAACAACTACCCAAGTTTCAGACAGATTGGACTTTGGGGGGCCATGTTATGGCCCCCCAAAGCAGGTCCCCCCATCCTCCCCATAAGAAAGCAAAGGAGCAGCATATTGTTAGCATGCTGCTGCTGATCTCTCTTCATTATTTCCTATGGGGAAAAAATGAAGAGGCAGGCTTCCTTTGCCAGGGGTGGCATTTTGCATGCAAAATGCCCCCCAGCCCTCAGGGGCCCTTCTCCCACCCCTCCTCCCACCCCCCACCAAGGCTCAGCCTGCTCCCACTTGGGGGGGCCATTTCATGGCCTCCCCAAGTAGGTGCTCTAATCTCTACCACTGACAGCTGGGGGAGGCTTGTGTTGCCAGGGGTGGCATTTTGCATGCAAAATGCCCCCCAACCCTCTGGGGCCCTTCTCCCACCCCTCCTCCCACCCCCCACCAAGGCTCAGCCTGCTCCCACTTGGGGGGGCCATTTCATGGCCTCCCCAAGTAGGTGCTCTCAGCCCCTAAAGTCCACCCCTCACAGCCCCACACAAACCCAGTTCCCCCACCCCAGCTGCCACACACAGACCCAAATCCCCCCAGTAGCCCCTCACAGACCCAAATCCACCCCCACCTGCCCCACACCCACCATAACCCCAGGAACAGGCTGGCCTGCCCTCCCCTTTTGGGAACCCCTAAACTCTCTTTCCCAGGGCAGTTCTGCACAGACAAGGGGTGCCACAATGGTGGCAGTGCCAAATCGTCCCTGGGAAAGAGCACCTGCCCTGGCACACAGACAACCACCCCCCTGACCCCCCCACCACCCGCAGAGAAGGCTGGCCAGCCTGCCCCATTGTTCCCTATGCTGGGAACCAACCTCCCATCAAAGAAGGGAACACAGACACACAATCATTAAGTTTAAAAAACCTTTATTTTCTCATTTTCAAATTACAAGTGGTCAACAAATCACAACATATTACACTTATTGTCCCTCATAGCACAACACAACACAATTAACTACACATCAGAGAATCTTAAACACAATTTTTTTTTTGAAATGGACAAACAGTAAAGTTTTGAACATTACAACAGGTCACATAGTGAGCGGGCACAACAGGGCATGGAAACAGAAGATGATCATAATAACTACCAGCCTAATACAACTCTCCCTCCATAACATGACTTAATGGGGGGGAACCACAGCAACAAAATCCCCCCCCAACCCTCTGGGGCCCTTCTCCCACCCTTCCTCCCATCCCCCCACCAAGGCTCAGCCTGCTCCCACTTGGGGGGGCCATTTCATGGCCTCCCCAAGTGGGTGCTCTGCTCTCATCTCTACCACCGACAGCTGGGAGAGGCTTGTCTTGCCAGGGGTGGCATTTTGCATGCCAAATGCCGCCCTTCTCCCACCCTTCCCCCCTACCCCCCACCACATGCATTCCTTGACAATCAAGAAATCTGGAGTTAAATATAATGTGCATGTAAGTCCCTCAAAGACAGAAGCAATATGGAGGTAATGACCCATTTGATTTCCACAACCTCAGACACAATTAGGGATCCGTTTCCCCTTGGTGGGGGATCCCCCACTCTCACCTATCACCCCGAAGGGGGAAAGTCAGTGAATGAGCCTTCAAGGTACGCTCCAGGGGCTGCTGCCGTGATGTCACTGATGTCATCTGGCTGCCCTGAGAGTATGCCTGTGCTTTGCAGTGGGCTGATTTGGGCCCTACAGGCCAAAGCAGGATCCCTTGTGGCCCAAATCTGCCTGCTGTGAATTGTGCGTGCTCCCCAGCCTTGTGTGATGATCACATCACCTCCTAGAACAAACATCATCATGCCAGAGCATTGCCATTAAATGATCATGCGTGTGTGAACAGACCCTAAGTATCCTGTAGGCTTCAGTGATGGTATAGTAATGTTTTCACTCACATTATAGAGAGAGAGAGAGACAGAGAAGGGGGGGAGGCACTGAAGCTAGATTATTTCTTCTATTTTACTGTCCCCTTCCAAAGCCAGGGTGGCATTGGCACAATGCCCCCCTCCCCCCGGCCAGAGCCTTAGTACCAGTATGCATTGACAGGCCCATGCATCATAGTCCTTTTTGAGACCCAGCCAAGTTGTGCCTTTTGGAGAAAAATGTTCAAGTTGCTGGTGGGGGTATGAACAGTTTTTAGATATCCACTGTAGTGCAATGGCTAGAGAGTTGGTCTAGAATCTGGCAGACTCTGATTCTGTGCCTTGTAGGCTTGATGGATGTTCTTGGCTCAGCCTAAGTAAACAATTGTGTTGTGTTTTCCAGAGGCAGTCTACGTGATTTTGGGGCCCTGGACAAATGTTCTGGACGGGGCCCCAGAACCAGTGCCGCCCCACCACTGGCTCCTTGCCAAGGCCAAGCAATTTGGTCACCTAGGCCCCAGATAGAGTGGGCAGGAGTGCGTTGTTTCCTTCCTCCCCCCCCTCCACCCCCTCCAACAACTAAGAAGGCCATCGGTGGAGTCACTCCAATGTGAGGCATGGAGCAGCTGTCTATTGTTAGCCTGGTTGTGATGAGGGTGAAACAAATCAAGGGAGAACAGCAATGTGTAAACCACTCTAGGTTCCCATGGGGGAGAAAACCGGGGCATAAGATAAACCTTTAATTTGGTGGGGAGGGGGTATATACATTTTATGTGTATGTGTCTGTATGTTTTATGCATTCAAATCACTTGTGGTGTACTTTAGAATTATATTGAGCTCCACAGTATCCCAAAAACCTTGTCCATGTATTGCAAACCGCAGTCAATCTACCACATCTAGGGTATTCTTCTTTTCCCTACTGCCTTCAATTTTTCTTAGCATTATTGTCTTTTCTAGTGAACCTTGTCTTCTCATGATGTGACATAAGCACTATCATCAATTGATATCTTCAAGGGAGAAAGCAGGCCTGATTTGGTCTGGATGCCACTTACATGTCTTTTTCGGAGTCCATGGTACATGTAAATTGAAACTTTCTTCCCACTTCACAGTGTGAATGCTTTTTCCTCCTATGAGCTTAGTCTAAATTTTACTGTACTGATACTGCTCATTTGGCCAAAAGGCCTGCCCTTGATCAATGCCACATTAAATACTTCATAATAAAAATATGTTTTTAGAACCATTTAAAAGTGTCCTTCAGTGCCATACGCTGATTTAAAAAAACATAAGCTAAATGTTTGGGAACACAACCAGATATGTGAATGACTGAAATGCAGCCCAATCCCACTGCTACTTAAAATCCATTTTTGATGGAGGTCTGGATTGTCTTACATTGGTGTCATTGGGCTTGGAATCAGGAACCTGGAAGCGTTCCATGGGGGCTACAACTTTCATGCCAAGGCTAAGAGGGTGGGAACGGGATCTCTCTGGGGTGGCAAACTCTGGCCTTGGAAGTTACTGGCAATTTGGGGGTGGGACTTGTGGAAAGGAAAATCTGAGTAGGGATCTCCCCCAGAATCCATGGTCCGCATTTGCCCTCTAAAGAGATTGCCCTTGGAAGCAGCCAGTTTCTCTGTAGGGAACTACTCTCTCTAACCTGAACTCAAGCCCAACCAGGAGTTTGGCAGCCCTAGGAAAATTTCAGAAAAAGATGGCAAAGGAGGGCCAGCAACTGATGGAGGCATGGAAGCCCACACCAGGACAGTAGCAGGGGCCTACTTGGGCACAAGGGACAACCAGTGCTCTCATCCCCCATAGTCCACTCCTTACAGCCCCACACAAACCCAGTTCCCCCACCCCAGCTGCCACACACAGACCCAAATCCTCCACTCAGCCCGTCTCAGAACCAAAACCACCCTCAGCTGCCCCACACCCAGTACCCCAGGAACAGGCTGGCCAGCCTGCCCCATTGTTCCCTATGCTGGGAACCAACCTCCCATCAAAGAAGGGAACACAGACACACAATCATTAAGTTTAAAAAACCTTTATTTTCTCATTTTCAAATTACAAGTGGTCAACAAATCACAACATATTACACTTATTGTCCCTCATAGCACAACACAACACAATTAACTACACATCAGAGAATCTTAAACACAATTTTTCTTTTGAAATGGACAAACAGTAAAGTTTTGAACATTACAGCAGGTTACATAGTGAGCGGGCACAACAGGGCATGGAAACAGAAGATGATCATAACTACCAGCCTAATACAACTCTCCCTCCATAACATGACTAAATGGGGGGGGAACCACTGCAACAGGGTCCAGCAGAACCTATGTCATTTCCTGTGGCTGTGCTTTCAGTTCAGACACACAAAGCTGAACTGGGCACTTCCAAGGCACTGGACAATGGTATTTCTGGAGCAGTTCTGCAGAGGTCTCCCCCCACCCCCACACCAGCCTCAGAATTTACCTGGGAACATCTGTGAGAGATCATCATTGGCCGGTGCCCATCCACCACTCTACCCGCATCCCCCAACCATGCAAACCCAACATTAACATCAAATTTTTTTTTTTTTAAACATGAACATTCAATCAACTTTTAAAAAACATAATCACAACATTTTTTTTTGGTTTTTTTTCCTTTTTTTTACATGAACGGAACATCAACTTTTAAAAAACATAATCACAACATTTTTTTGGGTTTTTTTTTTTTATGAACATTCAATCAACTTTTAAAAAACATAATCACAACATTTTTTTTTGGTTTTTTTTCCTTTTTTTTACATGAACGGAACATCAACTTGCAAAAAACAGTACAACAATTCTTCTACAATTTTTTTTTACAAGGAGTTCATCTGATAAAAACACCTAAGCAATCCCTATCTAACCTGTTTCTCCCTCCAGTAGCAATCCATGTTTCTGGGGCATTATTTCTCATAATAAATTTGGTCCCACAGGGTATGTCTCAGTGATGGGAGATGTTTTGAATACCCTGGGGGGGGGGCTTTCAAATTGCTGGGTGTTTTCCCTTTGCCACTGGTTCCTAACCACCCTCCCTCTACTGGCCGGTTTTAACTGTATATACAGGGTTTTATACAGGGGAGAGCGCGATTCCAAAGGATTGGACTCATAGAGGATGCAGGCCACAAGTTGGGCTCACCTCAGTCACTCTGGAAGTCCAGTCCTGAGAAATCGAAGAGGCGAGAGTTGACCTTCAGGAAGGTCAACTGCTCGACTCTCCATGGGAGAAGGCGAGTGCGATGTGGGCCGACAATGTCGCCCGCATGTGAAAAGACGCGCTCGCTCTCCACGCTCGTCGGAGGGCATGAGAGCAGCCGCTGCGCCTCGAGGGAGAGGTCCGGCCAGACCGACTCCTTCCTGGCCCAGTAGCTGAGCGGATCGGTGGAGAGCGACTCGCAGGGCTCCGCGAGGTAGTCCCTGACCATCGCCTCCGCCGGATCCTCTCTCACGGTCCTCACGACCCCAGAGGGGACGAGGGCCCACCGGAGCATCTCCATCTCCATCGGCACTCCGGTGGTGGCCTCGGGGGGGGCCTGCGCAGAGGGGGCGTCAGAGGGACCCGCACGGCAGGGCCCCTCTTGCGTCCCCCCTGTCGACAGGCGTCCCCTCTTGGCCTGCCTGCGCCTCACCCAAGAGCAGAGCCCGTCTCTGGCTTGGGTGAGGTTCCCGTCCCGCTCGGCGAAAGTGCCCTTTATGCGCGGGTCACACATGGTCGCCAACATGTATGACTCTTCCTTAGTGAGAGGAGTTAGCCTGGCAGCTATGCCCTGCTGCAGCCTTCTCACTAATGCGCGCACCGCTGGAACAAGGTCAGCACGGGGCGCGACCCGGTCTGCAAGGGTGGCCAGATTCCTCTGGAGCGTGTGCACCAGGGGAATGACCAGACCGAGGGTCGCCGTGTCTGACGAGACCGCCACAGTGAAGTCCTTGAAGGGCTTCAGGACCTCCACTGTCTGGGTGATGGTGAGCCAATCCTCCCGGTTGAACTCACCCACCTGACTCGCACCGCGGTGCTCGGAGAGCCACGCGTGGAGTGCGGCCTGCTGCTCCACCAAGCGCTCAAGCATGGCGCAGGTGGAGTTCCAGCGAGTGCTGACGTCAGTGATCAGAGCGTGCTCTGGCACACCTGTCCTGACCTGTGTCTGGCGCAGTTCGTGCGTGGCCTTCACGCTGCGCGAGAAGTGACCCGTGAGCCTCCGACATTTCTGGACAAGTAACTGGAGTTCACGGGTCCGGGTATCCACGGGTTCCTTCGAGGAGCCCAACCCCAGCGCATCTCTCACCACTAGGTGAAGCTTGTGAGCGGCACAGTAGACGCTCTCTCGGCTCACTAGATGCGCCGCTGCCCTCATGTTCTTGCCACCGTCCGTCACCATGCATCCCACGGTGGCGGGTCCCTGGCCTATCCACTCGTCCAACTGTCTCCTTAAGGTGGCAGCGATGTTCTCCGCCGTGTGGGACACGTCGAGCACCTCGGCGTGAAGCAAGGCCTTGCAGTAGCCGGCCTGGCGGTCTCGCATCCTTCCCTGTCTAGCTGTGCTAGGCACCTCCCCCCGGCCCCCACCCAGAACCGACTCGGGTTCCCACCAGTGAGCAGTAAGCGAGAGGTACGCTTGCTGCACACTTGGGCAGGTCCAGATGTCCGATGTGAAGTGCACAGTTCTCCCGGCAACCCGGGACAGCTGTGCCTTCACATGATCCCTGGCAGCCCTGTAAAACGAGGGCACCACCGATCTGCTCAACGACGTGCGAGCAGGGACGGCGTACCAGGGAAAGCAATCTTGGAGCAGCCCTGAGAAGCCGAAGTCTTCAACTACGGAATACGGTTGCCCATCCACTGCTATCATGTTGACGATGTGGCGCGTGATGCGCCTGCTCGCCCTCCGGATCCCCTCTCTGGGCACACTAGCGCCCTGCATACCAAGCATCTCCGGGAGAGAGGCTTGGCGTCCCTTTCCTGCAGGTACCCTTGGGGGGAGAGCACCAGAGGAGCCTGCCTCCTTCTGGCTAGCTGGCGGCCGTGCGGCGCCACTCGAACCCTCCTCCCGAAGAAGCACCGCCTGGTGGTGCCTCTTCATATGGTGCCTCATCCCAGACGTGGAGAGATGCCACACATCTTTGCCACGGCTGACGCGCTGCCTACAATGCAGGCACAGGGCTGCTCGGGGATCCTCCGTTGTCTGGAAGTGCTTCCAGATTTCGGAGGAAAAGGGCATCCCACGCTTCCCAGGAGAAGCGCGTTCGGGACCACCCTGCGGCACCTCCTGTGAGGTGCTCTGGCCGGACACACCGTGTCCCACTCTCGGCCGGGCAGGTGGGGATGGACGAGGCTGAAGGGGCAGAGATGTGGGCTCTTCCACCACAGTCTCTGCCTCTTCCTCCCGCGTCCTCTCCTCCTGCACAGCCGCGAGAGGCCTGCTGCTGGCCTCAGAGGAAACTGGGGTGGACCGCCCCAGGGGGGGTCTCACGGGCAGTTCCTCCAACATCCTCCGGGTTCCTGGGGTGAGCGGGAGCGCAGGGAAAGTCATGTGCTCCGCGCCCATCCCAGGAGACACCACATGCTGCCCCTCCTCCAGCAGCTGGCTCGCAACCACTGGAGGAGGAGGAGCCTCAGCAGCAGGCCCCTGCCCAGTGCCAGCCCCTGCCTCACGCACCCGGGTTGGGGGTGGCCCTCCAGCAGCTGCCTCAGGAAAGAGAGTCTTGCGAACCCTCTTCCTGTCACCAGAAGCCAGGCTGGTGAACGGCAGCAGCGCAGGGGAGGGCCTCCTCCGCTCAGATGGAGGGGCTGCCGCAGCAGTCCCCCTCCCCCTCCCCTCCTCCCCTCTAGATTTCTCCCTAGCCTTTCCCCCGGGTCCCCTCTCTGCTTTCCTCTCTGACATACTTTCCCCTCCCAAATTCAACCCTAACTAATCAGAAAAGATTTAGAAAACAAAGGTCAACTTTGTTTTCAAGACCTAACTAACCTGCTATAAATCTGTGTTTCTAGTGGCTCTGTGACTTGGAGATGAACAATCAAGTGCCTTTTTAAGCAACCCTATTTATGTCAGGGAACCTGAGCCTGCCAATCAGCTGAATTCCTCTGGAATTGAGCTGGCCCTAAACCCCAATAACAGGTGACAAAGCCTTAAACACTCACACACTAGTATGCCCGGGCCGGCCTGGCACCACCACGGGTGCCAGAGATGGGCAGTGGAACCCTAGTTATGGGGGCACTAATGGGAAGCCTATTGACAGCTATTACAAATTTTTATATATATATATATATATATATAGAATTCAAACCTAACACTCACTCACTAATGCTTTCCCTGCTGAGTCCCTATTTAGTTTTTTAAAAAAAACTAGGCTCGGTTTCCCTAATAATTATGTTGAGGGCAATTATCCACTGATCACCTACCAACTGGCCTACCTACCTAAGAGACACTATTTAGCGGGACCGATGTTTCTGTGGTATGTCGGTGTGGGGTGTGGATGTGGTGTTTTGAAGATGAGCCTCCCCCCTCCCAAGCTAGCAAGAACCCACCCCCAAGGCCACCCAAATGTGAACCCGGACTCGCTCACAGTAACACCAGTCCTGCAGTCCAGCGATGTTCAGGCGGTCTTGCAACTGGTCCTCCTCTCCTCCACGATGCTGTCAAGAAAATTGGAAATGTTAGCAGAGTCAACACCACACGCCGCACACGCAACCCCAAAATTCAAGGCCCCGTTGCACAAGCCAAGTCAGCCCCCCCCCCTTAAAGGCTAGGGCCAACCAGCAGCAAAACAAAACACATCCACCCAGCAGAGCTTCTGGCCTGTGCAGGCCAGAAGCTGGCACACTCATTTTTTAGTCCTGTGAAACAGCAGTTCATGCCCACCCCACACTCAAACTTGAAAAATGAAACATGAAAGAAAGCAGGCACTGCGATCAATGCTGGCCCCCCTAACCCCCAAACAATATCCTCTTGCCCAACCAGAAAATGCCCCCCCCCCCGGCCCAAGCCATAAAGACAGAGCCAAAGCATATGCTTGCAGGTAGGCACAGCAGCAGACATAAGCTCAAAAACCAAATTTAACAACAACCCTACCAGTCCACCAGTGCAGATGTCCAGCAATGTTGATCCTCCACGCAGAGATCTGCAGGCCGATGTCAACCAAGTGCAGTCCAGTCCAGAAGAGGTCCACCAACGATAAACAACCTGAATGTGAAGCAAAACAGTGAGTGCCAGGCCAGCAAACGGGAAGGGTTACCAAAGCCGGAGCAGCAGGCCTGTGTGTGGGCCGAAGGCTGGCACAGTTGATCAGGACGGAGCCTGTTGGGAATCCTTGCAAGCAGGGGACCAGACACAGAAACGCAAGCCACACCATTCCAGATTGTGGAGCACAACTGTGAGTGCCAGGCCAGCAACCAAAAAGGGTTACCTTGGCCAAAGCAGCATACCTGTGTGTGGCCCACAGGCTGGCACAGTTGATCAGGACGGAGCCTGTTGGGAATCCTTGCAAGCAGGGGACCAGACACAGAAAAGCAAGCCACACCATTCCAGATTGTGAAGCACAACTGTGAGAGCCAGCCAGAAGAAAGGCTTCTGGCCTGTGTAGGCCCGAAGCTGGCACACTCTGGTTTTAATCTTAAAACAGTGGATCAAGCTTAAAGAAGGCAAGCACAACAACCAATGCTGAACCCCCCCCCCCCCACCATCAAACATTGTCTGCCCAACCTGTCCCCCAGGCCATACCTGTGTGTGGCCCACAGGCTGGCACAGTTGATCAGGACGGAGCCTGTTGGGAATCCTTGCAAGCAGGGGACCAGACACAGAAAAGCAAGCCACACCATTCCAGATTGTGAAGCACAACTGTGAGAGCCAGCCAGAAGAAAGGCTTCTGGCCTGTGTAGGCCCGAAGCTGGCACACTCTGGTTTTAATCTTAAAACAGTGGATCAAGCTTAAAGAAGGCAAGCACAACAACCAATGCTGAACCCCCCCCCCCCACCATCAAACATTGTCTGCCGAACCTGTCCCCCAGGCTATACCTGTGTGTGGCCCACAGGCTGGCACAGTTGATCAGGACGGAGCCTGTTGGGAATCCTTGCAAGCAGGGGACCAGACACAGAAAAGCAAGCCACACCATTCCAGATTGTGAAGCACAACTGTGAGAGCCAGCCAGAAGAAAGGCTTCTGGCCTGTGTAGGCCCGAAGCTGGCACACTCTTGTTTTAATCTTAAAACAGTGGATCAAGCTTAAAGAAGGCAAGCACAACAACCAATGCTGAACCCCCCCCCCCACCATCAAACATTGTCTGCCCAACCTGTCCCCCAGGCCATACCTGTGTGTGGCCCACAGGCTGGCACAGTTGATCAGGACGGAGCCTGTTGGGAATCCTTGCAAGCAGGGGACCAGACACAGAAAAGCAAGCCACACCATTCCAGATTGTGGAGCACAACTGTGAGAGCCAGCCAGAAGAAAGGCTTCTGGCCTGTGTAGGCCCAAAGCTGGCACACTCTTGTTTTAATCTTAAAACAGTGGATCAAGCTTAAAGAAGGCAAGCACAACAACCAATGCTGAACCCCCCCCCCACCATCAAACATTGTCTGCCCAACCTGTCCCCCAGGCCATACCTGTGTGTGGCCCACAGGCTGGCACAGTTGATCAGGACGGAGCCTGTTGGGAATCCTTGCAAGCAGGGGACCAGACACAGAAAGGCAAGCCACACCATTCCAGATTGTGAAGCACAACTGTGAGAGCCAGCCAGAAGAAAGGCTTCTGGCCTGTGTAGGCCCAAAGCTGGCACACTCTTGTTTTAATCTTAAAACAGTGGATCAAGCTTAAAGAAGGCAAGCACAACAACCAATGCTGAACCCCCCCCCCCCACCATCAAACATTGTCTGCCCAACCTGTCCCCCAGGCCATACCTGTGTGTGGCCCACAGGCTGGCACAGTTGATCAGGACGGAGCCTGTTGGGAATCCTTGCAAGCAGGGGACCAGACACAGAAAAGCAAGCCACACCATTCCAGATTGTGGAGCACAACTGTGAGAGCCAGCCAGAAGAAAGGCTTCTGGCCTGTGTAGGCCCAAAGCTGGCACACTCTTGTTTTAATCTTAAAACAGTGGATCAAGCTTTAAGAAGGCAAGCACAACAACCAATGCTGAAACCCCCACCCCACCATCAAACATTGTCTGCCCAACCTGTCCCCCAGGCCATGCCAAGAATAAACTGCAACACCTTTTTGCAGAGGCAGGCCACAGCAGCACATTGCCCAGCATCAAAAAAATTTACAAAAATTTTAAAAAGGCCTACCAGGTGTCCTCTCAGGATGTCCAGCACAGTTGATCCTCCAGGCAGATGTCCTCCAGGCTCCAGGTGCAGTCTCTCTTCTTCTCCTCTCTCGGTCACAGCTCAGCAGCAGCAGCAACAGAAGTGTTCCAGACAGTCTTGCTCCAAATTTAAATCCCCTGCTGCAGCCTCAGCCAAAGATTTAAATCTATTGGCTGGCATGAGAATGCAGCAGTGGGATTGGTGACTCCTAAAGTCCCCAGTCCCCTGCCTTTCCCCACCCACACTCCAAGAGCCACCCTCCTCCTGCTCCCCCTCCCCTACCTGTTAGTTTTGGCGGGAATCTCTGCTGCTTTGCAAATGCAAAGTGCAATGCAATGCTTGCACCTTGCATTTGCAAGGCAAAGCAGGATTCCCTATCCTCCTTTGCAAGAGGGGTGGGGGGTGACAGAAGGAGTGAGTGATTCACTCCTTCTCCCCCCCTCCCCTCTTCTAAAAGCCTGCAGGAAGCCTTTGCTTCCAGCAGGATTTTGCTAGCCGCTTGCTAAGGCAAACGGCTAGCAAAATCAAAATGGCGATTCTCGAATGCCGAAAGAATGCCGAAAGAATCCCGAAACGTTTCGGGTTTTTCTTTCGGCAATCCCGAAACGTTTCGGCATTCCCCGAAACGTTTCGGGATTCTTGAAGAATGCCGAAACACTTTTGTTTCGGCATTCTTTCGGCATTCTGAATGCCGAAACGCACATCCCTAGTAAAGACACTGCTGAAGCTGATCCCTCCCTCTTCAAACCCACATGTGTACGTCAGTGTGTATGTTGCCAGCCCTTCCTTGCATTTTGTGTAAAAATGTAATAGTGATGATAATGATGACGACGATGACAACAACAACAACAACACTCAAGTTATATACCACCCTTCAGGACAACTTAACATCCACTCAGAGAGGTTTACAAAGTATGCTATTATTATCCTCACAACAATCACCCTGTGAGGTGGGTGGAAACAAGATGCTGCTAGCGAGGTCACCCCACTGTCTGGTCTGCCTTCACAGCCACTACATCTGTGGAATTTTAATCTAAGTTGGTGCAACAAACTATTTTTGCTATATACATAAGAATTATATATCTGCTTCCAGAACAAAATGGCTGCCCCTCATGTCTACATTTTGCTTCTTCCTGCAAACCTTAGACTGTGGCTCACAGGCTATGGTCTTCGCCAGACAGATTAACCTGGTTGAAACCAATTCTGGATGCTGTATCTAATTTTTGTCTTTTCTTTGTTTTTAATAATGTAAATTATGTAAATAAATCATTTCTATATGTTTTGTTTGAGCCAATGGTGCCTTACATATGGATTTGTAGAAGACCAGCATTTCGAGTCACAGCTTGCCAGGAAGCTTCAATGCAGGGATGGGAGAAACGGGAGATTACATTGTGATTGCTAATATTCCAGATAGACTAGCAGGACTGACACTGGAGGACAGTTTATCATTGAATCAAAACATGGCACTGTTTAAAATCATTACAAACAGGCAGTATATCTTCAGTGGCAAGCACTCTGTCTCTCAACCACTTTTGTTGATCACATTAATGCCTGGAAGCATTTCAGGTATCAGACTACAGGAAGGGCAGAGTTTTTCATGGTCCTGTGGTGAATCATGGATTAGATAAATGATTTATTATAGCAGTCTGCATTCCAATATCAGATGAGATTACACACTGAACTGGCTGAAGTATAGTGTCCTCTGTTCACCACTCTAGGTCTAGAGGATCTTGATTTTAATTCCTAAGATAGTTAAAGATAAAATATGTTTTGACTACAGCAATCATGCTGAGCAGTGGGGGACCATTTAGCCTACTTAGGGATTCCGCTGGGGATGTGGGATAGAATTCATTCTGCTACATTTCAGAATAGCCTGGAGAAAAGAATATTTGTTTTTCAAACTAGGAGCTTATATTAGTGGACAAAACTCCCAGCTGCCAACTTCACTCACTTCTTAGCTGGGTTTAAAAGGCCTTGTTAAAGACAGCATCTAACTTTAAGCACATAATATGTTCCCTTAAGTTAACATTATCACTAAAACAATTCTAACAATGCATGTGTTTAAGTGCCTTGTTGGATCATATCCTAATTGAAACTGAAGAGTTGCAGGTGTTTAAAAAAGTCTCTCAACTTTAGCATCCCAAAAGTTGGAGTTGGACAGTTCTAGGTTGTCACTTGACCTGAAATCAAATGAACCACATACAAATGTCAGTTGTTAGTGTCCACAGATGCTAATTAGATGAAATTCATGACAGGTTCTCCAGTCATAAAATGTTTAATATATAGCCAGGTTTTTTTAAAAAAAAATCTCAATTATGCACCCCAAATGAGATGAGTAAAATGAACATTGGAGAGTATACTTTCATATTCCATATCTGCTCCTCACACAGTTCCATCGTTTTGCTGTACCTTTTTCAAGCTGGTATATTCCAAATCAGTTCAATCAAAAGCATTACCAGTAGCAAGGCCAACACTTTGAAATTAAAAATTGTTTTATTTTGGAGAGACTTCTTGGAAGTTAATGAATGGTTGACTTTGGGGTAAAAAGTGTAGAAGACTGTTAAAAACAGGTTGCTCAGAGTATTTTATAAGCTGCCAAATGAGATGTTATTTTATTTTCTTCTTGCAATATGATGTTACCTGGTAAATTGTCTTGAATCTTTGGGAAAAGGCAGAGTATAAATGCTTCAATAAAATATAAATAAGTAAACTAGTAGCTGCATATAATCTGTGTATGGAGAAGAAAGTTGAACAAGACAAATGAAATCAAGATGGGTAACTATAGCTGCTGGAATGCTTTACTTATCAGTAAGACTTTGGGAAATACTTAATTAGAAAAAAAACCAGCAAGTGAAGTTCCAATTTTACCCAGCTAATTAATTTCTCTCAGTCCTTTTGAATCTGAGAGTATTAAAGTTTTAAAGTTAGGGAAGTGAAAGGATATATCCACCAGCTGCTTCATCTTGACAGCATCCTCTTGAAAGGAACAAACTAAGACTTTACGGCATTTGATAGTAATTGTGAATCCAAGTCCAATCCACTACACTAAACTAGTTTCCAAAGTACATTAATGCAACAAACTTTTACCTTTATTTGAAACAAATTAAACTTATGCTTCTCTCTGTGTGTGTTTAAATCTTAGTGCGACTATGGATTACTTATTTAAGTTAGATGAGTACTTGGGATGTGGCTAATATTTTAAAAAATCAACATAAACCAATCATTTCTGAACATTAAACATGTTCTGAGTGGGCACAGAATTATTATCAACATTTGAAAGGGGTCAGAAATCTTCTGATCTGATAGTTACTTATGGCTTCATTTTCTAGGATGTGAATGAATCAAAGGAAGGAACTGACTCATTATTAGGTGATATGTATATAGCAGGGACATTATCCAACCTGAAAAGTTCACACTGAACGACATCATTTCAATTGGAAATATTTGTGCTTGGTATGTCCCTTCTCTATAACTCTTTGCACCTTTTTAATGGCTCTCAAAGTATTTGAAAATTGACAAACTCTTTATAACTCAGAGTAACAATGTATGTTCCCTCTGTCACTACTGTTAGTAATAGCAGTTGCTAGTGAATGTGCAATATGTTTGTCAGTCATAGTAACGTTGCATGTGTTTGAAAGAGATCAAATCAAATAGTTATTACAAGTTCTATGTTACCTGTGTTTTATTGGGGGGGGGGCGTGTTGCAGTGCACACAATTCAAATATTATGTCGTGAGTAATTTATTTACAAAAATGTTGTACCATGTATTTTGGCTCATGTCAGTGACACAAACCCATAGACAACTAAAATACTACACCATGTAAAAACAAAGGTAAAATGTGTATCACATAAACAACAAAAAGCAGCAGCTTATTAATCAAACTACCATTATATCTAAGTAGCCTATATTTTTGATATTACCATTCTAGCAGTCATACTGGCCAATTCATTTTCCCGAGATATTCTGTAAACCTTGGAACCAAGTAATTTTTGACTAGCCTGAGAGGGTATTTAGGAGGATTTCCCCCCCACCACCTGGAGCATTTTCTCGATCAGAAAACGAGTAGGGCTTGACAATGCCAACCACTCAGTAAATTTCCCAAAGTCATCAAGATACTATCCAGACTCATCAATCTTCAGTAATGGGCCATCTGAATTGGACCCGGTGCAAAGGGATAAAGCTATGGGTTCCATTGATGAAGCAGTGTAGTTTTCTTTTTTCTTCTCACATAACTAAGTGCCATAGATACACACCACCTTCATCAATAAATAGTGTGTTGATGTATGTGCAACTGTTTCTCATTATACTGCACAAAAAATTGACATGATTCCCCATGCAAAAATGCACTATTTGTTTTTCACTAAATGCTTATACTCATTGAACAATGAACTGCAGATAGTGAGAATAACTGTACTTTGAAAAAGCCTGCTCTCTCATTCTTTCTGCTTGTCTTAGGGTTCTGCCATGCTGGTTGCTTTCTGGAGTTGTCAAAGCTTCCTGTGCTCTCCTATGCAAGTATAAGATGGGGTAGCTTATCTTTTGGCAATTTACAGATAGATCAAACAAAATCATAACAACATAACTCAAATCTGTTTTCCTCCTTCTTGTTTTTTGAACACTTCTAATAAATAGGATTCTAGCCCTCTCAAAGAAACTGGAGTAATTTAGACCCTGGAAGTCATTGAAAAAAATGGTTTACCCATTTAAAATTTTCTACAGACACCCAACTCCTGTTATGCTTTCTTCCCAATGAACTTCAATGCTCTGAATCCCTTGCTCCCCTTCCCACTACCTTTCTTTTTTGAGTTTGAGGTTCATCAAAGTTGTAAAAGGGGTCATTCTGGCCCCCAATAAATTTGGTTTGAAAGAAAAAGTGCTTTGGATAATTGTATTTAGAGGTTTTAGTAACCCCAACAAATATTAAAATATGATTTTAGTACTGTTTCCATGTATAAATAGATGGACCAACACCTATTATCTCCATTTTATAGGAAGGTGGACCAAATAGTGTAAACATAAATTACGGAGAGAAATTTTTTAAAAAATATGTATTTGTTGTGCAAAAAACATTACGCTTTTGGCTTTGAAGTTTTATACCACTTTGGAATCGAGGGTTGAAATGACCCCTAAGGAAACCACTGTTTGCAACCTGAATTGTTCTGTATGAAGTAGGAGCAGGTAAAAGCCCTGTGTTCGAACTCTCTCAAAGCTTCCCTGATGTCCATTGCCACATGGGAAAGCTCAAATTGAACTGTATTGCTGTTTTGGAAAATGGGGTCATTCTAGTTTTGGACATGTTTATAGGTGTCCTCTGAACCTCTTTACGTTTTCCAGACTTGAAGGAGCCATTCAGCCTGGAACTTTATATGACCCCTAGCCATCTTTCCACTAAGCTGATTATTTCCCTTTATTGTACCCTATCAAAGCTTCCCTTCTGCCCCATAGCTACAGTGAAAAGCTCAAATTGAACTGTATCACAGTTTTGGAAAATGGGGTCATTCTAGCCCCCTGCAAGACAAGCCTGGGCATGTGTGCAGGCATCATATGAATATCTTCACATTTTCCAGACTTGAAGGAGCCATTCATCCTGGAACTTTAGATAAACCATAGCCATCTGTCCACTGAGCTGATTGTTTCCCTTTGTTATTCAGGAAGAGATCTTCATTGTAAGGCTCCAAAAGGTGCAGCCCAAGGGTAGATTACAAGAAGGCTAGCAGAAAGAACACAGGTATTTTCTCTTCTTTTTGGTAGGAATGTAATGCCCCCTTCTATTGTAAGGGTCTGTTATGTGCCACCATGTGTGAGTTTCCCACCATTACCACCATATGCGAGTTGCCTGCAGTTGCCACCATGTGTGACTTGCCCACAGTTGCCACCATGTGTGACTTGCTTACTGCTGCTCCAGGTGTGAATCAACATGGTGGCAGCAGCTGAAAACTCACACACGGTGGCATTGGCAGGCAAGTGTTGGTGTGTGTGGGGGGGTCAATTTTGCATTTACATTTCTGTGAGAATTTGATTATTTCAATGAGGGTTATTTTGGACCCCAATTGCAAGTTAGTTTAGCTGGGGATTTTTCCTTGGGAGGGCCAGGTAAGTTAAAATATTTATTTTTGGCCTGATCCCAAATATATCTAGAAATAAGTAAATTCTAGAGATGGTCTCCCCTAGGCTTGATTTTTTTAGTCTTTCTTGGAGATTTCTAACAAATCTAACATTCTTCAAGAATCCCGAAACGTTTCGGGTTTTTCTTTCGGCAATCCCGAAACGTTTCGGCATTCCCCGAAACGTTTCGGGATTCTTGAAGAATGCCGAAACACTTTTGTTTCGGCATTCTTTCGGCATTCTGAATGCCGAAACGCACATCCCTAGTAAAGACACTGCTGAAGCTGATCCCTCCCTCTTCAAACCCACATGTGTACGTCAGTGTGTATGTTGCCAGCCCTTCCTTGCATTTTGTGTAAAAATGTAATAGTGATGATAATGATGACGACGATGACAACAACAACAACAACACTCAAGTTATATACCACCCTTCAGGACAACTTAACATCCACTCAGAGAGGTTTACAAAGTATGCTATTATTATCCTCACAACAATCACCCTGTGAGGTGGGTGGAAACAAGATGCTGCTAGCGAGGTCACCCCACTGTCTGGTCTGCCTTCACAGCCACTACATCTGTGGAATTTTAATCTAAGTTGGTGCAACAAACTATTTTTGCTATATACATAAGAATTATATATCTGCTTCCAGAACAAAATGGCTGCCCCTCATGTCTACATTTTGCTTCTTCCTGCAAACCTTAGACTGTGGCTCACAGGCTATGGTCTTCGCCAGACAGATTAACCTGGTTGAAACCAATTCTGGATGCTGTATCTAATTTTTGTCTTTTCTTTGTTTTTAATAATGTAAATTATGTAAATAAATCATTTCTATATGTTTTGTTTGAGCCAATGGTGCCTTACATATGGATTTGTAGAAGACCAGCATTTCGAGTCACAGCTTGCCAGGAAGCTTCAATGCAGGGATGGGAGAAACGGGAGATTACATTGTGATTGCTAATATTCCAGATAGACTAGCAGGACTGACACTGGAGGACAGTTTATCATTGAATCAAAACATGGCACTGTTTAAAATCATTACAAACAGGCAGTATATCTTCAGTGGCAAGCACTCTGTCTCTCAACCACTTTTGTTGATCACATTAATGCCTGGAAGCATTTCAGGTATCAGACTACAGGAAGGGCAGAGTTTTTCATGGTCCTGTGGTGAATCATGGATTAGATAAATGATTTATTATAGCAGTCTGCATTCCAATATCAGATGAGATTACACACTGAACTGGCTGAAGTATAGTGTCCTCTGTTCACCACTCTAGGTCTAGAGGATCTTGATTTTAATTCCTAAGATAGTTAAAGATAAAATATGTTTTGACTACAGCAATCATGCTGAGCAGTGGGGGACCATTTAGCCTACTTAGGGATTCCGCTGGGGATGTGGGATAGAATTCATTCTGCTACATTTCAGAATAGCCTGGAGAAAAGAATATTTGTTTTTCAAACTAGGAGCTTATATTAGTGGACAAAACTCCCAGCTGCCAACTTCACTCACTTCTTAGCTGGGTTTAAAAGGCCTTGTTAAAGACAGCATCTAACTTTAAGCACATAATATGTTCCCTTAAGTTAACATTATCACTAAAACAATTCTAACAATGCATGTGTTTAAGTGCCTTGTTGGATCATATCCTAATTGAAACTGAAGAGTTGCAGGTGTTTAAAAAAGTCTCTCAACTTTAGCATCCCAAAAGTTGGAGTTGGACAGTTCTAGGTTGTCACTTGACCTGAAATCAAATGAACCACATACAAATGTCAGTTGTTAGTGTCCACAGATGCTAATTAGATGAAATTCATGACAGGTTCTCCAGTCATAAAATGTTTAATATATAGCCAGGTTTTTTTAAAAAAAAATCTCAATTATGCACCCCAAATGAGATGAGTAAAATGAACATTGGAGAGTATACTTTCATATTCCATATCTGCTCCTCACACAGTTCCATCGTTTTGCTGTACCTTTTTCAAGCTGGTATATTCCAAATCAGTTCAATCAAAAGCATTACCAGTAGCAAGGCCAACACTTTGAAATTAAAAATTGTTTTATTTTGGAGAGACTTCTTGGAAGTTAATGAATGGTTGACTTTGGGGTAAAAAGTGTAGAAGACTGTTAAAAACAGGTTGCTCAGAGTATTTTATAAGCTGCCAAATGAGATGTTATTTTATTTTCTTCTTGCAATATGATGTTACCTGGTAAATTGTCTTGAATCTTTGGGAAAAGGCAGAGTATAAATGCTTCAATAAAATATAAATAAGTAAACTAGTAGCTGCATATAATCTGTGTATGGAGAAGAAAGTTGAACAAGACAAATGAAATCAAGATGGGTAACTATAGCTGCTGGAATGCTTTACTTATCAGTAAGACTTTGGGAAATACTTAATTAGAAAAAAAACCAGCAAGTGAAGTTCCAATTTTACCCAGCTAATTAATTTCTCTCAGTCCTTTTGAATCTGAGAGTATTAAAGTTTTAAAGTTAGGGAAGTGAAAGGATATATCCACCAGCTGCTTCATCTTGACAGCATCCTCTTGAAAGGAACAAACTAAGACTTTACGGCATTTGATAGTAATTGTGAATCCAAGTCCAATCCACTACACTAAACTAGTTTCCAAAGTACATTAATGCAACAAACTTTTACCTTTATTTGAAACAAATTAAACTTATGCTTCTCTCTGTGTGTGTTTAAATCTTAGTGCGACTATGGATTACTTATTTAAGTTAGATGAGTACTTGGGATGTGGCTAATATTTTAAAAAATCAACATAAACCAATCATTTCTGAACATTAAACATGTTCTGAGTGGGCACAGAATTATTATCAACATTTGAAAGGGGTCAGAAATCTTCTGATCTGATAGTTACTTATGGCTTCATTTTCTAGGATGTGAATGAATCAAAGGAAGGAACTGACTCATTATTAGGTGATATGTATATAGCAGGGACATTATCCAACCTGAAAAGTTCACACTGAACGACATCATTTCAATTGGAAATATTTGTGCTTGGTATGTCCCTTCTCTATAACTCTTTGCACCTTTTTAATGGCTCTCAAAGTATTTGAAAATTGACAAACTCTTTATAACTCAGAGTAACAATGTATGTTCCCTCTGTCACTACTGTTAGTAATAGCAGTTGCTAGTGAATGTGCAATATGTTTGTCAGTCATAGTAACGTTGCATGTGTTTGAAAGAGATCAAATCAAATAGTTATTACAAGTTCTATGTTACCTGTGTTTTATTGGGGGGGGGGCGTGTTGCAGTGCACACAATTCAAATATTATGTCGTGAGTAATTTATTTACAAAAATGTTGTACCATGTATTTTGGCTCATGTCAGTGACACAAACCCATAGACAACTAAAATACTACACCATGTAAAAACAAAGGTAAAATGTGTATCACATAAACAACAAAAAGCAGCAGCTTATTAATCAAACTACCATTATATCTAAGTAGCCTATATTTTTGATATTACCATTCTAGCAGTCATACTGGCCAATTCATTTTCCCGAGATATTCTGTAAACCTTGGAACCAAGTAATTTTTGACTAGCCTGAGAGGGTATTTAGGAGGATTTCCCCCCCACCACCTGGAGCATTTTCTCGATCAGAAAACGAGTAGGGCTTGACAATGCCAACCACTCAGTAAATTTCCCAAAGTCATCAAGATACTATCCAGACTCATCAATCTTCAGTAATGGGCCATCTGAATTGGACCCGGTGCAAAGGGATAAAGCTATGGGTTCCATTGATGAAGCAGTGTAGTTTTCTTTTTTCTTCTCACATAACTAAGTGCCATAGATACACACCACCTTCATCAATAAATAGTGTGTTGATGTATGTGCAACTGTTTCTCATTATACTGCACAAAAAATTGACATGATTCCCCATGCAAAAATGCACTATTTGTTTTTCACTAAATGCTTATACTCATTGAACAATGAACTGCAGATAGTGAGAATAACTGTACTTTGAAAAAGCCTGCTCTCTCATTCTTTCTGCTTGTCTTAGGGTTCTGCCATGCTGGTTGCTTTCTGGAGTTGTCAAAGCTTCCTGTGCTCTCCTATGCAAGTATAAGATGGGGTAGCTTATCTTTTGGCAATTTACAGATAGATCAAACAAAATCATAACAACATAACTCAAATCTGTTTTCCTCCTTCTTGTTTTTTGAACACTTCTAATAAATAGGATTCTAGCCCTCTCAAAGAAACTGGAGTAATTTAGACCCTGGAAGTCATTGAAAAAAATGGTTTACCCATTTAAAATTTTCTACAGACACCCAACTCCTGTTATGCTTTCTTCCCAATGAACTTCAATGCTCTGAATCCCTTGCTCCCCTTCCCACTACCTTTCTTTTTTGAGTTTGAGGTTCATCAAAGTTGTAAAAGGGGTCATTCTGGCCCCCAATAAATTTGGTTTGAAAGAAAAAGTGCTTTGGATAATTGTATTTAGAGGTTTTAGTAACCCCAACAAATATTAAAATATGATTTTAGTACTGTTTCCATGTATAAATAGATGGACCAACACCTATTATCTCCATTTTATAGGAAGGTGGACCAAATAGTGTAAACATAAATTACGGAGAGAAATTTTTTAAAAAATATGTATTTGTTGTGCAAAAAACATTACGCTTTTGGCTTTGAAGTTTTATACCACTTTGGAATCGAGGGTTGAAATGACCCCTAAGGAAACCACTGTTTGCAACCTGAATTGTTCTGTATGAAGTAGGAGCAGGTAAAAGCCCTGTGTTCGAACTCTCTCAAAGCTTCCCTGATGTCCATTGCCACATGGGAAAGCTCAAATTGAACTGTATTGCTGTTTTGGAAAATGGGGTCATTCTAGTTTTGGACATGTTTATAGGTGTCCTCTGAACCTCTTTACGTTTTCCAGACTTGAAGGAGCCATTCAGCCTGGAACTTTATATGACCCCTAGCCATCTTTCCACTAAGCTGATTATTTCCCTTTATTGTACCCTATCAAAGCTTCCCTTCTGCCCCATAGCTACAGTGAAAAGCTCAAATTGAACTGTATCACAGTTTTGGAAAATGGGGTCATTCTAGCCCCCTGCAAGACAAGCCTGGGCATGTGTGCAGGCATCATATGAATATCTTCACATTTTCCAGACTTGAAGGAGCCATTCATCCTGGAACTTTAGATAAACCATAGCCATCTGTCCACTGAGCTGATTGTTTCCCTTTGTTATTCAGGAAGAGATCTTCATTGTAAGGCTCCAAAAGGTGCAGCCCAAGGGTAGATTACAAGAAGGCTAGCAGAAAGAACACAGGTATTTTCTCTTCTTTTTGGTAGGAATGTAATGCCCCCTTCTATTGTAAGGGTCTGTTATGTGCCACCATGTGTGAGTTTCCCACCATTACCACCATATGCGAGTTGCCTGCAGTTGCCACCATGTGTGACTTGCCCACAGTTGCCACCATGTGTGACTTGCTTACTGCTGCTCCAGGTGTGAATCAACATGGTGGCAGCAGCTGAAAACTCACACACGGTGGCATTGGCAGGCAAGTGTTGGTGTGTGTGGGGGGGTCAATTTTGCATTTACATTTCTGTGAGAATTTGATTATTTCAATGAGGGTTATTTTGGACCCCAATTGCAAGTTAGTTTAGCTGGGGATTTTTCCTTGGGAGGGCCAGGTAAGTTAAAATATTTATTTTTGGCCTGATCCCAAATATATCTAGAAATAAGTAAATTCTAGAGATGGTCTCCCCTAGGCTTGATTTTTTTAGTCTTTCTTGGAGATTTCTAACAAAGGCACCAAGCTTTCTCCAAAATAATGGTTTTCAATTGACAAGAATGTCAGACAAGGATGCATATTATCTTCCTACCTGTTCAATCTCTGTGCAGAGTATATCGTAAGGAAAGCTGGATTAGATCTAAAAGAAGGTGGAGTGAAAATTAGTGGGAGGAACATTAACAATTTGAGATATGCAGATGACACCACATTACTAGCAGAAAATAGTGAAGACTTGAAACAACTACCGATGAAGGTTAAAGGAAAAAGCGCCAAAACAGGATTACAGTTGAACATTAAGAAGACAAAAATACTGACTACCAAGGAATTACACATTTTTAAAGTTGACAATTAGGAAACTGAAATTGTTCATGATTTTCTATTCCTTGGCTCAATCATCAACCCAAAGGGAGACTGCAATGAAGAAATCAGAAAACTGAGACTTAGAAGAGCAGCTTTGAGGGAGATAGAGAAGATCCTTAAAGATAAAGATGTCTCTCTGGGAACCAAGATCAAGATAATCCAAACTATGGTATTCCCCATTGCCATGTATAGATGTGAAAGCTGGACAGTAAAGAAAGCTGACAGGAAAATTGATTCTTTTAAAATGTGGTGCTGGAGTTTTGTGGTTACCATAAACAGCCAAAAAGACAAATAAGTGGGTACTAGATCAAATCAAGGCTGAATTCTCCTTAGAAGCTAAAATGACAAGACTAAGGCTATCGTACATTGGTTACATCATGAGAAGACAAGATTCTCTGGAAAAGTCAATAATACTAGAAAAAGTGGAAGGCAGCTGGAAAAGAGGAAGACCTAAAAGAGGAAAAGAGGAAGAAACGAGATGGCGTGACTCAATAAAAGACACCACGTCCTCCAGTTTGCAAGATCTGAGCAAGTCTGTTAAAGACAGGACGGTTTGGAGGTCTGTCATTCGTAGGGTCGCCATAGGTCGAAGACAACTTGACAGCACATAACACACACACATAAGTCAAAGGTAAGCCAATGCGGCTTACTCTCAGGAAAGTATGTTTAGGATTGCAACGTGTATCTTAGATAAACAGAGGATTGTCTGTGGCTCTCCTGGACACATTCAAGCTTTTTCCAGGTACCAGAAATGCTTATTTCAAAGCTTAGCCAAACAGTGGTTTAAAATAAAATTTCCTGTAAGGTTATTTCCATGCTTAATTATCACATTTTTTAAAAAATGTTGTTCATAGTTACCCTAAACTAAATTAGAATGCATATATTTGACATTAGTGTGGAAAATTATGAAGAAAGCTTTCCAAGAGCTTTAAGGCAGCTGGTCCTCTTAGCTCTCAAAAGGATAGAAATGAATAATTAAAAACTAAAGATTGCTTTAAATGAAATAGATAGCTATTATATTTAAGACTCAAGATATGATGTTTCAATACCTCTCATTGTGCATTTGTTGTGGATTATAGGGCACTATCAATATTTATCATGTTATAAAGACATACTCAAGTCTTTGAAACTCTTTAGATATACAGCTTGTTGAAACTCAGATAAATAATAGCATCCCTAATCGAATGCAAAACTAAACCTACTGGCATCATAGGAAGGAAAACAGTTCTTCAACTTAGTTAACACTGATTACTAATTAATGATTTTGCAGCCTTGCTAAAATCCTGAATATTTCAATATGTTCTAATCCAAGTGCAATACAGCAAGGTATAATTCAAAATCATTAATGCAAATTTCTAACACAATAAGATGACAGCTAGAAAACAGTTGGGAAATGTTATATTATTTCAACTGCCACAATGAGAGCTTTATAAAACTGTGAAATGTTAATTGTAGGGTTTCACAGCAGAGATAAAAAAAATCCTTTGAAGCAAAGGGCTAAGAGGAAAATGTCTGACTTCCTTTCTTTTCTGTGGAAAACGTCTGACTTCCCTTCTTTTCAAAATTCTCTCCGCCCATTTCATTGCCTATAGGACTGGATAAGAAGGCTATTTGTTACTATTAATCATCTCAAGAGCTAAGATATCTCTGGTTTTACTTTCTTTGGCAAGACTGCAAAAAATACGTATGTACACAAAACCAAGTTGATTATCAAGCACCTACCAAATTACAATGAATACCTACTCAGCTATTTTAGGCTTGTTATAACCTTAAGAGTATGAGGTGGGTCACTCTTATTCCCATTCTACTAATGGAATCCAGTTTCTGAAGAAGTGAAGTGAACTGAGACTCCCGAAAGCTCATACCACAAATTGTGTTAGTCTTATAAGTGCTACTGGACTCTTGCTCTTTTCTACTGCTACAGACAGACTAACCCAGCTACCCATCTTGTTCTGACTCTGGGAGAAGGCCTTTGCTGGGGATACTAAGTATACCATGTTCAGCAGAAATCTACCCAAAACTAATCTGATTCATGTTTTATTAGCTTTTCCCTTTAATCACCCCAAGACATTTCAGTTCAAACACCTAAATGAATTATAGCTTCTGAAGTCACACAGACAGAGACTTCCTGCTAGAAGACCCACCTTTTCTATCATGTGTCACTGGGATATCCATGACATAACACATGAAACATATGACTTTGTCTTTTCCACACAGTTCTTGCATGTGTTATTACTAGACATGGGCACGAACCAAAAAAAATTAACGAACATGAAAGAGGGACCATACAGGCCATGGCTGCAACAGTGTCCCTAGCAACCATGCCATCAATATCCAATGCCCCTGTCCCCAGGGCCATCCTTGTCCTGAAGGGGATGCAGCTGTCCCTCCAGGTTCTATTCATGAGTAGGCATGGGCATGAACCCAAAAAATTTAACAAACCATCAGTTTGCAGTTCGGTGCTGACGACGATCCCAAGATCGCAAACAGCAATGAACATTTTCCGTTACCGAACCAGTTTGCGGTTCGTGGTTCATTGGGCGCGGAATGGCCCCCGTGGCATTTAGACTTCCCATATTTCTGGGGAGTCTTTTGCAGGCTCTCCTACAGCCATCACCCAAGTTTGGACAAGATTGCAAAAGGGATCTTGGACTTATATCCCCTCCAATCCAAGACCCCCAGGAAACTCCCACAAAAATCCAAGCTCAATTATACTCTCAGTCTCTCTCCCCAAAGGCTAGCACGTGGCAAGCAAGAGCTCTGTCCCACTCCACTGCTCGCTGAAAGTGAAACCTAGCCTGGGAGCCCATGGCTATTTATAAGCACAGGTCCCATTGAGCAACGCAGGAGGTCTGTGTTTGGCCATCAGAGCTGCCTATCAGGGTTTGCAGGGATGAGATTGGAGTGCCCATGGCTACAGAACACTCCCTTCCCCCTCCCTCCCCTGGATGTCTTCTCCCAACTTGTAACCACTTTGCAGCTCCATGGTTGGAAGGAAGACCTGCCGATCAAGGTAAGCTGGGCTTCCATTCAGGTTTCCAGGGCAACAGAAGGAGTGCAGACAGAGTTCAGGCATTCCCCCGGCTCCGTTGCCAGGGGAATTGATTGCTGGTGCCTGATTGTCCAGCTTCCTGAACCGCGGCTGAATGCATCGAACCAGGCGTCTCCCGAATGCTGGTTCATTGGCCGTGGACAATCACGAACCACCGGATCGCGATTGCGCAATCGCCAATTTCGTGGGTTTTTGAAGTTCATTACGGGGTTCGTACCCATCTCTAGTTATTACTATTCTATTATTTACTATTTAAAAATAATCTACCCTGCCCTTCTCTCAAAGTGGCACTCAGGTAGGATGGTAGGATTGCCAAGTATTCCACTATGGAGACCTCCTGCTGGCAACCCCCATAGCCCAAAACTGCTCTGTCATCTGGTGGGGAAAAATTAATTTAAAAAATTCCATTGACATAACAATGAGGTTGTACTAAATGGTTTTACCATAGTTTCCAGAGATCACTAAAGCAGTGTGAAGTCACTTGCCGGTTTTTCAGAAGTGACATATAATCATAGAATCATAGAGTTGAAAGGGGCCATACAGACCATCTAGTCCAACCCCCTGCCCAGGGCAGGATAAGCCTAAAGCATCTCTGACAAGTATTCATCCAGCCTCTTCTTTAAAACTGCCAGTGAGGGGGAGCTCACCACCGTCCTAGGAAGCTGATTCCACTTTTGAACTAATGCCATTGTCTCTGCCCGTGCTCCCCAACTCCTGCCAGTTGCCAACTACTGTACTGACTGGCAACCCCTACACTCAGGACAGTTCACAAAGTTAAAAACCAAAACAAATTATATATTATAATCCAAAAATGTCAACAATGATAAAAGCAGCACAGCATGATTAAATACAAAATAGTAAGCAGCAAAAAACTCAAATAGTGCAAGTTGCTATAAAAATCCAATAACACACACAAAAAAAGCATGTCAATGAAATCAGTCAAATGAAATTAGGAGTAAAAGCAGCAGCCTCCACTAAATGCCCTTTCCAGCTTAGCCTGGCTTGTTCAATGCCTGAGGTGGTGTGTAGGCTTGCCCATGCTGAGCCTGGCTCAATTGGCATCTGGGAGATGTGAAGACTTCCCCTCATGAAAAGTGTTTTTTTTTCAGGATGGTGGAGGCTTTAACACACTTGCCCCCTTCTATTATTTCTTTCTCTGCTTCCCCCCACAGCATAGGGGATGGTCAGGCCTCCTTGATTCGGGGCCCAGCATGCACCATAGCGGGGGTGTCTTTGATTTCTCATCCCCCCCCCCCAGTTAGAACTGGTGGAGATGCTTTTCTGGCCTACGTGCACTGCCATGCCATGCCTTGGATGGCTTGCACTTGGGGCAGAAGGGCTTACTCAGATAAGTCAAGGTCCAGGGTGACCCCAGGGCTTGACTTGTGCCGCTAGTTAGGCCCTTGCTGTATTATGTTTAATGTTATGCTGTTGCCAAAATAAAATGGCCCTTAGTTCCCAGCACTTGTGTCTGCCTCTTTATCCTGTCAGGGAGGGGGTGGAAAGGAGGGCTCTACATTCTGATCACTAAGGAGTTCAGAGGTGCTGCAGCACAGGGTAAGGTGCATGTGTGTGAGAGCAAGAGAGAGGAAATGCCCAAACAGCCTTTCAGGGAGATGGTGGAGGTCTTGAGTGGGGCAATTCTACCCCGCCCCTCCTTATTTGAGACCTGAAGGACCCCCGGGAGAGGGACAATGATGATCTCTGCCACCAAACAATCCTTTTTAAACAAAATTGAAATTATTTAATTTTTATGCCTATCTGACATCAGGTTTCACATCCTAGCATTGAACAAATGCTTTCTACAAGAGCATGTATAACAAATGTTACAGCTATGTTGTGTGTCACAATTAGACATGGGCATGATCAGAATTATGGTCTGAAAATTGCCCTGATTTTGGCGTTTGCGCCATCGGGACCGGGCTGATCGGTTCCGTCCATGGCTCCTGGTTCAGAGCTCGGGTGGGGCACTCTAACGGGTCTCGATTGGATTGAGACAGTCTGGCGCCAGCCATCTGTTCCCAAGGGAACGGAGCCCCATGGAAATGGAGCCTGGGGAATGCCGGAGCTGTTTGCCTTCCTTCTGTCACCCTGGAAACGCGAATGGAAGCCCAGCTTTCCTTGATCAGCAGGGCTTCCTTCCAACCATGGAGCAGCCAGAAAAGCGCGTGTCCGTCTTGTCCATTTGGAAGAAGAGAGGGGAGGGCAGGGGAAGGGGGTGTTCTTCTGTAGCCATTGGCACTCGAATCTCCTCAAATCTCCTCACCCACCTCCCTTCCTTGGCGGGGAATATGCCCTGCTCCACTTTGGCCCGGTGGCCGGGCACATCGGGGGTGCCGCTGGCGAGCAGCCAGACCCCCCCACCCCCGCAGGGGAGGCGGCTCACCGCCGCTTCCCCGGGCCTGCCGGGCCCGGCGGCCGCCGTCACCCACCATTCCTTTAGCGCTGGAAACGGAACTTGATCGGCGAGGTTTGGGAACCAGGGTTCGGTGGCGCCGCGGAATCACAATCAGCTAAATCGGGATTATTTTTTGGATCATGCCCATGTCTAGTCACAATCTGATGATCTCTGTCATTTTTTGCTTATAATATGTCCCCTTCACCTGCCTTTTTAAATTCATTCTCTTGGAAGAATGAATAGATTCAATTTAACCTCTTTCGCTTTGTAAGGGATGCAGAAAGTCTCACCAGTTCTCTTTATTATTTTCATGGAGCTGTTTTGTACAGTCTTTATTCCAGTTCTGATATTTCTCCTCAGCCTATATTAAGGTAAAATTACTGCATTACTTTTTTTAAAAATTTGAGAAGAAAGATATGTTTATCAATATCCCATACTATTACTTAGCCATGTAATTCTATGAAGTAGAATAACAAGTTTAATTCAACAAGGTACTTCACCCTGGTTAGGCATAACAGTTCCATCTTGATTACTGTATCACCAAAATGTTATATTATTATGTCATTCAATAGGTTGCCACACTTGGATCCGACTATTTTTCTTAATCCCATGTTTACAATAATAGAAGATAAATAGCTTCGACTAGCAATACAAGTTAATTGTATCACAGTATGGGTGCTCTAGTTGTTCCAGAGTTTCCCCCCCACTAATTATCCTCATGTAAATGCAATATAAGGTTTCTAATGTTTTTTTATTATTATTATTATTTTAATTTTTATTGGATTAGAAATAATTGAATTGTACATTACAGTCAATTTCCTTTAATTTCCCCAGTTCTAACCCCCTCCCTTTCCCCCCCTTTTGTTGACTTCCAACAGTTTTCCAACCCCTTGTCCCTTATCCCTTACTCATTTCAAATTTATTATATCTGTCAAGCATTAACTTTCACTTTCTTCTAAGCTTATCTATATAACACAGTGTATCCTCTGTCTTCTTACTTAAACAACTAAATAATGCATAACTAAATAATACATTCTTGGCATATATTCTTTTAATAATAGTCATTTAACTAATTTTGGTACTCTATTCTCTGTCTTATAATCTCATCTTCAATATGGGACAAACAATTTATCCCTCATTTAGCATAATTTTAGGTACTTCTATAAACAATATATTCAATATAAGCCAACCAATTTAACTTATATTCTATATATTACTTTTTCTGCACATCTTGTCTTCGTACTATTTTAATTATATAATTCCTCCATTATGCAGCTATCCACCAAAAGTAGTCAACCAATTTGACCCATATATACCTCAGTCAGTCAATTTAACATGTAGTCTATACTATACATATAGTCTATTACTATGTATTTTCCCACCTTGCTTAGGTTTCTTCATTGCAATTATAAAATATCTCCATTATACAATTATTGCCAAAAATGAAATTAATTAGTTTCTATTCTTATAATTAATTAATTTCTATCATTATAATTCTTATAATAACACCTATGATACTTAATACTATATATAATAGTCAAATAAAATAGTTGCTTAGAAATTCTCATTTAACTCTCCACCCCCCGGTAAAGTCACCTCCCTCTACTTTTATTGTATTTCAGTAATTTTCAAACTGCCACAGTTCTCCTCCCACCTCCCATTTTTTCACCAAATATTGTTTCAGCTTCTCCCAATCCGTGTTAAACTGTCCTGGATCAAGGTCTCTCAGTTTCCTTGTCATTTTGTCCATTTCCGCCATGTACAGCAATTTGTAAATCCAGTCCTCAATAGTTGGCACTTCTTGCACTTTCCATTTTTGCGCATACAAAAGTCTAGCCACTACTGTCATATAAAATAACAATGTCCTATATTGTGCTGGAATGCTCTCCATTCCCAAGTTCAGCAGCAGGAGTTCTGGGTTCTTATTTATTTGAAATTGTATAATCTCGCTTATCTCTTTTATTATTTCCCCCCAGTACTTCCTAGCTACCTCACAAGTCCACCACATGTGATATAAAGATCCTTCATGTTTCTTGCATTTCCAGCATTTATTAGACATATTCAAATTCCCTAGCGCAATTTTCTTTGGTGTCAAGTACCAACGGTAAATCATTTTATGAACATTCTCTTTAATATTGGTACATGTCGTAATTTTCAGCGTGTTTTTCCACAAGTATTCCCACACCTCCATTGTTATTTCTTTGTTAAAATTAATAGCCCACTTCACCATTTGCACTTTAACTGTCTCATCTTCAGTATACCATTTCAGCAGCACTTTATATACCTTAGAAATTTCCTTTTTGTCCTCTTGTAGGAGTGCCTGTTCTAGTTCCGAATTCTCCATTCTTATCCCTCCCTTCACACAGTCCGAGTTATAAAGATCTCTGATCTGTCTATACTGAAACCAATTGTAGCTTGGAGATAACTCATCTTGCGTCTTTATTTTAGGTTTAGAAAATTCCATTCGGGTTATCTCCTTGTATGTTAAACACTGTTGTTCATTATCGACAGTTCTCGGATCTATTACTTCATATGGAACTACCCATGAGGGGATTCCATCTTGTAGGTAATTTCTGTACTTCCATATTGTGAATAGGCTTCTCCGAATATAATGATGTAAAAACATAGAGTCCGCTTTTACTTTCTCATACCATAAGTATGCATGCCAGCCGAAAATTTTTTTATATCCTTCTAAGGCCAGTAATTTCCGGTTTTTCAACATCATCCAATCTTTCAACCACACTAAACAAATTGCATCATAATAAAGTCTTAGGTTGGGAAGTTGCATTCCGCCTCTTTCTTTTGCATCTTGTAACACTTTCATTTTCACTCGAGGCTTTTTGCCTGCCCAAACAAAGTCGGATATTTTCTTCTGCCATTGTTCAAACTGCTTAGAATCTCGAATAATTGGTATTGTCTGTAACAGAAACATCACTCTTGGCAACACATTCATCTTAATTACTGCAATTCTTCCCAACCATGACAAGTTCAATCTGTTCCATTTAATCAAGTCTTGCTCTATCTGAGTCCACAATTTCTCATAGTTGTTTTTAAATAAATCTATATTCTTTGCAGTCAATTCAATTCCCAGATATTTCACCTTGCTTGTTACTTCACAGTCTGTTATTTCCGTTAATAGTTGTTGTTTTTGTTTAGTCATGTTCTTACATAGTATCTTTGACTTCTTTTTGTTTACATAAAATCCTGCCAAATCTCCAAATTCCTTTATTTTCTCTATTACCTTTGGCATATTTTCCATTGGATCTTCCACAATTAACATTATATCGTCCGCAAAAGCTCTGACCTTATAGGAAAAGTCCTTTATTTTTATTCCACGGATTGCATTATCTTCTCGTATCTGTATCATCAATATTTCCAAAACCAAAATAAACAACAATGGCGACAACGGGCAACCTTGTCTTGTACCTTTACCTATAGTCAATTTCTTGGTTACCTCATCATTCACCACAATTGCTGCACTCTGGTCTCTGTAAATTTCCTTTACTGCTCTTATGAATCTTTCTCCCATTTGAAGCTTTTCCATGGTGGCAAACATAAAATCCCAGTTCAAATTGTCAAACGCTTTTTCAGCATCCACAAAGAAGAAACCGACCTCCTTGTCACAACGTTTGTCATAGTATTCAATAGCATTTATAACTGTCCTTAAATTGTCTTTAATTTGTCTGTTTGGTAAAAAACCAGCTTGCTCCTCCTCAATAACTTCAGAAAGCCATCCCTTCACTCTTTCCGCCAGTATTTTCGCAAAAATTTTGTAATCATTATTAAGTAACGATATAGGTCTATAATTTTTCACATTGGTCAAATCTTGCCCTTCTTTGGGGATCAATGATATATTAGCTTCATTCCAAGTATCTGGGATCCGCTGATCCTTTAAACCACCATTGATCACTTCTTTTAGGAATGGTGCCAGTTCATTAGCCATTACCTTATAAAATTTGGCTGTAAGTCCATCCGGTCCTGGCGCCTTTCCCAAATTTGTTGACTGTATTGCCTTTCTTATTTCTTCCTCCGTTACTTCATTATTCAGTTTGTCTCTCCAAGCTTCCGAAATTACTGGGAGCTTCATTTTCCCCAAATATGTCACTATTGAGTCTTTGTTCACCTCTTTTTTATTATACAATTTGGCATAAAATTTATAAAAGGCTCTGCTGATAGCTGTCTGCTCCAGGTACACTTTATTGTCCTCACAGATTTTATTTATTATCTTCTTCTCCTTTCTCTTCTTCAATTGCCATGCCAAATATTTCCCAGGTTTATTCGCGCCTTCAAACGCCTTTTGATTCATTCTCTTAAGGTTCCATTCCAATTCTTTGTTATTCATTGCTGTCAACTGTTCTTGAAGAATTTTAATATCCTGGTAAATTTTCTTTTTCCCTGGTCTTTTCTTTAACTGTATTTCTTTGGCTTTTATTTTCTCCATGATCTCCTGTCTCTTCTCCTCTTTTTTTTCCTGGCTCTTCCATTTAAGTCCATTAATATGCCGCTAATTACTGCCTTGTAGGTATCCCATACCTTATTGCTTGGTACTTCTCTGTTCATGTTATATTGTATGAAAAACTTTGTTTCTCTTCTCAACATCTCCATATTTTCTCCCTCTTGCAGCAAATCCTCATTTAATCTCCATCCTCTCCTTTTACTCCTTTTCCCCAGCTTCCACATAATTGGATTATGATCTGAGCCTACCATAGGCATTATTTCCACATCCTTAGTCCAAAGCGCTAAGTCTTTTGAGGCCCAGATCATATCAATTCTTGATAACGTAGAATGTCTCGCAGAGAAAAACGTGTATTGTCTGCCTTTGGGATTTTGTCTTCTTCATACATCTTCCAAAGTTTCCTGTTGCGTCAATACAAAAAACGTCTTTGGTAATAGTCCTCTTTTCTTTTGTGCAGTTGCTGACTTTTTATCTAATTCCAAGTTTGTCACTCCACTGAAGTCTCCTGCAAGAATTATCTGGTCATAGGAAAGTTCATCTAATTGCTTCCTCAAGTCCTCAAAGAAGCTTTCTTTTGCTCCATTAGGTGCATAAATTCCAATCACCAATACTCTCTTTAAATTCCATATACATTCCACTGCTATAAATCTGGCTTCCGCATCTCTCATCACTAACTTTGGCTGTAGCTCCTCTTTTATATACAATACCACTCCCCTTTTTTTCTTATTGGAGGCCGCTACAAAGTCACTACCCAATTTATTCAATTTTAAATACTTTACATCCTGCTTTCTGATATGAGTCTCTTGCAGGCACACAATATCACATTTTTGTTTTAATAGCCAGTGGAAAATACTTTTTCTCTTATTCAGTGAATTAAGTCCATTTACATTCCAAGATAAAACTTTGCACTCCATATTCATAATCTTGTTGCTGGTAAGTCCTTTTCATTGTCCCTTATAAACTGTTCCATCTCTGATTCAGATCTAATGCGCTTTTTCACTCCTCCAAATTCAAAGGACACTCCTTCTGGTAATTCCCATCTGTACCTTATTTTCATGTCCTTCAGAATCTGAACTAGAGCTTTATATTTTTTCCGATCTAACAACACCGATCTGGGTAGTTCCTTCATGATAATAATCGTCTTGCCATCAGTCTCCAATGGATCTTGAAATTGTTTAGTCACGATCTTCTCTTTTATGTTTCTGGTTGTGAATTGCACAATCACATCTCTTGGTAGTTTCCTCTGGGTCGCAAATCTTGAATTTACACGGTATACCACATCTAGGATAGCCATCACTTCCTCCTCCTCCTTCCCCAGGTATTCAGCTAACACCTCAGCAATCTGTTCTTGAGCTGTCTTTCCTTCCACTTCCGGCAAACCACGAAACCTCAGCTGCTTCTCCATATGTTTACTCTCCACAACCGCCATTCTCCCCCTCATCGCCTTCATATCTGTTCGTTGCGTGTCTGCTAAATTCTCCACAGCACTTTCCACTACCTTGACTCTTTGCTGTGTTCCCTGCAAATCGTTTTGCATTGTTTCCATACCTTTCTTCACTTCTGCCAGCTCATTTTTTACTGTCTCTTTAACCTCTTTAACCTCTTTCACCAACTCCGGTTTCATGTCCTTGAGCTCCTTAATCACTTCTAAAAGTTTTTTATCCAAATTCTCTATCGCCGATTGCCACTCTTTTTTCGACATCGTGGGGCTTGCTTTGGCTCTCTCCCACGAGTCCGCTCTCTTCCTTAGCTCCGTGGCATTTGATTTAATATCCTTTTAGTTTAAATGTCCCGGTCTTTCCAAAAAAAACTTTTAAATAGTCCAAAATGTCGGGCGTCTTTTCTCTATGGTTCCTCTATGATTTTTGTAATCCAATATGGCTTACTTCCTCTTTCGCTGAAGCTGCGGCTCTTCCCCTTTCAAAGATGGCGATTCCCTTCTTCCTGCCCTCCAGCAAGGGCCGCTTCTCTCCAGCAACTCTATCGTCGTTACGTACTTCCTGTTTCCCGACTTCCCACAGCAGCTCTCGCGATGGTAAAACTTTCTCACAGCCTGATATCTCCTTCTAGCCACAGGTATTCAAAACAATAGTCCAATTTCTTTAAAAGCTTCATTTAACTTAGTCCTTTTTCTAATATAATTCTTGCCGGATCCTCCCCTCCTTATACTGAGTCTGTTGCAGTTTAAAAGTCTACTTTAATTCTTCTTTACTTTAAGTAATCTGTCCCGTTTCAAGAGATAGTGATCTTTACCTTCTCATTCACTTTCCATGGGTTGTAATCGCTGTTTCAATCTTAGATTCCCATCCACTCTTCTTTCCCCTGTTGAAGCTTGGGCATGGGGGTCTTATGCCAACCGCATTGGCACCAGGACTGCCGCAGAGATTATAGCCGACCTGTCTTAGGGTGGGACCTCAAGGGTCAGGAGAGGATCCGTTGCGTAGGACCCCCCCTCGCCCGAGATCAACGCGCCCTGAGGTACTTGAGCATTCTATGCCTGTTCTCCGCCTGAGAACAGTTGGCCGCAGGCTTTGTTTTGCCCCGCCGGCCACTTAAACGGCAGCCCGGTCAGCTCCACAGTTAGAGCTGCGTTAGACCTCCATGGATCCCAAACAGGAAGTCTAGGTTTCTAATGTTGTGATAGAAGACTACATTGCAAAATTTGTGCTACAGTGATCTGTAAGGACAGCACTAACGGGAAAGTGTGCTCTGAAGACAACATTTCTATGAATTAAAATTAATGCATTAGAATGGATATGACATCTGCATACCCAGGGTGGTAAATAATCCGGACCCCGAGAATGCAGAAGAGGCACCTCTTTAGCAACCACAAAAAGGGGAAATGAAGTCAATATACTTAACAGAGCTAAAAATCTATGTCATTAGCATGTCAAGAGTGAAAAACTGAAAGCAAACTGTATATTTATGCAAGCAGTGGGGAACATGAAGTGTGTTCAACTAGTTTGTGTTTCTGTCTGTAAAGATGACTGTTTCATTTTTGCTCCCTGTCAATGAGCAGTAATGTACAGACCACCAGTGTCTAGTTCTTTTGAAGGAGCTTCTTATTGTATTCCCCCAAAACTGTGACCCTTGTCAGTTAAATACTAAACTCACACAAGATTTACAGTGCAATCCTATGCAGAGTTAGCAAATGAGTTTAGATTGGAGTATGTCCATTTACGATTGCACAGTAAGTTACCGGAAGACAGCAGACCCACTACTATCCCACATCATTTCCCCAGAGAGCCCCAGGCATTCAGCCAACTCACAGCTTTCTATCCATACTTATATGTCTTTGCATATTGTGTTGTTGCATTCTGCAGTCATCCCTTAATGAATTGCCTTGTCCAGATCTGTTGATGTACAATCTGTCAAGTATTCTTCTCAGATCATACCTCTCCCAGAGTCATCTTAGGGGGAAAATTAGATCCATTCACAGTGGTCAAACTCTATATGCTGGTATTTTCTTCGATAAATGATACACTGGTATCTTAGGATATATTTTAATTCCACATTTCATAGGAATTTTCCATTGAATTTATAAATTACCAAAAAACAATAGAAACTTTCAGTTCTGGTAGTGGAACCCTGAGAAATATGCATACCTGTGCTCCAGGACACCAGAGAGCCATGGAGCATAAACCTGCAGGTGAATTTTTCAACTAGTTTGATAGGCTACTATAGCTCTTAGTGAGGAAAGGGGCATCGTGGGAATTGAGGCCTTTGGCTATGAGATGTTTCTAACCCACAACATGAACCTTGGAGACTGCTGCACAGGCTAGAGATGGTTTTATCTCTGCATTCTATATATCTGTGATTGTTTCCATACCACTCGAGAAAAGAGTATGTATATGTGGGGCTGGAAAGATAGAAACTAGGGGACACGTACTCTTCGAGTGTGAGCTTTATCAAAATATTAGGGCAATCTTCATAACTTCAATTTGTAATCGGTTCCCAGGTAGAAATGACAGATTCTATCTAGATAAGCTTTTAGCCGATAAGGACCATGAAATTACATTAAAGGTGGCAAATTTTGCTGTGCAAGCCATACGGATTAGGAAGTATTTTACAAGGGGAAATATTTAAATATTTTATAATGTTAAGGATTTTAATATTTAATAATTTGGTCTTAGGCACTCAGGTTTTAAGGTTTTAAATATTTAAGACTCTGTACCCTGAAATTTTAGTGAATAGATTTGTAAATAATATGACTTACCATGACTGGGTTGTATGCTATTATTGTGTGGTCTATGACCGTAATAAAGATTGACTGACTATATCTGTGATTTGTTGGACCTGAATGAGCTGTGGTGTGTGTGAATTTAGTTCTCGCAGTGTAATGCACATGCTCTCCTCCATTTAATCCTCACAACAGCCATGTGAGGTAGGTTAGACTGAAACAAAACACTCTAATCATACTGGCTTACTGTGTATTATATAGTGAAAAACTTATTTTTGTCTGCCCTGTATCTACTGACCATCAAATTTATTACTGAAAGCACAGCAAAATATAAAAATTCCTGCACAGAACTTATCCCAAACTCTTCAGATTTCCAGCCATTCCTTCTTCTTTAACTTCAACCTGAGTAATATCCATCACACTTTCCCATGGAATATTTTACCATCATATAAAAACCTTTAAAGAACCTACCATATCACAAGTGAATATTTCAACATGTGCCCTTGCCCAAGGTGTAAGAAGGGGAAGGAACTAGGACTGAAACACCTGGGCAGCTGATTGGGACATGTGGCTGAGCATTTGCCCCATTCCTTTTTTCAGGTACCTTTAGGGAGTGAGCTTGCCTAGAGAGACCATGTCCTAAGAGATATCAGGAGATCATCTGCTTGGACCATCTTGGCAGAGAATTTTCCACCCAAACATCAAGGAGAGCCTGGAAAGAGAGAGAGAGAGCGATGTTTGAGAAGGGGAGGGAGCTTAGCAGGGAGGTAATGCAATAGAGTCCATCCTTCAGAGCTGCCATTTCCTCCAGAAGAACTGATCTACTGATTTTTGTAGTCTGGATGAACAGACATTTACTTCTCAATCTTGCTGACCCTCTCATAGCCTCCCTCTGAAACCTGAGACTACGAGATACTGCAAAGTCCTCCACTTCCATCGCTTATACTACCTTGCTCCACCCCATTTGATTCTTTTTACATGTGGAGTCTGATTTTAGGTTGCTGTGCCATAACTGATTACCTCACATTGCTGGGGATGGAGGGAGGGAGGCTGTGAAGACTCTCAGTCTTAACTTACTGGATTCCTTTTTGAAATTTGTTTAATAAAGAATGTCTTGAGAATGTAACCTCTCACGTAAAGAGTAAATCTTCATCCTTTTGTGTGCATTTATTTCAAATTATTTTTGTATTTTTGTATTTATAGTTCTATTTTAAAAAAATGTCTAAATTTAGGGTCCCCCTCCCTCCCTCACTCAACCTTAAAAACCCTTCTCTCAAAAATGAGGCATTGTTAGGCATCAGGTTCTCACAGCTTCTAAACGGTGAGGACTTTTAGTTGTTGCTGTGCCATTGCTTTTTAGCTCCAAGAAAATAGAATGTGCATGTCTGCTCCAACTGATACAGGCCGAAGGCCTTGATTGCCTCAATAGGATGGTTAAAGTCAAAGATGGTGGGATAAGCCTTATCCAGCTGAATCCAAGGCATCTCCAAGATTCAAGCCAGGATACATTTTTTGTGGATAGTAGAAAGTGGAGCTTGTTTCATTTCTTTCATTTGTGTTATTAATTTCAAAAGAGACTGTTTAATTTCAAAAGGGTCATTTTTTCCTGTTATTGCTTCTTTCATTATGGATCTTTTATTTTCATAATTCTATTTCATTATTATCTCCTTGGCTCTGTACTTTCATGATTTTCTATTCAATTGTCCAAAACACAGGGGGATTGTAAAATTCCCCGAAGACACCCACATTGCTAAATTTCAGACAGACTAAAAAAGGCCTCCTGTCTTTTGAGGCAATGAAAGGGCACCCATGTTTAATATGAAAGTCTGTGGGAGAAAGGAGAGGAAACCTTTCAAACAGTAACACAGACCACATTGCATTCACTTAGCTTGAAGAACAGCAGTATGAGGAAGAGAAAGACTGACAAGGCAAGGGCATTTGGTGGCAAAAGGGGCCAATGGCATCTGGACAACAGGTAGCAGCAAGAGAACTCTGACGAAGATTTGCTTGAATGATAGAATACAGTTTGGAAAGCACTGGGCAAGTGAGTGCAGCAAAGTGTGTGCATGCACACTGTTGAAGAAATAAAGCTTACCCAGAGCCTGTTTAAGTTCAGCAAAGAAATAATAGCCCTTTATTACAAGAAACTCCACTTCAGATAGGAAAGAGAAGAGACAGCATTCTAAACTAACTGTTTAAGCTAGAGTGCTGAAAGATGCAAGAGGCGTACCCTGCACTCATGGCTGGGTTTCACTTTCAGCAAGCAGTGGAGTGGGACAGAGCTCTTGCTTGCCATTTGCTAGCCTTTGGGGAGAGAGACTGAGAGTATAATTGAGCTTGGATTTTTGTGGGAGTTTCCTGGGGGCCTTGGATTGGAGAGGGTATAACTCCAAAATCCCTTTTGCAATCTTGTCCAAACTTGGGTGATGGCTGTAGGAGAGCCTGCAAAAGACTCCCTGGGAATATGGGCTCTGTAAGTGCCATGGGGGCCATTCCATGCCCAATGAACCATGAACCGCAAACTGGTTCAGTAACGGGAAATGTTCGTTGCGGTTCGTGATCTCGGGATCGTCATCAGTACCGAACCATGAACCACTGGTTCATTAATTTTTTTTGGTTCACGCTCATGTCTACTGCAAACTTATACAGGGAAATTTGGCACAGCAGCACAGGCATTGGGAGGAAAGAAGACAGCAAAGTCCAACTTCATATCCTTCACATGCATGGAATACCTCATGCATGTATGTAATTCTAGTGGCTACAGCTTGCAGTCAACCAAGAAAGCCCTTATTTTAAAAAAATACTGCTTGCCTTCTGAAAGTGAAACTAATAGAGGAAGAAGAGACTGCAATAATGAAAGAAACCAGAACAAAATGAAAGAAAATCTTTTCTCCTCCCCCATTATAGGCTGTTTACAAAATTTTGGTGTAGTGGTTAACAGTGGCAGAACTCTAATCTGGAGATCTGGGTTTGATTCCCCATTTCTCCCCTTAAATCCAGCTGGGTCAGTCACAACTTCTTGGAGCTCTCTCAGCCCCATCCACCTCACAGAGTGATTGCCATGAGGATAATAATAACACCTTGTAAACCGCTGTGAGTGGGTGTTAAGAAGTCCTGAAGGGGTATATAAATTTTTTTATTTTTTTTTTAATAATTTTTTATTTTTCAATATCTAACCTACAAAACTACAATGACAGTAACTACAAAAGACTACAATAGCACAAGGGAAGGGAAAGAAGGGAGAAAAAAGAGAAAGGGAAGGGGGGGTGGAAAAAAAAGGGGAAGGTAACCTACAAACACTAAACGCTACATTTCAATGCTTTCCCTTCATACTGCCATAGTAAAAAAAATAGCTTAATAAAGTAGTGACGGAGTGGTTGATCATACAAATTACAAATTACAGTTCAAATTAAATCTTTTTCCCTCCCCTGGGCCTCGGACGCAATTCCCTCTGCGCAGCTACCGCCAGAGCGCTCATTGCCTCCCCCCTCCCTTCAGGCTTCGGATCCTCTTCTTTTTGCTTGGTGTCTGGTCCAAATTCTGGATTTTTATCCACAAAATCCCTTAGCTGATCTTCCGAATTAATCTTGTGAACTTGATCTTTATAACTAAACCTGATTCCTTCCGGGAGTAGCCATTTGTACTTTATGTCACGTTCCCTCAAAAGAGCTGCCAACTTCTTGTACTTAAATCTTCGCTTCCGAACTAAAAATGGAACGTCCTTCAATATCTTGACTTTATTTCCCAGAAAGTTCAATTCCGCATTGTATGAATTATATAGGATAGACTTCCGGTTTGGGATCTATGGAGGTCTGAAGCAGCTCCAGTTGCGGAGCTGACCGGACTGCCGTTTTAAGCGGCCGGCGGGGTGAAAATAGCCCGCGGCCGACTGCTCTCAGGCGGAGAGCAGGCAAAGAACGCTCGAGACCCTAGGGCGCGTTGATCTCGGACGAGGGGGGGCTCTGCGCAACGGGTCCCCTCCCGATCCTTGAGGTCCCACCCTGCGACGGGTCGGCTACAATCTCTGCGGCAGTTTTGGGGCCAATTCGGCTGGCATAAGACCTACATACCCAAGCTTCGATTGGGGGAAGAAGTGGAGAGGAGAAGTTAAAATCGAAACAGTGATTACAACCCGAGAAAAGTGAAGGAGAAGGTAAAGATCACTATCTTCCGATACGGGACAGATTGATAAAAACAGAGAGGAAAAAGAGTAGATTTTTAAGCTGCAACAGATTAATGAAAAGGAGGGGAAGACTCGGCAAAAGTTGTATTTGAAAAGAGACTAAGTTTAAAGAAGTTATTAAAGCAATTGGACTATTGTTTTGAATACTTGCGGTTATGGAGCTGTGAGAAAAAGACACCATCGCGAGATCTGCTGTGGGAAGACGGGAGACAGGAAGTGCGTAACAACAATAGAGTGGCTGGAGAGAAGCGGCCCTTGCTGGAGGGCAGGAAGAAGGGAATCGCCATTTTTGAAAGGGGAAGGGTCGCGGCTTCAGCGGAAAAGGAAGTAGGCCATTTTGGATTACAAAATCATAGAGAGACCATAGAGAAAAGACGCCCGACATTTTGGACTCTTTAAAAATTAATTTATGCAAGAAGACCGGGACATTTGAAATAAAAAAGGTACTAAACTCAACGCCACGGAGTTAAGGAAGAGAGCGGACTCGTGGGAGCGAGCTAAAGCAAGCCCCACGATGTCGAAAAAAGAGTGGCAATCGGCAATAGAAAACCTGGATAAAAAACTTTTAGAGGTGATAAAAGAATTTAAAGACATGAAATTGGAGCTGATCAAGGAGGTTAAACAGACAGTAAAATCGGAGCTGTCAGAAGTAAAATCGGAGCTGTCAGAAGTGAAGAAAGGTATGGAAACAATACAAAATGAATTGCAAGGAACGCAGCAGAGAGTTAAAACAGTAGAAGGAGCGATGGAGAACTTAGCAGACACGCAACAAACGGAGATGAGACTGATGAGGGGAAGGATGGCGGTTGCGGAAAGTAAACACATGGAAAAGCAGCTCAGATTTCGCGGTTTGCCGGAGACAGAAGGAAAGACAGCGCAAGAACAGATGACTGAGGTGTTAGCTGAATACCTGGGGAAGGAGGAGGAGGAAGTTGTGGCTATCCTCGATGTGGCATATCGCGTGAATTCGAGAATTGCAACCCAGAGGAAAGTACCAAGAGATGTGATTGTGCAATTTACAACACGAAACATGAAAGAGAAGATTGTGACTAAACAGTTTCAAGATCCATTGGAGATCGATGGCAAGACAATTATCATAATGAAGGAATTACCCAGATCAGTGTTATTAGATCGGAAAAAATATAAAGCGCTAATCCAGATGTTGAAGGACATGAAAATCAGGTACAGATGGGAGCTTCCAGAAGGTTTGTCCTTTGAATTTGGAGGTGCCAAAAAGCGCATTAGATCTGAGCGGGAGATGGAGCGATTTATAAGGGACAATGAAAAAGACTTACCAACAAGATTATGAGTATGGAGTGTAAAGTATTATCTTGGAATGTAAATGGACTAAACTCACCGAATAAGAGGAAAAATATCTTCCACTGGCTATTAAAACAAAAATGTGACATTGTTTGCTTGCAAGAGACTCATATTCGAAAGCAGGATGTAAAATATTTAAAATTGGGAAAATTGGGCAAGGAATTTGTAGCGGCCTCAAGCAAGAAAAAAAGAGGAGTGGTGTTGTATGTAAAAGAGGAGCTACAGCCAAAATTTGTAATGAAAGATGTGGAAGCCAGATTTGTAGCAGTGGAATGTATTTGGAATTTAAAGAGAGTGTTGGTAGTCGGAGTTTATGCGCCTAACGGTGCAAAAGAAAGCTTCTTTGAGGATTTGAGGAAGCATTTAGACGATCTTTCATATGACCAGATAATTCTTGCTGGAGACTTCAATGGAGTGACAGACTTGGAATTAGATAAAAAGACAATAACGGCACAAAAGAAAAGAGGATTATTACCAAAGCTCTTTTTTGAGTTGATTCAACAAGAGACTCTCGAAGATGTATGGAGGAGAGAATATCCCAAAAGCAGACAGTTTACTTTTTATTCTGCAAGGCACTCTACATTATCAAGAATTGACATGATCTGGGCCTCAAAAGACTTAGCGTTATGGACTAAGGAGGTAGAAATAATGCCGATGATAGGCTCAGATCATAACCCAATTATGTGGAAATTAGGGAAAAGGAGAAAAAGGAAAGCATGGAGAATAAATGAGGACTTGCTACAAGAAGGTGAGAACATGGAGATATTGAGAAGAGAGACAAAGTTCTTCATACAGTATAATGTGAACAAAGAAGTACCAACTGACAAAGTTTGGGATGCTTATAAGGCGGTTATAAGGGGCATACTAATGGACTTAAATGGTAGAGCAAGAAAGAAAAAAGAGGAAAAAAGACAAGAGATTGAGGAGAAAATAAAAGCCAAAGAAATACAGCTAAAAAAGAGACCAGGGAAAAAGAAATTATATCAGGAAATTAAAATACTTCAAGAACAGCTAACAGCAATGAGTAATAAAGAATTGGAGTGGAATCTTAAAAGACTGAATCAGAAAGCATTTGAAGGTGCAAATAAACCTGGGAAGTACCTGGCATGGCAATTGAAGAAGAGAAGGGAAAAGAAAATAATAAACAAAATTTGTGAAGACAACAAAATGTATTTGGAACAGTCTACCATTAGTAGAGCCTTTTATAAATTCTACGCTAAGCTGTACAATAAGAAAGAAGTAAATAAAGAATCAATAGCGTCATATTTGGAGAAAACGAAACTTCCAGAAATCTCGGAAGCTTGGAGAAATAAATTGAACAGTGAAGTAACGGACGAGGAAATAAGTAAGGCAATACAATCTGCAAATCTAGGAAAGGCGCCAGGGCCAGATGGACTTACGGCTAAATTTTATAAGACAATGGCCAATGAACTGGCACCATTCCTAAAAGAGGTGATCAATGGAGTTTTAAGGGATCAAAGGATTCCAGACACCTGGAGTGAAGCGAACATATCACTGATCCCAAAAGAGGGCCAAGACTTGACTAATGTGAAAAATTACAGACCGATATTGTTACTTAACAATGACTATAAAATCTTTGCGAAGATACTGGCGGAGAGACTGAAGGGGTGGCTCTCGGAAATCATAGAGGAGGAACAAGCAGGTTTTTTGCCAGACAGACAAATCAGAGACAATTTAAGGACAGTGATTAATGCTATTGAATATTATGACAAGCGTTGTGACAAAGAGGTTGGTTTCTTCTTTGTTGATGCTGAAAAGGCGTTTGACAATTTAAACTGGGATTTTATGTTTGCCACTATGGAAAAGCTACAACTGGGAGAAAGATTCATCAGAGCAATTAAGGAAATCTACAGAGACCAGACTGCAGCAATTGTGGTGAATGATGAATTGACTAAGAAATTGACTATTAGTAAAGGAACAAGACAAGGTTGCCCGTTGTCTCCACTGTTGTTCATTTTAGTATTGGAGATCCTGATGATACAAATACGACAAGACGAGGAAATTCGAGGAATAAAAATTAACGACTATTCATACAAGGTCAGAGCATTTGCGGATGATATAATGTTAATTGTAGAGGACCCACTGGAGAACATGCCAAAAGTGATTGATAAGATTAAGGAGTTTGGAGACTTGGCAGGTTTCTATATTAACAAAAAGAAATCAAAGATACTATGTAAAAACATGACTAAGCAGAAACAACAATTGTTAATGGAAATAACGGACTGTGAAGTAACAAGTAAGGTGAAATATTTGGGAATTGAACTGACTGCAAAGAACATAGACTTATTTAAAAACAATTATGAAAAACTATGGATTCAGATAGAGAGAGACTTGATTAAATGGAACAGGCTGAATCTGTCATGGTTGGGTAGGATTGCAGCAGTTAAGATGAATGTGTTACCAAGAGTAATGTTTTTGCTACAGACAATACCAATCATCAGAGACTCTAAACAATTTGAAAAATGGCAGAGGAAATTATCAGATTTTGTATGGGCAGGCAAGAAGCCTCGAGTGAAAATGAAAGTTTTACAAGATGCAAAGGAAAGAGGCGGAATGCAACTGCCCAATCTGAGACTCTATCACGATGCAATCTGCCTAGTGTGGCTGAAAGAGTGGATGACATTAAAGAACAAGAAATTATTAGCCCTAGAGGGATACAAAAAAATATTTGGATGGCACGCATACCTATGGCACGATAAAGTAAAGGTCAACTCGATGTTCCTGCATCATTTTATACGGAGAAGTCTATATACAATCTGGAAGAAGTACAGAATTTATCTACAAGAAGGAACTCCTTTGTGGGTAGTTCCATATGAGGTGATAGACCCGAGAGCTGTTGATAATGAACAACAATGTTTAACTTATAAAGAAATAACTAGAATTGAACTATCTAAACTCAGAATAAAGACGCAAGAGGAACTATCACCTCATTACGATTGGTTCCAGTATAGACAGATCAGAGACTTATATAATTCGGACTCTGTAAAGGGAGGTATACGAATAGAGAATTCGGAACTAGAGCAGACCCTTCTTAAAGAAGATAAGAAAAGAATATCTAAGGTATACCAAGTACTGTTGAAATGGTATACTGAGGATGAGACAGTTAAAACACAAATGGTGAAATGGGCTATAAATTTTAACAAAGAAATAACAATGGAGGCATGGGAATACTTGTGGAAGACTACAATGAAGACAACGACATGTACTAGCATTAAAGAGAACATTTACAAAATGATTTATCGTTGGTACATGACACCAAAGAAGATTGCGCTAGGGAATTTGAATATTTCTAATAAATGCTGGAAATGTAGGAAGCATGAGGGCTCCCTCTATCATATGTGGTGGTCGTGTGAGGTAGCTAGGCAGTACTGGGGGGAAATAATAAGGGAAATGAGTGAAATTTTACAATTTCAAATTAATAAGAACCCAGAATTCCTGCTACTAAACTTGGGAATGGAGGGAATTCCAGCCCATCATAGGACATTGATATTTTATATGACGGCAGCGGCTAGACTTTTATATGCGCAAAAATGGAAAGTACAAGAAGTGCCAACCATTGAAGATTGGATTTACAAATTGCTGTATATGGCTGAAATAGACAAGATGACAAGAAAACTGAGAAATCTGGACTCAGGGCAGTTTAACACAGATTGGGAGAAGCTGAAACAATATTTGGAGAAGAAATGGGAGGTGGGAGGAAAACTGTGGCAGTTTGAGAACTACTGATGTATAATAAAGTGCAGAGGAGGGTGACTTTACCGGGGGGGAGAAGAGATAAAAGTGAATCTATAAGCAGTTAGATTAATAGATGGATATATATATAGACATATGAAGGCTAACAAATAGAACATTGATAGAAAATAATTAATTATAAGGATTAAATATAAGGATTGTGTAACCAATAATATTTTCTTTCTTTGGTAAGATCTGTATAATGCACCAAACTGAATGTCTAAGGATAAAGATGAGTCAAATTGATTGACTATATGATGAGAGTTATATTGAGTTATATTGAATTATTATAAGAAGATAGTAATATATGGAGTATAAGTTAAATTGTTTGACTTAAATGAATGTATGATTTACATGGTTTATGGTTTATAGAAATATTTGAACTATAGAAATTGGGATAAATTGTTTATCCAAGATGGAAATAAGGACTTACAGTTTGGGTATAGAATATTAAAAATAGTTAAGGATGTACTGCTTAGAATAAAGGAGAATATATATTTGTTTTAGATAGAGGAATCAAATAAAAGTAAGGGAAAAGGGACAAGGGGTTGGAAAGCTGTTGGAAGTCAATAAAAGGGGGGGAAAGGGAGGGGGTTAGAAATGAAAAATTGGGGATAATTGAATGTAATGTAAAAATAATGGATTCTAACCCAATAATTTTTTTTTTTTCAAAAAAAAAAAAAGAATTATATAGGATACTGTCCCGGACCCTCTTAGATGAAAACTCGATAACAATCTCGCGAGGCAGCTGCCGCTTCATTGCATATTTTGAAGATGCCCGACGGACTCCCAAAATGGCGCTTTTCACTTCTTCTTTAGTTGCCCTCGCAGGTGTCGCTAAAAGTTCCGAGGCGAGATCCCACAAATCCTCATTTTCCTCCTCTTTAACATTCTGGAGACGCAAAATGGTTTGTGTTCGCTCCACTTGCAGTCCGATCAGCTGGTTTTCCACCAACTTTAATTCCCTGTTTGTTGCTCTCGTAAGTGACGCACTTTCCCGGGCAGACTTCTCTGCCCCCCCCCCGCTGCTTCTTTAATGGCTTTCACATCGCTTTCAATTAAGCCCACCCTTTGATCTGTTTCATTCAGCTTGTCAACAAAGGGTTTTATGGCTTCCATAACCGCTCTTTTAACCAGTTCCTCAAGCGTCTCGCCCCTCTGCAAGGCAGCCGTAACTGACTTGCCAAGAGCAGGACTCTGCTTTTTCGCTGCCATTTTAGGGGGGGGGGAACTGCCAATCTTCCGAGACTCTATGGGGGGGGGGGAGAAATCCGAGTCTTCTAACCTTCAGACCCCCCCACTCCTCACATACGCTTGTAGTAACAGAAGGGATTCGCTTACTTGCAGGCTTTCGCCTAATCCTGTTCCTTGCCGTTTTCCATAGCCCGGCAGCACACTAGGTGCTGCGCTCGTCTGCCGGCCTCCATAGGGACAAACGGGCAATTTACCCCCTGCCTCGATCTGTCAGAGGGCTCTTCCCGCCGCACCCCGGACTCAGACTCCCTGCCTGAGAGTCTGGGGGCTAACCTTTGCAGATCAGCCGCCCGGCCAGACGGCTCGGCCGCTTCTTCTCGGACCTGCCGAGAGGAGCGTCCGACATGGCTGCGAAAACGAAACCGAATCCTGAAGGGGTATATAAATTGAATGTTATTATTTTCATATTAATTCCTAAACACCCTATTTTTGTAATTATTATGACTGATAACAAAAGAAACATGCAAGTCTAGTGGGTAGCTACTCTTCTTCACAATGAAAATGGTTCAAAATATCCTGTAACCTGAGAAGGAGACTCAAGAGAGCTACTCCCTCTGGAGATGTTGCAGCAGTGCCACCAAGAACCAGTCACACTGCAGCTTTCTTGTGGCTCTTTTGCAGGCTATGGTGTTCTTTGTACTGGGAGACAGATGGCCACTCTGTCTCTTTTTTCTCCAAAATTTCTTTCACCTCATAACTCTTTTTCCCTTTAGAACCCTCCTATAGCTTCCTCTCAGGGACACAATACCTCCCCACCCCCAAACTTCAAGGGAGGATCAAACCCTTAGGGTTACAGATAATGTGTTGATCTCCCCTACAATTCTCTCAGCAGAGCTGCTTTTCAAAGATAAGAGGCAAATGGGTTAAAGCTGACTGCAACCTAAAAGTGCACTGTTATATTTTAAAAAGAGATTTTTAAAAAACCCTCTCAGCTTATACAAACCTTTTATGCAATGTCTTCTTTTTCATTCCCACAGGAGCAGTAAATCATCCATAATAACAATAAAGCAAATGAAACAGGCCCCACTGTGGAAACCACAAATGTCAGCTATTGATCTGTGTGCTTTCTCTTCTCTCTGTGCTCTTGTAAACGAGTTTCTTCTTTATATTTTTTGCAAGATTTTGTTGATAAAAGAAACAGCTTTAAAGTTCATCTTTTGAGAAAATTTTGAAGTATATTTTTTTCCTCCAGGTGACCAAAGGTTTGCCATTTTGTTATTTAATGTCCAGTGTGGCTACATCAGACTTTATCATATCCATTGTAATGGGATTATTGAAGCTAAAGAAATAGAACAATTCTATATAGAGGTACTCTGGTCTAAGCCCACTGATTTTAAGAGGTTTAGATGGTAAGTACTCTGTGCAGGATTGCACTGAATCCTTTAGAACAATAAGAAACACAAATATCTGTATCAAAAATATAGAAATAGAAATAATAAGTATGTTGAAAGAGTTTGCCTATCAAACTGACTAGAACAGTAGATATTTCTGTTGTTTCTGTTACCACCTACACTGTGGAATGAAGGAGACTAAACTGATTGATTTGTTGAACAGCCTCACTATAAATCAAAAACAAACTCTGCAATTCTGAGCTTCCTCAGTCTAATAATGTAGTGAAAGAGTGAAGGAAAGCTTTCAAAGAGAGAAGGATCAGCAATAGTCTCCATCGAATGTGTTAGTTTACTGCATGAAATGAGGGGTTTTTTTTCTGTGAGAAGTATTAAGAATATGACCCCTCAACCTATAGTATGGGGCAGTACTGTCCTGTCAACAATTCCACATATGCTGTATTCACCTTTCCTTTGTAGTATGGAAGATACTGAGGAGCAACTCCACCCTGCTGCACTTGAATACTGTCTGAATCCACATGCCATTAGACAGTGGCTCCTCCTCATTGTCAGAATTGCTCTTGACAGGCCAGAAAACTGGGCTAAAACTAACAAAACAAATTTCAACAGAAATGAATGTAAAGTTCTGCATTCAGGTAGGAAAAAATTGAAGGCATAATTGTTGGATGGGGAGACTTGTCTTGGCAGTTGTACATGTGAAAAAGATCTAGGAGTCTTGCAGTGAAATCCTAAGCAGAGTTACTCCAATCTAAGCCCATTGATATCAATGAGCTTAGACTGGAGTAACTCTACTTAGGATTTCACTAAAAGTAGACCATACACTGGATATGAGTCAGCAGGAGTGTGATGTGGTAGCTAAAAAGGCGAATGTGATTTTAGGCTATATCAACAGAATTATAGTGTGCAGATTGCCCCGCTAGTCGGAATGAGAGACAGACACAGTATTTTGGGATATAAAAATGGGCCGCTTTATTAACTTAATAACAAACAAACATCAACTACGACAAGGGCCTAACTAGCGGTACAGGTCAGGCCCTGGGGTCACTCCGTACCCCGCCCCGACCTGTCTGGGCGAGACACCTGCTGCCCTGCGTGCGAGCCATCCATCCAATGGTTGGGACCCGGCCTGGCCAGGCAAAGTGGTTCACCCCTGTAAAGCTCCCCCACCCGGCCGTACGGCAGTGGGGGGAGACTGGCTTGTCCAGGGGTTCCCCACCCAGGGTGTCTAACCATGCAATAGGGCTGTACAGCAGCCAGCTGCTTCTGGCAGACCCCAATTCCCCACCAATGGGGAGGTGCCAAGGGTGCTCACCGGCCCGCTACAGATTCTTCCCTAACTAACATCCTGCCACCCGTGGCATTAACTCAGGCCCACCGAGCCAATTACCGACCATTCTCACAGTGCGAGGTAGGCGAAAAAACTCCAGCCCCAAGGCCAATCAGGGGCTGTGAGCGAAAAATTCCTACCTGGCCCCAATAATGGCGACTGGCTAATCCCGCACTGCAATAGGGTGAGGTGGGTGGGCCGAGCATGAGGCAAGACTGGAGCCAAAGGGGGGTGGAGAAGCCAGCAAACGCTGCAAGACTCCACCCCCCGCGGCTAAGCCCCATATGCAGGGCACGCAGTCAGCCTCCATCCTTCCAGTGAGGCAAAGGACTGCCATCTGCCTAAATAGCAATGCCATTGGCAAGGTTGGCAGGATTATGTGAAGCAAAGGTATCAATTTATTATGCTGTAGTTAGACTTAACTTGAAGGACTGTGTTCAGTTTTGAGCACCACAGTTTAAGAAGGATGTTGACAAGCTGGAACGTGTCCAAAGGAGGGCAACAAAGATAGGGAAAGATTTGGAGACCAAGTCCTGTGAGGAAAGGCTGAAGGAGCTGGGAATGTTTATTCTGGAGAGGAGGTTGCTAAGAGACTATATGAAAGCCCTTTTCAAGTATTTGAGGGGCTGTCACATAAAGGATGAAATCGAGTTGTTTTTGTTGCCTCAGAGGGTTGGACCCACTAAATCAAAAGAGTTTTCAGGTAAACGCTAGGAGGAACTTTGTGACAGAGCAATTCCTCAGTGGAACAGGCTTCCTTGAGAGGTGATGGGCTCTTCTTCCTTGGAGGTATTTAAGAAGAAGCTAAATGGCCACCTGACAGTAAAGATGATTCAATGACTCAATATGAATTCAGGCAGATTGGGAGAGGAAGGGCATGAAAGTATGAGCCAGCGTTAGACTCTAGTGGCCCTTTCTTATACACCTGGAGTAATGTCGATTGCCACTTTGGGGTAAGGAAGGGATTTTCCTCCAGGCAAGATTGGTTGGGGATCCTGGAGGGTTTTGTGCCGCCTTCTGGGCATAGAGCAAAGGTTGCTGTGGGAGTGAAAGGAGGAAGTATCTGTGCATTTCCTGTTTTGTGCAGGAGTTGGATAGATGATCCTTGAGGTACCTTCCAGTTCTATGCAATCTGCTTGCATATTAAATGAATAGTTCTATTGTATTTGTTATCTGCCTTGAGTCTCAGTGAATAAGGCAGGCTATGAATGAAAATAAATAAAAGGTCTGTTTTATTATTGTTGTTGTATGTTCCCTACTAAAGTCTGTTGCTGAATCATGTGTTTTATGCTGTTTTACATTCCTAGTGGGCTCTTTTCTTGTTGTACTGCTGATTTTAAAACAGAATGTTTTGCTTTTTATTTTTATGATTTGTTTTTACCTTATGATTATGAACTGCCTGAAACAGGTCTCTGGACAAGAAGTATATAAATTTTGCAATCTAACAACTATACTTCTATAATCATAGCATTCCTTAGCTTAAAAGAACCTGAAGGTCTCTGTATTGTAGGTCCACTTTGTATAGGTCCATTGCCTGTAATATGGCAAGATTCTCAGATGAATCCAAATATTCTTAACCAGCAATAAGGCCTGTTGTTTGGGAAAATACAATGGGCCCTAGCAATGCTCCCCCCGCACCTCCCCCCATGGCATCAGTTGAGGGGGGATTGGGGAAGAGATCAGGGACTCCCTCCTCCTTTGGCCCCTTGACAGCTGCTCAGCTTATGCATGGCCCTCCCAAGGCCCCGTGAAGGTGGCAGGGAGCCCCAGCCTCCCAGCCACTGTGGGACCTTGGGAGAGCCTTGCCACCATGCTTAATCTTCCAGGTCTGGAGGTCCCGAGAAGACAGTGAGGAGGCAAACCAATTTGCCCCCAACTCCTTCTTATCCCCGCATACTGCACCTTCACAGGGATAAGGAGTAAGTTGTCGGTTTGCCTTTTATATAGTAGGATAGCGTTAGTATAAACATTTTTACTATAATGTTTTCCCAAGCTGACACTGGGAAAAGATCAAAGTGATTCAAGATATGAATGGTCCAAGGGTAAGAAATAAGTTTAGTAAAAGACTCAAATATTTCAGTCAAATGAACAATATTATGTGATAGATTAAAGAACAAATGAATTCTACAGGATCACCAACCACACTGATGTGATCAAAAATTCTTGGAATATAGTGATCAAGTTGGACCATTAGCCTAGGTCCAGCATATGTCAATTCAGCACCACGATACCTGATTTAACTCTGCTTATATCCCTTACTCCTCCTGGTTACTTTTTAAAAAAATGCCTGGCTTAGATTTTGCCACCCTAGTCAGAATGAAGAGGCAGACACCAATTTTGGATTTAAGGGCCACTTTATTAACTGTATACAGCAACAATAACAACAGCAGCAAGGGCCTAAAGCGGTACAGGTCAGGTCACGGGGTCCACCATGGACCTCCGCCCTGACCTGTCTGGGTGAGCCCCAAAGCCCCGGGTGCGACCCATCCACTGGTTGGTATGGATCCGGCCGGCCAGGCAAATTTGGTCACCCCCCTATTGAGCTCCTAACACCTCAGCCATATAATAGTGAGGGAAAGACTCGCAAGCGGGGGTTCCCGAATGCAGCCTGCCCCTGCCACTGGCAGCCATAAAAGCAGTACCAGGCCTTCGGGCATGCCCCTCTTCCCACTAATGGGGAAGCGCCAAGGGTGTTCACTGGCCCACACCCTATCGTAAACCCAAACCTGCGACCCATCCACTGGTTGGTGCGGATCCGGCCGGCCAGGCAAATTTGGTCATCCCCCTATTGAGCTCCTAACACCTCAGCCGTATAATAGTGAGGGAAGGACTCGCAAGCGGGGGTTCCTGAATGCAGCCTGCCCCTGCCACTGGCAGCCATAAAAGCAGTACCAGGCCTTCGGGCATGCCCCTCTTCCCACTAATGGGGAAGCGCCAAGGGTGTTCACTGGCCCACACCCTATCGTAAACCCAAACCTGCCATGGCACTGCTAACAGGCGCCACCCTGAGCCAATAACCTCAAACCCCAGCATCGGTGCAAGGTAGGCGAAAAACCCATCTTCCTAGCACCAAATTGGAAAGAAGGGAAAAAATTCCTACCTGGCTCTGATAACAGCAGCCGGCTAATCCTGCACCAATATAGGGTGAGGAAGGTGGGCCGAGCGAGAAACAGCAACTGCAGCTGGGCAGGGCAGAGCAGAGCAGCCTCCTAAGGCTCTTGCTCCGCCCAGCCCCAGCCAACCCTGTGTATGGAAGGAGGGAGGGGTGTTGCCTACCTCCTTCCAGGGCAGCAAAGAACGGCTCCCAGCCCGAGCACATTGCTGTGTGCTGAGTAAGTGCCGCATTGCTAAGCATATTCATTATAGATGTTAGGATTTTGAATTGAATATGTAAATGAAATATTTTGTAAGCAGCAGTGAATTACTGTGAATTTCCTCTCCATTGCACTATATCAGACAGTCAGAAAATGTAGAGCTTCCTCAAAAAAACCCCTAATAATTTCTCAAGTTCTTTTGATGTGTACAAGAAATGTATTAACAAAGGATTTACAGCACACATGAACTGCCTTCTGAAAGATACATTATACTTGCAGCTGGCACCTGGCATGTATAACAGCTGTCCCAATAGTATCCATTGACTATAGGTGTCATCCTGGCAACATTTTAACATTTAAAAGCATCTGTTTCTCATTTAATTCCTGTATTCAGTTGACTGATCTGCATTATGTGTTAGTTTAGACTGTTTCATTTATTATTTATTGCTCACAGATGTTGAAAGTAAACAGAAGTTCTGCATACGGCACCCTACATTACTTGCAGTATTATCGATTCACTGAGAGTAAATAACAGCTATTTTAGCATGGCACTTCAGGACAACTTTCAAGCTGATCTTACAACACACCGATGAATGGATTAAAGGCTTAAGACATCTGAAGTTCTTATTGAAAACCTGTCATTAATGACTTGTTTGCATAGTGACTGCTTACAGCGTGCATTGATTTAGTGAACATCACTGAGCCCTGAGTTCCGAGTATTGTTCTACTTGAGACACAGTCAGAGGCTTGAAGGTGATGCTAGCAATAAGCCAATCATTGGGACTTTGCAATCATTTGCATATCCTTTATAAAATAGACAGAGTCAAGCAAAACTTCAAGAAAGATGGAAAGTCTGGCAGAGTCGAAAAAAGAAAAGAAAATGTCACCTTGTCAGCTAGTAGTATAGATAAATCTAAGACTCTTCCATAGGCAGGTTTAAAGAAAGGTATATCTCATACAAAGTAATTCCACAAGCAAAACTGTAATGTGATGGAATTTGAATTTTGAAAGTGCCTTTTGCATCATTTACAAATATAGGTTGCTGCTCTGGAAGACAGAGGGAGTTGAGGGAATGTGTGATAAAAGAGAGGCTTTGAAGATGACACATTGACTAAAATGGTAGGATGGGGAAGGGGTGGGGGTGAACATTTCCCATTAAGTGGCCCTTGTAATGCACTTGTATTCAGAACAATTCTCTTGCAAGATTAAGATGAAAGAATATACTTAGCACCATAACAGTTAGGCTGATTTTGTATGGAAATGATATAAACCAAACTCTAGTTTTTGTTAATCTCCATTCTCGCGTAGTTTGTAGATCTGATTGTCTGATTTATGTTACAAGTTAGAAAAGAAGAGGTTGCAGAAACAAGAAACTTTGGATTCTGATTTCCTGATAAATAGCTGAATCATAACTCACGATCCATCTTATCAGGGTATGCAAAATGAAGCCAACTAGCTGGAAATACACCCAGAAATCTCTGTTTCATTTGATAAAGCTGTTTCTGGAACAGTGAACCAAATCTGCGAAACAAGTTATAACAGCACACTCCTACCATAAAAGTTTGTGTTTTTGTTTTAGTTCGTATCTTGCACACAGGGAATGAACTCTCATGGCAGTGCCTAGTTTTCCATAACAGCATTCATCAACTGGATCCCAAGGGGAGAAAGCCTTTAGGCTATTAATTAACTCTATTGGCTGGAAGGGGTAATGTCATGCAAAATGCATGAGTGCATCCTTTTTACATTGCTATCTGGGCAATGGCACTGTCTCCCTGCCAATTAGGTCCTCGCAAAGGGAGACCCTTCCCCTCCTCACCAATCAGCTTTGGAAATTTTGGAAGTGGGAATATGCAGATTTCAATCATTAGCTGCAATTTGAAAGACACTTCCCTGGGAGTAAGCACTATTGAATAACATGGAACTTACCTCTGAGTAGACCTGCTTGGGAGGGGGGTCATTTTGCTTTTTTTGCAGCATTACTGAGGCATTGGTCTGTCTCCTCAGTCCCCATCAAGGCTCTTGGACGGTTGCTGTGAGGAAAACGGGGCAAATACAAGTGGTCTGTTCTATCAATCAGACTTGATTAAAGCACTGGAAGATTTCAATCATAGGCTGCAATTCTAAAGATACTTACCTGGGAGTAAATACAAGGAAACATGGCAGCAAAAGCAATAATTTATTGGCACTATTAAAAAGGCAGGGGGGAAATGAACATAAAGTAGGATTGTTTTTAATACCACTGGTGCTGCCATCCATCAACTCCTCTGCTAGCCAGTTTCTTGCCATGGTGCACACCCATCCACAATCACCTTCTTCAGGGTCCATTGTTGTCTTTGTAGTGTAATTGGGGTAAAACTTGGTTGATCAATAGTTTAAAAAGAGGATTGTATTAGGTGCAATTTTGATGCCTTTTAAATACAAAAACAGTTGCCCCAAAGAGCCTGCAAGCCTTCATTGCATAGAATGGGGCCCAAACTCATGATAATGGAAAGAACCCATACAGATTAGATCCGAGCTGGCAATGCCCCACCCAGAAAGGCTAATTTTTCCTTCTGATTCTTGTATAGTATATTAAATAACCAATTTAGCATGAAAATATTTAGACCTGTTGCATCATTAAAACAGGTCTTTACCACCATTCTAAGAAATGAAGAACTATATAATTGCAAAATAGCTGTTTTCCCTTTGGAATAGCAAGGGGCACCCAAATGTGGTGCAAGGGGAGCAGAGAGATTTTTTAAAAGGGATCTGTGGTGGCACTCAGCAGATTTGTCTCCTTTGTGTTGCTTTAAAGTCCAGTGTCCATAGATTACAGAATAAACAGCCTCCAAAGATTACTCAGTCCATTATTTGAAGAAGATTGTGAAATGAAGGTTTCAGTGGTGGAGGAGTTAATTTTCACTGCTCCATATCCAGCCCCCAGCTCCAGGTTGCACCTTCCATTCTGAAAAACTCTTTTACCCCATTTGAAGATGATTTGAGCACTGTCAGCACATTTGTTATGTAAATTGAAAGGCCTAATCTTGTAGCACACCGTTATATATTTGTCCCACTTGTCCCCTTTTTTGTCCCCTTCTTTTCTGTATTAACTTTTTGATTTAATAAAATAAAAAATAGATTTTTTAAAAAAGAAAAGAGTTTATCTCCAGATGGCTAGAATTAGCTTTGGCCAGCAGAATCTTGGGCAATCACTCACTTGAACTTTTGGTATAGAAGAGAAGGAAGAATTATAAGGAAAATTCAACTTTCTTCATGTTTGTGTTCATGTGAGTGAGGAGAAAGAAACTTCTCATGTTGAATCTGATTAAAAACCAGGGAAGGGAGAGGAAGAATGAACAGATTGCCTCAGTTAAGGATTTTGATTAAGTGACAATTTTTTTGTGTGATTGGAAATAAATGAATCAATCTTGCATCAGTTCATTAAGAAACTGGTGGTGAGAGGGCCTAAAATGTGTAAATTGGGAAAGCTATTGGAATGACTTTTGTTTACAAAAAATAAGCTGTCCTGGTTCTAGCAGCTGTAGGAGAAAATGAATTTCTATCAAGGATGAATAACTTTTAAACTGTTTCAAAACCAGTGTGGGTTCTGCAATATTTGAGAGTGCCATCCTCATTCAGATTTCACAAGATCCTCTTATAGTGGTTATTCCTAGTAGTCTTAACAGTACAATTCTAAACAGAGTTATGCCAGTCTAAGACCATTGAAATCAATGGTCCCAGACTGGAGTAACTCTGCTTAGGATTGCACTGTAAGGTTCTTTCCATTTATGTTTTAGTTCTTAGTTCTTGAGTACAAACTGAACAAATGCATAAATAAAAATAAGAAAATCATGAAAAATATCATGATTAGGGGTGCCAGACCCCCAGTGGGGGCGGGGGGTCACCTGCCCTCACCCCCACACCCCACCCCCACTTACCTGGCCAGTGGGGGGGCACCCTCACCCTCCGAGCATGCTCCCCTGCAGAGCTGCACGCTCTCACGGATTGGGCCCATTTGGGGCCCATTTTGAGCTGCTGCAGAGCATGGGAGCTCTCCTGTGTGCCACAGCATCCCAAAACGGGCCCAATCCATGCCAAAACAGCCATGGATCGGGCCCATTTTGGTGTGGATCAGGCCCATTTTGGGACGCTGTGACGTGCAGGAGAGCTCTTGTGCTCTGCAGTAGCTCATAATGGGCCCAATCCAGGTGAAAACGGGCCTGTTTTGAGGCACTGTGGAGCGCAGGAGTGCTCCTGTGCTCCGCAGCACCTCAAAACAGCCCCAATCTGTGGGCGTAATTTGAGCCACTGTGGAGTGCAGGAGTGTTCCTGTGCTCCACAGCAGCCCCCAATGTGAGCCCCTGCGGAGTGTGGGTGCACTGGGTGTGTGTGCACAGCTTGATGATGTCACTTCCAGGAAGTTATGTCATTGCGCTTTGCAGGAGCATGTGCTTTCCATGCGTGCACCCCCCCTGGCAGGACAGAGGTAAGAGCCAGGCCCAGATCCCCCGCTGGAAGCTTGAGGGGGCCTCGCAAGCCTAATCACGATTGAAGAGTAATTTTCAGAAATTGGTTGAAAATGAAAACAGGAGAGGGAGGACTTTGATAGGAAGAGCAGTTTTCTAGGAGTTATTTATATAATAATTGCAAATCTGTTTTCTTTGAGTTATTTATGTATTAATTGCAAGCCACTTTGAGCAAGACTCTGAAGGGCAACCCCCCCCCCCAATAAATAAACAGAGTCTGACACTGGAAGAAGTCCTCTAAGAAAACAAACGGATTAAAATGAAACAAAACTGAAGAAATTGATCTAAAAACAGTTAAGACAGAAAAGGCAAAAAAATATAGCTGTGCAGTTCAGGTTCAAGTACCAAAATGGTTGCAATGTGAGAGGGACAAAAGTGCATCAGATCACCAAGCTGTGGGCCTGGTTATGATTGGACCTCTGTGGCATTTTTAAATTCTTTAAAATGATGGTTGTCATGTCTCATTTGGCCTGGAGACAGCAGCTAAAGCTTAATCTATAGTGTTTTTTTTTTCTCCACAGAGTTTAACTCTCATGTATAAATAATATGCAGCTGGATCATATTAACTTTTCCTCTGGTACAAAAAGGACAATTCCCCACCTCTGAAAATGCTATGCTGGTGATCTTGGGACTAGGGGTGTGCAATTCGATAATCAGTTTACCGGAAAAAAACCGAAACATACCGGTTTCGGTTTGTTTTGGTATTACCGAAATGTTTCATGATTACCGAAATGTTTCGGTATTACTGAAACATTTCGGTATGTTTCGGTAATCGTTTCGGTATTTCGGCTTGTTTCAGTAATGCATTTCAATGGGAAAAAGCCTCCCCAGGATTCCCTGAAGCCTGGGGGAGGCATTTTCCCACTGAATCTAGCCAAACTTGGTGTGTACCTTCCTCTAACTCCTCTCTAACAACTCCCCAAGTTTCAGACAGATTGGACTTCGGGGGGCATGTTATGGCCCCCCAAACCAGGTCCCCCTATCCTCGCCTATAAAGGGAAAGGTTTTCGCTTGCTGCTGCTAATCTCTTATTTTGTGCTTCCTGCTGCTGATCTTCATTATTTCCTATGGGGGGAAAATGAAGAGGCAGGCTTGTTTTGCCAGGGGTGGCATTTTGCTTGCAAAATGCCCCCAACCCTCAGGGGCCCTTCTCCCACCTTTCCTCCCACCCCCCACCAAGGCTCAGCCAGCTCCCACTTGGGGGGCCTCCCAAAGTAGGTGCTCTCCCCCCCTTCTTCACTATTTCCAGCTGGGAAATAACAGAGGCTTGTCTTGCCAGGGGTGGCATTTTGCATGCAAAATGCCCCCCAACCCTCAGAGGCCCTTCTCCCACCTTTCCTCCCACCCCTCACTGAGGCTCAGCCAGCTCCCACTTGGGGGGGGCATTTCATGGCCTCCCCAAGTAGGTGCTCTCAGCCCCCAAAGTCCACCCCCTACAGCCCCACACATACCCAATTCCCCCCAGCTGCCACACAGACCCAAATCCCCACATTAGCCCCTCACAGACCCAAATCCACCCCCAGTAGCCCCACACCCATAACCCCAGGAACAGGCTGGCCAGCCCTCCCCCTTTGTTCCCTATGCTGGGAACTTCTAAACTCTCTTTCCCAGGGCAATTCTGCACAGCCCCGGGGTGCCACAATGGTGGGCACACTTCTGAGTGCCAGCTTGTCCCTGTGAAAGAGCACCTGAACCACAGACACCCTCCCTCAAATTCCCCCACCACCTACAGAGATGGCTGGCCAGCCAGCCCCATTGTTCCCTATGATGGGAACCAACTGCACAACAAAGAATAAAACACGAACAACACAAAATAAAGTTTTAAAAAATATTTTCTCACTTTCAAAGTACAAGTAGGCAAAGCATTATGACACATTACACCAGCAGTCCCCCACACAGAAAAATAACACAACTCACTTAACATCAGAGAATCAAAAAAACACAATTCCTGTCAAAAACACTTTATTTCTTGAACAGCTTTAGGTTACACAGCAGGGGGGCACACCAAAGGGTATGCCAGCAGTATCTTACACAAAAATAACACAACTCACTTCATATTAAAGAATCACCCCAAAAAACAGTTGCTTTCAAAAACACTTTATTTCTTTAACTGCTTTAGGTTACACAGTAGGAGGGCACAACAGGGCATGAAAGCAGTGCACCACACAAAATAATACAACCCACTTCACCGTTTTTGACAGCAATTGTGTTTTGGTGATTCTCTGATGTGAAGTGAGTTGTGTTATTTTTGTGTAGTAGACTGCTTTTACGCCCTGTTATGCCTTCCTACTGCGTAACCTAAAGCAGTTAAAGAAATAAAGTGCTTTTGACAGCAATTTTTTTGGGTTATGCTTTAATGTGAAGTGAGTTGTGTTATTTTTGCCACGCCCTTTGGTGTGCCCCCCTGCTGTGTAACCTAAAGCTGTTCAAGAAATAAAGTGTTTTTGACAGGAATTGTGTTTTTGTGATTCTCTGATGTTAAGTGAGTTGTGTTATTTTTGTGAGGTGGAATGCTGGAATGCCCTTTGGTGTGCCCCCCTGCTGTGTAACCTAAAGCTGAGATTGCCCCTCCTCTTTCATTGGTCCATGGAAAACCTGGCAGAATCCCAAGATGTCTTGCTGTAGATATTTAAAACTATGCAATAATAACAACATAATAATAACATTCAATTTATATATTACACCCTTCAGGATGACTTAACACCCACTCAGAGCAGTTTATAAGTATGTTATTATTATCCCCACAACAAAACACCGCGTGAGGTGGGTGGGGCTGAGAGAGCTAGAAGCTGTGACTGACCCAAAGTAACCCAGCTGGCTTCAAGTGGAGGAGTGAGAAATCAAACCTGTTTCTCCAGATTCGAGCCCTGCATTCTTAACCACTACACCAAACCATTACACCAAACTGGAAAAGGGATCTTATAGACATAAATTACAAAGTCTAATGTAATAAATAAGTACTGTTTTATGTTTAGTTTTTATGAAATATCTACTCAAACAAGGTTGATTAGGAAAAATACATTTTATTTCCTCTAATACTGACCCCTCCAGAGTATGCAATACTAAACCAATCTGCCAAGGATGACTAATCTCTTTTTTTTAATAAATTTTTTATTTTTCATAACTACAAAACACTACACCAGACTATCACAAGGAAAGGGAAAGGACAAAGGGGGGTGGAAAAAGAAAAAGGGGGGGGGGAATGAACTACAAACACTAAACACTACACTTCAATGTTTCCCTTCATACTGTCATAATACAAAAATAGCTCCATAGAATAATGATGGAGTGGTTAATCATACAGAAAATAAACATTTCAAATTCTGATTAAACTTTCCTCCCCCTTCTAGGTCCCGGACGCAATTCTCTCTGTGCAACTGCTGTTGCGATGCTCTCCTCCTCCCCCCCCCCCTCCGGCTCCTCCTTTTCTTCGTTCTTGGTGCAGCAGAGTTCTGGGTTTTTATTCTCAAAATCCTTTAGTTGATCTTCTGATAATATCTTATAGGCCTGATCTTTATATCTGAACCATATTCCTTCCGGGAATAACCATTTGTACTTTATTCCATGGTCCCGCAGAAGAGCTGCAAACTTTTTATATTTAAAACGCCGTTTCCGGACTAGAAATGGAACGTCCTTCAAAATCTTGACTTTCAAACCCATAAAGTCCAAATCCGCATTGTATGAGTTATATAGGATGGTGTCCCGAATCTTTTTAGTTGAAAAGTCAATAATGATCTCACGAGGCAACTGTCGCTTTGTTGCATATTTTGAAGAAGCCCGACGGACCTCCAAAATGGCGCTTTTAACCTCTTCTTTAGTCGTCCTCGCGGGTGTCGCCAGTAGTTCCGAGACCAAATCCCACAGATCCTCATTTTCCTCCTCTTTCACGTTTTGGAGACGCAAAATTGTCTGCGTTCATTCCACCTGTAGCCCGATCAGTTGGTTCTCCACCAACTTCAGCTCCTTTTTTGTAGCCTTCACAAGTGACGCACTTTCCAGAGCAGACTTTTCTGCCCCCCCCCGCTGCTGCCTTAATGGTTTTCACCTCGCTTTCAATTAAGCCCACCCTTTGATCAGTTTCGTTCAGCTTGTCAACAAAGGGTTTTATGGCTTCCACCACCGCCCTGCGCACCAACTCTTCGAGCGACTCCCCTTTCTGCAAGGTGGCCGAGATTGACTTACCGAGAGCGGGACTTTGCTTCTTTGCTGCCATTTTGGGGGGGGGGGGCGCAACAAAATTCTGGAACTCCACGAAGGGGAAGAGCGAGTCTTCTTCAGATCAACCTCTCCTTCACAAACGCTTGTAGAACAGAAGGGATTCGCTTGTTTACAGGCTTCCGCCTGTTTCTTTTACTTGCCGTTTCTCGTTGCCCGGCGGCACTCGAGGCGCCGCGCACATCTGCCGGCCTCCATAGGGACAAACGGGCAATTCCCCCCCCGCATTGATTTCGGGGAGTTCTTCCCGCCGCGTCCCGGACCCTGGCTCCCTCCCTGGGAGTCCTGGGGGCTAATCCTTACGGATCAGCCGCCCGGTCAGGGTGCCCGGTCGTTTCCTCCCGGACCAGCCGAGAGGAGCGTCCGGCATGGCTGAGAAAACGAAACCGAATCCCAAGGATGACTAATCTCTGACTCATAAAATGACTTCTAAGTAGCTTTCTACAATTCACTACATTTTCCCTCAGGTTATTTAATACCTCCAGATTGATGTTCCTGTTGCTTTTCCCCCTTTTTCCAAATATATAAATTAATTTTTAGACTCTATGAACCTGCCACTTTATCCATGGCTTGTCCTAAATCGAAGCACAAAGCCAACGTCACAAAGATTAATTTAGCATTTGTCAAATACAGTTGTCCTGGAAGTTACTATTGTTCCCTTGGAGTGGCTATAAATGGGGAACTAATGCAAAATTCCATCAAAGTTTTTTTGCTTTGTTAATATGTATAATTATTCACATGATTGAGTTCGATCAATTGCAAAATGTGAATCAGAAATTATAAGGAAATATGACCAAAAGTTTTTTAGAAGAAAGGACATAATTTTCACCCAGAAGAGGCATGTCGTACTCATCTGAGCCATGTCTTACTCTGAGGCATCTTTTTTATCCAAGGAACACTCTACTTTCATGTTAATTTGAGCACAAATATTTGACAGCCATGAATTTCTGGCAAGAAAGTGGTAACGATCCTGAGATGAGACTTGCAGTTGCTACTAAATATCTAATTGCTTAAATGAAGTTCTGTATTTAGGGCTCTGTATTATTTTATACTATGTGATTGTATCAAGAGAAAAAATATTTAGTTTGACTTAGGCAGCCTCTTAAACTAACCTAAAATTAAATGGATTGACATAAATAATTTCGATATTGACAAGCAATAGCTATAACATTCTGTATTTTTAATTATGACTAGAAATATATAATCCTGAAATAGTTTTTACAAACACAAAGTTGTTAATAAATTACTCATGTACAGATTCCCCAGTGCTTCCTTTTACAAAGTTATACATCTGTGTGTGTTATGAGCGATCAAGTCACTTTTGACTTATGGTTACTCTATGAATGAAAAACCTCTAAAATGTCTAATCATTAACACACTTGCTCAGATTTTGCAAACTGGAGAACATGGCATCCTTTTTTATTCAAACTATCTAAATTTGGGTCTTCCTCTTTTCCTACTGCCTTCTACTTTTTTTTAACATCATTGTCTTTTCCAGTGAGCGTTGTCTTCTCATGATGTGACCAAAGTATGATAGCCTCAGGATCTCTCTAGATGTGCAAGTTCTTAAAGAGTTGGTTTTGGGTTCTCCAGACTCAACTCGGGTTCCTGCAGTCACACAGCAGCTGCAGGGAATGGCTGTTAAAAAATACAAGTGGCCTCAGAACACCACTGAGTGGGTGGGGGTGGAGGAATCCCCTCTCTTCCTTCTAGTCATCTTCCAAAATAACGAGTGTGTGTGTGTGTGTGTTTGCTGCTCCACATGGACTGTTCGGTGCACATGGAATAGTAAAAAAAGGAAAATCCCTTCCCCTCATGCTATTTTGACATGGGGCTCACCTTTATTTGGGTACTCCTTCATTTTTTATACAGCCATTCCCCGCAGCTGCTGTGTGGCTGCAGGGAATACAAGTTGGGTCTGTGTGGCTATGGGGAACCCAAGGTGGGGAATCCAGACTGAACTCTTTAAAACCTCCAGAGAGACCCTCAGTGTCATAACTTTAGCTTCTAGGGAGAATTCAGGCTTGATTTGATCTAGAATCCACTTGTCTTTTTTGGTCATCCATGGTACCTGTAAAACTCTCATCCAGCACCACATTTGAAATGAATCAACTTTCTTCTTGTCAGTTTTCTTCAGTGTCCAACTCTCACATCCATACATAGTAATGGAGATTATCATAGTGTGGATTATCTTGCTCTTGGTCACCAGTGACACATACTTATCCTCAAGGATCCCTAGTATACTCCATTAGTCATTGTAAACTTGTAATGTGATCTCTACTGGCTCTTCCTTTACTAAATCCAGCTTGGAACATCTGGAATTTCCCATTCCATATATAGTAAGAGTCTTTGTTGTAGAATTTTGAGCATCACTTTGTTTGCTTGGGAAATTAACACAATGGTCTGATAGTTGCTGCACTCTTTAGCATCCCCCTTTTTTGGAACTGGAATATAGATAAGCATTTCCTGTCCTCAGGCCATTGTTTTGTTTTCCATATTTGTTGACAGATTCTTATGATTTCCATAGCTTGAAAAGCTCTATTAGTATACCATCTATGTTTATAAAGTGTTAAATAGATGAACAGAACACACTCTGGTTGGCACTCAGTAACCATTATTAATCAGATTTCAATTAAATTGGTATCTATACCAAATGAAAACTGCAGGTACTTCCATTCAGCTCTCCATGAAAACATGTAAAACCCTATGAAATTTCCTCCCATTAATCCACAGGAGGAAATTTCCTCTGTTTAGTACAGCCATGTCGATTTCGGCTTTCCAGGCTCTTGAGCAGAAAACATACTATTTCAGACACTTTACTTGAAAATACTTCTGCAAATCATATATTGAACTTGGAACTTATGCTGACGCTTTTGGTTACTGTGGAGATGTCCAGCACTCAGCCTAAGATGACTTCTGAGGGCAGAACTGGCATCAGCACATGACGAGGTGGGCAGCTGCCAGGGCCCATGGCTTCTGGTGGGCCCCACTGCTGCTGATTATACTCATGAATCTCCTCTGATGCCTGCACTCACAGCCTTCCACTGCCTGCTTGTAAGTGCTTTGTCACCTCTCGTCCTAGCAGCCTAGCTCTACTGGAAAAGGGCTTGTAGTAGACAAAGCATCAGCATTCTTGGTAGTCTTGGCAGTGGCACTCCCACAATAACAACAACAACATTTGATTATAAACTTCCCTTCAGGACAACTTAATGTTCACTCAGAGTGGTCTACAAAGTGTGTTATTATTATCCTTACAATAATCACCCTGTGAGGTAGGTGGGGCTGAGAGCGCTCCGGAAAGCTGTGACTGACACAAGGTCACCCCACTGGCTTCAAGCGGAGGAGTAAGGAATCAAACCCAGTTCTCCAGATTTGAGTCCTGCCACTCTTAACCACTACATCAAACTGGCTCTCCTAGCTGCACTCACCACCCAGCGCTATCAGGAGAAGGTGTACAGGCAGTGTAGACAGGTGTGACTGCAGGTGGTGGAAGAGCATGCAAGCGAGCAAAAGGACACACAGACAGGTGGGGAAATGTGAGTGGGAGAGCAAGAAGGGGACCCTAGTAGTAGGCATGGGGGGCCCTGAGCACTCAAATCCCCAAAACATGGAACCAGCCCTGTCTAAGAACCCAGAGCCTTGTCCTGGCTAATTCCTCACAGATTATCTGTAATCTGAACACATTTTGTAGAACTGTTTAAAAAGCCTGAAATGTTTGTGATGCTCAAGGATCAGAGTATTGGGGAGGTACAAAATTGAATTTTAGGATTTACTGCTTAGTTTCAAAATTATATACAGGGGTGGGGTTATCTGATGCTCATAAATAGAGATGGGCACGATCCAAAAAAAATTAACGATCAAGCTGATCATGCATTGGCACCGGCAACGATCCCGATTTAACGACCCGCACTGAACATCTCCCGTTCCCATTCCCGATCTGTGGATCGTGGATCGTGGATCGTGGAGGCAAAAGCGGAGAGGTGCCCTGCTGTTCCCAGCGACACAGGAACGGTGGGTGATGCCGGTGGCATCCGTGTTTGTGTTTGGCCATCTGTGTTTGGCTACAGAAAGGAGGGGGAATTATCACTTCCAAATCACAGATACAACAAGAGAAAAAAAGAAGTGAAAGAAGCACAATCGTAATGGTACTCGCAATTTACATGTATATTTCACAATATTACAAGTTCAAACTCCACGCGATCACTCGGGGTCAAGCCCTATAGAAAACCCACGGATAGAGCTGCATACTTGGAATATACGTCCCATCATAGATCAGTCCTAAAGAAAAATATACCAGTGGGACAGTTCCTTCGAATTAAAAGGAACGCGACGGTCCAACAAGACTTTCAGAAAGAAGCAGCGCGAATGGGGGCAGCCTTTAGGGCACGTAATTATCCTAGTTGGATTGTGAATCGGGCTATTAGAAGAGCTGAATTAACGCCTCAATCCCGTTTACTTACCTATAGACCCCGGGATCAGAGCCCCAACAGGATCACCTGGGCCATTGATTTCACCCCTATATCAGGAGCTATTACTAAGGTCATTAGGAAGTACTGGAACATACTCAAAAACCTACCCGGATGTGATAATCCACCCCAAATCGGTTACCGGAGAACTAAGAGCCTGCGGGACCTGTTGGTACACTCTGACTTCAGGAGAGGGATGGAAAAGAATGATCTTCCAATGGGGCACTTCCCCTGTGGTCACTGCAGTGTATGTACATTTTGCATTGACTTGAAACAGATTTGTCATCCGCTTACTGGCAAACCGCTCTTCTCCAGGTCTTTTTCCACATGCAGTACCCCAAAAGTTGTTTATCTCCTTCAGTGTAATTGTGGTCTCCTGTACGTGGGTTGCACCACCCGCCCAGTCCGCCTTCGTATTCAGGAGCACATCTCAAGAATTAAAAACCACAATCTGGATACACCTTTGTACCAACACTTTCATTCCGTACATTCCAATGATAGAACCTTTAACTTCTCGGTTTTAGAAACGATACTGAAACCAGAACACCATCTCAAGTCCCTTCTCCAAGCAGAAATCAGATGGATCTTTCGGTTAAACACTATGATTCCCCATGGTCTTAACCATGACATTGATTTTTCATCCTTTTTATGAACACGTGAACAGAATTCATTTAGTCCCCCTTAAGGATCTCTTCTCTTTAATCCCTTCTTCTCCTCCCCCCTCCCTTCCCCCCCTTCTCCTTTTTCTCCCTTCCCATAGACACTGGTTCCCTACTGTTGCTTTCCCTGTCAAGAGCTCATTACATTTTAAAAGTCCCAATTTTTTAAAAAAATCTTTATAAAAATATTTATTAAAAATACATATATTGTAATTGAAAAATGGGAATAAGTGCAATGGGACTTTAATTAAATTGGGCGTCTTTTAATTAACTACTTAAGAAGCATATTTAAACAGAAAGGGAGAGGTTGAGTTTACTCTAGATAACTTATGGATCTATGGATGCGGTATGCTGGTGGAATTGAATTTATTTTCCTTTGATGTAAGTAAATGAATGGTGTGTGATTCTGTAACATTTTGTGCTATTTGCACGATAATTGTAGCATTACTGTGTATTGTTAATTTCAGATATGGTGGCCTGAAGAAAGACATTCTAGTCTGAAACGAGCGAAGAAAAACTGCCGGCTCGTACTCGTTGCCATCTACCTACCTCACCACTTATCTGCTTTAAGCACTGCCTTTTTGGAAACGCGTTTACGCCACAACTTGAATTCTTAGAAATTGTATAATTACTTATTGTGGCCAGGATTGTTTTTCAATTGGAATCTTGGCTGGTGCCTCCACACAGCCAATTGCTCCGAGTGCTTAATATGTACTATACTACGGCTTGAATCTCCTTGAACTATATTCACCTATTGTAGTGAAAGATTGTCCTTGACTGGGATTCTGGACGATTATGGTGTAGCGATCGTGGAGTTTGAACTTGTAATATTGTGAAATATACATGTAAATTGCGAGTACCATTACGATTGTGCTTCTTTCACTTCTTTTTTTCTCTTGTTGTTGCCAAGTAGGCCCCCTCTCATGCTTTAAGGCCTGCCATGAACTGTGTTAAAGTTTCCTGCGTTGCTGTTTTATTACTACACAAAGATTGCTTTGCACGTGTGTGCTCTGATGCACGTGTCAGTTTCCTGCCTGCGTGTCAGTTACCTTGCTGCTGCAATAGACTGTGTAGTTCCCTGACTCCATGTTTGGGTGACTGCACAAAGGACTCTCTTTCTGGGCAGCCCTGCCCTGACCTATATCTGGACTTCCCAGTGTGTGCGTTTGGACTGTGTTACAAATATGCCCCGTGCCTGCATTGCCATCTGCCACGGACCGTGCCTGTTCCCTGCTTTGGACTGTGTTTTAAGTGTTGTTTCGGCGAAACGGGCACACCACGTCCGCAGCGAGAGTGCCTCGCCCCGCTCTGCATATCTTAGGAGCCGCCCCGGAGAAGGAACTAAGTGCCGACCATCCCAAGCACTTAGAGAATGCATCTCAAAGAAACCTCCGCATTCCAGAAGCTGATGACATCAGGACAAGCCCTGTCCGCTGGAACATCCTTTCAGCCCACTCGGATTTCCCCCTCCCTCTTTTGTCCCCTCTTCCTGAGGTGTCACTTATCACAATCTGATTACTAAAGTGGCCCATCCAAGCCATTCAGTAGCCCATTAGACCCTTGTTTTTGATCTGTGAGAACCACCAAGTACAGCACCAGCCCCAGGGTACGTTTTGGGGTATTTAAGCTGGTCTCCCAGACCACTCGGTGCTCAGGCCATCCTATCCAGAACCCCTTGCTGTCCGTCTGTGGTCCCAGTGCTGGCATTGGGCCACCTCGCTGTTGTGTCTCTGCTTCGCTTCAGGATAAGTGAGTATTCCCTCTACCATCGTTGGGAACCAGCTAATGTGAAAGTCTCTATATTTCCTGCTCTATATTTCTTAGACCTTGTATGTTTTCTTGTATGTATGTGCAAGCTCAGGCTTACGCCACACTATTAGAAAATACACGTGTTGGAACCTATTTGTAGTCTGCCTCTTTTTCACTAGAGTGTCTGGAATCGGGACCTCCGTAGACATAGGTTAAGATCCGCGCTAATTTTAAGTTACAGACTGCTATAGCTAATTTCCCCATTATAATAAAGAGCAGTTCTGGTAACATTCTTGCATCTGTGTTTGGCTGTCAGAGCTGCCTATCAGGGTTTGCAGGGATGAGATTGGAGTGCCCATGGCTACAGAACACCCCCTTCCCCCTCCCTCCCCTGGGTGTCTTCTCCCAACTGGTGACTGCTTTGCTGCTCCGTGGTTGGAAGGAAGCCCTGCTGATCAAGGCAAGCTGGGCTTCCATTCGGGTTTCCAGAGCGACAGAAGGAGGGCAAACAGAGCTCAGTCATTCCCCTGGCTCCGTTGCCAGGGGAATAGATTGCTGGCGCCTGAGTGTCTGGATCCCCGATCCGAGCCCGATCTCCCCGATCCAGGCCCCTCCCGATTGCTGGATCATTGGCCGTGGACGATAACGATTCTATCGTAATGTGGATCGTGCCCATCTCTACTCATAAATCTCCTTAGCTATTCTGCATATTGGTATTTGATATAACAAGGCATACATTTCTAGATATTTACAATGCATGATTTTTTAAAGTATCTTTTCACATATATATAAACATTATTTTCACAAACCTCATATTCGTAGTGGTTGCATACAACTTACATGTTGTCTCAAAATTAAACAGGGAGTATTTATAAGTAGGTAAATCACCAGAGATGATTTTCTTCCCCTGTGTCAGGGTAATAGGGGAGGACAAGCTGCCTACTAAAAAGGTATTGTATTTTATTTTTAAAACTATACTTTCACAGACAGATTCTAATTACTAGAGCACTTTAATCACAAAACGTGTACACATGCAACATTGCTACTTTGATTTAATAATGAAATAAAAAGTTTAACAACCATTTCATTAGAATTCATGCATAAGAATCTTTTTTTCATAACCTAATTTCTATATTCTCAAAAGGGCCCGCTTATATTTAATAGTGTTAAACATTCACATCAGGTTACATTATAGCTGAGCCAATATTTGGACTTTTACTATTTGATTAAGTCAATGAAAAGTTGAGAGTTCAGGGGAAATCCAGCAAAGGATTTTGTGCCATTTCCTTGCAATATTATGTCCTTGCTTGTATATTCATACTGACATTACCAGAGGAAGATTTGCTGTAGGATTTTTTTTTAAAGTTATTAATAATTAACCAAACCAGCACATGGTGTGGGGGCAATATGATGACTCACAAGTTTGCTAAAGTTAAGCAGGGAAAGCTAACCATATGATCAGTTTTTTCCTCCTTAGTCATCATAAACTTGCCTTTAAAAAGTGTTCAGATTTTCACTAATCTGCAGGGTATGTTGTCAGATGTAATAATTAGCATTTCATGTTTGAACTACAGCCTCCCATGTTTCTAGACTTCAATAACTTCTTGTGATTTTAAATTCTGATTTAACATTCAACCTGATGAAGAGTCCTCGAGAACTCAAAAGCTCTCTGAGTGTTGTGTTATTTTGGTTGATCTGAATAAAAGATATAATATGGATTTGGTTTTAGATTTTGTGATTTTAAAATGTCTTAAAACAGAGCCTGGTGAAAGCAGGGATCTGTGCCATTAGCGGGGCACCTTGTTGTGCCCAGCATTGTGTAGATAGGGGCTGAAGAAAAGGTTGGCTTTAGCCAGTGGCCCAGGTGAACCTCTCAGCTTCTCAGGCTCTGCTTAGCTGGACAGCTGATGGATTCCTGGCTGTTGAGGGGATCTGGGGTCCACTGAAGCTCTCTCTGTAGAAACTGGACTTGGATCTCTTCCCCTTTTGACTTTGTCTGGACTTCCTGCCAAACCTAATTGAGTGGCTTATTAGATTTTACCTAACCACTGATTGGACCCAATAGTAAGCGCTTTTGCCATCCTCAGACGGCTCATTTTTCAGGACAGTACACAATTAAAGGGCCCATTTGCATGTATCATTTCTTTTTGGCACAAGTGGGTTGGCACCAAGGCACAGAGATGTATAGTATCTCTTTGCTTCTTTCTGAGGGGCACGTAACAATATTTGCAGTACTCATAACATACATTGCAGATTTATTGATGATCCCCCTCAAATTGAAAACTGGGAAACTTCTTGGTGCGAATAAACAGAACAGTATGAAAATAAAGCATCACAGGTTTGATTCACCCTAAGAGAAGAGAAATGGAAATGAGGACTTGTGGGTCAAAACAGCAGGAATAAAAAGTTGTGAACATAAATTGTTGAGACAATGAACATTTCTTGGTTTTTTTCTTGTTTTATTTTTCAAGGATAAATATATTGCAGTTAATGAAAGCCTGGCAGATATTAGTAAAATTGTCACTTTTTAAAAGCAATGTTCTGAATGTTCAGGATCACAAACTTTGACCTGCATTCTGATTTTGTTTTTGAGTTTTGTGCTCAGAAATGTGTCCTAATAGTTTCTATTTGTAATACTTATTCCATCACTTCTGTATTTAACAAGTGCTCTGATTGCCTATATCTGTTAAAAGCTTTTCAGTATGATGATTATCATGCTAATGAGCAGAGGCACTATAACATGAATACTATTTGTAGGGTGGAGCCACTTAATTTAGAATTATTTCAATAAAAAAAAACATGAGGATTACACCTGCTTAAATTGGTGGGTGATTGTCATTGCAACCCTGGCTGGAATGAAGAGACAGACACAGACTTGGAACTAAAGGGCCATTTATTAATAAAACATTAATCATAGCCATGGCAAGGGCCAACTAAGTGGTACAGGTCAAGCCACAGGGTCAGCTCTGGACCTCCGCCTTGACCTGTTTGGGTGAGCCCCAAAGCCCCAGGTATAGGCCATCCCTGGGATGGCTGTAACCCAGCCAGCCAGGCAAATGGATCCCCCCATCAAGCTCCTAACACCCCCGCCGTACAGCATGAAGGAAGGACTTGCCCTTGGGGATCCCCACAAATGTCTGTCCGTGCTATGGTAGCCATCACAAGCATATTGCACTGCTGGCAGACCCTGATTCCCCATCCTTGGGAAATTGCCACTGGGTGCTCACTGGCCTGCTCCCTATTTCCCTATACTCTCCTGCCACCACAAGGGCCAAGCCTCTGCTTAGGCCCTCGCACCTCACAGGTGGCTTAAAGCTAACCGAAGCCCTTGCCATAGGTCATCAAGAAAGATCTCGCTGCCTTCCCTCAACAGGTGTACACTGTTGCCTTGGTAGAGGTGGGCAAATTTGGCCCTGATTCTAGGGTGTGGTAAGTAAATACCCAAGCCTTCCCCCAAGGGTTTCTTGATGGCTCAATTAGCCTTACGACAGGCCCCTTTGATTGCCCGAGGATCCAAGGCCTCCTGACCTACATGCCTTTGCAGCATTTCAGACCAATATATAAGCATGCCCGGCCATCGGCTGCATATAACCCGGACATCTTCAGCTACCTGCAGTGACAGGCCTTTCCCTGAACTAACCCCAAGTCATTACCACCAAGGTGGATAACCAAAATGTGCCTGGGCAGGAACCGCCTGATACTGTTGCCCCGGCCCAAAAGGCTGATTCGCAGAGGGCCAGTTAGACACAGGTAATGCCACTGAGTAAGGTGCAGGGCCTGGGATCCCGGAGGCAGATGCCCTGACAGCCACCCCAGATGACCCTGAGCCTCTGGATGCTTCAAGTGCCACCAGCCGGTCTAAAATCTCCTGTGTACTGGGCCCACTGTCATCCTCATCTGAGGAAGAAAGAGCAGGAGGAGGTTTCCACGGTGCAGGTCTCTTAGCAGGCTGCTTCCCTTTGGACGGACCACCTTTTTTGGGAGGCATGCTGACCGGTGTCAGTTATTTTATTGTATAATATCAAGCTCTAAGATTGCCAATCAGGCCCATCAAGGCTAAATGAAGCCACACCCCATGACCAGTCTGCTGAAACAGCTCTCAGCCCAAGCTGTAACTCAAGCAGTTCAGAGCCAACCCTCTAAGGGACCCCAGGAATAAGCCTAGCAGAAGCCTACACAAATGGACCCTACAGAAAATGGCCACCAGTACTGGTTAATCTCTAGCCACCTAAAATGGCCGTCCAGAGGAAAACCCCACCAGGCCACCACAGGCCCAGATCACAGCCCCAGCTCACTCTCCCTCTCCCTCCCCCCCTCTCTTTTTTTTAATGCCAGATGAGGGGAGGGATGAAACATACAAAGCCAAGTATGCAGTAAGAGTAGGCCAGTACCAGCTTGCACACCCTCCCTACAGGCACTATGGCCCTTACCCCTGCCCTTGAAGGAAAAAAGGAGGGAAAAACAGTCGCCGTGCCCTTGAAGGAAAAAAGGAGGGAAAAACAGTCGCAGTGAAAGCAGGCCACGGCCGCATCACCCACAGCATAGCCCACTCCTGACCAGGCCTCTTACCCCAAACAGGCCTTAAAAGAAATGGGTAGGCACGCCACTACCACAGTGATTAAAATGGGCGGCTCAAACTGTGGACAAGCTGCAGAAACAATTGTCACCACCACCATCAAAAATGCTGCCACCAAATGCTGCCAAGAACAAGCTGCTGCCACTGACAGCTCTGCTGCTGCAAACGCCTGCAGCCAGTGCGGCCTTCACTTCACCACTCAGAAGGAGACTAAGCAAATAGCTCCTGCTTCCTCCAAGCAAGCGAAGTGACTGCAGGCCAGGAAAGCGGAGCAGCCTGCTGAGGCTCTTGGCTCTGCCCCCAGCAATGCTCCGTATGCCTGGGGAGGAAGTCTGTCCCTCCCTCCAGGCAGGGCTGCAAAAGACAGCTCCTGGCTTTAGCAGCTGTGCTGCTGCTGGGAGAACCAAATTCTGAAAAAAGAATGTTATTATTCTTTAGGACTGTATAATATTCTCTGCCACAATGTATCATACAACAGAAATTGCTAAACATCAGCCATTTACAGGTGATAAAAAATTCCTGCAAATATTTACTATATTTAAAAAAGCATTAGCATCTGTCATGGAAGATATGTTATAAATTAGCAATAAGTTGTTATCTAAACAACTAAATGAGTTTCTGGAAATGATTTAAGAATTAAACTTGCTGTGTGATAGAGAATGCCAGACTAGATGATCCACTGAGGTATGATATAACAGAGTTTTCCAGGGTGTCAAGGAAAAGTCTTTCTCAGCTCTATCTTTAAGGTTATTTTAAACAGAATCACAGAGGATTCAAACTGGCCTTGAATATGTGCTCACAGATGCTTTAGATGAGCAGTGGGTGCTTTGCTGTATTATTCTACCAAATTCCCTAACACCGCTAAATTCTGTCTTGCCAATAGTAAAATGATCTGTGGAGGGAGGCAAGCCTACATCTGAAATTCTACATCTGTGCCAAGCCTACATTTGAAATTCCATAGTCTTTCTTTATGGAATAGTTAGCATTGTAAAGTATAATCCCATCATGGATAATAATAGAGTTTGTTGGTGTGTGAAAAAGAGCAAGCCCAGTTTAAAACTATTATGTGTCTAGCCTGTTGATTCTACATGGTATAGAATCTTTATGGAAAAGGATTTACTGAAAATTTCCTAAAATGCTGGAATTAACTGACCAGCACAAGATCTCACATGGCATGATCCAAGGCTGCTATCTCTGGTAAAATCTTTTCTTCAAGATCCCAATGAAGTTTATGCAGCTTTGCTGTAAAGTAATTTCCTAAAGGACGATGGCTGATGACATCAGTAAACTGCTTTCACTAGGTCTGAAAACTAATAAATCTTTCTAAAAAGATTAACTTGAACTGATCTTGGCAGGAACAATTGATAGATCTTCTTGCTTTTTAAGTAGTTATTTTAACAGGCTAAGCTTTACTTCATTTCTTTCCCTGCAATAGACTTTTATTATGGAGAGGTGAGTGTGATTTATTCCCATAAAGAATGTGGGCTAGATTAGGTTTGTGTTTTAAATCTTTGTTTTTATTGCTCATTAAATATTCAGACTAGGGTTGCCTTTAATAATTTCTAGAAAGAAAAAGATTACTCTTCTCCACAGACTCTCCAGTATCCTGAATACCGGATTATTATTTCATGAAAAGGGCATAATAACAATAAAATAACTTCACTATAGACTACTGTTGACAGCTACGACACATGAGTGCTAATTTACTATAATTCTTAAGGTAGGAGAAATAGATATCATTTATCAGGCCTCCGCCACTGTTACGTTGCAAACAGAGAACACTGTATAAAGGAAAACAAGTTCCATTTACAGATGATGTGTGATAGCAAATAGGGCTTGACTGAAGATTCTTTAGTTGGAGAGTCTCCATGAGCATTGTTGAGCACGATTGATGGGTTTTTTGGTTTGTTCAGCCAATACAGTGGATCTGAAATTCTGTTTTACAGGTTAAAGCTACTAGACTTTGCAAAGGGCTTTCTGAGTTTTGTGTCTGTAATAGGATTTTCTTTTATTTGAAGGAGGACAGCTTATCTTGAAGATTTCATGGATGTACTCCTGGAAATCTCCCTCTGCAACAATTACTCTACCCAAGTGCTATTTCTGTATAAGAATATATTCAACAAATTCTCTTTTTCCCTCTCTAGGTTGACATGCCTGGCAAATGTAGCTCCCCATGTTTTTAGTTTGGAGAGGGAGTGACATTTTTCTTCTTCTCACATAATGCTATCCAGAGTGGAGCAGATCCTACCCTGATCCAAGCAAACTACTGAGCATTCGTTCGTTAAAATTTGTTAAAATAAATAGTTTTTTCATATCCCTACTCAGTCCTGAAAGCTCACTGGGTGACCTTGGGACAATTGACATTCTCAGCCTAACCTATCACAAAAGGTTGCTGTGTGATTAAAAAGGAGGAAAGGAGGATGCACGCTGCTTTGGGTCCCCATTGATGAGAAAGGTGAGGGTATAAATGAAGTAAGTAAGTAAGTAAGACTCGGCCCCATCTGTTCTAGAGGGTGCTTCTGAGGAGCTTGCAATTGAGGCTCATCCATCAATATTTTCCTCTGCCCCCACCCAGATCCTATGGCAACTAAGCACCAGCCCAGGACTCAGCTCATGAGCTCATCAGGATCCACTTCCATCACTAGGAGCAGTGGAGGCAACAGGCTCATGCTGAGGGAGCTGAGAGATGCAATGCCAAATCAGCAGTTTGTGTGCCAGCTGTGGAACCAGGCTATACATAGTACCCTGTAAGAATTTGGTCCAATTAAGGTCACACCAAGTGAGTTCCAGAAAGTGACTCTAGAACAGCTGGGGCTGCTTTCCCTCAATCTATTTAATAGCTCATTAAGGGCAAGGAAGGGTGCTCTGCTGAATCAACTGATTCACAAGGCTATAATCCCTATATCCCTGACCCAGCTCGAGAGTTTACCTGTGCTCAAAATTCTGCAAAAGGTAATCTGTAGGACGAGTTCTGGTGGATGAGCTGGGTGACCTCAGGTCAGTCACAGCTTCTCGGAGGTCTCTCAGCCCCACCTACCTCATAGGGTGATTTTGGTAATGATAATAATAACACACTTTGTAAACCACTCTGAGTGGGCATTAAGTTGTCCTGAAGGCAGTTTATAAATCAAAATTTGTGTTTGTGTTGTTTGGATGACTCTTCTACCTGATCAGAGAAAGCAATAACATCATATAAACAACCTTCATAAGAATTATCAATAATAATTTTGCCACAATGGCTGGATCCACCCAAACATAGATCAGGTAGAAAAATATACTCAACGAAGATACCACCTGCATTCTTAGCCATCATTACAATTGTTTTTGAAATTGTATTTTATGATGAATTTGTTGTACCCCACCCTGAGCCCACTTGTGGGGAGGGCGGATTAAATATCAGACACTAAGACCTGTATTAATTAAGAATGATGTTTCTTGCTGCCAAGGATTGAGAAGAGAATAGGAGAGTTTAGAAGATAATTTTTAACATGCCAGTATTCATTTGCTGTGAAACACTATCAAATTTCTATTACATTTATGTAGAAATTATGCCATAAACAGAAGACCTTAAAAGGAGCTTTAAAAGATAAAATGTTTCATTTAAAAGCTTATGTGAGGCCTGGCTCCGTAGATACGAGTAGACATGGGCACGAACAGCATTACAAACAGAAAAAACCCACAAACAGCCTAATCTGCTGTTCGCGAACAAGCTGTTCGTGAGGCCCCATCTTAAACAAACAGGTGGTCATTGCAAGCCTCATTCATTGCCTTTGGCAGCCGTTTGTCAAGCCAGACAGTCTGGCACCTGCAACCAATCCCCTTGGCAACTGGAGGCAGAGACTAAACTCTGCCTGAACTCCTTCTGGCTTTCCTTCTGGCTTTAACCCTTCAAAGTACTTCCAGCAGAGGGTCCAGTTTTTACCAATGTAAAGAGAAAATGACAGCCAATGGGGAGACCCATGGATCATGCCTTTCCCGGGGTGCAATCTCTCTGAAACTTGGGGGGATCTTCAGAGGACAGTGAGTACTATGTCCCCTGCAAATTTGGTGGGTATTGGACATTGGGAAGGTCAGTTTGTAACCCCTCAAACTAGCTGCCAGCAGACACTGCTGTTTTTGCCAGGACAGGGCCCTTTAAACTATCAGCTGGCAGGTGAAAGAGGGTAATCCCCCCATGCCACCTGCCAGCTGATAGTTTAAAGGGATCTTTAAAGGGCCAGATAAGTGGGTTTGAGGAGGGGCTAAGTGGGGGGGTTGGGGTGGGTGGGGGTTCTGGCCCCCAAGAACAACGAACAATGAATATGTCCGGGAACAGTTCACGTTTGTCCATGTTCGTTGTTCATTGTTCGTGGATGGCAACGAACAATGAACAGGGTGTTTGGGTTTTTTTTTTTTTCTGTTCGTGCTCATGTCTAGATACGAGTCAAAATTCCTAGGAGCAAATAATCCCAGAAACAAATCCAAAAGGAAAAGCAGGTAGGGAGGCAAAGGCATATAAGGATGTATCTAGCACTGAGAAATCTCCGTAATCACACACAGGTGTTACCAGAACTGCTTTTTATAATGGGGAAATTATCTTTAGCAGTCTGTAACTAAAATTAGCGCGGATCTAACCTGTGTTTACGGAGGTCCCGATTCCAGACACTCTAGTGACAAAGAGGCAGACTACAAATAGGTTCAATCACGTGTATTTACTAATAGTGTGGCGTAAGCCTGAACTTGCACATATACACAAGAAAGCATACAAGGACTAGGAAATACAGAATAAGAAATATAGAGACTGTCGCATTAGCAGGTTCCCAACGATGGTAGGGGAAATACTCACTTATCCTGAAGCGGAGCAGAGACACAACAGCGGGGTGGTCCAATGCCAGCAATGGTCCAATGCCAGCAATGGATCCACGGACAGCTTGGGAATGGCCTAAGCCACAGACAGCGAGGGGTTCTGGATAGGAATGGCCTGAGCACCGTGTGGTCTGGGAGACCAGCTTAAATACCCCAAAACGTACCCTGGGGCTGGTGCTGTACTTGGTGGTTCTCACAGATTAAAACAAAGACTCTAATGGGTTACTGAATGGCTTGGATGGGCCACTTTGGTAATCTGATTGTGATAAGTGACACCTCAGGAAGAGGGGACAAAAGAGGGAGGGGGAAATCCGAGTGGGCTGAATGGATGTTCCATCGGACAGGGCTTGTCCTGATGTCATCAGCTCTGGAATGCAGAGGTTTCTTTGAGATGCATTCTCTAAGTGCTTGGGATGGTCGGCACTTAGTTCCTTCTCCGGGGCAGCTCCTAAGATATGCAGAGCGGGGCGAGGTACTCTTGCTGTGGACGTGGTGTGCCCGATTCACCGAAATGGCTTCTCAAAGCAGTCTTCTTCCCTGGGTCTTCTAGCTGCCTGAGAACATGGATGCCGGCTGGGCATAGCTGGGGCTGGATAGCAGGCTGCCCGGTAGCGAGGGCAAGCTCGGGGACCGACCCGTGGGAGGCTCCAGGCGGGAACTGACCAGGGAGCGCCTAGCCAGGCTCGCTGGAGGTTTCCCCGGCAGGCGCCCGGCTGCTAGCAGCGGCTTGGGCCCATATGAGGCAGGCTTCCATGGAGGCAGGGGGAACAACACTTTAAAACACAGTCCAAGGCAGGGAACAGGCACGGTCCGTGGCAGATGGCAATGCAGGCACGGGGCACACTTGTAACACAGTCCAAACACACACTGGGAAGTCCAGATATAGGTCTGGGCAGGGCTGCTCAGGAAGAGAGTCCTTTGTGCAGTTAACCAAACATGGAGTCAGGAAACTACACAGTCTATTGCAGCAGCAAGGTAATTAACACGCAGCCAGGAAACTGACACGTGTATCAGAACACACATGTGCAGGGCAATCTTTTGTGCAGCAGCAAAACAGCAATGCAGGAAACTTCAACACAGTCCATGGCGGGCCTTAAAGCAGGAGAGGGGGCCTACTTGGCAACACAGGTGGAGCTAGCTGGCGTACACAAGCACTAGGAGTGTGCAAAAGAAAAATATTGGTAAATGTGGTTCAGTAATATCAAACTGGAAAAAAATGACTTGATTCTCTAGTTTGGTTTGGTATTACAGAGCAAATTGAGTAAAATTTGGCCATTGTTTCCCATAAGAAACACAATTCAGTTTTTTCCCTCAAGTTTCATGGAGATTGGAACTTGGGGGACAATTTTATACCCTCACCCCCTCAAGAAGGTGCCCCCAGCCACCTCCAATTTCCATTTTTCCCTATGGGGAAAACTATCTGGGGCTATGCAGGGGTTGGAAGTGGCATTTTGCAAACAAAAACCACCAAATTTTCAGAGAACCTACTCCTGACTACCCTCTAAAGACCTTCCAGGATTTAGAAAGATTTAACTCCAGGGTCCAATTCTATGTGTCCCTGAACAAGGTGCCTCTAGCTACTCCATTTGTTCCTATTGTGGGAGAAAAAGTTGAAGCAGCTCTCACTGTAGAAACACATGGTGCAAGGCTGCCATGACCAGAGGCACACTCCCAAATGCAGACTCCACACCAGTCAATGTTATAGAACCAAAAGCAAGCTCATCCCTAGTGAAGGCCAACAGAACTAAACTGATGCCCCCCAAAATCCCAGTGCCCCTTGAGCAAGCTGACTGGCCACTCTCCGTTGTTCCCTATGAAGAACAACTTCACAAAACAGAATCACACAAACCAAACTGAAGTAAGAGATAGTCTTGCAACTAGATGAGAACTGAAGGAAGAGAATGGAATCCTCCCATAACCAAAGTGAAGCCAGGGGGCCAACTTCACATCAGAGAATCACATCCATTCCACCCAAACCAAACTGAAGAAAGGGACACTCTTACAACTTAGCGCAACAAATCCAGTGTCATTCATAGGAGCCAGGCACTGGGTTCAGCCACTGGGGAAATACTACAGAACAGAATTAAGCAGTACTAAGGCATAAGCACAAGACAGCAGCAAGCACCCACAGTTGCGTAAGATGGATCCCGCCCATTGGGCCTCTGGCTGAATGTGAGAGTGAGGTGTACTTGGGAAACCCAAGTTATCATATTTCTCTGCAGCCTTCATCATGGGCCCTCTTCCACCCCTGCTCTGAGGAAAGATAAGTTAACATTAAAACAACAGCTTAAAACAATACATTACATCAGCCATCCCTCTCACCCCTGCAATAAAGAAAGTTAAGTTACCTTTAGAACAACACTTTACATACATTAGTTTACACAACAGCATTCTGTAGCTTCATTTGGGTGTTTCTGTGGGTTTTCCTCTCTGACACACGGTGTGCCATTCTCTCCTTTTCCTAACATCTCTCTCTCTCACTCTTCCGATCCCAGTGTCAAGAGAGCAATATTTCTGAGGCCTCTTTTTTAAATTATCTGCAGACATTTGTGCTAACACGAGCCAGTGGTTTTGCAGTGTGTGTTGAGTGAGGAGTCCAAATTGCAGTGTGCATTTGTTGTGCTGACTGAATCAACTTTCCTTCTCCTGTGTCTTCGGAAGAGTGTTTTTCCCCATCTCACAGACTTCTAGAGGATGCACGCCACAAGGTGAGCTCATGTAACTGACTCTGGAAGTCCAAAGTTGGGAAATTGAAGAGCATCATGTTGATCTCCAAGAAGGTCTCTTTAACTCTCCAGGGGAACAGGTGAGTACAATGCAAGTTGACAATATTGCCCCCATAGGGAAAGCCACACTCGCTGTCCATACTCATCAGAAGGCATGAGAGGAGTTTCTGAGCCTTGAGAGAAAGGTCCAACCAGACCATATCTTTCTAGGCCCAGTAGCTCAGCAGATTGGTGGAAAGCAACTCACAGAGCTCTGAAAGGTAATTTCTGATGATTGCTTCTGCCAAATCCTGGCTCATCTGCCTCACATTCTCAGGGGGGCACAGGGCACACCAGGGTTTCTCGACCTCCATGGACATCCTGGCACTAGCCATGGGGGAAGCCTGCTGAGAAGGGGTGAGAGGGAGATCAGTAGAGCTGGGCCCCTCCCCCACCTCCTCTGCTGGAAAGAAGATCACTTGGCCTGCCTACACCGGACCTGCAAAGAGAAAGAATCTGTTGTGCTGGTGAGGTACTGTGTCTACTTGACAAAGGAGCTCTTGACGAGCGGGTTACACATGGTCACTAGCACATATGACTCCTTCTTGGTGAGAAGCTGCAGTTGGGACACAATGCCCTATTGCATCCTTCTCATGAGTGCACACACTCCTGGAATGAGGTCTGCATGTCCTGAGTCTGGGTCTAGGAAAGAGGCTATAGCACTCTGAAGCATATGCACCAGAGGAATTATTTGACCCTGGGTCGCTGTGTTAGACGAGACCATGACAGTGAATTCCTTGAAGGTCCTCAGGACCTCCACTGTCTGGGAGATGGTGAGACCATCCTCTGGGATGAACTCACCCTCTCCCCTTTAAGTGTTACTCTCAGAGAGCCACACCATGAGGGCAGGCTGCTTCTCTACCAAATGCTCAAGTATGGCATGGGAGGATTTCCAGTGAGTGACAACATCAGTGATCAAGCAATGCTTCAGCACACCTGTCTCAGTATGCTTCTGGCTTAGTTGGTGAGTTTCTTTCATGCTGTGCAAGAAATAACTAATGAGTCGCCAGCATTTCCTGAGGAGACACTGGAACTCATGAGTTGTAGGATCTTCTGCAGATTAATCGGAACCCAGATCAAGTGAGTCCTTCACTCTGAGGTGACGTTTGTGGGTCACAGAGTAAATGTGCTTGAAGGTCACTCACACACTGCTGCCTTCATGTTTGTGCCACCATGTCACCATGTGTCCCATGGCAATGCTGCCCTCATGTATCCAGTCCAATAACTCCCTCTTGATGGTGACATCAATGTTCTCTACCATGTGCACAACATCAAGAACCTTGGTGTGGAACAAAGCTTTGCATTAGCTGGCCCGGCGGTCTCCCATTTGACCGTCCAGAAAAATGTTGTTATAATTTTGGATCTAGCCTTGGGTTGGATTTTTACTGTGATTGTTTGTTTCCAGGTAGGACATTACCAGTTTGAATTCAAATCTGTGTGGTTATTCTGGTTCCAGAGTTCTAGGACCATTATTTTCAATGGAGAATGTATACAAACACAGTCTTGCCTCTAACCTAAAGTCCCCCTAAGTTTCAAGCAGATTGAACAAAGGGTGTTGATTTTACAAACCCTCCAAAGTAGATCTCACTGTCTCTGTACAGCCTAAGTTCTCTCTACTAATTTCTAAAATTGTCTTCAAGCAGCAGCCAGCAAAGAGCTCCTCATTGGAAAGGAGAAAGGCCATTGCTGAGGAAATCAGTAGAATTGAAGGGAAAGACATGCTGCATGGCTGGTAAGCACTGGAACTCAGGAAAAAAACACATGGAATTTTTTTTTTAGGAAGAGTGTTTCATGATTCTCAAATAGCCCAGATTAATGTTACCATTTCTGAGTATCACGTAGTAACCCAGAAAACAGTTAATTATTTTTTTCCTGGCTTGGGAACTTTGTAATGGATGTCTCTACTTAGGACTGCACTGTGAATTAACATTCCTATGCACATGAACTTGGGGAGTGACTGACGAGCTCCAATGAACAGGGTGGTACATACTTCTCTATAAGGATTAATTTATTTTATTTCATATTACAGGCAGTTTATAATTTACAGGAGCTGATCAACTGGTTTAAGGTTTGTCAGAGGAAGAGAAAAGTGGAAATTTAGCTAATCTAGGGTTTCAGGATTTCTTTAGTCTAAAACTTCTACTCATATTTCTGTGACTATTGTAGTGGAATGGTTGCTTAATTGCATCAATAAAATTGTTTAATGAGAAATTCAGCATATGACACACTGACCTTTTCTTTAAGATTGTATTGAGCTATGTTTGTATTTTGTCCATTAATATACACTGCTCAAAAGCTTCACCTTGTTGATTGTAACTTCAACTTTAGCTTAAATTAGACTCATTTCATCAATATATTGGTAGCATGATGTCCTAGACTGTCTATCAACGTCCGTATAAACCATGAATCATATTCATACACTTAAGTATATAGAGTGGCAGATCTCTCTGACTGAATGTGCAGATATTCTGTTAATCAGTATAGCTATATTAAAGTACCTTGTGTGAGATATGGGGACAGACATCTGAAGTGCTGTTACACCGGTTGTATGCTCACGTTATGTTTGAACAGAACATGTATGGCTTAAATGTTGCTGGATACATTTCATTTTCCAGTTCTATGTAGAAGCAAATGAAGCAGACTTCGCCTTATTTATCTTTGAAAATTTTCAGGTGTTTTGCTGTCCCTACATTTACCAATTGTTGTGCAAAATTAGTCCATGATTTCAGAGATAAATCTTAAGTAAGAATTATCCTACACTTTCTAAATGCCTTTTACCTCATAACCTGCAGACAATTTTCCTACAACGTTTATCTCCATTTTAATACCACACAATTATGTTCCACCAAATCGGTGTACTATTTTCCTTATGCTCCATTTATACTCATTATAAAATTTTGCATCACTATTTGTGTAGTTTCCTGTGTTCCCATTGCATGTCCAGGAATCTGGATTATTAGTAGAAAACTCTTCTGTGTAGCAACCGCATCTAGATATATTGCCTTGTTATTGTTGGTGGGGAGTTATATTTAGGAATGCTAGCACACCCTTTAGGTCAGTTCCCTGTTACTGAAGATAATGCGCAGTTGTCTTCAACTTCCTTCTTGCCTAATCATCTTTGGGATTTATAGATCAACAATCAAGTGTTACCATGATAGACTTTCAAACCTGTATCTCCTATCTATACTAGTCATAGCAGACACTGAAAGCTTTTAAACCTCAAACTTAACAAGATAGTTTTCAAACAGAAGAAATGGCATTTAACTTGAGTCTGCCTCATTTTGTTCATTAAAAACTTTGTCCAGATTCTTTAATATTGCTATGGTACATCTATAAAGCCATGAGGAGAAAGCTGTCCTGTTCTAGGGATTAACATTATCATTTACAAATTGGAACAGAAGAAGACAAAATATGCTTCTAAGGGCCAAGTATTCCCCCTAGTGAAGTAAGATTAGGCAGGGAGCATTTGCATTGTTCTTACTAATTCTGTTTCCTTATGTAAGGAAATACGTATTGTGCACACATGCACACACACCCATTTTATACTAGAATGTACCTAATCAGGGTCCCTCAGCTGGTTTTAGACAAGAGCCCTTTCACATGGAAAGATCTGATCATTTGTTGACTTCCAGTTTGGGATCCATGGAGGTCTAACGCAGCTCTAAGTGCTGAGCTGACCGGGATGCCGTTTTAACGGCCGGCGGGGCAAATTAAGCTCACGGCCAACTGTTCTCAGGCGGAGAACAGGCATAGAACGCTTAAGAACCTCAGGGCGCGTCGATCTCGGCCGGGGGGGGGGGGTCCTGCGCAATGGACTCTCTCCCGTCCCTTGAGGTCCCACCCGAAGACAGGTCGGCTAAAATCTCTGCGGCAGTCCTGGAGCCAATGCGGTTGGCATAAGACCTACATGCCCAAGCTTCAACAGGGGAAAGAAGAGCTGAGGGGAATTTGAGATTGAAACAGCGATTACAACCCGCGAAAAGTGCTGGAGAAGGTAAAGATCACTATCTCTTGAAACAGGACAGATTACTTAAAGTAATGAAGCACTAAAGTAGACTTTTAAACTGCAACAGATTGATTATAAGGAGGGGAGGATCCGGCAAGAACTATATTAGAAAAAGGATTAAGTTAAACGGAGTTATTAAAGAAATTGGACTATTGTTTTACATACCTGTGGTCACAAGGAGATATCAGGCTGTGAGAAAGCTTTACCATCACGAGAACTGCTGTGGGAAGTCGGGAAACAGGAAGTACGTAACAGTGATAGAGTTGCTGGAGAGAAGCGGCCCTTGCCGGATGACAGGAAGAAGGGAATCGCCATCTTTGAAAGGGGAAGAGCTGCGGCTTCAGCAGAAGAGGAAGTAAGCCATATTGGATTACAAAAACCATAGAGGAACCATAGAGAAAAGACGCCCGACATTTTGGACTCTTTAAATGACTTTTTTGTAAAAAGACCGGGACATTCAAAATAAAAGGACACTAAGCCAAGCGCCACGGAGTTAAGGAAGCGAGCGGACTCGTGGGAGCGAGGTAAAGCAAGCCCCACGATGTCGAAAAAAGCGTGGCAAACAGCTATAGAGAACTTGGATAAAAAACTTTCAGAAGCGATTAAAGAACTTAAGGATATGAAACCTGAGCTGGTGAAAGAGGTTAAAGTGACAGTAAAGAATGAACTGGCAGAGGTGAAGAAGGGAATGGAAACAATACAAAATGACCTGCAGGCGACACAGCAAAGAGTCAACGTAGTGGAAAATGCGGTGGAGAACCTTGCAGACACGCAACGAACAGAGATGAGGGTGATGAGGGGAAGAATGGCAGTTGCGGAGAGCAAGCATGTGGAGAAGCAGCTGAGGTTTTCGCGGCTTGCCGGAGGTAGAAGGAAAGACGGCCCAAGAACAGATTACCAAGGTGTTAGCTGAATACCTGGGAAAGGAGGAGGAGGAAACTGTGGCTATCCTAGATGTGGTGTATCGAATAAATTCAAGATTTGCAACCCAGAGGAAATTACCAAGAGACGTGATTGTGCAATTTACGACTAGAAATATAAGAGAAATGATTGTGAGTAAACAATTTCAAGAACCATTGGAGGTTGATGGCAAGACGGTTATTATTATGAAGGAGTTACCCAGATCGGTGTTGCTAGATCGGAAAAAATACAAAGCCTTAGGCCAGATTCTGAAGGACATGAAAATAAGGTACAGATGGGAATTACCGGAAGGAATGTCCTTTGAATTTGGAGGAGTGAAAAAGCGCATCAGATCTGAACTAGAAATGGAAAAGTTTTTGAGGGACAATGAAAAGGACTTACCAACAACAAGGTTATGAATATGGAGTGTAAAGTTTTATCTTGGAATGTAAATGGACTTAATTCACCGAATAAGAGAAAAAGTATTTTCCACTGGCTATTAAAACAAAAATGTGATATTGTGTGTTTGCAAGAGACTCATATTAGAAAGCAGGATGTAAAATATCTTAAACTGAACAAATTGGGCAATGACTTTGTAGCGGCCTCAAAAAAGAAAAAAAGGGGAGTGGTATTGTATATGAAAGAGGAGCTACAGCCAAAATTAGTGATGAGAGATGTGGAAGCCAGATTTTTAGCAGTGGAATGTACATGGAATTTAAAGAGAGTGTTGGTGATTGGAATTTATGCACCTAACGGAGCAAAAGAAAGCTTCTTTGAGGATTTGAGGAAGCAATTAGATGAACTTTCTTACGACCAGATAATTCTTGCAGGAGACTTCAATGGAGTTACAAATTTGGAACAGGACAAAAAATCAGCAACTGTACAAAAGAAAAGAGGACTACTACCAAAGACTTTTTTTGTATTAATGCAACAGGAAACTTTAGAAGATGTATGGAGAAGACAGAATCCCAAAGGCAGACAATATACGTTTTACTCTGCGAGACACTCTACGTTATCACGAATTGATATGATCTGGGCCTCAAAAGACTTAGCGCTTTGGACTAAGGATGTAGAAATAATGCCCATGGTAGGCTCAGATCATAATCCAATTATGTGGAAGTTTGGAAAAAGAACTAAAAGGAAAGGATGGAGAATAAATGAGGACTTGTTACAAGAGGGAGAAAATATGGAGATGTTGAGAAGGGAAACTAAGTTCTTCATACAACACAACATGAATAGAGAAGTACCAACCAATAAGGTATGGGATACCTATAAGGCAGTAATTAGAGGTATACTAATGGACTTAAATGGAAGAGCCAGGAAAAAAAAGAGGAGAAGAGACAGGAGATTATGGAGAAAATAAAAGCCAAAGAAATACAACTAAAGAAAAGACCAGGGAAAAAGAAAATATACCAGGATATTAAAATCCTTCAAGAGCAGTTGACGGCAATGAATAATAAAGAACTGGAATGGAATCTTAAGAGAATGAACCAAAAGTCGTTTGAAGGTGCAAATAAACCTGGGAAATATTTGGCGTGGCAATTGAAGAAGAGAAAGGAGAAGAAGACAATAAATAAAATATGTGAGGATAATAAAGTATATCTGGAACAGACGGCTATTAGTAGAGCCTTTTACAAATTTTATGCTAAACTGTACAACAAAAAAGAAGTGAATAAAGACTCAATAGCGACGTATTTGGGGAAAATGAAGCTCCCAGTAATTTCGGAAGGATGGAGAGATAAACTGAATAGTGAAGTAACGGAGGAAGAGATAAGGAAGGCAATACAGTCAACAAATTTGGGAAAGGCGCCAGGACCTGATGGACTTACAGCCAAATTTTACAAGGTAATGGTCAATGAACTGGGGCCATTCCTAAAAGAAGTGATCAATGGTGTTTTGAGGGATCAAAGGATTCCAGATACTTGGAGTGAAGCTAACATATCATTGATTCCCAAAGAAGGACAAGATTTGACTAATGTTAAAAATTACAGACCTATTTCATTACTCAATAATGACTATAACATTTTTGCGAAGATATTGGCGGAAAGAGTAAAGGGATGGCTATCCGAAGTTATTGAGGAGGAACAAGCTGGTTTTTTACCAAACAGACAAATCAAAGACAATTTAAGGACAGTTATAAATGCTATTGAATACTATGATAAGCGTTATGACAAGGAGGTTGGTTTCTTCTTTGTGGACGCTGAAAAAGCATTTGATAATTTGAACTGGGATTTTATGTTTGCCACTATGGAACAGCTACAAATGGGGGAAAGATTCATAAGAGCAGTGAAAGAAATCTACAGAGACCAGAGTGCAGCAATTGTGGTGAATGACGAGGTGACTAAGAAACTGACTATAGGTAAAGGTACAAGACAAGGTTGCCCGTTGTCTCCACTGTTGTTTATTTTGGTCTTGGAAATATTGATGATACAGATTCGAGAAGATAATGCAATCCGTGGAATAAAAATAAAAGACTTTTCCTACAAGGTCAGAGCATTTGCGGATGATATAATGTTAATTGTGGAAGATCCAATTGAGAACATGCCAAAGGTAATAGAGAAAATTAAGGAATTTGGAGATCTGGCAGGATTCTATGTAAACAAAAAGAAGTCAAAGATATTATGTAAAAATATGACCAAACAAAAACAACAGTTACTAACGGAAATAACAGACTGTGAAGTAACAAGTAAGGTGAAATATTTGGGAATTGAACTGACTGCAAAGAATATAGATCTATTCAAGAATAATTATGAGAAATTGTGGACTCAGATAGAGCAAGATTTGATTAAATGGAATAGATTGAATTTGTCATGGTTGGGAAGAATTGCAGTAGTTAAGATGAATGTGCTGCCAAGAGTGATGTTTTTGCTACAAACAATACCAATTATTCGGGACTCTAAGCAGTTTGAAAAATGGCAGAGGAAAATATCGGACTTTGCCCAATCTAAGACTTTACTACGATGCAATCTGTTTGGTGTGGTTGAAAGACTGGATGATGCTGAAAAACCTCAAATTACTGGCCTTAGAGGGATATAAAAAAATATTTGGATGGCATGCATATCTGTGGTATGACAAAGTAAAAGCAGACTCTATGTTTTTACACCATTACATTCGGAGAAGCCTCTTCACAATTTGGAAGAAGTATAGAGATTACCTACAGGAAGGAATTCCCTCCTGGGTGGTTCCTTATGAAGTAATAAATCCGAGAACTGTCGATAATGAACAACAGTGTTTAACGTACAAGGAGATAACACGAATAGAATTTTCTAAACTAAGAATAAAGACGCAAGATGAGTTGTCTCCAAGTTACGACTGGTTTCAATATAGACAGATTAGAGATCTTTATAACTCGGACTGTGTGAAAGGAGGGGTAAGAATGGAGAATTCGGAATTAGAGGAGGTAATTCTACAAGAGGATAAAAAGGAAATTTCTAAGACTTATAAAGTGTTGTTAAAATGGTACACAGAAGATGAGACAGTTAAAGTGCAAATGGTGAAGTGGGCTATAAACTTTAATAAAGAAATAACAATGGAGGCGTGGGAATACTTGTGGAAAAATACGTTGAAGATCACTACATGCACTAATATTAAAGAGAACGTCTACAAAATGATTTATCGTTGGTATTTGACACCAAAGAAAATTGTGTTAGGGAATTTGAACATGTCTAATAAATGCTGGAAATGTAAAAAGCATGAAGGATCTTTGTACCACATGTGGTGGACCTGTGAGGTAGCTAGGCAGTACTGGGGGGAAATAATAAGAGTGATAAGTGAGATTTTACAATTTCAAGTTAATAAGAACCCAGAACTCCTGCTACTGAACTTGGGAATGGAGGATATTCCAGCACAACACAGGACATTGTTATATTACATGACAGCAGCGGCTAGACTTTTGTATGCGCAAAAGTGGAAAGTACAAGAAGTGCCAACTATCGAGGACTGGATTTACAAATTGCTGTACATGGCGGAAATGGACAAAATGACAAGGAAACTGAGAGACCTTGATCCAGGACAGTTCAACATGGATTGGGAAAAGTTGAAGCAATATTTGGTGAAAAAATGGGAGGTGGGAGGAGAACTGTGGCAGTTTGAAAATTATTGAAATACAACAAAAGAAGAGGGAAGTGACTTTACCAAGGGGAGGAGAGTTAAATGAGAAATTCTAAGCAAATATTTTATATGACTACTATATATAGTATTAAGTAAATAGAGGTGTTATTATAAGAATTATAAGGATAGAAACTAACTAATTTTATTTCTGGCAGATAATTGTATAATGGAGAAATTATATAACTAAAATAGAATGAATATAAGACAGAAGGAAGTAAAGAGTAACATATAGAGTACAAGTTAAATTGATTGACTTATAGTGAATGTATACAATGCTTATAGAAGTACTTAAAGTTATGTAGAATAAGGGACAAATTGTTTGTCCCATACTGACGCGACAAGAATGAATAAGATAGAATATAGAGTACAAAAATTAGACAAATGATTGTTATTATTAAATAATATATGCCAGGAATGTAATATTTAGTTGATAAGTTAAGTGGGAAAGGGAATAGAGATAGCACTGTGTTATAATAGAGAAGCTTAGAAGAGAGTGAAAGTATATGTTTAATAGAATAAAATAAGTTTGAAATGAGTAGGGGGAAAAATGGATAAGGGGTTGGAAAACTGTTGGAAGTCAACAAAAGGGGGGAGAAAGGGAGGGGGTTAGAATTGGAATATTTAAAGGAAATTGATTGTAATGGATATTATAGTGATTTCTAATCCAATAAAAAAAATTTTTTTAAAAAAAAGAAAGATCTGATCATTTGTTCACATCACTATGTGTTTATATTTCTTTTTGATTTACTGCAAGAGGGTGAAAGCCCCAGACTAGGGGTGTGCAAAGGCACCCTGGTTCGTGTTTCCCGAATCTGGCAAACCCGAATCGAGAAGCCGATTCGGGTATAGCAGAAACCCGAATCGGCCAGCCGATTCGGGTATGCCGATTCGGGTTGATTCGGGTTGATTCGTGTTGATTCGGGTTAGCTTTTTCAATGGGAAAAAGCCTCCCCAGGCTTCTCTGAAGCCTGGGGGAGGCATTTTCCCACAGAATCAACCCAAAATTGGTGGGGTCCTTCCTCTAACCCCCCTCTAACAACTCTCCAAGTTTCAGACCGATTGGACTTTGGAGGGCCATGTTATGGCCCCCCAAACCAGGTTACCCTATCCTCGCCAAAAAAAGGGCTTAGCTTTAGGTTGCTGCTGCTGATCTCACTTCATTTTTTCCTATGGGGGAAAAATGAAGAGGCAGGCTTCCTTTGCCAGGGGTGGCATTTCGCATGCAAAATGCCCCCCAACCCTCAGGGGCCTTTCTCCCACCTTTCCTCCCACCCCCCCACCAAGGCTCAGCCTGCTCCCACTTGGGGGGGGGCATTTCATGGCCTCCCCAAGTAGGTGCTCTTTTCTCTACTACTTACAGCTGGGGGAGGCTTGTCTTTCCAGGGGTGGCATTTTGCATGCAAAATGCCCCCCAACCCTCAGGGGCCCTTCTCCCACCTCTACCCCCACCCCCCACCAAGGCTCAGCCAGCTCCCACTTGGGGGGCATTTCATGGCCTCCCCAAGTAGGTGCTCTCAGCCCCCAAAGTCCACCCCTTACAGCCCCACACAAACCCAATTCCCCCCTGCTGCCACACACAGACCCAAATCCCCACATTAGCCCTTCACAGACCCAAATCCACCCCCAGCAGCCCCACACCCATAACCCCAGGAACAGGCAGGCAAAGGCCAGCCCTCTCCCTTTGTTCCCTATGCTGGGAACTTCTAAACTCTCTTTCCCTGGGCAATTCTGCACAGCCCAGGGGTGCCACAATGGTGGGCACACTTCTGAGTGCCAGCTGGTCCCTGTGAAAGAGCACCTGAACCACAGACACCCTCCCTCAAATTCCCCCACCACCTACAGAGATGGCTGGCCAGCCAGCCCCATTGTTCCCTATGATGGGAACCAACTGCACAACAAAGAATAAAACACGAACAACACAAAATAAAGTTTTTTTAAAAATTATTTTCTCCCTTTCAAAGAACAAGTAGGCAAAGCATTATGACACATTACACCAGCAGTCCCCCACACAGAAAAATAACACAACTCACTTAACATCTGAGAATCACAAAAACACAATTCCTGTCAAAAACACTTTATTTCTTGAACAGCTTTAGGTTACACAGCAGGGGGGCACACCAAAGGGCATTCCAGCATTCCACCTCACAAATATAACACAACTCACTTAAAATCAGAGAATCACAAAAGCACAATTCCTGTCAAAAACACTTTATTTCTTGAACAGCTTTAGGTTACACAGCGGGGGGGGGGGGGCACACCAAAGGTCATGGCAGCAGTGTACTACACAAAATAATACAACCCACTTCACCGTTTTTGACAGCAATTGTGTTTGGGTGATTCTCTGATGTGAAGTGAGTTGTGTTATTTTTGTGTAGTACAGTGCTTTCATGCCCTGTTGTGCCTTCCTACTGTGTAACCTAAAGCAGTTAAAGAAATAAAGTGCTTTTGACAGCATTTTGGGGGGGTGATTATTTAATGTGAAGTGAGTTGTGTTGTTTTTGTGTAAAATACTGCTGCCATGCCCTTTGGTGTGCCCCCCTGCTGTGTAACCTAAAGCTGTTCAAGAAATAAAGTGTTTTTGACAGGAATTGTGTTTTTGTGATTCTCTGATGTTAAGTGAGTTGTGTTATTTGTGTGTAGGATACTGCTGCCATGCCCTTTGGTGTGCCCCCCTGCTGTGTAACCTAAAGCTGTTCAGGAAATAAAGTGTTTTTGACAGGAATTGTGTTTTTGTGATTCTCTGATGTTAAGTGAGTTGTGTTATTTTTGTGAGGTGGAATGCTGGAATGCCCTTTGGTGTGCCCCCCTGCTGTGTAACCTAAAGCTGTTCAGGAAATAAAGTGTTTTTGACGGGAATTGTGCTTTTGTGATTCTCTGATGTTAAGTGAGAGTTGTGTTATTTTTCTGTGTGGGGGACTGCTGGTGTAATGTGTCATAATGCTTTGCCTACTTGTACTTTGAAAGGGAGAAAATAATTTTTTAAATTATTTGTTCGTGTTTTATTCTTTGTTGTGCAGCTGGTTCCCATCATAGGGAACAATGGGGCTGGCTGGCCAGCCATCTCTGTAGGTGGTGGGGGAATTTGAGGGTGGGTGTCTGTGGTTCAGGTGCTCTTTCACAGGGACCAGCTGGCACTCAGAAGTGTGCCCACCATTGTGGCACCCCTGGGCTGTGCAGAATTGCCCAGGGAAAGAGAGTTTAGAAATTCCCAGCATAGGGAACAAAGGGAGAGGGCTGGCCTTTGCCAGCCTGTTCCTGGGGTTATGGGTGTGGGGCTGCTGGGGGTGGATTTGGGTCTGTGAGGGGCTAATGTGGGGATTTGGGTCTGTGTGTGGCAGCAGGGGGGAATTGGGTTTGTGTGGGGCTGTAAGGGGTGGACTTTGGGGGCTGAGAGCACCTACTTGGGGAGGCCATGAAATGCCCCCCCAAGTGGGAGCTGGCTGAGCCTTGGTGGGGGGTGGGGGTAGAGGTGGGAGAAGGGCCCCTGAGGGTTGGGGGGCATTTTGCATGCAAAATGCCACCCCTGGCGAGACAAGCCTCCCCCAGCTGTAAGTAGTAGAGAAAAGAGCACCTACTTGGGGAGGCCATGAAATGCCCCCCCCAAGTGGGAGCAGGCTGAGCCTTGGTGGGGGGTGGGAGTAGAGGTGGGAGAAGGGCCCCTGAGGGTTGGGGGCAAAGGAAGCCTGCCTCTTCATTTTTTCCCCATAGGAAATAATGAAGAAGATTAGCAGTAGCAAGCTAAAAAGACACTCATTTTTCCCTTTCTTAGGCGAGGATGGGGTGACCTGGTTTGGGGGGCCATAACATGGCCCCCCAAAGTCCAATCGGTCTGAAACTTGGGTGGCTGTTAGAGAGGAGTTAGAGGAAGGTCCCCACTAATTTTGGCCTGATTCGGTGGGGAAAATGCCTCCCCCAGGCGTCCGGGAAGACGGAGGCATTTTCCCATTGAAAAACCCGAATCAACCTGAATCAAACCGAATCGATTCAGGTTATGGCGATTCGGAAAACCTGAATCGATTCGGGTTTCCCGAATCGATTCGGGTTTCCCCGAATCGATTCGGGTTTCCCCGAATCAACCCGAATCAGGGTGATTCGGGTTTTTTCGGGTTTCCAAAACCCGAACTGCACACCCCTACCCCAGACTTTTCTCAGCAAAGCAAATAAGCTTCCTATCACAAGGTGAGAGGGGGCAATGAAGTACAAGAGGGATTAGCCTTTGACTCTTTAGGTGCCCCCACCCCAAAAAAAACCAGCATGGCAGTCTTTGGGTCTTGCAAAAGCTAAGGCAAGATTGAACCTTATGCCTCTTGCCTCTCCAGTGCCTACTCAAATGGGTAGATGTAAAGAATATGCTGCTCACTCGTATATTAAGGCTAACACCATATCACTGGAATGTCTCAATCCAGCAGTGTCTCTACATTAAATGCATCCTCCAAGAGTCAGCAATGTGATTGGGTAACAGACAGTGCAAAGAACTGTCAATTAGGGATGAGACTGAGTAGCATGAGTTTTGGCTAAGTGTCCCATTTGGATGGCATGTTTGTCTCTCCCTTTACTCCATTTCTGCAACATTCACTGAAGCCAGGAAGCAAAGGATTAGGAAGAGGCTTGTGCCACAAGGGTTCCCACGCTACCTTGGCAAATGCTTAGAAATTTGGGGGGATGCCTGATGAAGACAGAGTTTGGGGAAATTTGATGTCACTTCTGGGTGATGCTCTAAGCTGTCTGCTCTAGTCTCTATTGCCTTTACCATAGAAACTAGAGGAATTACTAGAGGGGGGCACAGACCAAAAAAATGGAACAAAATTTGACATGGACTGGCCCAGTTTGGTGTTCGCAAACTGGCGGTTTGTGGGATGGGCATTTTTCACAGATGCAACAACTTTTGGGCCGGTCCGTCAGTCCGTTGATCCTTGAAACCAGACATCCCAGTGCTGAACAATCAATTCCCTAGGCAACGGTGGGGACATCCAAAGACCTACTCTGGCTGTTAAACAGAGAGCTTCCATTCTTCTCTATGAGAGCAGAAGGAGTAAATTCCACCCCCTGCCTCTCAGGCAAATGGTGTCAGTTTCCAGCAGGCAGTAAGACCAGGAGAAATTGCAGGGTGGATTGTTCAGTCATAGAGGGAGGTATTTTCAGTCATAGAGGGAGGTATTTGAAGCTTTTGCTTGAGAATCTGGCTGCTTCTGTTCCATAGTCAGGCTCAGGGGCTAAGCCTGTGAGAACTCACAGAATATTTTTATATATTATACTTATTAACAGTATCATTATTATTTAGATCACTTGTCCCAGCTGAGAAGATGCCTGGGTGGGTCAGGGCTCTGGACCACCCCCTGTCCTTGCCAAGTGTGAATGCACCCTCACACAAGGGGAATTTTAACCTCCTTCCCCATGGGTCCTCCCGTCCCCTAGTCCACCAGTGCCTGCTGGCCTCTGGCTGCATCTCAGCAGAGGAACTCAGTTGTCCATAGTTTGGTTCATTCCAGGAGGATATGAATCCCCCTCCCTTTGGGAATTCCTTGCCACTAGACCATGAGAATCCATGATTTTGAAGCATGTTTTTGCACCGTGGTGGTTCAGTGCTGGTGAGTGCATGCTTTTTGGGTGCAACTTGTGGCAATAGAGATGATATGGGATTGTGTGGTGGATTTGGGGTGACCCTATATAAAAATCAAGAGGATCCATGAGGATCTGTGCCTTTGAAGCATGTTTTTGCACTGTGGCAGCACCATGGATTGGTGGGTGCATGAGTATTTCGGTGCTGTCTGTAGACTAGGACATGATCTATAATATGATGGCCTTTTTGTTTTGTTTCAATATAAAAATCATATGCATTTATGAGGATCCATTTAAAATTATCTAGATCTGACTTTCACCCATTCCCTTTGATCTGTTCCCAGAGACCATCATTCCACTCAGGTAGCTGTCATTCCAGCCCCAGAGCAGTTTAGCTGCTTCCAGGGACTGTCATTCCACTCTGGGGGCCTTCCTTCTAGGCCAAGATAGGGTTGCCAGCTCCAGGTTAGGAAATTCCTGGAGAATTTGGGGGTGGAGCCTGAAGAAGGCAGGGTTTAGGGAGAGGAGGAACCTCAGCAGGGTATAGTGCCATAGAGATCCTTCTCCAAAGCAGCCATTTTCTCCAGATGAACTCATCTCTGTAGCCTGGAGATCAGTTCAGGGAGACTTCAAGCCACCACCTGGAAGCTGGAAACCCTAGGCCCAGAGCAGAGCAGTGCATCTAAGCTTGTGCAGAAATAACAGAGAACAGTGCCTCTGCAGAGCACTTTCTGTTCTCAGAGGAAGATTCTCTAACTCCATTCTATGTTTTCGTTGCAACTTTTTGGTGCTGCAATGTATCTCAATGGAGCCAATGCAAGTCAATTGGCATTTGCAGCTCCTATTATATCTAATGGAACTTTCTTGGGGATAGCTGCTTTGGGTGTCTATAACTCAGACATCCGAAATCCAATCTTCACCAAACATGGAGGGTGGCTGGAGAAGAGCCTGCTGAAGATTCCATGCAAATTTGACATCTCTTGAGTTTTAAGGGGGGCATCCTAGGGCCCCTGGAAGTCATGGACCATGGACTGATGAACCAGTCCATGAACAGTGGCAGGTCCATGAAAAGTTCATGGTCTGGGGTCCGTGAAATGCAGCAGACCTCCATATTTTTTTCCCAGTCCATGCCTGCCTCTAGGAATTACTACAGCATCACTATGTGTAGCCTGTTTTGTCTACTGCTTCTCAATTCCTTGAGGATGGGAAATTTGGGCTGGGGACAGGTAATTCCATAGCCTAGCAGGTAAATGGAAGGGCTACATGTCAGAATACAGAAAGATCAGATGCAGAGTAGGGAAGGTAGAATAGGCTGAAAGAAGGCATAACAAAGAGGGTTAAGGTAAGTGATTTAAGGCAAAAATATAAAAGGCAAGTTTTAAGATGGTTTCTGAGTATCTCTTTGCAGTTTGTACTTCAACAAATTTAGGTACCCAAATAGTTACCAATATCTTGTACACTAGTCATATAAACTTGGGTCACTGATGACTAAACATTGGTCCATAAAGCAGTGTTCACTTAGAGATCTAAGGAACATTTCACTACAGTCTAGCCTGTGTTATAAGTAAAAAGGTACTTTACATGGTGAATGTAAACTTCCTTTAATGCTTTAATGAAAGCAATCAACTTCATTTCCCAAACCTTACGAATGCCGGAGGATCTGAAAACACAATAAACTACACAGTCCTAACTACAGACAGAGTCACAGCATTTTCTGTTCTCTTCTTCTGTTGTTTGGTTCAAATACCTCTTTTAATCATGTCTCATATAAAAGCTTTATAGCTTCATAAAAGACAAACTTGCCATGCCTGCAAAAAAGCAGGCCTCTTGCTTTTTCTGTTTATTCTTTTCTTCTAGGAAACATGTTGTGACTTGCCCACCACAGCTTGCTACCAATTTGTGTTTGGAGTAGTAGATCAAAATGCTGTTGTTGCCAGGAACAGAAATGAAAAATTAAAATATTAGGAATAATCAAGTAAATGTTTGTTATAACTTTGGGTGAGGGCAAACATTGTTTGGCCGCAGGGCAGCTGCTGAAAATAGCACTCCTGTCAGTTTTGATCCCATATCACACTAGATCCAATCATGTAGATTAAAACTATCATGTTGTAAGTCCTGATGACCAAGATCCACTTTCTCTGCAGCCTTGAGAAACATCATGAAGACTCACAATAAACATAGTGTCAGTGATCATTTCAAATTCTTCCATGACAGGGAGATTGACTGGTCTCCATCTTCATGGAAAAAGTAACAAATGCAATGCAAAGAAATTGGGTTGCGATTAAATTATGCTTAGTTGGGTGTGTGTTTAAAGGAACTATTGTCAGGATTCTTCAGGTCTGAACTTTGGGACAGTCTTCTCATCTGAGGGAGGGATGATTTGGGAACCACTTCTGATGAAGACCGGGGGATCGGAATCCCCTATTGCTAGCAGATCCCTTTCAGATTTTGAGCCTTCCCAGATCCAGATTACTCCACAGAGGAAGCTGATTCAGAAGCCATCCCAACAGGAGACTCTAGCAGTCTTCCAGCCACAGGGACAGCTGTATCTCAGCCACATTGCACTAGACTTCAAACTAGCAGCTGACCATCCAGTGCACAGAACAGAAGTGTACAATGAATTAATATCCATAGTTAATTACACTTTATCTCCCTCCACAGAAGTGCCTTCTATTAGCTTTATAAATTCACTAGTGTCTTTTATATAGGATAGAATTTTAGATACTGCTGGTTGCAAATAAAAATCCAAATATATAGCCAGAGGTTCCAACAGGGACCCCCAGCCTGATACTATAGGTCTTCCGGGGGGGGGGAAAGATATTTTTATGTATTTTAAGGAGAATATAAAATACTGGGACTCTAGGTGATTCTTTTATTAAAGCATGGTAAACAAGATCGTTAACCTCTCCCATTGCTGCAGCCTCATTGAGTACAACTTTTATGAGATTTTCAATGTGTGCTGTTGGGTCTCTCAAAATCCTCAAATAGCTAGATGTATCATTTAATTGTCTTTAATTGCCTGACAGCAGCACTGGAACTTGAAGGGGTAGATCCCTATCCCACCACACACAAAGAAAATTCAAGCTCCAATGCACTCTATCAAAATGCCAATAGCAACAGTCTCTCCACTGTCTGCAAAGTCAGAGCTGGGAGCCCCCTTCCCCCCTGCTCTTTGCTCCCTTGTTGTAACAAATTTGGAGCTCCACATTTGAAAGGAAGACCTGCCTATCAAGCTAAATTGGGCTTAAATTGGGGTTTCCAGGGCAACAGCAGGAGTTCAGACAATCCCTGCCTAAGTTGCCAAGGGAATTGATTGCAGGTGCCAGTCTGTCTGGCTTGACGAATAGCAATGAACAGCAATGAACGAGGCTTGCAATGACCACCTGTTCATTTAGAATGAGGCCTCACAAACAGCTTGTTCACGAACAGCAGATTGGGCTGTTTGTGGCTTTTTTTGTGTTCATATTGCTGTTCATGCCCATCTCTAGTTATGATACCTCTTTGCTTTGCCACTATGTCATTGTGCCAGCCAAACGTAAGAAAGCAGATGGAATATAAAGGAGGGTGGAAAGATAAGGATATTTTAAAAGAGAAGAAACATACATCTTGTCATGTTGACAGGTCTTTAGTTAGGCTACTGATATATAGCACATTGGAATTGGAAGAAAGACTGAGTACACCATAATATTCTTAGTGATTTATTTCTTTTTAGAGTTGTGGAAGCTAACTATTTAATCTGAATGATATATTCCTTTGGTGCAATCAAAATAGTTTTTTACAGGTACCACCAAACAGAACAATATAGCCCCCTAAAAAATCCTATTTTCTGGTATAAGCCTGCCGGTACTAGAGACTGTTACAGTTATGTATTGTGCCAGCCATCTTTCTGCTGCTATATATGTATTGCTAATTTGTGTGTGTGTGTGTGATTAATAGTTAATATTTACCCATATTGATAGTAAACTATATTCATTTTAAATAAAAAAATTAAAAGTATATTTAGCATAATCATTTATTAACATCCATTAAGAAGCAAAGTTAACTGTTTCTAAGCCTGTTGACTTCAATGGCCTTAGTAGGGTATACTTCTGCTTGAGATTGCACTGTTAGCTGTTTAAGATCAACTATACATAATTTGTTTTTAAGATTATTTCAGGAATACTCTCTGTAAGAGAAAAAAGATACCGATCTAGTTGAATCTAGTTGTTAACAGGTTATATAAGATCTGTTTTATGGACCTCCTGTGATGTATTTATTTATTTTTATTTATTTTATTTATTGTATTTATTTTTTATTTTAAAAATTAATTCATTTATACTCTGCCTTTCTCCCTAATGGGGACCCAAAGTGGCTGACATCATTCTCCTCTCCTCCATTTTTCCCTCAAAGTGAATGTGGTAGGTGAGCGTGAGAATGTGTGACTGGTCCAAAGTCATGCACTGACTTTCCACGGCAGAGTGAGGATTCACGCTTGGATCACCCAGATCCTAATCTGTCACTCTAGTCACTATACTACACTGGCTGCCTTAACTGTTCAGTGCAAAGATTTTTACATTTTGTCATCTATGGACCTTGTTGGATTTTTCTTCTTTTTTATTCATATGCATGTACCGAGTGGCTGTTATCTATGCAGTGAAATGTTGATTCTGGTGTGAGAGATGTTCCTATGTACTTCAGAGATTCTGTAAACACAATAAATTTGATTTAGGCTAATTTTCTAATTGCAGAATGGAATTTTCCTGCCTTTGCTCCACCCTACTGATCTCCACAAAATGTTGATCCTTGGGGGCAAAGGACCCTGAGAAATTATTCAATGGGAGTCTTGCAGCAGAAAGGGCAAACATTACCAATTTAGTCTGAACCAATTTAACCCAATCCTGTGAGCTGTGGCATCAGGATGGAAATCTCAGAGGAGTTTAGAATAGTAGTTTAGAGACTGCAACCAAGAAATCCAAAAGAGTGACTGCAGCCAAGAAATCAGAAGGAGACTGAAATTTGGAAGGGCAGCCATGAAGGAACTAGAAAATATCCTTAAAGATTAGGATGTGTCCACGATCAAGATAATCCATAATATAGTATTCCCCATTGCTATTTATGTATGTAAAAATTGGACAATGAAGAAAGCTGACAGGAAGAAAATTATTTCATTCAAAATGTAGTGTTGGAGGAGTTTTACGGATACCAAAGATGGCCAAAATGACAAATGAGTGGGTTCTAGATCAAATGAAGCCTGAATTCTCTGTGAAAGCTAAAATGATGAAACTGAGGCTATTGTACTTTTATCTAGGGTTGCCAGCCTCCAGGTAGTAGCTGGAGATCTCCTGGAATTACAACTGATCTCCAAGCTCAGTTCACCTGGAGAAAATGGCTGCTTTGGAGGGTGGACTTTATGGAATTATACCATGCTGATGTCCTTCCCCGCCTCAAATCCTGCCTTCTTCATCCTTCACCTCCCCAAATCTCCAGGAATTTCCCAACTTGGAGCTGGCAACCCTACTTTGGTCACATCATGAGAAGACCAGACTCACTGGAAAAAACAATAATGCTAGGAAAGGTAGAACGCAGCAGGAAAAGAGGAAGCCCCAAAATGAGACGGATTGACTCAATAAAGGAAGCCATAGCCTTCAGTTTGCAATACCTGAGCCAGGCTGTCAATGAAGGAACATTTTGAAAGTTGTTGATTCATAGGTTCACTATAAGTTGGAAGTAATTTGACAGCACATAAACACATATAGTTTAAAAGTGGACCCCACTTCAAAACGTTTGAGAACCACTACTATTATTGAATAGGCAGTTTGATATCTGGCTTCAGTTTTGTCTCTATCAAATACTTTAAGAATAGCCCTCAAAGCCCCACTGTGCTACTTCACCAGAATCTACACTATGCTTTGACCTCAGGTCACATCCAGGCATAAGAATGTTTTATTTATTTATTTCAAGAGCTGGTAACTCTTTGCATTAAATTTACCCAAACACATTCAAGTAAACATGCTTACAACCAGGCTGTAAAATAATTTAAATTGTTTTCATAGTCATTACAAGCAATGCACAAAATGTCTTAGATGTCTCACTGAAAAATTAAAAAGTGAAATTAGCATTCCAAGTTGCAACATTAACTTTCCAGCCAGCAAGTAAAAGTTGTATGAGATTAGCAGCACTGATGTAAATGCCATTTTAGTATCATTCAAACTCTTGTCCATTAGTAGTCATCTAGCATGTTGATGTAACTAAATTTATATATATTGTCAGGATGTACACAGACAAGTAGATAGGGAGATTACATCATTTTATGTTTTGCTTTATGGTTTAATTGAACCATTAGCTACTTAGAGGAAGATGGCAGATGTAAATCATAATTACAAACCAATGAAAGTATATGTGTCTCTGTATTAACATCTAGTATAACTTGTTATAAATATAACTAACAGAAAGATCTTTATAAAACTAGACCAGAGTCCCCAACATGGTGTCAGTCAACACCCTTCCTTGCACTTGCCAAGGGTTTTAGAAAATGGGTGGAGCCAGATGGGGCTTTTGCTTCCAATTGGCCATTGGAAATTTAATTAATTGTTGTGAGGATCTTTACTGTGCAACTGAAGTTAAGCAGAGAGTATGCAAGAAAATATTTTAAGCAACATATTCATTTCAAAACATATCTGAGTAAGCCTAAAATGTTAAGGGTTACCAGGGCTCATTTGGAGGGGGAACACGCTGGAACGGCATTCCAGTAGAGCTGAAAAGTGGTCACGTGGGTTTTGGCCCCACCCACATGATTCCTTTTCCTCCCCTCTGCCTCCCCTCCAAAGGAGGGTAAGCTGCTTCAATTCATTCTGCTGCTTTATTTTCATTCGTGACTCATGAGAGAGAGAGAGAGAGAGAGAGAGAGAGAGAGAGAGAAACAAAGAGAGTGAGAGAAATAAAGAGAGTGAGTGACTGAGTGAGTGAGTGAGTGAGTGAGTGAGTGAGTGCAAGATGGGCTGCTGGGCCTGGATCTCCAAAGGAGGGTAAGCTGCTGCTTCAATTCATTCTGCTGCTTTTTTTTCATGTGTGAATAGTGAGAAGGAGAGTGAGTGAGTGAGTGAGTGAGCAAGCGAGCGAGCGAGCGAGCGAGCGAGCGAGTGAGTGAGTGAGTGAGTACAAGATGGGCTACTGGGCCTGGATCGCCAAAGGAGGGTAAGCTGCTGCTTCAATTCATTCTGCTGCTTTTTTTTCATTCGTGACTCGTGAGAGAGAGAGAGAGAGAGAGAGAGAAAGCCCATCTTGCATTCACTCACCCACTCACTCGCTTGTGAGAGAGAGAGAGAGAGAGAGAGAGAGAGAGAGTGCAAACCGGGCTACTGGGCCTGGATCTCCAAAGGAGGGTAAGGTGCTCCAATTCATTCTGCTGCTTTATTTTCATTCATGACTTCTGAGTGAGAAAGAGAGAGAATGCAAGCCGGGCTACTGGGTCTGGATCGCCAAAGGAGGGTAAGCTGCTTCAATTCATTCTGCTGCTTTATTTTCATTCATGACTCATGAGAGAGAGAGAGAGAGAGAGAGAGAAACAAAGAGAGTGAGAGAAACAAAGAGAGTGAGTGACTGAGTGAGTGAGTGAGTGAGTGAGTGCAAGATGGGCTGCTGGGCCTGGATCTCCAAAGGAGGGTAAGCTGCTGCTTCAATTCATTCTGCTGCTTTTTTTTCATGTGTGAATAGTGAGAAGGAGAGTGAGTGAGTGAGCGAGCGAGTGAGCGAGCGAGCGAGTGAGTGAGTGAGTACAAGATGGGCTACTGGGCCTGGACCGCCAAAGGAGGGTAAGCTGCTGCTTCAATTCATTCTGCTGCTTTTTTTCATTCGTGACTCGTGAGAGAGAGAGAGAGAGACAGAGAGAGAGAGAGAGAGAGAGAGAGAAAGCCCATCTTGCACTCACTCACTCATTCACTCACCCACTCACTCGCTTGTGAGAGAGAGAGAGAGAGAGAGAGAGAGAGAGAGTGCAAACCGGGCTACTGGGCCTGGATCTCCAAAGGAGGGTAAGGTGCTTCAATTCATTCTGCTGCTTTATTTTCATTCATGACTTCTGAGTGAGAAAGAGAGAGAATGCAAGCCGGGCTACTGGGTCTGGATCGCCAAAGGAGGGTAAAGCTGCTTCAATTCCTCCTGCTGCTTTATTTTCATTTGTGACTATTTATTTATTTAATTATTTATTTATTTAATTACATTTTTAGACCGCCCTCCCCATCAGACGGGCTCAGGGCAGTTTGACAACAAATTAAAAACAGTAAAACATTATAAAAACATTAAAACATCGTATAAAAAACCATTAAAATTGGCGGGTGTGGAATATTAAATATTAAAATGCAGCATTGTCCTGCATGGGTGGTGGAAGGTCTTCAGTGGTATGGCCAGCGAGAGGACAGCCTAGCCCCCACCAAATGCCCGGTGGAACATCTCCGTCTGGCAGGCCCGGCGGAAAGATAACAAATCCTGCCGGGCCTTAGTTTCCTCAGACAGAGAGTTCCACCAGGTCGGAGCCAGAACTGAGAAGGCCCTGGCTCTGTTAGAGGCCAGGCGGACCTCCCTGGGGTCAGGGACCATCAGCAAGTTCTTAGTGGCTGATCGAAGCGACCTCCGGGGAACATATGGGGAGAGGCGGTCCCGAAGGGACTAGTGAGTGAGTGAGTGCGTCCGTGCAAGTAGGGCTGCTGGGGCTGGCTCTCCAGAGGAGCGTAAGCTGCTTTGAGTTCATTCTGCTTTATTTTCAGGAAATACCTGGAGATTTGGGGGGAAAGGGGCCTGAGGGGTGGGTGTTACCTTCTGAGACACTTCGGGCAATGTCAGGGGGTGTGGCAAATGCTAATGAGTTATGCTAATGAGATATGCTAATGAGTTCCTATGGTTCTTTTTCTACGAAATGACCCCTGAGGGTTACTATTAGAGTTATGTATGCTCTCACTCCCTGACATTTTGTGGTTGAATCTGCTACCTGTGGAAGCCATTTTGTAGTTTCCTTCTCCTACTGTGGCATCTGTTTTGAGTTTGTGCCTACCACCTTGTGCCAGAATTCCAAAGGTGTCTGTAGCCTCAAAAAATGTTGGGGACTCCTGGGCTAGATTATTACATTTATTTACACATGTATGAGCTCAGGAAAAAATCTGAAGAATTTGACTCATCATGACCCATCAAGGTGAGTGCAGATTCCTGACATATGTGTATGATGGCCCACCTGGCACTTGATGTTATTCTTCTGCTTTCTCCCTTGCATTGCAAGTAACAGCAGCTGTCAAGTAGGAGCATGTAACAAATATCACTTGTAGGCTGCATTTGACTTGGTGAGTCACAATGCTGGCATGATTTAGATTAATTAAAGGACCTAAAGCCAGGGTTACAATCCTTCACTGTGAAGCACACTGACATTCCATATGGTTTCATGGGACTTAGACTTGCTTCATACTGTTATGTACTACCCACTTCTCTAGTGGAGGTGGAGAGTGCCCTCAACTCACAGCTGACATATAGCTACCCCTGGTGGCATTTCATGGCAAGTGACTAATAGAGGTGGTTTGCCATTGCCTGCCTCTGCAACCCTGGTCTTTGTTGGAGGTCTTCCATCCAATTACTAACCATGGCTGACCCTGCTTAGCTTCTAAGATCTGACAAGTTCAGGCTCACCTGAGCTATCCAGGTCAGGATACCCACTTCTCTGAGTGATGAAAAATTCAGAGGCCACTTTAAAAGTTGCTTTTGGATGAGTGCACTTGAGACTTATGGCATTTTAAAATATTTGTTTTGTTTACAGCTTAGGTGTGGACCAAAGCACTTCTACAGGGCAACAGATTCACCACCACACATCATTTCCTAGAGAGTGAGAGATGCTGCTGTTAAGATACTTCACCTTCAAATAACTCACAGCTCTCTCTGCACCTGTGTATGTGCTGCCCTATGAACTGCCCTTTCTTCACACACATATGCCAACCTGCCCCTCCCTCAGGCGGAGAGTTATGTATGCCACATTTCCCAAGCTTTGTTTGAACCTTGAATGAGAGAACTGCTTGGAGACCATCCCCTGACAATGAGCTCTCATTAGGGAAACATGAACAGCCATTTTGATAAGTTCTGACTGTCATCATGTATCACTTTACTTAAGCATACTTGTCATGATAGACCTATTCACAGTAATTGGACATAAATCTTACAGGGCTTTATGTGACAACCAAGATTCACCAGTGTTCCATTGCCATTTGCCATGATAAGTATGTACAAAGAGCAGAAGATATTTATTTAAAACATTTATATGCCACCTTTCCACCAAAATAGGGTTCCCAAGGCAGCGAACAATAAAGTTTAAAACATTAAAATAACATTTAAAATGTGTATATAAATACAATAAAACATATAGGCACATACACACACACAATCAGAGAACAGAGCCAGTAAGATAAGCACATTTCTAAACAATACATGCAGGAGAGCAATGGCATTATTTTTTGAATACACATTTCCATTTTACATAATAAATTCTTAAGTAGCTGCATCCATTATTATAAACCTCTTGTTGGAAAAGTAGGTGGCAGTGGAAGCCAGGAGTCCCTTTCACCAACATTAGCTGGTGAGCCAGCTGTGGTCTTTCCTGGGCAGAGAAGATCCATGATGCATGCCTTGGTAACATCTAAATTAGACTATAGGCATGCACTCTACAGGGGGCTGTCCTAACACCAATTGTTTTGGCATCTAAATTCAAACATGGACATCTTATTTCTCACCCCTACTTAGGACAAGTTATGACAACCAATATAACCTATAAGCCAACAGTAAACCTTAACAAAACAATGCTTCTGCAATTGAAACCTTACCTGTGTTCAACAAGGATGAAAAACAAAGGAAAGCAACCTAATGCCATGACAGACAATTTAGGAAATTTCTTTTCATTCTCACAACTTAGCAGCAACTTGCAAATCCCATCCATCAGGCTGAGTTTATGAAGGGAAGAGGTGGGAAGTACAAAATCCCAACTTGCAATGACATCAAAAAAGATTTTAATTGCCCTGCAGCATTTCAATGGCCAGTTCAAGTGACTGACAAATGAAGGGTGTACAAGAACCCCTAATCTGATAGACCGGAAGCCCACTGGGGGAATCTTGGGGCACTCACTCCCCCTCAAACCTACCTCACAGAACTGTTGTAAGGGGAGAAAGATATCGTAAAACACTTTGAGATAGGAACAAGGGGGACAAAATTCTTCCAGCCCAAAGTCCATTGAAAGCCCTGAGCTGGGGCTTAGTTGACCTGCAGCCTTGTGCTGGAGTGCTGGATGGGTGGCTGTTGCTGTACAGGGGACACCCATATAAATCAAATGTCTGGGTTTTTTAGTGGCAATAGAAAATCTGCCAGGGCCCGAAGGATCTACCTGCAGAAACAGTGGTGAGGAGGGCTCCAGTATCCCTTCCCCCTCATGCTTGCAACTAAGCACTCAGCTTTGTTGCAGCCTCAGTCTATTCTTGCTCTTGTGTGCAAGGAAAGCACAAGCACATACTCCATCCACCTCCCAAGCCCTACATATCTCCTCATGCTGTACAGGCAAGTGTCTGTAGCTGCTGATTTTTATTTGACTCTCTCTTGGCTCCTTATGATCCCTACTGCAGCCAGGGAAGCTGGCAGCATGGAGTGCCAATTCAGCAGGGGTCAGCCTAAGATTCTGCAAGTGAGAAGAGTTATTGCCTGTTCTACTGGGAAGCAATTCTCTTACAATTAAGGGGGTGTGGTCTGGAGTAGAGATGGGCATGAACTGAAATATGAACCAAAATTAAGCATGGACCAGGCCAATTCGTAGTTTGCGAACCAGCAGTTCATCAGATCCCATTTCTGATGAACTGCCACGAGCTTTAGGCTGGTTCATTTGGTTCGGTTTTTGGTTCATGACAGCAGATAGCCTGGTACCAATCAGTTTCCTAGGCAACAGGGGATGGACTTCCTGCAGACCTTCTGCTGACCCGGAAGTGACTTTCTGCTGGCCCGGACGTGATGGTTTTCTGACCTGGATGTGGTGTTTTCATGAACCAAACAAACCAGTTCGTGAACCAGGGGCAGGTTCGTGAAAGTTCGTGGTTCATGATTCATGAAATTTGACAGACCACGAACTGCATGGTTTGGTTTTTTTTCAGTTCATGCCCGTCTCTAGTCTGGAGTGAGGTTTACTGTGCAGGCTTTGTCCCATGTCTGTTTTTTTCCCTCCAATGCAAGCCCTTCCTTATTTCAAATGAGTTTAGAAATAGTATAGTTTAAATTCAGCCTGCCTCCCAGCTGGCATCAACAGGGGGTATTTCTTCAAGACATGTCCAATATAGCCTTTAGCAGTTTGTGAAAGGTCAGTCAACTATCTTGTAAACTGAGATTCCATTGGAAGAGCTTCTTTTTTTTAAAAAAAAAATTAATTTGTTTTAGTTCTATCTTATTCTAATAACAACATTGATCAAAAGTCTTACATTCTTTGGATACATGTTATAAATCATACATTCCATTTCATCTCTACAGTTCCATGATAATTATACTATTTTCACTACACTATTATCACTATAAGTCTGCATTCTTTAATTCTAGTACTTCTTTACTCTGCTCATTCATTTGATTGTATTCTGCTAACATATAGTTATGTCTCTATTTTATACTTCCGTTTAACCCATCTATAAAACGGGGTCCATTTTTGTTTTCCATCTTTTATTAATTCTGTCAGTATGTCCATTTCTGCAGTCTCTAAGATTTTCTCTATAAATTCTTCTTTTGTTGGTATATCTGTGTTTTCCCAGTATCTGGCATATACTATTCTTGCTGCTGTTATTATATGTATTATGAAATATCTATTTTCCCTATTTAGCTCCTCCGGTATTATATTTAACAGGAGCATTTCTGGTTTATAGGGTATGTTTATTTCTAGCACCTCTTGCAACAGCTCATGTTTCCCTTTCCAATATCTCTTCGCTTTTTTACATAGCCACCATATATGGAAAAAGGTGCCCACTTTTTCTTTGCACTTCCAGCATTTATTGGGTATTTCAGTGCAAATCTTTGCTAATTTTTCTGGTGTCAAATACCACCTATAGAACATTTTATACAGGTTTTCTTTAAAGGTGGTTGATTTTGTTATTTTGATGTTTACTCTCCATGACTGTAGCCATTGCTCCAGATCTATGCCGTGCCCCAGATTTTGTTCCCATTTTACCATATGGACTTTTAAAGCCTCCTCTTCTGTCTTCAATTGTTTCATGAATTTTCCTATCAGTTTTCCATCTGTTTCTAACAGCAACTTATCGAAAGGGCATCGTTCCATGTAGAATCCCTGTGTTTTGTCATTGGCAAAGCTGAATTCTATTTGCGCTCTTAGCCACCGTCCAGTCTCTATGTTCTGTTCTTTTAGTTCTTCTGTTGACTTTAGCTTACCATTCTCCCCCAATAGCTGTTCATAGGTGTGGGTATTCTCCCACCTTAGTAAATTTGGTTGGGTGAATGCTTCCACTGGTGACATTCATTTTGCTGTTTTGGTATATATGTGGGGTTTTATCTTCTTCCAGATATTCATCAGGGATTTTCTTATTAAGTGATCCTTAAAATATTTATGTGTATCTTTTTTGGTACCAGAGGTAGGCATGAAATCCCATTTTAAGGTCATGCCCTTCTAATTTTAAAAGCCTTGGATTGTGCAATGAAATCCATCCCTTTATCCATACCAATGTACAGGCCTTGTAGTATAACTCCCAGTCAGGTAGGTCACATCTAGAGATGGGCACAAACCGCATTACAAACTTCAAAAACCCATGAAATTGGTGATTGCGCGATCGCGATCAGGGGTTCATGATTGTCCACAACCAATGAACCAGCGTTCGGGAGATGCCTGGTTCAGTGCATTCAGCCGCGGTTCGGGAAAGGCACCAGCAATCAATTCCCCTGGCAACGGAGCTGGGGGAATGCCTAAACTCTGTCTGTGCTCCTTCTATCACCCTGGAAACCCGAATGGAAGCCTAACTTACCTTGATCGACAGGTCTTCCTTCCAACCATGGAGCTGCAAAGTGGTTACAAGTTGGGAGAAGACACCCAGGATAGGGAGGGGGAAGGGGGTGTTCTGTAGCCATGGGCACTCCAATCTCATAACCATAGAAAAGAGGATACCACTTCCTCCAAAAATCAACACAAACAAACCAAAAGGAAGTGTGCCAAACCAATATCAATTCTCAGTCAAATCCATATATGCTTAATCAGTTCAATAATCAAAACATTATACACAGTTACAATAAGTATTCAGTAGGGCAATGAACCCCTAAATCAATTCTTATGCGCAGAGAGACATGTAGAAAAGTCCAAATATAATAAGGTTCACAAAGAAATATATAGAGATTCTGAGCTGCTGGTAAATCAGCTGGTGGGTCGTTACTTCTTGACCACAACGCCGTGCAACCGCGATGCCGAGGAGAGAAGGGCAAGTGTGTTTGAAAGGTTGACATGGGCAACGAGACGGGAGGGTAGCAACGAGCTATGCTGGCCCAATCATGCTTCACTCGTTTCAGAAAAAGTCCTTCATCAGGCCACCAATTCTACGAATTTTACAATATTGGTCATAAGAAGATAAAAAGCAAAAATTACAATACAAAATTCCTATGGCAGCTTATTGACTGTTACAATTTCAGCACTTCAAATGGCAGTGGACGCAAGATAACCATTTGTCTGCATTTATTTCAGTCGTAAGTCTGAGGTGGAGTTGGGACGCCTCTAAGCTGTTTTATACAAATCCAATGGGCGGGCCTTGGAAGGTTCTCAATCAGGATTTTTAAAAAAGTGGTATACTCCCTACAATAAAATTTCTTAATTAGTATGTTCCTGATTCTGAAATTAATTAAAACTGCTCATAAAAAGGGGCAGAGGATTACATTTTAATGTTATAAATATTTATATAATTCAATTTTAAATAATTAATTATAAATATGATGTTTTTTTAAAAAAATTATTACGAAGTACATGATTAATAAAACCATATACAAAAATCATTAAATCTGAGCAATTTATTGCTAGGGCGGGGGGTGGGGAAAAGAAGGAGGAACATGATTCAACTTGGAGAGACAATTTACAAGCTTAGAATCAAATGTAAACCAACTTGGAGGGACAAGTTATAAAAAGGCTGAATACTCAATATCATTATTCAGGCCATGGGGAATCACGGTTCTAAGTCTGAAGATCTATCTGGTCTCAGCTTGCAGAAGGAATCGATTATTATGACCCGGTTCATGCACCACCTCTAATACTGTAAATCTGAAAGTCCTGTCACTGCAATGCATATTCCAAAGATGTTAGTAAAGCGGAGTCTCCTCGCTACGAGTTTTAATACAGGAGACGTGTTCTTGGATGCGCTGATGGACCGAGCGAGTGGTGCAGCTAACATATAATAAAGAACAATTGCATTGTAGGAGGTACACTACATTAGTAGTACTACAGGTGGAGAACCCTCTGGATTGCAGTGGGCGATCCAGGGATGGGCATTTAATGGTTTTAAGATCCACACTAAGTGCACAAACACTGCAATGGCCGCAGGGAAATGCCCCTGCGGTAAGTTCATTCCGCCTCGTGGTGCTTTAAGATCAGAATGCACCAAAAGGTCTTTTAAATTCTTTGTGCGGCAGTATCCAATTTGCGGTAAGGTGTCACAGCCTGGTAAATCCAGGAGGATGTGCCAGTTCTTTCTTATGATATTAGTTATTCCCCCTGACAGAGGCGAATAATCTATGGCCCAAGAAATCCCAGTTGTGTTATTGTCACGTTGTTTATACGTTAATAACTGGGACCGGGTAGTCTGGTCCGCTTTTTTCTTTGCGCGTTGGATTACCGAATCCGGGTATCCACGTGCCCTGAAGGCTCTACTCATCCTATCCTCTTCCCTGTAGTAGTCACGGTGGTAGGACGCATTCCTTTTGATGCATAAAAATTGTCCCACCGGAATGTTTTTCTTTAACACCGGGCAGTGATGAGAGGTGTATTGTAGATACGCCGCCCTATCGGTGGGTTTGTGGTATGGCTTCACTCCAAGGGAGGTTGCCGAACGTTTAAAGACAACTACGTCCAAAAAAGTCACACTATTTAAACTGCCTTGATGGGTAAAACGTATGTTAACATCTATGCTGTTAATCCAGGTCATAAAGCCATCTACCACCTCGGAGCTACGTAGTACACAAAAAATGTCATCTATGTACCTCCTGACACATATGATCTGATCATGAAAAGGGTTAGTAGCGGGATCGTAAATGAATTTCTCTTCTAATTCGGCCATATATATCGCAATGCTGGGGGCCGCCAGGCACCCCATTGCGACCCCCTTAATCTGATAGAAAAATTGAGCTTCAAACCTAAAATAATTTTTCTCCATAATAAGATCCAATAGGTCCAGCAAGAAGGTGGTCGGGGGAAACTTAAGAGGTCTCTGGTCCAAGAACTGTTCAATTACTAGCCTTGCATCAAAGTGGGGGATAGAGGTATATAAAGATTGGACATTCATAGTGAGGAGGTATGCCCCCCGAGGGATGTCCATGTCCTCCATCAATCTTATAAAGTCCGTTGTATCTTTAATAAATGATTTAACTTTCACTACAAAAGGCTGTAAAATGTGATCTAGGTAAATGGCCAACGGTTCTAAAATTGAGTTACATGCTGAGATGATTTGTCGGCTGGGTTAGGGTCGGATAGGTTTGTGAATTTTGGGCAGGCAATAAAACACAGGGACCCATGGATCAAAGTTAAATAAGGCTCTGTGTAAAGACTGATAAATGAAGTTATTTGCCAGTGCATTATCTATAACTATTTTTATGATCCTCTGGATTTCTTGTGTGGGATCATGATCAATTGGACAATAGTAATTGCAATCTGACAACTGTTTCATAACCTCCTGCCGATAGTCCTCACAATTCATCAATACTATACCTCCCCCTTTATCGGCAGGTTTAATCACCATGCTATCATCATTTTGCAAAGCATGTAAAGCAGATCTTTCCAATGTTGTCATATTGTGCCATTTCGCCTTAAGTTGGCTTTCTGCCAGGTCGACCTCCTTAAGCACCAGCTTTTCAAAGGTCTCCAATTGGATATCCGAAATCTTAGGAGTAAAAGTAGATCTACTCTTAAGACAAATCTCATCCCTGCAAACCCTGATAGGCAGCTCTGACGGCCAAACGCAGACCTCCTGAGTTGCTCAATGGGACCTGTGCTTATAAATAGCCACGGGCTCCCAGGCTGGGTTTCACTTTCAGCAAGCAGTGGAGTGGGACAGAGCTCTTGCTTGCCACTTGCTAGTCTTTGGTGAATTGAGCTTGAATTTTTGTGGGAGTTTCCTGGGGCCTGGTATAACTCCAAGATCCCGTTTGCAATCTTGTCCAAACTTGGGAGATGGCTGTAGGAGAGCCTGCAAAAGACTCCCCGGGAATATGGGCTCTCTAAGTGCCACGGGGGCCATTCCGCGCCCCACGAACCAGTTCGGCAACGGGAAATGTTGGTTGCGGTTCGCAATCTCGGGATCGTCATCGGCATCGAACCACGAACCGCAGGTTCATTACATTTTTTTGGTTCATGCTCACGTCTGGTCACATCCTGCTTTCTCTTTGGAGTTCTGTAGGACTTTGAATCTTATTCTTGGTATTTTACCTTGCCATATGAATTTTGAAGTTATTTTGTTTAATTCTTTAAAATATGATTGCTTTCTTATAATTGGGATAGTCTGAAATAGGAACATGAGCTTTGGTAATATGTTCGTTTTGGTAATATGTTCATTTTTATTGTAGCTATTCGGCCCAGAATAGATATATGCATTTCTTTCCATTTACTCAGATCTTCCTTAACATCTTTTAGCAATTTCTGAGTTATCTTCCTTTAAGGAGGAAACCCTATTAGTTATGTGGATTTCCAAACACTTCACTTTTTTTCCCCATTGAAAACCAGATTTCTCCATTAGCTTCTTGATTTGTATTTTTGTCATATTCTTAGTAATTATTTTTGTTTTTTTGGTAATTAAGTCTCATTCCTGCCATTTCACCAAATCTTCTTAGTTTCTCCATCAAGGGATCTATTGCTTCTGTAGGTTCTTCCAAAATTCATACCAAGTCATCCACAAATGCTTGTCTTATATTCTTCTCTTTTTTTTGTTCCTTTTATTCTGTCTTTCTAATCTAATTGTTAAGCACTTCCAATGTCAGGATGAATAGAAGTGGTGATAGAGGGCATCCCTGTCTTGATCCTTTTTCTATTTTTATACTTTCTGTTAAGTCCCCATTAACACTTATTTTTGCCTTTTGTTCCGCATATATCATTTGAATCATATTTACAAACTTGGCTCCATATTTCATCTCCTTTAGTTGTTCTACCATGTACTTCCAGTTGACATTGTCAAAGGCTTTCTTCACATCCAAGAAAATTAATGACAGTTGTTTTTCTGGGTGTGCTTCATTGGAAGAGCTTCTTATGCACTTCACAAATTAGCAGCAGAAGGGGGGAAAACTGGGTTGAAGTCCTCATTTCAACCCCCCTCCACTAAGTATGTGTACTTCAACTACTTGAGGATTTGTGTCCTCTTTCTTCCCTCCCCTTCCCCCATTCCTTTGGTTTGGTGCATTTTCTTTCTTTCTTCAGAGCTTTATAAAAATAAACAAGAGTTTATTTTGGGGTGTTAAATCATGTGTGTTTATTTGTAAGACCTTCTTTGGTTGGGATCACTTAAAACAAATCAGTCAAAACAAGCAGTTTTGTGGTTACTGAAAGACTTATTAAAGCACAAGACTTCGTCAAGGGGGCTGGTGCAGATTGGTAGCATCTTAACTGTGGGGAAATTGTCGCGGTCTGCTTATGTTGCACTGGCCTCAGTGGCAGGTTCAAGACACGACACACCAAGCTTTAGTACAAATGGTGTATTATACAATTTACAGGTGGATACATTACAGACTTATTATGTTGAAAGTGCTTCACCAGCAACCCGCAGAGCTGGAGCTCTTTCCAGTAAAAGACTCTGCATTCTTATATATTGCTAATTAGCCTATCACAACATAGTGCTGACTCACTGTGCCAGCCCAAATGACCTTGACATATACAGAGGAGTACATCACCTGGCTGGTATCACATGATAGCTACCTGTCATCACTCTGTAACTACTGATGACACAGATCAGTCACTGCTAGCTGCCTCATCTCTTTGTTTATTTACCTTGACAGAAATCATGTGTGTTCCTTCTTGCCTTATATTTGTTTTTTTACCTCATTTATATCCCACCTGTCTCCCCATGGGGACTTAAAGCATCTTGCACCATTCTCCTCCATTTTTTTCCCTGTGAGATAGGTTAGGGTAAAAGTATGTGACTGGCTGAAAGTCACTCAGCAAGCTTCCATGGCAGAGTGGGGAGATCAACCTGGGTCTGCCAGATCCTGGTCCAACATCATAGCCACTACACCACCATCTGGAGTTTCGGACACCTGACTATTCATTCTGGTGGATAAGATGGACTCTCTGCCTGTCCCCTATTCCCCCCCCCAAGCATCTTTATGTTTTGTGTTGCACTATATTCAGTAGTGCTTATTCCCACCATTAACTTGTGTCTCATGTACATTTAATGTATAGTGTAAATCAGTGTTCTAGCTAGGTCCCTTGGCTGGGAAGGCTTAATGATTCTTCTTCTTCTTCATGATAATTTTTCTATTGTTCACATTGGTCCAGATGGGTGCTCTGAATGAATGTTCCCTTCAGGCATCAAGGAGACACCTCCTAGGTTGTTTTAAAACATCTGCTTCTGGAAGTGGGGCTTCAGGACTCATTGTTTGTTTTAGAGAAGAGATACTTTGGGGGAAGAAGAATGTGATTGTCAAGAAACACACCTGTGGGTACCCCAATGCTTATGGGTTCCAGTTGTGCAAAACAGTATACCTATTGGCTCTAATCATCTCCCATCTTTTTTAAAACAAAACATCAAGACAGAGAGAACAAGAGCCTGCAAGACACAGTGGAAGGAAGTATGAGAGAAAAGGACCCAAAAGAATGGATCACCACCTCAAATCTGGAGCCCAGAAGCAAAAGTAAAATCAGCAAGGAGAGTTTCCAGCAAGGAAAAGGAGAGTAGGGAAGGACAAAAAACCCTGGAAAGTCTTGTCTTCTCAAGGTCAAAAGAACCTGGGAAGTCTTGGCTTTTCAACCACGTTAAATGTAACTAGTTGAAGTCAAGGAAGTTGTTGGCAGAGTACAGGAAATAATCCAATCCATGCTTTTAAGGAATTGCTGCAATAGGATCTTTGCAAAAGGCAATAACTGACTGCAGCCCATTAATGCAAAAGACAGGACTTCAGAATACAAGCAATAACACATACTAACACACAGCAGAGAGAGAAAAAACAAGAGGTAGGTTGAAATGCAAGAGAAAACGTTCAATAAATCGTAAACCCTAGAGAATGCTCCCCCAAGGGTACAAGTGGACTAAACTACTTTGTTAGCAGTCTTTACAGTAACTAGACTCTTAGTAGGCTGTTGCTTCTCCATCAAAAGTGACCCTAAAATTAGCGCATTTTACACAGTGAGCCATCTGAGGCTGTGGCAGACATAGCAAGTGAGCTATCTGAGGCTGTGGCAGGTACAGCATTTGAAAAGACACAGCAATTTGATTTTGATCTAGGCCAATTTGCAATTTGCTGTGTCAATTTGGTAAAACCAATTTGAAGTCCCTACATCTGCAGAGGTAGAAGGTCCTGAAAGGCATCCTATAGTTTTTCCAAACTTATTTACTAACTGTTGCTTAGCTCTGAGGATTTACTGCACTCTACCTATTACTGTTGCCCAAGCAGAATGATCTTTCAGTAGTCTTGCATATATCAAAACTTCCTGAGATTCTCAATGAGCCAAAGTTGTTGGTCAGCTTTGAGAATCTTGGTAGTAGAGGCAAAGCTTGCCCAAAACCTTTGACAGTGTTACTGAACTGTTTGCTAGACGAAAAAGCTCACATAGCACTATGAGGTAGATTTCTTCAAATCTGTCTCTTCTCGTTTATTGTTGACTTGTTCCAGTTGGTTATTATTTGAAGTGCGTGGTTATTTGAAGCATGGTGTTTGCCTTATTGCAGTATGCCCTGTGTAAATAAGTTAAGTAAAATCTGTTTAATAATAATGGCCCTTTTCTTTTGACATTTCTTACCTAATGAACAATTATTCTATTCACGGTAAGAGCGAGCCAATGATAATTGGTTTTGATCAGGATCACACAGGGGCCCATATTGACTCTCAGGGGCCCTGTTTGGGTCTCCAGTTGGAAGATAAGAGAGAAGGCTTCAGCCTTACATACATCCTTTCTGGCTCCTTAAGGAAGACTTGGTCCTACAAGATGAATTTCTGCTGGTCTTTAGAATGGAAGCAGAATATCAAATTACAAAGGGATTCTGTTTGTGTTAAATTTCTATGGTAAAACCAATGAACATTGTTTAAAATCACTTGAGTTTATATCACCAAGCTCTCATAAACTTCAGTAATTTAAAATAATTGAACAGAATGGAAGTTGATTTATACTTACTATTAAGTTTTTATAGTCGCTTCAATTAAGACAGCACAAGCTGAAGTCTGAGCAATTCACTGACTTGGAGAGTACCAAACCTGTACTTAAAAACACAACCTTTTAAAACTACAAGTTATATTTAAAGCCTGTAAATGATAATAGTAAAAGCTTTGATAGCAAGCAAGTGCAAGATCAGTCCAGTAATCCAAATCCTTACAAATATGTTTCAGAGCAATGCAAAGTGTTCTCTTTTCTCTTTGTAATAATCATGCCAAACAAGAGAAATGACAAATTTTTCAAGAGGAGAAGCTTAATTAGAAATGCCCCCAAGACCTTCTAATTAATCACTCAGTAGAGAAAGATGAATCTTAATACTGAAAAACAGCAAGACTCATGTTAGGCAAGACATCCTGCTAGCAAGGCCCATGACACTTAGTGGTTATCCTGAATGCATGATAACATGATTTGGCTGCCATAAGTTGCCCCCCCCCCCAATTTGGAATGAAGAGGCAGACACAAGAGTTGGGAACTAAAAGGCCGCTTTATTAAATTACAACATAACTGTCAACATGGCAAGGGCCTAACTAGCGGTACAGGTCAGGCCCTGGGGTCACTCCTGGACCTCCAGCGAGGTCCAGGAGGTCTCTGGGTGCAAGCCATCCATGCATATGGCTGGGACCTGGCCCAGAAAGGGGAAGTGATTCCCCCCCTTAAAGCTCCCCCACCCAGCCGTAAAGCTGCGGGGGGAGACTGGCTTGTCCAGGGGTTTCCCACCAGGTCGTCTGTCCTTGCCACTGGGCCGTAAAGCAGCCAACCGCTCCTGACAGGCCGCAATTCCCCACCAATGGGGATATGCCAAGGGGGCTCACTGGCCCACTGATTTTCCACAACTTCTGATCTGCCAGAAGCAGCTCCTAACAGACCCACCCTAAGCCAATTACCTCTCCATACAAACAGTGCAAGGTAGGCGAAAAACTCCTCACCCTGTTGCCAATTGTGGAAAAGGAGAAAAAATTCCTACCTGGCCCTGATAAACAGTGATCGGCTAAACCTGCACTGAAATAGGGTGAGGTGGGTGGGCCAAGCACAAGGCACGAATGAAACACTGAGGGGCGGAGCAGCCCTATAAGGCCTCTTGCTCCACCCCCTCCAGCATTCCTATATAGCCTGGAAAGCATAGCTGCCTCCTCCTCCTCCTTCAGGGAGGCAAATTGCGCCCCCCAGTCAAAGTGTCTGTTGCCGCTGGCTGGGAGTGCCGTGATCTCTTCAGTAAATGGCTCCATTTTAGGCTTCTTGAGGTTTTACCCAAATTAATCCCTTCCACCTCTGTTAAGTGAGAGGAAATCCATACAGTAAAATGTTAGAAAGAAAATCAAGGCCCATTGCGCTCCCCCCCACCCCAGTTAGAAGAATGAGACAGACACAAGGCTTTAGAATTAAGGACTGCTTTATTAAACACAACACTAAACTGCGGCAAAGGCTAACCAGCAGTGCAGGTCAAGCCATGGGGTCAGTCCTGGACCTCTACCTTGACCGGTCTGGGTGAGCCCCACTGCCCCAAGTGTGAGCCATACATAGAATGGCCTCGGCCTGGCTGACCAGGCAAAGGGTTCCCCCCCATCAAGCTCATAAAGTGTCAGCTGTACAGCATGAGGGAAGGGCTTGCCCCAGGGGTTCCCTGTAGGCAGTCTAGCCTAGTGGTGGTAGCCATGAAGCATACCCTCCCTCCTGACAGACCCCATTTCCCCACCGATGGGGAATTGACAAAGGGGTGATCACCAGCCCGCTCCCTATTCCCCAACTTTCTCCTGCTATGGGCAATCTTCAAGGCACCATACCTAATGCCTCATACCCCTGCTTCAGTACAAGGTAGGCAAAAAACCCATTCCCCTCTTTGCCAATTAGGAAAACAGGAAACAAATTCCTACCTGGCCCTAAAAAAGCAACTGGTTAATCCTGCACTGAAACAGGGAGAGGAGGGTGGACCCATTGCACGGAGCAACTGAGCCTTCAGGGGCGGAGACACCTTTACTGGCTCTGTCTCTGCCCCCACAAGGCAAGGACCCAGATGCCCGGGATGGCTGTCTGTCTCCTCCTTCCGAGGAGGCAAACTACGGCCCTATGGCTAAAGCCACTGTGTGGCTGCCGTGCATGGCCGCATTCTATTTTTGTCCATGAGTGCAGCTCTCTGCACACAGAAATGCTGTCAAAGGGGAGGGGTCAGTTGTGTGTGATTGCCATGTAAGATATAGACATGGTGGGGGTGGGATGAAGTAAGGCTAGACTATCTCTGATGTTTCAGTGCTTTTCAATTTATCATTAAAATATCCATTGAGAATAATTGACAAAATAATTGCTTCCGTTATGCTTGAGGTTCATGTAATCCAAATTCAGAAGTATATTTCACTGAGTTCAAGAGTATTTACTTTCAAGTAAACATGAGCAGGATTTCAATATAAATTCACCTTAAAATCAGCGTGTAAAGAATCGATATGTGTAGCAGATTTTATTTTTTAACAAGATTTCAGTCTAACACAATATAAACATAGTGCTTCTTATCTTTTAACTAGATCTCTCTTCTTTCTTATTCTGTATAAACACACACATACTCATGCACATACTTTGTTGCACAATTCGAATGAGAATTATGTGTGGTCTCCCTGTTGTCAGTGAAAATGTGCTGGGGAGAAAAGGAACCTGCATCTCAAATAGACAATCTCAGCTTGAGTACCCTCTTCAAAACTATCCAATGCTTCAAAGATGTTTCTTTAATAAAATAATCTCTGAATTAACAAGTAACCTTTAAAATGATAAGAAGAGTTGAACTGCAGCCCTTTTCTCAAGATTATCATGGGGGGGGGGGCGTGTTGTTATGATCCTGGTCCATGACTCAGAAGACTATACCAACACATATCCAGAACACTACATGTCCCATGTCTGAGGCCAAGGAGTTTGTAGAATTCTGTGGGAAAGACAGTTCAGGATATGACGCGGAAAATACAAAAAGAGGACACCCCCCCCACACACAACCAGGGCAAAAACACCAAACTCTCTTTGTTATAATATACCCTTTTATTAAATATTATTTAAAGTGACTATGTGCATTGTACATATCAAGAAGTGCTCAAAATTCATCAGGTATTCCTCTATCACACATCAATAAATGCATTCTATAAATATTATTCAGAAAAACTGTACAATACAAAATGATGGCTGCAATTTAACACTTAATATCCCAGCAACACAGTCCTCACCTTGCTTTACCCCAACGAAGGTCCCTTTAATAATTCTTAGAGACACTGGGGAAAATAGCTCTGGGAAAAAAATATTCAACAGGTAAGTGGTTGTTCCAACATTATGTTCTTTATCATTTGCTCTTTTTTTCTCCTTTTCAGGTGCACTCATGGGTGATGAGGATAGGAAAAGTCCAAGCCCTCCTAGCCCTAACTGGGGCTGGCTATTGTTTTGCAGATTTTGTCTGAAGACTTCCTCAGGGGCAAGGATTCTGTCTACTTTAACACTTTCTATAAACAAACAAATATTCTAACAATAAAGCTAATAAATAAACATCATATACACAAGTTTTATGAGTATGCATTTTGAACTCACCACCATGTATCATACTCTTCTCCTATATCCCAGAAGGTGGCACCTGCAACTTTGGCCATGTGTGCCCCTGTCAACCCCATTCACTCTTTTAACCTCCCCTCAAATAGATTAATTAATTTAACTTAAAGAGACCCATTAACCATCTATATACATATAGGCGATCTCATTGGCAGTAAGACAATGTACTGTTGCAGAATATCTTCATATAAATCCTACAAAAAACAACTCAACACCACTTCATTATTGAATCCCTGTGGCTTCAAACTGCCCAAGGTATGAATCCACTGGACTTCCTTGCATAACAAGGTTTTTGTACAATCTGTGTCGAACCCTTCTTTGCTACATACAAGACCATGAATCTAAACTAATCCTCCTTCTTATGTTTATTAATGAAGTGTTCAATGAGTAGGGCTTCTAGAACCTTATTCTGTATCATGTGCTCCAGGATTCATACTTGGAAGGAATGAGTGATACTGCCCACATATAACTTTTGACAATGGCATATCACTAAATATACCACACCTGATGTCTGGCAAGTTGAAAAATGTTCAAGTTGGATTGTCCTGCCCTGCTGTTACAGGTTAATATGATCTCCATCCAGTACAAGTGGGCAGATGCAGCAATCGCACATCTGTGATGTCCCTTGGGGCTGGTTGTCATGCCTATACTCATTCTCATGTCATAATGCACTAATATATCTTTTAATACTCCTGGTTTTTCTGAGACCCACAGTGGGTAGGCTCTCACAACCCTTGACCTCCATAAGTAATGGCCTGTACTGAAATACTATCTTCTTGATGGAGTTGGACAAAGGTGTATAATCCAGCACCCCTCTTACTCTATTCTCTCTTGATGCTACTTTAGACTTGAACAAATTCTGCCTAGGTAGTGCAGATGCCCTCTCTTGTGCTGACCTCAGTACATCCAGTGGATAATCTCTTTCCCTAAAGGCTTTTTCCATAGCTAAGCCCTCTCTCCTAAAATCCTCCGGTCTGGATGAATTTTTCTTGATCCTCAGGAATTGTCCATATAGTCTATATTCTGTCTTAAGTGCCTTGGATGGAAGGACCTATAATGAAGGTAGGAATTTCAGTCTGTATTTTTCCTATATGGACGGATCTGTAATCTGTTGTTCTGACTTCTAAAGACTACTACATCTAAGAAATTAATTTTATCTGGGTCAAACTGCAAGTTGTATTGTGTATTGGTGTCTATTGAATTTAGCCACTCACCAAAATCATTAACAAGGTGGGGGCCTCTGAAGATAAAGAGCAAATCATCAATGAACCATTTAAACAGGCTGATGTTAGAGGGGGAAAAGGATTCACCATCTGGTCATATATAAACTACGCTTCCCACCGTGCCATAAATAGATTGGCAATACTAGGGGCTGTGGCACACCCCATTGCAACACTCTTGACTTGGAAAAAAAAGGTGTTCATAAATCTAAAGTAGTTTTTCTCCAGTACCAAGTCAAGGAATTGAAGCGTGAACACTGGGGGGAGAATCCTCACCCCAAGCCAAAAGAATTGATTCTACCACTTGTCTTGCTGCCTCATGGGGAATGGATGTGTACAAGGAATTGATATCCATTGTAAGGAGTACCGGATCAGATCGATAAACCTGCCTTCCACTAATTCTATAAAGGAACTTTTATCTTTGATATACGATGGTGCCTTTACCACCACCGGCTGGAGGAACAAATCTAGACGGCTCCAGGATGGAACTGCTGCTGAAGATAATCGGTCTCCTGGGGGGTGGGAATCATTTTTCATCAGAGCCCGGTGAGTTGATTCACTAATATCCCCCACTGCCAGAGTCTCATTAAGAACTACTTTTATGAGGTGTTCAATATGGGCAGTGGGGTCACCTGAGATGCTTAGGTAGCTAGTATGATCATTCAGTTGTCTCTCTACCTCTTCTACATAAACACTTCTGTCTAGAATTACAATCCGACCCCCTTTGTCCGTGGGCTTGATAATTAAATTTGGATCTTTATCTAAGTTGGTCAATGCTTCTCTCCCTTACAGGTCCTTTCAAGCAAGAATTGATATCTTTAAATAGATAAGGCAGGTGTAGCTGAGAAAGTTTTTTGAAGACCAACAACAATACATGAGTATATCTATCTGTAGCATTAGGAGCCATTCAACTTTTGTTCCATCAGTTTCAGATCCAAGGATTGATACATTTGAGTACCTGGTCCTAAGAGATATTTGGAAATTGGAGGAATGACCATATACAGCATGGAACAATTTATCTAGAATAGAGAGAGAAGCATTGACCAACTTAGATATTTTCTGATTCCAACTAGGAGTGCCTTCTGTTTTGTGTCAGGGGATATGATGCCAGCAACTCATATAGGCAATATAAACCTCGAATAAATCAGTGTGCTGAATGCTCAAGGACATATGAATGCCCACTGGAGGTATCAGAAATTGCATTAAGAGTCCACTGGTTTCATGCTTGAATCCAGCTTCAGTTTTCCACCGAAATGTACAGCTTGTGCAGACACCCAAACTTCTGTCAGGATACAACTTATATGAAATGGAAAGCCAGTTTAGAGTAGTGGTTAAGAGCAGTAGAACTCTAATCTGGAGAAATGAGTTTGATTCCCCACTCTTCCACTTGAAGCCAGCTGGGTAACCTTAGGTCAATCACAGCACCGGAGTTTTTATCATATGTGCAATGGGAATTTTGTGCCTCCCAAATACATAACAGCTATTTTCTGTTTGTGAATACAGAATGCAAAGATAAACATATTTAGCCTCCCATCTTACACACTGTTTTTGTGTTGGTGTTAGCATTGTATTTATCCTCAGGTTGCAGGTGTCAGTCATCGAGGGATGCCATAGCACTATAATGACTTTTTTGTGCAGCTAGGAGAGCCAGTTTGGTATAGTGGTTAAGAGCACAGGACTCTAATCTGGAGAAGGGGGGTTGATTCCCCACTCCTCCACTTGAAGCCAGCTGGGTGACCTTGGGTCAGTCACAGCTTCTAGGAAATCTCTCAGCCCCACCCACCTCACAGGATGATTGTTGTTGTGGGGATAATAATGACATACTTTGTAAACCACTCTGAGTGGATGTTAAGTCATCCTGAAGGGCAGCCTTTAAATCGAATGTTATTAATGTTTTCATGGTTAGAGACTGAAAGATGACAGAATACTAAAAATATGGTTGAACAACATGGGCTTGGAATCAAAGGCCCTGGTTGTGTGAGCAGATGATCTTTCAGTTTAAATGAAAGTTGAGTTTTGCTGATTTTTCTTCTTGTGTTTAGCCCCCTGGAATCATAGAATAACCACAGGTTATCTTATCCAACTCCTGCACAATGCAGGAAATCCATAGCTACCCCTCCTCCACTTCCACAGTTACACCCTGCTCTATGTCCAGAGGAAGGCAACAAATCTCCAGGGTCCCTAGAAATTCTAGCCCGGAGGAAGATTGCTTCTTGACCCCAAAGTGGTTATCAGTATTACTGTGAGCCCGTAAGAAATGGCCATGGGAGCCAAGCACTGTGACACCAGAGAGTCAGGGGTGCAAGTGTGCAATAGGGAAGCACACTTAAACAGTAACAGGGTGCTCCTTGAGTAATCACTGCTACCACTGACTGCATATCAGGAGAAACTGGTAGCATAAAGACCAGTTTTATCACTAGTAGGAAAACTGTGGTGGTCAAATCATAGCTGGTGGGGGTTTCATGGCAAGAGACTAACAGAGGTGGTTTGCCATTGCCATTTGCCAAGGTTCAGATTTAGGGGTTAGAAGGTGTCTGGGTATCTTAAACAATTAGGATGTTCATGATGAATTTGCTGATGCAATGATTGCCGAGAAATATCATTTCTTTGCCATCTTCATTTCCACTTCAAGTTCCTCCAGTGGGCTCTATCAGCTTCCATGTGAGTTTTTTTTGCCAGCATCTTTCTAGACATCTTCCAACTCTCTTAGGTCAGCCAGCTCTATGGTAAACTATGGGGCTGGCTTCCATCTTAAGGGCCAGAGGAGTCAACAAGGAGGAACGGTGTCTATAGCCTCAAGGAGCATGTGTCTAAAATTCTAAGATCCCCCAAGGCATTTTGGAATCTAGAAGGGTCCATGAGCCTTTGTGGGCAGGTCATTTTAACTGGATCCGCCATTTTCTGGGGTATTGGGACCTTACTCACTTTTGCCTTCAGTAGATGATGATCTGACCACAGTTCAGGCTGAATCTTCAAAAGACTTTCCCTCAAAGGCTTGGTGCAAAATATCAAGTCCAAGGTGTGGCCTCTTTCATGTGTAGGGCCTGTCACTACTTGAGATAGGCAAAGGGTTGCTAGGGAAGCTATAAATTCCTAAGCTGGGCCTGACTTGGAACACTCAGCATGGATGTTGAAGTCCCCCAGAACAATAAGTCTAAGTGTCTCCAACACCATATCTGCTAGCAGCTCCGTCAACTCAGAAAGGGTGCTTAATGGGGAGCTGGGTGGTCTGTAAAAAAAAACAAGATACCCAATCTGTCTTTAATTCCCAGAGTCAGGAAAATGCAGTCTATACCAGCTATAGCTTGTACTAGATGGCTAAGGAAGTTGAAGGACTCACAGAGAATAATAGCAACCCCTCCTCCCTGCCTAGTATAGCGAGGTTGGTATAGGACAGCATAGCCATGGGAGGTTAGTTGGGACAGACATACCATGTCATTTTCCTGTAGCCATGTATCTGTTAGACAAGCCATATTAATTTCCTCTTCCTGAAATATTCCCTTAATGCATGTAACCTTGTTCCTAACAGATCTAGTATTGAATAGTATTAGTGCAGCAAGGGAGGCAGAAATGTCCCCATTGCCGGTAGACAGAATGCTAGAGAGAGGTTAGATAAACAGTGAGCACTGTTGCTTAATACTGGTCACCTTTGGTAAATCCTGCCCCCATATCTACCAGCACCCATCTGCACTTGAATAGCAAATTCACCAGACATTTTGCACATCACAAGCACATATTCAGATATCAAACATACTGTGGCCATTACTCAGACAAAAGTATAACTGTGCTGAGAACATTATACTTGTTGCTAGTATTTTTACACATTCAATTCAAGGTGCTGATGCTTACCTTTGAAAGCCCATCTGGCCCTGGGACCAATATGTGTGAAAGACCATGTTTTGTCATGTAAACCCATGATTAAGGCTTGGTGGTTGGCTATTCATGTAGGCAGATAAGATCTACATCTGCCCATTCACTCGCTTTACTTATATTTATTTATTCATTTACATTATTTATAGTCCACCAATCTCATTGAGATATACAGTGTGAGCCAATAGGTCAATGTTTCCCTTGCCCTTCCTCATAGAATTCCCTTCCAGAATATATGAAGGTCATCCTCTTTTATGTCATTTTAAAAGTTTTACAGGTTTTATGTCTGATGTGGATTTTTGTCTGTTTTACTGTTCTTCATTTTTGTAAGCTGTTTGATGGAGGGGGGTAGAAATAATTTGAATAAATAAAATGTAATTAAAGTTTGAGCTATCTAAGGCAGCTTTGTACTGGAGAGGCATAGAAAGGAACTAAACAGATATATAAGACTTCTTTTATAGAAAATTTATTCTTTAGCAACTGTTGCCAAACAGAATTTTTTTTAAAAAATTAGGCACAGAAAAATAATATTTTTCCCTCCTTTATATTAAAAAGAGTATCTAAGCCTTTTGCAAATCAGGCAGTTTTCATGATGGGTTGAGTGATTCTAGTTTTATAGCTGAAAACCATTCCTCTGAATTTACATAGACACATAGAAACATAGAGCTGCAAAGAACCCAGAAGATCATCTACTCCAGCCCCCTGCACAATGCAGGAAATTCACAGCTATCTCCCCCCTCACCTCCCCTACTGATCTTTGCTCTATGCCCAGAGGAAGGTGAAAAACCTCCAGGATCTCTGATCAATCTGGTCCAGAGGGAAATTCCTTCCTGCCCCCAAGGTGGTGATAGGCATTATCCTGGGCATATAAAAAAGGCCAACAAGAGCCTAGCACCAACCCATCCCATCATGCCCTCCTTTAATTAAATAAAAAGCAAAAGTGAAAATTGCATCTTACAATAAACAGATACCCCCTCCGCCCACCATGCATATAGGAGTAATCAGGGCAGCTGTTCAATGCCCCACATTGAGTGGACCCTGTGCTGGGACATTCTGGACTGCCAAGCTACACTTGTACCCTCCACAACACTGCTGCAGCCAGCATTTATGCCTCCCGCATAGGCAAATGATGGGGACATGGCCTTACAAGCAACAGCCACCAATAAAATGGCCGGGCCCCCTGGCTGCTGCCTTGCTAGTACAGTAGTTGGTTGATAGCTGCGGCTTGTGTGTGTGTGGGGGTGCCTCTGTGGGAACAAAAGAAGGTGCCATTATCATCCTAAATTTGAGGAGCTCATGGAGTAACCTAGGCAGGTGGCTTCTCGGGAGCACCAACCAATATCTGTCTGCCACTCATCCTCTACCTACTACTGGGGTTACTGCAGCCCTGCCCTGTAGTTTGCCTGTGCATGCCATACCTGTTGTCCCTCTCTCTCAGTCAATATTTGTGCCAGCTACAGCAGCATGTGTGTGTGAGGAATCTGCTACTCCCAAGTCTCCTCCTTTCCTCCTTTCCCATGGCCAAGAGTTCCATGGAGGCTGCTGCTGACTGATACATCCTTTCATTTTGTTGCTGTTGTTGTTTTGCTGTGTGTGCTGTTCTCATGCCTTCTTTTTAGTCAGTGGGGAGCACCAAGTGGACATTTTCGCTATGTATCCCTCTCTCACAGAAGCTGCTCCTAATGGCAGCAGGGATGAGCAACCCTCCACCTCCAGCACAGCCCTGATCTGCCAACTGGAGGCTTCACCAGCTTGTCCCTGTCGCTGCCTGGATTCTAAGAGCTTGTCAAAAATTGGTGCCCCCTTCGTGAGGAGGGAAAGAAAAAGAGGAAGGAAACAATAGGAAAGGAAAGAGGAGAAGAGGAAAGAAAAGGAAAGGCAATAGAGAAAAAAAGAGAAAATGATAGGAGTAATGGTGGAGGAAGAGTGCAAATAAGAAAAAGGCAAAAAGAAAGGACGGTGGGTGAGAAAAACACGATATATATATTGAAGAATGGGAGAAAGACAGAGGAGGATAAGAAAAGAAGGAGGCAATGGGAAGGGGGAAGGAAGGGAAAGAGCACAGGAGGAAGAAGGAGAAAATTTCTACAGGCAAAGAACAACTGGCAGAATTGGGAGAGGCTCCATCTCTGCAGTCTTATTTAGGGACAAGATTCTTTCCTTCCCACAACTGTAGTTGGTGATCAGACCCACCCCCACCCCTTCCAAGAATAGCTGGGAAGATAGAGAAGTCCCCACCCTCAATTATAATTGTGGATGCTGCTGTTCATTCCCTGCCCTTTTACAGGGTTTCATATGGTCTCTTCCACCCTCCCACTTTTGGGCAACTGAGAAAGTATGATCACTTCCCCATATACCAGTGGTGTTGAGGATGAGAGGCAACTGAATATATTCAGTTTACATAACTGTGTCATTTTCCCCAACTCTCTCCCCATGTACAAATGGCCATGAGAGCTTAATGGAACCTCTAGGTTCAGAAACCCTCTATAGCGGAATACTAGAGATGAGAGCAACAGGGGAGGCACTTGTGAGTGTATTAGTTAAGGAAAAATGGGTATGGGGGGCCATCCTTGACTTTTTTCCCAGTTCCCAGAATCTAAGACTATCCCCACATGCGCACATGCACACACATGATTTTTCATGTTTTGTATTTGCTTACAATTGGAAACTATCTTATTGCAGTTTTATTAGAGCTGATGTTATGTGGACTTTGTTCAATGTAATGTATATCAGAACATGCCCTGCTCTGTTGCAAGGGACAATGGAATTCAATATATAAAGGTTTGTCTTGTTCTAGAACATGAATACAATGTACCAAAGCACATTAACTTGCCAGCACATCTCAACAATTGGTGTTTTTATTATAAAACTAGAAAAAAAACCCAAGTAGTCAGATCTTAAATGGATCAGAAATGACTCCACTGTCACTACAGTTTGAGGGATATACATAGAACATATTTGGAATGGAATTGCTTTATATGGGTGGGGGAGCGTGAACACTGACATTATTGCTTTTTGAAATAAACATGAGAAAGTTTCATCAAAGAGATGTTGAGAGAAAGAGAATGCATTGGAATTCTAAATCTCTGCTATGACTCTGCTTTAACTAAGCCAATTTCATTGGTAAGATTTGAACTTAATTTGTCAGTTAAAAATAAGAATGTTTCACTCTACTTGTATAGTACAATAAAAACAAGACTAATACATACCACCTACTGTGAATGCCATGATTGTATCAGAAAATATAATTTTAGTGATAATACCATAGAAAATCCTTATTTTTATTTTCATCTCCAAAACTACATGACAGAGCTTGTTAATTCTGTTACTTTATCACTTTTTCTAACTTAAGCAGTTAATTCTCACACTGGTTTCTTTTACCTTAATTTCTGTCTTACTCCTTATTTTTTCAATTTTCATAATTATAATCAAATGTCCTATAAAATGTAAGGAGCCTTCAAATAGATCATTATAGCACAGAACGGAGCACATAGTGATGCTTCAGTGTAAATTGAAGCAGGATTTTACACTTCATTAGATAGACTTGGGGGATTGAATTTAAGTTTAATAAAAGTTCGAGTAGTCCTGATAGAAGCATTGCAAACCCAATGAAGAGAGCATTAAGATCACTTTCTGGAGCAAAAATGTATGGCACGTTCTGCATACATTTAAAGAAGTCTGAGCAATGTTCATCCGAATATGAAGATTGAAAAGAGCTGAATAAAAATTGATAGCATGTATTAGTCAATTATTACATTCTGACCTGTCCAAAGATCTGCATTTACACTGATAGTTCATTGTAAAAATGGATTTTCCTTAAAGGCACAGTTCAATACATCCACCTTTTAGTATACAATACTGAGAGACAATAATTTCACTGATTTTGGGAAGGCCCCAAGGCCAACAGAGCTCCATGCAAATATTACAACACGTGTTCACATTAGCAGTGTGGGTTATGACATAAGGCCCTAAACTATGTCAGAAAATTATACTTTATTATCATTTGCACAGAAAGGACTCAGAAAATATAAACATGACTGCTTTATTTTTGCATATATTTTTTTCACATATTTGTATAACAAAAGAAAAAATAAAATCTAACACACACGCCACTGAAATCTATTGGTATGGCAGCCATTCTGGTTTCATTTTCACAGACAGTGGAAGATGAGGGGCAGTGAAGGGAGACAGTGACTCAGCAGATATGAACTCAACAAGTAGGTCATCCATTTGCATCAAAGGGATGGTATGTCCAATCAAAAGCTTTTACAAATATTCCTGCCAAAGAGGATCAGTTTTATCCTGGCTGAAATGTTTGTGCTTGGGGAATCCACCGTTTACCATTCCAGTTAGATCAAGAAGGTTTTGAAAGTTGACTGTGCATAAACTAGCAACCAGGAAAGATCAAATTAACAATTTGCCCATGTATTGAAATTTAAAGTGCACTGTGCCAATTATAGTATTCAATCACTATTTATTTTTCACTATAAGCAGTTCAAGAATGCTCAACAGGCTGCTAGCTAATTTCCTGTTTTGAAGTGATCTTTTTCAAGAGTGTGCCATAGCAATAATAAATTTTCTAGGTTACATGCTTTCTCTCCGAGTTTCATACTTGGTCAGTTACCAAGGGCATGGTGACTAGCCCTGCATAGCAAGCTATTCATGCATGTATGTCTAATTGATTGAAATACAAAGCAGAGCATTTAAAGGAACATTATCATCTAAAAGTATAACTTACCATCATGTATCATAAATAACAAGAGAAATCTATCATTTGTTTCAAACCTTTAGGAGTAGCTGTATCCAAATGATAAATCAAATACGAGTCCCTCCTCAGTAGCTCTGAGGAGGGACTCGTTTTTTTTGATCGAGTAATAGGGATAAGAAAACCCTATGTCCAGTCAGCTACTATTGCTTCTTATTCTGGTGTAGTTCGTGTCTCTGTTTGTATTGGTTTATTAGTTGCAGAGCATACAATTTGAATATGATGCTGTGAGTCTGCATTTCTTGCATGTTCCTCTTACAGTTTGTGATCATATGATCACCACTGATACTATGTTTGTCTCTTTGCCAGTGTGTGTCTTAGTAGTCATTCAGTCATTGCAGTAACCAGACAAAGTACATTTTCCCAAGTATTCCATAGTATGTATGTGTGTTTTTTTTGTACAAGTCATTCACACTCATTGATCAATGAGAAAGAGACATAGTCTTGCAATACTTTGAGAATATTATCCAGTGTCCACCCTCTATTATCTGGCTTCCACCCTTTTTCCAGAACAAAAGGAGCAAACAGCAATATTTCTACTCTGTTTTTAATGATGTTTCTGGACAAGAAGACAAAGCAAGGTTAGACCGATGTTCTTACACCTACTAGTTGTTGCTGGTAATGTAGTCATGCTATTAGAACTGTGTAGCCTGGAAGCGCTCCTAGACCCATGCTATGATTGGAGGGGTAGGTGTGGCAGTGGTGGCTGTGAATGCCTTTTATCAGTTACCAACATATTTGTTGCACATCCTTCTAGAGCAGCCTTTTGCAATATTTATCCATACAGTCATATAACCTTAAAAATAATGACTGTGATGCGATTCAGAGAGACTGCTGGTGAACATTGTTTGCCGGCTCCAGCTAGTGCAAAATGTCAGCTTGTCTCCTGGTAAATGCAAGCAGATGCAGTCATTTTTACCTAGTTCTGCATCTGTATTCTGGTGCCTATCAAGATGCTGAACTTTAAAGACCTGCAATAGCTTAGGCTCTAATGAGAGCACCATTCCATATGTGAACCTGCCTGCTAAGATTACCATGCAAGCCCTGCTTCTTATTTGCAGCCCTGGTAGTTGCCTTTATTTGGTTAATCTTGGTAGCCCCAGAAAGTTAGAGAATACTTCTTGCTTAAGGCATATTTGGACATTTCTTACTGAAGGCTCATTGTAATCAGGCCCCAAATGTCTGGGGGTTTTCTCCCCCACACTGCCAGACATCATCCTTCAAGCATATGTGAAATGTATAAAGCCCTAAATACAGATCAGAACTGAAAACCTGGCACATCCTTAATTATAGAGGAGCATTTCAGAGATGTAAATACAGCTTAATGATTACTTTTTATTTTAGCTGACATTTTCAGACATGGGATAATGTATGGTCTGTCTCAAGGAACCAGGTTTATAAGCATGCATTTCTTTAGAGATGTTCCTTTTTGCTTCTCTAGGCTAATACAGCAGCTCTCCCAGATTTAACATGTGCACAGTGATAAGACAACAAAAGAGCACAGTGTTAAGTGACAGTGTCACAAAGGGAGGAATCAGAAGGAATCGGATTTGTATCACTGTTAAATCACAATGCTGGAGAGCACAAAAAATCTTATCAGTCGGGTAACAACTTTCTGAAAAGGGATGTCTTGCTATTCCAAAGCTGCCTGCCTTCTCTTTACTTCTTGGAGGTAAACTTCAGTTGGCTAAATGAGATATTTCAGAAGAATGATAGCTTTGACATCACTCTCACAAGATTGAAATAAAACAAATTCTATTTATATGCAAATGTAGTATTTCATGTAAAGCATGTTTATTGACAATTCCATTAGATCAGTCATCATGTTGATAAAGCATTTGCATTCTAATTTGTAATGTTAATAAAAACGGAAAATATTCTGTTATCACAATAATTTTGAACTGTCCCAAGGCTACATTCTAGTTGGGCCTTAAAATTTTCAAGCTTCTCCAGAGAGTAGCTTTCTGCATTTCTGGTTTCGCTCACAATTGACAGTGAAGCATATTTCCCCCTTGAGGTCCTGCCTGCACTTTCCATGACAAGTCAGCGATGCAGAGAACACATTATGAATCAGCAGGCAACAAGCACATACAACATTGTTTGTTTATATCCTCTTGTTTCTGCATATGGCTTCTGCCTCCCCACCCGTGCAGTCATTTTTGTTTAATTTATATTTATATCCAGCTTTTCTCCTGATCAACAAGACTCAGCACTTGACCCAAGGTTATCCAGTAAGATTTATGGGTGAAAAATGATTTGAATCTGGTTCTGAATCCCCACTACTAACTCACCAGCTGAAGGCACCAAAGTTTTTGGACATTCAGTCCACCAATTGTTTTCAAACTGTATTCTAGGAACTATGGAGTATCCTGACCATTCATTAGTACTTTCTCAATAAGAAGATGAGTAATGGCATACACACCATATGTGCCAGGTGTGAAAGGTGATCCATCTCCTGCTGTTCACAACCATAAGGGAGCGTCAACTGTGATCCAGGATGTGCCCTAAGTTTATGCAGGGCAATCATAAAGTCAAATGACCCAAAGCGAGTGAGCAATCTGAACTGATTCTGTGCCCTAAAGAATGCCCCAGTATCTTCTGCCATGCAAAGTACTTCAGCACAGACGTTTTAATGGCAGGTGTCAATATGGAAAGTGCAGGTAAAAAGTTGGGGAAACAATGGAATATGGTTAAACTCTATGGTACATTTGTAGACTCTGTCTTCAATATTAAAAAGTACATGCAAGATGAAACTAGAGTTACAGTTTGCCTCTTCAGCACATGGCTCGGGCAAAAGACCAAACTTTATTCATGCAAATTGCTCCATATCAGTTTTTGGAGAATTAACATTAGTATGTCTTTCAGATAACTTAGAAGGAGCAGTCAAATTGTTCCAGAAGCTGAAGCCTGTAAAAATAAACTACTCCCATAGAATTTAACACTCATAATTAGCAATGCATCAACTGGCTCATCCAGTGAATGCCATGGATTTAACACAAAACAAGATTAAGAGTAAGATTCACATTAGTATGACAAGCTCAGCATACTTCAGCAGGATTGAGTTTTGGATTGGGTGGCTACAGTTCCTGGTTGTTACCACATATGTTCCTTTTCATGTGTATCCTTAGACACATGTGGACTGTATATTTGAATCTGAATCACTCCCCTGGGGTCACCAGTTTAAGGGAAATAAAGTTCAATTCCACTTTCACAGCCTGGTTAGCTGGGAAAACTGACTCCCTCACCAATTAGAGGGAGCAGAATGTATGGCTTAGGAATCTTTACCTGGATATTGGGCAGGCAAGCTCAAAATGTCTTATTTAGTCTACCAGTAATCATGAAACAGACAGTTCCTTTCCAAAACAAAGTTTATATTTATTTAGGGGGGAACAGGGGTATGGGAATTAAAAAGAATTTAGGAATAAGAACAATGAAACAGTGGTGTCCAGAAGATCATGCATATGAACAGTTAAACGCGAGAACAGAAAGTCGTGCTGCTGACTGAACAAGATTGCTGTGCTAGGAAATGGCCAAGAAGAAGAAGAGAAGAAAGAAGGGGAAAGGAAAGGGGAGAGAGAGAAGAAATGAAAAGTCCAAGAGCAGTGAGAGAGAACTGGTTTGCCTATCCTATTTGTTGAGCTCAGTACTTTTAACTATAAGAAGGTCCAGAAATCCAAAGGGTAGCACTTATACTGGAGGGAAATGGTAGAATAGTAGGGGACTAAGGCTAACCCCCCCCCCCAAAGTACTGAGAAAATAACAAAAGGCAAGGCAGTGGAGGGACACTCCTTTGTGGCAAGGAAATATCCTGAAAATCTGGAGGAAAAAGTAAAATGGAGTTGGCAGCCTCTGAGCAAGTGGCGGGTGTGAGACCATTCTTGTTGGTGGAGCAGTGACAGATATAAGAGCCAGCACAAAGGAGTATCAAAGAAATGATTGCAAAGTACCAGAATCTGGGATTAGTTCAAGATGAGCGTCTGTGGATTTCCTGGCTGTGATTGGAATGGAGGGGCGTGGTCTTCCCAAGAGAGCAACAAAAAGTGATTAAATCCAGGTAAGGGAATATCCTGGTTGGACAAAAGGGCTTGGAAAGGTAGAGACTTCACCTATGGCAAGGTGGCTGATAGGAGACATTCAGGCAAGGTTAATGAGAATTATCAAGCCCACTTTACAGCTTGATAGTAATTCAATTACTCCCTGTATGTACCTCAGGGCCAAGCTACACATGACGAATGACACTTGAACGGCAAGTGTATTTATCCCTGTTCACTTGCCCTCCACTCAATCCACTTGCCGTTCAAGTGTCATTCGTCATGTGTAGCTTGGCCCTCAGAGAGCTCTTAGATCTGCAGGTAAACACCTACTGGTGGTCCATGGCCCCAGGGAGGCTCGGCTGGCCTCGACCAGGGCCAGGACATTTTCTGTCCTGACCCCAACCTGGTGGAAATCTCTGTCGAAAGACACTCGGGCCCACCAAGATCTTGTATCTTTTCGGTGGGCCTGTAAGACAGAGATGTTCCGCCAGGTATATGGTTGAGGCCAGCACTAGATCCATTTAATTAGCCTGCTTGCCAGTCTCCAGCCAGTGGGGGGAGCATATGGACCATCTGCCCCCATGCTTGAGGAGTTAGAGTTTCTCCAACCCACACCTCCACCCTTTTCTTCTGTTGTGTATGGTGGGCAGGGAAAGGGGAAGGGTGCCCCATCTGGAATGCCGAATTCTGTGTTTGCACTGAGATATATTTTATTGATGCTATCGATTGTAATTTATTTATGATTGTAACCCGCTCTGAGCCTGCTTGCGGGGAGGGAGGGCTAAAAATCTAATCTAATCTAATCAATCAATCAATCAATTTTGCTCTCAGATGGACTTGCATTTCTGATAAAATAACACTGATTGGCCAAAGTGCATGGCTGGCTTTAGTATAGCCTGAGTAAGAAATACATGGCCTCACCTGCTCCAAAGATGGATTTCTGTGCTGCTGTTGAAATTTTTGTAATTTTGTAATTCTGTAATTTTTAAATATATTGTATTTATTCGTGGTTTTAAATCTTTTGAAATGCAATGTTTATTGAAATGTTTATGCAATGTAATCCACCCTGAGCCTGCTGGTGTGGGGAGGGTGGAATATAAATAAATAAATAAATAAATAAATAAATAAATAAATAAATAAATAAATAAATAAATAAAAAGTGAAGCATTTTTAGCTCTTAAAAAGGTTGCCCAGGTGCAAATCTAGCCAAGATGTAGTTGAGCAGATAGCACTCATCTAGGAAGGGAGTCCTTGGTAACAGGATGTCTTTGTCCCTATTCCAATTAATAGGTTTACTTCTTTCTTATTTAAAAAAAAAATGCAATCAGGCCTCTGATGCACACCCTTCTTTCTACTTTACTTTGTTATGTTTGCATTATAGTTGTTTATTAAATAAGAAACTGGTTACAGGATTAAAAGAAGTGAGGATCTGTTATAGCAGACAAATATTTTATTGGTTTCAGTTATTTGACTGGCAGCATTTTATCAGAACGTCACAAATTATCTGCTGTTTTGATCAGATCCCGATTAAGTTTTTAGGAGCTACAGCTACTGAAAATTCTAGACACATCTATATAAGCTGCATCTTGCAGAAATTAAGGTATATCAAACCATCATAATTCCTAAACGGTGGTCACAGCTCCCTTACCCCTTGCACTATTAGGGCAGCCTATCAGTACCATTGATGCAAGATAACTATTCACCAAGATACTGTTTAGTACACTTTAAAGCCAACTTAATTAGTGTTCATCACTGAATTCTAATATTATATGAGAGGGAGATCTCTCTATCCACTTTGTCCATCCCATGCATTATTATGACATATCTCTTATTATTGTTGAAGGCTTTCATGGCCAGAGAATGTTGGTTGTTGTAGATTTTCCGGGCTGTATGGCCGTGGTCTTGGCATTGTAGTTTCTGACATTTTGCCAGCAGCTGTGACTGGCATCTTCAGAGGTGTAGCACCAAAAGACAGAGCTCTCTCAGTGTTAATGTGTGGAAAAGATGTTAGCAGGTAATTTATATTTACTCAGGAAGGTGGGTTTGGGCTGAGTCATCCTGTAAGAGTTTCCCGGGGTGTGGAATGCTAATGGGGGGAAGCTTCACTGTATCCTGCTGAGGAGGTTCTTTTGCATATAGATTGGTGGTTGATATGCTAATCTTATCTGCAGGGCTATTATAAGATGTAGAATATTTTGTTAGTCTGGTGTTTTTCAGGACTGAAAACCAAGCTCTATTCATTCTTAAACTCTCCTGTTGAAATTGTGCTTATGCTTATGAATTTCAATGGCTTCCCTGTGCAATCTGACAAAGTAGTTGTCCAATATTTTAGTGCCCTGGAATAAGATACTGTGTCCTGTTTGAGTTAGGCTATGTTCAGCCACTGCTGATTTTTCAAGTTTTACTGCCAAGTCTGCAGTGTCTTCCATGTTCTTTTATTCTTCTCTGGATGCTACGCTGTGTGGTCCCGATGTAAACTTGTCCACAGCTGCAAGGTATGCGGTATACTCCTGCAGAGGTGAGGGGGGTCTCTACTGTCTTTTTCTGATCGTAGCATCTGTTGTATTTTTTTGGTGGGTCTGAATACTGTTTGTAGGTTGTGCTTTTTCTTAAGTTTTCCCATCTGATCAGTGATTCCTTTGATACATATCAAAAACACTTTTCCTGTGGGAGACTGTTTTTCCTTAGTTGTTTGATTTAACCTTGGTTTAATCACTCTGATTTCATTTCTGGAGTAGCCATTTGCTTGAAGTGCGTGGTTTAGATGATTAATTTCCTTGTTGAGAAAGTGCAGTTCATATATCCGTCTTGCACGGTCTACTAATGTTTTTATTATGCCTTTTTTCTGTTGAGGGTGGTGATTGGAGTTTTTGTGTAAGTACTGATCTGTGTGAGTTAGTTTCCTGTAGACCTTCTGACCTAATTGAAAGTTTGCTTTGCGGATGACCAAGGTATCTAGAAATGGGAGTTTACCCTCGATTTCTTTTTCCATGGTGAATTGTATGTTCGGATGGATATTGTTGAGGTGGTTTAAAAACTCCATCAATTCTTCCTCACCATGGCTCCATCAGGAACTACAATGCAAAGACCACGGCCATACAGCCCAGAAAATCTACAACAACCAACATCTCCCTTACTTTTTTTTTTTTTGTCCAGGGCTTTTTTGTGGTGGTATTCATTGATACCAAAACTGTGGAACCTGACTGCCCACTGGTGGACTTCAGGTTGTGTTCTGATTAGATCCAAGACCCCATTGGTACAAGTCCAGGATTCAGATAGGGCAGAGCAACTAAACTAACCTATTGTCGTGGATGTCACTAGAACTATAGGGGAACAATTGCTGGATATGATCAAGAAAGTCAAGAAAGAAACTTGTAATCACTAATTGTATATAGACTTGGTTAATACAAAAAGTAGCAAAAATGAGCTAGCTACTGTTATATGGTTTAAGAAGGTGTTTTAATTGTGGCCAATTTTGTTTGGTATATGAAATCATAAAGCTAATAAGTTGGTCAAGAATTTGAGTCTCTGAAGCAGTTATTGCTGACCTAGCTCTGCCCCAGATGTCCTGGAATGTGCCTTCGGAGCTGTGACTGGATGGTTGAAGCAGAGTCAGCTGAGACTGAATCTCTTGAAGACGGAGGTCCTGCATGTGGGTCTAGGGTTCATGGGTGCGGGACTCCAGCTCCCCGCTCTTGATGGAGCGTCTCTTACGCCGGTGTCGAGAGTGAGGAGCCTGGGGGTGGTCCTGGATGCTTCCTTGTCTATGGAGGCACAGGTTGCAGATGTTGTTCAATCCTCATTTGTCTAAGACAGGCTCGACAACTTGTCCCTTACTTATTGACCCATGACCTTATGACAGTGATCTAGGCAACGGTCACCTCCAGATTAGACTACTGCAACTCACTCTACACAGGGCTTCCCTTGGGTTTAATCCAGAAACTGCAGCTGGTTCAGAATGCAGCTGCACGGGTGGTTGCCAGAGCACCAATCATGGCTCATATAACACCTATCCTCTGTCAGCTGCACTGGTTACTGGTTGCGTACCGGGTCCGGTTCAAGTTTTTGGTGCTGACCTATAAAGCCATATGCGGACTGGGCCCAGCATACCTTCGGGACCACCTCTCTCCATATGTTCCCCGGAGGTTGCTTCGATCAGCCACTAAGCACTTGCTGATGTTCCCTGGCCTCAGGGAGGTCCACCTGGCCTCTACCAGAGCCAGGGCCTTTTTGGTCCTGGCTCCGACCTGGTGGAACTCTCTGTCTGAGGAAACTAGGGCCTGGCAGGATTTGTTATCTTTCTGCCGGGCCTGCAAGACGGAGATGTTCCGCCAGGCATTTGGTGGGGGCTAGGCTGTCCTCTCGCTGGCCATACCACTGAAGACCTTCCACCACCCATGCAGGAAAATGCTCTATTTTAATATTTTATACCTGCCAATTTTAATTGTTTATGATATAATGTTTTAATGTTTTTATAATGGTTTTTATTGTTTTAAACTGTTGTTAAACTGCCCTGAGCCTGTCTGATGGGGAGGGCGGTCTAGAAATGTGATAAAATAAAATAAATTATTGTTAAAAAAAGGTTCTGAAACTCTATAAATATGACAAGCTAAATTGATTGCAAGCTTCTTCTTAGAAGAGGGTCCTTGCCTGTGACCTTTGTATGTTTGGGTAAAATGCTTTTTGGACTCATGTAATTGATCTCCTTTAATGATATATATAGTTATAATGGATGGTATGATTGTCTGTGGATTAAATTGTAATTAAGAATACTAAGTAGGCAAGTTGTAATAATAAAAGAATAAAAAGGAAGCAGAGACTCCATAATTGTATTACTTGTGTACAATACCCAGTAATGAACCTAAAACATTATCTATGGTGTACTTCTAGCCAGGAGGTAAATGGTTTGATATAAGAAAGCTAACTAAATGCTCGTTGCTTCTTAAATGCATGCCTATTTTTGAATCAGGCCTGACCAGAGTAATCCAGAACACTATGATAGAAGGGGCACCTAAATAAGCATATCTGGTTTTGATGGAGGGCAATTGATTTAGACAAAGTAGCACTCTTGACACAGGTCTGCTGATAGTGTCCCAGAGGGATCCTTCCTAGATTTATAGTTGCATTATCCAGGAATTGTGATTGTAGAAGAAAATTCAAGCTTGCTTTATTATCCTGCAAACCCACGTCATTATTTATGGCCAAAAAAGGTAAGGATCTCTAGATGATCAAAGAAGCTTTATTGTTATGTTCCCAGAGTAAGAATATTCAGAAAAACATGCTGCTCCTTGCCAGGATGTCATCCAAGAACCCTCCTGGCCTCCTTCTTTGCTTACTCCAAGTCACTTGTCTCCTGCTGTCGGGCACCACTAAGGAGGTATGTGACTGAGACACTGCAAAATCTCCAAATCTAGTCCTGCTTGTCTGAGGTCCTTGCCTTTCCAGAGAGGGCCAAACTGATGCCCAGTTTCCTATCTGTTCACCCTATTTCCTCTGTTTCCATTTGTCAAAGCCCTGGGCTTTCAGCTCCTGGGGGAGCGGGAGCACTGCAGGTGCATGGCCCTAAGGAAGCTGTCATGGGACACAGCTGGAAAGAGAGCCAGGTGGGGAAGCAGCAGCACGAGGGGAGCAGCCAGAAAAAAGGCCCACCATTGCTAGCTCCCTTGGGAGCAAAGAAGTCCTTGAGAGGAAATACTTGCTAGGGATTAAAGTAGGGAATTAGGAACCAGGAGTAGCCAGTGGAAGAGGGATTTAAAAACAAGCTGGAGGAGGAGAAGACACAGCTGATTGAAGACTGGGAGAGAGCTGTGGGAATATTTGGGGGCCTTTACAGGCAGGCAGGTGGTTGGTTGGGCGCCATGCTTTCTGAAGAATCAGAAAGACAATAGCCCTGGCCCAAGCGAACCAGGAGGGCCTTTTCCCACCTAACTCAAGCATATGAGCTAACTCTTGGCTTAACCCTGCTGGAAGGGTGCAATGGCCAGGACAAGAGCCTAAAGGGCTGGGGAAATGATCCATTTTGGGAAAGTGGTCCTCACTGCAAGGTGGGAAGAGGTGGTGGTGAAGAGTTGTATGCTGGGTGGACCACAGGGTGGTGATTATCTGCTGAGCTGGCAATGTAAAAGAAGCAGGCCATTGACAGTGCAGACTTCAGCATCCTTGTGTATTGCCTTGTCTCTAACCCCACAGAGATAAGATGGCCCCTCCCTATCTTATCATGGTCTATTTTTGTCTCCTTCTAGTAATCTACCAACACAGCTCTGATTAATTGCCTGTGTTCTAACATTTTGACTGTGCTTTTGGAAGTTACCATTTCACTTCCCATGATCCTGCTGAAGCTTAGGGTTTTACCACCTTTCAGCTTTTACATAATCATAGCACAGTCCCACAACTCCAAATCATTCTTTTTAGTTCCCTCGAATATACCCCGTTCCCCTCATGCTCCTTTTCCTTTGGTCCCTGTTGTCTTCGATCTCTTCCCTTTCCTGGATTTTTCTTCACTAATTATTTGCTTTAATGTCATCAACTGAAAATAATTACTTTAACAAAAAAACCTCTAAATTCATGACACTTTGCACATTTAACCATTATACTTTTGAAAGAGATGTTAGCTGTTTTAAAATAATGATGTAGTTCAACATAGCATTTCCATGATATGATTCACAGTCTGTCTGGGTCAGCTGGAAGTAAATCACCCTCATTGGACAGGAAGCAGGGACAGAGTCAGGCAGTGTGGTTGCAGACAGACCAGAGGTCAACTCTCATACAGAAAACAAGAATTCTCCTGATTTTGAAGCAAAAGGCACAGATGTAAGCAGGCAAGGGATCAAGTCCACAGCCCCTACGGGTTCCAGAAGTAAGGAAGGTAGAAATAGGCCTTTGAATGGCAAACAGATTGAGGAATTGAGTCAATGAATGAACTTATATAGCTCCAACTCTGACAGCCTCTGATTGGCTCCCCCATTCACGTGCCAGTGCTGCAGATCCTTGAGTTGCCAATTCCAGGATGGTGCTGTGGCTTTCTTGAAATGTAGGTTAGTCAGCGTGCTGATGATGCAAGGTATTCTGGAAGCAGCTGGGAAAAGATGCTGGCTTCCAGGTAGCTTTAACGTGCCACCTCTTTCAACCCAGATTTCAAAGGAATCCTTACTTACAGTTAGAGCCAGTGAACGACACATGGTTCAATCAGAAGCAAGATACATCTTTATTTGTCCAGTTTTATTTGTAGACAGGCGGTAAATTCATGATAGCTGTTGCATCCTTGCTTGAGGGGGTAAGATCCAAACAAAGGGAGGAAGAGGACCATCAACTTTTAACACCTTCACAGGAATCCTACAATAAACTTCTGTATTGGAGGAGGGGACTACAATTCCCATGAGCACCAATTGTTAAAGGGACAGCACATATTTCTGACTACACAGATACTGAGGCTTTCTAAGCTGCGGTTACAGTACACAAGGAGTAAGGCACTGGACTCTGGCTCTTAGGATCCCATGTTTGAGACCTTAGTGGCTTGTATGCTGCATTTCCTAATTTTGAGTGCTTTCACCTTTATTTTAAAATAGAGTGTAATTAATGGAAGTTGAATGTGGCCCATTTTTAATTTATATCATAGAATGGATTCGGTTTCGTTTTCTCAGCCATGCCGGACGCTCCTCTCGGCTGGTCCGGGAGGAAACGACCGGGCACCCTGACCGGGCGGCTGATCCGCAAGGATTAGCCCCCAGGACTCCCAGGGAGGGAGCCAGGGTCCGGGACGCGGCGGGAAGAACTCCCCGAAATCAATGCGGGGGGGAATTGCCCGTTTGTCCCTATGGAGGCCGGCAGATGTGCGCGGCGCCTCGAGTGCCGCCGGGCAACGAGAAACGGCAAGTAAAAGAAACAGGCGGAAGCCTGTAAACAAGCGAATCCCTTCTGTTCTACAAGCGTTTGTGAAGGAGAGGTTGATCTGAAGAAGACTCGCTCTTCCCCTTCGTTGAGTTCCAGAATTTTGTTGGCGCCCCCCCCCCCCCAAAATGGCAGCAAAGAAGCAAAGTCCCGCTCTCGGTAAGTCAATCTCGGCTACCTTGCAGAAGGGGGAGTCGCTCGAAGAGTTGGTGCGCAGGGCGGTGGTGGAAGCCATAAAACCCTTTGTTGACAAGCTGAACGAAACTGATCAAAGGGTGGGCTTAATTGAAAGCGAGGTGAAAACCATTAAGGCAGCAGCGGGGGGGGGGCAGAAAAGTCTGTTCTGGAAAGTGCGTCACTTGTGAAGGCTACAAAAAAGGAGCTGAAGTTGGTGGAGAACCAGCTGATCGGGCTACAGGTGGAACGAACGCAGACAATTTTGCGTCTCCAAAACGTGAAAGAGGAGGAAAATGAGGATCTGTGGGATTTGGTCTCGGAACTACTGGCGACACCCGCGAGGACGACTAAAGAAGAGGTTAAAAGCGCCATTTTGGAGGTCCGTCGGGCTTCTTCAAAATATGCAACAAAGCGACAGTTGCCTCGTGAGATCATTATTGACTTTTCATCTAAAAAGATTCGGGACACCATCCTATATAACTCATACAATGCGGATTTGGACTTTATGGGTTTGAAAGTCAAGATTTTGAAGGACGTTCCATTTCTAGTCCGGAAACGGCGTTTTAAATATAAAAAGTTTGCAGCTCTTCTGAGGGACCATGGAATAAAGTACAAATGGTTATTCCCGGAAGGAATATGGTTCAGATATAAAGATCAGGCCTATAAGATATTATCAGAAGATCAACTAAAGGATTTTGAGAATAAAAACCCAGAACTCTGCTGCACCAAGAACGAAGAAAAGGAGGAGCCGGAGGGGGGGGGGGAGGAGGAGGAGAGCATCGCAACAGCAGTTGCACAGAGAGAACTGCGTCCGGGACCTAGAAGGGGGAGGAAAGTTTAATCAGAATTTGAAATGTTTATTCTTTGTATGATTAACCACTCCATCATTATTCTATGGAGCTATTTTTGTATTATGACAGTATGAAGGGAAACATTGAAGTGTAGTGTTTAGTGTTTGTAGTTCATTCCCCCCCCTTTTCTTTTTCCACCCCCCTTTGTCCCTTCCCTCTCCCCTTTCCTTGTGATAGTCTGGTGTAGTGTTTTGTAGTTATGAAAAATAAAAAAAAATTATAAAAAAAAATAATAATTTATATCATAGAATGATTATTATAAAGCTGTCTATACACTTCTCAGTAAAAAGCAGATATCCCAAGACTGAACACTGATTTTTCATTCTCTAATGTAATTGGAATTTATTCCTGATCTAATTCTATTAACAAAATGCATTTTTTAATTTTTAACTATTGAAATACAAAAGAAAACACAAAGATTAAATGAAGTCAAAAACTGATCAGTGGCAAAATATATACGAAGTGAAAATTCTGAGAATTGGTCATTCTTTTTGTGTTCTTTTTTTCTATGGTGTTGGCATTGTATTGTGTTCAAACACTAATCCTTCCATTTATTTTAAAAGATTAATGTAACAAAAGGGTGGCTAATTGTAAATGGGGCACAAAAGGGTTCAGGTTGGTGCTTTTTTATATTATGGAAAACCAGTGTATTTGAGAAGGAGAAATTAAATTTTCAGGTGGAGGTCAGCTTGGGAATCAAATGAATCCCTCTGATTCATGCGGAGTCATGCATTAACCACTTGAGATTTGAAAGGAAAAGATTTGAAAGCTTTTTTTTCTCCTGGACAGATAATTGCCTTTAATAACTAAGTTGCTATTTTGGCTTCAGAATATCAGCTTTCCAAATTAGTTGAGTTCTGAAGGTCCGCCGGAGCATAAAATCTCTGATTAAACACTTTCTAAAGTTCATCCTACTGGTAAAACTGAAAATTCCATTACTTTAGCAAGACCAATCATGTCAGATTTATCAAGATAGTGATACAAGGGGAGGGAGCAGAACTGAATTGAGGCAGCTGTCTTTGTAATAAGTAGTCATCAAAGGACACACAATTTCTTTCAAAAGCCATTATTATGCTGCCCCAAAATAATTTGAAACATAACATTATTGTGCACCACATCAAATCCAAGTTATGGCGAATTAGGTAACAAAGCAATAGACTTACAAAAATCACACGTTTTAAAAGTTACCATGTTTATAGGATACACTTAGAAAAAATCCATAGAACTCCCAAGAAGTTCAGTAAAATGTGTGATACAGTATGAGGAGAATATTTGATACTATATGAGGAGTACACTTTTAGAAAAGTGTAGGAGATTTGAGTTTGCTTTCGATGCCAAGCTACTCCGGTATAATAATGGGATGCCTACAGAATTTTCCATAAAGCTTTTTATTGCTCCAGCCATATCTGAGATGTTACACAGGATTTATAGGATTTTGGGCTATATACACTGACAGAACCTCAAAAAACTCCAGGATGCCATGGGAGTAGGAACAAGAAGAAACATTCCAGAGACCCTAGTGATTCTGGGGTTCTGTGAATTCAGCCAAGGCATGATTGGTGTACAACCCTAAATTCAGGAATGGGAGTGCTGGGTTGCCTCTGTTCATACCTTCCATCTAATTTTATTGCTGATCACAAGAGTGGGAAACTAGGCAAGATATATGAGCAATGAAAAGGAGAGAAGAGCAAATGATTATGAGTGAGGAGATGTGATATGAGTAGATGCTAAGGGGAAATTTTAGTCTGAGGTTTCATGATGGCCCATGATGGTCCTTGCAAACATAGTTTCGGAGATTTGCTGCCACACACCATAAATGAAGACATAAGATAATAATATGTGGGCGAAACAAAGGTTTCTCATTTTTTATATCTGAACTGCAATTTATTAAACTTCAGTTTTATTAGTTTGGGTTCCCTAAGAGGCTACCCAATGGATTCACTTGCAGTTAGGCAGAACCACCCTGGCTCACAGCTTAGACCAGTAATATAACCATTCCACAGTTTTTCTTGCCTGTTCACCAAGAATGTGCCAACAGATGTTGTTCATCAACAATATCCCCCTACTCTGGTAAGCTTAAGTTCAGATGGCAATGCCAATACTGAGACAGTGTTGCCTCCTCAGGCATTTTGACTGGTCAGCCTGCAGTGTCTAGGGATGGAGCAAATGTCTCAGTGGATGTGTCCAGCAGACAAACACTCCTTGTTGGACACTCAGAATCATGCTGTGAGCCAATCAGGGATATGTTTGGATTACATTGAGCAATCTGAACTGCTGCCCAACACGCCTCGAACTCCAGCCTGTTGGACAGAAGTTGGGGATCATCTGGGAGTTCCATTCTGACCCATCCCACTCAGCAAAATAGCTACACAACACTGAAGAAGGAGGGGGGGGGGAGAGAAGGAAGAGGAGTCAGAACATTATCTTTCTTCCCTTTGAAGCTAGGCAGGGACAGGTCCAATGCTTTTAATCTTTGCATTGCAAAAGGGAAAAGAGGAAGACCAGGTTTGTCTTCTTTTCTCTGCAGCCCAAGCCAACAGCTTGGAGTGGAGAGAAGGGACAGGAAATCAGCTGGGCTTCTGACCACCCACCCCCATTTGCTGCATGCCACCAGGTTTTGGAGGCAACAAAGTTTCCAGGTTGAGAGATCTGAAGAACCTGATTTCCAGTTGATCAACTGGGGGTTGGCTTCTGAGCCCCCTTCTCTTAAAAGCTTTGCTGGGTACAGACCAAAATTTCCACAGCAGGAGATCAGAAACTAGCTCCCAGCTGATCCTGCAACATCTAGGGCCGATTCCAGACGGCCCTCCCCATCCCGAAACGTCGTGCGTCGTAGCGCGGAAAACACGAAATATTGTGTTTTCTCGCGCGGGTTTTGCGCAACGTCGCACAAAACTCGTGCAATGACGCGCGACGTTTCGGGATGGGGAGGGCCGTCTAGAATCGGCCCAGGAGTTGGCTTCTGATCACTGCAAGTAGCTTGTTCCTGTGATCACACTTGGACAATTGGAAGCAGGTGGATGCAGACTACAGTGCATTTTGAAAGGACATACAGAGTGAAAATTGGGCACTTCATTCTTGTTCAGAGTGACTTGGGTGGGAATAAATGGGGTGTGAGGGACTATCCTTGGCTTTTCTACAGGGCCCCAAATCACTAAGACTGCTCCTGGCTGAGAATGGGATCCATTTTGATCATACCTTGAGGTAGAATCCTTTGGGCAGAACACTCTTAGCCAGGAGATCAGGTGGAACAAACCATCTCTCCTGCCTAGAATTAACTAGGGGTGTACAAAACCTTTCTTATTCCACAAATCTTTCCTCTTTACAGAAAAAATCACCTCAAATATTTAAAGACACTTGTCTATGAAAGTGGGGATACAATGATTACAAGCATTGGATTTTCTGAATTGCTATTTTCCATGTAGTCAAGACACTACATTTATTGTGATCCCCACCCCCCACAATCTAAAGTGTCACGTATTGTCTTTCCAAGAGGAAGAGGTGCAGAAGTAAGAGGGTATTTTTTCCAAAGGAGGCTCCTTCATATGCCATTAAGATGTAAGAAATAGCTCTAGGTCAATTTTCTTTTCCAGAGAAGTGTTTCAGAGAGCACAAAGGAATTTAGAAGGAAGTAATCTCAGAAACCATAAAGCACATGCAGAATCTCTGCTGCAAATAGAGCATCTATTGGTAGCTTTTCGGATCAGGGCTATGATGACTCAGTGATACAGCACCTACTTTTTATGAATAAAGTCCAGGTTTCATCCTGGTCCCACCAGTTAAAAGATAATCTCAGTTCATGGGTTTTTGGGAAGACTTCTCTGTGTGGGTCTCTTAAAGCTGAAACCTGTTAGAGGAAATAATACTAAGCAAGTTAGATCAGCGAGCTGACTTGGTAAGCTTTCTATATGCACATGAATCCTATGGTGTGCTTCCTGTATTCAAATAAGGCTTATAATTTAAAGTTCCGTGTTCCAGTGATGAGGTCACCATAATGATGAAAAGAATGAAAAGGCCATCACCTCCTATATTATTTCATTTCTCTGTTGTATTGCTTTGGAAAGCAAGCTACTATCAATGAAACCATACCTTTGTCTTCAAGGGGAAAAAAAGATGCTTAAGCATGCTGCTCATGTTTTCTTAACACAAAACCATTACCGGTTTCACTTAACTTGATTTACCATCAGACTACAGGTAAATGAGGCATGTTAAAAAATAGAAAACAATATCTTAAATGTAAGAACAGCCGCTCTGTCACAGGGTGCCAATTCTACCCAATTCAGTGAAGCTTACAACATATTTAAGTAATTAACATAAAATAAAAACAATGCAATTGAAAGAGACATTTGCTATTCCTATAAGATAAAGTAGGCAAAGACCACTCCAACAATCAATTAGTTCAGTGCCTGAAGCTAGAAGAAATGGGAATTCAAAACCAAGCTGACAAAAATTGATTTTCATGCTCAAAACTAGACATGGGTACACAATGACTTGTACCTTAGCCTGTTCTCCAGTATACAAGCTATCGAGCTCATGTAAAGGTTCACACAATCTGAACACTGACAATGTCACACTATCATAATTAGCATAAATTTCCCAAGTTTGAGGGAAAGAAGCTCATTCTATGTGGTGCAATTCCTTCTCTCAAATTTACATAAAGATTTCAAATGGGGTGGATAATGAATCCAAAGTAGGGATGACACAAAAATTCAAAATCTATCTGGTTTAATTGGAACATTTCCCATTTCAATTTTGTTTTTTCTCTGTGAGAACTGAAAGCTCTGAAGGGTTTCCCTTCATGTTGCATCTTTCCTCATGCCATTTTTCCTGTTAAAATAACATTTTTTCTACATTATCTTTGTTTGCAATGTCACCATTGCATATAATTTATGAGAGTATATGAGAGTATATTTACCATATAAATGGTAAAAAGGGAATAAAAACTAAAGAATTTTCAATGAAAATTAGGCAATTTATTAAACAAATATTTTGCATGCCTCTTAATTCATCATCAAAGGGGATACGTTTTAGAATTATTGCTCATTTTATTTTGCTTATTACTTGTTAGAAAATGTTTGCTTAACTCACCCCCTTTTGTAATAATTGACTCCAAATACACACAAACTTTCTCCCCTCTTTTCTTAAATTAATGTGGTATTCTGTCAACAGCCACATAAAAATCCAATTCAGGCCACAGTTACCAACTCACCTGGAGAAAAATGCCCTGGCCCTTTAATATGTGGAGAATGAAGTCAAATATTTTCATGACATGGAGGCAAGTAATATCACCTGATAAATAAAAGCATATTAACTCTAATCCTGTCCCTAATCCTTTTAAGCCTTATGACGTACCCTGCTCCTTTTTTCTTCTTTTTTGTTCTTAAACAGCAGAAATGGCACCAGAGGCATTTTTAAAATTTAAAAGTAACTAATTTTTTTAAAGTATTTAGAAGGGAAGGTCAGGTGAAATCGAGGGGTTGAAAATTTCTGGTATTTCAACAAAGCAATTACATCTCTGAGGTAAAATCAGTAAATGCACAAACTTCAGTTCTTATGCTCTTCACAGATACTTAAAATTCTTATGAGGCTTTTGTTCCCATGTTTTCCCCAAAGACTGTAGTACACTTTCTTTTAGGATTTTTTCTCTTTGGGGTTTAAAAATGCTCGTACCCACTTTCTAGTAACCCAAACCCCTTCTCTTTTAACACCAGTGCTTTTCTTCAGTTTTTTTTGTTAACTGACAGTCTCCACAGGCAATTTCCAACCATACCTGGCCAGAAATCTCTCCACTCTTCAGAACTTCCTCCTTGTTTAACCAGGTAGGGAAAGTCTCTCCTTAGAAAATCTATCCCCTTTCTTTGGCCCGAATGGGAATCTGCACCTACTTCCCAAACTTCCTTGCCAAATTTCACCAGTTCTACTCTCAATGTTAAACTGATGTTAAACTGCTCTCCATTAGGACTCCATCTCCCCACTGTTCACACGCCATTCCTCACAGCTAGGAGGACTGAAAAATAGACCCTCCTGTTTCCAGCTCAAGCTATTCAATCAGATTCCTTGGAGTAGTCTGTCACTCAAAGCTCTCTGTGTCTGTGAGAAATTAAACCTTAACAGTTCTTCAGCTGTTTGTACAGCACTTCCAGGCTTTTATAAAGTGCCATCCATCACAAATCTCTCTTAAAGAAACAGGACATTTTCCTCCAAGCCAGTAGGCAACCCTAAAAGCTGTAGAGAGAAGGCATGGAGATTCCTGCCTGAATCTGAATTACTCTAAGCAGTGAAGATAGCTTCAGATGGATAGCTGTGTTATTGTGCAGTAGATACACAATATACAGTGTGTCTGACAAAGGGAACTTTGACTTTCGATAGCTTATACCCTGAAAAGTGTCAGATCTGTGGCTATATAATAGTTGTATCCAGACTACCTTCTGCAATCAGACAAGAGTCCGTTGTTTTCAAAAGATTTACTGAAAAAAGCAACCATTATAGTCCACTGGCCCAGATGCAATATCTGGACTGGTACACGTGTATTGTTACGAATGAGAGGCAAAGAATACAGTACAAAGTATCAAGACTTGGTAGGCCCAGCCTCCCCCCACAGTTCTCAAAACAATCCCTTTGAAGCTGAGACAGTGAAAGTTTCCCAGGACTGGAAAAGCTGTAGCCAAAACATTCCTCTTCTGAGAGATAGCTGCTAGGGAACCTCTTGGCACCTGTGAAGAAAGCACTCAGAACACTAAAAGAATTAAAATGGAGTCCCTTTGGTTACAAAATATAGAGAAGCATTCTGAATCTGACAAAAAGCTTGTTCTTTAAGGTGCTACTGGACTCATATTTTGCTATTCTAATAACTGAGATTTTTGTTTCCTGTACATCCATGCAGATGACTAGGCAAACACACCTCTAACCTATTGGTGGCAATGAAAATGAATCCTATGTGTTGGGATGTGATGGAATAAAGCTGGAGAGGAATATGCTCCAGAAATGCAGGATGATAATTGGTCACATCATTTTAGTAGTAGACTGATAAACTGCCTGTTTAAGTAGCCAAGGAAAGGTCCCCTAAATTAATGATTGATTTCTAACAGATGTCAAGAACTTGTTGATATGGCAATTACATGATTTTAGCACCCTGGCTGACCAAGGATCCAGGACACAAGTAGTGGCCTTCATGGACCCCAGGATCTTGTCAATATGCATCATGGAAACTGGGTAAAAAATGGTCCATAAATAGACCAGTCAGTGAATTAGGCATTTCTTCTGGTGGACCTTTGTAATAATCGGCATCTAGATCAAAGAATATTCTTGATATTTTATCACAAAAAAACTTTGCAGAAACATCACAACCAATTGTTACCTGAGGAAAGAAAGGCTCAGATTAGGGGTCAGCAGATGCCGTGCTACCTTGAACAACTGGGATAGTCGTGAACTAGCTGATGTGTTGGTAGCAGAATGTAACATTTCTTTGCCTCTGTCACCGCCACTCTATAGGGCATACTGTGAAATCTATAGCATGATCTGTCAGATTCAGTATGAGTGCTCCACCAGCACCATTCTAGAGGTCTCCTAGTCCTCTTCAGGTCTCCCAGCTGTGTCCTGTTTATTTCAACAGGGCTTTCTTTCTGTTAACATTCTTAGATATTCCAACTTCAAATGTGTGAAAACAGTATTCATTCAATAAATAATGTATTATATTATCTGTGAAAGTTTAATCAACCTAATAGGAAGTAATTTCATTTTCCATTCTGGAGCAAAACCAAACAGAGTAAAATCAGTCACAATTTCTTCTCAAGCATATACAAATTATAATAAGCATTAATATTATTTTACTACTTTGCTGTTCCTTGAAAATAATAAATACTTAGTGCATTGAAAAACACACGTACTATCAGATTAGGAATGTGTGTTAAAGGGAAGGAACAAAGCCCTTTGGAATCAATGGCAGCTCTGAATGGTATATTTAGGTTTCTGCCTTTGTACATGATGCTGGAAATATTAATGTTTTTCCAGGGCTGATTATATTACTTCTGAAGTGGCTGGGTTTGAGCACCAGATATTAGGATTCATCCCCAGATCCATTTGGGATTGGATCCTATGATCACTATCATTTATTATTTACAAAGCTATCTAAAATATGTTAGGTGCTAAACGTGAACTTGATAACCTCTGAAACTGTATCTGGTTGAACGGGGATTCAAAATTGTCCAGTCCTTGGGCTGTTGTCCTAGAAGACTCATCAGTATTTTGATTTTTCCCCCTTTCTAAAATTAACTGTTAATAAAAACATTTTGGTTCTCTACAATCAAAAAATCAGAAGGAACTGACAGAAAAATCTACTGGCAAGAAGTCATGGGAAGTAGTATCAATGAACCATGCTCAGGAAAATTGACAGCAAATTGTGTCTTGAATGTCTATCTACTCTAACTTCCTGCAGTAGGGTTGCCTGCTAGTGTAGTGAAACGTCTCTCTCTATCAACTCCTGGCCCCTGTCACTGTTTGAATAAATGGTGGGAGGAAAATAGGGAGGGTGAGGTCAATTGATGTCACAATGTTACTTCTCACTTTCCCCTAGAAATGATATCACAATTCTCAAGAAAGTCATCATTGAATCTCTATGATTTTCATGACATTAGCTTTCCCTTCTCATGCCCTGCCTCAATAGCTACCAAGGTTGAGGGCAGAAGCTCAGCAACCCTATCTTGCAGTAAAACATCCGGTCCCACATAGGTCAATTCACACACTACAAGACAACAAAGGTTAATCCTAACCTTATATAGCTTTAAAGATAAATCAGTTTATTATAGCACAAGTTTTGGTGAGCTAGATCATAACAGAAAGCAATGGTACCTTTTAAAAATTTCCATATGCTATTTAGCTTAGCAGTTCAACACCTGCTCCTGTAGGGATCCAATCTCAGCTGCATTAAGATATCCTTGCATCTTCTCTCTATAGCAGCCATTCAGTTAACTCACAAACGAGCGCTACAGCACTACATGAGCACAATGTTCAACAGTGTGAAGGTAGCCCTAGTCTTATTGGATTGTTTATGCTTTCGACTGCGTATCACATACGTTTGTTCCCAATATATTGCTATAAACCTCTCTTAGCTTGTGGGGCCTTGCTGTACACCTCCCCATCTCCATCTCTGCCTATGCACATATCAAAAGCTGTAACTGCCCCATAAACCATAGACAATCCCTATTTGTTGGTACCTGTCCCAGATAAATAATGCTCTGTTTTGTCCCTGTATTTGCCCTTGATGTTGTTAAGAATACAACATCAGGTATTGTTCTTTAGGATTCAGTGTCCTCTTTGCTTTAAGTTTCAGTAGAAATTTAATCTCTGTGGATATTGGAATATTCTGTGTCTAGTGCACCTCCATGTAAATGTGCATACTCTAAGGCAACATACAGAGCACAGCCTGCCCTTTTATATGCTGCTGAGCTGGAGTATATAATAAATGGCTGAGAACATATTGTATGACAACTTCACATTTTTCAGCTGTATCTTTAGCCCCCCCCCACCCATCAATCCTCTGCTCTAAAGTCAATGCAAGATAGACTACTGTAGAGTAAACAAATGCCAGCAGGTGGAGAAGGACCTCCCTTAACGTATAATAGGATGGAGTGGGGGATGGCAACCTGGACACACCCATGTCAGGAGAATTTAGATGCTACAAACATGTATCTACTTGAATTTGTGAAATTCTTCAAATATGTTTATCTTTCTGTATAATGAGAGTAATGCTTCAATCATCTGAAGACTGGGGAGGGGCAAGAGCATCTTGAAGGTCCCATCATATCATATCATACAGAAGGTCCCATGTTCAATTCCCATCATCTCCAGTTAAGGATTAGGTAGGAGGTCATGTGAAAGACCTCATCTGAAGAGAACATGGAGAGCCATTGCCAGTCTGAGTAGACAAAATTGACTTTGATGAACCAATGGTCTGATTTAGTATAAGGAAGCTGCAAGTGTGTTCATGTGGTCACCAATAGACATGGGCACGAACTGCATTACGAACTTCAAAAACCCACTAAATTGGCAATCACGTGATCATGATCTGGCAGTTCGTGATTGTCCACAGCCAATGAACCAGCGTTTGGAAGAAGCCTGGTTCGGTGTGTTTGGCCGAGGTTCGGGAAGTCAGACAGTCAGGCGCCATCAATCAATTCCCCTGGAAATGGAGCTGCCTGAACTCTATCTACGCTCCTTCTGTCACCCTGGAAACCAGAATGGAAGCCCAGCTTACCTTGATCGGCAGGTCTTCCTTCCAACCATGGAACTGCAAAGTTGGGAAAAGACACCCGGGAGAGGGAGGGGGGAGGGGGTGTTCTGTAGCCACAGGCACTCCAATCTCATCCCCGCAAACCCCCACAAACCCCGCAAATCTCATCCCCGCAATCTCATCCCCGCAAAGACCTCCTGTGTTGCTCTATGGGACCTCAGCTTATAAAAAGCACTGCACTCCCAGGCTGGGTTTCACTTTCAGCGAGCAGTGGAGTGTGACAGAGCTGTTGCTTGCTACTTGCTAGCCTTTGGGGAGAGAGAGTGAGAATATAATTGAGCTTCAATTTTTGGGATAGGCATCTATCTCCACTGGTTCCAGGGCTGCTGCCTGGCTCTGGGGCCAAGCTCAGTGGGCACCTCGGCTGAGAGCTCACAGTAGTATTAGTGCCTGATCTGGTCAGACCTCTGGGAGTGGCGGGCTAGGGCTCTAGTCTTGCTCTCCCTCTGGTGCCAGGGCTGCTGCCAGGCCCTGGGGCCAAGCTCAATGGGCACCTCAGCTGAGGGCTCACAGTATTATTGCTAGTGCCTGATCTGGTCAGACCTCTGGGAGTGGTGGGCTAGGGCTCTAGTCCCTCCCTCCCTCTGGTGTCAGGGCTGCTGCCAGGCCCTGGGGCCAAGCTCAATGAGCACCTCGGCTGAGATCTCACCAAATGATTCTTATTATTATCACAATCATTATCATTTTCATTATTATTCTTATTATTACTATTATTAGTCTCTGTGCCTGTTCTGCCCAGGCATCTTGGTGTTCTGGGCTATGGCTGTAGCCCCAGCCTCTGGTTCCAGTGCTGCTGCCAGGCCCTGGGTCCAAGCTCAGTGGGCACCTCAGCTGAGGGCTCACACAGTATTATTAGTGCCTGATCTGGTCAGGTCTGTGGGAGTGGTGGGCTAGGGCTCTAGTCCCTCCCTCCCTCTGGTGTTAGGGTAGCTACCTGGCTCTGGGGCCAAGTTCAGTGGGCACCTCGGCTGAGGGGTAACAGTATTATTACCAGTGCCTGATCTGGTGGTCAGGCATCTTGGTGTGCTGGGCTAGGGCTCTAGCCTCAGCCTCTGGTTCCAGGGCTGCTACCAGGCCCTGGGGCCAAGCTTAGTGGGCACCGCGGTGGAGGGCACACAGAGTCATCTCCTTTCCTGTCCTCATTAATTCAATTTGGTGGCACAATGAGTCTTCCTGTTGTGTTGGCCAGCAAGGGTGGTTGTGGGGTGAAGTGCGATGGCAGTCCTCCTGGTTCAGTTGCAGAAAGCAGTATCGGGTGTGGCTCAGGGGCAGCAGAGTGTCCTCCCGCTCCCCCCTATTCACCTGTGGGGGCTGTGGAGGAGGCCAAAGAGGTCTTTGCGCAGGGGGGAGAGAATCTCTCTCAACATTTTGAGGAGGGGGTGGGCGATGGATCCTTGGAGGAATGGTTTGTGTGTTATGAAATATCCCTCCCGTCCCCATCCCAAACTCTCGATGGTGTCCCTGCCTGCAGTCCACCCCTCATCCCATCGTCTGTGGCCAGCTCTGCAGCGCAGCCTGTAACCATTCGTCCTCCTTCCCCTGGGACAGTTAGCGGTCCATGTTTCAATGCCTCCATATGGATGCACTTTCGGGCCCTTCCTAATGACCTCCGTGTGGTGCGGTGCCGTGCTTGTGATGTCCTAGTGTGCAGGGGCGAAACTTTGAAGCACCTGTCTTTGACGGCCCTGACTTGGCACCTGAAGAAGCACCACCCGAGCCTGTCTCCCTCCTCACCCAGTGAAACATCCATTGGGTGGAGAAAGGGGGTGACCAGCTCTTCTGAGCGGGTGTCAGTGGGAGGGTGGCTGATGTCAGCTGCTGCTGTTGCTGTCCCGTTTCTGTCTCCCCCTCTCAGTAACCACTCTGACCTGTCCAAGCAATGTCTCCTGTCCTGCTCATCCCCTACTTTCCACAAAGGCAGGACGGCGGGTCATGTCAGCCCCCACTTCACTAGGGACTATCCTGCTGTTGCTCTCTTCTTAGTCATGAGGGACAGCTCAGCTGTGATCACGCAGCTGATTGTATCATATACAGATACAGTTGGTTGCACAGCATGGCGGCTCCCCTGTCAATGGGACTGATGGGACCCCTTTCAGCTGGGTTGGAATGTGTCCCGCACCTCCTGTCCTTTCTGTCAAGGCAGGAAGGTGGTTGGTGCTGGCTGCTGCCAGAGAAATCCTCAGGAGGACCCTTGGTTTCTGAGGTCTCTGGGCCCTGTGGTTTCTGGGGGATCTTGCCACTTCCCCTCCAAATGACATGTGAACATGACCCATCCATGGATAAAAGGATTGAAAATCAAAAACAGAGAAAGATACAAGTGTTACAGAATGTATAAGTAGAATGAACAATACCCTCGAATGTATGTGCATACCTTAGAGCATGTCTGTTAACTGTGAGAGAATGGTATATAGTGGGAGAATTGTATGTAGAAAATGATATAGATAGAAATAGAAAGAGAAGGGACATCACCCACCCTCCAGCCCTCGCCAGGAACAAACACATGCTCCTGTGAGGCCAGGCGGTTGCAGGGGGATCTTCCCACTTACCCCCCACATGACAGGTCCTCTCCCTCCCATCCTTTCCGGCAAGGCAGAAAGGTGGGTGCTGTTGGCTGCCACCGCACTGTTCCTCAGTGGGACCCTCAGGTGCGGACCCGCGGTTGCTGGGGGAACTTTCCCCTCCCCCTCCTCATGATGACAGGTCCTCTCCCTCCCATCCTTTCCAGCAAGGCAGGAAGGTGGGTACTGCCGGCTGCCACCGCACTGTTCCTCAGTGGGACCCTCAGGTGAGGACCCACAGTTGCTGGGGGAACTTCCCCCTCCCCCTCCTCATGATGACAGGTCCTCTCTCTCCCATCCTTTCCAGCAAGGCAGGAAGGTGGATACTGTCGGCTGCTGCCACACTGTTCCTCAGTGGAACCCTCAGGTTGCTGGGGGATCATGACCCTGTCTGAATGACATGTCCCTCCCATGCCGTGAATACCAGCGCACTCCTCTTTGGCCTGGCAGGCGAGCACATGGGGGGTGCTGCTGGCGAGCAGCTAGACCCCCTGCCCCCTAAAGGGGAGGTGGCTCATTGCCACCTCCCCATGCTCTCCAGGGCCGTTTCCAGACAGCTTACCTGCCTCTGGAACGTCGTGCCATGTTGCAGGGAAAACACGAAATATCGCGTTTTCCCCGCAACATGGCACGACGTTCCGGAGGCAGGTAAGCCGTCTGGAAATGGCCTAGGCCTGGCAGCCACTGTCATCACCCACCTTCCTGCCTGCACCCGGAATCCCAGCACGCTCCTCTTTGGCCTGGCGGGCAGGCACATGGGGGGTGCTGCTGGCTAGTGGCCAGACCCCCCACCCCCTAAAGGGGAAGTGGCTCGTTGCTGCCTCCCCATGACTGCCAGGCCTGGCGGCCACCAGCACTACCCACCTTCCCGCCTGCGCTGGGAAAACCAGCACGCTCCTCTTTGGCCTGCCGGGCAGGCACATGAGGGGTGCTGCCGGCTAGCAGCCTGACCCCCACCCCCTAAAGGGGAGGTGGCTCATTGCCATCTCCCCATGCCCGCCAGGCCTGGCAGCTGCCGTCAACACCCACCTTCTGTACACTGGGCCAACGTCAACCGGTGGCTCTAATTGTATTGAGTAGGAGTTTCCTGGGGGCCTTGGATTGGAGAGGGTATAAAGCCAAGATCTCTTTTGCAATCTTGTCCAAACTTGGGTGATAGCTGTAGGAGAGCCTGTAAAACACTCCCCGGGAATATGGGCTCTCTAAGTGCAATGGGGGCAGTTCTGAGGCCCACGAACCACGAACGGGTTCAGCAATGGAAAATGTTCATTGTGGTTCACGACCTCAGGATCATCGGCAGCACTGAACCACAAACCATGGATTCATTAAATTTTTTGGGTTCATGCCCATGTCTAGTCACCAACTCACAGAAGTGTATACCACTATGTTAGTGTTGAAAGTAGCACAAGATTCTTTGTTGCTTTGCACAATGCAGATGCTGCAAGCAGATACCACTGAGGTCAATTGGAAATTAATATTCAATAATTATGTTAAATAGACAGGCTATAATCTATAAAATGTTATGTAAAAAGATTTTAGAATTATTTTATGATGTTCTATTTTAATTGTCACCACCTTGGGCAGAGAGGTAGAATACAAATGCTGTGAATGAACAAACAAACAAAATGTATGTGTATAACCTGAGTGGTTCCCTTATGTGATGAAGTTATTCAAATAGCCCAAATCCTAATTTAAAAATCACATTATTATCTCTTTCTCCTTGTGTGACTGACATTTCAAAGAAATAGGTTTGTCTGCCAGTGTGGAATGTGCAGTTACAATAGTTAAGAACAGACTTACTGAGATACTTGTGAGGGAGGGGGGTTGAAGAAGTAAATGAAGAAACAGAGAAAGTCAGATCAAGATTGGTAGCCGTATGTCTGTAGCAGTAAAAAACAGCAAGAGTCCAGTAGCACCTATAAGACTAACAACATTTGTGGTAGGGTATGACCTTTTGTGAGTCACAGCTCACTTCTTCAGATACAGCTAGAAAGTGCGTCCATCTGTCCTTATATCTTGGAGAGTGATTTCAGATGCTGAATGGCAATAGCTGTTGAATGACAATAGCTGGCGTGATTGGATTAGGTGGAATATGCAGAGGGGTAGTAAGTGTGGAGAAATCAGCACTGGTAATGAGACAGGAAGCCTAGATCTTGATTCAATCCAGATGGATGTATTGTATTGGGTTTTGTTATCAGTTGCAACTCAGCACTCTTTTTAATCTCCCTTTGAAATCCCTCTGCAGGATAACTGCTACTTTTAGGTCAGCAACTGAATATCCTGGAAGGTTAAAATGTTCCCCCATTGGTTTTTGAATGTTGTGGTTTCTGATGTCAGACTTATATCCATTAATTCTTTGTCAAAGAGACTGGCAAGTTTTTCCAATGTAGAGGGTGGAAGGGCATTGCTGACATGTGATGGCATAATTTCCCTCTTGTTTTTCAGGAAACAGTTTCTAAAATAAGAGCCACTTGTTGGAAAACCCTATTTTACATTTGTGTCGCTGAAAGGGTTTACCTACTCTGGCAAATATAATTGGGAAGAGGCCTGCAGATTAAATGAAAAGAGCCTTGACAGAAGAAGGCTTCTTGCACTGGAAGAAAGAGCTACCAATTGTTGATTTTTTTTATCTTCTTCTCTGCTGCATCATTGCTTCCTATTCCACAATAATTTCATTACTACAGTTGTAATTTTTTCTTATCTCAGGAATTGTCCTTGGCTTTATCCATAGGGATGTGCGTTTCGGCATTCAGAATGCCGAAAGAATGCCGAAACAAAAGTGTTTCGGCTTCTTTCGGGGAATGCCGAAACGTTTCGGGTAGCCGAAAGAAAAAAGCCGAAACGTTTCGGGATTCTTTCGGCTTTCTTTCGGCTTTTCAATGGGAAAATGCCTCCGTCTTCCCGGACGTCTGGGGGAGGCATTTTCCCACCGAATAAGCCCAAAATTGGTGGGGACCTTCCGCTAACCCTTCCCTAACAACCACCCAAGTTTCAGACAGATTGGACTTTGGGGGGACATGTTATGGCCCCCCAAAGCAGGTCCCCCCATCCTCCCATAAGAAAGCGAAGGAGCAGCATATCGTTAGCATGCTGCTACTCATCTTCTTCATTATTTCCTATGGGGAAAAAATGAAGAAGCAGGCTTCCTTTGCCAGGGGTGGCATTTTGCATGCAAAATGCCCCCTCACCCTCAGGGGCCCTTCTCCCACCCCTCCTCCCACCCCCCACCAAGGCTCAGCCTGCTCCCACTTGGGGGGGCCATTTCATGGCCTCCCCAAGTAGGTGCTCTAATCTCTACCACTGACAGCTGGGGGAGGCTTGTGTTGCCAGGGGTGGCATTTTGCATGCAAAATGCCCCCAAGCCCTCAGGGGCCCTTCTCCCACCCTTCCCCCCACCCCCCACCCAGGCTCAGACTGCTCCCACTTGGGGGGGCCATTTCATGGCCTCCCCAAGTAGGTCCTCTCAGCCCCTAAAGTCCACCCCTTACAGCCCCACACAAACCCAATTCCCCCCCAGCTGCCACACACAGACCCAAATCCCCACATTAGCCCCTCACAGACCCAAATCCACCTCCACCTGCCCCACACCCATAACCCCAGGAACAGGCTGGCAAAGGCCAGCCCTCTCCCTTTGTTCCCTATGCTGGGAACTTCTAAACTCTCTTTCCCTGGGCAATTCTGCACAGCCCAGGGGTGCCACAATGGTGGGCACACTTCTGAGTGCCAGCTGGTCCCTGTGAAAGAGCACCTGAACCACAGACACCCTCCCTCAAATTCCCCCACCACCTACAGAGATGGCTGGCCAGCCAGCCCCATTGTTCCCTATGATGGGAACCAACTGCACAACAAAGAATAAAACAAGAACAACACAAAATAAAGTTTTAATTTTTTTTTCTCCCTTCCAAAGTACAAGTAGGCAAAGCATTATGACACATTACACCAGCAGTCCCCCACACAGAAAAATAACACAACTCACTTGATAGCAATGATAGCAATGTACTACAAAAAATAATACAACCCACTTCACCGTTTTTGACAGCAATTGTGTTTGTGTGATTCTCTGATGTGAAGTGAGTTGTGTTATTTTTGTGTAGTACACTGCTTTCCTGCTCTGTGGTGCCTTCCTACTGTGTAACCTAAAGCAGTTACAGAAATAAAGTGCTTTTGACAGCAATTTTTTGGGGTGATTCTTTAATGTGAAGTGAGTTGTGTTATTTTTGTGTAAGATACTGCTTCCATGCCCTTTGGTGTTCCCCCCCTGCTGTGTAGCCTAAAGCTGTTCAAGAAATAAAGTGTTTTTGACAGGAATTGTGCTTTTGTGATTCTCTGATGTTAAGTGAGTTGTGTTATTTTTGTTTAAGATAGTGCTGCCATGCCCTTTGGTGTTCCCCCCTGCTGTGTAACCTCAAGCTGTTCAAGAAATATAGTGTTTTTGACAGGAATTGTGCTTTGTGATTCTCTGATGTTAAGTGAGTTGTGTTATTTTTCTGTGTGGGGGACTGCTGGTGTAATGTGTCATAATGCTTTGCCTACTTGTACTTTGGAAGGGAGAAAAAAAAATTTAAAACTTTATTTTGTGTTGTTCTTGTTTTATTCTTTGTTGTGCAGTTGGTTCCCATCATAGGGAACAATGGGGCTGGCTGGCCAGCCATCTCTGTAGGTGGTGGGGGAATTTGAGGGAGGGTGTCTGTGGTTCAGGTGCTCTTTCACAGGGACCAGCTGGCACTCAGAAGTGTGCCCACCATTGTGGCACCCCTGGGCTGTGCAGAATTGCCCAGGGAAAGAGAGTTTAGAAGTTCCCAGCATAGGGAACAAAGGGAGAGGGCTGGCCTTTGCCAGCCTGTTCCTGGGGTTATGGGTGTGGGGCAGGTGGGGGTGGATTTGGGTCTGTGAGGGGCTAATGTGGGGATTTGGGTCTGTGTGTGGCAGCTGGGGGGGAATTGGGTTTGTGTGGGGCTGTAAGGGGTGGACTTTAGGGGCTGAGAGGACCTACTTGGGGAGGCCATGAAATACCCCCCCCCAAGTGGGAGCAGGCTGAGCCTTGGTGGGGGGTGGGAGGAGGGGTGGGAGAAGGGCCCCAGAGGGTTGGGGGGCATTTTGCATGCAAAATTTTGCATGCAAAATGCCACCCCTGGCAACACAAGCCTCCCCCAGCTGTCAGTGGTAGAGATTAGAGCACCTACTTGGGGAGGCCATGAAATGGCCCCCCCAAGTGGGAGCAGGCTGAGCCTTGGTGGGGGGTGGGAGGAGGAGTGGGAGAAGGGCCCCTTAGGGCTGGGGGGCATTTTGCAAAATGCCACCCCTGGCAAAGGAAGCCTGCCTCTTCATTTTTTCCCCATAGGAAATAATGAAGAAAGATGAGCAGCAGCATGCTAACAATATGCTGCTCCTTCGCTTTCTTATGGGAGGATGGAGGGACCTGCTTTGGGGGGCCATAACATGGCTCCCCAAAGTTCAATCTGTCTGAAACTTGGGTGGTTGTTAGAGAAGGGTTAGCGGAAGGTCCCCACCAATTTTGGGCTTATTCGGTGGGAAAATGCCTCCTCCAGGTGTCCTGGAAGACGGAGGCATTTTCCCATAGAAAAAAGCCGAAAGAATGCCGAAATAATGCCGAAAGAATCCCGAAAGCCGAAAGCCGAAAGAGATTCTTGTTTCGGCTTTCGGCTTTAACGATAGAGAATCTTCTTTCGGCTTTCTACTTTCGGCTATAGCCGAAAATTTTTGGCTTGCACACCCCTATCCATGATCATAAATTTCCCCATGATCAAGGCATCACAGCAAGAATTCCACAACGACCTTTTTGTTTTGTGAACTGATCTTTTAATCACTAATTTTCATAAATGCTATCTTCTTGTACCTCTCCCTCCTCCTAAAAGTAGTATGAATGGAGTTTCATAACTTCAGTGCTTGAGAGTGAAAAGCTCCCCCCCCTCCAACTCCAACTCTCATAAGACATTTTGTTCAACAAGACAAGCTGTATGTTCTACTATACAAAAGATGTATACAGTATGAAATAAACCTACCAATCTGAGTAAATTAATAATGTACATTTATTCAGACTACTGTATATTTGCTTAAAACTGGTTTACAGTTTCATAAATGTAAAAAGCATCAAGCAAATAGTTAAACCATTTTGTTTTAAAATTCTGCACAACAGATTTAGCAACCATAAATTTAATTGCAATCACTTGCATGATTAATAGGCTAGATTTTCATTCTTAATTCTATCATGCAGTCAGTTAAATGCGTTTTTTTGTTCAACTATTTTAATTTCCTGAGAGATCAAGTTCTTGTTGCATGTGAGTTGTATTATTTGAACATCTCTTGTCGTTATTTCTAATGTTCATATCTATTTGATTAATGGTTTGCTTTGATCCATCCTATGCACTAGGAGTCACAAGTCTTTATTACATCAAGCAAATTTCTCAGACTGGGAAAGACTGCTGATGTGGTTTGGAACACAGAAGTGCACTGATAATAATAAATCAGAATATAAGCACCATATTTTGCCTTTGATGACTTCTCCAGCTAAGATTAAACTCTACTAGTCCCTTAAATTAAAAAAAATAGTACAACAACTATTGGCTGTGGAAGAAAAATGTGCTGGATTGAACTGATGTAACAACTTTATTAAAGTCAGTAATGGATCTACACTGTGTGTAATAGTTAGAGATGGGCACAAACTGAAATACGAACCCAAATTAAGCACAAACCAGGCCGGTTTGTGGTTTGCGAACCAGCGGTTCATCAGAATCCATTTCTGACGAACCGCCACGAACATTAGGCTGGTTCATTTGGTTTGTTTTTTTGGTTCATCACTGCAGATGGCCTGGTGCCAATCAGTTTCCTAGGCAACAGGAGATGGACTTCCTGCAGACCTTCTGCTGACCAGGAAGTGAACTTCTGCTGGCCCAGAAGTGATGATTTTCTGACCTGGATGTGACATTTTCACAAACCAAACAAACTGGTTTGCAAACCAGGGTCAGGTTCGTGAAAGTTTGTGGTTCATGGGTCATGAAATTTGATGAACCACGAACCACATGGTTCACTTTTTTCCCGGTCTGTGCCCATCTCTAGTAATAGTTCCTATTATTCTACTCTCCTTTGTAAACCAGGCTAGGTTTAGACAGAACACAAGGGAAATATCAGTTATCTGGGGATACTATTGAAATCCAGAATTACTGGGACAATGGTTGATTCTTGACTCCTACCCCATGTCTTTTTCCAAGCTGCTCCAAAACTCTTAGGATTCTATAAAAAGCCTTAGATGTTTATGTAAGGTCTTGGCCAGGAACTGACTTTTTATATTATATTTTGTTGTGGCGTGACTTCAAATTGCCTCACTGGTAACAATGGCAGATCCCTGCCCAACTGTGAAAGTGGCTGTGTACCCCACGTATGACTGATTCACAGTTAGCACTGGGCAGTCATATGTGTGGGGAATGAATCTCTCCAAAAGCCAGAGACTCAAGTCACAACAAAAGGGAGTTAGAAAGTACATCACCAAACCCCATGGAAGTCAATTACACAATGGAAAACAACCCCACTTCCATTCTCATTCCTCAGAGTTCCATGACTATGGGAAACGGCCAGTCCAAATGCACTTATTTCAGAGGCTACACTTTCACCACTCATTTTCCTACATTGTTAACACTGTCTTCTGAGGGAGTCCAAAGTTTTCAGATAGCTATACCTGCTTCTACTGGTTGGGTGGTGCTGGTGAGACTCAAGAGAGGAAGTATACCTACCATTTCTGCAAACTTTCTGGTTCTTTTGCCAAGGTTTCTTTTTGCTGAGTATGCCATTGTTTTATTTCCTACCTCTAATTCTAACTTCTTTGTTGCAGCTACCCTGGTTCTTGCTATTTGCCATATAATAACCAATAATAATATTTGATTCATATGCCACTCTTCAAGACAATGCCCACTCAGAGTGGTTTACCGTGTTATTATTATCCTCATGACAATCACCCTGTGAGGTGGGTAGGGCTGAGAAAGTTCTGAGAAGCTGTGACTGACTCAAGGTCACTTAGCTGGCTTCAAGCGGAAGAGTGGGTACAAATTCAATTTTGGAATCCCTGGCATGTTTTTTGGAAAGCTTCTTCCAACTGATAGTAAAAAATACCATGACATGTATTAAACATTCCATCTCATTCATAGATATGGTGGAACAACTAGAGGGGACAGGAAAATGCTACACACGTTACAAATTGGATGAACTTGGTGGATGAAAATATAAGTTTCACCTGGCAGGGGCACAAGCAGTGTATTAATTTACTTGATGTGATAGTATATAAATGGGATATTAATAAATTAGGAGTTAGACCTTATAAGAAAAAAACAGAGAAGTGTTCATACCTACATTATACCTCTTTTTGCTGCACCCATTTAAAAAGGAACATCCCATTTGGCCAATACCTTAGACTTAAGAGAAATTCTTCGGCCACACAGGATTATGTCAGAGAGAGCACAACGCGAACAGGGATAAATAATAGTACTTTGTTGACCCCCAAAATAAAAAACAGAGTCAGCGTTGTCATTGGGTGTTTCTAAAATAGTATGAAAGAATTGGCATATCATTAGCAGTACAGAAAGCTGTGAAGTACCACCCACCATAGGTTATAGGAGAACCAAGAGTCTCTGGAACATATTGGTCCATTCCAATCTGGTGGAACCTCAGCCAATGCAAAATTGCCTGACGGGGCATTTCCCATGTGGACTCTGCAATATATGCCCACTGGTATCAGACATTACCACCTTTAAAAATCTGAGGAGAGGATCCCCAACACACTGTGTTTCTTCACATGTAACACCTCAGGGGTTGTTTATGTTTTGGAGTGTACCTGCCCACATGAACTGTAAGGGTAAGAGTACAAAAACATCTATAGAAAATTAGGAGAAAGAATGTGGAGGCCCCTTTAATTCAGCATTTCATAGAAAATCATAATAGCAAATGGGAACTCCAATATTCTGTATTGCAAGTAATAAAAGTTAACTCCATGGGTAATTTACAAAGGGATTTATTGAGAGCAGAAGCACAGTGGATATTTAGGCTTGATTGCCTTGCCCCTAAAGGTTTGAACAATGAAATAGACTTTACAGGTTCCTGTAAGTAATTGAAGATGCCACTTTAAAAACACAATGAGAAGCAGTGTGTGTTCCCTTTAAATGGCAAAAAAACCACATGCAAGTTATAGCTACAGTGGCAGCTCACAACCACAGCGTTGTATGATTTTTGGGAGCAACTAGTAGAGTGAGTAAATACAATGGAAATTTTTATTAACTTTTAATATTTATTGTTATAAATTATAGAGCAATGTATATATATTTTTAGAACTGGACAGTTTTTAAAAAATGCATATGGCTCAAGAAGAATTCCAAAAGAAGCTCAAATTATAAGCTCGCAGGCTCCTAGGCCGTAGAAGATTCTTCTGGATGTTTCACACCAGATCTCTGAAGTTCACAGACTGTTCTTGTACTACCTATAACAGAAAGGATAAAAGAACAAGGATTACCTATTAGACTAAACTACCAACTTTACTTACCTACATGTCATCTGTTCTCAGCTGGTCATTCAAACCCTGAAAAGAAAAAGACTGTGCAAATCATTGTATTTGCAGCTGTTTTTGTATATTATTTTTCTATTTGTATGAGGTACTTAAGATTTGCACATTTATTCAGCACTTGCACTGTAAATAGACAAAACAGTTTTATTGGTTAAATGTTGTGGTTTCTGGTGGAACTTTTCCTGTTGTTTCTTGCCTTTGTTCTCAAGGCACCAGCCTCAATTTAATGGGGCTGGAGTTTGTGGGCCACAGGTGAGGGGAAGGCAGTTCAACTCCTTCCCTTCCTGGCTGGCGTTTCTGACACAGCTCTCTGGGCTGTGAGGGGAACAGTTCATTTAAAAGAATCCAGCCAATCAGAATGGCTGGTTGGGTAAGGGAGGGTAGTGATTCAGTCCCCGACCTGAGAGAAAAGGTTTTCAATCAGGTCCTCCCCCTAGTTTTTAAAGGGGAGCCAACCGAGCAAATGGCAGTCGGGCTCTGCAAGACCGCACAGCAAGCCTTGCAGGCTTTCCCCCCTTCTTATTTACAGCGGAGGTTCCCTCTCCCCTTCCCAGTTCCTCATGGCACCCAGGGCTTCTCAGGCTAGCTAGGCCCAAGAGAAGCCACAAATGAGTGGCGGGGCTTCTGGTGGGTGTGGGGCATTAGAGATGCCAGCACATGGTAAAGCCTCTCATACAGGCAGGTCCTTCCATGCCAGCAAGATCTCATGTGTGGGCAGGGCCTCTCAGATGGGCAGGGCCTCCCATGTGGGTGGGGCCTTACATGCAGCCTCAGGAGTGGGTGGTAAGGCCTCTAGGGTAATCAAGGCCTCAAAACAGCCAGCATCTGATAGGTACCGGGAGCAGCCTGCAAGGCCTGTAAGGGCCACAGGGCAGGGCATCTCTACACTAGGTGGGGCGGGGAGTGCCAGGCCATCCCAGTCTGCAGTGGCTTCCAGAAAGGCGCCAACAGCACATCCCCCTGAGAAGGACACCAGGCCTTCAGGGCACACAGCCCACAATAATACTGGCCTAGAGGGGTTTTCTCTAGAGGGGCTTTTCTAAAGTTTTACAGCAACTTTCCCAGAAGGTGGATCAGTTGGGCATTGGGGCTAAAGACACAGGCTAGGTCTGCAGACTCTGAGGATTCCAAAACCCAGGCCACCAATAAAGCAGTCAGATGGGCCTCCCCTTCCCAGGGGAGGTGATGGGCCAGATCTCCATCCAGTAGTGTCTCCTCCAACCTAGAGCAAAGGTGTCAACCTGCCAAGAGAATGAGGCACAGGACTAAGAAATCCAAGAAGGCATCATGTAGATATGATACTGATATCACTGAATCCTCGAGTGTATCCTCTTCTGGGGAGGAGGATAAGGATTCAGACTGGGACTATTGGGAAGAAGCCACCAAGGTCTCGGGTGTGCCAACTTGGGCTGTTCGCAGGTATGCAAACAAGAGGTCTGGTTCTACTGGCCTAGGGCTATTTGGGAGGCAGTTTCACCTGAGGAGCAGCCTCCTCCTTCGAGGGGCTACAAGGCAGATGAGGAACCTCCTGGGATCCACTTGGCCCGCAAGAAGATCAAGCTGGAGTTCGGATCTGGATCTAGAAGAAGTGATTTCCATCAGGTGGTTTGGCACAAGAAGGATGACATGGGACTCCCTGTTTCCTCACTTTTTTCAGCTGATGAAGCGATTCAGGACACCTGATACTGTGGTTGTTCACTTTGGAGAAAATGACTTGCCCAAGAGGTCCAGATTGAATTTGCTGCAAGCCATGTTGAAAGACCTTGAGACACTCCAGATCTGTTACCCAAACATGTGCATTATCTGGTCAGATTGCTACAGCACCACTCTTGTTGTGGGGCATGGATTGGGGACAGGATGGACTTGGCCTGGAGACACTTGTCGAAGAGGGTATCACGCCATGTTCTAGAGGCAGGGAGTGAGTTGGGGACAGGATATATGGCTGCAGGACATCCAGGATGGCTTACGGTGTTGGTTGCAGTTTTAGGTGCTCTGGCGGGAGCCACTTTGGGGCTCTAGTGGTGGTTTGAGTATTTCCCTTTGGGGAAATAGGACCTGCACGCAGAGTTTCCTCATAGATTGGGTTCCCCAAAAGGGATCTTGGACCAGGCATGGGCAGTGTAAAGCCCAGCTCAAGGGCTACCAGAGCATGCCTGCCTCCAGGTGACGGGGAACCGTGCAGAGGCTGCCACCCTTTGTAGGTCCCAATACTGTCATCTTGTGGTTTCCCTTTCAACAGGTGGGCTGAAAGGAGAGGGGTCATCAGCTGGCAGGCAGGTCAGCCAGTGCTGAAATTTGCATCCTACACTGGGCCAATACTCCTATCACTGTAACCAATAAAGTTGTGGCCTTTTTTCTTCCACAGAATATGTTGTATTTGTTAACTGTCCTAGCACCTTAAGCCCTTAGAGCTGGCCCTGCAACAACTACACCAAACTGGCTCTCATAGGGGTATGATGCTCCCTGAACCTGTCTCCTTATATCTCAGCCTGCAGTTGGCAAATACCAAGGTAGAGGTGAATATCATTGCTTTGAAGATGATGTTCTGCCCTTCCAGCTCCAACTGGTACTTTCCCCACTGACCATGGTCTTGTTTGTAGATTGTTAAGGATTTCCCACTGCCCTCCAGGAGTCATGCTCAATCAGTAGGGAGGTCAAAAAGCAGAGGAAATACCACTTTGCCATATACTCAAATGTATGCCAATGAACTTTCTGTTTGTTGGTTTTATTTGGAACAAAAATCTTGAAATGGTCTTGTTTGTTGTAAAGCCGTTTTTGGTAAGTTCTTCCTCTTATTGTAGTATGCCTGCATCTATTTATATTAACTTATTATTTAATATAACGCAGGAACTGAACAAAGAGAAATAGCTAATGACATTTCAGATAAAAGGAATAATGTCTCTTAATGTACACTGCTGAGCTTGGCTTATTGCACTGTAAAATGGTAGATTTAATCTAAACAAACCCCTTTTAATTTCACATAAGACATGAAAGCTCTCTTTGCCTGTGACCATGTAACTGTTATAACTTTTATTATTGCCAAGCACACACAAGCAGCCAGAGGAAATGATAAAGGCTTGGACCATTTCTGAATTTTTCATAAAGTCTGCCATAATAACCTTGGTATTCTTCTGTAGCAGGTTTGTTATTGTGTCTGATTCAGATTTCAATAACATTCGTTCCAATACATTCTGTCTAAACAATGTGGAGAACAATAGCTGCTCTAAAGGATTATATGACCATAATAACGAATGGTAGATATGATGAACTGTAAACTTTGCAGCGGTTATCTGTATGGACTCTGCTTTAGTAATCTTATCTCTAGTGTTTCTTATGAATTTCATTGAGAGCTATTTGACACTTATGGTGAAAATCTGACTCCATTTATGTCACTGGGAATTTGGTTCTAAGTTGAAATGAAGCATCAGTTTCACTTGTTTGAGTAGATATTATACATTGTCTGGGAGCAGTGCCACCTCATGCCCTGGACTCAGTGCCCCACTCCCCTCCAAGGACTCCCTGCCACCTGGGGCCCCACTGCACCCATTTCCAACCCACCTGACATGGCAGAAATCAGGCCAAAGGAAGTCCAGGCAGACAGCTGTAGTTTACCACCTGTGGAAGTCTTTGGGGCAGGGGAATAATGCTGCCCAAGTAGAGATCAATCACACATCCTAGGCTAGGGTTGCCAGCCTCCAGGTAGTGGCTGGAGATCTCCTGGAATTACAACTGGTCTCCAGGCCACAGAGATCAATTCACCTGGAGAAAATAGCTACTTTGGGGGGTGAACTCTATGGAATTATGCCATGCCATGGTCTTTTTCCTCTTCAAACCCCACTTCCTTCAGGTTTCTCCAGGTTTCACCTCCCAGATCCACAGGAATTTCCCAACTTGTAGCTGGCAACCCTATCCTAGGCACAAGACATCCACACTGACTATGCAAAAGGCAGCTATCTGGCTACAGCTGGGGCCTCCAGTGCAGCTAATTGAAGGCCTGCACAGCAGCATGGTTTCCAGCATGCAGCCCAGCCAGGCTCAAAACTTCAAGCTTGGCCATGCTCTACTTCCCTTGGACCTCATGCAGGGCACAGAGACATTGTGGCAGGAGAGTCATGCCCAGCCTAGATCCCTGGTGGCCATGCGGGATGTGGATAGCAGGGGCAGCCTCAGGAAGGGGTGTGGCTTACCCTATAGAGGGCTATGCCGTCTGACCCTAGGATTGGCCAGTGACTTGAGGGCAGGGTTAGGGGGCTGAGGATTTGTATGAAAGGGAGGCTGTACGTTCGGCCTAGGGAGGAGTCTGGAAATGCTGTAGCTTAGGGCAAGATGTTTTTGTGAGAGAGCAAGATAGAAGGAAACACAAAAGCAGGCTTCCAGGGAGAAAGCAGAGGCCTTGTGTGATGCAAACCTAACTCGCCCCTCCTTGTCTAAGGCCTGAAGGAGCCCTGGAAGAGGGACAGGATAGCAGACAGCTGGGAACTCAATGCTGAGATTCCTATCTCCAGACATAGTTTTAATATAGAAATATAGGCTTACTGGTCTGTCATGGACAAGAAAAGTTATGGAGGGAGGGCATTGTCAACCATGAGTGTTCTCCCCAGGGGTCCTTTTGCTCCCCACACACCCCTTTCCCTCCTGTTCCCTCCAACCTTGGAGCAGGCAAGATCCTCACTGGCTGACACCCCTCTAGTATGGGAATTCAACTAGGGAGGGCCCAGAGTGCCCCTCCCTTTCTCTTCATCCTTTCTAACAGCACCCCTCTACTGGTGAGGGCATTGCCACATGACCAGACAAATTTTAGGCATGAAGACCCAAATAAAGTAAAGCAAACTGCTTTATTAAACAGGGGTGTGACTGGAATGAGCCAGTTTGGTGTAGTGGTTAAGAGCACGGGACTCTAATCTGGAGAACCGGGTTTGATTCCCCACTCCTCCACTTGAAGCCAGCCAGGTGACTTTGGATCAGTCACAGCTTCTAGGAGCTCTCTCAGCCCCACCCACTTCACATGGTGATTATTGTTGTAGGGATAATAATAACATACTTTGTAAACCGCTCTGAGTGGGTGTTAAGTTGTCCTGAAGGGTGGTATATAAATCAAATGTTGCTATTGTTGTTGTTGTTGTTATAAATGGAGGGATTACCAAGTGGAATTTAAAGAGTTAAAAGACTGTCTGAAGGGAGAATGATTGACATGCTGGTCCCCCATTTCTGTGAGCAGAACCACAAGTGACAAAAGGCACAGATTGGACACTTGTCAGCTTCCCTCAAGTTTTGATGGGAAATGTAGGCAGCTTGGCGGAATGTTGGACAAGTGACAGTTGAAAAGTCCATTGGACAGCAGTCAGAGAGCGAAGCTGCGAGACCAGGATGCCTACATTTCCCATCAAAACTTGAGGGAAGCAGACAAGTGTCCAATCTGTGCCTTTTGTCACTTGTGGTTCTGCTCTGTGATTGGCCAGTGAGAAGGTAACAAATTGGAGCTGACAGGATTGTCAGGGGGGAATCAAAGCTTGGAATTTATATATCTATACATATAAAGACAAGTATCCTGACTGACTCATCAACGCCCAGCCCAAACCCCTGGACTTAGAAACAGGGGAGAATGTTCCTTTTGTGATGTAGGGGATCACTAAGAAGCGATTTTAAGAAATTCACCCCCTAAGGGGGTAAAAAGGGGTAAAATGTGTTTTCCCATAGGGATACAGTTTCCCTGTATGGCTTACACCAAAGTAGAATATTACACATGAAGGAATCAATAGTTTTACAAATGTTATGAAGGTAATAAATACAATGGAAGAATCAATAAATATTTACTCAATGAAAAACATATATCAATCAAAAGGCAAACACCAATAAGTCAAGGTAATAGTCAAACAGCAAACAGTGCAAACTCAAGCCGCTGTTGTAAGTTAATGAAGAATAGTGCTTTTATGGTCCAAACAACACGGTACAGCGAGGTCCATTGCGAACATCCCGCAAGTAAGTCTCCAGGTAAGTAACCAAACAGTCTTTAAAGGTTAAATGAATAATACTCTATTTTCCTTTTCCAGGTAAGGTGTAGAAAGTCGGGACGCCCACCATCCACCCACACTGTCCCTGTGTGGCTGGCAGGGTGCTCCTCCCTCCCCACAACCAACTGCCACTCTTCTCTGAGGTAATTTGCATATGCAGCCGTGATTGGCCATCTCCCCAACATTCTAAAGAGTATACAGTTGCTATTGGGAATCATTGAATATGTCCTGAGGAAAAAATACACCACCCAGCCTTCCCCTCTAGGGTTGCCAATCTCCCTGTGGGGCCCGGCTTTCCTGTGTGGCTCACAGGCTCCTGCCTGCTCGCACCCATCCGCTCCCTGATGGGTCAGCTGTGGAACTCTGTGTTCTGATGTAAAAATCAGGTAAAGGAAACTACAGACAGTTGAAGAAAGCCAGTACAAGATTCCTGAAAAGGGATTTTATATAAAAGTCAGTATGGCAACTACATTTTTAAATGTTCATGGGGAAATGGTACACGACCGTTCTAGGGGCCATTTCAATGCAAACCTCTCACATGAACCCGCCAAAGGGCCCACCACACCACCCCTCCCTCAGTCCAACTCCACTTCACCTCTTGCAGCCATCACCTCTAACTACTCCCAAAAAGCAATGAGAAAGGTCAGGACTTAACACAGGCTGCGCTTTTGTGTAAAGAAGCACTTTGGATTCATACATTACAAACAATGAAACCAGGGGGTCTGAACAGTGATTTATCCTTAAGTTGATTTCTTTAGAAAAGCTTGATGTTTGTAGGTTTATTATATATAACCTCAGTATGATACTCGGGCGGCAATCTGGCTAGCTCGAAGGCATGGTTCTCTTTGGGTGAGTTCTGTCCCTTTAAGATGATTACAATGAGCAAAGTGTTAGGGCAGGGGTGGGCAAATGGCGGCCCGCGGGCCGCATGCGGCCCGCTACAGAGTTTTTTGCGGCCCGCCAAGACAGTATACCACCTCGGCGTCAGCGGGCTTTTCCTGGGAACATGCCCCCTTTTTTTGCTGCTGCGCTCTCAGCACGTCGCCCATCACTCCCTGGCTCTGCCGCCCCGGGGCCACCTCTCCTGCGGCATGCTCGCCCAGCGTCCCTCGCTCAGCCGCCTTCACTTTCTTGCCTTGCCACCCCCGGCCAGCCCTCCTCGGCTCGCACACAACGATAACAGTACTGGAGCAGCCTCTTGCCTCGCTGGCTCTGCATGCCTCTGTGTGTGCGAGCGTGAGCCTGTGTGTGCGCCTGCCCCTGTGCTGGGCCGCTGCTGCTGGCAGCTTCGCCACTGCCGCCTCCTCCCTCCTCGGTTCTCTCTGCTGGCCACATGGCCAATGAGAAGCAACTGGCTTCAGCGCAGCCCTTGCCCGGGTTAAGCAGCTGCCCGGCACCGCCCAAAAGCAAAAAGCTGGGTTTAGCCACCGCCAGAGCCGGAAAGAGGCGTGCGGACAAGGTGGTGGTATCTCTTGGCCATTGAGCCCTCGGGAAGAATTGGGCGGCTTGGCGGGTCTGGTTTATCGAAAGACGCGCAGAGACGGCGGGAATGCAGGGCTTGAAATAATTTTAATAAAACAAGTGTGGCAGCGCTTTGAGGCTTGTGCACAGGGTGAGAGCCTCTTGCTAATGTGGAAAATGCCTTTGCAGACGAGGCCAGCCAAGCCCAGCAACGCTGTTCCAGCCCCCATTGTTCGCGGTGCTTTGCGCGGAGCCACCTGTTGGGAAATTAAGTGTCACTGCGTTTAGGTGGTCGGGGATGCATTTGTTTTTACTTCTCTCCACTTTGTGTGTCCAAAAATATCAGGCTGCATAGTGGAAATTGGGAAGGTCGCTGAGTACACAGTAACAGCAAGGATCAGTGCTGGGTCATTTGCAGAGCTCGCAAAGATTTTCCCCTCACCCTACAGATCACTGAGCAAACTTGTTTTGTGTCCATGTACCAAAGCCTCCAGGAGTCCAGCCTGAGTGAGAAACAACAAGGGAGGGGAGGGATTCGAGGCGCCGGCCCCCTAGAAAGCTTCACAGGGAAAGAGGGACTCCAATGACTCGCTCTGGGTTTTATAATTGAGATTGCATGAGAGGATGGAAATCTTATTCCTACCACTATTTTATTTAATTTATATTTATTGATTTTTATGATACAATTTATACCTTTTCTGAAATGCAAAGTTAACTATTGAATGCAATCATTTTAAAAGGTGCGGCCCTCTGCTAACGTCCGCTCCCACAAAGTGGCCCCCGAGCCAAAACAATTGCCCACCCCTGTGTTAGGGGTTAAAAGCACGAACAACCAATTGACATGGCGTGCAAGAGAATGCCCAGCCACCATGTTCCGGGTTTTGCACATTGTGAAAGTGTACCAGCAATTCAGGTGTGTAATGATTATATGTATGTATTATCAGTACCTTATGGACTGTCACAATGGGTATGATGTTAAGTATATTATGACCTTGTATTATAGCAGAGAAACACGCTCCTGAAGAAGTGACGGGACGAAATCTGAGCGTTTGAGCCGGACCCAGATAGGGTGTGGGTCTGTTTTTCCATCCGCTTGATGTTCCACTGCTCATTCACCATGGGCGTGGAATTGTTTTTCCATCTGATTGATTTTCTACCGCTCTAGAGGACTTTAGAGAAGACATGAGTTTTGAGAGCACAGAAGATACAATGTTGTTGGACACATCCAGAAGGAGTTTCTCTAGATTCTTGGTTGCTCCCGATTTGGTTATATTTGTAACATGCCTGTAAGTCGGTCTTTGTGTAAATATTCGTGTAATTGAGTTATTTAGTTTAGGCGTTAGTATTTGTGCACTTGGCACGTTAAAAATATTTTTGATACTTTGTACATATGTGTATTTATTCTCTCCTGTGAGTTTGACTCTGTTTTGTGCTGGGCACAGTAGTGACAACCCTAGCAGACCTAACAGCCATGATATACCCTGATATTGTCACTATCACAGAGAAGTCTATGGATGGGCTGGACAAGCATGCCATTCTGACCCACAAGATCAACAAGGCTGCCATCATTAATGAAACACAACTTAAGTCCCTCAAAGGGGTAGAAATGGAGTACAGATCTGTGGACTCAGTGGTGCAAATGGATGACACTGTCCACTACCCTGTGGACTTCCTCAACATGCTCAACCCTCCTGGCTTCCCAGCCCACAAGCTTCTCCTCAAAGTGTAGGCTCCAGTGATGCTGCTCCAGAACCTCAGCCCACCCAAACTCTGCAATAGCACCAGACTACAAGTGAAAGCCTTCCACAGGAACATCATCAAGGCCACATTGTTCACCGGCAATGCTTGGGGGGGAGTCGGTGTTCATACCATGCATACCATCAGATAACCTCTTCAAGTTCAAGAGACTGCAGTTCCCCCTCAAGGTCTGCTTTGCTATGACAATCAACAAGTCCCAGGGGCAGACACTGAAAGTGGCAAAAATTGACTTGAGGGAGGACTGCTTCTCACATGGGAAGTTCTCCTTGGCTTGCTTCAGAGTGAGGTCACCCAGCAGCTTGGTGATCCTAGCACCTGAGGGAAAAACTATCCATGAGGTTTACAAAGAGGTCCTTCAGTAGAAAAAAAGGTTGTACGTATTTTTCACTTTATTTATTGCACTACAATCTTTTCCTTTTAAAATCTCTTCAATAAATGTTACATTTCGAAATTCCCTTCATCAGTTTTTGGCGTCAACATGTTTCACTTTATACAAACACCTTTGTGACGCTCAAGTACTATGCCATTATACTACAAAACCAACTAACCCCCCCTCCCCACAAACCGAAAAATGTTACATACCCATAAGTATTATAACTGGAATTAAAGTAGTTAAATACTGTAGCAAAGCACGAGCATCAAGCTAGTATATAAATGAAGACAAGTTTCCTGACTGACTCATCAACGCCCAGCCAAAACCCCTGGACCCAGAAACCTGAAATTTGGGGAGAACGTTCCTTTTGTGATGAAGAAGCTCACTAAGAAGGGATTTTAAGAAATTTGCCCTCTAAGGGGGTAAAAAAAGGGTAAAATGTGTTTTCCCATATGGATACAGCTTCCCTGTGTGGCTGGCAGACTTCTCCTCCCCTGCCAACTCAGCCACTCTGCCCTGATTGGGCTAGCTTTCAGGGTCATTTGTATATGGGGCCAACATTCTAAACAGTTGCAAAGGGAGTCATTGAACGTGTCCTGAGGTAAAAAGCACCTCACGGCCTTCCACTAAAAGTTTACTAGAGTTGCCAATCTCCCTGTGGTGTAGAGTTGCCAACCTCCAGGTGGTGGCTGGAGATCTCCCAGAGTTACAACTGATCTCCAGGTGACAGAGATCAGTTCCCCTGGAGAAAATGGCTGCTTTGGAGAGTGGAATCTATGGTATTATACCATTCTGAGGCCCCTCCTCTCCCCAAACCCCACTCTATCCAGGCCCCACTCCCAAAATCTCTAGGAATTTCCCAACTTGGACCTTGCAACCCTACTGTGATGCCTGCCTGCTTACACACCTCTCTCTCTGATAATTCAGTTGTGGAGGTAAAAATTGGGTCAAGAAACTGCCAACAGTTGAAGAAAGACAATACAAGACTCCTGAATAGGGATTTCATATAAAAGTCAGTATGGCAACTGAGTTTTTAAATGTTCATAGGGAGATGTTACATGACCTTTCTAGGGGCCATTTCAATGTGAACTTCTCACATGAACATCTCCAAGTGCCCACCACAACACCCCTCTCTCAGTCCAACTCCACCTCACATCTCTTGCAGCCATTACCTTTTACTGCCCCCAAGAAGCCTCCTGGCAGACATTGTGCAGGATACACCATGCTAAAAGGAGGAAGGGGTGTTTTGAGGCACTGAGCGTAACCTCCAAAGATGTCAGGGGCTACAAGAGAGTGATGCGAGGAGTCACCGGGCTGCTGCCTGGAGACTTCTGGCAGACTCTGCCAGTAGTCCTGTCACAGCTTCTGGTGCCCAGGGTAGCTGTCTGTAGGCCGCCACCACTCTGGTACAGGTTTCCGAAAGAAGGGCCCAGAGCACCCCACTAACACCTTTTGTTGATTCTTTCCCAGTAGGTTTGATTTAGTACATGACCAAATGAGGCATGAGGACCCAGGCAGAATAATAAAGAACTTTATTTAAAAGGTTTATTAATAACGGTTCTTAAACTTGGTAGATTAAAGAAAATAGTAAAGGTTGGTGAACAAACATAAATAAAATACCCTAACGCGTCTAACTAGACTGCTCTTAACTGTCCTCTGGTTACTGGCTTCCAACTGTCTCACCCCTTCTGGATGAGGGAACACTCCGTCTGCAGCAGCCTCTCCTCAGCTGCGCTCCCTAGAAGTGAACACCCTCCCCCTGTGATGAGGCCTTTTATCTCTTCTCTCAGGAACCATCTCCCTCCTTTCCTATTGGTACAATTTCCCCCTCAGAATCCCCTCTTACCCAATTACAGGGGCCAAAGGGAACCTGGGAAATGTAGGCCTTGCAGTAACTTGAGTGCAGGCTTCCCCAGAGCCATTAGGCTGAGGCTCATAACAAGTCCCAAGGGGAACTCGAGCTGATGAGGTGGTTGTGTGTGTCAAGGCATCGTATCTGTGACCCCTCATCAGGAAACTCTCACTAAGAAAGAACATGAAGGTCCACTTGAGAGACGAGGTGTCTGCTAGGGAATTCTCTTAACTCCTACTAAAAATAGGAAACAGAGAATATCCTGAGTCCAAGGGAAAGGTGACCATACCTGCAGATCTGGGCACAGTAGTGACAACCCTAGCAGACCTAACAGCCACAATATACCCTGATATCATCATTATAATGAAGAAGTCCATGGACTGGCTGTGCAAGTGTGCCATTTTGACCCCCAGGAATGACAAGGCTGCCATCATTAATGAAACACAACTTCCTCAAAGGGGAAGAAATGGAGTACAGATCTGGAGACTCAGTGGGGCAAATGGATGACATGGTCCACTACCCCGTGGAGTTCCTCAACACACTCAACCCTCCTGGCTTCCCAGACTACAAGCTTCTCCTCAAAGTGCGAGTTCCAGTGATGCTGCTCCGGAACCTCAATCAATCCAAACTCTGAAATGGCACCAGACTGTGAGTTAAAACCCTCCACAGCAATGTCATTGAGGCCACATTGTTCACCGGCAGTGCTATGGGAGCACGCATACCACTCATACCATCAGAGACCCCCTTTGAATTTAAAAGATGGCAGTTCCCCCTCAAGGCCTGCTTTGCTATGACAATCAACAAGTCCCAGGGGCAAACACTGAAGGTGGCAGGAATCGACTTGAGGGAGGATTGCTTCTCACATGGGCAGTTCTATGTGGCCTGTTCCAGAGTGAGATCACCCAGCAACCTGGTGATTCTAGCACCGGAGGGGAAAATTACCAATGTGGTCTACAAAGAGGTCCTTCAGTAGAAAAAAATCGGTTGTACATATTTTTCAGTTTATTTATTGCACTACAATCTTTTCCTTTTAAAAATCTCTTAAATAACTGTTACATTTCGAATTTCACTTGATCCATTTTCAGCATCAACACATTTTGCTTTATTCAAATCCTTTTGTGAAGCTCGGGTTCTATGCTATTATACTACAAAACCAACTCACCCCCCCCCAACCAAAAAATGTTACATACCTATAAGTATTATAATTGGACGTAAAGTAGTTAAATACTGTAGCAAAGCACGAGCATCAAGCTAGTATATATATAAAAAGACAAGTGTCCTGACTGACTCATCAATGCCCAGACCAAACCCCTGGACCTAGAAACATGAAATTTCAGGAGAATGTTCCTTTTGTGATGTAGAGGCTCACTAAGAAGGGATTTTAAGAAATTCGCCCCTAAGGGGGGAAGAAGGGACAAAATGTGTTTTCCCATAGGGATATAGTTTCCCTGTGTGGCTAGCAGGGTGCTCATCGTCCTCCTCCCTCTAACTGCCAACTCAGCCACTCTGCGCTGAGGTCATTTGCATGTGCGGCCTGATTGGTGGAACTCTGTGTTCTGAGGTAAACTGCAGACAGCTGAAGAAAGACAGTACAAGACTCCTGAATAGGGATTTTATATAAAAGTCAATATGGCAACTGAGTTTTTAAATGTTCATGGGGAGATGGTACACAACCTTTCTAGGAGCTATTTCAATGTGAATCTCTCACATAAACCTGTTGAAGTGCCCATCACACCACCTCTCCCTCAGTCCAAGTCCACTTCACGCCTCTCGCAGCCATCACCTTACTGCTTCTTGGCAGCAGTCGTGCAAGATACACAGACACTAAAAAGAGCAAGCAACTTAGAGATGCAGCAAGGAAATATGCATGCCCTGCTCCTGCAGTGCACTGAGCAGCAGTGGCCAACTATCAGCAAGATCACCCCAAGGTGCACAGAGTGGCAGAGTCTCTCTATGAGCAAAGCAATCCGGGAAGATGTAGAGCAGTGCTCACTTCCATGGAAAGTCAAGGCTCACTCATGCGTGGCATATGATCCTTCACTACCTTCAAGCTGCCTCTTAACCTCATCCATGCAGAAACACTTGTTCAGCATCTCAAAACAAAGCAACGTGGCCCAAGTTCTGTGGAACTGTAAGCTCATTGTTTGGGATGAGAGCACCATGTTGCTTAAGGGGTGTTTTGAGGCACTGAGCATTACCCTCAAAGATATCAGGGGCAATGAGATAGCAATGGGAGGGAGTCACAGTGCTGCTGGCTGGAGACTTCCAGCAGACTCTGCCAGTAGTCCAAGGGGACCTGATGAGGTTACTGTGTGTGTCAAGGTGTTGTATCTGTGGCCCCTCATCAGGAAACTGTCACTAAGAAAGAACATGAGGGTCCACTTGAGAGGCAAGGTGTCCGCTCGGGAATTCTCTGAACTCCTACTAAAAATAGGGGACAGAGCATACCCCAAGTCCAAAGGAAAGATGACCATCCCTGCAGGTCTGGGCACAGTAGTGATGATGACCCTAGCAGACCTAACAGCCATGATATACCCTGATATCATCATTATAATGGAGAAGTCCATGGACTGGCTGTGCAAGCATGCCATTCTGACCCGCAAGATCGAAAAAGTTGCAATCATTAATGAAACACAACTTAACTCACTCAAAATGGAGTAGAGATCTGTGGACTCAGTGATGCAAATGGATGATGCAGTCCACTATCCTGTGGAGTTCCTCAATATGCTCAACCCTCCTGGCTTTCCAGCCAACAAGCTTCTCCTCAAAGTGGGGGCTCCAGTGATGCTGCTCCAGAACCTCAGCCCACCCAAACTCTGCAATGGCACCAGACTACAAGTGAAAGCCTTCACAGGAACATCATCAAGGCCACATTGTTCACCGGCAATGCTTGGGGGGGGGGAGTTGGTGTTCATACCACATATACCACTCATGCCATCAGCGAACTCTTTCAAATTCAAGAGAATGCAGTTCCCCATCAAGGCGTGCTTTGCTATGATGATGAACAAGTCCCAGGAACAGACACTGAAGGTGGCAAGAATTGACTTGAGGGAGGACTCCTTCTCACATGGGAAGTTCTACGTGGCCTGCTCCAGAGTGAGCTCACCTAGCAGCCTGGTGATCCTAGCACCTGAGGGGAAAACCACCAATGTGTTCTACAAAGAGGTCCTTCAGTAGGAAAAAAAATGGTTTTATGTATATTTCACTTTATTTCGTCCACTACAATCTTTTCCTTTAAAAATCTCTTCAATAAATGTTACATTTTGAAATTCACTTCATCATTTTTCAGCATCAACATACTTCACTTTATTCATACACCTTTGTGAAGCTCGGGTACTATGCTATTATATTATAGAACCAATTTAAAAAACAACATTTCAGCTCTAAAGCTTGGGAGCAGTAAGAAGCTCTTAAGAAGGGAGGGAAAAATTAGAAGGAGCATTTTTGTGGAGCCATTCCTTTTCTGTTGCAGATTGCACGTGGCCTGAGAAGCAAGCCAAAGGGAAATAGTCAAATGGATTTGTTCATTTAGCTCATAACTTGTGCCTTGGGCTGAACCAGGCAGCAAATCCAGTCAGGCCAAAGATGTAGCTTGGTTTTTGTACAGTTGGTTTATTTATGTTGGATCTTTTTATTGATGTAAATCATGTTGGGTACCTTTGGGTAAAAAAGTAGGCTACAAATATTTAAATAAATAATACCTCAGACTTTACCTCTTTATCCCAAAGTAGACAACTGTGGTTGAGACAGCTCTCACTGATGTTCTGCTGGACTCCCTGTTCTACGAAGCTAGATCTTTTCCTCCATCATCATTGGAAAATAGGGAGCAAGCTGGAGACTTACTGTGTGGTGGTAGACCTTGCTGTTGATGGAACTTATGGTACAACTCAGAAGTGATGTAATTATGCTGGCTGACACTCTAGCATTCACTCAAATAAATACAATGAAACCACAGCATTTAGACTGCTATAGCATCACCTGTGCATTGTGATGTTTCTTGGTCATGCCTGAAGTGATGTAACCACATCACCAGCAATATCATGACATTGTTCTCAAGGGCCTTGAGCACACTGTAAGTCTCCCACCGGTCACCAGGCTAGATCTAATAAACCTGTCCTAGTCTGAAGTCCAGTGAGAGTTTTCCAATGCACATATCCTCAAGACTCAGCAAGGCATGGGTTCCTTTTTTGCTCATCAAGACTTTGAAAGGTAAGTTGTTTGACTGAACTGTTTCAACTTGCCAGCTCCACATCTCATCATGTTTACTTGTAATGATGATAAAGATCAGGATCACAAAGCTTTTGTGTATGAAATGTACTAAATAAATGATAAATAATTAATGCTAGTATCTATCATACAAAAGTCAGTTGCCACTGATTTATGAGTCATATGTTTAGCAAAGAAGCAATCTTTCTATAGAAAGAAATGAAGAAGGATGAGCAGATATGCGTCTTTCCAAAGCAATAGATAATCTATGCGGTGGTTATTCTTAATAATAAATAAAATAACCTGAAAGATCACTCAGCAAGAGAGATGAACACGTTACAACACAGAGTAATCAATTATCTAGTTATTTACAATGACTGATCAGGATTTAGCTTGTGTTGAGAAACTGTTAACATATCAGCTCTAGTACAGAAATGTGCGTAGAGAGTAATCACAACATTCAAAAGCAAAAGATCAGAAATTGTGAGACTGTAGTAAGGAAATTGTCTTGTTTTCTCTTGTGTGAAATAGGATACAAGAGTAGTTGATGTTATGCTCTGTACTGACCAACCTGTTGGTATGACCTCTAATACAACACCCTTTATTTATTTATTTATTTATTTTGTTTTAAAAATAAATATCTAAATTTAAAGAATAAAAATCTAAAACAAAAATTATTTATTTTTATTTGTTTTAGATTTTTATTCTGCCCTCCCCGCAAGCAGGCTTTAACTTCGAGGAAGATTTAAGAGAGAAACTGCCTCTTGCACTCCTTATTGGAGGGCGTATACCTTCCCCTTATGCAGAAAATAAGTGGCCTGTGTGTATCTATGAGACTTGTACATGGTTTTTTGAATATGTTTGATTTGTGTAAATGTTCATTGGGTGAGTTAAGTTAGTAAGTTTGTGGGGAAGTTGATCTGTGCATGCTTGTGTGACTATGGTCAGGGCTATGTATTAGTGAAAGAGAATGAACTGAATTCTTTCAAAGAAATAAAATCTATGGAATGCTGTGCATCTTGTACATCATAGCAGCAAAGTCCAGACATGTCATGTGCTTGGGGTAGTAGAAAGATGAATGGTATATTATATCAAGCATATAATTCATAAATGTGTAGTAAAATAGCAGTTTGAACTCACAAAAGTCAAACAAAGCATGCTGGGGTGGGTGCTGGGAGTTCAGACTAATTGTATTGGATGAATATCAAAAAAGGCAGAGCTCCAATATTGTGGAATGTTCATGATCACCACAACTGCTCAGAAGTTAAAACAGCATAGAAGAATGAGGGACATACAAATCTGTCATATACTAGTTTACACCACAGTTCTATCTAGTCAGAACTGCCTGATTTCACTAACAGTAATTCACCAGGCTATCACATATCTTTCCCAATATCTGATAGCTAATACTATATTAATTTAACAGGAAATGCCAAGGGGCTGAACATAGGACGTTCAGCATCTACTACTGAACGACAATCCCTTTGTTTGGTGGACACAGCAGGAGTTGTGCTTGATATAAAGAAGTACAAAGAAGTGAGCAACTGAGGAGGCAGCTGACAAGATTTTTTTTGTAATTTATACTCTACTTTTCTCACTAAGACTCAAAGAGGGTTGACTTCCGGTTTGGGACCTATGGAGGTCTGACGCAGCTCCACTTGCGGAGCTGACCGGACTGCCGTTTTAAGTGGCCGGTGGGGGCAATTCAGCCCGCGGCCGACTGCTCTCAGGCGGAGAGCAGGCAAAGAACGCTCAAGACCTCAGGGCGCGTCGATCTCGGGTGAGGGGGGTTCTGTGCAACGGGCCCGCTCTCGACCCTTGAGGTCCCACCCTGTGACAGGTCGGCTACGATCTCTGCGGCAGTTTCGGGGCCAATGCGGTTGGCATAAGACCTACGTACCCAAGCTTCAATAGGGGAAAGAAGAGTAGAGGAGAAATTAAGATTGAAACAGTGATTACAACCCGAGGAAAGTGAATGAGAAGGTAAAGATCACTATCTTCTGATACGGGACAGATTGCTAAAAATAAAGAAAAATGAAAGTAGATTTTCAAACTGCAACAGGCTAATTATAAGGAGGGGAAGACTCGGCAAGAGTTGTATTAGAAAAAAGACTAAGTTTAAAGAAGTTATTAAAGAAATCGGACTATTGTTTTGAATACTTGCGGTTATGGAGCTGTGAGAAGATTTTACCATCGTGAGAGCTACTGTGGGAAGTCGGGAAACAGGAAGTACGTAATAATAATAGAGTTGCTGGAGAGAAGCGGCCCCTACCGGAGGGCAGGAAGAAGGGAATCGCCATCTTTGAAAGGGGAAGAGTCGCGGCTTCAACAGAAAAGGAAGTAAGCCATTTTGGATTACAAAAATCATAGAAAAACCATAGAGAAAAGACGCCCGACATTTTGGATTTTCTATAAGTTTTTTTTTTGCAAGAAGACCGGGACATTTAAATTAAAAGGACACTAAACTTTACGCCACGGAGTTAAGGAAGAGAGCGGACTCGTGGGAGCGAGCCAAAGCAAGCCCCACAATGTCGAAAAAAGAGTGGCAATCGGCAATAGAAAATCTAGACAAAAAACTCTTAGTAGTGATTAAAGAACTTAAGGACATGAAACCGGAGCTGATTAAAGAGGTTAAACAGACAGTGAAAAGTGAGCTGTCAGAAGTGAAGAAAGGTATGGAAACAATGCAAAATGAATTGCAAGGAACACAGCAGAGAGTCAAAGTGGTGGAAGGCGCAGTGGAGAATCTAGCTGATACGCAACAAACAGAGATGAGATTGATGAGGGGGAGAATGGCGGTTGCGGAAAGTAAACACATGGAGAAGCAGCTGAGATTTCGCGGCTTGCCGGAAGTGGAAGGAAAGACAGCGCAAGAACAGATGACTGAGGTGTTAGCTGAATACCTGGGAAAGGAGGAGGAGCAAGTTGTGGCTATTCTGGACGTGGTATATCATGTAAATTCAAGAACTGCGACCCAGAGGAAATTACCAAGAGATGTGATTGTGCAGTTCACGACCCGAAATATGAAAGAGAAGATTGTGACTAAACTGTTTCAAGATCCATTGGAGATTGACGGCAAGACGATTATCATTATGAAGGAATTACCCAGATCGGTGTTACTAGATCGGAAAAAATATAAAGCGCTAATTCAGATTCTGAAGGACATGAAAATCAGGTATAGATGGGAATTACCAGAAGGAGTGTCCTTTGAATTTGGAGGGGCCAAAAAGCGTATCAGATCTGAACGAGAGACGGAGCGATTTTTAAGGGACAATGAAAAGGACTTACCAGAAACAAGATTATGATTATGGAGTGTAAAGTTTTATCTTGGAATGTAAATGGACTTAATTCGAATAAGAGAAAAAGCATTTTCCACTGGCTATTAAAACAAAAATGTGATATTGTATGTTTGCAAGAGACCCATATTCGAAAACAGGACGTAAAATATTTAAAATTGAAAAAATTGGGTAATGATTTTGCAGCGGCCTCTAATAAGAAAAAAAGAGGAGTGGTGTTGTATATAAAAGAGGAGCTGCAGCCAAAGTTTGTAATGAAGGATGTGGAAGCCAGATTCATAGCAGTGGAATGTATATGGAATTTAAAGAGAGTGCTGGTAGTCGGAATTTATGCACCTAACGGGGCAAAAGAAAGCTTCTTTGAGGATTTGAGGAAGCAACTAGATGAACTTTCATATGACCAGATAATCTGACCAGGGCCAGATGGACTTACAGCTAAATTTTATAAGGCAATGGCCAACGAACTGGCACCATTCCTAAAAGAGTTGATCAATGGAGTCTTAAAGGATCAACGGATTCCAGATACCTGGAATGAAGCTAACATATCATTGATCCCCAAAGAGGGCCAAGATTTGACTAATGTGAAAAATTACAGACCTATATCGTTACTTAATAATGACTATAAAATCTTTGCAAAGATACTGGCGGAGAGAGTGAAGGGATGGCTTTTGGAAGTTATTGAGGAGGAACAAGCAGGCTTTTTGCCAGATAGACAAATCAGAGATAACCTAAGGACAGTGATCAATGCTATTGAATATTATGATAAGCGTTGTGATAAAGAGGTTGGTTTCTTCTTTGTTGATGCTGAAAAAGCGTTTGATAATCTGAACTGGGACTTTATGTTTGCCACTATGGATAAGCTACAAATGGGAGAAAGATTCATAAGAGCAATTAAAGATATCTATAGAGACCAGAATGCAGCAATTGTATTGAATGACGAGGCTACTAAGAAACTGACTATAAGTAAAGGAACAAGACAAGGTTGCCCGTTGTCTCCGCTGTTATTTATTCTGGTATTGGAGATTCTGATGATACAAATACGACAAATCGAAGAAATTCGTGGAATAAAAATAAAAGACTTTTCTTATAAGGTCAGAGCATTTGCGGACGATATAATGTTAATTGTAGAAGACCCAACGGAGAACATGCCAAAAGTGATAGAGAAGATTAAGGAGTTTGGAGATTTGGCAGGGTTTTATATTAACAAAAAGAAGTCAAAGATATTATGTAAAAATATGACTAAGCAAAAACAACAACTGTTAATGGAAATAACAGACTGTGAAGTAACAAGTAAGGTGAAATATTTGGGAATTGAACTGACTGCAAAGAACATAGATCTATTCAAAAATAACTATGAAAAATTATGGACTCAGATTGAGCAAGATCTGATTAAATGGAATAGACTGAATTTGTCATGGCTGGGAAGGATTGCAGCAGTTAAGATGAACGTGTTACCAAGAGTAATGTTTTTGCTACAGACAATACCAATTATTCGAGACTCTAAGCAGTTTGAAAAATGGCAGAGGAAAATATCAGATTTTGTTTGGGCAGGCAAGAAGCCTCGAGTGAAAATGAAAGTCCTACAAGATGCAAAAGAAAGAGGCGGAATGCAACTGCCCAATCTAAGACTTTACTATGATGCAATCTGCCTAGTGTGGTTGAAAGACTGGATGATGCTGAAGAATAAGAAATCATTGGCCCTAGAGGGATATAAAAAAATATTTGGATGGCATGCATACCTATGGTATGATAAAGTAAAAGTGAACTCTATGTTCTTACATCATTACATACGGAGAAGCCTATATGCAACTTAGAAGAAGTACAGAGATTATTTACAAGAAGGAACCCCCTTATGGGTGGTTCCATATGAGGTAATAGATCCGAGAGCTGTCGATACTGAGCAACAGTGTTTAACATATAAGGAGATAACCCGAATAGAATCTTCTAAACTTAAAATAAAGACACAGGACGAGTTATCACCAAACTATGATTGGTTTCAGTATAGACAGATCAGAGATCTCTATAATTCGGACTGTGCAAAGGGAGGCATTAGAACAGAAAACTCGGAACTAGAGCAGACACTTTTAAAAGAGGAGAAGAAGGAAATTTCCAGGGTATACCAAGTACTGCTGAAATGGTATACTGAAGATGAAATAGTTAAAGTACAAATGGTGAAGTGGGCCATAAATTTCAACAAAGAAATAACAATGGAGGCATGGGAATACTTGTGGAAGAATACAATGAAGACTACGACGTGTACTAATATTAAAGAGAACATTTACAAAATGATTTATCGTTGGTACATGACACCAAAGAAGATTGCGCTAGGGAATTTGAACACTTCTAATAAATGCTGGAAATGTAAAAAACATGAGGGTTCCCTGTATCATATGTGGTGGACGTGTGAGGTAGCTAGGCAGTACTGGGGGGAAATAATAAGAGTAATAAGTGAGATTTTACAATTTCAAATTAATAAGAACCCAGAACTCCTGCTACTGAACTTGGGAATGGAGGACATTCCAGCTCAACACAGGACATTGCTATTTTACATGACAGTAGCAGCTAGACTTTTGTATGCACAAAAATGGAAAGTACAAGAAGTGCCAACTATTGAGGATTGGATTTACAAATTGCTGTATATGGCGGAAATGGACAAAATGACAAGAAAATTGAGAAACTCTGACCCAGGGCAGTTCAACACAGACTGGGAGAAGCTGAAACAATATTTGGTGAAGAAATGGGAGGTGGGAGGAGAACTGTGGCAGTTTGAGAACTATTGAAACATAATAAAATGCAGAGGGGGGTGACTTTACCGGGGGGTGGAGAGGCAAATGAGAATTTCTAAGCAGCTACCTTGTTAGATTGTTATATATAGAATAATATATAGAATATTGATAGAAAATAATTAACTATAAGGACTGACTAACTAATACTATTTTGGGTAAAAATTGTATAATGTACCAAATTGAATAAGTCTACCTGAAGACATATATGGGTCAAATTGATTGATAACTTTTGATGATAGTCATATAGATGTATAATCAAAGTAGAAGAAAAATAATAATATAATTAAATATAACTAAAGCAGAATGAAGATAAGATATGCAGAAAATGTAACATATAGAGTATAAGTTAAATCGGTTGACTTATATGAATGTATGGTTTATATGGTTTAGGGTTTACAGAAATATTTGAAATTATGAAAAAAATGGGACAAATTGTTTGTCTAACATGGAAGAAGGGAATTAAAGATAGGGTACAGAGTATTAAAAATAGTTAAAGAATTATTGCTTAGAATAAAGGGAAAGTATATGTTTGTTAGATAGATGAATTTAAAATGAGTAAGGGAAAAGGGACAAAGGGTTGGAAAACTGTTGGAAGTCTACAAAAAGGGGGGGAAAGGGAGGGGGTTAGAAATTGGGAAATGGGGGAATTGATTGTAATGTGAAATTAAATGATTCTAATCCAATAAAAATTTTATTAAAAAAAAAGAGACTCAAAGAGGGTTACAGAATGTAAACCAGTGTAGCCAAACAGCAACAAACAATGCAATAGGACTAAGAACTAAAGGAATAACAAGCTATGCAATGCAAGATATTATAAATAATACAAAAAGCAGATCAGAAGGTCAAGGCAATGCAGTAAAAGTAGATACCTCCAACAGTAATTTAGGTGGCATACAGATTGTATTCCTTTTTAAAGGTGTCATCTTGGGCTGTTCCATTCCACTACAGTTCTCATATCTTTATATCAACTTCACCTACTAAATGCCATTATTTAATCTGTTAACAGGAAACACCAATCAGATGCATTTCAGCTGCCTGTGCATCAAGATAAGATCTACCAGCTTAAACAATTTAACTCAGATATGAAAAGTATCAGACTGGCCAAGTGGCTGGTTCCTCCTCCAGCTCTATTTCCTCCGGAGCACTGCAGTTTGAACCTTCAAACCTCATTCTGCCTTCAACGTACTTTCCAACTTGGTTAATCAGACCCTCCCTTTGCTTCCCATTCCACCTCCTTCAAAGGCAAATTCCGTATTAGGAATTCTATATCAATGCAATGGGCTCCTCCCCTCCCTTTAGCTCTTTTTTAAGGATGAGTCAAATGTTCAAATAGATCACACAACTACATTAAAATATTTAGCTTTTACTTAGCACATAAAAAATATTGGTTACAACTATTCCCCTGAAATGTGACTTTCTAATAACAGCAGCTGAACTAAAAACAAGTACCAGTATTGTATAATTCTACTTGCTTTATCGTAAACATATTCTTAAGCAGGGGTCATTTCCTAGAGAAAGAACTGCAGGAACTCATTAGCATAGCTCATTAGCATATGCCACACCGCTTGACATCACCGGAAGTGTGTCAGAAGGCAATATCCTCCCCTCAGGCCCCTTTCCGCAAAAAATTCCAGGTATTTCCTTAAAGCAGAATGAACTCAAAGCAGCTGACCCTCCTCTGGAGGGCAAGCCCTGCTTGCACCCACGAACTCACTCTCTCTCACAAGTAAAGCAGCAGAGCAGAATGAATCCAAGCAGCTTACCTTCCTTTGGAGCCCAGCACCACAGCGCTTGCACTCATTCACTCATTTTCTCTCTCTCTCTCCCCTCTCATGATTCACAAATGAAAATAAAGCAGCAAAGCAGAATGAATCCAAGCAGCTTACATTCTTTTGGAGCCCAGCACCACTGCACTTGCACTCATTTTCTCTCTCTCACCCCCCCTCTCACAAGTCACAAATGAAAGTAAAGCAGCAGAGCAGAATGAATTCAAGCAGCTTACATTCCTTTGGAGCCCAGCACCACTCGGCTTGCACTCATTCACTCATTTTCTCTCTCTCTCCCTCCCCGTCTCTCAGGAGTCAAAAATGAAAGTAAAGCAGCAGAGCAGAATGAATCCGAGTGGCTTACGTTCCTTTAGAGCCCAGCACCACTCGGCTTACACTCATTCACTCATTTTCTCTCTCTCTCTCCCCCCCTCTTTCACCAGTCACAAATGAAAGTAAAGCAGCAGAGCAGAATGAATCCAAGCAGCTTACGTTCTTTTGGAGCCCAGCACCACTGCGCTTGCAGTCCTCTCTCTCTCACCCCCCCTCTCATGAGTCACAAATGAAAGTAAAGCAGCAGAGCAGAATGAATCCAAGCAGCTTACGTTCCTTTGGAGCCCAGCACCACTCCACTTGCACTCATTTTCTTTCTCATTCCCCCCCCCCACGAGTAAAAAATGAAAGTAAAGCAGCAGAGCAGAATGAATCCAAGCAGCTTACATTCCTTTGGAGCCCAGCATCACTCGGCTTGCACTCATTCACTCATTTTCTCTCTCTCTCTCCCCCCCTCTTTCACGAGTCACAAATGAAAGTAAAGCAGCAGAGCAGAATGAATCCAAGCAGCTTACATTCCTTTGGAGCCCAGCATCACTCGGCTTGCACTCATTCACTCATTTTCTCTCTCTCTCTCCCCCCCTCTTTCACGAGTCACAAATGAAAGTAAAGCAGCAGAGCAGAATGAATCCAAGCAGCTTACGTTCTTTTGGAGCCCAGCACCACTGCGCTTGCAGTCCTCTCTCTCTCACCCCCCCTCTCATGAGTCACAAATGAAAGTAAAGCAGCAGAGCAGAATGAATCCAAGCAGCTTACGTTCCTTTGGAGCCCAGCACCACTCCACTTGCACTCATTTTCTTTCTCATTCCCCCCCCCCACGAATAAAAAATGAAAGTAAAGCAGCAGAGCAGAATGAATCCAAGCAGCTTACATTCCTTTGGAGCCCAGCATCACTCGGCTTGCACTCATTCACTCATTTTTTCTCTCTCTCTCTCCCTCCCCATCTCTCACGAGCCAAAAATGAAAGTAAAGCAGCAGAGCAGAATGAATCCAAGCAGCTTACATTCCTTTGGAGCCCAGCACCACTCGGCTTGCACTCATTCACTCATTTTCTTTCTCTCTCTCTCTCCCTCCCCATCTCTCACGAGTCACAAATGGAAGTAAAGCAGCAGAGCAGAATGAATCCAAGCAGCTTACATTCCTTTGGAGCCCAGCACCACTCGACTTGCACTCATTCACTCACTCACTCATTCATTCTCTCTCTCTCTCTCTCTCTCTCCCTCCCCATCTCTCACGAGTAGGGATGTGCGTTTCGGCATTCAGAATGCCGAAAGAATGCCGAAACAAAAGTGTTTCGGCTTCTTTCGGGGAATGCCGAAACGTTTCGGGGAATGCCGAAACGTTTCGGGTAGCCGAAAGAAAAAAGCCGAAACGTTTCGGGATTCTTTCGGCTTTCTTTCGGCTTTTCAATGGGAAAATGCCTCCATCTTCCCGGACGTCTGGGCGAGGCATTTTCCCACCGAATAAGCCCAAAATTGGTGGGGACCTTCCTCTAACCCTTCTCTAACAACCACCCAAGTTTCAGACAGATTGGACTTTGGGGGGCCATGTTATGGCCCCCCAAAGCAGGTCCCCCCATCCTCCCATAAGAAAGCGAAGGAGCAGCATATTGTTAGCATGCTGCTACTCATCTTCTTCATTATTTCCTATGTGGGAAAAATGAAGAAGCAGGCTTCCTTTGCCAGGGGTGGCATTTGGCATGCAAAATGCCCCCTCACCCTCAGGGGCCCTTCTCCCACCCCTCCTCCCACCCCCCACCAAGGCTCAGCCTGCTCCCACTTGGGGGGGCCATTTCATGGCCTCCCCAAGTAGGTGCTCTAATCTCTACCACTGACAGCTGCGGGAGGCTTGTGTTGCCAGGGGTGGCATTTTGCATGCATTTTGCAGCTGGGGGGGGAATTGGGTTTGTGTGGGGCTGTAAGGGGTGGACTTTAGGGGCTGAGAGGACCTACTTGGGGAGGCCATGAAATGGCCCCCCCAAGTGGGAGCAGTCTGAGCCTTGGTGGGGGGTGGGAGGAAGGGTGGGAGAAGGGCCCCAGAGGGCTGGGGGGCATTTTGCATGCAAAATGCCACCCCTGGCAAGACAAGCCTCCCCCAGCTGTCAGTGGTAGAGATGAGAGCACCTACTTGGGGAGGCCATGAAATGGCCCCCCCAAGTGGGAGCAGGCTGAGCCTTGGTGGGGGGTGGGAGGAGGGGTGGGAGAAGGGCCCCTGAGGGTAAGGGGGCATTTTGCATGCAAAATGCCACCCCTGGCAAAGGAAGCCTGCCTCTTCATTTTTTCCCCATAGGAAATAATGAAGAAAGATGAGCAGCAGCATGCTAACAATATGCTGCTCCTTCGCTTTCTTATGGGAGGATGGGGGGACCTGCTTTGGGGGGCCATAACATGGCCCCCCAAAGTTCAATCTGTCTGAAACTTGGGTGGTTGTTAGAGAAGGGTTTGAGGAAGGTCCCCACCAATTTTGGGCTTATTTGGTGGGAAAATGCCTCCTCCAGGCGTCCTGGAAGACGGAGGCATTTTCCCATAGAAAAAAGCCGAAATAATGCCGAAATAATGCCGAAAGAATCCCGAAAGCCGAAAGCCGAAAGAGATTCTTGTTTCGGCTTTCGGCTTTAACGATAGAGAATCTTCTTTCGGCTTTCTACTTTCGGCTATAGCCGAAAATTTTTGGCTTGCACACCCCTACTCACGAGTCACAAATGAAAGTAAAGCAGCAGAGCAGAATGAATCCAAGCAGCTTTCATTCCTTTGGAGCCCAGCACCACTCGGCTTGCACTCATTCACTCATTTTCTCTCTCCTCCCCCTCTCTCTCACACGTCACAAATGAAAGTAAAGCAGCAGAGCAGAATGAATCCAAGCAGCTTACATTCCTTTGGAGCCCAGCACCACTCGGCTTGCATTCATTTTCTCTCCCTCCCCCCGCCTCTCTCACAAGTCACAAATGAAAGTAAAGCAGCAGAGCAGAATGAATCCAAGCAGCTTACATTCCTTTGGAGCCCAGCACCACTCGGCTTGCATTCATTTTCTCTCCCTCCCCCCGCCTCTCTCACAAGTCACAAATGAAAGTAAAGCAGCAGAGCAGAATGAATCCAAGCAGCTTACATTCCTTTGGAGCCCAGCACCACTCGGCTTGCATTCATTTTCTCTCCCTCCCCCCGCCTCTCTCACAAGTCACAAATGAAAGTAAAGCAGCAGAGCAGAATGAATCCAAGCAGCTTACGTTCCTTTGGAGCCCAGCACCACTCGACTTGCACTCATTCACTCATTCACTCATTCACTCATTCACTCATTCACTCATTCATTCTCTCTCTCTCTCTCTCTCTCTCCCTCCCTCCCCTTCTCTCACGAGTCACAAATGAAAGTAAAGCAGCGGAGCAGAATGAATCCTCAGCATTCGATGGCCTAGAGAGGTAAAAAAGTGAGACCCAAACTAAACAAGAAGAATTACGTGAGTGTATGCGAGTGGCCAGATTTGGTTTTTCTCTTCACTTTTCTGTGTCTCTTTTACCCCTGATGAACTCATGTTTGTTTCTCTGCTCTGTGCATGTGTCAGCAAAAAAGCAGTTTACATTGGTGAGTGTCCACAGATTATATCATCGAGTCACCATTGCAGAGTGGTGATCGTTTTGCTTCCGCTTCCCTCTTACTGCACAGAAAGGCAATAGGTGACAGGGGATGGTTTCAGGAGATGGTTTAAGCATGCACAAACTGGCAATGCATGATGGGATACCATTCCTGAATCTTGGAGGAGCGCAGAAGAAACCCATGCCAGCACAGACACAGGAACAAGCGGAGTCTGGCCACACTGGCAAGTGTACAGGAAAGCAACGGGGAGACACGTGTAAATCTGTTTGCATGTTGTTCGTGCAGAGGCAGTGCCAGGGTTTCTGGTGCCCGTGGTTGCCTCTACGTGCGAGTGCCCAGAGTGCTTGTGCATGTCCCTGAACTGTATGATGACATCACTGCATGTGACATCATCATGCAGCAAGCTGGCCCCATTGGCCGGCGGGCAGCTGGTATGGTGCATGAGGCTGCCCGTGCTCCCAGTTGGGTGCAGCAGATGGCTGGGGAGATTCCACATGCTGCCCTGGATGCCTGCTATGCCTGGCCCATGGCTGCTGCACCTGGCCAGGGGTGTGTGTTGGCAGTGGCAGTGGCACAGGGCAGGAGGGCTGGCAGGCTGCAGCAGCTGCAGGCCAGGCATGGCAGCTCCACGGGGTGCACCCCTGTCCCCAGCACCCCCTCTGGTGCCCCTTTCAGTGCCTCAGCACTCGAGGCAGGGGCCAGACCTGCCTCAATGCGTGTGCTGGCCCTGCGTTCGCGTGTCATTCGTTTGGCTCTGATTTCTTGAGAGCTCGCTTAAAGCTATATACACATGCATACTTCACAAGTATTTAACTCAGCATTGTAGAATTAGTAGATTTTTACATTATAATATATCTGGATTTCTTCTACCCCTTTCTTCTTGTCAGGATCCCCACCCACAGTTTAGAGCCTGTGTTTGGCTTGCCCTTTAGCCTCCTTTTGAGATGAGCAGCAGGTGAACTTCAGAAATGTGACTGGAGTTTCCCTTCACCCTGGTCCCTCATGCTCGTATTACATTGCTCTCCTCCTGGTTCTTAGGAGAAGTCTCACCCTTCCTCTTTGTCGTCCTTTAAATTCACCATTTAAAGAAGTGCTTGGAAGGACAGCCCCACATTCTCCCAATCCCCCAGTGTCCTAGGGAGGGGCAAAATCTGGTACCATAGGGCCTTCATGACTACTTCCCACTCATTCTCCTTGGCAGGTACCATTAGCCAGCATGAGCTTTGTTTAATACCTGGACATGGGCCAGGTGAGTACCTCCCCATCCCCAGCAGGCCATGTTCCTCCCATGGTCCTCTGGAAGGCCCACCAGTCTCCTGTGCAGCTCCCATGGCAGCATTAGGCTGCCCCCCCCCACCTCGGGCTGCACACAGCCTTGGTGTTTCCAGCCACTTTGAATGGCTGAGCACATTTTGGCTGTCACTTGTCGAGAGGCTATTGGACAAGCCACCTGTGCTGTGAGTAATGCCAGCACCTCCCTGTCACCACCTGCTGCCTCCTCACAATTCACAAGGCTGGGATGGAAGCGGTTGTTTCTGCCACTGCTGTTGCTGACATTGGCTGCCTTTCCCTCAGTGCCTAGACACTGCTTTTCTTTTTTAAAAAAGGGATCACTCCCCCCTCTTTATTCTTAATTAAAATCCTTCTCTCTGCTTGCTGAAATTTTCAGGGTAGTTTTCACTGAAGTGAAATTCAGCTATGGCTAAGGAAGACCTTCTTGTCTTACCAAGGCACACAATCTATGTATCAAAATGGTTTTATATAGAACATCTTTTTTCACCATAGCTATTTCTACCTAGGGGGCAAATTGAAACAGACCTCTAAATATAAAGGATAAGGATGTGTCTTTGGAGACCAAGATCAAGATAATCCACTATGGTATTCCCCATTACTATAATTTGATGTGAAAGTAAGACGAAGAAAGCTGACAGGAAGAAAATTGATTCATTTGAAATGTGGAGTTGGATGAGAGTTTTATGAATACCATGGGTGGCCAAAAAGACAGAGGCCATTTCCACACACGTTGGATAATCCACTTTCAATACGCTTTAGTGTACATTTATAACGGATTTTCCATTTTTCAGTCTGGCTCTTTTTGAGTGTCTTGACAGATGGCTGTGTTGGCATCTTTCACAGCCTCAATGCTACTCTTGGCTGCTGTTTTTGAAATGGCAGGCCCTTTCTCACCTAGTCACCTAAGGCGAGAGTAGGATGCACAACTTTATTTTCATATCTTACTAAAATACTGCAGATAAAGCTCTTTTTATATTTACTAGAATTCTTTTTTAATCTTGAGTTTTCAATAAGTGTCCAGTTATAATGGTTTCTTCTTTCATTCATTCTGTCTGCTCATGGCAATTGTACTTATCCAGAATAAATATTTAGAATATTTAGTCGAACGGAAGGATGAATTCATGAAGTAAGCTGTTTTTAAACACTTTGTTGCTTAAGCATAACTCAACTAAGGTTTATTCAGTTAAAGCAAAAGTACCTATAATTGCCTATTGTCCCAGTTTTCTTTAACATTCCACATGATTTCTAGAATGCTTTAAAATATGTTTTATTCTTTGAGGTAGGAATGTCCCATTGTGTGTGCTCTATTTATCTGAAATGTACTGAACAAGGCAGCACTTGGCTTTGACATCCAGAGTAGCATTCTCAAAAACACTGAAGAATTTTAGGACTTGCATGCTTTCAGGGCTTAGATGTCGGTCATGCAAGTTGTTCAGATAGATCTGGATTACCTACTCTAAGCATGAACAAAGAGATACAAGAACTGCTAAAACTTCCACTGGAAACAAAGTAAATATGCAGATGCATGAATTTCATCTGCTCTGAAATCCCTGCCACCTTGCAAACTGGACTGATGAGGCAAATGTAGGACAAAAACAATACATGTGCATATTGTATGTACATTTATATTTATTAGGCGCATAACACAACACATATATTCTTTGGGGGGATGTAGAATAAACAAGACTTGAGAAGGCTGAGGAGGGAGGGAGGGAGGGAAGGATGGTGTTGAATGGGATCTCCATCCTGGTATGTACTCTCATTTTATTTTTATCTCTGGTAATCAGATGTTGGGAGGGAATGAGACATGGTCTAGTCTGATCTCATCAGATCTCTGAAGCTATGCAGGTTAGTACTTGAATAGGAGACCACCAAGAAAGACTCTACAGAGGAAGGCAAGGGCAAACCCACCTCTGCTTCTCACTTGCCTTGAAAACCCCTTGTTGGGGTTGCCATAAGTCAGTCATTACTTAATGGCACTTTACACACAAAATCAGATGATACAGAGTCTTGTATTCAGGTTGTTTTTATGTGCGAACTTTGCATTGCTGACAAAAATATTTACTGCATTATATACTTTTCCCTAACTCTGAATTGCTCTCACTTGTACTTTAGGCAACTTCATTGCATAGCTAAATCAGCGTGTGTGTGTGTTATGATATTATTCCATTCCCATCTTTCCAGATTGGTGGGGACATAAATGTAATTAATCCAGGAAAAATTGTGCTCAAGAATGGGAAACAAAAGGAGCAAGCTGGGTAACAAAATTCACATACTGTTATTTTTAGGAAAAAAGTTCTACCCCACCTACTCAGAAATTTTCTGCAACTATATTCACCTTCAATTCTTTCAACTTAATAGCCTTTCTTGGAGTCTCTAAATGTAAATATAGCCATCAATTTTACATTTCCCAAGGCCATACATCTGCCAGAGAAGAGTTTAAAAATAAAGTTGTTGCATGTTGCACATCATGCCAAATTTGCCTTCAAATGTCCCAACAGGTTTAATAGTCTTCTACTAAATGTTTAAATTAATCTCACAAAAATCTTTGCTTCATTTCTGTATAGTCTGCTAGGAACACATTAAGTACAAGATGCTGCACAGAGAATATGACAGCTCTACCCCACTCCTCAGAAATGAAAGGTCAAATAAAGGTAGGCTGCACAAAAGCTCACTTTTTTTTGGCAAGGAAAGAATAAGAATAGTGTTTGCAGAAGGTTATTATAAAGAAAGAATTTTTTTGACTTTTCTAGCCTTCAGTTACAAATAACCTGCTATGTCAAACTGAAGAAGATTAACAGATGGAAGGGTTACAGCAAGATGTTAATAACAACAGACATCTTGTGTGTCACAGCCTTCCGGAAAAGAAGGGGAAACCCCCCCACAACCTTCTGGTCTTGTAACGTTCATTTCTAGATGTTCTATTACAATTAAATGCTTCTTCTCCCAACATCAAAACAGAACAAGATCTAGCGTGTTTTCTTGCACTGGTAGATTTTCCATTAGTTTCAACAGAAACTAATTGGGGGAAGTTGGAAAAGAAAAGAAAAAGGGAGAATAAAAAAAATGGAAGAATAGAGGAAAGAAGAAGATGTTACATGGCCGGGAGCTGCTTTTGCCTCACTTCATGGAAGGAGAGACAGCCCTGCATTCCAAGACATCTGGATCTTTGGGAGGTGGGGACTAGCCCTTTAAAGGGTGGTCCCTCTCCGTAGGGCTCATTCAGCTCTGAAAGCTCAGAGGCGACACTGCACAGTGAAGCCTTGGCTTTCGGAGCCAATGAGCCTCACTCTTCCCCCCTTGCAAGCTATTGCTGCGCAGGGACTGTGGGGAGGAAGGTGGCATGGTGGAGCTGAGCAGAGGTACAGTTTACCCCTTTGGGTGGCAGAGCCACCTTCGGCTGGGTTGCCCCTTCGGCTGGTGGAGCTGGGCAGCAGGAGCAATTTGGCCCTTTGGAGCATCCCCAACAAGGCATGCACATTCCATTGGGGCCACTGCAGGGCTTTGCTGGGCACAGTTTGCCCTATCCCCCCTTTTTTTGCCCTCCCCCTTTTCCATCCTGGCACTGTCAGCCATTTTCCCCAGTGGTAGAGCAGGCCTTGGGGGAAGTGTCTTGGTCCCTCACTGGGTGATGCCATGCTCTTCTGGGACTTGCCTTTGGGCCGCACACAAGGGTGTGAGGGGCCTGTGGGGTGCTTGTGTCGGGCACTGCCAGGTTAGGCTGGGAGCTACTGGGAGCATGCAGCACACAGGAGGCAGGGGTAGGAATCCTCCCCACCTTTTTTCCCCTGCTAGGCCTAAGGCTTTTAGGCAGCAGCAGCCATTGCGGCGGGAGGGCTAGGCAGCTTATTCAGTTGGGTGCAGCCATTTTGAGAGTAGCATCTGGTGGCCTGCTTAGCCTCCAGCCAGTCGCATCAATGTTGTGAAGGCATCTACAATATGCACAGCTCTGGGGGAGGCCATTTTGAGTGTGACATGTGTGTGGCCTGATTTGCCACCTGCTTACTGGGAGTAGTGGCCATTTTGGTGGTGCTTTTGTAGCTTATTCTGTGCTGGGGTTGGCCATTTTGAGTGTGTCACCCAGTAGCCTGATTAGCCTGGCACTGGTGGCCATTTTGTGGAGGCCTCTGCAGCCTACACAGGCAGAATTGGGCTGCCAATTTTGGGGTGCTGTGTTCCTACTGGGCTTTGAAGCGCTAAAAGCAAGTCAGTTTACATTACATTACTGTACATTTCCATCATACCACCCAAACAGGGTAGTGGCCCTGCTAAGGGCAAACAGCCAGCAAATAGGCCTCCTGCAAAACAGCTCCTACCTGCAAACTCATCCCTGCGGATGATGAAGTGGCCAAAGGGAGACAGGAAATACTGGACTATCAGTGTCTATTAGTTGGGAGGTCTGAAGCAGGGTAGGCTCATCCCCTGCAGGCCTCTGACCTAGCTGGGCCTCCCTCCTCCCCGCTACTGTTTTCACTAGGCCTCCCCCCACTTTATTGGGAGAGAGTACTTACAGCAGCAACAGCAAAGGCCTGGCTGGAGGCCGTGGAGTGGGCTTGCAGTCATCTGAAGGGTGGATTGCTTCACACGTTATTGCTAGTGGCTTACCAAGGATCTACAGTCACAGGGTGGTGGCTGGTTAACCCCTCCCAGCCCCACCCCACCCCATTTTCCCTGCTCAATTTTGCAGCCTTTGTAGGCCTAAAGAACTGTTTTTAGTTTTTTTTCAATCACACAACCTAATGGCATGCTGTGTTATTGCATCTTCTTCAGGGGTTTTGTGCAAAGACATAGAGGGACAGAAGAAGAAAGCAGAAGAAAACCATTTGATTGGCAAATTGATATTAATGGACAAGTCATCACAGTTACTAGGTGTCAGTCTTTGTGGGTTGACATAGCAGCATGGTGGAAGGCCACCAAACAAAGCTATTCAAAAGTCATCCTAAAGAAAAGTAGTGGCCTGAGAGGAGGTGTGGTCCTCTGCCTCACCTTCTGGTCATTCACCTGCATGGTAATGACCTTGGCTGCAGGGCATGGCCCTTCTGATATACGTCATGCAGACTTGCATACAGAGGCAAGGTGGCCTGGTGCACTGGAGGGAAGGAGCAGCCTCCGTCTCACGTTCTGGTAATTCATCTAGGTGGTAATGACCTTGGCTCACAGGGCATGGCTCTTTCCTTACAGACTCACACAGACTTGTAGCACCCAGGCAACTAGTGGCCTGATGGCTCAAGGGGAGGGGAGGTCCTCTGCCTCACGTCCTAGTATTCTCTGGTGGTCTGCAATGCTTCTGCATCATGTTGAATCCCACTAGGTGAGAGGGCTAGGCGTATGGCCAACAGCCTTGAGAGGGCTAGCTGTACACCCAACAGAGCCCTATAGAAAGCTGTGGGGAGGGGCTGAACATTTACTTGCCATGCCCCTGCATAAAGGCTGAATTTGCCAACTTATACTGAAATGATGAGAGGGCATGGCGTAAGGCCAATAAGGCCTCTTTAAGAGACTTTGGGAGCAGGATGGGGTATTTGTTTGCCCCTTCCTGGCATAAGGGACAAAGTTGCCAACCTCTATGGGGGGTGATGCTGTTCACCTATTGGTGAAGGGCAACGCAATATTCCTTGGTAACCCACGGCAAGTACTGTGGTTGGCACTAGGCCAACTGTGGGGGTGTTAGGGCCTAAGCAGAGGCTTGGCCCTGGTAGTGGAAGATTAGATTTGGGTAGACATAGTGGGCCAGTGAGCATCCGGTGGCATCTCCCCATTGGTGGGGAATTGAGGTCTGTCAGAGATCAGCTGGTGGGCTGCCATTTGAGAGGGCAGACTGCCTGTGGGACCCCCTGTACAAGTCCTTTCCTCAGGCTACATGGCTTAGGTTGCTTGGAGCTTTGAGGGAGGAACCATTCGCCTGACTGGCTGAGTTGCAGCCATGTGCATGGATGGCTTGCACCTGGTGCAGTGGGTGACTCACCCAGACAGGTCGGGGAGGAGGTCTGGGCTGATCCCTTGGTCCTGACCTGTACCACTGCTGATGCCTTTGCCATTATGAAGTTTAATGTTGTTGAATAAATGGCCCAGATTTATACCCAAGCCTTGTGTCTGTCTCTTCATTCTAAATGAGGGGCAATTAGTAAATGAAGGATCCAGAAGTCACCTACATCATTTCACACATTTTGGTTTTGATGTCACTTTACCTATATTCAGCTATGGGAGAAAAAAATCACACAGTTACTTCTTCAACCTGAATCAGCAGCACAGCCAATTTTTTAGGGAAGACAGCTGTCAGTAAAAATCGTGATCGATGTCACCAAGACAAGGTATCAGAACTATGAACTAAGCTGCACAGTCGGCACTCCTAATGAAGAGGCCAGTTGTAGAAACAACAAGAATACGGCCCCTCCCAGCCGGCAGCTCAAAGCTGCTTAGGATGGGGGCCGCATTTGCAGCCCCGGATGGAGAAAGCGGCTGCTGGGAGGGAAGAAAACGCGGGCTTTATAGGGGGCGGAGCCAAGCCTTGCTAGGCAGCTCCGCTCTCTCTGCCCTGCAGTCGGCTTCGCGCGCTCGGGAGAGACGGTCGGAGTCTTGCTCCGTCCTCCGAGCGGCGAAGCTAGGGTTGAGGGAGGCGGCCTTCGGCGGCGAAGCAGGCTGACCCAGGAGAGCTTCAGGGCCGTTTAGCCGCGTTCCTTATTGACGCTCCTGGGCGTTGCGCGCCGTTTGGAGCCAGCGTGGGACGTTTAGAGGGCAGCGGCCTTCTCATCTTCCCTCCGTTTCTCCACGGTTTGGGGGTGTCTGGGGTGGTCGGCCCGCTGCTGGCTGGTAGATCGGGGTGCCGGCTCTCCCCCCCCCCCTGTTTGGCGGCGAGTGGCTTGGGTTCCTCTCCCCCCCCCAAGCGTCCTCCGGGGCTAGGGGTTGGCTGTTGGGGGCCTTTCAGTGGCTTTTATTTGGGCCTCTGCTTACTGCCTGGCTGGCGCTGGGGGTGGCTGTCGTTCTTATCACCCCCCCCCCCTCCTTCTTGGGAAGACAGGGTGGCTGTTTGTTCTTGGTGGCTGTACGGGGGGTCTTATTTATTGGCCTTGGCTCTCCTGGAGCAGCCTTTTTCTTAAGGTTTTCAGCGGCCATTTTCTGGCTCTTACCTGGGGGCCATTTTGTTGTGACAATGCCTAAAGGTAAAGCTAAGGGCCCTTCTAAGGGCAAACAGCCGGCAAAAAGGCCTGCTTCAAAACGCACTGCCCCGGTATTGTCTTCCTCAGATGAGGAGGAAGGGGGAGTGTCCACTTCGCAGATCTTGGCTCGCATAGCGGCACTTGAAAAGGCTAGGAGTGTTACTCCTGCCCCACCAGGAGGGCCTGTTCGTCACAAGTCTAGCAGGTTGGCTTCTAAGTCAGCTTTTAGGCAAGAGGTGCTGACACGTCTCTCTGCTCTTGAGGAGTCCACAGGTGCGACGACCGGTTCAGCAAGAGACGGCAACCAACAGTTGGGATCCACGATGGAGGCGCAAGGTGTTGGTGAGACTGAGCAAGCCTGGGCAGATGAAGGTGGGCCTGTCGCGTTGGCCGTGGAACCTTCAGTGACAGTGGTTGAACCCGCTGACGATGCTGGTAAGAGTACCACCACACCACCAACTCACACTTGGCCTTGGGGCCCTTTGCCTCTGGGATCTACATTTATGCCATCCAGTCCGGCACAGGCGCCTGGTTCTCAGGCTGGCCCCACTCCGGCCACGGCCACGGCCGCAGTTCCTTCCCCTTGGGGTCAGGCTACTACCTGGGGTCAGTTGGGTTCCAGTGCTCTCCCTGGACAAGGGCAGCCATGGGCTTCCTCGGTTGGTTGGTATGGGGGTATGACCCAGGGGGCTGCGGGGCAACCCCCAGCATGGCAGGCGTACCCTGCTGGCTATTGGAGTCCCCAGCTGGGGACGGGTGGTTACGGGATGGTGCCTTTTAATGCGCTGCCATTCGGTGATATGGCGCTGCCCCTTGGTGATCATCTGACGCAAGCCACCAGGGATAAAATCCTGCGTGGAGAGTACGTTGATATCTTTAACCTTCTGTTTCGTGAAATTGAGAAGAAGGATAAAGAGGATTTAGATGAAAGGGATAAGGAGAAGCTGAAGCGCAGGAAGGTTGACAGAAACTGGCACAATTGGCTGCCTGGTATGTTCATATATGCGGGGGTCATTGCTCGGGCGCAGCCATGGCGTGCGGCCCCGCTTTTTCAATATATGGACATTATTTATAAGGGCTATACGGAATTTGCAGGGCCTGCGTGGATGCAATATGACGAGGAATTCCGCATGAGGGCGGCCCTTAACCCAGCCATGCCATGGGACCGCATCCACCAGCAGCTGTGGCTGCAGGTCATGTCCCCCGCCAAGCCTAGTACTGGGGATCGTTCGGACAGCGGTCACTTGCTGCATAAGTCCCAGTCCCCTTCTACTCCCCGCCCTGCAGCGGGGCAGGTGGTTCAACCCCGCCTGTTATGCTGGGAGTTTGGGTCCCGAGGGGAGTGTTCAAGGAAATCTTGTTCCTTTAAGCATCAGTGCCCCTTCTGCGGGGGTCCACACCCTTTCACAGCATGCCCTCGGCAACCTAAAAAAGGAGGTAGGCGCGGTGGGGGTGCAGCAGGTGGTTCCCAGCAGCCTGCTAGTAAAGGGCCCCAGTCCGGTAAGTCTGAGGGCCCTTAAGCGGTTGTTGGAGCTTTATCCTAAGCGCAGGGAGGCGTTGTTTTTGTTACGGGGTTTCCAGTTTGGTTTCCGAATACCGTTTATGGGTGTTAGAGCCCCCTTCATGTCGTCCAATCTGAAGTCTGTGGTTGGCATGGAGGAGGTTGTCCGGGCAAAAATTGCTAAGGAGTGTTCTGAGGGGCGGGTTTTAGGCCCCTTTCCTTCCCCTCCTCTTCCTCGTTTGCGGGTTTCGCCACTTGGCGTTGTTCCTAAGAAGGCTGCTGGTGAATACCGATTGATTCACCACTTGTCTTACCCCAAGGGCGGCTCAGTAAATGACTCAATACCTGAGCACTTGTGCTCGGTGCGGTACACTTCCTTCGACCAGGCGGTCAGGGTGGTGAGGCGTTGTGGGGTTGGGGCTGAGATGGCCAAATGTGACATCAAGTCAGCATTTCGCCTTCTTCCAGTCCACCCGGACGATTTCGAGTTGCTGGGGTTCGCATTTGAGGGTATGTATTATATGGACAGGGCGCTCCCTATGGGCTGCTCTGTTTCTTGTGCTTACTTCGAATGCTTTAGTTCTTTTCTTGAGTGGGCATTGAAGCACCGTTTGCGGTGCAACGATGTCTGTCATTATTTAGATGATTATCTTTTTGTTGGGCCGCATGGGTCTGGACAGTGTGCCCGCCTTTTAGCTGGCTTTATTGACCTGGCCGGGGAGCTGGGGGTCCCCTTAGCCCAGGAAAAGACGGAAGGCCCATCATCAGTACTGACCTTTTTGGGCATTGAACTGGATACCAGGAGGCAAACCTCTAGCTTGCCCAGGGACAAACTCTGTGACCTTCGTGCCCGCTTGGCTTCGTTTACGGGAAGGCGGAAGGTTTCCCTACAGGAGCTTCAACAACTTATAGGGCATTTGAACTTTGCCTGCCGGGTGGTGGCCCCTGGTAGGGCTTTTCTCCGACGCCTGTGTCACTCAACGTGTGGTGTTAGCAAGCCTCACCATAAGATCCGGATTACCAGCGGCATGAGGGCGGATATACAAATTTGGGAGGAATTTTTGAGTTCCTTTAACGGGGTTACATTTTGGAGGGACGAGCTTTTGCTTGAAGCCGAACTCCAAGTTACTTCAGATGCATCTGGAGCCACGGGTTTTGGAGTATATTTTCGAGGGCACTGGTGTGCTGAGCAGTGGCCTTCTGATTGGGCTGCTCAAGGGATTACCAAGGACCTTACGTTCTTGGAGTTCTTTCCCATCCTTGTGGCGGTTTGTTTGTGGGGTGAGGACCTTGCTAACCACTCCGTACATTTTTGGTGTGATAATCTGGCAGTGGTGCAAGTGGTTAACTCCCTTTCATCCAAATCCTGCAGGGTGATGAGGTTGGTCAGGGTTTTTACCTTGCAGTGCCTGCGGTTAAATATACTGTTCCTGGCAAAGCATGTTCCTGGTGTGAACAACTGCATAGCGGACGCCTTGTCTCGCTTGCAGATGGCGAGATTTCGACTGCTTGCCCCCGAGGCCGACTTGCAGCCAGCTCCGATGCCGCAGTTCCTTTGGCAGATTGGAGGACGGAGGCATGCAGGGCGATTCGTTTAGCTATCGCCCCCAGCACCCAGAGGGCATATGATCGGGCGGTGAGACAGTTCGCTGCTTTTAGGCGGGAGGCAGGTCTGCGTCAGGAATGGCCGGTCCCGGCTGTCCACCTTATGCAGTTTTGCGTTGACCGCAAAGGTAAGGGCCTGGCAGTCAAGTCTATTCGGAGTCAACTAGCTGCATTGGCGTTTGCTAGTAAGGCCCGGGGTTTGTCTGATGCCACCGGGGATTTTAGGATTAAGAAAATGTTAGAGGGATGGTCCCGTGAGATGGTGATACGTAAGGATGATAGGCAACCCATCTCCCCTTCTGTCCTTCGGGGCTTGTGTTCTGTTTGGGCGGTAGTTTGCCACTCTCGTTTTGAGGCACTTCTCTTCCATGCAGCGGCCTTGACGGCATTTTTTGGGGCCCTACGGGTGAGTGAGTTGGTTCCTCTTTCTGTCTCTGACGTATCGGGGAGAGCGCTTTCTGCGGAGGACCTTAAATTTCGAGGGGAGATGGCGGTGCTTAGGGTCCGCCGTTCCAAGACGGATCAAAAGGGTCGGGGGATTGAGATAGTACTGGGGCCCTGTGAGGAGCAGGAGTTGTGCCCTGTTCGGGCTCTGCGTCAGTATGTCCAGATGCGGGGGACCGAACCAGGTGTCCTGTTCTGTCATAGTGATGGTAGGCCCCTGACAAAATATCAATTTTGGGCCGTGACTGGGAAGGCGTTGGTCAAGTTAGGCTTCACGGGTGTCAAGTTTGCGACACATTCCTTTCGGATCGGTGCTGCTTCCACGGCCGCGGCCATGGGTTACCCAGGACCTGTTATTCAGAAGGTCGGCCGCTGGCGATCTTCAGCTTATCGGTCATATATTCGCCCTCTCCCTTAAGGTGGACATGTTGTTGACGCTGTTTTCTTTTGTAGGTGCTGTGGCTCGCCGTGGGAGGCTTCGGATCCTCATCTGCGGGCACAGCATGGTGTTCTGGGCGGCCCACCAAGCCAAGAGGACGCAGATTGGGTCCCAACTTGGGCTCAGTGAGTGGGCCACGGTGGAATGGCAGGGTCGTCGCGGCCTTCGATGGCCGGGGTTGATGCCACTGCTATTTTCAGAAAGGAGGGGACTCCCTCCTCATATTTTGGTCATACATCTTGGGGGTAATGACCTAGGCTTGATCAAGGGTAAGGCCCTTTCTTTGCAGGCGCAGGCAGACCTGCATCGCATATGTGAACTCTGGCCTGGGGTCCTGATCTTATGGTCGGCTATCTTGCCGCGACGCAGATGGCGTGAGGGCCTCGATGCCCGGGGTATGAACGAGGCGAGACGTAGGGCTAATAACGCTTTACTGAAAGCCTTGGGGGATGGTTTGGGCATATACTTGCCTCACCCTAGGATTCGAGCTGCAGCTGCTCATCTTTATAGAGGTGATGGAGTTCACCTCTCAGTAGCAGGTAATGAGCTGTTTCTAGACGACTTACGGCAAGGGCTCAGGTTGGCAATAAGCCACCTGTGGGGTGCAAGGGCCTAAGCAGAGGCTTGGCCCTGCCCTTGGCAGGATAGAGTTGGGAAAAAGGGAGCGGGCCGGCGAGCACCCTTGGCATATCCCCAATAAGGGGGATTGGAGTCTGTCTGATTGGCTGGTGGGCTTCATGGCGATCAGCTAAGAGGGCAGATTGCCTCTGGCACTCACCCTGTAAATGTCCTTCACTCGGGCTGTATGGCGGAGTGGTTGGAGCTTCGGGGAGTGGTAACCATTTGCCTGGCCAGACAGGTTGCAGCCATGCATGTGGATGGCTTACACCCGGGGCAGTGGGGCTCGCCCAGACAGGTCAGGACGGTAGTCCTGGCGCGGACACCGTGCCTGACCTGTACCGCAGTTAGATCCCTTGCCGTATTTATATTTGTTAAAGTTAAAATAAAGTGGCCCATTAATATCCAAAATGCTTTGTGTCTGCCTCTTTATTTCAGACTGGGGGGGCAATACGGCCCCTCCCAGCCGGCAGCTCAAAGCTGCTTAGGATGGGGGCCGCATTTGCAGCCCCGGATGGAGAAAGCGGCTGCTGGGAGGGAAGAAAACGCGGGCTTTATAGGGGGCGGAGCCAAGCCTTGCTAGGCAGCTCCGCTCTCTCTGCCCTGCAGTCGGCTTCGCGCGCTCGGCCCACCCACCCTCCCTTTACCAGTGCAGGAGAGCCGGTCGCTGTTTATCAGGGCCAGGTAGGAATTTTTTCTCCCTTCCCTTAATTGGCGAAGGGGCGGGGAGTTTTTCGCCTACCTTGCACTGGTATTTGGTTGCGTGGACTTGTAAATAGGTTTGTCATTTGGCAGGATAGAGTTGGGAAAAAGGGAGCGGGCCGGCGAGCACCCTTGGCATATCCCCAATAAGGGGGATTGGAGTCTGTCTGATTGGCTGGTGGGCTTCATGGCGATCAGCTAAGAGGGCAGATTGCCTCTGGCACTCACCCTGTAAATGTCCTTCACTCGGGCTGTATGGCGGAGTGGTTGGAGCTTCGGGGAGTGGTAACCATTTGCCTGGCCAGACGGGTTGCAGCCATGCATGTGGATGGCTTACACCCGGGGCAGTGGGGCTCGCCCAGACAGGTCAGGACGGTAGTCCTGGCGCGGACACCGTGCCTGACCTGTACCGCAGTTAGATCCCTTGCCGTATTTATATTTGTTAAAGTTAAAATAAAGTGGCCCATTAATATCCAAAATGCTTTGTGTCTGCCTCTTTATTTCAGACTGGGGGGGCAAAATACTTTACTTTGCTTTTTGCATTATACCAGTTGATGTGAAGATCCTGATAATGGCTTTTTTTTTTTCATTTATACCCCACCTCTCTCTTCAATGGGGACCCAATGTGGCTTACATCATTATCCTCTAATTAATTTTATCCTTACAACAACCTTGTGAGAAAGTTTAGGCTGAAAGTGTGTGAGTGGTACACACTCAGTGACTGGGTAGCTGGTTCAAAGTAGAGATGGGCACAAACAGCAATACAAACAAAAAAAAGCCAAGAACAGCCCAATCCGCTGTTCACGAGCAAGCTGTTCGTGAGGCCCTGTTCCCAGCGAACATGTGTTCGTTCCAAGCCCTCTTCGTGGTGTTTGTCAGCCATTCATAACGACAGACAGTCTGGCGCCTTTCAATCAGTTCCCCCGGCAACATAGGCATGGGCTGTCTGAACTCAGTCTGAACTCCTTCTGGCTTTCCTTCTAGCTTGTAACCCCTCAAAGTAGCTTCCAGAAGACAGTCCCAGGAAAGGGAGGGATTCATGGATCATGGCTTTCCCAGGGTCCAATCTCTCTGAAACTTGAGGGGTCTTCAGAGGACAGTTAAGACTATGTCCCCAGAAAATGTGGTGGGTATTGGACATTGGGAAGGTCAATTTGTATCCCCTCAAAGTAGCTTCCAGCAGAGAATCCCATTTTTACCGCTGTAAAGAGAAAATGACAACAAAGGGGGAGACTCATGAATCATGCCTTTCTCGGGGTGCAATCTCTCTGAAATTTGGGTGGTTTTCAGAGTACAGTGAGGACTATGTCTCCTGCAAATTTGGTGGGTATTGGACATTGGGAAGGTCAGTTTGTAACCTCTCAAAGTAGCTTCCAGCAGACAGTCCAGTTTTTGCCACTGTAAACAGAAAATGACATGAAAGGGAGAGACCCATGGATCATGCCTTTCCCGGGGTGCAATCTCTCTGAAACTTGGGGGGTCTTCAGAGGACAGTGAGGACTATGTCCCCTGCAAATGTGGTAGGTAAGAACATTAGGAAAGTCAGTTTGTAACCCCTCAAATTAGCTTCCAGCAAATAGTCCAGTTTTTGCCACTGTGAAGAGAAAATGATATGAAAGGGGGAGACCCATGGACTCTCCTTTACCTAGCTCAAGTTCAGCTGAGTCCCAAGGTGGCTGTTCTGGCTCACATGAACCTCTAACTATGAACATGTTCGTGAACATGTGATGTCAGTCGATGTTCATGAATCCCTGTTTGTCGATGACAACGAACATCGTGTTCATTTTTTTCCTGTTCATGCCCATCTCTAGTTGAAAGTCACCCAGCAAACTTCCATGGCAGAGTGGAGATTTAAACCTGGGTCTCCCAACCCCTTTTCTGACACTCTTTTTTATATTTCAATTTATATACCGCCCATCCAAGGGGCTCTGGGTGGTGAACAGTTTAAAATCGATAAAAACAAAAAACCAACAATACTAAAATCAATATACAAAACAATAATGAAATAAATTAACCAAGTGCAATGGTGGGGAGAACCCTCCCCCACCCCAAAGGTGGGAGGCTGACATGGCACCGCCCCCTTCAACCACCGAACACCTGGCGGAACAGCTCTGTCTTACAGGCTCAGTGGAACGATAATATGTCCCACTGGGCCCAGGTCTCCATTGACAGAGTGTTCCACCAGGCTGGGGCCAGGACTGAAAAGGCCCTGGCCCTGGTTGAAGCAAGGCAGGCTTCCTTAGGGCCCGGGACCACCAGTAAACATTTATCCACTGATCGAAGCGGTCTCCAGGGAACGTACAGGGAGAGGCAGTCCTGAAGATACGCCAGTCCCAACTCGCTCAGGGCTTTAAAGGTAAGAACCAACACTTTGAACCTGATTCGGAATTCAACCGGAAGCCAGTGCAGCTGGTGCAGGACAGGTGTGATATGTGACTGGTAAGATATACCAGTCAGGACCCACGCTGCCGCATTATGGACCAGTTGTAGTTTCCGGATCAGGCCCAGGGGTAGCCCAGCGTAGAGTGAGTTTCAGTAATCTAGCCTGGAGGTGACTCTAAACACTACAATACATTAGCTCTATGCCAAGAAAATATAAAAATCTTGTTTTATATTGCTTAGAACTTAAATCTGGGCAATGGCCTAATTAATCCATTTGAGGACTGGATTTTTGGCCCTGATCCTGCATTTACAAGCGTGCACATACAAAGTTCCTACACATTTAGACTCCATTTGTATTAATGCAAAGGCATAGTCCATTCTATGTAGCCCATCCTTGTGCACTGGGAAGCCCTTGAATGACAGTTCAGTCTGCAAAAAGAGGTACAGGATCAATGTTCAATTTGATTCCATTTAAAATTTCAAATAATGTGTGTGAATGTGAAAGAAACATGTATGCAACTGGAAATCAAGACACTGTGAACATTCATATTATTATTAAATTATTCTAAAATACAGGTTATTAAAAAATAAAAAAATAATCCTACTAGTAAAGTTATCTCTATATTTGTACCTTTGTTTATTAAGAATAATCCAGATCTTCTTTTGGAAAAGGAAAACACAGACAGTAAAGTATTACTCAAGCCTAATCTAGTAAGGGCTACAATGACTGTTTTCTTGTGACGATTTCATTGAAAGTCAATCAAATCATAAATATACAAAACAGTCACTCTTCCTCATATCATTTGAACAGAAGTCTGTGATTCCTTCACATATTTTGTATTATTATTTGTCCCATGTGAAATGTATATACTCTGCTGCTTATTGCTGAAATGTTAGATTGTCAGAGAGCTTTAATTCATGTTTGCAAACTTAGTGCAAGACAAATATCCCAGGTCAGATCAGTGGGGAAAATAAATCACTCACTTTGCCTCCTGAGAGCAGTTGCATCTTGTGGTGGATCTGTTGTTATGCTTAAAAAATTCTCCTGCTCTAGGCAGGAACATAAATTTATAGTCATGGTGCCTATGTGGTCTGTTAATTGCTCTCTGAACTTTATAATAAGGCTTTTTAAAAGTGAAAGCCAAATTATCTCATTTGAAGTTGGAAACAACTCTCAAGTACAAAGCAAGCTACTTTGAGGTAACTTTCTTAGGTTGAAAAATTCCACAGGAAGTAATTTGTTAATCTGCAAAGCAAAAGCAACAATAACAAAAAAAGGCAGTCTTCTGGCTTCTTAAAGACTAACCAACTCATTGTAACAGAAGCTTTCAAAGAAGAGAACCTAGGATGAGTGAAATAGCCTTTTGCTCTTTAGATATAACACAAGCCAGTGCTATGAGGGTTTCAGCTGACCAAAACATTTTAAGAGCAAATCACAGAAGCCGCAAGTGTTTGATACCTAGATGGTTGTCAAAGGAGCCTGACAAGTACTTCTCCAGATGCAAACAATGGTCATTTTGGTTGTTGTGGGTTTTCCGGGCTGTATTGCCGTGGTCTTGGCATTATAGTTCCTGACGTTTCGCCGGCAGCTGTGGCTGGCATCTTCAGAGGTGTAGCACCAAAAGACAGAGATCTCTCAGTGTCACAGCGTGGAAAAGGTGTTGGCAGGTCATTTATATCTACTCAGGAGGGGTGGGGTTGAGCTGAGTCATCCTGTAAGAGTTTCCCAGGGTGTGGAATGCTAATGGCGGGAGGCTTCACTGTATCCTGAGGAGGTCCTTTTGCATATGGATTGGTGCTTGATGTGCTAATCTTCTCTGCAGGGCTATTGTCGAGTATAGAGTGTTTTGTTAGCCTGGTGTTTTTCAGAACTGGACACCATGCTCTGTTCATTCTTAAGGTTTCTTCTTTCCTGTTGAAGTTTTGCTTATGCTTGTGAATTTCAATGGCTTCCCTGTGCAGTCTGACAAAGTAGTTGGAAGTGTTGTCCAGTATTTTGGTGTCCTGGAATAAGATACTGTGCCCTGTTTGAGTTAGGCTATGTTCAGCCACTGCTGATTTTTCAGGTTGTCCAAGTCTGCAGTGTCATTCATGTTCTTTTATTCTTGTCTGGATGCTACGCTTTGTGGTCCCGATGTAAACTTGTCCACAGCTGCAGGGTATACGGTATACTCCTGCAGAGGTGAGGGGGTCTCTAGTGCCTTTTGCTGATCGTAGCATCTGTTGTATTTTTCGGGTGGGTCTGAATACTGCTTGAAGGTTATGCTTTTTCATAAGCTTTCCCATCTGATCAGTAATTCCTTTGATATATGGCAGAAACACTTTTCCTGTAGGAGACTGTTTTTCCTTGGTTGTTTGATTCATCCTGGGTTTGATTGCTCTTCGGATTTCATTTCTGGAGTAGCCATTTGCCTGAAGTGTGTGGTTTAGATGATTAATTTCCTCATTGAGGAAGTGCGGCTCACATATCCGTCTTGCACGATCCACTAATGTTTTCATTATGCCTCTTTTCTGTCAGGGGTGGTGATTGGAGTTTCTGTGTAATGGTCATTTTATTTATTTATTTGCCACTCCTCCAGAATCATGCTCAATAAAACAATATCATAAAATCATAGCACATCATACATTGTCAGTATAAAAACAAAACAAGCAATTAAAAACAGTGTAAAAAACACTGAGTACATGTTAAAAAACTCAGTATAGCAGATCTCAGAACAGAAAACAGCTAAAGATAAAACTCCTAAGTCAAAAGCCCAGGCTTAAAAAATGTTTTAGTGTGGATTCTAAAAACCTGTATCATAGGCATGAGGAATGTCTCACCTCTGAAGACAGGACCAATGGCAGCAAAGCTTGGGCAGTGGGTCTTATCTGGCAGGTTCTATTGTTCTATCGGACGGCCCATTTCAGGCTAGTTTCTTCCCATATAACATCTCTGGTAAACACTGCCCAGTAGTTCTTTGCAGTCCACCCACTGCTGTTGCATCCTTCTCCTAACTAATAATCCCAGAACTGCTCACTGCAAATCCCACATGATCATGGCTGGCTGCTGAGCTCATACTATAGTATGTACAGGAAAGGCTGAGAAGATCTAGGACTGATCTGGGGAAGGTTCTCAGTACAAAGAGTCACCTCCCTCCCCAGAGGTGGCAGTTCTATTTAAGAGTAAAAGATGCAAATGTATTGTGGGCAATGCATACAACCTCTCTAAATGCATGCACTGCAAAGTGAATCCCTTGCTTCACACTTCATCAGATGCATGAACTCAGCTGGCAGATATATACACACACACTGATGCAAAGAAGAAAAGTTAAACAGTGTGAATGGCTGAATTAGAATTCATTAACAGGCTAGACAATACCTCATTAGGATGCAGTAAGAAAAATGGATTCCTATCACACTGCAGGTGTTAATCTAATTTAACAAGTCCAGGAAGATTTTGTTATCACCTATTATTGCTGTTTGGAATGGCCACTGCTTTTGTATGCAGAGAAATGTTGCAGATGATAGTTAGATCCAATGCCTTCAGAGCCTTTCTCAGCATGGCCATTGTGGTGGCTGTCACCATCCTCCTCCTTGTGGCTGTTCCAGCTCTGGAGCTGATGGTACCAACTTGGGGTAAGTCTCCATTCCCAGAAAATTGAATACCACTACTCTTTAGGACCCTGTAGAGCATATGCACAAAGGCTTCCTTCTCAGTCAATCTGGAGACCCAAAAAATTCCTTCACGGCCCTTCAAAAAGTGCCTAGCTATTCCCACTTTATTAAAAAGAAGGGTAGGTGGCCAAAAGCCTACTGCAGAAAGGAAGGCAGAGCACAGTTACTCCTCCAGTACACTTATGATTGGCTGTTCTGCCCAAGGCAACAAATCACTCATCAAGAACCAACAATGCTCTTGTATGTTATTCATATGCCTGAGTTATGCTTGTTTGGCTTCCTGGTGTGGCACCTGTTCCTTGTTTCACAAAAGTGGGAAAGGCCCTTGCCCAATGGAAATTGTGGTTAGCAGCTAGTTCCCACTGTGAAACAATCACCACTAAAGGAATGCAACTAAAGGATGCATCTGATGAAAAAAGCTGTGGCTCTCAAAAACTTATGCTACAATAAAGTTGGTTAGTCTTAAAAGTGCTACTGGCCTCTGCTATTTTACCTCTAAAGGAAGCTTCCTTGAGGCTCTATCATCATCACACAAGTTATGGAAGTAAATGTGGTTCCTTTGATTGATGGTAGTTGTATGTGTGGCTGTCCATGAACTGTGGAATGAGTATCACTGTTCTATTATTTCTTTCTTTAATAGTCTACTGACCCAGTGATCTTGGACAGAACCAGTCTTACAAATACCAGCCTCCATTTCCATCCTTGCATAGAAGCCACCGTTGCAAGAAAGTTAGCCATAGCAAAAGTAATAGTAGGAGGTATCACTACTGGACATACAGTACTTGTATGAAAAATGTGTCCTTTACCAAATGAAATCTATAAATCATAACTGCAAGTTTTCTTTCATATTTGTTTACTCTGTGATCTCAAAAAAACCTCGGGCACAAATAGATGTGTTAAAAATCACAGATTTACACCATACATTCAAAGATAAATTAAAGCCATACCCACTGGAAGAAGAGAAATGGTTTAAGTTTCAGTAATCAAACCTATTGCCCTTTAAAAAACCCACCTTTGCTTCCTTAAAAGTTCTAAAAATAGTAAATGAGGCATGTGGACTTTTAAAAAAAATATTTATTTATTTAATTTTTCAATTTAACAGAGCGGGGTACAGAAGAAAAAGGGTAAAGGGGGAAGGAAAATTAAAACAAATGTAACTTTGCGCTACTAAGATTACAAAAATACGGAGTTCAAAACCAAATGTTTTACCAATATTAAGATAAAATTAATATAGTTATTAATTAATTATTAAACTTAACTGGTATATATTTTCAAGCTATACCACACACACATAATTTGAGCCTATTCCTGCTTATTATTTACTATTAATAACAATAAAAAGACCTTATTATTTCATTATTATTCCTCACAATCTTTTCCTTTTTAACAATTACAATTATTGGCAGAATCACTATTTCTTAATACATCTGCTTACCCTAACCTTTAATATAAATATAGGTTACTATAAAAATGTTAACCTATTTCTATTCCTTACAAAATGGAATTCTGAATCTCTTTACCTTGTGATGATACTTTACTTTTCAATAAACATGTTACCTTTATACCAGTATTTCCAAATTATACAGTCTGTTTTACCAATTATTTACCTAAACCAGTTATCGTTATATAATTGACCATCTTAAAATAAATTATTAAATACATCAATATACAATTGTTTTCCGGTTTCCAGAGTTAAAACCTCGGAGAATTTTATTCACTGTAAGCAAAATATCTTCCCCATTTCTCTTCAAATTTGTTAATGGGCCTTCTATTGATGTAGTTCGTCAATTTTGCCATCACCACATATTTTGACATTTTATCCTTCCAATGAGGCATGCGGTTTTAATTAACAAAACCATATGGGGTGAAAGTACCTCTCCTCTTCCTGAAGAGCCAGAACTGGAATCATTTATAGGGATGTGCACCTGAAAAAGATTTGGATTTCCTATTTCAGGTTTACTCAAAGCAGGAAAACAATCTGAAATAACCTGAATCCCAAAGCAAGCTGCTTTGGGATTCGGGTATTTAAACTGCTTCGGTATGCTTTGTAAAGATTCGGAGTACACTGAAGATCAAAGCAGCACTTTTCTTTGCTGTTTGCAAACAGCAAGAAAAGTGCTGCTTTCAAAGCTTCCCACCGCCTTCTTTCACCTGATTGGAAAGGGGAAGAGGGAAACTCCTCCTCTTTCTTGCTGTGCAAACAGCAAGAAAAGTGTTGTTTTGAACTTCCCCTGCCGCCTTTTCCCACCCAATGGGAGCGGGAAGAACTCCCTCCTCCTGTCTCCCATCGGGTGGAAGAAGGTTGCAAGAACCTTTGAAAGCAACACTTTTCTTGCCGTTTGCAAATGCCAAAAAAAGTGCTGCTGTTGCTGCTACTCTATACAAAGCTTTCCAAAGCGTTCTGAAGCATTTTGGAAAGCTTTGCTTCTGTATTTCAGAACTGGCTCAGCAATGTTGGGGCTGATTCAGAAATACTGAATCTACCCAAATCAGGCCCAATTCCAGTTAAAAACCCAAATTGAAAACCCGAAGTGCACACCCCTAATCATTTATGCTTATAATTTACTTTCTAAGGCAGAGAGAGAGTTGCATCTTATATTTTTAAGAATTTTTCAACCATAAGGGTAGAGTACTTAGATTGTGGTATTTTGTTGGAAGAGATCTTTTTATTTTTATTGGGTTTTTTTAAGGGCCTCCTAAAATATGTATTTCATGGCCACTGAGAAGCTGCCTGGAAATGCCTAATATAACTATGTCCTGTCAGCTTGAAATATTTGTGCTGACTTCCACAGGCTTTACAATAAGGTCAGTTTATTTTTCTTCACGCTTTCCCTTTTTGTCCTCTTCAGGTTTAATGATATGATTCTGCTGTTCTACATTTCCCAAAGAGTTCTCAGGATTCACACGGAGTTATTTGGAAAGAAACTTTCTTTTGTTTCTGTTCTCCTATCCCCCCCCTACAAAATAGTGCTCATAAAATGATAGATATCATATGTCTGCCACATCGATAAACACAATATACATTTACAATTTGATTTGAACATTCAGCCTTTGATTTACGATGTGGGTAAATAGGATAAATTTCTTAACATATATAGCATTAGGGTTTACAAATCAAATTTCCATCTAGTTCTTTTCTTTCCCAAATTATGTGTAACAAAGCTTAGAAAATAAAGGCTTACTATTTTCTCAAATAACTTTTGCAGACTAGAAGTAAGTATAAATTGCATTACATATTGGATACCAAAGAGCAGAGCCAGAAGAAAAGCCACAGATGCTGGAAAAGAAATCATTATTTTCTATTTGCTGTGAGCGTCTTCACCTTGTAATAGAGAATATTGGACACAATTCTAATATAACTTCATTTGAAGATAACCTTGGGCGCTTCTTGTCTGCTATGTTTGTGACTTTAGTGTAGCTGTTGGAAATTCATTGTGGTTTACCTTACAGCACCCAACAATTGGGATACAAAGAGAATATAAAGTCTGTAATTATCTCCTTTATAACAATTATAGTTTGGAGAACATCCATACTATAAAAAGAGGGGCCAGTGCTTTCAAAATGGCATCTAGGTTCAAAATAAGCATTGGCTGTGAGTGGTAGGGAGGATGGAAAGATGATTGACAGTCATTCAAATGCTAGGCAGAAGGGATGTGAGCTTTGGGTTTGGGATTCAGGTTTTTGACCTTAATTGGGCCCGATCTAGAAAGATTTGGCATTTCTGAATCAGCCTCATCATTGCTGAAGCAATTCGGAAAGGCCAAAGCAAAGCTTACCTATGTGCTTCGGAATGCTTTGGTAAGCTTCAAGTGGCGTGGCAGCAATCTTTCTCTTGCTGACTGCTCCTGCACACTTGTAGGAAGAAAGCGCTTTTTCCAAGTTCAGTGAGTGAGTGAGCGAGCAAGCGAGCGGCAGATGGGGGAGAGAGAGGGATCCGGGAAGGGAAGGGGGACTCAGAGAATGTCCAATCCCTGCAGCAACTCTCCTTCCCTGGGGATTCTCTCTGGAAGGAGAGTGCCTTTTTGGAAATGCTGCAGGGATTTAAATTGGAGGGTTGCCTTTTAGCCAGCCTCCATTTTGCCCTGGCCTGGAGACATGAAACTAATGGCTGCTTCCTGCTGGCTTGCCTCTGTCTCTGTGGTCTGGGCTGTGACTTGGCTGGCCTGCCTGGGACTTACTGCTGGACTGCTGTGCTGACTTCTGGACCTGCACCTGCAGATTGGTAGGAGAGTCACTAGACTCGCAGGGTTTTTTCCTCTTTGGGGAGCAGTGGATAGGGGCACCTTTTGGGGGGGGCATAACATGCCCCCCTGAAGTCCAATCTTTCTGAAACTTGCGGGGGGGGGGGGGTTGAAAGGGCAGGTAGGAGTAGGTCTCCTGCAAAACTGATGCATTTGTAAAATGTCACCCTCAGCCACATAGAAAGCCCCCCCTAGTTCTCCCCATAGGGAATAATGGGGATTGGAGGTGGATAGGAGAAAGTTCCCAGCAACTTAGGTTTTATTAAGTAAGAAAATGCCCCCCACATGGCATTTCTCATTAGAAACAATGGCCTAATCTTACTTAATAATCCTAAAGCAGTTTAAATACCCGAAGCTGAAGCAGCAAGCTATTTCGGGATTCAGGTTTCCCCGAAGTTTTTTCCCACTTCAGTAAACCCAAAGCGGGAAACCCAAATCTTTTTTTGGTGCACACCCCTACTAGGCAGACATTAATATTTAGATCAAGGAAGTTCACCCCCCCCCCTTTGCAAAATGTTGTGCGTATTTTGCTGATTACAAAATTATCTGTTGAACTTTTTCTCTTATTATTACCACAGACATATGATTACATTCAAGGAACTATGGGCACAGATTCAGTCATGGAATGAATCTTTGTTACTTTGGCAACCTGTGACCCAACAAAGCCAGTCATGAAAGCACAGGAACTCTATGGTGGCTTTCAGTGGAAATGGCAGGGGGAGGGCACTAATTACCATCTTCAAAAAAACAGTGTCCTTCTAACAATCCAGTGGCAATTTCAATCCAATCCAATCCAGTGTCTTCTGTCTTTAAAAGTAGCATCATGATTGTCATCCCATCTACTTCTTCATCATCAAGCATAACAATAGAATAACAAAACAAAATTTCCAGCTTAAGAAATGAATAAAACAAAGCAACCAAACACACACTTTCTTAGTCAACAGCATCCATTCTACTGTCCATGGTGAGACAAAATAAATCTGCTGCTGTGTTGCAGTTACAGAAGGAAATGGGTACAACTTGAAAATATCCTTGTTCTCATTAGTCAACAAAGTTTTTCTGCTGATTCAGCCAAGGCTACACTCTGTTAAAAATTGACAAGGGAACCCATTCTATCAGTTCTGCACAGGGATAAGATTCTCCTCAGGTTGTTTCTAATGCAGGATCCAAGAGTGGCTGTTGAAGACCTTGTACTTGTTTCAACCCATTTCTTCCCTTGCCTGTGTGTCCCGATTGCAGACTCACACAGGCAGCAGGCAAGGGAAAACTCCCAAGTTGTCTGAGCAGATCAAAGCACAGTTCCAAAGTTCAGGCACTGATTAGGCAACACTCACAGCTTCAAGTCCAAAGGGATATTCCAAAAACAAGTCCACATGAACAGACCAAGGTCAGAGACAAGCACATCAGTTCCAAACACAGCAGCAAGGTCAGTAGTAAGCAGACACATTGCTTCCACACAGACCCTTCCTTCTCTGCTACTTTTAAGCCTTACACTGCTCAGCTGCTTGTGCTGCATCATGCACCTGCCAGCTGTCTCAGTCCTGCTCCTGCAAGCACTCATCATCACTAATGATGCTGGGCCGGTGCTGTGCTGCTAGCCTGGCACTGCACCTTCTGGCCTGGAGGGCTCTCCTAGCCCTCCTCCGACAGCACTCCCGAGGCTCTGGTGATGAAGGGGGAGAGTTGGCCTGTACCTGGCTTTCTGTTGCCAGCTCAGGGCTGGGAAGCTGAGGAACCGATGTGCTGGGACCTGGCTGTGGATCTATGTCTAATTCTTCACAGACAGCCTCCTCCTGCAGTGCCTATGTCACTGGCTGTGAATCTGGGTCAGGTTTGCCAGCTGCTTCTTCCTCAAAAGAGTCCTCTAAGTCTCTCTGCTCTGCTGGGCTGGGTTGGTCCATGACACTGTGATTGATAAAGCTAACTGGCTTTTCATAATGTTCAATATAGCATGATTTGAACTACAAAGCATTCCAAAATAAAACTAATTTCTTGACCCTGGTGGGGTGAAGGGTGGGAAAAGCTGCATGTCTAGTCATCCCTACTTATTTTATATGCTTGGTTCCCAAAACTTAGTATGTTCATGCTGAATGCCATCACTGTGCAGATCAAAACTACTGGAAATGCTCTTCATTTTGAATAGAGAACAAATTGTTGAGGGAATTATATGAGGCATTTGATTTGACACAAAATAGGCATCATGGGGAAGATAAGTTCAAATGATAGTAGTATTTTTAACAAATCTGCAATATAGACAACTCATACTAGCTTCTCAAAACTGGGAAACCTTTTATAGGAAGTAGAGGTGTCATAAATGTAATCTACTACGCTCCTGAAGTTGCCATATACACCTGTGGAAGTCTCCTTTAACTATAGTAATGTGCTAGTGCTACTATAATAGAGTGGTCCAATTCAACCAAAAGAATTCTATCAGTGTGACTAAAACTTCCTGAAGGCACAAAGAATGCTGAGATGTGAAGATATGCACTTCTGAGAAAGCCATTTTAAAAAGTGGGTCTGAATCTATTTAATGGAGGCAGTTCTGGGATTTTTTTTCCTGTCCTCCATCACAGCCTTAACTAGCATTTCTGTGAGCAGAGATGACATGACTCTGTCCCCAGTGGCACAATAAGAAGCAGAATCTATTATGAGTCATTTAAAGTAGTTTTATAATTAGTTGGTAACAAATAGAGATGGGCACGAACCGAAATATGAACCAAAATTAAGCACGAACCAGGCCGGTTCGTGTTTTGTGAACCAGGGTTCATCAGATCCCATTTCTGATGAACCACCACGAACTTTTAGGCTGGTTCGTTTGGTTCATTTTTTGGTTCGTGACTGCAGAAAGCCTGGTGCCAATCAATCAGTTTCCTAGGCAACAGGGGATGGACTTCCTGCAGACCTTCTGCTGACCCAGGAGTGACCTTCTGCTGACCTGGAAGTGATGTTTTTTTCTGACATGGGTGTGCCATTTTCACGAACCAGGGACAGGTTCATGAAAGTTTGTGGTTCGTGGTTCATGAAATTTGATGAACTACGAACCACATGGGTCAGGGTTTTTTCAGTTTGTGCCCATCTTTAGTAACAAATCGTAGAAAACTGTCAATATCTTCATGAGATTTCTTCTAGTTGTTGAAAATAACTTATATTTCAGGATAATTTAATATTCTGATCAATGTAAGTGGCTGTGATAATCAAATACTATTTACTTACCTCATAGTGCAATCATACAGCCATACATAGACCAATATTTTACCAACTGTTCCCATACCCAGTGATCATTTCAATGAAGAGCAGCTGTTGGTCCAGAAGATTAGGGAGAAACTGACATGGTAGTTTCTGTGTTGTTTTTCTTCCGTATGTTGACATTGTCATTGGTTTTCATCTACCTATTTTTTCTATTATTAATAATTATGTTCATTGTTTACATCATTTTATGGTGTTTATATACTTTTTTTGTACAGATTCTTCTTATATGTGCAATTTATTCACAACAGACCCACAAATAATGTTTAAAAATGTGCTAATTTTCAGCATAATCAGCATAAGGAAACAGAAAATGGGGAGAAAATAATGGCATGGGCTTATTTTTCTTTAGAGGACAGTGAAATTGAAATGTGGATATTTCAACCGAATGCGCAAGCTTGTAAAAACTGCTCTAACCTCAAGTTCTCTATCTTACAGTTCATATAATGGTGTTCATTCAGATAGGCAAAGATAAACATTCTTCCCGGGCTTCCTACCTTTTCATTTAGAAGATAGCAACATCCACGTAAATTGTATATTTAAAGCAATGCAGTAGAGAAGCTCATTCATATTTATTTTATATCACTACTTCAACATCTTTGTGTCACTTACAATAATGTTTCAAATTCAAGATTGCATCTAGAGGAGAGACAGGTTTCAGCTTTGGGGAAGGGAAGGCTACAACAAAGAGAAGGAAAGTGCTCAAGAGGTCTTGGTAATGCATTTATTTTTCACCCATTTTCTCATTAAGTTCCATTTACTCAAGAGAAAACCCTTTAATTAAAAGAACTTTAACTTAGCCATGAAATTTCATAAGGAAAATGATTAATTACTATCAGTAATCATTACAAATCATCATGTCTCTTTATTTAAACAGAAAACCAAAAGAGATCTAATGAATAATACATGTGAGGGGGGAAATCAGCTTTAAATATAAAGTCAATGTTGAGCATTTTTGTAAGTAGGTTGATTTTTTTTTATTTTATAACTAATAATTACACAATTGCTTGATAATCCTTTAATTTGGTTGATGGAATGCTTATGATTTTAGAGGGAAATGTACGCAGTGAATCTGAATCCAAATATATTCCATTTGAAGTAAACATTTTGGTCACAATTTGTGTTTATGGTTTTCTGACCTTGGACATGTCTTTCCAGCTTCTCTTTGTGGAATTGAAGAATGGAAAAGTGATCCCATAGTGGACTTGGCTCCTTAAAAGTGTTCAGTGATTCTGTGGTTTCTGGTGGTGGTGGTGGTGGTGAATGCCCTCAAGTCATAGCTGACTTATGATGATCCTTGGTGGGATTTCCATGGCAAGAGACTAACAAAGGTGGTTTTCGTTGGAGGTGTCCCATCCAATTACTAACTAAGGCCGACCTTGCTTAGCTTCTGAGTTCTGACAAAATAAGGCTTTCCTCAACTATCCAGGTCAGGGCTCTGTGGTTTCTAGAAAATGCTTATTAGGGTTGCCATCTGACTGACTTTTGAGATGAATCTAAACATGAGAGAATGTTTCCATTTTGTTTCATTTTATATTTTTGTCAGTGGTTTCAGTTTTCTGCTTCTGTGTTTACTTGAGTCAATACATTTGTAATGTGTACATGTCAAGTGAATTTTTATACTCAATTCATACCACATTTATTCAGACAATTAGGCTTGCCAAAGTATTTTGACCACTCCAGGTTTCTACCAATCTTCTACCAGGTTTCTACCAATCTTTCTTCTGTACTCTTACTGTTTCCTCAAAGACCATCTGTATTAATAACTTAGAGTCAAGCTACAAGTGACGCCTTACACAGGTTGGACACTTGTCAGCTTACCTCAAGTTTTGATGGGAAATGTAGGCATCCTGGTTTTACAGCTAGGCTCTTCATTACAGCTGCAAGACAAGGATGCCTACATTTCCCATCAAAACCTGAGGGTAGCTGACAAGTGTCCAACCTGTGGCAGGCGCCACTTGTAGCTTGGCTCTTAGTTGATTAATGCCATGAGCACACATGGTGACACCAATAACTGTCCCCTAAATTATAAATAAACGATTAAAAGGTGGAAGAAACAGTATAGTGACCAAAACATCATCAGTGCACAGTGGACTTCAAAACAACTATTTTTTCTTCTGCCCACCTGAACAATTTGTCATAACTATAAATCACAATGTGCACACCGTTACTCATCCCAGATTAGCAAGACACATTGTATACTTGGTGAATGCTTACAACTAAGTAGTTGAGCACGAATATAGTGTAGATCCAGGGGGTGGGGGGAATATTGTTTCTCCCTTAGTTTCTGTTGATTATCAGTGCCAGAGTAAGTAAAAAAGAAAGAGAGAGAGAGAAATTCAAGACAGGGAAAGACCAAATAAACACATTATTTCTGTTAAAATAACAGCTTTCATTTTGCAATAAAACTACTTCTGTTTGCATAATAGAGATAAATTTCAATAATTTTAATGGAGGAATAAACAAGAAATTACTGTTTTATCTGAAGTCTTATGTTGATTTGAAATATGCATTATTCCAAGTGAGTAAAATATTACTCTTTTCAAATCTATAGACATCACAACAAATTTATTAAGTGGCCACTAATATATTAGGTTGCATGCCAAAACTTGTAACATGTCAACATGTGTTTTTGTTTCTTAGGCTCTTATATCTTTAATTCATCATGTGAATAGCTTGGAGGGTCTTATTCAGATCCATTTTATAAACTGTGTTACCAGAAAATTGTACTCTGGGCTTTTGTTTATTTAAAGAATATCACCGCTGAATTTACAAGCAAACTAGTTAAAGGAAAGCCTTTGGGGAAATGTAGTAAATTAAAAATGAAAGCACAATGAGCAGAATATGGAATATATAACAAGTAAAATCTCATAAAGGAGTGTGCATTTCAAGATTTATCTAAATCAAGTGCAGTTTCTGTAAATATATATAGCATAATGAACAAATGATTACAGAGTACAATGCTCGTAAACCATATTATTGTACCATATGTGACAACTGTTTTCAGTGTTTGAAGCTCCCGAATAAATAAGTTGTTTCCAAAAAGCAAAATTATGCCATTTAATCCCAGCTAATTGCCCCAATACAGAGAAATAACTACATGTGGAAGTAGTTGGTGTGTCACTTACAGAATCTGGAAGTGTGGTCTATGTCCAGATTCACATCATAAATAATGCTCATCTGAATGCAGATTGTATTGCACAGGGATATATGCTTGAACATGCAATCAAATGTGCTTGCACGTTCCCATTCTGCCACACCTAATCTCAAACTTATTTGTGAGGAGAGTGGGATTGGGGAAATGCAGGTCTTTCCATTGGCCTCAGCCATCCAATTCAAGCCTACGTTTAGTCTGATTTGGAAACATTAAACATAAGAGGCTAAATCCATTTGTACAAAAACATGAAAAAATTTCCATCTTATTCACTATACTAATATGAATATAGGTGTTGTGGCCATAATGTATAGTAGCTCTGCCCTGTGTAACAAAAGCAAACTGAACTGAAAGGCATCACATTTGAATGAAGAGAAACAAAACTATGTAATAGCAAAGAGGGCCTGTTAAAAGCTGCCTTGAGAGCACTGGGTTGTATGATATAAATATTTTAAATGCACTTCCCTGGATGCTGAGAGTAGGGCATCCACTGAAGACCATAATAGCTTTATCCCCTCCATGCCACAGCAATCACTGCTTATACCATCTGGGTGCACTGTATTGCATCCAGAGCATTCACTCTAAGGGAAAACCCACTATCTCCTGAACATTATGTTAAAGTATTTAGCAGGCAGCTTCCCCCCAAGATCCAATATACTTTTAATTTATTTTTTAACTTTATTTATAGCCAGACTTTCTTACTAAGACTCAAGGCATATAACAAAATTTAAAACCACCCAATAGGCATAGTATAAAACATAATAAAGAGCATAAGAAGACAGGATTACAAAGTTAGAAAACAATGCAGGGGACATGACATATAAGAAATGCAAAAACTGGATTACAGAAATCAGATTTTTTTAAAAAAACACGAGAATGCATACAATAAACAGGACCATAAAATATCGTTCTTGTGCTTTATAAAAGCATTATCCTGTAACAATTCCATTTTATTACAGTCTTGTTCTTATCATAACAATGTTCTCCTGAACAATCCTGTTTTACACATGCTGATAGAAGTGTGGAGTCTTCCTGGTCTCCCTATGCAGGCCATTCCACAATGTGGGAATCACAACAGAGATTGCTTGGATATGGGCAGCTGCTGAGCTTACCTATTTGCAGAGTGGCACCTTCAGCAGACTTTGCTCAGATGAGTGCAGTAGTTGGGTTTATTGGGAGACATCAGTCTTAGGCCATGAAGGGTTTTGTAGGTAACAATTAATAGTACCTTGAATTGCACCTAGAAACTAATTGCTAAGCAACAGAGGGACTGCAGAATAGGTATAATACTAACATGTATACTCTGTCAACTTCCCAATAGTAATTGAGCTGTGGCATTCTGTACCAGCTGGAGTTTCTGGATTGTCTTCAAGGTCAGATCAGCACATTCAAGGAAGGGAGCATTCTTCTAAATGAAGATGGTAGAAAACATCTTTGGCACTGAATTAACCTTCTTCTCCAGCAATTATTCTGGGTACAGTATAACCCCTAGTGAGTCAGGAAGGTCAATAGATTGTCATCAAATGAGGAAAGCACAATATTCTCCGAGACCTCAGCCTTCCCAACCAGCCAGAAGACCTCTGTCTTTTCAGGATTGAGTTTCAGTTTGTCTAATCCTGTTTCTTGTATGCTCATCTTCATTCTACCAAAGAGGTCTGGGCACCAGGCAGTAGGGTGGAATGATGTAGGGAAAGGTTTATGGTAATAACAACATTCAGTTTATATACTGTCCTTTAGGACAACAACACCCACTCAGAGTGGTTTTCAAAGTATGTTGTTATTATCCTCACAACAATCACCTTGTGAGGTGGGTGGGGTTTAGAGAGCTCTGGGAGAGCTGTGACTGACCCAAGGTCAGCCAGCTGGCTTCAAGTGGAGGAGTGGGGAATCAAATCTGGTTCTCGAGATTAGAGTCCCACCACTCTTAACCATTACACTAAACTGGCTACAGTAGTGACTTCATTATCCTATTCATATTTGAATTATCTATGATCTCTAGGCACATGGTAGCCTAGTAAGGACTACAGTGGAAAGTGCTGGAAATGTGAAAATGCAAATGCAATATGTGTGATGGACATGCAAGAGAGAGAGAGGAAATATTGGATAGAAGTACATGAAGAAATGCCAACTATACTTGTCAGTTCTAGGAATGGCAGTCCATGACAGGTAGATACCCAAACCCCTCACAGCAAGTACTCCAGGGTCTTGGTTGAAAAAGTTTTATTACATAGATCCATTAAGTTCACAGGTCCTTCACAGATGCATAGGAATTGGCAGGAATGAGAATACATACAAATGCACTTTGATATAAAGACTAGGATTCCCCCTCCCCTGGGGCAGTTAGCAAAAAGGTGTGAAAGTCCCCATTCTCATGAGAAACACAATACCTTTGTCTGGCCAGGGAAAGCCAGCAGATTACAAGGAATTCAACTCCCCGTCTCTTGCGGAGAGTTACATTTTAGTACAAGGTCATGCTGCAGAGATAACAGTCTTAACATTAATACTTTCAGTTTAAGGCAGGCTCAAGATGGCATGAATCTAATGGTCACAGTACATGAGCATAATAGGATAGCATATGAATACACAGTATGGGCATAATCATGGATAAATAGTATGCAGACAGGACATTATGATCAAATCAATACAGGGAACAGAGAACATATGAATAGGATGGATAAATGGTATGCAGACATGACAATACTGAAGTTGCCCTCCTAGTCGGAATGAAGAGACAGACACAGGTGTTGGATCTAAGGACCACTTTTATTAATTAACCTCAACGACAACATTAACCATAACTGCAGCAAGGGTAAAGTGGTACAGGCCAAGCCATGGGGTCCTACCTAGACCTCCACCTTGGCCTGCCTGGGTGAGCCCCAAAGCCCCGGGTGTGAGCCCTCCATGTGGATGGCTAGGAGACCTGGCCAGCCAGGCAAATTGGTTGCCCCCTTTCAAACTCCTAAGCCTCAGCCGTACAGCAGTAAGGTAAGGACTTGCACGTGGGGTTCCACCAAGCAGCCGTCACAAGCAGTACCAGCTGCTCCTAGCAGACCCCTCTTCCCTACCAATACGGAATGCCAAGGGTGCTCACCGGCCTGCTATTTCTAACCAAACTCCATCCTGCCAACACAAGAGCCAAGCCTCTGCTTAGGCCCGAGTGCCCCACTAATGGCCTAGAGCCAACCTAAGCTCTAGCTGCAAGTTGTTGAGGAATATCTCATTGCCGGTTTCCAACAGGTGCACCCTGTCACCCTGAAAGAGGTTTATATAACACAACAAACCAAGGCTCAATACAGTCAAAACCCAAAAGGTATAATTCAATTTTACATATTATAAAGTGCAAAAGTGCTACAATTTCATATATACATGCAAAAAGTCATAGAATTACAAAAGTGCATAAGTACAGCGTCCATTCATTAATCAGTGTAAACTAATTACAAAATACAGATCTTCAATTGTCCGGAAACAATCCAATGAATTAAAGTGCAAATGCTACAATTAGTAAGGAGAAGTCGGTAGGTAGGAGATCGTGCCGCCAGAATGTTGCAATGACAGTCCATAAAGTCAATTATATATACAGAAAGAGCGCCGACGGGGGTTTGCAGGCAAAATGTAATTAACCCGTTTCGTGAGGACCACTCCTCACTTCCTCCTGGGCGTAAGATCTTTCGGACTGAACGTACTGTAATGAAAAAAACACAATCCACAAGCTTGCTCATAATTATAAGCGACTAACAATATATAATTGCAAAGGAAAAAAACTTACAGTGTGTTGTGAGCACAAAAAACAAGGTCTCCCACCGTTCCTCCACAAACGTGATTCACGGACATGCAACAAAGAAAGGACTACTGCTAATTAAATCTCCACAAAGGGGAGGGGCCAGAAATCTATGGAGGATCTTTGCAAGGGTCCCAAAACTTACAGAAAACACGAAAAATCAATCTCTGAATTTAAGCCATTTGGTGCCAAGGAGTTTAAACCAAAAATCCATTTGGATTCCAAACGTAGCAGCAATTTTGTCTGATCCAGAGCGAAGGGGCAGTCCAAATGATCAATTACCGAGACTTTGAAGTCATTTGCAAGATGTTTCTGCTCATAAAAGTGGGTTACGAGGGGTGCCTCCCACACTAAATTCCTAATTCTAGACAGGTGTTCTTGTATCCTGACTCTTAAAGGGCGCGTGGTACTTCCTATGTACAATAAGGGGCACTTACACTGAATGACGTATATCACGTTGTGTGACTTACAGTTCGAAAAGAAATGTGTGTGGGGGCGATGATCAGGGATTATTTGTTCTATTTTTACCATGAGGCTACACACGCTGCAAGAGCCACATGTGAAATGGCCCAATGGCAAATTGCTTGAACAGGGGCTGCCGGAAAATTCAGATATCATTACAATGTCTCCAATTGACCGCGTGCGTCTAAAACCAACTGATAGCCCCAGTTCACATCCTTTGATGCCACTGATAATGTGCCAGTGCTGTCTAATGATAGCAACTATCTTCGGGGCCAATGGTGTATACTCCAAGCCCCATTTAATTTTGCTATCCATCCTCCTGTGTCTTGGTGTTAATAAGTCAGACCGGTCAGTGGCATCTGAGGCTCGTTTGGCTTGTTCTATGACGTACTGTGGGTACCCTCTTGCTGCAAAACTATCTTCTAAAGCACGACCACTAGATCTATAAAAACGTGTGTCGGTAGAATTCCGTTTTAGCCGCAAGAACTGTCCCAAAGGGATATTATCCTTTAAACCCCTCGGGTGAAAGGACTGATATTGCAAATAGGAACACCGGTCCGTAGGTTTTCTATAGGGGCGCACGGCCAGTCTGTTGTTCTCCCGATAAATAGTGACATCCAGAAAGTCTAGATTACTATAGCTCCCATTCCAGGTGAACTTAATATCGGGGTGTAGGGAATTAAACCAGTTCCCCAAATCATCAGCCACATCCCCACGTTTTAGCAGGACAATCACGTCATCTATGTATCGCCGATAAAGGATAATTAAATCTATAAATGGATTTCTCTCCTCCTTAAACACCCATTGATTTTCTAAAGTGGACATAAAGATATTCGCAATGCTGGGGGCAGCAGCGCATCCCATGGCCACCCCCTTCAACTGGAAATAGTAATTATTATTAAATCTAAAATAATTCTTTTCCAGGATAATGTCCAAGATGTTCAAGAGAAATGGGGTAGAGGGATGTTGGTCATCTCGTAATAGAAGAGCATCCTGTACCACCAATCTTGCCTCATCATGCGGGATGGAAAGAGGTTGGCAAATTCGGCCCTGATCCTGGGGTGTGGTACATACACCCCCAAACCCTCACCCAGGGCTTTTTGAATGGCCCTATTGGCCTTCATGCGAGCCTGCTCAATAGCCTGACAGTTCTCCGCCTCACGCCAAACCCTCTGAGGCAACATGGCGGACCACATGACCAGCACTCCAGGCCACCGCTGGAGTATTTCTTGCAAATCCCATTTCGCCTGCAGTGAAAGAGCCCTGCCATGAATAAAGCCCAGGTAATTCCCACCCAAATGAATGACTAATATATGGGGTACAGGGCCCCGCCGCTCCGTAAAGAATGGCAACAAACCGGGCCACCGAAGGCCACGATGACCTTGCCACTCCACTGCTGCCCATTCAGACAAGCCAAGCTGGGACCTGACTCGCATCCTCCTGGCTTGATGAGAAGTCCAAAACACCATACTGTGCCCGCAGATCAGAATCCATCGTTTCTCCATGCGAGACACAGCACCTAAGGAAACATCATTAGTAAAATCTTTAAAACCGGGTGAGAGGGCGAACGTAGGATCGGTAGGCAGACAACTTCCACCTGCCAACACCCTGAATAGCCTGCACCAAATACCCCATGGCCGCTGCCGTGGAAGCAGCCACAATCCTAAAGAAATGGGTGCCGAATTTGACGCCGGCCAACCCCAATCTGGCCAGTGCCTTCTCAGACACTGCACAGAACTGGTAGCGCATCAAGGGTAACCCATCCTCAGGCTGGAACAAAACCCAGCGGTTGTCACCCCGCACCCGTAGGTACTTGCGGAGAGCCCTAACCGGACACAAACCCGGGTCCGCACAGGTCCCAAGGTTAACAACCGCCCCTTTCTGCTTCTGGTCAGTCTTGGACCTATGAATTGTGAGGGAAACCCCACTATCCTTCATCTTAACGTCCTGGGCCAACAAGGCCCGGCCAGACCTATCTGTATTCAACTGGACCACCAGTTCACTAACTCAGAGTGCACCAAAAATGCTACCAAAGCTGCTGCATGAAAGAGCTTAGCCTCAAAAGCCGAGGTGCAAATGTCACCCCAGGCCTCGATAAGCCCCTTCAGGAGTAGAGGAGAAATAGGCTCCCGAGGGTCAACACGGACCACGGCCTCTCGTGACCAGCCCTCTAGCATTTTGTGAACACGGAAGTCTCCTGTGGCCTCAGAAAAACCCTGTGCCTTGCTCATGAATACCAAGGCTGCCAACTGGCCCCGAATAGACTTAACCACTAACCCGCGACCCTTCTGATGCACACAAAATTGTAACAAGTGTTCCACAGGGATGGGCCACAGCTGATGCAGGCCCATATCCCTTCTGAACACACCAAATTGCCCTACCTCTCTGTCGTAGGCACTCTGAGTGCTGGGAGCCAACGCCCGCCTTACAGCCCCGAATACCTCGGTCTCCCAAGCTGCCATAACTCCAGGGGCATCTGTCCTGGCACAGAGTTGGCCTCCGGGGCAAGCTGCCAAAACCGCTCCATCTGTTGGCGAGACAAAGCGTCTGCCACACCATTACTCACCCCAGGAACGTGCTTGGCCTTAAATAAAATGTTCCACCGGAGACACAACAACGTAAATGCTCTAACAAGCCTCATGACCTGGCCAGATTTTGAAGTCGAGGAGGTGACCACATGTACCACCACCAGGTTATCACACCAGAGGTGGACAACATGGTTAGCCAACTCCCTTCCCCACAGGTGGAAAGCCACCAGAATGGGGAAAAATTCCAAAAAGGTCAGATCCTTGTCCAACCCAGAGGCATGCCAATCAAGTGGCCAGATCCTCACGCATCCCCCTGGTAACCTTAAGGTGGTGATGGTGAGCCCGAAGTGATGACATGGAATCACAAAGCCACCGCAAAAAGGCCCTACCAGGGGCAATTGCTTTGCAAGCAAAATTCAGGTGCCCCACTAGCTGCTGCAGCTCCAAAAGTGACACCTTTCGCTTATACCTGAACTCCAGGAGCCTGCCCTTAAGGTTAGCGACCTTCTTGGGGGGGAGTCTAAAACACTGATTGACTGTGTAGAGTTCTATGCCCAGAAACATCAACACCTGAGAGGGCCCCTCAGTTTTCTCGTGCACCAAAGGAACGCCCAGCTCATCAGCCAAATGTTCAACAGGTGAGCACACTGCCCCAACCCCGCCATCCTAACGAACAAAAAATCATCTTAATAATGCACGGAGTCGTGAGTACGTGCCCTGCGCTGTAATTCCCATTCTAAAAATGAGCTAAAGCATTTGAATTCCACACAAGAAATAGAGCAGCCCATGGGAAGAGTCCAGTCCATGTAAAACTTCCCCTCAAACGAAAACCCCAGGAGCTCAAAGTCATCGGGATGGACAGGGAGAAAATGAAACACAGACTTGATGTCGCTTTTCACTATCTCGGCCCCCTTCCCACAGCGACGCACTACTCTGACTGCCTGGTTGAATGATGTATACCGAACAGAGCATAACTGCTCAGGAATAGCATCATTCACCGACCCCCCCTTGGGGAAAGAGAGGTGATGAATCAGGCGAAACTTAATCGCTAGAATGTTCACTTGACTTTACTAGTGCTCTGTCTTTACTAGAGATGGGTACAAACCAAAATATGAACCAAATTTCATCACGAACCAATGGTTCGTCAGAGCTCATTTCTGATGAACCACTACGAACTTTAGAGCAGTTCGTTTGGTTCATTTTTTGGTTCATCACTGCAGACAGCCTGGTGCCCATCAATCAGTTTCCTAGGCAACAAGGGTTGGGGTTTCTGCAGACCTTATCCTGACCTGGAAGTGACCTTATGCTGACCTGGAAGTGGTGATTTCCTGGCCCAGAAGTTACGTTTTCACGAACCAAAACGAAACAGTTTGTGAACCAGGGCAGGTTTGTGAAAGTTTGTGGTTCATGGTTCGTGAAATGTGATGAACCACGAACCGCATGGTTCAGTTTTTTTCTGGTTTGTGCCCATCTCTAGGCTTTACTGGTCTTTGGGACAATTTTAATACTGCATCTTACCTTATATTATCAGCTTGCTTTAAAATGGAAAAGCATAATACAAGAGCTCCTTTTCATGTACATGGACTGGTGTGATTGCGGCAGCCATTGCTGTTGTTTCCTCACCAGTCCAAATTCTTGTAAATATTTTTGTTCAAGTGATTTTTCTTCTTCTTGGCCCATGAGAGGTGTGCAAATTATATGCTATGTAAACTTGACACCAGGAAGATATCTATCTCTGCTTCTTAAAAAGGTCTTCAACATATTTCTTACTAAATGTATGATAACTCCCATCACTGGTATGCAATTAAACTGAAATCAAACAGAAAATGAATAATCAAAACAAATGTAAATCATGCTGTTGTCTACCAAGTTTCAGATTTTGTCTCAAATGGATAAAAAAGTGATCCCCCCACCCACCTTCCAATCAGGAAAGAATAAATTTTCAGCAGAAGAGAGAATATGTCAAACAGTTCTGCTCTGGAAGCGGTGCCTTATTTTTTCTGCCCTTTTGTCTGAAGTAATATTATTTTTTACAAGGCTGCTTCTTTCCCTTAGATGAGCTTGGCCAACACTTTGAGGACACTGACAAGTGCTGTGAATGTCACTGGTGCAGGAAACATATTGTGACAGTGGCTGACTTTAAGGCAATTTTGATGTGTGGTTTCAGTACTTCATCTGTACTTTATCTTCTTCTCTTCTTTTGTCAGGCATGGTCCATAGTTTTGTTTTTCCTGCTGTTTTCATGGATTCCTCTATAATTGAACACACTTGACCTTCTGAATGTTTCTTTGCATGGACACTTCTTCAAGCTTTCCACAAGACAATGTCAACAACAACAACAAAAAATTCAACTTTTAACACTAGATTGTATCTAAGTAGTTATTCTGTTGGTGAAACAAGAAGGAGGCAGCTCGCTTTAACCACCAAAAATCTATGTTGGGAATCATGTTAAATGGTCTTATAAAAGAAGGGAATTAGGCTTCATTAAGTAAAAAAGCTGGCTGGATCCAATTCATCATGTATAATTCTCCTGCCCTTGCACCTTACTCCAAGGTTTACTCATCAGACTAATGCCTACCTCAAGAACCATTATGCAGGCAGATTAGATTAGCTTCAGCCTAGTACCAGAGCTTACTCAGTGATGGTTCTGAAGAATTAGAAAGGCCTTCACATTATTAGAATTTTTATGGCAGCTGGCTTTCTATAACAGTGACTTAAAGCCTATGTTGGGTTGCCAAGTCTTCCACTATGGTGAGAGAAATCCCACTAGCAATTCTTCCTACCACCACTTGTAGTGGTGGCAGAAGAAAAACGTAAAAATTGCTATCAGACTGAGAGCATGATGTCACTTCCAAGGAAAAGCCAGAGGTGATATCACACCTCTCTAGGAATCACCGTAAATCACCGGTACACTACTGTGTGCCTAGTGAATAGTTTTTATGTCTAAAATGTCATGTTAATTTCTTATGGTTTGTTTCATCATTGTCTTAAGCTCTGTATTGTCTTCTGTTTGTATTCAAGTGTCTGCAATCCATACCCTATTGCAGTGTTTTTTTAATGTTTGATCACATTGACCTACATTGTGTAATCTGCCTGGAGTCTCAGTGAGAAAGATGGACTTTAAATAAATAAATAAACATTGCATCTTTTTCAGGCATGGCCTTACGTCTTTTTGTAAGAAAGGTGGGCTAACAATTATCTTAAATAAATAGTCTAATTACATATCTTCATATGTGCAAGAAAGACACTGTCATATGCTGTTATGAAAAGGAAAAATGTTTTCATACTCATGTGAAATAACCAGTAAAGTAATTTCATCTATACATGCATAGGATTCACAACTGTAACTTTAATTTCTTTGTTTCTGAGCCAAAATAAGAACAAAAAATGTTATGAAGCACAACACAGAGTACTCTTGTGGTAGAAAAAGCTCTGCTGGCTGAAGAAGAAAGAGAGGAAATTTTACCCCAGTTCCTGTCCACTCTGTAGTCCCCCCTGTGCTATGTGACTTTTCTTTTCAATGCTCCCCCCTGTCCTATCCCTGGAAATGCCTCTGCTTCCTTGAATCCCTTGTGTTCATGGTTCATGGAACACAACCCAAAGTATTGGGATGAATAATAACAAGAACAATAACAACATCTGATTTATATACCATGCTTCAGGGCAACTTAACACCCACTTTGAGCAGTTTATAAAGTATATTATTATTATCCCCACAACAAACACCCTGTGAGGTGGGTAGGGCTGAGGGTCTCACCACATGAGACAAAATACACCTGAATTACATGGGTAATTTGAGTGTATTTTGTAATTCAAGTGTATTTGAGTGTAATTCAAGTGTATTTTGTCTCATGTGGTTTGACCCTGAGAGGGCTCTGGAAAGCTGTGACTGACCCAAGGTCACCCAACTGGCTTCAAGTGGAGGAGTGGGGAATCAAACTTGGTTCTCCAGATTAGAGTCCCATCATTCTTAACCACTACACCGAACTGGAATATCCACATAAAATTAATATTGTCCTTGTGTTGCATCAAGAGAGCACTCTACAGTCTACAAGCATATAGATATTGTGGTGAATAGGCTCTATACAAACATTCACTTACATCTTACACACACGTGTATGAGAGAGAGAGATGTACTGGTGCCATGTGTTCTCCATACTTCTTGAAGTAAAGTGTACACATGACTTAGAAGTATGATGTTGATAATCAACCCCAATAATTTCCTTCCTTTTGCCCTATTTGGGGAATGTTTACAGACTAATTACACATAGTATGGTATATAAATGTAGGACTTGGTTTGGAATGGAATGAAAAACACTGGAACCAATGGAGCTCAGAGTAATTATTATGAGATTTTAAGTGTCGGAATTATCTAAAAATGTAGAGGACATCAAGGTCACTTGTGCTAAATACTTTAGGAAATATTAAAAAATAGTATCACATTATTCATGCTATTAATCAAAACCCTAAAAGTGGTAAGCGTTGGAGAGGGGACAGTATGTGCTTGTTTTATTATTTTGCATACATTTATTTCAAGATAAATAACATTGTTATTAAAGAAATGGTCCATCACTTTTGAAAATAAATTATGTCTAATAAATTAGTACATCCATCTTTTATTACCCTGGCCCACAGGTATGGACTAATTCTGGAAGTTCCCCATTGTTAGGCTGTGAATTATGTGTCTGTTCAATATGAGTTTTTCTCAATTTGGTCTGATAAAATACATTAACTATGGAGTGCTGCATAATAGCCTATTTTGCCCATTATGTAGCAGTAATGGAAAATGCTTAGCAAAAATAATTTGTTATGCACTGAGAAGGCTTTTTTTGCACAGGAAAGATATAACTGAGGAATGGTAAGTGGAGCATTTTACTGGGCTACCTACAGATACAGCTAAACTAACAACATAGTCCCATGGCTTGTTCATAGCTGTCCATCTGTGATAGGTTTGCTGCATTCTTCTGGATCCAAAGCTCTGGCAAAGTGTCCTCACCATGATCTGTTGTGAAAGTTAAGTGAGTGATAGGGAGACTCAAATTTGTTCGACATCTCAGTCCCATAGGAAAATAATGGAATTAACTTGGTGTGCGGCATTACTGCCAGAAGTGTGCATAGCTTGCCTCCCTATGACATCTGCCTACTCCAGAGATGTTGTATGTTCTTGCTTTTTTTGGTCAGCATAAATTCCCCTTAGCCTCCATATTTCCAGATTTTAGCCTGAAGAAAGGAAAATTATTTATGGTGGCTTGTGCTTAGTATATGACAGTGCCACCATAATCTAGTCCATTATTATTTGGGTGGTCTTGGAAAATCAAAAAGAGGCTGAAATAAATCTGTCACATTTCAAACAAATGTGAGAACTGTTGAAATAACAGTTACATCCTTGGGAGTGACCCCAAAATAAAAGGCTTTACAATCAACTGCTAATCAACATGACTATGAATTGGATATACCGATTCATGAACACAAGGATCACAGATCTTTTGCATGTTCCTCTCCTCACAGCAGTCCTTCCCTACTATGGGAACATCACAGGACCCATGTGGACAAAAAAACTGGTGGGCTCCTGTGGGTAGAAAGAAGGGGGATAACTGCATTATTCTCCCTCCTCTATGAGTAGAACAGCACTGATGGGAAAAGAAGAAAGAGCTGCACAGGTCCCACAATCCTGAAAATTAACTTTAACAGGGTTCAAAAGGACATCTAGGGTGAGAGAAATGTGGTAAATAGACATGGGCACGAACCAAAAAAAAATATCGAACGAGTGGATCATGGTTCGATGCAGACCATGATCCCAAATTCCTGAACAGCAACAACCATCTCCCATCCCCGAACCCGGATCGTGGATCGTGAATCGTGGATCGTGGAAAATGCAGTGGGGTGCACCGCTGTTCCTAGCGATACAGGAATGGTGGCTGATGCCAGCAGCTGCTGGGCCTGGCAGGCATGGGGAGGAGGCAGGGGGTCAGCCCACTCACTGGTGGCACCCCCCATGTGCCCACCTGCCAGGCCAAAGTGGAGCGCCTTGGTATTCCCAGTGAGGGCAGGAACGTGGTTGAGGCAGGGCAAGGGGTCTGGCCGCTCGCCTGCGACACCCCCCATGTGCCCACCCAACAGGCCAAAGAGGAGCGCACTGGTATTCCCGGCGTGGCTGGGAGAGGACATGTCATTTGGACAGGGGGCCTGATCCCCCAGCAAGTGAGGGTCCTCATCCGAGGGTCCCACTGAGGAACAGGGCAGCAACAGCTGACAGCACCCACCTTCCTGCCTTGCCAGAAAGGACGGGAGGGAGAGGACATGTCATTTGGAGGGGGAGGGGGAAGATCCACCAACAGCCATGAGGCCTCCTCTGAAGCACCCACTGAGCTACTCTGTGGCGGCAGCCAACAGTACCCACCTTCCTGCCTTGCCAGAAAGGATGGGAGGGAGAGGACCTGTCATGTGGGAGGTAAGTGGGAAGACCCCCCTGCAACTGCCAGGCGAAAGTGGAGCACGCTGGTATTCCTGGTGCAGGCTGGAAGGAAGGTGATGACGGCAGCCGCTGGGCCCAGCAGGCATGGGGAGGCGGCAACGAACCACCTCCCCTTTAGGGGGCAGGGGGTCTGTCCGCTCGCCAGCAGCACCCCCCCATGTGCCCGCCAGACAGGACAAAGAGGAGCGCGCTGGTATTCCCGGCGTGGGTGGGAGAGGACGTCATTCAGACAGGGGCCTGATCCCCCAGCAAGCAAGGACATGTCATTAGGAGGGGGAGTGGGAAGGTCCAGCCACAGCTGCGAGGCCTCCTCCGAGCATCCCACCGAGGAACTCTTTGGCAGCAGCCAGCATCACCCACCTTCCTGCCTTTGCAGAGAGGACATGACTGGTCGTGGCGGCATTACCCATTCACCCCTGCCCAAAGGAGACAGCTGCTGCTGTTGGCAGGGGCCACCATGATGGACAATCTTATGTGCAACAGTAGTTGATCTGTCCCTCGTGGCCCAAAGCCGAAACATCATACAGCACCCTCAGTCCAGCCTTCATGGAAAGGGTGTGAGGGTGAGGGACCCATTCCCCCCTGCCCAGAGGGGGCAGCAGGTGCCCATGGAAAGGGAGGGTACCGTGCAGCACCACACTAACACCAGCAACAGCTCCTGAGCTGCCCCTCATGCCCAAAAGCAGTAGCAGCAGACCTAAACCAACTTCCTGCCTTCATGGAAAGGACATGTGACTGGTTGTGGGTCCCATTCCCCCTATGCACAGAGAAGACAGCAGGTACACATGGATAGGGGTGCACCATGCAGCTCAAACCTGTCAAGCTCAGCGCGAGCTGCTGAGCTGCCCCTGGTGGTCCAAAGCAGACAACACCCACCTTGTTGGCCTCATGGAAAGGGTGGGAGAGACACACTCCCCCCTGCTCAGAGGGGACACCAGGTGTCCATGGAAAGGGGAGGTTCTGCACAGTGCCACTCTCACATCGGCAACAGCGTCCGAGCTGTTCCTCTTGGCCAGAAGCAGCATCAGCTCGCAGCACGGCACCATCCTGCCCTCGCGGAAAGGAAGGGATGGAAATAGAGGTTGGGAGGCATCTGAGCAGATCCAGAGAGGGAGAGGTGTGAAGAGGGAAGGGGAACTTGACAGAGAGAGGAGGACAAAGGGTCACCATCCATGGAAGCAGCCCTGAGAACTGAGGGAGGCTTGAGCCCACTGTGGACGAGCTGGGCCGGCTACCACCCCAGGGTGGCTCAGACCCCGGGTAGGTCCAGGTCCACGGGAGGGTGCCCCAGTAGGTTGAGGTTTACTTTGATGAATGTCAACATGTCCACCAGGTCTGGGTGCAGACGTGCGTGGCGGGGACAGAAGAGGTCTCCCAGGTGGGAGAACACCCGCTCGCTCTGCACGCTGGTGGGAGGGCAGGAAAGGATGTTGGTGGCAACGATGGACAGTTCTGGCTATCGGTCCGATTTCCTCACCCAATACTGCAACGGGTTGGCATGGGGGGGGGGGCTCGGTGGGCTTCAGAAGGTACTCTTGCACCATGGCCCCCGCAGAGTCCTCCACTGGGACCCGCCCGCCGTGCTGCAGCCAACCACACTGCCCACCAACGAGGCCCACAGATTGAAGGTGTCCGTTGGGGTGCTCTTCCCTGGCGTGGCTCTCTTCCCACCTCCTGCCCCTCGCTCTCACCCTCCTACTCTACCACCTGCCCCTCGCCGCTGCCCAGTTCGTTCTCTCCTGCCCTCTGTCTCTGGAAACAGAGCACCACTCTGCGGAGCTCCTTTTTCCAGTGCTGCATATGACCCGCCTGCGTGGCGATGCTGGCGTTGATGCGGGGGTCACAGTGGGAGGCAAGTTGGTAGGGCGCCTCGTGGCGGGGAGGATGCAGGCATTCGGCAACGCAGGCCTGGATCCTCCAGACAAAGTCCCGGACCCTGGGGAGCAGCTCTTGCCCTTGCTGGAGCTCCTGGGCCAGAAACTGGTCAAGGCCGTGGATCAGACGGAGGACCTGACCCAGGCTGGCCTGGTAGGAGCACAAGAGCTCCGTGGCATCCTTGAATGGTTTCAGGATCCGGAACATCTGGGCAAGGACTCTCCAGTCCATGGAGCTGAGGCCCAACTCCTATCCGCTCCTCAGTACATTCAAAGAGGACAGGACGTCTTGCACAGCGCACCTCTACTCCACCAGACAACAGATCATGTCATAGGTGGAGTTCCAGTGGGAGGGCAGGTTCTGGAACAGTTGGCGCTCGGGGTCTCCTTCCTCCCTTTGCCTCTGGTGCAGCTCATGGGATGACTTGATGCTGCGGGAGAAGTGGGAAGCGATGTGACAGCAGCTGTCCAGCAGACTGCGCGTCCGCAAGGTTCCCTCATCCCAGCTGTCCCTCGGCTTGCTCCCCAGCCCAAGCATGTCCCGCATCACGAGGTGCAGCTTGTGCGCCATGCACACCAGGCCCAGGAGGGATGCCTCTTTCAGGGCTGCCAACATGTTGGCTCCGGCATCCATGACCATGAAGCCACGGACAAACCCTTCCATCCCGGACGTCCACTCAGAGCCGCCTTGATGGTGGCAGCGATGTTCTTGCCTGTGTGGACCTTGTCCATCCCCTGGGCCTGAAGGAGAACCTCCCTGTAGCCCAGGCTCAAGCTGGTCACCTTTTTACGGGTGCCAGATCTTGGCCTGGGGAGGTGGAGGTCCTCTGGTTGCCACCAGTGGGCAGTGATGGCCAGGTACCCATGATGGCAGCCGCTCCACAGGTCGGCCCATGAAGTGCACTGTTCTCCCTTGGGCAGCTGACAGGTCTCTGCGCACCATGTCTTGCACTGCCTCGTAAAGGGCGGGCACGACTCGACGTCCAACGGTGCACCGTGGAGAACTATGGGGCAAAGTGCTGGAGCAGCAATTGGAAGCCCACGCCCTCCATGACCGATAGGAGGAAGCCTCGCAGGGCAATCGCCTGCACCACCGCATGAATGCCCGCCTCCTGAGCCCTTGACCTCACCCTTTTCAGAGGCACCACCCCTGACTCCGATGGAACAACTTCCTCCAGGGAAGCCTGCCTGAGCCTTCCGCTCCCACCAGCCGCACCCTCAGGGCAAGGCTTCTTGCTCGGGATGCATTCCGGAGACCCTCCCACCAATCCCGGATCCAACGAGCTGGTGGCCCTCAGTCTCTTCCCGACAGATGTTTCGCTGCCCGAGGATGGAGAACCAAGGCTCAGGTGGTGCCTCTTCAGGTGCCGAGTCAGGGCCGAAGATGACAAGTGCTGCGGGTCATTGTGGCCCTCAAACACACAACACCGCACCACGCGGGGGTCATTACCAAGGGCCCGAAAGTGCCTCCAAACATTGAGGTTGAACTGTGGCCCACTTAAGGTTCCAGGGGAGGGAGGATAAAGGGTTTCTGCTGGATGTGCCACGGTGCTGGCAACGGAAGACGGAGTGGTGAGTGGGCTGCAGGCAGGGACAGCACCACCGGTAGTTTGGGATGGGGATGGGCTGGAGGTTTCCTTGAACCCAAACCATTCCTCCAAGGATCCCTCAGCCTCCTCCTCCCTAAAAAATTTTTGGAGTTCCTCTTCTGCTGCCGGCAAGACCTCTTCAGCCTACTCCACAGCCTCAACTGGTGATTTTGGGGGATCGGGAGTCTCTGCTGCTCCAGAGCCCTGCACAGCACTGCTTCCCGTGCTGCAACTGGGACAATCTCTGCACTTCCCCCCACGACCACTCTTGTCCCCCACCCGGAGCCTCATAGTGCCAGCAAACAACCACTGAGGAGAAGATGACACTGAGAGCCCTCAGCCGAGGTGCCCACAAAGCTTGGCCCCAGGGCCTGGCAGCAGACCTGGCACCAGAGAGAAGGAGGGACTAGAGCCCTAGCCCACCACTCCCACAGACCTGACCAGATCAGGCTCTGATCAATAATAATGTGAGCCCTCAGCCGAGGTACCCACTGAGCTTGGCCCCAGGGCCTGGCAGCAGCCCTGGCACCAGAGAGAAGGAGGGACTAGAGCCCTAGCCTACCAATCCCACAGACCTGACCAGATCAGGCTCTGATCAATAATAATGTGAGCCCTCAGCCAAGGTACCCACTGAGCTTGGCTCCAGGGCCTGGCAGCAGCCCTGGCACCAGAGGGAAGTAGGGACTAGAGCTCTAGCCCACCACTCCCACAGACCTGACCTGATCAGGCTCTGATGAATAATAATGTGAGCCTTCAGCCGAGGTACCCAACGAGCTTGGCCCCAGGGCCTGGCAGCAGCCCTGGCACCAGAGAGAAGGAGGGACTAGAGCCCTAGCCCACCACTCCCACAGACCTGAACAGATCAGGCACTAATGTGAGCCCTCAGCCGAGGTACCCACTGAGCTTCTCCCCAGGGCCTGGCAGCAGCCCTGGCACCAGAGAGAAGGAGGGACTAGAGCCCTATCCCACCTCTCCCACAGACCTGAACAAATCAGGTACTAATGTGAGCCCTCAGCCAAGGTACCCACTGAGCTTGGCCCCAGGGCCTGGCAGTAGCCCTGGCACCAGAGGGAAGGAGGGACTAGAGCCCTAGCCTGCCACTCCCACAGACCTGAACAGATCAGGCCCTGATCAATAATCAATGTGAGCCCTCAGCCGAGGTGCCCACTGAGCTTGGCCCCAGAGCCAGGCAGCAGTCCTGGAACCAGAGGAGATAGATCCCCTTCCCCCAAAACCAAGCCCAATTGTACCCTCTCAGTCTCTCTCCCCAAAGCCTAGCAAGTGGCAAGCAAGAGCTCTGTCCCACTCCACTGCAAGCAGAAAGTGAAATCCAGCCTGGGAGCCCATGGCTATTTATAAGCATGGGTCCCATTCAGCAACACCGGTGGTCTGTGTTTGGCTGTCAGTGCTGCCTATCAGGATTTGCAGGGATGAGATTGGAGTGCCCATGGCTACAGAACACCCCCTTCCCCCTCCCTCCCCTGGGTGTCTTCTCCCAACTTATAACTGCTTTGCAGCTCCGTGGTTGGAAGGAAGCCCTGCTGATCAAGGAAAGCTGGGCTTCCATTCGGGTTTCCAGGGCGACAGAAGGAGGGCAGACAGCGCTCAGGCATTCCCCTGGTTCCGTTGTCAGGGGAATAGATTGCTGGCACTTGAGTGTCTGGATTCCCGAACTGAGCCCAAACGCCACGATCCAGGCCTCTCCCAACCGCTGGATCGTTGGCCATGGATGATCATGATCCGCTGGGTCACGATCGTTCAATCACCATTTTCATGGGTTTTTGATGCTCGTAATGCGGTTCGTGCCCATCTCTAGTGGTAAATCTGCAACCCTCAGATTAAATTATATTTAATAAGGTACAGTTATTTAGGACACTTTCTGGACCAATCAAAGAATCAATGCCCTTTGGGAGGGAAGAATCACATACATGCCCTTCCCAGTATCTCTCTGAGCTTCTCTAGAGAAAGGACCAGAATCTTTCTTTGAAAACAACTATGTTAAATGCATCTTTACTAAAGCTATCAGTCAATTTAAATTCTTGTCCTAAATAAATTTTTTACAAATGTCTAGCAATAGTAGCAGAAGTGCAAATAGTAAAGGGTCATAAAAATATCATATATTCTAAAGTGAAGCCCCATCTGCATATACATTGACAGAAGAGAGATTTTCTTTCAGTCTTGGGAGACCCCTCTTCCAGGTTTGCAGCAAAATCTTTTTTAAAAAGAGAGGGAGGATTATAAAAGCCCCCAAACCACTCTTCTTGTGTTGGTGAGCAGTGAAAGGGAGATTCCTTGCACCACCACCATCCTGTGTGTCTTTTTCAGATTGTTCAGATAGCTTGTGTCCTTTTCCAGCAGCTCTCTGTTCTGCCACATCTTCATACATTTCTGAGGCTGCATGGGTAACATATTGTGCATATAGGATGTGACATATTTTGATTGAAAATAGCTCACAAAAATAGGTATGCTAAAAATAATCAATAGCTATTTCTGCTCAGTCTGTATTTTTGTATTCCTGTTTTGAGATACGTTTTGCAAACCCGTATTCCCGTAAGAATAGAATGTGGATATGAGACTCATTTCCCCTGTGATTTGAGAGAAAGCAGAGAGGAATGTTTAATTCTGTAATATACTTGGAGTTTGCTTTAACACCAAAGTACTTTTAGTGTAAAATACCTTATAAATCAGGAATTATGATCATGCTAAACAAAAGAACCTCATTTTGCATGGAGCTCCATTGGTGGAAGAGGAAGAAGGAAGTGATTTTTTTTTCTCAGCATGCTTTTTTTTAGCGGTTCCACCTTTTGGTCACCTGGCTATTTTTTTATCATCTATTTTATTTTATTAAGAGACCATCTGATATAGTGGTTTAAGTGTCCAAATAGTATCTGTGAGATCCAAGTTTGAATCTGCATTGTGCTATGGAAGCTGGCCGGGTGACCTTGGGCAAGCCTAACCTACCTCACGTAAATTGATTTGGATTCCCACTTAGGAGAAAAATGGAGTACAAATGATAGACAAATAAATAGATTGCATATTAGCTGATAACCTTTAGTCTCACTTATTCCACTGATTATTTTTATTACCCTCTGATAGGTCTCATGTTGTAAAGATCCCCCTTTAGTTTTATACTGGTTTTTATTATCGCTGCTGGATTGGTTTATTATTTGTTGGTTGATTATTTGTGTCTGAATTTGGTTTTGGTGGGGCAGACTCCAAGACCTGGGGCTTCTGGTGGGGCCCACTGCGGCTGACTCCCAATCCCTACTCATGCATCTCTTTTGATGCCTGCACTCACTCCATTCCATTGCCTGTTTGTGAGTATTTTGCCACCTCTGTTCCCAGCTCCATAGGCTACCTAGTGCTGCTGGAAAATATGGGTGGTGCACAAGCATTAACATTCCTGGTGGTCATTGCAGTGGTAGTGGCATGTCCAGCTGCGCCCACCACCCAGGGCATTGTGGAAAAGGAGTGTAAGCAGTGTGGACAGCTGTGACTGCAGGTGGTATGAGAACTTGCTAGAAGGTAAACGAAGGATGCACAGGCAGGTGGCGGTACATGGGTGGGAGAGCAAGAAATGAGCCTACAGGTGGGTATGAGGGGCCTAAGCACTCTCTGCTCAGGGTCCGTCCAAAACCTGGAACTGAATCAGTGTGTGCTGGAAACATACAACCCGCATAGTCGCCACTGCTTATATGTTGATCGAGGTGTAGCTAAAGACATCCGGTCACATAATTTTGTGTAATGCCATAATTGTGTACTGTATGCAGGATGCTTCAGAGCTTGTGAATATAAGCCTTTGTACATAAAAAGACTAGCAGGATGCAACATGAAAAGCAGCAACACCAATGATCCTAAAGTACGTAATATTTTCAGAGGCCATTCCATGAAAATTATGTGTAAAGGGCATCTTACAATGCCATCATAAGCAGAGTACACCCTACTTAACCCTCTGATCTCAAGTACTCATCTGACTTAGAAGAGTGTCACTTTGCTTAGTGTGGAATTGTTAGCCAGCAACCATTGCCACCATTTTTACAGCTATTTTTCTGCCCTCACTTGAGCATTATTTCTTAATCTGAAACACACACCAGGTCATGAAAACATCAAAGAATCTATCTTTGTGCAGCAGAAGATGGTAGATTAAGCTGGAAATCCTATGCACAGTCATGAACCACTATGAATACAGTGACATTTACTTCTGAGTAAACATATATGAGTTTGGGCATCTGCATATCAGATAGGAAACTTTGTTTAAAGGAAATGGCATCAGTTTAAAGGAAATGGGTTTAAAGGAAATGGGTCAGTTTCACACAGTAGCTGTTCCTTACAATCCAGCCAAAACTGATCAGGCATCAGCTGCATGCAGAATTATAACAGAAGATCCATAAATCAATGGACACTGTACTACTGAAGCTATTGACCTTCTGAATTTCTCCTTCCACATAGGGGGTTGGATCCAGCCCCATTTTCCACTTTTACAGTTCTGCAATGTGCAAGTTGAGAGGGGAAGAGATTTTCAGTTCCAAAGAACAGCCAACTGTATGTCTATTTTTTTCTTTTGAAGTTCATCTATGAGTTGAATATGTTTGATGGCTGTGTTTGACCAACAAGAATTCATATGAATAACCAAAGTTCTAGTAAAAACTAATGATCCTACAAAATTATCCTGCAATTTGTTCATAATTTAAATTAGGGATTTTGAATGGGTTTTGTCTTTGCAATTGGTGGCATGTGGTAGGCTGGATAGCTGCTGCCACCACCGAATGCTCATTGGTTTACTTGCATATTATGTGCCTCATGGTCTTCTTGGACAGGTCATGCATCACTTAAAATGAGCCTCATTTGGGGTGTATGTACTAGCTGTGTATCTGAATAGTATGTACTAGCTGTGTATCTGAACATGCATTATGTTTTTGCATGATGTTTGGTGTATACTTTTTATTTGCCCCCCGTCCAAGTCGAAATAAAAGGCAGACACAGTGCTTGGGTATAAAATTTTGGCCACTTTATTAATTTCAACAAAAACTGGGAATATGGCAAGGGATCTAACTAGTGGTACAGTTCAAGTCCTGGGGTCACACTGGACCTCTGCCTTGACCTGCCTGGGTGAGCCCCCACTGCCCTGGGGGTGAGCCCTCTAGAGGATGGCTGGTACCCAGCATCCAGGCAAATGGTTCCCCTTTAAACTCCCAACCCCACTGACATGGACCCGGTGGGGGGGGGGACTTGTCCAGAAGTCCCACCAGGCAGTCTTCCCTCACAACTGGCTGCTGTAAAGCCTACCAGCAGCTCCTGACAGACCTCAATTTCCCACCAATGGGAATGTGCCAAAGGGGTCACCGTCCCACTCGTTCTTTTTAATCCTATCCTGCCAATGACCAAATATTTACAGCACAACCATAAAAGTTAATCCATCCTGAAATGCAAGGTGGGCAAAAAACTTCTCTCCCTATGTGTCAATAGGGAAGGGAGAAAAAATCCCTACCTGATCCTGGAAAAAAGCAACCAGCTAATCCTGCAGTGCCAAAGGGAGGGTGGGTGGGCCGAGCAAAAGGAGGAGACTGCAGGCTGGGGAGGCAGAGCTGGCATAAATGCCTTTGGCTCCACCTCTAAGCACCTCCAGGATGCCCAGGAAGAGGCTACTGTCTTTTCCTCATCCGGGGGAGCAAAACCAGCCCCTGGCCCTAGCAGCCAAGTTTGCCGGCCAGGAGGGCCAAATTCTCATGTGATTTTTTGGAAGGAACACTGTGCACAGGAGGTAGAAAATGCAAAGAATAGTGTTCTGCATCTCTGAGTGTTTCTTGTTCAAACTTTTCTTATAAACAAACACAAAGTCACAAACGAGTCTCTGCTTCTTTGATGAAATGCTTCTTTAAGATGTGCCCTTTAATAAATCTTCTCATCAACAGTACGTGCCCTTCTGGCAAAGGAGGAAGTTAACAGTTTTGTTTCTTCTGTAAAAAGGGCAGAGATCAAAGAACCAGAGAATAGTAGCATCTTATCCAATCTAGTTAAGCAAAATCTCTTGAAACTGGTAGCCTGAAATCAGCTCCAATAAAATGTCTGAAATACTGATTTGCAGTCCTCTGTGCAATTACTCATGTGCAAGTTCTGTTCAATCAAGAGACATGAGTGTGCACATAACATTGAACAAGGTCACTGTCATAAACCCCAACAGGTTTGCTAAGCATATATATTACTCTGCCATTCACAGTCCCACATAATCTCTGGTAGTGTATGTCTCTCATTAATATAATGCATTTCTCTCTCAATCAGTGGACAATTTAATTACAAATGTCATTGTTCCTGGATACTTATGAGCAAGTAATTCAATGTTTTCAAAATATAGATTACTATTATTATTGATAAAGCCTCAGATGACAAGAAAAGTGAAATAATGTGTGCAAAGCTTATGATGTTGAACTTTCTATATGAGAGTTCTTTAATCTAAGGTGATCAAAAATGAACTAAAAATAGTCTTAGGCTCTTCATTTGATTGTATGGTCCTATGATCAGAATGGTGTATGATGAATCCACAGGTGAATGGCAGAGAGACTGGGAATAGACATGGGCATGAACCAAAAAAATAATAATGAACCAGCGGTTTGTGGTTCGGTGCTGATGATGATCCCGAGGTCGTGAACTGCAATGAACATTTTCCGTTGCCAAACCGGTTCGCGGTTCGTGGGGCGCAGAATGGCCCCCGTGGCACTTAGAGAGCCCATATTCCCGGGGAGTGTTTTGCAAGCTTTCCTACAGCTATCACCCAAGTTTGGACAAGATTGCAAAAGGCATCTTGGAGTTATACCCTCTCCAATCCAAGGCCCCCAGGAAACTCCCACAAAAATCCAAGCTCAATTGTACTCTCAGTCTCTCTCTCCAAAGGCTAGCAAGTGGCAAGCAGGAGCTCTGTCCCACTCCACTGCAAGCAGAAAGTGAAACCCAGCCTGGGAGCCCACGGCTATTTATAAGCACAGGTCCCATTGAGCAACACAGGAGGTCTGTGTTTGGCCGTCACAGCTGCCTATCAGGGTTTGCAGGGTTGAGATTAGAGTGCCCATGGCTACAGAACACTCCATTCCCCCTCCCTCCCCTGGGTGTCTTCTCCCAACTTGTAACTGCTTTGCAGCTCTGTGGTTGGAAGGAAGACCTGCCGATCAAGGTAAGCTGGGCTTCCATTCGGGTTTCCAAGGCAACAGAAGGAGCACAGAGTTCAGGCATTCCCCCGGCTCCATTGCCAGGGGAATTGATTGCTGGCGCCTGACTGTCTGGCTTCCTGAACCATGCCGAATGCACTGAACCAGGCCTCTCCCGAATGCTGGTTTGTTGGCCGTGGACAATCACGAACCGCCGGATCGCAATCATGCAATCGCCAATTTCGTGGGTTTTTGAAGTTCGTAATGTGGTACATGCCCATCTCTAACTGGGAATATACTAAACAGAACATTTGTTGTTTTTTAAGGGTTCTCTTAAAAGTGCCTACATTCTTCCCACCTTCCTTCTTTTTTACAAAAACTGAATTTGGCTGTTTTGCAGAGTTTTATTCACCTGGGTTACACCTGTCATTCTTAATGCTTTTTATTATTATACAAATTCATTGACAAAAGTACAAAATATAAATATAAATTACACTTGTCATTTTTAGCATTCAGCACTTTTCTAATGGATTGTAATGTCTCCTATGTAAATTGTATCAACCTCCTTTGGTCTTAGGGTGAAAAGTGTGTTATCATATTACTCCCAACAGTTTACAACGGTCAGGAAACATTGGCTACATTCTGAGTCACCAGCATCACAAAGAATGCAAGTCGGGGGGGGGGATTCTTTTTAATTCTTAAATGCTGAACAAGTATTGATTTTTTTTACTGTCAAAATGTGTAATATAAGAAAGAAAAGCACAAGACAGAAGTTAATTGTCCACCAGACAATCTAGTGCACTAGTCTTGGGGGGTCTGCATGCAAAGCGGCTATTTTACCACTGAGCCATTGTGTTTCTTTTCAGGAAAAAAAGGCCTATGGTACACTTTGGAAGCATACCATTCCAGAATGTAAATGAGGGTTTACATGTTTGAATGCTTCCCCCACCCCCCCACCCCCAAAAACAGCGCATGTAGGAAACTATCACTTCTGGGAAAAGGCTAGGCTAGAAATCATATAACTGAAGTATTCGCTTTGCACACCAAGTGGCATTCCAATATATAATTCCCTTTGGTAACTATAATCATGGTGTACAAGTTAAAAGAAGCCAAAAGAATCACTTATGTTTGAGTCAAACCCATGGAATTCTGTAATCCTAAGACAACAATACATCAATAGCCCACATATAAATCTAAAACAAAGTAAATTATCTAACTTGTGCCATGTGTTTTAAATTGTTGCTCTTCAATGTGTTCAATCAGTGCAAAATATACTGACGGTTAAATCTATTGATCATGTTTTTATCCCACCCTTCCTCAAAGGAGCTCAGAGCAGCATACATGGCTCCCCCATCCTTATCCTATTATAACTGTACAAGGTATCTTAGTCTGAGAGTGGTTAGCCCAGGATCACCCAGTGAGCATCATAGCAGGGTGAACCCTGGTCTCCCCAGCCCTACTCCAACTCTCTAACATCTAAACACTTGTTCTCATGTTTTTTTCTCTGCAAGTATTACACTATATGATTTTTATCACCTAAATTAATAAGTAAACTTTCCATGGTTTTCCTGGGATCACAATAGTCTTTTCACAGTTTTTGAATCCTTAAAAAATGAAATTCCTCCTACAATCCTCAACTCTGAACCTCGAGGTCACTGTGCTTTCCCCTCCTTTTTTCAAGAATGGTTTGGAGAACTACATTTCTGACAGTTCTTTGAATCTGAACAGCAGGATTTGTGTCTAGGGGCACCTTAGAGACCAACAAGATTTTCAGAGTGTAAGCTTTCTAGAGTCAGAGCTCCTTCAGACACAAGTAGGAATTGAGATACCTGAGCCTGTATATCCCAGCCAATGGTGGATGGGGAAGGCATCAGGATGTAAAGGTACAATGCACTTTAATTAGAGCAGAAATTAGCATCTATAGTGAGATAACAATCCTGAGTCTCTGTTCAGCCCTGGGGAGTCTGTTGTTCTGAATTTCTGAATAATCTGGCTCTCCAGGCCAGCAGCCAAAGGCTTGAGGCTGGGGGGGGGGGTGCATTTGCCACCACAGAGGATGAGCAGCAGCATTCCCCAACCTTGGATCAGGTCACAGCAGGGGCAGGGCTAAATGCCTTAGATGGCTACTCTGCCCCTAGTCTCAGCACTTGCTGCCACATGCTTGGTAGGAGCAGATCATTTCCACTTCCCTGATGGCAGTGGAGGCAGTGACGGCGGAGGCATGATGGTGAGATCGAGAAATAGCAGGATGTTTTCAGAGCCTCCGGCTCCGCTTCATGGGCAGTTGGGGCCCACCTGCCTTGGCTAGCTGGGAGGTGGTGAGGTTTTTTAGGAGCAGCCTGCTCGGCTTCATGGGCAGCTTGTGCGCACCTAACTTCTGCTCCACACTGAGGGCAACGAGTTACACCCGCTTCAGCCAGCAGGCTGGGAGAAGGACAGACACTTGGGATCCTTCTGCTCCATGCTGCAGGCAGCCAGGCATGCCTGCTTCAGCCAGCATAATCACTGACAGCAGGGCATTCACAGCAGTGAGGTGCCCTTGCCGGGTGTCACTGGGGCAGTGGTTTCTGCATTACAGGGGGATGGCAGCATAGCCCTGCAGGCTAGGGGGCGAGTGTGTGGCTTTATTGCTAATGGAGGAGCTAAGTGGGAGCTCATATCCTCCCAATTGGAGGGGCTTCAGAGCTGGTTATTAGTTCAGTCATTATTCATGTGCATATCTACAGGAGTTGACCAGAACATTACAAAAAATTATGGCCTGTTCCTATAGAGGGTGGCCAATACTTTACAATTCTCTGCAATACAGGATGGCCATTTTAGTTCGTTAGGTGGGCCCCCTCCTGCAGACACTGGTGGTGACCATTTTGTAGAAGTAACCCCAAAGCTTGGAGGGTGGGCATTTTAAGGTTAGCTTTAAGGCTTAGCTAAAAGCTACATCAGGTGTTTCTGGCCCTTCATCCTGAAGAGGGCAGCCAGTAATTGGGGCTCTGATCTAGCTGGGGTGGCCTAGTAGTTTGTAGGCTGAGGTTTCTGCTATAACATAGGTGGTGGCCTTTTTAGGGGTTTAGTTTGAAAGATTTGAGGGCAACCATTTTGATGGCCAGTTTAGATTTAACTGCCAAGCTTTAGAGGTAGTCATCTCGGATTACCTGGTAGTGCCTTTTCATAAGTTCCACATAGAATATTCATAGCAAATATATTCTTAATTAATATGCTGCCCAAAAAAGGGAGTAGCCCATCTAAGGGAAAACAGCTGGCTAAGAGGCCTGCTCCCATGAAGCGGGCCTGCAGGTCAGCCGGTTCAAGCATGGCTGTTATGCTGGGACTTCGCCTATCATGGAACGTGTACTAGGAAACCATGTAGGTTTAAACATGAATACCCAGTGTGTGTGTGTGTGCGTGTGTGGGGGAACTCCTATGCCTTTAATTTCTGCCGCAGGCGCTATAGAGGTGAAGGCAGAGGGAGCGGTGGGGCTGGGGGCAATACACAGCAGCAAGCTGGTAAAGGGACCCAGCCTCATAGGCTTAGAGTAGATGAGGGAATTAGGGAAGACCGTAGGGTCTGGGAAGAATTCCTGGAAGAATTTAATGGGGTGTCCTTTTGGAGGGACAATCTCTTGCTGGAAGCTGAACTGCAAGTTCACTCTGACACTTCTGACTCCTGGGGCTTCGAGGTCTTCTTTAGAAGGCACTGGTGCACCGAGTGGTAGCCAGTGGACTGGGTGGAACAGGGCCTTTGTAAGGACGTCACTTTTTCTTGAGTTTTTTTCTGATTATCATGGCAGTATACCTGTGGGGGAGGGAGCTTGCCAACCACAACGTCCACTTTTGATGTGACAATCTGTCTGTGGTTCATGTAGTCAACTCCCTATCCTCTAGGTCATGAAGGGTTATGAGGCTGGTTAGGGCATTCACTCTCCGCTGCTTGTGTTTGAACATTTTGTTTATGGCCAAGCATGTCCTGGGGTTGGATAATGCTGTGGTGAACATTTTGTCTCACCTACAGATGGAGCACTTTTGGTAGCTTGCCCCCGAGGCTGACTTGATGCTGGCTGAGATGCCCCAGGAACTGTGGCAGCTTGGAAGTTTGAAGCCTACAGGGCCATCCAGCTAGCCATTGCCCCCAGGACACAGAGGCCCTATGATCATGCATTGAGGCAGTTTTCTGGGTTTAGAAGGGATGAGGGTCTGCAACAGATATGGCTGATCACGGTCAATCACCTTATGCATTTTTGTGTTCAACTGAAAGCCAGGGGATTAGCAGCGAAGTCAGTTAGAGGACAGCTGGCTGCATTAGTATTTGCCAGCAAAGCCCACGGGTTTTCAGAAGCCATTGGAGATTTCCATCTTCGAAAGATGTTAGAGGGTTGGTCTTGGGAGAAGTGCAGACCTAAAGATAAGAGGGAGCCTATTTCACCAGCCATCCTTAGGGGCCTTAGATCTCTATGGGGCTCGGTTTGCAGCTCTGGGTACGAAGCCACACTCTTCCATGCAGCCATGTTGATGGCATTTTTCAGGGCACTCAGAGTTGCCCAGTCTACTAAGGATGAATTGGACAGGGCCTTAATGGCCAGGGATGCTAAGTTTGTTGAGGATGACATTACCCTAAAAATTAGGTGATCCAAGATGGATCAGAAACAACAGGAGGCAGTTATCCAATTGGGTCCTTGCACCGACAGGGAGTTGTGCCCAGAGGCAGCCCTAAGGTGATACGTTGCAGTCAGGGGTGAGGATGTGGGGTTATTGTGTCACCATTGCAACAGAGCCTCCCTCACTAAGTATCAGTTTGGGGCAGTTACTGGGTGAGCACTGGCCAAGCTGGGTCTTGCAAATGTCAAATTTGACACCCATTCCTTTTGGATTGGAGCAGCCTCAATTGCTACAGCCATGAGATACCCGAGTCTGGTTATCCAGAGGGTGGGCCAGTGGTGATCCACAGCATCTCGGACTTACGTTCTCCCATTGGGTGTCGGGAACTTCAACTGACCTGTTTTTTCCTTAGGTGCTATGTTTCACCATGGGAGGCTTTGGATCCTTATATGCAGACACAGCATGGTTTTCTGGGTAGCCCACCAAGCCAAGAGGACACAGATTGGGTCCCAGCTTGGTCCAAGTGAGTGGACCACAGTTGAGTGGCATGGCTGCCAGGGCCTGTGATGGCTGAAGCTCCTGCCATTGTTGTTTGAGGGGAGGAGGAGTCCTCCGCCTGACATATTGGTCATTCACCTGTGTGATAACGACCTTGAGCTGGTGAACGGTAAGGCCCTTACGTTGTAGGTGCAGGCTGACTTGCAGAAGATTAGCAAGCAGTGGCCTGGTGTTTTAATTATATGGTCTGCTATGCTTCTGTGCCAAGTATGGCGGGAAGATTTGGATGCCAAAGGGATTGAGGTAGCTAGGCACAGGGCCAAACGGGCCCTTCAGATAGCCCTAGGGGATGGGTTGGGCATTTATCTTCCCCACCCCAGGATTAAGGCACATTTGGTTGACCTTTACAGAGGCGATGGTGTCCACTTTTCAGTGGTGAGCAACAACATATTTTTAGGTGATCTGCAGCAAGGGCTGCCATTGGCATTAAGCCATCTGTAGGGCATGAAGGCCTAAGCAGAGGCTCAGCCTTAGTGTTGGCAGGATAGAGTTGGGGGAAAGTGAATGGGACAGTGGGTACTCTTGGCATATCCCCATTGGTGGGGATATTAGGGGCCTTTCAGAGTCAGCTGGCATGCTTTATGGCAACCAGTTGAGAGGGCAGGCTGCCTGGTGGGATTCCCTAGACAAGTCCTTCCCTCATGCTCCACAGCAAGGGTGCTTGGAGCTTTAAGGCGAAACCATCTGCCAGGCCGGCTGGATCCCAGCCATGCGTTTGAATGGCTCAAATCTGGGGCAACGGGTCTCACCCAGGCAGGCCAAAGCAGGATCCAGGAGTGACCCCAGGGATTGACCTGACCGCTAGTTAGGCCCTTGCCAGTTTCAGTTTGTTTACAATTTATGTTGTTGCCTAAAATAAAAGTGGCCCCTTTAGTGCCAACGCCTTGTGTCTGCCTCTATATTCCAATTCGGGGGACGGGGAGCATAAACTCCATTTCAGCAATCTCATGTTGTAATCGGCCCTTGAATTTTCTCTGAGGATAGCCACTTTTAGGTCAGTACTGAAATGTCCTGGAAGATTATAATGTTCTTCTACTGCTTTTTGAGTTTTATGATTCATAGGCTATGAACTAAGCTCATTTAAAAAAAATCAAATGTATCACTTTATAGAAGATGCAAGGTCTGTAGGGATGAATGGTTTTAAAGATGCGATTCTGCATAGAAGATACGATTAGGGGTGTGCAAGGAAAAAACTTTCGGCTTTCTTGTTTCGGGATTACCCGAAACAAGATTCTCTACCGGCATTAGCCGAAAGCCGAAACAAGAATCTCTTTCGGGATTCGGGATTCGGCATTATTTCGGCATTCTTTCGGGATTCTTTCGGGTTTTTTTGCTGGGAAAATGCCTCCGTCTTTCAGGACGCCTGGAGGAGGCATTTTCCCACCAAATAAGCCCAAAATTGGTGGGGACCTTCCTCTAACCCTTCTCTAACAACTACCCAAGTTTCAGACAGATTGGACTTTGGGGGGCCATGTTATGGCCCCCCAAAGCAGGTCCCCCCATCCTCCCCATAAGAAAGCAAAGGAGCAGCATATTGTTAGCATGCTGCTGCTGATCTCTCTTCATTATTTCCTATGGGGAAAAAATGAAGAGGCAGGCTTCCTTTGCCAGGGGTGGCATTTTGCATGCAAAATGCCCCCCAGCCCTCAGGGGCCCTTCTCCCACCCCTCCTCCCACCCCCCACCAAGGCTCAGCCTGCTCCCACTTGGGGGGGCCATTTCATGGCCTCCCCAAGTAGGTGCTCTAATCTCTACCACTGACAGCTGGGGGAGGCTTGTGTTGCCAGGGGTGGCATTTTGCATGCAAAATGCCCCCCAACCCTCTGGGGCCCTTCTCCCACCCCTCCTCCCACCCCCCACCAAGGCTCAGCCTGCTCCCACTTGGGGGGGCCATTTCATGGCCTCCCCAAGTAGGTGCTCTCAGCCCCTAAAGTCCACCCCTCACAGCCCCACACAAACCCAGTTCCCCCACCCCAGCTGCCACACACAGACCCAAATCCCCCCAGTAGCCCCTCACAGACCCAAATCCACCCCCACCTGCCCCACACCCACCATAACCCCAGGAACAGGCTGGCCTGCCCTCCCCTTTTGGGAACCCCTAAACTCTCTTTCCCAGGGCAGTTCTGCACAGACAAGGGGTGCCACAATGGTGGCAGTGCCAAATCGTCCCTGGGAAAGAGCACCTGCCCTGGCACACAGACAACCACCCCCCTGACCCCCCCACCACCCGCAGAGAAGGCTGGCCAGCCTGCCCCATTGTTCCCTATGCTGGGAACCAACCTCCCATCAAAGAAGGGAACACAGACACACAATCATTAAGTTTAAAAAACCTTTATTTTCTCATTTTCAAATTACAAGTGGTCAACAAATCACAACATATTACACTTATTGTCCCTCATAGCACAACACAACACAATTAACTACACATCAGAGAATCTTAAACACAATTTTTTTTTTGAAATGGACAAACAGTAAAGTTTTGAACATTACAACAGGTCACATAGTGAGCGGGCACAACAGGGCATGGAAACAGAAGATGATCATAATAACTACCAGCCTAATACAACTCTCCCTCCATAACATGACTTAATGGGGGGGAACCACAGCAACAAAATCCCCCCCCCAACCCTCTGGGGCCCTTCTCCCACCCTTCCTCCCATCCCCCCACCAAGGCTCAGCCTGCTCCCACTTGGGGGGGCCATTTCATGGCCTCCCCAAGTGGGTGCTCTGCTCTCATCTCTACCACCGACAGCTGGGAGAGGCTTGTCTTGCCAGGGGTGGCATTTTGCATGCCAAATGCCGCCCTTCTCCCACCCTTCCCCCCTACCCCCCACCACATGCATTCCTTGACAATCAAGAAATCTGGAGTTAAATATAATGTGCATGTAAGTCCCTCAAAGACAGAAGCAATATGGAGGTAATGACCCATTTGATTTCCACAACCTCAGACACAATTAGGGATCCGTTTCCCCTTGGTGGGGGATCCCCCACTCTCACCTATCACCCCGAAGGGGGAAAGTCAGTGAATGAGCCTTCAAGGTACGCTCCAGGGGCTGCTGCCGTGATGTCACTGATGTCATCTGGCTGCCCTGAGAGTATGCCTGTGCTTTGCAGTGGGCTGATTTGGGCCCTACAGGCCAAAGCAGGATCCCTTGTGGCCCAAATCTGCCTGCTGTGAATTGTGCGTGCTCCCCAGCCTTGTGTGATGATCACATCACCTCCTAGAACAAACATCATCATGCCAGAGCATTGCCATTAAATGATCATGCGTGTGTGAACAGACCCTAAGTATCCTGTAGGCTTCAGTGATGGTATAGTAATGTTTTCACTCACATTATAGAGAGAGAGAGAGACAGAGAAGGGGGGGAGGCACTGAAGCTAGATTATTTCTTCTATTTTACTGTCCCCTTCCAAAGCCAGGGTGGCATTGGCACAATGCCCCCCTCCCCCCGGCCAGAGCCTTAGTACCAGTATGCATTGACAGGCCCATGCATCATAGTCCTTTTTGAGACCCAGCCAAGTTGTGCCTTTTGGAGAAAAATGTTCAAGTTGCTGGTGGGGGTATGAACAGTTTTTAGATATCCACTGTAGTGCAATGGCTAGAGAGTTGGTCTAGAATCTGGCAGACTCTGATTCTGTGCCTTGTAGGCTTGATGGATGTTCTTGGCTCAGCCTAAGTAAACAATTGTGTTGTGTTTTCCAGAGGCAGTCTACGTGATTTTGGGGCCCTGGACAAATGTTCTGGACGGGGCCCCAGAACCAGTGCCGCCCCACCACTGGCTCCTTGCCAAGGCCAAGCAATTTGGTCACCTAGGCCCCAGATAGAGTGGGCAGGAGTGCGTTGTTTCCTTCCTCCCCCCCCCTCCACCCCCTCCAACAACTAAGAAGGCCATCGGTGGAGTCACTCCAATGTGAGGCATGGAGCAGCTGTCTATTGTTAGCCTGGTTGTGATGAGGGTGAAACAAATCAAGGGAGAACAGCAATGTGTAAACCACTCTAGGTTCCCATGGGGGAGAAAACCGGGGCATAAGATAAACCTTTAATTTGGTGGGGAGGGGGTATATACATTTTATGTGTATGTGTCTGTATGTTTTATGCATTCAAATCACTTGTGGTGTACTTTAGAATTATATTGAGCTCCACAGTATCCCAAAAACCTTGTCCATGTATTGCAAACCGCAGTCAATCTACCACATCTAGGGTATTCTTCTTTTCCCTACTGCCTTCAATTTTTCTTAGCATTATTGTCTTTTCTAGTGAACCTTGTCTTCTCATGATGTGACATAAGCACTATCATCAATTGATATCTTCAAGGGAGAAAGCAGGCCTGATTTGGTCTGGATGCCACTTACATGTCTTTTTCGGAGTCCATGGTACATGTAAATTGAAACTTTCTTCCCACTTCACAGTGTGAATGCTTTTTCCTCCTATGAGCTTAGTCTAAATTTTACTGTACTGATACTGCTCATTTGGCCAAAAGGCCTGCCCTTGATCAATGCCACATTAAATACTTCATAATAAAAATATGTTTTTAGAACCATTTAAAAGTGTCCTTCAGTGCCATACGCTGATTTAAAAAAACATAAGCTAAATGTTTGGGAACACAACCAGATATGTGAATGACTGAAATGCAGCCCAATCCCACTGCTACTTAAAATCCATTTTTGATGGAGGTCTGGATTGTCTTACATTGGTGTCATTGGGCTTGGAATCAGGAACCTGGAAGCGTTCCATGGGGGCTACAACTTTCATGCCAAGGCTAAGAGGGTGGGAACGGGATCTCTCTGGGGTGGCAAACTCTGGCCTTGGAAGTTACTGGCAATTTGGGGGTGGGACTTGTGGAAAGGAAAATCTGAGTAGGGATCTCCCCCAGAATCCATGGTCCGCATTTGCCCTCTAAAGAGATTGCCCTTGGAAGCAGCCAGTTTCTCTGTAGGGAACTACTCTCTCTAACCTGAACTCAAGCCCAACCAGGAGTTTGGCAGCCCTAGGAAAATTTCAGAAAAAGATGGCAAAGGAGGGCCAGCAACTGATGGAGGCATGGAAGCCCACACCAGGACAGTAGCAGGGGCCTACTTGGGCACAAGGGACAACCAGTGCTCTCATCCCCCATAGTCCACTCCTTACAGCCCCACACAAACCCAGTTCCCCCACCCCAGCTGCCACACACAGACCCAAATCCTCCACTCAGCCCGTCTCAGAACCAAAACCACCCTCAGCTGCCCCACACCCAGTACCCCAGGAACAGGCTGGCCAGCCTGCCCCATTGTTCCCTATGCTGGGAACCAACCTCCCATCAAAGAAGGGAACACAGACACACAATCATTAAGTTTAAAAAACCTTTATTTTCTCATTTTCAAATTACAAGTGGTCAACAAATCACAACATATTACACTTATTGTCCCTCATAGCACAACACAACACAATTAACTACACATCAGAGAATCTTAAACACAATTTTTCTTTTGAAATGGACAAACAGTAAAGTTTTGAACATTACAGCAGGTTACATAGTGAGCGGGCACAACAGGGCATGGAAACAGAAGATGATCATAACTACCAGCCTAATACAACTCTCCCTCCATAACATGACTAAATGGGGGGGGAACCACTGCAACAGGGTCCAGCAGAACCTATGTCATTTCCTGTGGCTGTGCTTTCAGTTCAGACACACAAAGCTGAACTGGGCACTTCCAAGGCACTGGACAATGGTATTTCTGGAGCAGTTCTGCAGAGGTCTCCCCCCACCCCCACACCAGCCTCAGAATTTACCTGGGAACATCTGTGAGAGATCATCATTGGCCGGTGCCCATCCACCACTCTACCCGCATCCCCCAACCATGCAAACCCAACATTAACATCAAATTTTTTTTTTTTTAAACATGAACATTCAATCAACTTTTAAAAAACATAATCACAACATTTTTTTTTGGTTTTTTTTCCTTTTTTTTACATGAACGGAACATCAACTTTTAAAAAACATAATCACAACATTTTTTTGGGTTTTTTTTTTTTATGAACATTCAATCAACTTTTAAAAAACATAATCACAACATTTTTTTTTGGTTTTTTTTCCTTTTTTTTACATGAACGGAACATCAACTTGCAAAAAACAGTACAACAATTCTTCTACAATTTTTTTTTACAAGGAGTTCATCTGATAAAAACACCTAAGCAATCCCTATCTAACCTGTTTCTCCCTCCAGTAGCAATCCATGTTTCTGGGGCATTATTTCTCATAATAAATTTGGTCCCACAGGGTATGTCTCAGTGATGGGAGATGTTTTGAATACCCTGGGGGGGGGGCTTTCAAATTGCTGGGTGTTTTCCCTTTGCCACTGGTTCCTAACCACCCTCCCTCTACTGGCCGGTTTTAACTGTATATACAGGGTTTTATACAGGGGAGAGCGCGATTCCAAAGGATTGGACTCATAGAGGATGCAGGCCACAAGTTGGGCTCACCTCAGTCACTCTGGAAGTCCAGTCCTGAGAAATCGAAGAGGCGAGAGTTGACCTTCAGGAAGGTCAACTGCTCGACTCTCCATGGGAGAAGGCGAGTGCGATGTGGGCCGACAATGTCGCCCGCATGTGAAAAGACGCGCTCGCTCTCCACGCTCGTCGGAGGGCATGAGAGCAGCCGCTGCGCCTCGAGGGAGAGGTCCGGCCAGACCGACTCCTTCCTGGCCCAGTAGCTGAGCGGATCGGTGGAGAGCGACTCGCAGGGCTCCGCGAGGTAGTCCCTGACCATCGCCTCCGCCGGATCCTCTCTCACGGTCCTCACGACCCCAGAGGGGACGAGGGCCCACCGGAGCATCTCCATCTCCATCGGCACTCCGGTGGTGGCCTCGGGGGGGGCCTGCGCAGAGGGGGCGTCAGAGGGACCCGCACGGCAGGGCCCCTCTTGCGTCCCCCCTGTCGACAGGCGTCCCCTCTTGGCCTGCCTGCGCCTCACCCAAGAGCAGAGCCCGTCTCTGGCTTGGGTGAGGTTCCCGTCCCGCTCGGCGAAAGTGCCCTTTATGCGCGGGTCACACATGGTCGCCAACATGTATGACTCTTCCTTAGTGAGAGGAGTTAGCCTGGCAGCTATGCCCTGCTGCAGCCTTCTCACTAATGCGCGCACCGCTGGAACAAGGTCAGCACGGGGCGCGACCCGGTCTGCAAGGGTGGCCAGATTCCTCTGGAGCGTGTGCACCAGGGGAATGACCAGACCGAGGGTCGCCGTGTCTGACGAGACCGCCACAGTGAAGTCCTTGAAGGGCTTCAGGACCTCCACTGTCTGGGTGATGGTGAGCCAATCCTCCCGGTTGAACTCACCCACCTGACTCGCACCGCGGTGCTCGGAGAGCCACGCGTGGAGTGCGGCCTGCTGCTCCACCAAGCGCTCAAGCATGGCGCAGGTGGAGTTCCAGCGAGTGCTGACGTCAGTGATCAGAGCGTGCTCTGGCACACCTGTCCTGACCTGTGTCTGGCGCAGTTCGTGCGTGGCCTTCACGCTGCGCGAGAAGTGACCCGTGAGCCTCCGACATTTCTGGACAAGTAACTGGAGTTCACGGGTCCGGGTATCCACGGGTTCCTTCGAGGAGCCCAACCCCAGCGCATCTCTCACCACTAGGTGAAGCTTGTGAGCGGCACAGTAGACGCTCTCTCGGCTCACTAGATGCGCCGCTGCCCTCATGTTCTTGCCACCGTCCGTCACCATGCATCCCACGGTGGCGGGTCCCTGGCCTATCCACTCGTCCAACTGTCTCCTTAAGGTGGCAGTGATGTTCTCCGCCGTGTGGGACACGTCGAGCACCTCGGCGTGAAGCAAGGCCTTGCAGTAGCCGGCCTGGCGGTCTCGCATCCTTCCCTGTCTAGCTGTGCTAGGCACCTCCCCCCGGCCCCCACCCAGAACCGACTCGGGTTCCCACCAGTGAGCAGTAAGCGAGAGGTACGCTTGCTGCACACTTGGGCAGGTCCAGATGTCCGATGTGAAGTGCACAGTTCTCCCGGCAACCCGGGACAGCTGTGCCTTCACATGATCCCTGGCAGCCCTGTAAAACGAGGGCACCACCGATCTGCTCAACGACGTGCGAGCAGGGACGGCGTACCAGGGAAAGCAATCTTGGAGCAGCCCTGAGAAGCCGAAGTCTTCAACTACGGAATACGGTTGCCCATCCACTGCTATCATGTTGACGATGTGGCGCGTGATGCGCCTGCTCGCCCTCCGGATCCCCTCTCTGGGCACACTAGCGCCCTGCATACCAAGCATCTCCGGGAGAGAGGCTTGGCGTCCCTTTCCTGCAGGTACCCTTGGGGGGAGAGCACCAGAGGAGCCTGCCTCCTTCTGGCTAGCTGGCGGCCGTGCGGCGCCACTCGAACCCTCCTCCCGAAGAAGCACCGCCTGGTGGTGCCTCTTCATATGGTGCCTCATCCCAGACGTGGAGAGATGCCACACATCTTTGCCACGGCTGACGCGCTGCCTACAATGCAGGCACAGGGCTGCTCGGGGATCCTCCGTTGTCTGGAAGTGCTTCCAGATTTCGGAGGAAAAGGGCATCCCACGCTTCCCAGGAGAAGCGCGTTCGGGACCACCCTGCGGCACCTCCTGTGAGGTGCTCTGGCCGGACACACCGTGTCCCACTCTCGGCCGGGCAGGTGGGGATGGACGAGGCTGAAGGGGCAGAGATGTGGGCTCTTCCACCACAGTCTCTGCCTCTTCCTCCCGCGTCCTCTCCTCCTGCACAGCCGCGAGAGGCCTGCTGCTGGCCTCAGAGGAAACTGGGGTGGACCGCCCCAGGGGGGGTCTCACGGGCAGTTCCTCCAACATCCTCCGGGTTCCTGGGGTGAGCGGGAGCGCAGGGAAAGTCATGTGCTCCGCGCCCATCCCAGGAGACACCACATGCTGCCCCTCCTCCAGCAGCTGGCTCGCAACCACTGGAGGAGGAGGAGCCTCAGCAGCAGGCCCCTGCCCAGTGCCAGCCCCTGCCTCACGCACCCGGGTTGGGGGTGGCCCTCCAGCAGCTGCCTCAGGAAAGAGAGTCTTGCGAACCCTCTTCCTGTCACCAGAAGCCAGGCTGGTGAACGGCAGCAGCGCAGGGGAGGGCCTCCTCCGCTCAGATGGAGGGGCTGCCGCAGCAGTCCCCCTCCCCCTCCCCTCCTCCCCTCTAGATTTCTCCCTAGCCTTTCCCCCGGGTCCCCTCTCTGCTTTCCTCTCTGACATACTTTCCCCTCCCAAATTCAACCCTAACTAATCAGAAAAGATTTAGAAAACAAAGGTCAACTTTGTTTTCAAGACCTAACTAACCTGCTATAAATCTGTGTTTCTAGTGGCTCTGTGACTTGGAGATGAACAATCAAGTGCCTTTTTAAGCAACCCTATTTATGTCAGGGAACCTGAGCCTGCCAATCAGCTGAATTCCTCTGGAATTGAGCTGGCCCTAAACCCCAATAACAGGTGACAAAGCCTTAAACACTCACACACTAGTATGCCCGGGCCGGCCTGGCACCACCACGGGTGCCAGAGATGGGCAGTGGAACCCTAGTTATGGGGGCACTAATGGGAAGCCTATTGACAGCTATTACAAATTTTTATATATATATATATATATATATAGAATTCAAACCTAACACTCACTCACTAATGCTTTCCCTGCTGAGTCCCTATTTAGTTTTTTAAAAAAAACTAGGCTCGGTTTCCCTAATAATTATGTTGAGGGCAATTATCCACTGATCACCTACCAACTGGCCTACCTACCTAAGAGACACTATTTAGCGGGACCGATGTTTCTGTGGTATGTCGGTGTGGGGTGTGGATGTGGTGTTTTGAAGATGAGCCTCCCCCCTCCCAAGCTAGCAAGAACCCACCCCCAAGGCCACCCAAATGTGAACCCGGACTCGCTCACAGTAACACCAGTCCTGCAGTCCAGCGATGTTCAGGCGGTCTTGCAGCTGGTCCTCCTCTCCTCCACGATGCTGTCAAGAAAATTGGAAATGTTAGCAGAGTCAACACCACACGCCGCACACGCAACCCCAAAATTCAAGGCCCCGTTGCACAAGCCAAGTCAGCCCCCCCCCCTTAAAGGCTAGGGCCAACCAGCAGCAAAACAAAACACATCCACCCAGCAGAGCTTCTGGCCTGTGCAGGCCAGAAGCTGGCACACTCATTTTTTAGTCCTGTGAAACAGCAGTTCATGCCCACCCCACACTCAAACTTGAAAAATGAAACATGAAAGAAAGCAGGCACTGCGATCAATGCTGGCCCCCCTAACCCCCAAACAATATCCTCTTGCCCAACCAGAAAATGCCCCCCCCCCCGGCCCAAGCCATAAAGACAGAGCCAAAGCATATGCTTGCAGGTAGGCACAGCAGCAGACATAAGCTCAAAAACCAAATTTAACAACAACCCTACCAGTCCACCAGTGCAGATGTCCAGCAATGTTGATCCTCCACGCAGAGATCTGCAGGCCGATGTCAACCAAGTGCAGTCCAGTCCAGAAGAGGTCCACCAACGATAAACAACCTGAATGTGAAGCAAAACAGTGAGTGCCAGGCCAGCAAACGGGAAGGGTTACCAAAGCCGGAGCAGCAGGCCTGTGTGTGGGCCGAAGGCTGGCACAGTTGATCAGGACGGAGCCTGTTGGGAATCCTTGCAAGCAGGGGACCAGACACAGAAACGCAAGCCACACCATTCCAGATTGTGGAGCACAACTGTGAGTGCCAGGCCAGCAACCAAAAAGGGTTACCTTGGCCAAAGCAGCATACCTGTGTGTGGCCCACAGGCTGGCACAGTTGATCAGGACGGAGCCTGTTGGGAATCCTTGCAAGCAGGGGACCAGACACAGAAAAGCAAGCCACACCATTCCAGATTGTGAAGCACAACTGTGAGAGCCAGCCAGAAGAAAGGCTTCTGGCCTGTGTAGGCCCGAAGCTGGCACACTCTGGTTTTAATCTTAAAACAGTGGATCAAGCTTAAAGAAGGCAAGCACAACAACCAATGCTGAACCCCCCCCCCCACCATCAAACATTGTCTGCCCAACCTGTCCCCCAGGCCATACCTGTGTGTGGCCCACAGGCTGGCACAGTTGATCAGGACGGAGCCTGTTGGGAATCCTTGCAAGCAGGGGACCAGACACAGAAAAGCAAGCCACACCATTCCAGATTGTGAAGCACAACTGTGAGAGCCAGCCAGAAGAAAGGCTTCTGGCCTGTGTAGGCCCGAAGCTGGCACACTCTGGTTTTAATCTTAAAACAGTGGATCAAGCTTAAAGAAGGCAAGCACAACAACCAATGCTGAACCCCCCCCCCCACCATCAAACATTGTCTGCCCAACCTGTCCCCCAGGCTATACCTGTGTGTGGCCCACAGGCTGGCACAGTTGATCAGGACGGAGCCTGTTGGGAATCCTTGCAAGCAGGGGACCAGACACAGAAAAGCAAGCCACACCATTCCAGATTGTGAAGCACAACTGTGAGAGCCAGCCAGAAGAAAGGCTTCTGGCCTGTGTAGGCCCGAAGCTGGCACACTCTTGTTTTAATCTTAAAACAGTGGATCAAGCTTAAAGAAGGCAAGCACAACAACCAATGCTGAACCCCCCCCCCCCACCATCAAACATTGTCTGCCCAACCTGTCCCCCAGGCCATACCTGTGTGTGGCCCACAGGCTGGCACAGTTGATCAGGACGGAGCCTGTTGGGAATCCTTGCAAGCAGGGGACCAGACACAGAAAAGCAAGCCACACCATTCCAGATTGTGGAGCACAACTGTGAGAGCCAGCCAGAAGAAAGGCTTCTGGCCTGTGTAGGCCCAAAGCTGGCACACTCTTGTTTTAATCTTAAAACAGTGGATCAAGCTTAAAGAAGGCAAGCACAACAACCAATGCTGAACCCCCCCCCCCCACCATCAAACATTGTCTGCCCAACCTGTCCCCCAGGCCATACCTGTGTGTGGCCCACAGGCTGGCACAGTTGATCAGGACGGAGCCTGTTGGGAATCCTTGCAAGCAGGGGACCAGACACAGAAAGGCAAGCCACACCATTCCAGATTGTGAAGCACAACTGTGAGAGCCAGCCAGAAGAAAGGCTTCTGGCCTGTGTAGGCCCAAAGCTGGCACACTCTTGTTTTAATCTTAAAACAGTGGATCAAGCTTAAAGAAGGCAAGCACAACAACCAATGCTGAACCCCCCCCCCCACCATCAAACATTGTCTGCCCAACCTGTCCCCCAGGCCATACCTGTGTGTGGCCCACAGGCTGGCACAGTTGATCAGGACGGAGCCTGTTGGGAATCCTTGCAAGCAGGGGACCAGACACAGAAAAGCAAGCCACACCATTCCAGATTGTGGAGCACAACTGTGAGAGCCAGCCAGAAGAAAGGCTTCTGGCCTGTGTAGGCCCAAAGCTGGCACACTCTTGTTTTAATCTTAAAACAGTGGATCAAGCTTTAAGAAGGCAAGCACAACAACCAATGCTGAAACCCCCACCCCACCATCAAACATTGTCTGCCCAACCTGTCCCCCAGGCCATGCCAAGAATAAACTGCAACACCTTTTTGCAGAGGCAGGCCACAGCAGCACATTGCCCAGCATCAAAAAAATTTACAAAAATTTTAAAAAGGCCTACCAGGTGTCCTCTCAGGATGTCCAGCACAGTTGATCCTCCAGGCAGATGTCCTCCAGGCTCCAGGTGCAGTCTCTCTTCTTCTCCTCTCTCGGTCACAGCTCAGCAGCAGCAGCAACAGAAGTGTTCCAGACAGTCTTGCTCCAAATTTAAATCCCCTGCTGCAGCCTCAGCCAAAGATTTAAATCTATTGGCTGGCATGAGAATGCAGCAGTGGGATTGGTGACTCCTAAAGTCCCCAGTCCCCTGCCTTTCCCCACCCACACTCCAAGAGCCACCCTCCTCCTGCTCCCCCTCCCCTACCTGTTAGTTTTGGCGGGAATCTCTGCTGCTTTGCAAATGCAAAGTGCAATGCAATGCTTGCACCTTGCATTTGCAAGGCAAAGCAGGATTCCCTATCCTCCTTTGCAAGAGGGGTGGGGGGTGACAGAAGGAGTGAGTGATTCACTCCTTCTCCCCCCCTCCCCTCTTCTAAAAGCCTGCAGGAAGCCTTTGCTTCCAGCAGGATTTTGCTAGCCGCTTGCTAAGGCAAACGGCTAGCAAAATCAAAATGGCGATTCTCGAATGCCGAAAGAATGCCGAAAGAATCCCGAAACGTTTCGGGTTTTTCTTTCGGCAATCCCGAAACGTTTCGGCATTCCCCGAAACGTTTCGGGATTCTTGAAGAATGCCGAAACACTTTTGTTTCGGCATTCTTTCGGCATTCTGAATGCCGAAACGCACATCCCTAGATACGATAGCAAGCAATCAGATAATTGTATATACGTAGTCCAATGCTAGGAAATGACTAGTATGTGAGAAATCAGACACTGAAAGATTTTTTTTCTACAATTCTTTAAAGATATGGGTTAGATTCAGACTAAATTTTCTACTTCTGTCCGCAGAATAAGTTCCCTGCCTCCCCTCTCACTGCAACTCACTGATTTCCACAGAATGCCCCATCTGAAATACAGGGAGCCCTCAACAACAGTAGCCCAGTGAAGACAACAGTTCCACATATTCACTGGATGAAGCAAGAGTGCACATGAGTGTGCTGGGCCTACCCCTCGCCTCCGTGCTATCACCTGCTCACCTATGAGGTAACCAAGTAAAGGAAGATACATGCAGATGACCAGGTGATGATGATCACACAAAGGCAAGGGAAGGGAATTGCACTCACATCTTGTTTTCCTTCCTACACATTCAGTGAATGAGTCAGATTATTGCCTGTACTGGGTTATTATGGGAGACAAATTGGGGTCTAAAGTGGGAAAGGAGAATCACAAGAAATTGCACCCCTTCCAATGACAATTTTAGTCTGAATCCAACCTTATATATTATATTTCCTGCTAATGCAAATGACACTGTTGTGATGACATAATGTGATTCAAATTAAAGCTATGTCTAAAATCGCAAAATCAGCATTCAGGATGTTTAAAATAACAATTGTCCTTGCAGTGAAGTTCCTGAGCATAAATTGTCAAAGTCCCAAAACCAGAAGGCAGGCCAAATTTTGAAGAGTAGCCATGTATATGTTATACAAATATTTAATAATAACTAATTAATTAATTAATGTTTTCTCTACCATAATATATTCCCCCTGGTCATGGAGCAGCCAATTCAATCTCAAATGATGAAACACATTGCTATTAAAATGAAATATCCCTCTAACTGCATTAATTAATTAGGTGTAATTGCAGTTGTAGCCTGCTGGATGTAAATGGCATGGGGCATAATTAAGAGTAAACAAAACTTGGAACCCAAATTCAATGAGGCCGTGAACATTTGGGTTTTAACAATTCTGCTGGGCAGTCACCTATTTACCTACTGATTTTGCCTCATGAAACCAATGCACTTCTGTTGATTAATTTTACTTGGAGAAAATATGATAGCTTAATTAAATGTACCATGCTAAACAGTGGTTGATTTTTCAGAGTAACCCTTCAGGAATCAGACTTGTTCCCTCCAAATCATTAGCCTAATAGAATAAACAAGTGAGGGACCTACAATGACTTGGGGGAGGGGGCATCTAATTTCCTGCTTGCCTAGCATGTCCTCTTTCCCTTCCCTCCCCCCTAAGCCTCTCTCCCTTTTCCTGCTGGATTCTCTCCTTCCCATGCACCTTTGTCTGTCCCCGTTTTCAACTTTACCCCTCCCCGGCAGCCTCTCCCCTGAGGCCCCGTTGCATGGTACCAGTGGAGCCAGGCACAATTGCATGGAGGGGAACCTACAAGGACTGGGGGCGGTACGTAAGTTTACTTTTCTGTATATCCCCTTTTCCATACTTTTCCTTCTTTCCCTCCTCCTAGCAGCTTCCATATGCTCATATTTCCCCACATCCTTCTCTTGTTCAAACACACTAAACAACTTATCTTTTATCTGCCCTCTCGTCTTCATCTATATTTACTAATTTACTTCATTCATATACTGCCTTTCCCAGCAATGGGGACCCAAAGCAGTCTACATCATTCTGCTTGCCTCTTGGTTGCCAAGTGTCCAGTTTTCACCCAGAGAGTCCAGTATTTTGGGGGACTATCTGGGGGAAATGTTCCACAAATACCAGACACCTGGCCTGTCCTCCTCCCCCTGCTTCATCACCCAGCCCCCATAGCCTCCTGCAGATGTGCAGCACTGATGCTGGCCCAGGAAAGTGGCCAGCCAGCCCAGGCATCCAGCCAGACTCCTGCAGCTGTGTGGGTCCACCTAGGAGTGGCCAGCCAGCCTAGACACCTGGCCAGCAAATGTAGCATACACAATTGTGTACAAAAAAGATCAATGCAGTCCCCCCCTCCCCAGGGTCCGGTATTATTCCAGACCCCATTTTGCATCCCTACACAAAACAACCCTATAAAGTAGGATAGACTAAGAGTGTGTGATTGGATCACAGTCACTCGTGAGCTTCCATAGCAGAATGGCGATTTGGACCTAGATCTTCCACATCCTATTCTGAAACTCTAACCACCATATTACACTTTTGGGGGAGGGAGTGTGCTGCTGTTGCGTGTGTGCGTGTGCGTGTGCAGACAGATGAAATTTAGGGCATTTTTCAGCTGTGTAGGAAAATCTATCTTGTCTGTTCATGGCTCCAATGCCCAAATTTAAGTATCCTCTGATCTTTGCCACATGGCTATTAGCATATAAAATTTTTATAAGCTGATTGTGACAGACAGGTCCAGTTTCACCTCTCTCCAAAGGTAACTAATGAGAGCTGACAGAATGCTGTGAGAAGAGAGTTGACAGTTAGGATAGTTAGAGCTGTGAGTGAGAGAGAGAAATGATCTGGGATCTTCTTGAGCCTTCAATGTTACCCTAAAAGGGGGGATCTCGTTGTGAGTTGGGGGAATTAGCATTCAAGAAAAAGCAGTGAGAGGTAACCAGGATATCTCCACCAGTGTATACCAGGATCATTCCCTTAGAGAACTCTGTGAAAGAACCAGGTGGGTGATCATCAGGAATGGTTTTTATTAAGGGAGCAGTAAAGGCAAACACGCAGGAAATCACACATAACATACACAAAGCTAACTGGAAAATAAGGAGGAAGAGAGAGAGAGAGATTCAGGGTTGGGCAATATTTACCAGTCTAGATGATAAAGGACTTCTGTAGAGTAGCAGCTTGAGTGACCAGCACTTTGTAGCAAGAAGAAAGCTTAGACATGCATCTAAGGGTGTGCATAGGATCCAAACACACACACAGCATAGGGCTGGGGGCAGCCCACTTAAAGTGTGAAATGTACCCTGGGGCAGAAAAACGTCTCCTGCCCCTGAAACAAGAGCTTGATGGCTTGTCCAGAGGTGTAATAATACATTGGGAAAGGCTTGATTAATCATATCTGGGAGAAACTACAGGTGAAAGGGGGTGCTTGATGACCTGTGATGGCTGGATAGGAGGGGCTATCAGGTCCCTGAATAGCCCAGATTAGAAAGGAGGGGTGAGGAAAGTATGGGAGGGCAGTGATAAGATAAGCAAGAAATCCTTGATGGCCTCTTTTGTTTTAATTAAGTGCTTCTCTGGGGCATGGAGGGCCAGCTACTCAGCCTGACTCATCTTCTGGTACTTTTCCAACTCCCATCGGGCTTGGCATCTATTATACCTGGCCAGGCAGTGCCATGTATTTATGACACATGAGAAAGGAGCGTATGATATTTCATATTCATAAGCTGCCCTTTCAATAGGGAGAAGGGATAGGGCTGCTAACATTAAGGGAAACAGCATGAGCCAGAAGCTAGCTATAAAGAAGATAGTTAAAATCCGAAAGTTAAAGTGTAAAGAAAAGTTATCTTCACACCTGAATCACTCCTATGTTGTTCATAGTTTAAATAAAATTTAAGTTCTTTTTATTTGCTCTGACCTGGATATCCCAGGTGAGCCTGATCTCGTCAGATCTCAGAAGCTAAGCAGGGGTTGGCCTTGATTAGTAATTGTATGGGAGACCTCCAGGGTAGACCAGGGTTGCTGAGGCAGGCCCTGGCAAACCACCTCTGATAATCTCTTGCCATGAAAACCTCAGCAGGGATTGCCATAAATCAACTCTTACTTAAGGGCACTTTCCACCACCACCTTTTTGTTCAGCCCTGCTAGAGTGGATTGTCTCAGGGGCAGAACGACATACACACAAATCAGGCATCGGCATACATGCATATACATACATACATATACACACAGACAGACATACAGAGTTGAGGATCTTAGGAAACATTTTGCTATTTGCTTTTCAGAATAGCTTGAGGCAGGAGAATCTTTCAGCTGTAAGAGTAAGTGAAACTTTCCACCGCAGAGGATTGACCCCATAGGCATTTCTATGAATAACATTTTCTTTATCAGCCAATCATTGCTCTGCAAGCTTTCTTTAATGTGCAAAGGAAAGAGGCTCTGTTTTTCCTGATTGTCCATTCTTTGCTCTGTGCTATTGTTGCACCTGCCTGCCTGTGAGGGGCAAACAGTTTTGATCTTGTGCTATCTGAAAGCAAGTGTTGCAAGGAATCATGGAGGCAAAGGCAAAGATTCCTCTGCAATGGGCAACGTGTTTTGAGGAGAATAAAGAAAAACTTATTGCTTATACCTCCAGGAAGACAAAATGAATTAAAAACAAAAGTGTATACACTTCCTTTACTCATTCTTCTTGTTCAGTCCTATTTTGGCTGAAGTGAGTCCCATTATGGTGAATAGTGTTCACTCCCAGGTGAAAGTGGACAGGACTGAACCACAAATCTCAAATAAAGTTGCATGATAAAACATTTTTAGACATGTTTTTTATTGGCTGTTCCTGATTTTGAGTGTACTTGCCTCCTATTGGCTGTAACATGAAAACATGGATTATAGTGCAATTGCGTGATTTACTTCCCATCTCATATAATAATAGCTGGAGATTGGAGCCATGAACGGACAAGACATATCTTCCTACAAACCTGAAAAATGCCCTAGTTTGCAGAAGAATCTGAAAACTTAAAAAATGACAACATTCTTCAGGACAACTTTATGCCACAATGCAAGCAGTTTACTAAGTGTGTTATTATTATCCTCATGACAATCATCCTGTGAGGTGGATGGGATTGAGAGAGCTCTGAGAGAGCTGTGATTGACCCAAGGTCACCCAGCTGGCTTCAAGCCGAAGAGTGGGGAATCAAACCCAGTTCTCCAGATAGAGTCGTACTTAACCACTACACCAAACTGGCGCCTATAGCTTTATCCAGATGCCCTAAGTGGCTGTTGTTAGGCAATGTACCAAATGGAGGAGAGGCTATGGAGCTCAGGGAAATGCCACATGAATGTGTTGACATTACTTCCAGTTCATGCCAGCAATGACATCACAGCATCACCATGACACCGATCAGGTAGCCCTCACCCAACCTGCGGTCTCCTGCCAAATGCCAGTGCTGGGCTGACAATCCTAGCAGGGATCAATGCTTTTAACACCTTGGATGCCTGAAAGCCTCCCCTTTCCTTTTCCTGTTTGCATAGTTATATCCATGGAGCACTGTAAAGAGATCTGTACCTCAAAGAAACTGAAGGGCAATAAAGAAGGAAGGACAATGAAGGAGGGCCTGGAGACAGAAGAGATAGGTGCAAGGAAGTGATGACACAGGAAATGGATATACATTGCAAGTACTAAGTGAAAAGAAGCAGAATGGGAATGAATACTGGTTGAAGATCTGAACAAGATAAATATTTTCTTGTAACAATGAATTAAATTGAATACTACATTCCCAAGAACACACAACACTAAGGGCCAAGCTACAAGTGATGAATGACACTTGAATGGCAAGTGGATTGAGTGGGGTGCAAGTGAACAGGGAGAAATACACTTGCCATTCAAGTGTCATTTGTCACTTGTAGCTTGGCCCTAACTCAATTCTAGCTTTTTCTGAGAGTCAGGCTAAATGAGATGCCAGGCATGTGTTCATTAACATGCCAAGTTATGCAATTTTACTTGGGACAATGATGAAAATTTGCAGTTGTTCTCTTTAGCAATCTCAAAAGATAGAGGAATGGCCAGCTCCCCACCCCCACACTATGGCTACTAATACTGTTAGGGACTATGATGAAATATTGCTTGTAGTGCAAACTAGACAATAATGCAGGGAATCTGTGAGATATCCATTAAAAAAAACTTTAAAGAAACCACATGGGGCTGCTAATTTGACTGCAGAAGCAGTGCTAGAGGAGCTTTAAACCTTTCTTCCTGTATTATTTTGCCAAATAAAACTTCTCTCCCTAGGTCCTGGTGCTTGTTCTAGAAGGGAAAGTTAGATAGTATGCATGCACACACATACCAGCACAGGACCCTGCAGGTTCTTTAAAGTAACAACAAAAGTAAACTGTAATCATAGGGCTCCTATCTCATTTGCCTCTTTGTTGTGCTAGAAATGGAACTTTTTTTAAAGACCTGGAATCTGGGTTGCTTACCATCACGAGATATTTAAACAGCAGATTCTATCTAGAGCAGGGGGGAGGGAGAGAGCTGGTCATTCCTCTCCCCGTTGTGATTGTTAGAGAAAATTTGCAAAATTTCATCATTGTCCCAAGCTGTAATAGCAGCCAGAGCTCCAGAGGCAGGGATGGGGGTGCTGAGCAGCCAGCAGAGGCAGTAAATTGCAGCGAAGGAATCCTTCCTCTCCCCCAGCAATCCCATACAGCTTTGATAACTACAGTTCCTAGGTAAAATTTTGTCACTTGACATGTTAATGAACATGTACCTGGTGTCTCATTTAGCTTGACCCAGAGTACACTTTATTTGCCTATGGAGGCCTTGCCAGGAAGTGAAGCGATGCTGAAAAAAATAGTAAAGATGGACACAATTTGAAAGGCTATTACTTTGTATTTGCTTTCAGTTACACCATTGAATGTCCAGACCAAATGCGCTTCTGGTGAGGGAAATGGAGGACTGACATCTCCAGCAAGAGCAGAGAGACATCACAGCTAATTACCAGCAAGGAGAAGTGGATTAAAGGTCAGATCTTGAGATTACCCATATGTATTTCTTCAGACTGCTTTTTGTAGGGGTCTTCTGCAGGGATGGAGGCTGCTGCAGTTTTACTCCTGATCCTGAACCAAGCAGCCTGGAATCCCAGGACTCAGCTGTGCTTGGAGTAAAGGTATGAAACCTTTACAAGGATTCTAAGCTCACTCAAGCCTCATTTCTTCAATATTTATGGGAATAATTACCTTAAGGATAAAGAGAGATTTTCTCAAAGATAAAGAGCAATTGGAGTCTATTTTTTATTATATAAAATTCCTAATTAAGAAAAATGAATGCCCAGACCAAACTTATTGTCCCTCTTTGGGGCATTTGTATTTTTAAATGCAGCCCTAGACTGGTTTGGCTGCAAATCGGCACTCTACTGGTTCGAATCCCACTACTACCATGAGCTCCCAAGTGGCCTTGTGTAAGCCACTTCTCTCAGCCCCAGCTCCCCAGCTGTATTGTGGGGATGATAATAATAACACTAACTTGTTCACTGTTCTGGGTGAGGCAGCAATCTGTCTAGAAGAGCAGTATATAAGAGCACTTGTTGTTATTGTTATTTATACTAGTTCTGTATGTATTTGTTGAGATAAACAGCAGTCTTACTATGTGCATCAGTTTTTACTTTTTTTCTTCTTTCATTATAAAGTCTTTCAAATGTAATATGAAATAACATGAACAGTGCCTATATCTTAAGGTTCAGTATAACAAAGACATGATTTCAGCCTATGCTGATAAATATATTTAAAATTTCAAGATCCAAATATGTTCTTATGTCCAATGAATCAATAGAATGATTTCTGATGTGTGATTTACTTGGTGGAATATTGAAAGCAGTGGTTATATTGACAGCTGCAGCATCAGGAAAGGGGAGGCATGTTGGTTATATTTATAACGACATGTTTAAATGGCAGAACACTTCTTGACTTAATCACCAAAGCATCATGTTCTGCTGCAAATGATAGTTATTATGTGCTTCATTCCTTGAGCTGAAGGGAAATTGTTAAATTTTGGTTATAAAAAGCATCAGATTTGCCCTGTAACCCTCACCAATTAAAGCAAAAGTCACATGAATCAGCTGTTAGAGTTTCTGCTTTGAACTTGCACACTCTAAAATGTGGTATGCAAAATACATTGTAATATTCTGAAATAAGTTATATTGACAACTGATAATGCAAAAATAGAAACAAAATGGCAGAACCATGAGTGAAAAATTATTGGTGAACTTTCCCCCCTCTAGTTCCAAGTGTTTATTTCCTCCAAGAATCATCATTTCTAGTTCTGATGACATCATTATAGAAGGCATTACTACCACTGATGCACAGTGCTTGGCAGTCACTGGAACAAAGCAATTTGCACTGTCCTTATAATGTGACATTTTTCTTCAGCTCTCTTCCATCTGCTGTTTTACAGGTGGGCTGGGATAATGCCCATAATTTTTCATACTTTAAAACCGGTGGTTGTATAAGAACCTCTAAGGAACTAGTAACAATGGAAGTCAGTTAAGCTTCGCCCAGCCTCCAGTTACTGAAAACTTTAAAGAAGTTATTGGAAACGTAGTCACTATAAGAAAGCACTTATTAACCAGGCTGCCTTACCATTTCTGTTTCTCTTGAACTGAACTCATGAATCCTCATTTTCATTTCATTTGATGTTTCCTAATCACCATCTTCCCCATTAAATGTAAGCAAATGTTAACCTTAACATTACTTTTTTTTTTTACAAAGTATAACATATGAATAGCATTAAAATGGTGTAAAAGAAACAAATGAATCAGAAACGCTAGCAAAAATGCTCCAGATGAAAAAGATCATCATGACAATGTACCAAATGGGGAAAAATGACAAGGTATCATTTGATTTCCCTAATGCGAAGTGTTTAAGGCAAGGTCTCAGTTACACGTTGGTGTTTTGCTCTTTGAGAGAACTTCTGTGTGACAACTTGTACCATGAGCTGCCTAATTAAAATCTTTAATATTTTGGTCACAGGTAAAGAACTGTCGGATATAGTGATAGTACAACTGTTAAAAATTTGTATGATGGAATGTCTCATTATCATTACTTTAATCCATGCTGATGGCTGTTCTGCATCTCATTGCCATAACTAAGAAATTAACCAATTCCTTTGGTCTTTTAAAACCTTAACTCTCTTAAATATACAGCATTATATGAATAGAAATTCAACCTTAGTTTACTTCTAGCTTTTGAAATTCTTTGGGGGAAAACCCAGACATTCAAATACAGAAAGTAGAATGCTATATTCTGGCTGCTCCAAGAAGCAGGTTCATGCAAGCCTTCAAATGCAATGTATAGGGCAGGTGCATTTTAGGACATTCTTCATGGCACTCATTTCATACAATAGTCTAACAATATTAACCTAATGAATCCAAATCATATTATGTAGGGGTGTACAATTCAGATTCAGAAATATTTAAAAGCTTCAAATAATGATATATTTAATACATTTATGAATAATTCTAAATTTCAAGTTTACTGATCCTGATATTCAGAATAATCCCTAATATTCAAAGTATCATTGACTCTTATAGAAAGCAAACTAGCCTGCCTACGGGAGGAAAGTGAAACCTATTCCTCAGATGGCTTGACCTGGTTTCTTGAGAAAGCAAACTGAAACATTCTCCAGACAGCCTGGAAGCATGTCCCTTGACTGATGTAACCATGGTCTTGCCAAGAGAGGGAAGGGGTGGAGTAAGTGCAGTGATGGCTGTCTGCACTTATTCCACCTCCTGAGCAGGCACCAGCAAGAATTTTCACTTTGGCCCTTTCCATATGAAAGGTGGGCATAGCTGCTTATGTAATTCCCATGTTGTCCCACTGCCTGTTTGCTGTGAATTAGTACTCTGAATGCTGAAATACTCTTCCCTGTATCCCCTTTCTAAGCACCTCAGCCTACATTTGGTTCCCTCTCTACCCATGTAACTACACTGTAGATTAATAGAGAAATTTTATGTTAAGTTTTGGAAGTATGACAGGGACAGGGACAGGGACAGACAATCAATTTTGTTTATGTAAGCGTTTGTGATTTTCAGGGGCAGGATAGTCTGCCAGCAGTATGAACAGTGGGCATAGTAAAGGAAGTTGGTGTATGGGGAAGGCTGCGGAAACATTGCTGGGGTTCCCTGAAAGCCCTTTGAGTAAGACAGAATAGCACACTCCAGTTCACCATACTGAGTTTTTTATGCTTCAGTCTACTTCCTCCTGCTGCTTCCCCTTCTCTTCTCCCAACTGCTACCTCAGGACTAAGTTCCCTCATTCAACTGTGCTGTGCCCAATATTGTTGGGTTAGGGTGAGGCCCCGGCCCACCGACCGTGCCTTCCCCATGCTCCGCCGTCCTCCTAGCGGCCTCTAGGGGGAGGAGATGAGTTCCCTCCGCCTCAGACTGGGCAGGGGCAGTGGTTGTGCCACCAGAGTCCACCTCCTTCCAGCCGGTCTGTGAGCTTCCGTCTCTCTCAGCGCCCTGCTCTCAGCCAGCTTCTCCTCCTCGGCGTCATGGGGAGCCTCCCCCTTTATAGCCACTCTCCACCCCGCCCCTGTGCCCATCACCAATCCTCATGGGTGCTGCCCCTGCTCCCTGCTCTGCCACCTGGCCTCCCCACCCCTATTGGATCTCGTGCCTGTCCCTCCATCTTCCCTCCTCCCCAGTGCCCTCTGCCGTTTGTCCTCCCCCACCCCCTCTCGTGCCCAATCCCTGGCCTGTGCTGGCCAGCCTCCTTCCGTGGCTCACACCAGTGAGCCCTCCCAGGAGCCAGCCAGCCAGCCAGCGGCTGGGACGGCTTGCTCTCGAGCCCGCCCCTTGGCTCCTGCTCCTGGCCCCTCCCCCATCCTGCCACAGGCCACGCCCATCCCCGGGCCACCGCCCTGGCCGGCCATGGCGCTGATGCCAGCATCCTCCCTGCCACACCGCTCTCTGGCCACAGCTCCAACGCTGCCAGCTGGCTGGGTGGCCGCTCTGGCTCCGGCGGTGGAGGCGGCGGGTTCCTCCACGTCTTCGCCGCTTCGCCGGGAGGCCCCGCTGGCTGGGCGCAGCCTGCCTCCGTGCCCGGCTGCGCTCCCCCTGTCCCGGGAACAGCTCGCCCCCTCCATAAGTGTCGGGGGCTGGGGGGGGAGCTGTGGGTCGGGCTGGGGCGGGGGGGAGCAGCAGGGCGAGCCCGGATGTTGGGGGGGTTGGGGAATGGCCGGCTGGGCCCAGTCCGGGGCAGGAGGAGCCTGCTCCAGACAGTTTCCACCTGGTCACCACTGTCTATCTGCCAGTTTCTGACTCAGCTGGGCAAATATTATCACTGCACATGAAGGAGTTAAGGCACCTCCAGGATCCTCCTTTGGTGCCCCAAGACTCTGTGTTAGATCGCTTACCCTGGGATACAGCCTTGCCTTCTGTTTCAGATGTAGACCCTGACTCCACAGCTCCACAGCCTGCCATTGAACCAGAGGTCTCTCATCCACCAGCTTCTGAAGTCTGACAAAGACCTGAGCAACATCAGCCCCATCACAGTACTTGCCACTGTATCTGAGCATGGCACCTTTAACTACTGATAGCCTGCTTCTGGAAGGAGGGGGCCTGCATCTCTACCTCTTTGAAAGAGGATTTAAGTGCTCTTTCCACCTTCACCCTTTGCTGGAGTGATATCTGTGATACACTGTCGGCTCCAGCTGCAGTAACTTGCTTCCTGCCTTACTTCCTGGACCTTAGGCTTGAGCAGGAGAAATGTGGATTTTGGTGCTCTGGCACAGAACCATACAATTATGTCATGATTTTGCAACAAATTAATGTTCTAACAGTGTGATCTGATACAGATTCTAAGCCCATAAAGATCAAAATATGCTGACACTGGAAATTGAAATCCATGGACTTAGATTGCAGCAAGGATTGGATTAAAACTGGTGCTATTCCTGTGCAAGAAGGGAGAGGGGGAAGCACTCATAGACAAATTGAAATGCATGCTTTGAAACAAAGCCCTGATTCTTAAACTGAAGGAGTCACTGACGATATCAATTTATGGACTTTTAACATTATTATTTTCTTTGAGGGATTATCAAACCATTCTAAAGGTTAAGTCAAGCATCTGATTGAAAAATAACAGAAATCAATGAAAATATTTAACATATCCCTCAAAATGTGTCATCTTTTTCTAACTGTATGGGTGGAGGGTTTTCCAAGAGCAGTTTGAGGAAGGCAAGAAATTTCAAAATTGCAACTGTTCAACACTGTGAATGGATTAATTTGGCATACCTACTTCTTATATAAGCACCAGCATATAATAGGCTGGCACGGTTTACTGTCTCTATGGCAACCAGGTACGAAGCCAGCAGATTTCCATTTTGATTTGCAAGATAATTCTTGTTGAGGATTTGTGGCAGGTCAGACTTAGTGGCAAAGATGAGGTTTGAATGGTGAGCACTTGAGAAGTTGGTAAAAAGATATGTCAGACCTCTGAATACCTTTAAAAATAATTTAGAGTAAGCCCTAGTTCTGACTGGTATGCAACGTCCCACATGATAGCTCACATAATCAAGTCTGTAGTGACCAAAGAGACACAGGTTTAGTACCTCAATGAAAACTGAACTGAAATGGGAAAAGGACAATGTTCCAAGTTCAAAAGATGGCCCAAATTAGCACTTTCATTCTCTGGTGTTACTCTTTTTGGTAACATAGGATGTTACCTTTTGGGGTAACAACTCACAGAGAATAGAAAGATAGGATATCAATAAACGTTTTGCATCTTTGTCTTCTTGAATATCCTAAAGGTTGGGTATAGGTTTTACATGTTCTTCATGGGCACTAGAAAGACTAGGATTAGCCATCAAAAGGAAAAATGAAATCAAAATGGAATATTCAAATTGAACTATAAAGCTTTTAACAATTCAGTATTAAACTTCATCAAGAAAAAAAAATTCAATAGATTTTGATGGTCATCATTTTAGCATTATTTTTTTTAATTACAATTTATATCCTACATTTCGGCCCTCATAAGGGCCACCAAGGCAGCTAACAAGTTAAAATATATATATAATAAAATCACATTTTAAAATTATTAAAACCAACCAAAACAGTAACAAAAACACATCATTATAACAGTTAAACCAGAGATAAAAACAGACAAAAAAATAAAAACAACAATTAAAAGCATTTGGCAAAAAGAAGGGATCACTTAGGGAATGCCAAATGAAACAAAAAAGTCTTCAGTCACTGGCAGAAAATGGAAACAGAAGGAGAGAGATGAATTTTCCTGGAGAGAGAGTTCCAGAGTTTTGGTGTCATGACTGAGAAGGTGTTCTCCTAGGTTGCTAGCCACTTGCCTAATCTCAGAAAACAGGGGCACCAGAAGTAGGGCCTTTGAAGATAACTGCAGCGATCAAGTAGGTTCAAGGAACAGACGGTCCTTCAGGTATGTTGATCCCAAGCCTTATAATAATAACATCATAATAATAACATTCGATTTATATACAGCCCTTCAGGACAACTTAATGCCCACTCAGAGCAGTTTACAAAGTGTTATTATTACCCCATAACAATCACCCTGTGAGGTGGGTGGGGCTGAGAGAGCTCCAGAGAACTGTGACTCGCCCAAGGTCACCCAGCTGGCTTCGTGGAGGAGTGGGGAATCAAACCCGGCTCTTCAGATTAGAATCCTGTGCTCTTAACCACTACACCAAATTGGCTCTCGTAAAAAGGCAGATGCTGATAAGTTGGGTTGCTTTCTGTATGAGATAGGGGTGTGCACTTCGGGTATCCGATTCAAGTAAAATACCCAAATTGGGCCCAATTCGGAAAGCATGCTGGCCTTGATTTGGAAATCCCAAATCAAAGCTTCCCAAAGCATATGTAATGCTTCAGGGCCCGGGGTTAAGCTTAAAGGGCCCTTTCACAAGCGGCAGGGCCCTTTAAACTTCAGCTGGCAGGCGAGGGCTTGCAAGCAGCAAGAAAGGGCCCTTTAAACTTTCCCATTCCCTACCCTTACCCCCTCCACCCCCCACTTACCTGCCACCATGCTGGAGGAGGCAGCCCTCCCGCCTCCCCGCTGGCCTCTGGACAGTGGCAGTGTCCCTCTCTGATGGCCAGCTGGCCGCACCAGCCATGGCTGCGCGGCAATGGTGGCAGCAGGGGAGGGAAGGCATTCTGTCCATGTGGCTGCAGCAGCAGGCTGCGGCTGCAGCAGCAGGGAAGGCGTTCTCCGCTGGCCAGCTGGCCAGCACAGCAGTGGCTCCAGCATTCCACCTGGCCAGGTAAGTGGGGTGGGGTTGGGAGGATGGGGTGGGAGTTTAAGGGTAGGGGTGGGCCTCCCCTCTCCCTGCCTGCCCCCTCCCCATCACTTCAGTATGCTCCGAATCTTTACAGAGCATATCGAAGTGACTTAGAAACCCGAAGCATGCCGCTTCGGATTTCAGGGTTTTCCAGAGCCCCGAATATTTTTCGGGTTCACACCCCTAGTCTGAGAGCTTCTTTAGTCTCTCAAATTAAAGAGCAGTTAGTTCCACTAAGATCACTGGAATGTCCACCCTGGTAAATACATTCAGGATTGCAACTCTAGATGTTCAGGTTTACCCCTTCATCTCACTTCACATGCATGACATCAGATTCATGGATTCTATGCAGCAAAATAGATTTCACCCCTGCTCAATACAATCATATTTTATTCAACTTGAAAATGCTTTCTCTTTCAGTTTCTCAGTGACAGCTGTCAAAACCCATCAACATTTTCAGTGCAAGAATATAATGCTAATAGTCTTGTAATATCAAAACTAAATGGACTGGTGAAACTGAAAATGAAATATTATTATTGAAAGGATTCTTTTAGCTGGTGATTTGTAAAGTGTGAGGAATGGTTTAAATTCTGGCTCTTTTAAGAGTCTGTGTTAAAAATGAGGACTGACAGGAATAAAGAAATGTACTTTTGGTGCCCTCCGCCACCAGCTTCCAGAATATTCTTCAATATTGTGTGCAAGATGTTTTCCATATGTGAACTGGATCCTTGTAGATAAATAGAATGTGCATGTCAGCAATGGGGTAATATTAGCATATTTATCTAACACATTTTCCATAGCTGAATGTTTGTTTCCCAGTATAAACTCATCATAAGTTGTTTATCCTTGCTAAATTGTATTCCAACTTGATAGTCTGTTACTCTGCCAACAAGACCTACCAATATATTAAGAAACATACCATCTCATGCCTCAAATGTCTAGGACACAATAGTCAGAAGAATTTGAGGGCAGTTTATGTATGTAAATAAATTGCTGTCAGCTTTGAGAGTGTTGATAGGGAAATGAGAAAGGGATTAATTGGTCCAGACCCAATCTTTGCACGTACTTCACTCTTTTGTCAATGGAAAAGGAAGACTTGGAAAATCAGTTATTTGCATCCTCTCTCAAACTTTCTCACCACAGCTTCAAGTCATGTAAAACTTGTTCATTTTGTATGGATAGTTCTCCTGTAAAGTAAGAGGAAACTGAGTTCATGTGGATAAAACTGGTGATATGGCCTGTGGAGCATAACCATATACAACATTTGAGTTGACATTTCATAAAATTGGATTGTTATGCAAATCAGGGGTTTAAAAACACACAGGAATTTGCAAAAGCCAATGGTAAGCATTAATTATATGTGGTCCACACACTGGCCACTCATATAAAAATTGAGCTAGTTGCTTTCCCCTAGTTTCTGCCACTACCTGAAGATGAGAAAGTTCTTCCTCTCCCCCCCCCCAAATGTATACTAGATATATTTTACCATTGGTCTATGTACTCTACTCGGATTAACAAGCATCAAGAATTGACTTTCGGCTTTCAAAAGATACGCTCTACCATTGACCTACAGCTTCTCCTTTTGATATTTGTAATGTATGATACGTAACCTACTGCTTTATATTTGCAACTTTATGTCATCTACTCCCAAGTTACACTGACCACCCAATTGCTGCTTTTCAAATGTGGAGGCAGTTTTGGACACCCAAAGTTAGACTTCTTACTCCATGTTTATTGCCAGTGGTATGTAGATTGCAAAAGTTATGGGAGTATTTACATTGTTTAATCTTCTACTACTTCTTAATGTAGAGACCTCCACCTGAATTCTCAGGGGTGATTTTCTTTAGGGAATAGAAACAATGGTTTAAAAGCTAGGAAGTGAGTCTTCGGTTTCCAGGATAGCAATGCCACCACCAGCCTCTTTGACTAATCTACGGGCGAAGCTACAAGTGACGAATGACACTTGAATGGCAAGTGTATTTCTCCCTGTTCACTTGCGCTCCACTCAATCCACTTGCTGTTCAAGTGTCATTCATCACTTGTAGCTTGGCCCTACATCTCAAGACCAACAAACAAATCTCAAGCCCTCAGGGTTTAAGCAAACAGAAGTCAGTCCTGCAAGGTAGGACAGAAATCAATCAGCTTATGGCAAAATGGCCAAGGTGCTGGATTCAGATGCAAGCATTACAATCAAGAATAATCAATAAAGTTTATTAAAAGAAAGTGCAAGTTAATACAAATTACAGAAGTGTGCAAGCAGGAAAAGAAAATGACAAGTTAATTAACTAAGTTAGCAAACACTTGTAAAGCTTTCAATCCCAAACCAGATGTTACCTTTCAAATAGGTCTCAAAGGCCAAAAAGAGCTTCACAGTTGCAAGTTCAGACAACAAAGATAAGATGGTGTATAGCTGCAGGCCTCCCCCAGTAGCCACAGCATTCAGAAGCAAAAGACTTGATTCTCTAGTTAGAAGTTAACTCAAGAAGGACAAAACTAGAAGAAGGGCTCAAACTTTAAGGCTACCTGCTCAAAGAATGGTCTGACCTGCTTGACCTATTAAGATAGGGTTTGACCTGTGACGACATGCCCTGCAGATGCCTGTCTTCACAGGTGAGGTACTAATCCATTCCCAAGATGCCACATGTTAATGAGATAGAATTTAGGTGCTGAACTCCCCCAATATGCTGTCCTTGAGAGCTTCTAAGATCATGTGCCTGAGGCACCTTATTCAACTGGGATCTGATAGCAGTTTCCCATTAAAAGCTTCCTTTTATTCCCAATTAATTTCTAACTGCCTTTAACTAGGCTAAAGGGTAGGGATCTCATTCCTCCACTGGGGGGAATCTTCCTCTCTCACCTTTTGCCCTCCCACCACTGCTTATGTGGCCGGCAGGGGGAGAAAGCAGGGAACTGGCTTCCCAGGTATGCTCCCAGGGCCAAATGCAACAATGTCACTGGCTTCCTGGAAGTGATGTCATCATGCCAGTGCGGGGCTGTGTGCGCATGCAAGAAACATGCTGGGAACAAGAATAAGGTAAGCCTCAGGTTCTCCCTTTCCCGCAGGGAGGTCACCTGGCAACCTCCCCAAAAGCCTGAACCAAAGTATAAATAGGCCAAGAAACAAGATGGGCAAAATGATTTTCTGACACTTAATGAGTGAACTGATTAAAAAATGGAAGGTCCTGGATCTTAGAGGCATAAATATTTCGTATGAATATGCTCTCTTTTGTTTCTTTTTGCACCTGTATTTTGTTGTTGTGAGCATTTTAAATTTAGACCATTTTCATGGTTCATGTATCAGTTCATGGGTTCCTTTTGTGCCATCTCTATATCATTTTTACACTTCGTAAGAGTTATGTATCATTTATATGCCATTCACTATCTGCACACCAAATTAACAGAAGATAAAATGCATAAATGTAATCAGAAGAACTCTGCATGGCAAAAAATGACATGAAGATAAAGATTTGTGAGAACATAAGAAGAGTCCTGCTGAGTCAAACTTGTGGACCGCCTAGTTCAGCATCTTATTTCATTCAGCAGGCAACCAATTGCCCCGGAGGGCCACAAGCATAGCATAGAAGCTAAGGGCTTCCCTTGATAGTGCCTCCTAGCACTGGTGTCCACAAGTTTGCTGAATATGGATGTTCCCTCTAGTCACCATGGTAGTAGCCATTGATGGACCTATTCTCCATGAATCTATCTATTCCCATTTTAAAGTTATCCATGTTCATGATCATCACGGGCATCGAATTCTACTAATTGCTTATTTAGTGAACAAATGTTTCCTTTCGGTTTCAATTGGTTTTGATTATCACAAGAAGCAAACTGAATCAGGAATTTTCAAGTAGAAAAAAGAGGTTACAAATTCATCACACTCTTACAGAGCAATCCTAAGGAGAGTTACTCCAGTCTAAGCCCATTGAAATCAATGGGCTTAGACTGGAGTAACTGTCCTTAGGATTGCACTGTTAGTGCTGTAGTTATCTTTTTACTCCTACAATGTGCCCTCAAACAGGCTCTTTAAAAAAAAAATCCCCTTTGAGGCCCGAAATGCATGGGTATCAATAGGTGCTGTCACTGATTTGGGGGAGTATTAGTGGGTTTGATCTGGAGTAATTCTGACTAGGATTGCACTATAAATTTATTTAAATTTGTGCTAAAATGAATTTGGAACAACATAAGGTTTGTATGTGCATGTATTAAACAATTACTGCAGGGCTGTGAAGTTTCTTTATCTTTCACTTGTTTTTTATTTTTTTTTTAAATTAGGCTACTGATTCATATTAGAATTTAATTACACCAATTAGTACTGCCACATCAGACATATGATGTGCCTTCAATTAAGATGTACCTAATGGATATTAGTACAATTTAGCTTTGTAATTAAAGTTCCAAGAGCAGCACAAATTAAACATTATGATTACAAAACATTAAAACAACTCTGATGGCATTAAAATTGCATATTTTTAGAATGACCTTATAAGCTAATGCTTCTTTTGAAAAATGAAGACTAGATATCAACATAGTGTATTACACACTGTGCAGCTGAATGAAAAAAATGGCATTGGTATTCTGATTTCATTCCCTAAAAGTTTTTTTAATGGTTTTATATGCACCCTGGTATAATTGTTGCATTTAAGATATAACCCACTGAACAGTGTTGAATGAAGCTATAATATGAAGATTCTGCTATTGGCTTAGATACATTCACAGTGATTTTAGATTGTATAAGGAATACTATCAGCCAGATTTTAAAAATAATTTTGCTACATGATAGCTCAAATCAATGTCAGCTTGTCTGTGAGAGTAGTAATGGTGTTAATTGTGCCAATAGTTAGTCCTGTGTGCTGGATGTAGACTCAATCAAGTCTTAGCAGCGCCATCCTAAGCATAGTTACACCCTTTTAAGGACTGGAGTCAATGGGATGGGTGGATAAAAAAATGTAATTCTGCTTAGAACATAAACATAGGAGAGGCAAGGTGGCACAAGACTTTGAAAACACCTCTAAGAAGTGTAACCTACCAATTTACATAATTCAATGAATTTTTTTATTCTTAACTAGCTTGATGCCCGTGCTTCGCTATGGTATTTAACTACTTTAAATCCAGTTATAATATTTATAGGTATGTAACGTTTTTTGGTTTGGTGGGGGTGTGAATTGGTTTTGTAGTATAATAGCATAGTACCCGAGCTTCACAAAAGTATTTGAATAAAGCAAAATGTGTTGATGCCAAAAACTGATGAAGTGAAATTCAAAATGTAATAGTTATTTAAGAGATTTTAAAAAATAAAAGACTGTAGTGCAATAAATAAAGTGAAAAATATATACAACTGGTTTTTTTCTACTGAAGGACCTCTTTGTAGACCACATTGGTAATTTTCCCCTCAGGTGCCAGAATCACCAGGCTTCTGGGTGATCTCACTCTGGAGCAGGCCACATAGAACTGCCCATGTGAGAAGCAATCCTCCCTCAAGTCAATTCCTGCCACCTTCAGTGTTTGCCCCTGGGACTTGTTGATTGTCATAGCAAAGCAGGCCTTGAGGGGGAACTGCAGTCTCTTAAATTCAAAGGGGTTCTCTGATGGTATGAGTGGTATGCGTGGTATGAACCCTAACCCCCCCCTCCCCTAGCACTGCTGGTGAACAATGTGGCCTCAATGATGTTGCTGTGGAGGGTTTTAACTCACATTCTGGTGCCATTTCAGAGTTTGGGTTGATTGAGTTTCCGGAGCAGCATCACTGGAACCCGCACTTTGAGGAGAAGCTTCTAGTCTGGGAAGCCAGGAGGGTTGAGTGTGTTGAGGAACTCCATGGGGTAGCGGACCACGTCATCCATTTGCCCCACTGAGTCCCCAGATCTGTACTCCATTTCTGCCCCTTTGAGTTCCCCAGGTTGTGGAATGCTAATGGAACCTGAGGAGGTTCTTTTGCATATGGATTGGTGCCTGATATGCTAATCTTATCTGCAGGGCTATTGTAAGATGTAGAGTATTTTGTTAGCCTGGTGTTTTTCAGGACTGGAAACCATGCTCTATTCATTCTTAAAGTCTCTTCTTTCCTGTTGAAGTTGTGCTTATGCTTATGAATTTCAATGGCTTCCCTGTGCAATCTGACAAAGTAGTTGGAAGTATTGTCCAGTATTTTAGTGTCCTGGAATAAGATACTGTGTCCTGTTTGAGTTAGGCTATGTTCAGCCACTGCTGATTTTTCAGGTTTTACTGCCAAGTCTGCAGTGTCTTTCATGTTCTTTTATTCTTGTCTGGATGCTATGCTGTGTGGTCCCGATGTAAACTTGTCCACACCAATCTATATGCAAAAGAACCTCCTCAGGATACAATGAAACATTAGCATTCTATTAGCATTCCACACCCTGGGAAACTCTTAAAGTATGATGCAACCAAACCCACCTTCCTGAGTAGATATAAATTACCTGCTAACATCTTCTCCACTGTTTGACACTGAGAGATCTCTGTCTTTCGGTGCTACACCTCTGAAGATGCCAGTCACAGCTGCTGGCAAAACATCAGAACTACAATGCCAAGACCACGGTGATACAGCCCAGAAAATCCACAACAACCAAAATAGTTTGGATTTGCTCATCTCAAAAATATTGTCAATTGACATTCCATCTATCATCAGTTTCTCATCTAGGGCTTTCATCCAAATCAATTGGTGGATATCTCAATTTAGAGCATCTAACAAACCATCTTCAGAACTGAGCAATTTTAATCTCAGTTTAAAGGCATATAGCCATGTTCTAGCTTCCAAGGATAGCTGTCCAAATTCTGCCCACAATACGTTAGACACTCAACAGGGGATGTTCAAAATTTTCCTAAGAAATTATGCTAAGAGTTGGTCAATATCATCAGAGAGCTTTAATCCAAATGTCTGAGTCATAAAGAATACTAGTGGCCACTTTCAGATTAAAAGTTTGCATCACTCCATGAATATACTTCCCCTATTGTGAAAAAAACTATTTATAGCATTTGCATGTGGATTTGCTTTATTAAGTGCTGTTCTAAATTGGGGAGTCCAGGAGAGATCTGTCTTAACTTGCTCAATCTTGGACCTGTTGGTTGAACATTGAGATGGATTCCATTTCTTAGTCTTGATGAATACTAAGCTCTTAGATTGTGAGTAGTCAATCATCAAGCTCTCTCAAGAGCTATAGATGAAGAAAGATAGCAGAGCCACCTGTAGCCTAACCCTAGTTCGATACAGGATCACAGCATCATGCACATAAAGCAGAATAGATACACCAATCTCAGCTAATTTTGGTGATTGGCAGCTGTCATTTAAAACCGATGCTGCATTATTTAAGTATAAATCAAACAAAAAAAGGCATCAACAAACATCCTTGAAGTATCACCTTTTCCATATTAAATGAATTCATACCCACATCACACTTGGGCAGTCAAGCCTGAATATAATAGCTGAATATGTCCTAGAAGTCTTTTATCTATATTAGCTTGATTGAGTTGGTTCCACAATTTGGGACAATTTATAGAATCGAAGGCCCCTTTAAGGTCAATAAAAACCACGTATAATCACCCTCCTTTAAAAGATAAATATTTCTCAGTCAATGATAAAGGACACGGCAATGGTCATACGTTGAAGAACCCTGCCTAAATCCCAATAAGTTTTCTGATTTCATCCAATCCAAAAGCTTCCTCAATAGATAAGTAGAATATAGCTTTCCTAGAAAAGAAAGAAGGCTGATTGGACGATAACAGGATGTATCATGTTTAGAACCATTTTTAAATATTAGATTAATAATGGAATGTTTCCATAAATCAGGTATTCGTCCACTGATGATAATTTGAGTAAAAACTGTGGCCAAAACTGTGGCCCACCATTGTAGATCAGCCTTAAATAGCTTGTTAGGAATTAGATAAGAGCCCAGTGCTTTTCCTAGTTTTAATCCTTCAATAAGGAAAGTGACTTCCTTGGTTAATACCTCAGGCCAGGTGTTGTTGCATCAAGAGGAGTAATAGAAGATATAATAGGTGCATTAGCATCAGAGAATATCTCCTTAAAATAACTTTCCCATGTCAAGGGGCTGTACAGCATGGGATTTTAGAGATTGGATTTATAGTGGTACTGACAATAGACCAAAAAGCCTTATTATCATTGCTATTAATAGCTGAAATTTAAAAATTTAATCAGCTGTCAAAGAATTGATATTGTACAATTACTTTTAAACTCACAATACTTCTGTTGAATATGCCTGTTTATTCTTTTACAATCTCTGTTAAACCGACTATTCCTCTTCAAAAGATGTCCTGTCAAGGTTCTTTTCACATAAAGAGATCTGAACAGTTAATACCTCATCTAAGTTATGCGAACAATTAAACTCTGAATCTGATTGCAAAACCTGTGCTACAGGGGATGGAACCCATTATAGTTTGAGCCTGTTCACTAGAGTTAAAACTCCAGCATAATCAACAAACTTTGATTTTGGGAAAGAGAAGTTTTGTTCTGGAATACTGGAATACAGGTTAGACTGGAGTAGTTCTGTATAGGACTGCTAAGAGTATTCATACCGTCGAAGGCTTTCACGGCCGGAGAACGATGGTTGTTGTGGGTTTTCCGGGCTGTATTGCCGTGGTCTTGGACCACGGCAATACAGCCCGGAAAACCCACAACAACCATAGTATTCATACCCTTATTAAAGGGCTTTAGTGGCTAAAAAAGTCTTGGACCATTTAATTTCAGATTTCTAGATGGGGAACTGTACTCCAAATTTAAGCACTGACAATGCAATTCTCTGCAGAGTTATTCCCTTCCAAGCCCATTGATTTTGATGAGTTTAGACTGGCATAATTTATAAACAGAATTGCACTGTAAAAGTACTGGTGCTGAAAATGAAATTGACCAAGGCTTTCTTAGCCACTGGTCATTTCCATTATAAATACACTGGGTGAGCATTCTGTGGTTTACTAATTTGAAGGATCTCGGCTCTAGCTTTCCAAGCCTAGGAATATGAAATGAAATTGATCAAAGCTTTCTTAGCTATGGATGTGCATCTTTGAGCAATATAACTTTAAAAAGATAAATAATTTGTGGCTGTGGAGAGCTCATAAATGAAATTCAACCTTTGTAACCATCAAATGATGGTTTTGTGGAGTGTAAAGTAAAAACATGTTTTCTAAATTTTTCTAAATGTTTCCCAGTCCAGATAGTTCCTATTAATAAATTCTGGGTCAGGTAGCTGTAAAGAACAGGGTGACAGACCTTACATATGTAAGTCACTCATTAAACTGTACATGGCTTCTGTGAAGAAGCTGCAAGAAGATGGTAGGAGAACTTGCATGCACAGTCAGCATTTTAAGAAGATAAGCAAAGTGAAAACAAATTAATAGTTTTAAAAATGTTAGACTGTACCAATTGCAACCTGTGGACAGCATATGAACCACACCATCCAAATGATTATGCATCTTTGCTCATCACATACTTGGGATTAAATTACACTGAAATCTGTGAAGCTTTCCCCAGGAAAAATGTATTTAGAATGGGAATGCCAAACTCACTTATTCAATGGTGTGGGACTCTTTTTGAGGTTTGCCAAGATTAATTTTGTACATTTCTCCTTTTTTCAAGAACCCAGGATTGCAATGATTTCTTTCCATGTTAGCCTCAGAAGAAACATTGTTAGGCTGAGACTTAAGTGTGGCCCAAAATCACTCCGCAACCTCCATACTGTATTAAGAATACCCAGTCCAAATAAAATCATCAAAGTACTATGTCATGCTGTCTCTCCTTTGCCTCCTTGGCCTCTAGGTAGCTATTCCGGATGCACCGTCTTTCCTCACCTTTACCTCCAATCCCAACCACCTTCCATTCCTTATATCCATGCAGAAATTTAATTCTACACCATTTATTGCCCCCCAAGATGAATATGAGGCTTTGTTGCTTACAGTTCACTGTTAAATTGTACTTCTTAATTATGATATAATTCACACTTCTTCATTTGGGATCTGACATTATAAGCATATTAAATTAGTATGATGGCCTGCAATTTATCACAATTATTAAAATAGAGAAATCCAAGATTCAGCTGATCATTAATCATGGTAAAACAAATAAATGGAGTGTGGAACATCTTGGACATCCCTCAAGAATATTAATTTTAATTTTAATGAGATCACAAAATAGGATAAATGATTATTTATAAAACAAAACAGACCATAGACAGGTAAATACCATCTTTGTCCCAATATACAAGGCTTAGCTTACGGCTGTTCTCAGCTTACTTAGCTTATGGCTGTTCTTATAATGATAAACCATATCATTAGTTCTGACACTGATACAAAAATGAAGTCCCTATATCTATAATAATGAAATAATAAGCCTTATCATTAATATTAATCATGTTTGTTTTTGTTCTTACCACCCACTGATGCTCAGAGAGCTTAACATTATAATACAACAGCTTCACATTTAAATTAATTTCAAACTGATTTTAAAAGGGTAAGGGGGGCTTCATTTTTATTGTTGTTTTTAAAGAGGCACAAAATAATGAAATACAAGTAGGGGACCCACAAGAACTTTTACGAGGACACCTTATTTTCCCCCTTTTCATTATTTCCTCTTTCCCTTTCCTGGCAGCCTCCATAGCCCCTCACCTTTTCCCCTGCTTCCTTCTCATCTTCCCACACACGAGCCAACCTATTTTTATTTTTCCTGTCCTGTTTTCACCTGTCCCTCCTCTCTTCCCCTAGCAGCTTCCCTCGGGAAAAAAACTGGCCAGTTGAGAAGAGCTAGCTGAGCCAGGCCCATTTGTGTGGTGGGGAACCTACCATGACTTGTGTGGGGGTACTTCAGTTCCCCCTTCTCCACACTATCTCCTTTTTCTCTCCACCTGGATCCTCTATATCCTCACCTTTACCTGCTTCTTTCTCTCCTTCCTACCCACTAATCAGCCTAACTTCCTCCCATCTTCAACAATATTTATTATTTATTTAAATCATATATACCCCACCTTTCTCCACAACAGCATGCATCATTCTCCTCTCCCATGTTTTATTCTCAAACTCTGTGAGTTTAGTTAGGTTGGGAGTGTGTGACTGGCCCAAAGTCACCCAGGGAGACAGTGTGTATTCGGAACAGAGTCTCCCAGATCCTATTCTGAAACTCTATTCACTACACCACATGGAGTGGCTACAAGTAGCAAACAGCCGGCCCTAGGTGAGTTATGCAAGTGACATGGTAGCAAGTTGCCTAGAGGGTGCTGCCAGCCCTGGCCATAACGAGTTCCCCCTCAAAAGCCAAAACAGCCCTGGAAAGAGCCCTGCCTGCTCACTCTCCCTTTCACTGACAGAAAACAAGGCTTAAAGGCAGTCCATACCCTTGTGGTTGCCAAGCAATGGCCACCGAGGGCATCTGTTTCTTAAGAGTTACAGTTGCTCCATTTACCCACCTCCCAGGTAGGGTTTTTTTTTTTTAAGATTTCAGATTTTCCCATAAAATCTGGTACTTTTCTCCGCAAAGGGGGGTCAAAGTAGCTTACATGATTCTCCTCTTCTCCTTTTTATCTTTGCAACAACCATGTGAGGTAAGTTACCTTGCAAGTGTGTGCCTAACCCAAGGACAGCCAATGAACATTCATGACAGAGTGGGGATTTGAACCGAGGTCTTCCAGATGCTAGTCTGAAACTTTATCTACTATGGGCTTTTGTGAGGGGCTGCTATTGAATGCAGCAGTGAGCAGCCAGGAATGAGTGAGTCATGCATGTTATGTGTATCAGGTGGCCCAGGGGTTGCTGGCAGGCTTGGCCTTTATGAGTCTTCCCTCAAAGAACAAAACAGTCCTGAAAAAGGCCCTAATTCCCCCACCCCTGTTTCTTTTTACTGACAAAAGTCAAGGCTTGAAGGCTGGCAATAATGTTTTGCTTGTCCAGCAATACCAATAATGGTCACTTAGAGAACATTTGTTTCTTAAAGAGACAGGTGCTGCTTCTATTATTGAGGGGGGGGGGTAGGCCCCCAATGTAGATTTTTCTGCAAACCTGGAACTTTTTTCAGGTTTGCAGAAAGACATATGTTGTCTCTAGTCTCCAGATTTGTCTTAGTTCCAGTCTCCACAGATTTGGCCTTGTTAAGAAGTAGATCTATTGATGTAGAAGGTGAACACTTTTCTGTATGTTTTGGTACCAAGCAAAAGGTATTGCTGGTTGCCCATAACCATGAAATCTGATCAGCCATCTGTGTTAATATAAGTAGCATTTTATTTGTCTCAAAGCAATGTTTTGCAGTTTCTCTAGCATAGACCACAATCACCACTGCTCCTTCCAAGCTTATATATAAGGTTATCAATACAATTTTGAGTCATACACCGATAAGCATGGCATGTTTTTCTTCAGAGATACCATCCTACCTGATTGCTTGATGCCTTCCAGTATCCTCAGGTCAGTTATGAGAATAAGGATACTTCCTGATTCAATTTTAGTTGGGTTTTCAGTTGGTTCCAAAATTTAAAATGCTTTAAAAAGAATGAAGTGCAGCATTTCTTACAAGATCAGAAGGGAATGCTGTGGCTCAGCACTGAAGCATTTACAGCTAAACCATCTGCCCTAATTGGGTGGTAATGTAAAGATTGAGTAATTGATGAAAAACGAGAAACCATTGTGGCATTGTTGACATTTTAAGTGTATTCCTTTACGTACTGCCTGGAATCTCAAGTCTAATTTCTACCTATACTTTTTTATTTTATTTATCAGCCTGTACTTTTTTATTCTGCCTTTCCTTCCAGGAGCATGTACACTAGACATGGGCATAAACAGAAAAAACCTGAACATGGTGTTTGGTGTTCGTTGTTCATTGCCATCCACGAACAATGAACAACCAACATTGATGAACATGATCCTGTTCACGAACATGTTCGTTGTTTGTGGGGGCCAACAGGCTCTCCTCCAACCATCAAGATCCCTACCATACCACTCCCAGAAACCCTACCTGAGCAGGCAGCAGGAAAGGTACTAATAATAAATAATAGCTTGGCCCCAGAGCCTGGCAGCAGCCCTGGAACCTGAAGGAGTAGATCCCTATCCCACCACACACAAAGAAAATTCAAGCTCCAGTGCACTTACCCTGTCCTTCTAACAGCAGCTGAGTCTCCCTGAAAGCCAGAGCTGGGAGCCCCCCCCCACCCCGCCCCGGTCTTTTCCTCTTGTAACAAATTTGGAGCTTCAGTCCACACTTGGAAGGAAGATGTGCCTATCCTGCTAAATTGGGTTTAGATTGGGGTTTCCAGGGCAACAGCAGGAGTTTCAGACAGAGTTCAGACAATCCCTGCCTAAGTTGCCAAGGGAATTGATTGCAGGTGCCAGACTGTCTGGCTTGACAAACAGCAACAAACAGCAATGAACGAGCCTTGCAATGACCACCTGTTCGTTTAGAATGGGGCCTCATGAACAGCTTATTCACGAACAGCAGATTGGGCTGTTTGTGGGTTTTTTTAGTTCGTATTGCTGTTCGTGCCCATCTCTAATGTACACTCCTCCCAATTTTGTCCTCAGAACAACCCTACAAAGTCAGTTAGCCTGAAAGAAGATGTCCAACCCAAGGTCACTTAGTGAGCTTCATACTTCAGTGAGAATTAGAACCTAGATTTCTCGAGTCCTAGACTCACATTTTAAGCACCACATCACACTTGGTTTAAACATTACATTGGTGGATGAGAAAAACTTACTCATGTGATGCATGAACACATACAAGCACATGAGACGGTCTTATACTGAGTCAGACCATCTGTCTACCAAGGTCAATATTGTGTACTCAGACAGGAAGTGACTCTCTAGGGTCTCGGGCCAAGGTCTTTCATATCACCTACTATTTGACTGTTTGAGCTGGAGATGTTAGGGATTGAACCTGGGACCTTATGTCAAACAGAGACTCTGCCACTGAGCATGGCCCTTCCCAAGCACCAAGTATATCATTTGAAATGTGTTCTCTATGCTAGAAGTGCTATGTTAGGATGCCTAGTCCTGTAGTCTGGGTAGGCATTGCACAGGCATGCTAACGTTGCACATGCAGCGGCATTGTACATGTGCTGGTCTGGTTTAAAGGAGACCTGGGTGGGTGGATACAATGTCACCTGAGTATATTTTTTCTTGCCACCAGCAACATATTTAAATTGAGTCTCTGTGGTACTAATTAGAACAAAGTTCTAGGGCAGCAGCTTCTAAGCAAGTCTTTAAGTACTCAGTATATCTGGAAGTGGTTCTATTCTCTTGTTTTGCCTCTTGGCTTGAACATCTCAAAGATTAATATCATCTAGGAAATTATATTTCTTATTTGACATACTGGTTTCTAAAGAACAAGGACAGGAGAGATTTTCTGCTTTTAGATTACAGTGTTTGAGAGGGACATTTTATAAAAACCAAGTTATGAACTCACTTTATGTATTTGTGACAAAGTCTTCCTTCACCTTTTACTCTGAATGCAGAATTAAATTGTTCTTGCATGTTATGCAAAATTTCTGGTTTGCTTTTACTAGCCAAGATTGCTTTTACAAATATTTCTGCTATTAGAATATTGTTATGTAACCTGGTGATAATATTAAACACTGAATACAAAATGCTACATTATTTAATTAATGTTTCTAATACCAGATGTTATAACACTATAATTGAAATCCTAAACAGAGTTACTCCAATCTAAGGCCATTGAAATCAATGAGCTTGGAGTAGAGTAACTCTGCTTAGGATTTCACTGTATATATCCAATACTTCTGTCTCAGTCTGTCAAAGCAGTAAAGGGCAATTTACTATAGTTTGTTAGAGAAAGGGATATATGGACCAAAATAATATAATCAAATGTGTATAATTGTGTCACACATAAGCTAAAATTACTCTCCTTTCCCACCAAGCTTTAGCCAAGTATCTTTTCCAAAGCACAGAAACACGTTCTTCCTTTTCAATACCTTTCAAAAAGAATTAAACAATCATCCTTTGAATTCAAATGTTTAATTCCAATCTGCTTCAAGGAGAGAATACCAACTGATTTTCTTAATCAACCAACATTTATATAAACAAGGCAAACATTGGAAAACAGTAATTTAAATGCTCTTGAATGCCTTTAAGTGAAGCTTTCGAGTAACAATTTCTTGCAGAGAAGTCTACAGTTTCTTTTATGCACAGGTTTCAGAGAAATGTTTTATGAAACACTTACACTTCAGCAAACATGCATAAACAGTTTCCGTTCCTTCTGATCTCCTTTCAAAGTTTTCAGTTGCTAAAGTGTGGTAAAAAATGCAGAGTGAATGTCACCTGTATCTTAGGAAATGGATCTTACTGGTTTGTCAGTTCCTTTGAAATACATCAACATGGAGATGGTGGTTAGCCACTTCCCCAGCTAACATGTAACAACCTGCAGTCACCATTCCATTGACAGGAATGCCATTCAGAACAATGTGAACTTTTCACATGATCTATGAGAGTCATATATGTATTTATATCACCTAGTGTTCTGCTTAGATTGACATTTACCATGGAACAAGTTTGTTGATTTGTTGAATTTAAAAGATGTGTATGCTCCCTTTCTGTCCTAAGGCTTCCAAGATGACTAACAATGATTTAAAAAATGATACCAAAATACATTATTTAAAATAATGCAGTAAATAATTGAATATACCACCAGGACTTTAAATAATCACCACAGCATTTCAGAGGAAACAGTATTGATCATAATAGACTGGTGGTCTGACTCGGTCTAAAGCAATTCCATGAGTTCACTCAACTTGTGAAGGCAAGGGGTCCCAAAACTGCATGATCTTAAAGAACCTGTAGACTCATAACAGACGACATTTTACAACAGAGTGGATATAAATACAGATGAGAATGATGAATGGTATCATTTCCCTTCTGAATGTCTGCTGAAATGTTTATGGTATGACAATTCTTCACAATTCCTTCTTAGGAATTAAAGAACTCAGTATTAGAGATTAAGTTTTCAGATTCCAAGACCTCTCCAGGGAATCTTTATTCGAGCTGAATTCGGTCTGATTTGTGTAAAGAGGCTTTCCTTACTATAGGAATGTTCATATATGCCCCTTTGTGTTTTGTTTTGCTTCTGTTTGCCAATGTTCTGTGCCTTTTCCTTTTTTCCATTTTTGTTGCTAGCATTTCCATGTCATTGCTTTCTTTTAGATTCCCCCCACTCAAAATTTTACAGTTTTTACACGCCACTTTTAAGGTATTTATATACTATCAACTAAAAAGAGGTGTCTTTAATGGAAATAATTCTATTTGATTATATAAGTAGGGTTAGGAAAAAAGTGGTTGGGACCTAGGGACCAAAGAGGTGTATTCCAGCTTCCTGTTTGTACTCACAACCAATCTAGTTTGTTTAGTTTTTTTCAACAGCAGAAATGGAAATATCAACTGCTACAACCCCAAGGAGCTTCTCTTTTAACCTTACAAGCATCCATGTATGCCTCAGATCTGATATGAAATAAACATAGCTTATTACTGGTATTGTAAAACCAGACAGAATGTTTAAAATCAATCTGTGACTATAATATGATTCCCCAGGTACTAGAGTTTCACCTTTCAACAGAATTTTGAATTATTTATTATAGTCAAAGACCAGTTCAAAAATGCATAAGCCTTCAGCAGAGAAGTGCTTCAAACTGGGCAAAAGGTTATTCCCTACTTTCCTCAGCCTCACCTCACACAAACCCATCTCCATTAAAAATGGGTGAATTTCTTTATCACTTCTTCTATTAGTAGCAGCTAGCCCACATTATGATCAGCAGAGTATGGCCATCCATAGACAAGGTAGTGGTTTCTATATACTTTGAAGGTTCCCTAGTTATGCAGAATATTAAGACCTTAAACAAATTAAAAGCCTTATAAGGACTGAATATGGTCCAAGAGTCATGGAATGTTAACTGCCATTGAGAGTCCACTAAATAAAAAGGAGTGGACTATCAGCTTGCTCAAGATTGAATCGTTTATTGAACCATTGCCTTGAATACTGTGTGATCAACAGACTGGAGTTGAACTATGAAAAATCTAAGGTATTGGTTCTTCCCAATTCCCAGAAACTGTATAACTGGATTGTCAATGGTAATAGACTTGAACAAGTTAAGCACTTTAAAAACCTGGATGTCTATTTCCAATCTAATGCTACTTGGACCTTCCACCGTAGGGTGGCTATTAATGCAGCCAAAGTTAGTGCTGCAGCAATATCTTGCTTTTATTTTTCTGATCGAGGTAACCAATATGTGCCTGCTGCTCTAAAATTGGAGCTCAGTTATTGTACGGGGCCCCGCTCTGGATTGATGCTATAGACAATTCAGTTGAATGTGTTCACTCTAACTTTCTGTGTAAGATCATGGGGGTTCCTATGTGTGTTCCATATGCTGCCTTATGCTTAAAGTGTGGTCAGAATCTGTTGGCCACTAAGGCATGGCTTCACACTATCAAATACTAGTTGAGACTCCATTTTAATTCTGACCCCCCCCCCAGTTATATGTATCATTTATTATCTGAATTTGTCAACTCTAGTTGGTCAGCCTGTATTGAAGCTTAAATAAGTTCCTTGAATCTTTATCACTGCTTTCTGAGTCAAAAATAAAATCCAGTTTTTGGGGATTAGAGTTACAAACTCTCTATAGTTCTGCTAATAAGCATAAGAACATAAGCAAAGCCATGTTGGATCAGGCCAGTGGCCCATCCAGTCCAACATTCTGTCACACACAGTGGCTAGAAATCCAGTGCCATCTAAAGGACTGTCAGTGAGGCCAGGACACCAGAAGCCCTCCCACTGCCTTCCTTCCAGCACCAAGACAACAGAGCACCACCTCCCCACAAAGAGAATACCATCTATCTCCTGTGGCTAATAGCCACTGATGGACCTCTGCTCCATATATTTGTCCAGTCCCCTCTTGAAGCTGGCAATGCTTGTAGCTGCCACCACCTCCTGTGGCAACAAATTCCATGTGTTTATCACCCTTTGTGTAAAGTAGTATTTTCTTCTATCTGTTCTAACCCGACTGCTCAATAATTTCATAGAGTGCCCACGAGTTCTTGTATTGTGAGAAAGGGAGAAAAACACATCTTTCTCTACCTTCTCTAACCCGTGCATTATCTTGTAAACCTCTATCATGTCTCCCCTCAGTCGTCTTTTCTCCAGGCTAAAGAGCCCCAAGCGCCTCAATCTTTCCTCATAGGGAAAGTGTTCCAACCCTTTAATCATTTTAGTTGCCCTTCTCTGTACTTTTTCCAGTGCTATGATATCTTTTTTAAGGTGTGGCGACCAGAACTGTACACAGTACTCCAAATGAGGCCTCACCATCGATTTATACAGAGGCATTATGATACCGGCTGATTTGTTTTCAATCCCTTTCCTAATAACCCCTAGCATAGCATTAGCTTTTTTTATGGCAGTCGCACACTGTGCTGACGTTTTTAGTGAGTTATCTATCATGACTCCAAGATCTCTCTCTTGGTCAGTCTCCGCCAGTTCAGACCCCATCAACTTGTATTTATATTTTGGATTTTTGGTTCCAATGTGCATTACTTTGCACTTGGCTACATTGAACCTCATTTGCCACATGGATGCCCACTCTTCTAGCCTCGACAGATCCCTTTGGAGTGCCTCACAATCCTCTCTGGCTTTCACCACCCTGAACAATTTCGTGTCATCTGCAAATTTAGCCACTTCACTGCTTAATCCCAATTCCAAATCATTAATAAACAAGTTAAAAAGCATTGGACCCAATACCAACCCCTGTGGCACCCCACTGCTCACCACCCTCCACTGTGAGAAGTGCCCGTTTATACTCACTCTCTGTTTCCTATTAATTAGCCAGCTTTCGATCCACAAGAGGACTTGGCCCTTTATCCCATAGCTACTGAGCTTACTTAGGAGCCTTTGATGAGGAACTTTGTCAAAAGCTTTCTGGAAGTCAAGATAAACAATATCTATCGGGTCTCCCTTGTCCACTTGTTTGTTCACTCCCTCAAAGAACTCTAACAGATTGGTGAGACAAGATCTTCCCTTACAGAACCCATGCTGAGTTTTCCTCATCAGCTTTTGGTCATCAATGTGCCCACTAATTTTATTTTTGATAATAGTTTCCACCAACTTACCCGGTATTGACGTCAGGCTGACTGGCCTGTAATTTCCCGGATCTCCCCTGGAACCTTTTTTAAAGATGGGGACAACATTAGCTACCTTCCAGTCCTCAGGAACAGATGCAGAGTTTAATGACAGATTACATATTTTTGTGAGGAGATCTACAAGTTCACACTTGAGTTCTTTCAGAACTCTTGGATGTATGCCATCTGGGCCCGGTGATTTATCAGTTTTTAAATTATCTAGCAGTCGCATAACCTCCTCTCTCGTCACCTCAATGTGACTCAGGTCTTTCAAAACCCCTCCCAAAGTCAGTGCTTCCGGAGTGGGCATGCACTTCTTATCTTCCACAGTGAAGACAGAAGCAAAGAAAGCATTCAGCTTCTCGGCCATTTCCCTATCACCCTTTAGTAATCCTTTTACGCCTTGGTCATCCAAGGGCCCCACTGCCTCCCTAGCTGGTTTCCTACTTCTAATATATTTAAATAATTGTTTATTGTTTTTCTTTATGTTCTTTGCAATATGCTCCTCATATTCCCTTTTTGCCTGTCTGATCACAGACTTGCACTTTTTTTGCCACAGCTTATGCTCCTTTTTATCAACCTCACTCCGACTAGTTTTCCACTGCCTAAAAGAATCCTTTTTACCTTTTACAGCTTCTATTACATTGCTTGTTAACCATGCTGGCCTTTTCCTAAACCTATTTGTGCCTTTCCTAACCAGCGGTATATATTTAATTTGAGCTTCCAGGATTGTAGTTTTAAATAGTCTCCAAGATTCCCCAAGTGTTTTGACCTTTTTTACTTTCCCTTTCAGTTTCTTCTTCACGTACCCCCTCATCTCAGAAAAGTTACCCCTTTTGAAGTTAAACATGGCTGTGTTGGTCTTATTTGGCAATTTCCTATTTATACATATGTTGTACTCAATAACATTATGGTCACTGTTCCCAAGTGGTGCAATCACATTTACATCTCTCACCAGGTCTTCAGCATTACTGAGGACCAAATCCAGGATCACCTCTCCCCTAGTAGGTTCTGTAACCATCTGTTCCATAGCACAGTCATTGAGACAGTCTAGAAACTCACTTTCTCTCCCCCGATTCGAACACCCATTGGCCCAGTCAATGTGTGGGTAGTTAAAATCACCCATTACAACACAGTTTTTTTGTTTAGCAGCCATCTTTAATCCTGTCATCATTTTATAATCCTCCTCTATTTTCTGATCTGGAGGGCGATAACAAACTCCCACAGTTAAGTTTCCATTTGGGCCCGTAATTTCAACCCATAGCATTTCCAGAAGCGAATCTAATTCAGTTACCTTCTCAATCTTACTGGAATGTATACCTTCTCTGACATATAGAGCCACCCCACCACCAACCCTTCCCTCCCTATCCTTCCGATATAATTTATATCCAGGAATCACCATGTCCCACTGATTTTCCTCATCCCACCAAGTTTCTGATATGCCCACAATGTCTATGGATTCGCCCAACACTAAACATTCCAGCTCCCCAATTTTACCTCGGACACTTCTAGCATTTGTATATAAACACCTGTAACTTCCCCGGCACACTTTGCCTCGAGACGTAGTTAGGTCATCTGCACTGTTTGTCTCCATCTCAGTTGACAACTCTAATCTATCTCCCTGTAGAAGTGTTATACCTAGCCCTTCATCTCTCTGAGATGAACCATCCTGAACCAGAGACACTTTATCTCTTGTCGGTTTTCCCCTAGCATTTAGTTTAAAAACTGCTCTGCCACCTTTTTGATTTTAAGTGCCAGCAGCCGGGTTCCTTCTTGGGACAAGTGGAGACCGTCTCTCTTGTACAGCTCCCGCTTGTCCCAAAAAGAATCCCAGTGCCTAACAAACTTGAACCCTTCCTCCCTACACCATCGTCTCATCCACGCATCGAGACTCCTGATCTGCGTTTGTCTCTCTGGCCCTGCGCGTGGAACAGGTAGCACTTCTGAGAAGGCTACCTTGGAGGTCCTGGCCTTGAGTCTCCTGCCTAACAGCCTAAATTTTTGTTCCAAGACCTCACGACTGCATTTCCCCACATCGTTGGTTCCAACATGGACCACGACCGCTGACTCTTCCCCAGCACTATCTACCAGCCTATCTATAACACGCGTAATGTCCGCTACCTTCGCACCAGGCAGGCAAGTCACCATACGGTCAGAACGCGGTTGTGCCACCCAGCTATCTACTTGTCTAAGGATCGAATCACCAACTACCAAGAGCCTCCCTCCCGCCCCACCCAGGGATGGTTCCTTGATGCGAAAGGAAACCTGCTCACCAACTGAAGAAGAGGTCCCTTCTGAGGGCATGTTCCCCTTATCCTCAGTACGGTGCCCTGATTCCACAAGATCCTCATTCTCCTTGACAACAAGAACGCTGCCATTTTTAGAGTGGGACACATCTATCCTGTCCCTGAGAATCTTGTCCTCGTGCCTATCTAACTGTCTCCGCTTCTCCAGGTCAGCCACCTTGGCCTCAAGGGTACGTACTCGTTCCCTGAGAACCAGGAGCTCCTTGCAGCGAGCACACATCCAGGACTTCTGACCAGAAGGCAGATAGTCATACATGTGACACTCAGTGCAATACACTGGAAAGCCCCCAACCCCCTGCTGGCATTCTGACTTCATTATTCTGTTTTAGGAATAACACACTAAGAGGAAAGAAAACGGCTATGATCCCCCGGCTAAGAGCCACAGGCCAAGAGCCCTTTAGCTCTCGCCCTTCGGCTCGCGCCAAAGGCTCGCGCCCCTGCCCAGCAGTTGCCTTTTCAATGCAAAAGGTCACTTCCTGCTAAGCACAGGAGGTGAGCACAAAGGGGGTGTGTGGCTTGTACTCCAGCAACCCCCAGCAGCCTTACAAACACACTCACCCTCAAACACAATCAAGCCCAAACACACTCAGCCTCAAAACTACACTCAAATCAACACAAAACTACACACAAAAAGCCCCAAAGCTAGAGAGGACCACCCTTAGCTTCTCAGCTTAACCCACCACAGCCAAGAAAGGCAAAAAGCCCTTACCTCCTCTAGCAGCTGCAGACCATGTGCTCCTGAGCCCAGGTGACTCTGCTTGTTCTCCCCTAAACTTGGGGATTGTCCCTAATGTAAGTTTCCCAGCAGTATACCTTTACCAACTCCTGGCTCCCAATTTGCGTAGAGCCTTTTCTCTGGCCAGGTTTAATGTTCTTCCTTCAGCCATTTTATCTGGTAGATTTCATGGGATTTCTTATTCTAGAAGATGTTATCCTTGTTCGATGGACTGTGTTGAAACTATTTCCCACGTTCTTCTCCAATGTCCTTTTTATCTGGCACCATGCCAGGATCTTCTACATTCTATATTAGCCCAACTTTCAGAGTTTTCTGATGATTTTAAGGTTCAGTTTCTGCTTGACAATCCAGATGTGGAAATAACTGAAATAGTAGCAAAGTTTCTCTACAGTGCTATATGCCCTGACAAGTAATATCCTATATTGGTTTTGCTACACTGTTGTCCTGTTCCTATCTGTAATTTTTAATCTTACTCTGTATGGACTAGTTTCTGTATTTAAAATTTTATATTATATATATGCTAATAAAGGCTTGCTTGGAAAATAATTTATAGACCCCTAGAAATTGTGGAGGTGTATATGAGAAATTGTTCCCTGATCAACAGTTCCTCTTTAGCCCACAGCTTGCCATAGCTGAATCATCAATTATGAGCATTGCAACTGAACACTCATGTATAGGTTTTGACCAAGCAATCTAAAGCAGCTTTCGCAGAAAAATGGGATTCAACATATGTGCACAATGTACTGTTCTCTAAAGTTTATTTTTAGCCTGAGTGATGGGCATTAGCTTCAGCTCCAACAGGGCAAAGTAAAAGCCTAAAAAGAGCTGTATAAAACAAGTTCTGGATTAATTTTGAAGTTTAGGGGACAAAAAACAGAGTAGTCTATGAGCTTGTATCTCCAAACTATGGAAAGTTTCTCTCAACTCCTGCAACTAGAAGTGGGCATGGACTGCTGAAGCTTCGCTGTGAGTATGGCATCTCTGAGTACGAAGAAGGCAGTCCTAGTGCCCCTGGAAGTGATGGACCTCGGACCGATGAACCAGTCTGTGAACGGGGCAGGTGCGTGAAAAGTTCGTGGTCCTTCATCTGTGAAACACGATGGATCACAGGCCAACAATCCATGGGGTTTTTCCAGTCTGTTCCCATCTCTACTTGCAACTAAGGATTTCAAATCTTTATAATTTTTCTACCATTTTTACTCATCCTTAATTTCCTTATTTTTTAATTTTATTTTTTAATTTTAGACTTTTATTCTGCCCTCCCTGCAAGCTGGCTCAAGGCAGATCACATCATTTAAAACCACATTAAATATTGTATTTCTATAAAATCAATTAAAAAAATTAAAAATCAACATAATAGACAATTAACTAGAACAGATGGCAACAGATGGCAATATTAACCAATGTGAAAGCAGGATGGCGGACACTCTAGTTGGGAGTGTTCAGATCATTCTCTTCCTTCCCTACTAGGCTGGCGGAAACCTGGCACAGCCTCAACAATATGCCTGGCAGAACATCTCTGTCTTACAGGCCCAGTGAAAAGATAACAAATCCGGCCGGGCCCTGGTCTCAATAGACAGAGAGCTCCACCAGGTCGGAGCCAGGATGGAGAAGGCCCTGACTCTAGTTGAAGCTAGGTGGGCCTCTCTGGGGCCAGGGATCACCAACAGCTGTTTCTATCTGGATTGGAGTGTCCTCCAGGGAATTTATAGGGAGAGGCGGTCCCACAGATATGCTAGTCCCAGTCCACATAGGGCTCTGCAAATACCAGAACTTTTGAATCTGATCCAGTACTCCACTGGCAACCAATGCAACTGGCATAATAGAGGTGTTATATGAGTCCCACTTGGTACTTTTGTAATAACACGTGCAGATGCATCTTGAACCAGCTGTAATTTCTGGGTCAGGCTCAAGGAATGCCCTGCATAGAGTGAGTTACAGTAATCCAGTCTGGAGATGACTGTTGCCTGGATCACTGCAGTTAAGTTGCGGGTCGAAAGGTAAGGGACAAGTTTCCTGGTCTGCCATAGATGGAAAAAGGAAGACTTGGCAACTGGTGCGACCTGTGCCTCCATTTTCAGGGAGGCATCCAGAATCACCTCCAAGCTCCTAACCCTCAGAACTGCCACAAGTGGCACCCCATCGAGAGTTGGGAGCTGGAGTCCCGAACGTAAACAGACACAGCTCAAATGCAGGACCTCAGTCTTCATTGGGTTCAATTTCAGCCAACTCTGCTACAATCATCCAGTCATGGCTTCAAAAGCACACTCCAGGATATCTGATCCCATTCATGGGGAGGGCGGGATATAAGTCAAATAAAATAAATAAATAAAATAAATCTGGGGCTGAGTCGGGCTGGCCATCCATCATCAGATATAACTGGGTGTCATCTACATATTGATGACACCCCAGTCCGAAACTTTGCACCAACTGGGCAAGGGGGCACATATTGATATTAAACAATAACGGGGAGAGTATTGCCCCCACACACCAAAGGTGGCAGGATGATAATTTCTCCCTTACACCACCCTCTGACCGTGGAGAAAATAGACAAACCACTGCAAGGCAGTCCCTCGTATCCCCACATCGGTGAGGCGGTGGGTCAAAAGATCATGATTGACCATATCAGATGCTGCTGAAAGATCCAATAATATCAGCAGCGCCGAACCACCTCGATCCAGATGCCTGCAAAGATCATCTGTGAGGGCAACCAGCAATGTCTCCTTCTTTAGCTTCTGGCGAGAAACTCCTCCTCATAAATAATTGGTGATGCTTAAGAAGTATTCCACACTGAAGATTTTAAGAACAACATTTGGAGATCAGGAGGACCCTTGGTCCCCAATGCTACAAGACTTCAAGGATCATATTGGTATTGAAATGTGTATTCCAATCCAAAGAAATCTGACATTTAGCAGCATCAGTTCTGGACATGCAATTGATATGGCCTGATGGAAACAGGAATTGATTAATATTTGAATACAAACAATTAATATGCCTCTCAGGTAGAGTGATGAGAAACTTAGGAAATTTCCTAGAGCAATTCAGGGCATTTAGTGTTAGAAATAGGCTGAGAGAAGCTTTTACTATATCAGTGCAATAAACAGAAGTCCTTGTAAGGAGTAGAAAATTTAACCTTGCTGACTCTCTAAAAGTGTCGATTAGTATGTTTACATCATTCTTATACACTCAGTAGTTACTTCAGAGCTGAATAAATCTTTTTGCTAATGATTTTCAAAATGTTAAAAATCATGAAATTATATTCAGTGCCTTTTGGCTACCCATTTCTTTTCTTTTTTTCCCCATGAAATGATCTGATTGTTGTGAACTGCAACTTTAAAAGGAAACAAAAGGCTTTCTTTTAAAGGATCATATAGCAATGATGAGAGTACAAGTTCATACAAAAAAGGAGTCTGCTTCATTGTGCTCCCCCTTAAGGGAGTGTGATTGCTTCAGTCCTCAGTGAATGAAAAATGGCACTGTAGTATATTTTTCAGGTATTGTCTAAACGCAAAGAGGAGTTTGCTTTTGAAATGGTGACGTGACAGCTCTTCCAAGCATCTGAAGCTATTTGTCTTTTTGAATTGTATCCAACATAAAAACTATGTCATGTAGAACTAAACAGAAGTGAGCATCAGCAGCATTTCAGAGTTGCATACGCTTGTATTCTAAGTAACAGCTGTTACTTGGCAAAATGTTGGGGAGGAGATCCCAGCACTTGTAAAGAAAAAAAAGTTATAACTTCTGCAAATATTATTGGAGACCAGATGTTAAGATCTAGTACGGCCTGTTTATTTGAGTTAAGAGTAGTGTGAGAAATGATAATTGCTAGCTTTTTTGTTCTTGACATTTGACTTTATACTGTATAATGTTGTTGATTTGGTATGAAATCAAAACAATATAGCCTTACTCCTATTTCTGTTAATATTACTATCTAAATAAAAAGTCTATAAATTACTAATTTGTAGACATGGAACTAAAGTATATATTAGCTGAGATCGAAGTACATTAAGTCATTATTATATACCACTATATCCTACTGAAGCAAATCCCACATCCGGGAAGTGATGTTATCACACCAGCCACGGGTGTGCTCCTGTGCTTTGCATAGGGCTAATTCTGGCCCATTTGGGGCCACAATTGGTTTCAAGGAAGTGCAGGAGCATGCCCACGGCCAGCACGATGACATCACTTGAGGAAGTGACATCATTGTGCCCCCTGAGAGCACGCTTGGCGCCACCTCCTGCCATTGGTGGGCAACCCAGCAAACCCCTGGGAGATTGCCTGCCAGTGGTAAGCCTAAAGCAGACTTGTATTGTCTTCCCCTTCTTACACACAAGCTGTCTGCTAATGCAGACTATATACTTCATTTATATATATAAAGACAGTATCCTGACTGACTCATTAACACCCAGCCCAAACCCCTGGACCTAGAAGTGTGAAATTTGGGAAGGATGTTCTTTTTGTGGTGTAGAGGCTCACTAAGAAGGGATTTTAAGAAATTCACCCCCTAAAGGGGTGAAAAGGGGTAAAATGTGTTTTCCCATAGGGATACAGCTTCCCTGTGTGGCTGGCAGGCTCCTCCTCCCCCCTCCAACTGCCACTCTTCTCTGAGGTCATTTGCATATGTGGCCTTGATTGGTCATCTCTCCAACATATATAATTGCTATTGGGAGTCACTGAATGTGTCCTGAGGTAAAAATACACTTCCCAGTCCAGGGTTGCCAATCTCCCTGTGAGGCCTGGCTTTCCTGTATGGCTGGCAGGCTGATGGGTCAGCTGTGGAACTCTGTATTCTGAGGTAAAAATTAGGCAAAGGGAATTGCAGACAGTTGAAGAAAGACAGTACAAGACTCCTGAAAAGGGATTTTATATAAAAGTCATTATGGCAACTGAGTTTTTAAATGTTCATGGGGAGATGGTATACAACCTTTCTAGGGGCCATTTCAATGTGAACCTCTCACATGAACCTGCTAAAGTGCCCATCACACCATCCCTCCCTCAGTCCAACTCCACACCTCTTGCAGCCATCATCTCTTACTGTCCCCAAGAAGCCTCCTAGCAGATGTTGTGCAAGCTATACCAATGCTAAAAGGAGGAAGCAACTTAGAGATGCAGCAAAGAAATATGCACATCGTACTCCTGCGGTGCACTGAGCAGCAGTAGCCAAGTACCAGCAAGTCCCAAGTCCAAGGGAAAGGTGACCATCCCTGCAGGCCTGGGCACAGTAGTGATGACCCTAGCAGACCTAACAGCCACAATATGCCCTGATTACACCACTATCAGGGAGTAGTCCATGGACAGGCTGTGCAAGCATGCCATTCTGACCCCCAGGAATGACAAGGCTGCCATCATTAATGAAACACTACTTAACTCCCTCGAAGGGGCAGAAATGGAGTACAGATCTGTGGACTCAGTGGTGCAAATGGATGATGTGTTCCACTACGCTGTGGAGTTCCTCAACATGCTCAACCCTCCTGGCTTCCCAGCCCACAAGCTTCTCCTCAAAATGGGGGCTCCAGTGATGCTCGTCCAGAACCGCAGCTCACTCAAACTCTGCAATGGCGCCAGACTACGAGCGAAATCCTTCCACAGGAACATCATCAAGGCCACATTGTTCACCAGCAGTGCTCGGGGGGAGTCAGTGTTCATACCACGCATACCATTCATACCATCAGATAACCTCTTCGAGTTCAAGAGATTGCAGTTCCTCCTCAAGGTCTGCTTTGCTATGACGATCAACAAGCCCCAGGGGCAGACACTGAAAGTGGCAGGAATTGACTTCTCACATGGGCAGTTCTATGTGACCTGCTCCAGAGTGAGCTCACCCAGCAGCCTGGTGATCCGGAAGGGAAATTACCAATGAGATCTACAAAGAGGTCCTTCAGTAGAAAAAAAAAGTTGTACATATCTTTCACTTTATTTATTGCACTACAATCTTTTCCTTTTAAAAATCTCTTCAATAACTGTTACATTTCGAAATTCACTTCATCAGTTTTAGGCATCAACATGCTTTGCTTTATTCAAACACTTTTGTGAAGCTCAAGTACTATGCTATTTTACTACAAAACCAACTCAAACCACCACCACCCAGCCAAAAAATGTTACATAACCATAAATATTATAACTGGAATTAAAGTAGTTACATACCGTAGCGAAGCACGGGCATCAAGCTAGTTACATATAAGAGGGAAGGAGGACAGGTGACAGCTGGCCAAGCGGGATGATGGAAGGAGCCTCTCTCTCTACTTATGCAGCAATTTTTTAAGACCTTCATATTGGAGTAAAATTGTTAAGTAGTGAAAAACATTTGTTGCTAATTATATATGAAGAGTTGAATAGTAACTTTTAAACTTTTTTTTAAACCACATTAGCAAACAGAAATAAAATACAAATTAAATATATTACATGCAAAACGTTACAACATCCCTAGCTGCAATTCTTTGTTCAGTTCCCTTTATCGGCAGCTATTGTTATACAAGATCCCCCGGTTAACTGCACCCGGGTCCTGTTGGCTGGTTCCTCATTTCCCAGTCCCAAGGATGCCTCTTTTATGGCTGTCATCCCTAAAACAGGACCCAGATTCAATACCCTGGCAGCTGTTTTCTTCTTTTGCCTCCTCTCATGGCCTTTCTGCTTCCTTCTTTCCTTTCTTCCTCCTTCCTCTCCCCTGGGTTAGTCTGTCCTTGCCGTTCCATCCTTCTTACTTCCTTTGATGATGGGAAATTACAGGCCAGTCAGTCTAACATCAATACCGGGTAAGTTGGTGGAAACCATTATTAAAGAGAGAATTAGTAGGCACATAAATGAACAAAAGCTATTGAGGAAGACTCAGCATGGGTTCTGTAAGGGAAGATCTTGTCTCACGAACCTGTTAGAGTTCTTTGAGGGAGTGAACAAACATGTGGACAAGGGGGAACCAATAGATGTTGTCTACCTGGACTTCCAGAAAGCTTTTGATAAAGTTCCTCATCAAAGGCTGCTAAGTAAGCTCAATAGTCATGGGGTAAAAGGACAAGTCCTCTCATGGATCAAAAACTGGCTAATGAATAGGAAACAGAGAGTGAATATAAATGGGCAATATTCACAGTGGAGGGTGGTAAGCAGTGGGGTACCACAGGGCTCAGTATTGGGTCTGGTGCTTTTTAACTTGTTCATTAATGATTTGGAGTTGGGAGTAAGCTGTGAAGTGGCTAAGTTTGCAGATGACACTAAATTTTTCAGGGGGGTAAGAACCAGGGAGGATTGTGAGGCACTCCAAATGGATTTGTCAGGGATGAGTGAGTGGACATCAATGTGGCAAATGAGGTTCAACATGGCCAAGTGCAAAGTAATGCACATTGGGGCCAAAAATCCCAAATATAAATGCACAATGATGGGGTCCAAACTGGCCAAGAGAGAAATCTTGGAGTCGTGATAGATAACTCACTGAAAAAGTTGATACAGTGTGTGATGGCAATAAAAAAGGCCAATGCTATGCTGGGGATTATTAGGAAGGGAATTGAAAACAAATCAGCTAGTATCATAATGCCCCTGTATAAATAAATGGTACGGCCTCATTTGGAATTCTGGTCACCACACCTCAAAAAAGATATAGCATTGGAAAAAAGTGCAGAAAAGGGCAACTAGAATGATTAAAGGGATGAAGAAATGCTTGGGACTCTTTAGCTTGGAGAAATGATGATTGAGGGGTGACATGATAGAGGTTTACAAGATTATGCATGGGATAGCGAAGGTAGAGAAAGGGAGAAAAATACTTCTTTCTCACAATACAAGAACTTGTGGGCACTCAATGAAATTGCTGAGCTGTCAGGTTAGAAAAGATAAAAAGAAGTACTTCTTCATCCAAAAAGTGATTAACACATGGAATTCACTGCCACAGGAGGTGGTGGCAGCTTCAAGCATAGACAGCTTCAAGAGGGGATTGGATAAACATATGGAGCAGAGGTCCATCAGTGGCTATTAGCCACAAGGTATAGATGGAACTCTCTGTCTAGGGCAGTGATGCTCTGTATTCTTGGTGTTTGGAGGGGGCAATCAGTGGGAGGGCTTCTAGTGTCCCTTCCCCACTGGCAGACCTCCTGACACCTGGTTTTTTGGCCACTGTGTGACACAGACTGGATGGGCCATTGGCCTGATCCAACATGGATTCTCTTATGTTCTTATGTTTCTTTTATTTCTGGCCCCTTTCTGCGTCCCTCCAACATGGCTTTCTCATGGCCATTCACTATTGACCCCATATCCACACCCTCAGGCAAACCCTCCTGGTCCATGCTCCAGTGATGGTATGCCACTCCTCCACTGCTGAGGGGGCCAGAAGTTGCACTTCCACTCCCACCAGCCAGCTGTTAGCAGGTCAGAATCCTCTTTTGGTTGGGCTGCCAAACAATTGATAAACTTCATTCATTGAAAATGTATCTTGTGCCTGGGGGAAAGTAGATAAAATTGAATGAGAACACATATACTAGAAAAACAAACTTTTATGTTTCCTTAATAAAACTAACTTTTAAGCTTCCTTAACACCTGGAACTTTTCTGTTTCCTAATGGGCAAGCTGCCTGGCCAAATAAAGCATTTTTCTAGACATTTTCATGGATCCACTCCCCGCTCTTCCAAAGGGATCAAATATAACAGACCACGTTAAGTTAAGCCAATTGTGTAATTATAATTTAAGGCATTAGTCTCCTCCTTTTGAAACTGAAATGATGTTCAATAATCCTGGGATTGATTTTCTTTGTTTGTTTGTTGAATGAGCAACTAATCCCAATTGTCCAGGTGGTGCTCAATACTCATTTGGTAAGGGTGAATATCACGTCTGCATATCCCAAAAATGCCCTGAACAAGGCATTCAAGAACAAGGTGTTCAAGAAGGTGTAAATATCAATTAGACTAAATACATTAGTACAAAAAAGACATTTCATGGAATATATTTGTCACAAACCCACATAAGGCTGGCGTGCTTCAGTTCATTGCAACCTTTGCAACTTTGCAATCAAAGCTACAAAAGGTATCACTTAAAGATAGTTTTACATGAGTAGCCATGTTGGTCTGTGTTAGACCAGCAAGATTCGAGTTCAGTAACACCTTAAAAACCAACAAGTTTTTCAGAGCATAAGCTTTTGGTAGAGCCAAAGTTCCTGTCTGCTCTCAAAAGCTTGAAAATCTTGTTGGTCTAAGGTGCTATGAGATTCAAATCAAAATGTATCACATGTATCAAAAAACAAGCTGCAGGAAAAATTCATTATCCTATGTATTACGGACATATGGATAGCTTTTTCTCGTGAGTCATCAAACGTGATATCCAGGGTGAAATTGAATTTTAAAATGTATTTGATATAATGTGAATAACCTCATTTCTATTTTGTTTTTCCTTTGTGGGAAGCAAATCTGTAAGCTTTTAATTCTACATGCTTCTCTTCCATCATGCCACCCTGTTCAGCATTATATTTGCAACAGCTGCATACAAACACAATTGAAATGGCATTTAAATTTCATAAAATAACATATCAGTTACATAAAAGAAACAAAAAGAACAAAAGAATCACTGACAACATAAAAAAATAGATCCACTAGCAGCCAATGACAATATTCTCCAAAGGGACAGCTGAGTCAGATGGCTGAGGCCAAAATAAGAAAGACACTTGTGGCTCGTGAAAGAACAATGCATGTATTGTGGCACAAGTTCAAAGCCCACTTTGTCAGATGTACGAAGTCTTATATTCAGTTGGAAGAGAGATTTATAACTGAAGCTACAAAAGCAGAAAGGTGGTGGGGGGGAGTTACTCTAAAATTAATACAAACTATAAATCTTACAAAGTGACCTTGGATCTGTCACTTTCACTGAGTCAAACTTCCTCACAGAGCTGTTGTGAGGATAAAATGGAGGAGGAACAGAGCATATCATCCTGCACTCTCTGAGGGAATTAGATGAAAATCTAATAAGTAATAAAATAATATGATCAACATTATAGTAATATGAGTAGCATATTGTGCCAAGGGCTTGGCTTTGAAGGTACATAATATATCACCTTGTTGAAGCTTAGCAGACCTGTGGCTGGTCTGGGCATATATAGGGGGCTTCCTGAGTACACAGTATACATTGTCTTCATCTCTGTAAGAAATGTAAACTATAAAAACAATAAATAAGGACTGCACTAGCTGAAAGACTGTTTTCTATTTGTATAAATGATAAATCTCATACTGGTACTCTTGGGAAGACAGTGTTTCATGCTTCAACAGCTATCACAAGTAATTTATCCAGATAGATAAGGCATACTAAGGTTAAAATTCTACTTAACAACTTAAAATTCTACTGACAAGTAAAGGTAGTAGTGGAATAACCATTAGGCCTCATGTGCTATAGAATAAAGACCTAGCCCAACTGAGACTTGTGTTGTATCTTATTTCACTGTCCCTCTGATGAGTAGCTGAACCATTACCTGGCAGCATGACATTTTCATGTCCATCAAGACAATGTGGAACAAAGGGAAGATATAGGGATATTTGAAATTACCATGATTTTACCATTGTATCTATTGAAAAATATTGCGTAGGAGAAGTCATTGACTGCATACACTTTGTTGCCAAGTAGGCCCCCTCTCCTGCTTTAAGGCCTGCCATGGACTGTGTTGAAGTTTCCTGCATTGCTGCTTTACTGCTACACCAAGATTGCCCTGCACGTGTGTGCTCTAATACACGTGTCAGTTTCCTGCCTGCTTGTTAATTACCTTGCTACTGCAATAGACTGTGTTAGTTTCCTGACACCCTGCCTGGATAACTGCACAAAGGACTCTCTTCCTGGGCAGCCCTGCCGAGACCTATATCTGGACCTCCCAGTGTGTGTTTGGACTTTGTTACAAGTGTGCCCCGTGCCTGCATTGCCATCTGCCACGGAACATGCCTGTTCACTGCTATGGACTGTGTTTTACGTGCTGTTCCCCCTGCCTCCATGGAAGCCTGCCTCATCTGGGCCCAAGCCGCTGCTAGCAGCCGGGCGCCTGCCGGGGAAACCTCCAGCGAGCCTGGCTAGGTGCTCCCTGGTCAGTTCCCGCCTGGAGCCTCCCGCGGGCCGGTCCCTGAGCTTGCGCTCGCTACCGGGCAGCCTGCTAACCAGCCTCCGCCATGCCCAGCTGGCGACCATGTTCCTAGGCAGCTAGAAGACCGAGAGAAGAAGCCTGCTTTGAGAAGCCATTTCGGCGAAGCGGACACACCACGTCCGCAGCGAGAGTACCTCGCCCCGCTCTGCATATCTTAGGAGCCGCCCCGGAGAAGAAGCTAAGTGCCGACCATCCCAAGCACTTAGAGAATGCATCTCAAAGAAACCTCCGCATTCCAGAGCTGATGACATCAGGACAAGCCCTGTCCGCTGGAACATCCATTCAGCCCACTCGGATTTCCCCCTCCCTCTTTTGTCCCCTCTTCCTGAGTTGTCACTTAACACAATCAGATTCCTAAAGTGGCCCATCCAAGCCATTCAGTAACCCATTGAAGCCTTTGTTTTAATCTGTGAGAACCACCAAGTACAGCACCAGCCCCTGGGTATGTTTTGGGGTATTTAAGCTGGTCCCTCAGACTGCATGGTGCTCGTGCCATTCTATCCTGTTCCCAGCCAGGCGCATTCACCATTCCTACCCAGACCCCCTTGCTGTCTGTCCGTGGATCCATTGCTGGCATTGGACCACCTCGCTGTCGTGTCTCTGCTCTGCTTCAGGATTGTGAGTATTTCCCTTATTATCGTGGGTACCTGCTCAAGCGACCGTCTCTATATTTCTTACTCTGCATTTCCTAGTCCTTGTATGCTTTCTTGTATGTATGTGCAAGTTCAGGCTTACGCCACACTATTAGTAAATACACGTGTTTATTGAATCTATTTGTAGTCTGCCTCTTTGTCACTAGAGTGTCTGGAATCGGGACCTCCGTAAACATTGGTTAGATCCACGCTAAGTTTAGTTCCAGACTGCTAAGCTAATTTCCCCATTATAAAAAGCAGTTCTGGTAACAACTTGCATCTCATAAGATTAGTTTACATTGAGAGAATTGTATGAGGTTGTTGACTGTAGATATCTAATTGATAACTGAGGGCTTGCATATATTGTTTAGGCATGTATAACTTTTAATAATGTATGTACTGATGAAATGCTGATAAATACCTTTGTGAACTGTTTACTTCTTTGATCACCCTTTTAATCTATTGACGTGAGACCAACATAGCCTAAAGACTGCCTTCTCCTATTCATTCCAGTCACCTTTGGAGGCCTTGCTGAAGGCACCCCCGCCAAATGTGGCTAGATGGGTTGTAACCCAAGATAGGGCCTTCTAAATTGTGGCACCAAGACTTTGGGACCCCCATCTCAGGGAGATTTGTCTGTCCCCTTCAGATGCTGTCTTCTACCAGCAGATTAAGACTTCCTTGTTGTGTTTGAGATACCACCAATAACTGTTACTGGCCCTTCCTGTTCTTTGTGTTGTGTGTTTGAATGTGTGTTTATTGAATTGTTTTTATACTATTTTAAATGTTTTTTATTTAAATAGTCTTAAACTGTTTTTTTTAAAGGGTTTTAATGGTTCCCACCCTGGACACCCTATTTGGGTAGAAAGGCAGTATACAAATGTTTTAAATAAATAATTGAACTAAGCATTCTAACAATTTTGGATATGGTACAAGGATGTGCTAGAGATACTAGAGCATTTTGAAATACAATGATATGATCTTACCAGTGTGATGTTGACATTTATATCAATTTAGTTTCTGCCATAAAATGAAGCTCTTATAACACCCTTTTTCCAGCAGACATAGTAATATGGCCCCAGTGAGTCCTCATATATTTCATATAACAGTGTCAGACTTCAAAAAATGGTAGAATATTATTGCTCACAACAGATTTTTTCCAAAACCCCAAAAGATTGAAGCTTTCCCCCAAAAGTGATGAAGATGACCACATAGAACCAAAACTGCTACCTTTTGTAACATTCTTTTAAATTTAAATATAACTGTGGCTATACAGAATGCATACAATTCAGTTTGTGGACAACTGAGTGATATAAGGATTACTTGATATGACACAGGACGAAAGAGCAAGGAACTTAATTTATACAGCTTAGAGAAAAAGAGATTAAGGGGATTTAAAACTGTATAAATATCTTCAAGGAAATAATATCAAGGAAGGAAAGGGATTTTGTATATTAGCTGAGAGAGGTAAAGAAAAGTAATGCCCTACAGCTAAAAATGGGAACAGTCAGTTGCTGGGGGAGATGGGGAGCTTTCTTTACTACAGAAATAATTAATGAAGTAACCAACTGAGGAAGGTAGCCAAGCTCCCTGATCCAGGGATGGCCAAGGGAATAACATAAAATATACATTATTTTGCACTGATTTTTCAGTGATTGAGATTTTCTATTGCATTCAACAGGGAGAATCCATAAGCTTCTGAATGAAAAGAAATCTCTTATGATATTTCAGTAGAATAAACACGCTTGGCTATTTCACTGTGGGATACAGTGTTTTTCTGTAAAAGCAAACCTCATATCATATTTTGCCTCATTTTAAAGTGAAGGCAAACACATGGACAGAGTTCCAGCTCTTGGGAAACACTAGGGTTAATAGGTCTCTCTCTGTCTCTCTCTCTGTTTATCTCTCTCATAAGAAGAGGCCTGCTGGATCAGACCAGTGGTCCATCTACTACAACATTCTGTCTCACATTGTGATCAGCAGTTACTATGGAGGCAAACAACAGAGCATAGAGGCCAAGACTCTCCCCCAGTGTTGCCTCCTATCACTGATATTCATACATATTCTGCCCCTGAATGTGGAGGTTTCTTTAAGTCACATGGCTAGTAGCCTCTGATGGACCTATTTTACATAAATTTGACTAATCCCCTAATCTGTCCAGGACAGCAACAGTGTTTAAAGAAGCTACTTTTGAGAGGCACAGAAAAGCCTGGGATGAAAATGAAAGTTAAAATTGGCTGCCTAGTGCTACAAAGGGCAGTAAATTAAAGGCAATAAATTCCTTTTCCTTGAAGGACATTAAATAGATAAAAATTAGTTTTACTTTCCCATTCTTTTCATTATATGAAAAAGCCCACTCTGATCTTGCAACCAACAAGAGAAGCAGGATGAGGGAAGCGGGATATCCTATCATTCCTGGTAAAAACTGGCCAATTAGCAACTTTAGGAAAGGATAGTGTTGCTGTAGTGATTTTAGCAGTGTTTGTTTGATTTTTGAGCTTTGCAATCTATAAAGACTCATATGGGAACATGAAATGCAATCACTTTTTTCAAAAAGCCACTAAATGCAATCCTATGCAGAAGTATTCCAGTCTAAACCCAGTGATTTCAATAGGCTTAGGGAGGAGTCATAGGCTTACTGAGGATTGCATTGCACAAGAACTCTCAATAACAAGTCATTGGCCTGAATAAATGCTTCTCTTCATGAAAATACTCTCAGGCTATGCCAGGCCACTGGAAGAATACACTTAGCAGCTACTGAAAATAACTATTTGTTGGCAGAATATGCAAGACAGAATTCCTGTGCAAGCCAGGTGAAGATGACAGAAACACAGGCATGACCACAAATATTATATTGCTCTGTGAGCAACTGATGTGACAAGTCCAATTGTCTAAACAGTGCATCTTTTCTGATCCTTCCTATAGATATCTTAACTTTATAACTGTCTGATCTCAAGCCTTCTCAGCGGTACCTCTCTACTTTATGGAGCATCTGCCCTGAAAATGTTAGGAATATGTCTTTTTTTTAACTTTTAGGAAGTTATGTAAGACAGAACTGTACAGAAGGGCCTTTGAAATGGGTTAAGCTCTACTGACAGCTTGTGTATGACTGAGAGTGTCATACCATTTAGTTGAATTTGTTGGACCTTTTCAGCCCCTGTAGTGATAGGGCAGATAGCTGACGTAGGAGGAGGTTTAGAATTGCTACCTTAGCCAGAATAAGAGAGAGACACAGGCTTGGAGATAAAGGGTAATTTATTAATATAACAATAACATAACTATAACTATGGCAAGGGCCAACTACGCAGTACAGGTGAAGCCACTTTGACCTGTCTGGGCGAGCCCCAAAGCCCTGGGTGTAGGACATCCATAGAATGGCTGCAGCCCAGCCAGCCAGGCCAATGGATCCCCCCATCAAGCTCCTAATGTCCCAGCCATACAGCATGAGGGAAGTACTTGTTCCTGGGGATCCCCACAGGCATCTGCCCATGCTGCAGTAGCCGTCACAAGCATACCACACTGATGGCAGACCCTGTTCCCCCATGCATGGGGGTAATGCCACTGGGTGCTCACCGGCCTGCTCCCTATTCCCCAAGATTCTCCTGCCACTGCCAGTGCCAAGCCTCTGCTTAGGCCCTTGCGCCCCACAGGTGGCTTTAGGCAAACCTAAGCACTTGCCATAGGTCATCCAGGAAAATCTCATTGCCCTCTGGTGACAAATGCACACCATCATCCCCATAGAGGTGGGCAAATTTGGCCCTAATCCTAGGGTGCGGCAAGTAAATCCCCAAGCCTTCCCCCAAAGGTTTCTTCATGGCCCTGTTGGCCTTCTGATCGGCCCCCTCTATAGCCCGTGGGTCAAAGGCCTCCTACCATACCCGGTGTTGCAATATTTTGGACCAAAATATAAGCATACCTGGCCACCGGCTGCTTATTTCCCATAGGTCATCAGTAGCCTGTAATGACAGGGCCTTTCCCTGCATTAATTCAAGGTCATTTCCACCCAGGTGTATGACCAAAATATGTGGGGGCAGACCCATCTGCACCCAAACAAGAATAGTAGTAAGGCTGGCCACCGGAGGCCACGCTGGCCTAGCCACTCAACCGTGGCCACAGCACTGAGCCCCAACTGGGATCCAATCGGAGTCCTTTTGGCTTGGTGGGCAGCCCAGAACACCATACTGTGTCCGCAAATCATGATCCTGCACTTTCCAGGGCCCAGCGCCACACCTAAAGAAAGAGCAGTTAGTATGGGCAGTCAATACTGGGACAGAGGGCAGAGATAGGATTGAAACACACTCGACTGCCACCTGCTTACCCTCTGTATAGCCCACTGAGGGTATCCCAGAGCTGCAGCCATAGAGGCCGTAGAGTAAACTACGGCCTCTGAGGGTATCCCATAGCTGCAGCCGTAGAGTAAACTGCCCTACTGCACAGTCATATGCCCTCCATGTGCTAGGAGCTATGGCTAACTGGATTACTAACTCTAAGAACATATCTGGCCCTAAACACAATATTCAACTGCAAGCATTTGAGGGTAAAAGCCCACACCAGCCGCATCACCCTGGGCGATTTTGATGTCAAGGAGTTGACCACATGTACCACTGCTAGGTTGTCACACCAAAAGTGGACTGTGTGGTTAGCCAACTCCCCCCCCCCCAAGCTATACTGCCACCAGCAAGGGGAAGAAATCCAAAAACATCAAGTCTTTGGACAGCCCCTGCTCAATACAATCTGCTGGCCAGTGATCAGCGTGCCAATGCCCCTGAAAGTACACACCGAAGCCCAAAGCCACCAATGCATCAGAAGTAACCTGAAGCTCAGCTTCAAGCAATAAATTCTCCATCCAGAATGTTACACCATTAAAAGACCCCAGGAAGTCCCTCCAAACCTGGGGATCATCACTTTACTGAGATGCAATCAGTGATGAGGCAGCCGTAAGGTTCCCATGGCGTCACACAAGCACCTCAAGAAAGCCCTACCTGGAGCAATTGCCTTACAGGCAAAATTCAAATGCTCTACCAGCTGCTGCAATTCAAGAAGGGAAACTTTATTCAGCTAGCCACCTCTTGAGGTCCTCAACTTTATCCGCAGGAAGTCTTAAGGACTGCTGGACTGTATCCAACTCTATGCCTCAAAAGGTCAGAACTGTGGAGGGGCCCTCAGTATTCTCATGCGCTAGAGGAACACTGAGCTCTTCAGCAAGGGATATTAAAGCTGGCCAACAACGTAGCGTGTGCAGTGCCCGCTGGCCCCACGAACAAAAAGTCATCCAGATAATGACAGGTGTTGGGCAGGCTGTGCAGCAACACAGCTCCCATTCCAAAAAGGAACTGAAGTGCTCAAATGCCAAATATAATATGGAGCACCCCATTGGAAAGGCCCTATCCATATAATACTTGCCCTCAAATGCAAACTCAAGGAGCTCAAAGTTCTCCGGGTGAACTGGGAGCAGGCAAAAGGCCAACTTGATGTCGCACTTTGACATTTTCCCATCTACCCCACAATGGTGCACCACCTTGACCTCCTGGTCAAAGGACGTGTAGCACACCGAACAAAGATGCTCAGGAATGACATCATTCACAGAGGCGTCCCAAGAAAAGGATAAGTGGTGGATAAGGCGGAACTCACCAGCTACCTTTTTAGGTACCACCCCCAACGGGGAAACCCTCAGACAGGGAACAGGGGGCATCGAATGGGCCAAGGACACGACTCTCAGCACACTCCTTAGCAATCTTGGCCCACACCACACCTTCCATGCCAGCCACTGACCAAAGGTTGGCTGCCATGAAAGGCACCCTGAAAAGGGATGCGAAAACCAAACTTAAAACCAGAAATCAAATACTCCACATCAAGGCTCCAAGGGTAAAGGTGCAACAGGTGCTCAAGTACCTCAGCTTTACTGGGCTGGGACCCTTTTCCAGGCCCTTGATGATTGCCACTGCTCCCGAACCACTTACCCCCACCTCGCTGCTTGGCCTTGGGACAAGCTGCATAGGGATGGGGCATCACACAGGAAGGGCACTCAAGACGGTACTTACACGCCTTCCAGTTACACAGGCCCTTGGATGTGAAATCCCAGCAGAGCAGCTGGCGTTGGACCTGATGCCTCGCAGAGGCGCGGGTACCAGGTGTAGTTTGGAGGCAGTGAATCAAGTGGCCGCTATCTGATCTGTCTACTGAATTTGGTTTAGCCAGAGACATCACCTGCAGCCATAGCTGCTGGTGAATTTGATCCCATGGTAGGTTGGGATTCATGGCAGCATGCATCCTGAACTCCTTGTCATACTGGAGCCAGGCCGACCCAACAAAATCCATGTAACCTTTATAAATTATATCCATGTATTGAAAAAGAGAAACAGCCCTCCAGAGCTGCACTCTAGCCAATACCCCTGCGTAAATCAGGAACCCCAGCAACCACTTTGACCAATTTTGGTCCACCATCCTACACCTGATTTTCTCTTTATCTTTTTCATCCAAGTTGTCTTTATCTTTCTTCTCCAGCTCCCTGAAGAGAAGGGTAAAGACATCAACATACTCTCCCCGAACAATTTTGTCCCTGGTAGCTTGGTCCCCAAGAGGCAAAGCAGTATCCCCAAACGGCAAGGCCCTATACAGTACAAAGCTGTAAGGAGAGGGCCCATAAGGGGGGAAACTCCACTGACCAACATAGCCATTTGGCCAACCTGCAGCCAGAAACCCAGGAAACGATAGAGCAACCTGGGATTGCTGCTGGCCTTGAGAAGTACAAGCACCCCCTTGCCAACTTTGGGGAGTTGTCGGGGGCCATGGCTGAGCTGAATGTGATGGAGCTGGAGAGTGTTCGGGTCCAAGCCGAAGCAGAGTGTAATAGAGCCGGGGAAGTGTAGCCGGGAGGCGTGGAGGCAGAAGACTGACCCCAGGACCCCCAGGGCCAGGTGCATGCTTGCTGAGGCAAAGCAGACTTACCCTCCTGCAGCACTGGCTCCATAGCTATGGCAACCTGCCCACCATCCCCAGCTGCCTCCTGTTCAGCCTCGGTCAGAAGCACTTCCTCCGCAGGGCACGATGCTCTCTGGATGACATTGGATTCACCACGCTCCACAGCTGAGGCTGCCTCAAGAGCAGAAATGTGCTTCAGGATTCTTCCAGATGCTTCTGAAAAACAGCATGAGCAATTTTTTTAGTAGGCCGTCAAGCCCTAGCCCCCAAAACTTCTGGCTGGGCCCCACCCTGTGCCTGCTCCAGAGCCACCAAGTGGTCCAGTATCTCCAGCTTGCTGGGCCCGCCATCCTCCTCATCAGAAGATGACAGTGTGGGAGGGTGAGGCCTTTTTGTAGCAGGCTGCTTGGCAGGCTGCTTGCCCTTGGAAGGGCCACTACCCTTCTTAGGTTGCATGCCAAGTTAATAGGGTATAACAGCCACACAAAACCAAAACCCCTGTGTTAACTCCCTCCAAGAATCAAAACCAAACTGACTGTGACCCCAAAATGGCCACCATTAAAACTGAGGCTGCAAAATGGTGCCCTAAAGGCAAAGCCACAAAATGGCCGCTGGGCCCAATCTCCCCACCAACAAAATGGCCCCACCAAGACAGCAGTGTCACCCAATAAAGAGGGGGTGCTAGGCAAAGGAAGGACAGCTATAACAGCAACCCAGCACTGGCAGTGAAACCACAACTAAATTAAACGCCCCACCGTTCACCCCACAACCGAGGGGAATCAGCGAAGCCCCAGCAGCCCATGCAAACCCTCAACCAAGCCAAGGCCAAGTAACAAGCTGGCGCCCAGTGCCATCACAGAGTGGTAAGCACCCTGAAAGGCCCACTCCTGCTGCCGATGACCACGTCTCTACCACGGCGGAGAGCAAGGGCTCTGGCTGGTGCGGGCTGCCAGCACACAGCAGGGAGTGCCCTGAAAGGCCCGCTCCTGCTGCCTCCAACCGCACCGCCACCACAGAGAAAAGCAAGCCACGGCCGCCACTCCTTGTCCCATGCAGCTTCTGATGCTTGCTCACTCACCACCCGTCCGCCTCATTGTCTGCCGCCGCCCCGCACTGCTTGCCAGCAGGTAGGCCACATTCCTCCACTCAGAGAGACAGGAAAACCTCCTTCCCTCTCCAAGCAAATGAAGTGACTGGTAGCCGGGAAAGTGGAGCCGCCTTCTAAGGCAATGGCTCTGCCCCTGGACAAATACCCGTATGCCTGGGAAGGAGTCTGTCTCTCCCCTGGGCAAGGTAGCAAAGAATGGCCCCCGGCTTATGCAGCACTGCTGCCGCCGGGTGTGCCAAATTAGTGTTGGATATGTTCTGAGTTAATAAAGCAGTTAACCTTATGGCCTGCTGAACTTCATTTCTTCCACTACCAGACACAGCATAACTTATCGTTGTATTTCATGTTTTAGGTAATTTGGAGATCAATCCTAAGCAGGTCTACTCAGAAATATGCCCCATGTTCTTCAATGTGGCTTACTTGTAAGAAAGTGTCTTTAGGATTGCAACCTTAAGGTTTAGTGGATTTTTTCCCCAAATGTCATTGTTAACTGTCTTTGTTGGAGAAAATGAGTCAAAGAGAGAAAATGAACATGTAAATAAATATTTTAAAAGGCTGAATGAAAGAATAATTAGTTTATTTCACTTTATGCTTTTGCTATTCTTATACACAACATGGAACTCACCACTATTGTTGACTAATATTGTTTCAATAGTAGAAAGGGTACATACACATTCTAAGACAGCCATCTTCTCTGAAAAGCAGAAGTGTACACTACACTGATTTTTTTTTAAGTAATGTAAAAGATGCTGAACTCTGAAGCTTTTCTCTGTAAGCACAACATAAGAAAAAGTTAAGGGCTTTCTATATATTGATCTTACCGTATAATCTAGTGTTCCGAATAACACATCAGAAAAGTGACAGTGTTTTTATGATGTGTTAGTGTTATACATCATAACAAGAACCACTGCTCCAATGATGCATTACCCTGACAGAGGCACAAACCAGAAAGATAAATGGTGGCACATGGGCATATATGTATAATTTCTCTTCAAATAGATCTAGAGATAGATTAATTTATATCTACTCCTAAAGTTTAGGAATATATTAAAAAGTATATATCATACTTAGAGTAAGTTCCTGGAGAAGCATTAGGCATTCCTAGAGTAAAGCTTGATTAGATGACCTCATTGTGTTTAGGTGCTATCCTAAAGCAATTATAGCCTTCTAAAGCCATTGACATCAAAGTTCACAGATTAGGATTACATTGAAAGTTTACTAGGCACCTTTTTGAAATACTTTAGGTACAAGGATTATTAGTTTCTACTAGGTTTACTCATTAGCACCAATAGATCTTGGCTGAATCCACATGGGAGCTACTTCAAAAAAACACCTGCCCACAAAATTTTTGTTCCATGTGTCTTTCAGTAAACACACAGCTCAAGTACTGTGTGAAGCCAGCCAGCCATTAATTGATTAATCTGTAAACTTGTCTCCTCCAGTTGTTTCTCATGAATATTTTTAGTTTCTCAAAGATTACAGCATCAGATTATTTATTTATTTAAACATTTTTACCCAGATCATCCTGTCTTAGTGGCAGAATACATGTTTTGCATGGAGGTTCAGTTGCTGGCATGTTCAGATAAAATCATCCAAAACAGTAAGCCTTTAAAAAGTCTTTGTTATTCCTGAGGCCTAGTATTGCCAACCTCCAAATGGAACCTGGAGATCTCCTAGAATTACAACAGATCTCCAGACTACAAAGATCAGGTCCCCTAGAGAAAATGGCTTCTTTAGAAGGTGTACTCCATGGATTTTACACCCTGATAAGGTCCCTTCCCCTTCCAAACCTCATCCTCCGTGGGCTTCATCCACAAATCTCTAGAAAGCTGCTGTAGCATAGTGGTTAGTTGGGCTGCAATTCAGCACTATGCTGGTTCAAATCCCACTATTGCTATGAAATTAGCAGGTGGTCATGGGTAAGCCGATCCTCTCAGTTCCAGCTCCCCAGCTGTTTGTTTGTTTGTTTATGTCATTTATAGTCCACCTTTCTCCCTGAGACTCAAGGTGGATTACCTAGTGTGAGATTAGTACAGTCAATTTCAAAGACATTTCCATAAACAATGCCATAGGGTTAATAAACACAATTTTACAAAGACGTGGCATTAATAAAAATCCAATACAGAGTTGCAGAAATGCTGAAACAGAACCCAAGCAATTCTGCAGCCGACATTAGACCACATGACACACAAGTAGCTGATAGGAGCACATATTTATTATTTATTTATTTTATTTATTTCAAATGTCTATTCCACCCTCCCTGAGAGTGGGCTCAGGGCAGATAACAATATATTACAATTTAAAATTCATCTACATTAAAACTTTAAAACAACAGTGTATTAATACACATTTAAAACAGGATAGTGGACAGCCTTCACAGGGAGGGTTAAGATTTTATACGCTCCTTTTTTCAGGCCGGCGGAGGCCCAGCCTCAACCATATGCCTGACGGAACAACTCTGTCTTGCAGGCCCGGCAAACGGATGGTAGGTCCTGCCAGGCCCTGATTTCAACAGACAGAGCGTTCCACCAGATGGGAGCCAGGATCAAAAAGGCCCTGGTTCTAGTCGAGGCTAGGCGGGCTTCCTTGGGGCCAGGGACCACCAACAGCTGTTTGTCCCCTGATCAGAGTGGCCTCTGGGGAATATTTGGGGAGAGATGGTCCCATAGATATACTGGTCCCAGTCCACACAGGGCCTTATTAGGTCAATACCAGAACCTTGAATCTGATCCGGTACTCCGCTGGCAACCAATGCAGCTCGTGTAAGAATGGTGTTATATGCACCTTGTTTGGCACTCTCGTAATAACACAAGCCGCTGCATTTTGTACCAGCTGTAATTTCCAGGTCAGGTTCAAGGGCAGCACCGTGTAGAGCAAGTTACAGTAATCTAGCTTAGAGGTGACCATTGCTTGGATCACTGTAGTTAAGTCATGGGTTGGCAGGTAAGGGACAAGTTGCCTGGTCTGCCATAGTTAGAAAAAAGAAGACCTGACAACTGCTGTGACCTGTGCCTCCATTTTCAGGGAGGCATCCAAGATCATCCCCAGGCTCTTAACCCTCGGAACTGGCACTAACGGTGCCCCATCAAGGGCCGGGAGCCAGAGCTCAAGTACAGGACCTCTGTCTTCATCGGGTTCAGTTTCAGCCGACTTTGCTTCAACCAACTAGTCACAGCTGCAAAAGCATGTTCCGGGACATCTGGGGCTGAGCTGGCCGTCCATCATCAGATACAACTGGATGTCATCTGCATATTGATGACACCCAAGTCCGAAACTTCATACCATCTGGGCAAGGGGGTGCATATAGATGTTAAACAACAATGGGGAGAGTATTGCTCCCTGTGGGACCCTGCACACCAAAGGGTGGCAGGATGACAATTTCTCCCCAAGTGCCACCCTCTGTCCCCGACCATGAAGAAAAGAGACAAGCCACTGTAAGGCAGTCCCTCGTATCCCCACATTGACGAGGCAGTGAGTCAGAAGATCGTAATCGACTGTATCGAATGCTGCCGACAGATCCAATAATATCAGCAGCGCCAAGCTGCCTCGATCCAGATATTTAAGACCACAAGTAGTACATAAGGCAACATAGTGTTGAAGTCTATGGTCTTTAACTCATTAGCAAAGCATCTGAGAGCCTCTCCCTACAATACAAAAGCCTTTTTGAATAATTTGGTTTTGCATAATGTGCAGAAAACTAGGAGAGTGGGGGCTCTCCTGACCTCCTCGGGCAGGCCATTCCACAGGGTAGGGGCCACCACAGAGAAAGTCCGTGTAAGGGCTGCTGTTGATTTTGCCCACATGCAGGGTGGCACCTGCTGGAGACCCTGTTCAGATAGGTGAAGCTGCCATGGAGGAACAAAAGGAGAGAGGCAGTCCCATAGGTATGCCGGGCCAAAGCCATGAAGAGTTTTGTATGTGATAACCAATACCTTGAACTGAGCATGGTAGCTGATAGGTAGCCAATGGAGTGACTGCAGAATGGGGGTAATGTTCATGCTCTTTCTCGCTCCTGATAGCAGTCACGTCACAGTGTTTTGCACCAATTGGAGTCTCCTAGTTAATTTGGATGGGAGACCTAAGAATAGTGCATTACAATAGTCAAGCCTTGATGTTACCATAGTATGAATCCAGGTGGCCAGGTCGGCCATGTCGAGGTAAGAAGCCATCTTTCAGGCTACAGTGAGGTTGTAAAAGGTGTTTTCTTGCAGCTGCCTTAACTTGTTGTTCTAGTAGTAGCACTAGATCCAATATAACCCCTAGGCTCTTAACCGCATCTGTAAGGGTCAGACGAACTCCATAGAAAGTGGGGAGTACAATCTCCTTCAAGATCTTTGCCTTTCCAACAAGCATCACTTCTGTCTTGTCTAGGTTCTATTTCAATTTGTTTGTTTTTAGCCATTTCACCACAACTGCCAGGCAGCAATCCACGACTTCTACTGAATCTTCTGGGGACCTGGATAGCGAGATATAGAGTTGGGTGTCATCTGCATATTGATGACATTCATAGCTGCGAATGAGTTCTCCTAAAGGCTTTATGTAGAAGTTGAATAACATGGGAGATAAGTTCGTGCCCTGAGAAACCTTGCAAGATAGCTCCTATTCTGGAGATAGCTGATCTCTTACAGCAACCCTTTGAGTCTGTTCCATGAGAAACTATTTAAACCAGTCCAAGGAACATCCTTTGATGCCCACTTCTGTTTCTAAATGCCTCAACAGAATGGCGTGATCTACTGTGTCAAAGGCTGCAGACAGATCCAGGAGGAGCAATAAGGAGGCATGGCCTTTGTCTATATTTAGCCAGAGATCATCCACTAATGCTACTAACACTGTCTCTGTCCCATGCCTTGGTCTGAATCCTGACTGGAAAGGGTCCAGAGCACTAGAGTTATCCAAGAAGATCTGGAGTTGGTCAGCTACTGCTCTCTCAATTACTTTGCCCAGAAAGGGCAGTTTAGAGACTCAGCGATAATTGGCTACATAATTTTTGTCTAGGGATGGTTTTTTAATTAGTGGATGGATAACTGCCTGTTTGAATGGCGGGGGGAAGATGCCATGGGTTAGTGATTGATTTACAATAGATTCAGTGATTCACTTATGTGGTCCTTACTTGATTTTAACAGCCAAGATGAGCAAGGATTGAGCAGACAAGATGTCTGGATTCTGTGTTGTGCGGATAATAAAAAACTGACTTTGTTAACCACTGAGTGGGGTACTAATCTGTCTAGAAGCACAGTTGTTGTTATTTATTCTCCAATCTAGATTTGGCATCCCTACTAAGACCTCAGAGAACTTTTGCCTGTCAAGGCAGACAATATTGAGCTAAATGGATCATTGGGCCGATTCCAATAAATGGTAGCTTTATTCAAATTTATTCATTATATCCAGGCTTATCTGGCCAGCAGAAGAACCCGGGTATGAGGCTGGCATGCCCACTAGAAGCAAGTATGTGGGCCCATTTGATTGAGGCCAGAATGCCAGAATGGGCAGCAGCTTGGCTTAGAGCAGGCTCAAGTAGGATTGCCAACTCCAGTTTGGGAAATTTCTGGAAATTTGGGGGTGGCATCTGAGGAAGGCAGGGTTTGAAGTGAGGAAACATAGACACATAGTGCTGGGATCTCAAGGGACATCTAGTCCAACACCCTACATAATGCAAGAAATTTGCGGGAACCTCTCCCCCTACTCCCCCAGTGACCCCTGCTCTATGCCCAGAGAAAGGCAAACACCTTCCCAGGTCCTAGCCAATCTGGCTTGGAGAAAAATTCCTTCTTGACCTCAAAGTGGAGATCAGCATGACCCTTGACATATAAGAAAAGGCCACGAAAGTCTAGCATCAGCTCATCCTGTCATGCCCTGCCTCTCCTGATCTGTCTAAATTCATTTCCTTCCTTCCTTCCTTCCTTCCTTCCTTCCTTCCTTCCTTCCTTCCTTCCTTCCTTCCTTCCTTCCTTCCTTCCTTCCTTCCTTCCTTCCTTTATACTCTGAGTATACCAGCTGGCTATACAACAACAACAACAAAGCCTTTATTGGCATATCTCAGGTTATCGATACAGGGAGTAAACAAATATAACAGTAACAAGGGTAATTTGAGTGAAAGCAGTTAGACATTTTTTCAATCGATCCTTGATTACCAGACTTTAAAATAGGGCTATCTTTTCAGTTATTTCTGATGACGAATCATTCAAAAGACGGTACGCCATCAAGGCCTCCGAATGGCCCAGTGTATTAAATAAAATTGGGTCTGCTGGCTATATCTGACCATAGAAGTGAGGGCCACAGCCAGCATGTTAAATTAAGCTTGTTAAAGACATCAAATAGTACAGATGAGATTGGAAAGTTCTTCTGTGGCTGCTGCTCTGATGGCACCCACAACATGCAAACCTGTGGCTTCAGGGAGTAGCAGTCCTGTCTAGAACAAGCTGAATCTTCATTCCTCAACCAGTTCTTTTATTAGCTTAACAGTACCTCATCTCATCAGGATTGACTTTCAGTTTACTAGACTCCACCCAGTCCACTGCACCCTTGAGATCTCAGTCAGGGACCACAACAGGATAGAATGCCACAGAGTACACCCACCAAAGGTTATTTTCTCCAGGGGAACTGATTTCTGTAGTCTTTTACTGTAGTCTATTATCAGGTGTAATTCTAGGAGATCTACATGTAATTCTAGATCCAAGGGGCCTTGATATCTGAGCTGGTCAACATTTTGAAGGAAGCCTCAGGATGGGGTAGGATGGGGCTGTGAGAGTGGAGGCCTAGAGTGCACCTCAAAGTCTTCCATGATCTCCTACAGGACTCTCTTGTCTCATTGGAGCCTTGAATGGCCACCATATGGGCATGGACTCTCACAACCTACTTAAATAAGGCCCAGAAGTAGACCTTAGTAGATCTCCTTATATTACCTTCACTGTTGATCATTTTTTTAAAAAATTGTCTAAACGATGATATTTATCTGATGAGAGTTTGTGACTCTCGAGATAGTCAAAAGAGCTTTAATCAGAGGAAAGGGAAAGATAAATAAATGCATCAAATACTAGAAATGTAAAGTAATTGCAATGACAATTATTCTTTTGGTCTTTCTTAGTAATGGATTGTTTTTTTGGTCCAGAAGAGTCCAATCAGATGATATTTCTCATACTGAGTATGAGGCAAGTATCATACATGTAGAGTTGTACCCTTTGTAAAATGTATGGGGGATATTTCTTGGAGACTAATTAAATAAGAGAAAAGTATCAAAAGTAAAGCTGTAACCATGCTGTCACACAGTAAAGAGATTTTGCTTCCAATATGTTCATTTCTCTTGGGAGTGCCTTTCTTTCAGTGCAATGCAACATCAGGAACACTGTGGCTTCATGAGACATTATGCCACATTGTTGTTATACTAATTTTATAAGCAGTGATACAAAACTGAGAAAAATACAAAGAGCCAGAGAAATCAAATCTGAGAACAAATCAGTGCAAAACTTTGTTAAACCAAGGTTTGCATACAATATACATTTAGGCATGACTGAGAGCAGAACCACAAGTGACAAAAGGCACAGATCGGACACTTGTCTGCTTCCCTCAAGTTTTGATGGGAAATGTAGGCATCCTGGTCTCGCAGCTTCGCTCTCCGACTGCTGTCCAATGGACTTTTCAACTGTCACTTGTCCAACATTCTGCCAAGCTGCCTACATTTCCCATCAAAACTTGAGGGAAGCAGACAAGTGTCCAATCTGTGCCTTTTGTCACTTCTGGTTCTGCTGTGAGTAAGCTTGTTCACAGAAGTCTGTGCTGGATCATGGCCAAATATAACCTCAGACACATGCACTTGTTGTAAGATTAAAATTTTAAAAAATTCTGGTAACACAGCATGAGACTATCAATATTCATGATGTCTGGGTTCTTATATGTTAAAGGTTAAGCAGCCAGCAAACTAATCTGCATAATGTAAAAGGCTGAAAGGGGAGAATTTTTAAGTTGGGATGGCAGTCAAATGATTCTCCTGCAGGGCCAAAATGAAGAACTTTTACTTGACTGTATCTGAAGACTGACGGCTACCCTCAGACTATTTGTTGTAGATAGAGAGCTTTATTGAGTATGAACCTGTGCCATCCCTAGACCAGGGAGGCCATTTTGAATATCCAACTACACTTTGCCTTTATCCAACTACACTTTGCAAAATATCCAACTACACTTTGCTTTTATCCAACTGCACTTTGCAAAGACTTTAGGGCACTGCAGTTTTATTAAGAGGGGCTGATCATTTCTGCCCACTCCCTCTCCCACTGCAGACTCCCACTTTGCCTGATATGGGTATGCTGTTCTCCAGGAAATATTTTCATGGGCTCAGTGAGCTGGGGGAATCAATACCATCCCTTCTTAAGTAAATTTAAGTAAGCTTAAGTTGTTGGGACTGTAAAGTTGGATCCTAGACCAATAATTATTAGAAGAAAGCTGTGGACCTCCTGGGGATTGTTTTACTTCCTGCTGCAACCTAACAGTGGTCTGAATCCCATGAGAACAGTAGGTAAAAGGCAATGTATGAAGAATAGGAAGGAGTGCTCTAGCTCCACCCTCAACCTATAGGTGGGTGCTGCATTGTGGGTTTGTTGTCCTCCTCGTTCTTTGTGACGGTGAGGAACAATCTCAGTAGTGACAATTGTGAAGCTATCTTTCACAATTTAGTTCCCAGCCTACATGAGTGGGTTACAGCTTTGTTCTAGTCCAAATTTTAAATATGTCACAAGAGCACTATGGGCTCTTCATGAGCCATTTGCTGCTGTGTGTGCAACAGCCAATCTGAAGGGTGCTGGAGAAGCTAATGTGCATCAGCAGGTTTTTGCTACTAGGTGGCACTGGGGTTATCAGCTGCAAGCCTCAGGATAGCAACCCCTGGGAGGAGTTAAGGGTAAGGGACAGGCCGAGTTGCACTGGCATGCAAAGGTGAGGATGAACAATGCCAGTGGGAACTCTGGAAAAGTTTAGAGGAAGGCTGGGTTTGCCCAAAATGCTGGTAGCTGTGGTAGGCTGCTTGTTAACAGCAACTCATACTGATTAAGGGATGTTTAGTTTAAAAATATCAATCTTTAATAAATAAATTAATCTGCATACTGGTGTCTAGGCCAAAGATGGCAACCAGCAGGGTTACTGATACCGAGGGACTTCTTGGGTGATTTTGTGATGTCGCTAGCAATGTGATGGTGTCACTTCCAGTGGGACCCAGAAGTTGTGTGACTGTTTAGGGGTGATGCTCTAGCATTTGTTCAAAACTTTATGGTTTAACTTTAACATACAATCCAAAACTATGCTTTATGGTGATGTCACTTCTGGGTTTTACTATAAATGATGTTCCTGCATTATAAGTGACAGTAATCCCCCCTTTCCCATTTTGCCCTTACCAGATCTTCAAGTAGCAGCAAGGGAAGATGACCTCCAGTGGGGGTCTCCTACCAGTTCTGGAGACCCAATAGCCCTACTGATGTCTGGTGCCTTTATTTAGGGGTTCTCATACAATTTATGAATTTCTGTCTTTCATATTCATTAGAGATTTATTTCTATCATAGTTTGGTCACACAATGAGAAGACAAGATTCACTGGAGAAGGCAATAATACTAGGAAAGGTGGAAGGAAGTAGGAAAAGAGGAAGACCCAAAATGAGATGGCTGGATTCAATAAAGGAAGCCATGGACACCAGTTGCAAGATCTGAGCAAGGCTGTTAACGACAGGGCATTTTGGCGGTCCTTCATTCATAGGGTCTTCATAAGTTGGAAATGACTTGATGGCACATAACACGACACAGAGAGAGATTTATTGGATGTTACTTTGCCCTCCTGGATCCCTCTAGGCTCAAGGGTGTGGCTATATGGTGATATATATTAACATAATTTAATTATAAGGAGTTAATTTCTTGAGCCTGTTACATGTAACAGCAAATTGAACTTTATAAGGATATTTAAGAGCGCGAGTGTCTTAAAGGTAACAACAAAGCTGCTGATTGGGGAGCTCTTTTCAGTTGCTATGGTCACATGTAGTGGAAGTCCAGCAACTTCATGTATAGTGATTTGAATACATGCTACATGTGATCCTCCCAATACCATGTTCTAGTGTATCGAAGCTGAAAATACATGTGTTCCAACTTTCAGACTAAATGACAATCACATTTACTGGGAAGATCACAAGTGTTCCATATATGCAAAGTAAGGGCTGGGGCTGATGCATATTTAAATTACCATTTGGAATACACATTTGCTGCTTTTGTTTGTTTGTTTGTTTGTTTGTTTGTTTGTTTGTTTGTTTGTTTGTTTGTTTGTTTGTTTGTTTGTTTGTTTGTTTGTTTGTTTGTTTGTTTGTTTGTTTGTAGTCCGCCTTTTTCACCAAGACTTAAGACAGTTTACACAGTGTAAGTCAATATAATCAATGGCTGGGACATTCAATATACAAAACAATAGGCTATGAACTGCAGAAAGCAAACATAATACCAAATACAGAGATATATCTCATAGCCTCTGTGTTACATTCAAGGAAGAAAGCAAGCAAAAGGAATTTTTTTCAGTGACTATCCATTTTAGTAGTGCTATCCATTCTTCATTGGGACCAGTTAGCTGCTGTCAACCATATAAGATTATTAAGTAGAATAGCAAGCCTTCTATTTAATAATGGACTTCTGCTTTCTGGAGTAAAAATCCATGCTCACAATTCATGGTGTCAAATAAATAAACAATCAGAAACCCAGAACAAAAAAACCTGTAACTACCTAGCTTGCCAAGTTTCTTGACAGCATTCAGTCAATCATAGCTGACACAAATAATGGAATTTTTCAGATTCATTAGAACTTCAAATTTTGTTGTGCTTTGTATGCAGAGTCACTGTCATGATTGAATATATTGTATTTTCACTTTGTCTCCTAAAAGGTTCCTTAAATGATCACCTAACAAATGGGAAATAGGGGTTGGTTTAGAGATCTGTTGAATGCAGAAAGGCAAACAAAACACATATTTAGCTGTAATACCACCAGTATTTATTTGCTGTTCTTTTGTCAATATGCATTGTTAGTTAATCTACTTATCATTCTATGGGGTGGGTGTTGGTGGAAATAAGCAGTCAGTTAATAAAATCATGTTCTTATCCTTAATTACAACAACAACAAAAGAAATCAATCAGTAGTACAAGGTAAACCTCAGAGGCTGGGCAACAGAATGATTGCAAATAACATACGTAAATGTTTTATTTCATATTACAATTATTTAAGTAAATTTGCACCCAGATAGACTAAATACATACAATATGCAAAGTGATATATATATATATATATATATATATATCACCCCAAAGCCTACAGCAATATTCCACTTTTGTTCCATCCCTTGCAGTAAAAAAACAGCATCCCCACAATTTCTTTCTCAACATAATGAGCCAGTGCAGGGCAGGATTTAGATTAGGAAACAAGATGTTTCTCAAGGGGGCAAAAGGAGGGATGCTTGAGTGCATATGTGCCATCAAGTCGCTGCAACCAACTTATGGCGACCCCAGCAATGGGCTTTCAAGGCCAGTGAGAAGCAGCAGTAATTTGCAATTGCCTTCCTCGGCAGAGTCTTCCTTGGTGGTTGTCCATCCAAGTACTGACCCTGTTTAGCTTAGCTATACAATAACGCCCTTTCCTCCATAAGGAGGGATACACTGGAGGCAGCCATTTTGAGATCAGTTGGAGTAAGAGGTATTAAGTAAAGGGTTGGGATTGGATGGTATTGCAAGTGGAGCAAAAAAGAAAGATGATTGAGCACTACTTCTTCTATTGAAGTATTAAGAAAGGTATATAATGCTTTTCAATTTAATGGGAATGATTTGAATAGGATTGCCACCCTGCTGCTGGGGACTTCTGAGAGATTTCCAGGGTAAGATCCCTGAAAAATAGTGCCACCAACACAGTGATGCCATTTCTGGGCAAAAACCTTGAAATGGCACCACCACACCCACGATATTTCAGGAATTCTGTGAATCTCATGTGTGGGTGGGGGTGGACATTAGAGATGGGCACGATAAAAAAAAATTAACGATCAAGCTGATCGTGGATCGGCACTGGTGACGATCCCGCTTTAACGACCCACACCGTGCATCTCCCGTTCCCAATCTGTGGATCGTGGATCATGGAGACAAAAACGGAGGGGTGCCCCGCTGTTCCCAGCGATACAGGAATGGTGGTAATGCCAGCGGCATCTGTGTTTGTGTTTGGCCATCTGTGTTTGGCCGTCAGAGCTGCCTATCAGGGTTTGCAGGGATGAGATTGGAGTGCCCAAGGCTACAGAACACCCCCTTCCCCTCCCTCCCCTGGGTGTCTTCTCCCAACTGGTGACTGCTTTGCTGCTCCGTGGTTGGAAGGAAGCCCTGCTGATCAAGGAAAGCTGGGCTTCTATTTGGGTTTCCAAGGTGACAGAAGGAGGGCAAACACAGCTCAGGCATTCCCCTGGCTCCGTTGCCAGGGGAATAGATTGCTGGCGCCTGAGTGTCTGGCTTCCCGATTCGAGCCCGATCGCCCCGATCCAGGCCCCTCCCAATCTCTGGATCGTTGGCCGTGGACGATTACAATCCACCGGGTCATGATCGTGCAATTGCCATTATCGTGGGTTTTTTTCAATCGTAATGCGGATCATGCCCATCTCTAGTGGACATCACTTCTTGGCTGATGGTGATACTCTTTACCCCTTTCCCTCCCACCATTGAATTGATCACCAGTGGTCACTGGGGTGTGATGGCAGTGCCACCACCTGTTACCTAATTTGAAGCATATGAGACGTTATATATGAAGGCTATAAATCCTTTCACAGATTGAAAGAGAAAATCTAGATCAATATGTGATTAAGTTAAGCCTTTTCACAGAAAGTTGTGGATTTGGAGAGCTGTGTGAATCACTTCCCACTAGAGTTGCCAAATCTGGTTTGGGAAATTGCTGAAAATTTGAGGGAAGTACCTGGGAAAGGTGGAATTTCAGGAGGTGAAGAAGCTCATCAAGGATGTGATGCTATAGAATCTGCCCTTCAAAACTTTCATTTCCTCAAGAGAAATGAATATAATTAGTCCAATGACTTGTTGTAATTCCAGGAATGCTCCAGGCCCTACCTAGAGGGTGGCAAGCCTACTTTCTACAGTGATCTGTAGTTCTATAGAAGAGCATACACTTCTGTACATCAGGTCTCTGACTGAGGTCTCTGGCAAATCCAGTTACAGGATCTGAGGTAGCAGGTATTAGGAAAGATCATTCTTTGACTGAGGGCCAAGCTACAAGTGACGAATGACACTTGAATGGCAAGTGGATCAAGTGGAGGGCAAGTGGACAGGGAGAAATACACTTGCCATTCGTCACTTGTAGTTTGGCCCTGAGACTTAGGAGAAACACAGAGCATTAGAGACGACAATTCTTTAATTAATAGACCCAAGTATAATGCAATGTCATGTATTTCATTTATTAAAGAACACATTATTGTTCGAAAAACTCAGCCAGGATGTAGAAAAACTGTATTAATGCTGGAACATGCAATAAGTTGGAAAGCAGATCAGGGGCAGCAAGAAGAAAAGGAATACCTTACTGATCAAAGGTTCCTTTACAAAACTGTAACACTGCCAGAAAAGGCAACCCAAAACAGAAATAAAGGATAGAGCTTAAAGTGACAATAGTTGGCTATATTTTGGAATCAGCAATAGCATAAATTCCTGCCTCTCATGTGGTAAAAATTAGCAAATTAAACGGCACTCCCAGTGCGCGCATAGCGCGCTCATCCGGGTGCCGCCATTTGCTCGCCTTCTCAGAGGGAGAGATGGATTTTCCCGGGCATCCAGGTACTTCGGGGGAGGTGTGGCTTGGCCTATTTAGGCCAGCCCTGACTTCCCCCTCGCAGCAGTCACCATTGCAAGATCTACCCGCCCTCCTCACCCCTTTGGAGTTGCAGTATAGGTTTTACCGGTCGCCGGTTTCTTGGGGCCAGGTAGGAATTTTTTCATCCCTTTGCCTGATTGGCCTGTTGGCATGGGGTGTTTTTCGCCTACCTTGTACTGCTATCTAGGAAGTTTTACAGTTCAGTTATGTAGTTGTTCGTTTCCTGGCAGGTTAGTTTGGGTAGGCAGAGCGGGCTGGTAAGTACCCGGTGGCACCTCCCCATTGGTGGGGAATAGGGGTCTGTTTTGGATTGGCTGGTGGGCTGTACGGCTGCCAGCTGAGAGGACAGACTGCCCATGGGACTCTCTGGATAAGACCTTCCCTCAGGGTTCACGGCTGGGGTGTATGGCGCTTTAAGGGGGGAACCACTCGCCTGGCCGGCCGGGTTACAGCCATGCAATTGGATGGCTCGCGCCTGGGGCAGGGAGTGCTCGCCCATGCAGGTTGGGGAGGAGGTCCCATGGGACCCCTTGGCTCGACCTGTACTGCTAGTTTACCCCTTGCCGATATTAAGTTCTCAAGTTATTGTTGGTCAATAAATGGCCCTGTTTTCACCCAAGCCTATGTATCTGTCTCTTCATTCCGAATAGGGGGGCAAAACATATTTTTTAAATATGTAAAACTAGAAATAGAATGTTTCAAAAGCAAATGTGTAGTACTAACATTGTCATTATTAAAATGTCGATAAGTTTGTTTTGTCCATGCTCCAGTCTCCATCCTGCAATGTGTTGCCAACTCTAGCTTGGGAAATTCCTGGAAATTTGTGAGTGGTGTCTGGTAGGAGTGGAGTTTGTAGAGAGGAGAGAGCTCAGCAGAGATAACTCTAGGACCATCATTTCTTCTAGACCGTATAGAACATCATAATGTCCTTCCTCTGAACTGCTATTTCCGAGGAAAGAGGAACTGGTCTTTATAATCTGGAGATTAGTTGAAATTCTGGGAGAACTCCAGGCTCCACCTAAAGGTTGGTAACCGTGGTCTCCTTTGGAATCATTTTATAAAGTTTGCAGAAAATGTTACTGAAGGCACACAGTGGGGCTTTCCACATACTTAACTTATTCCCAATGTTCTTAGCAGTCAATCTCCAAGCATTGAAATCAGTTTGCATATGGTTATTCCACGTCTGCCACCCTTTTGCATTTTTAAAGTTATTCTGTTCTGCATGTGCTTAAATAATCAGTATGTTCAAGAGAAGGTCGTCGTCACTGGTGGCATTATCTGTGATTTCAAAGTACTCGCCTCCTTTTTAATTTTGTGTGTGTGTGCTTATAAAGATATATCAAAACAAGGGCTGGTTTCTTTTTTTAAAAAAAAAAAGATAGCAAATGAACACATGAGGAAGTCTTTGCATGAGAAAGCTTAAAAGAGGAGGGGTTCCACCTCCTATACCTAAGTTCCCTCCCACAGCCCAAATTAAAGAGCCCCACCCAGGCTGACCCAGAGCTAGCAGACAGAAAATAGCACCAGGAGGGCAAACCAACCTCTGTTGGGATGGAGCGTGGAGCATCAGTGTCTATATGCTTTTCAAACTGTGCTGCTATTTCTGGTGCCACAAGTGGCCACTCCCCACTCCCCTGGGCCCCCAGGGCTTTTGTGATTTTTTTAAAAAGTAAATCTCTAGCCCCTTCCCTTACAGAGATATAAAGAAAAAGACATATCTTCACAAGGGAATAGGCTAGAGACTTATCTGTAAATGAAAGTTGAGTGTTCAGAGAATCTGCTGCATGTATTGTTACAATGGCAGGTTAATATAATGCTATGAAAATTCTGATAAAAAATAGAAAACAAAACTAGGAGGGAGGAAAGGAAGATGGGGAGTGAGTGGTTTGAATGTCCAGTCATTGAAAAGTGGGTTGGAGATGGGTGGGACAAAAAAACCTGAAAGAAACATTATGCATGAGGGGAAAAAAATGACTCAAAATCAGCTTCCATAAAAAGACTGTGGTAAAAGTGGACTCAAATGAACCAGAAGAAACTCAGAGAAAAACCAAACAAAAAACAAAAAAACCTAAGGGCAAAAAAAAAATGCATGCAGAAATCTGAGGATAAATCAAAGTCGTATGGGGCTGGGACTAATGAAGAAAAAAAAACGTGGGAAATCCCAGCTTTAGTTTGTGTCCAGTTTAGAAACATCATGCAAGCTTTTATTGAATAGATTGTGAATTAGCTATTCCCTTTGTGCGAAATGCAGTCATGTATTCCATTTATACACGTGTCTTATCTAAACACCAATATGAATCATGTCTCTTTTTACACAATGATGAAATGAAATGTTTATCTGCCCAATCACTGTTTGTTCAGTAACTAAAAAGGGGGGCAGGGCTGTATTATTCATAAGGCTGACTAGGCTGAATTCTAGGGGCCTTGCAGGGACTAAGGGCCCATACTGTTAACTGCACTCTAGGGCTCCAACGGTTAAAGGCACTTTACACTCTGTGCTGTAGCAATACGTGTACATACATATTTATCCATATATATACTCTCATAAGTATATATGAATTGAATTCTTCAGGAGACCCTCAAAATGGATATAAGTCTATGACAGAGTCAGGCTGTCAGCTGTAATAAGGGAAAAGACTGAAGTGCCAGAGGGGCCCTGAAATACCTGAAAGCCTAGATAACCCAGTAATGGGTTAATATGGCCCTTAAGCAGGGGGAGGCTAGCTCATAAATTATATAAATGTCAGCCTAAAAGAGATAATTGGAGTGTTAATGTAAGTCTAGTAAAGGGAAAGGGAAAATATAAAGTATCACAAATTCTGGTCACCCCCGTCAGGTAAATACTATTTTCCTTCATTTTCATCTTACTGAGAGCTTGCAATCCTTGTAGCTTGCTTTATTGATATCTGGACTTTAGATAACAAGTACAATTATGCTGCCTCTTGGCTCAGACTGTAATTGTTCAGTTTCCAAGGTTAATTTCAGTGTGTAGCTGTAAATAGATTAATGCATACTGTTCAAATAAAGAAAACATTTATGGAAACATCACCATATGGACCCTATTTAAACAGATGATCTGATTAGCATAATGCCCAATGAACTGCGGCAGAAAAGGGTTTTGGAACAGGAGGTAACTTTCTGGACTTTGCCCTGCCATCTTGTACTATGGAAAAGGTGATTTGGCAGCCTGCTACTGTGTGACCAGTATTCCATCACATTACATGATGAAAATTGCCATCTGTAAGACTAGAAAGGTGTCCTTTCACAGCAAAACGGTTTCCTGATCTGGAGAAAGTTGGATTAAACATTTTTTTTAAAGGGGTGGGGAGGGAAAAATTACTAATGAAGTCTGAAGTGGTAATTTGGCATAACAAGCTGCTTTAAGAGAGAGGGAATAAGAGTGCTTATAATATTTCAAGTGTGAGCCAGATGTGCCTGTGAATAATCTGAAACTATTTCTGAGCTGATTTCTTTAAAATTGAGTTTTAAATCATGTTTCTTGGTTCCTTTCTGCATTTTTCCCTTCCTCTGTTCTTTCATGTTTAGCTTACAACCACTTGCAGACTTCCCATTAAACAGCCAACAGAACAAACTTTGTCAATTGCTGATATTTTTAGTTGTAGCCTCATCAACTTGCTAAATTATATGCAACTGCATGAAGCATTATTGTATTCAGCATCTGATGAGTCAAAAACTGTTGATGTGGGCAATGGGATGCAGATGCTATAGGGTAGTAAAAGTACAGAGGCAGCAACTTTATTTCTAAATATATAACAAGACTAAAAGAACCCAAACTCCTTTCTTTCTTTCTTTCTTTCTTTCTTTCTTTCTTTCTTTCTTTCTTTCTTTCTTTCTTTCTTTCTTTCTTTCTTTCTTTCTTTCTTTCTTTCTTTCTTTCTTTCTTTCTTTCTTTCTTTCTTTCTTTCTTAAGCCTATGAGCATCAAGAAGTTTCCTTCCAGAAAATCATAAAACAATGATTACAAAAATGTAGAGTAGAAATATACATCAGTCCACGTATTCCAGACAGAATGCTGAAATCCTTACAAATTACAGAATCACAGAGATGGAAGGGGCCTTACAGACCTTCTAGTCCAACCCCCTGTCCAATGTAGGATGACCCTAAAGCATCCCTGACAAATATTCATCCAGCTTCTTCTTGAAAACTGCCAGTGAAGGGGAGCTCACCACCTCCCTAGGAAGCTGATTCCACATTTGAACTACTCTGACCGTGAAAAAGTTTTTCCTAATATCCAGCCAGTACCTTTCTGCATGTAATTTAAGCCTGTTGCTTTGAGTCCTATCCTCTGCTGCCACCTGGAACAGCTCCTTGTTCTCCTCCAAATGACAGCCTTTCAAATATTTAAAGAGAGCAATCATGCCCCCCTCAACCTCCTCTTCTCCAAACTAAGCATTCCCAAGGCCCTCAGCCTTTCCTCGTAGGGCTCAGTCTCCAGAACCCTGACCATTCTCATCGCTTTCTTCGGCACCCTCTCAATTTTGTCCACATCCTTTTTGAAGTGAGGCCTCCAGAACTGCACACAGTACTCCAGGTGTAGCCTGACCAAGGCAGTATAGAGAAGGACTATGATGACCTCCTGCGATTTCGATGCAATGGCCCTTTTGATACAACCCAAGACTGAGTTTGCCTTTTTTGCCACCACATCACACTGACTGCTCAAATTTAGTTTACAGTCCACTCTTACTCCAAGATCTCTTTCGCATACACTACTACCCAGAAGTGTATCCCCCATCATGTATTTGTGCTTCACAGTTTTGTGACCCAGATGCAATACTGTGCACTTATCTATGTTGAATTGCATCCTGTTCACAGCTGCCCACTTCTATAGAGTATTCAGGTCTTGTTGAATTTGAACTCTATCTTCTTGGGTGTTTGCCACTCCTCCCAATTTGGTATCATCAGCAAATTTAATGAGTAGCCCCTTTACCCCTTCATCCAGATCATTGATAAAAATATTGAAAAGTACTAGGTCCAAAACCGAGCCCTGTGGCACCCCACTGGACACCTCCCTCCAATCTGATGAAACGTCATTGACCAACACTCTTTGGGTGTGGTTGTCTAACCAGTTCCCTATCCACTGAACTAGTCCTCAGTTTTCCAGTTTACCCATTAGAATGTCATGGGGAACCTTATCAAAAGCTTTACTGAAATGCATGTAAATCACATTGACAGAGTTCACACGATCCAGTAAGCTTGTCACTTGATCAAAGAAGGAAACCAGGTTGGTCTGACAAGATCTGTTGGGGACAAAACCATGTGGACCTCCCTGGATCACTAAGTGGTCCTTCAGATGCTTACAGATCAATCCCTTTAAAATATGCTCTAATATCTTCCCAGCAACAGAAGTCAGACTCACCGGCCTGCAGTTTCCAGGTAAATCCTTCTTCCCTTTCTTAAAGATTGGGATAACATATTCACTCTTCTCCAATTTTGTGGCACATCCCCAGTCCTCCAGGAGGCCTTGAAGATGATGGACAGAGGCTCAGCGAGTTCTCTAGAAAATTCTTTGAGCACTCTTGGGTGCACACCATCTGGCCCAGGTGATTTGTATTCATCCAGTGCAGCCAGGTGCCTCTCTACAACTTCTCTGTCAATGTCAACTAGCCCCCCAGGTGTCCTGTCGTGTCTACTACCATCTCTAGATGGGTTCAAGTTCTTCATGGAGAAAACAGAGTCAAAAAGTCATTAAGCCTGTCTTCTTTTTCTCTGTCCTCCATCAGAGTTTCTCCTTCCACTCCCAACAACGGTCCAATTGCCTCTTTTACCTTGTGTTTGCTTCTCATATATTTGTAGAAATTTTTCTTATTGTAGTGACCCCCCCCCCCCCGGCACGGCCAGCTTTGGCTTCTCTGAGCTTTGGCTTCTACTGAGTTTTGGCTACTGAGCTTTTGGCTTCTACTGAGCCTTGGCTTCTCTGATGTCTGATCTGCAGTACCTAGTAATCCTCATATATTCCTCTTTAGAGGTCTATCCTTCTCTCCATTTCCTGAACATTTCCTTTTTCTCCCTTAGCTTATTCTGGAACTCTCTGTTCATCTACAACGGTTTCTTGGAGCCTTTACCATGTTTCCATCTTGCTGGAATAGTGAGGGCTTGAGCTTGCAAAAGCTCATGTTTGAAAAGAGCCCACCCTTCACTTGTTCCTTTCCCTTCCAGCACACTCCCCCGCGGAATGACTCTGAGTTCATTGAAGTCAGCCCTACGAAAATCTAATCTATCAGTCCGGCTCCAAACTTCCTTGACACCCACAGCAACTGGAATTCAAGGAGGACATGGTCACGTCCCCTTAAGGTCCCCACCACCTTCATTCCATCTACCAATACTTCCCTGTTGGTTAATTTTAAGTCTAGTATGACCAAGCCCCTCATAGATTCCTCCACCATTTGAAAAAGGAAGTTATCGGCCAGGCAGGTCAGGAAGTTCTGTGAGTCTTGTTGCTTTGCTGAGCTTGTCTCCCTGCACACATAGAAGAAGTTGAAGTCACCCAAAATTATAAGGTTATGATGTCTGGATACTCTACCAATCTGTTCAAAGAGGGCAGCATCTGTTTCTTCTCACTGGTCAGGTGGTCTGTAGCAGACTCCAACAATACCCTTTGTCCTTCCTCCCCTTATTTCCACCCATATACTTTCCACTGGGCTGTCAACATTCTCCAGAACTTGCTGACAATCCAGCCCTCTCCTCACATACAATGCCACTCCACCTCCTCTTCTACCCTTCTAGTTTTTCTTGAACAACTTGTACCCATCCACTACCACATTCCAGTCATGGGAATCATCCCACCAAATCTCAGTAATTCCTACTATATCGTAGCCCTCTGTTTGCAAGAGAAGCTCAAGCTCTTCCTTCTTATTACCCATTCTTCAAGCATTGGTATATAAGCACTTGTAGCCTTATACCTTTGTTTGATCTGTCCTACCCAGGTGGGCCCCTGCTGTTATCACTTCTTCATTGAAATCCCCATGTTGATCGTCCCCTTCCCCTTGTGGCATCAGTTTAAAGCTCTCCTGATGAAGCTCTCCAGTTTCTTTCCAAACATTTTCTTCTCTGACCTTGAGAGGTGAAGTCCATCATGTGCTAGAAGGCCTTCTCTAAGAAAACTTATCCCGTGGTCCTAGAACCCAAAGTGCTTCTGCCTCACTACCACCTCAGCCAACGATTCACCTTGAGTATGATCTGCTCCCTTTGCATTCCTCTTCCTTTGACAGGAAGGATAGAAGAGAATACCACCTGTGCCCCCACTGTCTTCAACTGCCTTCCAAGAGCTTCATAATCCTCTTTAATTCTTGTGATGGTATTCACGGCCATGTCATTTGTTCCCATATACACCAGCACAAATGGGTACTGATCAGTCGGTCTGATCAGTTTCAGTAGTCAGTCTGTAATATTCTGAAGTCTGGCTCCCAGAAAACAACATATCTCTTGGAGTAGGGGATCCGGCCTGGACGCATGACGTTCCATACCCCTGAGCAGAGAGTTCCCAATGACCACCACCTTTCCGTTATCTTCCATGGAAATCATGGAAAGCTGCTGCAGGATCCATTAAGATCTTGCTGAAATAATAGACTCACACGGTCACACCATTTTATAAAAACGGTTTGCCCTCTCTGAGTAAATAGCTCAGAGAAGTACCACCACCACCTCTAGAACATTCAGAATGCCTCCTAGGCTGCACTGCTGACCTGTTTTTATCATGTTTTCTACTTCTACAGGAAGTCTACATTGAATTCTAAAACACCAAACTTCTTTCTCTTAGAACAACTCATGCAGCTCAGAAGAGATGAGATGAGCTTGGTCTTGCCCCAGTATATACTGAGGCCGAACTTCATGCAAAACAAATTCAGAATTAAGAGAGGAAGAAGTTCTTGAACAAAATGGATAGAGGCTTCATGTGCTTTTTATCAGTTATACAATATTAAGCACTCATAATCAATATCCGATACTGGAATCACAGCTTCAAAAGCTATTTGGCCTAAGTTATGCATGTTGCTATATTCAAGGGTAGAAATGAGGCCAGAAGGAGAGAGAAAGCAATAGGGTTGTTGCTACCTAACCCTTGATGGTCCAGGTAGAGGGCTCCAAGAACTTAGGTATGGTATAAGCAAGTTATTCAAAAGAGAATAAAGCAGTGAAACATTACATGTTCACAGGTGTTCAGCACAGCAACTACACAAGGACAAATTCTGTGCCTACTTTTAGCAGGCCAGTGACTAACGGTTCTCTTCTTCCCAGGCTCAGGAAAAGAGAAAAAAAGAGAGTTACGTGATTGATATTAGGAAGAATGTGTGAATATTAGGAAGAACTTTTTTAGTCAGAGTAGTTCAGAAGTGGAATTAGCTGCCTAGGGAAGTGGTGAGTAGAGATGGGCACGATCCACATTACGATAGAAAAAAACCCACGATAATGGCAATTGCACGATCGTGACCCGGCGGATCATGATCGTCCACGGCCAACGATCCAGCAATCGGGAGGGGCCTGGATCGGGGCGATGGGGCTCGGATCGGGGATCCAGACACTCAGGTGCCAGCAATCTATTCCCCTGGCAACGGAGCCAGGGGAATGCCTGAGCTGTGTTTGCCCTCCTTCTGTCGCCCTAGAAACCCGAATGGAAGCCCAGCTTTCCTTGATCAGCAGGGCTTCCTTCCAACCACGGAGCAACAAAGCAGTCACAAGTTGGGAGAAGACACCCAAGAGAGGGAGGGGGAAGGGGGTGTTCTGTAGCCATGGGCACTCCAATCTCATCCCTGCAAACCCTGATAGGCAGCTCTGATGGCCAAACACAGACTCTGAGGGGAGGCAGCTAGTTGCCGTCTCTCCATGCCCACCAGGCCCGGCGGCCATTGTCATCACCCACATTCCTTTCTCGCCTTGAATACCTGCACACTCCACTTCGGCCTGGCGGGCGGGCACATGGGGGGTGCCACCGGCAAGCAGCCAGACCCCCCGCCCCCTGAGGGGAGGTGGTTCATCACCGTCTCCCCATGCCCGCCAGGCCTGGCTGCTGCCGTCATCAACCACCTTCCTGCCTGAGCTGGGAATACCAGCGTGCTCCTTTTTGGCCTGGTGGGCGGGAACATGAGGGGTGCCGCTGGTGAGTGGCCAGACCCCCTGCCCCCTGAGGGGAGGCAGCTCGTCGCCGTCTACCCATGCCCACCGGGCCTGGTGGCTGCTGCCACCACCCACCTTCCCATATAGCTGGGAATAGCAGCACGCCCCGCTTTGGCCTCCATGATCCACGATCCACAATCCACGGATCGGGAATGGGAGATGATCGGTGTGGATCATTTATTCAGGATCGTTGCCGGCACCGATCCACGATCAGCTGGATCGTTAATTTTTTTTGGATCGTGCCCACCTCTAGTGGTGAGCTCCCCTTCACTGACAGTTTTCAAGAAGAGGCTGGATGAATATTTGTCAGAGATGCTTTAGGCTGATCCTGCACTGGGCAGGGGGTTGGTCTAGATGGTCTGTATGGCCCCTTCCAACTCTATGATTCTATTATTCTTTGATTCTATGATTGTATGATTCCATGTCCTAGTAAAAAATCAAATAAGGTAAAAGTGTTGGAGGTGCAGCGGATATGATGGGCAATTTCAAAGTCTGATCATAGTATATCTGATCATAGTGATAATTAGCTCTAGGACAGAAAATCTCTCACCAGCCAATGAGACTGTGGCAAGCTCCTTTTGTGGCCAAAGGCACAAAGATTGATCTCTAAGACACCAACCCTAAGCAGTTTTCAAAACTGAGTCCCTTGTTGTTCAATGGAGCTGTCTTGCAGGAACATGCCCTTAACACTGCAGCCTGAGAATGCCCAATTAACAATCTGATGGGTAGATATTTTGCATGCCAAGATTTCTCTCAATCATTTGGTTCCAGTTAGTGTGATGGACTTGGGCTCAGTCTTTTTTCTTCCGCTGTCTCTTCTGCTTTTGCTATGGTAACAACCAGAAACCCATTTACTCACTAGCAGTCCTGACCCAAGAAAAATATGACTGAGTGGAGGTAGGCAGAACCAGACAAAAATGAAGATGGCTTATAAAATACTGTATCAAATAAATTGAAAGAGGTGTTATGGTACTTTTTCACACACCTCATTTTACAAATATGCTTTCTTTGCACTTCACTTTGCACTTGTACTCATTAATGCACACCTGAGTACAGAAAATGCAGCGAGAATTGGCTGAACCAAACTTGCTTTACTTGCTATTTCCTTTAAAGCTATCTTACTGTTTTCAGTGGCCCCAAATCACTGTTACTTATATCACCATAACTGGTCTTTCCTCTTCTTTTAAAGCTCTCTTGCATTCCCTAGAATCCTCAGCCCAGTCAGGCTTGTGCATCTGAGCCACAGGAAGGCTATAAAGTAAACATATTCAAAGTGCCTTTTTTCCTCCATGGTATTTTTAGCAAATTCAGGGTCATCTTTTTTAAAACTCCAGGGGGCTAGTGAGTTTCCATGCTGTTCTTCTGACAGAATAATGGTGGGTAATCTGCTATACAAATATTGGCTTAATAGCAAATATACCTTCCGTTCCAGCTATCTAAAATCTTGCATCAGATATTAGTGCATGCTTGCATTTTTAATGTACACAACTGGGGAAAATAGTTGCTAAAAAAGTAAAGGTAAATAGAAGGTCATATTTGTCCTACTGTATCATACTCTACATAATGTTGTTTTTGCACATACCAAATTTTATAATAATAACATAATAATATTCGATTTATATACCGCCCTTCAGGATAACTTAAAACCCTCTCAGGGAGGTTTACAAAGAACATTATTATTATCCCCACAACAAAACACCCTGTGAGTTGTAATTTTAACAAGTGTTTCACAGATAGTACAGCAAAACTCCTTTTGTTCTGATATTCTTAAGAAGGATTGTCAAAGTAAGTGTGTCCTCCCATACTTTTCTAGCATTGTCATGGCTTGTCTGACAACAAGTAATCCAAGTGGGTTGGATATGGTAATTAGCTCTTGTACCTGTGGACATGATAGAAAGAAAATGCAACAAAGTTAATTGCTTTGAATAATACAAAAACTTGCTTTGACATTTACTGAAATCCAGAAACTTGCAGTAGGCTATATGTGGTGCTGGCAACATATATTTCCAAACACACATCCATATGGATGGAGACCACTTCCTAGTTTGGTCAAATCCACACAAGAGCACAAGAAAGAAACCTGCCGTACAGTGCCTTTCACTCCTATGCAAGCTCAGCAGCTGGCTTACATTTTATTCCCACACAAACATCCAAATAGTTGAAGCTCATCTACATGCTTGGAAGGAATCCTTAGATGTTGAATAGTCTAAAATCGGAAACAGAGTTCATTTAGTGGAATCATTAAAGAAGTTGGCTAGAGAATTAACAAATGAGATCTGTCAAAATAATAATACATATGTAGTAATAACACCAGAAATCCTACATTAAGTAACTCCAGCACACACACACACATACAAACAAACACACACACTTGCACACAGTGCAACTTATTCCATTCAAAAAGAGGAAGCCAAATAGGCAGAGCAAATGGGCAATACATGTGCTATATCTGCCTATCCATGCAGGTTCTGTAAAGGTCTGATTTCCACAGCTGATGATCAAAGTATTCAGGCAGAAAATAATACAAAAGAGAAATCCAAAGAGGAAAGCAGAGGTGAATGTGATGTGTGCCAGACTGGTTATGCACTGCTGCACAAACTTAAATAGTCTGATATTAGAGTACATTTGCAGTGTCTCCAGTGATCACACCCAAGAAATTACATTTTGAGAAAAGATTCTGACTTCAGTTATAGGGCCAGAGGCTTGAGATATTCTATTCTTCCCCAGTATGGATAGAAGGAATATGGCAAAGTGAGCTAACAGGATTAGGTAAAAAGGAAGGAATAGAGAAGTCCAATGTACAGATGGGCACGATCGGCATTATGATAGAAAAATACCCACGATAATGGTGTTCACGCGATCGGGACCCGGTGGATCAGTTCCATTCATGGCTACCGATCCAGCATTCGGGGGGGGGGGCTTCATCGGGGCCTCATCGGGGCCATCAGGATCTGATCGGGGATCCAGATACTGAGGCGCCAGTAATCTATTCCCGGGGAAACGGAGCCAGGGGAATGCCTGAGCTGTGTTTGCCCTCCTTCTGTCGCCCTGGAAACCTGAATGGAAGCCCAGCTTTCCTTGATCAGCAGGGCTTCCTTCCAACCACGTAGCAGCAACACACTCACCAGTTGGGAGAAGAAACCCAGGAGAGGGGGGGGGAAGGGGGTGTTCTGTAGCCATGGGAACTCCAATGTCATCCTGCAAACCCTTATAGGCAGCTCTGATGGCCAAACACAGTCCTCCTGCCCCCCTATCCTTATCTGTCTTGTCTGTCAAAACAAACTATGGGGATTCTGATGTTTGTGTGAGTGTGCGTATAGGAGAGAACAGAAAAGGGGGAGGTGGCATGGTGAGAGTCGAGCCACCTTCCGTCCCAAATTTGTACTAATTGTGTGCTTGGTGAAGGGATTTCTTTGTTTTGGTTTGATTTTTGGCTTTGAATCCACATCCATAACACCCCCCAATTCCTTATCCCTCCCCTTTGTCTTGGCACAGATTTTTTGTTTTGCTTATTAATATATGTGTAAAAAGGAGAAACGGTCTGGGGAGAGACCAGGTCTAAAGAGTAAAAGAAGGTGATTTTGTAATTAAGGAGGAGAGAAACTTGTTTTGTGATTTGGAATAGGGAAAATCAGGGGTTAAAAAAACTTTGTGTCTCAGTACTTGTTGCTTGAGCTAGGGAGAGAAACGGGCAGCGTGCAGTCTGGAAAGCACATGGAGGTTTCATACTGCAGCTTGAGGTTAACTTTTTAGCAAAAGAAATTTAAGGCAAAAAACTTGATAATATTTCCCCTAGGAAGGAAAAGCAAACAGTTATGAGTGAAAAGGTGGCTTCCTGAGAAAAATATAAGCAAAGTGATTGGGAGAGGAAGGGGTTAAGAGAGAGAGAAAACAAAAAACCCTGGCTTTGAGAGCGGCTATCAGCTGAAGCTGTTTTGCGCTCCTCTCTGAGTTCATTCAGTGCGTTGAAAGAGTTAACACTGAAAAGAGATCTCTCTCTCCTCCTGGCTTCTCAGCACAGCGACTGCATCCCTTTTACAAGCAGTTGAGAACGAGAAGGGGGAGAAGTTAATGTGCAAAAGAAAATACAGCCGCCTTTAAACTTTTAGCTGGTTGGAACTCTAATTAGACAGGTGGTACAAATGATTTGGCTTTTTCATGACTAGAAGGGTAATACTTGGTAAATAGAGGGCTCAGAGGAGCTGAGCGGGAGTGTTTGTACGCGCCCGGCGGCCGCCACCACCCACCTTCCCACATAGCTGGGAACAGCAGAGCGCCCCACTTTGGCCTCCCCGATCCCTGATCCCCGATCCCCGGATCGAAAAGATGACAGGTGTGGATCGGTGATTTGGGGTCGTCGCCAGTGCGGATCCACGATCAGCTTGATAGTTAATTTTTTTTGGATTGTGCCCACCTCTAGTCCAGAGTTCTGGGCATATTTACAAAAAATGACTAGAAGGAAGGTATTTTGGCAAGGAGGAATTGTGTGTGGAGGCAGTTTCAGTTACTTCACTGAAGATTTTTTTGGCAAGAAACTCAATGAACATACCATCAATGAGAATCATGAGCCTTTTAATGGGTAATACTGATATAGTCCGAGTATTTCCTAAGACACTGTGCTAATTCAGGGTTGGTTGGTTTGTTATTGGTTGAGCGTCCTGATCAATTGCTACAAGGGCTTACTTGATTAATTGTCCAATAAGTAGGTGCATGGTAAGGTTTGATTTGTCTATGGTGCTGTTTATATCCTCAATAAGTGTAATATCAGGCATGGACCCACATGTGAACCTGATATTACAGCAATTACACTGGCTACGGATCCACTCCCAAGACCAATTCAAAGTGCAGGTTCTATCCTTTAAAGCCTGACATGGCTTGGGACCAGGGTATCTGGACCATCTTCTTCCATACGTTTCTGCCAGTGAGTTAAGATCACAGTGGGAGGACTTCCTAAAGAAGCTCAGGGCCAAGCTACACATGACAAATGACACTTGAACGGCAAGTGGATTGAGTGGAGGGCAAGTGAACAGGGAGAAATACACTTGCCGTTCAAGTATCATTCGTCATGTGTAGCTTGGCCCTCAGTTGACGAGAACAAGAGAGAGGCCTTTTCAGTGGCAGCCCCACAGTTATTGAACAATCTCCCCCGAGAAGTGAGCCTGGCCCAGTTACTCTCTAGCTTCAGGAAAACTAGTTGAGGACTCTTTGATTTAGCATGACTTTTATTAAATGAATCAGTTTTAACTGTGTATTTTATGTTTTTTAATGTTTGTTACTGTTTACATTGTAAGCCAGCTTGAGTTCCTCTAAGGTGGAAAGACTGCTAGTAAATGCTTTTGATGAACAAACAAACAAACAAACAAATACTCCCTCTGTTAGCTCTCAATCTTTTGAAGTCATAATGGCTAGAAACTGTTCAGCCTGCTAGTTAATCTCATGTCTCATGTCTCAAGATGGAGGCATGGATATATGAACCAAAATGGAGGTAGTCTGGCAACACAGTGGCCTAGCAAATGAACTCCATGTATCAATTAGCTCTTTTAAACCTGAACCCCAAATCAGGTGTTATCTTTGTGGTGTGGGAGTTTCTGTAGCATAGATCAATTCCACTTTACTCTTCTAAAGTACATCATATGTGGCAAATGGATGATATGATTATTTTGCATGTCAGTTCCACTGACTCTGGACAACAGTGGCATGTAGTGCTTGATTACAAATGTTTCCAGAGTATTGTGGTACCAGACCATCCTGCAAATACAAGTTTTGTGTTTATAAAATGCTCCTTTTATCTGTTCATTTATCTTTCATGATTCTTGACTGACTACTTTAATATGGCCCACTATCCCTGACGAAATAAAAGATTTGGTTAGTTGATAAGGTAAATATCATCACATATTGGGTTAGATCCAGAGTCCTTTTTTGCTCAATATTAGCCAATTTTCCTGCTTGTTCATAGGGTGACCTTGAACCTTTTCCACATAGTTTTGTCTGTGCAATTTCCATGGTCCCCCCATAACCTTTTGGGTGGACCAAAAAGACTGTTTGTTCCTTCTTCACCAGTGGAAAATCACATTGGATCCAGCTTTTCTATATAATTTACTGTCCTGGTACAACAAAAACGATTTAATTATTAGCAGATTTGATTTTTATGATAGTTAGGAAAAAGGTTAACTGCAAAATAACAAGTCTGTAAAATTGTAATAAACAAGAAGTTTTTATAAATACAAATAATAAAATAAAAAGGTGTGATGACATAGTGACATTCTTTGCTTTATCATATATATGGTGACATTTGCCTATGGTCAAATAATAGGCAGTAAATTAACTAACATTATGGTTAGAGTGTTGGAGTAGGACATGTTGGATTAGGAGGCTCAGTTCAAACCCCACCTCTGTCATGAAGTTCATGGGGTGACCTTGAACCAGTCACTTTCTCTCAGCCTAATGTATCTCACAGGTTTCTTGTAAGGATAAAATGGAGGAGAGAGAAATGATGAGCTCCTTGGTAGAATGTAATAAATCTATGTTTATCTGTCTGTCTGTCTGTCTGTCTGTCTGTCTGTCTGTCTGTAACAGGTATAACTTCAGAAAACAAAGCACGGAATCTCAAAATTGGTCATCAGCTTCGAAATAGTAATGGAAGTTGAAGAGCCAAAGATGAAGGGAATCAGAACATCCTGGCTGAGATTATCTCCCGAACACCTTTGAGCTATTTTGAGTGGAAGTGATGATTTACTTGCCAGAAGACTGGAAGGCGGAGACAGTCCAGATAGGAAGGGTGGAGGATATTCCTTCCTTTACAAAAGGTGGTTTACTAACAACTTCTTGAGTTATATTTCAAAAAACACTCCTTTTTTTCTGTGACAGTATACTTCCTTAATGAACAGTTATCCTGGCAACCATTGAAACTCTTTCAGGTGTTTTTAAAGACTTCTGCTGAGATTAAAGTCTTCCTGCAAGCTGAAGTAATTCTCAGTCACTGCTACACAGGTACAGAAGAATGTAGGCTGTTTGAATGGTAGTTAAAGGGGGGGAAAAGAAGTGCCTAAAGCATACATATTTTCATATGGCTACAACTGTTAAATAGATCCAACTGTTGATCAACCGATTTGCAATATTGGTAGAGGAACAGCAAAAGCTAACATTTTATAAGAATGTAAACTCACAGTATAGGATTAGTGTACTATGTCTCACAAGATGGTGTTAGAAGTTTTAGACCACACATTGCGAGGTTTGCAAAGAAATAGCTCAGTTAGGGAATGAGTCGTTGTTATATTAACTGAGGACTTCTGTCAAACTGTTCCTGTTATTCTGTCAGGAATAGGCCTCAGAGTTGCAGACTTGTATCAAATTTTCATATATTTGCAGTGCAATCCTACAAACACTTTTCTAGGAGTAAGCCCCATTGACTAGACATGAGCAGGATTCTAAGTAGACCTACTTAGGATTGCTCTCTTGGAGTAGTGTCCAAAAATGTTTGTTGAGGAGAAGTATGTGGGTCCAACTTCCTGGTTTCTTAATAAAAGTAATTAAAATCCAAATGTACGCTTTTACATTGTGTTCCAATTTATTTCTTTTAAAGCATAGTTATTTGTTGTCAAACAAAATGTACTGAAAAAAATTTACCATTATAGGAGAAAATTAGGGCTGCTTTTAGTGTTAGTCCGTGGAGAGAGCACAGGTCCTGAGTCCCTATAAAATAATATTGCAAGCACACTGAGCTTCAGGATTGGCAAAGGCTGACCCCTAGTAACAAGTTACACTGTGATATGCCCTGAGTTCAGATTGAATCAGGTTCCTAACCAATTATAGGAGTGCAAAGTCAACAGTGGGACCGGTGTTGTTCCCATGATTGCTGAACAAAATCACAGTGCGGTTTACCTGTGTATATCTTTTTTGTTATTCTTCCTGTTGGCATAGTTTACTGGAATTATGTGAACAGACTTCCAAGCGCCACTGAGAACTCACAGACAAAGGTTCCTATTTGTCCTCCTTATATAATCCAGACCAAACCAGAACTTTATATGAAAATAGATCACATGATTTTTCCAGCTCCATCAGGCCCCATTATGACCAGGTTGCCCCAATTATATTTCCCTCTTAGCAGCTCTGTATGTTCAGAATTGATATAGGCACATTCTTAGATAAACAAATGTGCAACTGAAATTGTTACTGTATGCTAAAGGAAAACATGGATACCAAATCTCGAATTTAAAAAGCCAATATTTTATTGAAGACCATCGTGGAAGAGAGTCCATAAACCATCTTTCAGTGGGCCTGGCTGATAGTGTCTTTCCTGGGTTATATATGGCCATTTCCATTTTAGTAAAGAACTAGCAACAGAGCCCTTTAAAAAAAAAACGGGCCTTAGAAAACAGCACGGCCTCCAGAGGGACGGGACAGCTCGTCTGGCCATCCTGCCACTGCACCAGCCTCCGTGGGGATGGGTCGGCTCACCTGGCTGTCCCTCTGGAGGGACGGGACGGCTCGCCTGATGGGCCGGACCAGGTCATCTGGCCGTCCCACAGTGGTGGTGCCCTCTGAAGGGACGGGCTGGCTTGCCTGGCCATCCCACTGCCATGGTGTCTTCTAGAGGACGTATTGGCTAAGACACACTTTTTATCCTGGTGTTCCTGTGCAGGCACACCAGGATAAAATGTGCATCGTCAGCAACACGGTTTGCATTTCATGTTTAAGGATGAAAAGTGCAGGTGTGATCCTCTTTTAGCCTTCCAAAGTTTTATTATTGCAGTTCCTCATCACTTGTCGAGAGCATCTTCTGCTTTGAGCTTGTCTAGCCTCATGAAAACCCTATTATCCTGTGGTTCCAAAGAGTGCACCCTTATGTGTTAATCACTCTATTTCTCTTTATCCAATGCACAAGAGTGATGCAAGAATCCCTTGTTCACAACCATGGTATCTTTTAAGTTGCCTACAATATATGCTTTAGATGGAAATACATTTCATGTTAAAGAGTTTGCAGTGACTTCATGCATACTTTCTGAATATATAAGTTTCTATATACATTATTACTGTTATTATTACTATTATCATTAACCATATTGTATCAATGGCCCAATGTGTACATTGAGTTCTTCCTGCTCTTTTCTTCTTTCACCTTTCCATTTTCCTCTGTACTAGACTGTAGAATGCTTGTTTTAAGGACTCATCCTTTAATGCATCTTGCATTATATTATGATAGGGCTCATTTGTGTTCAGCAGCAAGAATAGCAAATGGCAGTATCTTTCTGGATTTTATCTTATAAAGATGCTTAGGCATCCCCTTATGAGAAAAAATTATGCATCTTACTTGAAGTCTCAGAACCTGAAATAATAGCTTTACCTACTTGGGATATGTATAGAGAGATAATAAAATAATGTTCTTGAGATAAGCTGATGTTAAACTAATGTCAATGAATGTCGTACTAAGAGCTGAAATCACAGCAAAGAGAGCAGAATGCTGGACAGAGTGTCAGAAATAACATCTATCTTTTGTTGCCACATGTACCAGCATGCAGCACACTTTGCAGAGATCCTTTGTACCACAATGCTATTTCACAAGTTGAGATGATTCTCAGTAGGGAAGCATTTCCTTAAATTATTTTTCATCAAAAGGAGCTTATACTTTTTGCTCATCTGAATAGTGTCATTAGACTACTAATTTACACTTCGGTAAAAGGGTCAGGAGTACTCCATTTTTTTGATGATCTGATATTAGATTGAAAAGGAAAAATTTAATAGGCACTGTAATTTCCCACTGCCCTTCCATTATCTAGTGTTTTTTGAATTACAGAGCTTGAAAGACAAAAATTCGAATGCATAAGGTATTTCAAGGTGTTAAGTCTTTCCAACACTAAAGAATTCATTTTCTTTTATCCTAATGGAGTCACTTTTGGGCCAAAATATAAAAAAGATTTAATCTTCTTAATTTTATCAGTCAATTTAGGAGGGAAAACTGGACCATTCAGAATAGTCTATATGGCAACCCAATAATAAATATTGTAATTCTTCCATCATCTACAGGCTACAGAGGAATGCATTGATGCCTATTAGTGCCTGTGAGACATTTGTAGAATCATATGGACAATCAAATAATGTTTAATAAGTCAGGAAGTTCTTATCCCGAGTCTACTTTTTTACCACCTTCTTAATCATGGGCAGCTGAGCATGCTTACATCCCTTGATTTCAATGAACTTAAGGACATCTAACTCTCCAAAGCATCGAGCTGCAAGAAGATTGAAGCAAAGGAGTTAGAGGTTTTAGATGCTAATTTAAGCCTTTCAATTACATGCTAAAGTTCATAGCTAGTCATAAATAGCTATTCATAAATATATGTCCATCTAGGCATGTAATATAGTATGTACTAGCACAATATGCAGTGGAATTTCATATTAGGAGTCTGTCTAGAGTTGGAAAAATTCCTGGACTTACCAGGACACTGCAGGAGGGAGGAGGTGAAGAGAAGAAACACTGTCCTGTCTCACTTCTGAGGCTACTGTGAGCCAACAAAGGACAGTTTGCTGAGGACAGTCCGTATGAAGGTAAGATAACTCAGACTTACAGGGAAGCATTCTCATTTTCTGTCATGTCCCATACCTATAGAGACAGACCAAAGGCTAAGCATCTTTGAGATCCTCTACAAGAACTTCAGTAAAACACAGTTTACTCCCATTACCTCCTATTCTCTGCCTCTGTTGTCGTTCCATTGTTGATTTTTTTCCCCATGGCTAATTCTGATACCCTGCAGACAATAGTGTTTACTGACTATGATACATGCATTACAGTTTTATCGATACAGCACTGTTAAAGACCACTTCACATTCACCTTTGATTCATTTTGTTAAGTGGATCATATAAAATCACTTTGCTTTCCAGAGGGTGATTGTGGCAATCCAGCTGAGCTATCCTATTGAACAGTTCTCAAACTCTTGGAAGCCTTTCCAAGCCTCATAGTTATAAATACCAATAAATACTAAATATAATCTTTTCTAGGAGGGAGAGTGGTGATGGTTTGTTATCAGCTCAAAGAATCACATCTAGAAAAATACTTTTCCTAGTATTTTAAAGAACCTTTGCTGTTGAGCCAGTCTAGCATTGTGATCAGAGTGCTGGCCTAGGGTCACTCTGGGCCAAGCTACAAGTGACGAATGACACTTGAACGGCAAGTGTATTTCTCCCTGTTCACTTGCCCTCCACTCAATCCACTTGCCATTCAAGTGTCATTCGTCACTTGTAGCTTGGCCCTCAGATCTGTGTTCTAACCCTCACTGCCATGAAACTTGTTGGGTGACCTTGGCTCAGTCATTTTCTCTCAGCCTAATGTATATCACAGGGCCATTATGACAATGAAATGTAGAAGAGGCTGATGTATATAACCCTGGGGTTCCTTGAAGGAAGGGTGGGATTAAAAAGTACTAAGTAAAAGAAAAGAAATAAATCTATAGTTTTATCAGCATACTGCTATAACATTATCACCTATGATGAAGGAAGCTCTGATTCTCAAAAGCTCATATCCTGGAAAGCTACTTTTTGTTTCCATTGTTTTACTGCCTTATGTTTCTGTTTGCTTGATTTGTTTTTTTTTTTTATAAATTTTTTATTTTCAAACTACAAAACACTACACAGCACTACACAAGACTATCACAAGGAAAGGGGAAAGGGAAGGGACAAAGGGGGATGGAAAAAGAAGAGGGGGGGATGACCTACAAACACTAAACACTACACTTCAATGTTTTCCCTTCATACTGTCATAATACAAAAATAGCTCCATAGGATAATGATGAAGTGGTTAATCATACAGAGAATAAGCATTTCAAATTCTGATTAAACTTTCCTCCCCCTTCTAGGTCCCGGACGCAATTCTCTCTGTGCAACCGCTGTTGCGGTGCTCTCCTCCTCCTCCCCCCCCCCTCCGGCTTCTCCTTTTCTTCGTTCTCGGTGCAGCAGAATTCCGGGTTTTTATCCTCAAAATCCTTTAGTTGATCTTCTGATAGTATCTTATAGGCCTGATCTTTATATCTAAACCATATTCCTTCCGGGAATAACCATTTGTACTTTATTCCATGGTCCCTCAGAAGAGCTGCAAACTTTTTATACTTAAAACGCCTTTTCCGGACTAGAAATGGAACGTCCTTCAAAATCTTGACTTTCAAACCCATAAAGTCCAAATCCGCATTGTATGAGTTATATAGGATGGTGTCCCGAATCTTTTTAAATGAAAAGTCAATAATGATCTCACGAGGCAACTGTCGCTTTGTTGCATATTTTGAAGAAGCCCGACGGACCTCCAAAATGGCGCTTTTAACCTCTTCTTTAGTCGTCCTCGCGGGCGTCGCCAATAGTTCCGAGACCACCTCCCACAGATCCTCATTTTCCTCCTCTTTCACGTTTTGGAGACGCAAAATTGTCTGTGTTCGTTCCATCTGTAGCCCGATCAGCTGGTTCTCAACCAACTTCAGCTCCTTTTTTGTAGCCTTCACAAGTGACGCACTTTCCAGAGCAGACTTCTCTGCCCCCCCCGCTACTCTTCCTTAATGGTTTTCACTTCGCTTTCAATTAAGCCCACCCTTTGATCAGTTTCGTTCAGCTTGTCAACAAAGGGTTTTATGGCTTCCACCACCGCCCTGCGCACCAACTCTTCGAGCGACTCTCCCTTCAAGGTAGCCGAGATTGACTTACCGAGAGCGGGACTTTGCTTCTTTGCTGCCATTTTGGGGGGGGGGACGCCAACAAAATTCTGGAACTCACCGAAGGGGAAGAACGAGTCTTCTTCAGATCAACCTCTCCTTCACGAACGCTTGTAGAACAGAAGGGATTCGCTTGTTTACGGGCTTCCGCCTGTTTCTTTTATTTGCCGTTTCTCGTTGCCCGGCGGCACTCGAGGCGCCGCGCACGTCTGCCGGCCTCCATAGGGACAAACGGGCAATTCCCCCCCCCCGCATTGATTTCGGGGAGTTCTTCCCGCAGCGTCCCGGACCCTGGCTCCCTCCCTGGGAGTCCTGGGGGCTAATCCTTGCGGATCAGCCGCCCGGTCAGGGTGCCCGGTCATTTCCTCCCGGACCAGCCGAGAGGAGCGTCCGGCATGGCTGAGAAAACGAAACCGAATCGTTTGCTTGATTTGTTTTTACAGCCACCACCAGACATGACAGAATGGAGCTTGTGTCTATAAGTGAATTACATTTATTTGGGGCCTGCAAATCCTATCACTTGCTTCCACTGTCGTTGGGTTCTTTTCTTTGCCTATTCCACCAGGTGTTTTTCCATCCTGCCTATGCAAAAGGAACTCTGGGTCTGGTAGTTCTTGATATGATAGACCCAGGAGGCCCAGCATTTAGGGTTGCTAGGTCCCCTTACCTCCAGGGGGGAGGTGGGAGACCTGGCACTTACCACGTAGATGTCCGTGCATGCACACTTTGTGTGTGCACTCCCGGGACTGCACAATGATCATTTCTGGGAAGTGCCATCATTGTGCAGGCCATGTGCTGCTCTGGGAGCAATCCTGCACTCCACAGCAGCACGATTTCAGCCTATTTGGGGCTGAAAATGGCCTGCTGCAGAGAGCTCCCACACTCCCAGGAGAGCACAACTGGCCCCGGAGTGCTCCTGCACTCTGCAGCGGCTGATTTAAGCCTGTTTGGGGCTAAATTTGGCCTGTTTGGGGCCAAATTGGGCTGCTGTAGGGCAAGGAGGCACAATGGGCCCTGGAGTGCTCCTGTACTCTGCAGAGGGCCGATTTTGGCCTATTTGGGCCTGAATCGGGCCCACTGCAGTGCACAGAAGCATGTGGTGCCACCCAGGAGTACGCCCTAGGAGGTTCATTCCTTTTCCTTTTCCCCTTCTGGCCAGGTAAGCAGGGGCAGGGGGTGGAAGGTGGGAGCAGGGGATCCCCCACTTCCAGCAGGAGACTGGCAACCCCATTGGCATGTTGTTTCAGATTGCTGCTGTAACACCGCTTCTGATTGGCTCCAACAAGATAACTAAACAAGAGATAGATAGAGGTAAATAAGTTTCTACGAATATACTCAGACTTGAGCTATAGTTTATCCTCATTTTTTCTACATAGTAATAGGGATTCCAGCCAGGGTTAGGCTCCTCTGGACCTCTGGTGCCTGATAATTGTACCCCCCTCCCATATGGAACCCCTGGGCAAAATTGGCTTTCTGTTTAGGTCATCCTCATAGCAAGACACACACTGAATAATACACTTTCAACCCACTTTCAATGCATTTTGCAACTGGATTTTACTGTGGGAAATGGGAAAATAAACTTACAAAAGATTGTTGAAGTGCATTGATTGTGGATTGAAAATGGGTGTGTGAGAAAGCAGCCACGGAGTGGTTTCACACATATGTCTGCTGTATGAATCAAACTACCCTGCCCTGCAACATACCACCAAATCACCAAAGTATGTCACACTTTATGTTTGAACAGAGTCTAAACTTGATTACCACTGCCTATTGAACCAGAGTAAGACACTAAGGGAGCAATCCTTGGCAGCTATACTCAGAAATACTTCCCATCTTATTCTATGGGGGTAACTCCCAGGAAAGTGTTCTTTAGATTTCAGCATAAGAAGAATCATAAATAGGTGGATAGTTCTCAATTTGAAAAGGACAAATCAGGAGCCAAATTGTACCATAATTCTAGTTTTTTCTACCAATATTTTTGGCCTTCTGGATAATATCATTGCCTATTTCGGACATTTATTCACAAAAGCAGCTGATTGATTTTCATGATGGAAGAAAAATTTGAATTGTTAATTCCAGGGATAAGCAGCTGTCACCCATTCCATTTTATTATTGTTTTGTGCTCTGGCTTCGCCTCATATTCTGTTTTGCCAGGCTTCTGGTTTAACAACTGGTAGAATTTCTAAAATTAATTTCTCAATTGGAACACATTTCAATTCACTGTTTCTTCCTTACAGATCATCAGTGTGCAGAAGAATACAGCCCTGTTGATGTCACTGTGTATACGTCTATTTGTACTATGTGTACATTGTGTGTATATCTGTTTAAAAGAAAGAGCAAGCATATGTTCACTTTATAAATAAAACTATGGACCAATAACAGGATGAATGTGAGGTTTATATCACATGCTCAGCTGCAGATTTATTCAATGTAACATGAGAATTGCTTGATGTACCTATGAAGAAAAGTCATGTGTACACTGTATACAGATGGTATGTGTACTCACTGTAACTTGTGGATAGAACTTATATGCATATTAATTGAAATAGTAGTCCTGGTCACAATTTACAATGAACACACGTACAATCCATGTACAGTGCACATGTGATTTTTTTCTTTATATGTGCATCAAGCAATTCTCATGATACAGTTAATGCATGTACAGCTGAATATGCAATTCAAACCCCACCTTTATCCAGATATTAGTCCCCAGATTCATTTGTAAAGCGAATGCACATTGGATCTTTCTAATACACAGGTGTACATATGTTGCTGTAGCATGTGAACAAGAACAGTGCAAAAATTGAATGTGAATTACACAATCATATCATTCATTTACATGCATCTGACGAAGAGAACTGTGATTCTCAAAAGCTTATGCTACAATAAAGTTGGTTAGTCTTAAAGGTGCTACTGGACTCTTTTTGTTTTTGCTACTACAAACTAACACGGCTAACTCCTCTGCATCTACAATCATATCAGGATTTGTTTTTGAGCTGTGATTTAATCAGTGTGTGTATGATCAAATGAACATCAAATTGTAAGCACTGGTAAACGGCACATGTATAGAGATCTGAAAAAATTCTGAAATGAAAAAAAAAATTGCAGATTGTGGTCATCAGTTCAATAAACAAGATAAAATAGTGATGCCCCAGTTCTTGTAAATGTACTTGAAAATCAAACTTACCGATTGTAATTCCTATGTTCTCTTGATTTCCTCTACTATACTCTTGAACTGCTGATACAATGTATTGTAAGTTTTTGTGCTGCATTTGATTCTGTGTAATTAGTAGCTAGCCAACTGGTAGTTGCTATTGGGGCATGCTCAGAATCATGAGATGAAGTTTTGTGATGCGCAATGTACACAGAGTATAAGCAACATCTGAACCACATTTCTATATTGCCACTGAAAAAGTGTGCACATGCAAAGTATTTTAGAAATAATGTGATGTACAAGATTGTTCCATATGAGGCACAGAGAAAGTCTAAGAGAAATAGACAGTGGGTATCCATATGGAGCAGGAAACATGGGAGGCAATTGGTGTATCAACTGTGCCAAGTAAACCAGGTAGGATCTTCCATCTTGCTTCATATTCCATGAACCTTTTATAGGGTTTCAAGGTCTTTGTCTGCCTTAGAGAACTCTTTCTGTTTAACTGGATTCAACCATCTTAACTTGGCTCTCCATCTCATGTTGAGCACAACACCTTCAGCTCCACTCCTGCCTTCTGTTCTGCTTGGTTTTCCATCATAAGTTGATAAACATTTCTGCTTTTAGCAACCTGGCCATAATCTTCTATCTTATTAATTGGAACATTCCTTCTTTTATCTCTTCTTTTCTCTTATTTGTCCTTCTTGCTGTTTATTTCCCCCTACTCATGATCTTCCAGGGGTTTCAGTCGTTATTATCACATCATTTATAATCTCCCATGGATTTCAGACATTAGACTTTATCTCACTTTCATACTTCACACATCTTTCTGTTCCAATATCTCCTTTAGTGGTATTCCAACACAATATATTTTAACATTTTCAATATCAGTATATAGATTAAACAAGAACACCAATCCATTTACAAGAGCTTAGAAGGTACAGAATCCACACAGGAAAAATGGGTGTGCAAAATGACATTTCTTCTGAATATTTTTCCTATGATTTTAAAATTATCTATTAATTAAAATATTTATATCCCACATTTCTTTTGAGAGGTTTGCAGGTGGGAAAGCAAGATTTTTCAGCTTCATTCAGAAGTGGCGCCCATACGTAAAACAGAGCCCCCAAATTACAGTTCAAGCATGTGCACAAGCAACGTGTTTGTGATCGAAGTTAGAGCATTCACTAAAGCACAATTCAAGCAGCACAGTGACTGTGCATTACCGAGATCAGAAAATCCAAAACACTAAAATCCACAAGGAAATTCTGATGGGGGCAGTTTCGTAAATACACCTAGTAAAATGTTAGCTTAATTGGGTATTGTTGCCATTTTAGAAATACAGGCTCAATTGAGCGTGGTTTCATTATGGGGATAAAATGAATGAAGTATTTATTGTGCATTTTAATTTCAATATATTAAAGATACATGTAGTTGAAATTCTTGGCTTCTATTATTCTATCACAGCATCAATCCAATTATATGGATCACTGGAAGCCAGATAACATGAGGAATCCTGAAGTCCAGTCTGCATTCTCTTTAGTTAATTATCAGTCATCAGACATGTGCCATCAGGAGAAGAGCACCTGGTTTCAAAAAGCAGGAAGTATTTAGCCTTTGAAATATTCATGTTCACAGTCTGTGTTATGTTTTATGCTGAAAGTGCATAAGTATATGTATGGAATGTGCCATCAATTTGCAACCAACATGGTGATCCCAACAACAGGTTTTCAAGGCAAGTGAGGTGGTTTGCCATTATCTTCCTCTGTAGAGACTTCCTTGGTGGTTCCCATCCAAGTACTGACACTGATTAGCTTCCGAGATCTGATGAGATCAAGCTATACAATGCTGCGTCCCCTCTTCTACATGAGAATACTGGCAGAAAATTCCTCCATATTCCATCTGTTTGCCCTTAAAGACAACTCATCAACTCCAATTTGCACAGAATGCACCACCAGGTGCTAAGCAGAATCTTCATATCACTCCAGTTCTGCAGATGCTCCAATGGTTAGTGATCAGTTACTAGGCTCAGTTCAAAGTTCTATCTATCACTTACAAAAACCTCATTGACTTTGAGCCTGCATACTTGCACAACCTCCTCTCCTGCTATGTTCCACCATGATAGCTGAGCTCATCTGAGCAAAGCCTTCTGAAGATGCCACCCTGCAAACAGGTAAGAGTGGCAACTACCTGCTTACTCACATTCTCTGTGGTGGCTACTGCACTATGAAATGGCCTGCCTGAGTCTATCAGGATGGCTCCCATGATTCTACCATTTTGAAGAATGTGGAAAAAAGAATTGTTTGGGTAGGCATTCTTATAAAGGGAATAGAACCATAGTATAATGGATCAACTCAATAGATTACTTCTATAAGGAATATTTTTTCCTATAATGATTGTCTTGTTGTTTTAGACAACAATATTTCATTTCCCAGACTTACTTGGAGAAGAGGACGGGAGACCTTCGGGAGACAGCTACCCAGCTGCCCCAACAGACAGCCAGGTCCAGAAGTTGCCAGCAAGAGGGAAGAGCAGAGGCACCCAAGCCTCAGAGGGTTAGACAGGGCAGGTGGAAACCAGCCATCCCCACCCTCTGCTGGGAGGCTGGAAGTCCTGGGAGGGAGAGTAAGGACAGCCAGGAGGGGACCAGGGCAGAGGTGGAAGGCCCAAGAGATAGGGACAGCCAGCCATCGGCCAGCCAGACAGCAACCTTACCAGCAGAGGAAGAAAGGTAGCAAAAGCAGCCCAGCGCCATACCCCAGCCTGCAAACAGGGAGGACAGGAATAATAGGGACCAGCTGGAAGCTCTGAGCAGGGAAGGCTTGGCAGCCAGCCAAGGGAGCACAGCTGTAGCTGCCCAGGAGCCGGAAGCTCGGATCAAAGGAGGCTTGGTAGCCATCCAAGAGAGCACAACTGTAACTGCTCAAAGCAGCTAGACCAGCTACCCCAGGTGTAGCTGCCTGAGGCAGCCAAGGCCAGGGCTAGAGGGCAAACGAGGGGTGTTGCCAGCAGGTGGAGCCAGGAATTAGGGAAAGGATATAAGGGAAGTCCACCCACAGGGTGTGGTGGGTTGTGTAGGAGGAGTGGAGTAGAGGTTGGTGGAGGTAGGATGAAGAGAATGTGTGAGCGAGGAAAGAAGGTGGCGAAGGAGATAGAGGGTGGATACAGGGGGAGGGCTAGGTTGAGCAGACTTGCTGGTGGCTTGAGAGGGTGCATTGGTGATGTATAACTCCCTTCCTTCCACAAAGCAGGACCCGGCATAATCCCTAGCAGCATCTCGATACCGAAGCCAGGTGCCCCAGCGTCTGACACAGCAGCGCCCAGGGGAAAACCTGACATTAATAATCTTGTTGTTAGATTGAATAGTTTTAACATACTTTCTACTTCTCTTACTGATTACTGAATTGCCTTCCTCATACCTGTAATCTGCCCTGTAGGGGTATGCACTCCCAAACAATCCAGGAAATCTGGATTTGAGTTTCAGGGATCTCCCCACCCCCACAAAAAAAAATTGGGATTCCTGAAATCTGGGAATGATTCTTTGATCAGGTTAAGACAGATTATGGAATCCCAGGTGATGGGGATGGGGTGATGGGGATGGAATTTTTCAAGCATACTCCTCAAAATTTGCAGAGAATCTACTGACTGTTTTCTAAAAACCACTCATGTTTCAGGAAGATTGTACTCCAGGTTCCAACCCAAGGGATCCTGAAGAAGGTGCCCTTAGCAATTTTCCATTGTTTCCTTTGGAGGAAACATTTCCAAGCAGGCTTTCAGGCAGAAACACTCAGGACAAGAGCAAGGCTATCAGTGGCCAAAGACACACTTCCAAATGCAAGAGGAAGCCCAAAAGAACCAAACTGAACCAAGGGAATGGATGGAATCCCCCCAGACCCAAAAAATATGGCCTTTTCCCAAATCACAGATCTGGATTGCACACTCCTGCTTTCCAATCCCATTACAGTTAGATTCAAATGTCTTTTCTTTTAGCATACTTTATTATACTTAATTCATTTGCTGATTGGTTGAATATTTCCTGTCATGTTTGTAATCCACCTTGAGTCCTACTATGAAAGGCAAAGTATAAATGAAGTTAATAATTATTATGATAATAATATGGTTTAAACTCAGTCTTTTAGATACAGAAAGGAGGAAATGATACTAGCTAGGAAAGCTAATAGGTGAATAAAAACCTATTGCCCATGAAAATGAAGGGGAAAGTTTATTAAAAGAAAATAGGGAAGAGCAAATTAAAGCTGAGAATTTGGTTTACTTTAATGCAATGTTTTTTGTCAGTACAGGACGCCTTCAGGTACAAATAATATGACTGCTTGACAAATACCTTTATTTGGGGACCTTTCTTAAAATGAAAGTCCATATATTACATGATATTATCCATAGAAACAAAAATATTTTTAAAAGCTATTTATGGCCTTCATGTTTTAAAAGGATGAATTTTCAAATTGCATTTACCACAAATTGTCTTATGTTCTCAGATATTTGAGAAAAGGTTATAAACTTTATGAATTGCATTTCTTTGCAGGAAATCAAGCAGAAAACAAAAGAAATTGGCTGTAGATTAATATTTGCATTAAAACAGCCAAAGGAGCAAATGAGCAAATATACTGCAGTCAATGGGCCAAATCTTGCATTTTTAAATCAAACCTATTTTCTACTGAGGGTAATTTGCCTTGAAACACTCCTAGTTTGGGTCTTTATGTTTGCCCTCATTATGTGAAATAAACTGATATAAGTTAATTAAATTCCTCAAACTCTTTGCTTGATAGAAATATCTGTATCACTTAAGAGAGAAGCATTAAGAGGACTAGGCTGCTTCCATTGCCTATAGTTGTAAAATTTTTGCTCTATTCACTATTATTCAAACACTTCTTTGGAAATGGCAAGATTCTAGAGAAGGAAAACTAATTCTTCAGTGTAAAAAAAAAAGATGTCCTGTTTTGGTGATTTGTGAATGTATGCTAGGGTATAGGTCAAAACCAGCACTTTGAATTGGACCGGGGGGGGGGGATGAATCTAATGAAGATACAAGGTCTTTAGTGTACACGTGATTTGCTTTTCACGGACCTTCAGGAGCTAAGCCATCAAGTTCTGAATCATAAGAAGTCTTTAAACAAGGAAGCCCTCAGCATGGATCTGCCAATGAATAAGCAGAAACAAAAATGGATTTAGTGCAGTTTCATTTGCACAAGACCTTGGCTGTTTCCACATGACTTACCGGCCTCTGGAATGTTGTGCAAAACACATGGAAGTCTCACACGAATTTGAGCCAGGAAGACACGATGTCGCGCAAAACTCCCGGATGACAGCATCTTCCTGGCGTGATTTTGCGTGAGAAGATGCTATCTTCCACATGTTTTGCACAACGTTCCGGAGGCTGGTAAGTCATGTGGAAACAGCTTTTGTGTGAACACTTTCTGCCTGTATATTATAGTACCCACAAGTAGAAACACAAGAGGGGATACAATGTCTGACTTAGGGCAAGTGGTTATTATGCTTTCCCCTGCTTGGATTTATGCTTCTACAAGAGCTTTAGAGCTCCTGGAATTTTTGCCCTGGATCCAGCTCCTTTCTTATACTACAGTAGTCTTATCCTTAAAGAATGCATCTTACAGGTTTCACTTATTCTCTTCTGTTCTTGTACTGTAGATTTTCTGCATCAATCATTCCATTTCACATCTTTCCAATGATCCACTGTGAATTTCTTTGAACTTAATTTTTGTGGATGAACACATGATGCACATTTTATATGTGTCTTACATATTAAATACATTCTCCAGTTTATAACGATAATCTGTATCCAACTACATATACACCCCCACCCCCCAAACCAGAACACACGAGTGGAAAATGAGTTTAAAAAGTATATTTATGCAGTTCCATTCTGAAATGGACACTTCAGACTGAAACAGAATATTATGGGAAATAGTCTTAAGGGGGAGAAATCAGATGTATCTTTGTGGAGGAATGATACAATTATTATGCGTGAATTTGAGAGAAAGGGTCACAGCTTACATTCTGCATAAAGATAATAAAATGGTTTTTGACCACAACTGCAACTGAACTTCAGGCATAGTGATGCACAGATTAAAAGTTCATTATCGTGAACTTTTATGACTGATGCAAGGAAACTGTCACGGGCCAGGCTCTCCCAAGCTGGTAGTCCCAAGTCTAAACACTAACACAAAAGCCCAGGGGGCATCCAAGGTACAAAAGCCAAGTCTAGTCCATGGTCAGAGCACGAGGTAAACACCAGGAGTGAGTCCAGAGTCCAAAAGCCAGGTCAGGTCCAGTCCAAGGTCAGTTACCAATAGTGTCAGATCCAAAGGCAGGCACGAGCAAGGTACACGGTGTGGTTGCAGGTAGTTTGACACTTTGCTTCCATGCCTGACAGTTCCTTCAGCTCAGCTTTTATAGCAAGGTGTGGATTCCAGCCAGCTGCTGGGACTACATCCTACTGCTACTCATCATCGCTCTCCAGCAGCTGGCATCAGTTCAGGAGACGAGCAGTGCGCTGTCTCTCCTGCAGCTTCAGCCTCTGCCTTTGTTTGCGGCGTTCTTTAGGTGTGGGTGAACCTGGCGGGGGGCGGGGGGGGGTGGAAGCCCCTGGCTGGGCTACCCCTGTGGTGCTGGCAGTCCCTGGCTGGGCTTCCCCTGTGGTGCTGGGGCTGGAGAGGTGGCTCTGCCTCAGCTGCTAGCTATAAGCTCCAATTAACCAGCAGCTACGGCTCCTGATTACCGGCCTCTGCTGAATCAGGGCCAGCTACATGGAGCTCCTCTCCTCCTGAGGAGTCCTGGCTGGCTACACAAAGCCCCTTTCCTCCTGAGGAGTCCTCGCTCTCACTGAGCCCAGACTGGGCCATAACAGAAACGCCCTTATCTTCTTTCAGAGTCTGTAAAACATTATTGCTCATGGTTAGTCTCCCTGCATTCAGCTTCAGTGGGCTTATTGGCATTCAGTCTATCACTAGGATGACAGTTTATAAATGCAAGCCTTAATTATTTTCTCAATTTGATTGTGTCAATGGATGTTAAGATTTATTGAGAAAGCAGGGTATACAAAAAGTGCTATGAAAAAAGCTGATGGTATCATGGATCTAAGCTTCTCCATGAAGTTGTGTACATGATCATGTAGAAAGGAAAGACTGGCCATTGGCATTTTTTCCCCAATAAATATGAGGAAGGAATATAGAAAAGGTTTTTGTCAGCAAGTAATGTGCTGGTATGGACTACTGGCACCTCTTTATAGATTACCAGCACCTCTTCAGCATTTGAGACTTGAGAGGGGAGAACATCCTGAGTTCTGGCACAATTTTTTTAAATATATATATATATATATATAAGTATTGCATATAATTAAAATATGATGAACTAGTTCATGAAGCAATATGTTCTGAATGACTCCAGTCAGGCCTGACACATATATAGGCATGTACTGAAGAAGCCCTAAGTGTCTAGTAAACTTTAGCTCCCGGCAAGAGTTACACCAGAAATGTTTTAAGTTTGTTACTGGGTACAGTACACACATTATAACAGAGTCTCTACTTCCATTCTAAGACATTATTAATAAAACATGATTATTCAGCATTCTTAATTTTAGTTCAATCAACAGAAAATCATACCAACCATTATAATTACATAAAAAAATATCTTTCCCAAAGATAAGCAAGCCACAGGCAAGGAGCCCCCTCTAAGAAGAAGCTCCCAATCAATTCAGCTTCTCAGGGCCAAGCTACACATGACGAATGACACTTGAATGGCAAGTGTATTTCTCCCTGTTCACTTGCCCTCCACTCAATCCACTTGCCGTTCAAGTGTCATTTGTCATGTGTAGCTTGGCCCTCATATTTATTGGGTTTCAAAAAACTTCTCCTAATAGTAACTAACTGTCCCACTTCAAAGAGTTCACATTCTTGGTTAACTAATTATCTTATAACTTCAAACACCAGACAAGGTTATCTATATATGAAACACCTTCTTTAAGTATATAAAAACTGTTAGTTCATTCTTGCTAGATTTTATCTTAACAAAGACTACGGAAAATTGTGATTACAAGTTTCTTATACATGTGAATATCTTTTGACCTTTAATCGAAACACCTTTGCCACCACAGATGAATAAAGAGACAGACACATAAGTTGGGATCTAAAGGGTCGCTTTATTAACCTAACTGCAACATATTATCAAACATGGCAAGGGCCTAAACTAGCGGTATGAGTCGTGCCCTGGGGTCACTCCTGGGCCTCTGCCCCGACCTGTCTGGGGGCCAAGCTACAAGTGATGAATGACACTTGAATGGCAAGTGGATTGAGTGGAGGGCAAGTGAACAGGGAGAAATACACTTGCTGTTCAAGTGTCATTCATCACTTGTAGCTTGGCCCTGGGTGAGTCACCCGCTGCCCCAGGTACGAGCCATCCGGCATATGGCTGCTACCCAGCCTGCCAGGCTAAGTGGATCACCCCTTTAAAGCTCCCCCACCCGGCTGTAAAGCTGCGGGGGGAGACTGGCTTGTCCAGGGATTCACCACTAGCGTGTCTGTCCTCGCAACTGGGCTGTAAAGCAGCCAGCTGCTCCTGACAGACCCCAGTTTCTGCACTAATGGGGAGGTGCCAAGGGTGCTTACCAGCCCACTCATTTTCCCCTATCTTCTCACCTGCCGCAGGGACAGTCAACCACACCAAGCCAATTTCCTCCCTCAACTAACAGTGCAGGGTAGGTGAAAAATTCCCTTCCCAGGAGTCAATTTGGGAAGAAGGAGAAAAAAATCCTACCTGGCCCTATACAGGCAACCAGCTAATCCTGCACTGAAACAGGGTGAGGTGGGTGGTTTGAACATGAGGTACAACTAAGGTGCTGGGGGGCAGAGCAGCCGGAAGCGGCCTGAAAGCTCTGCCCTCAACACATACCCTGGATGCCTGGGGAAGCACCTGCCTGCCTCCATTCACCCTGGAGGCAAATAATGGCACCCGTCTAAGGTGGTAGTTGCCACCTGCCAGGAGTGCCGCAATTTGTGAAGTTGTACATTCTTGCCATTCTCAGAGCCGAACCACAAGTGATGAATTACACATGGTGGATTGGCGCAAGTTTGCCTGGGAAGTGTATGAGACTCCTTCCCCTCTCCTTCCCTTTTCTGTGAGAGCTACCTGCCAGCTTCAGGCTCCCCTTGCTTGCTGAAGAGCCGGAGGAAGCCAGCAGTAGTCCCTGAGCTCCCAGATGAAAACCGGGGTGAGGGCATGTCAAATCAGGAGCAGCAGCAGATCCCTCTGCTGTTGCTGCAACTGGAGCTTTGCCAACATGGTGGCTGTCTCTGTAGCAGCTCTCTGGGGGCGAGCAGGCAGCCTACCAGACACAGAGCACCCTGGCAGAGAGTAGCAGCTGCCCACCCTGAACAGTCTTTGGAGGCCCTCATGTCCCGCGGGCTTGCACCTGGAAGAAGTATTGGTGAAAGCTGCTGCTGGCTTCCTCTGGCTCTTCAGCAAGCGAGGGGAGCCTGAAGCTGGCAGGAGGCTCTCACAGAGAGGGGAAGGAGAGGGGAAGGAGTCTCCTACACTTCAGGGTAAACTTGCACTGACCTGCCACATGTAACTTATCTCTTGTGGTTTGGCTCTCAGACACTCCTTGCCCCTGGGCCTTCAATGGTGTGGTAAGAATTTGGTGGTTTGGATTGAGACTAGGCCCAAAACTATAGCATGGAACCAGTCCTGGCTTGATAGGACCTTCCTAAGGCTCTCTCTGCATTTAAAGTTTCACTGTATGTAACCTTTGTTTCCAGAGAGCTGGATGAAGGTCATAGCGCCTTCCCCCGACAAGAACCAGGGAGGGCCATAAATGAGGAGTAATTGGGAAAAGGCCTTTCTGGCCTGTACATGTAAATTATAACAAGGGAAGGGAAGGGACACCTTATCACCCCCTTGGGTCAGTTTGACTCCCGCCAGTGAGGGAAAGAATATATGCATTCCTCTGTTATTTACAGTTTTAGCCTATATGTATATCGAGTAAACTGTCTGTCATGTGAGAAGAGAGTGTTCTGGTAAACATCCCTATATCAGGAGAAGAGAATGTTCTAATTGTGTCCCTATAACATCCCTATGTCAGGAATACCTGAAATAATAAACAAAGCCTATGTAACTGACCAAGTATCAAACTACGTCAAAGACCCAGAAAATTGGTCTATAAAAATGTAAGGCAGAGGACACTAAGATGCTGCCTCTTGGAGGGACACCGAGACCCATTTAGTCTCATGTTTCCCTCAGGTAGCCATAGCACTGCTCCTTGGTGAGACACAGAGACCCATTTGGTCCTGTGCCTGCCAACAAGTAGTCATAGGACTGTCTCTTGGTAGGACACACAGACCTATTTAGTCCTGTGTTCTCCAACAGCAGTCACTGCACTGCCTCTTGGGAACTCATAATGACCTGACTGGTCCTGGGGTTTTCAACAGGTAGGCCAAGAGAGCTCTTGTGGGTATAGGGGTTTTACATTGTAGTATCATTATTCTTGCATGTTATAAGGATTTATATTATGGTATTAGTATTCTTGCATGTCTATACTTGGTAGCATTATTCTTGCATGCTTGTATGTCTGTCTCATTATCAGTCTTGCTAACCATTGGAAACATCCAAGGGCAGACAGGCCCAGCTTGGAGCCTTGTCTTGCTACTATTGTATCTCTTTCATTTTTAAAATAAAACCTTCAGTATTGGTTAAGATCTTGTCTGTACAAAGGTGCCTATCTGCATCAGTAGCTCAGATTAGCACTAGAGAAAGTGAGTTTAGCTCCACATCTACCCAGGCCTTGGTGAAGGGCTATCCCAGAACAATGAACCGAGGTGGCATGGGGACTCACGGAGAAGGGGTCCCCCAAGAAAGATTTCTCACAACAAACAGCTCTTCTAATCTATCCAAGACTATACAGCTGTGTCACTCCTCTGTTTCATGCCCATCTCCATAAAAACTGTTAGTTCCATCTAGATTTTATCTTAATGAAGACTATGGAAAATTGTGATTGAAACTCCTCTGTTTCATGCCCCTCTCCAAGGTAGTTATATTCTAGGCCTCTAGACTCCCTTTGTGGCATGCCTAGCTATGGGGCTGGGCTAGCCCTGTTTCTGTGTGCAAAGACAGAATGATTCTATGATTTTCTTGGTCAAATCTAGCAACTGTTCTCCTATAGTTCTAGTTATATCCCTAACACATAGCTACATTTCTTTTATGCAAGCATGGTAACTCTGACAATGTCTTTTTCTTTAATCTCTAAGAGCCTCCAATTCTTGGTGACAATGATTCAGAATACTTTGAGCTAATTTGGTTTAAACTGCCACGGTTTCCAGTATTGCAAAAATGTGAATGAATAATCATTTATAGGCACAGTGAGGGAGAGCAAGTTATGAGTATGAGTTACGCACATAACTCAAAAACTGGACATGTGGGAAATCAGCCTTATTTTGGGAATAAGGAACAGGAACAAGACAAATAATGGCTATAGATACTAGTGTCAGTTCTGATGCTGAAAGTAATTGCCAGTTTGTGTAGAAATATGAAAATAAAAAGGCTAATGTAAGTGGAGAATGTATACTACATTCAGGTCTTATGACACTGTTATTTTATTAAATTGACTCAGATGTCCGGGATTCATGCTGTTTTGCTTATTAGATTTCACACCTCCAACACATTAAAAGGGCAAAATTCTCTTTTAAAAAAACTTGCAGATGCTATTTACTCTATAGATTTAATCTATAGTGAAGGTAGGGTTTATTATGAGAAAAACTGTGAATAGGCTTAATATCTGAACAAAGTTAGTCTGGTCTTTTTTCTCCACAATAGAATTTCCTTTCATGACTGTACTATTCTCTGTTACTCATTTCACAACTCTTTTTCTATTGACAATGTCATTACAGAAAGGGATTTTGATGGCTATGTTTCCTAGCATTTGAATCTTTTGCTAATCCTAGCTACTTGATTCCATAAATGTTGCGATAATTTTTGATGCCAGCATTCTTTCAGCTTGAATGCATTTTGATACCCCTGTCAAGACTCTGATTTAACAAGCCTATCACATCTCATTAAAATCCTTGTTGTACCCAGTTTATATGCCAATAATGTGTCCATGGATCATATTTGCAGTGGCCCATTAACTATGCTTCTGATTACTTTTGTCATAGGCACTTTTGCTAATCTGTGTTTATTTCTCTCTTTGGCTTCTGCTACTTAATTAGGGGATAGAAGACATTTCTATTCTTCTAAATTTGGTACTGCTAGGTATTTAAGCAGATGTTCCAAATTTCAGCAGCTTCATGACTAAATACAAATAATGTCATATTCCGCAATAAAGTGAACTCTAATCCAAAAGAATATAAAAACAGTTTAGTCTAAAATGGATTGTTTGCTTAAATCTTATGTGACTCTGGATTGGGACTAAACTTCAGGCCATGGCTAACTTTCTGGACCAAGATTCCAAACAGTCGTTACTGAGGGCCAAGCTACACATGACGAATGACACTTGAACGGCAAGTGTATTTCTCCCTGTTCACTTGCCCTCCACTCAATCCACTTGCCGTTCAAGTGTCATTCGTCATGTGTAGCTTGGCCCTTAGACATTCGCTTTAATCTGACTGGAGAAGGTGGAACTGGAGGCTTCACAAATGAAGACAGAATCACAGCTGGGGAACAAAAGTCAGTGAGGCATCTATACCTGGTAGTACAGGCATCAGTTGGCTACCACTTTTTAGGCAGGTTCCAGTCCTTTAAAAGCAATCTGACACATACAGATATAGCAGGTGAAACTATGCGTTGTAAAGAGCTTAATTTTTGAATTGCAGACAACTCTTTAAAGAAACAAGAGCAAGACAGTCACAGTCTGCCATTCGACAGCAGAAGTGGGAAGTTATATTTGCAGTGGAGAATGAAAAAGAGCAGATACATCAGTAAGGGAGATCTTTGGAAGGAGCAGTCACAGAAGTTGAAGCTTAGATTTTTTGAAGACCTAAAGCATGAGATCTTCTAAGCTCTGAAATTACACTTCTAAGTGGTTGTAGAAATCCCCACTGTGTCTCTTAAGAGGCTTCAGCTATTGACTAGAAGCCGATGGAGAGTAACAAGAGATGCAGAAGGGCCTAGAGAATGTAGAGTTTTCTGCTTCCTAACAGACTCGGGTGCTGTAGTCCCTTTCCCTTGATGCTGTTGAATCTCTTGTACCAAATATCAGTTCATCATAAACTTGCATTTTTAATTGCCGTCAAAGCTACTTAGACCACTACCAATGTCATTTTAATGGGGATAAAATAGTATGGCTAATGGGAGCTGGGAACATTGACTGCAATCCTAAGAAAATTTTCCTAGGAACGAGACCGTTTGGGACTTACTTCTGAATAGACTGGCTAAGAATTGCTCCCATTTAACATTTGCATAATTATGTGCTTCAGTTGTTATTTGGATAACACATTAAAGGTGTATAAATGATTTCCCCCCTGACAAAACATTATTTTTGTTCAAGTTATTTTACCCAACTTGTATTCAGATGACCACATTTCATATAATTGTTAGGGAGATATCCTCTTTCTATTGTAAACTTAACAACTGCTTTTAAGAGAAATAACGCTACTATTGTTTCGGTGTATGTGGGGGAGAATCCATACAGTGAAAAATATCCTTTTTCTGAGTGTACCACACTGGTAAATATAATTTGAAGCTAACCCTTTCTTTTGATAAACTGAAACATCTGCCAAGATAAGAGGTTACAGAACTGCCTGTTGCATTTCTTCAACTGACTTTTGTATGCCATACACTGCATATTTACTCTATGCCTTCACTGTTCTACTATTTGGCATATCCACAGATAATATTAAGTAGCCAGAGACTCAGTTAGAAGCAATATTGCAGCACTAACCTTATAAGTACTGAATTGTTCAAAGAATTCATAAAAATAATATCAAAACCTTGTGCTGCATTTGAGTGTGCTTTGTATAGGGGAACTGTACTAATTCTAAAACAAAAAATGGCAGTGCAAAAGATTTGGATGGAAAGAGTTGCACTACCATTTTTTCCCTAAGCTTAAGCCTGGAACCCTGAAATTACCATTACATAAACAATTCATTTAAATTAATCATTTGAGATACAATAACAAGCTTCAGTAATGATCATAAAAGCATAAGAAGATGATAAGAAGACTCCCAATTTATTGTTCTATATTTTGCTTCACCCCACTGCCTTGCTAATTTAGAACTTATATGAGAGGTACAGCATAAGGAAGCAAAATAAATTATCTAGCTGTGAAAGACTGGAGATATGTTGGAATTATGCAGATTATTTATATGTACACAATCACACTTTATCGAACTATTTTTTCATATTGTATTGTTACATATGGGAGTTTCCCAAAGACTCCAATATTGCAGGAGATGAGATCATAAAGAACAATCTGGAAAAAAACTATTAACAGCTGGGCATGAGGCATGACTCTTGAGAATGTTCATTACCTCCATCTACTGAATCTGGAACTGGGGAACTATGGCTCAATCCAAGCACTGGCATGAACTTCCTGAAAAGTCAGTACTGCTCAACTTCAGTTTGTTTCCTGTCTAAAAACTGGAACCAATACTTGATTGGAATCAATACTGTAAATGAGATGAAAGTTGTAGGGATGGCTACACAGATGACTCATAATAATGGGAACAATTTAGCATAAATTACCAACTTTGAAATCTCTTTTAATCATGTCCTTTAATGATATCCTAAAATGTCAGTTGGTTCAATGTGCAGTGCTCCAGTATGAGGTCCGCTCTTCAGAACATAACACTCCACTGCTGTGTCAATTGTACTGGTTACCTCTTTGGTTCTAGCCCAATTCAAAGTGCTAGTAATTAGTTTTTTTATGGCTTCCAGCCCTTATACCGATTGTACCACGTCTCCTGCTCCTTCATACCAGTTCTGTTCCTTAGAGCCTTCTGCCTGAGTTGCTCTCTCTTCAGATTGTCCACTCAGCAACAGCTAGGCCCAGTCTCCTGGAATGGCCCATTATAGTGGATGGGTGCATTTCAGAAAGTACACAAGACCCTTCTGTTTCTGGAGGCATTTAGTGGAGAAGGAACTATTTTGGCTGCATTTTCAATCTTAGCTCCTTTAATCTTCTTTAATTTTAAACAAATAAATCTCATTGAAATAATTTTAGAATGTGCTTAACTGTTCCATTGAACTCATTGCCTTAAAATGGCTGAAATTGATTTATTTTATTTATTTATGTCATTTATAGTCCACCTTTCTCACTGAGACTCAAGGTGGATTACACAATCCGTTTCCACATACGTTGGATAATGTACTTTCAATGCGCTTTAGAAATCCTTTAGAAGCGGATTTTTGTTTCATACTCGAAAACTCAGTTCCAAATGATCACTGAAGAGCACTGAAAGTGCATTATCCAATGTGTGTGGAAGCATCCACAGTGTGAGATTAGTAAAGGTAAAATTGTGAGATTAGTGTGAGATTAGTAAAGGTAAAAAAGGTAGTCCCCTGTGCAAGCACCGAGTCATTACTGACCCATGGGGGGATGTTGCATCACAACTTTTTATGGGGTGGTTTGCCATTGCCTTCCCCAGTCATCTACACTTTTCCCCCAGAAAACTGGCTGGGTACTCATTTTACCAACCTCGGAAGGATGGAAGGCTGAGTCAACCTTGAGCCAGCTACCTGAACCTGGCTTCCACCAGGATCGAACTTAGGTCATGATGAGCAGATCTTGGGCTGCAGTACTGCAGCTTACCACTCTGCGCCACAGGGCTCTATAGTACAGTCAATATAAAGAACAGTTCCATAAACAATGTCATAGTGTAAATAGATACAAGTTCACAAAGACGTCACATTAGCAGGAATCCAATACAACACAGTGGTTAAATCTATGATTCCTAACCCATTAGCTGAACATCTAAGATCCCCTCCCTACAATATAGCCCTTCTATCTGAGTAAAAAGCCTTTTTGAATAATTCAGTTTAGCATCGTTTGTGGAAAGCCAGGAGAGTGGGGGCTCTTCTGACCTCCTCAGGCAGGCCATTCCACATGTTGGTGGCCACCACAGAGAAAGCCCATGTATGGGATGCTGTTGATTTCACCAACGTGCAGGGTGGCACATGCAGGAGACCCTGTTCAGAAGAGTGAAGCTGCCATGGAGGAGCATAGGGAGGGAGGCGGTCCAATAGGTATGCTGTACCAAGATCATGAAGAGCTCTGAATGCAGTAACTGATAAGTAGCCAATGGAATGACAGCAGAATAGAAGTAATGTTCATGCTCTTGCTCACTCCTGATAGCAGTTGCATCACAGTATTTTGCACCAATTGGAGTCTCCTAGCTAATTTGAATGGGAGACCTATGTTTAGTGCATTGCAATAGTCAAGTCTTAATGTTACCATAGTATGGATCCAGGTGGCCAGGTCGGCCATGTCGAGGTAAGAAGCCATGTTGAGGTAAGAAGTCATTTTCCAGGCTAAGGAAAGGTTGTAGAAAACATTTTTTGCAGCTGACTTAACTTGTTTTTCTAGTAATAGTGCTGGATCCAGTATAACCCCTAGGCTCTTAACTGAATCTGCAAGGGTCAGACAAACTCCATCAAAAGTGGGGAGTACAATGTCCTTCAGGATCTCTGCCATCCCAACAAGCATCACTTCCATCTTGTTTGGGTTCAATTTCAATTTGTTCATTTTTAGACATTTCACCACAGCTGTCAGGCCGTGATCCAAGATTTCTACTGAATCTTCCGGGAACCTGGATAGCGAGATAATAGAGTTGAGTGTCATCTGCATATTGATGACATCCCACTCCATAGCTCTGAATTAGTTCTCCTAAAGTCTTAATTTTCTGACACCATCACAAGTCAGTTACTGCAGCCCATGCAAGAAGTGCAAGGTAGTAAAAAAAATAATGCCATGTTCCAAAAGCCAATATCAAGAAAGGCCAAAAAATTCCTACCTGGCCCTGGACACAGCGACCAGCTAATCCTGCACTACTGTTGGGTGAGTGGGTGGGCTGAGCTCAGAGCTCAGATGGCTGGGAAGAGCATGCAGTTGGCTTTTCTACCAGCGGGGAGGCAAAGGCGGCCCCTGGTCTTAGGCAGCTATGCTGCTGACCAGGCGGGCTGGATTCTCAGTTTAAGCAGTAGTGATGCCAGTGTAATGTAGGAAAACCTTGGATCAGATCTCTAAACAGCTATGAAGCAAACTGGAAATTTTGAGCATCCAAAGGACTGAAACTTCCTACCACAGAATTTGGGGTGGGCAGGGAGAATCTGTCTACTTACATACTGATAAACTTGAGATTTTTGAAATTATTTTTATTCAGACTATTGATTGCTACTATCTACAGCCATTTATGAAAATGTATTTGCTGTAACAGAAGTGAGGAAATGCATTATCTAAATGCTATTGAAATGCATACTTAACGTATCTATATGGGTTTCAGACATTCATAAATAAAAAATATATATTTGAATGTGCCAGTAGATGGAGCTCTTTATACTAACCAAATAAACTCTCACACACATCTTTTAAAATAATATATAAACCAGCTAGAATTTTGAGTTCTCCCCTAGGTGACTTTTTGGTGAAGGAAAGAGATGGAAAAGAATATAGTATCTAAATACTTTTTTTGTGTCTTTTTTTTTCATCCAGACACCCCACTGCTACATTGCAAAGCACTGATTTATGAGTTTGATGGGATATAGCCTGCTCATTTATAACATATAGTCAAACTCTCTTTTTTTCTCCAATATATCTTTTAATGTATTTATTTTAGACTACTGTATTTTGCCCTAGGCCTGCAAGTTAGTGGCAGAAATTCATTACACCAGTGAGGAAAGAGAAGTATTCTGAAAATATGACCATTCCTATCACCAGGGGTTAGAAACAACAACTACATGACCAACAGCTCTGAGATATCCTTGGATGTTTGGCTGGAAGCTGTAGATGAGTTAGCTGAGATAGCTGGGGAGTCTGAAATGAAGCACTATAGCAAGGGTTTCAGAAAATGTGGGACTTTGCATCAAGTCACTGGACTGAGTTACTGAGTGCAGGAGAATAATTCTTCATGTTTATTGACCTATAGTATATGAAGTCTTGGGAAATGAAAACTACATATTCCTAGTGCAGAATATTGTCCTAAATATGTTTCTGATCAGTTATGGTAAACAACATTGGGGCCAGGGGAAATGAAGAGTTGGATCCAGACTAAATTTTCCAGTGGCAGAACAGAACTTTACCTCTTCCACCCGCTGCAGCTCACTGATCTCCACAAAAAGCTGCTCTTGGAGGAGAGTGGACACTGCAGGATGACACGAGCCTGCCGTGGGAGGGGAGGAATCAGTGGAACTTGTCAGTTTAGTCTGGATCTGACCTGATGACTTTATTTTTATTTTATTTATGTCATTTATAGTCCGTCTTTCTCACTGAGACTCATGGTGGATTACATAATGTGAGATCAGTACAATCAGTAGCAAGGACAAGGGTAGGCATTCCATACAGTGTCAAGGACATTTTTATAAACAATGCCATAGGGTAGATGAATACGAGTTTACAGAGATATAACGTTAGCAAGGATCCAATACAGAGTTGAAGGATTGCTGAAACAGAACATAATCAGTTCTAGGATTGGCATTAGACAACATGAAGCACAAGCAGTATATACAAGTACATAGTCAAAGCAACAGTAAAGCAATGTAATGGTGGAGCCCATGGTTCCCAATTCATTGGCAAAACATCCTAGACCCCTCCCTACAATACCACCCTCCTATTAGCGAAACATCCAAGACCCTCTCCCTACAATACCGCCCTCCTGTTGGAGTAAAAAAGCCTTTTTGAATCATTCAGTTGTGCATTGTTTGCGGAAAGCCAAGAGCATGGGACCTCTCCTGACCTCCTCAGGCAGGCTGTTCCATAGGGTAGGGGGTCACCACAGAGAAGGTCCATGTGCAGGCTGCAGTTGATTTTGCCCATGTGCAGGCTGGCACCTGCAAGAGACCTTGTTCAGATGAGCAAAGCTGCCGTGGAGGGGCATAGGGAGGGAGGTGGTCCCGTTCATATGCCATGAAGAGCTTTGTATGTAATAACCAATACCTTGAAATGAGCACGGTAACTGATAGGTAGCCAATGGAGTGACTGTAGGATGGGAGTGACGTTCATGCTCCTGCTATTTTCATTAACTAGTTATTGTCATTCAGCTTCTGAAATCACCCCAGTCTCCAAGATATAAGGACCGATGGACTCATATTCTAGCTGTATCTGAAGAAGTGAGCTATGACTCACGAAAGGTCATACCGTACCATAAATTTTGTTAGTCTTATAGGTGTTACTGGACTCTTGCTCTTTTCTATGCAATTGCAAAATGAGACATGCACAATGACCCTTATAAAATAGCAAGCAAACCTCATGATGAATAGTGATCAAAAATAGTAAGAAACTATGTGGAATAGTAAACCACTCAGTTAATAATAACTGAGTGGTTTGCATAATTTAATAATCAGGATGTATAATCAACTACTTCATTTTAAATATTAATAAGAATCCTTGTTTGACTGATCTCTGCCCATCATATTAAAAATGTTCCTTTTTTCCCTAATTGACATTACCAATCATACCTTAGCAGTGCCAATTTTCTGTTACAGTATTATGATGGATGCATTCTTCAGATTCTCATTTCCCTTTACTATTCCCCTTTAGTATTCTCATTCCCTTAATGCATACTAATTGTATTTTTGTGCCTGTGGGTGATTGTCATGGACTAGTCTATTAGTATGTTTGACTTGCTGTGGGTTTCACCTGTATCACATTTGTATTTTGAATCCAAATGTCTTCATGACAATGACCAGGGTTCTACTTAGCTATAAGCATAAGCACTACATGACTCTCTAGTCTTTGCTTTTGCAGAAAATGTTTAGGTTGGGGTCGCCTCATGGGAAGTGTGTGTACACTGATGCCCCGTCCAAAGAGAGAAAAGTTCTAGTGCAGCTCTTTGTGTGCTAAACTAATTTTCCACTTGCAAGAAATTATTAATGTGAGGGAAATTTGGGGAAAAAATGCAATCAGGGTCATTGCATTGAAAGGTGTTCTGCTGTTAAACTGCATGTTTATAAAAGCTTATAATGATTGTTTTAAGTGCTTGTATTAACACAGAAAATCATTATAGTCATTTACGAACTTTCATTTTAAGTGAATTTCAACAAAATGGCTCTGGTCTACATTGGTTATGTAGAACTGCTGTTTTATACAACTAGTAAACAAATACTGTAGGAAAAATATATATTCACATCCATATTATGAGGAAGATGCACATTCTGATTCTGATGAGATGTGCACTGGATAATTTGCATTATAATGCAGGTGAAATCTTCATTGGTACACACAGTTCCAAACCACTACTGGAATTCATGCATGAAAAATTCCATAGGAGTAGCTGATCTAATTTGCTACAACCAAAATAACATAGAATCTTTAAACTTCTCACGAGGCAGAATCATATACAAAATAGGTCCAGAGACAGGGGACATAGACAAGACAGAGCTTTCTGCAAACCAGAGGAACCCACAGGTCTGCATTAAAATCTGAAATCATGATGATGATGATGATGATGATGATGATGATGATGATGATGATGATGATGATGATGATGATGATTTAAAAAAAAACAGGGTACCTTAAAGCAATATGAAGGCACAGGCTTGTTTTCCTGAACAGCGCCAATCAGACTCCAAGGGGAGAGAGATGTTACATTTTTAATTAACTCTGTTGGCTGGAAGGGGGGATGAGACTAATTCGGCCAAGCCTCCATGCAGCTTTAGCTGGTTAAGGAGGGGGCTGTTCATCGCCCTCCTGGATGGAGGAAGGGCAGATCAGCCTTCCCGGGCATCCGGGGCTTGACCGGGTGGGCAAAGCCAACAGCCTCTTTAGGCGGCTCCGCTCACCCAGTTTCAGTTTCGCTCAACACTCGGAGAGGAAGGACATATCTTTTCTCTCTCTCTCTTGAGCGTTGAGAACAGTGGCGGTGGAGACGGCAGAGGCGGCAGCGGCTGCTGCTGCTTTTTGGCAGCAGAGGCTTAATGAGGCCACGAGGCTCAGCGGCGCTTCTGTGGAGGCGGCGGGGCTTGGCGGTGTGCTGCATTCCGCTGGGGTGGCCATGCTGAGTGTTGCAGCAGCTGCGGCTTTGTGCAGCACAGGGCTCAGCAGCTTCCCGGCTTGTGGGAGCGCCTTTCTTGAAGTGGCGCGGCAGCGGCTTTTTGCTGTGTTCCGCTGCTGAGTTGCAGCTTGCTCAGCAGTTATACTGGGCTTCTTGCCCGGGCAATAGTGGTGGTATTGGGGGGAGTGCTTTCATTACACCCCCCTCCCTTCTCCCACTTTGTTCTGGGGAGAGTGTTTAGTCCCTGTGGGTGGGTGGTGGCTTGGCGTGCAACACACACACCCTCTATTCTCCCCCCCCCCGTTCTCCTGGGGACATTCTTTGGTGGGCCTGGCGGGGGCTATCCTTGAGAAGGCACCATAACTCACCCCCTCCCAATTCTGCTGGCCTATGTGGGCCTGTGGGCCATTGGGTATTACAGGTGAACCAGTTTGGTGTAATGGTTAAGAGCCCAGGTCTCTATTCTCCAGAGCTGGGTTTGATTCTCCACTCCACCCCATTTTGGTGAAGTGGCAGTCATTTTGTTTTTGAGGTGGCAGCCATTTTGGGGGCTCCAGATTTGAGGGCGTGTACCGGCAATTGTGTTAAGTAGCTGTCCTGGTCAGCAGTTCTTACTGTTAATCTGGGTGGTGGGCATTATACCCCCTAAAAAGGGTGTTGGCCCTTCTAAGGGTAAGCAGGCTGCTAAAAGGGTGCCAGCTAAGTGACCTGCCCCTGTGTTCAGCTCTTCTGAGGAAGAGGGGGAGCAGGTTAGCCAGCAGGATATATTAGAGCATCTGGTGGCTCTGGAGCGGAGTAGGGGTGTTCCTGTGGAAGCGGCGACTAGTAAAGGCAGGGCTCGGTCCAATAGAGGGGCTTCTAGGGACGCTATGAATAGGGAAATTCTTAGATGTCTCTCTGTTCTGGAAGATGTGGCAGGTTCAGCACCATGTGGTTCCACTGGACCTCAACAGCCACAAAAAGAGAAAAGGGTCCCAACAAAGCCAATTACCACCAAGGGCAAGATGCCCTAGGAACCCAATAAATCAATAAATTATTTACTCAAAATATTATTATTCGTGTCTTGCTCACCATGTGAATAAAAGATATACAATCAGTCAAATATTTACAATGTGTACGTATACAATTACATAAATACACACATATGTCTCATAATAGCTGCAAAGAGACAATGATAATTCTATAACTTCCTATACAAATTTGCTGGAGTAATGACAGTTCTTGGAATGATTCTTCCTCGTGTCCTCACACTCCAAATATGTGGTGATGCCAACAGGATGGTCAGTATGAGGTAAGTGTTCAAACATAGCAATGTCAGAAGAGCCTGATAGGATCCCTCTGGATCTCCAGGTAGGTGGCAACGAGCCCACCAGCTTAGAGTTGCTCGTTTCAGTTTCCCTTCATCCTGGCCTCCTCTATGCACATAATAGTCCTAGTCACAGTCTCCAGATAGAAACTTTCCAATTCCAATCAACGCTAATTTACAGCAGACCTATCAGGCTCTTCTGACATTGCTATGTTTGAACACTTACCTCATACTGACCATCCTGTTGGCATCACCACATATTTGGAGTGTGAGGACACGAGGAAGAATCATTCCAAGAACTGTCATTACTCCAGCAAATTTGTATAGGAAGTTATAGAATTATCATTGTCTCTTTGCAGCTATTATGGGACATATGTGTGTATTTATGTAATTGTATATGTACACATTGTAAATATTTGACTGATTGTATATCTTTTATTCACATTGTGAGCAAGACACGAATAATAATATTTTGAGTAAATAATTTATTGATTTATTGGGTTCCTAGGGCATCTTGCCCTCCAGTGGACCTCAGACAGCAGTGGCACGGGGGGATGATGAACTGGAGTTGGACCCTGAGCAAGAGGTGGTCCTGGAACCTGCACCTGTGGCAGTGGCAGTGGATCCCATGGAGCCTGTGGGTAAGGATCCTACACCTCAAACCTGTTCTTCCTGGCTGTGGGGGCCCTGGGGGTACCCACCTATCCAGGGGACTCCAGGGGTGGCTCTTGCGGCCGCTCAACAGTTTCCTTCTGTCTGGGCTGTTATGGGCCAACAACCATGGCAGCTGCAGGCTGTGGGGTTGGCTGGGGTGCAGCAGGTGGTGCCTCCTCAACCCCCATGGGGGGGGGCGTTGATGGCCCATGGGGGCAGGGGCAGGCAGGAATGTGGCCTGGTTGTATGGGAGGGCTTTGGGGTTGTTATACCTATTCAGCTCTGGCTTATGGGCAGGTGCCTTTTAATGCTTTCCCTTTTGGTGACACGCCGCTGCCCCTGGGCAACCACCTAACACAGGCAACTCGTGACAAGATTCTCAAGGGCGAATATGTCGATGTGTTTACCCTTCTTTTCCGGGAATTGGAAAAGAAGGATAAAGACGAGTTGGATGACAGGGACAAGGAGCGTCTTAAGCAATGTCGCGTGGATCGCACCTGGGCCAAATGGTTGCCGAGTTTTTTGATCTATGCTGCTGGCCTAGTCAGGGTGCAGCCTCATAGGGCTGCTTCCTTGCTGCAGTACCTGGACATCATCTATAAGAGCTATACTGGCTTTCCGGGTGATGCTTGGATGCAGTATGACAAGGAGTTTAGGATGAGAGCCGCCCTTAACCCTAACCTTCCTTGGGATCGTATTCACCAGCAGGTCTGGCTGCAGATGATGTCACCAGCAAAGCCCAGTGTGGGTGACCGCTCTGACAGCAGTCATCTTGTACAGCGTTCTGCTTTGGCCCCTTCAACCATCACTACTCGCTCTGCGGTGGGGCAGCAGGTTCAACCCCGGCTGCTTTGCTGGGAGTTTGCGTTTAAAGGACAGTGTGGCCAGAAGCCCTGTAAGTTTCAGCATGAGTGCCCTTTGTGTGCTGGATACCACGCTTATAATGCCTGTCCCAAAGTCAGACAGGGCGGTGGGGGTAGGAAGCCCGGAGGTGGGGGTGCCAGCAGTCAGCAAACTTCTAGTAAAGGGACCCAGCCCAGTAAGGCTGAGGGTCCTTGAGCGGCTGCTGCGGGCCTACCCTAGGAGGCATGATGCTCTTTTCCTTTTTCAAGGTTTCAGTTTAGGTTTTAGGATCCCAGTTCAGGGACCTTGTTCCCTGTTTATGTCTAATAATTTATGTTTGCTTCAGGGTATGGAGGAGGTGGTGAGAAAAAAAATAGTCAAGCAATGCTCCGAGGGCCGGGTCTTGGGTCCCTTTGACGCTCCACCCCCAGTCGCTAATCTTCATGTGTCCCCATTGGATGTGGTTCTCAAGAAGGCAGCAGGCGAGTTCCTCCTGATTCACCACCTTTCTTTTCTCAAAGGAGAGTCGGTGAATGATACTATTCTGGAGCATCTATGCTCTGTTAGGTACACATCGTTTGACCAGGCAGTCAAAGTGGTCCATCGTTGTGGGAGAGGGGTGGAGATGGCGAAATGCAATATTAAGTCTGCATCATCCATCCCAATGACTTTGAGCTCCTGGGGTTTTCGTTTGAGGGGAACTTTTATATGGATAGGGCTCTTCCCATGGGCTGCTCTTTTTCTTGTGTGGCATTCGAACGCTTCAGCTCATTTTTAGAATGGGAGTTACAGCGCAGAGCGCGTACTCGCAACTCCATGCACTATTTAGATGATTTTTTGTTCGTGGGGGTAGCGGGGTCAGGACAATGTGCTCAGCTGTTAAGCATATTTACCCATTTAGCTGAGGAGCTTGGCGTTCCTTTGGCGCATGAGAAAACTGAGGGGCCCTCCCTGGTGTTAATGTTTCTGGGCATAGAGCTCGATACGGTTAATCAGTGTTTTGGACTCCACCCGAGAAGGTTGCTAACCTTAAGGTCAGGCTTTTGGAGTTCAGGTCTAAGCGAAAGGTGTCCCTTTTAGAGCTGCAGCAGCTAGTGGGTCACTTGAATTTTGCCTGCAAAGCAATTGCTCCGGGCAGGGCCTTTTTGTGGAGGCTTTGTGATGCCATGTCATCACTTCAGGCTTCCCATCACCACCTTAAAGTCACCAGGGGGGTGCATGTGGATTTGGATGCTTGGTCTGATTTCCAAAGGGATTTTAATGGGGTTACCTTTTGGAGGGATGACATGCTGCTTGAGGCTGAGCTTCAGGTTACATCTGATGCATCTGGCTCCTTGGGCTTCGGTGTCTATTTCCGAAGGCATTGATGCGCAGATCAGTGGCCACCCGATTGGCATGCCTCTGGGTTGGACAGGGATTTGACTTTTTTGGAGTTCTTTCCTATTCTGGTGGCTGTCCACCTGTGGGGAAGAGAGTTGGCTAACCATGTTGTCCACTTTTGGTGTGACAACCTGGCGGTGGTTCACATGGTCAACTCATTGACTTCAAAATCAGGCCGGATTATGAGGCTGGTGAGAGCCTTTACATTGTTGTGTCTCCGGTGGAACATTTTTATTTAAGGCCAAACACTTTCCTGGGGTGAGTAATGGTGTGGCAGATGCTTTGTCTCACCAACAGATGGAGCGGTTTTGGCAGCTTGCCCCAGAGGCTGACCTGGAGCCAGTGCAGATGCCCCTGGAGTTATGGCAGCTTAGGAGGCTGAGGTGTCCAGGGCCGTAAGGCTGGCATTGGCCCCCAGCACCCAGCGTGCATACGACAGAGCGGTAGGCCAATTTTGTGGGTTTAGAAGGGATGTGGGTATGCAGCAGTATGGCTCATCCCTGTGGAGCATTTGTTGCATTTTTGTGTGCATCAGAAGGGCCGCGGGTTAGCGGTTAAATTCATTTGGGGCCAGCTGGCAGCTTTGGCATTCGTTAGCAAGGCACGGGAGTTTTCTGAGGCCATGGGAGACTTCCGTGTTCACAAAATGCTAGAGGGCTGGTCACAGGAAGCGGTGGTTCATGCTGACCCTAGGGAGTCTATATCTCCACTACTCCTGAAGGGGCTTATCAAGGCCTGGGGTGATATTTGCACCTCAGGATATGAAGTGAAGCTCTTTCATGCGGCTGCTTTAGTAGCCTTTTTTGGGGTGCTACGCGTTAGTGAATTGGTGGTCCAGTCAAAGACAAACAAGTCTGGGCAGGCCTTGATGGTGCAAGATGTTAAGTTGAGGGACAGAGGGGTTTCCCTCACGATTTGTAAGTTCAAAACGGACCAAAAGAGGAAAGGGGCGGTTGTTAACATTGGGACTTGTTCGGACCTGGGGTTGTGTCCAGTGAGGGCTCTCTGCAAGTACCTACGGGTGTGGGGTGAATACTACAGGGTTTTGTTCCGGCCTGAGGATGGTTTACCCTTGACGCGCTACCAGTTTTGGGCAGTGACTGAGAAGGCACTGGCCAAATTGGGGTTGGCTGGCATCAAATTTGGCACCCATTCCTTTAGGATTGTGGCTGCTTCTATGGCAGCAGCCATGGGGTATTCAGTGCAGGCCATTCAGTATGTTGGTAGGTGGAAGTCATCTGTCTACCAATCCTATGTTCACCCCCTCAGACGGTTTTAAAGATTATACTAATGGTGTTTTCTTAGGTGCTGTGTCTTGCCAGGAGAAATAATGGATTTTGATCTGCGGGCACAGCATGGTGTTTTGGACCACTCATTAAGCCAGGAGGATGCAATTTGGGTCCCAGCTTGGCTTGTGCAAATGGGCAATGGTGGAGTGGCAAGGTCATCAGGGCCTTCAGTGGCCTGGTTTGTTGCCATTCTTGTTTAAGGAGCGGCGGGGCTCTGCACCCCATATATTGGTCATTCATTTGGGTGGGAATGACCTGGGGTTCATTCATGGCAGGGCTCTTTCCCTTCAGGTGAAATGGAATTTACAGGAGATACTCCAGCATTGGCCTGGGGTGCTTGTCATGTGGTCCATCAAGTTGCCTTGGCGGGTTTGGCGGGAAGCAGAGAACCGTCAAGCTATCAAATGGGCTTGCATGAAGGCAAATAGGGCCATTCAGAAAGCCCTGGGTGAGGGTTTTGGGGTATATTTACCACACCCCAGGATTAGGGCCAAATTTTCCAACCTCTATCGGGGTGATGGGGTGCATCTGTCAGAAGCCGGCAATGAGATTTTCCTCAATGACTTGCAGCAAGGGTTTAGGTTGGCTCTAGGCCAATAGTGGGGCACTCGGGCCTAAGCAGAGGCTTGGCCCTTGCATTGGTGGGATGGAGTTTGGTTAGAAGCAGTGGGCCGGTGAGCACCCTTGGCATTTCCCGATTGGTAGGGAAGAGGGGTCTGCTAGGAGCGGCTGGTACTGCTTGTGACAGCTGCCAGTGTGCGTGGGCAGACTGCCTGGGGGAACCCCACGTGCAAGTCCTTACCTCACTGCTGTACAACTGAGGCTTAGGAGCTTTAAAGGGGGGAACTAATTTGCCTGGCCGGCCAGGTCTCCTAGCCATCCACATGGACAGCTCACACCTGAGGCTTCAGGGCTCGCCCAGGCAGGTCAAGGCAGAGGTCTAGGCAAGACCCTGTGGCTTGGCCTGTACCGCTTTACCCTTGCAGCAGTTTTGGTTAATGTTCTTTGTTGAGGATAATTTAATAAAAGTGGCCCTTAGATCCAACACCTGGGAGGGCAATGTACATGGCATGAGTGCATCTTCTCACCCCACCCCATCCTGTAGTTACCCAGGACACAGATTTCCCCCTTGCCAAACTCGTCTTCACAAGGAGAAACCCCCTCCCTTCCTATCAGCTTTGGAAAAGTTTGGGAGACTTCAATAATAGGCTGCAATTTTATAGACAATTCCCTGGGAGTAAGCACTATTGAATAATCTGGACTTACACCTGAGTAGACCAGCTGGGGTGCATCTTGATTGTTTTGCATCACTAATCCAGCACTGATCTGTCTCCCTCTCCCCCAATTAGGCTACTTGGAATCTCTTTTGAGAACAGTACCATGGGGGTAGGGTCTGTTCTATCAATCAAACTTGATTAAAAACCCTGGAAGACTTCAATCATGAGCAGCAAATCTAAAGAGTTTTCCCTTGGAGTAAGCACTATTGAATAACATGGGAATTGCATCGGAGTAGACCTGTTTAGGATTGCTTCCATAGTCTTTCAGGCTCTTTCTTTTTCTGAGTCAATTGGCAAACATGTAACTCCTCCCTTTCAAAAACAATTCTGCCTGCCCCCACAGCAAAAGGAAAACTTAGATCTATTTGGAAGGGGGAGGGATTTCAGCCAATCATTCTGCCTACCTGCCTGCATGTTGGTGATGGAGAAGATTGGCAGTGAGAATGCCCCATTTTGCAGTAGAATGCTGAGCATCGAAATGATTTGGATTTGCCCCTCATTGGGAGAACAAAGCACAAGGAAACATGAAACACCAGACTGCAAAGTAATAAATTATTGGCGCTATAGAAAAAGAAAGCTCTCACCTGTATAGCCCAGGTGGCCTGATCTCATCAGATCTCAGAAGCTAAGCAGGGTTGGCCTTGGTTAGTAATTGGATGGGAGACCTCCAATGAAGACCAGGGTTGCAAAAATAATAATAATAATAATAATGAAGCAGAATTGTTTTTAATGTTGCTGAACTGTACTGGGTAGAGTGCTCTCCAACTTGGGAATTCCCCGCTACGCCACTCACCAGTACTTGCATTCTACTGTCCATTGTCTCCATGTTATTGTGCTTAAGAAAACTTAGTTGATCAATGGTTTAGACTAGAAGCGGGCACGAACCGAAATATGAACTGAAGTTCATCACAAACTGAGCTGATTCATGGTTTCACGAGCTGACAGCTCATGAGAGCTCATTTCTCATGAACTGTGACAAATTTTAGCCCAGTTCGTTCACTGCAGACAGCCTGGCACCAAACTATCAGTTTCCTAGGCAATGGGGGGTGATGGGCTCTCTGCAGACTTTCTACTGACCCGGAAGTGACGTTTTCATGAACCAAACGAACTGGTTTGCAAACTGGGGCAAGTTCGTGAATGTTCGTGGTTTATGAAACATGATGAACCATGAACCTCATGGTTAAGAATTTTCCAGGTTCATGCCCATCTCTAGTTTAGATTTGGAAGGGGACTAATGGTTGGTGCTGTTTTCAGTTAAGTGCAAAAATTAGCTGCCCAGAGTTTCATTTTTCCACCAGGAAAGCTGGAAAACGGGAGAAGCTATGAGGGGTTTCATGGAAAGAGGAAATCATTGGGTAGGGAAAATGAGATACTCCTCCCCACACATGCATGTGCTTGCAGGCTCAGAGCTTGTGTGTGTGTGTGTGTGTGTACATATACACTACACACTAGACAGACAGATCCAATAAATGTACTTCATGCATCTAATGATGTAGGCTCTGACTCAAGAGAGTTTATGCCCAATGTATTTGTTAGTTTTTAAATGGCCGTAAGACTCTTTTATATTTTGTTCATGGACTCCTGCTTCTATTGACAAATAAATCATCACATTTTTAAACATCATGGCAGGAATTTAATGTTTCTGAAGAATAACATTTATGCAAACCCAGTCACACAAATGCCATGAGTCTACTGTTCTGTTGGTGGCACAGCACATGGTAGCTCAGCTTTGTACAGATTAAAAAGCTAATATATTTATATTGTTAATTAGTAGGGCAATGATGTGAATTGATGTGTAAAAGATTACACGCTTGATACTCTGTTCCACTAATATTATGATCATTAGGAAAAGTATGAGGATAATTAATTTAAAATATTACTTAGATTAAATTGTGTGTGTTTCATCATAGATATACAATGCCGTTTCAAAAAGATCCAGGAGAACAGTTTTACATATCAGCTATAGATAATGAGAATGAAAACCCATTTTACTTATTATTGTTGAACTGTCTTTCTCAATGAAGTAAATCAACCTGGAAACTAAGAGCCAAGCTACAAGTGACGAATGACACTTGCCTGGCAAGTGTCATTCATCACTTGTAGCTTGGCTCTAAGTTGTTATGGCAAGTGCTTTTTTCCCCCTAAAAAAGTAAGTGCTGGTGCTCATAATGTTCTCCCCTGCAAGCCCAAGTCCTGAATGCTCAAGAGATGCCAATGCTCCATAAAGAGGTGCTGGTACTCCAGCTGAAAAAAAGCCCTGGTTACTGAATTTCTTCAGTCTGTTTGTATATTTAATATCCAGCTCATTCAGCTCATCAGACAGCATAAATCATATGGAAAATAGGATGTGTTTAAACTTTGATGGACCATTTGTATTGTATTATAAGAACAGCACAAACAAGTGCACTGAGCCCTATCTGTAAATTCTAGGGAACGTGCAAAGAAGTGACAGAACATGCATTTATCTTGGTCTTGGTCATTCCCGAGTCCTCGAGATGAAACAGAAACTGGCTGTCCATTGACAGTGTGCCTCTTACTGAATCACTGTGTTGTTAGGTTGCTGTATAACATATATTGTCACAATTTACTGACACTTTCTGTGCTGTAATCTACAAACCACTTAAAAACCATGTGTATTTTTCATTCAGACTGTTTTGGATTATAATCAGAAACTCATTTACTTGGTAAGGTCCCATTAAAATGGATGGAAATTACTGTCACAAAATACTGTATAAAATAGAAATGTGAGAGAGCCTCTGATCCTGAAAAATATTGCTGCTTTTATCAGCACTCTGGGTTATTTTCTTCAAAATTTGTGGCTATTTCTTATAAGCAGGAATCTTAACATTCAGTTGCAATTGTAGTGCTTGGGTCTATCTATTTCTGGCACTGTGTGGGGCCTTTCTTTTCCAGCAGAAACCTCTCAGTAGAATTTTGGATAGGTTGTTGTTATATTTACATTAACATATAGATATGTAGTACCATAAACACTAACAAATTTATTGTGTCATAAGCTTCAGCTGACTAGAGTGCGGTTAATTAGATACACGAAGAGACTACCTTATTCCTTGGGATGAAACAGAAGAGCCCTTCCCCCCCACCCACTCTCTCTCACACACACTTTTTAAATAAAATTTAAGTGCAAAAGGTCAAACAACACATGGTATGATAAATGTCATATTATTTATGCAGAGCAGAAATTAACAGAAGATCCAATCAAATCAGTACCAAATTCATTTAGTATCTAAACATAAATTAATGGCATGAACTGGATGTTGTTGTAAACTCTTTACCATAATATGTATACTATATTATGCTACAAATGAATTTCCCCCCCCCTCCCCGTTCAGGAATAAAGAGGCAAACACAAGGCTTTGAGTATTAAAGGGCCACTTTTTAGTCAACGTACAACACAACTGTAAATACGGCAAGGGATCTAACTATGGTTCAGGTCAAGCCCTAGTGTCCATGCCAGGACTGCCCCCTTGACCTGTCTGGGTGAACCCCACTGACCCGGGTGCGAGCCATTCATGCGCATGGTTGCAACCAGCTGGCCAGGCAAATGATTTCGCTCTTAATGCTCCAACCACTCTGCCATGAAATTCGAGGGAAGGACTTGTACAGGGGGTCCCAGCAGCAGTCTGCCCCCTCAGCTGATTGCCATGAAGCCCATCAGCTGATCCTGACAGACTCCAGTCCCCCTAATGGAGATATGCCAAGGGTGCTCACTGGCCCACTCCCTTTCCCCAACTCTATCCTGCTAAATGACAACCTAGTTACAGCTACACCAAAGCCAATTACCACAACCCTTGTACATAGTGTAAGGCAGGCAAAAAACCGTCTCCCCAAAAGCCAATAAGAGGAAAGGAGAAAAAATCCTACCTGGCCCTGGCAAACAGCAACCAGATAACCTGTATTGTTATAGGGAGGGTGGTTGGACCGAGTACGAGAAGCCAACTGGGGGGCTTAGGAGATGGGGCTGCCTTATAAAGGCTCTGCCCCACTCCCAGAAGCCCACACACTTGTAAGGAGAGAGCCATGCTGCTTTCTCCTTCCAGGGATGCAAAAGCGGCCCCCAGCTGCAGCAGCCTTTGCCTGCCAGCCTGGAGGGCCAAATAATCACAGAAGAATAACTGTGATTTTACAGAATTTCCTCCTCCAATTCTAAACTGATTGTGCAAACAGATCATTAATGTGTGCAAGTTTTTCTGCATATCAGAATGTATAAATTGACTTTTATTAATCACAACATATCTGGTATATGTGTGACTAAAGTGGGGGATGAGTGTGGTTTCCTACCTAAACGCTGGCATTTCAATGTTGATTCTACCTTGTGCAAATTAAATTCATGATTCTTTATGGGGATTCTCAGACACCTGTCAGTTTGGCTCATGTCCTGTTTGTCATTAGGGTGCTGAACCTTCAATTGTCAGTTCAGCTGCTGTTGCTTGATTGGCAGATTGCTTCACTTTATTCCTTCATAACCATGCAGTGTAGTGCAACTGACTTTTCAAGCACGGGCATTCTCACACTGTCCAGTTGTGTTATACCACACACCTTCCTTGCTGTGTAACTGCTACATTCAGCAAGCAATTGCTTAAAGAGACAATTAAATTGGTCCTAAATCATATATACCAGTCCTAAATAAATACTGCATTTTAATAAAATCCTAACATTCTGTATTCATCTAAAGTATTCACTAGTGAAACTAATGACTGCTAATCAGTTTGAATTCTCTCCAGCATTTTTGTGCATGTTCTGTTTTGCAAAAAACTGATGTCTATCTGTTTAGCAGGCATTTGTGGCTGTTTGGCACAAATCAGAGAGAATGGGAGATCTGTTCGCATCTGATCAGCCCCTTCAAATACAAAGTTCAAATTTATAGCAACCCTAATTTTTTTTTTTATGTCATTTTATTTCTCACCCTGAATTTTTCAGTAATATGTTTGATTTTCATGGTTATTTGCATCAGTAAGTCAGCATTGTACATATATGTATTACACTGTATAAGTCATACATTGTAAATATAAATATTGTACACATGATGTATAATAGCTGTTCAACATACATACACAATAGTAACCAGTCTACAAAATGAACAGTGAAAAGTAGACAATTGACACCACTGACAAAAAAATTATTATGAAATCAGGGATGTTTATTCATCATGGGGTTAAAGAGGAGCATCCAAGATATATGCATCTTCCTAGCATGATTTCCTGGCATGATCGCCTTTAATGGTGCAGTGATGTCAGAAATCATGGCATTAAGCAAGATCATGCCAGGAAATCACACTAGGAAGATGCTTCATGCCGTGAGTTTTGCGCGATCTTCCGGAGGCTTTGGGCATGTGAAAACAGCCATGGTATGGCTTTAAGCTCATGTGCTCTAATGGCAATTAAAAACAAGAGGCTTACCAAGAAATGTGTTATCCTTAGCACACATAGGTATGAGAAGGTGCCTAGGTCCCCCCCCTTTTCTGTTTTTAGAATGGCTATTTCAACAGACTGATCTATCAGTGAGAAAGTTCTGCCCCTGTAACTCAGAGGCTATGGCAGTGTCCCTTTGCAGCAAGGGTTGTCTTCTGAATGGCCTCGAGATGAGTCATAATATACTTTTCATGCACTCTCCATTCAGACTTCAGCAACAGAAGGAAAATTGGTGACAGTGCCTCTGGTTTGTGCCTTTTTCTTGAAATGGCTTGGGGCAAAGCAGCAGCTGAGGTGCCTAAGGAGTAGATGAACCCATCAGTGGTTCCAGCTGTTGATTTGATAAACAAACACTGTTAACTGTTTGGAAACCTTGAAGTACCTCTTCCTAGACAAAAGTTTGGAAAAAGAGAGAGAGGAAGCTGCCTATTCAAGAAGCTATTGCCCTCAACAGCTTTAAAAAAAAAAAACTCTGACTTCAGTCTGAAAAGGAAAAGCTGAAGTCACTACTCGTCTGTCTGAAAGATAAACTCTTGGCATGCCAACAGAGTGACACTGGAGTAATTTGAAATCATGTGGTGTGTCCTTGGTACAAGATAGTTAATTTTTGAACTGGAATTTATATACATATGCCACTGTTCTTGAGAGGGAAGATAGCATGGCACAGCCCAATCTTATCAGATTTCAGAAGCTAAGCAAGGTCAGTACTTGGATGGGCAACCACTAAAGAAGACTCTGCAAAGGAAAGCAATGGCAAACCACCTCTGCTTCTCACTTGCTTTGAAAGCCCCTTGCTGGGGTCTCCATGAATCAGTTGAGACTTGATGGTACATATGTACACACACTAGTCTTACACACACATTCCCCAAAAAAGAAGTGCAACAAACTGAGTAATTATTTAAATATTTCTATCACATCTTCATTGCTCAAGGCAGCTTAAAAACCACAATTTAAAACACAGAGAATAAAACTCCCATATAACTGCCTCCCCCCCTCCCCCCCCAAAAGGCCAGGGATCTAGTCTATGGGCCATTAAATGCCCTGGCAAATAAAATGGCCTTGCAAAGTCTCCTAAAAATTTCTAGAGATGGTGTCCTCAACTTCTCTGATTGATGACAGGTGATCTACCTTAAATTATGAATTAATTTATTAATTCAACTGTCACCCAGAATAAGTATGCACCCTGATTACTGACTCACAGACTGCAGGCAGGGGAAGTTCCCTAGTTGTCAGAGCAGGTCAAATCGCTGTTCCAAGATTCAGGCATGGGTTAGACAACACTCACAGCTTTGAGTCCCAAGGGGTATTCCAGAATCAAGTCCACAATAGCAAGCTGAGGTCAGAGACAAGGGACTCCATTCCCAACACAGCACCAAGATCAATAGTAAGCAGACACTTTGTTTCCACACACACAACCGCTCCTTCTCTGCTGCTTTTAAGCCTCACATTGATCAGCCACTTGTGCTGCATCATGCACCTGCCGACTGTCTCAGTCCTGCTTCTGCAAGCACTCATCAGCACTGTTGCTACTGGGCCAGTGCTGTGCATCTAGCCTGGCACTGCAACTTCTGGCTTGGAAAGCTCTCCTTGCCTTTCTCTGACAGCACTGTCAAGGCTCTGGTGATGAGTGGGGAGAGCTGGCTGGTGCCTGGCTACCTGTTGCTGGCCCAGGGCTGGGAAGCTGAAGGGCCGATGTGTTGGGACCTAGCGGTAGGTCTATGTCTGATCCTTCAAAGATGGCCTCCTCCTGCAGTGCCTCTGCCACTGGCTGTGGATCTGGATCAGGTTTGCTGGCTGCCTCTTCCTCAGAAGAGTCCTCTGCATCTTTTTGCTCTGCTGGGCTGGTCAGTATGATGTTTCAGTGGGTATGATCTGTCTGTTTAGGCAGCTGAAATCATGGGTGTGCATAATAAAACAAGTCAGATATACTCCCAGAAACTGTTTCATTTTGTTAAAGCAGTTTACAGAATGGAGAACCAAATCTCAGAAACCAAATTGTAACAAGTCCCTCCTACCCAAAAAATTGTGTGGTTTTTTTGGGGGGGGGGTTGGTTGGTTTTTATCTTGTAGTGGCGGCAGCAGCAGCAGGCAGGTACTGGGCCTACATGGCAGCGTCTTTTCTTCACGGCATTTATCATTCAGCTCCCAAGTGAAGAGAGCCCTTATTAATTAGTTCTGTTGGCAGGAAGGGGAAATGTGCACAATGCACATGAGTGCTTCTTTTTTCTCCCATCACTACTTGGGAAATGGCATAATCTCCCTGACAATCGGTCCTCACAAAGGAAGACTCCTCCCTGCCTATCAGCTTTGGAAACTTTTGGAAGGGAGGATGTGTAGATTTCAATCATATACTGCAATTTGAAAGGCACTTTCCTGAGAGTAAGTAGTATTGACTAAAATGGAACTTACATATGGGTAGACCTGGTTAGGGGGAATGTGGATCTTGGTTTGCCTTGCAGAACTACCTGGACACTGGTCTTTCTCCCCCACCCTCATCAGGGCACTTGGACGGTCAGTTGATGTGAAGAAAAAGTGCCATTGGAGGTGTGTGCAAATGATCTGTTCAACTTGATGAAAGCTCTGGAAGACTTCAATCACAGGCTGCTATTCTAAAGACACTTCCCTGGGACTAAATACAAGGAAACATGGGACCAAAAGGCAAAAGTAGGATGCAAATGTAATATTCCATTGTCACTATAGGAAGGAAAAAGTGAACATAAAGCAGGATTGTTTTTAATGATGCAGCTGCCCACCTATCCCTTTGCCAGCCATTTTCCTACCTTAACATGCATTTGCTGACACTTACATTCTTAAGGGTCCATTGTTTGTGTGTGTGTGGTGTAACTCAGGAAAAACTGGGTGGCTTGATGGTTTAGCAGAAGGACTATGTTCTGTGCAATTTTGGCTCCATTCAGTGCAAAAACAGCTGCCCCAAAGAGCCTTCATTGCAAAGAAAGCGGCCAAGACTCATGGTAATGAAAAAAACTAAATGGATTACATCTGAGCTGGCAGTGCCCCACCTGGCAAAAGTGAATAGAACTCAGAAGCAGTTGTTAAGTTGTGCCCCAGTACATTAACAGTTTTAACAATCTCCTGCCCCTCTCAAAGCAGCTCACAAAAACAATTAAATACAAAATTTAAAATATACATTTGGAACCACAATAAAACACATAAAAACCAATAAATGGATAGGAGTCAATGCACACATAAGAAGCTGTACTGAATTATAAAATGCAGATAGTACAGCTGGAGCAATCACAGGGTGACCCAGTGGGGGCATGGCCATCAGCCAAGGCCATTAGCCAAAAAGGGACTGTCAGGTTTCAGCCATAGTCCTGGTGGAACTGCAATAAATCCCACAGGGCCTGGATCTCCACTGGGAGAGTATTCTACCAGGCCGGAGCCAGGGCCAAAAGAACGTAAGGGTCTCCAAAGGACATATTGGGAGAGGTGGTCCAGCAGGTATGTCAGCTCCAGTCCTTTAAGGGCTTTAAGCATCAGAACTAAGATCTTGAACTGGATTTGGAATTACACTGGGAGCCAGTGCAGCTGGCGCAGCACTGGATGGATATGTGCCCTAAATGGTGCCTCCCTAAGGACACATGCCACCACATTCTGAACCAATTGCAGTTTCCAGGTCAGGCCCCTATGTAGCCCTCTATAAAGCGAGTCACAATATTCCAGCCTAAAAGTGACCATTGCACGGATCACTGTGACCAAGACATGGGAGGAAAGGTAGGGGGCAAGTTGCCTGACCTGCTGAAGATTAAAAAAGACAGACGTGGCAACCATCAGGACCTGGGCCTCCATCGAAAGTGTGACATCCAAGGTCACACCCAGACTTCTCACCATTGATGTGGGCATCAACTGCCCATCCAGAGCTGGGAGCCAAATCCTTCCACTCGCAATCCCACTGCTCAGATACATGACCTCCATCTTCAGAGAGTTCAATTTCAGGCAGCTTTGTTCACTAAACTCTTCATTGAATTTAGAAAATTGTGATTCTGGTTAGGATTGATCTTTAAAAGTAGCCTTGAAAGGCTGATATGAGGAAGCTTCCTTCAGTCTCTAGGTGATGCCTCAGGGTGCTCACCAATGTAATCACCATCCCTATCCCTCTTCTCATCTTTACTTCTCCTGTCATTTGTGACCTAGTTAGTCTCTTCAGGTTGTCTATTGACTTAGGACTTCAGGTTGTCTATTGACTTCCCCATTAGTGAACAGTATTATACAATCTTTTTTTAAAAAAATCCTTTCATATAGTCTCTCTCTCTCTTTAAATATGGAACTATAGTCTACATTTTAAAGACTTGAATGACTAAAACCCCTTCAAGTATCTGCATCTTCCTCCATGGGCAAGACAAGAGAAGAATGGGTTTCTAATCCTAAAATGATAATTCAGAAGGAGGGAAATTCATATAAGTATCTGAGGTAAACTCTACTAAGGCTTCAAGACTTTTGCTTTCCATTTTTTTTTAATGAAAATTACTTTTCAGTTGTCATACTAAAACAGACACCAATTTCATTATTTTATAAAGTCCTATGAATGAACTCGTATATAAATGTGGTGTATTAAAAATCACTCTACATTTCTATACCTTCAACAGCTTTATTTTTCTGCTGGAGACAAGTAGTCAAATGTTTGACTTGTAATGTTGAATGATGGGTAAGCTCCCCAAGCTCATGGTTGACCTGATCTTTCTAAGCATTCTAGGCTGACTTTCTGCGTTCTCTTTTTGCTTGTCCTGTTCATAGCATTATTAAGATAAATTCTCTCAATTCCTTTTTATCCAGTTTCTCTTTGAAATCCAGCTGTTTCTTTTATTCTTTTTAGAAATTGGGAGTCTATTTCTAACAGAAAATTTGGAAGCACAGAAAGGGAGGATCTGCAAAATCCCAGCATTACATTTTGTAGATGCACACGGACAGACAGTATCTTTGCAACCCTTCCTATCCTCCCAGAGCACATTCCTGTGCTATGCAGCATAAAACAACCACAAGGGCTGAAGTTGTAAAAGGATACATTGATTTCTTCGTAAATGAAAAGACAGATCCCTCTTTCAAAAAATAAGAGGATAGGAGGAATCAATGGCTATTTCTAAAGAAGTGAATTTCAGAAAAAGAAATTCCCCTCCCCATTCATATATGCTAATTCATAAATTATGAGTTCAGATTTTCACCAAGTCTCTGCAGTTATCCTTCTTTCCCTGAAATGTACTGTTGTAAAATGGAAGAGAGATGATGGCAGAGATGGTTGGAAATAGAAAACACAATCCAGGAAGACTGGAGGAAATGCAGAAGCATCATATTTAAGGCCCAGATAGCCCAGGGAAGAAGCCAAGAGTAAAAATGAAAGTCTTATGTGATGCAAAGGAAAGAGGAGGGATGCAGTTACCTAACCTAAGACTTTATCACGAAGCGATATGTTTGGTGCGGATAAAAGAATGGGTGTCCTTGACCAATCATAAGTTATTAACGTTGGAAGAATATAATAAATTATTTGGATGGCATGCATATATGTGGTATGAAAAATATAAAATTGATGCAATGTTTCAGCACCACTACCTAAGAAGAAACTTATTGCTAACTTGGCTTAAATACAAGAAACTCATAGAAGAAAAGAAACCACTTTGGATTATACCAGCTGAAGTAATCAACCCAAATTTGGAATACCAGGGAAAGGAATGGCTTACCCTCAAAGAACTAACAATACTAGAAAAGGATGAGTTGAAGCTTAGACGAAATGAGGATTTGCCATTCAAATATGATTGGTTACAATACAGGCAAATTAAAGACTTATTTGACTCAGATAAAAGGAAGATAGGCTTTAGAATTAAAAATTTGGACTTGGAAGAGTTATTATTGGGAGATAATAATAAAGCAATATCTAAAATGTATAAGTTGTTATTGAAGTGGTTTACAGAAGATGAATCAGTAAAGGTTCAAATGGTAAAGTGGACTATAAATTGTAATAAAGAAATAACCATGGAAGCATGGGAACAATTATAGAAAAATACCCTAAAAATATCAACTTGTATTAAATTTTATATAAAAAGACTTTAACAAAAGAAAAACATATCAAGATCTTTACCATGGTAAAAATTACAGCAATATAGTGTAATAATAATAGCTATGAATAAACGGGGGGTTCGAGTGTTGTTGGAAGTCAACAAAGAAAAGGGGGAGGGGAGGGGGTGGGGTATATATCTAAGTAGAAGGGTTAATTTGGATAAGTTTAATGTATTAATCAATTATTGTATATTGCCTCATCCAATAAAAATTATTTTTTTTAAAAAAAATATTTAAGTCCCAGATAGCCAATGTTTTTTATGTTTTTGGTTTTTTTAAAGTGCTAATAAGGCTGCATCACTTTCCATTAATTCTCCCTCAGGACTTGGAAGATCTCTGACAAATGGAGATGGCACTTGGTACTAGTGAGTACCATAATAAAAAAGCCCTGCCCATATCAATTAAAACAAAGGCAAGGTTTCCTGTGATTCCCAGTTGAAAGGGTTGAGCTATGGCATAGGAATTACATTTCCCATTATCTTAGGTGCTAATGGATGTGAGTTTTAAAGTATTTGGGTCTTAAAGATAAGATCTCCATTGTTACTGCTAGGCCAGGCAGTCATTGCTGCTGTTTATAAGCAGGGCCTGAGCTTCTCTCTGACTTGATTTGATAGCTTATGGTTTTCTAAATAGAAATGGGAACGAAATGAACCACGGAACAAAATTCTGGATGGAACAGCTGGTTCATAGTCAAAGAAACACATGTTCCATAGGGCCGTGTTTTTACGAAACAAACAACTTTTCCTACTGTTCTGTTGCTGGTTTGGGAAGCCAGACACTTTGGCGCCATTCAATCCATTGCCCAGGCAACAATGGCAGTCTTTTGGTTGCCCCCAATCTGAGGCCACCACGCTTGATTGGCAGCTGTCCCTGCCAACTAGAGAGCTCCTATTCTGGTCCATCCAGCCAGGAAAAGGGCCAGCCCCTCAAAGTAGCTTCCAGCAGACACTCCAGTTTTAACTACTATGAAGAGAAAATGACAGGAAGGGAGGGACCCATGGATCATGCCTTTCCAAGGGTTCAATCTCTCTGAAACTTGGGGATCTTTCGAGGACAGTGAGGACTAGACCCTCTGCAAATTTTTGAGTGTATTGGACATTGGAAAGTTCAGTTTGTAGCCATTCAAAGTAGCTGCCAGCAGACACTCCAGTTTTTGCTACTGTGAAGAGAAAATGTCAGGAAAGGGGGGGACCCATGGATCATGACTTTTCTATGGTTCAATCTCTCTTAAACTTGGGGGGTCTTTAGAGGACAGTGAGCACTAGCTCCCTTGCAAATTTGGTGGGTACTGGACATTGGGAAGGTCTTGTTATTTTGGCTGTGAGCATGAAGGGGCCCATTCTGGGCGCCCTTGAATCTTGAACCACGAACTGGTTCGCGAACCAGCTCAAGTTTAGCAAAGTTCATGGTTCGTGTTTTGTGAAACTGAATGAACCACAAACCATGCAGTTCATTCCCCCCCCCCCCCCCGGTTCATGCCCATGTCTATTTCTAAACAGAGGGAGTTAATTTCTAAAATCTGTTTCAGTTCTGAACTCAACAGCATGACTTTTAATTTTGAAACATTCCATGAAATTATCTATCTTTGTCTCTTTTGTTTTTGCTTGGCCGCACACATCCTCTCTTAGATCTACTGTGTGTCAATCTTTCTTCATCTTCTTATTGCCTCTTTGCCTTCTTATCCATCTTGGGTCCCAGGATGTTTGAAAGAAAGGCTGACATATAAATATTTTAAATAAATCCTTTTTTTAAAAAAAGTATATATTGCATTCTAAGCCCTCAGATATTCTACCTTCTATGTTCCCTCCCCAGTGCCTGCTAACAGCAGACCCCTGGGTGAATATTTTCCCAGACAAAATGATATTCAGAACTGGCTTTTCCCTCTAGCAGTTACGATGTTGAATAATGTGCCAAAGAACATTCTGATGACTCTTAACTTTATTAATAAAAGGCATTTTTTTATTTGAGATTACATATCAGAATTTCTATATTTCCAATTTTCACATGCTGGCTGCCAAATATAAATTTTGTCCTAAAACATGTGAAGCCCTTCCCCCTGCTGCTTTGAGTGTTTGGATATAATTCATTAGTCTTTTAAAAATGCAATTAATTCCTTTAAAATGGCACATAACCTCCAACTGTAAATTATGCCTAATTGTCTGAATAACACTCAGACAGCAGACTATGCTTGAATTATTGTACCATAATTCATATGCAGTTGGCTGTTATTATCTTAATCAGATGGACTGTGTGCTGATGATGTGTAACTCTGATGTGTAATGCTGAAGTGTCATCCTTTTTCTAATGCAGTACGTGAAGTTCAGTAGGATCAGAGGAGCTCAGTGATACAAATGCTCTGAAAAAAAACCCTGCATGGTTTAAAGCAGCATGCTGATAGGATGATGGTTATAGAGCTAACATGACCCTAAATCCCAGCACATAAACCATGGTTATCTAGGGAATTTACTTTTATTATTAACATTAGAGATATCTTTAATGGATAAGGCCTCGATCTAGAAATATGGAAAACATGATTCTGGCTTTACCTCTGATTTTAGATAGCCATCAGCATATCACTTCTCTTCACTGCTTCACTTTCCTGTCCCTAAAATTATTATAATGATGTTTAGTCAGACCTGAGTAATTCAAGCCTTTGAAGGGCTATTTGTCCCAAATATCACCTAAGGGACCATTTTCACACAACATAAAATCAGACCAGGTTAGCTATTTCTTCATGAACTGCAGGGCAACCCTGAAACAATTTTGTGAAGTTTGAAAGGTCTTGCTTTGTAATGAAAGAAAGTTGCTCCTCAACTAGCCTAGGAAAGTGCATTCATATTTTTCCCACCAAAAAAACCTGTCAACCTGAAAAATATTGAGCAGGGGTTTGGGGGGGAGATTCTCAGACATAACGACTGTGTCTGCTAATGGTTTTTTTTTTTTTGCAATGTTTCAAATTACTATTCCTATATGTTTGATTGTTCCAAATTATGGTGATAGATACAAACAATAGGCTCTTTCCTGCAAGTGCCGAGGGGCATCTGGCAACATGTAATATCGAGCAGCCAGAGCTCACAACCACCAACTGACTTAGTGCAGAGGAGAAACAGTCACCGTTTGGCCATGGCCAGTGCTTTCCAGTGATGACATTACATACACACACTGTTTGCTCATAGACCAATCTACCTATGGGCTGCTCAGAAGCTGATTTGCACTCATAACTCAGAGGCATTGGGCAATCCAGGTTCCAGAGCAAAAGAGGTTGAACTGCTTCCATAATATGGATAAGCAGGAGTGTAGAGTAGAGAGAGGGACTGGGGAGAAATGGACTCCAGAGAGAGAAGAGTTCTCAAGCTTAGAAGCAAAGCAAGAGATGTCACCAAATTTTGTGACAGCTCTGGTTCAGTTCAAAAGTTTCTTTTATGGTTTCTTGCCACTTGGGATGAAATTGTGGCTAGTCATTTTTCTAACCATATTAATAAAAGTTGATAGAAATATTAAAATTGGTGTCTGTTTTTGTATCCATTGCATATCGATGGAGTATAAATAGCGTAAAAAGATATGAATATGCATAACGTATAAGTAACAACAACAACAGCATTCAATTTATATACCACCCTTCAGGACAACTTAATATCACACTAAGAGCAGTTTACAAAATAAGTTGTTATTATCCCCACAACAATCACCCTGTGAGGTGCGTGGGGCTGAGAGAGCTCTGGAAGAGCTGGCTTTAGGTGGTGGAGTGGGGAATCAAACCTGGTTCTCCAGGTTATGGTATATCACATAAAAATTGCATACAGTTTCGCCCTAAAAAAATAGCTGTGAAAAGTTCAAAGGAGGAAGTTAACTCTCTCATGCATTTTTTTTAAATCCGAAAAGGCCCACATCCTAATAGTTTTTAGACCTAGAGAGGAGACATATTCTGTATGGTATTTGTCTTTTCCCCTATTTGTCTCCAAACCTTGGTGGAAGCATTTAATTCAGTTCAGCTTATTACACTTATATACCACCCTCCCTGCAAGCGGGCTCAGGGCAGTTCACAACAGAAATTAAATACAAAGTTAAAAGTCCAATTAATACATATAAAACCAGTCACTACATAAGGCGTCAAATTCAGATAAAAAGACTGCTAGAACCATAGGGTGCCAACAGTACAAAAATGCAACAACCATCCTCAGGGCAGGATGGTGGAGCTTGGGCAGTTGGCAGGGGTTGGGACACAGACGTCAAGCCTCAACCATATGCCAGGTGGAACATCTCCATTTTACAGGTCCTGCAAAACTGTAATAAATCCAGCAGGCCCCAGGTCTCCATAGGAGTTTGACTTACAATCAAAGTCATGCCATGGAGAGAGATGTAACTTCCTTTCTCCAGAGCAGAAGCTTCATTCCATGTTGTCATCAGCCGCTTACAATAGATCCTAATCACATATTGGGATTTGCAGTCACAAAACTTCAGTATCATGTGGTATTTGAACCTCAGCATAATCAACCACTTTGAGTATTATAAGAACTGCAGAATTACTCAAACTGATTTAACGCATTCAGTATATTTCAGGCCAAAAACCCATTCATTCTTTCTTAAAATTGAGCCACAATCCAACTTGATTACCAGATGAATCACTGTTACACCATACAGTTTGTGGACATCTAAGTTACAAGGCACCAGAAGCAGATTGCAAATGTGACCATGGTGCGACATACCAAGGTCCAACACAATCAAAGGGGAAAAAATTAATAAGTTATTTCAGTTTAATTGAATGATATCCCTGACTTAGGTAAATGACGTGGATTAGATTTAGTCCATTAGTAAAGACTTACAAAAACTCTGTATGATTATTTCTTTAATCATATGATAGAAGTGATGCAATTGTGAATTCAGGATTATGTGTAGCCAGAAATAATATATCTGTAATTATTAATTATTAATCCACCATTGAATCAGTTACATAAGAAAATATAATTGATATCTGAGTTCATAACTGATTTATTCATCACATCTTTGTTGATCTGGAAAATTTCTTCCAAGAGTGACCAGGCATGGAAATGGTGGTGCATTACCAAGAAAAGTTGTAGGTTCTTGCACAAACCTTCCTGACATCTTGATATCTATATACATTCTCCTTCATGGCAAGAGCAGGTTTGTGAAAATTTGCACATTAAAAAAAGTTTAAAAGCCTTATTTAAAGTTATCTTTTATTTTATGTTCTCTTTTGTTATATGAAACACTTTCTTGGGTTTTTAAAGTTGCACACTCTTCAAGAACAGATCAAGAAATGGGGGAAGGGAGAAGAGTAATTAGAATTCATTTTAAGTAAAAAGGTCTCATGCAGTCTTTTTGCTATTTGATATCATTCTTCCCTGGGAAAACAAAACAAAAAAACTGTCCAGGGTGTAAGTTTCCTCCACTGCCTTCAGGAAATAGTCTTAAACTTTAAAGGTAAGCATGGAATTACATATTTAATAAAGTTATTTTAATGAAAGATATCAAAGATCTGAGTGTTTAACTGAGGGATGAATTACTTAACAGTTTATTGTTTGTTGTTTGAAATGCCATTTCCCTTTTTCTTATGGCTTTGTCTGAAGTCTGTGAATTTGTATGTAAACTATGTTGAAAGAAGGACAGAGAAAAGAAAATGTATTTTTAAAAACTATTTTACAATGTTTTAGTATTCCTTAACATAAAAAGAGCTGATCTTTAATAGAGATGGGCACAAACAGCAATACGAACTTAAAAACCCCCACGAACAACCCAATCTGCAGTTCGCAAACAAGCTGTTTGTGAGGCCCCATTCTAAACAGTGGTCATTACAAGCCTCGTTTGTTGCTGTTCTTTGCTGTTCATCCAGCCAGACAGTCTGGCACCTGCAATCAATTCCCATGGCAACTCAGGCAGGGATTGTCAGAACTCTGTCTGAAATCCTGCTGTTGCCCTGGAAACAGCAATCTAAGCCCAATTTAGCTTGATAGGCAGGTCTTCCTTCCAAGTGTGGACTGGACCTCCAAATTTGTTACAAGAGGAAAAGACCAGGGGGAGGGGGGATCCCAGCTCTGGCTTTCAGGGAGAGAAAGCTGCTGTTAGAGAAACAGGGTGAGTGCATTGGAGCTTAAATTTTCTTTGCATGTGGTGGGATAGGGATCTACCCCATCAGGTTCCAGGGCTACTGCCAGGCTCTGGGGCCAAGCTGTTATTTATTATTGGTACCTTTCCAGCTGCCTGCTCAGGTAGGTTTTCTGGGAGTAATGCAGTAGGGATCTTGATGGCTGAAGGAGAGCCTGCTGGCCCCCATGAACATGTTTGTGAATAGGATCATGTTCGTCAAAGTTCGTTGTTCATGGATAGCAACGAACAATGAACACCATGTTTGTTTGTTTGTCTGTTTCTGTTTGTGCCCATGTCTAATCTTTAATATATTTTCCTATAGAAGGAACTTTGTATTTGGAGTCTAAATTATGAAAATGGATTATATACTCTGTTGCTGTCAGATTTAGCTATTACTCTATGGATCAATTAGGGATGTATATTTGGATATACCTGAGCTGAAATTGGACCTGAAATTAGCTGTTTGGGGCCAGTTTGAGGACATCAACAAGGGAAAGAACTCCAAAAACATAAGGTCTTTGGACAATCCCTGTGCTACCCAATCTGCTGTCCATTGGTCAGCACACCAGTGGCTCTGATAAAACACTCAAAAGCCCGTAGACCTGGAGACGTCAGAGGTGACTTGGAGTTCAGCTTCTAACAAAAGATCCTCCCTCCAAAAAGTTCTTGCCAAACCAGCAAGTCCTCCTGCATACCTTTGCTAATTCGCAAGCAATGATGGGGCAACTGCAAGGTCCCCATAGCATCGCACAGCCGCCTGAGAAAAGCTCTCCCTGGAGCCACCGCCTTACAGGCAAAATTTAAATGGCCCACCAATTGCTGCAGCTCGAGGAGGGAAACCTTGTCTTTACTCAGACAATCACCCACCCGAGCCCTCAGATCTACCACTTTCCCCAAGGGCAACCTAAAAGTCTGTTACACAGAGTCCAACTCTATGCCCCAAAACGTGAGGACAACAGCTGCTCCCTCAGTTTTTTCATGGGCTATAGGAACACCCAGTTCTTCAGCCATTACCATGAACCCGGCCAATAGCCTGGCACACTGCCAAGTGCCAGCTGGCCCAGACACCATAAAGTCATCTAAATAATGAATGGTGTCAGGGCTAGCACAGCTGCGACACAACTCCCATTCCAAAAAGGAACTGAATGCGCTCAAATGCCAAACAAGAAATGGAACACCCCATGGGAAGGGCCCTGTCCATATAAAACTTTCCTTCAAACGAGAACCCCAGGAGATCAAAGTCTTCTAGGTGAACAAGGAGCAGGCAAAAGGCAGACTTAATGTCACATTTAGCCATCTCAGCTCCCACTCCACACTGGTACACAACCTTGACCACTTGGTGCACCGAGCAGAGCTCATTGGGAACGCCGTCATTCACCAATCCTCCCTTGGGAAAAGACAAGTGGTGGATAAGGCGAAACTCCCCCGGCGCCTTTTTTGGCACCACCCTCAAAGGAGAAACCCGCAACGAAGGGACCGGAGGGGCATCAAATGGCTCCAAGACTCTGCCCTCTGCCCATTCATTAGCAATCTTTTGCTGGATCACCACTTCCATGGTTATACTCACTAATATTGGAGGCAAAACATGTAAAGATATTATATCAATTTTATAAATTTTTAACAAGATTTTAAATATGTAAAGTGCAAAGTGCTCAGTGTAAATCAAATACAAGATTCAAATACAATACCAATATTCAATCAGTCAATGACCCAATATTCATCCAGTCAATGACCTCAATCAATCAATTGGTGGCCATAATAATCCATGAATTCTAACAGTCCAACTGTTGTAAATATCAACTGTTATACTGTTATTTCCATTTTCAAAGTGTAGATCATCCTCCAAGTGGAAAGGAGCTGCAAGTCGTCTTCCAAAAACAGCCTACAGGTCATATGCCAGCTAATTATCAATTCCCGTTTCACAGAACAAGCTTCCTCATGGGCATGATATTATACATTATAATAAAGACATAATTTCAATATCCTCTAGTCCACATTAATCTTCTTAATGTTAACAAAGTTGACCTCCCCTACTTCCTGGTTTCACAGTACTCAATCACTCCAACCATTTGATCAAATCCGACGGAGCAATGCCATCCCTCCTACTAATTAACATTGACTTATAAACCCAGTCATCTTCAAAATACAGTATCCTAATATGCGGAATCTCCCACAGTTACAATTATACAATATATCCTTGTAAGGTCATTACAATGTATACAGTCAAACACATAACATACAGGATACAAATTACCCAGGGCTACCAAAAGTTACAATAATGCAAACAATTACAAAATTACAAAAACCAGGAAAACTCCATACCATGATTCAAACCAAGGGGGCTTCTACTATTGAACTCGTAAATGCATTCTGTCTCTAACTGTAACAACCTACGTGAACAGTCTAAATGGGATCTCGACTCCAATGCATGTAAAACCGACACTTTCATGTCCCTCACCTTATGTCATTGCTCCAGAAAATGAGCCACCAATGGGGCTTCTACTATCCCATTCCTGATGCGTGAAAGATGTTCCTGTAATCTAATCTTTAAAGGTCACATTGTGCTGCCAATATAGACCAGAGGGCATCTACACTCAATAATATATAAGACATTGGCAGTCTTACAGGTGGAAAACGTGCTGGGGAACTTCTTTTGTTCCATTGCAGGATTGATTATCTCCTCAGTCTTAACTATCAATCCACATACGTTGCAATTGCCACATGCATGATCGCCCCGCAGCGATTCCCTTGCTGGGGTATCACTTCTAAACTCAGACCTCACCAGCATATCCTTAAGATTCCCAGATCTACAATATCCTATAGCTGGATCGTAGATATAGGATATCGTACACCAGCTATAGGATATCCGCTGTCAGTCCTATCTCCAAAGGTCAATTTGGAAGGGCCCATCACCTGCACCCGCAACTGCATTAATATCTGATCCCAAGGAAGGCTGGGATTTAAAGCTGCACGCATGCGGAACTCTTCAGCGTACCACAGCCAAGCCACCCCCTCAAAATCTGTGTAGCCCCTAAATATAATATTCATATATTAGAACAACAGAAGAGCCCTCCAGGGTTGTGCCCTAGCCGGCAAATCCACATAGACAAGGAACCCAGGCAGCCAATGTGACCAAGTCCTGTCAATCCACCTACAGCAGATCCTTTCCTTATCCCTGTCATCTAGATCATCCTTATCCTTCTTCTCCAGCTCTCTGAAGAGAAGGGTAAAGACGTCAACACATTCCCCCTTTATAATTTTGTACCTGGTGGCCTGAGTTAGGTGATCCCCCAAAGGCAACGCCATGTCACCTGGGGGCAAAGCTCTATATGGAACCATGCCATACCCAGGGGATCCATAGGAAACAAGGCCCGGTTGCTTGCCATAGCCATAAGGCCATACAATTGAAGAAAGAGGATAGGCTTGACTATCCCCACTCATGGAGCTCCCTGCCACAGGTAAGGCTTGTGCATACTGCTGGCCGAAAGACCCACCGACATAAGCCAGCTGACAAGCCTGCTGAGGGCCATCCTTGCATAGGTGATGAATATGCAGAAGCAGCTGGCACACCCGTGGCTGCTGTTTGTCCCAAAGTCCCCCAAGGCCAGTTGCTGGCCATTTGCGGCACCGATGACTTACCTTCCAATACTGGTGGTTCAACCACTATGGCAACTTGACCGCCCTCCACGGGCCACTCCTGCTTGCCCTCTGCCATGCACTCAGTCGATGCCAGGGGCTCCAGACAAGCACCACCATCTTCCGCCACCTCTCTTGAAGTGCCCTCAAGAGCAGAGAGAAGAGAAACAAGGTCCTTATAAAAGTCAGCCCTAGACACTTTAGCAGGAGGCAGGTTTGTAGGAGGCAGGTTTGCCCGAACAGATGCTACCACTGGCACAGGTGCTGCCACAGATGCAGCCCTCCGAGCACCCTCCAGTGCCATAATGCGATCCAAGAGCTCCTGTCTGGTTGGACCCCCCTCATCCTCATCAGAGGAAAGAGCTGATGGGGGAAGGGGCACACTCAGTGCAGGCCGCTTAGCCGGCCGCTTACCCTTGGATGGTCCACTCCCTTTTCCACTCCCTTTTTTTGCAGGCATGTCTGTGAAGTACGCAAACTACCCCAAAAGGAGCAGATTCACAGTCAGACCACTTAACCAGTAAAAAGCAATATGTAGGCGACCACTAGGCGGCACCACCACCCTGTAAAAGTACACAGGAAATGGCTGCCACCAAGAACCACCCCAAATTGGCTGTCAGGCAGAATAGGCTAGGTTGCCAGGCAGAAATAAGCTAGGCCCCAGGAAAGCCTGGTCAAACGCCTACTGGGTCAGTTGATGACAGGGGTTATAATTGCTGACTCAAATGGAGGGCCCCAGTATGCTGACTCAAATCGAGAGCCCCTGTAATTCCAGGAAAAAGGAAACGGGGGGAGCATGCTGATGTGTGAAAGACGCTGGCACTTAAACAGCCACTTCCCCAAGAGAGGGAAGGACCCCACCTGCTGAGAGGCAAAATCCCCCCTTCTACAAGCAGGCTATACATTGTACACAAAAGCTGCACCTGAGCTGCGGGTAAATGCCTGCAGAAAGGCCTCCCCAAGAGCAGCAGCCCCTTAGAAAAGCAGGCCACCACGCCTGGAAACAAAAGCGGCACTTGAGTAAATGCCCTCAGGGAAGCCGCCACTGAAATGCCACTGACGCCGACGCCGCTGTTATAAATGCTGCCATGGCTGGCTGCAAAAAAAAACCCGGTGAGAGCTCTGAGAGCCGAGATGCTCTCCATCAACCCAGTCTGGCCCACTCCCCGCCGCTCAGGGAAAGGAGAGCAAAGGCACTCCTGTTTCCTCCGAGCGCATGACGAAACTGACGCCGGGTAAGCAGAGCCGCCTGCAAACGGTTCTTGGCTCCACCCCCCGGCCAAAGCCCCGGATGCCCAGGAAGGGAGCCTGTCAGCTTCCTCCGGGCAGGGCTGCAAAGCTGGCTCCCAGCCTAAGCAGCTTTGCTGTGGCTGGGAAAGCTGAAATAACACAAAAAACACAAAGACGTATTATCATCCAAATTCTTTTAAATGATACATATGACATTATTATCTATGTACAATGTTAACATATAAACATTTCTTTAAGATTATGGATTTTTTTCATTAGTGATTAACTGTACAATCTTGACTTCAATAGACGTAGAAGGTGAAACTCTGTTTGTTTAGGACTGCACTGATAGTTCATTAATTTATTTGTTGTTGATGGTTGCTTTTGCTGCTTCTTTGTTAAGGCTTTTATACCCTTTGATCTGTACTTTGCTCTAGTTCCAGAATTAATGTAAGTTCTGTTCACAGCACATTTTATCTCTTATTTATTTCTACTCTATGTCTAATGAATACTAGTAGCTAGTGAAGATGCTTTATTTACTGGACAGTTAATGTAAGAAGTGAATTAAACTCAAGCAAACTTAGCTATTTGTTCAGTTCTCACATAAGAATTTCCAAATTCTCCTTATCATTTATTCCTAATTATATATTTTGTTTGTTAGCCATTGTAAGCAATATGATTCTTAAAGTGATGTTTACCTAATATTTAACAGAAGTTAATATTTCAAATTAACTCTAAGCTTTGTGATGTAGGTCCTCATCCAAACCTCTAAGTAATTTATAAAAATCCATAAAATAGAAAATTAATGTAAAGGTCAGCAGGATCTCAGAAGAATGGATGACCTTTGATGCTAGAAACCATGGAAGGTTTCTTCTGCTTCTGGATAATGTATTCTGCCGGCTTTTTGCCAGACACTTTCATGCTAAAATGAGATTTAAAAGAAAAAAAATTAAGTCAAGGAAATACTTTCTACCTCTACACAAATACTTTCCACCTCTACAGGATTACAACCATTAGGTATGGTTGATTATCTGCATTGAATGCATTGCATTTTTTATAATTCAATTTGAAATAATATTAGGAGGAAGTGTTTTGTTTTAGTAAATTAAGAGGTACCAAAGGGTCAGGGAAGACTGACTCAGAATATGAATGAAAACCAGGTATTCTGAATCCAAGACCTCATTCAGCCCACTGATTTCACTGTCAGGTGAAATCAGCGTTGAAAATTTCTGAAGTAACTCAATATAGATAACTTTGAGGTAAAATCAGTACATACACAGACTTAAAGTCTATTGTTTCAGACTAATGAGAGTTTCTTATACTATTCATAGTTACTTAAATCTTTATGTTGAGAGGCTGCTGTTCCAGTGTTTTCCCAAACTAGTACCCTTTTCTTTGAGTATCCTCTTATTCTTTTTGGTTTTCCAGAAGGCTGGTGCCATCTTTCCAGTACCTAAACCCCTTCTCTTGAAACAACAGTACTCGTCTTGAGGTTTTAACTGACCCTTAAGGTCTCCAAAGGCCGTTTCTAACTACACCATACCAGAGATCGCTTCACTTTTTAGAGCTAACTCCCTGTTTGACTGGGTAGGGAAATTCTACTCTCACTAGAAGATCTCCCTTCTTTTGCCCAAATGGGAGTCTGTGCCTACTTCCCAAACTTCCATGCCAGCTTTCCCCCAGTTCTCTTGTCTGTGTTAGACTGGTCTCAGTCAGGGCTGAATCTCAAAACTATCATTACTTGACTCCTCTCAGCTAGGACTGAAATCGGGCTGCCCTCTCCTCAGTATAAAATTCAGAGGTCTTTCTCTGTTCAGCTCATGCTACCCAATCAGATTCCTTGGAGTAATCTGTCACTCAAAGCTCTCTGTTTCTGTGAAGCATTAACCCTTCACAGTCCTTCAGCTGCTTTTACAGCACTTTTAAGCTTTTAAAAAGTCTAGTCCGTCACACATGTGATCCCACCCAGGACAGTTATCCTGAGCATACAGAGCCCTTTCTACCTCTTATCTTCATCTGGTCTGAATTTCTTGTTCACTTTTATACAGTTCTTTACTAACTTTAGTCTTTCATATTTAATGTTGAAGAAAAGCAAAAATAATGCTGGTGTCATAAACATACCGATAACAACCGATAAGAACATACCAATAAGATAACAAGTTCACAAACTGGGAGCATCCTGGAACCTGGCATTGCTTATTTAGGTGTAGCCGAGTCCCTCTTTGTGGAAACAAAGGAGCTGATTACTATTGCGCATGCATTAGGATCCTCTTAGCCTGACTGTTGTAACGTGCTTTACATGATGGTATTGACTTTGTAGACTGTCCTGGAATGTCAGCTTGGGTGCTATAGCACCTTTTTCTGATTAGCAGAGCTCATACGACAGCTGTTGTCTAAAAGCAGCGCAGAGTAGACCTTGAAAAGCTGGATTGGATATAGGAGACCCCAGTTCAAATTCTCAGACTACCATGAACCTTGCTGGGAGATTATGGGCCAATAACATTGTCTCAGCTTAACCGACCTGACAGGGTTGTTATAGGGATAAAACAAGGAAAAAATACAAGCCTGAGCTTCTTGGAGTAAGACTAGAATAAAATATATTAGAAAGATGTCTGTTTCATTTGTTTCAAGGGTAAATTCAAAGTATAATAACATATAAATATAAATGACATAAATAAAATAAATAATAATAAAGTGCTAGTTTTAGCCTCCAAAACTGTGAAGAGTCTGGATATGAAATATTTAGAACTGCCTTCACTAACACATAATATTGCCCCATTATGACTTAACATCTTCAGGAGAACTAATATTTGGGACCCAATGTTCTTTGAGGTAAAATTAACTGCTGCTAGGAAAAAACCATGCATTGTGCAATTTCCTCCCCAAGAAAATTTGCCACACCTGCTCTACTGTGATCTTAAAGTGTGCTTATATGCAATTTTATTTGTACTGATATTTTAGTGGTTTAATGAGAATGGCATGCCAATGGACCTATAAGGAAAATCACGGTCTGTTTTGTTACTGTATTTCAGTGGCTGGACTCTGGAAAATAGGCTGGGGAGCTAAACCTGTTATGTGTATTATGTGCCTTCTCTGTTGCAGCTATGCAGAACTCTAGGATCAGATGGAGTGAATAATTAATGCCTTCTCAACACAAGAATACTGCACAAGAAAAACATTGTTTTTCCTCGTTGTGATCACTCTGACTTATACTGTCAGTGAACTCAGCTGTACAGTAATCAAGTCTGTTAGGAACTGAGAATGCAATTTTAGTCTTTTTTTTTTTTAACCAACACATCGGGTCAGTCCATCCCTGTCAGAACTGCTGCATGAAACAATCACCTGGGTGCCTTTCTAGCTGTCATTCCTTGGCTGAACTGATGTGTAAGGCTGAAAATCAAACTCATTCAACCATAACAGTGACAGCAGTGGCAAGCAGCCTCAGGGTCAGGGAAACTATCTGGAGTTTACTACATGCTTCTGCTAAGCACTTCTGCTGCCCTGTATTGCTCCATCTAATTTAGGGCTGTACACATCAAACATGCTGTTTTGTTTTGCTTGACTGGCCTTACTGTCTTTGGCTTTCCTCAGAACTCTGTCATTTGTTAAAGGAGCTGTTTATCCTTTTGGTGTCAGTGCATGGCAGTATAGTTTCAGATTGACTCCTTTACACGGCATTGATTGCACACAGTTCATCACTGGGGCGCATGCCATGGGAAGTATTTACAGATGTGTTTGCTTGTTCAACATCGATTGCATACAGTTAGTCTTTATTTGGGTTTAGTAGTGGCTGGGGTTTTTTTGTTTTTGTTTTTAAATCAATGGACTTTTAAATCAATGGACTTCTCATCTTGCAGTAAATCAGCTTTGGAGCCTAACACCTTTTACTTTGCTCTGATCGGTTTCATTTAAAGCATGGAATTTACAGGATGTGGCCACAGCATTTGTCATGGGGGCTCTTCCTCACCACTCTCTTGACCAGCTGACAGTGACCAGCTGACCTGTGCACCCTCAGACTTCTAGGAGCTTAAAGCCCAAGGTAGTTGGGGAAGAGGAACTTCAAGTAGAATTGATGCCTAGGAAAGTAAGTTAGCTTCCTACTGAACAGAAAGATGCACTCTTTCTTACCATTGTGGCTAATCAGAGGGGGGCTGAACAGAGTATGTTTTAAAGTAAATGGTAGCCATAATTGGTAACTCATAAGCTGCACCACTCACATAAATAAACACCCTCCCAATGAATTATATTCTATTTAAAGGGAAAAGCAAGTTTTGAGGTAAAAGAAATATCTTTGGTAAGTTTTTTAAAATTGTTTTAGTATTTTAAATTGCTGTTGTTCTGAAATGTGATAGGGCTTTATAATTAAAAGTGCAATAAATATAAAAAATCCATTTATTACTCCTGTTGTAGATTTCAGATTGCATGCTTCTGCTTCCCAATGCTTATTCCAAGTTAAGTAAATCATGTTTAGTCAGGCTTTCTATGAAACCAGAGATATTAAAACTGTTCAGGTTGTATTCAGCTTTGAAAGTCTTCTTGAGCCATACTATCTATTATATCTGAAAGTTCCAATGTTCTACGACTTAACCAAGAAAGATACTATTGTATTGACACATTAATGGGACATTTTAGATCCAATCCAAGAAGAAACCAAAGATTATTAAACTTTAAATGCAATCCAAATACCAAGTCCAAATAACAGTAAAATAGATCTCTGAAAAAAATATTTCTATTTCCTGGGAATTTTCTCAACTTGAGTTTACTGCCATTGCCACCCTAGTCAGAATGAAGAGGCAGACACCAAGTTGGATCTAAGGGCCACTTTATTAACTAATATACATACAATAACAACAGCGGCAAGGGCCTAAAGCGGTACAGGTCAAGCCACGGGGTCCCTGGGAACCGCCGCCTTGACCTGTCTGGGCGAGCCCTGAAGCCCCGGGTGTGACCCATCCATCAGATGGTGCGGACCCGGCCGGCCAGGCAACGTGGTCACCCCCCTTTTAAGCTCCTAGCACCTCAGCCGTATAGCAGTGAGGGAAGGACTCGCAAGCTGGGGTTTCCAAAGGCAGCCTGTCCTGCCACTGGCAGCCGTCAAAGCAGTACCAGTCCCTCAGGCAGGCCCCTCTTCCCGCTAAGGGGGAAGCGCCAAGAGTGCTCACTGGACCGCACCTTATCTAACCCAAAACCTGCCATGACCCAACTAACCAGCACCACCCTAAGCCAATACCTCAATCCCAAACATCGGTGCAAGGTAGGTGAACCCCCCCCTTTCCAGTTTGCCAATCAAGAAAAGGAGGAAAAAATTCCTACCTGGCTCTGACAAGAGCAGCCGGCTAATCCTGCACCAATACAGGGAGAGGAGGGTGGGCCGAGCAACTAGATGCGACTGAGGCTGGGCCAGGGCAGCGCAGCCTGTAAGGCTCCTGCTCTGCCCCACCCAGCCAGCACCAAACATGGAAGGAGGGTGGGATTGGTGCTGCCTCCCTCCTTCCAGCACGGCAATAATGGCACCCAGCTTAACGGCCTCTATGCCTGCCGGGTAAGTGCCGCATTGCCACCCTAGTTGGAATGAAGAGGCAGACACCAAGTTGGATCTAAGGGCCACTTTTTAAAAAACTAATATACATACAATAACAACAGCGGCAAGGGCCTAAAGCGGTACAGGTCAAGCCATGGGGTCCCTGGGAACCACCGCCTTGACCTGTCTGGGTGAGCCCCAAAGCCCCGGGTGCAACCCATCCATCGGATGGCGCGGACTCGGCCAGCCAGGCAACGTGGTCTCCCCCCTTTTAAGCTCCTAGCACCTCAGCTGTATAACAGTGAGGGAAGGACTCGAAAGCTGGGGTTTCCAAAGGCAGCCTGCTCTGCCACTGGCAGCCGTCAAAGCAGTACCAGTCCCTCAGGTAGGCCCCTCTTCCCACTAAGGGGGAAGCGCCAAGGGTGCTCACCGGCCCGCACCTCATCTAACCTCAAACCTGCCAATGCCAAGGACAAGCCTCTGCTTAGGCCCTGGCACCCCACTGGTAACCCAAGGCTAACTCGAGCCCTTGCCGCAAGTCATCCAAAAATATTTGATTGCCCGCTTCGGATAGGTGCACTCCATCACCTCTGTAGAGGCTGGGCACGCCAGCCCTGATCCGGGGATGAGGCAAATATACTCCCAACCCCCCTTCCAAGGCCTTCTGAATGGCCCGATTGGCCTTCATCCGAGCCCATTCAATGGCCTGACGGCTCCCAGCCTCCCTCCAAACCAAACGAGGAATCATTGCCAACCATATTATCAGCACCCCCGGCCAACGCCTCTCAATAAGGCGCAGATCAGACCGTGCCTGTGCAGACAGAGCCTTGCCCTGCATCATCCCTAAATCATTGCCACCCAAATGTATAACCAGGATATGGGAGGGCATATGCCACCCCATTCCAAATAGCAAAGGCAACAGGCCCGACCATCTGAGGCCACGGCGACCTTGCCATTCAACCACGGCCTTTTCGCTCAATCCCAGCTGGGACCCTACCAACATCTGTCTCGCTTGATGGGCAGCCCAAAAAACATAACTGTGCCCGCAGATCAGGATCCGCTGCTTGCCACCGCGTACCCCAGGACCTAAGAAAACAATCAATTAACAACGTTCAACATGGGAAAGAGGACGTACATAAGAATGGTAGGCAATGGATTTCCACCTACCCACCTGTTGAATTACCTGCGCCGGATACCCCATAGCTGCCGTGGTTGACACGGCCCCAATCCAAAATTGACTCCACTTAAACCTAACCTGGACAAAGCACGCTTTGTCACCACCCAAAACTGGTAACAGGTGAGAGGAGCACCATCCCGGTGTAAAAACAGACAACCCTCCTCACCTCCTCGCACCTTCCAATACATGTGCAAAGCCCTAACCGGGCATAAATCTGCCTCGGCACAGGAACCCAGCCTAACAACAGTCCCTTTTCACCTTTGGTCCGTCTTGGACCAGTGGATTGTAAGGGCGACAGTATCCCCCTCGAATGACAGGTCCCTAGCCATCAGAGCACAACCCGAGGGATCCTTAGCCGACTGAGCCACGAGTTCACTGATCCTCAAGGCCCCCAAAAAGGCCATCAAGGCTGCCGCATGAAAAAGCGTCGCCTCGTAACGAGAGCTACAAACCTCCTTCCACATATCCTTCAGTCCTCTAAGGACTGCCGGGGATATGGGTTCATGGGAATCAATGCCCCTGGCACTCTCTCTGGCCCAACCTTCTAACATCTTCCTCACCCAGAAATTGCCCCTTGCCTCAGGCAATCCCCGGGCTTTGCTAATGAAGGACAATGCTGCCAACTGGCCCCGAATGGACCTAACAGCCATCCCCCTACCTTTTTGCCATATACAAAATTGGAGAACATGCTCCACCGGTACTGGCCAACTATCAACCAAACCCGCTGCCTTCCTGAACTCTCCCAACTTGCCTACCACTCTCCGGTATGCTCTTCTCGTGCTGGGTGCAATGGCTACTTGAATAGCTCGATACACTTCAGCCTCCCAAGTTGCCACAGCTCCAGTGGCATCCGTGCCGGTTGCCAATTGGCCTCCGGAGCAAGGCTCCAAAAATGTTCCATCTGTAGGCGAGACAAAGTGTCTGCCAGACCATTGTTCACCGCAGGAACGTGCTTGGCTCTAAACAAAATATTCCGCTGAAGGCACAACAAAGTAAACTCCCTCACTAACTGCATTACTCTGGGGGATTTGGAGGTCAGCGAGTTAACCACTTGTACCACTGCCTGGTTATCACACCAGAAGTGGACGGTGTGATTGGCCAGCTCGTGACCCCACAAGCGAACAGCCACCAATATTGGAAAAAATTCCAAAAAGGTTAGGTCCCGCACCACTGCTGATGTCCGCCAATCTGGCGGCCACCGCTCTGCGCACCAATGTCTCTGGAAGTAAACTCCGAAGCCAGTGGACCCTGATGCATCTGATGTCACTTGGAGTTCAGCCTCAAGCAATAACTCCTCACGCCAAAGAGAAACCCCATTAAATTCAGCAAGGAATGTCTCCCAGACAGCTAAATGGGCTTGCATGCCCCTGGTCACTCTCAACCTGTGATGAGGAGCTCTCAAGCGGGACATAGCATTGCATAAGCGATGCAGAAAGGCCCGCCCTGGCACCACTGCCTTGCAGGCGAAATTGAGATAACCCACGAGCTGCTGCAGCTCTACCAGGGATGACTTGCGCTGATACATAAACCTACCCACATGAGCCTTAAGCTCATTAACCTTAACCATTGGCAAACAAAATAATTGCTGAATGGTTTCTAACTCAATACCCAAAAATGTCAGCACCTGGGAAGGCCCTTCGATCTTCTCCTGTGCCAATGGTACTCCCAGATCCTCCGCTAGTGCCGTAAATGTGGCCATAAGCTTAGCACACTGACCCGACCCCACCAGCCCGACGAACAAAAAGTCATCTAAATAATGTGCCATGTCGCGACTGGCAGCCCTACGCTGCACCTCCCACTCAAGGAAGGTACTCAAGCGCTCAAAGGCTGCACACAAAATGGAGCAGCCCATCGGCAGGGCCCTATTCATATAAAACTCCCCATTAAACGCAAAGCCCAAAAGCTCAAAATCATCAGGGTGGACAGGAAGAAGATGAAAGGCAGACTTTATGTCGCACTTCGCTATCTCAGCCCCCACCCTGCACCTATGAACAACCTTGACAGCCTGGTCAAATGAGGTGTACCACACCGAACATAAGTGCTTGGGTATAGCGTCATTCACTGATTCCCCCCTGGGAAATGACAGGTGGTGTATCAGGTGGAACTCCCCCGCCACCTTTTTTGGCACCACACCCAATGGGGAAACCCTAAAGTTTGGGGTTGGAGGGGCAGCAAACAGCCCCAAACCACGTCCCTCAGCGCACTCCTTATCTATCTTTTTCTTAACTATGTCCTCTTTCCCTAAGACTGATCGTAAATTGTCAGCCATGTATGGGGCCCGGGTGCCCCGAAAAGGGATTCTAAAACCTTCCATAAACCCTTGAAATAAATAAACTGCATCATCCTGTTTGGGGTAACTACGCAACAGCCGCCTAAGGACCTTCAATTTTACCAGGCTGGGACCCTTTACCAGGGGGGTGCTGACCACCCACCCCACCACCTCCTGACTTCTTACCACCCCATCCCTGCTTAACCCTGGAGCAAGAGTTATATGGGTGGGATCCCCCGCAGGAAGGACACTCATGCCGGAAGCGGCATGGCTTCCGCATGCACGAACCCTTATACGCAAACTCCCAGCACAGAAGCTGGGGTTGAACTGGCTGACCTGCAACACTGTGGGAGCTTTGAGCTTGTGAAGAGCGATGCACCACATGCCCGCTGTCAGACCTGTCCCCCAAATTCGGCTTAGCAGGGGACATGACATGAAGCCACAACTCCATGCAGCACCCGAGAAGCCCATATACCCCTTAAAGATAATATCCAAATACTGAAATAACTGCACAGCCCTGCTGGGCTGTGCTCTGGCAATGACCCCAGCATATATCAAAAAGCCGGGTAGCCAATTATTCCAGGTCCTGTGCAACCCACCTCCGCTTAAGCCGTTCCTTCTCTCTATCATCCATTTCATCCTTACTTTTCTTCTCCAGCTCCCTAAAGAGCAGAGAGAAAACGTCCACATGCTCCCCCTTTAGAATTTTGTCCCTGGTAGCCTGCGTTAAGTGATCCCCTAATAGCAAGGTCGTGTCCCCAAAAGGCATGGCATTAAAGGGGACCTGGCCGTAGGCTAACGCTGGATGAGAGTAAAAACCCCACGGGCTCCCGGGGTATCCTGGCCATCCCATAGGCAAACCAGGGAATGGAGATACTCCTCCTCCGCCCCAAGATGTAGAAGCTGAAGGCATTTGCTGGGAGGGTAGCCCCACTCCTAGGGCCGACTACGCCGCTTGACTACCTCCAGCCATTGTCCCAGTAAAGGGGGTGTAACTCCCTTGTGCCAAGGCCAGCGTCAAACCTGTTGCCACCTGGCCCCATGGCCCCCAAGGCCAAGGACCGCCTGCCTGTGGTGTGGTGTCCTTACCTCCAACATCCACCGGCTCAACAGCCACTGCTGCCACAGGGGATGAGTCCTCAGGCCACTCCTGCTCCACGTCCACTGCTGGTTCCTGAGGCTCCATGCCGGTTGCACGTGTCCCACTGCTACTTTCGCCTGTTGCTCCTCCAGCTGCGCCCTCCAAAAGAGACAAATGCTGCAAAATGTCCCTGTTAATTGCATTTCTGGAAGCATGCCTAATAGGCCGCACAGTATCCACCCCCTGAGCTGCTTCCCCCAAAGGGGCTTTAGCCTGCTCCAAAACCACCAGATGCTTCACAATATCCTGCTGGTCAATTGAGGCATCCTCATCTGAGGAAGACAAAGCAGAGTAGGGCTGTTTAGAAGCCAACTTCCCTGCAGGCCGCTTCCCCTTGGAGGGAGCCTTGCCTTTTTTAGGAGGCATGCTAACAATTACTATATGGCCACCGATGGGAAGCCTTCTCAACTAGCCTATCCCAAAATGGCCACCTGGCTAGAAGGCCTGCACAAAATGGCTGCCACTGATCAGCACCACAACACCAACCCCAGGCACTCAAAACTATGCTTGCCAATATTGCCGGGCCTTATAAGGAATGGAGGGATTGGGGGGGGGTGCTGAAAAAGGACTAAGCCCAAACCCCCAAGCAATACTCGAGGGGGGTGGTGGAGAAATAACAACACCCGCTTGATAATCCAAGCAATACTGCCCAACCATGCCAGTCCCAAATGTTGGCCAAACACTCGGCCCTACAGATGCAGGGCCTCTCTTTTCCAGCCGCCTCGACCTTAGGCCGAATGGGCGGCCAAAAACAGCCAAAAAAGGGGGGGTCACCTTTAAAGAAGGCCACCCCTGCACACGCCGCCCGTCTCCCCTGCTACGCTGCCCCCTGAGCAGCAAGGCCCAGGCCCGCACACGCGCTGGCTTCCTTCCCCCGTGCCTCCCGAGGCGCCACAACAGCAGAGGCCAAAGCCACTGCCGGAGCCTTGTGCTGCCTCCTGCACCTGCGCCGGCTCCCTCCCCCACGCCTCTAATGGAGCCTCAACTGCCTGACCCGCGGAGGCAGAAGCCGCCGCACAAGCCTTGTGCTGCTGCCTGCACGTGCTCCGGCTCCCACCCCCGCGCCTCTAACGGCGCCTCAAACCACGGAGACCACAGCTGCAGCCCAAAGCCTGTGCAGCCGCTGCCTCCAGAAGCCTTGTGCCGCTGCCGCCGCTCCAGGTGCCTAGCCGCGCCGCTGCCTCGTCCTGTGCTGCTGCTGCCTGAAGACACGCTGCGCCGCTGAAGACGAGTCGCTGCCGCTGCTGCCGCGCCCGAGTTGCTCGGAGGTAGATGCCTCTACCCTCGCCGAGCAACTAGAAGCGACTGAGACTGGGCCAGGGCAGCGCAGCCTGTAAGGCTCCTGCTCTGCCCCGCCCAGCCAGCACCAAACATGGAAGGAGGGTGGGATTGGTGCTGCCTCCCTCCTTCCAGCGCAGCAATAACGGCACCCGACTTAACAGCCTCTCTGCCTGCCGGGTAAGTGCTGCATTACCATCAAAAGCATTAATGTCTAATGAATACAGGCATACAGTTCTTAGAAAGACCTGAGTGGAAAGTGAAACACGCTCCTGGCAACAATATGCAAAGCAGTGCTGAATGAACAGCATTATAGCCAGTTATAATAATGGGAAGAAAACATTTGTGATTTGTTCCCAAAAATGGGGAAAAAATCCAGCAACAAGCTGGAGTTTAAATGAGTTTAAACATGTATGGTTAGAATAATTAAAATACATAGAATATTGCAGTTTCAGGATAGAGTCCCTCCCAATCTTTCTGATAAAAAGATATATATTGTGATAGATAAATTAATCCAAATGAGTTACCCTTATTAAATACCCATCACGGATCACAGTCCATTCTGCTATGTGAAATCAACTCCATCAAGGCAAAAGGACAATCCCAAACGTTCCTATTGGTTGACCAAGCATTGGGAGATTCTCTTCATTTGAATTTCTCTCTGGATTTTAGAATGCTTGTTCTGAAGTAAAACCAGTGCTTTAGGAATCTTCCTTTGGTGCATTAATGAATGTGGTACAGTGTACAGTATATGTAGTTTATGGCACAAAAAGAAACAATGAAAACAGGGAGACTGAAAATGCTTACAATGAAAACCTAAGAAAATAAAAAGAAATGAAAAAGTACGTACTTGTACATTCCTGTATGAAGATCTGATATTCTTGTTAAGCAAGTGAATAAAGCTGCAGTTTATTTTATAAATACTATTGAAGATTTTGTTTTTGCTATGATCAAAAGATATAACAGTTTGCCAACTGATTAAACTGAAGCACTTGGTGTTAATTCATAAAATTAGGATACATGCAAGCTGGCCATTAAAATGTACTGCCCATGTCAGATGACATGTAAATGTTTCAGATTCCTAAGAGTACAATCCTAAGGACACTTTCCTAGGAGTTAGAGCTGAACTCGATAAGACGAATTACATGAGGCTATGTGAGTGTCTAGAATCATGTCTGTTCTTACCTGCCCATGTCCATTTTATCCCGGGTGAACATGTGTCCTGTAGCCCTAGTCCGTGCATGTGTCAGGTTACTAGTGTAGTTGCAGTTGTAAGTGTCCGTGGTCATAATCACTGAGTCGCCATTGCAGAGCGTCAATTTTGGGTGACTTCAACTTCCCTCTCCCCTCTTTTTGCCTTTAGGTCCAACTTACACCCAAACTGTTTTGCTTTTAATCTGGCATGTTTTAAATTCTCTCATTTTCTAGTTGATGCTGCTGCCTCCCTAATCCTCCTTCCTGCATCGTCCTTCCCTTTTAACTTCCTCCTCCTCTCCATGCAGCATCTTCAGTTGGAATAAGGAGGAGATGGGAAGAAAGATCGTGGCAACACGATTAAGCATCTGAGCAAAAGTTAAGAAACATGTCCGATACATGAACGTGAAAAGGATGGGGTTGGGGTACTTATTCTCCAGTTCAGCTTGGCAATACAGAACAAATTGGGTAAAATTTGGCCATTGTTTCCAATAAGAAATGTGATGTGGGGCTTTCCAGGGGTCTGTGCGGAAGCCACGATCCATGTGTTTCTGCAGCTGCTGTCAGTTTTTCCCCACAATAGGAACAAATGGGGTAGCTGGAGGCATCTTCTTTGGGGGGCCAAAAAATGGCTCCTCAATGTCCCTGAAACTTTGGGGGGGGGGCTTGAAATGGGGGGGGGTCTTTACAGTTAGCAGTAGGTCCCCTGAAAAATTTGTAGATTTATTTTGCAAAATGCCACCTCATCCCACTGGATAGTTCCCATAGTTTTCCCCATAGGGAATAATGGAGATGGCTGGGGACAAACAGGCAGGAAAGAGTTGGCTCCTGCTGATAGCAAGAAACAATGCTGCAGCTCCCTAAGTGGGGATTCCCCACCTCCTTTTACATAGATGCCCACCCCCTTCCTGGTGGGCCGAGCTGCCAAATCTCAACAGAAGTGTGGAACAGCTGTTTTTATGCCCCCCCCCCCAGGAAACCCAGCGGGTTTTTTCCCCATATGTCCAATGGAGTAAACAAATCTCCTTCTCAGAAAAGCTACAGAGAAAGGTTTGAGCATGTTCAAAGAGAAGGTGCGTCATGGGATATCATCCCTCGTCTGGAAGAAATGGGAAGAAACCCATGCTAGTCCAAACATGGGGACTGAGTGCAGACTGACCGGGGGGGGGGTTAAGTGAACAGGAAAGCAATGGGGAACCGCGTGTAAGTGAGTTCACATACTGTATGCGTGTGATTCATCTTGTATAGTTTGGCTCTTAGCCCCCCACTGAATAAATCTGAAGAGAATTCTGAGTAGACTTGCTTAGGATTGCTCTCTAAGTGTCATCATAATGATTGTGTAACAATAATATTCTGCAAATCCATCCAGATTGAAATTGTGTGGTGTCATTGACCTTTGCCAGATCTAAAGATTTGGTGCAAACTAAAGTTAAACCCGTAAGTTTCATTGAAATAAAACAACCAATTAATGACAATGGAACTTAACTGTGTCTCACTTTTCTTTGGAATTGTGACTATTAGAAGGAAGCATGTTCTGTTAAAATAAATGAGCCTCATTTCTATGCCATAGCTGCAATCTAAATGTATGCAGGGCTCCCATATACAATCAGAATTCTACATCTGCAGAACTTGCCCTATTTTCTCTTCTAGAGTGGAGATGCTTTTAGCATGTGTGGTGATTGCTCATTGTGCATGCAGAACATTAATCTATTTATAGACGAGAATGGAACAAGCTGTGAACATACAAAGTTCCAACTGAACACTGTTAACTTTGGGATTATGGCCCTAATGATTTCATTGAAGTTGTATCATGTAATCTAGAAACAGATAGTGTGCCTCTAAACTTCAGCCAGAGATACTGTACTTAGCAACTAATGGTGCAAGCCTAGGCAGAGTTACTCCTTTCTAAATTCATGGACTGTATTCATTTTGAATGGTATAATTTGGTTTAGAATTGCCCTTTTAGGCATATATCAGTTCAACAGCAAAATTTTCAGAATTGCAAATCAATTTAACTCTGCAATTAGTGCTAGAGATTGGCCCATATAGGGCATGAGTGCAAGTTCACGTAAAAACATCCAAAATCACAGCCTGTCATTTAAGAAACCTTGCTGGAACAAGAATGATCATATTATTTCTGTCTAATTCTAAAACTAGCTGGATCTGAACAAATCAAGATATATTTTAGAAGTATTCAAGCCAAAAAATAAACTGACATTTATTGGATTTATTGGATTTGGATCATCAAGCAGAGACAGTTCCAGGTTTTTATGATACTTAGGAAAAAATGCTGCAGTCAGCTACTCCATTGCTCCCTAATCTTTTTCTTTATCTCACACCAACCTTTTGCACACAGCAGCCCTTTTCTGTGGAAGCTCTGGTATCTCTGTGGCTTGGCAATAGGGCTTCAAGATAGTTGGTTTCCCTGCATTTGCCCTTGCCCAGTCCCTGTGGCGGCTATTGATCCCAATGTCACTTGGTGAAATTTTTTAAAAAGTTATATTCATTCAGATATACCATTATATTGACATATTAATTACTGCCAGAAACCCCCTCAAAAAGCCTCCCAGTGGGTGTAAGGGGCGGGGAGTGAAAATGTCTGCTTTGTGAGCAAGAATGAGGACAAATCTGGACTGTCCTACTCCCATGGCTGCTTGCCTCATTTTGCTGTGACATTTCCCCCCAAAATTCAGAAATTGCTAACCTGAGACTATGTCTTAGAAGAAAATGGGTGAAGTTAGGTTCAGATGGTAAGCGTTTTAATGATCTGTGGGCTAGCACAGGAATGTGTTTACCAGAGCTGATTAGGAACATCTGTGGAACAGTTTCTAGGTTCCCTAGAGATTCGACCTTGAAGAGATTGTTCTCAAGAGGACTCTGTGCTTAACTCCCTAGATTTCACACAGCTGCAATGCCAATTAATGGCTTAGCCCTGATTAGTTCCTGTGTTGCTGGGTAATTCAGTGAGGCCTCAAAAGATGGCTTCTCAGTTGATTCACTGATGATGCAAAGTGCAAGAAAAAGTTGAAAGCTGAAATCTATTTTATCATCCTTAGCACGTCTTTATGCTGAATCAGCCAAGTACAAGAGAGATGGCACATTTTGTGATGGATGGGTGAGATATGCAACTATGGAAACTATCTAGAGATGCTTAGTTAGCTAGCTTTTAAGTTCAGATAGATAGGTTTTAGTATTCAGCAACAGTAAGAATTTCTTATTTTATTGCTTGTTGCCTGAATACAATGCTTCATATTTTGTGGAGACACTCCTTAACTAATAAACATATCTTTTATTAAGCTGAAGTTTGGAAATCATATCTTGTACATGGGTACACCCCAGAAATGGACTGGAGATTAGGAAGAATGGTCTTTGAGAAAGGAAGAGCTTCCAGACTCACATGTAACTCAAACTGCATTGTCTGCCTGGATTCTGGAGTGGCTGTGGTTCAGTGCTCAGAACTGGGAGGTGCGAGTTGTGGGATTGTGCAAACATGTTCAGGAAAGGTTGCAGAAAACAATAGGAAAATCCAAATTGGGAAGTGGGGAAAGCCACTTCCTGACTGACCACACACACATATACACGCACTTTCACATATAACCTTGATGGATCTTCCTTGCAGTTTAAACAGCCTGTTAAGTCATCATCACCTTACCACAAAGCAGTGAAGGAGTGAGGGTGTCTGCTGGGTTCAGATGCTGCCCAGTCTATTCCAATTTCTATATTGTTGATAATAGAGATCAGGCTCTGAATTCAGGCATGTCCTTTGAACTGCAGAGCATGTTTAGAAGGTAAAAACTAAGGGTGTGTCCAAAAAAACTGGAGAAATTCAGTTCAGTAATACCAAACTAGAAAAAAAATGGTAATCCTCAAATGCTGAACAGATTTGTAGTTCTGTTAGGTAATACAAAGAAATTTTGGTGTAATTTGGCCATGGTTTCCTAGTCTCTACAAGTAATGAATGACAAACTCCCAAATTCTCTTGGAGCCTAGCCTGGCTCCAACGGAGCCAGAGCAAAGGTCAGCAGGAGCCTCGTTAAATGTCATTATGAGTGGCCTATTTATCTATAGAATTTGAATAAAACACACCTGAACCCTTCTTAATTTCTACACAAGCTTATTAAAAGGAGGGGGGTCTCTGTTGGTCCCTAAAAGCTTCAATTTAATTTTGCTTACAAGACCTATATGATGGACTCCCCCACTCTGTGGCATACTTTCCCACCAAAATCCAAGTTTTCTTGCTGTGGCTGAGCAGCCTCCAGATAGTGTGTCTCTGAGTATGCTTACAAAGTTCTTTTTGTCCTTCCCTGACAACCAGTTATAGTTTGGGCTATTTAGCCTAGCCCAGAAACTAGATAGGAGAGAATCCTGGGCTCTCTTCCTCTTTATATGAACTGGAACTTACTACTCTCTCATTCTGCCACCCCCGCCCCCCAGTTCTATCTTGGCTGTGTAAATGGATATCAATTTGTACTCACTTTTATACTTTGACTTATCTACTGAAAGTCCTCCTTAAGACAATATTGTCATAGTTAGGGCAAACACTATCTTTTTCATCAGTTCATAGGGGTACTAGTCTGACTCTCCTTGTCAGACTCCAAACTCTCAACTAACTCAAATACCAAATTAAACTAAATTAATTCAGTAACCTTCCATTTGGGAATAATGAATTTGATTTGGTATTCCCAGGTCTGTAATCCTGAATTTCACTAAATCAAGTGAAATTTGGCAATTTAAAGGGATTATCTAACCCGAATTGTACATCCCTAGGTAAAACAGTGGTGATGGTGGTTATTACCCACTGGTATTTTAGCCACCATTAACCTGATCTCTACTGTGGGTATCTCATCTTAGGTATATTAAGACTTTTTTTAACAGTATTTCAGCAGCTTCTTCCCTGACTCCAGAAGGAACAGTTTTAATTCTCTTCCAGAGAAAATGTTTCCATCATCTCATGTTTTTATCATAAAAGATACCTTATTATCTTGCATGTATAATTTATAGGCAAACACATTATAAACAAATATATTTAAATGAAGGCATTAAACTAATAGTTGGAGCTAACTTTCATGTACTGAGCATAAAATAATGTCTTTAAAGCACAAATCTTTTCACTAAGATGATATATCGTTAGAAACTGATAAATTATAGCCTTTTTTCTTCTTATAATTGCTGCATTAATTACAGATGACAGCCAAAGTTTTAAATAACAGTATACATCATATTTTTAGGTACATTGATATCATCCTTACATGATTTGACTAATTTTCCAAATGCACAAAATGACTTTCCTCTTTTCTAAATGGCAATCAAACATTACATACATCTAGAACACAATACTTTCCCATTTAGATGTCAAAACACAGTCTTCTAATGTACAGAGAGAGATTTATTTTTTCTGTTTTTAGCCTTGAAGAATAAAAATTTGCTTGTCTTGAAAACAGAATAGTGATTAAAGTGAACAAACGACAATATTGAAAGACTGGCACCACAAATGGAACTGCAGAACTGTGAATAGGTGGATGGACTTTCTTTGGAAATCTGCCTCTTAGAGTCCAGAAGTTGAAATTGGAAACAAAATGCCATTGAGGTTTCAGATAATGGCATTTTATGTGGCTTAAAAAACAAAAAAACATTACCCTTTAGTGCATAAAGGAAATCAACAAAAATACAAAGAAGAGATTAATATTAGCCAGCCTACTGCCTGATTTTCCATGTAGTGTTACTCTTTTTACTTGATACTTTCTCTGTGTTCTTGTAAGACAAGTGTAAAGTGTTTTACACAGGGGTTTGCAAAATGAAACAAAGGCACTAGAAATATACCTAGAATGGTGAACCAAATCCAGGAAACCAAATTATAACAACATCCTCCCACCAAAAAATTTGTGTGTTTCAGTTCGGTTCTTACGTTGTAGCAGCAGCAGCAACAGTCAAGCACTGGGCCCGCATGTAAGTACCAATCAGTGTGAGTTGGTTTCCTGTAGACCTTGTGACCTAACTGAAAGTTTGCTTTGTGGATGACCAAGGTATCCAGGAATGGGAGTTTTCCCTCTATTTCTTTCTTACACAAAAACTCCAATCACCACCCCTGACAGAAAAGAGGCATAATGAAAACATTAGTGGATCGTGCAAGACGGATATGTGAGCCGCACTTTCTCAATGAGGAAATTAATAATCTAAACCACGCACTTCAGGCAAATGGCTACTCCAGAAATGAAATCCGAAGAGCAATCAAACCCAGGATGAATCAAACAACCAAGGAAAAACAGTCTCCTACAGGAAAAGTGTTTTTGCCATATATCAAAGGAATTACTGATAAGATGGGAAAGCTTATGAAAAAGCATAACCTTCAAGTAGTATTCAGACCCACCCGAAAAATACAACAGATGCTACGATCAGCAAAAGACAGCAGAGACCCCCTCACCTCTGCAGGAGTATACCGTATACCCTGCAGCTGTGGACAAGTGTACATTGGGACCACAAAGCGTAGCATCCAGACAAGAATAAAAGAACATGAAAGACACTGCAGACTTGGACAACCTGAAAAATCAGCAGTGGCTGAACATAGCCTAACGCAAACAGGGCGCAGTATCTTATTCCAGGACACTAAAATACTGGACAACACTTCCAACTACTTTGTCAGACTGCACAGGGAAGCCATTGAAATTCACAAGCATAAGCAAAACTTCAACAGGAAAAAAGAAACCTTAAGAATGAACAGAGCATGGTTTCCAGTTCTGAAAAACACCAGGCTAACAAAACACTCTACACCCGACAATAGCCCTGCGGAGAAGATTAGCACATCAAGCACCAATCCATATGCAAAAGAACCTCCTCAGGATACAGTGAAGCCTCCCGCCATTAGCATTCCACACCCTGGGAAACTCTTACAGGATGACTCAGCTCAACCCCACCCCTCCTGAGTAGATATAAATGACCTGCCAACACCTTTTCCACACTGTGACACTGAGAGATCTCTGTCTTTTGGTGCTACACCTCTGAAGATGCCAGCCACAGCTGCTGGCAAAACATCAGGAACTACAATGCCAAGACCACGGCAATACAGCCCGGAAAACCCACAACAACCATATTGAACAATCTTAAGCCAACAAACAAACATCTTAAATAAATTATTAATACAGTTCCTGTCTTCACAAGATAGGTCTGCATCGTATAACTTAAGTACTTTGTTCACCCAATTTAAAACAGATAACTCTAGGAGGAACTCTGTGGGGATCTGTGAAGTCCCCATAGCAGGTTGGGGTGGAGCATCTGGCACCACCATTTCTAGAAAGTGCTATTTTCCCCTGCTTTCAAAGATGATAGCATCTCTAAGAACATGGGTATTCCCACAGTATTTTGTTAATAGCCACAACGAAATGACAGAGGGAAATGCATTCTCTATGGCTGACAGGCTTTTTCAAATCCCACATCCCCAATTTCCTGTTATTTGCAGATTGTTATAAAATTAAACTTATAACAAAATTTTTCTGTGACCTTGTTGGTGGTTTAATTTGATTACCATTTGTAATCTCTATTATATATTGAATATAATTCAAGAACAGGTATAATCAGATAACTGTAATATAAAATAATATACATTTGGCATAAGAGTCCTATGGTCTTCTTTCTGTGATGGCAATTGTTAAAAGAACAAAAGATAGCAAATCAGAATCTATTAGTGCTGTGGTGTTTGTGATGATAATTATGAGAATAATGATAAATGGCAGGTAGTGCAATTTCTATCTGTTCTGATTGCAATCTGAATATTGTACTCTTGATTCCATATAAGAGAATCACGGTGAGTGTGATGCAGAAATATCTACATATGAGAACAGATGCATAAGATACCTACTGATGCCTTACCTCACATATCTAGTCACATGGACTTAGCTTTCCTATAGAATGAAAATCGAAGACTCTTATTTGCAAAATGTACCATATTCGGTTTTGCCAGATCATACTCATAGCAAGCCATCATATTGGAAACTGTTGCACTGGAGCAGAAACATTTTTTCAAGCAATTTTCTGCTTTAACGAAGAAACTCACATTACAAGCTGGCTCATAGGTTTTCAAGCTTCATGGTAACACCATGAGATTTATTAAAGATGATGTGGAGCTTCCCATACTTTTCCCCCTTCTCATTTTAAATAGAAACAATTTTCTGACAAACCTGTAATTGGATAGTCTGCACTCTGGCTAAATTTCACTTCAGTTGACTGGTTTAATAACCCTTATTGTAACAAAAAAAAAAACCCAAAAGCTACCGTGAGGTCAAAAGGATGAGTGAGCAACACTTGTGTGGTTTCAGTGAAAACAGATCATGTAGCAATAAGTCTTACTTCTACTTAATAACCAGTGAAAGCTATTTTTCATTGTAAATGTTTGGTTCGCTTGGTATTGTGACTTTTTATATGAAGCCAATGAAACTTAATTCAGCTGTGTGATTTCTACTTGAAATATTGCAGTGAATCAGTGGAATATTGCAATGGAGTAACTTGATCAGTGTTTTCCAAATTCAGGGTTCATAGGCATCTGAAATCATTTTAATACATGTCTAGTCGTACCTTAAAAAAACAACTAGATTTCCAGGGTATGAGCTTTCGAGAGTCAAAGTTCCCTTTGTAAGACATCTGATAAAGAGAGCTTTGACTCTCAAAAGCTCATATCTTGGAAATCTAATTGGTCTCTAAGGTGCTACTGGACCCGAATCTTGCTCTTCTACTGCAGACTAACATGGTTACCCTGCTGAATCTCTTTTAATCCAGTAATAAAGTTGTCCCAACCACAACCCATTGAGCAAGACAGCAGGATAGATATTATCATAACACAGAGCCTTGACAAAAACTGATCAATGTTGGCCTAAGAGGCAAAGATAGCCTATCTTCTTCTAAAATCCAGGCTTCAAAGATCTTAATGAAGCTGATGCAATTTCTCTAATAAAGTATTTCACTACCACATAGTCCAGCAGTTATTTACAGGCATAAATTTCTTTATGGCTACTGTTATTGTGTTCATGATGACTATATGTTCCATGATCTTAGTCAATATTCTGCAAGCGTCCAGTTTCACATACTAGCCAGGGTTCTGCTGGATCACATAATGCCATAGAGTCTACCTTCCAAACATGTCATCTCTTCCAGGAGAGAAGGCTGGAGATCACTTCAGAAGAACTCCAGGCCCCACCAGGACATTGGCAACCCACAAAAACAGTTTCAGTTCTAGGATTCTAACTTCTAAATCAAGCATAATTAATACCTTGAAATCATCACTTGTCAATTTATGTATGTGCTATATTTTCCTCATAGAAATAACATTTAGATGGGAAAACTCTATTGTAAGCAATGACCATTTGTGTAAGCATTTGGCCTATTTAGTTAATATGGCAATGATAGTGAGTTACTGGATAGATTATGGGAAGCTGAACTAAGCTCCTTGCTGTGTTTTTTTGTTTGTTTGTTTGGGGCAGTAGCCTTGCTGGGCTGGTTTGGGTGGAAGCCACACCAAAGACTTCCCACTCACTCCCCATTGTAGTAAGCCTCAGGCTGGAAAGGGAGGGGTTCAGAATTGCCTGGATGCTCCTTTTCCTAATGGGTGACTTTTCAGCTCCCCTTTCTCTCTACATTACAATCTCAGGGCCAGGTTTTTAACAAACCCAAACCCAACTTGTCAAAAACCCAAATGTGTGATTTGGCTCTCAGGCATTGGAGCCCAGTGTCCTTAAGACTTTAGCCTTTGTCACTATCATATAAGTTTTGCAGAAGAATGACAAAGGGGTTCAGGGACTGGCAAGGGGTTTGAGGCAGAGAGTCTTTGGGCACTGAACGATGGATTCAAACTTCCTGAAGTGTGATGAAGCTTGAAATTCAGAACTGTAAACTTGTCTTAATATATAATTTTTTAAAAGATGCAATGATCTATATTGACCAATCTATAATATCCTTTGGACACTATGAATTTACTATGCTTACTAGCAATTCACAGGGCGAACTGATTCGCAGTCCTTTCTAGGTAGAAGGATCAAGGATAGAAAGTACATGGTAAATGATGGTCTTATCAGTCAGTGGTTTCGTTGTGGTTTCCAAACTCTTTCAAACAGTAGGACAGTGGCAAGCTGTGATTAATTTATGAGCTTTGCAATTATTCTAATTTTTAACAGGTACGTGATGGACGTTTGCTGCCATAGCAAATAAAGATAAGTAATTGAAATACTTTGGACAACAGCATAGATGTAGCAGAACTAGTGTAAATAGTGATTTGGAATGATGAGGAATGGAGACATCTTTTTCAAACATACTGCTAGAGTAATGGAAAGTAGGGATGTGCATAACAAAACTCCCACACCAAAGGTATACATGTAAATTGCTATTTGAAGTCATTACCTTGACTTTCCAAAATGGTAACAAAAATCCAAAATGCTTGGGAATTATGGAACCTTCTCCCCTAAAGAATCCATGCCCCCCTCCCCCCAGTTCCAGCAATACTGCATGCACTGGTGTTTTGTTTTCATTCTACTGAGTTCCTGGAAAATGGCATTTCTCCCTTCTAATCAAATCCCTGCAATGGAGAGCTGCAAAGAGTGCTCCTAGCTGCCAACTCCTTCACTCCCTTTGAAAGCCTGAGGGTATCTCAGTGGCTGTAGAACTGTGGTGCTCCAATTTATGTGAAGCTTGAGTGGTCTCCTCTCAAGTGGACAGACAGAAGGAGCTACCCTGCAATTTTGGAGTAATTTGCTTGAAAAAGAGCCTCCCCAGACCCTCTGAAGTCACCCATAAGGACTAATAGCTTCAGCTTGGTCATTCTTCAGCTTGGTCATTCTTGCTGCCCTCCCTCACAGAGGCTTTTTCTCTCTGAAAGGTGAGGGCACTCAGTGACCATAGAAATGTAATGCATGCTTCAATTTTCTTGAAAGTTGTGTGGACTTGAACAGACAGGCAGTAGTCACTCCATGGCAATTTCATTTGGTTGAAGAATAGTTTCTCCAGACACACATACCAAGTTTCCTACAGGGAATGATGGAAACATGACAAACCCAGTTTTCAGTGGAATGGTTAAAAAAAATGAAGAGTAGAAATGTAAGAGTAGAAGGTAAAAAGAGTAGGAAAATGAAATAAATGCAGTCTTTAAAAAAATGCTGATGGCTGGCTGGAATTCTGCTAGCCTGCTACCATTTTAGAAATCAGTAGGCAGAGAAGAACCGCTGAGCAGAGAGGGGCCTACTTTAATTTGCTTGAAACATAAGAAGTCTTTAGAGTAGAGGGAGGACTGTGTTCTGTGCAAATACGGTGCTGTTATTTTTTTAAACAGCTGACTGAGAACCTTGTAAAAATTCCTCATTGAAAGTAATTGTCTTGAATGCCAGAGCCTGAAAAAAAATCCAGATATGAATCCAAACTGGTAACTCAGAAATAAACAATCATGGTAAAAATATCCCTTCTTGAAGTCTGGATCTGAAATTATAACAAAATTGTCCTCAGTGTACACCCCTAAGGGATAGCACAGAATAAGATAATGCCCCTATGGTTGCAAAAGGTTGCTTTAAGTAAAAGATCAGCTAAACCAGAACATATTTATTTATGCTACTTTTAATGGATATGGGTAATTGCTTTCTTATCACATTACGAGTATTCATGGTATAACTTGGCACCAAAATAAAACTCTTGGACCAATTGTTGTCGAAGTGTTTATCATCACTGTCAAGAAGTAAGATGACTGCAGGGGCTCTGCTAATTATCCTTCCTCTATATTTGGATGAATAAATGGAACTTCTTTAAAGCTTTGTTTCACTACTCTCATGAGCATTCAGAAATGAGATCCAATGTGTATATCAGAGGAGTTTTCAACAATGACACTTCCTAGCAATTGCCTTGCGATATTTTCAGTTTCGGATCACCTGGAGTGACTTGACTTACTCATTTTCATTTTTGAATATTTTTTATTTCAAGTTGAAGTTCACGTTCATAAACACATGTAATTGAAAGATACGGTTTTTTTTTTAAAAAAGGCATGTCTGAGTTGCTCTTCCTTGTTAAACATCCAAATACTTCATTTATTGATTTCCCAACTGTAGTTGTTCCTATAAAAATAAATTAAAAATAACAAAAACTTAAATAAACCATTTTCTTTTCTTAGACTTCTCTTTAATATATCTATTATAGGCAGTTGGACTAGAAGGGGGTTGGACTGGAAAGTCTGTATGGCCCCTTCCAACTCTATGATTCTATGATTCTATCTAATTTTATAATGAATTATTAGGTGAGCTTTCTGTTCTTTTAACACAAAAATGAATTTTACGAAGAACATTTGGTTGATGTATTTACACAGAATGATTCACAGCTAATTTTTGTCTTCAGGGAAAATTTGGGTTATGGATCCTCTTCCTTGTGACTGCTGTGTTAGTTGTCACATCCCCTTATTGGGAAATTTTGAGCTAATTCATTAGGGTTTTAAGCGGGGAACATTGTGCCTCAGAGAAGGGAATTGCACAGGAGACCCATCGGTTCCTCTCCATTGCTATGGATCCTTAAAATGGATGCTTTACAATTGTGCAGCTTTAGATTTTTTTAACAGTTCAAATAGATACCTCCATAGCTGTAAGCTGCTTTAAACCTCTCTCTGTTATGAATCTGCTACCCATCAGGATGAGGATGATAGTGACTCTTTCAAATGTTTTGTCCATTCAGGTGATCTGGTTTAGCCATGGGGTGGAATTTAGAAAGGACACAGGCAAACCCAGCCTACCTAGTTACTATTATCTAGGGGTTTCGTGAGCCTTTTACTTATATTAGGTTCTCAGTATTTTAACTTTTATGTGTGTTAAATTAACAGACATAATAGGAACATTAGGAAAATAAAATTTCATTTTTTAAAAAATGGTATTTTAATAGAAATATTCTTGTTTTGTCACGTGGCATATTGTACAAATATGCATTATGGTAGATTGATAGTGGTGGCCCCATAGGACCTATGGGACCTATAACTAGGGGAACAGGGGGGAGAGGGCAGGCCTCTAAAGGGATGTGGGGCAAATTTTATCTTTCCACTTCTTATTTTATTCACTATCTATTTTGGATTAGAGCCGATACTATCCTCTATTGCTGGTGGGACATGGTCTTGCAATGGCGATGGATGTAGGGAGGATGGTAGGGATGGAGCCAGGGATCCCAGTCCTCTGGGGGAGAGGGAGATATGGTGGTGGGACACAGTTGAAGTGGAGAAGGCCACAGAGATACGGAAATGCTTGGTGCCCTTCTAACCTAAGTCCCATCCCAAGACACGCAGGTGTTGGAGCTAAGGAAGTAACCCCCCCCCTTCAACACTGATGTTGTGTAATGCCAGGTGCATAAACAATAAGACCAGAACTCTGCAGGATACTTTTGCAGCAGCTAATATAGACCTGGTATGCATGATGAGACTTGGGTGAGGGAAGGCGAAAAGGTCGCCTTGGGTGAACTGACAGCCCCCCCCCCGGGATACTTGGTCCTTCATCAGTCTCGAACAGAGGGCTGGGAGGGCATGACAATCCTCATCCGAGAGGCTTTATCCTTCAAGCCACTCCCCACCCCTGAGATCTCTGGCATTGATTGTGTGGGACTAGTGTGGAATGCTGAAGAAAGTCTGGCTATCTGCTTGGTGTACCGACTGCCCATCTGACCAGCAGATACCCTGCTGCGCCTACTAGAGGTGGTGGTGGGGTGGGCCTTAGAGTACCTCAGACTGATAGTGCTGGGGGACTTCAATGTCCACACCGACGATGCCTCCTCTGTGCAGGCTGCAGAACTGGTATCGGCCATGGCAATGCTAGGACTTTCCCAGTTTGTATCGGCTCCCACACATAAAGCAGGCCACACACTAGACTTGATCTTCAGGGTGGGGTTGGATGTGGTTCTGGATAGGATTGAGTTGGTGCTATGGTCAGACGACACGGTCTTGAAGGCTTGGCTGGGGATGCTGCACCCTCCCTCCCGCACGAGTGGAGAGCTAATTTATGCTCACCCGCAGAGACTCATGGATCCGATTGGTTTCCAGAATGCTCTGTGGGAACCGATGCTCCATGATGGTTCATTAGATGAGTGGTGGAGGACTGGCAAAGCTGGCTCTCTGAAGCCATCAACAAAATCACACCCTGTCATCCTCTTCACCCCTGCAGTCACCGAGCTCCTTAGTATATGGAGGCACTTCAGCAGAGAAAGCAGGAGCTAAGATGACTTGAGTGCATGTGGCGATGATCTCGCAATGAAAAGGCAAGAACATCTTATAGGTCGCTTATGAAATCCTATGAGGTGTCAGTGAAAGCCGTGAATAAGGAATTTTACGCAGCTTCCATTGCATCAGCTAGCTCATGCCCAGCTAAAATGTTTAATGTGGTGTGTTCATTGGTCTCCTTATCAGGTGGAGATCATCAAAATTTGAATTTGGTCATTAGCTGTGAGGCTTTTGTGAGCTTTTTTGCTGATAAAGTCCTGTCTCTCCGCCACAATCTTCTAGCCACAGTTGATACGGTATGTGAACTAGAGGTCCCTTGGCCGTCTTTGGGGCCAGTATTCGATCAGCCCTCTCTCTGGGGAGGAGATGGACAGGATCCTGCAGGTGGTGAAGCCAACCACTTGCCTCCTGCACCCGTGTCCGTCGTGGCTGGTAAATGCCAGTGTCAGTAGACTACAGGATTCTTTAGAGGCTATTATCAACATGAACTTGGCTTCGGGGTTTTTCTTGGGGCACTATCAACACAACCTTGGCTCCGGGGGTTTTCTTGGGGCACTAAAGGAGGCTATGGTGAGGCCCCTTTTAAAGAAACCATCACTGGATCCTGCCAACCCACTCAGTTACCACCCAGTCTTGAACTTTCATTTCTGGGTAAGGTGATTGAGCGGGCGGTGGAGCAACTTAACTACAGTGGTCCAGGCAATGGTCACCTCTAGGCTAGACTGCTGTAATGTGCTCTATGCAGGGCTTCCCTTGAACCTGATCCGACGGTTGCAATTGGTCCAAAATGCTATAGCACATGTCATCACAGGAGTGCCTTCTAATGCAGAAGTAGCACCGGTACTGTGCCAGCTGCACTGGTTACCAGTGGAGTACTGGATCAGGTTCAAGGTCTAGGTATTAACCTAAAAAGCCCTATGTGGACTGGGACTAGCATATCTGCGGGACCGCCTCTCCCTACATGAGCCCTGGAGGACTCTTTGATCCAGCAACAAACAGCTGTTAATGGTTCCTGGCCCCAGGGAGGCCCGCCTAGCTTCGACTAGAGCCAGGGCTTTTTCGGTCCTGGCTCCAACCTGGTGAAACGCTCTGTCTAAAGAGACCAGGGCCCTGCCGGATTTGCTATCCTTCCTCCGGGCCTGCAAGACAGAGCTGTTCCACCAGGCATACGGTTGATGCTGGCTGGGCCTCCCAGTCGGCCAACTAGAGGAGAACGTGCCCCCCCTACTGCAAGCACTTACCACCCAGCCTTGTTAAATACTTTTGGAGATGGTTGGGTGGTGGTTTTTGGAGAAGTCTGCTGCTGTATGTTTTTTTAAATATTAATATGGTTTTATTGGTTTTAAAGCTATTTGTATTTTAAATTATCATACTGGTTGTAATCTGCCCTGAGCCTGCTGATGCAGGGAGTGCGGAATATAAATTGAATAGAATAAATAAATAAAATTATCATCTGTGTGGCTTATCTTCCTGTTAAGTTAGAATTCCACCTCTTCCTAGCCACGAAATCAGCCAGATGATGGGCTCCACACTGATACTGCACACACACCCCTCAGCCAGAGGGCCCCTTATGTCCTGGCATCTGATAAAGGCAGAAACTTTCATGAGTCAAAACTCACTTTATCATATATTTGTATGATAGCTTTGATGTACAAAATACCCTGGGAAGTTTGTTTGTCTTTAGGGTGCTGCTGAACTTAAATTTTATTCTACTGCTACAGACAAATATTGACATTTTAAGTTTTTAATTGTTTTTAATGAATTTTTCATGTTTGATTATATTAATAACAAGCAGAGACCTGTGAGAAATTCACAGAGAAATTCCATCACTGAGTCCTGCTCTTTTCTGTCTTCTGATATGACCCCTGCAGCCACTATTCTTCAACCTCCTGCTCCAACTGCCTTCTCCACTCAGCAAATGATAGATAGATAGATAGATAGATAGATAGATAGATGATAGATAGATGATAGATAGATAGATAGATGATATCTTTCTGTGTTCTCCTCTCCTCTACCCCCCAACACTGGTCCTTACCTTCTCCTTGCTCTCCTGCTGCTCCCTTTATCCTTGGCACCCACACCTTACCACCTCCTCCTCTTCCTTGCCACCAGGAGAGAAAGAAGATAGAGGGTAGAGGAGGCAAGTATTGAGCACTGGTCATGTTTGAATAGCCTATACAGAGTTAGTGCTCAGAGTCTGCCTTCCCCAGCCTCCACCTTCCACCTCCATCAGTGCCCCTTGATTTTGAGGGCTGCTGAGTGCAGGATTGGCTGTGGATTTTATGTTTCCAAACACTGCCAGTGGTCAGCACCCATCTCCTCTGTCTGCCACCTTTTTTTACCCTCCAGCAACACCCACTTATTTGGGGGGCTGCTGAGTGCTGGGCTTGCCATGGGCTCTCTCCAAGACCAAACATCATTAGGGCTCAGCATTTGCCTCCTCTGGCCATCACCTTCCTTCCGTCCTGACAGCCTCCCCCTGCCAATGCATTTGTGAGGGTTGCTAGGCAACCCCTGGATGGTGGTTGATCTTGTGATTGCAATATCTCACTTTTTTAAAGTTTGGGGGTTTGTAAATCCCTGATTTTTTTTTTTTACTTTTCAGATTTTTTCACAAACCTGGAGGTTCACTCAGGTTAGTAGAAAAATAAAACTTCTCTGGCCTTGTTTTGCCATTTTTAATCTATATTTTTAGCCTTGTTCAGATTTCAATATTATAAATTATAAGCCACTTTACAGCTAATTTTGGTAGAAAGCATAGAAGTGGTTTATAAATTAAAAAAATATATCTAGGATTGTATTCCATTGGTTGCTTGAGGTTTTTTTTTCCTCACAGGAAGATCTATTTCAGGAGCAGACAACTGGGAGTGAAAAAGCCCAGCAGGTATAAAGTGTTTAACCCTTCAACCACCTTCCATTTCTTTGCTACAAATCACCTCACAGTATGACTTTTCTCCCTCTTGGATCAGATCAGTGTTTGCAAGGGAAACATGCATTTGGAATGTTATTGAGGAAAATTTGGTGGTGAGAGAACCAGTGAGCAAAGTAATTCTTAGGTACCAGCTTCTCCCTCTTCTGTGTTTTTGCTTTTGGTTATCCCTTTTTTGAAGAGGATTTTCCCATCACAGTAAAAACCCAATATTGAGAAGCAGGTCACATCTGTCTTTAGGTACAGACAGATAAAAGATCTTGTTAGGATAAACTGAGCTGCTGTAGATACTTGAAGAGACAAGAATGAACTTGTCAGGTCAGGAAGGTTTCTAAAGATAACACCAGTATTTTGAATTGAATTTAGATCAAAGAAGTAGCCAGCGAAAAGACTTCAAAAGAGGTGTTGGCTAGTCTCTGTTAGTAGTCTGTCTGTTGTATTTTGAGCTAACTGGAGTTCTCTAGTTATCTTCAAGAACAGCTCCCTGTAGAGTGCTTTAAAATAGTCTAGTATCATAACAATCTCGTAGAAGTCTAACCCTTCTCTGGGTCTGCTTGAATGTCCATCATTTTTTTCATGTTGAACCACCATGGTTATTCTCAAGTCTTGTAAGAAACCATGGCATTTTTCCAATGAGAAAGGCAGTCAAGTTTCTGTTCTTTTGTTAGTTCTGAAGCTTGGACAGTTAATGATCATTGGCCTGTGATAATATAAAATAATATACTGCTCGCAGCATTTTTGGTGGAATGGTATAGTATAGCCTGATCTTCTTAGATCTCAGAAGCTAAGCATGGTTAGTACTTGGATGGGAGACTACCAATAAATACACTGCAGAGGAAAGCGATGGCAAACCACCTCTGCTTGAAAGCCCCTTGCTGGTGACATCATAAGTCCATTGTGAATTGACAACATACATAGAGAGCGGCATTTTTTATTCTGTTCTGTGGGAAGCCAAAATAGCTCTAAAAATTTGCAATCTTATTTTTCTGTCTCTTAAGGCATCTATCAGCTTTGTCAACAAAGCCCAACAGTTCTGTTGCTAATTCTTTTCTGTCTCTTGCTGGACAAATAAACAATGTTGATCATTTATACAAATAACCCTAGCAATTTACATGAATTTGAGCCTTTAATGTTACCAATTTATAGATTTTAAAATGACATTTCCCATTTGTGAACATTTTACAAATATTTCACATATAATACATATAGAAAGTAACATAAGCAAGAAAGGGTAAACAAAGCATTTGATAGGGTCATCTAGATGTAGCCCCCTAATTATTTATCTTCAAATTTTATCACTGCCTTTTTGACTAGATTGTGAATAACTAACTCCTGGTTTCAATTTAAGCTGTATAATTTTAATCTTTACATTTTTATCTGCAAGTGGCTAGAAAGGGGGTTATAAAAATAGACATATCTAGAACAGACCTTTAAGGTAAGGGAATACTGTAATTTAGATTTATGCATCATTAGGTTTCGTCATGTCTTGTTGCCAGTCAGCATGGTATAAATCTAGAAATGCTGCCAAAGGAGGCATTCTCAGCCAGCTGGTAGGTGTACATGTGTGTATAGAGTATTTTAGTTTCCCCTCTATTCTTCCTGGTACATCTAAGGCAAACAGGAACAACATGACAGAAAGGAGCAGCAATACCTGTAATTTGAGAATTCCTAGAAAAATATATATTTCCTTCCAATAGTTCTCCAATGTTGCTCATAAATTAGCCTAGGGAATTATATAACACACTATCTATTAAAATCAGGATCTGGGGGATGGGAAGCACAGTGGTGCTGTCAAAGCAGACGTTGGGTTAGAAGACCAGGGCTGAAGTTAACATGCTTGGGGTGGGAGAGTAAATGTGAGCTGTAGGTCTATTGAGTTCAGTGATGCTTACTTCAGAATAAATATGCATTGACTGAGATGTTTGTGGAGAGAATAGAATGGGGTAAGGCAATCAGTGTTTATTCTACATTTCACATTCCAAATATACATTATCATTTAACACCCCACCACCACCATTAAGTCCAGAGTTTAACACAGAGTCTAAAATTGTTCCACTTGACTGGCATGGATAACCTGCTGAGAGATACCTCTGTCACTTCTCAGCTCAGCCGGAAGCTGCTCCTCATAAAATACCGATTCCCTCTTTCAGGGAATGATAGATGTAAGATAGATTTTTTACTTAGTCCTCTTGATTATACTTCATCACTATAGATAACAGCCTTACTAGTGAGTCTGGTTGCTCAGTCTTATTGGTGTTGAGAGATCCCCTTTCTAATCCAGGTAGTTTCAGGTGGATAGCTGTGTTGGTTTGTAGTTGAAGAGAAGATCTGGGTCCAATAATACCTCAAAGACTAATTAGATTTCCAAAGTATACTTTTTTCTGATTTAAAGTTATTATTAATAGCTTCTCATTGACATTAATGCCCTGACCAGAATAGCCAGGTGAGCCTGATCTTTTCAGATCTCAGAAGCTAAGCAGGGTCAGCCTTGGTTAGTAATTGGATAGTAGATCTCCAATGAAGACCAGGGTTGTAGAGGCAGGCACTGGCAAACCACCTCTGTTAATCTTACCAGGAAAACCTCACCAGGGGTTGCCATAAATCAGCTATGACTTGAGGACACTCTCTACCGCCACATACTTTTTAATATGCTTTGATCTAGCAATTATTGTTCAGATACGTATTACTGTTTGATCCCTTTGAAAGCCACCCCAGGGGTCAGGATGGGATATAAATATTTAGATAAATAGATCATACTTAGATAAATAGATGTAATATAGGGGATAGAATATCCAAATTAAAGTGAAAAAAATCATATTTGATCTGAGTACCATAGAATCTGGCAAAAAAAAAATCATTCTCGTCTTTAATTTGTAAATTGACAGATCCTAGTTCATTGCTTGACTATGTAAAGACAAGTTGTGCTAAGTACCTATCATAATTGGTAGTCTAGGAAGGAACTGACACCTTTCATGTTGGTTGTTGTGGGTTTTCCGGGCTGTATTGCCGTGGTCTTGGCATTGTAGTTCCTGACGTTTCACCAGCAGCTGTAGCTGGCATCTTCAGAGGTGTAGCACCAAAAGACAGAGATCTCTCAGTGTCACAGTGAGTCACAGTGACTGTGACACTGAGAGATCTCTGTCTTTTGGTGCTACACCTCTGAAGATGCCAGCCACAGCTGCTGGTGAAACGTCAGGAACTACAATGCCAAGACCACAGCAATACAGCCCAGAAAACCCACAACAACCATCGTTCTCCGGCCGTGAAAGCCTTCGACAATACACCTTTCATGTTGTTCATCTACACCCAAGCTAAAATTTTGATCTTGTGGAACTTAGAACCACATTATGCCACACCCATTCCGATGCTTATTTTTATTTATATTGTGCTTTTATCCCTCATCAGGACCCATTGTGGGTTATCACATCATTCTCCATCTTCCACTTTAACCTTACAATAATATTCTTGTGAGGTAGTTTAGGCTGAGAGATTCTGATGGACATAAGGTCACCTGGCAAGTGTCCATGGTAAAGCAGGGATACAAGCCTGGTTAGCCAAGGTCCTAGTCTGACACTCTAACCACTATGACACTATGCTGCTCCTCATCAACCTTACCACAGGCATAGAGGAAATGGAATGTTGGGCCATTTCATATAGTTGTAAATAACAGAAAATTCCTGAGAGTTCTATTCTTGTGCCTCAAACAAAGTGAGCTGGATCCTACCAGGTTTTTTTGCTTGGTCCTGCAAAATTTGTCTCCATGAGGCAGCCTTCATTCTGCAAGACTTTAGTCCATATGGGTTTCATGGTTCCAAGCTTAGCCTCTTCATTGGTCAAAGGGACTAGCCTTCTTGTTTCATCCAGAGATAAACTGGTAGGATACAACCCATTATAGTAATGAATTTTTAAAAAAATCTTATAGATTTTTGTGTGTTTGTGCATGCATGCACACATACATACATTACATACACCCACATATATATTACAATTGGCTTTCTACAACTTGTGAAGGAGTTGAAAACTTCTGGAAAGGTTCATGATTTATTATTTCCTTAGACAATTCTTGTTTAAAAGAGAGATTACCCTAAAGGTATTTTTAATGAGCAACTTGGAAACAAAATTAGAACAAAATGCATTTAATAACAAAGGCAAATTGTCTTGGTAATTTACATCTGTGTTCTATGGACTCAACCTGGCATCACTAAAAAATTTATGCAGCCTTCATGTTTCCTTTTGGCAACAGATAAACTAGTTTAGGCTGATCTCTGAAGAACTTTTCTCAACAGCCATGTGTAATTGCTTATCCTCCCACCCACCATCCTCCTACAAAATTACTGCTTCCTAACTTCCAGTAAAATGCTTCAGGGAAACACAATCCAAAAATAAATAAATTAGTGTGTAGCAAAAGCAGCTCTGGCGCATCTTTCCTTGTTCCAGTGGTAGAATCGAGCTGACTTTCAAGGAGAATGTTTGAATTTTTAATACAAATGCAAATGCCCAAATTAGTCCAGCTGGAGTAAAATATGTTTATTAGTCTTTAGATACTACTGTATTTTACCATATTCAGTAGGCAGCAGCCAATTAAGCAAACCTCTCAGTATGGGCAGCATTGGGCTTCCATAATGTACATTCTGAAGAGATAGGATCCAAGTTCCAGAAATATTACTATATTGCCTTCATCCTACAGCCCATTTATGATCAAAGTTCCCATCAGTGTGATTTGCCTAAGCATTACAGAAGCAGAACATTTTGTCAAGAAATGATCGCTATTAAAAAGCTGCAAATGTCATTTTAACTTTTCATATGTGTTGCAGAGCCTATCTACCAATTTAGTGAATATTTATCTCTTAACAAAACCCAATGTCCTGTAGGGGAAATGTAGATTCTGAACCTTAATACAAATCAATTAAATGAAGGGCACAATTTGTAAATATCTGCCATATTCATTGTTCTTTTACTAGCATATTCCTCTGAAACTTATGCTACAGGTCAATAGTAGAGGGGTAGATAACAACATTCCTAAGCTGAAAATAAACATAGAAATTGCTCTTTCAGGTCATGATGTTGATTTTTCAAAATGGTAACACAAATCCAAGATCCAACTATGAAACCCTCTCCTCCCATGAATCTGTGTTTTTTTTTCTCCCCTCAAGATATAGCAGTGCATCATATGCTGGTGTTTTCCTTTGATTCTACTGAGTTCCTGGGAAATGGCATTTTTCCATTCCAATCAGATTCTTTCAAAAGAGAGCCCCCAGCCACATTGCAAAGAGTGTTCCCAGCCAATCATCTTTTCAGGCAAGCTGCAAAGAGCTGTCCTTGGCCCTCTTTAAAAGCCTGGGGGCATCTTGTTCAGACTCCAATATAATTGGAACCTTTATTTCAATTCACTTGAAACTAGGTGGTTCATTACAAGACAGGCAGCTCTCACTGTGCTACAATTTTGGAGTCATTTGGTTGGAAAACAGCCACTCCTAGTCCCCTGAAATAGTCCCCCAGAGGGAATAAAGGAAGTGCTGGTGGCACTTTGTTCAGGAGGCTGTAGAATTGGAACTTGTGGACTAATTCGTTTAAAACTTGGGGGTTCTTTACTACACTGCAATTTGGTATCATTTGGTTATGAAACAACTGCTCCTCCCCCTACCAAGTCTCCCATATGGAATAATTGCAGAATGTCTGCAAAGGAAGCCTCCCCAAAAAACAGATCACACAAGGAAGGATGGCAGACAGCTGCCCCAGACCCTTGTATACATTCCTCATTGAAAATAATTGTCTTGAACTCCAGAACTGGAAAAACAAATCATGGATTTGAATGCAATATAGAACCGAGTTTGATTTCCCACTCCTCCACTTGAAGCCAGCTGGGTGACCTTGGGTCAGTCACAGCTTCTCGGAGCTCTCTCAGCCCCACCCACCTCACAGGGTGATTGCTGTGGGGATAATAATAACATACTTTGTAAACCGCTCTGAATGGACATTAAGTTGTCCTGAAGTGCAGTGTATAAAATATTACTACTACTACTACTACTACTTTTTGTTTTCATTCTGCTTACTGTTTCAGGTGTCTATGATCTTGGTGATGACCAATGCCTCTGTTTCTTTTTTATTCTCTCTAAAATGTCTCTCAGTGCCTTTTCTATCACTTCCAGTTTATACTCTTTGTGTGTCTGCAATGTGCATATGAAGCCTTGTGTATATTCCATTAAAAGCAGAATATAAACATTTTAATTATTTTCTAAAATCAAGTACAGTACTATTAGTGGAAGATGAGGGACCTTGAAGAAGTAGAATTGAATTTCTAAAAAAAAGAAAGAAGAACAACTGGAAAGTCTTGGACCTTAAGAAAGTAAGCCATGTTCTGCAAACACACACACAAACAGCTTGAAAGAATCTTTACATAATCAAGAACATTGAAGGACCCCCTCGGAATGTTCTTGCTATACTTATTACAGAGATGCTTGAAGACTCACCAGTTCAGGTCATATCTTCTTTGCCAGTTGTGAACAGGATGCTGATTTTTTTTTATGATTATTCATTTTTTGAGCCAGTCATGGCTGATTGGCAGCATGCTTCGCTGTGGTTTTTGCACATGCACAGGGCTTTTTTTCAGCTGGAACGCGATGGAATGGAGTTCTGGAACCTCTTGAAAATGGTCACATGGCTGGTGGCCCCACCCCCTGATTTCCAGACAGAGGGGAGTTTAGATTGCCCTCTGCGTCACCGAGCAGCGCAGAGGGCAATATAAACTCCCCTCTGTCTGGAGATCAGGGGGCGGGGCCACCAGCCATGTGACCATTTTCTCCAAGGGCAACCCACTGAGTTCCACCACCTCTTTTCCCATAAAAAAGCCCTGCACGTGCACATTCTCACACATCCTGATTAAGTTTTACTACCACTCACACTTGTTGCACCAGTGCTCCATTCAGAAGACATTTGTTTAAATAGACAATTATTAGTTCAGACACAAATCAGTCATAAATAAATGCTGCATTTTTCATAAAATCCTACCCTTCAGTGATTGTCTAAATAGTCCTTAGTGACATAATGGTTGATGATCTGGTTGGATCTGGAGTGTCTTTGCATGCACACAGTTTAGTAAAACCTAATGCAAACTTGTTCAGCAGGCATTCAGGGCTGTTCAGCATGAAACAAACAGGTTGGAGGGATCTAATCACATCTGATTGATGCCTTCAAACACAAGAAGCTTGATTGTTGAATATATTAATGGCAAAATTTGCAGCACCCACAATTTATTTTTAAAAGTTTGTTAATGAATGTGTCTTGCAATATATGAAATAGACTTGGAGGCAATAAATCTCCTTCTTGGTCTACATAAAAGGAATCATTTGAAGAAGATTGTATATTATGAAATTCTGCTTGTTACCGGCTTTTTATGGAATGGTAATATAAATCTAGGGTGCTTGGGAATTCAATTTTTAAAATCTGTTGTTTTTCATGCTTAGGTGATTACCACCATCATTGCAGCAAGCATCTTGTTTTTCTTTGATTCTACTGATTTTCTGGGCAATAGCGTTGGGAAAGCAGCTCCTGGCCAGTGCAAGCCAGGTGCAGGGCCGAGCAGAGCTGTGGTTCTGGCTCTCGTCTCCTCCTCACCTGCCTCCTTTGTGTGGACAAGGTCTTTTTCCTTCTGCAGGTGGGATGGCTGGGGGAACCGTGCTCAGGGACCTATAGAATTTTCTCAGCACATATTCCTACATATTGATGCATATTGATGTCAAACAAGCTATACTGGAGTAAAGTACAGGCAACATTCTCGTGGAGCCTATAATTTAAAGTGGGACATAACCTGCTAAAATCAAAATTTCATGTCATCAGGTGAGAATTTTCAGGTTTGATTTTCAGAGGTTTTAATATTTCCTCTTTGATCCCCATTTTCCTTGCTTTCATTCTGGACATAATAATAATTCTGGACATCATCACAGCTTTTCTTTGTGGTTTCATATTTGAAAGTTGATGATAACTGGAAAGAACAGAATTATCCAAAGATTATTAACGTGTCAGAGCATGATGTGCAATTTAAGAGTAGCTTAAGACCCAGAGCTAAGCTTTCCCCCACCAATAAAGGAAACACCTTCCTGCTGTGTCCCAGTCTCAATCTTTGTAGTGATAGACCAGCAGCTACCAATGTTGCTGTAGGACCATTTCAAAGAAACCATGTAAAGAGCTTTCTGGGAGGCTCAAGAATGTGACACCATCCTCCTTTGGTCTTGGAAATATCACTCAAGTTGCTGTAGAAATACTGAAATAATAGAAGAGTCTGAAAGACAATAATAGAACATGCTGGACACTTCAGCATAAGATGCTATCAATCTCTGCTTGTAATATTTAGCTGCTGAAGAGAACAAGATGTAGCTGTAAATCAGAATGGCTCAGTATCTGACATGTTTAGTTCCAGGCACATTCCTTTTCAGCACTGAATACTGTCTACAATAACATTCAATCAAAGGGATTACATTTGTTCTCTGAATTATCTTAGCCACCCAATTAGAAAAACACACATACATGGCAAATATACTAGAAAGAAATTGTATCATTACTTCAAAATAATCTAGACAACTGCATAATAACAGATCAACAATATGTTTATTGCTGTATGCTGATCTGAGTGCTTTGTTTTCATAGTTTGTATGGATACGTATCGCAAACAGGAGCAATAAGGAGGGGGAAAGGAAATAAAACCTTATGTTTACATGAAACCACATTAATTCACCTCTTCACACATTATTTTTTGAAAGGTGTATTTCTATGAGAGGAGGAATCAAACCTGGTTTGGGAGTAGGGTATCACAAATATTCTTCTGATGGCACCCAGCTCTATCTCTTCCAACCAATTGTCTGGTGATTTTGTACAGTAGAGGTTGGCATGGACTGGGAAAAAAACCTGGTTTTTTTCAATTTTTGATTTTCACAGACCAGTCATGGACCCGCCCCAGTTCGTGGATCACTTCTGGAGGCCCTGGGACTGCCCCCTTCACATTCACAGGTGCCAAACTCACAACAAGTCTTCAGTAGGCTCTCCTCCCACCATCCTCCAAGTTTGGCCAAGATTGCATTTCAGAGGTCTGAGTTACAGACCCCCAAAGCAGCTGCCCCAGGAAACTTCCAGTAGATAGAATAGGAGCCGCAAACATCAATTGACTTGCATTGGCTTGCAGCACCAAAAAGTTGCAATGAAAACATTGGACTGAGTTGGAGAGTCTTCCTTTGAGAACAGAATGACGACTCCCAGCATGGAATGATGGTTCCTGGGTGCAGCAAGGTTCTGGGACCAAGCTGAGGGGGTTCCTCGGCTGAGCAGGTTTTCTGGGGCTGGAATGGGGAGGAAGTGAAGTACTGCTAGTGCTGGGCTCCAATGGGCAACCAGGACAACCTTGATATTTCTTCCTCCCATGACTACCCTTCCTCCTCATTCCAACCCTCATGGTGCTATAAGAAAAGCCCTCAGCCGAGGAACCCCCTCAGCCTGGTCCCAGAATCTTGCTGCACCCCTGAGACTGGGTTGGGGCAGAGTCCTATCCCAACACCACAAATAAGAATTGAAAAGGGGAAAAATGAGACAGAAGAGTGATCCCTCAAAGAGTCCAATAAGCTTGCACCCAGAGTCTTACTACAGCTCTGAGTCTGGGTTCGGGCAGAGCCCTAGGCTAGCCCACCATCCCAGAAGCAAATAAGAATTGAAATAAAAAAAATATTAAGCAGAAGAATGAGTCCTCAGCCAAGGAAACCCAATAAGCTTGATGCAGCACAAGTCCCAAGCCTCCCTCTCGCAATATGCAATGCAAAAAACCCCTTCCGCAGCAAGCCGTTCCTCGCTCAGTAACTGCAGGCCAGAAAGTGAAACCGCAGCTCCTCACTGTGCCTTATATACTAAACACTCTCATAGAGAATAATGGGAGCCCTCTGGTTGGCAGCCAGAGCTGCCTATCAAGGTTTTCAGGTCTAAGACTGATATTTTTCGAGGGCAGAAGAAGAACTGCAGGCAGTTCCTATATTGCCTAGGGAATTGATTGCTCGGTGCCAGGATGTCTGGTTTCATGGACCAATGGACCGGCCAAAGTTCGTCATGTCCATGAAAAAAAGCACGCCTCACAACCCACTGGCTCATAGATGCTGAACCAGCCCAGTCTGTGTAAAATTTTGGTCCATTTTCTGGTCCGTGCCCACCTCTTCTGTACAGGTCCTGAACCATTGCCTTACTGTCGTGGTTAATGCTAAGAGTGAACAAGTTGAAACTGAATCCTGCCAAGACAGAGGTCATGATGAGGGAATTCTGAGGTCTTGAAGGGTTTTTGCTCCCCACTTTTGATGGGATCCAACATACACTTTGTATCTTGGATAAGAGCCTAGTGGTTATCCTTGAGCCAGCATTACTGCAGGAGAAGCCAGTTAACACAGCTTTATTTAGCTTGGAAGATGTCACCCAACCTGGACTAATACCGTCTGGCCACATGGATCCATGCTATGGTTACCTTGAAGCTAGACTACTGTAATATACTCTATATGGGCTTGGGGCTTCTCTTAAAGTCAACTTGGAAACTAGCTGGTTCAGAATGAGGCAGATGGTTACTAGCAGGTGCTAGGAGGAACATGAATATTCAACCTGCAGTCACTCTGTTGAATACTGGTCAGTTATTAGGTTCAATTGATCATCCCTTACAAAGCCCTCCATGGTCTGGAACATAAATACCTGCAGGACCGCCTCTTCTGCTATGCTTCACCATGATAACTTTGCTCAACTGAGTAAAACCTTCTTAAGGTTCCTTCCCTCAAATTGGTATGACAAGCAACTGTCCATTCACATGCATTCTCTGTGCTGGCTCCCACTTTGTGGATAGTCTGCCTCAGTATGTCAGAATGGCTCCCACAGTTCTATGAATCTGCAAAATGCACAAAACAGAAATGTTCAAAAGGGCATTCTAATAATTCAGAACTTAATTCTGAACTGAATTAATATGGAAAAGTCCAGAAAGACAACATTATATGGGAATAAGTCTGTAGTCCACTGCAATGATAATTGTTGATATCATCTATTATTGTAGGTATCATCTGATCTTTACTGCATAGTTTTATATTTTGTAATCCCACATTCTGCATTGCTCACACAATACCTTTGCCTTGGGCATTTTGCTATTCTCATCATTGCTTGCATTATCTTTGAATTATTATTCCTTGTCCTGTTGCATATGGTATGTCTTATGTTGTATGATTACCTCCCCCACCTCTTTCTTTACTCTGTAATCCACCTTGAATCTCAATAAGAAAGGTGGGCTATGAATAAACCAAATAAAAAAATACATTGAGTGTACACAAAAAATATAAAGTTATCTACCCACTACCCACTTTTTTATAATCTCAGGTTTGCATCCCTATAATTTGTAAACTGTCCTTATGAAATGTTTATCAAACTTTCGTTTTCATGAAAAGACTTGATTGAATGCCATGACTCCTTTCCTCTGAGTAAGCAAGTAAGCTTCCTTTTCACAATGTAGTACAGTTCCTTCTCACAGGGTACAGCTCTGTCTACTTCAGGACAACTCCCGCTTAGGAAGGGAGTCTTCAGATCCAAATAGAAGCCTTCTTAAAGCGTCACTTCTTTTTCAGAGTTTTTGTTATGACATATTCGAAAATATAGAGTATATAAAATTAGAAAAAGAAGATTATATTAGATGGTTGGATGAAATGGTGATAATGGAGAACACTCTCAAAGACAATAATTTGCAAACCTTACATGTTTTGCAGATTTACATAATTTGTAGATCTTACATGTTGCTTTAGCAGAAAACGGCACTCTTGGAGCGTGCGCAGCATGCTTACCTGGGTGCCATCATTTGCCCTCCTGCATGGAGGGAGAGAAGACTCTGCGTTCCTGGGCATCCAGGTATTTTTGGGAGGCGGGGCCTGGGCCTATATAGGCTAGCTCTGCCTCTCCCCTTCAGCAGTCGCTGCTGAAAGCTCGACCCACCCTCCTCACCCTTCATTGCAGTACAGGATTAGCTGGTTGCTGTTTTACAGGACCAGGTAGGAATTTTTTTGCCCCTCTCCTGATTGGCTCCTTGGTGAAGGGTGTTTTTCACCTACCTTGTACTGCTATTTAGAGAGTTTTGTTAGACAGTTCTTGAGGTTTCTAGCAGGTTAGTTTGGGTAGGCAGAGCAGGCCAGTGAGCACCTGGTGACACTTCCCCATTGGTGGGGAATGGGGGTCTATCTCGGATCGGCTGGCAGGCTGTACGGCTGCCAGCTGAGAAGGCTGACTGCCCATGGGACCCCCTGTACAAGTCCTGCCCTCAGGCTTCATGGCTGGGGGTGTATGGAGCTTTAAGGGGGGAACCATTCACCTGGCCAGCCGAGTTACAGCCATGCGCTTGGATGGCTCGTGCCTGGGGCAGGGAGTGCTCACCCAGGCAGGTCGAGGTGGAGGTCCAGTTGACCCCTTGGCTTGACCTGTACCACTAGTTATTCCCCTTGCCATTCTTAAGTTATTGTTGGTTAATAAAATGGCCCTGTTTTTCATCCAAGCCTTGTGTCCATCTCTGCATTCTGAACAGGGAGGCAAAGGATCTGAGAAAGACAGGAAATATCATTTGGATTAATAGAAGAGCAATGTGATATGCATGCATAAACATCTTTATCATCAGATATTTTTCAGACAAGTCACTGTTAAGGTGAACAAAATGATATGATCGCTGGGCTTCAATGGCCAGTATCAAGTATCTGACAAAGCGTGTTTGACTTTTGAAAGCTTCTATCCTGTTCTTTAAGGTGCTATGGACTTGAATCTTGTTCGTCTACTTATTGATGGCATCTCACTCCAACTCTGTGGGTAATTTCTACCGGTGATTTGATGGAGATTCAAGGGATGCACACAGTGCCTTTTCCAATCTGCTGAGTTGTGGGTGAGGTTTCTGTAACTGAAACAAGACAAACCATAGAAAAACTCTGGTTAGAAGACTCTGGAAAGTGCATCTTGTAACATAAATGGAACTCATAATCTCCTCACTAAACCTGGAACCATTGCTGGACCTGGCCTTCAGCATCAGTGCTGACATTTTTTCTCACCTCCATCTAGTGAGAAGCGTCTGGCCCTTTGTACTACATCTTGACCTAACTGCTTAGCCTTGAACTGGGTCCTGAGGCTTGCATGATCGGAGTGCTAAAACATTTTACTTTGTACTTTTCCATAATTTTGTTTGCACTCTTTTAATTTTTCCCTTTGTTTCTTGGCTTTGCTTTACAGCAATCCAGTGCTAAATTGTATAGCCCCCTTAGCAATAATGTCTAATTATATTTCTTTTTCACTCTAAAAGATCTTCATGTTCTGCCAAATTTTCTTGGAAGAAATGCTAGCAGTCCAGAGACTTTGGCAGGGAGAAGAATACTTTCTGCAGGCTCATTTGCCTTCAGATATCCTGACATTTATATAAATCTACGTAAGAAAATGTACAAACTTAGTAAATATTAACAGAACTAAATATATATGTGTACATGCTCATTTATCTTTGCAGAATTTTTTTTAAAAAAACAGCGATTTCAAATCTAGTATGATTTTCTGTAAAAAGCCAAATGCTTTGTTGGCTCCTACACACTCCCCCGCCTCTCCATTTGGTGGGTGTTCAATCACACATTGTGCTGATTGTCTTCAACTTTTCTTGACCTCAGGGGCAATCTCTACTCTGAAGTACCACCTTGTAAGGTTTTCCCATTTCATGCAAGTGATAAGATTACATTGTAAGATGCTCTCACCTGGAAGCACAGAAAAATCTTTTGTGAGATTGCTGTGCCCCCTTTAATAAACATATTTCTTTATAGAAATTCCTAATGTACAGCTTCAGTTTCAAAAGACTGAAGATAATGCTTTTGATCAAGCCCTAGTCATGTTAATGTATGCTACCTCTTCAAAGTTCACAACATAAGAAAAGGTAAAATCAGTTTTAAAAACCAATTAAATTATTAAAATTAACAAACCATTAAGAACCCATTGAATCAAAATCCACAGACTAAACATTTAGAAACTTCTATTATTCTCATAGTTCTCAAGATATAGCCAGTTTGGTATAGCGGTTAAGAGTGTCAGAACTCTAATCTGGAGAACTGAGCTTGATTCCCCACCCCTCCACTTGAAACCAGCTGGGTGACCTTGGGTCAGTCACAGCTTTCTCAGAACTCTCTCAGCCCCATCCACCTTATAGGGTGATGGTTGTGATAAGACACTTTGTAAACCTCTCTGGCATTATAATAACATTTGATTTATATACCGCCCTTCTGGACAACTTAACGCCCATACAAAGCAGTTTACAAAGCACAGGCTTATTGTGTGTGTGCAGTTAACATATGCCTTACGTGGGATTATTCGGTGGCAAACATGTTCACATGGTTATATGCACTATAATGAATGCTGGTAATATTCCACCATAAAACAATACTTCAGCTTGCCTATCTGCCTAAATGTGTGTGCATTAGAAATGCTACATCCTCACAACAGTCACTCATTGAGGTGGTTGGGGATAAGAAAGCCTGAAGTTGTCTTGAAGGGCAGTAGAAAAATCAAATGTTGTTGTCACTGTTGTTGTTATTGTTATTATCAGATTTTAAAAACAATTTAAAAACATGAGACCAGTAGAGAAAATGTGCACATCCATTTAAGCCAAGTTCATAGAAACATGTAGTGAATAACTGGAAGGACATGGAATGGAACACTTGAATGAAGCAAAACTGCAGAAGAAGTACTAAATGGAACAAGTTACATTAGCAGCTTTGATAAGCTATAGAACAACTGAACCTTCTGAAATTGTTCCTAGACCAAAATAAGTCCCATTCTGTCTTTGTTTACAATGCTCAGTTGGGAGTTTAATACTTAAATTTATGTTTCTTAAAAATTACTACCCTTTTTAAACTCTCTAAGGAAGTCATATTCTGGCTATTTTTTATGCCTCACATTTTCATGGAACATAGGATGATATCTGACAAAGGGAGTTCTGACTCTCAAAAGCTGATAGCCTGGAAATCTAGTTGGTCTTTAAGGTACTACTGAACCTGAATCTAGCTGATAAGACACTGTACCTCCCAAACTGAAAATCTTGTTAGCAACATGACATCTTCAGATCTGCTTACTCAAAAGCTAGTTAAGATGGTGTGATGCTCTAGTTTATTTTTATTTTATCTAGTTTTTGGTTGCTGCAGTTGACTGCCTGTAGCCACCATGCTATTTTTTTATTCATGTGAACGTGTTAAAAATCAAAGGAAAATATTAGAAAGTGCAAAGAAAAAAGGCGAGTTTTTTTAAGTGAGGCAGCAAGAGAGATGGTAGTGTTAGTAAATCTTTAAATCAAGTTTTGCTACTAGATTTATGGATCTGATATTTTTTCCAAGCATTTGTTTGTCCTTTGGATGCACTCTTCAATTGGCCACTGCCTTACAGGCAGTAATACAGTAAGAAACTCAGACAGATGTCTTCTTGTAAACTTTAAAGCATCTAGAAGTCAGCCCTACAGGTACAAAACTATTGCAATGAAAGGACCATATCTCTGTCTGTTTTTAATATATTTCAGGGCTTTGATTTTGTTTTAACCCCTTAGAGTACAGTTTTATAAAAACAGTGGCAACAAAGACTGTATAGACGCTTAAGGAGTAACAGTTACCGTGGGTGACATTTAGGCTGCTTGGTTGTTAGTGGTCAGACTTGACCTCATGATATTAAGAAGTCTTATGAATATAGCAACATCATAAGCCCCTCTCTGTGTTTTAAACACAGAAATGCTGCCTAAGCAAGGCAGAAAATGGAAGCCAGATTCTGGCTGGGAGATGGAAAATTACTTGTGAGATGCCACATGATACTAGCTTTCAAACCCCATGCCCCAGAGATGTGCAAAGATCCTAAGACAATAGGGTCTTCCCAGAGTTCCTGAATTAATCACCTTAACATACCATACTGATTTTCTTTTATCCACTCTCCCATTTTTTGTGTGTAATTGACCTTTATTATTTTCAATTAAAACCCCCTTTTGATTGAACATCTGCTTTGTTATTAAAGGGGTTCTCTAGAAGGTATAATCCTGTATACATAGGTGGAGATCTCATTAAGTTACCCACCCCTCACTGCATCTCCTTGCACTTTAATTCCCCCAACTCACAAGGAGACTGTCCTATTTGGGTAACATAGTAACCAATGGGTATTGGTACCTATATCTCTTTAGTGTGAAATTTGGATGGAGTGGGAACTCAATATGGTTCCACCTTATTAGTGAAGTAAGAAACACATTTGAGGGTAGAGAAAAATGACATAATGCATATTACTGAGAATCTTATTTCTAAAACAATTAATTGCCTCCAATTTTTGAAAATACCAGAAATCAGCACTGAGTTCTGTCGTCTGCTCCTTCTATTTAAGAGACTTATGCTATGCCATGTGGCACACAATTGGTTTTCTAAATGTTATATATCTTTTAGAAGAACTGGAAGAATGGAAGAATCTTGATAATTGGTCTGTAGGGGCAGGAACAAGACTTTCAACTGAAACCCAACTTTGTCCCTACTATTAGTCAAACATACTTTTCTGGGGTTGCCAGCCACTGCCCCCTTGGATTTAGCTCTTGCCCTCTCTGAACAGGTGCAGTCTCTTTCCCCTACATCTCCAGAGAGGGCAAAGCTTACTTGTGGCCCCAGCAACTGCAGAGCCCAGCCTCTCCTGTCAGTCTCCTGATGCCTGTGCTTGCACTGGCCACCCTGGGTCTAGGGTGGGGTGGGAGGCTTTGGCATGGCTGAGGCATGCCACCCCCACATGACTGGGCTGTATGGCACCAGCATTGCCTGACGTGCAGCCCCCTCATGGCCTGCAAGCACGGTTGCCTCCTGACCTGGCTGGGCATCTTCAATGCCACCAGCACCTATGGTCTCCTTGCATCCAGGCCCCAGAACTTCTGGGTGGCCGAGGGGCAGAAGGAGCACTGTTTTGGGAGCAGGGGACCCTCAACTGCTGCTTTGACTAATGAGTGACATCTCCCTCCCTCCCTCAACAGAGGCAGGTCAGGGCCTAGTCACCACCCCAACTGTGGAAGATGGGGTGAAGAGGGATGGTTCAGCAGCCCCGGCCAGGCTTCCTACAAGCTGTGGTCCTGCCTCTGACAGTGGGAATGGCCTGGGTTCTGGAGATGGGGATTGAGGACTGGAGCTGGGGATAAGAAAGATAATAGAAGGAGGGCTCCAGAAGCAGGCTGGGAAGGAGCAGAGGGGAGAAAGCCAAAGCTGCCGAGACAGTGTAAGCGAGAGAGCACACACTTAAAGCACTCTTCCTTCCAAGGAGTTAGTGTGTACTAAGGTGAGGTGGATTTGCCCCACCCTCCTATATCTGAGGCCTGCTAGGAGCCTTCGCAGAGGCAGAAGATGGGATGGTGGATGGCCAGAGGCAGGATCCCACCCTAATCCTTACAGAAAATTGAATTACGTGGCTGAATAAAGAAGCCTATAAACTCCCAAAATTATTTGGATTTCGTGCCAGGTCATGAAGTCAGACCAAATTTGGATGCTTAACTGGACTTTTCTGAAATGGGATTAAATGAGTCTAGAAAGACTTCGGGGTACACAATGTCTGCTGAGAGACCACATGTGCTTTGCAATGATACCATTGTTGTATGTCAAACCATGAAGATTGTGACCTGCACAATCAAGTGTTTGGCCCTCAAAAATAACTTGTGAATATTTATTGCTTGGATGGAATGACTGGGAAGCCATGATTTACTCGATGAAGGCTTCAGACCTACTGCTGCTGCTATCACAGCAACCAAAAAGTGAGAAGGTTGGAGGAAGTCTGACAGGGAAGAAATTGTTTTCTATCTTGGGCTAAAAGTAACCATAATTTAAAAAAATCATAATCCAAACCTGGTAGTTACAGACTTAAGCTGCAGAAGTATGTTTATGTTGACACTTAATGACAAAAATTAAAAACAGAACATTGCTATTTAATACGTAAGGTGATAGCAAGGCCTGGAATAACATAAGTACTAGAATACTGGTGGGACCACTTATGCCAAGTTAAGAAGAGGAACATTTGTTTCATGGGGTTTCCTCTCACAAATATTTCTTGTAAAACATAAAAAGGAATATGTCTCTGATATGCTAACATTGACTACAATACAGCTTAAAGCCCAGGTGCTTAAATGAAACTTTATGAAAACCTGTGAGATAGCTTCATTGATAGCTGCAGGGCATAAATCTGTGTCATGCAGGGGTATCCTGTGAAATAAAATGTTCTACACATACATCACAATTCCTCATAGCCACATTCCAAATAGTCATCCCTTTCACTGAAAATAAAATGGAAATCATACATCAAAGAACTGGCTAATAATTATTGTGGAGCCATTAGTTAGTATGTTTTGGTGCAATCAAACATGATTCAATATGATTACAAATCTATACTACATCAAACATTTAATGCCACACACACACCCTAAAACATTTCATTAGCAATTTGTAGTTAGAATATCCACATAACATTATTTCTTTACCTTGGCAGACCAGTTCTGGAGGCTGCTGTGGCAGTGGCCACCAGCATAATAATGGTTCTTATGCACATCCTATGGGGTGGGCAATGTGGGACTCTCCACCAGACACAGACCCATAGCAAGCATGCCAGAGTCCCTAGCAATGCTGACAACATCCATCAATTGTTAGCAATTAGACCCCTTCCTCATTCTAAGAGGGCAGTTTATGGATGGAATATTATACCCTTCCTCATATATCATAATTCCAAGGCCCTACCTGGCCCAGAGTAGTTGCCAGCTGGTGGGAGCCTGGAAAACTACCAGAGTGAGAGTCAGAATGGCTGATTCATTGATGCCCCTCCGTGCCCTGGAGAGAGATTCATAAGTTAGAACAATGAGGCTCCCAGGAAACTCCTGACTTATATTTTCAAAGCCTGATCTCACTTCCCTGCACCCACCTACCCTAATCAAAGCTATTCAGCAAGCCTGGTAGCTTTTCCCATCCAATGCTAAAAGGGTCATCAAGCTCCTTTCACATCTATAGTCCTTAGGAAGCCTCTCTCAACTCCATTGTCCACCTCCAGAGTCAGCCATTAAATCATTGTGCTTGGAGCAGAGACGTCAGCTTGCCCCATGGAGCATTTCACCCTGTAACTGGGCTCCAAATCCATGTGCTGTATGTGTGTTTTGCAACCCACCATACACCCCCAAATCCATTTGGCCTTCTTCTCTTCGTGAAATACTGCTTCTGTTTTCATGGACCTCTGTCTTCTGGACTGGTAATTATCACCATCCCTAAACTGCTTCCTTCCCCTTTCCTTCCTGATTTTCTTAACTAGACTTGTATGTGTGCTGTGTGTGATTTTGGTACATTTGCCCTTTTATTTATCTTATAATTAAAAAAACCTTTCCAGTTGAACATCTGTCTGGCTTATTTTTAAGTGTTCTCTAAGGGAATAATCCCCATAAACATAAGAGGAGAATCCCAGTTACCCCCTCTCACTCATCTCCTTAAAGCTAATTCCCCCAACTAATTAGGAAACTGCCCATTTGGGTAACAAAAGCATAGAGCAGCAGCCAATCACATCCTTCTAAGTGGCCTGCCATTGTCACCATGGCTCCTTAATAAATTTCCTGCCACAAGGAACACACATGGTATTTTTTACACTAGGAGCTTACTGTGTCGTTAATGAGCAGTAACAGTGATCGTGTCCGCTTCGGATTTGCACCTGTTACTTTCACACCCATAGGAAGCCTTGAGTTCACATTTCACATGTCATCCTTAATCCTTAATCCTCATACACTTGCTCTGTTGCCCCAAGTCGCGCTGTTTTTAGGCTTTCCCGCACTGTCATCTTGTTTGAATTTACGCATGTGCAGTACCTTTGTGATGTTGCCATGGGAGGGAATCCTCAGGTTTACCCTATTGCGAATGTCATCCACACGGCTCCCCTTTTCATGGGTTTTTCGTAAAAGCAGATATTTGGGTTTGTTTTTTGGGGGGAAAAATGTATTTCTAAGGCGCTTTTTACGCTGTTTCAGGGCATGGTTATTTCCTGGGGCCTTCATGGGCTTTGCTGCCTACTTCCTTTCTTTTAGAAAAAAAAATTGTGCATGCGTTGTAACATTGATGCGTTGCCACGTGTTTAGATTGAGCACTGTGTCTGATCAGCATGTCTGCAGTTAAAGCTCTGGTTTTGGCCTTGCTACAGATCGTCTTCATTTACCTGAGGCGATCTATCACAGCAACCAACAACTTTTGGTGCCGTGTTGTCAAAAGGAGGAAGATAATGCATTCCTCGTTGGCTCTGCGTGCCATCCACCTGGAACCATGGAGAAGCCAGAGGTCGAGCACGCACATGATGGATGGTGCTGGCAGGTATCCATGTTCAGAGATGCTACTGGGTCTATCCCAGAAGCAATGACTGGTGGGACAACTTTGTCACTGCCATATGGGATGACGAATTATGGATTCAGAACTTTCGAATGTCCCAGACAACCTTCAATGAGCTGGTGGCGTGCATCAGACCATGCTTGGCAAGGCAGGGCACAAGACTTCATCGTGCGATCCCTGTGGAGAAGTGAGTTGCCATAGCTATCTGGTACCTGGCTAACTGCTACAACTACAGAGGATGCATGAACCAGTTCGGCGTGGGACTGTCTACAATTGCGGGGACAGTTTTGGAAGTTTGCTTTGCTATAGAGGTAGAGCTGCTCAGTAAACTTGTTTGTTTGGGAACAGATGTGGCAAAGGTAAAGATCCCCATTTTTGATGCCTTGACTGTGGAGGCATGCTTTCCACATTTTAATTTTGGGTTTTTTTTAAAAAAATGAATGACTCGATTGTGGCTTCTTGATGATGGGATATTTTTTCAGTTCCCATTGGAGATTGTGGAAACAAACAATGCAGATTGGGTAGAATTGGCAAATTCGGAAATCATTGGAGACCAAAAGGAAAACAAATACTGCAAAGCGGTGTGAGTTACAGTCTCCAGAACCGCATAATCTTGTCAGTTATTAGGCTGAGTTGCTATCCTTTGAATTTACTATGTGGATCTCACCTCCCAGTCAATCTCTCTGTCACATACAAAGATTCCTGTTTTGCATTCTGCTCCAAAATTTAAAAGCAGGAATCAATCCTTCCTCAGACTCCATCTTGTGCTCAACTCTTGTCTTTCCCACTGACTTCCAGACCATACCTTTAATATTCTTTGTGACATTTTGGAATTGATTTCTCCCTATCTCAATTCCAGGAAACAAGAGCCTCTGCCAAACTAAAGAGCATGTCTTGCAAAACAAAGGTACCTTGCGTCACAACAAGGTGCTGACATTACAATTGGGGGACAAAGGCCTATTATTCTAGTGGGTGGACCATCAATCAAGTTACAGTGATTAGCTTACACAACCATGGATTATTATCCAACTCTGATTCCCTCAATTACAGCCCCAAATCAGACTTCTTATTGCATAAATTCTCCCATCAATTTCCAAAAAATATAATATCAAGGGTTATGGGGGTTGGGGGGTTGGAGAGGGGTTACAATACTGCACATGCATTTGAGTGGTCATCCCTGTTACACACCACCATGATTGCGACTTCTACAGCCTCCACAAAAACCTTTCGGTCTTCCCTTACCTCCCTCAAAATGTCCTCATGCCTGCTCTGCTCTGCCTCCAAAATTTCCTTATGCTATTCACGAATCTCCAGCAAGAATTGTCTTCATTCTTGGGCATTGCTGTTTTCTTCCCTCTCCGCTTGAGCCAACATTTTCTCTGCTATGTTGCTTAGCAAGAACTTCTGGTTCTTGCCCTATCAAGCCTCAACGCTGGTGATATCTGTGCCGAGGTTGTTGGTGTATTTGCAATGGGTGGGTTTTCACGAGCTAAAGGCAGAGATCATTACAAGGGCGAGGCATTGTGATCTCAGAAGGGGTTTGGGGAATTGCATCCCAAACATCACACTCACCTTCTGTAGGAAGATCGCCCTTTTCATGCTGCTCTTGAAATCCCTCCACCTGTGTCAAATCAGAATCTGAGGGAATGCAAAGAAAAAGTTGTTTGTGCTGTCATGGTTCCCACAAGTGCATCCTCTTATGGCATACCACAAATTATACTCTTTTTTGTGACTGAAAAGAATAACCTTGAATTTTCCACCTTTTATTTTACTGGTCCCCACAACAGGAACACGCAGTGCGCGTTCAGTCTAATGCACGACATCAAAAACACAAAGTCTGCAAAAATAGTGTATGGCATTAGATCATACCTTCTCCCAGCTCTTCCCTGTCACACGCTTCCATCAAGTGATCCTCTTTGCTGGTGAATGGCCCCTGGTCAGAAGCAGCACCTAGAAGAAGTACAAGCTGTCATTATTTCTAGAAATCATGGCTACTTGTAAGTAATGAGAACATGATGAGAAGACTCATATTGGAAGATAAGTCAAAGTTTTTGCTGTCCGGAAACGTGGACACCTGTACATCAACATATAATCACCCACTGCCATGAGGTCAAACTCTGAATGGTACAGGTGGATCTTAAAATTTGGAGACTGCTTAGACTCAAGGTGGTTTCTGGGTGAGTCGTGTGCCTGACCCTGCATAGGGCATCTATAGTTAAGTAAATATCCACTTGAACCCCTCACCCCCACCTCTCAGAAGTGACTACACCCCCTTAACCCTATGCCCCCCCTTCACCCACCCAACAATAAAAGACTCAGGTCCACTTACCTCTCCTCCTGTGAGGGCATAGTGTTACCAGAACTGCTCTTTTATTATAATGGGGAATTAGCTGTAGCAGTCTGTAACTTATAAAATTAAGCGCGGATCATAACCTATGTTTACGGAGGTCCCGATCCCAGACACTCTAGTGAAAAAGAGGCAGACAACAAATAAGTTCCAAACACGTGTATTGAGTGTAGCGTAAGCCTAGCTTGCACAATCATACAGAGAACACACAAGACCTAAGAAATACAGGGTATGAAATACAGAGACGTTCGCATTAGCTGGTTCCCAACGATGGTAAGGGAAATACTCACAATCCTGGAGCGAAGCAGAGACACGGCAGCGAGGGTGGCCCAATGCCAGCACTGGAACCACAGACGGACAGCAAGGAGGTCTGGATAGGGAATGGCCGAGGCACCGAGTGGTCTGGGAGACCAGCTTAAATACCCCAAAACGTACCCTGGGGCTGGTGCTGTACTTGGTGGTTCTCACAGATTAAAACAAAGGTTCTAATGGGCTACTGAATGGCTTAGATGGGCCATTTTAGTAATCAGATTGTGATAAGTGACACCTCAGGAAGAGGGGACAAAAGAGGGAGGGGGAAATCCAAGTGGGCTGAAAGGATGTTCCAGCGGACAGGGCTTGTCCTGATGTCATCAGCTTCTGGAATGCGGAGGTTCCTTTGAGATGCATTCTCTAAGTGCTTGGGATGGTCAGCACTTAGCTCTTCTCTGGGGCGGCTCCCAAGATATGCAGAGCGGGGCGAGGGGCTCTCGCTGCGGACGTGGTGTGCCCGCTTCGCCGAAATGGCTTCTCAAAGCAATCTTCTTCCCAGGGTCTTCTGGCTGCCTAGGAACATGGATGCCGGCTGGGCATAGCAGGGGCTGGATAGCAGGCTGCCCGGTAGCGAGGGCAAGCTCGGCGACCGGCTCGCGGGAGGCTCCAGGCGGGAACTGACCAGGGAGCACCTAGCCAGGCTCGCTGGAGGTTTCCCTGGCTGGCGCCCGGCTGCTAGCAGCGGCTTGGGCCCATATGAGGCAGGCTTCCATGGAGGCAGGGGGAACAACACTTTAAAACACAGTCCAAAGCAGGGAACAGGCACGGTCCGTGGCAGATGGCAATGCAGGCACGGGGCACACTTGTAACAGAGTCCAAACACACACTGGGAATTCCAGATACAGGGCAGGGCAGGGCTGCCCAGAAAGAGAGTCCTTTGTGCAGTTAACTACACATGGAGTCAGTGAACTACACAGTCTATTGCAGCAGCAAAATAATTAGCAAGCAGGCAGGGAACTGACGCGTGTATCAGAACACACACGTGCAAAGCAGTCTTTGGTGCAGCAGTAAAGCAGCAACGCAGGAAACTTTAACACAGTTCATGGCAGGCCTTAAAGCAGGGGAGGGGGCCTACTTGGCAACAATTCCCCCCCTCGGAGACCCCGTGACGTCAGGCGCGCGGGTCTCCGAACTTGACTTCAAAGGCGAGGTGGTCGGCAATGTCCGGTGGTCGAGCTTCGAGCGAAGAAGGAGTGGGAAGGGAAGGGGGAGGAGGCGTCACTCAAAAATTTAGTTTGGAGAACCACCTAACCGAATAAGTGCAATTTAGATCAGCCAATGGGCTGCAGGTCTCTGGGTTCACACCAGGGGGTGTGCTAAGTGCAACCGTCAGAATAAATAGCAATAATTCATAAGTAATAGCAATTCATAGTGAAATAGGCAGCAATGAGCAATTCATGCATATAAATAGCAATAATTCATACTTGTGTACATTGATCAATTCATACATGGGAATACTTCATACGTAATTCATGATGGGTTAAAAGCACTAAAAACCAGGAGCAATTCATATACATGGATTAATTCATAAGCATAAGATTAAAAGCAAAGGCAATTCATGGGTCAATTCATGAATGCAGGATTAAAAGAAATTCATACAAGATAAAAGTGAAATGTGCAAGCAAGGCATAGACCAATTCATCACGGGTGGAACAATTCATAGGTGATTAAAACCATAAATACATATATAGGATTAAAACAATAATTCAGGAAGTTAAAACCAATCTCATAGATAAAAGCGGCAATAGTAAAAGCAAGTGCGGGGAAACAATTCATGAGGGGTAAGCGGCGGAAGGGCTCATGGGGGCAGGAAAATAAACTCTGCAATTAAAAGACCAACTCATGCAGCCAGATTAAAACCAAATTCATGGAGTTTAAAATCAGAAATAAAATAACATTTAAAAGAGACTGCTCAGGAGAAGTCCCGGATAAAACCCAATTCATAAAATGATAAATAGGCTAGAATTACCTCGGCGGAGGGAGTCAGGTTAAAAAGGCAATTCCTAAGGTCAAAATCAAATTCATAGGGATAAAGTTAATAGGGGGTGATAAAAGGGTCCCAGTTCATGGGAAGATCATGGGCGCACTTGCAGTAGATAGAGGGAGGGACTAGTTCGGGGCTAAATTCATGGGAGTAAAATTCATAAGAAGCAATGGCAAGAAATTCATAAGACCATAGAGCAACAAAGATCACAGATGGCTCAGTCCGCAGTACAGCTGCTGGACTGGGTTGCATATTTACAAGAACACGCAAGCTTAGTTCGTGTGCTCCAAAACACACTTCCACCCCCCCTTGCTGTCTGCGTCAATCCGCAGGGCAGGGTCGGCAGGCGGCGAGAAGGGCTTCAGACACACAGTTCTAGTCCTCATGGAGGTGGCGCTGCTGGCGGTCATTTGGAGACGGGCCGTGGGCTGGGATGCAGAGTAATATGCCCCCCCCCCCTAGTCCACAAGAGGGCCCCGGAGCGGTGTCCAGCAGCAAAGCGTCCATGGGGCTGGCTCAGGATCCGTACACATAGTTATGAGAGCACAAGTATAGTTCGTAACAACATAAGCAATAAAATGAGCAAGGGATAAAAATAGGGCGCCAAGAACAACCATTAAGGCAGAAGAAGGTCGGGGTTATAGTGATCCAAGCGGTAAGACAGCTGGAGTTGCTGGAGCTGTCGGCGGCTCCAACAGCCCAAATAAAGCAGCGAGGCACATAACAAAACTTGAAAAGCCAAAATAACGACGATCGGGTGCAAAGCCAAATTGTAAATTCCAGTGGCAGTGGGGCTCCAGCCAAAGAGGGTTTCCCACCACGAGTGCTCACCGGTGGTCTTAATCCGCTGGGCAAGATCCAAAATCTCTTTGCCGTTGTGGGACACAACCAAAGCAGTGGTGTCTCCGTCCCTCTGGATGCTCTGGAGGGTGCGGTGGAGCTGGGGGTGGGTCAGGAGCTCGTGGATTAGCTCCAGACCGATGCCAAGGGAGACTGGCTTCACATAGCGATAGATGGAGGGTGCCACCAGGATCTCTTCTTGGGTCCAGACCGGTACCGTGTAGGTGAAGTCGCAGGCTGCCACCGAAGACAGGTTGCAAAAGCAGCGGTTGACTCCCGGGATCACGGGCTTGAGCTGGAACGAGTTCAGGATCACAAAGTCGCAGGCCGTTCGCACGCAGGCACATCCTTTCCCAAGGTAGACCACAGCGGAGCTGTTCTCCTGGACGACCTCGAAAGGGCATTCATTGAGGGCGTCGACTTGCGGGGCTACACAGGGGTGATGAGGTGCAAAGGCTTGGTCTTGGCAAATGAAGCCGGTCTGGTCTCGATGCTGGCACCCTTGGAGGCTGACGAGCTGCCATCCGGTCGGGGTGAAGCGAGCCCAATGGTCGGGGTGGCGGGCGTAGAGGACTTCGGTGTCGCTGACTTGGAGTCCCAGAGGCACGACTGGATACACATGGAATGACTCGTGCGCGCTGGCCGTTAATAAAAATAATTTAAGCTCCTGGGTGGTCGGTGAAAATGAGGAATTTACAAGAGACCACCAGGATTCGAGCTCCAGTTCTATGGGTGACAATTTGGGCATAATCAATCTTTTAATTTCCAGGGGCAAGTGCCCATCCGTGGCTTGCCGAATTAGCCCCATGGCCACAGCCTGGTTTAATTGTTGGGCTTGCATACATGCCATGGCTATTGACATGTTGCGTTCCAAAGACTGTGTTCCTTTGAGCAGCAGAGAAAAATCTCTTTCAATTTGACTCTCCCAGTTAACTAAAATGGAGCTGATCTCGTGTTGCCCATTTGAAATGGAATTTAGGGACTGCACCACCGGTTTACCTAAGTCGGAGATGCTAGTCGTGACATGGGCAAACTTATTAGCGAGAGTCTCAATGTTGACCGAATCCATGATTGCTAAGCCTCCGGCTGCAGGAGCAGTCCAGTCGGCAATGCTTCGTCTGGCACGCGAGAGAGAAGGAGAGGGATCGATCCACAGTTGTAGCCATGCATTCCAACCCTTGCTACCGGCCTCCAGATAGGGAGCGCACTGCGGCAGCCTCTGGGTTACATTTAGCTCAGCTAAGTCTATGCGGATCTCTTTTAAAGTCATTTGCGGGCGGACTAGAACTCTCTCTCGAATGTCAGTCTTCAAAACATGGGAGCCCACTATATGCGTGCCGCCTTGGCTTAATTGTTCATTGCTAGCAATCAAAGGGTCAATTTGGATGGTGTGGGTCTCCTGGGTCCGGATCAGCAGGGAATAATTGCCTGGTTCATGAGTCAAATTTACAAAGAGCAGCCCAAGCCGGTGAAATTTCTCTACTAGGGGTTTGGTTTGGCATTCGGGCGTCTGTTGAACCAGTATCCAATCGGGTGGGCCATGTTTGGCTAGGTCTTCCTCTTTTACAATCCAGGTCAGGTTCTCCCAGCGTTCTATAGTGAAGGAGAGAGCTGCGCCTGAAGGGGGCGTGATGGTGACTGATGCAGATTCAGTGGTAGTAGTGCCTAGTAGGATGGTCATTCTAAAGGGGTCTCCTGCCTTCCATACTGCGGCCGACACTAGAATAACTTCACAGTATGGTCCGAAAGCCTCAGTGACAAATGGCGAGTTTTCGAAGTTGGCAGGGGTGGTATATTTGTCTACCACCGGGACTGCGGTGGGGGCTGGCCTGATACGGGGAAGAAACATACATGGAATCGGAGCGAGTGGTGACACTGTGTCAGTAGTTGAGTAGCACACTAATTCTTGGGACATGGTTTTTATTCCCACACATAAAATAACAAGCTCTGGGGGTCGGATCCACTGCTCTTCACAACTGCGGAAGTTAGTGCGATCCGTGGGGGTGGTCATGTTGCTCTGCTGCACAACCTTGCAGACCATCATTTCATTTTCTGCTAGTGTATTGATACATCTCCAGTGTGGGTAGGGCATTAATTTGGACGGGCGTCCCTCTGTTAGGGTGCCTGCCAGCACGAGCAAACACAGGGTAGCCAGGTGCCTCATCTCCTGGCCTTCCTTTCCTTCCTGGGGAGACCTGCAGATATAAGTACAGGCTCCCTGAGTTTGTTGCAGCAAAAATAAATGAAGAGAAGTAGGGGAAAAAGAAAAGGGAGAGCGTTTTTCTGCCAGCACTGTCTGTTAGGCGGGACTCGAACGAGAAGTCCCAGGGGCACTAAGCGAGCCTTCCAGCTTGTTGCTCTGGGGAACTCCTGTGCGAAGGCTTCTTTCTAAAGCGTGTATATTTCAGGGGGGACGTCTTTACGTTGAGCAAGGGTCGGCTGTGCGTTAGGCGGGATTATGCAAACTCGCCCCAGGGGTCCCTGGGTGCCTAGGCTATGTGGCCTTCAGGTGCCCCTTGCTTGGCGGCGGGCTGCTTTTATTTTGCGGGCTGAGAGCTATCGGTCCGGCTCGGCCTGGCCTTGCCGTTTTAAAAGGAAAAAAACTAGAGAGCGGTTTCCATTAACTATAAGGGTTGCTGCTAAAGGAGACCTTCGTTCTATTTTCCTAAAATAATTTTTAAGTAGATGAGGTTAGGGTTGAAGGTATGTTTTATGATGGTTTGCTTTTGCTTTGCCTTTTTCCCTCTGCTTTTTTGCAGGACCTCATGTATGTATTTCGGCGGACCATATTTTTTCCTAGGATCAATTTTTGGAGGGACTCCCTCGGGAGGCCCCAATTTCATGTTAAAAGAAAGAAACACACAAAGCAAAGGCACACGGGCGTGGGTTATTTTCGGGTTGCCCTCACTTGGAAGGCCTGGCAGGGCTTCACTATAACTTCAATATGTCTCCCCCCCTTCTTTTCCCTTATACGGTACGGGCAAGGGAAAAGATATCAGTACGTGGGGCGAGCGGCTGCTGGCGGAAAGGGCCGAAGTGGAGCCGAAGGTGCTCGACAGCGTTTATCGAAAAGCGGCAGAGGCGGCCGAGATCTGCTGGCGCCACTGGGTCTGGGTTATTCGGGGGTCATCTTGGCACGGGGGATCCTGGCTATGTAAATGAGGCACGCTGCCCCTTGTGCATAGCGAACGCACCTCAATAACACATTCCAGAGGTAACATATTTACAAAATACTGGCGGGTCTTTTACCTTTGCACTAAAGCGTACGGACTGGTGGCGCCGTATAGCAACTCACCATGACGAATATGAACATTAGTAAAAGAGGGATGTTGGGCTATCTGGGGGTCCTTTTCCAGGGGAGGCACGGCCCTCAAAGCCAAAGCCGACCATCATGCGAAAGCGTGGGTCTGGCAGGTGAGACCCCGAATCTACGTAGATGCAGGATCTTCACCAGCACGGCGGGTGAAATGTTTTCAAACAAAGAAATCACCTTTTTTGGTGGTTTCAACGTTGGAAGACTACATTCACTTTTGGGCTAAAGCCTCTCCAAACACTTTCACACACAGCAAATCTCTTCTGCCTGTGCAATTTTTTTTTCCGAACATGCGGCTCTAAAATCCAATTAAGAATCACTTTCGGTGGTGGTCCTATTTGGCTTTGGTTGCCGTGTCTTCCCCAAGGGTCCCAACTGTGGGGCCCGCCTAATGAAGTTAAAGAATAGAACTGACAAGAAATAACAAAAACACTAAATGATTATAGGAAGCTAAGTTGGCTTTTTACATCTACTTTCAAAAGGGAATTTGGCTTCAGGTTCACACACACATAAAGTTAAGACTGCACAACGAAAAGGGACGGGGGCTGCGGGGACTTGAACTCAAGTCTCCTTAAGGTGGCTTTTCCACTCCTGGTTCCAATCCCTTCCAAATTCTGAGAGGGAACCAGTGATTACATTTATTTGGGCTTACTTCAGCCTGGGAGAGGACAAAAGGAAGAACTGGGAGGAGGTCAGAATCCTGGTCTGGCCAGTTTTTCCATTTCAATGAGGGGTGGGGGTGCAACGCTGAGTGGGAATAGTCTGTTTTAGATGCTGCTAGCAACTGGGAGTCTTTCTGGAGTTTGCTCACTTGCCTTATTACATTCCTGACTGCACTTACTGCTGGAGGCTCTACCTTTTCATTAAGTTTTGGGCTTGAGCCTTTTAAAATGAGGAAACAGCTGCACACATGTCTCTGAATTAGCTCAAGCACTACTAAACCACACAGGCCCAACATGAGGTTTTCTTCAGGGGTGTTAGTCAGGGAAGGCTGAGAGAAAACTATTTGGTGTGTAGTTGCAAGCACTGGATTTTCAAAGCATTTTAAATCTTTTAAAGGAACTGCATTTTTACTTTTATTTACCTGTTCTTCAGGGCCATTGCAAGAGGGCACAGTCACGGTGGGCTGTGTATAGCTTGGCTGGGGGCAGTCTATGGGAGCCAAGACAATTTCTTGGGGAATGACTTTTAAACTCTGCACATGCTCAGAGGCTAAAGTGAATTCTGGCTTCTTGGGCGTGGGGGCTGAGGCAGAAATTGGAGGCAAAGGTGACTGACTATCTGTTTCACTGCCTTTGGCGGGGCGGGGTGCTGATTCAATCACCGATTGTTCCTCTAAAGTCTTTAATCTTGCCTCAGTGAGTCTCTGGGATTCCAGGAGATTTTGCATCAGGGTTTTTAAAGTGGCGGTTTCATTATTCTGGTTCTCCAGCCAAGTCTGCATGCTAAGGAATTTACTGTGGAGCTGCTCTTTCTCTATTGTGCAAGCATTTAATTTTTCTTTTAATTCCTCATTCTCTTTATTAAGATCATTTATTTTTAAATTCTGTTCCCTATTTACACTTATGAGCTCCTGAATTTTATTTTGCAGCTCTGCCAGATTTCCTTTAGAGGTGTCTGGCAAAGTTGGTGCTGGGTTCTGGGTGCGAATCACCCTTTGGAATCTTTCCTTCTCTCTTTTAAGTTCCAAGCTATTTTTAGTTCCCGGAGGTCGAAGGCTAGCCTCAACCTTTGGTTTTCTCCCACGGGCAGTTAAGTGGGCAGAATAATGTGTGACCCCCGGGCATCCCTATTGGAAAAAGGGGTTCCCAGCTGGTGGCGGTTCTTCTCTTACTGTAGCCACTGGCTGTGTATGTTGGGGAGGGCCATTCCTAAAGATGTCTAGAAGGGCAGAGAGAAGCACTGAAGTGGGCTGCTGGTGGAAGAGCTCCATGTCTGCCCCATGATCCTTGAGCCGCTTCCAGAGTTCCCAGCGGAGTGAGTCCCTGGCTGGCGGCGGGCCGCCTAGGTCAGAGGGCTCCTCATGGTCCTTTGGCCGCGGTCTCCAGGAGTCAGCCTGACTTGGGGGAGGGTAGACCTGGTGATTGTATGTGTGCGGTGCCCGAGGGGGCGGGGGTGCCGAGGGCAGCGCAGGTCTCCAGGGCTCAGAGGGTACCTGTGGGGAGGAAGGGTAGTGACTGGGGGTGGGCACAAAGGTTACTCCTGGACGGGAGTCCCTCTGGCTGCGGCCCCGAGTGAAGCTACCGCTTCTCCCACGCAAGATTCCACCTCTAGGCTCTGAGTACGAGCTATGCCCTTGAGGCCGATATTGGGAGTGGGGACCATGGTTGACATAAGTGACTGTGTTGATGGGCTCACTCTCTTTCCTATGGGAGGCCAGGGACTTTACATGGTGGATCGCTCCGGTCTCCCGCAGCAGGCCAGCAATGCTCCTGATGCGGGATTCCAGCTCTCCCCATGTAATGCTCCCGGGCTCTACTCCTGCTAGGGCTAGGCGAGTGGTGCTGTTGAGTCCATCTATAACTGCCCTCCTAAACTCTAAGTCATCGAAGTCCGGCATGTCGCTCAAGTCTAAATCTACCTCGTCTGCTAGTTCGGCTAGGAGCTGTTTCCTGGCTAAATATGCCTCTGGGTCCTCTCCGGGTTTTTGAGATTCTGCTATGTATAAGGCCTTCAAGCTCTTGGTAGGCCAGAGGAAGGCGCACAATTCCTTCATGGCACCATACTGACTGCGGGTGGCTAGTCTCCGGTTAGAAATGTATGCATTAAGAGAGGTGACTATTTCAGGGCTGGCACAATGGCGAGCCAGCTGAGCTACATCGGAGCCACTGGCGGAGGGCTGGGACATGGTCACGTGCGCAAACCATTGTATAGCTGAGTCTCGGTTCAGGGGTCCCATTCGGTCCGCTATGGCTTGGAGCTCATCGGGCCTCCAATTGCGGGTCTCTTTAACTATTCGGTCTGTCTTCCTGCCATCATCGTCTGTGGTGACAATTTCTTTGGTAGCTATCGGATGGAGGGGCTGTGGAGCTTCCTCGGGCTGGGGCGAAGGAGGTGACCAACTGTCGGTACTACCTTCGGGGAGGGCCAAGAGGGCTGCGGGATGCACGGCGGAAATTACGGCCTGCTGCATCCCCAGGTGCTGTTTTAGGGCCTCTAGTTCCCTCTTACAAGCGGAGTGGTCTGCTGCGGCTATCTTTGCAACTTTCTGCTCTGCCATGAACTGGGCGGCATGGGTTAGCTTAGCGATTCTTTCCTGTCCCTCGATTACTGCGTGCTCAGCCATGTCGGCACGAGCGGTGGCCGCTTCAGCCTTGTGCTGGAGGGCGGTAGTTAATCCTTGCTTTTCTAATATGAAATTGACGCGTTCAGCGCGCCACTCAACTGCCTTTTCCTCATACTCTTTCTTCTCCTTCCTTAACTTTTCTATCTCCTGTTCCTGTTCGTCTTGAGCTGCCTGTAGCTTATTAATTAGAGACACGCTGTCCTGTAGGGCGGTGAAAAGTGCCCAAGTTCCGTATCTGTCTTTCTTGCTAGATCTAGGTTTCTCCTTGTCACAAAAATCCTGGAAGGCGCTTCTAACTATCTGGAGTGGGTCGGGTCCCTTAAAGGAACCGGCTTCCCAGGGGCAATCTCCCTTCTTCACTAGCCACTTCTCCAGGCGGGGCACGGTGGGGGCTGCCCGGTACATCTTGCTTTCGTTTAAGGCTGATCACGGGGGAGGTTAAAGAGTGGATCAGCGACACCAGGGGTGGGGAGATTAAAGCTGCTCAAGGGTTTTAACAACTTCTTCCTCTCTATGTCCCTTTTGGGAGGTTTATCCTTCCCTCAGGTCCTCAAGGGTTTTTACCAGGGGGTTTTAAGGTTCTACTTTTAGGTTCACAAGGGGATTTTTAAGGGTCCTACACTCTGTTCTTCTCCACCGGGGGAGAGGGAAAATTCCTATTCCCGTTTCAAGCTTGCCTACAAGCCACGGGACCAGGAAAAGTTTACTGGCTCAGAAGGTGCTCTCAAGCTCTCTAAGCCCAAGAACCAAAAACGCTCAGTGCTTCCAAGCCTCTGCCTAGAAGCTAAAGCTCAGGGGTCTCCCAAGCCTATACTCGGAAAACCAAAGCTCAGGGGTCTCCCAAGCCTATGTGCTCAGAAAACCAAAAAGTGTTCCCAAGCCTCTGCTCGGAAACTGAAGTGCTCCCAAGCCTCTGCTTAGAAGCTGCAATTAAGGGGTCTCCCAAGCCTCTGCTCAGGCAACCAGAAATGCTCCCAAGCCTCTGCTCAGAAGCTACAATGCTCTCAAGCTCTCTGCCCAAGAACTATACTCAAAAGTGTCCCCAGGCCTCGTGCTCAGAGACAAACGGTTAAACTGTCTCCAAGCCAAGACCAAAAGACTAAGACGCTCAAGGACTGCCTCTGCAAGTCCCCAAGCAAAAGTGCTCAGGAGTAAAACTACGGTACTCCTAAGCGGAAAAAGCGCTCAAGAGTTCAAACAACTCCCAAGCAAAAGTGCCCAAGAGTCCCACTGACTCCCAAGCGAGGTGTGCCCACGAGTCTGACTTAAAACTCGCAAGCGGAAAGGCGCCCAAGAGTCTACCTTAAAACTCTTAAGCACGGTGCGGCCGGCTGCCGCGGGGCTTCAGGAACCTGGCTTCAGATTCCCAAAGCTAACTGACTGAACAAACAAACGGACTATCGATCCCTTCACGTTTCCTCCGGAGCGGGGATTGAAGCCTAAGTGCTGGCAGGAACGGGGGTTTGGACGGACTTAGGAGAGACGGGGGAGGGCGGAAGAGAGTTTTATATGTGCTGCTTCAGGAAGTATATATGCGTATATATCTATAGAGAGAGCCTACTTCTGGGATCCCACCCACATAGACGCGTTTAGGCGGCCCGGAAGGTGGCCAGGAACTTCACCAGTTCAGAGGTCCTCACCCACAGTACACCGGTTATAACGGCTGGAGGGCCTCGCGGTGTACCACAAAAGGCAAGTAGTCCAAAGCTGGCTGGAGGAGGAAATGGGGGAAAAAGCCAACCCACAAGATAGAAATGCTCGCTAGAGCCACACACACTCACACTTTTAATTCCCTGAGCTAAATTGCGCTCTTTACACTGAGGTCTGGAAAATTTTCCTCTAAGTCAGTTAGCCGAAAACACGCGTGTCGACTCACGTGTATTCACACGAACTGGGTTATGCCCGCATATTCTCCACCAGTAAACTGTTACCAGAACTGCTCTTTTATTATAATGGGGAATTAGCTGTAGCAGTCTGTAACTTATAAAATTAAGCGCGGATCATAACCTATGTTTACGGAGGTCCCGATCCCAGACACTCTAGTGAAAAAGAGGCAGACAACAAATAAGTTCCAAACACGTGTATTGAGTGTAGCGTAAGCCTAGCTTGCACAATCATACAGAGAACACACAAGACCTAAGAAATACAGGGTATGAAATACAGAGACGTTCGCATTAGCTGGTTCCCAACGATGGTAAGGGAAATACTCACAATCCTGGAGCGAAGCAGAGACACGGCAGCGAGGGTGGCCCAATGCCAGCACTGGAACCACAGACGGACAGCAAGGAGGTCTGGATAGGGAATGGCCGAGGCACCGAGTGGTCTGGGAGACCAGCTTAAATACCCCAAAACGTACCCTGGGGCTGGTGCTGTACTTGGTGGTTCTCACAGATTAAAACAAAGGTTCTAATGGGCTACTGAATGGCTTAGATGGGCCATTTTAGTAATCAGATTGTGATAAGTGACACCTCAGGAAGAGGGGACAAAAGAGGGAGGGGGAAATCCAAGTGGGCTGAAAGGATGTTCCAGCGGACAGGGCTTGTCCTGATGTCATCAGCTTCTGGAATGCGGAGGTTCCTTTGAGATGCATTCTCTAAGTGCTTGGGATGGTCAGCACTTAGCTCTTCTCTGGGGCGGCTCCCAAGATATGCAGAGCGGGGCGAGGGGCTCTCGCTGCGGACGTGGTGTGCCCGCTTCGCCGAAATGGCTTCTCAAAGCAATCTTCTTCCCAGGGTCTTCTGGCTGCCTAGGAACATGGATGCCGGCTGGGCATAGCAGGGGCTGGATAGCAGGCTGCCCGGTAACGAGGGCAAGCTCGGCGACCGGCTCGCGGGAGGCTCCAGGCGGGAACTGACCAGGGAGCGCCTAGCCAGGCTCGCTGGAGGTTTCCCCGGCTGGCGCCCGGCTGCTAGCAGCGGCTTGGGCCCATATGAGGCAGGCTTCCATGGAGGCAGGGGGAACAACACTTTAAAACACAGTCCAAAGCAGGGAACAGGCACGGTCCGTGGCAGATGGCAATGCAGGCACGGGGCACACTTGTAACAGAGTCCAAACACACACTGGGAATTCCAGATACAGGGCAGGGCAGGGCTGCCCAGAAAGAGAGTCCTTTGTGCAGTTAACTACACATGGAGTCAGTGAACTACACAGTCTATTGCAGCAGCAAGATAATTAGCAAGCAGGCAGGGAACTGACGCGTGTATCAGAACACACACGTGCAAAGCAGTCTTTGGTGCAGCAGTAAAGCAGCAACGCAGGAAACTTTAACACAGTTCATGGCAGGCCTTAAAGCAGGGGAGGGGGCCTACTTGGCAACAATAGCCAGGGTGTGAGACACCCACAAGTTACTTGGTAGGAGGTGCTGCACTCAACTCCTTTATCCTCCATCCCATGGTAATTTCCCGAATCCATTCTGTTGTCGACAAGGACATGCCAGTGGCAATCTTTATTAGAAGGACAGGAATTGTCTATCTGCGCGCCATGTTAACATGCCGCCCTCGATGATCACATCTCCCCTCAGGATTCCACCTGTCATGGCCCAGTCTGAGAGTGAGGTCTCCTCTGGAGGAGAGGAGCCTCATGTAGCCAGCCAGGACTCCTCAGGAGAAGAGGAGCCCTGTGTAGCCAGCCCTAGCCCAGATTTAGCAGAAACCAGCAATCAGGAGCAACACCTGCTGGCTGATCAGAGCTTGCAGCCAGCAGCTGAGACACCAGCACACTCTAGCTCCAATACCACAGGGGAAGCTCAGCCAGGGACTTCTACAGGTGCAGCGCAGCCAAGAGCCTCCACCCCCCCAGGTTCACCCACGCCCAAGGAACGCCGCAGGCAGCGCCAGAGACTGGAACTGCAGGAGAGACGGCGTAGTGCTCGCCTCTTGAGCCAACACCAGCTGCTGGAGAGTGACGATGAGTAGCGTCAGGATGGAGCCCCAAGCAGCTGGATGAAAACCATGCCTGGCTATAAGAGCCAGTCTGGAGGAACTGCCGGGTGTGGAAGCAATGTGTCTATTGCCTGCAACCACTCCGTGTTCTGTGAACCTTGCCCATACCTGCTTTTGGACCTGATGCTATCGGTGACTGATCTTGGACTGTGCCTGACCTCGCTCTTGGACTCTGGACTCACTCCTGGCTTTATCTCGTGCTCTGACCACCGGTTTAACTTGGCTTTCGCTCTTGGAACTCCCCTTTGACTTTGGCCTTAAGGTTTGGACTTGAACCACCCTGCTTGGGCTAGCCCAGCCCATGACAGATTGCTTCCACCAAAACTCCCTGGCATGGACGTGGCAACACCCACCCCAGGGAGCCTGGCAATGCTGCAGGACCAGGTGCTGCAATTAACCCAAGCACTGGTAACTTTGCAGCAGCAGATTGCTACTCTCCTTGCCGCCCCTGCTGCACCTCTGCCTGAAAAATGCCCAGTGAAGCCTCCTGACAGTTTTGAGGGCAATGTGGAGGCATTCCCAGCATTTCTCATTCAGTGCCAGCTATATATTGAACTCCGGGCCAGAGACTTTTCCACAGATAAAGTCAAAGTTGGCTTCATCCTCAGCCTGTTAAAGGGGCAGGCAGCAAGATGGGCCATGCCCACGCCCTCTGCTGGGGGATTTTCCAAGCTTTGTAGCTCACATTACCGCCGCCTTTGCAAACCCCCTGAAAGCTGTCAAAGCAAACCAGAGAATACGCGCCCTCACCCAGGGAGGCAGGACTGTGGCCCAATATACCACTGAATTCCAGCTACTGGATCAGGACTTGGACTGGAACGAAGCAGCCTTAGTTGACCAGTACCTGGAAGGACTATCTGATGCAGTATTGGATGAAGTGGCCCGATCTGAACAACCAGGAGGACTGCAAGCGCTCATTCTCCTATGCCTCCGTATTGATGGATGACTGGAGAGCCAACGGCAAGCACATGTGCTAAGCCAGCCACCCTCGCCCCAGACCTCGCCTGAGAGGACAGCTGAACCTGTACCATTGAACGCGCCTTCTACCCGCCTGCCTCCAGAGGAAAAGGCGAGGCGTCACACCCACAACCTCTGCTGGTACTATGGTGGGGTGGGCCATTTTGCCGATGGTTGCCCTGCCAAAAGAAGGACCCGAGCTATAAGCCAGGAACAGACTCCCACTAAACAACTTGTGGGGATGGCCAGTGCCTCTGGTGTTCCTCCTGAACCCTTCCTGGTGCCAGTAAAGCTGTGCCTGCCTGATGGTCGATGGCTATTTGTGTACACCATGATAAACTCAGGGGCATCCCGCTGCTTCATGGATGCCAAGTTCGCCACACAGCACCGAATTCCCTTGTGGGCAAAAAAGACCCCCACCGTAGTTGAGGCCATTGATGGGTGGCCGCTGCATTCTGGGTCAGTGGTCAAAGAGACCCAGGACCTCCTCTTGCAGATCCAGCATCACCGTGAGCGGCTCTGCTTTGACATGGTAGGCATCCCCCAATTCCCGCTGGTCTTGGGACTTTCCTGGCTTTGCCGCCATGACCCAGTTATTCGGTGGGGCCAGTTGGACCTCCGCTTCCGGGACCCGTGCCCACACGAAAATCAATGCCCGGGTCCCATTGCAGCCGTTGCGCAAGAGGCCTCTGTGCTGCTGGAGGAATACGCAGATTTTGGAGATGTGTTTGAGGAAAAAGGAGCAGACCAACTCCCCCCTCATCGACCATACGATTGCACCATTGACTTGATTCCTGGCGCCCCTCTGCCAGTGGGACGCCTGTACTCGTTATCAGAGCCCGAGTTGGCTGCACTCCAGGACTTTCTCACCACCAATCTGCGGCAAGGGTTCATCCGGCCCTCTACCTCGCCCACCTCTGCCCCAGTCCTCTTCGTTAAAAAGAAAAGTGGGGAACTCCAGCTGGGTAATGATTACTGGGCCCTGAACAAAATCTCCATCCGAGACCGGTATCCGCTGCCCCTGATCTCTGACCTCTTGGACCAAGTCAAGGGAGCCCAGATCAACACCAAGCTGGATCTTCGGGGAGCCTACAACCTAGTACACATACGGGAAGGCGATGAATGGAAAACCGCCTTCAGTACCAGATACGGGCAATACGAGTATCTGGTAATGCCCTTTGGCCTGGCTAACGCACCAGCGGTGTTCCAGAGACTGATGAACGACATCTTTTGAGATATCCTGGATCAGTTTGTCATAGTTTATCTGGATGACATATTAATTTATTCACGTGACGCGTCGCAACACACTCGGCACGTGCGCACAGTGCTGCAAAGACTCTGGCAGCATGGCCTGTTTGACAAACTGGAAAAGTGTGCATTCCATCGGCCTACTGTGGAATTCCTTGGCCATGTGCTATCACCTCACGGAATCCAAATGGACCCAGCTAAAATCGAGGCTGTACACACTTGGCAAGCCCCTCGTTCTTGGAAGGATGTGCAGAGATTTCTGGGGTTTGCCAATTACTACCAGCAATTCATCCCCCAGTTTGCGTCCATAGCCGTCCCTCTCACTCAACTTCTCTGGCCTCAAGAACCTTTCCGCTGGACACCGGAAGCCAGAGAGGCATTCCTGACCCTGAAGACACACTTTGTCACGCAACCAGTCCTACGATCCCCCGATCCCCAGCTACCCTTCCTAGTTGAAGCAGATGCCTCCAGCACCGCCATTGGAGCGGTGCTCTCACAACGTGCAAACCCCTCCAGCACTCCATAGCCTTGCGCCTACTACTCTCGCCAGCTGACCCCCACAGAAAGGAACTACACCATCTGGGAGCGGGAGCTGCTGGCAATAAAGGCAGCCTTCGAGGTTTGGCGGCATCATCTGGAGGGGGCTTGGTACCCAGTCCAAGTGCTCACCAACCACCGGAACCTCAAACATCTCCAAACTGCCCGCCGTCTCAACCAGAGATAGATTCGCTGGTCGTTGTTCTTCTCTCGTTTTGATTTCAGGATCACCTATGTTCCCAGCTCCCAGAATAAGAAGTCCGATGCTCTGTCCCGGAAGCCAGAGTACAACTCATCCCCCGACCTGGAACAACCTCCAATGACAATCCTGGCTCCAGAAACTTTCGCTGCTATGCAACCCCCTCCGGGGCTGGTGGAGGAGATACAGACTCAACAGATACTGGACCCAGTTGCCCAGAAATACCTTCAGAACGTCCAGGGGGCTTCCCAGCCCCAGGCAGATGGATTTGCAGAGGAAGAGGGGGTACTGACCCACCGAGGCCGGATTTATGTACTTCCAGGCTCACTACAAACAAAAATACTGCAGCTGGTCCACAATTCCAGACCCGCCGGGCACTTCGGCAACCACAAGACAACCCATCTCTTGACCCATGACTTCTGGTGGCCCCGGGTGCAATCAGATGTGGCCCGGTATGTGGCAGCCTGTGAAATGTGTAGACGGGCCAAAGACTTCTCCGGCAAACCTTCTGGTCTCCTGCATCCACTCCCCACACCCACTGGGCCATGGAGGACTATTTCCATGGATTTCATGACAGACCTGCCCTGCTCCAAAGGCCACACCTGCATCCTAGTGGTGGTGGACTTGTTCACAAAGATGGCCCACTTCATTCCCTGTTCTGGACCCCCCACCACTCAGGAAACTGCACACCTGTACCTTCAGCATGTCTTTCGACTCCACGGGCGTCCGGATCATATAATTTCTGTTCGGGGAGTTCAATTTACCTCTCGGTTCTGGCGGGCCCTGCACTCCCTTCTTGGCACCCAAGTTCACTTATCCTCAGCACACCACCCCCAATCTGATGGGCAGACAGAGCGCACCAATGCGACCCTGGAGCAGTATCTGAGATGCTGTACAAACCATCAACAGGATGACTGGCTAGCCCTACTGCCTTTGGCCGAGTTCGCATATAATAATGCAGTGCACTCCTCCACCCAGCAGACCCCCTTCATGGCAAACTATGGCCACCACCCTCATTTCTTCCCTAGCACGGCACCCTTGTCGGGAATCCCAGCCACTGATGATCGCCTCCAGGAACTCCAATCCATGCATGAGCTGTTGTGGGAGCAACTCCAGCTTGCCAAGGAAAGCTACAAGGAGGCTGCGGATCGGAAACGGCAACCTGGTGTTCCCCTGTCCATGGGTGATCGGGTCTGGTTATCCACCCGCCATATCCGCAGCCAACGGCCCTCAAAAAAGCTAGATGCCCGGTTTCTTGGACCCTTCATGATCACAGACCAGGTGAACCCGTGGCCTACTGCCTGCAACTACCACCAACCCTCCCGATCCTTCATGTGTTTCACCAGTCCCTTCTAGTCCCGGCTTCACCCCCGGACCCACACCATCCTGGGCCACTGCCCCCTCCACCTCCGATTACCATCGAGGGGCAAGAGGAATATGAGGTCGCCCAGATCCTAGACTCACGTTGCCGGCAGGGGCAAGTACAGTTCTTGTTGGACTGGAAGGGGTATGGGCCGGAAGACCGCTCTTGGGAGCCTGCCATGAACATCCATGCCCCCCGCCTAGTCCGACAATTCCATCGGGCCTATCCTCAGAAACCGGGGCTGCCCGGGCCACAGAGGGGGGGGGGCTTGGGAGGGGGGATGGTGTCATGGCCCAGTCTGAGAGTGAGGTCTCCTCTGGAGGAGAGGAGCCTCGTGTAGCCAGCCAGGACTCCTCAGGAGAAGAGGAGCCCTGTGTAGCCAGCCCAAGCCCTGATTCAGCAGAAGCCAGCAATCAGGAGCAACACCTGCTGGCTGATCAGAGCTTGCAGCCAGCAGCTGAGACACCAGCACCCTCTAGCTCCAATACCACAGGGGAAGCTCAGCCAGGGACTTCTACAGGTGCAGCACAGCCAAGAGCCTCCACCCCCCCAGGTTCACCCATGCCCAAGGAATGCCGCAGGCAGCGCCAGAGACTGGAACTGCAGGAGAGATGGCGCAGTGCTCGCCTCTTGAGCCAACGCCAGCTGCTGGAGAGTGATGATGAGTAGCATCAGGATGGAGACCCAGCAGCTGGATGAAAACCATGCCTGGCTATAAGAGCCAGTCTGGAGGAACTGCCGGGTGTGGAAGCAATGTGTCTATTGCCTGCAACCACTCCGTGTTCTGTGAACCTTGCCCATACCTGCTTTTGGACCTGACGCTATCGGTGACTGACCTTGGACTGTGTCTGACCTTGCTCTTGGACTCTGGACTCACTCCTGGCTTTATCTCATGCTCTGACCACCGGTTTGACTTGGCTTTCACTCTTGGAACTCCACTTTGACTTTGGCCTTAAGGTTTGGACTTGAACCACCCTGCTTGGGCTAGCCCAGCCCACGACACCACCTCTTGTCTGATAAGTAATTTTGCCTAGCAGGCACCATGCTTACCATGCTCATTGGATGTTGAAATATCCACAGCTTGCAAATTGAGAGTCATCATCTGGTGGGTAAATAGTTCCTCTGACCCCTTGAACTGACCCATGTTTGTGGTGACAGCACACTGCAGGGAAAGACTTCTTGCAACCCTTTGTGGCCTGATGCTTGCATCCCCCCTGAAGATGCGATGGAGCTGAGAGTAGTATGGGCACGTTGTGGGTGCGTTGCCTGATTTTGAGTTTTGTGCCATGACTCGCTTATATTCCTGACACATGGCCTTCATCTTCGTACGACATTCCATTGCTGTTCTTGTGTGCCCTCTTGCCGCTATCTGCTCCGCAATCCTCTCAAAAACATCTATGTTTCTATGGTACAGTGTCAGCGCCTCCTGGACCTTCTCCTCTCCCCAGAAATTGAGGAGATCCAGTGTCTCCCTCTCCCTCCACGATACTCCTTGTCCAGCCATCATTTTTGGTGCTGCCATTCCTTTTCAATCGTTATCATCAGAAGAAATACCATGGAGGAGATTATCCCGCCCAGTAAAACTCAAGCTCTCAGTGGTCCGCCTTGGTCACATGAGCCAAATTTCAGCAGTCAATGCTTTGGAACAGAAGCCCCCCCCCTTTCTGAATGCCATTTCCCACGCTGGGTGACATAAATGCTTAAATGTTACTACGGTTCCTTAAAAGTTAAACAAAAAAATTAAATGGAGTTTTGTAGCCACGCTGGGAAGCTGCTACCCATAAAGAACACACTACAAAATGGAAATGTTGCAGAATCAAAACTGGGAACATATGTCATGTACTGTTATTGCACCCGGACACATAACTTCTCGATTTTGCTTCATGAAAGGAGGGAAGAAGAATGAACTTGAAGCATTAACAATCAGACCATCAGGGAAAGGGAAGAAGGGGTGAAATATAATGCTCAAACCTTACTGTGCCTCAGTAACCCCCCCCAAATGGCGGAATAACCATTTTGGGAGCAGAGGGAGGTGGGTGTGGTTAAACCAGCATTTTTCCAATCATCTTCCGAGGAAGATTAGAGCAGGGATTAGGGAAGCAAAAATGGATCAAAACACTTTCACACTGGCATACAGCGGCCTTGGAGCCATTTAGCAGCGAATGCCAGTAAACTTCGCCATATGTCCGCAGGAGGAAAAACCGGGGAAACCGATGACATACTGCAGATCGGCATCCCATGACTTGTTCCTGAGTGTGAAACCCACAGAAACATGGGATGCAAAACAGGTACGGACACCCTGTTAAAACCTAGTGTGAAAAGAATCATAGTGAAGATCTGACAAGATAGAAGCTGAGTTTCAATCCACATCCGCTAAGGATTGGGTCAAGCAGGGATCTGAAAAGGAGGGACACTATAGACATCCCCTTGCTGCTCTGCCAGTGCCACCATATAGGACCAGACGGAGAACATCACAAAGACACTGGAAAGGCACTGGAATAGCACAACCAAGTTCCCTGATTTGATCCCCACAGAACTGTAAACACCCTCCTTCAATGACCTCAAAAGTAGAAGGGAACAGTCCAGCTGACCAGGACTGATATTTGGACTGACATGCTCTTTCATGACCCCTCTTTACCATTGCTGCCATTAGCCCCTTTCACCCCAGGTCTCCCTCCACCCCTTACCGTGGCACACACGTCCCCCCTCAGAACATTCCCAGCGCACCCTCTATGAGAGCTGCACAAAGTGACCAGCAGAGTGTGTGAATGGGAAGGGAGCAGAGACTGTGGAATGGTGGCTATGTTGGTCTGTTGTAGCTAAATACAACAGAAGTGCAATAGTTGAATACAACAGAAGTGCAATGGCACCATGAAGACTAACAAAATGCATCCCAGCATGAGTTTCCTGTTAATTAGAGCCCATCCCCTCAGCTGTGCACAGAGGAAATCCCAAGGGGACATTCAATGAGGAATTTATAGAAGGGAAAGGAAGAGTCGGGGTAGACGGTGGCATGGGATGAAGGATGTGTGTGACAGGATTGGGCAAGCCTTAACCACCTAACACCAAACAGGCTTTTGAAAACTCGAGACTTTATTGAACCTCAGCAGGTAAATAGTAACAAGGTCCGATAAGCAGAGTTGGGAACTCCCTATGTCCAGTACGTACCCTGCACCTTTGCAAACTACTCCAGGGACCCACAGGGAGATACAGAAGGCCCCTTCTTTCATTGGCATGCCTGTGAATCGTATGGATTTGAAAGACAGACAGTAGTCTGAGCATCTTGAATGGTGCATCAGATGGCAGCCCTATGGTAGAGTGGTAGGGCCCACACCAGTCAAAACAGTCAGCTCATACTGCACTAGGAATGCCTTCTTTCCAGGTCTCCTATCTGTTGAATCACCACCTGCATGGATAAGCAATGCAGATGGACAGCATGGTAGGTATGGCTGCTATAGCCAGGCCTGTGGGATAGCAGCAGAGCCTGCAGTTCCCTCTCCAGCATGGAGGGGGACTCCATTTGCCGGAATACTCTTTCAGAGCACCTATCCCACTGAAACTTGTAAATTCCCTATGTGGATTTGTATTTTGACTGTCTCCCCACTCAACAACAACAACAACAACTGTGCTTATATACCTTTCTTATAAACAGATTAGCGCCCCGCTCAGAGCAGTGAACAATGTCAGTGTTATTATCCCCACAATACAGCTGGTACTGGGGTTTATCCACAGCCATCTGCTGAGCTCATGGCAGTAGTGGGATTCAAACCAGCATAGTGCTGATTTGCAGCCCAAACATTTAACCACTATGCTGCTGTGGCATAGTGCTCCTATCCTGCAAGGCAATTGATGCCATGGGTGTTTGGTCATTAGTTTCATTAACCAAAACTGCCAGTTCAACCCAGCTGTGGTCAGTTTTCTGCTGCCATCATAGGCAGTATTCCTAGGTAGACTTTACTGGGTGTATGCTGCATTGCATGTCATGGGTTATACTGTTGAGTGGCCTCCCTTGGGTTGTCCCTCCCTATACTTAATGCTAAGTGTCCTCTCTGTGGTGCTAAGTGCTCACTCTAGGCTTTTCCCACAATCAAGGCATAACGCTGCATGACCTAAGTGTGCACAGAAGGAGCCTGCGAAAGAGAACCCCATGATGTGCACCCTAACACCTGAGCTCTGAGTATCCAGGATAGGGATTATATAGCATGGAAGAGGGGCATGATTGGGTGTGGGGAGAGGTGTGTCTAGCTGCTAGGAGGGAGTGTGATCGAACATCCTGGGAAAACTGTTCGGGGAGTTCTAGGCAAGACCACAGCTCAGAGGGTGGGGGGGATCATTTAACTTCTTCCATTGCATGAACACTTAAAGGCTGTGCCATGTTTTTTTTCTGGAATAAGTTTACAACAGTTATGGGCAGTGCTCCCAGCCTGGGGCAGTCTATGGAGCCCATTAGCTCCTTCCATGCTCTGCTCCTTCTGCTGCCAATGCAGAGATTGTGCCTATGGTGCTCTAGTAGCCCCCCCTCCCCGACTGCACTGTAAGAAATGGAAATTCTTTACGTTTTGCCTTCTGAAACCTAGAATATATACTTGAAGTTATTTAAACTATTTTGGAGGGGGCAGTTCTTATCCACACAGCCTTCCTCCATCATGTTGGACCTGAGGAGGTAGATCAGATTAATCTGAGAAAAACAGAACTTTAAGAATATGTATTGATTTTCTTCCATTATAATGCTCCCATAAATCATAATCATCATGTGCCAAGCCTATGTGTCCTTGATTTTGCTTGCTGAAATCTAATCTTATAACTCAAGCTCTCTGAAAAGGAACATTTTTCTTCCTTTTTCTCTTTGCTTATGCATTTTCTTCTATTTCCTCCATCTTTTTCTGTTTACCTACAATATTGCTGGAGGGACCCTGTGATGGCATCTCAAGGTCACCGGGTGAACTGATGAATAGAAGGAGTTCTGTGAACTTTGAGTCTTCAAAAACCTTGCTGCAAATTTCACCTTCGTGTTAGTTTATAATGCAAACTTGCTTGCTCTCTATGATCCTGCCTCTTAAACCACAGTTGCAAAACACTGATTTCTTGAAAGTCATATAGAAAGTAACTACTTATCAGAATTAGATAGGTTTGTTTATTTTTATTTTTAGGCTAACTTTGAATTTTAATGTTACTACGAACCAGCTATTTCTCCATATTGAGGCTGCAAAACTTGGTATTTTAAACATCAAAACAGGCTGATAAGAAATCTGTGAGACTACTTTTGGTCTCTCTTTTGTTTTGCTAAATCAGGTTATGGTGTCTATCATGATGAAGGATCATATTTTGCTTCTAAAAGGCTTATACTTGATGTGATGATTTTCTGAAAATAATATAGCTACAATCTATTAATCATCAGGCCTGAAACCAGAAAACAGACAGAACCGAAACTGCTGTAGAGTGAATAAGGTAATAGCCTCCTATGTACAGAATCAATTGTGTGGTCCCAAGATTAAACAGCAACCTAAAAAAAAAAATCAGTGTTTTTTTAAAAAAAAAAACAAAGAGAAATTATTGTGACACTACAAGAAGCGAAAGGTAAGATTTTGCCTATACAGTATCTGGACACTTTATGTGGAATAGTAACAGATCCAGTTCAGTCTATTTTATTGCCAGCATGATTCCAGTTATCAGTCTGACTGATTTCTTCAAGAGGACACAGGGCCCTGTGTGATGAACATCATTGCAAACAAGTATCCACAGCAGGCAGCACGTTGCATTACTTGACAACCTGCCTTGTTGTCCTGGATAGCCATTGCAATTTGCTACCCTCTGCTTTGTTGATCTCACTTTCTGCTCCCATCTTTGGGCACCCATGAAACATATTGGCTATATATACCTTCTGATGGATTCTGGGGACAGAATTGGCTCCTGTTGGTTTGCTGTCTGCCTAGTTTACCTGAAAGTGCCCTGGCTCAGATGACAGAGGAGATCTAGTGATAGACCCCGAGGATGATGGTACCCAGGACTTTGGTATTCATGGCAAGGTCAGTTCATTAAGACATGCTCATGAGTCCCAACTTCTTGGCCACTATGACAACCATGGGACTGTCCAAGGTTGTTTGGGCTCCAACACATGAAAAACAGCATATGCTGGATTTTCTATTCTATACCTTGCAGTGATGATTTGATAGGGGGCTGAAACCTTTATCACAGGCTAATTATTTTATGCTAAATGGAACTTGCATCTACTCTCTGGGGCAGTGGACCAGTTACAATGGTCTGCCCTTGGACACTAATGGGCTCAAATGGTTTCTAGAGTTCTTTGGGATATTTGAAAAGTCATATTGGTTGCTCAAAGCTCTAGAATGATTTGGCCATGGCCAGTCAGGGTGGGGAGGAGGGACAGCCTGTCAATCAATCTCTCCTTCCAGTCAGTTATTAACCCCTTCTATTCTCTGAGTGCTGAACTTTGGTAAATTTTCCTTTTAAAGTGAATTCTGTCACAATAGTCTTCCTTCTAATCTAAAGACACCCTAAATTTCAAGCAGATTAAACAAAAGAGTTCTATTTACATGCCCTTGTAGATGCACCTTTCTGTGCAGGCTTCTCTTTTCTGATTCCCATTGGGAAAACGGTGTCAAGCAGTTGCCTAGCAGGAGAGCATTGGCCAGCCACCAGCACTGAAAAAAGAAACAAAAAACAGTGCATATTAATTTCATTTTTCTACTCTTCCAGTGACTGATGGATAATAAAAAATTACTTTTACACTGAAAACACTGCATTTGCCATCCTTCTTTGTTATGATTTGTTGTTTGTTTCATTTCAGTAAGTGAGGAAGAAGAGAAGGAAAGAGAACTGCAGTTCTGCCATTATTCCCTATGATGGACTTGGCTTGGAGTGGCTGTTTTTCAACAAAATGACGCCAAGGTTGCAGTGGAGCTAGTGTTGTCTGTCCGATAAAGACCCTTCAGTTACAAAGACATTGGACCAAGGGGTCCAACTCTATGGCCCCCTGAACAAGGTGTCCCAGCCATTCTACCTACAGAGAGGGAAAGGCCCTGTCTCCACAAATGAGAGAAGGAAGGAGAAGGAGCAGCACAGAACAGCAGCTCTGCTAGGCCATGCAGCTGTCTTATGCTGGTTGGGAGCTGCCCTCCATGGGCCACTGCCTGGGAAATTTGGATCATCAAAGAGAAACAAGACATGAGCTGCTGATAGTAGTAAACAACCAAAGATGAAAAACTGCATAGATTTTCAAAGGTGTGTATGTGTGTGTTTTCACAATGCCTAAGAATTCTGGAAAATCACTGTAATGACCTTGAAACTAATTTTTGATTTATGTTTTCAGCTCAGAAGGAGTTAGAAAAAGCAAAGTAGCTGAGGAACTACGAAAATACTGATTAAAGGCCAAGCACTAATTTCAATTTAATAAAATAATTTCAAATAACCTACCAAGCATTGACAACAGGCCTATTGTATTAGTACAGGTGTCTTATAATGGTATCTTTCAGTTTATTTAATAACTTCCAAGTAATGAGTAGCTACACCTCCCACACAAGCATTTAAAGCTAAATACCAATTACTGTTGCTATCCTGCCCCTCTATGTTTTAGTCAGAAATTCACCTCCAAAAAATTTCTCTGAGTTAATGTACATTATGATAATGAGTATGTCCTTGGATAATATTCCCCCAGCCAGTCATGGACCTTGTCGAAAAGCATCTGCACAAATAAAAACCTATTGCTGAGATATATCTTGACTGAGTGAGAGCAGTTTGACACTTTCAAAATACTTCACTGCAAATATCATGACATTATCCAGAAGTGCTCACTAGCTGAATTAAATTGGCTGACACCACAAATATCAACCCCATAGGAATTTGAATGCATTGTAGTATATTCAGAAGCAAATGCAGGGGTTGTTGGCAAGAGAAATGGATCAAAAAACAATTCGGATTTTATTTTATTTTGCATAAGCATAGTTACCTCTCTATCAGATCACTGAGATATTTGGTCATATGGTATCTCACTTGTTTTATTGCAACAGTTTCATTAGGATTTGTTTAAATATTCATTCATATCTGAGAGCAGAAGGTGGTCCCAGGATCCACATTCAAATCTTATGAGGCCCCTTTCCTTTTTATTGTGGTGTAATCAAAGATCTGAGGGAAAAAATGAATATTCAACCAGTTGATTGCTAATGTAGAGCAGAGGTGCATTCTGGGGCTATACAGCTCCACAGAGTGAAAACAATAGAACTATGGATAAAGTAATTACTTCCTATTTGTTCACTCCATGAGCTCACATAAACTACAGCTTCCCACAAAGCAGAAGCTCTTAAATTTCCATTTCAGAATCTCAGACCTAGTTTTTCCTTTGTTCTATAAAATGCTACCATTTGGTTCTGGTCACTGTTTATATTCAGCATGCACTAGAGTGGCTGACTACAGAGAACCATCAAAGTAAGCCAAATCAAGGGGAACAGTGTAGAAGACGTCCTGTGACCACCAATTTAGGTTCTTCGGTCATTAGTTGTGTAGTTGAAAGATTTGGTTCTTTCTCTCTCTGGTGAAAGTGGAAAAGCTGAAGCTGCCTCCATAACTTCCCCAGTGTGCTTTCTTTCTGTGTTTTAAAGAAAGGGATAAAGAAAGAATCACCAGAGAATACTGTGACATGAGTGAGCCTGAGGGAAGAGAAATAATGTTTCAAGATTCTAATTTTCCGACTCCTCACATACCTACTTTTTAAAGGTATCTAATAACCAGTGAGGACCAACTAATTTTAAAATTTTATGGTTTTTATTTTTCTATAGCACAGTGGTTAAGTCGTTCAGCTGCAAATCAGCACTCTACTGGTTCGAATCCCACTACTACAACAACTTAGAGAGGCTATGGGAAGAGTAAGAAGCTAGAGAAACCAAAGGACTTCGTTAAACTACAGAATAAACTATTCAATTTTGTGTATATATATTCTGCTCTGTATACAGTCAATGAAAAAAGTGCAAAGTGCAAAGGAAACTGGGTCTCTTCAACAAAATGCTTCATGAAAAAAGATGCATTAGACACTGCAGGATGAAAAGGCAAGATAATCAACCAACTTGAAGGACATGTTGGATAGGTTATTTTTTCCCCTTTGGAACCATTGCTCGGCTGTGTACCCCCATGGAAAACACTTTGCAAGCACAAGTTGGAAAGATGTATGAACAGCTGCCTGAATTGTTTAGGCAGCTGCTTCAATTAAGCTACAATTCTATGATAATTTCTTTGTGTGGATGTGTATTGCATCTAACCAGGAAGAATTATTCTCAGGCATTTTGAAACACAAAGGAAGGCCTCTGGGCTTCACATGGCTGTGTTCACTGAAACAGGATTTGGTCATGTCTACTCTAGCACCTTGCAAAACAGCGTGAGGAGAATGATAAAAAATAATGCTAATATCTTTAAAAATCTTTTTAAAACAGTTATTGTATTTAAGGTTATAATAGTAGCCATGTATGTAATTTCTTTACCTTTTGGTGAATATTTATATAATCTTCTACAGATGGTTCATAAAGCATGCCATACAACTGTCAGCTTTCATTTTTGTCAAGAAAGCCCACTCATTTAAACAATTTTGAGTGATAAATCCTAACATTTACTGAATGGCCAGAATATTTCTGCATTGTATCTACATTCCAACTGATACATCATCCAAGCAACAAAACTGAATTTATAGGATGATCTCTCTATCAGTTATTAGAGTTAATGAGGCAGGATTTGGTAGAGAATTAATGAGATGTAGAAAGAAGTCATTTTCTAGTTCATAGTTTTAAGCCAAAAGATGAGAAAACTAAAGGACTGGTTTAGCGCTCATTCTAAGTATCTCAAGTGGATAACTATCCCTTCCTAAGTTTTTGAGATTCTTTCATGAAGCATTCAAAGAGCACTCTACACCATGCATAAGGCATTTATATCCAAAGTGGTGGATCTAGGATTGCTTTGGTCAAGAATATCTATTTCAAGTACTCTTGGAAAGTTTCAGTTGAATAACAATGACAATGAGCCACTTCATACGTTATCATTTCTGCAAAAACTATACCAGCAATATGGTGGCAGGCTTGCATGTGCCCTACTATGCTTGCAAGGTAATGTGACACAAGTCCTACAAGTACATGGGGAATCCAGACAGGAGGAGACATGAATATGTGCTATCTGCTGAAGGTATCATTGTACACATGGGATATGTGTGGAGGTAACCTGCCATACCATTACACAGAGTATTTCAAGATTTGACAATATCTGCATTAGTCCCAGGAGAGAGTACCTCTAATCCATTGTCAATAGTGGAAGGGAATTCTTTCAGAAAAGCTAAGGATGTGTTTTCTTAAGTCCTACAAAGCATAAAAAACCATGAAGCACAATCTTGTGCATACTTCAGTCTCCTTGAAATCAGCAGGACATAAATGTGCACTGAATTGAAGCCATTAATTTTCACAACAGTGGTCATACTGCAGAGTTATTCTGAAAATGGTTTATAAATTTCTTCTTTTGAGAGTCAAAACTCCCTTCTTCAGATACCACACGCATGTGTAAGTGTGGTATCTTCAGATACATATGGTATCCGAAGAAAAAATGAAAATTGAAAAATAAAGTTATTAAAAAAAAAAGATTATATCCTGAAAATTTTGTTAATCTCTAAGTTGCCACTGGACTCAAATCCTGCTGTTCTACAGCAGACCACCACACCTACCTACTTGGCTCAGGATAGAAATGAACATTAATGGGGAACAGGTGAGAAATGGAATGAGGCTTCTTCACCAGCCTCTATTTTCCAAGTTCAAATGGGCTTGTGTCCATTCTATGGTAGGAAATGCCAAGATAACACCAGTTACTATACAATTTATTTTCATGTTTTTATTTCTTTTCTTACTTCTATAACACCTGTAGTGTGTCAATATGGTGTTTTTCAGTGTTCTTGTGTTTTAGTGAATTGAGATTATGTTTTAATAAACAAAGATTTCCTTTTTAAAGATCTCAGACTGTGGACAAAGATCTTACCCAGGATGCCCGACTGCTTCCATGTATAAACCAGAAACTCATGACTCGCCAATGGAGGATGTGTGTGAAACAGTTCACACAATGTGGATCCTCAATCTGTGCCACAAGTTGGGGGTAGTGAAAGAATTAGTAGAGCTTGAGTGATGGTGGCTATCAAAGAAAGGAGGGAAGAGGGAAGGGCCGGGGGATAGCTAAAGCCCTCTCTCACACACACAGATTCTGCATTGCCTCGTGGGCTGTTACCAGAACTGCTCTTTTAATGGTGGGATTAGCTGGCAGTCTGGATTTGAATGAGTGCGGGATCTTGACCAGCTATACCAGAGTCCTTCTATCACAACACTTGTGCAATAAAGAGGTGAGACTAATAAAGATCAAACGTGTTTTTACTAATAATGTTGCATTTGCCTAAACTAGCACACACAGACAAGGTACACACAAGAGGCTAAGAAATACAGAGTAGGAAAAACAGAGCTGGTTGCATTTGCAGGAGAGCCCACTTGAGATCAACGGAACTGGGTATACTCACCTGATCACGGCGTGGAAGAAAGATGCAGCAGTGAGGCATGGTGGTATCTAATGCTTGCACTAGACCCTGTAGAGAGAGGCAGCAGAGGTTCAGGATAGGAATGGCACACACACCTCATGGCTGGGGAGGCCAGCTTAAATACCTCAAAACATACCCTGGGGCTGGTGCCTTTCCCTGTGGTTCTCAAAAGGGGAACAAAGTCTTAATGGCTCTACAACTACCCTTGATGGACTATGTAATGATTTCAAGTAAATGTGTGCATGTATCTTTAAATGCTTGGTGTGAGATAGGTGAAGAGTGGGGGTGAAAGAGAGGGATATGATTGGTTGATGACTGAGAGTGGGCGGAGTAAATGCTGTTTGAGACTGCGAGTGAGGAGAGAAGTTTTCAGTCAGAAGAAAGCAGGCTAGCTGTGTGCTGCCTGAATATGTTGAAGTGTTTATGAGAGAAATATGACCTGTGTGGAACCTGAACTGAGCATGTTTGTGAAAGGACACTGTGGGCCAAGCTACACATGACGAATGACACTTGAACAGCAAGTGTATTTCTCCTTGTTCACTTGCCCTCCACTCAATCCACTTGCCGTTCAAGTGTCATTCGTCATGTGTAGCTTGGCCCTCAGTCAGAGAAAGAGCGGCCAGCTGTGTGCTGCCTGAGCAGATTTAATATTTCTGTGAATGAGAGTCAGAGAAAGAGAGGCTAGCTGTGTGCTGCCTGAGGAGTTTTAAACATTTCTGTGAGAGAAATATTGAGCTGAAGAAAGAGGCTAACTGTGTGTGAAGCCTTAGAAGAGATCAGTGTGAATGAGGTTATAGGAAGTAACTTTAAGAACTAAGAACTACTTTTATGAAACCAATACGCTTCTTGAAAAATAAACATTTATTTTGTTTTGTTATATCCCAAAGTAGCTGTCATTGTTATATCCCATTCCTATCCTCAGGGCCACATAGAACCACGAAGGAGCCTGACGCTTAGGAACGTTACCAAAGGGAAAATTTAAATAAAATATCTTGGAATAAAGTATTCCTGGTGGCAGCAGACTACCCAGAGGGTGTAAGGGGAAGATTAAAGGCAAAATCTACCCAAAAGAAAGTAAAGATCGTAACAGACCACTTTAGTGTCTGATTGTAAGACTGTGACACCTTGGGAAGAGGGGACAAAGGAGGGGAAGGGAGTGCCGGGCGGGTTGATTGGATCAGCCAGGAAGCTGGCGTTGTCTTGACAGCATCATTTCTGGAATGCGGTGGCTGCATTGAGATGCGTCCATTAGCTGTTCTGGACAGCCGGCACGTAGCTTCCATTCTGGGGTGGCTTCCGAGATATGCAGAATGGGGCGAGGTCGGCCGCTGCGGACATGACCGGCTCGCTTTCACGAAATGGCAGCCTTGAAGTAAACTGTCCAGGCTGGCTCTTTACTGCTTGGGAACATGGCTTCTTCCTTGGCACGGCTTGGGCTTGCTAGCAGACTGCCCAGCGGCGAGGGGCAACTCAGTGATCGGCCTGCAAGGGGCCCTCCATGGGAACTGACCAGGGGGTGCCTGGCCAAGCTCGTGGAGACTCCCTCCGGCTGGCCCTGTGCTGCTGGCAGCGTGGCTCTGGGCCCAGGTGAGATAGGTGCCCAAGGAGGCAGGAGATAGACATGGATGTCACAGTCCATTGCAGCAAGGAGGACAGGAAATAGGCACGGGCAATGCTGCCCTAAAACAGAGCAGGAAACTGACACAGTTCATGGCAGGCCTCATAACAGGAGGAGGAGGGGGTCCTTGGCAACAGGGCAAAGACAGTGAGAATCACTTAGGCCATATCTAATTAACAGGAACAGTGTGGGTTGCTTATAATAGCTAGGGCAAACTGGTGAGCACTCTGATCCATCAAACATAATGAAGGGTCATTCTTGAACATATATGTGATGGACTGCACTTAAGAGCAGGTTTCCGTAGTGCAGCAAAATCAGAAAGCTGGGAGAGTTAGGGTTAACTATTCCCTAGAATGGAGAGCTTGAGTGACGTGATACTCCCTCTTCTCTGATTGGTCAGTTAGGTCCAGTCTGAAAACAGTCAGTTGGTTTCTGACAGGATTTTTGGAGTCAGTGAGTCTAAAAGTCAGACAGGTTCACCTTTAGGTGAAGGGAGAAGACTCCTTTGCCTTCACTGCAGTATTACTATCTCGAGGAAGAATTCTATCTGAAAATTCAAACTCTGAGTGTCAGCATAAACTGAAGTATGCTTTACACAGATGCCAGAGAACTGGGAGTGTGTCTTGGTGAGAGTTATTGAGTAATAGGTTGAGACTCCCTTTCAAACCAAAAGAAGGAGGGTTATCTCTTCTGAGAAGATTAATTCCTGCCCAGTTTCTAAGGGTGGGGGGGTTGGCTCTGAGGAAGACATCAGATCTTTTGTGAAGGGAAATTGACTACACTTACTCAATCCCTGCCTGTTAAATACAGTTATTTCTTTTTGAATGTTATACTATCTCTAGTGCCATTTCCAACAAAAAGGAAGAGAGCTCCTGCTTTTCTCCATCAAGTTCCTATGCTGGGCTAAAAAGCTGGAATTATATCTGCATTTTGTGCACAATGCAAAGAAAAGCCAGCAACATCCATGCAGGCATGCATATGTGGGTTCGAGGAGGGAGGGGTCGCCTTCAGCCCCCAAGTCCCCAACTGCCACAAAGGTTCATGTTATGCAGATTAAGGTGAACATTGGAAAAGAAGAGCAATTATTAAAGCAGAGCCACACTGAGGGGGTCCCACCAAGCCCGTGGAACTGTTTCATGTCCATTCAGTGGCCTTCTGCTGCTGCTGTCCTTTGATTAGGTGACATGGTACCTTTGTCACCTCTGTGATTAAAGACGTCCTCTAAAGATAGCAGGACAAGTTGGTGGCCAGCAGTATATTCGCAGGTTTAAACAGGGAGTCCTGGGCTGCTGCAAGGTAGATTAGGGTGGGGAGGATTCACCCCAAATCATGGAAATAAAACTACAAGACACAAGGAAACATGATATAACAGCAGAAATCAAAGGTGGTAATTTATTGGCTTTGCTATCATAAAGAAGCAATTTTTTTATTTCACTGCACTGCTGGTTGGCAGGGGAATGCTTTCCTGCTTGCATACCATGCTGACATGCTGTGCCAGTGCTGCTTTGTCAGCAAGTTTTCCACTATTGTGTGAACCTGTCAACACTCACCTTCTATGGGGTCCATTGTTATGTGAGTTTTCATGTGCTTGAGGAGAAACTCATTGGATCAAAGAGTTTTGGATGATGCAGTTTTTCGTTAGGTACGAACAGAGCCTCATTTCCTTGCCCCACCCCCCCACCCCCGAAAAGAACAGTGTGTGTGCAGCACAACACTTGCCTTGATGTATGCCTTCCCCAAGCATTCTTTGGGGTTCATAAACACAGAATAGCACTTTCAAACTTGATGGGTTGATAGTTTACAGGAGGACTATGTTCAGTGTGATTTTGGTGACATTGTGTGCAAAAACAGCTGCCCCAGAACCTCATTTCCCCACCCACCCCTTGACAAGCATATGTTTGTGCATGCATGGCCAACATGCATGCATTGGGCTGAAACTCATTAAAATGAAAACACCAAACAGATCAGTTTTGAGCTGGTATTGGCTGACCCAGAACAAACCAGTAATGGAACAGAATTATTCTGGAGTCCCCAGAACCAAAACTGAAACAGGAACTTTCTTGGTGCACACCACAAAGGATACCTAGGATAGCTGTTAATCAACATCTTGTATTTAACAAACTAGAACTCTCTACACTTGTTGTTTAATTGATTAACTGATAAAATGAATTTGTCCCTCTCTCATGGCCTCTAGTTTTTGTGGTTCTGAAAGTTGTGGCTGGTTTGTCTTTGTATCTCAAAGGCTTGACAACTTTTTTCTATGTATTATTTCGTTAAAAATAATTTTTAAAAAGAGCATGCATGTGCAGGTGAGGATAAACAAAGACAGCAATAAATTTCTGGCTGCATTTGGAGCCATGTGTCAGTCCTTGGCAGGCAGATCCCCAAGTCCCTCACAGCAAACACTCAGGTGCATTGGTTGAAGTAACTTTTATTAGAGATCTATACAGTCCAAAGGAGTTAGCCGTGTTAGTCTGTAGTAGCAAAATCAAAAAGAGTCCAGTAGCACCTTTAAGACTAACCAATTTTATTGTAGCATAAGCTTTCGAGAATCAAGTTCTCTTCATCAGATGCATAGTAGCTTGTCATCAAGGACACTTGCTATAGAAGTGAAAGTAAATACCTTCAACAGATAGGAGACAATCCACCCCCCTCAGCTGAGTACATTGGAGTTCAACATTTTACACACTCTCAGAAACCCAGTATAGTGTACAGAAAAGCAAACACACTTTAATGGCAGGTATGCATTGTACAGATACTAGTAGCCGTGAAAGTCTGCTTAGCATCCTTTAAAGGAAATATTAGTTATACCATAGATCTAATTTTAATATATTAATAAGCTAATTGAACCCAAAGTATGGTTGTTCTGTGTCTTTATTAGGGGAATGGTGCTGGACTATAATTACATCATGTATTATTACATCCTATGTGCATATTATACACAAATTGTAGTAGCCAGAATGTCTGCCTATTTAAAACAAGAACTGTTAGAGTTATCTAAAGTTTGATCCAAAAATATCATTTCCAGGAGGCCAACAAATAATGCTTAACTGAATCACCACTTATCCAGACTATATTCTAATGTATTCTCTATGAACACGTCAAAACTCTGCAGCGTGTTCCACATTTCCCCTGGTACTGGCACTTGCCAGCACTTGCAGTCAGGACTCTGACTGTGACAAACAACTTTCCATTCCTTGATTGCTAGAGGGAGGAGAATGAAGTTTCATATGAGACAATCATCTGGTACATTGTGTCTGACAAGCCCTTGCTGTTGCTCATTGTCCTCTCTGCTACAGTTGCATATGTATGTGCGCTTGTAGAGCACTCTCCATTCTGCCCTGCATGGTACCTGGGAGCTTTTTGCCTCCTTCAGGGTGAGAAAGATAAAATTTCTAGATAAAATGACTTTCATTCCTTTTCTTTGTAACTTTTCAAACTATTTGCTGCATTAATATTATTCAGAATGAGGCAAGGGCAGCTAATCAAGAACATGTATAAAGAGAAACAGGTCAGAGGTTTCAGTTGGGTATGTCACATTTTCAAATGGTAAATTTGATGGTCTTTTGCTTATCCATAAAGGAACACAACAGGGTCACCTGCAATTAAGGTGGGGTTTTCTGCAGGGAAATATTACTTTGGAAATTTAAAAAAGAAGACTCCACCCTACAAAGGCTTGATGAGAACATGCTCACTGACCTTAAGTGCAGAATATTGAGGGCAGTTGAGTATTAGCTAAAGAAGAGATTTGGAGAATGCAAAATTGGCCCATCTAAGCTTCTAAGAAGTCAGAGTAGAAATTTCTGAATTGTTTACACTGCCTTGAAATTCTGCATAAGTCTCCACTCCGATTTACTCACTATTTTGCAGCAGCTCTGCTGGTGGCAGTAGGTGATCCCTTTTTCTGCCTTGGTACTTTGCCAATTCTATCTTCAATAGAGGTAACCATAAGCATACAAACAAACGTGGTTTCCAGAAAAGTCATGTCCATACTAGAAACTACATTTCCCAGTGTGGACTTAGTGTCTCAGACAACGATAGAATAAGCAACACAACAGGATAGGAAGGGAGAAGGGAGACATCTTTCAGTCACCAAGCTAACATGACAATCATCAGAGCAGAACAGCATCACCAGGTATGCTAAAGAAGGGGACCATCCATGGTAGAGAAAATTTCCGGAAACTGCTGAACATTCTTCACAATAGGTTCTCCTAGCTAGAGAAACAATATCAATATATCTAATTCGCTACATGGCCAAATCTAGGAATACTTAAATCTAGAGACTGGAGCCATGAACAGGCAAGATAGATCTTTCTACAAACCTGAAAAATGCAGAAAATGGGTTGGAAGGAGAGAAGGAAGCAGGTAAAGATGAGGATAAGATGAGTTGCCAGGAGGTGGGAAAAAGGAAATTGTGCAGTGTGTTGATACAAGAGAAAGTGGGAAACCTCCCCCCACACACATTTTTGCATGTTCCCTACCTCACAACTTGCCTTTCAGGTAAAAGCTGCTCTCTCTCTCTCTCTCTCTGTGTGTGTGTGAAAGAAGGGCAGCTGGAGACAAGGGGACAGGTAAAGGCAGGTTGGCTTGCCCCTTAGACCTTTGTCCATCGTGCCTGGTTAAATCCAGTGGTAACAAACTTTGGGTCCCATTGACAGAGATAATTAATCTTTCTTTGAGCTCTGATGAGTTTCCTGCAGCACTGAAAGAGGCAGTGGTGAGGCTTTTTCTGAAGAAACTATTTTTGGACCCCACTGACCTGTCCAGTTTCTGCCTGATAATGAATCTTCCATTCCTGGATAAGGTGATTGAGCAGGTGGTAGCAGAGCAGCTGCAGGTTTTCCCGGAGGACTCCTGTCCTGGATCTATTTCAGTCCGGCTTCCACCCTGGCCATGGGATGGAGACGGCACTGGTCACCCTCACAGACTACTTTTGTCAATTATATCTATTTTTAAGTTACCTTATGTTAATTAAGTGGAAGATCAGAACAGCAGGCAAAAGGCTAGCCTAGAACTTTTCTACCTGATGGGCTTAAAAAAATATATTAATTTTTACATTGGGAGCATTAAAAACAAGATTGCCCCCCCCGCCCCCGCAGTCTGAAGGGGTGCAGCACATTCTACCACCTCCTGATTCTAGCACCTCATTCTGCATATGTATAGAGAAGGTTGTCAGCTGTCCAGGAAAAAGAATGTCTTATTCCTTTAATAGAGGGTTAATATGTAGAAATGATCTGTTGAAGCTTTTCATGACATGGAGCTAAATAACATTATATAAGAGAGACTGGAATGGCTTAATCCTTGGTCATTTGCCCACTCAACCCACTCATGGCTTCTTTCCTATTCACATGAGAACATATTTTTTCTCCTCAGGTGAAAAAAGGAGCCTTGGTCAAATGTCTACACATCATTCCCAACTCCTAGGCTGCTTTTTTATAATTTGTTTTTCTTTTTAAAGTCAGAACTAAGTACAGGTCTAGCAGAGTTGTTAGGGACTAAAGAAAAGTGAAGAAAAACTGAGACTCAATGTGCATTTTTCACAGCATATTAAATTAGTTTTTTAGTGGGAATTTTCTTCTTATATATTTGTGATCCCAGTTTATATTCTGAAATGTCATGGATTACATTAGTAACAACAATAATTATGGACAAGATCTAAGTACTACAAGAGATTACTTTTTATAATGAGAGAGAAAACATCCAAAGCAATCCCCTACTAATGGGCGAACCAGTTTTTCCAAGGAAGAATGTGGCAAGATTATTTATAAATGCTTTCTCTGCTAAAAATGCAAAAGGGAAAAAAGTGAGGAGTTCACATAGTTTTACTACTCGTGTGATGATTACAATTATCACATGACATCCTGATTGACACATTCATTAAGGGTTGGCTCTCCCCAGGATAGTGTTTTTCTATTGTGTGCTAAAAGTAGCAATCAATCTAATAAAGTCTTGCCCATCATGAGCTTATCACCATGTGAATGGATTGTTGATGGATCATCTGCTCCTCCTAAATCACCAGACACATTCAGAGAAAATGGTATCAAACAGGCTGCATTAAGTTTGAATGGAAATGTAAAACCAGGTAGAACCCAAACTATGGCTTCATTGTCTTTTAAAAACATATTTTCAGAAAGAAAATGTACAGATCATCCAGTAGTTTGAAATACCTCCAGAGATACAGATGATTATGCAATAAGAGAATAATCAAATATTCTATGCTTCAGAGACTTCAGCTATCCTCTAAAGAATAATCCCATTTTCTATTGATAACTGCTATTCTTTTTCAAATAAAAAATGAACACCTACCAGTAAATACCCAGTTTAAATATGAATAAGTTCATTAGCTACTTTTCTGCCCATTTGTTGCCAATAGAAATGACTTAGCTATATATCTATCTGTATAAGGAAAACAGCAGCCCCTCATACAAAGTGTATTTCATCTTCTTTTGGTAATTTTACAATCTCTTGGAGGTTGCTACTAGTTGACATGAAGATTCTAAATCTGACATGTTCTTTCTTTCCTGATTATCTGGTTCACAAAATTTTATGGATCAATCAAAAGCTTTTGCTTGAGAACATACTATAAGTCTCTGAGCTCAATTAGCCTTGACGTTCTAAAGATCAATAACCTCTAAGGAAGAACATGCCTACTTTAGCGCAAAACCATGCCTTACAAAATAGCTAATGTAACTCCAAAGGGTCACCACTGGTATTGTATCTGACATCTCAGTTTAAAATTGCTTTGTCTTTTCTCAGCAATTCTCCAGTTCACTTCTCAGAATTTGCTTCATACAGTTCTTAGCAGCAGCAGAAGAAATTGTTTTTCCTGTTCATGCAATAGCCTCCTTTCTGTCCAATGCTGTGCTTCGGAAGATTTTTCTTGCATTTGGATTGTCTTTGTTCATTTGCTTCAAAACTCTGTTTCCTCATCTGCTTTCCTCTCATTTTAATTCTTTCTCAAAACATACTATAATCAGTCACCTCTATCTTTTTTTAATAAATTGAAATTGACCCCCACTTGTGAACCAAGTGAGAACAATGAGGACAGAGCTTTCTCATATGTATCCTACACAGCTTGTATAAACATCAGCTTTAACATAGCATGAGGACAAGTGTACTGAAAAATGAAAATTGCTCTGGCATCCTACATATTTACACCATTTGTCTCATGTTCTCTTTTACCTGTTTCATCTTGAGTTGAGAAATACATTGCTTCAGTTTAGTCATAATGCACAAACATGTAGTTAGTGTGGTCGTCCAAATGGAAGCTACTCTTATTACCTATGGTTGTTAGCTGCCAAACCAGAATATGAAACTATGGTTTGAAGTTTATTTATTAACCGTGACTGAACTACAGCTTCATGTGATATACAGAGGCAGAGATTCCAATAATTTCGGCTTGTTTCCTGGTGCCGCCCTCAAGCTCTGCCCTACTACAGAGAAGTCTGGCTAGAGCAAAGGTAACAAGAACTAGAATTTGTCAAGGGGAAAAAAGAACAATTTGAGTGATTCAACATGAATATATTTAAAATGTTACACTTTTATATTTGATCTTTTATCTTGTTTGTGTTCTAAGGGAAACAGAAAAATTAAATTATTAGTTCCTCTTTAGCTTTTCAGATGCCAAAATGAATGTAATGGGAACAAACTTCCGGGAAGCTCTTGTGCACAAAGCACATTGAAATCAACAGGAGAGCAGTTCCAATTCATTTCAATGCAGTTTGCACTGGAGGGGAAATCCCCAGCGTATTTTCTGCCCTTAGTCATAATGGTCTTTTCAGTCCACCAACATACATAATTCAGCATTGAAACTGTCAGCAGCCTTGGCACTTGTCTGGATTAGTCTGTCAAAATAGCAAAACTGTACTTCAAATGTACGATGCTTTTGCAGATACACAAATGTCAGATGTTAGAAAGAGAATGTTTCAAATAACTGCTTCCAAACAGGGCAAAGGGGAAATGGGCATCATTGAGTTAACTTTCTTATAAGTGGTTCAGTAGAAAGTAACACAATATTCTTACTCATTGCCGAGTTAAGGGTTTTTTTTTTGTTTTCATAGATCAAGATATATAAAGTAGTAGCATTTAGAAAACTTTTGCCATCTTTAGTTGATGCATACATGATGTGTATTGTCATTTCATTTTCACTCTCCCCGTTCTTTACTCCCACACACTAGCAGCTATCGTGGCAGTATTTTTTTCTCTTCATTGACTGACACGTGGCAGCACCCACTTCATGCCTTCATGGCTTCACTCAGATACACTTTTCAATTGAGCTGAGGCAAAGTCTAGTGCACAGATAAAAATCAGACCAAGCAAATGTGTGTCCACTTCACCTTTCCCTCACAATCATTATCTTTCTGTCAAATATAAGCAAACTTTTTTAAAAAAATGAAATATGTCAAATATATATGTCTGTTTCAAACAGACATTCAATACACATTGACCTTTCAAAACACTTTGAGGGGTTGTTTCTTTTCAAATGATCATAAACCAAAACTGTTAAATGATCCACATACAGGTAGGCTTCTCTTGTTCAGTTTCATATTTTACCTTGATGTGGATTTTCTTCAATAAATACTTGTTTAAAATGATTAGCACTAGCATTAAATGTCATCATATTTTTTTTTAAAAAATGTAAGTGCTGTGTCAATCATTTCATGTACAACAAACCCAAAACTGAAATGAAATACTGTTGACCTGACAGAGAGAAGCTCATAAAGCTCTACTTGTTCCTTGATGAATGGTCTGTCAAAATGGCATGTTATTCAGGGAATAGAGGAAGACAAATGTTGCTTAGAAAAAAGTACTATCCTGCCACAGCTCAGAGCAGCAATGGGCAGAGGGCTGCCAGTGAGAGTTCACCCACCAAAGCAGGATACCTGCTAGTCCATCCTAGTCAAACAATTGCAAACATCTTTGCTAATTAAGAAGACCTGTTATGTCACACTGATGGCTAAGCCATGAGACAGTTGTGTGGATGTGTGCATGTCTCTGAAGAACATGGAAAGAAGACTGCATGACAGAAAGAGAATGAAAGATTCTGAGGGATCTGAGAGGCGAGTTATACTGGAGACAGTGAGTCTCTCTACACAAGACATTTGACACGTGAAGAACATGTGCCAGGAGATGCAATGTTAGCTGGGAAGAGTAGTTTAAAAAGATAGAGCCGGCGGCAGGGCAAAAGCTTTGCTATACACTGGAGTTGTGTGAAGGGGCTGTGAAATGCCAGAAGAGAAACTTCAGCTCATTATAACCTCTCTAGGTTCAAGCCCAGCTCTGGAAGGAAGCTCCAGCCTATTTCCTTTCTTTGCTGCCCTCTGGTTGCTATCCCACACAGTTTTAGACTGGAGAGGTGAAATTGACAGAGCCTTTGGGGAGGCGATGAAATTAACAAACCTTCTGAGGAGTGAACTCCACCGGCTTGGTCTTTTAAAACTACGCTTCCTGGCTACCATTGCAACTTCCTACACTTAAAGAACATGCACCAAAGCATCTCGTGTAGAGAGGCTCATAGAAGGGGGTGCTAGCAGGAGCTGGAGAACCAGGGAGTCCAGAGTGAGTATTTGGGAGAGACAAAGGGAGGCTTCATGGCAGGAAGCAGAGCCTTGTCACAGCAATGGGAAAGAAGAATGTGGGGAACATGGGCATAGTACAAGAAAGAGTGGAAGATTAAGAAAAAGGGAAGAATTAGATCATAGTTACCAGTCTTGAAGATTGCATGTGGAAGGATGCAGTTAAAAACTCTTGAGTCTTTGCTTAAAGATGTGTTGGGCGTCCAGTGAAGACTACAAGTTTTGCCATTATGGTTAATGCAGGGAGAAGATTAGCTTGTTCGCTTTGGTGTCCTGACTCCTGAGTATTGTCCTACAATCCCTTTAACTTTTCTGTAATATTTGCTTATCCCTATTTAAAACACTGACAATTCTTTGCGGCCAGAATATGAAATGATTTTAGGTAGTCAGGATGTTTGCCCTTAAGATGAACCTTCTTGGAAAGGGCACCAGAAAACCTCACTTTGCTTTCTACTAATTTTAGTTGGCATCTTATGTCAGATTCTGAGTCTGATCAAGGATGCGTCTCCCCCTGGCCTTTTGGCATGTGAGCTCTGGGTCTGGAAGCACAGTGGCAGGATGGCTTTACAGGTCTGTTTCCTCATGTTCTTATATGCCATAAATTGCTAAGTACCTGTATAGTTCCTAGGCTAACAGGTAGTGCTGATCACCTCTTGGGGAGTAAAAAATGGTGTTTGTATTCATTCTTCCACCTGCCAAACCAGCAACCAGTTCTTCTAAGTGTGCCATTATCTGTTGTGCAGTCCTTGTGTGGACTAAATCTAGCCTACAACTTACATATACTAACAGCGACCTGCATCTTTCCCTGACACTCAGTACTCCAGCTTGTACAGACTACGACCCAGAAAGGCATTCTTCCTGTTTGGAAGCATGTGTAAACCACCATACTAGGCCTACACTATAACACATGCTGCCTAGCAAGGCAGGAATATAGTTACCATCTCCTAGCCAGGAGACTGGAAAAGTACTGAACTTTAGGTCATGAGAAAGGTAAGCTAACAGCCCCACAACTCCCAGAGGTTTGCAAAATCTATAGATCAAAGTAGTGATCTTTCCAGAGTTCCTGATCCCTCTGATCTTCCCCCTCACCTCTTCCCTCTTCCTACAGGAATCTGAGGGCTCTTCCTGTATCACACTCAGCAAGCAATCAATCAGCCTTTGGGTATCAATAGATGCATATGATCAAACCTGCTCTGGTTTTATTGCCTTACAATGCCAGAGACAACCTCTTGAATTATTGTGATAAGCAAAAGTCTCCTTCTTGCCCCAAAGAATGGATTTTTCCTACAAAAAGGGCTGCTTTCAGCCTCTGTGTGTATTTCCTATGCACATCCTCAGACTTGGCATCTGAGCTCTCCTCCCTCTCCTTGCTGTGATGTGCTGGATACTTCAAAGCTGCTCCTCTATGGACTCTTGCCTTCAGGATCAATAAATATATCTTTCTCTCTGCACTGCTTTCCCACTTTCCTTGCTGTTTTCTAGTTAGATCTGTGTGTGAGTGCTGCGTGCATTCTGTGCAATTGTTCTTTTACTGCTTCTTTAATAAAAAACCACTTCTGTTAAACATCTGCCTGTTTATTAAAGAGTTCTTTAGAGGAAGCAATCCTCTTATAGATTGGTTAAAAGATACTGCCTTTACCCAATTCTCACAGCCTTTCCCCATTGCTAATTCCCCTAACTCATAAGGAGATAATCAATTTGAGTAACAGATGTATTCATATATTCTCAGAAGCGCTTTCATTCAGTTTATGTTAGGGTTACCAACCTTCAGGCAAGACCTGGAGATATCCCAGAATTACAACTGATCTCCAAACTACAGAAATCAGCTCACCTTGAGAAAATGGCTGCTTTGGAGGGCAAGCTTATTTTCTTTTTAAAAAGAAGTCTGGTACTCGTAACTAGACATGAGCATGAACCAAAAAAAATTAACGAATCCACGGTTCATGGTTTGGTGCCGAACCGGTTCGTGGGGCTCAGAACGGCCCCTGTTGCACTTAGAGAGCCCATATTGCCTGGGAGTGTTTTGCAGGCTCTCCTACAGCCATCACCCAAGTTTGGACAAGATTGCAAAAGGGATCTTGGAGTTATACCCTCTCCAATCCAAGGCCCCGAGAAAACTCCCATTCAATACAATTATTGCCACTGGTTGAAGTTGGCTCAGTGTACAGAAGGTAGATGTTGACAGTGGCCGCCGGGCCTGGCAAGCACAGGGAGGCGGTGATGAACCACCTCCCATTTAGAGGGGGGGGTCTGGCTGCTCGCTGGTGGCACCCACCAAGTGCCCACCCACCAGGCCAAAGAGGAGTGCTCTGGTATTCCTGGCGCAGGCCGGAAGGTGGGTACTGCCAGTGGCCACCGGGCCTGGTGGGCACGGGGAGGCAGTGGTGGGTCTGGCCACTGGCCAGTGGCACCCCCATGTGCCTGCCCGCCAGGCCAAAGAGGAGCATGCTGGTATTCTTGGCACAGGCCAGAAGGTGGGTACTGCTGGTGGTCACCGGGCCTGGCGGGCACGGGGAGGTGGTGACGAGCCACCTTCCCTTTAGGGGGAAGGTGGTCTGGCCACTCACCGGCAGCACCCCCCATGTGCCTGGCCACCAGGCCAAAGAGGAGTGCACTGGTATTCCTGGTGCAGGCCGAAAGGTGGGTGATGACTGTGGCCGCCAGGCCTGGCAAGCATGGGGAGGAAGTGATGAGCCACCTCCCCTTTAGGGGGAAGGGGGTCTGGCCTCTTGCCGGCAGCACCCCCCATGTACCCACCTGCCAGGCCAAAGAAGAGTGTGCTGGTATTCCTGGCGCAGGCCGGAAGGTGGGTGATGACAGTGGGCCTGGTGGGCATGGGAAGGCAGCGACGAGCCACCTCCCCTTTAGGGGGTGGGGGGGTCTGGCCACTCACCGGTGGCCAGACCCCCCATGTGCCTGCCTGCCAGGCCAAAGAGGAGCACGCTGGTATTCCTGGCATGGGAGGGAGAGGACATGTCATTCGGATGGGGGCCTGATCTCCCAGCAACAGAGGGTCCTCACCCGCGGGTCCCACTGAGGAACAGTGCAGCAGCAGCTGACAGTACCCACCTTCCTGCCTTGATGGAAAGGACAGGAGTTGCGGGACACATTCCCACCCAGCTGAAAGCGGTCCCTCAGTCCCATTGACAGGGGAGCTGCCACGCTGTGCAAACAACTGTATTCGTATATGATACAATCGGCTGCGCAATCGCAGCCGAGCTGTCCCTCATGACCAAGAAGGGAGCAGCAGCAGGATAATCCCTCGTGAAGCAGGGGCTGACATGACCTGCCATCCTGCCTTTGCAGAAAGTAGGGGATGGGCAGGACAGGAGACATTGCTTGGACAGGTCAGAGTGGTTCCTGAGAGGGAAAGACAGAAACAGGACAGCAGCAGCAGCAGCTGACATCGGCCACCTTCCTGCCTTTGCAGGAAGGACATGAGTCGAGGGACCCATTCCCCCTGCTCAGAGGGCTCAACATTTGCAATGGATAGGGGCACTGTGCGGCTCAACTATATGTGCAACAGCTCTTGAGCTGTTGTGCAAGTGCCCAAAGGAGGCTGTCTCCAGCATTATCCACTTTCCTGCCTTCGCAGAAAGGAGGTGTCATGATGATCTGGCTGTGCCAGGAAGGCCTATCAAGGTCTCAGAAGCCTGTTAGTAGTGGGACTGGACCTGTCTAAACCTGACCCAAACGTGCCAGCCCTCATTTGAGATACCCACAGGACTCGACGGGCAAGGGTGCGTGGCGACGGCATGGAGAACCAAGGGGAGAAATGTTTTAGTATCCTGTGGAAGCCCATGCACTCCACAATGGATATGGGCAAGCCATGTAGGGCAATTGTCTCTGCCAAGATGCAAAAGCCCACCTCCTGAGCCATCAGCCTCAAGGTTCTAAGCAGCACTGTCCCAGACCCCAAGGGGACAATCTCCGCGAGTGTGGCCTGCTGGAGCGCTCTGCCCCCACCAGTGTCACCCTCAGGGCAAAGTGAATCTCCCACTGACCCTCACTCAGAAGAGCTGGTTGCCCCCTTTCTCCCCCCAATGGATGTTTCACTGGGTGAGGAGGGAGACAGGCTCGGGTGGTGCCTCTTCAGGTGCCGAGTCAGGGCCATTGAAGACAGGTGCTTCGAGGTTTTGCCCTTGTGCAACAGGACATCACAGGCATGGCACTGCACCACATGGGGGTCATTAGGAAGGGCCCAAAAGTGCCTCCATACGGAGGTGTTGAAACGTGGACTGCTACCTGTCCCAGGGGAAGGAGGACGAATGGTTACAGCCTGCGCTGCGGAGCTGGCCACGGACAACGGGGTGAGGGGTGGACTGCAGGCGGGGACACCACCGAGAGTTTGGGATGGGGATGGGAGGGATCTTTCATAACACACATACCATTCCTCCAGGGATCCATCACCCACCCCCTCCCCAAAATGTTGAGAGAGATTCTCTCTCCCCTGTGGAAAGACCTCTTTGGCCTCCTCCACAGCCCACACACATGAATTGGGGGGAGTGGGAGGACTCTCTGCTGCCCCCGAGCCACACCCAATACTGCTTTCCACAAGTAAACCAGGAGGACTGCCATCGCACTTCACCCCACAACCACCCTTGGCAACCAACACAACAGGAAGACTCATTGTACCACCAAACTAGAATTAAGGAGGACAAGAAAGGAGATGACTCTGTGTGCCCTCCGCCATGGTGCCCACTGAGCTTGGCCCCAGGGCCTGGCAGCAGCTCTGGAACCAGAGGTTGAGGCTAGAGCCCTAGCCCAGCACACCAAGATGCCTGACCACCAGATCAGGCACTGAGCCCTCAGCCCAGGGGCCCACTGAGCTTGGCCCCAGGGCCAGGCAGCAGCCCTGGCACCAGAGGGAGGGAGGGACTAGAGCCCTAGCCCACCACTCCCACAGACCTGAACAGATCAGGCACTAATAATACTGTGTGAGCCCTCAGCTGAGGTGCCCACTGAGTTTGGCCCCAGGGCCTGGCAGCAGCCCTGGAACCAGAGGCTGGGGCTACAGCCGTAGCCCAGCACACCAAGATGCCTGGACAAAACAGGCACAGAGACTAATAATAGTAATAATAAGAATAATAATGAAAATGATAATGATTGTGATAATAATAATCATTTGGTGAGCCCTCAGCCGAGGTGCCCACTGAGCTTTGCCCCAGGGCCTGGCAGCAGCCCTGGCACCAGAGGGAGGGAGGGACTAGAGCCCTAGCCCACCACTCCCAGAGGCCTTACCAGATCAGGCACTAGTAATAATACTGTGAGCCCTCAGCCAAGGTGCCCACTGAGCTTTGCCCCAGGGCCTGGCAGCAGCCCTGGCACCAGAGGGAGAGCAAGACTAGAGCCCTAGCCCACCACTCCCAGAGGCCTGACCAGATCAGGCACTAATACTACTCTGAGTCCTCAGCCGAGGTGCCCACTGAGCTTGGCCCCAGAGCCAGGCAGCAGCCCTGGAACCAGAGGAGATAGAGATACCTATCCCAAAAATCCCAGCTCAATTATATTCTCTCTGTCTCTCCCCAAAGGCTAGCAAGTAGCAAGCAACAACTCTGTCACACTCCACTGCTCACTGAAAGAGAAATCCAGCCTGGGAGCGCAGAGCTTTTTATAAGCTGAGGTCCCATCAAGCAACGCAGGAGGTCTGTGTTTGGCTGTCAGAGCTGCCTATCGGGGTTTGCGGGGATAAGATTGGAGTGCCCGTGGCTACAGAACACCCCCTCCCCCTCCCTCCCCGAGTGTCTTCTCCCAACTTGTAACCGCTTTGCAGCTCCATGGTTGGAAGGAAGACCTGCCGATCAAGGTAAGCTGGGCTTCGATTCAGGTTTCCAGGGCAACAGAAGGGTAGCAGACAGAGTTCAGGCATTCCCTTGGCTCTGTTTCCAGGGGAATTGATAGATGGCGCCTGACTGTCTGGCTTCCCAAACCATGGCCAAACGCACCGAACCAGGCTTCTTCCAAACGCTGGTTCATTGGCCGTGGACAATCACAAACTGCCGGATCACAATCATGCGATTGCCAATTTTGTGGGTTTTTGAAGTTTGTAATGCGGTTCGTGCCCATGTCTACTCATAACATTCTCCCAAATGCCCAAGAGTTGCTGGTACTCCATCAAGAAATGCCATTACTCCATACCTGGGTATATCCCCTGTTAAAAAAAAAAGCCCTGGTGAACTCTATGGCATTATATTCTGCAAGGGTATTTCCTCTCCCCAAACCTTATCCTCCCTAGGATCTGCCCCCAAAATCTCCAGGAATTTTCCTACCAGAAGCTGGCAACCCTATCTATAGAGCAAACATTAATAAGCTCCTAAATTCTGTCTTTTGAGAAGCAAAGTGTAGTGCATGAAACAACAGTGCAATAGAAATAGGATTGCTATCTGAGAAGTTTTAACCAGTATGTAGTTTGATGTTACTGTTTAAATTAAATGAGAGATGTTCAGAATTATTGACCACAGTATATAATTTTAATTGATATGTATTTATGGTTCTGTTGATGCAGAAAAAGAAAACCAGTGTTTCAGTGGAGATATTTACATTTTGATAAAGAAATAATGTTTGGCCTTGATCACTAACAGAAATCTGTTCCATAAAAGAAATATTTTTGCCTACTTTTTGTCTAGCATTCTCCTGGACTAACACTACAACAGTGCTGTAGATTAAACTGGCTGATGTATAATTATGCCCATATAACAATACAGCTGCTGACATAGCATGAACAGCAGCAATGAGCAAGCTCCATTTCAAGCATTTCTTTGCCAGTACAGCAAATCTTAGGAATGTTGTTATAAATTCTAATGTCCTGATTCTATTTCCCTGTAAATTCTTAACAATATATGCCTGATCTTTCCTAGATTCTTTGATAAGTTGCCATGCTAAAACCACTTGAGTTAACTATATTTAATAAGGTTAATGCATGTATTCCCAAGCATGTACACACTCCATTTGTCAGCTTTTACTATCAAATATACGTAAAAACTAGCTCAAAGCAAAATCAAAGTGCAATGGCAATGAAACATATATGTATGGAACTTCCTTTGACACTGAAATACATGGGGCAGTCCCAGTGCACAGAAGGCTCCTGCATACATAAGCATCAAGTACTTTTGAGCTGCTGTCATAGGACTATGGTAGACATTTCACTCATGTTCAATATATTTGCTCGATTTAAAAATCTTTATATCTTTCACCTAATCTCACCCATCTGTGATTAATCTGGCACATTCAGACACTGATACACTCAGTTACATTAATTTTATCTTCTGTTTCTTTAAAATAGAAGAGTAACATTGTGAATCCTCTAAAGCAAATGTATACATTGTTGTGCAACTTTAGTAGCAGGTTGTGTTTTCAAAACAGACTTTGAAAAAAGGGAAATGCCAAGGAAAAAGGCCTGAGGGAATCTCTCAGCAGATGTATTAAAAGATCAGTCTGCTGGCTTGGAATATAGTGAATACGGCTAAGAGTTCACAGAATTTTTGTATAGGTTTGATACAATTTGTAAGGAACATGAGTAGTTATATTCAGAATATTGAATGAGAGGGGTTTAAAATCTGGGGAGTTCCAGCGGCTCTATTATTTGAATAGAGGATTCCTTTCTGGAGATTGGCGTGTTCTAGTCGCCAGGAGGCATCATGTTGAATGTCAGATCCTTCCTGAGTTCCCCTCTCACTGTTTTCGAGTTTTTAAACAGTATGGACACTTCTGGAGTTGTTATTACTAATAATTGTCTGCCTTACAAAGTTAGGTTTCTTTTCACCCAGTTTACGGAATGAGTTAGGCCTGTTTATTAAGGTCAGAGAGGGATCATTCAATAGCTTGAGAGGTAGAGTAGATACTTTTCTGTGAAAATTTCACTGTGCTCTCAGTACCTTGTGACATATGAATTCCTCAAATCTGGTTCCAATGAAGATACCTTTCCTGCATATATTTTAATTTAATTTAATTTATTACATTTATAGTCTGCCCTCCCCGCATATTTATGGCAAGACCCTTCAGACGTTGATTCTTAAGATTTAATTTAGGTAGAAGTGGAATGTTATGAATTCTTATTTATTCACAATAGCTTTTACATTTTACAGTGTGATCTGTGTATCATACTGTGATACTAGAGATATCAGTTGACCTGGACTGCAGGAGCAGCATTGGAGAGCAAACAGTATGGTATGCCATAGATTCTTGAAATCCCTCCCTAAATTCACCCCTCCACAGGCACTATGGCTAAATTTCCAGGAATTTTTCTGATTCAAGTTGACAACCCCAACCCCAACCAAACATTTGGGCCTCTGGGCTGTCAGACAAAGGCTGCTACCTTAGAAGGAGAAAGTGGCTTTGGTCTCCTTGCTGGGTGCCTGGCTCTCACCCTGGGGACAGAGCTAAGTGCCTTATAAGGAGGCTGCACCCCTCAGGCCTCTCAGTCAGCTCCTTGTGTGCATCCTGCAGAGATTATGAGCCTTCCTGACAGCCTTATAGAATTAGGAGTTGGTCTAGCACAGTCAGTAGGACTCATAGAAACCAGGAGGAGGAGATGACATGCTTCAGACGGCTGAGTAAATCTGGCTTTGCTGATGGCCCTCTGGTCTAGGTGGCAGCAGCTGCCTTGGAGAAGCTGTGCTATTCCCCTGGTTGTCACCTTCAAAGTCCAGGATGAGAGCAGGACTCAGTGCCAGATTCACTGGTTTGGCAGAGACTTTTTCTTATTTACATTTGAGACTTGTTGTCTATCAGTTGGAAGGGCTAAAGCAGAGTTGGACCCGGCCCCTGCAGACCTCTGGCCTACCTAGGCTTCTGTTCCCCCCCCCCCCTCAACTGTTTTCACTTTGTTGGGAGTACTTCCAGCAGCAATAGCAAAAGGCTTTGCTGGAGGCCACAGGGGTGGTTTGCAGCCATCTGAAGGGTGGATAGTTTCACACATTATTGCTACTGGCATAGCAGGGGTCTACCTTCCCAGGGTGGATGCTGGTAAGCCCCCTCCCATGCTTTTTTCCTGTTCAATTTTGCTGATTTTTTAAGGCCTAAAGGACTGCTATTAGGCTTTCTCACTCAAGCCACCTGACGGCATATAGTGTTATTGCATCTGCTTTAGCAAAACTGCCTTTTTCTGCCCGAGAAGGAGAAAGTGGCATTGCTCTCCTTCCCGGGTATCTGGATCTCAACCTCGGGGCAGCGCCGAGTGGCTCCACCCCTCAGGCCTGTCAGTCAGCTCCTTGTGCTTGGCCTACCCACCCACCCTGTGACAGTGCAGGATTTGCCAGTTGCTTGTTATCAGGGCCAGGTAGGAATTTTTCTCCTTTCCTCAACTGGAAAAACAAGGTGTTTTTTGCCTACCTTGCACTGTGCCCATGGGTTGTGGTAATTGGTTATAGTGGAGCTGTAATAGATTGGTCACTGGCAGGATAGGATTGGGAAAAGGGAGCCGACCAGTGAGCACCCTTGGCACATCCGCATTGGTGGGGAATTGGGGTCTGTCAGGATCGGCTGGTGGGCTTTATGGTGATCAGCTAAGAGAGCAGACTGCTGCTGGGACCCCCTGCTCAAGTCCTTCCCTTGGGCTTCATGGTGGAGTGGTTGGAGTTTTAAGGGGGAAACCATTTGCCTGGCCAGCTGGATTCCAGCCATGCACATGGATGGCTCACACCTGGCGCAGCAGGGCTTGCCCAGACAAGTCAAGGTGGCAGTTCTGGTGCGGACACAGGACTTGACCTGTACCAGTTAGATCCATTGATGTATTAACAGTTATGTTGCATTTTAAATAAAAGTGGCCTTTAGTACCCAAGCCTTATGTCTGCCTCTTTATTCTGACTGAGGGGGGTGGAAGCCCATGTTTTCCTCAGAAGTTTTTGTTCAACAGGTATGTGTTAAAACAAGTTAAGTCTTTCAAGTATTTAGGTCTTCATTTCTCAGCTCCAGAAAACTGGAAAACACAGTGCCAGCAAGTCAAGATGTCTGCAGTAAATTCTTCTCAAACTGAAATGATGTGGATCTAAGACAGCAAATCAATTTTAGTTAGTTTTAGAAGTCAAAACTCCTGCACAAATTTGTCCAGTTGGTTGGGTTTTACCCAGAATTTGAGCATGCTTCCCTCTGGGTTGAGTCCTGCCAGATTTCATTCCCACTCACTTCTTCTCTTTAATGGAACCCCCACTAGTGGCTTTTGTTCATTCAGGTTCCATGATACCCGCCATAGCAATTTGTTTGTTTGTTTGTTTGTTTGTTTGTTTGTTTTTGTTTGTTTGCTTGCTTGCTTCTTCCTTCCTTCCTTCCTTCCTTCCTTCTTTCTTTCTTTCTTGTCTGCCTTTCTCACTAAGATCCAAGGCAAATTACAACAATGCTAGTGCTTCATATAATTTCCCAATTACTGAGAGGAGGGTGATTGGGCGATTGTTCTGTGGGTCCTGCCATTTCTCTTTGTTCTTAAAAATTGGTACCACCAGGGCTTTCTTCCAGATGGGCGGAATAAACCCCAAATTATTTAAACAATGCTAGTGAAAATATAATATAATCGAAAGGTAGAACAAAGAGGACTCTCCTCCTTTTCACCAGCAAGAAAGCTGGACGCATCCAGCACATTACCAGTTTGGCTTATAATTTGACCCAAATTCTCTGGCTTGCTTGCTTGCTTGCTTGCTTGCTTTCTTAAAAGAGCAACTTTCTGGGCCTTCTCATTTAGGAGCAAGAAGGCAAATCATAAACAGTTTTCCACTTTATTTATTTGGTGGAAACTGACCCATTCTTCCTTCCTCTTGTTGTAGTCAATGAGCGAAATCATGGCTGTGATTGACAGGCCCTACAGCAGAAACTAGTAAACCCAGATGTGTTTTCTTCATCTTAGGCTTTAATTAGCTTCTAAAAGTAAGTAATTTTAAGGCAAAGTATAATATGCCTTCTTGTAAATTTTCAAATTATTCCACAAAACAATGGTGATGTGATAAACATTTACTATCCCTCTTTAGAAATATAAAAGAGCAGTGTTTACCAATCTTTCTCCAGCTTTGTTTATAAGATACAGTGATTTTTATATTTTCAAAATTGGAAAATATTAGTAGACAGTGCACTATGTCATGAATATGGTCAGGAATATAGGGGAAATTTTATTGATCTTCTTGACCAAAACTATCATGGAGGATGCTTCTGCAGGCCAGACACAGACTTGTCCTGGCCTCAATTAAACCTGACAAATACAGAGCTAAGAGATGTAGAATAGAACAGCGTGGGAGAGGGACAAGGAACAAAAGAGTGACATAACAAAATAGCCTCCAATAGATTCTAAAAAATATATAATTAATATCAACAGATACAATTTATGTCTGGGCCCAGGTGCGAGAGTGTCTAAGAATGGTAAGGATATCCAACTAAAAATAGAAGTGAAGATATGCTTGGGTATATTGATTGAGGTCCAACAGCCATATGTATGAAATGTTTGTATTCTTCATTATGATAAAAAGTAGCAAGAATGAACTAACCCAGCTTTTATATATTTTAAGAAGATACAGGAATATAGAAGTGTTTGGTGGTTTAAGTTATAAAATAATTAGTTAGCCAAGAATGTGAGCTCTGCCAGGCTAGACAGTTAGCTATTGTTCAGGAATGATTTGGGAAACATGATTACGGGAGTTTGAATTGATCTGGAACATCATCTTTGAAAATGTTTCTTGCCTGTTATCTACTTATTTTTATAAGAAATACTCTGGAAAGCTAGTTGGTCTTTAAGGTGCTACGAGACCTGAATTTTGCAGTTCAAAGCATGTTCAGCAACACTATAGACTGCTGTTGGCAAGGAATCTTTAACAAGTCTTCTCGGGTTGCAGGCAACTGGTTGAGATTATAAACCAATATGTTAATCTGTACTCAGTTTTTTTTCTATTGTTTGTATTGAGAAACTCAATGTTACTGCAATTTGTCGGGAGATATTGAAGATGTTGAAAGCTTCATGGAAGTAAACCCAATTAAATGAACAAGATTTACTACTGAATAAATTAGGATTAAACTTTAAGGGTATAGTCTAATTTATACTTCATTGTTCAGAAGTTTCATGGAAACCAATGAAGCATCACTGAACTCAATAGGAGGTACGGTTGCCTAGAAAAACAGTCAAAACTTTACTTCAGTTGATGGGGAATGGGGAGGAATCTTGCATTTCTACTAAAGCTAAATGCTAAAGTCCCAGGTGCATGTGGTTGTGTTCAACTGTCAAAGGCTCAAGATCTGTGAGAAAAACAAACAACAATTTCCTGCATAGGAATTTCTAATTACATATTAATTGAACAGATGCAAAGCCACATACTGCTAGAGCAACAAAACCAGAGACCATAGGGAATAGCGCCTTTGCTCCATATTTCTGTTTCCTAGACAAGTTTTGCTGCTGTCTCAAAAGAGAGTTTGACCACACCCTGGAATTAAGCAAAGGATCAAGTAGAAATAGGGTTTCTTTGGCTTTTTGTAATAGTTAGCAAAAAGAGACGCAAAGCAACTGATAGTTAACACAACAATTGTGTGCTTAATTTATATAATTAGCAAACAATTTGCATAATATGCAGATACAGTTGTCCAACATTTACACCTGGAGTCATGTTTCATCTGAAAGCAGGTTTAACTTCAGTTAAGTGCTGGACAACATGGCATTTTCTAATCTCATGGCAGACAACCATTTGCTTGCATGAACACAATCTAGTAGAGGCATATTTTAAAGAAATGAATAAGTAAACCTGTATACAAGTATCTCTTGAAGCTGGTTAGCTAAAAGTGTTTTGGAGGTTCTCGGGATGAAAGAGGAAAAACTAGGAATAAGTGGATTTCCAGTTTCTTTTATTGTTCCAATTTTCTCTGTGTGCTGCTTTCAAATCTTCTTTATCTAGTTAGAACTTTTAACAATGAATGGAAAATCATATGCACATTTTGCCATATATTTAAATTTCTTCATTTCACATAAATATGTGCATTAATAAAACACTGGAAAATTGAAACCTTTATATGATAGTATGTTCAGCATATCTTAATGACTGCCTATTCCCATGGGGACCTACCCAACAGCTAGGGTCATCTTCTGAGGTCAGATGAGTGGCAACCCAAACAAGGGACTTCTTGGTTATGGCAACAAAATTATGGAACTCTCTCCCGGGAGATATTTGTCTGTTCCCTTTTATCATTGTCTTTTGCCAGGGAGTGAATAGAGCAAACTGCACATTCATTGTGTTCTGTAAAGTATACATTTTTTCCTAAAAGTAGCCATATAGAATTCTTAATGCATTTAGTTCCACTTTGGAAATAAGACCAAGTAAGTTAGAAGTCCAAAACTTTGGGGGAAATTTCAGATGAGAAGAATTTTGGAAACATTCCTAAAATGTGTGTGTGTGTGTGTTATGCTAGTTGAAGTTATAATTTGAGAGTCATCATGGCATAGTGGTTAAGTGTCAATTAGGACCTGGCAGACAACCTTCAAATCCCCACTTTCTCTCAACCTAACCTACTTTATTGTGGCTTGTAGTCAGAAAACAATGGGAAAAGGAAGAAAGGCATATCCTACCCTGAGCTCCTTAGAGGAAGGGCAGAATAAAAATCTACCAAATAAATACCGAAATAAATTGAAAGCTATTTGCATAGGTTCAGCATTATGAACCAATATTTTTCAGTGTCAGCAACAGCCAAAATCATCCCCAAGGTCTGGATTAGGGAATCCCATTCCCTTGGTGGGGGCAGGGGGATCCCCACTCCCAGCCTCTGCCCCCTGCCACCACTCACCTTGCTGGTGGGGGGGGGGAGGCACAAGGAATGGCCCCAGGAGTCCCACAGTGCACTCCTACATATTGCAGAGAAGTTCCATGTCAAACCAGGAATGACATCATTCCCAGTGCAACAAGAAAGTGAAGGCACCCCCGCAGAGCTGATTTGATAAAAATTGGCCCCTTCCCCCATCACGTCCACTTTCCCTTCCCCCCACAGCCTCTCCCCTTTTCCAGCTTCCTTCTTTCCTTCTCACCCACTTTTGGTTGCCCCTGTCACACACACACACCCTGTAGCCTGTCCCCTATGGCCCAGTTGCATGGTGCTGGCTGAGGCCGGCTCAGTTGCATAGTAGAGAATCTGCAAGGACTTGTGGGGGGTACTTCATTTTTCTCTGTATCCCTTTCCCAACACTATTTCGTCTTTCCCTTCTCATGACAGCCTGCATATGCTCACCTTTCCTTCTCTCCTTCAAATCCGCAAAACAACATCTTTTACTTGTCCCCCATCTCCAACTACTTTAAATCCCGTTATAATACTTACGAGTATATAATATTTTTTTATTTGTGGGGGGTTTTTTGAGTTGGTTTTGTAGTATAATAGCATAGTACCCATGCTTCACAAAAGTGTTTGAATAAAATGGAGCATGTTGATGCCTAAAACTGATGAAGTGAATTTCAAAATGTAACATTTATTGAAGAGAATTTTAAAAGGAAAAGAGTGTAGTGCAATAAATAAAGTGAAAAATATGTACAACTTTTTTTTTCTACTGAAGGACCTCTTTGTAGACCTCATTGGTGGTTTCTCCCCACTTTGGAGCCCCCACTTTGAGGAGAAGCTTGTGGACTGGGAAGCCAGGAGGGTTGAACATGTTAAGGAACTCAACAGGGTAATGGACTGCATCATCCATTTGCACCACTGAGTCCACAGATCTGTACTCCATTTCTGCCCCTTCAAGGGAGTTAAGTTGTGTTTCATTAATGATGGCAGCCTTGTCATTCTTGGCGGTCAGAATGGCATGCTTGCACAGCCTGTCCATGGACTTCTCTGAGATAGTGATGATATCAGGATATATCATGGCTGTTAGGTCTGCTAGGGTCATCACTACTGTGTCCAAGCTTGCAGGAATGGTCACCTTTCCCTTGGACACAAGACTTGCTGGTACTTGGCCACTGCTGCTCAGTGCATTACAGAAGTACGATGTGCATATTTCTTTGCTGCATCTCTAAGTTGCTTCCTCCTTTTAGCATTGGCATATTTTGCACAACATCTGCCAGGAGGCTTCTTGGTGGCAATAAGAGGTGATGGCTGCAAGACATGTGAGGTGGAGTTGGACTGAGGGAGGGGTGGTGTGGTGGGCCCTTCGGCAGGTTCATGTGAGAGGTTCACATTGAAATGACCCCTAGCATGTACCATCTCCCCATGAACATTTAAAAACAGCTGCCATACTGACTTTTATATAAAATCCCTTTTCAGGAGTCTTGTACTGTCTTTCTTCAACTGTCTGCAGTTTCCTTGATGTCATTTTTACCTCAGAACACAGTTCCACAGCTGACCCATCAGCCTGCCAGCCAAACTGGAAAGCCAGGCCCCACAGAGAGATTGGCAACCCTAGAGGGGAGGTGCATTTTTACCTCAGGACACATTCAATGACTGAGATGTCATTGAATCTGTCCTGAGTACTGCATGTGTCCTGCCTACTGTTTAAAATGTTGGGCTGATGGCCAATCAAGGCCGCATGTACAAATGACCTCAGGGCAGAGTGGCTGAGTTGGCAGTTAGCGGGGGAGGGGGATGAGCAGCCTCCCAGCCACACAGGGAAGCTGTATCCCTATGGGAAAACACATTTTACCCCTTTTTACCCCCTTAGTGGGTGAATTTCTTAAAATCCTTTCTTAGTGAGCCCCTACATCACAAAAGGAACGTTCTGCCCAAATTTCACGTTTCTAGGTCCAGGGGTTTGGGCTGGGCTTTGATGAGTCAGGAGTCAGGACACTTGCCTTTATATATATAGATTTGCTTCATTTACATACTGCCTTTCTCCACAATGAAGACCCAAAGCAGCTTACATCATTCTCCTCGCTTCCATATTATCCACACAACAATGCTGAAATGTAGGTTATTGTGAGAGTGTGTGATTGGATCAAAGTCACCCAATGAACTTCCACAGCAGAGTGGCCATTTGCACCTGAGTCTCTTGGATCCTACTGTGAAACTCTAACTACTCCCCTACGCTGGCTTTTTTTTGGGGGGGGGGTTCTGTTGAACAGTAGCATGTGGTATCAAGTTGTCTGGTGGTTGCTTCTGGGCCTGGCCCAGTGAGTCTTCCCTCAAAGGCAAAAGCAGCATTGGAAAAGGCCCTGCCCCCTCTCCCAGCATTTTACTGACAGAAACAAAGCCTGGAATACTTTTACGGTTGCCTAACAACAGCCACTGAAAGCATCTGTTTCTTAAAGCTACAGAGGCTCCTTTTCTGCAAACCTGGGGCATTTTTCAGATGTGCCAGAAGATCTCTCTTGTCCATTCATGGCTCCAGTCTCCAGATTTAAGTTTCTATGAGGGCCACTTGGCTCTTAGTATATAAGATACTGAGTCTTTCTTTAAGAGGTTCAAAGCATAATCAAACCAATTTGATTAACTGAGTTTTTATTTTGCCTCAGTTTATGTGAGCACATTAGAATATTTTCCATTAGGTCAAAAAGCTTTTGATATACAACATTTTAATGTTCTATCAAGCTGTAAATCAAAGGCAGATGTAATGAAGTTTATTACAATGGATAAAATAAAATTTTGAAACTTTTCTAAACTACTGATTTGATGCCTCTTTTTAAATTTATTGTGGTAAATTTAATTTATTTCAGGATGTGTTAGACATTACTATTTCATATCACACCATGAAGACTTGATTTCTGCATACACCATCTGGAAAAGGAAAGCACTAGTATTGAGACATAAATGTGAATTAATAGACTCTAGCAGATGGGGTGGAAAACAGAAATCACTTGGCAACATGCAGTTGTCAGTCAAATACTAGCTCCAAAATGGATACTTGGGCAGCAGTGCTGCAACAGGCTCAATCCACATCCACTCTTAACTCCATTAAGACATTATCCAGAAATTCTATGCTAATGAAATAATCATTACACAGTGTTTGAGTTCATGGCTTCCGTAGGTTCAGATAAATGGTTATTAAAAATTGGGGGTGGGGATTCTTGATAGTGGTTGCTGTATCAGGTATTTGCTTTATGAAAATATATGAACTGCATTGCCTGTGTGAGTTTCAAATTGTTGGTGGGTTTTGTATGTGCTCATAAGTCAGTCTTTCATAACAGAGACTGTCATGGACTACCATCCACCCACAATTCTCCACCCTAGAGGAGCACTACCTGAGAGAAGTAAATCATGTTCAGGCTCACTTGGAGGTAGTTCAACTATGTCCCCTCTACTTATTAAGCTGTACCAGATGGTGGCAGCAGCTACTGAAGAGTGGCCAGTCCCAGGATTGCTGGGCTGTGTGCTTAAAGCACATTTAACATATAAACACACAGTGGATCCAGGTTGACCTTCTCCCCCCCCTCACCTTTTCTCCTTTGCTGTTCATTTGGTATATTTGGAAATTACAAAAGGGATGTATGTGGTTATGTCAAATCCAGCCTTGTGCAGCCTTCTTACCTTCATTTTATATCCTTTAGCTCACTACACAAACATGCCAGGTCTCACCAAGACATAACTTACAAGAAGAATAACTTGCACTAGCATGGTGTGAAGTGGAAGCTTCAAACTGAGGATTAGACATGGGCACGATCGGAATTATAGTCTCAAAATTGCCCCGATTTTGGCATTTGCGCCATTGGGACCGGGCTGATCGGTTCCGTCCATGGCTCCCGGTTCAGCGGTCGGGTGGGGCGCTCTATCGGGTCTCAATCAGATCCATCGGTTTACATTCGGGATTGCAGTCTGCAGACAGTCTGGCGCCAGCCATCTGTTCCCGAGGGAACAGAGCCCTGTAGAAACGGAGCCTGGGGAATGCTGGAGCTGTTTGCCCTCCTTCTGTTGCCCTGGAAACGCAAATGGAAGACCAGCTTTCCTTGATCAGCAGGGCTTCCTTCCAACCACGGAGCAGCCAGAAAAGCACGCGCCTGTCTCGTCCACTTGGGAGAAGAGAGGGGAGGGCGGGGAAGGGGGTGTTCTTCTGTAGCCATGGGCACTCGAATCTCATCCCTGCAAAGCCTGAGAGGCAGCTCTTATGGCCAAACACAGCCTTCCTGTGTAGCAGACCCAGGCTTTATAAATAGCCATGTGCTGCGCAACGAAGTTTCACTTTCTGCTCGCAGGTGGAGTGGGACAGAGGCGAGCTCTCGCTTGCTGCTTTTAGAGAGAGAAAGCGCAAGAGAGAGAGAGAGAGGGAACTTTAGCTTTGGGCTTCAGAGGATAGGGAATTAGGGAATAGGGAGCTATCTCCTCTGGTTCCAGGGCTACCACCTAGCTCTGGGGCCAAGCTCGGTGGGCACCTCGGCTGAGGGCTCAGGTCTGGGGGGGAGTGTTGCAGCTGGGGTTGGGCTCTATTCCTATTCTCTCTCTCTGCTTCCAGGGCTGCCGTCTAGCTCTGGGGCCAAGCTCAGTGGGCACCTCCTTGGCTGAGGGCTCACACAGTATTACACACTCTACTGCCTGGTCACTCTGGTCTGGGGGAGTGTTGGTGGTGGGCCGCCCTCCCGCATCAGCCTTCCCAATTCCCAATTCCCAATTCCCGATTCTGTATCGGAAACGGGACTTGATCGGCGAGGTTCGGGTACCTGGGTTCGGCACCGCCGCGGAATTACGATCAGCTAAATCGGGATTATTTTTGGGATTGTGCCCATGTCTACTGAGGATCACTGTATGTTCCACAGGACCTATCATCCACATGACTGTATTAACAGCAATCACCAAACGAGCACTGCCAAGAAAACCTATAGATGCTTCTTAGAACATCAGAAACAGGACATACCATTGACAATAATCTGCTACTGCTAGTCCCAGCATCACCTGTCCATTAGGTTATACAGTCTGTGAACAGGGACATAGCTAATAGTTACCTCCCAAGAATTTGTCTTGATGGGTAACTACTTGTATTTCCCAATTGTAACAGAGAGGGAATCATTCTAGAAAACTCAGCCCTCGAACAAATTGAAATGTATCCAATGAACATACATACTTGAGACCCAAGGTGAGGCAAGTGTAGTCATTACAGTGAGATGTAGGAGATTTGAGTTCAGTTTTCCATTATGCCATGAAACCTGTTGAATGACTTTCTCATCCTCACCTATCTCACAGTGTTGTTATGAGGCTACAATAGGAAATGTTTGCCACCCTGGAGAATGTGTGGGAGAATAATCCTCTAGAAAGCTTTGAGGGGAGGGAACAGCCCTAGACCCCTTCCAGTCCAGGTTCCATCCGGGACATGGGACGGAGACATTTCTGGTCACCCTCACAGACGATCTTCATAGACATCTGGATCAAGGTGGCTTGGCGCTGCTGATGTCATTGGATCTGTCGACTGCATTTGATACAGTTGATTACGATCTTCTGCCTCACTGCCTCACCAGTGTGGGGATACGAGGGACTGCCTTACAGTGGCTTGTCTCCTTTCTCCATGGTCAGAGACAGAGGGTGGCACTTGGGAGAAATTGTCATCCCTCCACCCTTTGGTGTGAGGGGTCCCACAGGGAGCAATATTTTCCCCATTATTGTTTAGCATCTATATGAGCCCCCTTGCCCAAGTTGGTGCAAAGTTTCGGACTTAGGTGTCGTCAATATGCAGATGACACCCAGCTGCATCTGATGATGGACAGCTGACCCAACTCAGTCCCAGATGTCCTGGAACATGCTTTTGCAGGTGTGACTGGTTGGTTGAAGCAAAGTCATCTGAAACTGAACCTGACGAAGACGGAGGTCCTGTACTTGAACCACGGGGGATTAAGTTTGGGACTCCGGCTCCCGGCCTGCAATGGGGCACCATTAGTGCCAGTTCCGAGGGTTAAGAGCTTGGGGGTGATCTTGGATGCCTCCCTGAAAATGGAGGCACAGGTCACAGCGGTTGTCTGGTCCTCTTTTTTCCATCTGTGGCAGACCAGGCAACTTGTCCCTTACCTGTCAACCCGTGACTTAACTACAGTGATCCAAGCAACAGTCATCTCTAGGCTAGATTATTGTAACTCACTCTATGCAGGGCTGCCCTTGAGCCTGTCCCAGAGATTATAGCTGGTACAAAATGCAGTGGCGCATGTTATTACAAGAGTGCCAAATAAGGCGCATATAACACCATTCTTACGCGTGCTGCGTTGGTTGCCAGGGGAATACTGGATCAGATTCAAGGTTCTGGTATTGAATTATAAGGCCCTGCGCGGACTGGGACCAGCATATCTACAGGACCGTCTCTCCCCATATATTCCCCAGAGGACACTCCGATCAGGGGACAAACAGCTGTTGGTGGTCCCTGCCCCCAAGGAGGCCCAACTAGCCTCAACTAGAGCCAGGGCCTTTTCAGTCCTGACTCCCACTTGGTGGAACGCTCTTGTCCGGGTTCTGAGCCCCAGCCCCCAGACTTGACAAGAGAGAACAGCAGGGGACAAAAGGGTGGCAGCAACTCCACCCCCCAAGCCGGCAACCAGGGCCAGAACCTACCTACTCCATGGGGAAGGGGCAAAAGGCCAGGACCTCAGAGGGGTGGAGGGGGCAAGGAGAGACCAGCCAGCCCCACCTTCCAGGGGGAAGAGAGGGGGCTAAGCAGGCTGGAGGGAAAGGGCCACAGCAGGGGGAAGGTGGGTCCAGCAGCAGCAGCAGCCCAAGCAGAGCCCTTACCTGGCAGGGAGAGGACGCCGCTGCTGCAGCCCAGAGCCACACCATTGCTAGAAGACAGCAGCCTGGCTCAGGAGTTGCTAGAAGCCAAGCCTCTCCAGGGGGGGCTGCCACAGGCATTCTGGGGGAAGAGATGGGTAACCACGCCCAGCATTGCTGAGCAGGCAGCGCAGGAGCTGGCTAAGGCAGCTCCTCGTGAGCAAGGCCAGGCAAGCCCAATAGCACAGAGGCTGGCTGGGGCAGCTCCTCGTGAGCAAGGCCAGGCAAGCTCAATAGCACAGAGGCTGGCTGGGGCAGCTCCTCGTGAGCAAGGCCAAGGAGCCCTCAGCTGGGGATGGCTCGCACTCAACCCCACCCTGCCAGCAAGGCAAAAGAGCCCAGGAGGGATTAGTGGTTGGAGGGAAACACCTGGAGGAATGCACAGCTGGGCCCAGTCAGGAGAGGGAACAAGCCTGGAAGGAGGGCGGGGTGGAGAAAGGAAACCCTATAAAGGGTGGCTGGGAAGAGCTCTGCGGTGGTGGGTGTGAGTGAGGAGTGATGATGTGGAGTGAGAGCAGTAAGATGCAAGGGTGGAGGCTTGGAGGAGAGTCCTGGAAGGAGGAGATGAAGGAGGACGCAGAGGGTAAGCAGGCCAGGTTGAGCAGGCCAGCGAGTGGACTGAGAGGGAGTCTGGGTGAGGTATACCGCCCCTCCTTCCACAGAGCAGGGTTCTGCAGAATCCCTGGTTCCCCTGTGATGTCAGGAGCAGACTGCCCAGTGCCACGCCCAGCGGCAGCGGCGGCAAGCCCTGACAGCTCTGTCTGCTGAAATTAGAGCCGGCAGGACCTACTATCTTTTCATCGGGCCTGCAAGACAGAGTTGTTCCGCCAGGCATATGGCTAAGGCTGGGCCTCCGCCGGCCTGAAAAAAGGGGTGTATAAAAACTTAACCCTCCTTGTGAAGGCTGTCCACCATCCTGTTTTAAATGAGTTGTTTTTAATGTACATGATTTTTTTAATTGCATTTTTAACATGTTGTTATCCGCCCTGAGCCCGCTCGCGGGGAGGGTGGAATAGAAATCTGAAATAAAATAAATAAATGTATGTGATACTTGTCCCCATATCAACAAAACTTTAGCAAAGGCCTACAAAACTAAAACTAATTGCATAAGGTCATCTAGCATGGGAAAGCCTAATTTTGGGGCCCAAGGGTATAGTTGGAAAGCACATTTTACTGCATCCTTGCTAAAGCTAAGCAGATAGAGGCTTGTGTAGTGCTTGAAAAAGAGACCAGCTGGAAACCCCATTAGTGTCACCTTTCTTCCCAGGTAAAGTTAAGGCAGCATGTAAATGTAACAGACAAATAAAATTTTGTAACCGAGGACATCACTGAATAAAAATGATGTGTTCTTTTACATATAAATCCTGTCTTCCAGAATTAGCATACAAAAGATTAAGCTTGTGGATATCTCTGATGTTTTATTGTAATGTTTGCAAGCAATCCCAGTCCCCAAACAACTGCTTCTGCTTGAAACAACTCTACTGGTTAGAGAATGGCAGAAGACTGTACTGGCCTCATGCAACAGTAGTTGATTAATGGTACAACAACTATATCAACAATATAGTTTATTCTATTCATGGTTTCTTGGTAGTGGTTTTTATGGAGGATGATGTTACAGACTGAAATATTCCATTTCCGTTTCCCTTCTTACCTGAGAAACTAAAACTGTGATACTTTGTTTTGTGCATTTTATTTTTCCTTTAAATACGTTTTCCAGTGTTCAATACATCAACATTATCCATATACAATGCACACAAAAATTAATTACATACTGTACATGTAAGTACTAGGTATAAAAGACTGTGCATCACTTGTATTTTGGACAAACAATACCAAAAATGAACAATGATCAACAGAACCAAATATGTTTACAAAACTATAAATTATGTAAAAAGAAATAAAATAGAGAACGTTTATTCATCCCTTATATTTATGAGGAATTCTAAGATAAAATAAATAAAAATGGGAAACTGCCTGACAGTGGTCTACATTGTCATACAACACTTATTTATAACATTAGTACTGTAATTACTATACTGCAATAAGTTGACAGCAAACTTCTGAAAGGGTCTACACGGGAAAAAGAGAGAAAGTGAGTTACATGTCAAAGAGAGGAGTATGGAATGGGAATAGAATAACCTACTGGGTAATTTATAACTTTGTTTTATGCATCAAATACTTGCTGTTAAAATGCAGGATATAGATTTAAAATTAAAGCAAATAATAAAATATTAGTAGGACTTTGCAAGTAGAAATTTCAGAAGTCTGGTAAAAACCTCCATCAAACCTACCTCCATTTTACATGACTATTTACACCCTTTACTGCCACAATTTCCCCCTTTGCAGCAACTTTTGGTGGCAATTTTTTCTCTGTTTTAATCCTCTTGAAATGATCCATTATGATTTGAGATCACACACTGGCTCTGATTTGGTTTTGTCCTTATCCTTAGGATCGTTGCCAAGAGGGTCTCCCCAAAAATTTAAACTGTATACAAAATCCAATAGTGTCTGCTTATTGCTAAATCACCCTTCTAACATCATGTATAAATCACTGCCACTTGCAAAAATTATTTTTATCTATCACGGTGAATACTTTTATCAATACACAGTCTACTTAAACCAATACACAGTCAATGAATATAGAACTACATGTGGAATTACATATGTACAAATCAATAAAAAACAATGTCTCTCTGTCTACATCCATCAGTAGTCCCTAATATGTTCTCAACTCCAAAGAATGTTCCAACCTGATAGTAAACATTCAAGATGTAGGGGAAGGTCCTCCTTCAGGTGGGGAAGAAACAATGAAAGTGCTGTTGTGCTGTGCAAATCCACGTCCTTTCAACCACAGGCTTGAATATGCGAAGGGATCCCCTTGCCTCCACAACAGTCGATGCATTCCAACGCCTGGTGGAACAACTCCGTCTTACAGGCCCACTGAAAGGACATAAGGTCTTACCAGGCTCGGGTGTCCTCTGACTGAGAGTTCCACTAGTTTGGGGCCAGGAATGAAAAAGCCCAGGCCTTGGTCGAGGCCAGCCAGTAAGTTCTTATTTGCAGATCTTAATGCTCTCCAGGGTACATATGGAGAGAGACGGTCCCACAGATATGCTGGTCCCAGTCTGTTTAGGGCTTTAAAGACTAAAACCAAAACCTTGAACCTAATCTGGAACTCCAGTGCAGCTGCTGCAAGATGGGAGTAATATGTGCCCTGTATGGTGTGCCCATCAGAATATGTGCAGCAGCATTCTAGACCCGCTGTAATTTCCAGGTTAAGGCCAAGGGAAGCCCTGTGTAGAGTGAGTTACTGTAGTCTATTCTGGAGGTGATGATTGCATGGATCACTGTAGTTAGGTTGTGGGTCGACAGATAGGGTGCAAGCTGCCTGGCCTGTCAAAGATGGAAAAATGCAGACTGGGCAACTGCCATGACCTAGACCACCATCTATAAGGAAGAATCCAGTATCACTCCAAGACTCTGGATCGATGAGACAGGCACTAGCGGCACTCCATCAAAGGTCAGGAGCTGGATTCCCAAATCTGGCAATCCCCGGCCCAAGTACAGGACCTCCATCTTTACCGGGTTCAGCTTCTACCGGCTCTGCTTTATCCATCCAGCCACAGCCTCCAAGGCTCTCACTAGGACATGGGGGCAGAGTCAGGCTGGCCACCCATCAACAGATACAACTGGGTATCATCTGCATATTGGTGACAACCCAGTCCGAAACTTCACACCAGTTGGGCAAGGGAGCGCATATACAGGTTGAATAGCAAGGGAAAGAGTATTGCCCCTTGCAGAATGCCATACACCAAAGGCTGGCATGTGGATAAGCTCTCCCCAAGCACCACCCTCTGTCCCCAACCATGGAGAAAAGAGACAGTCCCTCGGATCCCCACCTAGGCAAGGTGGTGGGTCAACAGTTCATAGCTGATCATGTTGAACGCTGCTGAAAGGTCCAACAAAATCAGCAGTGCTGACCTGCCTTGGTCCAGATGTCTGTAAAGCTCATCCATGAGGATGACCAGTACTGTCTTTGTTCCGTATCCTGAATGGAAGCCAGACTGGAATGGGTCCAGGACAGAAGAATCCTTCAGGAAGACCTGCAGCTGTTCTGCCACCACCCGATCAATCACCTTCCCCAGAAACGGGTGGTTCGAGACTAGTCAATAATTGGATGGATCGGTGGGGTCCAAAGATGGTTTTTTCAGGACAGACCTCAACACAGCTTCCTTCAGCGTTCCAGGGAAAAGCCCAGAATGTAGTGATTGATTAATAATATCCTCCAATTGAGCTCCTAACCCGTCCGCACTAGCTTTGACCAGCCATGACGGGCAGGGGTCTAGGGAGCATGTAGTGGGCCTCACCCACCGCAGGATCCTGTCAACTTCCTCCTGAGAGACCAGACTGAAGTGATCTAAATAACGGCCTGAAGACAGCCAAGAGACCTCCAGTTCCCTTACTGTATCAACTGTGGCTGGCAGGTCACAGTGGAGAGACAAAATTTTATCTGCAAAAAAGCTCCCAAAAGCCTCACAGCTAATAGTTGAATTATTGATTTGGCGGTCTCCCTGAGAAAGGGAGACCAGGGATCAAACTACCTGAAACAATTTTGCCCGGTGTGAGCTTGCAGGTGCTATGAAGACAGCATAGAAATCCTTCTTTGCTGCCTTCACAGCCACCTCATAGGCTTTTATAAATGCTCTATAAGATTATCTTGTCCCTTCACCTGAATTCTGCCGCCACACTCACTCAAGCCTTCTCCGTTCCCGCTTCATCTGATGTAGCTCCTCTGTATACCAGGGAGCCAGTCTGACATGGGAACAGAGAGGGCGATGGGGGGCAATTTCGTCAATGGCTTCAGAGAGATGGTCATACCAGTCTCCCACCAGCTCATCTAATGAACCACGAGGGGGCATCGGATCCTGCAGAGCATTCTGGAAACCCATTGGATCAATTAGTCTCCGCAGGTGAGCATAAATCAGCTCGCCGCCTATGCAGATCATGCAGATCAAGATCATGGCCCTACATAGAAAAAAGGAGAGAGAATGTAGTAATAAGGAGAACCAAGTAAGACTGAGCCAAAAAAACTTGCTGGATGCAACTCATGATATTTAGCAGAAAGTTTTTTTTAAGCCACAAAAAGGTTTACCCAATGAAACGTGGATTGTAAACTAGCTTAGAATAGTAGCTAAGAGATTAACAGTGCAAATCTATGTAGAGCTACTGAACCCACTGACTTTGATGGAAACATGACTCTATTTGGATGGCACTGTAAACTGCGAACAAAGAAATCCTCAGTCCTAATCTTAGCTATGGGTAAAGCACTACCTCTCATTCCTTCTCCATCTACAACATGGAGATAATAAAATTAAGGATAACAGAAATAATTGATTTTACCAAAATACAACACAACTATATAACTAGGAGTAGTAGTAGCAGTAGTAATATCATTGAGGTACATTTTATCAGTGTTGGCAGAGTACCCATGAAGCAGTCAGGACACTGAACTGATTAAGGATAACAGAAGCTTATTAATAGAACTGGATAGGAAAGAGAAGAAAAAAAGAAATGCCTTGCTAGTTGAGAGTTCTAGAGAGCTCTAAGAAGGAGATTACCCTGAGGGCCAAGCTATACATGACGAATGACACTTGAACAGCAAGTGTATTTCTCCCTGTTCACTTGCCCTCCACTAAATCCACTTGCCGTTCAAGTGTCATTCGTCATGTGTAGCTTGGCCCTGAGACTAGTATTATCTATACAGACAAGGAAAAAAACCTTGTTAGAAAGAAGGTACTTTCTCTTCAGTCCTGTCCAACTAGAGTTTGCAGCCCCCTTCAGGATCATCTCTTTTTATTTCAACCAAAAATGTTGCTACATTTCAACATAAAGAACAACTGTTTGTGGGGTTCAAAAAATGGCCATTATAAAATTTGGAGCCCATACACATCTTCTGTAGGACAATTTGTATTTCTTGGCAGAAAATAAAACATACTCTTTACAATTTGCCTTCTACATAATCTTCCTTTATCTTAGATGACTGCAAAACACAATTATTCCACAACAAACTAGCAATGTAAAAATTCACACCATGTCTTAAACTGGGCATACAACACACTTTTTTTATTACTGTCTCCATTCAGTAATGCCCTGCCCGAGGCAAGCCTGATCTCATCAGATCTCAGAAGCTCTAAGCAGGGTCAGTCTTCATTAGTAATTGGATGGGAGACCTCCAATGAAGACCAGGGTTGCAGAGGCAGGCAATGCAAACCACCTCTGTTAGCCTCTTCCCTTGAAATCCCCACCAGGGATTGCCATGTTAGCTGTGACTATAAGATCCACCCCCTTCAGGGGAGCCTTATATTACTTTGCTAAGGGCCTAGCCTCCTCAATGATGTTTGGCCTTTCTTTTCCCTCCATTTTTCCTTAGTCCAATCCTAAAGCTGGGCGGGATCTTTGGAAATGTAGGTCTGCAGGGGAATTGGCAGCCAATACACTTTTACACTGGAATGCACTGGTGACATATGGGTTGCCAGGACATCTACTGTGGCACGAGACCTCCCTCCAAGGGGGAAAAAAATCAGTTCACAGGATAACCCCAGGAGTGATGTGACATTGCTCTGGGAAATATCAGCATTTATAGCAATTCTTAGAGCAACATAACATCACTTACAGTTTTTTCCAAAGTGACATAATGGCAGACATGATGCCAGCACCCCTATATATCCCTGCCCCCAAAGTTCCTGCTGATTGCCAGGCATGGCCATGAATGAAAACAAACAAACATATTACTTTTGAAATCAATTTTAGAAATTTTCGGGGTGAAATTGGGAGATGACGGACAGAGCAAAACCAGCAGAACTGAACAAGAGGAATCTCAAAAAAACCCCATAAAAATAAATGAATCAGTGATGGGATGGAATTAATTGTTCATGTACTACTTGGGAAAATACTTTGAAAAGTTGCACAGTCAATTTGAAAAGTGAGGAAAGGACAAGACTTATAGTTCTTCCAGTGCTGGACTTGTTGGTATGCATTATGATTTGTTTTTATACTTCTTCATACAAAATATTGCACACTTATGATTATAAGCATACCTACATCGTCCTTATATTTAGCAGTGTACACCAAAAATAATTTTGTAAATGCATGTGGGCCTGTTCTCATGACGGCTGCACTGCATATTATAAATGTTCTGTATTTATTTGTACTGCAATATATTGAAAACCATTTTTCCCCATTGTATTTTTAAATGTGTTTAGGATTAATATTTTCTTGTAATGTCATTTAAAAGATGTATTATGCAAATCTTAAAGCTTCATTCCTGGAAACCAGTAAACAAATATAAATAAATAAATAAATAATACAAAACTATCTTTGTGCCAATAACTCAAATGCTAAGAAGAAGGCATACATTCGTTTTGTTCATGTAGTCATCAGAAGGCAATGCTGACACTTATCACAGGAATATTTGTTCTGAAAAGCTATGAATGTGGATTAAGGGGTGAATGCAGGAGTTTTAATACCGTCAGGAAATAAACAAAGAAAGAAAGAAAGCTTTGGGGCACTGTTTGGGATAATAAAGCATCTTGACATGAAATTTCAGACTTTGGAATGAATAATGCTGAAAATGCCAGGAACATAGATGAAATTAGACTCAGTTCCGTTTTAAAGAAAGTTGCATTAATCTTGATTGACCTTCATTATGCACAAGGGGAAAGGGCAATGACTATGTATACCAAGATCCCTCTTGGCACTAGCAGACTGCTTGCTTGGAGGTGTCTATGCTCAACTTTCTAATAGCTTTAAGTGTAAACCAGAGTTTGGCCAAAGTTGTGCAAACTTATTGCTGCTCATAGTGGCAGTGGGACACTTTTTTTTTAAAATGGCCATCGGGCTGACGTCACTTCCAAGGAAAACTTGGAATTGTCAGTCCTCTCTTAGAATTGTCAGGAACTCGTTGGTTTCTGATAATTCCTAGAGAGGTGTGAAACCACATTATGGTTTTCCCTGAAGTGACATCATGCAGCCACTGATGAATGACCCCAGTATGTCTTCAACCTCTGGTCTCTCACTAGTTGCCAGGCCATGCCTAGCATCCCTACTTACTGGACACACAAGAAATATATGCCCAAAGCACGTAAATCTACATTTTCAACATTATATCTACCAGGGGTCATTTCGTAGAAAAAGAACTGCAGGAACTTATTAGCATAACTTATTAGCATATCTCATTAGCATATGCCACACCCCCTGACATCACCAGAAGTGTGTCAGAAGGCAACACCCACCCCTCAGGCCCCTTTCCTCAAAAATCTCCAGGTATTTCCTGAAAATAAAGCAGAATGAACTGAAAGCAGCTTACCCTCCTCTGGAGAGCCAGCCCCAGCAGCCCTGCTTGCACGCACGCATGTACTCACGAAAATAAAGCAGCAGAATGAATTTAAAGCAGCTTACCCTCCTTTAGAGAGCCAGCCCCCGTAGCCTAGCTTGCAATCACTCACTCACTCACTCACTCGCGAGTCATGAATGAAAATAAAGCAGAATGAATTTAAAGCAGCTTACCCTCCTTTGGAGAGCCAGCCCTGGTAGCCTGGCTTGCACTCACTCACTCACAAGTCACGAATGAAAATAAAGCAGAATGAATTTAAAGCAGCTTACTCTCCTTTGGAGAGCCAGCCTCAGTAGCCCGGCTTGCTCTCACTCACTCACTCTCTCACTCACTCACTCTCTCACTCTCTCACTCACTCACTCACTCACTCACTCACTCACTCACTCACTCACTCACTTGTCATGAATGAAAATAAAGCAGCAGAATGAATTCAAAGCAGCTTACCCTCCTCTTCAGAGCCCTCACCGCTTGCAGGCCTGGAGGATGGGACACGCGTCCACCCCACCCCCGTTCGGCCACCCCCCGCTCATCCCCCTGCTCAGCTGCACCCCTCCCCTGGTTCCTACCAGGGAACCCAGGAGGTGGTGATGGGGGGGGTGCTGCAGCTGCTGCTGCCTCCACAGCTGCCTGCTGCTAAAGACACGGGCAGCGGGGAGGCAGCGGGGAGGAAAAGGAATCACATGGGTGAAGGCAAAACCCACATGCCCTCTTTTCAGTTGTTCTGGAACACCGTTCTGGTGCGTTTCCCACTCCAAATGAGTCCTGATATCTACACTTTGGGATGGTTTCAGTGTTCTTCTACTTCCTGTTCACAAAATGATAATTCTTGTTTCAGTTTTGCTTCCCTATTATGCAGATCAACCCCATGATGCTTTATTTTGCACCATTTTGTTTCCTCCTGTTGAATTTTTCCTAATAAGATATATCAATTTTCAGAGAAAAGCAGGTTAAAAGCGCTCTAAATAATTAAATAAATTAGCACTATAATATGTTATATGAATAAACAATATACTGGATGACTTAAATACACAAATCTCTAAAACCAATAACAAAAACTGGAGAACCAAAACAATTTCAAAAATAAAAACAAAAAGGAAGAAGAAAGGAATGTTTGTATTATGACTAGAGAGGGGGTGTCTTAATCCCTCTAGTCTTTTGGTTCCTTTGGTAGCTTCCACCACCCAAACTGAAGAAGATAAACCCCTCACCAGCCATTTGGGGAACAGGTGAAGCTTTATGCATGTGCAAAGTTCTAGCAGTTGGCTGAGCAGGAGGCTCTGAGTGAGGCTTGGACATAGCTTGACTTAACCAAAGGAAGATTTTTATTGCACTACAGCAGAATATAAAATACAGAGAACACAATGATATAGAGGCAAAGGAATGCACTAGGCATAACAGTTAATAAAAGAAGAAAAGGACAAAAAATCTCTAATATCTAACTATCGAGAATTACCAAACAGTACCTGGACACCCCCTGTAGAGATGGGTGAACATTAGACATGGACATGAACAGCATTACGAACAGAAAAAACCCACAAACAGCCTAATCTGCTGTTCTTGAACAAGCCCCATCCTAAACAAACAGGTGATCGTTGCAAGCCTTGTTCATTGCCTTTGACAGCCATTCGTCAAGCCAGACAGTCTGGCACCTGCAATCAATCCCCTTGGCAACCAAAGGCAGGGAGGGACTGTCTGAACTCCTTCTGGCTTTCCTTCTGGCTTTAACCCTTCAAAGTACTTCCAGCAGTGAGTCCCGTTTTTGCCACTGTGAAGAGAAAATTACAGCCGGGGAGACCTGTGGATCATGCCTTTCCTGGGGTGCAATCTCTCTGAAACCTGGGGGGGGTCTTCAGAGGACAGTGAGGACTATGTCTCTTGCAAATTTGGTGGGTATTGGACATTGGGAAGGTCACTTTTGTAACCCCTCAAACTAGCTGCCAGCAGACACTGCTTTTTTTGCCAGGACAGGGCCCTTTAAACTATCAGCTGGTAGGCGGCAGGGGGGAATCCTCCCCTGCTGCCTGCCAGCTGATAGTTTAAAGGGATCTTTAAAGGGCCAGGTAAGTGGGTTTGAGGGGAGGGGGCTAAGTGGGGGGTTGGTGGGGGTTCTGGCCCCCACGAACAACGAACAACGAACATGTCCGGGAACAGTTCATGTTCATCCATGTTCATTGTTCATGGACGGCAACGAATGACGAGCAGGGTGTTTGGGTTTTTTTTCTGTTTGTGCCCACGTCTAGTGAACATCCTTTGGAGAGGTTAGGGCAAGCCCCCTCTAACACCCTCCTTCTTCCATTCCTGATGAACTACCACACACAAAGCTACAGCCCCTTTTACTCCCTCTCCTCTCCTCAAGGGTGGTTAGCGTCCAACCTAGTCACATCTCTCAGATGATGGCACCCAAACAGCTAGAAAAAGTGATAACAAACATCTCAAGGACAAGTGTCATATAGAGCAAATGATGTACTGCCCTACCAGGTGTTTATTATACCTTCCTTCCTGAGAGGAGATTGCTCTCCCAGGGCTTGATTAGACAAGGCGAATTACACTCCAGTTTCATATCTAAAAGGCCTGCCAATTTATGTCCTTTTCATGACAGTTTGTTCACTCCAAGTCACTAGACTTGTACAGTTTCTTTCATTTTTGTTATTAATTTCAAAATGCATTGTTTCATTATTGGGTTGTTTCATGTGGTTTTGGTTTTTTTATCCTTTCATTTTTGGTGTTTTCATCATTCTATTTCATTATTTCCCATTGGTTTCAATAGAAAATCCTCTCTTTCTTCTTGGGTCTTTACCTTCAGGGTTTTCCATCCAAACTGGACAGATCACAAGGTGGTTGTAGCACTCTCCTAGGATATCCACACACCAAAATTTCAGACAGATTGAATAAAAGTCTCCATTGTTTTTGAGGCAATGAAACATACTCATGTTTAATATTAGAGTCTATCAGGAAATGTTAGAAAAGATTCCAAACACACAACAGCACAGATGATAGTATTGAATTGAGGGAATGTTGAACAACAGTTACTTAACTTGAAGGACAGTAGCACAGGGAAAAGATAAGGCAAGGATGTTGGGTGGAACTAGGAAGGCAAGAAGGAGAACCTTGAGGTAGATTTCCTTAGCAAGGGATAAGGTTTGGAAAGCAACAGTTATTATAATTAATTCAAAAGAAATACACATATTTCCTAGTCACAATTTGCATCATAATCTTTAAAAGGTTATCTCAGTATTCTTTTCAGTGTTACACAGCAACTTGCATATTATTTTTTTTATTCTTGTTTTGTTTACACATACCAGGATTCTCTATTGGAAGAAGACTCTTCAATAAGACTTTTTTTCTTTATTTAATTTTTATTTATCCATGCAAAGCAAAAAGAAGCCCCCCCCCCCCAATGGTGGCAAATATATGCATAAATTGTCTCAAAATATCTAAAAATAAGTCCATATTGAATTGATGTCAATATGTTATACATTCAAATTTTGTTAAAGTTATAAGGTCCTCAGTCAGGTGAATTACAGGAATACAAGGCATTTGTATTTCCAATGCTGTAGTGTACATCTTTTAGTGACTTTAAAGGCATTTAGTGACAGGCAGACTTTGGATCCAATCCTCTAACTTTAAAATAAACACTTAAAATATAAATATTTACTAGAGACGGGACACAAAAACCTGTATTCTTGAATAGCAGCATCATGTTACATATAGATGTTACAGAGATATAATATAGAGACTTTCTGTTCAAAGAAAACAAGTTTAAAACTCCTACCAGGCATATCTAAGCCAAGTGGCATGAGAAATAAATATAGTTCATTGTACTCCTATTTCCTAAAATACAAGTATCTTATACATAATAATCAATACTTCTGTAACTGTGATTGTATAACTGAAAACTTCATACAGTAGTAGCTTAGATATAAAGTGTAAGGATATCTTGAGATCAGATTACTTTTTAACTGGGGGAAAATAGAAGTATCTGAATGCTTTTGTCAGTATGATTTACTTTTCTCGGAAGAAACATCTCTCTTATTGTTTTATTCAGTTCTAACTCAATAGTTCTAAGCTTTCTAATATTTCTTTGAATTAGAGTTATCTTTGGCTATATAATTTCTAGCTCATGTTGTTAAACAAGATGACAAAAGCAAGGTTAAGCATCTCAAGTGGAAGATTCACAACACTATCTGTTTATATAAGATTTTAATATTAAGATAATTTTTGTACACTATATATTATACTCTACCTTTGCAACATGTTCAATTCACTGTGTAAATTATCTATTTGCACTGAGAAGATACCTTGCATGAAAGAGCTTACTGTATATTATTGAATGCTTGTAGCTAATTCAGAACTTTTGTTACTTAGAGGTGCATTTCCATTGGCTTTTGTAACATTTCTTCCTGTAATATTTCAACTAGGGCAGAATCATTGAAGGATATTGTACTCCCCACTTTTGGGGGAACTTGTCTGACCCTTGCAGACTCAGAATCTCTCTATATTTCTTACAATAGGATGCTCAAGTGAAGGGAGGTACAACGTTAGCCAGGAAGCCAAGTTTTAAAAGACAGATTGGAAGGCTTAGTCAATTTCCCTCTCTACAGAGCTAGCAAAGATTGCTCCTCAGGGAGGTTGTTTATTTCCTCTTCACTTCCCAGAAAGCGATATTGACAGAGTCTTCAGAGAGGCAAAGAGGAAACAAACCCCCTGAGGAGGGATCTTCGCTAGCTCTGTAGAGAGGGAAATTGACAATACAGCCCTCCTAGCCTGCAGACCAGGCTGTTATGGCTGGTGGCTGAGTTTGCTGCCCTGGATGAAAAAAAGGCAGCAGCCTCTTCCCGGGTAACTGGGGATCAGTTTGGGGGTGGGTGGGGCCAAAGGGCATATATGCCTGCTCCACCTCCCCAGCACACAGGGAGGGGAGTTTTTCACCTACCTTGCACTGCGGGGTTGATTAACCATTATAGTAGTGCTGTAAATAGTTGGTCACTGGCAGAATAGGATGGGAAATGAGTGGGACGGTGACTCCCTTGGTCCATCCCCATTGGTGGGGAATTGGGGTCTGTCAGGAGCAGCTGGTAGGCTTTACAGCAGCCAGTTGTGAGGGCAGACTGCCTGGTGGGACCCCTGGACAAGTCTGCCCCCCCCGGCTCCACAGCAGTGGGGTTGGAGCTTTAAAGAGGAACCATTTGCCTGGCTGCCAGGTCCCAGCCATCCTTTGGAGGGCTCACCCCTGGGACAGTGGGGGCTCACCCAGGCAGGTCAAGACAGTGGTTCGGTGTGACCCCAGGGCTAGACCTGTACCACTAGTTAGATCCCTTGCTGTATTCACAGTTTATGCTGAAATTAATAAAGTGGCCCATTTTTTTTACCCAAGCACTGTGCCTTTTATTTTGACGGGGGGTGAGGGGAGCCTTCCGATCTGTCTTTTAGAACATGGCTTCCTGGCTAATATTGTGCCTCCCTTCATTTGGGTGTCCTAGTGTAAGAAGTATCGTGTAGAGAGACTCTCAGTTAAAAGCCTAGGGGCTATACTGGATCCAGTGCTACTGCTAGAATAGCAAGTTAAGGCAGCTACCAAAAATGCTTTCTACTACTTCAGCCTAGCCTGAAAGATGACCTCCTATCTTGACACAGCCAATCTGGCCATCTGGATCCATGCCATAGTAACATCAGACTTGACTATTGTAATGCATTGCACATAGGTCTTCCCCCTAAGCTAACTGAGGGCCAAGCTACACATGACAAATGACACTTGAACGGCAAGTGGATTGAGTGGAGGGCAAGTGAACAGGGAGAAATACACTTGCCATTCAAGTGCCATTCGTCATGTGTAGCTTGGCCCTCAGAGATTCCAGAATGCTACAGCTTGGTTATTATCAGCAGCTAGGAGAATGAATATTATTTCCATTCTGCAGTTGCTCCACTGGCTACCTATCAGTTACTGAGCTCAATTTAAGTTATTGGCTATCAGATACAAAACTCTTCATGGCTTTGGTCTGTCATATCTATGGCACAACCTCTCTTTTTATTTCACCACAGTAGCTTCGCTCATCTGAACAGGGCCTTTTGCAGTTGCCACCTAGCACATGGGCAAAATCAACAGCTGCCCTTAGACGTGCATTCTCTGTTGTGGCCCCACCTTATGGAATGACCTACCTGAAGAGGTCAGGAAAGCCCCCCACTCTCCTGACTTTCCACAAATGATGAAAAACTTAATTATTCAGTGTAGGAGGGAGGTACTGTAAGGAAATGGTCTCAGAGAAATGCATCTAGAGGAAGAGGGTCCACATTCCCCATTACCTGCCCGTTCCTCCCCTCTGTCCCACCCGAGAATCCCCTTTCTGGTTGACCTTGCTCCCCATCCCTCACGTCCAATTTTGCCCCTCCATTCTGCCTTTGCCTCTCTTTGAGCCCACCTCCCCCTGAGCCTCCCTCCTGTAACTGGCCCAGGACCTGCCTGTCACGCCGGGGTTCCCTCCTGGCAGTTTCCTGGCCATTCAGGGGAGGGTCTTGGCCCTTTGGCTGCCCCAACTCCATCCCCGGCTTCTGGGCCTTCTCCCCGCTTGGCGTTCACTCCTTGGCGTCCTGGCTCCACCCGTCACCCTGGCTCAGGCACCCAGGACTTGCTTGCTGTGGGGGTGGTGGTGACTCCGAGCCACCCAAGGACCAGCCGAGTAGGCCACATTGCCAGGCTGCTTGGCTGCCACCCAGTGGGGCCCATCATTGGCTACAGCATCCCCATGTTGCTCAGCTATTCGGCGGGCCCTTTGCTGCTGCAGTGGTGGCGTGCCTCCGAGATGCTCCTTCTCCTCTGACGGGGCGTCGGGCCCGTAGGTGAGTGTGGTGGGGGCTGCTGCACTGCCTCCGGCAGGATAGAGAGGAGGGGGGGCCATCCTGGCCCAGTCCGGGGCTGGCAGAGCCAGTTCCGGACACCTATGAATTTGGTAAGTACCTTTGGTTGAAACCAGTACATTTGGATGTAGCATTTCCATTAAAGGAGTGAGGTTGTATTCAGCAGTCTTTTTTTGTCCCTCCTGCCCAAGCTGCTACAATATGCTACATAGCACATGGAACAGCAGATATGGGGAAACAGCAGCAGATATAGCGGAATTGGCAACTCTTGTTTCTGCACTGGTGTAGCTAAAATGTGTGGAGTGTGGAACTTGTTCAAGACAGCAGGAGGACTATTCCTATTTATCCTCTTCTTTTAAATAGGTCATAATGGGAAAATTCAGTGCAGGCCAGAGGGTCAAAAAGCATATGGAAGAACTGATAAATACTCTGAGCATGATGAAGGAAGACTCTCTGAAATCACCCTTTAGTTGCATACTGCTTTGAGAAGATCTACAGAGGTGAGTTGAAGGCCTCTTGACCCAGTAACTTAACAGCAAGGCACTGATGATGCTGAAAAAATAGCAGCTGTAAGGATGGATGCAATAAAATAGAGGAGGAAAAGATAAAGAGAGCAATCCTAAGTAGGTATACTAAGAATCCTACTTAAGTCTATTCAATGGTGCTTTATCCCAGGAAAGTGTTCTTAGGATATCACAGTTAGTTATTCTGGTATACTCAAGTGGGGTGAACTTGCCAGAACAAGGGGAACGGCTGGAAATCAATATATCTAATTCTCAATATATTCCTATCCGTTGATGTGTAAATCTGGAAATTGAAGCAATGAATAAAAAAATATATATATATCTTTCTACAAACTTGAGAAAAGACCTAGGTGTGCAGGAAAAAAATATTTAAAAATGGGAAGGGGTGTTAAAACTGCAAAATAATAGAAACAGCACCTGTACCTTTAAGAAATGAATGCCATCAGCAGTGACCATTGTGGGAGATTGTTAGGTAGCCACAACAGTATTGCCAGCCTTTAATCCTTGGTTTCTGTCAGTAAGAGGGAGCAGGAGGCTGCAGAACCCTTTCTAGGCCTGTTTTGGCCTTTGAGAGATGACTCATTGGTGCTAGACATGGCAGCAAGCACTGGCATGCACAACTGTTTGCTATTATTCAGCAGCAGCTACCACACGAAAGTCAGTTGAGCAGAGGTTAGAATTTCAGACTAGGATCTAGGAGATGGAGGTTTGAATCCCAACTATACCATAGAAGCTCAATTGGCAACCTTGGAATAGTCACATACTCCCAGCCTAATCTACCTTCAGGGTTGTTGTGAAGATAAAATGTAGGACAGGAGAATGATGTAAGCTGCTTTGGATTCCCAGCCGAGGGAAAAGGCAGGATATAATTGAAGTAAATAAATAACAAATATAGCTGAAGATGAGGGGGCAGATAAAAGGTTGGTTGGTGCCCTTCCATGTGGATAAGGGACTCTGGATCTTAACCAATAAGATTTACTTCTAAGTAAGTGTGCATGAAATGGAAGCCTGAGTGATATAGAGTGTTCAACACATCAGTGTTGCAATCTAATTCAAGTCTGTAAAATATGTGGCACTGTTCCTGCCTTTTCATATTCTCAAGAAACCAGAAGCATTTGATTCCAGCAGCTGATAAACAAGGCCCTTTCATGGTTGTTACCCTATATGTGTCCCAGTAAGCAAGGGGATAACTTTTGATAACTGTATTTCTCCCAAACATTTTTTTCTCTAGGTTATCTGTCATTAGACTATTGTCAAAATGTAGCCAGCAGCAACTACAGCTGGCTTTGAAATGTGTGTGCGTATGTATGTGTGTGTGAGAGGGGGGGGTGATCTTTCTGTCACACACACACACCTGAAATAATTTGCCGTGTTTTTAGGGTTTCATTATACTGTGTAATAGTCTTTTTAATAATATAAAAATGAGGCTGCTGTATAAATCTTTCGAACGACATTTGAAAAGGACCCAGATAGGCTGGTGAAAAACAAATGGCAACTAATGTATCTTTCACATTGGCTGTGGCAGTGATTTACTATGTTGTCTGCGATGCTAAATATACATCATAAATCCCTCCAACAGGAGCCTTATTATGTTCATCCATCTCTTCCCTATGAGCCAACATTTTCGCCTTTCATAAACCTTATTGTATAAAAAGGGGCTCATTACAGCAAATAAAATGCAGGTGAATGCTGGTGATCTTCCATTAACCTAATGAGGACTTTGTCTAAAAATTGTGGAGTGGAGATACTCAGAAAACAATGTCATTATAAAAGGTGGTATATTGAGTGACAACGGATAACCTACTTTGTTTTGTGTTACACAAAAAAATTGTAAACCTTCACTGACTGGTCAGGTAATTTCCCTCTGGTACACAAGAAATTTTGTAAGGTCTATCAAGGAAAGTGGACTGGAAAAGAAAAAAGAAATTGCAGAGTATATCGAATGGTAGAAGTTTGTTCTTGAAATTAGGGGCACAATTCATCTATTCAGTACAGGCCTTTTCTTTCTCTCCCTGACCAGGATCATACAGTGTCAGGTAAACAACAATGTGCTTGGTCATTTCCTTTAGTGAGAGGCTTGTGTGCTCCACCCCTATATGGAACCAAACATCCCGCTATTCCTGGGACTGTACCCACAGGTATTTTACATTTTTGTCTCCTGAAACTAATGTCTGGACATACTGTTGGATAGCCAGAACAGAGAAGACAGAGGGAATGGGAATGGGTGGTTCTGTTGTATCTTCCATAAATCCACCGAACTCTCTTTTTGTAGAATGGGGGCAGGGGTGGATGAGCTGTCTGTTGGCTTAGACTACCACAACAACTGCGAGACAGAAATGTTAGAATATGTTACTTTTGTAAAGAGTTTCAGAAATATATTGAAATATACACAAAGAAAATGCAAGATATTGGCAACAATAGTGAATTAAGCTATGTTGAATATCCATGGGATTTTTCATTCAGGTTGCAGTCTTAGGGACATTCCTGAAACCAAGCCCCATCAACAAACATGGGTAGTATTCTAACCTGTGCATGAGGTAGAAAAGAGCAAGAGTCCAGTAACACCTATAAGACTTAACAAAATTTGTGGTAGGGTATGAGCTTTCGTGAGTCACAGCTCATTTTTTCAGATACTATCTGATACCATCTGAAGAAGTGAGCTGTGACTCATGAAAGCTCATACTCTACCACAAATTTTGTTAGACTTATAGGTGCTACTGGACTCTTGCTCTTTTCTACTGCTACAGACAGTCTAACACAGCTACCCTTCTTGACCTTTGCAGGAGGTGACCGGCTGACACCCTTCTGTTCCATGTATGTCTATCTATAATATACTTGTTGGAAGGAATGGACTGTGCAATGTCACTTCATGTTTGCACAGACATCAGGACTTCAGAGGAGGGCAGCAGAGTTTTCTCTCCCTTATTCCTTGCAACACAACCTCATGATTCTATCTGGTTCTTTTGAAAAAAAATGAGAAAACAGAAAACAAATAAAAAATTGAAAGTTAACACAAATTAAAAATCTGACATACATACTGTTGCCATATGCCCACTGGAGGTGGGAAATCTCCCATCCTCAGCAATCATTGTCCACCAGCATTCCAGAAGCCATCAGAAGAAATTAAAAAATTTTAGTGACAGTGTAATATCAATGCTGGGAAAAACCCAGAAGTGGTATCACACCTCTCTAGAAATCGCCAGGAACCGTATGGCTTTACCATAGAGTTTCCAGTGATTCCTAGAGAGGTATGATATCACTTTCAGACTTTTTCCAGAAGTGATGTCACACCATTGCTGACAGCTGCCCCACCATGTCTCTACCCCCTGGTTTCCCACTAGACTGGGCTAAGTGATCCTATTTGCAGCCCCACCTTGCCATTCTCTCATCCTGTGTTCTTTTTCAATGTACCTGCTATTGTTCACATTTCTCTGCTTTCAAGTTGACTAGATTTCTTAAAAAAGAACTCTGGATCAGTTTTATATAAAAGTATAAATAAATAATACTAACTGCTTTCATTTCTTTGCCTTCTTGCTTGCAGTAGGTAGAATTATAACAGTTGCTGTACTCATTCTCCCCCTTCGTAAAACAGGAAGAGAAAAACCTTTATCAAATTAAGTAGGTAATTTCCCCTTGAAAATGCTCTCATATGACATCAAGTTATAGCTGTGGGCTATATAAAATCTTTTTTATTATAATTTATGTATAAGTTAATCATTTCTAATTTATGAAGTTATAAATTTGTGTCCAATATCTTGTGCTGCATTCTATGTGGGTAAAATTTCTCCTAAAGACAGAGTTAGTAAAGTATCCTCAAAATTCCATCCTACTTCTATTTTTATGGACTAAAGTAGTGAGCATCATTTTCTATCTGGTTTAATTTCAAAGCAGCATAATCACAGTGCTGCTAGGGACCTTAAGCTTTGCCATAGTGAGGTTCAGTAAAAAAATCAATAAACATATCTTAGAAAGTCTCTCCAAACTCAATAACAATTGCAGGCCAGTGCCAAGAGTGGGAAGAGAACTAGAAGGCAAGGCGACAAAATGCACCAGACAACTATGATAGAGTTAAAATAGGCCATAACTTTATTGATTACAGCTTGCAGAACATTGGCGCTGATCTAAACATTGGCTGACCCACCTGTCAGCCGCCCCCTCAGACCCTTGCTGAGGTGGGAAACCATGGGATAGCAGTTAGGGGGATACTGCATGGATGTAATCCCCTGTGTGGATCCCCTGCCACCTGGGAGTGAGGTGGACCTGACAGACCCTGAGCTAGGCATGCACCTACCATGCCCCACTCCCCAGACCCCTTAAGAGGATCCCCATAATAAGGAAACAGAGCTCACGGGCTCTATTTCCCCCGAAACGGATCTACGTCCAATGCCCACACTGCCTGCTCTCTCCAAAGTTGTGACAAAAGGGAGGGCTGGGTGGGATGCCAGTCATGAGCCAAGTGTTGAGGGTCAGGGGCTGCCTCCCTCTTAAGAAGGGGCAGCCAACCTGCACTGAAAGTGTACCTCCCAGGTCCCAAGCCCTTTTCCCTACTGCTCGCCACCTGGGCCAGCCTGATTAGATGGGCTGGCCCAGGCATTTGAATCTGGCCTGCGCTGCCCCTAGTGTGCTTGCTGCCCTGCATCCTGCCCTCCTCCTGTGCTGCCTGTATCTGATTCCCCTAGCAAAGTCTGGGAGTCTGCATTAGACATGGGCACGAATCGCATTATGAACGCAAAAAAACCACTAAGAGCCTAATCTGCTGTTCACAATCCAGCAGTTCGTGAGGGTCCATGGCCAATGAACCATCATTCATAAGAGGCCTGGTTCATTGCATTCTTCCGTGGATTGTGAAGCCAGATAGTCAGGCACCATCAATCAATTCCCTTGGAAACAGAGCCAGGGGAATGCCTGAACTCTGTCTGCACTCCTTCTGTTGCCCTGGAAACCCAAATTGAAGCCCAGCTTACCTTGATTGGCAGGTCTTCCTTCCAACCATGGAGCTGAAAATTGGTTACAAATGGTTACATGGGAGAAGACACTTGGGGGAGGGAGGGGGAGGGTGATGTTCTGTAACCATGGGCACTCCAATTTCATCCATGCAAACCCTAATAGGCAAACCCTGATAGGCAGCTCTGACGGCCAGCCACAGACCTCCTGTGTTGCTCTATGGGACCTGTGCTTATAAATAGCAGTGGGCTCCCAGGCTGGGTTTCACTTTCAGCGAGCAGTGGAGTGTGACAGAGCTGTTGCTTGCTATTTGCTAGCCTTTGGGGAGAGAGACAGAGAGAGTATAATTGAGCTGGGATTTTGGGGACAGGGATCTCTCCCCTCTGGTTCCTGCTAAACATTCCCTGTGAATATGGGCTCTCTAAGTCCAACGGGGACCGTTCTGAGCCCCACGAACAGGTTCATCAGTGGGAAATGTTCGTTGCGGTTTGTTAGTTCAGGTTCGTTAGCGGCACCGAACAATGAACTGCAGGTTTGGGGGGGGGGGTTGGTTCGTGCCCATGTCTAGTCTGCATTTCCAAATCTTTGGTGGGTCCACATTATTGTCCTTAACAAAGCTAGGCAAGGAAGTAAGAAAAAGTTCTAATCCTATTTGACATCCCCAGATGGACAATGAGACTGATTAGGAGGAGATGGATCTGTTTTTGTGCTTGTGGAGAATGGAGGGAATGTATGGACATGAATGCTGCTGAATCAGCCCAGTGGTCGATCTCATTTAGCATTTCCTTTCTTTCTGTGGTCCCTAGAAGGTCCACATGAACGTCCAGAGGTGCCAAAAATCTCCCCCTGTTGTTTCTATTCCTAACAACTATTATTCAGATGTATACTCCTTCTGTACAAAGGGCATGAATTTAAATGTAGTGTTCTCAGATTGCAAAAACAGTTGTACATCTGTAATTGAGGCATTGTTCAATTAGCACCATGGCACTGCAATATGTCAGACAGTGGAATGTAACAGGGCAGGGAAGCTACAAAACCAGGACGATTGCATTAACCTCTCTCTCATCACCCTGCAATGGTTGATGTTCAATTTGAAGAATGGAGAATAGTAAAGATGTGTATTCCTCGCTGTCAGAAAACACAGAGAGAGAGAGATAAAGATTTGGAAGTCAAATGGTTAATGATCATAATTCTCATAATGAGAATAACAATGCAATCCTCATGCCCTTCTAAATCCAATGGCGTCAGTGGGCCTAGAAAGGTGTAACTGTAAGAAGAGGAGGCGTGGACACTGTCCCTTTCTCAGGTTTCAGAGGGGAACAATCAGACAATCAGAGAGAGAGAAAGGTCAGGGATCTGTTTATCCTTGCTTTTCACTATTTTGCTGCCATCTTTTGATGTGCAGATTGTATTAGGGACTTCCTCTTTGTGACAGCTCATCTTCTTCTCTTTGACATATTCTCTCCTTCTTGCCACCATGGATGCAGAACATGCCATCCTGGCATCCACTGGCATCTTTAGACTAGACAGCTAGAAAGATGTGTGCTTCTTTCCTCTCCTCTCCTATGTGGAGTTCCAACAATAAATGAGCTCATTTTTCTTTTCTAAAGCTTAACCAAGGCTCTGAGCATTTGTTTCTCTCTCCACACAAACACGCTCTGCCTGTAGCACAGGCTCACATTCACACATGCTTCCCTGCATACTATGCAACTCTGCTAACCGTACCTCTGTTTAGTATTGCACGGCAAATGCATCAAGCAGTCTTAGCAAACAAAGAGAAATCAAATATTCTCTCTCTAACAACATAATCCCAAACGGAAAACACCCTTCTGAACCCATTGATTTCAACGTACTTAGAAGGACATAACTCTGCTTAGGATGGCACTGTTATTTCCTTGAATATTTTGTGTTGTGCTTCTTTAGGCCATGATCATACTACACAGGTGCATTTGTTTGCTGCTGCTTCAACATACTGTTTCTTCTAAAAGTACAGAAGCAGTAAGTCATAATTATGGATAAACCATAAATCCCAAAGAGCACATACTAACTCAGTACTTACAACAAATAAGCAAGCCTACAATGCTGAATATTGATGGGATAAAAATTATGTAATTGACTCTCTTGAAAGGCTGACCAGCTCGCAAATATTAGTTCCCACAGAATTGTCTGATTAGGAGAAGTGTTGGAGAAAGACTGATTCTCCCCAAGGCTTTTTTAAACAAACATTGCTGGTATAAATAATACTATTGGCAATTATTGCTGATATAACTCATGTTCTCACTGATGAAAGGTAAGTATTTCAGCCTCCCATTTTTCAGCACAGAGGATTACTATTGTACAGTTATTCCCATTCTGCCTACTGCTTGAATGTAAGACGAATTCAAGAAGCAAAATTGCTTTTTTTCATGCAAAAAAATATATATTACCGGAGTTGCATTTTGATGCCAGGAATGTTTAAGGTTTAAGTTGCATCACTTTCAATGGAGCTTACTTCTAAGTAAATGTGCCAAGGATTGCAGACCTCACTTTGAATAGAAGTTTGGGTCTAACTTTAACTGGATGGGTTCATAACTTGTATAGCCATAATTTGCCTATTTCAGTAAATGAGAAAAATAACTATGTGTTGAAATATATAGTACTTTTTATAGTAATTTTTCCCCAAAGTGCTAAAATGGTTTCATATAATAAGTTTCTGAACAGACTGAAGAAAAAAAGCAGCAGTGGAAAGGAGTCCACTTTGGTCTTCTTTAAATCAATTTTGTAATTTTGCAAATTACACATTTAACACCTTCTACCTATGAGTAACTTTCAAACAATTTTGTCCCAATAAATCTACTTTTGGGGGGCGGGGGGAGGAGGAGAGGAGTTCTTTGTGATTCAGGAAAGGAATTACCCAGTCAACAGGAAATAATGTGTCAGCCAAACTATATTCCATCCTAATTATACCCACCTGGCAGTAAGACATTCTACACATGTGCGAAGACTGAAATGAATATGCTGTCTTTTTGAATGCAACCAACAATAACATGATTTTGCTTGCTGCTGGGCTGCTTTACAACACTGGCAAACCCCGTCCGTCCTCCCTCCCTCCCCCCATTAGTGAGTGTGAAAAAGAAACTCAACATATATATCAAACCCAACAAGAGAAACAGCTTAATAAAGCTGAAATGCAACACTGAATTAATTCTAATAAACCAGAGCCTTTGCATGAAAAAAATATTGTGATTCTGAAAAAGTAGGTATGACTTTTTTTCCTTTTACCTTCAATGAACAGGCAGAAATGCTGTGAGCTGGAAACATCATTCACCAGGTGACACTGCCAAGCTTTCTCACCAACATACTGCTTGTCAGTTCCAGCGTTTGCCTACTACATTATCTCACCTGAAAGCCATTAAATGGCACAGAGACATCTGTGTTGTCATACACTTATGGGAGCTCAATGAGCTTGGCAGGTTTTCAAAATCATTACTTTCACTCTCTTTCTCTCCCCCTTCCCCTTTCTCTCCCCCCACACATGGATATCAGGTAATGATTTTGAAATCTTCATATGACAATTTAGAACTAGAAAGCAAGCTTAGATTACTAGCTTGATTTGGTGGTCATGCTGACCTTATAAGCAGTCAAAGCACATGCTACCAATAACATGTTGCCATGAAATATTGGCCCACTTGAAATCGGTGAACAGGAACATGTTAAATTACCCATTCATAATTTACAGGTGATACCCACTACAAAGGCTGTCAAGGGCTGAGCCAGCTCTCAGATTCTGCTTGGTTTTCCCTGCTCAACTTGTGTGATAATACAGTGTCCTTCAGCTGGCAGGTTTCTTCTTCTTTGCTTGAATGAAACTACCTGCTTGGCTTATGATGCTGAGTGACCCTGAAATATCTCTTGCTCTAAGTGGTGCCGCCAAAGTGTATGGTGGCTTAAATTACATCAACCGTAAAGGATACTGGTGCCAGTTCATCATAACTGCTCAGACCAGGTTCTCCACGCTGCCTGCTATTATTAACAATGTGAAATTCTCTGGATGTTTAATGCTGTGGTTAGAATTAAATTCTCCACCTGTACCGGGCAACTCACTGATTCATATGCCTGTTTGAATATGACTGTACCTGCATTCCTGGTTTCTTGTCTCCATCATAAGGTTTCTCAATACATACTTGTTTTCGGCTCAGAATATTTCTCCAGTAAAGTAGGCTCAGCATCCTGTTTGAGAAATTATACGTTTTTTTTATTTCTAATCTAAATACTTTTGAGTCAATCTGATGTATGTATTGTCAACACATTTAACTTTAAAATGTTATGTGATATGAAATTGATTGTGCAAGCTGGTTACATGGTGTGTGTGTGTGTGTGTGTGTGTGTGTGTGTGAGAGAGAGAGAGAGAGAGAGAGAGAGAGAGAGAAATTACAATATTGCAAATTTCATTTGCAATAAATTACAAATGAAAGTAAAAACATTATGTAAAGTAATAGCACAAAATGTATAATGTATTAATGTAAGTCATAATCTATGCACAAATTTGAAGGCAGAAATTATAAACATGACAACTTCTGAACTCTTTTTAACATGAACATATTGCTTTTGGTTTTCAAACAGAAATAGATTCTGCAATTTTTTAAAAAAAATATTCTTCCAGTTTTGCAATTGGAATAAATTATGCAAACTATACATGCTGAGTATCAGAAATGTAGGAATTAATGATTTTAGATGTTTTTCCTTTAGCCACCTTGCTGACCTATATGAGGGCAGAAAGGCTGGGTGTAACATTTGTAAAATAAATAAATTCATGAAAGTTTAAGTTTGTTGTCTAATATTGGCCATTTCTACATGTTCTTAAAGGGATAGCCCACTCACCGAATGTCACTTTATATTTATTGTAGTGGTCGCATTTCTATTGTTATTTATTGATATTTGTTATATATAAGCATATTCCATTTTACTTACTGTATTTATTATTATAATTATCTTATGATGACCTTATTGTATGCCTCTGAGTTCCCTTGGCAGCTTTATGTGTGTAGCATATATTATTTATGAATAATGAAGATATGAGATTGTCCACACATTTTTTTCTTCAATTTATTTTATTTACTTCCATTTGTTTCTTTAGTTAGGTTGTCACGGCGCTCTTGGAGATTCTCTTTGGATTTTTACCATGATTCTTTCTTTGTATTTCTGTTTTCCACTCACCAAATGGCTTTTCTCCTTCACTCCACACATCTCTGATTTCAAAATGGTAGCAGGCCATTTTGCTTCTGTTTTTCTGGCACCTTTTTTGAGAACTCAATTTTCTGCACTATCCTGCATCCTCAAAAAGACGCTGAAAAAATGGAAACCAAATGGCCTGCTTCCATTTTTAATTTCTTAGGTTAAAACCACAGTTTTTGTTTTAAATACTTGGAAATTCATAGAGTGGTTCAAGAAGGTCCATTGAATGGGTGTACCATTCAGTAAATATTGTTCTAAATAATTATTTATTTTGCCATTGGGGCAGATTTGTAAAGGAAACGTATTTTTATTTATGTTATTTATAGTCCACCTTTGTCACTGAAACTCAAGGTAGCATGAGCTATCAATATGCAAAAATGTATAATTGGCATGCTGCTGAGACCAGCCCTGGGGCATGCCCTGGGCTACCTTTACTGCTGCTGGAGCAGGAGGTGCTAGGCCATGGATCATTGCCATCAGGTACCCAGAAGCCTCCCAAACAGCCCCTCAATGTACACCTGCTGCCATCCATGCCTGGAGCCCTTACAGAGGCTCTCAATCCCTAGCTCCTTCAGAAACAGCAACAGTTGCAGCATCCAGAGCCAGCCCAGGATGCTCCAGCTTGCACTGGCCCCCCATCACCCATGGCCCCCACTCCACTGTGGTGCATGAGGCAAACTAGTACTCATTTGAATCCATAACGAAACTAGTCTACGTACCACAGGACAGACCTTTGCCAGAAAGTCACAGCAAAATGATTAATCATTGTCGACCAGTTTCAAATGTTCCATTCTTGAGCAAGGTGACTGAAAGCATGCTGGCTGAACAATGTCAACCTTTCCTGGGTAAGGGAAATGGTTCATATCCTTTCCAATCTGGTTTGAAGCTTGATTAGAGGGCTTAAAAAGCCTTGGTCACCCTGGTAGATGATCTGTGCTAGGAGATAGACCACGCTGATTCTCCTTGCACTACTCAGTGACTTTTAATACCATTAATCATGGAATCCTTTTGCACCTCCTTTCCATGCTGAATTGGAATGCACTATTTTGCAGAGATTTCAGTCCTATCTAGAAAGTAGGTTTCTGAAGGTGGTGCTGGGGTACTGCGGCTCTCTGTTTTTTCTTAGCACAATTCAAGGTGCTGGTGCTGAACTTGATTATGATTTGGGACCAAAATACCTGAAGGTCCACCTACTCCCTTATAAACCTATCCAAACATCATGGTCATCTTGGGAGGCCCTGCTTCAGATGTCTCTACCTTCTGAGATCAGGTGGATGGCAATCTGGGAGATTACTGAAGGAGATTTGCCTGTTCTCTTCTGTGTCATCTTCCACCAATAGGTGAAAACTTGTTTATTTCGCTTGGCATTCTATCAGTTATCCCTTCTCCCTCCCCAATGTTTTTAACTGTTGTTTTTATCTTTCAAATTTTAAATTGCTTTAATGGTGCATTCATGTGTTATTTTTAATGGCTTTTAAGAAGATATTTTAATTTTTATGTTTTAAATTTGTTAGCTGTTAAGGTGTCCATGTGAGGGTAAAACACAGGGTAAAAATCTTGTAAATAAATAGCAGAGTGGCCCCTCCCCCCAGCTAAACCCATTGACTGCAATGGATTTAGAAGGGGGGATTGTGTTTAGGATTACACCATAATTGGACTGAAAACATTCCATAATACTTGACATAGAATTCTCAGTTGGTGTATAATCATCACAAGTGACATTGAGATTTTGGTAGAAAAGCTGGACCTTATAAGAAAGGAAGAGGACAAAGAGAATTCTTCAGAGGAAATAATTAAGGGGAAAGGGTGAAACAGAGTATCAGGCTGGAGAGAAAGTCAAATTTGAGCTGGAAGAAAATGCTTCGATTCTTCCCCCTTTTCTTTTAAATCAAGCAATGGAGATCTGATGTGAGATCTGCCTGACATCCAACATTTCTTTCCAGGGGCATGGCTATGCTCATCAGTCAAGTGATAGGCTTTCAACAAGGACAGGGCAAAACACTACTTAACTCCAGTGATCTCTGTATATTAGACTTTCAGCCATGTGCTAAACATCCAAATAGATGTCTATTGAATGTCGTATCATTTGATGTATGGTTGAAAGCCCACCACATAATAAATGTAATCACTTACTTTAGATCTGAAATGAAGAATAGGAGCTTTCTATATCATCTCACTGCAGCTCTGTCATGGTACTAATAAACCTGCTCCGAAGAGCTTTCCCATGTCCAAGCTGAGTTCCATATCCCTTGCTTGTTTATTATTTATCATCCCGCAAGATAGGATTGAAACTATTCACGCGGATAGGAAGCATTTAGAAACCTCATGATACAGATCCAAAATGCAGTGACAAAGAGTGGTTTGAATTTGTTCATTATGTTTAAGAACACACGTGAGCAAGCATAAGATTCCAGTCTTCTTTCTGGCTTTCCTGCATAACTCATTTATTTATTTAGAATAGTTATAGCCAATCTTGTTTTGTCATACTCATAACAGTTAGGAAGAAGTTAAAAATAACACACTGGTGAAAATACACAGTTCTAAAGAAATCTGTATAACCATTTTATACTTCTTAACTGACTGAATCATCAGATTTATAAACATGTCACCCTTTGTCAAAGCTGAATACAAATTTCCTTCGAAAATTCCATTTATAAGATTCAGACAATATTTTTCTTCTCTTATTTTCCCCAAAATTTAGCAGATCCAGATGACCCTCCAGGCAATCCAATTATTTCCAAGTGATACCATTGGTATTTGGTCTCCCAATTTTAGGCCTAAATTATACAAGACTTGGTTCATGCACAAAACCCTCAGCCTCATAAGCTTTCCATGTGCACCCTGTTAGCTCCAAAAATCACTTACCACACAGACCCGTGTGTTTAATTTTGTCATGCCATCAGTATACTCTTCTGGGCCCTCAGTTCATTGGATTCTAACACTGATATGCATATCAATGTTATTTATGTGTTCATACACATACACATACTTATGTTCCCCACCCACCCCCAACCCCCGTCGGAATAAGAGGCAGATACAAGGCTTGGGTAATAAAGGCAACAACATGAACTGCAACAACTAAAAAACCCTGGCAAGGGCCTAACCAGCGGTACAGGTCAAGCCCTGGGGTCACTCCCCTGGACCCCGCCTTGACCTGTCTGGGCGAGACCCGCTGCCCCGGATGCGAGCCATTCACATGCATGGCTGGGATCTGGCCGGCCTGGTGGATGGTTTCCCCTTTAAAGCTCCAAGCACCTCCGCTGCAGAGCATGAAGGAAGGACTTGTGCAGGAGATCCCACCAGGCAACCTGCTCTTTCAACTGGCCGCTGCCAAGCATGCCAGCTGATCCTGACAGGCCCCTAATATCCCCACCACTGGGGATGTGCCAAGGGTACTCACCGTCCCGCTAACATCCCCCCCCCAACTAAATCCTGCCATTGATGGCCTATACAGCACCACTGTAGTCTAATAGCCACAGCTCCAGCAAGCAGTACAAGGTAGGCAAAAAACGTCCTTCCCCAAGGCCAATCAGGGAAAGAAAGGAAAAAATCCTACCTGACCCCCCAAAAGGCAACCGGTCAAAAACCTGTACTGCTACGGGGCGCGCGGGTGGGCCCAGCATGAGGCAGCAAGTGCTGATGCAGAGGCAGGGCTGTCCTGTTAAGGCACTTAGCCCCACCCCCTTCTCATGTGACCCTGAGAGGCTGGGGAAATGCTTCCACTTCTCCTCCGTGGCGGCAAATGTGGCCCCCAGACTCAAGCCCTTGGCTGCCGGCCGGGTGGGGGCCAAATTATGTAAATATGATACAACATGTATGAAAAGTTTACAAAGGTATGGCCACTGTCCTGTCTAAATAATGTGATCATTCTCCTTCACCACTCTACCAATATTAAGTGTCATAGATTTGAAACCAGATCCCTAATCTAGCCTCTAATTTCTTAATCTCTTCACCATTTATGGAGCTGCCAGAAGGAGCAGCTACAGTTACATCAAGCATAGTAAACTAGTTGGCTAGAAAGTGGAACTGCAGAGTAGACTCGGTAATCCAGCCTCATCCTTGTTGAAAAAAGCAGGCCTTTGTAAGAAAACCAGGAAACCAATTAATATGGTAGCAAAGGAGTTATTTTCTTCAAAAATGGTACAGAACAATGTCTTCAATGAAAACTGAAGAAATACAGAAAACACCTTAAATTGGAGGTTCACTTTATGTCTGGATGTAACAAAGAAAGGAGCAGTGACTGAAATCTGATGTCAAATTATTTTATAAAAACTCATCCTTCCTGAAGTATAGAAATCTGTTAATGATTTCTGTTTTGTTCAGCCATGTTTGATAGTAGAAGTTTCTTTCTGTTGTCTTCATGATGTCAAGGATGCAGGAGGTAATATTTTCAAGTAAATCTGACCACATAGATCTCTGGAACATTAGACAAGGTAAAGCTATGTATTAGATACTTTACGTGCACATTTGTCTACAAGTGCATACATGGTAGCATTTTTACATTAAAAAATTAATACTTTTAAATTAATATTGTACCATTACCATCTATATATCCCTGAACTCTGGTAAACTAGTAACCTTATCAAATAGTCTGCTATTAACTCTTATTGTTCTACTTACATTAATCTATGGATTGCTGAATCTATGACATATATCTTACCTTTATGTTCATCTTTGCATTCCTTTATGCTTACATAATTTACAACTGTTTTCATTATTGTGACCTTTACTATTCCTCTTTATAATTCTGCCAGCATATCTGACCCAGCTGTAAATTAATGTAGGTATTGGTAACCTAGAGGCATACATATCTTAAATAAAGCTCTTTTCTCCCTATGCTTAATACATGTGCTTACTTAACTCCTATTAATGATGATATCATTTATGTGCATATGCCAAAGAAAATATTCTGAAACAGTTAAAGGTCAATAAGCAACTTGATGCAAATGTCTGGAATAAAATTATATTTGATAATGAAAAGCTGTATTTTGCTTAGATGCTCTCAAGCTTAAGGAATTTAGACTTTAAATAAAATTGGAACAGAAATGTGCTGAAAATAAAATCAAATGTCAAGCACATTAAATCTATTGACTCACATACCTATACATACAAGGGAGATAATAGGCAAAAAAAGGAATGGAATATAAAAATTGTATTCATAATTTATTTTATGGTTAAAAACTCTTGGCTTTCTCATAGAGATGAAAATATCTGCCACAATGCTTATTTAGATAGTTACTAGCCTGTGTAAAGGGGAGTCAAACATGGCAGGAATAGAGGAGGGACGAGAAGCCATCCACATTGTCTGATATTCATAAATGTGTTCCTTGGAAAGCTTTTGTGAGGGGCAAAAGTTGAGATGGACCCCAATTCTGTTATAATTAGAAATGTAATGGAAGTTGAATGCCTTTTTAGAAGGAAAAGGCAGTGAGATTAATGTGAAAGGAAGGCAGAGTGAGAGGTTGAGCTACGTGACATGTAAGGTCTTTAGACCAAGGGCAGAAAGTCTGAGCATGAGAAGGAACACATGAGATCATAGTGATTTATTTGACTATAAAGCATAGTTCTCGTTCTCGTCTTTGTTATGTGTGTGTGTTCCCTGCTCAGTGTGTCATTTAAAGGACAAAATAGCAACACAAATATGAGAAGTAGTGAGAGGTTTTTTTTTCCTCTTTAGAAGTGAAACAATCAGAATTCTTGGTCGTTCATCTAAGTCTGATAACCTGGTTGTTGCTGTCATTCTTTCTTAGATTATTTAGCAGCGTTTTCATTTTTGTGGGGAGAAAAGTGTGTTCCATGCTTCCTACTTCTTAACTAATGAGGAATTGCATCCCTCTTGCAAAACTCTGGTTTCGAAGCACATAGCATCTTCAGTATTATAGGGATATTTTCAGCCACTGCCTGTAACACAATCATTTTACTCAAACATTGGCTACTTTCTGCTGTGCTGAAAGCTCCAAAATTTTTAAAAGGGACAATCGCTTAAACATAGCACATTATTTTGTACATCTCACATACAACCCTTTTGAAGATGTTATTTCTGTAAAACATTAGAAGCTGGGGGTATATTCACTTCATTATGTTTTATCCACTTTTGGAGGGAAGGGACATTCATGGCATTAGTGCCATAGAGTCAGTTTGCCCTGGGCCCACAGCAAAGTAAATGGGACATGAGACATTACTGGTGGGGGCAAAAGAGTTTCAGCCATTTAGAGGAAGGCAAAGGGAAGGTATTTGCTCACCTTTGCCAGTGTATTTATTATGTTTTGTCTACTTTTGGAGGGGAAATAAATCTTATATGTTACAAATAAATTATGGATGGTAACAAATTCCTTATCAAAATTCTGCTCATAAACTGCATTTCAATTTTGGTTTTCCCTTCTGCAAATTGAACTCATGGGTCTTAATTTTCCACCATTTTTTTATTTTCTTGCAGTCAGTTTCCCCTATTAAAATTAACACATTTTTAGACATTATTTTGTGGGCCAGTTGAACACATTGTTATATAAATGGCATAAAATAAACAAAGGGAATACCAACAAAGAAAATGGGCAGAACATCTCCATCATAAGGAACTTTGAAAACAAGTAGTTGACCAAACTCTTCTAAACCAACCTATCAAAGGAAAGTAGGTCTGCTTTTCCCAATGTTAACAGTAGTTAACAAAAAAATGTTGTTAGTCTTTATGAACAGTCTATTGATTTCCTTAAAGTTCTTCTGAGGCTTTTCTTATGGTAAGAAGTAGGAATCATTTTGAATTTTCTTAACCTGAAAACCTCTGTTTCATTTTCACCGTTAAAAGTAAAATTTGCTTGGCTTGTTTTACTGTTGCTAGACACCTTGTATGGAAATTATTTGCCCTGCTCTATACTAGAACAGTACACTGGGCACTAGAAATAACAACATTCCCATATGTGTGCCCAGGTAATGTATATTGATTATAAATTTTGGTTTTAAATGCTCAGGAAAGAACTTAATCAGCTGATAAGTTGATTGTAGTAAATGGATTTTATCTATTGCTTATTGGAATATTAGACTTCAGGACAATAACTACGTTTTCTTTCATTTATCATGAAAATTGCTACACATAAAATACTTTAACATTACAGATATTACAGAAATTATTTTTGAAGAATGAATGTGTGTGCTGCTGCTGACGTATATTTGTATAAAGCCAGTTTGGTGTAGTGGTTAAGAGCGGCAGGACTCTAATCTGGAGAACTGAGTTAGATTCCCCACTCCTCCCCTAGAAGCCAGCTGGGTGACCTTGGGTCAGTCATAGCTCTTCCAGAGCTCTCTCAGCCCCATCCACCTCACAGGGTGATCGTTGTGGGGATAATAACATATTTTGTATGCCACTCTGAGTGGGTATTAAGTTGTCCTGAAGGGCAATATATAAATCGAATGTTGTTGTTGTTATTCTGCATTTTTTATTCTTGAGTTCATAATATATAATAATAACCAGTACTAACTACATTTGTCAGGATGATACTGCATTGTTAGCAGAAGAAGGATTACCTATTTGCACCCCCAGTCAGGAATAAAGAGGCAGACACAAGGCATTTAGGTATTAAAGGGCCACTTTTATTAAACAATTAACAAACTGTAAATACGGCAAGGGATCTATCTGCAGTACAGGTCAAGCCCGGTGTCCGTGCCAGGACTGCCGCCTTGACCTGTCTGGGCGAGCCCCACTGCCCTGGGTGCGAGCCATCCCTGCGCATGGCTGCAACCTGTTCGGCCAGGCAAATTATCCCCCCCTTTAAGTTCCAACCACTCTGCCATACAGCCCAAGTGAAGGACTTTTACAGGGGGTTGCAGCAGAAGTCTGCCCTCTCAGCTGGTTGTCATGAAGCCCACCAGCCGATCATGACAGATCTCAGTCCCCATAGTGGGGATATGCCAAGGGTGCTTGCCGGCCCGAACTCTATCCTGCCACGGGCAGGGCCAAGCCTCTGCTTAGGCCCTTGTTCCCCACAGGTGGCTTATGGCCAACCTGAGCCCTTGCCGTATATCCTCCAAAAAGATATCATTCCCTGCTACTGAGAGGTGAACTCCATCCCCCCTATAAAGGTGTGCAGCTGCAGCACAAATCTTCAGATGAGGCAGGTATATCCCCAAGCCAGATCCCAGGGCTTTCAAAAGTGCACTATTAGCTCTGCACCTGGCTCCATTCATACCCTGGGCATCAAGGCCCTCACACCATTTCCGCCGTGGCAAGATTGCCAACCACAAAATCAGAACGCCAGGCCACAGCTTGGAAATCTGTTGCAAATCCGCCTGCACCTGTAATGAGAAGGCCTTGCCCTTAACCAAACCAAGGTCATGAGGAATATGAGGAGGAGGACCCCTCCTTTCCTTAAACAACAGTGGCATAAGCCCTGGCCACCGAAGGCCACGCCGTCCCTGCCATTCCACTGTGGCCCACTCACTGAGACCAAGTTGGGACCCAATCTGTGTCCTCTTGGCTTAGTGGGCTGCCCAGAACACCATGCTGTGCCTGCAGATGAGGAGCCACAGTTTCTCGTGGCAAGACACAGCACCTAAAAAGAAAACAGCATTAACAAAACATTCACAACTACGCTAATGGGTGAATGTAGGATCAGTACACCGCAGATCTTCAACACCCAACCTTCTGAATGACAGGTCCCGGGTAACCCATGGCTGCTGCCGTAGAGGCAGCACCAATCCGAAAGGAATGTGTTGCAAATCTGACACCTGCAAAACCTAATTTGCTAAGTGCCCTCCCCATCACAGTCCAAAATTGATATTTCGTAAGGGGTCCACCATCACTATGACAGAAAAGGATCCCTGGTTCCCCCCCCACAAGCTCACACATACTGATGCAGGGCCCGTACTGGGCACAACTCTAGATCAGCACAAGGACCAAGTGTTATCTCAAGTGTTATCCCTGACAGAAAGGGGGACCAACTTGCTCACCCATAGAGCTCCAAAAAATGCCATTAAGGCAGTCGCATGAAAGAGAAGCGCCTCAAAACGAGAGCAGCAAACTTCCCCCCAGACGGAACTCAGGCCCCAGAGAACAGAGGGGGAAATGGGCTGTCTATTGTCTCTCCAGGCCCCCTTCTCCCAAGACCACCCCTCCAACATTTTCCTTATTTGGAAATCCCCAGTGGCATCGGACAGCCCCCGAGCCTGACTGGCAAACGCTAGTGCCGCCAGCTGGGTCCAGATCGACTTGACTGCTAGTCCCTTACCTTTACGGTCGACACAGAACAGCCGGAATTGGCCATACCTGCTGCAGTCCTGCCTCCTGCCTAAAAGTAGTGAACTGTCGCACCGCCCGGTCATAAGCTCTCTGGGTACATAATAACTTGTTTATTAGTAATTGACAGAGCCTTGGGGGAGGCAAAGAGGAAATAAACAAACCCTCTGAAGATTTTTGTCAGCTTTGTAGAGAAGTGAATTTAACAAACCCTTTGTTACCAGAACTGCTCTTTATTATAAGGGGGAAATTAGCTTTAGCAGTCTGTAACTAAAATTAGTGCGGATCTGACCTATATATACCGAGGTCCCGATTCCAGACACTCTAGTGAAAAAGAGGCAGACTACAAATAGGTTCAAACACGTGTATTTTCTAATAGTGTGGCGTAAGCCTGAGCTTGCACATACATACAAGAAAGCATACAAGGTCTAAGAAATACAGAGTCAGAAACATAGAGACTTTCGCATTAGCAGGTTCCCAACGATGGTAGAGGGAATACTCACTTATCCTGGAGCGAAGCAGAGACACAACAGCGAGGGTGGCCCAATGCCAGCACTGGGACCACAGACGGACAGCAAGAGGTTCTGGATAGGATGGCCTGAGCCACGGACAGCAAGGGGGGGGGGTCTGGATAGGAATGGCTGAAGCACCGAGTGGTCTGGGAGACCAGCTTAAATACCCCAAAACGTACCCTGGGGCTGGTGCTGTACTTGGTGGTTCTCACAGATTAAAACAAAGACTCTAATGGGTTACTGAATGGCTTGGATGGGCCACTTTGGTAATCAGATCGTGATAAGTGACACCTCAGGAAGAGGGGACAAAAGAGGAAGGGGGAAATCTGAGTGGGCTGAAAGGAAGTTCCAGCGGACAGGGCTTGTCCTGATGTCATCAGCTCTGGAATGCGGAGGTTTCTTTGAGATGCATTCTCTAAGTGCTTGGGATGGTCGGCACTTAGTTCCTTCTCCGGGGCGGCTCCTAAGATATGCAGAGCGGGGCGAGGTACTCTCGCTGCGGACGTGGTGTGCCCGCTTCGCCGAAATGGCTTCCCAAAGCAGTCTCTTCCTCTGGGTCTTCTGGCTGCCTAAGAACATGGATGCCGGCTGGGCATAGCTGGGGCTGGATAGCAGGCTGCCCGGTAGCGAGGGCGAGCTCGGGGACCGGCCCGCAGGAGGCTCCAGGCGGGAACTGACCAGGGAGCGCCTAGCCAGGCTCGCTGGAGGTTTCCCCGGCAGACGCCCGGCTGCTAGCAGCGGCTTGGGCCCATATGAGGCAGGCTTCCATGGAGGCAGGGGAAACAGCACACAAAACACAGTCCAAAGCAGGGAACAGGCGCGGTCCGTGGCAGATGGCAATGCAGGCACGGGGCACACTTGTAATAAAGTCCAAACATACACTGGGAAATCCAGATACAGGTCAGGGCAGGGCTGCCCAGGAAGAGAGTCCTTTGTGCAGTTAACCAAACATGGAGTCAGTAAACTACACAGTCTATTGCAGCAGCAAGGTAATTAACACGCAGGCAGGAAACTGACACGTGTACCAGAACACACACGTGCAGGGCAATCTTCGGTGTAGCAGTAAAACAGTAATGCAGGAAACTTTAACACAGTTCATGGCAGGCCTTAAAGCAGGAGAGGGGGCCTACTTGGCAACACCTTTGAGGAGCAATCTCGCTAGCTCTGTAGAGAGAACTGAAATTCGAACTATGCTTCCTGGCTGACATTGCATCTCCCTTCACTTGAGCATCCTCATGTAATTCATCTCTTGTGGTTTAGCTCTCAGAAGCAGGACCTCCCAAGATGACCACAGTATTTGGGTAGGTCTATAAGGGAGTAGGTAGTCCATCAGGTATTTTGGTCCCAGACCAGCACCTTGAATTGTCCTCAGAAACAAAGTGGGAACTAGTGTAGATGACAAAATATTGGAGTGATATGTATCCTGTGACCCACTCTAGTTAACATCTTGGCTGCAGCATTCTACACCAACTGAAGTTTCCGAACACTTTCAAGTGCAGCCTTATGTAGAGTGCATCGTAGTAATTTAATCTAAGGTATGTACAACAGGGGCCAAATATTTCATGCCCAAGAAAGGCTGCAGCTGGGTAACCAGTAAAAGCTGGTAAAAGGCACTTCTGGCCACAGCTGCCACCTGATTATCCAGCAATAAGTCTAAGACCAAGAGTACCCCCAAACTACAAACCTATGCCTGCATGGGGAATGCAACCCCATCTAGATCTAGATTCATCCTGGGTCAGACCTTCCACTCATCTTTTCTTGCAAGGATTGAGCTTCAATTTGTTAGACTGTAACTAAAACTGCTTCTAGGTACTCTTTGAGGATTTCTACAGCCTTCTGAGGATCAGTTGCTTAGTGTCATTTGTTTATTGGTGACAACTTAGCCCAAAACTACAGATGAACTTTCATGTAGATGTTAAAAAGTATGGAGGATATGGTGAAACCTTCCAGGCCAAAAGATGGTTTGAGCAGTCGACCCCAGCCTTCGCCATTTTAAGAGCTGCTTGCAATATAAAAATCACAAGCCCCTTGAATTAATGCACCTTAATTCACATTAATGAATCAGCCAGCTGAGCAAAGCATTGCCGAGTCCTGCCTGGGAGTGTGAGTCATACCTGGAATAGAAATGTAAATGCTGAGGACTGAGCATGATTGACTCCTGCCCCTCCAAGATGTGGAATGTGTAATTGAGACAATAAGGGCACTCGCTGAGTCACCACCCAAACATTCAAATCTCCCCTCTTCTCTGTGATGGAATCCTATCCTTCATTTGAGAGCCATCAATCAGCTCTGATAAGTTTGTAATTCCTGCCTGGGAACATGTCATCAGAGCTTAAATTCATTAACCAAGCTCTGGGAACATTAATTAAGGAACCGTTTCTTTATGCAGCACCAGGAGAACAAATTCAACTCTTTTGTCACACCCCGGTAGCACCAATCAAAGGTAATCAAACCTTTGTCATTCCCAGGAATTTACCTTTAAGGCCTTTGTCCAAATGGCTGAGGGGGCTCCCCAGCCTCAGGGCATGATTTGCCCTATAAGAACCAGGGCCTTACCCCATTTGCAGTGTGCACACTTTCCTGGATCCAAGAGCTATACCCTTAAGGTCTCCTTTGCTAAGCTCTCCTGGTCAAGAATGCTGACCATCTGAAGCCCTCTTCCCCCGTGGATTACTCCTCTTCATGGATAGGTAATTATCGCCTGAAATCCCTCATATCTATTCCACTTTCACCACTGCTTTTCCTAGGAATATTGTATGCTTGCAAGTTACTTCTGGCATGTGTGTGTTTTCCCCTTTAAATAAAATTTACTCTTTGATTTTGAAGTATGCCCATCTCGTTAGTCTCCTTGGGAAGGGGACCCCATAAAAATTGGTGGAGTAGTCCGCTTTGTTACGCCTCTCGCATAGCTTCCTCTTTGCTGCTAATTCCCCTTACTCACAAGGAGACCAATTCCAGTAACAATGGGGCTGAGAAGTGGTCTTCTAGCACCACCTTCTGAAACCTACCCTCTAGGTAGGGCTGAAACTACGGCAGAATAGTGCTTCTCAATCTCAACTTGGGAAAGGTATCCCGAAGAATATCATGACTGATGGTATCGAAAGCCACTGAAAGGTCCAGGAGAATCAAAAGAGTCGCAATCCCTCTGTCTATCTCCTTGTGCAAGCCATTCACCATGGTGATCAAGGTTGTTTAAGTCCCATAGCCAGGCTTAAAACCAGATGGGAGAGGTTTCAAACAATTTATCTGACCCAGGAAAGGTTGATGTTGTCCAGCCACCACCCTTTAAATCACCTTGCTCAATAATGGAACATTTGAAACTGGTCGATAGTGATTAATCATTTTTTGCATCCTCTTCACTGTGACTTTCTAGCAAAGGACTGTCCTGGGTGTGTAGATTAATTTAGTTCATTAAGTATTCAAATAAGTACTGATTTGCATTTTGCACCATGGTAGAGTGGGGGCAATAGGTGATGAACTGCCCTGGTCTGGCCCTGGATGCTAATACTGTTGCAATCCCTGAATCCTCTGCCAGGGCCCTATGCATGGATGTCAGTAGCTGTGCATCAAGGGACTGCTTAGGAGGCTTCTGGGTACCTGATGGCAATGATACATGGACAAGCACCACCTGCTCCAGCAGCAGCAGAGGTAGTTCAGGGTTTGCCCCATGGCTGACCTCAGCAGCATGCTAATTATACTAAGAGGCACACCACCTGTGACTGCTGTCCGGGGTCTGAGTCCCAGCCCCCAGACTTGCCAGGAGGGAACAGTGGGGGGCAACCGGGAGGCAGCAGCCCTGCCACCCCAGCCAGCAACCAGGTCCAGGACCTGCCTACTCCAGGGGGAAGGGGCGAAAGGCCAAAGCCTCAGAGGGCTGAAGGGAGCAGGGAGAGACCAGCTAGTCCCACCCTCCAGGGGGAGGAGAGGGAGCTAAGCAGGCCAGAGGAAAATGGCCAAGGCAGGGGGAATAGGGGCCCAGCAGCAGCCCAAACAGAGCTCTTACCTGGCAGGGAGGAGTAGCAGCCACAGCAGCTCAGAGCCATGCCCCAGCCTCCACCTCAGCTTGAAGACAGCAGCCTGGCTCAGGAGATGCTCACAACCAAGCCCCTCCAGGTGGAGCTGCTGAAGGCATTCTGTGGGAAGAGCTGGGCAGCCAGCCAAGGGGCTACAGCTGGGCCTACCTTCAGTAATCGGCTCAGCCAGAGAGGCCTGGCAGCCAGCCAACATAACACAGCTGTTGCTGATCCAGGCAGCCCAGCCAGCTACCCCAGCTGCAGCAGCTCGAGACAGCCCAGGCCAATGCTGGGAGGCCAAGGAGGGGCGTGGCCTGGCAGGCAGGACCTGCAAGGAGGGTGGGGTGCTGAGAGAAGGCCCTATAAAAGCTGGCTGGGAAGAGCTTTGGGGTGGTGGGTGTGAGTAAGGAGTGATAGAGCAGAGCAGAGCAGAGCAGAGCAGAGCAGAGCAGAGCAGAGCAGAGCAGAGCAGAGCAGAGCAGAGCAGAGCAGAGCAGAGCAGAGCAGAGTGGATGAAGGAGGAGGAGATGGCAGAGGCCAAAGAGGGTGAGTGGCACAGGTTGAGCAGGCCAGCGAGTGGATTGAGAGGGAGTCTGGATGATGTATACTGTCCCTCCTTCCACAGAGCAGGGTCCTGCAGAATCCCTGGCCCTCCTTTGATGTCAGGAGCAGACCACCCAGCGCCCCACCCAGCGGTGGCTGCTGCAAGCCCTGACAACTGCCACCTATGATTGGGTTCATTTTCCTTTTGCACTCCTTGCGCCACTGTCCTCAGACTTGCCCCTGTTGCCCCACATAGGTCCTGCTTGAGACTGTTCCCAGTGGATGGGGTGGTGGAGCCAGACACTTAAGATTGCACTATAACTCTTTAGTCTTCAAGCAATACTTATGAGGTATTCCACACCCGGGTTGTCTCCCCACCTTTCCCCCCTGCAAAATGCAGAGAAAAGTGATTATAGATTTTTTTCCTTTCAGGACATTGTCATTTAGTATAGTATTAAACAATGCCTTTAAAGTGCAGTTTGTTACCACTTACAGTTTCCTTTCTGCAAACAAAAGCACCTGGGGGAGGAGACAACTACAGAAATCTGTTCATTTTGCATTGGGGTTTTCCACTCCAGAAAATGGAATGTATTGGACTAGAAAGTAGTTCTTTAAGAAAACTCTGATCCAGGGAATCATTTTAAGTGCTCTAGATACAGCTTTTCATGACAACCTGAAGACCCTTCCTGTCAACCTGGAGAAAATTTACTTCACCACCAAGATATCTATTTGTGGGGTGGGGAAAACACCCAAATTTTCTTTAAAATATGCTGGTGTAGCAGACACCTCATTCTGCACTCCCCATCCTCCCCAATTGTGCTGTTAGTTTCTGTGCTTTTAAGTTCCAATTATATTTTAATAGTTACATCTCAAATGGTGGCTCTCAGCCCTAATCTTATGCTGTCAGCAATCAAGAAATGAACTATTCCTAACTTATTATTCATTTTTCTTTCCCTTTTGGAAAGTTGCCATTCCTGAAAGAACGAAGTGTCCTTTCTCAAACCAGCACGTTTTTTCACATGAACATTTTGTTTCAGTCATTTGGTGTCAGGAGATTAACAGGCTTTTGAGTGGAAAAGATCCATCAAACCATCCCCCCCCCAAAAAAAATTACTGTTGTGAATGGTTTTTCTTTTGAATTTTCAGGAAGAACAGCTGTCTTCTGACCATCTCCAAGTTAACTCACAAATGAACCACTGACAATGAGCTCCATAATTATTCTTTATCAGTAATGACCCGCTTTGCAGTTGGATGTGTGTCTGAAAAGCAATCTTCAAGACAAGGATCTTTTAAAGCTTTTTTTCCAAGTCATTTTCACACATCACATAATCAGCCCACTTCTACTATCCCACAACAAAACACCGAGCTGTTCTGAGCAGGTTTTTAAGAAAGAATTCCCTTGATTAAAACTGACAACACTGTGATGCTAAGTATACTATAGGATCTCAGACAGACAAGGCCTCTGGCTGTGGTTTAATTAACAGCATTTTTCCAAGTTGTTCACTGCCCAGTGCTGCTTGAAAAATACCCACAGCTCACATCATTCTCTAATTTCTTACCCCAAAGCTGAAGGATAGTGCCAGTTTCAGCAATGTCCAGGATCCAAGTGTGTGCAAGGTGCAAGAAGAGTAAGGCTTAAATACCAGTGGAGATTAATTCATTGTTCCTTCACTGATAAAGTGGTGAAAATTGGGAAGTGCTTTGTCAAAAACAAACAAAGTTCTGCTTGCATATGAATTCCTCCATGGGGGAGCATACCATGCATTTTAATCCCTGGGAGGTTTATTACCGTATTAAATATGTATACTAGAATATTGCCTATACGGCACATGATTTTAGAAATGAAATGGAATATGCTAATAAACCAGTATTTTTATACAGGTTTTTTTTGTATAAACACTCTTGTAGATGACAACACGGGACATTTGACAAATAGAAGGGTGGGATCATGAGCTTGATCTGTTGCTTGGAGAAAGCCCGAGACCATGACAAAAGAATAGTAATGTTTCTTAGTGAAAGCAGATATTCCCTTAATGGACAATCTCTCAACTTGTGTATAGCCCTATGTGTGTATGTGGTTTTAAAAACACTATTTTTAAAGTGGAAGCCTTAGCCATCACATTACAAAGTGAAAGAGAGAGTATGCCACACATAATGATTGCCTTGGCTCTTTCAGCACCCACCTGGTGGCAGAGCACCCTCTTACAGCACCCAACTAGTGCCTTTCCTTCTTTACAGAGTATAAAAATGCTTTCCTCTTTTTCCAAAGGCATCAGAGTTGTGGTGGACGAGGCTTACACTGAAGTCTCTGCATCTCTATCCACTGAAACATCCTCTAAAATGCTGCAATCCACTTTAAGCAAGGCCTTCAATGGCTGCAGTAGATCTGGCAACAACTGATTGTACACCAGGCCAGTAACCCAGTTTTGTTGTCAAAGGAACCATACAGAAATGGTAAGCAGAGGTAAGCAGGAATTATGCTGTGTGGTGCAAACATGTACTAAGTGTTTGGGATGACTGACCAGTTCTAAGGCAGGTATCTGTTGAGTCATTCTGTCCACTTCCCTCCCCTCCACCACCCCAGATAAATGGGAATTTAAGAACAGCTGAATAGAATGAAAATTACAAGCAAAGTCAAACTACAAACATCGCTAGGATACAACCTACATTTGTCAATTCTTGCTTGGGAAATTCCTGGAGGTAAGGCAGGAGGTAAGGAAGGTGAAGTCTGATGAGAGAAAGAATTAGAGAAAGCTCCGCAGGGTGTGATAGTATAGAGTCTGCACCCCAAAGGTGCCATTTCTTTCAGAAAAACTTATCTCTGTAGTCTGAAGATGAGTGGTAATTCTGGGAAAACTCCAGATCCCACTTTAAGGTCAGTAATCTTAATGCTGTAATAGCAAAATCTGGCATATATGAAGATGAACTATTTGGGTGAGAGTGATCTGGCCACTATGGTTATGGTTGCCAGCTCCAGTTTGGAAGATTCCTGGAGATTTGGGGGGGGGGGTAGAACCTGGAGAAGGTAGGGTGTGGAGAGGGGAGAGTCCTCAACTGGTCATAATGCCCTAAAGTCCACCTTCTAAAGTAGCCACTTTCTCAAGGGGAACTGATATCTGTATCCTGGAAATCAGTTGTAATTCTAAGAGATCTCCAGTTACCACCTGGAGATTGGCAACCTCAACCATAGTGGATGCCTTGGTGACATCTAGATTAGATTACTGCAAAGTACTATATGTGAGCTGCCCTTAAAGACAGTGCAGAAGCTAGTTTGTACAGAATGCTGTGGCCAGAACTCTGTCTGAACTGTATCATAGGGACCTTCTCTCTCCAGTTTTGTTCCATGTACATTGGCTTCCAATTTGCTTCTGGGTCCAATTCAAGGTGCTGGTGTTGACCTTTAAAGGCCTACCAACCAATCTGGCCATCTTTGGAGGCCTTACTTGGGGTGAAGTGATACAAATGGCAACTTGAAAAGGGGTATTTTCATTTGTGCCACAAAAGCTTTAGAACTGCCTGCCCAAAGAGATTTGTTTTGTTTGGCATTACTAACTCTTATTAGCCCTTCTCCCTTTTCATGTTTTTTCCCCTTGTATTTATATTTTATGTGTTTATATTATGTTTTATTTAATTGTTATAAATATTTTATATATATTTGTATTATAAATGCTTTTTAATGTCATAAATGCTTGAATGTTTTGTTTTAATAAGGCATTGTTGAAATGTTTTAAACAAACAAATAAAACAAAATATGAAAGTTGGAGGAAATTTCATTTGAATTAGTTAACTTTCTAAGTCACATTTTGATTGATTTGATATTCTGCATGTTCATTCCTAGTGAAAATATTTGATAATGGTGAGTGAAGAAAACAGGTTAAAATATCTGTAATTTGATGAGACTATATATGTCAGATGCCAGCGATAGATAGATAGATAGATAGATAGATAGATAGATAGATAGATAGATAGATAGATAGATAGATAGATAGATAGATAGATAGATAGATAGATAGATAGATAGATAGATAGATAGATAGATAGATAGATAGATAATTTAACATTTAGTGTAAGGATGGATCATAGCCAAGCAAAAAACTCCAAATGGAATAATCAATAGGTAGAACAAAAGGATTATGATGTACTTTAAGCACTAATGAGGCAATTTATAAAGTGGGTACAAATTTCTGCAGAGTAAAACATTTTATAGTTTAATGGCCATAGTTAAAACAGTAAATCTATTCTCTGTTGTTTTCTGCTTGTACAAAATAGAATAGATGTCCAACTATCATATACATTCAAAAGATGCAAACAGAATACCTCTATCTCTACGTATGAAGTTCAGGACCTCTGTGTTTTCAGAAATGAGACCCACCCACCCCATGCACATTCCGTCAATTCCTGCAGTTTTTAAAACTGTTCTCACTCTTATTTTTCCTAAGCATTAGGCAAATTATCATTGCCTCAGATAGTCAATTTACATTTCCCCCTACAAACTCCTCATTTGATATAAGAGATGCATGTGTTTCGCTAGAAATGAGGGACAAAAATTAGGAGGCCACTCAGAAAGCTGGCATCTGACTTATATGTATCACATGTTATTCTCATTACTAGAATAACCTGAATGGAAGTAATTTTTTAACCTAACTCACAACTTAGAGCAAGACTTTTATAGATCAATATTCCAGATGAGACAGCAAGACGAGCTGCATATGGGACAGTATATTGCCATTTCAGGATATGACTGGGGTGGGCACTTGAAATAGAAAACATAGATCTTTGCTTTCAGAGCCCAGGTTTAATGTATTAATCTGCCTCTGTCTGTGTATATTCATGTATATTACATATTTGTACTACATGTGTGTTATGGTTTCTTGTTTCTCTGGATCTTCTTGGAATGAACTTGTGAGGCCTTTTGTGAGTATTTCCATCTCTCCATCATAGTCATGGTCGTTACCTTGAAATTGGCTCCAGGCCAGCTAGTAATGTTCCTCTTTGATGTAGTCTGTGCTTATTTGAGATATGGGAATGATCTCACCTCCTCTTTTTTCCCTTCTGATGGAGCAAGTTCAGGACAGCTAGCATCCAAGGGAATAACTTAGAAAGTCTCTTAGAAGTCAAAGCATAAATTGTGTTTTTTTTTAATGAAGTTTTTAGTCTATGAACATACAAATAAAATAATGGGACTACTAAGAGCTGAAACTACAGGATACAAAAAGCAAAATAAAAACAAGTTTCTTGCTACCAAAAACTAAGGGTGATGCAAATTTCTCAGCAAACTTGTATGGCGGTCACACTTACATTCTTTGACAATAACTGTGAGTCAGATTACATGAAGCAACACAAACATCTGCCAAACAGGGTTGGAACTGCCTGTTGGTCATAAGCCAAATCACAGCTGATCACACCCTACCCTAAGGTTGCCAGATTACAGGCAGGAATCCAGCAGTTAGGGACATGCAAGCAATGGGTAAACCTGGAAGTGACATCCATTCTTGCTAGGAATCATTAGAAACTTATGGTGGAACAAGAGATGACTGGCGTCACTTCCAGATTTTTTCCAGAAGTGATGTCACACTATTAGCCTGGGTTTTTCCCCCAGTTATTTTTCTCAAGCTACCATTCTGATTGGCAGCAGAAAAAGAGGATTACTGGTGGGAGGTGTCCAGCCATAGCAGGAGGCCTAATAACCCTGCTCTGCCTCCTCAGTAGAATAATTATATAAAGAAGTTGAAAAAGGAAGAGTAGAAAGAAATCCTTTTCCTTCTTTTCCTCTCAAGCAGGGCAGAAGCAATGCTTTTAATTTTTGTATTGCAAAATGGAGAGAAAGAGCTCACTTCTTTCCTCCCTTGCACCACCCTCACAAGCTGGACATTGCAAAAGGGAAAGGAGAAGGAGAGCTGGTTTCTCTCATTTTCTATGCAGCTCAAGCTGTCAGCTTGGGGTGGGGAAAAGAGAATGGAGATCATTGGCCTTTTAATCACCCCCTCCACATACATGCACAAAAACACATTTTGGTATATCTTGGCAAGGTTGGGAATCAGCACAGTTTCCAGGATGGGAGAAGAACTCATCTTCCAGTTGATCAGCAGTGAGTTGGCTTCTCCTTACCCCCTTCAAAAAAACTTTGCTGAGTATAGAGCAACATCCCCCCAACAGAGATCAGAAGGCATAATTACTTGATCCCTCATCAACTAAGAGCCAGCCTCAGATGGTCGCAAGTAGCCTGTTTCTGTGAATATACTTGAACTGGTTGTGAACTGCTAAAAAGAATGTCAATTAATTGGCTACCTGATCACTACTGGCAAACAGGAAGTAAGCTGAACTGGTAGGTGTTCAAGCATCACTACTTAAACAAGACTTCAGATACCACCCCTTCCTCCTTGAAGATGGAAGCTAGGTATGTGGGCTGGGCATCTGGTGAAAGAAGCAAACACTTTCCCCTTTCTACCATGTTTTTCAAGGGAAGGGGGTATTCAAAAAGCAGAGTATTCAAAAATTCTCTTGAAGAACAGTCTGACCATTAAACTCAACCTTTAGGATCATATGGTTCTTTGCACACAGCTCTTTTAGTACACAGCGCAAAGTAAGTTCCTAGAAGGCAAAGGTTTCAAACCAGAGCAAATTCTCCATTCATCCTCCCCCTTGGTTGACCATTTTCAGGTCATTGTGATAAATAGCTAAGTGTAATATCTGTAGGCTGTCTTCCCCTTCCCCCCTTCACTCCCGGATGCTTAGCTGCTTTTCTCATCTCCATATAATGGAGTTTTATGTTCAATGTTACAGATATAGCTAGAAATATAGAGAAACAGTTGCTGGACTTGATCAAGAAGATCATAGAGGATGCCTATGCACCCAGAAACAAAGTTAGGCCCCTTTCACACTTACAGTTTAAACCGCCATTCATGAGCATTCGCCCCTATCGCCATGGCTTTAGCATGGCAGTCCCATGTTCCACACTGGCCAAGGCAGTTTCGATTTGGGATCTTGTTTTTCATTTTAAACTTGAAGGCTTGGTGCAGTTTTGGGCTTTTGGGGCTTTTCAATTTATGTCACTCTTTTTAAAAAATTTTGAGCATGCATAGTAACATTGCAATGTTGAAACCCATCCCCCACCTGTATTTGCTGATTGGGCTGCCCCATGTCCACTGGAGAGGCAATAGGTGGTGGAGTTATGGGGGAAAACAAGTACTTTTCCTGCTTGTTCCTTTCTCATTATTTTAAAAGCCAAGCCAGGAAAAGGTTAAAATGCTGTTGGTTCATTCCCTCCCAGCAGCTTCCCTGCTGTTTTGTTTTGCAAAGGGCTGTGCAAAAAAGGCTTGGTTTTTTTAGCTTACCAGGAGGGAGGGAAAAGCAGCCATTTAACCCTTTCCTGGCTTTTAAAGCCAGGAGGAAAGGGCAGTAACATTACAACACAGCAATGTTACAACACTTTCCTAGCTTTGAAAAGGAAAAAAAAAGAATGAGCTCATACCCTAGAGGGAAGGAAAATCAGCCATTTAACCCTTTCTTGACTTTTAAAGTCAACAGGGAATAAGCAGCAAGGTTAGGTTACTGGCTTGGGCGGGAGTGTGTGCAAACCCCAGAGGAAGGAAGCCAACAGAGAAGCAGCCTTATGACCCTTACCTTGCATTACTATGATGGCGTACGTGGAGGCTTTGCCCACACAAACACACACCCTGGTGGGTCAGAGACACCAACATACGTCCACCAGATGGGGACAGCATAGTATTGTGGCCAATGCTGTTGTCCACACCTCATGTGGTGTAGAGGGTGTTGCCACCCAAACACACCAGCTGGACATGGAGCATTGGACGGTTAGGTATATGGGATAGATAGGTTTCTTGATAGACTGGTACATAGCTGTATGGGATAGGTGTATAGGATAGAGGGATGCCTGGATACATTGACTACCTGTATTGGATTGACAGGAGAGACAGATACCGTGTACAGGGATATTGACGAGACAGTTGGATTGCACAAATATCTGGGTTATCCCGTCCTTAGAAAGTTGGAAGGAAAGAATCAAGGGTGGGAGGTGGGGCCCTCCCTTAACATGTAGAAGTGGAGGCTCATGTGCTGGCCATCGAGGCAGTGGAGGATGCCATTCCCCCGTCGTGGGGGAGGCATTGGTTCCCCTAGGAAAGGAAACTGTGGACAGACAGGTAGGTGCCCACGTGGGGAGCTGTGGGCTGCCCCCCGCATCACCCACTGGCCTGCTGTCACAGACATGGCAGTCTATTCAGCACCCTACAGAAGATGGCAGTTCCACAGAATCCACACCACTCAGAGACCTTTAAAAGCCAGGAAAGGGTTAAATGGCTGATTTTCCCTCCCTCCTGGTAAGCTAAAAAAAACAAGCCTGAGCAGGCAGTACAGGCACTACTAAAAAATAGTTTAGGCTGCCACCAGCATCACCCACCTTCCTGCCTTTGTGGAAAGGACAGGAGTTGCAGGACCCATTCCTCCCTGCTCAGAGGGGACAGCAGGTGCCATGGATATGGGGCACCATGCTGTGCAACCATATGTGCAACAGCTCCTGAGCTGCCCCTCATGCCCAAAAGCAGCAGCAGCAGACAGCACCCACCTTCCTGCCTTCACAGAAAGGGTGGGAGTTGTGGAACACATTCCCCCCGCTCAGAGAGGACAGCAGGTGCCATGGATGGGGGCACCATGCAGTACAACCGTATCTGTAACAGCTGTTGAGCTGCCCCTCATGCCAAAAAGCGGTGGCAGCAGACATGACCCACCTTCCTGCCTTCACAGAAAGGGCGGAATGGGCAGGAAAAGTTGTCGGGGTCATAGTGGTTCCATCCAGAGAGGGAGAGGTTGAAAGAGGGACCCAAAACTTGTCAGGGATAGGAAGACAAAGCGTTACCAGCTGCATTGTGGAGCATGACCAGGAAGACCCCTTCATTTGCGAGCCATGAGCCGAGAAACCCACTGTCACGGGACAGCAGCGGCAGCTGACATGACCCACCATCCTGCCTTCGCGGAAAGGACGGGATGGGCAGGACAGGAGAGGTTGGGAGGCATCTGAGCAGTTCCAGAGAGGGAGAAGTTGAAAGAGGGACCTGAAACTTGTCAGGGATAGGAGGACAAAGGTTTACCAGCTGCATCAAGGAGTAGGACCAGGAAGACCCCTTCATTTGCAAGCCATGAGCCGAGAAACCCACAGAGCTTGGCACCAGACCTTGGAAGCGGCCCTGAGAACTGAGGAGGGCTAGAGTAGTACCCCACCACTCACAAAAACCTGACCTGAGCTGCCGCAGGACAGGTGATATCAGTAAGTAGCTTTGGCCCCAGAGCCAGGCAGCAGGCCAGAAATCTTAAGCGTGCTGCAGAGGGGCTTGGCCTAGAACCACAGTAGACCGGAGTGGCTCAGAGCCCAGCTAGGTCAAAGTCCACGGAGGGATATCCCAGCAGGTTGACATTGACCTTAATGAAGGTCAACATGTCCACCAGGTCCAGGTGCAGACAAGCACGGCGGGGACAGAAGAGGTCTCCCATGTGGGAGAACACCCACTCGCTCTGCACGCTGGTGGGAGGGCAAGACAGGATGTTGGTTGCCACAATGGACAGGTCTGGCCATATGGCAGATTTACTTGCCCAGTACTCCAAGGGGTTGGAATGGGGGGGGGGCTCAGTGGGCTCCGCAAGGTACTCTCGCACCATGGCCCCGCTGAGCCCACCACTGCGAGAGATGCACCCACTGTGCTGTGGCAAACCGCACAGCCCACTGACGAGGTCCAGAGATCGAATGGGCCTGTTTGGGTGGGTCTCTCCTGCCATGGCTCTCTTCCCAACTTCTCCCCCTCTTCCTCCTCCTCCTCCTTTGCCGCCTGTCCCTTGCCCCTGCCCATTTCCCTCCATCCTGTCTTCTCTGCCTGGAAATGGAGCACCGCTCTGCGGAGCTCTTTTTTCCAGCGCTGCATCTCACCACCACCCTGCATGGTGATGTTGCCCTTGATACAAGGGTCACAGAGGGAGGCCATGTGGCACGGCACATCGTGGTGCAGAGGAAGCAAGCGCTTGGCCATGCATGCCTACATCCTCCTCACAAAGTCCCTGACCCTGGGGAGCAGCTCTCGCTCATGCTCCTTGGCCAGGAACTGGTCGAGCCCATGGATCAGGAGGATGACCTGACCCAGGCTGGCCTCGTACGAGCACAAGAGCTTGGTGGCCTCCTTAAAAAGGGTTTCAACAACCGGGACATCTTTTCAAGGACTCTTCATTCCATGGAGCTGAGACTGAACTCCTCTCGCTTCCTCAGAACATCCGGCAATGACAGTATGTCCTGCAATGGGCCCTTCTGCTCCACCAGATGACTTATAGGTGGCATTCCAGTGGGCGGGCAGGTCCTGATAGATGTGGTGCTCAGGGTCCCCCCTCCCCCTGCCTATGGAGCAGCTTGCAGGAAGAGTTGATGCTGCGAGAGGAGTGGGAAGCAATGGCTGGCAGCTGTCCAGCAGGTTGCGCATCCGCAACGTTCCCTCATCCCAGCTGTCCCTTGGCTTGCTTCCAAGCCCAAGAACATCCCTCATGACCAGGTGCAGCTTGTGCGCCATGCACACCTGGCCCGGGAGGGATGCCTCTTTCAAAGCTGCCAACATGTTGCTTCCTGTGTCCATCATCATGAAGCCATGGACAAACCCTCCCCCCCACAGCCATCCACGCCCTCAAAGCCACCTTTATGGTAGTGGCAATGTTCTTCCCAGTATGAACATCATCCATCCCCCAGGGCTGGAGAAAAACTAACCTGCATCTGGGTGCCAGTTCTTGGCCTTGGGCAGCAGAGGTCCTCTGCTTGCCACCAGTGGGCAGTGATTCCAAGGTAGTCATGATGGCAGCCATTCCAGAGGTCTGCTGTGAAGTGTAAGGTACAGCATTTGGCAGCCGACAGCTCCCTGAGCACCATGTCTCGCATGCAGTGGTAGAGGGCAGGCAGGACTTGACAGCCAATGGTGCACCGTGACGGCATGAAGAACCAAGGGGAAAAATGCTGAAGCAGCCTGCCGAAGCCCATGTCCTCCACGATGGATAGTGGGAATCCTTGCAGGGCTATCGTCTGCCATGGCGCGAATGCCCGCCTCCTGAGCCCTCGACCTCATCCTTTTCAGCAGCACTCTCCCCGACCCCGAGGGAACAACCTCCACAAGGGTGGCCTGCCTGACCATTCCGCTCCCACCAGCAGCAGCCTCGGGGCAAGGCTTCTTGCTCTGGATGGATTCCGATGACCTTCTCCCTGATCCCTGGTCAGAAGAGATGGTAGTCCTCTTTCTCCCCTTGCCGGAAGATGGAGACCACAGGCTCGGGTGGTGTGTCTTCAGGTGCTTACTAAGGACCGTCAATGATAGGTGCTTCAGGTCATTGCCCCTGCACACCAGGCCATCGCAGGAACAGCACTGCAGCACACGGGGGTCATTCAGAAGGGCTCAAAAATGCCTCCATACAGAGAGCATGAAACGTGGCCCACTAACTGTTCCAGGGGGAAGGAGAACAAAGGGTTACAGGCCGCACTGCAGAGCTGGCGCTAGAAGACGGAGTGAGGGGTGGACTACAGGCATGGACAGCACTGAGATTTTCAGATGGGGACAGGATGGATGTTTCATCGAACCACGACCATTCCTCCATGGACCCCTGGCCCTCCTCCTCCTCCTCAAAAAGTTTAAGAATATCCTCTTCCCTTGGTGGCAAGAGCTCTTGGGCCTCCTCCACAGCTCCCACAGCTGAATCTTGTGGAGCAGGAGGCTCTGCTGCCCCTGAGGCCCACCCAGTACTGCTTCCTGCATGGCAACCGGGACAATCTTTGCACTTCCCCCCATGACCACCCTTGGCCCCCACCCAAAGCCTCATTGTGCCAGCAAACAAGAATTAAGGAGGAATGAGAAGGAGAGATCACTGTGAGCCCTTAGCCAAGGTGCCCACTGAGCTTGGCCCCAGGGCCTGGCAGCAGCCCTGGAACCAGAGAGAGAGGGTAGAGCCCTAGCCTGGGACTCCCAGAAACCTGACCAGATCAGGCACTGATAGTAATCAGTGTGAGCCCTCCACCGAAGTGCCCACTGAGCTTGGCCCTGGAGACAGGCAGCAGCTCCTGGAACAGAGGGAGGGGGTAGAGCCCTAGCCCAGCATTCCCAGAAACCTGACCAGATCAGGCACTGATAATAATCAGTGTGAGCCCTCAGCTGAGGAGCCCACTGAGCTTGGCCCCATAGCCAGGCAGCAGCCCTGGAACCAGAGCGAGGGGGTAGACCCCTGGCCCAGCACTCCCAGAAACCTGACCAGATCAGGCACTTATAGTAATCAGTGTGAGTCCTCAGCTGAGGTGTTACCAGAACTGCTCTTTATTATAATGGGGGAATTAGCTGTAGCAGTCTGTAACTTAAAATTAAGCGCGGATCATAACCTATGTATACGGAGGTCCCGATCCCAGACACTCTAGTGAAAAAGAGGCAGACTACAAATAAGTTCCAAACACGTGTATTGTCTAACAATGTGGCGTAAGCCTGAACTTGCACAAGCATACAAGAAACACACAAGATCTAGGAAGTACAGAGTATGAAATACAGAGACGTTCGCATTAGCTGGTTCCCAACGATGATAGGGGGAATACTCACTTATCCTGGAGCGAAGCAGAGACGCAGCAGCGAGGGTGGCCCAATGCCAGCACTGGGACCACAGACGGACAGCAAGGAGGTCTGGATAGGGAATGGCCGAGGCACCGAGTGGTCTGAGAGACCAGCTTAAATACCCCAAAACGTACCCTGGGGCTGGTGCTGTACTTGGTGGTTCTCACAGTTTAAAACAAAGGTTCTAATGGGCTACTGAATGGCTTAGATGGGCCACTTTGGTAATCTGATTGTGATAAGTGACACCTCAGGAAGAGGGGACAAAAGAGGGAGGGGGAAATCCAAGTGGGCTGAAAGGATGTTCCAGTGGACAGGGCTTGTCCTGATGTCATCAACTTCTGGAATGCGGAGGTTTCTTTGAGATGCATTCTCTAAGTGCTTGGGATGGTCAGCACTTAGTTCTTCTCCGGGGCGGCTCCTAAGATATGCAGAGCGGGGCGAGGGGCTCTCGCTGCGGACGTGATGTGCCCGCTTCGCCGAAATGGCTTCCCAAAGCAGTCTCTTCCTCTGGGTCTTCTGGCTTCCTAAGAACATGGATGCCGGCTGGGCATGGCTGGGGCTGGATAGCAGGCTGCCCGGTAGCGAGGGCAAGCTCGGGGACCGGCCTGCGGGAGGCTCCAGGCGGGAAGTAACCAGGGAGCGCCTAGCCAGGCTCGCTGGAGGTTTCCCCGGCAGGCGCCCGGCTGCTAGCAGCGGCTTGGGCCCATATGAGGCAGGCTTCCATGGAGGCAGGGGGAACAGTACTTAAAACACAGTCCAAAGCAGGGAACAGGCACGGTCCGTGGCAGATGGCAATGCAGGCACGGGGCACACTTGTAACACAGTCCAAACACACACTGGGAAATCCAGATACAGGTCAGGGCAGGGCTGCCCAGAAAGAGAGTCCTTTTGTGCAGTTAACCAGACATGGAGTCAGTAAACTACACAGTCTATTGCAGCAGCAAGGTAATTAACACGCAGGCAGGAAACTGACACGTGTACCAGAACACACACGTGCAGGGCAGTCTTTGTGTAGCAGTAAAACAGCAACGCAGGAAACTTTAACACAGTTCATGGCAGGCTTTAAAGCAGGGGAGGGGGCCTACTTGGCAACAGAGGTGCTGACTGGGCTTGGCCCCAGAGCCTGGCAGCAGCCCTGGAACCAGAGGGAGGGGCTAGAACCCTAGCCCGGCACTCCCAGAAACCTGACCAGATCAGGCACTTATAGTAATCAGTGTGAGTCCTCAGCCGAGGTGCCCACTGAGCTTGGTCCCAGGGCCTGGCAGCAGACCTGGAACCAGAGGTAGAGCCCTCGCCCAGCACTCCCAGAAATCTGACCAGATCAAGCACTGATAGTAATCAGAGTGAGCCCTCAGCTGAGGTGCCCACTGAGCTTGGCCCCAGGGCCTGGCAGTAGACCTGGAACCAGAGGAGATAGATCCCTTTCCCACCACACCCACACACAAATTCAAGCTCCAATGTACTCTCCCTGTCTCTCTCCCAAAATGCTAGCAACAGCTCTCTCCCACTCCACTGCTTGCTGAAACTGTAAGCCAAAGCTTGAAGCACACTTCCTTTTATAACCAGAGGCCCCATAGAGAAAAGCAGGAGGTCTGTGGATGGCAGTCAGAACTGCCTAACAGGGTTTGCGGGGATGAGATTTTACTGCCCATGGCTACAGAACACCCCCTCCCCCTCCCTCCCCCCTGGTCTCTGCTCCCATGTAACTAATTTGGAGCTCCACACCTGGAAGCAAGATCTGCCTATCAAGCTAAGTTGGGCTTTGATTGGGGTTTCCAGGGCAACAGAAGGAGTGCAGACAGAGTTCAGGCAGTCCCTTCCTCCATTGCCAAGGGAATTGATTGAATGTGCCTGTCTGGCTTCACAAACAGGGGATGAATGCAATGAATGAGGCTTGCAACAGCCACTTGTTCATTTACAATGGCGCCTCATGAACAGCTTGTTCCCGAACAGCTGATCAGGCTGTTTGTGGGTTTTTTTTAGTTTGTATTGCTGTTCCCACCCACCTCTAGTTTTAACAAGAAGTTCATAGAATCATAGAGTTGGAAAGGACCTCCAGGTTCATCTAATCCAACCCTCTGCAGTGCAGGAAATTCACAACTACCAGAGATGTAAAAAAAAATCCCATGTAACAGTTAAGTACATGTACATATTATTTCAAATCCTATTTTCCTGCTGTTGCCATTAATGTCTTTGCAATTGCCTAATCAGACAGTCATAAGGGACAGAACTGATTACAACTTGCAAATGAGCAACAAACCAAATTGAATCACAAAGCATGCCCCCTCCCTTTTGGGCAGCAACATACACTATGCACACTGTGAAGAGAACATACTAATGCACCAGCACAAAGTGAGAGAAAATTGTTAGCCAATTCCAACATTATATTTGGATACTTGGAGCCAGAGTCATGTGTCTATCTATGTAATGTAACGTATGAACTGACCCAGTAGTTTCAGTAGTTTCTATGATCCCAATGGTTCAAAATACAAGCCAGAGATCACTGCAAGGTCTAAAGAATATGTTAAAAGCTCATTCAAATACATAACTCTAACCCATGTGCCCCCCCCCAAACAGTCCCAACATAGTTTGTGAGCATGATCACAAGTACAAAAGTTCACCCAGTCACATGTTCAAAGGGCTCCTTCATATAACCTGAGAAAAGTTTGGCTCATCTGCTCATCACTTGCTCCAACACGCACCTCCACTGAAATGAAATAAAAGTAAACCAAGTTTTGACGGCATATGCCTTTGAAAGGCTACCTCGTTGAGAATGACACTAAAAAACTGAACAGGGGCCTAATAAAAAAAAGAGTGTTGGCAAATTAGCAAGGGCCACGAGGGAGCTCCAGGAAGCCAGATGGAAATGTAGGACCTGAAGGTCCCTGCCATTCTTTTCAGTGATTGACAGTTTCAGAACAAAACCATGCTATTTCAAAGTAAAAGCATATTTTGAATTGACTTCTCACACTCTGTTCTTTAATGTCTTTATCTGACCAATTTGCACATTTCTCCCAAAAGCATTGATTTGTTTGCTTTCAACCTTTGTTGGTAGACAGCATTAGGAAAACAATAATTTCTCTGTGTTTGCCATTTTACAGAATACAAAGTGTTTGCTACAATTTGCAGGAAAGTACTAATCACAGTGAAAGCATTTTAAAGTGTCATAATATACAAGGCAGATTGTTTCACTTTGATCCACAGTGTAGAATGTAAAGTAAAAGAAGTGCTTCAGGTCTGTATTAATTATGCTAAACAGAGTATTACCAAGAATAAAATAAAACAGCATAACTCAAATTAAAGGCTTAAGAAAGAGCTTCAGGAAAACGTTACATTTCAACAACATAAAAAAGCACTGAAAAACATGACAAGTAAGATTATGCTGAACCAAATAAACATTCTAAAGCTTACTCTTTCCTGGATGGAAAGTTTTTGTCATTAGAGAAAAATTAGAAACATATTGTTATATATTATCTTAAATAGAAACCCTGAGTGCATCCAGTATCTGTACTCAAGAATCATCAAAATCCATTGGATTTGAACAAGCATGTAATTCTATGTAAAGGAGCTGTATACACAGATCAGAAAAACAATGCCTATTGACTATGTATCGCTACAATCAAAAGTAGTTACTTGAAAGTAAGTGATTTACAGTGTAATCCTAAACAGAGTTAACAGCTCCCTAAACCCATTGATGTCACTGAATTTAGATGAATGTAAGTCTGTTAAGAATTACACTGGTGATGTAGAACACTTGGCTCTTTTCATAAAAAAATAGTATCAAAATTATTTTGAAATAATTTATTTCCTGTATTTTTTAGGGATATTATGGGGGGGGGGTCTTATTCCGAAATATATAGATAGCAATTTGTTCCTCTAATTCACTTTTCCTCATTCAAAAGAGGAATTTTCTTTTCTCATTAATTTATCTTTTGAGTTATTTTAACCATGTGATAGTGTAGATTTTCTCAACTGTGGATTTCTGCTTGTTGTTGTGCCACTGTGATATGATACAAAGGGTAAAAAGCAGTCGGATGTAGCAAGAATATGCTTAGATAAGTCCTGGCTTGTGCTTAATTTTTTCTTTAATGGCTCACCACATTCTTAATTTTTCAACTATACTCACAGTATATAAATAAATAAAGACATTATTTCTTAGAGATCTAAATCAAATCTTTTCATAAAACAAAACTGATTCAAAACTGACTCAAATTCCTGAAAAGAAAAGAATAGAAATGGAGTGTGAAAACAAAATTAACGTGCAGGAAATACACCTGGAAATCACTGTTTTGTTTTGTTAAAGCTACTTCTGGAAGCTTGACCAAATCTGGGAAACTGAATTGTTATGACTCCCTCCCACCAAAAAGTTCTTGTATGTTATTTTGTTTTCTACCTTGAAACAGTAGGAAGGCACTGGGCTTGCCTCATAGGGCAGCATCTTGTTTTCCTGAACAGCACCAATCAGATCATAAAGGAAAAGAGATCTTACATTATTAATTAACTCTATTGGTAGGAAGGAGTGCATCTTTTTTCTCCTGTCAATACCCGGGCAATGGCATTGTCTCCCTGTGAATGAGGTTCTCACAAGGGAAAAACCCCATCCCCATCTATCAGCCTTGGATATGTTTGGAAGGGGGAATGTGCAGAGTTCAATCATAAACTGCAATTCAAAAGACACTTCCCTGGCAGTAAGCACTATTGAATAACATGGGACTTACTTCTGCGCAGACCTGTTTAGGAGGGGGAATCTTGACTGGTTTTGCAGTGCTACCCAGCCATTGGTCTTTCTCCCCCATCCCTCATCAGGTCACTTGGATAGTAGCTGTGAGGAAAAGTGCTGCTGGGGTGTGGGTGCAAGAATTCTGTTCAATCAATCAACCTTGATAAAAGCCCTGGAAGACTGGCTGCAATTCTAAAGTCACATCTTTGTGAGTAAGCATAAAGAAACATGAAACCAACAAGCAACAGCAGGATGCAAAGGTAATAATTTATTGGCACTATAGAAAAAGAAAAAAGTGTACATAAAGCAGGATTGTTTTTAATGTTCCTGCTGCCCCATGGCTGCTACCCCTTTGCCAGCCATAGTGTGCTCCCAGTTGCCAGTTCCCCTTCTTCAGGATCCATTATGTGTGTGTGTGTAGTGTAACTGAGAAAAAGCTAGGTAATAATAATAACAACAACAACAAAAACAACAACATTCAATTTATATACCGCCCTTCAGGATGACTTAACACCCACTCAGAGTGGTTACAAACTATGCCATTATTATCCCCACAACAAAACACCCTGTGAGGTGGGTGGGGCTGAGAGAGCTAGAAGCTGTGACTGACCCAAGGTCACCCAGCTGGCTTCAAGTGGAGAAGTGAGGAATCAAACCCAGTTCTCCAGATTAGAGTCCTGTGCTTGTAACCACTACACCAAACTGGCGCTCTCAATGGTTTAGAAGGGAGGACTGTGTTCTGTGCAATTCTGGTGCAGTTAAGTGCAAAAATAGCTGCCCCAAAGAGCCCAGAACCCTCATTGCAAAGAACGAGGCTGAAACTCATGACAACAAAAAAACCCAAGTGGATTAGATTTGAGCCGGCCATGCCCCACCCAGAAGAAACTAATATCAACAAATAGTTGATTCAGAACCCACAGATCCAAAACTCATAGATTCAGAGGAGTTAGCCATGTTAGTATGTATAGCAAAATACTCAAGTGTCCAGTAGCACCCTTAAGACTAACCAACTTTATTGTAGCATAAGCTTTTGAGAGCCACAGCTCTCTTCGTCAGATGCATCCAAAAGATCCAGTAAGATCTAAAACTGAAACTGAATATTTTTCAGTGCAAGATTAATTCTTATTGCATCCATTGTTTTCTGAAATAAGAACAGGTAATTTGGGTAAGTACACAACAATAATAAAGCACAACTTGCAGGGCTATTATAAAGATTACAGAGACTATATATGAATCACTTTGAAAAAGTACTACATTAATATGAATCATTACTATAATCTGAACTAATATTTTTTCTTTACTTAGATGCATTAAATCTGGGCATAGTGTCAGTTTTCCTTGTTACTGTGTTTATTCAGAGAGTTCTTCAAACCATTTAAAAGAGATCTGTTCACCGCTTTAAGAAAACAGCTTTTCTGGATTTAGAAAAATAACATTTTTGATCAAGTATCTCTAGCCCATTTGATGTGTCACATTGGATCATTGTCACAAAAATCTGGATATAATTTATTATACTATTCCTGATCTGTTAAATGCAGTTTTACTTAAGGAAGAAAAAAAAAGAATCCTCCTGATGTGCCTTTCAGCGTTCAAAGCTTTAATGATGCCTTGCGCAGCAATGTAATTTACAGTACCAGTGATATATAGCAAAATGTTGGTTTCCAGTGGTAGAAACAGAAGGCTAATGCCAGATTGCTTGTTAAAGGTATACCCGGTTGCAAAGTACACCAGATGAGACAATCCCCCAGTAACCACATAATGAGGTAAAGACATCTGTAAGATTATTTTAGAACTCTGAATGTGAAGATTTAAAGTCTCCGGCTATGGTGCAGATGGAACTATTGTTATCCCTACAGACTCTGTCACTGGAAACAGATCAGTCCACCAATCAGACTTGACTGCTAATAGCTCAAACCATATTTTTCCTTAACAGAGTTAGCACATGACATTTTCCCCAAGTTATTGGAGGCTGTACTTCTCAGAGTTATATAAGAGGAAAAATCAAACAAAACTTTCTCTTGTATAAGAGGTGGTCAGTTTTTTTAAAACATGGGAGGAAAGGGATGGGAGGGCACTGTACAATTACATAATCTAGGAAAGCAATTAAAACTTTATTTTAAACTGCTTAAAATAATATTTCTATATCTGCAGCACGATGAAATGATTTAGACAGCTGAAATGACTCTTGCTATATGTATGGGAACTTGTCCCATCACTTCATTAGTGTCCAGGATGCAAGCATGTTAGAGGACAGCGTAGAGTTTGAGGGGTTCCAATCCCACGCCAACACAATCACTGGACCTAAAAAAATCAGCCGTACCATCTCACCTTCATTCTCTTGCTCATCTTCTATATATATAAAAATAAGTGTCCTGACTAGAGATGGGCACGAACAGCAATACGAACTAAAAAAAAGTCACGAACAGCCCAATCAGCTGTTCACAAACAAGCTGTTCATGAGGCCCCATTCTAAATGAACAGGTGGTTGTTGCAAGCCTCGTTCATTGCTGTTTGTCGCTGTTCGTCAAGCCAGACAATCTAGCACCTGCAATCAATTTCCTTGGCAACTGGAGGCAGGGACTGTCTGAACACTGTCTGAACTCCTGCTGTTGCCCTGGAAACCCCAATCTAAGCCCAATTTAGCTTGATAGGCAGGTCTTCCTTTCAAGTGTGGTGCTCCAAATTTGTTACACGGGAACGAAGAGCAGGGGGGAGGGGGCTCCCAGCTCTGATTTTGTAGACAGTGAGGGAGAGACAGTTGTTGTTGGCATTTTGAGAGAGAGACAGGGAGAGTGCACCAGAGCTTGAATTTTCTTTGTGTGTGATGGGATAGGGATCTACCTCTTCAAGTTCCAGGGCTCCTGCCAGGCTCTGGGTCAAGCTATTATTTATTATTGGTACATTTCCTGCTGCCTGCTCAGGTAGGGTTTCTGGGGGTGGTGTGGTAGGAAGGCCACACCACTTGATGGCTGGAGGAAGGCCTGCTGGCCCCCATGAACAATGAACAATGAACATGTCCATGAACAGGTCATGTTCATCAATGTTCATTGTTCATTGTTCGTGGATGGCAATGAACAACGAACACCATGTTCATTTTTTTTCCTGTTCGTGCCCACGTCTAGTCCTGACTGACTCAACAATGTCCAGCCCAAACCTCTGGATGTAGAAACATAAAATTTGGGAAGAACGTTCCTTTCATGATCTAAACACCCACTAAGAAGGGATTTTAAGAAATTTGCCCGCAAAGGCAAAAAGGGATACAATGTGTTTTCTCAAAGCTTGCACCCTCGCCCACTGCCAGCTTAGCCACTCTACCCTGACTGGGCTAGCCTTTCAAGATCATTTGCATATGCAGGCTGATTGGAGCTCCCAATATTCCACATCTCATCCCGTCAACATGCTTCACTTTATTCAAACACCTTTGTGAAGCTCAGATACTTTGCTATTATACTACAAAACCAACAAAAAAAATGTTACATACCCATAAGTATTATAACTGGATTTAAAGTAGTTAAATACCATAGTGAAGCATGAGTATCAAGCTAGCCCAGTATATAAGCCATCGTCAGCAATACCCGTCTACTCTCTACATCAGACAAACTGACTAGTTCCACTTCCTACATAAAAGAATGCATTGACACAAATCTGACATTAAACATTAAAGGGCTCAGAAACCAGTGGAAGAACATTTTAATATTTCATGGCATTGCATTGCTGACCTAAGAGTGGCAGTTTTCCTACAGAGAAGCTTCAAAGGGAGATTGCAACATGAGATTGCTGAACTAGAATTTTAACAAATTCAGCACAATGGGAACCCCCCTCCTTCACTGGGGCTGAACAAGGGTGGGTTTTTGCCACATTACTGATATTATTTTTCTGCATTTCCTGTGTATGTTTCCTAGCGCTCATCAAGGTGATTACATTTTGCATTGTACATCTGTATCTTGACATCCACAGGCCTTTCTTTGTTTTTGTTTTTTTAATTACTAACATCCAGACTACAACCAAACTACAAACAGAAAAAGGAAAAAGGAAACAAGGGGAAAGGTAAAAAACAACATAAGAACATAAACTACAACTACAAGTATTGAATTCCCTTCATAATACAATTCTTTAAAGTTAAACTTTCTCATATGCTATTATATTGGCAGATCTTATAAAATACAAACTACAGTCAGGATCAGATCTTCTCCCCCCCCCCGCGTCTCGGTCTCAATTCTCTCTGAACAGCTACACTAGCTGCGCTCACTCCCTCCTCCCCACTTCCCCCTCCAGATTCTGAATCTTCTTCTTGCTGGAACTCTTGATGATTAAGCACAAAATCCCTCAGCTATACTTCCGATGTTATCTTGTAGGCTTGGTCTTTATATCTAAACCAGATGCCTTCCGGAAATAACCATTTATATTTTATATCACGCTTTCTCGGAAGAGCTGCAAACCTTTTGTATTTGAATCTTCTTTTCCGAGCTAAAAATGGAACGTCCTTCAGTATCTTAACCTTGTTACCAAGAAAGTCCAAGTCCACATTAATCGAATTGTATAAGATGGTGTCCCGAGTCTTCTTAGATGAAAAATCAACAATAATCTCGCGAGGCAGCTGACGCTTCGTTGCATATTTTGAAGATGTCCGATGGACTTCCAGAATATCGCTTTTTACCTCTTCTTTAGTTGCCTTTGTGAATGACGCCAAAAGTTCCAACACCAAATCCTTTAAATTTTCACTTTCCCCCTCCTTCACATTCTGTAAACGCAATACTGTCTGAGCACGATCCACCTGTAGTCCTATCAATTGATTCTCCAAAAGCTTTACTTCTTTATTTGTAGCTCTCATGAGTGTTGCATTTTCCCGGGCAGATTTCTCTGCTTTGAGCGCTACATCTTTAATGGTTTTCACTTCGTTTTCAACTGAACCAACCCTTTGTCCAATTTCATTTAGCCTATCAACAAAGGGCTTCATAGCTTCAACGACCAACCATTTAACCACCTCTTCAAGAGTCTCTTCCTTCCCCAGCAACGCAGCCGAAACCGATTTGTCCACTGCGGGGCTCTGCTTTTTCGTCGCCATTTTAGGGGGGGGGAGTCCGCCAACTAGGTTCCAAAACTCAATGAAGGGGAAGATTTCCGAACCTTCTTTAGCTTCAACTCCCACCAATCCTTCACATACGCTTAGAATAACAGAAGGGATCCGCTTACTTACAGGCTTTCACCTTAAATCTGCTTGTTGCCGTTCTCCATGGCCCGGCAGCACGCGATGTGCTGCACAAGTCTGCTGGCCTCCATAGGAGCAAACGGGCAATTTACCCCCTGGATCAACTTCAGGGGGCTCTTCCTGCAGCGCTCCGGACCCTGACCCCCTAACTGGGAGTCCTGGGGGTTAACCCTTGCAGGTCAACCTCCCGGTCAGGCTGCTCGGCCGCTTCCTCCCGGACCTGCGGAGAGGAGCGTCCGACATGGCCGGGAAAACAAAACCGAATCCCACAGGCCTTTCTTTGTGGAAGCCCTCTTTCCTTTTGCTCTGCTTATAAGGGCTCGTTCTCATTTGTATCTGAGAAAGTGAGCTTTGATTCATGAACGTTTATACCTAGAAAATTATGTTGGACTTCAAGGTGCTACTGGACTCAAAGTCTGTTCAACTATTATAGATTAACTAACAAACCCTCCTGAAAATACCAAGGAGCTTTCCGCAAGGTGCTTGCAAGCAAAAACAAGTCCTTCAGGGAGCTCAGAATGCTATACCTATACCTCCATTCTATCACATCACTGTGATGTGGGCTTAGAGATTGTAACTGTCTTCAAGGTCATCCAGTGAACTTTGTGGAAGAGTGGAGATCTGAAACCAAATCTCAAACCAGGCACACCACAATGATGCTCCAAAGTGACAGCTATTTCATATGCTTTGAAGTTCCCTCCCATGAAGAAAAGCATCAACAAAACAAAAATTAAAAGTGAATAACTCAAGCAAACGAGCCTTAATCTGGACTACTTGTTACATTAGATGCAAAGCATTTATATATATGCAGCATATCATTCAGGAATTAAGTGTATAGAAAATATTCTTTAAAAAGTTTACCCATTTCATATATTGGCAGTACTGAGTCCGTGAGCCTTTATTCCAAAGGACAGTTGGTGGATTCATAGTAGAGAATAAAACTCACATAATAAATAAAGCAAATGAGTTAAGACGCTACAAATAAAGTGATTCCATTACAACGAAATCAAATCTTACATGAAACATTCATGTACAAACATATATTATAGCCTCAAACACTGTCTCTCCCTTTCTCATACACTCACAGTCAAAGAAGCAACATATACACCCATATATGAAAAAACCCAGTCTGTAACATCCTTCATACTTGAAGATAAACACACAAATACACACACAACTTGTGTGTTTTTGCTAGTGGCTGTTTTCTATTCTGTACAGCACTCAGTTTTCCCTTGGAAACTTATTCTTGCCTGGGGGAAGTAGATAGTGAGCTCAGGTGGGCTAGATTGATGTAAGGTAGCACCTTAGCTTGGACCAAGCAGGCACTAGGTTTCAAGAAATGCCCTCCTGTTAACTAATTTAAGGCATTGTATTCATTTATCTCTTTGTGTTCTAGAGTTTTAAACATATCAAATTAGTTAAAAATAATATAGATTATCTGATCAAAAAGTTATTTCCAATGAGATGTAAAATATGCAAGAAATGAATATCTAATATGAATAACAAAACACTGTATGAATATTAATATAGCAACTTTTTCAGACACAGGTTAGATAATTAGGAAGTTGCATCACAGTCCCAGTGAGTGCGACTTTAGGTAGACATCTCTTTCTCTTCTACATAAAGACAAAAACATATGCTACTGTTTAATATGAGCAATGAATTAATTAACAGTTATAGTGGTAATGAAGAAGAGAATTGAGACACAGACAAATTGAGTCTGATTGGGCCAGTACAGGCTCTTCAAGTGATTAATTGCAAGAATAGAGCATTAGCAAAAGAAGAGTCTCTAAAAGCAGAGTTTCTAATTCTTTGCTGCAGAGAAGACCTTTTGAAAAGGAATTGTAGTGCAGGGAATAGGGCCTCATTAAGAGGTTAAGAAGAGGAGGCCTTAAATGCTTTTCCCCGTAGATATTTCATTAGGGTGAGACAGGAACATTCTCCAAGTAATTTCCAGAAGGGTCATGATGAACACCGTGAAAGTGGAATACTTTGGCCTTGTCATCGGCTGTATGTCGTGAAAATAATGGTGCAGCATAAGACAATTTGCATGAGTATATTCCTGAAGATTATTGTACTGTACTAGTTTTAGGTTATTCAGCTCAAATCTCTCGCCAAGATTATCCTCTTAACATTTAGGGGTGTTGTCAGCTTCATAACATCACAGTACAGAATGTGCATTGGGTTGGATCTTATGCTCCTCTATGCTCCAGCTTTCTACCTGCGCAAGGGTTCTTCTACTGGCAGGACAAATACAGCAGCAGAAAGGCTTCACTGTTTGCAAAATGGACCATAGGATCCAATCTACTGGGAAACATAATTTTATCATATAATATAACCATAAAAATAGAATCGAACTTGAAGACTATTAAGCACATCTACACGTTTATAACAAAGTAGCTCAGCTCACTGGGGGTGGTGTTAACAGAGCTCTGGCAATTTATTTCATATTTAATTTTGGGAGAATCTCAAGGCTGAAGTGCTGGTTTTATAAACCTTTAAACTTTGGGGAGTTTGCATACTGTTACATTGTCCTTTTCCGTGTCCAGTTGAAATCCTTATAGTCATACAGAAGTCCAAAGTATGTGGTATTTAATAAAATAAGGCAGTTCAAAATGAAGAGAAATGCTCAGTTGAATATAATCTGGCCAGTCCATTACACTACCTGGAATTGGAGAATATCTGAACCGAGGAACATTTTTTAAATTGTCAGATTACCCAGTGAGAACATATGCATGGTTCCTTCCTTCGAAGAAACAATTGGCCAACATGACTGAATGGAATTCTTGTTTACAGAGGCAGTAAACCTCTGAACACCAGGATTTTTTTCTTCTTTTTTTGAAGGGTGGGGAGCAACAGGAGAGGGCTTTGGCAGTCATACCCTATTTATAGGCCTTGGGGGGGGGTGTATCTGGATGACTTCTGTGACAGGATGCTGAAGTAGATGCAGTGTTGGGCTGACCCAGCTGGGCTCTTCTTAAGAAAAAATGCAAGTGAATTTAGTTTGCCAAGGAGTTGAAATTGTAATGTGCCATGAGAATATTTCTCATGCTGTCTTTTCAAGATTATTCATTTTTCTGTTCCTGGTTTTTAAATTCTTCTGATCTACCATAAACCTTCAAGTGAAAGTGGGATTATACAACCAAACAAATGCATAACAGTTATTGTTAATGAAATATAAACTGGATTGATATTTCCTGCAACAAGAGAATTCAGACAGCTTTTATAAAAGTAATGTAAGGAATGATTTGCAATCATCCATCACACCAAGACCTTTGAAATTGCTTTTGCACTTTAATTCCACCTCAGTTGCATGTAGAAATTAAAAATCCACTTCTAGGCATCCCTGTTATTCTTCACAGGGTCCCAGAGGTGTACCAATGAAACCAGTTTTTAAAGCTTATTAAATGTATTAAAGGAAATATATCCCAGACACACATCCCAATTAAGGGCTACATTTTGTATTCATTTACACCCATGCATCCCAAATGAGAGTTATGAGATTTTATGGATGAGATGGGGGAAAGTATTTGGACTACATTTATTGATGAGAATATGATAACCACATAATTTGCTTTAAATGCCATTAAATATAAATTCTTCTAGTAGACTTTTAGTGGGAGTAGAGACAGGGAAGAGTGGACTTTTATTACCATATATTGTTTCTGGGAGGCTTGTGGTCAGATATTTTATGGAGATATCTCAAAAGTGCAAAACGAGGTGGGATAAATTCAGAGTAGTCCGTATCTAATACAGATAGCCTAAAAAGGTTATTTAACTGTATTCAATCTTTTTTTTAAAAAACTATTTTATTTGTTCTTGTCAATCATTCCTGTCAAGAAACTGGCCTATCCTAGTTTTTTGGCTTTTTTCAAACCTTTGCTTCAAGTTTCTATGCTTAGTTAAGCATAGAAGTCCTATCTCTGGAAAAATGCAGTCACCATGACTTTGCAGTTTTCAGAGGCAGAACTGAAGCATGCAGTTGGAAAATGAGATCATAGCTTCAAGGCCAAGCCAAGAAAGAGTTTTTGCACTTACATTTCAACATTAGTACAAGGGACCTCTGCCATCTGCAGAGGTATGTACAACACCCCTGACTGGTTGAGCAGGATCAGGGCTGCTGCAAGCAGCGTGGAATAAAGCAAGAGTCTTCATTTTAGTTCTTACCTCTGTTCTTTGTGGTTGCTTGTGGATACTTGCTGCTCTTCTCTTTTTGTGCTCTGGACTAGAGATGGGCACGAACAGCAATATGAACTGAAAAAACCCACGAACAGCCCAATCTGCTGTTTGTGAACAAGCTGTTCGTGAGGCCCCATTCTAAACGAACAGGTGGTCATTGCAAGCTTAGTTCATTGCTGTTTGTCCAGCAAGACAGTCTGGCACCTGCAAACAATTACCATGGCAACTCAGGCAGGGATTGTCTGAACTCTGTCTGAACTCCTGCTGTTGCCCTGGAAACCCCAATCTAAGCCCAATTTAGCTTGATAGGCAGGTCTTCCTTCCAAGTGTGGACTGGCACTCCAATTTTTTTACAAGAGGAAAAGACCAGGGGGAGGGGGGCTCCCAGCTCTGGCTTTCAGGGAGAGGCAGCTGCTGTTAGAGAGACAGGGTGAGCACATTGGAGATTGAATTTTTTTTGTGTGTGGTAGGATAGGGATCTACCTTTTCAGTTTTCAGGGCTGCTGCCAGGCTCTGGGGCCAAGCTATTATTTATTATTGGTACGTTTCCTGCTGCCTGCTCAGGTAGGGTTTCTGGGAGTGGTGCAGTAAGGATCTTGATGGCTGGAGGAGAGCCTGTTGGCCCCCACGAACAACGAACAACGAACATGTTTGTGACAGGATCATGTTTGTCAGTGTTCATTGTTCATTGTTTGTGGATGGCAACGAACAACGAACACCATGTTCATTTTTTTTTCTTCTGTTCGTGCCCATGTCTACTCTGGACCTGGTTACCAGGATCGGTGTCAGCCCAGGGCTCTTGCTCTTTAGATTTTGGACTTTGAAGTTTTACCAAGATTTTGTGTTCTAGCTTGCCAACATAATATCAAAGCCTTTGTAGTATTTTTCGGTTAGTTATTTAGTTTTACTATTGTCTTTTCCTGTTTGCACACTTCTGTAATTGTATTCTTTTGTACTTTTAAAAATAAATTATACTTCTGTGGTGTTATTTGGGGTTTAAGGGCTTCAGTCTGACTCCAGTACTTTTGCCCATTATTTTGTGGGACTCAGCCTGCAACTGTCCTACCTTGCAGGGATCACTTTCTGATTAAAATCTAGTATGGCTGGAGACTTGTCTCTTACAGTGCAATCCTATGGAGAGTTACTCCAGTCTAAGCATTGTTAGTCTCACAGCAAAGCGTTAGTCAGAGAGACTGGTGGTGGCATGTTACCCTAAGAAGTGAGGATTCATTCTGCAGCTTTGAGTATTTTGGTCTTTGACCCCAATTCTGGACTCTCTGTGGGGCAGGGGACTATGCCAATTCGTATACTTTTGCACTCACTGACAGAACACTGAAGAAGGAACAGGTAGAAGGGTAGAATGTTAAAGTTTTTTTAAAGTTTTTTTTAAAAAACAGTACTGCAAATTTCAAAGAAAATGTGTTGCTACATGGACCAGGATTCTGATCTAGCTGATCTAACTTCAGGTTATAGCTAATGTTCTCATAGGTAAAATGGTTTTAAAATGGTGAGTTTAAAACATTAACATAAGTAGAACACCTGAATCATATCAAAGTCTGTCTAATATATCATTCCATTTCCCACAATGGTCAACCAGATGCTCCTGACAAGCCTACAAACAAGACACAGAAGCTGAGACCAAATTCAGAGGTATACTGCCTTTGAACATGGAAGTTTCATGTAGCCATTCTATTAAACGCCACTGATTGACACCCCTTTCCCGTCCTTGAATTCTTCTAATCCTCTTCTAAAACTATCTAAACTGATGTCTGTCACCACAATTTGTATCCACGAAGTAGATAACTTAACACAGCATGAATCTTTCCATCCAGGGTGTATCTAAACTTTTCTGCAGATTTGAATAGATGTAGAATATACACAAATGATAACTAACAGTGCAGTCCTGTACAGAGTTACATCAGTCTAAGCCCACTGATTTCATTGACTTTAGACTAGAAGAACTCTGCGCAAGATTGTGTTGTAAAATCTCTAGGCTGAAAGTATTATTCCAAATAGTAAATAAATCTATGTCACTTTAATGGCTTCTAAATATATTGTGGCATGAACATTCATAGGTTAGTATCTATCTTATGAGATCTAGAATGTTACAAAGCCACAATTTAAAAAGCTGTCAGGATAGCCTGTCTCATATGTCTAACACACTGGTAAGTTTAATAATTTCTAAACCAAAGAGGGATGAATAGCACTGAACAGGCAATGTTAGCCATAAAAGTCCATATTTAAATGAGTGCTGGTACTGAAAACAAGCCTATCTCATAGTGGGGTATCTAGCAGCACTTTTCAGCCTTTGCAGATGTCTTTCTAGCAGTTGATGCAATTGCATTTCACAACTGAAAAGGTACATTTGAGGTTTTAGGAGCCCTTTAAACAAAGTGCATTCTGAAAAAAATGGAAGAATGTATAAATGTGCAAATATTTAAACATAAGAAGTGCACATTACTTTCCATTAGCCCTCTTGTTTCCTTTCAGACCGCTCTGTATCTATCTGAACAGTGAAGGCCTACTCTAGATACTCTTAATCATGTCAAATAATGATGTGAATGAATCTACTGACTTCAAAGCAGAGCATTATAGAATAAGATGTTATTGTACAGGAGTAAGATCAGAGAATCTAGCCCTTTACATTAGCAACCCATTCCCTTTTGATCATGCAGTTCTAACACTCTTCTGCAAAATGATGCTACATAAAGAACGGTTCCTTAAAATGTAACAAAATGGCAGCTAAAAGTCTAGTAAATGTTATTCCTTGGCTTCTCTACCAACAAAATAGCAACTGCAGGAAGATGTACATAATTCCATTTGCCTGTCATTTCCATTGTCTTAAATACTGAGAAGCAAATGGTTACTTATTTAATATGCACTTAACATTAGAGTGGTTTTATGAATTCAGATTTTGGGGGAAGGAATACATATTTCCATGTTCCTCATGCCATCCAAAATCAAGGCTTATGCAGTTCCTCTAAATGGATATTTGTGAATGATCTCCTCACCTTCCCAGTCGACTTGCTTAAGGGGCATGAACCTCCATGTAGCAATGAGTGGATTTCCCTGTTCTAGATTTTTGCTCTGTACTGCTTTCCATTCCTCTTGCATTCTGGTTTAACGTGGTGTTTTCCAAAATTCCAGAACTACATTACGTGCTGCAGCTTTTAGTGTTTCTCGTTCACTTGCCTCTTTCTCCTTCCTGTACATTCTCAATGATAACACATGCCCAAATATGTGTGTTTGATTCCACTCCCCCCCCCCAGTCAGAATAAGAGGCAGACACAAGGCTTGGGTACTAATGGGCCACTTTTATTTGACAACAACATAAACTCTAACATGGCAAGGGCCTAACTAATAGTACCTCTGCCTTTACCTGTCTGGGAGAGCCCCACTGCCCTGGGTGCAAGCCGTTCATGCTCATGGCTGGGATCTGGCCGGCCAGGCAAATGGTTTCCCCTCTAAGCCTATAGCAGCCCAGCTGTAAAGCAGGAGGGCCTAACTTGTACAGGGGAACCATGCAGCAGTCTGTCATCTCAGCTGGCAGCCATCAAAAAATACCAGTAATCCTGGCAGACCCCAATCCCGCCCCCCCACGCAATGGGGATGTGCCAAGGGTGCTCACCAATCCGCTGACTTTTCCCACATTCTATCTTGCCTCTAAAAACTTATTTGCAGCTCCACCTTAAGCCAATTACTACGACTCATGCACAAGGTAGATGAAAAAACACCTCTCCCCAACAGCCAATAGGGAAAGGGGGGGGTTTCCTACCTGGCCCTGGCAACCAGTGACTGGCTAAACCTGCACTGCTACAGGGTAGGAAGTTGGGCCAAGCACAAGGCAATTGCTGAATGGCCAGGGAGTGGAGCTGCCTTTTAAGGCATCCAGCTCTGCCCCACCTCCTGAGTGCCAGAATGGCTGGAGGTATGCCCTGCCACTTTCCCCTTCTGGGACAGCAAAGGTAGCCCAAGCAGCCCAAGCAGCTGCGTCTGTGGGCTGGGAGGGCTGGATTTTGCATATGATTTCTTGAAGTTAGTTATTTTGCAAGATGTTCGCCTATGTTTTGGCAAAAAAACATGTTTGGTGATACAGAGATAATATTATAGAGTTTGAAAGTGGATTGTATATTTATAAGAGACTATATAAGGGAAATTTAAAGAGAAATAAACACCAAAAAGTTAAAGAAGTGCTAACCAAACAAAAAAAGTTTGGCAATCATGGGATGAAACTTGAAACTGAGCTTCTCAGCCAGGACTAGGGAGAAGAGAGAGACACACAGAACTTTTCTATTGAAATTAATGTTAGGAGAGACATGAAGCATGCCAGAAGAGGAGTTGGTTAACTTCCCTAAAAATCTCTAAAGTAAAACCTGCCACTTCTTTGACAGCTGTGTAGAGATCAAGTTTGTACAACTCCAGCATGTAATTAATTACAACCTTCCTTCCTTCGAAAAATTTGTATGCTACCTCTGAAGTCCAGGTCAATGTGACTGGCTCACAACTAAAACAGTAAAAATAGAATGAAGCAAATAACAGTAACAACAATGCAAAACAAATCATATTTGTAAGAACAAACAAAAACAACTTCAATAAAAACAGCCAATAAAAACAAGCCAGGGTATAAAAACTGGTACCTTCCCTCCTATAGTTTAAACCCATTGTTTCAAGTCTTATTCTATGTTGCCAACAGGAACAGCTCTCTTCCCTCCTCTAAGCGACAGCCTTCTAAATACATAAAGAGAACAACCTCCTCCTCTCCAAACTGAACATTCCCAGGTCCCTTAGTCTTTCCTCATAGGTCTTGGTCTCCAGGTCCCTGATCATCCTGGTTGCTCTCCTCTGCACATCTGTTTTAAAGTGAGGTCTCCAGAATTGTATGCAATACTATAGGTGAGGCTTGACCAACATATAGAATGAGACAATGACACCTTGTGATTTGGATGTGATACCTTTGTTGATACATTTGCCTTTTTTGCTGCTGCATCATACTGACCACTCAGATTAGCTTCCCATCTACCCGTATACCAAGATCTTGTTCACACACACTGCTACCCAGAAGTGTATCCGTCATCCAGTATGCATGCTTTGCATTTTTGTTACCGTAGTGGCACTTATACACGTTAAATTGCATCCTATTCAAATCTGCTCACTTTTCCATTGTGTTCAGATCTCATTGAATTCTATCCTAGAATTTGAATTCTATTCAAGGGTGTGTGCTACTCCTCCTAGTTTTGTATCAACTGCAAATTTAATGAGTAATCCCTTCACACCCTCATCCAGATCAGTTATAAAAATATTAAAAAGCACTGGGCTGAGGGATTCGGTTTCGTTTTCCCGGCCATGTTGGACGCTCCTCTCCGCAGGTCCGGGAGGAAACGTCCAAGCAGCCTGACCGGGCGGTTGGCCTGTGAGGGTTAACCCCCAGGACTCCCAGTGAGGGGGTCAGGGTCCGGAGCGCGGCGGGAAGAACCCCCTGAAAGCAATGCAGGGGGTAAATTGCCCATTTGCTCCAACGGAGGCCGGCAGACTTGCGCAGCACATCGCGTGCCGCTGGGCCATGGAGAACGGCAATAAGCAGATTTAAGGTGAAAACCTGTAAGTAAGCGAATCCCTTCTGATTTCTAAGCGTATGCGAAGGATTGGTGGGAGTTGAAGCTAAGAAGGCGCGGATTTCTTCCCCTTCACGGAGTTTCGGAACTTAGCTGGTGCCCCCCCCCTAAGATGGCAACGAAAAAGCAGAGCCCTGCGATGAGTAAATCGGTGATGGCGATGTTACAGGGGAAGGGGGAAACCCTGGAAGAGATGGTCAGATGAGCAGTCTCTGAAGCTATGCAGCCCTTTGTAGCGAAGTTAAATGAAATGGGGCAAAAGGTTGATTCAGTGGAAAGCGAAGTGAAAACCATTAAAGAAACAGCGTCTGGAGCAGAGCAGTCTGCACGTGAAAACGTAGTACTCATGAAAGCAACAAGTAAAGAAGTGAAGCTCTTGGAGAATCAAATAATAGGATTACAAGTGGACCGTGCTCAAACGGTACTGCATCTTCAGAATGTAAAAGAGGAGCAAAGTGAAAATTTAAAAGATTTGGTATCGGAACTTTTGGCGTCATTCGCAAAGGCAACTAAAGAAGAGTTAAAACGCGATATTCTGGAAGTCCATCAGACATCTTCAAAATATGCAATGAAGCATCAGCTGCCTCGCAAGATTATTACTGACTTTTCATCTAAGAAGACTCGGGACACCATCTTATATAATTCGTATAATGTGGACTTGGACTATCTGGGCAATAAGGTTAAGATATTGAAGGACGTTCCATTTTTGGCTCGTAAAAGAAGATTTAAATATAAAAGACTTGCGGCTTTCCTGAGAAAATGTGAAGTAAAATACAAATGGTTGTTTCCAGAAGGCATCTGGTTCAGATACAAGGATCAAACCTACAAGATAACATCGGAAGTACAGCTGAGAGACTTTTTGTTTAACCATCATGAGTTTCAGCAAGAAGAAAATCCAAAGTCTGAAGGGGAGAGTCGGGGGGAGGAGGGAACGAGCGCAGCTATTGTAGCTGTGCAGAGAGAACTGAGACCGAGACGCGGGCGGGGGGGAGAAGACCTGATCCTGAATGTAGTCTGTATTTTATAAGATCTACCAATCTGATAGCATATTAGAAAGTTAACTTTAAAGAAAAATTGCAGTATGAAGGGAATACAAGACATGTAGATGTAGTGTGTGTTTTCTGTTTATATGTTGCTCTTCCCTTTTCCCCAGTCCCCTTTTTTCCTTTATATTTTTGTAGTTTTTTGTAGTTTTCTATGTTAGAAATTAAAAATTAAAAAAAAATTATTAAAAAAAAAGCACTGGGCTGAGAACCAAGCCCTGTGGTACTTCACAGGACATCTTCTTCCAATCAGACATGGGCCATTTCCACACACGTTGAATAATGCACTTTCAATGCACTTTCATAATCCTTTAGAAGTGGATTTTTTGTTCCACACATGGAAAATCAGTTTCAAATCTTCAATAAAGAATATTGAAAGTGGATTATCCAACGTGTGTGGAAGCAGCCATGATGCCATTGACAACTACTCTTTGAGTGTGGTTATCCAGCTAGTTCTCTATCCATCTGACAATCCTAGAGTCCAGTCCACAGTACACCAGTTAACGAACGTAGCTAAATTCCTTGGTAAGAACGTAAGTGTGAATCACACATCTGTGCAGCAAAGAACATGGATTATAACCTTCAGGTCAATTCAATTCTATGATTCAATGATTTGGGCAATGTGAAATAGACAACACTAAAAAGATGAGTAGTAGGCAAAATATTTTGACATTGTACAGATATGAGGCATTATAGAGGATGGTGTAGGCTTAACACTGGAGTACAAATTGGAGTTTTCTCTGTGAGTTAGATCACTTTTAATACTTTGATATCAACAGAATGCATGAAACATACCTGATCAAGCTGCAAGACAAACTGTAATAGACTTATATTTGGATGGCTTTAAGTCAGAATTTGTGGCATCTGATCAACAACTGGAGGCTATAAAACTGAGAAATATAAAATATTCACATTGTGTATTATGGGGACTCCAGTAACATGGAATAAATTTTGGCAAGGTAAGTGTTTATAGGAATGAACACTGGGGATGAAGTCCTGAAAGATTTAAGGGAAGAAACTTACCTAATTAGCCAGCTGGAAGTGGTGCTACATATCAAACTCAAGTAACAATCTGGCTCGGTTAACCATAAAAAATCCCATAGGAAAGAAAGCAGAAATATTTGGTGTGTTCATGATGGGAAAACAAACTCTGAATAAAAAAGACCAAGCTAAAAAAAGTTCATATGTGATCATAAAGAGGCTGAGAGATGAAGGTTGATGGGACCATATTCTTTTTTGCACAATATTCACAGGTAATGTGGAAAAGAATGAACTTCAACAAGGGGAGGACCAGAGAATTAGAATGGCAAAGGATGAAAGTGTTAGAGTGGTCCACTCTGTGCTCCTGATAAGGATGAAAGCCACTGCTCAGAAGTCAAAGGTGAGAGCTGCTTTTGCGCAGTGGTGAAGTGGGTGGACTGCTGGTTCAAATCCCACTACTGCCATGAGCTGAGCAGGTGGCCTTGGGGAAGTCACTCCTCCCAGCCTCAGCTCCCCAGCTGTATTGTGGGGATAACAATGACACTAACTTTGGTCACTGCTCTAAGTGGGGTGCTAATCTGTCTAGAAGAGCAGTATATAATCATACTGTTATTATTGTTATCTCAGTCCTTTTAGCCCTTGCATTAAAAAAAAATAAGGAATAAGTATTTTCCGCTGCTCAAGATTTATGAATCATGGAATAAATTTCTAATCATGGAATAAAGCTTCTAAGGGAATAAAAGGAAACGAAAAGAAAGGAAAGAAGTCAAAGGACACAGAACAGCTCGGTACTCTACTGATCCTGACCAGCCTCTCTTTTGCTTCATTTGCTTATATGTTTTATAAAAAAAAGTCCTGTTCTTCACTTTTCACTTTCAATTGGCTGTGGCTGTTTTTCTTTAAATACTCATTTAAATATTTTTTACTCTTATTGGGAGTAGAATTACTTTTTCCAAAATTCTGGTTTTAAATATAGTAATTGATTCCTCTTATTCTCTTTCAAAAGAAGAATGTCTCTTTATTTTCTAATTTCTCTTTGTATTTTTCTGTTATGCTACAGAGTTGTGCTGTATATGGCCTTTTGTATCTTCAGCCTTTGCCTTATTTAATGTTGCACACCACAGGGTGGTGCTCTAGCAGGAGGACAGGAAGGTTTGCAAAGTCATCGTTTGTCTCTGATCACCTGAAGAGTGAAATTCTGAAAATTTGGCAAACTTCCATTCCTGGCCATGTTCTCTTCAAATTTCTTTTTTGATTAAAATTGAACTGATTCAAAACAGACCCCATATTTGCAGAAAGGGCAAAAGAAATGGACAGTTGGATTTCAGGGGAAAATTGGGTAATGCTTCCCTTTCTGTGGTCCCTCAACCACTGGTATTCAGAGTTACAATATATTCCATGTAGCCATCATGGATAAAAATCACTGGACTTTTCCTCCATCAATTTGTATAATCTCATTTCGAGCCACTAAGCTAGCAGCCACCTCCATTCTGTTGCAGTGATGTTAAAAAATTTCCAAAAGAAGTCTGTCCTAAATCTACTGTCCATCAATAAACATTTTTATCTATAAATTTAAACCTGTAAGTAAAATATTAGTTTTTTTAAAAAATATATTGTTACACTCCCCTTTCAGAGGTTCAGGCCTTCATACCCTTCTGGAGCACACCTGCCACCTTGGAGAGAGAGTCCTAGACTGCAATTTGTTTTAACCACACATCAGCAGATCTTGTTTTCATCCATTCTTTCACCATTGCAGCTTACCTATCCCATAAAATTGCAATTTTGGTGCTTCTGAATTACTGTGTTCTTCCAACAAGTTACTGATAATCACTTTGGAGCTCCATGCACAGATTCTATAGTCAATAAAATCAGAGATGATCCTTGCATAACAGTCAACTGAAACTTCAGATCTCAGGATCTTTCATAAAGGTCACAGCAACATAAAATACAGCCACAAGGATGGATGTTCTCTCTACAGAACCTCATGATTGAAGATATATCATAAATTCAGAGCAGAGAACACTTAATAGGAAAGAGAGAGAGAGAGTTGGTTGCAGGAATGAGTCTGTAATGAACACATACATATTACGTTTAGAACAATAAATTAATTATTTTATAAGATTTGTGAGTAGAGATGGGCATGAACTGGGAAAATGGCAGTTTGTTGCAGTTCGTGGGTCATAGCATTTCATGAACCACGAACCATGAACCACCACAAACTTGCTCCAGTTTGCGAAACGTTTGATTTGTGAAAATGTCACTTCCAGGGCAGCAGAAAGACTGCAGAATAAGGGTGTGTGCTTCGGTTTCCCCCTTTCAAATGCCTGCTGCTTTTCAGCTGATGGGAGGGGGCTCTTCCATCAGCTGAAAAAAGCTGCCGGCATTTGAAAGCAACAACACTTTTCTTGTGCAGCAGCAAAAACGCCCACCTTTTTCAGCTGAAGAGAGGTGGAGGAGGGGGGTCCCCTCCTCTTGCAGTTTTCAAACGCTGGCAGCTTTTTTCAACTGCTCTCAAATGTGGCAGCTTTTTTCTCCTCAGCTGGGAAAAGCTGCCAGCATTTAAGTAGCAACACTTTTCCTGCATGCAAGAAAAGTGTTGCTGCTTTCAAACGCCCCCTCCACTTTTTTCAGTTGATGGGGGATCCTCCTCCCTTCAGCTGAGAAGTGGCCAGGTGCACACTTCTACTGTAAAAGGCCCTTTCCCAGTTGTCTAGGAAACTGATTGATTGGTACCAGGCTGTCTGCAGTGATGAACCAAAAAAGGAGCCAAACAAACTGGTCTAACATTCATCGCTATTCATCAGAAATGGGCCCAGTTCATGATGAACTTTGGTTCATATTATGGTTCATAGCCATCTCTATTTGTAAACATTCAAAAATATTAAAAGTCTCCTCCCCCACTGATCATGATTTATGATTGAATTGCAATTTGAACTGGATGATCAATCATGCATGTCAATTAGGGGTGTGCAAAATGAAACAAACAAGATGAAAATATACCTGGAAATCACTGTTTTATTTTGTTAAAGCAGCTTCTGGAATGGTGAACCAAATCCAGGAAACTACATTGTAATGGCACAGTTCCACCCCAAAGTTTGTGTGCTTTTTTTTGGTTTTCTACTACGTTCTGGGCTTGCATGACAGCATCTTGTGTTCCCAAACAACATTCAATAATCAGCTCCAAGGGGAGAGAGCCCTTACGTTATTAATTAACTCTGTTGGTGGGAAGGGGGAAAGAGCACGATGTGCGTCAGTGCAACTTTTTTTTCTGTTGCTATATGGACAATAGCATTATCTTGAAACTGATCAGGTCCTTACAAGGGGGAGTCGCTTCCCTGCCTATCAACTCTGGAAATGTTTGGAAGAGGGAATGTGTAGACTTTAATCGTAGGCTGCAGTTCTAAAGACATTTCCTTGGGAGTAAGCAAAAAGAAACATGGCAACAAAGGTAATAATTTGTTGGCACTGTAGAAAAAAAAAGGGAACATAAAGAAGGATTTTTAATGCTGCTGCCTCAGCCCTACTACCCCTTTGTCAGCCAGTTTCTCACCTTAATGTACACCTGCCAACACTCACCTTCTTCAGGGTCTGTTGTTGTGTGTGCATGTAGTGTAACTGAGGGAAAAGATGGTAAATAAATGGTTTAGAGGGAGAACAGTGTTCTGTGTGGTTTTGATGCCCCAAATAGCCTTGAAGCTCACATTGCAACCAATGGGGCCAAAACTCATGATAATGAAAAAAAATCCCAGGTGGATTAGAACCAAGCTGATAACACCCCAGCCGGGGGGCGGGGGCGGGGGGGACCCAGTAATGGTACATGGTTCAGAATTCCCAGATCCAAAACTGAATTTTTTTCAGTGTACACCACTACTGTCAATCACTCATCTATTCAATCACAAATTACAAGCAGCACATTTGAAAAGTTCAAAAGATGTTTGCTTGTTTCTACATGCTCAAACATGAACCACAAATGCTTTGTTCATGCACATATTTAATATTATTTTATCAGTCTTTATTACTCCATCTTGGTTATATATTAACAATCAATACAATAAAAAGGTATTACAATTCTGACAGGAATGGGAGAGAGGGAAGCTGCATGGATTGTCTTTGCATTTTACCCTTGTCCATTATGTCTAGCTACCTTAATGTTCATTCATGGGAGTATTCTGGTCCAGAGTGTAAACAGCTTGCATATGCACATTTTCACACTGTTTTCCTTCTAGCTGTCCCCTGTTCTTCTTCTGCGAAATGCATGTTGTTGTTAATGATTACAAAAAGAGATGATTTGGTCCTGTGGTAGAGAGAGGAAACTCTGTAGCTCATCTCTTTATTTTAACCTCATTCATTTACATAATGCCTGCCTCCCAAAGCTGAGTATGTTCATTGGATCACAAATAATTAATGCATTCTTGCCACCTAGGAGCCATAGTTCAATCTGTAAAGTTGAAGCATTCAGAAGTACAATGAATACCACTGATTACTAAATGCCATCAACTGTTCAGGAGCAAAAGCAGTCATATATTCAAAATGTAGCTGTTTTTAAATGAAAAATGGCCTGCCCATGGAGGAATGGGATATATGTATTCTAAGCAAGCCAGTAATTATGAACATGCATCAAAAATACCTACCTAGTCAACTAACATGATGCAAAATTACTTTGAACCGCTCTTCAATTTGAATTGCAAGCGACTCATTAATGTGATGATGGGAGATGCTCAACTTGATCAAAAACAGGCATTGTTTGCAAGGGGGGGTTCCATTTTCAAATACCTTGCTAAAGAATGTGCAGGAATGGAGGAGCAAAGTGCTCCTCTACAACCTGCCAGTTTTCCCTTACAAGTACGCCCACATTATTGTGCTGAGAACTCATGAGGTTAGAACCAAGCATTTCTCTTATAATGTCAACTTCTGTCCTAAAAATTAGTGTAAACATTCGCTTTGAATTATTTTCCACTAGTGTACATGTAACTACACGTTTCAAATATAACCAGGTGTGGACAAAGTTGATACTATAGTTCCATGATTCCATACATACCAAAAAGGCAGAATGATTCAATATGTCTCTACCTCATAGTTTGAAACTGACAGCTACTGCTTCTCATCTTTAAAATTATGTCCAGGAAGGTGATTTGCAAAAGACAAGTGGCAGGTTAGAATACATCTTATCTCTGTAACTTTCCCACCTGCAACAAGCTTTGCTGGGGTTCTTTCCTGTGTTTCTAGTGAAAACACAAATTTAGGGGTAGGGAAGTAGAAGTGTAAAAGCAGACGCAAACTTACTGCTCTCATATGAACCTGCCCAACGATCTTCAGAGGCCCAATAATCTTTTTAGGATGGCCTATTTACAATGGTTAAGTGAGATAACATTGGGAAATGATGTTTTTCCCCTTTTCAGTAAACAAATTGCTTATGAATACCCTCTCAAGTAATACTTGTATGGCAAACACTTCTGTAGGCACCAAGTCAAAATATTTTTATTTACCTTAACTTTAAATGGACTGCTTCTTTTTTGTTTGCTTGCCGTTTTTATACATGCAGATTTTTCTTCCATTTTCATGTGCATTTCATTTTATGTTCATTATTTATGCTCCTAAACTCGTTTTCATTATGTTCATTATTACCCCATTCATCTTTGGTTTTATCTGTGCTATTGTTTTCTCACATTTTCAGATATAACTTGTTTGTTTTTCATGCAATTTGAGTGAAAATCTCCAAGATTATACCTATTTCTCATGGGATTGTGCCTACTGAATGCCAAGCAAGTAAGAGAAGATATCTGTTTTAGAGGCAATGGAAATAAAACTCATGCCTAGCATTATATATTTTTGTTATTCATCCAATTGGGCTGAAAAGTTTGCACCTCTCCCATGAACATCCCTAATTCTAATTTTCAAGTAGGCAGAAATTCTGTGTCTGGGTTGTGGGGCAGTATTGCTGGGGCTCCCAACCCTTGATGGGATACAACTAAAACCTTTGTCAGCAGTGATGAGCCTGGGCATGACCCTGGATGCCACACTTTCAATGGAGGCCCAGGTCACGACCATTACCGGGTCTGCTTGTTTCTTCTTTGACAGGCCAGGCAACTGGCACCCTATCTCTTGCCCTTGGACCTGGCTACAGTAATCCATGCAACAGTCACCTCCAGGCTGGACTACTGCAACTCACTCCACGCTGGGCTGCCCTTGGGCCTGACCCGGAAGTTTCAGCTGGCCCAGAGCTCAGCGGCATGTGTTCTCACTGGAATGTCAATTCGAGTGCAGTCATCCTATGCTGTGCCAGCTGCACTGGCTCCCAGCGGAGTTCCAGATCTGGTTCAAAGTGTTAACCTTCTTATTTAAAGCCCTTAACGGAGTGGGGCCAGTACACCTGTGGGACCACCTCTCCCATTATGTACCCTGCAGGGTGCTGCACTCTGCAGACAAGCAACTCTTGGTAGTCCTCAGCCCAAAGTACATCTATCTGGCCTCGACAGATGCCCTAGCCTGGTGGAATGCTCTCCCGCTGGAGATCCTAGCCCTGCGGGACCTGTTACAGTTCCACAGGGCCTGTAAAATGGAGATGTTCCACTGGGCCTTTGGTTGAGGACCAGCGGGTGATCCCCCCTCCACCTAAGACCACCACCTTTTCTGTGACTGCCCTTGGCCTTCTATTATGCCCATATGTTATGGCCTATATGTGGACCCCTGATTTTTTATCTAAGTAGCCTATGTATAAGGCACCTGGACTATTTTAACGACTGTTTTAAGATTGCTACTGATTTTATAATTTTATGATTAATTTATTGTATGTTATGGATGTTGTGTGAGCCGCCCTGAGCCCATTCATGGGGAAGGCTGGGTACCAACCAACCAACCAACCAACCAACCAACCAACCAACCAACCAACCAACCAACCAACCAACCAACCAACCAACAAACAAACAAACAAACAAACAAACAAACAAAGCACTTTCTTCTAAGATATGTTACCATAATACATTCTAAATCCATACTGATTAACAGAAAAACTTGATCACCCCACTGTTTGGGTTGCAATTTATTCACAAATTTTGAATACGTCCATCAAAATCTTTCTGGATTTTTTCTAGTATTGGCCATTTTGCCCAATACAGAACACAAAGACTTTGCCATGGATGACTCTTTGTCCTATCCATTTGTCCATCAAGCCTCAAATGAGGTGGGGAGAATCTACATTTACCACCACTGTGGGTTTCTTGGTTGTCTGGCGTAGACGTTGAAGAGGCTTCTCTATCTAGTCTTCCAGCCTTGTTTATTTTGTTCCGTTGCTTTGCTTCAGAAATTATTTATGCATTTTTGCTCTGCTTCTTGGAAATTGAAATTCTAGCTAATCAGCTCTGAACATCCACCAGCTTGCAGAATGACACCAACTTACGAATGCCCTAAATATACTGGTGCAACTAACTTATGGCAACCCCAGCAAGGGCAATTGAGAAGCAGAAGTGGTTCACCATTGCCTTTATCTGTAGAGTCTTATTTGGTAGTCTTCCATCCAAGTACCAACCCTGCTTTTCTTCCAAGATCTGACAAGATTAGACTATACCACGCAGCCTTCACTCCTCAACATATACTCTCCAGAGCTTAGAAGGTGTGTGATTTTTCCATGATGACCCTGGTGGGATACATATCGAAGCAAGCCAATGTACTCTTACACAGCCAGCTGCCACAGTAAATGCTGACATTGTACAGATGCAAAACATTAAAAAAAAACATTTGTTTTGAACAGCAAGCAAAACTCTGAGGCGATTAGTAAAAAAAATGGCATTGCAGACAAGGTACTGGAATGTTAACAAGTGTTTTATCAATTGCTAGTAGTCCTACTCATACATTCATAAGAAGCATATGCATGTAGACTCTCTCTGGTGTGATTGGAAATTTCTTTAATAAAGCAAAGTTGTCAGTCACAGGGAGGGAACCTATAAGCAGATACTTCTTACTTCATGCTTGCAAGCTGCTTATAGGATTTACACAGAGGGGTGGCACCAGCATGGTCATGCTTGTTCCCTCTCTGCATATTGATTTCAATTCTGAATAGAGGACTACTGTTGAGAAGGGAAGGCAAAGCACTTATAAACTGAGAAGGTGCACAATCACAAAGGTGTTCCAATCTGCGCGCACACTTGTGTTTCCTACAGTTTTGGTAATCAGGGAAGGCTTGTGCCCATTTGGACTGTCACAGCCATCTGCCCAGCTTCTTGACACTTGCACATTATTGACTAGAACCTTCATCCTTGCAGGTTGATATCTGGAAGTCTGTAGTACAAATGAGTAGTAAACACACAGATCCACAACTCATTTTTGTAAGCCGGAAAACCACAAATTGTCATTAAACCTAATGTCTCAAAAAGTAAAAATGGTAACATCTGTAACGAGAAAGGATGGTAAGCTGTATTTTGCTGATAGCTTAGGTTATTAACAGTGCAATCCTAAGAAGAGTTACTCTTGTCTAAGCCTGCTGACATAAATGGGCTTAGACTGAGGTAACACTTCTTAGGATTTCACTGTAAATCATGCTACTTTCTTACAATGTGTTATATAATTTGATGCTTACAGTCTATTGCTAATTATAAAAACTCTACTGTAAAATATTTATTGCTGTTTCCACTACCTCAGAACTATTTTAAATGCATCACTATGCCATCAGCAGGTTTTTAAAAAAAAAATACAGCTAGAGAACCATTCACAAGCCTATTTTTCTGATTGCCTCCAATGTGTTCCCCAGGGTGTCTTTTGTTGCTTTAGAAGGTTTTGTCTGAAGATATGCTAAATTTTTTCAGTGTTTTTTTGCAAGAACATTTCAGCGGAACAGAGAAAATAGGCAGAACAATTAGATACTTTTTTATTTTACTTTTTCAATATAACAATCAAGCTGTCTTTTTCCCCCCTCTAAAGGAAATGCATAAAATTCCACAAAAGATTAAAAGATTTGCTAGGGGGTTGAAAGGTATTTTTCAACTTATGTCAAAGTGCTCTACCACTTACCCTTGTACTCTGAGAGTATATAACTTGAACTTTTCCTCAAGATCCTTCAGACAGCAACAATTACATTTTCAAGGCCCAACAAATACTCCTCTACAAGGGTCTAGAGAAGTATATGCACTTCTCATATGCAATTCATATGCGATATGAATTGACTCAGCATGTGGATCCTGTGGTGGGTTTTTTGTAACTGACTTTTGGGATTAGTCATTGGCATAGCTATGAAGAAAAATGTATGAGAAGAAATCATATTTTGTTAAAGACTTAAAGGTAGGAATTTAGTAATGCTGGTTATAGTTTATTCTTTTAAAGTTATTCTTTATAGTTTATTATTTTAAAGTTATTTCCTGAAAGCATTCCATTTGGGGATTGTTAGAATATTGGCATGTACTTAAATCGTCCAGTGGAATCCTGAAACTAAAAATTGTTTGAAGTGGGCTAGATGGCATCTTTGATATTAAACCATCCAGTGGCACAACTTCCAGCTATTTCCACTGAATCAAAAAAAAAATTAAAACACACACAACTACTTTAGTATTTCTGAGCCAGTGTGCTTTCTCCACATAGAACACAGAAAACTCAGGGGTGATTAAGATCAAGAAAACAATAGGAATGAAACCTCATCCCTCAGTTTCATGTTTCCAACCCAGTTTGAGTCCTTCTGTAGCCACCTTGCCCTTTTTAAAGAATACAGGAGACCTAATCATAGATTTTTTCCTATCTCATCTATTTGACTCTGATACAGATTCCTCTTCTGTGGGACTGGACAATGGAATTTTTCTGCCTTTCTACTGGATGTAGTACATAGCAGCTAATAGATGCTCAACAGTATTAGTAATAGAAATGATGATAAGAAAAATCTAAAAGTTAAAGTTGGTATTTTTCCAACAAATCCTGCGAAAGTCTACTCAAAACTATGTAATCTGCAAAACTAAAGTGACTAGACATATCAAAATTTCCACTCAGCCAAGAAGTTCACTGGGTGACGTTAGGCTGATCACTATTTCTCAGGCTAATGTACCTCACAAAGTTGTGAGGATAAAATAAAAAGGGAGCAATTTTGAACACCACTCTGAGCTGTTTGGGGGAAAGGTTGAATAAAATAAATAAATGTCATTTGTAAGAGGAACATGTGACTTTAATATCATATCTGCAATGGCGTTCTGGATTGTGGATAGTTCTTGACAGATCCGATCATGTAGTACATAGCAATCAAGAAGTGTTTCATCAACAGCAAGTAGTTAAAAACATCTGTGCTTTGTATTTCACAACTTAATCTGGATACTGAAATAGTCAAGACTGATCTTTTTTAAAAAAATGAAGAAGTCCCAGCTTTGCAGAAAAATCTGAAACCTAAAAATAAATTCAGGGGGGGCGGGTGTTTAAAACTCTCCAAAATAATAGAAGCAGTGCCTGTAGCTTTAAGGAACAATGTCCTCTGCAGTAGTCATTGCAGTAGTTGCTACCACCAGGACCAGTTCCAGGTTTTAAGCAGCCCTGGCAAAAAAGTGCTTAGGGGCCCCCTATGCTTACTACTATGCTCCCATTCTTGCTTTCCTACCCTTCTTGCCATCCTACTTGCCTGTGCATCATCCCTCCCGACTCACATGCTCTTTCACCATCTGTAGTCAAAGCTGCTCACACTGCCTACATATTCTTTCCCTAATGCAAAGGTGCTGGGTGATGGGTACAGCTGGAACTGCCACTGCCATGGTCAACAGGGAAGCTGGTGCTTTGTGTACCCACCCACATGCCCTTCTCTAGCAGCACTAGGAAGGATATGCAGGTGGGAGCATCCACAAGTGGGTAATGGAAAAGAGTGTGTGACGGACTCAACTTCAGATGCTGAGATTTCTGCTCAGTGAGCTATGATTGACATGTTTCCTTCCCCCCACCCCCACACAATGTAGATAGCCTGAAATTGCAGCTAGGGATGGAATGTTGGGGAAGCTGTCAGTTGGAGTGGGAGAGAAAAAAAGAGAGTGAAAGGGGGTTGGAGCCTGGCTTTAGACCAGACAGGGTCAGCCAGAGAATCCTCTGTGAGAGGAAATAATGTTTGTGAAACACTTTTAGTCCTAGGACTAAAGTGGGAAAACCAGCACTAACTCCTACTTAGACTCAAGAGATCTGGGGATTATAGAGGGCCAAGGAAGTGGGTAGAGAGGAGTCTCCCCTTCAGTGCCAGGAACAGGGTTATAACTCATAACTATAATGCCTGCCCAGTATCTAGGAAGGGTTTGTCTCAGTGGAGCACCCTTAAGTTTGGAGAGGAGGGAAAGTCGTGCTGTGTTTGTGTTTGAGTATATAAAGTGTAACATCTGTGAAACAGTGTCAAACTCTGAAAGAAGCCAGCAACCTAGTGTTATACCAAGTGTTTTGTGCATCACACCAGTGAAGTTCCTGTACAAAAACCTTTCTATTTCTTCAGTTCAAACACCTGCCTACCTGCCTTCTGACTTTACCTACTGTAAATAAACGTTCAGTTGCGTTTTGAACCTCCCCAAGCCTTGTGTGCCAGTTTCTGCTAAAGGGAAGTGCAAACCTCTGATTTGTCCCCTACTAAGACTTGGCTGAATAACCATTTTTAATATTTATTAAGGGTGGGACAAGAAGGAAAGTTGAAATTTATCATCAACCACACTACCAGGGGTTCCCAGCCCAGTATACAGCTTCATAGGCTTCAAGAGGAGAAGTTTTACCTCAGAGTAGGGGAAGATCAGCCTAAGCCTGAGTTGGACATGGGTTTGTGGCAGTGTGATACAGGCATCAGAAGAGATGCGTGAGTAGAGAAACAGGAGGAGTGGGTCCTATCAGAAGTCATGGGACCTAGCAGCTGCCACACCTCACTGTATGCTGAAGCCAGGTCCTGACTACCACAACAATATTGCCACCAGTTAAGCCTTGGCTTTTGGCATTAAAAGGCAGGGGGAGGGGGTAGAGCCCATTCCAGTGCTGTTTTGCCTTTTGAGGGAGGACTCATTGGAGCCAAGCCTGGCAGCAACCAACAGGTAACTTGATACCAAGTAATTTGCATGACTCACCCAGGACTAGCTGTTTGCTACTGATTAACAGCAGCCATCCCATGAAAGCCAGTGTTGAATAGTGGTTAGAGTTTCAGATGAGGATCTGGGAGTCCCAGGTTCAGACTCCTACCCTGCCAGGTAAGTTCACTAGTTGGCCTTGAACCAGTCACATATTCTCAGTCTACCTCACAGGGTTGTTGTGAGGATAAAATGGAAGCGAGAAGAATGATATCTGTTGCTTTGGATACCCATTGGGAAGATGGCAGGGAATAAATGAAGTAAATTAATAATAATTAATACTAAATATGGCTGAATATAGGGGGCTTATAAAAGATAAGTGGATTGGTGGGTCTGAAGGAGAGAAGGAAGCAGGGAAAGGTTGCCAGCAGGAGGGAAAGAAAAAAATTGTATAGGGAGGGGAATACAGGAAAAAGTGAGATACCCTCTGCAAGTCATTGCAAGTTCCCCACTGTACAACTGGGCCTGGGCAGATAGCACCATGCAGCTGGCCTGGCCCAGCAGCCAGTACACCATAACTGGGCCTGGCCCAGGACCACCACTGACATGCCAGTTTCCCCGGGTAGAGGCTGCCAGGGGGAAGGAAGTAGAGGGGAAAGCTGAAGACAAAGATCTTGGTGGAAATGACAATAGGAAAAGGAGAAGTTTAAAGATTTATGTAAATGCGTGCACCTTCAAAGCATCATGATTAGCCTGAACTCCAGCAAAATCTTATTTAACATTGCAATATTGATTAAATTAACAATGTTTTGTAAAGGTAAAAGTGTAAATGAAATTAAACAGATGCGAACCTCTCTCATGAATTACTTGGATGTTTATGATCTTATGTTGTTAACTTTTAGAAATGTATGAAAATCAAATTAAAAAAATAAAAACTCCCAATATGCACAAGCATCCTGAGATCCAAAATGGAACTGTAAAGACCTGGTGATGTAATGACTTTTTGACCTTTTGTCAAACTGCAAAATAGTTGTTTGGCACATGTCTTTGCTGAGGGTATTCCAAAGCTGTTATATCACCAAGGCCACCTAAAAAGCTCTACTGCTCATGCTTATGCTCTTAATTTTTAAAAAATTACAAGTCTGAAAAAAATAATTCTGGCAAAAATGACACTTGTTTCATAATACAATGGAATTATTCTGATCCATATATTTATGAGCTTTGCAACATCTCTAAATCAATGAGTGTTTTCCTATTGGTGATTTACTTTCCTATATAAGAAGAAATTTCTGATTCACACTCTTCATTTTGAGATACCAGTTTTGACCAAATTGCTTTGACAGCTTCAGCTTCACTTTGTTCACATCAACTATTGTGGCTTCAACCAGCTTGACTCTGTTTCACTCACTTTCAGAAATTAGACTAAAATTGAAACAGACATTGCTGTAGCACATGAGATGTGCTGCCAACCTCTCCGACTTTAGGGAAACTGTGCTCATCACATCTGCAGTGTCATTTGGGGGACTTAATAGAAGGCAGTCTCTTCAGTTCATCAACCAAAAGGGAGACTGCATCCAAGAAAACAGAAGGAGACAGAGACTTGGAAGCCCAGCCATGAAGAAACTAGAAAAGATCCTTTAGTGTAGGGAAGTGTAGTTGGAGACCAAGATCAAGATAATTCATACTATGATATTCTGAATTACTATATATAGGTGTGAAAGCTGGACAATAAAGAAAGCTGACAGGAAGAAAATTGATTCATTTGAGATGTGGAGTTGGAGTCAAGTTTTACAGATACCATATACTGACAAAAATACAAATAAGTTGTTTCTAGATCAAATCAAGCCTGAATTCTCCTTAGAAGCTAAAATGAATGAATTTTCCCTAGAAGCTAAAATGAGTTTTCATGAGAAGACTCATTGAAAAATACAATAATGCTAGGAAGAATGTGAGGAAAAGACCTAATATGAGATGAATTGACTCAATAAATGAAACTATGGCCTTCAGTTTCCAAAACTTGAGCAAGGAAGTTCATAAAAGGACTTTTTGGAGGTCATTAATTCATAAGATTGCCATAAATCGGAAACAACTTGACATCGTATAAAACACACACACACACAAAATCTCGTTAGTCTATCATTTAAAAGATACTGGAAACTGATGGCATGCATATATTATGTGGAATGCTAATATTTCCAAGGGAAGCAAACATGTTCCCTAATTATTTGGAAAAACAACACACTTAAAACTACCTCAGCACATTATCACTGATGGCACTGAACATTTTTCAAACATGGAAGGATTTGTGAAATACCCATTTCTAACAGGCACCAGAAAATAGACTGTATTATCTTTTATCAGCTCCATTAAATGGGTTGGAAAGGTCACCTGAGTACTCTCCCTCAGGAATTTAAAGCCAGATCAAGAGGAGATGGCTCCATCAGCTTTAGGATTGTCCTATTAGAAGCTAAAGAAGTGAAGTTCTTATTTTAAAAATGAGTATTTTGATGATGTCAAAGCTTTGTCTGAAATATTGACCCAAAGGCAGATGTAGATGCATGTTATTTTAAAATGTGTTTACCTTTCTAAACTAGCTTTTTGAAAAAATATGGGTAAATGTTGCATGTTTGGAATAATTTAGCTCAATTAAAAAAAATCAAACAATAAAATAGATAGATAAAGCAAGCTTATAATAACTCAGGGCCATACTATTGTTGACCTCCTAAGCCAAAGATAGTGAATCAGCTGAGAAAAGAAGTACACCAAGTGCAACCATCCTGCTTTTACTGCCTGTCTGAGACTGTGATGGGTTGCCAAGATCTAGAAGACTCAACACAATGTGCTTGACCTGTGTTCACCTTAGTAAGTCATGTGTGTGTGTGTGTGTGTGTGTGTGTATCCAGGCCTTTTTAGATATATGTATTTAAGTTGACACATGTACTTCCAAATATGCACTATGTTCCCAGAACATTTTACAGGGAACAGACATATAGGAAGGAGTGGCAAAACAAAATGAGATGAAAATACATCCAGAATTCACTGTTTTATTTCATTAAAGCAGCTTTGGGAATGGTCAACCTAATTTGGAAAAAATCTGTAATGAGTTGCCTCCACTGAAAAGTTTTTGTGTTTCATTTTGGTTCTTACCATGCAGCAGCAGTGCAGGCAGGTAGGCAAGCACAGGGCCAGCAGCATCTTGTTTTGTTTCCTTCACAGCAAGTCTACTAACCAATCAGATTCCAAGGAGAGACTGAGCCTCCATTGGCGGGAAGGGGAATGTGCATGGTACGCATGAATGTATATTTTGTTTGACACTTCTCAGGTAATGGCATTGTCTCCCTGCCAGTTGGGTAATTGAAAGGGAAAGAGCACCAACACCACCCATCTCCTTCAGAAACATCCCTTCAATTTAACTCTGTTGGAGGGAAAGGGGGAAAGTGTGTCTTTTTTAGTACTACCTGGGCAATGGCATTGTATCCCTGCCAATCAGGACTCAGGGGAGCACTGGCACTGACTGACCTCTCTGTTGGAGGGAAGGTGCATCTTTTTTGGATGGCAGGGGGAGGGAATCATGCCATCTGCTTGCATTTGATCAATGGAGGATATTGGCAGCAATGAAAATGAGAACACCTCACTTTCCAGAGGAACACTGACTGAGTGCAAGAGGAAGGATTCATCACCAGCATTGTGGGAACAAAACTGCAAAGCACAAGGAAACATGGCCACAACACGCAACAGAAAGATGCAATGCTAAGAATAATTTATTGGCACTATCATCACTTAGAAAAAGAAAAACAAGAAAGGTAGGATTTTTATATAACGCCTTTGCTGAGCTGGTTGGAGCACTCTCTGGCTTGGCTGCCACCCTGCTGCTACTGGTTTGGGAACCAGTTTCTCACCACAGGGTGCACCACTGACATTTGACACTGGTGTTGTTAGGTGTGTAGTGCACATGAAGAAAAATTTGGAGGGAAGTTTGTGTTCTGTACAATTTTGGTGCCATTAAGTGCAAAATCAACGGCCCCAGAGCCTTATTTGCCCAATCCCTTTTGAAAAGAACAGTGTACATCTGCTCATGCATAGCCAACACTTGCCTTGTGAGTGCAAATGGGCTGAAACACATGATAATAACAAACCGCAAACAAATTAGATCCAATCCAGAAATATTCCTTCAAGAAAAAATATAACTAAATGGAGTTGGTTCAGAACTTCTGGATTTGGAACTGTAACAAAAATATTCTGTTTTATCCATTCTGTAGCTTTGAAGAATCAGCACAAGAATATTTTTGGATGATGCTTGTAATGGAAAGAACCAAAGATTTCTCTGAGCAGGTACATTTATTGAAACGGTTTTGTGGAGTACTAGCAGAAGACTAAAATCTAAGGAACAGTTTAGTTATAGTTGCCCCCCCCCCCAGTTGGAAAGAAGAGGCAGACACAAGTGTTGAGATTAAAGGGCTGCTTTATTACATTATAACAACATATTTGTCAACATGGCAAGGGCCTAACTAGTGGTACAGGTCAGGCCCTGGGGTCACTCCTGGACCTCTGCCCTGACTGGTATGGGCGACCCCTGATAGCTCTGAGTGCAAGCCCTCCATGGTATAGCTGGGGCATGGCCAGCTTGGCTAAGTGGTTCACCCCCTTAAAGCTCCCTCACCCAGCTGTACAGCTGCAGGGGTAGACCGTCTTATCCAGGGGTTCCCCATCAGGGCATCTGACCTCGCAACTGGGCCGTACAGCAGCCAGCCACTCCTGACAGACCCTGATCCCCATCAATGGGGATATGCCAAGGGTGGTCACTGGCCCGCTCAATTTCCCCAACTCCTAACCTGCCAACACTAAGGACAAGCCCCTTCTTAGACCATAACACCCCATGGGGGGCATAAAGCTCCCCAATCCCTTGCTGCGCCTCCTCCAAAAGCCCCCCAAACCCTTGCCATGCCTCCTCCAAATAATTGTTCCACCATCCCCTCAGGAGAGGTAAGCAAATGTGGCCCAGATTTGCGGACAGGAACCCCATGCTAAAACCAACCCCAGTCCAAGCTCTGCTGCAGCCGGGAAGCCTTGGACGAATACAACTCGGGGCCCAAGCTTCTTGCACACAACCGGCAGGGAAGCCTTGGGCTCCAACACTACAAACCTCCTGCCCAACAGGCAGGGTACAGGTGCCCAGGCACCCCAGGCCATGGGCCCAAACAAAACGACTCCAAGCTTCTTGTGCACACCCAGCGGGGAAGCCTTGGATATCAGAGCACCCATGGCACAGGCTGTGGGCCCAAAACAAAACAGTCTCCAAGCTTCTTGCAAACACCGGCAGGGAAGCCTTGGATTTCAGGGCACCCACGGCACAGGCCATGGTCCCAAAACAAAACAGTCTCCAAGCTTGTTGCGCATACCTGGCGGGGAAGCCTTGGAGCATCACACCCTGGTCCTGCAATCACTGCAAGAGCCACGGGCACTGAACCTGCAAACAGTAACTCAAAACATTCAGCAATCTAAGCCCACTAAGCACTCTGGCTCTCAAACGGCTGAACCTAGGGGAAAAAACCCAACCATTAACATCCATAAAGCAGGCAACTGAATCAAACCTCACTCTTGCTCTTTCATTGTGGCTAAGGCCCCTTGCTTGCCTGTTGCTGGGAAAACCCAGCACCATCCGGCCTATGCCTCTTGCCCTGCCCAGCGCTCTTACATGCCGTAAAGGCATGGGGGCCCGAGCAAACTGGGCACACATGGCAAAATTTACACAGCTCCCTAGAGCAAACCCCTTGGGACGCAAACTCCCAGCAGAGCATACGAGCCGCTGCAGCCTGCTCCCCAGAGAGGTGAGTGCCAACTGGTGCAGAGGACCATTGCACCAAGTGGCCACTGTCAGACTGGTCTCCTGCATCGGGCCTAGCTGGGGACATCACCTGCAGCTAAAGATGCTGGTGAACTTCGTCCCAAGGCAGGGCAGGATTGAGTGCAGCATGAATGCGGAACTCTTCGTCATATTGCAGCCAAGCTGCACTGGCAGAGTCCAAATACCCCCTGTATATTATATCAATATACTGGAACAGAGGGGTTGCCCTCCAAGGCTGGGTGCATGCTATGACACCCGCATAAATGAGGAACCAAGGCACCCAATTAGCTCAGGTCCTGTCAACCTTGTGGTGCTTAAGCTGCTCCTTATCATGCTCTTCAAGGTCCTCTTTATCCTTCTTCTCCTGTTCCTTGAAGAGAAGGGTAAAGACATCCATGTACATACCCTTGTGGATCTTCTCCCTAGTTGCTGGGGTCAAGTGGTCCCCAAGGGGCATGGCCGTATCCCTGAAAGGTAGAGCTCTAAGTGGTACTGAACTATAGCTAGCCCAAGAGTACCCATAAAAGGCCCCCCATGGTGCCACCCAACCCACACCAGCCTGGGTTTGGGAAGGAATGGGTAGCCACACAGATGACTCCAGTGGTTGTCCTAAGAGAGGAGACTGACCACTGAGTAGCCAGCCACTTTCCAAGGAGGAGGGGGCTGCTGAACCCAGATGTGCATATAAGGCAGGAGGTATGCAAGGGAGTGCAGGGGCAGCAGCCTGACTCCAGGTCCACCAAGGCCACCCAGACCCCTGCTGAGGCAAGGAAAACTTACCCTCCAACTCAGGGGGCTGGACCGTTAGCACCACCTGCTCAGATTTTACCGCACTGCCACTCTGAGCCTCTGCCAAACCCACATCATCTAATGAAGCCTCTGTGGCTTGACTGCTGGACGCTCCCACCACTGCACTGGGTGGCCCTCTGCATCCAGACAAACTCTCAAGGGAAGAAATGCATGACATTATATCATTAGTAAAGTAAACTATCATTAGTAAACACATCCCTAGTGATTTTCTTACGTTTAGCCCCTTGGTTAGAAACAGGGACCGCCTGAGCCTGCTCCAAAGCTGCTAGGTGCTCTAGCAGTTCCTCCCAACTGGGACCTGCTTCCTCCTCATCTGAAGGCAGTAAGGCTATTGCAGGCTGCCTGGGGGCCAACCACTTAGTGGGCTGTTTACCCTTTGAAGGGCTGGAACCTTTTTTGGGAGGCATGACTAAACCCCCAATGGAAGAATTAAACTGGGCACACTACCAAGCCCCCCTAAAACAGGAGCACCGCTACCCAAAGACCTAATGGGGCCGAATAACAGGCCACCCACCATGAAATGGCCCCCGAGCAGCAAAGGTGGCCTAGTAGGTCTTAGCAAATGGCCATCAGGCCTGATCCAGGCCCCTGAAGGAACCAATAAGCTGGCTACAGGCCCCAACCACACTCCCCCGCTCCCTCACTATATAATATTATAAATGGCTTATTATTAATCTTAATATTAATAATGCCTTGTTATAAGCAAGCAAACAAATGGCCACCAGGTAGAAATTCCCAAAATGCAGCCCAGAGTGAGAGAAGCCAACATCTAAGGACACAGCTAGGAGCTGGGGAGGAGAGAGGTGGCTACCCAAAGGCCCCACTGAGCAAATGACAATAGTGGGATTCAACTAGTAGAGTGCTGATTCCCAGCCAAACCCCCTCAAAATGGCTGCCAAGGCCCCCACAAAATGTCTTCTGGGCCCCGCCTGTGCCTAATCCCACAGAGAAGTCGTCCAGAACAGAGCCAAAATGGGCCCAAAGGAAGAGAACTGGGCAATAACAAAAAAGGGGGGGGGAGTGATGAGCGAGAACCCCAAATCCCCCACTATGGCCTTGTATATGGGAGCACGAAGGCCTCCCTGCTAATGCCTCCCAGGAAGAGCCCACCCCACAGCACTATCACCACAATCTGTGGCCCCACTGTTATGCACAAACTTTGTGCCTTTGTGGTATCTTTCTCTCTCTTAGCCAATCACAATAAAATTAAATACTCTCAGAGTCCTGTTGAATTGAAGCAAAATAGATTGTTTAATTAAACAATGGATGAGCTCCCTCTTACGCGGAAAGTAAAGGGATTCCCTCATGCCCAGTGCTCATCAAAGCTACAATAGAAGTGCAAAGCAATTAATACCCTCAGGTTAATTATAATAATATTACAATATTCTAATATTTGTTATCTTATTGGCTCGCAGTCTTTAACACAGGTGTCTAGGGGTTGTTTGATTGGAAGATGCAAATCTAGGTCAGCTACCTACTTGGGGGAATTCCAAAATTTGCAGTTCCTTATCTTGTCCTTGCACCTGTTCTCCTAGGAAGGACAGCTTCTGCCTCCTCTTTGCCCATTTCCCTTTTGCTACTGTTACCTTTGACGGCGCCATGGAGTCTCATCTTGGCAGCCTTGGGGCCTTCAGATAACTGAGGTCCGTAGGCAGAAATGAATGTTCCCCCACTTCTGCACTCTCTCCCTTTTTGCAGCCTTGAGGGAGATAATGCCACAGGTGGCTGACCCAGCTTGCTGCATAAATCAGTTTCTACAAAAGGCTCTCTTGTATTGATTCCTATTGGAATCCTATTGGAATATAGGATAATATAACATATGTGTAATATTTCTATAGGTGCATCTCTACAAGCAGTATATTGTTTAGTCCTCAGTTCTTACAGAGTTTCAGCGTACAGTCTTCTTTGGTCTTCTTGTTTCAAGGGTCATATTCCTTATCCAGAGTTTCAATGTCCATGGAAAAGTCCTTGTTTAGTAGAACCGCCTTCTGAGGTGGACTCTTGTTCTCTTGTGGGTCTTCCAAACTATTATTCTTTGTTTCTGCGTCCATAGAGATTTCATAATTGCCTGAGGTTGGAACAATAACAGGTTGGCTAATCTGAGCCTCCATGCTCTCAACATATGAACGAGAGTTTCCGGTACAGTCAGGTTGGTCAGTCAGACCAGTCAGCTTGGTCTGCATCTCACTCAAGTCAGGGTCTTCTCCCTGACAGGGGGCAGCTTTCCTGTTTAAAGGTGACTCAGCTAATAGTGCTACCGTTCGTACATTTAGGAACGATTGCACTGGGAAGACTCCCTTTGACCACAGACGTTCTTTGGCTCTTAAAATCAAAGCTGGAATGTTCAAGGTTCCAAAGGTGAGTAGGATCTTTTGCGATTGTGACCTACTATTGAGATGCTCAACCAACTCCAAGTCAATATCATGGTATTTTAACTGTAGGAGCTCTTTAAGATGCACTTTCACCAGGTATTTGGTTCCCCAGCTTATCCATCTCCCTCTATAAGGGCAGATTGTCAGGCACACCTTATTTGATTGGAGGACCAGTTGTTGGATATTCTTCTTGTGCATAGCCACACCCTCTGGGCCTGAATTCTCCCCCAAAGGCTTTAGAGTCTTACCACTAAGTGGGCAAGCCTGTTGCAGGCTTGCAGGACATTTCAATGGAGCATTCCCCCACTGAACCTGTTGCAGCTTATCTAGCCTCATTGATAGCAACTTTATTTCTGAGGTAAGGTCATGGACTTTCCCTGCCAAACTTTCCATATTCTTGAAGAGACGTTCAACTGTATTGGCAATTAAGTCAAGAAGGGAATATACAGCAGATGGAGATGCCTCTTCATTTGAAACATTCAGCTGCTGGCTTTGCTGGCTTTGCTGTATCTTTAAGGACCCTGCCTCTATTGAGGGCTCAGCGTCTTCTACATTCCCCTTGTCAGGTGGACATATTGGGTCCCCATCTCCTTCAGGGGGAGTATGTCTTTCCAAAGGAGAGAAGCGGTTAGATGTTTCAATAGTAAATTCAGGATAAACCAGCTCAAATTTTTTTCTTAGAGGGATATAGTCTCCTATCTTCATCTGTTTGTTACTAGGCAAAAGGGGCAACTCCCCCATATCTCTTGGCCGTTTGCCTGAAGCCATTAAGCCCAAGAATTCTTTGGAGCACTGAATAACACCCTTCAGATACAAGTGCTGTTTGGAATATCTCAGAAGGCCTTTAAAATCTGGCAGTCTGCAAAACTCCTAAACAGCTGACAATAAAATTCCGAGTCCACACACAGCAGCCCTGCCAGCTATCCAGATTAGCTCCCAAGGACAAGCAGCCAGACTTATATACCCAGGAGACTCAATTAAAACAATAAAATAGAAAAAAAATAGGTAAATACAGAGATAAAATCCACGGAGCTCCGGGTTACGCATCTGGACTGGTCGCCATCTTCCTTATTCCTTGTCATATTCTTACAGGTTGCATTACAAATACTACATTGGCTCCTGAGCATAGAAAAAGTGCAAGGCATGTAATACTGAAAGGCACAGAATACTGAAAGGCACAGAAGTGGTATATAAAATCCCTTTCTTCAAATCCATATTCCTCACCACCAAAGGCCAATCCAGACCCCAGCGTCCCCAGGAAATACACTGCCCCCCCCGCCCCAGGCAAGCTTGGCTTGAAGCCTGGGGTGCGCAGGCAGCAACACAGGCAAGTGCTGCGCTCCCACCTGAAGAAGACAATGCGGAAATAGGGCTTGCAAGAAAACAACAGCATCCTTAGCACAAGCCGCCACCATGCGGGAGCACCCCGCTGCCGCGGGGATGGGCAACACCGCTGCTAGATGCTCTCCCAGGACCCAGGAGGGCAATCCTTGCTGCACAGAGCACCCACTACTGCAGGAAGGCAAGCCACGGTCGGATCCCCACTGCCGCCACCATGCAGGAGCAATCTGCTGCAGTGAGGGAAGGCAGTGCGGCTGCCGAACGCTCCCATCCCAAGAAGGGAAAAAACTCCCGCCATGCCTGAGCACTCAGCCGCGGCAAGGCAGGAACCATTGCTGGGCCTGCTCCTGCCCATTGGTGATTTCCCCTGTCCTCGTGCTGGAGAGAGGAGAGAAGAGAAACATGTCCGTTCCTCTCTGAGCATGAGGGGCACTGAGATGCCGAAGGGTGGAGCAGCAAAAGGAGCCCCACCTATCTCCAGCCCTCGCACTCAGCCCTGTTTGCAGGGCGGGCGCCGCTGCTGCCTCTTCCTCCATCTGGACGGGCAAAACACAGCCCCCAGCCACAGCGGCTGTTGCCGCCAGCCGGAAGTGCCGTATAAGTGTTGCAGAGTGTTAAGTAAAGTTTGTTTGTTCTGTACTTTGATTTCCTCTGCCATTATTTTCTAAAGATTTTTGAAAAGACTACTATGCTTGTACCTCTAGTTAAGCATTAAAGTTACATATATTCAGGAAACTGTCTAGTAAACATGCAATAAGTTCTGTATTTTGGAAATGCATATTGTAAAATTTGGCCCATATATTCTTAATGAATGAATTCAGAACATAATAGTTTACCCTGCTGCAAAGCGACAATGCCCACACTTGCATTACTAGTCTAGAACACTTCTGTCTATACTGATAATGACATTTTCTGAATAATCCATCATATCCTAAGTACAATGTGAGCTTAATAATGCATACAGCTTTTGTACCAAGGCAGGTAGGTTTAAGTGTAGAAGAATATAGCTGTTCCTGTGTCAGGCGGAAAAGAGGGGGTCTTGTGAGCTACCCCTTGTGCATTCCTGCAATCCTAGATTTTGAATTTGTTGTGTGTAAAGAGACCAGACAAGCAATATATCATTTCTATGGGAAACAGTTTCATCTTACTTAGCTGAGAGACTTCCCAGGAAGACAAGACTCACAGCTGGGAATCACCGCATGATCTGTTCAACTGCACTGTCTGAAAGTGATGAAGGTGGCATGCCAGGCAAGGCAGCCATGTTCAGTTCCATAATGTGTGAAAATGAGGACAAGCATGTAAAACTTTTTTACTGTTCATATTCTTGCATTAAAATGTCACCAAAGGAATCAGGCATTTCTCTCTCAGCTCAATCCACCTCACAGGGTTATTGTTGTGAGGATAAAATGGAGGAGGGGAGAATGTTTTTGGAGGCCAACTATATCTAAGTAAGTGGTGCCATCTAAAGCAATGTGCTGGGAGAGCGAGGCACACAAATCTAAAATCGAGAAAATAAATTGCAATCCTTTTTGCTAGGCAGGTTAAGGATTAGCCAATGGACCATTTTTGTTCCTTGTTGATCATGTGCATAATTATTGTCATTGGTTTTGGTTTACCTTGTTTTTGTTGCTCTCAATTATTCTTTTGTTCCTCTCACTTTTTAATATTATTCTATTTCATTTTATCACTATTTATATGTAATCATACATGATTATATTAAATAGAGGCAAAAATAATGTTGAAAAGTGTATTAATATTAATGGAAAAAATTCAGCGTGAAGAAATAAAAAAAGATGACAAAATAAAGGTTCCTGCTTTAATGTCTCACAAGAAGAAACGAAACTGACATAGGGCATTCAAATTGAACTAGACAGTTACTTGTCTCACCCCTAAGGCAGATATGTGATAAATGTCCTACTTAGTTGGATGAAGTACTATGCCACACTACCATAAACATTATCATTCTGTAGCATTCTGTAATGATCCCAGCTCCTACCACTATTCTCATCAGATATGACCTTCCTAGGATCCTTATATGGGAGTAGGAAAGACCTAGGAAAAACAAATACAACCAGCCCAATAAGACATTTAAAAAAATCCTGCCCAGCTCCCATAAGGCCAACCAGCTTAGGGCTCTGGGTGCTTCTTTGTCCAAATACGTGAGTGGGAGACTTATGATGCTTGTTTAACCCCTGTGGAAATGATCCTTTACATAGGTCTTGGGTGGGGGGGCTTTCAGCTCTATGGCATGACTGGCCGAGCAGGATGTAAACATGGCCAGGACAGAAGTGATGGGGTGTTGCCCCCCCCATGACAGAATCCAATGCTGGGCTAGTAAAATTGACAGATGGGGCTTCAGTTGAAGCTGCAGGGCCAACAGAACAGATAGCCATAGCCATAGCCAAGAAAAACCTTAAAAAACCTGGTCAGATCCTCAGGAGTATCCCAGTGGGGGAGCCTGTCAGACAATGAACTGGCTTTTGCCCTCTCCATTCTGGACAACTTGCTGGTCGGACAAGGGCATAGTCTATCAATAGCTCCTGCATCCTAGAACACACAATATATACAATGGGAAGTGGATTCAGGAGACTTGCTAGCCTTTGGTTAATAAACATGTAGCCTACTTACATTTGGGGCTGCTGGTGACCTGAGGCAGCAGAGGTGATTGTCCTTTCAACCAAATATTGGCAGTCTGGATAATTGATGGGATCGCTCCCCTATGAAGCTTCCTGAAATCCCTCCTTTGCAGGACTGTGACAGCTTCAACTAAATTTTCACATCATCTTGGCCTTGGCCTCTGATTGAGATAGCACCAGAAGCATCACTGTTGTAAGGCAAATCTGGCAAGCTCTTCCTCCCTCCCTTTCAGGCTTTGAATCCTGGCTATCCAACCTGCAAAATTCGATTTTTGCAAGCAACTGCAGATCACATTTATAGAAACTTCTGCTTTCTGAATGGAATAATCATATTGATTAAGGGAAAGCATTAATGCAGGAGGATGATGTGCATGATCCAGCCAGCCATAGTTGCTCAGAAGTACCTTCTATGGAAGTCTTCCAATTGACATATGAAGAACTCTCTCTAGTCAGCTACTGGGGAGTTAACAGGAATGTTTGTTGTGAATGTGAAGTTGTATGTTTCTATGTTGCTGACCCAGTGTCTGAATTTGGTTTAGTTATATGTTCTAACAGACAAGCAGAACCAACCATGGGTGATTCCGCATGAATGGTTTTCCCTGCTTCAGCTTCTAAATGACCTCGATTTTTTCTTGTGTTTCCACACGTGGGAAGGCAATCCTAGCAGCAGATTCGAAGTCACTGCACGTTTTGTCCATTTTTTTTCCCATCCTGCTTTCCCCCCACTTATTTGTCCATGCGCAGCAGATTAGGAATTTTAATCATGCGGAATTCTTTATCCGATGTTCTCCCCACCCTTGCCCTTTTCTCTCGCCCTTCGAATCAACTTAATTTGATTGGCCAATCATGTTTTCTAAGCTACACCCACTACCCTTTCCCTTCCCCTCTTTTAAAAAAAAATGTAAAAAAATGTTGCAACGTTTCTACAAATCTATGCAGAATCATATCCTGTGTCACATGACAACAGCTGACCAATAACGGGTCCATTTTACAACACGCCAAATTTGTTACTTGTTGCTCGCTGACAGCTGACAGCTTCTGAGGTAGAGTGAAAGTGTGATGGAGGGACTTCAGCGTTCAACTAGTGGTATAGGCATTTCATGGAGGGAGAAAGAGACCGTCCTCAACACAACACCTATCACTAAACCACACTGCTCATGAAGAAAGTGGGAAAGATAGATGCGGGGTCATTGGTAACAATTTTCCCTCCAAATGTCAATAGCCAATTCTCTTCCACAATATCGGTGGGAAGTGCTCTGGCCTATCCAATATGTTTATTTGATGCAACGTTTATGTGTAGCAACGTTTTTTTGTGAGAAATTTTTTTCTAATGCGTTGGTTTGATGCAACATTTCTGTGTGAGAAATTTTTTTCTAATGTGTTGGTTTGATGCAACATTTATGTGTAGCAACTTTTTTGGGGGGAAATTTTTTTTAAAAAATGAAGATGTGCATCATTCAACACTTACCCTGGAAAAAGCGACAAAGAATCGATTTTTATCCTGTCAAAAATTCCGCATGATGGACTTTGAGCCGATGAAATGTGCAAAACAAAAGCCTAATGTGGAATCGGGGAGAAGTGGATTCGTAGGACTCCACCGCGGCATGACTGCTCAGAAAGTCCAATCAAAATTGATCATGCGGAATCCCCCCATGTTAAATATAAGAGTCTGGTCACATGTGCAGAAGCTCAGCTCAGTTTGAGTTTAACATGTGACCACACTCACCTTCAAAATGGTTTGGAAGAAGGTAAAAGGGCTCCCATCTGTATGTGTGGATACAGGAGAGGCTTCAGCTGTCCCTCCTTTCCAGCCAGTGTGCTTTCACAGAGGTGTTTTACGCATGGTAAAACTCCTGAGTTCTGCACCTGCAAGGGAGTCATGGAAAGCAGAAACAGGTTTTGTCTGTCTTTTACCCTCCACACACACATTCCCGGATTTTTTTTAAGCCGCTGCCCATCTGCTGCTAGCATGTGTTCTGTCTGTGAAGAATCAAATACTCCCGTTCTGCTTCTCTCCCCCCCCCTTCACAGGAGCTGATTGGTCTGTCCGAGAGTAACCATATCCACTCTCCTCAGCTCCTGAAACCTTTTCGTCCTTTTTTTTTGTTTAATGAAAGCACAGTAACACTGCAACTTTAATCACCAGATTAATATGCTTAAGCAGACCCAACTCAAGTGAGCTTGTTATGTTACTTATTACAATCTTCTAGCTGTTTTTTTTTTTGACGAAGAAGTTGGAAGCAAAAAGGCTTCCATGGAGCTACCCAAGTGTACATCAGCCATGCGGCCCACTGACTCAGTGTTGTTTGCCGGCATGTGGATAGGCAAATTATAGGCAAAGGTGGGGACAGGGGTTGAGGAGACCATCCCCAGCCAACCAGCAACGCCTCAAAGTGCTTGATTGCGGCAGCCCGTGAGGGCAGAATGTGTGCCAAGCCTACAACTGCCTTAGCTGCCAAGCCTGAAGTCTCTACCACCCCAAAGTCCCTTGCCAATCCTTACCAAAGCAATTTTGATTGATGCAGGACTGTCAAATTAACAAATGTCAGCACTTGGAAGGAATTTGGCACGCCCAGCTGCAGCAAAGCTGCATAGGCTGGGGGCCGTTCATTGCTGCCTTGCCTGGAGGGAGGGGCAGACTCCCGGGTATACGGGACATTTGGCTGGGGGGAAGAGCCATTGCCTAGCAGGCAGCTCCGCTCTCCCGGTCAGCAGTCACCTTTCTGCTTTGGAGGAGGAAGGAGCTTTTTATTCCCCCTCTCTCCGAAGTGGAAGGTGGACCTGGGAAACCGGCGAGGGACATGATCAGTGGTGGCGGCGGACGACCAAGGCAATCGGCTGAGTGCCTTTCATGCCCCAGCCGAGCTTCTGTGCTGTGGCGGTGCAGTGGTGGTGGCTAGGCACCTGCGGCGGCGGGGCCCAGCCTCGGCAGCGCGGCCTTGACGACGCAGCTGTGCGGCTTCCCCCAGTGCATGGTTGCAACCTGGGGGAGCGAGCCTTTCTGGGTGCTTCCTGCCGCGTCTCTGCATTGCACTGGGCCTTTGGGCTCTGGCGGCAGGGCGCGGCGGCGGAAAAAGCAGCTGTGGGCGAGGTGCAGTTTTGGCAGCTTAGCCTCAGCAGCATGGCTATTCAGCCCACCGGCACGTGGTTTGGCCCCGGGGGAGCGAACCTTTCTGGGCGCTCCCTGCTGCTTCTCCGCATTGCGGCTGAGCCTTTGGGCTCTGGCGGCAGGGTGCAGCGGAGGCAGCGGCAAAAGCAGCTGGGGAGTGAAGCGCTGCTTCTGCGGCGCAGCCTTTTTGGCCTTTTGGCTCGGCTGTCTCAGTGGGAGCAGGGCCTTTCTGGGGCTCCCTTTGCTGTGGAGGCGGGAGCTGCTTGTGCTCAGTGTGTTTGTAGCACGTGTCGCGCGGCCTAGTAGACAGGCCTGCACCCTTGGCTGAACGGGTGCCCCCCCTGTCTCCCCATCAGGCCTTTTAGCCCCCCCTTCCTTGCTTGTATTTTGGGCTTAGCCCCTGGAGTCCCCCTCCCGGTTGATTTCCTGGGATTGGAGCCTCATTCTCAGTGGTGGTTTTGGGCACAGGGTATTGATAATTCCTCCCTGTGGGTGTTCGGTTGTGGGGGCTTTTGCTGGGGTGTGAGCTGTTCTTTGGGCACTTTTGCACTGGGCCTTGCTTTCTTTTGCCTTTTTGGTGGGCTGTATTAGTAGCGGCCATCTTGGGAGTTGATTGTCCCTGTCGGCCATTTTGTACTATTATAGTATGCTGCCCAAGAAAGGTGGTGGCCCGTCCAAGGGCAAGCAGCCGGCCAAGCGTCCTGCAAAGAAACCTCCCCCTGCCCCGCTGTCCTCATCTGATGATGAGGATGGTGGACCTACTAGGCAGGAGCTTCTGGATAGGTTGGCTGCTTTGGAGCAAGCCCGTGCGACCTCTCTGCCCAGGGTCTCTGGGGTTCGGGCTCGCCGACCTACTAAAAAAGTTTCTACTGCTGCGTTTTAGAGAGACGTCTTGAAGTGTATTGCTGCTCTGGAGAAGGCAGCGGCTTCCAAGTGTGGTGAACCCGGCAGCTGTCAGGGTACGGCTATGCCATCAGAAGAAGTGCAGGGGACTGAAGCTGAGCAGGAGTCCATTGCGGAATGCGGGCAGGTGGCCATAGCACTAGAGCCAGCAGTGCAGGAGGGTAAGTCTTTTCTGCCTCATCAGGCATGCAACTGGCCTTGGGGGCCCTGGGGTCAGTCTGCTGCCTCCGCGCCCCCTGGCTGCACTTCACTACCTACACAACGTTTTGCCCCTGCATGGCCCCTGGTGATTCCTGCACCCTGGCAGAATGATGCCGGGTCTTCTTATGGACAGCAGCAGGCTCCTAGTGCCTCAACGTCCACTGGGCCACAGCCTGGGGGCTTGCCATATGGCTATGGCTGCCAGTGGGGTTCCCCCCTCCATTGACACTTGCCTTATGGAATGGTGCCATACAGAGCCTTAACTTTTGGTGACACGGCTTTGCCCCTTGGTGACCATTTGACTCAAGCCACCAGGGAGAAGATTTTAAAAGGGGAGTATGTGGATGTCTTTACCCTTCTCTTCAGGGAACTGGAGAACAAGGATAAGGATGATCTGGATGAGAGAGATAAAGAAAAGATTAAGCGTAGAAAGGTGGATTGGAATTGGTCAAATTGGTTACCAGGGTTCTTGATCTATGCTGGGGTATTGGCTAGAGCACAGCCCAGGAAGGCTGTCTCTCTTTTTCAATACATAGACATTATTTACAAGGGATACACTGGTTTTGTGGGGGTGGCCTGGCTCCAGTATGATGAGGAGTTCAGGATGCGTGCCACTATGAATCCTGGTTTACCGTGGGACCAGGTTCACCAGCAGCTTTGGCTGCAGGTCATGTCCCCGACCAAACCTAATTCTGGAGATAGGTCCGATAGTGGCCATCTAATTCAACGTTCCCAGCTAGCATCTGGTTCCCGCGGCCCCGCGAGGCAGCAGGTTCAACCCCAGCTGCTCTGCTGGGATTTCACTTCCAAGGGGCAGTGCAATCGGAAGGCTTGTAAGTATCAACACGAGTGTCCTTCCTGCAGTGGTCCCCATCCATACTCAGCCTGCCCCAAGTCCAAGCAAGGGGGTGGGGTTAAGTGCTTTGGGGTTTGGGGAAATCAGCAAGGAGCTGGAAAAGGGACCCAGCCCGGTAAGTCTGAGGGTCCTTAAACGCTTGTTGTGTTTGTACCCTCGGTGCAATGATGCTGAGTATCTGCTTTCTGGGTTTGAGTTTGGTTTCCGCATCCCCTTCCGGGGCCAACGGGAAACTTTTATGTCAGCCAACCTTCGGTCAGTGGCTGGCATGGAAGGTGTGGTACGTGCTAAGATTGTGAGGGATGCACTGAGGGCCGTGTTCTTGGCCCTTTTGATGCTCCTCCTGTTCCTCGTTTGAGGGTTTCTCCATTGGGGGTGGTGCCTAAGAAGGTGGCTGGTGAGTTCCTCCTTATATACCACTTATCTTTTCCTAGGGGCAGTTTGGTGAATGATGCCATTCCTGAGCGTCTTTGTTCGGTCCGTTACACATCATTTGACCAGGCGGTCAAGGTTGTGTGGAGGTGCGGGGTAGGTGCGGAATTGGCAAAGTGCGACATAAAGTCGGCCTTTCACCTCCTCCCGGTACATCCTGGGGATTTTGAACTGCTTGGGTTTTCGTTTGAGGGCAAATTTTATATGGATAGGACCCTTCCCATGGGGTGCTCTATATCTTGTTCGCCATTTGAGTGCTTCAGTTCCTTTTTTGGAATGGGAGCTGCGTCACCGCACGGCTTGCCCTGATACTTGTCATTACCTTGATGATTTTTTGTTCATTGGGCCAGCTGGTACCGGGCAATGTGCCAGGCTATTGGCTGGCTTTGTGATGCTTACTGAGGAACTTGGTGTTCTGTTAGCACATGAGAAGACTGAGGGCCCCTCCACTGTTTTAACTTTTCTAGGGATTGAGCTGGATACTGTCCAGCAGTCTTTTAGGCTCCCTGTTGACTAGGCTGAGGACCTTAAACGTAGAATTGCTGAGTTTAAGGGTCGGAGTAAGGTTACTCTCCTAGAGTTGCAGCAGTTGGTTGGGCACTTGAATTTTGCCTGCAAGGCAATTGCTCCGGGTAGAGTGTTTTTGAGGCGCCTATGCGATGCCATGGGGAAATTGCAGTTTCCCCATCACAGGTTGCGTCTGAGCAAGGGTATTCAGAGTGATCTCCGGTTTGGCAGGAATTTTTGTGGTCCTTCAGTGGGGTGACGTTTTGGAGAGAGGACTTGTTGCTTGAAGCTGAGCTTCAGGTTACTTCTGATGCCTCAGGGTCCCTGGGATTTGGGGTTTATTTCCGGGGCCATTGGTGCACTGAATGCTGGCCCACGGATTGGGTGCAGCGGGGACGGTCCAAAGACTTGACATTTTTGGAATTTTTCCCTTTGCTGGTAGCAGTGTGGCTTTGGGGGCAGGAGTTGGCAAACCCCACGGTCCACTTTTGGTGTGATAACCTAGCAGTGTTACACGTGGTCAACTCCTTGTTTTCAAAATCACCTAGGGTAATGAGGCTGGTGTGGGCTTTTACTCTTAAATGCTTGCAGATGAATATATTATTTAGGGCCAGACACGTTCCTGGAGTAAGTAATGGTGTGGCAGATGCTTTGTCTTGCCAACAGATGGAACGGTTTTGGCACCTAGCTCTGGAAGCCGATCGGCGGCCAATGCAGATGCCCGGGGAGCTGTGGCAGCTTGGGAGGCAGAAGCGAGCCGGGCGATGCAGTTAGTCTTAGCTCCAAGCACACGGAAAGCTTATGACCGGGCGGTCAGGCAGTTCACTGAGTTTAGGAGGACGGTAGGACTTCGGGAGCTCTGGCCTGTTCCACCTGAGCACCTGATCCATTTCTGTGTGGTGCAGTGGGGGTGTGGCCTTTCGGTCAAGTCTATCAGGGGCCAGCTGGCTGCTCTTGCCTTTGTTAGCAAGGCGCGTGGCCTGCCCGAAGCCACTGGGGATTTTCGGGTCCGCAAGATGTTGGAGGGCTGGTCCAGGGAATCTGGACCCTCTAGGGACCGAAGGCAACCCATTTCCCCATCTGTGCTTAAAGGGCTGGGTGCAACTTGGGCTGAGGTTTGTTCCTCGTGTTATGAACAGAGGCTCTTCCACACGGCTTCTTTGGTTGCCTTTTTTGGGGCCTTGTGGATTAGTGAGTTGGTGGTTCATTCCCGCAGGGATGCCTCCGGCAGGGCTTTGCTGGCCCAGGATATTTCCTTCATAGAGGACAAGGTATCCATTAGGATCCGCAGGTCAAAAACTGACCAGGAGCAGTGGGGGGCACTCTGCTTTTGGGGCCTTGCACCGACTGTGAGCTGTGTCCGGTTCAGGCTTTGCGGGACTATGTGAAGCTCCGGGGGGAGGCCCAAAGGGTTCTGTTTCGACATAGGGATGACCCGGTTTCAGTTTTGTTGACCCGGTTTCAGATGTGTTGTTAGTTAGTAAAAACTGAGAAGTGCAGAATGAGCATCTCAGAAGCTCATTGTGCCTCAACAGTGACTTTATGACATTCACTTATATAATCATGAGGGCTAGGAACATTCTGAACACTGGTGTTCTTAGTAATTTAATGAATGCACTATGTACCAATCCAGAAGCCAAAATACACAATTAATGGTACAGTTGCAACCATGCAGAAAATTAACGTCTTGGTCATTATTATGATCTCTAATGATATTTAATTTCCAGGGTCTTGCTTCGTTAACTATTTTAAATGATGTTTCCAGCATTTGAATTGTGCAAGGATCAACATATTATAAATGTATGTAGTTATACACTATTAATTCTATGACATTGCAACAGTTTTCACAATGTTTATGAGAACAAATGGTCAGCTAGAATTGGCAGGCAAAACCTGTTGTTCTTATATCACAGTTGGAAAAATTCTAGAAACAAAGACTATTCCTGTCAGGCCACATCAATTAAAAGAAAATAATAATAATAATAATAATAATAATAATAATAATAATAATAATAATAAACATCCACCGTTCACAAAGAGGTTCCATTCAAAGAAGCAAGTTTCTAGTAAGGCAAGTCTTCCCTTAAGATATGTATGGTAGTTCTTGTGACTGGACAGTTCCATCTAACACTAGAACTGCACATATAATTCTGACTTCTAGATCAAGAGTACTTATTCCACCCCAGTCAAATGATTAGAGCTCTATGTTGTGATAGAGTCATACTCTTATTTGGGAGCAGGATGAGAGGTTAGAACGCCACTGAATAGCTGATCAGTAGGTCAACGTATGATGAATGCAGTCTTCTTTGCAAAGTGGCAAATACTTGCCTTCTTATACTGAAGTCCTAGAGTTCCATCAATGATTCATCTATCTGCTTCACAGTATTAATATTTTTAAAAATTTTAAGGATTCAATATACAATCATGATTTTTTACAGTTATGAAATTCATGAATCTTTAAACGGGTACAGAAAAATATTGGGCATATGATGTGAAGGACTTACTTATCTACATTGACTTGCAGTGAAATCCTAAACAGACTTACTCCTGCCTAAGCCCACTGATGCTAATGGGCTTAGACTGGAGTAACTCTGCTTAGGATTTCCCTTTTAGTTCATGGTAACTTCATAAAGTGGTTGGCAGTTGAAGCTTCACAGGTTTATGCAATTGAATTAATTTAGTAGGAATGTTTCAGACTTGCTTAATAGTGTTGGGAATTCTTTATCAAGATTTGCATCATTTTGGCCCATGGTTAATTCTTTTGCTAAACTGAACACTAAATGAATATACCACTGTATAGTCCATGATGGAACTGAACAATGAATCAACAAACTTGTAAGTTCAAAATTGATCTTATAGTAGCTATAATTTAATGTGATGTGTGGAATCACATGAGAAAATTCATACAAAGATTTTGTTTGTGGTAGTATCACAAATAATATGTAAATCAAAGGAGTCTTTTTGTTTTAATATGCTTTTTATAGACTTAGTAATTCTAATAGCCTATCATAGAGTAGGAATGTAATGTGCATGAATTCATTTATCTTGTATAAAGGGATGATTAAACATTAGTGTGCATTGAAATAAGCATCTTTTTAAAGGGTCTTCTGCCTTTCCCATTTTATTGTTCCACAAAGAATTTACCTCCTTAAAATGTACATTCATTTATCATGACACTGTTATATATTTGGACTGCAAAATTATAGTGTCATTTTGCTCACATTATGCACTCTCATTGCATTAGCTTTGAGCATTTACCATGCTAACTCAATGGTTACATTTTTAGAAGAACTTTTCTTGAGGAACAAGGCAGTACACTGCTATTTCATGAAAAGAAATAAAAATACATTGTAAATAATGAAAAATGTTACAATTTATGGGTGGTTATTAAAATAGGATATAACATAAAAAGTTATGCAACCATCAGAAAAATCAAGGCATATTCTACAGGAATGGGAATATGGTCTGGAGGCTGCTGTTGGAGGAGATAAATGACAGGGGCATCTATAAAAGTCAAGAATACTTCAGATGTTCTCTATCAGTATCAGTTTCTAAGATATTTTGAATGATAATGCAGAAGATTATCGTCAGTTCTTGTAGGGGTTATAAACATCTATGTAAGGTGTGGCAAACTTTGTTTCTGCTCTCCTCATAGGTGGACAGCCTTAAGCTGGCAAGCCTGATACCCATCAGATCTTGGAAGCTAAGTAGGGTCGGCCTTGGTTAGCAATTGGATGGGTGGCCTCCAAAGAAGACCAGGGTTGCAGCGGCAGGCAATGGCAAACTACCTATGTTAGTCTCTTGCCCTAAAAACCATGTCGGGGTCACCATGAGCCAGCTATGACTTGACAGCACTTCCTACCACACAGTACTTAAGCCTTGTGACATTGTTTAGGTCCTGACCATTGTAGAAAGAATAAGGAGGGTTGGATCTTGGTGCTTATACTTCCAACAACAATATTTTTTTTCCAGATAGCCAGGGGATGATATCTTTATGCATTTATTCCTTTTTGTCTTTGGCAATTTTATGTAAGTCCTTTTTGAGTCTCCAGTTGGATTTGTTCTTATTCCAACATGCTCTCTAGCCTTTGAAACCCAAATAAATTTCTTTGCTTTTACTTTTTTTAACTGAACTCTCTGCACACAACTTGCAGGCCCCTCAGTACTTCCATACTAGGGAAGCCCGGGAAGAGTTACATTTTGCCCTGTTATCTGTTGTGTTTCTTTGCTTGAGTTAGCAAATGGTCCAGGGTCCTGAATGAACCAAGGATGGATTGTGGTACCTACTCTTTTAAAAATAATTCCTTAAAATCTCCCGCCACACATACACACAACCACCACTGCAATCTTCGATTCCCACATCAGCTGACTCTGCATTTAAGATTGTCAACAACTTGGAGAAAATAGAAGCTTAATGTGCTGAAATGGGCAGTTTAATCATTTTATGGTATGAAGTTAAATATTATCAGATTTATTTAAGTGCAGGGTGGCTACTCCAGAGTGTTTACAGGGAGGGTTGCTTTTGGGTACTGGCTAGGGGTAGCCTTGCCAGTCCCATGGAGTTCCCTCTTTTTACATAGTATTGGCCTCAGTACCAAGTTGTGCACAGTTCATATATGAAGTCCATGCCCAGGTTATGGGAGCGTGCTCTAGGTAACAATTGGTGGAAAATTACTTTTAATTGCTTAGAGAATGACTGGTGGTTCCAGAGGGAATGTCTGTCCACTCCTGTTCTATACGGGGACTTTATAATAGTGCCTCTGAGATGAAGTGGAACATTTATGGAAATAACTTACAGTTTTGATTGGGACCATGTATTAAAGAACAGCAGGTTGCAGACTGTGCAGGGAAGTACTAAGAGTTATGCAGTTGGTTTATAGGTTTGTTGAAATAAGCGTAGAATTGGCTGGGCTATCTGTAGACAAGCATGCACTTAGGGCAGCTAATGAGCGAACAGTGACTTACTCTGGTCAGATCACCAAACTCCAGTGACAAACAGAGAGCCAATAGCAATGCCTCAGGCCTCATAGAACCTTGGAGCTTAAAGAATAACAAGGTCCTAGTGTGGGTTTTACCAGCCCTGTAACTGGTAAATGCAGCTAATTACATTGTTTTCAGATTACATTATTAAAACAATGAGGGTTCATAAGTGCAACAAACTTGTCAATATTTAAGGAATAGAAGAAGATAAAATAGTGGATCTTCTGGTGGAAGATAACTGATCAAAAAAGGTCATAGATGCAGAGGAGTTAGCCGTGTTAGTCTGTGGTACAACAAACCAAGGCTCAATACAGTCAAAACCCCAAAAGTGTAATTCAATTATATATATTATAAAGTGCAAAAGTGCTACAATTTCATTATATACATACAAAAGTCATGGAATTACAGAAGTGCATCAGTACAGCGTCCGTTCATAAATCAATGTACATAAATTGCAAAATACACAAATATACATTTGTCCGGAAACAATTCAATGAATTAAAGTGCAAATGCCACAGTTAGTAAGGGGAAGTCGGTAGGTAGGAGATCGTGCCGCCAGAGTGTTGCAATAACAGTCCATAAAGTCAATTATATATACAGAAAAACGCCGACGGGGGTTTGCAGGCAATTGTAATTAACCCGTTTCGTGAGGACCACTCCTCACTTCCTCCTGGGCGTAAGATCTTTCGGACTGGACATACTGTAAATAAAGAAAGCACAATCCACAAGCTTGCACATAAATATAAAACACTCACAATACATAATTGCAAAGAAAAAAACTTACAGTGTGTCGCAAGCACGAAAAACAAGATCTCCCACCGTTCCTCCACCAGCGTGATTCACGGACATGTAACAAAGAAAGGACTACTGCTAATTAAACCACGCAAGCGAGTCTCTTGGGCACCTAATATTGCCTCCAACTCGGATTTTGAAACCACTGAACCCTCCGAGACGGATACATCCGGAGATGAGGGCTCCAGTACACGTAGCCTTAGGTCCCGTAATATTCCTTCCAAGTCTTTTTTAGGCAGGGGCTCCTACCGACAGCGACGCCCGTACAGGAAAACTTAGTGTTTAATTTATCCTCAAGGGACCTTACCGGTATTGAACTAGCAGCTTTGAACAGAGGGATGGGCTTTGTTCCTACACCAGGCTACAATGCCTTCCGCACCAGAGTAGATCTCTTTAAACTGGTACGGCTAATAAAATTGTGGAACTATTTTGGGCCAGGGGACCCTCCTCCTGCCCTAGGCATTGTTTATAAATCTTCTTTTTGTCCGCCTGAATCGGATGCCATGATTGAAAGTTTTGAAAGAGTGGTCTTACGGGATGTGACAAAGTTGGAATCCACGTGTAGATACAAAAGGTATAATCTCTCCAGAAGAGAATGGGAAGCGTTGCAAGGGCTCCAAAAGGATAGGAATATCGTCATTAAGAAGGCAGACAAGGGGGGTGGGATAGTTGTACAAAATACTGTAGATTATGTACAGGAATGTGAGAGGCAACTAGGGAATGAAATAGAATACAAGCAGGTGCAATATAACCCTACGGCACAAATTCAACGCATCATTAGGATTGTGTTGGATGAAGGTTTGGCTGTCAATGAAATTGACAAAAGAACAAGAGATGCATTGATTAATCCTTTCCCTAGAATACCGGTGTTCTACACGCTTCCAAAGTTACATAAACCAGGGCGCCCTCCCCCGGGTCGCCCAATTATTTCCGGTTCCAATTCTATTCTGGAACCTTTATCACGATATTTAGACCATTTCTTGCAGCCACTAGTTATAGCAACGCCTGCTTACTTGAAAGACACTATGTCCCTTATTTCTCTTATTGAAGCTGTGGAGGTACCACCAGAGATATACCTAATGACTCTTGATGTTAGGTCTCTGTATACCTCCATCCCGCATGATGAGGCAAGAGTGGTGGTACAGGATGCTCTATTATTACGAGATGACCAACATCCCTCCACCCCATTCCTTTTGAACATCTTGGACATTATCCTGGAAAAGAATTATTTTAGATTTAATAATAATTACTATTTCCAGTTAAAGGGGGTGGCCATGGGATGTGCTGCTGCCCCCAGCATTGCGAATATCTTTATGTCCACTTTAGAAAAACAATGGGTGTTTAAGGAGGAGAGAAATCCATTTCTAGATTTAATTATCCTTTATCGGCGATACATAGATGACGTAATTGTCCTGCTAAAGCGTGGGGATGTTGCTGATGATTTGGGGAACTGGTTTAACTCCCTACACCCCGATATTAAGTTCACCTGGAATGGGAGCTATAATAATCTAGACTTTCTAGACGTTACTATCTATCGGGAAAACAATAGATTGGCTGTGCGCCCCTATAAAAAACCCACGGACCGGTGTTCCTATTTACAATACCAGTCCTTTCATCCGAGGGGCTTAAAGGACAATATCCCTTTGGGACAGTTCTTGCGGCTGAAACGGAATTCTACTGACACACGCTTTTATAGATCTAGTGGTCGTGCTTTAGAAGATAGTTTTGTAGCAAGAGGTTATCCACAGCACGTCATTGAACAAGCCAAACGAGCCTCAGATGCCACTGACCGGACTGACTTATTAATACCGAGACCCAGGAGGATGGATAGTAAAATTAAATGGGGCTTGGAGTACACGCCATTAGCCCCTAAGATAGTTGCTATTATTAGACAACATTGGCACATTATTAGTGGCATCACAGGATGTGAACCGGGGCTGTCGGTTGGTTTTAGACGTACCCGGTCAATTGGAGACATTGTAATGAGATCGGAATTCTCCAGCAGCCCTTGTTCAAGTAATTTGCCATCGGGCCATTTTACATGTGGCTCCTGCAGTGTGTGTAGCCTCATGGTCAAAATAGAACAAATTATCCCTGACCATCGCCCCCCCACACATTTCTTTTCAAACTGTAAGTCACATAACGTGATATACGTCATTCAGTGTAAGTGTCCTTTACTGTATATAGGAAGTACCACGCGCCCTTTAAGAATTAGGATACAAGAACACCTGTCTAGAATTAGGAATCTAGTGTGGGAGGCACCCCTTGTAACCCACTTCTATGAGCAGAAACATCTTTCAAATGACTTCAAAGTCTCGGTAATTGATCGTTTGGACTGCCCCTTTGCTCTGGATCAGACAAAATTGCTGCTACGCTTGGAATCCAAATGGATTTTTGGCTTAAACTCCTTGGCGCCAAATGGCTTAAACTCAGAGATTGATTTTTCGTGTTTTCTGTAAGTTTTGGGACCCTTGCAAAGATCCTCCTTTAGATTTCTGACCCCTCCCCCCTTGTGGAGATTTAATTAGCAGTAGTCCTTTCTTTGTTACATGTCCGTGAATCACGCTGGTGGAGGAACGGTGGGAGATCTTGTTTTTCGTGCTTGCGACACACTGTAAGTTTTTTTCTTTGCAATTATGTATTGTGAGTGTTTTATATTTATGTGCAAGCTTGTGGATTGTGCTTTCTTTATTTACAGTATGTCCAGTCCGAAAGATCTTACGCCCAGGAGGAAGTGAGGAGTGGTCCTCACGAAACGGGTTAATTACAATTGCCTGCAAACCCCCGTCGGCGTTTTTCTGTATATATAATTGACTTTATGGACTGTTATTGCAACACTCTGGCGGCACGATCTCCTACCTACCGACTTCCCCTTACTAACTGTGGCATTTGCACTTTAATTCATTGAATTGTTTCCGGACAAATGTATATTTGTGTATTTTGCAATTTATGTACATTGATTTATGAACGGACGCTGTACTGATGCACTTCTGTAATTCCATGACTTTTGTATGTATATAATGAAATTGTAGCACTTTTGCACTTTATAATATATATAATTGAATTACACTTTTGGGGTTTTGACTGTATTGAGCCTTGGTTTGTTGTGTTATATATCTGTTACCAGGGTTGCCCATAGTAGCTTCGGGGTGTTAGTCTGTGGTAGCAAAATCAAAAAGAGTCCAGTAGCGCCTTTAAGACTAACCAATTTTATTGTTATTTTATTGTTATTATATGCTACAATAAAATTGGTTAGTCTTAAAGGTGCTACTGGACTCTTTTTGATCAAAAAAGAAAAGGCAGAAGGCTGTCTTCTGAATTACAAAGATGAGGCAAGTCTGGAAAGTTCCTGAGTGGGTTTTCCTGATGTTCCCTGGAATAGTTTGTATCAGTCCAGCACTGTTTTGAGTAGCTTTGCACCTGCATGATAAGCACCTCACTATAGTACCAGGCCATTCCAATGCAGCTCCTTTTGCCTGATTCTACCCTCAGAAGCGAAGGGGACAAGAGAGGGGACCACACCCACCCCACTTTTTCCTTTGAGTCCTGGTAGCCATAAGAAGGAACTTAGTATCATCTGAGCATGCAAAAAACACAAACCCATTTATAGCAAACTTTGATGGAAATCCTGGAGTGCAGGGCATTTCTTTACACATGCAGTGTAAAAAGACGCAAGACGTCATTAATTCCATTTAAAAACGGATATAATCTGCAAGCTGGGGTTTACAGTTATGCCCTATCTCCCCCCTTCTATTTTCTTGCTTAGCATAATGAAGAATTCTGATGAACTCAAAAGCTTGCTCACTATTTGGTCTTCGTATAGATACAGCTGGCCTGAGCTGGATAGCCCAGGCAAGCCTGATCTCATCAGATCTCAGAAACAAAGCAGGGTCAGCCTTGGTTAGTAACTGGATGGGAGACCTCCAGTGAAGAACAGGGTTGCAGAGGCAGACAATGGAAAACCACCTCTGTTAGTCGCTTGCCTTGAAAACCCCAGCAGCACTAAAGATATTGCTGAGTGGTGGGAGAGAATATGCTTTATGTGTTATATCTTCAGTGTCGGGCATTTTTCGTTAAAAGATCTCAAGTAGGAGGTTTTAGAAAAGACCTCTTTATCTTCCTGAAGTCTTAGAGTCACTGATAGTCAAAGCAGACATACTGAGTTAGAATGACGAAAGCAGCTGCTTATGTTCATAAAATCACAGGGTCAGCACAGTGATTATGTCTTCTAAATCACAATTTAGAAATACTGGTATGTGATATGTCTTATGCAATTCAATATGAAAGTCCAATATAAACCGGAAATATACCAAGCTTTATAGAACTTCCTTAAAATACAAAAAGAAAATAACAGATTCCCCCCCAAAAGTGTTTTCTAGTGTATTTTAATATGGAGATTTTTTTAACACTTGCATATCTTTAACTGAAATTGCATACCTTTAAACATTTGTAAGTCGTTAGTTTGTGAACAGTACCTTTAAAGCTGTTAAACTGAATGAATACCTCATAAAACTGGCAATCACTATTTTGAGAAGTATGCTTCTTGTAGTGTTAATAAACTTACTGCTAAGAAATATCAATGGTCATAAAAAGTGTCTCCTAACTATCCCGAAAGGTCAGCTGTCTTGTATTTTAATGAGAATGTTTTCCCTCAGTGCTGCTTTAGAAAGTGGGGGCCATAAAAACATCAGATTTTTTAAAAAGAACATCTCTATAAGTATTTACTGTGAGTTTTTTTAATATGATGCTCATAGGTGGTTTAAAAATAAGGAGAAGCTAAAGCTGAAGTGATTTATTAACGTAAGAGAAATACAAAGCCAAATGATACTATTTGATGCTACAGACAAACACATCTAATCCCAGTCAGCTGTAGGAAGGAGAGAGAGACAGGGAAGGGCTCTCTGCTGATTTGGATTATTCTCCAGACTTGAGAAGAACTCCCATATTTTTAAAGCTGACCTTGAACTGGAGAAAAGCATTATAGGTTGCTGAAGTTTATTATGAATTTTGGTTGGTTCACTAAATTTTCTAGGAATTGAGAGGAATTTGTCTCCTGGTTTACCATCATAACTAGCTATTCTTGTGATACAATTCCTTCACATTTCCCCCTCCATATTACTAGTGCACCAGTGTACATGACTAAGAGTGCAAAAAATCAGAATTAATGTGATTTCATGTATGATTGAATCTTAGTTGATTTTTTTTGTTTAAGGTAGTACCTGTGTGTGTGTGTGTGTGTGTGTGTGTGTGTGTTCACGTGCACGCACGTGCACAAGTGAAGGTCAAAACACAGGGGACACATGGGCAAGTGTCAGATCCTGCATTGATCCCTGGGAATTGTAGTTTAAAAAACCATCTGCTCAACAAGATTCTCAGCTGGTGAGGGAAGGGGGAGTTTCACACACTCATACAAGTAAATGTCACAAAATAAATCTTCTAAGTTTGTATTATTACTTGGGTAAAAATTCTTCTATCTCAGCTCGATCAGTGCATGATAGCATGCGCATGCATTGGTAAAACACTACAAATTTTTTAGTGTAATTATATGCACATTCACATCAAGATTGGTTTTTTGGGAAAGGTTTAATTAAGATGCATGTGTGCATCAGTAATGCAGAGGAGAAAAATATGCAAATGAGCGAAAGGAACAGAAATCTGAAGCAAACTGATTTAACTCCACAATTAATTTTAGATTTTTGTCCTAAGTAGAACTGGAATTCAGGCAGAATACAATGCAAAACATGCAGAACCGGATGCCAAAATTGTAGGAGAAAATGAAAAGAATAGGAGAAAGAGAAAGGGACTCTTTCTTTCACCCTTGTGTGCCTTCCTGCCTAACACAGCACCAGAGAAAAGTTAGGTGGTGTAAGGGCCAGGGAGAATACTGAGAAGAGAAAGTCAATGATTAATTCTTCACTGGTTCAGATATAAAATCCAAGTCAGAGAATTGGGGCCTGTAATGCTTACCTTCATATTCAAACAATTTTTTTAAAGAGTATCTTGAAACAATAATACATTTATTTCTCTTTATGTAGTTCAAATCCTGCTGAATAGCCTGATTTCCAAACAGCTGCTTCACTAATAAAACTGTCTGATTCTAGCTATAGATAATTATAATTTATTTTCTTCTGCAAGTGACAAAATCTAAAGTTTCAAATACCTATTAAGAATTAATTCATGTAAAGATTCACACTTATGGGACTAACATATTGCTGTGAGACATTTACTTGCCAGCAAACTGAATTTGTCCTATTATATCCCATATTTGAATTTTAAAAAGTTGTAGCACTGATTGAGCATAAAATTTCTTTCACTTACTATAATACAGTTCCTTACAAAACCAGTACGTCAGCAAAAACACAGGTCTAGAGAAAGTGAGAAGATTGCAGCTTTATTCTCCAAGCATCACAAAACCTGAAGAAAATGCACAATTTACATTCAAGTCATACTTACCAGCAGAATAATTATTTACACTTCAGTTTTGCATGTCACAGCATATTTTTGCTCTGCCAATAAGTCCCTGCTTGTTTGAATGAATAGTCTTGGGGATATATGTCTTGATCAGATGAGATAATCCATCTCAAAGTCACTTTGAAAAACATCCTAAAACTCACCATTGTGAAGAAATTTAGTTGCAGAACATAGTGATAGCCGCAGCCAATACACTCGGCCAGTTTGGTGTAGTGATTAAGAGTGCAGGACTCTAATCTGGAGAACCAGGTTTGATTCCCCACTCCTCCACTTAAAGCCAGCTGGGTGATCTTGGGCTAGTCACAGTTCTCTGGAGCTTTCTCAGAGCAGAACCACAAGTGACAAAAGGCACAGATTGGACAATTGTCTGCTTCCCTCAAATTTTGATGGGAAATGTAGGCATCCTGGTCTCGCAGCTTGACTCTCTGACTGCTGTCCAATGGACTTTTAAACTGTCACTTGTCCAACATTCCGCCAAGCTGCCTACATTTCCCATCAAAACTTGAGGGAAGCTTGGACAAGTGTCCAATCTGTGCCTTTTGTCACTTGTGGTTCTGCTCTCAGTTCCACCCACCTCACAGGGTGTTTTGTTGTGGGGATAATAATGGCATACTTTGTAAACCACTCTGAGTGGGCATTAAGTTGTCCTGAAGGGTGGTATATAAATTGAATGTTGTTGTTGTTGTTGTTGTTGTTATTCTTTGTATCAACAAAGAATCTTGTAGAATGTTAAAAACTACACTTATTGTGGGCTTGGATTTTAAGATGCCACAAGATCCTGTGTTGTTTTTTCATTGAAATATAGATAAGGGGATTGCCGAAAATCAAAAAAGAAGATAGAATTAGATTGTATGCATTTTTAAAAATTGAGACATATCAGAAGTGAAACTAATTGTACTAAAATCAATTAAACAGATTTTTCTGTTACTTTCTGGGAATAACTCTCTCTTCCCCAAGGAATCTTCCCTTTCAAATTCCAAGCGGGTAGGAGAAACTGTCCCTTTCCTACAGGCAATTAGAACATTTATATTTTTCTCAAAAGAGGCTTTAGTATCTGTTGGCCATAGAGTTCAGATTTCAAACCGTCTGAAAGAATGGAGACTATCTAGCCATCTGTGTGTCTATGGTTCTCCTTTAAAATAATGGCTTTTAAAGGAGTGACCACTGGCATTGCATCTCGGTATGTGAGTGAACCGTCTCCTCCTTTCCAAGTATGCTCATGTGGCACACACGTGTGTGGAGGGGTAACCTTTGTAAAGACAAGATGTGTGGGGAAGAGAAGCTAAAGCATACTTTCCTACACATCTTACCTTGTTTCAGTTCAGTTCATGCAGTATGTGTCCCCCAGCCTATTCAAATTCTCATAAATGTACTTTAAAATGATTGAAGCATGGAGTATGGGCAGGGTTTAGATGTAAGAGGTGCCCTACTGTATCAGGCCAGTGATCAATCTAGCCCAGCATCCTGATCCCCATATTGGTCAACTAGCTGTACTGGAGAGTCAACAGAGGCCAAGATCATTCCCTGATGCTGACTTTTAGCACTGATATTCTAAGGTTTCTTGCTGCTGGACCTAGAGGTTCCATTTATCCACTGATGGACAATTCCATGAATCTGTCTAACTCTTATAATCTGTTCAAGTGCTCATCACTACATCCATTGGTACAGAATTCCACAATTTAAATATTGGTTGACTGAAGATGTGTTTCCTTTTGTTCAGCTGGAATCCATTGCCTATTAGCATCATCTGAGTTCTAATATTATGGGGGAGGAATAAAAGGTATTTCCTACTTTCTTCATTTAATGGATAATTTTATAAAACTAAACTTTTCTATAAACTAAAAGCACTAGACTTTTAACCTTTTCTCATAAGACAGGTGCTGGTCTTGCTGTCTATCTTTTGCACTTTTTCTAGCTCTATAATGTCTTTTTTGAAGTAATATAACTAGAACTGTACACAGTTTTGAAAATGATGCTACAACATATATCTATCACAAGGGCAACACAATACTGGCCATTTTAATTTTTGTCCCTTTACCTGTCTATCCTGTTCCAGATCATTTGGGTTTCTGCCCAAATTGCTAGTAGCTGTGCTAGTTAGGTAGCAACGTGCTTTCAAATTTAGGGAAGTGTTTATTTGACTTAGTTCATGTGGGGATCCATGAATCTCATGGGGAGTCTCCTCTCACTCACTTGGCTGCTCCCAGAGTAGCTTGGGCTACTGCCTTAGCAGCCTGGGCCCTAGTAATGACTCTTCCTGACCCCTTACTCACCTACCTCTGGTGTGGCAACCTTAGCAGGACCTGGGGGAGAAGCGTCTCCACTTCAGCTCCAGGTCTACACCTGCCCCACGTGTTTCTGCCTCCGTGGGGGAGGGTCAGCATCTGAGGGATGGAGGGGCCCACATCTTCTTTCCTACCCATCACCAATTTGGGCATCTTGTTGTGTGTGTGGAGGGTGCATTGTCACCTCAGTGCCTGAGGGGAGCAGAGGGTGATGGCTTCTACAGCTTCTCCTATAGAAGGCCTCCCTGGACCTGAACACCTAAATAACTTTGTTAGGAGTGTGACAGGAGGAGTGATTCTGATGGACCGCTCATCAACTATGGTATCATCCTAGAGAAGCTGACTGTGTTAGGAGTAGGGGGGGGGCTAGTGCTTCTGGGGTTTCTCTTACCTGGCTTACTGATACAAAAAAATGGTGTAGGGGATTGCTCCTCAGGTATTTTTGCTGTATTTGCTTTATACATCTACATAAAATTGCTGGGACAGATTTTTAGGAGATTTAGAATAAGGTGCCACAATATGTAACTGACAAATTTGAACCCAGTGGCACTTCAGAGACCAACAGGATTTTCAGAGTGTAAGTGTTCGTGATTCAGAGCTCCCTTCTTCAGATATGAGTGACTGACACCAACTTCTCCTGAACAACTGAGTTAAGCGACTCTGTCGAAGTCCTGAAGAGATGCCAGGATAAGGTAATGGGATGGATGAGAACAAATAAACTGAAGCTCAGTCCAGACATTGAGGTACTACTGATCAGTGACAAAGCTGTTAGAGGATCAAGGAGTTAGCCAGTCCCAGGGTGGGTTGCCCCCCCCCCCGAGTAAGTTCTTAGAAGGTGTTGCTGCTACCTTATGACTGGAGGCTTCTGACTAGAGGTGGGTACAGACCAGAAAACAGAACAAAATTTTGTGCAGTCCTGGCCAGTTTGGCGTTCATGAACCAGCGGATTGTGGGAGGCCCATTTTCCATGGATCCTCGGACTTTTCGCTCGTCTGTTGGTCCATGGTTCATTAAAGCCTTTCTGTGCTGCTGACAAGCGGCACCGGGAGCGCTTAAACGTTTAACATTTCTCTAGTCAGCTGGAGCCGGGGGGGGGGGGGTTAGAGTGCTCCCAGTGCCATGGACCAGCTGGAGTTTAAAGGGCCCTTAAAGGGCTTCAGCTAGCTCTTTAGATTTCTGCTGGCCCGTGGAGGGGGGATCCCCTCTTCACAGGCCAGCTGAAACCCAGAAAGGGACATTTCCCTGCCATGCCGGCTTGAAATGCCGGCTGGCCTGCGGAGGGCAGCCAGCATTTCCCTGCCATGCAAGCCACTGGCAAGCTAACTGGAGCAAGGGGGTGGTTAGAGGACTCCTGGTACCACTGGTAAGCAGTGCCAAGAATGCTTTAACATTTAACTCCCCCCTTGCTCCAGATGACTGGTGACTGCCAATCAACTGGAGCATGTGTGAGGGGTTAAAGTGCTCCCAGCACTGACCCAGGCTGATGAACTGGTCAGTTTGCAAACTGGGCTGGACCATGAAAAGTTTTATTGTCTCCTTCTAGCCTGAGGACAGTTTATGGATATTTTTAAAGGATATTAGTGATTGTTTTGTGCTGATTTTATGATCCTGGCTTGTTTTCCAATACTGAAAATTTGCTGGCTTTTTTAAATCCACCCTGAGCAGGCTTGGGAGAGGTAACATAAATTTTCTAAATAAATAAATATATATTGAGCTTAAAGGACAGTGCTTCGCAAGCGGCTTTGAATTTTCTATTATCTTTATATGTATATTTCATCTGCAAAGTTTACTACCGATGTTTAACATGAATCTTATTCCAGAACAGCACATTTTTTCCCTAGGTTTCTTTAATAAGCAGAATTTTGACAACTATCTTCTATCCTTTTATAAATCTTCGAACAGTCAGCAGCTAAAAAGTAGCTTTTTTCTAACCTATACGTCAGTACTTGTATTGTGCAAGGTCTCAGAATGTTCAGATAATACATAGTCAAAAAAGTTGGTAGCTATGCTGGTTCATAGCAAAATCCAAAACGAAAAGCCATGTAATACCTCTGTAACACCATGCACACACTGGTACTGAAATAACAGTTTATGGAAATTAGTGTTCCACTCTGTACCATCACATCCTATAATTGCTTAGTACTGGTCTGGAGTGCCTATATTCTATGCAAATGAGTAAAAGTGGGGGAGAGCTGGTGAGCTTTGAGCCCTAATAAAAGATCATGGATCAGGTATGCCAATGTTCTAGAAATGATTCACAATTTTCCATTGTGAGCAACGAGGCTGGGACTTTAGAACACTGGAACAATTTCACCGAACATAATTACAGATGAGGTTGCATCAGTCTAGCAATCCTACTAAAACAATCTGTATGATGAAAATATAAATAATATTTCACATAATATCAAACAAGCAAGATAATGCCAGAATATGGAAAATGCTTAAAACTGAGTATCGTTTGAGGCATTGTTAAATTATTCTGGTATGCTTGTTTATCCTTTTAATCCTTTTTTATTTCCTGTCTCATTTACAGACAGACAGATGGAATGGAAAAATGACAGCTATAATTCATTAGCATTGAGCACTGTTTTGTTCCCTCAATGTTATTTACATTTATTAAATGTCAAGCATTAAAGGCCACCAACATCTACTAATTAGTAGCTTAATTGAACATGAAGAAGAAATTATCTAAGTGAATACCTGCTTCAAGCTTTCTGCAGAAGTTTACAAACTCCAAATGAAAGAACAAAATGGAATGCCATCAAAATATTAGACCTCCCTATCTTTTAACAAGCCTAATAGACATTAATTAAAACACATGAAACTTTTAATACACTGGTGTAGCTCATAATGCTGTGCTAGCACCAAACTCAATGGAACATTTCATTAATGATGTCTACATCTAAGAATAAATATGTTTGCAATTACTACTTTGGGGATGTTATATTAATGCATGTAATACTCTACTGGGAATTGGGCTAAGATACTTCTTAGATGACAATGCCTGAATGTTATAATATTAATTTGTTTTTAAAAAATCCTATTCAAAGACTAACAATAGATATAAAAAGGCCAGTAATAATGTTAGTGTTTAACTCCGGCCATCGTCACACGGGCTTTTATTTAGCGCTAAAATGGCGCTATTTCCTGGCAAACACCCACCTTATTCCAACACTGTAGCGATTTTCTCTCTTCTGCTTTGTGCTTGATAGTCGCGCTATTTTGTGCCTCAGTGTGAATGCCTCACATCGATGTATTTCACCTCACAACGTCCTATGCCCTCCCTTCAGTCCCAGAATCCATTTCTTCCTGCGACTCCCTTTTTTTATTTTATTATGTCTGTATAATGCCATAACGACATAACACAATGCAAACTTTCTGCTGAAGTAAAAATGACTCAATCGCCATGGCAGAGTCTTCAGCGATGGGGATCACGTCAGACAGGGCGTTTTCTGCGGGCAAAGGGCTATTTATATAATTTCAAAGTTGGAAAAACAAAAGGGTCGTAATGTTTTGCTCTAATGGAATGTTTATATGCTGTTATTCCGTTATAGCGGAATTAAACGCCAGAATAATAAAAAAAGGGGGAGGAGCTGCTTCTGCGCGGTTAGAGAGAACAGAACAGAATGCTTCGGTGTGGACAGCTGGTGGCGCAAAGAGCTGTTAGGTGACCCAAAGAAACGTTACTGTGCCAATAACAGGTAGGACGCTATATGCTGTAAATTTAATGGAAGAGATGCCCGTGTGACGATGGCCTCCATGACTACTCTCCTGCCCACCCTTCTTCTTTGCTGGACAACCACTAAGGATAGCTGCTTGGGACCTCAACAACCTTGCTGTCCCTCCTAATGTTGCAGTGTGCAGGTGGGCAAAGGTGAGGGAGTGAGAAGACCCTGTAATGGCAACGCTCTTTGGCAGGGTTAACAGGGGGCCAGAGGGGCAGGTGATTGATGCTTCTGTGCAGGTGTGTATTTGGGCGTTTGGGGGTAGCCCTGCTTATTGTATCTGCTGATCTCATTTCATTCTGCACTAGGATTTACATTTTGCATATATAACCACAGTTATCAGCATCTCACAACCTCTTTTGATGTCTTCATATGTTACAATGAATGGGAATACATCTTGCTTGTTCATACCTACATCTGTATGTAAGAAATGGCCAAAGCATGATCACTTTACAAATGAAAACCGGGATGAGTACCTGAATGGATTTAAGTCACCCATTCAGCTGTACATGTGTTGAGTGTAACTTGACAACTATTCAGCTCACATATAAAGAAAAATCAAGTGTACACTATACACAAATTGTACACATGTTCATAGTTTCAGGTGGGTAGCCCTGTTGGAGCTACTGGACCCAAACCTTGTTCTTGTATGTGTGTTCAGTGCAACTTGTGAACAGGGGTCTCTTCTGCTGCTACTTACTAAAATGGTTACATGTTTTCTAAATTTTCTAAAATATGTACATTTTAATAAAATATGAAGAAGGTACTGAGAATCTGCTGTTTACTGCAAAATGATGATGTTGTGACCTGCCCTGAACCCGCTTGTGGGGAGGGCGGGATATAAATCAACCAAATGACTAAATAAATTAAATAAATAAAAGGTCAGTGACCTTTTACATTTAACTACAACACATTTCAGAGTAAGATATCAACAAGGACCCAGTTTGTTTATGTCATTTGCAGTTCACTCCTCTCACTTATATTCAAGACAGATTACACCATGTAAATCAACCAAATCAGTAGGATGATACATCTAACAAGCAATGTAAAAGACTAGAACTGAAGAAATTTGAAATGAATCTGTCATCTAAATAAAGCATAAATATTACATATGATATGTTTAACAATGTAAAACATGTTATTGCTTAATAAAGTAGAAACACAACGCATTTTTATGGACCAATACTTTGAACTGAGCTTGGTAAATTGGACAGTCCATGTTGTGGCTACAGAATGGGTGTAATACTTATGCTCTGCCAAGCTCCTGTTAGCATTCTGCACCAACTAGTCTTTCTGAGTTGAATTTGAAGGCAGACCTCAAATTCATTACAGTTGTCTAGTCTCGATGTTACCATAGCATGCATCCAAGTAGCCAGATCAGCTGAGACAAGGTAGGGGAGTCATCTTTTGAGTTGGGCAAAAGCATTTTTGTAGCTGCATTAACTTGCTTCTCCAGCAGTAATGCGGCACTTACCCGGCAGGCTGGAAGCCGTTCAGCCGGGTGCCGTTATTGCCGCCCTGGAAGGAGTGAGGCAACACCAGCCACGCCCTCCTTCCAGGTATGGGGTTGCTGGGCGGGGCGGAGCAGAGGAAGGACGTGCTCTGCCCGGCCCAGCCGCAGTCGCGGCCAGTTGCTTGGAGAGGGTAGACGCGTCTACCCTGGGCGAGCAACGGTTGCGGCGGCTCTCGGGGCAGCGGCGGACCGGCGGGCCGGCGGAGAAGCGGCGTCGGCGTCGTGGGAGCGGCGGAGTCGGACGGCGGAGTTGGCCGCACAGCGCCGCGGCTTCGGGAGCGGGGGAGGCTTGCCGCGAGAGCAGCGCGGCGCGGCGCATTAAGCGCGGCCGCGTCTGCGGAGGCGAGGCTTTTCGGCGCGGCTGCACAGCGGGGCCTGCGGCCGTTCGGGGTAGTGGGGTGGCAGCCCCCGGGAGCGGGGATTTACCTGCCCCCCCCTTTGTTCAGGCCGGGCAAGTGGGCTTTGGCGGCGCCTTCGCGCCTCGTCGCTCGGACCTTAGCCCAGTGGGGTTGGAGCGTGTGCAACGGCAGGGCTGCTTTGGGCGGGTAACGGAGGTGCCGGGGATTAGGCCCTGTGTGCGGCTGCGGCCTGGTTGGGCGGCGGGCGATTCGGCGCTGTTTGTGCCCCCCCCTTTTTTTACCCCCTGTTGGGGAGTGGGTGGTTGGTTCCAAGTCGCCCTTTGCTTGGGTGGTGGGGGCATTTAGGCTTCAGGGCACGGTTTGGCCCCCTCCTGAGGCTTTCGGTTGGTCTGGGGCTTCTGTAGGCCCACTTGGTTTCGTTTTCCCTTTCCAGGGCGGCCATTTTCTGGTGGCACTCAGGTGGGCGGCCATTTTGTGGCTGGCTTTTTGCCTGCTGCATTTCATTGGGCCTTTCTTGTTAGCTTTCGGTGGTGGTGGAGAGGGCATATCATGCCAACAAGGAAAGGTAAGGGGCCCCCTAAGGGGAAGCAGCCAGCGGCTAAGCAAGCAGCCAAAAGGCCTTGCCCAGTCGTGTCTTCATCAGAGGAGGAAGAAGGGGCTGACCAGCAGGATATTCTTAAGCGCCTGCGCGCTTTGGAGCAGGCGAGAGGGTCGGTAGGTGTGTCATCACAGGGGGCTGATGTGGCGAGGCCTGTGCGGAAGGCGTCTAGGAACGCGGTTAATAGGGATATTCTGCGGCGTTTATCTCTTTTGGAAGGGACAGCTGGAGGAGCGGCTGGCGGAGGCAGCAGTATGAGCGGCGCCGAGCCCATGGAACCTCTGGAGACGACCGGCGAAGGGGAGCAAGCCCGGCAGGAGGAGTCTTCCCCTATAGCGGTCGCTGTGGAACCCGTGGAGGCTGGAGGTAAGGACAGCACACCACAATCAGCTAGTCCTTGGCCCTGGGGGCCCTGGGCCCAGGCGGTCGGAGCCCCTCTGCCTGCTCTTCCACAGGGAGCTTACACACCTTTTGGGGGGCAGGTAGGGGGAGGCGGTCAGGCATCAGGGACTGTAGCTGGTGTAGGGGTGTCGCCGCAGCAGGCAATGCCCGGGCTTGCATCTTGGGGAACTGGAGCGGCTCTCCCCTTCCCCAGCCCGTACTTGGGGTGGCCTGGGTATTCAGGAACCCAGTGGGGGCTTTATCCTCACCTGGCGTTGGCATACGGACAGGTCCCCTTCAACGCGGTTCCATTTGGGGATACGGCTTTGCCGTTGGGCGAACATTTGACCCAGGCAACTAAGGACAAGATATTAAAGGGGGAGTTTGTGGACCTCTTTTCTCTGCTCTTTAGGGAGCTGGAAAAGAAGAGTAAGGACGAAATGGATGACAGGGACAAGGAGAGGCTCAAGAGGAGGAAGGTGGATAGGACGTGGAATAATTGGCTGCCCGGTTTTTTAATCTATGCCGGGGTTATTGTAAGGGCTCAGCCTAGCCGGGCTATACAGCTGTTCCAATACCTTGACATTATATTCAAGGGCTACACGGGCTTCTCGGGTGCTGCATGGATGCAGTACGACGAGGAGTTCCGTGTGCGGGCTGCTATGAACCCGAATATCCCTTGGGATCGGGTTCACCAGGAATTATGGTTGCAGGTTATGTCTCCGGCTAAGCCGAGTGTGATGGACAGGTCGGATAGTGGACACGTCGTGCATAGGTCTGCGCAGGCCACAAGCTCCCGCGTTACTGCGGGTCAGCCGGTTCAACCCCGGCTCCTGTGTTGGGAGTTTGCGTACAAGGGTTCCTGTATGCGGAAGCCCTGCCGATTCAGACACGAATGTCCATCCTGTGGTGGTCCCCACCCGTACAATTCATGCCCCAAGGGCAAGCCGGGATGGGGTGGGAAGAAACCAGGAGGTGGTGGTTCGGGGGGTCAGCATCCCCCTGGAAAAGGGCCCCAGCCCAGTAAGGTTGAGGGTCCTTAGGCGGCTTTTGGAAGGCTATCCTGAGCGGGAAGATGCAGTTTATTTGCTCCAAGGTTTTCAGGAGGGGTTTCGGATTCCGGTTCAGGGCGCCAGGGCGCCTTTTATGTCAGACAATTTACGTTCTGTTTTGGGGAAAGAGGACATAGTTAGGAAAAAGATCGATAAGGAGTGTGCTGAGGGTAGAGTGCTGGGGCCATTTTCTGCCCCCCCGACCCCCAACTTCAGGGTATCTCCTCTGGGGGTTGTGCCTAAGAAGGCACAAGGGGAATTCCGCTTGATTCATCACCTGTCATTTCCTAGAGGGGAATCGGTGAATGATGCCATTCCCGAGCAGTTATGCTCGGTCCGGTACACTTCTTTTGACCAAGCGGTCAGGGTGGTCCGTAGGTGTGGGGTGGGGGCTGAGATGGCGAAATGCGACATCAAGTCGGCCTTTCGTCTTCTGCCAGTTCACCCCGATGATTTTGAACTTCTCGGCTTTGCTTTTAATGGGGAATTTTACATGGATAGAGCATTGCCCATGGGTTGCTCTATTTCGTGTGCGGCCTTAGAGCGTTTTAGTTCATTCCTTGAATGGGAGGTGCGGCGTAGGGCCGCCTCTCGCGATACGGCTCATTATTTGGATGATTTTTTGTTCGCTGGGCCGGCGGGGTCTGCGCAGTGCGCTCGGCTTATGGCCATTTTTATGGCATTAGCGGAAGAGTTGGGTGTGCCGTTGGCGCATGAGAAGACGGAGGGTCCTTCTCAGGTGCTGACTTTCTTGGGGATAGAATTGGACACGGTCCAACAGTCCTTTAGGTTGCCGGGGGATAAAGTGGATGAGCTCAGGTCCAGGGTGGTTAGGATGCGCTCTCAGCGTAAGGTATCCCTGGTTGAGCTACAGCAGCTTGTGGGTTACCTTAATTTCGCCTGCAAGGCTGTTGCTCCTGGCAGGGCTTTTTTTGCGTCGGCTATGCGACGCTATGGCGGGTCTGAGGGCACCTCATCATCGGTTGCGGGTGTCTGGGGGTATGCGTGCAGACCTAGCAGTGTGGGAATCCTTTCTTGCCGCGTTTAATGGGGTTTCTTTGTGGCGAGAGGTTCTCTTGCTCGAGGCGGAGCTTCAGGTGACATCGGACGCGTCGGGATCCACTGGCTTCGGAGTTTATTTCCGGAAACATTGGTGCGCAGAGCAGTGGCCAATGGATTGGCGGGCGTCTGCATTAGTTAGGGACCTCACCTTTTTGGAATTCTTCCCGCTTTTGGTGGCGGTTCACCTGTGGGGGCAGGAACTGGCTAATCACACGGTGCATTTTTGGTGTGATAACCAGGCAGTAGTTCAGGTGGTCAATGCGCTAACATCCAAGTCCCCCATGGTGATGAGGTTAGTTAGGGAATTTACGCTGTTGTGCCTTCGTAGGAACATTTTATTCAGAGCCAGGCATGTTCCTGGAGTGGATAACTGTAGGGCGGACACTTTGTCTCGCCTACAGATGGAGCGTTTTTGGAACCTTGCTCCGGAGGCCGATCGGCTCCCGGCTCGGATGCCACCAGAGCTATGGCAGCTTGGGAGGCCGAAGTTTGTCGGGCTATTCAAGCAGCCATCGCACCCAGCACAAGGAGAGCTTATCAGCGAGCGGTAGGCCAGTTAAGGGAGTTCAGGACAGACGAGAGTTTGGCGGATAGCTGGCCGGTACCGATTGAACATTTGCTACGATTCTGTGTCTGGCAAAGAGGTAGGGGGTTGGCGGTGCGATCCATCAGGGGGCAGTTGGCAGCGCTAGCATTTGTCAGCAAAGCCCGGGGGTTACCGGAGGCCACGGGTGACTTCCGGGTTAGGAAGATGCTGGAAGGCTGGGCCAGGGAATGCCCTAAGGGAGTGGATCTGCGGGAGCCCATTTCCCCGGCAGTCCTTAAAGGGCTGAAGGTGGCATGGAAAGAGGTTTGTTCGTCGCCGTATGAAGCGACACTTTTCCATGCGGCAGCTTTAACTGCCTTTTTTGGGGCCCTTCGGGTTAGCGAGCTGGTAGCTCAGTCAGGAAGGGATGCCTCGGGTCGTGCCTTGATGGCCGGGGACTTGAAGTTTGAAGGTAAGGCCGTTGCCCTTACGATTCGCTGGTCTAAAACTGACCAACAGAGGAAGGGGGCAGTAGTGCGGTTGGGTCCCTGTGCTGACGCGGAATTGTGCCCCGTTAGGGCATTGAGCAGGTATTGGAAGGTGAGAGGAGGGGGTGAAGGGTTGCTCTTTTCTCACCAGAGCGGTGCTCCGCTTACGCGTTTTCAGTTCTGGGCAGTGACGAAGCGTGCCTTGAGCAAGTTGGGGTTGAAAGGAGTGAATTTTGGTACTCACTCGTTCAGGATTGGGGCTGCATCCACCGCTGCAGCCATGGGATACACGGGGCAGGCAATTCAGCGGGTGGGCAGGTGGAAATCGGCTGCTTACCGTTCCTACGTACGTCCTCTTTCACATGTTGAACGTCGTTAATTGATTGTTTCTTAGGTTATGGAGCGCGCGGTGCACGGCAACGTATCCTGATCTGCGGCCACAGTTACGTTTTTTGGGCTGCCCACCAAGCGAGGAGGACAGCTGTGGGGACACAGCTTGGATTGAGCGAGAAGGCTGTGCTGGAATGGCAGGGTCGCCGTGGCCTCCGGTGGTCAGGACTCTTGCCCTTGCTGTTTGGATCGGGGCGTGTTTCCCCCCATATCCTCGTTATTCATTTGGGTGGCAACGATTTGGGGATGCTCCAGGGCAAGGCGTTGTCTGCTCAGGCGCAAGCTGATTTGCGCCTTATTTCTGAGCGATGGCCGGGAGTGCTGATTATATGGTCAGCCATGGTACCTCGTTTGGTTTGGAGGGAAGCCGGTTCCCGACAAGCCATCGAGAGAGCAAGGATGAAAGCCAATCGTGCCATGCAAAAGGCGTTGGAAGGAGGGCTGGGAGTGTATTTGCCTCATCCTCGGATACGGGCCGGGGTGCCGGGCCTTTACAGAGGCGATGGAGTGCACCTCTCCGAAGTGGGCAACCAAATATTTTTGGACGACTTGCGGCAAGGGCTACAGTTGGCCCTAGGTTATCAGTGGGGCGCCAAGGCCTAAGCAGAGGCTTGGCCTTGGCGTTGGCAGGTTTTGGGGTAGTTAGGGTGCGGGACGGTGAGCACCCTTGGCGCTTCCCCTTTAGTGGGAAGAGGGGCCTGCCTGAAGGGCTGGTACTGCTTTGACGGCTGCCAGTTGCAGGGGCAGGCTGCCTTTGGAAACCCCAGCTTGCGAGTCCTTACCTCACTGCTATACGGCTGAGGTGCTAGGAGCTTGAGAAGGGGGTGACCACGTTGCCTGGCCGGCCGGGCCCGCGCCATCCAACGGATGGGGCGCACCCGGGGCTTCGGGGCTCGCCCAGACAGGTCAGGGCGGTGGTCCATGGGGATCCCGTGGCCTGACCTGTACCGCTTTAGGCCCTTGCCGCTGTTTGTATTAATGTTAATGTATATAGTTAATAAAGTGGCCCTTAAATCCAACTGGGTGTCTGCCTCTTTATTCCAACTAGGGTGGCAATGCGGCACTTACCCGGCAGGCTGGAAGCCGTTCAGCCGGGTGCCGTTATTGCCGCCCTGGAAGGAGTGAGGCAACACCAGCCACGCCCTCCTTCCAGGTATGGGGTTGCTGGGCGGGGCGGAGCAGAGGAAGGACGTGCTCTGCCCGGCCCAGCCGCAGTCGCGGCCAGTTGCTTGGCCCACCCTCCTCTCCCAGTATTGGTGCAGGATTAGCCGGCTGCTGTGTCAGAGTCAGGTAGGAATTTTTTCCTCCCCTCCGGAATTGGCCAAGTGGAGAGGGGGTTTTTCGCCTACCTTGCACCAGTACGTAGGGATTGAGGAATTTGGCTGCTGGGTGGTGCCAGTTAAGTTGTCCTGGCAGGTTTTGGGGTAGTTAGGGTGCGGGACGGTGAGCACCCTTGGCGCTTCCCCTTTAGTGGGAAGAGGGGCCTGCCTGAAGGGCTGGTACTGCTTTGACGGCTGCCAGTTGCAGGGGCAGGCTGCCTTTGGAAACCCCAGCTTGCGAGTCCTTACCTCACTGCTATACGGCTGAGGTGCTAGGAGCTTGAGAAGGGGGTGACCACGTTGCCTGGCCGGCCAGGTCCGCGCCATCCAACGGATGGGGCGCACCCGGGGCTTCGGGGCTCGCCCAGACAGGTCAGGGCGGTGGTCCATGGGGATCCCGTGGCCTGACCTGTACCGCTTTAGGCCCTTGCCGCTGTTTGTATTAATGTTAATGTATATAGTTAATAAAGTGGCCCTTAAATCCAACTGGGTGTCTGCCTCTTTATTCCAACTAGGGTGGCAATGTTGGGTCCACTATAACATCTAGGTTCTTGGCTAACTTTTTAAAGATCAACTGAATCCCATCAAAAGGGAGAAGGACAATGTCAATCAAGACCTCAAGTTTCCCAACCAGTATTACTTCCATCTTGCCAAGTTCAGTTTCAATTTGCACACTTTTAACCGTTTAACCACAGCAGGCAATCAGTGACTCAATACCTCTATAACATTGCCAGGAGATTTAAAGCTGGTCATCAGAGTACTGATGTCACCCACTTTCAAAGTTATGAATGATTTCTCCTAAAGGATTTACAGAGAGACTGAATAATGTGGGGGATAAGATTGCACCTAATGGAACCCCACAGGACAACTCACATACTGAAGGTAACTAGTCTCTAACAGCAACCCTTTGAGTCTGGTCCATGAAGAACAATCAGACCAAGGCACATCCTCTGTGCTTACTTCTGCCTCCAAATTCCTCAACAAAATGGCATGATCTACTGTATCAAAGGCTGCAGATAAATTTAGGAGGAGCAACAAGGAAACATGGCCTTTGTCTACCTTCAAACAGAGGCAATCAACTAAAGCCACCAGGGCCATCTCTCTCACAAAGTCTAGCCTGAAACCAAACTGAAAAAGGTCTACAGCAGATGACTTACGCAAGAAGACCTGGAGTTAGTCTACTACTGCTCTCTGAATCAGTGCCAGGAAAGGGCAAATTAGATAGGATGCTAATTGGCAACATAATTTTTCTGTAGGGATCGTTTCTAAAGTAATACATGTATGACTGTTTTTTTGGCTATAACTGAAAATATACAGCTTAACATAACTGATAACTGGAATGGTAATCCATAAATTTATTGCAACCCAAAGCCTGAGTCCTTTATTGGGAAGTGATACACAAATGCACACGTACAAGATCTCACATTAATAATAAATGTACACAGAAGCACCCTGCATAATTGTTTTAGCACGTTGAAATGAACCTGTATATAGTTATTGTGAGACCTTCTGTGTGTGTGTGTGTGTGTGCGCGCGCGCGCGCGCACACACATGCATTCATACCATTTTGTATTATATTACTGGCAACTGTTCTGCTGGTCAAGCAACTATGGGACCCACTGCCTTGCAGGGCAGGTTTTCCCGGAAGTGACTTCATGCCACCACCAACTGCCATTTTTTTTCCTCCTGCTAGCTGTCAATGGGCAAGGCCTGCTGTAGGCAGGAGCTCTTCCACCTCCAGCAGGCACATGGCAATCCTATGTCTGCCACATGGCTGGGGACGCGCACTTGAGCCAAATGCCTCTGTTGAAGTTCTGTTGTTGCTGGGTCTTTCGTCTCTATCCATGGGAAGGGGGGGGGTTGAAAGATAGTGGCTGAATCAGTGGGTGATGATTGGCTGTGCCTATGTATGCCACTCATAGGAGTGTCATCGAGTGCTGCTGTCTGACTGGTGGGTGGTGCCAGGGTTGCCATGGACTCTGGGATGCTTGCTAAGCCATCTGAGCAGGAGCACATGTTGTTATTTCTCCCTGCAGAATGTCCATAGGAAACAGGCCAGCAGTGTTGCATTTGCACCATCAGCTGGCACCAACCCCTGCAGTGGCCCTCAGGATTGTTTTGCCCAAAACTGAACTTTCAGTGCAAATTGCCAGCTAGCATTCTTCATTACGATTTGAATTTCTTGTTTGTTGGGTAGAGACAAAGAAGCTAAATTCTTGCCAGAAGCTACCCTGAAGGACTGTAGTTAAAAGGTCAAGGACCCTTAATTAAAAATATCACATGAGTCAAATATGCTTAGATATTTCAGCCAAAGTTAAGTTCGTCGCTAATTACTAAAGCAAGAAAGCACTATTGGGAAATCAGATTGACAGCTTGATCCACATTGTACGTCTAAGTCCCAAGTATCTGAATTTAGAATGACCTAGGCTGCAATTTTGTGTACATTTATTGAGAACCAGTGTGGTGTAATGTTTAGAGTGAAGGACTGGAACTGGGAGACCAAGGTTGAATTCCTACTCTGCCATGGAAGCTTCCTTGGTGAACTGGGGACAGAAAGCAATGGTGCACTGGAAAAAGAAGTGTTGTTTTTTTCAGATATACTTCACTCCATTCTTGGTGTGGCCTTCCCCAGCATTTGTACTGCATGAACTTGGGCCAGCTTAATCTACCTCACAGGTTGTTGTGAAGATAACATGGAGGAAAGGAGATGGATGTAAGCCACTTTGGGTCCCCAACAGAGAGAAAGGCCAGGTGTAAATAAAGTAAATAATAGAGTACATACAGTGAAAAGTTTGCATTGAACGTAGTGGTGCTTACTTACAAGTCATCAAAAATAAGATCAAATTGCAATCACCTGCTCACTTGCTTGGAAATAAGTCCCATTGGACTCTGAATTTACTTCTGAGAAAACTTGCAAATGATCAGACTGAAAGCAACTTCATTAGGCAAGACCTATTGAATTCACTAGGATGCTTCCTATTGTGTAGAACTGCATCACAGTGAAGGCTTGGTTCCTTCTGGTTCAGGCTGTACATAGTTTGGTATATTAATTTATTATATTTATCAATTCCAACCATTTGTAAGAACATATGCATAAGAATCACTACATAGACGTCAACTATTGTTAAGAGCTAATCTATATGCTCAAGGGATTTCATTTGCTCAGGATAAATTCTGACCCCCTCCCCAATAGTTGCCAACTCTGGGTCGGGAAATTCATTGAGATCTGGGGATAAATCCTGAGAAGGTGTGGTTTGGGGAGCGGAAGGAGCTCAGCAGGTTATAATGTTATAGAGATCATGCTCCAACCCATCATTTTTCTCTTGGGGAAAGTGGAGGAAGGGGTTAGATGTTGCATAGCCTGTACCAGTAGTGATCAGTCACAGAAAACTTTTTGCACTCCTTTATCCACAGTGGACCATCCTGCCTCGTTTCATGGAAGAAATTAGCCCTTGATATAATGGGGCTATTTTCATCATCATGAAATCAGCCACTGGCCCAAAGTGGCTGGACTATTATTCAAAATGACCTGAATTCCCATTTGCTGCTATGTTTACTCCAGAAACAGGGATCACATTCATGTCTTTAGCTTTTTTCCCCAGGGAATGATTCCATAAAGGACTCATGACAGACAATGAGATACAGCTAATCTCTGCTGAAATGCAAATGCACCTTCACACCGATTGTCTGAAACACAGAACCACTTCCTTCTATCACCTGAGAGCCAATGGCCTTGCTGAAAGAATTGGTAAAGGAAAGTCTACAGCTTGCCAGGAAGCAAGGGATCCATGGCCAGCAGTTTTACAGGAGTCCCTGCTTGCTTGCAAGACTACTCCACATTCTGTGACAGGCATGAGTCCAGTAGCACCTTTAAGACTAACCAACTGACCCTCGTTTACTTTTTTTACTGAAAAAACTTCATACAGGTACATCTTGTCAAGTGAAATATTCCAGTAAGGGCCTTTTAAATGAAAAGATTTTGATGAGGAAGGGGGTCAAACAGGGATGTGTGCTGGCCCCACACCTCTTCAATCTTTTTATAAATGATTTGGTGCAACGCCTTGGACTCATCAATGGCCATCCTCCTAAATTAGGAGGCCTTGCTGTACCACTGTTGCTGTATGTGGATGATACAACTATCTTATCATGTACAAGAATTGGTTTACAAAGATATTTGGATGCTTTTTATGATGGCCGAATCCACACTCACTCACCATCCACGGTGGCAATCAGGTTCATTCCGCTACCATGCTGTGCATCATCACATTCACCCTTCCAGTGCATCTTCATGGCGCAATAATTTCTCTACACACCACTGAGTAAATGTTACAGTGGGCAGTTCCATCCTCCGCCATCAGAATTGATGGTGCACGTCACTTCCCTTTTTTTTTTTTAAAAAAAGGTCAATTTCCCAGTATACTGATATTCTGACTTTTAATAAATGACAATGTACCCTCCCCCTCATCTTTGATTGGCTCATTTTTTGCTCATCACAGACCACTTTCTAACAATTGGCTGGCTGGTATGGCGGGCAAATTTGAAATTAGATTGTCACATTAAAGGCATTGTACGGAAATTCTGCTGCTCAGAGTGGTTTTCTGCTTTTAGTAGTTAACAACATGGATGCTCAGAGTGTGATATTTGTGATGATGGCTCAGATTGTGGTTGGCATGCTTCGCAGCACAGCCACATGACACCACGAGATGATGCATTCTGTCTTTCGCACATGGTAGAATCTCCCACCTGCGTCCTAAGTTTTCAGGAATATATTTGTTTTCTGCACCTGCCGTTTACTGGAGACAATCATTGTGGGAAATACAGGGTTGCTTGGCTTGGCTCCTCGCACTCTTAAAAATGGCGGGACACAGTAGGGGAACGGTCCCCATGTGACATTGCGCATGCTCCGGTGACCGTTTCTTTTCCCACGCAAACTGCTGCTCACTACAGTTGGTTTACCGGTATACCGACCTTTCTGCACTGTGCAAAAAAAAAAAAAAGGCGGGGAGAAAACGGATTTCCGCCATTATCATGTGGTTTGGAAGGAAGGCGCAATTGTGGCGCAGTGATGGCGGGGAACACACAGAATGGGAAAGTGTGTGAGTATCTGCATGAACGCTTGCGAAAAAGGCACAGAAACAAAAAGGAAGTGTCAACTTAACTCTATCTATTAACTACTCCAAATCAAAAGTTGTTGTTTTTTCAAAAAGCTGGCGCCCTCAGAAATGATCGATTGGTAACTTTCCAATTGAGCAAACATTTTTTTTTTAATATTTGGGCATTACTTTTAACTACAATTTTAGCTGGGTGTTACATCGCGAGAGGTCAATAAAGTTGGCTAAGTGCACAGCCTCCCAAATTAAACAATTTTATTTTTCTAGGGGTAACCAATATGTCCTGGTAGCCATAAAAGTTTTTAAAGCAAAATTTTTAGCTCAAATGCTCTATGGTGTACCTATATGGATTTCAGCTTTTAACAGAAAGGTGGAGGATATCCAAGCAACACTCTTTAGGCAAATTTTGGGTGTCCCAAATTGTGTTTCCTATTTTGCTTTGTGTGCGGAATTGGGTCAATCTTTGATTGAGACAAGGGCTTGTATCACTACCTTGAAATTTTGGCTCAAAATTTATTTTAGAGCCAAGCCTTCTAGTCTTTTAACCTATTTGAAAAGGGACCAGTATTCCTGGGCATGATCAGCGGGAATACTGAGTAAACTTAAGTAAATGGGACTAGCAGTGGAGGACTTATTTATGTCTGATGAGGCCTATATCCTGAATGGTGTTAAGCAGCGTCTACTAGATTGGGAGCAACAGAAGTTATTTCCAGCCCAACCTTTTGTTTGCTCCTCAGCTGCATTAGGATTGACTACATATGTTGGCAGAATTCCGCAGTACTTTTATGATCTTGAGACCCCAGGCTGTCGTAGGGGTTTTATGTTGGCCAGACTAAATGCCTTTCCCTCCAATGTCCTTCAGGGGAGATACCAGCGAGTCCCCTTTTCAGAAAGGCATTGTTTGTGTGGAGCTAACTGCCCAGATACCATCCAGCATATAATTTTGGAATGCCATTTATATGATAAGTTGCGGAGAATTCAGCCATCCCAGCCAGTGGCAACAGCCACTCAGGCCGGTGGCTGCTTTTGCCTCCTCGGAAGGAGGAAAGCAGAAGGCACACCCTGGCATCCAGGGCTTTGCATTGGGGGCGGAGCCTGTAGCCTTAGCTGGCTTCTCCGCCCCATTGCATTCAGTTGTGCCTCATGCTCGGCCTGAGCAGAGCTCATTTCAAGCTCTCTCAGCCGAGCTCCTCTGAGGCTGGTTTTACTGAGGGGCCTCAGGGCTTGGCAGCAGCAGCTGCCTTAGAGAAACTGTACTATTCCCCTGCTTGCTACCATCGGACTTCATGAGGAGAGCCAGGGCCCAGCGCCAGGCTCACTGGTTTGGCAGAGACTTTTTTCTCCTTATTTACATTTGGGGTCTGTTGTCTATCAGTCAGGAGGGATAATGCAGGATTATGCCCAGCCCTTGAGGCCTCTGGCCTACCTAGGCTCCTTCCCCCTCCCCCCAACACTGTTTTACTTCGTTGAGAGAGAATACTTGCAGCAGCAGCAATAGGCTTTGCTGTAGGCCACAGGGGTGAGTTGCAGCCATTTAAGGGGTGGATTAGTTCTAACTTTATTGCTACTGGCCTAGCAGGGTGGATTCTAGTAGGTCCCCCCCCTTCCTTCCACCTAGGCTTTATCCCCCCTCGCCATTTACACATACTTGGGAGGGAGTATTTCTAGCAGCAATAGCTCGGCCTTGGCCTGCAGGCAGCAGGAGCCATTTTGCAGTTTATTCAGTGGGTGCAGCCATTTTGAGAGAGGCACTCAGTGACCTTCTTAGCCTGGCAGTGCAGCCATGTTATGAAGGCCTCTACAATATGCACAGCTCCAAGAGTGACCATTTTGAGTGTGGCATTTGTGTGGCCTGATTTGCCTCCTGCTTACTAGCAGTTGCAGTCATTTTGGTGGGGCTTGTGCAGCTGCCTGCAGACTCATCCTTTGAGAATGATTAAGAGACCAAAGGAAACAGGGAAATACTGGGCTATCAGTGTCCATCAGTCAGGAGGGCTGAGGCAGGGTAGGCCCAGCCCCCCTCAGGCCTCCAGCCTATCTAGGCTCCTCCACTCAATTGTTTTACTATATTGGTGAGAGTACTTACAGCAACAAAGGTGGATTGCAGCCATCTGAGGGGCAGATTGCTTCACACCTGGGCTGCTGGCACACATTATTACTTTTTCACTCATGCCACCAATGGCATATTGTGTTATTGCATCTGTTTTAGCAAGTACTGGGTTTTGTGCAAAGAAAGAGGCACTGAAGGGTGAGAGGAGGTTAACCATTTGATTGGCAGTGTGTGGGATTTGATGAATAACATTTCATTTATAAGAAACAGAACAAATTGATGTTGGAGAACAATCATCATGGTTGTCAGGCTTTGCAGGTTGCTGTAAGAGCATGGTGGACTGCCACCAAAGAACGCTATCCAAAGCTTCTCCAAAGAAAGGGGAAGCATGTATGTGCTCCACATCCAGGAGACCCCTGAGGCAAGTTTCTTCCTCTGCTGAGTACTAGTGGCATCAGGGACCTAGTGGCACATCTAGATGCCAGGAAAGGCCAGGGCCCAGAATAGGAAGCTAGGTGGGGAATCTTCTGGGGGGGGGGGAGTGCAGAAAACTGCGAAGTTGTCATGTGGGGCACAGAAGTCTGAGATTTTATCTGTCCTTTCTGACAGTTTAGTGCAACTGATGAACGGTAGCTGATCTGGGCTAGCCTGCCTTAACCCAATCCGGTTGCATGGCAGTGAACCGAGTGACAAAGCTGGGTCCATATGGCCTAGGAGGATTGTTCAGCACCCCCGGCAGCGATGAATCTGGCGAAATGTGAAAAACAACATGGATATGGCTGAAGGAGGCTGGTAGCAGTGGCAGTGCAGCCACCTAATAAGGAGGTAATGGGAGCATCTGCCATACTGGCAGTGAGGGAAGCGGATTCCAGACTGTAGAGTGCATGGCTGTGAGGTGGTATCTTGGCAGGTATCCAGTGGTCAGTGATGGTAGGTCCATTTGGCCCTGGCTGGGGTATGCTTGGCCATTGGGGGCCTTGTGGGTCAGTCCCTGCCTCCTTACCTCATGGCTCTTTCCACCTAACATGGCCTGGCTAGCACATTCCAGGGTTAGTCCCGACTGGTTATGTGAATGGGCTTATATGGTGGGGTAGCTTAGGTGTTGTCCACTCAAGTTCCTATCAGCACACACACACACCCTTCATTGGAGCACGGACTGGCTATGTCATGGCTATCCAGGTCCCTCAGGGATGGCTTCAGTCCACCATATCCTGCCCTAGGTGGCTAAGTGTGGGTGCCAGGTGCTGGTGGATCTGTGGGAAGCCCAGCAGTAGTCTGGTATGAGGACCCAGCCCTATACAACTGAGGGTACCTCGGCAGCATGGAGCATCTCCCAAACGTGCCAATGCCTTGTTTTGGGGAAGAATGTTCCTAGGGATGGGAAACTCCCTCCTTTCTGGCTGGTCTCCCCCACTTTTTGGTCAGGTACCAGACAGCCTGCTGTAGTTCATTCCATTCATCACCCTTCCCACCCAAAGAAGCCCAGTAAATGATGCCTGTGCGGACACATGCTTCGACTGGCCATCAGGTTATCAGCGGTGCACAGTTGCACAGAAAGGTGAAAATGAGTTGGCATTTTGCCTCCTCCGGGGCCTGCCTGCAGACTCTTTGCTTTTGGGTTGTCATTCAAGGACCATCCCTACACGGGCAAGGCTCTGCCAACCGGGTGCTCTGTCTCAGGTGTGACTTTTGGCTGCTTCAGCTCTTTTCTTGAGGGGGCATGTAACGCTTACCCGCAGCTTTAACACGGCCATGATTATCCCACGGTTTCCATATCTCAGTTTTAGGATTACAGCAGGCATGTGGGAGGACCTCTAAGTATGGGGGGTGATCAACTCCTTTACCTGAGTCACTTTATAGAGTGAGGCCTGTTGTTAGTTGGTGTGCTTCAGGCCTTCTCCGATGTCTGCTTGAAGGTCTTTCATGGCGGCCCTAGTTAGTTTGCCCTTGAAGCCGATGGATCCCTGGCCTGGATTCCTCAGGATTTCCCCCTTCCCCAGCTTGGAAAGCAGAGGTGTACAGGGCAGTCTAGTTTGCCATTTTACTCAGCACTCAATGGGCTTTCAATACTGCTGAACACCTGTTTAGGTCGAGGGGAGGCATGGCAACTTTGGTTTAGCGTGCCCCCCAGCTTTGATGTGACACTTCTTTCAGCTGTTCTGCCTTGTTGTGGCCTAATCCCTTAAGGATGGGTCATGAGGAGCCTTTATGGCTCATGACACAAATCTTACAGGTGTCAAGTTTGCAAACAAGCCAACGGCAATGGGGCTTAGGAGGCTATTGGGCCCCAGGGTGGTTGGGAGCTATGCCCAGGGATCCCCTTGGCCTGTACATGGAGGTCCAGCGATAAGATGCGACTGTTCTGACATGCATGGCACACCCCCATCTCAGAGCCCGAGTGGCCTGGTGGCTGGAAGGGAGATGTAGTTCTCTGCCTCACCTCCTGGTCATATAGGTGTGGTCCTCCACCTCATGTTGGTCATTCACTTTGTGGTAATGACCTTGTCTCACAGGGCATGGCTCTTTCCTTACAGGCTCACACAGGCTTGCAGCACCCAGGCGAGTAGTGGCCTGAGGGTTTGAGGGGAGGTTCCATCCTCCACCTCATGTCCTGGTCATTCACCATGTGGTGTTGACCTGGCTCACAGGGCAGGGATTTTTCCTTACAGGCTCGCACAGGCTAGCAGCGCCCAGGCAAGTAGTGGCCTGATGGTAGAGGGGAGGTGCGTGCCTCCACCTCACATGCTGGTCATTCGCCGCGTGGTGTTGACCTTGTCTCACAGGGCATGGCCCTTTCCTTACAGGTTCACACAGGCTTGCAGCACCCAGGCAAGTAGTGGCCTGATGGTAGAGGGGAGGTGCGTGCCTCCACCTCACATGCTGGTCATTCGCCGCGTGGTGTTGACCTTGTCTCACAGGGCATGGCCCTTTCCTTACAGGCTCACACAGGCTTGCAGCACCCAGGCAAGTAGTGGCCTAATGGTAGAGGGGAGGTGCGTGCCTCCACCTCACATGCTGGTCATTCGCCGCGTGGTGTTGACCTTGTCTCACAGGGCATGGCCCTTTCCTTACAGGTTCACACAGGCTTGCAGCACCCAGGCAAGTAGTGGCCTGATGGTAGAGGGGAGGTGCGTGCCTCCACCTCACATGCTGGTCATTCGCCGCGTGGTGTTGACCTTGTCTCACAGGGCATGGCTCTTTCCTTACAGGCTCACACAGGCTTGCAGCACCCAGGCAAGTAGTGGCCTGATGGTAGAGGGGAGGTGCGTGCCTCCACCTCACATGCTGGTCATTCGCCGCGTGGTGTTGACCTTGTCTGATAGGGCATGCTCTTTCCTTACAGGATCACACAGGCTTGCAGTGCCCAGGCAAGTAGTGGCCAGATGGTTTGATGGGAGGTGCGGACCTCCACCTCACGTTGGTCATTCACCGCGTGGTAATGACCTTGGCTTACAGGGCATGGTGCTTTCCTTACAGGCTCACACAGGCTTGCACCGCCCAGGCAAGTAGTGACCTGATGGTTTGATAGGAGGTGCAGACCTCCACCTCACATTGGTCATTCACCGCGTGGTAATGACCTTGGCTTACAGGGCATGGCCCTTTCCTTACAGGCTCACACAGGCTTGCACCGCCCAGGCAAGTAGTGACCTACTGTTTGATGGGAGGTGCAGACCTCCACTTCAAGTTGGTCATTCACCGCGTGGTAATGACCTTGGCTCACGGAGCATGGCCGCTTCCTTACAGGCGCACTCAGGCTTGCACCGCCCAGGGAAGTAGTGGCCTGATGTTTTGATGGGAGGTGCGGACCTCCACCTCACGTTGGTCATTTATCACGTGGTAATGACCTTGGCTCACACATCCTGGTTGTTCATTTGGGAGATGATGACCTGGGTTTGATGAAGGGCATGGCCCTGTCTTGGCAGATGCGGGATGACTTGCTGGAGAATAGCAAGCGTTGACCCGGCATCCTGATTTGTTGGTCTGCAATGCTTCTGTACCAGGTGTGGCAGGATGCATTGGACCAGAACGCTTTAGAACGGGCTAGGCGAATGGCCAACAGAGCCCTATTCAAGGCTAGGACAGAGGGGATGGGGTTTTATTTGCTCCATCCGCAAATTCGGGCCAAGTTTGCAGACCTCTACCGAGGGGATGGTGTGCACCTCTCTTCCAGAGGTAACAGCATTTTTCTGAATGATCTGCGGCAGGGGCTTAGGCTGGCTTTAAGCCATTTGTGGGGCGCTGAGGCCTAAGCAGAGGCTTGGCCTCTGCGGTGGCAGGATTTTAGTTAGGGAAAATCTGTAGCGGGCCGGTGAGCACCCTTGGCACCTCCCCATTGGTGGGGAATTGGGGTCTTTCAGGAGCGGCTGGCTGCCGTACGGCCCAGCTGCGAGGTCAGACGCCCTGGGTGGGGAACCCCTGGACAAGCCAGTCTCCCCCCGCTGCCGTACGGCCGGGTGGGGGAGCTTTACAGGGGTGAACCATTCCGCCTCTGCCTGGCCAGGCCGGGTCCCAGCCATTTTGTGGACGGCTCGCACCCGGGGCAGCGGGTGCTCGCCCAGACAGGTCAGGGCGGGGTCCAGGAGTGACCCCAGGGCCTGACCTGTACCGCTAGTTAGGCCCTTGCCGTAGTTTATATTTAATTGTTGTAATTTTAATAAAGCGGCCCATTTTAGAACCCAAATACTGTGTCTGCCTTTCATTCCGACTGAGGGGGCAATTCAGCCATCCCAGCCAGTGGCAACAGCCACTCAGGCCGGTGGCTGCTTTTGCCTCCTCGGAAGGAGGAAAGCAGAAGGCACACCCTGGCATCCAGGGCTTTGCATTGGGGGCGGAGCCTGTAGCCTTAGCTGGCTTCTCCGCCCCATTGCATTCAGTTGTGCCTCATGCTCGGCCCACCCACCTCACCCTATTGCAGTGCAGGATTAGCCGGTCGCCTTTTGGGCCAGGTAGGAATTTTTCTCTCCTTGTCCCTGATTGGCACTTGGGAATGGAGTTTTTTCGCCTACCTTGCACTGTGAGAAGAGGAAGGTAATTGGCTTGGTGGGACTGAGGTAATTCCCCTGGTGGCAGGATTTTAGTTAGGGAAAATCTGTAGCGGGCCGGTGAGCACCCTTGGCACCTCCCCATTGGTGGGGAATTGGGGTCTTTCAGGAGCGGCTGGCTGCCGTACGGCCCAGCTGCGAGGTCAGACGCCCTGGGTGGGGAACCCCTGGTCAAGCCAGTCTCCCCCCGCTGCCGTACGGCCGGGTGGGGGAGCTTTACAGGGGTGAACCATTCCGCCTCCGCCTGGCCAGGCCGGGTCCCAGCCATTTTGTGGATGGCTCGCACCCGGGGCAGCGGGTGCTCGCCCAGACAGGTCAGGGCGGGGTCCAGGAGTGACCCCAGGGCCTGACCTGTACCGCTAGTTAGGCCCTTGCCGTAGTTTATATTTAATTGTTGTAATTTTAATAAAGCGGCCCATTTTAGAACCCAAATACTGTGTCTGCCTTTCATTCCGACTGAGGGGGCAATGCTGTTTGAGAGGTTGCCAAAACATATTGTACACCAGAACAATTTATCCTTTTGTCGATTTCTGTTACAGGATAATGATACAGCGATTTCTAAAGTGGTTGCAAAGTTTTTAGTGGGTGTGCTTAAGATTCATACAAGTTTTGTATAAATATATTGACTTCTGATATTTTATGTAATTTTATAGTGACTTGTTTGCTGTCTTAGATCTTTGTATGCCATTAAAGGTATTTGAATTAAATTGAAAAATTGACTAACCAACTTTACTGTAGCATAAGCTTTCGAGAACCACAGTTCTCTTCGTCAGATGCATCTGATGAAGAGAACTGTGGTTTTCAAAAGCTTATGCTACAGTAAAGTTGGTTAGTCTTAAAGGTGCTACTGGACTCTTTACTATTTTGTTACAACAGACTAACATGGCTAACTCCTCTGGATCTATGATAGGCATGTCACCCTTTGAATTGTTGAGAGGATAGAAGGCCAAGACCAGATTAGCTACTTGTCCAGGACTTTACAGCACGCTAAAGACAAACAATATAAGTATAAACAGTGCATGGATTGTAAAAAGGGAGGTAGACCTCACAAATTTAAAACTGGAGACTTTGTGTGTACTAAACTATTTTGCATAATCAAAAAGGGATATTCCTAGTACCCAAACCCTTTGAAAATAAGAGACACTCAAGGGGTTCTGCTGTCCTCAAGGATGGAGGAAAATGAAACATCTCAAGACTGTCTGTCCATTTGGGAGACTGTAGTCTGTTGCTGATCAGACTAGGCCCCTTGATGCTGAAAGGGAAAAAAAAGTAGAGCAGGAAAGAGAAAAGATGGAGGAAAAAATAGAGCAAGGGTTGTAAGAATAGAAGGACAAAATCTTTTGTTAAGAATCCTGCCGTGTATTCACTCTTTGCTTTCACCAACACAGTCCTCTCCATTTTAAGTGCAGTTTTCCACGTGGACAGGAGGTTACCTTTTAGACCATCACAACTTCCAAGTTGTCTTATACAATGGAACTAGCTGTGTGGTTATTTTGCATCCTGCTTTTGTCTCCTTATTTTATTTATTAAATACTGGCATCTCTCAGGAGCAAGGCATTCACAACATCCACAATTAATAGTGTCTCTCATTCCAAGTGTCCAATTTTGGCATATTCTATGGTTGCCATCCTCCAGGTGGTGTCTGGCACTCACCCAGAATTACAACTGATCTCCAGCCCACAGAGATCAGTTGCCCTGGAGAAAATGGCTGCTTTGGAGTATGGGCATTACACCCAGCTGAGGCCTCTTCCCTCCTCAAAACTTGCCCTCTTCAGACTCCACTCTCAAATCTCTGGGAATTTCCCAACCTGGAGCTGACATATTCTGAAGCATTTTGGCATTTCATTATTTTCATTTTATATTCAGGAGTCTGAAAGGCACTGCATTATAAAAGTGAGGACATGAAGATTTGCCAATAAAATGAATATTGCTAGTAGCCCACATAGATTGGCTGTTAGGCCCGAACACACTGTGATCTTTCCAATCAACAAAGTTTAAGGTTTAAAATCTCATTAGCATTGGCTGAGTCAGCATCATTAAAGATCATCCTAATGAGCAAAGCATATTTGAGTATAATGGCTGATATTTATGTTTATAAGCACAATGGGGAAAAACCGAACAGTGAAATTTGTTAATCTGCTAATTCTGTTCCATAAATCATTCTTTTTTCCTCTTGAGTACATAGTATTATATCATTTGCAAATTAACACTTCTAGCTTCCCCTCTCAAAAAAAAAAAACTCTTGATGTCAGCTAATTAAACCTCCAAACAGTTATATATGCACAAAATTTAGTAAACATGTTTGGAATACTTTCTGTTTTGCTTTTGATAAAGAAATGTGTCTTCCTTCTTCCTTAAACACTATCATATCCATCAGCTATTGGTGTATGATATTCCCCAGTTAAGTCACAGCAATTAAAATGGATTTGATTGAATTAAAACATCTAGATTAACATAAACAATTAAATTTTATTGTTACTTGAAAGTAAACATTACTATGAAAACTATTGTAGAGAACAGCACTCTGCATCCTAAAGAGTAAAATCCCAACATCTATACAATTGGGATTGAAATCTTCCCTTCATGTTACTTTTGTATTGTGTTTTGAACAATTAAAAATATAATGATATAGTAATGATCTAGCCAGATGTCCTTTCTAATCCCCACTCCTTGGGGGTCAGATTCAGGATCTTTGTGAGCAAATTTCTCCCTCTCCTACAAGCACAACTCTACGGACAGGAGGAGTGGCAATTTTCCTCATTCCCCATCCTCACTGCAGACTCCAATCCATCTAATTGTTTGTAGACATGGGCCCTGTAACTATAGAGCACCTGTTTAGTGTAGTGGTTAAGAGCAACAGGACTCTAATATGGAGAACTAGGTTTGATTCCCCACTCTTCCACTTGAAGCCAGCTGGGTGACCTTGTGTCAGTCACAGCCTCTAGGAGCTCTCTTAGCCCCACCCACCTCACAGGGTGTTTGTTGTGAGGATAATAATAACACACTTTCTAAACTGCTCTGAGTGGGTGTTAAATTGTCCAGAAGGGCATTATATAAATTGAATTTATTGTTGTTGTTGTAGTCAAATTTCCAAAGCTCAGAAGACAGCGCTGAGGGAAGTGGAATGTTATAAACTAGACATGGGCACGAACCAAAAAAAATTAACGAACCAGCAGTTCGTCGTTCAGTGCAGACGACGATCCGAAGGTCGCCAACCGCAACGAACATTTTCTGTTACTGAACCGGTTTGCGGTTCGTGGGGTGCGGAACAGCCCCCGTGGCACTTAGAGAGCCCATATTCCCGGGGAGTGTTTTGCAAGCTCTCCTACAGCCATCATCCAAGTTTGGACAAGATTGCAAAAGAGATCTTGGAGTTATACCCTCTCCAATCCAAAGCCCCCAGGAAACTCCCACAAAAATCCAAGCTCAATTATACTCCCAGACCACTCTCTCTCCCCAAAGGCTAGCAAGTGGCAAGCAAGACCTCTGTCCCACTCCACTGCTCGCTGAAAGTGAAACCCAGCCTGGGAGCCCATGGCTATTTATAAGCACAGGTCCCATTGAGCAACGCAGGAGGTCTGTGTTTGGCCATCAGAGCTGCCTATCAGGGTTTGCAGGGATGAGATTGGAGTGCCCGTGGCTACAGGACACCCCCTTCCACCTCCCTCCCCTGGGTGTCATCTCCTAACTTGTAACCGCTTTGCAGCTCCGTGGTTGGAAGGAAGACCTGCTGATCAAGGTAAGCTGGGCTTCCATTCGGGTTTCCAGGGTGACAGAAGGAGCACAGACAGAGTTCAGGCATTCCCCCGGCTCTGTTGCCAGGGGAATTGATTGCTGGCGCCTGAGTGTCTGGCTTCCTGAACCACGGCCGAACGCACTGAACCAGGCTTTTACCAACCACTGGTTCGTTGGCCGTGGCTGATAACAAACCGTCGGATCGCAATCGCGCGATTGCCATTTTCTTGGGTTTTTGAAGTTCGTAATGCAGTTCGTGCCCATCTCTATTATAAACTCCTAATCTCTAACATACCTGACACAACGAGTCTGTAGCAAGGGAAAACTATTCAAATATTCAAAAAGGCTTTCTACTCAAATGAGAGGGCTGTATTGTAGGGATGGGGTCTCAGATGCTTCGCTAATGAGTTAGGGACCATAGACTTCACCACTAGATTGCCTTACATATTATCTGTTGCTATAAATATATACTCCTATGTACTGCCTGTGCTCCATGTTGTCTATGTTAGTCCTAGAATTGATTATGTTCTGTTTCAGTATGTTTTCTACTCTGTATTGGATTCTTGCTAATACTATGTCTTTTGAACTTGTATCTATTTACCCTATGGCATTGTTTATGGAAATGTCCTTGATACTGTTTTGAAGATGGCACACCCGGCTGCATGTGAAACACGCTTAGGCTGGGTGCCACTTTTTGCCTCTCTGAACGGATGGAGAGACAGCCTTACATCCCTGGGAATCCAGGCTTTGGGAGGTGGGGCCTGGCCCTATAAAGGGCGGCTCCACCTCTGTAGGGCTTAGTCAGCTTTGAAAGCTTGGCCTGAGCAGAGCATATATCAAGCTCTCTCAGCTGAGCTCCTCTGAGGCCAGTTTTACTGAAGGCCCTCAGGGCTAGGTGGCTATAGCTGCCTTGGGGAAAGCTGTGATATTCTCCTGCTTGATACCTTCCAGCAACAGGACGAGAGCCAGGGCCCAATGCCAGGCTCAGTCATTTGGAAGAGATTTTTATTATTATTACTATTATTATTATTTAAATTTGGGGACTGTTGTCTATCAGTCAGGAGGGCTAAAGCAGGGTTATAGCCAGTCCTTGCAGGCCTTTGGCCTAATTAGGCTCCTCTTCCCCTCCCCCTTATTTTGTTGGAGGGAGTACTTTCAGCAGAAACAGCAATAGGCTTTGCTGTAGGCCGCAGGGGTGATTTGCAGCCATCTGAGGGGTGGATTACATTACAGCTACTGGCTTAGCAGGGTGGCTGCTGGTAGGCCTCCTCTGTCTAGGCTTCCCCCCCTTTATACTTACTTAGGAGGGAGTATTTCTAGCAGCAATAGCTCGGCTTAAGGCCTTCAGGCAGCAGGGGGTTAATTTTGTGAAAAGGCTTGGCAGTTTATTCAGTTGGGTGCAGCCATTTTGAGTGTGGCATCATAGGCCTGCTTTGCCTCCTGGCAGTGCTGCCTTATTGTGAAGGCATCTACAATATGTACAGTTCCAGCAGCAGCCATTTTGAGTGTGGGTTTTATATGGTTTGATTTGCCTCCTGCTTACTGGCAGTGGAGGCCATTTTGGTGGGGCTTTTACAGCTTATGCTGTGCTGGGGTGGCCATTTTGAGTGTGTCACCGTGTGGCCTGCTTAGCCTCCTAGCACTGGCAGCCATTTTATAGGGGCCTCTGCAGCTTGCACAGTGTTTGGGCTGCCATTTGGGGGGTATGTGTTACTGCAGTACATTGTGTTACTGTACATTTCCATCATGACACTATAAATTTTTTTAAAAAAAGGCTAGCAGCTCTGCTAAGGGCAAACAGCCACCGAATATGTATCCTGCAAAGCAGCCCTACCTGCACAGTTAACCTTTGAGGATGATGAAGTGGCCACAGGGAGTAAGGAAATATTGGTCTATCAGTGTCTATCAGTCAGGAAGGCTGAAACATGGTTAGGCTCAGTCCCTGCAAGCCTCCAGCCTATCTCGGCTCCCCCGCAAAACGTTTTCACTCTATTTGGAGAAAGTACTTATAGCTACAGCAGCGAAGGCCTGGCTGAGGCTGGGGGGGGGGGCTTGCAGTCATCTGAAGGGCAGATTGCTCCACATATTATTGCTATTGGCTTTGCAAGGATTTATAGGCTCAGGGTGGTAGCTTGTAAACCCCTTCCCCTGTTCAAGTTTTCAGCCTTACCACAATTGACGACTGGTAGCAGAGCCGGCCTAGGCTGCTGTAATCTAGTCATGTGGGGGTGAAAGTGAACCTGACTGGCAGATAGGTAAGTCCTGGCTCCTAGTGCATGACTGTGGGGGCTCCCGGTGTCAGGCAACAGTCTCCAGGCTCCCATGTTTAGACTCCTGGGTTGTATCATCTTGGGTATTGCCTTTGAGTTTTATAGTCTGGCCTCTGAGTTATTACTTGATTCAGTTATAAAAGGACAGTCATAAAGGGAGCAGCAGTTTGGGGGTTAACCCTCCTCTTCAGGAAGCAGAGGAGAAGGATGAGGTGGACCTGAGGAGGGAGCCACTGAATTAGATTTAAGGTGGTTTACTGCACATGGACCAGGTAGCTGCTAGCCAGCCTCCTTTATGGGAGTCCAGCAGCTGGCTGGCCTTCGAGCCTTGTCTCCAGGGTGTTGATACCTAGAGGTGGAGTTTCCTTGGAGTTTCTGCTGCCTTGGGGCCCAATAGCTCTGAGTTTAGTTCAGGGGCACTGGTGGGCTGAGCAGTGGCCCATTGACCAGTCAGAATGGGGGTCTTACTATACCGTATATGCTTGGAATTTTCCAATCCTCCTGGCAGTTGGTGTGGGGGAGGGAACTAGATAACCCCTCAGCCCACTTCACATGGACAATTAGGCAGTGGTGCCCATACCTAACCCTTTCATGCAAATCATATAGGATTTTGAGATGGGTTCTGGAGACTGGTTCTGGCATTTATGTTTCAAGGCAACACCCAGTCTCACCTGCAGATGGAACAGGGCAGCTTGTCCCTCAGATTTCTTCTGAGTTATGCCTTCAGGGATGGCTGTGGTTGTTTGGCAACCAGATGATATAGCCCCCAGCACATGGTGCGCTTATGTCTAAGTAGATGGCAGCCTCTAGGCTGGGGCATAGGTTGGTCTGTAGGAGTTATGGCTAGTGGATATATCCCACATTTATGGGTGTGTGTGACATTAAGGGGCTCACCTTGTATCCAGTAGCAGCCATCAGGCAGCTTATGCACCTTTAGGTTCACCAGTAAGCCTCCCAGTTTGATGTTGGCCTGGGCATTTTCTGGGACTGCATGACGGTTGGTGTGAGAGTTACATTCTTGAGCACTGGCACAGTGATGACCCAAGCCCTTAAGGAAGGGTCTGGTTGACACTGCACTTAGCCACAAGGAACATGATGGCCAGCTGTTACTTCTGTTTGATGGGACATGGGGATCTTTACCTCACTCCTGGTCATTCACCTGGGGGTAATGAGCTGGAATTCCCAAGGGCACAGCCCTTCTGTTACAAGCCCCACAGACGTGCATGTATAGGCAAGGTGGCCCAGTGTGCTTGAGGGAGGAGCTGTCCTCTGCCTCACATACTGCCATTCACATGGGCAGTAATGACCTGGGCTGTGGGGCATGGCCCTTGCATGCATAGGCAGGGTGGCCTCGTGATCTGGAGGGTGGACCATCCTCCATTTCACATTTAGTTCTTTCACCTGGGTGGTATGACCTTGGTTCATAGGGTGTGGACCTTTCCTTACATGCTCACACACACCTGCAGCCTGGGTTTAGGCTCTGTTTGGAAGAAGGTGTGCCTATCAGGAGATGAGTCTGCACTATTTCATGTAACATCACTGACAGCCTTCTGTGGAGCTCTTAGAGGAGTGAGCTGGTGGCCCAATCCCTCACAGATCTGTCTGGGTGTGCACTGAGGGCACAGGACCTGAAGTTTGAGACTGATTCAGTAACCCTCCATATTAGGTGGTCCAAGACGGATCAGTGGCAGTGGGGGCACAGTTGTTCAGGTGGGCCCTTGCAATGAGTCTAAGCGATGCTCTGTCTAGGCCCTACGCCTATATCTGAAAGCCAGGGGTAGTGGTGATGGAAATCTGTTCCAGCACAGTGACGGGGCACCCCTCACCCAATTCCAATTTTGGACGGTGATAGAATAGGGCCTTAGTTAACTTAGGCCTGATGGGTGTCAAGTATGGCACCCACTCATTTCGTTTTGGGGCAGCTGTCACAGCAACTGCAATGGGCAATCCTGTGTCCAAAGAGTAGGTCAGTGATAGTAGGCAGTGTATTGGGCATATGTACAACCCTGCTGATGCTTTAAAGAGTTATGTCTAATTGTTTCTTTTTCTTCTTAGGTGCTGTGTTTCGCTGCAGGAGGTGTTGAATCCTCATAAGCGGACACAGCATGATTTTCTGGGTGGCCCATCAGGCCAAGAGGATGCCAATCAGGTCCCAGCTTGGACTTAGCGGATGGGCCATTGTAGAGTGACAGGGCCTCTGGGTGCGATCCTCTGCCTCACATGCTGGTCATTCACTGTGTGGTAATGACCTTGGCTCACAGGGAATGGCCCTATCCTTTCAGGCTCAAACAGACTTGCAGTGCCCAGGCAAGAAGTGGCCTGATGGTTGAGGGGAGTTGTGGTCCTCTGCCTCACATTTTGGTCATTTGCCACGTGGTGTTGACCTTGGCGTACAGGGCATGGCCTCTTTCATTTCAGGTTCACACAGGCTTGCAGCGCCCAGGCAAGTAGTGGCCTGATGGTTGAGGGAAGGTGCAGTCCTCCACTTCACATGCTGGTCATTCACTGCGTGGTGTTGACCTTGTCTTGCAGGGCATGGCCCTTTCATTACAGGCTCACACAGACTTGCAGCGCCCAGGCAAGTAGTGGCCTGATGGCTCGAGGGGAGGTGCGGTCCTCCGCCTTACATTCTGGTTATTACCTGGATGGCAGTGACCTTGGTCTACTATGCTTCCCCGTCATGGTGGCGGGAAGGGTCATTCACCTGGGTGGTGATGACCTTGGTCTGCAATGCTTCCACGTCATCATGGCGGGAAGATTGAGACCCACTAGGCTGGGGCTAGGCGTATGGCCAACAGAGCCCTAGAGAAAGCTGTTGGGAGGGACTGAGAATCCCTTTCCCATGCCCCTGCATAAAGACTAAATTTGCTGACCTCTACAGAGGTTATGAGAGGGCATGGCATAAGGCCAAAATGGCCCTTTAAAAGGCTTTGGAAGCAGGAGGGGCATTCATTTGCCCTTTCCTGGCATTAGGGCTGAAGTTGCCGCCCTCTACAGAGGTGTCGGTGTTCACCTATCGGTGAAGGGCAACACAATATTCTGTGGTAACTGACGGCAAGGGTGGTGGTTGGCACTAGGCCAACTGTGGGGTACAAGGGCCTAAGCAGAGGCTTGGCCCTAGCTGTGGCAGGTTAGATTTGAGTAGACAGAGAGGGCCAGTGAGCACCCGGTGGCATCTCCCCATTGGTGGGGAATAGGGGTCTGTCAAGGATTGGCTGGTGGGCTGTATGGCTGCCAGCTGAGAGGGCAGACTGCCTGTAGGACCCCCTATACAAGTCCTTCCCTTGGGCTTCATAGGTGGGGTGTATGGAGCTTTAAGAGGGGAACCATTTGCCTGGCCGGCTGGGTTACAGCCATTTGCATGGATGGCTCACACCTGGGGCAGGGGGTGCTCGCCCAAGCAGGTCGAGGAGTAGGTCCAATTGACCCCTTGTCTTGACCTGTACTGCTAGTTATACCCTTGCCATTATTAAGTTTAATTTTGGTTCATAACCCAAGCCTTGTGTCTGTCTCTTCATTCCGAATGGTGGGGCAAGAAGGCACATTCGGCTGCTTGTGAAACATGCTTGGGCTGGGTGCCACATTTCGCCTCACTGCACGGAGGAAAAGACAGCCTTACATTCCTGGGCATCCAGGCTTTGGGAGGTGGGGCCTGGCCCTATAAAGGGTAGCTCCGCCTCTGTAGGGCTCAATCAGCTTTGAAACCTCAGCCCACCCACTGCACCCTATGGCAGTACAGGATTAGATGGTTGTTGGTTACCAGGGCCAGGTAGGAATTTTTTCTCCTTTTCCCAAGTTGGCACAGGGAAGAGGTGTTTTTCACCTACCTTGTACTGTCTTGTTGGAGTGGTATTTGGAGTGGTGGAACTGTAACCTAGGTCCCTGGCAGGTTAGATTTGGGTAGACAGAGCGGGCCGGTGAGCACCCGGTGGCATCTCCCCATTGGTGGGGAATAGGGGTCTGTCAGGGATTGGCTGGCGGGCTGTACGGCTGCCAGCTGAGAGGGCAGACTGCCTGTGGGACCCCCTGTACAAGTCCTTCCCTTGGGCTTTGCATGGATGGCTCGCACCTGGGGCAGGGGGTGCTCACCCAAGCAGGTTGAGGAGTAGGTCCAATTGACCCCTTGTCTTGACCTGTACCGCTAGTTATACCCTTGCCATTATTAAGTTTAATGTTGGTCAATAAATGTCCCAAATGTATACCCAAGCCTTGTGTCTGTCTCTTCATTCCGAATTTTTTGGGGGGGGGGGGGCAAATGAACTTGATACTGATTGTTCTAATCTCATACTGTATAATCCGCCTTGAGTCTCAGTGAGAAAGTGGATTATGAATGAATGAATGAATGAATGAATGCCTATGTATTATAAGGCACCAAGACCCAGAGATACACAACCAGTCTCTTGCCTCCCAATGGTAGCACACAGCAGCCAAGCCAGCTTACTGCAAGTCACAGATGGATCAAGCAGTCCCCATATCCAGGTGAACCACAAGAATAAAGAATGTTATCTGGTGTTCAATCTATATTCTCTTTTATATTGTCGAAGGCTTTCACAGCCGGAGAACAATGGTTGTTGTGGATTTTCCGGGCTGATATAGCCATGGTCTTGGCATTGTAGTTCCTGCAGATGTGGACAAGTTTACATCGGGACCACAAAGCGTAGCATCCAGACAAGAATAAAAGAACATGAAAGACACTGAAGATTTGGCCATCTGGAAAAATCAGCAGTGGCTGAACATAGCCTAACTCAAACAGGACATAGTATCCTATTCCAGGACACTAAAATACTTGACAACACTTCCAACTACTTTGTCAGATTGCACAGGAAAACCATTGAAATTCATAAGCATAAACACAATTTCAATAGGAAGGAAGAGACTTTAAGAATGAATAGAGCATGGCTTCCAGCCCTGCAAAACACCAGGCTAACGAAATACTCCACATCCCACAATAGCACTGCAGAGAAGATTAGCATATCAAGCACCAATCCATATGCAAAAGAATCTCCTCAGGATACAGTGACGCCTCCCTCCATTAGCATTCCACACCCCGGGAAACTCCTACAGGGTGACTCAGCCCAAACCAACTTTCCTCAGTAGATATAAATTACCTGCCAACATGTTCTCCACACTGTGACACTGAGAGATCTCTGTCTTTTGGTGCTACACCTCTGAAGATGCCAGCCACAGCTTCTGGCAAAACATCAGGAACTACAATGCCAAGACCACGGCTATACAGCTCAGAAAATCCATAACAACCATATATTCTCTTTTGCCCAGAAACCAGTTCAGGTTAATTAGCCAATCATATTGAAGCAATGACATAAAGGCATAGATCTCTGAAGTTTCCCCAGCCCCCCACTTCATGACCATGCTCCCTTTAGAGTCCACACTGAATCCAGATAACGTGATTGAAAGGAATGTGGCTTTGGCCTTGAGTGTTAACCTCCTCCTTGGTTAAGTGCTCATCTCCCTGCTAAGTGTCAAGAGAGCCTGCTTCTGGGTCAAAGTAACATCACCAGAATGTCTCTATTGAAAGTCAGGCATTATTAATAGTTTGTACAGCTACCCAAAAAGCATTTGAAAAACTCTGGTCAAGCAGGCTTTATCTAGTTAATACAAAAATAGGTTCAAGGCAGGCCAAAGCTTGCAAGTGGGTTGGAGTATGAAGGGACAAGGGGATAAAATTGACCCTTTTAATATCAGACCTACACCTGCAGAAGAGGAAAGGGGAGCAACTTTACCTTCTTGTCTTCTTCCCTCCACTTCCCCCTGCCCCAGTCTACAGGGTTGTTCCTCCATGTTGTCCTGCAACCCTGAAAATGATGTTTCCAGAGTTTTGAAGGGGCTGCAAAAACAGATTGAAATTCAAGGAAATAAGGCATTTTGTACATGGAATGGTAGGATACTGCCCAATAATTCCAGCCATAAAATCATCATGAGAAAATAATAGGGAACAATAAAAAGCAGTGATAAATAGCCAACCTTGATGTCCCCTGAAATAGACCTTCAAAGATGCTGGAATGCCTATAGGTGAAGAACTGATCCACTGGGGAACAGCCTTAGAGCATTTTTTCCCTCTTCACTTACCAAGTACCTGCTGTGGAGAACAAAAAAATATTACTGAAGACATGCATATTCCCCAAAGATGAACAAACACTGATTTTAACTACCATTATTCAAACAGCCAATCTTATACCTGCAAAACAACTGTAAATCAAGCAGTACCTAAATTGTGTTATAGATGTAGGATAATTTGTTCTAGACAATGGTTAAGAACCCAGATATTGGTTTATTAGCATAAGAGATGTGACTAGCTACCTGATGTAATTGTTATTTAGATGTTGTAATGTGAAAACACAGTAGCCAAATGAATACACAGAGATGTTCATTATACTCCTTTTTTGCATGCCACATCATCAATTTAGAAGGAAAAAAGAAATTGACGTGAATAAAGCAAACTTGCATAATGTAATCAAGAATGAAAAAAAGGATAGATGATGTTCTATGTGAAACAGGTAGAACTAGATATGAGGAGTGTAGAGATAGCAGAATGGAATTAAGCAAAGATAACAAAAGCTAATACAGAGAATGGAAATGAATTGCACAAGAGGTGAACATAATTAAAACTTTCTCCCCAAGTACCTTAGAAAGTAGAGATTAGGGAAGGGAAGAATTCATCCTTGGGGAGATTGCAAAATAATACCCTGTCTGTTGAGGCAGGAATGATGATAAAAATAAATGAATTCATTTCTTCAATATTCATAGAAGTATTATGGAGGGAGCTAGAAGAACCATTAAAAAGAGCAGTAGGTATATGAGACCAGATGTTGAAGAAACACCAGTATGTTAAACTAAAGAGGAAGCATCTGAGAATTCATAATGGTTAAGAAGGTAACAAGGCCTGACATCAAACAGCGACTGATTCAATCAGATGCTTATAATAACGTGAAATGGCCCTGGAAATCAAATCTCCAGTTTGTGTGTAAATCAAGTGTGTCAATGTAGATATTATTTTAAAGGCTGATTAACTAATAAGCCAATCTGAAAGCTTTGCTGAAGCATCTGGGCAACACTGAGAAAACATGTATTTAAAAATAAATGAAAAACTATTTGTTAAAATAAAGGTATTTGTCCCTCAGGGATGTAATTGTGCACAAAGGAAATGGTAAGTGATAGCCAAATTGTTATTCATTTAAGGCTGCTTATGAATTAGGATTTAAAGCATCTTGCATCAAATACACCAGTGTTGGTTATTATATTGTATTTTATTTATTTCTTTTCTCCAAGGAGATCAAGACAGAGATCATGGACATCCTCCATTTATCCTCAAACAAGAGAGGTTGATTAGGTTACAATATTCAATATTATGATTGATCAATTATCACTGACTATATTTTCTGTTTTAACAAGGATTTGAAGCAGGTTTTCCTCAGTCTAAAACCAACACTATAGCCATTGCTTCATACAAACTTAGCTGCTTTCACTACCCTCCTGCAATTCTTCAAGCCCATGGAGTAGTGTGTCACGTTTTCCCCTCTAAATTTTGGAATCAAATAGGGCAGAAATAAGAGTCAGTTACAATTATTTGGGGGTATAAACTATGCAGTTTTTATCAGCACATCAAAATTTCTATCAGTTGTAGAATGGCAGCTAACTAATCATATTTGTATAGTCACATTCAGTCATACTTACACAGTCACATTCTAGGATGGCCAGTTTCTTTAACACTAGAAATACATCTGAATCCTGCTGCTCTCACCATGTGATGTTCTCTTTTGCTCACAAGTAGAGATAGGCACGAACAGCAATACCAACTAAAAAAAGCCACGAACAGCCCAATCAGCTGTTCGCGAACAAGCTGTTTGTGAGGCCCCATTCTAAACCAACAGGTGATCATTGCAAGCCTCATTCGTTGCTGTTCGTCAAGCCAGACAATCTGGCACCTGCAATCAATTCCTTTCGCAACTGGAGGCAAGGACTGCCTGAACTCTGTCTGAACTCCTGTTGTTGCCCTGGAAACCCCAATTTAAGCCCAATTTAGCTTGATAGGCAAGTCTTCCTTTCAAGTGTGGAGCTCCAAATTTGTTACAAGGAAGCAAAGAGCAGTGGGGAGGGGCTCCCAGCTCTGGTTTTGCAGACAGTGAAGGAGAGACAGTTGCTGTTGGCATTTTGAGAGAGAGACAGGGAGAGTGCATTGGAGCTTGAATTGTCTTTATGTGTGGAGGGATAGGGATCTACCCCTTCAGGTTCCAGGGCTGCTGCCAGGCCCTGGGCCAAGCTATTATTTATTATTGGTACATTTCCTGCTGCCTGCTCAGGTAGGGTTTCTGGGAGTGATGTGGTAGGGATCTTGATGGCTTGAGGAGAGCCTGCTGGCCCCCACGAACAACTAACATGTTCGTGAACAGGTCATGTTCGTCAATGTTTGTTGTTCGTGAATGGCAACAAACAATGAACACCATGTTCAGGGTTTTTTTTCTGTTTGTGCCCATGTCTACTCACAAGTCATAAATAGGAGTACTTGCTCAGGTTCCTGCTCTTAGGTTCTCACAGCAGAACCTAGTGTGTTCAAAACCACAACTATTGATTAGTAAGGAGATACAAGTATGGGAAGAACTGGTTCAGCACAAGAGCGCTCATACATTTCTGATTATCAAACTGAGAAGGGACTCCATCCCATGAGACTAGATCTCTGTACACAAATATACAAGGAAGAAAAGCATATAGTTCCATTGTAATGCATATAGTAATGCATGTGATGGTGCACAGTTGACTTACTGATAGTCTGTGATGGTCCTTCTTCAAAGAAATTATATGTTTCTCATCCGCTTACAGTAGTATCACAGTTCTTGGTATCAGCACATAGTTTTGTTCACATGGAATCCATTATGTTTCAAATCATTTCCAGGTCCAGGACTCTTTCAGTCAAGTGCTGTGGTTTCCAACATGCATTCATCCTATCAAACCCTACTGATGCCAAATAAATTATTATAACTGATATTTCCATAATTACATCAATAAAAATGAATATATTTCCTTTATAACAGTCTTCATGAATTATGTGTGGTGCCTAGGGCCACTTAAAAAAATCAAAACACTGGGGCATAATAAACATTAATAATTATTCTTCAAGCCTGTAAAACATGTAAAATATCATTCTAGATCTTAGCATCATCATGTAGGGCCTTCTTGGCTTTCATAAAACCAGTGATGGCGAATAACGAAGGGGCAGAAAGCAGTAAACAGCTGCTGCTGCTAAATAATAATAATAAAAGCATGCTTATATACCACCCTTCTGGATAGATTAGTGCCATACTCAGAGGAGTGAACAAAGTCACTTATTATTCTCCTAATAATAACTGGGGAGCTGGGGCTGAGAGGAGTGGCTTACCCAAGGCTGCCTGCAGAGTTCATGGTAGTAGTGAGAATCAAACCAGCAGAATGCTGATTTGCAGTCCAGACTCTAACCACTGTGCTTCAGCAACTGAAAGTCCTTCATCCTTACTAATAGCCATTTCTGGGTAGCAGCCAAGAAAGGAAGCACCTCACATGGCATTTTGCAGTCCTGCTGCCAATGAAAAGTCAGCAATGCCCAATATAGAACACTGTTACTAGGCGGGATCGGGTAAGCTTGTTCACATATTAAGTGTTGCTTGAGTTATCCCCAGGGAGGGCTGCTTCCAACAATTAACTAACACTAAGCGTGTGAGACTTTTTCTCCTTTCTGTTACCAATCAATGGTGGTCATTTACTTTTAAACTGTTCATAAGCACAACACCAATTCAAGTAAAAAAATTAAAGGAAAAAAATAAATCCTATTGCAAAAATTGTCCTGACCTGGCTAGCCCAGGCAAGCCTGATCTTATCAGATCTCGGAAGCTAAGCATGGTCTGCCTTGGTTAGTAATTGTATGGGAGACCTCCAACAAAGACCAGGGTTGCAATATAGGCAATGGCAAACCAACTCTGTTAGTCTTTGTTGGAAGAAAAGGATTCAGTGCTGTCCCTTTTCTCAGGTTTCAGAGGGGAACAAACCAAAAAGTTAGCAAGATAGAGAGGTCAGGGCACTCTGTTCACTGTTCTGAATATCCTTTAATATGCAGATTGCTATTCTCAGGATTTCCTCCTCCTGACTTCCTCCCTCTCACTTCTTCCCTTCCTGGAATTGTTCTAAGCACCATCTCTCTCCTCTGCTCCCTCCATCTTGGAAGCATAGATGCAGGACTTGTCCTGGCATCCATACCCATCCTTAGAATAGATAGGTAGTTAGGATCTGTCCTCTAGGGATGTGCAAGGCCTGCCTGTTTTGTTAAACCTGATTCGGTTTTAACTGAATCAGGAAACCGTTTCGGTATAAAGGGGATACCAAAACAGCAAGCCAATTCGGTAGTTGCGTTTCGGCTTGATTCGGCCATTGTTTTCAAACCTTCTCCCGGCTTTCTGGGAGTCTGGGGGGGGCATTTTCTGTCCTAATCACACAAAACTTGGTGGAGACCTTCTCCTAACTCTTCTCTAACTACCCGCCAAGTTTCAGAAATATTGGACTTTGGGGGGCCATGTTATGCCCCACCAAACAAGGTGTCCCCATCCTCCTACACTCTCCATGGTTCTCTATGGGGAAAAACAAGTCATATTTCTAGGTGGCTTGGGGTGGCATTTTGCAACCAACTTTCAGGGGACCTGCTCCCACCTGTCCTCCCACCCTCCTCCAAGTTTCAGGCAGATTCCACTTTGGGGGGCCATTTTGCGGCCTCCCAAAGAAGGTGCCTCTATCCACCTCCACTCCACTATTTCCTATGGGGGAAATAAGAGAGGCTTGTCTGGCTAGGGGTGGCATTTTGCATTTAAAATGCCCCCAAACTTTAGAGGACCTCTTCCTACCTGTCCTCCCTCCCTCCACCAAGGCTCAAGCAGATCTCACTTTGGGGGGCCATTTTATGGCCTCCCAAAGATGCTGCTCTTAGCCCCCCCCTTCTCTATTATTTCCTATGGGGGGAATAAGAGAGGCTTGTCTGGCTAGGGGTGGCATTTTGCATGCAAAATGCCCCCAACCTTCAGGGGCCCATCTCCCACCTGTTCTCCCACACTCTACCAAGGCCCAAGCTGATCCCACTTTGGGGGGCCATTTTATGGCCTCCCAAAGATGCTGCTCTTAGCCTCCACTTTCTCCATTATTTCCTATGGGGGAAATAAGAGAGGCTTGTGTGTCTAGGGGTGGCATTTTGCATGCAAAATGCCCCCAACCTTCAGGGGCCCATCTCCTACCGGTCCTCCCACCCTCCACCAAGGCCCAAGATGATCCCACTTTGGGGGGCCATTTTATCCCCCCCCAAAGGTGGTTCTCCTGCCACACCACTTTGTCTTTCTACTGTGAGGAAGACTTCCACACCGCAGAAACACATGGGATTGGGGCTGCCAATGGCCACAGCCACAGTCCACCTGCACCCAAACTGCCAAATACCACACACACCCTCCCCAAAACCTAACCTCCCCTGTCCTGTGGCCAGCCACTTTCTATTGATTCCTGTTATGGGAAAATCTCCCACAGCAGGAACCCACGGAATGTGGCATCTATGGCCACAGGAACAGTCCCCCTTTTAAACCTCCCCCCACAGCCCCACACTGACCCAAAGACACCCTCCCCAACATTCCCACAACGGCCACTACCCCAGGAGCAGGCTGGCCAACCGTCCCCCATTGTTCCCTGTGATGGGAACTATTAAACTCTCTTTCCCTGGGCAAATATGCACAGCCCAGGGGTGCCACAATGGTGGGAACTCTCCTGAGTGCGAGCTTGTCCCTGTGAAAGAGCACCTGAACCATAGACACCCTCCCCCAAATTCCCCCACCACCTACAGAGATGGCTGGCCAGCCAGCCCCATTGTTCCATATGATGGGAACCAACTGCACAACAAAGAATAAAACTCAAACACACTGAATAAAGTTTTTAAAAAATATTTTCTCACATTCAAAGTACAAGTAGGCAAAGCATTGTGACACATTACACCAGCAGTCCCCACCACAGAAAAATAACACAACTCACTTAACATCAGAGAATCACAAAAACACAATTCCTGTCAAAAACATTTTATTTCTTTAACAGCTGTAGGTTATACAGCAGGGGGGTACACCAAAGGGCATGCCAGCAGTATCTTACACAAAAATAACACATCTCACTTCACATTAAAGAATCACAAAAACATAATTCCTATTAAAAACACTTTATTTCTTGAACAGCTTTAGGTTGCACCGCAGGGGGGCACACCAAAGGGCATGCCAGCAGTATCTTACAAAAACACACACACAACTCACTTCACATTAAAGAATCACCCAAAATACAATTGCTGTCAAAAAAACCTTTATTTCTTTAACTGCTTTAGGTTACACAGTAGGAGGGCAGAACAGCGCATGAAAGCAGTCTACTACACAAAATAACAGAACTCACATCACTGTTTTTGACAGCAATTGTGTTTGGGGTAGTGGCCGTTGTGGGAATGTTGGGGAGGGTGTCTTTGGGTCAGTGTGGGGCTGTGGGGGGGAGATTTAAAAGGGGGACTGTTCCTGTGGCCATAGATGCCACATTCCATGGGTTCCTGCTGTGGGAGATTTTCCCATAACAGGAATCAATAGAAAGTGGCTGGCCACAGGACAGGGGAGGTTAGGTTTTGGGGAGGGTGTGTGTGGTATTTGGCAGTTTGGGTGCAGGTGGACTGTGGCTGTGGCCATTGGCAGCCCCAATCCCATGTGTTTCTCCGGTGTGGAAGTCTTCCTCACAGTAGAAAGACAAAGTGGTGTGGCAGGAGAACCACCTTTGGGGGGGGGGATAAAATGCCCCCCAAATGGGATCATCTTGGGCCTTGGTGGAGGGTGGGAGGACCGGTAGGAGATGGGCCCCTGAAGGTTGGGGGCATTTTGCATGCAAAATGCCACCCCTAGCCAGACAAGCCTCTCTTATTTCCCCCATAGGGAATAGTGGAGTGGAGGTGGATAGGGAGAAGGTATTCTCCTTGAACACAATGGCCGAATCGTTTCGGGAATCTTTTTTTTAGTATTACCAAAATTTTTCGGTATTCAGAAAAAGTTTCGGTAATACTGAAAAAAACCAAAATGTCCCTGATTCGGTATTTTTAACCTAATCAGAATACCAAATTGCACACCCCTACTCTCCTCCTTTCCTATCAGAGTATGGAATTCCTACGATAAAGAGCTCTTATTTCTTTTCTAAATATAAAACAAGTGTATGATTTGTTATTTTCTCACCTGCACACACACTAGCCAGCAGAACCGGCTCACACCTACCCATAATCACTTTTCCTCTGCTAAACAATCGACTCTGCTAACGTCCCAAACATGGAATCCTTTAATTAGGTTTCTGGGGCCAATATACAATTTATTTATCAGTCTCTTGCCTTGAAAACCTCAATAGGAGTCACCATAATTCAAATATGACTTGATAGCACTTTCTACCACCACATTGCAAAGATTAGCATGAATCTGTTTTTATGCTGTCCCATCTTACAAAATTAGTTTCATTGAGAACAAACAAGACTGCTATTCAAACCTAACAAGATCAAATTGGTTTGATTTCCACCAGGTCACCTTAACATTGTTCATTTATTCAAACTGAATACCATGTTGAGCAGTTTTGTGAAGGGTGGAACCAAGGATTTTTGTCACCCAAGTGAACTATGACCTTGGTGCCACATTCCTTTCAGTATGCTTCACTGATGTATAAAGGGATCATTTTCAATTGTTGAATGAAGAAAAAGTTTCCTTGCAGGAGGTTGCTTGCAGTCCTAATATGCTGATGTTGCTACCAGAAGTGAGGTAATCATATTGGCATTCTGCCAGAACCACTCTGGTATTTGGGCAAAAGGTCTATGGTTTTTGCCCAAATATCAAGCTTCAGCTGGTGACATACTGACATCACTTCAAGGCTCAAGGGAAATGACATGAATGTATCACTGGCAATGTCACTATATTGCTTGCAATTGTACCCAGCAACCAGTAAGTTATCTATTTCCCCCTCTTTTCCCTCCACCAGCCAAGTGAGCAGTGTCAGGAAGCAGCAGCTGGGGGCAGGCTATCCTGCCCCCTCCGGGGGTATGGCATCCCTACTAAATGCCCAGCTAACAACACACGTACCTGCTTTTCTTCATTTTCACTCTCTCTTTTCTCCCTCAAGCAGCTTCTTTTGCTTCAGTCCACATCAAGGCCACACCAAGCCTTCTAGCTTTCCATCTACTTCCCTTTGCCTCAAGGGCAGGGGCAGCCATTCCTTCCCTCCTGCTGCCTTTCAATTGAAACAAAGAGCCAAACTAAACATTATCTTTTTGATGACTTTTTGAGCCAACGTGTGTGATCCACAGCCACAAAGCAGCTTTGAGGAATGCCTTTAAAAAAGGAGAGCCCAAATGGCTCAGGACACTGCCAACCCCCCCCCCCCCCCGAAATAACATGAGGCACTGTGAGAATGTATAAGCAAACACAGAATATTTCCAATCTGGCAAGTGCCTGCCTCTCCTTTTAAAAAAAATGCATCATAAGGGTATGAAGGGCTAAGATCAAAGCCACACAGCCCTGATACGCCTATTTTTGTTAGTAGAAACATGTTTAATAAAAATTTAGTGTATGCTGAAGAGAGGACTAACATTTCCACGAGGCAGTATGAGAAAACACATCACATGCACATGTTCATCCACATCTAGATAATTTGCCTGCCTTTGGCATGAACGAAACCAACTCAGGCAGCCGTAAGTGATACAGGGAGACCTCATGCCTGCAAGACACTGTGGAAACATTGCAAAGGATTCTTTATACCTTAAAAACATGGTGAATTGATGGTGGGAAGACAGTGGGAGATGCAGTAACAGCTGGGGTAGAAACCTGTGGAAAACCTATAAAAGATCATGCAAACTGTTTGAACACTGGTAAAATATTTCTTCAAAATTCAACTGTGTGGATTGTATTTGGTGGGAAGATTGTGGGTGATAGAATATCCTGTTTGAGGCACATGGGAGGGCCTATAGGATCATGTGGCTTGTTCTATCACACAAGTCATATAATGATTTCAGCACAGTATTACAGAACGTTCAGTTTTAGAAACTGGTCACAGCTGCTAGTCTTCTTCATAATGTCTGGCATACAATATGACAACTGGCATTTTTTCAAGTTTGCCTCACTGACTTGACATATGACAGTTGATTACTGTGGAGTGTCTTGTCACAATGGTCTCCACTGTGCTTAAGTTTGCTCTTTACAATGTCATGACTGCAAAACATAAGCAATCTCCGTTTATCCTCAGAAGCAGAATGAAACTTTTAGTTCCTGGTAAACAAAATTGTTAATGTCTATTAACAGCCTCTCAATAAGTCCTCTATATTGTCTTTCTCTCTAGCTCTGTTATTCACCATTATCTCCTTGAGTAGTTCAAGATGAATGAAGTTCAGCGATGGATCAAACACTTAAAGCAATACCTTTCAAGTATCAGGCAGCAGCCATGCTTATTAATATTTCCCAGATAATTTCCTACTTTACTGCTTAAAAAGTTCTCCCCAACACCTTCTTTGGTTTTTTTTCAAAAATATCAGATGCAGCAGATTGTAAGAAGCCACCATGAATTATTTGAAGATAATTACATGCCAGGATGCCCTTGAGAAGAACCAAGTGCTTCTGAACTCTGTATTCAAGCTGATTAGTACAGTGTATGGAACACTGTATAGAAACATCATTCTGTGGGTATTTGGTGACATATAATTTATGAAGGTGTTAATTGCCTTTGACAACTTCACATTACAATAAACAACACTATGCATGCTAAAGACTCCTGAGATTAAAAATAATTTTACATATCACAAAAACAAGCTCCAGATCAGCATAGCAGTGGCGGGAGAGAGGGGGCAGTGAGTGAAGAATGAATCTGGAGTAGGACTGCCATATTTAAGAGAGGCAATATTTCTGTTGCTCTGAGCAGTCTGAAGAAGACAACACTAAACTACACTCCTGCTCCAGTACTGACATAAGAAACCATGCATGAAAACACAGGGGGTTTTTTTGCGGGGAGGGGTGATTTTTTTCATAATTCCTAAAAATCTTGGATTTTTGTTATGGAAAAATCACTGTAATTTTTTGGGTGTATATATTTTGTCTTAGGGTTTTCATAATGCACACCCCTAGATTTCTCCTACTGCTCAAGTAAAAGAGAGCTGCAAGATATTTTAAAAAAACAAAACTTTCAGCTACTACACAGTTGAAAAGCTGCCCGGCTTGGTACTTGAGTCACATGATGAACAGATTTATAATAGAATATGTGTCTATAATGTGTCTATATAATAGAATATGTGTACATATATACTGTTAAGTAGCAATTGATTTATGGTGACCCAGGCAAGGGGCTCTCAAGGCAAGTAAGAAGCAGAGGTGTTTTGCCATTCCAAGGAACTCATAGCAGTCTTTATAGCAATCTTCCTTATTGCTAAGCATGGTCCTTCTGTGTTTGCCTTACACACATGGATAATAGGTTGATCTATAAACATAATGGTATTGATTGTGCACACAATCAATTTGTTTAATTGAGTTATTCATATGTGTAGGTGAAAATACACAGAATTTTCTTTTATATTATATTTTGGAAAAACATGTCACTGTGTGTGAAGTTGAGAAAATGATGTCTTATATTTCAGTATAAGCTTCCTGTTGGAAAATGGATGTGCACGCAGCTTCAGGTAGAAAAGCTCCTGTCAATTCTTATAATGATTTTCGTTATCTAAAACTGTACAGCAGACCAACACTGCAGAGAAGAATGAGCAACATGCTGAATTAGAATAGCAAGTATAAATAGCTTATTAATGCTAATAACAAATGATTAAAATGCATCATTTTTCTAAACTGAATACTTGTAGAAAATGCTGTGACACATTGAAGGTAGAGAAGCATAAACTCCCTATACCTCATCTGCATTGTGACACCTGGTGCAACATCAGATTGTCATTCCCCACTCACTGAGTGCTTGGGGCAGGCATATTTGCCCCCTCCCAGTCAAAATAAAAGGCAGACACAAAGCTTTTGGATATAAAATTTGGCCACTTTGTTAATTTCAACATAAACTGCCAATATGGCAAGGGATTTAACTAACTAGTGATACAGGTCAAGCCCTGGGGTCACCCATGACCTCCGCCTTGACCTGTCTGGGCAAGCCCCCACTGTCACTGGGGTGAGCCATACAACACATGGCTGGGACCCGACCAGCCAGGCAAATGGTTCCCCCTCCAAGCCTGCAGCACCTTGCCGTACAGCAGAAGGGCCTTACTTGTATAGGGGAGCCATGTGGCAGTCTGTCCTTGCAACTGGCTGCCGTGCAGCCCACCAGTTGCTCCTGACAGACTCCAATTCCCCACCAATGGGGATGTGCAAAGGAGGTCACTGTCTCGCTCATTTTCCCATCCTCACCTGCCACCGTTAGGGCCAAGCCTCTGCTCAGGCCCTTGCACCCCACAGGTGGCTTATGGCCAACCAGAGTCCTTGCTGTAAAACATCCAGGAACATGTCACAGTCAGCAAACAATAGGTAGAACCCATCACCTCTGTAGAGGTTGGCGAATTCAGTAAGCTGGGGAGCAACAAATAATGCCCCAGCCCTCCCCAAAAACCAAAGTCATTACCGTCCAGGTGAATGACCAAAACAGGAGGCAGAGGACTGCACCTCCCCTAGAACCATCAGGCCACTACTTGCCTGGGTGCTGCAAGCCTGTGTGAGCCTGTGAGGAACAGGCCGTGCCCTGTAATCCAAGGTCAATACCCTCCAGGTGAATGATCAGCATGTGAGGTGGAGGACTGCACCTCCCTGTAAGCAGTCAGCCCGGCCTCTGTCATTTTAACAGCAGTTTTTATGTGGCTGCTTGTGATATTAACAGTGTACAGGCCTCTGGAGTTTAAAATGGCTACTGTATTGCCACCAGAGAGCCTCTAACAATTGCTACGTCCCGTCTGGGAGAATACAGCATGCTTGGAATGCCGCACTGGAATGCGGAGTGATTGAGAAGCAATTGGCTTTACTATCCATCCCAGCCCCCAAGGAGTACAGTGCAACAAAGGTCTCGCAGAGTCATCCCCACTTAACACATTCCTTTCCCTTCTTCCACGATGAAATCTCCTCTCCATGATTGAGGAGCTAATCAAATGACATTCATAAGTATATATAGTTGTTCCTGGAACAGTATATTCCCCACCTAAATTCATTAACTTAGCTCCGGTGGACTTCTTCAGCAAACTATCCTTTTTGTGCAGCTCTAGAACTAGTTTTACATTTGTATTCACATGCCCCGGGAGCTACCACTCAAGGCAATCATATCTTTGGTTAAATCCAGGAACTGACCGTTGTAGTCTTTGTTCTGACTGCTAGGTGGGTTCTCCCACCTCAGGGCACATTTTACTTATAAAGATAGGCCCTGCCCTCATTCAAATCGTGCAAGCTTTCTGGCTTCTCCCTTAGGGTCACTTCCCTAAGCCTCTTGCTCTCTTGGCCAAGGATGCTGGCATTTGAATCTACTCTCTTCCTCCATGGACTGGACCCCTTCTCCAGGATATGTAGATACATTTACTCCCTCTCTCTATTCCCATTTTCTGGCTACATTTCATAGGACTCTGTGTGCATGTGTATGATTATTTTACCCTGTAATTGCGAGTGTATGTGCATGCCATCTTGTTCTTTAATAAAAGTTACTGTTTGACTTTAAGAACCAGCCACGTTTGCTACTTTGCGAAGGGACCTGGTAGAAATTGGTGGAGATTTCCCACTTGTTACCCCTCTCGTATAGCCATTCTCTTTGCTTGCTAATTCCCCCCATAAATTATTTATTGCAAAGAGACCACTTCAGGTAACATCCCCTCCAATCATCAGGCCACTACTTGCCCAGGTGGTGCAAGCCTGTGATAGCCTGTAAGGAAAGGGCTGTGCCCTGTAATTCAAGGTCAACACCCTCCAGGCAAATGACCAGTATGTGAGGCAGAAGTCCACTCCACATCTCCCCTCAAAGCATCAGACCACTACTTGCCTGGGTGATGCAAGCCTGTGCAAGCCTGTAAGGAAAGGGCCATGGCCTGTGAGCTAAGGTCATCACCCCCCAGGTGAATGACCAGGATATGAGGCAAAGGTCTGCACCTACACTCAAGGCATCAGGCCACTACTTGCCTGGGTGGTGCAAGCATCCATAAGCCTGTAGGGAATGGGGACATGGCCTGTGAGATGACATGAGGTGGAGGACCACAACTCCCCTTGAGCCATTAAGCCCACTACCGGCTGGAGTGCAGCAAGTCCGCGTAAGCCTATAGGAAATGGGCATGCCATGACCCTGAAGTCACCCAGGTGACCCCCCCTCTTGCCACCTAAATTGCAGCACAGGAGCATAAATGGTCTGCATAACTCTTTGGGGGGGGGGAGTGACTTGAGAACATGGACTGCCCCTTGAATTGTCACACCAAAAGTGAACAATGTGGCAGACAAACTCCCTTACCACAAAACACTACCACTAAGATCTGGAAACTAAGAAGCATCAGAGCTAACCTTAAAATTTTGCCTCTAAGAGCAAGTCCTCCTTCCAAAAGGCAAGCCCATCAAAGCAGTTGGGAAACTTAACTCATCCTACACTGCCAAATCCTCCCTGATACCCCTACAAGATTTAAGCCTGTGATGAAGAACCTATGGCCTCAAGTAGGGGTCCCAAGAAACTCTCTATCAGATGCCATCACTCTATAGGCAAAATTCACCCTCGCAATGGCCAGAACTTGCAGAGCCCTCACTTGCAAAAAGAGCTGAAGTGCTCAAAGGCCACTATAAGACAGAGCACTACCTTAGAAGAGCCCTGACTGTAAGATTGCCCTTATGATATTGCCCTATGAAGAGAAACCCAATGACACAAAATCTTTGAGATGGTGAGTGAAAGGCAGGCTCGATGTCACATTTTGCCATTTAATTGCAGACCCCACATCGCCAAGCAAATTAAGGGGGATCCTGGCACCTGGAATATGCAGCCAGCAACCACTAAGAATCTTCAGATTTATGGGACAGGTCCCCTCTCCAGTTTGTTGTTGTTGGGACCACTGCTCAGATTCCCACCAGGCCTACTTCCATGCCCCTGATGTTTGCAAGCCATGAAGGTGTGGGGGGGGGGGCACATCAGATTGGGCGTTCGTGACCAGATCTACAGAATTTCCTAGCACTACCCCTTGTGAGGTGAACTCCCAACAAAGCATCCAGGGTTGAATGGACTGCACCACTGGGGACACAGATACTAGGATCAACAGCAGCCCTATGAACAAGGTGACCGCTGTCCCCCATGTTGGTTTTGCAGGAGACATCACCTGCAGCCCAAGGTGCTAGTGTATCCTATCCCAGGGTAAGCCAGGCTTGAGGTCAGCCCCCACACACTGAATTCCTCATCACACTGCAACCATGCAGTGCTAGCTAAGTCATTATGCCCTTTATATTATATCCAGGTACCAAACAAAAAGGAGAGGGGCAGCCAGGGAGCCATCAAGCCCATTAAGGCATAACCCTTGACTCACTGCCATGTCACAGTGACTAAAGTCGACCATGTGTGCAGACTGGCAACCTGCCTCCTTCGTGGCTGCGGCCACGAAGGCCACTGTCTCAACTAGCTCAGGCTCTGAGACGTGCTAGCCTGGGTTCTGCCTGAGTGTAAAGCACCAAAGGTGTAGGAACAGAGGCTGAACCCAGGGCCTCCATAGCCATGCATATGCCCAGCTGTGTTTTGGTATGCTTACCAACACACTATAGAGCAGGCCTCTTCAGGCCAGCATGGATGATCTGAAGCCACGTATGCATCAGCATCATCTGCCACCAGGGCTATGGCCCCACCATCTTCACTTCTGAATCTCATCCAGCATACACTCCCTCCTTCTGCTGACTCCACAGCAAGCATCTGGGTCCATTACTGCACTTTCCACCTCCAGCATGTCCCTTTCCTCATGCTTGCCTATGGCAGAAGGTCCTTCTAGAGCAGAAAATCTTATTAACATTTCCTACAGAGGACAGAGCAGACTCCAGCCTCTTGGGCCAACCTAATCCTGACCTCAAGACCTTTTTGGACTGTACATGGGCTGCAATGCAATCCAGTATATCACGTCTACTAGATAGGGTTGCCCACTTCAAATTGTGAAATTCCTGGAGACTTGGGGGTGGGCGGCTGGAGAGGGTGTAGCCCTAGGTGGGGAGAGACCTCAGCAGGGTACAACACCACAGAGTTCACCCTCCAAAGCAGCCATTCTCCCCAGGGGAAGTGAGCCCAGTAGCCTGGAGATCAGTTGTAATTCTTGGAAATCTCCAGCCACCACCTGGAGTTGGCAACTCTACTACTAAAGGACACCTCCTATCAGAGGATGGTAGCACTGGCACAGCACTTTCAGGGGCTTGCCTCTTTGTTGGCCATTTGCCTTTGGGCTTTCTTTGGCCTTTCTTGGGTGGCCTGGTTAAACTGGGTACAGAAGTACTTATGGGATGATGCACAAAATGGCTGCCCACCACACAAAATAGCTGCTGCCCAATAAGATGCCCTAAACAAAGAAGGCTGCCCCAGCATCACATAATGGCTACTGATAATCACACCTCTGTAGTTGCCCTAATAAAAGATGGTCACTACCTCACACTACCAGTTCTAGCCTTCCTTAAGTAACAAGGCCTGCTAAGGCCGGAAGGCCTGCCATCCTATCTGCATGAGCCTATCCCAAGCCCCCAAAGTCTAAACAGGGGGAGGGAAAAGCCCAGACAGGGAGGGGGGCCACCAGCATCCACCCTGTTAAACCCGTGGCAATAGTATATGAAGCAATCTGCCCCTCAGATAGCTGCAATTAATCCCTGAAGCCTACAGCAAAGCCTGTTGCTGCTGCTACTGGAGGAACTCCCTACCAACAGAGTGAAAAAAAGGGGGGAGCCTAGTAGGCTGGGGGCCTGACTGATAGACAACAAGCCCCAAATGTAAATAGGGGGGGGAATAATTTTTTTAAAAAAGCTCTGCCAAGCCAGTGAGCTTGGCACTGGGCTCTGGCTCCCCTCCTGGAGTTTGAAGGTAGCAAGCAGGGGAATAGCACAGCTTCTCCAAGCAGCTATTGCTGCCTACACCTGAGGGCCTTCAATAAAACCAGCCTCAGAGGAGCTGGGCTTGAAGCATGCTCTGCTCAGGCTGAGCAACAAAGACAACTGTGTGCTGGGGAAGGGCAGACTAGGCAAATATCCCTTTGGCTCCGCCCATCCAGCAAAGCCCTCGGATGCCTAGGAAATGCCCAACTGCCTTTCCTTCTTCCAGGGCTGCAAAAACAGCCCCTGTCCAAGCTGCGGTGCTGCCATCCAGGTGGGCCGAATTGCCTTAATTCCTTAAGCGGTGTGAAGAGTGGGACCTAGACTATGCCAATGTTACAGTCTTGGTAGAGTCAGCCAGTGAAATTAGTGTGGGTAGTTTATTTAAGTAAACCAAGCCTCCTCTTTGGACAGTGACATAGCTGTTCAGACACTGAAGAGTCAAACTGTTTTAAACAGAGTTGTACTTCTCCTGAAGAAGCAGGTTCATAGCTTGGATGTGTTGCTGGATCATGGCATATGGTAGAAGACTTAAGTCTCCTTTGAGACACGTTGAGCCACTTCTCAGTATCTTCTGATATACCAGCTTACAGCTGTTCCTCAGAAAGAGTTCTAGCCACCAGATCACATCCAAATTAGATCACTGTATGTGTTCTATATGCAGCTGTCTTTGAAAACTGTGCAGAAACTCCAATTGGTCCAGCAGCCAGACTATTGTCAAGGCTGGATACAGGAATCTTTTCATTGCAGAGCTAAAAGAGATACAAAGGCTGCATACCTGTTTCCAGGCACAATTCAAATTGCTAGTTTTTACCGTGCACTATCTTGGCTTCTTGCTTATTTTGGCTTGGGGCCCCCATCTTCAGAGGTGAGGTATGACACAGAGACAGGGCTTTTTCAGTGGTGGCAATTCACTTTAGGAATGTCCTCCCCCTTGAGGCTCAGCTGGCAATTCTCTTAATATCCTTGAGGTGTCAGGCCAAAACATTTACTTTTATGTAGGCTTTAATTAACCTTTAATTAGCTGCCTTATGGTCTATTTCTATCCTGATGGTTTTATTAATATCATAATATCAAATCTTTGTTTTATGCTGTGTCTTTTATTTCCTAGTTTGTTTGGTGTTGCTATATTATTTTAGAGAGTCCTGGTGTGGGTCTTTGGAGATACAGTATATATATTTTCTAATTGAAAAAGAAGACACATGGATGGAGGACTGGAGGAATGTCTGAACCATACAGAAAGCCCTTTGAAAAGCAGAACATTTGAAATATAGAAGGCAACAAAACCATAAAAATGTCAAAATAAGAAGAATTCCCAAGAAAAGAAATTCCAAGAGGGGGGAAAGACCAATACAGGAAATAAATGAAGAAATCGTAAATTTGTGAAATATCAGTGAACTAGCAGAATAAAGCAGATGGGACAGAATGAGCAAACAAGAGATAAAAGATAAACAAGAACAATAGAATGTAAACACTTGTAAATCAAAAGAATGAAATTAATGCCAAAATAAAGGAAGCCACTGGAGGAAGGGTAAGAGTGTGGTGATCAAAGAAAAAAGAAGAAGTAATGGTTTATAGGCTAGAAAAAAAAGATACAGATGTGAAATGAAAAGATCATAAAGAAGACCAGGCAATCGCTAGTCTACAGCAATTTTCTTCAGGTTTGATACCTTTTCTTCATTAACAATTCTGTTTGAATTTTCTAATATCATTATGTCCATTTACTGAGAGTTGCATTCAGGTGACATTTTCACTGGTTACAATGAGAAAAGCTTTTTCAACAATCAATATATCTAATTAGCAACATGGCCAAATCTGTGGATACTTGGAGGCTTGAACAGAAACTGGAGCCTTGAACAGTCAAGACAGAACTTTCGACAAACCTGAAAAAATCCCACATTTGAAATCTGAAATCTAAACAACAAAAAAATACATTGAGAGGATAACCCCCCAACAGAAGCAGTGACCAAATGAAATAAATAAAGGTGGGAGTATCTAAGTGGAAAAGTGAGCAAGAAGCAGGGAAAGGTATGGGAGTTGCCAGGAGAAGGCAAAGAGGTGCTCCCTGCACAACTGGGCCTAGTAGCACAACATGGCTATAGTTTTCCCAGGTAGAGGCTGCTAGGGAAGGGAAGGAGATAAAACTGAAAACAGGAGCACATAAAGGTAAATTGGCTGGCAGGTGGTAAGGAGAGAGGAAGCAGGAAAAGGGAAGAGGCTAGGAGGGTTTCCAGTGAAAAAAATAATGGAAGAGGGTTAAATGAGACCCCTCCCCCCTCCTCTCGGCTTGCTTGTAACTTTCTAATCTCCCTGATAGGGACTAGACAGAGAGTCTCTCTACATGAGACTAGAGGTGGGCATGAACAGGAAAAAAAATGAACACAATGTTCGTTGTTCATTGCCATCCACGAAGAGAGAATCACAAACTACGAACATGACCCTGTTCATGAACATTCTTGCTTGTAACTTTCTAATCTCCCTGATAGGGACTAGACAGAGAGTCTCTCTACATGAGACTAGAGGTGGGCATGAACAGGAAAAAAAATGAACACAATGTTCGTTGTTCATTGCCATCCACGAAGAGAGAATCACGAACTACGAACATGACCCTGTTCATGAACATTCTCGTGGTTGGCTGTTTGTGCCATTTGCAAATGGCATGGGGAACCTCCTTCCCTTCAAAGTCTCCCTCTTTCCAGCCAGCTAAAGGGAGGAGGGAAGACTTTGTCAGGAAACCCCTGTCAAGCACCTGAGTCGGGGGTGAAGTGCCCCTCTCCGTGCTGCTGTGCAGCAACAGGGAGAAGGGCATTTCACCCCGGCAGGCTGCACTCAACCGCTTGTCAGGGGTTTCCCTGACAAGCAGCTGAGTGGGGGATTTAAATGTCCCTCTTCCTGCACTGAGCAGCAGCAGGGAGAGGGAAATTTAAACCCTGGCAGGCTGCAATCAGCCCTTATCAGGTTTTCCCTGACAAGTGGCTGAGTTGAGGGTGAAGTGCCCCAGCCTTAGATTGGGGTTTCCAGGGCAACAGGAGTTCAGACAGAGTTCATAAAGTCCGTGCCTACTGTTGCCAAGGGAATTGACTGAAAGGCGCCAGACTGTCTGGCTTGACGAACAGCTGATGAGCACCACGAACAGGGCTTGGAACGAACACATGTTCATCAGGAACGGGGCCTCATGAACAGCTTGCTTGCGAACAGCTGATCGGGCTGTTCGTGGCTTTTTTTTTGTTCGTATTGCTGTTCGTGCCCACCTGTACATGAGACCCAGCAGCAGAGGAGATAGCAGTGGGTGTGGTGATATTTCATCACTAGAAGATGCAGGCAGCCTGTGGGAAAGAGGGAGAACCAGCAGCATGGGAAGTCATTGGAATGGGCACATCCCTGGGAGATAGGCAGGGGCTGGTGGAAATTTCCACTCTGGCAGGCCTCTTGGGTCAGCCAGTTGGGGGCTGGCAGGCAGACCAGGGAAGACCTATCACAGTGAGTGTGTGTGGAGGGGGAGAAACCAGCTCAATCTTGCTCTTGCAGGCCAGGCCCACCAAAGAGGAGGGGACAGGGAGTGGGTGAGGAAGAGGCAAGTCTGAACCTAGCTCTTAAAAAGCAGATTCCACAACAGTCTGGGGAAGAAGCAACAGATTCTGTTCCCTGCTTGCAAGATCAGATACGCAGGGGAGAGACTCCCAAACAACAATTTGGTGTAGTGGTTAAGAGCATGAGACTCTAATCTGGAGAACCAGGTTTGACTCCACACTCCTCCATTTGAAGCCTGCTGGGTGAGCTTGCGTTAGTCACAACTTCTAGGAGCTCTCTCAGCTCCACCCACCTCACAGGGTATTTTGTTCTGGGAATAATAATAACATAGTTTATAAACCACTCTGAGTGGGTGTTAAGTTGTCTTGAATGACGGCATATAAATCAAATATTGTTATTATTATCATTATTATTCAAATTTTCCAAAACACAATCAACAATAAGCAGAGGTAACATGTTATTATTGATTGGCCTTGCTAAGCTGATACATTTTTATCATTGTCCTTATCATTATCATTATTAACAGTGGAAGGATAGGCTTCAGGGCCAGCCAGAGAAGTGTCATTGAAGTACAACACATATACTGATCTCCCCTCAGATTTGAAAGAAAAGAGAGAGATTAAATTAGGGGTTCCCACAAGGACTCAAAGGAGAGGGATTTTAGTTTTCCTGGTTCTGGTTCTGGCTCCATGCGTTCCATCTTGGCTGAGGGTTCTTCTGTCCTGCATTTCATCCTGTATTCAGCTTCCCCCTTACCTGTTTTGAATTTTCTTTATCTGGACTCCTTATTCACTAGCTCACTTTCCTGCCACCAAGCTAAGGAATAGGCAGAGTTACAGGCACCTCCAATGAGATTTTTTAATTTTTACCATGTTGGCTATATGCGTATACAGTCATCACTCTTTCCATGTTGTGGTGGTTACTCAAAGGAAGTTAGGTTTTTGTCAAAATAAGGTAATTTCCTTTGAACATCATCTTCTCAGTGTATGTAGGACCCCAAATATAGGCCTGAATGTCCCTGTTTCAAGCTTCTGTAATGTAATACACTGATCTGCATGACCTTTTTGTCCATTCAGTGAAGAAAGACTGGGAAGCACTGAGAAACAGCACAGCTCACCACTGTCTTTGCAGAGCTCCTGAATGCAGCCCAAATCCTCTTCCCACTTCTGGCCCACTGTGCACTCTTATTTGCATACCCATGCTACTTCACTTCACACACTTTCTCTTGAATCCAGAATAACCTGGTTCACAGGTCTTCCAAGTGCATCTGTTAATGCCTAGAGATTAAACAACTAGTACAGCTAGTAAGCAACTAATCCCCTGAGCAGTTGCCAAACAGTTTGTAAGTAGTTTGGGACATTTGCCATACCAGCAAATTAATCATGGGACCAGCTCGTCAGAATCACTACACTTACCTGGAGAACTCATTTGTGGCAAAGAACATGGCATTCCTAATAGAAATGACAAGGGGTACTAAATTTTTCACAGACACATAAAGTCTGCACTACACGTTTCAGTATTTTTTCCAGTTTTCTTATCCATTGATGAATTATGTTTGTTTTGAAATGTAAGGTGCAATATTTACCTCCCTTCTCATGCACACTCTGGTTTGTGGTTAACAATACACCTATTTCTACCTCTGCTTTACATTTGAAGCCTGTGTGTAATTGAGTTCTCCCAGGACTGTATTTAGTGGTGGAGAAAGCCCCTGTCACATTGATTCTCACATATCTGTGTATGTTTCTTTAAAAAAAATGTAAGGGTGGAATCTGTCCCCACAAGTGGCTCAGCAAGATTCCTATCCCACAACATGTAAAGCAAAAATAAGAACATAAGAGAAGCCAATGGCCCATCCAGTCCAACATTCTGTGTCACACACAGGGCCAAGCTACAAGAGACGAATGATACAGGTTGGACACTTGTCAGCTTCCCTCAAGTTTTGATTGGATGTTTATCCAATCCCCTTTTGAAGCTGTCTATGGTTGAAGCTGCCACACCTCCTGTGACAGTGAATTCCATGTGTTAATCGCTGTTTGGGTGGAGAAGTACTTCCTTTTATCCATTCTAACCCGACTGCTTAGCAATTTCAAAGTCTTTGCATTTTCTGAAACCAAGATATTATTTCAAAATCTAAGCTCAAGTGGAAAAAGCAATAGTAGAACTTTTCATCGGAGTACCCGATGAAAATTGATGGACACAAGTTTCAGGATGAACATAAGGAAGTTTTTAACTCAATGAGTAACTAACAACAGAATTACTCTCTTCTAAGTCCATTGAAGTCAACAGAAATAGAAGAGTATAACTCAGTTTAGGATGGCACTATAAAATGTGAAATTCACTGCTAGTGAGCCAGTTTGCTGTAGTGGTTAGAAGTAGCAGGATTCTAATCTGGAGAACTGGGTTTGATTCCCCATTCCTCTGCTTGAAGCCAACTGGGTGACCTCGGATCAGTCACAGCTCTCTCAGCCCCACCTCACAGGGTGATTGTCATGAGGATAATAATAACACACTTTCTAAACCGCTCTGACTTGGTGTGAAGTTGTCCTGATGGGTGGTATATAAATCAAATGTTACTGTTATTATTATTAACAAAGATTCTCTTTAAAATGGGATTATACAGATTCATAGAGGATAGGTTCATTAATGGCTACTCAGAATGATAATTAAATAGAGCTTCCATATCCAAAAGCAGTAAAGCTCTAATTGTAGGGATGCCAGGTGCCCACCAATGGCAGGCAATCTCCCAGCAATCCTTGCCTCTGCCCATTGATCACCAGTTGCTTGACAGGAAGAGGCAGGTACAGAAAATGCGGGGGGGGGGGGGTGCATGCCATGGTTCCCTGCAATAGCATTTCTTCCAGTGCAACCCAGAAGTGACTCCATTACACTGGGGCCAATTCTCTAGGAACTGGCCCAAAACATACTGAAAAGGAAAGTCACCAGTGCTGCCCCCCCATATCCCCAAAAGCTGCCAATTGCAAGGGAGTACCTGGCAACCCTATCTGAATGCCAGTGCTAGAAAGCAAGGCCGTGACCTCTATGCCCTGTCGTCAGCTCCTCCATGAAAAAGGACATTGGACTAAATAGACCACTGATCTGATCCAGGAGACACCTCTCATCTAAATCTAAAACCAAGAAGGATATTAATGTAAGAGTAGATTCAAGCATTCACCGAACAGATTGACTGCTATAAAAAACAGTTTGTAAAAGCTGGAAAAGTAATTTAATACAAAAGAAAGACATAGTGAGGAAGCACTAGACACTCTCAAGAATTTGGAAAGAAAACATCACAACTGATCTGAATTAAGGAATAAAAAACTAGGAAGGGCCCACCACCCCAATAGTAATCATTCTCATTTGGAACATCCAAGAAAATGAGAAAGGGAATAAGAGAATATTCAGTTTACATGCACTGGATTTTCCATACTACAGGAGGCCAATTGAACCAATTTAGGAGAAAAAAGTCCATATGTTCTTGACCCTCATACTATCTAGGATTGGCTGGAATTTGTGGGGGTGGTATGGTGAAGCCTTTCTTGATAAACTGGCTTGTTCTATGGTTTTGGATTTGCCCAACCAATTTTTATGCTGTTTAAATGGATACTTTTTAAACATTTCCTTGTTTTATACCAGCTACTCGGAGGCTTCACTGAACCTTCTTTGGCATTATACACATACAATAAAACAATAAATGTGTATCTTTTATGTGCATGAGCTTCAAATATTTGGAATGCACTAGCTATAATCCAAAGTGAAAGGGGTAGAATACACAAAAAATATGCTTACAATTCTATTTGTAAATCTAGAAGTCTGATTATAATTAGCTGCATGAAGCAGACTATTTTATCCAGAGCTGATTTTATATGTGTAGCTTGATTTTCTTTGTGCAAGGTTCTTTCGTGAGTTTGGAAACTCAGATTTTTTTTAAAAAAAATTAAATGCCTACCCAGTTTTTTGACCAAATGCTCCTCAATTGGTGAACCATAAAACCAACATGAAATATTATATAAAACAAAACAGATCAAATATTAAATATTAAAATCAGATACAACCACAACCTATATAACAACTTTTTAGAAGCTTGGAATAAATCAGGAGGAAACACCCAAATATGATCATTAAAAAACATGGACACCACACTGCAGATCACCTAATGGAAAAAGATAGTTTTACATTTAAAAGGTATGGTACTGAATGGGGATTCCCCCCCCCCCTACCAAATGAATAGCTAGATATTATTAGCTACATTGCAAAAGCTATCTTAATTTGAGAGATTTTTCTTCTTTCATGAGCTGATTGCACAAGATTGCAACAGAGTGATTTTAAATTTCTCAACCCTGCCCTTCCAGCCTCAAAATTCTTGTTTAAATTTTGTTTCTTCCGTGTACAAATGGAATCCATATTTATTTCCATTCACATCATTATATTTACTCACACTAAAATTTTGCCACAAAGTGTATGCATTTTGAGAGGATCCATAAATTAGCATAATATAAAAACCATAACATCTATATGGGCAATACAAATAAATTCACCAAAAAAAGTGAAACCAGAGAATCAAAAGTACTGACAACACTGTCAATGAATACAAAAAGAAATGACATAGGGAATGCTTGTTCATCCCTAGATAGCACCCTTCATTCTAGCCGCAGGATGTTCATCCCAATATCTGTTATTCCAGGGCATCAAAGAAGACACAGCAATCTTTTTTTTTCATATACATTAAAATTCTACTAACACTTTCGTAGTGTTAGTTTCTGATTCCATAATCGTCATGATAATATGCTGCCTAAATATAAAATTCCTAGATTGGTTTTGCTGATTAAAAGTGCTTCTAATAGAGAAGGGCATTCTGTTCAGTTGGTAGGTTGCAGGCCGTAATGTGAGTCTCTGAAGTGTTTATCAAACAATGTGTCATAGTGTTTTTAACCAATTCTTCATGCGTATGAAAATTTGCATCATTTATACACTTTGAAATGAGTCCAGAGTAAATATTCTCCTGCATACCCTTATTACTGATTATTTTATCACCCACAGGAGCAAAAAAAAAAAAATCACAAAGACAGCAATTAATGCAAAATGACAAAGCCCTTCACTTTTATGTCTGAGGCTGAAAGAATCTCTGTTATAAAATAATGAAAAATATAGCATCAAATGCACTTTGTGAATATACATTCCCTGATGTTTTGACAAATGTGCACTGTTGAGAAAACATTTTCCTGTATAATGATGAACGTGCTACAGAGTCTGTTGGAACACTATGAAGGGGCAGTGAGAGTGGCAAAGAAATACTATTTCCCTGTAACCTTTGCATCACCTAGTTCATGGTCATCCCATTGTTTAAGCTATCTCGGTATCTTTTGACTCCTAAATCGGAACCTTTACAGTCTCAAGAACAGACAAGCATCTGTGATGCCTTTGCAAAGATTTTTGCTGATAAAATTGCACTAATACACTTTGAACTGGATGCCAGCTGTACTACAGATGAGGCAGAAGAAATGCTTAATACACCGCCTGGTTCACTTATGGACCATTTTGATCCATTTATAATGATGAATATTGGTAGAATCCTGGCATCTGTGAAGGCCACTGCTTGTGTAATGGATTCTTTTTTTTAATAATAAATTTTATTTATCAACAAAACAATAAACAACTTCAACCATACAACTTGAACAGTAAATACAAAAAGTAATATATGGAAGTAACAATAAGATACACTTCATAAATAAAATTGCTGACAGAATGCTATGATTTGCAGTTCTTACAGTTAAAGATATTATACAAAATTTTCTTGAAGCAAATTAGCTCATAACTAACTATCTAGTATTTTCTGATATAAATGGTTTGGAGGATTTGCTTCTGTCCTATCAATGTAGTCTAAGAAATGCCACCATTTTTCATAAAAGTTGGATTTGTGTGTTGTGTTGGTTAAATTGTCTGTTATTTTGTATATGATAAGCTGATCCCATACTTTGGATAGCCAGTGGGAGATTGGTGGGGGTATTTGTTTTTTTCCAAAAGTAAGCAATTGAAGATTTTGCTATAGTTAGTAGGTTAATGATTAACTCTTTCTGAGAGGATGGTATGTTTTGATTTTGCCAAAGGTTTAAAAAGATTAAAAGAGGGTCCAGTGGTATTTCGTAATTAGTTATTAATTTTATCTGTTTTAGTATCTCTACCCAAAATGCATTTATTTTGGGGCATTGCCACCAAAGGTGAGCAAATGTGCCTATACTGCCACAATTTTTCCAACACATAGGCGAATAATTAGAGGTCATAACTGAAAGCTTCTTTGGGGTTAGGTACCAACGAGTGAGAATTTTAAACGATTGAAGTTTGATATTTATTGCTTTGGATTTTAATGTCGAGGAGTACCAAATTTCTTCCCATTGATCCGGTGAAATTTGGGCGTTACAATCTTGTTGCCATTTGTTTTGGTATACGTAATATTTTGGTTTTGGGAAGGTTATGATAGTTTTATTGATTCTAGAGATTAGTCCTCTTCTTTGATTAGTATTATTTTCCAAGAGATCTTCAAATTGAGTTCTTGGGTTCGACATAATGTCTTTCAGAGATTTTATTTGCCATATTTGCCAGTTGTAGATATGAGAACCATGGAATGGTTGTGTTTAATTTTAATTCCAGTTCATGTTTTGTTAAAATTCTGTTTGGGGATGATATATCACATAGTTTTACGCTGTATAGGAATTTCCATTGTTTGCGATTAATTAGATTACAACCTGGTGGGAACTATTTTTGCAAAAGTATAGTTGAATTACGTGGTATCCTGGACATTAATTTAGATTTGTAATGGTCCCATGTTTTAAGCAAATTTGTCCAAAATATATTGTTAGTGATTTGAGTTGGTCTGAGGTGATGTTTACACCATATTATCTCTTGGATTGTTATCGATAGATGCAATGAGTCTAAAATTTGTGACCATAACGTTTCTTCTGTAGATCTCACTATGTGTACTACATTTGAAAGATAAGTTGAATGCACATATATTTCAACATCAAGGTAGTTGAAGCCTCCATTTTTGGGAGTTTGACGCAAACTTTGGAATGCTATCCTTGGTTTTTTATAGCTCCATAGAAATTTATTGAAAATTGTTTGCCACTGCCTTGTCAGTTTGCGAGGTATTGTAATCGGGATAGTGTGAAACAGGAATGTAAGTTTAGGGAGTGAGAAATTTTTGATCAGGTGGAATCTAGAGTACCAACTGTGCTGTTGTTTATTCCACTCTAATAGATCTTTTTTTATTTCCTGGATTTTTTTGCAAATGATTATATTTTAGTAGGTGGGCCAAATTAGATGGAATATTAATGCCCAGGTATGGGAGATAGTTGTTTGCCCATTGATAGTTGTATTTTGAAGAGATACTGTTTCTTGCTAATTGTGAAAGGTTGATCGGCATTGCTGTTGATTTTTGTATATTAACTTTCAGCCCTGATAACTGTTTAAATTTGTCCAGGGTACATTCCAAATGCATTAATGAGATTTCTGGATTTGTAATATACAATAGCATGTCGTCAGCAAACATACTTAATTTGTATTTTTTGGAGGCAATAGTTATTCCGTGAATTTGTGTATTATGTCATCTTTCATTAGCTAGGGGTTCTATAGCTAGCGCAAAGAGTAGTGGCGATAAGGGACATCCTTGCCTTGTGCCCCTAGTAAGATTTATTTCATCTGATGATGTATTGTTTATTTGAATTTTGGCTTTAGCTTGAGAATAGATAGTGCTTAAAGCCTGGCATATTTTAGGGCCAAAATTCATATGTTGTAGTAATAGAAGTAAATATGATGTTTCAAGAGTATCAAAAGCTTTTTCGATGTCTAGTGATGCTAGCAATAGTTCTGTTTTCTGCAGTTTACTTAAAGAGATAATATGTAGAGTTTTATGTATGTTGTCTATCTCTTCCTGAGATAAATACGGATTGATCTTGGTGGATGTAGTGTTTAATAATAGAATTTAATCTGTGGGTTATTATTGCAGTAAATATTTTGTAGTCCTGATTAAGGAGTGAAATTGGGTGGAATGATGCTGGATTGAGGTGATTTTTTCCAGGTTTTGGAATTACTATGATATTTGCTTCCTTCCAAGTGGGGGGTTGTTTTCCTGTGTTTAATAACAGGTTACACGTTTCTGTTAGTGGTTGTGCTATAATCATACTAAATTTCTTGTAGAACTCTGGCGGAAAGCCATCCGGGCCTGCTGATTTATTGTTTTTTAAATTTTTATCACCGTTTGAACTTCCGTATTTGTGATCGGGCTATTTAGAAATTGTTTATGTTCTTCCTTTAATTGTTTGATGTGATTTGTTGAGGGAAAAAATTGCTTATTGCATCTTTTGAAGGATTGGTTGAAGTGTAGAACGTGCTATAGAACTCTCCAAAACAGTTAGTGATTTATAAAGTGTCCTATTGTTTTTATCTCGGATAGCATTAATTATTCTAGAAGCTCTTTTTTCTTTTATTTTCCAGGATAGTAATCTCAATTGCCTTGGTGAATATTTCTGCTTTAGATATAATAAATTTGTTTGTATTCGATTAGTTTCTAAACATTCTAACAATTTTCGTTCATTTAGAAGTTTTTGGTAAATTTTGTTACTACCTGTTATTTTATGTTGTTTCTCTAACGAGGAAATATTTTCCAATATTGTTTTTTTTTTGCAATTGTTTGGACTTATGGACTTGGGCTGAGATTGAAATTAATTGACCTCTTAATACAGCTTTCAATGCATCCCATCTAAAACAGGGAGATATTTCTGGCGAGTCATTGTCTTTAAGATAGTTTTTGATGGCCTGTTCTATGAGTTTTGATGTGTTGTCATTATGAAGAAGATATTTGTTAAAACTCCAGTGTCGCTCAGGGTTTTCCGATGATTGAGTAGTTAATGCACAGGATACCCAGGCATGGTCTGAATTTGTAAAGTTGCCTATTTGAGAGTTGATGATCTTGCCCCTTAAATTGTCAGTTATTAAGATATAATCAATTCTGGTGTACGTTTTATGTCTAGCCGAATAGTAGGTGAAATCTTTCTCATTTGGGTGCATTAGACCCACAGGTCAATTAGTTGGAATTTTTTTTAAATTGTGGGTAATTCTGTTTCTAATTTTTTTGAATGTTTTTGTGAGTTATGAGATGTTTTGTCACGTTTGTAATTACAAATGTAGTTAAGGTCCCCCCCCTATTATAGTTTCGCCTTCCTGGAAATTAGCTAGATTGTTTAAGCAATCATTCAAAAGCTCTAACTGGTTGGAATTCGGGGCGTATATTGAACCCAGGGTAAGTAATTGATTGTCAATGGTGCCTTTTATAAAGATATATCTCCCCTTAGGATCTATTAAAGAGGATTTATGCTGATAATTGATTGACCTAGATATTAGGATTGATACACCCCTAGATTTTGATGAACCTTTCGCATTATACTGCTGTTGAATCCATCTTGCTTTAAATATTGTATCATTGGAGGAGTGAAGGTGCGTTTGCTGGAGAAGGACAATGTTTGTTTTCTGTTGAGCTAGATCTTTTTTAAAAAAAATTCTTTTGATAACATTGTTGAGACCTCTAACATTATAAGAAATTATGTTCAGTTTGGTAGCACTTCAAGTTAGACAGGATGCAGTAAAATTATAGATTTAATATAATGCTCTCTTAGATGAAGTTATATTGACTTGGTTTAGAAAAATAGTTACAGAACTATTTGATTCTGTAATTGTATTGTTAATAGAAATATAAAACAATCCTTAACCCAACGATAATTATAATATACTATTACGTAGGTTAGTGATAATACCAAAAGATGCAATTAAATCAACAGATCTAGAATAACAATAAACTTCAATGGTTTACTATAAATTGCATATAATACACACAACAATGATAATATAATCCAGTCTAACAAGTTTTTTTTTAATAAGTCTTGAGCCTTGTACTTATAATCAATTTTGGATATTGTCCTGGTTATTTTTGTATAATTCACTAGTGTTAGCTAGTATCTCTATACACTTGAACTTCAAACTATCATTCACTATTATAACAATCAACAGTCTATAAAAAACAACTGAATACCATCAACTGTAAAGACCAACAAACAAACCAACAAGGAAAATTGCTTAATAACTATTAACTTCCAACTTCGTCTTCCTCACTTTTTTTGTGTGATTTCGTAATAAGTCTTTGTTTTTTTTTAATTTTTGTTACTAAATTTTTTTTATTTTTTTTAATTCCTTATTTATTTTTTATTTATTTTTATTTTATTTTTTGTATTTACCTTTGTGATGTCAACAACAAACAAATAATAACACACAATCAATTTTTTGAATCTTATCTAATTGAGAATTCTCTTTGTTTAATTATAAACTATAAACCCTTCTTCCCCCCTCTTCCCCCCTCCCTTTCCCTCCCTCAAAAATAGCCCCTTCAATGAACTTATTCCCCTCTTTTCTTTAAAACGTTGTAGAGGATAAATGCTCAGATGGAAGTAAATATGTACATATTTTTTCCTATCCTTTTTTCCCTTTTCTTAATCAAGTCTGTTAATTCCCCTTAATAATTGCTATTCCAACTCCATGTAGTTGGTGTGTTAATATACACCCACCAACCGTTGGTACTGTACCAACTCAATCAATTGGAGTTGAAATTTAATTCAAATATATCTAAAAGTTGTTTGATAAACTGTTTTTAAAAACCACCACAACAATCACTTGTTGCAGAGAGCTAAATATAGAAGATCCCCATCCTCCCCCACCCCAAACCCCGGTTATTATTATATATATTTATTGTAGTGTAAAATATAACGTTACTTATATTGCTTAAAAGGTCTATTGCTGTTCCCCTTCAGGTATTTCTTTTTTTTTTAATTTTTTTATTTTTTATTACCTACATTAACTAACAATACAGAGGGAAAGAAGGGGGGCAGGGGAAGGAAAGAAAAAAAACAGCAACATATAACAACACTACACTACAAATAATGCTTTCCCTTCATACTTCCATTATTAAGAAATTAAAACTTTGTAAGATATTGATGGAGTGGTTGACCTTTCAAAATACAGATTACAATCCAAATTAAGTCTTCCTCCTCACCCTGGGCTTCGGACGCAGTTCTCTCTGAGCAGCTGCAACCGCAGTGCTCGTTCCCTCCCCCCCCCCTTCAGACTTCAAATCCTTTTCTTCTTGCTTGGTATCTTGCTGGAATTCTTGGTTTTTGTCCTCAAAATCCCTTAGTTGATCTTCTGATATTATCTTGTAAGCTTGATCTTTGTAACTAAACCAGATACCTTCCGGAAATAGCCATTTATACTTTATTCCACGTTCCCTCAAAAGAGCTGCACACCTTTTATACTTAAATCTCCTTTTCCGAACTAAAAATGGAACGTCCTTCAGTATCTTAACTTTATTACCCAGAAAGTCCAGATCCGCATTATATGAGTTGTATAGGATAGTGTCTTGGATCCTCTTAGATGAAAAATCGATGATGATCTCGCGAGGCAGCTGACGCTTCATTGCATATTTTGAAGAAGCCCGACGGACTTCCAAAATGGCGCTTTTTACCTCTTCTTTAGTTGCCCTCGTGGGTGTTGCCAATAGTTCTGAGGCCAGATCCCTTAAATCCTCATTTACCTCCTCTTTCACATTCTGGAGGCGCAAAATTGTCTGCGTTCGTTCCACTTGTAGCCCGATCAGCTGGTTCTCCACCAGCTTTAACTCTTTATTCATTGCCCTCACGAGTGACGCATTTTCCCGAGCAGACTTCTCTGCCCCCCCGCTACTTCCTTAATGGTTTTCACTTCGCTCTCAATTAAGCCCACCCTTTGATCTGTTTCATTCAGCTTGTCAACAAAGGGCTTTATGGCTTCGATAACCGACCTCTTCACCAAGTCCTCGAGCGACTCTCCTTTCCCCTGCAGGGCTGCCGAGATTGACTTGCCCAAAGCGGGACTCTGCTTTTTCGCTGCCATTTTAGGGGGGGGGGACCGCCGACCAAATTCTGAAACTCAGCGAGGGGGAAGAACGAGCCTTCTTAGCTTCAGATCTCACCACTCCTTCGCGTGCGCTTGTAATAACAGAAGGGATTCGCTTACTTACAGGCTTCCGCCTAGTTCTGCTCTTTGCCGTTTTCCATGGCCCGGCAGCACTCAAGGTGCCGCGCACGTCTGCCGGCCTCCATAGGGACAAACGGGCAATTTACCCCCTGCATCGATTTCAGGGGGCTCTTCCCGCCGCGTCCCGGACCCTGCCTCCCTCACTGGGAGTCCTGGGGGCTAACCTTCACAGATCAGCCGCCCGGTCAGGCTGCTCGGGCGCTTCCTCCCGGACCTGCAGAGAGGAACGTTCGACATGGCCGAGAAAACGAAACCGAATAACCCTTTCAGGTATTTCTGACAGGGATTTTACTCCCTTTGCTGGGAGAGAAATCCTGCGACCTCTTCCTTTTCTGTGATGTCTGGTCAATCTCCATGTCAGGGATTAGGTTATTGCTTCTCATAAAGGATCGACCTGATTCTGGATCCATTACAATATATTGTTTGCCATGGTGTTGAATTGAGAGTTCAGTGAAGTTTCTCCATCTGTATTGTATCTTGGCTTGTCTCAAGAGATCAGTTGTTTCCTTAAGCTCTTTTCTTTAATTCAATATTTCTCCAGGTAAGTGTGTGAAAACTTGTATGGGAATATTATTTAGGAGGATTGATCCTCTGCTTCTAGTTTCTGACAGGATTTTCTTGTGAGGTTTTTGATTGGCAAATTCTACAAGAATGTCTCTTGGTTTAGCTCTTTGTTTTTTTGAGCCTACACGATAGGCTTTTATTATCAGTGGGATCGATTCTTCTTCCAAATTAAAAGTCTCATTAAGCCATGAGGTCAGCCATGTAATTAAATCTTCATCAATATTAAAATTCTCATCCACCCCACGGAATCTAAGATTTCTCTGTCTTGTGCTCATTTCAAGAGAAAGAACTCTGTCATGGAGATTTTTGTTTTCAGTTTGTATTTCTTTTATAGCACTGTGTGCTGAGTTGCTAAGCTCCAACGCTGCCTCAGCTTTTTGAGTAGTGCTTATTAGGTTCGATTTAATTTCAGTTAACTGTTCTTTAATTGGGCTCAAAAGTACTGCTATCTCTTTAAGCATGTTGATTTCTAACGCCTTCAAGTGTGAGGAAAGCTCTGAAGCGGCGGAAGGGTTTTCAGCGTTAATGACTGCAATCGCTCCGTCCGCCATTTTAGAGCTATTTTCTTCAGTCAGCTCTTGTGAAGACGTTTGACTCAGTAATACTGAAAAATCTTGTGATTTCTTTGTAACTTTGCCTGTCTGTTTCTTCTCCAATTCTTGTTTGCCCATTTTGAGTGCTTTTTGAAACATTATATTGCTTACCTCCAGGGTTTTTGGCCGGGGGAGGATCGGAGCTTACTAAAACGCTCCTGACTCCATTGAAGCCGAAGCCACGCCCCCTCGTGTAATGGATTCTTGACCGTCTTCGCTTTTAAAATAATATCATGGCATCACAAACGAATCCTTGATGTTTACAATATATTAACCACTAATTCAACGAACCATCCCTCAGTGACTCAAACAGGTGGTTATCCATCTCAATTCCATAGCTTGGCCTTGAATCCAGCCCCAAAAGGGTCCAGAGCACAAGAGATATCCAAGAAGACCTGAAGTTGGTCTGCTACTGCTCTCTCAATTCGTTTGCCTAGAAAGGGCAGATTAGAGACTGGGATAATTTGCCACATCATTTTTGTCTAGGCATGGTGGAATGGAGACCATTCTGGTGGCTTTAGTTGATTCCATCTGATTGTAGGTAAAGGCCATGTTTCTTTGTTGCTCCTCCTGATTCTATCTGCCTTGATACAACAAATCATGCCAACTTGTCAAGACATTTGGAGGGAGAAGTAAATACCAAGGGATGTGCCATTTTTTGTTGTTGTTCCTAGGAGTTCATAAAAGAACAAAGGGATATGATTGGTGTTTGAAGGGCATGTTTGTAACTGATTTGCTTTCAGTCATTTGATCTTATTGGTTTTATAACACAAGTAATTTACTAGGTTAGGCAAATATCTATTTTTATTATTATCCTTTTATAATAAGATACTCCATTTGGATCAAAGTTCTTTTATACTATGTATTACTCTATTTAAAACAAGTAATGTCACTGTTAAAAATGTCAAGAAATAAATATTTACATCATCAGGGTAATAACTTCAAGATGGTTTTCAGGGATCTGATGAATTAGGTTTTTGACTTTCAGGTTTATGTTCAAACATGTGGAAGTAACAACTATCTGGCCCTCCCGGTCAGTGGCAACAGCCACTTTGGATGGAAGCCGTAGTTTGCCTCCTCCTCAGAGGAAGGCAGACGGTGTGCACCCAGCCATCTGGGTCTTCGCCAGGGTGGAGCCAGCAGTCTTATCAGGCTGCTCTGCCCATGGCATCTCAGTTTGCGCCTCGTGCTCGGTGCAGGAGGACACTTTGTTCGCATTCCTAGTTCAAGAGCGGAGGCCAACACATCAGGGCTTGCCAGTGCTGGTGGAGCTTCAGCAGTGGGTGAAGCTGTGTTCAGAGTGTGTTGCTCCCGTTGGCAGGCCAGAGGATTGGCGAGGCGGCAGCTGGGGTGCTGGTTCTGAGGAGTGCTTCCCTGGACCGCACCTTTCGGAGCGCTGTGGCTTGCGCCGCTTGCGGGGATCAGGCCAGTGTCGTCGGGCACATTTCTCCGACACCCTATTTCTGGGGTGTTTACAAGTGGTAGAGGGACTTAGGGGTTGCTTTGCCTACAGGCACGTTTAGCACTGGGCTGTGGGTTACTTGTGGCTCCTGAGTGGCTTTCCCTTTCGGTGGGGCGGTGGGCCTTTTCTTGAAGCTGCTTAAGTGGCCACTTCCCACTCCCCCCCCCCTTTTCAGTTCTTCTCCCTGGGGCTGGTTGGGTGGTTGGCATTTGCTGGGTCTAGGGGATACCCCCGCCCCTGACTTGCTGGCCTTGGCTGTGGGCTTAGTAGTTTATAGTGCTCAGATGGGACCAGTTCACAGGAGAAGTCAAGGCCTTCAGCACTGCAGCCCTTTGTCGGCTAGGCCTTGGAAGCCATTTTAGAAGGCTAACAATTCATAGGTGGCTGGCGACCATCTTAGGTGTGTGAGCGGCGGTGGTCATTTTGAGGCACTGTAAAAGGGACATATTATTACCCTCTGTTACCCAAGCCCGGCTTGGAGGCCTGCCTTGGGTGGATTAGCGACCTTTTAGGGATTCCTGAACTCAATTTTATTGGGAATTATGCCGCCCAAAAAGGGAGTGGGCACATCCAAGGGCAAGCAGCCCGTGTGGCACCCTCCTAAGAGGCCCATGGTGGCATTGTCCTCCTCTGACAAGAATGACGAGGGTCCTACTAGGCAGGAAATGTTAATTAGGTTGGATGCACTGGAGCAAGCACGTGGTGTGCCAGCACCGATGGCGAAGGCGAAGGCCAAAAGGCGTATTAGGGCTGCTTCCAAGGCTTCTCTAACAGATATTTTATCTCATTTGACTGCTTTGGAGGGTACGTCTGGCCTTGGAATTTTGTCAGGGGCACCTGAAGGGGCTGCAACCAGTGGACAAGCCATGGAGAGCGTTCTTGAGGATACAGGACCACTGGCGGGTGACGGGAGCTGGACAGCTGAGATGGGGCAGGTGGTGCTGTTTGTTCAACCTCCAGAGGCCGATGGTAATTCCTCTTGGCCCCAGCAGACGTGTGTGGCCTTGGGGCAATGGGGTCAGGCTGCAGCCTCCATGCCCACCTGCATGCTTCAATCCACCTATATGCAGGCAGGAATGTCTGGAGCTGGTCACACTAGTAGTGCATCTGCTGGATGGGCCTAATGGGGTCAGCCAGCCTTTTCTGGGCAGTGAACTGAAAAGGTCAATTGGCCTCCTTCCACTTCGCAAGCCCATACTGGTATGGGGATGGTAGCACCTTGGAGTTCCCATTATGGATTCCCCTGGGCTAATTATGGGGTGGTGCCTTTCTGTGCACTGCAATTTGGTGATATGGCTGTGCCCTTGGGTGGCCATCTCACCCCTGCTACAAGGGAGATTTTGCGGGGTGAATATGTTGATGTCTTTACCCTTCTCTTCAGGGAACTGGAGAAGAAGGATAAAGAAGACTTGGATGATAGGGACAAGGACCGCATGAAGCACCATAAGATTGACAGGTCCTAGGCCAATTGGCTACCAGGATTTCTGATTTACGCGGGCATTATCATGCGTGCCCAACCATGGAGGGCTGCCTCCCTATTCCAGTATATGAATATCATATACAGGGGGTATACAGACCTCGTCGGTGCAGCATGGCTGCAATATGATGAGGAGTTTAGGATGCGTGCTGCCCTTAATCCCTCTATGCCATGTAATGTCACTGTTAAAAATGTCAAGAAATGAATATTTACATCATCAGTTTAATAACTTCAAGATGGTTTTCAGGGATCTGATGAATTAGGTTTATGACTTTCAGGTTTATGTTCAAACATGTGGAAGTAGCCACTAATTGAGATGACTTAAATTTTAATATGATTTTTCACCACTTGGTTATATGCAGCATGCATAAACAAGAAAAAATGCAAATTTTTCATGTAGAAAAATAAGTGTCTCTGATAAGGGCTGAGGTATCTGTTGACATGCTATTAAAAACTGTCTAGATTCTTTGGCAAACATGTATTTTCCAAGGCTGCTATTATAATTATTTTTAACCTTTGTATTCTTGATGTCATTGTAGCTCAACAATACATTCTTCTTTCAATCCAGTCAGAAGAAACACCAATGGAAGCCAAGCCATTATATTTAATTGACTTTGGATCAGTCCCCAAGGGACAAAATAATTTACACGATGGTATATTTGATTTCTTTTTTTTTTAATTTGATGTATTTCCAATGCCCAGAAATTTTTCCATTAGGTCCTCTGTCACCTGTACTCTGGAATGTGTAAAATCTATTGTCTGGCCATGTGCATCTTTGTTATAGTCAGTACAGTAAACTTTGAGATGGAATCAGCCTTTTTTTTCACCAGCCATTTTTTTTACTAAGTCTTCTCCTTACGTCAGATTTCCTCCTGTACTGCCTTTGTCCATATAGGTTGCATATTCTGCAGTATAGTTTTTTTGGTGGTCAGATAGGACCCCCCTCTTCTATTTTTCACTAACAGAAAACCTAATTGGATCCAATCCTTTATATTTCTCTTTTGCTGCAGTAGCCACTGTGATACCAATTATAGGCCAATTTGATATAATGGACATGTCACTACATAACTTGTAAGAACATATGAATATTTAAGGTAGAGGGCTGGTACCAACTGCCAGTGATTTCAGAATTCATGTAGCAGAAACAGTGGTCCATAGCTCTCACACTTATGGTAAGTCTATTTCAAGTAGTGACACCATCAGTCCCCTAAACATTATAGAATCTGTAACAGAACACCAATGGGTTGGATCCAGCAATCTGCTTATGCAAGGATTGCAGTTGGGATGTGTAATTAAGGTTTGGTAACCCCTTAAAAATACAGAATTCCCCCTGATTTGGTGAAAATCAGTATTACCAAACTCAAAAGGGAATACTGAATCAGATTTGATATTCCTGAACTGTATCGAATTAATTCAGGTTAATTCAGTAATAATAATAAGAACAACAACAATAACATTCAATTTATATACCGCCCTTCTGGACAACTTAACACTCACTCAGAGTGGTTTACAAAGTATGTTATTTTTATCCCCACAACAGATACCCTGTGAGGTAGGTGATCTAAGAGTGCTCTAAGAGAGCTGTGACTGACTTAAGGTCACCTAGCTGGCTTCAAGTGGAGGAGTGAGGAATCAAACCCAGTTCTCCAGATTCGAGTCTTGCCACTCTTAACCAGTACACAAAACTGGCTCTCGGTAACTGCGGCTGGGCTGTTCCTTTGCTGTTCCTTTGTCTTCCTTTGGGAGGGGAGAGAGGGAGGGGGAAATGAGGCAAATGAAGAAGGGGGGTGAGTGGTCAGTCCTTGGAGGAGCTCTCCTTCTCTGGCCAATGGGATTCTCTAAAAGGAGAGTGCCTTTTTAAAACTCCCTGCAAGGAGTTAAATAGGCAGGCTTGCCAAAGAGCAGCCTCCATTTTGTGTGGTGTGTGGTACGGCAGCTTGGTAGAGATCTGGGATACTGCCTGTCTGCTGCTGCTGGCTGTTGACTCTCTCTGCCCTCTGCTTTGAAGTGGATTGGATGTTGCCGCCCCTGGATGATTTCTGCTGCTGACTAGTTTGAGAATCATTTTTTTGTGTTCGTTTTTTCCCCTTCTTCTTCAGGGGAGGAGGTTGGTCTCATGTCTCAGAGGGATAGGGTTGGGGGAAAGGGAAAGGTTTTTACTACACATTTTAAAAACTGTTTTTTTGCTGTGGGAGATGCTTTGGTGAGTGTGGGGGCTTTGGTTTCTGGCTTTTGAAGTTCATTATATTTACTGTTTATTTTGCTGCTTATTTTTCTTGGAGGATGGTCTTTTTTAATCCTGTTGTAGGAAGAATGGAGAGTGGCTGTGGGCAAATTGTTCAGTGGCACCTGGTTAGTGGGGGGCTTCATTCTGGTTATGTTGAAGTGTCTGGTGTGGAGTTTGCATTTGGGAGTGTGACTCTAGCCATGGCAGCCTTGGTTCATGTATTTCTTCAGTGGGAGTCAGCTTGGACTTTCCACCCACAATAGGAACAAATGGAGTGTTCAGGGACCCACAGAACTGGACCCCGGGCTCCAATTTTACTGAAACTTGGGGAGGGGGGATCTTTAGAGGACAGTAAGGAGTAGGTCCCCTGAAAAATTGGCAGATTTTGGTGGCAAAATGCCAGAGCTTTGTGTGCTTCATCCTAAGTAGATGAGTAAATAGAAGGCAAAAGATTTATGTGATATGAAGAGAAACCAGAGTATAAGTAGATGGGTAGATTGTGGAGCCCTTCAGGGCTTGATATGGTGGCAATATCAGGGGTGGTGTGTCTAGCTGGTAATATGCAATTATTAGCAGTCAGACCTCTCCTCACAATCAGAGGGCAGTTTATACATGGAATATCATAAACACCCCTTCCTCATATATCGTAAGAACAAGGTACTGCCTGGCCCAGAGTGGATGCCAGCTTAGTGGGAGCCTGGAAAATTACCACAGTATGAGTCAGAGCAGCTGGCTAACTGATACCTCTCCAAGACCTGGAGAGAGACACATAAGTTAATACAATGAGGTCTCACAAGAAATTCCTGACTTATCAATGCCCGATCTCACTTCCCTGCACCCACTTACCCTAATCAAGCTATTCAGAAAACCTGGTAGCTTTTCCCATCCAGTGCTTTAAAAGGTCATCAAACACTTTTTCACCTACAGTCTACCTCAGATAGGAACCAACAAATCTCTCCCAACATATTGTACAAGTCTGGAAAACCCATTAAGTTATTATTTTGGGGGTGAAGATGTTAGCTTGCCCCAGGGAGCCTTTTGCCCTGTAACTGGGCTCCTTAGCCACCAGTATGTGTGTTGTGGATCCATCCCCACACACCCAAATGCATTTGGGCCTCTTCTCTTTGTTGTGAAATGCTCGTTGTTTTGCTGCTAGGACATCTATCAAGATTGGCAATTATCACCCTCCTTGAAACTGATTTCTCTCCCTTTCCTCCCTGATTTTCTTAGCCTTGTTTGTGCTGTGTGTGGTTTTCTGTATGTTTGCCCTTTTCATTTTCTCTTTAATAAAGAAACCTTTCTGGTTGAACATTTGCCTGATTTATTAGAGAGTTTTCTAAGGGAATAATCCCCATAAATAAAGGTGGAGAATCCCAGTTACCCCTTCTCGCTTTCTTAAAGCTAATTCCACCCAATTAAGGAGACCTCCCTGTTTCTGTCCTTATTCTGTCCATGGGACTCAGTGCAAAATCTCAAGATTCTCTGTTCTTCATAAGCCACAGTCATACTATGTGAGTTAAACCCAAATTGCCTTTGCCTTCTTCCCCAACAACCTCTCCACTCCTAAAGCTTAGCAACAAGAAAACATATGATGGTCTGTGTTTTAACATCCATGAGGTACACCTCCTACTTTGATTCAAATTACATTTTCTTTAAACAGAAACAGAAAATAAAAATGAAGACTTTTAACAATTGGTTGGTTCTTTACTTTTATACACCATTTCATTGTTTAGGACAATGGGTAAAATACAATTGTTCCATAATATCATTTAGCTTTGTGTATTTTAAATGAAATTTAACCAAAATGTCCAGAAGTAAAGTCATTTCTGTAAATATGAACAATATTTTTGATTTCAGAGCATATATATTTTCCTGACTTAAGTCATTTGACTGCTGTTTTGTCTTTTAGTACTAATTGTTGTAAAATAGGTATTATTACTGCATTCAATGAATAGGCACTCATTTTGTTTCTTACACCTTTCTCTTTTTCTGTATATCTGTTAGTATGTGGATGGAGTACAGTTCATTGAAGCCCTGTGATGCAAAAAGGTAAACAGCAATAGAAGGCAGCTTCTTAGTTTTTCTCTAGTTGTTTCACATTTACACACTTATGAACAGCAATAGAACATGGAACATGCTTTTAATATTGAAAAATCAATCCTCTCTAATCCTAGTTATTATTCCTCTAACTCCAAGATGCTCTGGAACAGCCAACAGTTTCTACTGATGCCTCACATCTGATCCTATGGATTAAGCTTAAGCCATAGCACCATGAGTAAGGATTTACACCACTGCAGCTGAAATACAAGTCCATGTTTGAAAGCAAAATTGTTGGATATCACTTTCCTGGTACAGGGAATTCCTAAAAGTTCACTGACTATCAATTATGGCTAGCGCAACTGTGCACCATTCTCTTTTACATCAGGGAGAGCTTGCTAAACACAATAGTTAGAGCGTCAGACTAGGACTAAGATATCCACGTTCAAAATTCCAATCTGTCATGAAAGTCAGTGGGTGATTTTGGTTGAGTTACCTTCAAATTTAGTTCACAGTGTATTGTCGAAGGCTTTCACGGCCGGAGAATGATGGTTGTTGTGGGTTTTCCGGGCTGTATTGCCGTGGTCTTGGCATTGTAGTTCCTGACGTTTCGCCAGCAGCTGTGGCTGGCATCTTCAGAAGTGTAGCACCAAAAGCACTGAGAGATCTCTGTTTTTTGGTGCTACACCTCTGAAGATGCCAGCCACAGCTGCTGGCAAAACGTCAGGAACTACAATGCCAAGACCACGGCAATACAGCCCGGAAAACCCACAACAATCTTAGTTCACAGTGTTGCTGTGAGGATAAAATGGAGAATCATGTTTTCAAAGGAGTTTCTCGAAGGAGAGCAGGATAAAAATGAGATTGATATGGACCAAAAGAACTATAGGTGAGCTATTGTAGCTCTCCTGGTTAAATGGTTGGGCTGCATATCAGCATTCTGCTGGTTCAAATCCCATTATTGCCATGAGGCCAGTAGGTGGCCTTGAGTAAGTCACTTTTCTCAGTCCTAGCTCCCAGCTGTATTGTGGGGATAATAACAACACTGACTTTTTTCTCCACTCTGATTGGGCAACAATCTGTCTGGAAGAGCAGTATATAAGCCCACTGTTATGGTTATTAGGATGGAAGATGCTCACAAAAACAGCAGCTGTGACATCTCCATAACTGACTTCTTGGCTTGTACCATTTCTAGACCCCCTCTTTTTTCTACTTTTTCATTTTTCTTGTGTATTCAGATATGCATACTCAAATATTAACACACATGTATCACTAAGTGCGAAAGACACATAGGCCTTCAGATTGACATGGACTATGTAGATTTAAGCTCATGGACCTTTATGAAGACTGGGAAGCAAACGCTGACAAGGGATTTGGCACTACTTCTTTTAAAGAATTAGATACTTAATTCTACATAAACATGCCCTTCATACTTGATAAGGTTCATATGTCTTTTGTAATCAACTATAGTAGGTATATTAACCACAAAAAAGTGGAAACTGCCCCCTTTCTGTTTTGTTGTAGCTGTTTATCTTTAATGTCAGTGGTTCCTGTGTTTATTTTAGATTCCTCTTTGCAAAAGACCAAGGTCAGCAGTGAATAATACATAATACTAACACCAAATGAGGAGACATCTGTCTATCTATGCAATAATGTGGCCCCCTGTTATCTAGTCATTTGAATTCCCCCAACTGTGATATCTTCATCGGTGAAGCATTAGTATTTGCATTTCTAAGATAGCTTAATAAGCATTCTGCATTTTAAAAGGCATGGGCTTGTGGGTGAGTAGTGGCAGGAACATTCCTGAAGCAATCATAAATATTTAGATCACTGAGTTGATTTTAATCAGTTAAAAATGTAAATTATGTGGTTCTTTGTCATGTAGGAGAGAGATACTAGCGTCACATGGTACTTTTATTAAAATTTCATAGAAGTGGCTCTCCTTCAGTACTGTCAATCTACTCATGCATTTTGCTTTTAATTATTAAAATTGAGTCTCATTAGCATAGAGTATGGTATTAATGGCATTTGTAATGTAAACTATTTCAATAAATAGGCTGAATAAGTTATAAAAATTAAAAATTATATGCAATGTCTTCAGATAGGGGGGGGAAAGGCCACCAGAATGCAAGCATTTAATTTGTCCAATGTTTTGATAAGTCTTTTCCTTAGTTTTAATTAGATCACTTTTTAGGTATGTTGAACTTGTCAGTTACTCAGTAGACACCTTCACTGATCCAACATTAGACATGTGCTGTGTATCTTAGAATGCCCTGATGGAGACATAGTCAACAAGAAGACACAGTCTAATCAAGCCTTCCTTTGTGTGTGAGGATCAGGTCCTCCCACGGAAATGAACAAGGTTGTTCTTGCAAGCATGAGAGCTTGTACACACTGAAATTCTTCGGTTAATAAGAAAATGCTGAATAGTGACCACTAGTTTTATGTTATGAGACGTATTTATGGATGCAGTAGTTTTATGCATTTACTGGTGTACTCACACATAATCCTACTGAAAGCACAATAAAATAGATGGAATTTAACTTTTAATTACATTGTCATGAAGTGTTACTGGGCTTGAAAGAGCATTTGACTCATCCTATTTGACTCATCACCACCTCAGAATACTTCTGGATTTATCATAAACGAAAGAGAGAGCATATGCTCTAATACGCATACCCATAAACATATGTACTAGCCATATTTGATATACTGAGGATATATTATGACACATCATAATGAACATCAGAGTCTACAATGCCATGTGAAAAAGTTAGTAAACTTTAAGGCACTGCAAATAGCCTAGGCTTCTAAAGTGCCTTTAGGTGATACAGTATGTAATCATTGGCTTGTGCTTTTGCTACTACCAGCAAGTGAGTTTATCCATTTGTGAGAAAACCTCATGCTATTAGGTAGGGTTGCTACTGAAGTTTTTATGTACCAGGCTTGATATACAAATATTAATGGCTCTTAAAGCTCATCTGCAATCTGAGCCATAGAAAAATGCATCTTGCCTCTCTCTTCCATTGACCCGCCCACCTGCAAGCGCCAAACAATCTCCCATGTGCTCTTCTAATTTACCTTCTTGGAGGTGAGGAACTCACATAGGAGACATCTTTGAGAAGTATCCCTCCTTAATGCTCACAGGGATAGTACAACAGCAGCACCAAGGATCCAGAGACCAGTAATTTTCCAAGAGAGATTGAGTCATCAGTATATAGGACTCCTGGTCCACAAGCATGGCTGGAATCCCTTGAAACTAATCAGGTCTAGGTTTGGTCAATACCTTGATCAGAGACTTTCTCACAACACCTTGATATCTATTATGGAAGAAAGAACAAATATGAAATGAATAAATGAATAATCAATAAACTCTTACATGTCACTTTCTGGGAGGCAAATTAAAGATACATGCCCCCAGGAGAAATACATTTTACCCTGGAAAATATACATTGAATGCTCAAAAGACATGTGGAATGGGAGGCTGTAGTAATGAGGGTCAGTGTGATATAATAATTACCACACTGGGGATAGTTTCTGGTATACCCAAGTTTGAATTCCCACAGTGCCATGGAAGCTCACTGTGTGACCTTGAGCCAGCCACATACTCTCAGCCTAACCTACCTCAAAGGGGCTGTGATGAGGATAAAATAGAGATGGAGGAAAAATGGGTTTTAGTAGCTTAATGTATCAATAAAAATGAAGTTAACATATTTAATCCCATTACTTGATTGCAAAAAACACTCAAGTTGTTTCAATAAAATCTTAGTAGCAACAACAACAACAACAACAACAACAACAACAACAACAACAACATTCAATTTATATACCGCACTTCCGGACAACTTAATGCCCACTCAGAGCGGTTTACAAAGTTTGTTGTTATTATCCCCACAACAAACACCCTGTGAGGTAGGTGGGGCTGAGAAAGCTCCAGAGAGCTGTGACTACCCCAAGGTCACCCAAGTGGAGGTGTGGGGAATCAAACTTGGCTCTCCAGATTAGAGTCCCGCCCTTTTAACCACTACACAAAACTGGATCCAGCTAGCCATCTTTTTTGCTCATTCCTTCTGCAGCTCATCTCCAAGACCATGGAGGTCCTATGATCGCGTTTTTGGTGGTCAAAGGGAACCCTCACCTTCTTTTGTCTTTGAAAGAAATCCTTTTTTAATTTTTTATTTGTTTAAAACATGCTGCCTTTCCACCCAAATAGTGTCCCCAAGGTGGTAACATTTGCATATTAAAGTATTTGAGCAATAAAACATTTGAACATTAAAATAACAATTTAAAATAATATATAAAATCATTAAATAAAAACATATAGCACATAAACACAGAACATCAGAACCATGGAGCTTGGTAAATAACATCTATTGACCAGTACAAACAGTGACAAGTACGAACAGTGACAAGGAAGAATGGAAGGTATTTCTCCTCCTTCTCCCTCCACTGACACAGCTCATGAATGGAATTGTGGAAAGCAGGTAGGGTTTTTTTCCTTGATTCTTCACTAGAGTGCACTTTCATGTGGTGGATTTTGTTATGTCTTTCTCAAATATCAGAGAAGTTTTTAGAGACAAGCAGCAGACTACCTGGAGAAGGGGGATGTGGGAAATGCACTGCTCTCTCTACTTCTACAAAGTTTTCCATTAGATCCAACACATTGATCAGTTTATCTAATTGGTCTGTATATTACCACTCTGCTCAGCAAAGTCCAAAGCTTTCATCCAGCCTAAGGTACTCTCAGGCTCCACTGGTGGTGAGGTTGGAGCCTGGGGTGGCTCACCCTCTAGGGTTTCTTCTTCCTCCAGGAAGGCTGCTTGGTAACCCTCAGAAAGGAGTAGGAGGGGGGTATACAGGGCTGTTGTGCCCTGGTGCCTTTCAACACACCATTCCCAGGCCTGTCTCTCATCTCCTCCTCAGCCTGCTGCCTCAGCCTCCTTTATACAGGGTTGTTCTGGGTGGGTCCCCTGCCCCCAGGCTCTCCCATTCCCAGGGTTGGGTCCTCCCTCAGGTTGACAGTCAAGGCCAAGGGCCTATCCACAGCTTCTGGAAGGTTCTCCCATGCTTCGCCCCCCCATGACCATTTAAGGCTAGTCTGTAGTGTGGGGCTGGCTGGCCTTCTCCATCCTGTGCTTCCTGCATGCTATGCTTACTTGCCCCAGAGTCACCCCACTCCTGCACTTTGAGGTGCCTCTGCCCAGTGGGTCTTTATTCCATCCCAAGCAGCCCCACTGCCTTGGGAGTGTGGCCAGCAGGTCCACCTCATGGTGAGGCTCAGAGCACTTGGTGTCAGCCGAGTCTCTCATGCCTGGCTGCATTGGCTTCCCTGCCCTGGCTGCGGCATTAATCACTCCAAAGGGGGCAGCTGCCACTTCACGGTTGATCTCCAGGGATTCTGGATGCCCTCCTTGCTCCAGGGCAGGTAAGGCAGGGGTTGGAGTATCCTCCTACTCGAGACATGTACATTCCTACAATGTAAGTGGTTCTTCTGCAGGAGACAATTGTACCCTAACAATAACCCAGTGACACAGAGCAGGCCAATCACTGAGTTTCAGGGTTGACTAGAGATTTGAATGCAGGCTTTCTCCATCCAAACCAAACACTCATACAATTGACTGTACTCAACTACAGTGTACTACCAGCTAAGGAGTTGAAAATGAAATTCTGGTTTCAATACAATGATCTTGCCTATAGCCAAAACACTGAATAAAGTATTTGTCTGGATGTCTGATTTAACTCAAAGTTTCTCTGCAGTATCTAGGCACCTTCAAAGTATTTTTTATCAAGATCCTTGCAAAACATATTATGTTCCTACTTCTAATTAAGCCAATAAAGTGAGTTATGGCTTTGGCAGTATTTCTTATGGTTGTTTTTTCTCTTTAATTAATGTTTCATTTTTCATCTCTGCCTACATAATTGCTTGTAGTTTCTCTATAACTTAATGCTGATTATCTTGAACAAATGCCTTCAGTAGGACGTAATGAGGAACAAGGACTCATCTTCTGGTTTATGTATAACAGCCCTACCGTTGTTTTTATTCCCTGGTCTTTTAAAGATTAACTATGCTGGTTTTATGAGGCACAGTTTCAAAGACTATAACAGTGAGCATGACTAGATAATTAATTGGTCTATGTGTTATTATTTACTTCTCTGTTACTGCAAATACATCAATAGCATGTACAGGTTGTATGTAAATGACATTGTAATGCCTCTCCAACAGATCATTTTGGTCCCTGTGTGATATGGAGCCCAGCACTAAACCATGTATGTCATTTCTAATAGTAAGCAAAGGGTTGAAGAATTCTTAGAGAGCTCCTTGAAAATAGTAGGATTTGAGTCCAGTGGCACATTAGAGACTAACAAGATTTTCAGAGTATAAGCTTTCAAGAGTCAAAGCTCCCTTCTTCAGATTCAGAGACTCAAAGCTCCCTTCTTTAGATACCCTGAAAATCTTGTTGGTCTCTAAGGTGCCACTGAGGTCAAATCCTGCTGTTCTACTGCAGAGCAACACAGCAACAATGCAAGTTATTATGTAAGTTACTGCACTGCAAACTAATCTATAAGACTGAGATAAAATTGCTGTTTTATTGATTATATCATTATACATTTTATTGTCATGCTACCTGTTTTTATCTTTTATACTGTATTTACTGTATACTGTATTTATACTGATATTAACGAGGAAAGAGGACTATAAATATAATTAAATAAATTAAAACTATCAGCCCTGGGACGCAACCATTCTCCCTATTTCTGACTAAGGGCCAAGCTACAAGTGACGAATGACACTTGAATGGCAAGTGGATTGAGTGGAGGGCAAGTGAACAGGGAGAAATACACTTGCCGTTCAAGTGTCATTTGTCACTTGTAGCTTGGCCCTGAGATTACAGAACAGGCTAGTTGTCAAGCATTGTGTGGCTGACCACAATATACAGACAGTTCGCTGTGTTCATTTTGGTAAGATCGGGTTGTGTTATGGATTGACATTCTCAAAACTTCTGCTCTTCTAGTTCTTAAATTGGATGCTATGGCATCTGCAGGCTGTTAACAGTCACTTTAACATGCACAACTAATGTGGTATTTATTCTTTGTCCTCATAATGCTCTGCCCAGGAATGATCTTCACCATGGGGCAACTGGGGCAGCTGCCCTATGCTCTGCCTTAGGGAGGACCCCTGCGCTGGGAAGCTCCCACTGCCAAGCCCCCACTGCAAGCTGCCCTGTGAGCTGTCACTGTGAGCCTCTCACTGCTACTGGGAGGCACTCAGGCAGCTACTGGCTGATAAATCAGCTATAAGGCAGTCTAAGCCCCCCTCCCATTTGAATTTTACTAATGCTGCCTGAGATTCTCTCTACATGTCACTAAGTACCTAGGGATGCTCAAGTGCAGGGTTGTGTGTCTAGTCCTCAATTACTGTGCAGGCTGTTCTTGCTCAATGCACATGAATGCCAATTTCAGGGGAGCTCCCTTTGTGTGACTGCATCTGCAAGTGATTCTGGAGGGCAAAGCATCAATTCCGCTCTGTTTTTGCTGCCAGAATAAGTAGTGTAGGGTCCTTTGAATTGTCAATTTCCATTTCTTTAAGGTGTGAGAAAGTATCAAGATCTGCATTTCAATGAATGGATGTGGGAGGTGGGGGAAACTGGGATACTTTTAGCAGTTGAGGAGGATATCAAACATGTGACGCATAGCAAATTGAAGTGTGACTGTGCAGGTGAGTGCACAGAAAGTTGGAGTTGGGACATGTGAAATGAGGTTCACTTCAGCATCCCTAGGTACTTAGTAAAGTGTAGAGAGACTCTGAATCTCAAGCAGCAGCCACCAATCCAGGGGCAGACTGGCCATTTTAAGTTACCATGAACATTTCTCTGCCCCTCCCCCATCATACTCTCTAGCTCAAGTTGTACCAAATTCTCCCTAAAACAAAGAGTCATTTTAAAGATGGGGACTGGTTTGTGTGTGTGTGTGTATGTGAGTTGGGGGAAGGGACCTTTAACATGCCTCCCCAGCCTTTAGTCTCTTGGCATGAGAACAATGTCCAAAGTAAATGTGCCTGCAAGCCTTGTGTCTCTTATATCAGCTAACATGCAGCAGCATCAGTATAACAAAAGAACGATCTGCTAGCAACTGCATTATTAGAGAAAAGCTACTTTTTGACTACATGCTGGTACTGTAGACTGTTCACAGCATTCTTAATGGGCAGTGAAGCCCAAACTCCCATTATCAGAGGCACTTTAGAAACCTTAACAACGGTGGGATAGGAGTCAGGTTAGATGAAAAAAGTGAGGTACCAAAATGTAAAGATGATAACAACTTATTTAGAGGACAGAAAATCCCATATTCACTGCAAAAGTTTTGAAGCCCAAACTTTTCCGAATTGTTGACTTCCTTCCCACCTGGAGCATTGTAGTCTAATGTCCTAACTTACAATAACTGAGTAGACATTAGCCAATTATCAATATCATAAAAAATGATCTGCTAGCAACTACAGGTGATAAAAAGAGCTCTTTAATCCCCCAACCCTGAATAACAGATATCAACAATTATGTCTTATTTTTTTCCATTAAATCACTGCTGAAAATTGAGCATGTTCAACAGCTGCTATTTCCTCCCTCAGCTTCATCAACAGCTACAATTTCCTTCTTCAGATTGAAAGAACACATTTGAACCTCAATGTCTGAGTTAAACCAATGAACACTCTTTTCTTTCCCTATTTCAATCAAGCTCTTTGATTCTTAGCCGCTTGCCAGTGACCTAGTTTCCCCTCGATGATATACTGCCAGTTGTAAATGCAGAACTAGTTGTAAAGCTCCACTGTTCCTATTTCCACCTCTACCAGTATTCTGTCCACACTACTGCCACAATTTGAAGTTTTGGGTGGTACCGGAATAGCATATGAAGGGCCTGAGCTGAAATTTAACATCAAATCCATATACATATATAGTAATACATAATAAGACATAAGTACTGAAGGAGATAAAGAATTTAACAAAGAGAGAAAGTTTGTAGAGTGATTCAGATAAGTGAGAATGTCAAACCTCCAACCACCTGGGATGTGATTTACAATTAGAACATTGAGAGTTAAGATCCTTCATACTTGGCACAGGAATCCATGATCTGTGAGCCAAACTAACTGTAGTAACTAGACCCCGAATATGGAGGGAAACATAGTAAGCAGTGTAATTAACAATGATTAGATCTTTGAAACATATGTGAATATGCTGCAGCTAATGGGAAACAATGATTTTTCGAATATTGATATATTTAATAATTCATTTAAATATTTTTCTATTGTGAAGATTAGTTCAAAGATGAATAAAACTATGTGAATGCATAAAATATCCATACAGTGTTATGTGAAGGGTTGCCAGGCTCCCTCAATCTCCCAGCGGGGAATTGGGGGCTGGCTCTTACCTCAGTTGTGATGGGCAAAGCACGTGCACGCTCCCGCAAAACATGATGATGTCACTTCCGGAAAGTGATGTCATCCCACAGTCCGCGTCCCCCCCAGCGTGCCCACGCTCTGCGGGGGCTCATGTTGGGGGCTGCTGTGCAGCACAGGAACTCTCCTGAACTCTACAGCAGCCCAAAACGCGATCGAATTGGGCCCGTTTTGAGGTGCTGCGGAGTGCAGGAGCACTCCTGCGCTCTGCAGTGCCTCAAAACGGGCCCGTTTTGGCCCATAGTGGGCTCATTTTGGGGTGCTGCGGCACGCAGGAGCACTCCTGTGCAGCACAGCGTCCCAAAATGGGCCCAATCCACACCAAAACGGGCCCGATCCGTGGCCATTTTGGTGCAGATCGGGCCCATTTTGGTGTACTGTGGCGCACAGGAGCACTCCTGCGTGGCACAGCATCCCAAAACAGGCCCAATCCACATCAAAGTGGGCCTGATCCATGGCCATTTTGGTGTGAATCGGGGCCGTTTTGGTGTGCTGTGGCGCACAGGAGCACTCCTGCGCACCACAACACCCCAAAATGGGCCCGATCCATGCCAAAACAGGCCTGATCTGCAGCTATTTTGGTGCAGATCGGGCTTGTTTTGGGGTTCTGGGGTGCACAGGAGCGCTCCTGCATGCTCCAGCACCCCAAAACGGGCCTGATTTGGGCCAAAACACGCCCATTTTGAGGCGCTCTGCAGCACCTCAAAATGGGCCCTATCCGTGGGTGCACGCAGCTCCGCAGAGGAGCACACACAGAGGGTGCGTGCCCCCCCACTGGCCAGGTAAGTGGGGGCAGGGTGTGCGGGGCGAGTGCGGGGGATTCCCCACCCCCACCGGGGGTCTGGCACCCCTAGTTATCTGAAATGTTGAACAGGCTAACTAACTGTGTAATATTAAATGTTTCATATAAATTAAAGTATGTATTTAAGCATCAACAGAACTTCAGTTGTGTCCATGAGTAAAAGAATTTGCTTACAAGAACACTGCATTTTCTTATATACATCTTAAGACCCATGCCTCAAATCAGACAGTAATAATGCAGAATCAAACATGTGAGCTGTCCAAACTTTTCAAAAAATGTGCACAAATGAATGAAAAAGAAATTGCATTTGGCTATCAATGGTGCTGCTATCCAATGAATGATAATGCTTTAAAGAGGCAATTAGACTGCTTCTTCAGACTTAGCTAAGCTCTGCCCACCTCATTCCCTCTCATTCTAATCTTCAAGGTGTTTTCTTAATATAATCCCCATGCATTTTTTTTTAATTTAGGAGAGTATTTGGTGTCAAAAATACTTCAAGAAATTATGAATAAGAGTATCCAAAAAGTAGCCCCTTAGCTATAGTGTATTATATAATCCATAGAAGTTTATGAAACTAATTCTGCAGTGTTTCAAGTGGGTAGATACATTGAAGAGAAAGATCCAGGTCCAATAGCACCTTCAAGACTGACTAGATTTCCAAGATACGAACTTTCAAGAGTCAAAACTCCCTTTGTCAGACAGAGATTTTAAAATCTTTTTAGCTACATATCTTGGTATGACTTCAGTCTTCCTTATATTCAATGTTGTAGAGCTTCCTAACTATTTCTAAAGGTCACAGTGATTTGTCTTAACTGAAATACTGTATACTATCTCTTCATTACAGTCAACTAATTTATTATACACATTTTGGCACCTTTTATATATCTAAATATGGCAAGAAAAGAAAATAAGTGAAATTAGTCGCTCCTTCTATTCTTATATTTAAAAGTTTTCCTGCAACTTTAATCACCATAGAGCAATAGTTTAAATGCAAAGATATTTGGAAAACACACCATAATTCTATCAATTATTTTATAAGTCATGCTGTTATCTTATATTGTCAGGAAAGCACATGCACAGTGAAAGGGCATAAAGGTTTCAAGTGAAGACCCAGCTATCATAGCAGGCATCACATATCATTCAGGCAGTAAATAATCTAAAATACAACCCCAATGGGGAAAGTTAGCAAAGAGATAAAGATATGCCATGTATTTCAGAAATGTGTTCTTATAACTTAACTTCTGGTGTGAGTGTGTGTATGCGTGCATGCATGCGTGCAGGAAAGTAAAAGTGCAGCAGGTCTGGAAATGGTTCAGCACCCTGTGAGAAGGGCAAATATAAGTTCAGCTCTGCACAGCACAAGTACAGCCCAGATAGTAATATTTAGGGACAGATTCTGGCTCCAATTATAGTACCATAAGTTTGACTCTCAAACATGAGGCTTCTCATTACTTCACTTGTCACACTATCATATGAGGAAGGGCAGTTCATTAGATATGTAAGACTAAGGCCATGAAGGGCTTTAACAACAACAGCCTTGACTTGTTCTTGGAAACAAATAGGTAGCAAGTGAAGCTGCCAAAGCACTGGTTTAATATCATCATACTAACATAAACTGGTCAATAGTCTAATGGTAGTATTCTGTATCAACTTCAGTTACTGAACAGATTTCCAGGGCAGTCCACATGATGCATTATAATAATCTAGCATTGAGACTGCAGTGCCATGGATGAGTAATAAAGATAGGGAACCAGTTGGTGCTCTCAATATAGATAGCAGAAAGCACTTCTATCTAGAAGTGTGGTCTAGTGTTCTGAACTGGTTTTTATAGCCAGATTTACGCCAATTTGGCAAAATACAGCTTTGCCAGATCAGATAAGAGAATCCTGAATCTGATCCAGAAAGCTGGATCAAGACAGATAGATTAATTTGGTTAATCCAGCAAATGTAGCTTCAGCCTATTGGTTGGCTGCTTCCGGGCTCTAGTCCCCTTCCCACAGGTTTTCCTGGCTTTTCCCCAAGGAATAAGGGGAGTGGAGAGTGAGGCAGGGGTGGGGGAGTGAGACAGGGAGTGGTAGTGAATGGCCAATCTATGCAATCCGTTTGTTGGGCTAATGGGATTCTTGGATAAGGAGGAGAGCCTTTTTCAAACTCCCTGCAAGAAGTTAAAAAAACAGGCTTGGCTCAGAGCAGCCTCCATTTTCTGTGGTCTGGTCTAGGGGAGTGCATAACATAAAAAACAAGCTGAAATTACATACAGAAATTATATACAGAACTCATTAAAGTAGCTTCTGGAACTCTGAACCAAAACTGGGAAACTAAATTGAAACAAGTCCCTCCTACTAAAAAGTTTGTGTTTTGTTTTGTTTCATCCCTTTCTAGTGGCAAGCAGGCACTGGGTAGGCTCACCTTGCAGGCAGCAGCTTATTTTCCTGAACTGTGCCAATCAGATCCCAAGGGGAGATAGACCTTACATTATTAATTAATTCTGTGGTGGGAAGAAAGAATGAAACCAATGTGCATGAATGCACTTCCCCACTTCACCCGATTGCTATCTGGGAAATGGCATTTCTTCCTCTCTGCCAATCAGGTCCTTGCAAGGAGAGATACCTCCCTTCCCCCCACCCCCAAACAGCTTTGGAAATGTTTGGAAAAAAGACTTCAACCATAGGCTGCAATTCGAAAGACATTTCTCTGGGAGTAAGCAGAGCATTATTGAATAACATGGGAATAACATCTGAATAGACTAGTTTAGGATTTCTTCCATAGTCTTTCAGGGCTCTTTCTTTTTCTGAGTCAAATAGCAAACCCATTTCAAAAACAATCCTGCCTGCCACCACAGCAAAGGGAAAATGTAAGGGGAAAACATAGGTCTGTCCGGGCGGCAGTGGGGGAAGCAGGGATTCAGCCAATCATTCTGTCTGCCTGCTTGCATTTGGCTGATGGAGAAAATTGGCAGTGAGAATGCCATGCTTTTCAGTGGAACTCTGAGCATCAAAAGGAAAGATTTAGGGGGAGGTACCAAAAGGAATGACAAGAATGCCCACTGAAAACAATGGGAGAGGCATGAGGACCCATTGTATATAATGGGAGCCATTAATGCTAATTGACTTACATTGGTTCCAGTGAAATATGTAACAGTATTGAAAAGTTGCAATGAAAATGTGGAATGGACATTCATGCTCTGGGGCTGAATGATGGCCCCAAGAGTAGAATGACAGTTTCTGGGATCAGCTAAACTGCTCTGGGACTGGAATGACAGCTATCACAGTGGAATGATAGGCATCTTGACTCCAGGCATCTTGACTCCAGCCCCAGAGCAGTTTAGCTGGTCATTCCACTCTGACGTCGTCACCAATTCAGTATCTCTTAATTTTTTGCTTTGAGAGAGTTCTTTACAATTTCTTAGCAGATTGTCTTTGCATGCTCCTGCCATTCTATTTTCCTCTCAGAGAAAACAGTAAGAAAGCCAAATGAAGATTACTCAATTGGTGTTCCTTATTACTATGAAATGAACAGACTATTCTGAATTCTGTTTGCTTTTCCCAGTTTTAAAGAACTGACCTTGAGATAAATCAGGGTAGTTACTTATAATAGAAGAAATGAGAAGCTTTGGCTGAACTTCTAGATATGCATGTAAATTATTGAATATGCATGAGTTTGAGATGGCTATTACATCTTCCTTTTCTTACTTGAAATTACAAGTGGAATGATAAAACAGGCCAATTCATAAATGCAAAACTTCCATTAATTTCAAAATGCAGTCAGGCCAGGCTATTATTTTTTTTTTTTCTGTCACTCTAATACAGCCAGGGAATCTTTGCATGCTGGTCATCCTTAGTTGGAAGTGGAATTGCAGAGGTGGTTAGTACACCAAGATTTGATTTAGTCTTATCATCATCCTCTTTACCATCAATTATTCGTGCAAATGCAGATTGTTTGAGAGAGATCTTTGTCCAACATGCCTGGTTGTCATGCTTCTATGCACAATGTCAGGCTCATTGTGCACTACACTGCACAAATGCTTTATCATTCTTTTCATACCTGTTCTCAGAACAACTTTATTATGAAATCTTTACACACTCAAAAAGTGGAAGCAATCATCTTAGGGTATTTCCCCTGATTTTTATGGCCTCAAGCCTCCATTTCATTTGCCTCATTCTTTTTCTCTCCATCTTAACATCTGAGACCAGGGCTTATGTAGCTATAACCAGCTCTGCTCTGCCTTCTTTTATACTTCCTTTATCTCTTGTCTTCCCTTTCCTAAGCGATACTCTTTTCCTCTTCATTTGAGCTATGACTGGCTCATCCCTATTACCCATGCTCACTCATGGACCAGTTTGGGACCATTTCCAACACAAAGGCTAAAATGGGAGAAGGGGAAGGATGAGCAATTACATCACCTTACCATTACAATTATGATTCTATCATAACTCCCTGGAAACAATGTCAGACCAGAGATATAGACCCACTTGGCAACAATACTATCATTCAGGACTTTCAGCAATAAGTCAGGGTGCATTTGATAGAAATACTCTTATTATATTAAAATTTTAACATAAAACAGCATTTTTAGCTTTAATTTTTTTTCCCTCATGCAACTTGAGACTGGACAGTTGGAAGTTATTTCTGATGCTCCAAAATCATTGAGATATCCAAGACCATTTTTGTACCACAAGACTTCTCTTACTTTCCTCATTGGAAACATTTCCTGCATATTGAAACATTCTTCGCCACAACCTTCTGACAATCAGGAAGTATCTCTCTAACTTCAGATAGAATCTTCTCCCTTTGCCAAACCCAGAATAAAGGACTCTGTGTATACTATTCAATTCCAAGCCCTATAATTGAAGCCAGAATCTTTCCCCATATGTACATCATTCTCTATTTTTTGCTTGCCTGGTCAGACCTTGTATCCAGGATTTCAGGTCCCACTTTGTGTGGAAAACTCCATGTACCTTTTGCACTCTGCCCTTTGAGCTAGACTTGATTTAATTCATGGGGTTTCTGCCTCTAACAAGAACCCCTAATTGAGTTTCAAACCTTTTCAGTTTATGTAGTTCCAAGGTTCCTTTTTGAATATTGGCTTTCTACACAGTTGAGGATCTTCTTTGAAGAATCACTATTGAGGATTCTACCTGGAATCCTTCTCCTCTTGCTCTCTTTCTAGTCTTCTGCCTTCCTCAAACTAAGAACCAAGCTACAAGTGACGCCTTACACAGGTTGGACACTTGTCAGCTTACCTCAAGTTTTGATGGGAAATGTAGGCATCCTGGTTTTATAGCTTGGCTCGCCATTACAGCTGCAAGAACAGGATGCCTACATTTCCCATCAAAACTTGAGGGAAGCTGACAAATGTCCAATCTATGTCAGGCATCACTTGTAGCTTGGCTCTAAGAGGTACATTTTGCACAAGTGTGTGTGTGGGGGGGATATTTTCATTTCATTGGGAACATTATAATATTTGGTATTACTTCATGTGATTGATTTTATTTTGATTGCTTGAGTGTGTTGTGTTACCCTTGCTTCATAATCTGTTCCTACTTGCTTAGAAGCATTTTGACATCAAACCTAAAACTGTAGTGTGATGGTCTTTGTCCAGACATAAACATATCTTTCTCTAGCCAACAGTGGAAGGAAATTAGATTTCAGATTGGCAAGTAGATGCATTCAGTCAAATCCATAGCTGTACAAATATAGAGACCATACACAGTAAAATGCAGAATAGTGTGTGTCAACATTTGGAATATTTATATCTTACTGTGGCAATGATGAGTGTTATTACTTCAAGAGGGGACCCCACAAATCCCTATTTCTTTCTCCTGTGCATTCCCCCCCGCTGCTATTTCCACCCTTCCTTCTGCCCCTTTCACTGCTGTTTCCTTTCTCGCTCTAGCTTGCTCACATCTCCTTCTTTTGCTCCCTTTCTCCTCCCACCTCACTCTCAAAATGCTTCTGCCATGGCCTCTTGCTTGCTTGCTCACCTGCTGCCGTCTCTTTCCATATCAGACCACTTGTTTCCACAATGACAGGTTCAGTTGCTGCATACTCACTGCAGCCATTGCCTCCTCCTCCACATCCCATCACCATTTTCATTATCACTACCTCCCTTCTTGTTCCTCTTCTCCAAGTAGTGGCTATGGCTGTCTGCTACAGTGTTTCTGGGGTTGCTAGGTAACACTCAAAATGGCAGCTGAGATCTTGTGACATAGCATCATGAGATTCCCCCCAAAAAACAAACAAACAAACACACACACACACACACACACACACAGAGACACACACACACAGACACACACACAATGTTTCAATTTTGGTTTTCCTATGTACACTTTTTTCCTGTCTTGAAATCCTCCTCCCCTTCCAAGCTTGTAGATAAATCCCACCTATCTGAATATGTTCTTATTTTGTGGACTTTTAAATTTGCATTTTAGCCATGCTCAGTATCAGAAAGAATAATGCATGAATCAAAACTGCATGAATGTGCAAACTATTTATTTCAATATATTACCTCTGATTTCTTAATACTCAACATTTCAGTCCTTTTCACACATTTGATCTAAGAACTTTGTTACTTTGTCAGCAATCCCTTTTTAGCAGTTACTTTTGCCTAGGAAGTGAGTGGTCACAGAAGGAATGTAGCTTTCTTATGGCAGACTTTTCTAGCACACTGAGTGGTCTTAGAAAGTCACTATTTATCTGCCTCAATTAAGTCACAGGCTTGTTGCAAATATCAAATGAGATAACCCTATGAATATCACTCTGAATTCCCTGGAGGATCGGTGGCACATACATATACTGAAGACATGTGGCTGTTAACTCAAGGGTTATTAACTGAAGAGAGATGATCATATAAACATTTTTAGTAGGTTAGAATAAGAATATTAACTTGCCCAAGACCAACAAGTGAGCCAAGATATTTATTCTTTTTAAACCCAAAATTCTGTGAACCAAGCTTTAGCAGCTATTGTATTAGACTTAGTATGTGCTCCTAAAGAAAAGCAGCGTGTGACATAATTAAACTATATGCAACAATTGAAGCTATATTTATATCCGGAGTTAGGAAGGAGCACTGGTCACCATGAGTGCAAAGCCCCTATGACTACTGCACTGCCAACTCTTATTAATAATGGCATTCATTTAGAATAACTGCTTGGAGGGGAAGTGGAAAATATTAATTTGATTAAAAGATTCAGTGTCATGAATATTTCATTCTATTCAATGCAGCATGTTTCCTGTTTACCACTAATAAATTAACCTAAGGAAATAACTTTTAAATTTACAAGTGAAATGACTTCTTCCCCTTTCTTTTGTCTTATAGATCTTCACTGAACCTTGCAAGATGCATAGCTTTATTGAAATGCAGCCTTTGTTTAAAACAGTGCTTCAAACTTCCAAATGCATATCTAATTTACCACAGAAATACAACGAACTTACCAGCTACTCAGTCTTGTAATTCTTGCCCTGGGTGATGTTTGGAACCCTTTAATGTCCTGTGCTTTAACTGTGATTAATGCCAATCACATCCTCTGTGTTCTGTTCAAGCCATTGGACTGCCTATACTTATGCCTTGAAGTAGGAGGAAGTGCCAGGAAAATGGTTGATGAAGACTAACAGTGAATTGAAGTCACAGGGCTTATAAGTGTGAAGTTCTGCTAAGGATTGCACAGCAAGTACTAGCCTGGAAATAACACCTGCAGAGCTAAGAAGCCAACTTAGGCATTTGGCTTCCGATGTTCCAATGCCATCAAACGCAATTTGAGCTCTTCCTTGTACCAAAACCTTAGGGTTCCTTACTAAGTGAAATGTATAAAACCAATCCAACTGTCAAAAACATTAGGCTGGAGAAATCATGGTTAAATAAAGATTTAAATCTGATATTCTCCATCCTATCCAAATAGCCATTTTTGTTTGTTTTTCTGTTGCTGAAAATACTTTGCTTGCAAGTAGTCACTATTGGTACATGCTCAGAATTTACTGACTTTTGGGATAATTTATGCCCCAGTGTTATCATGGTTAAATCATATACCAGGTACATTGCAAGCATATGCGTTGTTTTGTACTTGTGTCATTGGTAGCATTCAATCAACTGAAGCATTCATCATGTTGATATATTCTTTTATTTACTTACAAGATTTTTATCCCGCCCTTCTGTTCTCTCAGGGCCACCTAGGTGGCAACAAATGTAAACAATGCAAATTAAAATACCATCTTAAAAGCCATTAGAACCAACAAATAAATGCATAATTAAAACAATTTAAAATAAATACAAAAGAAATAGCAACTATTTGTGATCCAGTTATTAATGCAAATATTTAGGTATCAGGAAGGCAAAGGTTACAAGGCTGGACACTAGAGACAGATTACACAATTTATTCTAGTTCCACATTAATTAAATGTATCTGAGACCAACTTTTCTCCTATTAGGTAGGTTGCGTCTGGACAGTTTAATTACAAATTACTTAACCTACTCTTGCCCCCAGATATTTACCAGTGTTGTCATTTAGTAGCTGTTCCATCTGGTTTAAAAGTAAGTTAACAGGTCTCCTGAGACTTGTAGCCCTCCTTTTACACCAGGGAATCTTCTTTTATCTTAGCTGTAACCTCTGGGCATTTAATTCCTTACACAAGTTCTGATTTACATATGGGGTCTTGGACCCCTAGATTCCAGGTAGATTTGCTACCATGCAACTTGCATGACTCACTCAGGCATGCATCTAGGGAGAGGTCTGGAATAATATTGGACCACGGAGATGGGGGGGGGCAGCACTCACCTTTCTTTAACACACATTGATGCACTCAGCATGTGTGTGCTCCTGCCCTGGCATGATGATATCACTACCGAAAATGACATCATCATGTAGACCCCTCTTCTGGGTGTCCGGGCTGGCTGGCCACTCCCTCCTGTGCCACACAGCCACAGGAGGCCAGATGGCCCACTCCTGCTGGCACTGCACAAGAGGCTGGGCACCTGGGCTGGCTGGCCACTGCCCTGTGCTGACAGTGGTGCCGTACAGCTCCAGGAGGTCAGCCAGGTGCCCAGGCTGAGTGTTGGAGCTGCCAGGTGGGAGAGGCCAGGTGTCTGGTATTTGGGAAACATTTCCCCTAGACAGTACCCCCAAATGCTGGACTGTCCAGCACCTGTCCAGATTATCTGGCATTCCAGCACTTTGGAGGAATGTCTGGGAGAAAACTGGACATCTGGCAAACCTACATGCATCTGTCAGTGTAGTTTAATGGCTAGTTTTGGACTATGATGTCAAATCCCCATTCTGCCATGAAAAGTCACTGGGTGACCTTGGACAAGTTATGCATTCCCAACCTAATTTACTTCACAAGTAAGGGAGGATCGGCCATTAAGAGCACCAGGATGCCCCTCAGTGGGCCAATGGCCTCCCCTCCCACCAAGCTGGGCCAGTTAGCCTTGCAACTGAAGGCTGAGTCCATGCAGGTTCTCCGCTGTGCTACTGGGCCTGGCTGGCTGACTAGCACCATGTAACTGGTCCAGAGTTTTCCCTGGTTGAAGTTGCCAGGAGTAGGGAATGGTGGGAAACTGAAGACAGGAGAAAAAAGTTGACTTGTGGTTGGAACTTGGAAGGAGAGGGCATGAAAATGGAAAAGGCTATGGGGCTCTCAGGGATGAGAAAGGGAGCAGGGGGAAGGGGGGGTCCCACTTGTTAAATTTAAATTCAAGAAGTAATAGAGATCTAGCTCCTGCAGAATTACTGGATTACTCAAAGAAGAGAAAAATATTCTTTGTTTCTTCAGCACATTATAAACTCCAGGGCTATAATGGGGTTGCCAAAATTATAGCTAAGCTTCATTGGTCCATAATAAAAGGCTCTAGTTAAAAATAAGAGCTTATTGATTTTAGAGGTAAAGAATTTGAAATCACTTGCTTTGTGCTTCCCGCCCCCTAAAACCAAATTTCTGATGACACTATTGGATTAAGAGTTCAGATTTTATGATAATGTCGAAAAATGCGATGCATTTTTGTTTCTATGATTAATTTGTGTTCAAAATCCTGCCCAAAGAAAGACTATTTAATCAACCTTTCATTGGTGTTTATGCCTTTCTCTTTCAGACAACTCTTTCAATCTTATAAAATACTATACTTTTGATTTTTAGTATCTATTTTTTTTCCATTTGGAGACAGAATTTGCAAATGTAATTTTTTTTTTTGCAACTATAATACATTAACTAGATTCTTGTGGTCATACAAATTCCTTATGTAGTGTTAAACAATGAAAAAAGATAAAAATGATCTTACAATACATGAATTTCAAAACAGGACATTTATTTTAAGGTTTTTTTATGAATTATAATTATGAATTATATGTATCTGTATTGTCGTGATTAAGTCAAGTAAACAGCTCAGCAATCACACTGGAAACCAAATTTGCATGTCCTTCAGTTCCTTGCTTAGCTACAAAGCACTAGTTCAAATTTAGAGACATTTTGGTATATTCCTTAAATGCTAGGCTTGAAAGTGGGAGGACCTAAAGTGAGATGACCATTTGTGTGGTACTGGTTACAGAAGTCTGGAAAAGAGCTGCCACCCATTGCCCGAACGGTGTGTGTATTTATTACATTCTATTAAATATACTGCAACAGGATTGCAAGAAGCATTTGTAACTATAGACTTTTCAGTAGCAGAAAGACATTCAGGATGTAAGAATTTATAGGCAGAAAGAACACAGCACAAAGCAGGAGAAAACAAGAGAGGTATTTCACAAGTTCAGAACTGCAGAATGCATAAATTACAATTCCCCATGAGTTCAAATGGACTATACACGTTCTGTTGGTACTTGCATTAATCAAATTGCTTACATGCTGTTGCTTCTTCAGCAACACCTACATGATGTTATATGTGTACACCAAGATTGTGTATCTCCTTAAAATGGAAAGCCTTCCCCCATTTCCCGATAGTATCTTCCCAGGAAAGGAGAATGCTCTTCAAACTTTTAAAACTTTGGCAACTCAGTATGGAGAAGATAAGGAAGCCCCTGTGAAGAAAGAAGCTCCACAAAAGCTTGTACACACACACACACACACACACACACACACACACACACACACACACACACATATATATAGATTCACACAAGTATATAGGTACAGGTGTGTACACATATCTCTTTCACACAAGGCAATGCATCCTGAAGGCTCTCTTTATCAAAATTCATTTCTGTTAGATTTCAGCAAATAATGCCAGCTTTCTAAAACTTGGGGTACATCATTCAAGGATTATTCTATAAAGTATAAATGCCACCTTTCTACTAAGTGTGATTCATTATCAATGTGGTATGGGGTTAGTGTTTTGGTTTGGAGCTGGCGGACCCAGGTTCAAATCTCTATTGACCTTGAGCCATCATGCTCTCAGACTAACCTACCTCACAAGGATGTTGTGAGAATAAATGTAGGAGAGGAGAACAATGTAAGCCACTTTGGCTCCTCATTTGGGATAAAGGTGGGGAATAAATGAAGTTTTAAAAAATCATGCCAAAGTTATTATATTATTTACATGTAATTAAAAAAATACATGTTTGCCATTCACCAACACCTTATGATGTATTTTCCAAGTGCAGTTGATCAAACTACAGTAGAAATTACTGTGTAGGAAGTAAATATGGAATTTAGTACAACATTATTTTGAGTAAACTTGCTTGGGATAGGACTGTGTAATGTCTGTTCTTGCTCTTCAAGTCAGCCACAATTAGAACAGAACTTTGCCACCTTCTTTGCACAGTGGCTGACCTTGGAAGGACTTGTAAAATTGCCTCAAGAGAAAGGGAATGAAATTATCTATTTCTTAGACCTCTTATCTATACTCACCTTGAATAATTCTTAAAATAAAATTTGCAAAACTATGCCTGAAATCTAAAGAAAACAGCAGCTATTATGATGAAGCTGGCTGTGGCCTTTTATAGCTTGCTTTATCTTTTATGACTGCTCTGTTCCCTGCAGTGTATCTGTGAAGTGCAGAAAAAGTTCACAGCAGATTATTATACTAAGGTACCAAAGCCAGTGAAGTGTGAGATAATCTTTTGAGCTGAGAATTAGTGTCTCAGGCAACCTAGCAAGAATCCAAAGGGGAGTTATTCCTTCAGTAAAGTTTAACATCTAAAGGCTCACCTGAAGCTATAACTCTTTATTACTCTTCAAATCAATACTTGTGACCATCTGGTTGCATGTTAATGCCATCTCCCTTCCTTTTCTCATCTGTGACATGCCTACTTTGGCAACAGAATGCAAATTTTTAAGATTCTGAGAAGGGCAGGATATGGCAATTGATATGGTCAGTTTAAAACTGTAAAGAGTTATGCTCCTTCTTTCCATCCATAATACATTTCCTCCTTTGAAATAAAAAAAGGAATAGGAACATGTTAGGAGAGTCATTGAATATTACAAATATCTTTAAATATTCTTCATGTATTTTAAAATGTATGATGTTACATGACTGCTGTGTTAAAATATCTCAACTTCTGAGGTAAACGCTAAAGTACAGATGCTGTTTCACAAATTCTCTTTCTTTTTTCTTGATTTTTATTATCTCTTTTTTAATTCTCTTTTATTTTTCATAACAGGCTTCTTTAAATAATTGAATTTTGAGCAGTATTTTCTATAGGTGATTCCTATGCCTACAGAGTTTATGATTTTAACAGCGCAGAAGTGTGCTCTTAGTTTTGTTATAAAGGGCACCATTGTATGTGACTGAATCACAAATCATTGTAAATTATTTGCAATGGGAAACATTGTCTCCAAAGTTTACATTCATCTAATCAAAAAGGGAGGGAGGGGTAGTCCATGATATCAATTAATGCTCCATGTGTACCAATATATTAAGAAAAACTGCATCTCTTTTCTCGGGGAATTGAGTTTGAGGACTTTTTTCTCAAAAGGAAAAGATAATCTATCAGCCTATCATCTCTAGATAAACTATTGAAAGGATTGCCCAGTGGACTGCCCTGTAGATGAACAACAGGCTTACTTCCACTCCACTGGAATGGTGTGAATTACTACAATTCAAAAAGTATATTGTTTGCTTTCCCCTTTCTTTCATTGTGGCATCAGAATTTGTTGTAATGAGAGAAAGGATGTTGAGTCAGGGCTCAAAGGATAAAAAAGATTGTTTTCCTTTAGGCAGTCTAAACCCACAAGCTTCCTTTCACACTTCAGTTGGGTGTTAGGAAGGAATTTTGCTCAGGTATGATTGGCCAGGTTGTCTTTCTTTCTTTTCTCTTGTAGTCGCACTTAGTTGCTTTTTGGACCATTTGGGATGCTTTAATAAACACTTCCCTGAGTTAGGCAGCAAAGTGGCATTTTTGCTCCTTCCCACTGTTTGTTTTGTGATATGCTGTAAGAATGTTGTTAGATAACATGGCAGCAGGCTATCACATGTTGCAATGAATACAGGAGCCTACCTTAGAAGTCTGCTCACTTGCCAGAAACTACGTGAGAATGCTTTTGCCCTAGCCCCTTGGTAATAATTGAACACAATAGTTGGTGGATGGGGATACTAATACAAGCACTTCCTGTAGCCCAGCTAATAAGAGCTGGCTGCTGGTATTCTGCTTAAGAAACTGACATGCAATTTTTGTTGCAGGAGCAATGGCCTACTTTCCCACCCATTACTAAACAATCAAGAATTCTCTGGTCATGGTCTGGATAAGTAAGATTTTTTTTAACCTCTGATCCATGATTGGTATATGGTAAAAGAAGCAAGGCTTTCTTTCTTTTTTCATTGCCTGCTCTTCACTTTTATGGAGTAGATTGTAACTTTGTCTTTGGTCTGATCTTCCATGTCCAAATTAAGTGTCATAATAAGAGACAAAGATGGTTTGGTTAAAAATTTCAGCATATTCTTACTAAGTAAACTGTAATCAGAATATTGAAGGACATTTATCCTATCCAAAGCAAATTCTTGTGGATTAAACAGCTAGAGAGGAAGAGGAAGAAGTCTCTTTGGGAAGTAGTAACATAAATAAATCGCAAGGCAATCTGCAACTTTTCTTGGAGCATTCTTTCTAAGACATACAGGCAAAGAAAAGCAGGTAATGGGTTACTGATGCTTGTGCTGAGCCTTGAGCCTTGGTGGTATTGCCCAAATACAGATGATTATATAAGGGAGCTATTCTCTAACAATGCACTCCTAAGCAGATTTACAAAGAAGTAAGTTCCATTGAGCTCAACAGGGCTTACTCCCTATTAAGTGTGTTTAGGACTACAACCAAAGGGACCCCCTCCCAAATGAACCTCTCTGCACATGCACAGAATGGCTGCTGCTGCCTTCAGTCCCACCTCTCCTGAGTCATTGCAAGACCCACAATCTCTGCCTCTCTTCATCAGTCTCTGAGATGGTGAGGCAGTGAGACTGTGGGCAGTGGAGCTGGTGGTGGCATTACGAGTGAGTGAGGAGGAGCTGCCACGACGAGCCCAGTCATTGCTGCCTCTCCTCACCAGCCCCTGAGGCAGTGAGGCAGCGGTGCTGAAATCAGGGGAGCTGGTGGTGCTGCTACTGAAAGTGAGAGAGGAGGAACTCTCACTGCCACCAGCTCTACCAGGGCTGCATCTCCTCATCAGCTTCAAAGGTGGCAGCAGTGCAGGTAGAAGAGATGCAGCTAGTGATGCAGCAGAGAGGAGGAATGATTACCTACCGTGCCACCAGAAGTGGAGCGACCCCCATCATGGGACCTGCCTCAGTTTCTCACAATGGGACCTGCCATATCCCCCCTGACATAGCCACTGTGCAAGCAGGTGGGAGCCAAGTAAGCGATGGGAGAAGGAAAAGACAGAGCGAATGAAGGGATGGGAGAGAGAGAGAGAGAGAGAGAGAGAAAGATAGAGTGATAGGGTGGAAGGTAGAAAGATGAGAGAAAAAGAGAAGGAGTTACAGTAAGCTTAAGAAGAAGGGAGAAGTGAAAGTAACAGTAGGTATAGGGAGAGGGGAAGGAAGGAAAAAGGGATAGCAGAGAGAGAGAGACAAAGAGTCTGAGAGAAGAGTGAGAAGAGGGGAGGGGAGGAAGCAAGGTGAAGGGAATGAATTAATTTGCTGTCAGAGACCATAACAATGACAAATACATCCTTATCAGTCAATAAAATAATTAAATCCAGCGTAAAAATGTAAAGGATCTAAAAAAATACATTTAGCATTTAAAATCTTATCTTAAAATGTATAGTGAAGGGAATGTTATTGCCACTCCCACAAATACTTTGCAGGTCCCTGCTTGGACTTATAAAATTCTCAACGAAACTGTGGATACTTAAAACTTGGATATTGGAGCCAGATTTTTAACCAACACCAGAAAAGCACCATGTTTGTAGAAAAAATTGAAGTCTTAAAAATAAACTAGGGGGTGTTGCCAAGTAGGCCCCCTCTCATGCTTTAAAGCCTGCCATGAACTGTGTTAAAGTTTCCTGCGTTGCTGTTTTACTGCTGCACCAAAGACTGCCCTGCACGTGTGTGTTCTGGTACACGTGTCAGTTTCATGCCTGCTTGCTAATTACCCTGATGCTGCAATAGACTGTGTAGTTGGCTGACTACATAATTGGTTAGCTGCACAAAGGACTCTTTTTCTGGGCAGCCCTGCCCTGCCCTGTATCTGGACTTCCCAGTGTGTGTTTGGACTTTATTACAAGTGTGCCCCGTGCCTGCATTGCCATCTGCCACGGACCGTGCCTGTTTCCTGCTTTGGACTGTGTTTTACGTGCTGTTCCCCCTGCCTCCATGGAAGCCTGCCTCATATGGGCCCAAGCCGCTGCTAGCAGCCGGGCGCCTGCCGGGGAAACCTCCAGCGAGCCTGGCTAGGCGCTCCCTGGTCAGTTCCCACCTGGAGTCTCCCGCGGGTCGGTCCCCAAGCTCGCCCACGCTACCGGGCAGCCTGCTATCCAGCCCCAGCTATGCCCAGCCAGCATCCATGTTCTCAGGCAGCCAGAAGACCCAGGGAAGATGACTGCTTTGAGAAGCCATTTCGGTGAAGCGGGCACATCACGTCCGCAGCGAGAGTACCTCGCCCCGCTCTGCATATCTTAGGAGCCGCCCCGGAGAAGGAACTAAGTGCCGACCATCCCAAGCACTTAGAGAATGCATCTCAAAGAAACCTCCGCATTCCAGAGCTGATGACATCAGGACAAGCCCTGTCCGCTGGAACATCCATTCAGCCCACTTGGATTTCCCCCGCCCTCCTTTGTCCCCCCTTCCTGAGGTGTCACTTATCACGATCAGATTACCAAAGTGGCCCATCCAAGCCATTCAGTAACCCATTAGAACCTTTGTTTTAATCTGTGAGAACCACCAAGTACAGCACCAGCACCAGGGTACGTTTTGGGGTATTTAAGCTGGTCTCCCAGACCACTCGGTGCTTAGGCCATTCCTGTCCAGAACCCCTTGCTGTCTGTCCATGGTCCCACTGCTGGCATTGGGCCACCTCGCTGTTGTGTCTCTGCTTCGCTTCAGGATAAGTGAGTATTCCTCACCATCGTTGGGAACCAGCTAATGCGAAAGTCTCTGCATTTCCTACTCTGTATTTCTTAGATCTTGTGTGTTCTCTTGTATGCTTGTGCAAGTTTAGGCTTACGCCACACTAAATACACGTGTTTGGAACTTATTTGTAGTCTGCCTCTTTTTCACTAGAGTGTCTGGAATCGGGACCTCGGTATATATAGGTCAGATCCGCGCTAATTTTAGTTACAGACTGCTAAAGCTAATTTCCCCTTATAATAAAGAGCAGTTCTGGTAACAGGGGAGGGGGTTCTTCTAAATAATAGAAGCAGTTCCTGTTGCTTAAAAAATAAATGCCTTCTGCGGCAAGGCAACCACAACAGTACTGCTCCTTGAAGACTTGGTTTCTCTCAATAAAAGCCAGGGGAAAGAGAGAGGGCTCTTTCCAGGACAGTTTGGGCCTTTGAGCTAGGACACAAAGATCCAGGCACAGCAGCAACCACTAGGCCACTTGATATCATGTGACTTTCTTGACTCACCCAGGCCCAGCTGCTTGCTACTATTAAACAGAAGTCACTTTGCAAAATCCAGTATGATGTAGTGGGTAGACTTACAGACTGGCATCTAGAAGACTCAGATTTGAATCATAGATCTGCCATGGAAGCTCACTGGGTGACTTTGGGCCACTCGCACACTCGCAGCCTAATCAATCTCACAGGATTGTTGTGAGAATCAAACGGAGGGGAGGAAAATGATGCAATCTGATTTGCATCCCCATTTTTTTAAAAAGTGGGATATAAATAGGGTTGCCAGGCCCCCTCAACCTCGGGGGGGGAGGATAGGGGCCTGGCACTTACCTTGGGAAAGAGGGGGTGAGTGCATACCTTGCACGCATTCCTCCCCACAGGTGCAATGACATCACTTCAGAAGTCACTTCAGAAGTGACATCATTGTGCAGCGGCCCCAATCCAGGCCAAAATAGGCCCGATCCTGGTGGTTGCTGTGCACGGGAGCGCGCAGTGCTGCAGGGGGAGCCTGCAGAGAAGGTGCGCACCCCCTCCACTGGTTAGGTAAGTGGGGGAGGGGTGGGGGAGCAGGGGCAGGGGATCCCCCGCCCCCATCGGGGGTCTGGAATTCCTAGATATAAATGAATAAATAAGTAATAAATAAAGCTGAACATGAAAGGTAGATTAAAGGTACGATAGTGGGTGGGGTGGAAAGGAGAGCAGGAAGCAGGAAAACAGGCTATGAAAAAGCAGGAAAACAGGTATGAAAAAGAAACAGTGGGAGAGGGGGAAATGAGATGCCCCCTGCAAGTCCTTGTGGGCCCTATGCTTGTGTATATTTAGTTGTTTGCAAGATAACTCTTTGACAATCATTTGGAAGTGGAATGTAAGCTGCATTTCCACAGTTCATAAAATACATCCCCATTCTAATCTTGCAATTTTCCCAGCCAATTACTGCAAGGTCCTAAGTAAGTTTATTCAGTAAGTTTCTTTATTGTCCCATATGCCTGTAATTGGACTGAACCATTTCCTTATGGCCAGCGCCGGATCTAGGGTTGCCCACGCCCGGGGCAACCCTTGCCGGCCACCGCGCACACTCCCCGTGCTGCGTGATGACATCACTTCGGTGACATCATCACACAGGGTGGAACGGAGGCAGCATGCAGGGCTGGGAAGCTGCCTGCGCTATTTGCCTCCCCGCAGGCGAATGGTGTGGGTGGCATCGCAGCCCCCCGTGCTGCTTTCACCTGCCCCACAGGACAGGGGGTGGCCAGCTTGCTGCGCACCCCCTGCCCTGCAGGGCAGGCAAAAGCAGTGCGGGGGGCTGCGAGGCTGCCCGTGCCATTCGCCTGCCCCACAGGACAGGGGGCGGCCAGCTTGCTGTGCACCCCATGCCCTGCAGGGCAGGCAAAAGGCAGCACGGCCACCTGTGCCATTCGCCTGCCCCGCAGGACAGGGGGCGGCCAGCTTGCTGCGCATCCCCTGCCCTGCAGGGCAGGCAAAAGGCAGCACGGCCACCTGTGCCATTCGCCTGCCCCGCAGGACAGGGGGTGGCCAGCCACCCCCTGTCCTGCGGGGCAGGCGAATGGCGCGGGCCGCCCCGCAGCCCCCCATGCTGCCTTTTGCCTGCCCTGTAGGACAGGGGGTGCGCGGCAAGCCGGCCGCACCCTGTCCTGCGGGGCAGGCGAAAGGCAGCGTGGGGGGGTGCGAGGCTGCCCGCGCTGCTGCCTGAGCCCTCTGGCAGCTGGCAGCTGCTCCCAGCGCCCCCTCCCTGGCGGCGCCGGGGGCAGACTACCCCCCCTGCCCCCCCTCGATCTGGCCCTGCTTATGGCTAATGTTAAGATTGTGATCGATCTGTTAATTACTCAGATTAGTCATTTCATTTTTTTCTTACTCCCCATCCTTCAAGAGCATCATACATGCTCTTCCTGGAAGCTGCCAAATTCCTCCACTGTCTTCTATCCTATGTAGCCTCTTTCTTGATCACCACTGCTCATATCACTTACAAGAAATGTCACTTTGCGAGATGTTTTAACCTGATTGTAAATGGGGGGTTTTCTACACATTCGCTTAAGATTTGGAGTGCTTAGTTTGTTGTGATGAGCCCCACCACCTGTACACTCTTTCCCCAACTGTGTTATTAAAGGATTGGAAAGAATGGTGTCAAAGCACACCATCATCTGGATGGAAAAATGCACATTTTCAATTGTCCCACCCAAATCATTATCATTTTCCTTCTGTTAGCACCTCGCAGCTGCCAGATTCCCTGCTGCAACACAAGAGGGCTTTTTAAAAAAAAGTTTATTGATATTTTTGAAGCCTTTTTCAAAAAAACACCAATAAATAGCAATGACCAAATTTTTAAAATGTCTTCTTCTATACTCTACTGGGTTCCTTTCTGGCAGGAGCTGGCAGGATAGACCATGTATCATCCTCTTATATGATCCTTTGGTTGATTGATTGATAATTTCTCGAATCTTGATCTTTGCAATCTCAGCATTTGCTTTTATAATTAATTTGGTAGCAGAATTTCGCTGGACCTTTAACATAACTGAATGTACAAAGAAAAACAACTGTGAGTTTATTCCTCATTCCCCCGCATGGTAATTGGGATTTAAATTGTCTGTTTCTTGACTTCGTTTCTTTTTCTCTTTGCCATCTCAGCATTTAAAATATAACACAGAAAGGAACTGTGTGTAGGACATTTGCGGGACCAGCTTGATATGGCCAGGGGTTTACCAAGCAGGAATAAACACGCTGATGCTTCTTTTGGAGAAAACAGGCCACAACTTTATTGATTACAGAAACAAAGGAGCCATGGCAAAATAGGGCACGGATCCCAACATCGGCTGACCCGCCTGCCAGCCGATGATTCCTCACCCTTTCAGCCCGCCTGCTGAAAGGGGACACCATGGGATGACAGATGAGAGAGCAACACTGGGCGGTAGCCTCTGCATGGTTCCCCCGTCACCTGAACACAGGCTTGCTCTGTCAGCCCCCTGAGCTGGGTGTACCACTGTTCTGGATCGCTGTTCTGGAGCCAACTGGGAAGCACGAGCCAGCCCTGCCTAAATAAAGAGGATGGGAGGACCTGAGTGAAAGCTTGTTCACTCAGGTCGGGCAACGGCTCCCACCCTTGCAACTCCCAGCTGGCTGTCCTGATTGGCCAGCTGGGCACATTCAATTTGCGCTCACAGCCCGAGGCTGATGAGCGCATATATGCAGGGCCGGGAAAAAAGCCGCTCCTGCTTACCTCTCCTGGCTGCGCGGGCCCGCAAATGCTGGCTCAGGTGAGTTCGGGGCCGGGGCTTTTGAATATCATTGCAACCACAAAATGGTGAGGTACTATTTGTGTCACCAGCTGGAGAACTCTGCAATAAATAACACTTTCCCTTCCGCACAGGGCAGTTTTTTGTTTAATAAACCAGGTGTGAAAAACAAGAAATCCTGGACTGCTGCAATTTGGCACAGACATCGCATGAATTGTTTGCATTAACTGTATGAACAAATGGTGGCAATTTCAGGGAAACCCACAAGTCTTGCTTGAACTTAGACTGTATTTTACTATTTGTTTTAAAATAAGAATGTTAAAATTGGCAAAATGTTGGATAAGTGCTTTCATTAGCTATTGTATCAATGTGATACAAATGGTATATTTTTATGCATGCAGGCTAGTCCAGATATTTCTTTCCTGTTACTTCTGCAGCTTCCCTTTTCGTAGTGAGTTTAAAAAGCTGTCAAATTATGCTTTGAATCTTTCAGGTGTCTTCTTTTGCTAAGTCTCCTTGGAATATTCGCAACATGAATTGACGATGGATGTCATTTCAAGCATTAAAGCATCAAGCCAAGGATGGTTAGAGATGTAAGGTAGCAGTAAAACAGCTGCCATTCCAAAATGACTTCAAAATAACACAAACAAAACCTACTCTATATGGGTAACTGACCCATTAATTATGTGCTAGAAAAGCCAAGCATGTTGCCTGCTGTTTTCTGAATTGTCTACTCACCACTGATTGGTCTGTGAATAGCTATCAACAGCATAATAAGAAAATGATTTAAGAAAACTATTAAAAGTTAAAAACAAAGTTTATGGGGTTTGAACAGCATCTTAAATGAGTGTGATTAATGTATGCTTGTAATAAATGCACTACCCAATTCTTTTAGCCATGTGCAATAACCATAAAAAACATTTTCATTGTTTTGTTGATGATCAAATGTGTAGAATTTTTAAAAAATACAAGTTCAAGATGCAGAACTCATCCTGTTATTTGCAAGCAAAATCTCCCAAAGTGGAAATCTGTTTACTCCATTCACACCAATTGTTAGCCAACCTCACAAAGGGAAATAGCGTGGAAATTCACAACATTTATTTATTTTATTAGATTTTTAGTCTGCCCTCCCCCCCAGGTAGGCTCAGGGTGGAGTACATTTCAATTTACATAAATAACAGTTAAAAACAGATGAAACATTATACAAACAACATTAAAACAACTTTATACAATAAATACAATAGAGCTTCTCTTCAGATGGTGACAATAAAATACTACATTTCAGTGCCTAGCTCATATATAGGATCATATATAGGGTGGTGGACAGATCTTTAGTGTGGCCAGTGGGGGCCCAACCTAGCCTCCACCATATGCCTGGCAGAACATCTCTGTCTTACAGGCCCGGCGGAAAGATAACAAATCCCACCGGGCCCTGGTTTCCTCAGACAGAGAGTTCCACCAGATCGGTGCCAGGACCAAAAAGGCCCTGGCTCTGGTTGAACATCACCAGGGAAGTTGAGAATGCACCCACTGCTCCTGCTGCTTACCTCCATGCATTCAGTCCAAGGTGTAAATAGAACATAAGTTCACAGAACTTGCATCTGAATAATTTCTAGGCTTCACATGAAGGGGAACCCTGGGTGTGTGTGTGTGTGTGGAAATCAGGGATGGCAGATTCCAGTGTATATACAGGAGCACACGAGTAGGTTCTGCTTAGACTTGACTTAATATGCAAAACTTGTAAGCATGGGTGTGGATCCCATCAGCATTTCTGCTGATAAAAAGGGAGGAAGGGTGCCCTTTAACTAAGCCAAAAAGTTGTGCTGGGCACCATTGGACCTGCATGGACAAAAGCCAGGTGAGAAAGGAGTTGTCTTAAGGAGAGTTGGACAAGATTAAGTGAAAAAGTAGATTGGATGCCCTCTTAGGACAGCATGGCCATCTTGTTGCCCCTTCCACATGCTCACTGAATAATCTCTGTTTACCAAAAGTCAAAACATTAGTTTCTTTAAGGACAAAGCAGAGGAGAACAGAAGAAGTGGCAACTTCCAGAAGGTTGAGGCAATCACTTTCAAGATCAAATTTGCTTGTGAAAATCCTCCTCCTCCACTGGGAATATCCATTTCTTAAGCCAATATGTTACCCAGTATACCTTAATGGAAATTCCACTGGTAGCACAGGGTTGGTTTGATAAGTGTTGAGGCAGAATGTATAAAATGTAAACAAGCCTGATAAGATTTTTTTTCAAGTAGCCTGTATATAAACTACAAAATGCAGAAGCCCAAAATGATATATGGAGGAAGGTGGAGACACCCAAGAACAGCACGATGGAGGAGTTACCTGCAGCAGGAAAGGAGAATCAGCAATTTTTTCTCCCTTTCTGTTGAAAGAAACATTCCATGGTATCCAAGTCAGTGTTTCTGGCAGCAGAAGTGAGAGTTTCCCAGCACTCAAACTCTGAACCACCATAAGCTACAAAGGAAACATCTATCACTATTAAGCACTACCGTTGCTGGTATTTGGGAATTATGTTTCTACCCATAGCACATATCTGTCTGTGGTAAGGTAATTGTTCGCCAGTGGAAGCCCGTTGTCTGCACCAGCGTACTGACAACTATAACATCACTTCAGTCTTTCCCTGGATGAATTTTCTGAGTCTAGGGTCTCCCCCCGCCCCGCCCTGGCAGGCATCAGATGCCCATCATAAGAAAAGGAATGTTCAAGGTACTATGTGAGATGACTAAACATGGTAGATAGATAGTAGCCCCTTTTCCTTCCTTTTACATAGCTGCAAACCTTGTGCAAGACATACTTTCTATATAATAATAAAAACAACAATAACAACATTCAATTTATATACCGCCCTTCAGGATGACTTAACACCCACTCAGAGTGGTTTACAAAATATGCCATGATTATCCCCACAACAAAACACCCTGTGAGGTGGGTGGGGCTGAGAGAACTCCAGAGAACTGTGACTTGCCCAAGTGCAATAATTTATTTGAGTTCAACATAATTCATATGTCTTGCCAGTTCCCCATACTTCAAAAATAGTGATGCACAAGAATTTTGTCATTTCACTGATTTGACTTGAACATTGCTGGTTTGTATGGGTTATTTTAATTGTTTGTGTCTGGATAAAACAAACAAACAAACCAAACAACAGAATTATTCTGATTACATTTTAATTAATGGCAATGGATTCCTCCATGGTATGTGTTACATTTGTTCTTTGCTGGCCTTTCAGAATTGTATTAGTTCTTCAGATGTCTAAGAATACAAATAATAGGGGCTTTGGGGAGTACAAAGAAATTGAATGGAAAAAGTAGAGTAGGCATTAGAGATCGGCACAAACCAAAATATGATCAGCACAAACTGAGCCGGTTTGTGGTTTGCGAACTGGCGCTTCGTCAGAGCCCATTTCTGACGAACCGCCCCGAACTGTAGGCTGGTTTGTTTGGTTCATTTTTTGGTTTGTCACGGCAGACAGCTTGGCACCTATCAATCAGGCACCTAGCCAATGGGGGATGGGCTTTCTGCAAACCTTCTGCTGACACAGAAGTGACCTTCTACTGACCCAGAAGTAACCTTCTGCTGACCCGGAAGTGACGTTTTCATGAACCAAACAAACTAGTTCATGTTTTTTATTGCCACATGTCTGCCTTTGTGCCTAAGGGGAAAATCTGTCAATCACTCAATAAGGAATGCTCCTTTGAAAGTATGGTTTTTTTCTTACCAGTTGAATAGTCTAGCAGAGAATTTTACAATGCAAAACAATGCAATACATGCAAAACAAAAATGCATTTTTTTACAGATTTTGTAAGTTTTATTTTTTTTTTGTTTTTTGTCCTTTCTGCAGGTTCCATCTGATATGAAAGAATAAAATGTGCACTTAAAATCAATTGTGGGAGGAGGGTAATTAAATTCTAAAATTACATCACAGGAAGATGAGAGGTATATGATGATCTATGGGCTAACCACATTGCCATTTGGCCAAGCTATCAAAGGAGCCATCAGGGATAATTTCTAATTTCATGAGGCTTACTCTGCTATCCAGACTTCTGAAGGGATTGGTGAAGAGCAGGCTTGGATGGAAACTTTGAGCCTCACCCTTAAAAATCTGAATGATGTAGAGAGAAAATTCCCAGGCTGCAGGGAAAGCTACAAAATTTTTAGCCTGGTTTGGAGTTTCTTGTCAAGATACTGATACCAAAGGCAGACCCTTTCAGGCTGTGCCATTATGCATCATCTTGGACCCATTCCTGGGAAGACGAATGTTGAGTTTTTTAAGTATAGGATTAGCTGGCAAGACACTCTTTTCATATTATTTTTCTGGTATTTCCTAATGTCTGTCTACGGATTGTTCCCAATTATCTGTGATTACTAGGATTTAGGTCTAGTCCCACTATATAAAAGAGTAAGCATATTCTAGACAACTCACTTCCTACCCTAGTGCACCACCAGAGGGCACTTCTGCAAACCCAGGCAAGGCAGTCTGTCCCTCCAGAGAGCGCACCATGGTGTGAAGCCCAGGCCAGGATAAGGAGGAAAGCAGGTGGCAATGCCTGCCCCCTAAATTCACCCAGCTGAGATCAGGTGAAGGTGGGGGGCAGGCACTGCTACCTGTTCTTCTGATCCCAGCTGGGTGAAAGCAGGGGTGGGCATTGCTGCCTACTTTTCTTCTGATCCCAGCTGGGTGAAAGCAGGGGTGGGCATTGCCACCTTCTCCATATGCAACCAATTGGATCCAAAAGAGAGTGACTGAGCCCTTAGAGTTAACTCCATTGGCTCACGGGTGCATTTTTTCTTCAGCACTTCCTAGGCAATGACATTGGCATTGAGTGGCTCACAGGGATCAAATTGCCAATGGTTTGCTTTGCACCTGGGAGGGGAGAAGCAGATAGCATGGTGCCGTTGGTGCCAATGTTGCCATCACCATCCCTTCTGTGCATTTTGTGCACAATGCAAAAAAAGGCCAGCAACATCCCCGCGGGCATACATATGTGGGTTTGAGGAGGGAGGGGTCTCCTTCAGCCTCTGAGCCCCCAGCTGCTGCAAACATTCATGTTGTGCAGATTAGAGTGAAAATTGGAAATAAAATTGGAAAGTATAATGTAGAACCATTCAATTTGGGAAAGAAAAAGCAATTATTAAAGGAGAACCTCACTAAGGAGGTCCCAGGCCTGTGGAGCTGGTTCTTGCCTATTCAGTAGCCTTCTGATGCTGCTGTCCTTCACTTAAGTGCCATGGTGTCAGGGCCACCACTGTGACTAAAGAAGTCCTTCAAAGATATTGGTTTGAGAAGTACCAGGAGGAATTTCATCTTTCCCAAAAAGCCTTCTGTCTTCTGGGTTTTCCGATTAAAATTGTTAACACAGTGTTAAATGACGGGGAAGTAGCAGGTGTGTGCATTGCACACTCAGACGTGCATGCACATCCAAGTATTGCCAGATCAGTATTCCAAGTAGAAGGACAGATCTGGTGAGATCTTTTATTTCCTGGCACAGCAATAGGACTCTCTTGTTGCTTTTCTTCCTGTGCTTTCTCCTTCTGCCTTTTCATTTAACTCTGTATTAATAGTTTTAGTCAGAAAGGGAGACTGGCAGCAAGCAACCTGTCCAGTCTCTCACTTTTAGTAGTAAAAAATATTGTTTAAATTATACTTTAAATATAATTCCATATACATTTCAAAAGCAAGTATACAACATAACTTAAATATAGACACTAAGCATGATAAAACATACTAAAGTCTATATATAAAATGAGCAAGAAACTAGATGATAAAATCAACTGAAGCAAATTGTGGGTGAAATATAATTAAGCTATAACATTGCCAGCAACATTGTAATATCACAAATTGACCACAGAATTAGATGGGGGCTGCTATTATAACACTTCCATATATTATTCTTTTGAATTTGCTTGACTGTGATGCTGGACTATTGAGATTTCTGATGTATGGCTCAATAAGTGGACCCCGGGTAGGCCAGTAGTTTAGTTCTGCTCACGCTGACTTCAATTTGGTGCTCAGCCATGACAAACTCCATACTTTGCCAAATCGCTGAAGAATGGAAGGAGGATGGGAAATGTTCTACTATTTTGCCAACTACAGTTCATCTGCAAGCAGTTAATAAGAAATAAAGCCAGATTGTGATTTGGACAATTCCTGTTGCCGTCAAAATACAGCGAAATTTAGGTTGCATCCAAAGGAGAAACAGTGCCTGTGATGCAGCCAATGAGGCCCGACATTCTGTACCATTTCAAATCACCATGACACGAGAGGGAAAGTGCCCTTTTGCTTATAACCCCCCACAGCATACACCTGCCTCTGTTTTTGTTAAGAGATGTGTGTTCATAACTTAATTGCCCTCAACAGAAGTGCTCAGTCACTGCTAGTGCTCAGAAGTTGACTGAAGCTGAATGCTCCATATGTTGGTCATCAGATTATGAAAAATACAACAGTACACATACAATGTTTACATACGGATTTGTGACAGTTGCTGTTACACATGGGGGGGGGCTGTGTGTGCTTGTGTTTTGTCTGATAGGGCATTGTTGTGGGGATAATAATAACATACTTTGCAATCTGTTGTGAGTGGGTGTTAAGTTGTCCTGAAGGATGGTATATAAATCAAATGTTATTGTTACTATTACTATATTCCCAGTTGCCCCCCTGGCCCACTGGATAGTCTAGATTTTGCTACCACCCAAAATGACTTCAGCCTTCTCATTTACCAGTGGTTTGGGTCACTGGTGAGGCTCTGTGTATGTGTTCATGAAGGGTGATGATGTCCTTAACACCCATTCCCAACCCAGCCCAGCCAGGAGCTGCTAGTACAAAATGGGCAGGCATGTAGGGAAGCTTTTTGAACAGTCTGATTTCTTAGACTCAGGGCCAAGCTACAAGTGACGAATGACACTTGAACAGCAAGTGTATTTCTCCCTGTTCACTTGCCCTCCACTCAATCCACTTGCCGTTCAAGTGTCGTTCGTCATGTGTAGCTTGGCCCAGAGAAAGATCTTTATTCAGTACAACCCTGCTTTACAAACTAGAGCACAGTTTCAGGGGAAAGAGATATAATAGTACCAAAGGAAAGATAACAAAAGACAAAATGCTTTAGCTAGGCAAACTTTAGAATCACAGACATAACTTCAGCATCTCCTCAATAGGATGGGTGCAAGCCGCTGGAAACTTAGGAAATAGAGATGGACACCTCGCTATTCCCTCTCTCACTCCTGGTCCAGCTTGAACACTGCAAACAGCATTTCCAGCATGTAGTAGTAGTAGTAGTAGTAGTAGTAGTAGTAACAACAACATTCGATTTATATACTGCCCTTCAGGATGACTTAACACCCACTCAGAGCAGTTCACAAAGTATGTCATTATTATCCCCACAACAACAAACACCCCGTGAGGTGCGTGGGGCTGAGAGAGCTCCTAGAAGCTGTGACTGACCCAAGGTCACCCAGCTGGCTTCAAGTGGAGGAGTGGGGAATCAAACCTGGTTCTCCAGATTAAAGTCTACACCAAATTGGCTGTCACTTAACACTTTAAACTCCAGCTAGACGTTCCCTTCCTGAGTTTGGGAAGTGACTCTCTTCATGTGACACACAACCCTCCTTTCTACAATCAAGTTGAAACACACATTTTCCAGCTTTATTGTTCAGCTTATGTTATTGAAGTAGCCATCCATCTTGCCTCTTTCTGGAAGTTGGTAAATGGTTATTTCCTTGCAGGAATTCATCTCCACTCAGTTGGCCATTTGAGCAGTTTATTACTCCCCTTTCCTGGGAAACAGCGGTCTTCCTAGAGATATTGGGACCACTGGGTGTAATTCACAGCATCTTTGCATCTCCTTGGTATAACAGATGCCTACTCTCCCCTCTCTGCCTTCTAGAATTAAAATACACATGGTTAAAACTTAAAAGAAAAAAAATCACATTTTTGAGATGGAACTTACTAGTAGAGATGGGCACAAACAGAAAAAAAATGAACATGATGTTTGTTGTTCGTTGCCATCCACGAACAGGGACTCACAAACAACCACGAACATGGCCCTGTTCACAAGCATTTTTGTGTTTGGCTGTTCGTGGGAGCCAGCAGGCTCTCCTCAAGCCATCATCCAAGTCAAGATCCGTACTGCACCACTCACAGAAACCTGACCTGAGCAGGCACCAAGAAAGGTACCAATAATAAATAATAGCTTGGCCCCAGAGCCTGGCAGCAGCCCTGGAACTTGAAGGGGTAGATCCCTACCGCACTACTCCCAGAAACTTACCTGAGCAGGCAGCAGGAAAGGTACCAATAATAAATAATAGCTTGGACCAGAACCTGGCAGCAGCCCTGGAACTTGAAGGGGTAGATCCCTATCCCACCACACACAAAGAAAATTCAATCTCCAATGCACTCACTCTGTCAAAATGCCAACAGCAACCATCTTTCTCCCTCTCCACTGTCTGCAAAGTCAGAGCTGGAAGCCCCCCTCCACCCTGCTCTTTGCTTCCTTATTGTAACAAATGTGGAGCTCCACACTTGAAAGGAAGACCTGCCTATCAAGCTAAATTGGTTTTAGATTGGGGTTTCTAGGGCAACAGCAGGAGTTCAGACAGAGTTCAGAATCCCTGCCTAAGTTGCCAAGTGAATTGATTGCAGGTGCCAGACTGTCTGGCTTGACGAACAGCAAGATGAACAGCAACGAACGAGGCTTGCAATGACCACCTGTTCATTTAGAATGGGGTCTCATGAACAGCTTGTTCACGAACAGCAGATTGGGCTGTTAGTGGCTTTTTTTTGTTCATATTGCTGTTCGTGCCCATCTCTACTTACTAATTAGGTGGTGCATTTTATGGAAGCACCACTTGGTATTTATTAATGACTGGTCATCCTGATCTGAATAGATTAACACATGCTATCGTGACTGCCTTGTGGGGACTCCTCCCCTACATGTCCACAGAAATGTGATTGTTTTTTAAACTTTCAGACTCATGAAAATACATCTTGTTGCTTTTTTGCCAGCATTGTATTTAGAACATTTATATGTCATCTCCTCAAAGTCCTACTTGTTGGTTCACAAAGTAAATACAATTATTTATTATTATTATTATTATTATTATTATTATTTCATGTATAGTCTATTATTTATACTCCATCTTTCTCACTGAGACTCAAGGCAAATTACATTTATTTATCTATTAATTGGGCCTGAGCAGCAGTTTCCCAGAACCATCTTCTGGAACTGGCTACTCAAATAACACTGGAATCATTGAACTGTGCTACCCCCTAGTCCCAACCCAACCATCCTCTCTAGAAGGATACCATGGTTTAAAAGCAATGAAGTAGTCCAGGAGAATCCAGATGGACACACTCCTCCATCGCTTCTCTGAGGAAGATCATCTGTCTAGGCAACAAGGCCATTTCTGTCTCAAAGCTAGACATGAATCTGGATTGAAATGAATCTAATCCATCTCCTCCAAGACACTCAAAGCAGCATAGTCACAATCTGCTTGAACGCCTTGCCCAAGTAGAGAATGGTGTCCACTGAGCAGTAGTTATTGAGCTTGTTTAGGGCCAGGGGCAGCTTCTTCTTTCAAAGTGCTTGCAACTGCACCCTCTCACAGAAAGTCTTTAGAAAGCATCAGACCAGGGAGATCTAGGATGGAATCCCCACTCTGCCATGGAAGCTTGCTAGGTGCCCTTGGGCCAGTCACACACACTCAACCTGGCCCACCTCATGGTCAAGAAGAGAACAATGTAAGCTGCTTTGTTTCCCCATAGGGGAGAAAAGTAGGATATAAATGAGTAAATAAATAAATAAAAGGTTAAAAATTCCCTGAACAGAATAAATTCACATTTGTATGTTCTTGCAACTATTGTATCCCTTGTTGGTAAGTTGAACAATGAATTCAACTGTATGACCACAAAGAAGAGGCAGACTGCTCCTGTGATTGACAAGTATACCACAACAGTGATCTGATCAAAATAACAATAGCAACAACAACATTCAATTTATAAAAAATTAATTGAATGATCTGACCAAAATCAGGAGGGTACATGCCTTCTTCCCCAGTGACCTAGATGATGTAGCTTACTAACTACTCAGGTGCAAAGAAAAAGGCCACAAGACGCAACATATAAATTACAAGTTCAGTTTATTTACCAAGGCACAATCCGGCCATGACCGGCCATGCAGCTGGTACTGCAGAGATATAAGTTGTTCAGTAATGAAGCCAAACTTAGAACATCATCAAGGCAATCCAATCAGAGGATCAGCTCACATGTACATGAGCTGTTTGATCATGGTAAGGTTAACTGGTGATTGCAGCAACAATCTCATCATCCCTGATGTAAATATAATCTATACATTATGTGGTGATTAAACTTGAAAAGGTAACTAATTCAAATAAAATTACTTCTGTTATGAGGAGGCAATTTTATTCATAACTTTGTGTTCTGGTTTCATTTCCTCAAACACTGAGGCAAACAAGGGATGAGAATTATTCACAGCAGATCACAGGGGCCTTGTCTAGTCAGAACATTTAGCTCGTATTTGTGCCTTTGTGATGTTTCTTAGTGACATTTCCATGCACAACCTTTCCCCAAATCATTGCACCCTCTTGGAACTTGATGTATTATCATGATTACCTTACAAATGATGTATGTCATAAGGGTGAACAAAGAGGGAACACTCTGCAAAAAAATTGGCAGCATAAAAAATATCTTTTTTGGAATGTTTCAAAGGAGTTAAATATATCTGCTAATTAAGAAAGCATTTGCCTTTTAAGTGAATTGGCTTTGTTCGCCATGGTAGAGTAGGGGGACCAACCAGTTCAGTGTTTGATCTCTGACTGGCTGAGAATCCTATTTGATTATTATTATTAGGAAAAGATGTAGTGATTACGGCAAACATTGATGCCAAAGCACCAACCAGCAGCTGCAGATAAGGGAACTGAGATCAGCAAACAAGACTGGAATGAAAAAAAGAAGCATTCTCACAACCCAGGGGTTTTCCCCTCAGGAAATGTCCTTTCACACTAGTCTCATTAACATGTTACTGTGAATCCTCATATATCTTATCTGTATGCTTGTACATCTGTTCGCAAGAGAGAGCCAATGGGCATACATTTTACAAATGAAACCGGGGACTGATTCCTGGATAAATGTGGGATTTGAATCACAGACTGAGCTGTATATGCATTGACTATTACATGAGAATTACTCAATGCACACATAAAGAAAAATCAAGAGAACTCCGCACAGACAGATCAGACGTTCAACATAACCTGAGAAAAGGGCTACTGAACATACAACTTTCAACCTCAGATTCAAAACCAGAGGACATTAAGCAACTTTATACTGGAAGAACAGTAACCCTTGTTTGCAATCTGGCTGTGAACAGAAATGCATGTTTTTAAAATACTGTATTTTCAATAGATAGGATGCACCTGATCAAGCTGTGCCTTGTCCTCCCTTGATATTAATCAGTTTGCATGCTGATGACTTCTAAAGCTAAAATCCATCAGAATTATTCCAGTTGCTGCATCTAGGCACCAGAAAAAATGGTTAGAGCTACCTGAGGGGCAATGGTATAAAAGAGTAGATCACATGCAAAATTTTGACCTTAGTCCCCCTTAGATTCTAGATTATTCATGGAAACTGCCACTCTTATCTTTGTCTGCTGGCTCGGTCTAACTGCAGGGTAATCTTATATTTTTGGGGGGAGGAGAGGGCTTTATCTGGCACAACATTATCTAACAAGCTTTGAATAACTTTGCAGTGGTCCTTGAAGAGTGAAAAATGCCATTTGTAATGTGTGATTTGCCACACTATAGATTAAAGTTCCTATACTTACTTAAAAGACCACCTTTCTGTGTGTGAAATCTCAAGAAAAACTCTCAACAGCTTTTACTGATCTGATTGGGCTTATTCACAGGACTTTTCTGCTGTAGATCTGCTCTGGAACTGTCTTGAGAAAATCTTTCCTTGTGCCTTTCCTTGTTCACACCTATATAATGTGTTTTGACGGCTTCGGCTCAGACACACAAAAATATAAAATATCTGCTTAGCTTTTGCTAAACAAAAAACTGTAACATTTAGAAACACTTTTGATGGATCAAGCAGAGATTGGGATTGGAACTCAGAGCCTGTTTTTCAGTTTTGTGCATTTTTGTATGTTGTTTATTTTTACGTTGTAAGATAATTGTTTATATGCTTTTTGATATATGTACTGTAAGCCTTCATGAGGCCCTTATGTGGGAAACAACTCTAATATACATATTTTATATAAAACATAAATAATTATTCATTTCCAGTTCTAGTGTTGTTATTCTGTCTTTCCCAACCTCTTCTATTTGAAATTTTTTAACCAGAGATTCCAGAGATCTCCAGTTAAAGAATCTCCAGAGATAGGATCTGCTTTAAGTGCAGTATATGTTATACCACTGTCTTATACCACGTAGGCCTTCTGATCATAACCTTGCATGCCCCCCTTTTGCCATTGGCTATAATAATATTTGTTTAGAATTTATGTATGCATGATGAGCAAGTTTCAAGTCCCATAGCACCTTAAAAACTAACAAGAGTTTCCAGGGTATAAGCTCTTGAGATTCAAGCTCCCTTTTTCAGATATGAGTAGGAATGGAGTAGGAAGCTGAGTCTTTCAACCCAATGAAGTCAATGGACTTAGACCGGTTTAACTCTCCATAGAAGGTGGAGGGATGCTGCAAAGAAATAAAACAGAATGTGGAGGTACAATTTGAAATGTATTTAACTCAATCTGAGCAGGGGGGAATGCAGAAAATTATCACCTGTAGTGAGAGAAGAATGCAGGGGTGAGGGTATTTCCATTGTTCTGAATTTGTGTGAATGAACTTAAGTTCAGCAATCTCACACTGTAATCTTCTTTTGAAGTTTCTCTGTTTGAGGGTAGTGTCTCTTCAGTCAGCAATAAAATGTCCTGGAAGATCAAAATATTTTCCCACTGGTTTTTTAGTGTTGTGATTTTTTAATGTCAGCTTAATGTCCATTTATTTTGTGTGTGTGTGTGTGTGTGTGTGTAGGAACTGATCTGTTTGTCTGATATAGAGAGTGAAAGGTCATTGTTGGCACATGACCTTTATAACACTGGAAGATGAGCAGGTGAATGAACCTGAGATAGTATATGGCTGATGTTGCTAGGCTGAGTGATTATGCTGTTAGGGTGACTATTTCCCACCCACCCCACCTGGGGCTGAATACGGACAGAGATTTCTGCTCTCACTATGGATTCTAGTTTTCTGCATTTCCTTCCTTGCTCTAATCAAACTAATTACATTTCAATTGTACCTCCACATCCCATCTTTCTCCTTTGCAACACTCCTCCCATCTTCTGACTCGGATATAAAGACTCAGAGATCTCCATTCATACTTGTATCTGATGAAGAGATCTTGACTACTACTAACAGAGATAATGGGTGCCTGTACATCAAGTTATAAGCAGATTCACACTTCCTAAGTAACTGACTGATTTTATTATTCATATTCTCTGGTCAATGCCAAATCCTCCTAGTTTGCCAGATTTAATTAGGGATTCTGCTTAAATCTTTTAATAGCCTCTGTAATATATCAAATTCAAAACAGGTTTCTAATTGGCTTTAAACCATCCATATTTAATTATTCTTAACAAACCTATATAATGTGTTTTGATGAATTTGGCTCAGACACCTGAAAAGATAAAATACCCTCTAGCTACGTTGTGCGGGGGGGAAGCAATTTTGACCAACTCAGAGCCATTTGATATGTCACATTTTAGGTTTGGGATTATGAATACCTATAATTGAAAAGCATGACTTTTATTTGAAAAATGCATGAGAACTGATCCAGTCCCAAGTGTTATTTATTGATTTATTTGAATACTTCGCTTTTTTGAATCAGGTCTTTAAAACAACTAATGACAATAAAGAATCAAAAAACTGAAACAGAAAAGGCTCAATAAATAAAAACTTCCATAATAAGCCAGAAATTACTTAAAGCTAACCCTATAAGATATTTAACCATTGTTCTAGACTTCGTTAGGTAAAGGAACTCTAATAGCTTTCTTGAGTAGGGTAAAACCATACAAGCTGTGGGGTGGCCTTACACTGGAACAGTTTCAAGGTTAGCTCAATTAAAAATTCTCCTTTCGAGGTGTAAAATTTAAAGATGGACCCAGTGGTTTTCAAAACTGAGGCATTTGTTATGGCCAGGTAAGTTTCCCATGAGAGGGCTTCACTAAATATCACCTCTAGATACTTAAAGGTTCTGCATTGTTCAATAGGATTGCCATCTATTGACCATTTAAATCAGTGAGGTCTCTTCCCAAAGAACTTGACAAAGTTGATGTTTAAGGCCTTGCCTTTAGAGAAATTGCCCAGTTTGTTCAGCATCATCCTTAAACCTATACAAGTTAGGGAAACCAACACCATGTCATCTGCATATAGGAGAATCAATACTTTCTGACACACAGAGACACCCCACGACAGTGGAAAGAACTTAGGGACTTACAAGCTTGGAACTATGTCATTTAAGAAGAGATTGAAGAGCAAAATACACCCCTATTTTACCCCCCGAGTAATTGGAATCTCCTCTGTTAAAGAGTCTGTGAAGCCTACCTTAACTCTAGTAGATATATTCAAATGAAATTCCTGAATCAGGAACAACAGGCATTTATTGATATTAGTGCCTGCTAATTTTGCCCACAGTTGATCCTGATCTACTGAGTCAAAGGCAGCAGTCAGATCCACAAACAATGTGAACATAGCCTTGGTGGGGCTATGTTGAGCCAGCTGGTAAAGAGTCAAGCAGTGATCAACAGTGCTTACGCCTTTTTTAAACTCTGCTTGCTCAGGGTGGATAAAGTTATTAGGGGTCTCCCAGTCAGGTTTGTGGTACAAAAATTGCTGTAAAACTTGGAGGTTATGTCCAGCAGGCTAATTGGTCAATAATTTGGGGGGATGTTTCACAACTTTGATACTGTGGGCCAAGCTACACATGACGAATGACACTTGAATGGCAAGTGTATTTCTCCCTGTTCACTTGCCCTCCACTCAATCCACTTGCCGTTCAAGTGTCATTCGTCATGTGTAGCTTGGCCCTGAGTTATGTTGCCAGCAGTTGCACTTCTGGTGCTGGCTATACACAGAACAAGACCTCAAAATATGACCTGAGCATATGGGGGTGATCATACAGCTTCCAGGGCCAATGCAAGGTGCTGCTATTGAATTTTAAAGCTGTATACAGCTTGGGACCAACATAACTTAAGAATTACCATCTCCCATATGAACTTACTCATCCTTTCCAGTTACCTTTGGATGCTTTGGTTCGGTTGCCCCTACAATCTGAGGCTAGGTGAATAGGAACCTGAGAAAGGGCCTTCTAGATCATGACACTGAACCTTTGAGCTCCCTCCCCAGGGAGATTCACACATATATATCAATAACATATAAATGTTTTAAATAAATAAATAAATAAATCTATAGATTATGCTTTACAGACGTTAAGTAAAAGGGTTTTTTTTAACATTTTTATTTTGATACATTTTTCCTTCAAGAAGTTTAGGATGGTATACATTATTACCTCATAGCAACACACTGGCTTTCACTGGCTCACTGTTAGATTCCTCTTTATAAATGGAACTATGCATAATTCAGAAACAGTTTGTTATGACTATTGCTCAAGGAAAGCAATAGTTATTTCTTTCATAAACATTGGCAAGAAGCATAATACCAAAAGATATTGGGCAAACAGCCAAAAATTGGTCCACCAATATGGTTTAATGACATACCCTTGCCAGACAGAATTATTTATTTCATAGCTTTTGGAACATATCAAATAATGCTAGACAACTGACTGTCAGATGGCTTCTCTATTTTCTAGCTTTATGTTCTATTTCATGTATCTTGAAGAATAACATGATTATACTATACACCCAGAAAAAGAAATTCCTTCCCTATTTCTCAGCCAATGAACAAAAGGATGGTAAAGGAGGAATAAAGAAGCATTTCCTTCAAATCAAAAATGTATAGCCTTTATAAAGATCATTTTTTTAAAAAATCAACAAAAGCCAAAATAATAAAAATAAAAGACATTCCCAATGTGGCAATTAATTGAGGGAGAATATGGTTATTTAAAGACTTCCCTGCCCTTCCTGTCAGTCTCTAATGCATTCTCCTTATTCTGCATTGCTCAGTTCTACAAATTTAATTCAAGCCCTTATAATGCCAATGCTCCTTTGATATTTCCAAACACACCCAGACCGTCTATCATGTAGTGATGTTCTGAAAATGTCTCTTTTAAGAAAGATAATCTGAGAGAGCCTGATTTTGCACAAAACTCTCCACTTGAATTTTCAAAGTTATTCTCTTCTGGTCATGGACAGTAATCTGTTATTAAAGGTGTGCTTCAAGCTATTGCTTTACTGTCATGCAGCCTTGGACATTTTAACCAGTGATATCCATTCTATTAAACCTTTGTAAATGGTCTTCAGTTACCTGGCAGGAAAAAAAGATGGAGATGGATCCAGAAGGACACTAGCAGTATTCTTCCTAATCAAAATCCATTTGATTTTTTTTTCAGTGTACACTAGAAAAATATTATATTGTATTCCTCTGAGCAAAGCCATCCTGCAAATTGTTAAGATTGACAACCACCTAGACACACACATTGTCTGGGATATCTCCCATCTTCTGAAATGACCTGCCTCAAATGACTCAAAAAAGCCTCCACACTTCTACCATTTCAAAGAATGTGCAAAACACTTGAGTTCAGATGGAATGTTAAGGGGCTAGAATTATATTTATTTATTTTCCGCAATGGGTTGTGGTGAAAGGTGCTAACCCCCAGCAACATCTCCTTGTGTCCCACAGCAAATAGGCTTCCATGGGAGGGGGGAGGGTTAGAACACAATTTTGAATGTGGATTGTGTATAGTGCCCATCAAATGGATAACTTCTCTGTTGTTTCTTTCTTCTTCTGAGCTCTAGGTTTTAACTTTTGGGCAAGATGTTTTGCTTGTATCTGGGAAGCCTATTATGGCCATTCATTGCAGAAAGTTGCCAACTGACTAACTGGAGACAGAGATTCTTGCTGTTCCTGAACGCTCTTGAGAAACAGGAGAGCAGCTAGCACCCTGTCGAGCTTTACTCAGCAGCTGCAGACCCCTCCTCCTCAGCTGGACAGTCCTTCTGCTGTCTCCCATCTGGGAGTTGCAATGTTACACCTACAGGTAGATAAGCAAAAAGGACTATCTGTGAAAGGAGTATTGGAATCGAGAAACTTTTGTGGACTCTCTAGCTTTATTTTCTTTTGAGTAGTAGAAGTATACTCCTCTTATACATGATCTGTCTTCAGGTTTAATTGCACTGCATAACTATTGTTGGATGTGAATTGTACATTGAATTACTACCTGATCTATTTCATGCACCTTGCACTTTAGTAGTATAAATACATGCTATTCAATCTCTTGAATTAATTGCCTTTGCATGGTGCACTTTAAGTGTTATCTATTGGTTAGAATTCTGCGGAAGTTCTTTGATCTTTTTTCCTGCAAGCCTCCAGAGCAATAGGCATGAGTGGTGCAAGCTAACAATGTCTCATGGTTTATTCTGTGCTTGCTGCAAGGCACAAGAGAAGACTCTGAGCCTCAAGAAAGTGGTCAGTCCAGACCATATCTTTCCTGGCTAGTTCAGCAGACTTGCAACTTGTAGAGGTCAGATAGGTCATCATGGCATCTGACGAAGCTTGGTGCCTCATATTCCCACTGAAGCCATCAGCTTCCATCACCTTGACCATCCTGGAAAAGGCCAAGGGGGGAGCCAGCAAAGAAAGGGAGATGATGGGAGCAGCAGCGTTGCTTTCTTCCTTCTCCTCCACCTCAATTATAATAGTAAAATTTCTTTGGGATTTCTGAACATCTCTGTTTAAACTGATAGAGGAAGAGAAAGAAAAAAAACAATTGGGTATTACAACTGTGTCTACATCAGTTCCACACTCTTCCAAGAAAAGTTAATTGGTTGTGTATTTTCTTCCAGAAGGATACATAAGGGAACATAATTCACAGACAACAATCTAGAGAGAACAAATCAAGTGCTCCAATGGTGTTAGTAGTTCACTTTAATTCTTTATATTGCAACCAGTATCTTTATTACAAAATTATTAAAGATGAAACATAATTTGAAATGAAACTGTATATATTTATATCCCCTCTGCATCAGTCTTTAGAACTACTGCTAATAACCGCTATAGTGCTTTGCCATATTTATATTCCTGATAGACGTCTAAGGAAGATTTGACTAGCATTGATGTTTGCTTGGTTTTTATAGTTAATATCGACTGTATGTGTCCCTTTATTGAAAATCTCATCTTCCCTATCATGTTTTTATCCTATCCTGATTCGAAGGACAACAACACACTGTACATGTTCCCATTTTACCTTCACAGTACCCCAGCGGAGTGAGTTAAGTTGATCACATGTGCACAGAAGTCTGAAGACATCTACTGTCCTTCATAGTATCCTTGGTATTTGAACCCAACCCAGATTCCCTCCAGTCCTAGGATCAAACTAGGCATGCAGGTTTTAAAGAGTTGGGTTCAGGTTCCCCTGACCCGATTCAGGTTCACTGCAGCCACACAGCAACTGTGGGGAATGGCTGTTTAGAAATAAAAGAGAACCCAAACAGCCTCAGAATGCAGAGGAAGGGCTTGCGCCTTCCCCTCCAGCCATTTTCCAAAACAGCGAATGGAGAGGTCTCTGTTTTTGCTGCTCCACATGGAGTATTCAGGGCACATGGAGCAGTAAAAACAGGAGCATTTTTAACACAGGGAAGTGTCTTGAGTGGTGAGGGAAGAACCCTTTCTCCTCCTGCAGTGGTGTTCTGAGACTGTTTGGGCTCTGCTGAATTTTTAACAGCCATTCCCCATAGCTGTTGTATGGCTGTGGGGAACCTGAGTTGGGTGTCAGCTCTTTAAAAACTAGTTTGACCCCTAGTCCTCTGGTTATCCTATAACAATTATGTAATTCTGACAATCATAGATTTCCTCCTTGCCTTCAATCCATCTACCTATTGTTTTTCCTTCTCTACTCTTCAACATATTTGAGACAGACTATTAAGAACTCAAAAGTCTTAAGGGCAGTTGAATTAAGTTTCCAGAGCATCAGCTGACACACTAATGTCATGTCCAGGTTTACACCCAGCTGTGACATGGACTCGTAGCACATCACATTTGACCTCTGCTCCACCACAAAGCTCCTACCTCTGGTCCCCACTGCTCAAGGTAGCCGGCTTGAATGATCGGACACCACATCTTACCACATATATGATATTATGGCAGCTGTCAACATCTGAATTATCTTCAAAGTAATTGAGAACCAAGAGGAGAAGGAAATTTAACTGCTTGTAAAAATAGCTGGGATCTTTGCACTCAGCAACATGCTCCAGTTTCGGAAAAATATATTCCATTTTCCCTTTTCTGATGTCATCTAGAATACACTTAATTTAAAATGTAGAAAATGTCAGTCTTCTCCTGAGGATACAATATGAATAGCTCACAACTGCCTCAAACCTGGCTGGGTAGTGCATACACTACATTTTTATTAGGGCTGGATTACAGTAGCAGCTATCCTGGAGTTTCAAATGCCTAACCACTGGAGACAATCAGGAGCACACAAAGATCTCTACATAATGAACTTAAATATTCTTTCAAACAGAAAATCATAATCTACTCTGCTGTAATCAAGTCTATATTGTTGCATGAAGAATTTTAAGCAGCTGAATAATGTATGCTGCTGGAAAGAGGGAGAAGCAGCAAAAGAAACTCTTCCTTTTCTAGTGCTTCTATAAAAGCATTTTCAATCCCTAGTACTTATTTAACTCTAAGCAATTAAAGCCACTAGATGAGGTCTGTAGTTTTTTAGTCTCATATGTTTTCTTGATAAATAGAATGAACGAGAAATCTATCTTTGACCCTCAACTTTTTGGGGGGGGGAAAGATACTTCAATATCGAAGGTGATCATTTTGGAAACACTAATATCTGTGCAACAATGGGACACTAACTTGTTATGCACTTTTCCGTACAGTTTTCCACATCTCACAATATTCAGAAAGTGGCTGCTGTTCTTCCAAAGCTCTTAACAAGGTTTTCATCCCTCTCTAAGAAATTTGCTTTTCTAACAGAGATAATAGGCATAATACAATTATTCTGTGACAAATACATAATCATATAGCACACCTTATTTTAGAAAACAGATAATGTTAATACAGATTCTAAAGCATAGAATTCCTAATTAAAATGTTTAGTCTAGGCCTTTTCCTGTTTTGATAGACATCAGCTGGAGCAAAGGTAGTCTTTGGCCATTTCCACACACGTTGAATAATGCACTTTCAATGCACTTTCGTAATCCTTTAGAAGTGGATTTTTTGTTCCACACATGAAAAATCAGTTTCAGATCTTCACTAAAGAGTATTGAAAGTGGATTATCCAAAATGTGTGGAAGCAGCCTTTATGTAAACAGCCTGTAATGGAGACTCTACCTCTGAGGGTGTGGAGAGTCCTTTTTAGCAACAGATCCCTGCACTCACAGACAGGCTGTTCCTCTGATACCCAGCCAAAGAGGCAAACACTTTAAAAGCTGCTACTTCCTTGGTTTTTAACTAGGAAGATACCTAAGGCTTAAACTTCCAGGCCTATCAACAGTGTTAAAATATCTGTTCGATCCTATGAGTATCTTCCATCAACATTAAGAAATAAACAATCTGGTAGGTGCAACCAACATGTGGCACAGGTAGGCGGAATGTGAAGATATAGTTTGATATTCCAAAAGTTAAAAACAAACCCTTCATTATAAAAGGCAATCCATAATATACATGGAATTTACAGAAGTAGAAAGGATAATAAAATAGTAAAAGAGGCACAGCTGCAACTGCCATGACCATCTGAAGCTAGATGTGGGCCAACCAAAAGAAAGGGCCTTGTCAGTCATGATGCTGAAATTTTGCAAGTCCTTCCCCAGGGAGATTTCTCTGTCTGCCTCTATAGCTGTCTTCCCCCAGTGGATGAAGACTTTTGTTTTGTTTTGTTTGACATGTCACCCTGGTGACCCTGAATTGGGTGGGAAAGTGGTATAGATGTTTTAAATAAAAAAAAATGGTGCTGGTGTCATAGCCAACTAGCTGTGAATGTACCACCACTTAAGGTTTCCAACAGTGCTGAAGGGACTGATGTTCAGGAAAGGTAGAAGATGACTGGATGGATACCTAAAATGGAGTGAGGGTGCAAATGCTTTTGTGTCCTTCTTTCCCCACGAATGATCAAATTCTCATCCCAATCCTACAAAGCAGTCAAGCAATTTGACACCTTGCCAAAAAAAAAAAAGGTCTAGTGTTTTTTAATTGTTCAGGTATTTCCTAGCAATAGATGTCTGAACCTTCCCAGAGAGGAATTAAAATGAGCAGGAATGCTGACTAATAAGGATGTGCACTGAGAAAATGTTCATTATAATTTCTGATCTGGACTTCAGGGTGTAAGTTTTACAGTTATTGCTTGTTTCTTGGTACGATAATACCAGTTTGAGAATCAAATCAGTGCCCCCCCCCTTTTCAGGACCATTATTTTCAATGGGAAAACTATTCAGGGACTGGGCAAGCTGTTTATAAAGATAATGGCACCAAATTTGTACAGAACACAGCCCTCCCTCTAATCAAAAGACCTCCTAAGTTTCAAGCAGATGGGGCAAAGGGAGGGGTCAGTTTTACAGACCCCCTCAAAGTAGGTCTCTGTGCAGCTGTACTTATTCTCTACTGAATTCTAAAATGCTGGTAGCCCAGCAGGAGAGCTCCAGGCCAGATAAAGCAAAAACATACCCCATATCTGCATTCATTTCATTCTCCTGCTCTTACAGTGACTGATAATTTTAAAAAATATATTTTTTCTGATGAAAACTATCCATTTGCCATACTTCCTTGTGGTTTGTTTAAAAAGTAAGGCATGGGAGTTTTTTCCATTATTCCCTATGAGGGATGTTTCCAAGGTGGGGGTGGGGGAAGTAGTTGTTTTTCAACCAAATATTACCAAAATTGCAGCAGAATATCTTCTGCTTGTCCTTCAAAGAACCTCCAAGTTTCACGTAAATTTTACAAAAGATTTAAATTATGCAGGCCCCTGAACAAGTTCCCCCAGACATTGTAATTGTACATCCATTATTCTCAATGGGGACTTTTGGGGGGAGGGGCTGAAGTCATTGTTTTTCAACTAAATATTCCCAAAATTGCAGAGGAATGTCTTCTGACTGTCCTTCAAAGAACTCTCAAGTTCCAAGCAAATTGAACAAAGGGTTTGTATTATATTGCCTTTGAACAAGCAGGCTTTCTACTTTTAGACAGAAAGAACACTCTCTTCTACCCACAACAGAGGAGGGGAAGGAGAATGACAGCTCTCTTCAGCTTGGGATTGGCTGGGAGTGCTCTGTGCTCCTCCCTTGCAAGGGTCTGATCAGAAGGGAGAGATGTTACTGTATAGGAAATTAGAAGAATGGCTGGGAGACTCTGGCTCCATTCCCTCCAAGTTGCCATTTCCTGGAAATACAATAAAAGGAAATCGTGTTCATGCTGCATGGCTGGTAAGCAACAGAACTTGGGTGGGGGGAGGGATTTTCAGGGGGAGGATTTTTATTTTTTTTTAAGGGTTTTTAGTTATTTCAAGCATCTTGATTTTGTGTTATCATTCCATGAATCAAGGTCATGATTCAAAACAGTGATTTCTGTGTATATCTTCAGCTCAGGAATTTCATTTTGCACACCCCTACTGATTAACCTTAAAGAGAAAATATATTGAGATATTTGCAGAGTCTAATATACACTGAGGTGGCTGCATGGTGAAATAGTTATTTGATTATTTCTCCAGGCACTCAGAGTAGTTACAGCAATCTTAGAGTCAAGCTACAAGTGATGAATTACGCTTGCCTGGCAAGTGAACAGACTCACGTGTATTCCTCCCTGTTCACTTGCCATTCACTTGCTCTCCACTTGATCAAGTGAACAGGGAGGAATACATGTGAGTCTGTTCACTTGCCAGGCAAGCGTAATTAATCACTTGTAGCTTGGCTCTTAGTGAGAAAGAATGCTCAGCAAATCTTGTCTAGAAGAAGATATGCGGGAAAATAAGGCTCATGAAACCATTTTAACGTGTACTATATGTGTACTATATATCAAATGAAATTGAAAGGAAATTTCAGCGATGACTAAGATCAGACATGAAAATTTGATCAGGGGATGATCTCCATTTCAAGCACTCTACTTAGAACAAAAGACAGGATCAAGTTGAGTTTGGTCAAGAAATATATGAAATATGCAAAGTAAAATGTTCTGATAGGACAAGTCACCAGTGGATAGGTCTGCAAAGTCACTGTTTCCTTCTCCTTGACCCTGTTGCAGGTCAAAGATGCAAAATTTCTACAAATTTCATATTTAATTTGTACTTTTGAATATTTACATCCCATTTACCTTCATTATAACTCTCCTTGCTTCTGCCATCTAAAAGTCAGTAAGAACAAGGCTTTAAATGCCAGAGAAAAATTACAGACCCTCACCTACTATCACTCTTCAAATCAGTTCCCAGTACTGTTTACTGGAGTGGCTATCATATCTACCCTAGCTGGTGGTACTTTCACAGACCCAATCGTCGATTGCATTGGCACCAGTTTTCAAATCTCTGCATTAGATTCAGCAATATCATCACAGCGGAAGTCCTTCTTCTAAGTCTGCTGAATTAAATAAAAAGATCTAAGCATGCCCCACATGAGCTAAAGGACTTTTTCAGATTCTAGTTACCAGCTAAACTGTATTTATATGCATGAACATCTTGTTTAAATGCTGAAAACCTGGAATAATTATGTTTGGAAATGCCCCCCCCAATCTTTTCTGCAGATATAGCTCAAATAAGGCTCCATAATCATGAAAAAATGCAGTACTTGAGATGAATTCCCCTCCTTCCTAACAGCTCCCAAACAATAAATCCACTAGCAATGATATTGTATATTTATACATAGGTGGTGAAAAATACAGGTTAGACTACAAGTATAACTTTCACGGGATGGTTCAGTTTTCAAAATGCAAAGTTCTTGACCTTTTCATTAAAGAAATGAACTTTTTAACATGAAAGTCTGATATTGTCAATCAGAACAGAGATGACTGAGGTAATTTAAAAGGATCAAGAGCTCCTGGGGCTTACATTTTCAACCAAAATGCATTGCAAACCCCTTTACTTTGCTCACTTTATTTTCATGGCAAGCAGTTTCCAACCAATGTAATAACAGCAATAGTGTGCTGCATATGCAATTACTGGAATTCAATTTAGAGTGATACAAACCATTTGGACGAGACATTGAAGCCATTAGTGGAGGCAGAATGTAGATCCCTCCATTTCAGAACACTGTCCTTTTAAAATGGAGATTGCACAAGGCCCTAAACACAGGCAACAAAAAGGCAGAGGCACGTTTTCCCCAGCAGGACTAATCCTACACAACCTGAACCTATGATTATAGGCTGAAGTGTAAAGGAAATTCAATTAAAATGTGTATTACTACTATCTAAAGTGATGTACTAAAGAATGCAAGTGCCAGTTTGCTGTATGCTACATAGAATACTAACAACCTTCACTTTATCCTGGACTTTCTTTTAAAGCAAGCACCCTGAAGAGATCATTTTGTGGAGACCAGATACTAAAAAATATACTGGGAAAGAACTCCCCAAAGTAACACAGATTATCAGTAACCAAACAGAGATGTATATAGCAGCTGTGAGTTCTAGTCCCCAGTGGAAAGTGGTTACTTGTTGTGTAAAGTTGTTTTTAGCAGTTTGTAATCCACCAGAAGTTATGGAAAGGAAAAGATATAGATATTTTAAACACAAGTAAATGAAGCAACAACAGTCTTAAAGATATTCAGCCCTTTAACAACATCCCTTCAAGAATTTGGTCTCGGATTTAAATTCAGCTTCATCTTCCCAGCTGTTAGTGGGACATGACAGCTTGTTCAGAATTTCTTGAACTACTTCAATGAAATATTGCATGGTTCGAAATTTCTCCTTCTACACCAGCAGGACAGCAAAGTAGAGGAATTTAGAGGAATGGCTTCAAGGTTAAGAGTTTTTCATATCTGTATCAGCTTCTTTGGTACATGTTGAAGAGTTGAAGACAGATACACTCCAGTTCTATGGGTTTACATATCTGGCAATTATGATGATATCCTGTGTCACACTATATATGCTTATGAAAGCTGAAGGAATACAGCCAGGGGGAAAAAAGAAAAAAAGAAAACAGCTAGAGATATTCTAGTGGTACAAACCAGCATAGTTGGTCTTAAGATTCTGTTAGTTCAATCAACAAATTATATATAGGATTCAGATGAAAACCTGTGTGACATAATGTTGAGGTGTCAGATTAGTATTGGATAATTTGGTTCAAATGTGGTTAAGTAGGTTGGCTGCGAATCAGCACTCCACTGGTTTGAATCCCACTATTGCCACGAGCTCAGTAGGTGGCCTTGGGTAAGCCACTCGTCTCGACCCCAGCTGTATTGTGGGGATAATAATAACGCTTTGTTTATCGCTCTGGGTGGGGCATTAATCTGTCTAGAAGAATGGTATATAAGCACAGTTATTATCATTTTATTATTGTTAAATCTCTACTCAGCTATAAAATTCCCTGGGTGACCCATCTGATGTCTAGGTTGTTTGCTAAGAAGGGAGGAAAGGAGGAGCCAGGTAACTATTGACTCATCAGCTTGACGTCCATACCTGGAAAGGTCTTAGAACACATCACTGAACGGTCAGTCCTTGAACATTTAGAAAAAACAGTTGGGATTACTAAGAGAAAGCATGGGTTCCTCAAAAACAAGTAATGTCAGACTAATTTTATCTCCTTTTTTGAGAGAGTTACTACTTTGGTGGGTCAGGGGAATGCTGTGGACATAGTTTATCTTGACTTCAGTAAGGCTTTCTATAAGGTTTCACATGATATTCTGGTTGACAAGTTGGTAAAATGTGGTTCAGAGCCTATTACTGTTAGGTGATTGTAACTGGATGTCAAATTGCAGCCCAAGAGTACTTGTAAATGGTTCCTCAAGTGACAAGTGGAGTGCCTTAGGGATCTGTTCTGGGCCTTGTGTTGTTCAACATCTTTAAAAATTATTTGGATGAATAGAGGAAATGCTCATTAAATTTGCAGATGACACTAAATTGGGAGGGGTTGCAAACACAGTAGAAGACAGAAGCAAGATTCAAGGTGATCTTGACAGGATGGAAAACTGGGTTAAAACTAACAAAATGAATTTCAACAGAGATAAATGTAAAGTTCTGCATAGAGGTAGGAAAAATCAAAGGTATACTTAGAGGATGGGGGAGACTTGTCTTGGCAGTAGTACATGTGAAAAGGATCTAGGGGTTTTAGTAGATCATACACTGAACATGAGTCAGCAGTGTGATGCTGTAACTAAAAAAGCAAATAAGATTTTAGACTGCATCAACCGAAATATAGTGCCCAGATCATGCAAAGTGATGGTCTTGCTTTACTCTGCTCTGGTTAGACATCATTTGGAGTGCTGTGTTCAGTTTTGGGCACCACAGTTTAAGAAGGATATTGGACAAGCTGGGACATGCCTAAAGGATGGCAACAAAGATGGTGAGGGTGCTGGAGTGGAGACCAAGTCTTATGAGGAAAGGTTTAAGGATCCAACCCATTGTTTTTATAGGTAAATTAGAATAAAACATAAGAACCCTATAATTACATATATATTTAACTGTATTTCCATATATATCCATGAACAGGGTTTCTCCTTTGCCCGTTCCTAAACACCTGACACTTTCTCAATGCATTTAGCAGCAAAGGCATGACATCCCGCTGCTACTGATGAACAGGCTGTTCCACATTCCTCACACTGGCATGCGTGGCCATTGGACTTCTCCTGTGATGAAGCTGCAACCTACAGCATGCTGTATTTAGCAATCCAAGAGAGAGAAAAAGATTGCCTCCATAAAAGATAGAATGGATAAACTGGTCATTATGCAACTGAAAGGTCAGTGTGAACTAGAACATACATGTATCCTGCAGTGCAATCCACTTTTTGAAAAAGCAAGGAGGAATATAAACTAGACAGAGTGAAATAATTGTATTGCTATCAAAAGCTTGGGGCAAAGAGAAATACAAAAAAGAGCTCTTGGAATAGGCAGAACGATAACAGGGCTATAAAAACCATAGTCCATCTGAGATACTGAATTATTTTGCCAAGCTATATAATGGTGAAAAGAAAACGGAGATGGTTAGAAGGGATCTAAATATGCTTAGCTGCTTAGAAATCAAATAAAGACCCAAAGATATCTCCATTGTTATGGCTATTACCCCACTAGAATGAAAAGTACGTGTGTTACAAATCATCATGCAGATGTCACATCTCACCAAGAAAAGCATTAAATAAACCTAAAATCCAGCACAACCCATCAGCTCTTGCAAGTTTCCGGTGACACTGGGTTAGATCCTACAAAATGTTACTGCTGATGGAAGCATATCCACCAGTGAACTTTGACTCACTCAGTCCCCCACTGCAGCTCAAAATGCCCCCTCTCCTAAAGCAGCATTCTGGAATGCATTTCTGGCTGCAGAAGAGGTGAGGGAAGAAGCCAAAAAGGTGAAGTCTGTTGATAGAAATCCTTCTATCAGTAGAAACACTCTATGGTGCCCAAGCCATTGGAGGGCAAACTCCAAAATGCTAGAAGTAATAAATAACCCCCAAATTATTGTGAGCAAACCTACCAAATAAAATAATAACCTTGGAACTACAAAAGGTTAATATAATACCTGAAACGTTCTAGGAAGCTCAAATATAAATACCTTTTAAATGAAACTGTAAGGATCTGCCAAGCGACTCTCAAAAAGACTCCACTATAGTAGTTAAAAGCACTTTATTGAAAGCTGCCAGTATCAGGATCTTACTCCATCTTTGCTAGGAATGACATTCACATGCAATCATTAAAGATATATAGGTTTCTACAGTGGGGGTAAATTCTGAGTTCCCCTTCCCAGCCCAACTGTCAGTTAGCTTGGTGAGAAAAACAGCAAGATTGATGTATGGAAAGTTCAAGGATGTGACATCTGGGCAAGCACCTTTCCCCAGACAAAGAAGAGGGGCCCTGATACCATTCTGGGAGTCATAACAGATAACAGCAGGAACAGATGCCTCCCTTGCATATTTTCAAAAGCGAGTACCCTTTGCAGTTCAGAAAAAGAACAGCAATTAACCATAAGCATGACAGTAAGCATTAGGCATATAATCATGAGAGTATTGCTTGGAATGGCAGGCAATGCCAAGCACCTGACAGAAACTCTCTACATTTCTCATTGCCATCTAAAGATTCTGGTGAATATATTTCTGTATACATGTAAAACATTATTTATAATGCATCCCTTGATGACATGCAAAGTACATGAAGGACTGCCAGTGCAATCCTAAACAGATTCCACTGGGCTTAGACTGGAGTAACTGCATCTCTTCCAGCCTGCCAGACTCCTCTTCACAAGCCCTATTCTCTATGGGGGTTCAACCAGAGAAAAGTAACAGGTACCTCCCTTGAGACTTCCTTGGCACGTGTTCTACTTTCTTTGGGGGGGTACCAAGGTTTTAAATCAAGGGCTAGATCTTTTATACATTTTTTTACAGTCCATTTCTAGCCTGAGATGTGTTTTATGAGACTCCTTCTAAACTATGAAATGTTTTATGCTGCTTTTTATATCCTGGCTGTATTTTTTAATTCTGGGTTTTACTCATTTTTTAAAAAACTATTTAAATATGTTTTATGTTTTTATCATGTTTTACTTTATAAGCTACCTGGAGAAATATTCTAAATAAATAAACACACAGGAAAACTTTCTCCATTGATTGGCACTATAGTTAAGGTGATGCAAAGTAAAAAAAAAAATCATCTGCAATTTCATGTCATCCCACACATGGAAGTCATGTGTTGGTATTATAGTTGGTAAGCAATTGACATGCAAGTATAAAATAAGTAGCCTGTGTTTTGCTTGGTTTCCCAAGTTATAGGAAAGATAGGCACACAAATAGTATATATTTGAAAGGAAGATATCAAGTAGATGCAAAGCACATGCCTGAGAAGGATCCTGGGAACATGTTTCCAATATGTTTTCATTCACATATCTTCTTATATAGAAGCTATATGGATGATTTATGTTGAAAATGCAAATGGATATAATGGCTGGAGCAGACTTGAGATATATTAAAATATGCTACAAACAAAAGAGAAGCTCCTTCACATACTGGTATCGATCAAGATGGGTAGCTGTGTTAGTCTGTCTGTAGCAGCAGAAAAGAGCAAGAGTCCAGTAGCACCTTTAAGCCTAACAAAATTTGTGGTAGGGTATGAGCTTTTGTGAGTCTCAGGTCTCAGCTCACTTCTTCAGATACAGTTAGAATGTGAGTCCATCTGTTCTCATCCAAGATGTAAGGACAGATGGACTCACATTCTAGCTGTATCTGAAGAAGTGAGCTGTGACTCACGAAAGCTCATGTCCTACCACAACTTTTGTTAGTCTTATAGGTGCTACTGGACTCTTTGTTTTTTTCTCATACTGGTATGATCAATCAATTTGTTCTAGATTAAAGTCAGTCATATTTCTCTCTTCCTACCACCAGTTTAACTCTTGAACAGTGCAATCCTATGATGAGTGACTCCAGTCTAAGCACATTGATGTCAAAGAGTTCTGAATGCAGTAACTCAGTCAGCATAGCATTGCAATGCTAATTCTCCCTTCACCCTAAGCTTTGCAGAGACATTCAAGGAGGCCAAAGAGCAAGCTCTAAATCCCAAAGTATGAATTACATTAATTTTATTTTATATATTTAGAAATGCATGGACAGATCAAAAGGATAAGACTTGGTCTCCAGGGTAACATCTCCTATTGACATAAGGTTCTGCTTTTACTATCGTATGTCTCTAAAGCAAAAGTCAGTAATTTCCCCTTGCCCTAAGGTAATAAATATACACTTAATATGAAAAAGAAATATTTACAAATGGACTCAGAAGGACAGACAAAAACTTTTATAATAAGGGTTTGCAGACAGATGTGCAATTATATATTCTGCAACTTTATCAAGACCTTGGCAAACTGAACTTTCTTGAACAAGTCATGACTGTGTTTTACTTAAACATAACTATGCACGTTGTGTTGAAGGGCAGGACAAAGACACTGGAGCACTGGATAAGAGAAACTACAAGGCAGAAATGGACAAAACATGTACAGTTAGGCTGAATTCTCTAGATTTTTTTAAAATAACAAATTATTTAAGTATACCAAATGGTTCACTACAGACCCAGAGATGAAGAAAATGCCTCTAGCTTACTTTGAATAGTTTCTTTAAAAAGCTCAGTATGCTTTATTATTTTAAGCAAAAGCACTGAGCTCTGCATGAAAGGTAAGCTTAAAAACATATAATTATAATGTCACAGTTATAGCAACATTTTAGTTAAGGCTGAAGGCAGGTAGTTCAGCCTATTTTTTTTAAAAAAATAAATAACTACATGAGTTGAAACTTATGCTTGGTTTCATTTGTGATTTTTTTAATGCACAAAAAGGAAAAAATAATGGTAGCAACAAGGCTACTGAGAAAGAATAGCAGTCTACTTCACTTCCTGCCAAGACGATAGATTATAAACAAACATTGGCCTTAAACATGCTGCCAAGTTCATGGACTTTTTCACCCACAACATCTTCATGTTCAATGTCTGATACTTTGTGCAAACTCTGGAGAAATCTTGGGGCACAAAGTGTCCACCAATAAAACAAGGAAGTTTATATGGGGTGATCTGGAAAGATATATTAGTCCCTTTGTTAAAGACAGTTCATGCAATTGATAGGTGAGATATATTTGGAACTGGGTGTCTGTCTGAGGAAAGGCATTTATGAATTCTAGAAGTCCTTTAGAATTGTACTACAGTATAAGTATAATGTACAGCAAGTAATTAAGTTTATTTCTGATTGCTATTGGGGGTTGTTGCTGTGAATTAAAATGCAGGCCTCTGAGGAAAGAAGAGGGGCTGGATTGGTAAGTGAGCTCTAATTGGACAGTAACAATACCTTAGGGAATGGAGTGAACTGCAGTTTTGAGACAGTACACTGAGAGAAAGTAATCATTCTGATCAAAACAAAAAAGTAATCATTCTGATCAAAATCAAAACTGTGTGGCGCCTAAGAGAGTTGGTGTCTGTGCATTTCTGAGAGAAAATATTAATTCCAGTTGAGTTAGGCAAACTGTGTGAAACCTGAAAGCAAGGATCTGTATCTGTGTATTTCTGAGAGAGGGTTAACCAGCCAGGAGATTCTGGTTAAGTCAGCCTTTGCATACCTCAGAGAAAGGATTCTGGCTAACTAGGGTTGCCAGGTTCAGGATGTGAAATTCCTAGAGATTTTAGGGGTGGAGCCTAGAAAGGGTGGGTTTTGAGGAGGGGAGGGGCCTCAGTGGGGCATAATGCTGCAGAGTTCACCTTTCAAAGCCATCATTTTCTCCAGGGGAACTGTTCTCTGTTGCCTGGAGATCAGCTGTAATTCCAGGAGATCTCCATCTACCACCTGGAGGCTGGCAACCCTATGGCTAACTCAGGCAAACTGTGTGGAAGCCTGAGAGCCTAATTCTGCCTAAGTCAAGCAAACTTTGTGTGCCCCTGGGTCAGTTTGTGTTTATCTGTGAGAGATTAATCTATCTAGGTGAGACAATATGTTAGGAAAGGACTGAATGAATCTATGTCTGAGTGGAGTCTGGTAGTTCAGATCTGTGTGGAAAATTAGATTGTGTGACTGATTAAGAAGAGATAATTATTTGTGAAACCATCAAGCTTGAGAACTATTCTGAAACCAATATGCTTATCGAAACTAGAGATGGGCATGAAACAGCGAAAAACAAAACAAGAGTTTCATGTTTCGTCATGTTCTACGAATCATGGAACATGAAATTCCACAAAATTGTCCTGTTTCACAATACGATTCATTGGTTTCATGATTCGTCAGAACCCAAGGTACTTCAACACCCCCCCTTCATACCCAGAGATGCCAAACTTGCAAGGAGATTTCAGCAGGCTCTCCTCCAGCCACCCTCCCAGTAGCTCTCTTCAGGCTCTCTTTGCTGACTTTTCCCTCCCATCCTCCTGGCCTCCTGCTTTCTGCCACTGCTAGAAGAAAAGTCAAGCAGAGTCAATCTGCTTGGGTTTTCCTCTCTTCAGGTTCTCTTTGCTAACTTTTCCTTCCCATTCTCCCTCTGCTCTGGCATGCCCTCCCCCCGCCTCCAAGTTCTCAAAGGAAAAACCGAGCAGAGCAAATCCACTCAGGATCTGCTCCATGGAGCTTGGGGGCAAGGGTGGGTGGGAAGGTATGTCAGAGCAGCAGGATGATGGGAGGTAGAGAGTCAAGAAAGGGTTCCTGAAGCTGGCAAGCAGCGAGCAGCAACAGAAGGAGCTGCTGAGGCTGCCACTGCCGCCACTACTTCACCATTTCATTCTTAAAAATGGAGAAGGGAAACAGAGGGGAAGGAGTCTCCGACTACAGTTCCCAGGAAAACTTGCGCAGATCCGCATTGCTCAGCTCTCAGATTGGCAGGGAGAGCTGCCTATCAAGGTTATGTGGGTTGATTTGGGTTTCCACGGCAATGAAAGGTCTGCAGACATTCTGGGCCTATGTTGCCAAGGGGATCAATGGATCAGCGCCAGCCTGTCTGGAATCACAAAGCATCCATGAATTGAACAAATTGGCCCCAAAAGTCATGGATTTTGTGAAAAAATGTGGCCCCATGAAACACATTCATATATGAATCGGCCCGATTCGTCACAAAATTTGATTCGTATTTCGATTCATGCCCATGTCTGATCAAAAAACTGAAAACCTCACCCATATGTATTTATAAACTCTTACTTTGTTTTTTAAAAATCCTTTTTTGCCTCACAGCCAACCTCATGTGCTGACCTACAATCTATAACATGCCTTCCTATATCGTCAGTTTAACCAAGGAGGGGTTTAATTGATAACCTTTGGTGGCAGTGATAACCTTTTGAAGAATTCAGGAAGGTAGCAACACATTAGTCTCATAAACAAAAGGGAAGGTGTTCTCAAGGTAAAAGCTTGAGTAAAGCAGAGAACACCTGAAACTCTGTGCAGAGAGGAAAAAAAGAGTGTTGCATATGACCAGAGCTGTCCTGCTGTAGCATCATGATTAAATCGTTGGATTGCAAATAAGTATTCTGCTGGTTCAAATCCCACTATTGCCATAAACTCAATAGGTGGCCTTGGGTAAGCCACTCTGTGTTGTGGAGATAATAAGACACTGACTTTGTTAAGTGCTCTGAGTGAGGCACTAATATGTCTAGAAAAGCGGTATACATAAGCATAGTTGCTGTTGTTAAATTTGTGGTAAAATTAAGGAGGAGCTGGATTAAAAGTCCAAAGACAAAAGTTTTAGAAGGTTTTAAAATGTTATAAAAACAAAAAGCATGGTTCAAAACTAAGAAAATCATTACAATAAACCACTGATTGTTTACTCCAGACTACTAAAAAAAATCAGCTCATGCAACATAATATTAGAATCTTCTTTACAACAGTAACTTGCCAACCATTATGCTCTAGGAACCAACCAAATATAAATAATTGCCAAGGTCCAATGACTCTTCTTCAGAACTGGTCTGAAAATCTATTCATGGCCTATATCTTGCAACACTAAGAGTAACCATAGATGTCACTGAAGTAGATTATTTGAAGGCCCAGTGCACAAGGCAGCCTCATACATTGCCTGAATGTGCAGGGAGGGAGGGTGGAAGTCAGCATGCTTGCCGTGACCCCACCTGATTGTCTGGACATCTGCAGGGGTGGCATGCAGAAGAAGTGCCATGTGAACTTTCCCTACCTGTGATCACAGCCATTCCAAAACCAGCAGTTCAGATAAGGGAAGGGAGATTTCTTGTGCCTTCTTCTTCTGTGTGGTCACCCCTGCAGATGACCAGCCAGTTGGGCAGGGGCAAGACCAGTACACTCACTCCTGCTCTCTCTCCCCATGCATTCAATGAAAGTAGGGGGCTTTCATGAGCACCAGGCTAAAGCATTAAGGAACACTGATCCAGGTTAGAGAATCAGGGATTCAACCAGCCATTATTCTCTAAGGGAAAAAGTTTCTGGGAGGGATTCGGTTTCGTTTTCCCGGCCATGTTGGACGCTCCTCTCCGCAGGTCCGGGAGGAAGTGGCCGAGCAGCCTGATCGGGTGGCTGACCTGCGAGGGTTAACCCCCAGGACTCCCAGGTAGGGGGTCAGGGTTCGGAGCGCTGCGGGAAGTTGATCCAGGGGATAAATAGCCCGTCTGCTCCTATGGAGGCCGGCAGACTTGCGCAGCACATCGCGTGCTGCCGGGCAATGGAGAACGGCAACAAGCAGATTTAAGGTGAAAACCTGTAAATAAGCGGATCCCTTCTGTTGCTCTAAGCGTATGCGAAGGATTGGTGGGAGTTGAAGCTTAAGAAGGCTCGGATATCTTCCCCTTCATTGAGTTTTGGAACTTAGTTGGTGGACTCCCCCTCCCCCTAAGATGGCGACGAAAAAGCATAGCCCTGCTGTGGGCAAATCGGTTTCGGCTGTGTTGCAGGGGAAGGGAGAGACTCTTGAAGAGGTGGTTAAATGGTCGGTCATTGAAGCTATGAAGCCCTTTGTTGATAAGCTAAATGAAATTGGACAAAGGGTTGGCTCAGTTGAAAACGAAGTGAAAACCATTAAAGATGTAGTGCTCGAGGCAGAGGAATCTGCTCAGGAAAATGCAACACTCATGAGAGCTACAAACAAAGAAGTAAAGCTTTTGGAGAATCAATTGATAGGACTACAAGTGGATCGTGCTCAGACAGTATTGCGTTTACAGAATGTGAAGGAGGAGGAAAGTGAAAATTTAAAGGATTTGGTGTCGGAACTTTTGGCGTCATTCGCAAAGGCAACTAAAGAAGAGTTAAAAAGCGATATTCTGGAAGTCCGTCGGACATCTTCAAAATATGTAATGAAGCGTCTGCTGCCTCGCGAGATTATTATTGATTTTTCATCTAAGAAGACTCGGGACACCATTTTATACAATTCGACCAACGTGGACTTGGACTTTCTTGGCAACAAGGTTAAGATATTGAAGGATGTTCCATTTTTAGCTCAGAAAAGAAGATTCAAATACAAAAGGTTTGCAGCTCTTCTGAGAAAGTGTGATATAAAATACAAATGGTTATTTCCGGAAGGCATCTGGTTTAGATATAAAGACCAAGCCTACAAGATAATATCGGAAGTACAGCTGAAGGATCTTGTGCTTAATCATCAAGAATTCGAGCAAGAAGAAGATCCAGAATCTGAAGGGGGGAGTGGGGAGGAGGGAGTGAGCGCAGCTATTGTAGCTGTTCAAAGAGAACTGAGACCGAGACGCAGGGGGGGGGGGGAGAAGACCTGATCCTGACTGTAGTTTGTATCTTATAAGATCTACCAATCTAATAGCATATTAGAAAGTTTAACTTTAAATAATTGTATTATGAAGGGAATTCAATACTTGTAGTTTGTGTTCTTATGTTGTTTTTTCCTCTCCCCTTGTTTCCTTTTTCCTTTTTCTGTTTGTAGTTTTGATGTTAGTAATTAGAAAATAAAAAAAAAATAAAAAAGGAAAAAGTTTCTGGGAGGCTGGAATGGCATTTTTAAAACTAACTCCCCCAGATTTGCAGGGAACCTACTCCTGAATGTCCCCTAAAGACCTCCCCAAATTACAGCAGGATTTAACCACAGGTCCAATTCTATGGGCTCCTGAACAAGCTGCCTCCAGCCACACTACATTGTTTCCTATAGAGGAAGCATTTCCAAGGCTTTTAAACACCACAGCTAGTAAACATTACTTCCTTGCAAGCTTATTGTCAGAAAATCCCAATGTCGAATTAAAGATTCTCAATGTCAAATCAGAGAACCCCGTAGAGAATCTCTTTTAATGAAACAGAAGGTGGGCACAGTGAGGCTTGCTGAGCCGCAGAGTTTGAAAGGCAGCCAGCAGAGGCTTGAAAGGGCTCTTTGTGAACCCTGCTGCTTCCTCCCCTGCCCTACCAGCCTCACATCACTCCCCTCCAGAGGCACAGAGCTTGGCTCCAGCACCATTCACACCACTGCCTGCCCTATTGCCGCCTCTGCCCTCCCGCTTGCTGCTGTAGCTGCAGCTGCCTGTGACAGCTGTCTGCAATGGTTGCCTGCCGTTCCCTGCGGATAATCCAGCGCTTGATTTGGAGAATCAGGAAAGCTGGATTGTACCAAATCAGCGTAAAACTCGCTTTTTTTGCTGGTTCCTGGAGTCAAATCTCACAACTCTATCCATTTGTAGACCTGAAGCCATCACTCCATTTCTCCATCTGCCTTCTTTATTTCCTCTATAACAGGAGACACTGTCAGCAGGGAAATCTTGTAGAGACCTCTGAGGAGGACTTATAGATGCCTTCCCTCCTTCCATTTCTAATGCTCAGACTGCTGCTACAGCAGCATCCCTGGTCACTGAGGCATTCTAAGTGCCGAGGAGGGGGTGGGTAAAGTTATAGATCTCCTTAAGTTCTCCTTCTCATCACTGCTACTGCTCCAACACAGAGGGCTTTCAGGAAAGTTAGAAAAGCGTGGAGGTGTACAATGTGGTCCTAATTGTATCATTCAATGTACAAAGGGGTTCAGATATGAAGTTGGCCTCAATAAGAACAAAAATCCAATTTCTTTGCCAAGCTAATTTCTAAATCGAACTAAGGAAAGTTCACTTATCACTACCTTCTACTATCCTTTTTTTCTGTTATATTGTTAGCTATTTCCCTATTCTGAAATGAGAAATGACCAAAGTGGTTTAATATAAGGAGTTTGATTTATTAAAAAAATGATACACCCACATTTTTCACTGAGCTTTGGAGTTTTTAATGATTTGGTCCAGTTTTCTAGTTTTTTATTGCCTAATTTTTATCACATTTTATGCACGATTTGCTGCATCTTCCATATTCTTTCAAGTCATTCATATTTTCCCGACACTACAATACACATGAATACACTGAAAAGCAGCCTTAACATTATATGTGTGTTTGCATTAAAATTCCTTTTAGGTGTTTTTTACACATATGTAGGAATACATGTGCCCACACAGAAAGAATCTCAATGCAAGATCGACTGGTTTACTGCAGTAAGAAAATGCACATGTAAAAGCAAACAGAAAATTTCAAAAATGACTTTAATAATAGAATAATATGCATAGCACTGAAGTCTCTTAATTGATGGTTTGCCATGATCCCTAAAATTATGTTATTGTAATCTCTTCAGAAAAATAATAACCTGCTAAAAGAAGAAAATTATCACCAGGAAGAAAATGTTAAAGAAATGGAAAATTAGTGGACTTTGCACTACATATCTTTAGAATATAATGGTGGTTCTTGCAGCTTAGAATGGCAGTCCAATTTCACAAATTAGACTTGTTAGTTAATTGCACATTTGAATATGCCGAGCATTTGAGAATAATACTAAACACTATCAAAAGTTTTGTGTGGAATAAAAATCCATCTAAGTGAAGCAGCCTATGAATGTTTTTGGTCAGCAGTAATTGTGCAACTTGAAATAGTAGGAGGGTAGTAAGTAAGAGGGTAGTAAGAGGGTCCCATAGGGATGATTTTGAATGGTTTATTCCTGCTGTTTTAAACCCAAAATTCCTGTTACAATTTTCTTTATATTTTTGTTTATTTGTTGGTTTGTTATAAAATTTATACCTTTCCTTTCTTCTTTCATAAGGGCCACCAAGACAGCTAACAAATTAAAACAAAATGCAACCGCACCTTAAAAACCATTAAAAATTTATTAACTAAAACAACTAAAACTAGAGATAAAATATATATAGAAACATAAAAGCAACAATTAAAACATTAGGCCGGAAGGAGGGATCACTGAGGGAATGCCAAACAAAACAAAAATGTCTTCAATCAGTGGCAGAAAATGGCAACAGAAGGGAATAGGCGAGTCTTTCTAAGAGGAGAGTGCCAGACTTTTGGAGTTGTTACCAAGAAGGCCCTCTCTAGGGTTGCCCGCTGCCTAAATTCAGAAGGTGGGGGTCACCTAAAGCAAGGCCTCCAAAGATGACCATAGTGGTTGGGTAGGTTCATGTATGTTGGTTCCGTATCATATAGGGCTTAAAGATTAGCACCAGAACCATGAATTGTGCCCAGAAACCCCCTGCTGAGATTTTTATTAAGGACAACTTAAAAACATAAGTACATGTATCTTGATACTTCCTCATAGTAATGGATAGCTATTAGTGGGGTGCAAAAGAGAACAGGCCAGAAATACATCCAGAAATCACTGTTTCATTTTGTTAAGGCAGCTTCTAGAATGGTGAAACTGGGAAACTAAGTTATAGTGGCATACTCCTACCAAAAAGTTTGTGTTTTTCATTTCAGTTCTTAACTCACAGCAGCAGCACTACACACTGGGTTTGCATGGCAGAATCTTGTTTTCCTTAACAGCATTCACCAATCAGATTCCAAGGGAAAGGAGCCCTTACGTTATTAATTTATTTTGTTTGCAGAAAGGGGGAATGAGAGCAATGAACACGAGTGCATATTCCCCCCTCCCTTTCACTCCTTTGGCAATTGCATTATCTCCCTGCCAATTGGGTCCTCGCAAGGGGACACCCCTTCTCATTTGTCAGCTTTGGAAATGTTTGGAAAGGGGAATGTGCAGACTTCAATCATAAGATGCAATTTGAAAGACACTTCCCTGGGAGTAAGCACTATTGAATAACATGGTACTTATGTCTAAATAGACATGCTGAGGTATATCTTGGTTGGTTTTGCGGTGCTACCCAGGAACTGGTCTGTCCCCCACCCCCACCCCTACAAGGGCACTTTGATGATCAGTGTGAGGAAAAGTGGTGCCGGGTATGCATTCAAGTGGTCTGTTCAATCAAACTTGTTAAAAGCCCCTGTAGACTTCCATCATAGGCTGCAATTCTAAAGATACTTCCCTGGGAGTAATTAAAAGGAAACATGGCAACAAAGGTAATAATTTATTGGCACTATGGTAAAAGAAAAGGGATAATATAACGCAGGATTGTTTTTTATAGCACTGCCTCCACCTTGCGACCCCTTTGCCAGCCACTTTGTCACCATAGTGTGCATCCACCAACGCTCGACTTTTTCAGAGTCCATTGTTGTGTGCAGGGGTCATTTCATAGAAAAAGAGCTGGAGGAACTCATTAGCATAACTCATTAGCATATACCACACCCCTTGGCATCACCAGAACTGTGTCATTAGCATAACTGCTTTGCATATGCCACACCTCCTGACATCGGCTATCCTGGCTGTTTTGGACCCAATCCTGGCCATTCAGGGCTGAAATTGGGCCCAAAATGGCAAAAAGGGGCTGAAAATGGTTGAAATGGTCAGGATCAGGCCACTGCTGAGCAGAAGACTGATCCACCACTCGTCAGAGGCCCGATCCGGGTCATTTCAGCCCCAATCCAGGCCGAAACGGGCCCAAAATGGCTGAGTCAGGTGGGCAGGGCCACCTGTCATGTGACCTCTTTGGGGAACTGCCAGAACTGCATTCCTGCATGTCCCCCCATCAAAATGAGCCCTGGTTGTGTGAATATGTAGTGTAACAGAAAAACCTCAGTGTATTGGTGGTTTAGAGGGAAAACTGTGTTCTGTGCAAAAACAGCTGCCCCAAAGAGTTTGGAACCCCACATTGCAAAGCAAGGGTGGATCTACTATGAAATTAATGAAGCTTAACTTCAAGGTCCCTATTATTCTCCCACTAATAAGCTTACCTTTGCTACAACCTATCAATAATATATTTGAGTCTAATCATCTACCTAAATCATGGGCTGAAAGCAAAATTATGATTCCTAAGGCATCAAAACTTCCTACCAACCTATCAGACTTTTAAATATAAATTATAAAATTTTGACATCAATTCTAGCATATTGACTTAAAGATATAATTGGTAATTATAGATCACCAGATCAAACTGGTTTTATACCTGATCATCACATCACCACCAATATACATAAATTTGTACATCTTTTCAATGTTGTATAGAAGGATAGAATTAGATCAGCCTTCCTATTTTTAGATGCCCCAAAAGCATTTAATAGAGTGGAACACCGTTTTCTGATAGAATCTCTCAATGCATTTGGTTTTGGAAATAACTTTTAAAAAGGGGAAAATCTTATTTATTCACTAAGGTAAGCATAAATGGGTTTTTATCACCACAAATTAGTATTACTAGAAGTGTCATCAAGATTGTCCTCTCTCTGCACTCCTTTTTGCACTTTCCTTGGAATCATTCACTATCTCCATGAGAGAAGAACCAAAAATTCCTGACATGAAAATTGGAGCAATATAAAATAAGTCTATATGCAGACGATATTGTTGTCTTCTTAAAAGATATTGAATTATCTAGTAAAAGTTTAGAAAATTTTATTATGTAGTATGGGAAGGTTTTGGGATATAAATTGAACCAGGATAAATTAGAAGTTATTTGCTTTAATACCTAGTTAAATGAATGTTAAAAAGACAACTGGATCTGGAATATGAAGGTCGTTGACCAGGTCAAGTATCTGGTTATTTGGTTAAACAAAAATAACAATAGTATTTTAAAAATCAACTTTCAGCCAGTAATACCTGAAATTAAAAAGCAGTTTCAACTTTGGGAAAACTTAAATCTATCTTTCCTTGGTCATGTAAATACAATAAAAATGATGATTCTCCCTAAATTAAATTTTTTATTTGGTGATGTCCCAGTTGAAATTCCAAAAAAGTTAGATGAATGGCAGCTATTAATAAATGCTTTTATTTGGAATTAAAAAAAACCAAACCAGGATACACTACAATAATTTGTATGAAAGGAATTTAAATGGTGTTTTGGAGGTAGCCAATTTTAAACTTTATTACCAGGCTACTAGACTTGGTTGGTTGAAAGACTGGTTATTAGATACAGTAGAAAATTCCCCAGCTTTTTTTTTTTAACAACCCTTTGTAAAGGTACCTTTAAAAAGCTGGCCTTGAGTAAAAAAAGAAAACAGGATGAAATATTTCAACAATGATAATACTTTTGTAAATGTAATACTTAATATAAGGTACCAAGTTAAAATTAAACTTGTCTCCAGGACTTTCCTCACTAGCATCTGTCATTAGTGACATGATAGATGAAAAGAGCTCAAACTTTTTACCTTTGAGAAGGTGAGAAGGCTCAGGATTTAGTGAATATAGAAACTTGTTGATAAACAAGTTACACCATATAATGATATTAAAGACATTTTAAGCCCTAGCATTTCAGTATTTTAATATCTCCAGGTTAGAGGGTATCTATGTGAACTAATATGAAGAAGAATTATATTAAGGCCTAGAATGGAGTTTGAGGAACTGCTTTTAGCAAACAATAAGTGTATTATTTCTAGTATGTATTCTTGCTTATTAAGAACAATGCTCAAAGCCAATCAAACCTTTCAAAGTAGATGGCAAAAATATAGGGAACATCTTAGATGATTCAGCGTGGAAATTTATTTTCATTCAAAGTACTACCTTTACAGTTTGTCTCTCTTTTAGAGAAAACTTGTTGAAAATGATTTATATGCGGCATTTAATCCCTCTAAGCAAAGATGTATAAGACCAATACAAGCTCATGTTGGTTCTGTAACGATGACAAAGCAGACTTCTTTTATATGTGGTGGACGTGTATACAGGCTACCAGCTTTTGGCAGCAAGTAGCAAAAATTGTATTCATCTGATTGGAAGTACAAATCCCTCAGAAACCAGAGATATTATTGCTGAACCATTTACCTAATTTACGTAGAGACCAGCAGATAATTGTCCTACATATGATTACAGCTACCAGACTGGTTTTTGCCAGAAAATGGAAACAAAAAAACACCCCTAAACTACAAGATTGACTATTGAAAATAAAAGAGATCTATATTTCAATGAAATTAACTGCATATCATAAAAATAGAGATACTGGTAACATAGATCTTTTATGGTCAGGAGTAGAGGTGGGCACAAACCGTGAAAAAAACGAACTATGCAGTGCATGGTTTGTGTGTTTTCATGAACCACGAACTTGCCCCATCGAATTGGGGCAAGTTCGTGAACTATGAACCAGTTTGTGGTTTCGTAGTTCATGGGGTTTAAATGCTCCTTTAATTGATAAACAAGTGATACCATATAATGATATTAAAGACATATTAAGCCCTAGTATTTCATTATTTGAGTATCTCCAGGTTAGAGTGTATCTATGTGAACTAATACAAAGAAGAGTTATATTAAGGCCTAGAACGGCTTTGCGGCATGGAAAGGGGCATTTAAACCCGTGGATCAGCTACTTGTCAGGGAGATCCCCAACAAGCAGCTGATCATTTAAACAGCAGGGCTTGGCTGCTCGGCCAGGAGTTCCCAGCCAGCCAGCCAAGCCCCATCTGCAGTTTAAATGGCCGTTTTCCCACCGCTCCGAGCGGTGGAGTAATGCCCATTTTAAGAGCAGGTGAGGCTTGGCACAGAAAGGGCCAGTTCATGGTTCTTTTTGGTTCGTGTTCCGTTTTGTGCCCATCTCTAGTCAGGAGCAATACAAAGAATGGAACCTGTAATTATGTAACTAGAGGAGATATTCCTATTATGAACTGATGATGAGTGAGTTTGCATGTTGGTGATGATGAGATAGGAGGTGTTGGATTAGTAAAACAGTTGATAGAAACCAGCATTTTTTATTTGTATCCTGTATTTTTCCCATATGTATGCATCTTTTTTAGTATATTTAGTATATTTAGTATATTTAGTTTATTTAGTATATGTTTACAGTCTGTTAATAAAAACGTTAAAAAGAAAAAAAGAAAAAGAAGCCCGTCATCTTTCCAGTTCAATCTTCCAATGAATTTGAGGCCCTTGACCCACATTTTCCAACTGATCCATTTGTATATTGTACCCAAAATTCTTTGCCCATTTTTTCGTACACTTTTTGACAGATTCTTCCTCCATATCGAATTCCAACAGTTTATACATTTTCATAATTATATGATCATTTGTACATCTTTTTCAAAATCTGTCTTCTCTTTCTGAAATCCCCATTCTTTTTTATCTAATTTGAACCTTTCTAGCAATTGCATATGAAAGGATCATTGACACAACTTTTAGCTAATAATTCTTCCCTTTACATGCCTCTTCCAAAAACTCTACTAAGTCTCCATAAGTCAACCAGTCCTGTTTTGTTATCATTTCCTTTCTACAAAAAGCTTCTTGTGGTGAAGTCCACAGTGGAGTCCTTGGGCACAAGCTTGGTTTATACTTGTTCCATATTTTCAGAATTGCGTGTCTTACATAGTGACTTTTAAAGTCCACATAGACCTTTACTTTATCATACCATAGAATCTGTATTGTCTGGAACAAAAACAACATTCTAGGAAGAACATCCATCTTAATAACCAATATCCTCCCCATCAGAGACAACTGCAATCTATCCCATCTCAACATATCTTTTTAAATTTCTTTCCAAGTTTTCTCATAGTTATTTTGAAATAGCATACAGTTTTCCCCTGTCAGTGTAATACCTAAATATTTTACCCTTTTTTTCAACTTTGAAACTTGTTTTCTTTGACAGCTCTTCTTATTCCTCTATATCCATATTTTTTGTTAACATTTTTGTTTTTTGTTCATTATTTTGTAAAGTATTTTGTAACTTGTGTATTTTGTAAAATGTGCTTCATGTAGTATGGATCCTCATAGCTGTATGAAATAAAAGATTATATTAACTGTGGTCTTTGCTATGTTTTATGTCATCATTCTATGATGCATCATGCATGTGTATAACGTTTCCCTAATTTTCATCCCCCATAACTCAAAAACTATAAGGGAGAACCTAGGAAATTTTTATTCACGCAAGTGATTTTGACATGTGAGATAACCCAGTACAGCAATTTTAATCAAAATCTGAGGTGTAGTGGTTAAATTTTTAAAATAATTGTGGTGAATTGCCATGGAACAAACTCATTGAAGATGATAGCAGTTACTCAGACCTCATTCTGGTATGAAGGGGCTCACAGTATAGCTCATTTCCAAGGGATTCGCCCAACCACCCCGTTCACCAGCATTTGGATCCTGAGGTTCTCGTGGGCAGCAAAGGGCAGTAAGGCCCTTTGGACCTTGTTGTATGTTGCCTTATTGCTGCTGGTTGAGAAGGGGGCCCTCATAACAGTTCAAGCTTCAGAGTACCAAAAATGTAGCTCCACCATTGTAGCAAAGAATGGGGTCAAAACTCATGATAATGAAAGAAAAAAAAAACGGATTAGATCTGATCTGGCAATGCTCCAGTGAGAAAAAAGAATAATGGTATATAGTTGATTCGGGACCCCCGAATATGACACTGAATTTTTTTTTTAATAGCAATTTGCCCTTAATAGCAATTTGTGTTCTTCATTAAACCTATGAAGCTATCATAAAGTAAACTGGGACGAATGTATTGGGAATCCTCTATTGTTACATTTTTGAACCTTCCAAATTCTCTGCCAAATATATAGCATAAATGTCCCATTTGTTGCAGCTATCATTTATGTCAGTCTTCCCCACCCTCTGCTACCCATGTAGATTTGTATATTTTTAAAAAAATGGTCCAGAGTTGTGTACAAACAGTTATACCAAGGTGTTTTCAATATGTTGATGTACCAAAGCACAAGAATGCATGAGTACCGCTCAAAAAGAATAGTGATGAAATTAGGGAACAAAATATGATTCCAGTAGCACCTTAAAGACTAAAAAAAAATTTCTAGGGTATAAGCTTTCATGAGTTAAAGCTCATTTAATCAGATATCTTTCAGGTGCTACTACAGCCTAACATGGCTACTCACCTGAAACTATCTTGATGCACTTGTATGTATGCCCATATCAAGATTACTTTTTGCAGAATGTTATCAATGTTCATGTATACATTGATAAATATACATTGACAAAATAAATATAAATAAACCAAAAGAATTGAAAAAACTGACAGAATGGCAGGTTCCAGTTTCTGAATTAATTTTAGAAACTGTCCTAGTCAAACCAAAATAACAAAGAATAACGGTAAAAAGGTAAAAGTAGTCCCTTGTGCAAGCACTAAGTCATTACTGACCATGTTGGGGGGGGGGCATCACATCTTGACATTTTCTTGGCAGACTTTTGATAGGGGTGATTTGCCATTGCCTTCCCCAGTCCTCTACACTTTACCCCCAGGAAACTAGGCACACATTTTACCAACCTCGGAAGGATGGAAGGCTGAGTCAACCTTGAGCCGGCTACATGAACCCAGCTTCCACCAGGATCAAAATCAGGTCGTGAGCAGAGCTTGGGCTGCAGTACTGCAGCTTACCACTCTGTGCCACAAGTCTCTTCTAAGGATATACTGTACATTTTACTGAGAGATCCACCCATCCACACAAGACAAGGAAGTAATAACAGAATAAGCAAGCAAGTAACATTTCTTTAGTCATACTTTTGAATTAATATCAATTTAATATCCCCCACTGGGGGATATTTCCAGTTAGGGAGTAAAATACATGTTTCCCCCCCTTCAGGATCATTATTTTCAAAGAGGAAATCTATTCAAGGGGGTGAGAAAGCTGTTTATAAAGATAATGGCACCAAAATTGCATAGAACACAGTTGTCCCTCTTATCTGAATACCCCCTAAATTTCAAGCAGATTGAAAAAGGAGCGTAATTTTACAGACCCCTCTTTGAGCAGCGGCACATTACTTTTACAAGAAAAAAAAATCTCTCTAGCCCAGAAGGAGAGGGGAAGAGGAGAAGAAGCATGGCAGTTTAGGATTGGCTAAGAGTGTGCTTTGCTATTCCCTTGCAATGATCTAATTGGAAGAGAGAGAGATTGGAAGTGGAAAAAGCACAGAGAGGTGAGAGGACAGAGAAGGAGTCCAATGGTAAAAGAAAAGCAGATACCTTGCAAAGACCTGATCAGTTGGATATCTAAGCAAGTGCAAGAAAGTAAGTTGCAAGCTCCAGAACAGTTGCTAAATGATCAGCTCTCTGCAATACATCAGCCTTCTGCAAAGCATACCTCAGTTTCTGCAAAGCATATCTAGGGGCCAAGCTACACATGACGAATGACACTTGAACGACAAGTGGATTGAGTGGAGGGCAAGTGAACAGGGAGAAATATACTTGCTGTTCAAGTGTCATTCGTCACTTGTAGCTTGGCCCTCAGCCACTGCAAAGTCTGACTCAGCTCAGCAAGCTCAATTACAACTTGTACAAGCAAGGGGCTCAGGGCTGCAAGAGAGGCTTTTGCAGAAGGGAAGTTTGAATTCTAGGGCACCTGAGCAAGCCAAGGCTTTTCTACTTTACAAGTATCCAGCTCATAAGGAGAGTGGGGAAGCAGGGAAGGAGAATGGAAGCTTTCTGAAATTTGGATTGGAGTGTTCTTTGCTTCTCTCTTGAAAGCATTTGATTGGAAGGGAGAAATGCCATTTCCAGGATCCTATTCTCTAGCATTTATGATATACTGCATGATAGAGATGTGCAAAATGAAACATCCGTGCCAAAAACATACACAAAAATTGCTGTTTCAGATCTTTGCCTTGATTATCTAGAAAGGTAACACAAATTCAAGTTTCTTGTAATAATGACACCCTCGCCCCTGCGGGGGGGGGCTGTTCTTTTTTCTTCAAATTCCCAGTCATGCAACATGAGCTCATTTTTTTCCTCTATATTATTTTGCACACCTCTATCATGCAGTATATCATAAATGCTAGAGAATAGGATCCATTGCTATTTTTCAAGGACTGGGAAATGTGTCAATTTATAATTGTATGAATCAGCCTTTAAATTCAGTGATTTATTTCATTCTTTATTTAAATGGTTTGTTTTATGTTGTCTCATAGAAAAGTTATCTTGCCACTGTTCCAGACTAAATACATGGGTTAAAATAGGTTTTAATTACAATATGAACTGTGCATCAAATTCAGCGCCCCCGACACACACCAATTGTGCAGGCTCCTTAAGAGGCTGCGACTGAGTTTGCCAGCATTTTGGCAACCCAGCTTGGCACCAAGCTTGATATGGACAGAAGCCATGTCTGCTTTTGCTTGGTGCGCACCATGCATCATTCATCCCAGCCAATCAGATAGGGAATTTAAAAATCCTGTTTAGCCCCTAATCCCACATTGTTGCCTCAGAGAAGGCATGGTGCAGAGTTCTGAAAGGGAACAACTTTAAGTAGCCTTTTGTTCTCAGTCCTCTCATTGAAGTCTTTCGCACTCGACCTTTACAGAGCATTCATTACTGTTTCGCATCCCATGTTTTTCTGCCTTTTACATTTCCGAGGCAGTCATGTGATGCAGCTCTGGGCTAAGTTAGGTTTTCCCCGGGGTATCTGACTACTGGACATATCGCAACTTTTTTTTTGCCTGAGGGCCAAGCTACACATGACGAATGACACTTGAACAGCAAGCGTATTTCTCCCTGTTCACTTGCCCTCCACTCAATCCACTTGCCGTTCAAGTGTCATTCGTCATGTGTAGCTTGGCCCTCAGATGCTGACTTGCGCCTGAGTAGGTGAAAGTAAGGGTAAAATGTTTGCCTCTCCTTCCCCCCTTTCCTTTCCTATTGCAAGTTGATTGGCCAGATCAGATTTAACCACACCCACCCTCATCAGCTCCCCTAATGCTTCTTTTGCCATTGGGCAGCAACCCTTGCACCAAGTAGCAGCTCAGCTATGCCCATCACTCGCCTCCTCTGCCCCCTTCCCTTCTCATCTCCCCATCTGATTTTTTTTACTGCTTCTGAAGGCAGTATCGTTGAGGCGTCAAGCACTTTAAAAAGAGAATTGTGGGCATTTAACAGTCATGGAGATGGAAGCTTTCCCCAACACAAACCTAAGAAGATTTTCTTTAAAGCGTTCAGTTGGGACCTAGCTAAATGGAGTGGTTCCCCCTCCCCCCATACACCCATTTCCATCCTGCAGCCTTCTCTGTGGGTGAAGCTACAAGTGACGAATGACACTTGAATGGCAAGTGTATTTCTCCCTATTCACTTGTGCTCCACTCAATCCACTTGCCGTTCAAGTGTCATTCGTCACTTGTAGCTTGGCCCTCAGTGGAACCAGCTTTCTTTTATTGCTCTTCTCTGGTTGCAGAGAACAGTAAAAAGGACGGGGTGGAAAGAGAGATCATTCTGTGAATAGTAGGCAGTGGGGGGAAGTGCAGCTGCTCTTGTGCTGTCTTCTAAGTAAAAAAGACTCAAACTTTCAACAGTTAGGGTTTGAAATGGCAGCACAGAGAGTGGAGATTCTTAGTCTTACCATGCATAGAATCATAGAGTTGGAAGGGGCCATACAGACCATCTAGTCCAACCCCCTGCCCAGTGCAGGATCAGCCTAAAGCATCTCTGACAAGTATTCATCCAGCCTCTCAAACTAAAAAAAAAGTGATGTGTATTCAGTAGCCCACAAAGCTCGCAGTAGAACAAATGAATATAAAATGCAGCAAAGAACGTGTGACCGAATCAGGAGCAGAGTGTAAAAAGGGGCGGTTCCAAGCTGGTGCAAAGGCTATAGGGCTGGCTGCTCAGATCCATCGCTTTTAAACTTGAGTGCGAAAGGGCTCATTGGCTGCATTGCCTAAGGCTGACTTTCCTCCTTTCTGATCCCCTCCCCCTTTAGTGTCTGATGCCTCCTGTTCTCTGATGGGGATTGATTAAAAAAAAAACCACTCCTGCCACTATTTGGGCAAAATCATACTTTATGTGTTCAAATACATGTAAACAAATTGTGAGAGAGATCTATTTCAAGTTTTATCTAAGTAAATTGTGGGATATTATTTTAGTCCATTGAGTTCAATGACAGGGCATTACCTTAGAAGCACAGCATATATAACTGAAGTGAAAGTCCTTGAACATCTGTCACCACTGAGTAAATGCAGAGGCTTTTCAAACTACAGGAATTAGAGAAGAAACTTAATACAGAGACTGTCCCCACCCCACCTGAAATTAATCACTCCTCTTATTGACTGGCTTTCTGGTCATCACATTTTCTACATACATTATGAAAACAGTAAGACAGACAAATAAATGTAAAGCATGGGGCAACCTAATTCAGAAGCAGTTATTCAGACCTGTATAGTACTTTAAGAAGCTAACGAGAAGAGTTATGCTGCCATCTATTGGCAATGTAACTGTGTTCCTTGACTTCCTTAGGTTATTAAGAAAAAACTAATTTCCTTTGAAGGAAAATCCCAGAAATGTTGCCACATTGTTCTACTGAAGATATACATTTGAGAAGTGAGCTTTCAGTGATTTGTGTGAACATGGTTAAAAGAACTCCAACACTAAAGGAAAAATTATCGGCATTTTGACAACTGTACCCTTAGCATTGCTTTCTGATTCTGCAAGTTTTATAGTTTAATATTATAAAATCCTATTTTTTTAAAGCTAGGGATGAGTAAATATTCCCCATTTAATTTTTGTTTGTTTATTTATATTTTCTCAATTATTTCAATTCTTCAGTTTTTTCTCTTTTTTAATGTGTTTGTATAGTATGTTTGTACATTTTAATACACAATTTATATACTTTATATGTACAGTGATGAATCCAATCTAAATTTACAATTTCCACCTATTGCTCCTTTCGAGAGTACCCCTCCCCTGCCTAATTCCCAGGGTTCTCTATCCCCAGGAATAGCATGTTGCAGAAATCAGTAGGCAGTGCAAGGAAGAGGCTGGAATGTTCCATTCTGTTGATGGAAATTTTAGTTTGGATCCAACTTACAATGTACATCTTTTATATGCATTAGATGGACGGACGGACGGATGGACGGATGGACAGACAGACAGATTGATAAACTTTTCTCATCAAAAAGATCTATCTGTGTATAATATTTTAGTGTAATAACAGTTGCTACCTTAAATGGGTGCTGGTATCGGGCGTCTAATTCTGCAGATTGCAACCATTTCTTCCATCTTCCTAGGCAAAGCTTTTTTATGCAATGCGTCTGCCTTTTGCATATTGTATTTTGTTAATACCCAGTGACACAGGAGAATCTTCTGTGAAACACTTCATTGTATTTTATATTAAAATCCAGGGAATTCTGAGCCAGTTTAATGCATAGAAATGTGGATGAATTTGCATCTTCTGCTTTGTAATCAGCCATGTTATTATCTGTTACTCTCAGATGATTCTTGTGTCAGAAACGATACTCCTATCAATCTGTCATGAGAGCCAAGCAGGAAGTCTCCTTCATTCAAAGTTTGCAATAGCCTTACTGCCCAGAGATTACAGTACATATATTATTTAAGACTACATAGTGACTCAAGTCCTCTGCCAAGTCAAATGCCAGGGATATATTCTTTTATCTTGCTTCTGCCTTCCCCTCCTAGCTGTAGACTAAACAAAAAAGTTGTACTGGATAAAATCTCCTTTAATTTCAGTAGGCTGTATTGGTCATTACTTACTTATTTTTTATTTATTATTTATTTTATTATATATATATTATAATAAAATATAATATATTTTGTTATAATTTTATTTTATTTTATATTTACATTTGCCCTTGTAATTTTAGTTTGTTCTTATTTATGCTATTACTGCTTGTAAGTAAAACATCTTTTGATTATTTTTTTATATATGGCTCACTGACATTTACAGCTATACAGCTGGGAAAGCTGATCATAGTCGGTGGAAATCAGTGGCAATATTCATTGTGTCAACTAGCTGTTCAGTCTACTTACTCATACCAGGGGAATGGTATCTGTCTAGAAGGATTACCAGACCAACCTAAACCCATCCATCCTGGTAGAATTCATTATGTGAACTGTGTCCACAAACAAGTTCCTCTTTCACATCACTAAAGACCACCAACAGAAACAGGGAAGTAACTAAAAGATGGAAAGGAGTCATATGCTGAAACGATAATTGATTGGGACAAGTGGGTGCAATACTCATCTGGGCTTTCCCAATTTCCATTAGACTGTCCAGAGTAGATCTCAATGAACAGATATAAAGGGTTTAGAAAACATGGATAATATTCCTTAGAAGTTGCATGAAAAAGAAGAGAAAATCAAAAACAACTTGTTAGAATACATTTTTATAATTGAGTAGCTTGTTATATGACTTGAATAACTTTCTATAGCTCTAGCTTGCACTGACAGAGCTGTTAAAATATAAGGAACCATCTTATACTAAGAGAGAATAGTAGCCCATCTAGCAGATTTCAAAAGCAATTTTTCGGGTAAACGTCTTTCCAGGTGCTTTCGCAAAAGACTGGAAAAGAAAAAAATTAAGTTGCTTCAGTTTAAAATGAAGAATACTGGAAAACTGCTATGAAAAGTATACTTGGCAGGTTCTTAATTGGCCTTCTTATTCAGAAAACTAACATCTAAGTTTTAAAAGGTAATTGGTCATGCACGCACACACACATGCAGACGCTGATACTTGAGAAGGGACAAAACCTCATTATAAGTGGAATTCTCCCAACATAGTTTAGAGGGCAGCAGAAAGGTCCTAACCTAGAGAAGATGAAATGATGGTCATTCCAAGGGATGCCAGCATGTGCCTTTAAATGAAGGTCAAGTGGTATTTTATTCCAAAAAAATAATATTTTTTTCCAAAAAAAGAGCAGACCAAAGAAGTCTATTTTTAAAGCAATATGTGAAGATTAAGCTAGGTCATAGTGCTTTGAAAACAGACTTCTACAATACTGGTCTCTTCTATTTCTCTATTTTATTTTCACTTTTATTTAGGTTGGTATATTGTGCTCTCCCTAGTGATCTACCCCTTCCTTGTTTGGAGTCTTCTTTTCAACCCACCTTCATTCCTCTCTTTTCTCTTTGTTCAATCTACCCCTCTCTTCAGCTCTTCTGCTCTTTTAATTCTATCAACAGCAATTTATCAAAGAGATTGATCCAATCCACTACATGCTATAGATACAATTACCATTGCTTTATATGTAGTATATGGGTAGAAGATGGAGCAAGCAGCTTTGCCAATCAGTCTCTCATTAACTCTGTAGAAATTGCCATGTAGCTTATCATCAACTTTGATCCATACCCACAGTGCTCTGAAATCACATTCAGTAATCACGTTCATATTTACTGAAACACACTTGACATCTCAGTTGCATTGGTACAAATATTTACAGAATGTATAAATTTTCTAGTTCTATTAGGGTCAAGCTAATGAGACACCAAATGTGGGTTCAGTCCAGTGGTCAATGCTGCAATCTTACCCCAGAACTGTAGTTTTCAAAGACAGAGATGCGCAGACTCTCTGGAGGACATGATGGATTCCCTTGCAGCCCTCTACCACCTCTGCCAGCTGCTTGGCAGGCTCCCGCCCTCCTGCACTCCAGCTACTTGCCTGGATCTCCCCCACACTCTGGTTGGCAGTGCAGTGGTGGCTGCACACCTGGGGCTGTGGGCTGTCATGCCACTGCCTTTCTTCTGCCTTTTCTTTGCTCTCTCCAGGAGTGTAGGTACATCCACCCAGAATGCAAAGGGGAGGGAGAGGGACAGGCAAGCAGTGGAAGCACAGTGGGAAGGAGCAAACCTGCTGATCAGCTGGCAGAGGCATCGGCAGGCAGGCAGAGGGCTGCGAGGAAATCGCTCCTGTCCCCCAGCAAGCCCACATGGCTCTGTCTTTGAAAACTACAGTTCCCAGCTAAAATTGCATTACTGGCCACTGGAATGAACCCGTGCCTACAGCCAGTAGTGTGCTTGTGTGAGAAGGAGGTACGTGCCTTGTTTGGGATGGACACCTTTTTTTAAAGAATACCGTCTTGCACTTCAGAAGGAAAATAATCAGTTATCTCCACTTTCCCAAATCTTATAAAATGTAGCTCAACAGCATCATACTTAATCAAAATGATATGTGATAAGTGTCTGAAAAAATTAATACAATTTTAAATAAAAGAAAATGCAACCAGTATTTCAAACTGAAAGGGTTAGGTTGTGGAAATCAAGTTAGGTTTCCCTCTGGAGAATTCAATTTACTCTGTTTGTGGTTCAGCCTCTCATAAAATTACAAGTAGCTAGTACATTCCTTTGAAAACACATTATGATAATGGCATACAGTATAATGCCAAGTCCCACTGTGCTAAAACATAATACATCACAATTAGGTTTTAGCAAGTCTTTAAAGCAAGTCCTTAAAATTCATACTTCAGGAAGCCATTCTGCTTGTTTGGCTTCCTCATTACGGGTATGCATTCAATTGCAGTTGGTGTTGTTATATGTACAGCTTATTCAAACTGTTCATTAAAACAGAATTTTCCATACATTTTGTATATCATTGAATATTTTCATTTTAATTATTGCTCCATACGTTGAAAACTTTAACAGAAAATGCTCTCAGAAGTAAGGTATATTATAGCTGTGCTAGGTCCATCATTAAGCAATTCTGATAGAATAAAATAGAGTAATTTTTATATAAATGGCCAAATGCGAATAATATTAACAAAGACCCACTATTATCCATTTTAGTGAGTGGAGAGTTCCATTTGGAAGAACTTAAAAATGGAACAGATGTGTTCTAAAACAGTGTTCTCATCCTTCCAAACAAGATTAGGTAGTTCAACATATCAAAAGCTGCTGCTGAGAGGTCTAGAAGAATAAAAAAGGTCATATTACATTTTTAAGCAGATAAGATGGGTTAATCACAGTTTGTTTCACCAGGTTTTACCTTTACTTATTTGTTGTTTGGATACTGTTTTATGGTTTTCTATACTGGCATTTCTTTTAGCATTACTGTTTCTCTCTGATTTTTTTCAGCTGCTTAGCACAGTGGGCTTCATTATGGCTTTGTCTGAAATGCAGAAGAAGACTATGAAGGGATTCTTTGTTTACATTTAAGTTTTCCCTCTGCAATAATAACATTAGTGCAAGAAAATGTAATCTTATGGGATAGGAAGGTGGCTAGCTTGAGGGAGTATTTTAATCACTCTTTTCACACTCAAAAGTATCAGCAGGAATAACATTTTTAAAATGCTAGAAATAATGTGTGCCAGAAATGTTCACTTGAACAAGCTAAATACCATAAAGCAGTCCCACCTGAGAATAGTAGCAGAGCTGCGGTTACATGAGCTTAGATTTCTTATTGTGATTAGCAACACAGTTGCCACTTAAAATGTAACCACATTGGTGCACTTTCACATGAAAAAAATGTTTCTATTAAGCCACTTTTAACAACCGTTGTGGCAATTTTAATTAAGCCAACATGTCTCCTGAGGTGAAGGGGACTGATGATAATGTAGTTGAAATTGTTGCAGCCACATGTGAAACCACTTTGCCCAAATGGCTTCCCACATGGAACTGCAAATATGTTTAAAATGACAACCACAGTACTGTAGAATAATCCTTAGAGCTTTAGAGATGGGACCTTGCTAATGGTCCTTTAGCTACAAGCAATGAAATTACCTTTACTTGAAGTTCTTGGTTGTTACCCAGGAAATTTGGAGTGTATTGCCTGAACGGACCTTCCTTGGCTTTTCTTTAATGATTTATAAAACAATGAATTTTTTTAAACATTTACCCAGGTTACTATCTTTAAGCATTAAATGCATTAGGCATTAAATGCCCCCTACGTTTTTTTTCAAAAAGAGTCCAGTAGCACCTTTAAGACTAACCAACTTTATTGTAGCATAAGCTTTCGAGAATCACAGTTGTCTTCATCAGATGCATGGAGGGCAAGAAGTAACTGGTCAAATATATAGGTGGAGCGGGGAGGGAGGAGTAGATGCAAACAGTAGCTTCTGATATGGAGATCAGTTTGCTTCTGTTAAGGAAGTCAGTTACTTCTGATAATGAGATAACCATTCATAGTCTCTATTCAGTCCCAGCCTGACTGAGTCAAATTTACATATGAATTCCAATTCAGCAGCTTCCCATTGGATTTTGTTTTTGAAAAGTTTCTGTTGAACTACAGCGACCTTTAAGTCTTTGATGGAATGTCCTGGTAGATTGAAGTGTTCTCCCACTGGTTTCTGGATGTAGCCATTTCTAATGTCAGATTTGTGTCCATTTATTCTTTTGCGTAGAGGTTGGCTGGTTTGTCCAATGTACAGAGCAGAAGGACATTGTTGGCACATGAGGGCATATATCAGATTGGAGGATGAGCAGCTGTAAGAGCCAGAGACAGTGTAGTTGATGCCATTGGGTCCTGTAATTGTATTCCCTGGGTAGATATAGGGGCAGAGCTGGCATCTGGGTCTGTTGCAAGGCCTGGTACCTGTGCTGGTGACTCTGCTAGCCGATTCATGATTGTAAGTGAGAAGTTGTTTAAGGTTGGGGGGCTGTCTGTAGGCAAGGAGAGGTCTTCCACCCAGGGCTTCTGAGAGAGAGGCATCATTTTCCAGGATGGGTTGTAGATCACTGATGATACGCTGGATGGGTTTGAGCTGGGAACTATAGGTGACAACCAGTGGTGTTCTGTTGTTAGTTCCTTTAGGTTTGTCCTGGAGCAGGCTGTTTCTGAGTACTAGTCTGGCCCTGTCAATTTGTTTCCTCACTTCATTTGGTAGGTACTGTAGTCCCAAAAATGCTTGTTGTAAATCTCTTAAGCGGGAGTCCCGATCAAGAGCATTGGAGCAGATACAATTGTAATGTAAGGCTTGGCTGTAGACAATTGACCGAGTGGTATGTTTAGGGTGGTAGCTGGAGGCAGGTAGATATGAGTATCGGTCTGTGGTTACCTGGATTCCTCTGCTGAGCTCAGTTTGTGGCAGGACAGGTTGATAATGTTGCTAGGTGGATCCAAAGTGGTCTTGTTCCCTGTTGCATGCAAGAGTTTTGAGACTTTCTTCTCCTTCTTGTTCTGTAATTCTGACCAGGAAGATTCTACCTACTACCCAAAATCCACAAACCAGGTAACCCGGGATGCCCCATTGTTTCAGGAATAGGCACTATCACAGTAGGAGTCTCAGGATACATGGACTCTATCCTCAGGCCCTATGCCACCAGCACACCCAGCTATTTACAGGACACCACTGACTTCCTCAGGAAAATACAGTCCATTGACAACCTACCAGATGACACCATCCTAGCAACCATGGATGTGGAGGCTCTATACACCAGTATCCCACATGCAGATGGACTGCAAGCCATAAGGAATATTATCCCAGACAAAACCACAGCACACCTCACCACTGAACTTTGCCACTCACTCACAATTACTTCAAATTTGGTAACAGCTTATATCTACAGGTTAATGGCACAGCCACGGGCACACGCATGATACCACAATATGCTAACATATTCATGGCGGAGCAACGCTTCCTCAGCTCCCATCCACTGAAACCACTACTATACTTAAGATTCTTGGATGACATCTTCATCATTTGGACCCATGGGAAGGAAGCCCTTGAGAGATTTCAACAGGACTTCTACAACTTTCACCCTACTATCAACCTGAGCCTGGACCACTCTACACAACAGGTACACTTCCTGGACACCATTGTACAACTACATAATGGATGGATAAATACCACCTTATACCGGAAACCCACAGACCGATACTCATATCTACATGCCTCCAGCTACCACCCTAAACATACCACTCGGTCAATTGTCTACAGCCAAGCCTTATGTTACAATCATATCTGCTCCAATGCTCTTGATCGGGACTCCCACTTAAGAGATTTACAACAAGCATTTTTGGGACTACAGTACCCACCAAATGAAGTGAGGAAACAAATCAACAGGGCCAGACTAGTACCCAGAAACAGCCTGCTCCAGGACAAACCTAAAGGAACTAACAATAGAACACCACTGGTTGTCACCTATAGTTCCCAGCTCAAACCCATCCAACGTATCATCAGTGATCTACAACCCATCCTGGAAAATGATGCCTCTCTCTCAGAAGCCCTGGGTGGAAGACCTCTCCTTGCCTACAGACAGCCCCCCAACCTGAAACGACTTCTCACTTACAATCATGAATTGGCTAGCAGAGTCACCAGCACAGGTACCAGGCCCTGCAACAGACCCAGATGCCAGCTCTGCCCTTATATCTACCCAGGAAATACAATTACAGGACTCAAAGGCGTCAACTACACTGTCTCTGGCTCTTACAACTGTTCATCCTCTAATGTGATATATGCCCTCATGTGCCAACAATGTCCATCTGCTCTGTACATTGGACAAACCAGCCAACCTCTGCGCAAAAGAATAAATGGATACAAATCTGACATTAAAAATAGCAACATCCAGAAACCAGTGGGAGAACACTTCAATCTACCAGGACATTCCATCAAGGACTTAAAGGTCACTGTAGTTCAACAGAAACCTTTCAAAAACAAAATCCAACGGGGGAGCTTCCGGTTTGGGACCATGGTGGTCTGAAGTGATTCAGGGAGCTGGATCATCCAGGTTGCTGTTTTTGGGCTAGTGGGGTGCCTAGATCACCCACAGCCCCCTGATTTCAGGCAGAAGTTGTGCAAAGACGCTCGTTGGCCCTAAGAGAGTGTGATCTCGGCAGATGGGGGGTTCTGAATTAAGGATTCTCTGTCTGCCTTGAGATCCCCTCCCAGAGGGGTGGCTAATACCTCTGCAGCAACTTTTTGGAGTCATTAAATTGACATAGGATCACCGTACCCAAGCTTCAGAAACGAACTTTAACCAGGATTGAACAAAAGAGACAGTGAGTACAACCCAAGAAGACTTAGAGAAGTAAAGATCACTATCTCCCTTAACGGGCTTGATTTTTGCTCAAAGACTGAAACGTTTTAAAGGAAAGAGACAAATCCCCAAAGCAAAGGACATTAAAAGTGGCGGGGAGTGAAGATCTGTGAAATTAACGATTTAAAGAGTTTAAAAAGAGCAAAAGGAACTTTTTGTTTTGCATACCTGCGGTTTTGGAGAGGGGGAAGCGGCTGAAATATTGTGAGAAGTTGATTGCCTGTAATATAGCCGAATGGTGGCTAGATGGGCACGAAGTTGGCTGGAGCAGAGGAAGAGAGACAGCGAGGGACAGAAGACCCAAAGAGGAAGCGGAAGTTGGCCATCTTGAGTATGGGAAGGGCAGATGACTACATGTGAACTGTGTAACTGTGTAACAGAGAAAAGCGTCCGACATTGATAAAACGAAGCGGAATACGCCATTTTGGAAAAGTGGAAGGCAAACATAGAGAATACCATTGAGAAAAAACGCCCGACATCTTGACTACTGGAAAAAGATAAAAAAATTTCCCTTTACATTCTTTTTATATTATTGGACAAGACTGATTTAATTAAAGTAAGAAATATAAAAAAGGAAAGACGGAGTTGAGGAAGAGAGCCGATTCGTGGGGTCCTAAGGCAAGTCCAATGGAGGGGGAAAAAGATAAAGACTGGCTCTTACAACTGCTCATCCTCCAGTGTGATATATGCCCTCATGTGCCAACAATGTCCATCTGCTCTGTACGTTGGACAAACCAGCCAACCTCTGCGCAAAAGAATAAATGGATACAAATCTGACATTAAAAATGGCAACATCCAGAAACCAGTGGGAGAACACTTCAATCTACCAGGACATTCCATCAAGGACTTAAAGGTCGCTGTAGTTCAACAGAAACCTTTCAAAAACAAAATCCAATGGGAAGCTGCTGAATTGGAATTCATATGTAAATTTGATTCAGTCAGGCTGGGACTGAATAGAGACTATGAATGGTTATCTCATTATCAGAAGTAACTGACTTCCTTAACAGAAGCAAACTGATCTCCATATCAGAAGCTACTGTTTGCATCTACTCCTCCCTCCCCTCTCCGCCTATATATCTGACCAGTTACTTCTTGCCCTCCATGCATCTGACGAAGAGAACTGTGATTCTCGAAAGTTTATGCTACAATAAAGTTGGTTAGTCTTAAAGGTGCTACTGGACTCTTTGATTTTGCTACTATAGACTAACACGGCTATTCCTCTGCATCTACATTTTTTAAATATTGTTGATTCTTTCTCATGCTTTCTGCAACTCTAAATTGAACTTGCCGGACAGCTGTTCCAAATGACAAATGAAATGGAACATTACCTAAAAATGGGCTTGGTTCCTGTGGTTAAGTAATAGAAAAGCAAACAGATTCTGCCGGTGGCTAATGGTGCACAGATTAATTACTGGGAATCCCTGAATAATAGTTTCAATGCCAAGCAGTGGGTGAGGGAGGCTCAATCCCCTCAGATAACTAATCTACTCCAGTCGACTGGAGTAACTCTGCTTAGGATTTCACTGTAAGTGTGTCTGAATTAGGTGAGCCCGGTTACATTGATGGTACAGATCTGTTTATTTCCACATTGCAAAAATAGAGAGGAAGGCTAGTCATAGCACAAAGATGGAGGTGGGTGGGACATAAGAGGCATTTTTGCAACAGTTGGTCTCCCAATTGCCTGGCCCTACTGCATAGCCTATCTGGGGAACAAGTAAAGGCTGAACAACTGCAGATATTTTGACTATATGTAAATTCCTCATGGAAAGCGTCACCATCATAACTACTAAGTTTCTGTAAAAATATTACCAGGCCCTTTAGCCTTTTGGATTATGTTCAGTGAGTGTAAATTTAGAAACAGCAATTTATGTCAAGCACAATTGCATGCATGTACTATCCTTCTTAGCCATAATAAGAGAGATAAAGAAAATAAACAATAATATTAAAGTAAGGAAACAACAATCTAATCGCGTTTAATTATGGGCCTGATTACTTGTGCACTAAATACATGTTTAACGGGGAGAAACCCCAACTGAACTTGTATTTTAAGTATGACTGCACTCACCTTCAAAACTGTTTGGGGGGTAGAATGGACTGGTGAGCATGCATGCAGAGTAAGGAAAAACTTCGTCCTTTCTTTCTACGCAACATACTTTTGAAGATACAAAAGAGCCATGGGAGGCAGGCTGCTTCTCTGACTGCCATTTCACGTCTGCTCAAAAGATATGTATCTCCAGCAGTACGATGATCAGCCTGTCCATAACAGCTCTTTTGTATCTAGGTATAGAGTGAAAGAGGGCAGAAGGAAGTCAATTCCCTTATATGTGGGCTGTTTTAATGTAGATCTGAACTTGAAATGGAAAATGGGCTATAATCACACAGACATGGATGTATGTATCTTGAATGTATGTATCTTAGGAATACGTATGGTAACAACTTAAAATACATTGTCTGTACAACTAAAGATGTGACATCAACAAGGGATACATGCCCTGTAAGTCCATCCAGTTCAATGTTTGTTAATATGTACATTTTACAGGAACATTTGGCAAGCTGAAACGAAAAGTTATGAAAATTAAAAATTATCACACAGGAGAGAACTAAAACACAGATTTGTGGGTCAAGATAGCAGGAATGAAAATGTTGGAATCATCCTTGATAACCACCAGCTATTTATCCTAATGAGTTTGTAGGAAACACAGGCATGGATCCAGAGTAGATTTTTCTGCAGGTGCAAGGACTTCCAACATGGAATGCAATATCCCGTTCTTCCTCCTCACATGGTATCCATAGCTACCTCCCCAAATCATGCTATTGGGGAAAAGGTGACTATGATGGAAGCCCCACTCACACCGCCACTGTGAGGCAGATTTTCTGTGAGGCTGTGGTTGGGCAGCGCCTGGTAGCATGTCTCTGGGTGTTATTTAAAGGTCTTTTTGTCCCACACTTTAAGCTTATGTATTTACGGGTTATATCCCAGCCCAAATATTTGGTAGGGGAGAAGCAAGAGCCCACATCTTCTTCAAATGAAATGGCACTAGGGGCTGAGTAAAGTTCAAAAGGAAACAGCAGGTTTATTAAACAAACAGTGTTGGTACATCAGTAGGCAGGGAAAGAAAGCTGGGGTGAATTTTGATTGTAGAACATAATACTTCACAAGCATTAGGCATAATAATCTTTTTAAAATTTAGTTTCAGTAGTTACAGATCTTAAAAGTGAGAGGTTGGTAGTTTCAAACTTAGGTTGCATTAACAAGGTAGTTTCATAAATTTCACGTTATAGCATAGGTGTTCTGACTTCACCACAGAACTCTTTTCCATTTACACCACACCCAGGGTCCTCCTCAGAGCCAAAACTCCCTTTTTTAGATACTGGGTAGGAATTATTCTTCTCCAAAAGATATAAACCTGATCCCTTGGCTCAAGAGGAGCCTCTTTTCACTACCCACGTCCTCTGCCGACAACACACCCACAGTTCAATCTTGTCAGTGTAAATTAGTGCTGGCTTTCACATTTAAGTACTTTAACTAAAAATCTTCTTTAACCATAAAACTGTTCCAGTGAGGGCAAACTTTTCTCCTTTTCCTCACACAGAGGATTCCTAGTCTGACCGTCCTTATCAAACTCCAAATTTCAACTCTTCTAACAATTCTGTCAGTGCCAATTCTTACCTTTTCACTGGCAAATCACAGAGAGGTGGGAGCAGCTTATCAATCATTCTCCCTTCAGGCAGTTTCTTTAACCCTTTCCCTTCCACTCTCTGGGTGCTGCACTTAGTAAACCTTTAAATTAAAAGTCCATTCTATCACAGTGCCCCCCTCCTCCAGAAACAGGATTTGGGGGTCATATCAAGGTGCTGCAGTAGGGGGAATGTGAGATGATTGTGATCTGAGGGTGGAAATAATTGCAATTGTGGAAACAGACTCAATCCAACCCAACTGATGTGGTGGTAATGGATAAGATTGTTGAGTTCTGAGGAAATTGGGAGATTGTGACATTTTACAAACAATAACATAAAGATTGATCCATATTTTACAGCTGGTACATACACTCAGTAACTGAGAGTCTAGAGTGAATATCTATACACACTGGCATGCCCTGTTAAATGATCTTAGATAGCAATTGTTGGTCAAAATCCTTGGAGAATCCCTACAGTCAGAGAAGACAATACTGACCTGGATCCAATGGAAGATTCTAGTTATGGGATTTCTGTCCTTCGACCAGAGTTTTCTCCCTCCCTCTGCAGTTCAAAATGCCCTATGAAATGTCGCTCCCCAGGGATGGCATGAGGATGATTCAGAGGTCTACAGTGGGAGGGAAGAACTGATGAACATTACTGCCCTTCTACTCACAGAAGTCCTCCACAGGATCCCAACCATTGAATAGACAATAATACTCTAGGTTGCAACGATATGTTTGATTGTTTTAAACTTTATTACCTTTGGACCCTCAATTCAGATCCTTATTTCTTCACCTTAAACTTATACTTCAGGAGGGCTCTGGTTGCAACTAACACTATTTTTATTTCCACTCACAGAGCTTTAGGAGTTCTATACTTTATCCAGTCTTTTACCTTGAGAACACCTTCCCTTTTTTGTTTGTGTAACCTATATATTGCTGCTTCCCTGACTTCCACAAAAAGTTTTTGATGCCACAAAAGGCTTTCACCTTACACTCCCTTTGTTTAACTGTTAATACAGGAAGGCTGGTTATAGATGGTAGGTTAACAGAATGGTCAGAATGTCTGTGTGGTTGTGAAGTAAAAAAGGAATTTTTGCTTAAACAAAACTAGAATGTACTTATAAGTACGTAAGTGTGATGGTTGGATAGTTTTACTAAGGGTATTGGTTTCAGAATGATTCTTAAGCTTGGTAGTTTTAAAAATAGTTACATCTTCTTAAAGGTATATTCACAGACTCAGTCACAAAGACTGATTTTCCATACAGATCTTCACTAACAGAATAAACTCTCACCTCATCCACAAAGACAGAGATTCACTCAGGCTTTTCCATATTGCTTGCCTCAATGCCCCTGGGATCTTCACCTCATGGGGCCCCCATTGTGATCCCCTTTTCATCTTGGCATGGATCTAGAAATAAAAGAAGGAATCTGCATTAAATCAGTACCAAAAGGCATTGAATCATGCCAAGGGTGTAATATAGGGTTCCCAGTTGCCCACTAGTAGCAGGCAATCTCCCAGGGGTTTACCACGTGCAACCTCTCCAGCGATCACCTGCCACTGTCAGGCAACTCAGAAAAGCACACACTCGGCATGCTCCTGGCGGGGTGCAACAACATCACTTTCAAAAGTGACTGCATCACGCTGGCTGAAGGTGTCTCCTGTGCTTTGCTGGAGCCATTTTTGGCCCTAAACAGGTTGAATTGCTCTTGCACAAATTGCAGGAGCATGCCTATGGCCAGCATGATGGTGTCATATCCTGGAAGTGACATCATGCCAGGAGCACAAGTGCGCTTCATGGGAGAGTGAAGAAAACAGTTCCGGTGTCAGGGTTTCTCCTTCACACTGGGAGGATATAGGGACCTGGCAACCTTAGTGTAATAGAACACAGGGCAGCTCCTCCATCAAACATGTAAAGCCATCCAAAGAGAGTTTAAATCAGAGGGCCATTTTCTCAAGGACCTTGGAACTTTCATCCTGAATAATGTGATCCTAATGAACAATCTAGATTCCCAAAATAATAAGCAAAGGACTGATTTCAGCCAGTCCCCCCATGTCCCTCCCATATCTTAAGTTTCCCACCCTTCCTTGATCATGTCAATCATAGTTCCAAGCTTCCTCACAGGAGCAGTTTTGACACTTTTATGCAAACCAGGAAAACTCCCCTTTACAATATGAACAGAACTTTCTTTTCAAACTTGCTTATCCATGGGAAGATTGAATTTTATCACACTCCCATTCAGATGCCAACACTCCTTCTCCTCCTTATTTCTGACAAAAGTATAAAAAGTTCTCCCTTAGCTCCAATTTTTGTAGCCAGTTTGGAACTCTTCCAGTTATCCCAACTTTGCTGTTGGCCTCTCTTGGACCTGCTTTGCTGGGCTTTCTTCCCTAGCCTGGTCAATTTCCAAGCTGTAGTGCTGCTTCACTGCCACCAAAGAATCCCTCCTCCCCTCCCTTGTTGAGATCTGGCTTGTATGTCTTTGGTTCTCCCCCTTTCATTTTACCCTACAGACAGGCAGATGTTAGGGAAAAGTTTGGGGGTTTTCTGTACTTTTAAAAATTTCTCTCTTTCATAACAGTTATTTAATTTTGCAGCTTCTTGTTACTTCAATAAAAACTTTTTGTTTAAGAATGCTTATTCCCCCTCATTCATTTAGGTGCTATGCTGAATCTAGACCTCTGTGTACACTCGCTTAAGATTCTAAAATATTGTTTAAAATACCCCAGTATGCACATGTTTATTCTGTGTCAGAAAAAGAGACACCTTTGCTCATTATGGGGCCTTCACATGGATAGTGATTTGGATAACAGAATAATCTCTCTTTCAGTATAAAAGTGCAAGACTCCAGTAGCACTTATAAGACTACAATAAATTGCGATAGGATATGAACTTTCATGCTGTGATTCATAAAAGCTCATACCCAGTAAGTGCTACTGGACTCTTGCTCTTTTCTATTGCTACAGACCAACTAATATGGCTATCCATCTTGAATACTCTCTCAGATATGCACAAACTGATCCAGGCGCACACAAAGTTTGCTTGGCTTAGACATAATTAAGCTCTAAGGCCTATTCAAAAGAACCTCTCTCTGAGATATACAAAGGATGACTGAAAACCTTCCCTCAGCACTAAAAACTGTAGTTCACTCCACCCCTTAGGGTGCAGCTACTGGCCAATCATATCACACTTCAATTGTAAGCAGTCGGCCAGGCCTCTGCCATTTTAATAGCCATTTTTAACATGGCTGCTTGTGATATTACATATCACAAGGCCTTTGGATCTAAAAAGGCAGCTGTATTGCCACCAGAGGACCTCCAACGGTTGCTGGATCCTGCCCAGGAGAACACGGCATGCATGGAATGCTGCACAGGAATGCGGAGTGATTAAGAGGTGATTGGATTTGCAGTTCCTCCAGCCCCAAAGGAATCCAGTGCAACAAAGGTCTCGCAGAGTCATCCCCACTTAACACATTCCTTTCCCTTCTTCCGTGATGAGATCTCCTGTCCTTGATTGAGGAGCTAATCAAATGACATTCATAATTTTATTCAGTTGTTCCTGGGAAAGTACAGTCCCCACCTAAAATCCATCAACTTAGCTCCAGTGGAATTCACTAACAAACTATCCCTTTTGTGCAGCGCTAGAACATGTTTTGCATTTGTTTTCACACACCCCGGCAGCTACCAATCAAGGTAATAAAACCTTTTGTCAAGCCCAGGAACTGACCATTGGAGCCTTTGTTCTAACAGCTAGATGGGCTCTTCTACCTCAGGGCATATTTTACCTATAAAGGCCTCATTCAAATCATGCATGCTTCCTGGCTGCTCCCTTATGGTCGCTTCCTTAAGCCTCTCCATACACACTTCCGGATCCAGAAGCGCTGTTCCCTTGAGGTTTGCCCTAAGCCTCTCACTCTCTTGGCTGAGGATGCTGGATGTTCAAAGCTACTCTCTTCTCCCGTGAATTGGACTACTCTTCAGGATAGGTAGATATACTTACTCCCTCTCTCTATTCCCAATTTCTAGCTAAATTTCCTAGGACTCTGTCTCTCTGTGTGTGTAACCATCTTGCCCCTGTAATTGCAAGTGTATGTGCATGCCATTTTGTTCTTAATGAAAGTTATTGTTTGACTTTAAGAACCAGCCTCAGTTGCTATTTTGGGAAGGGACTCTGTAGAAGTTGGTGATAGATCCCTGCGGTTACCGGCCTCTTGCATAGCCATTCTCCTTGCTTACTAATTCCCTCACAAATTCTCTTACTCACAAGGAGAATTCTGGTAACACATTCACCTATCCAGTCCCTACCTTATTTCCTCAGATGCTTGTATTTAAACCCACAGTAACAAATATTTTAAAAACCCATATTAACAAGCAGAATATAATCCAAATTAAATGCATCATGTACAAAACATTACGTAGGTGGTCTAAATCCAGTATAAGAAAATTTAATATAGGTGTATGTTTATTTATCCACAGAAAGAAAGACTTTTAAAAGCTTGCTATTTTCCCTCAGCTGTATTACACTTTCTGCTAAATTACAGCTAGCATACCTTACATAATGAACTTTTGAATGCTAAGAGGAATATACAATCCCTATCTAGAAGAATTTTTGTGTTTTTGTTCTAACAGTACCAATAAGTACCCAATATGATTTGGTTTTATTTTGTGTGTGTGTGTGTGTTACGATATTGCAGATGACTCTGCCTAATATGCACAGGCAGGCATACTTCCTGTTCTGGAGAAGCTTACAATCTACATTTCCATTTTCCTGAATATGATACGGTCCATCTGGCCATTTCAAATGTATTAGTGCCACCAGTTCATTCCATGTGGCCAATAACACAGTCTGCAGATGGTAATGAGTTCTGGCTGCTACATGCTTGGGCTGGATTTTAAACGCTGACCTAGGGTGAAAGGTTTTGTCTCTAATTACCAATCCCTTATGGCTGGAGTCCCCCCACCTGCTTCATTCAGTGACTTCAGCTGTAGTGAAATGTCATATGTCAAGAATTACTGGACTGAACTGTCACCTTTTAAACTCAAGTGATTTCCTATACATTGCAGCACTGATGCAAGAAAGTTAACGTGCCATACCTCCCCACAGATATCAGCTGTACAGCCTCATGGTATAGAAGTGCTATGCATTTTTATTACGCCCTATGTAAATTAAGGGTGCTTTAAAATTAAATCAGATTGGCCTCTGAGTATTAAAGTTAAAGATCAGCTTTCCTGGAATTAATCCAAGAAATATTCAAAGATGCAGTCTTTTAGGAAACCTAATTAAAATCATTGCTCCATATCAATACTTGCCTGTTACTTAGGCTTTAAAATAAGGAAGATCCTGGCAGGGAAACATCTTCTCTGCTGGGATATTTCTTTTCAGTCCACATCCCCCTACCTAGCTCCATAAATTGAATGAAGGTCAGGCAGAAACAACAATTGGTAGACTGCCAAGAAGTCTATGTATGGGGAATCCATAGTTACCTCGATGTGCCCCTTCCTTTCAGAAGCAAAGGAAAAAAGAGCATAATTGGAAGAGTGGTGATCTGAACTTAGTAATCACTAAGGATTTCCCCCCCAGGAAACCATTATAGACTATTATAGACTATAAATTCAAATACTGGAAGTATATTACTTAGTTTCACAAACAAGACGTGCTGGTGCTGGTTGGGGGTGCATTTATACACCCAGTGTCCCATCTTTTGCTTATATCAAGCGTTCATCATTCAGGCATTCACATTCTAAAGGTAATGGTACTCTAAACAGTATAGACTGTTAGAAAAGCTTCAGTTACTGCATAATACTTCCTCTCCTCATTTACCTCAAAGTTACAAATGACTCCACTAAGCTGCTTGTATTCCTTCAGCTATGGGGAGTGCGCTTTTTTTGTGCTTCTCTTGCCCAAGGAAAAACATCAATGAATCTTCCTCATGGTTCTGGGACTCAGTCAGAGGCTTCCTCAGCTAATATTTCTGAGGGCCAAGCCAGAGACAGGACAAATTCATGTAGTTTTTAAAATGCTAATTGACAGTCCCAGGAAGCTGTTTTGAAGAGTAGGGAAGGGTATCAGAAAGAGAGACAGACAGAGCGAGATACTTAACTCTTACTTACCATGTTTCTTCCATAATTTTAAATGCCTTTCCAACCATTGCAATTGGTTTTGAAGGCAAATGCACAGTTCAGCCCAAATCAGTGAATTTTCACATGCCAGTTAATTGCAACTGGGTCCTGTCAGTTGAGGGCAGGGACAGTTAAAATCTTCAAAGCAGCTACTTGGGGGCTACCAGTTAGCATTTTAAAAAAGACAAACAGACCCAATGCATTGAGTCTTTCCTATCAAGCCTGGGCTACCGCTCGGAGCCAAACTAGATGTGGGGACTGTCTGTTTGAGCTGGGAACTACAACAAAAGGGGATAACAGCAAGATCTGGGTCCAGTAGCACTTTGAAGACGAACAAGATTTTCAGGGTATAAGCTTTCAAGAGTAAAAGTTCCTGAAAGGCCCTGAAAATTTTGAAAATCCTGAATATCTGGTTGGCCTTCAGGTTGCTACTGAACTCAAATCTTGCTGTTCTGCAGATCAACATGGCTACCCACCTGAAACTACCTTCCAAGGGGGAGAAAGGGCTCTTGCCTTTCCTTCCATGGCTTTTCCTGACCTGAAATGGTATGTGTGGGGAGAATTACTTCCCCCTTTTTGGCTGCTGCACATGCAGTATTATGTGCATGTGGAGCAGCTAAAAATGGGGAAATAATTCCTCTACCCATGTCATAGTCCCTGCTCAAGTGGGCTATCTTTTATTTTAACTGTTTGGCTGTGTGCTGTGGGGAAAGACAGTCAAGCTGGGGGACCTGGACTGGTTGATGAATCATAGGTTGTCAGTCAATGCTTTGAATGAAAAACGAGCAATAGCAAGTCAGTCAACATTTTTAATGGTGATTTGATGCTTAAAGCATGGCACCTCAAGGCAAACAGATCCATTTTGTTTCTTTTTCCCTGGTCATGCAGATTTTATAGTCTTTGAAGCACTATTAAGATGAGTGTATATACCATGAACAACAATCCCTGTAATTTTTAAACATTTATATCTTACTTTTTGCTTGTAATGTGTCTTATGCTCATTACAAAAGAGCATAGTGGTATGTAGTGGTATGTACTCTTTAGAACTTCCCATCCAGGGAAATTAATCAAGCTACTTCCCTACTCCACTTCTGCTGGGAATTTAAAACCATTTTTTCTTTAAAATCCTTTGCAAGGATTTGATGCTCTGTAATACTTTTATTTTCATTTAATAGTTAGATTTTGGCCAGTGAGAGACCATGAGGAATCAATTGGGAAGGAAATTCTGCGGTTTTCCCCATTTATCCAGCTTTGCAGTTGTTTAGCCTTTCCCCAGTTTTATTTCTGCCAAAAAGAAAGGGCCGGCGAATCTCTATCATCACACTGACATGGATAGCCAAACTACTTTTGAGCTTTTTAAAAAAAACATTACTTTTTTAAAGTATCAACTGACAACCTATGACTGCTGTTTAGTTTGCCTTCACTCTGTCACACACCAGGCTATTGTGCTTCATCCCTATTTTCTGAAAAAGGGCTTAATTATTCAGCAAGACCCACCCCCCAAGCTCCATATGATTGTGCAGATAGCTGTTGATGTATTGGGGTGGGGGGCAGAAATCTGCATCTGGGAAAATGCAATGTTCTCAAAAATGAAAATTGCTATTAGTAGTAATCAATAGAGCAGATCTATTGAAGTCAAAGAGGGAGAGAGATGATAGCAGTAGGATTATATATAACATCTGGTCAGAAAACATTGACATTTCTAATATCCATGTGCAGCTTTCATTGAACCAAGCTAAAAATAAACTGCGAACTAACGAATAGTCACTTAATTTAAGTACAGCATGACATTTTTCTTCAACATACAGTATACATGTTTTGGGCCTGCCATGTTAACTTTCATCTCAACCTTTAGTAGTGTGACATTTAGTTCCTTTGCAACTCTTAGAGAAAGAACATATTGTGACAATCCAAAATTATTATGATCTGTTGGCCAAATTAGACTTTAATGAATACAAGAATGTTGACATAACAGCATATCTGAGGGAAATATTGCCTTATTATGCTGCACCACCTTTTACATCAAATATTTCAACGTGTAAGAATGACCAATGGATGCTAGTGGCTTGAAACAACACACATATCACATGGAACTATCGATCAATATCACATGTCTGGAAAAGAGCATTATGCTTTATTTTCCATAAAATACAATGGGCTGGATCCGCACTAAATGTTGTGCTAACAGAACTTACTTCTGTCAATGGAATGGAACTTTCCTGTTCCCTCCTTCTTGCCGCAGCCCTCTGATCTCCCCCAAATGCTCTTCTTGGGGTAGAGGCATCATTTCACAACTCGATGGGCTGTAGCAGAGAAGGTAGAAAGGTTTCATTATGATGAGGAAAGAGCTTTCCTTTAACAGAAACCAAAATTTAAATCCAATCTATGTATTCATGGCATCTAGTAACTAGTCTTCTGAAACAGTGCAGTTATCTGGCCTTTAGGAAAAGAGAATTGGGATGCTGCAAATGTTACTGATAACATGTTTGGCAGATGAGCACAGAAGAAGGAATACAGGCAAAAGCCAAGGGTGCAAGTGAAAAAGAGTTAATGGTGATGATGATGATTCCATACATGTTCCATGTTCCATGATGATTCCATACATGATGATGATTCCATACAACATTCTTGCTGTAAGAAAATGGAAGTTCTCTCGGAATCCCCTAAAGAAGCTTAATAGCGAAACATGTAAATACTCTTCTTCACTTGCACAAATGGCTTTTGCCTATTTTCATTCTTCTGTGATTGGTGCGGCCCTCCTATTTTCTTTGGCAAATGAGCACACTGTGCTTGACAGCCGTGATCACTTGCATGTCACCTGAGTTTCACTTTGTTGCCTTGCAGGCACTTTTGCATCTGCAAAGTAGGTGAAATAGATTCTCCCCCAAGATAGACAAGCCAGGTAATTAAAGGATGTGATAAGGGAACTATGGCTGCACATGTATGCAAAATGCCCTTAACAACAGGCTGAAATGAACACCAAGTGGTAATAATTTTAAAAAAACATACTGTTTATTTATAATTTCTAGATGATTTACTCACCATTTATTTATATAACTGGCTGCCAAATGGCCTGCAGAGAGACAAGTCTGTGGAGAGGGGAAAATTAGAATTCTCAGTGGTAGGGCTGCCAGTTGCCCTCCCATAGCCAGACAACCTCCCACCACCACCTGTTCTCACATGCTCTCAGGCAACTGAGCAGCAGGAGAAAAATGGGTGGGGGGAGGACACAAAATTGATATTTTATTATCAAAGCTCAGTGCTATAACTTAAATGACAGTACCAAATTTTGAAACCACAACTGAAGATTCAAAACAAATTTATCAAACTCACGATTTTCTCAGTTTCAAACTTAAACTCAGCTAATTCAGATTCAAGTTAGATATGATTTGAATTGTACCATGACCCCTATTTATTCTGAAGTGGATGCAGCACAGGTGGCTGTTACAGGGTCCTAGAAATCAACCTAGGGGGTCCACGCAGCCTCTTAAGATGTGGGTGAACTGGACTCTTTTAAAAAAATTCCCCTTAGTTGTAAGGTAATTTTAGGGTAGAGAGTATAAAGGTTTGGGGTTTGCTGCTATAAGCTAAGTTTTGTAGTGAGTACGAAGGACATGGAGATCACTGAGGCACAATTTGTATAAAAATAACAAAGATGATTTATTAATGTGGAGGTTTTTTTAAAAAAGTGTTCAGCAGCGTAGGTCTCTACAGTCATAGGAGAAGCCTGGAGGAGGCTAAGGGTGTGCATAATGGGGAAAATAGCTGATATTACACACAGAACTTGCTGGTTCGTCTCATTAAAGCAGCTCCTGGAACGCTGAACCAATTCTAGGAAACTAAATTATAAGGAGTCCCTCCCACCAAGAAGGGTGTGTTTCATTTTGTTTCATACCTTCCAGCAGCAGGCAGGCAGCTTGTTTTCCTGAGCAATGCCAATCAGACCCCAAGGGGAAAATGACCTTATGTTATTAATTAACTCTATTGGCCGGAAGGGGGATTGAGACCAATGCATGTGGTGTAAGTGCATCTCCCCACCCAGTAGCTACATCGGAAATGGCATTCTCTGCCTCCCTGCCAATCCAGTCCATGCAAGGGGAAACCTCTCCCCTCCTATCAGCTTTGTAAATGTTTAGAAGAGAGACTTCAATCATAGGATGTAATTTGAAAGACACTTCCCTAGGCAAAAGCAGCATTGAATAACATGGGGTTTACATCTGAGTAGACCTGTTTAGGATTACTTCCATAGTCTTTTAGGGCTCTCAGTTTTTCTGAGTCAAGTGCCAAATGTGAACTTCTCTGCCCTTTGTAAAACAATCCTGTCTGCCCCCACAGCAAAAGATTTGGTTGGGTGGGGAGGGGGGTATTCAGTCAATCATGCTGTTTGTCTGCTTGCCTGCTCTTGGGGAACGGCAGATTGCCAGTGAGGATGCTCCATTTTACAGCAGAATGCTGATCAACAAAAGGAGGGATTTGGATTCGTCCCTCATTGTGGAAACAAAGCACAAGGAAAAATGAAACCAACAGGCAACAGCAGAATGCAAATATAATAAGTTATTGCCTCTATAGAAAAAGAAAAAAGAGAACATGAAACAGGCTTGTTTTTAATGTTGCTAGACTGCACTTATTGGAGATTGGGAATGCCCTGTTATTCCACCAACTGACACTTGCCTTCTACTGGTCTGATGTTGTGCATGTATGTTATTATGCTGGAGGAAAAACTGAATAGATCTATGGTTTGGACTAGGAGAGAGTCTAATGGTTGATATTGTTGTTGGTTAAGCATGAAAACAGCTCCAGTCAGTCACGTTAAAAGCTTCATCACACATGCACATGTGTGGCCAACATGCATGCAACAGATTGGGGGGAGGGGGGAAGCAAATGGATCAGTTCTGAGCTGGCACCAGCCAACCTGGAACAAACCTGGAATAGAATTATTCTGGACCTCCCACCCAACCCCTAACCAAAACTGAAACAAAAACTTTCTTGATTCACATCCCTAGCTGAAACACTTAAACCAGGGCTGTCGTCACATGGGCCCTTATTTCGTCAGTTTTGCACTAGAAATCATTTCTTCTGTTATCGTTATTAGAACAGATTCTCCCATCTTTTGATGACTGCTTGTGCTTCGAGTCAGTCACGTTAAAAGGGAAAAGCGCAATTTGACGGTCAGTCAAAGTGCCTCTGGAAACGGGGCCCTAAAAATCCCGCCCTTTTTAAAAAAAAAAATTCGCATATTTGCACTATATCACTCTTCTATTATACCAATGTTGTGCTGGGCCAACCCAAAAGCCAACTGTGATAGGTAGCAGAGGTTTCCCGCCCATGGCAGAAGAGTGCTATAGCGCTATAAGGCTGATGTTTTTTTTAAAAAAAATTACTTTGAGGCTTAATTGTGGGTCGTGCTGGGGCTTGTGGGAGCATAGGGCAGGAAAATCAGTGTTAGGTGAGACAGATGATCAAGGAGAGTGAGCGTTTTGGTGTTGCAAAGCGTTCATAGTCGATCCAGGGTATTCTGTTACCAGAACTGCTCTTTTTGAATGGGGAAATTAGCTCAGCAGTCTGGAACTAAAATTAGCGCGGATCTAACCAATGTTTACGGAGGTCCCGATTCCAGACACTCTAGTGATAAAGAGGCAGACTACAAATAGATTCAATAAACACGTGTATTAACTAATAGTGTGGCGTAAGCCTGAACTTGCACATACATACAAGAAAGCATACAAGAACTAGGAAATGCAGAGTAAGAAATACAGAGACGGTCGGATGAGCAGGTACCCACGATGATAAGGGAAATACTCACAATCCTGAAGCGAAGCAGAGACACAACAGTGAGGTGGTCCAATGCCAGCAATGGATCCACAGAGGGACAGCAAGGGGGTCTGGATAGGAATGGCACGTGCACCATATGGTCTGAGGGACCAGCTTAAATACCCCAAAACGAACCCTGGGGCTGGTGCTGTACTTGGTGGTTCTCACGGGTTAAAACAAAGGCTTTAATGGGTTATTGAATGGCTTAGATGGGCCACTTTAGGAATCTGATTGTGTTACAGTGACACCTCAGGAAGAGGGGACAAAGGAGGGAGGGGGAGATCCAAGCGTGTTGAAAGGATGTTCCAGCGGACAGGGCTTGTCCTGATGTCATCAGCTCTGGAATGCGGAGGTTTCTTTGAGATGCATTCTCTAAGTGCTTGGGATGGTCGGCACTTAGCTTCTTCTCCGGGGCGGCTTCTAAGATATACAGAGTGGGGCGAGGTTCTCTCGCTGCGGATGTGGTGTGTCCGCTTCTCCGAAATGGCTTCCCAAGGCAGGCTTCTCCTCTTGGTCTTCTGGCTACCTAAGAACATGGTCGCTGGCTGGGCATGGCGGGGGCTGGTTAGCAGGCTGCCCGGTAGCGAGGGCAAGCTCGGGGACCGACCCGCGGGAGGCTCCAGGCAGGAACTGACCAGGGAGTGCCTGGCCAGGCTCGCTGGAGGTTTCCCCGGCAGGCACCCGGCTGCTAACAGCGGCTTGGGCCCAGATGAGGCGGGCTTCCATGGAGGCAAGGAAAACATCACGTAAAACACAGTCCATAGCAGGGAACAGGTGCGGTCCGTGGTGGATGGCAATGCAGGCACGGGGCACACTTGTAATAAAGTCCAAACACACATTGGGAGGTCCAGATACAGGTCTGGGCAGGGTTGCCCAGGAAGAAAGTCCTTTGTGGAGTCATCCAGACATGGAGTCAGGCAACTAACACAGGGCCAAGCTACACATGATGAAAGACACTTGCCTGGCAAGTGGATTGAGTGGAGGGCAAGTGAACAGGGAGAAATACACTTGCCATTCAAGTGTCATTTGTCACTTGTAGCTTGGCCCTCAGTCTATTGCAGCAGCAAGGTAATCAACAAGCAGGCAGGAAACTGACACGTGTATCAGAGCACACACGTGCAGGGCAATCTTGGTGTGGCAGTAAAGCAGCAACGCAGGAAACTTTAACACAGTCCATGGCAGGCCTTAAAGCAGGAGAGGGGGCCTACTTGGCAACAATTCACATGTAAGTGGATAAAGACGACATAAAGAGTCACAAAGCGTGAATTGGGGAGAATGACGAAATCGCAAGAGAGCCGGAATAAGGTGAGCATTCAGCGGGAGATGGTGCTAGTTTGGCGCGAAATTTATGGCCGTGTGACAACGGCCCAGTAATGTCCTCACAGGTAGTGATCTGAATTCCCTTTAACACTGGTGGTAACAAACAGGCTTTTACAGGCTCCCAGGCTGGGTCCTTTCACACACACACAGGATTCAACCCATACCAACCTGCCCTTTCCCAGACGTCAGACTAAACAGTACTAGGTCCACTCATCACCAAAGACTAGCCTCACAACTAGGTACTCTGGCCTTTTCCAGAGGTTGAGTTAACCCTCTCTGCTACCAGGTACAGCTACCATTTAAACAGTCTTGTTTTCTTGATGAGGCAGGCCCAAACTGACTGCTCCTGTGCCTCACTCCAACAGGCCACTCCCCTGAAAGGTTAATGGATGCTATCACAGCACTCCCATAGGGTCAGGCCTCAGGTGGCTGTTTTAACATTCAAGGAGCAGGAGAGCCTTCTGTCCATCGCAGCTGAGGTATTGTACTTTCTATTGTGTATGAGGAGAGAGTTCAAAATGTTTGGGGTCTTCTTAATACAACAACCTTCCTAGCTATTAGCTTTCCTTCAAAATAATCCTTGTCCTTCTTCAATGAAAAAAAAAAGACTCACTGGTTGGACAGAAACATGCCATGCAAATATTGTAAACATCTTTAAACAGCATTATTGATCATTTCTTTTTACATAATAATCACTGTTTTTAAAGAGCAGAAAGAAAACTCCATTCTAGTATGCTTGCTAACATCCACCGTACAGTATGATTATATCTACTTTCCTGCCTCAGGGCCAAGCTACAAGTGACGAATGACACTTGAACAGCAAGTTTATTTCTCCCTGTTCACTTGCCCTCCACTCAATCCACTTGCCGTTCAAGTGTCATTCATCACTTGTAGCTTGGCCCTCAGTGTAAGGTTGCTAAAACAGACCAAGATTTAGGTACTTCTTATTTCATAACAAATGGTAAATACCTACAGTATATTAGATATAACAAGCAGGCTCTGCAAAGACTTTAGGGAAGCATCTCCTTTTCTCTCTTCCGCTATTTCCTCTTTCCATTCCCTGAAAGCCTCCATAACTTCTCTCCTTTTCCTGATTCTTTCCCATCCACCAGCCAATCTCCCTCAGGTTTCCCAGATCCCCCTGGCAACCAGCAGGGACAAACTTGCCCAACCACAGGAGGAGCACATCACTGGCAATGCAGTGATGTTACTCCTGTTCCCCTGGTGTCACTGGGAGATACTGGGAATTCTCTGGTATTTTAGCAAAATTCTATGGTTTAGTTTTGCTAAAATACCGGATCATTTCTGGCATCCACCAGAAACTTGCTAATATCACTTCTGGGTACATAGAAGTGACATTAGCACAGTATTCCCTTCCTCACTTTCACCAGGTGCTTCCTACCACCACTCAGCTGTCCAGTGAGGGCAAAAATGGTGGTGATCTTGGGGATGGTAAGCCTGACCTACTTTATCTGCCACTGTCAGGATCAAGAGGGGGCTTCTCTTCCTCCCTCCCTCCCTTTTTCTCAATCCCTCGTTTATCCTGGTAGTGCCACAACCACCCCGATAGAAATAGGCTTTTTCCTTCACCAGCTGTGGGGGAAGCTGATGAGCCCATGTGTGTGTACAGAGTTCTAGCACGTGACTGAGCAGAAGGCATGCAGGTGAGGCTTGACATCGCTTTTCTTAACCAAGAGAGGTCTTTATTAAACTATAGCAGGCTACAGAACATAAAGATTTAGAAAGTTGCCTTGCACATGATTTGCAGCTATATAAACAAAAGAAAAAAAAAACAGAGAATTGCTACTAAGTACTACATTTAGAGTTAACACATAGTACCTTAGTCAACTCCTTCTGGGATGGGCATCCAGTGCCTGGGAAAGGGGGAGCAAGCCAGGCATCCATACCCTCCATCCCCTATTCTCAGAACCTTACCAGAGCAGCATCATACACCAAAGGGCTACATGGTCTTTTGGGCCCTCTCTTCCCAAGGTGGGTGGAAAGGAGTTCCCTTCCTTAAATCCAGCTTCTCTTGCAGCCATCATAGCTAGCTGACTCTCTTGTCATGTTTCCCTCATCTCTCAGGTCTTTGGTTTTATGATAGTACTAAAAGGCTAGAACGCCTACAGTTATTTATCCCAAGTTGTCAGTTACACAAATGTCTCCAGGAAGGTGACCGACTGAGCACGTGGAGTTTATTGCCTTGCGTACTTTCCTTCCTGTTCTGTTCCTTGGTGCTGGATTTGAAAAGGTGACTCACTGGCCAGTTTGATATTAATAGGCCTGTGCCTGATTAAAACACCCCAGTCTTCAGTTTTCTCTCATTCCCTCAACCTGAAAGCCTCTACCTGGGAAAAGTATGGCCAAATTGTGCAGTATTGGCTGCTAGGCTGGTCTCAGTTGTGCAGTGTTGTTGATGGTCCAATTGCAGAGTGGAGGAACTGCAAGGACTTGTGGTGAACATCTTTCCCTTTGTCTCCCTCCCCACATCATTTCCTCTTTCCCTCTTCCTGACAACCCCCATATTCTCACTTTCCTTCCTTCCTTTCCAACCACTAGCTAACCTACCATTAGCTACCTCAATTCTTCAGCTTTTCCACTTTCCCTCCACCTGGCAGACACTAGCTGGGAAAAATTTAATCCAGTTATACTGTGCCAGCCCAGCCAACAGCCTGGCCTGGATAAGTCATGCAAATTGCATGGTAGCAAGGTGTCCGGTGGATGCAGCTGGGCCTGGCCCAAGTGAGTCCTCTGTCAAAGGCCCAAGCAGCCTTGGAAAGGACCTTTCCCCTTACCTTTTACTGACTGAAACCAAGGCTTGAAGTCTAGCAATACTATATAGTTGCTAGCAACATCTACTGAGAGCGTTTGTTTCTTAAAGCTACAGATGCTGCTTCTATTATTTGGGATTTTTAATATATATATATATATATATATATATATATACACACACACACACACACACACACACACATACATTTTCCGGATTTTTATGCAAACCTGTGGTATTTGTCAGGTGTGTAGAAAAATCTGTCTTGCCTTTCCATAGCTCCAGTCTCTAGATTTAAGTATTCACAGATTTGGCCATGTTGAGAATTAAATATGCTAGCAAGTGACCTGTATGTAAAGCCTGAGTGATTTCTGCTTAGAAAAACCTTAAACTTTCATATGAAGATGCGTTTGTACAGGTTGGGACTAAACTAATCTCTGATGGGAAGCTTCATCAATATTATAAAAGAAAGCTGGCCATGATAGAGTTGGGGTATTTGAAACAATTCTAATCAATAATACAGTTCCATTTATTCTTTTCCTATGGAGAAGAAATTTCACATAATTGGTTTGGAGAATCAATGGATTTGTTTTGGATTATGGATTTTTAACTCCGTTAGTTAACTTCACATTTCAGAGTCCATAGTTCTTTAAGGTAAAAAATTCACTTTGACTTTAGTTTAGTCAACATTTACTGCTCCTTTCAATACATATTGATGTATGCTGCAAGCAAAGCCAATACCCTACTAATGTGCATTTGAAGATCATCAAATAAACCAACCATGGGCTCATGAGAGAATCACAGGAAACCACAAGAGCCTCTGTTGAATTCTCAGCACAACAGCTGAAATGAATATTCACAAATATTCAGTATTAATCAAGTTTTCTAGTTTAACCCATCAAATTTTTGAATGAGAAAGCTTGAAGCAGAATTTACATTTGCGTCCTTTAAGCTTGTTGGCAGGTCTTGATTGTTTTGATTTTTGCAGGCTTCCATTTAAATTCCATAAACTGTCAACTCTTAAATAGTATTATGACTGCATGTTACCTATCAAATGCTGACAGGTGCTAAATACTATTCCATTTGTTTATTAAATGCCATACAATCAACATCTGTCAACTGTTCAATATTATTTAAAATTAAATACTACCCCATGTTAGCAAGAAAACGCTATCAGATATGATTTATTGTTTTCATACTATTTATAAGGAACCTTTATTCATTAAAAGCTCATCAGGGATTTTCCAATCAGGAACCAAACTATACATTTAGGATCAGATCTGTGATTGCTCCCTTAACTTTTTAAAAATTTAAATGTCATTATGGAGGGAGCTGCTGATTTGGCAGGGGAACCAACTTGGAAGATAATGGTTCAAACCTGTTCCCGGCACTATTTTCTTGATAGTTTCAGGAGGGTAGCCTTGTTGGTCTGTGGTAGAAGAGCAAGATTTGGGTCCATTAGCACCTTACAGACCAACTCGATTTCCAGTGTATGAGCTTTCAAGAGTCAGTGCTCCCTTCATCAGTGACGTCTGGAAATCGAGTTGGTCTTTAAGGTGCTACTGGACCCAAATCTTGCTTTTCAGTTTTCTCGATATATATAATACTTCCCAAGCTTTTGTTTGTTTCACAAAAGAATACTACAAAATTCAGGCCCAGTAGCAATTTAAAGGTGCTACTGGACTTGAATCTTGTTCTTCTGCAACAGACCAACACAGCTACTCACTTGAAACTATCTTAAAGGAATACTGCAGGCACCTGAATCATAATTTTTCATCTTGTGAAGAAAACACAAGCTTGGGCTGATTTATATTTCAGAAAAGGAAAAGTGTTTTCTATAGAAAGGTGTTAAACACCTTCACCTACTGCACTATTCCCCTAATTAAGTTAGGGGGCAGTCATCTGTCCCCTCCTCCCAATCAGAGATCAATCACAGATGTCTTGAAATAACATACAGTTTGGTACCAAGAATATAGCTGAAAGACGGATTTTCCCAACTATGCAAAGTCACATGTTACATATTCTGCAACACATTAATAACATAACAGTATTTGATTTATATACCACCCTTTAGGACAACTTAACACCCACTCAGAGCAGTTTACAAAGTGTGTTAATATTGGTTGGTTGTTGTGGATTTTCTGGGCTGTATAGCCATGGTCTTGGCATTGTAGTTCCTGACGTTTCGCCAGCAGCTGTGACTGGCATCTTCAGAGGTCTAGCACCAAAAGACAGAGATCTCTCAGTGTCACAGTGTGGAAAAGATGTAGGTCATTTGTATCTACTCAGGAGGGGTGGGGTTGAGCTGAGTCATCCTGTAAGAGTTTCCCAGGGTGTGGAATGCTAATGGAGGGAGGCTTCACTGTATCCTGAGAAGGTTCTTTTGCATATGGATTGGTGCTTGATATGCTAATCTTCTCTGCAGGGCTATTGTCGGGTATAGAGTATTTTGTTAGCCTGGTGTTTTTCAGGACTGGAAACCATGCTGTATTCATTCTTAAGGTCTCTTCTTTCCTGTTGAAATTTTGCTTATGCTTATGAATTTCAATGGCTTCCCTACGCAATCTGACGAAGTAGTTGGAAGTGTTGTCCAGTATTTTAGTGTTCTGGAATAGGATACTATGTCCTGTTTGAGTCGGGCTATGTTCAGCCACTGATGATTTTTCCGGATGACCAAGTCTGCAGTGTCTTTCATGTTCTTTTATTCTTGTTTGGATGCTACGCTGTGTGATCCTGATGTAAACTTGTCCACAGCTGCAGGGTATGCGGTATACTCCTGCAGAGGTGAGGGGGTCTCTGCTGTCTTTTGCTGATTGTAGCATCTGTTGTATTTTTCTGGTGGGTCTGAATACTGCTTGAAGGTTGTGCTTTTACATAAGCTTCCCCATCTGATCAGTGATTCCTTTGATATATGGCAAAAACACTTTTCCTGTAGGAGACTGTTTTTCCTTGGTTGTTTGATTTATCCTTGGTTTAATTTATCTTCTGATTTCATTTCTGGAGTAGCCATTTGCTTGAAGTGTGTGGTTTAGATGATTAGTTTCCTCATTGAGAAAGTCGTTCTCTGGCCGTGAAAGCCTTCAACAATACATTGTGTTAATATTATCCTCATGACAATCACCCTGTGCAAACAGTCACTGCAACAGAACATGCAAACAGTCACTGGTTCAAATGGCAATCAAGTGCATCAACAGAATTCTGTGTGATTTAGTCAGCACCAATGAAAAAGTGGCCATTTTTTTGGCCCACTTGCTGTTATGTATGAACAGAAAATACATGTTTTCCCCCAGTTTGACCAGTGTTCATAGCATTTTACCAGCTGTGTGTGGTTGAGGAAGAGTTTCCAAGCAGTAAATTATAGGGTGAGAAAACAGATAGTCCTACATGTCTCCACAACAAAATGAAAGACTTAATCAAAGGGAATGTTTTGATGTTTCTATTCTAAACCAGAGCAGGGCATGTGATGCATTATAGAAAAGGGAATGACTTTTCTCAACCTTATTTGATTTTGTGAAAGATCTTTCAATGTAGTATAGATATTTAACCAGAGAACACCACAAAGCCAACCTAGAATGATCAAAAAGATAACACACAACTCTGTATCTCGCTATCTAGGTCCCCACAGGACACAGTAGAAATCTTAGATTGCTGCCTGACATCTGTGGTGAAATAGCTGAAAAACAACAAATTGAAATTGAACCAAGACAAGACTGAAGTGATGTTTGTTGGGAAGGCAGAGATCTTGAAAGACATTGTACTTCACACTTTTGATAGAGTTTGTCTGACCCTTGCAGACTCGGTTAAGAGCCTAGGGGTTATACTGGATCCAGCACTGCTACTAGAAAAACAAGTTAAGGCAGCTGCAAAAAAATGCGTACTACAATCTCACTCTAGCTGGGAAGATGGCTTCTTACCTCAACACGGCTGACCTGGCCATCTGGAGCCATGCTATAGTAACATCAAAACTTGACTATTGTAATTCACTATACATTGGTCTCACATCTAAGTTAACTAGGAGGCTCCAATTGGTGCAAAATGCTGCAGCTCGACTGTTAGCAGAAGTGAGCAGGAGCACAAAAATCACTCCCATCCTACAGTCACTCCATTGGCTACTTACCAGTTACTGTGCTCAATTTAAGGTATTGTTTATTACATACAAAGCTCTTCATGGCCTTCATGGCATATCTACGAAACCACCTCCCTCCCTATGTCCCTCAATGGCAGCTTCGTTCATCTGAACAGGTTCTCTTGCAGGTGCCAGCCAGCACATGGGTGAAATCAACAGCAGCCTGCACATGGGCTTTCTCTATGGTGGCCCCTGCCCTGTAGAACGGCCTGCCTGAGGAGGTCAGAAGAGCGCCCACTCTCCTGGCTTTCTGCAAACAATGCAAAACCAAATTATTCAAAATAGAAGGGAAGTTTTGTAGGGAGGGGGATCTCAGATGCTTAGCTAATGAGTTAGGGACCATAGACTTCACCACTGTGTTGCCTTGCATATTATTTGTTGTAGAGATGGGCACAAACTGGAAAAAACCTGAACCATGCGGTTTGTGGTTCATCAAATTTCACGAACCATGAACTTTCATGAACCTGCCCCTGGTTTGCAAACTGGTTCATTTGGTTCATGAAAACATCACATCTGGGTCAGAAAATCATCACTTCCATGTCAGCAGAAGGTCACTTCCATGTCAGCAGAAGGTCACTTCTGTGTCAGCAGAAGGTCTGCAGGAAGTCCATCTCCTGTTGCCTAGGAAACTGTTTGATTGGCACCAGGCTGTCTGCAGTCACAAGCCAAAAAACGAACCAAATGAACCAGCCTAAAGTTCATGGCGGTTCATCAGAAATGGGATCTGATGAACCACGGTTCGCGAACCACAAACCGGTCTGGTTCGTGCTTAATTTGGGTTTTTATTTTGGTTCGTGCCCATCTCTAATTTGTTGCTTGGAATATGTACTCCTATATACTACATGTGCTTCATGTTATATGATGTCAGTCCTAGAACTGATTATGTTCTGTTTCAGGAATTCTTCAACTTTGTATTGGATCTTTGCTAATGCTATATCTTTGTAAAATCTGACGACATTGTTTATAGAAATGTCCTTGACACTGTATGGAAATGTCCTTAATACTGATTGTACTAATCTCATACTATATAATCCGCCTTGAGTCTCAGTGAGAAAGGTGAACTATAAATGCCATAAATAATAAAAGGGTCAGATCCCTCTTAATATAAACATTTTGCAGTTGAGTTCTAAATTTACACTTTGTGAACAACAACCCTCCTAGAAAATTCTTTTATAAAAAAGTCATATTACTAGCTTTAGTTGTATTATAGGAATGTGAAGAATTTCATTCATTTGCTGTTTTAACTCAAATGTTGATTATAGAGTGGATTCTTGTAATGAATTGTAGTTGCAAATCATATTTGATCATGTTTGCACAGAAATATCAGACTTCAGTATGGATGCCTGGGATTAATTAATACTCCCCCCACACCTGCCTCCTCCCCACAAAAAATGACATCTGCTGAATGATCATTCATTTGTTATGCTGATGACTGGGCACATTGACTGAATGACTGAATGTTTGCACTTTAGAAGATAAGAAATGCTTGAGGCTGTTCTGCAAAGAGAAAGAATTCATTCAAAAATTGTAAGCATTAGGTTAAAAGGAAAGCATTTTATAGTCAGCTTGGGATATTCTATCTTCTGAATAATCGGCTGCAAACTTTTTTGATGTAAATTAGTCATCAGGAGAGTGATAAACACATAGAAACCTAGAACAGGCATGGAAAGGAAAAAATGTTTTAGTTGTCTACCGTTTGTTGAAACAGCTGAACTAACTTTTTATTTTTAAAATAATTTAGACTCAAAGAAATTGAACTTTCTTAGAAGCATAAAAGAAATATTAAATATACAGGTTTATGTATCTCTATTGCATTGTCTAGTTTGGCCACCCAAGATTGGACTAGTCTATTTATAGTGTAATCCTATCATATCTTGTCTTTTTCCCTTTTTTATCATCATAACATGGAGGTAGGGCCATTTTGATTGTCAAACCATACAGGAAAAGTTAAACATCTTCTTTCCCCTTGCCTCATCTGCACTTAGTTGGGAGAACTGAACATTTTTTAAATAAGAGAAATTCCTTCTCCCAAAATGCTGAAGTCTTTAAGTAACATTATGCTCCTGTAATTAGATTCATAATTAGATCTTCCTAGTACTTGTAAAATGCTAATATCAAGCATAGCCACAGTCACAATTTGGCCTATAGCCAAAAAATCACTCTCTCATGCAACATTTTAAAAACACTGATGTCCCTGAAACTCATTCAGTTCAACCCAAAGAGAGGGCAGATTCCTTCAGTTTTGGGGGGAAGTGAATTCTCAGAAGCCTTCCATTTCTCTATATACAGAGGAGATTAAGATTTTCTACTTTGACCATTGTGTAGAAAAAAGAAAATTTGGCAGTCATTTTATGGAGGAAAATATACAACATTGGCTTCCTCTTCTAATTAATTTTGACAAGTACAAGGGGCTTTGATAGTGTTCTATTTCTATCCCCTCTATTTTCCTTTACAATTAGAAGAAGTTCAAGTGGGGGACTTACAAGGACTTGTGGTAGGCATCTCATGTTCCCTTCCTGCACCATATTCTTTTCCCCTTCATTGCCCCCATAACCACTCCCCTTTTCCTGTTTCCTTTTCTCCTTCCGACTCGCTTTTATCCGTCCCCTTATTTTCACCTTTCCCCCTGCCACCTCAAGCAGCCTCTCCCCTATGGCCTAGTTGCATGGTTGGGAGCCTGCAAAGCCTTTTCCCTGTATCTCCTTCCTCACTCAATTTCCTCTTTCCCACCTCCGGGCAGCCCATGCTTACCTTTCCCCGTCTTTCTCTCTTTCAGACTTATTAAACAATTTACCTTGTATCTGCCCCCCATCTCTATCTATATTTTCCAACTTACTAAATTTATATACTGCCTTTCTCCACAGTGGGGACCCAAAGTGGCTTACAACATTCTCCTTGCCTCCATAGTATCCTCATAACAACTCTGAGAAGTAGGTAAGGCTGAGTGTGTGTGATGATCAAAATTATTCCATCAGCTTCCACAGCTCAAACCTCTCTGGATTCCTCCTGGACCTCTAGAACTCATTAATGTGTGTACCCTTCACCCCACATGTGGGGGTTCTGGCCTTCCACAGCTGCAAACTCAGGCACCATAGGATTGAACTTTCCATAAACTTTATGCCATGATTAGTGCAAAGCTGATGAAAACAAACTATAGTTTTCACATTGCAAGATATCAATTATGCATAAAGTACCATCAGTGCACATGCATCAACACAAACATTTGAGAAAGAACGCTCAGAAAATGACCCCCTCTCAACCATCATCAAGGATGTTCTTAAATACTATGCTGACTTAAACCTGAACTTACCTATTGCTGCAAATGTGGCAAAGGTAGAAATGGGTCACTATAGCATTAATCAGAAAGACCTTAAGAATGTATTATTTATTAACTTATTTATACACACCTGTACTTATACAAGTGTGACCAAAACTAGATTAAGATTCTGCTTTAGCTGCTAGAGGATGAAAAGCTGTTTATGTCATCTAAACCAGCTTTCAATTATCAATGTTAAAAAGAGACAGAGAATTGGGAAGCTTTAACTTTGTCTTGTTTCTTTGATTTAAAAAAAAACATTTTCAGTATTTAATTCAATTGCTAAACCTTTACAAGCCAACCTTTCACCTCCTGATCTTCCACAAATATTCAAAATACAAAACGTAATGCTTAACTGAAATGACCTGAAACAGTCAATTTACTGTGTGAGCATCATTCCAGTGTGCTTGTTTAATGAAAATAGCAGTGTGAATTCCATACAGTATAAACGTGCTGTTCATTTTCACCTGATCACCATTTCAGTCTTACAAAAATAGTTTGATTTCAAGGTCAGAACTTACACTTTGACTTCCAAGTAAGGAGAGCTGTTTGGAAATGGTATCTTTTAAATGGAGATACGTGTTTTTTATTTCACTAGTAAAAACTGAGGAGATGGTATTTCTCATTATGCAGCAGTACACTCATTAAATACTTAATTAATCCATTAATTAATCCAAATTAAATAGATCAGCAAAATATTTTTTTTTTATTATTCTATTCTGAACAGAATAATGACTGAATTCCTGTTTATAGGAACACCTTTTTTAATTGGCTTACCACCACGACAGTAAAGTGCTCCTGATAGCTCTTCCATGTACCAGGATCACTGATTGGTTGTTACTGTCAGAATGGTGAATGATTACCTTGCAATGATCAGACCATCATTGATTCAATAATGTGCCCAGTTAGCAATGTCTTGCTGTGCTAAAAATACCATTGGTATCAGATAGCGACTGGTGATTAATAGAAGAAGAAACTGAAAGGAGACATTGAGATCAATATGTGGAAAGTATGGTGGGGTAGCTCTGGAGAAAAGTGAGAACAATAGAGAATGGTATGAGGGAATGATATATGGAGTAAGGCAGTTCATACATAATAAAGACAGTCTGGACAGAAGTATACTGCCTCTAAACACTACACGGTTGTCCATATGTTTGAAAAATAACTTCTCTAAGAGACATAATACATATGACTATCAAATGATGGATATCAACTATTTCCATCAGATTCTGCTTGTAAACATTCCTGTGACATTTTGTGGTTAATGTTGCATGACACAACGATTTGGGGGGATGTGATATACTGCAGTAGTAAGCTGTATTAAACTCATTCAAAATGTGTTTCTCTTTCTGTTTTGTTATCAAATATCCATGCATATACATGTGATGAAAAATAGTAATTGAAGAATAGTAATGGAGATGAGGCAGTAGATCAGATTTTTTTTTTTAAAGGCAAATGTCTGGCAAAGGACATGAGTAGAGGCAAAGGACATGAGTAGAAGAAAAGCTATAAACTTATGATTGAATTAACTTGATAGTTCCCGATAGCTACAGTTAGTTCTGGATAGTTGAAAAAAATATTAATAGATGCATCAAATGAAGTTATAAATCAGGCTTTAAAATGACTAGAAGAATTTTTAAATAATATTTGCAATTTGATACATTAAAATAGTGTGTACCTAAAGGTAGGTTGATTTGATTGATTGATTGATTGATTGATTGATTGATTGATTGATTGATTGATTGATTCCCCACTTTTCTCTTCAATTGGGACCCAGTGTAGCTCACAACTTCATGATCTCCTTCTCTCTTTTATCCTCACTACGAAAATCCTGTGCGGGAGATCAGGCTGAGACAGAGTGACTGGTCCAAGGTCACCCAGTGAGCTTCCATAGCAGATTGGGGATTTAAACTCAGGTCTCTCAGGCCCTAATCCAACACTCTGACCACTACTCCATGCTGTAACAGCTGCAATAAATGCTTGTTTCTTGTTTGAGGTACTACTATACAGCTTCTCTTCCTTTATCTACCCTATGCATTTCTGTTCAGAATTCTGCTGTCCCATTACCCACCCAGCACAGTGCTTTGATTATGGTGCTCCTAGTCACAATTCATTCCACTTACTCCTATTATCTTTTAGTATCCAATTTAAAGTTTTGTTTCTTACTTTTAAACCGTTGAATAGCCAGGACCTTCTGTTGTCTCTGAGCTTTTATTACATGCAATCTCTGGCTCTTTCCTTTCCCACTTTTCCCTCTTTTAAGTCTTCAGATATCTTGCTCTCTCATCTGTGTATTTTTCTTTTAGTATCTGCAAATACTTGGTTTGTGCTTCCTGTGAATAATTGTCATTCTTCCTTACTTGCTTTTTCTTTAAAATGAAATCTCCTTTAAACACATTTGTTCTTGTTGACACACAGGGAAGCAGAAAGGTGGCTTAACCTTTTTATTCTTACATCATTTCACAATAAAAACTGTTTTTATTTATTTATTTAAAACATTTCTATGCAACTTTTTATGCAAACAGGGTCTCCAAGGAGTGAACATGAAAACATTACAACAATAAAAGATTTAAGACATTAAAATACATTTTAAGGTATATGTAAAATATTTAAACAATTCAGTAAAAATGTATAAACATAAAAACACACATAACAACACAAGCTGGGAAGAGGACCAATAACAGTTATTGGGGGTATGCCAAACAAAACAATAATAGAGAAAGACACACAAACCTCCCTGGGAAGGGAGTTCCAAAGTTTTGGCACAATGACTATTAACACTGTTCCTTGCCAACCAGCTACTCTCAGATGGTAGAGGCATCCAAAGCAAGGCCTTTGAAGAGGATGAGAGTGGATGGGTAGGTTCTTATGGGAGAAGATGGTCCAGATATGCTGGCCCCGACCCATATAGGGCTTTTGTAGTCAATATACCTGCTCCTTGAATTGAGCTCAGAAGCAAATTGGAAGCCAATACAGATGGAACAAAACTGAAGTGATATGGTCTTTACAACCTAGTCCATTCAACATTTTGGCGACGGTGTTCTGTACCAACTGTAGCTTGGACAGACTTCAAGGACAGCCTTACATAGAACACAATGCAGTAATCCAATAAAGCTGCAACCAAGACATGAACAACAGTGGTGAGACCTTTCCCAAATAGAAAGGGCCACAGCTGGCACCATCTGAAATGGGTGAAAGACATCCCTAGAAAGGCATCCCACTGCCTTCTGTTTATCCAACAGGAGGTCCAATCATCCCCAAGCTAGGAATCTCCTCCTTAAGGGAAGTGGAATTCTATCCAGAACTGAAGATATTCCAATTCCTGGGTCAAACTCCCCACCACCACCAATAGTACCTCCATTGGGGGGGCGACTAAGTTTTAGTTTGTTAGTCCTCATCCATTCCAAAACTGCCTCCAGGTACCTTGTCACAGTTTCCACAGTCTCCCTAGTATCTGCCAGAAACACAAGAAAGAGCTAAATGTTGTCTGCATTTTGGCGGCCACTCAGCCAAAATCTCCAGATGGCTCTCAGAAGCTTTATATAGATGTTGAAAATAAATATTGAAAAGCATGGGGTACATATATAGATGGAATCACGTGCAGGACACTGTAGGCTATTAACACCACCACCGCTAAAAGTTTGTGGCAAGCTTTAGAGGGAAAGTACAGCCACAAAAAAGGAAGCCAAGTCCAATTTCTAAGGAGACGGCTATACAACTCTAGACTTCGCGAAGGGGGGGGGGATATGGAAACTCACCTGGATAATGTCTTTGGTTAATGATCTCAGAGCAGCAGGGATGGTAGTACCGGACAGCGAAGTGACTGCCACGATTTTTAATAGTCTTTCAGAATCTTATGCCAACCACATCTCAGCCCTTGAGACAAAAGGAGAGGTGGGACTTTCTTACATCGTCAGTTGCTTGTGTGATGCGGCACTAAGGAGATCCATCCGCCAAACATCACAGGGGATGCAAGCCCTGAAAGTTACGGATAGACAAAAGGCTGTAGTGTGTGACTTTTGCCACACAAGGGGGAATTATGCAAAATACTGTAGAGCTCGCCAGATGCAAAGGGAATCCACTGAGCACATGACCCCCAGAGGCCATAGAGAGACAAGTGGATCTGATGGGAAGAGAAGGGGAGGCTTGCATGGAACAAAGACAATTCCTCCTAAGAGTTTTGCCTGCATGGTTTCAGATGATAATTTTAATGTGAAAAACTTATGGCTACTGGACAGTGGGGCAACAGTCCACCTTTCTCACAATAAGGCTTACTTTGAAAGCTTGTATGAAGGCTATAAATGCAGTATGACCCTTGCTGGTGGGTCTGCATTGAAGGTCGAAGGGAGTGGAACAGCAAAAATAAGAGTTTTGGATGTTCATGGAGAAATAGTGGAAATAGCTGTGGAAAATTGTATGTATGCCCCTAAAGCTGACTAGAATATTGTGTCTCTTGGAAGGATGTTGAAGTCTGGAATTGAATTTTCAGTGAAAGGAGATGCCTTCTGCATTTATAATCCTAAGATTGATGTTGAGATTTTGGTACAAAAGATGGATGAATGCTTTTACTTAAAGGACTTTGGTCTACCAGTATATCAAGCCAAATTAAATGAATGCCAGCACACTGTCTCTCCACCTGGCACTGCAGGTTAGGTCATAGAAATATTGACTCTCTTCAAAAATCGTTGAAAGTTTGTGGAATTGAAGTAGTTGATTGTGGTCTTTTGAAAAATGGGTGTTCAGTTTGTGCTAAGGCAAAGGGGACTGCCCCCAAATACAGCAGGAAACAAAGGAAACCAGTTGAAAAGCCAATGCAGAAAGTGTATTCAGATGTGATTGGACCAATTAAGACTTCTCTTGGAGGACATAAATATGTTGTAAGTTTTCTGGATGCTGCAACAAGATATGCATTTGTCAATGTACTGAAACCTAGGAGTCAAGTGCTGGATAAGTTCAGAAACTATGTAGCCATCATGAGAAATAAATTTAACAAAGCTCCAGAGGTGTTGTTCACTGACAACAGAACTGAAAATTGTGGCAGTGAATTCCAAAGGTTCCTAGAGGAGGAAGGAATAATGCATGAGCCAAGTGTCGCTTACTCTCCTCAACAGAATGATGTTGCTGAGCAATTTAATAGAAGCCTACTGGAAATGGTTATTTGCTTGCTGGGCAGAGGCTGTAACTACAGCTGCCTATCGCTACAATAGAGTGCCATCAAAGGCTACAGGAAAAACTCCATTTGAGATGTGGTTTGGAAGAAAGGCAGGACTCAAACATCTTAGAATTTTTGGGGCTAAGGCATATGCACATGTACCCAAGAAGAAAAGGGGAAAGCTTGACCCCAAGGCAGAACTGGGAATTCTTGTTGGGTATGCACCCAGTGGAAAGGGATTTAAAATCATGAATTGTGAAAAATTCTCAGTTAAAATAAGCAACGTGATTCACTTTGATGAAAGTGACACTTTCCAAGCTCCTGAGAAGGACTCCACGGTGGAAGCCAGCCTAGAAGCTGAAGACGTCTCTTTTACTGGTTTGGCTACAAGGCCACCTGCCCAGGATGCCAACCCACAGGAGGAGCACCAAGAAGAGGCTCCACTATCAGAAGGGGAGGCTGGAACCCTGTGATCAGAAGCAGGAGCAGGAAAGGCCAGGCCAGAGGAGACTGAGACCACTATGAGACGTTCACAAAGAGTCAACAAAAGAGTACCACCATAAAGATTTGAATTCTGTGCAAGTGTGTAACCTGTGTGTGAACCCTCAAGCTGGAAGGAGATGACAGAAATGCCTACCCATGAGAGAATCAAATGGATGGAAGCTGCACATGAATCCTTACAAAGCTATCAAACATGGACACTCACTGAGTTGCCACCTGGAAGGAAGGCTATCGGATAAAAATGGGTGTTCAAGGTGAAATACAACGCTGATGGACGCATTGATAAATATAAAGCTTTCCTAGTGGCCAAAGGATTTACACAGCAACCTCGGACTGACTTCAGTGAAACCTTTGCACCTGTCATGAAGTACACATCAATCAGGACCTTGCTAAGCATAGCAGCATCAAGAGGGATGTACGCTGAGCATCTAGATATCAAAACTGCATTTCTCAATGGAGACTAAACTGAGGAGATTTATATGACTCAGCCAGACGGATTCAAAAAGAAAGGAAAAGAGAACTTTGTATGTAAACTCAACAAAAGTCTCTATGGTTTGCACCAAGCTGCGAGATCATGGAATGAAAAGCTGTCTGAACTACTGAAGAAACAAGGATTTCAACAAGGAAAGGCAGAGCCTTGTCTGTTCTCAAGACTAAAGAATGGACAGTTTGAGTATGTTCTTGTGTTTGTGGATTACTTGATCCTGTGCTGTGAGAACAGAGAGCATGAAAATGAAATTGCTGAGAAACTAAACAAAGATGTGAGAGTGAAACAATTCAGAGAATTAAAACATTACCTCAAGATACAAATCGAGAGAACAGAAAATGGGAGTTTCCTCCTAAACCAGAATCGCAAAATCTAAGATCTTGCAGAATTTCTGGGAATGGAAGATGCCAAAGGGGTAAGCACACTGATTGAACCCACTTATCTCAAACTTACAGATGGAATGCTACTTGAAAGTAATAAGCAATACAGAGAAGTGATTGGCAAACTTCTCTACCTGAGTACAGTGTCAAGACCTGACATATCTGCAGCAGTTGGAATCCTATGCAGAAAGACAAATTCACCCAACCACCATGACATGAATGCTGTCAAAAGACTTACCAGATTCTCTCATAGGAACAGCTGACCTGAAACTAAAGATTTCAGCCTGTGACAACCTAAGGCTGGTTGGATAAATGGACGCTAATTGAGGTGAAAATCAAGCTGACTACAAATCAACCAGTGGATATCTATTCTTCCATGGAAAAAGCCTGATCAGCTGGACAAGCCAGAAACAAACTTTAATTGCCAGGTCTACCACAGAGGGTGAATACATGTCTGTTGCATGAGCCTGTGATGAACTTGAATGGATCATCAACTTACTGAAAGACTTTGGCGTAGATGAACCTAAACTAATAACTCTATTTGAAGACAACCAAGCTTGAATTGCTTTATCCAAGAGTGACAGCATAAAGTCAAGAAGCAAGCACATCGCTGTCAGATATCACTCTGTTTGAGAGATGCAGCAACAAGGAATAATTGATCTCAAGTACTGCCCTTCAGAAGAAATGGTTGTTGACATTCTCACCAAACCACTCGTGAAAGTGAAGTTCGAGTACCCGCGAGAGAAGATTAACTTTCATGACTTCAGCTACTGACACTTGAGAAGGGGTTGTTGGGATTTTTACAAGTGTCATTCTCTTCAGTCATAAAAGAGTTAATTTGTTTGCGTTTATCTATAGACCACTAGTTTGCATAAGACCAGTTATATGTCGAGTTGTTCTTCCTGCCAGGGTAAAAGGGGAGTTGCATGTTTAATCAACAGATCTAGGATTGATTATTGGCTGACCAGGTTTATTGAGGGGCAATTGGCATTCTTTCCTTTACTCAGGATGCCATTGCTCTCCGGTTAGTTAGACCATTATCTTTAGGATGTAAGGATGTAGGAACTAAGTTAGCTCTTCTTTATCTTATCTCCAATGTACCCTTTATTATTTTTTCTATATGTAGTAAACATTTATTTTAGAAGCTGAACACACATGTATATTGTGGTTCTTTATCTGCTGTGCAAATTTTCTACTCTGCAACAATACTTATCCAACACATATTCTTTTGAAAATAACAGCCAATTGCTTGCACGCTGATAGTTTTGTGTAATTTCAAAATCAGGGAAGGAATGCCTGATCTGCTAGAAGTGAGAGGGGAGCAGAAGCTCCAGCTTTTTCCTAGCTGCAGAGAGAAAGCACCCTAGTGCTTTTCAATCGCCTCAGTAAACCAATAGCAGTAATTTTTATAGCTTATTTAACATGTGTGTAATATTGGGAACAATTAATAGCATAGTTAGAGCGATAGTTTAAATAGTTACTGTTAATAGAAAATGCAGGCTGTCTTGTTGAAATCCCCTTATCTCGATATCATAAGCCCTAATGGTTGTCACCTTGTACTACTGTAATCAGTGACAGCATCTCCTAAAAGTTAATGAGCTGTAACACAGTGAAAGGAACACAGTTTCCAAAGAAGGAACTCACATTCATCAGTACAGTTGTAGCTATCTCCACAGAAGGTAGATGTGGCACAGAATAGCCTTAAGTATGCTAAAGTTTAGATTGATGAAGTATGGGTACTTATGAAACTGGAAAATAACAGATGTATTAGCTTATGCAGTTGTTAAGTTGGTTAAGTACATTTCTGCTAGGGAAGACTTTTTTCTTTTTCTTTTTTTTTTACTCCTGTTGATTCACCACAAAAATCTCTATTTTAATTTTGCTCCTTGTGGAAATCAAACATATGATTTCTGCTTGCCATTTTCTGTCTTGTTTTTCAGAGCTCTCTCTCTCTGTCTCTTTCTCTCTCACACACACCACACAGACACACAGAGTGTATGCATTTTTCAAATATTATTTATATATGAATAAATCAGCATCAATATATCTAATTTTCGGTGCCATTTAAGTATGTGGATACTTAAATCCAGCGATTGGAGCTGTGAATGGACAGCCATTTACAGTCTTGTTTTTTCAGAAGCCAGTAGAGAGCCAGTTTAGTGTAATGGTTAAGAGCGACAGGACTCTAATCTGGGAAACCAGGCTTGATTCCCCACTCCTCCCCTTGAAGCCAGTTGGTGACCTTGGGTTAGTCACAGCTCTCCGGAGCTCTCTCAGCCCCACCCACCTCACAGGGTGATTGTTGTGGAGATAATAATATCATACGTTGTAAACGTGGGTTTTAAGTTGTCCTGAATGATGGTATATAAATTGAATGTTCTTATTATGTTAGTATTATCCCCAAGCTGATGTGTGTCTGCGTGGAGCACAGTTTGGCTCAGTGGAGAACTCATAAAAGAAGTAACACACATAGTAACATGTAGAGCAACCCTTAGATTCAAGGTATCAAGTAAGAGGAAAGGTGCTTAACCTTTCCACCCCTCACAACTTCAAAGCATAACCAACCTGCCATGGCATTATTAGCCCTCTAAAAAAGGCCCATTTGTTTCCCTCCAAACGGCTAACCACATAATAGGGGGGTTGATTTGGCCCCAATATAAATTGGGACCCTGCATAATTGTAACTGCCTTTTAAAAGTTACTAGGAAGAACCAGCTTTCACACACATTGAATAATGCACTTTCAATCCACTTTCAATGCGTTTTGAAATTGGGTTTTACTGTGTGAAATGGGAAAATCCACTTCCAAACAACTGCTAACGTCATGGACCTCCCAGTGTATCATTTGCAATGACTCCTACAATGACCAAATAACAGTAATAATTTCTTTTAAAAATGCATCTGCCACCTTTCCATGTACTCGATGTGGGTAATAATTATGTGGCTAGTTATATTCATGTGGCTAATAATTAATGGTAAAGCAAGAATATAAGGCGTTAATTAAATGTTCAAGCCCCAATATTAAAGTACAAAATAAAAACAGTGACATCAATTTTCTTGCCTAGCTTATAAAAACCAACCTTTACAAGTGAAGTGTTAAAGCTTGTCTCGTTATCATATATTTAACAGCCAGCTGGCCCTGATAAGATAATGGAAAAGATGGTTTTGCAAACCTTGAGGAATCCCCAGGATTTCAGAAAAATCTGAACAGTTGGAAAACATTGACGGGGGCTTTAAATTTACCCCAACTACATTACCTTTTTCTGTGCTTGTGTAGCCACCATCTTTATGACCATCAAAGGGCCAATAAACAGCAGCAGGAGGAAGAGGAGGGCTGGGTACTGGGCAACTATGGGTGGCCTGATGACTTTTAAAAGGGTTAGCCAGGGGGTGGATTGCCACTGTTACTGTTAAGGCAGCAAAAATTGAGTTGGTTAGTGGTGAGCCATGGGGAGGAAGGGAGCTGCAAGGGTCATGCAGCCACCTATATTGAGGCAGTGAACATGTAATTGGGTGAGGGGAGCAGCCACTTCTACTGGTGACAAACCTCTGGTCAGGAGGCCTGAGGTGAAGGGAAACACTGCTGACTCCCCAACCTCCACTGAGGTGGCAAACATGAAATGGGAGGAGGGGTGGGAGAGGGAAACACCACTGTCATTATTGAGGTGAGGAAGCTGGGATCCGGCAGGTTGGGGGGAGAATCCTCCCTAAAATTTTCACATGGTGGTTAAGTGACTGGGCTGCAAAACAGCACTCTGCTAGTTCAACTTCCACTACTGCTATGAACTGTGCAGGTGGCCTTGGGTAAGCTACTCCTCTCAGCCCTAGATCCCCAGCTGTATTGTGGGGATAATAATAACATCGACTTTGTTCACCACTCTGTGTGTGGCTGTAACCTGTCCAGGAGGGCAATAGATAAGCACACCATTGTTGTTGTTGTTAAAGCTCTGGTAACTTTTGCCATGCTAACCAAGTTTTTAAAAAAACATGAGTAAGTGTGTGTTTGTTATACCTGACTCCTGTGTTCTCACCAACACATATAATCCACAGAAACTGTGGTTTCTAGTTTTAGCATTAAAGGATCCTGTGTGTAAAAATAAAAATAAAAGAAATCTACTTTGCCTCAGCTTGTTCTAGGGCAAAAAATAATGTGGAAAAATGAAAGGCCTTGCTCGGAAGTTGTGACAGCCACTGTCTCCATTCCCATGTGCCATTTGTCCAATCCACCAGACATAAAAAATATTAACTTACAAAAGAGTTGCCTTCCTTGGCTGTCTCAAGCCCTGTTCACAAGTTACAGTGAATACATCTACAAAACATCTACAGCGTACATTTGATTTTTCTCCATGTAGGTGTGGAGTAATTCCCATGTCACATTCAATGTATGTACAGCTGAACTTGTGATTTAAACCCCACATTTATCTAGGCACAGGTCCCTAGTTTCATTTGTAAAGTAAATGCATACTGGCTCTTTCTTACAAACAGGTATACACATGTACATGCAGGTTGTATGTTCACCATAATATGTGAATAGGGCTTCAGTCTTCAGCTTGGGTGGGGATGCTAGGAGCTATGTGATTTGTCTCTTAATGATTAGCCTTATCCATATTTGTGCTGAGTGTTCAGTGTACTAAATTGGATTTCAAATTAGAGATGGGCACGAACCAGAAAAAATGAGCCGTGTGATTCACTGTTCGTGAAATATGAACTTTCATTAACCTGCCCCGGTTCGCGAACCGGTTCGTTTGGTTCATGAAAACATCACATCCAGATCAGAAAATCATCACTTCCAGGTCAGCAGAAGATCACTTCCGGCCCAGCAGAAAGCCACTTCTGGGTCAGCAGAAGGTCTGCAGGAAGTCCATCCCCTGTTGCCTAGGAAACTGATTGATCAGTGCCAGGCTGTCTGCAGTGACAAATTAAAAAACGAACCAAACAAACCAGCCTAAAGTTCATGGTGGTTCATCAGAAATGGGCTCTGACGAACTGGCAGTTCACAAACCACAAACCGGTCCTGTTTGTGCCAAACTTTGGTTTGTATTTTGGTTCATGCCCATCTCTAATCAGGGGATTCAACTTGAGATAAAATAAGTATTGTAGTCAAGACAAGCTTAACTATTGACTAATTTGTGAAAATAATGTCTACCATAATATATTCAAAACTTTATTTATGTATCTACTTATTTGCTTTTATACCCCGTCTTTTCTCCCCCATGGGAACTCAAAGCAGCTTATCATTCTCCTCTCCTCCATTTTATCCTCATAACCACCACCACCGCTTTCTCTCTCACACACATATACAGTACTACAGAGGGCAATTAATGGGAGCTCCTCACAACTCTCACTCTCTCACACACACTCTGTAGATGGCAATTTAAAGGAAATTTGGTCTTTTCCTCCTCTAGCTTAGATATAGGTTAACAGCAAAACAGTAGTTTGTCTGTGACTGGCTGAAAACTCTTGCTTCCTTCCAGGTACCATGATTAGGAGTGTGGGGAAGAGCTGATGAAGGCCCTATTTAAAGACTTTCCCATTACTGTCAGTGGAGAGAGATGTTCTAGGCATGCAAAACAAGGAGCATACAGTGACCTTTCCCCAGAAACACCTATCTTTCAGGTAGGAACTTCAGTTCTGCATGGTAGAACACTCCATATCAGGGTTAGAGTGAAAAGTTCTCTAGCACATTGCCCCATTTCTTCTTTGTCCTTTCCCAGTATTTATTTTGGAATTGTGTAAAATTTCATCAAAATTTATGTTAAAATAGCTAAGTTAATAAGATCTGAAAAAAGCTCATTGGTGTCTCATTTTTCCATGCATGCAGATTTCATTCTCTTTTGTTTGTACGCTCTTTCCTTGATTTACAAGTGGAAAATATTTAAGAACAAGAAAAAATCCACTAGTTTAACTTTTCTCTATTTATTATGTTTAAAACTTCCCTTGCATTTATTAAACATTTTTTCTTAAGTGGATTTGTTGACAAAAATGCTTCATTTGGCTTCCCCTGTAGTTTCACTTTAATTGCGTTTACTAACTGTGACGGATATGTGCTTATTTCTTTCAATACATTTCCTCCCCTTCTGCGTTTTAATGCTGTGCTTTATGCTAGAGCATATTTTTCTACATTTTCATGCAACTTCAGTATTCCAAATGTCCTCTTGCACAAAGCATTTCAAAAAAGTAATCACATTAGACTGATCCTTGGCTATTGGCTTCACAAAATTAAATTTTCAGGATTAATGGATTTTATTTATTATTACCCCAGATGCATTATACTCACACTTTAGTCAAACTCTAGTGTTTTCTTGCATTGCTAAAACAAAGATACCAGTGGGTTTAAAATTGTTTTAATAATAGGACTTTGAAACTAGACCTCTCCCCATGCAAATTATTTGAGAGTGCAAAATATTAAATAAAAATGGAGCTCATTCTTATACATCATTGTTATGGTTACTTTAAAAAGTGGGCTATGATTTTTAAAAAAGCCAAACCACAATGTAAAATTTAACTGCAGAAAGCCACTAGGAAACTCAGTATAGATTAGGGCTGCAGTGCTACAGAAGACGGAAATTAAATTCTTCTCCCTATACCAGAGGTCTCCAATTTTGCTAATGCTGTAGGCTGTTCTGGAATTTTGTAAAATGGTAGTGGGCACTGTGGTGGACAGGATACTGCCCTACTCCTGAGAGGAAAACTGCCCTTAGCCATTCCAGAGCCAATAGGAGTGCTTCTCCAGTATCCAATGTCTCTTCAGGGGGAGGATGTAAAGGGAAAATTTTGTCTGTCTATCTGTCTGTCTGTTGTACACTTTTATCACAGAGACTCAAGCCAGATTGCATAATATAAAAGAAAAATAGGAATAAAAGGGGGTCTTTTCTGCCTCAGGGAGATTTGGGAACTGTGTCAGAGAAGAGGACAGACCATTTCAATTTCAAAGACTGAGATTTGGTGGAATAACACTCAAAATTGGAATATTAGGATTGAGGGATACAACTTGTTTAAAAAGGATAGGCGAGGAAGGGGGGAGGAGTAGCATTATATGTAAAGATGGTATATACGTGAGGAAATAGACGTATGAGCATGGAAGTTCAATTGAGATTATCTGGGTAAAAATTAAAGGAGTAAGAAATAATAGTGATATTAAGATGGGGGTCTGATATAGACCACCGAGCCAGGCAGAGGACTTGGATGAGACGCTCCTAGAACAAATTACAAAGTTCTCAAAGAGATGAGACACTGTGATCATGGGAGATTTCAATTACCCAGATATCTGTTGGAAGTCTAACTCTGCTAAAAAACAAGAGGTCAAATAAATTCCTGACTTGTCTTGCTGACAACTTCATTTTTCATAAAGTGGAGAGGGAAACAGGGGCTTCTGCTATCTTGGACTCGATTCTCACTAACAGGGAAGAACTGGTTGACGAGGGGAAAGTAGTGGGCACCCTGGGTAGCAGTGATCATGTAATTTTGGAATTCACAGTTTTGGGGAAGGGAAAAGCTGTACGTAGTTAGACATATAGGTTGGACTTCAGGAAAGCAAATTTTAATAAATGGAAAGTTATGCTGGGTAGAATCCCATGGTCAGAAATACTTAAGGAGAAAGGAGCTTAAGAGGTGTGGGAGTTTCCTAAAGGTGACATATTGAAGGCACAATCACAAATGATTTCTATGAGAAAGATAAATAAGAGGAGCCTTAAAAAGCCAAGGTGGCTTTATAAACAGCTTTCTAATTAGTTGAGACATAAAAGACTTATTTAGGAAATGGCAGGAGGGCCTTATAGGATGAATATAAACAATTAACCAATGCTTGTAGGGAGAGTATTAGAAAACCTAAAGGTCAATATGAGCTTAGGCTAGCAAGAAATGCTAAAAACAACAAAAAAAGGATTATTTGCTTATGTTTAAAGTAAGAAAAAGAGCAAGGGCATGGTAGGCTCTTGCAGGGACAGAAAAGTGAAATTGTAACAGGCGATGAAGAGAGGGCAGTGTCCAGGGACTGAGTCCCAGCCTCCAGACTTGTCAGGAGGGAGCAGTGGGAGGCAACCGGGAGGCAGTGGCCCTACCACCCTCCAGCCAACTGAAGTTTAATGGGCCCTTTCTGAGCCACTTGCAAATGGCAGGTAAAGGGCCCTTCCTGCACTTCACCTGGTTGGCGGGGTGGGAAGTCCCACTGCCGCTTCTTTCACCCAATGGGAGAGGGAGGAGGGAACCCCTTCCTCCCCCCTCCCATTGGGTTAAATAAGCTGTGGGGCGGGAAGTTTCTGTGTGCTTGGAATCTGAAGTGGGAAAACCGAATCTTTCTATCCCTGCACACCTCCAGCTGTGATTACTAAGAGCCACCATGGGTTTCTCAAGAACAAGTCATGTCAGACTAACCTTATCTTTTTTTTTGAGAAAGTTACTACCTTGCTGGATCAGGGGAATGCTGTTGACATAATCTCGATTTCAGTAAGGCTTCTGATAAAGTTCCACATAATATCCTTGTTGACAAGTTGGTACGATGTGGTTTGGATCCTATTACAGTTAGGAGGATCTGTACTTGACTGACAGATCACACCCAAAGTGTGCCTCATCCTCTTGGAGAATAGTGACAAGTGGAGTGCTTCAGGGATCGGTCCTGGGACTTGTTCTGTTCAACATTTTTATAAATGATATGGATGAAGGAATAGAGGGAATGCTTATTCAATTTGCAGATGATACTAAATTGGGAGTGTAGCAAATATGGTTGAAGATAGAGTCAAGATTAGACATGGGCACGAACCCAAAAAAATTAACGAACCAGTGGTTCGCAGTTCGGTGCCAACAACGATCCCGAGGTTGCAAACTGCAACAAACATTTTCCGTTGCCGAACTGGTTCACGGTTCATGGTTTGTGGGGCTCAGAACGGCCCCCGTTGCACTTAGAGAGCCCATATTCCTGGGGAGTGTTTTGCAGGCTCTCCTACAGCCATCACCCAAGTTTGGACAAGATTGCAAAAGGGATCTTTGAGTTATACCCTCTCCAATCCAAGGCCCCCAGGAAACTCCCACAAAAATCCAAGCTCAATTATACTCTCAGTCTCTCTCCCCAAAGGCTAGCAAGTGGCAAGCAAGACCTCTGTCCCACTCCACTGCTCAATGAAAATGAAACCCAGCCTGGCAGCCCACGGCTATTTATAAGCACAGGTCCCATTGAGCAATGCAGGAGGTCTGTGTTTGGCCGTCAGAGCTGCCTATCAGGGTTTGCAGGGATGAGATTGGAGTGCCCATGGCTACAAGGCACCCCCTTCCCCCTCCCTCCCCTGGGTGTCTTCTCCCAACTTGTAACCACTTTGCAGCTCCGTGGTTGAAAGGAAGACCTGCAGATCAAGGTAAGCTGGGCTTCCATTCGGATTTCCAGGGCAACAGAAGGAGCACAGACAGAGTTCAGGCATCCCCCCAGCTCCATTGCCAGGGGAATTGATTGCTGGCGCCTGACTGTCTGGCTTCCCAAACCGCAGCTGAACGCACCGAACCAGGCCTTTTCCGAACGCTGGTTCGTTGGCCGTGGACAATCACTAGCCGCCGGATCGCGATCGCACGATCACCATTTTCATGGGTTTTTGAAGTTCGTAATGCGGTTCGTGCCCATCTCTAGTCAAGATATAGGATGATCTTAATAGGCTGGAAAACTGGCTAAAACAAATGAAATGAATTTCAAGAGAGATAAATGTAAAGTTCTGCATTCAGATAGGAAAAGTCAAATGCATAATGGGGGACATTTGTCTTGGCAGTAGTATGTGCGAAAAGGATCATAAGTCAGCAGTGTGATATGGTAGCTAAAAAGGCAAATGCAGTTTGGGGCTGTATCAACAGAAGTTTAGTGTCCAGATCATGCAAAGTGATGGTATCGTTCTACTCTGCTCTGGTTAGACCTCACCTAGAGTATAATGTTCAGTTTTAGACACCACAATATAAGAAAGATATAGACAAGCTGGAGCATGTCCAGAGGAGGGCAATGAAGATGGTGATAGGTCTGGAGCCTAAGTCCTGTGAGGAAAGGAGCTCAGTATGTTTAGCCTGGAGATGATTGAGAGGTGATATAACCATTTTTAATTGCTTGAAGGGCTGTCATATAGAGGACAGTACACTGTACCCCTCTGTCAATCAGTACTCTTAAGCTGTAAGCCTGACTTTTCAAGGGGAGTAATGCCATCCAAGACAGAGGAGATCTCACATTGCTGCTTATCCTTAATCTAACCCCAGAAAACCTCTGCCAGCTTTTTCACCCTCATTCAGCTCATTAATGACTTAAAGCTCTGGCTTGAACATCAAAAGTGGCTTTTTTTTTCAAACTTGTGGAATTTTATCTTTGTCATTCATGGCTCCATTCTCTAGATTTAAGTATCCACAGATCCGGGCCACTTATATAAGATTTTTGAAAACACCAAACTTATGAAACTATTCTGAAAACACTATGCTTATCAATATTCCACAACCATCACTCTTATGTACTTTCAAATAAATTCTATTGTTGGTTAAACAAGAAAAAGGATCCCCTCTTTACCTCACAGCCACTCCTATGTGCTGATCGTTCTTACTACCATAAATAATTAATCCTCCCCATAATACTGGACAAACAGAAGTGATCTAAGGTGAAAACCTTTGGTGGCAGCAAAAACCTTTGGGGAAGGAACAATATATAGGTTACTCAAACAGGGCAAAATACCACAGGTGGGAGTTAGCAGTGTGATTCAAACCCTAAAGGGAAGGTGTTCTTCCAGTATAAGCCTGGATAAACTAGAGAACACCTGAAACTCTGTGTGGAAATAAAAGGAGTTATCATGTAGCCTTTGGGTTGGTTTCCAGAACTGCCTCAGGAAAAAGACAAGATATTTTGAGGACAGTATCTTGGGAGGTTGGAGTCTATGAATACTGTTTTTTTTTCTCTTTCACTTCTCAATCTCTCAAGGATGGGAGATTCAGGTCAAGGGTGGGAACTTACCCACCATGGGTAGGCAAATGGCAAATCTAAGTAGCCTTCAAAAAATCGTGTGACCCATCCACACCCCATTCAATAATCTACACCTCCTGGATAGTTTATGTATCTTACTAAAGAGAAACACCAAATTTCCCTTTCTATTTGTCTGAATAAAGTGTTATGCTATCTTTCTTTCTCCTTGTTTTTCTATCTCATCTCCATCATCCTTACAGGGATTTTCTGTTTCATGGAAATTTATGCTGCTGTCCTTAGGCCCTGTTCACGTACTTACTGATTTTGCATGCTAATTCCTTTACAACAAAATTAAACCTAGCTGCTTTGTAATCCCAATCAAGAATGAACAGATTTCCTCATTCATTTTTATTATTACTATATGATGCATTAAAGCTATCCTGAGTTCTACTGAGCCTGAATTTTGGTTTAACTAGGAGAATTAAAAAAAAAAACCACTAGAATTGCATTATTCACAATTTGCCAAAGTATTTAGGTTGTTCAGTCCAGTTGAAAAACTTCTCCACATTGTGCATTGATAAAGCACAGCAATACTGTGCACATGACTACATCAAGATTCGTTATATGTTGTGTTGTATGGATGGGGACATGCTCCCATGAGCATAGGGAGCCCCCTCTAATAATTGCTCCGAATCTCTTCAAGCCAACTCAGCTCTGAACCCTTCTAGTTTGTTACTGGCTGCACACTTCTGGTTTCTCACATTCTAAATTTAGACTTCTCTGAGTCAATATATAAAGGCACAGTTAGGCCTGTGTAAAAGACAGGAAAATAACCGGAGTGGAACGATAGACCCTGCAGAGATTGGTGTGATTTGGGACTCCATTCGTTTGTGGGTGTTTTGCCTCTGTACATGTACATTGTCCCTCACCTGCTGTGATAAAGTCCAGTTCTACATAGTGAAATTAGATCTCATGCTGCTAAGAACAGTTTAGTTAGGCAAGCTGTAGAGACTACTCTATAGGAGTTATCAGCCCACTTCCAAAATTACTAATTTCATTTTGAACTTAGCGATATGCCGCTGGCACATTTAATGGTCACAACTTCTGTTTCAAAGATGTTTTATCTAGCACATTAGGCCAAATTCATGCATCAGGAATTCTGGTAGTACTGCAGAGGGACCATGAAATTATGCATCATCCTCTTCCCCAAAACTTCACCTTTTCATTACACTAGGTAATTCTGACTGTGTCAGTAGTTTTAATATTAATATGCTGGAGAACAGCACGGCAATGCAAATGTTTGCACTGAAGTCAAGAAGACCATACAACAGTGGTTTTAGATTAGAAAAAGTGTCAGTGATTCATAAGAAACGAAAATAGTTTGGTTATAGACATAAAACATAAGATTGATAGAAACACTAAGATTCTAGAAACACTGTCCTGGCATTCTTTTAGGTAGAAATGAATGTTCAGATGGTGAATGATGACCCAACCAAATTGGGACAATGGGGCTTCACCATGACCTGGCAAAATTTCTCTATCATCCAGAGTAAAAATATCCTTGTAAATCAAAAGCTGATTGCCCAATAACTGTTATTTGTTGATAGCATTTTGTTTTCTATTGTCATGTTGATTTCTCTACCAGCTCATACTATATAACCTTTCTATATATATCAGGGAATGGAAGAGTTTCCCTAAGCCCATTTAAAAGCATTTATTTTCTCCCAAGAAGTTTTATTTATTTAAAATGTATATCCCATTTTTTCCTGTTTAGCCCAAGACAGTTTATAGACATGATCACAGGCCAACCAACACAATTAAAACAGAGTATAAAATTACAATATTAAAAAATTAGTATCTCAAAAGAGAAACATAACAGCAAATAAATCACCTGCCAGAAAGAATTAATTCATGTTGAGAGAAATCATGCTGAAAATAACAGTTTTCAAGGGCTTTTGACAGTCCATTAAGGTTGATGCTATTTGGTAATCCATTCTATAACACAGGAGCAGTGACTGAGATAGCTCAGGAATGCAGAATGCCCCACATGATGTGTGGGAATAAAGATGAGAAACTGCTCTGATGAGTGCTTTGTGCTGAAGTCAGTAGAGGGAGAGGTGAACCTAGATATATGTATGTCCTATGTCATGCAGGTGTCATGCTGCACCAAAAACAGGCTATAGTTACTGTCTGGTGAACATATCCAGCCCACTAACCTTGAGCGATAACTAAAGAAGGCGGTGGCGCTACCATTTATATATCAGAAACCATGATATAATGGAGGGGTTTTAGATAGGGTAGAGAAAAGTCTCAGATCTAACTACAGCTCAATATCATTGGTTTGATTTGGTGCTGGCTGCTGACTGACTTTTAATAAACAATAACAACAGTGTGCTTATATACCACCTTTCTGGACAGATTCATGCCACACTCAGAGCAATGAACAAAGTCAATGTTATTATTATTGCCATAATACAGCTGGGAAACTGGGGCTGAGAGGAGTGGCTTACCCAAGGCCACCTGAAGAGCTCATGGCCATAGTGGGAGTTGAACGAACAGAGTGCTGATTTGCAGTCCAGCCACTTAACCACTATGCCTGAGCAGCTCTGTAAATAAATTTATTTATTATTTTTTAGATTTTTATACTGCCTTTCCCTCGAACAGAGCCCAAGGTACTTTACAGCATTAAAAACAACAATAAATATTATATATTAAAACTAAAAAAAATCACTACTATTCAGGGGTTCCATAAGAATATAACTAATAGTCAAATACATACACACACAACAAAAACCATCCCACCTCTACCACTTTGAAGGGTAAACCCTGTCTTGTCATGTTTGCCTCTAGTGGCAGAAATTTGACACTGCCCCATCATGAACTATAATTGTCACAGACTCATTCCTAGCTGTGCAATTGTACTTACTACCCTCTGTGGAAGAGGAAGGGATTATGGTCCTTTTGTCATCAGAAAGGTCATTATTATTAATTTTATGTTTAAAAGTTAATAAAAATGATCAATTAAAATTTAATCCTAAAATAATACTATTGGGTCTTGGAAGCAGCTGAGAAAACTCTAAGAATGAAATGTTCTCACATAAAGGTTATTTATTGCCAGGAGAAAGCATGGCATGTGTTTATTCCTGACTAGTGAAGAGAGCATGGATTATAAATCTTCAGCTCCAGACATGAGGTTTGCAGAGCTGTAGTCCCTAAACACATCAAAAACAAGAATAGTTCATGAAGACCTAAGCTAACCCTGGCTGGACTCAGTAGGAATGCATTAATCTGCAGAGCATGTCTTCAGATAGTGTGAAATGAAGAGAAATCAGTAACGAAAACAAGCCATTTATAATACACTGTGAAAAATCACTAAAACAATAGCTTTTGGAAACCTTGCATCTGCAGAAAACCTTCTGGGCTTGAATCCAATACAAACCTGCCAGAAAATATTGATGAAAAATGTGCATTTACAATTGTAAATAAAACATGAATATGGAACCTGCTCCTAAATTCAATTTTTCCAGAAGGAAGGTAAGCCTAACTTCAAAACATGTTATTTAGTCAAAATGATTTAATTAAGACAGTGTTGTTGGCAACAAAATTACCTCTGAGCTGAACCACTGAAATGATTATTGACAAATAACATGAACATCAATTACCATAACTGTGTTTATGTGCACAGTTCTTACAGACACTTTCAATAAATTACTGTGGGACCTGTTATTATACCAAAAAAATAAAAGCCCCGCCACATATTGCTTTGAATATATCAAAGGCAATTGTCAAATGGTGCAATCCTAGCCTCATCTATATTGTGAAATTCTTTTAATTTGAAAGGCTCTTTGCAAATTCTTTTGACCCTTTCATTATCTGTTCTGTGGCATGCTTGTGAAGAATCATATATATTAAAGTTATTAGGAGAATTGCTAATCCTGACAGAAATCTAGAGATACGCATATTGGAACTGATATTTATTTACCAGAATTTAGACCTAGTAACACAGATCCCAAAACTGGATTGGGACCTTTAGACACAGTACAGAACAGAAAGGTATCATCTTTGACAACACAAACAACCTATGAAGCAGGGATGTAAGGCAAAAGGAAAACTGTATTCAGTTCCTTATAAGATACTCAAAATTCACAATGGATGCTGCTGTCCTATTGACAGAGGGAACTGCATGAGTATTTGTTTTATTTTTATTTATTTATTTCAGGTTTGTATGAGAAGGCTCAGGGCGGATAACAACATATTAAAAATACAATTAACATTTTCATGTACATTAAAAACAGCACATTTAAAACAGGATGGTGGACAGTATCCTCTAGTAATGCCTGTCCTCTGCAGGGCACTGATAGTTCAATCCTATGCAGAGTTACTTCATTCTTATCCCACTGAGATCAATTCGTTTAAACTGGTGCAACTGTTCATATGATTGCATTGTCAAGGGTATTGCAAAAATATCTGGTTCATATAAACAGTAAATGTGTTTATTATACTAAGAGAGTACAACATACAAGGATTGTACGTGGCCCGCCAATACATGTGATATGGCCTTGGCCCTCATCACAAATTTTGTAACTCAGCACAAAATGCTGGCCTCTGTGCCCCTTGAAGCAGTAAAGCAAGAGCTGAGTGGCAGTCCTTGGGCAAACTGCCAAGAGGCATTGACACCCAGGGTATCTTCTCCTTTAAAACACTAACAACAAAGCAGGGAGTTATGTTTCAGAAGGTAAACTGAGTGATATTTGAAGGGTTAAACCATTTTCCCTTCCCTGAATGTTTTCAAAGCAAATGGATATGGCATGAGCCTACACTCTGCAGTTTATCTATGGAATTTATCATACAAAAAACTAAAACGAGATCCAATCCACAAAATCACCAGGCTAACAAACGCGCTGATCAGGAATTCCTCACTTCATCCTGACATGCACAGAAAACTATGCAAGACAGAAGCACAGCCACCACGACTATATGGAGTCCCTAAAATTCATAAAGATTCAGTCCCACTCTGACCCATCGTGATTGCTATTGGTTCACCGACATATGAATTAGCTAAACATCTGGCCAATCTTCTACAGGACCACATCAGAAAAACCACATCTTACATCAAAGATTCAGCACATTTCATCAACAAAATCAGTCCTCTGAAACTCAATCCACAGGACATGCTCATCAGTTTTGATGTTGTATCCCTGTTTACTAAGGTTCCAGTAAAAGACACTATTGCACTTATTAATCAGATTTTTCCAGAGGATGTAACAGCTTTATTCCACCATTGTCTGACAACCAGTTACTTCCAATGGGATAACGAATTCTATGAACAGATGGATGGAGTGACCATGGGAAGCCCTCTCAGCCCAGTTATAGCAAACTTCTACATGGAACATTTTGAAAAAACAGCTTTAGAATCAGCACCCCACAAACCTACAGTCTGGTTCCGGTTTGTGGATGATACCTTTATCATTTGGAGCCATGGTGAGGAAGAATTGACAGAGTTTCTAATCCACCTCAACAATATCTACCGAAACATACAATTCACTGGAAAAAGAAATTGAGGGTAAACTCCCACTTCTAGATACCTGGGTCATCCGCAAAGCAAACTTTCAATTAGGTCACAAGGTCTACAGGAAACCAACTCACACGGATCGGTACTTACATAAAAACTCCAATCACCACCCACGACAAAAAAGAGGCATAATAAAAACATTAGTAGACCGTGCAAGATGGGAATGTGAACTGCACTTTCTCAATGAGGAAATGAATCATATAAACCATGCACTTCAAACAAATGGTCACTTCAGAAATGAAATCTTTCCACACCCTGGGAAACTCTTATAGGATGACTCAGAGCCAAACTAAAAGTGACGTCTTACACAGGTTGGACACTAGTCGGCTTCCCTCAAGTTTTGATGGGAAATGTAGGCATCCTGGTCTTGCAGCTGTAATGGAGATCCAAGCTGTAAAACCAGGATGCCTACATTTCCCATCAAAACTTGAGGGAAGCCGACTAGTGTCCAACCTGTGTAAGACGTCACTTGTAGTTTGGCTCTCAGCCCAAACCCACCTTCCTGAGTGAATATAAATTACCTGCTAACATCTTCTCCACACATTGACACTGAGAGATCTCTGCTTTCAGGGATAAGGTGCGGGGAGGATTTTTTCAAAGGAAGTTTTCCTTAATTTATGAAGGGAAACAACAGACCACAAGAAGGAAATGCAGAGGTTTCAGCAGAAAGGTATTTTTTTTTTTTACTGTCAAACAGATCCTGTAAGGTTATGTTTTAAAAAAACGGATTCAGACAGGATATTCTTTATGTTGATAGCCGGTGTTCTCCTACTGGACTGACATTATTTCCTTTCTATAGGAATCATTGGAGAGAAGTGTGTCTGTACTAAGAGGCACCTAGTTCATAGGTCTCAAAAACAGAACCCCTTTGTCCATTCTGTTTGAAACGTAGGGAGTCTTTAGATTAGAGGGACAACTATGTTCCGTGCAAATTTGGTGCCAATATATTTAGAAACATCTACCCATGTCTCCTGAATTGGGTTCCCAATTGAAAATAACTCATGGACTAGAATCCCAAACCAGTAATGTGCTACCCCAAAATCAGTAAACACAGAGAGAGAGAGAGAGAGAGAGAGAGAGAGAGAGAGAGAGAATCCCAAATCTGAAATTATAATGATTTTTTTCTTGGAGTACACCCGTAATGTCATTCACATTGCTTCAGTGCTTTTTAAAACATATTGAAGGAGAGTTGCAGAAGATGATTAAACAAACACAACTCATGAAAATGGGACACAAAGGAAGTATTAAGATATTAAATTATTTAAATAGATACTATTGATTCGCTGGAAATGTATTATTTTGTATAATAAATTGCATCTCTCTAGGAGGACTTCAGTTTAAGAATAATTCAACTCACATTTCCCCTGCCACCTTACAGTGAAATAAAAGCAAAGTTTAAAAGCAGTAAAATGAGATGCTTTGGGGTCCACAGAAACCAGAGCAGTATTTTGTTCACTTTTAAAGGTTAAGAAGCTTTTTAACTTCCACTGGGGCAGCTTTTACTATCATTTTCTGCTTCTCTTGATACTTCATAAAGGTCAAGACGAAGTACTTCTTGATCAAGTCACAGCCACAGCAAATCCAAGACTCCTCCCCACCCCCATAAAAGGTCTATTGTGTGGAGCACGATGTAGTACTTCTGCACTTACCCATTTTATTTCCACAAAATACTGTGTTAACACTTCATCCTTTCCCACTTGGTTAAGCTTGTCAGATGCTCAGATGAAATGCTCAGGTAGAGTTTTGGGGATACTTATCGGAATATCAATATCACAGCTAAGTTTTGAATTTTATTGTCACATTTCCACTCATACACATGTACAGTAATAGTTACAGATCACAGCTTGAATGTATATTTAGCTACTGGGTGCTAGCTAAATTTTGTTTAACACAATCGGACATGTACATAACCAGGCTTAGGAACAAGCTACCTTGACCTGAATAGCCCAGGTGAACCTGATCTTGTCAGATCTCAAAAGCTAAACAGAGTCATTCTTGGTTAGCACTTGGATGGGAGACCTCCAACGAAGACCAAGGTTGCAGAGGCAGGCAAAGGCAGCCACCTCAGTTAGTCTCTTGCCTTGAAAATCCCATTGGGGGCCACCATAACTATGACTTGACAGCACTTTCCATCACTACCAAGAACAAACTACATAATGCTTAGTTTGGAAAGCACTCTTGGCATGTACCATGTAACACATTGTTTGTTTCTGTGTTACTTACAGGTAATTCTATTACCAGTAAATCATTGCTATTGACAGAGATTAAAGGTAGCCATATTGGGCCACAGAAAAATCCAAATACAAAAAAGTTGTGTAATAATATTAGGACCAACTAAAAAATCACAAGTGTAGAAACTTTTGAATCCTCCAGAACTCTTTACCAAACTAGATGGAAAAAACAAGTTTCAGGCCTTGATTTCAATACATCTTGTCTGATGTACAGTGTACTTATTATCAGGCCATCCCAGCCAGTGGCAATAGCCACTTAGGCAGGTGGCCATTATTTGCCTCCTTGGAACGAGGAAGGCCAAAGGTGCACCCGGCATCTGGGCTCAGCCCGGGGGCAGAGACTGCAGCTTCAGCTGGCTTCTCTGCCCCCTGCTGCTTCAGTTGCACCTCGTGCTCAGGCGAAGCAGGACAGTGTTCGCTTGTTTCCCCAGCACAAGTCGCAGGAGGACCATGGCTAGGCTTTTTGGCCTGAGGATCCAGTGGGCAAGGCTGTGTCCCGTCAGCCAGGGTCGGCTGGAGGATTGGATGGCCAAGTTGGTGTTGGGCGGCTGGGTTTCACGCTGCACCTCAGGGCGGCTTCTTTGCACCGTGTTTTATAGGTGCAGCATTAAGCCGCGCTGCAGTGCAGCAGTCGGGGCTTGTAACGGGGAGAGCAGTGGGGAGTCAGGCGACGCATCAATGTGGCTTTTTTGCACCATGCTTGGCAGTTGCGGCGTCAAGCCGCGCTTCAATACAGCCCCCTGCAGTGCCTGGCAGTGCTTTTTGATAGCGCCTTGCAGGCGTGGAGCCCCCTTTTTTCCCTTGTTGCCTTCAAGTCCGGCTGTTCTGCTGGCCTCATGGGCCGTGGTTTAGGGCAGCTCTTGAGCCATCTGTGCAATGCCCTTAAGCCATTTCTCTGGCTGCAGCTTTGGTTGCTGACTGAGGTCATTTAGTTTTATACCGCCACCCTTAACACCAACACCCCCCCAGGGCTTGCCTTTGACTATGGGGTGGTAGCCTGCTAATTGGTTTAATTGCATTTCCCTTGGCAGCAGTTGTAGTGTTCTGCCAGGTGCAGGCAGTTGGTGGCCATTTTGTGGGTGTTAAGTGACAGCGGCCATTTTGTGCGTCTACTGGGTTTCTTGGCACTTCATTTGGGCCTAGTTGCTAGGAACTCTTGTGAAAGTTACTTAATTTTCTGCCCTCATTAGACACATTTGGGGCAGGATGGGGCACTTCTAAAAGCCTGCTAAGCGCTCTCCCAAGAGGCTAGCAGTGGCTTTGTCTTCTTCTGATGAGGAGGACGGGGGTCCCACAAGACAGGAAATTTTGGCCAGGTTAGCAGCTTTAGAGCAAGCATGGGGGATGGCTGCCCCCTTGGCGGGTGCTACGAATAAGAGCCCTGTTAGGGCTGCTTCTAAGAATGCTTCCCTTAAATGATATTGTCTCTCATTTGGCTTCTTTGGAGGAGACACCTGACATTGGAGCTACAATGGGGATGCCTACAGCTGCTCCAAGCAGCAGATGAGGAGGCATCTGAGCCGGCAGGACCACCAGTGTCGGAGGGGATTTGGATGGCTGATGCAGGTCAACTGGCTCTGGTTGTACAACCACTGGAAACTGATGGTAAGTTCTTTTGGCCTCAACAAGGGTGTGCTTGGCCCTTGTGCATGGGACCAAGTGCACTAGCACTTATGTTTACAATTGATGACCCCTGCAAAGTCTAATATCAGTGATAGATCAGATAGCGGGCACATTGTGCAGCGATCCTCGTCAGGTACTTCAGGTACTTCAGGCTCCTGCGCCTACGCAGGGTAGTCGGTTCAGCCCCGGCTGCTTTGCTTCGAGTTTACCTCTTAAGGTGTATGTAGCCATAAGAACTGCAGATTTGGCCATGAGTGCCCAATCTGCAGGGGGCCACACCCCTTCACTGCTTGCAAGTGACAAAAGTTGTTCACCAGGAGGGGTGGCAGCCCAGGCGGGCAATAGGGTTCTGGAAAGGGGCTCCAGCCCAATAAAAGTGAGGGTACTTGAAGCCATGTTGGCTGAGTACCCTCGTCGGGCTGATGCTCAGTTTTTGTTGCAAGGTTTCTTCTTGGGTTTTCATATTCCATTTCAGGGTCCTAGAGGAACCTTCATGTCACCCAATTTACATTCAGTGGTTGGCATGGAGTATGTCGTTAGGGCCAAAATAGCTAAGGAACATGCTGAGGGTAGGGTTTTAGGCCCTTTCCCCTCCCCTCCTGTTCCTTCCTTGAGGGTTTCCCACTTGGGGGTGGTACCAAAGAAGGCAGCTGATGAATTTAGGCTGATTCACCATTTGTCTTATCCTCGGGGTGGTTCCGTAAATGATGCAATACCTGGGCACTTGTGCTCAGTGTGTTATACGTCCTTTGACCACATTAAGTCAGTGTTTCGCCTCCTCCTAGTTCACCCAGATGATTTTGAGCTCCTGAGGTTTGCCTTTGAGGATCAATTTTATATGGACAGGGTCTTCCCAATGGGGTGTTCTATTTCGTGTGCAGTTTTTGAGCATTTTAGTACGTTCTTGGAATGGGCATTGTGTCATAGGCAGCACTGTTGTGACACTGCCCACTATTTAGATGATTTTCTCCTGGTGGGGCCCCTGCAGTCTGGGCAATGTGCTAATCTTTTGGGTGACTTTATATGCCTTGAGGATGAGCTGGGGGTCCCCCTTGCCCACAAAAAGACTGAGGGCCCAGCGACAGTCCCGACCTTCCTAGGTATAGAGTTGGACACAGAGCAGCAAACCTCCAGGCTGCCACCTGAAAAGCTCTAAGACTTGAGGGCACGTTTGCAGACCCTTATAGGGAGTTATAAGGTGTGTTTATTGGAGCTGCAACAGGTTGTTAGCCACCTTAATTTTGCGTGCAGGGTGCTAGCGCCGGGTAGAGCCTTTTTAAGGCATCTTTGTGATGCAATGGGGTCCCTTAGGCTCCCCCATTACAGGATACGTATCTCTGCTGGTATGAGGGAAGATTTGGAGGTTTGGCACCAGTTTTGGGGTGGCTTTAATGGTGTCTCCTTTTGGAGGCAGGAACTGTTGTTGGAAAGGGACTTGCAAGTTTCCTCTGGCATAACTGGTGTACTGCTTGCTGGCCCACCAATTGGGTGGAGGCAGGTCTGAATAGAGACCTGACTTTCCTTGAATTTTTCCTAATCTTAGTGGCGGTTTACTTGTGGGGACGGGAGCTTACCAACCACTCAGTGCACTTTTGGTGCGATAACATGGCAGTGGTTCAGGTAGTGAACTCCCTCGCATCAAAATTGCCTAGGGTCATGAAGCTGGTCTGTGCTTTTACATTGAGGTGCTTGCACCTTAACATATTGTTTTCAGCCAGGCATGTTCCTGGGGTAAACAATGAGGTGGCAGATGCCCTGTCTTATCTGCAGATGGTCCGGTTTCAGCAGCTTGCCCCCAAGGCTGATTTGGTGCCAACCACGATGCCCCAGGAGCTGTGGAGGATTGGGAATCTGAGGCTAGGGCCATCTAGTTAGCCCTTGCCCCTAGTACCAGGAGGGCATATGATCGGGCTGTGCTACAATTTGCATGTTTCAGGCTGGAGGTAGGTTTCTGCCAATTGTGGCCCATCCCTGCAGAGCACTTGATGCATTTCTGTGTTGCCCAGAAAGGTAAGGGGCATGGGGTCAGGTACATTCAGAGTCAACTGGCTGCCTTAGCTTTCGCCTCCAAAGCCTGTGGTTTAGCGGACACCACTGGGGACTTCCGTATTCAGAAGATGCTGGAGGGTTGGTCTCATGAGTCGTCTACCCCCAGGGATGTGAGACAGCCCATTTCTCCATGCATTCTCCAGGGTCTGAAAGCAATGTGGTCCACGGTTTGTAAGTCATCTTTTGAGGAGCTGTTGCGTTTTTTGGTGCTCTTAGAGTTAGCGAACTTGTTCCTCAGTCCCTTAAGGACAACTCTGGCTGAGCCCTTATGGCGGCAGATGTTAAATGTAAAGAGGAACAGGTGGTTTTAAGGATTCAGCACTCCAAAATGCACCAACAGCAAAAAGGGGTGGATGCCGTACTTGACCCATGTGCTCTCTTGGATTCATGCCCTGCGGCATGATATGTCAATGCCAGGGGAGAAGTGCCAGGCATTCTTTTCCGCCACACAGATGGTGCTCCATTGACTAAATATCAGGTCTGGACAGTCACTTAAACATCAGTTCTGGCAGGGCACTTAAGAAATTTGGCTTAGGAGGGGTCAAATTTGGAACCCACTCTTTTAGGATAGGTGCTGCATTTACAGCTGCAGCGATGGGCTTTGCAGGTCCTGAGATTCAGAGGCTGGGCTGGTGGCATTCTGTGTACAGAACGTACATGTAGCCTTTGACCAGAGGTCAATTGTGTTGACATTGTTTCTCTTCTAGGTGCTGTGGTTCGACAGGAGAGGCTGCAGATCCTCATCTGTGGCCACAGCATGGTCTTTTGGGCAGTGCACAAAGCGAAGAGGATGCCGATCGGGTCCCAGCTTGGACTCAGCCAATGGGCCACTGTCGAATGTCAGGGCAGAAGAGGCCTGTGCTCGTCTGGGTTGCTGCCGCTGTTGTTTAAGGGGAGGAGTGCCCCTCCGCCCTACATCCTGGTCATGCACTTGGGAGGTAACAACCTTGGTATGTTGAAGGGCATGGCCCTGTCATGGCAGGCACAGGATGACTTGTGAGAGATTCACAAGTGATGGCCCGGTGTCCTGATTTTTTGGTCTGCAATGCTTCCACACCAGGTGTGGTGGGATGCATTGGACCACAATGCTTTACAAAGGGCTAGGTAGAAGGCCAACAGAGCCCTATTCAAGGCAATGACTGGTGGGTTGGAGATTTACTTGCCCCATCCGCAAATTCGGGCCGAGTTTGCAGACCTCTACAGAGGGGATGGTGTGCACCTCTCTACAAGAGGCAATAGCATATTTCTTAATGACCTGTGGCAAGGGCTCAGGTTGGCATTAAGCCATTTGTGGGGTGCTGAGGCCTAAGCAGAGGCTTGGCCTCTGTGGTGGCAGGATTTAAGCTAGGGGAAGATTTGAGCAGGCTGGTGAGCACCCTTGGTACTTCCGCATTGGTGGGGAATTGGGGTTTGGCAGCGGCTGGCTGTCATACAGCCCAGTTGCAAGGACAGACACCCTGGGTGGGGAACCCCTGGACAAGCCAGTCTCCCCTCACTGCTGTATGGCCGGGTGGGGAAGCTTTACAAGGGTGAACCACTTTGCCTGGCCAGGCCACGTCCCAGCCATTCGATGGATGGCTCTCACCCAGGGCAGCGGGTGACTCGCCCAGACAGGTCGGGGTGGGGTCCAGGTAGTGACCCCAGGGCCCAACCTGTACCGCTAGTTTGGCCCTTGCCATAGTTGATGTTTAACTGTTGAAATGTTAATAAAGCAGCCAATTTTAGAACCCAAATACTGTGTCTGTCTTTCATTCCGACTGAGGGGGCAAAGTTGTGCTGAGTGGAGCTGGTTTCAAGCAGTATCTAAGCTTTCTGAAAAAGAAACATCTCTCCAAAAACAATCAAACGTCCCTCCAAAAACAATGAATACATAGGTCTGTGGTATAGGAATTTACTTGTGGGTGTTTCTTGCACACAGCCCATTAGGTAATGCATCTTGTAAGGTCATCTTCAATCCATTCTCTTGAAGGTGGAAATTGTTCCAAAATCAGAGCTTTTGTTCCAAAACGTGGAAATTGTTCCAAAATCCTGTACCTGAATATTCCATGAAGTTTTCAGGTACAGCTTTTCACTTTCTGTAGCACAAGCTACATCTATTTAATGTTTTTCTTCTGCTTGACTATTCCTTTTTCTTTCCTTTCTCAGTACAGCTCTTTTGGCCATAGCCTTCAGCCTGATCCCACATTAACAAATGAAAACCAAAATACTACTACTACTGCTACCAATAATAATAATAAAAGAATCTCACTTCAATCACAGAAGTTATCTAATTTTAGACTGGATTACTAAAAGGTAGGATGCCAGTGATCTGGTAATGTGTGGGTCCTTATCTTGTAAAAGAAAAGAAAGGCTCTAATTAATATTTGTGAGCTCATTCTTCTCAAGTATCGAAGTAATCCATCTTTGTCTCTCCTCAATTAAATTTGGACATTCAATAACTAGATGAGCCAAGGTGCCTATCTATTAAAACTGCAAGAACTCTACGCAACTGGGTTTTCCAATCCTACCTTATTTCCATGACTAGTTTACTACCATCTTATTAACAGGGTTGCATGTATCCATAAATAGGTCCAAAGCCCAGCTATGAAGGAAGTATACCACAACATGGGCGGTTTCAACCACAGCTGTACAATCCCCTTCACTTCATAAAGAACCCCTGAAATGTTTTATGACTTAATAACTAATCTTGTTGTGCTCTAAATCAAGCCTTCTTTTAGCCTCTTAACTAATGGTAATACAGCTAGCAATCCATAATATGAATTCAGTACTTGTAGCAGATCATTGCAATTCAATACCCCAGACAATAAAATGCTTCAGGTAGAAAACCGTTCAGTCAACTAGAACCAAGATTAAATTATGAAAGCTTAAAAATAGCTTGGAAATACTTGGATTTCTTTGCAGATGATTCTAGAGTGTAGCTACAAAAGGTAGGGGGAATGCAAAGTGGCAGGTATTATTTCAGTGACATCCTTTGTGTCTGATGAAAGGGGCCTTGATTTTCGAAACCTCATGCCCTGGAAAACTAGTTCCTTTAAGATGCTACTAGACCCAAATCTTACTGTTGGTAAGTGTCCTATGATGAAATCCAATACCGAAACTACTGAAACATGTTTACTACAGCATCCCAGACATTCAGTGCTGACTTGCACAGCTACTTTACCCATGGCACAAGTTGTGAGGAGACACAACTGCATGTCAAGCTTGGGTAAAGTGGATTCAGCTGCTTTCATCATTAAAGTGCAATTCTGCTTTTTCTGGGATTTGTGTTGGTATGTTTAATACAGCAAAACCTGCCACAAAGTCAATCACCGTTGGATTGTTATGGGCTTTTTGCCTCCTTATGTGAACTAGTAGCAAACAAGCAAGACTGCTTCTGCCAGAATATGGGGCTTTGTTGGTAACCAGCCTGCCATTTTTCTGACACAAAAGTATCCCCTGGGAAATGCTAGTGTCTGGAAACAAACTTATTATGGGTGTGGTTAAAACGGAAATGTTGATGTGGAGTAAGTTATATGTCGGTGCATAGGACATTTTTCAGTGAGAACTCAGTGGAACGGAGTTCCAGCACCTCTTGAAAATACTCAGCAATAGTGCTTGAAAATAATATTATTTCAAAGAATTCTGTGTTTCTTCCTCTTGAGACTTCCACCACCTCTTTTCCCAGAAAAAAACCCTAAAAATAGTGCAACTGTTTTGCATAAGGATATAAGGCATTGCCATTGTGCAAAATCATATTTGCTGGTATTATCACAAAGAACATGATTAATCCAAAGCTTTTCACAGTATATAGCAGTTCCCTCCCTAGGTGACAAACAGGCACAGAGATAGGATCCTATGGCAAACAGAGCCTTGCTATCACTAGTAGCTGAAATATAGAGGGATTCCTTATTGATTGACACTGGATTTATTGAGGGGGGCAAATGTTCAGAAAGATGGGGAAACTCTGATCACTATCAATTCCTGAAGGAAGTAAAACTGGGAAAGAATGAGAAGAACAGTTGAAAGAAAAAATCAGGCACTAGCATCACAGTGTTTCAAACACACTCAAATACCTAATCATGTTAGACTATTCAAGAGGGATGCTCACAGAAAATGCAATCATCTGAGGGCAAGCATTGAGTGTTTGCCCTTTAGTTAGAAAGGATATTGTGCTCAGGGCTCAACTAGATCTGACGGCATCTATATGTCCGTAATAGGGGCACACTAACATATTAAGGCTGAGATTTTCTTGATGACATCCCATCTGGACTGAGACCCAGGAGGGCATTCTCTGGCTAAGGAGACTTTAAAAAGGTGCATATGTGACGTGTGTGTGTGAGACAGGAGCTCCAGGTGCAGCAGAGGTGAAGGCAGTGTTTGCCAGTTGATAGAGATGTCGCCATCTCCATCCCTGGCTGCTCCTTCATTATTTGGTAAGCACTCCCACTCACCACTTCTGCCTCCAGGGCTACCAGTTACATAATAACATGTGTATTATTTTAATTTTCTTGTTAATACCTCTCCTCATCTTTTCATTATTTCTTTTATTTTTATTTCCATTTTAGGTTCCAGTGTTTTCAATGCAAAAAAATATTTCAAACTATATTTGTTTCCCTAGCAATTGGATGACATTTACATGAATTGTACCCCATACCCTGCCAATTTTAAAGCAGATAGGGGAAAGCATTCTATTTTATAGCCAATTTAAAAACTCACTTGTAGAATAACCTCACAACTGCAGCGCAAAAGTATATTAGGCAGAGAGAAAAGTTTGACAAACCCAAAGAGGCAAATAAAGATAGCAGAATGAACACATAAGTTTGCATTTTGCAGTCCAACAGCTATCTGTGTACACTGTCAGTAATCAATAGACATGGGCACGAAGCACATTACGAACGAAAAACAGCCTGATCGTCAGACGAATTTTCACACTAATGTGACTGGATGTTTTTCCCTCGGCTGTCCTCGAAGGGAAGTTTAAAAAAATCCCTTATGAGGAACGGATTTGTCCCTGCTGTGAGGAAGGGATAGAATCATTAGAACACATTATATTTGATTGCAAGGCGTATAACAATCTTCGCAAATCTCTTCCTCTTTTTTCAACTTTGTCCCTTACCCGTAGCCAAAGGATATCCACTCTGAGGGGTTTCTTTTCAGATAGACATCCTAAGATCACATTTCAGGTGGCCAGATTTGGTTGGATTGCCTCAAGGATCAGGAAATCCTTAGTGTCTAAATGAATGATTTTATTGTACCACTGAGAATTTTAAAGTTTATACTATTGTATCATGAATGATTTTACCCAGCCTGATCGTCTGTTCGCCAGCCGGCAGTTCGTGAGGGTCCATGGCCAATGAACCAACGTTCGTTGGAAGCCCGGTTCATTGTGTTCACCTGTGGTTCATGAAGCCAGACAGTCAGGCATCATCAATCAGTTCTCTCGGAAATGGAGCTGGGGGAATGCCTGAACTCTGTCTGCACTCCTTCTGTCACCCTGGAAACCCGAATCAAAGCCCAGCTTACTTTAATTGGCAGGTCTTCCTTCCAACCACGGAGCTGCAAATTGGTTACAACTGGGTACATGGGAGAAGACACCCGGGGGGAGGGAGGGGGAAGGGGGTGTTTTGTAGCCATGGGCACTCCAATCTCATCCCTGCAAACCCTGATAGGCAGTTTTGATGGCCAACCCCTTGTACACTGGGCCAATGTCAACTGGTGGCTCTAAGTGTATCGAATGGGAGTTTTCTAGGGGCCTCAGATTGGAGATGGTATAACTCCAAGATCCCTATTGCAATCTTGACCAAACATGGATGCTGGCTGGAGGAGACCCTGCTAAACACTCCCTGGGAATATGGGCTCTCTAAGTCCAACAGGGGCCATTCTGACACCCACGAACCTCGAACCGGTTCGGCAATGGGAAAAGTTTGTTGCTGTTCGCTGGTTCAGGTTCATCGTCAGCACTGAACCACAAACTGCTGGTTCGTTAAATTTTTTTGGTTTGTGCCCATGTCTAGTAATCACAGCAACACATATACTCTACAAGTGAGTCTGAAAGGACTTGCAGGGGTCTCTTTATTTTTCCTTATATCCCCTTCCCCACCCTATTTCCTCTTTCTCTTCTCCTGGCAGCCCCATATTCTCTCCCCTTTCCCTGATTCCTTCTCTCCTTCCCATTCAACAACCAACCTTTCTTTTATCAACTCACCCAGTCTTCAGCTTTATTTATTATTTATGTACTTCATTTATACTCTGTTTTTTTTCTTCAATGAGGACCCAAAGCAGTTTACATCATTCTCCTGTCCTCCATTTTATCCTCACAACAACCTTTTGTGACAGAAAGTGACTGGCCCAAGATCACTCAGCAAGCTTCCATGGCAGAGTGGGGATTTGAACCTGGGTCTCTCACCCTGTCTTGTCTGAAACCCTGACCATCATTCCACCCTCGTTCTCAGCTTTGTCTCCTTCCTTCCCCTGGCATCCTCTCCCTGGGAAACATCTGATGCAATTGCAAAAGTTGTGTAGCAGCAAGTTGCTCAGGGAAATTGTGTGGTGGCCAGTACTGGATCCAACCAAGTTGTATAAATTGTATGGAGACTGCTGCTTCTGGGCCCAAACAAGTTGTGTGGCATTAAGCCATAGCCACTGCCATACCTGACTCAGTTGCACAAATTATATAGTAGCAAGTTGTCTAGTCGTTCCTGCTGGTCCTGTTCTTGATGCATCCTTCCTCCGGGGCAGGAGGAAGAGATTCAAAGGTAGATTGGGAGGCCAAAATAGCCGTGAAAAAAACCCTCACCCTGCCTTTTTATTGACAGAAAACAAGGTTTGTAGGCTAGCAATATTGTTGTAGTTGCCTAGCAACCCCCAAAATAGCTATTGAGATCTCAGAGGTCATCCATTTTTTAAAGGTACAGGTACTACTTCTATTATTTTGGGGAGGGGTAATTTTTTAATTTTGTAGATTTCAGATATTTCTGCAAACCTGGTGCATTTCTCAGGTTTGTGGACAGAGCTTTCTTGTCTGTCCATGTCTCCAGTCTCTGGATTTAATGGAAAGTAAATAGTGGGGGAGGGCAAAACATATTCCTGTTTATGTGCATTCACAGAATATTAAGCTACAAAATCAAAAATAGAAACACACATGCTCAGTGACAGAAACCTAATCACAGGGGTAGATAAATGGCACCCTGCTGCTAGGTTATAAAGATTCCAGAGCCTTTTCCTCAGCTACCCAAGTAGCACAATGATTGGCAGACTGCTGTGTACAAACAGACCTATCAATACAATCTACTTAAGTGGGAACACCTGCTCATTCTTCTGTTTGGGTAAAGTTGCTGTCATTTACTTTATCTATTGACTTACTTCCCTCTCATTGCCTCCCTGGCCTTGCTTTCTCTGTCCTGCCACCACTTTCACAACTTATTCAGTGTAGGCTCTAGATGTTACAGTAGAGATTTCTGGTTGCCATTATTTTTAACAATCAAATGCATTAGAATACTTAAAGTGCTTTTTCTGTTTAGTAATTTCAATAGTTAGCACCTGAGTATACATCTCTATCACCATCAAATATTCTGTATTTATTATTAACTACACTACCTTTCTTTCTTTGCAGTAATATATTATATAAAAGCACATTTCTCCCTTAAATACACTGCCTTGCAGAAATTCAGAACAAAAAAATCATACTGTGTCGACAACAATAATTGTGCATAATTCTCAGGGAGGTTTCGTCTGTATAAAAATTCACTGTGATATACTTTTAAGTAATGTTATTTGATTATACTAATGATTCTTAAACCTTGATCATTTGATCAGCCATCTGCATTTTAAATTAATTTAGATAATTTATAATGCAATACTGAGGGCCCCATGGCTGAAGCCTCCAGACTCCTGCATAACTATGGTGGCACTAGTCCACTCCCTATGGACGTTCCACAGGAAGATACGCCAAAGTACAAAACCCAGCCAGGTATAGATAGCAGTGCAAGTGCTCTGGAGTATATCATAATGCCAGCTACATCCACCAATCAAACAGCAACCAATGAAAGCCCTGTGAGTGGCATACATAGGCACAGCCAATCACCAGCTGCCAATGTGGCCAGCCACTGCTCCTAAACACCACTCCCCTCCCCCAGAGTCAGCAGGGAGGAAAGACCCTGTGACTGCAGCTTCCTGATAGAGGTACAGGGCCCAAGAGGCTCTCTCCCCAGTCCAGAGGAGATATCCACCATAGTGACAGACAGGAAGCCTGTCCCATCACTGGTGAGGGCAAGACTGGCAACAAAAATGCCACCCACTTGTAAACACCCACATGCTGTGCTCCACCCTCCAGAATAGTAAATACAGCAAAGCAAAGAAAATAACAATACCAAGCTTGAATCCACAGCCCCTGACCCTTAGGACCAGCCCCCTGACCACAGGGTCAGAAGAAGAGCTTCCAAAGAGACATGCCAGCAGCCCAGCTATCACCACCACCAGCAACATGGGGCTAGCCAGGGAATATCACATAGGCATGGCTTAGTAGAAAGGCACTGAGATAACATGGGGAGAAGGGAGAAGTAGGCAAATGCCCTGGGGCTGACCCCCCAATGGCAAAAGTGGGACAGGATGGCCTAGAAAATGGGGTATCCCAAAGATCTAGGCTAGGACTTGATTTCATAACCCAAGGCAGCAGATCCCTTGCATCTATCTTGGCCCTTCCCTCCATGTACTAACAATCCACATGACATATCCAATGCCAGTAGTACTGTAGGAGAGTATTGGGCGTCTACAGAGGACTCCTCTCCCCAGATCAGCCATGCACCATCTTGGACAGTGCACCAAGCTATCAGCAGCACCCAGCAGCATGTCAGGGAGACACCTAAGTGTGGGCTCAGCCTCCAAGATGCACTGAATCACTGCTCTGTTTTGCAGCCGAACAAAACAGAGATCCAGTGACACCTGGAAAACCAACAGCACCCCCCCCCCAAATGACCCCTTCTGAGTCAGAGCCTTGGTTGTGTGAAGGCGCAGCCTTAAGGGAAAGTCATAGATGGGGGGAATGGGTGGGGCAGGGAGGGGCATGGAGCTCATGTGATCTGCTCACAAACAAACTAACTGGGATGCAACAACCCAGACTTTATTAAACTGTGAATAATGAAGATGTCTAGGGACTCAGGTTGCCAACTTTTCCGTTCAGTGTGGGACCTGTGCTAGCAACTCTAAAAGGCCATGAGGAGACAGGCTGAGCCATCCCTGCTACTGCATGCTTGTCACTGAGGCAGCCTTACAGGTTGAACAGCTGACTGAGGGAGAATGCTCCAAGAGACAGACTATAACTACAATCTGAGCACAGGAATCGAAAGTGGACCCAGATCTCCGTGTTGAATTCCCACCTGCTTAAAGAAAAAAACAGAGATATGCACAAAAAAACCCATTTCCCTTCATTTTCTTAATTATTTAACTGAATTTTTCAAGTTTCCTTCAAAACCAACAGACAAAAATCAAAAGTACAAACTCCACTGTGGCAAAACCGTTTTCCTTCCACTTTACAACCACACAGTCCCACCTTGTTACTTCAAATTAAATCTTCACCGCTCTACAGAGCTTGCAAACCTCAACACATAATTCTTTTGATGGTTAAGAAGGAAAGAATGGGATAAGAAAGTGAGTAAAAACATCAGTAATGTGTTTAGCTGGTGATGCAGGCTGTTCTCCAATCAAATTTGGTCTCCCAAAGGAAAGTCTCCATTTCAAATTGCACAGCAAGCAAGCAAGAGCAAGGAAACAAATAATCAAAAACTTCCCAGGAGGGGAAAGAATAAAGCAAGAGCTCCAGAGATCCTATTTAATAAATAAACACCTTCATTTCTGTAAGTTAATTTCACCACAGGAAATAAGTTTAGTCTTAATTACATTGCCTTATGTCATGTTTTATAAAGGGTAAATGAGGCTCATTGACTCACTCTTATTAAAGACATTGTGTACTGCAAAAAATCATTGCATACAGATCAGATCTCAGCAGATCACTAGCAAATTGTAATTACAGTCTATGAAATATTGGTATTTTTTATCTCACCTATGACAATTTAGTGGGTAGGGTTTTTTTTAAAAGGAACTTCACAGAAATAGACATCAACATATACATGGGAAGTATATGAAAAATAAATGTCTCAGCAGTTTAGTAAACATCTTCATTTTTAGAAGACCTATGGCACAATGAGTCAAGAAAAAAACTATTAGTCAGATCGGATCACCTTTCCTTGTTCACCAAGGAGAAAGCAACCGTTTTGCTGCCACATTGCTGTTTCAAAATTATTTCCCCATCTGAGTGCCACTGAAAACAGATATTCCATGTGGTGGTAAGTCACATAGCCATCTCTAAAAAGCCTTTGGTGTTTGTGTCCACTCACTCACTGTACGTAGGACCATAGGTCAGTGCCAGTGTTGCTTGGGTAAATGGGGAATTGGCATAGGATGCCACTCATACTGGGTGGTATGCACATGGCAAGGAGCTTTTAGATATTACTGATTTAGCATGAAATTTCTGTGAGAATAAAGACTTTTTAATGGCACTCTTATGAGGATGATAACAGTTGAGTCACACTAAAACTGGAACGTCCAATTAAAATTTATTATCTTTAGTTTGGTTTCATTCAGACACCAGTTTCCAAAACTGCTAGTTGCATGATTTCACAGAAACTGGAAATTCATGAAAGACTTCAGCACCAGGGTACAAACAACAGAGAGTTACAAAGCTGTGTGATATTTTGCATTACCCCATTGCAATATTTTATTTGGATGGTGTCATTGTGTCGCTCTCAGTAATAATCAACGGAACTTAGCATGTTATATGATTCCTGCATGGCTTGGAGATATTTAGTAATACTGAGGTACTGAGTATTACCATTAGGTTATTTTCTCCATTTAATCATGTAACTTCAGAATTTCAGACACCCACTAAATGCATGAAGGACCATCAACTTTACATGTAAATTTTGTGCCTAGGGGTGTTTGCTGAGGAAAAAAACATATAAGGGGAACCCTTTATCATGATTGCTGGTTATCAGGTAGAACATTACCAATTTGGGATTCAATTCTGTGTGATTTTCAGCATCTAGAGTTCTGGGAGCATTCTTTTCAATGGGGAAACAATTCAAGTGTCTGGGGCAACTGTTTTTAAAGATAATGACAGCTAATTTGCACAAAACGTAGTCCTCCCTCTCATCTAAAAACCCTCTACATTTCACACAGGATAGACAAGGAGGTTGATTTTACAGGCACCTTTGGGCACGGGTGTACTTCTCTCCAATGATTCCTTTGGGGGTGGGGATACTGCCCAAGGACATTTAAAATTTCTGCCTGCATCAATTTTTTACATAATATTACAGTGACTGACAAACATTTTTTTTTATAACCTTTCAGCTTTCTGCATTTGCCTTTCTTCCTTGTTGTGTTCCGTTGTTTCTTTTCACAAAGTAAGGAAGTCTTCCTTTGAAGAAAACCTCCCCTCACGCCATCTCTGCAATATTTGAAAACAGTTGAATTTTTTTCCAAAAGTAGAGAAAGTATGTGTATGATTGCATGTGATGAATCGATCATCCAGTTGCAATGAGACAGATGTCTTCACATTGGGTATTCAATGTAAGGGTACCTCCTGGAGGAGGAAGAAGTGGCAAGGAAGTCATGGGAGTCCAAGGGCTGAGCTGCATGGTATGTTTGTTTACGAGTTCTCTGGGTTCACTACTTTGATCAGAGTCACATGCCACCTCCAAGAACATTGTTTAAAAGCCACAGAAGCTGATTTTGCTGATGAGAAGAAGCACAGATGGAGGAGGGGGCTCTTGCTTCCTCTGAACCTAAATAACCCCCAGGGAAATTATTTGCATAAGTTAGAGTTATATGTGAGATAGTCTGAAAACTCACGGCTCAACCCAGACTCCTTCTCTAGGGCTTGTCTCCAAAGGCTGAGAGCACTCACTTCATGATCCCTTGCAAGGATCTGAATGGGACGCAGAAATGTCACTGCCTGGAAAATTTGGAGACTCAAAGAAAAACAAGGTGCCAGGTGCAGCGCATGATGGTAACAACTCAAACATGAAAAACAACACAGATTTTGTGCATGTGTGTGTGTTGGTATGCCTATGAATCCACAGTTTGTGTTACATTTCCAGAAATTCATAAACCAAAGCAGCAATTTTCACATACATTTTTGGCTCAGGAATTGTGTAATGCATGCTTCTGGTTGTGCCTTAGCTGTCCTGAGAGGGCCACACTCTTGGCTGATCTTAACAAGTATTCAGATAATAATTCAGATACTTAACAAGTATTCAGATAATTTCAAAGATGAAATTATCTTTTAGATCTGTTTAATGCTGTATAGATCAACATCATCACTTTGCACTATGGTCAGAAGTTATTTAGAACAGGAAGTGGAACCCTGTTACTATGTTAACTGTCCTAATGTAACCAGATGGAAGACAATGCTCAGTGGGGAACTACTAAATCCCCCAGCACTCCAGGTACTTATTTTTATAACAAGCTGGCTCCAGATCTTCTGTAATGACACCATTCTCCAGTGCTGGCTTCTTCTCTGCTTTGACAATGCAAACACAAAGAAGAGGTAAAGAGGGATCATTACAAGAGCTTCATTAACACTTGTATTGATGGGAAGGTCAACACACAGTCAATTCTGGAAAAGCTGCAGAGGCATTTGGACTATTATCCTTAGAACTGATGGTTCTCCTAAGGTACCCAGACAGCAAGCCGCTATGTAAGGATTCACCGAAGACTTGTAAAAAAAAAATGTCTTTTAAATATACGTCTACCAGCAGAGAAATTTCAGTTCCTGACTGTGAAGGGAGTTTCTGAAGTTTAGTCACATCTACTAGGCAGTTTAAGAGCTGTGCAAATGCCTTAAGCCTCTGGCAAAACTCTCTGTCATAAGTCTTCAAGACTGTGAATACAACTATACAAGGAAAGGCCTACAAGCTCTATTTCAAGTGTCTTCAGAGAGTAGAGAATAAACTTGAACATCACTGCTTTTTCCTTCTGCAATAGACAATTGTTTTGGCATCTGACAACAGGCGTACTTATCTACAACATGTTTTATCACTCCTCTTATATTACCTAGGCTATTTTCACATGCCATTAAAATAAAATCCCAGAATGGATTAAGATGGGAACAAGGAAGATGAGTTTTGTGAAGTGTGAAATAAATAAGCAAAAGGTGAGGTAATGAACAGTCCATATGATTTTCCCTCCTTCTGTTGGACAAGACATAAATTACTGGGCATATGGTAAAGACTCAATCCAAGTACTCTAACCTCATGCCAACCACTCCTTTGGCAGAGGAGTATATGGAGATTCTCACATGGAAAGGCATGAATTCCACTGTTGCACATGAGTTTACAGACTGGGAGACACAGATATTGATAATGATTGTACAGAAGAGCTGCCACCTTCCATAACCTTAGCTTTCTGGTCCAACAACTCATAACTTCTTCCTCCAGCTATTTATTTCTTTATTTCTGAATCCACCCCTCTTTCTGAGTACACACAATCATACCACCTAAATAACAAATCTACAGTCTAAAAAAGCACCCAACCCTGAACTTACCCAGGGCCTGCTTTGCAGTCCATGAGGTGAAGGGGTGCAATGTACAGTGACCACCATCTTCACTGGGTCCTGGTAACTCCCAAAATCACCCACCAGCCAATCAGTGGTGGGCCAGCCAGCTTGTGGGGCAGGGTCCCAGCTGGCGGACCTTGAGGGCAAATTCTTCCCTCTGGTCCACCAGCTGGAAATAAATAGAAGAGACAGCTGAGCACCCAGCATTCTGTTCCTGAATCTGCTTTGTAAAGGAGCCAGGGAAGGAGCAAAAACACACAGTTTTGCACAACCCAGAGGCAGCAGCAGAGCAAAGACGAGTGAAAGCTCAGAGCATGACAGCGCAGGCGTGGATAAGCCAGGATTGCGTAGAACATAATGGGGCAGCCATTTTGAGGGCCAATAAAGCAGAGCACAGTGATTTCCAGATCACAGTTTTGGGTAGGCATGCAGCTATAAAAAAAACAGAGACCTCTTGAGGGCTTCCTTGGCACAACTCTGGGCTTTGTTCCTCCTCCCACCTTAATGTCTGAGATCACTAGGGGCTTTACCCCACCCCCACACCCGATGGATGAATTCACTCAGGGCTTTGCCTCTGCTCCTTGATGGCTGAAATCACTCAAGACACTTACTGCTGAAATCCCTTGGGGCTTTGACCCCTCACTTTATGGCTGAAATCACTTGGGACTTTGCTCTTTCTGCCTTTCTAGCTGGAATCACTCATGCACCCCCCCTTTCTAGCTGGAATTCTCGGGAGCTTGAGAGTCAGTGGGCTGGTGGATAGAGTGGCAGACTGGGATCTGAGTGATGAGGATTTGATTCCCCACTCTGCCATGCAGACTGGCTGGGTAACCTTGAGCCAGTCACAAAATCTCACCCTAAACCTCCACTACCTCCCTGGCTGGAATCACTTGGGAGTCCCCCTCTCTCTCCTCCTCTCTTTCTGACTGAGATCAGTGGAGTTTCTTCGTTAGTGGTGGCCTTCCCTCTGTGTTCCAGGGGCCTGGGCAGTCATGCCAAGCAAATTCCTTGAGAGCACATGGGCGGAGTCAGGAACATCTGTACTCTGGTTTTCCTTTTTTGTAGTCTTGGCAGGTTGGTGCAAACCAGTCTTAATCTGTGGGTACATTATTGTGCACTGGGCTGGTCTCTATGCAACATCATGGGGCAGGGGAACCTCTTGGCAGATTGCAGCCATCAACTTCAAGAGGATCAGCACCAGATGAACACTCTGGGACTCCTTGGTACCAATGTTGCTTCACCATGCAAAATGACCAGAACCCTAGTAGTCCAGCTTGGTGGGGGATATTCTGGATATCCTTTGGGGCTAGGACTTGACACAGTTGGTGCTGACTCACCTGGATGCTCTTCTTGAACATTTTCCTGGCATACAGTTCTTTGGACCAGACTTGTTCTTTGGACCAGGCTTTCCTCTGGGGTGGGAGCATTTTGCTCAGACAGGATTGGCACGGCCAGGAAATTGGTGGCCTGGGGCTTGGGGTGTCTTGTGGATGCACCAGTGGGTATGTAATCCATCACCAGACATTTCCACAGGCCAGAGGTATTGTTTCATCTCAACAGGATATCAACCAGGGGACAGGACATGTGGTTACATGGCATTTGGTATAGACTCTGGAGTTGGTTGCAGCTTTAGGAGCTTTGGCAAGTATATCACCTACCTCTTATGGCAGTTTTGTCATTGGGCACAGATCCTTTTGGGGAAAAACAGGGCTATGAGCCCAATTTTCCCATACTTGAGGATTCTTTTAAGGGATCTCGAGGGTGATACATTGGCAGGGACAAGCCCAGTTAGGGACTATCAGAGTATGCTCACTCCCAGGTGGCAGGGAGGATCTACACAGAGGTTTGTGCCCATAAGGAATCCCACCGCCTGTCATCCCATGATTTCCCCTCTTCAGCCAAAAAGCTGGGCTGAAGGGGTGAGGGGGTCATCAACTGGCAGGCAGGTTGGCTAATGCTTGGATCAGCACCCTTTGCTGTACCAAGGCTTCATAAGCTGTAAACCAATAAAGCTGTGAACTTTTTATTTCCAACAAGTCTTTGTGTCTTTGTGCTGTCTGCCCTTGTCCCCTCACTCTTCAACACTATACCTACAAATACAATCCAATTACAATGAGAATAACAATAAGGCAGTAAAAAACAACAGCAACAGGAGAGGGAACTTTTAACTACTGACTATAGCAGTAGACCATGTCTAGAGGTTCAGCACTTTTATTCCCTTAGCATTACAACCAGAGTTTGGAAAACTGGGATATATCCAATGGAAAACAAACAAACCAAAAAACAAAAGATTCCCACCTTTGAATCCACACATTTTCAGACTTTCTACCACTTAAATTTTCCATAGATACTTTCCTGAAGATAGAGCATCTTCCACTTGGCAGTCAATACAGAAAGGCAGAAGAGGAATGGGATGTTATCTACACCAAAGCAAAGCTAAGAAGAGTATAGATTGTACTTTTCTTATTTTATGTCAGATGGTTCTCAAAGTCATTCAATTTTGAGAAGAATCTTGAGAAATCCACCCATGATGCCAGTCAGGACTTCACAGGACCTATTCTCAGTTGATAGCACCTTCGTTTGCATATTCATCTCATTGCTGCATCTTTGCTCACAGCTCTTCATCAGTATTCACATCTGACAATGAAAAAGATTGAAAAATGAAATTGAAAAATATTTGCCAAAATCCCTAGCAGTTATTCTCTATCACATCTGCTCCCAGTTGCTCATCCATATCTAATTGCCTTTACAACTTTTGTAATTCAAAATAAATGAACTCAGTAGAAAAATAAAATATCTTTTTGTTAAACATGCAAACATCCAGTAACTAAGCTATCTGAATCTAACAGTGATTCACAATGTCAGTACTTTGATTCATTTTTAATAGTAAGCTATTTTTTTTTTAAAAAACCCTGTTTTTACATCTTTCTAACTTGTTTCTGAATAATCAACATGTTATTCTGTAACCCTGAGCAACAACTGGCAAATTTCCATCAGACTTTGACAGGTGATCACAGATCAAGCTATCAGCATTACAATAGTATCCATTTAAGACTTCAAATCAAGTCCTTTCTAATTAATCATGAAATAAATGAAAATCAATGAATATAACACAACACAATGCATAGGGCATAACAGTTTAGAATAAGGAATTGCCTCATACATATTTACAGTGTGGGGGGGGGAGGAATAATGAGGGGAGGCAGACCATACTCCATCCTACCACTTGAATAAGCAGATTTTATTTGTTCATTTCTTTTGGCAGAAATGTGAACCCTTCCTCCAAATTAAGTAGCTCTTCCATTAAAGGAAGAGCTACTTAAGTTGGAGGAAGGCTCTTCAAGTTGGAAGAAGACTGCATGGCTGGAAGAAAGATGGCTGGATCAGATGTCACACAGATGCCTGTGATGTGCATGGACACAGCTTGTTCTCAGGCTCAGGCTCCCCCTCCAATCTCTCTAGCTCATCTTATCCTCAGAACACAAATGCTACCTGGTTTGCATGAGGGCCAGGGAACAGAAAGAGGAGCATGATGGTGGAAAGGAAAATGAGATACCCCCCACCCCCCACACACATACACACAATTCCTTGTAGGTCCCCACTTGCATCTTTCTAATTCCATTGATTTCAGTGGACTTAGAAGGATGCACCTCTGCTTAGAATACACTGTAAACCACACAGTTCAGCATACTTGTTTGTGGGGAAGACACAACTCAAGTTTTTTACAGGTGCACACATTTGGATGTCACAACATTCAATCATACAAAAGCATCACAATGGATTCCTTTTTATGACTGATCAAGATGGGTGGCCATGTTAATCCGTCTGTAGCAGTGGAAAAGAGCAATAGTCCAGTAGCACCTATAAGACTAACTAGTGGTAGGGTATAAGCTTTTGTGTGCCACAGCTCACTTGTTCAGATACTGTGGCTCATAAAAGCTCATACCCTACCACTAATTTTGTTAGTCTTATAGGTGCTACTGGACTCTTGCTCTTTTCCACTTTTTATGACTGTTTGGTTTTACTGTATTGTTTAAGTTGTAAGCTGCCTTTCCAAATAAAATAAAATATTTACAAGGGAGAGGCAGCAACCATGACTAGTCCAAGTGAGGAGAGCCTGCCCCCATCAACTCACCCAGGCCAGAGAATCCCACAGCAGCCCTCATGTAGTTTAACATCAAGGCCCTATGGAGGCTCTGGCAGCCTCAAGATAGAGATAGTGGCCCCACAAGAGCTCATTGGTAACCTCAAGCCTCACTCAGCCCAACTGGAAATAGACATGGGTGGGCAGAAGCAAAAAAAGCGTTGGTCACGGTGGGGTCCAGCACCAAAAAGGGGGATGTCAGAGAGAAGGGTGGTATATGAAGAGAAGTTGAGAGCAGATGGGAGGGGAAGCAGAGGAGAGGAGAGGAGAGGGAGACAGAAGGAGAGAGAGGACCAGAAGGGACTGAAAAAGAGAATGAGGATAAGAAGAGTGACACAGAAAGAGAAAGATGGGGGGGAAAGTAGGAGGAGACTGGGTTATGGGCGAGGGAGATAGCCTGGTAACTGCCATCTCCTTGTGGCCTGATTTACCTGTAGAGGGCTGTAGTGTCATCCTCAATCAAGCTTGTTGAGAACTGCTTGCTGATTGGAACAATAAAGCCCAGCTGGAATCTAGAAAGAGAATAAAAGTTGCATTGTTAAATAGTTACTGGGCATACGTGTTTTCTGTGTTCCCAAGAACCTGCACAATAATGTATAGAAATGACAAATGACATGCATTTGTGCCTGTTACAGACAAACATGATGTCTAAATGAAACCAGTAATGTGGCTTTAGAATTTCAGCCACAGGCTATTAGCCCCATTGATTTTCTGTGTTCTGCAAAAACTATTCAAAAATCTGCATGGCCACAGACATGGCTCCCATGCAGAGTTTGTGCGGGCAGAAGAATTTCCACCCCGATCACACAACTTCCTTGCCCTACTCCGTTCCATTGCCGCCTGAGTCCCTCTGCATTGTTCCTGATATATGACCCACAAAACAGCATTTTGGGGTGCAGTGGGAAAGAAGAAAGTTGTGTTATGTGGGAAGAAATCCTCCTGCCCTGTGTCCGAGCCACAACATGCACAAAATAACAACTACAAGGGGAATCATTTCATTCAGTTCAATGCTCAGAGCATGTTCCACATATGCAAAGTATTGCATGCACAGAGTTTGCGAAACAACCTTTTCTCACAGAGCAATAGTCTCATCAATTCAAGAAACACATTTACAAGATAACCATTGTGTTAGGGTTTTTTAATGGTGGGTTGAACTAGGAGCTGAGTTAAACAAATATTTGAATGTGCAGTAAAAACAACAGGAATGTGATTCTAGAAGCTAGAATTATCAGGCAAGAAGGAATATAAAAATTATATACAAATGGCATACATACAAAGAATAAACCTTTTCATTCCTGGCTAAGTCCAGGCCAGCCCCCTCTCCTAATCATTTTTCTTCAAACAAATTTGTGACTGGCTTCAGAACATGAAGTTTTGTGGAGGCTTGGGGCATCTAACTGAAAATGTTTGATCATTTGCAAGCAATCATATCTTTAGAGTTAATGTGTTAAAAATCACAAGGGCAGGTCATGTTGCCCACTATTCTTAGTCATTTCTACAAAACTACTTAAAATACACAAAAGTGGTGCCTTTTTCATTTTTCAACTGTTGAAGGACATAGGACTGGCAGACAGCTGACTGAGCAGATCAGATAAATAGAACATTATTATTTGCAGTCAGAGAATAGTCAGTGACATCTGTGGGAGGTTTGCATTTGCAACAGAATGCAGGATAAAGATAACCTCAGAAGCACCTGACTATATTGCTGAAATCAGAAATTTCTCATGCACAGGCCTTGGTATATTAAAGTAGGTTTTGCTCTTATTTTAGCTAGTTTCCTTAACCAGTAACTTCCCATACTGCTTATAACTCTTGTTAAACTCAGTTCTTCCTTGAACGTTAAGGTCTTGGCAAATAAAATACAGCATAACATTTGGCTAAGTCGTTCTTTAAATATTCACTAGTTCAACGACACTTCTGTGAGTCTCGCTATAGGGGTTCTTTGATATTACTATTATGAAAGAGAGGCTGACTGGGAATAATCAAGGCAGAATGCTTTTCATAGTTGGCCCCAATTATTAAAATGTGTTATTTCAAGCACTGTTTTAAAATATAATTGTATGACAAAACATTTTGACAAACACCCTGTGATGGACAGGACTGCCTCCATTCCCACCTCTCCAGAGACGCAACCAATGAGAGAGGGCCAATGATGGACCAATGAGAGTTGGCGTCTGTTGGAGAGAGTAAGAAGGAGAGAGATGTCAGGCAGTTAAACCTGTTTAGTTACGTTGAAACATTCCCCGTTTAACCCAGTGCGTTTTTGAGTTTAAAACCTTTCACTCCTATGTTCCATCTTGTAAATAAAGTTAAATTTTGTTTTGTTTTAACCCTGGCTAGCTTGGAGTCATTGGCTGAGGGAAAATATCACACGCAGGGACCTCAAAACCTCCAGTCACATTAAATGGGCCTAGTGAAGTAAACGGTGGCAACATTTATAGGGGGGAAAACCCTTTAAGTTCCCTTTACCCAATAGCCCTGAGCAGTAGCTGGGTGAGGGGAGGTAAATATATGGAATGGGCTGCCTGTCTGGTGGAGAGAGGGAACCCTGTGAGGATTTGGGTCAGGGCTCTCTGCCTACTAAATTGGAGGCTAGATAGGTGACATGTGGTGGTGTGACCAGCCTTTACCTGCCTGGGTAGTCTGTGAAGGGAAGTTTAGAGTGGGTGGCAAGGTTGGTGAAAGGCTGTGAAGGGGTCCGCCGTACACCTTTACAAGGGAGCCTATCTCCAGATTTAATATGAATATGTCTCTTAGCCCTCAGTAAGACAGCATACATGTGTAGCCTTAGTTGATTAATATAGTGATTAAACCTCATTTTTCTCCAATACATCTGAAAACTATTATTCAAGCATAGTCCTTGCATAAAGAACAGCAATTTAGTTTTACTAAATCAATTGCCAGATCATATTAGGCCAATTCCCTAACATATGATATTTCAACAACTGTTTCACATCTTCTTTGTTTGTAGCACACAGTGAGATTTTTAAACCTACTGATTTTAGGCAAGCTTTGGGACATATTTAAGCGGACTATAGGGTATACACATTAACACTGTTAGAAGTTCAGTTCTCTGTGATTCCTCTGCCCTTCTTTGGTAACTCTTTCTATTTTCCTTTTTATCTCATTTCAAGGTGAGCCTTTAGGATACAAAGTCAATGATGTATGAGCTATAGAGCCAAATATAGGGCCATTTGCACAGGCAGGTAAACTGACTGATTTGGCAAGGTGAGAGGCGCTACAACTGGAACTGGTATGTCCTGGTCAGACTGGTAGATCCTGGCAAATAAAATACAGACATTTTGACATGTCTGCCCAGGATAAACTTATCTCCAGCAGTAAGACAACCTCCCCACCCTTCAGTTCTTTTGTACCTACAAAAGTGTGCTGGGTAAAAAGCAGAGACAGATGAAGTGTCTCCATCATCCGCAGTTAGTGTGCTCACAGAGCTCTTGAGCCATTCTCCCCCCAAAAAACATTCTGAAGGTGAATGCAGTCTCATTTAAAATGTGAGTTCAGTTGGGGTTTTACCCCATTAAATGTATGTTTAGTGCACATATAATCAGGTCCTAAAGGAGAAACTGACAGGGGAGAACAGAAAATGTAGTAGGTGCCTAGGAAAGATGAAAAGAACAAAGACTGCTAGTGGAAGGAAAGGAAGGAAACCTGAAGATTAAGGAAGCAGATAAAGATAGGCTGCCTAGTGAGCTGGAAGAAGAGAAGGAGGCAGGGAAAGGAGAGAAGCTAGGTGTATTGCCAAAGGGAGGGAAAGAAATAGTGTAGGAAAATAAGATATCTTTAACAAGTCTTCATAGGTCTCTTTCTAGTAATATCTGAAATATAGGCTTGTTTTTGTTTGTGTTTTGATAAAACATGTCTGTTGATAATAAATAATGTTGATGGTGGAGAGTGCCCTCAAGTCATAGTTGACTTATGATGACCCCTGGTGGGGTTTTCATGGCAAGAGACTAAAGGCCAAACTACAAGTGACAAATGACACTTGAACGGCAAGTGTATTTCTCCCTGTTCACTTGCCCTCCACTTGCGCTTCACTCAATCCACTTGCCATTCAAGTGTCATTCATCACTTGTAGCTTGGCCCTAACAGAGATGGTTTGCCATTGCTACCATTCAGGTACCTCCTGAGAATATCTACACCATCCCACTAAGGTGTCCTTCCAGCTGAGTTCTATTAAAAGAACAAAATAACAGGGTGGAAACCCTGGAAAATACCTTATAGCAAACTAGGTAGCGCTCAGGCAATCTGGCACGTAGGGAAGAGATTCAGAGAAATATCCCAGAGAAATGTACTAAGGAAGCCAAAAAACATCTTTATAGAAAGAAGATTTTAGAAAAAAAGGAGGGAATGGTGAGTGGATTAAAAAGGAGTAGGGAGGTGGGCAAAATACAAAATACAAGGAAGAGCACGCTATCACACAGCACACAGTCTCTCAAATAAAAGCAATATAACTGGGCCATTTCCACACGGCTTACCTTTTGCCAGGATGCAGCATGTTCTCGTGCAAAATCGCGCCAGGAAGACAATGTCATCACGCAATTTCACATGAGATCACGCTGATATCATGCGATTTTGCATGAGAACGCGCTGCATCCCGGCAAAAGGTAAGCTGTGTGGAAACGGCCCAGGTCTAACACAGGGCCAAGCTACAAGTGACGATTGACACTTGAACAGCAAGTGGATTGAGTGGAGGGCAAGTGAACAAGGAGAAATACACTTGCCGTTCAAGTGTCATTTGTCACTTGTAGCTTGGCCCTCAGCTAAGCACACTTTACCTAGATTGTAGCAGGTTCCTCAGAGCATGTGCAGAGCTCGTTGCGGTACCTTAACTCCTGTCCTATTGGTCTTGTGGTGTCCAGATGTTCAAAATTTGGGACCAGAGAAAAGTCCAGAGCTCCAAGATATTCATGGACAATGGAGTCTGACCTAAGCCAGGCTCCTTGGTGAGATGATCTAACCAATCCCCAGCAAAGCTCCATCTCTAATGTCAGATAGATACTAATCAGAGAATCATTGCAGGATAGTCTTGCCACATTAATGGCTCTGCACTTCCATGACAATAAGGGAATCTGGCCCAAGCTGGTTGTCCTTTGTCAAAAAAGGATGGTTGGACTGGTAGCCCCAGTGTGGAATAGAGGATAAAGTGTTATACTCATGTAAGCCCCAGAGATCCAAGAACCCAGATGCTCTAGATGGAGCTCTTGAGCCATATTCAATCTCAGGGGTCTGTCACAAATGGCTCTTGGCAATGTGGCTAAATTACTGCCAATCTTGGCATGCTTGATTATATCAGGCCATCATTAATTGTGCCTTTTTAAAGCAGCTAATTTTGGTAGTATGTAATAGTATAGAGGACACTAGGACAGACAGCAACTCTCCTTGCTCTTAATTTCTTCCCTTGCTCCACCTGTTTTTTTTTCTCAGAGAAATCCTTGATCAGTTTCATTTTCTGTGCACTGGAAAACACATTGACAATGCAATCCTAAACAGAATTATATGTGTCAATGGACTTCTAAGAATTCAATAGACTTAAAGGGTGTAACTCTGCTTAAGATGGCACTGAGAAAGCATTAGTTCGGAAAAGTGCAGTATAAGAAGCTGAAATGAAATCGGTCAAGTCTTCCTTGAACACAGTGATCTGCAGCTTCAGGAAAGACACATACACACCATGGCTTTAACCCTTCAAAGTACTTCCAGAAGAGAGTCCCGTTTTTGCCACTGTGAAGAGAAAATGACAGCCAAGAGGGAGACCCATGGATCTCGCCTTTCCTGAGGTGCAATCTCTCTGAAATTTGGGGGGTCTTCAGAGGACAGGGAGGACTGCAAATGTGGTGGGTACTGGACACTGGGAAGGTCAGTTTGTGGGATGTTTAAAGGGCCCTGCTCTTTGCACATGGCAGGAAAGGGCCCTTTAAACTATCAGCTGGCAGGTGGCAGGGGGGAATTCCCCCGCCGCCTGCCAGCTGATAGTTTAAAGGGATTTTTAAAGGGCCAGGTAAGTGGGTTTGAGGGGAGGGGGGCTAAGTGGTGGGAGGTTGGGGTTGGGGGTGGTTCTGGCCCCCAGGAGCAATGAACAATGAACATGTCCAGGAACAGTCCATGTTCATCCATGTTTGTTGTTCGTTGTTTGTGGATGGCACCAAATGACGGACAGGGTGTTCGGGTTTTTTTTTCCGTTTGTGCCCATGTCTGGTAATATGTACCCCAGCCGTCACCTCAAAAAGTATATTGTCTTTCTCTCACTGTGGGTACATGCTATGTACCTGCAAATGTAAGTACTGTGTATAGTTATCCTTGCTTGAAGCATATACGCAGACTTGCTTAGCATCTTATTTCATTGGCTAGAATTACTAGTGGTTGCAAAGTATATTTCCTATTCTCATAAAATTTAATCTGTTATACATTGTGAAGAACTCTTACTGCCAACTATATTCCTTTATCTGCTTAAAGTCTACTTAAATATACTAGCATTCCAACTTCTGTTAAAAATAATGGCATAAAGGCAATTTGAAGTTTTAAAAACTAAACAGAGATTATACTCCCACCTCCATAGAAAAAATCCCTGAAGCCTCCAGAACAGATTTTTAGTGGAAAGGTCATCATGTCAGATATTTTTGTACATGTTTATAAACTGAACAGAAAAGGAATTTTAAAAAATGACATTATATAATATGAGAGAAAGGACACCATGCACCTCAAGGGTAATGTATAATAGCTACATCAATTTTACATTGTTTCCCCTAATAACTTGCAGGTAATAGATGTCTTATTCTATTTTTCATTAAAACATTGAAAGTAACTCTGCTGTCTAGGTGCCAAGTTTGTCACTTGTGCTAAATGTAGGTAAAATATAGAATATTTGTAGTAAGGCATAGCAGTATTTGGAGACTCTGAGAACCATGGGGACGCCATTTCTCATAGATGCTGGAGGCCCTGGATGCTGCAGTGTGTGCCTTGGACTTGAGCATTTCTGGAAGACTTAATGTAGGAAAGTGTTGGTGTTCCCTGATTTATTTGGAACTTTGGGCCAAGCTACACATGACGAATGACACTTGAACAGCAAGTGTATTTCTCCCTGTTCACTTGCCCTCCACTCAATCCACTTGCCGTTCAAGTGTCATTCGTCATGTGTAGCTTGGCCCTCAGATGCTGTTTATGTTGTCCATGTTGTCCAATATTATACACATCTCATATCTATATGGACAACTTGCATTATTTAAAATGCATGTATAATGTGAAGGGAAGGCAGAATGGTATAGCCCAATCTTGTCAGATCTTGGAAGCTAAACAGGATTGGTACTTGGATCGGAGACTACCAAGAAAGTATATGGAATTTTGATGCCACTTTAGGTGAGAATTCCAATTTAGTTCTCAGTACCACTTTCTCAGGGTGAACTTTCAAGAAAGGGGGTTCTATACACAAGGCTGCCAATTCACTTACTGGCCTTGCTGAGGTTATAGCTACTAAGAACAATACCTTGAATGACAATGTCCTTAAATAACATGTTGCCATAGGTTCAAAGAGCTTCTTTATAAGTTTGGCAAGAACTAACTGTAATGACCATTGTGGTACAACTCTTCTGGGGGCTGGGAACATATTGTTCAAACTCTTCAGGAACATCTTGCAAGTGTAGTGTGAAAACACTGTTTTATTGTCAATAGTTGAATGAAAAGCTGAAATGGCAGCCAGGTAGATTTAATCAAAGAGTTTGACAATCCCTGTCATTTGAGTTCCAATAAAAACTCTAAGATGTGGTCTAATGTACATTCAATTGCATTAATATCCCTGCTTTCTGTTCATGCAGTGAACCTTCCCCACTTTAGGCCATATGACTGACTGGTAGATAGACGTCTGGTATTCAGCAGCACCTGAGTTATATCCACGGGGAATTCATTTATGGTGTTATTAACCACACTGTCAACCAGAGCTTGTTCACATTGTGATGCAGTGTCTCTTTCCAGGACAATAGGTCTGGTACATTGGGAAAGTGGAGAATCTTGTTGATGGCCAGTTTCAACAGGTTGTGGAACCACAGCCACCTGGATCAATACGAAGCTAACAATATTATCTCGGTGTCATTCCTGAATGATGCTGTAGTCCTGGACCCATTCCAATCCGGCTTCCATCCTGGCCATGGGATGGAGACGGCATTGGTTGCCCTCACAGATGACCTTCACAGGCATCTGGATTGAGGTGGGTCGGCGCTGCTTGTAATACTCAATTTCACAGCAGCATTTGACACGGTCGACTATGACTTGTTGGCCAGCCGTCTCACTGACGTGGGGATTAGGGGGACAGCCTTACAGTGGCTGGTCTCCTTTCTCCAGGGTTGGGGACAGAGGGTGGCACATGGGGGAGAACTATCACCCCATCACCCTTTGGTGTGCGGGGTTCCGCAAGGGGAGATACTCTCCCCGATGTTATTTAACATCTACATGCACCCCCTCACCCAGTTGGTGCAGAGGTTTGGGCTGGGCTGTCATCAATGCGCGGATGACACCCAGCTTTTTCTGTTGACGGCTGGCTGGCCAGTCATGGCCATGGACAATCTGGCCAGAGCTCTGGAGGCTGTGATGGCATGGTTGAAACAGAGCAGGCTGAAACAGAACCTGGTGAAGACGGAGGTCCTGCAGCTGGGATGGGGGCTGCCAGATGTTGGGATCCAGCTCCCTGCCCTGGATGGGACACCACTGGCAACTTTGCCAGTGGTGAAGAGTCTGGGTGTGCTCCTGGATGCCTCCCTGTCAATGGAGGCCCTGGTCATGGCGGTTGCCAAGTCTGCATTTTTCCATCGTCAGATCAGGCAACTTGCCCCTTACCTGACGCCCCAGGACCTGACTACAGTGACCCATGAAACAGTCACCTCCAGGCTAGATTACTGTAACTCAGTCTATGCTGGGCTACCCCTGGGCCTGATCTGGAAACTACAACTGGTCCAGAATGCAGCAGCGCGGATCCTGACCGGTATATCCTACCAGTCACATATCACACCTGTCCCGCACCAGTTGCACTGGCTTCTGGTTGAATTCTGGATCAGGTTCAAGGTGTTGGTTCTTACCTTTAAAGCCCTGAGCGGGTTGGGACCTGCATATCTTCGGGACTGCCTCTCCCTGTATGTTCCCCAGAGACTGCTTCGATCAGTAGATAAATGTTTACTGGTGGTCTCCGGCCCTAAGGAAGCCCGCCTCACTTCAACCAGGGCCAGGGCCTGTTCAGTCCTGCCCCCAGCCTGGTGGAACACTGTTAATGGAGAGCTGGGCCCAGCGGGACATATTATCATTCCGCCGGGCCTGTAAGATAGAGCTGTTCCACCAGGCGTTCGGTGGTTGAAGGGGGCAGTGCCATGTCGTCCTTCTGCCTTTCAGGGGGGCGGGTTCTCCCCACCATTGCACTTTAATGTATTTGGTTAATTTATTTTATTATTAATTATTGTATGTTGATTTTAGAATTATTGTTTTCTTGTTTTTATTGATTTTAACTGTTGTTCACTTCCCAGAACCCCTGAGGATGGGCGGTTTATAAATCAAAATAATAGATAGATAGATAGATAGATAGATGATAGATAGATAGATAGATGATAGATAGATAGATAGATAGATAGATAGATAGATAGATAGATAGATAGATAGATAGATAGATAGATAGATAGATAGATAGATAGATAGATAGATAGATAGATAGATAGATAGATAGATAGATAGATAGATAGATAGATAGTACAGCCAGGGCTTGACGATTCCTTCGAGAAGGAGCAGCTGGAACAGCCAAGGCTTGCTGACAGCTTTTCTTCTCCTGCAGAGGAGCAGCCTGTCATCCACCAGCCAATCACAGCTGAGCTGTCAGACACAAAATCCCATCCAGAAGCTCCCCTTCCCCACCCAGCGCCATCAGCCCAGATGCAACCAGCTTCCTTATCCCCTCCAAGATCTCCAGACTCACTAAAGCAATGTCGACGCAGGCACAGAGGATACTTACATGCCCGACATAGGTCGGCATGCCTCCAAACTCTGAACAGGCCAGCCTTCCCAGAGGAACGAGGGGCTTCGGAGGAGGAGATTTGAAGCTACTGTGCCAGCTGACGTAACACTCCCAGAGTATAAGAGCATGAGGGAGGGGCCCCTTCAGCGTGGCTTCAATGAGTTCCCTGAACTGCTACCATGTTGCCTACACTTGCTTCTTTGGACTGTTTCTCTGACCTCCGACCTGGCCTGTCTTTGACTACTCTCTTGATTTATGGACTTAGTGCATCCCTAGCCTTACCAGCTGGTTCTCATTACCTGTCAGCAGTACTTTGCAGACCCAGCTGCTGCCTGAAGCAGGACACTTGGTGTTCTCTGACTGTATCTTGCTCTCTACCCATGCAAGCAGGGGAATAGGAGGGAAAACATAATATAGATGCCCTGACCAGCTTAGCTGGAATGCATCTCCCAAAGAACCTTTTTCCTAGCCATCCATTGAACAAAATAACTTGGCCTTCTGATTTTCTTCTGTCACAAATTGTTGAAAAATAGGGATTAAGTACTTGTCTCGAATAGCCCATTTGTATGGGTTTACTCCTAACCTGCTGAGTCTGTCCACAATAGTATTGTTGGTTCCCAGTATGTGTACCACACTGATGCCTAAGTTTTGATCTATGGCCCAATTTCACAGTGACATGGCCTCTCTGCAGAGTGTCCTGGAGGTAGTGCCTCCCTGATTGTTTAAATAAAACATCACAGTGGAATTGTCCGTGAGAATTTGAACATTCCTTCCTTTCACTACACCTGTAAGTGAAACTAAGGCATAATAGATAGCTCTTAATTCTAGTAAATTTATGTGGAAAAATCTTTCATTCCGTCCCCATGTCCCATGGGCATAGAGTCCCTCACAGTGTGTAACCCCAACCTCTGTTTGATGCATCTGTGGTGACAGAAATTTCTGCCATGGTGTGTCTGAACTGTATCCCTTTAAACAGATGCTCATCCATGAGCCACCACTGAAGGTATTTCAAAATTGTTTTTGGAATGTTAAATTTCCTCTCTTGCAAGATCGATTCCCTATGAAACACTGAAATAAACCATAATTGCAGTTCCCTCATTCATAACCTTGCAAAGGGAACTACTGCGATGGTGGCTGTCATAAGTCCCAATAAGGTGGGAATTCGCCTTGCTAATTGGAAATGGCATTTCTGAAAAGTCAGAATCATCCCTTTTATCTTTCTCACCCTTTCTTCAAGTAAGAAACTCTTGTTGGCCGAGCCATCTAATGTTGCACCTATGAATTGAATTCATTTAGTTGGCTGTAGTCTAGATTTTTTTCTGATTCATAAAAAGACCTAATTAGAAGCAAGTACTCAAAGTTACTGTCATTTGTCTATGAACTTCCTCCTCTGATTGACCCGTAATGAGCCAATCGTATAGGTAGGGATAAATAGAACAGTCTAATGTTCTAAGGTGAGCAATGACCACCGCCATGCACTTAGTGAAAACACATGATGCAGTGGATAGACCTAAGGAAAGGATGTGATATTGGAAAATCTCTCCTATATATATAAATTTAAGGAATTTCCTGTGCTCTGGGTGTATAGAGATATGGAAGTAAGCATCTTTAAAGTCAAATACAGCGAACCAGTAGCCTCTTGCCAACAGTGTCAAGACTGTGTGTAAAGTTGTCATACAGAATTTATGAGGAGCAATAAACTTATTCAAATCCCTCAGGTCCAGGATGGGTATAGGACCCCCATCCTTTTTATCCACTAAAAAGAACCTTGAATAAAAGCCTAATTTTGTTTCTTCTGCTGAGAGGGGTTGTACCACACACTTATCAACTAGTGCTTTCAATCCCTTTCCCCCCTCCCAGTTCTGGTAGTTTCTGACCTTCTGAGTAATTAGGAAGACTCAAACACAGGAAACTCAACTTTATAACCTTTAAGAACAATATGCAGAACCCATGTATCAGTGGTGATAGAGCACCGTGCATCATAGTATGGTAATAGCCTTTCACTAAAGGTCAGTTCTGGACCCTGATCTAGTCAGAACGGCTTGGTACTTTGATGCTGATCCTTGGGCTGATGAGATTGTGGCCCTTGCCTAGCTCTATAGAGGTGCTTTCTTTTTGCAAAGCCACCTTGATTATCCTGGTAAGATCTTTGGGAAGGATACATGTATCCCGGATAGGGCGGGAAGCGATAAAACCTTCCTTTGTATCGAGATTGTTGTCTGAATTGTCTTCCTTGACTTTGCTGTGTTGGCAGGAGGACACCAAAGGAACGTGCCGTCTGCCGATCTTTTTTTTTCTGGGATAGGTAATCATCCGTCTTCTCTGAAAAGAATGTCTTTCCTTCAAAGGGTGAGTACTACACCTTGGCACGAGTCGCAGTGGGCAGCGCTGTTGCATGCAACCATGTGTGCCTTTTCAATACTGCGGCAGAAGCCAGGGATCTCGTCGCATCCAATGTTAATTTGGTGTCTGGCAAGTCTCAACACTTCCTTTTGGATGACTCTGATGAGAGACCTCTGCTCTTCTGGTCACTTGTCGTGGAAAGTAGCCACTTTGCTCAAAAGAAAAATATGGTATGCTCCCATCATTGCATTGTAATTTGCAATTTTTTTAATCAAGGCAGCTGAAGAATAAAATTTCCTTTCTATGGCATCCAGTTTCCCACCTTATCAGAAGGGGTGGAGTGTGGGCCTTGTCTTTGGTATGTTTACATTTCCTCTGACAAGTGAGGAGGGTGGAGGATGTGCCGATAGGTAGGAGCACAAATCATCCTTTGTTTTGTAGAGGCGCTGTGCCCTCTTAGTGGTGGCTGTAGTTGATGCCGGTTTCCCCAAGAGAACATTCATCATCTCAGCTAGCCCTTCGATGATGGGAAAAGCTATGTTAGATGTAGAATCCAAATAGAGGTGCTTGAGAATGTTGTTTTTGGGCTTGGGGTCAGTTGAGGAGATAACTATCTCTAAGGATCTCACTATCCTCATGAGTTGCTCTGTATATGCCTGGAAATCATCTGTAGACGATGTGTCTCTGGTGTTCCCCACTGTCTCATCTGGTGATGGGTCTGAGGGATTATAAGGACTGTCCCCAGCCAGGTATGACTCAGGGCCAGCTTCTGATTCTGAAAACTAAAAAGCCATCCTGGAGCTGGAGAAGGACTGTTGTCTCATCAATGGTCTTGGAGAGGGTTCCCTGGGCCATACATCTGTGTGGTATGCTCCAACGTTGTCTCAATGATATTGTAATGATATCATTTCTGGGTTGCACTGGTAGTCACATCATTGTGGCAGTAGAGCCAATGGCCCCTCTCAAAAGTATGTCCCTGCCTCCCGCATCTCCTGCCAGTGACCCTGTTTGCATCACAGGATGTTAGTACATTTTATTTATGTCCCTTACCTAGCTCAAGAACCTCTTTTCATCTCTTTTGTGAGATCTTGTTTGGTACCTAACAAATATAGATCAATAGAGTGCAGGGAAACAAGGACAAGAATTGTCACGATTCAGTTCTAGTATTTCTGAGATGTCAAGGGGAATTGCGCTGATAAGAAAACCTCCAGTGCACTAATCTAAAACAATGAATAAGACATGCCATCTGATTAATTCTATCCTTTAATACTCTAATAAGGTGGAAATAGTTCCTGTCTCATCAATAAGTTTTGTCTAAACCAAATTCCCATCTTATTTACACCATGTTACCAGTTATCCAGGTTGCACAATGAAGTTGAATTAATTTTAAAATGGTGTGAGGTTGGTTGGTTCTGAATGACAATTTGAACAATGCTTAAAGCCACAGTAAGCATAGAGTATAACTACACTGGTACTACACTTAACACTTTATATTACTAATCCTGTGTTAGCCTCAAGCAAAGCAAACCTGATGATTCTAAATTACAGCTATTTTAAAAGCACAAATTATATAAGGTATGAAAATAGAGTGAGAACTTTTTTTTTAGAGTAGAGTTTCCTGATTATAGCAGTATTTAACATTTATATTCACAATAATGGCTTTAGGCACAGGGGAATAATGGACATTCCTTCCCTGTAAAATGTTGTAATAATTATATGATTAATGGTAGCTCTCTGCTGTGATCCAGTTTTATGAAGAGCAAAGATTGTGAAATTATTCAGGATGATTCCTGAATTAGTTTCTCCAAACTAAGACAGAACTATATGAGAGCTACTTTATACAAGTTGCTAACCACATGGGAAGGCGTCGATGTTATTCAGGTAGAAATTTCTGACTGCTGTGGGTGCAGAGATGCCACATGAATACACAAGAGGTCCTTAAAATCTCTAAATGGTACACAAATGCAAACATCACCCATTCCTTTTGCTAATTCTGCTCAATAAAGCAGAAATGTTTACAAGGAAAAATGGAATGGTGGGTAGGGGTGTGCAATCTGGATCTGAGATTTGGGGGGAAAGCTGGGTTTTCGCTGATCTGGTTAAATCCAGCATTCCTGAATCAAATCAGAGAAGCTGGGATCCAATCCAGGAACCTAGCTACAGATCCCCAGATATCTCCAGTTAAATCTGGGTAAATCTGGCTTCAACTTCTGGCAGGCTCCTTCCTGGGCACCTCCACCTTTGTAACGAGGGGGGGAGAGAGGGGGAAGGGGGAGTGAGGTAAAGGCAGGAGGGTGGAGGAGTGAGTGGCCAATCTGCAAGAGCTCTCCTTATCGGCCTGATTTCTGTGAATGACTCTGGTTCAGTTGGACTAATATGCAACAATTAGTTGTTGCATAGATCATAATTGTGGACATCTTGGTTAGACTCAGATAAAACCATAGATCCCTCACAACTCTATCATTGTAACCAATCCCACAAGGGTCACCACAGCACCCCAAAAAGTGTTGTTGTCATTGCAGGAAGTGGGGCCCCAGACTTACCTGGGGCCCCCGTTGCCGCCAGCGGTCGGAGGGGCGGGGGGACACAACGGTTGCCTTGCTCGCTGGCTCGCCCGGCATGCCCCGGGCGAGCCAGCGACCAATCAGTTCAAACCTCGGGCCAGCCAATCGCGGCGGCCTGGAGTTGAGCCGGCGGGGGGGTGGGGCAGGCTGCAGAGCTCACAGCCGCAGTCTTCTCCAAGGTCCGGCGGCCAGGTATTTAGCCGGCTGCCGGACCCGCCCCCGCTCACTTCGTCTTCGGCAGCAGACACCCACCCTCCTCTCCCTGTTTATTTTGCTGTTCACTTGTCACAACTTGCAGGCGGTTGGGCATTGGATCGGATCCCATTTTTTGGGGAGCCGGGCCCTCGGTCGCAGGCTTCCCATGGAGGGGATTCCCATAAGGAATCTTGGGAGGGAGTTATGAAGGCACGCTCAGCTCGGGGACTGCCGGGGCATTCTCCCTCCCAGGTGGCAAGGGGATCACCAAAGGGTGTACACCGGGTGATCCCCTCCTCGCAATGCCACTCCTTGGTTCCCCCCCTCAACCGGCGTCTGGGGGGGGCAGGGGGTCATCGGCTGGCAGGCGGGTCAGCCAATGCTGTTTGGGGATCCGATCCACATGCTGCGCCAATACTCCTGTTGCTGTTGTCATGTTAATAAAGTTGTGGCCATTTTTTCTCCAGCCCTTGTGTGTATGCCTCTCATTTAACCGCGCGTCCCTCCCCGCTCTTCTCCTTCTCGGCCATAGGTGGCAATTAATGAATACTGTCTACTTGATGACTTGTTTTGTCCTGAGGGATGTAGGAAGGATATGGTAGAAAAATAAAAGGCCAGTCATGATGTTTGAACCAGTACCATGCAAGTTATGCCTAAAATATTCAATGGTGTGATGAATTTGTTTGCTAGGTATACAACACATGTTAATAAAGGCAGAAGCAGAAACATTACAACTAGAAATATTGAACTTCATTTTCCCTATTCAGCATTTCTGTCAGACACTTAGAATAATGAACTCTACAACAATGTTTTTGGATAAAAAAGAGATAAATGGAGGCTACAAATGAGTGGCACATCATGTAATCAGTTGCAGTAAAAAGGTTTGACAGGAGTATTATTTCATACTTTTCAAACAAGCAAAATCGCTAAAATACAATCTGTGTAGGAAGAGAAAAATACTACTATTTTATTTGGAACCTCAAAAGAAAATCATTACTTAAAACAAGATTTGTGTATCACACTTTTGCTGACAACATTTTCAGGGCAAAGCGGAGGGTGACTTGAGGAGTTTAACATTTCATGAAACCTGCCCACTTATTCTTTTTTATATGGCATTCATTGGCTATTCACAACTGTTGGTTTTATTGATCTATTACAGGGGTCCCTAATTTCATTGAGCATGTGGGCACTTCTGGAATTTCGAGAATGAGGATTCTCATAAAATGAATCCCCTTGAGGTTGCGGCCAATCACAAAATGTCCAGAGGTTCTAAGCCAAGTGATGTAGGCAGTTTCTGAACAATTGTTTCCTGCAGATACAAATGCAATAGCTCCTTGGTTCTTCTGAAGAACCTCTTTCACCAGTGAGTTGGAGAAAGACCAGGACTGGCTATATGCTTCGTGGAAGAAGTAAATGGGCACCAAAGCCTTCAGTGGGCACCATGGTGCTCATAAGTGCCACACTGTTGTACAGCATTGAGAAATTTTTGTTTTTTAAGAAAGCAGAGGTAATTTAGTTAACTAGGATGATGTAGACAACATAATGCCAATCAGACATGGGACAGTAAAAAAGCAAGATCACAGTTGGGGTAAAGGATTACCTTCACTATGATTATGCTGATGACATCACATGGCCAACCATGTTTTGCTGTGTGAATTATGTCATTAATCCATATTAGGGGGCAGTTCTTCCTACTTTAAATATGATTTGATTTTATGATATTGTCACACAGCTAAATATGTGGTGCAATCTGGTAAACATGGTGCATGACATGATGTAATCAGCTGAAATGAAGAGGTCTAAGAACTTCTCATGCTATCCAGTCCTATTTGCTTTGTTGTAGAGATCACAGGAACACATAAAGCTGCCTTATACTGTTCAGATTATTGGTTTGCTCTGACGGACAGTTGCTTTCCATGGTCTTAGAGCCAAGCTACAAGTGACTATTTTCACGTGAAGAACACTTGATCGTTTTCGCAAGTTTTTCTGGGAACTGAAGTTCTAGTGTCCTTCCCCTCTCTGTTAGAATCGCTGCCTAAAGAGCCAGAGAAAGCCAGCAGCAGCAGCAGCTTTTGCAAATCGTTCTTCCAGTCACAAGACTGCTCTCAATGATCTTTAGGGGCAGGCAGCTGCAACTTTCTCCCTGGGCGTCCTGCTCGGCTTCACCGACATGTCGGCTTTCTCCAGAGCAGCTCCCCGGGAGCAAGACGCCCAGGGAGAAAGTTGCAGCTCAGATTTATCCTGGGATTGTCCCTCTACTGCCCTGTCTCTCCCCAATCCATGACTGGAAAGATATGAACCTCTCTCTCTGCCACTCTTAGAGCAGAACCACAAGTGACAAAAGGCACAGATTGGACACTTGTCAGCTTCCCTCAAGTTTTGATGGGAAATGTAGGTATCCTGGTTTCGCAGCTTCGCTCTCTGACTGCTGTCCAATTGACTTTTCAACTGTCACTTGTCCAACATTCCGCCAAGCTGCCTACATTTCCCATCAAAACTTGAGGGAAGCTGACAAGTGTCCAATTTGTGCCTTTTGTCACTTGTGGTTCTGCTCTCAGAGTCTCAGCCCAGTTCCTCTGCATTCTTATCCCCAGTTCTCATATTCACTCTCTCTCCCTGTCCTCCACCCCCAGTCTCTCTTGATTTTCTGTTATGATTGCCATAGATGGAAAATTTCAGTTTCAAGTCTACCATTAAATGATGTATTCTGAGATGGACAAATTAGGAAGTCTAGGTCCACAACTCTTGTTATACACACACAGAATCAACAGCCACACAAACACACATACTAGTGAAGAGCTTATGAATCACAAAATGACCTCAAATTTCCTTTCTTTTGTTTTCTGCCTCAGTACTTCAGTAATTTGAACATGAAACAAAGGACTGTTTTCTTAGTTGCTAGTAAAGGAAGATATTGAGTGTAATGGAAGTAAAAGAAGTAGTGTTCTAATTACTGAGTGACCTCCAAATAAGAAGTATTAAGTAGTAGTTTAAGGGACTTCAAAAGGTGGGCTTGTTTTATATCTCAGCTTTCTCTGTTTGCTTCACAGAGAATGAGAGGGTGTATATTTCCCCACCTGTGTGTGGTTTTAGTTTCATATTTTTTGAGGGACATTTCCAAATCCTCTCATGGATGTATGATGCCTTTAAGAGTTTCATTTGTTACCATTTTATATATGAACAACAGGAACCATTTGGATTTTGATGAGCAGTTTGGTGCAGTATTGTATCCACAGTGATGAACAATGCATTAACATTTAGGTTTCTGTCCCAGGCTTCAAGTCATTTATTTCCAACTCACACAATAGTCTTTATGGCCAGTACAATTCAGGTCAATTTTAATGACCATTTAAACTTTTTCATAAAAACATATCCTGGCAATGTCCAGCGATTAATCTCTGTTTTTCTTCATAAAATAGCATAAAAATACTGGAACTTTTAAAGATTCAAACATGGCACTTCATCGTTTATTTTTTAAAGTCTTTTAAAACAGCCATTTTACTAAGATTAATGAACTTTGTTCATTTTTTGTTTTTGTGGGGTTTGCCTCCATTCAAGAAATGCATCTGTTGTTTATCTTTTAGGACTTTCCTGTGTTCACTAACTCCATTTTAATGAGTATGCCTGTTTTGCCAAATTGTACATCACTGACAGTGCCTAATATAGAGAGTAAACCCTTGGAAGCTCATTGACTTTAATAGACAACAAAAGGTGTAACTCTGCTTAGGATGTCATCAGAATTTACCTGTACTGCAGCTTTGTTGCTCCTATCATGCTTTGTTTGTACTTGTAATTTTTTTAGAATTTGGGACTTTTCCGATGGATTTGTAATATGTGTAAACTTTTTCAGCAATGTGTGTGAATGATAGCAAATTATTTAGAGCCTAGAATATCCTAAACTGACTACAATGTTCATTTCTTTAAATCAAACATTTCTAGACTGTTGAATCCATGTTATTTGTAGCAGTTATCTACTAATTTTCCAGCATTCAGTAAACATCTGCCAGTCATCAGCATAAGAAAATAACGATCAGTCACCAGAGGTTGTTAGAAAAAGTGACATTATTTTAATCTACATGCTTGCTGACTTTTTAAAGGATTCTAAAAAGATAGTGGATAGTGAAGGTTAAATTGCAGCCTATGCTTAAGCCCGGTGGGAAGGACAGCGCGCAAAGAACTCAAACAACAAGAGCTGGAGGAAAATAGGCCACAACTTTATTGCGAGCAGAAACAAACAAACAAGGAGCATTGGCAAGCATATGGATCGGATCTCAAGCAAAGGCTGGCCCGCCTGCCAGCCGCTGAGCCCTCCCCCCCTTCAGGACCCCCGCTGAAGGCGGGGGCACCAAGGAGTGACATTATAGGGGGAATCAGATGGGTGTATACCGGCCTCCTTGTGGACCTCCACGGGCCCTTGCCCGGAGTTCCCCAATTGCTCCACCCTTGCTGTTAGCAATTCCAGGGCCCGGCCGATATCCTGGAGAGAGCTGGGGGAAGGGTCAGGATTGCTGTCCCCAGCCCGGCCCCCGCTCTGCTTTGCTGACCTGCTGCGGGCGCCTGCCCTCTGGCCCCTTCCACCTTTTGCAGCAGCTGGCAGGGGGGAAGAGCCCCGCCGTCTGGTTGCCCGTTGCGGCCCCCTGGTGGAACCTTTGGCCTTCCCCTTCTGTGCCCCCATGGATTTCCTGCCAGATGCTGGCTGCAATGCAGCAGGCTTGTGGCCCCCCTGCTGCGGGGCTCAAGGCATCCTAGCCCTCCCCAAAGGAGCTGTCCCGGTCCCGGCCTTGGGCCTGGCCCCCTTTCCCTTCTGAATGGGTGCCATCAGGGCCAAACCCCAAGAAAAACGGATTGCCCCCAAGCCACCCGGTAAGATCTAGAGGAGGGGAGGGAGCCCACAGCACCCTCAGCCACCCCCCACAACCGTCCCGTGTGAGGGAGGGGGAGGGTGCCGGACAGCAGCAGCTGCTGACCAGTAAAGAGAAGGGGAACAAGGAAAAAGCAAGAGGGGGGTAAAAAATCCCCTGCAGGCCCAGAAGCCACGAGGCCCGCTGCCGCCGCTCGTCGCTGTTCCCCTCTTCGCCGCGCCGAGGTGCGGGCTCAGCCCAAACCCGACCTCTGGCAGCAGCGCTCCCACCTGACCCGGGTCAGGGAGCCGAACGACGGACGGTCGAGGAGACGCCGCGAGTCCAGCCGCTGTGCTCTGCCCCTTCGTCGCGCCGAGGTGCAGGCTCAGCTAGACCCGACCTCCGGTAGCGACGCTCCCACCCGACGAAAGTCAGGGACCGATCGACGCGTGGCTGGGCTCGTCTTCTCTCTTCCTCTCTTCGTGTCCACGCTCTTCTCCCGTTCGCGTCCCGGCACAGACTGCCGGGAAGGCGGGGCCAGGTCTGTTTAAATGCAGAGCCGCCGGACCAGAGGGAGAACCTCGCCCTCCAGGTCCAGCGGTTGGCCCCGCCCCCCGGCAGCCGCTCCCCGGCGGTCCCAATTGGGCGGCCAAGGTTCAAACCGATTGGCCGCCCAGACTGAGGAGCCCGCCGGGAAGCAGAAGCCGGGACCCTGCAGCCGTTCCTTCCTCTGCGCCGCCGGCTGCAAAGCCTTCGCCTGGTAAGTCGGGCGTCGGTCCCTTCCTTGTATTGAGGCACCTATTTATTCACAATTACCTCAGTTAAAACCAATAAATCACAATAAAACAACAACATAGTACAAATTCAGGGTTCTGATTGGCTGTTTGAATTTAAAAACACATGCACATATTGCTTGGCAGCAACTGTGATCATATCACAAGGATCTTAAAGGATCCTAAAGGTAAGCTATGTGTATGCAAGAAACATAAAAATAATTCAACTCTCTGATATTTTGTGGTCAGCTTTGCTTCCTTTGGCAGTCATTTTGTGTTTGGGTCTACCTCCTGGGCCAGCTATTTTGTGGTTTTGTCTACCATCCTGCATCATAATTCCAGAGATTAAATGTGGCAGGGGTAATCCATTGGAGAGGAGTGTAGTATATGAAAAATTCTTCAAAAAATGCCAGCATGCATAGTGAATCAAATATTAGACCCTAAGATCTGGAAGACCCAACTTTAGATCCCTAATCTGTCATAAATCTCACTTTCTGGCCTTGGGCGAGTCATTCTTGTACAGTACAACCTACCTCAAGCAGGTGCTGTGAGAATAAAATCAAGAAGGGAACAATGATGCATACCACCCTAAACTATTTGTGGGAGAGGGATAAAAATGTACTAAATAAATGCATCTATAAATAAATGTAGATGACATAACTTAATTCCTATGCGGTTTTTGCTTAAATAGGTTTCCTGCAGAAAGCAATGGACATGTAGATGAATTGAGGTAATAATAAATAAAATGAAAATGAATAAGTTTTTTTAAAATGAAAATAAAGCAAAAATGAAAGAAGTACACAACTCTAATGGGTAGCCATATAATGTGCTGTGTGGAGTGTTTCAGCAATCATCTACATGAACGCATTGTTGCCACATTGAGACTCAAACATTTATCCTTGTCGATGGGGAATTATTCTACCACTGAGCAATTGGCCTAGCAACATGCTATGTTTGGAATGCCATGCCTTCCTGCACCACTTTTCCCTTGGCATTTGCCCAATTAAAGGGTAGCTGTAAACATGTTGCTGCCAAGTAGGTTGTAGTTAGAACTTGTGATTGTGACTGTAGGTTTCACTCCTTTTCTATACATTGATGATAAAAAAAAATGATTGGTGACATATATGCAAACAAAGTGTAGCCTTAATTGCACATATATCACAAATCATGTGTTTATGGTTGAACTCAGAGAATCACAGCCTTCCTTATGGCTCTTGATGCTTGCTTTTCAGAGAGCTGGCAATACCCCGCCTTTTCCTTTCAGAACCCCTTCCAGGCAGGTAGCATTAGCACACCTAAGAGCAGAGTCTTCTCCTTCCAAGCTATGTGTCAAATGAATCAGAATTCCAAACTCATTTCAGCATATCTCAACATCTAATAAGAAACCACATCATGAAATGGAAAAGATTAAATAATTCCAATATTATTTCAAATGATATAGCCTCTAGATGCTTTTTTGAAGTAGGCAGTTGAAAAAGCAATATATTTACAGGTTAAGTCCATTTGGATTCCAAACCCATAAGTCTGATCCATTTTTTCCTCCTTTCAGTAACCATCAAATCCCCAAGCTATCTTTAGGCATCTTAACATCACCTCTCCTACGAGACTCATGAAATAGTTAAGAATAGTCTTTAAAATTCAAAGCTTATATTCTTTTTTGCCTCCTCTTTGAAGAGAAGGTGTGACAGATACTCATTGCCAGGTTTTCTTTTAATTAGCATGAAGGAAAAAAATCCATTTCCTCATCATTTGGCTCACGTAGAATATCAAGGTATAAATTAGCATATTCCAGCAACAGCTCTACCTGGAGACATTTCTAAAGGTTTCAGGTCTGTTAGGAGGACCTCAGGAAACAAATGAGAAATGCCTTTGGAGACAAAGTGAGATATAATATGCCTCACCTAATCATTATCTTTATGGTAAAGAATGTCATGCTTTGTTTAGTTGAAAAATGATTTTCTAAAGCCCTCAGATCAGACCTCTAGTCCTTTCTGTTATCACTGCTCAGTTCTCTACGCTGAATGTACCCCTACAGATTTTACTTTTTTAAAAGATTAAAACCTCTTTTAAATACCAGCTTCTCATACAATATTTAATGATGTTCTTATTTCAATGTAATCCTAAACAGAGTTACACTTGTTGATAATTTAGAAGGGTGTAACTCTGCTTACTGTTGCACTGTAAGTTCTCCCACCACCATGATGTGGTTTGGATTTGTTTTTGTTATGGGATATGGACTTTTTCGATGAAGGGAGACATTCATTAAAGGACAGGCAACACAAAGCCTGTCCTGCAATTAGCCTAGTAATATGAAAAGCTTGAGGAAGGCATTTATGCTAAAGTTGATGGATAATGAATTGTGTGTGTGCCGTCAAGTCACAATTGACTTATGGCAGTCCAAGCAAGGATCTGTTAAGGCAAATGAGAAGCAGAGGTGGTTTGCCAGTTCCTTGTTCTTCAGAGTCTTCCTTGGTAGTTGCCCAGTCAAGTCCTGACCCTGCTTAGCTTCTGAGATCTGATGAGATTGGGCTATACCATGCCACCTTCCCTCCTGGATAATTCAGTATGATAAGTCATTATGATAATTCATTATGATAATTATAATATAATAATTATAACAATTTTAATAATTCATTATAATAATTCATTACATTGGTGTAAATGTAGTTTAAGCATGACAGCAACCACAAGAGGTTGGCATATCAGCTACTGCCTATGTTCATTCAGTTGGAAGTATCTCCCACTATGTTCAGGGTGGCTTACTTCCAATGAATTGTTTAAAAACTGCTGCCTTATGATGCAATCCTAATTAAGTTTGTTAACTTCATTGGACTTAGAAAAGTATAACTCTGCTTAGGATTGCACTGCTTGTCATACATTTTGCTCTGGTGCTTTGTAATAGGATCACTTTGGGGATCCTTTTTCAATTTCTTCATTATCATGATTCACAAGCCAACTCTGCACCAAGATGGATTATGCCAGCCTACTAAGTAATCTTTGCCCCTACCTCCTGCCTTGCTTCAGATAGATATTATCTGTTCCCAGCACGTTCAGCACACTAATTTGTGACTCAGCAAGAGGAAACACCTTGAAGAAAATCCTTGGATAGGCTAGGTTGAACATCTGCATAATTAATTGGAGTCAGGACCTTGCTGAGCTACACATAGGACTGGGGTTCTGGGAACACTAATTTCCCATTCTGGGACTAATGAGGGGATTTAAAAAAATCCCCCTCAATAAAGTACAGGTTAGGACAGAGCTCCTGGAATGGCTTGTCCATGGTACTGAAACAGCTTAAAGCAATAGCATTATAACCATCCTATACATGGATTTTGAAATATTCTGCAATAAAACACATGCAGTCTGTCCCTTTTTTGTAACTAATAGGTTACTTTTAGTTACCAGTTTCAAAAACACCCTTCTGTTCCATGATTATATTCATTTTTGCTTTAGTGTTTAATTTTTTCCTTTCACCTCAACTCTCCCATTTCAGAAACAGCAGGAGTAAGTGCAGGGGTCTTCTAAAGATTCATGTTAAGGCAGAAAACCCCAGGTTACTTGGGCATGGGTCTCTTATCTTGCTTTATTATTTATTTTAGTTTTATATATATTTCCTCCTCCCTGATTCTTTTAACTGGAGATGCTAAGGACTGAACTTTGAATCTTCTGCATTAATACAGATCTGTACCACTGAGCCATGGCTTCTCCCCTATATAAGGAAACCAGAGAAACCTCCTGTATTTAATCCCTATCTTAGAAGGACAAATTGTCAGACCACTCCTTCCCAAATGTAGCTTCCAGGATTAGTCGGGATACATTGTACAGTCCTGGACTAGCTTCTGGGAGAGAAAAGACAGGTTTTCAGCCCACCTGAATTCTTTTTTCCCACCTAGCAAAAGTTTTAGTTGGCCTTTAAAAATGTTTTTAAAGTGGATGCACCGCTGCCTGTTTCAACGCAGGGGCTATTACCCCATCTCTCTCCTCGACTTAGCCTTACAGGCCCTCACCCCAGCAATAGATTTTTTGCATGGATACACTCCTCCAACATTAGGAGGTAATGTCACTTGAGCTATAGGCACCTTTAACTTCAAGAATTGCCTGTGTGCATATGTGGAGCCACCTGACACTGCACATTACAGCTTTTTTTGGTAGTTGATTTGTTGGTATGCATCCCGCTATCCCACAAAACTGAATATATCATATATTAATTCCAGTGTGCCCCAATGCACGCAGGTGCTTATATATGAAGATCAAGGCCACTTCAGAAACAACCAGAGGCTTCTGTAACCTTGGGGACTCCCCCAGGGTTGCAATCACAAACATACATCAGGGGGTAAAAACTAGGGGTGTGTATAATGGGGGAAATGAGCTGAAAATACTCCTGGAAATGTCTGTTTTGTTTAGTTAAAGCAGTTTCCAGTACGCTCAACCAAATCCTGGGAGCTAAATTATGAGTCCCTCCCACCAAAAAGTTTGTGTGTTTTATTTTGTTGCATCTTCAAGCAGCAGGCAGGCACTGGGCTTGCCTCGCAGGGCAGCATCTTTTTTTCTTGAACAGCATTCAACAATCAGATCTCAAGGGAAGAGAACTTTTATGTTATTAATTAACTCTCTTGGCAGGAAGGGGAATGACACAACATGAATGAGTGCATCTCCTCCTCCTGTCGCTACCTGGGAAATAGCATTGTGTCCCTCCCTACCAACTGGGTCCTCACAAAGGAAGACCCCTTCCCACCTATCAACTTTGTAAATGTTTGGAAGGAAAACTTCAATCATAGCCCACAATTCTTTAGATACATTCCCGGGAGTAAGCACTATTGAATAACATGGGGCTTACATATGAGTAGACCTGGTGGGGGTGCATCTTGGTTTGTTTTGCAGTGTTGCACAGGCACTGATCTGTCTCCTCCCTCATCAGGAAATTGCTGTGAGGAAAAGTGCTCTGGGAATGGGTGGTCTGTTCAATCAATCAATCAAACTTGATAAAAGCCCCAGAAGACTTCAGTCATAGGCTGCATTCCAAAAGACACTTCCCTGGGAGTAAGCAGTGCATTATTGAATAAGATGGGACTTACATCTAAGTAGACCCATTTAGGATTGCTTCCATAGTCTTTCAGGGCTCTCTCTTTTTCTGAGTCAGATACCTACTCCTTCCTTTCAAAAACAATCCTGCCTGCCCCCACAGCAAAAGTAAAACTTAACGGGAAAAAACAGGTCCATTTGAGCAGTGTGACAGTGAGGCAGGCAGCCTGCCTGCCTGAACTTGGGTGATAGAGAAGATTAGCAGGATGTCCTGTTTTGCAGTGGAACACTGAGCATCAAAAGGATTTGGATTCACCCCTCACTGTGGGAACAAAGCTACAAAACACAAGGAAACATAGCAGCAACAGACAGCAGCAAAATTCAAAGGTAATAAGTTATCAGTACTACAGAAAAAGAAAAAAATGAACATTAAGCAGGATTGTTTTTAATGTAGCTGCACTTCATTGGTTGGAGGGCTCTCCTACTTGGGAGTAGAGATGGGCACGATCCGCATTACAATAAAAAAACCCACGATAATGGTGTTCACACAATTTGGACCCGGTGGATCATGCTCGTCCACGGCCAACGATGCAGTGGTCGGGAGGGGGCTGGATCGGAGCTTGATCGGGGCGATCGTGCTCAGATCGGGAAGCCAGACACTCAGGCGCCAGCAATCTATTGCCCTGGCAACTGAGCCAGGGGAATGCCTGAGCTGTGTTTGCCCTCCTTCTGTCGCCCTGGAAACACGAATGGAAGCCCAGCTTGCCTTGATCAGCAGGGCTTCCTTCCAACCACGGAACAGCAAAGCAGTCACCAGCTGGGAAAAGACACCCAAGCGAGGGAGGGGGAAGGGGGTGTTCTGTAGCCATGGGCACTCCAATCTCATCCCTGCAAACCCTGATAGGCAGCTCTGACGGCCAAACACAGACAGCCAAACACAAACACAGATGCCCCCAGCATCAGCCACCATTCCTGTATCGCTGGGAACAGTGGGGCACCCCTCCACTTTTGCCTCCACGATCCATGGATCGGAAATGGGAGATGATCGGTGTGGATCGTTAATTAGGGATCATCACCGGCGCCGATCCACAATCAGCTGGATCGTTAATTTTTTTGGGATCATGCCCATCTCTACTTGGGAGTGCCTCACTGCCACTGCCATGTCCCTCAACACTCACCTTCTATGTGTCTGTTGTTATGTGTGTGCGTTATTGTGCTTGAAGAAAAACTCAGTGGATCAATGGTTTAGACTAGGAGGGGGACTAATGGTTGATGCAGTTTTTGGTGAAGCTTGAAAACAGTTGCCCCAGAGCCTCGTTTCCCCACCACCTATGAAAAGAACAGCGAGTGTCTGCACATGTGCTGCCAATGCCTGCCTTGCATGCATGTAACAGGCTGAAACTAATGGAAACAAAAAAACCAAATGGATCAAATCTGAGCCAGCACTGGCCTACCCAGAATAAACTAATAATGGAATGGCATTATTCCAGAACCCCGGGAACCTAAAACGAAACAGCAATTTTCTTGGTACATACCCATACTTAAACCTCTCCAAACTTGAGTGCACTCTGTGTGCAGGTGCCATTTACCTGTGCACCCAAAAGTGTGTGCCCCAGCAGCCCTGTGAGGTCTTGCTGGCATCAGCAGAATCCTGCTGCCCTGCCTGGAAAAGAATGTGGCTGGGCTGGAGTAAGCACTACGATTCTGGTGGAATGGCAAGGGCTGCTCCCCCTTTACTGTTCCAGATCTGCCCTGGGGCCGCCCAGTGTCACAGCACCATGAGCTCAGCCACCTCAGGGCCATCCAGGTGAGGACAGCCACCTTGGGAAAAGTTAGGAATGGGGTGGGGGAGGTAAAAGGTGTTTGGGGGCAAGAGGAAAAGGGTAGAGGTTTCTGAGGGAGTCAGGGAGGGTGGGAGGGTGAGAGAATATGGAGTGGAGGGAGAGAGACAAAGACTGTCTCCACAATTCACAACATTTTGCTGCAGGCCCCCACCTGTACTCCACGTTAACTGCCATATTTTATTCCTCACTGTGTTCAGGTACATTAATTATATCATAATGGTCCCAGCTATTGTAAAAAGGGGCAAAAACTTATCTCTTGTTCCAACACTGAGTCATTGAGAAAGCTGGATTATCAGTGGAAGATGGAAATAGCTCAATTATTAAAAAAAAAAAAAAAGATGACAGCTGTGGGTGCCGGGCTGCTGCCACCCACTTGTATGATGTCTAAATATCTAAAGTGACCTTGCCCTGACTCCCTAACAAAAGAACAGGGCTGCACTGGCAAAGCCTCCATTGTAAGCACAGAGATGTGCTAGGGACTGAAATGGAATTCAGCTTCTTATCCCTTCCCCAATTGTCCTAGCATGACATGTCACCTTCGTTGCAGCAGCAGAACCCCCATTAGCTCTACAAGGGCTGAAACAGTGCCACAGGAACCAGCCTGTAATATATATATACTACTACACAAAGAACATAATTGACACAAAGAATATCCCTTGCAAGAGGCAAATGAGGAGTAATGTAAACCCTTCAGTCACATTTGTAGGCACAGGAAGCTTCATTACAACTTTTAATTATTCCTTGCAGGAAGGCAGGCCATAAATATAAAGCTAGTTGCATAGATCCTGCCTTCGTGAGTCACCTATTATTGACTTAAATGACATCTCATGGCTATGAGGCTCTTTGATGCTCTGTTCTATGAATAGGAGCTTGTCTCCATGCTGATGTACAGTACCATCCTCTGCTCATTACCCTTGAATAATGGCTACTTTCTCAATTAACTTCACTAAAAACACACACAGAGAGGAAGAGAGTCACCAGTCTTATTAAACCACCCTGGAATGGATTTAGAACCCTTTTGGCAAACTTTGGGTCTCTGCAGACTGACTTCCTGGCTTGGAGTGATTTGCATATTGCTAATCATTACACCCAGCACAGGCATTTTCTTCATAATTAGTCGTTTTTAAGTGCATCAAAGCTCTAGTAGACATATAGTCATTTGACAGCTCACTAATTGCTTTTTATGTCAGCATCTTCATTGCAAAGTAGCTTTATGATCTTAAACCTCTACAACAGTTTAATTTGCCCTAGATCTTGATATTGTAAAAGGCTACGGTCTTTGTTCTTTTTAACAGATGACTTTAGACAGTGTCAGACTATTTTACCCCTTGCCATGAATTAGAGAGTGCAGCTGTAGAGCTGAAGTAGTAAAGAGCAGCAGGTACAGAGCTGGATTTATGCCCAAGCTAAGTAAGCTTTAGTTTACAGTCTCTAAATACAAAGAAATTACTGAAAATTTACTAAATTGCTAAATTAATGCTTTGGGGCCTCTTAAACTTGACATAGTTTAGGGCATCCGCATCTCTTAAACCAGTCTTGAGTAGGCATCTCTGGTGTTCATCCCTCAAAACATATACATTGACACTGGCAATTCTCTGTGTTTACTGCACAGCTCTTTCTGGATCTTCAAATATACTCCATCATCCTTAGAATCATAGATTTGGAAGGGGTCATATGGACTATCTAGTCCATCCCCCTGCCCAATGCAGGAAAAGCCTAAAGCATCTCCAACAAGTATTTGTCCAGCCAGTCTTTGACAACTGCCAATGAGAGGGAACTCACCATATCCCTAGGCAGCTAATTCCATTGCTGAATTACTCTTAACATGAAGAAGTTTTTTTCCTAATGTCCAGCTAGTACCTTCCCTCCTGTAGTTTAAATGCATTATTGCAAGTCCTATCCTCTGTTGCCAACAGGAACAGCTCCCTTCCAGTTTGGTGTAGTGGTTAAGAACAGCGGGACTCTAATCTGGAGAACTGGGTTTGATTCCCCTCTCCTCCACTTGAAGCCAGCTGGGTGACCTTGGGTCAGTCACAGTTTCTCAGAGTTCTCTCAACCCCATCCATCTCACAGGGTGATTGTTTTGAGGATAATAATAACATACTTTGTAAACTGCTCTGAGTGGGTGTGAAGTTGTTCTGAAGGACAGTACATAAATCAAATGTTATTATTATTGTTGTTGTTATTACCTCCCCTAAGCAACAGCCTTTTAAATACTTTAAAAGAGCAATCATGTCTCCCCTCAGCCTCCTCTTTCCAAACTGAACATTCCTAGGTCCTTCAGTCTTTCCTCGTAGGGCTTGGTCTCCAGGTTCCTGATCATCCTGGTTGCTCTCCTCTCTACCTGTTCCAATTTGTCCACATCCCTTTTGAAGCAACCCATAACTAGAGATGGGCACGAACTGGAAAAAAACCAAACCATGTAGTTTGTGGTTCGTCAAATTTCACGAACCACAAACCATGAACTTTCATGAACCTGCCCCTGGTTAGCAAACTGGTTCGTTTGGTTCATGAAAAAGCCACTTCCAGGTCAGAAAATCGTCATTTCCGGGTCAGCAGAAGTTCACTTCTGGGCCAGCAGAAGTTCCCTTCCTGGTCAGCAGAAGGTCTGCTGGAAGTCCATCCCCTGTTGCCTAGGAAACTGATTGATTGGCACCAGGCTGTCTGCAGTGATGAACCAAAAACGAACCAAACAAACCGTCCTAAAAGTTTGTGGCAGTTCGTCAGAAATGGGATCTGACAAATTATGGTTCGCGAACCACAAACTGGCCTGGTTCGTGCTTAATTTTGGTTCGTATTTTGGTTCATGCCCATCTCTACCCATAACCTCCACTCATGAGCTACCAAATGCAGGTTGAAAAAGTTCTCCTTTACTGAGACTCCAAAATCGGTTTTAGGTAGGGTTCTTCCTCATATTCTTGGGAGTCCATTCAAAAGTACAGGTATGATCAGTGGGAAAGCATAAGCTCAAGCATTTATCTTAATTTTAGTCATTCCTACACAAAACAGATGGTTGAGTTTCTGTCTTTGCATTCGGTATTTATAATTCCTAGTAGATGAGCTGGTATGAAGAAAGAATGGTCATAAACACCTTTCTGTGTGAAAAAAGGCTGTCAAAATGCCTGTGGTCCAACTTCTTTAAGGGCATTTGGGCATTTAAATGCTATTTGAATGCCTTGCCATCAGTGGTGTTGTTGGGAAGGTTTTGTAGTACTCCATACTCTCTGTGGATGTGGTATTAACCAAATGGACACTGTAGATCTTATTCTTTTGGAGTGACCTGAATTCTCAGATTGGAGAGCTAAATTTATTCTTTCTCTATTTAAACAGGATTTTATTGCTCTTGAAACTAAATCTTCTTGGCTATTAAGAGATGAAGATAAACAAGTAACTGTTTGTGGCTAAATTTTTGGTGGTTGTAGTAAAATCAAATCATAGCTCTGGTAGTAAATTCTAGGTTTCCTTTCTAGTAGATGATGGCTCGCTGTTTATGACATTGGTCATGAAAGAAGAAGAGTAACAGAAAATTGTGAGTGGCTGAAATAACCAATGAATGAACATTTTAACTTAAAAAATTAAATAGCAGCCTATGAATTAGATCAGGACATGCATGTAGGGATGTGTATTCAGATAGTTCCAGTCCAAATATATATATATCCGAAATTAATATTGTATCTGTATTTTTCAGATATATCCAGACATCCAGATTGATAAGGACGAATCTTGGACTACCAGTAATTGAGTCCTCCTGAATATTTCCAGAAAAATTCAGGAACATCCCGGGCCAACATTTTAAGGCCCCCAAGCCTGTTATTCTTCCATTTAACAGGTTTCCTTGGCAATGGGAAGAAGGGAGGCAGCTCTCCCAAGCAAGGGGATCAGACAAGGGGAGCACAAGAACTCTCTGCCCAGTCATGGCTATTCTCTCACGGCCCTCCATAGCCTTTTGAGCTTGTTTCTCCATTTGTGCATGTGTGGTCAACATGCATACAAGGGGCCGAAACTCATGAAAACAAAAAAAAAGAATGGATCAGTTCCAAGCCAGCACCAGTTGACCTGAATGAACCAGTAGTGTAATGGAATTATTCCAGAACTCCCTGGAACCAAAACTTAAAGTGAGGCTTTCTTGGTGTGCACCCCTATTTACTACTACTAAATATCCTGGTTCAAAGAACTTGTACCGCTACAGTAAGTGAACATAGAAACTGATATAGCAAAGAAGCTTCCTGGCCAGTTTAAATATCTCTAATTCTGTTCAGTGGCTGAATGTAGGCTATAGGCACATAACCAATGGAAAGCTCCCAGGATTCACGCTGCATGACCTGTTGCCCTCACTAAGGCTCCCAGTAACCTGATATCTGACATTTTACCTGTCACTTTGAAACCATGTCTAATTATTCCAACTGAAAAGGAGTGATTCACATTTATTTCATTACTGTTGCTACATTACACATTCCTACTCAACTATGCCTCTGGAAGGCTTTATATCCCATTATCCTGCATAATATAATGGAGTGCATGTTTTTTTAAAAAAAAATTATAAGAGAATGCAAAAAATATATTTCAGGATGCATGAACCCACAAGCTGTTTACTATAGTAAATCTTAAAAATGCTCAAACACTTGCTGTTTCAGCTTGTATCCTCTTTACAAGTTGCAAACAAGGAGCTGATTTTTCAATGATTAGTTTGGCTGTTCGTCAGCCTGATCATGGCTGTTCATCACGGCTTCACTGTATACTTATTGTGCAATACAGCACTCATCATGCTTTTCACAGATGTGTGTTCTCACACAGCCCAATCCTGTCCTTTCTGTATAACTGCTTTGCTCCACAGGCAATTGTTTAAATAGACAATAAAATCAGTAACAAACGATATAAGTAAGCCATAAATAAATTCTGTTTTAATAAAATTCTACCATTTGCTGCATATCTACATAGGCCCTAGCTATGCTAACATATGCCTATTGCCGCTCGTGTGCAGCTTTGCAAAGAAAACCCTGATACAAACCTGTTTGACAGGCATTCACAGTTGTTTGGCATGAAATGAAATGGTTGGGTGATCAGCTCATGTCGGACTGACACTTTCGAATATTGTAAGTTTGACAAATGAACATCTTGCTGGCAAAATCTGCAGACTTTATACTTAAAATTAGCTTAACAACTGGTCTGGGACTGTCCTGATGAGCAAGTAAAACATATAAGTCTCTCTGAATGTTCTAGGTATCAAGTAAATGTATATAATTATCAAGCTTGCATACTGCACAGCTCTCCAGAGTTAATGTAAATGATTGTTTCATACAAAAAATAAATCCAGCTTTAAATCTGATAATCTCAGCACTTTTCATTAACAGGAAAGCATTTTGTTCTTGTTGCTTTGAAAAACACAGCCATGTGAATTAATAGCTAATTCAGATTTGAAATTAATGAGCTACCCATCGTTGATTTTTTCTAATTTTATTGCACAGCATTTCCTTTAAATAGGCTTTCACATAAAGCATGATCTTATAAGTCCCAAATGAGTAACCATGATGTCTCGTTAGTCTTTGTCACCTCTTAATCATTCATGTTGCATTTTAACCAAGCAACATAAGTTGTTGCCTTGGGAAATTATTTTGGAATTATAGAACAAATATACGCCAAGAGAACTTAAAGCACATGCCTGTATTCAGAAGAAATTCTACATCCTGTACAAAAGTCTCTTTTTATTAAATGGCTTCTTCTCAGATAAATGTAACCATCTTTTCATGTTCATTAGATACCAAACAGTCTGGTTATATTGCAGGATCTCACTGCCAAGTGTATTTCACAAACATTCCCTCCTTCCGTGTCTCTCTCCCCACCACCCCGCCCTAAGGCCACAGCAGATAATGTTGGAAAAGAAACAATTAAAGCAGTATGAAATTGTTCCTGTAGAGCTGTTTGACTGAACTAAATTTGGGGATCCAATGACTCTCACTTCTGTTTTTGGTATTAGTTTGCATGGCTTTGTGGACTCATAAGTTTTGATCACCTGCTAAATGTAACTTGATGTTCAAGTGTGATATGCCAGGGAAAAGTTTATGGGTGCCCAATATGGTGGTGTTGGTGCATTTCCCATTGCCAACCCACCAATCCTACCTCCACTGTCACATGGCAAAATTCGGGGAGTGGGGATGGTATTCAAAAAATTCCCCAGGGTTGGTTAAAATTTATATGTAAAATAGCTTTTTGAATTCTTTTTTAAAAGGCATATTGCTTATTCTCTTCATTGTGTAAGCACACAGATAAACCACAGTGCATCCTTGACTATGGGCTATATTCAGATATCTCACACACAAACAGTGATTTGTTCATGATGAATATGAGCCTGTTATATTATTTGGCTTACATGATCCCTTCTTTTCCATCTTCCCACATCCTCTCATATATCAAGCCAGGAATGAAAACTTCACAAACCAACCACAATTCTGATGCAATCACAATTAGTTGCAGTCTAAATTTCAACAAACTGCAGTTTGTTTCTTGTGCACAATATTAATTAGTCCAGGATTAAATGGAAATCTGGTTTGTGGCCAAAAAACAAATGTAATGTGTTGAGGTGCCTACATTTAGATGTTGTGCATAGATTTTTTTAAAGTAAACTATGAAGTCATCAAAATCTTCTCCATGCACAAGAGGAGAAGGGAGGGTGAAAGAACATATAAATAAAAATAAATATGTTCATCCTTATCAGGAACAACCCAGAATTTGTTTATACCTCCTGAATATAGAGACGTGCTTCATCAGTGACATAGAAGGAGGAGCCCACATCTGCACATACAAAGGAACCAGCGTGCTTATAAATAGTTCACATTAAATTGATGGTAAAGCTTTTAAAATTGTACAAACTTGATAAATGCTATGACTGAGGTGCTTGAGCACACTGCTGTTATTAGATTACTTATTTGGTGATTTACTTAATATTTTAAAATCCATAAATGAATGTTATGCAATACTTGTCATATAATGTGTTGCATTGTTATTATATGGCTTTGGATGCAGCTCCCAAGGACATTTTCCTGGGATTAAGCCTCACTGAATAAAATAGAACTTACTTCTGAATAGACTGTTTAGGATTGCTCCCTTTGGATTATGCTATGTCTACATGGATGCCTACATTTTTTGTCCTCTGAACATTACAGTTTCACTTCCTACCCTGGCTACCAGGAGAGCTTCAACAAAAGACATGATAAACATGAGAAAGGTAGAACTTTAGATAGCCACCTAGTCCTGGGGGTTGTTATGTGGGCAGAGGGTAAATAAACATCCCAGGAACAGCAGCAAATGTTTTGACAGCTCAACTGCCCAGCCATTTATGCAAATATATGTATATATCAGTGGATTTTAATATTTTCCTTATTTCTAACATGTTGATAAGAACTTTATTAAGGGGGAAATCATCTTATTGAAATGTCATTATGAAAAAAAGGAAAAATTCTCTTTACATAAGATCTTGCAATTATAAATTGGCTTCACTTTTAATTAGTTAATGATCCAATTCAGCTGTGATCAAAGCACAACAGCTAGATAATTCAGGATAGAAAATGGAGTTAATTTACTTAGATATGATACTACTTGGCTAATGACTTTTTATTTGAATGGAGTTTCAATTAGTTATTAGGTTATTTTATTCATTAGAGCAACAGAATGTCTGCAGGCAATTAACATGTCACTCCTTGTGGAAACAGCACACATTTTTTCTGTGGGATTGTCTTTAAGATTTATATTGGTTAGATTACCAAAGAACTTTATAGAAATACTAATTAAACACTAATGCTTGATGAAGTAGCACTTTCTGTTCTAATATGAGTATACAGAAGTTGTGTTTCTTAAATGATCTCAGGAGAGTGATTCTTTTAAGGTAGCATATGGTTTTAGTGAGTTTGTCTTACTCAACATTCGATAGATACTAGCAAGAAGATCTGATGAACATGACAGTTGTATACAAACAATCAGTCCTTTATTTCACCTGACTGGGAAATTCAGAAACATTTAATCCCACTTCCAAGTCATCTGCTCTTCAAGGAGAAATTATATTATATTAACTATATTATATTATACTAGCAACAGAGTATAAAAATATACAGCGGGCTCTAGCAGTGGGGCCTTGTGAGGGCTGCACCCATGTGGCCCTCCCAAGACCTCAGAGTTGGTGGGGAGCCCTACCCCTGCTGCAGCCTTCTGGCTGCCTCTGTACTGTGGTGTGTTGAGCCTCCCTGTTGCCTCCGCGGCCCTCCCAAGACCATGCACCAGGCTGCAGTATCATGCAGGGCCTTCTCACTGCCTCTGTGGCATTCCTCCCCATTACCTCCATGGCTGCAGCAGCACACCCCTCCCAAGACCATGCACTGGGCTGCAGTGTAATGCAGGGCCTTCTTGTCACCTCTGCAGCACGGAGTGACTGGCTTCTCTGCTGCCACCATGGCAGCAAGACCACTCACCAGGCTATGGCACCATGCCACCTCTGCAGCTCCTCAGAAGCCTGGCACAGGTGGCAGGGAGGCCTGGTGCTGCCCTACCAAGGCCCCACAGCAGCCGCAACCATGGATGACTCACTTCTTATTCTGGCACAGGAGCACCCACAGATCCCTCAGTGCACCTGCGCCAAGATAAGAAGTGAGTCATTGGCAACATGGTTAGCCTATAGTATTAGTATTATATTATGTGCGGGAGAGTGCTGTCAAATCATAGCTGACCTGTGGAGACCCCCGGTGGGGTTTTCATGGCAAGAGACTAGTATGTCCCATCTAGTCCAATTTCTGCTTAGCTTCTGAGATCTGATGAGATTAGGCTCACCTGGGCTGTCTAGGTCAGGGCATGTTATGGTATGGTATGCTTTCTCTGCACAAGTGTTTTTGAAGGTCTCCAAGGTAGCTAATAATATGGTTAAATCAATTCATTAAAACAATTTCTAAAATAATGAACCAATAACAAATGGCTTGCATCCAATGATGTGTGGGGGCAGAAAGTAAAATGTACTAGTGCAATTCCACTTGTACATGCAAGGGCATAAGGGCTGCAGCAATGCACAATGCATAGCACTTCAAAACATTTTTAAACAAAATTACAATGTATATATCAGATAATGGAATGAACAGACTGTTTGCATGTCTGTATTTCATGTGTTTTTGAAAGTATATTAGAAGAAATACCTTGTGTTCTTTCTTGTATATGTAGAAAAGATAGCAGGGATACAATTATGTTCACTTCATGCAAACAGATGGCAAGGACTAATTGCAGTGCTTCTGCAAGGGCAATTGTGCTTGCAGAAACATTCCACAGGACCCAAACGAAGGTACATAAAGAACAGCAGAGCAGGCAGGTAAGTAATCAGATCAAGTTACTCACAGCCAACACAAAATAGAAAAATTTTAGTTGATTCCTAGAACTTAAAAAAAGTAAGTGCCTGATAACCAATGCAGGAGAGGTTGTCTCAAAGTTTGGGTGTCACCTCACAAAGGCTCTGTCCTTCCTCCTTTGAAGAAGGAGGTACATATAGAAATAAGTACCATGGTCACAAACCATTCAGGTTTTTTCAAGTCAAACCAGGACACTGACTTGTGCACAGAAACAAACTAGTAGCCAGAACAATTCTTCGTACACTGTTGAACTATTGAAGAAATCTAATCAGGATGTTATAAAAGCATAGATAACTGTTGCAAGGCCAGGTTTTCTCAGGAAGATCATAGGTGGTACACTGACAGAAATCAGCAAAAGTGCCTTGAGTTGTGGATGTCATAGAAGCAGCCATATCGATCAGTAGAGCTAACAGTATTCCCAAGGAAACATTCATGGGAGTGCAACTCCATCAAAAACAGCTGAAAACCAACTTCCAGATCAGCTTGCTGGTCCACTAATAGCACTTCTGTCTTGTCTACCTTTTGTAAATCATGATAATAGCTTCACAGATTTTAAAAAGCCATAACAAATAAAAAGGTTCAAAACTGTTGTTAATATGTTTCAAAGAGGAAACAGAAGGTCCTTCACTGTGAAAACATTCATGATGACTACAACCCCACCACAATGTTCCTACAACAGAGCATTCAAAAATGGTACAGAACTTCACGGGGGAGACCTAAAGAGAGAAGTTGTTCCCTGAGATATTTGAGTACCAAACAGTCAAAGGATTTCTGGGTAACCTGCAACTCTTTGAACTGAATCCAGAAACAAACGGGAAGCTCGTAACATTGTTTCAAAACAAAGTATGTCTTCTCTACCTTTTGTTCATCAACAGACACATTCTGAACCAGTTAAAAATTCCTGGATCATTTTCATGGACAACAACATATTATGGTAATCTAATCTAGACATTACCACAGCATGAGTAGCAGGAGCAATGACTATTTACTTACAATCAACACTGAAATTGCACTGAAAGCAGTACAATGTGATTGCCACTCTACTTGATCACGTGCCATGCCATTCTGGAGATAATGAGATCTAGAGGAGCACTTGGGAAAAGGGACCCACCTAGCATGGCTACTTTCCCATGTCAGCATCCTCCTCCTGCCAAGGAAGAATGGAAGTGCACTGAGATACAATGCTGACAACGGTTAACTCTAAAATGTAAAGGGAATAGAAAACAGCCAGTTGAGAGGGAAAGGAGAGCATTAGAGAGACCAGCAGGGTGTTACCAATCGCCCAGCAGGCTTATACTATTGGGTGGTGCTATATCTATACTAATTGTAATCTCTTTAAACATACAATGGTTTCATTTGTGTAATTCACTGTCTTTGAGTTCTATTTTTGAAAGTGTCTGCAGAAGTACATTGTTTTGGGGATGATATGGCAGTAGTATATATTTTTGCAGTTGTCAGTTCTTTGGTCCATTACATACCACAAACATACAAAGAGAGAGACACAGAGAGATATATGCACACACCTGAAGAGGCCTCAACAAATGACACTTTTTGTGTTTTACAGGGTGGAAATGCTTAGAAATTAATCACTTCCTTTTAAGTTTTGTGAAGAGTGCTTCTGGGGAAAGAGTTCAGTTATAAAAGACTAACACTGAGGAACAAGAAAGAGCTTCTGAACAGACTTGCATTCCATTTCTTCAGAACCAAAGGATAAGAATTAGAACGGTCTTTCTGTCTGAAGTGTCTAATGAACCAATTTATTTAGCCTTGTAATCAACAGCATTTTAATAATATCCCTGCCCTGAATTTTAAAAAGTTTCAATTAAGGCTTATACACTTATCACATGCATTTTATCAATGCTTAGTTCTTTTATTGGACAAGATTCAAATTCTTGCCTTTGGGATACAAAGGAAACAGAAAACACCGATCACTGAAAGCAATATTTTCCAAAGCTTCAGATCAAACCATAAAAGGAAATAAGAAATAAGAAGGAATGCCGTAGCAAAACAAAAGAAAGCATAGGAACTTTAAAAATCAAATTATCTGATACATTCATTACAGTCTTTAATATATGCATCATATTTTAAAATAAATTTTATTTTAGTTTGTAACTCAAAAATTTAATCATATAATCAGTAAATCATACATCTGTTATCATCTACTTCAACTTTTATCTACATAAAACATAAACTAGACATATACATTTTAGCATAAACCTAAACTAACATCGTTCAAATCATAGTATCATCTTGCTTTTGCTTCACTGTCATCTACTCTTGAAATCCACTTTCTGCATTTTAATGGCCAGTCACGCCTTGGACATTTTTCTGTTTGCATTGTTTTATAATTCTATTATCCTAGTCCTATTGCATTGTTTACTATATGTCTTATGCTCTCTAACTAAATTGCTTTTATATTTTGTAATCTCACAGTATCTCAATGAGAAAGGTGGGCTATGAAATAAAATATAAATCAGATTGCTAAGTCTACAATTAAGGAAATAATTATTGTGCAGTTCAAGAGCAAAAGTACCTAGCATTTATTTTCTCCCATACAGGTGTTCCTTAACACATGATCAGTTCCATGAAGCCATGGTAGGATGGGATATAAGTCATATTTGTTGACCCTGCAGGATTATTGAACGGAATACTGGAATATGGACAAAGCACTTTGAATAAACAGAAACAGTATCTTAACGTATATATGTTGATGGATATATATTTTTTGGTAAGCAAGTTCCTCTCCAAGGTGGAGGGATGAAGGTCAGACCTCACTAGGCCATAAGAGGTAAACAGACATCACTTTCCTTTATGATATTGTTCAGAAGTCTTCCTCAAGGACACACACACAAAGGGAAGTGCAAGGACCTTTGTCCTGCATGTTGTGGAGGTACAGGCAAACAGAGAGCACTTGCCTTCCCCCTTCCTTCCAGAAATAGTAACAGCCCAAGATAGTAGATTTGAAAACTGCAGGAAAAACTGTGCAAAGTTGTTAAATCCCCTCCCTGTCATGAACAATGGCTGTGGCTAGGGCTCTGGATGCAGAGGAGTTAGCCGTGTTAGTCTGTGGTAGCAAAATCAAAAAGAGTCCAGTAGCACCTTTAAGACTAACCAATTTTATTGTAGCATAAGCTTTCGAGAATCACAGTTCTCTTCGTCCACGCAGAGCCCTAGACAGTTCTCTGGCTAGGGCTCTGCGTGGCTGCTATTGCCCTTTTTAAAATGCTGCGAAGATCTAGCTCTGGCATGAAAAGCAGTAAGTGCTTGAATTGATGCTGAATGAACAAATGTAAAAAAAATGCAGACTTTGCTACGTTTCCTAATACAGGCAGCAGCAGAAGGAGAAAGATGGCAGCCCAGCCAGCAAGTCCACATGACCCTGCTGCTACGTGCCCACTTTCCTCTTGCCGTTGCCTTCTTTTACAAAAGAAAGATGGTGACCTGGCCGATGAGTCCACACAGCCACCTTCTTCTTCTTGCTCTCACCTGGTTTCCTGCTCTCACAGTCAGGCAGAGAGGTTATCCCTTCCCCTCCCCCCACCAACATGGCACGCCAGGGCAAGGATGTAAGGCCATGTCTCCTGCTGAGCTGGCCAGCCAGTGAGCCTAAGCACTAGGGCTGCCTTCCTGTGTGCCTATTCTGGATGGAGCCTTGCAACTCTGTGTTAGAAAACTAGAAATCAATTAAAAATTGCCTCAGCTGACACAGATTCAAACACATGCTAGAATCCCTCAGCGCTCTGCCCTCAGTGAGATATGGTTGTTCTGCTACCATTCAGACTGTATATTTCTGTGGGTCTGGCAGCCTTGGTAGGTAGCCAGGAATACAAGATTTTCTTTTGTTAAAGTGCTCGTACATTTAACTAGCTAGGGATGTTGGTCCTTAACAACTAAGGATGTTGTCTTGATACTGAGAATTTTTTTTCAAAATTTGGAATGTAATATCCATCAGAGCTATTTAAAAAAAAAAGCAGCAGCAAAACTTTTAGCCTTCAGAACAGCAGCAAACTTGCCCTCAGATTCCTCAGACTCCTATGGCCTATGAATCCAAATACGTAAGCAGACTCCATCTTAGATCAAACAAAAGAATCATGCTAGAAATTAAATGCAATTAAATGCCACCGCATGATGAGACAGCCAGGATTCCATGAGAAACTGTCACTCACATATAGGGCTTGTCTTGATATTCCATGAGATCTCCCCATACCCATACCAAAGGCATGGCCAGTACTCGTGGAAGAATAACCTCATATTCCAACCTACTCAGTGGAATATCCAGAATACTGCATACTTGCTAGATAAATGGTCAATTAATCATTGAGCATAAACTCTTTAGCATCCCTCTTATAATAACTCAAGGGAGCACAACTTTGCACTTCTCTCTGGCAGAAAAGAGCACAATTTTGAGAGATAAAAGTACCTGCTTTATCCCACCATTTTAGGTTCCATTTTATCACAGAACCAGCCTTTTTACAACATCTATAAGGTTCCCCCCTCCCACTTCAAGCTCTAGGCTTAGCAATGCCACCCCTTCCTTATTTTTCAGCTCATGCCCTGTCTCTGTATCACCTTCTTCTTTTTCCTTCATTCTTGCCAAATCTCATGGCTCTACTTGTGGGTGTGCCTTGCCTATTAAACCCTCACTCCTCTGATCTGAGGCCAGCCTCATCCTGCCCCTCTCCTAGTCAGCCTCTCTCTCTCCTCTGCAACAAAACCCCTTGCTTTCCTTACCTTTTCTCATTTTTTTCTTGGGGGCACTGTACATGCAGCATCAGCTGACCCACCTGCCAGTCAATGACCCCTCACTCCTTCAGCCTGCCTGCTGAAAGGGGAACCATGGGATGACAGTTAGTGGGATCCACAATGGGTGGCAACATGGTTCCCCCATCACCTGGAAGCAGGCATGCTCTGGTAGCCCCCGAGCTGGGCTTGCCACTGCCCATGCCTTGTCCAAGATCCCTTATGGGGATCCCTACCTATGCAGAAACTGTGCATGAAGGCCTTATTTCCCCCCCCCCCCAAGGGGATCTCTGCCCAACACCAAACCACCAGCCAAAGTAACAATTTAACATTTCGGTGAGCTGAACATACAACCCTGTGTTCTTAACAAGCTGAGACACCTTATCACCCCAAAGTTATGATGAGAATTACAAAGTTTACCATAGTAAGCTAAAGCTTTTATGGAAATGCTGAATACCAGCTGTGAGAACTTTACTAACATAAACAGATAAACTATGAAATTAAGAGGTTGGGGGGGGATCGCTGTTCAGAGTGCAACAGCAACATGCTCCAGCCAGCTCCCTCCTACATAGAGGGAGGGAGGGCCTCAGAGGAAACTTCTCTTCTCAGGTCAGGAACTAAGTTCCACCCTCCCTCACCCAGCTGACCATTCTGATTGGCTGGCTGGATTTTCAAACCCTGCGGCCCCAGCACAACTGTGGGGACTGTGCTGACAGAACCAGCCAAGCAGAGAAAAGCCAACCTGCCCACACCCATGCCTGCAGCCCTGCAAACTCCAGCTGGTAAGTTTGGGGCCGGTTGCTTGTAAATAAGGATTTGCTGTATTGTTTTCTCTTCCTGTAACAAAATTCCAGCTTCCTCTGATTAAGTAGTTGTTCTTTCCCCTCTTCCCATGATTCAGTCATGCTTTCTCTTATTTTAAAGTACAACAAGTAGATCTATCAATTAAATATATATCCTCCCATTTTTCAATAACAGTAGAATGAGATCCTAAGACACTGAAAAAGTGTTTTGGGGAGAACAGAGAGTGTAGCATAGATTTTCATCAAACTTATGTGCGTAGATAACTTCTGATGTGAACACACAATCAGATTCTCTCAAGTGTCAAGGAAAATATATACTTCTGAATGAAATACATAAAACTACACTTGCATAGCCTCCTCACCATTCAAATGATTTGTATCCCCAGAAATTTAACTTCTAGTACACAAGGGGAGACTCAAACCTCTAGTGTACATGCTAACAAAGTTTTAAAAACACATCCCTCAACATCTACCCAAGTGACAAATGTGTATGATGTTTTATCAGAAATCAGTATTAGAATTTTTTTTTTTGTAAACTGAAGCACATGCTTTTTCAGCTCTATGTTCCCTTAAGTGTATGACTTCCATCCATACAAATACCCTTAAACAGTGTGAACATATATAGAGCTTCATCCTACTCCCAATGCTTCTAGCTTATTGAAAAAGTGCCAGATTGAGACTTAAGAAGGATGTCATACAGGTACACCCTAAGTTATTGAACTGACATTATTCAACTTGAAGCATTCTAATCTATGCTCTTTCAGAAGACAAACTAGTTGATGTACCTTTGATTTGCAGCCCCTTTATACAATGAGTAAAATCCAATAAGGACATAATAAGAATTAGCTATCAGGGTCAACTACAGGTCAAAAATTAGCTTGGGGTTGTAAATTGATCCATGGAACAGGTGCCAGCACTTATTGGATAAAATCCACTGAAAACAAAACCCAGAGCTTTAGCATAGGTACAACACTGCACTTTCATTGCAGGTAAATCATTACCCTGATTAGAATGCTGGTTCAAAAAGTTAATATCATCTGGTGGATTTATCATCCAATCACAGCTGAGCCCCTTATTAGGTTATCATGCAAGTCAGAGCTTGTGGTTTCATTCTGAAATTATCGCTAACTTCATTAGAAGTGGAGACTAATTATTCACTGCAATTGAAAGCTGATCATGAACTTGATGCTTCTGTCTTAATATGGATCTTCCGTCTCTCTGGTGGGGAATGCTGGCAGTTCCAATAATATACTGTATGTGTAGGACAAGAAAATGAGATTAAGGCATTGTCTGAATGGCTAATCAATAGAGGCTATACTAAACTAATAAAAAGCAAAACCCATTCATGTTTAAGCAATGGCATAAAATGTATAGCACATGCCATGACCCATGACAAGATTATAACTGTTTAACTGCTTAAGTCTGCACTTAGGCACAACAGACTTTCATACCAAAACTTTGGCACAACACAATAAATAGAAACATTAGATAGTTTATTAGAGGTAGGCAAATGAAATAATAACCAAGTATTTTACTTTAGCACAGCAGCACAGCCTATCTGAACGAATCCATGTTAGCAAAGGGGCCAGTGATGTATTAAGATGGCTCAGTGAAGTGCTTTACCTATTGAACAGCAAACTGCCAATCTGTGTACTCAGAAACTGCAGATACATGAAATATCCTCAGTTTCACTGTTTTTAATCAAAAAGAGTCCAGTAGCACCTTTAAGACTAACCAATTTTATTGTAGCATAAGCTTTCGAGAATCAAGTTCTCTTCGTCAGATGCATGGTACAGAAACTGGTCAAATATAGAAGAGGAGGGGGGAGGAAGGGGAGGAGAGAGAAGATGCTGTTGGGGGGGGGGAGAGTTAACATTATTAACTTTAAAGCTCTTCCAGTATGCAAGATCTGAGCAAGTCTGTTAATCTTTCATTCATAGGGTCATCATAAGTTGGAAGCTACTTGACAGCATATAACACACACACGATTTTAAAGCAAGCTTTTAGCCATTGAGGCTGTGGAGGTAGACTTAAGCAGAAGCAACACATGATCTATGATTACAGAGCTCCACATTTGATTAGAACAAAGGAACTGGAGGCATTTTACCCTCACCTGAACAAGCTGTTTTTCAATCTTAAACCTCCTCCTCACCTGCAGCAGACAGGCTTCTGAATATCTGTACAGTAGGCATTCTCCCTTGAATACTCTGCATCAGTCTATGTTGTCCAGATCACATGCCATAGGTATGTTAGAGATTTGGAGAGATACAGATTTTGATAACATAATAACAATAACAACAACATTAGATTTATATACCGTCCTTCAGGATGACTTGACACCCACTCAGAGCGGTTTACAAAGTATGTTGTTATTATCCCCACAACAAAACATCCTGTGAGGTGGGTGGGGCTGAGAGAGCTAGAAGCTGTGACTGACCCAAGGTCACCCAGCTGGCTTCAAGTGGAGGAGTGGGGAATCAAACCCAGTTCTCCAGATTAGAGTCCTGTGCTCTTAACCACTACACCAAACTGGAAGTTGTACAAACCATGTCTAAAATATGCATCCAAATGTGTGGAATGTACACAATCCCATAACATTCACAGTAGATCTCCTAAAGAATACAGAATGAAATACTTAACATACAAAGCGCTCTGCTTGTTTGAATCAGTGGTTCATATAGTCCAGCCTCTTATTTCACACAATGGGAACCAGTTGCCATGTGTGGCTAAGTGCAAAGATGTCCAAGGCCTTCTCAGGTATTCCCTACCAGCCCTGATATTCGGTGGAAATTTCCTATAGTCACCATGGCTTGTAGCCATGAATCTGTCACATCTCCCTTTAAAGCTACTTATGCTTGTGGCCATCACTACATAAATTAACAGCAATTTTGACAATTTAATTACTTATTGAGTAAAAAAGCACTTCCTTTTGTCTGTACTGAATCTACTGCCCATAAATTTCTTTGGATGCCCCCCATGCCCTACTATTATGGGAAAGAGGAAAAATGTTCCCCTTACAGTGAAAGCCTAAGTGGAATTACACCTTCTAAGCCCATTAAATTTAAGCACATTGGATCCAGTTGACTTTGTTACTGCAGTGAAACTACAGAACACATGGTAAGCAGAACAAATTACTTTATGTCCAGGGATAATGTATCCACCTGCCTCGTACTCAAACCACTTGCTGCCTAGCTAGATATGGGGTGTGTGTGTACTGGAAACCTCCCCCCATCCAGACTACTCCCCCCCCAACAGGCAGCTGTGCGGCTCCAACCCACCTCATGGAGGGAATCAGATGATGAGGGGATGGCAGCTGGCAGGGCATGGATTACCACAGAGACCAAGCAGCAGTAGGCAGCAATGAGCAAAACACATGCTGACACGACTAGACATGGGCACGAACGGGAAAAAAACGAACAAGCTGTTGTTCATTGCCATCCACGAACAACGAACAGTAATGAACATGACCCTGTTCTCAAACATGTTAGTTGTTTGTGGCCCCTTAAAGATCCCTTTAAACTATCAACTGGCAGGTGGCAGGGGGAATTCCCCCCTGCCGCCTGCCAGCTGATAGTTTAAAGGGCCCTTTCCTGCCACCTGCAAAAGGCAGGGCCCTTTAAACACCCCACAAACTGACCTTCCCAATGTCCAATACCCACCAAATTTGCAGGGGACATAGTCCTCACTGTCCTCCAAAGACCCCCCAAGTTTCAGAGAGATTGCACACCGGGACAGGCATGATGCATGGGTCTCCCCCTTGTCATTTTCTCTTCACAATGGCAAAACCGGGACTCTCTGCTGGAAGTACTTTAAAGGGTTAAAGCCAGAAGGAAAGCCAGAAGGAGTTCAGACAGAGTTCAGTCCCTGCCATTGCCAGGGGAATTGATTGAAAGGCCCCAAACTGTCTGGCTTGATGAATGGCTGATAAAGGCAATGAACGAGGCTTGCAATGACCACTTGTTTGTTTAGAATGGAGCCTCATAAATGGCTTGTTCGCAAGCAGACTGTTTGTGGGTTTTTCCCGTTCGTAATGCTGTTTGTGCCTATGTCTAGACATGACTTGCAGGTAGCAAAACCAAGGCAGTGTCTCTAGGCAGAGCAGTGGGGCTGCAATTCTGGCATGGGGTAGCCAGGGTCTTAACAGAAACCCAGAAGAATGCTTGGATACTTACCGGCCCTCTGATCACTGATTGGATGCTGGGAAGTAGGCTATTGGGCCACAGCCAGGTCCCCAACCCTCCCAACATGATCAAGGGTGGGGGTGAGCAGGGGAAGGGTTGAAGTTTTCCCTGTGCCTTGCTCCAATGCCTGGCCTGGGGATTGGCCCATACATTGGGAGGAAGGCTGGGGGTGGGACTGGGGTTGAGAGAGGACATATAAGGCTCTTGAGGCAGGGGAGGAGATGAATGGAGATGCTGTAGATGTCAGAGAGCAAGAGAGAGAGAGAAGGAGGGAGGGGAAGAGGGCATAAGGCAACCAACTCCCAAGGGTGTTGCTGGGTGGAAGTGATGTAACCCCACCCACAACCCTGCTATCCAAGGCCTGCTGGAGCCCTGCCAGAACAGCAGCAGAGTGGTAGACTCCACAGCTCTTGAGGCCCCTCAACTTACCTCAATGCTTCTGTTAGCCACACAGAGGCAAAAACTCAGGCATTCCATGGAAAGAGTGAGGGCCAAGCTACAAGTGACGAATGGCACTTGAACAGCAAGTGTATTTCTCTCTGTTCACTTGCCCTCCACTCAATCCACTTGCCATTCAAGAGTCATTCATCACTTGTAGCTTGGCCCTGAGTTCTCTTTCTACCAGGCATGTTCTAGAATAGTAGGAGGGGAATAGAGACAGTCTAAAAAAGATAAAAGAAGAGGAAGACAAAGTAAAGCTGGAGGTGGGGAGAAACAGTAAAGGTAAAAGGGGGAAAGCTGAAGATGGATTAATGGAACAGAAATACATGAGTGGGAAAAGAAGTGAGGCAGAGGCTGCCAAGAGTAGAGAAACAAAAACAGGTAAGTACATAGGTGAGCAGGAGATAAGGAAAGGTGAGAGGCTGCAGGCACTGCCAGAGGAAAGCAAAGTAGAAAAGCAAGAGGGATGAAAGAATGAGGAAATGGGATTCTCCCATGTGGATCTCCCACATACATACATGTGGGGGACATACATTCATGAGTATGCATTATTTATATTATAACTTTCTCTCTGATACTGAAGGTAGATCACACAAAATATTTTCAATAAGAACAGTATAATTACACAATGATTATCTCTTCTTCCTTCCACAAGCATTTCTACTGCCATCCCCACCGCTTATCCTCCATCAACTATCTCTACACCCTCCCAAATTTCCCAGGAGCTGCCTGCCCATCTTCTCTGCACTGATAATCCAAATCCTTCCTCCTTCTCCATCTCTCCCACTCAAGGTTCCTCACAGGTTCTTCCACACAGCAATAACTTAAAAAAATAGAAAGAAATCTTCAAATTGAATTCAGCTACCTGTTAAGGTATGGGTTGCACCTTTGTTGTGCCTGTGGACATTTTGGTGTTGCGAGCACCACCACAAAATGACTGCCACTGATACAAGATTCCTTCCACACAGGAAGCCCCATAGTTATTAATCCATAAAGATATTCTGTTTACCCTTCTAGCCTGGGTAAAATATTCAGTATGATATTAAATTAGTGAAGCCTGAAATGGGCAGGAATTCCCCTGAACATTGTAAAAAGGCCTGCTGGAATGCTCTGTGGAGTACACTGATAGATCTTTTGCCTCAGACCTCTAGTTCTCCCTCATACCCTAACTATGAACAACTAACAATAACTGAGGCTCCTGACTTTGCCTAATCCCCCAGAAGTCCTTCCTCTCTTCCAAGCCTCTAAAATCAATGCTTTTTGGCCTCATACAAATCCAAGTCAGAGCCCATGGAGCTCCACTGGATGTGAGCCAGACTCAGTTACAAAGTGGGAAAATATACTTTTTTCCTCAGACAGGGAATTCATGGCTCTGGAGTTCAACTAGGCTTTTATTGGCTTTGTAGGTAGAATTTGGGTCAGTTTAGGAAAGAAAGTTTCTTTTGGTGAAATAAATAAGAACCCACTTTATGGCCCAGCATACTAATCTTATGTGTAGCGATGAAGCTGAGAGCCAGTTTTACTTTATATCCTGAAGTATCACACACAAAACCTTTACCCTGTTAAACAAGAGTCCAGTAGCACCTATAAGACTCACAAAATTTGTGGTAGGGTATGAGCTTCCATGAGTCGCAGCTCATTTCTTAAGATGCATCTGAAATGTATCACAAATTTTGTGAGTATTATCCATGCTACTGGATTCTTGCTCTTTTCTACTGCTACAGATAGACTAACATGGCTACCCATCTTGATTTATCTGTTAAATAAAAATGTGTTGTTTCTTTTTTCTATGTCTTGTCTGTCCATTCAAATAACTATGAAGAGGGTATTTGCTGTGTCTCGTCTGTACATTCAAATATCTATGAAGAGCGGAGTACAACCTTCCAAATAAGAGCTCTTTGGTGAACATATAGATTATATACTATCAACTCTTTAAGCTTATTTCTCCCTTTTATCTGATTGTGGGCAGTCGGGGGTTTACTAAAAGAGATAAGGAAAGGCCACTGTGGGACTTTTCAGAAAAGGATTCCTTCAGTTGTCCCAGTGTCCTCCCTCTCTTCTCTCCCCCTACAACCACCACACATTCCACTCTCCGATCTGATACAATCATGCTCTAAGTGGAACTTCCAGTCATTGTTTCCCTGAGTACATCTCACTGTCATCCCAGCCTCTTTTTTTATTAATTACTACTAATCTCATCGTCCACGCTTCCCTTATGGGACAATCTTCATTGTTATTTTCAATCTCTCCAATAGATCGCAAGTTTCAACTCTAAGTGCAGTCCTGCTCTAGCAAAGCCACGGTTGATATAATTAAAGATGTATAAAAATCACCCTCCAGACTTCCTAGTTTTGTAGGATCAGGCTTGTGTGTGTTCTTTCTTCCCTTTATTCCCCCAAAGCACTACTGGCTTGCGAGTTCCCCTTTTCCAGCCTCCCCCGCCCCCAATAAAGTACAGCTCATTGGCAGATAGGCTTATGTAAAGGTTTTGCATTTGTTTATTGTATTGTCCTGTTTTGCTATTCTTACCTTTCCATTTTTCCATTTTGTATATTGTTATGGGAATAAGATCCTTCTTATTTTCTTATTTGCTATTTTCTTACACATGCTTTTGGAGCACCGCACCCATCGCAAAGATAATTGCCCAGGTGATACATGTTGGATCTTGCATGAGTGAAGGATGCTTTGCACATTATGGTCTCTATTTGAGTAACATAGCTAGGGCAGGAACAAGCTTTAAAAAACCATCATGTCAGGCAAGTTCAACTCTTTGCTTTGGCGAAAGGATGATGTTTGGTCTCAGTATATGGAGTAAGTGGAGGGCATACTCCCTGTGTACAGCTACAAAGAGATGTTCCTAGCCCTGAGATAGTTTAAAAAAGAGAGAGACTTCACCTGTAGTCAAGCTGATAGTATGCAGATGTTATGAGCCTGCCTCGGATAAATTCATTGTTTTGCTAATCAGAGTGCTGTGGGTGACCCAAAGCTCCCTTTTTCTGGCCCATTAAAGACCATTGGATTTTATTTCCAAGACTGAAGAAGCAAGAAGCCCTTAGTAAATACACTAGCAGTTGCCATTGGACTCATAGGTGCCTTATCAGGGAGCACAGTGTTAAGGACTCCTCTAAATATGGATAAAAATATTTTGGAACTCCCAAAAACTTTTTTTGGAATCACATTGTGACTCTTTCATGTAGTTTTCATGATATTCTTGGATCTGGCATTTCCCTTCAGGATAGTCTTCTGATATCTAAAACATTATACATTATATGCAGATAAATATTTCCAGAAGGGTTTTCTATTACCAGATACAAGTTTAGCAAAGGTATAATTAGAATTTTGAAGGAGACATTCATCATGCTTCTCTCTTGAATTGGCTAATAAATATTCTTTTCCAGTCAGGCTGGAAACAGATATTTTTTTTAATTGCAGCATTAAAGCCTTGGTTTTCCTTACTGCACAGAGCTACTCAAATGTCTCTGCACTGAGACACTGAGTGCACCTAACACTGAGAGTTCAATGTTTCCACACCATTCAGGCTTACCACGATTTCCACATATTTCTATAGAGTTTGTTGCACAAAACTGATATAACTAGTAGGGGAGGGTGCACAAGGACTTACAAGAAGCATCTCATTTTCCCCACTATTTCCTCTTGCCCTTCCCTAAAAACCTCTCCAGAGCCTCTCCCCCTTTCCTGTTTTTGTCTCCCCATCTACCAGCCAACCTATCTTTCCCTGCTGGGTCAGTCCAGTTGCACAGTGAGGAATCTGCAAGGACTTGTGGGGGCATCACATTTTATCCATACCATTTCCTCTTTTCCTCCACCCAAGCCTTCTAACTTGACCCTCCAAAGCCCACCAGTTCATGCCAATACCTGTCCTTGGTTCTTGCCAACTGACCTCACCAAACACAAACCCTCCTCCCTTCTGGCCCAAGCATAGCTATGCACCCAGACCATATATCTTTAAACTGTGCAACACATCCCTATATATGTGTGTGTGACTGCATCCCCACCACATTTTTTTGTATTACCCAGACCTTCATAGTTTCTGCTTCCAATTTAATCATCCATTTTCTGCTGCATTTAAGAGTTAGTAGAGAGCACAGTAATGTCAGCCACAAAGTCAAAGCCATTCTTTTCTTCCTACTGAGTCCAATTAATGTGAAAGTTTTAACCATCTGCTACTGCAATCATTATCCAAACCAAATAAAAGAATACAGGTTGTATCCATAGTGGACTCCCATATAAATTTCAAACAAAATCCAATTTCCATACATTACTTCTAATACGTTTTCTTGTGCCATCATTGCATGTCAAGTAGCTTACACACTGCTAGTAATCAAACGGAACTTGTATATTGCAGCACAGTGCGTTCTTCTGTTCAAAACTCTGGACTTTTTTTGTGAAAATGGACAAAACTTCAACAAAACAACCCTCTCCATCAAAATTCATTCTTGTTGGTATTACTAACATTAAGCATTTATAGCAGCAAACATTAATACATTGACTACTCCTTCTTAAGAATTGCACGTGGGGTGTCATATCCTAGAGTGCTTTTTCAGTGTGAACTTAAACACTTATAAAACACTCTGGGGGGGGGGGGAAGGGCAGGCATGATGTTATGGTATGCATGTGAGAATCAAGATTCTTGTGTGGATTTGGGAATTATAGCAACTTGATTTTTTGCAATATTTTCTCAATACATATGTGCCTCAATAAGGTAGAATTGTTTCAATTTTTGTCTAATTGTATTGCATTGTTTGTTGGATGTGTCAACCTATTTGATTGCATTGTCTGACACTGTGTAATTCATCTCAGTGAGAAAATGAGGCTATAAATAAATATTTTTTAAAAAATTTGCATTGTTTTCTCAATGCACATCTGTGCATCAGTGAAGTAAAAGATGCAAGGTGCAAAAGAACTGAAAGCTATGGAAAGATGTGTATGATCCAGTTCTGGAATCTGTACTAGAAATTCTTCCAGTTAACTCTTATTAAAAATAAAGATAAATGTGGTACAAGAAAAAAAATGGAACGGGGAAGTCTGTTCATTCCCAGTTATTTTCAACTGATGGAAAAGCTGTCACAAAACACCTGACAGGAGCCCTACAAATTCAAGGAGCATGATCCTGAAACAAACAGAACCATTGTCCCAGTGGCAATTAAGTCTTGGGTGATATAAATACGTTCCAGCAAAGGATCCTCATTGAACAATACTGGATTTCTGAAGATGACTGTTTCTGCACCAGTATCCCAGCCTGACTTAACTTCAAAAGGGGTAACTTTTCTGAGATGAGGGGGTACGTGAAGAAGAAACTGAAAGGGAAAGTAAAAAAGGTCAAAACACTTGGGGAATCTTGGAGACTATTTAAAACTACAATCCTGGAAGCTCAAATTAAATATATACCGCTGGTTAGGAAAGGCACAAATAGGATTAGGAAAAGGCCAGCATGGTTAACAAGCAATGTAATAGAAGCTGTAAAAGGTAAAAAGGATTCTTTTAGGCAGTGGAAAACTAGTCGGAGTGAGGTTGATAAAAAGGAGCATAAGCTGTGGCAAAAAAAGTGTAAGTCTGTGATCAGACAGGCAAAAAGGGAATATGAGGAGCATATTGCAAAGAACATAAAGAAAAACAATAAACAATTCTTTAAATATATTAGAAGTAGGAAACCAGCTAGGGAGGCAGTGGGGCCCTTGGATGACCAAGGCGTAAAAGGATTACTAAAGGGTGATAGGGAAATGGCCGAGAAGCTGAATGCGTTCTTTGCTTCTGTCTTCACTGTGGAAGATAAGAAGTGCATGCCCACTCCGGAAGCACTGACTTTGGGAGGGGTTTTGAAAGACCTGAGTCACATTAAGGTGACGAGAGAGGAGGTTATGCGACTGCTAGATAATTTAAAAACTGATAAATCACCGGGCCCAGATGGCATACATCCAAGAGTTCTGAAAGAACTCAAGTGTGAACTTGTAGATCTCCTCACAAAAATATGTAATCTGTCATTAAACTCTGCATCTGTTCCTGAGGACTGGAAGGTAGCTAACGTTGTCCCCATCTTTAAAAAAGGTTCCAGGGGAGATCCGGGAAATTACAGGCCAGTCAGCCTGACGTCAATACCGGGTAAGTTGGTGGAAACTATTATCAAAAATAAAATTAGTGGGCACATTGATGACCAAAAGCTGATGAGGAAAACTCAGCATGGGTTCTGTAAGGGAAGATCTTGTCTCACCAATCTGTTAGAGTTCTTTGAGGGAGTGAACAAACAAGTGGACAAGGGAGACCCGATAGATATTGTTTATCTTGACTTCCAGAAAGCTTTTGACAAAGTTCCTCATCAAAGGCTCCTAAGTAAGCTCAGTAGCTATGGGATAAAGGGCCAAGTCCTCTTGTGGATCGAAAACTGGCTAATTAATAGGAAACAGAGAGTGAGTATAAACGGGCACTTCTCACAGTGGAGGGTGGTGAGCAGTGGGGTGCCACAGGGGTCGGTATTGGGTCCAATGCTTTTTAACTTGTTTATTAATGATTTGGAATTGGGATTAAGCAGTGAAGTGGCTAAATTTGCAGATGACACGAAATTGTTCAGGGTGGTGAAAGCCAGAGAGGATTGTGAGGCACTCCAAAGGGATCTGTCGAGGCTAGAAGAGTGGGCATCCATGTGGCAAATGAGGTTCAATGTAGCCAAGTGCAAAGTAATGCACATTGGAACCAAAAATCCAAAATATAAATACAAGTTGATGGGGTCTGAACTGGCGGAGACTGACCAAGAGAGAGATCTTGGAGTCATGATAGATAACTCACTAAAAACGTCAGCACAGTGTGCGACTGCCATAAAAAAAGCTAATGCTATGCTAGGGGTTATTAGGAAAGGGATTGAAAACAAATCAGCCGGTATCATAATGCCTCTGTATAAATCGATGGTGAGGCCTCATTTGGAGTACTGTGTACAGTTCTGGTCGCCACACCTTAAAAAAGATATCATAGCACTGGAAAAAGTACAGAGAAGGGCAACTAAAATGATTAAAGGGTTGGAACACTTTCCCTATGAGGAAAGATTGAGGCGCTTGGGGCTCTTTAGCCTGGAGAAAAGACGACTGAGGGGAGACATGATAGAGGTTTACAAGATAATGCACGGGTTAGAGAAGGTAGAGAAAGATGTGTTTTTCTCCCTTTCTCACAATACAAGAACTCGTGGGCACTCTATGAAATTATTGAGCAGTCGGGTTAGAACAGATAGAAGAAAATACTACTTTACACAAAGGGTGATAAACACATGGAATTCGTTGCCACAGGAGGTGGTGGCAGCTACAAGCATTGCCAGCTTCAAGAGGGGACTGGACAAATATATGGAGCAGAGGTCCATCAGTGGCTATTAGCCACAGGAGATAGATGGTATTCTCTTTGTGGGGAGGTGGTGCTCTGTTGTCTTGGTGCTGGAAGGAAGGCAGTGGGAGGGCTTCTGGTGTCCTGGCCTCACTGACAGTCCTTTAGATGGCACTGGATTTCTAGCCACTGTGTGTGACAGAATGTTGGACTGGATGGGCCACTGGCCTGATCCAACATGGCTTTGCTTATGTTCTTATGTTCTTATGACTTGGTTACTACTTTTAGTGCTGTTCTCCTATTCTAGAAGGAATCAGAGGTATCTCGACTCCATGAACACAAGTACCCCAACCTAAGGATCCTTTCAAAGATATACAAACATCTGTGTGTGCTCACCAGTACAACAAATGATCAAAGATGGAGGGAGGCAGAAGGTGGTTTACAAGGGGGACAGACATAATTTTTCTAAGATAGCACATACTTGCAACATTGGTCCTCATTTTTCTGTACCATCACATACAATTAACAAACACTACACTAGTGGAAAAGAAACACAATCTATTTTGTTTATGAAATGATCTAACTTTTTTAAAGTTCAAGTTCAGTTTATAGTTTATAGCCTTTGGCTGTTACAAATGATCTAAATAGGACACACCATAGTGATACATCTGATATCCTTGGAATCCTAGTCTCAAGAAAGTGTACCTATTCTGTCCCTCCTCCACTATACATGGATCCTCTAACACTGCAATAATAGCATTATATGGCTACAAAGTAATTCACTATAATTAAGGACTGCAAGAATGGAAAATGTTCCTCCAAAATATGCATTCTTCTGCCACAGAACTGGCTCCAATGAATTATTTTGACTGCTTTTTCTCTCCAGTCACAATGTGTCTAGGTGAGCCTAGACTAACAAATTAAAAATGACAGTCTTGTGAATTACACCACACATTGCAATGGCAAGTAGAGACTCTTTGAATTACTGCTGTGAAAATCATTTCAAGAAATAAGTAGTAAACAATGGCAGACACTAGTTTTCCCACTAAAGCGCAAAGGCCACTGTTTTATTTTGCCAGTCATTCCATTTACCATAATAAAATCTTTAAACATATGAGATCCTTATTACTGATGGTTCTGTTTTAAATTATCCTTCTAAAAACTTTTTAAAAACTAAGTAAGGAAGAAAGGTACTTTAGAATATGAGCTTATGACATATCGGTATGTATGCAGCAGGCATTTGACAATAAGTTGGACTTTTTATAATAAAATGGAATACTGCCCAAATGTATAACTATGGCTCAATATAGGAGCAATCCAATTTAGCTAGACTAATTCCTTCAACTGACAATCACCATCAGTACTTCGGTCCTACACATAGTTACTCCACTAAAGTCAATGTGTTTAGACTGGAGTACCTCTGTTTTAAGAGTACTTGTAATTGTGGACCAATCTTTCTAGGTTATTTGGGCTATTGAGGTTAGTTTATTTTAGTAGATAGTTTATGAGAAGAATCTTTGGAAGAAGACAAAAATACATAAAGATCAACTGGTAAACTTTTTTAAAGCAACTGGTATGATTTTTAAAAAAATCATGTCACAGTTGGGCTCAGATCCCACCGGACTTGTACTCAGTATGTATTCTAGGAAATGTCATCATTTACTATCCTTTACCCCTGTTTCTGGTACTGATACTGAACATGGAGATCTAATAAGCTATACTGAGTGATAGGATGGGTTTCCATGGGTGGCATTTGGGCAAAACAAATAGGAGGAGCTTTGTACAAGCGAAATCAAAGAATGATACGGTCCGGAAGAATTAGTGGAACTTGTAGCCTTCCCATTTTTGGAGGACATCGGCTTGCCCTATGCTAATGTTAGAGTTATGCCTCTAAAGATCATATATTATACACAAATACTATATGAGAATGTGTTCAATAAGTAAAGAATCTTATCTCTAAGAACTTGAGGTTGTCCACATTGAAATATGATACTACATCATTAAATACCAAGTTAAAATCTCAGTGGTGCTAAAAACAGAGATCATCAGTACTAAAAATGCAAAAACACATATAATTAATTATTTTCCAGATGTCCTCCAGAAAAGACATGTTGCGAGACCAAAAATAAAAGAGCCAAGAAGAAATCACTTCCTTCTATGGCAAGGACATAACTGCCTACCCTTCAAATGGCACTTGGTTACTCCTAGGCTAAAAACTACATAGCTTCATAATGGATAATTGACACTATGGCAATGATGCAAATAGAATCGTTTTGCTTGTGCCCTTGAAAAAGCATCTTCTCATAGGTATGTGCATATACATTGCATATTAACTTCAGGCAATAATAGGGTATGGAAGAGCAGGATGGTTGAGCATCACAATTCATCACCGCAATCTGCAATACATGCACAGCTCACAATCTCAGTCTATAAAATTGGCTTTGCAAGCAGCCTTTTCAGAAAGATGATGATCATAAAACATTGGAATATTATTTGAGCAAATTTATAAAATGACATGACTTTGGTACAACTTGTTTAATTTGGAAGTTGGATTACTGGCCTGGAGCCAACTACGCAAGTAAGAATACTTATATGTCCTTAAGTTTTCCAAAGATTGGGCAACAAATTCTGCAGATTCCTCCCTCACTCTGCAGCCCACTTCACTGGAATGTTTTTCCAGAGAGACCAGTAGACCTTCAGGAATAACATAGTGGGGGTGGGGGGAGGTCTGCAGTAGGAGGGGAAATGACAAAAAAAAAATCTTAAACAGGGCTGGATTCATGCCACTGTTTCAGAGTGATAATTTTGATTTTCTGTGTGAGCATATGTGCACACACAAAACACTAGAATGAGATTTATTATAGGGATCAAAAATGGATAGCACTTTAATAATATTTTTAGAATTGTTTGTATTTAAAAAAAACAGCAGGATTTGAGTCCAGTGACATCTTAGAGACCAAAAAGATTTTCAGGGTATACATTTTGGAAAGTCAAAACTTCCTTCTTCAGATACCAATGTCTTGTATCTGAAGAAGGGAGACTTGCTAAAGTTTGAAAATATTGTTGGTCTCTAAGGTGTCACTGGACTCAAATCCTGCTGTTCTACTGCAGACCAACACGGTTACTTACCTGAAAGTACCTTGCATGAAAGAAGCAATTTTTCACTCCTACATGCCAATGTCTGATACACTACTATATCCCTTTAGCTTTTGAAAGCTAAAGCTTTCATGTGCGTCTCATTATCATGTGCAGATCAAAGAACCCATCTTTCCATTAAAGTATTCTTATATAGCCTTTGGTAGGTACTTTACAGCTTTATATATATTTCATTTCCTGAAATCAGATTTTAGCATATGGCTGTGGATCTGATGAGAATGGAAGATGTAACAACTGTATTTTCTGTATTTATTATCTTTTGATAAGCTTTCAGTTAACAAGTTAAAAAATATTAGAAGAGTCCTTTTGTGTCCTCAATGGCTTGTCTAACAAGCAAGTTGTCTTCTTTTCTGTGGGCTGATTGTACTGTACCACAGTCATTTTCACATCCTTAATTTTCATTTCTAAAATTAGTTTCTGAACACTGATTATTTGTTGATTTTACCCAAATTGTTATGCACCACTTGATAGTCATATCTGAGGATAGAGGGGTTCCAATTACTTGTTTAAAGTTCAAGTCATGGAAGAAAAATGCATAGAGAGTTCATTAGAACACAGTGTTTATAACATTTATAACATTAACATATAGTTTTGGACACTTACAAACACTTTTTTAACCTCAGACAGGTAACTGATAAAGCAGGATTTTAAAAAACTGTCTTTATCTAGCAGGATTTGGCCTTATTTGGTAACTCTGATTTGATCATACACATGAAAACTCTCTTAACAGTTATTAGTCTTATTTTGAAAGGGGAAACTTGTTAAATTTTGAACAGATGTTATTGGGATACCCCTCAGGGTCCCCACTGATTCAGTTAAAGCCAGGGCTTTTTTTCAGCAGGAACGTGGTGGAACAGAGTTCCGGAACCTCTTGAAAATGGTCACATGGTTGGTGGCCCCGCCCCCTGATCTCCAGACAGAGGAGAGCTTAGATGGCCCTCCATGCTGCTGAGTGGTGCAGAGGGCAATCTACACTCCCTCTGTCTGGAGATCAGGGGGCGGGGCCACCAGCCATGTGATGATTTTCTCCAAGGGCAACCCACTGAGTTCCACGACCTCTTTTCTCTGAAAAAAAGCCCTGATTAAAGCCATCTGAATTACATCAAAAAAGGCAAAACAACAATTTTAATTCTTTTGTTTCATTTATACCCCACCTTCCTCCCAAATGAGGACCCAAAGCAGGCGTGACAGACTGCACTTAACAGCAGGTTTCCGCAGTGCAGCAAAAGCAGAGACCTGGGAAGGGAAGGATTAACTATTCCCTAGAATGGAGAGCTTGAGTAACAAGATGCTCCGTTTTCTCTGATTGGTCAACACCAGCTTGGGGAAAAAAACTATATGATCAAGGGAGTGCTAGTGAGGGTTTTTTAAATTATTATGTCAGTTAGAAACAGTCTGAAAGCAGTCAGTTGGTTTCTGACAGGATTTGGAGTCAGGGAGTCTGACCAGAAAAGTCAGACAGGTTCACCCTTAGAGTGAAGAGAGAAGACTTCTTTGCCTTAACTGTAGTCTTACTATCCTGAGGAAGAACTGGTTCCAGTGTCAAACTACTTACCTGGATGGGAGGGCTTAAGAGCTCAAGCACAGGTTAAATGTATGTTTTAAGACTAGCTAACATTAATATGACAGGTTATTTTAAGGCTTTCTGATCATTCTGAGGGTTTTATGTATCCTATTATGACACCAGGTCAAGTCAATAGATGATTTATTTTTATTAAAGATTGTAAAATTAACATTCACAACAGCCCTCAGAGGTAAATCCACTAACATTTTCACTACCTCACAAACAAATAATGAACGGCATAATTTAAATGATATATTTTAACTAATCTTACTCATGTGCATGGAAAGGAATGAGATTGTGCCTGCCTTCCTTAGCTACTCAATATTCTGACCTTGTCTCTGAGACAAGGTCAGTATTGCCTGATCTACTGTCATTGAATTTTATGTATGTATGTTTCTTTCCAGAGTGATGCCCTATGTGAGCAAGGGGTGGCATGGGTGGCAAGACAGGCATATTGGCTGAGAGGATAGAAATGATGAGATTTTGCTCTCTCACCATACATGTGGAGGGCAATCAACTAAACTGATCATTCCAAAATGAAAATGTTTTTAAATTATATGTTTAAAGCACAAATGGACTAATTATAGAACATAAATATAAAAAATATAAATGTTGAATATTGACAATTTAAGGCATTCTTAATAATCTTAGCCTTGAAATGTAGGCTGAAAATCATTTATTCAATCAAGTTTCTATCAATATGTTATCCAGTTAACTCATCTTTTCTAGACATACTGCCATTTCTGCCCTTTTCCTAACTAACTTGGTCTTTCGATGGTTGTTGTGGATTTTCCGGGCTGTATAGCCATGGTCTTGGCATTGTAGTTCCTGATGTTTCACCAGCAGCTGTAACTGGCATCTTCAGAGGTGTAGCACCAAAAGACAGAGATCTCTCAGTGTCACAGCGTGGAGAACATGTTGGCAGGTAATTTATATCTACTCAGGAAGGTGGGTTTGGGCTAAGTCATCCTGTAAGAGTTTCCCAGGGTGTGGAATGCTAATGAAGGGAGGCTTCACTGTATCCTGAGGAGGTTCTTTTGCATATGGATTGGTGCTTGATATGCTAATCTTCTCTGCAAGGCTGTTGAAGGGTGTAGAGTATTTTGTTAGCCTGGTGTTTTTCAGGACTGGAAACCATGCTCTATTTATTTTTAAAGTCTCTTCTTTCCTGTTGAAATTGTGCTTATGCTTATGCTTATGCTTATGAATTTCAATTGCTTCCCTGTGCAATCTGACAAAGTAGTTGGAAGTGTTGTCCAGTATTTTAGTGTCCTGGAATAGTATACTTATGAAAAAACACAAGTTACAAACAGTATTCAGACCGATGGTTGTTGTGGGTTTTCCGGGCTGTATTGCCGTGGTCTTGGCATTGTAGTTCCTGACGTTTCGCCAGCAGCTGTGGCTGGCATCTTCAGAGGTGTAGCACCAAAAGACAGAGATCTCTCAGTGTCACAGTGTGGGAAAGATGTAGGTCATTTGTATCTACTCAGGAGGGGTGGGGTATTCAGACCCACCAGAAAAATACAACAGATGCTACGATCAGCAAAAGACAGTAGAGACCCCCTCACCTCTGCAGGAGTATACCACATACCCTGCAGCTGTGGACAAGTTTACATGGGGATCACACAGTGTAGCATCCAGACAAGAATAAAAGAACATGAAAGACACTGCAGACTTGGCCATCCAGAAAAATCAGCAGTGGCTAAACATAGCCTAACTCAAACAGGACACAGTATCCTATTCCTAATACTTTCAGCAGAAACAGCAATATGCTTTGCTGTAGGCCACAGGGGTGAATTGCAGCCATCTGAGGGGTGGATTACGTTATTGCTACTGGCCTAGCAGAGCCAGTGAGCACCCGGTGGCATCTCCCCATTGGTGGGGAATAGGGGTCTGTCAGGGATCAGCTGGTGGGTTGTACGGCTGCCAGCTGAGAGGGCAGACTGCCTGTAGGACCCCCTGTACAAGTCCTTCCCTCAGGCTCCACAGCTTGGGGTGCTGCGACCTTTAAGGGGGAAATCATTCACCTGGACAGCTGGGTTACAGCCATTCACATAGATGGATGGCACCTGGGGCAGGGGTGACTCGCCCAGACAGGTTGGGGAGGAGGTCCGGGGTGATCCCTTGGTCCTGACCTGTACCACTAGTGATGACCTTGCTATTATTAAGTTTAACATTGGTCAATAAATGGCCCAAATTTATACCCAAGCCTTGTGTCTGTCTCTTCATTCTGAATGGCAGTGCAAAAACTACCATCTTGTTGTTACATACATCACATCTCAATTGCCACCTGGTTCTGGATGCCTTTTTTTTTTTTGCAGCGTCCATGCATACTTACCCATTGCTATTAAAGTTTTTGCAAAACCCTAAAATGGAAGATGTGGCTGTCTCCTACTGTGCAGATTTGCCTGTATATGAAAGTCAGTGCTTGACAATTATATATAATTCTATATCTTGAAAATCTGTTTTATGTTGTACACTTTTTTCTTCTTCAAACAGTAGAAATGGTGATTACTGTAAAGAACAACAATTTTATATTATACTAGTAAACTGTAAGGCTGTGTTATTAAATATATCCCACACAATCAAAAGGTTTATAGAAGCTACTGTTTTAAATGCCATTGTAAATAATGGTTTTCTTGTCTCAGCTGGGACTGGGCACTGCCAGTCTATAATTCATGTTCCAGTCTAGTTCATATAGGTAATAGGTCCCTCTCTAATACCTACTTATAAACACGTATAAAGATTTATTGTTTTTATATTGTAGATAGTAAATTCAATTTTAAAATTCCACATCAATTCCTTCAAGAGTTTGCACAAGACAAAAAACAACAGCAACCCTTTATTTGGAACAATACAGAGTTATACACGTCCGTTATGTTATTCTGGCCATGCAGAGATTGATGTGTATATCAGCTAATACACAGTGCACATTCCTGGGAGTAAGCTCCATTAACTAGATCTGAGTAGGATTCTGAGTAGACCCGCTTAGGATTGCTCACTGTTTCTCTTAATACACCTTTTTGTGAATTATACACACACACACACCTTTTTATATATTATAAAGTGCCAAGTGCTTACAATAAATAATCTATCCTATATTTCACAAGGTGCATATTCATATCATTTCAATAAATATTAATAAATACAAAAATTGGTTAATACTCAATAAACACTACAAATATCATGATTCACAGCCGCAAAGTTCACAGTTATTTGTGCTGAGCTGATTCAATGTAAATATTATTAATCTATCTCTTCTTTTTTTTTACAGATATGCCAGGATAAGAATATGACCGTACCTCTGTGCAGCTTCAGCTGCTCAAGGAAGGGGTCGTGCATTGCTCCCCTGGAAGGAGGGAGAGCAATGCATTTTCCTGGGCATCCAGGTGTCTACTGGGTGGGCAGAGCCAGCAGCCTTTCAGGCGGCTCCGCTTGCCTGGCGTCAGTCACTTCGAAAGCTCGGCCCACCCTCCTCACTCTGTTTTTGGTGCAGGACCAGCCGGTTGCTGTATTCAAAGCCAGGTAGGAATTTTTCCCCCTTATCCCTAATTGAGCTGGGGTTAAGGGTTTTTTCACCTACCTTGCACTATTACCTGGGCAAAGGAAATTGGCTTGAGGTGGTGCCTGTTAGGGGTGTCCCTGGTGGGATAGAGTTTGGTGATAGCCAGCGGGCCGTTGAGCACCCTTGGCGCTTCCCTATTGGTGGGGAAGAGGGGTCTGCTAGGAGCGGCTGGTACTACTTGTGATGGCTGCCAGAGTGCATGGGCAGACTGCCTGGGGGAACCCCATGTGCAAGTCCTTCCCTCACTGCTGTATGGCTGAGGCTTAGGAGCTTGGAAGGGAGGAAACAATTGCCTGGTCAGCTGGGTCTTTGCTATCCCCTGGGATGGCTCGCACCCGGGGCTTCAGGGCTCACCCAGACAGGTCAAGGTGGAGGTCTAGGGGTGACCACGTGGCTTGACCTGTACCACTTTTACCCTTGCCGCAGTTTTGGTTAATGTTCATGTTGAGGTTAATTTAATAAAGTGGCCCTTAGATCCAACAACGTTGTCTGTCTCTTCATTCCGACTAGGGGGGCAATCTCAGGTCAGGTCAGTTGATAATGTTGATGGAGGTAAGTATAGTTATATTTGAATTCCAGGTCAATAATACTGGTAGTATGTTCTTTCCACAGGGAGAACCATTACATTACTCAGGGGCATGAACTCAAGATAAAAGCCCCCAGCCTAACGAGATACCAGCAGAGTTAGCTTGTTTTGGAAACAAGGCATCAGAATGATCCTATAATCGACCACTTCAAATCAAATTCCAAAGTTCATTCTAGCATATTGCTAATCAACAGCCATGCACAATCTAGCTGAGAGTTTGTGACTGGTTCAAGGTCACCCAACAAGCTTCTATGGCAAAGCAAGGAACCAAACCTGGGTCATCCAGATTCTAGTCCTTCAATCTAGTCATTACACCACACTGACTCTTTTGGAATATAACTTTTAAAAATGAATATAAATAGTAGACAAATTGCATGTAAGTATGAGTAAGAGTGCACCGTTACATATATCTGGAGCAACATAGTTGGTTTTGTTTTCATAGCTGCAGTAGGGCTGCACCAGGGAAACCCCTAAAGTCTCCTCTCCATGTTCTTCTGTGGGCATGATCATCATGCAGTGTATACCTCTAGACCTCCCACTTGACATAAATGTTGTTCTATAAGCCCCTCTCCAGTGTACTCAAATTTCTGCCTTGGAAATGGTAACAACTGGAGATGGGCACGGACCGCATTATGAACCTCAAAAACCCACGAAAATGGTGATCGCGTGATCGTGACCCAGTGGTTTGTGCTTGTCCACGGCCAATGAACCAGCGGTCGGGAGAGGCCTGGTTCATTGCATTCGGGTGCAGTTTGGGAAGCCAGACACTCAGGCACCAGCAATCTATTTCCCTGGAAATGGAGCCAGCAGAATGCCTGAGCTCTGTTTGCCCTCCTTCTGTCACCCTGGAAACCCAAATGGAAGCCCAGCTTTCCTTGATCAGTAGGGCTTCCTTCCAACCACGGAGCTGGAAAGCAGTTACAAGTTGGGAGAAGACACCCGGGGGAGGGAGGGGGAAGGGGGTGTTCTGTAGCCATGAGCACTCTAATCTCATCCCTGCAAACCCTGATAGGCAGCTCTGACGGCCAAACACAGACCTCCTGTGTTGCTGAATGGGACCCATGCTTATAAATAGCCTTGGTCTCCCAGGCTGGGTTTCACTTTCTGCGAGCAGTGGAGTGGGACAGAGCTCTTGCTTGCCACTTGCTTTCCACTTGCTAGCCTCCACAAACCATGAACCACGAACCGGGTCGGCAACGGGAGATGTTCATTGCGGTTCGCTAATTTGGGATAGCCATCTGCACCAAACCACGATCCGCTGGTTCGTTAATTTTTTTTGGTTCATGCCCATGTCTAGTAACAACATTACCAATTTTCATGGCCAATCTGACTCTAATCCAGTTATTCCCTTTGAAGCAATGAGACTTGAATTAGAGACTTATTCCACTGAATTAAATACAAATGAGTCATGTCATTTTTCGTGGATTATGACTTCTATGTCAATTAAATGGTATTTGTTCCATGTCAGCCTGAATATCCCAGTTTATCCCAGGCTTATCAGAGCTTGGGAGCTAAGCAGGGTTGGCCATGGTCAGTACTTGGATAAAAGACCACCAAGAAACACTATGCAGAGGAAGGCAATGACAAACTACCTAAGCTCCTCTTTTTCCTGAAACGCCCCATGAATGGGGTCACCATGAGTCTTGTGTGACTGGATGGCACCTTCTTCTTCTTCAACAAATGAAGTTATTTCACATTAAAAGATTTGATGCCAGGAAGGGGAGGGTTTTGGAGCTGGTGGTAAAGATGATATGCCACACTCTTAGCCAGTGCTTGCAATAAATAGAGGGTGGGACTGAGCCAACAGAAGAGCTAATGAAACCCCCACATGATTCCAGACAAGGTGACCTAAGGAGAAAATAAGGAAGCACAAGGAAACAGAGAAGATGGATGCAGGGCATAAGAAACAGGCTAGCTTAGAAAGTGGGGGAGAAAGGAGGAGAATATTTGGTACTTGTTAACAAATTCTGATGGCAATTTAAGTATAATTGTTCACATCCAATTTTTCCCCTCCCACCTTTCTTATACATGTATTTCTTTCTTTAACAGGAATACTTAATTTGCATTATATTGTTTATGTAAATTATCCCTGAAACAAACATGTAGATTTTTTTGTGTGTGTGAGATACAATGTGCAACAGTTAAAATAATATTTATTTTAAAATACTAAAATGAGGGTGCAAGGCAGCTTACTTAGAAATATGACAGAAGCATATATTTTACAGAGAGAAAAAAATAGTGCCTGGGAACAACAATGCAAAAATAAAGAATTGTAGGTTCTGTGTTTGGATCACAATTGTACCCCCAGTCGGAAGTAAGAGACAGACACAGGCTTGGATAAAAGGGCCGTTTATTAAATGACCGTAACAATAGTGCATGGCAAGGGCTAACTAAGCGGTACAGGTCAAGCCCTGGGGTCAGCACACTGACCACCGCCTTGCCTGTCTGGGCGAGCCCCAATGCCCCGGGTGTAGGCCATCTCACGAATGGCTGCAACCCGGCCAGCTAGGCCCTGGGATCCCACTCAAGCACCTGTTGCGCCCCATCCACCAAGCATGAGGTTAGGCCTTGTTCCCGGGGATCCCCTCAGGCGTCTGCCCTCCCTGACGGTAGCCGCCCAGGCATACCGCCCTAACAGCAGACCCTGTTCCCCAACCTTGGGGAATGCCACAGGGGCTCACCAGCCCGCACCCTATTCCCAAAAGCTCCTGCCACCGCAAGGGTCAAGCCTCTGCTTAGACCCTCACGCCCCACAGGTGGCCTAGAGCCACCCGAAGCCCTTGCCGCAGGTCATCCAAAAATATATCATTGCCCTCAGGTGACAGATGGACACCATCTCCTCTGTAGAGGTGGGCAAATTCGGCCCTAATCTTGGGGTGTGGCAGATAAATGCCCAAGCCTTGCCCCAAGGCCTTCCTGATGTCATGGTTAGTCTTACGGCGGGCCCCCTCTATAGCCCTGGGATTTAAAGCCTCCCGCCAAACCCGACATTGTAGCATCTCAGACCATATAACCAGCACAGCAGGCCATTGGTCGTTTACGTATGCTAGGTCCACAGCTACTTGCACTGACAGGGCCTTACCCTGAACCATGCCGAGGTCATTCCCACCCAGGTGGATGACCACAATGTGTGGGGGTGGCTTCATCCACCCCCTAAACAGGAGAGGCAAGAGGCCTGGCCACCTGAGGCCCCGCCGTCCCTGCCACTCTACTGTAGCCACAGCACTCAGCCCCAACTGGGATCCAATCGGCGTGTTCTTGGCTTGATTGGCCGCCCAAAACACCATGCTGTGGCCACATATCAGGATCCTCCTCCTCTCATGGCCCGACATGGCACCTGAAGAAAGAGCAATTAGTTCGCCATTTAAAATTGCTGTAGGGGTTGGATATAAGACCTAAATGCTCTCGACCGCCACCTACCCACTTTCTGAATAGCCTGTGGGGGGTATCCCAAAACTGCTGCCGTGGAGGCCGCACCAATCCGAAAGGAATGAGTGCCGAATCTGACCCCCGACAAGCCTATTTTCTTAAGCGCCCTCTCAGTTACTGCCCAAAATTGATACTTGGTCAAAGGGGCTTGGTCCTCGTGTAAGAACAACAGCCCTTGGGCATCACCCCGAAGTGTGGTGTATTCCTTGAGGGCCTTAACAGGGCACAAGCCCGCCTCAGAACAAGGGCCCAAGTGGAAGGTGATTCTGCGCTGCCGCTGGTCCGTCTTGGACCTCCTGATGCAGATGGAGACTTTGTCTCCCACAAATTTAATATCCCTGGCCATCAATGCCCTACCCGATAAATCTGTGCGCGATGAAGCAACCAACTCACTAACCCGCAGGGCCCCCAAAAATGCAGTTAACGCTGCTGCATGGAAGAGTTTATGCTCAAACCTGGATGAGCACACTTCAGCCCATGCCGCCCCCAGCCCCCGCAAAACCAAAGGAGATATGGGTTGTCTAGAGTCAGGGGGCGTCTTTATCTCCCTAGACCATCCCTCCAGCATTTTCCTGATCCTAAAGGCCCCTGTAAATTCCGGTAAGCCCCGTGATTTGCTGGCAAAAGCCAGAGCGGCCAGTTGGCCCCTAATAGATTTAACTGCAAGCCCCCTTTCCCTCTGCACGACGCAAAAGTGCAGCAAGTGCTCCTGCGGAATGGGCCGAACTTGCCGGAGCTTCGCTGACCACCTAAACTGATAAAACTGCCCTACCACATGATCGTAGGCCCGGCGTGTGCTAGGAGCAATGGACAGCTGGATTACTCTATTTACTTCCGCCGTCCAAGCTCCCACAGCTCCTGTGGCATCCTCGCAGGCTGCCTGTCGGCCCAAGGGGCAAGCTGCCAGAATCGTTCCATCTGTTGGCGAGACAAAGCGTCTGCCACACCATTGCTAATGCCCAGAATGTGCGTGGCCCTAAAAAGTATGTTCAGCTGTAGGCATTTAAGTACAAAGGCCCTCACCAGCCGCATCACCCTGGGGGATCTAGATGTCATGGTGTTGACCACGTGTACCACCACCAAGTTGTCACACCAGAAGTGGACAGCATGGTTTGCCAACCGAGACCCCCACAGCCAAAGCACCACTAACATGGGAAAAAAATTCCAAAAACGTAAGGTCTTTGGACAACCCCTGGGCAACCCAATCAGAGGGCCATTGGTCAGCACACCAATGCCCTCTAAAAAAGACTCCAAAACCAGTGGAACCGGAGGCATCAGAGGTGAATTGGAGTTCAGCTTCTAGCAACAAATCCTCCCTCCAGAAAGTCACCCCGTTGAATGCGGCGAGGAATTCCCTCCAGACTAACAGATCCTCCCGCATACCTTTATTAATTCGTAAGCGATGATGAGGTAGCCGTAAGTTCCCCATGGCATCGCACAGCCGTCTGAGAAAGGGCCTGCCGGGCACAACTGCCTTGCAAACAAAATTTAAATAGCCAACTAACTGCTGCAACTCAAGGAGGGACACCTTGTCTCTACTCAAGCAGTCCTCCAGTCTTGCTCTAAGGTCTACCACCTTCTCTAGTGGCAACCGCAGAGTTTGTTGCATGGTATCAAACTCGATACCTAAAAACGTCAGGATCACCGCCGGTCCTTCAGTTTTTTCATGGGCCAAGGGAACCCCTAGCTCCTCAGCAAGCTCAATGAAGGCTGCCAACAACCGGGCACACTGCCCTGTACCCGCAGCCCCAGACACCATAAAATCATCTAAATAGTGACAGGTGTCCCTGCAGGCACAGCAGCGACGCAACTCCCATTCCAAAAAGGAACTGAAGCGCTCAAATGCAGAGCAAGATATGGAACACCCCATAGGAAGGGCCCTGTCCATATAAAACTTGCCCTCAAATGCAAAACCCAGGAGATCAAAGTCTCCTGGGTGAACGGGGAGCAGGCGAAAGGCAGACTTGATGTTGCACTTCGTCATCTCGGCTCCCACCCCGTAGTGTCGCACCACTTTGACTGCTTGGTCAAAGGAGGTGTAATGCACTGAACAGAGCTCCTCGGGTATGCCATCATTCACCGACCCCCCTCTTGGAAAAGAGAGGTGATAAATGAGGCGATACTCCCCTGGCGCCTTCTTCGGCACCACCCCTAAAGGAGAGACTCTAAGGGATAGGACGGGGGGGCATCAAAAGGGCCCAATACCCTCCCCTCAGCACACTCCTTTAATATCTTATTGCGTACCACATCTTCCATGCCAGCCACAGACTTAAGGTTGGCTGCCATGAAAGGTGTCCTAGGGCCTTGAAACGGGATACGAAAGCCAAACTTAAAACCCGAAAGTAAATATTCAGCGTCCTTACGCCGGGGGTATACCTGAAGCCATTCCTCAAGTACCCTCAGCCTTACTGGGCTGGGTCCCTTTACTAGCCCCATGCTGCTGGCCGCCGCCTCCCCCAAATCGCTTTCCCCCCTGGCCACCCTGCCGTCCCCTGGGACAGGCAGAATGGGCATGGGGTCCAGCACAAGTGGGGCACTTGTGTCGGAATTTACACGCTCACCTAAAACACACCCCTTTGGACATGAAGTCCCAGCAGAGCAGCCGTGATTGAACCAGCTGCCCCGCAGGGGTGCGGGAACCCAAACCTTGAACTGGCTTGATAATCAAATGACCTCTATCGGTCCTATCACCTACCGTGGACTTCGAAGGTGTCTTGACCTGAACCCAGAGCTGGACCCAAATCTGGTCCCATGGCAAACTAGGGGTTATGGCGGCCCGCATTCGAAATTCCTCATCGTAACGCAGCCAGGCCCCACCCTCAAAATCGGTATAACCCCTGTAAATGATGTTCATGTATTGAAACAGGGGAAGGGCCCTATGCGGCTGCGCCGTGGCCAGAACGCCAGCATATACCAAGAACCCCGGAAGCCAGTGGGCCCAGGTTCTATCGATCCGCCTCTGGCGGATCCTCTCCTTGTCCCTATCCTCAAGATCATCTTTATCCCTCTTCTCCAGTTCCCTGAAGAGAAAGGTAAAGACATCGACATATTCTCCCCGCAAAATCTTCTCACGGGTGGCCTGCGTCAGGTTATCCCCCAACGGCAGTGCCGTATCCCCAGGAGGTAAGGCCCTATAAGGAACTATACCGAATCCCTGTATTCCATAGGGGGGCAGGCCAGGCTGATTCCCGTAACCATAGGGCCAGCCAGTGATCGATGGAGTATGTCCCTGTCCGTCCCAGCCAGTGCCCCCACCCCCCGATGGCAATGGAAGCAACTGCTGGTATAAAGAACCACTGGCACAATTTGGCCAAATAGGCTGCCCTAATGGGGGCCAAACTTGTGCGTTATAACCGCCAGAGGTAGAAGGAAGCAACACCCCGAAGGAGTGGACTGCCCTCCAGCCCCCCACGGCCAAACAGTGTTCTGGTGTGTGTGCAAGTGCAGCTGATACTCCATACCTTCAGCAACAGGAGATTCCACAGCCACGGCCACTTGTCCTCAGGACCAGGCAGGTCGCCTTCTCCCTCCGCTTCAGGCGCGGTAGGATGGTGATGACTTGAGCTGGCTTCACCTGCGCTCAGGGCTGTCATTTTCTCTAGCGCCAAAAGACGAGAGGCAAAATCTTTGTTAAATCCCACCTTTGCAACTCGCTTCGCACCCCTACGTGGCTGAGGCAAATCTCCACCCGCTGCTGAACCCGCTACCTTTTTTTCCAGAGCGGTAATGCGCTCCATCAACTCCTGCCTACTAGGGCCCTCCTCATCATCCGATGAGGACAGAGTTAGAGGAGGTTTTCTGGACGCAGGCCATTTCACCGGCTGTTTTCCCTTAGAGGGGCCTCCTCCCTTTTTGGGTGGCATGTCTTAGCAGGTCCAAGGTGAATTATAAGAACCACAAGTATCAGCCTTGTCCCAGTAGGTGTCACCAGCAACCCTTGCCAGAGCAGTTACAGCTCTCTCCCAACTGGAGTCGCCCAACCTCCCCAGCAACAATTCCAGGCTGCAGTGACCACTCTCCCCCAAGGGTGTCTCCCAACTTCACCCAGCAACAGGAGTCACCCGCAGTGTGGCCGACTCCCATCAGGTGGTGCTAGATCTATACACTCCAGCCAAATGACCCCCCCCACCAGAGCCAACGGCCTTCCAGCAATGGGGGGGGGAATAATAGACCCGGGCACCTAGCCTAGCCAGAGGGGGGGAGCCGCTTAAACAGGCCCCAAAGACCCAGGCAAGGCAAAGTCTAGCGCAGTAGGCAAAGCAGGGCCCACTGGGGCCAAATCGAAAGGATAGAGGCCCCGAACGTAAAAAGGTAACCTCCCACGGCTGGCCTCCCAAAGCCCCGAGGCCTATAAAGCTCCGCGCCACGCTCCGCCGCCGATACCGCGGTGGCGGTGCCCCATACGCTCCGCTGCCGTTACCACGGCGGTGGCTCAAAGCACCACACAGGGCCTTGCACGGCCTGCAATAGGCCTCTGCCGTCCCAGCCAAGCTCCCTCCGCTGAGGCAGCAAAGCACTGGAGCATGGAGCAGCTCCTCCGACTTCTCCGAGCACTTGAAACAACTGACGCTGGGAAGGGGCGGAATGCGCACAAGAGCGCTAAGCTCCGCCCCTTCCCAGAACCCGGATGGAGAGGGAGGGAGTCTGCCTCCTTCTCCGTCCAGGGCTCCAATAGCCGGCTCCCAGCTTACGCGGCGAGCCGCGGCTGGGAGAGCTGAATTTGTTCACAAATTGCAATTATCATTTTCCAATATCCAAAAATGTATTTCATCAATGTGGCGCAACATTGCAATGCTTGGACATTAGAGGGGTTCTATTTGAGTTCCAAACTTTAAAAAAAATAATTCTGAATATCAGTTGGCTGAGGCTTTCTGGAGGATGTTTAAAATATTAGACTTTTTTCCTTTTAAAAAACAATAGCAATGTAGAAACATTGCTATTTTCAAAAAAATAAAAACAACCCAGACTAAAAAATACAGAAAACACAACATACTCCCACACAATCTCATGTTGGTGCGAAGACAATTTTTCAAATAACACACAATTAAAACATTTGAGCTGAAAGTGGTAGGGGAAGAACACAAGGGATAAAGGGAAGGGCAAAAGGCAGGGCCAGAACTGACACCGGAGAAAACATTCCGCCCTTTGAAAAAGCTGTCTTAAAAAAAAAAAAAGTATGTGTACAGGAAGAAAAGCCATTGAAAACCCAGGAGGAAACCAATTCTGCAGCTTATGTGGCCTTTCACTATGCAAAACACAAAAAAGACTTAGAAGCAATTTGGAGCCTGATGTTGGGTATTTTGACAGTGTGTGCAGAACTCAAGTTGGGGGTCATCAAAGCAACATGAGGCCAGAACCAGTGAAAAATCTCTATGCAGAAAAGACTAGTGACTAATGCAGCCAAGTGCAGAAGTACAAAATTGGCATATTCAATCAACATAGGATATGAGCTGTTTGTGTTGACCATGGAGTATACATAGTAGATACATGCCCTTACAATGTACAATTGTGAACATTGGCAGCTGTTGCACAGATTCAAAACTACCTGGCATGTTATGTTTGAACTGAGAATAAACTGACAAAATAAGTTTGAATGCCTATTGCATTTTTTGCAAAAGTCATTGCAACATGGGATGAAACAGCAGCTAACAGGTTTGAAACCATGGGTTTCCTGTTTTATCTTTGCATGTTCTGATAAAAGTTCCCAAGTGAGCTTTACAGCTCATGGTGCCATGAACATGGCAGACTGAAGTGTTCTTGCTCCCCCTCCATGACTTATCAAATGCCAAAACAGCCCCTGCTCACAGCAGGAGAAGAGGTAAGTACATTCCTTTGCATGGAAGTAAGCCTCACTGTGTTCAATGGGATTTACTACAAGGTCAATTTGAATGGGACTGAAGCTTTAATCTGTAATTATACACTGTATGTTGCTGCATTCAAAATGTTATCTTGTGCTAATCAGGTCTGATGCATAGTAACAGCTGTCTAAACAGAATTAGAAACAATAAAGATAACCAAAAAAAAACCTGCCCCTACATATTGGCCTGTTGTACCTTTCATTTTTTTTTTAAATTTAAGGGCCAAACTAGACATGATAGCCTTCTTTTAGCTGTGATGAGGATGGTGCCACCATTGTAAAGTAATTTAAAAATACTGCAAGGGCCCAATCTTGATCTGGCAGTGACAGTACAGTGGTCAAAAAGGGAAGGGGGCGGGAAATGCTCATTGAGCTCTCCTTATAAGGGACCCACAGGAATGCTAGGAAATATATGTCCATTTTAAAATCAATAATACATCCAGATCTGACTTCAGAACTAAATCCCAAAGCTACATGTCAGTTTACCAGTGCAATACTAACAAAACAAAAAGGGAAACACAATAAGGAGCAAAATTAACAAGGGAAGCGGTGGGGGTGGGGGGAGTTGGACAGAGTTCATGCTAATGGACACCTGGTCACATTTTGTGCAAAGGGGGAAGAGTGTTCAGTGGAAACTAAAATTTGTGCTGTAGGACATATCAGAGCTAGACAGATTCTTTTTTTCCTTTTTGATACAATCGTATGGGCATTGCAGCAGCATCTACTGTGAGAAAAAATCTTTGTCGCTATCAGTGCAGCCTGCTTTTGTTTATAATAGCAGAATGAAAATCAGCAAGCCTTTACTTTTTTATATTGGAAAAAGATCCATACATTTATGCCCAAGTACTCTAAGTTTTTTGTGTGGATCTTATTGCTTTTCTATCAGTAACACCACCCACTTAGAATTCTCACACATATTCACTTGCGGTTTAATGCAATGGCACAGTTTGGAGTACTCCTAAATTCCATCAATTTACTGCTAAATAAACTTTTATTTTAATATGTACTTCATTGCACTTACTGTCTAGCTTTTGGAATTAAATACTGAGTTTATAGTTGCAGCCTTTTAAGCTAGTAAATTTATTCTCTTATTCCCATTTCAACTACTCTGTCATTTCCCGCTTCCATTTTAGAAAACTGGCTTCCATAAAACCTTGTTTTAATGTAGCTTCTGTCACATCTGTAATCCTTTACTAGCAACAAGAAGAGTATAAAAGAAATAGCTTCAAAAACACATGTGAATTCCCCACTCATACTAATGGAGTTTTCAGGTTTGTTTTTGCTCAGTTGCAGCTGCATAAAAGTAAGTACTGCAAAGAACCAATTTAGGTCATGTTCTCAGTTTTTTAACGGAATACACTATCTGCATTATCATGATGGGTTTCCAGTAACTGAAGGAGCCAGAAACTAAGGAAGAAACTAGAAGAATGTTTGTCTAGCTGAACCTTGCCTTTTCAAAAATTGTACTCGTACTCTAATAGGTTTAGGGTGGCATACATTTTATTTATTTATTTATCTATTTATTTATTTATTTAATAGATTTTATGGCCCACCCTCCCCACAAGCAGGCTCAGGGAAGATCACATCAATATTAAAATACAAATATAATTTACATTTAAAAAAAAACCATATCAATATTAATAATTAAGATACAAAGAGGTGTCTGCTGTCCATTTTAATTAAAGGCTGAATAAAGCCGTAAAGTGCAGCTAGCAATTTAAATTTATATCCAGGGGGAGAATGGTGGGACACGAGCAGACAGGAGGGATGAATCACCTCAGCCAAAGGCCCAGTGGGACAGCTTTGTTTTACAGCTCCATTTTACAGGCCTTGCGTTTTACAGGCCCTGCATGGGTTTCCTCTCTGCCTTAATCTTTTGATCTTTACAACAACTCTACAAGGTTGCCCAATGTGCTCTCCAGGAATAATATTTTCTTGTATTTTTTTTCTTTTTTAAAAAAAGATCTTGGCGCTAGGTGCATGATGAGCATGACTTTGCACTGCCCCGGTATCTTGTTTAAACTTATCAGCCCCTAGCTGGCCATCCCTGGGAGTATTGGAGGGTAGGGACTGCAGAAATTGGTGTCATGCAATGCTGTTTCTACCAAGCAGCAACAGGACCCCGAGGACTGGGAGGTTACCTCTCAAAGCAGGCAATCCGACAAGCCTATTTAAACTGCTACTTGTTCACAGCATGCTGGAGATGTGTATTTCAGGATGGTGTTGTACTGGCAACATGCCAAGTATGAATCACTTCTTTCCAGAGGTAGCTGCCCCATTTTGGGGAGTGCAAAGTCAAACAGCAAGCACTTTCGCTTCACCAGCATCATATTAAAGCTAGGCTTAAGCCACCATACTTCTTGCAAATTAGTAGCATACTAAGCATCTCACAGCAACCACATTCTGGCTGGAGTACAATGTTTGACATGTACATGGCAGTTAGGGTTGCCAGCTTCTAGGTGTGGCCTCTAGACCTCCAGGAATTACAACTGATCTCAGGACTACAGAGGGCAGTGCCCCTGGACACAATGGTTGCTCTCGAGGCTGGATTCTGTGGAGTTACATTCCAACTCAGGAGGACCCTCCTTGCCCAAAACCCCTGCCCTCCCCATGCTCCTCTTCCGAATCTGCAGGAATTTTCTTACCCAGAGTTGGCAACCTTAATGGTAGTTTAGAAGGCAGAAATTGCTTCATGATGAACCATGCTAGAATAACTGTTCAGAATTTGATGAGTAGCCATGTTAGTCTCTCTGTAGCAGAAGAAAAGAGCAAGAGTCCAGTAGCACCTATAAGACTAACAAAATCTGTGGTAAGGTATGAGCTTTTGTGAGTCACAGCTCACTTCTTCAAAAGTGTTTTTGTACCCCACAGTATAAGAGCTTGTATAGAGGAGACAGCCAGGAAATGCATGCAGGACTCCTGTATTGAATGCAGAGCTTCTGAAGATAAAGAATGTGAACTCATGAAAACACGAAGCTACATTCTACTGAGTCAGACCACTTAGTTCTATCAAGGTGTGACTGGAAACAACTCTTCAAGTACTCAAGTTGAGGTCTTTCCCATCCCCTACTACCTGATCCTTTTAACTAGAGGTGCCAGGGATCGAACCTTGGACCTGCTTCCTATAATACTCTACCACTAAGCAGTAGTCTCTTCCCAGTTGCTGGAAGGGAACACACTGAACACTGAGAAGGAATCTACACGAGCTGTCCAGACGCATGTCAGGTCCCGTAAGGTTCCCTGGGTACTGTAGTTTTTACAAAGAACAGCAGCTTGATACCATTCTCCACAGGGCGAAAAATGGTGGGAGGGATTCTCTCGCTCTCAAAAAGCCTCGGCTTGGGTTTTCCTCCAGGAGCTCAGGGGTGGGGGAGGAGACACAGGATGCAACATGAGGCAGGAATTCCAGGGCAGCTTTTTGCAAGAGAGAGAGAGAGAGAGAGAGAGAGAGAATCCGTGATGTGATTCTTCACTGAGGAGAAGAGTGGTGTGTGTGTGTGTGTGTGGGGGGGGATTCTGTCCCTCTTGCAAAAAGCTGCCCAGGATTACCACCTCAGTCGGAATGAAAGGCAGACACAGTATTTGGGTTCTAAAATTGGGCCACTTTATTAAAACCACAACATGCAAACATCAACTATGGCAAGGGCCCAACTAGAGGTACAGGTCAGACCCTAGGGTCACTCCTGGATCCTGCTCTGACCTGTCTGGGTGAGACACCTGCTGCCCCGGGTGTGAGCCATCTATCAAATGGCTGGGGCCCAGCCTGGCCAGGCGAAGTGGTTCACCCCTTTAAAGCTCCCCCACCCGGCCGTACAGCAGCAGGGGGAGACTGGCTTGCCCAGGGGTTCCCCACTCAGGGCACCTGTCCTCGCAACTGGGCCGTACAGCAGCCAGCCGCTCCTGACAGACCCCAATTCCTCACCAATGGGGAGGTGCCAAGGGTGCTCACTGGCCCACTCAAATTTTCCCCTAACTTAAATCCTGCCACCCAGGGAATGATGTCAGCACACCAAGCCAATTACCTCCCCTTACTCACAGTGCAAGGTGGGCAAAAAATTCCAATCCCAAATGCCAATCAGAGACAAGGAGAGAAAAATTCCTATCTGGCCCCAAAAGGCGTTCGGCTAATCTTGCACTGCAATAGAGTGCAGTGGGTGGGCCGAGCACGAGGCGCAACTGAGGGGCTGAGGGGGCGGCGAAGCCTAATGAGGCTCTAAGCTCCGCCCCCAACCAAAAGCCCCGGCTTACCGGATGTACACCTTCTGCCTTCCTCCTTCCAAGGAGGCAAAAGGTGGCCCCCAACCTAAGCAGCCAGGAGGGCCAGATTGCCACCTCAGTTGGAATGAAAGGCAGACACAGTATTTGGATTCTAAAATTGGGCTGCTTTTTTAAAATCACAACATGGAAACATGAACTACGGCAAGGGCCTAACTCTGTAGAGGTCTGCAAATTCAGCCCGAATTTGCGGATGTGACAAGTAAATCCCTAACCCACCTGTCATTGCCTTGAATAGGGTTCTGTTGGCCTTCCACCTAGCCCATTCTAAAATATTGTGGTCCAATGCATCCCGCCATAACAGGTGCGGAAGCTTTGCAGACCAAAAAATCAGGACGCCAGGCCATCACTTGTGAATCTCTCGCAAGTCATCCCGTGCCTGCCAAGACAGAGCCATGCCCTTCATTATACTCAGGTCGTTACCTCCCAAGTGCACGACCAGGATGTAAGCCACCGTCACTAAGGGCCAAGCTACACATGACGAATGACACTTGAACGGCAAGTGGATTGAGTGGAGGGCAAGTGAACAGGGAGAAATACACTTGCTGTTCAAGTGTCATTCGTCACTTGTAGCTTGGCCTTAAGTTAGCCAAAATGGCCAACAAGGGCAAATAACCCACAGCCCACAAAATGGCAACCTGCTCCCAGCACTTGAGGACCCACAAGGGAGGAAACCAGTGAACTAGGCCCCTTAACACACTCTAAGGGTAAGTAAAACTATATATTAACTGGGGTAGGGTGGGGATGTGTAGGTCAACCACTGACCACCTTGCAAAAGGCCTTAGTAGCCAAAGGCCTCCCTTGGGCCTTATTCTGCAGCCCGAATTACCCTACCCGAAGGCCCTAATAGCAAAAGGCCTCCATTGTGCCTGACACTGTGGCAATGGACTAAATTTCCCCCAGGGCCAGCAGCAAGGCTGCAGATTAATGGGCCAACTCCAGCAAAGTAAAGGGGGCCCAAATTGAGGAAAGCAAGGGATGCTCACATCAAGGGACACTCCAACAAGCCGCGGCTGTAAAGCCACTGGGCACCACCGTGTCCCGGCGCGAACTTGCTTGCCCGGGCAAACCTGCTGCTCAGCAACAGTGGCCCGCCAGCAAGCACGGTGCTGCAAAACGCCATGCCAAAGAGCAACCCCACAAGCCGCAGCACTTCAAAACTCCGTGCTGAGAAGCAGCGCACATAAGCCGCGCCCGGCAGGAGGCTCTGGCAAAAAGACTCTCTCCTTCGTAGCAATGTGCCTAGCTGAAGCTCCTCTTACCTCGGCTTGTGCTCAGCAGGTCCTATCCACGCCTCATGCTGGGAGAGCAGAAATAGCGTCCAGCTCTAGTCGAGCATGAGGTGCAACTGAGGGGCTGAGGGGGTGGCAAAGAATAATGAGAATCCAGGCTCCACCCCCAAACAAAAGCCCCGGCTTACCTGGTGCATGCCTTCTGCCTTGGTCCTTCCAAGGAGGCAAAAGGCAGCCCCCCAAACCTAAGCAGCTGTTGCCACTGGCTGGGAGGGCCGGATTTCCTGCCTCATGTTGCAACCTGTGTCCTCCACCCCACCCCAGAGCTCCTGGAGGAAAACCCAAGCTGAGGCTTTTTGAAAGAGATAAAATCCCACCCATCATTTTCCTGCCTCCTGTTACAGTTTGGTGTAGTGGTTAAGAGTGCGGGACTCTAATCTGGAGAACCGGGTTTAATTCCTCACTCCTCCACTTGAAGCCAGCTGGGTGACCTCGAGTCAGTCACAGCTTCTAGCTCTCTCAGCCCCACCCACCTCACAGCGTTTTTTTATTGTGGGGATAATAATGGCATACTTTGTAAACCATTCTGAGTGGGTGTTAAATCATCCTGAAGGGTGGTATAAATTGAAAGTTATTGTTATTATTATTAACACCCCCCCCCCAGCTCCTGGAGGAAAACCCAAACCAAAGCCTTTTGAAAAAAAAGAGAGAGAGAGAGAGAGAGAGAGAGAATCCCTTCCATCACTTTTCCCTCAGTGGATAATCACATCGAGTGGCTGCTCTTTGTAAGACTACACTATCCAGGGAATGTTGCAGGAGTTGACACATGAAGAACACATGTCTGGCTTCTCATGTAGTTTGGCTTTGAGAGCATCCATACATCTCCCCTAGTATTTGGGAATGAATGGCACAGCATACTATTATTTTACATAAAGCACTTTAAGATTTACTGTATGCAATAATTCTGTACTGTCAATGATGTGTTTTAACTTAACCTGGAAATGTGTACATCTTTTATGGGACACAGAGAATTAGGGTACAATTTTATTCTCATTTGCAAGGCAGATCTCATCACAGTGCCTGTCTGAAGCTTGCAATGCAAATTGCTGCTGCATTATCTGTACTCCGCCCCTGAGCAAATCTTCAGGTGACCTTAGAGAGATGAATGTGAAATAAGCTATTGAAATCTATAATATATACTGAAGAGGAGGGAAAGCACCTTTAGAGTTCAGACTTTTTAATCTAATGATAACACATATTGGAAAAAAATGTCTTTTTAAAAATGTTGTTGTGGTTACGATAGTTAAACCTAAAGAAAAAAAAAAGTATTTTCTTTTTAACAGTCCATTTCTAACATCTTCTCTTAATACTTGCAGTGACAACTTTCTTTTTATTAGTAACAGATTCCACAGGAACAAAGCTCTTCAATGCTGCACCTGATTTCCCAGATCTAACAAATTTCAGCTTCAGGTTGATATAAATAATCCGTTCCTATCTATTTTATGCAAAACTGGGAGAGGAAGGAGAAGCTATGTGTAGCTTTATGCAGTCTTTCACTCTACTGCCCTAGACTGTGCAAGCTTACAGAAAGGGAATACTCAGTGGTTGAGTAAGTACTTGCCAAATATGGTTCTCCAGATTCAGTCCCTAGGAAGTCCAATGAGAGAAATTCAGTGAGAATAGACATAGCAATTTCATCTTAAGTACAATTTCAAGTTATTCATAGAGCTCTTCCTTAAGCAAAGTGTCTGAGAAATTCTGAGGGAAGTAGAAGTGAGTTTTCATAAGACCAGAGAAATCTCATAAGTGCACTTCAAACATCTCAGGGTTTTGTCTGAAACTAATTCAAAGTGATTCATGAAGGTGTTTCTCCAGGGAAACCATTGGAAGAATTCAAGGGAAGATGTGATAATTTTGAGAGGACTTCACAGGTTCCCTACTGGCACTAGGCAAGAGAACTGCTGTCAGCTATTATAAGCCAATCAGAACTGGACTAACTATTGTTATTCTAATTTAAGATCTTGATAACCTTCCAAAAATTAGTGATGTGACATCACTCTTCTGCCTAAAGTATAATCTGGTGGCAAAATGTAAACTGTACCCATGAACAAGTGAAAAAACTCACTTTTTACTGAGCACTCAACATTTCCTAAATGATCTTGCAAATGTTTTACCTGTGCGTGGTCCTGCATTGCTGTTCTGTGGCAATCCCCCTTCCTTTCTGCAGTCAGCTAATCTAACTAGCTAAAGAAATATTAATTTACCAAAGGAGTACTTTCCTTGATAATCTGGATCCTGCAAGAATGAGGGGAAAGAGGTGTGTGGATTGTCTCTCTGGTAGCCCTACTTTGTATGATTCTCTTTTATTGTGAACATTGCCCCATGGGACCTATAGTTTAATCCAGTAAGTTCTGAGCATGCACCAGTGTAATGGACTGTGCAGCATAATGATTGTGCAGCAGCAAAATACACTTGAAATGTAGCTGATTTTAAGTACTATATAACTTTGCACGTAACAGCCCCAAGGCATATGTAATTCCATCAATCTGGTACATTGTGAATACATGCCAACAGCAGAATGCTATCACAAAGTCAGTCAAAGTAGTTCTTGTTTTGAATTGTCCACAAATTGCTAATACAATGTTATGGGGCGTTCAACACAAGAGAAAATGGGCATTGCAAGCACCTGCTCCACTACTGATCCCAGTTGGATGAAGGGGGGTGGGCACTGCCTTCTGCTCCACACCTGATTCCGGCCAAATGAGGGGAGAGAGGCATTGCCTCCAGCTCTGCTCTTGATCCTGGGTGGGTGAAGAGAGGATGGGCATTGCTGCCTGCTCTGTGCCTGATCCCAGCTGGGTGAAGGGGGGGGGGCAGGCATTGCCACTTGTTCCACTACTGATCTCAGCTGAGTGAAGAAGGGTTGGACATTGCCATCTGCTCCATGCCTCATCCCAGCCAGGTAAAGGGGGTGGGCATTGCTTCCCACTCTGTGCCTGATCCCAGCTGGGTGAAGGGGGGGCAGGCATTGCCACTTGTTCCACTACTGATCTCAGCTGAGTGAAGAAGGGTTGGACATTGCCATCTTCTCCATGCCTCATCCCAGCCAGGTAAAGGGGGTGGGCATTGCTTCCCACTCTGTGCGTGATTCCATCCAGGTGAAAGGGGACCAAGCATTGCTGCCAGCTCTGCGTCTGATCCCAGTTGGGTGAAGGGGGGGGCAGGCATTGCCACTTGCTCTGCACTTGATTCTGGTGGGTTGAAGGGGGAGCTCACATTGCCATCTGCTCCATTCCTGATCCCAGCTGGGTGAAGATGGGAGTGAGCATTGCCTCCTGCTCTGCATCTTGTCCCAGCCAGGTGATGGCAGGGGGAAGGCATTGCCACATGTTCTGCTTCTTATTCCAGCTGGGTGAAGGGAGGGGGTGGGCATTGCCACCTGCTCCATGCCTGATCCCAGCTCGGTAAAGAGGACAGGCATTGCCTCCTGCTCTATGTGTGATTCCATCTGGGTGAAGGGGGGTGGGCATTGCTGCTTGCTCTGCACCTGATTCTGGCAGGTTGAAGTGGGGTGGGCATAGCCACCTGCTCTGCTCCTGATCCCAGCTAAGTGAAGGCAGGAGGGCAGGCATTGCTCCCTGCTCTGCATCTAATCCCAGCTGGGTGAAGGTGGGGCCAGGCATCACCACCTACTTCACTCTTGATGCTAACTGGGTGAAGGCAGGGGTGTGCATTGCCACCTGCTCCACTCCTGATCCCTGCTGGGTGAAGCAGGGGTTGTCATAGCCACCTGCTCCACTGCTGATCACAGCTGGGTAAGAACAACAACAACAACATTCAATTTATATACCACCCTTCAGAACAACTTAATGCCCACTCAGAGCGGTTTACAAAGTATGTTATTATTATCCCCACAACAAACACCCTGTGAGGTGGGTGGGGCTGAGAGAGCTCCAGAGAGTTGTGACTAACCCAAGGTCACCCAGCTGGCTTCAAGTGGAGGAGTGGGAAATCAAACCCAGCTCTCCAGATTAGAGTCCCGCACTCTTAACTACTACACCAAACTAGGTAAAGGCGGGGGAGGCATTGCTACCTGCTCCACTGCTGATCCCAGCTGAGTGAAGGTGGGGGGGGGCATTGCCACCTTCTCTGTGCCTGATCCCAGCTGAGTGAAGGTGGGGTTGGGCATTGCCATCTGCATCGCGCCTGATCCTGGCCTGGGCTTCTCGCTGCGGCGCACTCTCAGAGGGATGGGCTGCCTCTTCTGGGCTTCCCTCCACAGCAGTGCCCTCTGGAGGTGCAGCAGGGTAGGAAGTGTGTTGTCTGTAACACGGTTAACCTTTATATAGTAGGAAACCAAAGCCTTAAAAATTCCTTGTCAAAAGAGAAAGGGTTTAAGGGTTATATGACTCATACTGCTAGATCATGTGAATTTTCTCACATTTTAAAATAAAAAACATGGGAACCTACATTCTGAATGGAGCATTATCAATTTCCCTATAGGCTTTCCCCCAGTTTGGTGTAGTGGTTAAGAGCGCAGGACTCTAATCTGGAGAGCTAGGTTTGATTCCCCACTCCTCCACTTGAAGCCAGCTGGGTGACCTTGGGCTAGTCACAGTTCTCTGGAGCTCTCTCAGCCCCACCCACCTCACAGGGTGTTTTGTTGTGGGGATAATAAGGGCATACTTTGTAAACCGCTCTGAGTGGGCATTAAGTTGTCCTGAAGGGCAGTATATAAATTGAATGTTGTTGTTGTTGTTGTTGTTGTTGTTGTTATCATCATCATCAAATCAGCTTCTGCCTGCCTGGTTCATATCTTTTCCTTCATGAGACGAATGGACCACAGGAGGTATTTGGATAAGGAGGAAAAAAATCAGACTTTGTAGAAAGAGTTAATGAAACATACACTCTAGTCTTCAACTCCAAGTTGCAATTTCCTGTGGCTGATTTTGGATTAACAAAAAAGTTGTAGAAAAAATTCATGCAACTGAGCAGCATATGCAGTTTGACCTTAGAAAACTACATCTAAAAGCCCAACTTCATGATGCCTGACTAAATAGTTTAATATCAACATTTATAGATTATTTAGTATTAATGGTTAGAAGGAGATGCTGAGAAACCTAGCGTAAGCATCATTGTAGCTTTCTACATAAAGCTATACCTTGTTCTCCATTTCTTTTTCCATCTATAACAAGACCAATTCTCTTTCAGTCACTTTTCAGTCTCCATTAGACTAACACAAGCTGCTAAGCAGGTGTTTTCCTCTCCAAAACTATTGTAGACAGTGAAATCTGTCCCTTTTTATTTTAAGTGAAAGAGATATTTAATCCTTCGGGATATTGCTGGGTGTAAGAATAGTGATATAAATTATTCTATCGTTTTATGGGCAGTGGTGCATGCGGGTGAACAATTGCCTGCAAGATCACATCAGCTATAACACAAGTCTCTTCAGTGGAAACAATCTGTCCAAAAGCATTTACTTGCTCCCCGCTGATTGCAGTTGCACCTGCCTGGAAGTTTTTAGATAGGGCGTTTCTTAACAGAGCCGTTATAATATCTAGGAAAGAGGCTGCAATCTTGAAATAACCTGCTCTGGAATGTTCTGTAATAGTGCAAATGATTCTATATTTGTAAGCATGAGTTGTCTGGGAGCTAAACACTATTTTAACATAATTGCACATACTTTTGATCTGCTGTGGCTGGGAGAATAGTTTACTGCAGATGCTAGGACATCAAAGAGGAAATACTAAGCATTTAGGTAGGGCCTTCACATGATCTGCCATTTATGCAAGGAGATAGCAAAGGGCTTGTATATTGAAAGTACGATGTGCTTTCTTCTTAGATTATTATTCTGCCTATTCTTTAGGATACAACTCACAATGTCATTGAATGCAAAACTAAGCCTAGAAACCTCTCTGTGCCTGTTATGAAATGAATTGCCTCTACTGAACCTTAAACTTTGAAAAAACAGCACCAAGTGAGGGTAAGCAGCAGAGAGGAATATGGGCTCTCAGGAGAGCAATAGCCATTTCACACGCCTATCCTGACATTATAAAGTATGCAGTGGGGTCTCCATATGTACTAAAGTTATTCTGCCAAGAATCCTCAGTAGATCATTCTAGAAACTGACTATACAATGACTACTGGGCTGTGGATACACTCAAGCATCCTGACTCTTTTTTGGGTTGTGGTTAGTACATGGGAGAACTGCAATAACATTACTTTTAGATCTGCAGCTGTTCCTATCTTTTGAAACTATCATGGCACACATTATGAGGAATCAATATTTAATTTAATGTGGTCCATATTCCCTCCCACATCTTTTCTCTCTAGAACTTATTCCTTCTTTCATAACAGGGTTTTAAAAATTATTTTATGGGCTAAACATTGTTATTCGGGCTTAGGTTTAACAAGTCCTCAGCGTGATATTTCAGGTCACTCATAATTAGCATCTCTCTAAATTGTTCTGATATTTGTCTTGCAATTATCATTTTATTAGTGTTCTAAGGCATTATGATGGGAGTTATTGCAAAAGTTGGATTTGGATATACTTAAAAGAAGATTTTTAAAAAACGGACACTCTTCAGTCCAGTCCTCAGAACCCCTAGCACTGAGAGTACCTACCTCTACCTTTTGATTTCCATAAGACAGGGACTATTGTATTCAAATTCCACTGACTCATCTGCATGGCTTCGATGACAGGTTTGGAAAAAGCAACATAATAGATCCAGATTGAAAGGGAAACTCTTGTCAGCCATAAACCACGAGTAACTAATCAGACAAAGATAAACAACCAGTTAATTGGCATTGGAAGGAAAAAGGTGATATATTTGAAGTGCTTTATTTAAAACATTTTTTTTTAAGTTTCTTATACGTCTTGGGCATCTATGCCAGAAGAGGGGCATAAGCGTAATTACTCTGGGCCCAATACAACTGTTTAACATCCCCCCCCCACACACACACACTAATATATACAGTCGCCTGAGTCATGCTGTATTTCCAAATGTATTCATTTGTTTAGAAATTGTTTATGCTACCTCTCCAGGGAACATGGATATAAATAAATTACTGGGATTGTAGCCCAAAGTAGGATCCACCATGAACTTGGTAAAGAGTACCAGTCTCTCACTCTAAATTCATGTTCAGCCCTTAGTTCAGCACATTTTCATCGTGTATATTATACAGAAACTAAAAATTGAATGCGGAAGCATTTGACACATTTTTTGTTGATTCCCCCCCCCATTCCCTGTATTTTGAAGCTGAACACTCAGTCATACTTTAGAGTATTTAATATTTTTGTATACTGCCTTTCCCTCACTCAAGGTGGTTTGACAAAATAAACAAAACAGTGCATACATCATCAATAAATGACAAGCAATAAAATTCAATGAGTGAACTGTAAAATATTATTAACAACTTCTATAACATTTGGGGATGCTTGAGCACCAACAAATTCAACTTACAACCCATTCTTCCATTGTGAACAGAAACCAATTGTCTTACAGAAAGTAAGGATTTCTCACAACACTGCTTTTCAAGTAGGTAGCTGTGTTGGTCTGCAGTAGAACAGCAGGATCTGAGGCCAGTGGCACCTAAGAAACCAACAAGATTTTCAGGTTGTAAGCTTTTGAGAGTCAAAGCTAGAGATGGGCATGATCCAAAAAAAATTAACGATCCAGCTGATCGTGGATCGGCGTCGGTGACGATCCCTAATTAACAATCCACACCGATCATCTCCCGTTTCCGATCTGTGGATCGTGGATCGTGGAGGCAAAAGCGGAGGGGCGCCCCGCTGTTCCCAGCGATACAGGAACAGTGGGTGGTGCCAGCAGCATCTGTGTTTGTGTTTGGCTCTCTGTGTTTGGCCATCAGAGCTGTTACCAGAACTGCTCATTTAAATGGGGGAATTAGCTTGCAGTCTGGATTTTAATTTAGTGTGGATCTTAACCAATATATACCAGGGTCCCTCTCCAGAACACTCGTGTAATAAAGAGACAGACTAATAATAATAAAACATGTTTTTACTAAATAGTGTTGCATATGCCTAAGCACACACATACAAGGTACATACGAGAAACTAAGAAACATAGAGTAGGAAAGTAGAAATGGTTGCTTGAGCAGCAGAGCCCACTTGAGAGCGACGGAACTGGGTATACTCACCTAGTCACGGCATGGAAGAAAGACGTAGCAGCGAGACGGGATGGACTAATGCCTGCACTAGATCCAAAGAGAGTGACGGCAAGGATACTGGATAGGAATGGCACACGTGCCTCATGGCCGGGGAGGCCGGCTTAAATACCCCAAAACGTACCCTAGGGCTGGTGCCTTTCTCTGTGGTTCTCACAAGTGAAGCAAAGGTTTAATGGCTCTATAACTACCCTAGATGGGCCACTTTAGAATCTGGATATATTATTGTGACACCTCGGGAAGAGGGGACAAAGGAGGGAGGGGGAATGCCAGGCGGGGTGAATGGGTCTTCCACGAAGCTGGGCTGGTTTCGATGTCATCAGCTCTGGAATACGGAGGTTGCTTTGAGATGCGTCCATTAAGTGCTCAGGACAGTCGGCACTTTAGTTTCCATTCTGGAGCGGCTATCAAGATATGCAGAGCAGGGCGAGGCTGGCCGCTGTGGACGTGGTCTGCACGCTTCCATGAAATGGCTTCTCTGAGCAGGCTGCTCAGGCTGGTCTTCTGGCTGCCTGGGAACATGGCTGCCGCCTGGGCATGACTAGGGCTTGCTAGCAGATTTCCCAGTAGCAAGGGCAGGCTTGGTGACCGGCCCGCGAGAGATTCCCCACGGGAACTGACCAGGGGGCGCCTGGCCAGGCTCGTGGAGGGTTTCCCCGGCTGGCACTGTGCTGCTAACAGCATGGCTCTGGGCCCAGGTGAAGCAGACGTCCATGGAGGCAGGAAACAGTGTGTAGGCAGTATAGTCCACAATAGAGACAGGAAAAGCAGAGTCCATAGAAGCAGGGTAGTCAAGAAACCGGCATGGGCAGTGCTGCCCTAGAACAGGGTCTTTGGTGTAATTTTAAAATGGCAACGCAGGAAACTGACAGTTCATGGCAGGCCTCAGAACAGGAGAGGGGGGGGCTCCTTGGCAAGAGAGCTGCCTATCAGGATTTTCAGGGATGAGATTGCCCATGGCTACAGAACACCCCCTTCCCCCTCCCCCCTTGGGTGTCTTCTCCCAGCTGGTGACTGCTTTGCTGCTCCGTGGTTGGAAGGAAGCCCTGCTGATCAAGGCAAGCTGGGCTTCCATTCATGTTTCTAGGGCGACAGAAGGAGGGCAAACACAGCTCAGGCATTCCCCTGGCTCCGTGACCAGGGGAATAGATTGCTGGTACCTGAGTGTCTGGCTTCCCAATCCGAGCCCGATCGCCCCGATCAAGCCCCAATCCAGCCCCCTCCCGACTGCTGCATCATTGGCCGTGGACGAGCACGATCCGCCAGGTCCCGATTGCGCAAACACCATTATCTTGGGTTTTTTTCGATCGTAATGCGGATCGTACCCATCTCTAGTCAAAGCTCCCATCTTCAGATGACAATGCCATCTGGTTTGTAGCTGAGCAGCCCCATTTGTAGATTTAAGTATTTGCACATAGAGGCTACTTGGCTATTAGATATATGATGTGTGTTTATATGTTTTTATTGAATTACTGTATATGTACTTTGACATTGAAATGCTTCAATATTTGATATTTGGCAACTTGGGGACTCTGTTTGGGTGGAAAGACAGCACTGAAGTGTTTTAAACAAGTAATTTATTCGATTTTGTTTCCTCTGATACATAAAGAGATCCAACAGTGCCATCCTAAGTAGAGTTATACCTTTCTAATTCTATTGGAGTTAATAGGCTTAGAAGGGTTTAACCCTGTATAGGATTGTACTATAAATAACATACCAGATAGCCAATTTTTATGTCAATAGAATTACCCAAAAGGCATCATGGCCAAAATAATAAGTAGCTTCATTCAAAAGAATTAATAATATAATGGTTTGTACTGGGCTGAGAGACCCTACTGACTCAATGCAGGAACTTTCTGTGTTTGGAAGGAAAAATGAAAATAGCAGATCTTAAAGGGAAAGGAACACAAAATGATTTGTGAAATTGTGATACAAGTTTTAGGGGGAAAGACGACTGTGTGCCAGTGCTAATTTGTCTCTCAGTTTCCTGTGCCTTGTATTTTGTGTGTGTGAGAGAGTGACTAGGAGGTAGAGATTTATCATCACAATGAACATCAATAGCAGGCTTAAGAAACAGAGCCCAGACTTTGGACTGACTGATAACCATAAAGCCATATTCAATACTTTTACACTGAGAGTATGCTCAGTGTGTGATGTAGAGTATAGAATGTGAGGCTTGGCTGCACATCAGCCAGCTTCACATTGTTCTCTAGCATGCAGTTCACAGGGTGGCCTCAGAGAAGTCACTTGGGAAGATTAATCTACCTTCCATTGTTATGAAGTCAAGTATGCATTATAAACTGCCACAAACCCTTGGAGGCCAGCATTCTCACCTCTAAGCCCATTACTCTATACACTACACCACAGGGGTACAAATTAGTTAACTGCATGGTTATAATTCAGTACAAACTTTACAATTAGTCACTTAATTCTCAGTTATAGATTTTCATGGAGGCAAAGGAATCTAAACAAATACTTGGACAACCTTCTTACATAGTAGGTCCTGATTCTCCAAACTTTTATCAGCTAATAGGAATTCATATTACTGCTCAGTCAGGGTTTTTTTACAATAAGTCAGTGAATTCTAGCATTTGAGTATTACTATTAAATTCAGTGAAATATTAACCACATTAAAATAACACCAGTGAATATTCAAGTGCATCAGGGTGCCTGATAATCTAAACTTTTGGGTTCAATAGTCATGCTCTCAGTTTCCAGTTGTGGGATGTAGCCAGCCACATTTTGGAAAGTAGGATCATTGTCATAAATCCTGCTAACATTGCTCTTGCTCTTAAGGATGCATAGAAGCCTCCTGTATGTGTGTGATGGAGAATCAGAAGCTCCCATCCCCCCAGCATATTTTACTGCTTCTCACTATTGCAGGGATGCTATGAAGTTTTTCAGTATAGGGATCATTAGCTGACTGAAAGTCAGTTTCTGAAATTAGCAGCTGCAATTGTATTTGGCAACTGTGTGAGATATACAAGGTAGATCTGAACAGATCTGGGGCTGGGCTTACGTCTGATCACAGCAGTTGAAAATGGTATGTTTTCAAACACAAACACAATTGCAGCAATGTTCTCAAGTGAGTGGTAATTAGCATTGAGGTTTTCTCAGAGGTGATTCTTTGATTGTTGAAGGCCTTTTCCATAGAAGTTCACCCAGCAGCCACCTTATTGGCTTTTAGATGTTAAGTAAAAACATTCCTCTTCACCCAGGTAGGGGAAGTAGAATACATAGCTAAAACACCACACAAAATGAAACAAGATGCAACTGTATGCTTGTTTTCATAAAGTTTTGTAAAATCTTTTATTAAGTATACAACAGTATTGTTTTACTGTTATTTTTAATTAAGTATACACCAGTAACATTAAGATGTGTATGAAATAAATGCTGTGAAATCTACATGTTGTTTGAGAGAAATTTTTGAGACACCCTAATAATAGGGTTTCTGCTTTCTGTTTGTGCTGTATGACCTTGTGATGTTTGTTATATTGGTGCTTATGCATACCAATTGGGACTTATGTTTGGGAAGCTGAACAGAGAAGTACAGTGTGTTCTTTATTAAAGTATTACTATTTATGGGTATTTAATGTCATAAATGAATAGTAATTGAAAAATTCATAAGAAAAATGTCACTTATTGTATTTAAACTCATGCGCAGGTATCAAGAAAACTATACCTAAAATGCAATTATTGAACATGAAACAGTATTTTCAATTCAATAAAGAAGCAGCAGATTGGTCAATGGATCACAACAATATCTGGGTCAATGCATTTCAACAGTCTTGCTCTGGAGGAATTTTTTGTTTGTTTGTTCATTGTTAATGATATCTTCCACTACATTTTGTGGCATTCCAATTCCATTCTATACCTAATCGCAGGGAACTATGTAAACTTTTGACACACATGCAGAAAAGTGAGCAATTTTATGTCTTCATTATTCAGTAGAGTCATTTCAAGAGTGAAGAAATGACATGTAACTTTCACAGCAAAGCGAGATCATTGACAGCCAAGAAGGATGTCAGTTTGAAACCACTAAGCAGCCTTCAAAGCCTCTTGTGTCCCTTCCTATTGGGATTTGTATGTATCTCATTCCAAAAATGAACAAGTGTTAAATCCATCAGACATCTTTTCAGATTTGTACATATCGAGCAATCCGTATCCGACTATCAAATAATGTGATGAATTTGAACTTTACGTCTTGATATTCAAGCAGGGTAAGTTTTGCGTACTCTTTTAATGAGTAAATGGTAACTTGCAGAAGCCCGTATAATAAGTGAGGCTTATGGAGGGTGTCAATGGAAGACAAATAAACTGCAAAGGCAATGAAACATGGGTGGCTCACAGAGAGATCTATCAGAAGGAGTCAAAGTTCCTTGGTTCAGCAAAGGCTTTCGGCAACATCATTTAACACGCATTTTGAAAACATTATAGGGGGGGAAATGGTTTAGTATGCTTCACTGAAGTGGCTTGAGAGTGGTGTATTAGAGTTGTTTGATTGATTTCTGTTAAGATTAGTGGTGTGTTGGGTTACAAAAGGAAAACTGGAGTAAGTGGTGAAATAATTTATACCAGCTATATATTGTGAGCAGTTTTATTCATTGTAGAAATAAATCTATCCCTCTGTCTGAAACTATCAATTAAAATGGTGGCCATTATTCATGAAAATAAATATATAGTGTGCAATCCATGACAGGAGAATGTATCATGCATAAGTGGTCAATAAATCATTTGACAGAGGAAAGTGATATGGGAAATGATGGCACTTAAGTTTTCAATATTCATTAAAAATATAACTGCAGCAAGCTGTTCATCAGAGATTCCAGTTCAAATGCATAAGTTCATGTTATGGCTCTTTAAATACCTAAGTTTGGGGGTCAATTCACAAAACACATTTCTTCTAACATGCAGTGCAGCAGAATGGTGAAGACTCTCCATTTAACAGGGGTAATTAATACAATGTCATTGTATCACAGGGACAATTAATACAGCTGTTATGACCTCTGCAAGGGGCTACCATGCTGTAGACACCTTTCCAAAGTTTAATAATTTGCTCTATATATACAACTTGGATTGGTAGCCTTGTAGCAACAATACTCGAGCACAAATTAGAATAACTAGATTCTATGCTGGGTTCCAACACCTATAGCTGCCATGCTTTACATGCTTTTTCAATAGCCAGGCAGGTGTAAATACCCTCAAGTATAATTCTATGTATTATGTTTCTATTTTAACTCCTGTTTATTGATGGTTTGTATTGGGTGACAGTTCTGGAAGGGTTTTCCTCTGAAGAGCAGGGGACTGATGATTATGACATGAACAAGCTGGAAATACACCCAGAATTTGCTATTTTGTTTTCTTAAAACAGCTTATTGGATGATGAACCAAATCTGGGAAACCGAGTTATAATGGCACCCTCTTGCTAAAAAGTGTGTGTGTTTTTACCATGCAGCAGCAGCAGGCAGACAGGCAGGCACTGGGCTGGCACAGCAGCATCTTGTTTTCCTTAACAGCATTCACTAATTGGATTCCAAGGGTTCAAAGCCCTTATGTTACATCATCTAATTAACCCCATTGATGGGAAGGGGGAATATGTAAAATGCACATGAGTGCATTCTTTTACCCCAGTCCTACCAGGACAATGGCATTTTCTGCCTGCTAATAGGGTCCTCACAAGGATAGACCCCCCCCCTGATTATTGGAAATGTTTTACTCCATTGGAAGGAAAGGGAAATGTTTTTATTATTATTTTTTGCAGCACTACCCAGGCACTGCCCTGTCTCCCCTATTACCATCAGGGCACTTGGACAGTTAGTCTCTATGAGGGAAGTGCCACTGGGGTGTGGGTGCAAGTGATTTGTTCTATCAATCAACCAAACTTGATTAAAGCCTTGGAAGACTTCAATCATAGGCTGTGATTCTAAGATACTTCCCTGGGCATAAGCACTATTGAATAACATGGAACTTACATCTGAGTAAATCTGTTTAGGGATGAATGTGCATCTTGGTGCCCTTAATGGCAAAAACAGCTACCCCAAAGAGTGTCTCAGATCTCATTGCCAAAACTAAAACCAAATGGATTCGATCTGAACTGCCAACTCCCAATCCAGAAAACATAAATAATGGTAAATTGTTTGGAAACCCCAGATTAGATACTGAAACATTTTTTTCAGTGCACACTCTTATTGATAACTCTTTCCATATGTACTATATTTCTCAGTTAAAACTTTGACTTTAGCACAATTTAAGGAGAGCTGTCAAAAATGTAATGGGTAAACTGAGTGGAAATAGGAAATAAGCCCTCTAAATCATCATGCAAACTGGGAGCCCATATTTCAATATTTCAAACTGAGGCACAGACATACCACAGTAAAAATCATAATTGTAGTGCAGCTACCTCATGACCTATATGGGAAAGGGTAGGCAAAATGACTGGACAATCTTCCACACTGAAAAATATCCAGACAAACAAAAAACTAGCACATCAAGGAAACAACTAGGCTAGAATCATTATCCCTATTGTGCTACTTTTCCAGAAGCAGGAAGCTGACAAACATGGAACATGTCATCACTTTATCTCCACCTAGATTCTTCATCTCCACCTAGATTCTTATGAGGTAGAGCCATAAGGGGTAGAACCATATGCTATTGTTCTGTGTGAGTTATTGTTTGTTTATCTAGAAATTGTATATGCCTCCTCTCTAGCATCTAGTCTCTGAAAGTCATCCCCAACATGTTCTTTCAGAACTCACAGTGATATTCTATGAAAGAAGGGAGTCTCATGAAATACAGTCCATATTAAATCCATAATGTAAGGTCAGTATTCATGTCTAACTAAGAGAGTAAATTGTTCAGATCTCTAAATTATCCTTGATTTATACAAGTAAATTGCTACACTGACAACTCAATTTCTCCTTAACAAGGATGACCTGATAAATGTGGTCTTAAGAAAAATTGCAGCTGTATAAATAGCACTGCATAAACTATGTTGTTTTGTTTTAATTAACAGAGTTGAAACAGCTTGTAAACTTTAATACTAGTTTAACAACAACAAATAGGTGGGTAAGCAGGAGAAGGTAGGGGTGAAAGGGGATATTTTGTAGTGTATTACAGTTTTATGTGCAGAAAAAAATGTATAGTGTGCCGGGGGATTTGAAAACATATTAGCTTGGGAAAGGAATGTTATAAAGATAGAATACATTGTGGGGCTTTTTTCCAAATTTCTTCACTGATAAATGCTAATGCCTGAAAACTGCCTAATGAAGACCAGTTTACCATGGAATAAAGTCATCTGTGATGAGCAGAAAATGAAGCATTTGTAAATACAATGTAACATGGAATGATAAAGCACATCCAATTTATGCAAAGTTGTGCTTGGAGCGGCACGATAAATAATATCCACATAATCAATTACCGAAGAAAGATAGATCGAATAAATTGTTTTCTGGAAATATATGGGAAACAAGTCTAGCACAAAAAAGGACAATTTGACTTTAGTCTTTTAACAAGATTGTTGGGATGAGTATTAAAACCATGCTTATTAATAATACAAAGGGCAACCCATTTACAACTGTCTATTTTTATTAATATTTGCACATTCCAAGTTGGATGAAGACAACAACTTTTCATTCTTAATTTTAAGAAAACACAGCTAATAATTGTAGGAAAATATGCTTATTGCCTACGTAGCTGCAGAATCATAGAACTGGAAGGAGATAAAGATATATAGTCCAAGCATTGCCTAAAGGACACAAACCACAATTAGAAAGCTGATATGTTGCAGGTCAAATCACTGGAATACTACACCTCTATGTAAAGTGTTGGATGTGATGCAGTATTTGCTGAATGGCCCATAGAGATAGAGAGTCTCTATATGTGGCCTTATCTATGATGGAATAAGCAATTCAGCATGCTTTGGACATTGGGGGCAGGGGGAGTGCTGCATGTCTCTCTCCGTATTCGTATAACTCTCTTGATAATAAGTTTCTTCTGTCTAAGATGGGAGCATTTGCTGACTCCTCTTCTGTCTCTGTGTCTCTTGGGATATTTTTTCTTTTTGCCTCAGGGCAAGGGTAAAGATGTATTTCTCAGAGCTCCTGCCATGAAGACCTCATCCACAGACTCTCACTCAGCCTTAGTGCTGGACAAGCTGACTGTTGATATATAGGAAAAATAACACTTTAGATTAGGACTCTTTTTTTTACTCCAAGATATTGCCATAAATGGAATCCGCTTCAATAAAATGTAAGTTCTATCCTCTCTACAATTTGATTGCCTGAGGATTAATTACTGCACATTGGGGAAAGCGCTTCTGACTAAGTTACTCTGCTACCACTCTGCTACCAAACAAAATATAATTATTTTGGACAATAGAGAGAAATTTGGAGGAGGCTATAAAAGGGACTGTAGTCTCTTCTCCCATCCTCATCCCAATCTCAAGGCCAGGGAGAACTTGGAGACAATTCAGCACCCATCCCTTCCTAACATAGCACTCAAAAACCACTTTCTGTTCTTGAGTCAGCAGCAGCACATCAGCATATATCCAAAGACCAGTACTGACATCTCTGCCTGTCACCTGGGAGGGAATGACCTGGGGCTTGTTCAGGGTAAGGCTTTGTCTCTGCAGGCAAAAATTGACCTGCAAGTGATAGGCCAGGATTGGCCTGGGGTACTTATTATTTGGTCTACCATGTTACCTCAACAGGTTTGGTGGGAGGCGGAGGGTAACTAGAGATGGGCATGAACTGAAAAAAAAAATCATGTGGTTCATGGTTCATCGCATTTCACGAACCACGAACTTTCACAAACTTGCCTTGGTTCGCGAACCAGTTCATTTGGTTCGTGAAAACGTCACATCCAGGTCAGCAAATCGCCACTTCTGGGTCAGCAGAAGGTCTGCCTGAAGTTCATCCTGTGTTGCCTAGGAAACTGATTGATCGGCGCCAGGCTGTCTGCAGTGATGAACCAAAAAACAAACCAAATGAACCAGCCTAAAGTTCATGGGCTCTGACGAACCACCGATTCGCAAACCACGAACTGGCCTGGTTCATCATGAACTTTGGTTCATATTTCGGTTTGTACTCATCTCTAATTATAACACACACACAGCAAGCCCTCTTAAATCCATATGTACACATAGTACAAATCCTCTAGGGCCATCACATATACACTTCACACACTACACCTGTTGCCTGTGCTCACCCATTGCTGCTGAAGAATAGTGAATACCTAAGGGAGATTGCATTAGTTAAGTTCTTGAGTTTTTTCCCATGGCCCTGGCTACCCCAAATCCCTAAGTGCCACTACTGCTACTTAAGGGATCCCACTATCGAACAAAAGGAAGCTCCCTTAGCAACAGCCTGAGTAATCAAAGTGTAAACCCACAACTAAAGGATACAGTCAGTCAGGTTATGAAATTCAAGTGTATTTAAGTGGCGCAGTGCAATAAATAAATAACAATACTGTTACAGGCATATGAAATCACATAAACAAACAACGTACAATAAACAGCTTAAAGTCAGCCAATTCAGAAATATTCAATGGTGCGATCAAGTTCTTATCAGAGTTCATAGCAGAGATGAAACGTAGATAGCAAACCAGAGAAGCCATGAGGACCCCTCGTTACTGTTCAAGGTAAGTTCTTAATTAGATGTACTCTTCTCATTTTCTTTCAACAGATGGAACAAGGAGATGGAACACTCTGCAGGACCGAGACCTGACAAGGAACCAGTCATCAACAACGCTTGTTTCCAGACTGCAACAGGGGCCAACAGACCTCCTCACCAAACATCTCTGAAAACACTGCTGCCGCTGTTACAAACTTCAGCGGCAGTCCATCACACCACTTTAATACACTTGAATTTCATAACCTGACTGACTGTATCCCTTAGTTGTGGGTTTCCACTTTGATTACTCAGGCTTAAGGGATCCCAACAGTACAAGTTAGGAAGGAAAGTATGAGGCAAGCTCTGGGCTCCAGGCCTCCAGTGTACTGATTTCCACTCAGCCAGCTAGCCTAGAATTAAACCGGTTAAAAACTCTCAAAAGAAAAAGAAAGAGCAGGCATTGTCATAGCAACTATTCCTGGGTTTGGCAATACTGAAAATTAAACTAGACCTCTCCTATTTCCTCCCAGCCCACTGCTCTGAATGGGGAAATCCCAGGCAAACAGGAATAATTGGAGTATACAGAGGCATGACTTCCAGAATTTTGTACTTCCAGTTCCCTTCACCTCCTTGGTGGCCTTGCAAAAGAAGACTATCAGTGTCATAAATGTCTCTTGCAACAGCTGAAAGCCCTTAGTCACATTTTTTTTAAAAAAAACCTCTGTTCCTGATCTTTACAAAAGTTGGAACATTGAAAGACTGCTTCTAGGACCTTCAAGATCCCAGACCTGACAAGATTCGATATTTAGACCATTCTATCAGCAACTGTAACTCTACCAATCTCTGGGTTATGCTGTTGTAATTTTAATGGATTACGTTACAAGAATGGTATACACTGGTAAAGTACTGCTGATCTTCTGATACACATAAGATGTTGTTTTCTTTGTCTGATAATGTGTGCCTTATTTTGAATTCTTCAAGTGACAATCCTAATGGATATCTGACAAGTGATTGGAGCCCTTCTCCAAAGATCCAGTGATTAGCTTTGCTTCGGTAGCTTGAGCATTGCTCCAGCAGAGGATGGCTTGCTTTGGCAGAGAAAGATCAATTACTGAACAGAAGGGAGCTGTTGGATCCAGTCCCTTGGATCTTAGATATGCAATATGAGCCATATTACCACAATCACAGCAGCGCAGCTTATGCAGCTACAGGAGGATATAAAAAGTGAGTTCACGGGGTGACTACAGTGGCTGTCTAGACTGTCAGATTTGCATAGTAGTCAGTCAAGCACTGACTCAAGGCACAGGAGGACTTTCCCCACTCCACTCACTCATTCAAGACAAAGAAATAAATTTGTAGCTGAGAGCTGAACTACACAAGATGAATTACATATGAAGAGCATGTGATTGCACTTACACATGTTTCTCCTGTTACTTTCCTGTTCACTCACACACTTCAGCCACACAGCAGTTGATCCCATGTATGGACTGGCACAGGTTTCCTCCCTGTTCCTCTAAGATGAGGGATGTTATCCCATGATGCATCTTCTCTTTGCACACACTCAAATCTTCCTTGGCAGTAAAGACCAAATTCAGCAAAATTTGCCCATTGTTTCCAGTGTGTGTGTGTGGGGGGGGTCAGTTTGGTTCTGTTGGACCGTATGGTATGAGATTGTAATTGGGAGTGTGCCTGTGGACATGGCAACCATGATCTACATGTTTCTGGAGTTGGAGTCAGTTTTTTCCCACAATAGAAAAAATAGGATGGCTGGGGGCACCTTCTTTGCGGGGGGGGGGGGATTTTATGCTGCCCAATCTTCATGAAACCTGGGGACAGTCAGGGGGATGCTCACTAAAAATTGTGTAGATTTCTTTTGAAAAATGTGAAGCCCCTCCAAAAAACCCAGCACCCCCTGAGCAGGCTGATCAGCCATTAGTTTCTATTATGGGGAAAAATTAATCCCACTGCCCCCAAGCCCCCAGAAAGCCCCAAATTATGTTTCTCATTGGAAACAATGGCCAAATGTGGAAGGAGAAGATGCATCATGGAATACCATCCCTCGTCTCCGTCCAAACCGACCAAAATTGATGCTCTGCACTGGCAACTCACTGATTATGACCATGGATACTCCCAAATGCAGCTACATGAAGTTACAGGACATGTGCATGGACTGAAGCTATATGACACATGCTCAACTTGAGGAAAAGTTGACACAGGCACATTGGAGCACATGTACTTCTAAACTCTCGCACAAACTCACGTAAGTCATCTCCTGTTGTTTGGCCCTGAGTACCTGGGGGGGGGGGGAAACCCAGTGTAGCCTGCTTCTAAGTGGTCATAGAAAGCCAATGGTGGGCTTGATCGCATTTCATTAACTGATAATCTGGACAGTTTGATTGCAAATATTGGCTAACTACAGAGGCTTCCAATCTTTTTGACCCTATGGGCACATTTAGAATTTTGAGGACAGGAAGTGGGCACCATGGGGAGTGCTGGAGCCAATCACCAAATGTTGGAAGGTTGCAAGACAAGCATCCTAGGTTGATAGAGAGCCAGTTAAGTGGTTAACAGTGGTAGGACTCTAATCTGAAGAACCAGGCTTGATGCCCCACTCCTCCACTCAAAGCCTGCTGGGTGACCTTGAGTCAGTCACAGCTCTTGCAGAACTCCCAACCCCACCTACCTCACAGAGCATCTGTTTGTGGGAATAATAATAGCATTGACCTTGTAAACCGCTCTAAGTGTGGCATTACATTGTCCTGAAGAGCGGAACAAGGGTAAATTTTTTAAGGTATGATTCCTAAAGACATAGTAATACTTCCTGGGTTCTTCTGAAGCACCTCCTACTTCATTGAGATGGAGGAAAGCCAAGATTAGGTCTCCGCTTTGGGGAAAAGATGTATTGGAGAAGCTGGAAGTGGGCACTAAGAAACTCACTTGTGGGCAGTATGGCACACCAAGCCACCACACGGGGGATCACTGGCTTGATGCATTGTGCCTGAGTCTGTCTCCAAACTTAAGAGCACTGAACAGGAGGCATAGCTAAGGAAAACATAGGGCCACATGTCATTTGCATATCTATAAAACACCCCTGTCATTCTAGCCTTGACATTTCACTGAGAGAAGGCCACTAATTGTGTTAGTTTTCATAACTAGAGGTTTTTTGTTTTGTTTTCTGTTCTCTTCTCATAGCGGTGATGATGAGACCAGACTCATTTCCATTTGTGACTCTTATCTCCAGAGGTGAAGAGCTAGTGCAGTAAGACACGGTGCAATTTACTCTCACAATTGGAGTATTCTTTTTAAAAGCTGATATATAATTAAATGGAAATGACAAGAGTTGCTTTTGCTGCTAACAAGACATGACAATTGAAAAACATTTTTTTATAAAATGACACAGTTGCTGGCACTAGAAAGCAGAAATGGTTTTCTACCAGAGGAAATGCTATTGTATATGTTGAATTCTAATGGGATGACACGTTATTTGTGCCTGATAAATTACATGCTAATCTATATTTCTGCCTTTAGGAATTACTCATGTCCATACACTAGGAAACTGGGGTGGGGGGCAGACTTTTGCCAGATTGTTATAGTTTGCCTCACCTTGGAAAACAAGCACTTATGTGGTATTTTAGTACCTATAGTTAGTCTCTTTTAGAACCAAAGAAAGAAAGGAAAAAAAGTACCACCTTATGACATATAATAGTATCATATATTATTATACTACCATGTAATATTATAATGCAAAATCAATGATGGAAAGAACAACATTCTGATAATGTGTACCAACAGTTTTATAATGGATACTTTGTCCAGCATGGCTTTTTTAAAAAAGTTTTCAATAGTAGGTGGACCAGCAATACAATCTTAAGCAGAGTTGCACCGTTCTAAGCTCAGGGACTTAGAATGCTGTAACACTGTTTAGGATTATACTGAAAATGTCAATGAGCATAGAAAGATGTGATTCTGATTAGGACAACTCACCAATAATTTTAACCTGCAGTCCTCTGGGAAGGAGGAAAACATAGGAACTCCAAGACATTTCCTTCTTTCCCACCTATAGTAACAGCTTGTGAAAGGATTCTAAACAAGAAAGGTCTCCATGTGATCAAAACAAGGTGCCTCTTAGCTTTCCGCATGTCATCTCTAGATCCTCAAAATATTGAGGCTTTCATTTTGCCTGTATGTGTCCTAAACTTTTCAAAGGGAATGACCCGGCATGGATTCTTTACACCATAAATTATGTCAAATATCATGACGGGAGAAGGTAGGTCACAAGGTTGTGACAATGTAATGGTTTAACTTTGGTTGACATGGAATAAGATGAAGCAAAAAGGGAGACATGTTTTTAAAGCCTTTTACTGCAACTGATCTATTGGGGTTTTTTTTTGGTTCATTTCTCTTTCTTTTCCACCTTCTGTTTCCACTAGCTTTACCTGCCACATTTCTCATTTTCATTTTTTCCCTTGTTTCTATGTTTTTAATGACTCCGTTCATATTGCTTTGCCCATTATTCTGAAAAAAAAAATCCAGAAGTGCAGGAGGACATGGCATGTGTATTATTCCAATCAAATTATATACTTGAGCACCGAATACTAACGTACCCTTTGTCCCTCTAAGGTTTTGGTTTAGCTATAGAGGTCCATATTGAACTTTAGCCCACACATAAGCCTTGGTAATGTGCTCTACTCCACATTGCTCGAATTAGAGTCTGAGGACAGCTTGCTTGGAAAATGCAGTGGAAAGTACACAGCTGTGGCATCCTCTCAATGAATAATGCATTACCAACATCTGTAGGATTTTTGAAATGCTAAGTGCTCCGATATGAAGTCTCTGCTGAGGACACAGATGGTAATGATGTTGTTGTTCTTGCAGTGGTTCCCACCAGAAACAGATTGAGCCCTGTAATCAGATTGGACTGCTAATGGCTGAGACAATACACTCCTTTAAAAGAACTCTCACTCTGTTGTATCTCAGAATGATAAATGCTTGCTTTGTGGATTGCATTTAATTCCAAGGTTTGTTAAACTAAAGAAAGTTACTAATGAATATGGACATCTTCAAGCATGAATACAGATGCCAGGACCAGTTGATAACACTTGGTAGGTAAATGTAATCTGACAATCCATTTTAAGGTAGAATAATTAAAATAAAGTTTCCACAGAGTGAAAAAAAATCATACCAGGACTTCAGTTTAACTCTGCAAAGAAACTTTTCTGCAAATGTATTAAATCCTGCCACATTTTATGGCTACATGAACATCCTGCTAATGGAGTTCTCTCTGTTGTTATTGTCAGGGACTTGACAGGGTTGAAGCAATTACTTTACAGCATGCCTGGTGGGTGACCTGTTTATCTAGTGTGCCAACAGTGAACTGTATATGTTCTAGCCTCAAGCTAGCCTTGAAGTTGTAATGATAACATGTTTCAAAGTTTTGATGTTTGCAGCATTGGGGACCCTATTTGGGTGGGAAAGCAGCATAGAAATATTTTAAATAAATAAACAACCAGAATGGAATGGGGTGTGCCACATGGCCCCTCTCATTGGCAAGCAATATAAGTCCACTGTGTTGGTGAGACCTGGTATGAATACTAGGAACCTGCCCTTCTGGGTCTGCCTAGTCAACAGTGTAGTCTCTGCTTCACTGCAGTTGTCCTGAGTAGAGATGGGCATGGAATGGGGAAAAAAAGAACCACTCGGTTCGTGGTTTGTTATTTTCCATGGATCATGGAACACGAACTTAACAAACTCACCCAATTTCCGAACCGGTTTGAGGTTTGGGGGGACTCAACATCACAACCAGCCACCAAGCTCTCCTCCCTCTCCCACTCTAGAGAAATTGAAACCAGGAATCACACAGCTTCCCCTATTTATGGAAAAAACCAAGAGATTGAACAACACAGGAGCACTCTGGTTGGCAGAAAAACCTGCCTAACATGGATTTGGAAGGAAGAGATTGGTTTTACCATGGCTGCTGAAGGCCCATCTCCTCAGTTGCCTTGGAGATTCTAACCCTCTCCCCCCTTTTCCTGGCTGGATAGGCCTGAGTGGAAGCTCTGTAGTTGGCAGGGACAGCTGCCAATCAAGCCTGGAGACCTCAGATTGGGGGCAAGCTAAAGACTGCCACCATTGCCTGGGCAAGGGAGTATTTGGCACCCAAAGTGTCCGAACCGGCAACGGAACGGTAAGAAAAGTTTGGTTCGGAAAAACGCAGTCCCATGGAACATGTGGTTTTTTGACTATGAACCGGCCGTTCCGTACGAATTTTGTTCCATAGTTCATTTTGTGCTCATTTCTACTCCTGAGGGATCTTTCTTGAACACCATCTTGGTTTAGCTTTGACTACAGACCCAGCCTGACCTAGATGCAAACAATGAGAGCATAGAAAACTATATGCCATTTTAAGCAGAACATGGCCCAGACCTACAAATTATGTTCTGTAGCATTTGGCTGTGATGCCATGATCGCAGACTGAGGCCCTTTTCCCTTTTCACATTTATGGTTCAAACCATTTATGAGCATTCCCTGCGATTACAATGGCTTCAGCCTGGCAACCTCACATTCCACTCTGTTCAAGACAGTTTCGATTTGGTGTTGTGTTCTTCCATTTTAGATGGTGCAGTTTCAGGCTTTCGGGGCTTTGCAATTCATGTCACACTTTTTTTTTTTAAGTTTGAGCAAACATAGTCACATTGCAATGTTGGAACCCCTCCCCCATCCCCCCATATTTGCTGATTGGGCTGTCCCATGCCCACTGGACAGACAATTGGTGGCAGTGTTCTGGGGGAAACGTGTACTTTTGCACTTGTTCCACTCTCATTTATTTATTTTTTTTTAAGCCAAGCCAGGAAAGGATGTATATTGAGGTAGCTCTGGGCTATTGCCACTGCTCAGCATGCATGCTGCCCAAAGGCTAGGGATGATGCCACAATTTTTAGGATCTTTCAGTGCAATCCTAAGCAGAGTTACTCCAGTCTAAGCCTACTGATTTCAATGGATTTAGACTGGAGTAACTCTTCTAAGGATTGCACTGTTAGTATATTATTATGCAAACCTATGTTAGAAAAAATGTTATTTAAATGGAAATCATCATGCCAGCGCTTTATACTTTTTGTCAGCAAAGGGAACTCCTCACGTGACTTATGTGTGTAAACAAAAAAATGAAAACAAAACCCTCAATTTATATGAAAACATGAAAAACATACAGGAAGAATAAAGGCCAAATATGCCAAGCTGCCTCAAGAATATGAATCTGACTTAATTTGCACATCATAATAGGCTGTGTAAAAAACCCACTTGCCTTCAGGCTGATATAGTCATCATTACTCATTTGTTTGAATTCATATTTTATTTATATGTGTATTTGTTTCTTATGGTGGAACCTCTGCAGTGAAATCCAGCAATTAAAATAAGCACAAATTAATCTGTTTCTCACAGAACCCACTTTAAATCAGTTAACTATAAGGCATGTCAAAATATTTAATTAAAGGCCAGAGAAATCAAATAAATTGTTTGCACTTTTGTCTGCAGCTCCAGGAATATTGACTGTTTCTCTTGATTATTCCGAGCATCAGTGGTGGGAAATCCCTATAACAAAACAGAATAAAAAGATACTTTCCATGTTGTTTAGGGAGGAAATAATCATTTTATTATTGTTTATTATTTTTAAAATTTTATTTTCTAAGATTTTCTCTGGGGAGGGGGGAGACTGAAAGGTTTGAACATTTTTTTAAAAAAACGCAGTCTGTTAACATTTACGGCATTGTTCTTTCTGCCTTTTATATTAGAAAGAAACAAGTGGGTGCCCTCAACAAAATGTTGAGGATAGTAAATGTACATAGTCCTAAGAAAGAGATGCATTTGCTATAGTAAACCCCTATCAAGGTGTTCATCAATTATATGTCAGGGTTAGAATTTTCTGTTCTTTGCATTCTTATTTTATTAGCTTCTGCAGTATTGATAATATATAGCTGGTTGTATTTGGGCAGTGTTTGGGGATCTGAGTAAAGTTTAGATTTATTATGACAGACAGATCCCTGAGTATAGAAGCAGTACACTTCATGGCCTGGTGGATTATGAATTTGAGTTCTGACTGATAAAATTAAAGAGCACTATTGTACTGACATACTTTTTCTAAAAAGTGTTGTGACTGCAGCTGCTGCACAGTTGAGAGTGTTGCAAGCAATGGTGGGCACTGTGCTGTCAGTTTTCCGTTGTGGCAGCAGCTGTGGTAGTGGTTGTTTGTTTTTTCAGTACTGAAGTGCTTTGCAGTGCAGTGCTGACAGATGTGAGCCATATTTCCAATATCGTTAAGTAATGTGCTATGCAGTTTAAAGGGCTTTTTGCAGATATATAGATATATATAGGTAGATATGTCGAACACACTTAGCAGTTGGGCTTTTGTCTCATTTTCTATTCTGTTTTCCAGCACAGGCATTTTGAGGTTCAGAAACACCCTTGGTGTGAAGTTTTCTGTGGCCAGAGGACTGCAGTGTGTAACTCAAGAGTTACACAGTGAGAGTGATGTTAGAGAGTTCAGAGAGTCATTGTGTCACTTGAGGTGGCTTAGCAGTTTAGCAGCCAAGCCTCAGGTAATGCCTGGATATCTCTTGGAATCACAACTTATCTCCAGACAACAGAGATCAGTTTCACTGGAGGAGATGACTGCTTTAGATTCTATGGCCTTATACCCCACAAAGGTCCCTCTCCAAATTTCCAGGAATTCCCCAACCTGGAACTGGCAGCTCTATGCAGCCTTCAAAATGGTGTGTTGTACAACCATGTACTGATAGGGTTTGGGGGGATGAGTTTTTGTAGTGCGTGCACTTTGCAGTGTACAGTGTGGGTAAAAGACAGTGAAGGGTAGGCTGCTGAAGTATGGTGGAAGGAGAGGTGTTGTCATGGGCTGGCCTTGGCCCATCCCCTTACCACTCACCATTGAGTCCTCATTGGAGGATGAGGAATTAGAGAAGCTGGCAGAGCCGGGCTCTACACCAGAAGAGGCTGCAATGGAGCCAGCCACAATGCTAGAAGACCCCTTGACAGAGCAGCCTGGGACCTCTGGGAGTGAGGGCTCATGCAGGATGGAGAAACTAGCACCAGAAAAGACTGAGCCCCCCCCCCCAAGCCAACCTTGAGACAGAGGAACCAGGAAAGGGCAGCAGTTTGGGAGAAACACAGGAGCACATGCTTGCAAGCTTAGCACCAGCCGGGACTGGTCTCTGAGAATGAGGCAGAGCAATCTGATGAAGAGGGAACACCTGCACCTCAGCCTCTTAAATAGAGCAGTGGATAAAAGGAGGATGCTGAGCACGGCTTGGTGTGGAAGTGAGTTTGTCTGCAACTCCCCATGACCTGCATTCCTGGGCCTGGAAGCTTTTGACCCTCCCTTGCCTCCCGCTTCCCACAGATGGAACTCTTGGCTCATCATAACATTGTCTTGACTCCTGGAATTGTAGCTGCTTGCCTTGCTTTTGGACAGCCTTCCCTGTGAACCGACCTGGACTGTTGGACTTACTCTTGAACTGTCTGACCTGCTGGTGAGCTACCTTGTCTACGCTCCCAAGCCAGCCCTTGGCCGGTGCCCAGCTCCTGGTTGCAACAGGTGTTGTTTGGAGGAACTGCAGAGGTACTGATGTTTCTGCAAAATGAGAGGGTGGCTTTACCCACCCTGACTTTCCATCTGCTGCATTGGAGATTTTCAGTTTGGTGGGAAGAGGTGTGCACCTTGTCTTATGTTAGATTGTTGGCTCAAGGCTGTGCCCTACTATAGCATTTTAAGGCAGAGTCACCTGCTGTTGTCTAGCTGGTGCAGAGGTTGTGCACCACTCTGGTGGGCTTCTGGCATTTGTGGTGTGTGCATGTATGTATTGTTCTTGTTAGGGGAGATGAGGGTATAGCACTTTGCACAGCCTGCCCTAGCTCCTTCCTTGATGTTTTGTTCTGGGATGAGTGTGTGGGTGAGGAAGTATTTTGCTTCCTTGGTATGGTGCTTTTGTCTGCCCTGCATACTTTGGCTGTTGCTGGACTCTTGACATGGTCTGAGAGTGTTTATTTCATCCAAAGGGTGGAAATCATGTGGGAGGAGCCTTGGAGCAGCCTGCCCTGCTTTCTTCAATGTTTTGTTTTGGACTGAGTTTGAGGACATTCATGAGTTTTCCCACAACTTCCTCAGCAAGGGGCTTTTTGTTACCTTCTCCTGTACTTTCCTGGAGTTGGGCTCCTGGCATGGCCTCTGGTATTTAGGCAGGTTTGTTTGTTTGTTTTGTGGCATAAGAGGAGTAGAGTCATGTCTTTCCTCTTTGGGCATTGCTTGCATGTCCTCAAGTTTTGATGGGCTGAGCTTCGAAAATGTGGCTGTTTCTAATGGGTGCAGTAAGTGGAGCACACATGCACAGTATTGTTTGAGTGGGGTTTTTTGGAGGGGTGTCTTGGAGTCCTCAATCCCTTTGTATAAGTATTTGTATTTGTCTGCAAATCTGGAGCATGCTGTGCATTTGATGAGAAGGATTACTCCGATGCAAGTGGGTCTTATCTGCAGAGGGTTTCTGCTTGCAAATTAGATATATGCAGGTCCGGATCTAGTGCTCCTGGCGCCTGGGGCAACACGCACGCGCGTGCTCCTGACGCGGGGTGATGATGTCATTTTGATGATGTCATCATGCCGCACACCAGAGGCAGCGCGGGGGGCTGGGAAGCCGCCCGCACCATTTGCTTCAGAAGTGAATGGCGTGGTCAGCTTTGCAGCTCCCTGCTCTGTCTTTCGCCTGCCCCATGGGACAGGGGGCAACTGGCTTGCCGCGGGGCAAGCGAATGGTGTGGGCAGCCGCACTGCCCTTTGCCTGCCGTGCAGGACAGGGTGTGCGCGGCAAGCCGGCCGCCCCCTGTCCCGCAGGGCAAGCGAAAAGCAGCACGGGAGCCTGTGAGGCTGCCCGCGCCATGCACCTGCCCCGCAGGACAGGGGGTGGCCGGCTGCCCCCTCTCCTGTGGGGCAAGTGAATGGCGTGGGTGGCCGCACTGCCCTTTGCCTGCCCTGCAGGACAGGGGGTACACAGCAAGCCGGCCGCCCCCTGTCCCGCGGGGCAAGCAAAAGGCAGCGTGGCTGCCCATGCTGCCGCCTGCGCGCTCTGGGAGCTGCTCCTGGTGCCCCCTCCCTGGCGGTGCTGGGGGCAGACTACCCCCCCTGCCCCCCCCTAGATCCGGCCCTGGATATATGATGTCCCTGGTGTTATTGTAACCAGGTGAAATTCAAATTTATGTCAAGGGAAGTTTTGCCAGATTGATGGGGATTTACTAAGATTACTGTAAAATTGTTGTAGGAGCCTGGGCTATGTAGCACCAGCTAGGCAGTTATTCCCTCTTGACCAGCCTCATACCTCCAGAAAAGAGATCATATGAATGGATCAGCTACATAGGGTGGACCCAAACCCCTGTTCTTCCTCCTAGTGTTCTCCTGGTGGGGTAAAATGGAATGAGTCACAATGAGGACTTTCCTTTGAAGTAGATCATTTTAGAGAAGATGGATGCTACAATGACTTCTGTATTTGAAGTTATTGGAATGGGGTTTCAAAGAAATATGGAACAAAATCAAACCTCATGTCATGCATGCAACCAACAGGCCAGACCAACACACTCTTTCCTTTTCTAACAAGTGTGTTCTTCATGATCACTGCACTATTACCTTTTGGTTGAGAGGTCAGTATCAATTATGCCGTTGGAAAAAGAAACTGTCAGTAATATGCATGAAAACTTCTTTCCAAGCGTTTTCATGCCGTTCATTCTACGAGAACCACAAGAACTTGAGTGTTGACCATTGAAGAGAGGAAAAATAGATGTCATTAATAGGTGAGATGCTGAACAATTTAAGCTGTCCTTTTCAATATTTATCAGCATAAATCATGTCTAAATTTCTCACAGAAAAAAAAAAGGTTAGCCCCAGCACACTGAGAAATGAGGATAAGGTTGTGTGTCTCTTTGGCAACACTTCATCTTTTAATTTCAGTGTGATGCAAAGCACAGCCTATGTTTTGACATGGCTCTTTATACCACATTACTCTTGAAGACATCAAATACATACTCTAAAATGAACAAGGAAAAACTCTGTAACCCTAATTCTCTAAACAATAAATGTTTAGAGAATGTTTAGAGAAAATGACTTTTATATTTTTGTCCTACATCACAAGTTCTTTCTGTTCAAAACATTGTTTGAATGATTAGAAGATGTGAACATGTGTAATCATTTATTTAGATATATATATATATATGGCACTTTTCTCCACAAAAGGGATACCTTACATCATTCTCCTCTCTTCCATTTTATTCTCACAACAACTCTATAAATTAGATTAGATTGAGTGTGTGTGCGTGTGTGTGTGTCTGGCCCAAGGCCATCCGGCGAGCTTCCATGGCAGAATGGGAGTTTGAACTTGGGTTTCCTAGTTCTACATCACACTGGCTCTCGTTTAATAGCTATGTTGACATTCTAAGCAAAAAGTCATTTTTTCACATATTCATACATGTGTATTTCAAAAGTGTCAAAACTCATAGTTGTATCTACGGGAAATAGAATAATCTTCTCTGAACTTGGAAGAAAGCATTGGAGCAAATTTTATTTTACCCTCATCCTACATTTTAGCGACACTGTTTTCTCAATGAACACATGCCACCCCATTTCAGGATTTTCGACTGTTGTGTGTGGCTTCCATTGATGCTGAATATGGCTAGTGTCTACTGCTGGTATGGCTGAGCACTTGCCAAGGTCTACACCTCTACAGGGGGTTCACAGTTCAATGGAACTACACCTCATAATATGCCAGCATTTTGTTGAGCATATGATCTAGTGGGTCTTTAAAGTGGTCTATGTAACCTCAGTAAAGTTGTCATGTAAACTCTGCCAAATCTTAGAAAAGGAAAGGCTCTTTAGTCAAAGAACAATGACTCTATGACCAGATAACCTTCAAAAAGTTCCATTGGGATTGCAAAATAGTAAGAGCTGGGTAACTCCACCAACATGCATAAGAAAATTAACTGAAAACAAGCAATTGTTGGTGGAAACTGATCAAATTGCTCAGCTGAAATTGTTTTTTTAAAAGAACAAGTCTCTGGTAATCAGGAGAGATTAGTGTAATCAGGAGAGACAAGCTTGCAAGTGTATAAGAGGGCAAATCCCCACATTCCACCAGCACCAGTACCCACACCCTTGGGCAGCTGTTTTTTGGTCCTGCCACTAAAAACTGATGTTTACGCTTCCCTTTCACCAGCAGTTTGGCACTGATGAGCCTCTGAGCATGTGCAGAATACTGAGTATGAATGAATCTCTAGGCATATGGAGAAGAAACTTTAACAGAGTCTTCTTCTTAAACAGAGAAAGATATTTAATATACTATACCTTGTTATATTATAGAGCACATAAATGCAGGGAAGGTAAAATCATAACACAAGTGCTAGGCAGAACTAAGAAAAATAATAATAAAATGTTCCAACTAGACTAGAGATTCCCTGATTCTGGACCCCCTGGTCCAGAACACACACACTCACACAAAGGATGCACAGATCTTTTAAACTCCTTGTCCCCCACTCGATCCTGTGGTTTGGAAGGGAACTCCTTATGGGTCCCATAGTATCTCCCTCCAGTCATATTGGGGTGTGTAAATGGCACATAGCCAGAGGAATTTTTTTTTGACCATCAGAAGTCACAAAAACAGTCATCCTTCTGGCCCAGTTTGACAGTGAAACAAATAGTTGGAACCTCACATCTGCTCTGCTGGCAATTTGACTGTCTTTCCAGGGAAAGAAAGTTTTCTCAGGTCTGATTTCCTAGTGGTGCAATTAAATGGTATCTTTGAATCTCATATCACAACAGAAGGGCAGGTATAAGAGACAGGACTAATCTTTCTCCAAATCAAATGACCTGGTCTCTGGGTAAAATTGGTACTTGCTTAATCATGTTTGTCACAGAAAGAAAGTAAGAAACGCGCAAGTGAAGTGCTAATTCAAATTTCATGGTGAATGTATTTGACAGTCATATTTACCTGATTTGATGGCTATGACCAGGGTGAGCCAAGTTTCAGACTTGATTGGTTCAGTAAAAAAACAGCTCAAGTGACTTGCCAACAGGCTCGTGCTTGATAGATTTTAGTTGCCTGAGCGTGTGAAAGTAGCCAGCCACAGCAGTCCTTTCAAAATGTTCTTTTTCTTTTGGGAATATTTTTCTCTGTGCCACACAATTTTAATTTTCTAAGATACGAAAACACACACTGGGGGACTACAACTCCCATGGTCCTTTGCGAAAACACATACAGACATGAAAATTCTCCTGTTACAAACAGGTTAGTAGGGTTACAAAAAGGAATGAATGGTAGGACTTTTTAAAAAGTGTTTTGGCAGCATATTTTGGCTATGGAGTGAAACACCATGCAGCCATGATGAAAGCGCTACGCTGGGTAGTGTGGCAATGCAAATATGTGAAAGCCAGATATGCTATACTGTGTGCGGTTGGGAATGAGTACAGCAATGCTTCAAACAGCCACAAATAAGTTGTGAACAATTAAAAAAAAAACAACTAGCAATGAGGACAGAATCCAACCAGCTGGTGTTTGAGCATGCCTAATTTAAACATGATGCAGCATGATGGGAAATAACACATTTGAAGGTACAAATCATACAAAATCAGTTGGTGTAGGCTTATCAGAAGATGAGCCTAGAAGTGATTTTTGTAGCATTCTAGTCCTTTTATGCTATGGCTCTGGGAAATGCATGTTTTACTCATTAATCTTATACCAAGTCTAGTCTAATGATGGCATCTGTAATCTCCACAGGTTTACCTGCAATCACCATGCTTCAATGTATTTCATCTATATCTTAGAGGAAAGCCCTAACAATTTTTAAATGAAAAGCAGCCTCAAAAAGCTGCCATTTTGAGAGGAGAAACAGGACAGACAAGAAGCTGCTTAACCCTTTCCCTGTCTGCCCCTCTTTTGTTATAAAAGTTCCCCCAGCTGTTATTTCCTGTGCCAAATTCCAGATGTTTGCAGTGGTAATGAATTACAGCCAACAGAAGACACTTTGTATGGAAAAGAGTGGGTGCAGAAAGGGTTAAGCATGCACTGCTTCTCTGCTGAGAATTGTTGCTTCCCACAGTGCTTTATTACTTACATTCCTAAATCAGGCGTGGCTTGTCCCTTCAAATGAGGTTGCTATTTTACACAGTCATACAGTTTGATTCAATCTGCAGATTATCACCACAGGCTTCCATTCTATTTCCCCTGGGATGGATAGGAGTGTTGCTTGCATGTTATAATTACTTGGTATGGTTCAATCTGAAGATTATCTCTGTATGTTCCTTTTATATATCCCCTATGAAAGATGAGAGTGAAGTACTACATATTGCAATCCATTTGGTGTTTTCAAATACCATCTTTGCATATCTGTTTGAGCTGTGCTTCTCGTCTCTTTTTTATTATTCAACATCATCTGCTGCTTCATTCCAGCTAATGCTCTGGTATGTAGAACATATTTCCCCTTCGAGCAAGAAATTTATTCTATTCTAGCAGAGTGATCACCCAGTCTAGTAGGCAGAGAGAGGAAACAATTAAGTAATCTGAGTGGGCAGCTCCGTCTTTTCCCTCCTCTCCAGCTCTCTTGTCTACATCCTCCACTTCCTCAGGTCAGTCTGGCCACAAATGGGTAAGAATCTCTGCCCATCTGTTTGCCTCTCTTTGTCACAAGGAGCTCTGGCTCTGCCTCTCACTTCATGTTGGTATCCTTTTCTCACATTCTTACCCACAGCTAAAGCGACTGGCATAGACAGAAAGCTGTTCCCCCTCAAGACGTACAATGAATTGACAAGCTATGGGTCTTCTCCTGCATTCATCTCAGGAACTATATGAGGGAAAGTTTTATACTTCTTCTCTTCCTCATATTGGAAAAAGCACTGGTTACTAATGCCTGGTATAATAGTGAGAGCTTTGTGGGCACCTCAGTGTTAGTACAACTGCAAAAACTAGCTCCATCCCTGTTCTGAACAGGAGAATGGCAGTAGTTTTTTTCTTGTGTTGGTACTGAATCTGAGGGCCAAGCTACACATGACGAATGACACTTGAACAGCAAGTGTATTTCTCCCTGTTCACTTGCCCTCCACTCAATCCACTTGCCGTTCAAGTGTCATTTGTCATGTGTAGCTTGGCCCTGAGTGGTATTTGAAAGAAGAGAGTCTGCTTGCTACTTCTGAGAGGTTCTTTCTGAAGACTCTGTATTAGGTACATTAATCATTAAAAAATGTACAGAAGCAGCAAAGGAAATCGTGGCAATAAAAAGAGAGAAAAACTCTAGCTTTGGCTAGAGGGGCAGCCCACTCACTGAACGCTGGCAGCTTTTTTCCTTCATTCCACACGTCCCCAATTTCTAAGCAGTAGCAAGCTGTTTGGCTTCCATTTTTTTCTGTGCCTTTTATGAGAATGCGATTTCCTGCTCTTTCCTGCATCCTCGAAAAGATGCTGAAAAAATGGAACCTGAACAGTCTGCTACTGCTTTGAAATCAGAAATGTGTGGAGTGAAGGAGAAAAGCCACCAGCATTTGTTGAGCGGGCTGTCCCTTTAAGGATGTGTGGAAATGGCATTTGTTTCATATAGTATACAGAATTGTCATCCACAGGGTAAAAAAGACTCGCTAAAATTAATATATATTTATTTTTACTATTTCTAAGAAAGAAATTAATGCTTTATGGAGAACCTGAAGGGGAAATAAGCTGAGGATTCTGAAACTCTGAAGAGCCTTTAGCTCATTTATAATCATTTGCTTGCAGTCCTGGAGAAGTCAGTTGTATCTTAGGCTCAGCTTCACTAGTCAGATTTCTTGGTTAAGTAGAGCCAAAGTAAAATGTAACAGAATAGTCCTGACAGGATGAGAGGATGTAGCTTCCCTACTTCAAGCCCCAAGTCAATGTATCACCACTGCTATAGAAGCCTTCCACATACAAGTAGGGTTGCCAGGTCCTTCTGTCCTCCCACTGAGAGGTTTTGGACCTGACTCTTACCTTCTGCCACTCCCATTCAAACGCTCCAGCACTGATGTGATGACATCACTTCCAGAAGTGATGTCACCATGCCGCTGCATGGCGATGTCACTTCCATAAATGACATCATCACGCTGGCCACATGAGTGCTCCTGCACTCCACACGGAGGTGGTTCAGCTGGTTTGGGGCCCAAATCATCCCCAAACAAAGCATGGAAATGCTCCCATGAGTGGCACGATGACATCACTTATGGAAGTGACGTCGCCGCGCCAGTAGGAAGCGTGCATGTAGTGTGCACTCCTGAGGTGCCTGCTGGTGGTGGGCAAGCTCCAGGAGCTTTCCCCTTCCCACCAATCACTGGGTGATCAGTGGATGAGGGGGCATATCCCCAGGATTTTGTCTGCCGCCAGTGGACACCTGAGACCCCTACATACAAGTCCAAGTGTTTCTCCTGTAAGAGCCCTTGTGCAGTACAGCTGTATAGTTCACAATGGATGAAATAGCACTGGGGCAGTGATATTGGTGGTGACTGGCTGCTACTTTGCAGTTCAGTTGGGTTTAAGTTCTTAGGGCAGGAAAAAATGATGAGCAATCACATCACACATACCTGGTTTCTGGCTGTCTTGAAAAAAGGAATGGGGAGGATAACCCTCTGATAACTGTAAATGACTTTAATATGATGTATCTTTAAATACCCAATGAGTTTCAAATCCCTACTTACTTTCCCAAAAAGAATCACAAAAATATACTAAATCATTTTATAATATGCAGCAACTTAAGTGTGTCAGGATGTTACACTGCTATAATATAATCAAGGCATAATTGCTGCAGCTGGCGTGTTACAATATATATTTTCAGCAATGAGTGACTGCACTTTAAGAAGTGTTGGTGGTTTTAGCATATGAACCCATTCCTATAAGCACTCTTATTTATCTCTGAAACTTTATGAAATATATGGTTTGTTCTTATTCTTATTTGCAGGCACAGGGAGAGATATCTTCAGCCTCCACAGGGTGAGAGTTACAAGCCTATCCCAACCTAACCCAGCCTTATCCCATGATGCTTTCTCTTGGTTCTTTCAACCAATGTGTCTCCCTGCTCATGGACCCCATCCCTGTCAACTATGTTAGCTAAACAAAATAAATCCTCAAGTTCAGAAACATTAATACTATATGTTGGAAGGCAGGGAAAATCTAAGAACACAGGCTTGCAAAGAGATACTTGGTTGCCCAATAGGAAAAAATTAACCTCCCCAAGATCACAGAGCCTTCAACATTGAAAACCATTCTTTCATGTCCATTTTACAGATGGCAACCCAACAATGCTGAGAGACAAGGCCATAAACTGACTACGGGCCAAGCTACACATGACGAATGACACTTGAACGGCAAGTGGATTGAGTGGAGGGAAAGTGAACAGGGAGAAATACACTTGCTGTTCAAGTGTCATTCGTCATGTGTAGCTTGGCCCTACAAGTGAGACACGAAGTCTAAGATCTCACCCCCCCCCACACACACACACCAAAAATTATCCTTTAGTTGATTTCTCTCTGAATTATTTTCCCAACCGGATCTCTCATTTTCCTCCAGTGAATTTCCACTCCAAAAGAAAGAAAAAATTAATTCATATCACAGCTTATTCATTCAGAGCTGTCCCTCTGTATAGCCCAGCTTTGGACAGTAGCAGTTGGATCCTGTTTCTGGACCTGCAGCACCCCAGCATGCCTTCACTACATTACTCCAGCAGGATCTGAGTCTGCACCTTAGAGACTAACAAGATTTTCAGGATATAAGCTTTTGAGCAAAGCTCCCTTCTTCAGATACCTTGAAAATCTTGTTGGTCTCTAAGGTGCCTCTGGACTAGAGATGGGCACGAACAGCAATATGAATGCAAAAAAGCCCACAAACAGCCTGTTCAGCTGTTTGCGAACAAGCTGTTCATGAGGCCCCATTCTAAACAAACAGGTGGTTGTTGCAAACCTCCTTCATTGCTGTTCCTTGCTGTTCATCAAGCCAGACAGTCTGGCACCTGCAATCAATTCCCATGGCAACTTAGGCAGGGATTGTCTGAACTCCTGCTGTTGCCCTGGAAACCCCAATCTAAGTGCAATTTAGCTTAATAGGCAGGTCTTCCTTCCAAGTGTGGACTGGAGCTCCAAATTTCTTACAAGAGAAAAAGATCAAAGGGGAGGGGGGCTCCCAGCTCTGGCTTTCAGGAAGAGACAGCTGCTGTTAGAGAGACAGGGCGAGTGCATTGGAGCTTGAATTTTCTTTGCATGTGGTGGGATAGGGATCTACCCCTTCAGGTTCCGGGGCTGCTGCCAGGCTCTGGGGCCAAGCTATTATATATTATTGGTACCTTTCCTGCTGCCTGCTCAGGTAGGGTTTCTGAGAGTGGTTCAGTAGGGATCTTGATAGCTGGAGGTGAGCCTGCTGGCCCCCATGAACAACAAACATGTTCATGACAGGATCTTGTTCATCAGTGTTCGTTGTTCATTGTTAATGGATGACAACGAACACCATATTCTGGTTTTTTTTTTCTGTTCGTGCCCATGCCTACTTTGGACTCCAATCTGCTGCTGTACTGCTGATCAACACAGCAACCTACCTGAAATTACATTACTCTAGGCTCCATTTCCTAACAGCTACACAAATGCTAAAGGAACAGGCACAAAGCAACCCTGAAGATCTTTTATATGCTGGTCTTTTGCTTTTAAAAATACCCAAATTTCCATCTTTAATGGGGAGATAAAAAAGAAACATATAGCTGCATTTGTCCCCTTAAGACTGTGATCCAATGCACTGTGCATTATGTAGAATGATTCTCAATTACATACAGGCATATATTTTATGTACCAAAGTTCATAATACTCATTAAACCAATTTCAGACATTTTTTCTGCTTTGTGTAAGATAATTAGGATAAAAGGAGCTGACATGATCAGATTTTCAGCTGACATTAATGTTTTGATTGTAAATAGTTTCTGTGTGCCATTTTCTAATGAGCAAATTCATACATAGAAATGCCTCAGTGAAATCTGAATAAAGATAAGCAGATAGAAAGGGTCTTATTGTGAAAACAAGGAAGGAACTTAATGTGTGATAGAAATATACCACATGGTAGATTTACAGTGCAATCCTATGGAGAGTTACTCCAGCATAAATCCATTGACTTCAATAGGCTTAGACTGGAGTAACGCACTATATGATTGCACTGTCAATCTCATAAGAATCGTTGTTCAACTTTTGGTTCTACAATGACACAGTAAGCCAAGCCTTAATGCAATCCTGAAGCCATGGGAAAAATGAGAAGCAGCAAGGACCTAGTACTTAGGCGAAATCACTGAGAGCTCAAGTTTTGATTAGGAAGGAATTTTATTTTATTTTCAAACATTTTCTGTGACACTCCCAGGATCCCCAACACCACCCGCATCAAGAAGTTCACTTTTCAAACCTCCTGACTTCTCAGGCCTTGTGCTGTCTGAGGTCAGAAAGGACTCCACATTTAATATCAAAGCAGAGAGTTAAGATCAGGCTTTGTGCAAGTAAGAGAATAATGCTCAAGGGAGTAGTCTGGGTCCCATGAGAAATCTGACCCACTCCAATTAGGACTCCTGTGAAGCTCTGAGATTCATCAATGACCAGGCCTTGATTAACCATCATAGTTTTCAGGTCAGTAATCAACCCTCTCATACCAGTTAAAAATCTCCTTACTATGCAGACTTCACTGAAATAGCTAATTGAATGCATGGTTTCTTGACACGTGTCTGAAGAAGGCAGCTCTGACTCTCGAAAACTTACACCCTGAAAATCTTGTTGTCAAAGGCAGCACAAGAAATGGAACAGCCCATTGGGAGAGCTTGGTCCATATAGAACTTCCCCTCAAAAGAAAATCCCAGGAGCTTAAAGTCATCAAGGTGGGCCAGGCGAAGGCGAAATGCAGACTTAATATCACACTTCGCCATCTCAGCCTGCACCCCACAGCCACGTATGACTTTGACTACTTCGTCAAAGGAGGTATACCTAACTGAGCACAAGTACTCTGGAAAGACATTGTTCATTGACTTCCCTTGGGGAAACGACAGGTGATGTATTAAGTGAAACTCCCCAGCCGCCTTCTCGGGAACCACTCCCAATGGAGACACCCTCAAATTAGGAACTGGGGGCAGGGCATCAAGGGGGCCTAACACTCTTCCCTCATGCACTCCTTAACAATTTTCTTCCTAACTATGTCCTCCATCCCACCAACAGAATGGAAATTGTCAGACATATAAGGTGAACGCGACCCCTGAACTGGGATCCTAAAACCAAAAGTAAACCCATTCAACAGAAAAAGAACATCCTGCTCCCTTGGATACACCAGCAGCAAGTGCTTAAGGACCTTCAGCCTTACTGGGCTGGGTCCCTTTACCAGAAGCCTGCTGACCACTGGTTCCGCCACCCCCGGATTTCCTACCTCCTCTGCCCTGCCTAACCTTGGGGTAGGTGTTGTAGGGTTCAGGCTGGCACAGGAAGGGCATTCATGATTAAACCAACAGGGTTTTCGGTTACATACTCCCTTGTAGGCCAACTCCCAGCAAAGCAGCCGAAGTTGAACCTGCTGCCCCACCATAGAGCGGGTACTAGTGGCAGAAGCCAAGCGCTGTACCAGATGACCACTGTCAGAGCGGTCCCCTAACTTAGGCTCTGCTGGTGACATCACCTGCAGCCGAAGCTGCTGGTGTATATGGTTCCAAGGCAAACTAGGTTTAAGGGCCACCCACATCCTGAACTCCTCATCGTACTGCATCCAAGTGGCACCTGAGAAGCCAGCGTAACCATTATATATGATATCCAAGTACTGCAACAAGGAAGCAGCCCTCTGAGGCTGCGCCCTGACCAGTACCCTTGCATAGATCAGAAATCCAGGCAACCAATTGTCACAGGTCCGATCCACATGCTGACACTTAAGCCATTCCTTGTCCCTATCATACAGCTCATCCTTATCCTTCTTTTCCAGCTCCCGGAAAAGAAGGGTAAAGACATCAACGAGAATCTTCTCAAGTTGCTTGCGTATAATGATTGCTAAGGGGGAATGTTGTATCACCAAAGGGGAGTGCGCTAAATGGAACTCCCAAAGGGGAGTGCACTAAACGGAACGTGACCATAGGCCAAGGTGGAAAATGGATAAATACCCCAAGGCCCACCCTGGTCACATTCCAGCCTGACTTTGGCACCATGAACCATCCACTCCCCCGCCCCATGTGTATGGAGATGGCACAGCCTGCTGCATAGCAGTCAACCTCATACTCTGGGCACTCCAGGGGGGGTTGATTACTGGTAGACCAGGAAGCAGGAAAATGCTGGCTAGCCCACTGTGACATCCCCTGAGTCCCCTGAGCAGCCCCTAGGCCTCAAGGCCGAGAGAAACCAGTCTGAGGTGTAGCTTCCTTACCGTCAGGCTTCACTGGCTCAATGGCCACAGCAACTGGTGCTGACTCCCCCACGCCTTCCACTCCAGGTCCACAACTGGCACCTCACTCCTCTGGCCAAATGACAACTTTGCTGCACTGGACTCTCCGCCTGAGGCTCCTGCCACCCCCTCCAATACAGAAAAACACCTCAGAATCTCCCTATTAATGGCATCCCTGGAGGCACCTGAGAAGGCCGGGTCTGGCCTGGCCCTTACTAAGCATAGTAGCCTTGGAAACCTCCTGTTCCTGCTCAAGTGCTGACAGCTTGTGCAATATCTCCTGCTAGCTGAAACGCTTATCCTCATCCTCTGAGGAGGTGACCACAGGAGCAGACCTCTTAGCTGGCACACATTTTGCAGGCTGCTTGCCCTTGGGCCAGTGCTTTTCTTAGGTGGAATAATGATAACCAAGTACTTCAAATAAAGTGGCTCCCTGAATAAAGTAGAGCAGGTACCCCAAATGGCATCAAACAAGATGACAGCAAGCAATTAAGTTAGCTGCACAGTAACGAAATATCCACCATCCAACAGTATGACACTCCTAAAATCGCCTCCAACCCACTAGAAGCCTGAGGCCAAAATGGCTGCCAGCACACAGAACACCCAAAATGGCCTCCTACCTGTCCAATGCATAGGGGCCTACCAATGCACAAGGCCCTCCCAACAGTACTTGCCGAGGCCAGGAAGGCCTATGCCACCCATTGCCCTCAAGCACCCTCAAAGAGACCCTCCTTTCTGCCCTCATCACCAAAAAAGGGGGGAGGGAATATGCCCAAGGGGGGGAAACAAGCCCCCAGACTGCCGCATGTCCTAAGCCCCTCAGCTGCGACAGGCCATAGTAAGCCCAGCCACCCACTTCAGGGGGGGGGAAGGCCCAACCGCCCCACCAACCAGGCTGAAAGCTGGGTGCCCCAAAAGTACCAGGGGGGGTGTATCAACCAGCCAGGTGCCCTGTCCCTTCCTCCAGAGTTGTAAACATGCAGCTGGGACAAAAGGGGGCTGCCAAGCAACACCCAGGCACACATGTCCCTGAACAAGCGCAGCCACTGTGACTGCCACCGGTGGAGCGCTGCTGCTGCCGAAGCTTCACTGCTGCTCACCGAGATGCCTCTGGTTCCACATAGACAATGCCGTCCCATGCTCTGGAGAAACTACTCATGTGTCCTCCTCCTCTGAGCATTGAAAGCAACTGAAGCCAGGCAGGTGGAGCCACCTAAAGAGGCTGCTGGGTCCACCACCTGGCCAAGACCCGGATGCCCGGGAAAGTGCCCTGCTCTCCCTCCTTCCAGGGAGACAATGCACGGCCACCTTCTTGAGCAGCTGAAGCTGCCCGTCGGTACAGCCATATTCTTTCCATTTGACAAGAATCATTTCATAGTGTGCATTCAACCAACTTTAGTTACTCATGTCTTTCAATTTACTTGGCCATTTTACAGCAAAGATTTATGATGATATTCAATGAAAGTTAGCTAAAGAAAACTCACAAATTATACTTCATGTTCTCCCAAATAATTTACTTACCTTACATTAAACAAGTTCAACTATTATATTATTGCTGATGGTTGCAGAAATGTGATACTGGAAGTGATAGGAGAAATTCAAACCTGAAATTGCATTAACAGCAAAACAAATTCCGCTATTATTAAAGGTAAACCCTATGGATATCCTAATGCAATTTCCTCTTAATGATTATATTTTTAAAAACTTTGCCACAGATGAACACAATGAATTTTAAAGCGACATCAATCTTTAATCAAACAGAATATGACAAAACCATTTTATAACTATTATATATTTAAATTGAACAGCCAGATGACTACAATTACACAGCTGAAGTTTATTGTCTTACTCCTTAGAAACAATGTATGTGTAATTAAAAAAAAACCCTCCTTTTTTGCATTTAAAACTTCTATATTGTAATTTTGGTTTCTGGTTCGCCAAGGGGACTAATTAATCTTACAGATATACCACAGAGACTGCTTGTATTCAATTTTTCAAGTACCTAGAATTCATAAGGTGAAGCTGTGAAGGGAGATCACTAGAGAGTTGCAGATAGGTTGGAATAAAAATTGAATGGGGGGTGTCTTGTTGAATACTTCTTCCTTCTTGCAATACTTAAGAATTAATATGATTAGAAAACCGAAGTAGAAATAAACTCAGCAAACCAGAACATAGCTATAAACCATTAGATAGCTTGAAAGGGCTGTGAGCAGAGCTCTTGTTAGTAGATTAGATCTTGCTGGTAGACCAGTGCCTGTAGGCACTCTAGTAGCTGCAGCCCATTAGGCTCCCCCCAGAATTGTTCTGGGATTAGGACACCCTCAAGAACAGGATCATTCATGAATGTAATCTAAGGGTCTGTAGTGGAAAGGCATAATCTACAAAAATGCCAGCTCCATTTTGTATGAGTGGAAGTGTCCTTGGACTTTGGATCCAAGCCTATGTTTTATAAAAGAACTTTGTGGACTTTTAGGATTACATGTCAGGATTCCAAGGTCTTATAGGTCTTATATTGTGTGTGAGAGAGAGAATGTGCAAGCAATTTGTGATAGAATATTATGTTAGGAAAATAAAGCTTTAGCCAGATTTTTTTTTAATGCAGAACACCCAACAAGTATCCTTGGCTTATTAACACACATTGAGAGTTCGGCTAACCAGGAAACTCCTCTACATCTTGCAGTGAACAAGAGCTTGGCACTATTCTTGAAAGCACTTGAAAGTGCTTTCATTTATGCTAAACAGTTTCAGCTAGCTAGCGCAGAAGCCAACCTTTCAGTCATCAGATAGCAGTATTTGCACAATATCTGGTGTAATGGATAGAAGGACTAGGATCTGGAAAACCCTAGTTTGAATGCCCACTCTGACATGAAAGTTTGCTAGTTGACCTTGGGCCAGACCCACACACTTAGCCTAACTATCTTACAGGGTGGTGGGGAGGGCAGGGTTTGGCCTCTGACGAGTCCATCCTCCAAAGCAGCTATTTTCTCCAGAGGGACCACTCTCTGTAGTCTGGAGGTCAGGAGATGTCCAGGCCTCACCTGGAGTTTGGCAGCCCTATAGGTTTTTTCAGAGGGAGTGGGGATTCTCTGTTGCTGTTTGGCATTGCCTTTGAGGAAGCATAGCATTTTGTAGGAAACAATGGAAACTAGGATGGCTGGGGATATCTTGTTCAAAGGGCTGTAAAATTGGGCATCATCATCCAATCCTCTTTAAATCTGGAGGATCTTTACAAGTGAAGGAGGACTTGGTACCCAGCAATTTTGGAGCTATTTCATCTATAAACACTCACTCCAGACATCCAGAAAGATCTCCCATTCCTGCTGTAGGAAAAAAATAGGAGGGGGGTATCTTGTCCAAGGACCCATAAAGTTGGACCTCATTGTCTAATACTCTTAAAACTTGGGGGGGCACCAGACCCCTGCAGAGATTCTCCCATAGAAAATGATTACCTATTTTCCGATTGGGAACAATGGATCCATAAATATGGAAAATTGGGGGGGCGGTTTAAAAATAAACTCAAACCAGTATAGAGATATCCAAAAGTTCTAGATTGTATTGATGCCCCCATAAGTATTGATGCCCCCATAAACTCCAAATCTGAATTTTCAATTGTTTCCCCCAAACTTTAAAGGATGTTCTTATGTAGGAGTTACTGGAAAAGAATTCTCTACCTTGGACATGTGAGAACTTATGCCAGCCAGAGTACACAATAAAGCCTCATTTACATTATATGATCTAGTAATCTGACTTGATATAAGACAGTTTCATAGGTCAAAGGAGCAGCTTATATACATATACACAAATTGTGCATACGCACACACACACTCAGAAATACTCTCCTTATATACAGTAGTGACTATTACAGTTTCAAATACTTCTCTATCTGACATTGTATATCCAAACTCTCCTTTCTCTCCCCTGCTTACTTGCTGGTGGTAGCAGGGCAGAAAGGTGTGATCTATCCCCTTCCCAAGACATGCTTATGGTGCCCGGAGATATGTAGTGCATTAGGTAGCATTACATTATTGGTGCAGAAGGAGGGAGGGGGACAAAAGGAGACACTTTTACTTCCTATTAGATGGATGAATGGTTGGCTGGTGAGCAAGTTAAATGGATTAGGTAGGAGGAAAGGAAGGAAAGTAGGGAGGAGGAGGAGGAGGAGGAGGAGGAGGAAGGGACAGGATTCAAACGTGGACAGGGTCTCAGAAAAAGTTGGAGTATTTGTCAAATAATGGCTTGGAACTAGCCAGCTTTTCCATTTCAAAAATTTAGAACCCCATTCTTTATATTATTATAGCCCCTCTCCTGCATGGCTTTTGTCCATGCAGGTCCCATGATCCCCAGCGCTACCCTCTTAGTGGTCAAAGGGAACCACTCCTCCTCTTTTTTTCAGCAGTGAAAATGCTGATTGGATACCACTTTCCCAAGTCCTATGCTGAATCGTGCTGAGGAATGTCACCATATTTCTAGTATGAAGTCATGTGGTTTTGCTCTTATTTCTCACATTTTGGAGATGAAACAAATCACTCATTGACTTACTTCATTAGCGCTATAAACCTGCAGAGTGCTGTCTATGTCTTTTCACCACATTATGTGACACAGCAGCAAGCTTCATTTGGCCCTTAGGCAGCACATTATATACCTCTGCTTTACTGTTTGATGTGCTGAGAAACATGGGACTTCCGACTGGGATATAAACAGATAATGAGATTGCCTTAATGTGCTGGTCTCCATAGCATTATCAAGAGGGCCATTTTCCTGTCTTGCCAGTTGCCCCCAAAGGGAAACAAAAATAAAGTTGACAACAATGACCCCCGAATATTTCAAATGCAAGTTTCTGACACAGGAGGGAACACCAAGTGCTAGTAGTCAAGAATATTAAATTATTCTAAATTTTCTACGTCTAATATTGTTCTTGACTGCAATGACCACTAAGGAGCTGACTAGCTAGCTTTAAAACCAGATATGATCAGAAAATAAGCAGACAATGGCATTTTCATTTGGGAATTGTGCATAAGTACATCTAACATTGAATGACTTTTTTAAAAAAATGAAATAATTAACCAACATACAGTGTATATGAGTAAATATGCACTAAAAGGACTAAAAGGAAGGCCTGGTAATTGTATGAAGCAATTTTGTTTTGCTTTTGCTTTTAAGTGTTGGTTTCATTAATGATCTCTTGTGCTTGGAAGAGGTGCTAGCTAGTACTAAGAAACTAAAACTCTCTTCTCGGGACCCAGTCTAATCTTTCTTGTTTTGTAAATTACAGTCAAATAGAAGTTGAACGTGGAAAAGTCCTGTTAGGTCATCAGTTCAGCCTCCTGCCAGCGCTTTGCCCAATTTTGTTTTCAATGTTTCAAGTAATAGGGTTTCTGCCATCTCCTTTGGAAGATTATCCCACAGACTAATCGCTCTTGGAAAACAAAGCGACAGAGGGATGGAAGGCAAGCAACTGATCAAGCTGATTAAATTAAATTGAGTAACAAGACACATTACCTTTTGTACATGGCTACAGAAGAGTCAGTAAATGAAAAATACTTGTGTACAGAAGTGCTCGAGCAATTGACCGGGTCGTAGAAGTCACAACAATAAACCCTTGAGAATAAACTTTTATTATCAGTGTGAAGAACAGTTCCCTTAGTCCAGCTAAGTGGAAGTAAAAAGGAACTCTTAAATTATTGTCTTGGCAACAGGAGTAGACTCAGCTTCCTCACTGTGAAGATATTGGTCCTATGGTGCATTAATATCAGTGTTATAGAGAATTATGCTTCATCATCATTATATATGATAGAATAGTAAAGTGGCTGGCCCTCATGGTTGTCACAAAAGCAACAAAATAGTTCTACCCCAAACAATGATGGAGTCTCTCCACACACTTGGGGCGGGGCAGCTTCTCAGATGTGCAGAAAAATATAACTTTGTAAATTAAACAGAAGAAAAAAAATACCCACCCTTCCAAAAGGTGAGATATAAAGGGAGGCACAGAATGTTGAAGCCATTGAGAATCAGGTAACGGAGAGGAGAAACAGAGGAGGAAAAGGAAATATGCCTGCTCATGCCTCTGGAAGCATATAGAATCCTGGAGGACAAGACTGGGGAGGAAATCCCAAACTCTTTTCCCCTTCCTGTAATTCCTTCTGGGGCCCCAACTTATTACTTGAAATAGTAAAGTGAAGATGTAGATCATGAAAGCAAATCAAGCCACCATAAGGGAAATGTCTACACAGGACCAGGGCAAATTCAAACCACAGGGTTTCTGGTGATTCCTAGAGAGGCATGATGTTATTTCTGGGTTTCTGCCAGAAACAGCATAATGATGTTTTGCTAACGGCACCACCCCATATGCCCTTCCCCTCCCCACAAAATCCTACCAGTTGGTAGCCCCTGGCTGGCAACCCTAATCCAGACCTAAATTATCCCAGATTTGGATATTTTAAAAGCCAGATTGCTATTCAGTTGCCAACTAAAAGGCCTTCAGTGTTCAAACACATGCACACACATACCAGCTCTGAGGAGAAGGTCCTCTCTAAGGCTGAATGTACCAACTTCAGATTCAAAGAGTCATATTCGGTTTACTCTTTTCCAGCTAGAGAAACCAATGTTTCAACAAAACAATGTTTGTCAAACATCCACAGTAAAGATAAATTGAATAGCTTGTGTACAAGATGATAAAGTATGCAAGGAGTTGAGCAAAGGGCCTTGTTGAATGGAGTGTTGAAGTAGATGCTTTATTCAGAGGACACCAGAAGATTATCCTTAATGTCACTAATGCTAATTGGCACCACTGAATAGCTAGCAACTAAGAGCTTCTGTGTATTTAAATGTAGCTCATTCAATATGTTCCAAATATTTTTATAATTATTACAATTATTATCATGCCTTTCTTCTGTAACAGAATTTAGGATGAGATGCATAGGGTTGCCAGGAGATCTTGCATACAGGCACTGACCAGACCCTAATCATTTTAGCTCCAGCAATGTTACTGTATGACATACTTTATCTGTCTAGGGAATATATATGTCATTTCTCCAGAATCGTGCTTGAGATGGCTTACATGTGAAAACAATGCCATAAAATCATAAAAGTATGATGAATTACCAATATGAAACCCAAACAAGTCTTTATAAGCAAGTCAAATAAAACAAGACTTCCAACCGTATGCAAAAGTTTTCAGTACCGCAATTCAGATGGATTGTTCATGCAGAAATGCACCTTTACGTTGCCTTGTCTGGCCTTTTACCAAGTTCTGAGATAATATAGATCTAAATTCTAAACATTGGTTAAAGTTATTCATAATTATAAATATCATGTTAGTGAAGATAGCTTAGCAGAAAAGACATGGCTATCTAATTTCTCTGTTGCTTGTGTAGCTTAATATTATGAGTAGAGATGGGCACGATCTGCATTATGATAGAAAAAAACCCACGATAATGGCAATCGCGCGATTGTGACCCAGCGGATCGTTATTGTCCACGGCCAACGATCCAGCGATCGGGAGGGGCCTGGATTGGGGTGATCGTGCTCGGATCAGCAAGCCAGACACTCAGGCGCCAGCAATCTATTCCCCTGGCAACGGAGCCAGGGGGATGCTTGAGCTCTGTTTGCCCTCCTTCTGTCGCCCTGGAAACCCGAATGGAAGCCCAGCTTTCCTTGATCAGCAGGGCTTCCTTCCAACCACGGAGCAGCAAAGCAGTCACCAGTTGGGAGAAGACACCCAGGGGAGGGAGGGTGAAGGGGGTGTTCTGTAGCCATGGGCACTCCAATCTCATCCCTGCAAACCCTGATAGGCAGCTCTGATGGCCAAACACAGACGGCCAAACACAAACACAGATGCCGCCGGCATCACCCACCGTTCCTGTATCGCTGGAAACAGCAGGGTGCCCCTCCGCTTTTGCCTCCATGATCCACAATCCATGATCCACAATCCACGAATCGGGAATGGGAGATGCTCGGTGCGGGTCATTAAATCGGGATCGTCGCCGACGCCGATCCACGATCAGCTTGATCGTTAATTTTTTTTGGATCATGCCCATCTCTAATTATGAGTCAACACACTGTGCTCATAAAAGGTAAACAAGATGCTAATGCATTAAGTGTTAGAATTGTCCCGTGACTGTAAAGTGGAGTTCAGATCTAATGATGACAGCCATCAAAAATCACTCCCCAACAACTAAACGTGCTTCCCCCTCTGGGGCTTGTTTAGTTTAGCACATGACTAAGCTTGTTTTCCAATATGTCTAATCTACATAACTGAGCACTTTCACTAGAATCATTTCTATTATTAAAGTTTGTATTGATATTGTTGAATATATGACAATTATGGGGAAAACAATCCCCAAACCACAGTCCACCCCTCTACATCCCCAACCCCCAAACAAGAGAAATACAACAGCTGCAAAGCATCCATGTGTGACATAGAAGAAAAGGTGGATGTTTTTTAAAAAAGGAAAAGACCGATAGAGGGTGTAAGGAGGAGGATGAGTGATGCACAACAACAGCAGAGATCAGATGACCTTAATGGAAACATATTGCATGTGTTAACTGTTCAAAGTCAGGCTGGGCAAGTGAAGGTCTGAGGGCTCTCTCCCAGGATGAAAGATACCCACACTAGAAATCAGTCTGAGGAAACAATCTTAGTTGCCTTAATCCTTGCCAAGGAGACTACAGACTTAAAACTGGCAAAAGAAATCCCCATTTCTAGGCAATTGTTCATGCAGCAGTAGCTGGGATCTGTGACTAAGTGGTGAAATGTCCCCATATTTAGAATGAACACTGAGACCCAAGATAGGATGAACTTAGAAATGATGTCAACTAAGGGAAACAATACAATCTGAGAGCAGTGAAATGATTACATCTAAGTTTTAAAAAATAATACTAAGAGACCAAAGGCCAGTACCTACTCAAAAACAATTTGCCCCACCCAGGAAGAGCAGAAGGTAAAGTGGACAAAGAAATGAGAGAATGAGAAAGAGAAATTGATGTCCTGAAGCCCAGGGCTGACAAAAGGCAGCTGGATAGCAAATATTCCAGAAGGAGGAATAAGCAAGACCATGTGTCATGTACAGCGTTTGGAGCACGCAAAATTGGATGTATGGAGAAATATTCTGTTCTCAGCTATAAGGAACAGCATATATTGTGGTGGTCTAGAATAGCCAGGAAGCTTCCTCCACTCTACAAGATTAAATCACTGGTTTTTGTCCAGTTTTATTTCTTCTCTTAACCGAAAGACAATTGGTTGAATCTGACCAGCTTTTCCACTCAATATTACCCAATTCCCCGCCTTGTTACAGTCACCATCCTATATGACTTTTGCCCATCCAAGTCCTATGATCCCCAACATAGACTTTTGGATAATCAAAGAGAATCCTTCCCTCTCTTTTCACCAATAGAAAAGCTGGATGAATCCAACCTGATGGATGCAAAATGGAGTTAAGTGAATCAGAGTCAAGTCATAGGTGCACAGAACATTTTGCTCCATCTTTAAGTGTTGGAAAAGAAATGATTGTTCAGTGATGTTCAGTTTTTGATTGCTCAGCGATGTTTCTCAGTTTGCAGACAGATTGTGATCCAAACTGAGGGGTGACTAAGAGTCCTTGGTGAATGTGGGACCCTGTGAAACAAAAAGCAATAAAAACACTTTCAGATTGTTGTAATGCCGTGTTTTATTAGTGTGCACACATGCACATCAGTAAAACACCACAGAATATGTAATGACATAGATGGAATGACACCAGGATTGCTTTTGCCATATTTTATCAATGTGTTTGTGTGTCCTGCTACTAAAAAGGGGGAGGGGAGATGCAGATGAATTGAAGGAAATGAAACTGACAAAGGGAACATACTCAGCACTCTGTTCTACATTTTGATTTTTTTTTAAAATGGAATAATAAATAATTCCTACTAAGATCATGTAATGCAAAATCTATACAGCTATTCAGACGAGGAACATTTCAGAAGCATTTGTAGATCCTCTTTGTGAGACAAGAAGCAGCAGCAGCAGAATAAGAGGGGAAAGATCAGCTCTGAACTTAACTCTGTCTTTTTCCAGGACATTTCCACATTTCTCTCAGTTCAATGCAACAGATATTTATTCATGTGGAATTTGATTAAATTGAACAAATTAAATCTGACTACTGATTCATCTTAAAGCATTGGAGCAGGAGGAAGACAATGACACTAGAACAATTTGTAATTGTCTAAGAGGTCGTCATCTCTCAGTGGCCCTTAATTAGCCATTAATAATTTTGTGAATTCTAAATTTCATTCACATCATGTAACATGATGTGAGTTGAGAGACAGAGACTTGCTAATCCACTTATTTTAGCAAGTTGCTCTAAGCACTTAGAACTCTCCTCACTATTCTCTTTGTTCCCCTCAGTAAGCCAGTTATTTTACCTCTTCCACTGAGTATATGTGCTCTCCTGCACAGGGTGAAAGCAATTCATTTTTTTAAACTTTCTACCAAACTTTAAAAAGTGGAAACATCAATCCATAATCATTACATGGCTATATCTGCAGAAACCTTTTGCAATTAAAATGGTTAACACCCACTGGGATAGATGTGTAGGCTTTGAAAGAAAGAGCTAGTTGATGGAATTTATATCAACAGACAGTTCAAGATAAAAGTCCACAATTTGCACTTTGAATAATTTTTCCTTATGAGACAGGAAGGGCTGTGAATCAAAACCAGATGCATCTGAAATTAAATAAGTTGTCACTATAGGGAAGAATGAAGGATAGTAGCATTCTCCTCCTCACTTTTGTATGAACAAGGGAAGTGGCCAGGACAGAGGAAACACTGGTGCATCTGAGGGCCAAGCTACAAGTGACGAATGACACTTGAACAGCAAGTGTATTTCTCCCTGTTCACTTGCCCTCCACTCAATCCACTTGTCGTTCAAGTGTCATTCGTCATGTGTAGCTTGGCCCTCAGATTCAAAATGTATGGATTTAAGATAATAAACACAATTATGAGCCAGTGTGCTGTAATAGCTAGATAGATGGCTGCCCAGGTTCAATTCCCCACACTGCCATGAAAGCTTGCTGTGTGACCTTGGGCCAGTCACATACTCTTAGCCAAACCTACCTCACAAGATTGTTGTGAGGAAACAATAGAGGCAAGGAGAATGTTGTCAGCCATTTTGGGTATCCATTAGAGAAAAACATGAGGTATAAATGAAGTTTTAAAAAATGGCACCATTTATGTGACTTCTCCAGTCTGTTAGGGAGATTCATTTTGTATGTAGTTGTTAAAGTAAATGTTGGACTAGGCCTGAGGAAACTGGTATAAAAACACTGCCAAGTTCACATGATGACCTTGGGCCACTCTGTTTTTCTCAGATGGTTATTAAAGATTGCTCTTTATTTCCTAAATTGGTGTTGCCTTAGATCCACTGTAAATGATCACCAGACAGTATAGGGAGTGATCTGTGTGTATCAATTCTTTGTGAATGACTCTGGTATTGCTGTTTAAACATTTGTACTTTCTCTTCTTTCTATGGGTTGTGTTATTGTTTCCATCTTCTTTTAATTTGTAGTATGTTCCCACTACCTCTTGCAGTATTTTTTAACCCTTTCACACAGGGCTTTTTTTGCCAGTTCTGGTTCTATACAGCTATGATGTAGCCTCCGAGTTCTGTGTATATAGGGCCAAGCTACAAGTGACGAATGACACTTGAACGGCAAGTGGATTGAGTGGAGCGCAAGTGAACAGGGAGAAACACACTTGCCGTTCAAGTGTCATTCGTCACGTGTAGCTTCACCCATAGTCTAAATACCCCGGTTCAGTCTTCAAACTAATTCCTAGATTTTTAAAATATTCTACACAAATAAAGGCTGCATCAGCCGCAGAATAGATCTTTCCTTGGCTTTTCTGCAGCTTTTCTTCCTGTGCACACGTGGTGGAGAGTGCTGTCAAGTCATAGCTGACTTATGGCAACCTCTACTGCTTTTTTTCAAGACAGTAACGGAAGTGGTTTGCCATTGCCTGCCTCTGCAACCCTCTCTTCTTTGGCAATCTTCCATCCAATTACTAACCAAGGCTGATCCAGTTTAGCTTCGAGATCTGATGAGAGTGGCCTTGCCTGGGCTATCCAGGTCAGGACTCTGTGCACATGCCCCCTCCCTTATCTATGAAGTTAAGACTGAGCTTTTAAAGTGCAGAATGTGTTCTTCAGGATAAGACCTTCCCCTGCCTTTCACACTCCCCTTTATTCCCCTTCATCCTGATTAGTTGAACAGCAATGTGTAACTGCACCCTTTCCTCCTCTTTATTCCCCCGCCACTCTCAGCTGTTACCCATTTTTAAAAAATGTCATCAGTGTTTTGTATTGTGTGTGCACGCTAACCTCAGCAGTTAACCTTGCCAGTGAATCATCTTCTTACAACACAAGAAGGTATCAGTTGAAAAAGTCCAGTTCAAAAAAGACCTTTATTTTTCCCATTTTTAATTTTTTTCAGTTAAAAACAATGCTGCAGCATTGTTGTTGTAACAAAAAAAATTGTGATGTTGGGGGCGGGGGGGAGTGCTGCCATGGCTAACATAAAAACTCTGAGTCATGACTCTGGGAGCCCTGAATCCCGCTTAATATTTTAAAGTTTCCTTCCAAATACCTCAGTTAATCATACAACCACTTCTAAAATAAACAAAAACCTACACTGATGAAACCGCTGATGTGTCATCTTCCCCCAGAAAGCCCACAGCAGAAACAGGGCATTTTTCTTGTGCAAAAATAAAAACCAGTCACAACTTTGGTTCAACTCCCTTAAGTGCAAAATTGAAGAATCAAAGCTTGATGAGGACCAAACCCAATTAATAAGCAGATCTGATGTTTGCAGGCCAAATAACTTGGAAATCTTCTGTAAAACTGAGCATGCAGGCCCTGGATTAACATCCCATCATTTCTTTCCCTCTCCAGATTAAGAGGGTCGGCTCTGCACCACTTTAAGGGTAGACAACAGAGGGAAATGGTGTTTCCCTGTTTCAACAGACACATGACAGGGAATTATAAATAATGGCACTAAACAGTTGTTTTTATGTTCCTCCAAGTACGCCAGAGCAGTAGTATTTGTCCTCTGTATTTAAACAAAGTAAAATGAATTAATTGGTTGGAAATGAGTAGCATTTTAAAGTACAAAACAGTTTCTTGGTTATTTAAGGGTTTGAAATACTTAAACTGACATGGAATAAGCAGGGCACATTTTTTATTCAAGCATTCCTTGAGAATTAGTAAAACAAATTAGCTAACTCTTAAGATTTCCAGACATAACCCATACATTTGAAAACAGAACCCACTATTGCTTTAACTAAGCGATATAATAGAATTGCTCCTTGAATGCTGCTCGATGCCAACAGACACATTAAATGAGAAAAGGCTTGAGGCTACATGACAGAATTACGGATCAAGAAGGGTTCAATTTACCCCATGCCTTTCCTGCAAAATCCCCATTGAAATGGAATAAAGTGGCACAAGAACATTGGATGATGAATTGAACAAGACAACACAGAATTTAAACTATTGTCATACATCAACACAGGAAGAATGAAGAGTGCCTCAAGCCAATTCAAGTACCTTGTTTAACAAACATCACCACAACTTCCAGACTTGGAACCTATAAACTGTAATTATCAGGCATTTATGGAGCTGCTGTAGCTTTAGTGGTCAAATGGTTGGGTTGCAAATCAGCACTTTGCTGGTTCTATTACTGCAACTGCCATGAACTCAGCAGGTAGCCTTAGGTAAGCCTCTTAGCCCCAACTCCCTGGCTGTATGGTGGGGAAAATAATAATACTGCCTTTGTTCACCATTCTGAGTGGACATTAATCAGTCCAGAGGGGCAGTACATTACACTGTTGTTGTTGTTATTCCTGATTTGCCCTCCAGAAGCCTCCTATGATAGCCAGAATGCCACATGCCACGTGGATGCAATAAGAAGAAGGTAAAATCAAGACATCCCACACTCATGGAAAGACTGCTTCAGTAAGCTTTCTTTTCATCTGCATAAGAGGGAAGACAATTTTATCCATTTCTCTTCACCACAGGCCAATTACTACTTAACTTTTTTGTTCAGGAGAGTCCTCAGACCTCAGCACTGATTGTTGAGGGGCCACAGGCAACTGCTGATGGAAGGAGGAGGCAGAGAAGATGCCTTGTCCTCACAATTCAAGGTTCTAGGTTTAATCCTCAGCATCTCCAATTAAAAAGACTGGGTAGTTGGTGATATAAAAGACCTTGTCTTGGGATCCTTGATAGCCACTTCCGGTCAGATTAAACTATACTGACTTTGATAGACCAATGGTCTGATTCAGTATAAGGTAGCTTTATATTTTCAACCCACAGTGCTGAGTTCAGTGATCCACAAATGCAAAGATTATGGAAAGAACCTGTATTTCACCTCCCCTCAACAGTAATTCCAACCCCAGGAAAGTTGGGAAGCTTCAGTTAGGAGGGGAAGAGAAGCAAAAATTACCCATTATTCCCTCTTCCATCATCAGAGCTGTGCTAATAGAAGAGGCAGAAACGGTAGTTTCATTCTCTTTTCCCTCCGCATTGTAACTGCATGACCAGCATGGATATTATGTTGGTCATACAATCCTGGGAATAAAATTTTGCAGGATATATAAAAGGAAAGCTGTGGAGTGGGGTAATAGGGGAAAGATCTATAACTATGAGCACCTTCTGCTGATTGATCTTAACCCATATTTTTAAAGGTATTTGGATAATTTGTGGACACTCGGGCCTGCCAAGACCTTCTATCTTTTCGGCAGGCATGTAAGACAGAAATGTTCTGCCAGGCATATGGTTGAAGCTATTCTGTGCTATCTGGCAAGCCTCCATCCCAGTCTCCTGATTAGGAGAGGGCTGTGTTATCATCCTGGCCCCCTTATGAATCAGCCCAATTCGAACATTGCCCCCTCCTTCCCTTCCCCCCCCTTCCCTTCCCTTCCCTGTGTATTATTAACAGGGTTGGATGCAAAGGATGAAGACTGCCATCTTGGGGATTGCAAGTGGTACATTTTATGTGTATTATGATTACTTGATTTTATTGTGATTTTATATTGTATTTATATCAGATGTAACCCGCCCTGAGCCCGTTCGTGGGGAGGGTAGGCAAAAATTGAATAAAAATAAATAATAATAATAATTGTAAAATATTAATAAAATATTTAAAATAAATAATAATAATTGTAACATATTTTAATCATATATTATTTATTGTATTTGTTAGGGTACACTGAGGTGCAACAAGGCTGTTGAAACATTGTCCAAAGAACCTGAGAGGAAATTCTTTTTTTCTTCTGCTTGTTGGCAGTACTGCAGTACTAGACAACCCTCTCAGCATTGTCAGTACTATTGGGAGGAGTGGAATGGAAGCAAGATTTTCTCCTCAAAGTCAACAGGGAAGAACACAAAAGATATTTAAAATGAACATGTATTATAGCAAATATTATGAAAGCAAATGAAGTCTTTGAAATGAAAAGGTGTTTTTAAAGGGGAAAAAACCCTTCCTTCACATTTTCTAGCTCAGATCACTCTTTCTATCGTTGGAAATATGTGCTAATATGAAGGAATACAATGCTAGAGCCTTTCATTCTCTCCTTTCCCAGTAATAAATTGACCAACTGTTCTCCATAATCATGTGCCCTTAGAAATCTACGATGAAGAAGGGGAAGAGACATTATGGAAGCTACTGGAAACAAGGTCTTTCACCTACTTCCCTTCACTTTGGGAAGGTGTTCCAAGAACTCTGGACCATTCTAGTGTAATGAAAGTAAAATGTATTGGACTTCTAAAAATATTCCTAAATCACAGTATTTGGACAGTACATTAAAGCAGCTCAAGTTACAAAAGACAAAATAATTGATAATCTTGGCCGTTTTCACATGGCCGTGCGCCCGGAAGATCGCACAAAACTCACGGCATAAAAGTGTCTTCCTAGTGCGATTTCCTGGCACAATCCTGTTTAATGGCCCTTTTTCTGATGTCATCGGGCCATTAAAGGGGATTGTGCCAGGAGATTGTGCTAGGAAGGCGCTTCGTGCTGTGAGTTTGCACGATCTCCCAGGACGTGTGTGAAAATGGCCCTTGTATAGGTGGCATCATTAGCCTATGTTATTGCAAAGCAGAAAGGTTACATGTATTACAATTTATCAGCAGAATCAGCATAATTGCTGCAAAGTATGCATCTGATGAAGAGAACTGTGGCTCTCAAAAGTTTATGCCACAGTAAAGTTGGTTAGTCTTAAAGGTGCTACTGGACTCTTTACTATTTTGCTGCAAAGTAGTGATACTTATACTTTCTCCAGTGCTCTTTAGAAGTTTACTTAGAAACAGACATAATTTTCAGTGTAAAATGAGCACATATATATTGTACCAAAGATGATATCATCAGTCTTGAGCAGGTATCTTGAGAAAGCGTGTAAAAACCCTAAATAAATAAAATTCCTCATATAGTCTTGGGTGACCAAGTGCAACACAGGCCACACTCTAATATATTGCTACTGAACTTTGGCATTATGTAGAACAGTGCCCTTGTCCCTCCTTCTGTTAGGGCCTAAATACAAAATGCTTGTGACATGAGTTGGTAACAGGTGTCCAGCCCAACGTATAGCCTCTTACTTGGGGGGAACTCGCCTTCAAAGTACTGCTCTGTTTATCTCAGGAACTCTGCAAAGGAAGAGGAAGGGCTTAATGCTTTGTTCCTGTGGAGCTCAGAGAAGGAGCAAACAGGCCCCCCATGACTGTTTCCGGTGGCAAAAACAGCACTGGAGGGAAGCCTGAAACCCCTCCCCCCCCACAGTGTTCGTAAGCTGAACAGAGTAACAGAATTCTTTGAAGGTGAGTTCTCCCAGGCCATTTCCACACACATTAAATAATGCACTTTCAATGCACTTTAGCAATCCTTTGGAAGTGGATTTTTTGTTCCACACATGGAAAAGCAGTTCCAAATGTTCACTAAAGAGTATTGAAAGTGGATTATCTAACATGTGTGGAAGCAGCCCCAATCACATATGAAACTACAAGTTGTGTTAGGCACCTATGATCCGATGTATCACACAAACAGTATTTTGGGTCTCTGATATGTATGTTTAACAAAAGAGGTTCATTATCTCCAGACAAGTGACGCCCACTGCTGGCTGGTTTGTGAAAGGGTGTACATGTGATTTGCTTTGATGTAGAATTGTTTCTGGTTTTCATTTACTTTTGTTCAATATTGAATAGTTTTATTGTTGGAAAAATGGTTACTATGTTGGGAGAGAAAAACAGTCTTGTGAATTTATACAACAGAAATATGAGGTATAAATATTTTACTTAAAAGTATGTGTGTCTCTTGGGGTCCAGGTTATTATTTTGTTATTGTTATTATTACTAATGCTACTGTATTGCAATTGCTGCTGCAAATTTTGCTACTGCTAACAGAAATGTCAGTTTGCTGGCAGTTTTTCCCATTTTAAGTGGTAGGATGAGCTGAGATGACCATTCAAGACCAATTCTCAGAACTGCACTTTGAAGTCCCTCCCCTACCAATCCATTGCAAATGTTTTTTACCTCTTATTGAATGTGCATATAAGAAAAAGGTCAGCATAGCTGATTAGGAGGCTGTGCTGGTTAGGACTAACCTGACTAGAATTGAATTGGGTGAAAGTTAGCAGATGTTTTTCTTGCTGACACCAGATGTTGAGGTGGGAAGCCAGAGTTGCACATATGATAGAGGACAACCTCCACTCCCACAGAAAGAAGAATGGAATAGTTAGGATGAGAATGTTGATATTAGACACTGTCAAGGATGAAAGAACTAAAAAGCAAAGGGGCAGGTCTCATACAACAACAAATAATCCAAGGAGACCTAAGGTCCTAAGAGACCTGAGATAATTATGAAATTTTTTATAAATATTTAATTTTAAATTTTAAAGTGCAGGTGCTGATAATGTAAACATATACTACAACCAAACAATATACACCAAAGTGTGTCATATATCTAATCCATACAGAATATTAATACCCGGAATAATACATTTTTCAGACAAAATCAGTGTCACAGTTTGTCTAAACACAATGCCAAACCAATGCTCATCTGAAGGTATGTATTGCAGTTCATAGAAAGTCCACATTTCATATCCGTTCCTTGTTTTTCTTTTTATAGGCAGAAGCCCGTCGTGAAGAGTGAAAGTATCAACAATGGGAAGCAGTGCTCCAGGGGAGTTGGCAACAAGTGCACCAGCCCTCAAAACATCCCGTTTTGCATTGCTTCTTCATAAAACAAACATTTTAAGCTGTCTATAATGTATAAAAATAAAAATAATTATGGGACTAAAAATGTAATAAATATATAATAAATACAATAAATATATATCTAATCCATTTATAACACATTTTTTCGGCAAGCTTGACAGTATCTTCACAAAAGTAACAACCACAGGATGGAAGAATAACCTCAGATGAAGAACCAGCATTACATAAAGTTCATTTTAGTGAGGTAATAGCGTACTGGACTCTGAGGCTGCACTATCAATTGAGCTGCTGCATAATCCTTTCATACCCCCAAGAATCTTTGATGTGGTAAACTACACCTTCCCCCGCACAAGCAGGCATATAACTCAAAGGTTGAGGCCATACTCTTTGAGGCCATCTCAAGGGCCTGAATCAGCCCTCCAGGGGGGACATAGAGCCCATAATTTGTTTGTTTTTTAAAAAATGGCTGTGTGAATTGATTGGACATGAACACAAATAGCCAACATTCCTGAAATGCGTTTGGTGAGAAAATCCAAATATCTGCATGAATCAGTCTGAAGAGTGTTCAAGTGAAGTAAATGTATCTATATAGGTCATTATCATTAGTGATAATAAAAGAATTCTGGGAAAAAAACTCATCAAAGCTAATTAATTCAAACAAAACTACTACAAAAGCACAAATGTAATAAATTTTATTTGGAAACCAAAAATGAGATTAACTAACTGAAAAAAGACTAATTAACACCTATTGCCTCAAAATAATCACCTCAGCTATCTAATGGCCTTTAATGTTTATTTATAAAATCATTTTGTCCCTCTTTTCTGAATTTAAAAAGGATGTTCACTAAAAGTGGCTTTGACAGAAATATAACATATAACTAAAAATCCACCATATAAATCACCAAATATTGTTTTTTTTAAAAAAGAATATACATAGTCACCTCACAGTAAGAATCTCATGTATGTCAACTGAAAAAGCCAGAACAAGAAATATAATGGCAGTACAAAACAAAGCTACACAAATGCAGCATCTGATAAAACAGAACGACCTTTACCTATATGTATCAGAAAGGAAAAGATCCAATCACTCTGCCTCTTCCAGCTTACTTTCATGTGGGAAATCTTCTGAGAAAGATTTCCTCACATTTTTAAATTCAGTAGGAGCAGGTGATTCTTTATGTGGCTACCCACTCCATTCAGAAACCCATGTAGAAAAAGTACTCAGCTGGTGGCAGACTGCAAAACTTAGAAATTTAAGATCCTAACTATGCAGTCAATGTGCTTAGAGTTCATGTGTAACTCTTGGATTGCACTATTGGTGGTGTTGATTAGATCCCATTTGTGTGCCTTTCCCTACATTGTTTTGTTTTTGGTTCTGATGGTGGCTCTCATGCCAAAGTACCTTGGGGAAGTTTCCATTTTCTTATCTGTAAAAACAGAACTGAGCATTTCTTTTCTTTATACTGTACCCTCAAGACCTCATTTGTCAAAATGTGTGGAAGATACGGAGCTATCTGCAGTAAATGCTTAATATACAGCATATTCAGTCCTCTTCTACTTTCTGTTCTGCAGCATACAGCACACTTAAGCTTGTCACTCCAGCTGAGATTTATTGCATTATGATTTCTTCATAACTTCTTTGGTATTCGTTTGGTGAGGCGTTGCTCAACAAAAGCAAAATGTGATATAATTAATATGGAACTTTATGACAAAGAGACCGTGACCCAAAAATTTTAAAAAGCCATCACTGAAATAGTGGATGACATTTTTATAATATAAGAAAGAATTTTCAATGCATTACCAGGCAATATTGAGTAACTTGTCCCTCACATTGAATGGAAAGCAGTGATTTTCAATTACTTAAATTATTTGGTATATATTGTTGACTTTCTCAACAAGTGATATTTATTTATTTGAAACCAAAGCTCCCTGGCACTTCATGGAGGGATGGAGGAAAGTGGGTTATGTGCAATTTGATCCATCAGATGACAGTCAAAGCCAGGAACATAATTTGTGTATCTGCATATTGGTGAGCCTCATTATGTTCAGTCATAGAACCAAAGTGATATTCATTGATATCCCATAACAGTTATAAAACCAGTTGATTCCTCACATTGTCCAACATATCAATTTCCCATTGAATTCAAGTGAGCATCTCTATGACAATGTAGAAGTATTGCAGTCCTTACTTTATGATTCTTTTGACAAACAGAGATATAGATACATACTTGGGGCGTTATCCAGCCTTTTCCCCAAGTACAGGAAGGTACATATTCAGGTCTGGATTTTTGTTTTATTTTGTTTTTTTGTTTTTGCACTGAGGTATTTTCTGATAAAAGTAAAATATGTCAAGAATGAAAAGATTAAGACTTCCAGTTTGGGATCCATGGAGGTCTAACGCAGCTCAGGGAGCTGAGCTGTCCTTGCCACTGTTTGTAGGGGCTGGAGGGGCGCAAGCTGCCCATAGCCCCCTGTTCTCAGGAAGAGAACAAGCAAGTACGCTCAAGACCTCGAGAGTGCATTGATCTCGGGTGTGAGGGGGGGGTCTACGCAACAATCCCCCATCCACCCTTGAGGTCCCACTCGCAGAGGGGTAGCCAAGATCTCTGCAGCAGCTCTGGAGTCAATTTCTGGCATAAGACCTTCATGTCCAAGCTTCAACAACTTCAGAAGGGACTTTGAATCGATTGGATGATCGAAGCAGTGATTACAACCCAAGAGAAACGGCTAAGAAGGTAAAGATTGCTATCTCTCAGTACGGGACAGATTACAATAAGAAATAAAGTAATAAAGAGAACTAGAAAACTGCGAGAGACTCAATAAATAACTGAGAAAATTCTGGCAAATAAATTGGCAAAAAGTGACATTTTAAAGAGAAGTTAGTGTGGAAAAATGGCTATTGTTTACATACCTGTGGCTAGGAGGAGATAGCGAACTGTGAGAAAGTTTTAACATCGCGAGAACTGCTGTGCAATGGAGACGAACAGGAAGTGCGTCAAAACCATAAAGAGATGGGCGAGAAGCGGCCTGTAACCAACGGAAGTGGGAAGTCGCCATTTGGAAGAAGGGCAAAGGTTTGGCTTCAAGGAAAATGGAAGTAGGACATCTTGGATAAGGGTAAGGGCGTTTGCCTCAAATAAGATCATAGAGAAAAGACGCCCGACATTTTGGACTTCGTAAATACCAAACTTTGAAAAAATAACCCAAATTCGGACTTTTATAACAAAAGAAAAGAATAAATCTGCACCACGGAGCTAAGGAAAAGAGCGGACTCATGGGAGCGAGGTAAAGCCAGCCCCACGATGTCGAAAAAGGATTGGCAGACGGCGCTGGAAAATTTGGACAAAAAAGTTACAGATGGAAATAAAGAGATGGAGAAAAGAGTCACGGAAGGAAATAAAGAGCTTAAAGATATGATGCAGGAGATGGCGAAAAATTTGAAAGATTTTAAAGAGGCATTTAAATCGGAGATGGCGGAAATATCCAAGAATATAGATCAAGTCAAGAATGACTTACAAGTTACACAGCAGAGAGTCAACGTAGTAGAAAATGTAACTGATACTTTGGCAGATGCACACAGAATGGAGTTGGGAGGGGTGAAGCGAAGAGTGGCCACAGTTGAATGTAAACAAATGGAAAAACAACTTAGATTTCATGGGATCCCGGAAGTTTTGAAAAACTTCCCAAGACCCAAGAGCATATTACAGGAATTTTGGCAGGTTACCTGGACAAAGAAGTGGAAACGGCAGCTCTTCTAGATGTGGCGTACAGGATAAACTCAAAATATGTGGCTCAAAAGAATTTACCAAGAGATATGATTGTCCAATTTACACCTAGAAGTATCAGAGAGTCAATTGTGAGTAAACAGTTTCAGGACCCATTAGAAGTCGACGGGAAAATGGTGAGAATTATGAAAGAACTGCCCAGATCGGTGTTGTTGGAGAGGAAAAAATATAGAGACCTGGTCCAGATGATAAAAGATTTGAAAATTAGATACAGATGGGGAATACCAGAAGGGCTGGCTTTCGAATTTGGTGGAGTCAGGAGAAACATCAGATCTGGACAGGAGATGGAAATGTTTATTAAGGGCAATGAAAAAGACTTACCTAAAAGAGCTAAAATTTGAACATGGAGTGTAAAATTATATCTTGGAATGTAAATGGACTAAATTCACCTTCTAAACGTAAGACTGTATTCCACTGGCTTTTGAAACAAAAATGTAATATAGTGTGTTTGCAAGAGACACACATTGAAAAGCAGGATGTAAAATATTTAAAACCTGCAAAACTCGGAAATGAGTTTGCAGCGGCTTCCAAAAAGAAGAAAAGAGGAGTTGTATTGTATATAAAGGAAGAACTGCAGCCTAAATTAGTATTATGTGATATAGAAGCCAGATATATAGCAGTGGATTCTGGGATTCAAAAAAGACATTGGTGATTGGGATTTATGCACCTAACGGTGCGAAAGAAATTTTTTTCAAGGATTTACAGAAACAGCTAGATGAATTGACTTATGCTCAAATAATTTTGGCAGGCAACTTCAATGGAGTTACAAACCTGGATGAGGACAAGAAATCTAAACGTGCACACAAAAAAAGAGGACTTTTACCAAAATCTTTTTTTGGGATTAAAGAACAAGAAAGTCTGGAAGATGTGTGGAGGAGACAAAATCCCAAAAATAGACAATATATATTTTACTCAGCAAGACATTTTACATTATCAAGAATTGACATGATCTGGACCTCCAAGGAACTGGCGATATGGACTAAAGATGTGGAGATAATGCCAAGGTAGGCTCAGACCACAATCCAGTCATGTGGAAATTTGGGGAAAATACTAAGAGGAGAGGATGAAGGATAAATGAGGACATGTTGCAGATAGAAGAGAATATGGCGTTGCTACGGAGGGAGACCAAATTCTTTATACAATACAATATGAAGAAGGATGTACCAACTTATAAGGTATGGGATACATACAAAGCTGTGACTAGAGGAATATTAATGGACTTGAACGCAAGAGATAGGAGGAGAAAGGAAGAAAAGAGACATGAAATTATGGAAAAAATTAAAGCCAAAGAGATACAACTTAAGAAAAGACCAGGGAAGAAGAAGATATATCAGGATATAAAAATTCTGCAGGAACAACTGATGGCAATGAATAATAAAGAATTGGAGTGGAATTTGAAAAAAATGAATCAAAAGTCGTTTGAGGGCGCAAATAAACCTGGGAAATATCTAGCGTGGCAATTAAAAAAGAAAAAGGAGAAGAAAACCATAACTAAGATTCGAGAAGAGGACAAAGTACTGTTGGATCAACCAGCTATCAGTAAAGCCTTTTTTAAATTTTATGCAAAATTGTACCAAAAAAAGGAGGTGAATAGAGATTCAATAGCGGAATATTTGGAGAAAATGAAGCTTCCAATAATTTCAGAGGAATGGAAAGAAAAGTTAAACAGGGAAGTGACAGAGGAAGAAATAAAAGAAGCTATACAGTCAACTAAATTAGGGAAAGCACCAGGTCCGGATGGAATAATGGCAAAGTTCTACAGAATGATGGCTAAGGAATTGGCACCTTTTTTAAGAGAGGTAATGAATGAAATTTTGCAAGGCCAAAGGATTCCTGACTCATGGAACGAAGCCAATATATCGTTGATTCCGAAAGATGGACAAGATTTGACCAATGTTAAAAACTATCGGCCAATTTCGTTGTTGAACAATGACTACAAGATTTTTGCAAAAATTTTGGCGGAAAGGTTAAAGGGATGGCTGTTGGAATTTATTGCAGAAGAACAGGCTGGATTTCTACCTAATAGACAAATTAAGGATAATTTAAGGACAGTAATAAATGCTATTGAATACTATGATAAGCATTGTGATAGGGAAGTTGGTTTCTTTTTCGTGGACGTGGAAAAAGCATTTGACAACCTGAATTGGAACTTTATGTTTGCCACTATGGAAAAGCTGCAAATGGGAGAAAAGTTCATACAAGCAGTTAAAGAAATTTATAAAGACCAGTGTGCAGCGATTGTAGTGAATGATGATTTAACTAAAAAATTGAAAATAAGTAAAGGTACAAGACAGGGCTGCCCATTGTCTCCATTGTTGTTTATTCTGATTTTGGAAATATTGTTGATTCAAATACGAGAGGACGATACAATTCGAGGCATAAAAATAAAGGAATTTTCCTACAAAGTCAGAGCATTTGCGGAGGATGTAATGTTAATAGTCAAAGATCCAATATGCAATATGCCAAAAATAATAGATAAAATAAAGGAATTTGGAGACCTGGCTGGATTTTATGTGAATAAAAAGAAGTCGAAGATATTGTGCAAGAATATGACAAAGCAAAAACAGCAAGAACTAATGGAGATAACGGATTGTGAGGTAACTAACAAAGTGAAATATCTAGGCATTGAGCTGACTGCGAAAAATATAGACTTATTCAAAAATAATTATGAGAAACTGTGGCTACAAATAGAAAGAGACTTGATAAAATGGAACAAATTAAACTTGTCATGGTTGGGAAGAATAGCAGCAGTGAAGATGAATGTGTTACCACGTGTGATGTTTTTGCTGCAAACAATTCCAATTATCCGAGACTTCAAACAATTTGATAAATGGCAAAGGAAAATCTCAGATTTTGTGTGGGCAGGCAAGAAACCCCGTGTGAAAATGAAAGTATTACAAGATTCGAAAGAAAGAGGTGGACTGCAACTGCCAAATATAAGATTATATTTTGAAGCAATCTGTTTGGTCTGGTTAAAAGATTGGATAATGTTAAAAGATCGTAAACTGCTGGCTCTGGAGGGGCATAAAAAATTGTTTGGATGGCATGCCTATTTGTGGTACGATAAAGTAAAAGCGGACTCTATGTTTTTGGATCACTACATTAGAAGAAGCCTTTTCACAATCTGGAAGAAATATAAGGACTATATGGAAGATGGTATCCCCTCATGGGTGGTACCATATGAAGTAATAGATCCGAGAGCTATTTATAATGAACAACAATGTTTAACTTACAAAGAGATAATATTAATGGAACATAAAATGTTAAAAATAAAAACGGAAGAAGAGTTATCTCCCCATTATGGATGGTTTCAATATAGACAAATCAGAGATCTTTACAACTTGGACTGTTTAAAAGGAGGAATAAGACTGAAAAATTCGGAACTAGAAGAAGTGATTTTACAAGAAAGTAAAAAAGAAATTTCAAAAATTTATAAAATACTTCTAAAATGGCACACGGAAGATGAAACAGTTAAAGTCCAGATGGTGAAATGGGCAATAAACTTTCATAAAGAAATAACAATCGAATCCTGGGAGCATTTGTGGAAAAATACACTGAAGATTTCAACTTGTACCAATATTAAAGGGAATGTATATAAAATGAGGTGAAATTAACAATTCATGTTTTATCTCCTGGCCATGTTTTTCTGCAAAGGCCAGCAGAAGGAGCTTCTAAGTAATAAGACAGCTTCTAAGTAGCTTCTAAGTAGAAAGTAGCTTCTAAGTAGCTTCTAAGTAGAAAACAGGACTTTTTTTATAACAGTGTATCCCAAGGCTCCTTGCAGTCCTCTTTGAAGAAAACATGGCCTGAGGATCCAGTAACATGCCATCTCTATTCAGCAACTTTCCCTTTTCTCTTCTGGATCAAAACATCTGTTGCTGGATTTAACCCTCTTCCCAAACTCTGATCATTGCATAGCTAGCCAGTTACTCTCAAATATTTGTCTGTAAAGAACACAAATACAAATAAGACATTGAACTACAGCAGTGAATAACAATTACATCTCTACAATTATGTAACACAAGAGAAAAAAATCATTTTTTTTGTTCTTTCTACCCACTCACTGCATATTATTTGCCCCCTCAGTCGGAATGAAGAGGCAGACCCAAGTGTTGGGATTAAAGGACAACTTTATTAATTCATAACAACATATTTGTCAACATGGCAAGGGCCTAACTAGCGGTATAGGTCAGGCCCTGGGGTCACTCTTGGACCTCCACCCTGACCTGTATGGGCAACAGCCCCAGGTGCGAGCTATCTATGGTATGGCTGGGGCCCAGCCAGCCTGGCTAAGTGGTTAACCCCCTTAAAGCTACCCCACCTGGCTGTACAGCTGCAGGGGAGGACTGGCTTGTCCAGAGGTTCCCCACCAGGGCATCTGACCTCGCGACTGGGCCATACAGCAGGCAGCCGCTCCTGACAGACCCCGCTCCCCACCAATGGGGATATGCCAAGGGTGGTCACTGGTCTGCTCAATTTCCCCAACTCCCAACCTGCCAATGCTAAGGCCAAGCCTCTGCTTAGGCCATAGCACCCCACAGGTGGCGTAAAGCCACCAAGCCCTTGCCGTATCTCCTCCAAATGTTGTTACTTCCGTCCTCTCACTAGAGGTCAGCAATGCAGCCCAGCTTTGCAGATGGTGGGAGAGGCAGTTCCCCATTCAAAAAACTATAAGCGGAGACTAGGCCCTCCACTCGGCCCATCAACACTTCCCATTTCCTCACATAACATGTGTGGGAGCCTAGGAAAAACACCAACTGGGGGCCAAGCTTCATGCACACACCCGGCAGGGAAGCCTTGGGCCCAGCAACTACCATGTCCCGCCTACAGGCAGGTAAACATGCACACCCAGGCACGCAGGCCATCGACCCAAAACAAAATGACTCCAAGCCTCTTGCACACACCCGGTAGGGAGGCCTTGGATCTCAGAGCCCCACGGCACAGGCTGTTGGCCCAAAACAAAGCAATCTCCAAGCTTCTTACGCACACCCAGTGGGGAATCCTTGGAACTTACGAACCCTTGTCCTGCAACACAGCAAGAACACAGGCACCAAACCTGCAATGAAACAAAACATTCTGCCAGTCCAGCTCTCCAGCTGCCCCTAGGAAAAAAACACAACAATTAATATCCAAACTAGGCAACTTAACCGAAACCGTACCGGCCACTCATTGTGCAGAAGGCCTTTTACCCATCAGCTGCTGAGAAGATCCATCACCATCAGTCCCACACCTCTTGCCTTGCCCTGTCCACTTGCATGGCGTAAAGGCACGAGGGCCCGCACAAACAGGGCAAGCATGCCAGAACTTACGAGGTTCCCTAGAGCAAACCCCCTGAGACGCAAACTCCCAAAAGAGCATGCGTGCCAGGGTGGCCTGATCCCCAGAAGGGCACACGCTGGCCAGCGTGGAAGACCGCTGGACCAGGTGACCACTATCAGACTGGTCACCTGCATTGGATTTGGCCAGAGACATCAGTTGCAGCCAAAGATGCTAATGCACTTGGTCCCAAGGCAAGGAAGGATTAAGAGCGGCCCGCATGTGGAACTCTTCGTCATATTGCAGCCAAGTGAAGTCCGTATACCCCCTGTATATGATGTCCATATACTAAAACAGGGGTGCTGCCCTCCAAGGCTGGGCATGTGCTATGACTCCAGCAAAGTCAGGCAACCAATTGGCCCAAGTCCTATCCACCTTATGGCGCAATTGTGTGTGTGTGTGTGTGTGTGTGTGTGTGTGTAGTTTTTCAGATAAGCCATCCAGCTCCTGGGAAGTCAGCACTCTTATCTGGGATGACTCACCACAGCGGCCTTAGGATGGTTCCTTCCTATTCTCCCACTGACTGTACCCAGCTGGTTGGGCACCAAGGGTGGGGGGCTTGCAGGGAGGGACGGGAACTATGTAGCAAACATTCCATACGACATTCTCAACAAGAGTTCTGTGTACAGCCAGACGCTTTTAATTGCTTCTATGCAGGGCTTTTTTTCTGGGAAAAGAGGTGGTGGAACTCAGTGGGTTGCCCTCAGAGAAAATGGTCACATGGCTGGTGGCCCCACCCCCTGATCTCCAGACAGAGGGGAGTTGAGATTGCCCTCCGCGCCGCATGGTGCGGAGGGCAATCTCAACTCCCCTCTGTCTGGAGATCAGGGGGCAGGGCCACCAGCCATGTGATCATTTTCAAGAGGTTCCGGAACTCTGTTCCACTGCGTTCCTGCTGAAAAAAAGCCCTGCTTCTATGTAACCTATGGACATATATACTCTTTAGTTATGATTTCTCAATAAAAAACCTTGACTCAAGAGAGCTTGGATTTCTTGCTGCAAGGGGGGAGTCAGCTTCAACGTATCCTGTTTTCCATAGACTGACATCTGCTGTGTGGGCTAAACAAGAGAAAAGATAGACTTGGAGACCCACCAGTATTCAAAAGCTATGCATGTGTATTGCTATCAAGTTGCCAGCAAACGTTGGCAGCAGAAAACAAAGCACAAGGTCAGGGTTTCATCAGCTGGAGTTAAAATTTAGGCTAGCATTATCTTAGACCAATTTCATCCCCTCAAATGATCTTTTTAAACAGTAGGCATAGTACCAGGTCCATAACCCAGCAAAGAAAACCACTTTTTAAAAGTGAGCATATCAGGCAGCAATTGATGGATTCTAGATTTCATAATCTCATGGACTGGTTGGTTGGCTGGTTGGTTGGTTTGAGCTACCATTCTTTGGTGACATCCTTGGCTCATGTTTTAGACATCAAGGAAAAAAGCAGACAATGGAGGAGAAGAGAATTAACTTCAGAGGACAGATTCTTCCCCTTCACAATCCAAAAGACTGGGAGAAGGGAATGAATATGGAAAAGACCCCACAATAACATTCAAGTGTGCTCTGGATGTTCATCCAAATGACAACTGCTGAAAATAAAACATGCAGCCTTGAATATACATATAGTTTAGGCCTGAGATTCCTGGTCCAGAAAGCAAGATACACTGAGAAGTTGTTTCTGAATGCAGCGCTCACAATTTGGATCAACCAAGAAAGCATGGGTGAAGATTGTACTTTCTCACTTGCATTAATTTTGAAATTTTCCCAAACCTGAATCCAAGATACAGTTGCCAACTCCAATTTGTGAAATTCCTGGAAATTTGAAGGCAGAGCCTGGAGAAGATAGAGTTTGGAGAGGGGAAGCAGCTCAACAGGAATGGGATGCCATAAACTCTATCCTCCAAAGCTGCCATTTTTTTCTAGAAGAACTGATCTTTGTAGTCTGGAGATCAGCTGAAATCCCAGGATACCTCCATGTGTTTAAATTTCAAACCAACTGTTCAATGCATCTATTTTAAGCTCCTCTGGAGCAATTATCCTGAGGTGTTGAACAAATGTAGAAATTCAGAAAATTCTCTCATCATGGATGAGCCTCTTAGCTGATTCCCCTTCCTTTCTATTTTTCATAATCCAAAGTAAAAAAAATATATTTTTCAAAGGATTGACAAACTGTGCAAATATTAATCAATCTGAAGAGAAAAGCTTTTCTGTAAACATGCATGCTAGCAACCCATCATGAACAAAAATATTCCTTTCTGCCAGACATAATTACATGGTTCTTATACATTAAAATGCTGCTGATTGCAAGACCTTTATTTATACCCTTTAGTTACAAAGCATGTAGCTGCACTTCCTGTACAAATAGGTTCAAATCACATGCCAATGTTCGCAAATTGGATCTCTCGTCTCTCACAGTTTTGATCTGATTTTGTTGGAGTAATCTGGAGCTGGTAAACCACAAAAATAGCTGGATTCAGCCTAAGACTTCACAGAGTTAGTTGCTAAACCCAGGCACACTGTTTTTCTTTTCATGCTTTTTTGTGAAAAGCTTACCTGATTCCTCTATCAGGTGAATTATATTACCATCTCCTGAAGCTATTTTCAGAAGCATTTTTTATCAGAACCATTCCAGTTGCTCTAATTAACTGAAATGAATATTTAAAGGTTATAATTGCTGGACTCTGGCATTCTGAGAAATAATAATTACGTGTCTGATTGAAAAACTGAAATGTGGTGTTGCATGCATATAGCTTTCTTTCTTTTTTTTTAAAAAAAGGCACAGCTCCGCTTACATCCCCATTCATTTGAACAATGTTATGTTTAAGTTGATGATATGGGCAGCCTTTTAATCAATCAGGTCCTTAAGGCACCTAAAAATAATGTTTTGTTCTTTTGTTAAGGAAAAGAAAAGCCCTGAAAGAAAGAGAAAAAAGAAAAGCCTCTTCCACTTTGAGAAATGTGAGATGGATTTTAGAATTAAAGCAAAGATTCATGAAAGCAATCTCCAAAGTTCACAATTCAGTCCCAGGCAAGGATCAGATCTAAGATGAATTCACTGGTGGCTAAAGAAATTAAAGGAAAACTTGTTTCTAAATCCTACGGCTTCTTTTGAATGGGACACGTACAGCTTCTGTAGGGTATGGAAAGTAGGGGTTCCAGTCTGGTTTTTTGGATACTGTACACATGACACCTTAAACATCCCTGATCTTTAGTGTTACAGACACTTTGAGAATACAGCATGAAAAATTTCTAACAGAAAAACAAAAGAAACCCCAGTCACTCTGCAAAGCTTTGCAGATGCATAATGAGACTATTTAGCATAGGCTTCTGTTCTTTATTTCACATCAACTTCATGTATCTTCTACCATCCAGTTAGGCCAAACTTCAGAGTTAATTTATAGCTAAACCATTTCAGCTTATTTACCATCTCTGATAGTTATTTTTAAAAATTCCATTTTAGATATCTCAAATAAAATATCACTCATCATATTGAGGCATACAATTCTTCCAGTTGTGTGGCAAATCAAAACTCTATATCTCACTGACTCCCTTTTTTCTGGAACCCACCTGTTAGCTCTTCCCGTGGGGCACAGATCTTCAATGTAAAATAAAAGTCAAAACTCTTTTTGGGCCCCAGGATGTCAACCCACTTGAGAGTGTGGCACAGCTGTCATCTGATCATCGGGAACTGGCATACATCAAATTTCAGCTGGTAGAAAGCAAGGGCTATGAACAGTTGGTCTCAATTTCAGAATGCTCAAAAGATCACCTTTGCAGATGTGACATCCCTGAATACTAGAAGCTTGGCAACTGCTCATATCAGCAGTTCATCATCACCACTTCAGATTTCTTTAAAGAGGATGTAACTTTCAATTTATGAAAGAGGATTTGTTTTCCTGATCTTAGTTTATATCATCAGGCATATTAACTTGACCAAATTATTGGGATTGCTCCTTATGACGCCTCCTTCCCCCTTTGTTTTAATCAACTTAAATGGCACATCTGGCATTTTGAAATTCACTAATAACAAAATATTTTATTGAACATAGATGGGAAAGGTCAGGTGAAATCAGAAGCTGAACATTTCTGATGTAACTCAATATAGATAACTCTGAGGTAAAATCGGTACATGCATAGGCTAATGTTTCAGGCTAATGAGAGTTTCTTAAGCTATTCACAGTTACTTAAATCTTTATATTGAGAGGCTTCTGTTCCAGTGTTTACCCAAACACTCTACTACAATTTCTTTGAGTATTCTCTTACTCTTATTGGTTTACAGAAGGCTGGTACTCTCTTTCCAGTACCCAAGCCCCTTCTCTTGAAATACAAGTACTTGTCTTGAGTTTTTAACTGACCCTTAAGGTCTCCAAAGGCAGTTTCTAACCTCACCAGACAAGGGATCTCTTCTCTCTTGAGAACTCCCTGTTTGACTGGGTAGGGAAATTCTCCTCTCACTAGACATCTATCCCCTTTCTTTGGCCTGAAAGTCAGTCTTTGCTTCCTTCCCAAAATTCTTTATGAACTTTCGCCCAGTTCTCCAGTCAGTGTTAAACTGCTCTCAGTCAGGAATGAATTCCAAATAGGCTTGCCATTCCCCCACCAGGGGTACAAAAAAAGCTCTCTCATGGATGCTATTAAGCAACAGTGAAATGATTTACTCTCATTTAAAGTGCTCAGTGCTCAACGTGCAAATTCCAAAGAACTGCTACAGCCAGGGGCTGGGGATCCCCTGCTTCCACCTCCCCTCTCCCCGCCCTCACTTACCTGGCCATTGAGAGGCATGCTCCCTGGGGGCACCCCCCCATGGTGTGGCATGCCTCCGGCAGCACACTCCCATGCCCCGCAGCAGCATGCTTCTGTACCCCACAGCAGCACTCTCCCACACCCTGCAGCGGGCCCATTTCGGCCAAATCGGGCCCCACGGGGGGACAATTCAGTCCTTGGGTGAGCGTGGGAGCACTCCTGGGCCACCCTTTGACCCATATGATGATGTCATTTCCCAGAAGTGGCATCATCATGCCAGCTGGGAGCATGCTGTGCACGCATGAGGATGAAAATAGGAAGTAGGAGCCAGAGTCACAATCTCCTGCTGGGAGAGTGATGGGGCCTGACAACCCTAATTCCAAAGCTGTCAGTACTCAACTCTTCTCAGAGAGGGCTGAAATCAGACTCTCCTCTCCTCAGCATCCAGTTCAGAAGTCTTTCTTTTCCAGCTGATGCTATCTAGTCAGATTCCTTGGCCAGTCACTCAAAGCTCTCTGTTTCAGAAAATAATTAGCCCTTCAACTGCTTGTACAGCACTTCTAAGTTTTTAAAGACAGTCCGTCACATTCCTCTCATTGGATTATCCATCATGGGCTTTCTTGGAGGCTTCTTTTTTGGATCTACTCCTTAATAACAACAACAACATTTGATTTATATACTGCCTTTCGGGACAACTTAATGGTTTACAAAGTATGTCATCATTATCCCCACAACAAATACCCTGTGAGGTGGGTGGGGCTGAGAGAGCTCCTAGAAGCTGTGACTGACCCAAGGTTACCCAGCTGGCTTCAAGCGGAGGAGTGAGGAATCAAACACAGTTCTCCAGATGAGAGTCTCGCGCTCTTAACCATTATACCAAACTTGTTCATGGAATGTATTAGGGTCTACTTATATTAAAATAGATCTTGTTCCTCCTTCAGGAAATTCTTTTTAAGGAAGGCTTGGACAAGCTGGAGGATTTTTACTCTACATTAATAGGCTATGATGATGATTTTTAGTCAATTTCTCAGCTGAAGTCTAGATATGATTTGTGAACTCTTGTTAAATGGCAATATTTACAATTGCAACATTTGTTTGTCTTTGGGTTTGGGATTCAGATTTTTGACTGGAATTGGGCCCAATCTGGAAAGATTTGGAATTTCCGAACCAGCCTCAGCATTGCTGAAGTGATTCGGAAATGCCTAAGCAAAACTTATCTAAGTGCTTCAGAACACTTTGGTAAGCTTCAGATGGCATTGCAGCAATCCGTCTCTTGCTGACTGTTCCTGAAAACTTGCAGGAAGGAAGTGCTGCATGCAAGTTCCTGCCCTTTTTTCACATGATGAGAGGGGTGAGTAAGAGGCAGAAGGGGAGGAGGGAGGGGGATCAGGGAAGGGAGGAGAGACTCAGAGACTGTCCAATCCCTGCAGCCACTCTCCTTCCCTGGGGATTCTCTCTAGAAGGAGAGTGCCTTTTTGGAAATGCTGCAGGGATTTAAATTGGAGGCTTGCCTTTTAGCCAGCCTCCATTTTGCCCAGGCCTGGAGACATGTGACTGATGCCTGCTTCCTGCTGGCTTGCCTCTGTCTCTGTGGTTTGGGCTGTAACTTGGCTGGCCTGCCTGGGACTTTCTGCTGGACCTGCTGTGCTGACTTCTGGACCCACAACTGGTAGGAGAGTCACTAGAGTTTTTTCTCTTTGCGGGGGAGGTAGATTGGGCACCTTCTTTGGAGGGATATAACATGCCCCCCCCCCCCCAAACTTTCTGGAACTTGGGAAGTTTTGAGAAGACAGGTAGGAGTAGGCCCCTGCAAAATTGGTGCATTTTGCTTTCAAAATGCCATCCCTAGCCACCTAGAATGCCCTCCCCCCCCCCAAGTTTTCCCTATAGGGAATAATGGGGATTGGAGGTGGATGGGGCACCTTCTTTGGGAAGCCATTGGGGGCCTCCTGAAGTCCAATTTTTCTGAAACTTGTGTGGTCTTGAGAAGAGAGTTAGGAGTAGGCCTCTGGCAACTTTGGTGTTATTAGGTAAGAAATTGCCCCCCCCAAGCCCCTGGTTATCTGGGAATGGTATTTCCCATGGGAAACAATGTCTGAATTTTAACTAATAATCCCAAAGCAGTTTCAATACCCAAAGCATTCTGATTTTCCCAAAGTTTTTTCCTGCTTCAATAAACCTGAAGCAGGAAACCCAAATCTTTTTTCAGTGCACACCACTAATGTTGTCTGTACAGGGGCAATGCATGTGCTTTTGCATGTGCTTCAGCACATGTAAACCAGAACCCTAGAAAACCCAGTGGTTGGTTTGAACATAGGTGTATACAAAATATTTGTGTTCAAATAATGTAGTGGCTGTGCATATCAAGAAGATATATGTGCAGTTTCTGGCCTCCTGGTACACATGGATGTGCCAACTAAAAGGGGCTAAATCTTATATACCAAAAGCCAAGTGGCCTTGATCCGTGGATTGGCACCATGAACGGACAAGACAGATATCGTACAAGATAGACACATTTGAAAAATGCTCCAGGTTTGCAGAAAAATCTGAAATTAAGAAAAAGATAACTGTGTTTTTTTTTAAAAAAAACCCTCTAAATAATAAAATGAGTGCCTGTATCTTTAAACAGATGCCCTCAGTGGCTGTTGCTACGCAACCATAACAATTTAGCCAAGCTTTGTTTCTGTCACTAAAAGGCAAGGGAAGGGGCAGGGCCCTATCCAGGGCTGTTTTGGCCTTTGAGGGAGGATTCATTGGGGCAGCCCAGAAGCAACCACAACAGACAAAGAAGAGAAGGAAGCAGGAAAAGGAGAAGCAGCTATGGAGAGTCAGGGAAGGGAAAGAGGATGTGCTGGAAGGGAAAATTACATGCCCCCTGCAAGTCCTTGCTGGTCCCTCACTCATACAAATATGAACCTAGACTATTGAGAAAAAAAATATGCATAGGAGGCTAGCTATGCACTCAATGTAATCCCCTCTGGCATAGGTTTTAATTTGGGTGGGCGTAAATATATTTCATATCTATATTCTTATTAATCTAGTGTCTATGAGATAACAATTGTTGGAAGATCAACCAGGAACTTCATGGTCTAAAAATTAAATTAGCTAAGTGAGATATCCTATGTGCACTAAAGTATCAGAAACCTTTTTAGGAACTGGGAAGATAATACTGCTTGTTGTAATTAGCAGGTAGTATGGAGTAGATATGGGCATGATCTGAATTACGATTTCAAAAACCCGATTTTGGCATCTGCGCCATCATGACTCAGCTAATCGGTTCTGTCCATGGCAACTGATCCAGCAGTCGGGGGTTTGCTTGTTCGGGACTTGATCAGATATATCGGTTTCTGTTCGGAATTGCAGACACTTTGGTGCCACTAATTTATTCCCGGGGCAATGGAGCTAGGGAAAAGAGCTGTGTTTGCCCTCCTTCTGTCGCCCTCGAAACACGAATGGAAGCCCAGCTTTCCTTGATTAGCAGGCTTCCTTCCAACCACGGAGCAGCAACCCAGGGGAGGGAGGGGGAAGGGGGTGTTCTGAAGCCATGGGCACAAAGGAAAGGCAAAAGGCAGCATGGGAGGCTGGGAGGCCGCCCGCGCCATTCGTATTTCCCCAGGACAAGGGGCGTGTGGGCAAGCCAGCCACCCCTTGTCCTGGGGAAAGGCAAAAGGCAGTGTGGGTGGCTGGGGGGCCACCCACACCATTCGTCTTTCCCCAGGACAAGGGGCAAGCGGGCAAGCCAGCTACCCCTTGTCCTGGGGAAAGGCAAAAGGCAGTGCGGGTGGCTGGGAGGCTGCCTGCACCATTTGCCTTTCCCCAGGACAAGGGGCACACGGGCAAGCCAGCCGCCCCTTGTCTTGCGGGGCAGGTGAATGGCACGGGCAGCCGCCGAGCCACTCGCGCTGCCACCAGCTCCGCAGTGCACCGGGACAGCCAGCTTGCTGCATGGGCAGGGGGGGGCGACCCAGGAGCGCGTGAGTGCGTGCAAGAGCCTGACTACGGTCGCCCTGGGCGCTGGCAACTGTAGATCCGGCCCTGGGAATGTCCCCTCCCTGAGGGGAGGTAGCTCGTTGCTGGGTTAAAAACTCCCCCCCTCTACTCTAAGTGTGTGTGTGTGTGTGTGTGTGTCTGTGTGTGTGTGTGTGTGTGTGAATGTCCCCTCCCTCCCTGAAGGGAGGCGGCTCATCGCCGCCTCTCCCTGCCTGCCGGGCCTGGTGGCCGCTGCCACCAACCACCATTCCTATATCGCTGGAAACAGCGGGGCGCCCTCCTGCTTTGGCCTTCCTGATTCCAGACCGGAAAAAGGACTTGATCGGTTAGAATCGGTGGCCTGGGTTCGGCAGCGGCCCGGATCCACAAACAGCTTAATCGGTATTTTTGGGGGGATCTCTAGTATGGAGTCTCTGGATTAGCTAGGCCTGATAAGAGCCTGGTATTGTGCTCTTGCCTGACCAACAGTGCTTGTATTTGCATCCTGCTTTCAGTTCCAGGAGCCATGGGACTTTCAGGAGGGTGAAGTGGAACATATGCACTCTAGACCTGGAGTTGGGCATGGCTGCTCAGGAGTTCACTCCAACGCCTGCATAAAGAGATTACAAGGGAAAGCCTTATTGATTGCTGACAGAGAACATTTAGAATGCCAATTTCAGTATTCAGTCACAATTATATTAATCACAATTATATGATGTTTATACAATTATATCAATATCACATTCTAATTAGAACTGTATCTAATTATCTGTGACACTTTACTTTGAATTATTCTTTATAGAACTTAAAAACAAAAATCTATAAAGACATTTTTATATAGGTTAGTCAACCATTTCTTGATTCACAAGAGATTTTAGATACTTAATAATTTTTTAAAAAATGATTTTGATTTAATTACTGCCCTTTGAAATAGTTTTCCTGCCTTGAAACCAACAAGACTGTTAAATGGGTTTTAATTGTTCCAAAAGCAAGCACTTCTTTCAGTAATTAACATGTCTCTGTAATTATGGGTACTGAGGGGTTTCAGCATTTAACTGGAAAGTGCAAATGTTGAAAGTCAAGATATCTCAGTGGGAGAAAGACATTAATGTTATGTATCGGATGGAAAACTTCATCCTTCATAATTTTTTAATTGATTTTTTATTTTGCTTTCTTTCTCTCAAAACACACACACACACACACACACTGTGGAAGCATTAATACAATCAGCATAAAATGAGTTGGGATTTGAAATTTCACATACAGTCCCTCTCATGATTTCAATCTTTTCCATCAACTCGATGAAAAGTCCTAATTGGGAACACAGCTACTTCATCTTGAAAGCTGGTCTATGGAGTCTCACATGATTCTGTTCTTTCAACATTATTAAATCTTTTCCCAGTGTTATTTGATTAATACCAGAGCCCCTTCAATAAGATCATGCACATTTTTTGGTGCTAAGTGTCATAATATTCTAACAATACTTAGAACTCTAACAAGGCTTCCAGATGCTACAATCTCTCTCGTAAGTCAATGTCTATCTGTCATAGCCAAGTGCACAATAAGCATGCTGAAACTGAATATACAAAATATGGAGGTGGCAATATGAATAATTTTCTCCTGTTCAAGTGTGTACACAGCATAAGGGAACTCAGAGCCAAGCTACAAGTGACATCTTACACAGGTTGGACACTTGTCAGCTTCCCTCAAGTTTTGATGGGAAATGTAGGCATCCTGGTTTTACAGCTTGGATCTCCATTACAGCTGCAAGACCAGCTTGCCTAAATTTCCCATCAAAACTTGAGGGAAGCTGACAAGTGTCCAACCTGTGTCAGGCGTCACTTGTAGCTTGGCTCTCATTGATCAAATTTTATTGCTTTAGGAACAGATTAATGTGGTAGCAAGGAGTGCCTTTGTTGTATCTGAAGGTCCTACTAACAAGTTCTGAAGTGGACACACCTGAGACATAACTTCCTTATGAGGCAGGCAAGTCGTTTTTTGGCTGCTTGCCTTGTCCTGATCGAATACACACAGGAATACCTACAGCCCCTTGGAGGCTTAAAATGGAACACAAACACCTTTTCCCATATTTATTTATTTGATTTTTATTCCACTTCTAATAGATTAAGAGCGCAAAGTGGTTCAGATCGGTAAACAAATTACATCAGTTAAAATCAATACAAAACATATATCCAATAAAATTGCAGTAAAACACAGCATTATTGTTTGTAAATGGTAATTGTGTGGGGCCAGATACTCCATAGATTGTCTGTATTTTTCTACTCAGATGAAATATTAGTGGGAAGGGGATATCAGGTCAGGAGAAGGGTATAGAGGAATGATTAAGGCTCTTCCTGTAATATATTCCCTTTCTGATTTGGGTTCCTGTGTGACTGCTAATATTCTAGAACTTCAAAGATGGAATTTCTAGTATTTCATTTAGTTTGGTCCTTGCTTTCTTCATTTGACCAGATAGAATTTGCCTTCATGAATGGGCATTCTCTTTACCTATTTCTACACTACTTAGATACCAGAGAAACAGCTGTTTTTATCTGCTGTATCATCTGACAAAGAGAACTTGAGCCTATAAAAGCTTATACCACAATTCATTTAAGGTTCTACTTCTACCACAAGAATAGTAGAGAGATTCCCCTCCACACATACACACACTTATACTATTCCTGTTTTAATGTCCTACTGGTGATGATCTCCTTACCTGGGATGCAGTTTAATACCCTCACTTTAATACCGTGACAGTTGCCCTCTGATAGGGTTTACCTTATATAGAATTGTAGGAAAGAAACTGGAAAGAAAACTCTTTGGAATCCTGTGCGCAGATGGTGTATTTATGCTGTGCAGACAAACAAAAATAATGCAAGCATGCCTTGTATGCCTGCTAAATTTTGGTTCTCCCTGCTCCCCACAACAGCTATTTGCACAGACCATGAAACTTGCCTCTGTACATAAACTGGCATCTCCAGATGAGGGTAAGAGATGGTAAATTCTTGTTGCTAAAACCTTGCTGATTTTGGGCTCTCTATCGCTCTCAGTTTAATACACAGAAACAGTCTTTTATAGGTAACAAAAAGAAAAGAAGAAAAATCAATGATCATTTGGAGGTATCTAAGCTGTAATTTTCTCTAAGCCTGATTAGTGAGAATCAACAACAGTTCAAAGGAAAAATGTGACTTCCGGTTTGGGATTCATGGAGGTCTAACGCAGCTCCATTTGTGGAGCTGACCGGATTGCCGTTTTAACCGGCCGGAGGGGTGAAAATAACCCGCGGCCGACTGCTCTCAGGCGGGGAGCAGGCAAAGAACGCTCAAGACCCTAGGGTGAGTTAGATCTCGGACGAGGGGGGGCTCTACACAAGGAGTCTCCCCCCCGATCCTTGAGGTCCCACCTTGCGACGGGTCGGCTATAATCTCTGCGGCAATTTTGGGGCCAATTCGGCTGGCATAAGACCTACATACCCAAGCTTCGATCGGGGAGGGAAGTCGAGAGGAGAATTTAAGATCGAAACAGCGATTACAACCCGAGAAAGCTGGAGAGAAGGTAAAGATCGCTATCTCTTGAAACGGGACAGATTGACAAAAACAGAGAGGAAAGAAAGTAGACTTTTAAACTGCAACAGACTAGCGAAAAGGAGGTGAAGACTCGGCGGGAGTTGTATTTTAAAAGAGACTAAGTTTAAAGAAGTTATTACAAAAATCGGACTATTGTTTTGAATACCTGTGGTTTTGGAGCTGTGGGAAAAAGACACCATCGCGAGACCTGCTGTGGGAAGACGGGAGACAGGAAGTGCGTAACAACAATAGAGTGGCTGGAGGGAAGCGGCCCTTGCCAAAGGACAGGAAGTGGGGAATCGCCATCTTTGAAAGTGGAAGGGTCGTGGCTTCAGCGGAAGAGGAAGTAGGCCATCTTGGATTATAATAACATAGAGAAACCATAGAGAAAAGACGCCCGACATTTTGGATATAAAAAATTAATTTTGGCAAAGATTGGGACATTTAAAAAAAAGGAAAACGTTCAATTATACGCCACGGAGCTGAGGAAGAGAGCAGATTCGTGGGAGCGAGCTAAAGCAAGCCCCACGATGTCGAAAAAAGAGTGGCAATCGGCAATAGAAAACTTGGACAAAAAACTTATAGACATGATGAAAGAACTTAAGGATACGAAATTGGAGCTTATTAAAGAGGTCAAGGAAGTTACACAGACAGTAAAGTCGGAGCTGTCAGAAGTGAAAAAAGGTGTGGAAACGATTAGCAGTGAATTACAAGGAACGCAGCAGAGAGTTAAAACAGTAGAAGACGCGATGGAGAATTTAATAGATACGCAACAAACAGAGATGAGGCTGGTGAAGGGGAGGATGTCAGTTGCAGAAACTAAACACATGGAGAAGCAGCTTCGTTTTCGTGGTCTGCCAGAAGTGGAAGGGAAGTCAGCGCAAGAACAGATGACTGAGGTGTTGGCTGATTACCTGGGGAAGGAGGAGGAGGAAATTGTGGCTATCCTAGATGTGGCGTATCGTGTGAACTCGAGAATTGCAACCCAGAGGAAACTACCAAGGGATGTGATTGTGCAGTTTACAACTAGAAATATGAAAGAGAGGATTGTGACCAAACAATTTCAAGATCCATTGGAGATTGATGGCAAGACGATTATTATAATGAAGGAACTGCCCAGATCAGTGTTATTGGACAGGAAAAAATATAGAGTGCTAATTCAGACTTTGAAGGACATGAATATCAGATACAGATGGGAGTTACCGGAAGGAGTGTCCTTTGAGTTTGGAGGGGCAAAAAAACGTATCAGATCTGAGCGGGAGATGGAGAGATTTATCAAGGACAATGAAAAAGACTTACCAACAAAACCATGAATATGGAGTGTAAAGTATTATCTTGGAATATAAATGGACTAAACTCACCGAATAAGAGAAAAAATATTTTTCATTGGCTACTAAAACAAAAATGTGATATTGTTTGTTTGCAGGAGACCCACATTAGAAAACAGGATGTAAAATATTTAAAATCTGGAAAATTGGGCAAAGAATTTGTAGCGGCTTCCAACAAGAAAAAAAGAGGAGTGGTGTTGTATATAAAAGAGGAGCTGCAGCCAAAATTTGTTATGAGAGATGTGGAAGCTAGATTTGTAGCAGTGGAATGTAATTGGAATTTAAAGAGAGTGTTGGTAGTCGGACTTTATGCACCTAACGGTGCAAAGGAAAGCTTCTTTGAGGACTTAAGGAAGCACCTAGACGATCTTGTATATGACCAGATAATTCTTGCTGGAGATTTCAATGGAGTGACAGATTTGGAATTAGACAAAAAGACTACAAAAGCACAAAAGAAAAGAGGACTATTGCCAAAGCTTTTTTTTGAATTGATTCAACAAGAGACTCTCGAAGACGTATGGAGGAGAGAATATCCTAAAACCAAACAGTTTACTTTTTATTCTGCAAGGCATCTTACATTATCAAGAATTGATATGATCTGGGCCTCAAAGGACTTAGCGCTATGGACTAAGGAGGTAGAAATAATGCCGATGGTAGGCTCAGATCACAACCCAATTATGTGGAAATTTGGAAAAAGGAGAAAAAGGAAAGCCTGGAGAATAAATGAGGACCTGTTACAGGAAAGTGAGAATATGGAAACACTGAGAAGAGAGACTAAGTTTTTTATACAATACAACGTGAATAAAGAAGTACCAACCAGTAAAGTTTGGGACGCGTACAAGGCGGTTGTAAGGGGCATACTAATGGACTTAAATGGTAGAGCAAGGAAAAAGAAAGAGGAGAAAAGACAAGAGATTGAGGAGAAAATAAAGGCCAAAGAAGTACAGTTAAAAAAGAGACCAGGGAAAAAGAAAATACATCAGGAAATCAAAATTCTTCAAGAACAGTTAACAGCAATGAGTAACAAAGAATTGGAGTGGAACCTTAAAAGACTGAATCAAAAAGCTTTTGAGGGTGCTAATAAACCTGGGAAATATTTGGCATGGCAATTAAAGAAGAAAAGGGAAAAGAAAATAATAAATAAAATTTGTGAAGAAAACAAAACGTATTTGGAGCAGACTACCATTAGCAGAGCCTTTTATAAATTTTACGCTAAGCTGTATAATAAAAAAGAAGTAAACAAAGAATCAATAGCATCATATTTGGAGAAAACCAAACTTCCAGAGATCTCGGAAGCTTGGAGAAATAAGTTGAACAGTGAAGTAACTGATGAGGAAATAAATATGGCAATACAATCCGCAAATCTAGGAAAGGCGCCAGGGCCAGATGGACTTACGGCTAAATTTTATAAGACAATGGCCAATGAACTGGCACCATTCCTGAAAGAGGTGATGAACGGAGTTTTTAGGGATCAAAGAATTCCAGACACTTGGAGTGAAGCGAATATATCATTGATCCCAAAAGAGGGCCAAGATCTGACTAGCGTGAAAAATTATAGGCCTATATCACTACTCAATAATGACTATAAAATTTTTGCGAAGATATTGGCGGAGAGATTGAAGGGGTGGCTCTCGGAAGTCATAGAGGAGGAACAAGCAGGCTTTTTGCCAGACAGACAAATAAGAGACAACTTAAGGACAGTGATCAATGCTATTGAATATTACGACAAGCGTTGTGACAAAGAGGTTGGTTTCTTCTTTGTAGACGCTGAAAAAGCGTTTGACAATTTAAACTGGGATTTTATGTTTGCCACTATGGAAAAGCTACAACTGGGAGAAAGATTCGTCAGAGCAATCAAGGAAATCTATAGAGACCAGACTGCAGCAATTGTAGTGAATGATGAATTGACCAAAAAATTGACGATTAGTAAAGGAACAAGACAAGGTTGCCCGTTATCTCCATTGTTGTTCATTTTAGTATTGGAGATTCTGATGATACAAATTCGACAAGATGAGGAAATACGAGGAATAAAAATAAAGGACTACTCATATAAGGTCAGAGCATTTGCAGACGACATAATGTTAATTGTAGAAGACCCACTGGAGAACATGCCAAAAGTGATAGGCAAGATCAAGGAGTTTGGAGATTTGGCAGGTTTCTTCATTAACAAAAAGAAGTCAAAGATATTATGCAAAAACATGACTAAGCAGAAACAACAATTGTTAATGGAAACAACGGATTGTGAAGTAACTAGTAAGGTGAAATACTTGGGAGTTGAGCTGACTGCAAAAAATATAGATCTGTTCAAGAATAATTATGAAAAATTATGGACTCAGATAGAGAGAGACTTGATCAAATGGAATAGATTGAACCTGTCATGGTTGGGCAGGATTGCAGCAGTTAAGATGAATGTGTTACCAAGAGTAATGTTTCTGTTACAGACAATACCAATCATCAGAGACTCTAAACAATTTGAAAAATGGCAGAGGAAAATATCAGATTTTGTTTGGGCAGGCAAGAAGCCTCGAGTGAAAGTAAAAGTTTTACAAGATGCAAAGGAGAGAGGCGGAATGCAACTGCCCAATCTGAGACTTTACCATGATGCAATCTGCCTAGTTTGGCTAAAAGAGTGGATGACATTAAAGAATAAGAAACTATTAGCCCTAGAGGGATATAAAAAAATTTTTGGATGGCACGCATACTTATGGCATGACAAAGTAAAGGTCAACTCGATGTTCCTGCATCATTTTGTAAGGAGAAGTCTATTTACAATCTGGAAGAAGTATAGAACTTACTTACAAGAAGGAACCCCCTTGTGGGTGGTTCCATATGAGGTGATAGATCCGAGAGCTGTGGATAATGAACAACAATGTTTAACGTATAAAGAAATAACTAAGATTGAAGTATCTAAACTTAGAATAAAGACGCAAGAGGAACTATCACCTAACTATGATTGGTTTCAGTATAGACAGATTAGAGACTTATACAACTCAGACTTTGCAAAAGGGGGCATACGAACAGAGAACTCGGAACTAGAGCAGACCCTTCTTAAAGAAGACAAGAAAAGAATATCCAAGGTATACCAAGTATTGCTGAAATGGTATACTGAGGATGAGATAGTTAAAACACAGATGGTGAAATGGGCTATAAATTTCAATAAAGAAATAACAATGGAGGCATGGGAATACTTGTGGAAAACTACAATGAAGACAACGACATGTATTAATATTAAAGAGAACATTTTCAAAATGATCTATCGTTGGTACATGACACCAAAGAAGATTGCGCTAGGGAATTTGAATACTTCTAATAAATGCTGGAAATGTAAGAAACATGAGGGCTCCCTCTATCATATGTGGTGGTCGTGTGAGGTAGCTAGGCAGTTCTGGGGGGAAATAATAAGAGAAATGAGTGAAATTTTACAGTTTCAAATAAATAAGAACCCAGAACTCCTGCTGCTAAACTTGGGAATGGAGGGAATTCCAGCCCATCATAGGACGTTGATTTTTTATATGACTGCAGCAGCTAGACTTTTGTATGCGCAGAAATGGAAAGTACAAGAAGTACCAACTATTGAAGATTGGATCTACAAATTGCTGTATATGGCTGAAATGGACAAGATGACAAGAAAACTGAGAGATCTGGACTCAGGGCAGTTCAACACAGACTGGGAGAAGCTGAAACAATACCTGGAGAAGAAATGGGAGGTGGGAGGAAAACTGTGGCAGTTTGAGAACTACTGAAATATAATAAAAGTATAAAAGAGAGGGGTGACTTTACCGGGGGAGGAAGAGAAATGTGAATTTATAAGCAGTTAGATTAATTGATTGAGATATATATAGATATGTATAGGTCAACTGATAGAGAATAATTAATGATAAGGTTTAAACATGAGGATTGACTAACTAACAATATTTTCTTTCTTTGACAAGATTTATATGCACCAAACTGAATGTATAGAAGAGTTAAATTGATTGAGTATCTGAGGAGTTATATAGAATTACCATAAAAAGTTGAAATGAGTAATATATAGAGAACAAATCAAATTGTTTGATTTAAATGTGGGAAATTTTTATGGTTTATGATATATAGGTTTATATAGAATTATTCAAAACTGGAAAATGGGATAAATTGTTTATCTAAAGACGTATAGTTTGGGTGTATAATAATTAAAGGAGTTAATGATGCACTGCTTAATATAATGGAGAATGTATATCTGTTTTAGACAGAGGAATTTAATAGAAGTAAGGGAAAAGGGACAGAGGGTGGGAAAGCTGTTGGAAGTCAACAAAAGGGGGGGAAAGGGAGGGGGTTAGAAACGAAAAATTAGGGGAAAATTGATTGTAATGTAAAAATAAAAATGTTCTAACCCAATAAAAAATTTTTCAAAAAAAAAAAAAAACAGTTCAAAGGAAAAATGTGATTGTATTAAGCAGAACTGATAAAAAGTCCCATTAGGAAACAACACACTGTCCTATGCTTTCTTATAATGTCACTTTTTAAAGCAAAAATAAAAAGTCCTCTATTCTTTTCAGGCAGTTGAAAGCCAGAAACAGATAGCATCTGAAATTAGTGTGCTAATGGAAGAAAATGTATTACAAAGAAAAGACTGCCATCTATTGGAGACCCCAATTTTATTGATGAATTGTCTTAAGTTTCTTTCTGGAATGATCCCAGCTAAGCATACTGAGGTATGCTGCTCATATCATTTCCTTTACAAAAAAGTTTTACTGAAAAGTTTTTCTCTGTAATTATCCTGTTCCCTGCATTATTAGTATTTCATAGTTCTAGATAATCCTCCAATTTCTGTCACCACACAAAATATATATAGGGACATATTTTTATAATCATATCAAACAAGTATACATTACTGAAACAAAACAAAAATGCCATTGAGATTCTATCTTGTGTTCTTGTGCAAATCATACTGAGTTATTTTCATGAGCAACATCTGTCAGCAGATTGGTTTTCCCTGCTGTGGGGATGGAAAACATCCCAAATCTTAATGCATTACAGGGTCATTGCATTCTAATGCAAAGAAAGCTATTAAAATCCAGAGGTGTTTTGAGGAAAGAGTTGCTGTTGTAGAACAAATTTTGAGACTGAATGAAATATCAGTTGCTACTTTAAAGGGTTACATTTGATTTTTGTTGTTGTTGTTGTCGTATTTGTTGTTGAATACTCAGACCCACAGGTTATTATAGCTATCCTTTCTACAAACCTTGTCACAAAATGTGCTTGATTTTCAGTTTGCTCTTCCTCAAGATTTGAAGTCTGACTTCCAACAAACAGTTGGGTCGGAGAAGCACCTCCTGCAGTATGCTGAATGGGTCATTGATGGGCAAATGGCCATGTGAACTGTGCCACCTCTCAGCATACCATGTGGGATTACTCAGTCACTGTATGGACACATTTTGAGTTTATCCCTGTTTGGCTGAGGGAGATATTCTTTTTTGCTTGCTTAACATAGTTGGGAGGGCATGTAAATAGGCCTAACCCTGAGGATCAGTGAGGCCTTTACTGGGGGCCTTTATCCAGCCCTTCGCTGGGGTTAGCAAGGTTAGTGTTCACAATTTAAAACAGATCAGCGAGAGACCTGAGGCATCTGAGGAAGGGAGAAGATACCCAAATCAGCTACTCTTCAATAACTGACAGGGAAGAGGTTATGGAGAGAATCCTTCAGTGATTGGCATCATCACTTGAACTCTTATACTGACCAATGCCAGGGGACTCTGATAATGGTCAATACCTCTTGGTACAGATTTTTTTTGTGAGGCAAGGTTGTTGTAACAGCTTGAAATCAGTGAGGCTTTACCAAAACTCTTTCGGCCTATTAGTCAGCCTTTTAGGGAACCACAATAAGGATGGAATGAGTGTGAGTTTAAGTGATGTGCATTTTGCCACCCCAGTCAGAACGAAGAGACAGATGCCAGGCTTGGATCTAATGGCCACTTTATTAATTAACTTTAACTAACAACAATTAACACTGCGGCAAGGGCCTACTAGCAGTGCAGGTCAAGCCACATGGCCACTCGCTGGATCTCAACCTTGACCTGTCTGGGCGAGTCCCAAAGCCCCGGGTGTAGGCCATCCCTGAAGATGGCTGTGACCCAGCCAGGCAAACTGGATCCCCCCTTTCAAGCTCCTAATCCTCAGCTGTACAGCAGTGAGTTAAGGACTTGCACATGTGATTCCCCAAGGCAGTCTGCCCATGCAGCATGGCAGCCATCACAAGCAGTACCATCCAGTCCTGCCAAATCCCTCTTCCCCATCAATGGAGAAGTGCCAAGGGTGCTCACCGGCCCGCCCCCTATTCCCCAACTCTATCCAGCCCATGACATCCCTAACCAGCACCACCAAGACAATTACCTCAACCCTATTAAAGGTGCAAGATAGGTGAAAAAAAACCCATACCCCTCGCCAATCTGGGTAAAGGGAGGAAGAATTCCTACCTGGCTCTGAATACAGCAACCAGCTAATCCTGCACCAATACAGGGTGAGGAGAGTGGGGCCGAGCGTAATTCAGTGACTGAGGCAGGAGTAAGGCAGAGCTGCCTGAACAGGCTAGAGGCTCCACCCTCCGGCAAACCCCAGATGCCCGGAAACACGCTGCCTTTCCTCCTTCCGAGGAGGCAAAGTGCAGCCTCGGCTTGCACAGCTTGCCGGCAGCCGAAAGAGGCCGTTTTGCCACCCCAATCGGAATGAAGAGACAGACGCCAGGCTTGGATCTAAGGGCCACTTTATTGATTAACTTTAACTAGCATCTACAATTAACACTGTGGCAAGGGCCTACTAGTGGTACAGGTCAAGCCACATGGTCACTCCCTGGACCTCCACCTTGATCTGTCTGGGCGAGCCCCGAAGCCCTGGGTGTGAGCCATCCCTGAGGATGGCTGCAACCTGGCCAGCCAGGCAAACTGGATCCCCCCTTTCAAGCTCCTAATCCTCAGCTGTACAGCAGTGAGGTAAGGACTTGCACATGGGGTTCCCCAAGTCAGTCTGCCCACGCAGCATGGCAGCCGTCACAAGCAGTACCATCTGCTCCTGGCAGACCCCTCCTCTGCATCAATGGAGAAGTGCCAAGGGTGCTCACCAGCCCACTCCCTGTTTCCCAACTTTATCCAGCCATCTCTAGGGCCAAGCCTCTGCTCAGGCTCTAGTGCACAGGGGGCTTAAAGCCAACCAAAGCCCTTGCCACAAATCTAAAAAAATGTCATTGCCTGTTTCCGACAGGTGCACCCCATCACCTCTATAGAGGTCAGCAAATTTGGCCCTGATCCATGGGTGGGATAAATAAATACCCAACCCTTCCCCAAGGGCCTTCTGAACGGCCCTGTTGGCCTTCATCCGAGCCCTCTCAATAGCCTGTCAATGCTCCACCAAATTTGGCAGACCAAATGATGAGTCCCCCCCCCCCGGCCAATGCTGGGCAGTCACCTGGAGGTCCTGCTTCGCCTGCAGTGACAAGGCCTTGCCTTGCACCAGCCCCAGGTCATTCCCACCCAGGTGAATGACCACAACATGGGGCAGAGGGCCGCCTTAAACAACCCTTAAACAACAATGGCAACAGGCCTGGCCACCTGAGGCCCCGATGGCCCTGCCACTCAACTGTTGTCCATTTGCTCAAACCAAGCTAGAACCCAATCCCTCTCCTCCTTGCTTGATGAGCCACCCAAAAGACCATGCTGTGCCCACAGATCAAAATTCTTCACATCTCGCTGCAAGACACAGCACCTAGGAAAAAGGAATTAGTAAAAGCTTAAAACCACGACAATGGCCTGATATATGCCTGATAAGTAGTGGACCGCCACCTGCCCACCCGCTGAATGGTCCACGCTGGGTAATCCATTGCTGCTGCCATTGAGGCCACTCCTATCCTGGAAAATGTGACACCATTTAACTCCAACTTGCTAAGCGCCCTCTGAGTCACCGACCAAAACTGATACCGAGATAAGAGTCAACCATCATCATGCCTAAACAGGGGCCCATGCCCCTCTCCTCGGAGTCGCAGATATTTCCAGAGAGCCCGCACCAGGCACAATTCTGGGACCGTACAAGATCCCAATTTGATCACCGCCCCCTTCTACATCTGATCTGTTTTAGACCTATGAATTGAGAGGGAGATGCTGTCTCCCTCAAACTTAACATCTCCTGCCATAAGAGCACGGCCAGACTGATCCGCATTAGATTGGGCTATGAATTCACTAATGCACAGGGCTCTGAAAAAGGCTGTCAATGCAGCCGCATGAAACAATTTAGTCTTGTAAGTGGAACTACAAATGCCACTCCAAGGCGCTGAAAGCTCGTTGAAAATTTCTGGGGATATGGGCTCCCTAGGGGCAACCTGAACCCCTGTCTCGCGAGCCCATCCCTCCAACATCTTCCTGACCCTGAAGTCCCCCGTGGCCTCAGGGAACCCCGGGCCTTGCTCACAAAGGCTAAAGCAGCCACTTGACCCCTTATGGATTTGACTGCTAAGCCACGACCACTCTGATGCACAAAGAAGTGCATCAAATATTCAACCGAGATGGGTCAAGCCTGCTGCAGGCCGACATCCCTCCTAAACCCAGCAAATTGTCCTACCACTCTATCGTAGGCCCTTCTCATGCTGGGGGCAACTGCAAGCCGTATGGCCCTGAGTGAAGAAAGAAGAAACCCCTAAATCCTGACTAATCCAAGATGGGTGTGCCATTTGTGGGCAAGCTGTAGGGAATTGAGAGCCCGGGCTCAGCACCACCCCTTGTGATCCGCAAGTGGGCCCTTGGCCCCAAGACCCCCAAGATCAGAGGTACCCAGCTTGAGGCATAATCTCCTTACCTCCCGAATCTACCGGGTCCACCGCCACTGCCACTAGTGCTGATTCAGCTGGCTCATCTTGCTCAAGGTCCATCACTGGAGCCTGAATTTCTTGACCAGAAGACATCTGGGCACCACTGCATTTGCCCGCCACAGCCTCTCCTAAAGTAGAAAGGTGCATTAATATCTCTTTATTAACAGCATCCCTAGATGCCAGCCTACTCGACCGCTTCCTGCTCCCTCCAAGGGGGGAGGGCCATGAAACCTCTTTGGCCCTCTCTAAAGCAGCCAGACACTGCAAAATGGCCTGCTGGCCAGTGGCCTCCTCCTCCGATGATGATGAAAGCGTCGGAGGAGGCCTCTTGGGTGGTGGCCATTTAGCAGGCTGCTTGCCCCTTGTAGGGCCAGTCTCCTTCTTTGGAGGCATAAGTGCAGGGGGAGTTACTCCTCAGAGCAAAAAAGGTGGGTAATGGGCCACCAAAAATGGCCGCTGGACTAAGATGGCCACCAGCAACTCCCCCCAAATGGCTGACATTGAAGCCTAAAACAAATGCCACTGCCCCCTAGCTGGGCTGCACAAAATGCCTGCCCAGGCTCAATACCCCCCAACCTCCCTTCTGGGGGGGGGTCTGAAGATAGGTTAAGGAGGGGGGGACCTGACAGCCCCACTCCCAAAATGCCTGGCACCCAAAAGGAGACAGTACTCACGCCCACACAAAGGCCCAACTGCCCACCAGAGCCCCGTCGACAAGGTGCTCCAGTTAACAGGCGTACCAGCACAGGCCTGCACCCACCCCTGCAGCAATGTTAAGCCCTGGCCCTTGCAAAGTGCACCCCCAAGCCGACCCTGCCTGAATTGGCAGGGAGAAATCTGTAAGTGCGGTGCTCGAAGGCTGACTGCCTCAGCCGCCGCCCATGCTCTTGCCATGCTCCTTCCCCGGAAGTGGGCTCACAAAGGGCCACAATGGCGTGGCACACTGGGTGAGTTGCCTGTGGCTGCAGCTTCCCCCCATGCCACGCTCCCATCAAGATATGGGTATGTAGAGAGCCACCACAGCGCAGTGCGCCATGGCAAAGCACACGACTGCCGTGCTCTTCCCAACACCACAGAAGCTGCCACTGATCCGCTGCTGACTCCGCTGCCAACACGCTGCCGAATCTGCTGCCGAATCTGCCGCAGATGCTCAGGGGAGCTTTGCCAAGCGTAATTCAGCAACTGAGGCTGGGTAAGGCGGAGCCGCCTGAACAAGCTTGAGGCTCCGCTCCCCGGCAAGCCCCAGATGCCTGGGAAACGCACTGCTTTTCCTCCTTCCGAGGAGGCAAACTGTGGCCTCGGCTTGTACAGCTTGCCAGGACCCAAAAGGGGCCATTTTACTCTTGAATCAATATACACTATTTCAATAATTCAGTAGTATTTGGCAATGGGATTTGGAGTGTAGGCAATGGTGTAAAAAGACCTTTAAAACACCTTAAAACAAAAACCTTTTTTCAGCCCTGTTTGCAGCCACCATTTTCCTTTCTGAAACTGCTTTGGCACTGCTTTTAAGATTTCATTGTAGACAGAGAATTGTGATGCAGTAATATGTAGCCAATCAGATTGGATTTTGTGACAACATTACCGATGGCAAATGAAGTCAGTTGTCGTCATCTGAATGTTCACTTTCATTGCTGTCTGTTGTCAAAGGAACTAGGCAGGCAATTCTTCAAATTGCTCTGTGGTGGCTCTACATTTTGCTTCCTAGTAAATAGGTCTGCCCCCCCCCCTTTATAAAGGCATCCCTGAAAAACCACTATTGGGGGAACTCAGCACCATCACTGAAGATTGCTTGTGATAATGATTCCCCACTTTTCATTCAGCCTTAATATTAATCAATCAAATAACTGGCTACAAGTCATTTTCATATTATCTTCCAAATTCCAGTATCGTAAGCACTTAAGGCAAACCTTTTGGATCTTTATGGATCAACTGCCCATTAATTTGAAAAGATAACTGGAGTATTTAAATAAATCATGTGCATGAATACTTGATGGGATACCAGAATTTCATGGGAGCATTGATGCCATTAAAAATTATGAGACAGCTGTCAAGGCAGAAACACTTAATAAGTCCCTGTCTTGTTTTTGTTTTTTGTTTAAGTGGATTCTTGCATGTAATATCAGAACTGAGGTTGGTTCACAGTGAACCAATAGTGAAAACATACAAATTACTTAATGATGAGAAAAGAAAGATATGTCTATACAAAAGAAGTACACTGAGGATGCTTTTAGAGGGAACAGAGTGCTCTTATAAAGCCACTCAGAAATCCCATCTCTTCTTGATGAGGTCACACCAACCCAGGTTTTGGCTGTTCAAGTATTACACTGTCAGAGTCCTAATTATATCAAACCCCTCCCCCCCATTTGCTAGGGAGTTATGGGCCCAACAGGACATGTGCCCAGATTCTATAATGGCAGTCAAGGAGGACCAATATTGCAACTTGGTTAGATTGGATGTATTCAGCAGAACAGGAAAGTAGCGCATCATTCAAAGTAGTTCCTACCATTGTAATTAAGACTGAACTAAAATGGGTACTTTTCATAGAAGCTTTCCCATACCGAGAAAGGTGGCTCCCTTCTTCTGGGGACTGGATGGGTCAAAACAGGGAAATACTTTTGCAGCAATGTTGCACAAACTTGTTTTCCTTTCCAAAAGACATAAATGGGGTACAGGGATTTTTCTCCCATTGCTTCATCAAACATGAAATTGTCCTGTAGTCTGACATGATTCAGGAAAAAAGTTGTACCATTTGATTTTTTGTTCTTCCTTTTATTAAATTCATAGGCTAGATTTTCATGAACAGGATCAGGATGGCTAACAAAAACCAAAGCTGTTTAAACAAACTAAATGAATACAAAACAGCAAACTTAAGATTGGCTCGGCCCTCTTCCTCTGGAAATTAATGAGTTGTACAGTAGTAATGACAATCCTTGTTTTTTTCTCTGTGTACTGTCATCTGGTGTTCTCTGTGCCAGAGAGGAGGAGGCATAATTCTCTGTTTTTCTTCTGTGTGAGTAGATAGATATGCTGTCACTAATAGGAAGGCTTGCCTCAAAATCCATCTGACTCCACCATTTTCATCACAAAAGTGGCTCCAGGTGGTCTTGTGCGGTAGCCATGTTAGTCCTTCTGTTTTGTTAAGCTTCTCTCACCATGGATTAAAGATCTGGTGGCCTAACTGGTGTGTTACTTATTGCAGGAACAGTCCATAATGCAAAAATTGGACCAATGTGCTTAGAATCAAAGAAGTGCATATATAATTGATAATATTCTATCAGTACATTCGTACCTTCTACTGTAAATAAAAAGTGGAACATATACTTTGAATTTCAGTTCTTTTACAGAGCCATTTCAGATCATAGATCACCGAGACATCATAAAAGAAAGTTTCCTTGCTCATTTTGATTACTCTTTCTAAGAACGTCTTTCTAAGAACGTTATTTGCTGGAGTTGCAGCAACATAGCAGCAATCCATAGTAACTCCTGATTTGAAGTAATTATGTTCTAAACAGATCTGCTATGAACAGTAAAAAGGAAGGAAAAGTGTCAACTGCTACTGCTGAATTCTATTTTCAGCATTGTAATAATATGGGATAATTTAGTGTAATTTATTTAATGAGTTGCAGTTAAGGAACAGCTTTCCACATTGCAAGTAATTTCTTTCGCTTATTAGTTATAAGTTGTTCATGCAGAAATGTGTTTTAATATTGGATTGTTTGAGCTATAATAAGTGATTAAAGCATTTTGATGTTTAAATTCTTTTCTTGCCGCTTGGAAGTGTTAGGTATGTCAGGACAATGCTTGCTTAACCATCGCCAAGCAAAAGATCATAATGAAAGTTAGGAAAAACATGCCTGAACAATCAATTTATCATTTAATGTAATAACACAATATAATGAATTTAATCCAACAATTCAATTCGTAAGGAAAAATGCATGGCAGGACAAATCCCAGAGATCTGATTGCCTGGGAGGGAGCCTAGACAATTAATGTAGCTGCCTAACATATTTAAGCTCTGTACAGGCGCAGCTCCTGAAATTTTGATGCTAGTTTCTTATGAATTTAAAATATTTTTTGTAGTTCAAGCAATACAGGGATACTCTCATAGAAATCCTGAATATAGTTAAGACTGGCTTTTCTTTTATCTAACCACATGTACAGTTTAAGGGGCCCTGTTGTAATAAAATATTAACTTAACCTAGTTGCTAAGTGACTTATTATGCTATATAATCTTTTTCTTTATTAGAATAAAGAAAAGTTATCCTGGGATCTTGTGCTAACAAGACTAGACACTAGTCATTGCTGGAGAAGAAATTCATGTTTTAAAGGATCTACAGATTCTACTTCACAAAATCTTTACATGCACATACATTGCCTGATGACCAATTATTCAATACTTCATGAACCTAAGCTCAGCTATGGAAATAATCCACTGAAAAGTATTGAGTTTGAGGTGATGCAGGGTTATATAAACATTTTATCCATAGTATCTCATTTGCACAAGCTAATTACTTCTTACAGCAATCTTCACAGGTTGCATTCTGGAGTTAGCCCTTAGTGAAGGAAGGGTTTTAATTCCAAGTAATGGGTCCTTAATTCTTTTTTCTTTTCATTTTCATTTGGTCTCATTTCAAAATGTTTATTAATCTGCCTTTTATTGGTTTTCACATTTTTCATTTCCAACTAGTTTTAATAGGAACTGTGTTTCCACAAATTATTTATTTATTTCAAATTTCTATTCCGCCCTCCCCGCGAGTGGGCTCAGGGTGGATAACAACATATTAAAATACAATAAAAATTCATCTACATTAAAACAACAGTGTATTAATACACATTTAAAACAAGATGATGGACAGGCTTCACAGAGAAGGTTAAGATTTTATACACCCCTTTTTTTAGGCTGGCGGAGGCCAAGCCTCAGCCATATGCCTGGCAGAACAACTCTGTCTTGCAGGCCTGGCGGAAGGATAGTAGGTCCTGCCAGGCCCTGATTTCAGCAGACAGAGCATTCTACCAGGTGAGAGCCAGGACCGAAAAGGCCCTGGCTCTAGTCAAGGGCGGCTAGGCAGGGCTCCTTGGGACCAGGGACCACCAACAGCTGTTTGTCCCCTGGTTCGTGCTTCACGAACCAGTGGTTTGTGGAAGCTCGTTTTCCATGAATGTCCACAAACTGGTCTCCTGGTTTGTGTTAAACCCCAATGCCCCTTTCCGTGCTGCTGCAAAGGCCATAAGATCTTTTCTACCCAACATGAATGAGATTCAGAAATATTCCTAGGAATCAACCAAAGGATTCTGCTTGACAAATTTCAGAAAAAAAGGAGAACGTTTCCTAGTTTTATAAGCATAGTGATTAAGTGGCTGAGCTTTGAATCAGCATTCTTCTGGTTCGACTCCCATGACTGCCATGAGCTCAGCAGGTGGCCTTGGGTAAGCCAGACCTCTCAGCCCCAGCTGTATTGTTGGATAATAATAATTAGAGATGGGCACGAACCAAAGAATACAAAATGAAGGTTGTCATGAACTGAGCCGGTTCGTGCTTTGTGAACCAGCAGTTTGTGGAAGCTCGTTTTCCACGTACTTCCACAAACTGGTCTCCTAGTTCGTGTTAAACCACAATGCCCCTTTCCGCGCCGCTACAAAGGCCATTTTCTGTGCCACTGAAAAGGCTCTGAGCAGCCTGGAAATGGCCATTTAAACAGTGGGAGGGGTTCGGCTGGCCAGCGGGAGCTCCTGGCCGGGCAACCAAGCCCTGCTTTTTAAATGATCAGCTGCTTGTCGAGGATCTCCCTGACAAGCAGCTGATCCAGGAGTTTAAATGCCCCTTTCCATGCCACTTTGCAGCGGCACAGAAACAGGCATTTAAACCCCCACTGGCTTGGATCAGCTGCTTGTTGGGAGCCAATTTGGTGTAGTGGTTAAGAGCGTGGGACTCTAATCTGGAGAACCAGGTTTGACTCCCCACTCCTCCACTTGAAGCTAGCTGCGTGACCTTGGGCTAGTCACGGCTCTCTGGAGCTCTCTCAGCTCCACCCACCTCACAGTATGTTTTGTTGTGAGGATAATAATGATGTACTTTGTAAACCACTCTGAGTGGGCATTAAGTTGTCCTGAAGGGTGGTATATAAATCGAATGTTGTTGTTGTTACTGTTGTTGTTATTGTTGTTGGGGAGATCCCTGACAAGCTGCTGATATACAGGTTTAAATGCCTCTTTTCGTGCTGCTGCAAAGCCATAAAGTCAGCATTCCAAAGTCTGGAAGTGTATTATTGGGGTCAGGTTAGAAGTTAGAATGAGGATTATCTATTTAAAATATTTATACCCTCCCTTTATCTTTGCAAACTCAAGGCAGCTAACATAATAGCAAAAGTTGGAGCAGTTCAAGGTATGCAAGACATAAGATCAAATACAGAGTTTACATATCAAGATCCAGGAGTCTTCACACGATTTAAACATGGCTCAGAATAATAAAACATACAAGTTCACTATTTATACGTACCATAATTGCACATGATCTTTGCATTCAGAAGAACACAGCAGTCCTTGGCATGTTAAACTAAAGGACTAGGTAGCCAGTTTTGTGAAAGTGCTTCAAATCTGAGCTCTGCTTGAACTCTCCAAACAAAAGTGCCAAGCATCACATAAGCAAATTAATTGAAGGAATCCATCCATTAATTCATTCATTGGTTTTCCCATTTAGTTTCATTATGCAAATAACAGAAACAAAGGCACAGCTCTAAGTTCAAGAGATCATTGTACTGACTGTTTCCTTATTAGATAGCAAGCCAAGACTTACACGCTGCAGCATTTGTATCTTCTGATTAATCTTCTAGGATTGTATGAGTTGTTGTTAATATCATCTAAGAATGCACAGACCACACAGTCTTATGAGCATTGACTGCAGCTACTGTATTGTAAACAGATTTGTTATTTCAGTCACAGTTATCTGCTACAACATTACCCTCTCATTTGCTCTGGGATATGCTTTTGAATCATAGTAAACAAATATTGCCTTTGCAATTTGAAGGGGAAAATAATCACAACTGTCAATAAAATAGAGTTTAGATTCAGAGAAACATAGAGAATGAAAATACTATTGTAAAAATATGCAAGGATTAAACAGCAAGGATGTACTACAATAACACAAATGGACTATGCACAAGTACACTAATACTGAAATCAGGGAGGGCCACATGTCAGTATCACAGCACATAATTTGATAAGGACCCATATTGGGTTTCATGTAATTAGTTTTCCAAAAAACAGGGATAAGTTAATGTTCATATTTAGTTTATTTGTATTTTGGTTCTATTCTCTCCACTATTCATTTCACTACGAACATGCTTATGTCTTTACAAAGAAATTTTCATTGCATTGATATGCCCAGTATCTGTCATTTATACATATAATGTATAATTCTGATTTGTTAAAAATGCAAAAAAGAATAATGCAGCTCATCATAAAATGGTACAAAGTAAAGAATCATGGGCTCAATTCACAAAAGGGAAAAGCAAAGCTGAGGCATGGATTTTCAGGGAGGAATTCTAAAGCATCCTTAAAAAGAGAGAAAAATGAGATTTCATTTTGCTTCTTTTTGGATAAACCAAGCAATCGTTTTTCTCTAGTCATGCCTGTACATAAGAGAATAGAAGACTGATTAACTACCTTTCAGATAGTGCAGAACAAGAGCAACACAGGAGTAACACAGCATACAGAACATGAGAAGCTGCTTAATTTATTCTCCTGTACATTTTAAAGCTTTTCTTTCCTTGCCTGAAGATTAGACTCATCCTGAAACATTCCCCTTCAAGTGTTAAAATGACAAGTACTGAAGAAGGTAAAGCTGATCAGCTCTAAAACTCCCACTGCTGAACATTATAAAGTTTCTGTTGTTCAAATGGCTCAGTTAATTATCAGAATGTGAAAGATATCAAGAAAGTGACCCACTGAGCTTTGCAACCGACTTCCCGGGAATTACCCATAATAGACTCGTTATAAGAAAATTATGACAGACATGGTATCCAGAGACCTCTGCTTAGTCCTCATGAGGATTTGCACGGGACCTTATAATCAGGTGGAAGTTCAGAAATTCCTTAGAATTAAAGAGAAATTATATTCTGGAGGAGAAGAGGAACCCAATCAGCCTCCTTGCACTTAATCACATAAACCGAGAGAGGATTCAAGTCACACATGTTAATTGCCTGCTAGAAAAAAGATGACTGCACTTCTGGTGTGAAAGACAACTTTCTCAGATATAAATTCTTCAGATAACTACTGTGTCATGTAGCAGTAGTCCTGCTTATTTCCTCGTAAATTTTTGAGTAGGAATTTTCTCTTAAATAAAGTAGAAAATTGACCATGCATTGGATAATTTCCAGCTATCTTATCACCAAATTCTATTAAAATTAGAATATATCAATATCTTTTAAACAGCATTAACCCTTTTGGAAATTCTAAGCACATGTGAGGGAAATGGAATGCTGGCAGAAATATCTGTGTCCAATTGACCTCTAGTATTTCAAATAATGTGATAGGGCTGTTTATGTGGCAGCCCATAAAGTCCATGCATATATTTTACCATCTCCACATAAGGATAAAGCAAGAAAGAGACTTAAGGCCAAGCTACAAGTGACGAATGACACTTGAACAGCAAGTGGATTGAGTGGAGGGCAAGTGAACAGGGAGAAATACACTTGCTGTTCAAGTGTCATTCATCACTTGTAGCTTGGCCCTTAGAGCACCACTCCTGCAGCTCCAGCGGGGGTTCCACACTGCTTAGGAGGTTCAAGCATACAAGCAGCAGGTAAATCTAAGTAGGAGAGAGAGCAGGATCATGTCTTGTGTGGTCAGAATTCAGTGTATTCTGGGCACATGCCTTTCTCCAGTTGGACCCAAACCCCAACCAAAATATCTCCATTTAAGGAAGCAAACTTCCTTCCACTGTCTCTTGCTCTTCCTTGCCTAGAGATCACATGTACACTGGACAGACTGCACATAAAAGCTTACCATCTTCATTCATTCATTCATTTCCCCCTTTTCTTCTGACTGGGGACTCAAAGTAGTTTACAAAAAAACCCAAAACCCAGAAGTATAAAATTTGGAAAAGAGACGAGGGCCCTGCTGCACTTGTTACAGTTCTGCTGGGCCTTTAAGACAGAGATGTTCTGCCAGGCCTGTTTGAGTGTTTAAGGTTTGGGCGGGCTACTTGATCAGCCTCCCTGCTGTGGCATTGATCTGCTGTTTAACTGAAACATCTGCAGCCTGCCCTCTCTACCCTAATGAATTCCTGATGAGGTGTATTAACATCACTCATTGCTGCTTTGATTTGGTTTTAATTTTATATCTCATGCCCCACCAGGGGTCGCCATAAATCAACTCTGACTGGAGGACACTCTCCACCACTGTACTTTTTATTTTATATTGTATTTTATGTCATTATAATGCTGTTACTTACCAGCCCTGAGCCCGCTCGCAGGGAGGAAGGGCTAGAAATGCAGTAAATTAAATTAAACAGAAAGAAAAATAAATATGTTCAGCAAACTGAACTCCAGGCCAGTCCTGGATCCACTAGGCAGTCTTATTGAGGCCACAAGTTGTGAGCCGTGAGCTCAGGGCCAAGCTACACATGACGAATGACACTTGAACAGCAAGTGTATTTCTCCCTGTTCACTTGCCCTCCACTCAATCCACTTGCTGTTCAAGTGTCATTCGTCATGTGTAGCTTGGCCCTCAGAACCAACAGAAAAGTCATTTAGGCCCCTACCAAATGGTTCAGGCCTCTGGCCACACTTGGGCTAAATGCCTGCAATAGAACAGTAAGAGAAGCTCAGACAAGATCTCATACAGCTGACACAAAGACATTTCCAGCCTCTTCCCCGCCCCCCCCCCCCAACATAACATTTTGAATCTTAAGAACTGTGAAGAAAGCATGTTCTGATTGGCTGTTTGCTAGTTTCTCCTACTGCGGCAGTTTCTGTGGGTTGGGTTGAGGAACTTTGGGAATTGCAATAATGCAGCACGAGTGTCACAGCAAAAAGTAGAATTAGCAAACATCACTTTTCCCCACTTGAGCAAATCACTGCATGAGCTTCTTTGCAACTAAAATAATTGTTCTTGCAAGTGTGTGTGTGTGTGTGTGTGTGTGTGAGTGAGAGAGAGAGAGAGAGAGAGAGATTTCTGCCAATTCCTGATCAAGCTGCAATCTTTTTGCATCATTCACATCCTGCTATATGCCTGAGGATCCAGATTTTCAAAAAGAGCTTTTTAGGGGACAGCGCTTGCCTGATGGGCAAGGATTGTTTCTGTGAATTTGTTCCATTTTCTGGGATTAGTATACAAGCTTTTATGTATTACATTGAAAGGAAGCTCAAGAGAGTACACTTTTAAAAAATAAAAATCTATTTCATTGTTTTTTTAGGCCCTCCTTGATATATTTGTGAACGAAGAAAAAAGATTTCAAACACTGGACCACCTTTCCTCTGTAATTGTGCTGTAAGATGAGGATGGAGCCATCCATCTTTGTTGCCAGCCTGCCACTAAGTGACCATTACCATGGCATCCTTTTACAGGAATGACAAACCCAACATATTTATCTTTTCTTTACAACTTCATTCTTCGACAGCTAGTTTAACTCCCTCAATAGACAGCAAGCTTAACTCCCTCAACCTTGAGCGTTAGCACCAGACTACTGAATGAAAATTCAATTGTTACTGAAGGCCCTCTAGGGCAATTACATTAGTATGGTGAATAGTTCTGTTGACAGAATTCTAGATGAAATCTAAACAGTGCCTTTTGTACTGATAACAATGTCCACCCCAACAGGTTTAGTGTCTGTTCCTCTAGCAAAGCAATACAATGATTTTACTTAGCTTACAGCTGTGCATCAAGCTGGAAAAAAGCTCCAGTCTTTGTTCCTTAAATTATTCTCAGATTTATGAACATTCTCATTTTGTAATTACTCTTCTCCCCAGCAATACATGTGTCATGATGCTATTGCTCTTCATTAACTGCATAATGCTCTTTATTTCTGCCATACCTAATAACTAAAGACAGGATCATATTCCCAACAGTATCTATATTCTGTGGCTTGTTTCAAGCCCTGACTTTGGCCTATGAATTTACATCTTAAATAACCAGTCCATGCATTTTTTTCAAACATTTCATTGTCACCTTTACAGAGAAGAAAGTTGAGATTAATGGGCCTCATCATATGCCTATTTATTCAGATGTCAGCCCAGCAAATTTTGGTTGGTTTTATTCCCAAGAAAACTTGAATAGAATTGCAAGATTCGAGCCCAGTAGTACCTTAAAGAAATCTAGTTGTTCTTTAAGGTGTTACTGGGCCCGAATCTTGCTCTTCTACTACAGACCAGCAGGGCTACCCACCTGAAACTATCTTGAATAGGACTGAAACCTAAGGTCCTATTAGTACTCCAATAACATGGGTTGAGAAAAGACAGTAAGAGAGAGTGGAAATCTGGTGGAAATTATTTCTCATTAAACATTTTTAAAATGAAGATGAGAGACGTCAATACAGCATACTTGCTGTCCAATGCATACATGCATTTGCATTGAATTTATTTATTGATATCCTGCTTTCTCCCCAGTAAAACCAAAGGGGCTTAGAATATTGTGTCCTCCATTTTCTCGCAGCAACAATACTGTGAGGAAATGTAGGTTGAAAGTGTGTGACTGGCCCAAAGTCACCCAGCAAATTTCAATGGTAACAACAACAACAACAACAACAATGGTGCTTATACAACTCTTCTAGACAGATTAGTGCCCCACTCAGAACAAGTTAGTGTTATTATTATCCCCACAATACAGCTGGGGAGCTGAAGCTGAGAGGAGTAGCTTACCCAAGGCCATCTACTGAGCTCATGGCAGTAGCGGGACTTTGAACCAGCAGCATGCTGATTTGCAGCCAAACCACTTATCCACTGGGCTACAGTAGGTTTCTGTGGTAGAATGGGGATCCAAAACTGAGTCTCCCAGATCCTAGTCAAGCACCCTAATCACTATACCATGCTGGAAATAAGTTTTACCAATCTGATGAAACTTGCTTCCAAGTAAATGGCTAGGATGTTAAGAACTACTTTAGGCATGTCCAAGAGCTTGGGCACATCTAGTGGACTTCTGGGGTTTTGTTCCTTGACAGCCAAGCCTCATTACAAGCAAGCAAATAAACAAAAAAACCTCCTTGAAAATGTATAACTAGTTGCACAGTTTGGTAGGTCCTGGCCAATGTGTGTATGATTATTATGTTTAACACATTCAAACTAGTGGAGTCTAAGTTTAAGTAGGAAATGCCAAATCATTTGGAAGGAATGCAAATTCAGTTTGAAGTGGAGACATCAGCCTGTTATGTTCTGAGCTCAGATCACTAATGAAATTTGAAATGTTAGTTCTATAATTTGCCAAAATAAAAAAAAAAAATGTAACGACCCAGTCCTAAAAGTGCTTGTAATGGAAAATGCCATCTGCTGCTACACTAGTAAAATATACATATCACTGGCATTGCAGGACTGCTGCACCTTCATTCCAAGGAGTACCCCACATGTCACAATGCAAGTTTGGGTCATTTAAATGGATCACTCCTTGATTCATCTTTAAATTCACAATGGTTGAGTCAGAACAGAACATAAACAGCTCCTGGGATGATTGTGCAGTACATGCTGTGCAAAGTTTTTGTTTGATTAACAATTCTGGCAGCCGATCCGACTTCTCCTCAAGGTTTTAATATAAGCAACCATCCAGAAAATTGGCTAACCTTCTGAAAAATATATTGTGGCAGCCAACCACATGAGAAAAGTATATATTAAAAAAACTGTCTACCACAGGACCTCAGGTTGTAGTAACATGCCACAAGACATTTTGCAAAAAGTGAAATTGCACTGGAGAGATGTTACAAGGCCATACTCATAATTTCATCCTTATAACCTCAACTTCCAATGCAAAATACCAAGCTCACTTTCAAAATGTTACCTTACAGCAATCAATTCAAAAATTCTTCATAGAAAATACACAAAACTGGTGAAACAATAGCTTAGAGGACTTTAGAGTAGGGCTTAAGTGATGAATATATAAAGAGATTTTTATCTTACATTATGAAATCCAAATGACATTTGAATTCCATCTCAGGATAGTCTGACATGTGATCGGAAGCAGGTAAGCAAGTGAATTATGCAATATTTCTCCATTCTTTGGGAGAGTTGTGTAAATAGGGATATAAACTAGGGTTTATTAATTACTGGTGTGCATAATTATTTAAACCCTTTTATTTTAATGTGGAATGTCACTTCTGAGCATCGTCTGACTGCATTTGGATACATACACTCTGGCTCTGAACTCCACAAGAATTATTTATCCTAGCTTGCACACAAACCAGTGGGAAAATGAGCCAAGCTTATCCCATACTTCCCCATGCTGTACAGCAATTAAGGGTTCATCTCATGCTGTCCATCACCATAGACATTCCCTTCCCACCTCCATGCCCACATGGCTCATGGCTCCATGCTCAATTGGCTTATTAAAGTCTCCATTCTTATAACCCATTCTAGTTATCTCTTAACTGTGCTATAGCAAACTGCACTGTTCCGTCCATCTCTGGGCCTATTTATAACAACACTTTCCCCTCCAAACTATGTGTCACAGGTAAGAAAAAAACTCTTTCTGTACCCAAGAGTTCCTCTTCTCTACCAGTGGTGACCTCCCTAGTCTGTTCAATGATGGGTGGATGAAGCAGCAATCATGGGGAAAAGCCTAGGACTAGGAGGTGTGCTTAAATAGAGTGCTCCTAAGAATGTTCTTAAAGAGTTGTTCCTAGCCTCCTCTTTTTTGGCTGTTCTGCCCCCATGGACCCCATGTTCCATTCTTCATAGGCTCTGATGCAAAAATGTCCCCTTCTCTTACAGTATGGATGGGCATATATAAAACTCACCTTAGGAGCACACATTGTAGACAGAGGTACCTTTCACACTCGTACTTTACAGCACATCTGTACCTGTTTCGCATCCCATGTTTGCAGAGGTTTCACACTTGCAAGCTAGTCATGGGACACAGTGCTGCTCTTAGTCCGTGGTATTCCTGATTTTTACCCCTGCAGACATACTGCGATTTTAATTTTGAAGCTGCTGCCAACTTGCGGCTGACCCAGTTAATGCCAGTGTGAACACTTTTGTCCCCTTTTTTGCTTATCTCCCCCCCCCCTTCTCCTTTTCCTAGGGAGCTGATTGGGCTGTGAAGATCTGGCCATTCCCACTCTCCTCAGCTCCCTGACCACTGTGTTTACCCCCTTTTTAAATGTTTCAGTGTTTGGTGGCAATGCGGCAAAACATCCCCAACCCACCCAGCTGGCTGGCAGCAAGGAGCCAGGCACCCGCCTGGCCTGGCTCGAGTGAGGAAAGTAGAGTGCAGAGTGGGAGGGAAGCAGGCAAGGCTGGGGTCATGAGGTGCAAGTGTGTGTGCTTGCCCTCTGTGCCCTGGCACCCTCTATCCAAGCAATGTCCCAGAAGAACTCAGGCTTGGCTTAGCGGGAAGCCCTGGCAGGAGGGAGGGCTTCAGCTGTGCAGCATGCAAGATGCTCGGTGTGAGGTCTGGGGCTGAGCTGACTTTAATCTTCACTCAGCTGCCTCTTGCCCTTGCCAAATCCCAGCGAATTTGTGAATTGGGGATTGTCTGTGGCCCAGAGTGAAGGAGGGCAGAAGGCTGGGAATGAGCAAGGGGCGCGAGGGACTCTCCCTCCGGCAAGGCCTCTGCTCAGCCTCTCCTCTCTTCTGGCTCCCATCCCCCCTCCGCTCCTGCATCCTACTGCCACAGCTTCCTCTTAAGCTTCCTCATCACATTTGAGCTGTTTGTTTCTCTGCACTGCCCTCTCCTTTTCCTTGAGCTGATTAATCTGTGTGGATCTAATAAAACCCACCCTCCTCAGCACCCCATCCACTTTTTCTGTAATTTTTTTTTGTATTTCTCAAGGACAGTGACGTTTCAGTGTTGTGCATCTTTTTTTTTAATCAATGTATAGGAAGCAACGCTCTTATGTTACTGCTGTTTGGGAAAAAGGTGCCGTGGGAAATTACCACCAATAGATATGCTTTCTTGCTCTGCAAAGAATCATTCCTGTTCATTTGAACATTGGACATGTTTCCCTTTTGATTTTTAATGCTGAATATAAATGATAATGATGGCCTTAAAAAATGGCATTCGAACCTTGTAGAAATTGTTGAATAGATCTGAAAGATTATACAAAATACAGTAAATTAGATAGTAATAATAGAATAAATTACATATATAATAGATACTATTACCCCTCTCCCCCTATACCAAACCAAAAATCTAAAATATTATCTTTATCGTCTATTATTAAAGAGCCCATAAGGATAAGTCTATAAAGCACAAAGGTAGTAAGAAATAATAAAGACATAAAAATACAGTAAACAAAAATATTATTTCAAAGAGAAAGAAAAGATAAGGAACTTAACAGTTGCTATTAATAGCCAAATACAAAATAAGATTTTCCTCCTAAAGTTCTATGTATTCTTAACTGTTTCTCTCTGTTTTTAATTTTTTTAAAAAATAGTGTTCGAACAAGCATGGGGAGTCTACATTTTCTCCAAAAAGATCACCACACCCAACCCATTCAGGGTTCACGTGATCACTTGAGACCAATGGTGACCAGAAAATTTGCTGGGTGGGGACAATCAGCTCTCAACACCCCTTGGCACTATTTTCAAACATGAAAAGTTAGGGTGCAAAAATGGCTGCACAGAGATGCAGTATTGATGTGCATACGGAGGGGTGGGTTTCAAGTGGTACTGTTATAACATTACAATGCATGCACAAACTTTTTTTTTTTAAAGGATGACATGAATTCCAAAGTCCTCAAAGCCTGCAACAAAACCAGAGCTTTGAAGCGAGTGTGAAACAAAATGCAGGACGCCAATTTGAAACGTCTCGGACAGTGTGAAATGCACGGGTGCTGAGTCGGATCTGTTGCAATTGTGGCAACCCCTCGGAAATGGTGTGTTAACCCATGAGTATGAAAGGTACCAGAGAATTTCCCTCACCCTATAAGAGAGAGAAAATGTGCAATTTACTCATGTGTATTCTGTCCTCACTTACATTCTATTTATGAAGATCCTCCCTGTGGTGTTCTCTTGGTGGCAAGTTATGCAAGAATCGTTATTTTCTTAATTAACAATACTTTGCTAATATTATGAGGACTACATTTGTAGAGGATCTTTCTGGTCCCTTTCCTGAAGCCATCTGTCTGGTAACCACAACCCTCCCTTAGTCTCTCTGCAATTGTTTCTTCCTACCCAACTCTTAAAGGAACTTTATTCTCATACTCTCTAGACATTTGGACCCTGAGAAATAGTAAGGTCATTCTTGGTTTTATTGCATGTTGGGACTGTCATTAAGGGGCACATCCTTCATTGAGAATTGGGGGGGGGGACTAAATACAAACAAACAATGAAAAGGGTGGTGCATCAACTGCTCTGAGATGATCTGAATAGATTTTATAAAGTCACAGTTAATTTTTGTAAAATTTAGGAAAATGTATTACTCTTTGTGAAAATAAATCCTCAAATGAATCTTGATACGAATTCGTACAAAATATTAATGTTCTTTAGTGGATTTTATGCACCAATGTATTGTGTTCCATACTGAGTTTGTTTCTGAGTGAGTCCAAGTATAGAGAAGTAATTTCAATCTTCTGACCTCTCCTAGCTATTTATATTATAATTTACTGAAACATGATAATTTCCTTCAAAGAATCTTGATTATTCAATAACCTATTAATGTAACCTTTCAAATGTAATCCATAATAATTGCATACTGTACAACTTAAAATAAATACAAACCTATTATAACAGTCACAGGGGTCATATGGAGGTGGGGGGAGAGATATATAATGAAAGACATTAGTGGGTACCAAATGTCCGATAAGCACTTAGTGGTTGTATTGCCTATCTACTGATAAATCTGTCATGTTCAAGTCCTTGGGAATTGATCACAACTTCCTACTCTTAGCTAAGGAATTAAGTGCTATTTCCTGAAAGAGGTGTTCTCCCTAAAATAAGTTCAGTGCAAGTTCCACATTTAAACAAATCCTTGTCAACTCAGTGAAAGGTAACACTCCACTGGAGACTCCAGAGAGCTACTTCTAGTCACAACTGAAAATATTAGGCTAGATGGACCTTGTCTCACCCAAAATAAAGCTGTTTATTGTATATTGCTATAAAAGCTGTCACACCAAATAAGTATCTTACAAAGAAATAAAGAAAACCCTTAATCATAATTTCCATCGCATTGTGCAGGGAAAACATTTCCTGCCAACAAATCAGATAATCGAAATTTAAAATAATTGAATCTGAAATCTTAGCTATGTTTCCCTCTGTGAGTGAATCCTCACAGGACTTCTTATCTCCTTTTCTAATGTTATTTTTAGTTTGCTGATCTCTAGTGCTAACTTATACAGGCTGTTTTCACACTGCTTACTGGCTATGGAACATCATGCCTAGCTCCCTGAATGACAGTGTCTTCCTGGTACGATTTCGCACGAGAACTGCAGTTCTTGTGCAAAATCGTGCCAGGAAGACACTGTGGTTCTGGGAGCTCAGTGTGATGTTCCATAGCCAGTAAGGAGTGTGAAAACAGCCATAGTTACATGCTGTCAAAATAAGAATAAACATTTTAAATGTATATATAAATACACACAAAAATATATAAACAAATGCACAAAACCCAGGGAGGAAGCCAATAATAATTTACTTGGGGTATGCCAAATGAAGCAAAAAAGTTTTTGATTGTTGTGGATTTTCCAGGCTGTATTGCCGTGGTCTTGGCATTGTAGTTCCTGACGTTTCGCCAGCAGCTGTGACTGGCATCTTCGGAGGTGTAGCACCGAAAGACAGAGATCTCTCAGTGTCAAACTGTGGAGGAGATGTTTGCAGGTGATTTATATCTACTCAGAAAGGTGGGTTGGGTTGTGTCATCCTGTAAGGGTTTCCCAGGGTGTGGAATGCTAATGGAGTGCTAATGCTTCACTGTATCCTGAGGAGGTTCTTTAGTGCTTGATTAGTGCTTGATATGCTAATCTTCTCTGCAGGGCTATTGTGAGTTGTAGAGTCTTTTGTTAGCCTGGTGTTTTTCAGAATTGGAAACCATGCTCTATTCATTCTTAAAGTCTCTTCTTTCCTGTTGAAGTTTTGCTTATGCTTGTGAATTTCAATGGCTTCCCTGTGCAATCTGACAAAGTAGTTGGATGTGTTGTCCAGTATTTTGGTGTCCTGGAATAAGATACTGTGTCCTGTTTGAGTTAGGCTATGTTCAGCCACTGCTGATTTTTCAGGTTGTCCAAGTCTGCAGTGTCTTTCATGTTCTTTTATTCTTGTCTGGATGCTGCGCTGTGTGGTCCCAATGTAAACTTGTCCACAGCTGCATGGTATGCAGTATATTCCTGCAGAGGTGAGAGGGTCTCTACTGTCTTTTGCTGATTGTAGCATCTGTTGTATTTTTCTGGTGGGTCGGAATACAGTTTGTAGGTTGTGCTTTTTCATAAGCTTTCCCATCTGATCCGTGATTCCTTTGATATATGGCAAGAACACTTTTCCTGTAGGAGACTGTTTTTCCTTAGTTGTTTGATTTATCCTGGGTTTAATTGCTCTTCTGATTTCATTTCTGGAGTAGCCATTTGCTTGAAGTGAATGGTTTAGATGATTAATTTCCTCATTGAGAAGGTGCGGCTCACATATCCGTCTTGCATGGTCTACTAATGTTTTCATTATGCCTCTTTTCTGTCGAGGGTGGTGATTGGAGTTTATGTGTAACTACCGATCCGTGTGAGTTGGTTTCCTGTAGACCTTGTGCCCTAACTGAAAGTTTGCTTTGTGGATGACCAAGGTATCCAGAAATGGGAGTTTACCCTTGATTTCTTTCTCCATTGTGAATTGTATGTTCAGGTGGATGTTGTTGAGGTGGTTTAAAAACTCCATCAATTCTTCCTCACCATGGCTCCAAATGATAAATGTATCATCCACAAACCGGAACCAGACTGTAGGTTTGTGGGGTGCTGATTCTAAAGCTGTTTTTTCAAAATGTTCCATGTAGAAGTTTGCTATAACTTGCCTGAGAGGGCTTCCCATGGCCACCCCATCCATCTGTTCATAGAATTCATTATCCCATTGGAAGTAACTGGTTGTCAGACAATGGTGGAATAAGGCTGTTACATCCTTTGGAAAAATCTGATTAATGTGCAATAGTGTCTTTTACTGGAACCTTAGTAAACAGGGATACAACATCAAAACTGACAAGTATGTCCTGTGGATTGAGTTTCAGAGAACTGATTTTGTTGATGAAATGTGCTGAATCTTTTATGTAAGATGTGGTTTTCCCGATGTGGTCCTGCAGAAGATTGGCCAGATGTCTAGCTAATTCATATGTTGGTGAGCCAATGGCACTCACAATGGGTCGGAGTGGGACTGAATCCTTATGAATTTTACGGAGTCCATATAGTCTAGGTGGCTGTGCTTCTGTCTTGCATAGTTTTCTGTGCGTGTCGGGATGTAGTGAGGAATTCTTGATCAGCGCATTTGTTAGCCTGGTGATTTTGCGGCTTGGATCTCATTTTAGTTTTTTGTAGGTGGAGGGGTCAAGGAGTTCATTAATCTTCTTTTTGTATTCCTCTGTTTTCATGATCACTGTGGCATTGCCTTTGTCAGCTGGTAGAATAATGATGTCTGGATCCACATTGAGGGTCTTGATGGCGTTCCTCTACTTGCGTGTTATATTGCTGGTGGGAAGCTTTGCCTTTTGTAGAATCCTGGCTGTCTCTCCTCTTATTTCCTCAGCTTCCTCTTCAGGTAGATGACGACTGGCAGCTTCTACATTTGCAATGATGTCTTCCACAGGAATTTTGGTGGGGGTGACTGCAAAGTTTCCTCCCTTTGCCAAGATGGAGGTTTCTTCTGGTGAGAGTCTTCTGGTCTGTCAGATTGATGATAATGCGTGCATTGTCGAGCATTGGACTTGTATGTCTTTTTTCCTGTAATTTGTTAAACTTCTGCTTCTGTCTGGATGTGTGGCTGGTAAAAACTTGTTCCATCTTTCTGTAGGTGAGATTATCAACCTTGTCCCAATCCTGACTTCTCATTTTATGGCTGGTGTAGATATGCAAGCAAAATAGCTCCTTGTCTGTGGCAGCAAGTTCTCTGCGGGTAGTGTGGATTCTCTCACGTAAGAGGGCCTGTTCTAGACGGTCATAAATGCGGTTAGCCTGTGTGGTTTTGAAGATTCTTTTTGTTGTGAGAAAAGATGGAATGGCTCTCGTTTCCCTGCAGCATAGGAGAAAGGTTGAAGAACAGAGTTTAACAAATTACAGGAAAAAAGACAGACAAGCCCAATGCTCGACAATGCACGCTGGTAAAAACTTGTTCCATCTTTCTGTAGGTAAGAAACACCTCTATGGGGAGGAAACATTCCAACAGACCCAGCCACAGCTGCTGGCGAAACGTCAGGAACTACAATGCCAAGACCACGGCAATACAGCCCGGAAAACCCACAACAACCATCATTCTCTGGCCGTGAAAGCCTTCAACAATACATCTTTGCCGCCTAGGCCGAGAGGAGGGAGCCGGGAGACCCACAACAAACTGAGACCACACACAAGTTTTGGATAAAACAAGGCCACAACTTTATCGACAGCAGCAAACAAGGAGTATTGGCACCACATGTGGGTCAGATCCCAAAGAGCATCGGCTGACCCGTCTGCCAGCCGATGAGCCTCGACCCCCCCCCAGACCCCGGCTGGGGGAGGGAAACCAAGGAGTGGCATTAGGGGGAGATGACCTGGGTGTACACCCATGGGTGATTCCCCTGCCACCTGGGAGTGAGAATGCCGTGGCAGCCCCCGAGCTGGGCATGCATCCCCATGCCTCACTCCCAAGACTCCTTATGGGAATCTCCTTAACGGGGAGCCTGGGGCCCGGAGGCCCCCAGCTCCCCCCAAAAGGGATCTGACCCAATGACCACCGCCAAAGTTGTGACAGAATGAACAAACTAGAAAAGAGGGAGAGGTGGGTGTGACCACCGACCGAGCGAGAGTGAGGAGGGCAGGGACGGCAGCTGGATAATTCCCAGCTGCCGGACCTGTGTGAAAACTGCGGCCGCGAGGTCCACGGTCAAGCCCCGCCCCCACAGAGCCGGCCCAGGACACCATGATTGGCCGGCCCGGACTTTGAACTGATTGGACGCCGGCCGGCCCCACGCGTCCCGGGCGAGCAGGCACCCAGCCGTTGCTGCTCTCCGTCCTCCTCCGGCCCGCCGGCGGCAACCAGGCGCCAGGTGAGTCTGGTCGCCTTCGTTTGCCACCTAGGCCGAGAGGAGGGAGCCGGGAGACCCACAACAAACCGAGACCACACACAAGTTTTGGATAAAACAAGGCCACAACTTTATTGACAGCAGCAAACAAGATGTGTTGGCGCTGCATGTGGGTCAGATCCCAAAGAGCATCGGCTGACCCATCTGCCAGCCGATGAGCCTCGACCCCCCCCAGACCCCGGCTGGGGGAGGGAAACCAAGGAGTGGCATTAGGGGGAGATCACCTGGGTGTACACACCTGGATGATTCCCCTGCCACCTGGGAGTGAGGATGCCGTGGCAGCCCCCGAGCTGGGCATGCATCCCCATGCCTCACTCCCAAGACTCCTTATGGGAATCTCCTTAATGGGGAGCCTGGGGCCCGGAGGCCCCCAGCTCCCCCCAAAAGGGATCTGACCCAATGACCACCGCCACCAGAGCCACCCGTAGCTCCCGCCAACACTCCTACCGCTGGCACCAGTCCAACAAGCCATCCCGCAGGTCTTGGAGCCACATGTCCTGCCCCCAACTTGCCAGGTGAACCCCAACAGGGGAGAAAACGGGGGTGATGCGGTGAGAAATGTCCCAGTGTGCGATGAAACGACCGCCGGCTTCCTCAACGTGGCGCCGCATTGCCCGAGCAACCCTCTGCCTGATGCCGTCGACTTTCTTGGGGCACCGCGCCCCTCGCCAGACCTGCCTCTGGAGTAAGTCTGACCAAATCAAGGCCGTCTGGGGGAAGAGTCCTTGCAGCTTGACCAGGTCAGCGCACATGGCCCGCTGCAGATGGGGCCCCTCTCGCTTTCTCAGGTCGTTCTCCCCGAGTTGGATGACTAATGCATCTGGAGGGCCCAGCCGCCAGGCCTGACGAACCAGCATCGGGAGAAGGGAGTCCCAGAGCGCACGCCCATCCAGTGGATCCGCAGGCGATCTTCCAAGCCCAGGTGTCAGCCCCAGCCAGATGACGCCGCATACTTCCTAGCCCAATGGACGATGCTGTGCCCGCAAATCCAAACCGACTTCCTTTGCCCTGCGAAAAGAACAATCCAACAACCACCACATCAGTGCCCGTTTGTCCAGTGCAGGCGGATGTACGATTGAAGGGCCCAGGACCGCCAGTGCCCCATGGCCATGATGGCCTCGTCCGGCAGCCCGAGGCCAGCTGCCACAGTGGCGGCCCCAATGCGGGAGGAATGCATGCCGAACTAGGAGGAGGGGAGCCCGGCGGTTTCAAGGCAGGCCCGCAGGAGGGAAGAAAACTGATAGCGGGTGAGGGGGGAGAGGTCCCGGTGGATGAGGAAGGGGCCCTGCTGCTAAGGACGAATGCACAAATAGGCCCTCACTGCCCGCACTGGGCACACTGCCCCTTGCCGGGCAGCCCGCAAGCAGATGGCAGCCCCCTTGCTGAGCTGGTCCGTCTTGGAGCGCCGAATGGTGATGACCACCTGCCGGGGGGACCAGGACACGTCCGTGAAGGACAGGGCCCTGCCGCTTGTGTCAGCTTGGGAACCTGCCACCAGCTCGCTCACCCGGAGGGCCCCGAAAAAGGCCAAGGAGAAAGCCGTACGAAACAGCTGTGCCTCGAAGGAGGACCAGCAAAGGTCGGGCAGCACCCGTAATATGCCGCGCAGGATGTGTAGGGAAATGGGCCGCCTCTTGTCGGGGGGGAGGGGCCAGCCTAGCCCAGCCCTCTATGGCCCTGCGGGGGATAAATCCGCAGCATGGGTCAGGGAAACCTAGCGTTTTGCAAAAGAAGGAGACCGCCGCTAAGTCACGCCTCATGGTGAGGGGGGCCCGCCCCAGGGCCCGCAGATGGGCCAGGTAGCAGAGCACCTCATCCTGGGAGGGGGGCCGTAAAGCCCCACCTCCAGCCCCCCAAGTGAACACCCCGAAGCGCTCCACTGCAGCCGAGTAGGACTTGAGCGTGGACGGGGCCACCGAACTAAGTACTCCCTGCATCACGATGTCTCTCCAGCCAGCCATAGCTCCTCTGGAAATGGATCGGGGGGTGTTGAGCCTCTGGAGCCAGTGCAAAGAACCTCTCCATCTGGAATCGAGACAATGCATCTGCAAGGCCATTGTCCACACCTGCTACATGACGGGCCGAAAAGGTAATGTTAGCTGCCAGACAGGCAAAGACGAAGCGGCGCACCAGCCGCATGACCCGCTCAGAGCGAGAGGACTGCTTGTTGATGACTCGGACAGTTGCCTGGTTGTTGCACCAAAACACCACCCGTTTGTCCCGCAGCACCTCCCCACAGATGGAAACCGCCACCAGGATGGGAAAAAACTCAAGGAATGTGAGGTCCCGAAGGACCCCCGACCCTTCCCATGAGGGCGGCCAGCGCTGGGCGCACCAACGCCCCCTGAAGTAGACCCCGAACCCCAGGCTGCCCGCTGCATCAGAATGGACCTGGAGTGCGGAGCCCAGGTCCAGGGGATCCTGCCAAAGAGAAACCCCATTGAAGGTGGACAAGAACCGCAGCCAGACCTCGAGGTCTGCCTTGATACCCTTGGTGAGGCAAATGTGGTGATGGGGGGCAGCCACCCCCTGGCAGGCCCACGAGAGTCGCGCGCAGAAGGCCCGCCCCGGGGTGACAACCCTGCAGGCAAAATTGAGGTGACCAATGATGGACTGCAGCTCCCTGAGGGTACATTTGTCTCGGGCCAGTGTCCCCAAAATTAGCTCCTGGAGGCACCTGAGCTTGTCCACAGGTAGCCGGGAGAGCCCTGCCACTGAATCCAACTCGATGTCCAGATAAGTGAGGCGAGATGCCGGGCCTTCAGTTTTTTCCTGGGCCAGGGGTATCCCCAGCTCAGCAGCCAGCGCCTGAAAGATCTGTAGACGATCGGCGCATGCCGAGCTGTTAGGTGGCGCCATGATCATAAAGTCATCGAGATAATGAGTAATAAAGGGGGCCCCCATGCGTTCCTTGGCAGCCCACTCCAGGAATGTGCTAAAAGCCTCGAAGGCTGAGCAGGCTACTGAGCATCCCATTGGCATGGCCTTGTCCATGTACCACATGCCCTGGAACTTAAACCCTAACAGGCACTGGTCATCAGGGTGGACCGGTAGCAAGCGGAAAGCCGACTGGACGTCACATTTTGCCATAAGGGCACCCTGCCCGCAGGCTCTGATTAACCGGACCTCATGGTCAAAGGACGCATACCTAACCGAGCAGAGCTCTGGCGGGATGGCCTCGTTTACCGAGGAGCCCCGCGGGTAGGAGAGGTGGTGTATGAGGCGGTGCTCGCCGGGGGTTTTTTTGGGAACAACGCCCAGGGGGGAAACCCTGAGGTTGGGCAACGGAGGGCCAGGAAATGGCCCTGCCACCCGGCCCACAGCGACCTCCTTGGCAATTTTTCTCGCCACCACCAGGGGCAGCTCTCTGGCCAATTTTAGGTTGCCCGCTGAGGTGGCCACCCGGGGACCAGTGAAGGAGATGCGGAACCCAAGCGAAAACCCCTCCCTTAAAAAACTAGCGGCCTGCCTATCGGGATATCGCGCCAGGAGGGGGATGATGGCGCTTAGCCGAACGGGTGTGCGGGCAAGGCCAGAAAGCCCGCAAGAGGGGCTAGTTTCCGCCGCCGGCGGGCTGGGAAGCTGCGTTGCCCGACCCTCCATCCTTGCGCACGTTGCTGCTGGAGGGCCGGCCGGCTCAAAAGGGCTGGGACGTGGCGGGCCCCCGGGGGCAGGCGGGGCAGGAGTGGGTGCCCCCGCAGGCATCACAGTTGTGTTCGAAACAGCACCTGGGCCGCTGGCATTTTCCCTGGTTGTATTCCCTGCATAAACCCCTGCCCCTGTCCCTGCGAGGAGGCCAATGGCCAGAGCGGGATCCCTCCCCTCTGCCCTTCATGTGGGGACCCACCAACCAGAGCCATAACTTCTGGTTGATGAGGTCCCACCGCGTCCGGGGGTTGTGGGAGGCCCGTTTCCGAAAGGCCTCGTCATAATCCAAAGCTGCGAGGTCCCCCGCTAGCGCCCGGGCCCTGAGCACATTCCCCAGATGATTTGTGAGGTGCCAGCCCCGGTCAGGATAGGCGGCCTGGACCACTCCTAAGTAAACCGTGAAACCCTCCAACCAGTTGGCGAAGGTGCGCTCCGCGGCCTCCTTTTTGGCCCCTTTTCTTCCCGTTTTGACGAGGGAGCGGACCTCCCATCCTCCGCCTCAGGCCTTAACAAGGAAAGGACGTCCACGTAAAAGCCGTCCAATATGTGCTCGCGGACCTTGCGGGGAAGGTGGATACCGGGGGGGTCCTCGTCGTCCATGAAGGATGAGGTGGGCGGGGGGGAGTCGTTAGGGCCCCATACCGCCCGGGGGTCTCCCTCTCCGTGACGGCCCGTGGCCCGCCGGCGCTGGGCCCACTCGGGGAGACCAGGGACACTTGACGCCACCTCCCAATAGCTCCCATCCTGATCCCCCTCATCCGAGGATGAGGACTCACCTGTGGTCCAGTCGCTGAGTCCTCATGACGCTGCCGGTGGCTTCCCTTCTCGTGGCCCGTCCTCCTCCTCTTGGCTGACCTCTTGCGACGCCTGCTGGTGGAGCGTTCGGGGCTGGACGAGGAGAAGCGCGAGTCGTGATGCCTGCCTCGCGCCCCACCTCTCTCAGCCTTGTTGCTCCTCTTCCGCTGAGGGACCTCAACGGGCTGCATGGCTGCAGGCGCAGCTCCACGCCCGGAGTTCCCCAGATTCTCCACCCAGGCTGTCAAGGCCTCCAACGCCCGGCTGATGTCTTGGAGTGTGGAGGGGTTGGAGTCCTACTCAGGGCCCCCCTCCGCAGCGCATCTCGCAGCCCTCACCTTGCCCTGGCCCCAAGGTCTGGTTGCAGAAGAGCCAGGCTTAAGGGCAGCTCTAACCCCCCGCCCCAGACTTGGGTCTTGGCTAGAATGTGCACTAGGCTGACCCCTTGCTTTTTTAGGAGCATGAGGCACAGTGCTGCTGCCGGCCGCCTTGCCCCAAGTAGGCCTTGGCTTGCCACCCCTGCCGGCCTTGGGGGCTGCCTTCAGGGGCCTGGGCAGGGCCCCTCCCTCGGTGCCTTGTCACCCCCCTGGGTGCCCTTCTTCCCCCCAGCCAGCTTCCTTGATGGGGCTATGTGCCCTAGCGGCCCGCTGTTGCCCTAGAGAAAAGGAGGAGAAGGAGCAATGCCCTGTAACCAGAATGCAAGGGGAGAGGGGACGGCAGAAGCCTCCCCCTGCAAAGGGATGAGTGGGAGAGGAGGAGAAGGCACAGCTTCTGCTGTTAAGCCGCGCTGCTTCGCCACTTTGCTGGGGGCACGGGGGGCTGAGGCTCAGCTAAACCTCCCCCCCACGTGCTTGTCCCTTCGCGTCCGACGCCGCTGCCTCCTGGTGACCGATGCTCTTCTGCTGCTCCGGCGAAGCACGGGGGCCGAGGCTCAGCTGCACCTCACCCTTGTGTGCTCTTCCCACAGCTCTCTTCCATTCCAATGCCACCCTCTCCGCCGCCGCTCGATCGCCGCCGCTCACTGCTTCCTCCTTCTCCTGCTGCTGCTCCAACCGCCGACCGAGCGAGAGTGAGGAGGGCGGGGACGGCAGCTGGATAAATACCCAGCTGCCAGACCTGTGTGAAAACTGCGGCCCCGAGGTCCGCGGTCAAGCCCCGCCCCCACAGAGCCGGCCCGGGACGCCATGATTGGCCGGACCGGACTTTGAACTGATTGGATGCCGGCCGGCCCCACGCGTCCCGGGCGAGCAGGCACCCAGCCGTTGCTGCTCTCCGTCCTCCTCCGGCCCGCCGGCAGCAACCGGGCGCCAGGTGAGTCTGGTCGCCTTCGTTTCTGTTCAGATTATTTTGTTTCAGTATCCAAATATATAATCATCCTGTAAAATCCCTTCCTTTCTTCCTTCACAAGTCTGCTGAGGTGCTCTTTTAAATAAGGAAAGGACAGAAATTCATGTATATTTGCCCTTACTATATTTTAAGCAAGGTTAACACAAGACCTAAATCAAGTTACACAGAAGATCAAACTATTACTTTCCTACTCTTTGTTTTTGTACCTGACTTTCCTTCTAGAATAGGCAATAAATAAGTAAATAAATATAATTCTTTCAAAAGTTAAGGGAGCAAAGAAAGTACATTGATCACAGTTTTGAAAACATGAGTGAGTAATGCATGGCAGTATGAGAAATCCTAATCAATATTAACACGGCTTTAAAGATCACTTAATGGAAGTCAAGTAAGTAGAATATTACAAGGTTTAAATAGTGTCAACAGAAAAGTTACTGTTCTCTGCTAGGCACACATGATAAGACATACGAGTCAGAATGCCTAATACCATCTCAGGAATTTAGCTGTGGATGTAAAGATTAAAGCTTACTGTCTCAGCAGAGTGCTGAGTTTTTGTTTCTTTTTTTTTAATAACATCCAATCTGGATTATTGTAATACCTTGTTTGTAGGTCCCTTTGATACTGTCATCTGCTGTATATAGGCTTTAGAATGCATAGATTATGTAGCAGGGAATGTTCTCAGAGGAACCATGCAGAAGCCATGTCCCACCAACACTGATAGCTTTATGTCAAATATTAAGCTAGCAACTATTTTACTTCAGTTTTATAGTCTTTGGTTGCTTATATTAAAATTTGTACTGAATCTCTGCAATGATTTGTTCCATGTTAATTTTGAATTCTGAAGTCATTGTATCTGTCTCCAGGTAAAGAGCCATTGCTCACTGCAAAATATGTATGTACTGTATGTACATTAGCAAGGAGTATGGTCATTTGCTGGGACTGAACCAAAGTTGCCTTCTGCATTTGAGGAAAGTATTTCCTTTATTGGCTTCATTTCCCCTCAGATTGGCTACATAATGTTACGATGTTGTTTACAGCTAGAGATATGAGATTACCTGTGTGATTTGAGCACTCCTATTCTGTATCAATTGCACTCTCTCTTTGAATTGGTTCTATTTTTCTTCAACAATGTAACTACATCTGAATGGTTGGCTATGTGGTATTGTTATTCTGTTGCCTACATTGTTCCTGGTTGGCTAGAATCACTCATATGAATGAGAGGCTGTAATTAGAAGAAAGGGAAGAAAAGGGAAACTAAAACTTTATTTGAAAAGGTAAGCATTTTATATTATTGCCTTAAGGGTCAATAAGATTTTCAGGTTATAAGCTTTCAAGAGTTAAAGCTCTCTTCATCAGATACAAGTACGAATGGAGATTCCTAGGCCCTTATATCCCAGTCAGAAAGTGGGAAGGGTAAAGCAAAGACGGGAATCAGGATGTAAAGGTACAATGCAAAATATAATCAGTTGGATTAGAGCAGGGAAGATATGCTTAAGGGTAGGAAATGCAGAAAATTATCTATAATAGCAATCAGTTATAGCATTTGATTTATATAAAATCGTTCAGGACAATAATAACCACTCAGAGTGGTTTACAAAGTATATTATTATCCCCACAACAATCACCCTGTGAGGTGGATGGGGCTGAGAGAGCTCTGGAAGAGCTGTGACCAATCCAAGGTCACTCAGCTGGCTTCAACTGGAGGAGTAGAAAATCAAATTCATTTCTCCAGATTAGAGTCCTGCCACTCTTAACCGTCCACTACACCAAACTGGCTCTTTGGGATAAGAATCCTATATTCAGCCATGGGGATTGCACTGTAGACATGGGCATGAACAGAAAAAAAAACCGAACATGGTGTTCATTTTTCATTGCCATCCACGAACAACAAACAACAAACATTGATGAACATGACCTATTTACGAACATGTTCATTGTTTGTTGTTCATGGGGGCCAGCAGGCTCTCCTCCAGCCATCAAGATCCCTACCACACCACTTCCAGAAACCCTACCTGAGCAGGTAGCAGGAAATGTACTAATAATAAATAATAGCTTGGCCCCAGAGCCTGGCAGCAGCCCTGGAACCTGAAGGGGTAGATCCCTATCCCACCACACACAAAGAAAATTCAAGCTCCAATGCATTCTCCCTGTCACTCTCTCAAAATGCCAACAACTGTCGCTCCCTCTCCACTGTCTGCAAAACCGGAGCTGGGAGCCCCCCTGCTCTTTGCTTCCTTGTAACAAGTTTGGAGCTCCACACTTGAAAGGAAGACCTGCTTATCAAGCTAAATTGGGCTTAGATTGGGGTTTCCAGGGCAACAGCAGGAGTTCAGATAGAGTTCAGGCAGTCCCTGCCTCCGGTTGCCAAGGGAATTGATTGCAGGTGCCAGACTATCTGGCTTGACGAACAGCAACGAACAGCAATGAATGAGGCTTGCAACAACCACCTGTTCGTTTAGAATGGGGCCTCATGAACAGCTTGTTCACGAACAGCTGATTGGGCTGTTCGTGGCTTCTTTAGTTCGTATTGCTGTTCATGCCCATCTCTATTCCATTGTTCTGTGTTTGTAAATGAACTCAAGTTTAGCAATCTCACATTGTAATCTCTCCTTTAAGTGTCTCTGTTTTAAGGAATGCTTAGGTCAACAATGGAATGTCCTAGAAGATTAAAATGTTTCCCAACTTGTTTTTAAGTGTTGTGATTTTTCATGTCAGATTTATATCTATTCATTCTTTTGCACAGAGACTGACCTATTTGTGAAATGTAGATAGTGGAAAGGCATTGCTGACTGTTGATAGTATATATAACGTTGGAAGATGAAAAAGTGAATGAACCAGAGATGGTATAACTGGTGTAGTTAGGTCCAATGATAGTGTTGTTGGGGTGAAAATGGGACAGAGATGGCATTTTGGTTTATTGAAAGCTCTGGTCCCAGAATCCATGTCTGTGTTCAACAGTGCATTATTGTGAATGAGAATTTGTTTAAGGTTGGGGGCCCTCTGTGGGCAAGAAATGGCTTGCCTCTCACTGCCTGTGTGAGAGAAGTATCATTGTCCAGCATAAGATTCATGTTATTAGTGATGCATTGAACTGGTTTGATATTAGGGTTGCCAAACTTCAGGTGGTGGTAGGAGATCTTCCAAAATTACAACTGATCTCCAGGCCACAGAGATCAGTTCCTCTGGAGGAATATAACTGCTTTGGAGGGTGGACTCTATGGCATTATACCCTGCTGAGGTACCTTCTCTCTCCAAATCCTAAGGCTCTATCCCCTCAAATTTCCAGGAATTTCCCAACTTGGAGCTGGCAACCTACCATCAACAGTACTCCTCTCACAGTCATTGGAGAGAAATCTTTTCTTGCTCACAGACAGCCTAAGTGGAGTAACACACTTTTCCACAGACTATCTGATCCTTATCATGCCTTCTAAGAAGTAAACTTCATTTTTTTTCCATGGGACTATGGGTCTCACCACATGAAACAAAACACTCGAATTGCACGGGTAATTTGAGTGTATTTTGTAATTCGAGTGTATTTGAGTGTAATTCGAGTGTATTTTGTCTCGTGTGGTTTGACCCTATGTTTAGGAAGTCACTTGGGAGTACAAAGCCAAATGCTAGGTGGCTTGTAAAGACTACCTCCCTCAATTCAGCTTTATTAATCTTCACTTAATGCTTCTGAAGTAGAAAACATATACACGGATTTTTAAAACAAAAAGTAATATTATTTAAACAGGTGATTAATTTCCAATATCATCTCTTGATGACATGGATTAATGATGTAGATCCTCTAAGAAAAGATGTTCCATCTTACATATTCTGTCTGTGTTCAGTGGGGTGTTTTGGTATACTTTGTTCTGCTATTGCAAAAATTCCCCTGTGGAAAGTAGCTCCCTCTGATTTGGAAAGCCACTTAGAATTGTCCTTCTCCATTGCTTGTTTTACAAATGTAATTCTAGACAATCCCAAGAGAATGGAATCTCTTGATAGATATAGAACATAAAAGAGGCAGATGTAGAAGCACAGAAAGACGTATGGCAATATGAACAAGGAAAGATGCTGTGACAAAAGAAATAAATGGCAAATTAAGCAAATTAAAACAAAAGGAAAAAATACAGAACACTAGTGATGTCTTTCTAGGCAAAGTTTAGAAAAAGGAAGCAGATAAAAAAAATCTGTGGAAATGATAGATCATTAATCATTGGGATTTCAATTAACTAATATTGAATGGAGTAGCAATTATGGAATTAATAAGGTATTCCTCTTTCAAGAGTTAGAGTGATAGTTTGCCTTGAATACAGCATGGGAACAATTATTTTTAAAGTGAGTTTTAATGTTGCTATATGAAGTCTGATGTCCCTGTAATAACCAAGCTTCAAACTTGAGGTCTGATATCTCAAAAATTACTGAACTTCAAAATATAAATAAATGGAAATAAATTTTTGAGGAACATGGAAGAAACCTCCATCTCCAAATGACTAAAATAAATGGCAAATCTCATAGTAACACCCCAGCCAAGGAACCTCTAAGACGTCATGTCTTCCTTCCTTCCTTCCTTCCTTCCTTCCTTCTTCCTTCCTTCCTTCCTGGAAATACACCATCAACAGAACTTCTAGAAAAGGGGGGGGGGAAACCCTAAATTTGTATTCTTTTCTCTTCCATTAAGTAGAAATGTTTGTTTTATCTGAATGTCGGAAAGTAAGATGTTACAATAGTAATTCTCATTGAGCAATAGTCAGATGAAATGAAGATTCTGAGAAATAACTTCACAAGAACATGAGGAAGGAGGTATTGACAGAGTGCATTTACAGCTGGGGTTTTTAAGGCAAGAGAATAACAGGCAAGAGAATAAAAGAGGTGGTTTGTCACTATCTGCCTCTGCAACTCTGGTCTTCACTGGAGATCTCTCATCCAATTACTATCCAAGGTCAACCCTGCTTAGCTTCTGAGATCTTGGTTACCCCTGCAGGATCTTCTTCCTTGTATACTAGACATTTTTATATTCCAACAGGAGGACGGACTTCAGCTGTCCATCTCAACCAGTGAAAGGTGTGTTAGGGAAGAACATATTCATTGGATCCGATCTCTGCAAGAAATGTGACATGAGATGTGGCAAATCCCTCTCAGTTGCTGAACTGCCAAAAGACAGAATGGTTACAAATAATTTTGTTCATTTCCAGAAGCTCTTACTGACATCTATCCAAGTCCTCTTGTATTATTAAGCCTTAATATATGCTAATATATTTCTGTGCCTCCCCTACTGTCCTGTTTCCTGCCTTGTTTTTTCTCTGTGCTTTTACAATTGATCTTCACTGGGTGTGGAGGCTGCTGAATAATGGGAGCCTATAACTGCTGTGCTGATCATATTGGTCTCAGAGCATCTCTGTCTGACATGTCAGTATATAAACCACCCTGTAAATAATGTCAAGTCATATATATGACATCATAGGATTATTTAGAAAAACATAGAAAGAGACAAAACTCGTGTACTTACCTACTAATGCTTCCTTTTACGTGCATTTTCCTTCTTCCATGCCTAAATCTTTTTTCTGCCTTGCCCACCTGTTATGCTAACAAAATGTTCGTCTTTCAGAAGAATGGCTAGCAACACAATCATATTCCAGGTTTAATGTTTCTTCTTTTCTTTGCGTTTTAACTTCTACTGACTTCCATGCTACTAATATTTTCTCTGCTGTGGGCCCTACAATGTTTGGTGTTTGCCATTCATGTGTAGTCCACTCTTTTCATTTTTTCATTGCTTAACAGAATTAGCTGTTCATTAGTCCCATTAATTTTCATATTACTTGTTTCATTATGACTGTGATTAATCTGTGGAAGGCAGGTAGGCTAAATTTTCCTGCTTTTCTCACAATAAATGAATTGATCAGTTATTAAGATGAGAAAAGGAAACATCACATTCTCTGCTAAGAACTAAGGAAATGTTTCTAAATAGTTGGGTTTGGGTTAGAGATGGGCATGAACAGCATTACGAACGAAAAAAAGCCATGAACAGCCCAATCTGCTGTTCGCGAACAAGCTATTCGTGAGGTCCCATTTTAGACAAACAAGTGGTCGTCGCAAGCATTGTTCGACCGTTCGTCCTCTGTTCCTGAAGCCAGACAGTCAGGCACCTTCAATCAATTCCCTTGGCAACGGAGGCAGGGACTGCCTGAACTCTGTCTGCACTCCTTCTGTTGCCCTGAAAACCCCAATCTAAGCCCAATTTAGCTTAATGGGCATGTCTTCCTTCCAAGTGTGGAGCTCCAAATTGGTTATAATTGGATACATGGGAGCAGAGACCAGGGGGGGGGGTGTTCTGTAGCCATGGGAACTCCAACCTCATCCCTGCAAACCCTGTTAGGCAGTTTTGACTGCCAACCACAGACCTCCTGTTTTGCTCAATGGGACCTCTGGTTATAAAAGGGCACTGTGCTCCCAGTTCTGGCTTTCAGTTTCAGCAGGCAGTGGAGTGGGAAAGAGCTGCTGTGTTGCTAGCATTTTGAGAGAGAGACAAGTGCATTGGAGCTGGGATTTTTTTTGTGTGTGTGGTGGGATACGGATCTATCTTCTCTGGTTCTAGGGCTGCTGCCAGGCCTTGGGCCCAAGCTCAGTGGGCACCTCAGCTGAGGGCTCACACTGATTACTGTCTGATCTGATTCTGGTCAGGTATCTGGGAGTGCTGGCCTAGGGCTCTAGCCCCTCCCTCTGGTTCCAGGGCAGCTGCTTGGCCCTGGGGCAAAGCTCAGTGGGCATATCAGCTGAGGGCTCACACTGATTTCGGCCCCTTCCTGGCAGGCAGCTACGCTGCTCAGCCAGGGGCCGTTGATTGGCGCACCGGAGGGGAGACGGCACCATCCCCCTCCTTTCTAATAAGGTAGGCTGGGAGGGCGGAGCTAGAGCGTGTTGCGCAGCTCTGCCCTTCCAGCTCAGTTGGCACAGTCGCTCGGAGGAGAAGGACGTCTCCAACCGAGCGACTGCAGTCAGGGCCCAGGCGGCGAGAGCATCGGAGAGGCGGTCGAGGCGCGCAGTCGGCGGGGAAGAGCGTGCGGCGGCGGAGCCTCGGCTCGAGGAGGGCTTCCCGGCGCGGCGGTCGTGGCAACAGCTTGCTGCCGGCCGTGTGCTGCTGCCGGGGGCTGGATGGTCTCCCGGCCGGGCTGTGGCTGCGGGGCTGAGCGGCCTCTCGGCCGGGCGGTCGGGCCGCGCCGCGTTCTAGCACGGGCGGCCCTAGCAGGCTAGGGGTTCGGGGCTGCTGGGGCGGAGGTGTCGCACCGAGCGGCCTCCCTGCCTGTGTTTGCGGCGGGATTTGCGGGGGACGGGCGGCCGTTGTCGCCGGGTGGGCAGCGTCGCTGCATACCCCCCCTTCCCCCCCTCCCACTTACCTTTGGAGAGCTTTGTGCCGGGTGTGTGCCGGGGGTTTTTCTGGCGCCGAATAAGGGCGGCTGGGCCTTGAGTGGGCTTTGGTCCTTGGGTGGTGGGGGTTTGCAGGTCCGGGTAACCACTCCCCCCTACTGTAGTCGGGGGGGGATTGCTGGATTCGCAGCTTGGTGGCCTGCTGCCCCCCTCCCTCCCTCCGTTTTTCCTCCCCTTCTGGACGTAGGTGGCACAGTTCCTACGGCAGCCATTTTGTGATTGGCCTGGGTGGGCGGCGGCCATTTTGGGCTCGTAGTTTTGCGTTGTGCGGAGTGCAATTACTCTTCACTTAGTTTGCTGACCAGCTAAGCAGGCTTGGCTCCCTGCCTTGGTGGGTGTACTGCCCTGGCCTTTGGGAGAGGAGGGCTTGGCTTGGTTCTTTTTGTCCCCTCTGGTTGCTAATTGTTACAACAATTCTGCAAGGTGAAATGGCACCCAAAAAGGGTGGTTCTGCTAAGGGTAAGCAGCCTGCTAAAAAGGTGCCTTCTAAGCGGCCCCTTCCCCCGGCAGTGTCCTCTTCTGACGAGGACGACTCTTTTGAGTGTCAGCAGAATATCTTGAGGCGACTCGCAGCACTCGAGCAAGCGAAAGGGGATGGGGGTGCACCTAGGCAGGCTGTGAATACTGGGAGGCCAGTTCGTCGCGCGTCCAGGAACGCTGTTAACCGTAATATTTTGCATCGTTTAGCAGCTCTGGAGGGTGCTACTGGGGCACCAGCAGCTGGAAGCAGCGGTGGGCAGACGGCGACAGTGGTGACGGCCCAGGAACCAGCCGGGGAAGTGGAGCAGGATTGGTCTGAGGACCCACCTCCTGTTGCGGTGGCTGTGGACCCCGTGGAAGTGACGGGTAAGGACAACACTCCACAGTACACTTACCCATGGCCTTGGGGGCCGTGGGCACTGGGGGCCATGGGAGGGTCCACTAGTACGACACAGGACACAACTCATAGCCAGGGATCTTCTTCGTTTGCTGGGGTGCAGCCCATTCCTGGCATGGGGTTTTCACCTTCTGCTCAGCAGCAGCAGGCGGTTACTCCCCAGGCTTGGGGAGCTCCAGGGACGGCAGCTTACGTGGGATTGCCGTTTGGTTGGCCTGCTTGCCCGGCTTCTCCTTGGGGCTACTATCCTTATCCATCCCTGGCTTATGGTCAGGTTCCATTTAATGCAATGCCTTTTGGAGATACGGCCCTGCCTTTGGGGGACCATCTTACACAGGCTACGAGGGATAAAATTTTGCGGGGTGAATATGTTGACATCTTTTCCCTTCTCTACCGCGAGTTAGAGAAGAAAGATAAAGATGACATGGACGATAGGGATAAGGAGCGATTGAAGAGGAGGCGGGTGGATAGGACATGGAACAATTGGCTGCCCGGCTTTTTGATTTATGCGGGGGTAATTGCCAGAGCGCAGCCTAGTCGGGCTGCGTCTTTGTTTCAATACCTTGACATCATATTGAAGGGCTATACGGGCTTCTCGGGGGCTGCATGGATGCAGTACGACGAGGAGTTCCGGATGCGGGCTGCCATGAACTCTAGTCTCCAGTGGGATCGTATCCACCAGCAACTGTGGTTGTCGGTGATGTCCCCGGCAAAGCCCAATTTGGTGGATCGCTCAGACAGCAGCCATGTAGTGCATCGCAACTCCCAGGTGTCCAATACCCGTGGTGGAGCGGGGCAGCAGGTTCAACCCCGGCTGCTCTGTTGGGAGTATGCGTATAAGGGAACCTGTGCAAGGAAGCCGTGCCGATTTCGGCATGAGTGCCCCTCTTGTGTGGGCCAACACCCATACAATGCATGTGGCAAGGCCCGTCAAGGTTGGGGTGGCAGGAAGCAGGGCGGAGGTGGCTCCGGAGGGCAGCAGCCTCCTGGAAAAGGGTCCCAGCCCAGTAAGGCTGAGGGTCCTTGAGCGCTTGTTGCGGGCTTACCCTCTTAAGAAGGAGGCAGTTTATCTGTTTGAAGGTTTTAGGGATGGTTTTAGAATCCCTGTTCAGGGACCTAGGGCCCCGTTCACGGCCGACAATTTGCGATCTGTCCAGGGTAAGGAACATATAGTTAGGCAAAAGATTCAAAAGGAATGTGCCGAGGGTAGGGTTTTGGGGCCGTATGCGGCCCCTCCGACCCCCAATTTTAGGGTTTCCCCTTTGGGGGTGGTGCCAAAGAAGGTGGAGGGTGAGTTCCGCCTCATTCATCACCTGTCTTACCCCAAGGGGGAGTCGGTGAATGACGCCATTCCGGGGCATCTTTGTTCAGTAAAGTATACTTCCTTTGACCAAGCGGTCAAGGTGGTGCGCAGGTCCGGGGTGGGCGCTGAGTTGGCAAAATGCGACATTAAGTCGGCATTTCGTCTTCTTCCTGTCCACCCCAGGGATTTTGAACTTCTGGGGTTTGCCTTTGAGGGCAGTTACTATATGGACCGTGCCCTACCGATGGGTTGTTCTGTTTCTTGTGCGGCCTTCGAGTGCTTTAGCTCCTTTCTGGAGTGGGAGTTTAGGCGACGAGCAGCTTGTAGTGACTCCGCCCACTATTTAGATGATTTTTTGTTCGTTGGGCGGGCACGATCATCTCAATGTGCCAGGCTCCTGGCCACCTTTATTGAGATGGCTGCTGAACTGGGAGTGCCGTTGGCCCACGAGAAGACGGAAGGCCCTTCTACGGTTCTTACTTTCTTAGGGATTGAGTTGGACACGGTTCAGCAATCCATGCGATTGCCTGAGGACAAGGTTCAGGACCTTAGGGTTCGTCTTCGGGAATTCTTAGGTAAACGGAAGGCATCCCTGGTCGAGCTACAGCAGCTCGTGGGGCACCTTAATTTCGCATGTAAGGCGGTGGCTCCAGGACGCCCCTTTCTGCGTCGATTGTGCGACGCTATGGCTCCATTGCGTGCCCCCCATCACCGTTTGCGAGTGACGAAGGGTATGCGTGCAGATGTGGAGGTATGGTATGAGTTCTTGGAAGGGTATAATGGTATTACCCTGTGGCGGGACGAATTGCTGCTTGAGGCGGAGTTGCAAGTTACATCTGACGCCTCAGGCTCCACAGGATTCGGAGTCTATTTCCGAAAGCATTGGTGTGCGGAACAGTGGCCGGCAGACTGGCTGGCGTCGGACTTGGTTAGGGATTTGACCTTTTTAGAATTTTTTCCTATGTTAGTGGCAGTCCGATTATGGAGTGAGGAATTGGCCAACCACACTGTCCACTTTTGGTGCGACAACCTGGCGGTGGTGCATGTAGTCAATTCCTTAACGTCCAAGTCCCCCAGGGTTATGCGTTTGGTTAGGGAGTTTACGTTGCTGTGCTTGCGGAATAATATATTGTTTAAGGCCAGACACGTTCCTGGTGTTAGCAACGGTGTGGTGGACGCTTTGTCTCGCCAACAGATGGAGCATTTCTGGCAACTTGCACCGGAGGCAGATCCTCGCCCGGCGGTGATGCCCCCAGACCTTTGGCTGCTTGGGAGGCCGAGGCGTGTCGTGCCATCCAGCTGGCCATTGCACCCAGTACGAGGAGGGCATATTGGAGAGCGGTAGGCCAGTTGGAGGAGTTCCGGCGGGGGGCCGGGATTGGTCAGTGTTGGCCTGTCCCGGTGGAGCATATTCTGCAGTTTTGTGTTTGGCAGAAGGGCCGCGGGTTGGCAGTGAAGTCCATTAAGGGGCTGCTTGCCGCCCTGGCTTTTGTTAGTAAAGCCCAGGGATTTCCTGAGGCCACGGGGGATTTCCGGGTACGGAAAATGCTCGAGGGATGGTCTAGGGAGAGCGTGGTACGCAAGGATCCGCGTGAGCCTATATCTCCTTTAGTGCTTAAAGGCCTTGGGGCAGTCTGGAAGGTAGTGTGCAAGTCAGGCTATGAAGCCAGGCTTTTTCATGCGGCTGCTTTAACCGCTTTCTTTGGCGCCCTTCGGGTTGGGGAGCTTGTGGTGGCATCTGCCAAGGATTCTTCTGGTAGGGCCCTTATGGCAAGCGACCTGACTTTTGATGGTGAGGCAGCGGTGTTGCAGATTCGTTGGTCCAAAACTGACCAGATGCGTAAGGGGGCAACCGTTAGGTTAGGGGCTTGCTCTGACGGGGACTTGTGCCCAGTTAGGGCATTGAGACAGTATTGGCGGGCACGGGGTACCGAGCAAGGCTGCCTCTTTAGGCACATGGATGGTTCCCCATTAACCCGTTACCAGTTTTGGGCCGTGACTAAGCGGGCCCTGGCTGAGCTGGGGTTGCAGGGAGTGAGTTTTGGAACGCATTCGTTTCGGATTGGAGCGGCTTCAACGGCCGCTGCCATGGGCTATTCTGGACAAGTCATCCAGGGGGTAGGCAGGTGGCGGTCTTCGGCCTTCCGCACCTATGTACGCCCCCTTTCTCGCTTTTGATTGTACTAATTCGTGTTTTTTCTTAGGTCCCATGCCGGGGGTAGGACGACAACGCATCCTGATATGTGGGCACAGCTTTGTCTTCTGGGCAGCCCATCAAGCCCGCAGGACGCCAGTCGGGTCTCAGCTTGGCCTTAGTGCTCAGGCTACAGTTGAGTGGCAGGGTCGACGTGGCCTTCGGTGGCCGGGCCTGTTGCCATTGTTGTTTGGATTGGGGGGGGCCCGCCTCCCCACATCCTCGTTATTCATTTGGGGGGAAACGACCTCGGCTTACAACAGGGTAAGGTGCTGTCTTCCCAGGCGCTGTCTGATATGCGTCTTATTGCGACGCGATGGCCGGGAGTGCTGATCATGTGGTCGGCCATGATCCCTCGTCGGGTTTGGAGGGAGGCTGAAAGTCGTCCGGCCATCGAGAGGGCAAAGATGAAGGCCAATAGGGCCATCCAGAAAGGTTTGGGGGAGGGGTTAGGCGTATATCTGCCTCACCCTAGGATCAGGGCCGAAATTGCCGACCTCTACAGGGGTGATGGGGTGCACTTGTCCCAAACTGGCAATCAGATATTCATAGACGACCTGCGGCAAGGACTTCAGTTGGCCCTAGGCCATCAGTGGGGCGCCAGGACCTAAGCAGAGGCTTGGTTCTGGCGTTGGCGGGTTTGAGTAGGAGTAGGATGCGGGCCGGTGAGCACCCTTGGCGCTTCCCTATTGTGGGGAAGAGGGGCCTGCCTAAAGGTCTGGTACTGCTGTGACGGCTGCCAGAGGCAGAGGCAGGCTGCCTTCGGGAACCCCAGCCTGCGAGTCCTTCCCTCACTGCTATACGGCTGAGGTGTTCAGGAGCTCAAAGGGGGGTGACCAAAATTGCCTGGCCGGCTGGGTCCGCCCCATCCATTGGATGGGTCCCACCTGGGGCTTCGGGGCTCGCCCAGACAGGTCAAGGCGGTGGTCCAGGGGGACACCGTGGCTTGACCTGTACCGCTTTTAGGTCCTTGCCGCTGTTTGGCTTGTTGCTTGTAAATAGTTAATAAAGTGGCCCTTAGATCCAACTTGGTGGCCATCTCTTATTCTGACTGGGGTGGCAATATTATTATTACTGCCTGATCTGATTCTAGTCAGGTATCTGGGAGTGCTGGGCTAGGGCTCTACCCCCTCCCTCTGGTTCCAGGGCTGCTCCCACTTCTGTCTCCCCTCAGCCTGAGCTTCAGGTTAAATAGTACATCTGAGGCTAGATGGGTGGCAACAACCCAAGAAAGAGCTTTCTTGGTCATGCAGTTTTGAACTCACTCCCCAGGGAGATCCGTCTATCTTACTCTGTCGTCTTCCACTAGCAGGTAAAAAAAAAATTGTTTCATTTGACATACCCCAAGTAAATTATTATTGGCTTCCTCCCTGGGTTTTGTACATTTGTTTATATATTTTTGTGTGTTTTTATTTATATATACACTTTAAATGTTTAGTCTTATTTTTAAAATTTTATTTTATTATTCTATTTCTAGTCCACCCTCCCCGCAAGTGGGCTCAGGGCGCGTTACACCAAGCAAGGATACAATTAAAAGCCACTATAAGATCATCAGAATTTAAAGCCATAAACATCATTTCAGTTCATCAATACAGTTAAAAATTTCAAGATATAATAATTGTTGTTGTTGTTTTAATGTTTTAATATTTGTTGTTCACTGCCTTTAGGATCCTGTTTTTGGGTGGAAAGGAATCATATTAATGTACTGCTATACTGCTTTTCCAGCCAATTAAAACTTAAGGCATTTCTGAAACATACAATACAGTTAGAAACAAAAAAGCAATAATAATATGACACCTAAAAGCCAAGATATAACAGATTATCTCAAAGACCCTCTGGAACTAATTTGTCTTCTTATGGCACTAATCATATCTGCTAGCTGGAGAAGAAAAACCAGCACTTTGAATTAGGCCCAGAAACTGATGAGAAGCAAGGGCACATGGCATAATGTAGCCTTAACAGTACTGACTAGAAATTTGAGTTATTTCATAAAAGAAAAAAAAACACTTTTCCTAGAATGATTTGAAGGCATAAATTAGCAGGAAGCCTGCCTGTGGAGGACTCATTTGTCTGTAAAACTATACATCAATATTGTATATTTGAGGATTTCTTATTACTAAAAAGGGGAATTGTGCAGTTAATTGTTAGTTCATATTTTGATTGTTATTGTAAATATCTCTATGGATGTTGTATATAGGCTTGCCATTCGCCCAACTAGGGCCGGGGATCCCCTGCTACCACCTCCCCACACACACACACACTTACCTAGCCAGCAGGGGGGTGCGCCTCCCAGGGCACCGCCCCAGTGGCATGGCACACCCCTGGGTGGCACAGCACTCTGCTGCAGCAGTGAACTCCCATACCCCGTAGCAGACCTGTTTCAAGCCAAATCGGGGGGGACGGACGATTCAACCCTTTGGCAAGCCCAGGAGTACTCCCAGGCTGCCCTTTGACCCACATGATGACATCACTTTCCAGAAGTGATGTCATCACACCGGCTGGGAGCACACGCACACTGCACGTGCAAAAGAGAGGAAGATGAATGAAAGGAGAGGAAGTAAAAGCCAGCATCCCAATCTCTCATTGGGAGAGTGATGGGACCTGGCAACCCTAGTTGTACAAATCTTCCTAGTGATGGAGGGCCGAAAGTAGCGGGCAGCTTGCCTCCGAACTAGGGCTGCCAGGCCTCCTACTAGGCTTGCTACCCCCAGCCTCCACCACTTGCCCACTATCACCTGGTCAACAGGGGGGAAGGTGCAGGAATGTGGGGGGGGGCAAAGCTCACTCCTGCACGCTCTGGAGTCCCCATGTTGTGCAGGGAATGACATCATTCCTGGCATGATGCAGAATCCACGGGTCACATCAGGGGTCTGATTGATACCAAATACTAAATCAGGAGGCAATTTTTTAAAAGAATTGCCCCCTAATTTACTATTTGGGGTTAATTTGACCCCTCATTGCAACCCATCACTTCCATATTGCACTAGGAATACCCCCACTACTTGCCCCCCACAACCCCCATTTCCCACTTTCACCCCAAATAATCTGGCAATCTTACATCACACTATGGCAATGGGAGGCCTCCCACTGGCAGCTGTCCTGGCCTACTGAAACTCCAAACAATGGCAGGAGAAAAAAAAAAAGGACTCTGCTACCTCTTTTCCAGGGAAAACCCAGAAGTGACATAAAATAGCTCTAGAAATCACTTGTTTCTGGCAATTCCTAGAGTTACCCACTTCTGTGTTTTCCCCAGAAGTGACATTGCAGTGCATCTGATATCATGCCACCTCTTGTCCCAGCTCCTGAATATCCCACCAGTTCCCATGCATGGCCTGGCAATCTTACTTGGGAGGAAAGCTTGCTTGTAAAATAATGCATCAATATTTTAGGACTACAAGGAACCCTTGGAAAGAAGGAAGACAGTTAATACACCAAAGCAGAGCAGAGCTGCAGGTCCATTCAACTCTAAGAGACCTGTGTGATAAAAGACAGAAGAGAACTCTGGTCTGATTGGGCACAACAGGCCTCAACTGTTAATTATTATTCACTAAACCTTGTTATTTCAGTCTTATTTATGAAAAGAGGGAAATGATACTTAAAAGTTTGCTTATTGTTATTTGCATTCATTACCACATGGTGAGATAACACTGTCCAGAGACTTGGATTCCCTTGATTTAAATCTGGCTACTACATGCTGTATGAAATGAAGATTCCAAAACCCACAGCTGATGAACCAACTTCACCTATCAAAATACACTCCAAGACACCTACATGACTTACCTTATGGAGTACTGGTGTAGCATAATGGTTAAGTCTTTGGGCTGCAATGCAGCTTTTCACTGGTTGAAATCTTACTACTGCCATGAACTCTGCAGTTGGCCTTGGGTAAGTAACTCGTGTCAGCCCCAGCTCCCCAACTGTATGGTGAGGACAACAGCACTGACTTTGTTAGTGCCCAGAAGAGTGATATACAAATGAACTGTTCTTGTTGTTAATGTTATGTTTCTACCAGCTCTTATGTAAAAGGAAGATCAATTTCTGCTCCATGCCCAACCCCCTCTTCCTTATAAAGAAGAAACTAAGTTTCTAGTTGTAGGCACTTAGGGATTTTGTTTGCTGAACCAAACAGGTTGTAGAGATGATTGTGCTTATATAGTGACACCACGCCTGCCCATCCCTTTTTCTATAATGATGTGGGATTTCCTAGTCACTTTTAAGCCAACTAGAAATTTTCTGTAGTCCTTTTAACTAGCCTTGGGATAGACATCTTTCTCCTGTTTCACACTGCTTTTTCAAGGTTTTAACAGCTAGGCCTGGTTTTAAAATGGATTAGGCTCTAACTGTGGTAGTCTAAAATAGTGTGGTGGTTTGCTCAAATTAATGATACTCAGAAAGCACTCTAAGGCATCTGTGGATGGAGGGAGTCACCTAAACCAGTCTCCCATGGCTGACCAGTAAGTGGTGGCTCGGGGTCAACAATCTCCTCAGAGCTTGGTCTTTTCCAGCAAAAGCCTAGTGTTCAGCATTGGGAGGGGGAGCACATGACAGTGAGCTTCCGCTTCTCTTGACAAATCTTTCGGATATGCAGGAAAGAAAAAGCTCAATGTGGCATCAATGCCAACCTAGGCTTGAAGCCAGGATTGGATTGCCCATAATGTAAGAATACATTTCAAGAAGCCCAGTCAATAAAGTAATTTGCGCTAAGAGCTGGATGCTTAGATCAGTTCTTAGTTAATTAGTTTAATCTAATCTTTATCTTCATGTCAGGAGATTGGTGGTCTTTGGATTTTATTTTATTTTTTTAGCAGCATGTTCTAGGGCAAAGTGAAAAACAGCTTATGGACAAATTATACATTCTACATGTGAAAGGGGCACCTTTGGGTTCAATTCAGTAAAATAATCATTTTCAGAAGGTATGGATTCCAAACCTCACTGGACATCAATGTATTAAACCACAGTACAGCAGTAGACCTCTAGTCAAAAGAGAACACAATGGAGTTTTAACTAAGACTGAGCATGAATTTCTAAGACAACCCATCTGCTTTGCCATAACACACAATTGTTGTTCATGAAGAACTGTTCAAAAGTATAACATGCCCTAGGCATTTCTGACTTTAATTTATTTTTTACCCTCAAAGACATTACCGGAAGCCTAAACTCATTATCAAAAATATTTTACATTGTTGCTACTCAAGTGACTTGTAATAAAACACCATAAAGTCAAAAGTCATTTCATTTCTTCATCAAAGAAAGAATGAGGCCCTTTCTAAACATATTAAAATATTATTCAATTTGACAAAAGAACTAGTTGCAAGACATAAGTATATTAGAAACTAGAGGCAATCAGTATTTTTCATCTTCTTAGGAATCTCTATAATACAAAAAAAAAATCCATCATATCTAATGGAATTGGTAAGTACCCTAGAAGGCAAATATCCTTTCTTATGCACAGTGTGAAATTTGGTTTGAAGCAAGCACTTGTAGTTGAGTCATATTCCTAACATCTAGAATAGTTTGAGCAATAATGAATCAGTATTAGTCCTTTCTTAATGACATTAAATTTTCATTATAGTTCCAGAACACATTGTTGTAGAATTAATGAGAGATCCCAAAAAGGATGTATGTATAATCTGCAGGCAGTTCTTAATATTTAAAACTGTAAGGAACTGCTATAATTCACAGGGTTTCTAGTTCACGTAAATGAACAAGATTTCCATGTGATGAATTATATTTTGCCCTTTGTTGTACTCTTCACCAGGAAAAGCCATTATCATTTCAATTATAAAAATTATTCTGAGAAAATATATATCTGTTTGGGGCAGGAAAAAGATGATTTTGCATGTACCTTGAACAGGAAACTGTTCAGAACAAAACAGTTGCCTCAGTCTTATACACAGTTTATAGTGACATCCTAAACAGAGTTACACTCTTCTATGTAACTCTGGCTTAACCCACTCTGGCTTCTGAATGGAAATGATTTTTTCAAGGTTTCATGCTCTTTAAGGATAAAACACAAAAATAAACAAGCCACCAAAACATTGGAGTAAAACAGATTTTGGAAAAAAAAAACAGATTAAGGTTTTATTAACTACAGAGAATACCATTCTATCCTTCAGTTGTGTGAAACCTTTAAAAAATGTTTGCCTTCAGAAGTAGAAGTTGGTTACTGTTCAGGTGTGTGAAACCTTAAAAGTTGCCATAGATCCCAGCTTCCACTGACCCACCTGCCAGCTGATCATGTCCATGCCCCTTCAGACCCCTGTGGAGGGGGGAATCTTGGGATAGTGGGATACCACTTGGGCAGACACCCCTGTGTGGATCCCCTGCCACAGACCCATCAACCCTCGAGCTAGGCATACACCTGCCCTGCTTCACTCCCCAGACCCCTTAAGGGGATCTCCATACTAGGGAAACTGAACTCTCAGACTCTGTTATCCTCTAAATGGATTATTGCCCAGTGCTGTAACTGCCTACTCCATTCCAAAGTTGTGACAAAAGGGAGAGCTGGGTGTGATGCTGGCCATGACACAAGTGCTGGGGGATGGGGCCAGCTCCCCCCAACAATGGCTGACAGCAGATGTGCAAGGAACCATGCCTCCTAGGTCCCATTCTGATTGGCTGGCCTTGGCTTGAATCCTTGGTGGTGAGGGCTGCCCCACAGAGGCCACAGGGAGCCCTACCACCCTCCAAACATGGCAGCCACCATGTGCCCCACTCCCCACCCCACACAGCCCATAACCTGATCCCCCAGGTGAGTAGGGACCAGTATATCTAGTGTTGTTAGCATTAATATGCATGCCAAAAGAGGCCTCTTGGGGAAAGGAAGTTTACATCTGAGAATACTCTGAGAATGCTTGTAAATAAATGCACATCCATTTTGAAACTGAGCAGAGTGAGCTCTCCCTTCATTAAAATACTTTAATCTAAAGTTATTTTCAACAACCCTGTCTTATTTTCTACTATATCTTTAGTATCTGAAAGAACAAAATCCAAAATTTTGGAGACTGACTGAAAATTTTAGTTCTAAAAGAGATTTTTTTTCTTTTCTTTTTTAAGCTTCCATCTTTTAAAATATTAATCCTTAGATAATTAGTGATATGCCCAAAGTATAGGATTTTTAGTGAATTTTTTAGGCTGAAGTAAAAAGGACCCCCCCCCATTTCATTCATTCATTCATTCACTCATTCATAGTCTGTCTTTCTTATTGAGACCCAAGGCAAATTACACAGTGCAGGTCAATATGACCAGCAGCTAGAACATTTACTGAACAAATACAATAGCATATGGTTTGTAAAGATTTGAAAAATAGCATAAATCCAAACAAAGAAATGAAACAATGCTGAAACAATGCATAAATAGTTAAACAGGACATCTTTAACGATGTGGAAACTACCCAATAAGAGCATATTTACATCAATAGACTACCCTGTAAAGTAGTCAATAGTCCCATTCCCTTTACCAAGGCATCCCTCCAAGCCATTTCTTACAGCACAGCCCTATTACCTAAGTAAAAAGCCCTTCTGGATGCTTCAGCTTTGCATAGTGAAAAGCCAGGGAGTGGGAGCTTTCCTGACCTCCTCAGTCAGGCCATTAATTATGGACAGCTGTTGATTTAGTCCAACTGCAGGGTGATATCAGCAGAAAGCCCTATTCAGATGAGTGAAGCTGCCATGGTGGAGCATAGGGGGACAGGTGGTCCTGCAGATATGAGGGTCCAAGGCCATGCAGGCCTTTGTATGTGATAGTCAATACCTTGACTTGAGCCAAGTAACTGATGAGTAATCAGTGGAATGGCTGCAGAATGAGAGTAATATGTATTCAAGCAGGGCAAAACAACTTCCTCATTCAGAATGAAGGGAATTACTGCCTTACTAGGAATCCTTGCCTCTGTCTTCATTGCTTTTGGAATAATATCATATAGACAAATCTGATTGGCTGTGTGGTGCTGAAGTGCCACCATGATCATTACATAAGGCTTAATTGGCTGGGATCACTCATGTAAGGAGGGGGGAGGATGATGCCAAAGTGACAATACAATTGCTTCAAGTAGCCACAAAAATTCATTTCAGCACCACACAGCCAATCAAATTTGACTTTATGGTATTTCAAAGTCAATGAAGACAGAGGCAAGGGTTCCCAATGGAAAACAGTTATTTCCTTCATTCTGAATGGTCAAGTTGTTTCATCTTCATTGAATGCAATTACCCCTAAAGTGACTAAAAGGGGTTTCCGGAAAATATTTTTCTGCTCCCTGCAAAAAGCACAATTTTCAAAACAAGCATATTCACTGACTACACCATGGCAAAAGCATTCTAAAATAAATATTAATTATTAGTTTGCACTTTTAAAACATTTTTGTCCCAGTCTTCATTCCTTATGAAAAGGTAAGTGGGGAAACATAGTTCTTAGTTTCTGTGGAGATATGATGAATCACAATAGTAAATATGGGTTTCCATCCCAATAGTAAATGTGGGTTTCCATCCCTACCCCCAAACAATTTTGCCATTTTCACATCAGCTTAGAAATACAAACTTTTCCCCAGTATATATGGTAAATAACAGATCAATTCTTTTTTCTCTTTGCCTGCCAAGCGTGGCATAGACAGAAAGGAGCCATACTGCTTAATGATAATGCTTGTAGGAGACTGGATTAAAATAATCAATAGAGCTTTTAACACTGGGTTTTTATTTTAAATAAAACTGTAAAATTCAATTTCCTAGATTGTCTTCTGCCAGCAACTGTACTTGAACTATATTTTTTACACTGGAGCCAAAGTCATATGCGAAACAGGCTTTTCAAATCCAATATTCAACCTTTGAGGATATCTAGTAACAAATGCTCAAAAAAGAAAAGATGGGAAAATACTAGACAGAATTGAAAGTGGTTCACCTGATAGCTTTGATTTTATGATCAATGAAGTGTTAGTAAGGAACAGCTGCAAATTTTGAACAGCATAGAGCTCTTATTCAAGCAGGAACAATAAGAAATACCTTATGCAGATGTTTATGCTCTTATGGAGGAATGGACAGAAGAACCAATGTTGCCCTCGAAACCCATTTTTTTTAACCATTGGCTATTTGCATTTTTTAAAATATATTTGTAAGAACATATTTTAATTTGTAACAAAGAAGTTACATACTGTGGTATAATGCTCTCTGGATTTTGTATGCAGTATGCTTGTTTTTAATGTAATAAACCAGAGCGCACTGTGTGGGATCCTAACTAGGAATGTAACTTAATTTTTTCACTAAACCTAGATAACACAAAAGTCCACAGTTCTATATGCTTAGAGAAAATATCTAGACATAAATTTGCTGATCACCTGATTGAAATTCAACAGAAAAATTGTAAATAATAATGGTGATGATTTTTTTTAATAATCTGTCTTTCTCATTGCAATTAAAGGCAGTTTATATAGAATAAATCAATAAAAACATTGGCTGGGACTAGAGATAGGCAGAAAACAAACCACGGAACATAATTCCATTCAGAACGGCCGGTTCGTTTTTAAAGAAACGCGTTCTGAGCAGCCACATTTTTAAGGAACAAATGAACTTTTCTACTGTTCCATTTTCCTGGTTTTAGCAGCAACACACATTCATTCCATCACCCGACCAAGGAATCCAGGAGGTGGTGCTCCTGCCTCCGCCACTGCCTGCTGCTAAAAACATGGGCAGTAGGGAGGCAGTGGAGAGGAAAAGGAATCATGTGGCCAGGGCCAAACCCCAAGTGATCTCTTTTTAGATGTTCCGGAACGCTGTTCCGGTGCGTTCCCCCTCCAAATGAGCCCTAGTTTGAAAGGAAAATATAACAATGCTTAACTAAACGTTTTTATCTGTTCCTTTCCATCTAGCCCCCAACATTGTACCAACCTGGTTCTTACTGAGGCTCAAGGCACATTACACAATGTAAGTCAACATAATCAATAAAATGTGACCTCTAATAATGCAATGATGCTAGGAATACAGAATCTGAAACAGAGCAAAAAAATTAGACACGGTATGTCAAACAATGCAGAAAATAGCATTACAAAGGTAGAAAGCAATGCAAGAGAGCAGGATAATACACACAGCACACTAATAGTACATGGTATAGGTGGGGGGTTATCAAGAACTTTGTGGGGGCATCTCCCCCTCCCCCACTATTTCCTCTTTCCCTTCCTTGAAAGCCCATATAGTCTCTCCCCTTTTCTTTTTGTCTCCTTCCCATTCACCACCCAATCTACCTTTGTCTGCTTCTGGATGTTTCCACACAGCTTACCTCAACCCAGAATGCTGCACAACATGCTGAAAAAAACGTGGAAGATCGCGTTTTCTTGTGCGAGTTTTGCACGATGTTGTGCACAACATTGCGTATAACTTGTGTGAGAAAATGTGATCTTCCGCATTTTTTCCGGCATGTAGCGCAGCGTTCCAGGTTGAGGTAAGCCATGTGGAAATGGCCCCTGTCTTCAGCTTCCCTCCCTACTGACATCTTCCCTCTCTCACCCTGACAGTCTCTATTGAGGAAAACTATGGCCCAGTTGTTTGGTGCTGGCTGCTAGGTCAGTCTCAGATACATGGTGGGGAACCTTCAAGGACTTGTACTTCCCTTGTATCTGCCTCCCCACACTATTTTCTTTTCCTTGGCAGGAAGAAGTGCAAACCACCAGGAGTTTGGCTGCCACTAGCAGGCACTTGGCAAACTTATAATCTTGTGGTTGCTTCTGGGCCTGGCTCCAATGAGTCCTCCCTCAAAGGCCAAAGGAGCCCTGGAAAGAACCCTGTCTCCTCCTGCTGCCTTTTATTGACAGAAACCAAGCCAAGAATACTGGCTAAACTGTTATAGTTGCCTAGCGACACCCTCTGAGGACATCTGGCTAAAGCTACAGGCATTCTTTTTATCATTTTGGATTTTTTTAAGGTTTCAGGTGTGTAGGATGATCTGTCTTTTTCATTCATGGCTCCAGTCTCTGATTTAAGCATCCACAGATCACAGCTACTTGTCTATTAGTATATAAACTGATATGCTGTCGTATAGTCTGCATTGCAATCCTGTTCCCTTTATTAACCCCTCCCAAAACCTTTCCATTATACTATAGCCCTGCCCTATCACCTTTTAAAAAATGCCTTCCTGAACAATTGTTTTCCATAATTTATAGGTGTGGGACATGAGCAGCCAATGAAATGACTGCAGAATGGGTGCGATATGCATGCTCCATTTAAGTTCTGTAACTATAGTATTTTTACCAGCTGGCATTTCCAATTTGACTTCAGGGCAGATCCATTCTAAAATCAATGAATAGCTAGTGCTCAGCTTATTTATAATGAATTATGTCCTGAATGCAAACCCTTGTATCCAGGCTTCTATGACATCACAGCAGCTGTATATAGGACCAGATCTACTATTAGACCAACTGAGGCTGTTTTTAGGCATGGTGGGGTGACAGTGTTTCTCTTCCCTGTCTGCTATCATCTGTACCAGAGAGCCAGAGCAGCTGATCTTAACTGCTCTCTCTCCCAGCCGTCTTTAAAAACAGCACAAGTCATGTATGCCCTATCAGGCTTCTCTAAATCTTGCAATCTTCCTTCCTAGCTTGCAAAGTAAGGCATGGGACACAAGGAAAGTATTTGTCTCCTTCTTACTTCCCCCTGTACATTAGATACTCTTTTTGATGTGTCTTAAGCACTATGGGAAACAGAGAATAAAAGTGATTCTCTACCCTAGGCTAAGAATGAATGTTTCCTTTCATTTTTATATTTAGGTACATTGTAAGAGATAATATTAGTTCTCCATTTTTGCTGTCAGGTTTGTAGACTGATTTATACTGCGTGGACATGCTATATATTTTTAAATATAATTTGTATAGTAACACACCAATTGTGTGTGTGGGGGGGAGGGGTGGAATATGTATAGCTTAATGTAATGTAGATTTAATGCTGGAAGAAAATCAGAATTGATATTTTCAATCGAAATAGCAAGGATGAGGAACTTAAAATCATTTCCACCACTGTCCTTCCCCAGCACTAGTACTCATAATAACTAAGGGGAGACCAGCTTCCATTTTAGACACATTATCTCCTCTACCCCACTCCTCCCCCTTCCCTTCCTCTTACTTCCAATGGAAGCGGTATCTGAAAAATAGAGATTAAAAAAAAATTACTTAATGTCATTAATTTCTTTGTTTTGGGTGTAATGGCATTAACAAAGATAGTTTTACTTCATTTAGTTATTTGATTAGCTAATTTACAAATGTGCATCCATAGCACACATTTGTGCCTTTCATTGAACTCAGCAGAGAAACTGGGAACAGCAGGCACAGAATCACTGCCACAGAGCCAAGCTACAAGTGACGCCTTACACAGGTTGGACACTTGTCAGCTTCCCTCAAGTTTTGATGGGAAATGTAGGCATCCTGGTCTTGCAGCTGTAATGGAGAGCCAAGCTGTAAAACCAGGATGCCTACATTTCCCATCAAAACTTTAGGGAAGCTGACAATTGTCCAATCTGTGTAAGGCGTCACTTGTACCTTGGCTCTTAGAGATTTACCGTGAAATCCTAAACAGAATTACTTCAGTCTAAGCGAATTGTAATCAATGGGCTTAGACTGGACTGGAGTAATTCTGCTGTCAGTATCATCGAGAAGTCAGATGCGCAAAAGAAAATTTTAGATTGGAATGTAGGATAGGATTGAGAAAATCTAATGAATTGTTTCAACAATTTATGATGTTTCAAAGGTGGCAGACTGTAAAACACAAATGAGTAAATCTGTGTCTCTAAGGAATTCTGAGGAGGGAAAAGGTATCATGCCTTTTATGTTATCATCATTTGTACCTTTATAATGTCATTTTTTCAGTTTGTTTTGTGTCAGAATGTCAGTTCTCAAGCCAAAGCTATGCCATGTTCTCCTGTTATAATCTGTAGTTATTTAGTTCTCTCCCTCCAGGCCCAGGTGCTGCCCAGGCCGCCTATATCCATGGGAATGAAGAATTCTTATCTTCCCGGCCGACCTTGATGTCCTCGCCTTCCCAGGCCTTCTAGACAGGACTAAGGGGAGAGCCTGGGAAGGGGTGTTTGAAGTGTTGTTACTTTCATTTTATGTGTCATTCTCAACAAAGCTTTGGTTCAGCCAAGGGCTTCAAGTCCTTGGATCATGGACCCCTGTATCCTGAGCATAATCTTCCAATAAACCTTTTGAAATCAAGAGACCTTGTGCTTCTTGCAGAAGGGGGGAGATGAACTCTAGATAACTGGGATTCCATAGTCTAACATTTTGTTGAGAATCCCCTTTTAACTCCTCGACCCCTCAACTGGAAGAGATGGATACCAGACCGCATCTGACAGACCCATCTGACCCAGGCACGGAGGGCGAAAGGCAGTTTCTACAGCCTGATGGTGGTACCGATCAGGCGCGAGTGAGCAGGGAAGGCGCCAGGCCCCGGATCAGCGTGGGAAGAGATGCAGCCAGATCTCAATGTAGAGGAGGAGAACTGCTGCCAAGCCTTGGAAGCACAAATGGAGGCGATGCGAGCAGATTTAGCACAAGCCACCTATTTGATTGTGTTGCTAGTCCAAGGGGAGGAAGGTGTGAGACGCTCCGGTGCCCATGCCCCAGCAGGACTACACCAGTTGCTTGAACTAGCGGTGGCCAGGGGCAATGCAAGACCGGCCGCCCCGCCCACGCAAAGCCCACCACTCCTGTTGCCACTGCCACCGGGAGGAGTTGCACCCGCTGCAAATGGTGTGCAAGGAGGGGTAGCGCCCCAGGGTCCAGCAGCAGGAGTCCCTCCAGCAGGGGGCCCCTTGGCTCCTACTGCTGGAGGAGCGGCCCCTATGGGACCAGGGCCTGCTATTCCTGCAGCAGCAGTACCTCAACCTCGAGGGCTGGCACCACTGCCGCAACCAGGACCAGGGGGAGTAGGGCCACCAGGGAGACTCCCTGTTCCACCTCCACCTCAGCCACATCCAGTTGCTCCAGGAGCACTACCAAGACCTGCGCCGGTTCAGCCGCATCCCCAAGGTATACCTCCTGTGCCGCGACAAAGACCTTCCCAACCGGTTGACTTGGGAGGAGCTGGTGAGGGCGAACTACCGGTGGGATGGATTAAGCTGGAAGCTACCTTCGATGGTGACCCTCGCAAATTGGGGTTCTTTGTTGTACAAGCCCTACAATTCTTCAATCAATGGGGTTACCTATTCCCCAATGAAGAAAGCCGAGTGATGCACCTTGCGGCCCGCCTGGAAGGCACAGCAGCTGAGTGGTATGTAACCCTCTACTATATGGGGGCCCCAGAGCTGGGAAGTCTGCAAGCCTTTATTACCGCGCTCAGAGCCCAATATGAAGACCCTCTAGAAGGGGAATGGGCCCACATGGAACTGCAAACCTTGCGGCAAGGGTCCCAGTCAGTGAGAGATTATACAGCCAAGTTCCATCAGCTGGCAGCCAAGTGCCCACATCAAGAGGAAGGAGCCAAAATTGTACTCTTTCGGAATGGGATGAACCCTAGATTACTGGACAGGGTGCTAATGCAAGATGATCCACCAACGCTTCTGGGGTGGATACAACTGGCTTGAGAAGTGGAGAATCGCACCCAAGTTGTTCGAATGGTGGAGCAAGAACAGGCCATGGAGACCCGAAGAGCTCCGCCAAGTCAGCGGGGAGGACGGGGTGCTCCCGCTGCGAGAGGAGCCCGTGAGACGAGATGGAGACAAGGACTATGCCTCCAATGCGGAAACAGTGGGCATTTTGCAGCCCAATGCCCTCTTCAGAGGCAAGCGCCGGTGCCCCTTATACATCCTTATACATACATTATGCCCCCGGCGCATCCCACTCCAGCCCCATGATCCAGCAGGGCCCAGGGTTTACCTAAGAAGGGGCGCACAGAAACCAGCTTGGAAGCGGAAGAAGTGTGCATGGAGTTTGAAGCACAGATCTCGGAGGCCAATGAGCTCAGCCTGCCACTGGGAAACGAGATGGATCTGTCATGAAGAGGCCCCAATGGCAGATCGAGGAGAAGACCACCCCAGAGGAGGTGAGAGAAAGAGGGGCCATATTATTCGTTCCCATTATGCTAGTAAATCCTAAGAGGGGGACCCACATTCGAGTCCAAGCCTTAATTGACTCAGGATGCTTCCGGGATATTATAGCCCCAGCGCTAGTAAACAGACTGGGTCTAGAAACGCATGAGCTGAAAGTCCCAATTGTCTTTGAACAAATGGATGGATCCAATATGAACCCAGTGGTTCTAGAAACAGAGCAAGTGCCCACAGGCATGGTCAAACATTGGGAAGTGCGTCCATTTATTGTAAGCCAAGCAGCCAAATACCCACTAGGTGGTTGTGGGATCACAACCCCTACATCAACTGGGCCAAAGAAATGATAGTATTTGATCAAGAATATTGCCAAAAACACCGTTGGAAGGCAGAATGGGGTGGAGTAGCCCCCACGAATTCGGAGGTCACCCTGTTAACTGCTGAGGAGTTTAATCCCTCCAGAGTATCAAGACCTGGCTCAAGCCTTTAGTGAGGAGGAGGCGGATAGCCTGCCGCCGCACCGGAACACGGACTGTGCTATTGAATTAATCCCAGGAGAGAAGCTCCCCAAAGGAAAGTTATATTCCATGAGTCCGGCAGAGAGACAAGAACTCAGAAAATTCATAGACACGAATCTGGAGAGAGGATTCATTCACCCGGCTAGCTCCCCACATGCAGCTCCTGTGTTGTTCATGAAGAAAAAGGATGGGGGGCTCCGACTGTGTACAGACTTTCGAGGCATCAGTGCTGTGTCTATGACCAACGCCTATCTGATCCTGTTAATCCGTGACCTGCTAAGTGAAGTGGCGCAGGGAAGATCTTCTCAAAATTGGATCTCAAAGATGCGTATTTTCATGTTAGAATAAGGGAGGGGGATGAATGGAAAACCATGTTCAATACCTCCTTAGGCCAATACGAATATTAGGTCATGCCATTTGGCTTATCTGGGGCCCTTTCGGTTTACATGTCAATGATAAATGAGGTCCTACATGAATTTTTGTACAAAGGAGTTGTTGTTTACCTTGATGACTTGCTTATTTATTCAGAAAATAAAGAAGCACATGTAAAATTAGTCCGGAAAGTCCTTGCCACCCTGATGCATCACAAGCTCCCAATCAAGCTGTCCAAATGTGAATTTCACAAAAAAGAATTGGACTATTTAGGCTACTGCATTTCAGGACAAGAACTAAAAATGGACCCAGCAAAGGTCAAAGCAGTGCAAGAGTGGCAAGCGCCCACCACACGCAAACAATTACAATTGTTCCTGGGCTTTGCTAATTTTTACAGACAGTTCATTGAAGGCTTTGCCCAGATAGCTCTCCCCCTTATGGAATTACTTAAGACAAAAGGGAGGGGGGAGCAAACAGCCAAACCCATGGCCCGACTCCTTTGGACCCCAAGCTATCAGCTAGCGTTCCAAATGCTGAAGGATCGGTTTACTAACGAGCCAGTTCTACAACACCCCGATGAGAATAAAGCATTCATAGTACAAGTGGATGCCAGTGACTCTGCTGTTGGAGCAGTCCTCATGCAAAAAGGGGAAAGTGGTCAGGTACGGCCCTGTGCATATTTGTCCAGAAAATTTAAAGAAGCAGAAAGGAATTGGAGTGTGTGGGGAAAAGAAGCATTTGCGGTTAAAATTGCCCTTGATTATTGGCGCCATTGGTTAGAGGGGGCACGACATCCCTTTCAGGTCTGGACTGATCACAAAAACTTAGAAGCGCTCAGAACGCCCTGATGCCTTAATGCTAACCAACTCCGCTGGGTGGAATTCTTTTCTAAGTTTGATTTCACTCTGAATTTCTTACCGGGCAAATCTAACTTCCTAGCAGATGCCCTTTCGCGCATGCCCCAACACCACAGCAAGAAGGAGGAGACTATTGACACAGTATTTTTCCCCACTCAATTAGGGGGAGTGGTTACTACTCGTAGCTAGGCAACCAAACAGTCAGATGACCAAAAGGGGTGGAGAGCTAAAGTGAAAAGCGAAGTGGAAAAGGAGGGGGAACAAGCGCCCACAGGAAAAATGACACAAACGGCGGCTGAAGAATGGTTTAAGGGAAATTGGCTGTATATCCCTGCTAGTTTGAGAAGGCTGGTGCTACAACAATGTCATGATGCCCAGACCGCCGGCCACTTCGGATACCTAAAAACCTTATATTTAATACAAAGACAGTTTTGGTGGCCCAGTATCCGAAGGGATGTGTCTCAATATGTAGCTTCCAGCCCTACGTGTGTCATGGCGAATCCCAGAAGGGGGAAGCCCCCGCGACTACTACAACCCTTAGAGACCCCCAACAGACCCTGGGAAGTGATTTCTATGGACTTTATTACTGATCTTCCCCCATCCAAGGGTTGCACCTGTATTCTAGTCATGGTGGATCTGTTCTCCAAACAAGCCCACTTCATCCCATGCTCCAGTATTCCATCAGCAAACAACTTGGCCAGTCTATTCATGAAACATGTTGTAAGACTGCATTATTTTCCTTCCAAGGTAATATCAGATCGCGGAGTTCAATTTGTTGCCAACTTCTGGCGGGAGCTTTTACAAGTGGCGGGCATCGAACAAGGAATAAGCTCCGCTCACCATCCCCAGAGCGATGGGCAGTCCAAAAGAACTAATCAAGTACTAGAGCAGTTCCTTCGATGCTATATTAATTTTCAACAAGATAATTGGACCCAGCTCTTGCATCTTGCCGAGTACGCGTATAACAACGCGGTACAGAGCTCAACAGGAGAAACTCCCTTTAAAATCATCCATGGCTACGAGGAAGTAGCGTTCCCCTTCGAAGAACAACCTCCCAGCAACCGCTCAGGAGACTTGAGCGAATGGTGGACCACCCTAGCAAAACAATGGGCGGAAATCCAAAAAACTTTGAACAAAGCCAAAGCTGACTACAAAAAGTATGCAGATGGCCATCGTGTGGCACAGTGGAAATTACACCCAAGAGATGAGGTGTATGTCTCCACAAAAAACTTCAGAACAGAACAGCCTAGTAAAAAGTTGGGCCTGAAATACTTGGGACCCTTCCCAATAAAGAAAGTGATCAATGATGTGACTGTAGAACTAGATTTACCAAAAAATCTACGCCAGGTCCACCCAACTTTCTACATCAGCCTACTCAAGAAAGCACCTCCTCCTGATGAATGGCATCCCAGCAAATTGGTGCCACACCCAGCCATGATAGACAACCAAGTTCACTATGAAATTGAGGAAATCTTGGATTCCAAACGCAGATACAATAAGCTCTTTTACCTAATTAGGTGGAAAGACTTTGAGGAGGGGTTTCGTGAGTGGGTAGAAGCTTCTCATGTAAATGTTCCTAGACTGGTTGCTAAGTTCCATTAAAAGTACCCAGAAAAAGCAGGGGCAAAAGGGTGAGGGGAGGGGTCTTAAGGGAGGCAGAATGTCAGAATGTCAGTTCTCAAGCCAAAGCTACGACATGTTCTCCTGTTATAATCTGTAGTTATTTAGTTCTCTCCCTCCAGGCCCAGGTGCTGCCCAGGCCGCCTATATCCATGGGAATGAAGAATTCTTATCAGCCCGGCCGACCTTGATTTCCTCGTCTTCCCAGGCCTGTTAGACAGGACTAAGGGGGGAGGCTAGGAAGGGGTGTTTGAAGTGTTGTTACTTTCATTTTATGTGTCATTCTCAACAAAGCTTTGGTTCAGCCAAGGGCCTCAAGTCCTTGGATCATGGACCCCTGTATCCTGAGCATAATCTTCCAAAAAACTTTTGAAATCAAGAGATCTTGTGCTTCTTGCAGAAGGGGGGAGACGAACTCTAGATAACTGGGATTCCATAGTCTGACATTTTGAAAAAAAACTGAACAGTTGATTCAATTCATGGAACCCTATTGTTGCATGCGCTCAAACTCGGTGGGAGAAAGGAAGGAATGGGGAAACATACATGCAAACTGGCAATGCTGCCAAACATCTAGAAGCTTACAGGTTAAGCCATCTCTGGGAATGAGGAAGTTTAAAGCTGCTGTGCTGCTAATTTAACCAAGACCAAGAAAAAAAAATATCAGGTCATTTGAAACAAATACCTCCTTGGTTCTGGAGATTTATGCACTTCTCCATGCAACATGTTTATTTTAAATATATTAGTAGATTTATTTTGCTTATATGGGTAATCATATAACAATTAACAACTACATATATTGTTTATTGTTATTTACATTAGAGTACTTTCAATAGCCACCCTGAAGTACATAAGCCTGTAAACCCAACAAAAAATTATACCACAGGTATGCTAATAAATGGTGTAAAATGTATAAATGTTGTTTAATATGTAAAAGGCAGAAAATACCATAAAATCGACTATCCTGTATTTGTTACTTTCAAAACAGCACCTTGAATGTGTGGCAAGAGTGAGAAAGTGGGAGAAACCCTGAGAAATTCAGCTGCCAAGTTATATCTCTAATATTCTTGGCTTTGATATCCGAATGTTGTGATTTTAACACTTGAAGAGTAATGAATTGTATCTGGGTTCCAAATATCTAACACGTCGATATTTGGAGGTTGTAACTAAAGCTTGCCAAAGTTGGAGATGGGTGAACTTGTTAAACGAGCAGACAAATATGCTAAAATGATGAGACAAGCTGTTATCTTCTGCAACAATATTTGCAAAGCTCTGCTAATTTGCATTAATTTCTTATGACATTTTTTTCAAAAAAAAAAAAAGGCAGTGTACTGTTCATCCGAGATTCAGACTCAAATAACCAGTCCTTCCAGACTCCTTTTAGAAATGCCTGGGAACATGCTGCTTTTCTCCACAGGCGCAAGATAAAAATTAAAGATGAAAGCTGCCAATGTGTATCAATTTGATTCTTCCAGCTCTATAGGAGCACAAAAAGCAGTATAGATAAAGAATCACTTTCATAGCCTAGGAAAAAATAATAAGATATTTAAGAGAACTTTTTCTCACACATTTTAATCCTCTGGATCAAAAACATATCTTGTGTAAGAACAGTTTCAGATACAATAAAGCGTCTGGTAGTGCATGAAATTCTCATGGGAGTCAGCTTTTGGAAAGGACGATGGATGGCTCGAAAGAACCATGTATAGGGGAAAACCCCAGTGTGGAAAGAGGCAGCAACAAGGGCAACACTGAGTGCTCCAGCTGCATCCCCTGTGTCCTATTATAAACCCTGAGACCAATCTAGGTTGCCCTCTTAATGGCATGGTCGTTGCATCAGACACACAGAAAAACCTATTCAGCCTGAAGTATCTTTCAGAAGTTCTCTAAACCCTGCTCGTTTAGAGGTAAAGCTAGCAACGAGGATAATATTGAATTTTTAATCCCTGGGGTTTTTTACCTGAAAATCTCGATTTCAGTTTTGCTTTTCCCTTGTGCATATTCAGCACTTGGTTGGTTACTTTTTTGTCATTTTTGTTTTTCTGACACATTTTTTCTGGTAAAATATATGCTGTATGTATTTATTTATCATCCACATTTAAGGCACATTAACTAATATAAGTCAATACAATCAATAGGACAAGGAGACATCTAATAAGCAATGTTACAGGACTGGGATTTTAGAAATATGAAACAAGGCATAGGAACATAATAAAACTGGTGTAGTGGTGGAGAGTGTCCTCAAGTCAGAATTGACTTATGGTGACCCCCGGCGGGGTTTTCCTGGCAAGGGACTAATAGAGGTGATTTGCCATTTCCTGCCTCTGCAATTCTGGTCTTCGTTAGAGGTGTCCCATCCAATTACTGACCAAGGCCAACCCTGCTTACCTTCTGAGATCTGACAAGATCAGGCTCATCTGGGCTATCCAGGTCAGGGCATTAAAACTGGTACAATAAGAAATATAATTCAGTGACAGCAACAGATAATATATATTAGTTTCATTCCCTCTACTGAAATATCTTCCTGAATCATTGTTATAATGCCACCCTTATTCCTTTATTTATACATATATAAAAGAATCTACAAATTCAACAGAGAAAAATGATGAACTGAAACCACTGACAAAATGATTAATCTAGAAATGAAGGAAATACAAGAAGAAGTGGGGGGGGAAAGGATTATTTGTTCATCCTTAGGTGGCAGAGAGATGAAATGTAATTAATTTGATTTTTTAAAAAGAAATATCTTTTAATAGGAATTTTATACCCTTATTCCTGAACAAGGATGGTGTAAAAGGAAGAAAATACACTAAAGATCTTGAAAAAAGAAAAAAAATAGGGGTGTGGAAAGATAGGCTAAAGAAACAGGAACTGTACTCTTGCTTCCTTAGTATTTTAATCCCTGGACAGATTTGTTACTGGTTCTGGGATAGGATGGGGGAGCAAGTTGAAAGCCCCCATTCCCAGAATTACACTCCCAAGTAGAAAGTTACACATGGCATATGATGTAGTGATTAGAGCAACAAGACTAGGATCTTCGAGACCCAGGTTCAAACCCCCACTCTTGCATGAAAGCTTGATGTGTGACCTTGAGCCAGTTACACATTTTCAGCCTCACTTCACAGGGCAGTTGTGAGGATAAAATGGAGGAGATAAGAATGTTGTAAACTGCTTTTGAGCCCCATAGAGAGAAAGGCAGGGTAGAAATATATAAATAGTATGATTATCCGGTTTTCAAATTCCTTGTAGAGAATAGCTATCTCATAATGGCTAGTAAATTAGCTTGGAATCAAGAAGCTCCATGTCTGTCATAATATCACTAGATGTTTTGTTTAGTTTATTATTTTTATTTAGTAAATATCTAGACCTCCCTTTTACCATACCTCATCTCCAAAGAAACCTTTAAAATAATTCATAATAAATTGGGGAGGGCTCTTTGATCCAGGCAATACCCTCCTTTGCTGTAGACAAACACACCAGACTCCTCAGTCTAAAAATCTCTCTACATAAGACATCTGACACATGAGGAACATGTTGGGAGATGCAATGTTACCCGGTAAGGATAGTTTAAAAAAGAGAGCTGATAGAAGGGCAAAGGCTTTGCTATACATTGGAACTGTGTGAAGGGGGTTTGAAATACCAGAAGGGAAACTTCAGCCCATTATAAACTATTCAGGTCCAAGCCTAGCTCTGGAAAGCAGTTCCACCCCATTTCCATTCCTCGCTGCCCTCTTGTTGCAATCCCACACCATTTTAGGCTGGAGAGGTAAAATTGACGGAACCTTTGGTGGTGAAGACGAAATTCACAAGCCTCTGAGGAGCGATCTCCATCGGCTTTCTTTTTAAACTACGCTTTGCAGCTAACGTTGTATCTCCCTACACTTGACATGCACGCACCGAAGTGTCTCATGTAGAGAGACTCTTAATCAAAGACCGTCTTTAAACAAACCTGGATGGTCCTCAGGATGTTAGTATTCTCAGAGGCTGGGAAGGGCATTCCATAAAGTTACTGGGGGTGGCTGTATAAAGGCTATCCTTAAACTAATCTCCCAACCACCACCACCCCTGCTCATTCCCATTCTGTAATTTAGAGATAATACAGATCATCTTTTCTGGGTTGTTATAAGGAAAACAAATGGCTGAAGCACTTTAAATATTCTGAAGTACTGTATAAATATTAATATTTATTATTATAACTGCTTTAACACATTATTATAATAAAACATGAAGCAACACAAAGTAGAACTTTGGAACATATTTTATTCACATTTTGGGAGGCAACCCCTTGGTAAAATTCACCAATTAACACATCTGAAGATAAAAGATCTCATTATGAGATATCTGAGATCAAAATATTTTTTATAATCTCATATAGAAAAGCATGTCATTGAAAGTATTCAGTGACTTTGATTTATCTATTTCAATTTCTTCTGCTTTAAAGCAAACAAAGAAGGATGGAACATAAATATTTGGGGAGAAACACAGCCTAGGGGGGCAAAATAGAAGAACAGGACTATAAATGCAGAAATACAGCACAGGAAAAGTACAGCATACATAGAATGCAACTGTGAGGAGAGAAACGGTAGTTTCATGATGAAATACATATTATTAGGATAGTCACCAGAGGAGATGGCCAGTAGAAAATCTCATGGAAGTAGGGCAGCTACAAAGGGATGTTGAAGAAGGCCATTATCTGGGGTTGTGGTCCAAATGATCCTCCCCTTGATATTGGCATGGCAGCAACTTGGAACAGGGTTTTTTCTGTGGTGACACCTCATTTGTGGTATGTTCTCCCTCAAAAGGTGCACTTTGGTAATATGCTTCTGAGATCACCACAGTTGAGCCTGGGACTCAGATGCTCATACTATCTTGGACACACCTTGGAAAAGGAAATCCACTTACACTAAATACATCTTTGGACTGAAATAATCATTGTTGCATCTCCGTAGATTTGTATCAGCTCTGGATTAACCCTTTCACCAAACATAAGCATTCATGAATGAGATAAATGTGCCGTTATTGCCAATATCAGAAACATTATCTATGTGTTTATATAATAACAATTACAATAATAAATCTAAGAACCATTCAGCTGAAAGTCCACAGTGGAACTCCTTGTTTTTCTTCCAAATCGCAGAATTATTACCACTATCATTCTTTTAATTAAAAACTGGATTATGTTCATTTTTCTTTCTTCCCTTAGAATTATTAGTATTCAAATAAAACTACTGGCTACATCTACAATTCACTATGAAAAAAATTACATTGTAAAATCTCATTGGAATAATAATTTATTACAAAAAAAAAGGTCCTTCATGAAATATCTTTGACCCTAAAATTTCTCCTGTACATAAAAGGTTTTGTAATAAAATTGTACCAAATATAATTTGTATTAGATGAACAGTTACAATAATGAATGGAATTCTGCTATGGCAAATTTAAGTTTTGAGGAAACACTTGGATTCAAATTAATGGTTAAGGCACAGAATGTTTATTTTCCATTTCACTTCAAGCAGAGAAAAACGCAGTGAGAAGAGCATCTTGACTAAAATTTCACCTGCTTAAGGGACTTCTCCTAAGGAACATCTGAGTCCCAAGCTCAACTGTGGTGATCTTCCCAAATAATGCTAGTACACTTGCCTGGAGATATCTTGTGACTAAAGATATCTTGTGACTAGAGATCAAGGATGGCCAGAGGAAGAAAAAAGAAGCAGAATGAACTATTCTGAGGTTCGAGGTCGAAGGAACCAAACTCCCCTCACCACCATAACTAATTCAGTTGTTACCTTTGCCACACCCATTGCTCTCATTTATTTCAATAAAGGATGAAATATATCCTTATTCTAAAGTGCATTCAGTCATTGAGACTAGTGTTAATGTTATTACTTTTTTCCTGTTAAATTAACTGTTATACATTTGTTGTTTATTTAAATGTGATTGTTGGGTTTGGTGTTTCAATATTATCATCATCCACCATGAACTTAGAAAAGGTAGATTAACAAGGTTAATTAATCAATTAGGTTAGGTGCATCTGTCAACTTGTAAAATATTAAAAAAAAAACAGCACTGCTGCCGCAGAGTGCATGTGAGGGCCTTTCTGCATACAGGGAATGATTGGGAAGGCAGAGGGTTGGCCTGGCTAGTCAGATGTAACATCATTAGTTCATATTAATCTCTAGTTGGACTTGCCTCTGCATGCCTTGACACTTTCACTGTTTTATTTTAATGCCTTCCCCTGCTGCCTTGCACCATGCATTCTCTACATTAAAAGCCAAACTTCTTCCATAAGGAGCAGCAAGTGTTGGTTTATATTATTCTTTCAAGTGCCATCTATATTGGGAGGGCTATATCAGGAAGAGGAGCAGAATGAAGGGCAACATAGACATAACTGTATTATAAGAGCATAAGCATCAGGGGTTCCCAGGAAACTTTGAACCGGGGCCCTACAAATTTTAAATCGCCCTTGCATATCTCTGAGAATGACAGAAACCAGTAGCTTAGGTGGTTTAAAACTGGCTAGTTGGGATCCATAATGGAAGCTTTGCTTAAAAATAGGATGATCATTCATGCCACGTATTTATGTATGCTGTTGTTTTCTGGATAGCAGAACGTGCTACTTAGCAGCAGTGATCAAGAAGCGCCAAACATCTGGCTGCGGCTAATGAGCTGGAGCTTCTCAGCTCCACTGGATGGTAATTGTGCTGGTCAAAGGTCACCCTGGAAGGCCATCTGCCCTCCATTTGCAGGAAACTCATTTCTTTTTATAGTGCAAGGCCATGATGCTCTGCCACAGCATGCAATAAAATACAGGGTGAGATATGGCATGTCAATGTATTTTCCAAGCATTTCTTTAAAAAAATCACTTTCTTTAAGAAACCTCTTTGAAACAATTCCAAGCATCAGTATTCTTGGATGGGAAAGGGAGGGCAAAAACAAAGCAGCTAATAAAGAATTGAATTGATTTTTCTTGTAATTGATACCTCTTAATCTGATCGTTTCTAAGAAAGATGAATTTCTGTGCTGTCTTATGGTTAAGGTTACCAACCAGATTGGGGTGGGGGGCAATCTCTTCTCTTTGATACAGACTTAATCAGGGTATTATTTATCAGTTGATGTTATTTATCTTCACACTGTAAGAAGCTTCAGCTGCCCATTTCCACACATTGAGCCTCTATTAACGGCCCAGGGCATTTTTCTCCAGGCCTGTTGGCAACCCTACCTTCTGTTTACAGTGCTGGTTTTTGTTAGAGATTTATGGTATTTTATATATTTTAGTTTAGTAACTTAGCAGAGTAACATATAGCAGAGTAATTTAGTCAGAAGCGTTTAAACCCTCACAAACGTGCATTAATTAATCCTCAGACAAAATTCATAGAAAGATAGAACTTACAGTTTATTGTAGCAGATTTCTCCATAGCAATATCTTCTGGTAATATCAAGGGAAAGAACCTATCTATAGAGTTACATTCACTAAGCTAATACCACGGCCTGAAAATATAGGCAGCGAGGCTGGAAGAGGGTTTGTGGACAAAGAGAAGGGCTCCATGAGGAGCATGGTGGCTTTACATCTTTCTCTTAGAAGAGCATGAGGGAAGGTGTGAAATCTCCCAAGAAGCACAGAGGCAAGAGAGGAGGAGTCAGTAGGCGTTTCCACCTTAGACAAGAGAGTGGCAGATTGCTAGACTTATACATTACATTCAAAGAGGCATGCAGCACCCCCAGTGTCCAAAGGCAGGCTGAGTCGCCTATTCCAACACTCCCTCTCGACTCAGAATGTCGTCAGCATTCACAACGTTCAGGTCACTTCGTAGACCTTGGTACTTGTCTCTGGGCAGCGGCTTGGTAAAGATGCCCACTGTCATTTCTTCAGTGGGACAGTAGTGCAGCTTCACAATTCCTTGTGCTTGAAGTTCCTTCACGAACTGCTGTCGTGTCCCAATATGTCTTGTGCGCGGAGTATTTCCTTCTAAAAGAGAAAGGGCTATACAACTCTGGTTATCTTCTAGCATTTTAACTGGTAAAGGTTCTGTAATGCCAAAATCTTTAAGTAACATTAAAAGCATTTGTAAATCTTTACATGCTTCTGAAGCTGACACAAGTTCTGCTTCAGTGGACGAAAGGGCCACAATTTCTTGTTTACGACTGGCCCAAGTTACAGGTCCATTCCCATAGAAAAACACATAACCAGTAGTGGATTTCCAGTCTGAATTATCTTTAGACCAATCTGCATCAGCATATCCCAATAGTGTGGGATTTTTACTAGCTGGCAGCCTTAGTTTAGAATCTGCAGTACCCTTTAAATATCTCATTACTCTTTTTACTCCGGTCCAATCATTCACAGTGGGTTTACTTACCCTCCTGGATAGAATACCTACAGCTGTTGCAATGTCAGGTCTTGTTGTCATTGCTAGGTAAAGAAGCTTGCCTATGGCAGTTCTGTACCCGTTGTTCTCTGGTAGAGGCTCATTTGGTTCCTTTTCTTTCAGAAAACCTACTTCCATTGGTGTAGGCATTGGATTGGCATTTTCTAGTCCAAAACTTTCCAGTAGTTCTAATATCTTTTGTCTTTGGCTGAGAAGGTAACTGCCATCTGGTTCTCTCTCGATCTGGATCCCCAAATAAAAATTAGCATTGCCCAAGCGTTTCACCTCAACTTCCTTGTTTAGATGAGATATAATTTCAGCACAATCACTTGAATTTTCATAACAAAGGATAAGATCATCAACATAAGACAAAATAAAAGTCCATCTCTCATTCTTGTATCTACTGTAAAGACAGAGGTCAGCTTTGCCTCGTTTAAAATCTAGATCAAGTAACATTTTGGTCAGTTTATCATTCCAGGATTTGGCAGTTTGCTTAAGACCATAAAGTCCTTTCTGAAGTTTGCATACTAAGTGTTTATTCTGTTCATCTATGAACCCTGGAGGTTGACTCATATATAATTCTTCCTCAATTTCACCATGTAAAAATGCAGTCTTTATATCCAGGTGTTCTGTTTGCATGTTTCTAGAAGCTGCTATGCTTAAAAGCATCCTGATTGTGGAATATTTTACAACTGGTGCAAAAGTTTGATCATAATCAGTTCCATAAATCTGAGAATATCCTTTGGCTACTAATCTAGCTTTGTATCTCTCAACTGCACCATTCTCATTTTTCTTAGCTTTAAAAACCCATTTACATCCAATAACATTCTTACCCTTAGGTAGTTTTGTGAGAGTCCATGTTTTATTCTTGTGCAGAGCATCTATTTCTTCTTGTGCTGCTTCCTTCCATTTCTTTGCTTCTGGTTCAGGCATTTGTTGAACTTCGGCCCATGAAGTTGGTTCTTGTGGTGGCGACGACCTTGCAAGGTAGGTCAGTCTCTCGGCTGGAACTCCTCTGTTGACGCGCTGAGAGCGCCTAAGGTCCTGAGTCACCTCTGCCTCCGCAGCGGGCTCTGGCTCCTCAGGCACATCTACTGGCCTGGGAATTTCCGCCTTTATTCTCTCACCTGGTCGGGCTTCTGGTTGCATCTGCTCAGTGGCTGCACCCATTGCCTCATCACCGGGTTGGATATCTGGTCGCATTTGCGTAGCGATGTCATCTGGCCGATACAACAGCAGCTGGCTGTCATCATTCTCTCCCTCTGAAGGGTCACGTGTAGCAGCATTCTGGTTGCTCCTTTGTCGCTCATCAAATTGCACAACTCTGCTTGTAGTAACACTGTTAGTTTCTGGGTTAAAAATCCTATATCCCTTACATCCTGGAGCATATCCTACAAAGATGCCTTCTAAGGCTCTGGGTTCTAGTTTAGATCTCTTTTCTTCTGGTATATGCGCATATGCTTTGCATCCAAATACTCTAAGATGTTCTATGCTTGGCTTCCTATTATGCCATAACTCATAAGGAGTTTTGTTTGTAGCTTTAGTGGGCAATCTGTTTTGTAAGTAGATTGCAGTCATGGCCACTTCTCCCCAGTGTCTGTAGGGAAGTCCTGAATCTATTAACATACATCTGACCATATTCATGATAGAACGATTTTTGCGCTCGGCGACCCCATTCTGTTCGGGGTTATAGGGAACAGTGAATCTATGTTGGATTCCATTTTCCCTGAGAAATCTCTGTGTGGCATGGGAAACGTACTCACCGCCATTGTCGCTTTGAAAGGCTTGAGGTTTCCTGTTGAACTTGTTAGACACCATGGAAACATAATCACGCAGTTTCTGCTCAGTCTGCGATTTTTCTTTCAGCAAATAGCACACTGTATATCTCGAGAAGTCATCAATGAAAGACAATATATAAAGGTTATTTCCTGTTGATGCTGGTTTAATAGGACCACATAAATCAGTATGGATTAGTTCAAGTGGTTGCCTTGAGCACCTTTGGCTTTGTTTGGGAATTGAAGGTCGAGTTGCCTTTCCCTTTATACAACAAACACATAATTCATCATCATTGCCACATGCACTTATATTAATACCTGTTACCAAGTCCTTAGACTGCAGCTCCTTTATGGCTTGCATATCGCGATGTGCAAATCTTCTATGCCATAGTTCGATTGGTTCTCCTTTTGTGGTAGCTGTTGTTGCCTTGTAGGCCTTTTCTCCTTGGCAGTCCAGTTCAAAGACTCCATTTCTGAGACTACCTGTGGAATATATCTCTCCTTCGCGAGAAACTGTACATTTGTTATTCTCAAAGTGTATAGAAAATCCTTTTTGTGATAGTACAGGTACGCTTAGTAGGTTTGCCTTTAAATCAGGAATGTATAAAACTTCTTCTACTTTAATTATCTTTTTAGAGAAATCATTATTGCTATGAAGCATAATAGAGCCTTTCCCACTAATTTTCACATTTGTCCCGTTAGCCATCATAACGTTCTTAGATGCACTGGTATCTAATTCATAAAACAGATTAATATCTGAAACCATATGGCAGCTCGCGCCACTATCTAAAACCCAGCATTGTGGGCTATCATTTATTCGAGCAATATGAGACACATGATAATTATTATCAGCCTTTGTTTGAGGAAAATCTCTAAAATTACTAGCTCTTGCTTTTGAAAAATCTTCTCTGTTTCTCTCTGCCTGTTGGTTCCTGCTTGCAGCAGCATAATTGTTTCTGCCCTTGTGGCTGTAGCTTCTGTTGCTAAAACACTCCCTCTGGAGGTGACCGGGCTTATTGCATTTGTGGCAGAAGGGAGGAGTCTGCCTTTCTCTAGGATTGGCTCTTTGCCAGTAATCAATTTGCCTAGGTCCTGCCCCTCTGGGTCTGACCTCTCTGACCATGTAACATGAGTCAGTCTTGCATTTCTTTTCCTGAGAATAAGATCTCTGTTCATTGTACTGTGATCTTATCTGATCTAGTACTTCCTCCAATGTAGCCCCCTTTTCAGTAAGAGACTTTGCTAAACTGGAATAACTCTTTGGTAGTGAGCTTAAAACCAGAGCAATTTTCAAATCTTCATCTAGAATCTGACCAACAGTAGCTAGTTTATCTATTTGATTCAACAAAGATTCAATATGAGCATTCACATCTCCATTATCTTCCATTTTAGTCAAAAATAGCTGTCTGAATAAATCAATTTGTAGTAACTGGTCTGACATTTTCAAGAAATCTCAAAGTACTTCTCTAGAAAGCTTTACTTTTCCCTCTTTAACTTTTAGTTTCCTGGCTCAAGTTAGCCAAAACGTTTTAAAAGGAGGTTTCTCTGCTTTTTCTGTGCACGCTTGAGGGTAGGGAAAAAGCTGTTAGACTTTTCACCTAATTTCTTTCTTTGTTCCTCCTGAGGTTGCCTGTGAGGGCATTCATGTGCTAATTGAGTCCTTTTGTTCTGCCTGGCTGTTAGACCAGCAGTCAAGGAAAAAACTTTGCAGTTTGAAACTCTTTACTTCTAGATTCAGCTATGGGCTTTTCTTTGGCCCTGAGGAACTTATTCAAGACTGGGCTACCATTAACCCTGTTAGAGATTTATGGTATTTTATATATTTTAGTTTAGTAACTTAGCAGAGTAACATATAGCAGAGTAATTTAGTCAGAAGCGTTTAAACCCTCACAAACGTGCATTAATTAATCCTCAGACAAAATTCATAGAAAAATAGAACTTACAGTTTATTGTAGCAGATTTCTCCATAGCAATATCTTCTGGTAATATCAAGGGAAAGAACCTATCTATAGAGTTACATTCACTAAGCTAATACCACGGCCTGAAAATATAGGCAGAGAGGCTGGAAGAGGGTTTGTGGACAAAGAGAAGGGCTCCATGAGGAGCATGGTGGCTTTACATCTTTCTCTTAGAAGAGCATGAGGGAAGGTGTGAAATCTCCCAAGAAGCACAGAGGCAAGAGAGGAGGAGTCAGTAGGCGTTTCCACCTTAGACAAGAGAGTGGCAGATTGCTAGACTTATACATTACATTCAAAGAGGCATGCAGCACCCCCAGTGTCCAAAGGCAGGCTGAGTCGCCTATTCCAACAGTTTTAATGCAAGAACTGTCAATTCATTTGCCAACAGAAGTTCCAATCTGCTAGTGTAGGTGCTATTGCACCAGGGGAAGAGCACCTTTGTATCAGCCCATTGCGTATAATTGCAGCATCAACACACACATAGCATATATTATTATGTATTATATATTATAAATTGTGTTATAAAATGGCCCTGCTCCAGTATGATGCACTGATTGGCCCATTTGGCCCAGATTTCTTTCCCCACCCCCTTTGAAACGGAACAGAAAATTATGGTTATTTTTAGGTATGTGCTTCTGAAAAAAATGTATTTTTTGAATTTCAGTTTTGAGACACACAAATATCAGGATTTGTGGTTATTTGGTGTTCCCAATACCATTTTGTCATTCAGATTCAGGTTCCCTCCCCCCTCCCAGAATTCTTAATTTTGAGGGGTCCATTATTCCCCAGGAGACTTGTGGGGGGGGTATGGAGTGGCTGTTTTTCAAGCAAATTACACCCAAATTGCAGGGAAAGTAGTCATCCACTAAAGAACCTCTAAGTTTCAAGCAAGGTGCTCCAACTATCCCACTTGTCTGTATTACAAATTCTATGCTTTCTCTAGGGCAAGGAAGCCAAGAGCCAAACACAGAAGAGCAACTATTGGCCCAAAGCCTACACAACTTACAGACCTCAAAGGTTATAATCATAATCAAAAATAATCATTTGGGTGATTTCAGTTGTAACCATTAGGCAATGTTGTCGTTTGAAGATATTCAGCTGCAACCACTAGGAAATGTTGACATCTGAGGATACTCCACGCAGTTTTCAAGCTCCATACAGATATTAACAGCTTTGAAAGAGAACAAGATCAAAGAAACTATAGTTTACAACTCTGGAAATTGGAACTGAATACTTTAAGTGAATTGGAAGGATTGGACACTTTATAAATATTTATGATTATTTATGAATATTTATTGGTGATAGACTAGTTGGATTTTAGGTATTTATTGTAGTACATTTATCACATTTGAGCACTTGCACTTTTGTCTGAATTTTAAAAAATTACAAATATATTTTAAAAATTATATAATATAACCTTGGAGGTCTGTAAGTTGTTTGAGAGTATTCCATACTCGGAGGACCCCTTGTATTTGGCCAAAGCTTACACATGGAAACAGAACCAACACAACAAATTTTTCCATTTTATACTCTGGCTGGAAATATCTGAGCACATTGCCCTAGTTATTTTCCTTCCTGTCCTTCAGGATCCGGAATAAGGTTAGCATATTTTCCCGGGAAAATACGATTCTTAACAAATGTATTAATTTTACAGTTACTATAAATAATATGGGCATGGGCACCTATTGGATATTATCTGTGATATCAATTCTGAAAAGCAATACAATCCATCTCCATCTCAAAGCACCATCTATAGGAAAGCTTCCTTGCTGTATATTTGAATGAGTCCTCTCATCCACACCTCAGCTTTTAATTTGTCTATTAGCTTTTCATCTTTCAACACTTCCAATTGTGTTAGTTCTTTATACATCTTTTATATTGAACAAAGATGCAAAATTCAGTACCTCTGCCATTTCCGTCTCCCTTTTAACAGTCCTTTCACTCGTTTGTGATCTAACAAGCTCCATTATTGCTTTCCTCCTGCTTCTGATATTAGTTAGACATTAATATTTTGAGCAATGTGACTTAATATTTTCAGCAATATGCTCTTCAGAGTCTCATTTTGTTTGCCACAGTCCACTTACATTTGCTTTGCCAGAACCTGTATTCCTTCTTGTTTTTCACCGATTATCTTTTTATCCTGCACTTCTACCAAGTAGGTCAGAGTGGCATGCATGGTATGCCCATTTTATCTTCAGAACAACTCTATGTGGTAAAGGACAAGAAAAAAAACACCCCAAGGTCACCTGTTGATTATCTTGGTATACTGGGCACTTGAACTAATGTCCAAGGTCCTAGTCAGATGTTCTAACCACTATACATTACTGTCTGTCATTGGGACTTGACTTCCATTTTAAAAAGGAAGTAATGTTGCCTTTTATGCCTTACTTGAATTTGCTGGTAAACTAGGCTTACATTCTTTTAGTTTTCATAGTTCTTTTCCTAATCTGTGATATACATTCTATCTGAATCTCCATTATTGTAGATTAACTAGTTTTCAAGAATTCAGAAGATATCTTCTTTACTCTCCCTTTAAACTACCTTTTGACTAGTTGTCTAATATATTTTGAGGTTTACTCTTCTAAAATCTCCTCTGTTGGACTTCTTGGACAACTTTCTATGTGCATAAATGTTTATTCTGGCACTGTGGTCATTGTTCCCAGCTGGTTCAGTAACCACTTAGACCAGTGTTTTCCAACTTTTTTTCTATGGAGGAACCCCTAAATTATTTTTTTTCAAATCCTGAGAAACCACAACCTATGAAAATGTTTACAGACCAGAAAAGCTGATGGTGGGATGCACAATTCAATTAATACTATATTATTGTCAAGAAAATTTATTTGTAAAGAGTTGCTATATATTTCTGTGTGTGTGTGCTCACAATCTTAATAACTATAATATTCTGAGGGATGTTTGGAACTGGTATTTCTATTTATTTTGCGATTTTTCACATAATCCCTGAGGAACCCTAGTTTGGGAAACAGCACTAGGCCAAAATTATGTCTCAGGATCAGTTCAGGATTGTGTCCCCTCGAGTTGGTTATATGATTTAGTGTTTCATGGAATATTTATTTCTGGTATCCAGAAATTTTGGGTCTATCATAAATGGAACATAAATTTACCTGGAAGTATATTGAAGCCGTGTAGTCAGGAGGCTGACTGTATATCTCAGTTTTAAGCTATCTTTCTGGTCATGTACCTTCACTCATAGTGATTCTATGGGGGAATTCACTTGTGTTATATTTCTAGTTTATTTAACTGTATTATGTCTTTGACATACAGAGCAACACCATCTCATACAGACCCTGACCTTTATAGAGGGTTTTTATCTATGGAAAACTATCTCACAGATCTTCCCTGTTCCTCCAGGTTTCTGAAATTTACACTATATTTTAGTCAAATTTAATCCAGAAACAGTGTATCTTTGCTATCAGAAGTCTGAGATATACTGGTCAATCATATCCCTCCATTATTCCAGCATAATAATATAGGTAATACTGATACAGGTGGGTGAGAAGAAAGTGAATGGTCTTTTCTATATGGTAATGCTTCTCTATGGAAGTCTAAGAGCAAAGCTACAAGTGATGAATGACACTTGCCTGGCAAGTGAACAGACTCAAGTGTATTCCTCCCTGTTCACTTGCCATTCACTTGTGCTCCACTTGATCAAGTGGAGTAAGTGAACAGGAAGGAATACACGTGAGTCTGTTCACTTGCCAGGCAAGTGTCATTCGTCACTTGTAGCTTGGCCCTCTGTGTCACTGCAGACGCCTATGCAGTGCAGCAGCAACAGGGATTCCAGATGGCAGCTTTCCCTATATTTCTCAGTCCTCATGGTGGCCATTCCCACCAAGCCCACACTATGGGGTGGGAGGCTTTTCCCAAACTTTTCTTCTTTTGAAAACCTGTAATGACATTTGGTATATCAATATAAAACGTCAGGAACTACAATGCCAAGACCATGGCAATACAGCCCGGAAAACCCACAACAGCCATCGTTCTCCGGCCGTGAAAGCCTTCGACAATATATCAATATAAAAATTGCTGATTTTAAAGAAAAAAATTAAAAAGCTCCCTGGTGGCATGCAGGGAAGATAACAGGTTGCATGGGGACTGGTACAGGGTTGCAATGTGGGTGGAACTGATTTTCCCGCTAACATGGTAGCTAGCCTGGCTTTGGTTGTTGTGGGTTTTCCGGGCTGTATTGCCGTGGTCTTGGCATTGTAGTTCCTGACGTTTTGCCAGCAGCTGTGGCTGGCATCTTCAGAGGTGTAGCACCAAAAGACAGAGATCTCTCAGTGTCACAGTGTGGAAAAGATGTAGGTCATTTGTATCTACTCAGGAGGGGTGGGGTTGAGCTGAGTCATCCTGTAAGAGTTTCCCAGGGTGTGGAATGCTAATGGCGGGAGGCTTCACTGTATCCTGAGGAGGTTCTTTTGCATATGGATTGGTACTTGATGTGCTAATCTTCTCTGCAGGGCTATTGTCGGGGATAGAATGTTTTGTTAGCCTGGTGTTTTTCAGATCTGGAAACCATGCTCTGTTCATTCTTAAGGTTTCTTCTTTCCTGTTGAAGTTTTGCTTATGCTTGTGAATTTCAATGGCTTCCCTGTGCAGTCTGACAAAGTAGTTGGAAGTGTTGTCCAGTATTTTAATGTCCTGGAATAAGATACTGTGCCCTGTTTGCGTTAGGCTATGTTCAGCCACTGCTGATTTTTCAGGTTGTCCAAGTCTGCAGTGTCTTTCATGTTCTTTTATTCTTGTCTGGATGCTACGCTTTGTGGTCCCGATGTAAACTTGTCCACAGCTGCAGGGTATACGGTATACTCCTGCAGAGGTGAGGGGGTCCCTACTGTCTTTTGCTGATCGTAGCATCTGTTGTATTTTTCGGGTGGGTCTGAACACTGCTTGAAGGTTATGCTTTTTCATAAGCTTTCCCATCTGATCAGTAATTCCTTTGATATATGGCAAAAACACTTTTCCTGTAGGAGACTGTTTTTCCTTGGTTGTTTGATTCATCCTGGGTTTGATTGCTCTTCGGATTTCATTTCTGGAGTAGCCATTTGCCTGAAGTGCGTGGTTTAGATGATTAATTTCCTCATTGAGAAAGTGCGGCTCACATATCCGTCTTGCACGATCCACTAATGTTTTCATTATGCCTCTTTTCTGTCGGGGGACAGCTGACAAAGCCTGGCTTTGCTGCAAACTTTCCTAAAACTTTGCAGCAAAGCTGGGCCAATTCTGCACGGCTTACCTGAAGCCGGGACGTTGTGGAACATGCTGGAAAAAACGCGGAAGATCGCGTTTTCTCGTGCGAGTTTTGCGCGACTTGGTGGGAATGTTCCGCAATGTTCCACAACGTCCTGGCTTCAGGTAAGCCATGTGGAATCAGCCCTGGTTTGGGAAAGATTGCAAAAAAAGTCAAGTAAAAACTGAGTAGTACATAGAAACACTTCCCAACAGCATCAAATCTTGACCCATTCACCAGTGTGGAAATGGTTCAAAGACTTACTGCCTTCCTATCTCCTGCTCTCTATACAATTACTGACTCTGTCTACATGAGGTCTCTTACATGAGGACACTCAATTACAGGGAGACGCAATGATAGCTGGAAGTGTAGTTTAAAAAGACAGAGCCAAAGGCTCTGTCAATTTCACCTCTCTACAGGAGGGTAGTTTTAAAAGACAGAGCAGGCACAAATTACTCCTCAGAGGGTTTGTTAATTTCATCTCCGCCTCCCTGAAGGCTCTGTCAATTTCACCTTCCCTTCGGGAGGTGTAGTCTCCTGAAACTTGAGTGTCCTCATATAGAGAGACTCACTATGATCTTGGTTCCCTGGATTAATGAAATTAAGGGGAATACTAGATAAAGCCTGTAATCCTAAAATCACTTTCCTGGGATTAAGCCCCACTGGAAAAAAATGGGATTTATTTCTAAGGGTCAAACAAGACGTACAGGCTTTTAAGGAGTTGGATCCAGGTTGCTCAGACCCGACTCAGGTTTCCCACAGCCACACAGCAGCTATGCAGAACAGCTATTTAAAAATAAAGGAGAGCCCAATTGACCTAGAACCCCACTGTGACAGGAGCCTTTCCTTCCCCCTCAAGCTGTTTTCCAAAACAGCAAGCTGGAAGGGGGTGTATCAGGTTTTGCTGCTCCACGTTGAGTATTCTATGCACATGGAGTAGTAAAAACAGGAAAATACCCCCACCCCATGCTATTTTGACATGGGGGAATGGCTTGGGGAGGAAGGCTGGAGCTCTTCCTTTGCCTGTGGTGGTGTTCTGAGGTTGTTTCGGCTCTCTTTTATTTTTAACAGCCATTTCCCTCAGCTGCTGTGTGGCTGCAGGGAAACCAAGCTAGGTCTGGGGAACCTAGACTCAGCTCTTTAAAAACCTGCATATCTTTTAGATTGCAACCTAATATTATAAAGGAACAATAGTACTTCTTACTATTACAATGTTTTTGTGCATGCAGCTATACAGAAATACTGGATACCCCATTGCTTTAAAGCTCTGTGATTTCAATGCTGAGTATTAAGTGTGTGCTTCATTTTCTCTCCACCACTAAAATCAATAGTTCAATGGTGCCAGGCACTGGCTAGATTGCATCTTTAATTTCTTTTATCCAGCAAATCTAAAATTAGAGCAAAAAAAATTCAGAATCAATTAAATTTCGCTGGAAAATGAAATATATTATTTTATTATGCTAATATTTTCTTCTTTCGTCATTTGTTGGTGGATGGATAATCATCTGGCCTGAAAATATAACAGTGCATTATCATTTTCTCAAAGGGTTGTAGTCAAATAATAATTCATTTTCATGTATAATAGTCAAGGTGGGGGGACATGTAATGGTTTTTTTCATGATTTAAAAAAGAATATTAATTCTTTAGGTCTTCTGGAAGATCAAAAGCAGATTTTAAAATTATTTCCACGAGAAGCAGTAGTCTTCTGAAGAAATGCCATTTACTTTTAGACGTGAGAGGATTTTTCCTTTGGATATATAAATGTGCAAAATCTCAGTCCAGATGCAGAACACTGTCTAAAAGGGGAACTTCAAAAAGACCCTCAGAAAGGGAAAACTGCATAAAAGTTCACTGTAATTTCAGAATAAAGTTCTCAAAGGAAAGAGGCTTTGAAACTTGAGTCCTCAATTTGTAATTTCTGATGTATTGTTCATCTAAGACACTTTTCTTAAAACTGCTTTTTCTTTTCCCCCCTTCTTTTGGCTTTAAGGTCTACTCAGATAAAAATTTGCCTTCAGATTTTTTCTTCTTTTCAAGTCTGTATCTTTTCACATACCTAAAGACTGACACACTGTAGAATCAAACAATTCTCTTATTATAAAGTATCATTTACCTATGTTGTGCATTTTTGAACTTAAAACACATTTAAATATAGCTCACAGATTAGAAACTCCTTCCAAAAAAGTATCTGTGGACTTCTAAAACAAATAGTAGTTGTATCCAGCTGCCATTCAACTCATGAAAGAAGAAAGAAGGGTGACCACAGCCAGTCCCTCAGCATTTTCACACATCTATAACCCTCCACAAAATCGCACAAAACTTATGGAACAACGGCACCTTCATGGCACAATTTCCCATCGTGACTCCATTCCATGGTACACTTCCATGATAACCATGGAAATCTAATCTCAAATTTGGGACTACCATAGACAACTGGCAAGGAGAACTGTTGCCTAAAAGCTGGGGGGAGGGGGAAGCAACCCTGATGTTGAATGAAATTTCTAGGGCTGTAGGCAAGTTGGAAATGAGCTGATCCATGTAACTAAAGGTACCACTGGACTCCCTTCTTAGTGAAATTAGAAAAATTGTACCAGATAGTAACAGTTACCAATAGTACCCAAACTGGTAACTGTGATAGCATGTATAACATTATGATTTTCTGAGTATAGCAACAGTGGTGATAACAATTGTACCGGCACCTGAATGGCTTTCTATAAAAAAGTAGTTTCATATTGCCATGGGAGTATATTTTAAGATGAATTATAGATTTGAAATTACAGTAATTTTTAAAGGTGTAAGTATTCACAGTGAAAAGGATAATAAACTGAAAAAAATATTGGCTTAAGTGGAAATTGAATATTGTGTAATGCAGTGCAAACTACCCTGACACCAAATAGTAGCAGCTGCAACAAATCAGAACTGTGTAATACTATCATCAAAGAGACAGAAGAAAAAACAAGTGCTAATTTATCCTTCTCTCCAGCATATTCATCGACATTTGCTAGATGATGCTATGCATTGCTGAAGTATGTGACTTGCGTATTTCACTACTGAACTCAATAATAGTTCACAGCTGCATAGTTTGCTACAGTGTTGAAAGACACATTCTAAGCAGTCACATCTTTTTGCCTGTACATATACTACATACAACCAAGATTATATATTATGGCAGACAAGAGGCTGTGCTAGAAACAACAACCACATTTTCCCCTTTCCTTCTTTCCCCACAAGGCTTAGTGGCACAACATACTTGATGTGGCACCAACATGCTAAAACTTCCTCCACCCTTGCAAGTAGCAGCTAATGTAGCAGAAATCTATACCACTGAGGTCTGTTCCTCTCTTCAGTTGTATGTAGGTCTTATACGTGATGAGTGCTGGAGAGAGCTCTAAGCTCCTCCATCGGGTATAGAGGTTTCAGTGTAAACTAGAGTGTGTGTCAGAGCCAGTGGGGTGTAGTGGTTAGTGTCAGCCTAGGATCTGAGAGACTCAGGTTCAAAACCCCATTCTGCCATGGAAACTCAGTGGGTGACCTTGGGTCAATCACATACTCAGCCTAACTTACCTCACAGGGTTCTCATGAGAATAAACTGGAGGAGAAGAGAATGATGTCAGCTGCTTTGGGTCCCCATTGGGGAGAAAGGTGAGGTATAAATGATGTTAAATAAATAAATAAAATAGTGGGATGAAGATTTCTGATGGGTAGCCATGTCATGAAACCGTATCATAAACTGAACACATAAAGAGATCTTATATTGAGGTCTATTTAATCCAATTTGTTGTCACTGACCAGATGAAATCTCATCGTATGTTGACTATGATAAGAAATCTTACACTGAGTTTGACCATTGTCTTCATTGACTGGCAGTGGTTTTTCTGGATCTGGCAGGCAGAACATTTAACTGTAGAAGCAGGGCTGAATCTGGAACCATCTGGGTGGGACCAGCTGCAGCCCTGCATTTCCTGAAACATTTTGTTCTAGCTGAACTTGGTTTCCTATTATATTAAGCCCAGACCGTGGACTATGGGTGGTTGCTAGCTTGTAAATATGCAGTCTACACACACAGGAAGTGTGCTCTTGTAGGCTTCCCTCCCCATGACTAGAAATATTTTTTAAAAAGCAATGTTCCTGATTGCAGGGAAAGAGCCTTCACATGTGCACTTGCTATGCAATGGGACTCTGTTGTTAAAACCTAGATCCCTCCTCCCTTTGAGGGGCAGTTTATGGATATGAAACTATAAACACTCTTCCTCATATAGCAAAAGTGAAAGGCACCAACTGATCTGAAATATGCCAGCCAGGAAAAAGGGCCTAGAAAGGTATTTTAAAAGGAGAGTCAGAGTTGCTGGGTAACTAAACACCCTCTCTTTGCCACGGAGAGATGCATAATTTACGACAATAAGACTCCCGGGAAGCTCCTGACTTGTCTTATCCATGCCCTGCCTCATTTCCCCCTCACCCTGATTAAGTACCACCTAAAACTATTCAGCAAACCTGGTAACTTTTCCCATTAGGGTTGCCAGGCCCCCTCAACCTCTGGGTGGGGGATAGGGGCCTGGCACTTACCTTGGGGGAAAGGGAGTGCACGCCCCCCACAGGTGCAATGATGTCACTTCAGAAGTGTCATCATTGTACAGCCCCTGGGAGCACGTCCAGGCTCCACAGGGGCTCAAAACAGGCACAATCCGCACTGAAATGGGCCCGTTTTCGGGGCTTGTGCCATTTTCGTGCCAAAACAAGCCAATTTGGGGGCTCTGTGGAGTGCAGGAGCTCTCCAGCACTCCGCAGCACCCGAAAATGAGCCCATTTTGCTGTGGATCGGGCCAGTTTTCAGGTGCTGTGGAATGCAGGAGCACTCTGCAGTGGCCCTGATCTGAGCCAAAATGGGCCCGATCCCAGTGGCTGTGTGATGCTTGTACATTTGCCCTTTTATTTACCTTGTAATAAAAACCTTTCCAGTTGAACATCTGCCTGGTTTATTTCAGGAGTTCTCTTAATAATATAATATAATAATAACATTCGATTCATATACCGCCCTTCAGGATAACTTAACGCTCACTTAGAGAGGTTTACAAAGTACGTTATTATTATCCCCTGTGAGGTGGGTGGGGCTGAGAGAGCTCCAGAGAGCTGGGACTAGCCCAAGGTCACTGAGGGCCAAGCTACAAGTGACTAATGACACTTGAACGGCAAGTGGATTGAGTGGAGGGCAAGTGAACAGGGAGAAATACACTTGCCGTTCAAGTGTTATTCGTCACTTGTAGCTTGGCCCTCAGCTGGCTTCAAGTGGAGGAGTAGGGAATCAAACCCAGCTCTTCTGATTAGAGTCCCACGCTCTTAACCCCTACACCAAACTTGTTTAAAATGGTTATAGGGAAAAATCACTATAAACATAGGTGGAGAATCCCAATTATCCCCTCTATGGGCCAAGCTACACATGACGAATGACACTTGAACGACAAGTGGATTGAGTGGAGGGCAAGTGAACAGGGAGAAATACACTTGCCATTCAAGTGTCATTCGTCATGTGTAGCTTGGCCCTTACTTGTCTCCTTTAAACTATTTTCCCCAACTAATTAAGGATACTGCCTATTTGGGTAACACTGAAAACATGAGCCAACAGTTATCTGTAGCAAGTCTGGGGCAGTACCAGCATGCTCATGCCCCCTTCTGTGCTCTATGGGCATTTATTTCATCATATATAATGTTGCATGTGCAGTATAGAACAATGGACAGCTAGTGTAGAAACTCCAAGTGTAGAAACTCCATAAAAAACTCTAATTTAAAAGATAGTTTCAAGTGGCTAGCTGTGTTGGTCTGTAGTAGAAGAGCAAGATTTGTGTCCAGTAGCACCTTAAAGGCCAAACAGATTTCTCAATAGATCACACTCTGGAAATCTAGTTGGTCTCTTAAGGTCCTACTGGATCCAAATCTTGCTCTTCTGATTTAAAACAGTCCAGTCAGACTAAAGCCCTGTAAAAGTGGGCCAAACAAATGATTCAGACCAGAGAATTCTAGAGCTCTACAAAGTTGGTATGGAGTTACATGGCTCTATCAAGATGTATGCTGCAGCCCCCTCTGTTTCATCTCATCTGATGTTCTCCTTGACCAAGAAGAGGAGAAAGAGTTGCAATACTATCCCTAAATCCTCTACATGTCTTCCAATAACTTCAACTAACACAGTGAAGAGGAATTAACCAAGTGAGCATCTTTATGATGGGGAATTAACCAAATCATAAAGAAACTTTACTACTGCCAAATAGATGAACAGAGGTAGAGCAATAAGAACACACATCAGAAAACATACTACAAGTGTTATAGAACAACACAACATTGAACTAGCCAGCCCGCATACATATCATAAGCTACAACAAAGCTAGATTTAAAGCAGTTAAGAACTAGATGATGTTTTTACTACAAACAAAAAAAATGAAAAGTGAAATGGAAATCAGAGTGCAAACCATGAAGAACACAATAAAAATACATAGGATTAGAGAGATACATGAAGGATAGGTCTATCAGTGGCAATTAGCCATGGTGACTAAAGGGAATGTCTGTCTATAGAGTCAGTAAACAGCTGAACACCAGTTCTAGGAAGCAACATCAGGGGAGGGTTCTATGCCCTTTTTGCCCCTGCAGAGTAAATGGTTGTATGGGACAGAAAGCTGGTCTAGATGGACCACTGGTCTAATCCAGCTGGGCTTTTCTTGTCCTTATGACTCTAAACTATACTAAACTATTCTTAGTCATGCAAGAACTCTTGATTAGAAAAACTATAAGGCTAACCACATAGAACTCCTTTGATTAATGATGCAAAATACTCCCCTAATTAACTATGCAGCAACTGCTTTAACTCACCATGTAGTAACCCCTTTATCTAACTATGCAATATAATGCAGAAAATCCTTGATTAACTCTATCAAAACTCCACTTGTTTGTTTGTTTCAAGTATAAAATTTCCAATTATTTTTTTCAAATAACTAGCAGGTCTCCTTAACTAAGTATACAACAGACTATGAGAAGTTTTCAATATTGGCTCCAGACTCCATTGACGCACCCCCTCCCTGCAACTCAGCACTTGCTACAAAATGGCATCTGCTATGCTGGACCACAGATAATTGCAGCAAATGGCGATGAGAGCCGTTTGAAGCCAATCCAAACAGAGGCAAGGCTGTTTAAAAACCTGGGAAGAGAGGGGATCTACTGCCAAGAGGACCCCAGAATGTACTCTTTTAAAGTGTTTCCCCCATGTAGGAAACCAGCTCTCAAAGTGATCCAGCCCTATGCCCACTGCCCAGCTATTTCTCAAGAGTAGAGTTGGGCACAAAACGAACTATGGAACAAAATTCCATACGGAATGGCCGGTTTGTAGTCAAAGAACCACGCATTCCATGGGACCGTGTGTTCCCAAACCAAACGAACTTTTCTTACCATTCCGTTGCTGGTTCAGACACTTTTGGCACCAAATACTCCCTCACCCAGGCAATGGTGGCAGTCTTTAGCTTGCCCCCAATCTGAGGCCTCCAGGCTTGATTGGCAGCTTTCCCTGCCAACTAGAGAGCTCCCACTCTGGCCTACCCAGCCAGGAAAAGGGGGGGAAAGGTTAGACTCTCCAAGGCAACTGAGGAGATGGGCCTTCAGCAGCCATGGCAACACCAATCTCTTCCTTCCAAAACCACGTTAGGCAGGTTTTTCTGCCAACCAGAGTGCTCCTGTGTTGTTCAACTTGGTTTTTTCCATAAATAGGGGAAGCCGTGTGATTCCTGGTTTCAGTTTCTCTAGAGTGGAAGAGGGAGGAGAGCTTGGTGGCTGGCTGTGGTGTTGGGATTGGGATTGGAACTTAGATCTTTGGCCTGCACTTCTGGCTGCTGGAAAAGGGGCTGAAAAGCCTCTTTTCTTTTCTCTTGCTTTCTTGTTTTTCTTACTGACTGGGGACTGGGGAAGTGTTTGGGGAAAGGGTGCTTTTTTCTCTGAGCATGAAGGGGACCATCCTACCCCCCCCCCCAATCCCCGAACCTCAAACCGGTTCAGAAATTGGGTGAGTGTTTTAAGTTCGTGTTCTGTGGAAATTAACAATCCATGAACTGAGCGGTTCGGGGTTTTTTCATTCTGTGCCCATCTCTACTCAAGAGATATCCATATAATCTAATTACACCTCCCTGGAATGAGAAGGATACAATCAAACTGAAAGGAGAGGGGAGTAAATATGATCTTGTAAAATATCAATGCCATAAACAAAAACACACACGCACCACTCACTCTCCACAAACACTGCTCTCAAACACCCACAAACAACAACCAAATCACATAGCATTAGAAAATGAAAGTGCAAGCAGCCAATTCTATCCTAGCTCCTTAGCCTGCCTGGGAAAGGATATGGCTTTTTATATGACCACTCGCTACCTCCTCCTCACTCAACCCTGACTAATATTGCCTCAAGGTCCCTTTGAAAGAAGGAGCCAGGGCAAAGGAATCCATAGCATCATTTCCTCAAAATGTGTATTCTGTCTGGATACCATGTCACAATGACCGCCCGGTGGAACTTAAAAGCAGAAAATATAATCTACAATTCCATCAGCTGCTCATTCAGCATCCAACATGGCATGCCATTCTCTAATTATGAAGAAGATACTTTCCCTGAATAACTTTTTTCCTCCCATCCCTTCCATCCTTGACTAATAATGGATTCTGGTTTTTTGCAATGGTGAATGCATACATTGATTTTTCCCCTTGTTCCATCAATCATTAATAAATCTGTCATACACTTTTCTGCAATAGTTTACAAACAGATGATCAAGATCAGTGATTTCAACTAGTACTTATAGCATAATTAAGTAATTATGGGCAAGAATGGTAATTATCTGTCTTAATGCAAAACAGTTTTCTACCCCCCAAAATTGAATGTTGATAGCAGGATGGAATGAATTATACAATAAACAGCTGTTTTTATTCATTTCTTAGGCAGTGATGAAATGTACACTGGGGAATACATTGCAACATTTACTAACAAGCAGGCTACCCATGTCTAACAAAAGCAAAGCTTTAATAAGCAATAAATTATGAAAATTTAAAATGAAAAAATTACCTGAAAACCCACAAAATTCTGGATTTTGTGACAGAATCTGAATTATCCATTTTTAAAAAATAATTAGGCACAAAGCAACATTATATGGGTTAAATGAGGTTTTAGTAAATGCCTGATCTACATCATCAAATTATAAATCAGCTGCTAAGTGTGGATTGCAACTAAGGGCCAAGCTACAAGTGACGAATGACACTTGAACAGCAAGTGTATTTCTCCCTGTTCACTTGCCCTCCACTCAATCCACTTGCCGTTCAAGTGTCATTCGTCATGTGTAGCTTGGCCCTAAGGCAGTACATTGGGCACCAGCATTTGAGCAACACCATCCTGGCTCCAGTCTTGACCAGCATTATCTCCAGTTTGCATTAACTGTGCTGAGTGTCACAACTCCTTTCCCTCCCCAAATGTGTCTCTCTAGCAACTAAGTTTTGGCTTAGTGCAGTTTAGCACCAAAGATATTCCCTCCACAACCCATCACATCACTCCAGTTAATGATTGGCTGCTTTATTCTCAGATACTCATCAATTATCTTTCACTACCTATCTGTTAGTAACCTCTATTATTCCTGCCATCTGTTGCCTAAACAGACATGAGTACAAGCCTGATTATAATATCACAACCCTAAAATCAGCATGAAGCAAATAAACACAAATCTCCTACATAACCCATTTGAGATGTCCCCCAAAATGATGCTTGTCCCCTAATGCAACCCAATGCTTACATGTAGATTTAAAAAACAGGTGAGTCAGCACTCAGCAGCTCTCAGTAAATACCCTACCCCATTTTATCCTTTTAACAACCCTGAGGTAGGTTAGGCTAAGGGCCAAGCTACACATGATGAATGACACTTGAACGGCAAGTGGATTGAGTGGAGGGCAAGTGAACAGGGAGAAATACACTTGCCGTTCAAGTGTCATTCGTCATGTGTAGCTTGGCCCTAAGAGTCAGACTGAATGACTAAAAATCACCTAACAAGTTTCATGACTGCATCTTATGGAAACACTCCTATTATGGCCAGGGTACGGTGGGGACTTCTTATTCCCTCCTGGTCATAGTTCCCTTTGTTCCCTGCCACCACCAAACGTATAGGCTCCAATCATCATTGGCGAACCTACAAAGTAATAGCAAATGAATGAGCAGTAAGCAGATGGGTGAGATCTTTTGACACATCTTTGTTCCTAACTAAAAAAAAAGTTCTTTATTGGACTATATTAGAATATAAAAAGCAGAGATATAGGAATATATAGGAAAACAGCACATTAAGGCTAGCAGCTAAAAATGAAAAGGAAAACAAATTACTAATGTCTAGTTACAGCACAAGAGTTACCTTAGCATCCTTCTGGATGGGTATGCATCTTGTTAGAGGATCAGGGGGTAGTAGCAAGCCTCCTCTACCTCCCCCCTTTCTCCATTGCAGATGAACCACAGAACACAAAAGACTGCAGATCTTTTAAAACCCTTCTTTATAGAGACAGATTTCCCCTTCTTCCACCTGAGTTAGGACCAGCCTCTTCAGATGCTATAGCCAGGCCAAATCCTAGTCATGTTGCCCATGGAACCCAGGTTTTATGATGGCACTAAAAGGCTATCATTTCTCCATCACAGGATGACAGTTTGGACAAGTGATGATGCCCAGGCCTCTTTTATGTCCCTTCTTCTGGAGAAGAGATCTGCTTACCCTAGCCAGAGTCCAAAAGGTGAATTTAAGGCTAACTTGATATCTAAAGGCCTGTTTGATATCTCTTTAGCATAACAACTGCAACCACCATATCACTGGCTCATGCTGTTAAGATTATTTACATACTAGTTCTCAGAATCAGTTTCTGAAGGTGGAATAACAAAATGGTGGGCCTTTCCCTTGCTCTTTAGAAGTACGAGGATACCTTCATTCAAGAAACCTGAAGATGATGGAACTTATAGGGTAAGATGGGAAAGAAGTGTTCCTAACCATAAAGGAGGCAAGTATCCAGGCAAGAGCACCCATATGTGGAGACTCTCTAGAAAATGCAAGGAGACCTTTCTGGGTTGCAATGGAATAGAGTGATATAATTTATTTCCTACATTTCTATAAAGCTTTTCCATAGTGCTCAAAGCAGTTTATAATAAAAGTCGACACTACATAATAATAGAGATCATTGGGTTTCTGTTTCACTTCTGTATTACTTCTAGTTGCTTACAGCGGGTTTATATTTCATAAAGAGGTTTTTTTTAATCCTGAAAAACTTACATGTTTTCCCACTTTTGTGAGCTCCATGAACTCCTCCCTCTTTGGTGAGATCAATGACCTGCTGATGCATTTTGATCTCAGAAACTTCAGTGCAGCTAAGATATGTGAGTCTCACATTGTAAGAGGACTAGGGAAAGAAGAAACACAAGTCATTATTCCTTCAATGTATCTGCATAATTTATAAACTATCCCTCTCACACAAGCTTTTGCCTAATGTTTGGCAATACCTTTAGATAAATTAAATTGATTTTGTGTTAGTTTGTTTTCAATTCCTTTGTCTTTCAGGACACTGTGATCTGTGAATTATGTGCTCAGTTTACGTCTTGGCATAATGGCTCTGAGCCATGCAAAGGGAAGGGATTTTTAAAGCTGCCCCCCCACCTCAGTTTACACTGTGATGATTGAGAGAGTGGGCATCAGGTTTTTATCTCTTTAATTCAGAAAGTCTCACACTGTGATTTCAGAGATGCTTCATACTTCAGCTGGAACAGAAAATACTTGTAGTGCTGTAATGTCAGCTACAGGTGAATCTGGAGTCAAATATGCTAATTAAACTATCTTTCCCAACCACTTGGTTCATGTGAGGGTGGAAGCAACCTAAGAAGCATTTCAAATAACGGCTCACAGGTTTGTAATCATTCTTATGCAGAATATATTGAAAGCAGACATTTTGTTTGCTTCCCACGTCTTCGGAGATTTTCTCCACATCTTTTAAAGCACATTACTCTCCTTCAGTTGTAGCCCCTTTTACTGTTCATCAAACTTCTATTGCAAATTTCATTGGACATCTACTTAGCAGTCTCCCTCAGATCCATCCATATCAGTGATAATGATGATGCTAATTATTTACTCAATTTCTGCTACTCTTCACAGCGGTGTCCTTGGCTTACAAAGCATAAAATCCTCTCACTACTATTTAAAACATTGTTTTAAAAATCCAAATATGTAGTAAGGAATATCAGGAAATGACATTAAAATTACATATTATCTTCCTATTGCAGGCCTTTTGAAGTGAAGAAAAAATTGGATTCCTAAATAGGACAGATTTTAATAACTTCCTGAATGAAAAAAGAAAAGTAGCTGAAGTTGGACCTCTGTAGGCAAGGAGTTCCAAAGGTAGGATACCACCAGAAAGTAAAGTTTAGTTCATCACAAGATATCATTCTGATAAAGGCAATACCACTTGATGACCACATTTTCTTACAAGCATTCCACAAGATGAGTACAAAGAATAAAACAGCATCACTACTGTCAACTTCTTCTGTGCCTGAAGAAGACTGGATTCTAGTTCAAGCCTGAGCACTTGGTGATCCACCAAACAAAAGAGCAATCAGTAGTGCCATAGAGAGGGAATCTGGAGGTCTGTAGATCTCCTCTGTGAAGTTAGTTGTACCAACCCATGCTGCTTGTGCGACTTTATGATACCTGTGTCAAAGGCTGGTCATTAATGATCACTGTAATCCTGTGCTTGTTGCACCAAAAGTGGAAAGTAGGTGTTTTGAAGGAAGATATCCATAGCTGTAGATGAATAAAGCTAGAGATGGGGACCAAACATTGGGAATAAACTAAACTAAACAGATAGAACTTCAGGATCTCTTGAGATCTCAGTATGGAAGAGCATTATAATCTCTTCACCATCTCAAATATTAGAAATGTCAAGCAAAACCAAGACCCATCTATGACGGATCCCTCTTCACTCTTCCCACTGTTAGGCAGATTTTCCCACCAAAATTCAGTTTCCCTGCTTTGACTAAGCAGCCCCAAGTAAGTTAATATTGGTGGTTTTGAAATTCTGTTTTTTACCACCTTGACACACAGATTTAATTTTGGCTTTTTAGCCCAGCCCAGGAACTTGATGGGAAAAAGCAGGCTCCCTCTTCCTTTTTGTTGGAAATGGCACTAGAGACTGCATAACATTAAAAAAGAAATAATTTATTTTAACAGGCAGGGTTTAAGTAAGTGTAGTCAGGGAATGGAAATGCAGAGGTAACATGTTGGTATTACAGAATACACTTCATGTAACAGGCAAAATACTATCCTTGAAGCTTATTTTCATGTATTCTTAGTTCTTAACAGTGAGAGGTGTTTTACTTTGTAATTTAGTTACAGCAACAATGTCTCTTCAGGATGTTTCCTATGATAGTTCAGGTTTTCTGGAGTTAGTCACTTTCTTTGTGTACCGAACTCACTCCTTTCTTGAAATTGGAGGGTATTTCTATCTCCTGAGTAGTCTAAAACCATTTCCCCTTCACAACAGACCCAGGGTCCTCCTCAGAGCCAACCTCCCCCCCTTAGAAACTGGGCAGGAATTTATCTTCTCCTCAGAAGATATAACCTTTCTTCTTTTGGCTTGAAAGGGAGTCTCAACCCACTACTCAATCACTCTTGCCAACACATACTCCTACTTCTCTTGTGGCTGTATAAATGGACTTCAGTTTGCAGTGACTCTTATACCTGGAATTCTTAACTAGAATTCTTCCTCAGGATAATAATGTTATAGTTAGGGCAAAAAATCCATTTTTCCTCACTCCAGAGGAGAACCTTGACTCTCAAACAAACTCCCCTTGAAAACAAAATCCTGTCAGCAACCATCAGCCTGAAGTCTGGTTATCAATGGCCTGTCAATTAAGCTGTCATTCCAGGCAATTGTTAATTCTTTCCCTTCCAACTCTTTGATTGCTGCACTTAGGAAACCTTGTTTTAAAGAGCATTGTCACAGCAGCTTTAAAAGGAAAAAAATTGCTTCACTATAATTCATGTTATCTTTACATACGCATATGCTATTCCAGGCAGGTACAAAGGATTATTAAATTCTCTGTCAAATACGGAATCGCAATCTTTTTTTAATATACATGGGGCAAGCTGCTTAAATAAAATGCATCTGTGCAAACTACAAGAGGTCCAGGCTAAGTTATGGTTCCCATTAAAGTAGTAAAACCTCCTTGGCTGCAGGCAGAGGTTCATGTATGTCTGACTGTTTCTCTTTACCGCCCCCCCCCCAAAACCCCATGCAAAGCTAGTGTGGATGTCAAGGAGAATTCTCTAGGTCGGAACCATTTTCTGTGTGTTCTTTATTTACTAAACACCAGAAAGGGAAAAAAAATATTATATATACGGTTTTCAAAGTGTCTCCTTAATGACCACATAATTAAGTCTTTGCAGTTTAGACACAAGGCTATCACACGTCATTGACAACCAGGCCTAAACTGTTACAGCTAGAATCCGGAGGAATTTCCCTTATTGTGAGCTCCCTCTTCTGTGGTGGTGATAACAAGGTATCATCAGGAGCATCCTTGGCAAGTCCTTCTGAATTCGTAGGATTTACTCAATGGTAAATTTGTATGGGATTGCACTTAAGCCTAAAAAAAAAAAGTGGTAAGATGCAGGACATTCCTATCTACTTGAATGTTGCTTAAAAATTACTAGGGATGGATGTTCTATTTTTCATTTCTTTTTATTCTCATTTGAATTTTGTCAGCTGTTTTGGTTTTCCGTTTCTGTTGAGGGATTCTTAGGTTCATTTATGTGGTGTGTATATCATGTACAGTTTTTCTGTATAGAGATGCTGATTAAGTGATGTCTATATTTTAAGTGGGAACAACTGGTGCAAAGAAACAGAAAGCTATGTGAAAATAATTGGAGGTTCCATTTGCACAAGAAAGCAAAATTAAAATTAAAATGTTCAGACTGTAACAGCACGAACAAGGCATTTGAAATCATCCCTACATTTTACCAAGTTAAAGCAAAATATTTTTTCCAGTCAAGCATTAAAACATTTTTCCTTTTAATCATTTTTTTCCTTTACATCTGACACAATTTCAGAGGGGAAAATATATGTATTCGTTAGCAGAGTTCATTCAGAATCATCGACATTATATCTAATCCATACAAACTTGTGAAGACCTAACAAAGTTGTTCCAGTGTTCTTGACACAGTTTCTAATGTGGTGGCATCCTGTGAATCCCTGAAAGCTCTTTCCCAAACAGTTGTTTCTCAGCTCAGTTTATGTGACTCAATCAAGCATTCCTGGACAATAGGATGAGAAGTAAGTGTGTCTGTTCCTTCTAAGTGACCAATTTGGCTCAGCTAAAGAGCCTCTAATAAAAGCAGACTTCTGTTGAGTGTATGGGGGTGGGGATTTATCACCGTAATCTAACACACAAGTTTAAAAGCAAATTGTATTACATGACCTTTTCGAAGTGGAGATATGCCCACTTACAATGTTAACTGAATACAGAAGTTGCAGTTATACAATATGGGTGAAATGTTGCAATGCCTTTTAGTGCTTCAAATAAGGTTGAAGCTATTTCATTTAGAAACTTGAAATATTGTCTGCAATTTATTGAACATTGCTTTTATGCACATCTGCTCTCAAAATAATGATAGTATTTACACAGCCATCTAGATCTTTCAAAGTATTGCGCCCTCTAATAATCTCTGCCTATGTTCATGACAGAGCTGAAACTTGAACCAAGGAAATTTGTGTTCTCAGTTAACCACTATATTATATTAGATATTAATGCAGGCAATTAAATAAACAAAAATCACAGGTCTCTTTAAATAAAGCATAATTTATGATACAAGTTTTGTGTATAAATGGCACACATTCATTTATCACATCCATCAGTCTGTACAGAAAATGGGTTTGGGGCCTAGGTCTGATTAATAGACTGCAGATACTTAGATAGACCAGACTAGCAGACCAGACCAGCAGATCTGATGTGTTCCTAGGTTTGTATTAATTTGCATGTTTAGCAAAGGTTCATGAGGAATTTGTTGGAAACAGCCACCAGGACTAGGCTAGCCAAAAAGACTGGAAGAGAGAGGAGTGCTGAAGCTAATGCTCCTTGAAAGGCAAAGATTGTTTCCAAGCTTTGGATCTAAGAAGGTCACAGAGCTGAAACTGCTAGCTGGGAAGAATTGAACACTTCTCCTTGAGAGAGCAACATTAACTGGGAAAAGCTGAAGAAGCAAGAGCAAAGATCAGGAATTACTGAAAGCTGAAACTCTTCATTGACTGCCGAGGACCAGCATCCTAGTATAGAGCTGCCCCACTTTGTCTTGCCAGGAGGAAAGGAGAACTGCTCCTAGAGCAACAAGCAAGCTCCAGGATTCATACAGCATCTTCATAAAAAAAAGTCCTGCTGTTGCAAGGCCTTTTGGATATTTGGGATTTTGTTCCAGGCATAGCCTCTGGCCAAACCAACAGAACTGTCTGTGCCCTCTACCAAGTGGATTGTGAGTAGGGTTGCCAGGTCCCCTATACTCCTGGCGAGAGGTGGAGGGCCTGTAAGGTTGTCGGGTCCAGGTTGGGATATTCCTGGAGATTTTGGAGGTGGAGCCTGTAGAGGGTGGGGTTTGGGGAGGGAGGGACCACAGTAGGGTATAATGCCATAGTGTTCACCCTCCAAAGCAGCCATTTTCTCCAGGTGAACTGATCTCTGAGGCCTGGAGATCAGTTGTAATTCCGGGAGATCAGCCACCAACTGGAGGCTGGCAACCCTACATTCTTAGTGGGTTGGTTGTGCATTCCGGGAAGTGACATCATCCCGCGCTCTGCAGGGATCCTGGCCATTTCTGGCCCAAATTGGGCCAAAATGTGCCCAAATGGTTAGAATTGGGCCTGAATCAGTCAGGATTGGGCCAGAATCGGCCAGGATTGGGCTGCTGCCACACGGGGGAGCACTCCCCTGCCCAGCAGCAGCCTGATCCTGGCCATTTCAGGCCCAAATTTGGCCCAAATGGGCCCAAAATGCCCAGGATTGGGCCCAAATCAGAAAGGATAGGGCCCAAGTAATCCTGGAACATGCCACTACCACATGGGGGAGCACTCCTCCACTTGGCAGCAGCCCGATCCTGGCTGATTTTGGCCAGATTTTGGCCAAAATAGCCAGGATCAGGCCCAACAGTCAGGATCAGGCCCAAATAGGGCTGCTGCCATGTGGAGGAACACTCCCTCATGTGGCAGCGGCCTAATCTAGGCCTATTCGGGCCCTATCCTGGCCATTTTGGGCTTGTTTCGGCCTGCAGGAGTGTGCGGTTCCACCTGGGAACGTGCTGCACCACCCAGGAGTGCACTGGTGAGGCCTGTGCCTCCCCCGCTGGCCAGGTAAGCGGAAGTGGAGGGTGGGAGCGGGTGATCCTCCACCCCCAGCAGGGGACTGACAACCCTAACTGTGAGTAGGACTCTGCTCTGGGGTCACTGGTTAGTGAACCAGTACTGATAACTTTTGGAACGTTTTCACAGTTGTGTTCTGTTATATTTAAATAAGTTGGATTTACATTTTGAATTTTAAACATATCTCTGGAAATTGAATCTGGCCCTCAGGGCTCTGGGAGTTACACATATGCTTGTACTGGTCTCACAAACATTTACATTCTCTCATTTTTATCCCACCCTTCCTCTGGATCTCAAGGTAGTATATTTGGTTGTTCTCCATGTTATCTTGAAAACAACTCAGTGAGATAGAGATAGAAAAAACTGGCCTGTGGTCACCCCAGGACCTTCATGGTAGAATGGGAAATTGAGCCTGGTTTTTCCCAGTCCTAATTCAACACTGTACTACTACACTACACTGGCTCAATGAATCTTAATCTTTTTTATCTGTCTACACAATCCAAGGGCAACATTAATGTGCAGCTGTCTGCATGTCTGTCAACTGTTTTCGGGAGTTTTAGACCCTCGTTTGATGTTAATTTTCATTGATCATTTGGCCAAATTCCAATAGCCATTTTGTCTTTTGCAGCAGCAACAAAGGGCCATGTCATGTGTCACTTTAACAACCTGTATATGTAATGTGTCAAACTTCACCAGATACTCTCAGTCTTAAAGAACAAGTTCATACATGCAGAGAGTTCATTCAATGAAGCAATGATGTGTCTATACAGCCTGGGAAATAATATGACATTGGTCCTACAAATAACAACTTTGATTTCACCAAACCATTACCTCCTTTGATCAGGGCCGGCGCCAGAGGTTTCAGTGCCTGCGGCGGCGGGCGCGCACGCGCCCCACGGGAGGCGTGATGACGTCATCGCAGACGTCATCACGCACCACAGGGGGGCTGGGCTGCGCGCGGACCACCGAGCGCAGAAGCTGCGGGCTGCTGCTGGAGCAGCGCGTGGAGGCTGACCCGTGCGCTGCCCCAGCAGCAGCTCACAGCTTCTGCGTTCGGCTGGGGCGGAGGAGCGCGCAGCTGAGCTGGCATGGCTGGCTGCAGCAGTAGCTGCAGCCAGCCAGGCAGCCCCGTGCCGCCGCCGCCACATGCCCCAGCCGAGTGCAGAAGCTGCGGGCTGCTGCTGTAGCGGCGCGCGGAGGCTGCTCCGTGCGCCGCCCCAGCAGCAGCTCACAGCTTCTGCACCCGGCTGGGGCGGAGGAGCGCGCAGCTGAACTGGGGTGGCTGGCTACAGCTGCTGCTGCAGCCAGCCAGCCAGCTCCGTGCTGCCGCCGCCGCGCGCCCCAGCTGGGCGCAGAAGCCGCAAGCTGCTGCTCGAACGGCACACAGAGGCTGCGCCCGGCTGAGGTGTGTGGCGGCGGCGGCGGCAGCAAGGGGCTGGCTGGCTGGCTGGCTGCAGCAGTAGCTACAGGCGGCCCTGCCCCCAACACCCCCTCCAGCGCCCCTCCAGTGCCCGCGCGCCCGAGGCCACCGCCTACCTGGCCTCCATGGGCGCGCCGGCCCTGCCTTTGATCAATCATATATTTTCACGCAGCAATGCTACCTTCATTCTTCAGCCACATAGACCTCTCACTTTAACCAGAAAACTGCTCACTGGGGTATCTGCCTCAAATGCTATAGTTTATTATTCAATGAAACGCGTGCACTAGTGACCCAGAACCACCACATGCCTTATTGTTGGCAAAATCAAAATATTTCAACTTAAAGCAAGATGGGGAATTGCACAAAATTACTTTCAAAAACAATAAAGTTCTCTATTCTCAGAAACCAATTAGTCTTCACACAATTTTTACTAGTTAGGCAGTTCTTAATCCTCTGATACAGTTTCAGAGAGTTTGCGAGTCGCACACACATCCAGTGTCTAGAAGAATGAAAGTAAAGTCAAGATTGCCAAGCTCACAATGCCAAGCTCAGTCTTGCAGATCACAGTCTGTAGTAGATTAAGTGGGAGTAGCTAATTGTGGGTCACATTGAAACAACTGGTGTGAGACAGCTGCCTTTAATTAATGGCTGCACTTCTGAAAGCTTCAAAGGAGTTGGGAAACTTTTGATCAATGGGAAATGTCTGCAAGTCAAACATGTTAAAAGTGTATTTCAAAGGGGTTTGAAACTGTAACATCCAATATTCATGACGAACAGAATTCTGGATCAAAAGGCCAAACACTTGTTGTAGCTATTACCTCTTAACTGGATATTCTATGATATGTCTTCCAAAATGCCCAGGCAGTAGAAGTGCAACTTTATATAATAACTGTTATTCCCACGGCCATACAAAATAAATCCTAAATATATAAAAAAATTCACCAGCTGGCATGTACCAGGTGATTTTCTATGTTGATTACAGTGTGAGCCAAGCAAAGATCAAGAGAATTCGATTTTATTTTCTAATAAATAAAGACTTCAAAGTCTAAATATCTTGCTTGTCATCTGTAAAGAACAGCAAATATTTAAGTTGCGCCTCATTTAAAGGTGTTTAAAAGTTACATGTTTTATCATAACCTTGTATACTTCTAATTCTTCTGTTAAGATACCATGTAATTTTGTTCATGTTTTTATATCTTCCCTTTTGCTGGAGACATTCTTGCTCTTTCCTAAGTTCCTAATTTTCTCCTAGAGTGGACAGACCAGAAGGCTTAGGTACCCTCAAGAATATTTCAGAAATACAAACACCTTCAGATGGGAGAAGAGGGAATAAGCAAGGTTTTCTGTGGAACTAGAAGTATTTTGCTTATTCAGTCAAAATCTTTGGAACTCAGCCATTAAAGTTCAGTGATGTATCAAAAACCTGAAACAATAAATCTAACAACAAATAACTAAAACTAAAGAGAACAACTGATAATTCAAATCAGCTTCTCAAAACTTCTAAGAATGGATAATCTTTCTCTGAAAGGCAACAGAATCATACGCAGTTCAAGCTTCTATTGTTTTTAAGAATTTTAGCCCTCCCTAATCCCAATGTTTATTTTAAGGTTTCAGATTTTTTCCCCCTGCAAATCTGGGTCTTTTCTCAAGTTTGTAGAAAGATCTGTCTGCTTTATTCATGCTCCCAGCCTCCAGATTTAAGTATCCACAGATGGGACAATGTTAAGAATTAGATATATTGATACATTTGTAGTCTACATTTCTTAAATGGTGATCTATAATATTAGTATCAATAATCTTTTTCATGGCAGTGTTTTCAAGGAGCAGTATTGAATCTAAGAAAATACCAAATAGTCCATCAACATCAATTCCAACTTGTCTGGCTGACCTGGCTGCATAGCGTGGATTTCTCTATCACTAATTTTACTGTCACACCCATTAAAACCACATGGATTCATTTTGGAGCACATAGCCAGAATCTCATGTTTATCTTACTATATAATTGAGTAAGCATATTTCAGACAATGGTTGTTGTGGGTTTTCCAGGCTGTATTGCCGTGGTCTTGGCATTGTAGTTCCTGACGTTTTGCCAGCAGCTGTGGCTGGCATCTTCAGAGGTGTAGCACCAAAAGACAGAGCTCTCTCTGTCTTTTGGTGCTACACCACTGAAGATGCCAGCCACAGCTGCTGGCGAAACGTCAGGAACTACAATGCCAAGACCACGGCAATACAGCCCGGAAAACCCACAACAACCACCGTTCTCTGGCCGTGAAAGCCTTCGACAGTATTTCAGACAACTCACTTTATACCCTGGTGCACCACCAGAGGGCGCTGCCAAGAAGGCAAGCCTAGGCAAGGAACCATGTCTCTCCAGAAAATGTGCCATGGTGGGAAGCCCAGGATGGGAGCAGGCAGCAATGCCCACCCCCTGCCTTCACCCAGCTGGTATTCGGAGCAGAACAGATGTCAATGCCCACCCCCACCTTAACACAGCTGATATTAGAACAGGTGACAATGCTCACCCCTTGCCTTAATCCAGTTGGTATTAGGAGCAGAGCAGGTGGCGATGCCCTCTCGCTGCCTTAATTCAGCTGGTATTAGGAGCAGAGCAGGTGGCAATGCCCACCCCTCCCCCTATTAACCCAGTTGGTATTAGGAGCAGAGCAGGTGGCAATGTCCTCTCCCTGTCTTAACTCAGAGCGGGACCACAATTGACGCCTGGCACAGGTTGGACACTTGTCAGCTTCCCTCAAGTTTTGATGGGAAATGTAGGCATCCTGGTCTTGCAGCTTGACTCTCTGATTGCTGTCCAATGGACTTTTCAACTGTCACTTGTCCAACATTCCGCCAAGCTGCCTACATTTCCCATCAAAACTTGAGGGAAGCTGGCAAGTGTCCAACCTGTGTCAGGCGTCACTTGTGGTCCCACTCTTAGTTGGTATAAGGAGTGGAGCAGGTGGCAATGCCCACCCCCTGCCTTCACCCAGCTGGTATTCAGAGCAGAACAGGTGGCAATGCCCACACCCACCTTAACACAGCTGGTATTAGGAGCAGAGCAGGTGGCAGTGCCCACCTCCTGTCTTAACCCAGTTGGTATTAGGAGCAGAGCAGGTGGCAGTGCCCACCTCCTGTCTTAACCCAGTTGGTATTAGGAGCAGAGCAGGTGGCAATGTCCACCTGATCTGCTGGTATTAGGAGCAGAGCAGGTGGAATTTCCCCTCCCACATTAACACAGCTGTCATTAGGAGCACAGCAGGTGGCAATGCTACCCCAATAACCCAGCTGGTATTAGGAGCGGAGCACTTGGCAATGCCCACCCCCTTCACTCAGCTGGGATCAGAAGGAGAGCAGGTGACTTTCCCACCCACTGCCTTAACACAGCAGGTATTAGGAGCAGAACAGGTGGCAATGCCCCCCCCACACACACACACCTTAACCCAGCTGGGATCAGGAGCAGATCAGATAGCAATGTGCACCCCCTTCACCTGACTGGGATCAGAAGTGGTGCAGGTGGCAAAGCCCACCCCCGCCTTAACCCAGCTGGTATTAGGAGTGGAGCAGGAGGCAATGCCTTCGCCCCGCCTTAACCCAGCTGGTAGTAGGAGCAGAGCAGTTGGAATTTCCCCTCCCACCTTAACACAGCTGTTATTAGGAGTAGAGCAGGTGGTAATGCCACCCCCAACCTTAACTCAGCTGGTATTAGGAGTGGAACACTTGGCAATGCCCACCTCCCTTCAACCAGCTGGGATCAGAAGCAGAGCAGGTGGCTTTGCCTACCTACTGCCTTAACCCAGCAGGTATTAGGATCAGAGTAGGTAGGAATGCCCACACCCCACCTTAACCCAGCTGAGATCAGGAGCAAAGCAGGTGACAATACTCACCCCCCCCCCTTCACTCAGCTAGGATCAGGAGCAGATCAGATGGCAATGCCCGCCCTCTTCAACCTACCGGATTAAGCCACTGAGCAGGCAGCAATGCCCACCCTGTCTTCACCCTGCCAGGGTCAGGAGCCAAGCATGCAGCAATGCCTGCCCCCCTTCAACCTGCCGGAATCAGGAGCAGAGCAAGTGGCAATGCCCGCACCCCCTTCACTCAGCTGGGATCAGGAGCAGAGCAGGTAGTAAAGCCCGCTGCCCACCTTCACCTGTCCAGATCAGGTGTGGAGCAGGAGGCAATGCCTGTTCACCCCCTTTACCCGGCTGGAATCAGGCTCAAAGCAGGTGGAAATGCTTGCCCCCCTTCACTCAGCCATAGTCAGGCGCAGAACAGGAGGCAATGCCCCCCCTTTACCCAGCATAGAGCAGGCATGGAGCAGGTAGCAAAGCCCACCACCCGTTCACATGGACAAGATCAGGCAGTTTAGGCATGGAGCAGATGACAATGCCCACCCCCTTCCTTCACCAGCTGGAATCAGTGACGGAGGAGGAGCGAATGCCTGCCCGCCCGCCCTCCCCTTTCTAGAGCCCGTTGTATTTTTCCCTACAAAGGGGTTTGTTGCTAGTATGAAATACTAAGAGGTGATGGTGATGGTGGTGGTGGGTTGGCTGTAGCCATCTTTTTCACGTAGTCTCGCCTAATTCCTCTCCTTGCTACAGCTACATAGCTTTTCCCCAGCACAGCATTTTTGATGTTCAAATGGAATCCCATCCTCCCTTCTTCACCAGTGGAAAAGTTGGTTGGATCTTACATAACCATATTAAAAACTATTATTCTCCTTTTCCTTCTTGTAATTTTTATTAGGTAGAATTGTGTAGCAACCAGTATATGATTTTATGGAATAAAACCTAAATTTGTTCCATTAACAAACATGTATCATGAGTCTCACCTTTTTATCCACACTGCTCTGCAATAACAGATGCATGGAGTAAAGAGCAGTGCAGAAGTTCATTGATTTTCAAAGCACGGTTTTTGGTTTATTTTTACTCTAGCACAGGCACATAGGGTTTGTTATCATGACCACTCGTGTTTAATTTTTTTAAAACCAGATTGCATTAATAACTTGGTTTATGACCCATAAAGGGCATCTGCCAATAGCAAATGATGCTGAGAACTCCATTTCATACACTACAGACTTCACAAAATGCTGCAAAACTACCAAGCTCAGCTTCTAATTTTCTTTATTTTTGTAATATGGGGACATGCAATGTTACACATAATGAGCCTGACAGAAGCAGTTTCTCTCCCAGAATTAAAGGTTTATAAGACCATGTCATGAATGAATATGGCACATGTGCGCGCGCAGGCACACACACTATCTGTCAACAACCCAGTGTATTACCATGGAAGAGTATAACGGTCACTTTACACCTAAAGCCACTATCAAACCTTGTATGTGTAATTTCTATTATCACCAATAAAACCTATTTCTAATCTTTTGTGGATAGGCTCTATTTAACTTTTTAATATCACCATCTTGGCTTTGACTGTGTAAAAATGGAAGGGTAATTCTACTGAAGCCAGAAGTACAGCACCATGGCCTAAGGATCACATTACCAAGGTCAATTTAAACATTATTACTGGGTCAATTAAATTGGCCTAAGGCACCACTGATTTCAAATATATTTGCATATTGCTTTACAGTATACTGTAAAATATACAGTATACTATAAATATATATACATGTCAGTTTTCATAAGACTCAAGCAGAAAGTCAATGTAAACCACGTGGGTCTGTTTAATCACACAGTTTCTTTTGTGTATCTCACTTTAGAAGAAATACAAGTAAAATAAGCTTATAAATCTATATGAAACAAGACCTGCTCTTTAGTAATTTAAGGCAAAATTTGTTAAACAATAAAAGCATGTGATAGGAATGCAGATCATTCTTAGAGTAATAGAAGCAGTATTCAATCTTAAGCAATCAAAACTGGGAATTCAGTCTAAAAGCAGTTCCAGGTGAGAAAGGTTGCAATGAATTCAAGTACATTTTGTATACAGGAAACATCTTCAAAATTAGCTAGGAAGAATGGCAGGAAATATGCAAAATCTGCCAAACAATAGAGATTGCAAACTAACAAAGGATTAGAGAACCAAGACTTCTTGAAATAGAGTGTAGAATGCAGAAGGCTGGAATTCCCTTTTCATGAGATACCTAAGACAATAAAAAGCAGAGGAGTTTTCAAGAGCAGAGTAATTTACTACAAATTTATGCTGATGGGAGGGTGCCTAGCTTAGTAGTCAGACATACACTTTGCACTCACAAGGGCCTTGGTTCAACCCAGTACATCCAGTTTAAAATGGACACCTGTGTTAATAGGTTGTGTATACAGCTTATTATTTATGTCAAGAAAATGTATATAGTATATATGGATATAGTGTACCTGAAAGTGAAGGGGAACGTGTAAGTTACTGCTGGTGATGCAATTAATATAGTGCCAGTGGAGGAATGTAGGCATGCAAACCTAAGGGATACATCTTTTTTTTTCTTCAGAGAAGTTGCTTCCAGTTGTGGCAATGTACTAATGCATGATGTCACTGGTAGGTTTTCCCTGGAAGAGATATCACTGCTCTCTAGGGATTGCTAGAAACTCTATGGTAAACCCATAGAGTTTTTGGTGATGTCTAGAGGGGATTGTTTCAGGTGGGTAGCCATGTCGATCTGAAGTAGAAGATCAAGATTCAGATCCAGCAACACCTTAAAGACCAAGTAGATTTCCAAAGGAGAAAACCAGGAAGTGGTTTTCAAAAATCAAATGAACAGGGAAACAGAAACTGGCACTAATAGTATGTAGTCTTTCCAAGTGTGCATTGCTATGAGAGTCATAGTAGGGGTGTTCATTCCACATATTTCCAAATCTGGCAGCATAAGAAGGAAGGAGTATTCCTTTAGCTACCACAATGCTAAGTAGGGTTGCCAGGTCCCCTTAGTCTTCTTGTGGGAGGGGAGAACCAGCATTCACCTTTTCGTTGCTGCTTCCAGGAAGTGACATCATCATACAGGCTTGGGAGCATATTCATGCTTCTCAGCAGGCTGATTTGGACCTCATATGGGCCTGATTCAGCCCAATCAGCCTGCTGTGAAGCATGGGAACATTCTCAGGGCAGCATGATGACATCATTTCTAGGAGTGAAGTCGTGGCGCGACCCCGGGAGTAGACTCAGGAGGCCTGTTCCTCTGTTTTTCTCCCCCTGCTGGCCTGGTGAGTGGTGGTAAGGGGCAGAGGGTTTTACTAGGGTATGAAAAGTAAAAATGGGAGGAGCCATATGCTCCTTGTGGCTTTAGTACCACCACAAAAAAAACCCTTTTTAAATCACATGCTGAATTTCATAATACAAATTTCATAATACAAGGTCCACAAATGAACCCTTAATTGTCTTACTAGGAAACTGATGCACAAAACTTCTCTTAAAAAGGGAACTGATTTCAAAATTGATCCTGGCAGCAAAATTTGTAATTGCTCATAGTGGAAAAATCTTAATATTCCTCCCATTGGCCAGTGATATGAGAAGGTATGGAATCTCTTAATCACCCATGCTGAATTTCTGAAGATGGTGGGACAGAGCAGTATCCGTGTAGCAGTAGACTCATAGAGGAAAAGGCATTCTGACCTCAAACCGTTCAAACTTTTCAAGGTCAAAATGAGCAGCTTGAACAGCACATTATACTTGTCCAGTCAAAAAGCCACAAACACATGTATAATTAAGGCCAGCTTAGAGTTCTCCAGTGTGTGCTTCCCTGTCTGCCCTATGAAATAAAAGTTCTCTCTATTCATTCTTGAACAGGTTATTTTGGCTACTGGGGGTAGAGCAGGATTGAGTTATACCTACAGAAAGAATCTAAATGATTGTCCTGCATGCCAGAAACAGCAACTGTTTATAGTAAATGAGAAACATATTTAGCTGAAAATGTAATTAAAACCCCCCAAAAAACTATGTTTCCAGCTGAATCAACTTCTTCTACAGATGCCTGTAGAATTGACCTGTGCCTGTCAATTCTAGGAAAAACTGAAGTGGCTATTAACTAGAAGTCTTTTAGGCAGAATTAAATGTTACATGAAAATCCCTGTTATAAAAAATTGATGGCCATGTTTATAGATAAAAACTGTTTTAGAACAGAATGATTTGTAGTATACTTTGTATGATTTGTACACTCTTTCTTGTGCCCTCATGGCAACTCCAAACTGCACAAGACTTCTACACACATATACAGAGGAGGGAGGTGGAAGGATAGAGTTCTAGCCATTGTGGTTCTGTTCTGTTTCATGCATCTGTGTGTACTATTTCAATTTCCCCATAGGTACAAAATGAAGTGGTAGCTAGGGAGAGTTCAGTCCAAGAGTATTCTCTTTCCTTTCAGCAGCCTTGTAATAAAATGATTTCATTTCCAATTGCCATTGCTGTGGTAAGGAAAAACTGACATGCAGCTTTTATTTAAGGGCCAACCATTTTAAAATTAGCACTAGGAACTCTGGTATTAATTACATTTAGTTAGCCAAATGTTTGTAATATTTATCTCGGTGCCTTTTCATTTATAACATGTTAATCATCTCGTAATTCCGATGTACTGTAAATAAGTCATGGCAGAACTATACACTATATAAATGGAAGGAAAATGTATTGATTGAGATTCTGTTAGCGGCTACCCACAGAAGCTAGGGCAGAAATAAATGAGTCTTAAATTATACACTAAGTGCTTAAGCTTATAGATTGTTTATTTCATTCATTCCATTTCTCTGGGAGAAATATGCCATTATATCACCCCCAAATGGAAGCTGAAGTTTTAATCATACTCTAGTTTACCTCTGATTAAAGATATGGCTTCATGAAAGAATTTTTTTATCTACTGGCATCAGTAATTTGTTGTAGCCACAAACTAAATGAGGAGAAACTTAAACAGATGGGTGATACCAACAGTGCAATCTTATGCAGAGATATAAGCTCATTGGCTTCAATGGATTTAGAAGGGAGTAACTCTGCTTACACAATTGCATGTTGTTCCAGTTTAAACCCATAAAAATCCAATATGCTTACACTGGAGTAATTCTGCATAGGATTGCACTACAAATTACATCAGCTCATTTATTAGAGTTGTTAGTATTGCTCTGTGCCTTCTTCTAAACTGAAATCTTTGTCTGCTTTGATGACGAGAGAGAAGGGTTACATTTATCTGAACCTCCTTTCCATGAATCAAGGTAATACTGCCATGGTTTTTACAAATGTATTTTACTTTCATTTCACCAGGGTGAAAGTGAGCTTATAGGATCTTTTAACAGGGAAATATTACCCTGGGGTCCCCTGTTTTATTCTTCTGCCCGCAGCCTTTTGGGAAGGTGCCCTGCCCTTATGCAGTCAGATTTCTTTTATTACTACATTTAAAATTTATACAACTGAGCCTTGTGAAAGTGGAGTGAATGGTAAATCTGATTGCTTAGTTAAGGAGCATAATCATGGGAATATGACAGTAAAAAATTATTTTTATAATGAAGGACTCTCAGAAGATAACAATTGTTATTGTCATTGTTAAGAAAAAGTAATAATGAAATAATGAGCTTTTTATTTTTTTTAATTAAGGAGTAGAAACAGGTTTGAATTCTGCATGTGTTATTTGGAAAATATACACTAAATAGGCTTAATTAGTATTCTAATTATTATTCTAGTATCTATTTTGACAGAGAAAGTGCATTGGAGCTTGAATATTCTTTGTGTGTGGTGGGATAAGGATCTACCCCTTCAAGTTCTAGGGCTGCTGCCAGGCTCTGGGCCAAGCTATTATTTATTATTGGTGCCTGCTCAGGTCAGGTTTCTGAGAGTGGTGCAGTAGGGATCTACCCCTTCAAGTTCCAGGGCTGCTGCCAGGCTCTGGGGACAAGCTATTATTTATTATTGGTGCCTGCTCAGGTCAGGTTTCTGAGAGTGGTGCAGTAGGGATCTTGACCAAACTTGGATGATGGCTGGAGAGCGTGCTGGCCCCCATGAGCAGCCAACCACGAACATATTTGTGAACAGGGCCATGTTCGTGGTTGTTTGTGTTACTGTTCGTGGATGGCAACAAACAATGAACATCATGTTCATTTTTTTTTCTGTGCGTGCCCGTCTCTACTATCAAATGACAAAGTGGTAAAAACTAGAGGTGGGCACACAGGAAAAAAATGAACATGATGTTCATTGTTCGTTGCTATCCACGAACAGGGAATAACAAACAACCACAAACATGATCCTATTCACGAACATGTTCGTGGTTGGCTGTTCATGGGAGGGAGGGGGGACTTGGAAGGAAAGAAAGTTCCCTACGCCGTTTGCAAATGGCATGGGGAACCTCCTTCCCTTCAAAGTCTCCCTTCTTCCAACTGGCTAGAGGGAGGGGGGAGACTCTGAAGGGAAAAAGGTTCCCCATGCCATTTGCAAATGGGGTGGGGAACCTCCTTCCCTTCAAAGTCTCCCAGCCAGCTGGAGGGAGAGGAGACTCTGAAGGGAAGAAGGTTCCCCATGCCGTTTGCAAATGGCATGGGGAACCTCCTTCCCTTCAAAGTCTCCCTCCTTCCAGCCAGCTGGAGGGTGGGGGGGGGGGAAACTTTGTCAGGAAACCCCTGACAAGCGGCTGGGTTGGGGGTGAAGTGCCCCTCTCTCTACTGCTGTGTAGCAGCAGAGAGAAGGGCATTTTACCCCAGCAGGCTGCACTCAGCCGCTTGTCAGGGAAACCCCTGACAAGCGGCTGGATTGGGGGTGAAGTGCCCCTCTCTCTACTGCTGTGTAGCAGCAGAGAGAAGGGCATTTTACCCCAGCAGGCTGCACTCAGCCGCTTGTCAGGGGTTTCCTTGACAAGCAGCTGAGTGGGGGATTTAAATGTCCCTCTTCCTGTGCTGCGCAGCAGCAGGGAGAGGGAAATTTAAACCCCAGCAGGCTGAAATCAGCCCTTGTCAGGGTTTTCCCTGACAAGCAGCTGAGCTGGGAGTGAAGTGCCCCTGGGCTTAGATTGGGGTTTCCAGGGCAACAGGAGTTTAGACAGAGTTCATAAAGTCCGTGCCTACTGTTGCCAAGGGAATTGATTGAAAGGCACCAAACTGTCTGGCTTGACAAAGGGCTGATGAACACCATGAACAGAGCTTGGAATAAACACATGTTAGTTGGGAATGGGGCCTCATGAACAGCTTGCTCACGAACAGCTGATTGGGCTGTTCATGGCTTTTTTTTGGTTCATATTGCTGTTCGTGCCCACCTCTAGTAAAGCCTACTACAGAATGTGTCTCTTGCCCAGTTGTCTGTAGTAGAGCTGTCTGAGGGCCAAGCTACAAGTGACAAATGACACTTGAATGGCAAGTGTATTTCTCCCTGTTCACTTGCCCTCCACTCAATCCACTTGCCGTTCAAGTGTCATTCGTCACTTGTAGCTTGGCCCTGAGTGAGGCTAGCTGGTGAGCAAGGAAGCAGGATACAGGTGGGTACAACACCCCTCTGTCACTCCTTCCCTTGTGCTTGGTGGCACCCAGCCATGAGACAGGGGAACTACGCAGCATGGCCTGGCATTATGGCCCCCCACCTCCACTGCTGGAGATTTCCTAGCCTCTCTGTTATCTCTCAAGTCAATGCTGCATGATGATTCTTATGGTCGTTCCTCTTGGGGGGGGGGAGAAAAGGAGGGAAACAAGCTTGTATCGGATGTATGGATAGTTAAATATATTCTATATGTATATGTACATGAAGTATAGATTGTATGTGGAGGTAATATTAATGCATACATCAGTACAATAATAATTTTTTAAAAAGTCACTGCTGCATTGGTGGCAGAGGGCAATTGCGGCAAGGGCATCTGCATGGCAGTTTCCCTGTACTGTAGGCTCCAGGGCAGCTGCTCTTGCTTGCCCCACAGCAAAGAACACCAGTGTCAATGACTGAATATTTTAAAGTCAACAATATGAAGTCTTTAAGTGAAAACAGAAATGTAAAGAAAATGTTTCCAAATGTGGCTGACCATTACAGATTTTACTGACAGAACCTAATTAGGTATAGTTTTGGTTTTCTCATTCTTTGATTTTGTCTAAAAATCGATTTGTCCATTTGTGAAAAATGAACCCACAATTCTTTATTCTAATGCCATTTGGTATTCTTTTGCTGAATTTTACCATAAAATTTATACATATTTTCAACATTATTTGTGAGTCAATAAATTAGCATTCTATATTGTATATACACTGTAGTTGCAAAGGATGTGCAGACAGAATAAATTACATATAGAAATATAAATGTGCACACCACACAAACAAATGGAAAAAGTCAGTAGTGAAAAGCAAAGTGAAACAACTGACAACAATGCAAATGAATATAAAAAGAAATGAAATGGAAAACATTAGTTTATCCCTATACCCACATCATTTAAGACTCCTTAAATGTTTGCATTTTGAGTTTTTAAATCAGTAATTGCTGTGAAGTAATATTCTAATTATATTTTTTTTTATAATATTTTTTATTTTTCAATATCTAACATACAAAACTACTACATACATATATAACCTACAAGACAGTAACTACAAAAGACTACAATAGCACAAGGGATGGGAAAGAAGGGAGAAAAAAGAGAAAGGGAAGGAGGGGGTGGAAAAAAGGGGAAGGTGGCCTACAAACACTAAACACTACATTTCAATGCTTTCCCTTCATACTGCCATAGTAAAAAATAGCTTAATAAAATAGTGACGGAGTGGTTGATCATACAAATTACAAATTACAGTTCAAATTAACTTTTTCCCTCCCCTGGGCCTCGGGCGCAATTCCCTCTGCGCAGCTACCGCCGGAGCACTCATTGCCTCCCCCCTCCCTTCAGGCTTCGAATCCTCTTCTCTTTGCTTGGTGTCTGGTCCAAATTCTGAATTTTTATCCACAAAATCCCTTAGCTGATCTTCCGAATTAATCTTCTAAGCTTTATCTTTATAACTAAACCCGATTCCTTCCGGGAGTAGCCATTTGTACTTTATATCCCATTCCCTCAAAAGAGCTGCCAACATCTTGTACTTAAATCTTTTCTTCCGCACTAAAAATGGAACGTCCTTCAATATCTTGACTTTATTTCCCAGAAAGTCCAATTCCGCATTGTATGAATTATATAGGATACTGTCCCGGACCCTCCTAGATGAAAACTCGATAACAATCTCGCGAGGCAGCTGCCGCTTCGTTGCATATTTTGAAGATGCCCGACGGACTCCCAAAATGGTGCTTTTCACTTCTTCTTTAGTTGCCCTCGCGGGTGTCGCTAAAAGTTCCGAGGCGAGATCCCATAAATCCTCTTTTTCCTCCTCTTTAACATTCTGGAGACGCAAAATGGTTTGTGTTCGCTCCACTTGCAATCCGATCAGTTGATTTTCCACCAACTTTAATTCCCTGTTCGCTGCTCTCGTAAGTGACGCACTTTCCCGGGCAGACTTCTCTGCCCCCCCCGCTGCTTCTTTAATGGCTTTCACATCGCTTTCAATTAAGCCCACCCTTTGATCTGTTTCATTCAGCTTGTCAACAAAGGGTTTTATGGCTTCCATAACCGCTCTTTTAACCAGTTCCTCAAGCGTCTCGCCCCTCTGCAAGGCCGCCGTAACTGACTTGCCAAGAGAAGGACTCTGCTTTTTCGCTGCCATTTTAGGGGGGGGAACCGCCAATCTTCCGAGACTCTTTGAGGGGGGAAAAATCCGAGTCTTCTAACCTTCAGACCCCACCACTCCTCGCATGCGCTTGTAGTAACAGAAGGGATTCGCTTACTTGCAGGCTTTCGCCTAATCCTGCTCCTTGCCGTTTTCCATAGCCCGGCAGCACACTGGGTGCCACGCTCGTCTGCCGGCCTCCATAGGGACAAACGGGCGATTTACCCCCTGCCTCGATCTGTCAGAGGGCTCTTCCCGCCGCGTCCCGGACTCAGACTCCCTGCCTGAGAGTCTGGGGGCTAACCTTTGCAGATCAGCCACCCGGCCAGGCGGCTCGGCCGCTTCCTCTTGGACCTGCCGAGAGGAGCGTCCGACATGGCTGCGAAAACGAAACCGAATCATATTCTAATGATATTCTAATGATCTATTCCTATGATTGCAGAAGTCCCAACTCTCTCTTTTTCTAAAGTAAGCCTTTACAACTCTACAACTCTTCTGTTGTAGAGTTCTAAGAGGAAATATGCTGCCTAAGCCTTTTGCCTTATATCTCTGTGTGGTAGAAAGACTAGAAACTTTCATTTTTTAGTAAGTAAGATTCTATGCACACACCAGTGTACATGCCTTTAGGCCATCTCCATACAATTAGCAACCCTGGTAAAGGTGGTTTCCCAGTCTCATAAAAATAGTTCTATCTGTGAACAATTGTAGACACACAGAACTTAGAACCTTCAAATTTAACATTAGATCATGAATGGAGCCTGCCGCACACTCATGCTATGCCCATGGAGGTTTTGTCCACATAGATTAAAAGTCTTAAAGAGGTGTACATGATTATAATTTTGGAGTATGGGTATAGATAGTATTTATCCAAATATGCTACTGCAGTGATATGAAAATACGATACCGCTCAGGAAGATGCTACCCTCTTAACAAAATGGTTTTCTTCCTTCAATCTGAGAATAAGACTCTGATAGCAGCGCACTGATTTTACACTTCTGTTAGATCTATTCAGTTAAAGGAAGAGATCAAATGAAAACGCTGTGCACACCTGCAGTCTTCTCAGTATGACATTGAGAATAAGATCAAAAAATGCCCAACTAAAGCTTGTTGCTGCCATAAAATCCACTTTCTGGCTTTTAGTTCTTAATTCTTTGTAAAAAAATAATAAAAGTGTTTGATTTTTTTTGAGGTACTGTGTATTTTCATTCTGTTGTGAGCCTTGATAAATAGGGATGACCGTAAAAACAATATTCCTCATGTCAGCATAAAGTAAGTTAAGTCCTTATTATTAAAATTAATGTCTAAAATATTAAAAGATTCTAGAAAAACAAGTTGGATTGTATAAAATGAATATATGCATTTATTTTTAATATTTTTTTTAATTTGTTTAGAATTGAAACCTACTTATTTAGATTTATAATCTGGGGTTCACGGGAAAAGAAAAACCTTTGCCCAGTGTCTAAATAGCTACAAATGTAGTTCCATAACTTTCAGTGATGTTGAACTTGTTTTTCTCCAACACCAGTTAGCACCAACCCCTATGCCACATGGCAAATAGACACTGAATCCCAAGTGAATTTCAGAAGCTGTGTGTTATACAACCTGTTGTCCTTGGAATGAACATAAGTATAGCCCTTTTAATCCTGAACAATAGCTACAAATCAGGGCAAACACTCATGATTCACAGTGCAGAGTAACACCTTTCTAAGTCTTTTGAAATCAAAGGGCAAGACTCTTTAGGAGTGCACTGCCACTTCATTGGAAAAGAAGCAGTCTCCATATGTATCAGACAGTTTATCCTATTTGTTTCATCCAAGTGCTGGCACTTGCACCATTTTTTTCCTTTCCTTTGGAAACTGGCTGGTTCGTTATGTATAGTCCAATGCCTATGCTACATCCTGATGAATCTGCATATGCTTACATTAAATTAAAATATGCATATATTCAAGAAGATTCATCGTATCAGACTTGTACTCAACTGAAAGAGAGAGAATTCCCAAGACTGAAAAACACTTACTTTTGCAAATCATCAGGGTTAGATCAAACTTTAGTGAGGCCTCATGGGATTTTTAAGACATTGTGAGAGGTCTACTCTGTGCAAAGGCCATTGTCCCTTTGTTATTTTTCCCCTAGACGTATAAGGCTCGACATATTTGCCAGTCAAATTTTCTCAATAATAAAGCATTCATCTTCTGCTCTGTAATTTCTGCTTTTCATTTTATGGGGAAATGTTCAAGGTTTCAGGCATGGTCAGTTTCAGCTGACAAGTTTCACTGCATCCATTGGCAGCATTTATCACACAACTCTTGGATTTCACCGGTACACTATTCCTAGTAATCTAACATTACATCTCTTTTTGTACTTTTTTTTTGCATGATAATGTATACAGGCATTTATGAGAAAGGTAGTCACTCATACATAGGATATTAATAGAATAGATCTCATGCTTCTGTAGGGTTTGTGTTTCTACTCCTATCAGGTTGTCTTGAAACATCTATAGATAACTAGTAAATGCTGAACAGGATGTCTTTTATCTCTGTAGAAGAGATTAAGCATATGCTTAGCTTTTCCATTGAAATCAATGCTGAGCTGACTCAAAATTAAGTTGTTGAACTAGAATTGATATACAAGAGTGACAGCATCATGCTTGGACTCAAGAAAACAGAGAAAGGCTAGTTCTCTCCAAGAAAGAATTTGTCCCTCTTTACAGGTTTATAAAAACTAGGCTGGATCCAACCACCTTTGTTGTGCTGGTGAAAAAGGAAAACAGGATCTTTCTGTCTACCAAAAAAAAGGCTATTCTGAGAAACTTTGGACATACCATAGCTATGTGGGACAGTGGCTATAGTAAGAAAGGAAAATTATTTATTTAGTCAAAATATGTATATACTTGTATTTCTCCTGGCCATTCCAGGACTCAACTATACAGGGAAACCCCCACCGTAAGCCAATTTACAATATACAAAATTGATTGTGATTGTGATTTTCACTTGTGTGGAAATGCCAGGCCTCTTGTTGAACAGAGTCGTTTAACATCCTTTTATCTTCTTTCATTTGGAAGGAATATACAAGGAAATGGTCAATTTTGGACATTGATGAATATATTTAAGGCACTGCAGCACATTTTGGACCCTCTACAGAATATAACTTTGGGACTCTGTGGTTTATACTAACCTCAATCTGTATATTGACTTGTCAATTTGCACTTTATTCTTGTTTACACTTATTCACTTTATGGAGGTTATAATCGGAAATGCTAATTTTAATACTGCTTTTGAAAATTTCTCTTTGAAGAATTGTTAAATTTGGATAGTAAGTTGGCTTGCAGTGGGAGTTTCCCTGTATAATTGCCATCTGTTACTACAGCTCTCTGTCTTTTCATTGATCCCAGGACTCAAGACAGGTGACAACAATATTAAAACAATATACACTAAAACAACAGATTAAAAAAGGCATTTAAAACCAAACTAAAAACACCTTATTCCTCCACCAGAATGTATTCACTTTTATCCAGGCTTAGGCTGCATCAAAAGCTCTCTAGATTTATTCTGTTTTAAAGCCTCAATGGAACTCGGGATCTCTTCCAGAAATCTATTCCAGAACATGCATTAGACAATGAAGGAACTGATGATCGACCTTGGTGGGAAGAGTGGTAACATGAGAACATGCATGGATAGGCAGTCCTGCAAATATGTGGCCCCCACATACCAGCACCTTGAATTGGATATGGAAATTAATCAGCAGCCAGTGAAGAGACTTGAGAATAGAAATGATGTGGTCCTGTTGGCTAGCTCCTGATAACAAATGGCCTGCCTACTGCACCAGCTGCCGCTTTTGGATCATCTCCAAGGGCAGCCTCCTGTTAAACTTGTTACAGTAATCTAGCCGTGAGTTTGCTGAAGTATGCATCAGTGTGGTCAGATCAGGCATCTGCAAACATGGACATAGCTGCCCCCCACCCACTTTACTCCTGGACACCTTTTTCTCCAACATGGAAATTAGCAAGCTTCTCAAACCCCTAACAGAGTCTTTCAATGAAAGCTGGTAGGAAGAACAATCCAATTTAAAGCAGTGGCCCTTCCAGTCAGCATCACAGTTGTCTCATCTGGGTTCTGCTTCTGTTTGTTCTTCCTCAAATGGTTGACCACCTTATTCAGACACCGAGCCAGTACAGAGATAGCAGCTTTGAGCTGGATGTCATCAGCATATTGATGACACCAAAACTTCAGACGATCTCATTAATGAGCCTACTGTCAGATCCCAAGGGATTATTCATTATCTCCACTGCAACCTTTTGTGAATAGTCTGTTAGAAAAGTCATCTCAACGCTGATCTGCCTAGACCCACTTCACCTTCAGGGTCGTCAGGTCTTCTGCTATAGTAGGAGACTTCCCACAAGTACACCAGTCTTCCCATTGATGCTCTTTGAATAAAGATCTAATAACTAATGTGTCTTTCATGGGCTTTGGAAAAAAACCCTTTGGGTAAAAAAGAGAGGCATTTACAATTCTCTGGTCCCAAAATGATCTAGGAGGACTTTACAAGCCAAGAAGGACATGAATCTAGATTACAAGTCTAGATTACAAATAGTCGCCTTCACACTCCCCCAGTACTTTGCCTACAGCATTTAGGATGATGTTGCGTGAGAAGAGTGAATAAGGTGTCCGTTTGTGATCTGCAAAGTAACACTGTTATATGTCTTGGAATGCTAGGCCTCTTTGTAAAAACTCCCCTTCCCTCACCCTTCTTCTGTCTATACCTTTATGTATGTATGCATCTGCCCACTAAATACAACATGCTTCCAATTAAGAGGGCTCTGGATCCTGAAATTTTGTGCCATGATAAATTAATTTGTCTTTAAGATGCTATGCAGGACTATTATATTAAAATCATTGGAACTCAGAAGTGGTAACTTGCTTGCTTGTAATCCGTTTGTCACAACATTACAGAAAACAGGAAATTGAAGGGGAGATTGTTCTAATCTTAACCCATGTGTTAGTTTGCAGGTTGGCACAGAATAAAGGGAAACTGGAAGAATAAAAGGCCACAGCTTTATTGATTACAGCTAGTATCTGCAATGGGCAAAACTACTAAAATGCTACTCAGTTTCAGTTCAGGTAACAAACTAACTGGGATTCAAAAACATGAGGACTCTTCTGCCTATGCACCCCTGATACTCAGGTGAGTCCATCCTGGCAAAGAGCTCACAGACAATCAACAGTCACTCACTACGCTTGAGGAAGCAATGCCAGATCCTTTCTCTCTAGTCATAAAGTGTTTGGGACAAGGATAACAACAGCCTCCAGAGCCCTGAGGAACTGCTCTGAGGAATGTCCCCTTTCCCCTTCAGTCAATGCCTGAGGGACTCACCAAATGGCACCTTTACAGCTTAAACCTGCACTGATATTTCCAGCTGTGACCAAGGAGACCTGAAACACAACCAAACTGATATTGCCCCAAATAATCCTACCCCAATAACAAAAAGGGTTATGGGGGGAATACTCCAGGTCAATTATTCCACTGAGAAAAACAAATATTCCTACTTATTCCCCAAACATGACTGGCTCACATGCCTACACGGATTAGTTGTGAGGGAGAGGAGTGCTGTTCTTAAGACAGAGACCAGGAAGAAGCATCATATGACATTCCCAGCCTCGCTCTAATCGGACAGCCAGGATGGGACAACATGTCAGGGCAATGGCCTTCTCCATAGGCTTCCAACATTTATTTATTTATTTTATTGGATTTATAGTCTGCTCTCCCCCCAAGCTGACTCAGAGTGGATAACAACAATGTAATACATAAGGGATAAAACAGTAATAGCATAAAACAAGATAAAACCATCAATAATACAGTTTGTTAAACAACATCCTTGATGCAGCACATATATTGCACAACCTAATCCTCAGTCATCAGACGAACCTTGTCTCCTATCCCCAAATCCTTTAGGTTACTGAAGGGTAGGAGCATTAGGTTTCTAATTTACAATTCTTTATTTCTAATTCACAGTTAAGCATGGAACAAAAAACAAAATCTAACACATTTTGCCAAACTAAATGGCTTATCTATTGTCATCTCTACCTGCACAAGAAGCTAGTGAAATGTCTACCATTTTGTGAATAAAGGCCAAAGTTAATACCACTTTAGAACAGAAAGACTGTACAGAAAAGCAGTAAGAAGATAATCAGAAACTAGGAAGAAGTCAGGCATCACCCTCAAAAGATATGTGGCAATGGTCCCATTACATTTTGCATGCAGGTGGCACTCATTTTGAAGTGATGGTTGACTAACTTGGCAGGATTTTCCACCAGATGGTGTTTCCCAGTGGTATGAATAAAATGTACTTAATTACACCAAATTGCTCAGTGTTTACATTTCATCTGCTGTGCCTAGGTCAGTGGCACATGCACAGAATTAGAAAGAAAAACAGTGATATCAAAAGACTGTATAGATTATACATCATTTTTGAAACATTATTCCAAAAGGTCCAGAAAAGCACTGATGTTAAGCATGAGGAATGTTTTGAAAAGTAATAGGAAGGGAATGTCTCCATCAACGCATGGCAAAGAAATACTTGAGTTTTTCCCCAAGAAACCACCTCACATATGCAATAGCTGCTTTTCCTTCAGAGAGGTTCCCTTCTCTGCAATATGTTAATGCATGGCTTATTAATTTCATGCCCGCCTACAGTTTTTCATACAACGTATAGCTTTTGACTTCTACTGTAATTGAAAATATAGCCAATACACACTAGTGTAGAGTTTTGCATTCTATAATATAGTATATGAGAAATAAGGACAGTAATTCAATATGCACATAAGGTTGCACAAATTACTTTTGTGTTTGGAATGTATCATTTGTTAATATGGTACTGAAAGTGGAAAAGGACCATTTTTTAAAAAAAAATCAAATGTACATTCAAAGAAGCTTGCAAAGTACCAGTTAAAGGAAACCTGCAAAAGTTGTCAAAATTGTCCATTTCAAAAAGCAGTGCCCTTTTCAAGAGTAGATAAATAAGCAAAGGAAATTTCACATTTAAAAAAAAAAACAACTTCAGAAGTTCAAGACATTCTTCAGCACATGGGCTTAGTTGAAAAAGAAACCTCTAGCGTCAAAGAGACATGAATTACTTGTTAAGGTTAGTATTGCCTTTTTGAGTTCCTCCATATGTGCTGACTGCACTATATATGCACAACAAAATCAAAACATGAGCATTTTGACCATCATTGGAAACATATTCATTAACAACAATGGACATAGGAAATTTTCACAAAGGTAGTACCAGTATCATCACATGCAGCATATAAAACATGTATGTATCCCTCGACCTCTTGATAAAAATTTAATTTTTGCAGCATCTTGAGTTCACATCAGGACACCAGGATTTCTTTCAGTGCAGGTTTCAGTCAACAGTAATCATAAATGTTCACTGAAATATCATAATTCTACACTAAAACTTACAGAAGAAGCCACAATTTAACCAAACCATACTACAGCAAGACAGCCTGAACAGCAGTATCATTGCTTCCCCAGTGGTGTCATGGACCAGACTCCTTCTCATAAAGGAAGAGGCTGAAGACTTGGAGGAGGAGTCAGCTGGGCAGCTAGCACCACTGCAGAAGGAGGCTGCTGAAACACCCCCAGGAGCCTCCTTTAATGTGCAGGGGAAGCCCCAAGACTTTTCTTCTGGTTGAGACTTGGACCCTGAACACCCACCCCAGAACCTGCTGCTGAAACAGAAGTCTCTCCTCAACCTCTCAACATTCTGAAACACCTTAGCCCCACTGCACTACTCGCCACCATAACCAGGGGTAGCACCATTAATTCTGCTCCTGTTGGGGGGTATCTCTACTTCCTTGCAGGAATATTCAGGGCCTCATTTCATCCTCAATCTTTGCTACAATAAAATTCATACTGGACTGTTGTTGGTGCCAACACCCTGTCTATGCTCCTGAACCTTAGCTTTGAGCAGGACAGATAGGAGAGAGCATGAGGAAAAGTAATGCCGGGTGTGGAAGAGGAGCCACGGTGGGCATCCCCAAGGCCTTTCTCCAGCCCATCAAGCATCCTCTCTGGCCTAGTGCTGTAGGAAAAGGTGGCGGCAGCATCGGCAGGCACCCATGCTATTTCTCACCAGCCCACCGAGCAGCCTCTCTGGCCCAGTGCGGGTGCTGGAGGAGGAGGAGGAGATGGCGGTGGTGTTTCACACTCCTAGGGTTGCCAGCTCCAGGTAGGGAAATACTCTTTTTGTGTGTGTGTAAATTCGTGACTAGGGATGTGCGTTTCGGCATTCAGAATGCCGAAAGAATGCCGAAACAAAAGTGTTTCGGCTTCTTTCGGGGAATGCCGAAACGTTTCGGGGAATGCCGAAACGTTTCGGGTAGCCGAAAGAAAAAAGCCGAAACGTTTCGGGATTCTTTCGGCTTTCTTTCGGCTTTTCTATGGGAAAATGCCTCCGTCTTCCAGGACGCCTGGAGGAGGCATTTTCCCACCGAATAAGCCCAAAATTGGTGGGGACCTTCCTCTAACCCTTCTCTAACAACCACCCAAGTTTCAGACAGATTGGACTTTGGGGGGCCATGTTATGGCCCCCCAAAGCAGGTCCCCCCATCCTCCCATAAGAAAGCGAAGGAGCAGCATATTGTTAGCATGCTGCTGCTGATCTTTCTTCATTATTTCCTATGGGGAAAAAATGAAGAGGCAGGCTTCCTTTGCCAGGGGTGGCATTTTGCATGCAAAATGCCCCCCAGCCCTCAGGGGCCCTTCTCCCACCCCTCCTCCCACCCCCCACCAAGGCTCAGCCTGCTCCCACTTGGGGGGGCCATTTCATGGCCTCCCCAAGTAGGTGCTCTAATCTCTACCACCGACAGCTGGGGGAGGCTTGTGTTGCCAGGGGTGGCATTTTGCATGCAAAATGCCCCCCAACCCTCTGGGGCCCTTCTCCCACCCCTCCTCCCACCCCCCACCAAGGCTCAGCCTGCTCCCACTTGGGGGGGGCATTTCATGGCCTCCCCAAGTAGGTGCTCTGCTCTCATCTCTACCACTGACAGCTGGGGGAGGCTTGTGTTGCCAGGGGTGGCATTTTGCATGCAAAATGCCCCCCAGCCCTCTGGGGCCCTTCTCCCACCCTTCCTCCCACCCCCCACCAAGGCTCAGACTGCTCCCACTTGGGGGGGGGCATTTCATGGCCTCCCCAAGTAGGTCCTCTCAGCCCCTAATGTCCACCCCTTACAGCCCCACACAAACCCAATTCCCCCCCAGCTGCCACACACAGACCCAAATCCCCACATTAGCCCCTCACAGACCCAAATCCACCCCCACCTGCCCCACACCCATAACCCCAGGAACAGGCTGGCAAAGGCCAGCCCTCTCCCTTTGTTCCCTATGCTGGGAACTTCTAAACTCTCTTTCCCTGGGCAATTCTGCACAGCCCAGGGGTGCCACAATGGTGGGCACACTTCTGAGTGCCAGCTGGTCCCTGTGAAAGAGCACCTGAACCACAGACACCCTCCCTCAAATTCCCCCACCACCTACAGAGATGGCTGGCCAGCCAGCCCCATTGTTCCCTATGATGGGAACCAACTGCACAACAAAGAATAAAACAAGAACAACACAAAATAAAGTTTTAAAAAAATTATATTCTCCCTTCCAAAGTACAAGTAGGCAAAGCATTATGACACATTACACCAGCAGTCCCCCACACAGAAAAATTAAAACAAAACTCACTTAACATCAGAGAATCACAAAGCATGATTCCTGTCAAAAACACTTTATTTCTTGAACAGCTTTAGGTTACACAGCAGGGGGGAACACCAAAGGGCATGGCAGCACTATCTTACACAAAAATAACACAACTCACTTCACATCAGAGAATCACAAAGCACAATTCCTGTTAAAAACACTTTATTTCTTGAACAGCTTTAGGTTACACAGCAGGGGGGAACACCAAAGGGCATGGCAGCACTATCTTACACAAAAATAACACAACTCACTTAACATCAGAGAATCACAAAAACACAATTCCTGGCAAAAACACTTTATTTCTTGAACAGCTTTAGGTTACACAGTAGGAGGGCACAACAGGGCATGATAGCAATGTACTACAAAAAATAATACAACCCACTTCACCGTTTTTGACAGCAATTGTGTTTGTGTGATTCTCTGATGTGAAGTGAGTTGTGTTATTTTTGTGTAGTACACTGCTTTCCTGCTCTGTGGTGCCTTCCTACTGTGTAACCTAAAGCAGTTACAGAAATAAAGTGCTTTTGACAGCAATTTTTTGGGGTGATTCTTTAATGTGAAGTGAGTTGTGTTATTTTTGTGTAAGATACTTCTTCCATGCCCTTTGGTGTTCCCCCCGTGCTGTGTAACCTAAAGCTGTTCAAGAAATAAAGTGTTTTTGACAGGAATCATGCTTTGTGATTCTCTGATGTTAAGTGAGTTGTGTTATTTTTGTGTAAGATACTGCTGCCATGCCCTTTGGTGTTCCCCCCTGCTGTGTAACCTAAAGCTGTTCAAGAAATAAAGTGTTTTTGACAGGAATCGTGCTTTGTGATTCTCTGATGTTAACTGAGTTGTGTTATTTTTCTGTGTGGGGGACTGCTGGTGTAATGTGTCATAATGCTTTGCCTACTTGTACTTTGGAAGGGAGAAAATAATTTTTTTAAAACTTTATTTTGTGTTGTTCTTGTTTTATTCTTTGTTGTGCAGTTGGTTCCCATCATAGGGAACAATGGGGCTGGCTGGCCAGCCATCTCTGTAGGTGGTGGGGGAATTTGAGGGAGGGTGTCTGTGGTTCAGGTGCTCTTTCACAGGGACCAGCTGGCACTCAGAAGTGTGCCCACCATTGTGGCACCCCTGGGCTGTGCAGAATTGCCCAGGGAAAGAGAGTTTAGAAGTTCCCAGCATAGGGAACAAAGGGAGAGGGCTGGCCTTTGCCAGCCTGTTCCTGGGGTTATGGGTGTGGGGCAGGTGGGGGTGGATTTGGGTCTGTGAGGGGCTAATGTGGGGATTTGGGTCTGTGTGTGGCAGCTGGGGGGGAATTGGGTTTGTGTGGGGCTGTAAGGGGTGGACTTTAGGGGCTGAGAGGACCTACTTGGGGATGCCATGAAATGCCCCCCCCCAAGTGGGAGCAGTCTGAGCCTTGGTGGGGGGTGGGAGGAAGGGTGGGAGAAGGGCCCCAGAGGGCTGGGGGGCATTTTGCATGCAAAATGCCACCCCTGGCAACACAAGCCTCCCCCAGCTGTCAGTGGTAGAGATGAGAGCAGAGCACCTACTTGGGGAGGCCATGAAATGCCCCCCCCAAGTGGGAGCAGGCTGAGCCTTGGTGGGGGGTGGGAGGAGGGGTGGGAGAAGGGCCCCAGAGGGTTGGGGGGCATTTTGCATGCAAAATGCCACCCCTGGCAACACAAGCCTCCCCCAGCTGTCAGTGGTAGAGATTAGAGCACCTACTTGGGGAGGCCATGAAATGGCCCCCCCAAGTGGGAGCAGGCTGAGCCTTGGTGGGGGGTGGGAGGAGGGGTGGGAGAAGGGCCCCTGAGGGCTGGGGGGCATTTTGCATGCAAAATGCCACCCCTGGCAAAGGAAGCCTGCCTCTTCATTTTTTCCCCATAGGAAATAATGAAGAAAGATCAGCAGCAGCATGCTAACAATATGCTGCTCCTTCGCTTTCTTATGGGAGGATGGGGGGACCTGCTTTGGGGGGCCATAACATGGCCCCCCAAAGTCCAATCTGTCTGAAACTTGGGTGGTTGTTAGAGAAGGGTTAGAGGAAGGTCCCCACCAATTTTGGGCTTATTCGGTGGGAAAATGCCTCCTCCAGGCGTCCTGGAAGACGGAGGCATTTTCCCATAGAAAAAAGCCGAAAGAATGCCGAAAGAATGCCGAAAGAATCCCGAAAGCCGAAAGCCGAAAGAGATTCTTGTTTCGGCTTTCGGCTTTAACGATAGAGAATCTTCTTTCGGCTTTCTACTTTCGGCTATAGCCGAAAATTTTTGGCTTGCACACCCCTATTCGTGACTAAGGAAATCTATTTTACATGCACACAAAAAATTGACTTCCTAGTCACAAAGCCATGCCTAAGTGGGTGTCATCAACGTATTGATGGCACCCAATACCAATGCCTGAGGGCCAAGCTACAAGTGATGAATGACACTTGAACGGCAAGTGTATTTCTCCCTGTTCACTTGCGCTCCATTCAATCCACTTGCCGTTCAAGTGTCATTTGTCACTTGTAGCTTGGCCCTCAGACAACTTAAATCAAAAGTCTTTTAATCAAATGGATTCTGGTTTTCGAAAAGGCGCGCTCACAACTTGCAAGTTGCTGCTCACAAATTGGATTTCTGGCTCACAACACTGTACCGCTTAGAGGGAACATTGCATTTAACCACCCCCATCACCTCTGGAATCACGGTAGCAGGGACTTTGGAAGAAAAGCTGCTGCCACTGACTGCCAATGGAGGAAGGCAAGGGGAGGAATGGCGGAAACAACGTTAGTTCAAAGGGGTGAAAATGCCATCTGAGGTAATTTGGGGAACTACTACACTGATTTTGGAACAATGATAACTCCCCCCCCGCCCCCGGCCCCAATATGTCAGCCCGAAATGTCAGTATGGTTGGTCAGATGGTATAAGGCATGACAGGAATTTAAGTTCTTCATCATGCCCACTCTTAGCTCTTACTTGAACTGTCCCCCGCTCCCCAAGTCTTTTGTGGAGCTGCCTCGCACTGGAACTGAGACAAAGAGAAGCTGTCAGCATTTTCCAGATAGAAGCCAGAATAGATAGCTGGCTTATAGTGGAAGTGAGGCAGGACAAAGTTATTCCACAAGCGGGAAAGGCAACTGGTGTTGTCAGCTTCAGGCTGGAAAATTCCTGGAGTTTTGGGGTGGAGACTGAAGAAGGTGAGGTTTGTGGAAGAAAGAGACCTCAGCAGATATATTATGCCATAAAGTTCACCCTTCAAAGCAGCCATTTTCTATAACTCTATACTCTCTATAATCTAGAGATCTCTTGTCATCATTCCTGGAGATCTCCAGGTCCCACCAAGAGGCCTCCTCTTTATTGCAAGGGCTAAGTGGGTCACACATAGATGTGCATTTTTGCCATAAAAATGTTTTGCACGCTGCATGGAAATACCTTAGTGTGAGAAGGGTGCTGTGCCTCAATGATTCCTCAATCAAGGCAGTTGGTAAAAGTGTGGCTACAGTTGCAAAAATGGGTGCCAGCTGTCTTCAAGTACCAACTGGTTAACACTGTTTCTCCACATGGTCATACACCTGAAAAATAAATGAGCTTGTCCATCTGTTCCACTGAAATGCTGGTTTTGGACTACATGCAGCCATACAGCGCCATAATATTTTGAATTAATTTCTTTTGGCTAGCCAATCCCACATAAATAATGTTTCAGATAGTGTTAATGGTGATGTTTTTGTAACTTGTTTTTGCAAACTGCTTGGTGAAAATAATAAACATAGATTTCATTTGGCAGCTTTTTATTTTTGGCGGCTTCCTCCAGCGATTAGAATGACTCTCTTAAAGCATTGCCCATCCTTTGTAAACAAGAAGATGCTGAAGTTTTTGCTGGAAACTAAAAAGTAGAATTTTGAAGAGGCAATGGAAGTTCCAGAACAAGCAACGAATCAATGTCACTGTGTTATTTTACTAACAACCCTGTACATGGTAAAGTATCAGATTTCATATCATGGTACATTGTCAGTGACTTGTATTCCAGTATTTGAATTTTTTCACCCTCAAGGGACATGCTTCAAATTTGAATTTTATAAACATATAAAACTTTTCAATTTTAAATATTTTGTGACAGTACTAGCACTTGTTTAAGCTTTATAATAGAAGATAATTATGTACCATAACAATTTTTTATGCCCATAAGCCAGGAACTCACTATAAAAACAAGGGACTGATTATTAAAATACCAGACTATGTTAAAAATACTGAATACCCTAACTGTACTTTTCACATTAAAAAGTGTACCATATAGATAAATATTTTGAAATTAGGTCTAGCACTTCTGAAACAAAAGAAATACCCAGTATTTACAGTCACATTCATGTCATTCCATAAAAATCACTACAGATACTAAGGCATGTCATGAAATATGCACAGAACTCTCCTTTCCAATGGAAAAATCAGACCTGTGGAGCTCATTACTTTAATCTTCATGCTACATTTGCAGTTGTCATTTTAAGCAAGGCTTGGTTTCACTGACTCCATCTGGCCAAGCTTCTTGCCATTTTAATAGCCATACTTTTCCTTGTCCTGGGGCCTTGTTGGGATTCAGCCGTTCCAGTAACATACCTAAGAAGGGCAATTAAACAATACGGTTTAATGAACTTTCCATTAAATCTTATGGCTACTGTAACATTTCTATGAAACAGATTGTTTGGAAACTATGCCTTTACATTCCCCCACATTAATCCTGTTCTTGAAAGAATTATTATATTAACTGAATTCAGAAAACATTCTCCCTCTGAATAGTTCAAATTTTAGGTCTGATATTTTCCTTTTGGGGTCAGGAGTTGTTTAGGCCTATCCCTTGTTGAATATTTCAGCAGTTCATGTCATAACAACAGCATAATTATTTATTTTATTTGTATTTACTTTTTCATTGAACTTCAAGATAGATTACACTGTGTAAAACAATGCCGTCAAATACCATGAAACATCTGATATGTAACACAAATCAATCAGCAAAATTAGAACCAGTGCAAAAAAATAGCAGACATGGTATGGCAAACAATACAGAAATAGAAAACAATGCAATAAGAACAGCATACTAGATAATATATACCATAAACCACTGACCCATTCCATTATTATACCACTATTACCTTTCTAAAACTGCTTTCCTAAATAGACATGGGCATGAATTGAAATACAAATCAAATTTCATGACGAATCGAGCCAATTCGTATTTCGCGAAACATGTTTTGTGGGGCCGCGGTTTTCACGAAATTCATGACTTTTTGGCCTGATTCATTCAATTTGTGAATGATTCATGATGCTTGACAGGTTGGCGCAGATCCATTGATTCCCTAGGCAACACAGGCCCGGAATGTCTGCAGACCTTTTGTTGCCATTGGAAACCTCAATCTTATCCCACATGACCTTGATAGGCAGCTCCCCTTGCCAACTGGAGAGCTTCCATTCTGTCCTATACAGCAAGGAGCCAGGGGGGTTAATCCCCTAGGCAACTGAGGAGATGGGCCTTCTGCAGCCATGGGAACACCAATCTCATCCCTCCAAACCCTGTTAGGCAGGTCTGTCTGCCAACCTCAGACCTCCTGTTCTGCTCTATGTGGGCCTTTGTTATACAAGGCAGAGCTCTCTGCCTTGAGCTTTTCAGTCCCAGTAGATAGAGAGAGTGGGAGGACCTGTTGATGGGATTGGAGTGAGAGAGTGGAAGCTTTTGGCTGCTGTAGTTTTAAAAGAGACTGAAAAGCCTCTTATTTTAGCTCTTGGCCTTGCTGGGAAGATCTTTGAGTGAGGGTGCCTTTTTTCCTCCACCCCACCCCACCCTAGTCTCAGGCCTTTGCCTGGCTCTGGGGCCTAGCTTGACTGAGGCCTCCCTTATTTTTTCTTTCCTTGTCTTTGTTTCTTCTTAATTCTTTCTCTGTTCCTTTGAGGGCTCACACTCTTGTTGTTTCCTTTGGTTTTATTTTGTGCATCTCTCCCGCCTGGGCAGGTGTCTGTGTGGTGCTTTTGGGGCCCTCTCCCCAAGCCCAGGCTCTTGGTATGAAGGGGGCCATTGAAGTGTCCCAGGTTCTGATGAATCACAAAACTAACAAATCGTATTGCGAAACAGGACAATTTCATGGAAGTTCATGTTTCATGATTCGTGGAACATGACGAAACATGAAACTCTCATTTCATTTTTCCCCCCATTTCATGCCCATCTCTACTCCTGAACAATCCAGAATAACAGAAGTGTGGGAGTTTTCCAGACCACCTCAGCCATATGAGTCCATACAGGCAACAATTTATCTTACCTAGTACCTTCTGAAGTATTCACTTATGCATCTACTAATTTCACATGACCATAATGTAGTTTATGCACCCCCAGTTATTACTATGAAAGTGAATAGATAAATGGGAACATACACAAGAAGCAGAGAAGCATTTCAGTATCCCTAGACTGTCACTGGCAATAGAAACAATAACATCAAAAGGACAGCTAAAATGTAAAGCTATAAAACTGTAATTTTTAAACTAATCTGATTGTCTCTCTCAGAGTATAAATCAGCATTTTAGGTGATTTTACTTCCCAAACTATAAGAAATACATTCTCCCTATTTTGCTGTGTATTGTATTTCTTTTAAATATTCATGTGGGAAGAACCCAGAACAGAGTTTTAGTGAGAAGTATATGAACTGGAACATACAAATATCATTTATTTCTTTTATGGCATTATTATATTCTTTATATATTATATACTATGTGTATGTCATACATAACATTTAATGCCATTGAAGCCAAAACGAGCATCAATTTAATAGTAGTAATTCTACTGAATGTTGTCAGTAGGAGAAAAAACAACTGAGCTTTCATCCTGAGTGAGAAGAACTCATTCCAGAAATTGGGGTTTTCATACCAAAACTATGTGCTGATGAAATTTGGTAACATCCATACATATTAAGGTGTACAGTTATTTGACCCATCAAGCCCAAACTGTTCTATCTGGCAATAGTTCTCTAGGACAGATGAGTTTCTCATCCTTGCTACCTTTTTCTTACAGCGGAGTTTAACGTCTGAACGAGAGATAGTCTACATGCATACCTAGTAAGCATTGTTCAGAAAAGATCTCTGATCTCAGAAATAAATTTGCAGGGCAGTAATTATTCTGTCAAATTCTAGAGGCTGAATTTATCCATCATTACTTGTTGAATATTTTTCAGTGCTGTTTTATTACCAGACACAAGAAGACATGTGTTATCAGAAGCAAAGTTGACCACCCACCTCACAGGGTGTTTTGTTGTGGGGATAATAATAACATACTTTGTAAACTGCTTTGAGTGGGTGTTAAGTCATCCTGAAGGGCGGCACATAAATCAAATGTTATTATTATTATTAATCTATGGGAAGGGTCTCATGATCTCCCAGAATTATAACTGATCTTCATAACATGATGTCGCTTCCAGTATTCAGTAGAAGTAATGTTGCACTGCCAGTGTGGTGCCATTTCGCCCCATTCCTGTGCCACCCACCTCCCATCATCCAGCAACACTACTAAAAGCCATGGCCCAAGATCACTTTGGTTCTTGCTGTTTGGTTTGTGTCTATGGTCCACTTGTGTTGCCAACCTCCAGGTGGGGCCTAGACTTCTCTTAGAATTATAACTATTCTACAGACTATGGAGAACAGTTCCCTTGGAGCAAATGGCAGCTTCGGCGTGCAGACTCTATGGTACATATCTCCTTAAAGTCACTTCTCCGTAGGTACACCACCACCCCCAATCGCCAGAGATTTCCTAGGCCAAACTTAGCAACCATAGACCCCACCTAGGCTTTAATACCTGCAAAGTGAGGGAAAAAATTAGCTCAGATAGAACTCAGCTGCTGCTAGCTTGCTTATTTATTTTATTTAAAACATTTATATGCCACATGATCTCCACAGACCCAAGGCAAGCTAGCAATGTTTCCCCCACTTCCCATCCCCACTCTTGCGCGGGGAAAGCTTTGATTTGTACACTTTTCTTTATAGTCTATTATGAACTCAATTTTCATATCATGTGAGCCCCATTTTTCCCATTGAGCTTACATTCAAGTAAGTACACCAGAGATCAATCTAAAACACACTTACATGGAAATAAGTTCCACTGAAATAATACCAGTGTCAGAGAAACTATTATAGTCTCTACAATGGCATATTTTTGCAATGGTTGTTCTTTAAAAAGAAAAGACTTTTTGATATGTATCTCTATATTCTTCCTCAAAGCACACACACCAAGTTAATAAAGACCATGAGATATTTTTCTCAAACTGCAAACCTCCTGAACAAAGTTATCGTTTTGATCAGCAGATGGCTATCATTTATGTTCAGTCTCTTTACAGTGAGTAGAATACCAATAAATCAAAACCATAGATAGAAAGGATAGTATTCTGACAGCTGGCCTGTGTGTGTGTTTTAAGAACTCAGCTTCCAAAATAGATAAAGCTGTTGTAAGCTTACACCTTTCATCAAATATAAATTGTCAGTTCTGGCATACATAAGGTTAATATTGTATTTCTTAGCCCTGGAGCAATGTTTGAATATATCCAATCAGGGATTTCAGTAAACCCATCTAAACCCAGCGTGTACATTTTTCACTTCAGCAGCTACTCTGGTGGTAGCCAGTAGATCAAATTTCAGTGAGTCTGTGTTCCTGACAGCAGTCACATCAAATTACAGAATCTTCTAGACTTAGCTGGCACCTTCATCTCAGCCTTTCTATCAAATAATATGCCTGTTGCCTTCATCATGCAATCCTTAATTATCTGCAAATCAGCAGACTGCAGCTTGTGCCAGCCAAGGAAATAAGGAAAGAACGGTGTTCCTTCCAATGCACATGACTGGACACCCTTCAGAGACATCTGATTTGATTGCCAGTAACAATATTCCATTGATGCTCTTCCCCCCCCCCTTCATTCCATCTATGGCTTAAGGCTGTTTTCTTAAAGAATTAGTTTATGCATGTACATATTAAAACCTGCATGATTTCCCTCTCTGTAACAAAGATGCTGTGAATTTTATTTCTCATTTTCAGACAGATGATGCTCGATGGCTAAGTACATGGAGTCCCTCAGGCCAGTTCATTACGCATAAAAACTGAGAAAGAGAAGGGGGGGGGATATTTACCAAAGAGTTTTTTGTCTGACTATCATGCGGTTTCCTAGAACAGAATTCTCCTCCCTTTTCATCAATGCAAGACAAAGGTGGTCTAATTTCTTCAAATCTAATAGGATCAAGGTCAATAGAGCAAACTAGGTAATCCATCAAGAGCTAATTACATTTTGCTTGCCCAGAAGGAATTCTACAGCAGTAAGGCTATCTTTGGATGGAAGAACACTACTTATCCATCTCCAGCTTCTGGGTCTTGTCACTACCTGATACCAGCACTGCTTAGAACCATCCCTGGAAAGTTCACCTTATTTGCCTGATCATATTATCCAGACTGGATGTCAGTGCCTAAGCTGAATAGTTCAGGGACAGTCTCAAGGTAAATGCATCATGTGAAGTAGTTTTACACAGTGGAAGAGACAATCCTTGGATTTTGATTTTCCTTTTCTATAAACATTTGCTTTGCTGTGCAAATGTTTTCAAAATTTTATTGCATAGTAGGAATGTGAACTCCATGAGATGGTTGAATTAAGCATCACCTCTGTCATCATAGACACTTACTGGGAGAACAAGTACCAACATTTAAGTGCAAATAGAAAACTACTATTAGTAGAAGGTGTGGTGCTGCTCCATCTCCTATTTAGCTTTCTAATAGACCACTTCCTAGCCCATCTATTTAGAATCATATGTAACATTGCTTTAAGGAAAAAAGTATGGATTAAGAAGACTAAGTGTAGCTATACCAGAGGGAGAGAGAGAGAACTTATGTTAACATATATCAAGAATGGGATGTAAGAAGCCAAAACCAGAGGGAGAGAGAGAGAACTTATGTTAACATATATCAAGAATGGGATGTAAGAAGCCAAAACGGTAGAGTAAGAATGGAAAGTTAGGGCTACAGTAGGTGACAAACAGAGAGCCATATCCTCAGGTAGGACCCAAATATCTGAGTAGGCAATAATCCAACAAAATAGATCAAGAGAAAGGCAAAAACCTTGAATTTTTATGGCAGTTGGAGTGTTAAGCTGCTGCACAAACTTGGGGGTGGAGACAGCAGATTGGAAATGTGTTTTAGGGACAGAGCCTGGCTGCAGCAACTGGGCTAAAACTTGAATGAAAGACCTGGGCTTGGGGAAGAGGAGTAAGGACCATGGCTTAATGGTAGAACATCTGCTTGGCGAACAGAAGGTTTCAGGTTCTATCTCTGGTATCTTCAGTAAAAAGGGTGAGGGAGTAGGTGTTTGAAAGACCTCAACATAATACCCAACTGCCAGTCTGAATAGACAATGCTGACCTTGATGGACCAATGGTCTGATTCAATATAAGAGCTTTATGAGTTCATGTGCATGTTTCACATTCCAACACGAGAAACAAAGTATGTGAATTTTTAACACCAGCCAGACTAACAACTTCCTCTAGCCTCATGGAAATGATCTGTTTCAGTCCTTGAGCAGGCCACTCTGGTAGATGAATTAATCGATGCCACAGACTTCACTGTCACAAGGAAAATATCTATAGATAATAAAGGAAACTGTTAAAAAAGATATAAAGAGACAACATAAAGCACTGAGAAGGCAATTGAGGATTGCTTTGACTCACAGTCTGTATATTTGTGGGGGAGAGAAAAGAGTCTAAAGGATTGCTATCCCAGGCAGTGAGTATCTGTTTGAAATGGTGGTTTTTAAATTAAATGATGCAGTGTGTCAAGCCTGAGATACAATGCACTATGGTGTGAAACTTTAAAAAGCATTCATTTGTAACAATTTATATAGAGCCACATACTATGTATTTCTTTTTTGTTTATTGGCTCATGCCACAAATATTCTCCCTTTCAGCCACGTGCAAGAAAACATACTGATGCCGCTATTTAAATAGGCTAATAAAAACAACATTCAGCCATTTGGAACTGAAATATTCATGAGCTACTCAGGGAACAATGAAACTCAACTGCCTTAGCTGTCCTAGAGGAACAAAAGTCAGGGGAACATAACGGTAAATACAAACCATTCTATTGCATCTTACATTTTTCACAGTTAGCTTTGCTTTCTTGCTATACTCCTAGCTGAAGGTATGTTTCCACCTTAAACTTAGGCAAGGAAAACAGCATCATTGCCATTAACACAACAAAATACAGTTTCCATCTAAGCTCCCCAAAATTCTCCTCCTTCTCCTCCTCCTCTCCCCAAAGGTCTGCTGAGTTTTTAAAACATCTATAGCCAAATGTCTTTTCCTCTCAAAGTTTCTAGTCCATAGTGTTGAAGGGGAGTAGGACTTATTTATTAAACTGTCACCAGACACCCTGACTCTCCTATGAATTTCTCAGGATGAAAATGTGGTGGTGCAGTCGCAGTATATTGCCCCAAAAGCAAATATAGAAATCAGACTTGTATAACTAGCTTGTGGTGCACTGAACACCTGACATCTTGTTTACAGTGAAAAGAAGATAGGAAAACATTTTTAATTTTAGACAAATGTTTTGAAATACCCGTCCACAAAACAGAGAGAGCAAATCAGAGGCAGGTGCAATTCCTGAAACCACTTCAGTTTTGAAATTGACGAGACTTCATATTGAATGTGTCCTTCAATTATCACACAGTGTATGCACCTGGGCCAAATGCGTACTCATATAAATTGCCTTGTTCTTGTTGGATGGTAATGCCTGCAAACAGTAAAAACTGTTATATTGAGACAATCTGTGGGAGACAATGACAGTATCTGGGTTTAAAAAGAAAACTATGCTGGAGCTAAGTTTGTTCACTTAGAAATAAAAGGATCCACACTAGAAAAATCAGGATAGTTCAGCAACCAGATTTGACTGTATCATGCAAAATGGTGTAAATGTTCATTAAAAATGAAGCTAACATCAGAAGGATTAAAAATATGTAAAATATACAGTCTGAATGTGTACTTTGTAGAAGTTATCTTATGAAATCTAGAAAAAAACTAAGAAATTCACTGATAATGTACAGATTAGGATAAGGATTGGATTCATCGCTACAGCTTTTCAGCTTTATATACGTATTTCATTTAATTCAATTTTACCTCTCCTTTCTTCCATCGTGGGTGGCCTTCACAGAGCCAATGCAATATCACGGTTAGAATGCTGGTCTACAACTAGAAAAACCAAGAGTTAAATCACTGAGCATCATCAAACTCATTAGGTGACTTTGGGCAGATATTCTGTTTCAGCTGAATCTATTTTACAGGGGTTTTGTGAGAAGCAAATGAAAGAAAAGAGAACAGTGTGTGCTTCTGCCTTGAGGTCCTTGGAGGAAATGAGTGGAATAAAAATATAATAAATAAATACTATACATAAGGTTCTGTGCTACCTTCTATCCCAGACCTGCTTAGGTTTAGAAAGAATTCTGCATCCTTATCCTCCTCGGGCCTTATGACATTGTTTAGAGAGGAAGGAATCAGGACTGGTGTCCTTTAATATATGCTATTTCACTGGATTCAAGAAACATACTGGTTACCAGGTATTCAAATATATGCAGCCTGAAACATTTTCTTCACTGCAAGGTGGCTTCTCTCCATCATCCTTTACAATGCTTGAAGGTAGCAAGAGAGGACTCAGACTCTGGGCCTTTGCTCTGTTCTTCAATCAGATCCCATGCCAGTGTTCTATGGGGTAAAGGCAGAATCCTACTTACTAGAGCAAAATGGTAGATTAAAGAACTAATAGAGTATTGAGGCAGAAAACATACTGATTGCATCCTCTCTGAAAGATTAGCAGATCCTCAGAACGACTACTGGCAACTACAATTTCAAGAGTTGCTAAAGAACAGGAACAATAAGGAAGAACTTCTAAGAACTATAAGCCACTGGCCCCGATTTAACAGGGCTGGAGTTTGTGGGCGAGGGGAGCTTGGCTCCCTGTCTCCTGGCCACCAACACAGCTCCTTGGGATGCACAGGGCACCACGGCATTCAAATATCCAGCCAGCCAATCGGAGCAGCTTGCTGGGAGAAGGAGGGTGGGGACTTCTTCCCCGACCTGAGACAACAAGTTTTTTCTCAGGTCCAGCCCCCTTCTATTTAAAGGGAGCCAGCCAGGAGCATGTGGCAGTTGGTTCCGAGCAGCAATCCCTCCCGCCCTCCACTTCATTTAGGGTTTAGGTACAGGCTGGTTCATGTTGTTATTCTAATGTTAAATCTAGTTTGGCAAGATGTTGAATTTGAATTGCAATGTTACATTATTGTCACAACTTTGGGTGATAGTGATTTTGACAGGTTGGAGCAGTTTCCATGTGATTGGTTTTACTGTGACTTCATCATTATCTTGATGTGGTAGCAGTTTTGGCGTTGGGCACAGATCCTCTTGGGGGGAAAGAAGGCCTGCATGCAGTTTCCCCCATAGATGGGGATCTTTGAACAAGCATGGGCAGGGGCAAGCCCACCTCGGGGGCTGCCAGAGCATGCCTGCTTCCAGGTGGTGGGGAACCACTCAGAGGCTGCCTCCCATTGGGGTTCCCACTAACTGTTATCTTGTAGTTTCTCTTTCAGCACGTGGGCTGAAGGGTGAGGAATCATTGGCTGGCAGGCAGGTCAGTCGATGCAGGGATCTGTGCCCTACACTGTTACCAATAAAAGCTGTGGCCTTTTTCCTCCATGCAATGTGTCATGCGTATTTGTTAACCAGTCCAAACCCCGCTAAGCCTTTAAGCTGGCCCTGCAACCCTAAATACGCTTCAGTGGAAATGTGCATAGAAGTCACTAGGACTGACTTCCATATAAGATTGGTTTGTAAAGCTGTTATTTCTTAAGCAGATCTATTTTAACTGATTCAATGGATATTCCATCCTTGTATTATAATGAGCAAATGGTGTACTGCCCTGCCAGGTGTCTTATAGTACCCTCTTCCTGTAAGGAGATCCACTTTCCCAGGGCCTGATTAGAAAAAACGAATTACACGCCAAGTTGATGTCTAAAAGGTCTGCAGATAAATGTCCTTATCATACCAGGTCCAGGCACATAGAAGAGTGCCAAAGATTCAGATTTGGCCTGCTAACACATATAATGAAATATTCCTTTGCCTAAATGTATGAGGCCGATTCTTCTGTAGCAGCAATTACAGTGTGGGGATGTTTTGACTAAAATTTCAGCATAGCAAAACTCAGTTCTTAATGGGGAAGTAAACTAGGTAATTAGTGAAAACAGATAGGTTATGACTGGAAGCAAAAATTAATTAAAGTTTGTTTCTCTCAGAATGACAGAAAAGGCACTGACAGGTACAGCCAGACAAATATTTAGAAACAGACTTTTGGTAAGAACTTTTTAAAGTGAACTATCTCTGAGATGAGAAACATTTACATAAAAGATTCCAAAACATCAACAATGCAGTTACAGTAAAGGTGTGAACAAATCCTTGAAGGTGTTTCAAAATATGTAGAATAACCTCCATGAATATCAGATGGTTACAGATGGTAACATTGTAATGAACCTGAGTAGGGAGTACATTGCAAGTCTGTTACGAAACTAATAGAGATATCTGTGGAAGTATTGTGATTCAACATAGTTCTGATGTACTGGAACTCAGCTGTTGATCAGTATTACGGGGCTAGTCTTTATAATCCAATTGTGCAAGGGTTTGCTGCAATTCTTAAAAACAACAACCCTTTTTTTAAAAAAAAGAGCAGTGGCTGATTCCAAGTACTAAAAGTTACCACAGTCTCCCAAAATCCATAGTTTACAAAAGCAATTATTCATTTCAACTATATCCCTCTGCTAAGATGGAATCAAATTGGGTAATATAAAATGTTAAGTGACTTTGTAATTTTCTTCCACATTCTTTGCCCTAGGATACATATTTCTATTGAAGTTTAAATTAAATCCCTATAACTAAGAGCTATGAACATTTTAGGAAGTAAGGCTTCTTTATTCTCAGCCTTGTTCTGCATATATGCACCATAATTTTTCACAATTTCTTCTGTTTCAATCCTTTTCTCCATTGGCAAAAAAAGTGAAAGATAATCAACCCAGATTTATCACATCTTGTTATTTCTAGGAATGTCTGACACTCTTAAATTAGAACAAGGGGTTTCCTCATTTATTCTCTGTCATTTCTGATATATAAGTTTTTGAAATAGTATTGCTTTTCTATTCATCTTAAATCCATACTATATCATACTTAACACTTACAAAGTAATGTACCACATATATTTATTACCTAGAAACGTCACTGGAGCTCAGTTAACAGTGACTTTGGAAAGCATTCTGAATTTCAAGTTTTGTCTCCTTTAGCCAGTTTAGGATACACTTCAGTCTCTGAATACATTTATTAGGTAGAAAATGAACCACACAAGAAAAACTGTCTCCTTTAATGAAGAGAGAGAAAAAGTAGAAAGGCATTACATTTGTCATGTCTGGATTGAACCACCACAACCAATAACAACACATCGGGAACCACAACAAAATGTTCTGAAATATTATGGACGTCTTTAATATTTGTAAACTGGTCGAGGTTTGAGAATGCAGATGCTTTTCAAGGCTCTGATGTTCAGTTTATTTATTATTATTTTATTTATTTTATTTGATTTATACCCTGCTCTCCCCACAGATGGGCTCAGGGCGGCTAACAACATTCAAAAAATACATTAAAAGTCATATAAACATAAAATCAATAATAATTTTTTAGAAGTCATTAAAATAGTTCAGGAGCAGGCTATTTAACAAATATCGGGAGTCCATATACGGGCATAGCAGATGGCTGAGGGAAGCCCCAGAAGAAGTGGTGGTCTTAGATGGAAGATGGAGGACACCCGCTGGCACTCAGCCAAAGGCCTGGCGGAACATCTCCGTTTTACAGGCCCTGTGAAATGTAAACTGTAAACTCTGTTTAGCTTCCACATAGCACTGTGTTTCTATCTATTTCAAACTTCTATTCTAATGACCTTACTTTCTGAAAGCAGCTCACCTTTTCAACTCCCAAATGTAGGAGTTTTTTTTAATAGTAAAGAGATCACAAAGTCACTCCACTGAAGTGTGGGATAAACCCCATGACCTCAGCCAATAGGCCTGTTCTTATCTTTATACTCTGATGCTGAATTCTGTTGTTCCCAACTGTAGTAAAATGGATAGTAAAGAGTTGCCTGGAACCTGTTTATGAGATGGAGGAAAACTCCACCCTCTTGACTGTTCTCTTACTTTCCTTTTCTGTGTTAGTTCATTGTTGGTTGAGAATAAAGCAGACTGTTAAATTCAGCAGCTCCTGTGAGTACAGCGATTTATTGTATTACCACAGAGTGATTACAAAACCAACATTAGAAAAGAACAAGAGTCCAGTAGCTCATATAAGACTAACAAAATATATGGTAGGGTTTGAGTTTTCATGAGCCATAGCTCACTTGCCCCCTTCAGACGAAGAAGTGAGCTGCGGCTCATGAAAGCTCATACCCTACTACAAATTTTGTTAGTCTTATAGGTGCTAATAGACACTTGCTTTTTTCTACTGCTACAAATAGCTACCCATCTTGATCTAAAACTAACATTAGTTCAGCAAAAAAAAAATGTTTTTCCATAGGACAGCTGGGTTCTAGGGAGGGGAGGGGAAAGTAAGGAGTTCTCAACACTGCCTATTGCAACCCCAGCCGGAATGAAGAGACAGACACAGGGTTGGAATTAAAGGGCCGTTTATTAAAATGACCATTAACATAAACAAGGCAAGGGCCAACTAAGCGGTACAGGCCAAGCCATGGGATCAACTCCGGACCTCCGACTTGACCTGCCTGGGCAAGCCCCAAAGCACCAGGTATAGGCCATCCTTTGAATGGCTGCAACCCAGCCAGCCAGGCAAGGGATCCCCCCATCAAGCACCTAATGCCCCAGCTGTACAGCATGAGGGAAGGCCTTGTGCCTGGGGATCCCTGCAGGCACCTGCCTGTGCTATGGTAGCCACCACCAGCATACCGTACTAATGGCAGACCCTGTTCCCCACCCCTGGGGAAGCGCCACTGGGTGCTCACCGGCCCGTACCCTATTCCCAAAACTCTCCTGCCAGTGACATAACCCAACAGCACCACCACTCAAATGCCTCAACACTGCCATTAGTGCAAGGTAGGCAAAAAAAACCATTTCCCCATAGCCAATCAGGGAAAAAGGGTAAAAAATTCCTACTTGGCTCTGCCACAGCAGCCGGCTAGTCCTGCACTAAAAACAGGGAGGGCCGAGCGCGTTTGCAACTGCGGCCGGGGGAAAGCGGAGCCACCTGCCAAAGACTCGTGGCTCTGCCCCCGACCAAAGCCCCGGATGCCCAGGAAGGGAGCCTGTCTCCTTTCCTCCGGGTGGGGCTGCAACAATCGGCTCCTAGCTGAAGCAGCTATGCTACTGCTGGGATAGCTGCTTTCTCCAATGCCAACTTTATAGAGGAAATGTCCTCATAAACATTCTCAGGTGAGGATCTGGGATTAAAGGCAGCTGCTTGCTCTCAGGGCTGCAAAGTTCTGCACCAGGTATTTAAATTTTTAAGAGCCCCAATGAAGCCTTCTGCAATACTATAGGGCAATAGCCCCACTGCTCTATTTATTTCTTTAGAATATTTAAATAACCTGTCTTTTTCCTGACACAGACAAAACCCACGGTGGATGACAGTAAGATAAAACACAAAATAATCATCTATTAAAATTATTAAAATATTAACCAGATAATAAAACAGATAATTTTAAGATGCTTAGAATATTACTGTCCCCTCCTCATTTTTCTTACAACTACCACCCTATGAGGTAGATTAGGCACGGAGAACATGACAAGCCCAAAGTCACCCAGCAAGCTTCCATGGTAAGTAGGTCTCCTAATTAAACAAATTAAACAGATATTACAGATATATAGAAAAATAAAAAAGAGGGAGAGAAGGAAGAAGAAAGAACAATGTACAATACTCCCATCTTTGGAAACAGCACTAACTTCAACATGGCACTGGTCAAATATTAATTAGTGTCCGAGGTCTGAGGCACAGCCCCCAGCCTCACCGGGAGGAAGCAATGGGAGGCAGCCGGGAGACAGCTGTCCTGCCGCCCCAGCCGGCAACCAGGGCCAGAACCTGCCTACACCAGAGGGAAGGGACAAAGGTCCAAAGCCTCAGAGGGCTAGAAGGGGCAGGGAGAGGCCAGCTAGTCCCACCCTCCAGGGGGAGGATAGGGGGCTAAGAAGAGCAGAGGGAGAGGGCAAAGGCAGGGGGAATAGGGACCCAGCAGCTGCCCAAACAGGGCCCTTACCAGCCAAGGAGGAGAAGCAGCCACAACAGCTCAGAGCCGCGCCCCAGCCTATACCTCAGCTAGAAGACAGTAACCTGGCTCAGGAGATGCCAAGCAAAGCCCCTCCAGGTGGAGCTGCTGGAGGCATTCGGCTGGAGAAGCTGGGCAGCCAGCCAAGGGGCCACAGCTGGGCCTGCCTTCAGCAATCGGCTCAGCCAGAGAGGCCTGGCAGCCAGCCAACGAGACACAGCTGTTGCTGGCCTATGCAGCCAAACCAGCTACCCCAGCTGCAACGGCTTGAGGCAGCCCAGGACAATGCTGGAAGGCCAGGGAGGGGTGTTGCCTAGCAGGTGGAGCCTGCAAGGAGGGTGGGGCAGGGGGAGAAAGCTCTATAAAGGATGACTCAGAAGGGCACTGGGGTGGTGGGTTGTGTAGGAGGAGTGGAAGAGTGGAGGAGGAGTGGTTGGAGCTTGAAGAGAGGGAGAGAATGAGTGAGTGAGGGAAGAAGGTGATGAGAAAGTTGGAGGAGGAAGATGGAAACTGGAGCAGGGCTAGGTTGAGTGGGCTTGCTGGTGGCTTGAGAGGGTGCAAGGGTGAGGTATACCTCCCCTCCTTCCACGAAGCAGGACCGCACATAATCCCTAGCAGCATCCAGGTGCCAAAGACAGGTACCACAGCGTCTGACACCGCAGCGCCCGGGAGAAAACCTGGCAATTAGGAACTAAATCACAACCTGGGATGGAAAATGACTAATAAATAAAAGATGCTTAAATGTGAAATAATGACAATCATGCATCATACATAATATAACAGACTGATATAGCGCAACAGCATTCAGATCAATATGATGTATAGGGAACAATGCAAACATGCTACAAAATAACCTACATATGAACCAATCAAAAAAATCCATCCTTGCAAAAAATTACTTGCTTTTTTAAATTGTCAAACATGCAGTCTTTACATTCAGGTAGAAATATCCATAAAAATAATAGTCAGAGCTTTGCATAACCCTATATTTGACGCAGTACCTTAATAAGAAAGCTACATGAATAAGTTATTTAACATGGGAAAGATCATTCTGTGCAGATTTTATTGAATTTGTAACAAGATCAAAAATATGCCCTAAATCATTGTTATGGTAATTATTCTCAACGGGGCCTGTCTTCAACTTTAAAAGTAATAATAAAGACTCCTAAGAGGTAGAGTAATTACACTTAACTGCTATAATTAAAAATATATAATTTGCTGCTTTAAAAGTAGGACTGCTTGAGGAATTGTGTAACCACTGATATATAAATGGTTTCAACTACATCCTACCTTTTTACTTAGTGTTATTATTTGATGCCTAATGTAATTGCCCCATCTGGGGTAATTACAGTTCACAGGTACTACGAAAAGTTTTCTAACTGCAAGAAGTATTGGGCTTCAGAATAAGTTCTGCCATAATTTGGTATGATGCTTTTAAAGATATAACTATGAGCGAGTGCAGATGTTCCATAGAAGTGATAAAGAAGGATGGCATGTATTTCCTCTCTTGGTACACTAAGTATACCAAGAGGGAGTGTATTTCATTGATGATACAGTTTATGTCCTCCAGATAAAGGGCAACATGCATCTTTTCCTTTCAGCAAAGACCCATAAGCGTGAATAGTAACATTTACTCTCACACTGTTTTCTTCTAATGTCCAAAGCAGCTTGAAGTTTTAAGCACCAAGGGAAACGTGCAGGAATGCATATTCTCCTCTCCCACTGCCAACAGCTCCCTCCAACTCACTTCCTTGCCTCCTCCTCCTCCTCCAGTTGGCCACCCCTTTTTCTTCTTACTGCTACTTCCTGGCTACCTCAAGTTGTTGTTCATCATTGGTTTGTTTTTTATGATGTGTGCATTAAAGATAAAGTTTTTGATATTTTTAATGCTCTAATTTTTGTTTGAGAACTTTGCATTATTATGTAAGCCTGAGAATTTCCCAGTTTGTGGAACCCTACACAGATTCATTGTGAGAATTTGCCTATTCATATCAAGGCCTCCCTTTTGCTATTAGATACGCTCATAATGCATGTAATAGATCTAGTTATAAAACATTGTGCTCTAATGCCAGCTGTACATTCTGTACATGCCCCAGCTGTTCAAAACTCCCATAAAAGGAGGTTTTAACCAATCTAGCCTTTTCCTTAGGATCCTTAGTTGTTTTATGCACAATCTGAAAATGGTATAATGTACAAAACTAGAGTGGGGTGCCTGACCTGGATGTCCCAGGTGAACCTGATCTCCTCAGATCTCAGAAGCTAAGCAAGGTCGGCCTTGGTTAGTAATTGGATGAGAGACCCCAAAGAATATCAGAGTTGCAGAGGCAGGCAATGGAAAACCACCTCTGTTAGTCTCTTGCCATGAAACCCCCCACCAGGGGTCACCATAAGTCAGTGGTGACTTGAGGGCACTCTCTACCACCAGAGTGGAGTGCAAAGATCTAGGTGTCAGACTATGAAAATGTTAAATTGTTCCTCTACTGAGTCATCAGGTTACTGTGACAGATGTGACATGATATCTGTAGATGAGTCTTCCTCATACCTAGGATGCTGATATGCTGTGTCTATCTTCAGGCAGTGGAGTTGCAGTTTTTGTGCTTCACTGCAAATTCAAAACAAGAGAGGCCTACTATCGTTTCTTTCATAAATCATATTGACCTTCCCATAACAATGTGGCACACTAGAAATCCTACTAATGCTGACAATGGATATAATGATCTTAAAACAATACCACCCTTAGGATTCTGAAACAAGGTTCAATGCAAATTACAATTAGGTACAGTGAGAAATTTTATTCCTTTGAATAAAAGAAGTTTTTTGTAAAGTCATTCACAGAACTGGGACTTGTACACCACAAAAAAATTCAGAAGAAACTGAAACTCCATTTAACACAAGGATTAATACATTTGCATAACTTTTTTTAAAAAATCAGATTTGAAATGTGAAGTTTTATTTGGAATATTGGTACCAAAAACGGCAGCGGGGACACTGTTTAAGATGATTACTCAAGTATACCGGTTGTGATCCAGTGACACTGTTGAGTTTTCCTAGGAAGAAAACCTTATCAGGCATTTGGCCAAGCATATAATAAGACAGAAAGCTCAATACAAAAATACTGTAGAAAAGAAGCGTCAGTTTTCTTAATTGTGATTTTCATGGGGCTCTTAACCATGGGACCATTAACTGACATTTAGATTTGATGATCTACACTTGATATTTTAATTCTACATCTTCCAGTTCCATTGTTAACAGCACAACTTTGCTGTCATGCCGTTCTACCCACATAACAATCTACCTGATGGACGTCTTGCAAAAAAGTAGTTAAGTAAAAAAAAAGTTACACGAGTTCTATTCAAAACCCTGTTAATGATGGTTGCATTTAACTGGCGCGTGTCTGTCACTTCATTGTCCTCCAAAGACTTATTTTTTAGCAGTATTTCAACCTTCAAGACATCTCTTGCCCTAATCTCGTATTCTTAATTTAAAACCTGATCATTTTATGAGATTTGGAAGTAAGATTCACTGAACACATGGAACTTAGTTTTGTAAACATAAACACAGAATTGGGTCTTAACAATTGCATCTATAATCTTCAAACTGTTACAAACGTTCTCTTTTTCATTTGCTCCTTAAATAGATTTCTAAGAGATTAGGCTATTCAGTTGCAAAATACATTCATTCATTCATTCATTCATTTATTTATTTCGAATTTCTATTCCGCCCTACCCGCAAGCAGGCTCAGGGCAGATAACATATTAAAATACAATAAAGAATTCATCTACATCAAAACAGTGTATTAATAACTGTTTAAAACAGGATGGTGGACAGCCTTCACAGGGAGGGTTAAGATTTTATACACCCCTTTTTTCAGGCCGGCGGAGGCCCAGCCTCAGTCATATGCCTGGCAGAACAAATCTGTCTTGCAGGCCTGGTGAAAGGATAGTAGGTCCTGCTGCGCCTTGATTTCAGCAGACAGAGCATTGCACCAGGTGGGAGCCAGGACCGAAAAGGCCCTGGCTCTAGTCAAGGCTAAGCGGGCCTCCTTGGAGCCAGGGACCACCAACAGCTGTTTGTCCCCTGATCAGAGTATCCTCTGGGGAATATATGGGGAGTGATGGTCCCGTAGATACACTGGTCCCAATCCACATAGGTCAATACCAGAACCTCAAATCTGATCCGGTACTCCACTGGCAACCAATGCAGCTCGTGTAAGAATGGTGTTATATGTGCCTTATTTGGCACTCTTGTAATAACACATGCCACTGCATTTTGTACCAGCTGTAATCTTCAGGTCAGGCTCAATGGCAGCCCCGCATAGAGTGAGTTACAGTAATCTAGCCTAGAGATGACCGTTGCTTGGATCACTGTAGTTAAGTCATGGGTTGACAGGTAAGGGACAAGTTGCCTGGTCTGCCGCAGATGGAAAAAAGAGGACCTGACAACCGTTGTGACCTTTGCCTCTGTTTTCAGGGAGGCATCCAAGATCACCCCCAGGCTCTTAACCTTCAGAACTGGCACTAACAGTGCCCCATCGAGGGCCAGGAGCTGGAATCTCGAACCTAATCCCCCATGGCTCAAGTACAGGACCTCCATCTTCGTCGGGTTCAGTTTCAGCCGACTCTGCTTCAACCAACCAGTCACAGCTGCAAAATCATGTTCCAGGACATCTGGGGCTGAGTTGGGCCTGCCATCCATCATCAGATACAACTGGGTATCATCTGCATATTGATGACACCCACATCCAAAACTTCGCACCAACTGGGCAAGGGGGTGCATATAGATGTTAAACAATAATGGGGAGAGTATTGCTCCCTGTGGGACCCCAATTTATCCCCAAGCGCCATCTGAGTGTACATAGATGTACATTCATATAAGTGATCATTTCAGTTATCACTGCTGGGAGGCATATTCCACTGATTATTAGAGAAAAATAATTAGGCACATCACTGTGTCACCAGACAATCAATTTGAGCATGATGATAAGGCAGTAACTCATCCAACAGCCACAAAGGGAATATGAAGATTGCTTGTCCCTGTAATTTGATAGAAGAGCAAGATTCAAGTCCAGTTTTACCTTAGAGACCAACTAGATTTCCAGAGTATGAGCTTGTGTTACCAGCATGAGGTAAGAGGGCTAAGGCAGGGGAACAAGACCTAGAAATCATGTGTGGAGGTATTAAAAGGCCACAACTTTATTGCTTATGGCTTAACAGCATTGGTGATTATGAGGTGTGGATCTCCCATCAGCTGACCAGCCTGTCAGCTGATCACACCCTCACACCCTCAGGTTGCCAGTTTAAGGAGAGCATCATGGAATGACAGTAAGAGGGAATGCACATGGGTGTATGCCTCTGTGTGGTTCCCCTGTCACCAGGGAATGAACATGCCCAGACAGCCCCCAAACTGAGCTTGTCTCTTCCCTGCTCCACTCCCCAGGTCCCATGAGGGGATCCCCACTACGTGTAAACAGAGCACGCAGGTCATGTTAACCCCCAATAGATCCATGCCCAATGCCAAACCACTAGTAAAGTTGTGATAGTGTAAGTAAACAATAACCAAAAACACTCAAAAGAACTCATATGCAAGAGCCTCATGTAGAAAGAGAGGGCCGGGTGCAAATACTGTCTCATAGCAAAGCACAGGGTGGCAAGGGGTGGCTGTGCATGAAAGGTGCAAGGGCATGCCCCCCTGCCAGGGCTGCTGTTTGTGGTTGGCTGTCCCAGCCCTGTCCCAGCAATAGGCTCCCACTGGGCCATGTTGGTTGGAATGAGCTGGGCCAAGCTGCCGCTGCAAGCTTCCACCATCCTCCCTCAACCACGTGGCCCTGCAAGCTGACCCCCTGGTAAGTCGGCAGGTCATTACTTTCAAAAGTCAAACCTCTCTTTGTAAGATATAAGAAGTGGGAAAAGGTTGGATTCTTTATAATCCAGGCAGAGGGTGGGAGGGGTATTGCAAATCAGAATGTCAGGAAACCAGTTATACTTGTTGTAATTAGCTTGATAGAGCCTGGGTGCAAAGTGCAGAAAATTAACATTTGTGCTGCAAGAAAAATCCTATATCCCACTTCAGCCTGGGGGTAGGTGGGTGGGTTCCATTGTTCCAAACATGCAAATAAATTTGAATCTTGCACTTCTACTACAGACCACCGTGGCTTCTCACCTGAAACTATCATTTGATAATATACTTGACATAGACATCTGAGGTAAAACTGGACAATTTCAGTATTTTGGAATCAAGTTTTACAAATCAATTTACAGCTCATTCCTAAGCCCCAGACACCAGCACATCTCAGATACCAGTATGGTAGTTAGCCAGTATCCCATGGTCTCTCAGTACAATTCCTAGGAACGGAGAGTGCAGCAATTGCACTGGAGTCCATAATAAAACCATCCACACCCACCCATCATGGAGTGGCATGCCAAATGAAAAGAGAGAAGGGATTTTGAACTCTAACAATAACATCCCCAGTGGGTGGCACGTGGGCTAAGTGGGCTTATCATGCTAAGTCTGACTGCTCCCCCCAAGGCCACTCATTTCTGGCACAAAAATATACAGAGCTGTGCAGCTGCCTGGCTCACACCACTGGGTTTTGTGTCTGAATGGGGCTAAATTATTGCCCTAAGAAGTTTATTGACTGGATTTAGGATTGTGCTGTTAGTTACTCTGAAGGACAAGGAAAAACTAAAAAGCAATTTTTATGAATGTTTTTGGAGGGATAACTTTAGTGATATACTTTAGTATATCATAAATCCCACCCCTCTCTACAAAGTTATTTGCATCATTCCAACCTCTATAAAGATAATAATTCCAGTGTTCTTGTTTTTACTTCATTTATGGGCCAAGCTACAAGTGACAAATGACACTTGAATGGCAAGTGTATTTCTCCCTGTTCACTTGTCCTCCACTGAATCCACTTGCCAGGCAAGTGTCTTTCGTCATGTGTAGCTTGGCCCTATACCTCACCTTTCTCCTTACTGGGTACCCAAAGTGGCTAACATTATTCTTCCCTCCTCCATTTTATTCTCACAACAATCCTGTGAGGTAGTAAGTCTGAGAGTGTATAAGAGGCCCAAGGTCACGCAGAGAGGGGATTCGAATTGGGTCTCCCAGATTCTAGTCCATCACTCTAGCCACTACACTATGCTGACAGCCTAGCAACTCACAGGCCCTATTAACTTTATGCTTTCCCAACCTCTTGGTATTTCAGGACTTTGCAGCACTCACAGATCAATATGGCATGGATATAACAGGAAAAAAGAACTGAGAATATAACAGAAACAAACAGCCACACTTGAAGGATATTGAATTATGCATATCAATCTTACAGAAAGTGTCAAGAATTTCTGTGGGCAGACAAAAAATGGACGAATCCCAGCACAACTGCTGCTTTGACTTGCAGTTGAGTGGCACTAGAGAACTTACAGGAGAAACATAACATTTACCAAGCGATTGCAGAGGGGAGGGCACTAAAAATCTATGCTTTCTTCCATTGCTTACCATTCTTTTTTTTTTCAAGTTACAAACGAAAATAAAATATATTTTAAAAGAGTACTTATAAATGTGCACAAAATGGCAGATTACATGCGTATGCTAAAAATTGCTAAAACGTTCTCAATACACAGATGTTGCTACAGTTCAATGACCAGCACAAAGACAGACCATGGTACAGTTCAATGAACAACACTAAGACCGACCAGACATGTTTTGACCCTAAAGCCTTCCTCCATAAAGAATACAGCCAGCCTCAAATTATTATTGACAATGAGAGCAGGGCTCAATCCCTAGTGTGACTAGTTAATACCCTCGGAAATTTGATCTGGGAAAGAATTTTCTCTGCCTTAGATGCTGGAGACCTGCTGCCAGGCAGGGTAGACAATGGTTGAAGCTGCCAGATGGCAGCTTCATGTATTCTTCAGTGAAGGTGGTGTTAGAAGCGTCATGTTTGGAATTACCAATAATTTTTTTTGCCAACCTTTGGACAGATTCAGGAAGACATGTGGATCAATCATATATGAAAAAGTCACTGTGTATAAACAGGCAGTTCTTCCCAACTTCTTGTGTCCCTTATAAAGCAGGAGGGGGATCCTGTAGAGACAGTATGAAACATTCCAGTGGTGGAGCCTGCTTCTTCGGGCAATGTAACAAAACCCTAATGTTCCATATGGCTCAAGAGTGCTACCTAGAATGTCTGGATTCTGGAACCCCTTGAGCTTACATGACAATAATGCTTTATTCTCCATTCCACATTAGGGCTACCTGGCCAACTTAATTCTTTTTTGACAAAGGCCAACTGGTTTGAGCCAGATTCCCTTTTTGTCATGTTAGCATTGCTTACCATTCTAAGGTTATGTTGTTTACATCTACTATGGGCCAATGGCTTCCACTAGACATTTTTATATGTCTTATGGCTGAAGTGGATGGGCAGAGATAACACAAAGGAGTGCAACAAGAATATAGAGAAAGATGACAGGAAAGAAGTTCCAGAGAAGCGAGACAAAACTTCTGCTACTCCAGAATATGATAGCTACAAAGTGTGTAATGCAAGAAAGGGCTTCATAGAAATAATCCTACAAAACACTAAGAAAATAAAACAGTCCTTTGATTCTCCAACTACATGCACAAAAACACATGAAGAAGATAGACAAGGATATAGCATCGCAACAGCAGATAATTCATACCTTATTAATTAGATGGTAAGTGCTATGGATTAAAGTAAAGATAGCACATAACCCTTCATCTTGTCCACAGGGATGACTTGGACTTTGCTTCTTCAGCCCCAGCCCCAATCACATTACAAAGCTCATTTGAATCAGAGTGAAGTTCTAAAAGGAATTTGTGTTATGTTATCTGAGTCTACTGTTCAATAGAGGGAAAAATAAATGACTCCCCAGGGCATTACCAATCCCTGTGGCATATTTAATAGGACGTTTTGCATCCAAACCTATGATGGGGAAAGTATTCATTAATCACTTCCAAGGCCAAGAGCAGCATGTAGCATACTGAGAATCACAGCTGGACAGTCAATTCTTACTGATAGGATTATGGTGATACCTTCGAAGAAAACACACCTGTGAAACAACCCTAAATGAATGCCTTCACTAGTGATCCACTAAGACTGTTTCTACTTTAAGAAACTACTCTTGTTTTCTTGTCTCAAAAACTAATAATAATTAAGTAATTGAGAGATAAAAATCAGAGCATTACATGAGACATGTTATTACTAATTATTATAAAAGTTTAAAATTACAAAGTGCTCTCTTCAGGTGCTAATTTTAATACTTGAACGAAATTAATAAGACTTTCGATAAAACAGCAGGATGTCCTTAGATTACACAAGTAATCAGCAAGAAAATTTATTGTGGTTTCATGAAGCATGAAATGTTTGTGTAATGTATGCCAAAGTGGTACTTTATTCTCTGCAGTGAACAATTCTACGTCCTCATAATAGAAAAATATTTAATAGTTTGAAAACTCTCGAGGCGTAGTTTTTAAAAGTTGCTCAAGTGCAGTTAATGCGACTCAACGAATGCTCAAAAAGGGCCGCCTCATTTAAAAGTACTTTAGGGCCCCATTGATTAAAATAATTATATAAGGTTAAACTAAAAACCTGAAGACAATGAGAAAGTAAAGTTGATGCCTAGAGAGTTGAAAATTTCGAGGAATAACATTTGCAGATGGGACTTCGAATGGTAGACTAATTTGAAATCCAAAAATCTTCTTCATTAAGAGAAATTCCCAAAGCTGCATCCAGGCAAGTGGTAAATTTAACTTCTAGAAGTAAAATATATTAAATGATATCTTCCATTTCATGCATATGTACCCACTCATACTCCTTAAGGATTTGTTTCCTTTTAAGTTTTAATGGAATTAGAAGCACAGTTGTTTTAATAACATATTTAGTGTGTTTATATATTTTAAAGAGCAGAGTCCAATCTTTTCATCATCACTAGAAAATTATGGGAAACTTTAGAGAAATTAATCATCAGATCATTCAGTTTTGAAAAGAAGATCTGAGCTAAATTAACAGATTCAAAATTTAACTTCCAAAAATTGCTAAAAAGCTAGTTGCTTTTTGGCATAAAAGCCATCAATGTTGTGATATTTTTGCACAGAAATAACCAAAATTGCCATTATTCATGTGTTGTGAAAATCAGCTCACATTTACTCATTTTCAATCGTTCATCCTCAACATTTTTGGTGTGTGTAATTAACTTTGATGTGTTTGGCTTAAGTAAGTGCTCTAAATAGGTCAGTGGACTGGCAGATCAACTGGCTCACATATGGAGCAAGATGAGACTTCAGGTGGGCTATGAATAAACCAGCCAAAGGACTGATGAGTCAATTCTCAGTTTTCTCTCCCAGCTTCAAAATTATCACAACTAAAGCCTGGCAACATATGTGACACAAAGATTCAGAAGAGTTAGCCATGTTAGTCTGTAGTCACAAACTAGTAAAGAGTCCAGTAGCACCTTTAAGACTAACCAACTTTATTGTAGCATAAGCTTTTGAGAACCACAGTTCTGATGAAGAGAATTCGGCACACCCAGCTGCAGCAAAGCTGCTTAAGCTGGGTGCCGTTTATTGCTGCCTTGCCTGGAGGGAGGGGCAGACTCCCTTCCCGGGCATACGGGTCTTTTGGGCTGGGGGCGGAGCCAACGCCTACAGGCGGCTCCGTTTCCCCAGCCAGCAGTCGCCTTCTGCTTCGGTGAGAGAAGGAGCCTTTTCCCCTCTCTCCGAAGTGGAAGGTGGACCCGGGAGCGGCGAGGGACACTGAACGGCGGCGGCTTTAGCGGCGACGTGTCGGTGCCGTGCATCTGGGCTGCAGCACGTGTGCAGCGGCGCCTCCGCAGCTGTAGCAGGGCCCTGCCTCGGCAGCTAGCCTGCGGCGGCGCGGCGGCGCGGCTTCGGCCTGGGCAGCGAGTTGGTGGGGGGGAGCGAGCCTATTCGGGGCGCTCCCTGCCTAACTTTTCTTTTTGCCGCCGGGGCTTTAGCGGCGGCAGCGGGGGGGGGGGGTCGGAGCAAGCGGCGGGGGAAGTGGGGCGCGGCTTTTGCAGCGCGGCTTCTCTTTCTGCCGTGGCAGTGCGGCCCCCTTTAGCAGTCTGGGGGAGTGGGTGCTCTCTTCTTGGAGCCGCGGCAGGGGGCTTGTGCTGCAAAGGGAGCATTGGCGGGCTGGGCCCAGTTGGTTGGCTTTGCCCCGCGTTTGGTCAGCGCCCCCTCCCTTCATATTCTCCCCTATTCACATTACCTTGAGGTGGGGGTTTTGGCTTTGCCTGTGCCTGGTTTTCCGGGGTTGGGGGCCTTCCCTGTGTATTGTGTGGGCCGCAAGGGGTATTATTTTCCCTGTGGGCTGGGCCTAGTGGCTTTTGGCTTACTTATCTGTTTGGCTTCTGTGCTCTGCTGCACTGGGCCTGCCTTAATTCTCCTATTGGCGGCCATCTTGTGTGTAAGGGTGTTCGGCGGCCATTTTGTTGTTTTACAGCATGCCTCCCAAAAAGGGCTGTGGCACTTCTAAGGGCAAACAGCCAGCCAAGCGTCCCGCAAAGAGGCCTCCTCCTGCCCCACTGTCCTCTTCGGACGACGAGAATGGGGGACTCAGCAGGCAGGAGCTGCTGGACAGGCTAGCTGCTTTGGAACAAGCCCGTGCCAGCTCTCAGCCTGGGGGCTCTGGGGTTCGGGCGCGCCGACCCTCTAAAAAGGTTTCTGATGCTGTATTTCAGAGGGACATCTTGAAGCGTATTTCTGCTTTGGAGGAGGCAGCAGCATCTGAGCGTGGTGAACCTGGCACTAACCAAGGGGTGGCCATGCCGCCTGAAGAAGTGCAAGGGGCTGACGCCGAGCAGGAGTCCATTGGGGACTGTGGACAGGTGGCCATAGCAGTGGAGCCGGCGGTGCAGGAGGGTAAGTCTGTTCCGCCTTCCCAGGCATGCACCTGGCCTTGGGGGCCCTGGGGTCAGTCTACTGCCTCCGCGCCCCCTGGCTGCACTTCACCAGTTACACAACATTTTGTCCCCGCTTGGCCCCCGGCGGTTCCTGCAACCTGGCACAGTGGGGCTGGGACTTCTTATGGCCAACAGCAGGCACCTGGCGCTTCTACATCCTCTGCACCCCAGACTGGGGGCTTGCCATATGGCTATGGATGTCAGTGGGGTTCCCCCCCCTGTTGGCAATTGCCTTATGGGATGGTGCCGTACAGAGCGTTACCATTCGGGGATACGGCATTACCCCTCGGTGACCACTTAACTCAAGCCACCAGGGAGAAGATATTAAAGGGGGAGTATGTGGATGTCTTTACCCTTCTCTTCAGGGAACTGGAGAAGAAGGATAAAGATGATCTGGATGAGAGAGATAAAGAAAAGATTAAGCGCCGAAAGGTGGACCGGAATTGGTCAAATTGGTTACCGGGGTTCTTGATTTATGCTGGGGTATTGGCCAGAGCGCAGCCTTGGAGGGCCGTGTCTCTTTTTCAATATATAGACATCATTTACAAGGGATACACCGGATTTGTGGGGGTGGCCTGGCTCCAATATGATGAGGAGTTCAGGATGCGTGCCGCTATGAATCCTGGCCTGCCGTGGGACCAGGTGCACCAGCAGCTTTGGTTGCAGGTCATGTCCCCGGCCAAACCTAATTCTGGGGATAGGTCCGACAGTGGCCATCTTATTCAGCGTTCCCAACCGGCTTCTGGTTCCCGCGCCCCCGCGGGGCAGCAGGTTCAGCCCCGGCTGCTCTGTTGGGATTTCACATCCAAGGGGCAGTGCAATCGGAAGGCTTGTAAGTACAGACATGAATGTCCTTCCTGCAGTGGCCCCCACCCATACTCAGCATGCCCTAAGTCTAGGCAAGGGAGTGGGGGAAAGCGCTTTGGGGGGGGGTAGCAATCAGCAAGGACCTGGTAAAGGGACCCAGCCCGGTAAGGCTGAAGGTCCTTAGGCACCTGTTGCGTTTGTACCCCCGGCGCGGAGATGCTGTGTATCTGCTTGCCGGGTTTGAGTTTGGTTTTCGTATTCCTTTTCAGGGCCAAAGGGAACCTTTCATGTCAGCCAACCTTCGGTCAGTGGCTGGCATGGAAGGTGTGGTACGGGCCAAGATTGTGAAGGAGTGCACGGAGGGCCGGGTTCTCGGCCCTTTTGACACCCCTCCTGTTCCTTGTTTGAGGGTTTCTCCGTTGGGGGTGGTGCCTAAAAAGGCGGCTGGTGAATTCCGCCTTATATACCACTTGTCTTTCCCCAAGGGCGGTTCGGTGAATGACGCCATCCCGGAGCATCTTTGTTCTGTCCGTTATACATCCTTTGACCAGGCGGTCAAAGTGGTGCGGAGGTGTGGTGTAGGCGCAGAACTGGCGAAATGTGACATCAAGTCAGCCTTTCGCCTCCTACCTGTTCACCCCGGGGATTTTGATCTGCTTGGGTTTTCGTTTGAGGGCAAATTTTATATGGATAGGGCCCTACCCATGGGTTGCTCCATATCGTGTGCGGCATTTGAGCGCTTCAGTTCCTTTTTGGAATGGGAGTTGCGGCGCCGCATGGCTTGCCCTGATACCTGTCATTACCTTGATGATTTTTTGTTTTGTGGGCCAGCTGGTACCGGGCAATGTGCCAGGCTATTGGCTGGCTTTGTGGGGCTTGCCGAGGAACTTGGGGTTCCTTTGGCACATGAGAAGACTGAGGGCCCCTCCACTGTTTTAACTTTTCTAGGCATTGAGCTGGATACAGTCCAGCAGGCTTTCCGGCTCCCTGCTGATAAGGTTGCGGACCTCAAGAATAGAGTGGAAGAATTTAAGGGCAGGAGTAAGGTTACCCTCCTGGAATTGCAGCAATTGGTGGGGCACCTGAATTTTGCCTGCAAGGCAATTGCTCCGGGCAGGGCGTTTTTGAGGCGCCTTTGTGATGCCATGGGGAAATTGCAGTTTCCTCATCACAGGTTGCGTCTGAGCAAGGGTATTCAGAGTGATCTTCGGGTCTGGCAGGAATTTTTGCGGTCATTCAATGGTGTTACGTTTTGGAGAGAGGACTTGTTGCTTGAAGCTGAGCTTCAGGTTACCTCTGATGCCTCTGGCTCCTTGGGATTTGGGGTTTATTTCAGGGGCCATTGGTGTGCTGAACGCTGGCCCGCAGATTGGGCGCAGTGGGGGCTGTCTAAAGACTTGACATTTTTGGAATTTTTTCCTTTGCTGGTGGCAGTGTGGCTTTGGGGACAGGAGTTGGCTAATAGCACGGTACACTTCTGGTGTGATAACCTAGCGGTGGTGCACGTGGTCAACTCCTTGTCCTCGAAATCACCTAGGGTGATGAGGCTGGTGCGGGCCTTTACCCTTAAGTGCTTGCGGATGAATATATTGTTTAGGGCCAGACACGTTCCTGGAAGGAGTAATGGGGTGGCAGACGCTTTGTCTCGCCAACAGATGGAACGGTTTTGGCACCTGGCCCCAGAAGCCGATCGTCGGCCAGCGCGGATGCCCATGGAGCTGTGGCAGCTTGGGAGGCAGAAGCGAGCCGGGCAATCAAGTTAGCCTTAGCCCCCAGCACACGGAAAGCTTATGACCGGGCGATCAGGCAGTTTACTGAGTTTAGGAGGACGGTAGGACTTCAGGAGCTTTGGCCTGTCCCTGCCGAGCACCTGATTCAATTCTGCGTGGTGCGACATGGGCATGGCCTTTCTGTCAAGTCTCTAAGGGGCCAGCTAGCTGCTCTTGCCTTCTTCAGCAAGGCACGTGGCCTGCGCGAAGACACTGGGGATTTTCGGATACGTAAGATGTTAGAGGGTTGGTCCAGGGAAGCTGGGCCCTCTAGGGACCAGAGGCAGCCCATTTCTCCATCGGTGCTTAAGGGGCTGGGAGCAACATGGGCTGAGGTTTGCTCTTCGCGCTTTGAGCAGCGGCTCTTTCACGCAACTTCTTTGGTTGCCTTTTTTGGGGCCTTGCGGGTTAGTGAATTGGTGGTTCATTCCCGCAGGGATGCCTCCGACAGGGCTTTGCTAGCTCGGGATATTTCCTTTGTAGGTGACAAGGTATCCATTCGGATCCGCAGGTCTAAAACGGACCAGGAACAGCGGGGGGCCACCCTGCTCTTGGGGCCTTGCACAGACCAAGAGCTGTGCCTGGTCCAGGCTTTGCGGGACTATGTGAGAGTCCGTGGGGAGGCTCAGGGGGTTTTGTTCCGCCACAAGGATGGGGCACCTTTGACCCGTTTTCAGTTTTGGGCAGTTACGGAGAAGGCCCTTGGGAAGCTGGGACTGGTAGGGGTTAAGTTTGGTACCCATTCTTTTCGGATTGGGGCCGCCTCTACGGCTGCTGCTATGGGGTATACCCAGCGGGCCATACAGAGGGTGGGCAGGTGGCGGTCGAGCGCGTTTCGCTCCTATGTCCGCCCTCTGCCACACTATTGATTGCTTACACTAACTGCTCTTTCCTAGGTGCGGCGTCAGTCCTGGGGAAGCGCAGTATCCTGATTTGCGGTCACAGCATGGTGTTCTGGGCTGCCCATCAAGCCAGGAGAACACCGATCGGATCCCAGTTGGGGCTGAGTGCTGTGGCCACGGTTGAATGGCTGGGTCGGCGGGGCCTGCGTTGGCCTGGTTTGTTACCACTCTTGTTTAGGGGGCGGACTGGTCCGCCCCCGCATATTCTGGTCATTCACCTCGGGGGAAATGACCTTGGGTTGATACAGGGAAAGGCCCTGTCTCTGCAGGCAACTGATGACCTTCGTGAAATAAGCCGCCGGTGGCCGGGAGTGCTTATTTTCTGGTCCGAGATACTGCAACGCCGGGTGTGGCGGGAGGCCTTGGACCCACGGGCCGTCGAGCGGGCCCGCCGTAAGGCCAACAGAGCTATGAAGAAACCCTTGGGGGAAGGCTTGGGGATTTACTTGCCGCACCCTAGGATAAGGGCCGAACTTGCCCACCTTTACAGGAAGGATGGTGTACACTTGTCACCAGAGGGCAACGATATCTTCCTTGATGATTTTCGGCAAGGGCTGAGGTTGGCCTTGAGCCACCTGTGGGGCGCCAGGGCCTAAGCAGAGGCTTGGCCCTTGCGTTGGCAGGAGATTCTCGGGAATAGGGAGCGGGCCGGTGAGCACCCAGTGGCATTTCCCCATGTGGGAACAGGGTCTGCCATCAGTGCGGTATGCTTGTGACGGCTACCACAGCACTGGCAGACGCCTGCGGGGATCCCCAGGGGCAAGCCCTTCCCTCATGCTGTACGGCTGGGGCGTTAGGAGCTTGCGGGGGGGATCCATTCGCCTGGCTGGCCGGGTTGCAGTCATTCTATGGATGGCCTACACCCGGGGCTTTGGGGCTCGCCCACACAGGTCAAGGCGGAGGTCCAGGGTTGACCCCGTGGCTTGACCTGTACCGCTTAGTTGGCCCTTGCCTTAGTTATGGTTATATTTATTGTTATATTAATAAACGGCCCTTTTCCTCCAAGCCTGTGTCTGTCTCTTCATTCCGGCTAAGGTAGCAATTGAGGTTCTTTTTTTTTTTGAAAAAAATTTTATTGGGTTAGAATCCATTATTTTTACATTACATTCAATTATCCCCAATTTTTCATTTCTAACCCCCTCCCTTTCCCCCCCTTTTATTGACTTCCAACAGCTTTCCAACCCCTTGTCCCTTTTCCCTTACTTCTATTTGATTCCTCTATCTAAAACAAATATATATTCTCCTTTATTCTAAGCAGTACATCCTTAACTATCTTTAATATTCTATACCCAAACTGTAAGTCCTTATTTCCATCTTGGATAAACAATTTATCCCAGTTTCTATAATTCAAATATTTCTATAACCCATAAACCATGTAAATCATACATTCATTTAAGTCAAACAATTTAACTTATACTCCATATATTGCTGTCTTCTTATAATAATTCAATATAATTCAATATAACTCTCAATCAATTTGACTCATCTTTATCCTTAGACATTCAGTTTGGTACATTATACAGATCTTACCAAAGAAAGAAAATATTATTGGTTACTCAATCCTTATATTTAATCCTTATAGTTAATTATTTTCTATCAATGTTCTATTTGTTAGCCTTCATATATCTATATATATATCCATCTATTAATCTAACTGCTTATAGATTCGCTTTTTTCTCTTCTCCCCCCCGGTAAAGTCACCCTCCTCTGCACTTTATTATACATCAGTAGTTCTCAAACTGCCACAGTTTTCCTCCCACCTCCCATTTCTTCTCCAAATATTGTTTCAGCTTCTCCCAATCTGTGTTAAACTGCCCTGAGTCCAGATTTCTCAGTTTTCTTGTCATCTTGTCCATTTCAGCCATATACAGCAATTTGTAAGTCCAATCTTCAATAGTTGGCACTTCTTGTACTTTCCATTTTTGCGCATACAAAAGTCTAGCCGCTGCCGTCATATAAAATATCAATGTCCTATGATGGGCTGGAATTCCCTCCATTCCCAAGTTTAGTAGCAGGAGTTCTGGGTTCTTATTAATTTGAAATTGTAAAATTTCACTCATTTCCCTTATTATTTCCCCCCAGTACTGCCTAGCTACCTCACCCGACCACCACATATGATAGAGGGAGCCCTCATGCTTCCTACATTTCCAGCATTTATTAGAAATATTCAAATTCCCTAGCGCAATCTTCTTTGGTGTCATGTACCAACGATAAATCATTTTGTAAATGTTCTCTTTAATGCTAGTACATGTCGTTGTCTTCATTGTAGTCTTCCACAAGTATTCCCATGCCTCTATTGTTATTTCTTTGTTAAAATTTATAGCCCATTTCACCATTTGTGTTTTAACTGTCTCATCCTCAGTATACCATTTCAACAGTACTTGGTATACCTTAGATATTCTTTTCTTATCTTCTTTAAGAAGGGTCTGCTCTAGTTCCGAATTCTCTATTCGTATACCTCCCTTTACAGAGTCCGAATTGTATAAGTCTCTGATCTGTCTATACTGGAACCAGTCATAATGAGGTGATAGTTCCTCTTGCGTCTTTATTCTAAGTTTAGATAGTCCAATTCTAGTTATTTCTTTATAAGTTAAACATTGTTGTTCATTATCAACAGCTCTCGGGTCTATCACCTCATATGGAACTACCCACAAAGGAGTTCCTTCTTGTAGATAAATTCTGTACTTCTTCCAGATTGTATATAGACTTCTCCGTATAAAATGATGCAGGAACATCGAGTTGACCTTTACTTTATCGTGCCATAGGTATGCGTGCCATCCAAATATTTTTTTGTATCCCTCTAGGGCTAATAATTTCTTGTTCTTTAATGTCATCCACTCTTTCAGCCACACTAGGCAGATTGCATCGTGATAGAGTCTCAGATTGGGCAGTTGCATTCCGCCTCTTTCTTTTGCATCTTGTAAAACTTTCATTTTCACTCGAGGCTTCTTGCCTGCCCATACAAAATCTGATAATTTCCTCTGCCATTTTTCAAATTGTTTAGAGTCTCTGATGATTGGTATTGTCTGTAGCAAAAACATTACTCTTGGTAACACATTCATCTTAACTGCTGCAATCCTACCCAACCATGACAGATTCAACCTATTCCATTTAATCAAGTCTCTCTCTATCTGAATCCATAGTTTTTCATAATTGTTTTTAAATAAGTCTATGTTCTTTGCAGTCAGTTCAATTCCCAGATATTTCACCTTGCTTGTTACTTCACAGTCCGTTATTTCCATTAACAATTGTTGTTTCTGCTTAGTCATGTTTTTACATAGTATCTTTGATTTCTTTTTGTTAATATAGAAACCTGCCAAGTCTCCAAACTCCTTAATCTTATCAATCACTTTTGGCATGTTCTCCAGTGGGTCCTCTACAATTAACATTATATCATCAGCAAATGCTCTGACCTTATATGAATAGTCCTTGATTTTTATTCCTCGAATTTCCTCGTCTTGTCGTATTTGTATCATCAGGATCTCCAATACTAAAATGAACAACAGTGGAGACAACGGGCAACCTTGTCTTGTTCCTTTACTAATAATCAATTTCTTGGTCAATTCATCATTCACCACAATTGCTGCAGTCTGGTCTCTGTAAATTCCCTTAATTGCTCTGATGAATCTTTCTCCCAGTTGTAGCTTTTCCATAGTGGCAAACATAAAATCCCAATTTAAATTGTCAAACGCCTTTTCAGCATCAACAAAGAAGAAACCAACCTCTTTGTCACAACGCTTATCATAATATTCAATAGCATTAATCACTGTCCTTAAATTGTCTCTGATTTGTCTGTCTGGCAAAAAACCTGCTTGTTCCTCCTCTATGATTTCCGAGAGCCACCCCTTCAGTCTCTCCGCCAGTATCTTCGCAAAGATTTTATAGTTATTATTAAGTAACGATATCGGTCTGTAATTTTTCACATTAGTCAAGTCTTGGCCCTCTTTTGGGATCAATGATATGTTCGCTTCACTCCAGGTGTCTGGAATCCTTTGATCCCTTAAAACTCCATTGATCACCTCTTTTAGGAATGGTGCCAGTTCATTGGCCATTGTCTTATAAAATTTAGCCGTCAGTCCATCTGGCCCTGGCGCCTTTCCTAGATTTGCAGATTGTATTGCCTTGCTTATTTCCTCGTCCGTTACTTCACTGTTCAATTTATTTCTCCAAGCTTCCGGGATTTCTGGAAGTTTCGTTTTCTCCAAATATGACGCTATTGATTCTTTATTTACTTCTTTCTTATTGTACAACTTAGCGTAGAATTTATAAAAGGCTCTACTGATGGTAGTCTGTTCCAAATACGTTTTGTTGTCTTCACAAATTTTGTTTATTATTTTCTTCTCCCTTCTCTTCTTCAATTGCCATGCCAGGTACTTCCCAGGTTTATTTGCACCTTCAAATGCTTTCTGATTCAGTCTTTTAAGGTTCCACTCCAATTCTTTATTACTCATTGCTGTTAACTGTTCTTGAAGTATTTTAATTTCCTGATATAATTTCTTTTTCCCTGGTCTCTTTTTTAGCTGTATTTCTTTGGCTTTTATTTTCTCCTCAATCTCTTGTCTTTTTTCCTCTTTTTTCTTTCTTGCTCTACCATTTAAGTCCATTAGTATGCCCCTTATAACCGCCTTATAAGCATCCCAAACTTTGTCAGTTGGTACTTCTTTGTTCACATTATACTGTATGAAGAACTTTGTCTCTCTTCTCAATATCTCCATGTTCTCGCCTTCTTGTAGCAAGTCCTCATTTATTCTCCATGCTTTCCTTTTTCTCCTTTTCCCTAATTTCCACATAATTGGGTTGTGATCTGAGCCTATCATCGGCATTATTTCTACCTCCTTAGTCCATAACGCTAAGTCTTTTGAGGCCCAGATCATGTCAATTCTTGATAATGTAGAGTGCCTTGCAGAATAAAAAGTAAACTGTCTGCTTTTGGGATATTCTCTCCTCCATACATCTTCGAGAGTCTCTTGTTGAATCAACTCAAAAAAAAGCTTTGGTAATAATCCTCTTTTCTTTTGTGCCGTTATTGTCTTTTTATCTAATTCCAAGTCTGTCACTCCATTGAAGTCTCCAGCAAGAATTATCTGATCATATGAAAGATCGTCTAAGTGCTTCCTCAAATCCTCAAAGAAGCTTTCTTTTGCACCGTTAGGCGCATAAACTCCGACTACCAACACTCTCTTTAAATTCCAAATACATTCCACTGCTACAAATCTGGCTTCCACATCTTTCATTACAAATTTTGGCTGTAGCTCCTCTTTTACATACAACACCACTCCTCTTTTTTTTTTGCTTGAGGCCGCTACAAATTCCTTGCCCAATTTTCCCAATTTTAAATATTTTACATCCTGCTTTCGAATATGAGTCTCTTGCAAGCAAACAATGTCACATTTTTGTTTTAATAGCCAGTGGAAGATATTTTTCCTCTTATTCGGTGAGTTTAGTCCATTTACATTCCAAGATAATACTTTACACTCCATACTCATAATCTTGTTGGTAAGTCTTTTTCATTGTCCCTTATAAATCGCTCCATCTCCCGCTCAGATCTAATGCGCTTTTTGGCACCTCCAAATTCAAAGGACAAACCTTCTGGAAGCTCCCATCTGTACCTGATTTTCATGTCTTTCAACATCTGGATTAGCGCTTTGTATTTTTTCCGATCTAGTAACACTGATCTGGGTAATTCCTTCATTATGATAATTGTCTTGCCAACGATCTCCAATGGATCTTGAAACTGTTTAGTCACAATCTTCTCTTTCATGTTTCGTGTTGTAAATTGCACAATCACATCTCTTGGTACTTTCCTCTGGGTTGCAATTCTCGAATTCACGCGATATGCCACGTCGAGGATAGCCACAACTTCCTCCTCCTCCTTCCCCAGGTATTCAGCTAACACCTCAGTCATCTGTTCTTGCGCTGTCTTTCCTTCTATCTCCGGCAAACCGCGAAATCTGAGCTGCTTTTCCATGTGTTTACTTTCCGCAACCGCCATCCTTCCCCTCATCAGTCTCATCTCCATTTGTTGCGTGTCTGCTAAGTTCTCCATCGCTCCTTCTACTGTTTTGACTCTCTGCTGCGTTCCTTGCAATTCATTTTGTATTGTTTCCATACCTTTCTTCACTTCTGACAGCTCCGATTTTACTTCTGACAGCTCCGATTTTACTGTCTGTTTAACCTCCTTGATCAGCTCCAATTTCATGTCTTTAAATTCTTTTATCACCTCTAAAAGTTTTTTATCCAGGTTTTCTATTGCCGATTGCCACTCTTTTTTCGACATCGTGGGGCTTGCTTTAGCTCGCTCCCACGAGTCCGCTCTCTTCCTTAACTCCGTGGCGTTGAGTTTAGTACCTTTTTTATTTCAAATGTCCCGGTCTTCTTGCATAAATTAATTTTTAAAAACTCCAAAATGTCGGGCGTCTTTTCTCTATGGTCTCTCTATGATTTTGTAATCCAAAATGGCCTACTTCCTTTTCCGCTGAAGCCGCGACCCTTCCCCTTTCAAAAATGGCGATTCCCTTCTTCCTGCCCTCCAGCAAGGGCCGCTTCTCTCCAGCCACTCTATTGTTGTTACGCACTTCCTGTCTCCCGTCTTCCCACAGCAGATCTCGCGATGGTGTCTTTTTCTCACAGCTCCATAACCGCAAGTATTCAAAACAATCGTCCAATTGCTTTAATAACTTCTTTAAACTTAGTCTCTTTTCAAATACAACTTTTGCCGAGTCTTCCCCTCCTTTTCATTAATCTGTTGCAGCTTAAGAATCTACTTTTTTTTCGTCTCTGTTTTTGTCAATCTGTCCCGTATCGGAAGATAGTGATCTTTACCTTCTCTTTCACTTTTCTCGGATTGTAATCACTGTTTCGATTTTAGCTTCTCCTCTCCACTTCTTCCCCCAATCGAAGCTTGGGTATGTAGGTCTTATGCCAGCCGAATTGGCCCCAAAACTGCCGCAGAGATTGTAGCCGACCCGTCGCAGGGTGGGACCTCAAGGATCGGGAGGGGACCCGTTGCACAGAGCCCCCCTCATCCGAGATCAACGCGCCCTAGGGTCTTGAGCGTTCTTTGCCTGCTCTCCGCCTGAGAGCAGTCGGCTGCGGGCTATTTTCACCCCGCCGGCCGCTTAAAATGGCAGTCCGGTCAGCTCCGCAACTGGAGCTGCTTCAGACCTCCATGGATCCCAAACCGGAAGTCTCGAGAATTGAGGTTCTTGAAAGCTTATGCTACAATAAAGTTGGTTAGTCTTAAAGGTACTACTGGACTCTTTACTACTATGTGACACAAGGAACAAGATGAGAAATTCAGTCATGGGCTGGAAGACTAAATATATTTTGCATATTGGTGAGCATGTAATGCCACACCACATATATTTTTTACTTGGTGGTAGAAAGTCATAGTTGTGTTACGGTGACCCCTACTGGGGTTTCAAAGGCAAGAGACTAACAGAGAGGGGTTGCTATTGCCTATCCCTGCAGTCCCAATCTTCTTTGAAGGTCTCCCATTCAATTACTAACCAAGGCTGACCCTGCTTAGCTTCCAAGATGTACTGACATCAGGCTTGCTTGGACTACCCCAGCCAGGGAAGAAAGGAGCGGCTTACCCAAGGCCACCTGCTGAACTCATGGCAGTAGTGGGAGTTGAACCAGCAGTGCTGATTCACAGCCCAACCACTTAACCACTACCACAGTAGCTCTGACGTTTACTTAATAGTAAAAGCACTTTATTAAAATTGCATTATTGTTATTATCTATAAGGTTTCTGTAGACCATTCGGTCCTTGTTTGGCAACACTTTATTAACTAAGGGCTACTTAGACTAATGAGAAATTCTTAGAATTTCTTAGAAGGAGGGTTTCTCCTTCAAGCCGCTTCCCGCCCCGAAGATCTCTGGCATTGATTGTGTGGGCCTGGTGTGGAATGCCGAGGAGAGTTTGGCTGTCTGCTTGGTGTACCGACCGCCCAGCGCACCAGCAGACGCCTTACCGCGCCTGCTAGAGGTGGTTGCTGGGTGGGCCTTGGAGTACCCCAGGTTGATGGTGCTGGGGGATTTCAATGCCCATGTAGATGATGCCACCTCGATACAGGCCACGGACCTGGTGTCAGCCATGGCAACACTGGGACTCTCCCAATTTGTATCGGCACCCACACATGAAGCAGGCCACACGCTAGATCTGATCTTCGGGATGGAATTGGATGTGGTTCTGGATAAAGTAGAGTTGGTGCCATGGTCAGACCACGCGGTTGTGAAGGCCCGGCTGGGCGTGCCACCCCCCTCCTGCAAGGGCGGTGAGCAAATTTATGCTCGCCCGCGGAGACTGATGGACCCAATTGGGTTCCAGAATGCTCTGCGGGAACCAATGCTCCACGGTGGTTCATTAGATGAGCTAGTGGAGGGCTGGCAAGTCCGGCTCTCTGAGGCCATTGATGAAATCGCCCCCCGTCGTCCTCTTCGCTGCCGGAATCGCCGGGCTCCTTGGTATACAGAGGAGCTGCGGCAACAGAAACGGGAGCTAAGACGACTTGAGCGCGTGTGGCGGCGATCTCGTGACGAGGAAGCAAGAACATCTTATAGGCTGTTTATGAAGTCCTATGAGATGGCGGTGAAAGCTGTGAAGAAAGAGTATTATGCAGCTTCCATCGCATCAGCTAGCTCTCGCCCAGCTAAATTATTTAATGTGGTCCGTTCATTGGTCTCCCAATCAGGTGGAGACCATCAAAAGTTGAATTTGGAGATAAGCTGTGAGGCTTTTGCGAGCTTTTTTACTGATAAGATCTTGCTTCTCCGCCGCGACTTACCAGCCACAGTTGATACAGTAAATGAACTAGAGGCCCCTTGGCCGTCTTCGGGACCCATATTAGATCATTTCAGCCCTCTTTTCGGGGAAGAGGTGGACAGGATTCTGCAGGTGGTATGGCCTACCACGTGCCCCTTGGACCCGTGCCCGTCATGGCTGGTGAAAGCCAGTGTTGACGGGCTTCGGAATTCCTTGGAGGCGATTATAAACCTGTCCTTGAGCTCTGGGGTTTTTCCCAAGGCGCTGAAGGAAGCTGTGGTACGGCCTCTTCTGAAGAAATCATCATTAGATCCTGCTGACCTGCTCAATTACCGACCAGTTTCCAACCTTCCGTTTTTGGGGAAGGTGATTGAGCGGGCGGCAGAGAAGCAACTGCAGAATTTCCTGAAGGAGACCTCAGCCCTAGACCCCTTCCAGTCTGGTTTCCGCCCGGGACATGGGGTCGAGACATTGTTGGTCGCCCTCACAGACGATCTCCGCAGACATCTGGATCAGGGCGGATCAGCACTGCTGATTTTGCTGGATCTGTCAGCAGCGTTTGATACGGTCGATCATGAGCTTTTGACCCACCGCCTTGCCGATGTGGGGATTCAGGGGACAGCACTGCAGTGGCTGGTCTCCTTTCTCCACGATCGGGGACAGAGGGTGGCGCTCGGGGAGAGGGTGTCATCTCGTAGGCCACTGGTTTGTGGTGTGCCACAGGGAGCGATACTCTCTCCATTATTATTTAATATCTATATGCGCCCCCTCGCCCAGCTGGTGCGGAGTTTCGGGCTTGGGTGTCACCAATACGCGGATGACACCCAGCTTTATCTGTTGTTGGACGGGCAGCCTGGATCGGCCCCTGATGCCCTGGAGCGTGCTTTTGAGGCTGTGACTGGTTGGTTGAGACAAAGTCGGCTGAAATTGAATCCCACGAAGACGGAGGTCCTGTATGTGGGTCGTGGGGAGATGGCTTTAGGACCCCAGCTTCCTACACTTGATGGGGCAGCACTTACACTGGCCCCGAGGGTTAGGAGCCTGGGGGTGATTCTGGATTCCTCCTTGAAGATGGAGGACCAGATCACTGCAGTTGCCAGGTCTTCCTTTTATTATCTTCGGCAGGCCAGGCAGCTTGCCCCTTATTTGTCTCCCCGTGACATGACTACAGTGGTCCAAGCAATGGTCACCTCTAGGTTGGATTACTGTAACGCGCTCTACGCTGGGCTTCCCATGGGCCTGATCCGGCGGTTACAGCTGGTACAGAATGCAGCAGCGCGGGTCATTGCTGGAGCACCGGTGTGGGAGCATATTACACCGGTGCTACGCCAGCTGCATTGGCTGCCAGTGGAGTACCGAATCAGGTTCAAGGTTTTGGTGTTAACCTACAAAGCCCTACGCGGACTGGGACCGACGTATCTGAGGGACCGTCTCTCACCATATGAGCCCCGGAGGACTCTCCGCTCTGGAGGAAAACATCTTTTAAGTGTCCCTGGCCCTAGGGAGGCCCGCCTGGCGTCGACCAGGGCCAGGGCCTTTTCAGTCCTGGCCCCGACCTGGTGGAATGCTCTGTCTTGCGAGACAAGGGCCCGGCAAGATTTGCTTGCATTTCGCCGGGCCTGTAAGACAGAGCTATTCCGCCAGGCATATGGCTAACGCCGGGCAGTGCCCGCCCCCCCCCCGTGAAGGGGGGGTTAAACCATCACCCCTATGCAAACACAGAGGCATGTATGAACCACTGGGCAGCATGAATTGTTATATTTAATGTTTTTAAATGTTTTTAAATGTATTATTTAATGTTTTTAAATGTTTTTAAACATGTTTGTATTTGTTATCCGCCCTGAGCCTGCGAAAGCAGGGAGGGCGGAATATAAATATAATAAATTAAATTAAATTAAATTAAATTAAATTAATACTGTACTGAAGATCACAGAGTGTATTTATGACGAATTTATATAATTTGTGGCTGATTTGTCTATTTGTTGCTGTATCCACAAAAAGTGCCAACATTTTCCCTCCATTTTTCACCTATATGCCACCAGAATGCTTTTGCAGAGTTTATAAAACATTGCTAACTGGTATTGTACTCTTGTGAGCTAGCATTCCAATGATGTGTTTATACTATTGCTGAAGTCCCACCTTTCATTTAAAAAAAAAAGTAAGGGTTGGATCTTGCAATTATGCTGTATAAGAACAGCTGTTGTTGATGATGATGATGATGATGGTGATGATAATGTCATCGATGGTTTCAAGGATTGTGGGATGATCTGCCCCCTTCCTTCCACCTTACAGTCATTTCCAATCCTGGGAAAGTTTATTCCTGGGGCTGAGGGATGCGTGTCCTAATAGTTGTTCTAGTCAGAGACAGAAGGGCATGAATGAAGGGGAAAAAATTGTTCCTTTCTCTTCTGTGGGTGGAGCTTCATTTATGCAAGAAGCAAAGAGTAATCTCTTTCCCTTCCTCTCCTACTACAGCCTTATGCTACTTCCCCTCCTACTACAGACTTATGCATGTGTTATTGTATGCAACTCCCTTGACCCCAGGAATAAACTCCCCCCAAATAGGAAACAGCTCTAGGGAGGAAGGGAGGGAAAGATCCCAGACACTTAGTGCTTTCTGCTGGCAGTAGTACTCACTTTGTGGTTCACTGAGAGCCACACACGCAATTACTATCAACCAAAGGTATTCCATTTATTTCCAACCCTAGCATGATATGTGCCCCTCATGGGAAGCTCAAAGCTTACTGTTACCCTAAATGGGGGGTTTCCTTATGAGGTGGGGGAATTAAATTACAATGAGGGGGGTAACCAGGATATCTCCACCAATGTATACCAGGATCATTCCCTTAGAGAACCCTCTCAAAGAACCAGGCAGGTGTTCAACAGGAATGGTTTTTATTAAAGGAGAAGTAAAGGCAAACACAGGAAATCACACACAGCATACACACAGAGCTAACTAAGAAAACAGTGAAGATATGGGAAAGCAGTTTTAGGGATAGGTACCAGTCTTGAAGAGGAAGGTTCCATGGAGGCAGCAGCAAAGACAACCAGTGCTTCAAGGAAAGAAGAGAGGAGGGCTTGGACATATCTGAGGTTGCATGCATGGGTTCAGAACACACACACAGTGCTATGGCTGAGGGCAGCCCAGTTATAGTGTAAAACATACCCAGAGGCAAGACTGCATCTTCGTCCCCCAAAACAACAGCTTAATGGCCGTCTCCAGAGGTAGACAATGAGTTGGGAAAGGTATCTGGGAAGAATCACAGGTGAAAATAGTGATTGATGTTCTTCCAATTAGTGGATCTCTCTGAATAGGAAGGTGGATGAAGGAAAGATGGGTGTGGGTGAGATAAACTCAGGTACTCCTGGAAGACCTCCTTTGTCTTAAATCTTTGCACATCTTCAGGGATGTGGGGCCACTAGTCAGTCTTGCCTATGACTCATGTACTAGTAGTTTCCCAACTCCAACCAGGTTGAGAACTGTTCTGTCTAGCCAGGCAGCGTGTCTTGTGCTCAGGGCACATGAGGAAAAGGGGTTCGTGATATTGTGTCATATTCAAAAACAGCGCCAGCTTGAATCCGATGTTTCATAGGAGCTAAATGAAGTAATCATTTACAGCACCATCAGGCTCAATAGTCAAAACCAGCTTCCTAATGGTTTTGACTATTGAGCCTGATAGTGCTGTAAATTATTAACTGTTGAACCTTTTGTACGGTGGAAGTTACTTTTGCCTCTGAAGAGGTAGCTCCTATGAAACATCAGATTCAAGCTGGCGCTGTATGTCGGGCGACGCGGGTCCACTGCTTGGCATCCTGCCTTACCAGCTCCACCTGCAATTAATTAACAAAGAAATATGAACATTTATACTTGTATTATACTTACCTTTATGTATTGATTTGGAAGCCTACCTGTGGGATGTCTTCCTGAATGATACGTTGCTGCACCTTTACAATTTGTTACACCTGTTGGATACCTTCCTGTTAAGGATTGACTTTCCTTGCTTTGCTCACTGTATTGTGACTCTTTGATCTGTAGGAGTGACTTGCTCCGTTACAACTATTATACATTGATTGGACTTTCTATATTTACTTCTGCTTATTTGCATTCTTCGTACTCTTGTGTTTTCATCCCTGTATCATTTACTTTGAGTAGGGACCTCTCTCTGATCTGTGGTATGGAGGAAAACCTGTTCCACATTATGAAATGTTAGTAAGGTATTATATACAAATGGAGACTTGCAAAACTTTCCTGTGCGTATTAGAGAGAGAAATAAAAACCAACAGGAAGCTCTGGTGCCAATACCATCTACTATGATACTTTCAGTTGTGAAGAGGAAGTATACCTCAAAGCTTAAAGGATCACTGGAGGGGTAAATTGGTACTGGAGGTCATGAACCATCTCAACATTCTTAAATTTGTGAAAAGGGAAGTTGTCATTGCATCTTAAAAAAAATCCATGGGAGAAATGGTGCCCTTGGAACTGTTAAACTGTGAGGAAGTTTCCCACTTCACTAATACAGATAACTTCTTTGGGTTATTACTTATTAGTGAGAAAAGCTGTTCCTTCAGGGTGGAGAGAGGCTGCAATATACATTTTTTTTCCAAATATGATTGTTATCCAGTTAGCCATGAAAGGCTCTAGTGAGCTCATCACACATTACTGATTTTCAGCATAGAAAGGAAAAGAGGTTTCAGGTTGGATTTTTTTGCTGCATAGAAAAATGGAGATTGAAGGGACTGAGGGGGAAAGAAAGATGATAATTTTTATAGAAAGGGAAGGCTAGAGATTCCATTGGAATTCCAAACTGGACCATCTTAATCCTAGAGAATCACTGACACACCAATACTACATTAATGGAATCTACAGAAGAACAGAATAAACAGAGATATTCTCAAAGGCTTCTCCACACTGACAGAAACCTCTTCACCTATTGCCTTCCAAGGCCAAAACTTTTTCGGAACACCTTCTTGCTAGTGTTGCTGACTAGGGTTAAGCGCACAGAGAGGAAAAGAAATGTTACATTGAGGTTTTTTATTTAACTATAGAACTGTTTGGTCATTAGTTCAGTGATCACACAGGTGCACACTATGGTGGGAAACTGACATCAAAGGGATTGTTGGGCAGCAGTGGTATTAAAAACAATCCTGCTCTATGTTGACTTGTTCCTTTTATATAGTGCCAATAAATTATCTATGCCTCCTGCTATTTCCCGTTGGTGCATGTTCCCTTGTCCTTTGCATTTTTGTTTCCATCTCCAAGCACAGGCAAGCAGGCAGCGTGGTTAGCTGAACCCCACCCCCACCTAAAAAGACCTGTGTTTTCTTCCATAAGTTTTCTTTTTGCTGTGGACAGGCAGGACTGTTGCTTTAAAATGTGGGTGAATGATACATAGCATTTTTATAGTAGTTTTACAATTGCACTAGGCAGGTGATGTACTGGTTGCATACAGTGATAAGTTGGCCCCTTTCTGGCCGAAAGCACAGCAGCTAGGGCGGGGGCCACTTTTGCCACCACAGAAGAAGGAAGGCAGTATCCTTCCCAGCATATGGGTGCTTGGGGAGGGCGGAGCTAAGGGCATATAAGCCTGCTCCGCCTCTCTCCCTGTTGCAAAGGATGGTGAAAAGCTGCTAGTATCATGAGCCTACTCCATCTTGGCCAGGAATGTTTACATGCAAGCATCCAACATATATAGGCTTCCAAAGCACAGGCAAACTCTACCCTCCCCCCCCCCCCGCCAGTCTAGTGGTCAGCTAAGCTCAGTGGGAAATCATCTAAGTGGAAAAACAGCAGAACTGATGTATGGGATTTTCAAGGTCATGTTGTCTGAGCAGGCACCTCTTCTTAGACTAAGGAGAAAGGGCCCTGGTGCAGTTCAGAGGAGTATACAGATAACAGCAGGAACAAATGCCTCCCCTGCATAGTTTCACATTGCAGGTCCGAAAGCAAGGCAAGTAGCAACTGCAGTCCAGTCAAAAAATAACCTCAGCATTTAACAATAACAATAACATAAAGCATTAGACTACAATCATAACAGAAGGGTGTTGCTAAGTATGACAGGTGATGCTAAACACCTCACCTCTTGGAATTCATTATCTTACTATCTAATTGAGTAAGCTTATTTCAGACAACTCACTTTATACCCCAGTGCACCACCAGAGGGCGCTGCCATGGAGGGAAGCCTAGGCAATGCACCATGTCCCTCCAGAAAATGTGTCACGGTGGGAAGCCCAGGCTGGGAGCAGGATGGGAGCAGGTGGCAATGCCCACCTCCCGCCTTCACCCAGCTGATATTAGGAGTGGAGCAGGTAGCAATGCCCACCCCCTGCCTTCACCCAGCTGGTATTCGGAGCAGAACAGGTGGCAATGCCCACCCCCACCTTAACACAGCTTGTATTAGGAGCAGAGCAGGTGGCAGTGCTCACCCCCTGCCTTAACCCAGTTGGTATTAGGAGCAGAGCAGGTAGCAATGCCCTCTCACTGCCTTAATTCAGCTGATATTAGGAGCGGGGGTGGGGGAGAAATCCCCCACGGGAAACTGCAAACACTTCAGCCAATAAATTACTATGTCAAAGTGTACTTTAAAGTGCAAGTGCTACATTTCATTTCTCACAGTCCTACATAAATTCATATTTCATCGTAATACATAAATACAGAAATATTCATAACAGTATTGTTCCTTGCACGAGAAAAAGAGCCGCCGCTGTCCCGGAGTGTATGAGCTATGAACTTTTCTCTTGAATGTAGTTGAGCACACTCCTGAGGAAGTGGGCACAAAATCTCTTGGTTGTAGCCGGCCCCAGATCAGGCATGACGGAGAGCCTTCTATCTGCTTTGTTACACCCATGTTCATTCGGAGGAAATAAATGAAACAGAGGAGAAAGACACGACTATAAGGATTTCTGGTTAAAATGGACTTTATTACACCCGGATTGTTATAGCACTCGATTTTCTTTGAGTGTTGTATTTGTAGAGAGTACTATTGTGAATGCTCTTATATGTATGAATTACTGGGAACAATACTCTTATGAATATTTCTGTATTTATGTATTACGATGAAATATGAATTTATGTAGGACTGTAAGAAATGAAATGTAGCACTTGCACTTTAAAGTAACCTTTGACATAGTAATTTATTGGCTGAAGTGTTTGCAGTTTCCCGTGGGGGATTTCTCCCCCCCCCTTTCTTTTGCCTCTTGGATGCTCACGGGAAAAGCCATTACCCTTATTCAGGTATTAGGAGCGGAGCAGGTGGCAATGCCCACCCCTCCCCCTGTAAACCCAGTTGGTATTAGGAGTGGAGCAGGAGGCAATATCCTCTCCCCGCCTTAACCCAGCTGGTATTAGGAGTAGACATGGGCATGAACAGCATTAAGAACAGAAAAAATCCACGAACAGCCTAACCTGCTGTTCTCGAATAAGCTGTTCATGAGGCCCCATCCTAAACAAACAGGTGGTTGTTGCAAGCCTCGTTTGTTGCCTTGGGCAGTCTTTCATCAAGCCAGACAGTCTGGCACCTGCAATCAATCCCTTTGGCAACCAGGAGGGACTGAACTCTGTCTGAACTCCTTCTGGCTTTTCTTCTGGCTTTAACCCTTCAAAGTACTTCCAGCAGAAAGTCCCGTTTTTGCCACTCTGAAGAGAAAATGACAGCCAATGGGGAGACCCGTGGATCATGCCTTTCCCAGGGTGCAATCTCTCTGAAACTTGGGAGGTCTTCAGAGGACTATGTCCCCTGCACATTTGGTGGGCATTGGACATTGGGAAGGTCAGTTTGCGGTGTGTTTAAAGGGCCCTGCCCCTTGCACGTGCAGGAAAGGGCCCTTTAAACTATCAGCTGGCAGCTGATTCTTTAAAGGGCCATGTAAGTAGGTTTATGGGGAGGGGGTAAATGGGGGGGTTGGGGGGGTCTGGCCCCCATGAACAACAAACAACGAACATGTCCGGGAACAGTTCATGTTCGTCCATGTTCATTGTTCGTTGTTTGTGGATGGCAACGAACAATGAACAGGGTGTTCAGGGTTTTTTTCCATTTGTGCCCACCCCCTGCCTTAACCCAGTTGTTATTAGGAGCAGAGCAGGTGGCAATGCCCTCTCGCTGCCTTAATTTAGCTGGTATTAGGAGCGGAGCAGGTGGCAATGCCTGCCCCCCCCTTTGAACCAGTTGGTATCAGGAGTGGAGCAGTTGGCGACTTCCAGTTTGGGATTTATGGAGGTCTGACGCAGCTCCAACTGCGGAGCTGACCGGACTGCCGTTTTAACCGGCTGGCGGGGGCAAAACAGCCCGCGGCCGACTGCTCTCAGGCGGAGAGCAGGCAAAGAACGCTCAAGACCTCAGGGCGCGTTGATCTCGGGCGAGGGGGGGCTCCACGCGATGGGCCCCCTCACGACCCTTGAGGTCCCACCCTGTGACAGGTCGGCAAAGATCTCTGCGGCAGTTTCGGGGCCAATGCGGTTGGCATAAGACCTACGTACCCAAGCTTCAATAGGGGAAAGAGGAGTGGAGGAGAAACGAAGATTGAAACAGTGATTACAACCCACGGAAAGTGAATGGGAAGGTAAAGATCACTATCTCCTGATACGGGACAGATTGTTAAAAGTAAAGAAGATTAAAAGTAGATTTTAAAACTGCAACAGGCTAATTATAACGAGGAGAAGACTCGACAAGAGTCGAAACAGAAAAAAGACTAAGTTTAAAGAAGTTATTAAAGAATTAGGACTATTGTTTTGAATACTTGCGGTTATGGAGCTGTGAGAAAATTCTGCCATCGCGAGAGCTACTGCGGGAAGTCGGGAAACAGGAAGTACGTAGTAACAATAGAGTTGCTGGAGAGAAGCGGCCCCTGCCGGAGGGCAGGAAGAAGGGAATCGCCATCTTTGAAAGGGGAAAAGCCGCGGCTTCAGCGGAAGAGGAAGTAAGCCATTTTGAATTACAAAAACCATAGAAGAACCATAGAGAAAAGACGCCCGACATTTTGGACTCTTTAAAAGTTTTTTCTTTGCAAAAAGACTGCGACATTTAAATTAAAAATTAAAAAGACGCTTAATTTCACGCCACGGAGTTAAGGAAGAGGGCGGACTCGTGGGAGCGAGCCAAGGCAAGCCCCACGATGTCGAAAAAAGAGTGGCAATCGGCAATAGAGAATTTAGACAAAAAACTCTTAGAAGTGATCAAAGAACTTAAGGACATTAAACCAGAGCTGATCAAAGAGGTTAAACAGACAGTGAAAAGTGAGCTGTCAGAAGTAAAGAAAGGTATGGAAATAATGCAAAATGAACTGCAAGGAACACAGCAGAGAGTTAAAGCAGTAGAAGGCGCGGTGGAGAATTTAACTGACACGCAACAAACAGAGATGAGGCTGATGAAGGGGAGAATGGCGGTTGCGGAAAGCAAACACATGGAGAAGCAGCTAAGATTTCGCGGTTTGCCGGAAGTGGAAGGAAAAACAGCGCAAGAACAGATGACGGAGGTGTTAGCTGAATACCTGGGGAAGGAGGAGGAGGAAGTTGTGGCTATCCTGGACGTGGTATATCGTGTAAACTCAAGAATTGCGACCCAGAGGAAACTACCAAGAGATGTGATTGTGCAATTTACGACCCGAAATATGAAAGAGAAGACTGTGACTAAACAGTTTCAAGATCCATTGGAGATTGACGGCAAGACGATTATCATTATGAAGGAAATACCCAGATCGGTGTTACTGGACCGGAAAAAATATAAGGCGCTGATTCAGATTTTGAAGGACATGAAAATTAGGTACAGATGGGAACTACCAGAGGGAGTGTCCTTTGAATTTGGAGGGGCCAAAAGACGCATCAGATCGGAACGAGAGATGGAGCGATTTATAAGAGACAATGAAAAGGACTTACCAGCAACAAGATTATGATTATGGAGTGTAAAGTTATATCTTGGAATGTAAATGGACTTAATTCACCGAACAAGAGAAAAAGCATTTTTCACTGGCTATTAAAACAAAAATGTGATATTGTTTGTTTGCAAGAGACCCATATTCGAAAACAAGATGTAAAGTATTTAAAATTAAAAAAACTGGGCAATGATTTTGCAGCGGCCTCTAATAAGAAAAAAAGAGGAGTAGTGCTTTATATTAAAGAGGAGCTGCAGCCAAAGTTTGTAATGAAAGATGTGGAAGCCAGATTTATAGCAGTGGAATGTGTATGGAATTTAAAGAAAGTGCTGGTAGTTGGAATTTATGCACCTAATGGAGCAAAAGAAAGCTTCTTTGAGGATCTAAGGAAGCAATTAGATGAACTTTCATATGATCAGATAATACTTGCTGGAGACTTCAATGGAGTGACGAATTTGGAGTTAGACAAAAAATCATCAACTGCACAAAAGAAAAGAGGACTGTTACCAAAGTTGTTTTTTGAACTGACACAACAGGAAACTTTAGAAGATGTATGGAGAAGACAAAATCCGAAAAGTAGACAATTTACGTTTTACTCCGCAAGACACTTTACACTATCGAGAATTGATATGATCTGGGCCTCAAAAGACTTAGCGTTATGGACTAAGGAAGTGGAAATAATGCCGATGGTAGGCTCGGATCATAATCCAATTATGTGGAAATTGGGGAGAAGGAGCAAAAGGAAAGGATGGAGAATAAATGAGGACTTACTTCAAGAGGGAGAGAATATGGAGATGCTTAGAAGAGAAACAAAATTCTTCATACAATACAACATGAATAAAGAAGTACCAACCAACAAGGTTTGGGATACTTACAAGGCGGTAATTAGGGGCATACTAATGGACTTAAATGGAAGAGCCAGAAAAAAGAAAGAGGAGAAGAGACAGGAGATTACGGAAAAAATAAAAGCCAAAGAAATACAGTTAAAGAAGAGACCGGGGAAAAAGAAAATTTACCAGGACATTAAAATACTACAAGAACAGTTAACAGCAATGAACAATAAAGAACTGGAGTGGAATCTTAAAAGACTGAAGCAAAAAGGGTTTGAAGGTGCAAACAAACCCGGGAAATATTTGGCATGGCAATTGAAAAAGAGAAAGGAAAAGAAAATAATAAACAAAATATGTGAAGATAACAAAACGTATTTGGAACAGACATCCATTAGTAGAGCCTTCTATAAATTTTATGCTAAATTGTATAATAAGAAAGAGGTTAATAAAGAATCAATAGCGACATATTTGGAGAAAATGAAGCTCCCAGTAATCTCGGAAGCGTGGAGAGACAGACTGAACAATGAAGTAACGGATGAGGAAATAAAAATGGCAATACAATCAACAAATTTGGGAAAGGCACCAGGGCCAGATGGACTTACAGCCAAATTTTATAAGACAATGGCCAATGAACTGGTACCATTCCTAAAAGAAGTGATCAATGGAGTATTAAAGGATCAACAGATTCCAGATACCTGGAAGGAAGCCAACATTTCACTGATCCCTAAAGAGGGCCAAGATTTGACTAATGTGAAAAATTACAGGCCTATATCCTTACTTAACAATGACTACAAAATCTTTGCGAAGATATTGGCAGAGAGAGTGAAGGGGTGGCTTTCAGAAATTATTGAGGAGGAACAAGCAGGTTTTCTACCTGGTAGACAAATCAGAGACAATTTAAGGACAGTGATTAATGCTATTGAGTATTATGATAAGCGTTGTGACAAAGAGGTTGGTTTCTTCTTTGTTGATGCAGAGAAAGCGTTTGACAACTTGAACTGGGACTTTATGTTTGCCACTATGGAAAAGCTACAAATGGGAGAAAAATTCATAAGAGCAGTTAAAGAAATTTATAGAGACCAGAATGCAGCAATTGTGGTCAATGACGAGACTACCAAGAAATTGACTATAAGTAAAGGAACAAGACAAGGTTGCCCGTTGTCTCCGCTGCTATTCATTTTGGTACTGGAGATTCTGATGATACAAATACGACAAGATGAAGAAATCAGCGGAATAAAAATAAAGGACTTTTCTTATAAAATTAGAGCATTTGCGGATGACATAATGTTAATTGTGGAAGATCCAATGGAGAATATGCCAAAAGTGATAGAGAAGATTAAAGAGTTCGGAGATTTGGCAGGGTTTTATATCAACAAAAAGAAGTCAAAGATATTATGTAAAAATATGACTAAGCAAAAACAACAACTGCTAATGGAAATAACGGATTGTGAAGTAACAACTAAGGTGAAATACCTGGGAATTGAACTGACTGCAAAGAATATAGATCTATTCAAAAACAATTATGAAAAATTATGGACTCAGATTGAGCAAGATTTGATCAAATGGAATAGATTGAATTTGTCATGGCTGGGAAGGATTGCAGCAGTTAAGATGAATGTGTTACCAAGAGTAATGTTTTTGTTACAGACAATACCAATTATCCGAGACTCTAAGCAGTTTGAAAAATGGCAGAGGAAAATATCAGACTTTGTTTGGGCAGGCAAGAAGCCTCGAGTGAAAATGAAAGTTTTACAAGATGCAAAGCAAAGAGGCGGAATGCAACTACCCAATTTAAGACTTTACTATGACGCAATTTGCATAGTGTGGCTGAAAGATTGGATGACGTTGAAGAATAAGAAATTATTGGCCCTAGAGGGATATAAAAAAATATTTGGATGGCATGCATACCTATGGTATGACAAAGTAAAAGTGAACTCTATGTTCCTACATCATTATATACGGAAAAGCCTATATGTAACCTGGAAGAAGTACAGAGACTTCCTACAAGAAGGAACCCTCATGTGGGTAGTTCCGTATGAAGTAATAGATCCGAGAGCTGTCTATACTGAGCAACAGTGCTTAACATATAAGGAGATAACCCGAATAGAATCTTCTAAACTTAAAATAAAGACACAGGACGAGTTATCTCTCAACTACGATTGGTTCCAGTACAGGCAGATCAGAGATCTCTACAATTCGGATTGTGTAAAGGGAGGCATAAGAACAGAGAATTCGGAACTAGAGCAGACACTTTTGAAAGAGGATAAGAAGGAAATTTCCAAGGTATATCAAGTACTGTTGAAATGGTATACTGAAGATGAAATAGTTAAAGTACAAATGGTGAAGTGGGCCATAAATTTTAATAAAGAAATAACAATGGAGGCATGGGAATACTTGTGGAAAAACACAATGAAGATTACAACGTGTACTAATATTAAAGAGAACATTTACAAAATGATCTATCGTTGGTACATGACACCAAAGAAGATTGCGCTAGGGAATTTGAACACTTCTAATAAATGCTGGAAATGTAAAAAACATGAGGGCTCTCTGTATCATATGTGGTGGACGTGTGAGGTAGCCAGGCAATACTGGGGAGAAATAATAAAAGCAATAAGTGAGATTCTACAATTTCAAATTAATAAGAACCCAGAACTCCTGCTACTGAACTTGGGAATGGAGAACATTCCAGCTCAATATAGAACACTGTTATTTTACATGACAGCAGCGGCCAGACTTTTGTATGCGCAAAAATGGAAAGTACAAGAAGTGCCAACTATTGAGGATTGGACTTACAAATTGCTGTATATGGCCGAAATGGACAAAATGACAAGAAAACTGAGAAATCTGGACCCAGGACAGTTCAACACAGATTGGGAGAAGCTGAAGCAATATGTGTTGAAGAAATGGGAGGTGGGAAGAGAACTGTGGCAGTTCGAGAATTACTGAAATATGACGAAAAGTAGAGGGGGGTGACTTTACCGGAGGATAGAGAGAGAAATGAAAATGTCTAAGCAGTTATTTTGTTAGATTGCTATGTATAGAAAAACATATAGAAAATAGATAGAAAATAATTAATTATAAGGACCGACTAATTAATATTGTTTCTGGTATAAACGTGTAATATGTTAAACTGAATGAGCCTACCTGAAGAAATATAGGGATCAAATCGATTGATAATTTTTGAGGATAGTTATATAAAGTAATATATGGAATATAAGTTAAATTGATTGACTTATATAAATGTATGGGTTATATGGTATAAGGCTTATAGAAATATTTGAAACCAGGAAACTACGAAATTATGTTAAAAAGGGACAAATTGTTTAATGTGGAAGAAGGGACTTAAAGATAAGATAAGGTATAGAGTATTAAAAATAGTTAAAGAATTATTGCTTAGATTAAAGGGAAAATACATGTTTGTTAGATGAATTTAAAATGAGTAAGAGAAAAGGGACAAAGGGTTGGAAAACTGTTGGAAGTCAAAAGAAAAGGGGGGAAAGGGAGGGGGTTAGAAATTGGGAAATGGGAATAGATTGTAATATGTAATTATATGATTCTAATTCCAATAAAAATTTTATTAAAAAAAAAAAGGAGTGGAGCAGTTGGCAATGCCTGCCCCCTGCCTTAACCGAGCTGGTAATAGGAGCAGAGCAGATAGCAATGCTTATCCCTGCTTTAACCCAGCTGGTATTAGGAGTGGAGAAGGTGGCAATGCACGCCTGATCTGCTGGTAGTAGGAGCGGAGCAGGTGGAATTTCCCCTCCCACCTTAACACAGCTGTTATTAGGAGCAGAGCAGGTGGCAATGCCACCTCAAACCTTATTCCAGCTGGTATTAGGAGTGGAACACTTGGAAATGCCCACTGCCCTTCACCCAGCTGGGATTAGATGCACAGCAGGTGGCTTTGCCTACTTACTGTATTAACCCAGCAAGTATTAGGAATGGAGTAGGTGGCAATGCCCACCCCCCACCTTAACCCAGCTGGGATCAGGAGCAGAGCAGGTGACAATACTCACCTTCCTTCACCCCACTGGGATCAGGAGCAGATCAGATGGCAATGCCCTTCTTCCCTTCTCCCAGCTGGGATAAAGAGCAGAGCAAGTGGCAATGCCCGCCCTCTTCAACCTACCAGATTGAGCAACTGAGCAGGCAGCAATGCCTACCCTGTCTTCACCAGCCAGAGTCAGGAGCCAAGCATGCAGCAATGCCTGCCCCCCCTTCAACCTGCCAGAATCGGGAGCAGAGCAGGTGGCAATGCCCGCACCCCCTTCACCCGGCTGGGATCAGGAGCAGAGCAGGTAGTAAAGCCTGCTGCACACCTTCACCTGCAAGAATCAGGCATGGAGCAGGAGGCAATACTTGTTCTTCTCTTCTCTCAATGGGGAGCAGGTGGCAATGCCCACCCGCTTTCACCCAGCTTGAATCAGGCTCAGAGCAGGTGGAAATGCTTGCCCTCCTTCACTCAGCCATAGTCAGGCACAGAACAGGTGGCAATGCCCCCCCCTCTTTACCCGGCATGGAGCATGCATGGAGCAGGTAGCAAAGCCCACCACCCCTTCACATGGCCGAGATCAGGCAGTTCAGGTGTGGAACAGATGACAATGCCCACTCCCCTCCTTCACCAGCTGGAATAAGTGATGGAGGAAGAGTGAATGCCTGCCTGCCTGCCCTCCCCTTTCTAGAGCCTTTTGCATTTTCCCCCCACAATGGGGTTTGTTGCTAGTAGGCTTATTTTTGCGTAATATGGACCTTTTCGTGTGACATATTTCTTTATAAGAATTACTAAATGTATTTGACATGTTGAATTGGTAGCTTGCCACCCCAGTAATCTATCTCAAGAATTCCATAATGATTCCACATTATATTTTTAGCTCATAGCACTTAAAATGTTTGCATAGTGCTCCTGAGAATGAGGCTTTTTAGTATCGGTTGACCATAGAATAGAGATGTGAAGTGCACCCAAATATTTCTTTTCTGCAAATATACTGGAAAAATACCATATTGTTATTTTTGGATATATTCCAGTCAGCCAAAATAGTATTTAGGATTCCAGAAACCTGAATATTGATTCCTGAAAAATCCCAGAAATATTCACGAATATCGAGGAATACTGGGGCCATCGTTTAAAGACCCCCAGGATTGTTTTTCTTCCATTTCTCAGGTTTCCCTAAGAACAGAAGGAGGGAAGTAGGCAGATGAACTAGGCAATAGGATCAGATGTTAGATGGAGCACCTGAAATGTCTGCCCAATCATGATGATTTTTACATCCCTTCATGAGGGCCAACTACATGTTTAGAGCCACCCTCAAACTGTTTCCCCCAAGTGCACTGAAAGAGCACTGAGGGGAGTTATTTCCCTATTTTGGGTGCTCCACATAGAGTATTCTGGGCATGAGTAAAAGAGAATAAAAATGGCTTGACTCCATTTCAGAGCTTGATTTTTTATTTTTATTTTAGTCTGCTGCTTGCTGCTGCTCCGGTCTGCTCTGGTTTTCTAATGCCTGCTGCCTGCCTGGGAAGACCATCTTGTTCTCTGTTTAATGAAAATCTTCAAGATTGATAGAATTTCAATTCGACGAGACCTCATCAATATCTTCTTAAAGGCAGCAAAAAATTTAATTGCTTTAAAATGGAAATCACATACTGTACCAACAATTACCAGTTGGTATTCTAAAACATGGGACCATTTTTTATTTGAAAAAATCAATGATGGAATCTATCAAGCTGAAAATTTCCCCAAAACAATAAATTTTATGGAAAAATGGTTCCCCTTTTTTGAATACATTTCTAAAGAAAATCTATATCCTCCCAATAAAATATACCAAACAATCCTGAATCTATAATCCAAAATATATCAGATCATTCAACTTGAATTTGTCTTTCCATGTTTTACCTTTCTCTGTTATATGGTTTTTAACAATTTACCCATGTTGTATTTCATATTGTAAACAGTTTTGTTAATAATTGAAATAAAAATATTTTTTAAAAAAAAGATTGATGGAATTTGTTTCAAAATATTATTTCAAGTTTTTCTCTGTTTTTTTTCTTTTTTGCCAGGGGTATAGCAAGGGGTAGTTGGTTAGAGTCAGCCTATATTTGCATTTTCTCCGTTTCTAAATGATTTTTTAATTTTTAAAAAGCTTTTTTTTGATGGAGGTCCCAATTGTTACTATTTTTAAAAGTTTATCCTTTTCAATTCTGCTGGTTTTACATTTTTATACTATAGTTGTATAGATCTTTCCATGGTGTATTGGGGGGGCGGTTCATGTATTTTTGGGGTGTTCATGTTAGTTTTGAAAAATGTAATTCCTGTAGTAGATTCAAAAGAAAATTTCTAGTTATGTTTTAATAACAGTTAACAATAGTTGGGCCTGATCTAGATAGCCCTGGAAAACCTGATCTTATCAGATCTCAGAAGCTCAGCAGGGTGGACCTTGGTTAGCAATTTGATGGAAGACCTCCAAGGAAGATCAGGGTTGCAGAGGCAGGCAATTGCAAACCACCTGTGTTCGTCTCTTGCCTTGAAAACCCCACCAAGGCTGGCCTTAAATCAACTATGACTTGACTGCACTCTCCACTACCAACTGTAGGTGAAGGTTTAGGTATTTTTTTAAAAAAACACAAGGTTGGTTTGGCTTGGGTTCTTTGGTTTGATGTTGATTCTGTCAGGCTAGCTGTTCTGTTTGCATTGGAGGCTTTAGCCAATGGTTGCTCTTGTGTGTTTGGCTATTTGCTTCTTTGAATTGTTTTCCAATGGAAACAATGGAGACAAGTAGTATGGCTGGGGGCACCTTGATAAGGGCCAATGGAATTGGACCCCTTGGTCCAATTTTCTTGAAACATAGAGGAGTTTTTAAGAAAACAAGCAGCACTAGGTCCATTGTCATGGTTAAAAACAGCCACTCCAGCCCTTCATCCTGTAAAAATCCCCCATAAAGCTAAAAAAAAAACATAATGGAACCTGAGTAATTCCAGGATCTCCCACCCCAACCATGACCTGAATCCCAAAATACAGAGATCCAAATTCCCCCAACTAGCAGTATTTATCTTCTGAAATCCAAATTTAAAAATGCTGTTTCTTTAGGTGTATATCACTATCACAGAATTCTGATTCCAAATTGTGAAAGAATAGGGGCTATTCAGCCATCTGTGTGTCTATGGTTTCCTTCAATATAATAAGGGTTTCTACAACTTCCTTTTGCAAGGATTCCTGAAATATGAAATCTCAAGTGGTTGGGAGGGGGAAGTACATTGCAATGGAAGTTTGTTTTAAAAAAATCTTCTACATCATGCAATATATATCATCATTTGCAACAGTCAACACTTGTGGCAAGTAAGTTCACCAGACATCATGTCACCAGCCAGAAACATGGTAAACTCAATCATGTTTCTACATACAGAATGAACATTGTTATTTGTGCCAAAGATACAAATCCTTATATGTGCATCTCTGAATATGTTAATAAAACAGTTTTTATTTTTACATTAAAAGAACAGTAATTACTCTTAAAATAATTGCTGTTTTGTGATTTGACATTGAAGAGAGTTGATGAGAAGAAAACTGATTGGTTTGAAATGTAGGGTTTGAAAAGAGTATTTGGGATACTGTAGACCACCAAAAAGACAAATAAGTAAGTTATAGGTCAAATCAAGGCTGAAGCATCCTTAGAAGCTAATATGACTAAACTGAAATTATCAGACATTCATCCCATCATGAGAAGACAAGACTAACTGGAAAAGGCAATGATGTTAGGAAAGGAGGAAGACCCAAATTAAGACAACTGACTCAACAAAGGAAGCCATAGCTTTCAGTTTGCAAGACCTGAACAATACTGTTAATGATAGGACATTTTAGAAGGTCAATCATTCATTAGGTCGCCATAAGGCAGAAGCAATTTGGTGGCATATAACACATACACACTATTTAACCTTGAATATAACAGTATTTAGGATTCTCATGGCACAGAGTGGTAAGCTGCAGTACTGCAGCCCAAGCTCTGCTCATGATCTGAGTTTGATCCTGGCAGAAGCCAAGTTCAGGTAGCCGGCTCAAGGTTGGCTCAGACTTCCATCCTTCTGAGGTTGGTAAAATGAGTACCCGGTTTCCTGGGGGTAAACTGTAGATGACTGGGGAAGGCAATGGCAAACCACCCCATAACAGAACTCTGCCAAGAAAACGTTGTGATGCGACGTCCTCCCATGGGTCAGTAATGACTTGGTGCTTGCATAGGGGACTACCTTTACCTTTTACTGCCTTCATAAGACTTCATAATCATTTTGTTAAAAACCACACTACAGAGATGGAATTTAAATACACTGTACTATATGTTGCTCCTAAGGGAACACCACAGAAAGTACAAAAAGATCTACTAAGAAGGGAAGCCCAATGGAATCAATCTTTAGGTACTCTGCAACCTGGAGGGTTAAACATAGAATGTAATCTTGCTTGTTTTCTATGACACTGATATCGTATATATCTAGGGATACTGATCCTCTAAATGTTACTGTTTCTTTAAATGTAGCTTTTCACCTGAACAATACCCGCTTTCCCATTGTATATATCTAGGGATACTGTTCCTTTAAATGTTACTGTTTCTTTAGATGTAGCTCTTCACCGCAGTGTGTTAGTGCTAAATACCTCCTAATGGGTGGGGGGATGGTTATTCTGACTGACCTCCTCGTGCACAGAATGAACCACACATGAGATTCTCTGTTGTTGTAATTGGTGAGTGGATGTTTTGATTAATAATCTTGAAAATCTAGGGAGAGGGGGATGGAAATAAGAGATGACTACATATGATATCAAAACTCTTTTATTTTTAGAATATTGAGTGGTGGATTCTCTGTTGGCTCCTGAGGAAGTTCTTGTGGGATGAAACAAGCAGAATAACTTTGCCAGCCACTTGTAGGGCCATTTGGGGACTCCTTCGAGTTCCCCCTTTCCAACTTTTCCACCTGCTGAGAGAGATACAGAGAAAAAGCATATCAGAAGTTGTTGCTACCTTTTATGAACTTCTCTCACCTTTCAAGATACCCGCTTTCCCTTGAATAGACAGTGACGCGGGGCTCCTCAACATTTGACTCATTTGGAGATTGTGGACATTTCACCTTATTAACAAGAGACTATATTTAATGTTGAGAGAGTGGCCGTTTCCACATGGCTTACCTTCTTCCGAAAAATTCCAAAAAACAGCATCTTCACATGCTGTTATTGCGCAAAATCGTGCGAGAAGACGCTGTCTTCCACGATAACAGCGTCTTCTCCTGCGATTTTGAGTGATAACAGCATCTTCCTGGTGCAATTTCGTGCACAAAGAAACTGTTTTTTGGAAGTTTTCGGAAGAAGGTAAGCCGTGTGGAAATGGCCAGTGTTTGGAGGCTACAGTTTCCTGTATTGATTCAGTATGATGGATTCTTGAGTTGTATATATGTATATATTTGAATTTTGTAATTCACTGAGCACTTCTTATAAAACTGATAGTGAAATCATTGATTGTTTATTAGGCCTCATTAAATATTATTAGGATCATTTCCCCAAGTGTTTTTTTTGTATTTTCCTTATCTCTTCCTGGGGAAGCCTCTTGGTTGTTTCGGAGCTATTAATTAATATATGGCATAAGCTTGGAGGAACTGAGAGTCATCACTAGAAAAAATTGTGTCATAAACAAAAAAGCAATACTGCCTACAGCATTCCCAAAACAATTATCTAGGGCAAATACCAAAGAGGCTGTTGTGGTAGCCCTTTGCAGCAAAGCCAAAAAATAGAGTCTTGTGGCACTTTTATTTTTTATTATTTTATCGAATGCATGAAGCGTGCTTGTTAAATGTGGTAATCTGAGTTTTCCAAATATACATCCCATTTACCAAATGAAAATCAGCTGTCATTATACAAAATCTGTCTTATTAAAAGCCTGAGATGTTCATAGTTTCTCCATATATCCAGGCATCAAACCATTTAAATGTAACTGCATATGAGAAACTATAGACATAATAATTCAAGAAACATCACACAAGAGCTTTTCGACTAACGGCAACATTCAAAAGCAGTATCGCTCCATTTATGCCTTCTTTCAAACACATGTAAAGGAATGCAAGGCATTTAGAAATATAAAGCATCATCGAAAGGAAGCAGGCATTCTAGATAAAAGTACTTAAGATTAATTTAACATGCACAGGATTTCCCAATTAAAACTTTCACATTAGCAGTGCATTTTAAACAGTTAATCTCCTAATGAGACATCCCCAGCAATGAAAAGTGAATTGCAGGATTCAATATGGCCTTGAGGCCCACATGTGCATCTGGAAATGGCTGCAGCTTTATAAATGCTGGATTTATGTCATTTTGTATGAAACATCTGAAATGAAAGAGCTATGCTGCCACCTAATGTTATTAGATACTTTCTCATGATATATATACCTGGGTTTATTCATGATGTAATTTCTCTTGCTTTTAAATGAAAAAAAAAATTAAAGGAAGATGGTGTCAGTGCCTTTAGATTTAACTTCTTGAATGCCAAACAGAACATACTAGGGACATTCTCTGTTTTGCACTTCTCCCTTCTCAGATTTGGTCTTCACTTGACATTTCACACATACTTTCATCTCAGTTATGTATTGCTTTCAATGAACCTGGCTCAATGTACAGGCCAGGGTACATTTTCAAAAGGATGAGCAGAACTGAAAATGAGATTTCACCTATCTCTTACTGTGCTTTACTTGACTTTACTATTACATTAATATGTGAAAAAAAATCTGTTCCTGTTATAGCCTAAACTTTTTTTTTTACTGTTAGCAAAGAGACTATTTGCTATGTAGAGACAGTTTACAGGGTGTCCAGCAAGTCACCCAATCCAAAACGTTTTTGGTGGCATGAGATAAGCAACACAGTGGACAGCTTGGCCAGAGAGACAGACACCCCCCCCCAAATTAACATACTTCCCTTTATATCTTATACATGTCAACAGACTGAAAAATGGTTTTATGTTTATTTAAAACATTTCAAGGTCACCCTTCTCTAGTTTAGAACATAGCAGTACAATCCTAAACAGAGTTGCACTCTTTGAACGTAACCAAAGTCAATGGGCTTAGAAGGGTATAATTCCGGTTAGGGTTGTACTGTTAATCTCCCACACAAAATAAAACTTAGTCGTGTTCTTAAAGTTCCAACCATTACATAAACAGTGTAACTTCAGCAATAGGAGTACATCAGTGATTTGTGATTGACTTTAGGAAAAGTTCTCTGATTGTGAGATTTTAAAATCCTGATAACCTCTGATGGGTGACATCTGTGAGTATTAACAGAAAGCAAAAGATACATATAGTGTCATGCTCCCATTGCAGTTCAGAATGTTTTATTTTCTGTCAGTTCCACTACACAAAATAAAGTTTTAAAAGAGCTTTCAAAAGAAAAAAAAATGATGAGCTATCTGCTGTCACTTACAAGATATGAAAAACCTTGGTGCATGTACCTGTCATTTTTTTTTTTTTTTAATATATATATTTTTATTTCAATTATTAACAAAACTGTTTACAATATGAAATACAACATGGGTAAATTGTTAAAAAACTACGTAACAGAGAAGGGTAAAACATGGAAAGACAAATTCAAGTTGAATGATCTGATATATTTTGGATTATAGATTCAGGATTGTTTGGTATATTTTATTGGGAGGATATAGATTTTCTTTAGAAATGTATTCAAAAAAAGGGAACCATTTTTCCATAAAATTTGTTGTTTGGGGGAAATTTTCAGCTTGATAGATTCCATCATTGATTTTTTCAAATAAAAAATGGTCCCATATTTTAGAATACCAACTGGTAATTGTTGGTACAGTATGTGATTTCCATTTTAAAGCAATTAAATTTTTTGCTGCCATTAAGAAGACATTGATGAGGTCTCGTCGAATTGGTGGGATCTCTATATCATCCCATTGATTCAGAAATATCAGCTCAGGTTTCTTTGGTATTTTGTAGCCAGTTAACAAAAAGATTTGGTGCAAGATTGTATTCCAGAATTCTTCTATGTAATGACATTTCCACCAGCAATGTATATATGATCCTGTATCCCCACATCCTTTCCAACATAAAGATGAACTGTGAGAGTAAATAGCTGCTAATTTTTTGGGTGTAAGATACCATCTTGTTAATATCTTATAGGACTGTAGTTTAATACTAATTGTTGATGAATTAAATATTTTAGAGGACCATAATATTTCCCATTGTTCTTTTGATAATATTTTGTCACAGTCTTGGTGCCATTTTGACTGATATGTTAAGGTTTTAAGTTTAAGGTTTTGTAGCAAAATATTATAAATTTTGGAGATTACTCCTTTATTTGAAAGGCCTTTCCTATCTATAATTTGTTCAAATGCAGTCTTTGGTTGTTTCATAATGTCCTTTAAGTTTATAGAAGAGGCTAGATTCTTTAATTGAAAATAAATAAACCATGATATATTACTATTAATTTTTTGCTCCAATTCTGGTTTATCTAGTAAGCCTTCTCGGGAGGCAATATCAGTTAGCCTTGTTATGTTGTTTTGGCTCCATTTTTTAGTGAATGCGGGTGAGAGACCCGGTGGAAACCAATCCTGAAAAAGAAAAGAAGAGAACCTGGAATATTTGGGGGTGATTTTATTTCTATAAGCATCCCATACTTTTAGGATAGCTGTAAAAAAGATGTTTTGTTTAGAGTTTGTTGGGCGGACGTGTTGTTTATTCCATAGAAGATCCTGAATGGATTCATTTTGTTGTGTGTTTTGTAAAAGGTTGATCCAATCCATATGATCTTCCTTCTGTATTATAGAAATTACATCTTTTAATCGTGCAGCTTTTTGATAGAGATCAATATCTGGGAAATTAAAGCCTCCTTGTGTGTTTTTTAATCTTAGTGTTGTAAATGCAATTCTTGGATGTTTATATGTACCTGTCATTTTGACAATAAAAAACTTCAAGCTGAAGGTGAAATGCAAAGTCATATATTGACAAAGCAACTTACCTTTCAACCTTGGAAGTAAAATGTGCTCAATGCTTTCCTGAGATAAGGGCAGACTAGAAAAATATGTTATGCTGCAGAAAGCGAGACTGCAAAAAGCAGGCTGAGGCTGGGCATGGCAAGCCAACCGTTCCTATTTTCCCAAATGCACATTTTCTGTTATACAATACTGCATGGGATAAATGCAAATAGTTCTTGTTTTAGAATTCCCTAGGATTTTATAATCCTATTAGAAGTAATATTTTGGAGAGAGTATTAGTTCAGATTTCATTTACTCTAGAAATAGTTGGAAATCTCTTAACTGTGAGAATCAGCCTGAGAAACTGGGTGCTTCACTAGATGGGAAAAAACAAGTTTAGATGCCTGTTTACTATTAAGCTCACTTAAAAACTTTGGCAAGTCTAACTTATCATCACAAGAGTGTTAAGATGAGAGCTGTACAGAAGAAAAGTAGGATACAAATGAGGATTTGAAAAAAAAATCTGGTGGCAGAATTACACATCTGATAACATATATGGGATTGCCACTATCATGCTGGCCACTACCACTTAAACGTTGCCAGGAGGATGTCTATAAGGGAGATATGGGGAGAAATAGCATTTGTGGACAACTTAAGCCTTCTGATGTTCTAATTTAAAAATAATGACACTGTGTGATAGGTCATTTCTATGATTATTAGCAAAGGCACAAAGGAGACATATACAGAATAAAGCACATCTGAAATGCCCTTTGTCATTACAGGATGCTCGTTCAAAATGCTGGAAACAGGCCTAATTCATGGTATTTTGTCATCCACAATTTTTTCAGCACCTTCCTTCTTTCTTTCTGAAGTGTGTGTAAACATTTTTTGGGGAAAGCCTTTCTTTTATCAAACCAAACATTTCTGTTTCCCTTCCCCAGCAGCTTCTTCTTTTTGTTCTTCATGCTCCAATAAGTTTCTTTACAGTCAGGAACAAGCAAATTATAGTCAACAGTTACTAGTTCTTTTTAGAGATGGTCAAATGCCCAACAGTTCATCTCACAACCTGTTTTGCGGTTGTGAACATGGAACTGCTTTTTGAATATGAGTTCAACTGCTTATTGGCATATTTATAGGTATTCAACAGGTTGCTTCACTGTATTCCTTCCGAGCACTCCAGTCCAGCACAACTGACTTTTCTTGCAGCTGTGGTGGCCATTTTCACTACCATGCTACCAGAAGGTTTTCTGAGGATCAGTAACTAGAGATGGGCATGAACTGGAAAAAAATGAACTGTGCAGTTCATGGTTCATCGCATTTCACGAACCACCAACCATGAACTTTCACATACCTGCCCCAGTTTACAAACCAGTTTGTTTGGTTCATGAAAATGTCACATCCAAGTCAGCAAATCGTCACTTCCGGGTAAGCAGAAGGTCACTTCTGGGCCAACAGAAGGCCACTTCCAGGTCAGCTGAAGGTCTGCAGGAAGTCCATCCCCTGTTGCCTAGGAAACTGATTGATTGGCGCCAGGCTGTCTGCAATGATGAACCAAAAAATGAACTAAACAAACCAGCCTAAAGTTCATGGTGGTTCATCAGAAATGGGCTCTGACGAACTACCGGTTCATGAACCACAAACCGGCCTGGTCTGTCATGAACTTTGGTTTGTATTTCGGTTTGTGCCCATCTCTATCAGTAACTGCTATTGCAAAGGAGCACACTAATATTCTAATGATTGACTGCCATAATCTCGGAATGCCTTTCTTTTTTTAAAAAAAAGCAACTCTCTAGCCTTTTTCTTTGCAGAGTTATATTAAGAAAAGTAGTTTCAGATATATAACCATGTTGGTCTGCAGTAGAAAAGCAGGATTTGAATCCTTATAGACCAGCAAGATTTTCAGGCTATAAGCTTTCAAGATCCCTGAGCCTTTTATATCCCAGTCAGAAGGTGGGATAGGTGAAGCAAAGAAGGGAGTCAGTATGTAAAGGTACAATGCAACATGGTAAAGGTACAATGTCAGATTTATGTCCATTTATCCTTTTGCCTAGGGACTGAACCGTTTGTCCAATTTAGAGTGAAATGATATTGTTGACATTTCAATCTGATATTAAAAATCACAACAGTCAAAATCCAGTGGGAGAACATTTTAATCTTCCAGGACGTTCCATTGCTGACCTAAAAGTAGCTACACTCAAACAAAGAAGCTTCAAGGGCAGATTACAATGTGAGATTGATGAACATGAGTTCATTTACAAGTTCAGAACAATGGAACCCCCAGGGCTGGATAGAGATACAGTATACTTATTTCACTACAGTTGCTAATTTCTGCTGCAGTCAAGCTGCATTGTATCTTTACAGCCTGACATCCTTCTTTGCTTCACCCCTTCTACCTTCTGACTGGGATATAAAGGCTCAGGGATCTCCACTTCTCTCTGTATATGAAGAAGCCAGTTTTGACTCTCAAAAACTCATACCCAGAACATCTTGTTGGTTTCTAAGGTGTCACTGCACTACTGGAAAGGTGTAATTCAGACCAGTAAGTTCAAGTATGTGAACAGAATAAATCTAGCAATCAGCTCACATGTGATCATTGCAGTCATACATCGTGTAACCTTGAACATATCTGTTATGAAATTTGTGGCATCCTTATCCCTGTTATGAGTAATGAGGGTAATCTAGAACATGAGACTCTAGAAGTGAGAACAGTTTACTCCAGACAAACAATTCACCCAACTGCCTCCAGCCATATGTTTCAGAAGCTATCTGTCTCTTACAAAAAGTGATATTACAACCTTGCCTTTACAATAATAATTTATAAAATTATGTATGAGTCCTCTTTAAGGCCACTTTGCATGGTAGATTTCATTGTAGTATACGTATTATGTGTCTCACAATGAACACTACAACAGATTAAGGAGAGAGACGTGTCTACAAAGTAAACTCAGGCTTGCAATGGTTCCATCCTGAGTCACCATGTCTTTGCAGACATGTATCCTCCTCAGATTTCATTACTCACACACAGATGACATAGCAGAAACATGTCTTGCACAATATGGAAAGAGGCCCTAAATTTGCTTAGAATTGCAACTAAACCTTTCAACATCTGTACATTTATTCTGTACCCATGCACCCAGCGGTGTTTAAATTGTATGAGCCCTTCTAAAATATATAACAAAGATAACACAAGAAAAGAAGTGGAATATCTAAAACGAAATAGACCTATTGATCTCAGTGGGACTTGATTCCCTGTGCACATGCATAGGATTGGACTATATATACATCTGATGTGGGTCTTGTTATGTCACCTATCTGGAGTTTTTCTTCCTCTTCATTTCTCCTGCCTTTTCAAAAGATAACGTATTCAGAACAGGTACTAGCATCTCTCATTGTATAGTGCAGCTCTAGTCTCAGGCTGGACTCCTGGGTGCTATTGTAATTCAAACAATAAATAATAATAAAAAATCAGGAAAGGATAATGGAAGTGCCCTTATTATACCAACCAGGATGCAATGTACCATACTGTGCATTGTGTTACACTGTTCTTAAAGAGATTCTTGGCTCTGTGTGGGTTTGTTCCACTGCTATAACAAATGTATTCATGATCCATCTCAGTGAATTACCCAGTACTAAAAATGAATCACAGTAATGTTACCCTTCACTTCTCCCCCAACAAGGAGATAATACTTTTGGTATGTGATGCCATTTTCTATGGGTTTTGACAAACCTGAAATAATTTAATGAGGCAATAAGACCACACTCGTAGTGCAGCCAGCACAAAATAAGTCACCTTGAGGTAGTGTTATATTAAAAAGAGTGAGCAAAGGACCACTGAAGCAATTCAGCTTGTATTTGAAGAGCTATGCTTCATTGTGTTTTCATTCCTAACTATTGGGGATGCTATGAGACATCCCCCATTATGACTTCATGCCTCACAATGATCTATGACTTTGAGGAAGAGCATCCCATGTGAGAAACTCTACAGAGCAGGCCAAAGTTACAGGGGGGGAAACAGTGACAAAGGAAAAAGGATTAGATTGGGTTGCTCAGTCCTGAAAGTTGTTTTATTATGACTAGAAGCAAAATACTCCAGTGATAATAATAAAAAACACCCCAGATGCCAGACTTCTCATATCTCACAAGGCAAGAGACGACCAGAGTCTGAAAGTCATCTATCACAACTGGCTGCCAATGCAACATAGCTAGTTGGTATCCTGTGATCTCCCAGAATAGAAAAGAAATATCAAAAAGACCCTATTCAAAGGAGCTGGGAGCATAGAAATTATACTGGAGTCTACAGCAACAAGCCCCCCCCCCAACAGACAGCAGCATATCAATAAATCAGCCCAATATGGAACAGGCATTAAATTCATCTCAAAGCCAGCACGTTTACATGGCACCATCGTGTCCCCGTTCATCACTGAACAGAACAAGGGAGGGAAAACACAGCACCCTCTGATATACAGGGGGCCATCATGGTATGTCCTGTAATTGCTGCACTGGGAGCTCTTGGGGGGCGGGGGGGGGAGTCAATCTTTGTTTGCAACAGGCCGACACACAGGAAATGAAGCATGAACAGTCCAACTATATCACCCAGACATCTCCACAGATATGTTGGCAGAGGAGACCTTCATGGACAGGCCGATGCCACTCCCATACAAGGGTTCAAGTGCCAGAATCATGCCCTAAGACTCACCTATTCACAAGACATTAGGAAGGCAGCAAGAGAATGTGCAACCACATATTCACAGAAACATCCCTGTCATCTCCCCAGTAGCTCACTGGGGGGGAAATTTCATAAGGGAAATCAAAAGTGCAGATTCCTCCAAGTAGGACACTGGCTAGAAAGGCAACAGTTACCTTTTGACCAGCCACTATCCCTGCAGAAGCAGAACAAAAGAGAGTGTTGGCAGAGTCCAACACATGAGATGTTTTATTCATAAGGCAATGGGCTAAAGTTGTTTTTGCAGGTGAGAAGAATATAAGCACATTTTATGTAAGGAAAATTACTCCCAAGAGGAACAGTGGTAGAAACTGCAAAGGTGTCCTGGGCATTTGCCACATGGTATACATGGTATGCAGAAAGTGAAATGTTCCAGCAATGTGGCTGGCTGGAAGGAAGTATGAGACAGAAGACGCAGGATCCAAGCCTGAGAGATGTACTCTGAGACAAACAGGGAAACAGCATAGCAGACGGCAAGAATAAAATGCAAATATCCCTATATACATCTATACATACATCTACTGCTCCCTTATACATTTGTCATTGCAAAATAGCAACAGGAAGAGACCAATACAGAACCAATACCTCAGACACTCCAGAGTATTCTTAGAATTGCCAGATACTATTTTTGTTCCAGCAGGAGCAAAAATGGAAGTGTTGCAACATCACTTTCAGTTGTGCCCAGAAGAAACATTGCAACACTCTAGGATTACATCAATCTCTATTATAAAAACTATAGAAATTTGGGAAATCCTAGAATATCATGATGTTGCTCCTGCTCCCTATTTTTGCTCTTGCAGAAGCAAAGAGTCCCAGTGGGGCTTGGAGCCCAGGAACAAGCAAATAGCAACCCTAGATATTCTTTTAACCAACTCAACCTATGCGTACAGGAAAAAGACACATAGGTACAGAACTTCCACCATACACATAGCATAGCAGTCCTCACACTACACTTCAACACTGCTACAATGGTAAGTAGCTTCATACTATGACATAGCACAAGATTCACAACTCAACCCACATACACACACACATGTACGTTCTCTCTCTTCTCCCTCCTTTTTCTCTCACTGCAGTGCTTATGAAAGATCCTAGTCACACAACTCACTATACTGAAAGGGGCCATAAAGAGCTGTAGCCCAAGAGAAAATGAACCCATGAACTACATAGACGGACATAGGTTTGCTCCATGACAGGTCTGGGATAGCTGGCTCCAAGGCAGCAGCCTTCCTCATTTTATCCTCGCCACAACCCCTTGATGTAGGTTAGATTGAAAGTGTAGGACTGGACCAGCATCACCAAGCATGCTTCTATGGCAGAGCAGGGATTCAAACCAGCATCTCCCAGATCCTAGGCCAGTACTCTAGAAAGTATACCACACTGACTCTATTATGATAGTAATTTATTTTGTCTCTTTTCCAGTAATTCCATTCCCCAACACGTTTTTTCCTGTCATTGGTTTAATGAGCTATTTACCAGAGTCTCAAGATCTCTTTCATGGATAGTTCCAGACAATTCATATACTAAATGAATTCAGGTATCAGTTCAGAGAGCACAGGCAATTATATTTTGTGCCTCATTTTCCATTACTTTTTAACTTAAATCTCATTTTCCATTTTGTTGTCATGGTACAAACAATAGAAAAATATTCTGATAGTCATAAATATACTATATGACTAACAAAAAATACATGCATTTCTAGTGAATAACAAATTGGTGAGACTGTAACTAGTATTGACATACAAAATGGCTTGCCCTGATGAAGAACCAGCCACATCCCTTAAGAAGCAAGTAAGGTAGACCAACCCAGCAATGCTGTCTCGGCTAAATGCAGGTATGAAGAGTTGTGTTCAGTGACCCTGCTTCAACCATGTTAGAAATAATACAACTAGCTTTAGTTTGTTATTATGTCATAAGTCTTGTTAGGTCTGTTGGGTTTAGTTAAGGATGGCTGGACCAGTCAGACAGCCCTTACTTTTTTTATTTACAGTGTACTCCTCCTGAGCTTCAGTGCAGCAGTGTGGCCTAAACTAATATTTACCATACTGTCTTACAAACTGCACACACAGAGTCTCTCCCTTGAGTTAAAGGACCAGTAATGGTCTATTTATTTACGGAAGTACATTAACTTAAGTATAGTGGAGAGAAAAAGTGACTAACTAGCTAATTAGGATGGCTTCAGATTGATAACAGGCCGTCTGCTTCATTTGTCCCAGGAGGAGATACCATGCTGCTTCTCCTGGTGCATGCAGGGAAGAAAGAGAAAGAAGAAGAAGGAAAGAAGGAAGGAAGTTCCCTTGGACTACAATCTACCAATCAGAGAAAGTGAGTGATAGTAAAGTAGGCAGGAAGGAGACTGATACTAGCCTATCTATCTGTCTAACTCTATGGTTCCTGTCTTGAAGGTTTGAGCCAGAGACATCGCCAGTCCTTGGCCGCTTCCACACGTCTTACTTGCCTGTGGAACATTGCGTGGAAGACAGCATCTTCTCACGTGAAATCGTGGCAGGAAGATGCTGTTATCCAGGAGTTTTGATCGTGTCTTCCAGGCACAAGTTCACATGAGAAGACACTGTCTTCTGGGTCTTTCACACAATGTTCCACAGGCAGGTAAAATGTGTGGAAATGGCCCCTTTTTCTAACAAGGTCAGCAGTTCCCAAACATTACCAACCTCCAGTTTGATTTAAATTTCTGTGGGCCTCCAAGCCATTCCACTCTTCTTCACTGGTCTCTGCCACACACTACAGTTCTTTTGCTTCTGAGCTTTTGGTTTTTCCTCCTCTCTCTGCCCCATCTATGCTTATCGAGGTAAGAGGCAGAGCAAGTCTCCTAGCCAAGGTAAGAGGCAGAGCAAGTCCTCCTCAGCTCCCATAATAGAACGGATGCCTCATGGGATTTGTAATGACAAAGTGCATGTGGCAAACCACACATTCCCATGAAGCATCCGTTCTGTTATGGGAGCTGAGGCTTTTGTAAGAGGTTGGAGGCCATTGTGTAACATGAATTACTGTGGTTGAGCTGAGTATGGATGGCTCTGCTTTGAGGCAGGGCTTTCAACCAGATTAACTTTATTCTCTTTTTAAGAGATTGTCTTTGCTATGTGTAATTTATTATTAGGAAGACATTTAAAAGTATCTATTGTGTTAAAATGCATGATAATTAAGTAGTTTTAACTATCAAAATCAGACAAAGAACCTGTCCTAGAAGAACCATATGACAGAATCCTGATGTAGGTAGCACTTGGCAAATATTATAACTGCACAGGTGCTATGCTGAAAGCAACCAGCCTCCTGCCCCCTTCCTCTCCCGACACAGTATTCCTTGTGTCTCCAAGGGCACACTGTTGTCTTTGTTGCTGCTTTATTGTTTTTTGCCCTGTTCATTTCCCCTCACTCCTCTGCACTGGACTCTTACATACCACTTACACCCATGTGCCAAATGCACAAGGCACCTTTCCAGCCTCTGCCACTTTCTCCTTTGGAATGGTGATGCTCATGCCAGTTGTTGTGGCATGGCAAGCTGCTTCAAGCCTAGTATAGTACATACATGGGTGAGTCAAGCAAGGCATGATGTTGCCATCTTGCATGAACTATGACAAAACATTGGCAAGAGATGTGTGCTTTCTTTTTCTTTTTGCACATCCACTCCATGTGTTGGCTACTGCTAGTATTCCCCTGGGAAGAAGCACCAATGGAGGAAACAAGAGGCTGCCCTCATGTCAAAACTAGCCATATCTGCCATGACAGACGAGACACAATACAATGAAAATGCACAGGTTTAGCTTACCCATAATCCCCAATTCGGTCCCCTCACGTTCACTAGCTATCAGAAGGAATCCCAGTTCTACACCTCCAGAGACAATAATTGGGTGTGAGTTACCTATGACTGTCTGCACGCCAAAACATTTTAGTCAGAAATCCCCCATGTACCATAACTCTCCTGCAATCAGGGGTTCAATAACACCCCCTGCTCCCCGTCATCCCAGTAATCACTGTGCACCAACTACTCCACTCCCACCCCAATCATGAAGGCTGTGTGGTGTTTAAGGGAATTGTGCAACACAAGAAGCCTGCTGGTCCTCCTTGCTATACCACAACTATGTAGACCATGATGGATGCCCTCCCAGTGTGGATCCTCTGTTGAAGGCTGCTGAGGCCAGTTAGGAGCAGAGGATGGGGAATGATCCCTATCCACCAACCCCCCAAAAGAGATACCATTCTGAACAACACACATGTTTATTGAATCATATCAGACACAGAGTCAGATTAATGGGATTGCCAGCTTTTTTTTTCTTCCAGCAAGCTTCATGGTCTTTGCAAGCTACACTGACAGGCTGCAGGACCACGGACAGAGCTACGCATGGCCAGGAGAGAGGCAACTGGGCTGACTGACTGTCTGTTAAGCAGCTCGCAATGGTCCAGGAAGCAGGTTCAGAAAAGACAATCGGCAACCCTCCATGGGTCAGATAGATGCACTTTGGTCATTGGAGCTGTTGGTTGTGTTTTCGCATTGTGCTGTGAAAGGGGTCCATCCTGCCCACTATATCTGTGGGATATAGAGCTGTGAGCTCTATATATCTGTGAGCAAAGAGCTGAGACACAAAAATAATAATGAGTAGAGTTTGGCAATAGTAGCAATAGCAAGTAGGTTCCAAAGCTCGGTACATGATGCATGTGCAGGGGACAAACAGCTGTTGGTGTTCCCTAGCCCCAAGGAGGCCCGCCTAGCCTCAACTAGAGCCAGGGCCTTTTCGGTCCTGGCTCCTACCTGGTGGAACGCTCTGTCTGCTGAAATCAGGGCCCAGCAGGACCTACTATCTTTTCTCTGGGCCTGCAAGACAGAGTTGTTCTGCCAGGCATATGGCTGAGGCTGGGCCTCCGCCGGCCTGGAAAAAGGGGTGAAGGCTGTCCACCATCCTGTTTTAAATGTGTTGTTTTTAATTAACATGAATTTTTAATTGTATTTTTAATATGTTGTTATCTGCCCTGAGCCTGCTCACGAAGAGAGCAGAATACAAATTTGAAATAAATAAATAATTAATAAATAAATGTGTCACAAACCCTTTGCTTTCTCTAGCTGGGGCTGTCCTCCCCCTAATTTGAGATAAAATTTCCCTCCCAAAGCTTATGAAGCTGTTTCCTGGGCTGGGAAGCCTTCAGTGGTGTGTATGTATCTGTAACTTTAACTTTCTTTATTGTCCCATCCTTAGTGAACGTATAGGTTGTGATATTACCCTGCCAAGTTTAAGTAGAGGGAAAAACAGGGGGTTACGTTTCCCTTAGAAATGAAACTGGCACACAATGCGGGGGAGTCCACATGGTCAAATTTGTCTCATGGGAGAAATAGTGTAGCACCTGACACAATGCTTACTCATCTCTTGTAGGGAACTGCATAGCAACTGTCTCTGCACTTTCTACTAGACATGGGCACGAACCAAAAAAAATTAACGAACCAGTGGTTCGCGGTTCAGTGCCAATGACGATCCCAAGATCGTGAACTGCAACAAACATTTCCCATTACCGAAACAGTTTGCGGTTCGCCGTTCATTGGGCGCGGAATGGCCCCCGTGGCACTTACAGAGCCCATATTCCAGGGGACTCTTTTGCACGCTCTCCCCTACAGCCATCATCCAAGTTTGGACAACATTGCAAAAGGAATCTTGGAGTTACACCCTCTCCAATCCAAGCCCCCCAGGAAACTCCCACAAAAATCCATGCTCAATCTCTCTCTCCCCAAAGGCTAGCAAGTGGCAAGGAAGAGGTCTGTCCCACTCCACTGCTCGCTGAAAGTGAAACCCAGTCTGGGAGCCCACGGCTATTTATAAGCACAGGTCCCATTGAGCAATGCAGGAGGTCTGTGTTTGGCCGTCAGAGCTGCCTATCAGGGTTTGCAGGGATGAGATTGGAGTGCCCGTGGCTATAGGACACCCCCTTCCCCCTCCCTCCCCTGGGTGTCTTCTCCTAACTTGTAACCTCTTTGCAGCTCCGTGGTTGGAAGGAAGACCTGCCGATGGAAGCTGGACTTCCATTCAGGTTTCCTGGGCAACAGAAGGAGCACAGACAGAGTTCAGGCATTCCCCCGGCTCCATTGCCAGGGGAATTGATTGCGGGCGCCTGAGTATCAGGCTCCAGAACCGTGGCCGAACGCACCGAACCAGGCTTTTACCGACTGCTGGTTCGTCGGCCATGGCCAATAGCGAACCGCCAGATCGCGATCGCACCATCGCCAATTTCGTGGGTTTTTGAAGTTCGTAATGCGGTTTTTGCCCATCTCTACTTTCTACCAGGAATGCTCCATGGAATCCAGTCCATGGAATGCACGGCAACAGGCTTTCTAAGTGTTTTGTCAGCAATAGCAAAGGTTAGAGTGGAGTGGCTCATAGCCACCCAAGATTACTGGTTGCTCCCCTTATATTCGCCCATTTGTCTGCACTGTGATGTAGTGGTTAAGAGTGCGGGACTCTAATCTGGAGAACTCGGTTGGATTCCTCACTCCTCCACTTGAAGCCAGCTGGGTGACCTTGGGTCAGTCACAGCTTCTAGCTCTCTCAGCCCATCCACTTCACAGGGTGTTTTGTTGTGGGAATAATAATAACATACTTTGTAAACTGCTCTGAGTGAGTGTTAAGTCATCTTGAAGGGTGGTATATAAATCAAATATTATTATTATTATTATTAGTCCCACCTGTTGAAAGAGGAAGGGTTCTTGAAAGCTAAAATAGATAGTGACTCAGTGACACCTGGCACATGTTCTTTAAGTGTCAGATTTCACAATTTTATCTCAGAACTGTAGCTTTAAAAGAGCCACTTGGATTGGATCACTGCAGAGAGAAATAATTTCTCTCATTGTTTTTGTAAAACAAAGAGTTGGGAGGGAGGGGTGAAAAAGAAAATAAGCTTTTGGCTAGTGCCCTTAACTCCTTAGTTGCTGAACTACACAATCTCTCCCCACCCCCCATTACTCTTTAAGACTAAGCAGATTCCATCCAGAGTGGGGTGGGGGGGGAGAGACTGTGTAGTTCAGCTACTAAGGAGTTAAGGGCACTAGCCCTCCCAACTCTTTGTTTTACAAAAATAGTGAATTGTTCTCTCTCCACAGCATCTGAGCAGCTTTTTAAAAGCTACAGTTCCCAGGCAAAATTGCAAAACCGAACACTTAAAGAACACATGTCTGGTGTCTCTTGTAGTTCCCTCAACACAGAGAGTAGGTACATGTGGGGGAAATGAATCAACATTTGCAGCAGTCAAAAGCTGAGGAGATCCCTGTGTCTTGCTTGTCTGGTGGGATGCATTGCCCTTGCACTTCTAGCTGGAGAAGTGCATGTTCTACTTCAGTCTTCGAGTCTGATGTTAGCAATACACTTCGACAAAGTTTGTTCTCTTTGGCTATCTGCACAAAATACTTTGGTTTGGTGGAAAGAGCCATTTTGTTAAAGCTCATGTTACCAAAGTTGACAGCCCTCCCTGCAGTGTGTACACCATAATCGCCACAGAGCTTTCCTTTAAACTGCCCCTCAGATGATGCAGTATTCAGCTCACTAAAGCTAATTTGAAGCCTGAGGGCCAAGCTACAAGTGACGAATGACCCTTGAACAGCAAGTGTATTTCTCCCTGTTCACTTGCTCTCCACTCAATCCACTTGCCGTTCAAGTGTCATTCGTCACTTGTAGCTTGGCCCTCAGTTTAGGGAGGCAAACAAGTGCAAGGGAGAATACCACCACAACCCTGCTGTCCCCCAATTCCTCCCTTCTTACTCAGCCTCCCCACCCTCTTGCTGCTGCTGCCTCTTTCTTCCACCAACCTTCCTTCAGCATCACCAGCTTCTCCCCACAACCCCAGTGAAAACACTTCCTTCCATTCCAAATATTTCTGTCAGTGTGTCTTTTCCCCTGTCCTCTCCCCCCCCCCCAAGTTCCCATCTTTCTCCCCTAAACCCTCCAGTGTAAAAAGGCTACTGAGATTTCGAGGTGTCCTTTTAAAAAAAGTTTGATTTCTGCACAAGCAAACAATTGCTCCAACAGTTTTGGCTTTCCTCCCCCAAAAAGTTTGGCCCTCAGATACAGCTTTTCAAAACAACTATGGATGAACATCGCAGGGTGGGTTTCAGGTTTTGGTGGACCCTGGCCAGTGAGTGCAGAGGGGATCCCTATACTCACTATTAGGCTCCCCTTTTGCCCTCTTCGCCACATGCCCACACTTCCTTGCCCACTCGCAAGCTCTCCCACCATCTGCTTTCACAGCTGCCTACACTGCATGCACTTCCTTTCCCCAGTGTTGCTGGTTGCTGGGTGCAGCTGGGAATACCTTTGTCACAGAATCCTGGAATGCTGATGGTTTGTGCACTACCCACATGCCCTTCTCCAGCAGAGCTAGGCAGAATATGCAGCTGGAAGCAAAGCACTCACAAGCAGGCAGCGGAAGGGTGTGAGTTCAACATCAGAGAAGATGAGTGAGTAGGGAGTCAGCAGCAATGGGCCCCCACCAGAAACCACAGGCCCTGTAAGTTCCCCCACTCGTCATGTGCTGATACTGGCCTCACAGATTTTTTAAATCATCTCATTAGACTTTAAAATGGTGGCGACATCCATGAGTTGGACCCCTGGATGCCATCATGCCTAGTTTGGTCCTGACTGGATGCTTCTATAATTTCTTCATCCAAAGTATTTACCAGCTGTAAATAATTGTTAATTGTTAAATAATATTTTTCTTTCTATTTATAGCTGTATGCAATTAAGATACAATTAGACCAAACACTCCAACCATATGATTACTGTCAGTCTAATTTCATTTGGTGAAAGTTATATTCATTATAGCTATTAATTAAATGACCAAATTGGAATATTCTTGCAGAGATATGAGCATGTTAAGTTTATTTCACATAGAATGAACACACAAGAATTTAAATTAGGGATCCAATGCCTAGGAAACATACCAAAATGCAAAAGAATTTCTAAATATTGTTATTGGCAGCCCAATCCTAAGGGGTGGTGGTGGTGGAAAGCACTCAAGGAGAGGACTAAGGCTTATGCAGGCATAACTCACACTTATGCGGGTGTAACCCCTCTTTGCTGATTGCCGCCTGAGGTGAGCTACCACTGCCAGGTCACCGCCACCAGGCACGCTTGGCAGCCAGATGGAGGCATAAGTGGAGCGCAAGTTCCTGCGCCGATGCCAGAGGGGGCAGGGATGGGCCACAAGTTAGTCTGCTCCCAAAGCTGCAGTGGTGAAAAATTACGTCATGAACAAAGGAGGCTTAGCCCATTGTTGCCCTTTGAACAGGAGAAACCAGCCCCCTCATTCCACACTCAGCACCACCCATGCAGCCCGGCTGAGCGTAGGATGGCAACTGCTGCAGAGTCCAATCAGTGTGACCCCCGTGGTGGCCGAGCCTCCCCTTGGGTGGCCAATCAGCTCCCATGGCACCCTACAAAACCTCAGTGCCTGGCACTGAGGTTGCGCAGAAAACTGCCCTTGATACAGCCATGGGGGGTGCCAACAACTCATTAAGGGGCTCTAGTCAGACTCCCTCAGCTGGGGCCCCTCCTGGCAGAGGAGGAAGTGCAGCCACAGGTTGGGTTGACTGGGTGTTCATAACTCCCTGTTGATGGAGGGTGCTCAGCCCCTTGACTTTCTCCCTCCCAGGATAAAACCATCTTGATGCAGAGCACTTTCTTACCAGACAATCGTGCATTATCTGGTTGCAGGCTGCTGTAATACTGGAGCTGCTGCCACCACCAATGCTCCCAACCATGGACATTCTCTTAGAACGTTGTATACTGGGCTTGGCCTTGGACCAGGCTGGGTTCCTTGCCACACATGTGACTGTTTCTCTTGCAGGCAGGTCACAACTTGTCAGGGAGACCAAGGAGCATGGCTGTCCCAGCCCCTGACTGCCATTCAGGTCCAGCTCAGAGAGCAGTTCCCCAAGGCAGCCTGCATCTCAATCTCACTCCTGTGAGGGCAGGATGAGGAATGAATTTTGCAGTTTGGACTGCTGTGCAAACTGCCTTTGCTTTCTTTTAAACCGAGGAACATTGGCAAAGACATATGTCTAGACAATGTCTTCACCTTTTCCAGTTCAATAAGATGTGTTGAATAACAACAAACTGCCTGTCTGTTTGCTTTCATGCCTGTAGATGACAGTAGCCTCCTCCCCCAACTCCCTGTAGGGATGTTTTTTCACACATCCTGGTGAATGATTCCTGGCTCAGGGCTGGGATAGATGGGGTGGGCTCTGCTGTCAGAAGGAGCAGGTGTTCAGTGGTGCCTTGGGGCCCTGTCCAGCTTCTTCTTTGCCCCCTTCCCCCCCTCAATGTAACTTCAGGGAGTGGGATGGGAATTGAAGTGTGGCCCGTGGGGCAGAGGGGGAACCACTGAGGACTCTCATTCTCTGACAGACAGAGCTGCTGGCATCTGATAGGCCAGGTAGATGACCGCTGCATGCGGGGGAAGGGGGGTTGCTGCCAGGAGGTGGGGGATGTGGAGCAACATCTTCAGATCTCTGGGGACCCTCCTTCAGGAGCACGGACCACCCTCCTTTTCACTGTTTGTGGAGGCAGGGATGGACTTGGGAAATCTGGCGTGGGGAGTAGGTAGACAATGCCCCCCAGAGCAGTTTATCTGGTCCCACAGACCATCAGTCCACTCTAGGGGGTGCCACCTGAGAACCAGAGCATGGCTCTCGAGGTCCAACCTGCATTCTCCTCACATCTTTGTGATGTAGTGATGTGTTCAAATGGTGCCGCTGCAAGTCCATGGGTGCTTTTCACTCCCATCAACTCCAATGGGCTTTCTGACCTCTCGTTTGGTTTCCGATGAGTGTTCCTGTATCTTATTGAAGAACCTGCCCCCCACCTGCCTCTCCAGGACCTGGGACTTGATCCCAAGTGCTGCAGGCTATGAGTGCGGCCCTGAGTGGGTCCTGCTGCCTTTCTGGGCTCACTTTTCAGGGAAGGGGTACATCTTCCTTGGGGCAGCAGTAGCAGTGTTGGTGGAGTTTGCAAGCAAGTGGTGTTTCCACCGCCAGCCTGCCTCTTGTTAGGAACGGGGTTGGACAAACAAGTGAGTGAGCACTCCGTCTTCACCATCAGTGTCCTCCCTCCCCCCCGGGGCAGGGCTTCTCTCAGGACGGGCACCTCTTTTGTGATGTGGCAAGCCCAATAGTGAGTGTCTCTCCCTGCGGGTTGGAGGCATGGCAGCTGGGGACAGGAAACACTGCCTGGGACTGGGTACTCCTTCCCCTGCCACTCATGGTATTGTCAACTGCTGCCGACCTGCAACTGGTTGATCCTAGCAGCATCGCCTGGGCAATGACAATGCATTCATTCCTGGCCGTGCCTTACTGGGCTCAGCTGGCTGGCCCAACTCTCCTGCAAAAGTCCTTAGGAAGCAGATGAGTTGCACTGCATTTACACTGATGCATGACCATGGGCACCAGATGGGACCCTAGGATTGCACAGTAAGTAAATGTGCCTCTTTTTCTCACCTGTGAAGGGTTGCCTTCTCAATGCTCTCATGCTTAACAAAGATTTATAGAGATTGTTCCCTAATAATTAACATTCATTGATAAAATATCAGCACAATATTCTGATTTATAATCTTAACAAAGTCAACCATTTGACTTTTTAAAGAAGTTACTTTTAACCTCCATACTCTGAAAAACTGGTATCAATATGGAAGATAATCGTACTATTAAAGCTCATCTATTTGGTGAACTAGTTCAATCACCATGATTTCAGTCCATGAAACAAAAAAAATATACAAACTCCTACAAGCTTCTATAGGTTTCCCAGAAACCTCAGGAGAAGCTTTTTAAGGGAGCATAATAAAAAGGAGAAGTTAGGAAATCCTTAAATGAATAGCACTCCATTTGTGTCTTGTTCGATATGCTCTCATAATTAAAATTATGACATGGATTTAGACAATGGTCATTTCCATATAGATCATTTTACTTATTTTTTAAACAATTTTTAAAATTTTGGCATCCATATTTTTAATAAACCTGGACATATTCTAATGATATATTTTAAAATAGTTTTTTTCTTATTTGCCACGATCTAAATAATAAGAAAGGAAATGTTTTCATAGTAAGAAGATACAGTTTCCCATTCCAACTGGAGCAGTTTACACATTGGCCAATAACACTTACAATTGCTTTATAGGAGGAAAACTTTCCAAGTCCAACTTTTCAGTTGGCAAAAAAGCAGGAAGGATCTATTTTGACCACCAAAGAGTTATGATAGAGATCATGCAATCTGTCTGGGGTCTGAGCCCCAGCCCCCAGACTTGACAAGAGGGAACAGCAGGTCAGCCGGGCCGACGGGCAAACAGAGGGGGCAGCCAGCAGCCAGCAGGTCAACTGGTCAGCCAGCAGACAGTAGGTCAACCGGTCTGACTGGCAAGCAGAGGGGGCAGCCGGGGGACAGCAGGTCAACCCCTCCCATGGGCAAATGGAGCCAGAACCTGCCTGTGCCAGGGGCAAGTGGCAAAGGCCCAGGGCCTCAGGAGGCAGGGGGAGACAGAAGGAGGCCAGCGAGTCCCACTCCCCTGGGGAAGGAAAGGGGACTAAGCAAGGCAGAAGGGGGCAAGGGCAGAGGGATTGGGGGCCCAGCAGTCACCCACCCAAAGACCTTACCTGAGGAGGAGAAGCAGCAGCAGCCCCAACAACCCAAAGCCACGCCCCAGCTAGAAAATAGTAGCCTGGCCCAGGAGTTGCCAAAAACCAAGCCACTCCAGGTGGGGCTATTGGAGGCACTCTGCAGGAAGCCCTGGGCAACCAGCCAAGGAGCCGCAGCTGGACCCACCTTCAGCCATCAGCTCAGCCAGGCAGGCCGGGCTGCTAGCCAGGGGACTGCAGCTGGACAGGCCTGCAGCAATCAGCCAAGGCAGGGAGGCTGGGCAGCCAGGGAACAAGGCACAGCTGGTGCTGGTCAGTGGGGCCAGATCAGCTACCCCAGCTGCAACTGCTTGGTGCAGCCCAAGACCAGGCTGGAAGAGGGGTGGGACAGTAGAAGGAAGCCCTATAAAAGCTGGCTGGGAAGAGCCCTGTGGTGGTGGGTGTGAGTAGGGAGTGATGATGTGGAGTGAGAGCGGTGTGATGCAAGTGTGGAGGTTTGGAGGAGAGCTCTGGGAGGAAGAAGTGAAAGAGGACGCAGAGGGTAAGCAGGCCAGGTTGAGCAGGCCAGCAAGTGGACTGAGAGGGAGTCTGGGTGAGGTATACTGCCCCTCCTTCCACAGAGCAGGGTCCTGCAGAATCCCTGGCCCCCCTATGATGTCAGGAGCAGACCGCCCAGTGCCACGCCCAGTGGTAGCGGTGGCAAGCCCTTACACAATCCACATCGACAAAAGCCATTTCGGACAAGGATTTTAGCAAGGGGGGACCAAGTAAAACATAAAGCTGATATAAACAACCTCTTTAGGAATACCAAAATACTAAGATACTTTTTCTCCCAAGGTTTCTCTATAAACTTATTGTTTTTCCTACTGATACACAGAATACTTTCATATCTCATTAAAGAGAAGAGCATGGTCTACAACATAATCCACGTTTAAGGTTTGGAACAGCCAATGCTTCCATTCATACAATTATCTGGCATAAATGTGCATCCACTGAAGCTTGTGACACCTTAGTCTTCATAATGTAGCACTTGTCAAAGCTGCCCTCAAAACTTGGGAGAAAGGTAGAAATAGTCTCTGATATTATAGGAAGTTAATAATTAGCATTTGTATGATGCTCTCAAATTATTGTGCATATCTTATCTTGTAAGCACTACAACAATCATGTAATTATTGTTGTCCCCATATAGAGTACTGAGGCTAGAGAGATAAGCTTGCCTAAGATGGACTCATCAGGTGAGTTTGTGGCAAAGGAAAGAGTCAAATCAGACACTCCTTGATTGGTTTCTTAGACTCTCTAGCCACTGTACTACACCAGCTCTCATATTTGTGCTATCCTAAGCAGAGTTACCCATCTAAGCCCATTGATTATAATAGAATGTACTTAGGATAACACTGTTAAACTGGTACTTCCACTTAAGTCAACGGGTCTTTAATTTTGGCCCTGCAGTAGTCAGTATTATTTTTTCAACAGGAAATAAATCCTGCCACAAAGCTGATATGTGATAAATTATTCATGTGATAAAATTACTCATGATAACAAAGAAATTCTAATTTTAAACAGCCTTTTGTCCTGTTATTGATATAGTTCCTTAAAATAAAAAAATATTATAATTGTAAGTTGCTCTAGCTGTTTTCCAGACTTCAATCATACTTCTTAAAACCTGCTATACTGATAGCAAAGCATCTAGGATTAAATGCAGGGGAGAAAAACACTGAAAAAATAGTGCAGTCTTGTTTGCTTTACACTCCTCCATATCCTTGAAGCAGCAACAGTCTCCCTTTAGGCATGTATTAACACAGGACTATGTATGTGAAGTGTACTTGAGAAAACTGTTAAGTACAAAGCAATAAAATTATCTCTTTTGTAGAAACTCGTTTTCCAGGTTGTAACTAAATTTGTTCATTGCAAAATCTTCCTAGAGAGCAGCTTCAGATTATGAAGAATGGAAACTTGTGTTAACTCCTGAATTTACCTGTATTTTTATTGGTGGTCGAAAGTAGAGATGGGCTTGAACCGAAATACAAACCAAAATTAAGTGCAAACGATTCGGTTTCGTTTTCCCGGCCATGTCGGACGCTTCTCTCCGCAGGTCCGGGAGGAAACGTCCGAGCAGCCTGACCGGGCGGTTGACCTGCGAGGGTTAACCCCCAGGACTCCCAGTGAGGGAGGCAGGGTCCAGAGTGTGGCAGGAAGAACCCCCTGAAAGCAATGCAGGGGGTAAATTGCCCGTTTGCTTCAACGGAGGCCGGCAGACTTGCGCAGCACTTCGCGTGCTGCCAGGCCATGGAGAACGGCAATAAGCAGATTTAAGGTGAAAACCTGTAAGTAAGCGAATCCCTTCTGATTTCTAAGCGTATGCGAAGGATTGGTGGGAGTTGAAGCTAAGAAGGCGCGGATTTCTTCCCCTTCACAGAGTTTCGGAACTTAGCTGGCGCCCCCCCCCTAAGATGGCGACGAAAAAGCAGAGCCCTGCGATGATTAAATCGGTGATGGCGATGTTACAGGGGAAGGGGGAAACCCTGGAAGAGATGGTCAGACGAGCGGTCTTTGAAGCTATGCAGCCCTTTGTAGCGAAGCTAAATGAAATGGGGCAAAAGGTTGATTCAGTGGAAAGCAAAGTGAAAACCATTAAAGAAACAGCATCTGGAGCAGAGCAGTCTGCACGCGAAAACGCAGTACTCATGAAAGCAACAAGTAAAGAAGTGAAGCTCTTGGAGAATCAAATAATAGAATTACAAGTGGACCGTGCCCAAACGGTACTGCGTCTCCAGAATGTAAAAGAGGAGCAAAGTGAAAATCTAAAAGATTTGGTGTCGGGACTTTTGGCGTCATTCACAAAGGCAACTAAAGAAGAGTTAAAAAGCGATATTTTAGAAGTCCGTCGGACATCTTCAAAATATGCAATGAAGCGTCAGCTGCCTCGCAAGATTATTTTTGACTTTTCATCTAAGAAGACTCGGGACACCATCTTATATAATTTGTATAATGTGGACTTGGACTATCTGGGCAATAAGGTTAAGATATTGAAGGATGTTCCATTTTTGGCTCGTAAAAGAAGATTTAAGTATAAAAGACTTGCGGCTTTCCTGAGGAAATGTGATGTAAAATACAAATGGTTGTTTCCAGAAGGCATCTGGTTCAGATACAAGGATCAAACCTACAAGATAATATCGGAAGTACAGCTGAGAGACTTTTTGTTTAACCATCAGGAGTTTCAGCAAGAAGAAAGTCCAAAGTCTGAAGGGGAGAGTGGGGGGGGGGAACGAGCGCAGCTATTGTAGGTGCGCTGAGAGAACTGAGACCGAGACGCAGGGGCGGGGGGGAGAAGACCTGATCCTGAACGTAGTCTGTATTTTATAAGATCTACCAATCGGATAGCATGTTAGAAAGTTAACTTTAAAGAAAAATTGCAGCATGAAGGGAATACAAGACATGTAGACGTAGTGTGTGTTTTCTGTTTATATGTTGCTCTTCCCTTTTCCCCAGTCCCCTTTTTTCCCTTTATATTTCTGTAGTTTTTTGTAGTTTTTATGTTAGAAAGAAAGAAAGAAAGAAAGAAAGAAAGAAAGAAAGAAAGAAAGAAAGAAAGAAAGAAAGAAAGAAAGAAAAACAAAATTAAGTACAAACCAGGCCGGTTCGTGGTTCATGAACCACAGTTTGTCAGATCCCATTTCTGACGAACTGCCATGAACTTTAGACTTGTTCATTTGGTTCGTTTTTTGGTTTGTGACTGCAGACAGCCTGGTGCCAGTCAATCAGTTTCCTAGGCAACAGGGGAAGGACTTCCTGCAGACCTTCTGCTGACCTGGAAGTGATGATTTTCTGACCTGGATGTGACGTTTTCATGAACCAAATGAACCGGTTCATGAACCAGGGGCAGGTTCATGAAAGTTCGTGGTTCATGGTTCGTGAAATTTGATGAACCATGAACTGCATGATTCAGGTTTTTTCTGGTTTGTGCCCATCTCTAGTAGAAAGTGCTGTCAAGTCATAGCCGACTTAATGGCAACTCCTTCAGAGGTTTTCAAGACAAGAGACTAATACAAGTGGTTTGCCATTGCCTGCCTCAGCATAGAGACCCTGGTCTTCCTTGGAGGTTTCCCATTCAATTACTAGCCAAGGCCAACCATGCTTAGCTTCTGAGATCTGACGAGATAGGGCTTGCCTGGGCTATCCAGGGCAGGGTGGATATTTATTACATCTGAAATAATTTTCCTGTATGTTTTAAATCTATTTTTGAAAATCAAAATTATTGTAACACAATATATTGTTTTGATTTAGACCTGCTATTCTATTTCTACATAAAAGCCCTTCCTGCTAAAGATGCTTTTGAAATTCTCTCCATGTGAATTTCTCCTTGGATTTTGAATGAAACAATTAGATGTCAGAATCTGCAATTTTTCAAGATTTTATTTCTGGAATTCACACAGAAATTCTGCACTCCAACAACCTTCTGCTGCTAAGTCAGGAGTCTTGTCCTATTGAAGGAAAGCTTGCATTTTCAGAAAAAAAGACCTCTCACATGGCTCCAACTCACTGAGAGGGACTACAAGTGATGGGTTCTCTGGGTTTTAAACCCATGCCTACTGACTCCATTTTTAATTGATTTGTAGATTTTTAACACAGAGCCATTAGGCCCTCCTCCAAAACAGGCAAAGTGCAGAACAGCCCTACTTGAGTGGCCTTGCTGACCAGCCAACTTGCCCTAGGAGGATGCAAGAGGAAAATGGCCACTCAGCTGCCCATCTCCATGCCTCTCTGATCATAAGGCGAACAAGCACTGCCTGTCCTGCTTCCCCTTGCTCAGCCTAGCACTGAATCCACATGCAGAGAGGGGAAGGCTCAGATTCAGATTTGACTTTGTAAAGGGGATAAGGAGAGAGAGGGCAGGGCAGACACTCTGGGCTTCAGCAGGCATAAGAAACTGGGGACATCTAGTTCTACCCCCGCTCCCCTTACTGGCTCTTTCCGGTTTGGAAAGTTCCCTGAATCCATCCATCACTGTCAGTTTTAACAGGAATCTGTGCAATGTCTGTAACCTGGGGAGAATCTGTGCTATCATTTGGGTGCTTTCACAATGCAAGCCTCCCCCTCCAGGATAGTTAAGCGCTCATGAATCACTCTGTTCTATTCTTGGGAAACACCTCAACCCTTCTTTTCAAAAGACAGAAATACAAGGGAACTCAGAATATAAAATCTGTTCATTTTTGTACTCAGTGAGGATTGCCAAGTGACACTCCCAGGCATAGCGAACAACCTGGTAATCTCTTGCACCTTGAATATGTTTGGGTGTAATTAACAGCAGAGAGACAGCAAGGTGTCTCACCAGCCAGGAGGAGAGTGCAGGTGGAAAGCAAGCCCGCACAGCTAGGCCTGCCCCACTGCACACCTGTTCTGGAGGAGGGGCCTTACAGCTCTGTGTTAAACTACAAATCAATTAAAAATAGAGTCAGCAGACACAGGTTTAAAACCTAGGGAACCCATCATGTGTAGCCCCCCTCACTGTTTTCCTTCACTATTAAATGATGTCCTGGAGCATCTTGAAACATCTGCTTGATACTTGGGGGCACTTTTGTGAACAGGCAGCCCTAAGTTCACTTCAAGTTTCATGTCATTTGGTTGAAATCAGCCACTCCAGCTCACCCCCCTCCCCGCCCATCTCCCATAATAATTGCAAAGCTGAGTTTCTTGTTCGCTCCTTCTTCCCCTTTGAGAGAGTGAAGCCCTTTTTTGTCCTCTGCAAGTGCTGGGGCCTCTTGTTCAGTGGCCTATAGAACTGGAATCCTTGGTTCAATTCATTTGAAACTTGGGGATTCTTTAGTGGACTGGTAGCACTGGCTCTACTGCAATTTTGGTGTCATTTGGTTGGTAAAAGCCACTCCAGTGCTGTCCCCCCACAAAATATATTCTTCATAGGAAATAATTGCAATACTGCTGTTCCCCTTCCTCACTTAGTGAAACAAACAAGAGACAAGGATGGATGGCAAATGCAGCATTTTAAGCAGAAAGATAAACATTTTTATTCTTAGTCACTGTAAAAGTAGGAAAATGAAAGTAATAATCTCAAAGTACTGGAACTCAAAAAATCACACTGATTTGAATCCCAAACAGGCAATATCCTACACAAACATAATTGAGTGATTCCGCACATGTTGGATGATGCACTCTTTATAGATAATTTGGAACGAATTTTTTTGTGTGCGGAACAAAAAATCCATCTCAAACAATTGGTAAAGTGCATTGAAAGTGCATTATCTAATGTGTGCGGAATCAGCCAGTGACAAAGAGATATGCATACAGCCAAAGTTTTGCATTCTGTTTCCAGTACAGTGAGTTTTGCTGGTAATGAAACAAGCTATTTTTAAGCACAATTGTGGCAGAAAGAGCAAGGAATACTTTGGATGAATGCAGGTTTCTCCCATGTGTGTACCTTTGGATCTCGGTCCATATGTTTGATAGGAATATATGTGCATGTGTTGATGGATGGGTTCTTTTTCTTTTAAAATTGTTTGTAAGTGTACCTTTTGATATAAAAAAGTAACATTTTAGTATCAACAAATTTGACTGGTCTCTATTAGGAGAGCTGTGATTGACAGGAGAATTGAAGTTGCATATGTAAGAAACAGAAGCTGTGAAAATGACGGCGGCCCCAGGGAACCCAACAGACAGGAACAGCCTGTCTGCTGCCTACTTGCAAACAGAAACATTGTAAGAGTGTGTTCTATCGATTATTTTGCCAACTGTGTTCAGAAGAAGTTATTAAATAGTCACCATTCACTGCCAGAAGTCCAAATGCCAGACCCTGAATTAAAGATTCTGTACACCAAGATTATGTGAAGTATGCAATACTGGGAAAGAATAAACACTACAAAAGGAAGGAGATCAAAATGACTGTCCAATATTTATTTACTTCATTTTCACCTGTCTTTCTTGCTGAGTCTCAAGGTGGATTACATGGTATAAAACAATGCATTCAATAGCATGGGACATACAAAAATTGAAAACAATTCTGGTCCACCGCATTAACTGAAATGCAGTAGCATCACATCACCCTGCTGGGATATATTTGGGTTGCACCAGAATACTTCAGAGATACTCCAACCTAGCAGCTGATCAGCTCCCTGAGTGCTTTTGGCCCTTTCAGTTATTTTTAGCAGGATCATCATAGGAAAGGGAGTCCAAGTATTGCTCACTCCATCTGGAGGTTAGTAAAAATTGCTTCCACGTGGTGGGGCTCACTCAGTGAGTAAGAAGAATCATCTATTGTGGTCACTATGCGAGTCAGCTGAGTTAAAAAAAAAACTTTACGTTTTAGCCTTGTCTGTAGGCTGGAAAGCTGAAAACCCCTTCTTTACCAATGCTCGGAATCAAAGCAGGACAAAGGACACTTATAGTACATTGCAATAGGGATGCTATGAAATTTGTGATGAACTTGTTTAACAGAGGAACATTCCTTATTCAACTGCTGCAAGCACCTGTGAACAATGTCCAGTCTGTTTACCTCTCCATCAACCTTCTCAAAAAGCTATGGAACAACTTCTACGTGTACAGTCCAGTAGCTTTGGTTTTGGAGTTTTGTTTCCTTGCGCAAGTTTAATTTCTTTATCTTGCTTGGGCTTTTTGCATCTGTGCAGTAGGTGAGTTTGATTCTACCCAGGTCATGGATGGCCAAATCAAGTATTTAAATGATGTGTGTGGGGAACTACGTATCCCATAAGGTTGTGAATAAAATATGCATTCCTGAAATAACATTAATAGAAGGACTTATATGAACACCAAATAGTAAGACTTGATTTTTTTACTTAACAATCACTAGCTAACTGATTTGCTCTCTAGATACAATTTGTTGCCAAGTGATGTGCAGTGACAACAGGAATGTGTGGGAGGAGGAAAACAGGACTGCCATCAGGTTTTGTGAGAATGTGCATACCTGAAATGCTGCCAACTGCTCTGTACTGTACAGTTTGAATACTTGAAAAGTAACCTGATGAACAGGTGCAAACTGCTTGGCAATAGAGAAGTGATAGATGGACAATTCCCTAATGAAAACTGGGAAGGATGTATCAGGATGCTCTTCCATCTCTTCCAGACAGCACTACTAGGCAAAGATGCCTATGGGAAGTATTACTTCTCTTCTGCAGATCCACAAGATAACAGGAACATTTATTCTTTTTCCTTTCCCTGTTGTTCTAAACAACTCAAAGGACAATGCAGGAAGTCACATTATTGTCGAAGTAACTGGCAACTCTCCCTTTCTCCCTCTCTTTCAGCATCCTGCAATAAGTTACAAGGGAGTTGTATTTCCTAAGTCCTAATTTGTCCTAAGTTCTAGCTGTCTTAGTACAATTAGGAGACAGTCCTTGTCTTCCAGGTGGCTCACAATCCAACAGAGGAATACAGCCACCTAACTGCTAACTCTTCCAGTGCTGAAGTATAGCTCTCTTGTTTCTTCTGGGCCATGTGCAATTTAGATAGCTTAACTTCTCCATATTAGTTGTTTGAGCAGCTTGCCCTTAGAAAGTCAACAAATCTGAGCATAAAATGTAAGCTAGCAGCTCTCAAGGTAAGGAATGATGAGTAGCAAGAGAAAGGTTGCTTCTTTAGATGGATATACTTTGATGTAGGCTTGGAGTCCAAGTACAGAACAGAGCCATAGTAATACAGACAGAGTTCTAGGTTACATGTGTGGTAACACATTAGCAACTCTGCTTAGAATTTCATTGTTACTGACTTAGTTTACAGTGCTTTCTGAACAAGTCAATATAGTACCATTTAACTTGAAAAATCATAATCTACAGAAATAGAAATAGTATCTTATGAAGAAATACTGTCTTATCAATATGCTAATTCTGAATGTGATCACAGAGCATCGATTAAAAAAACTCTACAATATGGGGCCAGGGACAGACGGAGGTATCTTTCTTCAAGTCTAAAGGAGGCTGCAGGTTTTCAGAAAATGTAAAAATACAACTGGGATTAGAAAACTCCCAAATCAGAAACACTGTCCAATTCTTGAAGAAAAGTGTGCCGTTGAGATCTCATGAAACTATGTTGTGATAGCAACCCACAACTAACAATGCTGAGGACTCGTGTTAACATGGAGGAGGAGGGGCCGTTTGTGTGAAAAGAGAGAGAGAGAGAGAGAGAGAGAGAGACTGCCAGGTAAGAGGAATGGGAGTGAATCAAAACTGCCAGGTAAAAGGAGTGGGATCTTAGCCCTTCTACCCACACCCTTTTTTCTGTTATAAATCACAAACACCTCTCTCTTGGAGGTTCTATTTGTCCCATATAGGAAAATATACAAGTACCTCTTGTTTTCAGACCCATGTAAAGGCCTTTCAGAATAGTTTATGCCTCAAGGGTGAATGTGCTGAGAATGTTTTAGCTGTACTTGGTTGGTAATTTCCACCATGATTCTTGTAATTTATTCCCGTGCTGTCTTTTCTGTGAACATGACATTTATTGACTCTCTAGAGAAGAGGGATGAGTGAATTCACACTACCAGCAAATGTATTCCGAACATTTATTCTTGAATCAAGGTTGTCACTAATTTGTGAAGAGAGAGCAATGACAGGTCACCAGGCTTATCTATAGGGAAGCAGCTAGGGAAAAAAAAGTGTTGCTCGTCATTCTATGAAAGTTGCTGAAGCCAAATACAGTCGCTTAAGCACAGCTCTCATTTGTTATTCTCTTTCTACTTCATAGCCTGCTATCAAAATTGAATTTCTTTCATATTTCAGAGTTTTAAAATGTTTAAAAATGTTTAAATAGACATTTCTAGAGTTTTGGAAAGGGTATTTTTATTATTTGTTTTCGTTTTACTTAATTGGCCCTATTGGAAAGAGAAGGTTATTTTCAATAAAATGAAATATTCTGCAACATTGGTTTATAGAGCACGAGGCGCAACTGAGAGCAACAGGGGTGGAGAAGCCAGCTAAGGCTACAGACTCCACCCCCATGCTAAGCCCCTCCCAAGGAGGAGGGGCTTAGCCCCACCCCCATGCTAAGCCTTCCTCCTTCCAAGGAGGCAAAGGGTGGCCACTGGCCTAAGTGGCTGCTGTCACTGGCCATGATGGCCGAATTCTGTAAATATTCAATTGCATAATTTCAAGACCCAAGTTGGGGGTGATGGCAATATTGGTTACATATTGGACTACAAACAGTGAAAAGTTAGGGATTCATCTTAGGGGAAACCAGGGCATTTAAGATTCATTGGATCCATGTACTATTTCTTTATTGAATGCATTTATATCTTGCCTTTCTTTTTCAAAAAAAAATTTTTGCACACAAATTAGTGAAAGCAGATTCACGGAAAGGACCTGATTGTATCTTGCTTCCTTTTCTGCAGAACAACTGGTTGCTAATAGAGGAGTAGATAGCAGTTGGGACAAGCAGGCCAAGAGCAAGACCTTCACTCTCTTTTGATAAAAGAAAGAAAGAAGGAAAGAAGGAAAGTCCCATCCTGAGGTATAGGACACCAACAGCTGCTTGGAGCGTCCACATAGCATGGCAGCCATTTCAAGTACACAGCATAGGACTAGTTAACAAGGTATTATTAGAAACTCCTGATTAATCCTGATACGTTGTTGCCAAATAAATATTAGTTTCCAACACTTGTGTCTGTCTCTTCTTTCCATCTGGGGTGGCAATAAAGTATTCACAGGTCTGGTGACAAAGTAGGGTTGCCAACTAGACATGGGCATGAACAGAAAAAAACCATGGTGTTCATTGTTCGTTGCCATCCACGAACAATGAACAATGAACATTGATGAAAATGACCTGTTCATGAACATGTTCATTGTTTGTTGTTCGTGAGGGCCAGCAGGCTCTCCTCCAGCCATCAAGATCCCTACCGCACCACTCCCAGAAACCCTACCTGAGCAGGCAGCAGGAAATGTACCAATAATAAATAATAGCTTGGCCCCAGAGCCTGGCAGCAACCCTGGAACCTGAAGGGGTAGATCCCTGCCACACCACTCCCAGAAACCTTACCTGAGCAGGCAGCAGGAAAGGTACCAATAATAAATAATAGCTTGGCCCAGAGCCTGGCAGCAGCCCTGGAACTTGAAGAGGTAGATCCCTATCCCACCACACACAAAGAAAATTCAAGCTCCAATGCACTCTCCCTGTCTCTCTCTAAAAATGCCAACAGCAACTGTCTCTCCCTCACTGTCTGCAAAACCAGAGCTGGGAGCCCCCCACCCCCCTGCTCTTTGCTTCATTGTAACAAATTTGGAGTACCATGCTTGAAAGGAAGACCTGCCTATCAAGCTAAATTGGGTTTAAATTGGGGTTTCCAGGGCAACAGCAGGAGTTCAGACAGAGTTCAGGCAGTCCCTGCCTCCGGTTGCCAAGAGAATTGATTGCAGGTGCCAGGTTGTCTGGCCTGACGAACAGCAACAAATGAGGCTTGCAAATGACCACCTGTTCATTTAGAATGGGACCTCATGAACATCTTGTTCGCGAACAGCTGATTGGGCTGTTCATGTCTTTTTTTAGTTCATGTTGCTGTTCGTGCCCATTTCTATTGCCACCCCCTTGGTGGGGCCTGCAGATCTATTGGAATTACAAACAATTTTCAGATGACAAGGATCAGTTCCATAGGAGAAAATATTTGCTTTGGAGGGTAGCATTATACCCCACCCCTCCCCAAACCCCACCATCCCAAGAGTCACCTAGAGTTAACAATCTAAAGGCCGCTCTAATTTCTAGATTGATAAATCTCAACATTATGTATCATTTGTTAGGGGTTTATTCTTCCAACACTGAACATACCCTTTGGCCATTCTTTCCTGCAACACACTTTATAGCAAGAGAACCTTATTAAAAGTGGGCTGGACTGAGGTTTTACATTTCTTGGTGGATTTATTCTGAAATGTGGAGAGGTTATTTTCCTTGTCATCGAATCAAAGTTTCGTATAGTTCTGATATAAGCACTCCCCTCCCCCAATCACTGCATTTTAGATTAAGACAAACTACTGCTCCTTTGGTTACACCATGGCTGCTTTTGTCTCCCATAAAATTTTAACTAAAGGTGAAACAAAAGGACCATATTTGCTCTTCTGTTACAAAGCAGAACAAACATGCCTTTTTGTTCTTATTTGTTTTCCCCTCATAATTTTCAGCAAACACATTCTTCCTTGGATAAATTAAATATCAAGTACAAGTGAAGTGCATTTTAAACATTAATTTAAAAATCCATATTTAGAAAACACTGGATGGCAGAAAGAGCTCAATGTTAATCTGACCGTTTTAATTCTTTCTGACTAGTTTAATTACGCTAGGTTTTATTTAGCTAAGAGGCTTTTTAAAAAAATTGTTGATGTATTGTGAAGGATTTTAAATATTTTGGCAAACCTCTTTCATGATGTAATGCCATTAGGTCACTGTCATAATTAGTACACGCATTTTTAAAATAATTGCAAAGAGATGAATCCTAAAACCTCAATACCAGCATGTCACTGATACTTGTGTAGTGTTGGCAGTGCTAGACATCATTATCCTTTGCCTGCTCTGCAGAAGAGAAATATGGGACACCCCCAACATGGTGGATACAACATAACAATTAGAGAGCCAGTGTAGTGTATAGATTAGGGACCCAGGTTCAAATCTTCACTCTGCCATGGAGGCTTGTTTGGTGACCTTGGGCCAATCACTCACTCTTAGCCTAACCTAAATCACAGGTTTGTTGTGAGGACAAAATATCAGAGGGGAGAATGATGTACATTACTCTGAGCTCCTTGGAAGAAGGACAGAATATAAATGTTGTGTGAGAGCCCACCAGCCTCTAATCACACAACTGTGTGCCACCAGTGCCCCCATGACTAGCAGACAGAGACAGTCAGCTGACGCATGCTGATATAGCAAAGTCCCCTTGGTGTCAAAGTACTGCTCATACACAGTACACACCAAGGGAGGCAACACAGCAGACTCCACTGGAAGCAGCATTGTGACATGACTGGGAGGAGCCCTGGAGTGAATATACAGACATCCATTGGAAGTTCTCCAATATAATGTAACATGATCAGAATAATTCCTAATTAGACCAAGGAGTTTGCCTATCACTGAAGAAATACTCTAAGTATGAACCAACAAGGTTTTAAATCCCAGTAGAAGAATTTAGCACATATATAATTATCTTCAGTGCAACCAATGAGATTTAAGAGTGCTTCAATCTGATTGGCTCATGATGAGCACTTTCTGGGGTGTTTTGCTTTCTTGTGATAGCAAGAACAGCTTTCATGTTGAATCCAAATAAATATTCTCTCTCTCTCTCTCTCTCTCTCTCTCACACACACACACACACTTTCTCTCTCTCTCTCTCTCTCTCTCTCTCTCTTCTGGATCTTTAAGACAATGGAATTTCCTGGCACATCTTACTGTGTCTCCACTTCTGTATGCTAAGGATTATTGTTGTTTTTTCAAAAGTATCTTTAGAGAATAAGCAACTTCAATAATCTTCCACACCATTTCTTTCATAAACTATTCTGTGACAAAGAGACTACAGTAATATTACACATACACAGGCCAAGTCAGTGGTTGCAGATGATCCCATTGACTTTGCAAGTTAAATTGGAAATGTACATCTTTGTTTACACTATGCAGGGCAATGTAATGTATTGGATGCGCTGAAATCCAGATGCACTTCCATGCGCAGTCTGTGTGTAGATTTTCTGTTCCAAAAAGGAATCTAGCAAGGGAATTTGCACAAGACACAGCTTCCATCTGTAGATCTTGCATGCCAGTTCAAGGCAAATGCATATAAGAAAAGAAAAGCTATAAATACATTCACCCTATAGTCATTAGACCTTCAGTATTTCAGTTGAAACTATAGTACTTTTGATCTCTCTGCAGTAGTCTGCTTTCACCCCCTTTTCTTACTTTATCTGATTTAGAAGCAGCCACTAAGAGTGGGTGGGTAGAACTGATCATTTTAATTTAATATTTACTTACCTTAAAAATAAAATAATGATATTGAAAAACTTGAAGCATTTTGTGAAAAGTATAGAAATTACAAAGTGTAATAATAAATATTTATGTCATTCTGCCCCTACCCCCTTCAAACTTGAAAGTGACTCTGAAGACGTGCCTCACATGGATGTTGTCTAAACAGAACAGAGTACCAATATTCCTACCAAACATGATTTTCTGACTGATATTTTCGTGGATCAATCCTTTTATCATTGCACCATCACTCTCATTCTATATAAGCACAAGTCTATGTTTATGTGAGCCATTTCATTTTCTGTGGCTGCAGCTGCTAGGAAGAGCTGAAAGGAAATGGAGGCAAAACTCCAGGGTTTGCGTTCCATTCCTGTAATTGGGTAACCCAGCAGACTAATAAGATAGACGCAAAAGCTGAAGTCTCCTTTATTTGTGAGAGAAGACTAAACACCACACAAACTAAGTATATTCAAGGGAGAAAAACAGTGATGGAGAAGGACTAAATCATCTGAACATGGCAAAGACCTGCAGCATTTCAAATATTGCATTCAAAAGCAGCAATGAAAGGACAAGATGAGCATATTTGAATAGACATGGGAACGAACGCAGAAAAAACCCCAAACACGTTTTTCGTGGTTTATTGCCATCCATGAACAATGAACAATGAACACTGATGAACATGATGCTATCATGAATATGATCGTTGTTCGTGGGGGCCTGCAGCCCACACCCGCTCCCAAACCCCCTCACTTAGCCCCTCTCCCCTCTAATCCACTTACCTGGCCCTTTAATGATCCCTTTAAACTATGAGCTGGCAGGCAGCAGGGGGGGATTAGCCCTTCCGCCTGCCAGCTGAGAGTTTAAATAATAATAATAACAATAATAATAATAACATTTGATTTATATACCACCCTTCAGGACAACATAATGCCCACTCAGAATGGTTTACAAAGTATGTCATTATTATCCCCACAACAAAACACCCTGTGTGGTGGGTGGGGCTGAGAGAGCTCCAGAGAGCTGTGACTACCCCAAGGTCACCCAGCTGGCTTCAAGTGGAGGAGTGGGGGATCAAACCCGGCTCTCCAGATAAGAGTCCCGGGCTCTTAATCACTATACCAAACTGGCCACTTGCAAGCAGCAGGGTCCTTTAACCCCAACCCCCACCCACCCTGCCCCAACCCAGTGCTGATGGGCTTCTTCTGCCCAGTGCGAACAATGCGGGGAGATTCTCCTCTTCCTGCTTGCACCCAGCAGAGCCAGTGCCCCAGGGCAGCTTCTGCCCCATGAGAGCGGGCCAGGGAGATTCTCCCTGGCTCACTCGCAATCAGCAGAGCAGGGGCCCTGGGGCTGCATTTGCCCTGTGTGAATGGGTCAGGGCAGGACCCTGACCCACCCTGACCCACACCCTGACCCTGCACCCGGCAGGACCGACGCCCCAGGGCCGCTCCTGCCCCATATGAGCGGGCCGGGGACATTCTCCCTGGCCCACTCGCACCCAGCAGGGCTCGCACCCTGGGGCCGCATCTGCCCCATGCGAGTGGGGCAGGGAGATTCTCCCTTGCCGGCTTGCACCCGGGAGGTCCGGTGCCCTGGGGCCGCTTTTGCCCCGTGCGAGAAGGGCAGGGAGATTCTCCCTGTCCCTCTTGCACCAAGCAGAAAAAGCCACACAGCACCGGCTCTCTCGGTGCTAAGAGGGGCAGAGAGATTCTCTCCAGCCCTCTAGCACCAGGATTGGGGCAGCCGGCACTCCCCTGCTCATAGGGGAAGCCCCTGATGAGCAGCTGATTAAGGGGTTTAAATGCCCCTTTCCATGCCGCTGAGCAGCAGCACAGAAATGGGCATTTAAACTTCTCTTTGATTCCTGGTTTCCAGGACAACACAAGAGTTCAGACAATCCCTGTCTGAGTTGCCATGGGAATTGATTTCAGGTGCCAGACTGTTTGGCTTGACGAACAGCTACGAACAGCAACGAATGAGGCTTCCAACGACCATCTATTCATTTAGAATGGGGTCTCACGAACAGCCTGTTTGCAAACAGCCGAACAGGCTGTTCGTGGGCTTTTTTTGTGTTCGTAATGCTGTTTGTGCTCATGTCCGTATTTGAACCCATACAGATGTAAAGAAATAAGCCTGTTTTTAACTTAATTATAATCATTTACAATCACTACTTACAAACAATGCCCTGACCTGGATGGCCCAGGCTAATCCAGTCTCATCAGATCTCAGAAGGTAAGCAGGATTAACTCTGTTTAGTACTTGGATGGGAGACCAGAAAGAAAGCCTAGGGTCACTACACAAAGGCAGGCAGTGGCAACCATCTCTGCTCATATCTTGTCTTGAAAACCTTATCGAGGTTGGTGCTTTACACCTGAACACATTCACTTATAAGAGAGCAGTGCGAGGGCCAAAGGAGATATCCTGTTGTCATTGCTTGCTGCTCAGCAACCAACTGTATAAAAAGGAAGCAAATTAATCAGCCAGCCATGTTTATATGTCTTCCCTGTGATTATTTTTAAGATTCTGTTTTTAAAGAAGTCTCATCATTTGGTAATTGTTTAAGTCTATGTTCCTTCTGAGGTTATTTCACACATTGTTTTTTCTCCTAGCTCTCTGAGTCACAGTTACATCCCCCTAAGTCATTTAATTACCTGTCCTAACCATCCATAATCCTATAAGACAACTGATTTAGTCTACTAAACAGATGCAAAAGTGGCTTGCTGTGCAGAAGGAAATGAAATATGAACCCCATAGGTATTGCACAGCCGCATAGCTGCTTGATATGAATGGTGAAGAGATTTGAGGCTTGGGTCTTCTACCCAGGATCATGAGTGGTCGATTCAGGTAATCAAATGGCACGAGGAGGAACTACACCTCCCATAGACATCCGCAAAAATGCTATCCATGAAATAACATTGATAAGATGGACTTAAATGAACATAATTCTTTTAAAATACAGGGGTTTTTGTCATCAGTGGCTGACAACACTGTTGGGATGGGGAAAGTAGGATTCCCATTAGTGCATCTGAGACTATGTGTGAAACACTGCTGGTTGCACTATACTTTACACTACTATTTGAATACCTAAAAAGTAACCTGAAAAAAAGACTCAGACTATTAACGAGCAGCCAAACTGATTGACAAAAAACTGGCTTCTTATTTGCAACCAGCATATAGATCATGAGGTGGCAAGGGTTTGAGCATCACTATGGCCATTCATGCTTCCTTGTGCCAAGTCTAGAAATGGGAGTTTTAGTTGCATAATCAGAAAGAGTCCAGTAGCACCTTTAAGACTAACCAATTTTATTGTAGCAAAAGCTTTCGAGAAAAACAGCTCTCTTCGTCAGATGCATGGAGGGCAAAAAGAAACTGGTCAGATATAGAGGAGAAGAGGGGAGGGCGGAGTAGATGCAAACAGCTCCTTCTGATATGGAGATCAATTTGCTTCTGTTAAGGAAATCAGTTACCTCTGATAATGAGATAACCATTCATAGTCCCTATTCAGTCCCAGCTTGACAGAGTCAAATTTACACATGAATGCATAAAGAACTGGAAGAAAGGTGGGAAGGTGGCATTGGTACAACCCAATCTCATCAGCTCTCAGAAGTTAAGCAGGGTCGATACTTGGATGAGAGACCACCAAGGAAAACCGAGGTTGCTCTGCAGAGGAAGGCAATGGCAAATCACCTCTGTTCTTCACATGCCTTGAAACCCCCTTGGAGGGGTTCATCATAAGTTGTTTTTCACATGATGGCACACATATACATATATACAACCAGGATGCATTCTCCAACTGTTTGAAATTCGGAAGCAAGATTCTCTCAGAATTTCATCTAAATTAGATGGGATAGGAACTTAACCCTGGAAATGTGTTTTCAACTGAAACAAATGGCAATGAGTATTAGACAGATTTTCTGATACAGTTAGTTTTAATTCTGTTATTAGATAAATACATAAATACATTTTAAATAACAAAAGAGCTGACTCTGAATTCACTTAGTTTGTTTTGCACATTCCTACTCTGTAAAACATATTTTTATTTGTGCTTTGTAATTTCTGAATGATTGAAAGGTTTAAATGTTGGTATTTGTTACAATCAGTTTTTTAAAACAACAACAACTGAGGACTTCATTCCAACATGAGTGATTATAATAATGTTGTGTTATGGATAGTTTTCCCTACCTTTTCTGCAAATATAACCAATTCAGACTAAGGTTTTGACACATTTGGTTAACCTGCAGACTAAATGCTTCATTAGTTTTTGGTTAACCTGCAGAATAAATGCTTCATTAGTTTTTGCTAAATATTCTTCTATTCCTTTCCTGTCCATTGTCTGAATCCTCAACACCCTTGCTATTTTTAATAGCAAATTAAAAAACAATACACTCCAGACTCCAGTGAGGAAAAATGCAGAGTAAAACAATACTGTCTATGAGGATGCCACACTTTGTTATCTTTATAGTGCAGAGCGAAAGACAAATTGGGAGAAAGAATGCTGTGCAAGCCTTTTTATTGCTTTTATGATAATCAGAAGAAGTCCCTATTTGTTTTGATTGGATGGTACATATTCATTGTCCTGTTACAAATTATTGATTTAGTTGAAAACCAGTAGTTGCTTGATTTAACACTTACAGGTGTTTCCTTCTGATAGTTTGCATTTGCAATTTAAATTGAATTTACAAAGCTTAAATGACTAATCCCCAACTACTAGACATATTCCTTTGGGGAGATGTGTAAATCCAGTGTCAAATGTCTTTTAGCTAGATATATTCAAGTTTTAAGAGTTTTTTCTTCCTTCAAAGTGGGAAGGTAGTTTTAAACTTTTGACTGGGGAACAATGATTTTTTTGAGGAAAGCAAACTATACCAGTTACGGATAACACAAATCAAGGGATCCCATAGATCATTGCACCACCATAGCACATATTTAGTATAAGATACAAAAACATTTCATTTGAACATCATCATGACCTGCATTGTAGTCCAGAAGGAAGCAGATTGTGCCACTTCATGACCAAATGAAGCACAACAGGACATCTCATAAATGAAACATCAGCTAAACTTGCAACAGTCACAATTGCTACTAGACAAGGCATAGAGGCTTTCCAGAAAACCACTACATACACCTCCACAGGAGAAGTCGAAGTGTAAGGGTATAACAGAGTAGGGCTTGGACAACTCACCTATATAGGACCTTAAAAGCACAATTCTGATCACTGCAGAGCTTTCTATCATATCAGCATAATCCTGTATGGACAAGAATACATGCATCTTCAGGAATATTTGCCTTGATGCTTAGTACTTGATGCTTCGGCTAGAAATCTCCTTAGAGAAGGCAGGTATCTGAGAACCAAACAAAGCAACAAAATCCTACACTCTACTCTTACAAATCTGTTCATTTGCAACAACAGTGCTGATGCCACACAGATTCTTCAGTTGTCCCATTTGAGGAATGGACTGCTAGTCCCAAGAGGGATTCTGGTCTCCTGTGGAACCTCAGCATGGGGATTGGGAGAATAACACATTTCAAAATCTCTGTGGAGATTTAAGCTCATATTTTATAATATTCTTTTCTACTGGGACTGAAAAATAGTCTAGCAGGATGGAGCTGCCACACTAAACAAGCTACAGCTATAGCTAAACTGACACAAGGCCTCTGTGCATTATGGAAATTCTGCTTATCTATAAACTTGGGTTGAGGGTATAAAGCAGAACCACACAAATTCTAGTTTTGTAAAGAAGGGTTCCTAAGATTTATCTTCTCAGCTTTGTAACTTGTCTCCAGAAGGTTGATCACAGTAGGAGCTGCCATTGTGACATGCCAATTTTGGTTATGATTCACAAGCTATGGTTTGACCTCCTAAATTTTATGTTTTATATGGCTTTCTGGGTTTTATTCCCCCTCTCTTGCAGGTCTGAAACTTTATTTGCACATCAACTGTCATCACGTAGACATTTATATTATTTACTCCTGGCTATAATATTATTTATCTCATTTTCTTCCAACAACTCCATGACCTCTTCTTACAATTGATCGGAACAATGTCACATATGTGATGTAGAACTTAAGCCAAAAGAGCTGGCAAAAGGATATAACCAGCAATAAATCACACTAAAACACAGCACAGTGCACATGCAACTCCACATCCTGACCTTCTTTCAGTATGGACTCAATGTCACCCAGCTATAGCCTGGTAAGTGACAGTATAACCATATTTTTATTGCTTTGTGCACATACAAAAAAGTATAACCCTCAAAAATGCAATGGAATTAAAAGGGAGCCAAACATAGTTATTACCAATTTGATTCTGCACAATACTAAACAGGAGAGCTCTGGAGATGAAGAATAACCAGCAGTCATCCAAAAAGGCTGAGAAAACATCAGTAGGGGGCCACTCAGAGGAACAAATGTCATTTCTTGAAAAATAGATCACAGGCTGCTGAGAACTCTATAGCTACCAAGCCACCCTGTGAGTAGCCACAGGTGCTGACTCTGTGGCTGAAAACATATCAAAGGGAAGGCGGGGGCAAAGGGGAAGAGCTGTGAAGACTGGCAGAGGCGGAAGGTGGTCTTTTCAGGTTACTGAAGTTTAGAGTAAGTTCGGCATGTATGCCATTCATTTTTAGTAGCCCATTAATATTTCAAAAGCCCTCTTTTCCATTCTTTTTTAGCAGTTCAATACATTTTGCTCTCAGCAGTTTTAGCACAGGTGTAGAACCCTCAAATGAAACTGGTTTTTTGTGAATTAACAAATGATTAATTTAGTTTCTAATTCAGCAAAATATGTTCACCATTATGATGGACACCCATTCATACAAAATTTCAGCTATTATAGCAAGGAAGGAAGGAAGGAAGGAAGGAAGGAAGGAAGGAAGGAAGGAAGGAAGGAAGGAAGGAAGGAAGGAAGGAAGGAAGTCAATGGCATCTTAAAGACTAGCAAAGTATATTTCAGCATAAGCTTTCATAAGTAAAACTTCACTTCATCAGATGTATATGAGAGGAATGCACAAACAAAAGATTTTGTCTTAGAGCGACTGGCTAATTCTAGTATTATTGATTTTTCAAAAATCGTTTTCACATGATGTGACATTTGTATGTGGAATGCACACCAATAGAATCAAAAAGAGTCCAGTAGCACCTTTAAGACTAACCAATTTTATTTTAGCATAAGCTTTCGAGAATCAAGTTCTCTTCGTCAGATGCCTGATCAGGCATCTGACGAAGAGAACTTGATTCTCGAAAGCTTATGCTAAAATAAAATTGGTTAGTCTTAAAGGTGCTACTGGACTCTTTTTGATTTTGCTACCACAGACTAACACGGCTAACTTCTCTGCATCTATACCAATAGAATGTTTGTGTATATGTTATTTTAAAAACTGTCCATATAAACATACCTGGGAATACTGACAGTTATTGCTAGCTATCACTTAGCTGAAATTTGGTGCATGTTTAGTCCAAGACAGTCTAGTCTTGTACACATAATATAAGCATAGTTGAAGCAATTCAAACAGAGAAAGATGTGAGGTCATGCCCACCACTGGCCTGTTCTTGCCTATGATCACTGACAGGCAGTGCAGTACAGTGGTTAGACTAGGATCTGGGTGACCCAGGTTCAAATCTCTTTAGTGCTGTAAAGCTCATTAAATGACCTTATGCCAGTCACTCTTTTGCAGCTTAATTACTTCACAGGGCTGTTGTTGTGAGGATAAATACGGAGAATACAGAACCATATAAGACTATGAAACATCATAGTCTTGATGTGTTCAGGAACTTACATCTGGGGGGGAAATTGTGCTCAGATTTAGGGTTTGGTCATGCATGCATTAATCTCATGTGTGATTGGGGGAAAATCCAACTCTACTTGAGTTTAATGTGTGACTGCACTCATCTTCCAAAAGGGAAAAAGACTTGCGTATGTAAGCACAAAGTCAGGAGCAGCTTTGTCCTCTTTCCATCCAGCGATGTTTTTTCATATGGAAAAGAGCCACGAGGGGACAGGTACAGATGAAGCCACTCCTGCCTCCATACACACAGGTGCCTTTTCCCCTTCCCCTGAACCATTTTTATGGTAATTGTTGTCACATGTTAAGCTCAAGTAGAGTTGGGGTTTCCCCCAGTCACACAAGTTTAGCGCACATGTGACCACACCCTTACGAGACCTTTCGCAGAATCTAGATCTGGCAAACTAGCAACAGCATACATGTTCACAAATGGCCCACTGCTTTGGAATTTATGGACAATAAAGCAATTGGAGTTAGTTTCATTTCAATGTAAATCTAAGCGTTGGTCCTTTTAGCAGTGACCCAGCCTCTCTTCATAATAAAGAAGCAAATGGAAAATCTTGTGCTAACCCCTTCATGGGAAAGCGTTTCCATTTTCTGAGAAAACAGTGAAGTCAAAAGCATCACAATCAGCCTTTGACATTTTCTCTTTTTAACTATTGAGCTCTTTATAATCTTATTTGTATCTATTGTTTTTACAAAGCCCTTCTGCCATGTTAACTTCACTCTCTTTAATAATTAAAAGCACTTAAAAGCAAAATTGAATACTTACTGGGACAAGTACTGATTATGTTAATTTAAATTATAAATGCTTTTTCTTCTGCTTGATCATGTGTTTTTAAGTTCTTTAGACAATTGTGCTTCGAGCACACTGGGGATGCAGTATGTGCGCTGATAACTTTCATATGGTAATAGGCTTCACATTTCATGTTAATCTTTAAAAAAATAAAACTAGAGGCATTTATCTTTTATTCATTGTATAATCCTCTTTACTTACCACGAGTGTATGAAAAATCAGCAATAATCTCTTTTAACCTTTGAATTGCTTAGGAATTATATGTAAAACAAGATCTAACTTTTTTTTTTATCCAGGGTTTCATAACTTCCTAGGTCATCTTGATAAGAGTCAGATCCTAAGAGCTGGTTGCAAATTTAAATTGCTTGGTCAAAGTGGAGATGGTTTTGTCACTATGTTAAAAATGATGAAATAACAGAGCAGAATAATAAATTTCCTTGCAAAATATCCTATCCACATAAACAGGATTTTACATACAAACATTCAGGTCAGGTTATGCTTGATAGCAGTCACCTTGTAGCGGCCTCAAAAGCTATTAAACTTGTAGTCAAGCTGTACTCATTTGGAGATTCTGTTTGTGTAAATTGATGCCTATTCATTGATGCTTTGTGTGTGTGTGTGTATGTGTGTGTATGGCCAAACAACTCAAACTAGGGGCATCTTCAAACATAACCTGTTTGCAAACACAAGGCCATAAATTCTCAAGATGTGGGATCCTCCCAGGGCTGGCACATCCATGGAGGCAGGTCTGGCAGTTGCCTCGAGCGCTGAGGCGCTGGAGGGGGCACTGGGGGCAGGGGTGCATGCCATGGAGCTGGCGACAGCAGTGCTGGCAGCTGAGCAGGAGGGCTAGGAAGCCGCCTTCATGCCACCCTGGCTGCCTGCCATGTCTGGCCCACAGCGGCTGCACCTGGCCGGGAGTGCGTGCTGGCCGCAGTAGCATGGGGCAGTCTGAGTGGGCAGCCTCCCAGCCCTCCTGCTCAGTTGCGCTGTGCTGCCACTGCCTGCACACAGCTGCAGGCCAGGTGCAGCAAGCGGCCAGGGTGGCGCAGGGCAACTGAGCGGGAGGGCTGAGAGGCCACCCATGCACCATTCCAGCTGCCTGCTGCGCCAATGGGGCTGTCTTGCAGCGGCATGCTGTGTGATGACATCACACGCAGTGTGCCCCCTGAAGCTGCCCTCGGCCTCGGGCGCCAGAAACTTTGGCCCTGGCCCTGGATCCTCCATCACTAAAAGCTTAATTTAAAGAAATTTAAGCCAAAGTAGGATGTCAGCAATATCCATCCAGTGATTTTTTAAAGGTTTTCCATAGAATTGCAACCAGGACACAGAACAGGTTGCCAACTTCCAGGTTGGGCCAGGAGTTCTCCCAGACTTACAAGTGATCTACATACTACATAGATCTGGTCCACTGGAGAAAATGGCAGCTCTAAAGGATGGACTTCTATGGCATCATGCCCCTGCTTAGCTCCCTGTCCTCCTCTAATTCCATCCTCTGCAGGCACCACAGGAATTTCCCAAGTTGGAATTGACAACCCTGAGGGCCAAGCTACACATGACGAATGACACTTGAACAGCAAGTGTATTTCTCCCTGTTCACTTGCCCTCCACTCAATCCACTTGCCGTTCAAGTGTCATTCATCATGTGTAGCTTGGCCCTAAGACAGACATTTATCTAGGCTTTTTTGCCAGTGAAAAATGGAGGAAGGATCCCCTTTGAAGCCCAAACAAACTATGCTGGGGATAATGGACCTGCATGAACAAATGCCATTTGGACCAGGAACTGTAGAAAAGAGGTGAATTGGGTGAGGTTGAGTAAAAGGGCTGGCTGAATCTAACACAGATTCTTAAGTAGATAATTCTAGAGGCTGGAGAAAAGTAAGAAGCTAGAGGAACATTCAGCTTCAAATCTGAATCTTGTTAATAGGGCAGATAATGACATACAGACTAAAAAGCAAATGTCTAATTGGATTATAATTATATGCAGAGCACTGCAGTCAGCAGAGTCTTAAAAGGAGAAGGACTGGTAAAAAGAATGGATGGTGCAATTGTGAGGGAATACATCTATTGAGCTTCTACTTGTCAAGTTCCCATTAGATTCACAGAACCAACAAACTTGAGTTGCCATACAAGCACCTCTATCCTTATAGTAGTCTGGTGTTGTAATGTTAAAAATAATTATTAAATAAACAGTTTAAAAAGTAGCCCTAGCAGAGTTTGCCGTAATAATACATAAGAACGCATAATTAATTCAAGGATTTTTTTTCTTTAAATGGAATTTATGACTGAATTTATACTTGCGTTTTAAGCAAGTTTCAAAAGAATATTCAAAAGAATATTGACAATTTAACCAGTATCAAACAGGGTTTAATTTTTTTTTAAAAAAATCATGCATTATGTATGTTAAAATGTTTACTTTTTGCCTCCCCGGAATAACATCCCAGCCTTTATCATTCATGGCCCCAAGAGAACCCAAATGCTGGATTTATTTAGAAATAAACTATGCTCTAGCCAATATGTCTTTAAGACAAAAGCAGAAAATGTGTGGCATATAGTTTAAACTACCAAATGTAAAATTGTTTTTTCCATACATTGCACCTCACATCAGCTATATTTTCATGGTTTTCAAAAAAAAGTTTGACATGCACATACATAGCTGAGGATAAGTATGTTTTTTCTTCAAGGTACAAAAACATAATAAGAATAGGCCAGTAAACATCTGAAATAAGACTGAAATCCCATCAAATAATTTCTTTCTGTGACTTATTTCTGTAGAATACAGCATTGTCTCTCTGCAGCATATTATTATCGCTGTCCAAAACATTACGTAATTGTTCAATAAGCCTTTCAACAAAAGGAACAGCTTGTAGGAAGTGGAGTGGGGGTGTTGTATGGGATAATATAAGAACACACCACATTATCTATCATGTTTAAGGTCTGGAGATTTATATCTGACAATGGTTGCTCTTGGCAAAAGCAATGCAGAAAAACCAAGGGAGACTCTGCTCATGCATCCTTAATATTTTCTTTTTTTAACATTGCCTTTCTTATTTGTGTGAATAGTGCAAGAGACTCACACATAAATCCATCACAAATCCATTACGTAAATCCAACAATGTCTCAGCAAACACTGGGAGATTTTGCAGGTAGCATCTGAGGAGGGTTGGGGAAGATGGGATGTCACTTCTATTCTGTGCTGTTGTCTAGAAATTCCTAGATCTCTATTGTGGAAGTCTTTTTTCTCCTGCTCTTCAATTCCTTAGACTCAGGAAACTGCAGCTGGATGTGAGTAATTTGCTGCCCAAGGCAAGTCAATGGGAGGCCAATTCAAATATTTAAGACAAGACAAATATTTAAGACAAGACAAGAATGAATACCTTGCAAGGATGTGAACCTGGACACCTACACTCACTGATGAATGTGACACAGGGTGAAATTCCTTTCTGAATCAAACAGTAAGTCTCTAGTCAAACATGAGTACAAATGATAAGCACCCACCAACCTTCTTAAGGGAAACTTTTCTGAAGTATAGGCCTATGACATTAAATTTCTATTTAACATTAGGAGTACTTGATACACAAAAGGAAAGGAAAAAGGGCTTGGGTAGAAGTCACCTCAATGGACTACAACTGAGACCTGACTTGGGCATTCAAAAAATGTTATACATGTGTACTTCTTTTGCTTTAGCACAGCAGTTAAGTGGTTTGGCTGTGAATCAGCACTCCACTGGTTTGAATCCCACTACTGCCATGAGCTCAGTAGTTGGCCTTGGGTAAGCCACCCTTTTCAGCCCCTGCTCCCCAGCTGTATTGTGGGAATAATAATAACACTAACTTGTTCACCGCTTTGGGTAAGACACTAATCTGTCTAGAAGAGCAGTATATAAGCACTGTTGTTGTTGTTGTAGTTGTTATGCTATCTAGATCTTACTATGACAACAATTTTACTATTTACCACATTTTGTACCACCGTTCAAGAAGTTCAGGGCAAGGGCAATGACTCCCTGTGACAACTCTGTGAGTTATGCTAAGAGTTGGTGACTTTTCCATGGTCAATCAGTGAGCTAATTGACTAACCAAGGATTTGAACCTGAATCTTCCCAGTTATAGTCCAACATTATAACCACTAATCTATTGACCCTCTAGGTTGGCTACACTGGTCATTTGATTTCATCAGAAGCACACGTGAGAGATGTTGTGTTCCATAATCCTTACTTATTTTGACCAATGTAATCAAGCAAAAATACAATGAAACAAGTAGGGGCCCACAACAAAATGTTGCAGAACGTGATGGTCTTGGGGGTTGGCAGTGTTAACTGGAGTGGGGGGACTTTCCAGCCTTTCCTTCTTTTCGCTCCAAGCCACTCTTTCCAACTCATCTTTCCTATTCATCCCAAGCACCCTTTCCTCTTTGCTTCCCCCACCCACCCACCGTTCCTTTCCATTACTTCCTTTCTGGCAGAGGGAAGAGCCAGGGCAAGTGAACTGTGGTAGGGCAAGTAGTGGTGGTGAGTCCAAGGGAAGTGAGATGTGTTCACAGCACTTTGACACTAGGGGATGGATCAGTGATGCTGGTGCGGAGTGTGTCTTCTCCTCTCACCCTCAGCTTCAGTGCCTCAGCAAAATAAATACAACCAGAGTACAGGGCCGGCGTGCCCATTGAGGCCAGGTAGACAGTGGCCTCAGGCGTGGGGTGCTGGAGGGAGCGCCAGAGGAGGTGCAGGGGGTGGGAGCACATGCCACAAAGCAGCAGCCACCTATCCCTCCCACCCTGCGCCACCGCTGCCATCAGCACAAGCCCCTGGCCAGGCGCAGCTGCTGTGGGCATGCATCTGTGGTGGCGCAGGCAACTGAGCGGGAGAGCTCGGAGGCCACCCACTGCAGTGATCAGGCCAGCGGCGGCATGCTCCCATGATGACATCACACATGACGTCATCACACAGGCCGGTGTGTGCGCGCTTGCGCGCGTGCGGGGGGGTGCCCGGCTGGCTGGCCGCAAGCACCACAAACCCTTGTGCCACCCCTGCCAGAGTATATTAAATACTGGGGGGGGGGGAATGCCAAGCAAAAGAGGGGTTGAAATTGTTTTAGACAATTTGGCTGGAGTATGATATAGAAATTTGGCAAACACCAATAGAGCCAAATGTCAACATCACTAGAAAAAATGTAATCATAGACTTTGGATACCTTTGATTCATTGAGCTTCTTTTTGGCATTTCTTTAGCACCAACACTGGAAAATAACACAACTTTTGAGGAGGAGGGAAATGGTTGTCCGGCTGCCCAATGCAAAACAATGTGCCAGAAGAAAATTAATTCCATTAACTATTATGCAATGGATATTACCATTGCAAGGCCAAACTACTGCAAGGACACAGGGCCAGGGCCTGTTGTACACTATTAGCATTTCTATGTCATTTCAGGCTGCACATTAAATCTATGTATACAAATACTGAATACAACCTAGCAGGAACTTTTCCTTTGCAAATTCTGATGAAATGAATTGATATCAAGCATTGCCATAATGTACTTTTGAGCAAGACTTGTAAACCTGAGTATGGCTTGAGTAAGAGATTTATCACCCAGTGTGACAAAACTATTCTGAATTGTTCACTTTCAGTGAAATTCACTGTAGTTTAGAACAAAACGTTGAACTAGTGCAAGTGTTGTTAGAAATGTATATAAGTCCATCCCCACACACACATCAATAACCATTGTAGGAGAGGAATTATGGGGCATAGAGTTGCAGATGATGTGGGTGTATGTTAATATTCACCTCCAACTGAATATGAAGAGCCTTCCAGATTCCACATTTCCCAACAGGGCCCTGGGAAAACAAGGACAGACTAGATTATCCATCTACATAACCAGAAAAATCCTCTTACTTAAAGGAGGTGTCATTGCTTTGCATGCAGGTTTCCATTTCAAAACTGTTCTCTCCTAGAGATCCAAGTGAGCTACTGAAGACACAATATTGAGCTCGATGGCCCAATGACCCGACTAGAGATGGGCATGATCCAAAAAAAATTACAGATCAAGCTGATCGGGGATCGGCGCCGGCGACGACCCCAAATCACCGATCCACACCGGTCATCTCCAGTTTCCAATCGGTGGATCGGGGATCGGGGAAGCCAAAGCGGAGGGGCGCCCCGCTGTTCCCAGCTATGTGGGAAGGTGGGTGGTGGTGGCGACTGCCAGGTCCGGCAGGCATGGGGAGGCAGCGACAAGCCGCCTCCCCTCAGGGAGGGAATGTTTGCACACACACACACACTTAGAGTGTGTGTGGGGGAGTTTTTAACCCGGCGACAAACCACCTCCCCTCAGGGAGGGGACGTTCACACACACACACTTAGAGCAGGGGGGGAGTTTTTAACCTGGCGACGAGCCACCTCCCCTCAGGGAGGGGACGTTCACACACACACACACACACACACACACACACACACACACACACACACATACACACTTAGAACAGAGGGGGGGAGTTTTTAATCCATCCCTGCCTCTCCAAATAGAGAGACAGAGACACCCCGTCAACATGTTTCAGCCAGCTTTTAAAAAAAAAGCAGGGGCAGGATCCTCCATTCCTCCCCACCCAATTTTAAAAGCAAGCAGCCAGTCTTCTGAAAGCATATTTTAAACACACACACAGAGCTGTGAATGAAGTTTTCCCACAAAATACAGTGTTTTAAAAGCAGGTTAAAAACAGAGCGTGACAGACAGAAAAACAGCCATTCCTCCTACAAAGCCCCGTTTTTTTAAAAAAGCAAAAAAACGTTTGGAGTGCCCATGGCTACAGAACACCCCCTTCCCCCTCCCTCCCCGGCTGTCTTCTCCCAACTGGTGAGTGCATTGCTGCTCCATGGTTGGAAGGAAGCCCTGCTGATCAAGGCAAGCTGGGCTTCCATTCGGGTTTCCAGGGTGACAGAAGGAGGGCAAACTCAGCTCAGGCATTCCCCTGGCTCCGTTGCCAGGGGAATAGATTACTGGCGCCGGAGTGACTGGATCTCCGATCAGATACCAATCACCCCGATCAAGCCCCGATGAACCCCCCCCCCCCGAACGCTGGATCGGTCGCCATGGACGGCACCGATCTGCCAGGTCCCAATCACGCGAACGCCATTATCGTGGGTATTTTTCTATTGTAATGCTGATCGTGCCCATCTCTAGACCCAACCCAGTAGCTCTCTGCAAACTTTACACTTCAAAGAATGTAGAGGGGGAGTGGGTACAACTGTTCTGGCTCCACCCCCACCTTCTCGTGAGTAGAGTCTATGCATTAGGAAATTCATTCTTTAAGCTCTTTCTCTATGACCAGAAACACTTTTTTCAAACGTTTTCATTCATGGGGACCTATGTGCGTAAACTCTGGGATCACATGCAATTGATTGCATGCAGGAGTATCAACATGCTCATGCTTTCTTCTCCTTCACATGCATTGATTTCAATGCACATAATGCTGTGCATAGAGGGCTACTATAAAGTACCTTCAAATGTTCTTGTATGAAGATATATCAAATTGAAAAATACACAGACACATTACAGAGATAATGCTAATATAAAAGCCAGGGAATACTGAATCCATTAGGATAATTATAGCTTAGATTTTTTCCCAAGTAGACAGCAGGTTAGCAGTCATGCCTTCAGGCAACCAGTATATCAGTCACTCACTGGCAGTACAGGAACTGGTACAGCCTTTGACATGGATTAAAGAAGAGGCAGATGGCCACATGTATTTATTTGTTTATTTCATTTATACCACATTTTCCTCCCCAATGGGGACCCAATTCTCTATTCTCCATTCCTCCATTTTATCCCCATAACCGCCTTGTGAAGTAGGTTAGGCTGAGAGAGTGTGACTGGCCTAAGTTCACCCAGAGAGTTTCCATGACAAAGTGGGGGTTTAAACCTGACTCTCTCAGTTCTTAGTCTGACACTCTAACCACATACCATGCTTGCTCTCTGTGCCATAGCTGTGGCTTCTTCACTGACCCTTAACAAGCTCTACTCATAGTGACAGCAGGGCGGTTCTCCATCCAAGTCATCATATGAGGCAGGAACCAACATAATGTTGGGGCACAAATAGTTTCTGCCTGCCAGCAGCACAGGAGGTGACAAACTTAATCTGTACCCATTGCTGCTCCTTGTCCTGCATTTCATGTGTGGGTCCGCATGTGCACTTTGTTTAGTACTTGCAGATCTGCCCAAGAATATTGGACAGAGTTTCAGAAGTAACAAAATGGCACGAGTTGTTGCCCTGAGTGGCTATTTTTCGTTGCTTTATTTCCCAAGTTCTCCCCCCCCCCACCCCGCCGCCCCATTCAGTTATCTCTTAGCTTCTCCAGCAGGGATGGAATCCACCAAGGATCATGGTCACAGGATTACATGGGATTATAAGAAATAATCTTTTCTGGCACTTTTAAAACCAAGGTTGTTACAGGTGCCTCACAGTATAATTCTGTAGTTTTTAATTAAAAGGTATTTATATGAAATCACATTTTCTGTTCTCCTTAAAATTTATACTGTTATAATTTAGTTGATTCAATAGATTGGTATGTTGTTCTAATTCTAACAGAAAAGCTCCATGTGACTCTGAGTTAAGTAGTTTCCCTCAAAAAGAAAAATCTTAATCTAAACATATCTTTAAAAAAATTTACATTTATTATTGAATAGTTCCTTGATTATTGTATAAGAGTGTTTGGCATATTACTGTATTTCATAACTTTTTATTGCATGATCAAATTGTATTGAAACAAAATACATTGCCCAAATGGAAGGTGAATACTGATTTTAGCCTAATGCCATAAATCAATTATTTATGGACACATTTATGAAGTGATTTTTTTAATAGATTCTCTACCTGAGGTGAATAAACTGATTGTTTTAAATACTTCACCTAAATACAAAATCCAGCAAACAATTAAGTGTTCTGAATTCCTACTGAATTCAATGTGAATTAGTGATGATGACTAGGCATAACATTGGGATATCCATGAACACATCTCTTTCAGGGTTGTTGCTTTTTCAGGTATAAATAGCAGTGGTAGGAGGACAGTACTGGGATCTGGAGAATAGTAAGGGGAATATGGATTACCTTTTCCCCTTCCTCCATTTTTCTGGTGCCAGTCACCTTCCTGATATTGCTGGCTGACCCATATGGAAAATATATAGGTACCAATACAGGCCCTGCTGGCCAAATAACAGTTCTATGGAGGGAAGTTTTACAAAACACCATGGGGGGGGGGATTGAATCTCACCCTCATGCCTATGCCACAGCCCTCTCTGACACACACCCCTCCCCAGGCTGCTATTTACATTTTTAAAAATCCAGATCATTTCTTGGATCCCTCAACATCTTAGAAATGCATAACTATTATATAGTTGCCTTCCTGAAGACGTTATGGATATGGAACTTAATAATTTAAAGGTATCCTCTTGCCAACAAAGCCCTGGCAGTACATTCTCAGAGTCTCGCATTACAAAAGCACAAAGGTATTAGAAACAGCCTGAGGTCATCATTTCAATCTAGGAAAGGAGAAGAAGCAGCAGACTTCCCCATTGCGGTCACTTGAAGATGGAAGACAAGGAAAAACTCAGTAGCTCATGGCAATGCATGAGCAGCCAGTCCCCAGAGTCAGCTACTCTCCCACCAATTGACTATCACTATATATGGGTATTTGTGCTGTGTAGAATTTTTAAGCCAAAGCATATGTAGGTTAATGAACATGAAAATAAATAAAGAGTACCGAAGTATTTCAGCACTATGCTTACTTGTTTTTAAGTACTGGAAAAGAATTGCATCATTTTTGCCCTATTTTATTTACACTTTTAATAATCTGTTAGTAAGATACTATAACCAATAATTGTCAGGAAAACAAAGGGCATTTCCTAGTCAAAAGTAAATTCACTTAGAGTAATTGAATTGAATTCCCATTCAATCTCAGCAACATGTATCCTTGGCATAATTTATGAGGGTTTTATTTTGAAATATTTATTGCAATTTTTAAAAGTAGATTGGTAGAGATCATTGCAGCTCTCTGCCTAACTTCTGTAATGTCCAGGCTTTAATTGAGTTTATCCATCAATGTCTTATACCCTTTTGAAAATGGATGTTGGAGCTGGAACTCTTTAGCACTATCTATGGAAAGGCCTGTAATTTAATTAACAATAGTATCTCCATCGAAAAGTCTAAAGGTTATATCCATCCTACTTTAATCAACTGGATTCTAATATTTGATCCTTGTAGCATGTAAAAAGTGATATCCAATTCTATTATTTATAAAGTATTGTAGGATGTATGTTTGGTAATATTTTTAGATTTCTATCTTCTTATTCCACCAAGGCGCTTAGAACAGTTTCTTAGTACAACAACTATTGTATATAATGGGTTAAAGAGTTTGTGTGTGACATGGTTATACAGCAGAGCCAGGAATTGAACTTAAGCCTTGACCCAACTCTATTTCACTGCACTACACAAGCTTGCTTATTTTTTTGAAAAAGCTTAATTTTGTTAAAATATGTTTTTTATGGATACGCTATAACCTACAGCTCAAGTACTGGGTAAAAAAAATGAAATTGTGGCATTGCCACAAGCAATGCCATTCAACTAAGATGCATTCTGTGCCATCCAGTCACTTCTGACTTATGGCAATCCTATAAATTAATGACCTCCAAAACGTTCCATCCTTAATAACTTTGCTCAGGTCTTGCAAATCGAAGGCCATGGCTTCCTTTATTGAGTCAATCCATCTCATGTTCGGTCTTCCTCTTTTCCTACTGCCTTTAACTTTTCCTAGTGTTGTCATCTTTTCCAGTGAGTCTTGTTTTCTCATGATGTGGCCTAAGTATGATATCCTTAGTTTAGTTATTTTAGCTGGTAGGGAAACTTCAGGCTTGATTTGATCTAGAACCCACTTATTTGTCTTTTGGGTGGTCCATGGGGTCTGTAAACCATCTTCCAACACATATTTCAAATAAATTAATGTTATTCTTGTCAGTTTTTTTCATTGTCCAACATTCACATCCATACGTAGTAATGGGGAATACCATACTCTTTGTCTGCAGAGACACTTCCTTACACTTAAGGATCTCTCCTGGTTCCTTCAAGACTGCCCTTCCAAGTCTCAATCTCCTCTTGATTTCTTGGCTGCAGTCTTCCTTATGGTTGATAATTGATCCAAGGAATAGAAATTTTTTAACAATTTCAATTTCTTCATTATCAAACTACCATTATTAGCATATGAATTCATCAGTAGATTTTTCTTCTTGATATTCACCAATTTTCACTCCACCTTCATCTAAATCTAATTCCACCCATCTTTGTCTGCCCCATCTTCACCTTTCCCCCTCTACCCCAGCAGCCCACCTGAGTTATACTGACTGAACTGGGACCAGTTGTATGGTGGGGAACTTACAAAGACTTGTGGGGGGATACTTCACTTTTTCATGTGTCCCCTTCCCCACACTTTCCCCTTTGTCAGCCCCTGGCAGGTAGACCCCTCAAGTCCCTCCACAGTGTACACACATTGGTTCCAGCGGAAATAGCTTTATTGGAATCTGTGCAGTTCAGGTCTGTACTCCATCACGGAGTTTGGCAGAAGTAACAATTCAAATCAAGCAGTCTCTGTTATAGTTGATTTTTCTGTGCTACAAATGACAGTAAAGGTTTTGGCACGTAAGCCTACAAGAGTCTTGTGAGAATTTACTTAGTTATGACTAGAGATGGGCACGAACTGGGAAAAAACTGAACCATGTGGTTCATGGTTCATCAAATTTCATGAACCATGAACCACAAACTTTCACGAACCTGCCCCTGGTTCGCGAACCGGTTTGCTTGGTTCGTGAAAATGTCATATCCAGGTCAGAAAATCAGCACTTCTGAGTCAGCAGAAGGCCACTTCCAGACCAGCAGAAGTTCACTTCCAAGTCAGCAGAAAGTCTGCGGGAAGTCCATCCCCTGTTGCCTACGAAACTGATTGATTGGCACCAGGCTGCCTCCAGTGATGAACCAAAAATGAACCAAATGAACCAGCCTAAATGTTCATGACGGTTCATCAGAAATGGGATCTGAAGAACTGGTTCACGAACCATGAACCGGCTTGGTTCGTGCTTAATTTTGGTTCATATTTTGGTTCATGCCCATCTCTAGTTATGACTATCTCTTAGGTATACAATACCTGAGAATGTTCCCAGCATCTGGCAATAGCATTAGAAACTGGCATCTAGACACACCAAGGTCACAGCTAGCCGAGGCTCGCATATTTCTCAAACATAACTGCAGAGGCCCGTTCGGGGTCCTAAGAAAATAACATCTGCAATATGGTTATGAATGAGCAGAGAGAGTACACAGCACTAGTAATTAGTAATCAATCAGTATAGCTTCAGCATATTGTGGCACAAGCAATACAACAAACAAATAAAGAACTATGGCATGGAAGTACACAGACATGACACCCTTTTTCCTTCCTCATGGCAGCCTTATATGCTCACCCTTCCCTACATCATTCTTTCATTCGAATCCACTAAACAACTTAGCTTTATCTGCCCCCATCTTCACCTATATTTATTAATTTACTTCATTTATATACTGTCCTTCTTCACAATGGGGACCTAAATCAGCTTACATCATTCGCCTTGCCTCCATATTATTCTCACAACAACCCTGAAAGGCAGGTTAGGCCAAAAGTGTGTGACTGGATCAAAGTCACTCAGTGAGCTTCCACATCAGAATGGTGATTTAAACACTTCCAGCTTGGGGATCATGGAGGGCTGACACAGCTTGGGGAGCTGAGCTGTCCGTGTTGCTGTTTGTGAGGGCTAGTGGGGTGCAGATCACCCGCAGCCCCCTGTTCTCAGGCGGAGAACAGGCAAGTATGCTTAAGACCCCGAGAGTGAGTTGATCTCGGCTGTGGGGGGGATCTACACAACGATAACCCACCCAGCCTTGAGGTCCCACTCATAGACGGGTGGCAAAGATCTCTGCAGCAGCTCTGGAGTCAAGCTTTTGGCTTAAGACCTCCGTACCCAAGCTTCAGCATCAAATTGGGAAGACTGGATTATTTTAATTACTGAAACAGCGATTACAACCTGTAAAGAAGGACTAATAAGGTAAAGATTGCTATCTCTCTTTTTGAGAAGAAAATCGGTAAAAGAACTGAATTAAAGTAGAAGATAAAAATTGCAAAAGATTTAAAAATTTACTTTGAATGTTCCGGCAAAGTAATTGAGAAAAAAGAACTTTTTAGAGAAGAGCTAACATGGAAAATAGATTATTGTTTACATACCTGCGGCTTGAAAGAGATAGCGAAGTGTGAGAAAGCTGAAAAATCGTGAGAAACGCTGAGCCAAGAAGAGGAACCGGAAGTGCGTCAGTGCAAAAGAGAGACTGGCTGGAAGCGGCCTTTGAAGAACCGGAAGAGGAAGAATGCCATTTTGGAGAAGGGAAAGGGCTTGACCTCAAATTGGGCAGAAGTAGGACATTTTGGATAAGGGAAAGGGCATAAACTTCAAGTAAAAACCATAGAGAAAAGACGCCCGACATTTTGGATACTAGGATCACTAATTTTTAAAAGATTTCGTTAAAATTTGACGTTTATACCGAGAAAAGTAAATCAGCCATGCCACAGAGCTAAGGAAAAGAGCAGACTCGTGGGAGCAAGGCAAAGCAAGCCCCACGATGTCGAAGAAAGAATGGCAAACGGCACTGGACAGTCTTGACAAAAAAGTCGCAGAGGGGAATAAGGAGATCAAAGATATGATGCAAGAGATTGTGAAGGACATTAAGGAGCTTAAAGAGACTTTTAAATCAAAGATGGTGGAGCTGGTTAAAAATATTGATGAGGTCAAGAAAGAATTACAATCGACACAGCAGAAAGTTAAAACAGTGGAAGATGAAACTGTATCACACAAGATAGAAACCAAGGGTTTGAAAGGAAGAATGGCTGTGGTGCAATGTAAACATATGGAAAAACAACTTAGATTTCGTGGAGTCCCGGAAGTGGAAGGGAAATCAACCCAAGAGCAGATTTCAGAAATACTAGCAGAACTTTGGAACAAAGAATAGGATGAGGTGGCAGCCTTTCTAGATGTGGCATATAGAATCAACTCAAAATATGCAGCACAAAAAAATTTACCAAGAGATATAATAGTCCAATTTACAACAAAAAGAATAAGAGAAGAGATTGTGAGTAAGCAATTTCAAAACCCTCTGGAAATTGATGGAAAAAGAGTGAGAATAATGAAGGAACTGCCTGGGGGGGGCGTTGTTGGAGAGGAAGAAATACAGAGAACTAGTACAAATGCTGAAAGAATTGAACATTAGATAGATGGGAAATACCAGCAGGATTGAGCTTTGAATTTCGCGAGATCAAAAGAACACTCAGATCTGGACATGAGATGGAAATGTTTATAAAGGATTATGAAAAAGACTTACCCAAAATCTAAAATTTGACTATGGAGTGTAAAATCATATCTTGGAATGTAAATGGACTAAACTCACCTTCTAAATGTAAAACCACTTTCCACTGGCTATCTAAACAACATTGTAATATAATTTGTCTGCAGGAGACACATATTAGGAAACAGGATGTGAAATATTTAAAATGTGCTAAACTGGGGAAAGAATTTGCAGCTGCGTCAAACCAGAAAAAAAGAGGAGTTGTTTTATATATTAAAGATGAGCTGCAACTGAAAATGATTTTAAATAATGCGGAAGCTAGATATATAGCAGTGGAAATAATTTGGAATACAAAGAAAATACTTTTGATTGGGATTTATGCACCTAATGGTGCTAAAGAGAACTTTTTTAAAAGATTTACAGAACCAACTGGCTGGACTAACATATGCTCAAATAATTCTGGCAGGTGATTTTAATGGAGTAACAAATTTGGACGATGATAAAAAAACGAAAGGTGCTCACAAAAAAAGAGGACTTTTGCCAAAATCCTTTTTTGAAATTAAAGATCAGGAAAATTTGGAAGATGTATGGAGAAGAAGTAATTCTAGACTTCCTGTTTGGGATCCATGGAGGTCTAACGCAGCTCCACTTGCAGAGCTGACCGGACTGCCGTTTTAACCGGCCGGCGGGGTGAAAATAGCCCGCGGCCGACTGCTCTCAGGCGGGGAGCAGGCAAAGAACGCTCAAGACCCTAGGGTGAGCTAGATCTCGGACGAGGGGGGGCTCTACACAACGGGTCCCCTCCCGATCCTTGAGGTCCCACCTTGCGACGGGTCGGCTATAATCTCTGCGGCAGTTTTGGGGCCAATTCGGCTGGCATAAGACCTACATACCCAAGCTTCGATTGGGGGAAGAAGCTGAGAGGAGAACTTAAAATCGAAACAGCGATTACAACCCGAGAAAAGTGAAGAGAAGGTAAAGATCATTATCTTCTGAGACGGGACAGATTGATAAAAACAGAGAGGAAAAAAAGTAGATTTTTAAACTGCAACAGACTAGTGAAAAGGAGGGGAAGACTCGGCAGGAATTGAATTTAAAAAGAGACTAAGTTTAAAGAAGTTATTAAAGAAATGGGACTATTGTTTTGAATACCTGTGGCTTTGGAGCTGTGAGAAAAAGACACCATCGCGAGATCTGCTGTGGGAAGACGGGAGACAGGAAGTGCGTAATAACAATAGAGTGGCTGGAGAGAAGCGGCCCTTGCTGGAGGGCAGGAAGTAGGGAATCGCCATTTTTGAAAGGGGAAGGGTCGCGGCTTCAGCGGAAGAGGAAGTAGGCCATCTTGGATTACAAAATCATAGAGAAACCATAGAGAAAAGACGCCCGACATTTTGGACTCTTTAAAATTTAATTTCTATAAGAAGACCGGGACATTTAAAATAGAAAAACGTTAAATTTTACGCCACGGAGTTAAGGAAGAGAGCGGATTCGTGGGAGCGAGCTAAAGCAAGCCCCACGATGTCAAAAAAAGAGTGGCAATCGGCAATAGAAAACCTGGATAAAAACCTGGACAAAAAACTTTTAGATATGATTAAAGAACTTAAGGACACGAAATTGGAGCTGATAAAAGAGGTTAAAGAGGTTACACAGACAGTAAAATCGGAGCTGTCAGAAGTGAAAAAAGGTATGGAAACAATACGAAGTGAATTACAAGGAACGCAGCAGAGAGTTAAAACAGTAGAAGACGCGATGGAGAATTTAGCAGACACGCAACAAACAGAGATGAGATTGGTGAAGGGGAGAATGTCAGTTGCAGAAACTAAACATATGGAGAAGCAGCTACGTTTTCGTGGCTTGCCAGAAGTGGAAGGAAAGTCAGCGCAAGAACAGATGACTGAGGTGTTGGCTGAGTACCTGGGGAAGGAGGAGGAGGAAGTTGTGGCTATCCTAGATGTGGCATACCGTGTGAATTCGAGAATAGCAACCCAGAGGAAACTACCAAGAGATGTGATTGTGCAGTTTACAACACGAAATATGAAAGAGAGGATTGTGACAAAACAGTTTCAAGATCCATTGGAGATTGATGGCAAGACGATTATTATAATGAAGGAACTGCCCAGATCAGTGTTACTGGACCGGAAAAAATATAAAGTGCTAATTCAGATTTTGAAGGACATGAAAATCAGGTACAGATGGGAGTTACCGGAAGGAGTGTCCTTTGAGTTTGGAGGGGCCAAAAAACGCATCAGATCTGAGCGAGAGATGGAGCGATTTATTAAGGACAATGAAAAAGACTTACCAACAAGATCATGAGTATGGAGTGTAAAGTATTATCTTGGAATGTAAATGGACTAAACTCACCGAATAAGAGGAAAAATACTTTTCACTGGCTACTAAAACAAAAATGTGACATTGTTTGTTTGCAAGAGACCCATATCAGAAAGCAGGATGTAAAATATTTAAAATCTGGAAAACTGGGCAAAGAATTTGTAGCGGCCTCCAACAAGAAAAAAAGAGGAGTGGTGTTGTACATAAAAGAGGAGCTACAGCCAAAATTTGTTATGAGAGATGTGGAAGCTAGATTTGTAGCAGTGGAATGTATTTGGAATTTAAAGAGAGTGTTGGTAGTCGGACTTTATGCACCTAACGGTGCAAAAGAAAGCTTCTTTGAGGATTTAAGGAAGCATTTAGACGATCTTGCATATGACCAGATAATTCTTGCTGGAGACTTCAATGGAGTGACAGACTTGGAACTAGACAAAAAGACTACAACGGCACAAAAGAAAAGAGGACTATTACCAAAGCTTTTTTTTGAGTTGATTCAACAAGAGACTCTTGAAGATGTATGGAGGAGAGAATATCCTAAAAGCAGACAGTTTACTTTTTATTCTGCAAGGCATTCTACATTATCAAGAATTGATATGATCTGGGCCTCAAAAGACTTAGCATTATGGACTAAGGAGGTAGAAATAATGCCTATGGTAGGCTCAGATCACAACCCAATTATGTGGAAATTTGGAAAAAAGAGAAAAAGGAAAGCATGGAGAATAAATGAGGACTTGTTACAGGAAAGAGAGAATATGGAAATATTGAGAAGAGAGACAAAGTTTTTTATACAATACAACGTGAATAAAGAAGTACCAACCAATAAAGTTTGGGATGCTTACAAGGCGGTTGTAAGGGGCATACTAATGGACTTAAATGGTAGAGCAAGAAAGAAGAAAGAGGAGAAAAGACAAGAGATTGAGGAGAAAATAAAAGCCAAAGAAATACAGCTAAAAAAGAGACCAAGGAAAAAGAAGGTATACCAGGAAATTAAAATACTTCAAGAACAGCTAACAGCAATGAGCAATAAAGAATTGGAGTGGAATTTCAAAAGACTGAATCAAAAAGCGTTTGAGGGTGCTAATAAACCTGGGAAGTACCTGGCATGGCAATTGAAGAAGAAAAGGGAAAAGAAGATAATAAATAAAATTTGCGAAGATAACAAAATGTATTTGGAGCAGGCTACCATTAGTAGAGCCTTTTATAAATTTTACGCTAAGCTGTATAATAAAAAAGAAGTAAACAAAGAATCAATAGCGTCATATTTGGAGAAAACCAAACTTCCAGAAATCTCGGAAGCTTGGAGAAATAAGTTGAATAGTGAAGTAACTGACGAGGAAATAAGTAAGGCAATACAATCTGCAAATCTAGGAAAGGCGCCAGGGCCAGATGGACTTACGGCTAAATTCTATAAGACAATGGCTAATGAACTGGCACCATTCCTAAAAGAGGTGATGAATGGGGTTTTAAGGGATCAAAGGATTCCAGAAACTTGGAGTGAAGCGAATATATCATTGATCCCAAAAGAGGGCCAAGACCTGACTAATGTGAAAAATTATAGACCTATATCGCTACTCAACAATGACTATAAAATTTTTGCGAAGATATTGGCGGAGAGATTGAAGGGGTGGCTCTCGGAAGTCATAGAGGAGGAACAAGCAGGCTTTTTGCCAGACAGACAAATAAGAGACAACTTAAGGACAGTGATCAATGCTATTGAATATTATGACAAGCGTTGTGACAAAGAGGTTGGTTTCTTCTTTGTAGACGCTGAAAAAGCGTTTGACAATTTAAACTGGGACTTTATGTTTGCCACTATGGAAAAGCTACAATTGGGAGAAAGATTCATCAGAGCAATTAAGGAAATTTATAGAGACCAGACTGCAGCAATCGTGGTGAATGATGAATTGACCAAGAAATTGACGATAAGTAAAGGAACAAGACAAGGTTGCCCGTTATCTCCATTGTTGTTCATTTTAGTATTGGAGATTCTGATGATACAAATACGTCAAGATGATGAAATTCGTGGAATAAAAATAAAGGACTATTCATACAAGGTCAGAGCATTTGCGGATGACATAATGTTAATTGTAGAGGACCCATTGGAGAACATGCCAAGAGTGATAGATAAGATCAAGGAGTTTGGAGACTTGGCAGGTTTCTTCATTAACAAAAAGAAGTCAAAGATATTATGCAAAAATATGACTAAGCAGAAACAACAATTGTTAATGGAAACAACGGATTGTGAAGTAACAAGTAAAGTGAAATATTTGGGAGTCGAATTAACTGCAAAGAACATAGATCTATTCAAAAACAATTATGAAAAACTATGGACTCAGATAGAGAGAGACTTGATTAAATGGAATAGATTGAATTTGTCATGGTTGGGCAGGATTGCAGCAGTTAAGATGAATGTGTTACCAAGAGTAATGTTTTTGCTACAGACAATACCAATCATCAGAGACTCCAAACAATTTGAAAAATGGCAGAGGAAAATATCAGATTTTGTTTGGGCAGGCAAGAAGCCTCGAGTGAAAGTGAAAGTTTTACAAGATGCAAAGGAAAGAGGCGGAATGCAACTGCCCAATCTGAGACTTTATCATGATGCAATCTGCCTAGTTTGGTTGAAAGAATGGATGACATTAAAGAACAAGAAACTATTAGCCCTAGAGGGATATAAAAAAATATTTGGATGGCACGCATATTTATGGCATGACAAAGTAAAGGTCAACTCGATGTTCCTGCATCACTTTGTTCGGAGAAGTCTATACATAATCTGGAAGAAGTACAGAATTTATCTACAAGAAGGAACCCCTTTGTGGGTGGTTCCATATGAGGTGATAGACCCGAGAGCTGTTGATAATGAACAACAATGTTTAACGTATAAAGAAATAACTAAAACTGAAGCATCCAAACTTAGAATAAAGACACAAGAGGAACTATCACCTAACTACGATTGGTTCCAGTATAGACAGATCAGAGACTTATATAATTCGGACTCTGTAAAGGGAGGTATACGAATAGAGAATTCGGAACTAGAGCAGACCCTTCTTAAAGAAGATAAGAAAAGAATATCCAAGGTATACCAAGTACTGTTGAAGTGGTATACCGAGGATGAGATAGTTAAAACACAAATGGTGAAATGGGCTATAAAGAAATAACAATGGAGGCATGGGAATACTTGTGGAAAACTACAATGAAGACAACGACATGTATTAATATCAAAGAGAACATTTACAAAATGATCTATCGTTGGTACATGACACCAAAGAAGATTGCGCTAGGGAATTTGAATACTTCTAATAAATGCTGGAAATGTAAGAAGCATGAGGGCTCCCTCTATCATATGTGGTGGTCGTGTGAGGTAGCCAGGCAGTACTGGGGGGAAATAATAAGAGAAATGAGTGAAATTTTACAATTTCAAATTAATAAGAACCCAGAATTCCTTCTACTGAACTTGGGAATGGAGGGAATTCCAGCCCAACACAGGACGTTGATATTTTATATGACAGCAGCAGCTAGACTTTTGTATGCGCAAAAATGGAAAGTACAAGAAGTGCCAACTATTGAAGATTGGACTTACAAATTGCTGTATATGGCTGAAATGGACAAGATGACAAGAAAACTGAGAGATCTGGACTCAGGGCAGTTCAACACAGACTGGGAGAAGCTGAAACAATACCTGGAGAAGAAATGGGAGGTGGGAGGAAAACTGTGGCAGTTTGAGAACTACTGAAGTATTGAAGTAGAGGGGGGAGACTTTACCGGGGGGAGAAGAGATAAATGTGAATTAATAAGCAGTCAGATTAATAGATTGACATATATATAGATATATATAGGTTAACAAACAGAACATAGAGAAAATAATTAATTATAAGGACTAAATATAAGGAGCGATTAACTAACAATATTTTCTTTTTTTCTGATAAGTTTTGTACCAAACTGAATGTCTGAAGATATAGATGGGTCAAATTGATTGACTACGTGAGGAGAGATATATAGAACTATTATAAAAAGATAGAATGAGTAATATATATAGAGAAAAAGTCAAATTGTTTGATATAAACGAATGTATGATCTATATGGTTTATGATATATAGAAATATCTGAAATTGAAAAATTGGGATAAATTGATGTATTGTCGAAGGCTTTCACGGCCGGAGAACGATGGTTGTTGGGGGTTTTCCGGGCTGTATTGCCGTGGTCTTGGCATTGTAGTTCCTGACGTTTCGCCAGCAGCTGTGGCTGGCATCTTCAGAGGTGTAGCACCAAAAGACAGAGATCTCTCAGTGTCACAGTGTGGAGAAGATGTTGGCAGGTAATTTATATCTACTCAGGAAGGTGGGTTTGGGCTGAGTCATTCTGTAAGAGTTTCCCAGGGTGTGGAATGCTAGGTGCATAAAGTCCGACTACCAACACTCTCTTTAAATTCCAAATACATTCCACTGCTACAAATCTAGCTTCCACATCTCTCATAACAAATTTTGGCTGTAGCTCCTCTTTTATGTACAACACCACTCCTCTTTTTTTCTTGTTGGAGGCCGCTACAAATTCTTTGCCCAGTTTTCCAGATTTTAAATATTTTACATCCTGCTTTCTGATATGGGTCTCTTGCAAACAAACAATGTCACATTTTTGTTTTAGTAGCCAGTGAAAAGTATTTTTCCTCTTATTCGGTGAGTTTAGTCCATTTACATTCCAAGATAATACTTTACACTCCATACTCATGATCTTGTTGGTAAGTCTTTTTCATTGTCCTTAATAAATCGCTCCATCTCTCGCTCAGATCTGATGCATTTTTTGGCCCCTCCAAACTCAAAGGACACTCCTTCCGGTAACTCCCATCTGTACCTGATTTTCATGTCCTTCAAAATCTGAATTAGCACTTTATATTTTTTCCGGTCCAGTAACACTGATCTGGGCAGTTCCTTCATTATAATAATCGTCTTGCCATCGAGATAATGTGGGAATTTGGCTCTGTGTGGCAGCTGGGGGGGTATTGGGTATGTGTGGGGCTGTAGGGGTGGACTTTGGGGGCTGAGAGCACCTACTTGGGGAGGCCATGAAATGCCCCCCCCCAAGTGGGAGCAGGCTGAGCCTTGGTGGGGGTGGGAGGAAAGGTGGGAGAATGGCCCCTGGGGGTTGGGGGGCATTTTGCATGCAAAATGCCACCCCTGGCAAGACAAGCCTCCCCCAGCTGTAGGTTGTGGAGAAAAGGTCACCTACTTGGGGCGGCAATGAAATGCCCCCCCAAGTGGGAGCAAGCTGAACCTCGGTGGGGGGTAGGAGGAAAGGTGGGAGAAGGGCCCCTGAGGGTTGGGGGGCATTTTGCATGCATGCAAAATGCCACCCCTGGCAAAGGAAGCCTGCCTCTTCATTTTTACCCCATAGGAAATAATGGAGATCAGCAGCAGCAAGCACAAAATAGGAGATTAGCAGCAGCAACCTAAAGCTATGCTGTTTTATAGCCGAGGATAGGGGGACCTGGTTTGGGGGGCCATAACATGGCCCTCCAAAGTCCAATAGGTCTGAAACTTGGGGGGTTGTTAGAGGGGAGTTAGAGGAAGGCCTCCACCAATTTTGGCTTGATTCAGTGGGCTTCAGAAAAGCCTGGGGAGGCTTTTTCCCATTGAAAAAGCTTACCCGAATCGCCCCGAATCGCCATTCCCGAATCGGGAAAGCCGAACCACTGCGCCTTTGCACACCCCTAGTTGTATGTATTAATATTCTCACCTAATAAAAAAATTTTTTTTAAAAAAAGAATGGTGATTTAAACCTGGATCCCCTACCTTCTACTCTAAAACTCTAACCATTTCACCACACTGACTTTTAGGGGAGGCTGCTTGAACAGTAGTAAGCAGCTGGATCTGGATGAGTCATGCAAGTCATGTTGTCTCAAGTTGATCAGTGATCACTTCCAGGCCTAGCCCCAATGCGTCCTCCCTCAAAGGGCAAAACAGCCCAGGAAAGGGCCCTGCTCCCTTGCCCTACTTTTTACTGACAGAAACTAAGTCTGGAATACTCGCTAAACTGTTATAGTTTCCTTGCAACAGCCACTGGGGACATATGGTTAAAGCTACAGAAGCTTCTTATTATTATGGTTTTTTTCTTAACCCTCATTTTTTAAAAAAGATTTCAGATTCTTTTGCAATCCTGGGGCATTTGTAGGTCTGTACAAAGATCTGTCTTGTCCATTCATGGCTTCAGTCTTCAGATTTAAGTATCATATCAGGGCTGCTTAGCTTTTAGTATGTAATATACACTTGTAATATACTCTTATACTTTCCATGACTCAGTCATGGCACAAACGATTATTATTGGGAGTATGCTTAAATTTGCCCTCTGGGGCAGTGGGGTAGTTTCTCCCCCAGTGCATAGAAAAACAGTAATTTTTTTGTGATTTGACTATTGCCATGGTAATGTTTAGGCGACATTCAGTTTTCATTTTCATTAAATTAGTTGCGTGTTCTTGGAAATACACTGAAATGGATACATCTTAATATGCATTCTAATTAGCATCAAGCCTTCAGCAGCTTTATAGAAGATACAAATCTAGAACAAGATTTGCATATACTGCCTAGATGATCTTCAGGGAAAAGCTTATGTATAAAGATTTTTCTTCCAACAATTTAAATCTCCAGTTTGGACAGAGGGACAAAGGATGAGGAGAGAGAAAAAGAGATTAAGGCATAGATCAATGGCCTTAATATATATATATATATATAATGACACAGACTAAATATTAAGGAAACGTAAAACTAAAAAGGCACTGCCCTCTATAAATGTGGAAGATTTCATCTTCAGATTATAATAATATTTTAATATCAGAAAGAGTAAAATGCATACTTTATAACACTCATTTCTTGTGCGGTTTTATTAATAAAGAAATCCTACTAGAATGTTCACAAGTTTTATTATTAAAACAGAAAGCAACAAAAAGGCTACATTTAAACACTCCTCCAAACTGAATCATGTATTCACATGCTCCCTCCAAGTACCATTTATGTGGCTTTATTCTGTTTAGTGCAAACCGTAGCTTACCTAGAGACGTAAAATTTCTAGAAATTTTGAAGCAGGCGGGGGAAGGCTCCCCTTTGGTGGAGGTGGGGACAGTAATTTAGGAAGAAATTGAATATGTGTAATACTTAATTTCTTACCAAATCTATTTTTTTTGACTGACCAACATAAAATGGATAATTTATTACTGCATATAAAATTTCTCTACTTGGTATATTTATGGAATTTAAAACTATAAATATCTTCATACTGGATAACAAAAATTGCAAGTACATGGTATGAGAAACATTTGTAAACTGCTGCACCCTATACTACCATAACACATGTATCTCTAATTTTTGCCATCTGAGAGCTATAGAAGTATGAAAATTAAACATTGAAAGTAGAAGAAAACAAAAGAAAAGTGTATTATTTGGACAGAAACTTTCTCATAAAGTCATAATAAGACAGCCAGCATTTTGGGGTATTAACTTTTTGAAAGCACTGATCTCATTAATAATGTATTATTATTAAATATATTACAATATTAATTGTTGCCAAATTATTACATTTAACAAAAAATCTTGAAAATATTTTATATCTCTACAGTATAAGGTGTTTCTTTTTTCAGTGCTCCCTAAAACTTCCTACTTCTGCTACCGGCAAAATTGAGAACATCTTCATTTTCATAGTGTGCATTTGAAATGAGTGAAATTAGGGTTGCCAGTTTCCCCAGGACCCAAACTGGGGGGGGGGGCAAATGCCTTAGGATGGCTGGGGGTGGAAAGCAGTGGGGTATATTACCTCCCCTCCCCCAGCTCCACTGTCATACGAGAAAATGATGTCATTTTCCGGTGCAACAGAGAAGCTGCCAGTCATGCTGAAGTATAATTCATTAAAAATCACCCCCACCCCCAAATGAACCTCAGTACAACCCTCAACTTCCCTGTCACACTGGAAAATGACAACATTTTCTGGTGCAACAAGGGAACTGCAGGTTGTACTGAAGCCCAATTCATTAAAAATTGCCCATTTGGAGGCAATTTTTAATGAATTATGCTTCAGTGCAATCCACAGCTCCTCCATCGCACCAGAAAATGATGCCATTTTCCAGCACAATGGGGGGAACATGGAAGAGTGCATGAGTGTACTTCTCCCCCCAGGTGCTCCCCCCCCCCAGCCAGATAAACAGGGCCGGAGGGCAGCAGGCAGGGTTGGGGGATCCCCCACCCCAGGCAGAGGGCTGCTATGCCTAGGAGAAATGCTTTTTACAAGATTTTTCTCACTCAAAAAGAGAAAATATTTCATTAGCAGTTTTTCAGTGCTCCTCAAAATATTCCAGTTTTTCCACAGGAAAAATTGAAAAAAGGTTGTAGGAAAAAAGAATGGGAAAACTCAATTCCCCCCGTCCCCGGCCGTCACAACTCTAAGCTTGCCACAGTGTCCAAAAAGGCAGACTATTTTTGTATTTACTCCCCAAACAAGATATAGTCAACATTTCATCAGCATAATAATGAAATGCCAAAAAGATGTTCTTCATTTTATAATGAAGGTATTTTGAAATCAGTATGTTCTTTCCAAAACATATGACACAAACGAAATACTGCCACTACACAAGTTCAATTTTTAAAAAATGAACCTTTTGAATTTCTGAATTATTCTGTCTTCCTGTCTTCTTGCTTCCCACCCGGTCAACTTCTTCAGTGACATTAAAAAAAAAAAAACACTGAAAGTTTCCTGCATTTGCTTTGCCCACAAGCTTAATGTGAAACAATGACTTAGTTAATATCTCGGGTTAGCAATGAAGTTGCTTAGGGATTTGAGACATTAGAACTTCTGAGTCATATAAATGACCTACTTCACAAGGTTTAATGGAACACATTCATATCTATGCATCCCTCAATAGGAGTTCATTAACTTTGAGTTTGGATCCAAGATCAGTTTCTAATAGCAGTAGAAGGAGCATTTTAGCAGCTTTGTCCCTGTTACCTCAGACCCTAGATATTTACTCTTCTCATCATAGATGCCAAATTCACCTCTCATGCTGTTACTGAGGGTTCCCTATCCCCCCCTCCAAACAGCATTTTGGGGGGCTCAATAGGCCATGACAGGAGGGGAAAGTCTGGAAAGTTCTGTTCCACTGATCAAAATGCCTTCTGTTAAGGGAAACTAAGCTTTGGATCCAACTTATCTGTTGTAATCATGCTTAATCAACTGTAATCAACTGTAACAACAAACCATGTCATTATGAGAAATCTTAGAAGTTCTGGGGTTCGTGCAGTCCCTCCCTATTCAAGCCATTACCTTGTAGATGGCTTGAATAGTAAAGACTCCCTGGTCTGCGGCAAACCACAGCAAATATCGAAACCCTAAAATGATGGTTTTTCTCCCTTGTTTTCAGATCAGGATACCAAACCCTAGTTTAATCCTAACTTGAAATCCTGATTTGGGGTAAAAGAACAAATATAATTTGTTGTTTGGATATAACAACAAACTTTTGTTGCAAAACAGGAAGTCTTCAATTCCAGTGAGAAGTGAAAGGGGGCATGAGAACCTATGAAATGCTAAGATTTGAGTCCAGCAACACTTTCGAGACCAACAAGATTCCAGGGAATAAGCTTTCTAGAATCAGAGCTCCTTTCTTCAGGTACAAGAAAGGAGCTCTGACTTTTGAAAGTTTATACCCTGAAAAACGTATTGGTCTCTAAGGAGCCCCTGGACTCAAATCCTGCTGTTCTTTTGCAGACCAACACAACCAACCTAAAACTATGAAATGCCAAGGCTCATTGCTGAAACTAGAATCCACAGTTTGTGATTATGTGTTGGTTCCAGTCATATTTTTTGTTCAATTTTAGCTACTTCCTTTCTTTATCCCGTCCAACATGCCTTTTGTCCTATGATCACCAGCATAGCTTTTTAAAAGATCAGCAGGTACCCAGGTACCCAATCCTCTCTTTTTTACCAGTAGAAAAACTGGTTAGATCCAGCCCTGTATCTGAATGCCTGAGTATTGGGCTGTGATGATACGTTATATAGGAACTAATGACAATCTTGGAGACACCAAACAGTTCTACATAATCTCTATTGCATTTCATTCTTTTAGGCACATAAGTATAGCTATCTATTGAATAAAGTACTATTTGTTGCAAGGAGAAAAAACCGAAATCATTATCATGTTATATATCAAATAATCACAAATGAATTTTTAACAAAGCATCTTTTCAGCATACCCAAGGAGCTGGTTAATTCTATCATGTGGCAAGCACAGCCTTGGTTGCAAAAATAAATAAATAAATAATCAAGGAAACCTATTCTTGTGGGGCAATGGTTGTTATTGTTTCTAATCATCAATGAATAAATGGAATTGTTTTGAAAATCCCACAGCATATTCACAGTCACACATAGAAATGTGCTAGAAGGTTGATAACAAACCCAGCAACACAATCCTTTCTCCATATGGCTTTGGATATGCTTTGGCTTACTTATGGGAAAGCTTTTCCTATGTAAATGAATCTTGTCTTCTAGAGCTGTCAAATCTATAAAGCAGGTAGAAGCTAGCCAATAATAGCATATTATCTCGCAGACCCGACCTTCATTAGGAACAATGCTGAAGAGCATTACAGTGTGTGAAGAATAATTTAAATTATGGCTTTTTCAATAAAATAATGGGGGTTTGTCATATTTATAACAAGTACACGTAGCTAACGAAAAAAGAGCTTTCACTCCTGAAATGTTCCACAGATAATTTAAATGCATATGATTTTTGCAGTAATAAATTAGAGCTTAGAGACCCCAGGAATATAATGCTACCTAGGGAACATGATTGTTTCCATTTGTTTGAAAGTGGGAAAGAAATTCTATGGGTCTCTTTTTTGTTTTTGTTCTGGATGTGGTGACAACAGCAGAAAAGCAATCTATATTGACCCCTCTTCTCTTCACAATATTTCACAAGAGGGATAAGCAAAACTGGCTTTTAAATTTTGTAGATATTTCCAGCTTTCCATAAATTGGGATTGCACTTGTTCACTAAAGAGGATGTGAAGTTTTCACAAAGGAGACCTGAAACATTGCCGAGCATTTCATGCATATTATTATCCACAATTAGCTTAAGTGTACATCATGTTCCCTACTCAAAAGCACAGACATCTGTTGTCTGAGTAGTATAATGAAGATTTGACTCACTAGTCACTAGTGCTCATCAGATGCATTTTATTATCTACAACTTGCTTAATTGTGCATCATCTCAAATATCCAGTAACAGATTTATTTTAACTGTTCCTACCTTGTTTTATGCAAACCTGGTTAGCAGCTGAGTGAAAAATGAACTACCTAGCAAAATGAATGGATAATGTATATTTTTCCATCATATATAGTCCACATAAAGGAAGATTTTTAAATGGCATAAAGCCTTGTGGCATATCTGAGATTCTGAATAATGTTTATTTGACAATTTTAACATCAATGTTATTTGGTATGCCTCTGAAGAAGTCATGTCCACATAAAATGTTTCTTAAGATAATTTAATTGTTATGGTTTTAACAAATGGCTTCACACATTTAATCTAAAGTGCTAAAAGAAGGAAGAATACAAGTAGTCGTAGGCATAAGGAAACAATTCTTGATAGATTGCCTGATAGGCCTTAGTGCCCTAGATCTGCCCCACCCCCACCCCTTCTCCTGAATCTGCTGTTTATCCAGGGATGATGAGGGTTGTGGTGGTTTTATGGCGCTGAATATCTATGGGTCTGATGTTTGGCAGGAGGCAGAAACTTGGCATGGAGGAAGAGTGGACACCTTATAAACTTGTTCTGAGTATCCTTATGAGTCCTGAGATTTTGAGGTACTCAAAATGATCCCACAACACGAATGGGCTAACAGCTGCCATCCCTGAACAGAGTCGAGGGCTTGTGTCTTTCTTTGCCTTGCAACATTCTTTTTCACAAATTGGGCACATCAGTTGTGCTGGAAGTTGGACATTACAAGTTCTTCCTAGCAGATGGGCTGTTTGCTCCAAATAGGATTCCTGCATTCTTAATGCCACACTGTGTGAGGCTGGTTATTATATACACATACAACCTGCTTTCACTCAGCATTTTTGTATGGCACATTTATCCTTACCTGCTTTCCACATGTGGGAACAATCTACTGTTTGTTAAATCCAGATAAACACTCCCTCTTACTTACATCTCTTTCCGAGTCAGGAATGGGCAATTTTTTCTCCCCCATTCAACTTCTTCTCTGCTTCTATTATTTTCCCTTTATTGCTCATTTAGGCCACCCTGCTGTGTCTCACATCTAGTTGTGGTACATGGGCACTTGTTTTGCTTATTTGTTCATCAGGAGACTCTATTTGTGTGGATAGAAATGTTTTAAATAAAATAAATAAGTTATGCCTCCATCCCAAATATGCATACATAAAACCTTCGCTCATCATTTGGTATGGGATAAACTTGGAAGTCTTAATAGCTGTCTGTATTTCACAATGGGCTAATATGGGCAAGTACTTTTTGAATGAAAATATTGGAATGACCCAAAAGCAAATCATGTTTCCATATGGCACTTTGTAAGGTTCGGATTCCATGAGCTACTTTAGGTATGCCTGAGAGTATTTTCTTTGAATTGCAAAACCTCATGCATGTCCTTTATCACAAATTGCTTCTGAAAGGAGTTTTCAAAGTGGTGCACCATGTGGCACACAAGGTGCTCCACAGAACAACACAATTAGTTCTTAGTGTTCAAGGGGGCTTTCAGCTTTTTGCTCTCAAATGTAAGCTCAAACCCCTCTTCGGCACTGAAAACTAATTGCATTGTTCTTTGGAGTACCTCATGTGTACAACTGCTGAAAATAGGCAATAGATAACAATGAAAGATTATAGTGACAATGATGACTATTTATATCACCCACCTATTATGTTGGAGTAAATTAATGAGCTCTTACCAGCGGAGATGAATTTTGCAAATAGATCTGAACTAAACAACCAAATCTGCTAGAAAGAAGACATGATGGAAGCCATAGACCAGTCTGTACATGGCATGAGAGATCAGCAATGTGAATCAGGACAAAGGAGGCTTCCAAATGATCAATTTCTACCTATGTTATGAACAAGGGTGTGCAATTGGGTTTCATGTGAATAATAAGACTGTGGGTTTCATGTGAATAATAAGACTGTGCAATCTGTTATTGCTAACCTAATAAGATGCCTGATATTTGGTGATAGGGTTCCCCTCGATACATTTCCCAATTCCAATATTACTCCAATAATGATAAGCACATCCTTCCGTACACATTACCACTAATGTCCATGCATGCTCTGAAGAAACACTGTCACAACCCCATATATGTACAATTGCACTAATATTATATTGCTACAGTATTTTGTAGACACATACGTAGAACTTGCATAAGGATAAAACACTGCATAAAAGCAATCTTGATGTGCATATAAGGTTAAACCAAACTTCTTTTGCGTCTTACAACATGTGGTAATTCTGAACCAATCCGTTTGATTTCAGACTCATGCATATCTAATGATTGTGAGCCCATGGAATACCACTGGATGGGAGGGGGTGAGCAAACGTCAATTTAAAAAAAGGGAGGACAAACTCTTTCTTCAGGATCTTGGAGATTCTGGTTAAGAACGTCATGTTAGCCAAGATTTTTATTTGGCTTCCCCCCCCCCAGTTAGGTTGGGTAGGCTTAGGGAAGAAAGCTTATTTTATAAGGGGTAAATAAGCACCCTGGTAAAAGTCAGAAGCACAAAATCTTCCTAGGCAGTTTCTGAGAACCAGAGTGGATAAACCTACATCTTTGAAGGACTATGTTTTGATAACTATATCCAATAAACCTCCTGACCTGAGGTAAAACTTCTGGTGAAAGTAAACAAGAATCTCACCTCACTGGTTTTTACCCATTTAAGCTGTAACATTCCACATATAATACTTACTCTGCTGAATACCTATTTTTCCTGTTTAAAAAAAGTGTTGTTTTTGTCTTCACTTCTGTTTTATCTGTCCAGTTGAATATATAGTAAAAAATTTACCTTAATAGTACATTCAATACTGTTACAGAAGTGTCAGGAGAAGATACCTGAGGGGGGACCACAGGGGAGAAGTGTTGCTATCTGAGCAGACAATACTGACCGTGATGGGCTGATAGTCTAATTCAGTATTGGGCAACTTTGAGTGAGAATCAGGTGGCAGAACACTGAGGTGGTACAATGAACTTCAGATACTCAAGGAAAAGTATCATGCTTTAGTATGATATATTATATTTGATATTTTCAGCATGGAAATATCAAATATATGTCAGACTATGGCATTCCAGACACGAGAGTCTGTCTTACTCCCTTCTGCAAGAAGACAAGGTCTTTTGATTTCAAAAGGTTTTATTTTGAAAGACAGCATTCAGGCCTAGACGTCCATATTCCAGGATTTGAGACCCTGGCTGAACAAGGCATTGTTAGGAATGAGATACAGAACAGAAGTTGTTACATTTCACACTCTCAGAGCCCAGCCTCCCCCCAGAGTTCACATAGCAGGAGAGTTCTCTGTGTGAACACTAGTCAAGGTTGACTCGGCTTGAAGAAAAGATAAGACAGTGTCTTCTCCCATGGAAACGGCTCCTCGCAGGTGGTGGGGCCTAGAGGAAAAGAAGACTAAACAACTAAAGAATGAAACATGGCGTTACTCAGGTTGCTTCCTTTCAGGCAACATACAAACAGACCCTGACAATATAGACATGGAGCAGTTCTCAAGCCTTCCAGCTATGAAGTCCTAAAAGAAGCCTTAAATATGCATGCCGAAGAAGTGCCACATAGTCTTTGAGAGAAAGTGCTCTGCAGTCCCAAAACCTGAAATGCTCAGAATACTTCCAGGAAAGCTCCTTCAGGAAAAGGATACCTGGTCAAAAAAGGGCATCAAGAAGCTTTTCATCCAATGAAGCTAACTCTGTGTGTTTGTGTTTCTGTGCATGTGCCTGTTACATGAACCATATTCTCCAAGTGGTGAGAAGTTCCAGTCTTAAGGGTAGTAAAACTTTCCAAGCAGGGGTGGAGCAAGCATGAACAAGACTAGACCCATGAACTTTCTCAGTGGGATTTGTTAGAATGTTCTCATGATTCCAAAAATAAAAGTGGGAAAGTTCTTTGCTCTGCATGAAACTGTGCAAGTGGCTTTGTATAAAGCCCAATTATACTCAGAATCTAAGGGCCAAGATACAAGTGACAAATGACACTTGAACGGCAAGTGTATTTCTCCCTGTTCACTTGCACTCCACTCAATCCACTTGCCGTTCAAGTGTCATTCGACACTTGTAGCTTGGCCCTAAGGCTGAGACTTTAGTGTTGTGACAAATTTCCTCAGGCTGGAAAATAAGCAAGGAAAACAACCGGGTCTTGACTCAGTTAAAGAAGTCACACTCTCCAGTTTGCAGGATCTGAGCAAGTCTGTTAAAGATAGGACGTTTTGGAGGTCTTTCATTCATAGGGTCAGAGATGACTTGCAGCATATAACACACACACACATGTCAAGAAACTGACTTGTCCCAGTCTGTTTCTTAGCTCAGTTGATACATTGGGTCTGATGTAAAGTCATCAGTTTCAGAGCTGGAATTGAACTATGCAGGTTCAATGAGGTCATAGCTTCAAGGTCTTGAACTTACATTGCACCATTCTAGCAAAGGACCTTGGATAAGAGTACGTGCACTATCTTTGATTAGTTAATTGGGATCAGGCCAGTTGCTACAATTTTGTATAAAACAAGGGTCCTCATTCTAGCTTGCACCCCTATTGCTTTTGTACTCTGTATGGTTGCTAAAGGGTTTTCTGCTACCTGCTTTTGTGCTCTTCTTGACCTGATCACCAGGATTGGTGTCAGCCCAGGACTTCTGTCTCTGGATTTTGAGACTTTGAAACTTTGTTTGGATTCTATTGGTTTAGCCAGAAAGGTCACCTCAGGCTGGGAGACTGAAAATCAATGTTTAAGTGTGTCCATTTAGTTACCTACAGTAGCTTTTGTTGTTTTCTGTTTGCACATTTCTATATCTGTCTCCTGCACTTCTATTAATGAACTCTTTGGAGTATAACCTTGTGTACTCTTTGGGAATTTGCAAACTTCAGACTGAATCGAGTACTTTGGCCCATTTTGGTCACAGCTACCCAAATAGTTGTTTAGTGGAACTCAATCTGCAAAGGGTCCTACCTTGCAGGGTCAACTTCCTGTTTAAAACCTGGTAAGGCTGGGAACTTGCCTCTCTGTTCCACAGCTGAAGCTCAAGAGAAGCTGGTGGCAGCTTATTACTCTGGAAGGACTCACTCCCAGGTTGGAGTGTTTTGTTCTTGACCTCCCATTCAGGGCAGCTTGTGGATACAGCCATTCTCGACAACATACACTTGCTTGTGTTATGAATGGGAGTCACTCTGATACTACAATGATCCAAGTTTTATTTTCTAGAATGGGTAATCAGATCCCCAGCTGCACTCTAGGAGAAAAGTGGCAAATTTAGTGTGATGTATGATGCGGGAAAGCCAGGGCAGAGACATTGAAGCCCAAGGTGTCACTTTTTCTCTGAAGGAAAACCTTATCCTTGCCTTGTGAGTCAAAAGTGTATCACACCAGTTTGGGGGTGGAATGGTGGGGAGTGTGGTCAGCAATTTTCTGATCCATACTTGGAAATACTATTGGTGATTTTGTGGGCAGGAACTGGAGACAAAAATCCCAAAGCTGTAATTGTTTCTAACAGGGAAAAACTCCAGTCTGCAATCAGCTAAAAACAACACACAACCATGTGTCCTTTGTTTAGTCCTGATACACCAGTGGGGCCAGGGGCATGGTAAACTCACCTAACAGAGTACAGAGGCCAATCCCACCCCCATCCCCAGAAAAAAGGACTGAGGAAAGTGCAACAGAGTATAAATTAACTCTAGCTAGCACTGTTTTTATGTTTGTTCTTTGGTGAATCCTGCTATATCCCCCTTTTTCTTTAAAGTACTTCCTAAATATCTGTGCTTCCTGCTTTAAAGTTTAGTGAAATAAAGTTATTTTAACAACTCAAAATGATTGGTCACTAGGGGAGAGGGAGCTTTTTTGGAAGGTTGCCATCCACATGCTCCAAGACTGCTTACTCTCCTCAAGTCTATTTGAAGCAGGGAAGAAGTCCTGAAGGACACGTCTGTACTAGGTTGAGGAGGGAAACATAGTAGAGGGAGAGGAGAGAGCAAGACAATCAGGAATGGTGAGCCAGGCCTCATCTGTCATACACATATACCTCCAAGTGGACCAGAGACCATCTCACCCTGTAGAATTACTGAGAAATCCATAACTATAGATTCTCTGGTGAGGATAAGCTACCCTGGCTCTAGTATACTTTTGACAATAGGAGTTGAATTTTAAGGTTTCCCACAAATTCCACACTCTTAGTGGTTTGGCTCAAGCACCAATCCCAACTATGGGCAGGCCAAGAGAGTGAGCCAAGAGCTAAGGAGGCATGGATTATGACAACCTATAATCTGTTCGAGAAAGAATAAAGAAGAACATTTCAACTAAGAATAACCAGGCAGGGTCCCTGTCTAGGTGGAAAAGTGACATAGAAATGTTTTAAATAGATAAATTAATAACTTGGTTTAGAAAATAACCATTGCAAACAACCAGCTCTCATGTATTCACCTACTTAACCACTCTCAAAATCCTACTGCTCACCCAGTGGCATTTCATCCCCTGACCCTCATATACACACCATATCTCCCCATACAGCTCTTCCCTCTCCCTGTACCTGGTCTCAGCTCACAAACAGGTTCATATGGTGGTGGCAGTCAGGAAGATGCTTTTGTCCTGGAGCTGTTTTTGTTTGGCCTGGAAAACAAATTGGCAGCCAGTGAAGCTGCCATAACACTGACATTATATACTCCCTATAGAAATTCCTATTAGTTCGTCATATTAAAAGGCCACCAGAAAGCAGTGTGTTTAAAAGTAACATAGTCTGAATGTTTCTAAGGATGTTTTTAACTGTGGACATATTTGCTCTTTTCAGGAATGGTTGCATTTGCTGAACTAGTCTAAGCTAGTAAAAAGCCCTTCTGTTGACCTCTATAATCTGATTCCCAAGCAGCAGAGCTGGATTCAGGAATACCCCAAAATGTGTATCTAGTGTTGCCCAATGTACTTTAAACGCTCTCTCTCTCTTCTTTTGTTTGTAAGTCACTTGCAAAATAAAATGCAGGGTTTCCACAACAGCCCAGAGATGATCCATTAATACAAACCTAAGGGAGACCAAAGCTCTCAGTTTTACTGCATTATGTGACAGCAAATTAACTCTGAATTGTTTTCTTGAGATCCCTACTGATAGTCCACAGAGCTCAGTAAGGCATCTAGCTTTTATCAAAAGAAGAATTTACTCTAATATTTTCTTGATCTGGTGACCCACACAGAAAGAAGTCATAGGAAAGCTCCAAAGCACTATGAAATCATAGATAAACATGGACTCAAAATATTTATATTTGCTGAACTTTGTCGATATGCATGCCTAGTACTTGTTCAATCTTTACTATGATTCAGAGTCATGGATCTGCTTGACGACGTGCATTAGGAAGAAATGTTTTACACATATGCATGCTGTAGATTGTGACATGAACATGACTGCAGGGCAAATTTACCTTGATTGGCTGTCATAGTCAGATATTGAGCAAGTTCTTGATTGCATCACCTTAATGGTTATTGTCAAGCGGCACTGAGAAAAGTAGCTACTTATTCTACAGGGCCAGGTTATTTGCACTTGCAAATTGTTTCAGTTCCAGTTGTTAACTTATGAACTGCTTGCCGTAGTCACTATTAAAAAAAATGCCATTGCACTATTTCTACCATCAAGCAATGCTATAATACTTTTAATCAGCTCAAACTGAAATAATACTTCCACCAAGAGAGGGAAGTAGATAATGATCATAAGTAGCAGCACTGAAGACCTGCAGAAATCTCAATTAAAATTGAATGTTTTTCTTTTTAAGTATGATTTTTGGAGGGTGTTGGGTGGGCTGTGAGGAAAAAACTGTGTAATACATGACATAATAGCACTTCCCTCTCTATTTACATCAGGGAAGTATACTTCTGTAATTGTTTTCTGGTATGAGCCCACTCATATGCCATGGCACCAGGAATACTGCTTAATGGAAGAAATAGTGCTTTGTGCATCCTCTTCTACATCTACTCCACCTGTGGAATTGAATATTTTGTCAGTGCATGAACTTTAGCTTGTTATTGACTGATACATACATTATCCATCAGTTACCTGGGGATAGTATTCTGTATATAGCATCCAGTTGTACTTACCTGTACCACCTTATTGGTTTTGACTGTTGTTCATTATTTATTTATTGATTTGATTATATGAGACATTTTTCTATATATATTGATTGCTTCTTTGATTGTGTCTGCACCCTACTTTTGTGTTTTCACCCTCGGATTTTCCGAAATAGTGTGACAGCTCTGATTTCAGGGTTTTTTTTAAAAAAAAAACCTAAAAATAATGGGGACCACTGCAAGCACTTTGGATGGAAATTGACAACTAGCACTAAGCTATCCAACACATGTGAGAAAGCAGTGTAATAATTCAAAATAAATACATCCAAATATGTTCATACACAACAAACAATTTATTATGGTCATTTGACCAGCATAACATAAAAACAGGCAATTCACTTGCCAACAATTGATAAAATCTACACAGCCAGCTGAACTGGAAGCAGAATGCAAGGTAAAAGAATGGGCACACAAGCATCTCTCAGAGAATACTAGAGATGGGCACAAACAGTAATACAAACAAAAAAAAGCCACGAACAGCCCAACCTGCTGTTCACAAACAAGCTGTTCGTGAGGCTTCATTCTAAATGAACAGATGGTCGTTGCAAGCCTCGTTTGTTGCTGTTCGTCAAGCCAGACAGTCTGGCACCTGCAATCAATTCCCTTGGCAACTTAGAGCCAAGCTACAAGTGACGAATGACACTTGAACGTCAAATGAACAGACTCTGGGCCAAGCTACACATGACGAATGACACTTGAACGGCAAGTGTATTTCTCCTTGTTCACTTGCCCTCCACTCAATCCACTTGCCATTCAAGTGTCATTCGTCATGTGTAGCTTGGCCCTGAGGGTCAAGCTACAAGTGACGAATGACACTTGAACAGCAAGTGGATTGAGTGGAGGACAAGTGAACAGGGAGAAATACACTTGCCGTTCAAGTGTCATTCGTCACTTGTAGCTTGGCCCTCACGTGTATTCCTCCCTGTCCACTTGCGCTCCACTTGATCATGTGAGTCTGTTCACTTGCCATTCAAGTGCCATGCATCACTTGTAGCTTGGCCCTTAGGCAGGGATTGTCTGAACTCTGTCTGAACTCCTGCTGTTGCCCTGGAAACCCCAATCTAAGCCCAATTTAGCTTGATAGACAGGTCTTCCTTTCAAGTGTGGAGCTCCAAATTTTTTACAACAAGGGAGCAAAGAGCAGGGGGAGGGGGGCTCCCAGCTCTGATTTTGCAGATAGTGAAGAGGGAGAGACAGTTGTTGTTGGCATTTTGATAGAAAGAGTGCATTGGAGCTTGAATTTTCTTTGTGTGTGGTGGGATAGGGATCTACCCCTTCAAGTTCCAGGGCTGCTGCCAGGCTCTGGGCCAAGCTATTTTTTTTAAAATAAATTTTATTGATATTAATAATGCTTACAATAAAAGATAGTTACAAAGCTTTGGAATAATCTTAGTAAGACTTTTGTGATGTACAATATAAAATAGGTAGTCTGAAATTTACACAAAAGGTTAACTGTAGTCACAAACTTATGCTTGAAAATTGTTAGAAAAAATGCTATAATAAGTAACTATCACTGAATCAGTACAGCATACCCAGCCAAATCCTTTCCCCCTCCCCCTCCCCCCCTCTTTCCCCCCTTAAGATAGTTATCAACTATAAATTCTGATTTTCTCTTCCCTCCCACCTCACCCCCTTCCCCTTCTACCCTTCCCCAAACCCCACATAAAGACAATCCTAACATGGTGGCTTGTAGGTAAAACCTAACAAGCCATTGGTATAAAATACCAAACCCAAGTATAGGAAAAGACAGTGAGGGCTAAGTGCAATTACCCCCTATCCCCCCATCCCCCAATCCCCTATGGTGTCTTCATTAACTGCTTTACTTATTAACATCACAACGTGAAGAACTGTATCCTGCTTAATGAGAACAATCCTCTCATTCAAACGAACTGGTATTTTGCTGTTCTTAATAGGAGATAAGGCAAATAACATTCTTCTTTTCTGAGTGTTCCTCTCCATTTCTATTGCGGGGTCAATTCCAACGGCTCTAAGAAGTGCTTCTCCAGACTCTTGATCAATGGCTCTGTAAATTTGTTCATGATATGCAACTTCTAGATAAACAAGGTTAGTCCATTTGTAGTTGACTTGAGCTTTCCTTAGAGCCTCAGATGTTCTTTTCAGTTCTCTTCTTTTGCTCAGTACTTCTGATGGTAAATCAGTGAAGGTTAATATTGGGGTTCCGTTGCAGTCAAGTGCTCCCCTTGCTCTAGCAGTTGCAAGAATTTTTTTCTTAATGTTCCCATCTTGAAAGGTAGCAATGATGTCTCTGGGATACTTGTTCCTACTGCTGTTTCTCGATCCCACTCTATAAGCATTTTCTATTTTTATAGTCTCATCTTCGTCTTCATTCCACTGCAATTGCTTTTTTAGCCATGCCGCCAAAAAGTTGGGCAAGTCTTCATTTGCATTAATATTTTCTTTAAATCCTCTAAATTTAACGTTCTTCTGTCTTACGGCCATTTCCAGCCTTAATAATCTTTCTTGCTGATAAGTATTTATTCGCCGAAGCTCTTTAACTTCTGTCTGAGTTGCATTGTTTATTTCTAGTGCTTTATTAGCATTATGGGTTGCTTTATTTATTTCGATTTTCATTTCAGCAAATTGTGCAGTAAATTGCTGTGACAACATTTTTATGTTGTCAAGCAGATTTTGTTCCATTTGTTTTATTAATTGGGAAAAGCTGTCCTGTTGGAAGGGTGAGCTTATTTCGGCAGTTTTAGTTGCGCCCGCCATTTTGTCTTCCTCCCCCTGCTGCCTCACAGGCTCTAGTGCCGTTTCCCGGCTCGGAAAAAAGTTTTGTAAGTTTTTTAATGCCTTTACCTGGTGCCTCTTTTTCTCGGACATCTGCTTTCCCATAATTAGTGTGTTTCTTTTCGTTGTGATGATCTTTAAAAGGGGAATTGGAGGGGGAAGGACGGAGCTCTTGCACTAAGCATCCTTCCTCCTCTCTGTCAATGCCACGCCCCCAGCCAAGCTATTTTTTATTACTGGTGTCTTTCCTGCTGCCTGCTCAGGTCAGGTTTCTGGGAGTAGTGCAGTAGGGATCTTGACTTGGATGATGGCTGGAGGAGAGCCTGCTGGCCCCCATGAACAGCCAACCACGAACATGTTTGTGAACAGGGCTGTGTTCATGATTGTTCATCATGAGTCCCTGTTCATGGGTGGCAATGAACAATGAACAGCATGTTCATTTTTTTTTCTGTTCATGCCCATCTCTAGAGAATACTCTTAGCCATACTAGGTGAGGCACAAATATATTTTCTTGACTTGCAATGGCTTACTTCTGCAAAGTTTAAGGATTCTTAAAAATCAGTGTAGGGAGGAAACCTGAAATGTGGGGATGCTAAAAACCTAAAACTGACAATTCAGAATTTCCAGTCTGGCATATTGAATATAAGATGAAAGCTAGATTTTGCCTTCACTGTCTTAGGTATTCAGCAACAGAAACCTGTAGACAGTGACAACCTTGAGTCACCATTCCAGATATTGTGTGAGATTGTTTCCTGCTTGTACACTGGGGCTTAGAAATGACGATATATATAATTTAAATAAATCTTCCCTTATACTAAACTTTTCTGCAATTGGAGATGCAGTAAGAAGTTAGAGCAAACTGACAAATTAATCTTTCTGGATCGTGCCAATTTAGGATTTGACCCAGCAAGGTGGCAAGTTTGCCATATGCTACCACCAGACCAGGGTGCCATTATTTAATTTGGACTATAGGTAAGTAGCTCAGTACACGAATGAAGCTTCAGGTTTTAAGAAGTGTAATGATATCTCCTGACATAAACAATCTGTTAGACAATCTAGAGAATGTGAAACAATTCTTTTGAAATGATTTTCAAACAACAAGGGTGCTATGGTAGCTTTTGATGATGTCAGCCACTCTGAAAATGTTCTTAAGGAAAACCTTTAGTTGGGCTCTGCAGAATATTTGATAGGGACTTAAGGAAAGCAGGCAAAACTAAACAAAACACCTAAATATGTACTGAGAATATTTTAATAAGACAAGGTCTCTTTGAGGGATAAATCACTGAGGTGTCTCTCATACATCTGAGACCACAACTGTGTTGAGTATTTTGGGGCACAGTTACTTCAATTTTCAAAAAAAAATGTCAGATAAATTTTACTGCCAAGAGACACTCTTACAATGTTGCAAAGACAAGTGAACTGAAACACATGTAATACCAGGCATTATAATAGCTATTATTCAGTAACAGCAACAACAATAATAATACTTAAAATTTATAGTGCCTCTTAACCTCATTAGATGCCCTTGAATTCTAGTATCCTGGGAAATGGAGGAAAAAGTTCTCTTTGTTCACTCTCTTTACCACATGCAGGGCTTTTTTTCCAGCTGGAACGCAGTGGAACAGAGTTCCGGTACCTCTTGAAAATGGTCACATGGCCGGTGGCCCTGCCCCTGATCTCCAGACAGAGGGGAGTTTGGATTGCCCTCTGCACTGTGTGGCATGGAGGGCAATCTAAACTCCCCTCTGTCTAGAGATCAGGGGGCGGGGCCACCGACCGTGTGACCATTTTCACCAAGGGTGATTTAAACTTTTAACCCACCCCCCCTTGTTCCAGCTGACCCAAAGTAACGTCATTGTGCGGTCCTGAGTTCCACCACCTCTTTTCCCAGAAAAAAAAGCCCTGACCACATGCATAATTTTATAACCTTCTATCATGTTTCCCCTTAGTCATCTCACAAGAAAAGTACTCAACCCCTTAATTATCACAGTTATCCTCTGTAATAATCCCTTCTGAGATACAGTGACCAGAACTGCATACAATATTCCAAATCAGGCTGTACCATAATTCTATATAAGGGCATTACAATACTGGCTGTTTTATTGTCAATCCCTTTCCTAGTAATCTCCAGTATAGTTTTATGAGAGTAGCCATGGCAGTCTGCAGTAGAACAGCAGGATGTAAGTCCAGTGGCACCTTGAAGACAACAAGATTTAGAGTATGAACTTTTAAAAGTCAGAGTTCTCTTCTTCAGATACAAGTAGGAGTAGAGAACCTTGAGCCTTTATTTCCCAGGCAGAAATGGGAGTAGTGTTACAAGGAAAGGCACGAGGATGCAAAGTTATATTGCAGCTTGATTAGATGGGAGGGATGTAGAAAAGGAGGAAAAGGTACAAAGGTACAATGTAGCTTGATTAGATCAGAAATTGGCATCTATAGTGAGATAAAAATCCTAAATCTCTATTAACCGCCCCCCCCCCCGGGGGGGTGTCCGTTGTTCTGAATTTGTGAATGAACTGAGTTTCAGCAATCTCACATTGACTGTAATCTTCCCTCTAAGTTTTTCTGTTTGAGGACAGCCGCTTTTAGGTTGGCAATAGAACATCCTGGAAGATTTCATTTTAGCTCTCTTTATAAATGGGAAAATGCTGGGTTGAATACCTATAACTCTCTTCTGGAAAGGAACGAAATGATATATTTTGAAGTTGTTAAATCTAGAAATTTAGATGTGATTAATCTATTGGATCTTATCCAAATTAAGAGGTTTTTGAATGCTACCATCATGAGAGGGGAAGGTCTTAGTGATCAGAGTTATTTTATTTTATTAATTTAATTTATAGTCCTCTTTCCCCACAAGCGGTCCCAGAACAGATTACAACATAAATATATAAAACAATTAAAAACAATGGGTTTTAATGAAAGGTAAACAAAAAAAATAATGTGATGTATATATAACATAGTTCTTAGGTGAAAAGACTACATTAACAACTTTATGAGTAAATGGGGAAAATATTGGGCAATTGATTTCTGAACAAAGTTGGAAATATATTCTTACTCTTGGTATACAATTTTCAATTTGTCTTCCATTTACTGAGAACATTTTTAAAATGGTGGATCAGTGGTATTTAGTTACAGTTGCTATAATTGCCAGATATTGGAAGTAGAATGTAGCTTCAGGTATAAAGGAGTGGATTGATAAAGTTAAAGAAACTTTTTTATGATTAAACTAACTTTTCTATAAAAAGATAAGAGCTTAATACATTTTGAAGTAAGTTGGACCTGTATTTCTCAGATTGAAATGAATGTATTAACTATGTAAATTTTGTTAGTCTGTTAAGTTAGTTTGTTGAATGTTTTGTTATTTATTTGTTAATTTTAAAAAGGAAGGGAAATAAAAAATGAAGAGAGATGAGTGGTGACTGCTTTATAGTGTGGCATGGCCTAAGACTAGGAAAGAACAAAAACTATGTACGTTATATTCTATATGAGGGAAGAGAATTTAGATAAGACAATAAAACCACGGAACTCTGAGCATATGAAAAAGCATTATAGTGAATTAGCTCATTTTGTCTGCTCCATGCACCCCCAGCTCGCCAAAGCCTCAGGTCAAAGACATTCTTGGACTTTTAATGGACATATTAGGAATGAACCTGGGACCCTAAGCATGAAAAAGTGTTATGATCCATTCATTAATGAATAAGTTTCATTAACTCCACTGATAGCACTGAGATGCTGCACCAAATAAATGTTGCCTTACTTGAGTGCAATTGACATAATAGAGTGTCAATATGCTTGAAACAGCTCTTTATACATATAGTAGGGAAGGGGCTGTACATGGAGATATAAAGGAATACGGCCAAATCCCTCCTATGGCTTTGAGTTATTTTGTATTTCAACAGGAATTTTCTTCAGAGCACATTCCCAGCAGAATACTCAATTCAAAACACAATTCCTCTCCAAATCTTATTGATGTGTCATTTCAATTTCCTGAACTCTCAGTTTTCCCACTTACTTGCTTCCTTTGAAACAAAGTTAATAAATGTCTGTCATTTTCAATAGAAAACTAATTACGAAAAAAGTTTTGAATTTCAAATTTTCAGCTGCCTGAAGAGAAACAGACAATAAGCCACATGCATCTGACATAGTTCAAACAGGCTACTAAATGTACTGACAATTAAATTCCCATTTTAAAAAATCTACCCAAAAGCATTTTTATGTCACAATTTACTTTAAATGTAACTTATATAGAAGTTATGAAAATGTCTGGTGACCTGTAGTATTGGTTTTATCTCCATAGGCACCTGGATCAGGATTGATATTGACTTCTGCACACATCTTTGGCTTCACTGACTAACCATTTTTCTAGCAAAAAAGGTTGCTAAGTGGAACCCAACTGAGCTGGATACATCTGTAAGTATCTGAAGATATTTTCTTGACCTTTCAAATAAATGAATACCATGTCTCTCTCCAGTGCTTATTCAAACTGGATCTTGCCCAAGTTCACAGGATCACACATGTTCCTCAGCATTGCTAAAAGCTCTTGCAAATATCTTTATATTATCATTCCTCCCAGCTGCACTTAATAGCTGGCCTGGTGCAGTTGGACAGGACATGGGCAGGCACAGCCACTCCCTACTGCCTGTCCAATGAGACAAAGTGCAATTAGGCACATATTAAAGCCAACCACACCTCTTTTCCCATTCCATGTGTTGACAGTGGTGGGTCAAAGGTTGAGAAGAGAAGAAGATTGATAGACAGCAAGCAGTGCAAATGTCAGTGGTGTTCTCACTGCAAATGGCAGTGGTGTTCCTGGGGAAGAGCTCAGACAAATGGATTTTTTTTAAAAAAATGGAAACTGGCCCCTGTAGTGGTGTGGGGAGGACTAGTGTAAAGAAGATCACTGATGGTAGTAGAGTTGCCAGATAGGCTTCAAGAAAATACCAGACCATGAGGAGAGGGGCGGCACTTACCCCAAGAACAAACTTCATGCATGCATTCGGCCCTGGTACAATGACATCATTTCTGGAAGTGATGTCATCACATCATGCTGCACAGGCTGAGTGTCTCAGTGGCAGGGCCATGTAGCTGGGGACAGGTAGTGGGGAGCTGGCCCAGCCAGCCCAGCCCTCCTGGGAGTGCCCTTCAACAGGAAACACAAAGGTGGTGGCTCTGTGGTGAGTGGGCTGGCTTTCTGTGCATCACGCCGCTTCCTCCCCTTCCTCACTTTTCCCTTCTCTTCATCCTCTTCTCTTCCTTCCCCTCCAGCCAGTCTGGTATTTTCAGGACATTTCTCCCAGACAATCCAAGGAAATACTGCACTGCCAGGTGAAAACTGGACACTTGGCAATCATAGGTGGTAGTGAGGTAAGGAGTTTGAAGCCTGCTGTGTACTTGAAGCCTACTGTGTACCAATTGACCAAGACTATTGGACACTAAGGCAAAGGATGAATCAACGGTGCCAATTATGAAGAAGCAGTACTATACCAGTATAGATTGTATGGGTAACATGGCGCCATAGGCTATCAACAACTATGGCACCAGGTTTTGTACCCATATTTTCAGGGAATACAGGCAACGTGAAGGTTATATTCAAAGGGCAGGAACAAGCCAGGTGTGACACTGTCATATATATAGTGTGGCCAGCTGTAGTATGACCACATCCAACCCTATGGTATGAGAAAGATCAGAGAATAGCTATTATTTGCAGACTTGCAGGCAAGGACTATGCATACTTGCTTGGTCATACAAGGTGTCAACCCAGCCCTGTGTGCAACTTCCAGCTTGAGGGCTACATCTGAGCAGTCATATATTCCAGTTTCCAGGTCACCAGAACTAAAACAGGAGAAAGATCAAAAGGATCAAAGTAAAAAAAAAAATCAAGCTTGGGAAACCAACCTTCTGAGAAAGGTCTCAGCTCAATTAAATTGGCCACTGTCTATATCATACTCCAACAGCTCCCACAAAAGTGGGTGGAGTTTACTTGTTATTTATATTTTAGGTTAAGCTTGCTGTGTGACCTTGGGCCAGTCACTCTGTGTCAGCCTAACCTACGTCCACTGTCCAAATTTCATCATTATTTCATTTTATGTTATTTAACAAAATGTATATCCCACCTTTCTGCCTTCATAAGGGCTATCAAGGAGGCTAACAAATGTAATTGGTATTTACTTGTGTAACAAGCAAGAAGATGTAAGCAACTTTGATATGGTGGATTTCCCAGTCAAGTTTTGGTATGATGATAACTTTGGCCATGGTACAAGGAATTAGTGCTCAGCAGGAATGTTGGGAACTTCAAAGTGAATTTCTTGATCAGATTCCTAATTTACAAGTCAAGCCATCTTGCTGGATCACCTTGTTATTGATGGTTGTTGTGGATTTTCCGGGCTGTATCACCGTGGTCTTGGCATTGCAGTTCCTGACGTTTCACCAGCAGCTGTGACTGGCATCTTTAGAGGTGTAGCACTGAAAGACAGAGATCTCTCAGTGTCAAACTTCTCCACAGTGCCCAAGTGGGCATTTGGCATGTCTATGTAGAGAAGTATGCAGACCCTAAGAGGCATTGCTGTTCCTTCTGCAACGGGAAACAGTTGCAGAAGGAATTAGAATGATTTTGTGGAACTCATCATCAGGGTTTAGCAGACTATCGGCCAGTCCAATAGAGAAACTGGCAATTAAGCTAAAGGGCTGAAGGAATATCAGCCAAGACAATCACAGAATATCTGCCAGCATTGGCAAGACAAGGTAGCCTGCTACGGTGAAACCAGTGGAAATTTTAAGATTCCCTGGATAAGAGATGAGTGGGCTAAGCTGGTAGGTCAGACCAAATGCGTTCACATCTGAAGTTCAGGATGCTATTTTAACTCACTTGTGATTTACAATACTAAATTTAAGCTGCAAAGAGTTGTGGGTTTGATTGTTTTCTTTGGAGCTTTCAATTAGTGAGTTAGTGGCAAGATTGAAGGTTTATGCAAGGAGGGCTAAGCAAGGGGGATAGGGCATGAAGCTCAACAAGATAATAGTAGAAGATAGTTAGGAGAGTACTTCAGCTGTTGCTGTAGGACTGGTTGAGATGAAAAGAGAGAAGAGATGTTAGATTATTCCTTCCTTCCTGAAACTTTAATTTGAAAATACAGGGGTTTTTAGTTTATCACCTTAAAGTCTTCCCTTTGGCCAAAAAGTGCAATGTGCATGGTTTCTTACCCATATTATTCTCACAAAGAGGGAGAACATCCTCCAATAAGCTCTGCAGCTGAAACAGGTATCTGAAACCAGGTTTGATTAATTCATATCATACACTCTGTTAATTATAACATTGAAGCTATTTGTAAAGTTATTCAAAGAACACAGCTGCAATAAAGAAGTGGGGGATGTCCCTTGGGCAGTTGCTAAAGTCACTGAGTGTTTGTACAAAAAAGATGCCAACTTATAATAACTCTATGAGAAATGTTAGTATTTAGATCAATGAAGTAAGTGTTTTTACCTTTCTGTATTTGCTTTTCTACAGCAGGACATTCCAAATCCACATTAATTTTCATGTTAGATGAAATTTAGGGACAATCTTATTTATTATTCATTTACACAGACCTCAGGGATAAGCCATGGCATCCCACAAACATTGAACACTGATCCTCGGCAAGACCTATTAAAAACAGGGGGACTTTGAAGAAGCACTTCCTGATGGATTGCATTCAAACCTCTTGCTGCTTTCTCGGTCACTCCCACTATATCAGAACATAGTTTGGGGTGAAATTTAACACACATGCCCCAGCTTCAGAAGCAATCTTCACAATGAAACTTGGAAAGATTTAAATGTGAAACTTTTTTTGCATGTGACAGAGATTTCCGTATATTTAATGCAGGTGCTGGAAATCCAAAAGAGCTTTAACAACCAATGAACAATGTAAAGCCAGAAATGAAAATATTTAAGGAGACGTAAAGAGGATTTCAAATCCATTTTACATGGCTGCAGCTGCTGTGACAGTTTATTAAGCTTCAAGGCAAGGGATATTTTTAAAAAACTGAAATATTTACCATAAGCTAAATAGAATTGTCACAGTGCCTCGACTAACTGCCATATAAACCTGAGCATTAGCATTTCAAAATGAGAGCATTACCTGATTGATTCATTGAGTGAAAGATGGGAGGAATAAGGTCAAACTAGAGGTCCTTCGTAAGGCGGCAGAGGAAAAGAAAGGGGGGGGGTTACAAAAGAGAAAATACTCTTTTACTCAAACTTTGTTTTGCTTATGTTTAACCATGTCAGAAGCATGAACATATTCTATTCATTCATTTAATTTCATAATAGTATTTCCTTTTATTCTAAATTTTTACAGTTGTAATACAAGAACAGTGACAATGATCTAATTTTCCCCAAAACATTAACACATCATAAAAAATCCAAGCCAGACACAATTTGGGATTGTGAACTTTTTAGAATTTGGGTGGGCTAAATACATAGATGGACAGACAGATGGGTAGCACTTAGCTTGGATGGGTTTCTATAAGCAAATGGCTACAGAATATTGGGGCCATCAAGGAAAAGGATCTGCTGTATGTTCCCTACAGCTCTAATGTGATTTTGAGCAGAACCTTTCCAATAGATCTTAACCAATAGCCGGGGGTTGCTAGCTCTGGGGTGGGAAATTCCTGGAGATCTGGAGATGGAGAGTAGGGAGGCCAGAGTTTGGGAAAGGGAGGGACCTCAGCAGGATATAATGTCATTGTGTTTCTGTAGTCTGGAGATCACTTGTAATTCCATGAGATCACACCTAGAATAGCTGCTCTGTTTGAGAAAGACTGTTTCCTAGCTGCTCACATCCTAGACTGCCATCTACTGGAAACAGGATCTTTTTGTCCTATTCAGCACATTTCCCACAGAAGCCCACCAGGCTAAATCCCTTTGGGGTTTCTGAAATATAATTTAAGGCATTCTTTTCCTACAAATATTTATCCCATAGAGTAGAGTGTTGCATTCAAAAGGTGCCCTTCCATTTAAAGTAGTGATGTTTACAGCTTACTCTAAACAAAGCAAAATTACACAATGCTCTACTGTTCTAGTGACAGTGGTAGATGATATAATCTAGAGGAGTTTGGCATTTTTCTCCATTTCACCCCCTTCTTTCCTCTCCTCTCCTCTCACCTTTCTGTCTCTCTCTGCCCTTTGTTTTTCTATGTTAAACTAAATTCTCCCCACTTGGGAACAGAAGGAAGGTTGGTAACTGTGTCAGGCCTTTCTTTCCTGCTGAGGCAACTCACGCAGCCTCTTATAATTTTGGAAACTGTAATGTAAACCTTCCCCTCAGTTGCTAGATATTCTTATGGTAGCCAGTTTAAAGTCTTTAGGTTCCTTGTTGTGAGGTAATTTTTCTATTGTGCCTGAAGAGTACAGAGATCAATGAAGCAGGAGGTTCGACAAAATGACTAAGAATATTTATTTATATACAGATGGTTTTTAAAGAACAGAACACCAGCCAAAGTCTTCAGAAAGTCACAAGAGAAGCCTGGCCAAAACACTTAAGCTGAATGGATCTGCTATAACAAAGTGGTTAAGTAGTTGGGTTGCAAATCAGTACTCTGCTGGTTCAACTCCTGCTACTGCTATGAGCTCTGCGAGTGGACTTGGGTAAGCCACTCCTCTCAACCCCAGCTCCCCAGCTGTATTGTGGGGATAATAATAACACAGACCTTGTTCACCAGTCTGAGTGGGCACTAATCTGCCCAGAAGCATACTGTTATATAAGCACACTGTTAATAACAACAAGAACATTCTATTTATATACTACCCTTCAGAACAACTTAACACCCACTCAGAGCAGTTTATTATCCCCACAATAACCACTTTGTGAGGTGGGTGGGGCTGAGAGGGCTCCAGAGAGCTGTGATTGACCCAAGGTCATCCAGCTGGCTTCAAGCAGAGGAGTGGGGAATCAAACCTGGTTCTCCAGATTTAAATCCCAATGCTCTTAACCACTACACCAAACTAGCTCTCTCTGGTAGAGATGGGCACAAACCAGAAAAAAATGAACCATGCGGTTCGTGGTTCATTGCATTTTATGAACCACGAACTCTCACGAACCTGCCCCGGTTTGCGAACCGGTTTGTTTGGTTTGTGAAAACGTCACATATGGGTCAGCAAATTGTCACTTCTGGGTCAGCAGAAGGTCTGCAGGAAGTCCATTCCCTGTTGCCTAGGAAACTGATTGATCGGTGCCAGGCTGTCTGCAGTGACGAACCAAAAAATGAACCAAACGAACCAGCCTAAAGTTCATGGTGGTTCATCAGAAATGGACTTTGATGAACCGCCGGTTTGTGAACCACAAACCGCGCCGGTTTGTGCAGAATTTTGGTTTTTATTTCAGTTTGTGCCCATCTCTACTCTCTGGTTATCATTAAGCCAGTAATGTCTTGAAATTGTGGTTTAATTCCTCTTAATGCTTGTTATAACAAACAGGCTTTCACTGCCTAACCCTCCCACCCAGAACAGCATGCCCTTTCCCAAGAGTCAGACTAAATGCTAGCTGGTCTACTCATCACCAGAGACAGGCCTCACAATTGGGTACTCTGTCCTCTCCCAAAGGTAGAGCTAAATCATTCTGCCACAGTACCAGGCAGAGCTACCCTTGATACTGCCTGCATTTTTGCTGAAGCAGACTGGAACTAACTGCTGCTGAATTATCCTCCAACATTCCACTCCCCCTCTGAAAAGTGATTGGTTGCTGGAACTGCACTCCCATAGGCTGAGTAGAACAGCCGAATGGCTGTTTTACCTTTCTGGGACAGGACAGCCTCCTGCTCTTCACAACATCCTTATTCATATTGGACATTTGCCACTGCCAATTAGATAGTCAGGGAGAGTCTGAAATGTTTCACTCTTGCCAAGACCAATACGATGTATCCCTGCAGTTAAATGTACACAATCCTATGGAATAGCTCAGAGATCTGAACCACAGTCCAGGCTGATATTGTGAAGCAGTGCTGTGCAGTTTGACCGAGGGGAGAGGCCTCATCGGCTGTCATTTTTCAAGGTTAGGTTTCTTCTCAGGGGTCATATAGAGGAAAAGAGCCCTTGCATCTTAGCAATAAACTATGAGAATTGCTATAGAATCTTTGCCTGTTATATCACTTTGTGAATCCTGCACAAGCATTTGTGAAATGAGGCTGTTTTCCTTTCACTGATGACTCTTTGGATAGACTATGACTGAAGTGAATTTTTAACAAGATTTTAAAAGATGTTTTAATTGATCAGTCATTTTAAATTGACTTTTTAATTGCTCTTTATATCTATTTATCTTTCTATTTTATTATCAGCTAAATTAAGTAGGAGGATCTGGACGGTGGGAAGGCCTGTTATAGGCCTTCTAAAAAGATTTCTTCCATTTGTACTTGTTTTTCACAGTTGAGGATTCAGTTTGATCTCACTATGGAAATTTATGTCTACCAGTCTAGCCATTAGCTGAAAATATCCCATTTATCTGAGAATCTTTGACTGACTTAATGGACTTGGTGTATTTATGCAATACTTGAATGGGTGGTCATTGGTCACAAGAGAAAGCATTTAAAAAATCACATCTAATGACAGCACAGCAGGGAGTAATAGCCTAATTATGTTGCTACCACAGGAAACCAAGACAATTAATGAAATATGCATGTATAATGCATCTGTATATCTCCCAAATCTCTGCTCTATAAGTACACATTTGCAACCACACGCATGAAAAAGTATCACCCTGAAAGAAAAAAGATAGCCAAAATGGTCAAAGTCTCTGCAACATTCTTACAGCCTAAATTATGTAATGAGACTTTAAAAGCCAATATTTTGAAGCCCATAAAGGAAGATATACAATGGCAACACACTCTTCTCAAATTTTGACACTTAAACACTATTTCCATATACATACACATTACTGATAAGCTATTCAGACATAAAGCAGTGGATTTCAATAGGATTGCCCACAGCTGTTGCTCATAACACAAGCTTGTTTTCAGGCACTGTCTTCCTGAACTTAGGCAGGAAACATGTGATTCAGGGACAAACAGATGCTTTCAGAGAATCTGCATTGTAGGATAATTTATCCTTACATAAACAGTTAGATAATCTGAAGTGTTTTCATGTAGATTCTGATTTCTATTGTGTCTCTAAATTATGCAGACTGAAGAATAACTGTGATGCAATAATAATAATAATAATAATAATAATAATAATAATAATAATAATAATAATAATAACGTGCTTATATGCCACTTTTCTAGGAAGATTAGCGTTCCACTCAGCGAGCTAAACAATGTCAGTATTATTATCATCTCCATAATATAGCTGGGGAGCTGGGGTTGAGAAGAATGGCTTATCCAAGGCTACCTGCTGAGCTTATGGCAGTAGTGGGATTTGATCTAGCAGAGTGCTGATTCTCAGACCAGTCACTTAATCACTACGTTATAGCAGCTTTCTGCCCACAGCCAAATGCAGTAGGAATCACCAATGAAGAGATTTTCTCCTGATTATGAATTTGCAGAACAGACTCTCTGTGGACATTAAATTTAAGGGGGCTATGTATGTGCAGTAGAGGTGGGCACGAACCAGGAAAAAACCTGTGTGGTTCATGGTTCATCCCATTTCACAAACCAGGCACTACAAACTTTCATGAGCTTGCCCCAGTTCGTGAATCAGTTTGAGGTTCATGGGGTTTAAATACCCCTTTCCATGCTTCTGCGAAGTGGCACAGAAAGGGACATTTCACCCTCCACCGGCTTGGATCAGCTGCTTGTCAGGGAGATCCCCAACAAGCAGCTGATCTGGGGGTTTAAATGCCCCTTTCTGTGCTCCTTTGCAGCAGCAGGGAAAGGAGCATTCCCCCAGCTTGGATCAGCTGCTTGTCAAGGAGATCCCCAACAAGCAGCTGATCTGTGGGTTTAAATGCCCCTTTCCCTGCTGGCTTGGTTTAACATGAACCAAACGAACTGGCAGAGCAGTTTGTGGAAGTTGGTGGAAATGGGGCTTCCACAAACTGCAGGTTCGCAAACCACACAGAAAGGGACATTTCACCCTCCACCGGCTTGGATCAGCTGCTTGTCAGGGAGATCCCCAACAAGCAGCTGATCTGGGGGTTTAAATGCCCCTTTCTGTGCTCCTTTGCAGCAGCAGGGAAAGGGGCATTCCCCCAGGTTGGATCAGCTGCTTGTCAGGGAGATACCCAACAAGCAGCTGATCCGGGGGTTTAAATGCCCCTTTCCCTGCTGGCTTGGTTTAACACGAACCAAACGAACTGGCAGAGCAGTTTGTGGAAGTTGGTGGAAATGGGGCTTCCACAAACTGCAGGTTCATGAACCGCAAACTGACCCAGTTTGTGATAAACTTTAGTTCGTTTTGCTGTTTGTGCCCATCTCTAATGTGCAGTTTTAGGGATCTCATTGCGCTGTTGGATTGACAGAGCATAACATAGCTGGGACTTGAAACCCATCAATTCACAAAGATTACCTCTATGAGTATGTCTGTGAAAATAATTAAGCTGTTTTCAGGCATTTTATTGGATCTATTATAATTTTATTGCATTGTTTTCTAATTTTGGGATCCAATTTAATAGTATTGTTTTTTGTATATATTGTACCTTTTTTTTTTGCATTTTTAACATTTTGTACCTTAAGTCTTAATGAGAAATGTAGACTATAGATGAAGTAAATAAATGTCAGAAAGTAACAGTCACTAGCAGAAGTAGCCTGAAAACTTTCTTTTACCTACCCAAGCCATTAAAAAATTGAATGAAATAAAAATTCTGGGCTCCATTTTACATGCCTCCCTAATGTCTAACTGTCTAGCATCAGTTGACGTTTTCAGCTATATTGGGTTTCTTCTTCAAACGGATGATTGCTCAGTTTTTATGAATAGGTTGTATGCCAAGACAACTGACAAGCTGGCAACCTGTCAGAGTACAGGATGCAAAACCAAAACCCACAATGTTAAAATGCTTCACATGCAAGGATGAATATTGGACGAATGTATATTTTTGGACTTCTTCCACCTAGAAAATAATACAGACTGCTCTGTTTTGTACAAGCACTCAGTATATTCTTTCATTATAGTATTTGGTTGTATTTATTGCATAGTCTTGTAAGTCTCACAGTCATGGCAGGCATCAAGCTGAAGGGCAAAGAAATTTAGAAGAAAGGCACACAGCACTTAACATATTTGCAACAATCCAAAATTTCACTGAGATCCAGTGTTTACCTTCTGGAGTCAGGGCCAAGCTACAAGTGACAAATGGCACTTGAATGGCAAGTGGATTGAGTGGAGGGCAAGTGAACAGGGAGAAATACACTTGCTGTTCAAGTGTCATTCATCACTTGTAGCTTGGCCCTTATTCAAGGGAGATCTGTAGTTGTACTTCATGCCAGAATATTTCAGAATCAAGTATCTACTTTTCCAACTTCAGTTCTTGAATATCTACTAGATTAAAAAAAAAAAACACGGAATAAATCTGCCTTTCCCTGATGCTGCACCTAACTAAAAATCCAGAGTAACATTTATGTCTGACAATTCAGAATGAAAAATCTGTCATATCTATACAACTGCTTCCTGCCTAATGTATATGAATGCCAGTCTATAGAATGTATCATACTCTGAGAGCACTCCTAAGCAAGTCTACTCAGAAGTAAGTGCCATTTTAGTCAGTGGAGCTTACTTCCACAAAAGTGTTCTTAGAAGTGCAGTCTGCATCGTGTAGTTGTGTAGAGAAAATTATTAATAGTAGAGAAGCTTATTTGATTTTATGCATGAAACCATCAGAGAGAATATTTTTAAGCCTTTGAAGTGTTTTTCCAATCTCTGTTAATTATCAAGTAGCTGACTGATTGCTGAAGATTGATGACTGGAGAGGGGCTTCAGCAGGTGTTAATAGTTTGGTTAACATAAGTGGCTCTAAGAGAGTCTGTGGCCCATCATTCAGGCCTTTTACTGCTGTTATCTGTAACCGATTCTCTCTGTGATGGTAATGTGTTTTGGAATTAGCATTATAAACTGAAAATAGTAAGCTCTCTTATGTTCACTTTTAAAAGACTCCTTGCTCTTCTAGGTCTGATCTTTGCTTATTGAAATTGCCATTTCTTTAAACTTTGAAGTGACAGAAAAGTATAGTCGTGAAAGATTTTCAGTTGAAATCATTAAATAAAATCCTGCCAACAGAATTCAGTTATCAGAAATATATTCATAACAAATCTAATAGAGAAAAGAAAACTCACTTACCGAGCTACCAAGTGATAATGAATGCTAAGCCCTGGTTCACATATGGAGCCAGGGCTGTCCTGAAATAAGCATGGGAAAGTGGGGTCTCCATTCCACTACCCGTGCAGATATATGGGTCACATTAAATGGTAATATACCCGAAGGTTTGATTACTACAATGCATTCTAAGATCTGCCCTTAAAGATAACCCGGAAATTTAAATGCATACAAAAAGCAGACACATGACTAGAGATGCATGACTAGAGATGAATGATTCAAATCATCAAATGATTTGAATCATTTGATGGATGATTTTTTTTCTTTGGTTTGAAAAAAAAATTAGAACTTCATCAGGAGAGCTTTAAACTGATGGCGCAAGGGGCAGGGGACGATCGACATGGCGACTTCAATGATGAAGTGAACACAGTGGGGACCCACCTGGGTAGGAAAGGTCAAACAAAGGTACAAGGCTACAAGTGTCTATATACCAATGCCAAAAGGATAGGCAATAAGAAAGAAGAGCTTGAGCTTCTATTGCAAACAGAGGGCTATGATATAATAGGAATTACTGAGACTTGGTGGGATGATTCCCATGACTGGAATGTGCTAGTGGATGGTTATGAGTTGTTCAAGAAAAACCGGAAGTGTAGAAGAGAAGGTGGAGTGGCGTTGTATGTGAGGAGAGGGCTTGATTGTCAAGAAGTTATGGAGAATGGGGCAGACAGCCCGGTGGAAAGCATATGGGTAGAAATAAGGGGAGGAAGGACAAAGGGTATTATTGTTGGAGTCTGCTACAGACCACCTGACCAGCGAGAAGAAATGGATGCTGCCCTCTTTGAACAGATTGGCAGAGTATCCAGACATCAGAACCTTGTAATTATGGGTGACTTCAACTTCCCCGATGTGTGCTGGGAGAAAGGCTAAGCAAAGCTTCATGAATCACGCAATTTCCTGACCTGCCTGGCCGATAACTTCCTTTTTCAAAAGGTGGAGGAAGCTACAAGGGCCATACTAGACTTGATATTAACTAACAGGGAGAATTGGTAGATGAGATGAAGGTGGTGGGGACCTTAGGGGGAAGTGACCATGTCTTTCTTGAATTCCAGTTGCTATGGGGAGCCAAGGAAGTTCATAGCCAGACTCGTAGGTTAGATTTTCGTAGGGCCAACTTCGATAAACTCAGAGGCTTGATGAGAGTCATTCCATGGGGGAGTGTGCTGGAAGGGAAAGGAGCGAATGAAGGGTGGGCCATTCTCAAACACGAGCTTTTGCAAGCTCAGGCCCTCAGTATCCCAGCAAGACAGAAACATGGTAAGGGCTCCAAGAAACCGATGTGGATGCACAGAGAGCTCCAGAATAAGCTAAGGGAGAAAAAGGAAATGTTCAGGAAATGGAGAGAAGGACAGACCTCTAAAGAGGAGTATATGAGGGTTACTAGGTACTGCAGATCAGCCATCAGAGAGGCCAAAGCTCAGTACGAGCTGGGTCTGGCCAGGAGGGCTTGCTACAATAAGAAAAACTTCTACAGATATGTGAGAAGCAAACGCAAGGTAAAAGAGGCAATTGGACCACTGTTGGGAGTAGATGGAGAAACTCTGATGCAGGACAGAGAAAAAGCAGACAGGCTTAATGACTTTTTTGCCTCTGTTTTCTCCCTGAAGAACTCAGGCACATCTAGAGATAGTAGAAAATGTGGCAGGACACCTGAGTGGCTAATTGACATTGACAGAGAGGTAGTGGAGAGGCATCTGGCTGCACTGGATGAATACAAATCCCCTGGGCTGGATGGGGTGCACCCAAGAGTGCTGAAAGAACTTTCCAGAGAACTTGCAGAACCCCTGTCCATCATTTTCAAGGCCTCCTGGAGGACAGGGGATGTGCCACAAGATTGGAGAAGAGCGAATGTTATCCCAATCTTTAAGAAAGGGAGGAAGTATGACCCGGGAAACTACAGGCCGGTCAGTCTGACTTCTGTTGCTGGGAAGATATTAGAGCAGATTTTAAAGGGATCAATCTGTAAGCATCTGAAGGACCACTCAGTGATCTGGGGAAGTCAGCATGGTTTTGTTCCTAACAGATCTTGCCAGACCAACCTGGTTTCCTTCTTTGATCGAGTGACCAGCTTACTGGATCGGGGGAACTCTGTTGACGTGATTTATCTGGATTTCAGTAAAGCTTTTGATAAGGTCCCCCATGACATTCTGATGGGCAAACTGGAAGACTTTGGAGTAGACTATAGGACAGTTCGGTGGATAGGGAACTGGTTGGAGGACCGCACTCAAAGAGTGGTGGTCAATGGCGTTTCATCAGATTGGAGGGAGGTGTCCAGTGGGGTGCCGCAGGGCTCGGTTTTGGGCCCGGTACTTTTCAATATTTTTCTTAATGATCTGGATGAAGGAGTGGAAGGGCTGCTCATTAAATTTGCTGATGATACCAAATTGGGAGCGGTAGCAAACACCCAAGAAGATAGAATTAAAATTCAACAAGACCTGAATACTCTGGAGAAGTGGGCAGCTGTGAACAGGATGCAATTCAACAAAGACAAGTGCACAGTATTACATCTGGGCCACAAAAATGAGAAGCACAAATACTGGATGGGGGATACACTTCTGCACAGTAGTATATGTGAAAGGGATCTTGGGTTTACAGAGTGGACTGTAAACTGAATATGAGCAGTCAGTGTGATGCGGTGGCAAAAAAGGCTAATTCAATCCTGGGTTGTATCAAAGGGGCCATAGCGTTGAAATCGCAGGAGGTCATAGCCCCTTTCTATACTGCCTTAGTCAGGCCACACATGGAGTATTGTGTGCAGTTCTGGAGGCCTCACTTCAAAAAGGATGTGGACAAAATTGAGAGGGTGCAATTGTTACAACAATCTGAGCTAACTTTATGATTAAGAAAATTTGATTTAGAATATGTAGTTTAACAAAGGAAGAGTAAAATTGATACATTAGAAAATTTATACTATATACTATATACAATATGTATATCACACTGCATACTATGTTGGGATGTTATGATATGTTATATTATAATGCATGCTATGCCATATTGTATGGAAGAGTATATAACAAATACTATATTGATAGTATATTGGATAGAGAATATGCATAAAAGAACTGGAACATGTTCAGAGTAGGAGATATTATGATCTATGTGTTGCAGATAAATATATGTTATGTTATATTACAATGCATGCTATGCTATATTGGATGGTATAGTATATAACAAATACTATATTGATAGTATATTTGATAGAGTATATGCATAAAAGTGTTTACAAACCTGTTCATAACACTCAGTTTACAAGATTGCACTCAGCTTTTTCAGTCAGACAGGGAAATGAGTATGGCTGGAATAGCAGACTGACAAGACAAGCAGTTTCTCCCCACTCTCACCTTATTATTACCACCATAGCAAGATCATGACAACCAATAAAAATGCCTCTTTTGTAGGTTTTTATGTTTTTTCTGTCAAGCAGATTGAGGATTATTGGTGATTATTGAATGGATTCAGGAATGAGAACATATGAAAAGGATTTATGAGGGATTCAATGACTGTGTACTCTTTGATAAAGATTGTATGAAACGGGCCACATAAGGATCTAGATAACCTGTCGGAGGACCATACCAATTTTATTGGACTCTACTTTACACAGCCGTTTGGAATTGACATACAAGAAGGATTGTTCCCTACTTTGATTGTAGTCTTCACTTACCAGCTGAACTTTTGCTAACTGGGACCTGTAATTACGGATTATTCTGGGTTGTTACTATGCATTTTCACTTTATGGACTATATGTGCAATAAAATTGTATAGCATTTTGTAGCATCAACACTTTAATATTTTTAGGTAACCTGTTTTTAGCAATTGTGCAAAGGATTTTCCATGGGGAAGTGAAGATTTGTATGTATAAATAGCTTTTATTATGTGTATTGAGCATGAATGAATGTATAAATAAATGAATTACTGAAGTTGTTAGTTAGGCATATACGTGGTTGTTGTTGTTAAGCAGATTGAGGAGACAGGTGACAGAAACACCCATGTGAAAGCAATGAAAGAACGTGTATTTGCAACATAATTTAGAACAATTTGAGCTTTCATGGAAAAGCAAACTTTTGGGGGGCATGTCCAGGGGTACAGCTTGGAATTTACAAACCAAATGGAATTCAAACAGAAGTGTTTAACCATCTTGGTTTGAGCCAAATATTACCAAAACAATCATATGACCTTTTCAGTCTATAGATAAATGGAGCATGAGTTGCTTCTAAACACAGTTTTTGTTGTGGTTTGCGAGCCAAACTGTGGCATCCAAACTGGAGCAGGGTTTGTTTGTTTTTTTTTGAGCATTCACATGATGCCATCTCCTAATCATCCACTTCCAAAGTTTTCTCTAGCTTTACTGTAATCTTTCCTAAACTTAGGATATTTTTGGAAAGATGGCAAAGTGCATTTGTATGCTCTGTGGATGGAAAGACGTGCATTTTTACAAGTCCCAACCACAATAGTGCCATTTTTCTTGCCTAAGAGCCGAAACAGACATGACAAGTTACCTCAATTCAACCTGGGTTTCCTTACCTCAAGGTTTGACGGGAAGTGTAGGCGTCCTTGCAGGTGCATCGCCTGGGCCAGGCAAGGGGGGTGGAGTTGCCTCCCCCCGTTGCACTGAGCATCATTTCATCTCCCCCTCACTCACCCGGCCCCCACCAGAAGCCACGCAGCTCAGAACTGCGGGGACTGGACCAGACGAGGGAGGGGGGGAGATGAAGTGATGCTCAGTGCGACGGGGGGGGGGGAGGCAGAGCACATGCGGCTATGTAGCTCTGGGCCACGCAAGCAGGGGAAGGAGAAATGCAGCAATGCACCTGCAAGGACGCCTACACTTCCCATCAAACTTTGAGGCAAGGAAACCCAGGTGGAATTGAGGTAACTCGTCACATCTGTTTCGGGTCTAACAGTGCAATCCTATGCAGAGTTATGCCAGTCTAAGCCCGTTGATTTCAGTGGGTTTAGACTGGAGTAATTCTGCATAGGATTGCACTGTAAGCCCCCCTCCCCATTACCACCATTGCCGCCCAGCACCACTGGAGCATGTTTTCAAAAATGATACTTGCTCGATCATTATAACACAATAATGATCTCCTAGGTCCTCCAGATTCTCAGATTTCATCCCCAGCAATGCCATATAGAAACTTCATTGCTGCTTCAAATTCCTCTGCATTCAGAGAAGCAGAGAGCCAGTTTGGTGTAGTGGTTAGGAGCGACAGGACTCTAATTTGGAGAACTGGGTTTGATTCTCCACTCCTCCGCTTGAAGCCAGCTGGGTGACTTTGGGCCATTCACAGCTCTTTCAGAGCTTGCTCAGCCCCACAGAGTGATTGTTGTGAGGATAATAATAACATACTTTGTAAACTGCCATGAGTGGGCGTTAAGTTGTCCTGAAGAGAAGTATATAAATTGAATGCTATTATTATTATTCTTGAAAGCTACAAAAAAGAATCACCTTCATGAGGAAACAGCCTCAGATCCACTCTATTCCCACCTCTGAAATAGTTTCTTATTCTCACTCTCCCTTGTGCTTATTCCCATTTCCATCCATATTAAGGCATGAATCTTCAATATATTTAGCAAGATGTTCCATGAACACACATAATTTGGTTGTAATTAAACATGTTTAGGATTAGATTGCAAGTGTGATGAAGTCATCATTGTTATTAGGAGATCTCATATTCCTATCATATTAATAGTGAAGTTCACACATCTGATTTTTTCATAGAATATATGCCCAGTCGGAATTCCTCTCAGGATGGTTTTATTGGAATTCATAAACATTCCTATTGAAATGTGCTGTCTACCGTTTCACGGATAACTCACAGTAGGGGGTATTGTTGTCTCAGTTTCACTTGGCTCTTTTGTTAAATGAGAGTTTTGATTGCATCTAGTCTAGCAGCTCTGCAAGAACAGAAAGAGAGAAAAGACAATAAAATTAATAGTTTCCTAATGAGGCCTCAAAATGACAGAAAGCCCACAAGAGTCTTTTAGAGACTTTGTTCAGTAATAATGCATGTACCTAAGTCTAATTGTACCCAATTAAAGTGAATGAGAATAGATCATTGGTCTTATTTTAATGCATTAGTCTAAGTACCCCTTGTTAAGTAGTCAAGAAACCATTGTCAAGCCATGGAAAACCATTCCAAGTCACAATTTCAGATTGTAGCATTTCTTTCATAGTAAATCGCTAAATTAGTAATTAAAGCCAACACACTACCTTGTGCACTGTAGTGAAATGATGTAACATATCCAAGTTATTGCAGCAATGTATCTTTTAATACAAACCTTAACAAGTAGACTGTACACTAATTGTTGTTACCTTCATAAAGTTCCACTGACTGTTGCTCACCACAAGTAAAGAATAAGTAGCCCAAGCAATAGGCTTTATAGCACACCTGGATAGTAGCCAGCAGGACAATGGACCATTTCACCAGGCCTCTTTTTAACAGTTGCACTTACTCTGCCCATTGACCCCTTTTGCACTCACAGTTTAAAGCGCCATTTTTGAGCAGTCGCAGTGGCTTGGCACCAAACCTTTCACACTTCCCAGCAGTTTCAGTTTGGCCTCTTGTGATTCCTTTCAGACCTGCCTCGAAGCCTCTGTTCAGTTTTGGGCTTTGGGGGCATTGCAGTGCATGTCACTTTTTTTTTAACTTTGAGCATGTGTAGTAACATTTCTACATCTTCTACCAACAAGGCCCCCTCATGCCCACCCTTCAACCACACACCCCACCCCATTCTTCTGAAGGAGTATGACAAGACTTCAATTTGCACGGCACATTTTTTAAAACTCTAAGCATATGTAGTAACATTCCTGCATTACTACATTTTTTGACAGACAAGCCTCCCCCCATACCACCTCTTCAATTACCCACCCCCACTCCACTCTTCCCGGGGTAAGACAGGACTTGCCTCCCCAGGAGTAAGGCACAGAGTGGGGAGCAGACTCATACACTTCTGGCTGAGATGAGATGCACCAAGCCGGGGCTTGGTTGGGACGGCCACTCTCCTGCTCCGCAGCTGTGAAGCATGAGAGCCACCTCGTCCAAGCCCAGGCTCGCTGCACTGCCTCATCCAAGCCCCAGCTCAGCTAAGCACACAGCGAGCCAGGGCTTGGATGAGGTGGCGGTGACCGGGCACCCCAGCCAAGCCACGGCTCGCTGTGCACTCAGCTGAGCACACTGCGAGCCACGGCTCAAACAAGGTGGCTCAGACAAGGCGGTTCTTGTGCTCTGCAGCCTGGCTGCAGCCCACAAGAGTGGCCGTCCCAGCCAAGCCCCAGGTCAGTGCGTCTCAGCTGAGCCAGGGGTGGGTATGAGTCTGCTCCCCCCACCATGCCTTACCCCTGCGGTGGCAAGTCCTGCCTTACCCTGGGAAGAGTGGGGTGGGGGTGGGTGGTTGAAGGGGCATCATGGGGGGGAGGCTTGTCTGTGAGAAGATAGTAACACAGGAATGTTACTACATATGCTCAGAGTTAAAAAAAAAAACACCATGCTGTGCAAATTGAAGTCCTGCCTTACCACAAAAGTTGGGTTGGGAGTGGGTGGTTGTCAGGAGGGCTGCAGAGTGGTAAAAAAAAATGGCAGAAAAAGAGTTCAGAGAGCTGAGTTTGGTGGTTAATTCCACACAAACCAATCAGCTCCCAGGGAAAAGGAGAGGGGGGAGAAGCGCTGCAACATGTTCACATTGGCATTAATCGGGTCAGCCCCGACTGGGCAGCTGATTAAAAATTAACATCGGGGTATGTCCACAGGAAGAAAAATCGAAGTAATGGGGGGAAAGTGGCACTGTGTCCCATGACTAGCTTGCAAGTGTGAAATCCCTACAAACATGGGATGTGGAACAAGTATGGACACGCTTTAAAATCCTAGTGAGAAAAGTACCATTTCCTTAGAAGCAAAGCCACATCAGGGCACATAGGATTCTGCATACTGTAGTGTGTTCTGCAATGTCACTGCCTTCTGTTGTTACTTAACTTCTGGCATACTCACAAAAAAGAAGAGAACTAAAACACTGGAGTATTTAGCCACTATACAGATGCCTTGTTGTTGCATTTTTAGCTTAACAAGGCATTGGTTCACCAGTTGCAAAGTACTTAATCTCATTTGAGCCAGCTTGGTGTAGTGGTTAAGAGTGCGGGACTCTAACCTGGAGAACCAAGTTTGATTCTTCACTCCTTCACTTGAAGCCAGCTGGGTGACCTTGGGTCAGTCACAGCTTCTAGGAGCTCTCTCAGCCCCACCCACCTCGCAAGGTGTTTGTTGTGGGGTAATAGCATACTTTGTAAACCGCTCTGAGTGGGCATTAAGTTGTCCTGAAGGGTGGTATATAAATTGAACGTTGTTGTTGTTGTTGATGATGATGATGATGACCTTGCTAAGTTGATACAGATTTCCACCAGAGACCTAAGTAGCAACCAGATATCGGCATAATATGTACGCTATTCCAAGTAGCACCATCTTTTGCAGTTCTGTAGGTCTAATGTCAGAAAGCTGCAGTTTCCCCCTATGAATTGCAACGTTTTTCGAGATGGTTCCAAGTGCCCCGATGACAATGGGGACGATGATGATGATGATGATGATGGTGATGATGATGATGATGATGATGATGATGAAGAATTGTAGAATTGGAAAGCAAACATAATCTTTATGTTATTTATGTTTATGTTATTTAAAATCACCTTTCAAAGTGGTTTACCTTGAAAATGGTAACAGTGGATAGTGATATCTACTACATCAAATTCTGGCAACACAGAGGGTGAAGGAAAGAACAGAAGTCAGAGGTCAAAGTGACGATGAATGTTGAAGTGACTTTGTGTGGATATGAGTGTGACAGATCCATCCTAAGCACACACACCTTTCTATGTCCATGGAACTAAAACTGTGCAACTTTACTTAGGATGGCATTAAGCAGCTCAGCGCTAGCTGAGTTTTGAAAAATCATATTGTAGCTTCTAATGTCTCCAGAATAACAACAATAAGAATGCTCGCAGAAAACCCAGATGAACTGACGTGTTGAGCAAGCTTGAATACCATCTCATGGAAACTGCATTTGGTACTACAGTGAGTACATTTGTTTGACATTTCATTGTTCATGCATGTAGCCTGTTCTCATGGATAGTTTTGTGTATGTGACAGAAAGAGAAAGAATATACCTATTTGCCCCCCCCCCAGTTGAAATGAAAGGCAGACACAAAGCTTGGGATTAAATTGGGCCACTTTATTAATTACAACATAACTTGTCACTACGGCAAAGGATCTAGCTAACTAGTGGTACAGGTCAAGTGCTGGAGTCCCTCGGACCTCCGCCTTGACCTGTCTGGGCGAGCCCCCACTGCCCCAGGGGTGAGCCATCCTATAAATGGCTGTACCCGGCGGCCAGGCAAATGGTTCCCCTTCCAAGTCTGCAGCACCTCGCTGTACAGCAAGAGGGCCTTACTTGTACAGGGGAGCCACGTGGCAGTCTGCCCTCACCGCTGGCTACCGTACAGCCCACCAGCTGCTCCGGACAGACCCCAATTCCTCACCAATGAGGATGTGCCAAGGGGGTCACCGGCCCGCTCATTTGCCATCCTATCCTGCCAACGCCAAGGATCAAGCCTCTGCTTAGACCTTTGTGCCCCACAGGTGACTCATGGCCAACCTGAGCCCTTCCTGTAGATCATTCAAGAATATGTTGTTGCCTACCGCAGAGAGGTGGACCCCATCCCCCCTATAAAGATCAGCCAGATCAGACTGAATGAAGGGGTGTGGCAAATAAATCCCCAGCCCTCTTGCTAGTGTCTTCTCCAGGGCTCTGTTGGCCTTGTGCCTAGCCCGCTCCATCCTCGCAGGATGTAACGCTTCCCTTCAAACTCGGCGAGGAAGCATTGCTGAACAAATGATCAGCACCTCAGGCCAGGACCTGCCTATCAACAGGAAGTCCTCATGGGCCTGCAAAGACAGGGCTTTGACCTTAACCAAGCCTAGGTCATTGCCACCTAGATGAATGACCAGGATGTGAGGAGATGGGCCGGTCCTCCCTTCAAAGAGGAGTGGCAGCAACCCTGGCCAATGCAAGTCTCTTCGTCCCTGCCACTCGACCGTGGCCCACTCACTAAGGCCAAGTTGAGACCCAATCGGAGTCCTTCTGGCTTGGTGGGCTGCCCAAAAGACCATACTGTGCCCGCAGATGAGGATCCGAAGCCTCTCGCCACGAGACACAGGACCTGAAGAAGAGAACCAACAAATTAAAAGGATGACAAGGGTCGCACATAACCCTTGTATGCCGAAGACCGCCAACGCCCTACCTTCTGAATAACGGGCCCTGGAAAGCCCATGGCTGCTGCTGTTGAAGCAGCCCCAATTCTGAAGGAATGGGTGCCAAATTTAACACCTGCCAAACCTAGCTCGGCGAGAGCCTTGCCTGTCACTGCCCAAAACTGATATCGAGTGAGGGGGGTGCCATCCGCATGACAGAAAAGTAAACCCGCACCTTCCCTCCTCAACTCCACATAGCGCTTAAGTGCGCTCACTGGACATAAACACGGCTCAGAGCAGGCACTTAGCTGAACTAACGTCCCCCTACCCCTCTGGTCTGTTTTGGACCGTCTAATCCTAAACACCACTGTGTTGACAGTGAATTCCAGGTCTTGCGCCATAAGGGCATGACCTGACTCATCCCTGAAGGATTGTGCCACCAATTCACTGACATGCAGGGCCCCAAAAAACACCGTGAGAGCAGCCGCATGAAACAATGCCGCCTCAAAATCCGAATGGCACACCGTCCCCCACACCCTGCCAAGGCCCCAGAGAACGGAAGGAGAAATAGGTTGCCTAACATCGGCCCTTGAGCCCAGTTCACGCGACCAACCCTCCAGCATCTTTCTTAACCTGAAATCCCCTGTGTTGTCCCCCAAACCTCTAGCCTTGCTCTCAAAAGCGAGTGCAGCTAGCTGACCTCTTATAGACTTGACTGCTAGCCCCTTACCTCTTAGCTCGACACAAAAGCGCATAAGGTGCTTCACTGGTATGGGCCATACCTGTGGCAGTCCGGCCACTCGTCTAAAGCCTGAAAATTGATGCACCGCCCGGCAGTAAGATCGCCGGGTACTAGGTGCAATAGCCAATAGGATGGCCCTTTGTGCCTCTACCATCCAAGGCTCCACAGCTCCTGCGGCATCTGAGCCGGTTGCAAGTCGGCCTCAGGGGCAAGCTGCCAGAACCGTTCCATCTGCAAGTGAGACAGAGCATCTGCCACACCGTTACTTACACCTGGAACATATCTTGGGAAGAACAAAATGTTCAGCCTCAAACACTGAAGCGTGAATGCTCTGACCAGCCTCATAACCCGAGGAGATCTAGATGAGAGGGAACGCAGTACAAAAACCACTGCCTGGTTATCACACCAGAAATGGACAGTATGGTCTGCCAATTCGTTCCCCCACAAATAAACCGCCACTAAAATGGGAAAAAGTTCCAAAAAGGTCAGGTCAGCAGTGAGCCCAAGGTGTATCCACCGCTCAGACCACTGCTCAGCACACCAGTGGCCCCGGAAAAACACCCCAAAACCGATGGACCCAGATGCGTCAGAGGACACCTGCAACTCTGCCTCCAACAGGAGACACTCCCTCCAAAAAGTTACCCCATTATATTCTCTCAAAAACTCCTGCCAGACCACTAGGTCGGCCCTCATAGCTCGGCTAATCCGCAGCCTGTGATGAGATAATCTGAGGCCTCTCATTGCATCACAAAGGCGTCTTAAAAATGCCCGACCGGGTGCCACCGTTGCTGTTATAGCTGTTGTAGGTATTGTTATTAGTCTCTCCTAAATGTAGGCTTCAGGTCAAAAGGCCTCAACACCAAATGGCTGCTAATCTGCCAACCCGCAACCCGGTAACCAAAATGGCTGCCCAAACTGCCTCCTCCTAGGATAAAGGCTGGCAATCTAAAATGGCTGCCCCAACTGCCTCCTCCTAGGATAAAGGCTGGCAATCTAAAATGGCTGGCCCAACTGCCACCTCCCAGTGTAAGGGCTGGCTGCCTAAAATGGCTGCCCCAACTTTCTTATTAGTATTATTATTATTATTATTCGTTTTTTAATATATTTATATTTATACAAAGCACTCAACCTGCTCCGCGCCTCCCAAACCAAAATAAGAAACAGAAGTGGCATGGGGCCCTGAATGCCCCTTACTGCCAGAAGAAAAGCCACCACAAACAAAGAGACAGGCAAGGAGCCTGTTCAAAATGCCCATTTAAATGGCGGCCGCGGCGGCAAAGATGAGCCCTAGGCAAGGCGGCCCCAAGCCCAGTAAGGGGCTTATAGCCGCTGCCGCAGCACCGGCAATGGATTTGGTCTTTTTATTTTTATTTATTTATTTTTTTTAAACAAAGGTAGCCGTGGCTGCGGAACGGGCCGCGGCAAGAAAGCCACCAAACAGCTGTGGGGAACCCCCCCCCCCAAGAGATCAAAAGGCTGCCGGTACAGTCGCTGCTCGAACTGGAGCCCCGGCAAGCCTCAAGCGCGAAAAGCAGCAGCAGAGGAATCCTTCCCCGATGTTGCTGCCGCTGCAAACGCGCTACTCGGGAGTCGGACAAGCGCTGCAACAGAGGAAGCTCAGACGTCCGACCACCGAGCTGCAAACGTCCCTCTGCAAAGGGAGGGGGAGCGGAGCAGGCTTATATGCCTTTAGCGCCACCCTCCCTGAATGCCTGTATGCCGGGGGAAGGAAGGAAACTGCCTTTCCTTCCTCCGCGTGGCAAAAGCGGCCCCCACCCTAGCCGCTGTGCTTTCAGGTGGGTAAGGGCCGTCTTCTCACAATAGCATCTTACAATCTGGCTTCCAAAACACTGAAATAAGCAAATGCTACCAATGTCTTCAAAATGCGTTTGATATATTACTAAATCTGAAAAAGTGTCATTGGACCATTTTTCCTATATATAATGTTGAGATATAAGACTGCTACTGAGTCCGATTTACTAAGAATTTATTACTCATGCATTTTTTTCATTTAAATCTAATATGATTACTTCTTGCAACTGATGCATCTACAAAGCTTTTTAATAAGATTCTTTACTTTGTTCTTTTAAATGATGCCCAAATAATTCATTCCTCTCTGGCAAACAATACCTTTATGCCCTATAACAATTTATTGTCATCTCTGGTATGTTGAAAGAATACTGACACTTTCTTTGTTGCTAAGTGAATGCTAACATTTCACTATACTATGGTTACATGAACTGAATCATGCCTAGTATAATAGTCAAATCCTAAAAATAGCTACATCCAACAAATCATAATGATTTTGAGAGAGACCACTTTAAAGGGAAATGTCTTTTCTATCTCCTTATGAGCACTGCAACAGAAAACCAAGAGGCTTTGTGGCCCTTCGAGGCAGCTCCGTGATAGGACAGGCTGCACCCAAAGATATCCCTTTTTCCATAAGTGCTCTTAAAAAGACACAGACATTGTCCTTTATAGAATATGATCTCTGTACCTATGAAGTATACAGGGGCTCAGGATGATGCTGTGAGAATGCTTGGAATGCAACTTGTGTGTGATATGAATATATCAGATTAATTTAAATTATTGGTTTAACCAGGCCAGTATTCTATACTCTGACAGGCAACAGCTCTGCAATTTCTCAGTCCTCCCAATCCAGATGCCCAGTGTACATAAGAAAAGAATGATGCAAAATCCTTTTGACAGTCTGTCAAATTTTTAAAAAGCATGTCAAATACTTAGACTTTTCCCCATAAAAATAATTTTATGGAAGGGCTGCTAATCCCTGTTAATGAAAAAATTGTGATTTCTGGGAGGACACCTGAAACACTTCATTTCACTATGATAATAAGCTTTATGTTCCTAAGTAAATTTAAAAAGTTCTAATATGCTATAGGGATTTGGCAAGTTCACTGACAGAAAGGGGATGGAGATAAACAACGTAAACCACACAGATTTTTCATCTAGTAATAACCTAATTCAAACACAATTATCAGACTTCATAGCCTTCTTCTATCATCTATCATCCTTTCAGTAGTAAAGTGAGACATGGGGATCAGCTTGTGCTGATCACTCAAGCAGCACCACAGAGCCACAGCCAAAGAAAAGAAAGGTTTCTGCTTACCAGGGAGCACCTGGGCATGATGAAAAAATTACAGTACACAGTATTACTGAGAGCCAGTTTGGTGTAGTGGTTAAGAGCAGCAGGACTCTAATCTGGAGAACCAGGTTTGATTCCTCACTCCTCCACTTGAAGCTAGCTGGGTGACCTTGGGTCAGTCACAGCTTCTAGGGGCTCTCTCAGCCCCACCCACCTCACAGGGCATTTGTTGTTGTGGGGATAATAATAGCATACTTTGTAAACCACTCTGAGTGGGTGTTAAGTCGTCCTGAAGGGCGGTATACAGGGCTTTTTTTATGGGAAAAGAGGTGGTGGAACTCAGTGGGTTGCCCTTGGAGAATATGGTCACATGGGTGGTGGCCCCACCCCCTGATCTCCAGACAGAGGCGAGTTTAGATTGCCCTCTGTGCTGCTCAGAGATGGGCCACCACCTATGTGACCATTTTCAAGAGGTTCCGGAACTCCGTTCCCACGCATTCCCCCTGAAAAAAAGCCCTGGCGGTATATAAATTGAATGTTGTTATTATTATTAAATTAATGGACAAAAGGTCCATCAGTGGCCACTAGCCATGGTGACTGAAGGGAGCCTCCATACTTGAAAGTCACAAATGTCTAAAAACCAATGCTAGGAGGCAGTCTACTTAGGTCTCCCCTCTAAGTTAACTCAAAGACTGCAGGTGGTGCAAAACGCTGCAATTTGGTTATTATTGAGAGCTTGGAGGAACATCAATATTACTCAGTCTGCAGTCACTCCATTGGCTACCTATTAGGTACCAGGCTCAATTCAAGGTGTTGGCTATCCCATACAAAGCTCTGTTTAAAAAAAACAGAGCTGAATGCTCTGCCAGTTTCACCTCTCTATATGGATAGTTTTAGAAGATAGTAATAGTGGAGATTACTCTTCAGAGGACAACATACTGGACAACAGAGGACAAAATACTGGACAACACTTCCAACTACTTTGTCAGATTGCACAGGGAAGCCATTGAAATTCATAAGCATAAGCACAATTTCAACAGGAAAGAAGAGATGTATTGTCAAAAGAAAGAGACTTTAAGAATGAATAGAGCATGGTTTCCAATCCTGAAAAACACCAGGCTAACAAAATACTCGACACCCTACAATAGCCCTGCAGAGAAGATTAGCATATCAAGCACCAATCCATATGCAAAAGAACCTCCTCAGGATACAGTGGAGCATCCCTTCATTAGCATTCCACACCCTGGGAAACTCTTACAGAATGACTCAGCCCAAACCCACCTTCCTGAGTAGATATAAATTACCTGCCAACATCTTCTCCACACTGTGACACTGAGAGATCTCTGTCTTTTGGTGCTACACCTCTGAAGATGCCAGTCACAGCTGCTGGGGAACGTCAGGAACTACAATGCCAAGACCACGGCTATACAGCCTGGAAAATCCACAACAACCATACGCTTCAGAGGGTTTGTTAATTTTATCTTTGCCTCCCTGAAGATTGAAATTGACAGAGCCTTTGGTGCTGATTTTTTAAACTATGCTTCCTGGCTTACACGGCATCTCCCCACACTTGAACGTCCTTGTGTAAGATGTCTTATGTAGAGAAATTCTTAGATTTTGAATTCTTAAATAGAATTCTTCCTCAGAACTGTAATACTACAGTTAAGGCAAAGGAGTCTTCTCCCTTCACTCTAAAGGTAAACCTGTATGACTTTTCTACTGCCTTCAGACTAGTTCTAACTGAGAAGAGGGAGCAGCCTGTAATTCAAGCTCTCCATTCTAGGGAATAGTTAACCCTTCCTCTCTCGGATCTGTGATTTTGCCACAATTCAGAAACCTGTTGTTAAGTGCAGTCCATCACAGTATCCTTTTACATTGTTTATTGAAATATATTTGACATTGCCTGTACTGACTTCCACTGTGTAATCCACCTTGAGTCTCAGTGAGAAAGTCAGACTATAAATAACACAAATAAATAAACAAATACATTTTAAGCTCTTTTGTTCTGTCCTGAATAAAATTGGTGTCATCTATAAACTTGTCCATTTCTTTTCTCAGTCCTGACTCCAGTTCCCTTACACTTGTTAAATAGAGTCAACTGTGTGCACATCTTTTCATAGAGATAATCTGACCATGGTATATAGATGTTTGATATATACACCTGTATGTGTATGTATGTGTATGTGTATGTGTATGTGTATGTGTATGTATATGTATATATGTATATGCAGGGCATTTTTTCAGCCAGAACACAGTGGAATGGCATTCCAGCACCTCTAGAAAATGGTCACGTGGCCAGCGACAAATAATCTTTAAAATCCTCCCCTTGCTCTAGCTGATTGGCGCCAGTCAGCTGGAGCAAGGAGGGAGTTTAAATCACCAGTGGCATGGAGGACAATTTAAATTTCCCCCCTTGCAGGAGCACTCCCAGGGGTGGCTGCACCCTACGCAATGATGTCACTTCCAGGAAGTGACATCATTGTGTAGTCCCAGGAGCACGTGTGCACTTTGCGCGCATGCATGTGGTGCCAGGGGCATCACCTCCTGCTGGGAGTTTCCCTGTGTACTGCCAACCCATTGAGTTCCACTACCTCTTTTCCCAGAAAAAAGTATGTATATGTATATGTATATGTATATGTATATGTATATGTATATGTATATGTATATGTATATGTATATGTATATGTATATGTATATGTATATGTATATGTATACCCATGCTCTCTGCTTCTCTTTCTTGTTATTAATCTTCACTGATTTTCATCGCATGACTGTTAAAATTACTCAGGACCATTCAGCGAGTGACTGTAAAAAAAAATGTTGAAGTCTAAGCACATAACATTTACTAGATCACCCTCTCAATATCTGTTGACACTTCCAAAATTTCTGCTAAAGGATTTTTGAGGTGTCAGATGAATCAGTGTAAAAAAATTCATAAAGGTCACAAATCAACAAACACTTAAGAGCTTTTAAGCCATTTGATTACCATGGACTTAAATATATTTAATTTTGTGTTGGTTGGATTGCAAAGTTTTACCAAACTGAGTGCATCTATGTATGTTGAAACTATAGTGGGCTTTGCCCTGACCTGGGTAGCCCAGACAAGCCCAATCTTGTCAGATCTCAGCTGCTAAGCAAGGTCAATCTTAGTTAGTAATTGGATGGGAGACCTCCAAAGATGACCAGGGTTACAGAGGCAGGCAATGGTGAACCACATCTGTTAGTTACTTGCCTTGAAAACCCCTGAAGATGTCACCATAAGTCAACTATGACTTAACAGCACTTTCCACCATCACAGTGGGCTTTATTTCAATTAAGTACTTTTCTGGCAGTCCACATGGGTTGTATTCATGGTTAAATGCTTTAGGATTTTCCTGAAGGGATTCTGTTAATCTTGTACAAGCATAAATCTTGTTACAGGGTTTGATTTAATAAAATTGGACATAATTTTAAAAACCAATAAATTAGTCCTTAATGTGGATTTAAAATATGACTGCTTTTAGGAGCTCTGTTATGAAACAATAGGCCATCTGGCTCATTAAATCATCTACAACACTCATCCTTCCCAGGAAAGCTAAGTTTTTATCAGGCCTGATTTCAAATCATATAGATGTATTCTACCAACTCACTAGATTAATCCTTATCATTACCTGCCATCCTCTGATCAGGTAGAATTTCTCTAAGATTCATTTGTTCCATACAGAGGTCTCCTCATTTACCCTCAGAGGAATAATTAAGATTGCTGTAGCTTAGATGAATTCAAGTCAATAAAACTAATAATATAAAATGGCTTCGAGTACTTATTGGGGTTATTGTGGCAGAAGGCTAGGCAGTCAATGGTAGGCAGAGCCAGAGCTATCAGTAGGTAGAGCCAAATAATTCTGGTTTTGTCCAGCTCCCTTGCAATTATACTAAACAATAACAACAACAACAACTAATCCCTAGGCCAGTGCCAATCTAATACAACCTTTCCTTTTGCTCTTGTGTTGGCCGCAATACTAGTAGGAAAAATAATCCTGCCTCATTGTCCCTCCCCAAACCCACTACTTGAACATATTAATCAGAAGACTAACATTTATGAAACAATGAATAATATGAGTACTGCAGGTCTCCATTTGATCCAGAACTCCAGGTCCCTAGCTTAATCAATCATTTTCCATGCGGCAGCACAAAGCAAGGAGGTCTTTGGTCACACGTAACAGTTGAAGGCATTTCCTCATCATTGGGTCATTAATTACTAGGGTTGGCTGCAGAGGGTTGACAACACCTGGAAGCTTTTAGGGATGGGGCTATAAATCATGCTGCACCAAATGGTGTCACGTCCAGTTATGTAATCAGAAGTGATGTCACAGTGTTTCACTTCCTCCTATTTCTCCCACAGTGGGCAGGGAATGAGAAGTTTTCTGCTATAGTAGGAGACTCAGTGCTCCTATTAATTACAGACAACCAAACCAGATTAAGGTTTTCTAGAGAAAGACTATCATGAGTCCTTGCTATTTTGCTTTAATGGGTTAACATTTTTCAGACGTTCTGATAAAATGATTGAGAGCATGTGCAGAATGTCTTTGATTTACCATTACTAAAGTGATGCTACACATTTTAATCAGAAAAACCGTCAATAGGATTCATTTTCAAGCAAGGATATACAGGACTGCAGGCTGGAAATGTTTGTTTTTTCTTTAGGCAATGAATTTTATAGTTGGGGAGAGTGGGAAAGCTCCAACTTTCTGCTCAACAATGGAGAGTGACTCAAGGACTTCCTTCTCAGAGCCAGGGAAAGGCTGAAAGACCATGTCATTTTGGCCTCATACTAAAAGAAAAGTTGCTGCTGCAAATGTTCATAGAGTGATTACATGAGATACTAACTGCAAGTTGTGCTGGGGGTACCCCAAGTTAATGAGGCCTACCTCATTTGTCCTTATGGACCAGCCTCCAATGACTATATAAGACTATGAAGTTTAAGAAATGAGAGATGCTTCAGTAGGATTGCTATCCTCTCCATGTGGCCTGGAGTTCCCTTGGATGAAATGGCAACTCTGGAGGGTGACCTCTATGGCATCACATTTCCACAGACTTCACTCCCTTCTTCAAACTCCTCCTTCCCCACGAATTGCCCCCAAATCTCCATGAATTTCCCAAACCAGAGTTTGCAACCCTATGCTTAACCCTATGTTTACGCTTATCCAGAAGTTCAAAATATGGGGAACCACCAATAATCTTCCACAGATAAAACTAGGAGAAAAAAATCACCCTCCTCTACATGCAAAGGTACCTTTATGCCAGCAGAAAACAACCATATGAGCCAACTCATGATGTTTGGGTGCAGGAGATGATTATTATTTCAAACTATTTTCACCTATGTTCCTGCCAACATACCCATTTATGGGAAAGAAAATATCATCATTTGGACATTCCCAAGAACTGACATTGCTTCACAGTTTGATCCTTTTGTATCAAACTTCCTTTATTATCATCAGACACAAAGTGTACGTGTAACCCCTGTGAGGTTAATTGGTTTAGCCCCATGGGGTGGAGTCAGAAGCTAGAGGCAGGCTGCTGAGGAGGAGGCTGTTTGTAGGGGAGCTTAATAAATTATAAGCTCTTATCACCTTGAATAAGGGCTATAATTCCCAACCAGAAGCCTGAAGCCTGGGGTACAGCTGCTTCAAATGGATGAGAGAGGACACATCATCACTTCTTGGATGCCTTTTCAAGGACATTGTTGATTTGGAGGGTTTTTTTCTATGGTTGTACTTAAAAGTTAATTTTTTGTTAAAGTTATATTTTATTAATTGTTAAAAAGTTTAAAAGAAAAAAAGTTGTTTCTTAAAATTTTGTGAAAGTTGCTTTCTAAGCCCCATAGAACCCATGTAAAGAGAAGTTACATACGCAAAAGACAACACTGAAGTGATGGTAGCGTAAATTATAATAGTCCACATTCTTTTAGGAAAATTCAAGAAACATGCACTCTTCAAGTACAGGAAAATTGAAATTTAAAAGGAATTTTACTGCTGGTTTCACATATGACTGTGTGGGATTTAATACTCAGTTCTATGCCGTCATTATAGATAACCACATTCTAAGAGTTTATCCAAAGAATTTTGCAACTCACTTACTCTGAATCCTATCAGATCACAGATATATAAAACAAAAAGCTGAGCAACTTAACACTTAAGGTAAAAAAAAAAATCTCAGCTGAATTATCTATACAGCTTTTTTTGCAAACAGCACTCTGCAAGGTCAAAGTCATATGTATTCAGCAAGCTCTGATATTAGGTCAGTTTGTTTTCTCACTATCTAACTTTAAAATTTAAGACAGTTTGTGTAATAAAAAAAACCTTCTTGAAATGATAACCAAGATAACTTGATAATGCAATACCTTAAGCCCTTTTTTATTGTGAAAAGCAAGCAATTCAGCACATAAATTGAGTACAGATGTCCCAATGTTATTTTGTAACATCAACATGCCCCAGTTGGATTGTTGGTATCATGAGGAGATGTATATCAAGGTCAAAACTTTGCAAAATGTAACCAACTTTATTCTCAGTCATTATCCTGCAAGAACATTTCAGCAGAGCTCCATCTGCAGAGCTCCCAAAAGAATATTAGTTAAAGGGCTCCTGATGAGCATACCACAGTCCTCTTAAAAGTGGGAGGGGGCTTTGTTTCCAATGTTCCATCCCTTGTTATGTGCATATCTAGAGAATGGAAACTGACAGGGAGGTATGCTGCATTGGTTGGTAGCTTCATGGTGGGCTCCAGTAAAATTGCTGTACTCTCAGCTCCTTGGGAGTGGAATCTTTTTTCCATTTCTTTTCTCTACTCAGGGAACATAGGATACTAACTGGCTACGCCGAGACTAATAATGCACCATCATTCAGGGTTTAAGACTAATCTGCCATCCACTAAAGTTCCAATATGTTACCTAAAAACAGCAGCAAAGAGGAAGTATTTTCCTCTGATACACAGGAATAAATCTTCAAGCCGCTCTGACTTAGATTAGAAGGACAGACTGGATCTGGCTGGCCCAGGTTCAAATTCCTATTGTGCCATGGAAGCTTGCTGGGTGATCTTGGGTCAGTCGCTCACTCTCAAACTAACCTTTTTCACAGAGCTGCTCTGAGGAGAAAATGGAGGAGGAGGTAGGCTGCTTTGGGCCCCTATTAAGGAGACAGGTGGAGTATATGAGAGGTAAATAATTTTTAAAATGTTCAGGGAACTCTTTACTACACCCTTGCTCTTTCTTGGCTATCACAACTAAGCCTAGCCATGTGTATGTAGAATAAATACATACTCTTCTGCTCACCTCTTTCTTCACCTTCTTCCCTCTCTTTCTTGTTCCTCTTATGCCACATTTTAGATACTAAACTACTAAACTACTAAACTACTTGGGGGCAGCGACCTGTCTCCTTGTACTCTGCAAAAAGCCAGCATGCTGCTAGTGCATGGAAACAATAATTTTTAGAACCTCTAAATCGACAAAGTAGCCTTGTTGCCAAAAGATTGATACTGCAAAGAAAGGAAACCATGGTAGGCTTGACAAGTGATGCTTGAGTAGCAGAAATGCCCAAGGTGATTTGTATTTTCCCCTCATACCTGGTGGCAGTGTCCTCAATTTCTACGTTAAAATCTTTTACATTGCAGAAATAAATTGGATACGGTAAAAGTGTTGCTTGAATACATAGAGGCATATGTGGGCATTGTATCCACCCACCTACGCACCCCTCCCTTGGCCAAAAGGTGATCAGCACTGTCAGAACAGACAGCAACAGTGAACTGATCAGCAGAAAAAGATTCTTGCATGTAACATCAGATGCAAGTTCCCCAAGTTGGTGCCGATATATATACACATGGATGAAAGATGCACAAGGAAATATTTCTCTCATTTATAACCCCTCCTTATTAGTTCCTATCACACAACTCATAAGGAATTATTTCTGCATGAAATCTATCAAACTCTAAGGACAACCTTGAAAAAAAAATGCAATGGGATGTGCAAAACATGAGGAGCTTGACTCTTCTCTTTTCTTCCCAGCTTAAAAAAAACCTTCTAAGTTATTCTTTATTTTTTCCAGTTGAGAATCATTTCCCCCCACTTCATCTTCAGTGATCCCTTTGCAGTGAATAGCTGTCTGTGCTTTTAATAATGATGCCTTCTGTTGGCTATTATGGAGACGCAGTCTCTAATGTGCTCATTCAAGGTTAGAATTTCAGAATCTTCATTAAAAAATTTGCTGGTGTACCAAGATGATTCATGCTACAATGCCTTTACTAATTAAATTAATAGCTACACTTGCTTACTAAAGAGATTAACTTCTGCATCACCTTCACTAGATGGGTTAGTTGCTAGGCAGCCCACACTAGAGGTTTACTCTGTTCTTCCTCTCTCTAAGGACAGAGACGGCTATGCAACTTTCACTCAGAAAATGAATGCTATCCTAATTTCACCAGGAGTATTCATCTCTGTCTTTATGTTTTAATTGTCTCATTTTAATTATTTTAATCACTTGTTCTATTTCAGTATGTTGTATTTTGTTAGATTTGGAATATATGTTGACTTTTTCACAAAAGTCACATTTTTAACTTCCATAGCCTAGCATTGGTAGCCTCTGTCTGATACTTGTGTCCCCTGTCCAGATCTACTTTTGTAGATGGTCATTTCCTCATGTGCACTGCAGCCTGATATAAAAACAATAAGGAAAGGCAATATGCATGGTTCCATCCACTTCCTGCTAGCCTTGCCCAGACTGTGGTTTCAGAAGGACAATAGAATTCAGTGATATGCTAAAAAAAATCCTCTCATTGGCTACAATCCAAGCAAATTTAAATTTCAACAAGAGAGTTTTAACCATGAAAGATCTGAAGCATTTCATTTTGGCTGGCAGGCAGCCATGTCTTCTGAAGACCCTTCAAATCCATTTTGTTTTCAGATGGATTTGCTTTGTTTTGGCATGCTATCACTCGTGAATAGTTTGGTATTTTAAAAAGTGGTTTGAATGCTCTGTAAGAAGTCACATATAGCCTGTGAGGGGCTATTGTCTATTTCTCCCACTTCAAAAATGCTGTAGAAGCATTAAGCTGCATAAGCCGGAAGCAGAAGATGCAGCACATTTTGGCACCAATGTGGGAATGCAGTTCTTTGCCTCACAAGACAAGCGATTCAGGATGCAGGTACCCGTTGAAGGTATAGACAAGCTTATCCAAGGCTCTTGTCATACAGGTAGAAGTATGTACAGATACAGAAGTATAATCCTGATATTGCAAACTTCATTATCACTAATGCCACTAAATTGTCGTATGTTACTGAAACCTGTCCCAGATGGAGGTGTTGTGGCTTTATGATAAGCAACAGCATTCTTTAGTACAACACAGTTACTATTTATTTTTAAAAAAATTTACTTCATTTATACCTTGCCTTTCTTTCCAGTGCTTACATCATTCTCCTCCCCTCCATTTTGTCCTCACAACCACCCTGTAAGGTTGGTTAAGCTGAGAGTATGTGACTGGCCCAGTGTCATCCAGTGAGCTTCCATGGCAGAGCAGGAAATCGATCCTGGGTCACCCAAATCCTAATCCCTCCCTCTAGCCACCATACTACACTGGCTCTCAATTTTTACTTATATAGTTATTTAGATGACATAAAACCCTAATTGAGCAGCGGACACAAATTATACGCTAAACATGTATTTAAAATATTTCTATCCACTTCTCTAAATCCCTATGTCTAAAATGGCTTCTACTATGGAAAATAAAACAACAATTATGCTAAAATGTGGAAAATAGCTCTACAGTCATCAGTGACTTTCCAGTCCTCAGCTCAGTAAGATTAGCTGACCACACATTCTTTCCATTTGTGGGGAAAGGGCATATTTGGTCATGTAACTATCCTAGCACTTGCAAAGGAATGCAATCTCCTCCCAGAGCCTCTTTTCCTGAATGAGATTGTTTATTTAGTTCAGATTTTGCTTCTAGCATTTTCTAGCTGATTTACTCAGGCAGATATGGGTAGTGCACTTTGAGTAAACCCTCTCCCCCTTCTGACTTGTCAACTCTGTTGACATGTCTTGGGAAAGTGTAGAATATTCAAGAGACTGCCTGAGACAACCTTACATATTCTGAGAATTCAGTTTGAACCTTATTCTGCTAATGATGCATGATTTTCTTGCAAAAGGGTGAGATTACAATAGATAAGGGAATATTTTGGAAATGCCAGTCAGGGATTTTTTTAAAAAAGATGCCATTTTTACCATGATTACCTTAACAGTAGTACTACAAAATAAATTGGTTACATGTTAAATATGTGAACATGTGCCTTCATTTGGAATACTGTACTGTTCTGGTTGGTGTATCTCAAAAAAAGATGTTGCAGAGCACGGAAAAGTGCAGAACAGGCTAATCAATGTTTGGAGCTCCTTTCTTATGAGGAAAAGCTGAAGAATATGGGACTTTTTAGTTTAGAAAAAAGACAGCTATGGAGGGACATCATAGAGATTTATCAAATTATGTGTGTGGTGAGAAAGTGGATAGAGTATTAGAACTCAGGGGTACCCACTGAAGTTGATGATGAGACAAGAGGAAAGACTTCTGTACTCAATAAGCAACTGAATTGTGGGATTTATTGCCAGTAGAAATAGTGATGGACATGAACACAGATGGCTTTACAAGGGGACAGGACAGATTCATGGAAGATAGCCCCTCAATGGCTACTAGCCATAATGACTATTCAGAGACAATAAACTTCTAAAACACAAATCAAAGGAAAACCTTGGCCTCTACGCCCTTTATGTTAGCCCTCCAGAGCATCTGGTTGGCTACCGTCTGGAAGGGGATGCTGAACTTGATGGACCACTGGTCTGAACCAGCAGGACTCTTATGTTCTAATTACAATATTCAAAAATGTCAATTCTAAATAAGCATATACAGTTTCAAGGAAAAACCAAAATGGGACTGAGTCTTCAAGATAGAATATAAATTGTCAGGGCACAGGGAAGAAGCTCTCTTACTCCTTTCTGAAGCACTTGACTTGGAAGCATAAGCCATGATAGACTTTTCTTTTACTTACGGAATCCATCTTGACCGTATGTCAAGGACAATGGAAAGAATAACGAATCCTGAGAATTAAGATAAAGACAACCTTTAAACTTCCGCAACTTCAAGTAAAGTGACTGTGTCCTAATCAAGCATTGTTTAGAAAGTACCATGACAAAGAAGTAAGCTTTAATTCCTGTACTTCCAGAGCAACCTTTCCACCAGAATAACAGGCCAAAGGTTCTCTGTTTGTGGCTGGCATAACTCATCAGAAAATAAAGGTAAGCATTTAAAAACTGGCCACCAACTCCAGGATGATCATGGGAGCTGCCAAAAAATGAAGGGAATTAGAATATTTGGGCCCAGATAAGCTTCAAAACCCTCACCCCTTGCTTTTGGCAGTAACAGCTATTGTTGTGAATTTGTGGAAAGTATAAAGAAACAGCCTTGTAATTTCCTTCTGGTTGTCCCCTAGGAGGTTGGGGAAAGTCCCACGGCTATCCAAAATCTCTTCCTGGTAATAGCAGCCCTTCTCTCACTCTCCAGGGTGCCGAAAACAAACTGGGTATCATCTGCTGATGACTCTGAGATTATCTCCTGCAAGACAAAGTCAGTCATTTAGCACTCTCTGTACTTGCATTGCTGTTTAAAGGCTTCACATAGTTGCTGTGTCTCCCACTATATTCCTACAAGCAAGAGGGGGGGGGAGATCTACTGGGAAAGCAATGAGATGGACAGGAAGAGTCTTCACAGCTTGCCGTGTTGCTATTGGGCAAGGGGCAGGACTCTAAATTAGCCATTCCCTGTATGCCTTTTCATGAGCTGAATACAAATCAATCCAAACTGTGAAATCAATTTCCCCTTTTTCATGTGTACACTTCCTTCTTAACTACAGCAATTGCGGTTATGTCATGGCAATCTTTGACATCCATCAGAGCTGAATTTGAAAGTAAATGTTTACAGTTACATTGTCTTCTTCACTGTGCCTCTGGATTATATGATATACATGAAAGATCAGCAGCATCACACATTATCAAGCTAGGAGGACAGTGGGCTCTTTTGGTGGGATTTTTCATTAATGTCAAAAATGGCAAACTTTCTAAAGCCCAGGGGAAGGAAATAACAAACCAAAAAACCACAAACAAACAAGGATATGAAATATAAGGGTTCACACACAGATTCTCTTCCCCAAATGGGCAGGGCCGGCACACCCATTGAGGCCAGGTAGGCAGTGGCCTCAGGTGCAGGGTGCTGGAGGGAGCGCCGGAGGAGGCGCAGGGGGCGGGAGTGTGCGCCACAGAGCTGCAGCCTCCTATCCATCCTGCCCTGCACCGCTGCTGCCACCAGCTCACGCCCCTGGCCGGGCGCAGCCACCGCGGGCAGGCATCTGCGGCAGCACAGGCAACCAAGCAGGAGAGCTCGGAGGCCACCTGCGCACCATCAGAGCCGCCCGCCACAGCGATTGGGCTGGCGGCAGGGCGTGCACTCCTGTGATGATGTCACGGCCAGCCGCGAATGCCGAAAACCCTTGCGCTGCTCCTGCAAATGGGAATATGTCCTACTTGTGTTCAGCACTTTTCAGTTATTCTCCATCATGATAAGGAAATAAGAGTTGTGTTTTAAGTATCCTCTCTACAAAAAATAAGTAGTAGTTGTTGCTCTCATATTGATTTCCAGATGAGGTGTAGCCAAAGGAAACACAGTTGCCTATTTTGGAGTGATTTAATCCTTTCAATGCAAAATTGATTCTTGATTCAGATATGAGGAGTAACAGTCCCTACTTTCCAAGTTAGAAACTACTCTTTAAAGAATAATACTGGTAGTTAAAGGGCCATCAAGTTGATAGTGCAGAAGAGGGAAGGATAGACACTTTCAGTCCTGTCCTCTGTTCCCATCGCCACCTCCCTACTCATGCATAAAGGACACTATTTCAAACAGAGCAAGGCCAAAACCAGACCTAATTTTCTCAACATGCACTCTTTCCATCTACATTGAAAAAGACCAGCAGGCCCTGGGGAAGAAATAAAAAATACACCCCTTGTTCCCAACCCCAAAACTGAGTTCAGAGTTGGTATTCCACATTGCCTCAAACAAACATAGCTCCTTTGCCTGATCTGAATGGCTGTGCCTTGGGTTCAGTCTCTTGGCCACTCTAGAAAGTAATCATGGAACATTTTAATAGCAGGAAAAAACATTAGCTTATATATTGGTGGATGAATTGCATGGTCTAACAAAAATGTATCCCACTATACAAGCCCTAGATGTGGGTTTTGGTATTAACTGTGCATTTCTTTTTCTAGTGCTCAGAAGAACCCCAATTAATTAGAATCTAATTAAAACTCCCATGTGCATTATGGTATAAGCTTTGATCCCATATAAAATTTTCCACTGTGGTAGAATTAATTGATCTTGATGCCAAGAAGGATCAGGAAGAAAGCCTAAAGATTTTCTTCTTGGTATTCCCAATCTGTTTCTCAGTTGTTGCTTCACTTCTCCCCAAGTTGTTGGATGTCTGTAATGACATTAAAGTGCTAAATGCCATTTAGATTTCTCAACAGTTAAGCACATGGGAATCAATATATTAGTCCTTACAAACTGGATTCTAAAGGTCAGATAATAATATACTTTGGAGAGCATTATTTCAGGAAAAGTTAGGTACTCCTAAGTGACAATGGACCATATTTCATGGTGCTGTGACTTGAAAACTAGGAATGAGAGCTATCTTTTAAAGATTATGGGTAGCACTTCATAAATCAAAATGTCTGAGCACAACATTGTTTATCCTCAGCAGTGTACATGGGAGTGTTTTTAAACTATTCTTTAGCAAAATGTATCTGTATATGATGCTGACACAGCTCTCGAAGGGATGTCAGAGTCAAGTGACGTAAAAGAAATATTGAGTACATGGCAGTGTACACAACTGATATAGCAGGCAATAAAGCCAAATGCAAATGCCAAAAGGGACAGGTAGACAGATTTTGGAGCCTCCAATATTAATATGCCAAATGCTGTAAATGGAAGCTAATCTATAGTATATTTGGTAATGCACTGGTGGTATTTATTAAAGTCATAAAGACAGTGGGAGACAGCCTGGCTTCACTCATCAGCTCCTGTTGTCAGTACATTTCTGAATTGGAAATGTCTTCCATGCTTTTGAGCTTGGCATGATTACAAAAAGAGGGCAGAGCTATGCCCTCATCAACTATCTTTTATTTAAACTTTAAGCATGCAAAATTACAAATACAGAGCTCTATTTTCCTGGCACTCTCCACCTAATTTGTACCGCATGTCAGTTTGGAAGGAACGCTTTCTCTATTTTCATTACTGCTGTTGAGAGTCAAGATTACATTTGAATCCATTATTGTCATTGTCTTGTCATAATGATTAATCATGCAGGACTTGTGGCATGTCTACAATTCACATTTGAAAGCTCCTTGAAGCATCTTTACAGCAAGTGAATTTTTTAGAAACTTAAGTAGCAAAGATGTTATGGGAGCTGAACCATGTTAAAGTCCTTTAATATTCTCCATTCCTCATTTACTCTACTCCTTCTAGTGCAACCAGGAGAAAAAGAATGAGCTTGTTTACCTGAAGTACATGACGTATCTTACTTGCATCATTTTGCTCACTGTAATCCTCCTGATCCCATAATTCATTGAGTGGAAACTCTAGAATGAGTACAGAACTGAAGTATTTTCCTCAGTCATTCACAGTTCTCCAGATAAGAACACATAGCATAGGCCTAGTAATATGCTTTGCTAATTTTTAAAAATCAAGAATATTGGCAAACTTAAAATTCAGGATGCTAGGATTGCCAGCTTCCAGGTGGGCCCTGGAGATCTCCCAGCATTACAACTGATCTCTATACTACAGGGATCAGTTATCCTGGAAAAATGGCTGCTTTTGAGGATGGACTCTATGATCTTATACCCTGCTGAAGTCCCTGCCCTCCTCAAGCTCCTCAATTTCCCAATCAGGAGTTGGCAACCCTACATAAAACACATACTAGGCAACTTTACTTAGTTAAACTTTATGCTGGCTATGGCATAATTAGTTAAGGTTTCCTCAACAGGATCAAATTGTAAGCAGATATTTTCCTGAATGGACACTTGCCCATTGCGTCTGAGGTCTAAATTCCATGTGACGTTGGAGATCGTTTGCCATGCAATTTAGCCATACAAAGCAGTGTCACAGGTCGCAGCCAAGCTTTATCTTTCCCCTCATTTATGATTTTTTTAATTTAAAACACCCCCGTAGGATGCTTTAACTGCTGATGGTTTAACTGGGAAGAAAGGATTAAACCATCTTCTCTGGTATCCAGGTCTTGATCAATACATATTATTTGTACTTTTCCTGTACTAACAGTGCCCAGCACTCTCCAGGCAAGTTAAGTTAATGAAAAAAGAAAAGGGAGATTGCATTCTGAATGTAGTCAAAGTGAGATGGAACTGTAACTTGGGTGAAAGTGAAACATCTTGGAGGTTCAGTTGCTCATTTTGAAAATCTATGCACTGCCTGTTTTTAGGAATTTGCTTGGTACTAATAGGGTCTACTTGTATATTGTAAATACAAAACCCACCTCAAGACAGCATTATTCTCTCTTTCTTTCTTATCCAAAGGAAATGGAACCTTATAAAGTATTCATTCTGGTATTTTCTTCACTATGGGCAGTAGGGGTATATGAAGCCAAACATCACATCCCTGGAGACTCACATATCTGATAAATTATAGATATATAAATTCAGTTCAATTACCCTTCCTTGAATGTTTCTTTTGTTTTTTTTAATCAAAGAAGCCTTTTCCTGATCAGGGAATAAGCAATTAATAAACTGATTTCCTCATTCTTCCGAGGGAGAATATAAATGTCTTATCTTCTTCCCATCTAAATAGGTAATTATTTTGATTCTCATGAGGTCACCATGATAAATGTTTTATAGTTGACCTGAATGCCCTAAGGTCATCTTTCTCAAATTATCAGATTTTCTATAAAGGTTTTTCTCTATTCTCTCTGAATGTCCTCATTTCTAGATAAATGAGAAACATACCTGTAGACACTAAAATTGGTTTGCAACATCCATGATGATTGTGTGATGCAAAATAAAAACCAAATTAACTTCTAAACAACTTTTTATCAGCAAATTTGTCTTCTAAGAATACGTAATTAACTTTTTTTTTGTTCTATTATTCTAAAAAAATATTTAGTCTTGCAGGCAATGATTAAATATTCATATTTCTTCCCCACTTCAGTCCTACAAGGCAAAGCTTATTTCTTATGTCACGGGATTTGTCAAGACAACCAAACAAAAAGCATGACAACTTTTTCAGACTTCTCTCTTACATTAATTATTAAGTAGTCAGAATCATGGAAGACATTTAGAATCCTGCTGTAAACCAGGCAAATCTCTATATTTTTGCTTTGGTACAAAGTTTAGAGAGATGAAAGGCCAATATTGAATAAAAATCCCATTCAAATATACATGCCATATTAACAAAAGCTCCTTCTGTATAGGTCATTCAGTCCACAGACTCTTTCACCTCCACTGAACAATTCAAAGAGAAGGGAAACAGTATACATCAAAAGCTTTGTATATAGCTTTTTTGACAGTTCACATTTTGGACCTTTTTAAAAATGCACTGTCAGCAGTATATCTTTTATGGATGCAATCAGGTCTTTCGAGTAGGTATCCCACAGAGCATTGTACCACTGTGCTGCCTGTGGAGTGCTTAAAACATGAGGGCAAAGATGGGATCGAAAGACTCAAATGCTCTCTTGCAATGGCTTTCATCTGCTTTTTCAATGCTGTAACCTTTGAAGACAGAAGGAAACATAGTTATCATGTTTACAAATAGTTTGGAAACAGCTATGCTTGAGAAGAGGAGGACAAGAGCATGAATGTCCACTGACATTCGATTACTTAAAGGTTGGTAAACCTCAGCTTGACCTGCCTCTTAAATCCCAGTTTCACAGCTTACAAACTTTTTGCAATTTGTACTTCTAAAAAAATCTAGGCACCTGTATCTACAATGAAAAGCAAAAAAGAAAGAGATACACAAATACACAGAAAGAGAAGGAGGAGAGGGAAAATATAGCCATTTCACTTACAAGATCCATTAGTACATCTTAAATGGGCTCCACTGAGCAGACAAAGGTTCTTTTTTAACAGTACAATATTTTTGGTCCATTGTTTATTTATCAATAAGATGGACTATAAAAGATTTGAGCAAAGATGCAGAAAAGAAATAGTCGTATTAATAAATGATCAAATGGCACCTTCATAAATAGAGGGACTGTGTTTCTAAGCACCAGGTTCATACAAAAAGGGTGAATCAAAGCCAGTTTCAAAACTATGACAAAGAACCTTGAGAAGTTTGATAGTGTATTCCTTTTGAGAAATGAAAATAAAGCATGTACTGTTAAATGTATTTTCTAATAATAATATAACTGTTCCATACACTCCCTGATGCTTGTTATTTCTTTTCTTCCTTCAATGGTGAACTAATTTAAGAAGAAATTCAAACATCATAAAGGCTCAAAAATTCTTCTTCTGAGCACTTGTTCGAAGTGCTCTGTCAGAAGAAGGCTTGCACTGTTGGAAAAAAAGACTTCTAAGTGAAAATGTGTCATTGGATTCAACCCATAGTATTTAGGTACTGAACTGTAACCAGCAAATAAGTTATTGGAAAAATTACATGATCCTACAATGATTCCATGAATGGCTACTTAGTTTTCAATGGCTGGCTTTAGAAAAAAATTGCTTTGATTTGAATGACATATTTTGTCTGTTTTTTCCATATAGATGGTAAATTAGCCACTTAGGTCTGGTTCTTAAATGGTTTCTCTGTATGTAATTTACAGTGAAACCCTGTGGAAAGTTATTCCAGTCTAAGCCCCTTGACTTCAACGGGCTTAGACTGAAGTAACTCACCATAGGATAGCATGGTTAATGTCTGTATTTAAATAACAACAACAACATTCGATCTATATACCACCCTTCAGGACAACAATGCCTGCTCAAAGTGGTTTACAAACTATGCCATTATTAAGCCTACAACAAAACACCCTGTGAGGTGGGTGGGGCTGAGAGAGCTCCAGAGAGCTGTGACTAGCCCAAGGTCACCCAGCTGGCTAAAAGTGGAGGAGTGAGGAATCAAATCCGGTTCTCCAGATTACAGTCCCACGCTCTTAACCACTGCACCAAACTGACAATCATAAGCAGTTATATGTATGTACAGTAGTCACAGTTGTTCACACTTTTTGTAAGAGTAGGAGTACATAAATTACATACATATATAGAATACCTGCATTTTGAGATCACTATTTTTATACAATTAAAACATAGGTGTACTTTTGGAATACAGATCAATGATATAAGTGAATGGATAATGCTGGGGAAAATAATATGTCTTTCCCAGGGGAAATAAAACCTGATTTTTTTACCTATGTGTAATAATTCTATTACAGTTTCACATATATTTAACATATGGTATGGTAAACTTTCTTCAGCTTTAAGGAATTCAGGCTTCCAAATGCTTTAGCTGATACATATTGAATCAGGTTTACTTTATGTATGACCTACAGGGTCACCTTAAGGTATACTATTTGCTACAGTCAAGACCAAATCATCCATCACAGTAAAAAGACTCTCTCTGACCACTTAGTGAGGCTTCAACTTTATTTACTGGATATACATTATTCATGAGCTAATGTTAAAAAAAAAAACCTTTTTAAAGTATACAAAGAAATGTGCAGAATGGAAAGGGGCACAAAGTGTATTCTGTGACATTAAGATGAACTCACCAAAGGGTCACACTGATAGTGAAAAAGAAACCCAGTCTTTTACTGAAAAGAAGACTTCGTGTCTTGTTTAACATCACTTTCATTTTGGCTAGTACTACAATTTTTTCTATGAATGACATATTTTCACTCAAAAAGAGTCCAGTAGCACCTTTAAGACTAACCAATTTTATTGTAGCATAAGCTTTCGAGAATAAAGTTCTCTTCGTCAGATGCATGATACAGATATGTCTCTGTATCATGCATCTGACGAAGAGAACTTGATTCTCGAAAGCTTATGCTACAATAAAATTGGTTAGTCTTAAAGGTGCTACTGGACTCTTTTTGATTTTGCTACCACAGACTAACACGGCTAACTCCTCTACATTTTCACTCAGTTCACGTTCAATAGAATGTTGTCATGTCTGCATCACTTAATAGCAATGAAGATATTAACAATACTAAATTCTTGAATGAAAGCTTTTTTCATCAGATTATTCCAAAATCTGTTATCTTCATCAACATGTTTTTGGAAAAGCAAATTTAAAGCAAGTTCATGAAGTTCTTCAAAACTCTACCTAAAAAAATAGTAAAATTTTAGAACTGGACCAGTAGATGAATTTACATTATGCAGTAATGTTCAAACTTTGGGTGTAGGGTTTGGTGTTGTTGATTTTTTTTTTTTGCTTTAGCATAAACACCAATAGAACTCAATATAACCCTGATAGCCTTGAACAATATTACTTTCTTTAGTAGCACATACTATTGATTTGTATAATTATGCTGGTATATCAGTCATTTGCACCCCATTTTCAGCAGCTTTTCTGAGGCAGAATAAGTCCTAGGATCAAAGTAGATGAACCAGTTGATTTATAATGAACAGAAGAAATATAGCTACAGTGGTATTATCCAACATCCTTTTTACAAATAATTTAATTTAAAGGATAGACATTAATATCTAAAATGCATTTTACAATTATTAGGTTCCAAATAGTCCCTGCTGAGTTCAATATGACCTTAGAGTTTAATGCATACCACAGATTATGGAATTTATACCATTTTTTATTTTAAAAAATGACTATAAAGTGAACTCTGAAAGCTATTCTAATGAAATACGAAATAAATTAATATATTTGTTTGCACCTTCTCTCATTAATTTGAACCTTTTCCAATATGTCTCTGCTTTCTATCATACCACACTGCATAAGAATAAATTGCTGCTATGGGATATTTGGAGTATTTATAGCAACTGTACTGTAATATAAAACCATCTTAAGCATCAGAAGCATTTGCCCTGAAGGGTCAAATTGGTGCCAAGTTAATAACCCCCACCATGGGTGATGAAATATTTGCACATTGCCAGACTGCCTAAGGTAAAATTTTGTGGTAAGACTTCACTTGGATAAAAGGGAAAGCAATCCATTGCAAAAGGCCCCATTTATCTAAATCAGTGGCGACACTTTCTACTGCATTGACCTTCATTGAATCTTGACTACAAAAGCATTTAGAGGCACTTTGGGAGCAAAAGGGGAAAAAGGAACCTAAAGAGACTTCTTTCATGCAGTTCTTTTTTGTTGTTGTGATAAAATAAAATAAACATCTTCATAAAGATGTTCATGTTTTGCAGTTTTTTTTCCTTATCCACCCAGTTGGCTAATGTTGCATTTCAAAGGAGCTTTGAAACTCTCCAGGAAAGATCAGTTTCCTTCCATTTATGAGCAACACATAGTGTCAATAGGTGCAATGAAAGTAGCTCTTCTACTAATCATGTATTCACACAGCCTCAATACAGGATTACCTATTTGGCACTTTTCTGTACTATGGTGCAAGAGCTTCAAGGAGTTGGCAGCTGACAGTGTCAAGGCTTGCATACATTTACTGTGGGCTCCATAGATGGTTATAGTTGGATGGTGTGGAAATCACAGCTATGAAAAAATAAATCCAGAAGATGGGCTTAAATTAGGGTTGCCAACTAGCAATTCCTGGAGATTTGAGGGCAGTTCCTGAAGAGGGAGCTCTGCAGAGATGTGATGCAGTATATGTCATCCTCAAAAGCTGCCATTTCCTCCTATGGAAGGGATTTCTGCAGTGTAGAGATCAGTCAAGATTCCAAAACTCCAGGCACTACCTGGAGGTTGGCAACCATAATTGGACTGGTGTTCTGCCAGCACATCCCAAGTTAAGAAACAAATGCAGCTGCAGAAATAGACAGTGATTAAAAACTAAAGTGGCTAGAAAGGGCAGGATCCAGTGGTGAAAGCTGTAGGGTCAGAAGTAAGTGATAAGCAGAGAGATCTGCTCCTATTACCAGAAGCCACTCCTTGAACTGAAGAAGCAGCTGATGGGGGGCAATACACCAGTTCATGGGAGGAAGCCAGAGAGGTTAATCCCAGTGATTAAGAAGCAGTGGGTGGAGCCCCAGGAAAGGAATTGGGGCTCAGTGTGTTGTGTTAGGGGCTAATGGGTCCTGACCTGGATAGTCCAGACAAATTTGATCTTGTCAGATCCTGGAAGCCACGTAGTGTCAGCCTTGCTTAGTACCTGGATAGGAGACCTCCAAATAAGATTAAAGTTGCTATGCACAGGCAGACAAAGGCAAGCCACCTCTGCTAGTGTCTTGCAGTGGAAACCCAGCAAGGGGTCACCATAAGTCAGCTATGACTTGATGGCACTCTCCACTACCACTAGGGGCTAGTGGGCCTAGCAGCTACATGGATTTATTGCTATTTGTTAACGGACATCACTGAAGTCACTAAACTTGCACCATTCAAGCCATTTGATCTGAGCACTTTCTATTCATGGGACAGCACCTGAGGCACCCTGTGGCAACTGCTCTACAATCTCTATTCCAGTATAACTGAACTATGTTGACAAATGTATAGATACAATGGCATACAAGACATGTGATTGTGAGTTAAAGGGTTCAGCTCCAAAAGATGACAAGATTCTACAAACCAGCAGAGGAGGAAGCTGCTGGTTTGTACTCAGTGCTACTCAGCAATACTAATGATAAGAAGCGGAGAGAGCTCCCTCTCTTTTTCCCTGCCATGCCTCAGCACAGCCCCAGAGATTAAAACTGGAGCCAAAGAAAAAGTCAAGGAGTTGAATACTGTATCTCAAACCAAACTGCTGGGCTCAAGAACTCTCTAACATAAAGAGTTTTTCTACTGTTTCTCCCGGTCCTTGCCTTTTCACGTGAAGCAAGTCAGTTGGCTAAGGACCATCCTAAATTCTTCTTGCCAAATGTAAGAAAAATAGAAGCCAGACTGCATGCACCCTATTTTGGCATCTAGGAGAGTCAAGACCATTAAAATGACTACCTTTCACTGACATCCTGATAAACATGCATATTTTCCAGAGCATTTGAGGAGGTTTAAATTACAAGCATCTTTTAAGAAGGAGAGGAAGAGTTTAGGGGATTGTTATTTTATTTTGATTTTGATGAGAAAGTTTTTATTGTAAGCCACCTTGAACCGTAAGAAGAGGCTGGGTAAAAATTTTAAACAAACAAAATATTTTAAAATTCAGCTTTAGAGATGGGCACAGACTGGGAAACTCCCACGGACCATCAGTCCATGGTCCATCAATTTTTACAGACCACGGACCACTGATGGACCTGCTCCAGTTAGTGGACAGGTTCATTGGTCTGCAGTCTGTCTCTTTCAGGGGCCCTGGGACTGCTCTCATTGCATTCACAGATGACAAACTCACAGTGAGTCTTCAACAGGCTCTCCTCCAGCAACCCTCCAAGTTTGGCCAAGATTGCAGTTCAGATGTCCGAGTTACAGATCCCCAAAGCAGCCATCCCCTGGAAACTTCCAGTACATAGAATATGAGCTGCAAGCGCCAATTGACTTGCATTGGCTTGCAGCACCAAAAAGTTGTAATTAAAACATGAGATGGAGTTGGAGAATCTTCCTCCGAGGATGGAATGATGGCCACCAGAGTGGAAAGATGGTTCCTGGGAGCAGAAAACCTGCTCTGGGACTGGAATGGGGAGGGAGAGAAGTACTCTTTGAGGGGACAGTCAAAGAGATGTTTTTAAGGAGACAGCAGGAATATTCTTTTAAAGGACATGAGGACAGAGACAATCTATGAGAGGAGGTTAAATTTGGGAGGAGGGAGTGGATTTCTTTGGGGAGATAGGAATATCCCTGTACAGGACAGGACAGAGGTGATCCTGGGGGGAAGGAGAGTCTCCTTGGAGGAATAGAAATCTCCCCATCAGACTGCCCAAGGGGAGGCTAAAAGCACTGACCTTAGGAGGGAGAACAATCATCATGATGAGGCAGACCTGGGCATGGGGAGACTAAAAGACAGGAGGACTCTTGGGGGCAGACATCTTGATGGGACACGTGGAAAGGAGGATGAAAGTGAGGATTTTCTGGGGGAAAGACTAAAATTGAGAGGAGGCAGATGAGGACAGCCAGGCATCGGCAGGTCTCCATTGCCCACCACAATCCAATAAGAATTCAAAGGAAAAAAGGAGACAGAAGAGCGAGCCCTCAAGTTGCCCAATAAGCTTGCACCCAGAGCCTGACTGCAGCTCTGAGACTGGGCTGGGGTACAGCCCCAGGCTAGCCTTCCACCGCAAGCAAGCAAATAAGAACTGAAAGGGGGGGAAAGAGAAACAGAAGAGTGAGCCCTCAGCTGAGGAAACCCAACAAGCTTGGTCCCAGTCAGAGCCTGACTGCAGCCCTAAGAGTCGGTTGGGGCAGAGCCCTATCCCAACACCACAGCTCCGGTCTGCGTCTTATATACTAAATGCTGAGATAAGAGATGGGAGCTCTCGGGTTGACAGCCAGAGCTGCCTATCCAGGTTTTCAGGGCTAAGATTGATGTGTTTCGAGGGCAGCAGAAGGTCTGCGGGTGGCTCCTACGTTGTCTAAAGAATTGATTGCTCAGCGGTAGGATTTCTAGTTTCATGGACTAACAGACTAATAGACTGGCCAAAGTTCGTTGCATCCGTGAAAAAAGGCATGCCCCATAACTCGACGGCTCACGAACGCCAAACTGGCCCTGTCCATGCAAAATTTTAGTCCATTTTCTGGTCTGTGCCCACCTCTGCTCAGTTTCCATTTTTTCTAAAATAGCAGCTAGAAGGACTTATAGAACATCCTCATGTGCATGCGTTGCTGGATTGTCTTGAGAATACATTTTCTCTTCATGAAGACGCAAAAGGTAACAAGGAAGTCTAAGTTCACCAAGACTTGTCACTTCTGAAATTCTCAATTTTATCTTGTAACAGCAAGCTGCTGTCGAAAATATAGGTCATTATTTTTTGCAGGCTCAAAGGCTGACTTCTTTCATGTAGACAATGTAGAACGTAGGTATGCTGAGAACAAGCTAGCGGTAGCTGAATTCCATCTAAGTTAAGAATGCTTAAACACCCACAGGACCAACGTAAGTACTGTTTGCTGGTTGTGGACAGGGAGCCAATTTTTTGTTGATTGGTTGGACTGTCGGTCTCTCTGTTCCACAATTTTATTGAACACAGCATGAAGGAGCGTTGGCAATGCATGTGAGTTGGATCCCAAAAACATCAGCTGGGGATTGCCAGGCAAGCCCTCCAACATGGCGGCCACCATACCCATCCCCTTCCCCACCCGTCAACGGCAACCCAACCCCCAGGTAAGTCTGGTGGCCAACATTTCTCACACAGCCCTGTTGAGTTCTACTCCACTTCCATCTCTGCTGAATGACTGCCTGGCTCAGCAGGCAATAGTTTAAATACACAAGTAAATCAGCCACAAATCATATAAATCAGTCATCCTACTATATAATTGAGTAAGTGTGTTCCAGACAACTCACTTTATACCCTGGTGCACCACCAGAGGGTGCTGCTGTGGAGGGAAGCCCAGGCAAGGCACCATGTCCCTCCAGAAAATGTGCTGTGGCAGGAAGGCCAGGCCAGGATTGGGAGGGGATCAGGTGGCAATACCAGCCCCCTGCTTTCACTCAGCTGGTATTAGGAGCAGAACAGGTGGCAATACCCCCACCTTAACCCAGCTAATATTAGGAGTGGAGCAGGTAGCAATGCCCACCCCCACCTTAACCCAGCTGGCATTAGGAGCAGAGCAGGTGGCAATGGCCACCCCTCTTCATCCAACTGAGATCAGGAACAAAGAAGGTGGCAATGCCTGTCCCCTGCCTTACCCAACTGGTATTAGAAGCAGAGAAGGTGGCAATGCCCACCTCTAGCAATTCCCAACCCCCATCTTAATCCAGTGGATATTAGGAGAGGACCAGATGAGAATGCCCACCCCCTGCCTTAACCCAGCTGGTATCAGGAGTGGAGTAGGTGGCAATGCTCTCCCCCCATCATAATGCAGCAGGTATGAGGAGTGGATCAGGTGGCAATGCCCACTTCCCTTCACCCAGCTGAGATCAGGAATAGCAGAAGGCAATGCCCGCCCCTCTTCACCCAGCTGGGATCAGCCGCCAAACAGGCAGCAATGCCTGTCCCCCTTCAACCTGCCAGAATGAGGAGCAGAGCAAGTGGCAATACCCGCATCTCCTTCACCCATCTGGTATTAGGAGTGGAGTAGATGGCAATGCCCACACCTTGCCTTAACACAGGTGGCAGAAGTAGCGGAGCAAGTGGCAATGCTCACACCCTACCATAACACAGTTGGTATTATTAGCATAGCAAGTGGAAATGTCCACCCCCCTTCACCCAGATGGGATCAGGAGAAGAGCAGATGGCAATGCCCACCCCCCTACACCTTGCTGGGATCAGAAGCGGAGCAGGTGGCAGTGCCTGCCCCAGCCATCACCCTGTTGGGATCAGGAGTGGAGCAGGTGGCAATGCCCACCCCCTTCAATCTACCAGAATAAGTCACTGAGCAAGTGGTCATGCCCACCGCCGCCTTGAGCCAGCTGGTATTAGGAGCGGAGCAGGTGGCAATGCCCATCGCCTGCCTTAACTCAGCTGGTATTAGGAGCAGAGCAGGTGGCAATGCCCACCTCCTGCCTTAACACAGCTGGTATTAGAAGCAGAGCAAATAGCAATGCCCACTCCCACTTCTGCCAGCTGGGATCAGGAGCAGAGCTGGTGGCAATGTCCACCCCCCTGCCATAACCCAATTGGGATTAAGAGTGGAGCAGGTGGCAATGCCCGCCTCGCACCTTCACATGGCTGGGATCAGGCGCAGACCAGGAGGTAATGCCCTTCTTCCCTTCACCCAGCCAGAATAAGGAGTGGAACAGGTGGCAATACTCACTCCCTTCAACCTACCGGAATAAGGCACTGAGCAGACAGCGATACCCACTCCCTTCACCCATCTGTAATCATGCATGGAGCAAGAGGCAATGCCTGTTTCCCCTTCACCCATCTGCGATCAGGAGCGGAGCAGATGGCAGTGCCACCCCCTTTACCTGGCCTGTATCAGGTGTGGAGCAGGTAGCAAAGCTCCCTACCCGTTCACGTGACCGAGATCAGGCGTGGAGCAGGAACCAATGCCCGTTTCCCCTTCACCCAGCTGGGATCAGGAGGAGAGCAGATCGCAATGCCTGCCCCCCCTTTACCCAGCCTGTATCAGGCATGAAGCAGGTAGCAAAGCCCTTTCACATAGCCGAGGTTACGCATGGAACAGGTGGCAATGCCCACTCCCTCCTTCACTGGCCAGGATCAGTGATGGAGCAGGAGGGAATGCCTGCCTATCCGCCCTCCCCTTTCTAGAGCCGGTTGTATTTTTTCCCACAACAGGCTTTGTTGCTAGTAAATAAATGTTTAAGTAGTCCATAGTGATGTTAATGGCTGCCAATTGGTTTGAATCACCACTATCTTTGCATGTGCACAGTCTTGCAAAAACCTGCTTGGCAGGCATTCACAGCTCTTCGGCATGATCAGCACCTTTGAACATGGTAAGCTCAACTGTTGAAAAAGCTCATGGTGAAATTTACAGCATCTCTATTCTCGGCTGATTTTTTCCCTCTCCTTCCTGCAGATCTTAAACTGGGCTGGTCCAAAGGGATAAGCCATTAGGTAGGAGCCCAATGGCTCATGGTGCTTAACCTAGGACCTGCAGCCTGGGATCTGCAGACCTGGACCAGCCCACATTTGTTGTCATTTATTTGTTTTTGTAATCTAAAACTTTTTTTATTTGCCGTAAGCCACTTTGGTGGCTTACTCCCACAGAGAAAAGCCAAGCCACATAAATGCTTATAAAGACTGTAGCCAACTACTTACCTATGAGTCAAGCTTTGGATTTGATCATCCCATACCCAACTCAAACACTGAACTGAGCAGCTTTGATGGATAAGTTTGGTTTCACTGTTTTTTGTGCTTGCACATTAGGGAAGAATCAATGTCCTTTCAGGCTGATGGTCAGATCAGATCATGTCATTAAACTTCACAGACGGTACTCAGTTGTCACTGCACATGGCACCACCTTTATAATTTTTACAGTTTTAAAGTAATGTTTAAATTTACACAGAAGTACAGCTCCCTAAAGGCTGTGTAAGAACCCACATGAGCTGGGGATCTGGAGAGTTCAGTATCTATTAACACATAAGCCATCAAGACTCAGGCAGACTCAGTGAGATGGACACTGAACCAGGATACGTGAAGATTTTTTTTAATATGGATATTCATGTTAATGGATGCAGTGGAAGAACAGGAATGTATTTCTGCACATGAACAGAGGTAGCATTTCTATGACACACATTCCAGCTGTTCAGATGCTGTGCTAAGGGCCTGTTGAACATGCAGCTCTTGTGTGATCATGACACATTATCATGACATGAGCCAAAGCGTTGAATGTTTGACTATGAAGTCTTTTGCACTTGGCCTTTACAGAGCATTCATTACTGTTTCGCATCCCATGTTTTTCTGCCTTTTACACTTCCAAGCTAGTCATGTGATGCAGCTCTGGGCTAAGTTAGGTTTTCCCTGGAGTATCTGACTATGGACATACCGCGACTTTTTTTTGCCTCAGATGCTGACTTGCGCTTGGACCGGTGAAAGTAAGTATAAAATGTTTTCTTCTCCCCCCCCCTTTTCCTTTCCTATCACAAGTTGATTGGCCAAAGCAGATTTAACCACACCCACCCTCGTCAGCTCCCCTAACCCTTCTTTTGTCATAGGGCAGCAACTGTTGCATCAAGTAGCAGCTCAGCTGTGCCCTTCGCTTGCCTTCTCTGCTCCCTTCCCTTCTCATTCCCCGTCTGATTTTTTTTTTTACTGCTTCTGAAGGGCAGTATCGTTGCGGTATCAAGCACTTTAAAAAGAGAAATGTGGGCATTTAACAGTCCCTTCTGATGAGTGGTTGAGCTAGTACAAAACAAGCAGAACAATGGCTCTGGCCCTTCCCTTCTCATCTCCTCATCTGATTTTTTTTCCTGCTTCTGAAGGGCAGTATCGTTGAGGCATCAAGCACTTTAAAACAGGATTGTGGGCATTTAACAGTTGTGGAGATGGAAGCTTTCCCCAACATAAACCTAAGAAGATTTTCTTTAAAGCGTTCAGTTGGGACCTGGCTAAATGGAATGGTTCCCACCCCCCCCACGTTTCCGTCCTACAGCCTTCTCTGCATGGAACCAGCTTTCTTTTATTGCTTTTCTCTGGTTGCAGAGAACAGTAAAAAAGGTGAGGGCGGGGGGAGAAGGAAGATCATTCTGTGAATAGTAGGCAGTGAGGGTGAAAGGATTGGTGTTAATCTCAGTGCAGCTGCTCTTGTGCTGTCTTCTAAGTAAAAAGACTCAAACTTTCAACAGTTAGGGTTTGAAATGGCAGCACAGGGAGAGTGGAGATTCTTAGTCTAGTTACCACGCATGCTCAAACTTAAAAAAACCTGATATGTATTCAGTAGCCCACAAAGCTCACAGTAGAACAAGTGAATATAAAATGCAGAAAAGAACATGAGACCAAATCAGGAGCAGAGAGTGTAAAAGGGGGCGGTTCCATGCCGGTGAGAAGGCTATAGGGCTGGCTGCTCAGATCATTCACCTTTAAACGTGAAAGGGCTCTATGTCTGCATAAAACATGATGATCTCACAATAACTACCAGCAATGGAATTTTCTAACACTGGAAGCCAATATATTCATGACCATGTGTATCTTCCTCTGATTCTAGAATTTTTGTGTCAAGCACAAAAATTCAAAAAAAAAAAAAGACATTTAAAATAAAACAACCCACTAATGAAACATGCAGAATGTTCCTAAACCTTAGTGTAAATAATTTGGAATTAACAGTATATCAAATGTAACATTGATCAAGCAGGAATACCTGGGATTGGAGGGCTATAACTGTATATGTTAATATATATGTTTGCATTTCCATGTATGTTCTATAATTTCAGGCTCAATATATCGAATTTTACAAGTTTGTGAACATCATTAATAACATTGCCAGTGATGCATTATACACCATTCATTTTCTTAGTATTTTCTTTAGCTCATTATTCAGTTACAGTTTAAGCTTTTTTATTACTAAGTTTAGTTATATAAAAAATTATCCAAACTCCTTGGTAGACAACTGAGAAACAGGATAAAGAGAAGCACTGCTTATAGGTCTGTAGAGAATGGATTTCATTGCCAAAAGACTAGATGCAGTTCATGTGGTAGTCTTCAGCGTCCACTTAATGCAACTGATGAAGGAAACATTTTCCTACAAAAGCTTATGCCACTATATATTTCTTACATTTCCATCAAAGAGTATTTAGAGATAAATCTCACTGGATTGAAGGGGACTTACAATCAAGGAAGCAGGCACAGAAATGTTTCTGAGGGACAACTTTACATCTATGGCCTGAGTAAGGCTAATCACTGTCCTTCTCCTTATGACCAGGAGAATTCATAAGAAAGGCCACTTACACAGATTTAGCCTTTAAATCACTGCACTTGCCACTCTTTGTTGCAAAAAAGTTTCTAGGCTATATGGTCACACCCAATTCCATTTCAGTTTCAGATCTGAGGTTTCCAAAGGAACTATGTACCATTATTGGTTTTTTTCAAAATGGGCCCTTGCCAGTTTGGATCTAATCCATTTGGGTTTCTTTCATTATAATGGGTTTTGGCCCCATTCTTTGCAATGAGGGCTTCCAGGCTATTTGGGGCAGCTGTTTTTGCACTTAACACCACCAATTGATGTTTTAATTTATCCTATCATGTTTTAATTATATTTATTATATTACTATGATTTGCTCTGAGCCCGCTTGTAGGGAGAGCATAACATAAATTTAATTAAATAAATAAATAAACAAAATTGCACAAAATGCAGTCCTCCCTCCAAACCGTTGATCTACCAAGTTTTCAGTGACATTATACAAACACACAACAACAAACCCTGAAGAAGTGAGTGTCAATGGGTGCAAACTATGGTGGGGAACTAGCTGGCAAAGGGATAGTGGGGCAGTGGTGGCATTAAAAACAGCCCTGCTTTATGTTCACTTTTTTATTTTTCTATGGTGCCAATAAATTATTACCTTTGCATCCTGTTGTTGTCTGGGTATATTTCTGGCTCGTTTGTTTTGTTTTGCACACCCCCTAACAACAGGTATCAGAACATGGGTATAGTGGACCTCAGCAAAATATCTTTAGGAACCACTTGCTGGTAACCTAAACTGAAAGGGGGAAAGCTGATTGTGCCCTAGGAACTCAGCTTAAATTGCTGCTTAGATGGCTGTTCCCCCTCCCCCGAAAAGCACTAGGAATCAAGAGGATGACACACCCTCATCAACCCCTAGCTTGTCATTGGTTTTGAGCTTTGGCTAGTCCTCTGGCACACTGTTTTGGATTATAATGCATTTGATTTCAGAGTCAATGCCATATGTTTAAGATATATGCAACCAAGAAAAGCGTATGAGTCATTTGTCCACTTCCCTGTATTGCTGCAGTACCTGAATAACTCTCCCATGCTCCACCCTCTGTGTCTATGGTATGCTTACGGCTGCTGCTTGCATAACATAAATCTGTACAACTGTGCATGTTGTAATGATGTATCTTGACATTCCCAATTACATTTTGGAGAGCCTTGAGTACAACATTTCCAGCAGTTCTTTCAACTATCCACATAAATTTTGCTTAGTTCCAACAGAGTGCTGTGCATGATTTATTTACTTAGTGGTAGCTCTGGTTACACTGTCAAACCCAAGCTATGAAATTCTGTTGGGTATTTTGGGCAAATTTATAATGTTGAAATAGCTTGTGTCAATATAAAGCAAAGACAAGGTCAAACTTAGAACTGTTTTTGCATTTTCAAGAATAGTGAACCCAAAGATCCAAGGGGCGTGATACGTTCCTTATGTGTTACTGAGTCCCTTGAATGTATTATTGTGCTTCCATGGGGTGTAATCCAACTCAGTGAAATATACTTAATGTTTTAACTATATGACTGCATAGCCAGGTTAGGGACTATGACCTGCTCTGACATTACAAGTCAAAGTCCTAATCTGGGAGGAACTTTGGGGAATATCTATACATTTTTCTCTTCTTGGTACATCATACACTCCTCTGAGGACAACTGTAGTCCTAAACCAAGTTACACCTATATGTGCACATTGATGTTTATGAGCTTAGAAGGGCAAATTTGTCTTTGGAATTGAACTGCAAATCTAGCAATGTTTTAAGATTTCTCTGCCGTGCTGTTTAACCGCAAATCCACATTTCAGTTATGCTTTTTCTTTGTGAAAACTGAACATATGGCACTTTATATTTACACTACTTTGCTTTCTCACATCAAATTGGTCCCATTAAATATATAGCTCAGAATTATGTGTGTATCCATAAATCAGAATCCCTGGACCACCCTCCCTGATTAGCTGGCCAGCAGTTGTTCTGCATGCTTTTATCTGCACACACACACTCCCATCATCATCTGGCTGATTTAGTAAAATGGCTGGCTTCATTTGTGGAGATGGGCACGAACCAGGAAAAAAATGAACCATGTGGTTCATGGTTTGTCAAATTTCACAAACCACATACCACGAACTTTCACGAACCTGCCCCTGGTTCATAAACCGGTTCGTTTGGTTCATGAAAACGTCACATCCGGGTCAGAAAATTGCCACTTACGGGTCAGCAGAAGGTCACTTATGAGTCAGCAGAAGGTCTGCAGGAAGTCCATCACCTGTTGCCTAGGAAACTGATTGATCAGCACCAGGCTGTCTGCAGCGATGAACCAAAAAATGAACCAAACAAACCAGCCTAAAGTTCATGGTGGTTCATCAGAAATGAGATCCGATGAACCGCTGGTTCACAAATGATGAACCGGCCTAGTTTGTCATGAATTTTGGTTCATATTTTGGTTCATGCCCATCTCTACTTATTAGCTCTTCTCTGGAAAGAACAAGAAACGTTTAAGTATGGAGAATAGTATATACACACACACAAACTGTTCTGCTTTGGGCAGAAACAAGATGATCTGAAGGTGGAGATATTAAAGATGGTCCCCCTTGTCATTGCTTGCTTGGCTTTAGATTTACAAGGCTACGAATACAGTTTAAATCAATAATCAGGGCCGGCGCGCCCATGGAGGCCAGGTAGGCCAGCTCTGCTGCACGCTCTTCCACCCCCACACACCCCAGCTGGGCGCAGAAGCTGAGAGCAGCTGCTGGGGCAGCATATGGAGCACAGAGAAGCTTCCGCGCACCGCCCCATCCATCTTGCGCTGCATGATGACGTAATGTCATCACGCAGTCAGCGGTGTGCGTGCGCATAGTGCGCGCGCTCGTGGCCGCAGGTGCCAGAAACTCTGGCGCCAGCCCTGTCAATGATGCACTTGAACTTAGAAAGCACCAATGGAGTAAGGATAGATATTTTTTTAAAAAATGAATGAATTGGACTAGAAAGAAGCAAACGTTTGTATCATTTTGTATCATTCCAAATATACATATACTGGAACTTTTCTAGTACTGAAATAGTCCAAAGCCATAAATAGTTTGCATTTTAAAGCCCAGGTATAGAAGGAATCTTATGCAATAGTTCTGTATAAATTTATCTGAAACATATATGACTACACTGAGTTTAGCCCTTTTCATCACCCAGTCTCCTATGGAAGAAGGAGAATCATAAATCATGTTCAATTTCCTACAGGACAGGAGCTCAGCCCTTAAGAAGGCAACAGACAGTGTACAGGAAAAGCACTATCTTTATTAAAGTAATTATTAGCCACTAAAAGGTGATGCTTATAGTTAAACTGCCAAAATATCAATCAAGTCCTATGTTAAATATGAGAGATCAAAAACAATCCTGTGGCCATACGGCCTCACCACTCATATGGTCTCACCACTAACTTTTGATTTAGTTCTTTATCTTTTCCTAAGTATATATTTTAATTTACTCATGTTTGGTTGTCCTTATATATCTCCTGACCTCTCTTTTCTAATATATTTACGCACTCTTGAATGACATGCTTAAGGAGAGAATATTCCATCTTGATAGCTGTGATTTTGAAATCTATCGTTCAAGCGAAGCAAGAATCACAGCTGTAACGTATAACTACTTTAAGCTATTCTAATGAATCTAAACATACTAGAAACATCTGCCACAGGGGACACACATACACATGCTTCTTATACTGGATGTGCTAACTAAGGGAAAGATATCTGGATCTCCTATAACTTTTTCCAGCATATCCCTCCAGAGAAAAAAAATCTGAAAATGTCCCAATACTGTAACTTGTTCTTTTCAACAGCAAATGTACTATAACTTATGGCATTAAGAAATATGACTGGTCATTTATATGTATACAATTTTTATTTGTTGAACTGTTTTGACCATTGTGATGGAAGGGGGAATGCAAAACAACAGGTGGCTGAATAATAAATGAAGCATACTGTGGAGCTAAAGAAAAAACTGTTCCTGTAATATAGCAAGGTTCTTTTATTTTTATTTTCTTTTGGCATTTGGTCTTTATTAGTATAAGGAAGGTGAAAACAGACAGATGCAGAATCATGCTGACAATTGGAGTTCCCCTTTCTCTTCTTTCCACCCATTTCTTTTCTTTCTAATGGTGTTATCATTTGTATTCTTTTTACTACAAACACAGCTTCTGTTTTTCATTAGTCATTTTGGGTTCTTTGCTTGCTCATAAAATTTAGGCACAGCCACTCTCTGCATTTCTATTTTCAGCTCCTGTAATTGTTACATTTTCAATTATCATACAAATTCAGATTGACTGCTGTGAAAACAGCTGCTTTTCAAGTCTGCCTTTATTTCTACCCATGTGGTCCAATTGCGTGGCATGTCAACTGGCTTAGCCTGTGGAGTATACAGCCCGCTGGTCAAGTTAGTTAAGAAGCCTTCTGTGAGGCAGCTGCATACTATCTTTCACTTTCCAGCACACCCTCTGGTCTAATACAAAGCCAATGGAAGTTATGTGAGTGCAAGACTTGCGTCATCTTATTTATCAGGTCACTGAACATGGAAGCAGCTACCAGCAGAGTGTGCCTTGGGTTGCAGGAAAAGAATGTCTCCAATATTGTGCTGTCCCTTCCAAAGGCAACACCAGCAGAATAAGCTCAGCTGGGGGCCAAAAGTGCAGGGGAGAGACTGCAATAAGTGACTTTAAAATGAGATACGGCAACATTTTTAAACATAGGGAAGTGTGGGACTTATAGAAGACCACAACTAGTACAGAAGGAATCTTTCCCCATCAGGTTGATTTGCTGTTAAACAATTTATGCCTGTAACATTAATTTTTATTATGTTGCTTTGAACTCATGCATGTTTTCATTTTTCATGTGGGTTAATGAGTTCTTTGTGAAAGGTAAGAGGTTAGTGGATCTTTGACCCAGAAAGCCATTCATGAATAGTTTGTTTAGGGTCATTTTAATAATGCATATCAATGTGCATTGCAAATGAATATTTATAAAGTGCTCATTCCTGAGATTTGTACTAGAACAGCAACTTTCATATTTATCTGAATCCAATTTTGGTCATATCTGCTTATGTCTTGAATAGCTTTTGTTCTTTCTGAAGGACATTCAACAATCAACATTTCACTGCAGACAGGGTAATTTTATTCAAAAGATGTGAAAGCAGGTCTGATCCTTTCAACCACAAACTTTTCTTATGCCGTAGATCTCAACTTTTATTTTCCCTTTCTGATTCATATTGCCAGTCATATCACACACTTCAGTGCTATTTTTCTGAGCCTTGGAATGGAGTCACACAACCATTTTCATCCCATTTAGGATGTTCAGAAACAAAGTTTTAGACTGCATTGCCTGGTAGCCGGTACTGAATGGGTTCAGTCCCTTTTTGTTTTGATTCATATTTTACACATCTTACTTGATAGTATTGCTGTAGCACTATGCAATAACCATGGATCCAGAGCCACTGAACAAAGGATGGGATAGACTAGAAGCATACTTTACCCTGGGTTGTACAATAAGGCTCGGAAGCTTCTGTTCATCTCTCTGTCCTCTGAAAAATCTCTGCTTAGTCCATAATGGAAAGAAAAGCCATTTAAGTTTCCATTCCATCATTACAATATATTACTGCAAGGAAAATACAGTAAGAGGCGAGTCTCGCCTTTGAATCAGCAAACATTGCTAAACATCGTCATGCCTTTGGTTTAAACAACACCTTAAAGATAGCAGAAAATGCTAGTTTACTGTGTATCGTAAAGTTATAAAAAGTCTTCTGTAAGCACACTAGGCTAGTTCTACAAACACAATGCAACATTTGAAGAACTTGGTTTTACTGGAATTGGTGCAGGCAGGCAATGGCAGCCTGTTGTCACTCTTCCTGTCTTCGAAAGTTCAGTGCTATCACACTATGACTGCATTTAATCTGACATTACTGACAATTGATCTTAATGAATGATGAACATTGCAATTGTTTCTTATTAAAGAACAGCTGCAGGTACTGATAGAAAGGATGAGAAATGTAACTAAATTTACAGTGCAATCCTAAAAAGAGTTACTCCAGTTGGATCTCATATAGCATCATTAAGAGAAATTCACTTAATTCCCTTTGTCCAAATTCTCCCAGAAATCTATCCATTTCTTTCCCTCCTTTTAGGATTTTAGAATCTATTTCTAATCAAAGGAGTTTTAATCAAAGTGAAATTTGAAGAGAGAAAGGGCAGGAAGGGAGCTTCTGAAAAATTTTTATCCTGTAGTTGCTTCAGATTTCAGTCATCTTAGTTATTTTAAAGTGGCTTATTGGTTGAACACGTTAGAGTCAAAAGGCTGTAAATTTAGTTGTTGCGGTTGTTACCTTTTAACAGGCACGCCAAACTTGAATTGCTATCCTAAACATTTACTTGAAAGTAAAGCTTACTGAAACCAATGGACTTACTTCCTAATAAAATGGTTATTTGGGATATCACAGTTTTATATTTGCCACAGACCAATCAATTTACACTGTCAATTCCTTAGAGAGTTGATCTCATTCTATTCCCCTTCCTTACTACATATATCAAGAACTAAATTACTGTTTGCAATGCATGAATCACAATCACAGCTATATTTTTTCTCCTTCTCTCCCTGCGAGAAAATTCCATTTGCAACTAGGCCATTCTAGGAATGAATAGCAGGCCCTTCCTTTGAATCAGCAAAATAGTTCTGTTGAACCTCATTGGTTGCTCCTCTCTGTTGGAAAGCATACATTTTATTTACTTATTTAAAGATGTATTATCTTGCCTCTTTCTGTTCAAGGCAGCTAACATTAATTAACATTACAATAAAAAATTAAAATATCATGCCACACAAATACAACTTGCAGCAATCTTAATGAGAAAATTAGCGAAAGCCCAGATGAAATACTTTATAGGCCTACTGAAACAGCCCCAGTCAATACATTTAACAAAAAGTTCTCTGCAAACAAGGAAGTTTTACAGGCCCTATGGTAGGAAACAAAGAAGATGCACTATATGCCTCATGTTTTCCATTCTATACAACAGGAATCACTACTACATTTGATCTGACCTCAATTTGACATAGCTACAAAGCTTTCCTAAGGAGTTATTTTACAAATATCCCTTTCTTGGCTTCAGAGATAGAACTTCCACCCTCTTAACAATGACAGCTCCATGCCAAATTCTTGCCTTGAAAACATTATGGGGGTCTCCTTAAGCCAGTTGCAGCTTGATGGCACCTCACACATAGAGGTGGGCACGAACAGCAATATGAACAAAAAAAAAGCCACGAACAACCCAATCAGCTGTTTGCGAGCAGGCTGTTCATGAGGCCCCGTTCCAAATGAACATGTGTTCATTCCAAGCCCTGTTCATGGTGTTCATCAGCCGTTCGTCAAGCCAAACAGTCTGGTGCCCTTCAATCAATTTCCTTGGCAACAGTAGGCATGGACCTTCTGAACTCTGTCTAAACTCCTGTTGCCCTGGAAACCCCAATATAAGCCCAGGGGCACTTTACCCCCGACTGAGGGCCAAGCTACACATGACGAATGACACTTGAACGGCAAGTGGATTGAGTGGAGGGCAAGTGAACAGGGAGAAATACACTTGCCGTTCAAGTGTCATTCGTCATGTGTAGCTTGGCCCTCAGCCACTTGTCAGGGAAAACCCTGACAAGGGCTGATTGCAGCCTGCTGGGGTTTAAAATTCCCTCTCTCTGCTGCTGCACAGTGCAGGAAGAGGGACATTTAAATCCCCCACTCAGCTGAGTGTAGCCTGCTGGGGTGAAAAGCCCTTCTCCCTGCTGCTGCACAGAAGCAGGGAGAGGGACACTTCACCCCTAACTCAGCCGCTTGTCAGGGGTTTCCTGACAAAGTCCTCCCCTCCCTCGAGCCAGCTGAAGGGAGACTTTGAAGGGAAGAAGGTTCTCCACATTGTTTGCAAACAGCATGGGGAACCTTCTTCCCTTCAGAGTCTCCCCTCCCTCCAGCTGGCTGGGAGCAGGGAGACTTTGAAGGGAAGGAGGTTCCCCACACCGTTTGCAAATGGTGTGGGGAACCTTCTTCCCTTCAGAGTCTCCCCTCCCTCCCTCTAGCCGGCTGGGAGCAGGGACACTTTGAAGGGAAGGAGGTTCCCCACACCGTTTGCAAATGGCGTGGGGAACCTTCTTCCCTTCAGAGTCTCCCCTCCCTCCCTCTAGCCGGCTGGGAGCAGGGACACTTTGAAGGGAAGGAGGTTCCCCACACCGTTTGCAAATGGCGTGGGGAACCTTCTTCCCTTCAGAGTCTCCCCTCCCTCCCTCTAGCCGGCTGGGAGCAGGGAGACTTTGAAGGGAAGGAGGTTCCCCACTCTGTTTGCAAACGGCATGGGGAACCTTCTTCCCTTCCTAGTCTCCCCTTCCTCCCTCCAGCTGGCTGGAAGGAGGGAGATTTTGAAGGGAAGGAGGTTCCCCACACCATTTGCATGGTGAACCTTCCCTTCAGAGTCTCCCCTCCCTCCAGCCGGCTGGAAGGAGGGAGACTTTGAAGGGAAGGAGGTTCCCCATGGTGTTTGCAAATGGTGCAGGGAACTTTTTTCCCTTCCACATCTTCCCCCCTCCCTCCAGCCAGCTGGAAGGATGGAGACTTTAAAGGGGTTCCCCACGCTATTTGCAAACAGCATGGGGAACCTTCTTCCCTTCACAGTCTCGCCCCCCCTCTAGCCAGCTGGAAGGAGGGGAGACTCTGAAGGGAAGGTTCGCCATGCAAACAGCGTGGGGAACCTCCTTCCCTTCAAAATCTTCCTTCTTCCAGCTGGTTGGAGGGAGGGAGAGGGAGACTCTGAAGGGAAGAAGGTTCCCCATGCCGTTTGCAAATGGTGTGGGGAACCTCCTTCCCTTCAAAGTCTCCCTCCATTTGCAAATGGCATGGGGAACCTTCTTCCCTTCAGCGTCTCTCCTCCCTCCATCCATCTGGAAGGAGGGAGACTTTGAAGGGAAGGAGATTCCCCACACCGTTTGCAAACTACATGGGGAACCTTCTTTCCTTCAGAGTCTCCCTCCCCCTCCCTCCAGCCAGCTGGAAGGAGGGAGACTTTGAAGGGAAGGAGGTTCCCCACGCCGTTTGCAAATGGCACCGGGAACTTTCTTCCCTTCCAAGTCTCCCCCCTCCCTCCTACGAATAGCCAACCACGAACATGTTCGTGAACAGGGTCATGTTTATGGTTGTTCGTAATTCCCTGTTCTTGGATGGCAATGAACAACAAACGTCATGTTCGGGTTTTTTTTCCTGTTCGTGCCCCTCTCTTCTCTCACACGCACAAATACTCATAGGAGTAATTTTGGCTTCAACAACAACTTAACCCCACCTTTATTCCCTTTGGTAATATTTTTCTAACACTGTAGATGCTTTTCACTTCTTTTTAAAAATATAATAAAGAAACAAAGTAGTTCATTTATTCACATTTGTCTGATTATTAAAAGCCTGTCAATCAATTTTATTACCTATCCCTATTTTGCAAATGGTATTCATTTTAATGGGATGTTATCTATTTAGGAGCTGTAGAGTATTTTTATGCATTATTACTAGGACTGAGGAACGTTTCATTTTATCATTTAATTGCTTAAAATGTGCAACCATCATTCATCATCTCTCTGTGCCTTTTCCTTTAATAAAATGTGATTACATACATTCTTTAAAACACACACACACACAATATAATCCCAGAGGCTTGTATTTTACTTGAACGTAATTATTGATAAGAAAAGTGTAACATGTCCTTTTGATGAAATGTGTTTTAAAAGAAAAGGGTGTGCATATTCGTTCATTAGTAATGATAGAAACTGCCAGGAGCTGTACTTCATATACCTGTGAGTAAATAATGAACTGCCTCAAGGCTAAATAGCCCCTACACAATGTCTTCCACTCTGCAAAATGGCAGTTTATTTATGCTAATGATTCAAGATGTGGCCTGAGTTTTTCTTCTTTGCAGGAGAAAAATAAACTCTCACTATACTGCTGTTAAAAAAAACAAAGGAAAGCTGCAAAAGGGCTACCTGAATTCAGCACAATTCTAAACGTTCTGGACTCCAGTCCAAGGGCATTGTACTGAGCACGACACCGTCACTAAGTTCTCACCTTCTAAAAGCAAAGGCACCATGGCTGAGTTCCCCCTCAAATTCATAGCAGTTTCACAAACTCAGGACAATGCAAGGAACTGCTGTCATGGCAGGGGGACTAAAAAGCCTCCGCACAGAAGCTCTTGCGTGTGCCTTTTTGAATGATCACATTACTTAAGAGTAGATCCATGCAGATATCCAAAAACACATGCAAAGAAGGGAGCAGGATTTCCCCGGCTAGCAGGGTTGCCAACTTCCAAGTGTGGCCTGGAGATCTCCCAGAATTACAAATGATCTCCAGCCAAAAGTTCCCTGGAGAAAATGGCTGCTTTGGAGTGTAGTCAATATGGCATTACACCCCATTGAAGCCCCTCCCTTTCCATAAACCCTGTCTTCCCCAGTCTCTTCCTCCTACATCTCCAGGAATTTCCCAACCCAGAGTTGGCAACTCTACCTGCTGGCCCTACCCATGATATCCACACATTCAGCTGAACATCAGCAGAGTCTGATACAGATACACTTAAAGACATATATGTTCTGCATGTCCTGTTGGAACTCTGCTTTGTACACCATTCTTGATGAAGAGTCAGTAGCATTTTTCAGATGCTACAGTCATGCACACCATAAACCTACAGGAGCACACACTGCTGAAAATCCTCCAGATACATGTGATTGCCATATTGTGTGAACAGAAGCAACATATGTCTTTATCACGCTCATTCAGCCTTGGGATGCACAAACTGGCCCCCGGATTTTTCAGGATTTGTGTTATCGTGTTGGTAGCTCCCTGCCTGCATGTTCATGCCTAAAAAGAACTTACATGTGTACATTTGTATAAGCATAGGGCAGATCCTTAGGGATCTGCAGATGCTCAACTAAACACGTGGTTCCTTAGGAAAAAGCCAACAAGGTTAATCCTGTTCATTTCTGTGCACTGATACTATTTGCACTTTTGAACTCTTGAACAGCAGTAGTTTAATCAGTAAAAACATGGTGATCTGTAAAGGTGAAGGATCATTCTAACAAGATATATTAGTACAGATACCTGTGTACAAAATACATGCGCACCATGTCAGTTAAAAAGAGCATAAGCAGGCTGTCCACTTAAAAAAAGAAATCCATAGAACTGGCCTGTAAGAAATTACAGGCATCATACATCATCTTTCCACTGGATGAAATTCTGAGGAAGTAAGTGATGCCTGGCCTGTTGTGTTTAATTGGACTTTATTATTTAATTTAATTGGACTTTATTATTTAATTGGACTCTTTATAAAAGAGGCTGGATGAATATTTGTCAGAGATGCTTTAGGCTGATCCTGCACTGGGTAGGGGGTTGGACTAGATGGTCTGTATGGCCCCTTCCAACTCTATGAGTCTATTTCCAGACTCTTCTGGATCATTCCCATTATAGCTTATTAAAAGCTACCCATAAATAATTTGAGTTTGTTTCCTTAATAATAAATATTCATTTCTCAATTTGAAAAGAGAACCAATTGCACAGTTCTGTAAATATTTATGCATAAATAACTGGATAATAAGAGCGGGATTTTTTTTTTTAACTGAAGAGTTGAGAACACACATTACTCAGAAGAAGATGGTATACTGTGTAGATAAATTATCCTGGACTCTTCTTTCAATACTCCCCAATATCAAACATAGTAAACTAACATTCCAGATAGAGGAATTATGTTGAACCTTTGTTTCTGCTGTAGATGACAAAATGGAAACATAGACACTTCATTTTCTCTTGTGACCTAACCCAGAATTTCTGCTGTTTCTCCAGAGATGAGAATGATTCCATTTTCTATTACTTTCTGATCAGTCTGAGGCATGGGAGAGTTTCAAACAAGAACATAATAGCTCTTACTGACTTGGCCATTGCACCATTTTTGAATCCCTGTAGGCCAGTTTGCCAATTTGCTTCTTGCTGTTCATCTTGACCACTTTCATTCAGAGATGCAATGCACAGAAATCCCAACAACCATTCAAGAAACACACTACAATTGGGCAAAACAATCTTCCATGCACCAACTGTCCATTTATACAGTACAACAAGTAGTGTCCTTCTAGAATACATTGTCAAATTAAGAATGTTAAAAGAGAACAGAAGCAAATGAAGACACATTTCATCAGTGGGTTTGACGCTAAAGTACTACCATCACCCCACAACAAACTCCATGAAACTGCAGTCTTAGATATTGATTGGGCATTCTCTGTCATTGTAAAAAGCAATTTTGTTTTCACTGAATGAAATAAATACAGCTTTAAACACTACCATATCCTTTTAAGCAATGGATTTTACAACTCTGTTTATATGCTTGAAAGTAAAACCAGCAGAATTGGAAGGGGGAAAAAAGGAACACCAAAGGGGTTTTCAAAAATTTAAAACTCCATCATGCATAAATGGAGCTCATCACAGAAGGTAATTTCCCTGCTGAAAACACTCCATCTTTTGTTTTATGTAAGTTATCAACATGAATATTTTATTCAGAGTGAAAATGTCTTTACCCCTCTGTTTCATACTTTTTGCTTCAGGTCTCATATCAATAGGCTTTCTCCTCACATTTCCACTAGTCAATTACACCTAAGATCTCTTATCAATACCGTTTCGCAAATAATCAATAGTTTGATTTCTCTGGAACCCTAATCTTCTCCAGATTGTAACATGATCTGTGTCAGAGAAGAAACTTTCTGACTTCTTTCCACTCTCCATTCTATGCCATCCTCTTTGTTTGCCCCCAACTTCCCAGCTATTGGGTAGTAGCAGCAGCAGCAGGCTCACTGCCTAGTAAAGTTGCCAGGTCTTTGTACCCTCCTTCTCTTTGTCCCCTTTTGGGGACAAAATCAGCACCAAGCAAAGTGTAGGCACACTCCTGCAGCTGGTTTGATGACATCACTTCTGGAACTGATGACGCATCTGCCAGAAGCAAGCACACTATTCTTGTGCCCAGGGTGCCTGCAAGTGGTAGGCAATTGCTAGACAGCTTGGAACCTCCTGCTGGTCACCAGAGACCAGCAGGCAAGTAGGCAAACCAGAAGGAGGTTTCTCTCCACCTGGGGGCACCTGGGATCCTTACTGCCTAGCAGCATTCTGGGTATAAGGAATCTTTGGAAATGCAGAATAGTAGGATTTCAGTCCAGTGTCTGAGTCCAATTTGTGGATCTGCAAACTGGGCCCTGGGTTGAGGCAGGGTGAGGCCCATGGCAGCTGCCATCTTCTCTGGTAGCCCAACAACTAGTAGGAACTCCAATGGGGCTGCATGAGCATTTCAGGTTTGAAAATGCCTGCTGGTCAATCAGTATTGAGCTGGCTGGGCTTCATGGCAGGACCGTGTGGCAGACCAGAGTCTTCCCACTGGTCTTCCTGCCAAGTACTTATTGGGAACTAGCAAGGCCACAGCATTCTGCCCTGCTCTGGCTTCAGGAAAATTGGAGAAATGGGAGCAAAAGTGGCTGAGAAGCCAGCATTAACAGCGAAGGAGACCAGCTGGAAGACCTGAAGACTGGTGGTGGCACTGCATAGCTACAACGCAAGAAGAGCCAATGAAGAGCCAGCAATCCATGTGGAATCCCATGTCCTGCCATTCTGCGGTCCCCTACTCAGCAGGAGGGCTGAGAGGAGAGGGTGGTCATCAGTTAGCAGATATATTCTCATATCTCTGAGTTAATCATACAGAAAAACCTGGGCAGACTCTGTGCATAATTTAGGCTCACAAGGGTTTTTTGTTCAGTCTTGCTATTTATCCACCTGTGGCAGGTAAGCTCCTGCTCTCAGCTCCAATCCCCTACCCTCAAGTAACTGAAGAGCAGGAGAAAAAATGGCTTGGAAATGGCCTCCACAGTGAGACTGTAGGAATTTCCACATGTTTCTGATCTTTGCCACAGAGATTAGGGGAAATTCCAAGGCCACCCACTGGAAGTGACATCACATCCAACCCAAACTCTACTCTTCCAAGCACTGCACTCAAAATCTGCCAACATTTCCCAAAGCAGTGCTGGCAACCCTACCTTCATTATAGGATTCATTCTTTTCACATGGCCTGCTTGTAGCTCTGCTATGGCATACAGGACGGCCCCTTCCCTACCAGACATGGAATGGCTTGGACGGGGGCCACATTTGCAACCCCATTAGAAGGGAAGGCAGACTGTGCCTTTCCCAGGCATCCAGGGATTGCTGGGGTGGGCAGATCTTAAGGTGTATAAGCTGGCTCCACCCTTCCTTCAGTGTGCAGTTGCCACATTTGCTTGGCCCACCCACCCTCCTTATTGCAGTGCAGGATTAGCCAGTCGCTGTTTATCATGGCCCGGTAGGAATTTTTTCTCTTCTCTCAATTGGCATTCAGGGAGAGGGTTTTTTTGCCTGCCTTGCACTATGGGATGTATTTAGGTAACTGGTTTGGTGGAGCTGTAAATAGCTTGGCCACTGGCAAGTTAGGATGGGTAAATGAGCAGGCCAGTGACCTCTTTGGCACATCCTCATTGGTGAGAAATTGGGGTCTGTCAAGAGCAGCTGGTGGGCTGTACAGTAGCCAGCTGTGAGGGCAACCTGCCGTGTGGCTCCCCTGTACAAGTAAGGCCCTCCTATTGTATGGTGAGGTGCTGCAGTCTTAGAGGGGGAACCATTCACCTGGCCACTGGGTACAGCCATGCTTTTAGTTTGGCTAACCCCTGAGGCAGTGGGTGCTCACTCAGAGAGGTCAAGGCAGAGGTCCAGAGTGACCCCAGGGCTTGACTTGTACCGCTAGTTCACTAGATCACTTGCCGTAGTGACAAGTTATGTTGTAATCAATAAAGTGGCCCAATTTTATGCCAAGCTTTGTGTCTGCCTTTCATTTTTACTGGAGGGGGGGCAATTTAGAAATTACTATTCTAGGAATAGAATATAAAAATGAACTACTGATTTATACAATGCAATCCTAAACAAAGTTACTCCAATCTAAGCCCATTGATTTCAATGGACTTAGATTGGAGTAACACTTTAGGATTGCACTGATATTGCATGCAATACACAAGCTGCCTAAATTTAACTTACACGTTACAGTAAAAAAGCACCAACAAGCAAGAAGTGACAATGTTTTTAAAATCTGTTTGAAAATTCATAAACTGTACACAGATTATGTAAAACAGCTTTTTGCCAGAGTTAATTTCACCCTATTCTATTGCACAAAAATCTGATTCTATCGTACAGAATAGAGTATTTTGTTTGTACCAAGACAAAGAAACATGTACCAGTCATTAGAATTCACTTTTAAAAAAGAAAGAAAGAAATTAAATACAAAGAGGGGAAAATGTTACTGCCATAAACAGCAGCTTTTGATCAGATATGTTATGATTTCTTTCACTGTCTGATTTATATCTGGCATTGTCCTTTAATTATATTGCAATAAATCAATGTTATATCCTAGTGTGTAAAATGATAAAAGTACAGCATAAATAATCATAAATAATATGGCATGCTAGTGAATGGTTCTTAGTTTAAAAAACTAAATTTAGCTTAGCCCTGTTGGCCATTAAATCGTATTTCAGGAAGGTAATATTATATTATGGGGGCCATATTATTTAATTTTCACGACCTGCATGGCATTGTACTTAATAATGAAATAATACATGCAGCAGCTTCAGTGATTTGGTAGGAATATAAACAAGGAAGAAAGGAAATTAGTGCTGGGAAGCATTCTTTTTTAAAAATGGAACATTGTGTATTATGTATGGATTTGCTTGCCATAAATCAACACTTCAAAATTTCATCTTCTCTGCAGCCTTAATACTCTTTGGATCTTTGAAACATTAAGATTCAATGTCACAGATATGCATTATAACAAGTGGAACACTTCAGTGTCTCCAGCAGGCAACTGTTGATTTATTTTTCTTTATGGCAAAATACAAATAGTCTCTTAAGAGGTTTAAAACAGTTGGACTTGAATAAATATAAACACACTGAATAAATTAAAAGACAAAAGCATTTGAATCCTATTTACTTAAAATAATACTACATCTATGTGAATTCCCACTTAGGATTTTAACAATTCTTATTTCCTAGTATACTCCTTCACACCATATTGGAATCAAAATATGTCCCCCAAACAAAATACTATTCCACTATTGCTACCCTAGTTGGAAGTAAGGGGCAGACACAGCTTGGGTACTAAGGGCCACTTTATTAAAGCAACAACATAACAGATAACTGCAGCAACAGGGGGCTAACTAGCGGTACAGGTCAAGCCAGCGTTTACCTCCTCCTTGTACCTGTCTGGGTGAGACCCACTGCCCCAGGTGCAAGCCATCCATGAGGCATGGCTTGGACCCAGCTGGCCAGGCGAATGGTTCCCCCCATAAAGCTCCAAACACCCCAAGCCATAGAGCCTGAGGGAAGGACTTGTCCAGGAGGTCCTGTCAGACAGTCTTCCCTTGCAGCTGGGCCATGGAGCCACAGTCACTCCTGACAGACCCCAATTCCCCACCAATGAGGCTATGCCAAGGGTACTCACCAGCCTGGTCTTATTTCCCCAACTCTAACCTGCCAGTGACCTAATTATGGTATGGCACCACCAAGTCCAATTGCTACAAGCACTGCATGCAGAGCAAGGTAGGCAAAAAAAACCCTTTCACTGCAGCCAATTTGGTGGAAAGGGAAAAAATTCTTACCTGGCCCCTTTGTAAAGGTGACCGGCTAATCCTGCCCTGCTACACGGTGCGGAGGGTAGGCCAAGATCGAGGCATCAACTGAGGGGAGAACGGGCAAAGCATGCTCTAATTTGCATAGCTCCACCAACCATTTAGATGCCTTGGATGGAGGGGACTTCCACTTCTCCTTCCAGGGCAGCAAAATATGGCACCCAGCTGTAACGGCTCTTAGCCGAGGCCAGGATTGTCGCCTTCTTCTCACATTGTAATGCAAACACAAGCACATACAACCTTTTTCCTGCACAAGAATAGCCCAGGTAATGCAGCCATCTCTGGCAATCTTTATCTAGAACCAATGAAAAACTGAAATGGTATCATGGAATGCTTGTTTATGATTCTAGGAGAAAGATTTAACATTAAGATTTTGTTTTGTTAAGCCATACTAGCATTCAAGAAACTTCAGTCAGGCCATCTTCATTCCCACATGTCAGATGTCAGTTTTCTGAATGCCTCTGAGGACAGTCTAAAGGTCCACAGTAAATAAGGATATGCAAGGGCTTCTGCCATTAATGGTAGTCCATCTCACTAAAACATCAATTTTACATTTGTAACAAGGAAGTATTTATCCCAAGGACTAGTAACATGACATTAGAAGGCAAGAAATGCAACAACGCTGTCCTGGGCCACTCGGATAGTAGAGGTCACTGCAGCTCAAGAGAACTGGACTTCCTTTCTGCCCTTGCCATTCATGCCAGAATCTGTGAATGAAGACCCCACAGCACTGTTCATATTGAAGATGGAGCCCAACATCCTCAAAGGACTTAGAACTACCAGGGTTCAGTTGATCCTCTGAGAGTGACCTCTAGGTCCCAGGAAACAGCATCCACCAGAAAAACTAGTTCTCTCAATCAAGTCCATTTTCTTTCTGACGTCTTCAAAGAAGCTAGTAGACAGTGAAACGCTCTGAGTTCCATATATTTCTAAAGCATTTAACTGCTTGAGTTATTGTTGGAAGTGCTCGGGACAAAACTCCTGATGCGTTTTAAATAAGTAGAACTATAAAAGCACAATGGACCACTACTAGTACGACAGCAGCAGGAGCATTCAATGAATTATTGTAATAATATACTTTAACATATATTTAGTGACAACAGTGTAATAAGTGATTAAAAACAGCGATCTCCCTTTGCCAATTTTGCTATACAAACTCCCCTGCATGCTCTAGGCACTTGAACAAAGCTAACAGGATATGCAGATTCAGTTAAATACTTTCTCATCAAATTTCTGAGCTGAATTCAGAGGTTGTTTTCTGCTGGAGGAAGACACTTATCTCCATCCACCTCCTCCCACTTCATCACACTGAGATCCTTGAAAGTCTGCTTCTGGGTAGGGTTCTCAATCTCCAGGGGGTGGCTGGAGAGTTCCCGGAATTACAACTAATCAGCAGAATACAGAGATCAGTCCCCCTGGAGAAAGCGGTTCCTTGGAAAGTGGACTCTATGGCATTATACCCAGCTGAGAACCTCCCCCTTCCCAAACCCCACCCTCTGCAGGATCTACCCCCCCCCCCCCGCCAATCATGAGGAATTTCCCAACCTTGAGATGGCAACTCCAGGACAATAGAAGACTCTCAGGAACAGCATGGAGGTCTGTAATAAGAGGGAACAATCCAACAAAATTCTCCCTTTCTCCTGGGAGAAAATGATCAGCTCCTCCAGTTAATGTTAGTTACAGTCAAAATTGCTATAATTAAGTTATCTAATTTCATTTGGAAGCAATTTCTTACAATCAGGTTGTAGAGAAGGGAAAGAGAACCCCATCTTAATGTATATTTCCATACCAAAGAAAAATATTCACTTTGTCTTAAGTACACATTTTTCCTAAAGTAAATGAGCCCTTTACATAGAACAAAACTTTTTAGTAGCTACAAAAGAAAAACTGACAATTACTATATAAAGTTTCTACATATGATATCAACAGCTGGAGAAAAATCTATGTTTTACTCAGGGCCTTCTAGTCCTTTTAGATGATGTTTTAGATGATGGATGAGATTATTTGAAGTATACATACCTAATTAGTTATTGGTATGACATTTAGAACAAATTCATCTCCTTTATGAAAAAGGCATCTTTCATTCAAGGAAAAGGCTTGGTACACAAAATATTGCCTATTTAAAATTTAACTGTTCCTATAAAAAGACAAAGTAATATCTGAAATCGCCGCTCAAGAAAATATTTCATTTTTAGACTAGGAAGAAAGGAAAACTCAATAAATAATGTGCTGTAAATATTCAGCACATTCAGCACATTCAGTGACCTAAATAACCTAAATTTGTTACCTAAATAAGTTACAATGCTATCTTTCCATTTATTTATTTAAATACCCTTTATGGATTGTATGTGATGCTAATACTGTATGGTGTTTTAGCTTTGGTTATAATGTCCTCAACCTTTTCCTATCATTGTATGAAGACATAATTCACATGAAACTCAGAGGGAATGTTAGTAAAATCCTTGATAAGATCCCTGCAAGAGAGAGATGCAAAGCTTCAGGTGTTATCATTGGTAATGAGACAGGAAGCCTACGTGTCAATTCAGTCCGGGTGAATTGTCTTGAGCTTCGTTATCAGTTGTAATTCCTTTGCAGGATAACTACAACTTTTAGGTCAGCGATTGAATGTCCCTTCAACAAAAAATTGATGAGTATAAGTCTGACATCAGAAACCAAAACATTCAAAAACCAGTGGGGGGACATTTTAACCAGGGCATTCAATTGCAGATCTAAAAGTAGCAGTTATCCTGCAGAGGAATTTTAAAGGGAGATTAGTGAGACTGTTGAATTGCAACTGACAATGAAGCTCGAGACAATGTTTTCACCTGGACTGAATTGAGACCTAGGCTTCCTATCTCATTGCCAATGCTGATTTCTCCACATCCACTACTCCTCTGCATACTCAACCTATCCAATCATACCTGCTATTGTCATTTTACAGCTGTTGTCATTCAGCATCTGTAATCAGTCCACTCTTCAAGATATAAGGACAGATGGACTCACATTCCAGCTATAACTGAAGAAGTGAGCTGTGACTAGACATGGGCACAAACAGAAAAAAACCAAACATGGTGTTCATTGTTCGTTGCCATTCACGAACAATGAACATTGACAAACATGACCTGTTCATGAACATGTTTGTTGTTCATAGGGGCCAGCAGGCTCTCCTCCAGCCATCAAGATCCCTACCACACCACTCCCAGAAACTCTACCTGAACAGGCAGCAGGAAATGTACAAATAATAAATAATAGTTTGGCCCCAGAACCTGGCAGCAGCCCTGGAACCTGAAGGGGTAGATCCCTACCTCACCACTTCCAGAAACCTTACCAGAGCAGGCAGCAGGAAAGGTACCAGAAATAAATAATAGCTTGGCCTAGAGCCTGGCAGCAGCCTTGGAACTTGAAGAAGTAGATCCCTATCCCACCACACACAAAGAAAATTCAAGCTCCAATGCACTCTCCCTCTCTCTCAAAATGCCATCAGCAACTGTCTCTCCCTCACTGTTTGCAAAAGCTGAGCTGGGAGCTCCTCTCCCCCCTGCTCTTTGCTTCCTTGTAACAAATTTGGAGCTCCACACTTGAAAGGAAGACCTGCCTAGCAAGCTAAATTGGGCTTAGATTGGGGTTTCCAGGGCAACAGCAGGAGTTCAGACAGAGTTCAGGCAGTCCCTGCCTCTGGTTGCCAAGGGAATGTATTGCAGGTGCCAGATTGTCTGGCTTGGTGAACAGCAACGAACAGCAACAAACAAGGCTTGCAATGACCACCTGTTTGTTTAGAATGGGGCCTCACGAACAGCTTGTTCGCGAACAGCTGATTGGGCTGTTCGTAGCTTTTTTTTAAAGTTCGTATTGGTGTTCGTGCCCATCTCTAGCTGTGACTCACAAAATCTCATGCCCTACTACAAAATTTGTTACATGTTAACTGAAAGGTATAAAACACAGGTGCTGATGTTTCACTGTATACATTCAGTATCTAACTGACTGCATAAAAGGCTTATTGCTGAATTAACCTTTTCTCATTTCATGATTTCCAAGTTTATGCCTTGAGTTGGTTTCTCTGACTAGTAGTGAAGTGGAGAAATCTACAATTGTGTAAGGATGTTGATTTAATTCCCCATTCACATCACATAGTGATTAGAGAGTTGGATTAAGATTTGAGAGGCCCAGGTTCAGATCCCTACTCTGCCACGGAAGCTTGCTTTGGCCAGTCACACTTTCTCTGTCTAACCTACCTCACAAGGTTGTTGTAAGGATAAAATGGAAGAGAGTGATGTAAGCCGCTTTGAGTCTCCCCTGGGGAGACAGGCAGAATATAAGTAAACTAAATAAATTCATTAAAAACAGTAATGCAAGGATACTAGTCACAATAAAATAAAAAGTGTGATATAATTTTTTTAAAATAAAGAATAAATAAAATACAGACACAAGAACATTCCTACCGCAGCTGCTTATACAATTCTGCCTTAATTGTGCATGTTGCTTCTTTGGATCAGGACTTCTGCCCCATGAAAACCAACAAGGCTACATTGCTGATTACTTTGTCAAAGAAAAGACCATTAAGCAACTGAAATAAATCAGCAGCAGGTTTGGTTCTGAGCCAGCAGTATCCAATATTCTTCACAAAATCCTACACAGTTGGTAAAGATTTCTGAAAACCCTGTAGGATTACTCTGTCATCTCTTTTCAGTTTAACAACAACTATTGCACCTGATAAGACAAGATGAGATACCACCTACAGAACATGCCTGAGGAAACGATACTTGTTAAATGCATGCAGAGGAAAGAACAAGTGTATAGTCTGGGAATTTATCATAATGGGCAAATTATCTATATTGTAAGAATTATTATTTTTAGTGAACATCTTGACCAAATCTAGGGCAGTGGGGGGAAAAAATTCAAAGAAAGATTAATGTACTCCAGTTGTCTGAACCATTGATCATGAGGCAGTTTCAAATTTCTGGAGAAGACTCCAAGCATGGCAATTGCCGACATGCCCCAGGCTGTATGCAGCAAATTTTATGAACACACTAGGCCTGATGAGGAGCAGGTGCTCAAACTTTTACTGAACAGCATGGTATCTGGCAAATGGTAAACAGCAGAACCAAAGGGCACTTTCAAAAGTATGCATGGCTGCAGAACCCACAGTAAAATGAAGATAGTTTTCACTTTTTGCCACCAAACCCTAACCAAGTCATATTTGCAAGGTACCATATAAACCACTCTGTGCTATTTTGCATGTTGGTGGATGTACAAAGGCAAGGATTTGCATTCCCAAACCATCACCACCATTTCTCATCTGCCTTTACATTGGTCACACAAACCAGATTAATGTATATACAAGCGGTAAAACGTGCACTCCTGTGTTTTGGTTCAAATCTAGAAAGCAAATGCAAGCAACTGAAGGAAAGCAAAAGACAAAAAAACTCAGAGCTAGAAGCACAAACCCAGAAATCACAACGTTTGACAGAAGGTGCATAAATATTTAATACTGGATTTATTTATTTACTTTATTTATACCCCATCTTTTACCCCCAAAGCAGCTTACATCATTTTCTTATCCTCCATTTTCTCTTCACCTTGTAATATAGGTTAAGCTGAAAGTTTGTGATTGCCAAAGGCCAAAAAGAAAGCTTCCGTGGCAGAGTGGTTATTCAAATCTAGGAGCTAAGCTACAAGTGACGCCCGACACAGGTTGGACACTGGTCAGCTTCCCTCAAGTTTTGATGGGAAATGTAGGCATCCTGGTCTTGCAGCTGTAATGGAGAGCCGAGCTGTAAAACCAGGATGCCTACATTTCCCATCAAAACTTGAGGGAAGCTGACAAGTGTCCAACCTGTGTAAGGCGTCACTTGTAGCTTGGCTCTGAGTCTCCCAAATCCTAGTCCAATATTCTAGCTGCTATACCACCTGATTACAAAACCCATTATTAAATTAATGATAAGAAATACTTCTGAAAATTATACATTGCATTTCTAGATATCATTAATTCAACTGGTTCGTTTGGTTCGTATTAAAGGGAAAGTTTAAATGGTCATAGAAACTTTTCCTGACACTTGCAAGCAGCAGGTCCCTTTAAATTATCAGCTGGTAGGCAGCAGGGGAGGTCTCCCGCCTCACCGCCTGCCAGCTGATAGTTTAAAGGGACCTGCCACTTACAAGTGGAAGGGCCCTTTAAACGGCCCAAACCTCAGCCCCCAGCCCCAACCCCCAGTCCCAGTCCCACACTTACCTTGCCTAGCCGCCCTGCAGGCCCGTGGCCTCCTCCGCCTCCTCCCACAAGGGGTGGGAAGGTCATTTTTGGCCTCTTCCACTGCTGCATGGGCCTGCAGGGCAGTGAAGGAGGCCGAAAATGGGCTTCCCACCCCTCAAATGGCCACCATGGTGGCCATTTGAGGGGCAGGGAGGCCCTTTTTGGCCTCCTCTGCCACCTTGCTTGCCCACGCGGCAGTGGAAGAAGCCAAAAATGAGCTTCCCGCCCCTCAAATGGCCACAGTGGTCGCCATTTGAGGGGCAGGAAGGCCAAAAACAGTCTCTTCTGCCACTCTGCAGGCCCACGTGGTGGCAAAGGAGGCCAAAAACGGGCTTCCCACCCCTCAAATGGCCACCACAGCAGCCATTTGAGAGGCAGGAAGGCTGTTTTTGGCCTCTGCCACTCTGCGGGCCCACAGCGGGCCCACGGCGGCCATTTGAGGGGTGGGATGGCCATTTTCAGCCTCCGCCACTCTGTGGGCCCATGCAGCAGCAGAAGAGGCCAAAAACGGCCTTCCCGCCCCTCTCGGGAGGAGGGGAAGAAGGCTGTGGGCCCGCAGAGCAGCTGGGCAAGGTAACTGTGGGGCTGGGGCTGGCTGGGGGCTGTGGTTTGGGCCATTTAAAGGGCCCTGCCGCTTGCAAGCAACAGGTGCCTTTAAACTATCAGCTGGCACGCAGTGGGGGGGGGATTCCCCCCGCCTGCTGCCTGATAGTTTAAAGGGACCTGCCCCTTGCAAGGCAAGAAAAGGCCCTTTAAACTGTCAAATGCCCCTTTCCCTGCTGCTGCTAAGTGGCCAGAAAGGGGCGTTTAAACCCCACGAACCACGAACTGGTTCATGAACTTGCCCCAGTTCGTGCCAGTTTGTGGTTCTTGGCTCATGAAAACCCACAAACCATGAACTTCATGGTTCGGTTTTTTTGTGGTTTGTGCCCATCTCTACTCTTAACCACTATAGTAAACTGGCTCTCAATCTGGCATTCCCTGTACTTCCTGGAGAAGATAAAATAGTAATGTGACAAGCAAGTTAGGCTCAAATTAACTGAAAACATTAATGCCTAAAAGTACTGCGTTCCGGTTTGGGATCTATGGAGGTCTGAAGCAGCTCCAGTTGCGGAGCTGACCGGACTGCCGTTTTAAGCGGCCGGCGGGGTGAAAATAGCCCGCGGCCGACTGCTCTCAGGCGGAGAGCAGGCAAAGAATGCTCGAGACCCTAGGGCGCGTTGATCTCGGACGAGGGGGGGCTCTGCGCAACGGGCCCCCTCCCGATCCTGGAGGTCCCACCCTGCGACGGGTCGGCTAAAATCTCTGCGGCAGTTTTGGGGCCAATTCGGCTGGCATAAGACCTACATACCCAAGCTTCGATTGGGAGAAGTGGAGAGGAGAACTTAAAATCGAAACAGCGATTACAACCCGAGAAAAGTGAAGGGAAGGTAAAGATCACTATCTTCCGATACGGGACAGATTGATAAAAAGAGAGAGGAAAAAAAGTAGATTTTTAAACTGCAACAGACTAGTGAAAAGGAGGGTAAGACTCGGCAGGAGTTGTATTTGAAAAGAGACTAAGTTTAAAGAAGTTATTAAAGAAACTGGACTATTGTTTTGAATACCTGTGGTTTTGGAGCTGTGAGAAAAAGACACCATCGCGAGATCTGCTGTGGGAAGACGGGGGACAGGAAGTGCGTAACAACAATAGAGTGGCTGGAGAGAAGCGGCCCTTGCTGGAGGGTAGGAAGAAGGGAATCGCCATCTTTGAGAGGGGAAGGGTCGCGGCCTCAGCGGAAAAGGAAGTAGGCCATTTTGGATTACAAAATCATAGAGAGACCATAGAGAAAAGACGCCCGACATTTTGGACCTTTTAAAATTAATTTACGCAAGAAGACTGGGACATTTAAAATAAAAAAGGTACCAAATTCAACGCCACGGAGTTAAGGAAGAGAGCGGACTCGTGGGAGCGAGCTAAAGCAAGCCCCACGATGTCGAAAAAAGAGTGGCAATCGGCAATAGAAAACCTGGACAAAAAACTTTTAGAGGTGATTAAGGAATTTAAAGACATGAAATTGGAGCTGATTAAAGAGCTTAAACAGACAGTAAAATCGGAGCTGTCAGAAGTAAAATCGGAGCTGTCAGAGGTGAAGAAAGGTATGGAAACAATACAAAACGAACTACAAGGGACGCAGCAGAGAGTTAAAACAGTAGAAGGAGCGATGGAGAACTTAGCAGACACGCAACAAACGGAGATGAGATTGATGAGGGGAAGGATGGCGATTGCGGAAAGTAAACACATGGAAAAGCAGCTCAGATTTCGCGGCTTGCCGGAGATAGAAGGAAAGACAGCGCAAGAACAGATGACTGAGGTGTTAGCTGAATACCTGGGGAAGGAGGAGGAGGAAGTTGTGGCTATCCTTGATGTGGCATATCGCGTGAATTCGAGAATCGCAACCCAGAGGAAAGTACCAAGAGATGTGATTGTGCAATTTACAACACGAAACATGAAAGAGAAGATTGTGACTAAACAGTTTCAAGATCCATTGGAGATTGATGGCAAGACAATTATCATAATGAAGGAATTACCCAGATCAGTGTTGCTAGATCGGAAAAAATACAAAACGCTAATCCAGATGTTGAAGGACATGAAAATCAGGTACAGATGGGAGCTTCCAGAAGGTGTGTCCTTTGAATTTGGAGGTGTCAAAAAGCGCATTAGATCTGAGCGAGAGATGGAGCGATTTATAAGGGACAATGAAAAAGACTTACCAACAAGATTATGAGTATGGAGTGTAAAGTATTATCTTGGAATGTAAATGGACTAAACTCACCGAATAAGAGGAAAAATATCTTCCACTGGCTATTAAAACAAAAATGTGACATTGTTTGTTTGCAAGAGACTCATATTCGAAAGCAGGATGTAAAATATTTAAAATTGGGAAAATTGGGCAAGGAATTTGTAGTGGCCTCAAGCAAGAAAAAAAGAGGAGTGGTGTTGTATGTAAAAGAGGAGCTACAGCCAAAATTTGTAATGAAAGATGCGGAAGCCAGATTTGTAGCAGTGGAATATATTTGGAACCTAAAGAGAGTGTTGGTAGTCGGAATCTATGCACCTAATGGTGCAAAAGAGAGCTTCTTTGAGGATTTGAAGAAGCATTTAGATGATCTCTCATATGATCAGATAATTCTTGCTGGAGACTTCAATGGAGTGACAGATTTGGAATTGGATAAAAAGACAATAACGGCACAAAAGAAAAGAGGATTATTACCAAAGCTCTTTTTTGAGTTGATTCAACAAGAGACTCTCGAAGATGTATGGAGGAGAGAATATCCCAAAAGCAGACAGTTTACTTTTTATTCTGCAAGGCACTCTACATTATCGAGAATTGACATGATCTGGGCCTCAAAAGACTTAGCGTTATGGACTAAGGAGGTAGAAATAATGCCGATGATAGGCTCAGACCACAACCCAATTATGTGGAAATTAGGGAAAAGGAGAAAAAGGAAAGCATGGAGAATAAATGAGGACTTGCTACAAGAAGACGAGAACATGGAGATATTGAGAAGAGAGACAAAGTTCTTCATACAGTATAATGTGAACAAAGAGGTACCAACTGACAAAGTTTGGGATGCTTATAAGGCGGTTATAAGGGGCATACTAATGGACTTAAATGGCAGAGCAAGAAAGAAAAAAGAGGAAAAAAGACAAGAGATTGAGGAGAAAATAAAAGCCAAAGAAATACAGCTAAAAAAGAGACCAGGGAAAAAGAAACTATTTCAGGAAATTAAAATACTTCAAGAACAGCTGACAGCAATGAGTAACAAAGAATTGGAGTGGAACCTTAAAAGACTGAATCAGAAAGCATTTGAAGGTGCAAATAAACCTGGGAAATACCTGGCATGGCAACTGAAGAAGAGAAAGGAAAAGAAAATAATAAACAAAATCTGTGAAGACAACAAAACGTATTTGGAACAGACTACCATTAGTAGAGCCTTTTATAAATTCTACGCTAAGCTGTACAATAAGAAAGAAGTAAAGAAAGAATCAATAGCGTTATACTTGGAGAAAATGAAACTTCCAGAAATCTCGGAAGCTTGGAGAAATAAACTGAACGGTGAAGTAACAGATGAGGAAATAAGTAAGGCAATACAATCTGCAAATCTAGGAAAGGCGCCAGGGCCAGATGGACTTACGGCTAAATTTTATAAGACAATGGCCAATGAACTGGCACCATTCCTAAAAGAGGTGATCAATGGAGTTTTAAGGGATCAAAGGATTCCAGATACCTGGAGTGAAGCGAACATATCATTGATCCCAAAAGAGGGCCAAGACTTGACTAATGTGAAAAATTACAGACCGATATCGTTACTTAACAATGACTATAAAATCTTTGCGAAGATACTGGCGGAGAGATTGAAGGGGTGGCTCTCGGAAATCATAGAGGAGGAACAAGCAGGTTTTTTGCCAGATAGACAAATCAGAGACAATTTAAGGACAGTGATTAATGCTATTGAATATTATGATAAGCGTTGTGACAAAGAGGTTGGTTTCTTCTTTGTTGATGCTGAAAAGGCGTTTGACAATTTAAATTGGGATTTTATGTTTGCCACTATGGAAAAGCTACAACTGGGAGAAAGATTCATCAGAGCAATCAAGGAAATTTACAGAGACCAGACTGCAGCAATTGTGGTGAATGATGAATTGACTAAGAAATTGACTATTAGTAAAGGAACAAGACAAGGTTGCCCGTTGTCTCCACTGTTGTTCATTTTAGTATTGGAGATCCTGATGATACAAATACGACAAGACGAGGAAATTCGAGGAATAAAAATTAAGGACTATTCATACAAGGTCAGAGCATTTGCGGATGATATAATGTTAATCGTTGAGGACCCACTGGAGAACATGCCAAAAGTGATTGATAAGATTAAGGAGTTTGGAGACTTGGCCGGTTTCTATATTAATAAAAAGAAGTCAAAGATATTATGTAAAAACATGACTAAGCAGAAACAACAATTGTTAACGGAAATAACGGACTGTGAAGTAACAAGCAAGGTGAAATATTTGGGAATTGAATTGACTGCAAAGAATATAGACTTATTTAAAAACAATTATGAAAAACTATGGATTCAGATAGAGAGAGACTTGATTAAATGGAATAGACTGAATCTGTCATGGTTGGGTAGGATTGCAGCAGTTAAGATGAATGTGTTACCAAGAGTTATGTTTTTGCTACAGACAATACCAATCACCAGAGACTCTAAACAATTTGAAAAATGGCAGAGGAAATTATCAGATTTTGTATGGGCAGGCAAGAAGCCTCGAGTGAAAATGAAAGTTTTACAAGATGCAAAGGAAAGAGGCGGAATGCAACTGCCCAACCTGAGACTCTATCACGATGCAATCTGCCTAGTGTGGCTGAAAGAGTGGATGACATTAAAGAACAAGAAATTACTAGCCCTAGAGGGATACAAAAAAATATTTGGATGGCACGCATATCTATGGCACGATAAAGTAAAGGTCAACTCGATGTTCCTGCATCATTATATACGGAGAAGTCTATATACAATCTGGAAGAAGTACAGAATTTATTTACAAGAAGGAACTCCTTTGTGGGTAGTTCCATATGAGGTGATAGACCCGAGAGTTGTTGATAATGAACAACAATGTTTAACTTATAAAGAAATAACTAGAATTGAACTATCTAAACTCAGAATAAAGACGCAAGAGGAACTATCACCTCATTATGACTGGTTCCAGTATAGACAGATCAGAGACTTATATAATTCGGACTCTGCAAAGGGAGGTATACGAATAGAGAATTCGGAACTAGAGCAGACCCTTCTTAAAGAGGACAAGAAAAGAATATCCAAGGTATACCAAGTACTGTTGAAATGGTATACTGAGGATGAGACAGTTAAAACACAAATGGTGAAATGGGCTATAAATTTTAACAAAGAAATAACAATGGAGGCATGGGAATACTTGTGGAAGACTACAATGAAGACAACGACATGTACTAGCATTAAAGAGAACATTTACAAAATGATTTATCGTTGGTACATGACACCAAAGAAGATTGCGCTAGGGAATTTGAACACTTCTAATAAGTGCTGGAAATGCAGGAAGCATGAGGGCTCCCTCTACCATATGTGGTGGTCGTGTGAGGTAGCTAGGCAGTACTGGGCGGAAATAATAAGGGAAATGAGTGAAATTTTACAATTTCAAATTAATAAGAACCCAGAACTCCTGCTACTAAACTTGGGAATGGAGGGAATTCCAGCCCATCATCGGACATTGATATTTTATATGACGGCAGCGGCTAGACTTTTGTACGCGCAAAAATGGAAAGTACAAGAAGTACCAACCACTGAAGATTGGATTTACAAATTGCTGTATATGGCTGAAATGGACAAGATGACAAGAAAACTGAGAAATCTGGACTCAGGGCAGTTTAACACAGATTAGGAGAAGCTGAAACAATATTTGGAGAAGAAATGGGAGGTGGGAGGAAAACTGTGGCAGTTTGAGAACTACTGATGTATAACAAAGTGCAGAGGAGGGTGACTTTACCGGGGGGGAGAAGAGATAAAAGTGAATTTATAAGCAGTTAGATTAATAGATGGATATATATATAGATATATGAAGGTTAACAAATAGAACATTGATAGAAAATAATTAATTATAAGGTTTAAATATAAGGATTGAGTAACCAATAATATTTTCTTTCTTTGGTATGATCTGTATAATGCCAAACTGAATGTCTAAGGTTAAAGATGAGTCAAATTGATTGACTATATGATGAGAGTTATATTGAATTATACTGAAGAACTATTATAAGAAGACAACAATATATGGAGTATAAGTTAAATTGTTTGACTTAAATGAATGTATGATTTATATGGTTTATAGAAATATCTGAATTATAGAAATTGGGATAAATTGTTTATCCAAGATGGAAACAAGGACTTACAGTTTAGGCATAGAATATTAAAAATAGTTAAGGATGTACTGCTTAGAATAAAGGAGAATATATATTTGTTTTAGATAGAGAAATTAAATTGAAGTAAGGGAAAAGGGACAAGGGGTTGGAAAGCTGTTGGAAGTCAATAAAAGGGGGGGAAAGGGAGGGGGTTAGAAATGAAAAAATGGGGATAATTGAATGTAATGTAAAAAATAATGGATTCTAACCCAATAAAAAAATTTTCAAAAAAAAAAAATGCCTAAAAGTACTGCATATTATTTCGTTTAAGTATTATTTCCAATTGGCTGTCCATCATTCCTAAGTCCCAACAAAAAAAGTCTTTGGTTTCAACTGGATTTTAATCTCCAATATCTTCTGAATCGATAGTTGTATCTGAAACTGGAAACTCTTTGTTTTCTTACATGTCCACCACATATGATAAAACATCCCTTCTTATTTAGCACATTTCCAAAATAAATTTGAGGTATCCTTGTACATTCTAGCCAGTTTTTCAGGAGTTATATACCAATAATACATCATCTTATAAAAATTCTCTTTAATATTAGAGCTTAATGTAAATTTAAACCCCTTTGTCCACATATCTTCCCATTGCTCCATTGATATGTCATCATGTCCACATTTTTGCCCATTTAATCATACATTCATTTACTTGCTCTTCTTCTGTCTAAAACATCAACAAAAATTTGTACTTTTTAGAAATAACATGTTCATCATTTGTACGAGAGCAATTTCAAATTCATTTTTAGATTGCTCAAAGTATTATTTCTCTTGTCTAACTTAAATTTCTCCCAGATTTAAGTAATATGATGCTTCTGAATAACTTAAGTAGGTTACTGGAACTTTAAACAAAACTACAATATTCTGAAGAACTGAAAAGTGGAAGATAATGTTATTGAAATCATAGCAACCATTTTATAAACCAATATCTTTTCTTCCTGCTTATCTTTGTTTGGAAATTGCAACAAAAATGCACAGCAAATAGTTTAATGTAAGCTAATACAACAATGAGCAAAGCTTTATGGCTCTGTGCCTGTGAATTGTTGTGTGGATTGGCTAGAGAACAAAATAGCTCTTCAGTGCAAATAGCAGCTTTACTGTGAGGCTAAAAAAAACAAAAAACCCAGACCCATGCTTTCCCAGTGATCTTCCTTGCTGCATAAAGCCCCAGCTCAGTCTTGGCTATGGGATTTCTTAGTACTCCAAATGCCATACACTAGATTGTGCGGCGTCAGGTCTCTAGCTGACTTTACAGTTAGAAAGAATTAAAAAACCCGTCGGTTATGCCAATGCCATATCGGCATAGTAAGTGGATCCAGAAAACTCTGCAGGTAACAAAGTAAGGGGTACCATATGCCCTTCCTCCAGGAAGTGTTGTCCACTAGCAGTCCAGTGACTGAAGAGAGGGAGAAAATGCTACTGGTGACATTGTGACATGTGGAAAATCTGTCTATTTCCAGCAATCCCTACAGAGGCATGGCATCACTTATGGATTTGCCCAGAAGTGATGTCATGCCATCGCTAAAACTACCCCCCCCCCTTCGATCTGCTGGTCACCAGGCCAGGCCTGGCCAGATCTGGCAACCCTATTATAAATGCATGGGGAGGAAAAAGGAGATTGTACCACTGAGAAGCTAAGAAATCTATAGGCACTGCATTTGGCAATAGAAAATGAAGTAAAATATAATTGTTCAAGAAAGACTTTTTATGAAGAGAACATGGTTGTAGCAAAATGGTGTTCTTCAGGAAAGTGCTTTTATAAAGAAAATAGAGCTGTAGTTTATTGCACTGTTTGTTGCATATATTTTCTTGTTTTTACTGCTCTAATTTTGTAATCCAATTTTTGCATTGTTTATGTGATGTCATTTCATATTTGGTTTTATTGCATTGTTTTAATTTTTTCAGTGTTTAATGTATATCTTATGCTGTTTTGTTGCACTGTTTTTAAACGTTGTAATCAACCATGAGCCTCAGTGAGAAAAGTGAACCATAAAGTAAGTAAACTTGAAGCAAGATGTGCTATAGGTTACTGCCAGCCAGTCTCTTAAAAGCAAACAGTATGGAAGAATGAGAGTGAAGAACTACCTTTTATACTGAGATTTCTTTATGCACAAACAAGGCATCCCAAAGTCTGAAGCTCAAACCATAACAAATTCTAGAGGGAAATTGTTAGCTAGCTGCAACCAAAACAACAAAGAGCCCATTTTTAATGAAGCGGGCTCTGCCTCACAACAGTTCATGCTACAATAAATGTGTTCAGGGGTCATTTCGTAGGAAAAGAGCTGGAGGAACTCATTAGCACAACTCATTAGCATATGCCATGCCCCTTGACAGTACCAGAAGTGTGTCATTAGTAGAGATGGGCACGAACCGCATTACGAACCTCAAAAACCCACAAAAATGGCGATTGTGCGATCGTGATCCAGCGGATCGTGATCGGCCACGGCCAACAAACCAGTGGTCAGGAGAGGCCTGGTTCGGGGCGTTTGGGTGCGGTTCGGGAAGCCAGACACTCAGGCGCCAGCAATCTATTCCCCTGGCAACGGAGCCAGGGGAATGCCTGAGCTCTGTTGGCCCTCCTTCTGTCGCCCTGGAAACCCGAATGGAAGCCCAGCTTTCCTTGATCAGCAGGGCTTCCTTCCAACCACAGAGCTGCAAAGCAGTTACAAGTTGGGAGAAGACACCCAGGGGAGGGAGGGGGGAGGGGGTGTTCTGTAGCCATGGGCACTCTAATCTCATCCCTGCAAACCTTGATAGGCAGTTATGACTGCCAAACACAGACCTCCTGTGTTGCTGAATGGGACCCATGCTTATAAATAGCCATGGTCTCCCAGGCTGGGTTTCACTTTCTGCGAACAGTGGAGTGGGACAGAGCTCTTGCTTGCCACTTTGGCCTCCATGAACCATGATCCAGTTCATTTCAGCAATGGGAGATGTTCGCTGCGTTTCGGGAATTCGGGATCGTGGTCTGCACCGAACCATGATCCGCTAGTTCATTATTATTTTTTTGGTTCGTACCCATGTCTAGTCATTAGCATTACTAATTTGCATATGCCACACCCCCTTACATCACCTATCCTGGCTATATTGAACCCAATCCTGGCCATTCAGGGCCGAAATTGGGCCCCAAATGGCCAAAGGGGGGCTGAAAATGGCCAAAAAAGAGCCCAAAATGGTCAGGATCGGGCCGCTTCTGAGTGGGAGAGTGATCCAGCACCCATCAGAGGCCCTATCCACGCCATTTTGGCCCCAATCCAGGCCGAAATGGGCCCAAAATGGCCGAGAGTCTGGTGGGCAGGGCCACCTGACATGTGACCTGTTTGGGGAACTGCCAGAACTGCATTCCTGCATGTTCCCCCTCAAAATGAGCCCTGGATGTGTTCATTTTTAAGGTGTCATGTTAGAGTTTGTTGTTTTGGAATTCAGCTGAAGCTACTGTATATTTGCTGCGGTTTCAAATATAGAAACAAAGCCACCTTTTCACTCTTACCAAGCTGCCCTTGTTTATACTGTATTCCCAAGAATTATCCTAGTCCATAGCTACATCATAACAGCGTCTTTTTAAAGCAGCGGATCAATTCAAGTTTATTAGAGAAAAATAAAGAAAGGTCTCTGCCATGGTGCTAAAAACAAAAACACTTCCAGCATGCTGCCTCTACACTCATGCAGAGTTCAGTATACTTATCAATTAGGCTATCTCTGCAGTTCACTACATGCCTTTTTTTCCTTTTTTAAATCTCACAGAATAGCCCTTTTGGCTCTTGGAAGACTCAAGCTTTTAATCTTTCGTAGGGTTTTCAGTGCCTAAGGCTAAAATTGTCAGACTACTTACCCCCATCATGGTTCTTCTGTGGTTTGAGATATAGTATTAATCTCTGGCAAAAAAGAATCCTGGGGAATCTACCCCACTTCCTTGGCTATTTGAAAGTTTCAAAGAAATTAATGTGCACTCTGTAATGAAATTTGTATTTCATTAATACTATTAAAGGTAAAGGTAGCCCCCTGTGCAAGTAAGTCATTATTACTGACCCATGGGTTACCATTTCCAAATACATTGTTAGATTCCCCCTAAACTATCTATACATATTATGCAATGAATAATGTCTGTATATGCAATCATAAGAGAAATGTGCTTTCATTTTAGCAGTGCAATAATCTATATTGTGAATATGGTTCCCTATAAATGACTTCTTGTCATCTCTTTCTATTTGATCAGGTAAAATGGAGAAAGCAGAACAAAAAGCAATAGCAAATATTCTATAGTTAGAGGTTACTTTGTAAAATATGTATTCCAACTGCAATGTTTTTGATGGTTGCTTCCTTCAAAGAAGGATTTTTTTAAATACATGGACACCTGTCTTAGTCCCCTGGGGTAAAACCTGGAATTTCAATGCTTCTTTTAGAAAATTATAATGCCTGCCTTTCACAGCATTAACCAGAGAGAGTTCTTTTTAAAAAAAAAACACTTATGACTTAACAAAATGCATTAGTGGTGAGAACTGACAAGAAATTTGTTCTTCTGGAAGCTAGAAGAAGCTGTAAAATTTCTATTGCTTTCTATTATAAAATATTTTCTCCGTTCACATTGGTCTATAGCCAAGTAGCTTCTCATCGCTTAACAGGTACGTTGACAAGATTGAGCTTAAATCACATCTTTGTCTACATATATTACCACAAAAAGAACCTCTTATGCATTAAAGTGACAAAGAGAGACTGATTTAAACTCCCAAAGCAGGAGAATGCAGCTAAAGACACTGCACAGAATAACTCTACCTTTCAACAGGATGTTCAGAAGAATCTAAAATCATCAAGTGGAGAAAGTGTACCTTTTAAACTCCATTGCACAGCTCTTTTGTTTTTTACTCCATTGGTAAAATGGAACACGTAAACCATTTATTATAGTCCATTGTAGCAAAAAATACAATGGGCTCTAGAAAGGGCAGGGGGACCAGGCTGGACATTGGCCCCTCCCCAGTGCCCTGATCTGAGGTGGAGGGAGGAGAGCAGGGCAGCCCGAGAGCATTGCCCCCTCCCCAGTGTCACAATGGAAAGTGTGGTGCCAGGCACCCTGATGGGCTCATGCGCCCAGCAACGACCATCACTGTGGGTGGGGAATGCACTGAGGGGTGGTACCAGGTGGCCTGAAGGGCTCCTCTGCCCAGAAGCTACCCAGATTGGGGCTTCTGCCAGTGGGGAGTGCACGAGGGGGTGGCTCCAGGTGGCCTGAAGAGCTCCTGCACCTGGCAGCCACCTGGATCAGGGCTGATGTGGTGCAGAGTGACTCTCCTCTTATCCCTTAGGGGTGCGCTTCCACACCTATGCTCTGGGATAACTGGTGAGTCATCTGGAACACTCTTACTCAATTATGTAGTAAGATTTTAACATTTACAATAAATTGGTATATTTTAATCCTGCTCTTCCTCCAAGAAGGTAGGGTGGTCCCTCCCCCTCATGTTGTTCTTACAATAGCTCTTTGAGGTATATTATGCTACAAAATAGCTCACACTGGCCCAATGTCATCCAGTGAACTTTCTCAAAGCATGAGAATTTAAATCTGTGATCATCCCATCCTAATAGGACACTAACTCTGACGGGGAGGGCGGTCTAGAAATGTGATTAAATAAATAAATAAATAAATAACTTACTCTGCGCTGCACTGTTATTATATGAATGCACTGACTGCTATTATATGAATGCTCAATATGTTTCTCAGCTTGTGCCATTTGAAATGTACAGTGAAAGACCACAATTAAGAAGATATGGAATGAACACCGTTTGCATTCACAGTACAGTCACTTTGTCAAGAGTGATAACTCTCACTTTATACACACAGGAACATTGTCACGCATCGACAATGGAATTAATCCTTATTTTCTCAAAGAGCTTGTGTTACTGAATGGGATGCTTTTAGATACTGCATAATCATAGAGATAACTTCCTGGGCTGGCATAGTGCCGGGGATACTTGCCTATAAGCTATGCAATTGTTTAGAAGAAAGACCTGTTGCATTAACTTTTAGATGTATCCATATATAGGTTTTTGAACAAATGCACTCCATTTTGGGCTACATCACACTATTAAGAGGCTGGGGCTACATTCCAAGAAGTTTCTCTGTTATTACAATGACAGGGAACAGGGGAGAAGTTAATTGTGCTTAAGTACTCCCTTCCCAATAATGGTTCTCTCAAACAATCAGTACTTAAGGCCTAGTTAGGCAAATGATTCTAGCCAATACAGAACAATCAAAGGGCCATCTGATTCCCTGGCAAGAATGTGATACCCAGGAGGTGACAGAGACTCAGGTATGCCAAATGCTAGATTGTACCTCTTTCTGGGAAGGATAGAAAGAGAAGCACTGACCCACAGGGGGTGGGGTGTGCAGATGGAGGCAATAAATTCCTTGGACATGAGGGGAATGGGGTCCACTTTGAAGGGTCAATTCTGGGGATACTTTGAAGGAAGGAGCTGTCACACCTGGGCTCCATCTCGATGACAAAGCATTATCTCATGAAGTTAACAAAGGGCAGGCAACCCAGACAAAGACTCAAGGTAATGGATAACTGATAGAACTCTGTAACTTTAAGAATAAGGTGCCTCTGCTAGAATAACAGCTGGGGTATGTTTATCTGTTGCTATGCTGAGTATGTGTGAGGACATTTTCTTTTAAATACATTTCTTATTATTTTGAATGCTGGAAGATTGTTCACTGTAGCTGCAATAAGCCCAATTTGAATACATTACTAAAAAGTGTGCTGAGGAAGTTAGGCAGTTGGTTAATAAACTGCTAGATCTTTGAGAGTGCACAAGTGGGGTAAGCTGTCCCTGCAAAGGCTAATCAGAAGGAAAGCAGGAGACACAGTTACTAGACAGGACTTCTAAATGGCAATCCAGATGGATTGGTAGGCGTGCTGGCCTTCTTAGTGGGAAAAACTAATCAACCAGCTGGTGATAGCATAGATAACCAGACAGAAGTAAGAAACCTCTCCAGGAGTCAAGTGGGTTTGGGAGGTCAGTGCACCACAGACAGAGGCCCCAGACAGCCACTGAGTGTTTTGATTTGTGAATCAGGGGAAGGTTCTTCAAGGTGAAATGGAGATGCCATCCTGTGTTACAGGTGGTGCCCAGGTGTCATGTTTGTGTACAGCCATGCCATGATTGTTTGATTGTTATGTCACTGATGCCACAATATATTGAATTTACAATGCTTTAATGCTAACCTGATGTATTCTCTCCTTAGCCATGTTCTTTCCATATTATAATTGTTACTTTACCAGACCCAGGATGGGCCTCTCATGTTATCTCACAAAACTATGCATCTCCTTGCTAGAAACGACCTTGGAGTCGCCAGATACCAGTTTTTGCTACTTTGCCCAGACACTGGGAACCTATTATTCAATTCAATTCTATTTATTACAGCAAAAGCCAGCAGTGTAAAGCACTACAGTTCCATCTAATAAATGAATACTATCATTACAAAAAGCTCAAGGATATAAAAGAGATAAAAGTTAAAATAGAGTAACAGTAATGGGAGGAACCTATTATTGTGTGCTCACTATTTAGCCATAACTATAGAGGGTTCTCACAGGATCCATGTAAACTTGTGCGCCAAAACCTTAACAGTTTCTGGAGCACGGGAAAATCAATTATAACATAGACTTTTTGTTTTGTCTTGTCACTTCTACCAAGGTCCATGATGGAGTTCAGACCTGAACTGCAGAGATCCTAATAAAAGCTTTTCTACTGGAATCAATGTGTATTCACTGGAGAGGGGCTGAGGGATGTGTCTGGCAGGAACTGACACCAGGAATCCACATATTTATTCTAGATAATTATGATACTGAAATTTAAAATTCAAAGAAGAAAATAGTCCAGATAATTTTAATGTGCTATTGTATCACTTATTTTCTTTTTAAAAAGGAAAGTGAGTTTTCCTGCTGAAACTTCATCATATTTTTTAGTTTTCATTATATTGTCATCCTCATTCTCAACTCACCCCACAATTAGTATTACAAGTGAGAACAGCAATGACTGCTGAATAGAGGCAGGCACGAACCAAAATATGAACTGAAGTTTGTCACAAACTGGGCTGGTTTGTGGTTCGTGAACCGGTGGTTGGTGGGAGCTCATTTCTCATGAACCGTGACAAATTCTAGCCTGGTTCATTTGGTTCATATTTCGGTTCATCACTGCAGACAGCCAGGCACCGATCAATCAGTTTCCTAGGCAACAGAGGGGGGTGCACTTTCAGCAGACCATCTGCTGACCCGGAAGTGACGTTTTCATGAACCAAGGGAACTAGTTCACAAATTGGGGCAAGTTCGTGAAAGTTTGTGATTTGTGGTTCGTGAAATGCAACGAACCATGAACCACACAGTTTGGAATTTTCTCAGTTTGGGTCTATCTCTACTGCTGGACTGTTGGAATTACAGTCCCTGTTCTGAAGATCTGAAGGAGTCCAAGAAGCTAATATCCTGTATCAGAGACTAGAAATGTCACACAGTTTTGATTCATTCAAAACAAAATTGTGAATGCAGTGCAATACAACTTGCAATACATCTGCATAGAAAAATGTCCTGCATTGTGAAAATTCCTATCAGTAGACTGACTGTTGGTGAGCAAAACGGATCTCATGTTCTCCGTATGAATGCATTTTCAGAGAAACCTGGAGCACATGGTCTAGAAGCTGCCAGATTTCAGAGTTTGGCCCTGGGATTTTTGGTGACTTATTCTCAGGGGACAATGAATTTTCAGAACCATTAATGAGCTCACACACCTGATGGCATTTTTTATATATGCCTTTTCATAGTGACTATTGTGTATCTTAACTGGAAATTGGAGACTAACATCTCAACACTACAGCACTAACATCTCAACAGCATGCTATGTTTAGCACACAGTTCATTTTCATTTGAGTGTATGTATATTCTGAATAGTCCATTTCTTCAAGGCCTCCTAATTGTAACAAGATACCATATGCTATAATTCCTAGTAGTTTGTTTAGGTACTACTACTACTACTTCTATTTAATTTCACATCACCGTATTCTATACTATGACATCACCAAATCCCACCCTAGGATCTCAGGTTGGGATGCTAGAAAATGGGCAGCCCTATGCTGAACTTTGAGTGTGAATATGTTTATGTTATTTTATTATCTTGAGCAGCCTGCATTCTGAGGCAGGTCTACTCTTACTTAACCTTTCAAAGCTCATAATTGCCTTTATGTCTCCTGAGGTTCAGAAATCATAAAAAGCTTATCATTATTGTTTATTCTTATTCTGGTATGTACCTGTCTACAGTTAGTTAAGGGGGAAAAAGTTTTTCTACTCCCTTTCAAAGCAAACCTTTTTAGATGTTAGATATCTCTTTTCCACCCATTAAGTGATAGATTTAAAGATCTAAAAAGGAACTGAAGAAGTGGCAGAATCAAACATCTGTTGGACTAAATATGTAAATTACGAAGTTGAGACTCAGAACTGGCAACCTTAAGTCAGATGACTGGTGTTTCAAGAAGCTGATGAAAGCTGTTCTCACCATTAAGAAGGCTGCTGATTTTATCTGTGACATTTTTAGCCTTCAGAAGTCTACTGAGTTTTTTTCTATGAGATCAAAGAAAATGCATTCTGATTTGCATATGGTTTCAGAGTCTAGCTCTTCACTTTCTTCCCCTCTCTGTGTTTGCATCTTTCCTACTTTCCAACTTCAAAATGCTGCAAAACACTGAAATGGTAATGAAAAGACTGAAACTAGCCCTCTACTTCAGATAGATAAAAAGTCTATTGAAATTAATGGAAAGTGTTTTATTTCTTTTTTTTAAAGTTGCTGAAATAAGAAAATCAAAGCATCTGTGTGAAAGGTCAGGACTTTACTTTCCAGGTTCTAGTGGAAGAATTGAAAAGTATGGTTACTAAATCAAGATTCCCATGTAATTCATCAGTAATGTCACCCAGTCAAATAATCTTCACTTTAATGGTGATTTTTTTTTGTCAAAGGAACTGTCTGCATGATCACTGACATGCAGTGGCACAATCATGTTAGCCATTACATTCTACTTATTTTTACCTGTACTAGAGTAGGTTTGTTACTTGAGGGGGGGTGGAATTTCTTTTTCTGAAATTTTCTTTTTTAGGTACAGCAATTGGTTCCTCTTATTATCTTTTCCCCTTTCAAAAGAAGGATTCTCTTTAATTTCTTATTAATTTTTCATCCTTTTTTTAACCATGTAGATTTCCTCACATGTGGATTTCTGCCTGCTATTGTGCCACTGTAATATGATACAAGGGGTACAAAGAAGTCTGATGTAGCAAAGATATGTTGAGACAAGTCCTGGCTTTTGTTTAAATGTTTCTTTAATGGCTCACCTTGTTCTTAATTTTCCAATCTACATTGAATCTTACTTTTCATGAAAGAGGAATTGATTCAAAAGTGACTCAAATTCCTGACAAAAGGCATAGAAATGGATTGTTGGATTTCAGGGAGAAATTCAGCAAAGAGGATTAAAAGAATTCTGCTTAACAACGCTATACTGGGGTGAAGGTTCAATAATTCTGAGCAAAACTCCAAATAATTTGGCATAGGAGGAGTTAGACATCCAGGACTTAGTATCCAGTCTACCTGCCAGGAAGGATTCCTAACACTCCATTCTGAAATTTGGGAGGAGTAAAGATGCACGTCAAAGGCAATGCAGGTCAGTGGCTTGGATCTTGCAATGTGCAAGCAGAAACACAAACAGACTTGCACAAAATCTGGATCAACACCTAGTGCTTTCCTCCCTACATATTATAGTGCCTAGAAATTGGTTGCACACACTCTTGTGCAAGTGGAGTATAGTAAGTTTGAGTTAATGCAAGTGCTACCTTGTTTTGTTTCGGGTTGTTGTTGCTGTTTTGCATTTCTGCTTCTGCAAGAGTAGAAATTTTGTGCTGGATTCCATCCCATATCTGCCACCCAGAACCTTCCCTCAATGTGGCTACTGACTCAGTATCAGTTGATATCCAAAGCCCCAATGCCTCTTTAGGACTACCACTTCATTCCCCACTGCAAAAGCATCAGTTGTGACAAATGATTCAGTACCTAAAATGATTACAATCTAGCATTTCTATTACGAAAATCTAAACAAGGCAGATCTGTTGACACATAAAAATATTCATATTGCTATCAACCAGCAAGTGGCCAAGATCCATATAGATATTTTACATACAGTGAAAGACACAGGGGGTCTGGGATGACACGTAGCAAACCATGACAACAAAATCAGAATGTTTGTGCAGTCAGATATTTTATCCAGCTTGTGTGTGATATCAGTATAGTGTAACCAGCATCATGGATTTAGTGATGGATGCTCAAACATCTGCCACTTTAGCTCATTCCTCCTCACCAGTTACAAGCAGGAGGCTGTTTTCATGATGGGCTGTTCAGCTGTTCTGAGGAGCTCAAGCTTGTTTATTAGGATACTTGTCAAGTATTCAAACAGTACAGTGCAATGGGAAGTATCTCGTGCATTACACACAGACACTCACAAATAGTAGTCTTGGTTTCCTTCCTCTCCCACAAACCTGTTGTTGCTATGCACCACTCAACAGCCAATCATGTGACTAAACAGCGAGCAAACTGCTCAGCTGATGTTTATAATTTTTTTTAAAAAATCAAATTCTTACAGTTTGGAGTTCATTTAAGTGCATATTATAGTTGAAGTTATTTTGTATATGCACATTTTTTCCTTAGGCTTATTGGAGTCATAGTAACCCCCTCCCCATCATTTGGCTACCAGACCTGACCTTGAGGGAAAAGAGGTTTCACCTACCGCATAGCCACAATAGTAACTTACAAGACAGAAAGCTTGAATTGAAATATTATGGCTACTGCACAACCACAAAACTGTTCGGCAATTGGCAGTAGTTCAAACTGGAAGGCAGCAAGGTAAGGACAGCCAAACTTCGGCTTGTAAGGGATCACAGCTGTTGAACAGCACACCTTTACCTGCTGAACCTGTGTTCAATGAAATTTATGACACCCTTAGCTACATTAAGATCTCGGACATGTTGGTTAAAATCTATTCTCTGTGATGAAGCTTGCTGGATGGCTTAGGGCCAGTCACTTTCATCTTAATCCACCACACAGGGTAATTTTGAGGGGGAAAGAAGGGAGAACCATACACAAGCCTGAGTGGAGGAAGGGAAAGATGGCAATAGATTACTTATCTGAAACCTGTATGTAAGATATAACACATCCCTCCTCCACAACCCCTACCACCTTTCACCCATTATATAATTATGACAGGAATTTTTACTAGATATTAAAGAGACACAAGGAGTTGGTTAAGCGAAGAGTGCCCTGACTCTGTTGCCTTTGTTGGTTAACATTTTTGTTATTTGTTGATATGTCTCAAATTGGGGAGATAATTTTAAATAAATAATGTACTGTGAATGAAGGGTGCATTTACACAAAACGTGCCTTTAGTTATTATGCATTTTTTGTCCTCATTTATGTGGCATTCTTGTATTCATTCTCTTTCACCAAAAGTAAGATAAATAAATAAAATTTGCAAAATGGTGCTTCTGAGGTTTAGAGTTCACGGACCGATCATGGAGTCATTAGTAGGTCAGTGGCTACTACAAAACAGTGTGATCTATGGTTGAGAGCCTAACATTATGCAGATTGTCCAGCAACTGCAGAAAGCGTGATAAATCTCAAATGCTCAGAGAAGAAATCTGCTGAATTTGCACCAGGAAAAAGCTTCAACTCAGATGTCACATATGTATAAATATAGCAAGAAATGGAACTTGAGACATAACTAAGAGTAGGCTAGAGCAAAGATCTTCTAATTCTGCTCAATGGAACTTTAGAAGATCACATGTTGCTTTGGAGATTCTGGAGTCATGTGCCCGCTGGAAACTTTCAATTATTTAAAGGCTAGTTATCAAAGGCTGTTGGGGTGTGTGTGTGATTTTTTTTATAGAAATTTTTTAGCACAACGTGAAGTATGATCACAAACAACATAAGGAATGATAATTCTGTAGAAAACAGTCACATTGCCATCTACTGACAATCTTCAGAAAAACTGCTACATTTTCTCTGCCTACCCAAGTAATACAGATCTAACTCTTGACATACAGGAGAGCAAAGAAGACATGCACTATTTGTTGTTCAGGCTACCCATTTGTAATAATCCTGTTCTCAAAATCCATTGCATCCATTCAGGGCTTCACCTTTATCCACTGCGGAGAAATTCCTGCCTTCATTGAGATATCATACTATATTTCAAAGGAGAAAACCTATCTTCAGCAACTTAAAGACTACATTGATAAGCCTAGGCCACATGCAGTACACAGGGGCTTGCTAATTCCATAATTCCTGCATTTATCTTACCATATATTTTATATAATACTAATTACTATACAACCATAGGATTGTTGTTTGATTAACTGAAAAATGAGATTTCATGTTAAGAATGAGACCTGCTCAAGGTGGCTCACAAATAAAAGCGTACAATAAAATAAAAAAAAAACAGAGAATTAAAAACGAGCTATCAAAAACTTCTGCATGGAAACAACACTTTATCTCTGTGCTTTAGAAATTGGCATTCTGAACCTTCATCAAAGCAGCAATAAACAAAATTAAAGCCTTTTTTCATCTTTGTTCCCAGAGGTCAGTAGATGCTGCAAGTGGCCTTTGGGTAGACCAACGCAGATCATTCTTTTATCACTGCAAAGACATCAAGTACATTTTTGCTCGTTCTATTTACTTCTTTCTGCAGCTTGTGCTCATTTATGTTTGCACAAACACTCAGACATTCAAAACTAGGGGCAACTTTGTATCTGTTTGCAACTTTGTTCAACTAAATAATTTTTTCTCCCTTGTCTGCTCTGTGGCACTTGCACAAACTCACATTTTTATAACAAATTTATAAACATTTGCTTAAGCACTGTGTAATCTTAAAGAATGCAGTCCTGCAGGCAGGCTCAAACTCCCTTGGAAATAGAACTGTAGATAAAACATCAAAGGGTTACCTCTGGCTGTTGTATTTACAGGCCATTTCTAAGGTTTGAAGTACCAGTAAATTGGCACTGAAAGTCACATGAATAAACAACTACACTGGTGTAACAATGCTAAGACAAGTAGTGGCATCGTTGACTGATACATGCAAATGTATGGAAGCAGGATGCAAGTAGCCATTTCACTGGTTATACCACCCCCACCCACCCCCGTTTCTGATTCTCTAGCATCCTAATAATTCACTCAACAATATTGCTTCATAAAGCATAAGGAAGCCACTTTGCTTCCAGAAATATTCTGTGTTGCTTCATGTCCATCAACTGGGCAGAACATATGAAAAAATCGTGCTGTTGGAGACACTATACTGTTTCAGTGTTTTCCTATTTTCATATTGTAGTGAAAGTCTGGGAAAATGACTGGTGAGCATTAATTAAATGTTGAAGTTTTATTATTTAGTATTGCTGAAGAATCTTTCAGTGTACCCAGTGCATTATAATTAATTTGTTCTCACTATTATCTTTGACGTAGAGTAAATTAAGAGATAAGCCTCTTTGAGATAAAAACTAGGACACATGAACACCTGAAGGGAGGAAGATCGTGTTTCAGAACATTCATTTGAAAGTCCCTCTGAACAATGCCTACAGCACAAAGGGCTCTCTGTGTTTGATCATACATAGAGGCTATATAATGAAGCCCTCTTCAGGTAATCATGTGCAAGAGGAAAGAGGTGGGATCCTGGAGGAAGTCTCATCCCTGCCTTATGAATTTTTAGTCTACTGAGAACAGTCCACATGCATGTGCAAACTATATGCATGTCAGCACTGCATGTGTAACTGGGAACCCTGCCATAAAAGGTTTTCATGAAGGCTGGAGTGGGGGCAGTCTTCACCATCCATGTCTTTAGTCACTCCTACTATTTCTATAAAAAGAGCCAACCAGTAAATTTCATGGTTGTATAAGAACTTGCTTGGGTCTCTCTCATCAACACAATTACAATGCAACTGTAAGCAGAGTTACGCTCTTATAAACCCATTGATTTCAATAGAGTTAGACGGGTATAACGGTGCAGTATTAAACAGTAGCTGATTCCGCACACGTTGGATAATGCACTTCCAATCCTCTTTAGAGATCATTTGGAACTGAATTTTTCAAGTGTGAAACAAAAAATCCACTTCCAAACGATAGCTAAAGTGCATTGAAAGTGCATTATCCATCATGTGCGGAATCAGCCCTAATCAGTGACATTGTACTCCTTCCTGCAAGTAAGTTTAAATCACCATTTCCAAAGTTCTTTTCCTTTGTCCTGTCTTGTCCTTTATTTAGAGTAGCTCATTACTTTAAACTTCAGTTTTGTTTGTCACAAGTCATATCTCTTTGCTCTATGAAAGCTAGTAGAGAGGAAAAGTGGGACTAAATGGCTTTTCCTTTGATTCTCTTCTCTCTATGATCTGGCCTCCAAGTTGTGGATCTTCTGAGTGGTCTACTTTCTCTCTCAGTATTTTCATGGTCTGCTGCACACCCTATCCAATGTTTCAGTGAGTGTTGCAGTACCACATTTATTTATTTCAAATATTTATATCGTGATTCATCTCCTCAGGCTCAGCTACATCATAAAGCATTCATCAATGAGTTAAAACAGGACATAATTAAAACACAATTATTAAAAAAATGCACCAAGTTAAATTCAAAGCCAAAACAGTTTATCCTTCACAAAACACCCTCTGTAATAAAGCAGATTTATACACATTTCTGAATGTGGCAAGATAAGCCACCTGCCTTACCCACTCTGGTAGACTATTCCAGATGAATAGACTTATCACAGAGAAAGCCTGTACTCCCAGGAGAAAGTTGTTTGAGGAGCATAACTGACACACAGGGGTATACCAAGAGATGAGTTCAAAAGGTATGAGGAGATGAGTTCAAAAGGTTCCAAGGACATGAAGGGACAAAAGGAATCCATCCAGTGAAAACACAATTTTCCCTAAACTGTAAACTTCCACATAGGTGATCTTGGCTTTGGTCACTGGAACATATAAAAGAATGTGAGAGCCATCTCTCTACTTAGAGCCATTTTAGTCTCTCCATACACCTTTTAATTTCATAGGCGATTAGTCTGATTTCTTAAGGCTGTTTTACTTCTTGGTTAAAAGAATATTAAAAGGTTTTTTGTATACTTCTTAGGTTTAGTTTATATTTTATGCCACTAGCCTTAAGCATTGAAGCATCTGATTTTATCTCCTCAGGATTTATACAACTATTTAAATCTTTTTAGAGCTATTGAGCCATGCCTAATTATTCCTTGCTCACTGTTACATTTGTAATAACTAGAATGGCTGGCTGTCAAGATGGAATGATCAGTATGCATATAGTAGGAACAGAGGGGCTATTGGTAGATAATATAGTATTTGGTTAAAATTCATTTTGTCGACAGATAGATAACATAACTTCCAGATTTAACAATGTGGAAATTGCTGTCTTGCATCCTCATCCAATGGCTGTTGGCTTTATTAACAGCCCATCCCTGAAAGAGAGGCCTGTGGCTAATCAAATGAGCACAGAATAAAATATGATAGTAGGGGAGTTACCCTTCATTGGAAATCAACGAACAGTAGTCATGATTTTTTTCCTGGAAAATGAGGACATAAACAGAGTAAATAAAAATGCATTAACATCAAGTGTCAAAAACCAACCATCGTATGTAAAACCAAAGTACTAATAGAGCTTGAGTGAAAATTATTTATTTTAGTAAGCCCTCAAGAGCAATTTTCTTTAAACACGAGGGCAAAGTGACATCTTCCCATGATTCCACAGAGCTCAATGTGTGGCCTAGGAGTTTAGATGTTCTACTATTAACAACAACAACAACAATTTTTTTCAATTTATATACCGCCCTTCAGGACAACTTAAAGCCCACTCAGAGTGTGTTATTATTATCCTCACAACAATCACCCTGTGAGGTGGGTGGGGATGAGAGAGCTCCAAGAAGCTGTGACTGACCCAAGGTCACCCAGCTGGCTTCAAGTAGAGGAGTGGGGAATCAAACCCAGATTAGAGTCCCACGCTCTTAACCACTACACCAAATTTGCTCTCCCCGCAAACCTCCCAAATACCATCACACAATACTATATAAAAGGCAAGCTGTATTGGTGACAACTCACTTTTTATCCTTGTGCAGGTGCATTGCTGATGACTTTGGTCTTGAGGCTGCTGCGAAGCAACCACTTGCTGCAGGGAGGGGGCCCACTGAATCAATGGCCTAAGCACTCCTCCCTGCATCTCCCCTCAGCACTCTCCTGCTCTGGCCTCCAGGCTGCTGCAAGGCACCCACTTGCCGCTGGGAGGGGAGCCAACCAAATCAGTTTTCTAGAGCCTGTTGTATTTTTTCACACAATGGCTTTTGTTTCTAGTTTGATATAATAACCCAAATAAGTCAGGGTCTCCACATACACATACGGAACCTAAATGTATACAATTTTATGTGAAAAAATCTACGCACATCATCAGTTGAACACATGTAGACTGGTACCTTGACTTTGCTCTACCCTCCAGGCACATGATTGTTATAGGATAGCTCATGATGGACAAAGAAGTTGGCTACTGCACAGATAAGATGGTTGCATAATTTTATAGTACACACACACACATAAGAATCATCAGAGGAACAGCTGGTATCATGCCTGGTCTCCAGTGCTTCTAACTTTTTTTGCTGTCACAAATTATTCACACTGATAGTGACAGTGGTGCCTAAAGAAAATGAACAAGTTTCCTTCACCTCCAGGTTCATAAGGAATAATAACAGAACAACTCCACCTGCCATAGATGTTGCCAGCCACCACTGTGTTATACAAATAACTGACACTAGCTAGATTCCAGATACAACAGTCCTACGATAATAATCACTATAATATTTTGCTGGCATCCAATGCACACATATCTTGCTAGGCTTGACATTTTACAAAAGAAAGCTTTGGAGAAAAGGTGAAGAGTTCAGATTTCAACATGTTACTGTTGTGAGCAAACACGCAGGCAGAAAAGTCAAAGAAGCAACTGGAGAAGTGGATTTAAGTGTCAGGAGTAAAACAATACCAGCTGGATGGCATATATACTTCTAGAAATAATGGGAGCAGAAGAAAAGCCTCAGGGAAACAGGGAAAAGAGTGAGAACTGTAGAGGGCCAAGATCATACAAAAGCAGAAGAACTCTGATATCAAGAGAAACCAAATGTAGTAATAAGAAAAGAAAACTATTTCAAGTCTGAGTCCTGGAATCTTGAAAAGTGAAGGTGATGAACTATTATATATGAAGCACAAAAATTAATAATAAGAACAACAGCAATAATAGTGCTTATAAACTACTCTTCTAGACAGATTAGTGCCTCACTCAGAGGCAGTGTTATTATCCTCAGCTGGGGAACAGGGGCTGATAGGAGAGGTTTACCCAAGTAAGGCTATGTGCCAAGCTCATGGCAGTAGTCTGTTTCAGTCCAGCAGAGTAATGATTTGCAGTCCAGCCACTTAATCAATATGCTATATCAGCTCTTAGAAAGGAAGAAGGTAATTTTGTCATGACCTGGTGTCAGACAGTGACTAACAGCCCCGTCTGGAGTAGGGGACTGAAAGTGGTCAGGGAGCGGACTAAGGAGTACACTGGCATATCCCAGACTTACATAGGCATAACCCTCCTTATGATGGTGCCCAGCCATGACGCTGCTGCATGGTGGCCCCCCACCAGTGCCTGGCCACCATGGCTGGGTGTGGCTGTAAGTGTGGTGTAAGTCTCTGTGCTGGTGCCCAGGGGGGCATGCTGGGGGGGGGGTGCAAGTTAGTTGGCTCCCTAAGTCATTTCAGGCTCAGGCATGGCTCCAACAGTGACAGAATGTTATGCCACAAAAAACAATGCTGTAGCCCTTGAATGGCCTTTCCCCACACCCATCCCTACCCAAGCAGCCTGGAGGAACATAGGATGTTGACTACCATGGGGGTCAATTGGCTAGCACCCCTGCAGCATCCAAGCCCCTTTCCTGCACCCAATCAAGTCCCTGGGCACCCCACGGGACCTCCAGCCAAGGCACCCATGACCCCAGGAAAGTGAGGAGGTGGCCAGTGGCTCTATCTGAGAGCCCCAGCCATGGGGACTTAAAGCACACAGTGGGAGAGGGTGCACATGGTGGTGGGGCAAGAGTCTGCTTGGGAAACTTTGTGACTAATGGGTGTACTTTGCATTCACTCAGGGAGGAGAGCTAAGTGCAAAATGTCTGACTAACAACTACCACCTGAGTTCCTTTGCAGGTTACCAGGCTCCTGAGTCCTGGTTTGGGGAGGGGCAAGGGCATACTGACAAGTAAGAAGGAGTTGGGGAGGCAACCACCCTACCTCGCTTTCTGCAGGGTGGAGGAGTGGCACTGACAGCTTGTGACAGTGAAATACAGCCCGGCCCATGGAGTGGCTATACCTTTCTCTCCCATTCATAGCATTATCAATTGCAGCCGCCCTGTGATTGGTTGACTCTGCCGGTGTTGCCTGGGCAACTACAGTACATTCTCTCCCAGCTGCGCCTTTCTAGGCTTGGCCCACTAATGTAGCTCTCCTGCGAAAGTCCTTACCGAGCAAATGAGCTGTACAGCAGTTATGCTGGCGCCCAGCCATCGGTGCTGAGATGAGCCTCAGGATTGGGCTGCCCAATATGGAAAAATCCTCCACTGAACAAGATAAGGAGTGGCTGCATGAGATCTCAAGGGATCTCAAAATCCAAAAGCATTGAAGCCTCAGGGAAAGACATCACTTGTGAATAAAGAAACTCAGCATTTCAAACTTTACCCCAAATCAGTGGCATCAGGGTTCTATTGGAGATCCTTCACTTCCAACTGAATTTTTTAAAAATTCAACTGAATTTTAGCCTTTGATTTTGGAGCAGAGTCTCAGCTGCCTAGTCACTTTCCAAATCCTACAGAATCTACTTACAGCCACTCCTTTTATTTCTTATTATTAATTTACACATGACCAGTTTGCATAAGAACTTTCAGTCCCAGCTGAGCATTTCCATAGATCCAGTTTGACTGGTCAGACCCAGTTGAGGAGCTGTTGCCAGGTTGGAAGCCTGATGTATGGAGGTTGCCAATGCTGGGATGGGCTGAGCTGAGTGGTGTGTGTCATGCATCTCTGGTAATTGCTGCTTGGCCAGTCCCTGGCAAATCTATCAGGTGACAGGACAGGAGAGGAGGATGAGACTCTTTCCAGGGCTGCTCTTTTTTTCCTCCAAGGCAACTCCTGTTCCCTCCTGACTTTGCTTTATAGAAACTAAGGCTTGAAAGGCTCTGGTCATCTAGCAGCTTTCAAAATGGCAACTGAGATCTCAGTGAGCATTCTTTACTTAAAGCCATTGGGATTAATTCATAAAACAAGGTTGGTGGGGTGTCGAGAGGGACATATCTGAATATATCTTTAGCTTAAAATATATTTACTGGGCCACTGTTCAACCATCTTTCAATGAATCATACTAAATATCATTTAAACTGTGCTCATAGTGCCACCCCCAAGTAAACATTTTATCTCAGATCAAAAATGTCATTGTACCAAAAATCTCCCATTGTACCCAATTTTCTTGAATTGTCCTTAATAATTGACAGAGACTATTTGTCTAATCAATAAGAAAAAGAAAATTATGATAGAATTGGCTTTGACTGGGAGAATACTGTTTTATGCCAATACTAAAAAAAGTATGTGTATGTTTGGGGGGGGGGTATTTTTAATGAACTCAGCATTGCTGTTACTGTTGGCCTCTGAATATCAAACAGTTGTAGTGTTTTAAAGTGTCTCTGTTTAAATGTCATAATAATAAAAACCGTGAATGTTTGCAATTATTAAAGGAAAATAAAAATGGAACGATTATAGATATTTCTGTTCTTTCTATTACTATTGAATAGGAAACTGAATCCATGTAAGATCACATTAGCAAAGGGCATGCAAGGCATGGTTAAACTAAGGTTGCAGGGAGCCATGCTGGTTCAAAGCTGAATTTGGAAGCCATAGAATATCTTTTACAAGCATCAACTCAAATAATACAGAACGGTACGCAAACCATTTGACATTTTAACCTGGGTTTTCAGAACAAGCATGGATTTTTGACATTTACTCTTTTCCCTCAATATTTTAGTTAAAAGTAAAGTGTGTCATCAAGTTGCCACTTACTCATGATGACCCCATGAAATTATATCTCACGGCATTTTTAAGACAACAGAAGAGCTCAAGTGGTTTGCCATGGAATTCCTCTGGTTAGCAGCCCATGTCTTCTTTGTCCATAGACAAACTTTGCTTAGCTTCTGAGCTTTGATGAGGTCAGGCCAGACTGGGCTATTAGGATCACTATTTGTAATTAGCTTTCATTTATTTCACTTGTTTCATGTGGCTGCAAGATTCGCAGCATTGTGCTGTTTCTTTATTTTGTCTTTTGTACACATGCAGTGGATGTTACCACCTACCTGCATAAAATTTTCTACAGCATTCAAGTTGTGTGAGTACCATGTTTTTTGAAAGGGTGTAAGGTCTTCTTTAGTACTCTGGAAGTTTTGTTTAGCACTGTAAGGTCTTGTTCAACTCTCTGGAAGTATGTCTCACTTTTCCATTTTATAAATCCTGCCCCTAAAATATTTGTACTACTTGTTTAAAAGGGTAAACAAAGAGGATAATTGGCATTATGATTCAGTGCTGAACCTACAGCTATTCACTTATGAGAGCTTTCCTTGTAGCTGTTAAATTGTAAATCCTTTACAACCTTTCATGTTTAAATGCTTTCCACCTGGCTTTCTTCTGAAGATCATCATTGGTATATAGGAAATTTCAAACATGAAAGGTAAGGTTAACTGCTGATATTTTACAGCTGTGTCCTCAGCTGTAATTGCACCCATTAGAGCTTCCCACAGCCCCCAAAATCCTTACAGTGCACAAAACACTGAAAAAGGAATAGAAATTTAATTAAAAACCTGGCCATACTGCAGCAGCAAACCAACACTTAGGGCTGTGCACAATAATGATCATTATGGCTGACTGTATAAATCATGACCTACTATGTCGCACAGGTGTCATAATCCAGCAAAGATGTTACTACAACTCTTATGCATGATCTGTCAATGCTACTTTATCAAGAATACACCAGTAGCAGTAAGTATGTTATTGTACCATTACATAATATTCTTAAATGGAACATAAGTTGATAAACAAGAGATGCAGAAGTTGAACATGGGAAGGGATGTTTAAACATGTTCCATCATAAAGGTTTCCATTACTTCCACCATCATCCAACAGTATCTACACTAAGTATCTGCAATGTAGGAAAGAGTTATAATAGAATTGCCACTGGTTTACAGGCTCACAGGGGTATATCTTCTGCTCACACAGTAACTGAAGAATCTATCTGATAATACACATCAGAATTTTTCTTATATAATAAAATAAACAAATATCTGAGATTCCACAGAGGCATTTATTTCTGTCTCTTTTATCACATATTACTTTAATATTAATAAACAGCGTAATGAAAAAGAATTCTGAACAATCAGCAAAAACACAGTAAATACTAATTTTTGTGTCTTAGAATTCAATTGTATTTCTCAATCCCCTTTACTGGCACAAGGAATATTGTCACATATTGCCTTAGTGATTAAAATGTAGCAGCTCTATATTTTACATAGCAAATATATCTGCTTTTGTATACATGGGTGCTACAACCACTATCTTCCACAACAAATGTGTGTATCCCAACACCTGCATGCATACATCTAAGGAAGGACCCTTGTCCACTCAAGATCCTCAGACATGAATATTCAGGTGCTGAAAGATGCCTGCACATGCATTATTATGACATACACATTTTACAGATTTTCTACAATACACATTACACTGATGTATACACACAACCAATATATCTGCCTTATGAAGTGTGAGCCTGCTTGTGCGGGGAGGGTGGAACAAAAATAAAAAATAATAAATAAATAAATAAATAATTTACCTTCTTTCCTCACTTTCCCTTTCAAGGCATCCTCTGAGACCATTAGTTCATTCTTACAAGAATGTTCCTAAAGTTCTGATTTGATAAAGATAGTTCTTCAGAAACCAGGAAATCTATAAATGATGTAAATAAATAAATTAAAGATAGTGAAAAGGATGGGGAAAATGTTTTTTTAAAGATAGTGCAAAGAGCCATAAAAAATCCAAGAAACTCTCACTGAAATTGCTTTACAAATATGAACTATTATCATGGAGCAAAACAGACAGGCAGCTTGGTCACCAGAGTTCAAACATGATTCCTGCATCACTGACACATTTCCTTCACACTGCCTTGACAGGAGGTGAAGAGCATTCAACCTGATCTGAAAGAATACAGCAATTGATACAGTTCTTTGGTGAACACTTAACTCTGAGACCAAAAGTCATCAAAGCATTTCCTGCTGCCATTTGCTATGACATCCACAAGGCAACTGTGGAAAGTAAGCTGAATACTGAACTGAATGGAGGTGTCTACAGAAAGCGAATTCTTTTCAATCTCCTTACTGCTATGCCTCCTTATTGCTATAAATGTTGTAGCAGATGCAGTAGTTGGCAAGCTCATTATTAGGCAATTGCCTTAGGAATGGTTAGGGGCAAGAAAATAGCTCAGAGTGTATCAATTCGTTGAGCAAAAGTGTCTTTCCCATATGTCATAATGGTGCACGTAGTGTTAAGGGAGAATGATTGGAATGACAGTATTCAAGGAACGGCTGTCTGTGGGCGTGCAAGTTTTAAGAGTTATGTAGAAAACTGTGAGCATGAGTCCGAATATGCATAAAAGTGGGTATACATTTTTCCCAATTTGAGTAGATTCTACTTCATTGCTCAGATGGTCCTCACATGCCCATCCCAAGGACATTTGTAGTGTCTGTTATTAGAAACAAGAAATAATAAGGAACTATTTCAGCTCTGGCTGACATGTGTACTTGACACTATCACAAGTTGCTGATGTACAGGTACTGCTGTAACATCTGCCATCACTTCTAACATAGCTTGTTATGCAGGTCCTCTGGATCCCATGCAGACTTTCCATACCAGTTATGGACATATTCAGGAAGAACTAGAAAACTTTTCACATGTCTGGTAGGCTCGCAAGGCAGATTAGGTGCTACAGGAGGATGTGGCAGGTTAGGTACTTCAGGTTCTCCAATCCAAGTGCCTGGGGAGGGAACACTCTCAGTGCTGCTGGTTAAGCCCCGGACCTTCATGTTGACTGGTACAGGGGATGGCCTTGACTGGCAGCATCTCTCTCTATAGTTTTGACATGCAGGCAAAGATAAAAAAAAGAGCAACTACGTAGTGCTCTGGACTTAGAGTCAGAGTAGGATTGTCCAAATGTTGGTGAACCTGTTGGGTAATGTAGGTGTTGGAATAGGCAACTCAGCATGCCTTGGACATTGGAGGGCGCTGCATGTCTCTCTGTATGTATGTGTAACTCTTGCCAAGTAAGCTGCTACTCTTTTGTTTAAGGTGGGAACGCCTCCTGACTCCTCCTCTTGTCTCTATGCCTCTTGGGAGATTTCTCTCTCTTGCATCATGGTCTTCCTGGGGGAAGGATGTGACCCTTCTGTGCTCTGCAATGGAGGCCTTGTCCAAAAACCCACACCTCTCAGCCTCCCACCTATTTTCAGTCCATGTTTTAGTTATAGGGAAAGTGACTCTTTAGATGAGGTTCTTTCTTTCTTCAAGATATTGCTATGGATGGAATCTACCTCAATAAAACTGTAAGTTATATCTTTCTATGATTTGTCTGAAGACTAATTAATGCATGTTTGGGGTTAAATGCTTCTGACTAATTAATTCTGCTACTACCATAAAGGTTTCACAAAACTAGAAACAAAATCATAATAGTAGGGTGCCTGCTTTAATAGGTAAATAGTTCTCCTATTGCAGTTCAGCCTTTTAAACAATCAATAACAACTTATGTTAATCGAGTCTCAGTATCTGTGTCTTTCTTTTTGGGTAGGGGATCCAAACAAAAAAACCACACAAGGGTTATTCATAAATGAAAAGAAGGAGTTAAACAGATGTGGTATCAAAGGAGTCCAAGACAGGCAATAAAAGAACATGGGTCTATTTTTCACTTGTTTCCTAACACTGATGTACAATTGTTTAAAATGTAGAAATCAGAAAAGTATATATGCATGCAAATGAAATGACATCTTCAGCTCTCCCATCCCATCCCATCAATCCCTATATCATAACTAGCAGTAGAACACAAGCTCAGTAGCAGAACACAAGGTTCCTGTACATGATGTCCCAAGTAGACATGGGCACGATCTGAATTACGATTTCAACCCCCCCCCCCCTGATTTTGGCGTTTGCACCATCGTGACTCAGCTAATCGGTTCCGTCCAAGGCAACTGATCCAGCAGTCGGTGGTTTGCTTGTTCGGGACTTGATCAGATATATCGGTTTCTGTTCAGAATTCCAGACACTCTTGCACCAGTAATTTATTCCCGGGGTAATGGAGCCAGGGGAATGAGCTGTGTTTGCCCTCCTTCTGTCGCCCTCGAAACACAAATGGAAGCCCAGCTGTCCTTGATTAGCAGGCTTCCTTCCAACCATGGAGCAGCAACCCAGGGGAGGGAGGGGGAAGGGGGTGTTCTGAAGCCATGGGCACAAAGGAAAGGCAAAAGGCAGCACGGGAGGCTGGGAGGCCGCCTGTGCTGTTCGTCTTTCCCCAGGACAAGGGGCGTGTGGGCAAGCCAGCCACCCCTTGTCCTGGGGAAAGGCAAAAGGCAGCACGGGAGGCTGGGAGGCCGCCTGTGCCATTTGCCTTTCCCCAGGACAAGGGGCGCATGGGCAAGCCAGCCGCCCCTTGTCTTGCGGGGCAAGTGAACGGCGCAGGCAGCTGCCAAGCCACTCGTGCTGCCGCCAGCTCCGCAGTGCACCGGGACAGCCAGCTTGCTGCGTGGGCGGGGGGGGCGACCCAGGAGCACGCGGGCGCGCGCGCGCGTGCAAGAGCCTGACTACAGTTGCCCTGGGCGCTGGCAACCGTAGATCCGGCCCTGGGAATGTCCCCTCCCTGAGGGGAGGTGACTCGTTGCCGGGTTAAAAACTCCCCCCCTCTACTCTAAGTGTGTGTGTGTGTGTGTGAATGTCCCCTGCCTCCCCCTGCCTGCTGGGCCTGGCGGCCACTGCCACCAGCCACCATTCCTATATTGCTGGAAACAGCGGGGCACCCTCCTGCTTTGGCCTTCCCGATTCCGGATCAGAAATGGGACTTGATCGGTTAGAATCAGTGGCCTGGGTTTGGCAGTGGCCTGGATCCACAAACGGCTTAATCAGTATTTTTTTTTGGATCGTGCCCATCTCTAGTCCCAAGTTCAATGCCCAGCATCTCCAATTAAAACAATCTCAGGAAGCAGAGTGAACAAAGACCTTTCTTCAAAGGCCTTGGAAAGTTGCTGCTAGTCAAAGTAAACAATACTAGGCTACTTATTTCAATTGTTTGTCTCCATGGCAGCTTCCTTTGCCCTACTGCATATTGGTCACAGGAAAGAAAAGTAGTTCTGAAACAAGTCAAAGAGTTCTGAAGCATAATAAGGTATGATTTTTCCAATCCCATGCAAAAATCAAAGTTTAGCTTTTAATAGCAACTTTTTATAATCCTTTATAATTTATTAACCTACCATGTGAATCCAACAGAAATGGCTGTATTTACTAAACAATTAAATCTATCTGTACGTGTAAAGTACACTAATCAATGAAGCTACTGATGAAAGCCACAAAACCAGACTATTTCTGGGATCATGGCAAACTGCAGTTTTAATTTCTCCACTTAAAAATAGATCAGCAAACCCAGCAGCTGCTATTTAAAGTGGTACAATTAAGAAGGATAATTTCCTTGCTGGGCCTCCCCAGATATCATGAGAAGTGATGATCCAGCTACCGTTCATGGGCCAAGACGTCGTGCAGGGAAGGAAGGCTTCAGATGGAGGGAAGCTGCTGTTGTTGTTTCCAAGGGATTTGATTGGCCACTGTGGAAAATAGGCTGTGGAACTAAGTCATTGGTTTGATCCAAAAGGGTTGCTCTTATGTTCGTATGAATCAAGATTAAAACAAATACCAAAATCTTTTTTATTTCCCATGGGATGATATTCAGTTTTCTCTCCTGTTCCTTACGTTCTTCTGATCTTTAAAACCAAATCATGTTCTTCATTTTTCTTATCAGTCTCTAATTGTTATTATTTATAAACTTTCCCTACATTGCTGATAATAAGATTCACCAGGGATCTGCAATGTTAAGATCTGTATTTATTACTAGGGGTGTGCAAGCCAAAAATTTTCGGCTATAGCCGAAAGTAGAAAGCCGAAAGAAGATTCTCTATCGTTAAAGCCGAAAGCCGAAACAAGAATCTCTTTCGGCTTTCGGCTTTCGGGATTCTTTCGGCATTATTTCGGCATTCTTTCGGCTTTTTTCTATGGGAAAATGCCTCCGTCTTCCAGGACGCCTGGAGGAGGCATTTTCCCACCAAATAAGCCCAAAATTGGTGGGGACCTTCCTCTAACCCTTCTCTAACAACCACCCAAGTTTCAGACAGATTGGACTTTGGGGGGCCATGTTATGGCCCCCCAAAGCAGGTCCCCCCATCCTCCCATAAGAAAGCGAAGGAGCAGCATATTGTTAGCATGCTGCTGCTGATCTTTCTTCATTATTTCCTATGGGGAAAAATGAAGAAGCAGGCTTCCTTTGCCAGGGGTGGCATTTTGCATGCAAAATGCCCCCCAGCCCTCAGGGGCCCTTCTCCCACCCCTCCTCCCACCCCCCAACAAGGCTCAGCCTGCTCCCACTTGGGGGGGCCATTTCATGGCCTCCCCAAGTAGGTGCTCTAATCTCTACCACTGACAGCTGGGGGAGGCTTGTGTTGCCAGGGGTGGCATTTTGCATGCAAAATGCCCCCCAACCCTCTGGGGCCCTTCTCCCACCCCTCCTCCCACCCCCCACCAAGGCTCAGCCTGCTCCCACTTGGGGGGGCATTTCATGGCCTCCCCAAGTAGGTGCTCTGCTCTCATCTCTACCACTGACAGCTGGGGGAGGCTTGTGTTGCCAGGGGTGGCATTTTGCATGCAAAATGCCCCCCATCCCTCTGGGGCCCTTCTCCCACCCTTCCTCCCACCCCCCACCAAGGCTCAGACTGCTCCCACTTGGGGGGGGGCATTTCATGGCATCCCCAAGTAGGTCCTCTCAGCCCCTAAAGTCCACCCCTTACAGCCCCACACAAACCCAATTCCCCCCCAGCTGCCACACACAGACCCAAATCCCCACATTAGCCCCTCACAGACCCAAATCCACCCCCACCTGCCCCACACCCATAACCCCAGGAACAGGCTGGCAAAGGCCAGCCCTCTCCCTTTGTTCCCTATGCTGGGAACTTCTAAACTCTCTTTCCCTGGGCAATTCTGCACAGCCCAGGGGTGCCACAATGGTGGGCACACTTCTGAGTGCCAGCTGGTCCCTGTGAAAGAGCACCTGAACCACAGACACCCTCCCTCAAATTCCCCCACCACCTACAGAGATGGCTGGCCAGCCAGCCCCATTGTTCCCTATGATGGGAACCAACTGCACAACAAAGAATAAAACAAGAACAACACAAAATAAAGTTTTTAAAAAATTATATTCTCCCTTCCAAAGTACAAGTAGGCAAAGCATTATGACACATTACACCAGCAGTCCCCCACACAGAAAAATTAAAACAAAACTCACTTAACATCAGAGAATCACAAAGCATGATTCCTGTCAAAAACACTTTATTTCTTGAACAGCTTTAGGTTACACAGCAGGGGGGAACACCAAAGGGCATGGAAGCAGTATCTTAAACAAAAATAACACAACTCACTTCACATTAAAGAATCACCCCAAAAAATTGCTGTCAAAAGCACTTTATTTCTGTAACTGCTTTAGGTTACACAGTAGGAAGGCACCACAGAGCAGGAAAGCAGTGTACTACACAAAAATAACACAACTCACTTCACATCAGAGAATCACACAAACACAATTGCTGTCAAAAACGGTGAAGTGGGTTGTATTATTTTTTGTAGTACATTGCTATCATGCCCTGTTGTGCCCTCCTACTGTGTAACCTAAAGCTGTTCAAGAAATAAAGTGTTTTTGCCAGGAATTGTGTTTTTGTGATTCTCTGATGTTAAGTGAGTTGTGTTATTTTTGTGTAAGATAGTGCTGCCATGCCCTTTGGTGTTCCCCCCTGCTGTGTAACCTAAAGCTGTTCAAGAAATAAAGTGTTTTTGACAGGAATCGTGTTTTGTGATTCTCTGATGTTAAGTGAGTTTTGTTTTAATTTTTCTGTGTGGGGGACTGCTGGTGTAATGTGTCATAATGCTTTGCCTACTTGTACTTTGGAAGGGAGAATATAATTTTTTAAAAACTTTATTTTGTGTTGTTCTTGTTTTATTCTTTGTTGTGCAGTTGGTTCCCATCATAGGGAACAATGGGGCTGGCTGGCCAGCCATCTCTGTAGGTGGTGGGGGAATTTGAGGGAGGGTGTCTGTGGTTCAGGTGCTCTTTCACAGGGACCAGCTGGCACTCAGAAGTGTGCCCACCATTGTGGCACCCCTGGGCTGTGCAGAATTGCCCAGGGAAAGAGAGTTTAGAAGTTCCCAGCATAGGGAACAAAGGGAGAGGGCTGGCCTTTGCCAGCCTGTTCCTGGGGTTATGGGTGTGGGGCAGGTGGGGGTGGATTTGGGTCTGTGAGGGGCTAATGTGGGGATTTGGGTCTGTGTGTGGCAGCTGGGGGGGAATTGGGTTTGTGTGGGGCTGTAAGGGGTGGACTTTAGGGGCTGAGAGGACCTACTTGGGGATGCCATGAAATGCCCCCCCCCAAGTGGGAGCAGTCTGAGCCTTGGTGGGGGGTGGGAGGAAGGGTGGGAGAAGGGCCCCAGAGGGCTGGGGGGCATTTTGCATGCAAAATGCCACCCCCGGCAACACAAGCCTCCCCCAGCTGTCAGTGGTAGAGATTAGAGCACCTACTTGGGGAGGCCATGAAATGGCCCCCCCAAGTGGGAGCAGGCTGAGCCTTGGTGGGGGGTGGGAGGAGGGGTGGGAGAAGGGCCCCTGAGGGCTGGGGGGCATTTTGCATGCAAAATGCCACCCCTGGCAAAGGAAGCCTGCCTCTTCATTTTTTCCCCATAGGAAATAATGAAGAAAGATCAGCAGCAGCATGCTAACAATATGCTGCTCCTTCGCTTTCTTATGGGAGGATGGGGGGACCTGCTTTGGGGGGCCATAACATGGCCCCCCAAAGTCCAATCCGTCTGAAACTTGGGTGGTTGTTAGAGAAGGGTTAGAGGAAGGTCCCCACCAATTTTGGGCTTATTCGGTGGGAAAATGCCTCCTCCAGGCGTCCTGGAAGACGGAGGCATTTTCCCATAGAAAAGCCGAAAGAAAGCCGAAAGAATCCCGAAACGTTTCGGCTTTTTTCTTTCGGCTACCCGAAACGTTTCGGCATTCCCCGAAACGTTTCGGCATTCCCCGAAAGAAGCCGAAACACTTTTGTTTCGGCATTCTTTCGGCATTCTGAATGCCGAAACGCACATCCCTATTTATTACCAATTACAGTTGCTGACTTTCTTTCCAGTGCTTTTCAGATTTTGATCTTGTATTCTTCTTGCAGATGAAGCAATTCATGTTCCTCCTATTCTTAAAACCTATCTTTATCATGATGGTCACCTAGGAATACAGATTTTTTTTAAAAAAAATCCTTGTCTGTAATGAAATCATGAAGTTAATCTTTATAATTTTACTTTGAACTTCTTTTAAAAAGTTAAGTTCTTTTATGGCATGTGATAGGATTTTTTTACATGCCCTCTCGGTACTTTGATCTATCCTTTGAAGATGATTCCAAGAGCATATTTCAGGCATATATTCAGGTAACTTTATTTGCATGTGAGAGCCAGTGCTTCCTATTGAAACATTTGTCATTTTCATACTGACAGAGACAAATGTTTTAAACCGATTCACATTTTTGAAGAAAATGATGGCAATCAAAAGCTTTAGAGTCCCTCCTGGCCTACTGAAGTTTTCATCTGTTATATAATCCATTATGTCTGACAATTCATTAGGTTTCAAAAAAATATTTTTGAGCGACGAATGAAAAATCCATGGTGATATGGAAGCACACACTTTCAGTTCTCCATACTAACACTTTTTTGAGCCATTTGCACAAACCGACAAAGAACATAGATTTTTATGTGTCAATTCGAATTTTCCCTGGTGTTCAAATCCAGCTGAAAGAGCTTGCTTGTATATTTTTATTTGTTTTCTTCCAAAGAAGCATCATTCACTAGTCTGTCCTTTGAATCTCAAAGACGAGTTTTGAAGAGCAGCCAAACAAGGCTGGCCTTTAAAGTACAAAGACTGTTTCATCACATGAAAAGTTTAGGCTAATTACATAACTACCTTCTCCCCCCTCCCCCCCCATGTTGGATCGGTTCTCTTGTACTTGCCTTTTATTTTATTTTAGTTTTTTTGTAGTGTATTTGCATACAAAAGAAACGTACACAAATTGAGTGTACAGTATGACTCTGACGGAGGCATATGGCTGTACAAGAGTTAAAGCACAAGCAAAGTCAAGGTACCTTTGTAAAGGTATCTGTCTAAAGAACATTTAGTAATGGTTGGGACTGTATAATCGTAGATCTTCTAATGGGCAAAATTATGTCTTGTAAACAGAAATACAATCTCCATTCAATTACCTTCCTGTCACAAGTGGCTTGTTCTAGAATCAGGAATTTCACCCATGCTCCACTACATCTTTATGGAGAGCCTTTCACAGCTGTAGGGAGAAAATTGGAACAAATTATATTATCCTCTCAAACTGATACATAACTTTGCCCATCAATCAGCGTCTTCACTGTCTTGTCCTGTCCTGGCAATAAATGCTTCACAGTCAGATATGGGGCTATGCACTATATTCCATCTTAATGTAAGTACCTTTCCTATTCTCACAATTTCTAACCTTGGCCGTTTCCAGACGGCTTACTTTCACCCGGGACGTCACGCCTCGTTGTGGGGAAAATGCGAAATATCGTGTTTCCTTGCGCGAGTTTTGCGTGACGTTGTGGAGGACTAGAAGTTGGTTTTTCCCTTCAGGGGAAGGGGCATAGAGGGAGGATGTCCCTCTTTTTTCCTATTTTTTACTAGTAAAAGTGGGAGACTAAAATGGTTTACTCAACCCACTATCTTTGGAGGACTTCTTTATTCACAGCAGTAGCCCTGGCACCTGAGCAGCAGCAGAAGGCCATTGAATAACCATCAACCAGCACCACATGCCTGGAACCTCCTCAGTGGGGTCTCCTCTAATCATTGCTTTTTCTTTCCAATTTTCACCCTAATCTGCATAACATGAGCCTATGCACCATCCAGGGCTTGGAGGCTGAAGGAGACCCCTCCCTCCTCAAGCTCGTGTGTGCATGCCCATGTGGATGTTGCTGATCTTTCCTTGCATTCTGCTTTAAAAAGCACAGAAAGGGCAATGGCAATGCTGGCACCAACACCATGCCATCTGCTGCTCCCAGGGCAAAAATGAACTTTCTGCATTCCCTATGAGCCACTCAATGCCAATGCCATTGCCCAGGAAGCACTGAAGAAAAAATGCACTCATGAGTGGCACACATATCTGCTTCCTGCCAATGGAATTAACACTAAGGCCTCAGAGCCAAACTACACGATAGGAATGACACGCAAACAACATGAGACTGGACTTACGTGTCTCACTGTTGCTTTCCTGTACACTTGCCAGTGCAGCCAGACTGCACTTGATCCCGTGTCTGTGCTGGCATGAGTTTCTTATGTGCTCCTCTAAGATGCAGGAATGGTATCCCATCATGCATCACCAGTTTGTGCATGCTTAAACCATCCCCTGTAACCATACCCCCAACATCTTTCCTTAAGAGACCATTTTGGGGGACAGCAGAAACGGCACTTTCCTTTCCTATGACCACAACAGTTGTTGAAGGAGGAAACTTGGCGCCTGAACACTTCTGAAACAGGATAGGCTACTGGGGCCAGGAGGGGGCAGGGATTGGCTAATTGGTGAAGAGGCTGGGATTGCATGATGGGAGTTTTGATAGATAATTGTCCAGTATCCTTGCAGATACTGGACCATTATGTTGCCGCTCAAAACTGAATATTGTAATTTGCCTGCTTAGACCATTGTAGCCATGGCTGTGTATGTGTTCATAATATAAGACTGATGTTATAACACAATTTTCTAGTGAAATAATAAAAAGGGGGGGGCAAGCCATTAGACTGAAATGCTTTCTATGAGTGCAATACTGAAGGTTTTCACTAATAATAAAAAGGTTTTTGCTGAGGGGTCACCATTAACCAGCACAACAAAAGGATGATATGTACCTGTAGGTTTTTTAATGTAATTACACTATGACTCTGGAAACATTTTTAAAATAAAGACTATGTATATGGCAACAGTTGCAAGCAGGCTTCAGGAAAGGAACAGTATTGTAAAGAAGGAGGGGCAAGAGCCAGAGAAAAAAGTAGATGGAGATTCATGGGAGGTCTCCTCTGAAGCACTTCATCCTGTTCATATGCATGGCAACTCTGCTGAAAAACACTGGAAACCAGCAGCAAACAAACAAACAAACAAACAAATTGGAGCAAGTGCAATCTCAGGAAATGCACAAAAAACCTGGGAAAATCACAAAATCCACATGGCTGACAAATAATAATCTATGCAAGGTTGGGAATAAGCACTTGCAGTTCGGAGGGAGAACTGCTTCTTTTGTATCATGCCGAAACAGCCTAGGTTAAGAGACTAGGGGTTATACTGGAGAAGCAAGTTAATACAGCTGCAAAAAATGCCTTTTTCCAACTCTGTCCAACTCTGTCCTCCTACCTTGACATAGCCAGTCTTGCCACCTGGTTACATGCTATGGTAAGAGACTAGAGTACAACAATGCACTGTACATTGGTCTCTTGGAGACTCCAATTGGTGCAGCTCAGTTTTTATCAGAAGCTAGGTGTAGTCACTCCATTGGCTGCCCTTCAGTTACTCAGCTCATTTCAAAATATTGGCTATCACATACAAAGCCCTTCATGACTTTGCTCCCTGTGCTCTACCACGGCAGCTTCACTCATCTGAGCAGTGCCTTCTGGAGGTGCTACTCTGCAAGTGGGCAAAATCAACAATTGTCTATTCTCTGTTATGTCCCTCACCTCTGGAATGGCCTGCCTCAGAGGTTAGGAAGGCTCCCATTCTCTCTGTTTTCCATGAATGATGCAAAATGGAATTATTCAGGATGGCTTTTTTACAAAGGTAAGAGGGTTGCACTATAAGAAAATGATACAGAAATATGCTTCGGTAAAGGGATAGGGAATGTAGACTATAAAGCCATGTACTGTCATTGTAAGTATACTTTTATTAGGTAATTTCTTCATCACTTAACATGTCATGTTTAAATACTTAGGCATTGTATCAAATTTCTGCTTTTTTTCAGTTTCTGCAGTCTAAACCCTATTGCACTGTTTAGATGTCCCAGCTGTTGATTGTATTAATTTACACAAATCCACCTTGAGTTTCAGTAAGAAAAGCAGACTATAAATAACACAAATAAATAAATAAGAATTCTATTTTCAGCATGTAGATTCACAATGGCATACAAGTTATCACCTTCTAGAAATTTAAATAAAATTTGGATTGCTAATTTTACAGGTGGCTAGAAGAATGCTTGATGACTCCTCTATACTGTACCCACAAACACATGAATTAATTTTGCTTTTTTAATCATCAAAAGTAGATTGCAAATTCTTTGTCATGCTGCTTTTTCCATCATCACCTCATGTAATCTTTCTGTTAAATATCAGTAAGTCAAAAGAGGTGTTTCAGTCCTGTTTGGTGGAGAGGAAGCTATATAGTTTGCCTCTATATTCTCAAAACCTCTGTTATTGCCGATTTTGCCTGACTGACTTAGTTGTTGGATTCAGATTGCAAATATTTTGTACATGGATGTTCTTGTACCACTTTGTACGCCTGCCCCCTATTCCACTTTGTTAGCTCAATACACCATACAGGAAAAAAATACCTTATAAAAAAGGTGCTTTCATTAATCGTTGTGGCGGATGGGGAAGCTGCATGGTGTGGTCTTTCTAGAGTTCTAACCTTGCTGATTTTGCCTCTCTGCCTAAGACCCAAAATTGAAGATATTCATTCACTTGTATTAATCAAATTTGCACAGTCATGCACTGCTTCTTAGGAACTTTAATTTAACCCTCCATTTCATAAAGCTATGGGAGGGATTTTTCCCTTCTTTGTAAAGAAACTCTCCCACAATGTTTCATTTGATTCTTCAGTTCCAATACCTCTTGAACCCAAAATTCAAATACGCTCTGTTAATCCGAATGTTGCCTTCACAGTTGGCCAAATTGAAAATTCCACTTCTGGCAACCAGTGACTACATTCTTGCAGTAACATAAAAATACTAAGCTGGAATGTGGCTGGCTGGAAGATCAAATGCTTCTTCCAGAGGTCAATTTTTTAAAAATTTACTTTTGATATCATTTTAATACAAGAGACTTGGATAAGTACCCCATAACTTCCCCAGTCTATATTAGTTTCTCTAATGAGTCTCAAAAGAGGGAAAAAGTGAGGAGGCCAAGAGGCGAGTTAGCCTGCCTCATTTCTTCTGCCCTTGATATCTCTGGATTGGAAGTGGTGACTTCCTTTTATTTGTCTCTAGCTATTCTGATACAACTGGCTGACTTCTCTTTCATAGTAACATCAACCTAGATACCTCCAACTCAAAATTAACATGTACTGAGCTCTTATTGGTTCTTTTTTTCAGAAATCTATGGCAATTTGACCCATCGGTTCCCTGATGATCCAATCCTTATTGCAAATGACTTCAATGCTAGAATCAGTCAAGATTATGAACATCTGGTCAAAAAATGGCTAAGCTATGATTTAGAAGAAATTTCCCCCCCTTATTTGTATAATAGATTTTCTAAAGATAAGACAAATAACACTACAGGTCTTAAACTGTTTGATTTTTCCATACAAAGAGGGTTGGTTACCCTAAACAGGCAAAGAGAAATTGATGGAAAAGGCAAGTTAACTTTTTTTGGTCACAAAGGGCCAACTGGATTAATTACTTTATCGTTGCAGCAGATCACTTTAATCTAGTCAAGAAAGTTAACATGGAAGAATATACAGGGGGAGACCATCTCCCAATTTCATTCAACCTCTGTGCCCCTGTGGACAGCCACCTGAGCTATAAGCATTTTTTCCACCCAACTGATAAGCAGGCATTTACACACTGCATTTGATTGTCTACTGCTATTGAAGAGGCAGCAATCAAGCTATTTGACTCTGGAGAATTTCAGGAAAGGGAGGGGAAACTCCTCTCAAGTAATTTAAAGAATGATTTTTATTACTTCTTTATATTTTTGATTTAATATCTTTAAACCTTTATATATTAAGCTATATTCAGATAGCCAAGAAACCAAAAGACCCAATAGCTGGTTTGATGGTGAGTGAAAATTCCTAAAGAAGGGGATCCACCGCAAACATCATGAATTTAAAAAGAACAATACGCTGGAAGTTCTAAGGGATCTGCTGAGCCTTAAAGGCCAATATAGGAACACATTAAATAGAAAGAAAAGAAGAAAACATATAGGACATGCAACCTACTGATTTCCAAAGTAAATAACAAAGATTCCAGTCTTTTTTGGTCATTGACCTCTAGAAACTTGGATAGAAGACCATGCCCCTTGTTCTGTATCTATGCTTCAAAATGGATGCTATTTTTCAGGAAAATTTTCTTTGAAAATACTTCACCATGTGATTTAACTCCTACTGATCTCCCTCTCTGGCCCAATATCACTAAGATGGAAGTTATCTCCATGATTAAGTGTTTACATTCAGAGAAAGCTCCAGATTTGGACTCAGTGCGTAACAATTTGTTTAAAGCTAATCCAGCATGATGGGCCACGATTTTAGCTCTAATTTTCTCTATCAATCTTTCGAGGAAGATTTCCACAAGTTGGAAAATTCTATTATTGTTCCAAACTTTTAGAAAGGTTCCATGTCAGATCTAGTACACTACTAGTCTTCTTTCATCAGTGGCAAAGTCATGTTTGTTTGTTTGTTTGTTTGTTTGTTTGTTTGTTTGTTTGTTTGTTTGTTTGTTTGTTATTAATTATATTTTTAACCCGCCCTCCATGCAAGCAGGCTCAAGGCGAGGTACAACATTGATTAAAATACAACATAAAAACAATAATCACAGCATAAAAACAGCAATCAATAAAACCATTCCAAGACAGGGCACTCCTTCACTCCTGCCCATCAGCATACAAAACGGGGAGGTAATAGCAGACAGATAGAATACTGTACCCTTTTTCGGGGCAGCCAGCAGTGGACTCTCCATAACCGCTCATAACCCCTCCATAACCCCTTATATACCTCATATCTATACCTCAAACTAGAGGAATGGATAATCTCAAATAATATCCTTGAATGAGAACAAATTGGCTTCAGGAAGAGTTTTGCACTTCAAGACGATTGTCTGATCTTAGCCCATTTAGATGAAAAATACACCTCCTCACCTAGAGGTACACTGTATGTTGCATTTATAGATCTCAAGAGAGCTTTTGACACCATACCCAGAAGCAAAGTGTGGATAAAATTGTAATGTATTTCAATTGATAAATGATTGCTCTGGCTAATTAAAAATCTTTACTCTTTGTGGAGAAAAGGGAGAACTTACGGACTGTTTTTGTCTTGATAGAGGAGTGAAGCAAGGTTGTCTCTTAATGTTTCTACTTTTTAGCCTGTATCTGAATGATCTTGCAACTGCCCTCTCTTCAGCAGAATTCAACCCCCCCTCATATTTATCCTCAAAGGCACTAACTCTACTCCTCTATGCAGATGACACTATCCTTATGTCCCACACTCAGGTTGGACTGAGAAGACTCTTAAGTCATTTCTCAAAATACTGTAAACATGAAGAACTAAAGATCAGTTATTCAAAATCAAAAGTTATGGTCTTATCTAAAGCCAAGTAAACTACCTCCTCAGTCTGAAGAATTAACAGTCTTCAATTAGAAGTCGTCTCCGAATTCTCATACCTGGGTGTGGTATGAGAACTTAGATCACCCATTTTTCCATTTTCTGTGACGCATTACAGGAACCCAAAAATATATAGCTGGGATAACTCTAAGATTAGAATTGAACTAGGGTTCTATTGAAGCCAAAGCATGGCTGCACGCACTCAAACATAGGCAAAAGATCTTTTTCTCCTTAAAGGACAGTTTTCTTTATTAGCTAAACCAAGGTCAATTCTACTCTTCTTGGATGCAAGAAATAGACAAGAAACTATCTAGCCTCAGCCTAGCGAAGGACAATATATTGAGACTTGGGAAAAGTGAATCTATACTATCTAGAAATGTATAAACAACCTAGATTACTCCATTTCAGTTCTATACGTTTGGAAACTATGTTCCACCCAGCTCTTTGGTATCCTTCCACCTTCAACCATTCCAGCTTATATTAAATGTTTAACAGTTCCTTGCTACTGTAGAATATTCATGCTTGCACACCTGAATGCTGCCTCCTCTGCAGTCCTACATGGGAGATACTGTAATTTGCCTTATTTGGACAGACTCTGCCGATGTGATTTGAAAAAAGATGACACCTTGTTCTGTATGATATTGGAATGTTCTCATTAACTTTTATTGAGAATTATGGATCACCCCTATTTTAACTAAATTACCTCCTACTGGATTAAAAGATAATATAGTTCCCTATCTGCTGGTAGATAGAGATCCATGAAATATGCTGGCCATGGTCAACTGTCTCTCCACCATATTTTCCTTAAAGAAATAAAAACTCCTTATCCACTGTTCAAGATCATTGGATCAAAGGAGCTTGAAAGGAAAAGGAAAAAGGAAAGGAACTTTAATTCAGTCTAGTAATTTCTGATGAATTACTGACCCCGGCCAACCCAGGATAGCCTGATCTCATTAGATCTTGAAAAGTAAGCAGAGGCCCTGATTAGTATTTGGATGGGAAACCACCAAGGAAGTCCAGGCTTGTAACATAGAGGCAGGCAATGGCAAAACACCTCTATTTGCCTCTTGCCTTGAAAATCCCATGAGGGGTCACCATAAATCTGCTTCAACTTGACAGTACTTTCCACCACCAATACCATGCTCAAATAATCCATTGAATCTAACCAGCTTTTTCACTAGTAAAAAGGGAGGAAAGGTCACCCTTGAACATCAAAAAGACTACGCTTGGTATGCTGAGGCCTGCATAGACAAAAGCTGCCCAGACTGGGGCTAGTAATTAGGATGGGAATTGGGTCAGACTGAGCAAAAAATGCTGGTTGGATCCTACCTGGTATTGTTAAATGTTTGGGCAGGTAGCGCTATATGTAATAGAGCTCAGTCACCATATAGTAATATATGGCTGGATATTTCTGTTAAAAGACATTGTGTTAAATGTATCTATGCATTTGTATGTTGGCACACTTGCATTAACTGTTATTTTTGTGGGTATTCTTAACAAGTAGTTATTTTTATAGCCCAGTCAGCAACAAAAATAATTTTACTTAAGGGAGACAAATTGCCCACTCTGACCGAATCCAGCTGTGAGTGAAAAACTGGAACAACGTTCTGTTAATGCTTTATGAAATGGTGGCTGCATTCAGTTCTATTTGCTGGTTTTTTCCAGGTGTTTTTGGTGTGAGAAAATTTATCTACTCAAAGCACCAGGCATCCAACCACAGTAGATGGGATTATGTACTTTTGTAGTTTAGACTATGGATTTATATTTATATTTAAGTGTACTCCTGTTTTGGAGTTGCATGAAAATAATTGCTAGCAATTTCTGAAGCCTCAGATTACCTTTCTCTGAAGTCATCATCCCAATTTCACTGGGAGCTTTCTAGAATAGGCTTTTTGAAAATATAACCTGAACATTGTGATTCTCACTATTTCTCTGTGGCTTATTTCCAACAATTAACCAAGGTGCCAGGGGTAAAGAAATAAGAAAGCAACTGTTGACACCTAGATTCTGAAAACAGGCTTATATAAATGTGTGTGTCTTTCTCTAGCACCTGATATCGATGTATCGGCCTGTTTTCAGGACTTGAGCCAGGAATAACTACACAGTTGATCATTTTTCCATTTTCCTTTTGTATACTCTTATGTGCAACAAAACTTTGATCCCTCAAACAACTATTTCAAATCAATCAACAGTGTCCATATTTAGTTTACATAGTTAAATGTAAATGTTTACTTTGTTTCTAGCTGAGTGAGTAACAAGGGGGAAATACAAAAAATATTGTAAAAAAGTGTAATTCATATTAACAGAAAATGCATACTTATGCCTAGCCAACCATTTTTAAAATGAAAGGCTCAAATAATTGCTCAATAATTGGGAATTCTTCCATTTTCTTCTTGTTTGACAATCACAGACTACTCAGTTTTCAGGAGCATCCACCCACTGATTACCCACAGTTTGCACAACTTGTAACCCAGAAGTGAAACATGAACCATAATCTCCTCTGGTGGCTCACTACTGTTTCAGGAAATCTGTTTTTGCCACTTGCCAAGAGGACAGATAAATGATGGTGTGTATTCACACTTAGTTGCCAGTTGTGTAGTCCTGAAAAAGACCTGAAAACCAGAAAATATATAAATGTTCTTCTGGTTGGGGTTTTTTTTTTTTTTGGATCTGTTAAACATCAAGTCAATAAGCAACCTATCTGGGAGAACCAGAGCAAGCCAGGGAACATTTATTGATGAAGAACAAATGAACAACTTAAGAGGAAGTAAGTAAGTAACACTCTTTTGCATCTCTAAGTCATAAAAAATACTTTCTCTCTCAAGAACACTTGCTGTGGAATGACATTATATTTAAGACATATGTCGGTGATTCTGTAAGCTTAAACCAAGATGATAGGTTTTGTTTGCCTGGAGAGCTCCGCTAGTTTTCTGGCTAGTTAAGGTCAGTGTAGGTTATAGAAGCATTGCTGGGTTTCTGTTTGTGTGGCTGATCTTTGCCGGAGGACGACAAAATAGACAACGGCTGGCAGTCCATCCATTTTTAATGAGTCTCATAAGGAATATGCCCCTGTAATACAAATATTGACTGTTTTTGGTATGCATTCAGCATTCATATTCATCTCAATTGTCACCCTTCCCTAACTCTGTCATTAAAATGTTAACCATCTGACATAATTATTTCAGCTTTCACAAATAAAACTGGTTTCCTGGGAGCAAAAAAAAAAGCCAGCTAGAATTACAGGCATAAACCTGTATATTTGGGGCTTTTTTAGGGTTCATCTATTTTCATGGAGTCTTAGTTCTTCTTACCTAATCTCTCTCTTTAAAAAAATCAATTTTTACCCATTTTTCATGTCTTTTTAATACCTTTTTTAGACCTGTCATTTTCCTCATGTTTAACCATTAGTGTAAATTGTGTCAACTGTTGCATAATTAATTATTAAATTTTTGGCAAAAATGTTTGTTGAGTGCATTGCTCTAGTTTTAGAAAGACACAAACCCTAAACTTCTTATCTTCTTATCACCTCGGGGAAATCAGAGAATTAAATCCTAACAATAAATACACAGAGGTAACTTTTTCGAATCATCAACCAAGGAACAGTCAGCCAGCAGAACTGAAGTGTTACTTTGTCAGCACTCAAACACTGAACAAGAGGTACTGTTAAGCATGGCCTACTAAGAGTCTCTCTACACAATATTTTTGACACATGTTCTTCACGTGTCAGGAGATGCAATGTTAGCCAGGAAGCATAGTTTTAAAGGGCTGAGCTAGCAGAGATCGCTCTGAAGGGGACGGATTCTCTCACAGCCCTCTGCCAGCTCTGGCATCTCCCCTTCCGGAGCCTTTGCCCTGACAAGGCTCAGTTAATTCAAAGTTTTAAGCAGTGAGGGAAGCAGAATAAAAGCTCCAGAAGGGAAGACAGTTTGGCACATCAGAGGTGGCAGAGGGCTGTGAGAGAATCCGACACTTGACGAACATGTGCCCAGGTGTAGAGACTCTAAGAAAATAACCTATTTTTGCATTCAAGCTGCAACTCTTAGGGAGATTCCTAACCCTAATCCTTGTCCATCCTCACTCCAGCATCCCGATCCACAGAGCTATTCTTCCATGTTGGTCCTCTGACCCCAGGAACAATCTTTTCTGGGGGGCTGGAATGGGATGCACGAATGGAGGATGCAGGAAAGGTTCATGTTCCATGCAAGGATGGTGATAGACCATAATCCTTGGACTTTTTTTTGCAATGCTGCTACATATTGGGTTAATGTCATTAGTGAATTACTTACCATCACCCCTGGTTCCCTTTCCAAAATAGCCACAGCTCATTCAGTCATTGATAATATGAAGTTATGACTCCCCCTTCTCCAATATGCATCACCATTTTAAATGGTGCTTACCTACATCAAATGATATTTGCCTTTTTGTTGCTAATTCATCCCCACCCACTTTGTCTTCACGTTGCTCAGTAATCTGGAGTCCTTCTCAAACTTGGCTAGAATTGAACAATCATTGATATAATTGCTTTCAGGGTTCAAAGAACTTCACAAATACTCACTTGTGGCAATCGTTGCAAGTGTCTCTAAATTACCACATATTATTAACTCAATTTTTGCTCATGGGGAGTGCAAACTGAGATTGTGACTTGCCTTAGACCATCTAAAGTATTTGTGGCAGAGGTGAGATTTGCACTAGAGATCTCACAGGTCATAACTAGAACCACATTACGAACCAAAAACACCCACGAACAGCCTGATTGTCTGTTCACGAACTGGCAGTTCGGGGGGTCCATGGCCAACGAACCAGCGTTCGTTGGAAACCCAGTTCGTTGAGTTCACCTGTGGTTCGTGAAGCCAGACAGTCAGGCACCATCAATCAATTCTCTTGGAAATGGAGCTGGGGAATGCCTGAACTCTGTCTGCACTCCTTCTGTTGCCCTGGAAACCTGAATTGAAGCCCAGCTTACCTTGATCGGCAGGTTTTCCTTCCAACCATGGAACAGCAAATTGGTTACAACTGGTTACATGGGAAAAGACACCCGGGGGAGGGAGGGGGAAGGGGGGTGTTCTGTAGCCATGGGCACTCCAATCTCATCCCTGCAAACCCTGATAGGCAGTTCTGATGGCCAACCCCTTGTACACTGGGCCAGTGTCAACTGGTGGCCCTTATTGTATCAAATGGGAGTTTTCTGGGGGCCTCAGATTGGAGAGGGTATAACTCCAAGATCCCTATTGCAATCTTGACCAAACATGGGTGCTCGCTGGAGCAGAGCCTGCTAAACACTCCTTGGGAATATGGGCTCTCTAAGTCCAACGGGGGGCCGTTCTGATGCCCACAAACCACGAACCTTGAACCAGTTCGGCAACAGGAAAAGTTCATTGCGGTTCACTGGTTCGGGTTCGTCGTCGGCACCGAACCACAAACCGCTAGTTCATTAAAAAATTTTGGTTCGTGCCCATGTCTAGTCATAACTCATTCTTTCATAGCTGTACCAAGTGCCACTAGCTATGCTGCTAACCCCAGACTCCAGATTATTTATAAATTGACTAGCACTTCCTCCTATACAGATCCTTGGATGAACCCATTAAGTATTTCCTCCATTGTGAAAACTGCTCCTCTGCATCCTGTTTTAATTATTTAATGTTCTCTAAGAGGATCTGTTGACTTACCCCATGACGACTACTGTTAAGAGCCTTTGGTGAGAAATATTATCTGGAGCTTTTTGGAAATCCAAGTGTATATCCATTCAGTCTCCTTATCTACATGCTTATTGACCATTTCATAGTATTACTAAAGGCTAATGGTGAAGCAGATTTGTCTCCATTCAGGATATATTTCTAAATTCTTGTTTTAGCAAGGCTTTTTACCATTTTATGTTTTACAGGAGCTAGCCTGACAGATTTGTCATTTCCCAGTCCCCCTCCCATCCTTTTATAAATCTCAGCTTTACGTTGGCTAGCTTTCCTTGCTTTGGTAAGTTGGCTGACTTTATTGATAAATAGTATATTTTTGTTAAAAGATGAGCACACTCCACATTTAAGGAGTCTTGAATGATTGCCATGTTGATGACTTATTGATTTGTAATTTGTTGATTAGCTCCAATGCTTTGTCCTTTTTCTTCTGGATTTGGCACTGCTTCTAAAAAGCTTTCCTTCAAAAAAATGGTTTGGTTATGGTCACGTCTCCAACATCGTTTACAATGAAGATGGGTGCAAAGAATTACTTTAATTTCTCGGCAATCTCCATGGCCTTCTTTAGTACACCTTTCATGTCTTTGTCATGTCTTAAAGTTCTACCACTACTCTAGACTACTTTCCTATCATAATATATTTAAAGAAATATTTGTTTGTTAATTTGCAGTATGTTGGAATATTCTACTTCCTAACATTGTCATTTGTTTCACCATAATTTGTCTGCTATTTATTTTTCTTCCTAGGACAAGATTTCCATTTTTTAAATGAAATCTTTTGTTCTTGATTGCTTCCTTGACACTCTTATTTAATCATGGTGACATCCTCTTTTTATACTTTTTTTAGTCTGTGCATGAATTTTACCTGAGCCTATATTTTATCCATTTTAAATAGATTCTAAGCTTTGTAAAAGAATATCCAGATTGATTTATTTAAACATTTATAAATCCATCATTTTTGCTAAATAACTAGGACCCAAGGCTGGTAACAACAATAAAAATAGCACAAAACATAACTGAAAGCAACCAGGTATATGGGCTTGAACTTTTTCTTTCCTTCTTTTCCTTTTTCCAAACTACTCATCTTTGTGTTCTTCTTTCTTCTGAAATTAAACATGATTATCTTGGATTTTCTAGGCAATATGTTACTCTCACATATATTGATAGTAGTGTAGAGAGTAATAAAACTCTAACCTATAAAAATTTCAGTTCATTTATTATTCAAGGAGTCCTATTTTATACCTTCCTGAGTTCTTTTTCCAAAAATCTCATTTTGGTTAATCTGATGATTGTTTTGTGCTAGCTTTTTACTGTCTTATTTAAAGCCAACAGCTTTAAGCCAACTTTTCCATTTATTAAATTGTGTTCCTTTAAATGAAGTGTTGAAAAAAATTAATTAATAGTGAAATCCTAAGCAGAGTTACTCCAATGTAAGCCCATTGATTTCAATGGACTTAGACTGGAGTAACTCTGCTTGGGATTTCACTGTAAGTATCTTGTTTTTTCCCCAACCCAGAAATGTGAATGAGCTGGCAATATCATCTCTTGCAATGATTCTCAAATTTTTGACAAGGGACCATTTTAAAATTCACTCTGCTTTTTGTGGGTTGACTTGCAAAATAAAACATTTGGATTTCTCCAACATAAAATGCAAGAATCACACACCAGTTAATACTAAACCAGTTTATATTCTGTTATTCATATTTAACATTAACAAGTACATAGCACTGTTTAGCAACCAGCTGCATTTCATGGCTATGTTGCCCATTATACAGAGGCATAACCAAATTTGCCACATCCCACAGACTTCTTCCTCCTGACCTAGAAGCCAAAGCCTTCTTGCACTAGTATTCATAAGTCTTCTGGCTCTGAGTCAACATGGCTATTAGCCATTGAGGAAGGTATATTTGAATAAATGTTTATTATTTGTATTAATGTTTTCAGCATCCTGATATTCTCTTTTTGCATTTGCATGTCAACTTACTTTATTTTTGTTGCCAAAATCTGTGCTATTTTCTGTTCCCCTCATTCAAGAAAATCTTCCACTTTTTGAGTGAAGCCTTTTTGCCTTTCATTGATTCCCTTGACTGGTGGTCACTATAAAGACAACTTTTTTGGCTTGGTAGTACCATTCCTAACTTGAACTTTGTGTGGATCTCGATTAGTATGGATCTCAATTAGTGTACTTTTATATAGTTTCCAAGCATCTGGAAGAGAGTTAACCATAATTTTAACTGACTAGTCATTTCATTTTTATAAAGTTTTCCCTTTTGACATCTGTAAACAAAAAGAAGCCTACTTCCCAGAAACAATCCCAGAAAAGTATGCATTTTGCCTTTGGTGTAATTTTCTACCCCAAAGCCATTTAACATAATAGGATATAAGAGTACCCCAGGAGCTCATTAAGAAAACTGACCCAGGGAACCATATAAATGCTCTGGAGAGATACAGATATATGACAAGAGAAGACATTCCCTGACAAACAGATTGCCATCCTGGTCTTGACCCTTCTTTTGTTAGGGTATTTTTGACCACAAACAAGTCCCTCAGGCTGGAGAGTTGCATACCACCTCATTAGCCACAGCCTTATTGTATTTGTTTAATTCCCAGTTCACTTCCAGGTTTGTTTAATTCCAGGTTCACTTCACTTTAAGTGTGTGAGGTGAAGTGGATTTATTTCTATTTCTATTTTGACACTTATACAGCATTCATTAATCCTGTACTAGACTTCATATCAACTATAACTTTGGACCTCTTTCCCCTAGTTACAAGAGGGGTAACTAGGAATCTCCACCAATCATTACGGGAATTATTCCTTAGAGAACTCTCAAACGAATCAGGCAGATGTTCAACTGGAGTTTTTTTATTAAAGAGAAAATAAAGGCAAACATACAGAAAATCACACATAGCATACATATAAGGCTAACTAGGAAAAAACAGGGAGGAAAGTGGAAAAAAGCAGTTCAGGGAGGGTGATAGTTACCGGTCTCGAGGATAGGAGGGGTCTGCAGAGGCAGCAGTGAAAATGACCAGCATTTAATGGCACAGAGAAGAGTTGTGAGGGTGGATGTATGTATCCAGAACACACACACAAAGCACATGGCTTGGAAAACCCAGTTACAGGACAAAATGTACTCTGGGGCAAAAAGGGCGTCATGATGATCCCAAAACAATAACTTAATGGTTTGTCCAGAAGTAGAACAATAAGTGGGGAGAGGTTTGAAATGACTATCTGGGATGGGCTATAGGGAAAAATATTATTTGATGACCTAGTAGGTAGCAGATGGGAAAGGCTATCAAATGTGTGAATACTTTTGATTAGGGTAAATGGGTGAGGAGAAGGTATTGATGAGATAAGGTAGGGAGTTTTCTCAGGAAGCCTTATTATCTCTCAAGTCATTCTGGGGTATGGAAGGATAGTCAGTCAGTCACCCATCTCAGACTCATGTCCTGGTAACTTTCCAGTCCTCCTGCCCAGCTGACATCCACTCTAGGCCAGGCAGTGCCTTGGACTTATGGCATATAAGGAAGGGGTTTATTATATTTCAGACATAAACTGCCCTTTCACAGAAAGATATATTTATGGGGCAAAAAAGCTCTGTATGTTTCAGAACAGTGAAACACAATGATTTTTGCCACCTCAAACAAAAAAAAATTAAGTGGGATTTTTTTTCTACCCAAAGAATTTGCCTTCGGATAAAAATATACCCAAATGCAAATATTCCAGGGTTATTAGAGGGATAAGATTGCCTCTGGGATGTTTGTCTGGTACAGTAAAACAGAATTTCACAGTTCAATCCTTAGTAGAGTTTCACCCTTCCTAAAGAATGGGTGCTACCTTAGCCTAATAGAGGCAAATGCAAAACTAATACAGAAGTTCTCAGTTTTTCACAGAAGTGTAGATCTTTAGGACCTCTGTGTAATAATTGGTGCCAGAACAAAACTTGCTTGACCATTATAGAAACAGATGTGTGCTGCTTGTTGACAGATTAGTCATTATTGTTTCACCTTCCCCTTGTTTATGAGACAAGCTTAACAGAGCTTTGCATTATGTATTAGATATTGTTATGTATTTACACATCTATAAGCAGATCTGGAATAAAAGTATGGTTCCATTCTATCAAAGCGTAAATGTGTTTGGCCATTTAAGCTGAGAGAAGTCAAGACTCACAAGGGTACTAGAACCTGAGGTGGTTCGCTGTTATTTATTACGCTATAGAAACCTTCAGAAAGTGAACTTTCAAACTCAATTCCACAGTGACTAGTTAACAAGCAGGACAAGTGAGAGCAATTTAAGAGAGAGGACTCCAGGAGATAAAAGATAATTGGAAAGTGTCACAATTTCCTTGCCCACATGGGAAGTGTTAAGCACAAGAAACAATCAGAAAATGTCACCATTTTCTTGTACCCAGTGAGGTAAACATGAAAATTAGTGTTTCTAGCACAACAGATTAGAAGAACAAATAAGAAGTATTTAACTACAAGAAAGCCCAGCTCTTCAAAGGGTGTGTTTATCTCTCCTTTAGTGTTCTCACCAAACAATTCAGCCACCAAAGCAATTCCTTCTACTTTCAGCCCATTGAATGTCTTATTGTTTGCTTGGAAAGAAGGAGTACAAAGGCTTAAGAGCTGACTCTTTTCCATAGGTTTAGTTCTCACAAATAGCAGATGAAGTGATAGCAGTAGTTTCTTGGTTTTACTATTTTAGACTGAAAATGAGGACTAAAATAATGGAATTGTACCTCACAAGAAGATTCTTACACATACAAAAGAGCGTGTCGGAGATTCCTAGAATGGAATCTTTTCTTTTGGCATCTTGTTTTCAATGTACAAGGGTTTTTGTGGGGTGGGGGTGGGGGTGTACATAAGAGCATTGTATCATGGAAAACCCCACTTGTGGTCTGAAGTGAATCTCTCGTAACAAAGGTTTACCACCTCAGCTGATGTTTGTGAGAACGACAAATAAATAAATATTCCTGTGTCTTTTCTTTTTACATTTATCGATGATTTTGTCAACCATTTATTTACTGAATATCAAAGTAGTTATACCTCACCTTTCTCTTTAAAAACTAAATCCTCAAGGTGGCTACTTTGATTCTTCATTTTTGTTGCTACTTTTGTAGATTATCATTTTGTATTATGTAAGCATGTTGTACAGTTTATATACCCAATTTATATGTGCAATGCATGCTAAGTGTATGTATGATGCTGATCTATTGATATGCAAATAACATTGAAAATACGTACATTTTATAAAGAAAATTCAGTGCAAGAAAACAGAAAATAGTGCAAAAATAATGAATTACTGGTTTGATTCACCAAGGGAAAATTGAAATGCTAATGATGACTGCCAGGCTGAAATTGTAGGGTCAAGAAAATCAGAAGGATGAGAGCCAGTGTGGTACAGTTGTTAGAGTGTCAGTCTAGGATATGGGAGAACCAGGTTCAAATCCCTGCTTTTCCATGGAAGCTCACTGACTGATCTTGGGCCAGTCAGATTTGCGCATCCTAAAATACCTCAAAGGGTTGTTGTGAGGATAAAATGGAGGAGAGGAGAATGATGTAAAGCTACTTTGGATCCCCATTGGGGAGAAAGGTGGGGCATAAATGAACTAAACAAACAAATATAATTCCTAATAAGAACCAGACCTTGAATTCAGATGAATCATCACTGGATAGTCTTTTTTGGAGTGGCATTTAGCATATTAAATGCTCTATCATAGTCTTTGTGAATCTTTTAGCCAAACTCTGACTCTTACAGGGTCAGCTTTAAGTCTTTCTTGGATCCTGACAATAGGCCTGACTGAACCTTGGGAAATGGGGACAATGTAAGGCAACAGATAGTGCAGAGAAAGTAGAGGGGAGAAATAATCTTGAAAAACTCAAGAAGTATCAATGCCTATGTAAAAAAACAAGGAGGCAGAAGGGAAAGGAGCAAGGTATAATAGAAGGTAAGTTCAACAATACAGGACATATGCCCAAAAAGAGAAGAAAGGAGCTTTGCGGCAGAAAGTCTATGTGCATGTCTAGGCAACAAATTGGAGATCAAGCTCCCTGAGGACTACTAGAGTGCTGTGTTTAATCTACCTTGTCTCCTGTAACTAGTCCTGACTAGACATGGGCATGAACAGGAAAAAACAACAACATGGTGTTCGTTGTTCATTGTCATCCACGAACAATGAACAATGAACATTGACGAACATGACCTGTTCACGAACATGTTTGTTGTTTGTTGTTCATTGTTCGTGTGGGCCAGCAGGCTCTCCTCCAGCCATCAAGATCCCTACCACACCACTCCCAGAAACCCTACCTGAGCAGGCAGCAGGAAATGTATCAATAATAAATAATAGCTTGGCACCAGAGCCTGGCAGCAGCCCTGGAACCTGAAGTGGTAGATCCCTACCGCACCACTCCAAGAAACCTTACCTGAGCAGGCAGCAGGAAAGGTACCAATAATATAGCTTGGTCCAGAGCCTGGCAGCAGCTCTGGAACATGAAGAGTTCCCACCACACACAAAGAAAATTCAAGCTTCAATACACTCTCCCTGTCTCTCTCTCAAAATGCCAACAGCAACTGTCTCTCCCTCACTGTATGCAAAACCAGAGCTGGGAGCCGCCCTCCCTCCTGCTCTTTGCTTCCTTGTAACAAATTTGGAGTGCCACACTTGAAAGGAATACCTGCCTAACAAGCTAAATTGGGCTTAGATTGGGGTTTCCAGGACAACAGCAGGAGTTCAGACAGTTCAGGCAGTCCCTGCCTCCGGTTGCCAAGGGAATTGATTGCAAGTGCCAGACTGACTGGCTTGATGAACAGCAAACAGCAACGAACAAGGCTTGCAACGACCACCTGTTCATTTAGAATGGGGCCTCATGAACAGCTTGTTCGTGAATAGCAGATTGGGCTGTTTGTGGCTTTTTTTAGTTCGTATTGCTGTCTGTGCCCATCTCCAGTCCTGACTCCCTACCCTTCTTCTTGAGTGAGACAGACAACCCTTTCACACAAGCATGCAAGTCAACTGACCTTCACAGAAGAGCAGTGGCTCAAATGCCACCTGTTAAATTGCACAGGCCCAACTCTGCATTGTGGCCAACTTGGGACCAGCTCTCTCATCCCACACTCTCGGCCTGTCTGTGTTCAGCTGCATAAGCAGAGGGCTGTGTGCAAGGAACTAAAATTTAGAAAATTTACACAGCAATTTATTTAATTTAATTTAATTTATTGTATTTATATTCCGCCCTCCCTGCTTTCGCAGGCTCAGGGCGGATAACAGAACACAAATATACACATCATTAAAAACACCTTAAAAAACACAATCATCTCATCTACATCTATTACATATAAATAATTTAAAAAAAAATTTAAAAAGCAGCACATAGCAGAAATTTAGTGTATCACACAGCGGTGTTACCAGAGCTAATCCATACCATAATAATAAGTGTGGCAGCAGCATCTGCATTCACATGGGGGAATAGTTAACCCCCCCTCCATGGGGGGGCACCGCCCAGCGTCAGCCATATGCCTGGCGGAATAGCTCCGTCTTACAGGCCCGGCGAAATGCAAGCAAATCTTGCCGGGCCCTAGTCTCGCAAGGCAGAGCATTCCACCAGGCTGGGGCCAGGAACGAAAAGGTCCTGGCCCTGGACGACGCCAGGCGGGCCTCCCTAGGGCCAGGGACATTTAGAAGATATTTTCCACTAGCAGAGTCTGGCTGATATGGATCTCTTGCAGATTTGTGAGACACTAAAAGTGCCTGATTTTCTCATCTTCTCTTGTTAGGCTTCTAAGTTTACCATTATACTGCACACAGCAATATTCAGAATTTGCTACCTGAGCTAGCTACCATTAGGGTTGCCAGCTGTCTGGTTTTTACCCAGACAGTCCGGTATTTTCTCGGACTGTTCAGGAAAATTTAAAAGAAAATACCAGACATATAAATGTCTGGTATTTTTACTTGTTGAGAGTGACAGGACAAGATGTGTCCAGCAGTGGCACCGGCTGGCTGCTGCTGAGCCTGGGAAGACAAAAACATTTGCCAGCTGGGGCAGCCCTGCACCATATGGCTGGCTGGCATCTGTGAGGGGAGGGCACACAAGCACAAGTTCTCTCTCCCTTGTGCATCTACACTCAGGAAATTCAGGGAGAAGGAGGCAGGGAGGCATGGAACCTAAGCCCTGCTCCCCTCAGGATTGTGAGGTCCCAGCTTTTGTGTCCTCTAGCAGCAGCAGAACTCAGGGTCCACCTCCCTGCTTTCCCACTTCCCCCTCATCCTTCCACCAAATGCAGCTTCATACTTCTGCACTTTCTGATAGTGCACGTGAGTGTTGGAGGCGGAGCTCACTCAAGCTCGCAGTCCTTCTCAGCTTGTGGCTCCTGTCTTGACGTTGCAATGGATTCACCTCTTTCAAGATAGAAAAAAGGGGGTTAGTCTCTTTCTCTTCAACTTCTCTCTCTCTCTTGTCAATCTGCAAACTTTTTGCAGGTGCTGGAAATATCTGCAGCTATTTTGTCTTTCACCTTTTGGTACTCCTTGTTCCATTATGCCCCCCCCTCCATCCTCAGGCAGGGAGAGATGGAGGTAGGAGCCTATTGCAAGATTATGTCTGCCCTCTCTGCTTCCAGTATATTTGTTTGAACCATCTTTCAAGCCTAGTTACCGTACCTAGTTTCAGGCAATATCATCCCATCAGGAATTTTTCTTGTACTGCTTTAAAAAAAAAAAAGTGTTGGATTTGCATCAACTGTAATAACATGTTCCTAAGTCTCAAAATCTTTAGAAGTCTTACTGTTGGTCAGAATTAGTGTGTTGGAGAAGAGGGATCTAGTTAGGCTCATTCCAAAGGCTGCTTATTCTAGTTTTAAACGGCATGGTTTTCATTGTTCTCCACCTTTCTAAAACTGGGAAGAAAGTTGACTAGTTTTTTAAAAGAATGAACTATATAGAAGGTAAAATATATTGACCCCTCTCCAACTGGACACACTCACTGAGACACTGGCTTGGATCTATTTGGCTAATGGTGGCGCCTTGCACTGGAGGAAGATGCTATCATCAGAACAGATCTGTGGGATCCAACTTGCTCATCCTGGCATAGTCCACAACATATTTTAGTAGCAAATAATCATAGTATAGTATCCCAATAAAAGTGTTATTCACATATTGTAATGTGATAATGTGTATAAATTACAAACCACAGGAAATTAAAATTAAAATATGCAATTCATTTCACAGCATGTCTTCTTTTCGAAGTATACATAGTAAAATTTAATTTACAAAGTCTTCCTCAGTACAGCACAATGCATGTTGTATGGGGGGGGGAAAGTGTTGTGGGCTCTCTGTCTCTCTCTCTTTTTTTGCCCTAAGGGTACTTAACACTGCTTTTAATTTTGTCTCTGTCTTTTCATATTATCATCTGCAAAAGCTCATGGCCAAGAGTTTGCCCTGGTAATAGATGACTGTTCTCTTTGATATCATCACTTCTTGCTCTTTATGGACAGGCCAATATTCATTGTGATTAGCAAGGGACAGCCCTGTCTATCCAGATTATTCATAAATACTTAGCAGTTCAGTCCATGTATCATCACTAATTGCTGGAGAGAAAAGGTCTGCATTTTTTTAATACTCATATAATTTTTTTTCTTCTCACAGATAACACTGTAACCACAGTACTTGCTGAAGGTTATTTATGGCCTTCATTTGAAGAGAGAAATACGTTGCTAGGTAGTGCAATGTTTCTTGTCATGACAATTGTTTCCCAGTGTTCTTCAACTTGAGACACTTCATGTTTTAGAACTTTTTTTTACCCATGATTCTTCAACTTTAACCTCTGCTACAGATATTCTTCACAGTACCAGATCCAGTATTAAGGATTTCTGATGGCCTTATGCTAGCTACTATCTCCCTGCCTAACCTATAGGGTTGCCAGCTCCAAGTTGAGAAATTCCTGGAGATCTGGAGGGGGGGGTGAAACCTAGAGAAACCTGGAGAAAGTGGAGTTTGGGGAGGGAAAGGAACTTGGCATGGCATAATTCCATAGAGTCCACCCCCAAAAGTAACCATTTTCTCCAGGTGAACTGATCTCTGTGGCCTGTAATTCCAGGAGTTGTAATTCCAGGAGATCTCCAGCCACTACCTGGAGGCTGGCAACCCTACTAACCTACCTTACGGTTCATGTGAGTCCAAACAACTACTCTGAGTTCTTAAAGTCAAAACAAAACACATATGCAACAGCAAGCTCTGTTGCACAACCCCTGACATCAGTTTTAATCTGTAGATCCTGTTTTTTTTTTTAACTTGCTCCTGAAAAATCACTTTCATTCTGACTTTGTTAAAATTTTGTTAATGTGTCTAGAGTCATAATTCTTCAGGAACTGGATTTCTTTTCAGGGTTACATTTGGAATGGAAAGTTTATAGGGTTACTATGCTTATGGTGGGCAAACTCCGAACAATTAATGCCTCTGCTGTTCAATCCTCAACAGATTGGTAGGAGGAGACAAGACAGTGAAATGGGGAAGCACACAATCCTCATCTCCATGTGATGACATCACTTCTAAAATGACCTGGAAGTGATGGTTTTTGGTGAGACTGATTCTTCAGCACTCAGACAAAAACACAGAGTTTTGGACAAAACTGTTAAAGAATTGGCCCTGGCATGACACCGTCATTCCTGGTTGTGCCAGAAGTTGCATCACTGCATGGAAACAAGGACTTCATGCCCTTTTCTCCAGTAAGTTCCCCCTCTCCAGGGCCATCAGTAGCCAGGAGGGACCTGGCAACCTTAGGAGTGTGCGTGCACCTTGGCTCTAGTGAAAAGTCATATAAATGTATTTTTATCGCTCTTTCACAATGTGAAAGTGGGGTGGGAGATTCTACAGTAGGGTTGCCAAATGCCAACCACCAGACGGGATCTGACAATCTCTTGGAATTACAGCTGAATTCCAGAAGGCAGAGATCAGTTCCCCGGGAACAAATGGCTGCGTTGGAGAGTAATTCTGTGGTATTGTACCCTGCCGAGATCCCTGCCCTCTTTACTTCCAGAAATTTCCCAACCTAGAATTGGTAGGTTTAATTAGAAATCTATCCCACTGATGTCAATGGAATTTTCTTTTCCAAAATAAGCATGTTTCATAACTACACCATGGAAAAGCAAGCACTATATTAAGTGGTTGCATATCTGTTTAGAAGTCAACAATTGTATATTTTAGGGCATTTCATTCATTTCTCAATTTGCCTAGAAATTGAATCTTGATCTTTGGGACTACAGTGAATCAACGTGTTTTCTCCTCTTAATAAGATCATGCAAACTAGTGAAAACTGTCATGGCTCAACAATAAGATATTCATATCTACAACATAATATTCATATTCCCCCCAAAAAAAATCAGAAATTTCATGCAGGCTGTAATCAAACCCCAAGAATAGTGACTCAAAGAAAAATACAATTTGGAGATGAATAAAATCTTCTTTGGAATATTTTATATTCCATAATATTGAGACAAAAATAAAATGTTGTCAATGAAGGCAGATATACTCATTCAGTAGCTGTGAAAGTACATTACCTGGTTGGCATAAAGGGAAATTACCAGTGTAATATATTGCATATAATGTTGAGGTTTTGATATAGAAAACAGAAGTAGGTATCATCCAACACACAGTTACACACATGCAAGTCCCTTGAAATTAATGGGATTTACTTCCCACTCAGTGCCTGTGATCTGAAGCCATGCATATGCATGGCACTATTACTGACAGCTTTTGGAGCGGAAAATCCACAGGATAATGGTCTACTGTTTCCCTCTATTGCTAGCAATAGAAAACCTTATGTATACAGATCAGTTCTGCTAGATTATAGGCATTCCCTCCAGTCTAGAAACAGAAATGGGGTCCCATTACATGCATTAAGCCATAGCAGAGGAGCGTTGCAAATCCTTAGGACCTGACCCCTCCCCCCCACCAGTTCCAGTATGAATGTGAATGTGAATGTGAATTAGTTTCGGATAGATAGATGGATAGATGGATGGATAGATGGATAGATAGATAGATAGCAAACCCATTTCTGTTTTGCACATTCAGCAAAATGATAACATTCTGGAGGCCTTCCTAATTTCCACATATAGGCTGTTCCATAAAGTGGGAGCCATCACAGAGAATGCATATGTACAATCTGTTGTAGATCTTCCTGATTTGCAGGGTAGCATCATCAGAAGGATTTCCTAAGATGAGTAAAGCTCACATGGTGAAGCATAATAGGAGAGGCAGCCATGCAGGTATGTGGGTCAAGCCATGAAAGGTGTAATGTTTTCACTTATTTTTTTATTCACTCTTCTAATATTTTTATCTTTTATCCACCTTGTTATGGTTTTCTTAGTGTGATAACCTTTTTACATGTTCAACCCTTTTGATAAACTTTGTACCTTTGGTTTAGCACCTTAAACTCAGCTCCTCCTTAATTTATCTTAAACTTATACCTCAGGAGGGCTCTGGTCCTTACAAATACTCCTTATATTTCTACTCATACAGAGTTTAGGTTCTTTCTACTTTACCCCAAGTTGTTACCTCAAGAACACCTTCCCTTTTGTGTTTGTGGGACCTTTCTATTGTTGCCTCCCTGACTCCCAAAAATGGTTTTCGCTGCCACCAAAAGCTTATGCATTAGACCTTGTTGTAACTTGTAATATAGGAAGGCTTTGTTATAGATGGTAGTGTGACAGAGTGGTCAGCATGTGAGGGTGATTGTGAAGAAAATAAAGGAATTTTTTTCTTAATCAAAAGTAGATTTTATTTGTAGGTACAAAACACCTATACGCAGCCTTTGGTGACTTAGCAGCAGCCTTTGATTCAGTTGATAGAGCAAGGCTGTGGTCTAAGCTGGCAAGAACTAATATCGATAAATGTCTTCTGCATCTAATGAGGGAACTACACAGTGGCACATCATCAACAAGAGTGGACATAACAGGCTTAGTGACTGATAGTATCCCCATAACCAGAGGCGTGAAACAGGGCTGCATTCTTGCCCCCTCTCTTTTTAACCTTTATATCAATGACATTATTAAAAGGCTTTCAGTTCCTGAAGCTCATCCTCCTTGCCTTGGCCCACGGAAGATCTCCATTCTCTTATATGCTGACGATATGGTCCTTCTGTCTATGACCCAAATTGGCCTTAAAAGACCCCTGTAAGTCTTAGAGATTTCTGCAGAGATGAGAGCCTAAAAATAAATTACTCAAAGACAAAGGTGATGGTCTTCGGAAACCGGAGACTCTCGCTCCGCTGGTCAATAGATGGTGTTCCAATCATCCAAACTCAAACCTTTAAATACCTGGGAATAACTTTTAGTGATACTCTTTCTTGGAAGGCTCATATAGAAACCATAAAAATATCAGCTCTTCATTCAATAGAGGCAATTTTAAAATTTTATCGTAATAATGGGGGCTTTCAGATCGACCCAGCTCTAAAGCTTTTTCAAAGCGAGACAATCGCCCAACTTCTTTACGGCGTAGAGGTGTGGGGCTGGAATGACTCCACCATTGTCAGCTTGGAGAGAATTCAAAATCTCTTCATGAAAAGGATTCTTGCATTACCTACAAACACCCCAGCTGCACTGTTAAGAGTGGATCTCGGCCTTCCCTCTCTCTGGACACGTGCACATAAAGCTTTCTGTAATTATTGACACAAATTGAAGAGAGCCCCTGCAGACCATCTTTCAAGCTTCTGCTTTTTAGTCAGTCAAAATGATCCTAAATGGCAATTGAAATATAATTGTATTCTTCAAACATATAATCTCCCAGATGTTATCTCTGGGACTTTTAAAGCGGACTTTAATAGCAGGGAGAAAATATACTCATATGATGCTGCCCTTGACAGGCGAGTTATACAAGAAAACGAATCCTCGCCTTGGTTTAGGTTAATAAAACCAGACCATACCAAGGCACAATACCTAGTTAAGATCCAACATAGTAAGTTACAAGTAGCCCTTACTTCGATTCACTTTCAAACTATGCAATCAGCCATGCTTGAAGGTCGTTACTCCAAGACCCCAGTTGCCCAGCATCTCTGGTTGTGTGGAGGCTCTGTGCCAGAAGATCTGTGCCATGATCTACTATATTGCCCACTATACCTATCTCCCAGAATGAAATTTTTAAGCTCAGTTTTAGCTAGGCTGGGCTCTAGACAAGATAAAGACAATATCATAGCCTTATTATCTGACGAGGATGCAGTAACCTCGTACAAGGTCGCTCTTTTTGCTCTTGCAGCAGGAAAAATCCGAGAAAAGGTTGTGACAGCAAATGGCTGTCTCCAGGCTGCATGTTCTACAGAGTAATTTTTATAGTGTTTTTATCCTATTTGGCTCGGTTGCATATTTTATTTGCACTGTTGTTTATACAATTGTTTTTGTCTTATCATTTGTTACGGCCTTTGGCCAATTGCAATAAATTCAAGGATGAGGATTTGTAGGTAGATAAGCTTGATTGTTGCAGTTTTGGTAAGCATATTGGTTTCATAATAGTTCTTAAACTTGATGGTTTAAACAGAATTATCTCTTCTTAAGGTATTTACACAGACTGAGGGCCAAGCTACAAGTGACGAATGACACTTGAACAGCAAGTGTATTTCTCCCTGTTCACTTGCCCTCCAGTCAATCCACTTGCCATTCAAGTGTCATTCGTCACTTGTAGCTTGGCCCTCACTCACATGGAGTACTTTTCCATGCAGGTCTTCCCTAATAGAACAAACTCCACACAAACTTAGATTCACTCAGGCCTTACACAAAGCTCGCCTGATTTGGTTAGATCAATATCTCACTCAGATATACACAGACTTTCTCTCAGGCGCACACAGTTTGCCTGATTTAGATAGAGAAATCACGCTCTCAGATAAACTGCCCCAGGTGCACACATAGTTTGTCTTAATTTTATCTCACTGCTCCAGGTGCGCAAAGTCTTAGAGCCAAACTACATGAGACGAATTACACCCATATGACATGTGAATGCACTTACACATGTTTCCACGTTGCTTTCCTGTTCACTCGCACAATGTGGCCACACTGCACTCGATCCTGTGCTTGGATTTGAATGTGTTTCTTCCCCATTCCTCCCAGATGAGAGACAGTATCACATGATGCACCTTCTCTTAGTGCGTGTTCAAACCTTCCTCTGCAGCTTTTCTGAGAGGGAGACTTACTCCCTCAATTTGACGTATTGGGGAAAAAACTCACCAGGTATCATGGGTGGGGGCTGGAAATAGGGGTTCTACACCTCTACTGAGATCTTGCAGTTCAGCCTGCCAGGAAGGGGGGCATCTTTGCAAAGGGGGTTGGGCAATCCCCATGTCAGAAGCCATGGCAGCGTTTCTTGCTGTCAGCCAGAATCAACTCTTTCCTGCTTATTTGTCCCCAGCCACCTCTGATTTCCATTATCATCTATGGGGAAAACAATGGGGGCTATCCAGGGGGATGGGGGTGGTATTTTACTAAATAAATCTACAAAATTTCAGGGGACCTACTGCTAACTGTCCTCTAAAGACCCCCCAAGTTTCAGGGAGATTGGACCTTGGGGAGCCATTTTAGCCCCCCCCCCAAAAGGTGCCATCAGCTACCCTGTTTTTTACTATTGTGAAGAGATTACAGGAAATGGGAAAACCCAGCGATCATGCCTTTTCTGGGGTCAATTCTCCCTGAAACTTGGAGGGGTCTTTAGAGGACAATAAGGAATAGGTCTCCTGCAAATTTGGTAGATTTGGGACCTTGGGGAGGTCATTTTGGAGCCCCTCAAATTTGGTGCCATCCGTCATATATGCCTGCCTGCATATCTGCCATGAATGTATTCTGTTATGTGCTGATCCTCTAGGGGTATGGGAAGTTTCTTATTGATGCTAAGCCAGTCGGTTATCTTGCAAGTATTTACTTTCTCTTTCCCTGCCACTTCGAGCAAGTGTCCTTGAATGCCAGCTGCGGCCAGCTCGAGATGTATCCTTCTTGGGAACTGAGATGATTTCATTCTTTGCTCTGTCTAGCCTAAACCTATCTTCTCCCCTTCAACCCCCCCTGACTCCTTTGCATCAGAACTTTAACGGTCACTGTCCTGAGGGCGGGAATCTTCCCGATAACTAACACTACCAACCCCATTTACATCACTTCTTCCAATATAGTTGTTTGAGCACTTTGAACTTGATGGATCTCTAATAAAGTTACTTCAACCAATACACCTGTGTGGTTGCTGTGGAGAACTTGGGGTATCTACCTGCCAGGGACTGACAGCCACCCCATTTTTACTATTGTGAAGATAAAATGACCGGAACTGGGGAAACCCATGGATCATGCCTTTTCCAGGGTTGATTCTCCCCAAAATTTGGGGAGTCTTTAGGGGACAGATAGGACTAGCTCCCCTGCAAATTTGGTGGACTTTGGGCCTTGGGAAGATCATTTTAGAGCCCCCCCAAAGAAGATGCCATCAGCCACCCCATTTTTTCCTATAGTGAAGAAACACTGACAGGAACTGGGGAAATCCATGGAGCATGGCTTTCCCGGGGTTGATTCTCCCTGAAACTTGGGAGGTCTTTAGGGGACATATAGGACTAGCTCTTCTGCAAATTTGGTGGATTTTGCTTGCAAAATGCCACCCTTATCGACTTAGATAGCTCCCCTAGTTTTTCCCACAGGGAATAATGGAGATTTAAGGTGGCTGAGGGCACTTTCTTTCAGAGCCTGTAAAATGGCCCCCCAAAGTCCAATCTTCATGAAACTTGATGAGTCTTTAGACAGATAGAAGTAGGTTCCCAGCAAATTTGGTAAAATTTAGTCCTAAAATGCCCCCCCACGCCCCTGGAAAGCCCCAAATCACATTTCCCATTGGAAACACAGGCCAAATTTTACCCAATTTGCTCTGTATTGCCGAGCCGAACTAGAGAATGAGTACCCCCTACCCTGTCCTTTTTCAGGTATATGTATCAGGCATGTTTCTCAAGTTTTGCTCAGATGCTTAATTGTGTTGCCACAATCTTTCTTCCCACCTCCTCCTTATTCCAACTGAAGATGCTGCATGGAGAGGAGAAGGAGGAAGTTAAGAGGGAAGGAAGGTGCACGAAGGAGGAGTAGAGAGGTGGTGGCATCAACTAGAAAATAGGAGAATTTAAAACTTGACAGATAAAAAGCAAAACAGTTTGAGTGTAAGCTGGATCTAAGGGCAAAAAAAGGGAAGAGGGAAGCGGAAGCTGCTCAAAATCGATGCTCTGCAAAGACAACTCACTGATTATGATGGACACTTGCAACTGCAACTACACCAGTTACCCGACATGTGCACAGACTAGAGCTACAGGACACGTGTTCATCAGAGGTAAAATGGACACGAGCAGGTAGGAACAGACATGATTCTAGACACTCACATGATCTTGTGTAATTAATCTCTTCAAGGTTGGCTCTTAAACAGAGTTTCTTAAAACACCACAGAGATAGTTCAGGCTCTGCACAGGTTGCCTGACTTAACTAGAATGAGAACCCTAACAGGTTTCCAAACTGGTTGCCTTTGCTCAGAATGAACACTTTTCTCTCAGGGCCAAGCTACAAGTGACGAATGACGCTTGAACGGCAAGTGTATTTCTCCCTGTTCACTTGCCCTCCACTCAATCCACTTGCCGTTCAAGTGTCATTCGTCATGTGTAGCTTGGCCCTCAGAAACACACAGACAGGCTGCACACAGCTCACCTGTCTATACCAAAATGGATACATTTTCTCAGCAGACTCTCTCAAAACTCTTGTTCACTCCCCCACCCCAGGGTTCTCCTACCCAATCAGATTTCACTCCACTTACCCATCCAGCTTCCCTCCTTTCTTCTGAGGCTTTCATTTTAACTCATAGCAACAACTTTTTAAAAAACCCATAGTAGCAAGCAGAAATCAAATCTAAATTATTCAAATGCAAAACATTACAAAAAGTATTGTAGATTATTGGAGAAATGGGTGTGAGATGCATGATCCACCTAGCTTCCAAGAGCAGTAACTTCTCTTTCTATCAGAAAGGGTAAATAAAAAGGTATTTTAGAAATGGTCACCTAAGCAACATGGGAAGCATTGGAAGTAATTCCCATGTGTCCAGTCTTGAGGCATATGAGAAAACCTTAGCTTTAAATCATTGATAACTAGTGTTTTTTTTGGGGGGGGGGGTTGTGAAAAAGGAATGTTAATACAATAACAATCTGTGTTTCAAAATCTCCTTTAACTACCAAGAAGTTCTAGTTAATGGTCTAAATGAACTGGTGCTGGGACAGTAGCTATTTGAGTTGTAACTAATAGCCATTAATCCTGAAACCAGTAGAGAATCTAACACCAAGAAGATCTGGGTGGTTAAACAGCTATTAAATCCAAGTGAAGGAAAGTGTTGGACCTGGGGTTACCAGATCCCCCAGCCTCCCAGTGGGAGGCAAGGGACTCCACAATTACCTTACAGCCACTGTCATGATCTTCCTCAGGCATGTGCTTTGTGTGCGTGCTCCCACAATGATGTCACTTTCAGGATTTGAGGGCAAAACTTGGCCCATAGTGACATACAGGCATGCTCTTGGGGCAGTGATCGATGTTACTCCTGGGAGTGATGTCATTGCGCCATTCCTGGAATGTGCCCGGGAGTCCCGTTCCCATGCCTTCTCCCCTGCCAGCCAGGAGAGTGGTGGCGGGGGGTGGAGGGTGAAAGTGAAGGATTCCCTGCCCCCACCAGGGGAATAGAATCCCTAGTGGGACCTCATCATGCACCACACCAACTTTCTTGGTAATGTGGTAAGTTTCAGTACCGCAGTTGGAAGCACTACTTACCAGGAAATATAGTATAGGAGAAGAAACAGAAAGTAGGAAATTTGGCCTGGGCCTAATCTGTTTTATTGAGCAATGTAGCAGTTCTTGTACTTGTCAAAGATTTAGAATAAACCTAGTCTATACCTTAAATTATATTTAGTTGCTTGATACAACAGGTGGGTTTTTTTAAAAAAGGGCAGGCAATAGGGTAGCCAAGACTACCTTGGCAAATGTCAGGAGATTTTTAGGTAGGTGCTGGGGGGCACATTTTGCAAGGATGTGACATCACTTCTTTTCCCGTAATCTGAATGGTAAAGACCATAAAGAAACAGGAAAGCTCCTAGAGTGTTACTGTGGAAAGTACTTTCCAGCCATTTTTCCTCCTGCTCCTCCAGTTTGGGTGACTTGGGCCGAGGGTTCGAATTCTCATGCCATGGACAGGCAAATGGAAAGCCTAAGTAGCACATTTTGGGGAAGAATTATTTGTCCAGTAATATATCAGGTAGATGGGGGAAAGTTTCTTTTCTATCTGAGATTGGAAAGGAAGGGAATTCTTGGGCCAAAATAAGTACAAAAGGGGTAGATTCTTGAATCCAGATATGAAGTCAAATGCCACAACATACATTCCACATGACAATCACAATAACAAGTGGCATGTTTCTTGTGGATAGAACATACTATGCATCCATTGATTGGAAATATGCTATGATGCCCACACAGCAAATTTTCAACCTCAAGGAAAGATCTGACTGGAGCACAGGGTTGCAAAGTCTGGTTTAGGACATTGTTGATTATTGTTGAATATTTGGGGGCAGTAACTGAGGAGAACAGAGTATGGAGAGGGATATGAGGCCATAAAGTCCATTGCCATTTCCTCCAGGGAAATTATCTTTGTAGTTTTGAGATCAGTTGTAATTCCAGGCAAAGTCTAGGACCCACTCGGAAGTTAGCAACCCTACTAGTACATCATAAATTGAAAACAAATGTGCTTTTTCATAAATAAGACGGATGGTGCAGAGAGTCCCTAAGTCTCTCTGGCTCTAGCTTCTTAAGTACTGGCAAAATAACACAATGTTATTTCTCAAAAGAAATACCAAGCCACAGAAATATAGCAGATGTATCAAAAAACATGTTTTTCAGCTAGGGAAAACCAATTGTAAAAAGATGTGCTAAAATGTGGGCACACCAAACATTTCTCATTTACTGAATGGATGTTATTGCAAAGAATAGTGTTTGGATTCTGCACCTTGTATTGCAGGTTGACAGTTACAATAGTTCTCTAGTGAGATGCTAAATCAAGAAGCATTTTGCTTGTATTGTTAGAACATAATTTGAAACCATCACAGAGAAATGTTTTATTATGGAAAGGCAAGCGATCTTTTAATAAGGCACAAAGACAAAGTTTTAATGATGCTTAACGTAGTGTTTTCAGCTACACTCAGCATCCATGTGATTTGCTTTGGAAAACCTGCTATTTAGCAGCAGGTTCACACACAGATTGCCTGCTGAATGTTGTTTGAGTCAGCCATTACAATCTGGCTGTGTGCAAAGGTGAATGAGGAATAAGAGCAATCTTCATTCTTACCATAGTTTGTCTTGACATTTTTCTCTGCTGATAATTGATGTGTGCAGAATAATAGCAAACATACATAAAAGTCATATAAGAAAGGTCAAAGAAACACAAGCATTGCAATCCTCAGCAGACTTATACCTTTCTAAGCCTTTATGACTACACTTGCCTTAGAAGGCTTTAACTCTGCTTAGGATGGCAATTTAGAGCCCAGGAAAACAGGAGGTTTTCTAAAATAATGGTATTTTCAACCACCATTCAAGGTATTTTGTCCTCAGTGTAAGGAGTGAAGGTTTCACAGGGAGTGAAGGTGTCACAGGTTTCAGAGGGTTACAATGAGAAGGAGATGGAGAAGTCAAGTCTGTCTATCCTTCCTTTCTACTATCTTGGAGCTATCCCTCTGGAGTATAGACTGTTTTCTCAGGGAATTCCTTGCACCACACCTTCCTCTCTTTGTCCTTCTTCTCCATCTTGCCACCATGGGTACAGGACATATCACCCTGCATCTCTTGACATCCTAGACTAGATAGATGAACCCTATCCACAATGGAGTTCCACTAATATATGGACCTATATTTCTTTGCTGCATCTACAATGCTACTCTGCTAACACTCAGTATCACTTATATATGCTTAAATCCCATGTTAACCCTTGTGAAGAGAAAAAAGGACCTCAAATAAATTTTTGAGTACAAAAGAAAACATCATACATATTACATATGGGTGGTGTAATAGTAAAGGGGGGAGGATATCACAGTTCAGATTCTATGGTCAGAATGTATAGAGGCTGTAAATTTCTCCTCATGAAACTGAAACAATATTCCATCTCTTTTCTCCTCCATCACTGATCATTTGAGTGGACCTCTTGTTTAAGTTCCTGCACGAGCAATGGTCTCCTAGGGCAACTTATGAACTGGCCATCAGTAACATCTAAGCTAAATAGAGCTCCATTAAATATGATAGTGAAATCATTCAGATAGAATGCAGTCAAACTCTCTGATCTAGAGCTTCACGTGCATCCCAATGTGCATTTGGAGCTCCACAGGAATACCAGCATTCCAAGTACAAGCCCATCACTCTACTGAAGTAAAAGGTTTGCAAGCAAAGGATTTCAGGTGTGCATCAAAGCTCCTAAGTCTGCAAGAAATCACTAAAACAATGACACAATTTGTGTTTGTTTCTATTTATATTTCCCTTTTTAGTCCCTAGGACCCCTCAAGTCATCTATACAACACAATTTACAAATAATTAAAACTAAGCATCATACCTGCAAAACCTCAGCAAGGCATCCAGTGTCACAATAGATCCTGCCAGTGTACTTTCTGGTACCCATTTGCTTCTTCAGTCCTGGGAGTAAGATCCAGAGTGTCTTGAACAGAACAGGAAAACTGAAACCAAAAAATAACTCTCCTCTAAAGTAAAGATCTGACTCCTGATTTCTACTGGGTCTAGTCCTTAGTAGAGATGGGCATGAACCAGAAAAAAACAAACCATGTGGTTCATGGTTCGTCAAATTTCACCAACCACAAACTACGAACTTTCACGAATCTGCCCCTGGTTCACGAACCGGTTCATTTGGTTTGTGAAAACATCACATCCAGGTCAGAAAATCATCACTTCTGGGTCAGCAGAAGGTCACTTCTGGGCCAGCAGAAGTTCACTTCCAGGTCAGCAGAAGGTCTGCAGGAAGTCCATCCCCTGTTGCCTAGGAAACTGATTGATTGGCACCAGGCTGTCTGCAGTGATGAACCAAAAAACAAACCAAATGAACCAGCCTAAAAGTTTGTGGTGGTTCATCAGAAATGGGATCTGATGAACTGTGGTTCGCGAACCACGAACCAGCCTGGTTTGTGCTTAATTTTGGTTCGTATTTCGGTTTGTGTCCATCTCTAGTCCTTAATGCGGGAGGTGCTTCAGGAGAGCCACAAGGAATTGCAGAAAGCACACATTTGAAGCAGATACCTCAATCGTAGTCCTCTTCGATTGTACTTGTAACCTTCCAACATTTTGTGATTGGTACATCTCAATGGCAGTCATTTTGTGATTGACCGTATCATAGATATTTAAAGTGGCACCCCACTAGTGCTTCCCACAAGTTCAACAGGATTGTAAACCCCTACATTATACTAACCTAAATAATCACTAAAATTATATTAGAACAAAACAACCTCAATGATGTTATCAATCAATCAATAATAAAACTAGCATTATCCAAATATATAAATATATAAGCTATTAATTCCCTGAAGATCCTATGCTTGCTCTCTCTCTCTCTCTCTCTCTCTCTCTCTGTGTGTGTGTGTGTGCGCGCGTGTGTGTGCGTGTGTGCGTGTGTGTGTAGAGGACCACCAATTTGCAACCAATTCATGTTAACCGTAGAAAGGGGATTTCAAGGCAAGAGAGAAGCAGAGATGGTTTGCCATTGCTTTCCTCTGCAGAAACTTCTTTGGTGGTCTCCCATACAAGTACCAACCCTAAACAAGACTGGGCTATACCATGTCACCTTTCCTCCCCCTATGATCTATAACTTAAACAAAAACAGTTATCACCCACTTTCTAGAAATTCCTAAGAAATTGCTCTTAAATTGCTACAGCACCTTGCTAATGATTTTCAGAAAGTTTCCTGATGAAAGTAACAAATTGAAATCTATAGACTTGAAGTGTGAGCCAAACAGAAGAATGAACAGATTTCAATAGACTGTAGTAGCCATCTTGAGCAGTAGCTTGTTTGTACAAAAAGAACTAGCACAATCCTTAACCCGCTCCAGGTCAGATGTATCATATAAGCATAGAAGGCAGAAACAGTTTATATAGCCTTTTTTGAGGACGTGCCTTGGGTGCAACCTCTAATTCATGAGATTCAACAGAGGCTCAGCTGTACCCAATGTTAAACAATCATAGTACCCAGGATCAGGAGCTTAAAGAATATACAGCTTAAAGGTGGTATATTAGGTTCATTTACTGATTACTAAACATTTCCTACAAGCAAAGGAAATTTCACCTTTTCCTGTTACGCAGTATGATTTAAATGATCTGGAATAGTTTATTTGAGAAATCTACCTAATTAAAGGGGCTTAAATTAATAGTGCAATCCTAAACAGAGTTACACCTGCCTAAACTCATTACTTTAAATGGATTTAGAAGGGTATAACTCTGTTTAGATTGCACTGTAAGTGACCTTCAGATCCATATGAGCACTGAAGAAACACAGTCCTATGATTCTATGACATTTGCTTTTTAGCATTGGTAGACACACAGACAAGAACCAAATCATACACCTATGTCACAATTGACATTTTTTTGTTTTTCTCTGTCAGTCAGAGAAATTATGTATGTTATTCAAGAGGTCCATGCTGTTCAGAATTCTGTTAATACACATATACACATATTCTTCACCTTAACTTAACAGCGCCTTCAAGTAATTTCTCCATGCTGATTTGTGCTATTCTGACATTGTGTAGTGGGATTTAGGTTAACCTTTTATGTTTTTATAACAGATGCTTCATACTTTTCGGTTAGGGATTTGATTAATTGCTTCTCAAATGGAGAGACTATTCACCACACGCGATTAAGAAAGACTGTAGAAGTCAACAACAGGTAAATTAGAAGTGGATCAGACACTTCCCCATTGGAAAAAAAATGTAAATGTTAAAATCTGGGTTTGATCCTTATGTGCATGTATGCTTTCAAAATAGGATTTGTCAATTGCTAATGCAAAGTAGCTCCAGTTTGGTATTAGGGGCTCTGAACATTTCATATTCTGAAGCATTAGAGCTGCTGAAATGACCTGCCAAGTATTGATGTAAGCTTATTGACAAAACAGAATGCCGCACAGTAAGGACATCATCTCACAAGGCTCCATACAGTGACTCGGTAATTACTGTTTCAATCTCTGCATATCAGATCTGTGGCATACTGTGCTTGATTCACCAAAAATATAAAAAGAATTAGCAGATACAAATAGGAATAAATTACCTGAAACAAATAATCCCTCGGGGCTGAAAATAAAACCAATCGGGGTTTTCAAACACTAGGCAGTTTGCTGCCTACGCTGAGAGTGGGGAGGGAATGCTGCGCCGCCTCCCCCACCAAGGCTACGATAGAGAAAGACCGGTACAAAACCTGACAGACAATGATGCTGGAGTAAAACAGGCCACAACTTTATTAACATAACAAAGGAGCATTGGCGCGGCATGAGGGTCAGATCCCGGATCGAATCGGCTGGCCCGCCTGCCAGCCGAATAACCCACCCCCCTCAGCCATGCTGAAGGGGGGACCCAAGGAGTGGCCTTATTGGGGAGTCACCTGGGTGTACACCCCTGAGTGGCCTCCCCAGCCACCTGGGAGTGAGTTTTCCTAGCTGCCCCCGAGCTGGGCATGCTCCTCCGAACTCACCCCCAAGATTCCTTATGGGAATCCCCTAAGGGAGGGGCCCGGGCGCGCAGGCCCTGGCCCCCCCAAACGAGATCTGACCCGATGCCCACCGCCTACAAAGTTGCGACGAATTAAAATTATTAGAAAGGGAGTGGTGGGTGGGTGCAGGAACTCCGCCGGCGACTGAGCTGGGCGGGGCCGGCCACAGGCATATATGCCATGCGGTCGGACCAGAGGGGGAACCGCGGTCGCGATTCCCCTCAGCCACGCCCCGGGCGCCCGTGATTGGGCGGCCGGGGTTTGAAACTATTGGCTGGTCTCGCCCCAGGATGACTGGGCGAGACCAGCGAAATGGCGGCCGCCACGCTTCCCTCCCCGCAGCGCCGGCACCAAACAGGCCCCAGGTAAGTCTGAGGCCACAGCTTGCTGCCTACGCTGAGAGTGGGGAGGGAATGCTGCGCCGCCTCCCCCACCAAGGCTAAGATAGAGAAAGACCGGTACAAAACCTGACAGACAATGATGCTGGAGTAAAACAGGCCACAACTTTATTAACATAACAAAGGAGCATTGGCGCGGCATGAGGGTCAGATCCCGGATCGAATCGGCTGGCCCGCCTGCCAGCCGAATAACCCACCCCCCTCAGCCATGCTGAAGGGGGGACCCAAGGAGTGGCCTTATTGGGGAGTCACCTGGGTGTACACCCCTGAGTGGCCTCCCCAGCCACCTGGGAGTGAGTTTTCCTAGCTGCCCCCGAGCTGGGCATGCTCCTCCGAACTCACCCCCAAGATTCCTTATGGGAATCCCCTAAGGGAGGGGCCCGGGCGCGCAGGCCCTGGCCCCCCCAAACGAGATCTGACCCGATGCCCACCGCCACGAGAGACCGGCCTCCCGGGCTCCCCGCCAACGCTCCTAAAACCCCAGCCAGGCCAGCAGGCCGTCCCTGATGTCCTGCAGCCAGAGGTCTTGCCCCCAGCTGGACAGATGGACCCCATCTGGCCGGAAAAGCGCCTCCAGGCGGTGTGAAATGTCCAGGTGCTGAATGAAGAGGCCCCCCCTCTCCAAGACGAACCGCTCAATGGCACGTGCCAGCCTCTGCCTGATGCCGTCTACCTTCCTGGGGCAGCGCGCCCCCCGCCAGGCCCGCCTCTGCAGCAGATCCGACCAGAGGAAGGTCGTCCGAGGAAAGAGTCCTTGAAGATGCTCCAAGTCGGCGCACATGGACCGCTTCAGATCGGGGCAATCCCGCTTGCCGATGTCGTTCTCTCCCAGCTGAATTACGATGGCGTCTGGCGGGCGCTGCAGCCGGGCCTGGTGCGCAAGCATGGGGACGAGGGATTCCCACAGCATGCCTCGGACCCCCATCCAGCGGACGCAGAGTTGGTCATCCAGTCCCAGGTGCTGGCCCCAGCCAGAGGTAGCCGCGTACTTGCCCGCCCAGTGGACAATACTGTGGCCGCACACCCAAACGCTCTTCCTCCTGCCTGAGATAACAACAAACCACAACGTTAGTGCGAGGCCTCCCCGGTGGGGCGAATATAGGAACGGAAAGCGCTGGAGCGCCAGCGCCCGATGGACTGAATGACCGACGGTGGGAGCCCCAAGCCAGCGGCCACGGTTGCCGCCCCTATGCGAAATGAGTGGGAGCCAAACTGCATGGGGGGAAGCCCCGCGGCCAGCAGGCAAGCCCTGAGCACCGAGGAGAACTGGTACCGGGAGAGGGGGGACCCGTCCTCATGTATAAAGAGGGGCCCGGGGCCGAGGGGGCGGCAATCCAGGAAGGCCCTGACCGCTCGAACCGGGCAAAGCACCCGGCGCCTGGCTGCCCGCAGCGTGACGGTGGACCCTCGGCCACGCTGGTCGGTCTTGGAACGTCGCAGGGTGATGGTCACGAGGCGGGGGGAACAGGTCAGGTCAGAGGCTGCCAGGGCGCGGCCTGAGGTGTCGGAACGGGAACCTGCCACGATCTCGCTAACACGGAAAGCACCGTAAAAGGCTACCATGAAGGCGGCGCGAAAGAGCCGGGCCTCGCCTGGGGACCAACAAAGGCCGGGCAGAGCGTGAAGCACGCGCTCGAGGATGTCCAGTGTGATGGGGCGCCTGCGGTCCGGGGGAAGCGGGGCGAGCCTGGCCCAGCCCGTAAGGGCCCGGCGGACAATGAACCCGCTGCAAGGGTCGGGGAAGCCCTGGGCCTTACTGAAAAAGGAGATGGCTGCTAAATCTCTCCGCATGGAACGAGGGGAAAGCCCCAGACCCCTGAGATGCACCAGGTACTGCAGGACGACGACCTGAGAAGTGGGCCAAGACCCATCACCCCCCGCGGTTCCAGCAAAAGCCAGGAAGCGGGTGAGAGCTGCCGAATACGCCCGGAGGGTGGACGGGGCCACCGAGCACAATACTCCCTGCATTACGGCGTCCCTCCAATCAGCCACAGCTCCTCCGGGAAGGGGTCGGGGGTGCGCCGTGCCTCTGGAGCCAGTGCGAAAAACCTCTCCATCTGGAATCGAGATAGTGCGTCGGCCAGTCCGTTATCCACACCTGCAACATGGCGGGCTGAGAAGGTTATGTTAGCAGCGAGGCATGTTAGCACGAAGCGGCGAATAAGGCACATGACCCGCTCAGAGCGAGAGGACTGCCGGTTGATGACCTTGACCGTTGCTAGGTTGTCACACCAGAAGGTGACCCACCTGTCCCGCAGCTGTGAGCCCCAGATGACCACCGCCACCACGATGGGAAAAAGTTCTAAAAAGGTAAGGTCCCTGAGTATCCCCGAGCCTGCCCAAGATGGGGGCCAGCGCTGAGCGCACCAGCGCCCCCCAAAATAGACCCCGAACCCCAGGCTCCCAGCTGCGTCCGAATGGACTTGCAAGCTGGGGCCCAGGTCCAGTGAGTCCTGCCAGAAAGAGACCCCATTGAAGCCAGACAAGAACTGCTGCCAAACCTGGAGGTCAGCCTTGATACCCTTGTTGAGCCGAATGCGGTGATGGGGAGAGGATACCCCCCGACATGCCCTGGTGAGGCGGGAACAGAAGGCCCGCCCCGGGGAGATGACCCTGCATGCGAAGTTAAGGTGGCCGATAACGGATTGGAACTCCCTGAGAGTGCACTTTTCCCGATGGAGGGTGGAGGCTATAAGGGCCCGGAGCCTGGCCAGCTTATCTGCAGGGAGCCGAGACAGGCCAGCGACGGAGTCCAGCTGGATGCCCAGATATGTGAGGCAGGAAGAGGGGCCCTCCGTCTTTTCCTGCGCGAGGGGGACCCCCAGCTCGCGGGCCATAGCCTGGAAGGACCTAAGGTGGTCAGCGCAAGCCGAGCCACCAGGGGGGGTCATTATCAGGAAATCATCCAAATAATGCGTGATGAAAGGGGACCCCAAGCGTTCCTTGGCCACCCATTCCAAAAAGGTGCTAAATGTCTCAAAGGCCGCGCAGGACACCGAGCAGCCCATGGGCATGGCCTTGTCCACATACCACCCGCCCTGGAACTTAAAGCCCAGAAGGCAGTGGTCGAGTGGGTGGACCGGAAGCAGGCGGAAGGCTGACTGGACGTCGCACTTGGCCATGAGGGCACCTGGCCCACATGCCCTTACCAAACGGATGGCCTGATCCAGCGAGGCATACTTAACAGAACAGCATTCAGGGGGAATGAGGTCATTCACAGACGAGCCCCTGGGATAGGACAAGTGGTGTATCAAGCGGTACTCGCCGGGGGTCTTCTTAGGGACGACCCCCAGTGGAGAGATCCTGAGGTTAGGCAGAGGAGGGGATTCGAAGGGGCCCGCCACGCGGCCCGCCGCCACCTCCTTGGCGATCTTAGCTGCAACCACCTCCGGCAACTCCCTGGCGGATTTTAGGTTGCCGGCTGTGGTGGCAACGCGGGGGCCTGTAAAGGGGATCCGAAAGCCCATTGAGAAACCCTCCCTCAAATATTGGGCGGCCTCCCTGTTTGGGTAGCGTGCCAGGAGGGGAAGGAGGGCCGCCAGGCGAACAGGGGAGCAGGCCAAGCCCAGCGAAACCTGCGTGGGACTAGGAGCCGCCGCTAGTGGTTTGGGCAGCAGAGGCGGCCGATCCACCGTCCCTCCGAGCTGCTGCGGCGGCGGACTGGCCCCCTCGAAAGGGCTGAGACGGGGCAGAACCCCGGGAGCAAGAGGGGCGGGCATGGGGGCCACCGCAAGAGTCGCAATTATGATCAAACCGGCACTTCGGGCGGAAGCACTTCCCCTGATTGTACTCCCAACATGGGCCCCTAGGCCTGTCGCGGCGGCCCGACCAGCGCGAGCCGCGAGATCCCTCCCCCCTGCCCCTCATGTGCGGCCCCACCAACCAGAGCCACAGCTTCTGGTTGATGAGGTCCCACCGTGCACGGGGGTTGTGAGAGGCCCTTTTCCGAAAGGCCTCATCGTATTCCATGGCTGCCTGCTCCCCGGCCAAGGCCCGGGCCCGGAGGACGTTGCTGAGGTGGTTGGACAGGTGCCAACCCCGGTTGGGGTAGGCCGCCTGGATCACCCCCATATATACCGCGAACCCCTCCAGCCAGTTGGCGAATGTGCGCTCGGCTGTCGCCCTCTTCCCTGCTTTTTTATCATGCTTGGATGAAGGGCCAGACCTGCCATCCTCCGCTTCAGGTTTTAATAGCGAGAAGATGTCCAAGTAGTAACCGTCCAGGATGCGCTCACGCACCCTGCGGGACAGGTGGAGGCCGGGGGGATCCTCCTCGTCCGTGAAGGACGAGGCCTGAGGGGGGCTGTCGTCTGCACCCCAAACCTCCCGAGGGGCACCGTCCTCCCCGCGCCCCCCTGAGCGCCGCCGCACGGCCCAAGGTGGTAAGCCCGGGACCCCTGAAGCCACCTCCCAGTAATCCTCCCCAGAGGACCCCTCCTCAGATGACGAGGACCCACCTGATGTATCCTCGCTGTCTGAAACCTCGTGGTGCCGCCGGGTCCTCTTTCTGCGCTGCCTACGCCCTTTCTTTGGAGGCTTCTTCCGCTCCCTGCTGCTGGAATCCGCAGAGCTGGACGAGGGAGAACGTGGCCCCTCCCGGGATTGGGCCGGGCGTTTCCTCCCCTGCTTGCTTCTGCTACGTTGTGAGACCTCGACGGGCCCAGGGGCTGGCTGCCCCCCCCCCGGGCCCGGAGTTCCCCAGCTGCTCGACACGGGCTGCCAGGAGCTCCAAGGCACGGCCGATGCTGTCCAAGGACCCAGGCGCTGGCGCCTGCTCTGTGGCGCCTAGACTTGTGGCCCCCCTGGCTGGCCTTGCCCTTTTTGTGCCCCGATCCGAGGCCCGCGTGGTAGGCGAAGGCCCTACTTGCTTGGCCTCCACCCGCCCTGGGCCCTTTGCCCTGGAGAGGCGGCTATTCCGCTCCCCTCCCAGTGAGGCGGCAATGGACTGCCCAGCTCCCCTAGCTCTCCCAGGAGCGGCGAGGGAGCCCTTTTTTCCTGTGCGGGTCGAGGGGGGGTGGCTCTTGGCCTTACCAGGGTGGGGCTTGGCCCCGCCCCCCCCGGCCCGATGAAGATGCGCCGGGGCCCACCTCGTCCGCGCGGGAGCCTCTGTTCCCCTGCCTACCGGCCGCCCGGGCTCCCGTCCCCTTGTTCGCGGGGGCCATGTTCCGCCGACCCGCAACTGCTGCAACCCGCTGTGTGGTCCCCTGTAGGCGCTGGCCCCCCGAGCTGGAGAGCGGGACAGGGTCACCCTTTCCCCCACGCCCCGACAAGGTGAGGGCCCGGCTGCAGGAGGAGCGCGGCCCGGCTCGGCCCCTCACCGCTGACCGGCCGGAGCACCGGCCTGGGTCCCGCCGCCGAAGAACCTCCGAAAAGGCTCCCTCTGATGCCGCCGCGCCGCCGCGCCGCTTGCTTACACGAGGCACGAGGCCCAGCTCAAGCCTCGTGCCGTCGTGTTCTTCGGGCGCTCCCAGCTGTCTTCTGCCGAGGCAGGCCAGCGAAGCTCACCAACCGCAGCGGAGGCGAGAGGCTCAGCTCCAACCCCTTCCTCCGCACGGCGCCCGCTCGGACTTCTGCCGCTCTGTCCCTCGGCGTGGTCTCCGCTGCAGGAACTCCGCCGGCGACTGAGCTGGGCGGGGCCGGCCACAGGCATATATGCCATGCGGTCGGACCAGAGGGGGAACCGCGGTCGCGATTCCCCTCAGCCACGCCCCGGGCGCCCGTGATTGGGCGGCCGGGGTTTGAAACTATTGGCTGGTCTCGCCCCAGGATGACTGGGCGAGACCAGCGAAATGGCGGCCGCCACGCTTCCCTCCCCGCAGCGCCGGCACCAAACAGGCCCCAGGTAAGTCTGAGGCCACAGCTTCTCTTTTACCCAGGGTTTAGGAATAACAGGGAAATACATGCTGAACTTTCTAGTTTATTGTTCATATTAGTTTGCAGAATAGATGCATAAGAACAGCTGTGCTGGATCAGACCAATGGTCCATCTAGCCTAGCATCCTCACACAGTGGCCAACAAGATGCCCTCAGAACTATTACAAACAGAGCATAGAAGCCAAAGCCTTTCCCTGTTTTTGCCACCTGGTCTCAACATTCTGATGGCTACTTCCTCCAAAATACAGAGATCCCATTTTGTCATTATGCCAAATAGCTATAGATCAGGGGTGGCCAAACTTGCTTAATGTAAGATTCACATAGAATAAACATCAGATGTTTGGGAGACGCAAGACATGATGCATTGAAGTGACTTAAGAAGGAAGAGACAGGTTTGTGGGAGTGCCATGAAAGTGACATTACAGAAAGGGATGGGATTTTGGTGCAGTATGCTGGAAGTGACATCAGGAAGAAAGGAAGGAAGGAAGGACAGGGAGATATTAAAATGCATGTGGTGAGAGGAGAAGAAAAGAGAACTGAAAAGGCTTGGAAATGGGAGAGAAAAGATCAAAAGGCATAGTTGGTGGGGATATAAAGGTTGGAGAGAGCAAAACAAAACCATGGATGGGTTCCCTCTCCACTAGCTCCTGCAAAGGCAACCAGCCACCAACTCAACCCCCTTCCAGCATTTTCCTAAGGGAAGGGAAAGGAACCCCCACCAACACACACCACAGGCATTTCATTCCCTCTCTCTCCCCTGTTTGCTTTGAAAACAGATTGGACTCTCTCCCCCTACTCACTCATTCACACACACACAGGGGAAGGAGAGATGGGCTTCCTTCTGTGTAAACCACTGTGCAAAGGATTCACACTGCAAACGTTGATTAAACAGCCAGGGAGAGAGGCATTGGGATCACTTGCCTTACCTGCTCACCAGCAGCCTCCTGGGCCAGTGCCATGGCCACATCTCCAGTCCAGCTTGACCACACCAGCCCTGCGCCATGCCCAACCGTTGTCAGCCCAGCTGCCTGACTGGGGGAAGGGGTACGCGTGTGTGCCTCAGCGTCTTGCAAGCACTCTCTCTCTCACTCACTCAGGAGTCATGATGGAAGTAAAGCAAGTTAAATCAAAACAGCTTGCCTTTCTTTACACCAGCAGCATCTTGCAAGCACTCTCTCACTCACTGAGGAGACACGATGGAAGTAAAGCAAGTTAAATCAAAGCAGCTTGCCTTTCTTTACACTAGCAGCATCTTGCAAGCATGCTCTCTCTCACTCACTGAGGAGACACGATGGAAGTAAAGCAAGTTAAATCAAAACAGCTTGCCCTCCTTTAGAAAGCCAGGCCCAGCAGCCTGACTGCTGCCTCCACTTTCTGCTGCTAAAGAGACTGGCAGCAGAGAGGCAGCATTGAGGAAAAGGAATCACGTGGGCAGGGCCAAACCCCATGTGATCGCTTTTCAGAGCTACGGGAACGCCGTTGCCGCACGTTCCCCCTCCAAATGAGCCCTGGACGTAGGGATCCGGGGACTTGGCTCGCGTGCCCAGAGGGCTCTGCGTGCCAGCTGTGGCACGTGTGCCATAGGTTCACCATCGCTGACCTATTCAGTTATCCCATGAATATCCCAAGTGCCTTTGATGAGGCAGTAACTGATGGGTAGCCTACAAAATGATGAGTGACTACAAAATGGAAGTAATATGCATGTTCTGCTTAGCTCCTGATAATAATCTAGTTGCCGCATTCCGGACCAGCTGGAGATTCCGAGTTGACTTAGAGCCAAACTACAAGTGACGCCTTACACAGGTTGGACACTTGTCAGCTTCCCTCAAGTTTTGATGGGAAATGTAGGCAGCTTGGTCTTGCAGCTGTAATGGAGAGCCAAGCTGTAAAACCAGGATGCCTACATTTCCCATCAAAACTTGAGGGAAGCTGACAAGTGTCCAACCTGTGTAAGGCGTCACTTGTAGCTTGGCTCTTAGATGAGAGACCTGTGTTGGTGGCCAGATCATGAAGTGGATGTGTGCTGATAAACTGAAGTTTTATTTCGTCAAGATGGAAGAGTTATTGGTGAGCGAAAGGTCTTACCTGGGATCTAAAGTTTCACCCATTATGGATCGCGTTGCACTCCCTTTGAAAGTACAGGCCCATAGTGCTCTTGGCCTCCTGCTGGATAAGAGGTTGGCAGCTGTGGCCAGGAGTGCCTTTTACCAGCTGGTTAGCTTAGACCTTCCCTGGAAAGAAAAAGCTACTCTGGTGCATGCCTGGTTACATAAAGCTTAGATTACTGCAATGAGCTGTTCATGGAGCTTCCCTTGAAAAGTATTCAGAAACTTCAATTAGTACAGAGTGCTGCAGCCAGACTGTTGACTGGAGTGGATCGTAGGGACCATATCACATACCACTCCACAGTGAGACAATGCAACACAACTGTTATTTTCTTCAGTTTTAGGGGAAAACTGTGCTTTAAACAACTTTGTATGAGCTCCACGTCTAAAAGGAAAAGCTATTAGAGGCACCCTGTGGCTTTAAAATCCATTTTATTTATTTTATTTACATTTTAACAATGTTTGATGGGGTAAACCTCTTAAGAATTACTGTATTATTTGTGAGGATAGCTGCTGAATCTTAAGAAGGCAAATACACTCAGCCATAACAAATGCTTGACTCAAAATAGGGTTTCAGAAAATTGCTGCTGTCAATCACAAATATGGCTTTATTCACTAAAATGCAATAATAAAAATTATTGTTATTGCTAGAATTATCATCATCATCTATGAATCTACAGCACAGGTCTCAAGGGATGTAATTTAGAGATACCCCAGGTGTCCACATACTTATTTTTTTCAAGATTTCAATATGGCACAGAGGCTGAAGTATCAGACTTGGATATGAAATACTCAAGTTCTAAATCCCTGTTAAGCTTGTTCAAATCAGCATCTATCTGCCTGTCAGAGATCAAGAATGGTACAATGGTCTTGTACTGATTCAAGTCACAACTGTCCCATGAAGACACTGGCAGTGCAATTCTAAGCCAAATTATATCCTTCAAAGCCCATTGAGTTAAATGAATTCAGAAGGTTGATCTTGGGCTAATCACCTCTTCTTAGCCTAACCCATTTCACAGTTTACTGTAAGGATAAAATGAGGAAAATAGAACAACTGTACATACCACCTTGAATTACTTGGAAAACAAATGGCAGAATAAAAATGAATGACATGCTTTACAATTTATTGCAAGCTGCTTGCGGAAAGGCAGCTTATCCAAACAATAAAATAGCTTACTGTGCTGGTATCATTCAGCTTTAATAATAGTTTGGCCAGGGGCTAAACATAGTAAAAGTTCAAGCTGTGTGGTATTTCTTGACATCTCTGCTTTGCTTAAACAAATAAAAAAAGTCAAGCTTAACTGAGAGCCAGTTTGGTGTAGTGGTTAAGAGCGTGGGACTCTAATCTGGAGAACCGAGTTCTAAATAAATAAATAACAATTTTATAAATGGTTATTAAATGCATCAATAAATAACATTATTATAAATGACAATCAAGATAATACAATTCACAATCAATAATCATATGCAATCAGGGGTTTTTTTCTGGGAAAAGAGGTGGCGGAACTCTCAAGAGGGAAATGAGGAAGAAACACATGGGTTCCTTTGAAATAATATTATTTTCAAGCACTATTGCCGAGTATTGTCCACTGCGTTCCCCCTGAAAAAAAGCCCTGTATGCAATACATGTAAGAGAAAAATCTCATCCTGTAGACAGTAGATGCTGTACCCTGGGTCTGAGGTAAGTAATTAATTCATAAGGATAGTCTTTGTAATCACTTTTTTCTTTTTCTTTTTCAGGTCACTCCAGGTCCAAAGAAGAAGCTGGAAAGTACAAGGTGGCCCCAACAGGCTGCTAGCAAGTAGCCAGTTTGCAGAGCTTCCTCAGAGGTTCCTATAGCTGCAGTCTACATACATTTCCCATCGGGAATTATCCATTGACACCTGTGAGAGAGGATGTCCATGTCAGTTACCTTTTGATTGCTTTGATTGTATGTAGACTGCAGCTACCATTTAATAACCATATATAAAATTGTTATTTATTTATTGTATCATAGAACCTTGCACTTTGGTACTTTATACATTTCATTTATATACTTGTTAGTGTTATTTACTTTATACCATGGGGACTTCCCCTTGTTGTATTGGCGATAATGATAACATATTTTGTAAATCGCTCTCAGTGGTTGTTAAGTCATCCTGAAGGGCAGTATTTAAATCAAATGTTGTTGTTGTTGTTGTTATAATTGTTGCCAAAATAATGCACTGTGTTGGTTAATGTTTCAGTGATACATCATTTTCAAGAACAATAATACTAGATGTGGGTTACATAAGAGTTCTAGCTCAGAGGAAGAATCTATATTTTTGCATCTCTGAGATATATTGATGCAATCCTTAGCATCTCCAGTTATAAGATTTCCAGTGGTAAGTTTTAGAAATACCTTTCTCTGCACGAATGTCACTGCCAGTCTTACTAGTAGAAATGGGCACAAAACAGGAAAAAAACGAACCCTGAGTTTCATGGTTTGTCACGTTCCATGAAACACAAAACACAAATGTTCATGAAATTGCCCTGTTTTGCGAAACCATTAGGTTCATGATTCATCAGATCGCGGGGCCCTACAACAGCCCCCTTCATACCCAAAGATGCCAAACTCGCAGGGAGACTTCTGCAGGCTCTCCTCCAGCCATCCTCCAAGTAGCTCTCTTCAGGTTCTTTTTGCTGACTTTTCCCTCCCATCCTCCTGGCCTCCTGCTGTCTGCCGCTGCTGGAAGAAAAGTCAAGAGGAGCAGATCTGCTTGGGTTTTCCTCTCTTCAGGTTCTCTTTGCTGACTTTTCCTTCCTGTCCTCCAGTCCTCCCGCTGCTCTGACATGCCCTCCCCCTCACCTCCAAGTTCTTGAAGGAAAAGCCAAGCAGAGCAGATCCGCTCAGGATCTGCTCTGGGGAGCTTGGGAGTGGGTGGGAAGGCATGTCAGAGCAGGAGGAGGATGGGAGGTAGAGAGTCAGGGAAGGGTTCCTGAAGCTGGCAAAGAGCGAGCAGCAGCAGCTGCTGAGGTTGCCGCCGCCACAGCTACTCCACCATCCGTTTCTTAAAAATAGAGAAGGGAAACAGAGAGGGGAAGGAGTCTCCGACTACAGTTCCCAAGTAAATTTTCACAGACTTGCCTTGCTCAACTCTCAAGTTGGCAGGGAGAGCTGCCTATCAAGGTTATGTGGGCTAAGATTGGGGTTTCCATGGCAACAAAAGGTCTGCAGACATTCCAGGCCTATGTTGCCTAGGGAATCGATGGATCGGCACCAGCCTCTTGGGCATCACGAAGCATTCACAAATCAAACGAATCAGCTCAAAAAGTAATGGATTTTGTGAAAAACATAGCCCCACGAAACACATTTTTGCGATACATGAATCAGCCCTATTCATCATAAAATTTGATTCATATTTCAATTCATGCCCATGTCTACTTACTAGGCCATTGCTAAACATTGCAATCCTATACAAAGTTACTTTCATCTAAGCCAATGTACTTCAATGCATTGGATTACCCAGCAATTCTGTAAGGTGGTATAAATTGTATGAGTTCCCTTATTTCTAAAAGGTATATCCACTGAAGTCTAGTTCCCACAGAAGAGTTAATTAACACAAATATGTCTCAGAGAAGAATATTTTTGCAATTCTGACTACACTGCAGGGAAGATATTTTATTTTATCTTCCCCAAACATTCCAATATATAGTTATTTGCAAATCTGTGGTTACATGTTTCAGCTGACCCATAGTCCACTTGACATAAAATTGAGATCAAATAATGCAAAATGTTGTTTTTATTGTTATATTCAGTTATAATCATATATTAAAAACTACTACTTATTTTACATAATGTGCATGCCAAAAACATAGATATGTTTCTGACTGCCACTGGTAACTGACCACCACAACGGCATACTCATGTGACAATTGCTGGGACCTACATGTGAGATGGCATTATTTTAAATAGCCACATGGAGATTAAAACCTCTGACTGCATTAATGTTATGGTTTCCATATTTTCTTAGCCATTCTTTTCCAGGTCTCCATTTTGACAGACTTTTCCAGCTGCCTAAGATGTCCTTTTGCCTGAATTCCCAAGGGCAAATACTGTGTACTGTGTGAAGGTCAAGATATGCTTCTGCTCAAGACGGTCTGTCTGGTTCGAACCTGGTTATGCTGATTTGGAAGTCCTAACAATGCTTGGATGTTTTGAGAATGTAGACAGACTCTGGTTTAGAAAAAGGAAGGAGACTTTGCAGGGGTTAGGGAGGGAGTTGTCTCCCTGAAAGAGATTGATTTGCTTTTATCCATGTACATTTTCCTGCTTGCCTCTTTTTAATAAATGTTATAAAAAGGATGTATTGCTTCTGTATGGAGACATAATTCTCACTGAGAATTCGCCTCCTTTTTGGTGGACAAAAGACTCGCTAGCTTATGTAGGGTGTCTGCTATAGTATACGTGTCCCAATTCATAAGAGGCCAGGCCTCTCCAAAAGCAACATCTTTAAAATTAAAACTGCATATTAACCACTAAATCACAGCAATGCTTAATGACTGAATGTTCCCTTACAGTTACAAAATCCAGCCTTTGCAAAACACATCCCTAAATCTCTGAAGAACATACTTTCCTTATTTGTTCCAAATTCAAAGTGAGACCCTCTGGCTCCCAATTGTCAATATATTTTAAATTATTTTTTAATTTTAAAATAATCAGATCACTCAAGATCTGATTAAACAAAATATTAAATAGATACACAAACTGCTGGCACATCCCATACAAATTAGTCCTATATAAGTGTGCATTTCATACCTATGCTGCCTATGTTGACTTTTAGGGGGGAAATGTTTCTTATTCAGATCTTTCCCAAACAAGGGGAAAGCAGAGTTCACAGAATTCCAAATTTGAGAGATTCAGAGGTTACAGGATGTAACATTATACTTTATATAGTTTATATGGAACCTATTATATAGGCCAGCACATGAATTCACTAATCCTTTGGATTCATTCTCTCTAAAAGCATGATGTAAGACACCTCTGAGCATCTCAAGAATAATTGTTGCAAATTCTGTTCCATTTGTTCTTGGATTTATTCTAGGCATAAAGCCATTTATTCATAAGTTATCCTTCAAGGCTGAAAACTTCAAGTTAGCTAGAACAGTGAAAAAAATCATGTTTTCAGATTTACACAAGAACCTAAAAGCAAACTCTCAGACCTCCTGTGTCAAAACAGTCTAAACAGTGATTTAAACCTAAAATTCACACACACACACACACACACTATAAAGCTTATTAAAAGTAGGGGCGTGGTCTGAGAAAAACTTTATTATAACTTTGGATCTAGGATTTGGAGGTGGGGGAATTTTTACTCTGATTGCTGATTCTCTGGGTTTGGGATTTAAATCTCTGGGTTTGGGATTTAAATCTCTATGGTTTTTTGGGTTCCAAAATTTCAGAACTCTTATTTTCAATAGGAAATGTATTCAAGGGTCTGGAGCAACTGTTTATAAAGATAATGGCATCAGAATATAGTCCTCCATCTAGTCTAAAGAACCCCTAAATTTCAATCAAATTAAACAGAGGGGTTTAATTTTACAGGAAGCACTTCCTGTTTTGACCTTACTATGGTTTTGCTTTATGTATTCTGTGACATTTTTCTGTATTATCATTTCTAAAGATAATGCTTCCTGCCTTCCCTCTGTTAATAGAAAGTGCTGTCATTGCCACCAGAAGCCTCAACAGGATAGTGAAAAGGGTGAAATGGATTAGGAAGAGTAGTGTTTTTTATGAAACGTGATTTCCCCTTTCCCCAAAGCATTATCTGAACCCAAAAAAGTTCACCTGCTAACTTTTGGCTCAGTCCTATGAAAAATAAAAGAATAATTGTTCAACAATACTCTCAGTCAATTGGAAGCTTACTTAGATAGCAATCCTAAGCAAATCTATTCAGAATTCTACTTGGGTCTATTCAATGAGGCTTACTTCTAGGAAAGTGTTTATAGGACTATACAGTTAGTGTGGGAGTCAGCTGATCCCCTTAAAGTCAGATAAAAAGTTTTTTAAAAAAAGATTGGAACCAATCGTTTCTGCATTCCCATCCCTGTCTGTACTGTTGAAGAGAAGCCAAGCCAAGAATTTCTCTTTCATCCCTCCTGCCTATGGTAAATTGAATTTTACTTAGTATGAGATGTGTACAATTTCCTACTATACATGTAAAGGAACAGTAACATCTTCACACTGAGTAAAAATCAATTTACTCCATGTGGCGAATGAAAATATATCTTGTGCCTGCTGTGCAATAAGATGACTGAAGCCAGATCCAGGAGCATTGCTTTGAGATGAAAAATAGACCAAGAGGGCAAACCTAGATGAAATGCCCGAGAGAGCCCTCTTTAAAAATTTTCAGGATATTTTACATTGTGGAGATTATAGTTTGCTCCTTTTTCTTCACACTTATTTGATCAACTCAACAGTATGTTCCGCTCTGTGAAACATCTGATACATGTTAAGCAACTGTCCTCCCCTGCTAGTGTTGAAGGCATGCTTGAAAAGGGTTTGGGTTAAACATTCAGATCTTCATTTGCAGAAAAATCTGGAGAGCATCTGTTCATAGCTGGTTGCAGACTGCAGCAAAATTATTTTCTTCAGCAAGACTGGTACATGGTTATGCAGATAAAACAGTAACATCCTGAAACAGCACAATCAGAATGTTGTATTGCACATATTCCTGGGTCTACTGCACTTTAGCATACTATCCATAATAGAGTAAATTCTGTGTTAAGCAAGTTCCACATATAGCTACAGAAATAATTCATTTAGTATCTCAACGGAACAAACTAAAAAAGATTTATACCAACTTTGATATATTCCTCTATCATTCAAGCAATGCATCATGTATTAGAAAGGAGAGATAAAGTTACTTTAGAGATTAAGAAGCCATTGGTAGAAAGACAAAATCAAATTAGTTTTATTTGGAAAGCAGGAAAGGAAGTCTAGTTGCATTTTTACAAGCTGGAACTGTACACAGGATGAAACCCTGGGTTCAAGAGCAACTGTGAACCATGAACCATGCCCTTACTGACATGCAGAAAACACTACATGTACACAGTGGCCAGTTGTGTCAGAGAAACAGAAACTGAATTCTCCTCACATTACATGTTTAGGCCATCAATGATAGACATTAGTACACAAAATACCATGAGATGGGATTAGGGTTGCCAAGTCCCTTTACCTTCCTGGTAGGAGAGAGGGATGCATTGCTCACCTTTCTAGTGCTTGGGAACTCTCCTTGTGCATGTGCAAAGCATGGGTGAGGTCCCACACCAGCACGATGACATCACTTCCAAGAAGTGGTGTCATCATGCAAGGCAGAGGAGTGTTCATGCACTTCGTTGCAGGCTGATTTGGGCCCCAAATGGAACTAGATTAGCTTCTGATAGAAGTGGCATAAAACCCATTGCTCAATATGCAAATTCAGTGGTCACATATTCCATGCCCTCAAGGCTAATTATGCCAGCAGTATACACCTCACATGAAGGACATAAATAAATATAATATTAAATAAAGCACTGATATAAGGAATGAAATTGTAGGTAATTCAATTCAACAAGGTATATAAATAAATCAATTCATTAAGTTCTCTAATCAATGAGTAAATACGTACAATGAACACCATAAAGCACACATATCTCAAGTCAAAGTTGCAATTATAAAGAAGTAAATCCTATTCCTTATGGTTGTGTCATTCAGGAGATGCAAAATCCAACAAGCAATCAAGGTAACTAAACATCCAATCGGTAAGTAAAGTGCAGTCTCTGAACAAGAAGTAAACAATTCCTTCTTCCTTTTGTAGGAGGTATTAAAGAAGTCAGGGATGCCAAGAAAAGACATTGCCCACCCACCCATCAGGGATGGCTGAGGTACCTGATGTTTCATGAAAAACCTCTTCAGGGGCGGATACAAATTCCACCTATGCTACAATGTAATAAATACAATAAATAAATATGCGATAAAAGTAGTATGTTTATACAAAAATATTCTATCATTACAAAGATTAAAAACTTACCACACATTTCTAGATGCTATTTACAGAGCCATAAGGAAACAGTCAAAAAGTCAACATCAACAGTCAAGAATCAAAGGCGGTGGCTAAGCAGCTTGTAACCCACAATACTCCTCAAGGCTGACAAATGCCCTCAAGGCTGACAAGTCCATTACACTACCATAGATTAAAAAATTGTTGATTCTGTGGGACTTCCCTTGCTAGTTCAATGGTCACTATTAGTCTCTAGCACTTTCCTGCTATATATGCCTATATGATGAGAATAGCATAATGCTGAACAGAATAGCTACACAAAATGAGGTATTTTATTATTGTCACACCACTCCCTATGTTTTTTACCCCCAAATAAGTTCAGCCAAGGCGATGCTTGAAAAATTATTGCCCTGGTTTGCACGCTACTCATCATTTGATTGGTTAGGAAAAGGTCTGCCTTATACTCCACAAGAATATATCTTTCCTCTATTTGTACTTAGAACAGTCCAGTTCCATAATCTGAAAGTAGCACGCAGGTTAGAGATTACAGTAGTTTTTCAAGCCACAGATTATGGCAAGTAATAATAGTTCCTGTTATATTTTGCGTATCATTTCAACTGTTTCCAAGATACTACTATATGAGCCATTGTGAAGTCCACCAAGTTGCCCAGTCATTGTGACCCCTGACATACAGGCTGGTCACATGTTTCATGGCATCGGCTTGTTTCATGGCAACAAGATTTTGGAGGAATCTCATCAACAATTTTCCCATCCAGAACCTTAAATGCATCTCCTATAATAATTTACCAAATTCATGGAAGGATCTGTCATGTATTAATATTGAATTAAAATCCATCATCCATCCCAGATGGAGTTATCAGTAATAGCCACTCTTTTATTTCCAAGTTTATCACTTGTAACTGCCTCTCACTGACTGCATTCCTGAACTGCACCTTGAACTCCAATAATTTTCCTGCCTGAAGTTTGACAACAGTTAGCTTTAAACCATCCAATGAAATTCAAACACTTCACCGCAGTCCAATCCTGATCCAGAGAGACTACAATCCTCCTCTGGGTATTAGGTAGTTTACTTACTGGTTTTCTGTAAGTGTATGTGTGGGGTTTAATTTATTTTGCTTCTCAGTTATTCTAATTCCTATATTTTTTCCAATAAAGATTTGAATTGTTCTATCTCTGCCTGTTTTATTTCTGAAAATGCTGCTCAGATTGGGACTTTGGTATATACCAGACAATGATCCCAAAATAAAGATTGCCCATAAATCCATGTGTTGGACCTGACATTAAGAGGGACACTCCAAACATTAAGACTCCAAAATGTGTACCCCGTGTGGATAACAACTGAAGCTGCAGTTTACCAACTAACTTTACTCCTGAGGCCAGATAATGAAGGTTAAGCTTTCAATTAGTAGTTAGTGAATGTTACTAGAGGAACCACATTCCATTAATATGCCAATGGCCTAATATGCCATGGCCAGCCAAAATATCCGAATAACTGTACAGAAGTACTATAGTGGTACACTAAAAGAAATTTCATTATGCAAAATAATGTCACATTAGATGCTGAATAGGGTCATCTGGTGTGAAAGGAGAATGGAGGTTGCTGTTAATCAAATGTGCCAGATATTCAAACCTATTGCTGTGTCCAGCCACCTAGCCCCCTATAAATAGGGATTTGCAGCGAACTAGCCCCTGAGCAACCCAGACATGGCAGGATGCTTCCTCTCCCTCCAAGCTACAGAAATGTTCTACACAGCAGCTGACTGGGAGCTCTCCAGAAGAGTTAGCTCTTGATCACTTGAGGCATACTGAGGGGAAGGCAGCACCTAGGGATAATGGCAGCTGGCAATGCCACCTACAGAAGCCCAGCAACAGCTTGACATTTCAAGCTAGCTGGCTGGAAAGGTATGAGCAACCCAGAAGTAGAGTAACTGAGAGAAAGGAGCTTGCCCTCTGGGAGATGCCTGTTAACTGAGCATTCTGGATAATAAACTGCCAGCTAACAAAGCTTTCACTGTATGTAGACCTTGGCTGCTGATATACACAGAACATAGCCAACAATAGAGAACCATGTGAGTGTCCTTCTGTAACTACTGTAACTACTAATGATACTACATGGTGGTGGAGAGTGCCCTCAAGTCATAACTGACTTATGGCGACCCCTGGTGGGGTTTTCATGGCAAGAGACTATCAGAGGTGGTTTACCATTACCTGCCTCTGTAACCCTAGTCTTTGTTGAAGGTCTCCCATCCAAATACTAACCAAGGCTGACCCTGCTTAGCTTCTGAGATCTAAGCAAACCAAGGGAATCACCCGGATAGTAATGAGCTGCAACAGACAATTCCGGGAATATATATTAAATTATCAATTCTTTATATTCAGTGCAAAGGTGCAAAGTGCAAAGTGCAATTATATAAATATACAAATTGATAAATATACAATAAATACAGTAAGAATATCTGATTTCTCTGTCCCAACGTGCAATAAATATGATGAAAGTTACTTGTTTTATGTCCAAATCGTTGTGAAGATTTTTAAGAATCAATGTCCATAAACTGTATATGATGGAAACTTAGCAGCATACAAGGTTGCAAATGGAGAGTCCCGATGTGGATGCTGGGTGACTCCAGTCCAAACTGAAAACTGTTCCAAAAGTGCCGACGGGATTATGCGTGCATATTTATACAATTCCCGTTTCGTATATAACATACTTCTTCCTGGGCACAATTAAACATGGACTGTAGACAAGAGTATGACATAATCAAATTCAATTTAACATACATTAAAAATTCAATTTTATATATATTTATTTATGTTTACTCCATCTACTCACCGGTCCCCAATTCACTGGTGACTCAAATATTGCTGCTTATACCTTCTTTTCCCAACTTCAATACATGACACGCATGGATCGACAGACAGACAGAAATCATACAGAGGAAAGGTTCCCTTAATCACAATCACTAAATCTGAGATCTGACAAGATCAGGCTCATCTGGGCTATCCAGGTCAGGGCAATGATACTACATACTATCTTAAAAATACCATACCCACCACCTTAAAAGTCACATTATTTTTCTAGAGTGGGGGAGCTGAAGGAATCAAAAGTGTCAGCCAAAGAGTGGGAAAGGACCTTAGGCATAGACAAATTACAGGCTACTTCAACAGTGGCCTGTAGCTTTCTGGCTGAAAATAGGACTTGATATTTCCCCAGAGAAAATTCCCCAGCCTAATAAAAAGAAATAGATGTTCAATCACCTGACTTCATAGGTCAAGAAGAGTATGAGCTATTGTGTAAATGTCATAGCTGCCTATAGTTCCCTCCTATGACTAGCAATCCTAGAGGTACAGGAAGAAGGAAACCAGTGTTCTAACTAGAGATGGGCACGAACCAAAATATGAACCAAAATTAAGCACAAACCAGGCCGGTTTGTGGTTCGCGAACCACGATTCATCAGATCCCATTTCTGACGAACCGCCACGAACTTTAGGCTGGTTCGTTTGGTTCATTTTTTGGTTCATTACTACAGACAGCCTGGTGCCAATCAATCAGTTTCCTAGGCAACAGGGGATGGACTTCCTGCAGATCTTCTGCTGACCCAGAAGTGAACTTCTGCTGGCCCGTAAGTGATGATTTTTCTGACCTGGATGTGACATTTTCACAAACCAAATGAACCGGTTCGCGCACCAGGGGCAGGTTCATGAAAGTTCATGGTTCATGGTTCATGAAATTTGATGAACCACGAACCACATGGTTCAGTTTTTTTCTGGTTCGTGCCCATTTCTAGTTCTAATTCAAGCCCTGGCATTTGATGCACGGGAAATTCTTTTTTTATTATTAAAAATATGAAACAACAATCACAATTCATAGAAGTATACAACATTCAGTGAGAAAAAACAGATAACAATATAACAAGCAAGAGACAATGAGATAAGTAGATTATAAATAAAGTTCATGATGACTCAACCCAGGATCTATAAGCAAAAGATTATATACATTTCATACACTAGAAGCAGATTTCAAATATTGGCAGCAAAATTACATTTCATTACTTCAGGGAAACATTCTTTTTTGGTTTAACTGCATTCCAATAATTAATAGACTCACATTCACAAAGTTTATTTTGATGCAAAATCAGCTCCAGAAAGTCAACAGTGGTAATAAGAATAAAAGGAATAAGAAAATAAAGATAAAATATAAGGGAGGCACATGCAGTGCAATGAGCATTAACAGCAAGCACAAAATGTAGAGGGATGGAGAGATGCCCCACATGCCCGAAGGCAAAATTTAGCAACTTTATTAGTTATCTCCTGGAAAGAATCTGCAAGAAGAAGGGAGACATAACATTGTTCAGATTTCCCTGGTAGAGTTGACAAGATTGGAGCTATATACTGGGATTGGATGTCATTATAGAATGAGCAGTGCAGCAGAACATGGTCAATAGACTCTACTTTCCATGTATGGCATGAGCAGAGCAGTTGAGGGAGTGGGACACAATGGTATCTGTGTGCAAGGATAAAGATTCTCCAATATTTGGAAATTTAAAGGGATCTTAGTCTGTTGGATGAAAGCAGCATACTGCAGAATAGAGGTGGGCACAAAACCGGGGGGGGGGGGAATGAACCATGAGGTTCATGGTTCATCCCATTTCGTGAACCACAAACCATGAACTTTCACAAACTTGCCCCAGTTCGTGAACCAGTTCATGTTTTGTGGTTCATGGGGTTTAAATACCCCTTTCTGTGCTGCTGCAAAGTGGCACAAAAAGGGGCATTTCACCCCCAAAGGCTTGGATCAGCTGCTTGTTGGGGATCTCCCCAACAAGCAGCTTATCCGGGAGTTCAAATGCCCCTTTACTTGCTGCATCACAGAGGCAGAGAAAGGGGCATTTCACCCTCCACTGGCTTGGATCAGCTGCTTGGCGGGGATCTCCTCACCAAGCAGCTGATCAGGGGGATTAAATGCCTCCCCTTGCCCTGCTGCTGTGAAGTGGCAGGGGAAAAGGCATTTCACCCCCACCAGCTTGGATCAGCTGCTTGGTGGGGAGATCTTCGACAAGCAGCTGATCCAGAGGTTTAAATGCCCCTTTCTCTGCCGCTTCACTGTAGCACAGAAAGGGGCATTTCACCCCCGCAAGCTTGGATCTGCTGCTTGTCGGGGAGATCCATGACGAGCAGCTAATCCAGGGGTTGAAATGCCCTTTCCCTGCTGCTGTGAAGCTGTGAAGCGGCAGGAAAAGGGGCATTTCACCCTCACAAGCTTGGATCAGCTGCTTGTTGGGGAGATCCTCAACAAGCAGCTCATCCGGGGGTTTAAATGCCCCTTTCCCTGCCACTTCGCAGTGGCACGGAAAGCGGCATTTCACCCCTGCAGGCTTGAATCAGCTGCTTGTCAGGGAGGTCCCTGACAAGCAGGTGATCCAAGAGTTTAAATATCCCTTTCCATGCCACCTCACAATGGCACAGAAAAGGGTATTGGGATTTAACACAAACCAAACGAATTGGCAGACCAGTTTGTGAAATTTTATGGAAAATGGGCTTCCACGAACTGCTGGTTCACTAAGCACAAACTGGCCCAGTTCATGATGAACTTTAGTTTGTTTTGCGGTTCATGCCCATCTCTACTGCAGAGTGAGTGGATATTTCTATATCAGTGCCCTATCTGATTGTAGAGCAAGATCCTAGAACTGCTCTTTGATGGTTTCTTTTGCTTTTCGGTATCCAAGATGCAGCAGAACTTGGGGGGAGATGCCATGCTCCTGGAGTTTTCCCTCAATTGCTCTTTGCCAGGTCGAATTGTGGCTATCAGCAAGGATCAAGGGTACTAGACCCACCAGACTGAAGGTGAGTTTTAACCACTAAGTAGATGTGAATAGCCACATATGATTGCAGCGAGTATTTGAGCCCACGTCGATATTGCATTTTATCATCTCTGGGGATATATATCATTTCTGGGAGCCTTGCTATATCTCAATTGATTTATTAATTTTTTTACTTCATTAACCATTACCAGTTGCCATGCTGGAAGGTTTTGTAGTTGATCCTCCAGAGAAGTATGAGAGTCTGATTCAGATAAATAGAGTACATGGAAGTGAGGTTCCCAAAGTCAGCGAGAGATATTCCAGCTTAACCTTGGTGTTCAGATCTTAGGTGCCAAAAGGTTGCTGAATTGTTTGATTTGGAAGCTTGGATCACCTGGATCCAGGAGTCTCTTTGTGCACTTCATTTTGTATCCACTAAAAGGTTTCTGTAGTGCTGCTTTAAGGTTTTGAGCTCTGGGGAAATTTTGGACGCATTACTTAGCCTCTACTGCTGGAAATTGGCCACTAAATTATTTTGCACAGCTTGGCAGTCTGCATCAAACCAGATTTTTGATTTGCTTTTCCTTAATAATTGGATATTACAGTCATGTGATTTCTTACATTATGGTAGGTTGCAAGCGTTACACTCCATAGTGATTGGAAGATGGTCATGGTCACTATCTTGTTGAGACCCTACTTCAAGGTACATGTGATTGAGCAAATTGTAGGATGTCAATATAAATATAGTATTTGCACCACGCTCAGATCAGTATGTATACTCCCCAGGGATATCTCCTTGGGTTGAACCACTGAGAATGAAAAGGTCTAACCTAGATGCAGGCTGTAGTATGTGGAAACCTTTCCGGTTTTACTTTTCATCCTTGAAGGTTCAGGGGGGGGGGAATATTTAAGGAATCTTTCACTGGCAGTACTGAGTTGAAGGAGGTATATAGTGATTCATCTGAAGGTCCAAGCTTGGCACTGAAATCTCCTGTGACCACAACTGATGTATTTTAAAAGGAAGTGATTAGCAAATCTATAGTTCAAATTTGATCCATATTTCATTTGCCCACTGTCTGGAACCATAGGAAAGGAGGTAGACATTTATAATCAGGAGGATATGTTTCCTGTGTTGAACCATGCAGGCCTGAGCCCGATGTTCGCAAGATATCAGCAGGATAACTGTCACATGCAATCTTGTAGCAATAAGAAGAGCCAGGCCTCTTTGGCCCTTCCTTTCATTTCCCCTGGTATGGCTGGAAAGTTGCATACTATAAATCAATCTACGGATAATGGGTCTTTGGACCAGGCTTCTTGGAGGAAAATGATGTCACGTTGGGTCAAAAAAGAGTTAAAGGAGTCATCATCAGCTCTCTTGAAGTCCCAGCCCAGCAATATTAAGAGTTTAATTGAGTTTGGGGGCTTTGGCCCAAAGGGATTGATACATGGTCTTTCCTGGTTGACTGATTATCAGATTCAATCTTTACATTAATTTGTAGACTTTCTGTCCGTGGTGGGTTCATCAGGGTTTGATAGGTCGGAATAATCTAAAAGGGGCTGCTGTAGAGTAAATGTCTCTTGAGTTGTTAGGAATTCAAGGGAGGCAGCACTCATAGGTTCTTCCTCATTCTGGCCGCAGCATACTTGACTAGACTGAAAGTTGTTTTCACAAAGATCAGTTACAGTATCCAGTCCTTCAGAGTTTAGTTTTGAGGCATTTTGAGGGTTGACATAAATATCTATACGGTCGTAGTTTAGACTTAGGTTGAGGTTTATTAAGGGAGCTTCTTGTGTTTCTATCTGGAGTTTAGCTTCATCTTGATGAAAGATTTTCCCTGGACCTGTCCTGACTTTCTTAAGGATCTCTTTAAATCAAGTAGGACGGACTCTGTATTTTTATACTCTCCTGCAGACAGAGTTTTAGGAGAGTTGGGCAGCTGCGTTTCACTCTGTATTTCAATAGATGAGTTTCCTTGAATGCTAGCAGTTGGCTACGAGCCAGGTCTCAGTCTGCTTGCAGTTTGAGATAAGATTGGAGTCACTTTACTAGCACTCACGAAGGCAACATGATTAAAGGCAGAGGGGTTCACCTGTGCCTGTTGCTTGGGAGGGATGAGAAAGGTTACACGCTCATCCGAAAAAAAAACCTCTGTTGGCAGTGATTCTGAAGGGATCCAAAAATTCCTGTATTTTTAGAAGCAAAGTTGGAATTATGGGACTGCTTCCAGGAGTAATCTTAGATCGTGAGGCATTTTAGTAAGCCTTTCAATTTCCTCAAGGTCAACAGACCAAGGATATATGCACAGCAACTAGCTCAGAGAGAGTTCAAAATTGTTCTCTTGATTGCCCAGTGTCCTCCGTTTACATAATTTTCTGTTAAAACAGAGCAATTTGGTTTCTTAACAAATGGTGTGAAGCACCAGGAGTCCCCCCCACTTTTTCCTATCATGTCTCAGATGGTTGTTATTGATATTGACTCAGATTTGGGGACGTGCCTTGAGTTTCTTGATTTTGGTTTTGAATTTGATCCAACTTCCCATATAGTTGGTGGAATTTCTGTGGAAGGGGAGGTTTTGGGTTGTAGCTGGAATTAGTCTCTTGTAATAAATCTAGTTTATGGGATATGGAGTTTCGTTGCTGGAAGATGGCTATAACTGTTTGGCCAGTAAGGAGACAATGATCCCCAATAAAGTCTAGTAAGTTATCTTTTAGCAAGTTTTGTAAATTTTCTGTTCTCCAGTGACTTTCTGCGAGGGAGGAGAGTCCTTGTGGGTTTGTGAAATTATCTTTTATGGGGGTATTAGAGACCTTGGGGGATTTTCTTGAGTTTCCTAGGTGTTAGATTCAGTCTCCAGAACTGCATATTTATTTGGGGAGGCAAAACCAGGAAGTCTCACTTTCTCAATCCATGAGATAAGGTTGTTTCGGTGACTTAGCTGGGGAGCGAGGATCTTTGTGGATTCTTTGGTGTTTCTACCTCCCCATGGAGTCCAGTCTCATCACCAGGCTTCTATAAAAAGCTTTCCTTTTCCTTTCTTGTGTAGCCAGGAGATATATAGGTGATAAGCAGTGAGAGGTGTTCTTTAATCCTTAATTAAAATAAATCCTTGGGAGAGCTGGGTAGATTAAAATGGAGCAGAGAGGATAAAAGTAAAAAGATAAAAATAGAGCAAGCTGAACTCCAAAAGGCAGCTAGTTGCCAGCCTCAATCTTGCCACCCCAGTAATTAATAAATGAGTTCCATCTTTGTATAAGTACTATATGGGAAAAAGTTCTTTTTGTCTCTCAACTGATCATTTGTCACTAACAGGCTCTAGAAAATGGATTTGGTGGGCCCCCTTGCAGTGGCAAGTGGTCTCTTGTCCAGGCCCTGCCATTGCCCCTGTGGGACTGCCTCACACTTCCAAGGCCCTGCAGCAGCTGCCAAGATGGTGGGAGGCTACTTCTGCCAAGTTTGGCATGAAAAGTTGCCTTCAGCAGCTCCTCTGCTGGGGAAGAAGCATTTGGAAGCGCTCTCCTTTCCCTCTCCCTTCTCTCCACCCCAGCCCATGTGGCACTGAGCAGCTGCTCTTGGCAGGGTCAGCGGCCTGAGGATTGGCCTAATGATCTCATCTAGCTTTTCCTCCCCAGCACTATCAGTGTTCAGATTGGCAGAATGAAGTGTAACTATGTGCAAACATTAATTTGAGGTAGTGATGTCATTGAGCATGCATGGGAGCATGCACGCACTTTGTAGCAGGCCAATTTGGGCCTGAAATGGACTGTTTGGGACTCCAATTGGCCTTCTGTGTAGCACAGGAGTGCTCTCAAGGCAGTGCAATGACATCACTCCTGGAAGTGACATTGTCATGCTCCCCCTGAAGAACACCTGGGAGGCCTGTTCCCCCATCTTTCCCCCCACCAGCCAGGTGGCGGGGAGGGTGGGAGCAGGGGATCCCTCACCCCCACCAGAGGACCTGGGATCCCTACCTTTAAATATTGAAATCTTGAATTTGAAATTCTTGAATTTCTGAGATACCAGATTGGCGCAGCTGGTATCTCCCTTACACAGAATAAAATAAGGGCAATACAGGGTGCTCCTAGACCAAAATGCAGACATGATCTTCAAACATTTCTGGGACTCCTAAATTTTTATCACACTTTCTTTAAAAAAAACACTATAGCAGAGCCCCTTCATCGCCATTAGATAAAGCTGCTGCTGACTTTTGATTCTGTACTCGTTCTCTATGATAAACAGAGACCTCTGTCCATTACATGTAATGCCTCACCATTTGGAGTTGGAGCTCTTCTGAGGGCCAAGCTACAAGTGACGAATGACACTTGAATGGCAAGTGTATTTCTCCCTGTTCACTTGCCCTCCACTCAATCCACTTGCCGTCCAAGTGTCATTCGTCACTTGTAGCTTGGCCCTCAGTCACATACTACCAGATGGTATAGATGCACTTATTGCTTTTTGATTCTAGGACAGTTACCTCCTCTGAAAGGATGTAGGCTCAGATTGATAAAGAATCATTGGCTATTGTGGTAGGAGTAAAAAAATTGCACAATTACATATATAGTCTTTCTTTGATATCCAAACAGACCACAAGCCACTTCTTGGCATTTTCACCAAAGACAAACCAACAGCTCTCATTTTGTCTCCCTGTATGCAACACTGGGGTATTATACTAAATGCATACCATTATAAATTCACATATAGGCCAGTGAAAGCAATTGCAAATGTCTACCTCTACCTCTGCAGATAGCTGACTGTGCCATTCCTCCACCAATGGAAGTCCTTATGCTGGAATCAATGCCAGAACCTCCTCTTTGGGCTGCACAGATCTCTAGGATGGCATCAAAAGATCCTATCTTGGCAGATGGAAGGAACAGCTAGACATGGAGCTTTAATACACCTTCAAAATCAAAAGAAGCAATATAAGCAATTGTTTGCCTGTAAGAAGAAAGAAGATTCTATGAATACATGGGCATGACTTATTCAGGCATGACTTATTCAGAGATGGGAATTCATCTCTGGTCTGGAAAATCACCTCTAGTTCAATCTCTACAACAACAACATCTCTGGACACTTACATCATCACCTCAGATACCTGGGAAATGTATTTCAGAGGATGTATGAGGATTATAGCTGCTTACTATGTAGATCCTAGGCAAATGGGCAAGCAGAGCAGATGGTACAGACAACAAAAATGTACTGCAAAGGATAATTTGTGGGCACTGGACAAGAAGATTGGCAAGATTCCTTTAGCACAACATGTTACGCTCTGCCCTGCAACTGGATCCAGCCCAGCTGAGTTGCTCATGGGATATCTGTTAGAAGAAGGGACTGACGATGTCTCTCGCTCAGGCCTTTAGGACTGCCAGCGGAGAAGAAGGAAGGCAACAACCATAGAGTAATTTAGATAGATAGGCTGCTATCAGTCTCTTTCCTGCCAGGGGATTTTCTTTCCTTCCTTTCTCTCCCCCTCCTCTATCTCTTCTTCCCTGCATGCACCAGGAGAGGTAGCATGGTGTCGCCTCCTGAGGGAGATGGCCTACTTTCAATCTAAAGCTATCCTAGCTAGTTAGATCAGTTACTAGTTCTTTCTCTCCACTAAATGTATGTAAATATATTTCTTTAGATAAATAAACAGTTATTGGTTCTCTAACTTGGATGAGAGCTTTCTGCGTGCAGTTTGTTTAGTGAATGTGCCTTAACTAAAACCCAATAATATCGTCTCTGGACGTGCCTAGATCATGCCACCCTGATATTGCAAGTGACTTGCAGTCAAAGAAAGAACAGGAGCTGTACTCTGCTTTGGCATCCGGGAATCTATGTATCCTTTCTTCAGGAACCAGTGGTCGCTTGGAACTATGGGACTGGTTCACAGTGGGTTCACAGCTAAACTTGTGGACGTCACAGGGCCTGTCTTGTACAAAGTACAGCAGATGGAGTGCTGTGGAGATGTCATGTGGACCAACTGCATGGCCACATTGACACTTCTAAGTCTTCAGTTGAACCTTCTAAAGAAATCAGAGGAGTTAGCTGTGTTAGTCTGTAGTAGCAAAATCAAAGAGTCCAGTAGCACCTTTAAGACTAACCAACTTTATTGTAGCATAAGCTTTCGAGAATCACAGTTCTCTTCGTCTCTGCTGAGACCATTGTTGAATCAAGTCCAAGGGAAGTCCACAGAGGCAGCAAAGACATCCATTCTGGATGGCATCTGACAAAGAGAACTGTGATTCTCGAAAGCTTATGCTACAATAAAGTTGGTTAGTCTTAAAGGTGCTACTGGACTCTTTTTGATTTTGCTAAAGAAATCAGTTCACAAACTTCAGACTCAGAATTAACTGAAGGGTGCCATCCCATCGTACCTATAAGGACCCCTCTTCTTCTTTGCTGGGAAGTGATGATCTTGTGACTCAGTTAGCTGTTGAAGAGGCTTCCTCTGCTGAGACCATTGTTGAATCAAGTCCAAGGGAAGTCCACAGAGGCAGCAAAGACATCCATTCTGGACGGCTATTCTATTTAGGGGGGAAGGGTGTTGTGTACTGCCTCTTTAAGAGGCTATCCCAGTAGTCCTCCTCAGTGCAAGCCTAGTGGATAAGAAACAGCCTTCAGTTAAGTATTCTTACATCTTTTCTTCCAAGCAAAGTTACTTGCCCTACAGTAACTGTTAATAAAGAAACCTTTAAGTTTCTTTAAGGAAACTGGGTGTTTTGTTATTAGCTCCATTATTCCATAGACACATCTGCATTCCTGAAGAACTTCAGTGTAAGAACTGAATGCTGTGGGGAAAATGCTTTTGAATAAGTGGACAAATTAATTTGATGTTTCATTTGTTAACGCAACAACAATTGGAAGTTGGTAATTTATGAACATAAAAGGGAGGTCAGTCAACAAATATTAATGTTCTGAGTTTAAATGATGGCAGATAAGATTGCCATATTGGTTTGCAATATTCAGCACTGCCTTCATTAAATGAATCTGAGGCAACAGATTAATAAATAAGAACTAAGTACGGCTGCAACTCAGGACTGGGAAATTCCTTGAGATTTGGGGATGAAGGCTAGGAAAGGCAAGGTTTGGGGCATTAGGTACCTCAGTGGGAAATAATGTCATAGAGTCTAATTTCTAAAGCAGCCATTTTCTCCAAGGAGACTGATCTCTGCATTTGCCATTTCAGGAGATTTCCAGGCCCTACCTGGATGCTGGTAACTCTAGAACTAAGGATGTTCTGTACCTTTAAGAAAATAAGCTGCTTCTGTAGTGAAAAATTCCTGCCTTGTGTATCTGTTAAAATATCTCCTCATTGCTTGAAAGATTATAATATTTTAATTCTTCTTGAGAAAAAAGCTATAAAGCACAATGAAGCTATTGTAAACAATGGCATGAACCCTGGAAGAAAGCATGCCTTTTAAATTAATGCAAGAACTGTGCAGTCAAGCATATTTATTTTACAAAAATGGAAGTAAAATAATAACTACCTGAAGGCATGTCAGAAATAACTGTTGCTTCCCTTTTCCTTACAAGGGCAGAGACTGGCAAGTCAATCAAGAAATTAAAGATGACATTTTACAAACTTATAGCCATGTTACTCTAGGTTTTTTTGTTGCTGTTGTTTTTGCTGCTTAGAGTGTATTGATAGCTATCAGATACAAACACTAAGATTTAACATAGCCCTCAGTGGTTTCTGAAGAAATTCTTATGAATATTAATGCCTGCAACCTCCACTGTACAAAAAAGTTGCATTCATCTCTTTCATATTTTTCAGTTTAGAGCAGTGGAGATCCATTTCCTGCATTGACTTTGCTCCTGAGGAGCCAAAGAACATCTTGCCATAGAATATATGTAATTGTGAAGGATTCTGGGCTGTGTCCTAGGGTGCATGCTCAATTCAGATACAGGTCAGGCCTATTGGGCCTTACTATCTTCCCATACCAGCAAAAACCTCAATCCAGCTAAAGCTGCTCGTGGATAAATACCACTCAAATCAATGAAATAAGTCCAATGTAACTGAAGTCTCATTGCTGTAAAGTTGTTGTTTTTTTTAAAAGAAAAAATAAAGTCAACATGGCTGTTCTCTGGAGTTATCTAGGGTGAGACACACTATTCCAGTCCTATATTAGAAAAAGCGGGTAACTACAGGAATGCGGCTCACCCAGCAGCAGAACAGCTGCTTGAGCTGGGAGCCATTCTTTGCAGCCCTGCCCGGAGGAAAGGAGACAGGCTCCCTTCCCGGGCATCCAGGGCTATGGCTGGGGGCAGAGCCAGGAGCCTTTTGCAGGCGGCTCCGCTTTTCCCTGGCCACAGTTGCTGAATGCGTTCAGCCCACCCACCTCTCCCTGTTTTTAGTGCAGGATTAGCTGGCTGCTGTTGCAGAGCCACGTAGGAATTTTTTACCTTTTCCCCTGATTGGCTATGGGGAAGGGGTTTTTTTTTTGCCTACCTTGCACTAATGGAAGTGTTTGAGGCGTTTGAGGGGTGGTGCTGTTTGGTTATGTCACTCGCAGGAGAGTTTTGGGAATGGGGTGCAGGCTGGTGAGCACCCAGTGGCGCTTCCCCATGGGTGGGGAACAGGGTCTGCCATTAGTACAGTATGCTGGTGGTGGCTATCATAGCACTGGCAGAAGCCTGTGGGGATCCCCAGGCACAAGGCCTTCCCTCATGCTGTATGGCTGGGGTGTTAGGTGCTTGATGGGGGGATCCATTGCCTGGCTGGCCGGGTTGCAGCCATTCAAGGGATGGCCTACACCCAGGGCTTTGGGGCTTGCCCAGGCAGGTCAAGATGGAGGTCCGGAGTTGACCCCGTGGCTTGACGTGTACCGCTTAGTTGGCCCTTGCCATAGTTTATGTTTAATGGTCATTTTAATAAATGGTCCTTTAATTCCAAGCCTGTGTCTGTCTCTTCATTCCGGCTGGGGTTGCAAAGACAGATGGAAAAAAAACACACAACCTTATGAGAAGACTACCCCCCCCCCCCACACACACACAAAGGTTCTTCCAAATGGAAGCATCTGTTGGGGGGCTGCCATTTTACATTTACTAGAAATAATGGATCGGATAATGGGTACGATCCTAATGAGCTTTTCAATTCACACAAGGGGAATTTTTGCTGTTTTTTACTTCTCAAGGTAGCCCTCCACTCCCCCCCCCCAACCCACACACACACACTGCTCTCTCACAGCAGCAGTATTTAAGGAGTATTTGGGTCTGTATTAAAAGGGGGAAGGTGGATATCATTTCTGAGAGAAATCCTTTTGTTAGAAGGCATTTTGAGCAGGCTCCAGGCCACTATAAGAACATATGTAATGAACACAGTCCAGTCTTTTACTGTGTAATCTCCTCTTCAAATCACTGAAATAGCAACTATTTCTACTTTGGGGTTACAGTCCAAAATTTATATGCTCAAAAGTAATTTCCAACAAAATTAATACAGCTTACTGCTTTAATGTAAAGATAAATCCAGGACCAAGGGATCGGGCAGATATACACAAAATAATTATACAACACAGAGCACACATTTAATTAGAAGATGCAGGCCACATCTTTGTATACTGCATACATTTCCAAAAGTAATTTTAACCACAAACTGACATAACAATTTTTCCTTAGATGTAGAATGCTTTTTGCATTACACTAACAGGTTTGATTTGGCAACCTGTTTAAAATTCCAGCACAATAAATCATGAAATGAAATGTTATTACTGGTACATTTTAAATGTTCTGACCTTATTATTTGTAATTGGCTTTCCTGTATAGACTCTTCATAATGAAGGAGTTCACATTGGCCAGAATCAATTTTTTAAGGATCTTGGTGCACTGAATTAGATGATTATTTTATTGATAATTCATTATATTTACCATGTTGTCTCTTCTGATTGTTGGATACAGCCCTTTTCATCCTTAAACATTTTTAGTATTTCATAATTCTGGGAGAAAAAATCAGCAACCAATATTTCTTTTAAAATTCTAATTTCATTTGAACTTTGGCCAAGAGACAAAGAACCAAATATAGTGAATTGCCAAACATGGGGAGATGGATTTTTCTTACCATTGTCTTCTTAAGAGCAACAACTTCCCCTTATTATGGGAGAAGTCTGAAACAGCATCTCATGAGGTATAAATGAATGATGCCAGAAATAAACCTAACCTTCTGTGATCACCTACTAGGCACTGAAAATAAAATGTAGCCATTGATTAGAAGCTTCTTTATTATGTAAAGAAAAATAGAATAACATTTCTTTGGTGGTTGGTCAAAAATATCTAAATACAATGATATATGTCTTTTCAAAAATTGACAGTTAAGCTAAAATCTACTTTAGGCCAATATGAATTTGCTGATGCCATGTTTTCTCAATACACAAACAACATTCAGTAAGATAATTTACAAGTTAGTATTTGGGGGTTCTAATAAATATGCTGTACAATAAAGGTATTTTCAAAAGCAAGCTAAATTATTTAAGGAACTACAATGTCTCTGTGTGAATAGGTTCTCATGAACCATGAAAATTTCTTTGTTGCATTATTTAGTACAGATATAAATGTCAAGTTACTGCTCACAGAGTTATGACTGCTAAGAATGGCATTTGCAGAATAATATTTGCCAGAGTTCATGTCAGTATTGCTGTCAATGCTTTGGGCAAAGTCTTATTTTGTGACAAGTCTTTGTTATAGGAAATGCTGTGCTTTTGCTCAGTTCTTAACAGCAATGGGGAGTGTGCCAGCAACACTTCTTTTTCATGAAGGACCTGATTGAAGAAATCTGTTTTCAAAATATTGGGCAAACTCAGTACAATCACCATCTCATTAAGCATGAAAAAGGCATTGGTTTGAAAAAAATTATCTTTCCTCTTCTTTTGCTCTGTTCTCCAAGGCACAGTTCAACAGAGTTAAATGTGCTTAAGCCCCAGAGTATCAAAGGGTTTAAGAGCATTTATATCTGTCACAAATTGTGCTTCTGACCACATTTCAAAATTTAATAATTAATATCATTGAAACATCCATGTTTAGAGGCAGACCTGACATCAGGATATAAAATACTGGGGAGAAAACAACAGGAGAGGATGCTGCCTGCCTTAACATCTTGCTTATGAACTTCCCAGAATTGTCACTAGATATGAATATAAACACAATACTAGACTAGGCCAGTGGCCAGTTCTTATGCACCTATGAATATTTGGTGACAGTGAAGGAAATGCACCTGAGATACAAAAAGATTCGGAAAAGGAAATCTCAGGATAGAAATGACGACTGTGATGGCAAGGTAATGTAGTTTTGTGACCAATTTCATCAGCCCGGTAGATTATTTCTCAGACATGTCAGTCATCCAGTCTGTGAGAACAATAATAATAACATGAATAATAACATTCAATTTATATACTGCCTTTCAGGAAAATTTAATGCCCACTCAGAGCAGTTTACAAAGTATATTATTATGTTCCCCGCAACAAACATCCTGTGAGGTGGATGGGGCTGAGAGCGCTCTGGAGAACTGTGACTGACCCAAGGTCACCCAGCTGTCTTCAAGTGGAGGAGTGGGGAATCAAACCTGGTTATCCGTATAGTTTTCTTAATCAAGTAGACATCATAAAATGTGAGGCCATTCTTCCAGTAACTATTGACACACTATCTCATAATATAACTCCAACACCACCCCACACACAAGAACCTTAGGCTTTCAGAATCTTCCATCTCTTAGGACTACCCTTCTTTTATTAGTGCTCTGCAAAGGTATAAGGCATACATCAAACTTTCTTTTACAATATGTTTAAAATTGGAAATGAAGTTGATGTATAAGATTCGAAGGAAATTGGTGAATTAGATTATTGGAGATGAACTGAAGACTGTTTTATGGAGGACAGCTTTTTAATGTAGGCTAGATTGTAGTGTTTTTTAACTCTATTTTTAACTGTTTTAACTTTGTTGGGTTTTAATGTATTTATGTTCTTTATATTTTACTTTGTAAAATTTATGTTCTTTATATTTTACTTTGAGCACTTTTGAAGGAAATTGTGATGTAACACAATTTAAAGAGAGGTTTCCACCATACGACACTCAGAAGGCTGGAGGGGGAGGAGCTGACAGTGGCCTGAAATTATTTATTTATTTATTTATTTTTATTTTATTCGATTTATATTCCACCCTCCCCGTATCAGCAGGCTCAGGGCGGATTACAATTAATTCAATAGTATAAAATACATATAACTTTAAAATCAATAACACTCCTTAAATATTTAAAAACAGACAACAAAACAATGCAGCAGCAGATTTTAAGGACATATAGCAGCAGATTTCTCCAGCGACCACCACCTAACCACCTCCAGAAGTATTTGGCAAAGGCTAGGTGGTAGATACCCTTTGTAGGGGCACAGCTTCCTTTAGGTGGCTGGCAAGGAGGCCCAGAGGCATGAACTATATGCCGGGTGGAACAGCTCCATCTTGCAGGCCCAGCAGAAGGATAGCAAATCCGTCCAGGCCCTGATCTCTTTAGACAGAGAGTTCCACGTATACGAATAGAGAATTCGGAACTAGAGCAGACCCTTCTTAAAGAAGATAAGAAAAGAATATCCAAGGTATACCAAGTACTGTTGAAGTGGTATACCGAGGATGAGATAGTTAAAACACAAATGGTGAAATGGGCTATAAACTTTAATAAAGAAATAACAATGGAGGCATGGGAATACTTGTGGAAAACTACAATGAAGACAACGACATGTATTAATATCAAAGAGAACATTTATAAAATGATCTATCGTTGGTACATGACACCAAAGAAGATTGCGCTAGGGAATTTGAATACTTCTAATAAATGCTGGAAATGTAAGAAGCATGAGGGCTCCCTCTATCATATGTGGTGGTCGTGTGAGGTAGCCAGGCAGTACTGGGGTGAAATAATAAGAGAAATGAGTGAAATTTTACAATTTCAAATTAATAAGAACCCAGAACTCCTGCTACTGAACTTGGGAATGGAGGGAATTCCAGCCCAACACAGGACGTTGATATTTTATATGACAGCAGCAGCTAGACTTTTGTATGCGCAAAAATGGAAAGTACAAGAAGTGCCAACTATTGAAGATTGGACTTACAAATTGCTGTATATGGCTGAAATGGACAAGATGACAAGAAAATTGAGAGATCTGGACTCAGGGCAGTTCAACACAGACTGGGAGAAGCTGAAACAATACCTGGAGAAGAAATGGGAGGTGGGAGGAAAACTGTGGCAGTTTGAGAACTACTGAAGTATTGAAGTAGAGGGGGGAGACTTTACCGGGGGGAGAAGAGATAAATGTGAATTAATAAGCAGTCAGATTAATAGATTGACATATATATAGATATATATAGGTTAACAAACAGAACATAGAGAAAATAATTAATTATAAGGACTAAATATAAGGAGCGATTAACTAACAATATTTTCTTTTTTTTCTGACAAGTTTTGTACCAAACTGAATGTCTGAAGATATAGATGGGTCAAATTGATTGACTACGTGAGGAGAGATATATAGAACTATTATAAAAAGATAGAATGAGTAATATATATAGAGAATAAGTCAAATTGTTTGATATAAACGAATGTATGATCTATATGGTTTATGATATATAGAAATACCTGAAATTGAAAAATTGGGATAAATTGTTTATCTAAGATGGAAACAAAGGCTTACAGTTTGGACATATAATGTTAAAAATAGTTAAGGATGTACTGCTTAGAATAATGGAGAATATATATTTGTTTTAGATAGAGGAAGCTAATAAAAGTAAGGGAAAGGGGACAAAGGGTTGGAAAGCTGTTGGAAGTCAACAAAAAGGGGGGGGAAAGGGAGGGGGTTAGAGATGAAAAAATTGGGGAAAATTGAATGTAAATGTGGAAATAATGGATTCTAACCCAATAAAAATTTTTCAAAAAAAAAAAAATAGACAGAGAGTTCCACCAGGTTGGAGCCAGGACCGATAAGGCCCTGGCTCTAGTCGATGCTAGGCAGGCCTCCCTGGGGCTAGGGACCAGAAGTATCCTCCAGGGCTCATATAGGGAGAAGTGGTCCCACAGATACGCCAGTTCCAGTCCACATAGAGCTTTATAGGTTAATACCAGAATCTTGAATCTGATCCGGTACTTCACCGGTAACCAATGCAGCTGGCGCAATACCGGTGTTATGTGTGCAGTAAAAGGCACTCCGGTGATGACTGGAAACTGGATTGGCCAGTTTTCCCCTTCCCTCTGATTGGCTGGTCAGAATCCCATCTTCAGAATACAAGGGCTGCTGACAGGATTTATGCGTACTGGGCCCAGCATACCTTCAGGACTGCCTCTCCCCATATGTTCCCCGGAGGTCGCTTTGATCAGCTAATAAGCAGTTGCTGATGGTCCCTGGCCCCAGGGAGGTCTGTCTGGCCTCTACCAGAGCCAGGGCCTTTTCGGTCCTGGCTCCAACCTGGTGGAACTCTCTGTCTGAGGAAAGTAGGGCCCAGCGGGATTTGTTATCTTTCCACCGGGCCTGCAAGACAGAGATGTTCTGCCAGGCATTTGGTAGGGGCTAGGCTGTCCTCTCGCTGGCCTTACCACTGAAGACCATCCACCACCCATGCAGGAGCTCATAAGTGTGGTACAGGGCATGATGTAAGAGCCAAGCCCTGTGCCTAAAATGCTGTATTTTAAATTTTTTCTGCCAATCGAGAAATTTTATTGCCTATTCCGCCAATCGAGAAATTTTATTCTATGTGGAATAGTGTTTTAATGTTTATTTATAATATTTTTATTGTTTTAAAACTGTATGTTATAAATTGTATGCTGTTACACCACCCTGAGCCCGTCTGACGGGGAGGGCGGTCTAGAAATGCAATAAATAAATAAATAAAATTTAGTAGTTCAGTTAGGAGTTGGGATTTGAAGAGGGTGTGTGTATATCAGATACCCTACTGTAATGACCTTGTTTGAGGGAGAAGAATTCCCAATATAAGACGTATTTACACAGCCTCAATAGAACTGGGGGAGAGGTGTTTTGGCTCAGAAGGAATTGAGTAGTATGTGGAGACTCCAATTACAGCCAAAGGAAAGGGTTATTTCTTCTTAGGAAAGGAAGAATAATTCCAGCCCAGTGTCTAGAAAAAGGGGTTTGGATCTGTGGAGGACCCCAGGACTGGTGTAAAAGGAAAACTGTGCTGAACTAATGTCTGGCAACCTGAGTTTAAAAGGGAACTCTGTGAAGAAACTTTGTTACTGTAACCAAAGGAACAAATAAAACATCTCTCAGTAATAAGATTTAAGAAACTAAGCTTAAAGAAAACTGATATGCCTTTTAGTTTTAAAAAATTCTGTTCTACCAGCAAGTTTTACCTCAGCCCTTTCATTCCTTATCTGAAGAAGTGAGCTGTGGCTCACAAAAGATGATACTACAAATTTTGTTAGTCTTATAGTTGCTAGTGCACTCTTGCTCTTTTCTACCGCTACAGGCAGACTAACATGGCTACCCATCTTGATCATGTCAGACTGTGGCTTACCAAAAGTTGCAACTTAGCCCACCTCTTGCAATAAAACAAAAGTTCATTGATTTCAAAAAGCTTTACTGAAGATTGTCAACGAATGGAGTACACATTCTAAGATACATTGATCTTAGCTGAACTGTAGAATTGTTATGAATGCCAAGCAAAGGAATAGGTACAGAATATGCAGTTCCCCGCAGGCCCCATCCTCCCCCTTAGTTCTCAAAACAAATGGCCTGAGGGTGAGAAAAGGAAAGTTTCTCAAGGGCGGCAGGAAGGCGGAGGTATGCAGATGATAACAATCCCTCTCCCTCTGCTAGGCTCCCAGCAGTGGTCTTCCCACCTGCAAGAAGCACACTTGACATACTGACAAAGTTAAAATGGAGTCTCTTTTGGCTTAAACACAATCAGAACCTGACAGATCTTTCATTCCCTGACTACCTATATGCCTTCCCTACCTGGTCAATAAAAAGTCTGTTTTTTTTTAACATTACTTAGCCACTTCTGCCATTTCATATACGAAAGGGAAAGGGCTTCTGTTTTCCCCCTATCAAATCCTGGGCTGGGCTAAAAAGCTTAAAATATAACCACTTATCAGGTTGGGACAAAAAATCTTTAAACCATAAACTTAGACACAATACTTGAGGCTGCTCAGCCACAGTGAGTGAACTTTAATTTTGGTTGGAAAATCTGCTTCATACTGGGGAAGTAAAGGGGGGATCTATCATAGCAACTAATAAGTGTTTTAAATAAATAAATAAAATATCATTTATTCATACTCTTTTCAGTCAACTTTCCAGAAGTTATGATCACAGCAAGATAAAGTTGTTCCTGCCAGTGCTAAAGTGGGTGGCTCATTCCAATTATTACAACAGCACATAGGGGCACTAGCTACAGATTTCTACATGTTCAAAAGAGCCTCCAGGAATGCAGAAAAATGTAACTTTCTTCATCCCCACCAAAGTGAAGTGAAAAAACCAAATTTTCAGAATTGTGATTGAGCACGCATGCTGGTTCAAACTGTAAGTGAGCTCTTCTCTCAGTCTGGTGGCCATTTGATTGAATGAAGAAAATTATCAATATGTTGTTTGCAATGGAGGAATGGTGACAAAGAGATAAACTAGCCAGCTGGTCATGGAAGAGAAATATGAATCTCATATCTCTTCTTTTTGGGGAGGACTGTGGCTCTCTCAAGTGAACCTATAGAGAAACCCCAACGACTTATCCCATATTGGGGCTAGGTAGGGCAGACTTGCATGGCCCATATTGTAGTGCAGGAAAAGGATGACCCAAATCATCCAAGGATAGGACCTCCTTTCATACAAGGAAATATTTAAAAGTTTGGAGATTTTTTGTTTAGGAACAGTGGTTTATAGAATTCTGCAAAGAGGGAGCCAGATTCCATATATATAAGGAGTCTCAAAGAAAGAGTGCACCAAAGTAAAAGAAAGCATTGATTGTGACCCAGTATCATCCATAGACAGAACAAACCAGAGACCTGACCCCAGCCCAGAAACACAAAATGAAATAGGTAGAAACGCTGTTGTTTTCACCAGAACTTACTTAGAATGTAAATATATTTAGTGGGGTTACTACTGATGTTTGCAGATCAGGAAACATCTATTTAAATCCAAAATGTTCTCTAAATGGAGCTATGGACTAACCTGTAGGACTGACAATACAGAGATAAAATTATTTAGAACCTGCATATCTGCCAACAACATAAAAACCTGACTTTTAAAAATCAAACATCCATTCTGTTTAAAGATTTTCATATTTAAAATCAATCTGAACTGCTGATGATAAATGTTCAAAGCAACTATACAATGGTTGTTGGGGGTTTTCCGGGCTGTATTGCCATGGTCTTGGCATTGTAGTTCCTGACGTTTCGCCAGCAGCTGTGGCTGGCATCTTCAGAGGTGTAGCACCAAAAGACAGAGATCTCAGTGACACTGAGAGATCTCTGTCTTTTGGTGCTACACCTCTGAAGATGCCAGCCACAGCTGCTGGCGAAACGTCAGGAACTACAATGCCAAGACCACGGCAATACAGCCCGGAAAACCCCCAACAACCATCGTTCTCCGGCCGTGAAAGCCTTCGACAATACATCGAACACCTCTACGGGGAGGAAACATTCCAACAGAAAAAGACACTGAGAGATCTCTGTCTTTTGGTGCTACACCTCTGAAGATGCCAGCCACAGCTGCTGGCGAAACGTCAGGAACTACAATGCCAAGACCACGGCAATACAGCCCGGAAAACCCCCAACAACCATCGTTCTCCGGCCGTGAAAGCCTTCGACAATACATCAACTATACAATATTTAAGATTTGAGAAAACAATAGATCATATCAAATTAGGTGAAAAAATTGGCTCCTAGGCTGATTCTACACCAAGCTAGTTTATGCCCAGAAGAAATATATTAAGAAGCTAAATGATGCTGACAACAAATCAGCTATTGCTTTGCTATTCTTTCCAGTTTTACTGACCTTGATGAGATGTAGACTTCTACATTCTTGTCTCGATCAATCTCAACATGTGCTTTTTAAAAAGTATTGTTAATAAAACTAGTGCTAAAATGTAGACAAAAATGTTCATCAAATGTGCATCCCACTGAAAGCAATGCAAGGCATATAGAGAGGGTCCATCCTTGCAGGGCTGGCCCAAGCACTATGAGCACCATAGGTGAGCTCCCCCTTGCCTCACAGAGGCATAGTGAGAAGCTGCTACCCCTAACCCACAACTAGAAGCTGCCATTGCTTTCCTCATTCCCTATCTTGTCCACAATGAGGACATGCAGCAGGGAGATGGCAAGCGGAGACGGTGCAGTAGTTCTGCCCTCTTTCCCCCTCCACTTTCTGGAAGCATAGCATGGCAGAGCCTACCCTCCTTGCCCCTCCCCCTTCCCAGAGGCACAGCATTTACCCTCGTCCCCCCTCCTTCCCAGAGGCATAATGTTGCAATATGAGCCTTACCAATATGGTAGGACAGGACAGAAAGCCACTGCCCCTTTTCCTCCAGTGTAGTGGTAAGGCCTACCTCTACTCCTTCAATGGAGCAAGAGAGCAGTCCATTGGTGCCTGGTGGTACCTCCCAGGCTGCCACTCACCTCAGCAGACATAGACACATGGGTGGGGGGCACAGAGCTGGCTAGCACCCCTTCATGCCTCTAGTGCCCTAGATGACATACTGCTGCCTAGTGGATGTGCTGCCCCTGCATTCTCAGCGGCATATTTAGCAGTGATTTGTGTTCCTGATTCAAAACTAGATGGATAGATGCTTCTGAAGTGCATTCCTTACCTGGACTGATGCACCTGTGGGATGCAATGAGTTAAAAGTGCATTCACTGTTTATCAAAGATGGTATAAAATTTGTTAGAGTGTAGCAGCTCTCAAGGGTCGTGCAGGAATGAGACCAACAAGGATTCAGGAAGGAGAGCGTGCTTTATTAGCCGGCTAAGGCTCAGCGTGACTTCTGCCACTCAAAACAAACTGAGCCCCCTAACACAGACAGCAACTTGCCTAAATACATTCTTGTCAGGCAGAATACATAACCAAATCACATGCCATAGTTACAGACTTATCATTGGCTAACTAACATCATGCTACATAACTTTGATACATGTATGAGCTTACAGCTCAGCTAACTCCAAACTGGCTCCCTCTGGTAATTTTCCACTCACTTTAAGCTATGGCCTGCTTCATTTCCCCCCTTTCGGCCCCTGTAGCAAAGCGGAAGCGGGCCGAATTACATTTCCTTCTCCTCCGGGGTAGGCCGCATTCTGTGTAAGTTTTTAATTAAGCGAACCCGTTCTGAGGACAGTGAGCTAAATGTCATTAGGTGTGCACTAGGGGCAAATTCCCTTGTGGGCGGAGTTGACACTGGGGTCGCCAACATTGTCATCTTTGAAACAGTAGTCTGTATAAGGCGTATAATGCAGGGAATACAACAGGGGAGAATGATAATTCCAACTAAAGCACATCCCACAAGGAGCAGAAGTTGTCTCCACCAACCACCTCCAAACAATGAGTCCCACCATCCGGCATCCCAGGCTGATCTCCACGTTTGTATAGGTACATGGGATATCTTACGGATGTTAGAAGCTATGTTCGTGACCGCTTGCCCATTGTCATCAATACGAAGACAGCAATCAGTTAAATTAAATTTCCCACATACACCTCCTTCCTCTGCCAGCAAGTAATCTAAAGCCAATCTATTTTGATAGATAGCAGCCCTCATCTGAGTCTGCTGTCGGGCCAAAAGCTCTAGGGCTGAAGCAGTCTGGTTTGTTATTATTTCAAGGACTGCTTGAAGCCGGATTATGCGGTTTAACATATAAACTGGAGTTCGATAGCCCCAGGACCCATCTTGTGCCCACGTAGCAGGACCATAATACTCTATAATTCTCTGTGGAGGCCACTTGTCTCCCCATTGAGTCCCCCCGATGTCTATTGATCGCTTAGAGTGTTGCAAATCATCAAACAAGGGGATTCCCAGAGTTTGGCCTAGCTGATTGGGTAAAAGAAAAAACCCAGGTCGTATAGTTCCTATTGTGCAGGAACCAATCCATCTCCTGGGGAGTCGAGAATAGGCAGTGGACCCACACACCCAGTATAGGCCATCAGGGGCATCCCAGGTATGAGACAGGCTTTGAGGGTTCTCCCAATAGGACTTTAGGAGGGTATGGTTCACCCAGGGATTACCTGTCAGGGGCACCTGCCCATCAGTCCACCAAGTAGCCTTAGTGTCACTTGTATTAACTACCAAGGCAGTTCGGCAAGGGGTTTCACCAACTCGGATCGTATAATTGGCAACCTGGGATCGGGTAAGACAAAAGGTACCAATAACAGGGGAGGCTAAAGCCCAACTATGTGGCCGAATCTGATGAGCAGTCCTCACAGAATGATTCCATTGAGTTAACATTTCAGGAGTAACTTCTATTGCCACCCAAGGCCATTGCTCACTCATAAGCGGCCCCCCACATACCCAACAATCAGTAACATTTAGGGAAGCAGCTATCTGTTCTGCTAGTGTTAGAAAGAGATTCCGTCCAGGAACCGGGACTGGTACTTCTTGTGCCACCTCCTGATACAAAGAAGAATACACCTTCAATGAAGGTTTAGCAGTGGCTGCAGGCAGAGGCGCCTTAGGTACCTTAGAAGCCTTTGTTTTGGCCTTCTTTATAATTGGGGCCCAACGTGCAGTGGGTAAGAAACAGACCCATGTAGGATGAGAGCAACCAGCTCTATTCTGTGAACGGGCCATAATATACCATTTCCCCCATCTCTGACACGGAGATGCACTGAGATGTTGATAACACAGCTCATTAATAGTGGCTAGGGAATAGAACACTCGATTCCCTCGCTTATGGCCATAACAATGAGAACATAAATTAGAGTGGGTGGGTAAAAGGAGCAGGCTGCATACAATTAAGACTGGGCTTATATCCATAATGCTGGCAGTTACAAGTGGGACAAATCTCAATAACTGGCTGGCTGCACAACCTATGTCTATGTAAAAGAACAGTAGAAAGTAAGAGTGGACCAGAGACCAGGTAAGCAGTCTACAACAATAGACAATGAGTACAAAATACTATAAAGGATATTACTTCTTGAGCGAGATCCACCGACGATCTAAGCTTCAGCTGTGGGTAGACTAGTCAGCTTCCGGGGTGACTAGACCAGAGCCTGCTCCTGCTATGGACCTGGCAGCGTCTGGTGTACGCGGGTACAGAGTTACTGGAACTGGAGCTTGCAAATCTAGCTGTTCCCAGTAGGCCTGGATCCAGAGGGTATTCTTTTCAGGTGGAGGCGAAGAGGATCATCTGGATGAGCCTCTGAAACCCAAGGCGCAGCAGCTGGTTTAACATTAGTCCAGTGAACCCATGCTGCAATGCCTTCTACCTTGACTGCTGTGGGGGTAGCTAGTAAAACAACATGTGGACCCCTCCATTTAGGCCCCAGGGGAGTTACACACCAGTCTTTCACCCAAACCTCATCCCCTGGTTGATACTTATGCACTGGGTTAAACACAGGGAGGGGCTGTTGTTCCCCTACATACTTCCGTAATTGCTGTAACGTTTTGCCCAGTGCCATAACTTGTTCCCTGAGCACCAAATCTCCTAGCTGACAGGGGTCTCCAGTTATACCTTGCAAAATAGGGGCTGGCCTGCCAAACATCAGTTCAAATGGGGACAGTTTTGTACGCTTATTTGGCCGGCAACGGACTTGGAAAAGAACTATGGGCAGGGCTTGTGGCCACTGCAGACCAGTTTCCTGACATATTTTTGCTAATTGAGTTTTAAGGGTCCTATTCATTCTTTCCACTTGACCACTACTTTGAGGTCTGTATGCTGTATGCAACTTCCATCGGATTCCTAGCAACCTAGACACACCTTGGACTATTTTGTCAATAAAACTTGGGCCGTTGTCACTCCCGATTATGGCTGGCAGGCCCCACCTACAAATAATTTCCCGAAGCAGGCACCTGATAACTTCCCCTGCCTTCTCAGTCTTTGTGGGAAATGCTTCTACCCACCCAGAATAGGAATCAACGAACACCAACAGATATCGAAAGACCTGGCACCGTGGTAATTCAGTGAAATCTACTACCAGCGATTGAAACGGCAGAGACCCAGGGGGCTGGAACCCAGGAGGAGGACCTGGCCCTTGTCGGGGGTTATTTCTGGCACAGACAGCGCAACTTCTAGACACTGCCGCACACAGTCCATGCAACTTAGCGATGTACAAGTCCCTGTTTAACAGTTCAGCTAGCGCAGATTTTCCATAATGTGTGGCTTCATGGGCAGTCCGCACTATAGCATGAGCAACTGACTCTGGTACAAAGAGCCTCCCATCAGGGAACTGGAGCCATCCATGATGTCGCTGGACATTCTGTGTACTGGCCCAATCTTCCTCCTCTTGAGAGTATTTAGGGGTCCATTCGGACACTTGGACTTGGAAAACAGGGCATTGAAGAGGAGACGGTTGCAAATATTCTTCCCTAGCAGCTGCCTTTGCAGCCTCATCTGCCCGCCGGTTTCCCCTAGCTACAGGACTTAATGGTTTCTGGTGTGCCCGACAGTGCATCACTGCTACTTTCAGTGGGGCATGGACAGCCTGAAGCAACTGCAGAATTTCAGGGCCATTCTTAATTCCCTTCCCAGAGGCAGTGATAAGGCCCTTCTCTTTATATAGTGCCCCATGAGCATGCAGAGTAAGGAAAGCGTATTTTGAGTCAGTCCAGACATTAACCTTTAATCCTTCGGCCAGTTGAAGGGCCCTTGTTAAGGCAATGAGTTCCGCCTTTTGGGCAGAGGTATTAGCAGGTAGGGGCTTGGCCTCAATGACTTTCACATGAGTGACAACAGCATACCCCGCACGTCTTATTCCCTGGTCAACAAAACTGCTGCCATCAGTAAAATAATCTATATCTGCGTTTGGCATGGGAACATCAGTCAAGTCCTTTCGACTAGAATATACTTCGTCCATAGTCTGGAGACAGTCATGTTCTGGACATTCATCACTAACAGGGAGTAGTGACGCTGGATTAAGGGCACTAATCACCCCGATCTCAACCTGTGGGTTCTCACACAAAAGCCCCTGATATCGAGTCATGCGAACATTTGTGAACCAGTAGCTCCCCCTATAGTCCATCAAGGCAAGTACTGAATGGGGAACCTTTACACAGACCTTCTGTCCTAAGGTCAGCTTCTGTGAATCTTTAACTAGCTCTGCTGTGGCTGCCACTGCACGGAGGCAGGCTGGCCAGCCTTTTGCCACAACATCCAACTGTTTTGACAGGTAGGCTACAGGTCGTTCCCAGTTTCCCAAACGCTGAGTTAATACTCCCGCTGCAGTGCCGTTTCGCTCATGCACGAAAAGACAGAAGGGCTTCATAAGATCTGGCAGGCCAAGAGCTGGGGCCTCTAACAGTTGTTGCTTTAAAGTTCTGAAAGCTTGCCTCTGCTCTTCTCCCCATAAGAATGGGTCGTGTTCTCCCCCCTTTGTGGCTTCATATAGTGGCCGTGCTATCTCCGCAAAATTAGGAATCCATATCCGACAATAACCTGCAGATCCTAGGAACTCCCTCACACGCCTACGGGACTTGGGTTCTGGAATGGAACAAACAGCTTCCTTACGCTCATGTCCCAGGGATCTGGTTCCTTCTGATATTTCAAAGCCTAAATACTTTACTCGGGGCTGACATAACTGGGCTTTCTTCCGAGACACTTTATAGCCTGCCTCATGGAGGACTTCAAGTAACTTCTGGGTAGCCTCATAGCATACCTCCCATCCCACTGCTGCCACCAACAAGTCATCAACGTATTGCAGCAACACCCCTTGTTCGGGGTCAAGGGGAAAATGAGCTAAGTCTTGGGCCAATGCTTGGCCAAACAACACAGGGCTATTCTTGAAGCCTTGGGGAAGCCTTGTCCAGGTATACTGTAACTTACGACCTGTATGCTGATCTTCCCATTGGAAGGCAAAAAGGGGCTGGCTAACAGGGGCGAGCCTCAGACAGAAGAACGCATCTTTGATGTCCAAAACGCTAAAGTAGTTCGCCCTCTGCGGGACAAGGCCTAACAAAGTGTAGGGGTTAGGCACCATAGGGTGGATTGTTACAGTTCGTTGGTTAACTGCCCGCAGATCTTGCACTGGCCTATAATCCCCTCCTGGCTTCTGGACTGGCAGCAAGGGGGTGTTCCAAGGAGACTGACACTCCTTCAGGATGCCATACTTGAGGAGGTGGTCTAGGTGTTTCTGTATGCCCTGTATTGCTGCAGTAGGAAGACGATATTGTCTTATACGGATGGGTTGGGCTCCAGGTTCTTTCTGAACTACTATAGGGGTATGGAGCCTTGCCAATCCTGGAGGATTGTCTTCTGCCCAGACCCCTGGAAATCGATTCTATTCCTGTGATAGTGAAGGTGATTGTTCACTGCCCCTAAGCTGGTAGAGCCTCCATTCTTCCTCTAGAGGGCACTCTAATACGTATGCTCCTGTATCTATGGAACTCATAGCAGGGGAACCAATTCCTAGGGTCACATCTTCTGATTTTTCAAATGAAATAGTAGCCCGCAATTTAGACAGCAGGTCTCGGCCTAGCAATGGGACAGGGCACTGGGGCACATATAAAAACTGGTGGCGCACAACATGTGAGCCAAGATTACAAGTCCGGGCAGCCAGGAAAGGTTGTCTCTGGCAAACCCCTGTTGCCCCCCTTACAACTATTGTTTTCCCTGTCACTGGGGCCACTGGCTGTGTTACAACTGAATGTTCAGCCCCTGTATCTACCAGGAAAGATATGTTTTGGCCCCCTACAGAAATTTCGACCATGGGCTCCTGGGGGCCAAGACTGAAGGTGCCCGGTCTGTCCTATGCTTCCCACTCCTCTTCATCTTCAACTTCCCATCTGTATCCATCTTCATTTAGGGCTGCCGCCACGGTCGGCCCACGTCTCTCATACAATCCTTCACTTACTATTCCCCGATTCCCATAGCCATCTCTTCTTCCTCGGTAACCACCTCGTCCCCTTCCACGTCCTCTGACATTCTGCAACCTTTCTCTACACTCGTTCTTCCAATGGCCCTCTTGGTGGCAGTAGGCACATTGATTGGGGCCCAGGGGCCTCTGAACCCTTCTTCCAATCCCGGCTCCCCTTCCCCTTCCTTGGGGTGCCCCGCGCTGTGGAAATTGCGTCAGGGCTACTGCTAACAACTCTGCTTTCTTCTTCATCTTCCTCTCACTTTGCCTCTTTTCTTCCTGTTCCCTGTTAATAAAAGTCTTATGTGCTATCTCCAGGATCTGCTCTATATTCATGCCTAGGAAGCCATCTTGCTTCTGTAGTTTCCTTCTTATATCCCCTGCTGCCTGGCTGACAAAGGTGGTAAGAACCATCCGTTTATTCTCATCTGCCTCTGGGTCAAATGGCGTGTATTGCCGGTAAGTTTCATAAATTCTCTCTAAAAATGCCCCAGGAGGCTCATCAGGTTTTTGATGGCACTCCTGTATCTTACGCATATCTGTTGCTTTCTTCCCTGCCGCCTGTATTCCTTTCAGTATAGCCTGTTGGTATATAGCCAATCTATCCTTATGGTCCTTATTATTGGGGTCCCACAATGGATCTTCTACTGGGAAAGCAGCCTTTAATATTGTTTCATCATCTTCACCATCCTTTTTAAAAGTTAACAACCATTTCTTTGCCCCCTGAATTATACGCTTACGCTCCTCAGTATTAAAGAATGTGATCAGGAGCTGATTGCAGTCCTGCCAGGTTGGCTGGTGGCTATTAATGATTGACCCAAATAAGGTGGTCACTGGCTCAGGCTGTTCCGAAAATGAAGGGGTCTGGGTCTTCCAATTGTATAAATCAGTGGTGGTGAATGGTTGATAAATTAGCCGGGTTGCTCCTGTTCTAGGGTCCACGGTCTCCCTTAAGGGGCAAGTATTAGTAGCCTCTCCTTCAAATGTTGGCTTCTGAATCTCCTCCTCTCCTGCACCTTCTTCCTCAACCTGCTTTTTCTGCGCCTGCGACCGCGTCACTGGCGGGGTTGTCCTTCCACTTTCTTCCTCAGGCACATAGGGCGGGGGAGACATTTCGTCTTCTGGGGCCTGTTGCACTAACTTCGTCTTTGGGCGGAGGCCTGCATCAAGTGGAGCAGTGGAGCTGACTGGGGCTCCCCTAGCGGGCAGAACTGGATAGAGACTCTCCTGTAGCTGTAGCTCTCCCGGTCGTGGGCCTGTTTTCCTCCCCCTATCAAGGACCAGGAGCTGTGCCTCCATTTTCTTAGCCCTGCCTCTCTGCCGCTTTTTAACCCAGGGTGGGGGGTGCATACAAATATAATGCCAAGCCTGGGCATATACTATCTGTTCTTCATGATGTTTAAGAACAAAATGATATACATCAAGGGCAATAGACTCTTCAAATGTGCCCTCCGATGGCCATCCTAAATCAAAAGTAGGCCATTCTACCATACATATGGTTTCCAAAGTTTCAGGAGTTACATTTTCCCCTGACTTTATCCAATTCCCATAAACCTCCTGGAAATGTTTCAGTACCAACTCCAGTGGAGTTGGCTTGGAAGATGAACCACCCATGATACACAGAGACAAGACAAGACAATCTAGGGAGAGTAAACAGCGAGAAGGCAGTAAGGGGTCTGCTTCTCAGGAATCCCTACGCATGTGCTTCACACACCGATCGCCCTGCGGCGTTCCATTCACATCACACACACGACGAGTTTCCAACCCAGTCCTACAGCACCAGCGGGTTCGGATGAGTCCCTCTGACTCTCCTACTTGGGCTGTGCTAGGGGGTGATCAGGCCCCTCTTCGTCCCTAAAAGAGGAACGGTCCCTCAGTTACTATACTCACCAGTCCCGGGACTCCCTCAGGGCAATCGTTCCTGCCTTGTTAACCGGGTCGTTGACACCGCAAGGGGTGCCACCGGCAGCAGAGAGAGATGGTATCCGATCCTGAAAACAGTCAGGTGGCGCCCACGGAGTCCCTCTCTCTCCGGGGCCGGCCTGCACCGACTTGAGGGTCAAGGGGAACCCCAAAAGCCCCCTCAAATCCCAGACGAGCCCCCAAAATGTAGCAGCTCTCAAGGGTCGTGCAGGAATGAGACCAACAAGGATTCAGGAAGGAGAGCGTGCTTTATTAGCCGGCTAAGGCTCAGCGTGACTTCTGCCACTCAAAACAAACTGAGCCCCCTAACACAGACAGCAACTTGCCTAAATACATTCTTGTCAGGCAGAATACATAACCAAATCACATGCCATAGTTACAGACTTATCATTGGCTAACTAACATCATGCTACATAACTTTGATACATGTATGAGCTTACAGCTCAGCTAACTCCAAACTGGCTCCCTCTGGTAATTTTCCACTCACTTTAAGCTATGGCCTGCTTCAAGAGTTTGTGAAATAATCCAATTCCACACACGCTGAGCTACTTTACCATAATAACAGGATTTGCAAAAAAGAATTAACTGCAAGCCTTCCAACAGCAGGGACACCTTCAGGATACAAGAATTTTATTTCCAGTGGAAAGAAAGCACAAGAAGAAGGAGGAAAACAAGAGAAACACTGAATGACCTTTGACTAGTAAGTTCTTTGAAGTTCAATTGGCCCAAACATGACCTATATTGGTATTAACTTTAATGAAACAGCTCACATGCTGTTGCCGTTCCAACAAAAAATGCTGGCCCCAGAATTACCTTGGGGATCTAGGTGCGGGTCCACAAGGGGTGGGGAGACCGGGCACATAGCGGCTGCCAAATTCTGGAGGGTGGGGAGGCACCCAAAAGCCTCCATAAGGCAGTACTCACTGCTGCAAATTCAAATCCCCGGCCAGCCAATCAGGGCAGGCGGGCTGGAGAGGAGAGGGGTAGGGACAGGCAACAGACCTGAGAGGCACAGTTTGCTCTCAGGTCTGACACTAGAGCAGGCCCTGCCAGTATTCACTTGGCTCATGGCCAACTGCGGGACGAGTGACATGTGAGTGTGAGCAGCTATGGGAGTCAAGACAAGCTGTGACCATGGTGGTGGGAGGTGACTGGTGCCAAGAGACAGCCTCAACAGCAGGGGGTGAGCGGCAGTGAGTGGCAGCCTCTGCAGCAGGAGGAGAGCAGAGATGAGTTTCAGCTGCAGCAGAAGTAAAAGAGCAGGCTCCGAGTTTGAAAATTTTGGGCTTTTTTTCAGCAGAAACGCGGTGGAACGGAGTTCTGGAACCTCTTGAAAATGGTTACATGGCTGGTGGCCCTGCCCCCAATCTCCAGACAGAGGGGAGTTTAGATTGCCCTCCGCGCCACTGGAGTGGCGCAGAAGGCCATTAAACTCCCCTCTGTCTGGAGATCAGGGGACAGGGCCACCAGCTATGTGACCATTTTCGCCGAGGGCGATTTAAACTTTTAACCCCCCCCCTTCTTCTAGTTGACCCAAAGTGACGTCATTGGCCCTGGGAGCATGTGTGCACTTTGCACATGCACATGTGCTACCAGGGGCACCACCTTCCACCAAGAGTTGCCCCCTGTGCTGGCAACCCACTGAGTTCCACCACCTCTTTTCTCAGAAAAAAGCCTTGTATATATGAGATAAAATGTATAAAAATGTAATTGAAAACTTCTTGAATATATGCACTTGTCCTACATGGAAGATGGAAGCTTCTATACCTTGGGTCTGTTTGTTGAATCTTGGGATTTACATACAACTTTATCTTCTTTAGAGATGTTAAAACAGTCCCAATGATGTGAACTCCAACTCTCTATTCAGCCTGGCTGGAGAAACAAGAAAAGAAGAGAGAGATCAGAAAGATCTAAGGGAAAATAATACATATATTATTCAACTGTACCCTAAGATGGTTTATACACTATAAATTAAGGGCGGGGGGCAAATCTGCTATTCAGCACAGAAATCTTGGAAGTTTTTTTTTCTTTCAACCTAATTTCCCCCTTTTTTCCTCTTCTATTTTTAATTAAGTTTACTCTGCTATGACTTGCTTTTATTTTATGTTATGCTTTTCACTGATAAGAGCTTGAAGCCATGTTTCCTATGAACCTTTGTACTGTGTTTGTGATGTACATAAAAATAGAAAGTACTTCTCAGGAGTCTATACTTCAGAATCTATTATATCACTATTTTAAACTTCTGATGAAGTAAAAAAGAGATTCAATAAATTAAATTCCTTCCTCAAATGACTTAATGTTATACTGTGGGCATGAACTGCCCAGATGTTATACTGTTTTCCCTTGGTCTTAATAATATTAATAACAACAACAACAACAACAACAACATTCGATTTATATACTGCCCTTCAGGACAACTTAATGCCCACTCAGAGCGGTTTACAAAGTATGCTATTATTATCCCCACAACAAAACACCCTGTGAGGTGGGTGGGGCTGAGAGAGCTCCAGAGAACTGTGACTAGCCCAAGGTCACCCAGCTGGCTTCAAGTGGAGGAGTGGGGAATCAAACCTGGCTCTCCAGATTAGAGTCCCGTGCTCTTAACCACTACACCAAACTGCAGCAAGTTCATGACAGTTCGTGGTTTGTGGTTCGTGAAATGGGATGAACAACAAACCACATGGGTTTTTTTCCCTGGTTTGTGCCCACCTCTACTTATAATGTATTTGATATATTGTGCGATAAAAGTGGAGATATATGTTACTAAAAGGAATATTTAATAGTAGATACATGAATATCTGTAATGTCTATGACTTAAATTTTTGTTGTAAATTGTCTAAAATACCGATACAATTTGTGGAAGGATAAATCTACCTGATATTATTTTACCATTAGATGGTAAAATAATTAGATTATTTTACCATTAGATGCTGAAAAGGCCTTTGATACGTTGGAGAATCCTATTATATAAAAGGCTAGTATGTTCCAGAAAACTCACTTCCTACCCTGGTGTGCCTCCAGAGGGCACTGCCATGGAGGGAAGCCCAGAAGAGGCAGTCCATCCCTCCAAGAGTGTGCCATGGTGAGAAGCCCAGGCTGAGATTAGGCACCGAGCAAGTGGCAATGCCCACCCCTCCTTCACTCAGCTTGGATGAGGAGTGGAGCAGAGGCAATGCCTGCCCCCCACCTTCACCTAGCTGGAAACAGCAGTGGAGTGGGTGGCAATGCCTGCCCCAGCCTTCACCCAGCTGTGATCAGGTGCAGAATAGGTGGCAATGCCCACCCCAGCCTTCACTCAGCTGGGATCAGGAGTGGAGCATGTGGCAATGCCAGCTCCCTACTTCACCCAGCAAGGATCAGGCACAGAGCAGATGGCAAGGCCAGCCCCCCACTTCACCCAGCTGGAATCAGGAGCAGAACAGGTCACAATGCCCGCCCACCACCTTCACCCAGCTGGGATCAGGTGTAGAGCAGGGGGTGATACCCACCCCCACCTTCACCCAGCTGGGATTAGTGCAGAGCAGTTGCCATTGCCCACCCCCACCTTCACACAGCTAGGATCAGGTGTGGAACAGGTGGCAATGCCTCCCCCCCTTTTTGCAGCCAGGATCAGGAGCAGAGCAGGAGGCAATGCCCATCTCCCCTTCACCTGGCTGGGATCAGTAGCAGAGCAGGTGGCAATACCTGCCCCCTTTCACCTAGTCGGGATCAGGAGTGGAGTAGGTGGCAATGTCTGCCCCCCACCTTCACCCAGCTGAGATCAGTCATAGAGGAAGAGGCAATGCCCGCCCACCCCGCCCTCCCCTTTCTAGAGCCCATTGTATTTTTCCCCACAACAGGCTTTGTTACTAGTAACTTGATAACGTGTTTAGATACTTTTAGGTGTGGTAATGTATTCAAAGTATGGATAAAAATAATTTATTCAACATCTTCTGCAAAATTGATGGATAATGGAGAGCTAAATGAGAAAACTGATAGATGTTGAGAAATTAAGCATGGCTGTCCATTGTTGGTATTACTATTTGTTATTTCATTAAAACGTATGTGTCAATACAGCTGACAAAATACTAAGATTCAAGAACTCACTTTGTGGGACTATGAATATAAAATAAACTTGTTTGCAGATGATGCGATTGCTTATTTGACAGATCTAGAAAACTCCTTTAGAGAATTAACTAGGATATTAAACAACTACGGTAAAGTTTCTGGATATAAAGTAAACTTGAAAACTGAAGATCTTATTGCATAAGATGACTATCTTTCAAGAAATTAGAATCAACAACAAAGTAATAAGGTATCTGGGAATTATGGTATGAAAGGAGTATAGGTTTGATATAGAGATCTGAAGGAACTATAAATTGTCTTTTCAGGCAATAATTAATGCAATTTAATGATGGCACTCCCACAACTGATATTTTTGTTTACGAACATTCCAGCATGTGTTCCAAAGAATAAAAGAATACCAAAAATTAGTTAACAGATTTATATTGAATGACAAAAAACAAGGGTTGTAATTAAATCAGGTCAAATGGCTTGGAAATAAGGAGGCTATGGCATCTAAAATGTTAAAATTATTATATTGCTGCAGAAGTGCTCTGGGTTATAGAATGGTTTAGGCTGCAAGAGGATAGATCACTCTTGATAGCTCAGAATGCTTTTATTAAGATGCCTTTATATGCATGGGGATATCTGAAAAATGTATACTTATTTGGAGATATCTTTATTTTAAGTTAGCCTGCAATTAAGAGAAAACTGTTATGAAATGGTTCAACAATGACACTTATCACCATATAGATTATCAATAATGTATGATAACTCCTTAGGTGCATGTTGGCATTGCTGATTTTTTCTATATATGGTGGAATGTGAGCATGCAAAGATATATTCGAAAATGGTGAAAGGCATAATATGTGATGTTTGGTAAACAATATTACAGCAAGTTCCTGATATTCTTTGATTGAATTGTGTCAAAATAATTAATACATTGGCATAAAAAGTGATTTAATGTTTGCTAACTACGACAAGGTTTCAAATAAAAAAATTGTACAAAATAAGTTAGATTGCCTGGAAAATGAGATGTAGTGAAGTTGGTTAGACTAACTGCACTGATAAAAAAACAGAAAATTAACAGCCAGGAAACTTACTGGGTTCTAATATTATGCTATACTGAAAGGGAAATCTGTAATTAAGGAGTAGGGCAAATATAGCTGTTGGATGTAGTTAATATTATTGTAGGGTTTGCTGAATTTATGTATGGGTTGAATGGATAAACTATTAATTTGTATGAACTTAGTGTTGGTAATGTATATTTTCTTCTTTGCATTTGTTATAATATATAATAAAATTATTAATAATTAAAAAGCAAGAGCAAAATAAACTCTGATCAGAATTAAACTAATTAATTTTACATCATGACCTTTTCCTGCAGCAGAATCTTTAAGTGCTAGGCAAAATTTGTTCAGTTTAAACTTCACACATTTTGTTTATCTACATTTATTGTCAACAAATAGACAAAAGCAGTTTGGGGCGAGGTGTTCTTGTGTGAGCAAAAAGGAGAAGTCTTACTTTTTTGTATTAATTATAGAAGCGTTGCCCATTGATATGTTCTCTTTATATATGTAAAAACTTCCTTTTTAAGGCCAGTTGCTTTATCATCCACAGCATGGTATCAGACCATAACTCAACACGCACCAGTATTTTTATTGCTGATAATTTGACAAATAAACTTGCTTGTGGCTAGTTTGGTAAAACAATCTTAGTTTTGCAAACCTCTTGAAAACTATCACTCTTGAAACTGTGTCACTCAGTCTGTTTAGACAGTTTGACAGTTTGGACAGGCCATTACAGTGGTTTAAATTTTATTTTTGGAAGATTCCTGGAGACATTTACAAGCCTCACTACCTTAGAAGCTCAAATTCCATCACACTCAGCCTTTGATCTCAGGTCATCATTAGTTAATGCAAATAACCCATAGCAATTTCTTTCATATTAACATTAAGCAAGAAACTTTTGAAGTATTTCTTTATCATGCTCTTCACTATAATGTAACAATATGGGACACTTCAACAGGCATGAAGTGAATTATTGAAAAGTGTTTCTCAATAACTCAATCAATAATTAAGCTTCATGATAATTAATGGATATGCTATTTGTATGATTAAAAGTAAGTCAGCAGTAGCCTGGTGAAAAATAAAGTTGTTTGCATTTTTTAGAAAAGAAATTCATGTAAATTCTGTCTGTTCCTTTTCCTTTGACATGTTAATAATAAAGGAAGATGGAAGAAAGTGAGAATGAGCTGGGGCAAATAGCTGGAAATTTTATTCACAAATATATCAGCACATTTTCAATTAATCTAATTATTAATTGGGATGACCCTTATCTCCTCCATAAATGCATATAATACTAACATACCCATAACCATAGTCAATGACCAAAATATTGCCAATTATGACCAAAATACTGCTAATTATTAAAATTTATTATCAACTAAAGTTAGAATCATATTTCAGTTTTCACAAATATTGATGATGAAGGTTGGATTTTGAATGTGAAACAAGTTTCATGGCATATGCTGAAGCATCTCATTATCTAACTACATTAAACTTCATAGATAAAATTTAAGAGTAGAGGACAGGCTGAGGAGCAGCAGCCAGTTTATGACCCTCATCATGGCTACGGTGCCAAAGAATTTATCAACTCATTCCACACATCCAAAGCAAACACTAGAGATGTATTTCTTGAACATCAGTCCTCTGTATCATCACCTTTCTTCACCTTGTAAATATCCAACTAAAGGAACATGGAAAGCAGTTTGTTTGTTTTTTAAAAAATGGGAATCCACAGTTTAATGGGATTTTTTAAAAAAAATCTCACCAGTTTAACACAAGCTCTTGGGCTAACCTAAAGAAGCTTTTTGAGCCCTGGCCTATATCTTTGTAGCACTGGTTCTTTCTTATCAGCATTCTTGATGGAGTTATTTCCACACATCATACATACTGTAAGCTTCATAGTTCTTTGACACATGCTCTAATACTGCAATTCTAAGAAGAGTTACTCCAGTCTAAGCCCATTGAAGTCAATGGGCTTAGACTGGAGTAACTCTGTTTAGGATTGCACTGTAAGATCCTGATCAAATGTCCATTGAGACCAACGGATTCATTCTGACAGATTCCATTGAGGCCAACCAATACATTCCCATAGATTTCAGAAACCTTTAAAATAAAGTGACTTTTAACAGAATTTCAGATGGTGACTGTAGTTGACTTTTTCTATAATTATTTTCTCCTGCTACTCTAAACTAATGCTTAGCCAAAACCCTTTTGGGTAAAACTTTCCATTATTTTCACAGGAATATTTCTAACTTTCTGAACACAGGCGTTTATTAATTTATTTCAAAAATTTTAAAAAATGCTGTCTCTCTCCAGACCCTGCTAGAGCCAATTTACAACTAAAATAGAAATTAGTATTAGCAAGTACATAGAAATAAGTCAAAGCATAAATCAAGCCAATAAAAACAGATCAGTAAAAACATGCCTGGCCATATAAGCTGCTGAAGCCACATAAAACAACCAAGAATATAGATAAACTGTCCTCGGGCTCAAATCAGACCATAAACTGTTACAAAAGATAGATCCTTGTGACAATTTCAGCATAAAAATGCCAAGATTGCCAAATGTTGCATTCAGCAAGAAGTAGGTAAAGGCTTGAAACAGCAGCAGGAAGGAACATTGATTGACAGGTCCCTTCTCCCTTCTGTGGCTAGCCAAAGAGAGAGAATGGCAGTTGGTGTTAGAATGTTAGAACAGGCAGTGTTAACAGAATGAGGGGTTGACAGTTGGAGTTAACTGACGAGTTAGGGGGTTGGAACCTACCAGTTAATGTGTATTAATCCATTCTAATTAGTACTTATATTCCTATTTCAAGGTAGAGAGAAATAGACTTGGGATGCCACAATGCAGGTGGGGGCTTGAAATTACAGTTGATCTCCAGATTATAGAGATCACTTACCCTGGAGAAAATGGCTGCTTTAGAGAGTGCACTCTCCCATTATACCCCCACTGTGTTTCCTCTCTTCCCCAAATCCTGTTATGATGGACACCCTTCTCCTTCACTTTCCCCTCTGTGAGGCAGATTTTCCTGTCAACATTCAGTTTCCCTCCTTTGACTGAACAGCCTCAAGTAGCATGTTAATAGCTGTGGTTTTAAAAGTCTGTTTGTCCCACCCTGACATGCATATATAATTTTGGCATTCTAGCCCAGCCCGGGAACTTGATGGTGAAAAGCAGGAGCTCTCTTCCTTTTTGTCGGAAATGGCACTAGGGACTGTATAATATTAAGAAAGAAAACTTTATTTAACTAGCAGGAAGTGAGTAAAAGTAGTCAGGGGGTGGAAATGCCAAGGTAAAAATTTGTTGGTATTATACAATACACTTCTTGTAAGATGTTTTACTTAGTAATTTAATTACAGAAACAGTGTTTCTTCAGAAAGTTTCTTATGACAGTTCAGCTTTCCTATAGTCTAAAACCATTTCCCCTTCACAACAGACCCAGGGTTCTCCTCAGAGCCAAACTCCCTTAGAAATTGGGCAGAAATTAATCTTCTTCTCCTCGTTTCCTGGGGCTAAAGTGTAGATGACTGGGGAAGGCAATGGCAAACCACCCCATAAAAAGTCTGCCAAGAAAACGTCATGATGCGACGTCCCTCCATGGGTCAGTAATGTAGCTGATGAACTATCATTGGAGACATCTGGGCTGAACCCACACATCCTTATATTAGCACCACTATATCACTACTGTGGCTCTATATTCACCGCTGTTCACATATTCTCACAATCATTCCACTCAATCCCGTCATTGTTGCGCTTCAATCAAGAATGGTATTTAAATTCTTTTCCTGCCTGGAAACACTTCTTATGCATTATTTTTGTATGTATGAGAACACTTAGAAACCCTTCTTCAGAGAATGCTCACTCAGCCTCTCCTCCTTTCTTGTTTGGTGCTTCCTCAGAACAGTTGCTCCCACCCACAAGCTGGAATCCTGCAAGCCTCTGTGAACTTCTGTTAAAAGTTTCCCCCTAACCTTTTTTTTAAAAGTTAATTGTGCTATTGCAGTCTCTCATTTAAAAGAAATCCATTGCATTTCCTGTCTAAAGCTATTTAGATCCTGCAACAGAGGGGAAATGATACAGAAAAGAGAGCGGGCAGCTAGAGGCAAAACACATACACACTCCCTCCTTTTACCAATATCTCTGGTGATTTTAATGGAGATCTAGGGAGGGACAAGTGTAGTATAAAAATGGATGCTTAATTCATGGCTTAGTTTTAATTAGGTTGCTTCATCAGATTTCTCCTTAACAAAAAAGGAGGGAACCCCTCCAGATCTTTCCCCCTCCAGCCTGCCACTGTTTCAAAATAGTGTTTCCTACAAAGAAAAGTGGGCGATCCTTCTTCCCACCTCCCTCTGTCAAATCGCAAGCAAAATGAGCAGGAGGAGGGAAGTAATTGGGGCAGGCAGCCTTTGTACAGCTCTACCGCTTGGCGACAGGGAGTTACGGGCAAGCCTGGCTTCCCTGAACACTGAGAGTAGAGGGAGAGAGACAAGAAACAGACTGCCAAGCTAACTGGTGGCAGGAGAGCAGATGGAAGGAGAGCCTGCGACAAGCAATTTAAATGAAATTGGCAGGCAAAATAACAGCCCATCACAGGCTCCCTTTGGGCAGGGCTGGTTCCTAGATTATGTATCGAAACAGCAATATAATGCAAATCTGAATATAGGTTTTAAAAAAAACCAGAAATGGGCATGGATGTGCTTTCATCAGCAGTGATGGTAGGTAATGCTCTGCCCTATATTGCACTTTTTCACAGGCATGTAAAGTAATGATAGCACCACACATACGCTATTTGAGCAGGGATGTAAATGCTGGCTTGGTAATAGCGAGATCAAGACTAATGCCATCATTGTGCAAAAAAAGCAGAAAGTAAAGTGTGTGTGAATTCAGCCCTGGATTCTAATCCCCATTCAGTCATAAAGTTCAGTAGGTATCTTAAGGAATTTCAGCCTAATCTTCTTCACAGAACTGTTGGGAGGATAAAATACTTTTTGCAGGAAAGACAAGATAAAAATGATACGGGTAGGTAAGTACAAAGCAGCAAAACACTTCATCCATCAATTGTAGGATTTGCTCAGGAGGAATAAGACGCTATTTTGGCTTGACACTTAAAGGGTATAGAAAGTTGGAGTTAAAAATGCCAAACATATTTATTTTCTGGGGATGACAGCACACAGATGGAGTGCCACCACAAACAAGGCCCTGTATCTGTGAAAGTGGATCCCAGGCTTTTTTCAGTTTTATTGATTTGTGGATGCTATGCTCAAGTTCACCAATAAATTTGGACTAAAAATTGGGAACCACTGATATGTGTAAGGAGGTTACCTTTACAGCAGAATCAGGGGTGGAGAGGTGAGTCTGTCACAAAGCAGGCTGAGAGCCAAGAAGAGGCTCAGGCTGAGTGCTAGCAAAAGCCATTTCATTTTTGAACTGCTCTTGTGAGGCAGGGCAGACATGCAAAAGTGGCAGGAAAACAAATCAGGATTCAGTATGGTGAGAATGTTGGACTATGAACTGGGAGACCCCAATGCGAATTCCCACTCTGCAATGGAAGCTTGCTGGGTGACCAGTCACACACACTCAGCATAACCTACATTGCTGGGTTGTTGTGATGATAAAATGGAGGAGAGGGATGTTGTGAGGATAAAGTGGAGGAAAAGAGAACAATATAAGCCACTTTGAGTCCCAAATAGTGAGAAAATCAGGGTGTAAATGAAATAAAGAAATTAAATATATAAGAAAGCCAGGATACTGTATTTGGATTTAGTGTGGTATCATAGTTAAGATTAAACTAAATTAATAAAACAGCTCCATATCTTGGCTTCAGATACCCAACCAACCACAGTTAGTGTAGTCGCATATCAGTTAGCCATGGTCAATTTAATTAAACCATAATTTTGTATTATATCTGAACTAATTCTAGATACAAAATAGGACTGTGGTTAATAATTTTATGGAACTACATTTAACTAGATTATGAATGGCTTCTGTTGACATTTAGAAATCACAGGAGAAGGTGCTGTAGTAGTCATAGTAAGAAAAACCATCTCGATCATTTTACTGTAATTTCTATAGGCAAATATTTTAAATGACAATATGAAAAAGATTCATGTCCTGAAATGAGTAAACCTTAGAGAAGTTTTTTACACCAACATTATGCAAAGTTCAAGATAATTACACTTGCCTATCCATAATTAAATAAAAAGAGTGAACATTTCAAAAAGACAATTAAGGCAGAATTTAAATGATGAACTTGAAAATAACTTTGCCCTAATTATTAGTACAATCGTTTTTTAAATGATAGCACTTATAATGCAATAGGTTTTACTTATCAGGTTTTATTAACATAATAAAGAACTATATTCCTATGCATGGTTAGGAAACTAAATCATTCCATTACATTTTAAGCATTATACCGACAAATAGGACGAACTATATATTATATTAAACTTTATATTAAATATCCTTAGTTATTACTTGGAATAAGAAAGCCTAGACCTTGACAGATCTAAATATATTTTTGAAAAGCCTATTACAGGGGACAAGAGAGTAAGAGACAAGAGGTGGGAGTGCTATGAATAGACCAGAAAGCCACGCTGAACAACATTCATTATAATCCTCATGAGAAATCCTCATTTTAGCAAAACCATCCAAAACTGTGTTAAAGGAAATGATTAAGTGTTGGATGCTCAGCACTTATTACACTTGGGCACGAGTCTCATAGCACAGTTAAACTCAATGGGAGAAAGTGCTCCAAAGAGGAGAGAAAACTGAATTTCATCCCACTGGAAATAAGAACAGATTGGGGTTTTTTTTAAAAAAAAAATCTTGATTCATAATCACACAAAAACAGCCATGGTGGATCAGACTAATGAACTAATGAACTAATGAACCATCTAGTCCATCTTCCTATTTCACACACTGTCCATCCAGGAAGCTTACTAGGAGGGCAAGGAAGCTAAGGTATTCTCTTTGTTGATACTCTCTTCTGGATATGAGTCATCGTAGCTACTATTCACTGGTGGATCTCCATAACTTGGTCTAATTTTTATAGACATCAAAGAGATAGCTACTAATATATCCTCTGGCAGTAAATTCTATAATTACTCATTTGTTGAAGTAGTGCTTCCTTATTTCAGGTATCAAGACATTCCACACAAAAAATCCTAAAATTGTAGAAATGTCCAATCTATAATACTGATGAAGTTATCTATATATCCAAATAGGAAAAAATATTTTCTTCTCTAAATGAATCTATCCAACTGCAGTCACGAGACAAATCCACATGAGTCTATAGTGCCTTTTATACCCACACTTCTCTACCAGTCATCAGCAAGGCACACCTGCATCTGGGAGTCGTCGATTACTGTACCACTTGCTGTGCCCAATGCTACATTGCATTCTGCTTCCGAATGTCTCCCCTCCCACCAACAACATAGAGGTGGAGCATGATTCCTCAAAACCTTATTCCTACTCTCTTTTCTACCCCACTTCTACTAGTCAATGATTCCATAACTTTCCTTTTCTGGGTCAGATAATTACCTACAGATGTGTATTTTACAGTATCTTATTTGACTAACCCTCAGAAATTCTTAAGCATCTTCCCAAGTGAAAAACAAAAACAAAAAGCAAAAATATAACATACCCTCAAAAGTTGACAGCCTAAAAGCCAGTCTCTACCACACTATATGAGAACATTGGGCATATATCCCAACTACTCTATACTATGCCATTAAAAGCAAAGTTTATTGGCCTCAAGTTTTGTACACTTCTGGAAAGAAATGTGATTACAAATATATCAAAGATATTTTGTAAAGCCAAGATCCATTATATTCTGATAAACTTACAGGCTTTGGCCTGAGAGTGATGTATTTGTAACCTTAAAGCAGTCAACATTTTGGTGAGGCTTAGTGTCACTGAAATGAAAAATAATTGCTCACTGCTGGCTATAAATTAAATAAGTTTATTTTGCCAAGGGCAACACTTACCAGAATCTGTAAATAGCTAGCAAGTTAGAAATAACGTAAATCGTGACCCTAGCTAATTAAATTCTGCATCTAATGGAGTGAAATTTATTGACAGCTCACTAAAATGAATTAAGAGAAGCAATAACTGCACTTTGTTGCATGTAATAAAATGTTGGGGGGGAGTCGCAAGCAGTTAGAAGGTTATTATAAAATTGCTCTGGGCCAAGCCGTTAACACAGAACACCCAATTACTATTCTTTAATCAGTGAAGACATTTCTGTTTATTGGAAAATAACTTACTTTGGTTATTGTTTCTAATTTTTATCCCCATTTAAGAAATTGGACACTTATTAAATATTGAAGCTGAGGAAGGCAATAGATTGATGTCAAATTAATGGCATCCTTGTACCAATTCACGTTGAATTAACTTTGTTTTCAATCAGCTTGGCATTTTCAGGTTATAATTTCACCCACGCTAGGAATGGATATATTCAGTTTGTGTGTGTGTGTGTGTTTTAAAAAGTGAACAATTCAGTGGAATATCAGCAGTCACTTTTAGATAGAGTCCCTAATTCAGGTTTTATGTTTCTCTTCAGCGGGCAAATTCATGAACTGTGATATACACATAATGCAGTAGTTTTACTTTAATTACAATATATATATTAGGATGAACACAAACAACTGATTATGTAGGCTGTTAGAATATATTAACCAGGACTGATCCAAGAGCACATGTAACAACTGTGCTGAAAAACTTAAGCTGATTTCTAGATAGCTTCAGCATATATTGTTGGCTCTTTCTTACCTTTCAAGGTTTCAGTGGGTTGGTATCGGGAAAGATTTTTTTCTGACGATCCTTTCTAACTTTATATCTTTAAAAAGCTAGATATGCGGGTATAAGGAAAAGAGTGTTCTGAAAGGTAGCACCTGCCCTTTGGCATTCCCCAGTTTTGGAGAGTAAGGAGGGGAGGAGGATTATAGAAAAATTAGAAGTTTTATTCTGATAACAAGAGTACAAGTGTGAATTCTGTATTTATGCAGATATTTGTCATAAAGAAATTTGGAAGTTTTTCATATATATATGAAAAACGTTTTTTATTTGCTCTTTTTTCTTGGTTCCCCCCCCCCCTACTTTTTAACTTGTATGTTTTTAAAAAGAATTTCAATAAAAAATTAAGTAAAAAAAATAGTATGGGAACATCAGGTTCGAGCCTATCTAAATTCCATGCATGAAGTGAAAGTTCTATGCCTCCCCTCTTCCACTCCAGCCGAACATCCTACTTGAAATGCTGTTCCAGGTGATGGGGAACTCATAGGAACAACTTGAGTGTGAAGTTAGAGGGCTCCCATTGGGTGGGGAAATTTGGCAAAATAATACCCCTCCCTTGCAGACCTTTTCCACAGAGTCCAAAGCATCAACAGCTTTCCCCCACAGGGAAACCAGGAAACAGACATGGGGAAATGACATAGGGGCAAGAGCTCTACAATAATTTTCTTATTATTATTTTAGAACCTTCACATATTCCAATTTGTTTCTCAAGCTTTAATTTTGTTCACGTACCTCTCTGTCTTGGAGAGAGAGGTAAAATCTTCCCTGTTCTGTGCCTCTTTTCTTCTATATATGTGTTATTCTTATATCTATTGCACCGTTTTCCTAACTATAATTCAGTCCATTTGAATACAGGAAGCTGTAATTCTCATTATAGGTTCATTATGATACTGAGAGCAGAACCACAAGTGACAAAAGGCACAGATTGGACACTTGTCAGCTTCCCTCATGTTTTGATGGGAAATGTAGGCAGCTGGGCGGAATGTTGGACAAGTGACAGTTGAAAAGTCCATTGGACAGCAGTCAGAGAGCAAAGCTGCGAGACCAGGATGCCTACATTTCCCATCAAAACTTGAGGGAAGCTGACAAGTGTCCAATCTGTGCCTTTTGTCACTCGTGGTTCTGCTCTGAAAGTACTGCCCCTGTTCCAATAAATATTAATTATGACGATGATGCTTATTTGAGAATTTATAGTCCATCTTTTGGTATCATGGCAGGGATTATTGGGTGGGTATAGGTAGTAGACCCCACCTCACAGACAAACAGAAGCCTTTCTCACTTCCTGCCACTTACCCCAAACTTCCCTTCACAGTTTTGGGTCTTCCCAGGCAAGTAAAGACCAGGAGTCCACCACCACATGCCATCTGTCTAGCCTCCACTACAGCAGGCAGAGCCCTGACCCAAATCCTCCGAGGGTCCCCTCTCTCCTTTTCCAGAAGCTCCATCAGACAGGCAGCCAGTTTCCTGTATTTGCCTCCCCTCACCAAGCTAAAGCCCAGACCTACTGGGGAAAAGGGAACTCAGAGCTTACTTTCTCTCTGTATATGCTCCCACCATTTAATTCACTAGGCCCATTTAACATGACCAGAACATTTGTTTGTGTGTGTGTCATATTTTTAATTTTATTTTTATTTTTAATTTTTATTTATGTCATTAGTCTGCCTTTCTCAGTGAGAAAGGTGGATTACACAGTGGCCGTTTCCACACACGTTGAATAATGTACTTTCAATGCACTTTAGTTATCCTTTAGAAGTGGATTTTGTGTTCCACACATGAAAACCCAGTTCCAAATGATCACTAAAGAGCATTGAAAGTGCATTATCCAACATGTGTGAAAGCAGCCTGTGTAAGATTAGTAGTCAGTATCAAGGACAATTTCATAAACAATGCCATGGGGTAAATAAACACAAGTTTACAAAGACATAATATTAGCAAGAATCCAATACAGAGTTGAAGAAATGCTGAAACAGAACATAAGCAATTCTAGGGCTGACATAGGAGCACATATTTAAAGCAACAGATAGTAGGTAAGGCAACATAGTGGAAAAATCTATGGGTGAAGTCTATGGAACCTAACTCATTAGCAGAGCAACTAAGACTCCTCCCAATGATACAAGTCTTTTTGAAAAGTTCAGTTTTGCATTGTTTGTGAAAAGCTAGGAGAGTGGGGGCTCTCCTGACCTCCTTGGGCAGGCTGTTCCACAAGGAAGGGGCCACCACAAAGAAAGCCCATGTATGGGCTGCAAACAACTTCAGACCAGCCAGGGTTAAACAAAACAAAAATAAACTTTATTTACAAGAAGGAATAACAGATTTTAAACTACCAAACATACTGAGGTTGGTGGCTGTTGTGCGTTTTCTGGGCTGTATTGCCGTGGTCTTGGCATTGTAGTTCCTGACGTTTCGCCAGCAGCTGTGGCTGGCATCTTCAGAGGTGTAGCACCAAAAGACAGAGATCTCTCAGTGTCACAGTGTGGAAAAGATGTAGGTCATTTGTATCTACTCAGGAGGGATGGGGTTGAGCTGAGTCATCCTGTAAGAGTTTCCCAGGGTGTGGAATGCTAATGGCGGGAGGCTTCACTGTATCCTGAGGAGGTTCTTTTGCATATGGATTGGTACTTGATGTGCTAATCTTCTCTGCAGGGCTATTGTCGGGGACAGAATGTTTAGTTGGCCTGGTGTTTTTCAGAACTGGAAACCATGCTCTGTTCATTCTTAAGGTTTCTTCTTTCCTGTTGAAGTTTTGCTTATGCTTGTGAATTTCAATGGCTTCCCTGTGCAGTCTGACAAAGTAGTTGGAAGTGTTGTCCAGTATTTTGGTGTCCTGGAATAAGATACTGTGCCCTGTTTGGGTTAGGCTATGTTCAGCCACTGCTGATTTTTCAGGTTGTCCAAGTCTGCAGTATCTTTCATGTTCTTTTATTCTTGTCTGGATGCTACGCTTTGTGGTCCCGATGTAAACTTGTCCACAGCTGCAGGGTATACGGTATACTCCTGCAGAGGTGAGGGGGTCTCTACTGTCTTTTGCTGATCGTAGCATCTGTTGTATTTTTTGGGTGGGTCTGAATACTGCTTGAAGGTTATGCTTTCTCATAAGCTTTCCCATCTGATCAGTAATTCCTTTGATATATGGCAAAAACATTTTTCCTGTAGGAGACTGTTTTTCCAAGGTCTACAGGAAACCAACTCACACTGATCGGTACTTACACAAAAACTCCAATCGCCACCCCCGACAGAAAAGAGGCATAATGAAAACATTAGTGGATCGTGCAAGACGGATATGTGAGCCGCACTTTCTCAATGAGGAAATTAATCATCTAAACCACGCACTTCAGGCAAATGGCTACTCCAGAAATGAAATCCGAAGAGCAATCAAACCCAGGATGAATCAAACAACCAAGGAAAAACAGTCTCCTACAGGAAAAGTGTTTTTGCCATATATCAAAGGAATTACTGATCAGATGAGAAAGCTTATGAGAAAGCATAACCTTCAAGCAGTATTCAGACCCACCCGAAAAATACAACAGATGCTACGATCAGCAAAAGACAGTAGAGACCCCCTCACCTCTGCAGGAGTATACCGTATACACTGCAGGTGTGGACAAGTTTACATCGGGACCACAAAGCGTAGCATCCAGACAAGAATAAAAGAACATGAAAGACACTGCAGACTTGGACAACCTGAAAAATCAGCAGTGGCTGAACATAGCCTAACCCAAACAGGGCACAGTATCTTATTCCAGGACACCAAAATACTGGACAACACTTCCAACTACTTTGTCAGACTGCACAGGGAAGCCATTGAAATTCACAAGCATAAGCAAAACTTCAACAGGAAAGAAGAAACCTTAAGAATGAACAGAGCATGGTTTCCAGTTCTGAAAAACACCAGGCTAACTAAACATTCTGTCCCCGACAATAGCCCTGCAGAGAAGATTAGCACATCAAGTACCAATCCATATGCAAAAGAACCTCCTCAGGATACAGTGAAGCCTCCCGCCATTAGCATTCCACACCCTGGGAAACTCTTACAGGATGACTCAGCTCAACCCCACCCCTCCTGAGTAGATACAAATGACCTACATCTTTTCCACACTGTGACACTGAGAGATCTCTGTCTTTTGGTGCTACACCTCTGAAGATGCCAGCCACAGCTGCTGGCAAAACGTCAGGAACTACAATGCCAAGACCACAGCAATACAGCCCGGAAAACCCACAACAGCCATCGTTCTCCGGCCATGAAAGCCTTCGACTATACTGAGGTTGAATAGGAAAGGTTTCAAAGTAACAGAACAGATTAACAGCCAGCTATCCTTCTGCTTTCTCTTTAGCAGCATCTGAAACCCTTCTTCTCCTCAGTCTCTCTCTCAAGCCTTCTTTTCCCTCCAATGAACTCTAACTCTGATTGGCCCAGCATTTCACCTGCTCCTATTGACTGTCACTCAGGAGAGGTGGAGCTGGAGCAAGTCCTTTCCATCACAGGTGTATTGCTGTCAAGGTTGCTTATTGTATACTTCAGACTACTGTTTTAAAAAACCACTAAGGATTTTACTTTTGAGGTTTTAGCTTTCTGAATTATATTAGTTATATTTTTGGTTTCAAATTATACTAATTATTGCATTATTTTATGGCTGCTTGGGCAGATTCTGTTGAATGTTGTCATGCCTCAGGTGGGGTGAGCCACCTTACGTTGCCACCACTCTGGGATTTAGGGTCCCTTGGGAAGGCCCAGAGTACCTTCTCAACCCTTCTGACCTCCGTAGCTTAGCCAATAAACAGGTGTGAGGACCCAGCAGAGTAATAACAAACAAAAAGATTTAATTACAAGGAGGTCAGTTAATAACAAACAACCAAGCAAGGTGCATTGCCAACAATAGATGGGTGAAAGCAAAGTAAACAAAAGGCCCTAGCACAACTGAACTTACTGTCCCTCTGTCTGCCAGGCCTGTCTTCTCACCCTATCTGGATGAGGGCCTCTCCCTCTAGCAGAAACCTCCTCTGGTCTGCTCCCTGGGAGAAAGAAGCCAGGCTTTTTCCTCCCAGACTTATATAGCACTAGCCCCCTGTGTTCTGAGAGGCCAAAAAGGGTGCCAAAACAGCGCAGGGGCTCCTGGGAATCGTAGGCAGGCCTACTCCCATTGCTAACAAGCTTCTGAGGCCTTGCTAGGCCTTCTTGGAACAGCCAGGTCATGACACACGTACATATAGCTTTTAGATAAATAAATATTATATATGAACACACAAATGCATGCACACACCAGGAATTAGAATGAAAGACAAAAATAAAGCAATATAAAATAGAGTAAAAACAAGCGGAAGGATTAAATCATAACAAAACAGCAGTAAAATAGAATCAAAGGATATTAAACACAATTAAAAGTATAAAAGGATACATTTTGCTTGTTACATATTAGCAAACATGGCACTGAATAAATATGCCTATGGAGATAATTGCAAAGTTTGAGTGTCACCAAAGAAAAAGGGTTTCCCTTCGAGTACACAGCAGATGCACAGAGCCTCATGGGAAGATTTGGATTGATGGGTAGGTTAATTGGAAGACAGTGGTTCGTCAGATAACTAAGGTTCGGGCTGCTTACAACTTGAAAAGTATGTTAAATGGAGCTTGGAAACACACTGAATACCAATGAATATTTTTTAATCCTGGCATGATATGTTCTCAGTAAGTAGTACCAGTTATATGGCCACTGCACTTTGAACTTGATGAATGGTTTATATACTTTTCAAATACAGTCGCATATTATGATAACCTAGAATGAATGCTACAGATAGTCACCAGATCACCTTTCTTCATGAAATGATACTTCTGGCAAAAACTATATTACAGGCATCACTTCGACATCCATCAACAATGCTTGATTTAAAATTACCCCCAGATTGTAAACCTCTTTTTTTTAAATTTTTTTATTAGCATAAAACAATTACAACATACAAGCTTAAACAACAACAAACAACAACCAATCAATTCCATATAACATGTTTTGTAACTGGAGGAAGGGAAGCATATAAGGTTAGGGTTATATACACTTATGAAGCTTATGAACGTATAAGCTACAGCGTAAAATCACTGGATAGAGTTATTGTTTGTAATATTTTTGACTTTGGTTGAATGTTATATTTCTCAACATAGTCGAAGAATGGGGACCATTTTTCCACGAAGTTAGAGGTCTCAGGAAACATTTCAGCTACATAAAGATCATTATGGGTCTTTTCCACAATAAAATGATTCCACACTTTTTCGAACCATACTTCAACTGAGGGGGCTGAATCTTTCTTCCAACAAATCGCTATCTCATTTTTTGCTATTACCAGAAAAGTTGCAATCAAATCTTTTCTAATTTTAGGTATTGGTAAATCACCCCACTGATTTAAGAAAATAAGCTTGGGGTCGAACGGGACTACATACCCTATTATTGTTCTGACTTCTTCAAGTACCTTTCCCCAATAGTTTTTAATAAACGCACATCTCCACCAACAGTGGGCAAACGTCCCCTCCTCTCCGCATTTCTTCCAGCACTGTGGGGAGGCCGAAGGATATATATGTGATGTTTTTTTAGGCGTAAGATACCACCTATGCAGTAAACCTCCTTTTTTAGAGGAAATGTAGCCCTGTCAACTACAGCTCAAATATACCTTTGACAAAAACTTAAATATCAGTGCCTCTTTCCCCTCATCTCTTTATTCAGTCCATTTACCTGTTCCAAGCATATGTGGAGGACATCTACAGCAACATCTAAGTTAGATGGAAAGGAGAGGCTTCTTGACATCTGTCACGGTAAGGAGTAGGACATATATCTGCAGGCCTTTTAGATGTCAAACTAGCCTGTAATTCACCTTTTCTAATCAAGTCCTTGGAAAGTGGATCTCCTTTCAGGAAGGAAAGTACAATAAACACTAGCAGGGCAGAGCAACATTTGCTCAAACTGACACTTCTCCTTGGGTGTTTATTATAACTGACATCCTGGGATGAATAAATGTATGTTGTTCTAGCCTTTTGGGTGCCACCATAAAACAAGCTCCATGGAGGACGTGCATGAGGGCAGCTTGGCCATGGAGAACTGGTTTTAACTTCCTAGGAGGGAGAGAAATCCCTCCCCTGCTTGAAGAGGGGAGAAAGTTTGAAAGGGGCTGCAAACTTTCAAGTGTGTGGTTCATCAGGAATGGAGGAAGGAGGGTGCTTGAGGGAGTTTGCCTCCACCCCTAATTCTCCAGGAAATGGTTACCAATCCAGCAAGGGATGTCCAAGGTACTGCTGGTGATTCTCAAGGGATAATTAGGTATTTGTAGCTTTCATCCACAGGGAAACAAGGAACCAACTATACATGGGGAAATGACATACATGGGGAAATGACATAGAGGCAAGAGTCCTATACAATTTTTTAATTATTATTTTAGAACCTTCACATTAGACATGGGCACGAATCGAAATACAAATCAAATTTTGTGATGAATTAGGCCAATTCGTGTTTCATGAAACGTGTTTTGTGGGGCCGCGGTTTTCATGAAATGCATGACTTTTTAGGCGAATTTGTTTGATTCATGAATGATTTGTGATGCCAGACAGGCTGGCACCAATCCATTGATTCCCTAGGCAACATAGGCCTGGAATGTCTGGAGACCTTTTGTTGCCATGGAAACCCCAATCTTAGCCCACATAACTTTGACAGGCAGCTCCCTCTGTCAACTGGAGAGCTTCCATTCTGCCCTATACAGCAAGGAGCAGGGGGGTTAATCCCCTAGGCAACTGAGGAGATGGGCCTTCTGTAGCCATGGGAACACCAATCTCATCCCTCCAAACCCTGTTAGGCAGTTCTGAGAGAAATATAACCTGTGTGGAAGCCTGAACTGTGTGTTTGTGAAAAAACGTTTAGTTAGGAGACAGCAGGCAAGCTGTGTGCAGCCTGAGCTTGTTTATGTTGTCTGAGTGAAATATAACCTGTGTGGAAGCCTGAACCGTGTGTTTGTGAAAAAACATTCAGTCATGGAAAGGCAGGCAAACTGTGTGTGCACCTGAGAAAAGGTCTTACTTGTAACTGAGGGCCAAGCTACACATGACGAATGACACTTGAACGGCAAGTGGATTGAGTGGAGGGCAAGTGAACAGGGAGAAATACACTTGCCGTTCAAGTGTCATTCGTCATGTGTAGCTTGGCCCTGAGAGAGAAATTAATATCAAAAGCAGGCAATCTGTGTGTGAAGCCTGAGAGAAGATCTGTGTGACTGGGTTTAAGTAAAGTAGCTTTAAGAACTGAGAATGACTCTTTTGAACTCATCTAGTTTTAGAAATAATATGAAACCAATACGCTTCTTATAAAAATAAAAGTTTACTTTTTTATATATCCCAAAGTATCTGTCATTCCTATATCCCATTCCTCAGGGCCACATAATACCACAAAAAAACCTGACCCTTGGGCACATTACTAAAAGGAGAAATTTAAGTTATTCTGGAATTTAATTCCTTGTGGCAGTAATCTATGAAGAGGGGGCAAGAATAAAAGGCTTAAAGACCAAATCTACCCAAGAGAAAGGGGTCGTAAGAACTCATTTCATTTTTTCCCCATTTCGTGCCCATTTCTACTTCACATATACTAGATTTTGGCCTCAAGCTTTAATTTTGTTGGCACACCACTCCATCTTGGCAACCAAAGCCAGCTCCTCTGCCAGCCACACAAGACTTTGAAAATGCATTTAGAGCTATCTTCGGGTAGCCAGCCTCCAGGTGGTGGCTGGAGATCTCCTGGGATTTGCTTCAGGCTATAGAGATCAGTTCCCCTAGAGAAAATGGATATTTTAGAGGGTGAATTCTATGACATTATACCCAGCTGAGGTCCCTCTCTTCTCTAAATCTCACCATCTCCAGATTCCAGCCTCCTCCTGTCAAAGTCTCCAGGAATTTCCCAACCTAGGGCTGGTAACTCTGGGCTATCTCCAATATAAAGGTTTAGAACCCATCACGGAAAGAGCAGCATTATAGCCTCTGAGAACAAGTGCACCTCCTGAGAGAAATCAGGCTTCTTCCTTTACTACATCATCAGATGATAAATCAGAACTTTTCAGTATTTAATCAGAATATTTAGTCTAGTGCAAAGGATGTGGTTTCATAAGTTCTTCATTACCAGCGCTAAAACAAATTGATCATTTTCCTTAAAGAAAATCAGAAGATTCAAATACAGATTGTCAAGACAGCATGTAATTTGGCTCTTAGCTTGAAGGAGCAAGAGGGTCCATTATGGGGGAAGAAGTTTTTGATCACAGGTACTTCACGTGAAAGAAAAGTACAGTATAAAAATTGTACTAAAGCATGAAGCTGTTCTACTTTCACTTTCAATTGGTAAAGAGAGTAATATGAAATATTTGAAGGTCTAGGTGCAATGAAAGAAGACCAAGTAGGAATAATATAAGTAAATAAATGTTGCTCTTGCAATATATTGCCATCCTCTCTTGTACAAAGACAGAATATTTTTGGATTTAGTTTCTGTTTTTCACACACAACATTCTAGAACTGTTTATAAAAACATCTCTTTCCTGAGCAGAAGACTTCTGTCAGAAGGTATGTAGGAAGCTACATTTTGGATCCAAGCTATAGCCATTTCTTTGTCATTACCTGAATTCTCTATAACAAAACCAAAAGGACTGCAGATCATTCTTTGAAATAGATTGTGGGGAAACCTTAAGTGTTAGTGTAGGCAATGTGAGGCAAAACTTTTTGCTGCTCACCCAGTAGATTTCCAAAATGAGATTGAGCACCCACCCGCCAAGTAGAATTCCTAGGTGCCCGCCCATGATCTGCAGGAGCTACAAACTACCCAGTGATCACCTGCCACCAGCAGGCATCCTGAGCAAACATGCAGTGTGTGTGCTCCTTACCGGATGTGATGTCACTTCCTGAAGAGACATCATTACTTCCTGAAGTGACATCATTACACTGGCTGTGGAAGTGCTCTCACACTTCACACAGGGCCGATTTCACCCCCTGGAGACCAATTCTTAAAGAATCGGCCCTGCAGAAAGCACAGGAGTACCCCTGCAGTCAGTGTACTGACTTAATTGTGCATCAGTTGGGAGAGTTCATGCAAAGGAGAAGAAGCCCAGTAATTACCAGGCTCCCCCTCCTGCCAGTTACCATGGAGACCTGGCCTGGCAATCCCACTTCCACGGCATTGCAAATATGAATGATCATCTCAAGTCAAAAGAAATACATATTGTATTGCATTTTTATCTTCTTGCTTGGATGGACATTCCAATATTCATGTTCACACACCAGTGTTTGAATCTTATTTTTAACACTGAAATATTCATTTGCAAAAGTGCTTGGAGAATATCCTGCAGGTCTAATAAAGCTACTTTGTTTGATCATTTTAGCTTTTTTTTTTAAAGTTGTGGTAGCACATGCAAACTAAGAAGGTTTCTTATTAAGTCAAGGTTTCTCAAGGTATTTGAGGAAATAATTTCCTCTTTGAATGAGTGTACTGATTTGCTTGGCCTTGCTTCACAGAGCATGGAAAGTGGTGCACAGGGAATAGGTAAAGGTTCTTGCTTTTAAAAAGATGTCTTATTCAAAGGCTCTTTGCATTCTGCTTTTTCCTTGAAAAGGAAACATTTCAAGCAAATAATATGCTAGCCAGTGGCCAAGGTCAGAATATACAATCCCCTACACAGTTCCCATTAATTTCAATTGGACTCTCGCAGGAGAATTGTCAAGTGAGTTGTGCCCTGAAATGACAGAAAACAGTTTTGTAAACAGCAACACAGCAGCAAGCAGGAACAGCTATGCCTTAACACTGACAGGCACAACCCATAGTTTCAGCCCACCACACAAGAAACAATGGCTGTCCTGGCGCTCCATCCTTGGAAAGGTATGAAGGAAGGGGTGGGGTTAGCTGCATCAGGAAAGAGAACTCAGCCCAGCCTGACCCAGCCCACCTTATGTGCAGTGGCAAGGAGATGAGAGGAGGAAGGCCATGTAAGGGGCTGGTTACCATCCCATCCTCTCTATGGCCAGCACCAAGGGAGAAGAAGGGCAGGAAAAAGAACAGCAGCCATATGGCGACGCATAAGTACTGGGGGGAGAAGCCCTTTAGTATCCTATCTGAAGGCTTTGGCTCTCCTTACTCCATATCTGCATGCAAACAAAACTGTAAAAGTGCAAAAGTGTGAGAAATAAAACTTTACAATACCATGTGAACAAACTTTACCCAAAGAAATTCTTCCTGCTGGGATCACATGCATGAGCCTTTGGCACAAGCTGTAGGGCAAGAGCCAGATGGCCCTTGGCTTTTAACTTGTGGTTTGCAGCCTGTGCTCTTGTGTGAACCAAAACATGTAATCATACAATGTAGCAATTGTTGCAACAGTCCAAAAAGAGAGAAATATTTTTCCTACGTTGTACAAAAACTTGATCTAGCTGTACTGCAGATTGCAGAATTATAGAGTGAACATTTTCTCTGAGATTAGCTTGCACACATTTTAAGTCCAGCAGTATAGCCAAGTGATCAAGTTCTGCAGCTCCAATCTGGATAGCCTTTCATCATGTTATTCAGAGTTTCATAAGGAAAATTAACATACATTTATATTAACAAAGAGTAGAGTCTCTGCAATTTTAATTATATATTTTAAATTATTTAGATATTAAATGAAAAATACTTAATACATTGATAAAAATATTATGGATTTCTTGTGATTATATCTGAAGGTTCTGTACATGTAATTTACTACATATATATATCAATCAGGACATTTCTGCAATTACAACTAATGAAATTACTTTTCAATATTACTCAACATTAGTCCTATATGTAATTTGTCCTAGACTTGCTGATTTATCAGATACTGGGCACTTAGGAATACCCATCATTAGCTAAACTAGATTCAATATATTCATGCCAACAAATTATTGCTTGTTTAGTGATTTACATTTGTGTTAGATTGGTTCAGAAAAGTTAATTTTCTTTCCACAGAATATTTCAATACTTCTAAATTAGTTTTCAAGTTAACACTGCAACTTTGCATGTCTTTTTATTCTCAGCCATTAGGAAGAGTTCATAAATAGAGATGGCCAAAGTCATGGTGACATTCTAGATCAAAATAGAACAAAACCTTTCGATTCATACCAATATATCAAAGTAACCCAGCATAATGAAATTAAACAAAATTGCAGCCTCATTTTCAATAATAGATTTGAAAGAGTTGTTTAAATATTTTATGTGCCAATATTGCATTGAATGCAGCCCCGTGCACACCTTATGCACACCATTGGTGCACACCGTGCACACCATTGGTTACCAAATGGTACCAATGGTTTCAGATCTGGGGCAGAAAGTAAGGTAAGATCTCTTTCCTCCCCTCACCCTTTCCATGGCTTGTGTGTATCAATACAGCTTGTCCACAATTGCAACTCAGCACAGGAAGCATTATAGTGTCCTCAATGTGGTACCGAAATGTTTGGTTATGGTGAATCAGCCCATCTCAGCCATACCATGCCATCCTAAGCAGAGTTACTGCAGACTAAGCCCATTGAAAACAATGGGCTTAGACTGGAGTATCTATAGAATCATAGGTTTGGAAGGCACCTCTAGGGTCATCTAGTCTACCCCCATGCACAATTCAGGACATTTAAAAATACCTCCTCCCCTCCCCCCACTGCATATCCAAGAGGAAAGGATCACAGTGAGTCTCTATGCTGCACTAGATTCCAGGAGACCTAGAGATAACACAGAAATGTACTACATACATTGATTCATACAGAAAATACTCTAGATATTATGCCCAGGAAAAGCAGAATTTACTGCAAGGAAATTCTTTCCCTATGTCCAATACAATACATGATCTTGACCTTTATTCCAATTAATAATTGGATAATAATTACCAAGCCAGGATAATAATTACCTCTACCGTGTAGAAGTATTAGCATACATAAGATAGGACCTATAAAAAATTTGTACACTAACAATTGCTATATTGCTGCTCCATAATGATAAAATTACAAGTCAATCCACAGCATATTTGACATAGTACAAATCTTAAATCAGGTGTCTATTTAACCAAATAACAAAGTGCATTTCTCCTCAACTGTCATGCAATGATAAAATATGGACATGCTAGCTAAGTATTAGTCCCAGTTTGGCACATCTTTAGAAAGCACACAAGCCTACAGAAACATATCAGTAAGTGACTGATCCTGTAAGAAATATGCAGCCACTCTCAGTAGGGAAATCATTCTTATATCTGTCTAGAATTGGACATATTCTTTCATTCAGTCAAAAGCAAGGAAGTACCTCATATTGCCTATGACACTAGAGAGGAACTTAGGTGGCAGACTTAATAATTGGCAACTAGAAAATGGTCTTCAGAAGCACACATACTCAATGGGGAGAAAATTATGTCCACAAGAACAATTTATACTACTTTGTCTTGAGGCATGCATCATTCAGCCCAGTTCTGACTCCTTGACATCAATTTTATTCATATGCAACTTCTTTGACTTTTTTCTCAGATTCCTGCTTCGCATGTTGCTTTCAAAAGACAGATGCACTTTTCAGAGCTGTACATCTCTGGAGATCCACAAGAACACAAAGCTGAAACTGCAGCGTGCTTGTCTGTTTCTTCAAGATTGACAAACACCTTGAAATTGATTGTGTTTTCACATACCTCCAAACAGCATGCCTGTACCATTTAAACTTTCATATAAATGTGTATTACTTAGTCAGATCTTCTTACTATAGCTACTGTAGCAAGCACTGTATACGCTTTTCCAGTAAGTGAGTTCCTGTCAAGAAGATATGTAGATCGATATTTTCCATTAATGCTTAAAAGTATAGCAACAATCCTGCCACATGCTTTTGATTTTCAAGTTGACTAGCACCACATAGTTCACCTGTATTAGTGATGGTAATTGAAATATGAAAAACTGGTAAGTGTGGTGTGGTGAACGCCCTCAAGTCAAAGCTGACTTATGGCAACCCCTGCTGGGGTTTTCATGGCAAGAGACTAAGAGAGGTGGTTTGCCATTGCCTGCCTCTGCAACCTGGGTCTTCATGGAGGTCTCCCATCCAATTACTAATTAAGGCCAACCCTACTTAGCTTCTGAGATCTGACAAGATCAGGCTCACTTGGCTATCCAGGTCAGGGCAGTAAGTGTGGTAGCCACCAGAATATTCAGGCAAAAGAATGGTTGACTTTCAGCATACAGGACAGATACTATCACATAGTTGATCCATTACTTCTGCTGCATAGTACCATAAGGTAGGTGAGAGCTTGGGCCAGGAAGGAGCAATAGGTACAATGGCTCCCAGGAATGGTTACATAGCCTATGTGATCCAGTAGGCTGACCCAGTTGACATGAGACCAGAAAAGAACAGGTTGTGGTGTCTTGTTTGGTTTATTAGACAATTAAATTTCAACGTTATATAGATAGAATTGGCCCAAGCTATCACTCAATAAAAAAGCCATGTCCTCCAGTTTGCAGGATCTGAACAATTCTGTTAGTGATAGGATGTTCTGGAGGTCTTTCATTCATAGGGTCACCATAGGTCGGAGGCGACTTGACAGCACATAACACACATTATACCTATACCCCTGGGAGGGAAAACTTACAGAAGCATAGAGCACAATGTTTGCAGTTATTTATTTACTCCATTCCATGCATTTGGGTCACAAATTAATTTTCAGCATTAACATAAGTTTTACTTGATTGAAGATCTCGCCAGTTCTGTAGCCTTAACTCTCCTCAATTGCATTTTCCTACTACTCATCAGCTACAGATTTCCATTCAGAAGATCTACTATTTGCCTGACATTTTGTTTTTCTGGGGATGGATCCATATAACTACTTCCTATGCTGATTATCATGTGACAAACCCATTCCATGTGAGCATGCTTCCCTATCAACATATATTCTATTATTGTGTGTAGTTAAAATATATTTATGCCCCAAACATATATCTATGTGAATATGTCTAACTATCCCAATATTTCTATCCCTCCCTTCGCTGCAGCTCAAGGCAACAATTGTATCCTACACCCACATCAAAACAGCTCAGTGATGTTCCTTCCATCACACTTCACACCTCACTGCTGGTTTATGTTGTACACCAGCTAAAAGAAACCCCATTTCTGGACAATGATCTCTGACTAAATATGGAAGTAGCACTATGACTTTGGAAGGAATATTGAAACCCAGATAGGATGAAACTAGAAATGTAGCTAAGAATAATAATACAGTTTCCACAGAAAAGTTATTAAACAGTAAGGAATAAAAATAATATCAAGTATCCAGTATCTAGTACCTTTTAAAAAACAAGTTACAATATTTACTGTTAGGGAATTTCTATGACCCCTATTCTAAAAGACCTATGTATGAGCATTTATTGGAGTTGACCTGTCACACAGAAGGCAAAAGTTGTTATTTGTAAGCAGATACTTTCTGACACTGCGGTTAAGTAGGGTTAGAAAGCCCTATTGCAAGGACAGTATCTTTCTTGTTTTGACTTTGTACTCAAGAATTTAGCTTGGATAAGCAGCACCCTCTCGGGAAAACACCCAAAATTCCTTTGTGGAACCAGACTTGGAGCATGTTTATATTACAGAGAAAGTTTACTGTTTTGTCAATCAATCTTGTTTTGTGTCATGTCTCCTGAAGAATTTGATTCTGAAGAATTGTTTGTATCTAGTTTTGTATAACAATTTTATCTTTTCTGTAAACAATTAACTTTGGAAAGTATATAAGATTCTCTGCTATGGCTGATATTTATGCATGTATTGGAACATGGCACTGCATCTGGGTTTTATTGTAAATAAAACTCATTAATCTTTATAGATCTCCTACTGGTATGCCATGAAAAAAGGGGATCACCTTACATCTATATATATATAAAGACAACTGTCCTGACAGACTCATCAACACCCAGCCCAAACCCCTGGACCTAGAAACATGAAATTTGGGGAGAACACCCCTTTCATGATGTAAACACCCACTAAGAAGTGATTTTAAGAAATTTGCCCCCCTAAGGGGGTAAAAAGGGGTAGAATATGTTTTCCCAAAGGGATACAGCTTCCTTGTGTGGTTGGCAGGCTGCTGCCTGCTTGCACCCCTGCCCACTGCCAGCTCAGCCACTCTTCCCTGATTGGACCCGCCTTTCAAGTTCATTTGCATATGTGGGCTGATTGGGGCTCACAACATTCCTCACCTCATTCCCTCTCCAGAGATAGTTGGAACAAAGAGGTCATTTGTGTATGCAGCTTGATTGGTCCTCACCCCCAACATTCTAAACAGTAGAATGCTATTGCTATTGCTATTGCTATTGGAAGTCATTTAATGTGTCCAGAGGTAAAATGCTCCTCCCAGTCTTCCCCTAAAAGTTCACTAGGGTTGCCAATCTCCCTGTGGGGCCCAGCTGTCCTGTGTGGCTGGCAGGCTGCTGCCGGCTAGCACCCCCCTCTCTTTGATTGGTCAGCTGTGGAACTCTGTGTTCTGAGGTAAAAATCGGGTAAAGGAAACTGCAGACAGTTGAAGAAAGATAGTACAAGACTCCTGAAGAGGGATTTTATATAAAAGTCAGTATGGTGATTGAGTTTTTAAATGTTCATGGGGAGATGGTGCATGACATTTCTAGGGACCATTTTGATGCAAACCTCTCACATGAACCAGCTGAAGTGCCCACCACACCACCCCTCTCTCAGTCCAACTCCACCTCACACCTCTTGCAGCCATCACCTCTTACTGTCCCCAAGAAGCCTCCTGGCAGACATTGTGCAAGATACACCAACACTAAAAGGAGGAAACAACTTAGAGATGTAGCAAAGAAATATGCACATTGTATGATTTGAGGGAGGACTGCTTCTCACATGGGCAGTTCTATGTGGCCTGCTCCAGAGTGAGCTCTCTCAGAAGCCTGGTGATCCTAGCACCTGAGGAGAAAACCATCAGTGTGGTCTACAAAAAAGTCCTTTAGTAGAAAAAAAAAGTTGAAAGTACTTTTCACTTTCTTTATTACACTACAATCTTTTCCTTTTAAAATCTCTTCAACAAATGTTACATTTCACTTCATCAGTTTTTGGCATCAACATGCTTTGCTTTATTCAAACATCTTTGTGAAGCTTGGGTACTATACTATTATACTACAAAACCAACTCAACTCCCCGCCCCCGCCCCCCCCCCCCCCACAAACCAGTAATTAAATACTGAAGCAAAGCATGGGTATCAAGCTAGTTTATATATAAGTTGCAGTTATGTCTAGCAATAATATTTGTCTTTCTGTATAACATTTTAAAGGCCACCTTACATTCAGGGTCACCTTCCTTTTGAGTTAATATGGTATCCTACTCAAAATCCTACTGAGAGCCAGTTTGGTATAGTGGTTAAGAGCGGGAGGACTCTAATCTGAGGAACTTGGTTTGATTCCCCACTCCTCTGCTTGAAGACAGCTGGGTGACCTTGGGTCAGTCACCACTTCTCAGAGCTCTCTCAGCCTCACCCACCTTACAAGGTGATTGTTATGAGGATAATAACAACACACTATGCAAACTGCTCTGAGTGAGACATTAAGTTGTCCTGGAATGCTGTTGTTGTTGTTAAAATGAGAAGCGGGAGAAGTAACAAGGAGAGGGGGAAGGAAGAGAGAGAGAAAGGTTAATTATAGCTAGAAGGAGAATGTGTCCTCAAGTCAAAGCTGACTTATGGTGACCACTGTTGGATTTTCAAGGCAAGAAACTAACAAAGGCGGTTTGCCATTCCCTGCCTCTACATAGCAACCCTACCAATCCTTAATTCCATTGAAGTCCAATATCAATATAGAACTGAAGTCCAGATAGCTGGGTCATAAATAATCCAAATGAGGGGGGGAAACAGGGCCAAATATCATGTACTACATGGGAGCTCTGCAACTCACAAGACATGGTAGTCTTCAGACAGAAAAGAAGTGCACTTTGGAAAAGAATTTTGTGTCCAGTCTTAGAGCTTTGGAATGGAAGGGGGTATGTATGTGACCAGAATAAGTCGGTCCATTAATCCAAATAAGGTAAAATGGGTGATTACTTTAAAAGAAGATGGGAATTTGTAAGGTTTGACAACAATTCAAATCTGGAGAAAAGCAAGAGATGGAACCATGGTATCTGATTCAAATGCAGACATAGATTCCATATTGAGGTAATTGAATACCTTTATGATGATATAATCTTTCATGACACTGGTGAGACTTTTTGGGATTGATTAATGCTCTGACTTCTGGTTTCTAGGTGAGCTACAGCTCTTCCAGGCAATTCGCTGGGGCGTCTAAGCATCAGATAGCATGTGTGAATCAAAGGTAGACCTGCCCACTCTGCTGGCTCTTTGCCTTTTGTTTTGTATTGGCCCAAATCTTGCTTACTTGCTGTAGCATAAAACATGGACACAAGATGGCATTAGTACCAAGATGGAAGTGCAAAATGGAGGCAAAGATTACTTGTAAAGATGCTGTCAGTGATAGTGAATGGAAGTTTTGAGCAACCAAGTCATCATGCAGGATTTGCAAAGAACATGGGGGAACCTGTTCAATTGATTCAAGGCTAAGTCCTTTTGCCTCCCCCAGTGCCACAAATGATAGCCTTAGGAGAATAGAGTTAAAATGTCTAGATGTCAGATTCAAAGTATGTGAGTACACCAACAATATTACTAAAAAAGGTAAAATGGCCATTTCCATATGGCCAAAGCCTCCAGAAGATCACGTGAAACTTACAGAATAAAGCATCTTCCTAGTGTGATTTCCCACATGATCCTGTTTAATGACACAATTTCTGACATCATCACACCATTAAAGGGGATCATGCCAGGAAACTGCACTAGGAAGACACTTTGTTCCAGGCGTTTCGTGCGATATTACGGGTGCATGTGAAAACGGCCAATGTTAAATTTTCTATGAGGTGTCTAGAACTGAAATTAGTATCTGATAGGAATAATTATGACTGATAACTGTTTGATTTAGAGACTTTACAGTTTTCAAGACTAAATGAACTGACTTTGAGCAATTATGTTTCCATGTTAATGTAAAGATGCATGACCACCATAGGTTGTATATTCCCATTATTATGTGTATCATAGTGAGTGAGGACTTGCGCACTTGCTCCATTCTAGGCTTAATTAAATTGGTCTCTGAATGTCTGGGGTCCAAATTTATCTTCCGTTAAGGTAAAGCATATGGCAGTCTACAAGATGGATTCTTTTTTTTGCTGAGTAATTTTCTCAAATCATCCCAGAAGAATGTATGAATTGATTTTCCTGAACACGCAGTACTTTTGCTGACCAATAACAAACAGCATTCTCTGAAAAATCATGTCTTCTGGACCACAAAGAACTGATATTCCAGGCCTGGTATAACTCCCTCCAGGGCTTTTTGTGATTATTGTTGTTGTTGTTTGCTGTTCGATGTATTGTCGAAGGCTTTCACGGCCGGAGAACGATGGTTGTTGTGGGTTTTCCGGGCTGTATTGCCGTGGTCTTGGCATTGTAGTTCCTGACGTTTCGCCAGCAGCTGTGGCTGGCATCTTCAGAGGTGTAGCACCAAAAGACAGAGATCTCTCAGTGTCACAGTGTGGAAGATGACCCACATCTTTTCCACACTGTGACACTGAGAGATCTCTGTCTTTTGGTGCTACACCTCTGAAGATGCCAGCCACAGCTGCTGGCGAAACGTCAGGAACTACAATGCCAAGACCACGGCAATACAGCCCGGAAAACCCACAACAACCATCATTGTTTGCTGTTGTTTATGTTTACTGAGACACCAGGCAGATTACATACTCTAAGTGAATACTATATAACCAATAGCCAGGACATTCACAGAACAAAAATACAATATAACCAACAGTTAGAACATGCCATGAAAATAGATGCAATAGGTGTGGTAGCTGCAAATTTGAAAACTAGCACAAAACCAAACACAGTGATGAAACCTTTCTGAGTTGAAACTTAAGTAATTAACATGACATCTTTAGCAACTTCAAACTATCCAGTAGGAGTAAATCTACATCGGCAGACAGAACTAGAGATGGGCACAAACAGGGGAAAAAGAACCGTGCAGTTCATGGTTCATTGCATTTCACAAACCATGAACCATGAACTTTTACAAACTTGCCCCGGTTCGCGAACCGGCTCATTTGGCTTGTGAAAATGTCACTTCTGGGGCAGCAGAAAGCCCCTCCCCTCCCCATTGCCTAGGAAACTGATTGATCGGTGCCAGGCTGTCTGCAGTGATGAACCAAAAAATGAACCAAATGAACCAACCTGAAAGTTTGTGGTAGTTTGTCAGAAATGGGCTCTGATGAACCACTGGTTCACGAACCATGAACTGGCCCAGTTTGTGATAAATTTTGGTTCATATTTCAGTTTGTGCCCACCTCTAGACAGAACCCAGTACACTAGCCTATAATCACTGGCCATTACAAGATATCTCTTTGAACTATTTCTTATAACACAACCCTATAATCTGAGCAGAAAGCACTCCTCAATAATTCAGTCTTGCATAGTTTGCAGAAAGACAGGAGAGCAGGGCTTTCCTGACCTTCTCAGTTAGGTCATTCCACAAGGTGGGGGCTACCACAGATAAAGTGCATGCCCGGGCAGCTGTTGATTTAGCCCAACTGCAGGGTGGTATCAGTAGAAGATGTTCAGGGCCGTTTCCACACAGCTTACCTTGTTGTGGAAAATAGCGAAATCTCACGACAAATCACGCGAGAAGACGCTGTTATCATGTCTTCTTGTGCGATAGCTTCTTCTCGCGTGATAATAGCGTCTTCTCATGAGATTTTGCGCGAGATTTTGCTATTTTCCACAACAAGGTAAGCTGTGTGGAAACGGCCCAGATGAATGAATCTGCCTTGGTGGAGCATAAGAAGAGAGGCAGTTTCGCGGATATGAGAGGCCAAGGCCATGAAGGGCTTTGAATGTGATAGACATGACCTTGAATTGAGCCTGATAACTGATGGGTAGTTAATGGAGTAACTGCAGAATAGGCATGATATACATGCTATATCTATTTCCTGAGAGTAAATGAGCCACAATATTTTGTGCCAGCTGAAGTCTCTGAGTTCACTTTAATTGGAGATTTATGTAGAGTGAATTATAGTAATCTACCCACCCTTCAAGTCCATTCCATGAGAAACAATTTAAACCAATCTGAGGCACATTATCTGACACCTACTTCTGCCTCCAAATGCTTCAATAAGATGACATAGTCTACCGTATCAAAGGCTGCAGATAGATGCAAGAGGAGCAACAATGAAGCACGACCTTTGTCTATATTCAGGCAGAGGTCATTAACTGGTATTCACAAGTACTGAGTACTGGCACTTATGGGGGAACAGTGTCTCCCAAATCTTGAGGGCAAATTGGTGGGATCAGTGCAACCTTTATATATAACCTAACATATATATATATATATATATATATATATATATATATATATATATATATATATATATATATATATATGTTGTTGTTGTTGTGATGATGATGATGATGATGATGATGATGATGATGATGATGATGCTTTAGCTAGTAGCATTCTGCCCTCAAGGAGTATCTTGACCAAGACTCCCTCCACATTCACCAAATAAAGCAAGATAATGGAAGAAATAGGGAGTACATACACACTTTGAAGCATTGGATCAATTTTCAGACACCTTTGCCTAGTTTTACACAAATACCTCCCACACACACCAGCTGTGTTCTGTGCCCATCCTATCTGCAAACTTTGGGGGTTGATTCTGCCATTGCAAAGTACACAGTATTTTATACATTTCCAATACCTGCATATCATTGCTCCTAAGATAGGAAATATGCTATTCTGACAGGGTTCTGCTATTGAATTGTACAGGATATTAAAAGTTTGGGTTAACTTTTCTAATATCCAAGTTTCGTATAAGTACCCAGTTATTATGTGGCAGAAATGGCAGAACAATCCCACTGACCCTCAGGAGCTGTTCTGTCTTGCCCTCCAAGGTATCTAGGCACTACTGGCAGTCGAAGTCTCTGCCTGGCACATGCCACCCACCCAGATCTCCCAACCATCAGATGGAGCTTTTCGATCCTTCTCTCCTGAACTCACTACCACTTGTCCCTATAGGAATTGCCTGTGGGGAGTGCCAAGGCTCCCCACTCCCCTGTGTAGGCTTACCTCTCTAAGGCCCCACCGTGTTAATAAGTTTCTTGCTACAGAGCTCCTGGTTACTGCATGAACTTCTTTCTGCACTTCCGCACCACTGGGGGGTCAGTATTTGGGCCCAATTTTTAGACAATAAGCTCCTAGTACACTGGAAATGACATCATTTGCCAACACCATTTACCACACATGCACTTCATACACATGCCTCTGGCTTGCTTTACACATTTCCCAGTGCCTTTTCCCACCAGTGCCTTTTCCCACCATTAATTTCTAATGTAAAATTTGGACATATTATGATTTGCTTTGGGGAAGACTTTATTTTCTGAATTAGTACATTTCATTATTGTTTTGATAAACAAAATATAGACAGAGAAAAATGCTGAAGGCTTGATGCATACATATTTATAGCTTTGGCAGTCAGGAGATCATTAGTTAAACCTGCTATAAAGTTATCACCAACTGAATTTCTTCCAGACGTTATTTTATCCAGCCTATTAAACTACATTGGCTAAGCCCCAGTTCTTAAAAGAGGAGGCAGAACTTCTTATGACAGAGTAAGCCATTGTTAGTTTTCATTATAAAACAAAATTAGCAAGTGATCTAAGTAATCCATTTAGAAGTTAATAAATCTCATAGCTCAGCACTACAACAGTATTATCACAAGAGTTAATCAAATATGATGACATTCAACAAAAGGACTGCAGTAGGAAAGGAAGCACCTTCCACATGAAAAATGACTTACATACAATGTTCCCTCTAAGCTGTGCAGTGCTGTGAGCTAAAAATCTACTTTGTGAGCTGAAACAACAACTTTCATTAAAGCTTTGAGCACACCTCCTTTTTTAAAAAAAAATTATTTCAGTCCACAAACATACAAAACATACAAACATAAACTACAAACTACTTTAATATGTATTGTTTCTCACTTAGAAGTGAAAATTCAAGCAGTTATTCAAACATGGATTCTAAATATCAAACTAAATTACTCTGCAGGTAAAGTTATTAATACTTCTCCTTCCCACCTGTTTGATATACAAATATAAATATATCTGAGAACATGTGATAGGGTCTGCATCCTGGGCACATGTTAGCCTTCTCTATTCCAACAAGATTGCAGCAGGTAGGTGGAGAGATTTACAGTATAATCCTGTACAAAGTTACTCCAGTCTAAACTCATTGATTTCTAGCCTCTGCAGAATCCAAAAACAAAACCATGTAATACATTTCGATTACAATCAAAATATATTAACAATAAAAACCAGTTGTCCAAGATCATCTAGTCCCATTAGGTGAAAGGGCCACAAAAATCAGAGTATACTTCTGTATGAAAATGGATACATTCATGCTGATTGCAAAAAGGTAGCTGTGTTAGTCTGTTGCTGCAAAATAAAGCAGACACCCAGTGGCACCTTAAAGACTAGCACATTTATTGCAAGATGAGCTTTTGCGAGTCAGTGCTGACTTCTTCAGATATGTATGGAAATCAAACTGAGAATCATTCTCATGTTTTCATTTTCCACATAATGAATCTGCACTTGAAAGACTCATGAGAGAATTCATCCTTGATCTTAATCCCCACCCTGCCCAACCTGCCCCATATGAAGCATTCTACATTTGATTTCCACATCTGAAGAAGTGAGCAGTGACTCACAAAAGCATATACTGAAATAAAAATTAGTCTTTAAGTGCCACTGGACTTTTGTTTTACATCCATGCTGACTGGCTTTCTTGTGGTTCAGGTGTGATTCTAACTGTAGATTTCTCAGCTCAGGGTCTACAAGCACCTGGAAATCTGACACCACATAACATTTGGAACAATTGTGCTTTACACAATTACAAAATACATAAATGCTGTCCAAATGTAGTATCTCTCTCATAGCCTTCTACTCTTCTTCATGTCACAAAGAAAATGTGGCTCATCCACCCCTTTCATTTTAGACAGAAGCTGCGGAATGGCAAACCTGGTGCCTTAGTAACTTTGTACATGCAACTTCAATAGCCTGAAGTCCATTTGCCAGTTTTCTGGGGCAAATAAATAAGATCTGCACAGTGTTACAGCTCAGAGGGATAGGACGTGCAAATACAGAATTGCAAGCTTTGATTTTTCTTCAGCATATTTATGTACCACCTGTACAGAGAGCTGCTTGAGGTGGCTCACAAACAGAAAACAACATAATTTTTAAGAAGTCGGGATGACAGGAGGAAATATTTCCAGAATGCTTCGATCTACTCTAAAACTGGGCCCATCAGCAGGTTACAAGCCAGTTAACATGACCAGGATCAAAACTTCAACCTCTGGAATTGGCCAGTAACCACTGGTTTTGGTCAAAGTGAAAGAGGAGACTTTGTGGCACAAAAAAAGTTTTGGTTTGATAGCTGTCTTGGTCTGCGGTAGAACAGCAGGATCAGAGTCCAGTAGCACCTTAGAGACCAACAAGATTTTCAGGGTATAAGCTTTTGAGAATGGAAGTTCCCTTTTTAGTATCTGAAGAAGAGAGCTTTGACTCTGGAAAGCTCCTGAAAATCTTGTTGGTCTCTAAGGTGCCACTGGACACAAACCTTGCAAAATCTTTGAGGCTTCCTGTTTAATTCTGCACCTACAGACTCCTCTGTGAACAAGGAGGCCTTCCCTCAGCTTCTGCTGAAGGAAAGAAGACATGTCAGGCATAGCTGCCCTTGGAGGCGCACTTTAGCTTCAGATCCAGATTTGGGCTGGGGAGGCAAAGAAGGGCTGTTAGCCTGTGATACTGCAAAGAAAAAGGCAGCTTAAAAAAAGAAAACAAGAGAGCCAAGCTGGAGCCAGCCCCGAAGCGGCCGTGCTAAAATAAACCCCCAACAGTGCGATCCTATACAGTTACTCTGGTCTACATCCATTGATAGCATTTTAGATGGAGATGCTTGGTTTGCTGAGACAGGGCAGCCAGATCCAGTTCTTGGTCAAGTCTGCATTTCAGGCTGTAAACGCCACTTTGGAAGAGCCCTCGAAAAGAAGGCCTCATCAACGGTGAAGTCCAACCAGCCTTCTTCAGCACTGCAATAGTCTTCTTCTCCTCATCTGGCTGTCAGCGGGCATGATGAGCATCTGGGCCAGTTCTCCGCCCTCCTTCCCCTCCTCGTCCTTCTTTCCAGCCTCCTATTGCACCAAGGCCAAGTTAAATGACACTTTCACCATGGCAGCAGCTGAGGTGCCACCTCCTCTCCTCTGCTTTCTGGGGCTGAGGGGATCCCAGTGGGGTCAGGCTGGGCCCCATCACTTGGCTCGGCTCTGTTCCCCAGCTAGAGAGCTGGCAGCAACTGGAGTTGCTTTCTGGCTCCGCCCTGAGGACTAAGCCAGCCACAGCTGGGAAGTAAGGAGAAAAGCAGGACAAGGCCTCATCTCTGCTCCATCCCTATTGGGCCCACCTGCTGGCATCAGCTGAGTGGGAGGGCAGGGCCACCTGAGAGTTAATACCTGTGAGCTACAGCTGAGAATCTGTGAGTGGAGGAGTCAGAATCTGTGAGCAATTGCTCACATGCTCACATTAGCGGGAACACTGCACAAGTGACTTAGGTCTTTTTTCACACGGGATTTTTTAATCACTTCTGGCCCTATATTGCATCGATTTCTCTCCAGACTTCTGCACACATGGTCAAAATACTCCAATTCAGTATCCAAATTTCTTCCCAGACTTTTTTGTGTTCTACAGAGAAAGGCTGCAACTGCCACAAAATTGATCTTTCCATGGCTTTTCTGTAGCTTTTCTCTGTGCACACATGGTTTTTTTCCCCACAAAGTCAAACAGGGGTGTTTTTTAAAGTGAAGAATGCTTTCTTTGTGTGAGGCCTGGCCCTGCCTTTGACCCTCCACTTTATCCCCCTGCATCCTGATTGAACAGCAACCAATCAAGTTTTTTCCTTTAAATAAATAAAATAAATGGCAACGTTGGTGCCATTAAAAGACAAAAAAAACCTTTGTAAGTTTCCTCAGAAATCAACTAAAGAAACTGACCAATCCATTGAAGAAACTGACAAGTCCTCAAAGCAGCAGGACCAAGGCATTTTTCTAGTGCCAAAATAAAAAACAGTAACGGCTTTGGTTTTACTCCTTCAAAGTATAGGGCCAGAACTGACGAGCCCATAACACCATACTATTGAAATCAAGATTGATAAGATGATGCTTAACAGTAGATAGGGGCTCTGCCTTAAAAAGGTAAAGGTAGTCCCCTGTGCAAGCACCGAATCATTACTGACTCATGGGGGGACGTCGCATCATAACATTTTCTTGGCAGACTTCTGTTATGGGGTGGTTTGCCATTGCCTTCCCCAGTCATCTACACTTTACCCCCAGGAAACTGGGTGTTCATTTTACCGACCTCGGAAAGATGGAAGGCTGAGTCAACCTTAAGCTGGCTCTGCCTTACCCAGCACAAAAATATCTTTGGTTGTGAGTCCCAACTGTCGTAACCTATCATCAACAATCTTCATTCAACCTGAATGGTAAACATTGTGTTTAAGAAAAAACAGCAAACTTTCCATTTTGGTGGTGAATATGGTCGTTATGTTTAACTTAAAAGCACTGAGCCATGCTCTAGCTTCTGGTGACTTTTGACCTAATTCAACCCTGAGCAATACATTTGAGACACACTGAGGAATGCTTATTATCCTACATATAAACTGGCAAAGGGGATAATCAAAAGATTCTGTAATCTTTGAGATCCAAATAGCAACTCCACAGAGTAGCTGTGGGGTTATTTTTGAATTAACCCACCTGAATTGCACCTAGAATATATCTTCCCCACTCATAAAAAAGAAGCGAGATATTGCTCCCACCATAGGCTTAATCTTATTCAGCGTAAGCTTACACTGGGAGATTCAAGACAAGTTTGAGGAGAAAACAATTCCCAAATATCAGAACCTCTTAACTTGTTCAATATCAGAATTTGCTATAGTTTATTAGGAGAGACCTAAGTTTCTATTTTTGCTTCTCTACCACAGGGAACCTGAACAGTGGTATTAGTATATAATATAATAATTAACCAGAGTAGTCTTTTATCAATTGTTGAGCCCTCTGGTGTTTTCCATAGTTTCATCCTACTCACTGAGTCAAAAGCACGCATGAAGTCCATAAAGGCTACATAGAGCTTTCCCCCAGGGAAGGCTGTATCTACTAAATGGACAAGAATTAAACAGTGATCAGTGGTGAAAAATCCTCTCCTAAAGCCAATTTGTTCCCAACCTAAGAACTTGTTGGCCTTGATCCTTCCCAGTAATCTTTGATGTAAAAGGGAAGAATATAATTTCCCGAATGATGACAGAATGCTAATTGGGCAATAATTAGCAGGATCAAGCCTATTACCCTTTTTAAAAGTTTGGAACGATTACAGAATGCTTCTAGATGGGAGTAATAGCACCAGTCTGGTTAATATGGAAGAATATTGGAGCTAATATACTACCCCACCAAACAGGATTTATCTTGAATAGATCAATAAACCTGATCGGGGCCAGAGGCCTTATCAGGATGCATGATAGAATTTGCATGCTTAATAGTTAACTGTCTTCTATTAGATACAGAGTATGAAGTTATTTACCTTGCCAAGTCCTTTACCTCAGTGCTTTTGAGAGGTGTCTACCAAAGAGCTCTAAACCAATTTAACATTCATTGCTTCTCTTGAAAAACCCTTGTTATGAAGATCTGTGGGATTGTTAGGCTTCCTTAAAATAATTCTCTGGAGAGCTCTTCCATATAACCATTATTCCCACTAGCTTTAAGAAAGCCAGTTACAATTAATCTAGCTTACAACTGATTTTCTTCCAGTCTCTTCCTGTGCAATCTTACGCAAAGGTGTCCCAATGTGCTTAGCCTGGAGTAATTCTGTTTAGGATTATATTGTTCATACTTAGTGACTATCATTCACTGCAACGTATTGAATCAGATGGTGTTCCAATGTCTTTTTGCTTTGCAACAATATGGTTATAAATATGAACCATAAGGTGGTTTTTTCCTTGATATGAATGATAATTCTATAAATAAAATTAAATCATTCTGGCAAAGTCAGCTATCGGTGGAGAAAATTCCATCCTCTTTTTCTCAGTTTCATTTTAACCTTTTTGGACAGTACATGAGATAAAAGACTGTGCACTTAATTAACTGTACATATTTTATTCTTAGTACGCTACCAATGGGCTGCAAACCTTTACACTCAAATGACCAGACCTGTGGTATTCTGAATTGAACAGCAGATGTTAGTGTTCTCTTACATTAAATACAGGCCATAAAAGAGAAGGAAATAGCATTGACATTACCTCCTGCAAGTACTATGAATTTGCATGTTTCATTTGCTGCTTGCATCTAACAGCATCAGAAGACCATTTAAGTAAAATGATTCATTTTTTTAATCACAAACTAAAAAGAGGCAGCATAGTCAACTAGCAATGAATCATCATGAATTATATAGTGTAAGCCATAAGATATTACTGGTTAATATCTTTTGTTTCTATTCATAGAAGACAGGAACAATTTTGATCCATTTCCCTTCCTCAATGTAGATCCCCCCTCATTTTGCCCTGAATGCTGTTCAGTGGAGGTGAGAGGGGAATTGGTGCTGTACGATGCCACGACGTCATTCAGGCTAGGAGTCCAGAAGTGACATTACCATAATGGTTTATGAATTTCCCCAATCTCTATAGTTTTTATCATAGAGCATCATCTGACATAGTAATATCACTTCTGGGTTCCTAGGTTACGTAGCCAGAAATGCAAGATTTGAGTCCATTGGCACCTTAGAGACCAACAAGATTTTCAGTGTGTAAGTTTTAAAGAGTCAGAGCTCCCCGCGTTAGGCACAGTTAATAGATTTCTACTCCATGCTGCTGAACATGGTGCCTTCCCATGAGGATAGTTTTAGGTGGATAGCCAAAAGTTTACACCCTGAAAATCTTGTTGGTCTCTAATCTGCCACTGGATTCAAGTCCTGCTGTTCTACCTACTTAAAACATAGCCATCCTGTGACCCTCAAACATGCTCTGCTGATTGTCAGGTGTCGTGTCTCGATAAAATACCATGCAGTACAGAAGGCTGAATGGGGTGGGGGGAGCAGGCAAAATTACATCTTCTCCTTCCTTTAGTAAAGAGGAACTGAGCTTTCTCCACTCACAGAAGACAGAAGAGGATCAAATTTTGCCTAGTTCCCCACTTCCTTGCTGCAACTGACTCTGCCACATGGCATTTTCTTTAGAAAGGTCCCCTGCTGCGAGATCACAGCAGGAAACATATATCCAGGAGCTCTTTGTGCACACAGTACATAGGATCTATCCTGGAGACTTTTTTTTCAAAAAACTGTTGCTTTAAAGAATGTCAAATTAAACTTACATAAATAATGCAAGGAATAGATTTCATGGCTATATTCATTCCAGTATTCATACAGAATATGTAAGTTATGCTGTTCATGCAGTTCTCTTGAAGACCAAATTAAAGAATTTAATTTCTTACATTACAGAAAAATGCAGAAAGCAGGGGGAAACTTCCAAAGGAGGAAAACAGAAGTCCCATAAAGTGTTTATGTCAAACTATATGTTTACATTTAGCTGAAGAATGACACACCATTTTTTCTGCTGTATCATAATTAGACATGGGCACGAACAGCATTACAAACAGAAAAAAACCATGAACAGCCCAATCTGCTGTTAGCAAACAAGCTGTTTGTGAGGCCCCATCCTAAACGAACAGGTGGTCGCTGCAAGCCTCTTTCGTTGCCTTCAGAAGCCGTTTGTCAAGCCAGACAGTCTGGCACCTGCAATCAATCCCCTTGGCAACCGGAGGCAGGGAGTGAACTCTGTCTAAACTCCTGTTAAAGTACAGATGGTGAAATGGGCAATAAATTGTAATAAAGATATACCGATGGAAGCTTGGGAAAGGTTGTGGAAAAATACTATAAAAATTTCAACATGTACCACTATAAGAGAAAATGTGTATAAAATGATGTATAGATGGTATTTAACGCCAAAAAAGTTAGCAAATGGTAATAGTCAAATGTCAGATAAGTGTTGGAAGTGTAAGAAACATGAAGGTTTTTTTTATCATATGTGGTGGACATGTGAAAAAGCTAAACAATTCTGGGGGGAAATTGTAGAGGTTATGTCAGATATTTTACAGAAAAATGTGATTAAGAACCCAGAATTGTTGTTATTAAGTATGAACCTAGAAGAATTTGATAGAATGGACAGAACAATGGTGTTTTATATGATTACTGCGGCTAGGATGTCTTATGCACAGTTGTGGAAGACTCAAGAGATACTATCAGTGGAAGATTGGATTCTGAAATTACTAAATATGGCAGAAATGGACAAGCTAACAAGGAAGTTGAAAGAACAAGATACTGTGGAATATGTTATGAGTTGGGAGAAACTTAAGAATTATGTTGAAAAAAAAGTGGGACATGAAAGGCAAAATGTGGTCTTTGGATAATTGTTAAGAGGGGAGAATAGATCTTTACTCTGTATTAGTTAGAGGTGAAAATATGGATAGTGTATAAGTAAGAATGATATAGTATATTTTATATTATAATCTTGAAAGTAATATTAGAGACTTATTTTAAACATGGTAGATATAGATATGTTATACTATATATTATAATGTAGAAATTAATATTATAGGAGATAGTGATGTATTGTAGATGAAGGGAATGGAAAACTGTTGGAAGTCAACTGAAAAGGGGGGGAATGGGTGGGAGTGATATAATGTGATGGATATTGATATTGAATATTATGATTTGTGTATACTGACCCATCCAATAAAAATTTTAAAATAAATAAATAAACTCCTTCTGGCTTTCCTTCTGGCTTTAACCCTTCAAAGTATTTCCAGCAGAGTCCTATTTTTGCCACTGTGAAGAAAAAATGACAACAAAAGGAATGACCCACGCATCATGCCTTTCCTGGTGTGCAATCTCTCTGAAACTTGGGGGGGGGGGGTCTTCAGAGGACAGCGAGGACTATGTCCCCTGCAAATTTGGTGAGGATTGGACATTGGGAAGGTCAGTTTGTAACCCCTCAAACTAGCTGCCAGCAGACACTGCTGTTTTTGCCAGGACAGGGCCCTTTAAACTATCAGCTGGCAGGCGGCAGGGGGGAAATCCCCCCCCCGCCGCCTGCCAGCTGATAGTTTAAAGGGATCTTTAAAGGGGGTTTGAGGGGAGAGGGGCTAAGTGTGGGGGTTTGGGGTGGGGGGGTTCTGGCCCCCATGAACAACGAACATGTCTGGGAACAGTTCATGTTTGTCCATGTTTGTTCTTCATTGTTCGTGGATGGCAACGAATGACGACCAGGGTGTTCGGGGGTTTTTTCCCGTTTGTGCCCATGTCTAATCATAATACACTCATTTAAACAAAGACAACAATATTAACTACCCCAGGAAAAGAAAGCAAAAGTTGTTTTCTTACAAGCATCACAGTTAATTTTACATGGAAGAAATTTATGCTTGGACTATTACTCTCTTACATGTATGGGTTTTTGGTCATTGGGAATCCATAGTCCCTCCTGTTAAAAAATAACATAAAAGAGTTCCACTGGATCAGTCCATCTAGTCCAGCATCTTGTTTCCTAGAATGGTTACTTATTTGCACAATTATTTGCCTCTCTACACAGAGGCAGGCAATAGCAAACTAACTCTTTTTGTCTCTTGCCCTGAAAACTCTTTGGGGGGGGGGTCACCATAAGTTAGCTGGGATTTGATAGCACTTTACACACACAAAGTAGCCATTACTACATCATGTGACAGTGAATTCCACCATCATCATAGATCCAGAGGAGTTAGCTGTGTTAGTCTGTAGTTGCAAACTATCAAAGAGTCCAGTAGCACCTTTAAGACTAACCAAAAATGGCAATATCCAGAAACCAGTAGGAGAACAATCTACCAGGACACTCCATCAAGGACTTAAAGATCACCATACTTCAACAAAAACATTTCAAAAGCAGAATCCAATGGGAAGCTGCTGAATTGAAATTCTTATGTAAATTTGAGTCAATCAGACTTGGATTGAATAGAGACTCTGGATGATTATCTCATTATCAGAAGTTATTGCCTTTCGGGCATTCCAGATTCAGCAATGGAGGGGAGGGGTGCACACCCTGAATTGTGCACTCCACCTCTTTCATGACTTTTGCAACTGATCTTTTCTCCCCCTCCCATCACCACCTATATATCTCTGTCCAGTTTCTTCATACCCTCCATGCATCTGACAAAGAGAACTGTGGTTCTTGAAAACTTATGCCACAATAAAGTTGGTTAGTCTTAAAGGTGCTACTGGAGTCTTTACTGAATTCCACCAGTTAATTATATCGTGTGTGAAATAGCATTTTCTTGTTGTCTGTCTCCGATCTACTGCCCACCAACCTTAATAGATACCCCTATTGTCATAGAGGACCAAACATTTTTATCTCTACAAATATATATGAAGTGTATTAAGGAATGGAAGATATTTTACTAAAAGACAGGAATGGAAAATTTAACGTGATGGTGTAATTTTTGTTCTGTCATAATCCCACATATAACAGTTCAAACTCCAAATGTTAGTTTATAAGTCCTCGAACAGAAACCGTGAAAAATGATAAATATATCTGAATAAATGTAATGCTAAAACAATTAAACAAATCATCATCATTTGTATAGCATTTTCAAATGTTAAAAGCACTTCACATGAATTATGCTATTGTAATTCCCACAACAACCTGTTCAATAGGTAAACATTATTATCCCCATATTACACGTAGGATCTCTAAATAGCTTCCCTAAGGCCACTTAGCGAATTCATGGGCATAGGAAACATTCTAAAAAGGGACTTCTTAGCCATTGTGTTACCACAGCTTTATATACTATTCCCCCCTCCCATCACTTTTGAATACATCACATGATTACATGTATCAGCAACAACATTATTTCTCTGTGCTCTCTTTCTTCTTAAGTGACTCACAGTTCTTATTTTTCCAACATGTGATGTCCATCTCTACCTCATGCTAGTAAAACTGTTCTGTACGGATTCAGACATATATCCCACAACTCACCTTGTGGCATGCATTTACCTTAATATACCTTGATATAAATACTGGGGTTTCTTTATTGGAATAATATATGCAGGCAGAGAGTTCTTGATAGACTTTTTGATTGTTAATTCATAAATCAACAACTCTGAGGTTCTATTATAATTTTTTATTATTGCACAGTGTAATCTTTCAAGAAAAAAACATTTCTCAGAAATTATTATAGTAAATGTAGAACAGTGAAGAGGGAATTTAATAGCATTTCTAATAGCAAATCTTTGTGCCTTAGAAAAATGTCTTTAAGAAGAGGATTGTCAACATACGGGCCCTATTTTAAAAAATGACCAGAATACTTGTACCATTAACAATGCAATCCTAAGAAGAGTTACTCCAGTCAATGGGCTAAGACTGGGGTAATTCTTCTTAAGTTTGCACTGGAAACGACATACATGGTGCTATCTTAAGAAAAGTTATACTCTTTTAAGCCCATTGAGGTTTAGGCTTAAAAGCATGCATTTCTTCTTAAGATTGCACTGAAAGTATCTGTTTTAGTAGCCTAAGCAGCAGCAACTAAAAAAGACTACAGGAACATAACAGGAAATTGGAGTTAGATGACTAACACACATAAACAAGTCTCCAACGGCCATATTTTGTCAAGAGGCCTTGACAAAATTAATTATAATTCCCAAGTCCAGATTTGTTTATCTGACCTTGGAACTGACTACATCTAAAGTTTACCTGTGAAATTAACACAGAATATAGATTTCATCACAGTCAGAAAGTTATATTTTTCTTCTAAAACTAAAAAGAAATAAAAACCAAAAAGAACACCTAGGTAATAAAATCTGACAAATTGACAATGGGAGAAACTTTATCATAAAAAAATCTAATAATGCCTGCTAGCAGTTTTTAATCACAGCTACTGAACTGTTGCATCCTGAAGAACACCGCTTGTTTTAATTATTTATTGGGAAGTGATGGTTTATTTGGAAGAAAATGCAATTACATCTTGACACTTTAATCACTATCAGTTTGTTTTGTTCCCTTGCCACTGCTAAGAGGAAGGTTACCTTCCTATGGAAATTGTGACATTTCTATAATTGGTTTTGTGAATCTTCCCAGAGACTGTAAAATATCCATATTATTAAATTTGTGCACAAAGTGGAGTTAAGATATTATTAAGATTGATGGCTAATAATGCTGAAATTCTCCACCCCAAGCTTTGATTAAGTTTTCCTTTCTCCTTTAAAGGGCTCCATTGTTGACCAGATAATAAATGCAGTATATCCTTCCACTTGCAGCACATATATTCTTCTTCCTTCTCTCTCTCTCTCTCTCTCTCTCCCCACATTCCAAGGATTCAAACAGAAGAAGACTAAACAACAATTCTTTGATCCAGTGGGGAATCACAGAGAGGTCTGCCATCAAAGAGCTGTTAGTATCTCATCAAGTACAGCTCAATGCTGAATACTTTATGGAAGGGAAGCTTTCATTGTCTAGAGCCTCCCATCACATTGCTACCATGGTGACAAAAGCCATATCAGCATGCCACAGAGAAATTAAGATAAAGTGTACTCTTTAATGAGTCCTCTGTGAGTGACCAAGCATTCTGGGAGACGGCATGGCTCAGGCCTTGACAACTTATTTTGCCTACAGAAGATCCATAATCCTGTACTCCCATTTAAAAAGATGTCAGGTACCAGGATCTCCACCAAGCTGCTACCAATTACAACGAACAACAGTAGTGTTAATCAGTATATACGGCTGACTCATATTTCCCCTAATGCACAATCATAGCTAGATTCTGCTTGGAAGTTATTATCAATATATCAAAATTTCAACTTGGCCAAATCTGAGGATACTTAAATCTGGAGATTAGAGCCATGAAAAGACAAGGCATATCTGTCTACAAAACTGGAAAATGCCGAAGTTTGCAGAAAAAATTGAAATTTAAAAAGAAAACAGTTTAACCCCCCCCCCAATAATTTTTAAAAGTACTTGTAGATTTAAGACACAGATGCCCTCAGTGACCATTGCTAGGCAATCACAACAGCTTTGTCAAAATTCCAGCCTTAGTTTCTGTCAGTAAAAGGTAGGGGGGCAGGGCCCTTTCCAATGCCATTTTGGCTTTTGAGGGAAGACTAGGCCCAAAAGCAACCACTAGGTGGCTTGGTATTACCTGACTTTCATGATACTCCCATGCCCAGCTGCTTGCTGCTGTTCAGTAGCAGCCACCCCATGAAAGCCACTGTGGCACAGAGGTTAGAGATTCAGACTAGGACTTTAAATACCCCTTCTGCTATGGAAATTCACTGGGCCACTTAAACATTATCAGCCTAACTTACCTCACACGCAGAGGCAGATTGGCCATTAAGAGCACCAGGATGCCTCCCAATGGACTGATGGCCTTCACCCCACCTGAGCCAAACAGCCCTATGACAGAAGGGTTGAGCCTGGCCTGTCCCAGCCCTGTACAAGGCAGGTGAGGCAGTGCCCAGACTGCCTGAGGTGAAGGAGATGCAGCATCTGGCTCAGCCTGCCCTTGCTCTTCATAAGACAAGGGAGGTGCTGGCACCTGACTTGTCCCACCTGAGCCTCATGTGAGGCAAGGGAAGCAGGAACACCTTGCTCATTCCTCTCAAAACCCACATGAGGCAAGGGAGGCAGTGACACCTACCTTAGCCCACCATAGTCCATGCAGGGCTAAGGAGGAGTACAAGACTTGGCTCACCTGATCCCCACCCAAGGCACTGGATGTGACATTTGGCCAGCCATAGTCCTGTGTGAGGTAAGGGAGGCAGTGCCCAGCCAGACTGAGACCTATACAAGACAAGAGAGGCAGCACCCGGCCAACTGGTGAGGCTGGCTGCCCCTTCCTCCCCTCCTTCCTTCCTGTGTGGGGCAGGACCAGAGCAGGCTGATGCAGAAGCTCTTTTGTAGGATTGTTCCCTCCTGGTCTACTCCTGCTCACAGCGTTGTTCTGAGGATAAAATTAAGGAGAAGAGAATGATGTATTCTCCTGGATCCTGACTGTGGAGAAAGGCAGGGTATAAATGAAGTAAATAAATGAATGTAGATAGGAGAAAGATAAAAGGTAAGATGATTGGTGAGTTGGAAGGAGAAAAGGAAGCAGAAAAGGGAGAAAGGCTATGGGGGCTTTAGGGAAGGGAAAGAGGAAATAACGGGGAAGGGGACATGAAAGGCCATTCACAAGTCCCTGCAGGTTCCCACTTGTCAATATAGCTAATCCTCGACATGGCCCCATCTATGGATACTTAAATTTGGAGACTGGAGCCATGGACAGACAAGACAGATCTTTCCAGAAACCTGAGAAAAGCTTCAAGTTTGGAGAAAAATCTAAAAACAAGTATTTTGAGGGGTCATTCCAGTCCCAGACCCCTTCTGTCACACTTAGGGGTCGTCATTCCTGTCAGGGGCCTGTCATTCCAGTCCCAGACCCTTTCTGTCACACTTAGGGGTCGTCATTCCAGTCAGGGGCCTGTCATTCCAGTCCCAGAGCCCATCTGAGACACCCAAGGGCCCTCATTCCAGGTAGGGGCCTGTCATTCCAGTCTCAGACCCCTTCTGAGACACCCAGGGGCCATCATTGCACTCAGGGGCCTGTCAATCCAGTCCCAGAACAGTCTATCTGGGCCCAGAGAGTTTCCTTCAAAATCCATTCCACGTTTTCTTTGCACCTTTTTTTTTGCTCTAATGTGTTTCAATGGAGTCCATGCAAGTCTATGGGCATTCCAGGTTCTCATTATTTCCAATGGGCATTCAAGCCTCTCCCATTATTTTCAATGGGCAATTCTGTCATTCGTTTTAGTACATCCCACAAGGGGCACATGGGCAAGCCAGCCGCCCCTTGTCCTGGGGAAAGGCAAAAGGCAGCGCGGGAGGCTGGGAGGCCGCCTGCGCCGTTCGCCTTTCCCCAGGACAAGGGGCGCATGGGCAAGCTGGCCGCCCCTTGTCTTGCGGGGCAGGTGAACGGCGTGGGCAGCCTCTGAGCCACTCGCACTGCTGCCAGCTCCGCAGCACACCGGGACAGCCGGCTTGCTACGTGGGCGGGAGCGACTCAGGAACGCGCGTGCGTGAACGCGCAACAGCCTGACTACGGTTGCTCTGGGCACTGGCCTCCCCAATTTCTGGTTTTGGATCCGATTTTGGACCGGAAACGAGACTTGATCGGTTAGAATCGGGTACCTGCGTTCGGCGGCGGCACAGATTCACAATCAGCTAAATCGGAATTATTTTTTGGATCGTGCCCATGTCTACTTTTAACCATAGGTCGTAACTATACAGATCTGCCTTTGTATCAAATGCTGAGAAATCAGTATGCATTCTGGATCTCAGCCATCTGAGTCACAAAAACACTGAAGCCTTAAAAAAGCCATCCAAGCTGTACTGTAGAAATATTTTACATGGATTACCTTCCACCATTATTAAAATGGTAATAATTTGAAGTGAAATATGTTCTTGGCCAAATTATTCTCTGCAGCTCATAAACACCTAGCTTTTTGCCCTTGGAGTTCATCAGGACTGTGGGAGACATTTATTGCCTTTGATTTGCTCTCCTTTGGCCAAAGCATTGCAAGGTTAATACAATTACTCAGCACCTTTGTTGCAGCCAAGTAATGTTAGCCACAAACAAAAAAAAACCCACTTTTTGTTTTTTTGTTTCTAAACAACTATTAACATGTTGCAAGGAAGTTGGGTTCAGAATCCCATTGGGGAATTCTGGTTATGAATACTGCTGCAGAGGCATTAGGGTTCTTATTGTCCACAGATTGTCTACACCTTAATGGTCTAAAAATACAGGGTTCTAAACACTCACAAAGCACAGAGACCAAAAGAATTTTGGTTTCTAAAATCTAAAATCATATCCCAGATGGAAGTTAGTCAAGGAACGTTATTGCCTGCTATGAGCAATAGCTATATAAGAACATCACAAAACATGTGATAAACATCTTTGATGTACATTTTGAATAACTGTTTTAGAAAAAAAGCATTATCAATAAATACATAAGCAAAGGAGATTGTTCTGATGGTATTGAAGGGGTAATAAACTGATATTGCAGGAAGTTAGTGGAAGAAATAATTAACTTTTAATGTCAGTCCAATATTTGTTTGTTATTTAATTGGTGAAAGCCTTTCTACCCTACTTTTCCACTATTGGAACACATTGACTTACAGTACTTAAAAGTACTATAAATGATATGAATAATTATAGCAAAAATAAAAGTTGAAAAGGAGCAGTAGAAGTCAAATGCACATATCCATAGCTGAAAAGAAAGTCAAAATGATACCAAAGAACTGAGAAAATAAACTTGTCTTCTCTTGATGACTGAATGATATCAGTGTCAGTGCCAGTAGAACATCCCTTGGAAGAGTGTTCCAGAGCAGTGTCATTGTCATGGAAAAGGCGATCTCCTGGGTCTTCCCTAATTGAAAAATAGGGTCTACCAGAGTAGAAAAAAAGATCTAAGATCATAGGTAGGTTGGTATGGACCAAGTAGTCTTTATACCAAGCCATAATACTGGTCCATCTAGCTGAGTCTGAAGCAAGCCCAACAGAAGCAAACTGAAGCACAGGAATGAATTCCCCCATCCCCATACACCAGAACCAAAAGGAAGCAAGGGAACCAACATCACATTAGAAAATCACATCCATTCCACTCAAACCAAACTGAAGAAAGCAGCACTGTTGAAACTTAGCCCAACAGAACCACTGTCATTCACAGATGCTGAGTTCAGCCAGTGGGGAAGCATCACAGAACAGAACCAAGCAGTACCCAACCACAAGCACAATGCAGTCCCTTGCTTCAGTATTCTTCTGTGGGATCAGTTGTAACAGTTTCCCTTGCTACAGTTTGGTTTGAGTGGAATAGATATGATTCTCTGATGTGGTGTTGGTCCTCTTCCTTCATTTTGGTTCTGGGGGGATTCCATTCCTGCGTTTCAGTTTGGTTCTATTGGGCTTTCTCTGGGGTGAGCTCAGTTTGTATTTGGGAGTGTGCCTTGGCCATGGCAGCCGTGCCCCAGTGTATTTCTGCAATGGGGGTAAGTTTTGACCTTTCCCCATAGGAAACAATGGAGTGTCTGGGGGCACCTTGTTCAGGGGCACGTAGGATTGAAGGGATTATTAGAGGACAGTCAGGAGTAGGTCCCCTAAATATTTGGTGGTGTTTTCAGGAAAAATGCCACCCCAGCCCCCTGGATAGCTCCCAGAGATTTTTCCCCACAGGGAATAATGGCGAGTGGGTGGGGGCACCATCTTTGAGAGTGCATAAAATTTGCCACCAGAATCCAATATTCATGAACCTTGGAGTATCTATAGATGACAGACAGGTGTAGTTCCTTCCAAATTTGGTGAAATTTGGTTGAAAAATGATTCCTCCGGCCCACTGAATATCTCCTAGAGTGATTTTCCCATAGAAAACAATGGCCGAATTTTTCAGAAATATCCAAACCAAATTAGAAAATCAATTAGGAATTCAGAGAATTCTGAATTTTTTCACAGATTTGGTAAAAAAAAATTGAATCTACCAATTTTGGGGGGAGATGCACACCTCTAGTAATGGATTCACTGCAACAAACAGCTGCTTGATGTATTGTCGAAGGCTTTCACGGCCGGAGAACAATGGTTGTTGTGGGTTTTCCAGGCTGTATTGCCGTGGTCTTGGTATTGTAGTTCCTGATGTTTCGCCAGCAGCTGTGGCTGGCATCTTCAGAGGTGTAGCACCAAAAGACAGAGATCTCTGTCTTTTGGTGCTACACCTCTGAAGATGCCAGCCACAGCTGCTGGCGAAACGTCAGGAACTAAAATGCCAAGACCACGGCAATACAGCCCGGAAAACCCACAACAACCATCAAACAGCTGCTTGCTGCTTGATGGTATGCTTCCCCAGCATGCCTGGTGGGTATCATGAAATAACAGGTGGCATACTCCCACCCAAATATGGCCCAGGCAGGCCCTGTCACCCAGGGTGAAGCCTGCAACTGCCAGCCCAAGCACATACCCTTCCACTTCCCCTGATCCCTTAAGCAGACCCTGAAAAGGGGGGAGCCCCCCAGTCAGCACAAGTCACTCCAGTGGATCCAGCCCATTGCCTCAAAACTGTCACAAGAGTGGGGCATGCTGCCTGACTCCCACCAACAATCCAATGGCTGTAGCTAAGTTGGGGCCCTGTCCCCCACCTAGGCAGTCTCTGCCCAGTGCCCAAAGGAAGGTGTAAAGAGCTGGGACCCACGGCCAATCTGACCCCATAGGGAAAAATTCCCCCCCCCCCAACAAAGGATGACTGGAATGCAAAACCCTGGGTAACTGGGCATGGACAACCCAGGCCACAAGTGCCCATAGGGGCTGCCCCCACACCAGTTTTCCCTTTAGTGGTTTACATTAATATAATGCAAAGCTATTTTCATTGTCTCCTAGTGCAATTCAATATTAAAAATATTTGAAGTATATTCACAGTTAAATATTTGAAAAAAAATTAGGTCAACAAACCCAAATATTCCTCTCTTTAATTACTAGGTTCTAGGTTGACATAATATACAGTTTGTTATAATCCTAAAAGTAATCTCTAATGGAGAAAATATGCATTTTGCGTTAACAAACTCAGATACTCTAAGTTTCACGATCATATTTTAGCTTTGAATTCTATTAGCAGGAACACAGAGAAAAAAATGCAAAGTCTCAAATTTATTACTTGTAACTTCTGCTGTTTTTCAGCTACTATGTAAATCTACACTGATCTTCATATGAGTAAATTACTGACCAAAATATTAAACTGTCAGTCAGTTCTTTCAAAGTCAAACACTAAAAATGTGACTGCTTGCACTGTGTTGGATGCAACCAGCTTTTCCACCAGTGAAAAAGAGAAGAGAGAGTGCCTTTTGACCACTAAAAAGACTATGCTAAGAATCATGGAATCTGTGTGGGGAAAAGTTATGTGGGACAAGAACTGAAATAAGGAGGGGAATTGGACAAGCTCAAACAAAAAAAGTCAGCAGGATCAAACTTACTATCTAGAACTGCTTACACATAATGGAGATGGCCACAAACCAAGTCCCAAACAGTCAAATCAGGATTCCTGTTTTACTCTGGGAAGATGGCACACCCGGCTGCATGTAAAACATGCTTAGGCTGGGTGCCACTTTTTGCCTCACTGCACGGATGGAGAGACAGCCTTACATCCCTGGGAATCCAGGCTTTGGGAGGTGGGGCCTGGCCTTATAAAGGGCGGCTCCACCTCTGTAGGGCTCAGTCAGCTTTGAAAGCTCGGCCTGAGCAGAGCATATATCAAGCTCTCTCAGCCAAGCTCCTCTGAGGCTAGTTTTACTGAAGGCCCTCAGGGCTAGGTGGCTATAGCTACCTTGGGGAAAGCTGTGATATTCCCCTGCTTGATATCTTCAAACAACAGGAGGAGAGCCAGGGCCCAGCGCCAGGCTCAGTGGTTTGGCAGAGATTTATTATTGTTGTTGTTGTTGTTATCCTCTTCCTATTTACATTTGGGGACTGTTGGCTATCAGTCAGGAGGGCTAAAGCAGGGTTATATCCAGTCCTTGCAGGCCTAATTAGGCTCTTCTTCCCCTCCCCCTTATTTTGTTGGGAGGGTGTACTTTCAGCAGAAACAGCAATAGGCTTTGCTGTAGGCCACAGGGCTGAATTGCAGCCTTCAGAGGGGTGGATTACATTACTGCTGCTGGCTTAGCAGGGTAGATGCTTATAAGCCTCCTCTCTGTCTAGGCTTTTTCCTCCTCCTCCCCCCCTCCTGTTTATACTTACTTGGGAGGGAGTATTTCTAGCAGCATAGCTCGGCTTAAGGCCTTCAGGCATGAGGGGGTGCATTTTGTGAAAAGGCTTGGCAGTTGGGTGCAGCCATTTCAAGTGTGGCATCAGTGGCCTGCTTTGCCTCCTGGCAGTGCAGCCTTATTGAGAAGGCATCTACAATATGCACAGCTCCAGCAGCGGCCATTTTGAGTGTGGGTTTTATATGGTCTGATTTGCCTCCTGCTTACTGGCAGTGGAGGCCATTTTGGTGAGGCTTTTACAGCTTCTGCTGTGCTGGGGTGGCCATTTTGAGTGTGTCATCCTGTGGCCTGCTTAGCCTAGCACTGGCAGCCATTTTATAGAGGCCTCTGCAGTTTACACAGTGTTTGGGCTGCCGTTTGGGGGGTATGTATTACTGCAGTACATTGCATTACTGTACATTTCCATCATGCCACTATAAATTTTTCTTTTTTTAAAAAAAAAGGCTAGCAGCTCTGCTAAGGGCAAACAGCCACTGAATACGTATCCTGCAAAGCAGCCCTACCTGCACAGTTAACCTTTGAGGATGATGAAGTGGCCATAGGGAGTAAGGAAATACTGGGCTATCAGTGTCCATCAGTCAGGAGGGCTGAAACATGGTTAGGCTCAGTCCCTGCAAGCCTCCAGCCTATCTAGGCTCCCCCGCAAAACGTTTTCACTCTATTTGGAGAAAGTACTTACAGTTACAGCAGTGAAGGCCTGGCTGAGGCCAGGGTGGGGGTGGGAGTGGGGCTTGCAGTCATCTGAAGGGCAGATTGCTTTACATATTATTGCTATTGGCTTAGCAAGGATTTATAGGCTCAGGGTGGTAGCTTGTAAACCCCTTCCCCTGCTCAATTTTGCAGCCTTAGCACAGTTGACGGCTGGTAGCAGAGCTGGCCTAGGCTGCTGTAACCGAGTCATGTGAGGGTGACAGTGAACCTGACTGGCAGATAGGTAAGTCCACTGGCTTCTAGGTCATGACTGTGGGGGCTCATGGGGTCAGGCAACAGTCTCTGGGCTCCCATGTTTAGACTCCTGGGTTGTATCATCTTGGGTCTTGCCTTTGAGTTTTATAGTCTGGCCTCTGAGTTATTTCTTGATTCAGTTATAAAGGGACAGTCATAAAGGGAGCAGCAGTTTGGGAGTTAACTCTCCTGTTCAGGAAGCAGAGGAGAGGGATGAGGTGGACCTGAGGAGGGAGACACTGAATTAGATTTAAGGTGGTTTACTGTACATGGACCAGGCAGCTGCCAGCCGGCCTCCTTTATGGGAGCTTCAGCAGCTGGCTGGGCTTTGAGCCTTGTCTCCAGCGTGTTGACACCTAGAGGTGGAGTTTCCTTGGAGTTTCTGCTGCCTTGGGGCTTAATAGCTGTGGGTTTAGTTCAGGGGCGCTGGTGGGCTGAGCAGTGGCCCATTGACCAGTCAGAATGGGGGTCTTACTATACACCGTATATGCTTGGAATTTTCCAATCCTCCTGGCAGTTGGTGTGGGGGAGGGAACTAGATAACCCCTCAGCACACTTCACGTGGACAGTTAGGCCGTGGTGCCCATACCTAACCCTTTCATCCAAATCATATAGGATTTTGAGATGGGTTCCGGAGACTGGTCCTGGCATTTATGTTTCAAGGCAACACCCAGTCTCACCTGCAGATGCAACAGGGCAGCTTGTCCCTCAGATTTCTTCTGAGTTATGCCTTCAAGGATGGCTGTGGTTGTTTGGCAACCAGATGATATAGCCCCCAGCACGCGGTGCGCCTATGACTAAGTAGATGGCAGTCTCTAGGCTGGGGCATAGGTTGGTCTGTAGGAGTTATGGCTAGTGGATTTATCCCACAGTTATGGGTGTGTGTGAAATTAAGGGGCTCGCCTTGTATCCAGTAGCAGCCATCAGGCAGCTTATGCGCCTTTAGGTTCACCAGTAAACCTCCCAGTTTGATGTTGGCCTGGGCATTTTCTGGGGCCGCATGATGTTAATGGTTGGTGTGAATGTTAGATTCTTGAGCATTTGCACAGTGATGACCCAAGCCCTTAAGGAAGGGTCTGGTTGACACTGCACTTAGCCACAAGGAACATGATGGCCAGCTGTTATTTCTGTTTGATGGGACATGGGGATCTTTACCTCACTCCTGGTCATTCACCTGGGGGAAATGAGTTGCTATTCCCAAGGGCTCAGCCCTTCCATTACAGGCCCCATAGACGTGCATGTATAGGCAAGGTGGCCCAGTGTGCTTGAGGGGAGGAGCTGTCCTCTGCCTCACATACTGTCATTCACATGGGCAGTAATGACCTGGGCTGTGGGGCATGGCCCTTGCATGCAAAGGCAGGGTGGCCTCGTGAGCTGGAGGGTGGAGCGGCCTCCATTTCACATTCAGTTTTTTCACCTGGGTGGTATGACCTTGGTTCATGGGGTGTGGACCTTTCCTTACACGCTCACACAGACCTGCAGCCTGGGTTTAGGCTCTGTTTGAAAAAAGGTGTGTCTATCAGGATATGAGTCTGCACTATTTCATGTAGCGTCACTGACGGCCTTCAGCGGAGCTCTTAGAGGAGTGAGCTGGTGGCCCAATCCCTCACAGATCTGTCTGGGTGTGCACTGATGGCACAGGACCTGAAGTTTGAGATTGATTCAGTGACCTTTCATATTAGGTGGTCCAAGATGGATCAGTGACAGTGGGGGCACAATTGTTCAGGTGGGCCCTTGTGATGAGTCCAAGCGGTGCAACTGCAATGGGCTATCCGGGACCAAAGAGTAGGTTGGTAATAGTAGGCAGTGTACTGGGCATACGTGCACCCCTGCTGATGCTTTAAAGAGTTGTGTCTAATTGTTTTTTTTTCTTCTTAGGTGCTGTGGTTCACTGCAGGAGGTGTTGATGCTGGTCATTCGCCGTGTGGTGTTGACCTTGTCTCGCAGGGCATGGCCCTTTCCTTACAGGCTCACATAGGCTTGCAGTGCCCAGGCAAGTAGTAGCCCGATGGTTGAGGGGAGGCGTGGTCCTCCAGCTCACATGTTGGTCATTCGCCGCATGGTGTTGACCTTGTCTCACAGGGCATGGCCCTTTCCTTACAGGCTCACACAGTCTTGCAGCGCCTAGGCAAGTAGTGGCCTGATGGTTGAGGGGAGGTGCAGTACTCCACCTCACATGCTGGTCATTCGCCGCGTGGTGTTGACCTTGTCTCACAGGGCATGGCCCTTTCCTTACAGGCTCACACAGGCTTGCAGCACCCAGGCAAGTAGTGGCCTGATGGCTTGAGGGGAGGTGCGCCTCCGCCTTATGTTCTGGTTATTACCTGGATGGTAGTGACCCTGGTCTACTGTGCTTCCCCGTCATGGTGGCGGGAAGGGTCATTCACCTGGGTGGTGATGACCTTGGTCTGCAATGCTTCCGCATCAGTGTGGCAGGAAGATTGAGACCCACTAGGTTGGAGCTAGGCATATTGCCAATAGAGCCCAAGAGAAAGCTGTCGGGAGGGACTCAACATCTATTTGCCGCGCCCCTGAATAAAGGCTGAATTTGCCAACCTCTACAGAGGTTATCAGAGGGCTTGGCATAAGGCCAAAATGGCACTTTAAAAGGCTTTGGGAGCAGGAGGGGTATTTATTTGCCCTTTCCTGTAATTAGGGCCGAAGTTGCCAACCTCTACAGAGGTGTCAGTGTTCACCTGTTGGTGAAGGGCAACACAATATTCTGTGGTAACTGACGGCAAGGGTGATGGTTGGCACTAGGCTAACTGTGGGGTGCAAGGGCCTAAGCAGAGGCTTGGCCCTAGCTGTGGCAGGTTAGATTTGGGTAGACAGAGTGGGCTGGTGAGCACCCGGTGGCACCTCCCCATTGGTGGGGAATAGGGGTCTGTCAGGGATTGGCTGGCAGGCTGTATGGCTGCCAGCTGAGAGGGCAGACTGCCTGTGGGACCCCCTGTACAAGTCCTTCCCTTGGGCTTCACGGCTGGGGTGTATGGAGGTTTAAGGGGGGAACCATTCACCTGGCTGGCAGGGTTACAGCCATTCACATGGATGGCTCGCACCTGGGGCAGGGGGTGCTTGCCCAAGCAGGTCGAGGAGTTGGTCCAATTGACCCCTTGTCTCAACCTGTACCGCTAGTTATACGCTTGCCGTTATTAAGTTTAATGTTGATCAATAAATGGCCCAAATTTATACCCAAGCCTTGTGTCTGTCTCTTCATTCCAAATGGGGGGGGGGCAATACATATAATGCCATCCTAAGCAGAGTTACAGGTTTCTAAGCCCATTGTTTTCAGTTTCGTGGAAAAGTGGATGGATGGAAGTGAGAGTATTAGCCTTTCTCCTTTTCATCCCCCCATCCAATAAGCCTTGGTCTTATCTACTGATCTACATAAAATGAGATATGAATGAGATGGTAAGGTAGGTGGTAGAATAAATAAAAAATGTCCTGCAAGTTTTTTTAAAAAGCCTGGAAGGAGTCTGCCTTCTTCATATGCTAGTCATTTTACTTTCACTGAGTCATTTTACCTGAGGAAAGCATTTAAAAATAGATAAAGTGATACTCAACTCTACCACTTCAGGAGTATGGTATTTCATTTGGCTACATGTGAGGACTAAGCTGAAGGCCCAATTCTTATGCTAACAGCAGCGTGAGAACCACAGCAATAGTTACTTTCTGTGCAAAGTCACGCTGCTTGCTCATTCCACAGTTGCCAGGGCTTCTTACTTTACCAGGCAGTGTAGGAAGCAGAGGTGCTAATGTAGTACTCATGCTGCCTGAGCAGCCCATGATATATAGAAAGGGGTGGTAGGATAGGTGGCAGAATTCCAGGCTATGCTATGTCAGACTTGTAATATAATAAAGTGTGGTATAAGAAAAAAATTGGATAAATGTATGTGTGTGTGAAATACATCCTGCTTTTCTCATACAGTAGTAGTAGTAATAATAATATTTATACACTGCCTTCTGGGCCCAGAGGACATTGAACATGACTTAGAACACAAGCAAAATCTAAAAATATAACATAATCAAGGTTGAAACATTTTAAAAATACAAAATGCTAACTACCTCAGATAATCCTACCCAATCCAACGTTGGATAATTTGGACAACTTTAGGGTTGGCAATAGCCAAGTGCACTCTTCTATTTTATGCATTAACTTATTGTGGTGGCCTAAAGTCTTGCAGTGACTGGAATCCTTATGATGATTACCCTCTACCCAATGGACTTTTAAAATTATACTAAGTTGGGAAGGTACTGTAAAGAGATACAAGCAGTTGTTGAGTGTATGTTACTTATCAGCTTTTGCCCCAAACTCTATTGTTAAAGCATATTTTTAGGTGAATGCAAGAATGTTGGCAATGATGTGATGATGTCACTTGCAGGTTGCACCAGAAGTGATGTCACCAGCAACACTGAGACATCACTGGCAAGGCCCCCCTCCACACTGAGTCTCCTGCTAGTTTCTGGCCTCAGGCTGGCAACATTAACTGGTGCTCAATACTGCAGACATTCAGATTTTACTAGAGGGTTTTTAAAAATTCCATTAGTTTGCATTCCCCCTGTGATAGAGCTGTACCCTCATTCTATCTAAGGGTTAACGTGAATACTAACTGGCCTGTTCAGGCTAACAAGAAGCACCTGGCTTCCTAGCTGAAGAACTCTTGTTCCTTATTAGCCTTCTCTCTCTCAAGGTTGTACATCCCTGAGAATCATTTATGTCTGAACGATTTAGGAGTTGGGAGGGAGGAAAGAAGGAACAGCAATGAGTATCTTCTAGAAAATTCCTAAAAGGAGATTTCATTGGTTGGAAACAAACATTTGATTGTGTAGACCCAATTCCATAACGGAGATGCCAAACTCACAGCAAGGCTTCAGCAGGCTCTCCTCCAGCCACCCTCCAGGTTTGGCCAAGATTGCATTTCGGAAGTCTGAGTTACAGACCCCCAAAACTGCCGCCCCCAGGAAACTTCCAGTAGATACAATGAGTCGCAAATGCCAATTGACTTGCATTGGTTTGCAGCACCAGAAAGTTACAATGAAGCAAAATCAAACAGAAAAAGGTGGAGGAAGAGCCCCCTCACTCACCACATAGACACCTTCCCAACTGTTACCTAGGAAATTAATTCTTGTTCCTTTCTCACATAGAGAAGAACGGGAGCTCTCTGGTTGGCAGGCAGAGCTACCTATCAAGATTTTGAGGGCTAAGATTGGTGTTCCCATGGCTGCAGAATGTCCACCCCTCCATTGCCTAGGAAATTAATTCTTGCTCCTTGCTCACATAGAGAAGAATGGGAGCTCTCTGGTTGGCAGGCAGAGCTGCCTATCAAGGTTTTGAAGGCTAAGATTGGTGGTCCCATGGCTGCAGAATATCCACCCCTCCATTGCCTAGGGAATTAATTCTTGCTCCTTGCTCGCATAGAGCAGAATGGAAGCTCTCTGGTTGGCAGGCAGAGGGCTAAGATTGGTGTTCCTATGGCTGTAGAATGTCCACCCCTCCATTGCCTAGGGAATTAATTCTTGCTCCTTGCTCGCATAGAGCAGAATGGAAGCTCTCTGGCAGAGCGGCCTATCAAGTTTTTAAGGGCTGCAGAAGGTCTGTGGACGTCCCCTCCATTGCCTAGGGAACTGATAGATCAGAGCCAGGATGTCTGGACTCACAGACCACAGACCGACGGACCAGCCCAAACAGACCAAAGTTCATGAAAAAGATGAGTCATACGAACCGTGTGTTCGTGAACCACAAACCAGGCCAGACCGTGTCAAATTTAGGTCTGTTTTCTGGACCATGCCCACCTCTATTTTGGATAGTGTTGCATTTTTAATTCATTAAGTTTGGCTAGATAGGCTTCTTTTTCTTTTCTTAGGTTACTCTGCAAAAATAGACTATGCCCACTCCCCAACAAACCAATCACATGCAACATGAGTTTGCCCTAATTAAAAAATGTTTCTATTTCTCCACAATGCAACTCATGGGGCAGGCAGGTGCCTAAAAGAACAACTTTTGCTCACAGTTATACTTTTACTCACAGTTACTTTTTTAGAAAGTAGTTCCATTTTCATGCCTTTTTCCTTTATGCAGAAAGGATAGCTGGGTGCACCTTATTCAAGGAGGTATTAAATCAGACTCCTTTGTCCAATTCACCTGAAACTTGGAAAGTCTTTAGAGGGTAGGCCAGATTCCTGGATATGTTAATACCATTTGGTGAAAAAAATGTCCACTCAGGAAACTCTGCCATGTTCCCCACATAGAAAACAATAGGCCAACATCCAATCCAATTTTAATGAAAACAGAAACGATTCTTCACGATACAACAATAACGTTTCTGAGAATTCTTAAAACCAACACACCTTCCGTTTCTGAAATTACAATACAAAAACAAAATGATATTTTCAGTATATGCCCCTAAAATAATATATAATAGCAGTACAAGTATAATAGTACTATTACTACTAATAATATTAGCCATTATATACAGTAATTTTTAGTATATTACAGGAACAATAACAATAAAGGTCACATTTGGCCTTACAGATTTGCGTGAAGCTCAGCAGGATACTACAAGCCTTGCATACAAAAAGTCCCAGGTTCAATTGCTCCAATGACAGATTGTGATTAGTGCTGGGAAACACCATTCTCTGACTGCAACCCTGGAGAGCCAGGGATAGAGTAGAACATCCTGCACCAATGATCTGACATACTTTAAGATAAACTCATATGTTCAACAATAAGAATTTCCTTTCAGCACAATAAATGTTAAACATCAAAAACATTACAAGCCTGTACTTTAAATTTACTTTCATATCAATGCATCTATTTTTGTAACATCTGGGGCAACCTGAGGGCAGATTATTAAAACATGGTGGCTCATTTTGCAGTATGAATTCTAAGGGGAGAAATCTTCCCACTTTGTTATTGGTAGTTGAAAGAGAAGTTAGTCATTCAGAAAAGGTCTTTCCAGGACACTATTATGTAGTCTCTTGCTTTCCCAGATACTGTTCTCATTTACAGCCCCATCTTGCTAGCAGTTGCATCCACAAAACATCCTGGAATCACACTGTTGAAAGCAACCAAAGGTCACCCAGACCGTATCCCCCACAGTGCTCAAAGGTTAGACCATCTTCCATCACCACCTTGCTCAACAAATGCATTTCAGCATGCCACAAGCAGAGAGAAGGAGCATCTTAGAAAGGTGAAGAGCAAATAGCTTTAAATTACTCAAACAAGAGAAGCAACCCACATATACTAGCAGGTATAAAAGAAAAAAAAGAAGGAACTTATGCACATGGAAGTAGCAACAGGTTCACAGTACATATGAAATACAAGGGTTGTGTTCACAACAAGTGCTCCAAAAATCCTCTTTCCAGGTCACTAATGGTGACCTCCACTCTTCTGATTTCATTGTGGGTTACAGATAACATAGCTAAAAGATGGGTCTGTCTCCTTCCAGGATAGCTTTTCAGAAGGCAGAAATGGTACCTTCTGAAAAAGCCCTATCCCTGATAAAACAAGATGCAGCCCAGAAGATGGAGAAGGGGAAGAGCTGATTCTTGCCTTTTCCAAAGCCCTGTGGGAGGTCAAACAAGGGCCTTCCCCTGGCCCCATATCTTCGTCATGTGTCAAAGGACTCATGGGAAGGGCAGTGGTTTTGTTCCATACATATATAGAAGTAAGAGAGTACTGCTTCTGCCTTGTATAAAGCAAATGTGAAGAGAGACACATCTTCCATCACCAAGACCTCTGATATTCTCAAAGGTCTCAGGGACCAGTGGGTACAAATAATGGCTGGCTAATAAACTAAGGCAAAATTCTTGGATCCCTGGTGAGGAAACAGTTTTTGTACCTAACCCTGTTTAGGAAAGAGATTGCTTATTTCATAATAAATCAATTCAATTATCTATCCAAATAAGACTGATAACTGCTTCAACCTTACTGGGCAAGACTGAGAGGCCAAAATACTGATGGAAATGGTCCTCTCCCCTGTCTCATCCCCTGATGGAAGAAGAGCTCAACAGGGCAAGGCTCTGTAGTGACCACCAGGGCAACTTGATGCCACAAAACTTTGCTAGGCCCTGAAACAGCCATTGAGTGACTCACGTCTGCACAACTTGTGCAACTTGACAGAAGCCACCATGCAACGTGGTGGTCACTGCATACACTTGGCCAGGCTGGGTGGTGGCGACTACATAAACTCAGCTGCACAAATATCTATCATACAACTTGTCCAAATCCAGCAGCAGCCAACAAGCAACTCACTGCCATGCAACTTACCCAGGCCCAGCGGCAACCAGTACACAATTCACCTGGTTGACTCACTAGCATGCAACTTTTGTAATTTTTCTGGGCCTAGTAGTAGCTTCCTGTGACACACTACCAAGCAATTAACCTGAGCCTGGCAGCACCCACCATATGATTAACCCAGGTGACTTTTTATTGCACTACCTGGCCACGTCTGGTGGCAACTGTCACACAACCCACCTGGGGGACACACCAGCCCACAACTTGTATGAGTTGACCAGACCTGGAGGGGGCCACTACACAACTCACCCAAACTTCTGCCTACCACATGACTTTCACAACATGGACAGATTTTTCCAGGGTAGGGATGGCTAGGGAAGGGAAAGAAGGAAAGTTGGCAGATAGGGTTGCCAGGTTCCTGGGGGGCCCAACTGGGGGGATGTGAGGGTTGTAGGGGGAATCATGGGGGCACTTACATCACACACATGCAAAACACACAAGTGCCCCAGAACACTCCATGATGCACCAAGAATAACGCTATTTCTGGCACAATACAGGTGCACGCAGGGGCACACTGGAGCATGTAGGCACATACTTCCCCACCACCACCACATTTCCACACTTTTCTTCCCCCCTTCCCAATCATCCAGGTAAGAGGTGGGGGGAGGGAAGCTAAGGGTGGGTATCCCCCTCCCCTACCTGGGGACTGACAAGCCTAGGGGCAGATAAAGGAAGATGGGAGTGAAAAGGAGAGAAGGAAGCAAGGAAAGGAGAGCAGAAGCAAAAATAAAGTGAGCAGGATACAGGGGCAATGGTTGCTCTTGCAAGTCTTGCAGGTTTCCTGCTTGTATAATTATAGTAAGTTACCCACACTGAAAAATAAATAATATTTTGTAATTTTCTGAAATTTTGAGATCTGGCTGTTATTGTAGTAGCTTGCTGTCTAGCGTAAAGTTCAAGCAGGGCAGAAGGAGGGAAGATAAAGAGAATGTTACTCAGCAGATAATTAATTGACAGGAATGTTTACCAGTCAATAGAGTTACACACTGCTCTTACCAAGGAAGAGAGTTTGTAATTCCAAACTGATGTTTAAACCAATCACCTTGATGTCTGGCTTGTCTTAGGAACTTTTTTCTGATTCTATATAAGAAAAGGGATTCCTGTTTGCTTAATATTGTCGTCTCTAATTCTGCACCTACTGGGCACTGGAGCAACTGTTTTGCTTGGCATACAGGCAGGAAGCGCTGCAAACTGGTGGAGAATGTGAAGTCAAATGCTATAAAGTATCTTCTATCCCCCTTAATGTGTGAAAAGTGCAATTGGTAACACAAGAGACAGACTGAAAACCAAACAAGAGGAGACAAGATAGTTGAATTACAAGATTCTGGGATCTCTTGATATCCTTAAAAGTGGACACAGGCAAGGGGATATTTTGATGGAAATGCTCACCCTTCCTTCCTGCACTATTTCCCTAGTAAATCTCCCAACTCAGTTACTATTAGACCCAGTAGAGTAAAATATGCAGTTGATAATTAAGGGCCACATTATATGTGACATGAGATCCTTGTGTATTTATACAAGTTCATCTTACCTCAATACATAAAGCAGTATTTTTACCAGCCCAGCTCATTTCTACTGTAGAACCTACATAAGTTGAAACAATAGCAGAAATGAAAGCTGGGCTGATACAAATATTATTTTGTGAATTGAAGCAATATGTGGGGGGCCACTTAATGAGAGCTAAACCACATGAGACAAATTACACGAGGACTCTTAGGTGAAGGGAGACACAATGTTAGCTGGGAAGTGTACTTTGAATTTCATCTCTCTCTACAGAGCTGGCAAAGATCTCTCCTCAGAGGGTTTGTTAATTTCCACTTTATCTCCCTGAAGACTGTCAATTATTAATGAGCATCCTCATGTAATTCATCTTTTGTGATTTAGCTCTGAGTTATTGGTACAGATGAGAATTAAACCACCACTATGCTACAGTAGCTGCCAACACTGTTATAGGGACTGCACTGATTTTAAGCTCTTATTATGACATCTAGTAGTTTCAAGTTTATTTCATTATATTGATTCATAAGAAATCATAGCAGTTATAAATTGTAAAGGTTTTATTAAACATAAGTTTCTCATTTGTCTGCCCCAGTCTGTTCCATTTGTATACAAATCTCTACAGGAATCAATCTATATACGAGGAAAAACATGCTGTGTGAATGTTCATCTAATAGAAATATCCAGCACAATGCTGCATTAGAGTTTTCTCTCTCACCATATACCATCTCCATTGATGAATTTCACCTAGCAAAGCTGTTATCTGTGCAAGATTGGTTTCATTGACAAATTAATTAAAATAAAGAGTACGACTGAACTTCAATGGCCCTTAGTGTTATAGTATTTTAATAAGGATAAATACAGACAATATTATCTTATTAATTTTAGCAACATAATTTATGTTACACTAGCATGCTCAGAATTCCATTGCTGTGCTGGGTTGGTTCTTCTAATGCGAGAACTCCAGAAAATGGAAATGACTTGAAACAATTCTGTTTTTATCTCATAAAATACATTAATAAAGATAATAAGTCTTTGAGCCATCCTATTTTCAATTATTAAAGAATATAATTTTTATGAGGAGGTTCCCTGAAGAAGCTATTTAAAAATAAAATGGCAAGTTCCATTGCCTACTTCATCTATATTATTCACAAAGCAAATTATAATTTCTAAGTTGTATCTACATTCAATCTCATTAAATGTGGAATGAGGTAGCAAGGTGAGAAGGTATGTGGATGGCAATATGCCTTGAATCAAACACAAGAAGAAACCTATTCTATATCAGACATACCAATCTGATGTCAGCATATGAGGCCATCTATATATTACACCAGATTCTCATGGTTCACTTTGTTAGATACATTTTGCAATGAAGACTGAAGCCTCTAAAACTGCTCATTCTTAAATCTTGTTTATTATACAGAAATATGGCTTCTTTCATATCAATTCACTTGATCTATCACAAAGTCTTTCATATCATATTTAGACACCTAAACCCCTAGGGTTAGAGAGCCAGTTTGGTGTAGTAGTTAAGAAGAGTACGGGACTCTAATCTGGAGAATCAGGTTTGATTCCCCACTCCTCTGCTTGAAGCCAGCTGGGTAACCTTGGGTCAATCACAGCTTCTAGGAGCTCTCTCAGCCCCACCCACCGCACAGGGTGTTTTTTGTTGTGGGGATAATCATGACATACTTTGTAAACTGCTCTGAGTTTACAAAGCGGTAAACTTTGTTAAGTCATCCTGAAGGGCAGTATATAAATCAAAATGTTGTTATTAGGGTTGGGGAGTAGGGACATGGGAGGGTGAGTGACACTGGCAATGTCAGCAACATGATTATGACAGCAATCCTAAGCAGGCCTACTCAGAAGTAAGTACAATTTATTCTTTGGTGCTTACTCCCAGGAAAATGCTCTTAGGATTGCAGCCTATGTCACTTCTGGGTACAACCAAGAAGTGGCAATGGAAGCTCTAGAAATCACTGCAACTCTACGGTAAAACTCAGTGGTGATTTTTAAAGCGATTATTGTCACTTCCAGGTTGTACCCAGAAGTGACATTCCAGCAACCTTTCCCCCCCTTACTTTTCTCTCACAACAATGTATCAAATTCCCAGGAGTTTACCTGCCCTAAGTGAGCAAATGGTAAATCTACTCATGACATCTGCCAATTGATAGCCACATTCAGGACAAACTCAATTATGCTGTACACCATTTTCAGGCTCTGGTCTAATCCTGTTCAAAATTATATCTACCCACTACATTCCATGGCCAATTCAAGTAGTTATATCTATCATTTAATTATTTGCAACTTTCATGAATAGCCTGGTTTAAAACACTGATCCCCAAAGTGGTGCCCATGTTCCCTTGTGCCCATCAACTATTTTTAGAAAATGGGTGGGGCTAGGTAGGGCTCCTGCCCTTCAGGGCTTCTGATTTGCCACTAGAAATCTGATTGGCTTTGCAGATTAAAATACCATTGTTTTGACTACAGCTTCTACCACAGTGTTGGTTTTATTCTCACTCACACACCTCTGCCCCAGTGAAAATCACTCCTCTTGTCCGCTGCACTTGGGCTTTCCATGTGTACTTGTGACTACGCTTCCTGTGGTGGCCATTTTGTGGTTTCACCCACCACCCTGTGTTGGAATGCCAACCAGTTGCAGATCATAAGTCATGATCTTTTTGGCATACACTTAACACCCATCACTATAAGTAATACTAACACTGGGAATTCTATTTCACAACTGTCCTAAGGGCTCCATTTCCAAATTCTGTTCATTGAATCCAAAGAAACCAATTTCAGATGAAGGATTTTGGCCTTTGGATGGGTCTAATATCAAATATAGTCCTTTTTGTTTATTTTTATTTTCATATGTTGATTCTGTGGGCCTTTTCATTTTACTCATTTCATTGCTGGTGTTTGAATTTTTTTACACCATTTTAAAGCAATTTACACATTATACACCATTTATAAACAACTTATATACCATTTATATGCACCATTCAATACATTTAACAGGAAAATTCAGTGTGAGAAAATGAAAGATGATAAAAATAAAGGCTTGTAGATTAGATCATACAAGGAAGCTTTTGAAGTGTGTATATACACAGGTGTGTTCTTGGTAAAATATTTTTATCAAATAAGAGAGACACCTTTCAAGTAATATTTTTATTAAACTACCATATAGTGGAAAGAAAAAGAGAGAGAGAGAGAGAGATTAGACAAACATCATAGCAATATGGCCCTCACCTGGCTGGCAGCCAAAGGCTTGAGGCCGGGGACCGCATTTGCTGCCGTGGAGGATGAGTGGCAGCATTCTCCCGGCCTTGATGGGTCGTGTGGTGGAGGTGGGGCTAGGTGCCTTAAGAGGCTGCCCACCCCCCTGTAACGGCACTTGCTGCCTCGTGCTCAGACGGAGTGGAGCATTTCACTTGCTCCTGAGCACTTTAGGGCCGAGGAACAGCTGAGAGGTGGCAAGCATTGGGTAGTGTTCGTGGGTCAGCTGGTTCAACCACAGCTGTTGTGCTGGGACTTTGCAAATCAGGGAACATGCACAAGGAAACCATGCAGGTACAAGCATGAATGCCCAACATGTGGGGGCTCCCACTCCTTTACCTTCTGCCCTAGGTGCTATAGAGGAGGTTGGGGCAAGCAGGGGGGTGGGGCCAGTGGTAACTCCCAGCAGCAAGCTGGTAAAGGGTCCCAGCCCAATAAAACTAAGGGAACTTAAGTACCTCTTGGATGGTTATCCTAAGAGTGAAGACGCTTTGTTCTTGTTCAATGGGTTTAAGTTTGGGTTCAAGATTCCTTTCCAAGGACCTAAGACTCCTTTCATGGCAGCCAATCTTCGATCTGTGTATACAAAAAAACAAGCCCAATACCCGGTTCAAACCAGAAAAGCACAAAGTGGAAAACCACCTGCATATTCACAAAAATAGTCTCAACATTTATGCAGTTATAGAAGTGTTATATACAAATTTGTCCAATGTGCAAACAGTGCAAATATGTTAACTTATTAAGTGCAAAATACATTTATCATTTCCCAGTAGTCCAATTGCCGCAGGGAACTGCATGCCCCGTTCCGTTTCTTCTATGAACAAGGCAAGATCTCCATGGGTGAAGAAGAATGGTAAATATTAGTCAAAACAAAATCCATCTGCTTTTGTCTTTTTATCCTTGCAGGTGCCTCACACAATGTTCATAAAGATGTTATACAAGGAGTCCAACCACATGCAGCCCTAACTGCAGCCGGCTAAGTGGCAGATTTCATCAATACAACTTCCTCAGGGGCTGGTGGATCACTACACAAACACAATGAAGAGCATATACACACTAATTCATGCACTTGCCCATAAAGATTTTAATTCCACAAGCATCTTGTTTTTCATTATTTACTAAATGACCCCACCCTGGGTTGCTTACCCTGAAAGCTGACTCATTCCAGAAAACCCAAAGAGTGACGCAGAATCCCAGGTCCGCGTGTCTCTCCAGGTGTTAATAATCTGTATATATAGGCTTCTGCCTCTTAACACTTAAGAAAACCATGTTGATTTAAAGGTGCAGTAACATCAGAAAGGTTTTCTTCTTCTAACCCAGAAAACACTGGAAAGAAATATCACTGTTTAACCCCTGAGGTTTTAAGGTGTTTAACATGAAAATCCATTCTGTTTCACGTCTCGATAACTCTCTGTTGGTACTACGAGAAGGGATTGACTGTGCCACAAATAATACAGCTACCTTAATTTCTGTGGTATGATGTGTCTCTAAAAAATGTTCTGTTAAAGGTGCTTCCAGCACCTTGTTTCTAATCCTGGAAATGTGTTCCAGGACCCTCACCTTTAAAGGTCTGATGGTGTTGCCCACGTAAAGTTTGTTACAGGGGCAGATAAGGAGATATACTACTGCAGGGTTTGACAGGTGGCAAAGTGTTTAATATGTATCTTCTTATTGGAGGTTGGTATCTCCAGCACATTGCCCTCTAAGATCAATGGGCAAATTGCACAATGACCACATCTATAATTGCCCTTAGGCAGATTGGACTCCACAGCCCTTCTAGTTATATCTGAATGTGACACCATTTCCTTGAGATTTCTGGTGCATCTATAACTGACACAGGGTGGAATCTCACATCCTTCTATGTCTGATACAAGACTCCAGTGCCTCCGGATTATATTATGCAGAGATTTAGACACAGGTGTAAAATCCACTGACCAATAAAGCCTGCCCTTCTCAGTCCTCTTTCTCTGCTCAAAATGACCCTGTCTAGAAGTCTGGTCCGCCCTAATCCTGGCCCTATGCACAATTCTTTCAGGATAGCCTCTATTCCTAAAGGCCAACTGCATACTCTCACTGCCACGGTCATAGTCTTCCTGTCGTGTAGAATTCCTCTTTAATCTCAAAAACTGTCCGTATGGGATATTTTGTCTGAGATGTATAGGGTGATGAGAGTCATATGACAAATACGTGTTCCTGTCCGTGGGTTTGGTGTAGGGGTGTATCTTCAACCTACTATCCTCCCCCTTGAAAATTGTGATATCCAGGAAATTAATCTCCTGCTCATCACTACACCATACAAACCGGATGTTCTCATCTTGGCTATTAAGCCACTGACAAAAATCTTCTACCATGTTCTTATCCTGGAATAGAAAAAAGAGATCATCTATGTATCTCCTGAAAATGCATATGTTATTATAGAACGGGTTGGTCTGATTCATAATGTACCTGGCCTCCCATTGGGCCATAAAGATGTTAGCAATACTTGGGACCGCAGCGCACCCCATTGCGACACCCTTAATCTGAAAGAAGAAGGTATCCATGAACCTGAAATAATTCTTCTCTAATATGAGGTCAGAAAATTGTGATATCCAGGAAATTAATCTCCTGCTCATCACTACACCATACAAACCGTATGTTCTCATCTTGGCTATTAAGCCACTGACAAAAATCTTCTACCATGTTCTTATCCTGGAATAGAAAAAAGAGACCATCTATGTATCTCCTGAAAATGCATATGTTATTATAGAACGGGTTGGTCTGATTCATAATGTACCTGGCCTCCCATTGGGCCATAAAGATGTTAGCAATACTTGGGGCCGCAGCGCATCCCATTGCGACACCCTTAATCTGAAAGAAGAAGGTATCCATGAACCTGAAATAATTCTTCTCTAATATGAGGTCAGGAAGTTGTATCAAAAAGTCGGTGCTAGGTCTGTGATCCTGTCTCTTGCAGAGCATCCATCACTACCATCCTGGCCATGTCGTGGGGTATGGAGGTGTATAACGAGTTTACATCCATAGTCAGTAAAACATGACTCTCCTCAATGGGGACATCCTCACAATCTGAATAAAACTGCCAGTGTCTTTAATATATGAGGGGGCACTTGTCACTGCTCTTTGCAGAAATGAGTCTAAATATAACTGCAAGTGGCTCCAAGATGGAGCTGCAGCCTGAGACAATGGGTCTCCCTGGTGGAGGAAAGATCTTTTTATGAATTTTAGGCAGGATGTAAAATACCAGAGTCCATCCTGCATCTTTATTCAATGCATCATATACCTCCTGATCTATATCCCCTATGGCTAGGGCTTCATTGAGAACTGTTCTGATCAGTTGCCTAATGTTGACCATCGAGTCATGTGGGATTATTTTATAATTGTTTTCATCATACAATTGCTTTTCTACTTCATGTATATAAACGTCTCTATCCAGGATCACAATCCCACCCCCCTTGTCCACTGGCTTAATAATTATGGACTGATCTTTATCCAATGTGGTAAGGGCTTTACGTTCCAAGTTAGACAAGTTATTCCAGCCTCTAATGTCCTCCATCTCCAATTTGTTTATATCCCTCAGGACCATATGTTCAAAAGTAGTTATTCTATGGTCCTCCACTGGTAGCACAAAAGTAGATTTAGATCTAAGCTTACTAGGTAAAGCTCCCATTTTGTCCACAGTCTGAACACTCGCAAAAAATTTTTTAAGTTTGATAGATCTAATCAGCTTGAATAAATCCACGCGGGTCTGAAAGGACTTATAGACAGGAGTCGGAACGTAATTGAGACCTTTATTAAGCACAGTTTCTTCCTCAGTGCTCAAGGGGCAGGAAGATAGGTTGTAAATCAATTTTTTATCTTGCTTCTGGACCTGGTTCGAGACTGGCCCCTCCCTAAAAAAGGTGCTGTTGGTAAGGAATGGTGCAGCTTCGCAAAATCTTAGAACTACTCCCCTCATCTCCAAAGCTCTCGGGTCCAGAATGTCAGATCTGTGACTAAATAATAGTTGTAATCCAGACTACCTTCTGCAATCAGACAAGAGTCCGTTGTTTTCAAAAGATTTACTGAAAAAGGCAACCATTATAGTCCACTGGCCCAGATGCAATACCTGGGCTGGTACATGTGTATTGTTACGAATGATAGGCAAAGAACAAGGTACAGAGTATCAAACCCCAGCAGGCCCAACCTCCCCCCATAGTTCTCAAAACAAGCCGCTTGAGGCTGAGAAAAGGCAGGGGGCAAGTTCTTACCCCAGGGGTGGATCAGTTAACAATGTTATCGCCGAACACCTTTGCTCAGTGAGGTATACATCCTTTGATCAGGCAGTCAAGGTTGTTAGGCATTGTGGACAGGGTGCTGAGATGGCCAAATGCAATAAGTCAGCATTCCGCCTTCTCCCAGTTCATTCAGAGGACTTTGAGCTGTTGGGTTTCTCTTTTGAAGGCTGTTACTACATGGACAGAGCATTACCCATGGGGTAATGCTCTGCGGTCAAAGACCGCAATTTCTTGTGCGGTCTTTGAACGCTTCAGCTCCTTCCTTGAATGGGCATTGTGTCAATGGCTGCACTGTTGGGACACTGTTCATTATCTGGACGATTACGTTTTCGTGGGGCCTCCAGGAACCAGCCAATGTGCCCGGCTCTTGGAGGGCTTCATTACACTTGCAGCACAATTCAGGGTCCCCTTGGCCCATGAAAAAACAGAGGGCCCTGCCACTGCCCTGACTTTTTGGGACATTGAGTTAGACACCATTCATCAAAACTCCAAGTTGCCACTGGAGAAGATAGCTGACCTCTGGGCACGGCTTGCCTTGTTTAAATACTGGCATAGAGTATCCCTGATTGAGCTACAGCAGCTTGTAGGCCACTTAAATTTCGCTTGTAGAGTTGTGGCTCCTGGTCGGGCTTTCTTAAGGCATCTCTGTGACATCATGGGTAAATTAAGGCTCCCCCATCACAGGCTCAGGATTGATGCTGGGATTAGGGAGGATCTTATGGTTTGGGAGGAATTTTTACAGGCATTTAATGGCATCTCCTTTTGGAGGGATGACCTTTTTCTGGAAACAGAGTACACTCCAGTACACTCTGATGCCTCTGTCTCTCTGGGATTTAGGGTGTTTTTTCGAGTGCACTGGTGTGCTCAGCAGTGGCCTACAGATTGGGTTGAGCGGGGTCTCTGTCGGGACCTCACTTTCCTGGAATTTTTTCCCATCCTAGTTGCGGTATTCTTCTGGGGCCAGGAACTTTTCAATCACACCAGGCGCTTCTGGTGTGACAATCTGGCTGTAGTTCATGTTGTGAACTCACTTACCTCTAACTCACGAAGGATCATGAAGCTGGTTAGAGCTTTCACTCTTCGCTGCTTGAACTTGAACATTGTGTTCTTGGCCAAGCATGTCCCAAGGTTAGATAATGGGGTGGTGGACGCTTTGTCTCTCCTACAGATGGAGTGATTTCATCAGCTTTCCCCAGAGGTTGACCTGATGCCCGCCCCAATGCCACAGGAACTATGGCAGCTTGGAAGGTTGAAGCCTACAGGGCCATCCAGCTAGCCATTGCCCCCAGCACACAGAGGTCCTATGATCGTGCAGTGAGGCAGTTTTAGGGGTTTAGGAATGAGCAGGGTCTGTGACAGGTATGGCCACTCCTGGTTGATCATCTTATGCAGTTTTGCATTCAACTGAGGGCAAGGGGCTTAGCAGTAAAATCAATTAGGGGACAGCTGGCGGTGTTAGCATTTGCCAGCAAAGTCTGCGGGTTTGCGGAAACCACTGGGGATTTCCGCCTTAGGAAGATGCTAGATGGTTGGTCCTGGGAGACAGACAGACCAAAAGATGGTAGGGAACCCATGACCCCAGACGTCCTAAGTGGCCTTAGTGTGGTATGGGGATCAGTGTGCTGCTCTGGTTACGAGGTGGTTCTATTTCATGCAGCTGCACTGACAACCTTTTTTGGAGCTCTTAGAATAAGTGAATTGGTGGACCACTCCATTAAGGATGAGTCTGGGGGGGCCTTAATTGCCTCAGATGTAAAGTTTGTGGGGGATAAGGTCACTTTAAGGATTAGGTGCTCCAAGACGGATCAGTTGCAGTGGGTGTCTGTTATTCAGCTAGGTCCTTGTGGGTTGTGCCCAGTCTCAGCTCTGAAGCAATATATTGCACTTCGGGGGGATGACAGGGGGTTATTGTTTTGTCACATTGATGGAGCCCCCTTGACTAAATACCAGTTCTGGACAGTTGCTGGACGGGCTCTGACAAAATAAAATTTGGCACCCATTCCTTTAGGATTGGGGCAGCCTCAACAGCTGTGGCCATGGGCTACCCTAGTCAGGTTATCCAGCAGATGGGCCAGTGGAGGTCCAAGACATATCAGTCATGCATTTGCCCTCTGGGCGACGGGAACCTCAACTGACTTGTTTTTTCTTTAGGTGCTGTGTTTCACCGTGGAAGGCTGCAGATGCTTGTATGCGGACACAGCATGGTTTTTTGGGCAGCCCATCAAGCCAAGAGGACAGTCAGTGGGTACCAGCTTGAGTTAAGTGAGTGGGCCACAGTTGAGTGGCAGGGCTGCCGGGGCCTAAGGTGGCCAGGCCTGCTGCCTTTGCTGTTTGAGAGGAGGAGTGGTCCTCCACCAGATATATTGGTAATTCACCTGGGAGGTAATGACCTTGTGCTTACAAAGGGTAAGGCCCTTAATTTGCAGGCGTAGGCTGACTTGCAATGGATTAGCAAGCAGTGGTCTGGCATCTTACTCATTTGGTCAGAGAAACTTCAGTGCCAGGTGTGGCATGATGCTTTGGACCCCAAAGGGATATAGGGGGCTAGGCGCAGGGCTAATATGGCCCTCCAGTTAGCTTTGGGGAACGCGTTGGGCATTTATCTCCCCCATTCCAGGATTAAGGCCCGTTTGGCCAACCTCTACAGAAGTGATGGGGTCCACCTTTTGGTGGCGGGCAACAACATATTTTTAGAGGACCTGAGGCAAGACTTAATGTCTTGCATTAAGTCACCTGTGGGGCACAAAGGCCTGAGCAGAGGCTTGGCCTTAGCATTGGCAGGATTTAGTTGGGGGGATGTTAGTGGGATGGTGAATACCCTTGGCACATCCCCATTGGTAGGCATATTAGGGGCCTATCAGGATCAGCTGGCATGCTTTACAGTGGCCAGTTGAGAGGGCAGGCTGCCTGGTGGGATCCCCTGGACAAGTCCTTCCCTCATGCTCCATGGCAGGGGTGATTGGAGCTTTAAGGGGGAAACCATCCACCAGGCCGGCTGGATCCCAGCCATGCATTTGAATGGCTCACATCCGGGGCAGAGGGTCTTGCCCAAACAGGTCAAGGTGAGGTCCAGGGGAGTGACCCCAGGGCTTGACCTGTACCACTGGTTAGGCCCTTGCCAGGTTTCAGTTGTTGCAGTTCATGTTGTTGCCATACAATAAAAGTGGCCCTTTATTACCCAAGCCTTGTGTCTGCCTCTTTATTCCAACTGGGGAGGGGGGAATTACCTTATTTACCATCTATTATTTCTTAGAAGAAGTACTTAAAGAGCAATTCTTATGACTCAAAGGCCACTATACACAAGCATATCTTATGCGGCAACCCCGGCCACAGCCATTGGCTGCTATGGCCAGGTGCTGTCCTTTCCCACCCTGGCAGGCCTCTTGGGAGCAAGCCTCTCTCAGCATAGCATGGTTCCATAGCCAGGTGGTGAGCTGCACACAGCCTCGGGTGTGTGAGAGGGGGCAGACTTAAGTGCCAACAGCACTACACAGGAGCAGAGAATGGCCCAGCATTTGTGGGCTCTTGTCCTTTCCCCTAGGGTGATGCTTTCTCTTCCCTTCAAGAGACAGCAGGGAAGGCTGTTCTGCTGCTTTCCCCCTCTTTTTTTTTGCTGCTGCAGGGTCTGGGAAGAGGGAACTGGGACATGGCACCTCAGAAGGCAGCCAAGGCCACTCCTCGCCAAGTGGCAGAGGCCAAGGGGTGGTGTGCAGGTGCCAAGGAAGCAACAGCTCTTCCCCATGCAGTCAAGGATGCTCAGGCAGAAATGGCTCCCAGGGCTTTGGTCTAGAGCAGGAGTTGGGCAGGTGCTCAGTCCACTAGCCTGACACAGAAGAGCCCTGCAGGGGTAGGGAGTGAGTACACATTGCAGGACTTGTCCAAGGGCCTGAAAAGGCTGTCAGAGAGGGTTGAGCAGCTGGGAGCTTCCTGGTCTGGGACAGTGGCAAAAGCTGCAACCCCTGTGCTGGTTGAGGTCCCCCTATGGGCAAGACAATTCAATGGATGCAGATGGACACAGTTCCCCTCCAACAGCAGGTCCAGCAGCCTGTATTACTTAATATTCAGAAGTTACCAGTTCCACAGCTAAGCAACTTTCTAACATATTTGGAAAAACTATTGTTCAAGGTTCTGTTGAAGTATCTGAATTCTCAAATACAACCGAGTCTTTCAAAGTGCAAACTATATCTAGGCTTAATTAGTGTCTTACCTAACCAGGGATCATTCTAGAATCAGTTTGATATTGTGATCAAATCAAGAAAAATGTTTCTTAAGTATTCCAAATAATCTCTTCCTGGCAACCATCCATCTATACATTCTGGCAATTAGCACTATCATAAACAGGTAGAATGACTTCCAAGCTGGCATAAGCTTTGACATCTAAAAGGTTTAGAAATTAAGTATACTATCTATGAATGCAAGCTACTTTCATGAGATACTATTGATCTATCTTCACGATATCCACGGATAAATATAACTGCGATAAGAGAACATAAACTCAGGACCATAAACAGCCAAATGGTTCCAAAATCCAGTCATAGTCTCTACAATTCTATCATCAAAGGAAACTGTGGAGACTAGAATGTTATTCAGAAGGCAGCAGGGGTCAGCTAGAATAATCTCTGTTTCCTTAGAATTTAACTACAGGACATTTTCAAATACCTAAGACCGGACATCAAGCAGGCACCTAATCAAAGCAGAAATTGCTTTCCTGGGGTCACCCAAGTCAGAAAAATACCATTCCTCCACACGGTGGTGGTCCAGTTATGTCTCTTTATGATGACATCTTATAGAAACACATAAACAGAACAGCATGGGGACAAAAACTTTAGTCCAGTGGAAACCCTTAGAGCATTGGGAACATCATCCGTTTCAATGGATGGTACAAGTTACGCTGCATGAAATGACCACTTCAGGTCTTGCACAACTCATTAAAAATTTACTTCTCCATGAAATTTAGTACCTAACCATCAAGATCTCAATTAGAGGAAGAGACTATTAGGTTTATACTCCTACCTAAGAAATGCTACTTTTCTTCTTGTGGAAGGAGATTGGTATGATACTAAGTCTTGGTCCAGGCTATTGCAAAACATACCAATCATACATTAAATTCCTAACTTTATTAGTAAACTTGATAGAGAGGAAAAATGAAGTACAGGAACAGCTGGTCTCTCTGTGTTTACAATTACTCTGTGTTAACTGGCTAGGGAGGGACCTTCTGAATAATAATTCTTCTCAATACCTCCGGACTTCAAAGTCTCCCTCATAAAGTATTGTTCTTGACATTTTGGCAGGCTAAAAGAATTCAATTTGAAGTAGTCCTTAATGTTCCACCACAGAAGCCAAAATCAACTTTAAATCATTTTGTTCTGAGAACATTTTACAACTTTCAAAACTGGCCTTCCCTACTTGGCCACCTGCCTTTAGAAGAGGAAAGGATTGCTCTTTTTTTTTCATCTGACAGTTCCTGTGTGCCTAAAACAGGGACAGAATAGGTAGAAACTCAAAAGGTGCAGCACTCTGCTATGAAAAACTGCATTGCTTCATATTCAGATACTATCAGATGCCAAATCAGAAAATCGTGGCAGCCCTGCCCTAAAAGGCTAAATGTCTTCAAACAAACAGAGATAAATCTTTATGACACATTATGTACTTGTCACATCTTGTTCATAGGAAACCAAGGCGTTCACAGTAGCCTTGTATTGCCATTGTATTACTTTTAGTTATGTATGAACAAGTAACAGTAGAATGCACAACATTTTAAAAGCTTCTTGTACTATAGGTCTCACCATGAAGTCAGATAACATACAAACCACAATATAGGACATAATAGCTCATGGAAGAAGCTTTACAGTCAAGTAAATTAATGCTTTCTTGGCAAGGAGCACTTTGCTCGAACCTTCTGATTATGGCGCATTCAAGTATTCATAAATGGTTCATTTGAATTAGCTCTTACTTCTGTGTAAAGTCTATATACAGAGACAGTATTTAGCTTTTCATCACTAGGAGATAAATATTTTAAGTTGCCTTTTTGTACGGAAAATATTTAAATTGGTGGGAAATGACCTTTCAGTCAAGAGAGGGTACCAATACACTTTCATAATTGTCATAACTGACTATGACCTCAGGTCTTAACTACATAATAAGTTGTACTCATGCCCCTCCCCTATGTCCTCCCCAGATCCGGGTGCATTCCGGCCCAGAATTTCTTGATTTTAAAAAAAATTATTGAAATTGATTTTAATTTCTTATAAACAATGATAACATTAAAGATAAACAACGATAGCATTAAAGATAAACAGCAATAACATTAAAGATAACAATAAAATCAGCTGCTGCAAGGTACAATATTGACATTCCTATGTTATATGTCTGTTGAGTCAATAACTCATTTAGATATCCACATGGATTCTTTCAGTGTTACGTGAGATTGAAAGCTTTATTTTGTTGTTAATTGTTCAGGAGGATAAGATGTATCATGATGAACAAAATGATTTAATAAATTGTTTGTGCATGTCATTTGAGGATGTGCAAAGTTCAACGAAGGATGTATAGAGTGTTCATAGATTTGAAATTTTCATAACATTATGGTTTGGTACACTTAATTTTTGGGTTGTATGTTGTTCTTGGCTATATGTTAAATGAAGGGGAGCCATTTTTCTGTAAAATACATTGTTCTGGAGTATATTTCAGCTTGAAGGAGGCCATCTGAGATTTTCTCTATAATATAGTGGTCCCATAACTTAGAGTACCAATTTGCTAGTATAGGAGGTTTCTGTGATTTCCACTTTGAAGCTATTGCAGTTTTTGCTGCCACCAAAAAGATCCTTATGAGATCATGGCTGATATTTGTATAGTTGAGTTCTGCCATTGATCCAGAAAGATTATTTCAGAGCTTATTGTGAGTATATAGCCAGTTATGTGCACTATTTGTTCCAAGATTTCTTTCTAGTAGATTTCAATGTGTTTGCACTCCCACCAGCAGTGGGCATAGGTGCCCATTTCTCCACATTCTTTCCAACATAGAGGGGATTTTGCTGAACATATTGTAGAAAATTTCTTAGGTGTGCTGTACCAACAGTGTATTATTTTGTAAGTTTGTAGCTTAGTGTTAACCACTGGTGAATTGAGAAGATTTGAGGTCTGTATAGACTTCCATTGAGGCTGTATCCTGCTGCTCCACTCAGCTAAAAATGGCACAAGGAGCTTCCTACAACATAAGAGACTCTTACATCATAGGAAGGCTCTCTCCACTAGAGAATTTTGTTAGTATGCACTGATTCAGCCCCTTAAAGACTTAACTAGATTTCCAGGGCATGTGTTTTTGAGAGTCAACACTTCTTTCTTCAAATACAAAGGGAGCGTTGACTTTCAAATTCTCATACTCTGGAAATCTAGTTGATTTTTAAGGTGCTTCTGGACCTGAATCTTGCTCTTCTACTGCAGACCAATGCGGCTACCTACCTGGAATTATCTTGAAGAATCAGATCTGTTCTTTTTAAAGTTCTGCAGTTTCTATTAGTTCCCTTTACTAATTCCCCTTTTAAAACTGCTTCCCTGGGCTGCTGTGCAGTATACTATTTCCAAGTAAAGACCGATAGGACTTTCCTTCTTGAGGGGAGGGGGGCAGATAGCATCTCCCAAACTTTCAGGCAAGAAAAATCTCTCATTAAGTCAATGGGCTTAGAAGTATATACTTCTTTTAGGACTGCAGTGTTAGAAACTATAGTAAATAGTTTATTCCAGTGATCCACTGCACATCTTTACACAAATTGCTTTCTTTTTAGTGGCTCATCTCAAACACATCATCATTAATCTATGTATTTCAGAAATTACAGTTGCAGTGGTACTTCCTGAGTAGACATGGGCATGAACGCGGAAAAAAACCCGAACACGCTGCGTGGTTCATTGCTGTCCATGAACAACAAACAATGAACATTGATGAACATGATGCTGTCACGAACATGTTCATTGTTCATTGTTCATGGGGGCCTGCAGCCCCCCAACCCCCCCACTTAGCCCCCACTACCCTCTAATCCACTTACCTGGCCCTTTAAAGATCCCCTTAAACTATCAGCTGGCAGGCGGTGGGGGGGATACCCCATTGCTGCCTGCTAGCTGATAGTTTAAAGGGCCCTGTCCTGCCACTTGCAAGCAGCAGGGCCCTTTAAACACCCCCAGCCCCCACCTCCCCTGCCCCACACCAGCACTGCTGGCCTTCTTCTGCCCAGTGCGAGTGGGGCAGGGAGATTCTCCCTGTCCCTCTTGCACTGGGCAGAGCCAGTGCTGCCAGGCTGCCCGGTGCTTCTTGCACCGGGCAGAACCAGTACCACGGGGCTGCTTCTGCCTGGTGTCACCGGTGTGGAGAAATTCTCCCCATCCCAATCACACCTGGCAGAGCCAGCACTGCGGGGCTGCTTCTACCTCGTGCGAGCAGGGTGGGAAGAATCTTCCTGTCCCTCTTAGCACCAGGAGAGCCGGCACTGCAGGGCTGCTTCTGCCCTGTGTCAGAGGGACAAGGAGAATCTTCTCGTCCCTCTGACACCAGGCAGAAGAAGCCCCGCGGTGCCAGCTCCCGGAGCTAAGAGGGATGGGAAGATTCTCCCCACACCAGGCAGAGCTGGTGCCCTGGGGCTGCTTCTGCCCTGTATGAGCAGGGCAGGGAGATTCTCCCCATCCTGCTCGCACCCAGCAGAGCCGGCACCATGGGGCTGCTTCTGCCCCATGCAAGCAGTGTGGGGAGATTCTCCTGGCACTGCTCAAACCCAGCAGACCCGGTGCCCTGGGGCTGCTTCTGCCCCATGCAAGTGGTGCGGGGAGATTCTCCCCATCCCACTCGCAACCAGCAGAGCCAGCACCCCAGCGATGCTTCTGCCCTGTGCCAGCGGTGTGGGGAGATTCTTCCCATCCTGCTCACACCCAGCAGAGCTGGTGCCACAGGGCTGCTTCTGCCCCGTGCGAGTGGTCTGGGGAGATTCTCCCCATCCCTCTTGCACCAGGAGAGGGGCAGCCAGCACTCAGCTGCTCGTTGGGGAAGCCCCCGACGAGCAGCTGATTCAAGGGTTTAAATGTCCCTTTCCGTGCAACTGGGCAGCGGCACGGAAATGGGCATTTAAACTTTGAAGCATCCCGAAGCTATACAAATAGTTTTGGGAATCTTTGAATCAGGGTTTCCAGGGAAACAGCAGGAGTTCAGACAATCCCTGCCTGAGTTGCCATGGGAATTGATTGCAGGTGCCAGACTGTCTGGCTTGACAAAGAGCAATGAATGAGGCTTGCAACAACCACCTGTTCATTTAATGGGGCCTCATGAACAGCTTGTTTGCAAACAGCCAAATAGGCTGTTTGTGGGTTTTTTGTGTTTGTAATGCTGTTTGTGCCCATGTCTATTCCTGAGTTTGCTTAATGCTAAAGAGTCTCTGGAACTTGTTCAACACCAATAATACTAGGTAAACTAGGATCTTAATAGTCAAAAACATGTTCCAAAGATTCCAGGGCCCTAACACAATGAACAGTTTTTGAAAAGCAAACCTTCCAGAGTATTGATTTATTACCAACAGCAATTACAAAACCATAAAGATAAAAATCAGTGGTTCTGGATGACTCTGGTCAGGCCTGATTCAGATATAGGCAAGCACTTAAGAAGCCTGAAGCATCTATTAGGTTTCCTGTATCAGTTCATTTAACATCTGGCAAGAGGTACACCTCAATAACGTTTTAGGTTCTTTATTGGGTATAGTACACAAGTAAATACTATTACAGAATCTCTGCTTCTGTTCTAAGCCTTTCTTAAAACATGATTATTCAACATTCTCAGCATCAGCTAAATCAAGAAAAATCATACTATCCATCACAACTAAATAGATAATTAAAGGAGAACAATTACATGATTCCAAGAAACTCTCTCACTCCAACAATAAACAGGTTCCCCCCTTCTAGAAAGAGCTCCCAATCAATTCAATGTCTCATATTTATAGGATTTTATCAACATCTCCTAACAATATCTAACTGTACCATTTAATAAGTGCTCACATTCTTAGCTAACTAATCCTACCATATAAAAGGCAAGCCATATTAGTGACAACTGACCTTTTATCCCCGTGCAGGCACACTCACCCATCCCTCCATGGGAATAAAAGGTGAGTCCTCAGCAACACAGCTTGCTGATGGGTCCCTGAGGAGGATCCCCACTCCCTCTCTCGACCTCCCACCCCCATTTACCTGGACAATGAGGGGGAAAGGTAGGGCAACAAGCCTCCTGGGTGCATTTCCGGGTGGAACGGCATGCTCCTGTGCACTGCAGTAGGCCAATTTCTGGCTAAAATGGGTCTGATTGTGGTGTTGCCCCACCCCCAGCAGCACTCCCAGGCCCCATAGCTACCTGAATAAGGGACAAATCAGATGGCTGCAGGGTGCAGGAATGCTCCAAGGCCCTTTCCATCCCCCCAGCAGTGTTCCCAGGCCCTGCAACCAACTGACTCAGGGCATAATCAGGCAGCTGCGGGGCTCAGGAGCCCTTCAGTGTCCTTTCTGCTTCCCCAGCAGCACTCCCCGCGCCCCGCAACCACCTGATTCAACCTGAATCGGAGCTGAATTGGGAGACTGTGGGGCACAGGAGTGCTCCAAGACCCATTCTGCCCCCCCATCAGCACTCCCAGGCCCCACAGCTGCCCAAATCAAGGCCAATCAGGCAGCTGTGGGACGCAGGAGTGCTCCAGGGCCCTTTCCACCCCCGCAGCACTCTCGGGATGCACGGCCCTCCCAAAGCTCCACAGCAGGGGCCTACCAAATCAGTTTTCTAGAGCCCATTGTGTTTTTTCCCACAACGGGCTTTGTTGCTAATTATCTTATAACTTCAAACCCCATGCAGAATTATCTATATTTAAAATGTCTTCTTAAAATATATGAAAATTGTTCATTCTTGCTGCTTTTTCTCTTAACAAAGTCTATGTAAAATTAGTGATTAGAAGTTTCTCAAACGTATGAATATCTTTTTGGCCCCCAACCAATACATCCATCCTTCAATCATCTCTTTACTTCTGTGAATTTGCCTTTCTCAGACACTTGCCATTCTCAGACACTCCCTGTACCTGGCCCTCAAAACATAGTATCTATTGATATGTGTTACATAGCTCTTCTAATCTACACAAGGCCCTACAATTGTTATTCCTTTGTTTCATGCCCCTCCCTTAGGTTGTTCTGTTTTGAACCTCTAGACTTCCTTTGAGGAGCCTGACTAGCCCCGTTTCTGTGTGCAGAGACATCTTCTATGATCTTCTTGGTCCAATCCAGCAACATTTCCCCTATATTTCTTGCCATATCCCTGACAGTTGGTTTTATTTATTTGCTTAACCTTGGAAGTGATTCCTTCACGATACATCTCCAAGAAATTTTTCAGTCAACTCCTACGTCCATCAGTCTTTCACTGAGTTTACTATCTTAACCACCTCTGCCTTAATTCTCTGTTGTTCAAGTCCTCGGCACAGCAAGAATGCCTTCTTAGAAAGAACTAGTGAGAGAAATGCAATATACTGTGACCAAATGCTCTGTGTCTGGTAGAATGACTAATGGTGAGGAAACCCATTAATTTTTTTAAAAAGCAAGAAAAAAACCCAAAATGCATAACTGAGAAAAAAACATACAAAAATTAATTCTGGGTTAAGTAGGATTGCATATAAATGAGCTGAAAACAGATTTTCAAACCATCATTAGGGAGAATATAGCTCATCTTTCTGAGCTAAAATGTGGGCAAAAATGCAAAGAACACAGGTGCCAGAGAGCATATTATCATGTCTAATGCTCATTTTCCCCAATCCACGTATTTTAGCAAAATTAAAGAGAATTAATCTATGTAATTAAGGGGTGCAGAGCAACAGCATAACTTCCTGTGCTTTCAGTTCCACTATAGCAGCAGTTTCCAAAAAGTGATTATATCAAGTAGCACAGGGTTTTACATCTTCTTTCTTCTGCTACATGCATAGCATCACCTCCCATGCAGGGTCATATAGAAAGTCATATAGCATCTTGAAAACAGGCCCATGGAGATGCTTCCAAACGTATGTGGAGATCAACACTGGTAGCTCACAAAGATCCAGCATACCTTTTATACGGAGTACAACATGAGATAGGAAGATTAAGCAGTGACATGATTCTGACACAGCCTAGACAGCTCAGGTCACTTTCATCAATCTTCCATAAACCCAACTTGCTGTCAGTTCTAGGATTGGCAGTCCATGTCAGATAGATCCCCACACCCCACACAGCAAGTACTCCAGGGTCTTGGTTGAAAAGGTTTTATTACAGAGATCCATTAAGTTCACAGGTCCTTCAAAGATGCATAGGAATTGGCAGGAATGAGAGTCCCAGCTAAGGTACTTTGATATAAGGATTAGGATTCACCCTCTCCCCTGGGGCAGTTAGCAAAAAGGCGTGAATGTCCCAATTCTCATGAGAAACGCAATAGCTTTATCTGGCCAAAGAAAGCCAGAAGATTACAAGGAATTCGACTCCCCCTGTCTCTTGCGAAGAGTTACACTTTAGTACAAGGTCAGGAAGCAGGCTTCAAAGATAACAGTCTCAACATTAGTACTTTCATTTTTAGGCAAGCTTAAGATGGCATGAATCTTATGGTCACAGTACATGAGCATAATAAGAGAGCACACGGATATGGAGTATGATCAAATCAATCCAAGGAACAGGGAACATATGAATGGCATGGATAAATGGTATGCAGACAAGACACACGCAGATTTGTGCAAATAAAGTCACAGCCTAAATCTGTTTCTAGAGTAGAGGGTTATAGTCCACTATAAATTCAGCCTGCCCAGGTATAAAATTCAGACTACAGATATTCAACAATTCTAAATATGTTCCAACTCCTGAGGGTTTGGGTTGCCTTGTAAACCCGTAGGTGTGAATATGCCACTGATTCATCAGTGACTGAATTGACTAATTGGCGAGCCATTTGCCAGAGTTGGCTGGGTGGCTGTACACATACTTGGGTTTCAGACATGCATGTTGTATCTTAGCCCTGTGGCACTGCCACACAGGCATTGTAAGGGGAAGGCAGCAGCTTTCTGGATCCCCGGGGGGGCTGTCATCTTTCCAAAGAGGTAGCAGGTATCACTTTACTGGTTTAAATCCAACTACTGCCATGAGCTCAGTAGATGGCCTCGGGTAAGCTACTCCTCTCAGCACCAGCTCCCAGCTGAATTGTGAGGATAATAATAATGCTAACTTGTTCACCACTCTGGGTGAGGCACTAGTCTGTCTAGAAGAACGGTATATAAGTGCAGTTCTTGTTGTTGTTGTTATCATTATCATTATCATTATCATTATCATTATCATTATCATTATCATTATTTTATATGCACCTTTGCAATCCTGCAAAGTATTTAAATGGAGCCCATTCAAGTCAGTTGCCTTCAGAGTGCCACAAAGGAACATATAATAATGGTGGTGGTTTCCCTTATAACAAGGAATTTATCAATAAAAACATGGGAATGAATCTAAAATGGTGCCTGTCAGTAAAAACATAATGTAATCCTTCTTCCTCAGACTAAGCTCATTGAATAAAAGGGGACTTTCATCAGAATAGCCCTGTTTAGGGGAGGTCTGGGATGCCAAGGAAGCCCTGGAAAAGCACACATTCACATCACAGTGACTGTCATTCTGTTCTGGAGGCTGCCATTCCAGTCCTAAGCTGGTCTACTCAGAAGTAAGTCTCATTTTATTCCATGAGGCTTACTTCTAGGAAAAAGGACTGCAGCTCATTCTACTTTCAGACACTGTGTTTGACCTACAATGACAGTTTTTTGCGATCCATGCTTCATTTTATTTGCACCTTTGGAATATTCAAATATATTTCAATAGATCTTATTCAAGCCAATTTTCTTTAGCTGGTGCTGCAAAAAGAGCTGCTTGCCATCAGCAAGTTCACAAGGAGGCTGGGATGTTTGCTGTGCTAATGAACTAATCCTGGGACTGCTGTGATCAATTCTGGCAAGTTTGCCTGGTGAATTCATTCATAACAAAGATCACAACATACCTAGATGATTCACTTTTTTCTGCCCCATTAGAAGGAATCCTGAAGTACACACAAGTTCACCTGTGTCCCTAAAACTTCTTACCATTTGTCAGAAACTACATGGGCTCCTTATACAGTTGTCCTCGTACACAGTCAGAGTTCATTACTAGACATGGGCACGAACAGCAATATGAACGAAAAAACCCATGAACAGCCTGTTCACCTGTTCGTGAATGGGCTGTTCGTGAGTCCCCATTCCAAACTAACAGGTGGTTGTCGCAAGCCTCGTTCATTGCATTCGGCAGCAGTTCATCAAGCCAGACAGTCTGGTGCCTTTCAATCAATTCCCCTGGCAACAGCAGAGACTAAACTCTGTCTGAACTCATTCTGGCTTTCCTTCTGGCTTTAACCCTTCAGCTTCCAGCAGACAGTCCAGTTTTTGCCACTCAGAACAGAAATAGACAGCAAAGAGGGGGACCATGGATCATACCTTTCTCAGGCTGCAATCTCTCTGAAACTTGGAGGGTCTTCAGAGGACAGTGAGGACTATGTCCCCTGCAAATTTGGTGGGTATTGGACATTAGGAAAGTCAGTTTTGTAACCCCTCAAAGTAGCTTCCAACAGGCAGTACAGTTTTTGCCACTGTGAAGAGAAAATGACAGCAAAGGGGACGGCGCCAGCTCTCCCGGTGCAAGAGGGACAGAGAGAATCTCTCCATCCTGCTGGGACCAGGAAGGAGCAGCCCCACGGTGCCAGCTCTGCCCCCTGTCAGAGGGACGAGGGGAGTCTCTCCTCATCCCTCTGACAGTGGGCAGAAGTGGCCCCATGATTGTGGCGGGTCTGCCTGCTCTCAGAGGGATGAGAAGATTCTCATTTCTCTGACAGCGGGTAGAAGTGGCCCCATAGTAGCCTGTTGTCAGAGGGACCAGGGGAGTCTCTCCTCGTCCCTCTGACAGTGGGCAGAAGCAGCCCTACAGCGGCACCAGCTCTGCCCACTGTCACAGGGATGAGAAGATTCTCCTCGTCTCTCTGACAGCAGGCAGAAGCGGCCCCGTGGTGGTGCCAGCTGTGCCTGCTGTCAGAGGGAAGAGGAGATTCTCCCCATCTATCTGACAGCGGGCAGAAGTGGCCCCACAGCAGCACCAGCTGTGCCCACTGTCAGAGGGACTAGGGGAGTCTCTCATCATCCCTCTGACAGCGGGCAGAAGTGGCCCTGCGGCAGTGGTAGCTCTGCCCGCTGTCAGAGGGATGAGGAGATTCTCCTCGTCTCTCTGACAGTGGGCAGAAGCGGCCCTGCAGCAGCACCAGTTCTGCCCACCATCAGAGCAATGAGGAGATTCTCCTCATCTCTCTGACAGCGGGCAGAAGCGGCTCCATGGCAGCACCAGCTCTGCCCGCTGTCAGAGGGATGATGCAAGCCTCCTCGTCTCTCTGACAGTGGGCAGAAGCAGCCCATGGCACCAGCTCTGCCCGCTCTCGCACCCGACAGCAGCAGCTCGGCAGTACTGGGGTGGGGCAGGGGGGTGAGGGCTGGGGGTTGTGGGGTGTTTAAAGGGCCCTGGCCCTTGCACATGGCAGGAAAGGGCCCTTTAAACTATCAGCTGGCAGGTGGCAAGGGAGAATACCCCCCTGCCACCTGCCAGCTGATAGTTTAAAGGGATCTTTAAAGGGCCACAAACACCGAACATGTTTGTTAAGGGGACATGTTCAGTTCTGCTCATTGTTCATTGTTTGTGGATGGCAATGAACAATGAACAAGGTGTTTGGAATTTTTTTCCTATTCATGCCCCTGTCTATTCATTACTATTTCTAATAAACTGGAACTGTGCTTTGATTAAATCATGTAGTAGACTTCTAGTATGGATTGTGCAATCCCACTCCCCATCCATACTGAACTCCTTTAAAATTCCCAACAGCTCTGAATGGGAAAAAACTGCAGCTATGCTCTTGATAATATACCTGAGAATATCCTGAAAATTCTACATGCTCAGCCATGTGGATTTTATTGGGTATGTTTTTTAGTTAATGCAGCAAAGTTGCACAGTCAGGAAAATGTGGTATTATGGGTAAAACAATCTTCAAGCCAGTATACTGCAACACATAAAACTTACTTTTGTTGAGGTGATTCACATTCGCTCACATTTTTATAGTGGCAGGAGAAAAACAGATATCTGATTTAAATAACACAATTCCCGATTATAAGTGGCTAGCTGATCCAGCTGCATGAGAATGGAAGCATAACAGCATGGATGTATCTCTGGCATGCAGAAAATATCCTGCTTCTTGCAAGACCAGGAGAGAGACAGAGAGAGAGCAAAGACACAGAAAGAGAAGAAGTCAAAAGCTTCTAGTTCAGAAAAAGAGAGGCATCATAGGTATATAATCTTGTTCTAGTGCAAAGGCGAAAATACCGCCCCCCCCATTGTCCGGGCATGCTGAGTCTCCTCTATTCCCCCCCCCCCCGCTCTATTTTTTTAAACAAAACCATTCTTGGAATTAGAAAATCTTTCCACACCAAGGCTAGAAGCTTGAAAGAAATGCGTACAAAACAGGTTTTGAAATACATAAAGCAATAAAACATTTAATCAATGCAAGATACCTTAAATAAGGGGACAGCAAAGGCTTGTGTTTATTTTTCAGTGTTTACTATTTCTTTTGTTTCTCTAAAGAAAGCCTATAAACAAAGAGAAGAGTATAATATGGACATATGGGGTTAGAAATCTAGCAGGGATATGTACGAATATTGTTTTCCCCATCATTGACTAAGCATATTGTTTAAAGTTTTGATAAACTGACTTTCCCTTTGAAGTTTATGGATTTCTTGCAGACATCTAATGTTCTAATAAATAATTTTCTCACCTAATTACACTTTAGCAACATTTTCACATTTCTTGCTCCCACACAACATTACTGATATAGGCAGCGCAACATAAAACTATCAGCAAAGTATACAGATAACCTCTGCCCCCCATCTTGCATATTTCATTTGCACTTTGATGGTGGGGGTGTTAATGAATATTTATAATACAGTATTAGTAAAATATGTTTTTATGAAAATACTATATGTAGATTGCAAAAAGAGACAAGTACACATGACAACAAGGAAGCTGATATATTTATGGCCTGTTCAGTTGCATCAATACTACTAAGATCATAGCCAAATTATACCCAGTAAATCCTCCAAATACGAGGAAACACAGGAAATAAGCTAGGCTAGAAGAAAAAGTACGAAACATGCATAGTACAACAAAGAAGGTTTTTTTTTTTTTTTTTTTTTGAAAAATTTTTATTGGGTTAGAATCCATTATTTCCACATTTACATTCAATTTTCCCCAATTTTTTCATCTCTAACCCCCTCCCTTTCCCCCCCCTTTTTGTTGACTTCCAACAGCTTTCCAACCCTTTGTCCCCTTTCCCTTACTTTTATTAGCTTCCTCTATCTAAAACAAATATATATTCTCCATTATTCTAAGCAGTACATCCTTAACTATTTTTAACATTATATGCCCAAACTGTAAGCCTTTGTTTCTATCTTAGATAAACAATTTATCCCAATTTTTCAATTTCAGGTATTTCTATATATCATAAACCATATAGATCATACATTCGTTTATATCAAACAATTTGACTTATTCTCTATATATATTACTCATTCTATCTTTTTATAATAGTTCTATATATCTCTCCTCACGTAGTCAATCAATTTGACCCATCTATATCTTCAGACATTCAGTTTGGTACAAAACTTGTCAGAAAAAAAAGAAAATATTGTTAGTTAATCGCTCCTTATATTTAGTCCTTATAATTAATTATTTTCTCTATGTTCTGTTTGTTAACCTATATATATCTATATATATGTCAATCTATTAATCTGACTGCTTATTAATTCACATTTATCTCTTCTCCCCCCGGTAAAGTCTCCCCCCTCTACTTCAATACTTCAGTAGTTCTCAAACTGCCACAGTTTTCCTCCCACCTCCCATTTCTTCTCCAGGTATTGTTTCAGCTTCTCCCAGTCTGTGTTGAACTGCCCTGAGTCCAGATCTCTCAATTTTCTTGTCATCTTGTCCATTTCAGCCATATACAGCAATTTGTAAGTCCAATCTTCCATAGTTGGCACTTCTTGTACTTTCCATTTTTGCGCATACAAAAGTCTAGCTGCTGCTGTCATATAAAATATCAACGTCCTGTGTTGGGCTGGAATTCCCTCCATTCCCAAGTTCAGTAGCAGGAGTTCTGGGTTCTTATTAATTTGAAATTGTAAAATTTCACTCATTTCTCTTATTATTTCCCCCCAGTACTGCCTGGCTACCTCACACGACCACCACATATGATAGAGGGAGCCCTCATGCTTCTTACATTTCCAGCATTTATTAGAAGTATTCAAATTCCCTAGCGCAATCTTCTTTGGTGTCATGTACCAACGATAGATCATTTTATGAATGTTCTCTTTGATATTAATACATGTCGTTGTCTTCATTGTAGTTTTCCACAAGTATTCCCATGCCTCCATTGTTATTTCTTTATTAAAGTTTATAGCCCATTTCACCATTTGTGTTTTAACTATCTCATCCTCGGTATACCACTTCAACAGTACTTGGTATACCTTGGATATTCTTTTCTTATCTTCTTTAAGAAGGGTCTGCTCTAGTTCCGAATTCTCTATTCGTATACCTCCCTTTACAGAGTCCGAATTATATAAGTCTCTGATCTGTCTATACTGGAACCAATCGTAGTTAGGTGATAGTTCCTCTTGTGTCTTTATTCTAAGTTTGGATGCTTCAGTTTTAGTTATTTCTTTATACGTTAAACATTGTTGTTCATTATCAACAGCTCTCGGGTCTATCACCTCATATGGAACCACCCACAAAGGGGTTCCTTCTTGTAGATAAATTCTGTACTTCTTCCAGATTATATATAGACTTCTCCGAACAAAGTGATGCAGGAACATCGAGTTGACCTTTACTTTGTCATGCCATAAATATGCGTGCCATCCAAATATTTTTTTATATCCCTCTAGGGCTAATAGTTTCTTGTTCTTTAATGTCATCCATTCTTTCAACCAAACTAGGCAGATTGCATCATGATAAAGTCTCAGATTGGGCAGTTGCATTCCGCCTCTTTCCTTTGCATCTTGTAAAACTTTCACTTTCACTCGAGGCTTCTTGCCTGCCCAAACAAAATCTGATATTTTCCTCTGCCATTTTTCAAATTGTTTGGAGTCTCTGATGATTGGTATTGTCTGTAGCAAAAACATTACTCTTGGTAACACATTCATCTTAACTGCTGCAATCCTACCCAACCACGACAAATTCAATCTATTCCATTTAATCAAGTCTCTCTCTATCTGAGTCCATAGTTTTTCATAATTGTTTTTGAATAGATCTATGTTCTTTGCAGTTAATTCGACTCCCAAATATTTCACTTTACTTGTTACTTCACAATCCGTTGTTTCCATTAACAATTGTTGTTTCTGCTTAGTCATATTTTTGCATAATATCTTTGACTTCTTTTTGTTAATGAAGAAACCTGCCAAGTCTCCAAACTCCTTGATCTTATCTATCACTCTTGGCATGTTCTCCAATGGGTCCTCTACAATTAACATTATGTCATCCGCAAATGCTCTGACCTTGTATGAATAGTCCTTTATTTTTATTCCACGAATTTCATCATCTTGACGTATTTGTATCATCAGAATCTCCAATACTAAAATGAACAACAATGGAGATAACGGGCAACCTTGTCTTGTTCCTTTACTTATCGTCAATTTCTTGGTCAATTCATCATTCACCACAATTGCTGCAGTCTGGTCTCTATAAATTTCCTTAATTGCTCTGATGAATCTTTCTCCCAATTGTAGCTTTTCCATAGTGGCAAACATAAAGTCCCAGTTTAAATTGTCAAACGCTTTTTCAGCGTCAACAAAGAAGAAACCAACCTCTTTGTCACAACGCTTGTCATAATATTCAATAGCATTGATCACTGTCCTTAAGTTGTCTCTTATTTGTCTGTCTGGCAAAAAGCCTGCTTGTTCCTCCTCTATGACTTCCGAGAGCCACCCCTTCAATCTCTCCGCCAATATCTTCGCAAAAATTTTGTAGTCATTGTTGAGTAGCGATATAGGTCTATAATTTTTCACATTAGTCAGATCTTGGCCCTCTTTTGGGATCAATGATATATTCGCTTCACTCCAAGTTTCTGGAATCCTTTGATCCCTTAAAACCCCATTCATCACCTCTTTTAGGAATGGTGCCAGTTCATTAGCCATTGTCTTATAGAATTTAGCCGTAAGTCCATCTGGCCCTGGCGCCTTTCCTAGATTTGCAAATTGTATTGCCTTACTTATTTCCTCGTCAGTTACTTCACTATTCAACTTATTTCTCCAAGCTTCCGAGATTTCTGGAAGTTTGGTTTTCTCCAAATATGACGCTATTGATTCTTTGTTTACTTCTTTTTTATTATACAGCTTAGCGTAAAATTTATAAAAGGCTCTACTAATGGTAGCCTGCTCCAAATACGTTTTGTTATCTTCGCAAATTTTATTTATTATCTTCTTTTCCCTTTTCTTCTTCAATTGCCATGCCAGGTACTTCCCAGGTTTATTAGCACCCTCAAACGCTTTTTGATTCAGTCTTTTGAGATTCCACTCCAATTCTTTATTGCTCATTGCTGTTAGCTGTTCTTGAAGTATTTTAATTTCCTGGTATACCTTCTTTTTCCCTGGTCTCTTTTTTAGCTGTGTTTCTTTGGCTTTTATTTTCTCCTCAATCTCTTGTCTTTTCTCCTCTTTCTTCTTTCTTGCTCTACCATTTAAGTCCATTAGTATGCCCCTTACAACCGCCTTGTAAGCATCCCAAACTTTATTGGTTGGTACTTCTTTATTCACGTTGTATTGTATAAAAAACTTTGTCTCTCTTCTCAGTATTTCCATATTCTCTCTTTCCTGTAACAAGTCCTCATTTATTCTCCATGCTTTCCTTTTTCTCTTTTTTCCAAATTTCCACATAATTGGGTTGTGATCTGAGCCTACCATAGGCATTATTTCTACCTCCTTAGTCCATAATGCTAAGTCTTTTGAGGCCCAGATCATATCAATTCTTGATAATGTAGAATGCCTTGCAGAATAAAAAGTAAACTGTCTGCTTTTAGGATATTCTCTCCTCCATACATCTTCAAGAGTCTCTTGTTGAATCAACTCAAAAAAAAGCTTTGGTAATAGTCCTCTTTTCTTTTGTGCCGTTGTAGTCTTTTTGTCTAGTTCCAAGTCTGTCACTCCATTGAAGTCTCCAGCAAGAATTATCTGGTCGTATGCAAGATCGTCTAAATGCTTCCTTAAATCCTCAAAGAAGCTTTCTTTTGCACCGTTAGGTGCATAAAGTCCGACTACCAACACTCTCTTTAAATTCCAAATACATTCCACTGCTACAAATCTAGCTTCCACATCTCTCATAACAAATTTTGGCTGTAGCTCCTCTTTTATGTACAACACCACTCCTCTTTTTTTCTTGTTGGAGGCCGCTACATATTCTTTGCCCAATTTTCCAGATTTTAAATATTTTACATCCTGCTTTCTGATATGGGTCTCTTGCAAACAAACAATGTCACATTTTTGTTTTAGTAGCCAGTGAAAAGTATTTTTCCTCTTATTCGGTGAGTTTAGTCCATTACAACAAAGAAGGTTTTGAGAAGGGGAAGATTTAACTTCCCTGTCCCAAGCACTCTATTTTGCAAAAAAAAAAAAAAATCTGAAAAGACACATTCAATTTAAATTCCCAGAGCAGGAGGAAAAAGCTGGTTCATGTGCGAGTTCAGATCTGTCTGCTGTGCAAATGATGTTTGTTGCCTCTAAAATGAGGGCATTTTATCCTATGTGTATGCAATTTGGTAGGGAGGATCTCTTGGGTCAGAGGTACAGTACCCCCAATTACACCCTAATTGAGTGTGCAGCCTTATACCTGGAAAAATGTTTCCCGCTGAAAGAAATAGAAATTGGGTTCATTTCCTAGTAGAACTAGCTTTAATTCTTATATTAAAGAACCTAGCTCAAGTTTTTAAATTGACATATGATGTACTAACTGGACCAGCTCCCCAGTCAGCAGAAAAAAAGGATATTCCAGGCAAGACTGGATTTTGAAGAAGTAGGGATCCCAGGCCGAGCCTGGCAAGCAGCAGGAAGGTTGCAGACAGGGAAATGGGGGGCAAGTTACATCAGCTTCATTGTGACACCCCTTCCAGGAAAACCCAGAAGTGACATAGGGTACCTCTAGGATTCTCCAGAAACTACCATAGAGTTTCCAGCAATTCCTAGAGCTGCTCTATGTCACTTCTGTTTTTTTCTCAAAAGTAACAACATAGCAAATGTAACTTTATTTTTCTCCCACTGCTGCTTGGTGTGACAATGGGTAAACAATACTACCAGAGGGAGACCATCATAGCAGAAAGCTTGGCAGCACTGTTCCGGTGCTGGTAATTCTTGTTTCCCGATCCCTTGGAAAATTGTACTGTTTCTCCAAACTGCATCTTTAGGCAAATTCATCTTTTACTTCAGAGAGGCATGAGTACCTGCAGTTGGATCCCACTCTGTTTTGGTATATAATCATGTGGAAATGTTACCTCAGAATTAGCCATCCATGTAATTTTTCCAGAGTTGCATCTCTGCACCATGAATGAAAGAAAAGTCAGATGCCTCTGGCACGACCTGTATATTTATAACATCTCCATAGGGCCAGCAGTCGTCCAACAAAATCGGGTGGAATGGGCTGTTTATAGAGGACTGCTGGCCCTGTGGAGATGTTATAAATATGTGGGTCTTGAAACATTTGCCAGATGCATCTGATTTTTCTTTCATTTAGGATACAGAGATGCTGCTCTGGAAAAATTACATGGAGGGCTAATTCTGAGGTAACATTTCCAGACAATTACTTTAAAACAGGATTACTTTAGAACGCCTGTTGCTGGGCCCATTACATTGGAAGCAGCCCGTAATGTATCACAGAATTACAGACATTCGAATGTGATTTCATGGTCCAGAAGGGACAGGGGTACAAAGAACTTCTTTTTGAATGATTACCATCACTTTAAAAACTCTCATTTGGAAAAAAATCTGTACAATATTATTATATCAGGTCTGAATTTCATGCATACCCTGCTTGTTTTCATTGGATCTTAATATCTTTACTCCAATGAAATAAACTTTTACCCAATTTACATTGCGTTGAAGTCTTCCTTAATTCTATAATATAAAAGTAGACGTGTATCCTGTATGCTTATGTTGCCATTTTTCTGCTTTTCTATTATACTGTACCTGGTCACTTCTCCTCAGGCAAACGTTTTGCTTACAGACTCTGAAGTCATGTGTACAGGGTGGGAGGGGGAGGCAAAAGCTACTGCTCCTTTAGCTCATAGGCAGCAAATTTTCAAGGAAGACAGATAAACATTTTGTTGTTTACTTTCAAGAATGCAGGCATGGTTGGGAGGAGACAGAGGCTAGGCCTTGCTACATTTTCCTGCAGGAAGAAAAGGCTAATGTTTCATTTGTATTCTTATGGAAGAAATAAAGATGCTTTTTCCCTTCAACAAAAAGCAGGGGCAAAACTAGGATGGTCAGGTCTCCTGCTATAGCAGGCATAGGAACTTTGGCTGGGCATCTTTTGCAGGACTTTTACTGACATCAACTGACTTGTTTGGACTGGGAGAGAGGAACTGGAGTATAACCTTTCAGGAAGACTGTACTTCAGCATTCTGGGCAATCTCTATGTATCTGTGCACTTCTAGGGAGTTTTATCTGAATAAAGACCCTTTTAACTCATACCACTGTGTTGGATGAAGTGGAGAGTCTGAGAAAATGCCCTAGCCAGGCCTGACATTTTGCCCAGAATCCCATAGTTGCCTTGCAACCTGGGAACCAGAGAGATCCCCCTACCTGTGCCATGGCAGAAGGAGTGGGCAATGGAACTCCAGCGATATGGGAGGATTTATGGAAAGTAACCATGATCCTGCATAGGCCCGGCGCATATGTGTTGGTAGAAGAGAGGGTATCCACCCCTCCTACACTTCCCATATGAGATGTCAGTTTCCTCAACTGGTTAGAGGCAATGCCGCCGGACTGGATGTCTCCAGAGGGTTCATTGGTGAAGGCACTGAGGAACTGGTGGTGGAGGAGCCTAAGCAGACAGAGTCTGTTCCTGGGGGAAAGAGTCTGAGAAATGGTCGAGGAGAGCAGAGAGATGAGTGCAGAAAGAAACACAGTGGCCACACTCTGGAAAGAGCTGCAGCTGCTGAGGTGTGACCTTCTTGCCCTCACAGGACTGGCCCATGGACTGGCGCGGGCAGCAAGACGAACAGAGTCACCCGGGAAGTTACTGTGGCCATTACCTGCTGTTCCCTGAGGAGGGTCACTGCCAGCAGGGCAACAGGAGGAAGGAGTGCTGCCTCTGCAGCTGTTGGAACTTCACAGACTGGAGGCTCACTTTGACAGGAATTCTAATGAATTGGGATATTTCCTCGTACAAGTGGCAGAATTCCTGAGGGAATGGGGGCACACCTTCCCAAACAAAGCCAGCCAAGTGAGTTACATAGGTTCATGGTTGGGGGGTCCTGCAGCTAAATGGTATATGACTCTGTATGTAACCCAAGCCCCGGAACTGAGGGGCATGGAGGCGTTCATCCAAGCTCTCAAGGAGCAGTATGAGGACCCTTTTGAGGAGGAGAGAGCGAGGACCTGCCTGAGGAAGATAAGACAGGGCAACCATCCAGTCCAGGAATATGCTGCTGAGTTCCGAGAATATGCAGCCAAACTGAGGGACTGGATGGAGGTGGTGAAGATTGAGTTTTTCTGAGCTGGTCTGAACCCCAACCTTGTGGCTAAAGTGATGGTTCAGGATGACCCCTGAACTCTCCTCGGCTGGATTCAACTGGCTTGTGAAATCAGGAACCGAGAGGAAAGAGTGGAGTTGCTGAAGTTGCAGCATCACGTCGGCCAGCAAAGAAGCCCGATGGATGCACGGGCCCGGGAGCAAGGGAAGTCAGGACCTGGCATCGCCCTGGCCGAGAAGGACTGGAGGAAGAAATGGGGGCTGTGTTTGAGATGTGGGAAATTGGGCCACTTTGCTGCTGAGTGTCCAGGTGAAGGTAAGAGCCGCCTGGAGTTGGAGCCGAAGCCGAGGCGCTCAACAGGGCGACCCCAACCTACTTCCAGGAAGGAAGCCGCCACAGTGGCTGCAGCACCAAAGGAAGGAAGGGACACAGTGCATGAAGAGCTCTCGTCAGACAACAAAGAGGAGCCGAAATCACCGAAATTGCCGACGGGAAATGTCTGAGACCTGCTGTGAAGGGCACCAGCCAGCGGGTCGCAGAAGTCCCAGTGCTGCAAAGGGTGAGACCTAAGGGAGCGTTGTTTTTCATAGTAGTCACCCTGTTAAACCCACGGAGGGGGATGAACATCAGGGTAAGGGCCTTAATTGACTCAGGGTGCAGCAGAGACTTGATTGCCCCTGCACTCATGAAGGGGTTGGGGTTGGGGTTGGGGCTGGAAGTGTCAAAGCTACCTGAGCCCCTAGTCTTTGAACAGGTGGACGGTACGATGATGAAGGGGACCCTCCCAGTTTTGAAACAGAGACCACCCCACTGGGAATGGGGGGACATTGGGAGGAAAGGACTTTTGTGGTCAGCCCCATCACCAAGTTTCCCCTGGTGTTGGGAGTAAGGGGGCTGTGGGACTATGACCCCTACATGAGGTGGAAGGCCTAGGAGCTGTGTTTTCCTTCTGAAGCTTGCCAAAAACATGTATGAGATGTCAAGTGGGGCCAAAATCCTCTCCCTCTCCCAGAGACTGTGTGTTTAACTATGGAGGAGAGGGAGAGCATTCCATCAGAATGCCAAGACTTTATTTATTTATTTTATTTTATTTATATTCCTCTCTCCTCACATCAGCAGGCTCAGGATGGACTTAAGTCAAGTGTTTGAAGAGGAGGAGGTGGATGAATTACCTCCTCGCAGAGCTACTGACTGTGCAATTGAGCTGATCCCAGGGACTTAATTACCAGAGGGAAAGGGCACTGGGAAAGTGAAACCGAGTGCTAAACAAGCCTGGTCTAAGGAATGCTAAGTGGCCCTTGAGGAGTTAAAAATGTGCTCCACCTCTGAACCTGTGTTATGCCATCCTGATGAGAGCCGCTCATTCGTGATACAGGTGGATGTGAGCGATGTTGCCATGGGAGGAGGAGTCCTGCAGGAGGAGAAGGATGGGGAAAATGCACCCCTGTGCTTATGTGTCCAAGACATTTTCTGAGGCTGAAAGGAACTGGGCAGTGTGGGATAAAGAGGTGGCAGTGGTAAAACTGGCCCTAAGTGCATGGAGACACTGGCTGGAGGGGGCTAAAGTGTTGTTTGAGGTATGGACTGATCATAGAAATCTGGAGGTGTTGCGAGAGCCTCACAGACTGGGAGCCAAGCAACTGTGGTGGGTGGAATTTTTCTCATGATTCAACTTTGTGATTAAACATTTCCCTGGGAAGTTGAATTTTCTGGCAGACGTGCTCTCCTGCCTTCCCCAACACAGCAGCCAGAGGGAGGAAGTGGTAGATATGATGCTTTCCCCCGCCCAGTTGGGAGGGGCCACGATTACCAGAAACCAAGTGTCCAAGGTGAACCACCTTCCCCCTTCTCCCCTCCCCCGCCAGAGTGGGAAGAGAAAATTAAGGCGGAACTGGAAAAGGAGGGGGAGTAAAATTGGCCGGAGGACTTAGAGAAGGGGGGAAATGATTGTTGGTATAAGAACAACAAACTGTATATTCCACAGGGTCTATGGGGAGAGATATTAAAACATTGCCATGATGCCAAGTTGGCCAGGCATCTGGGTTATTTAAAAACACTTCACTTAATACATAGAAAGTTTTGGTGGCCAGCAATACAGAAGGATATGTCACAATATGTATCCACGTGTCAGACCTGATTAATGGGCAAAAAGAAGGGGGAACCTCCAGGACTACTACAACCTCTGGAAACCCCATCCTGACCCGGATCTATAGTATCCATGGACTTCATGACTGACTTCCCACCAAGTAAGGAGGAAACAGTGATTTGAGGGAGGTGGATTTGTTTTCCAAGCAAGCCCATTTCATTCCACACTCTAAGTTTCCAACAGCCAAAAAGTTGGCCACATTGTTCATGCAGCATGTAGTAAGACTCCATTCATTCCCGGACAAGGTAATATCAGATCAGGGCCCACAATTCATTGCCAAGTTTTGGCAGGAGCTGATGGAAGTAACAGGCATGACTCAAGGGTTGAGTTCAGCATATCAGCCTGAGACCGACAGGCAATCCAAAAGGGTTAATCAAGTCCTGGAGCAATTTTTAATGTGTTACGTTAATTATCAACAAGATAGTTGGACTGATTTCCTGGCATTTGCAGAACATTGTTACAACAAGAGCATTCAGAGCTCTACATGAGCATCCCCATTCAAGATCACATAGGGCTTTGAAGGCATTTGTGAAAGACCCCTGCCCGGGAGTGGGGGCGGGATCTCAGTACTTGGTGGAACTCTATCATAGAACAGTGGGATCTAATAACAAAAACCTTGGAAAGGGCCAAACAGGATTACAAAAAGCATGCAGACCATAAACGCTCCCCCCTCTGGGATCTGAAACCTGGAGATGAGGTTTATGTGTCCACAAAAAATCTCAAGGGTGAACAACCAAGCAAAAAGTTAGGATGTAAGTACATAGGACTTTATAAAATCCTCGATGTCATAAATGGGATAGCTATGAAACTAGACCTGCCAAAGAATTTAAGTCATATACACCCAGTATTCCACTGCAGCTTGTTGAAGAAAGCCTTGGAAGCAAACACCTGGCACCCAAAAGCTCGAGTTCCTCCCCCCGCCCCGCCCCACATGGTGGACAGACAACCTCATCATGAAGTGGAAGAGGTGTTGGACTCAAAATGAAGAAGAGGAAAATTATTTTACTTGATAAAATGGAAGTACTTTGACCAGGGTCAAAATGAGTGGGTTCAAGCTAAAGATGTAAAAGCTAAAAGACTCATCAAAGCTTTTCACAAACGTTATCCGGAGAAACCGAGGGAGGGATGATCCTGTTATACAAGTAGTTTTTGGGGGGGATAATGTCAGGCAGGCAAGCCAGCCTGCCTGCCATGATTGTGAATGCATGTCTCCTGAGGGGGGGATGGGCTTTCTTCCTGTAGTGTAGCTTCCTTCACTATGCGTATGCTTTGCTAAGCTATGCTTTGTTAAGAGACCTTATCAGTGCAGCAGGGAGTGTGTGGGAATCAGGCATGGGAACTTTTGCTGTGTTTTCTTTTGCTGTGGAACATTCATATATACTTATTAGAATTTTGAGTAGATTGTTCCACAGCAACTGCAACAAGATCTGATTGTAAACTATTAAAGATATTCACTCCCCCTCATCAGTAAAAAGCAAGGCAAAAAGGCTAACCCAAAGTTATGATTTCAGCTTTCATCACTAGGAAAAGAATTTATTCAAGGTCTGAAGCAATAATTGCCTTATCTGTCATAGTCTTCACACTCTCTTTCACTGGGGCCATTGATTCATTAGTTGTATTGTTTACTTTCATGTATAATTAAACCATTTTTAGCAAAGCTGAGGAATAATTGTTAGGAATGGTATGTTGAAACATATTAATGGGAATCAGAATGAATTAGGCAGTTATTAATACACATATGAACTGCTTCCCATATTTTCATTTCCACATCATTTTCATTTAAAGTTGAGTCTTCATCTTACCTTTATATACCAATTTCCTCATTTGTAGTGTTGATCTTCTTGACACCATTATACTCTTCTAAGCCCATTGATTTCAAAGGAATTAGAAGAGCATTACTCTATTTAGGATTGCACTGTTAGTCAATATTTACATTTTTCCCCACAGTACTTTATTAGGGTTGCCAGATGGTTTCAACAAAAATTCTAGACACACTTGATAAAAAATCAGTTGACCATGTGAGGACCATATTGCTTGGCAAAGCAGCCCACTGAGCAGGAGGCAGTGAGAAGCAGCCCATGACACCAGCCCTGGCAAGCAGATCCCCTACCAGAGAGCATGCTTTAGTGACTCTGGGACCCTGGGCAAAATTCAAAGATGGGGTCTGCCACATCTCCTTTATTTCCACCCAACTCACTGATTTTAACCTACCTCACAGGGTTATGATGTTAATAAAATGGACTGGGGAGAATATTGTAAGTCACTTTGAGTTCACGTTAGGGGGAAAACTGGGTTATAAATCAAGTACATAAATATTTAGATCATTAAGATACACAAAGCAAAGCAATCCTGCATCCAACTCAACTCCTCACCCTCTTCTCTAGAGTTACTAGAAAGGGGGTTTCAGGGGAGAATCTGCTTCCACTGATTGCCAAGGGAGCGAGAAAGGAAAGGGGCACAATAGGCAAAACAAGGCTAGTTCTCAGGGAACAAAAATGGTGGGATTCTCTGGTTTGACATTGGTCATGGTTGGATTCCCTGGTTTGACTTTGGGTTTTGTTACTTCTGTTTGCATTAGGAGGCTTTTGGTCATTGGTTTCTGTTGTGTGTTGGCTAAGGCTTCCTGTGTCCTGGAAAAAGCCTTGGATTTTTCCCCCCATATGAAACAATGGACCCTGACCTGGATAGCCCAGGTGAGCCTGATCTCATCAGATCTCAGAAGCTAAGCAGGGGCTGCCTTGGTTAGTAATTGTATGGGAGACCTCCAACAAATACCAGGGTTGTAGAGACAGGCAATGGCAAACCACCTATGTTCGTCTCTTGCCATAAAACACCACCAGGGGTTGCCATAAGTCAGCTATGACTTGAAGGCACTATCCACCACCAGGAAACAATGGAGAGTGGCTGAAGGCAGTGTGTTCAAGGGGCCTATAAAACTGGACCATTGATCCAATTCACTTAAAATTTGGAAGGTCTTTAGTGAACAGGCAGGACTAGGTTCCCTCAATTTTTGATGTAGTTTGCTTGAAAGGTGGCCCCTTCAGTCCCCCAGAAAGATTTCTACATAGAGAATAATGGGGCCAAATATATTCAGAATTCTGAATATTATACTAGTATTTTTGGACCCAAATATCAGCAATACCAAATATTTATGGTATTCCTAATTCACTGATCCAAAAAATACTTTTTTTGCTGCACACCCCTAACATCTGGTCTTTCTCAATTAATTTCATGGACAGCAAGCACAAATACTGTTCAATTCAATACTGGACCCCTAGCAGTACTATAATTTATCCTCCTTTCACTTTAAGCCTTTGCTAACTTTATACTATACATATCCATCATTAGAAATTAGCAAGAACTATTGTCATGCATCCAAGGGATTGTAATGTCCATCTTGGTTGTTAAAAACAAATAAGGACCACATAAATGAGCCCTTGAGTTCTAGCATAAATCAGTCACTAACTCAAGGCACCTTCCCCTGACAATTCAAAGAGGCAGTCATCCACCCTCTGCTTTTAAAAAAATCCCTAGACAAAAATGATGTGGCAAGCTATCTAATCTTCCCTTTCTAGGCAAATTGATTGAGACAGCAGTAGTGGACCAGCTCCAGGTGGATAACTCTGGTGCTCCAGACTTTTTCCAGTCTGGATTAGGGCTGGGCTATGGGATGGAGACGGCTCTAGTGGCTTTAGTTGATTGCCTCCATCTGAATGTAGACAAATGCTGTGCTTCTCTGTTACTTCTTCATAATCTATCTGCAGACTTTGATACAGTAGATTATGCCATCCTGTTGAGGCACTTGGAGGCAGAAATGGATATCAAAGTTCAGTTCAAATCATAGATCAGTTCAAATCATTTCTCATGGAATGGACTCAAAAGATTGCTGATGGAGACCAGCTATCTCCAGAGTGGAAATTGTTTTGCAGGGTTCCACAGGGAGTAATTTTATCCCCCATGCTATGCAACCTCTATGTAAAGGCTTTGGGAGAAACCATTCATAGGTATGGAATTGGATGTCATCAATATGCAAATGACAACTAGTTCTATATACCACTATCCAAATAACAGAGTGATGCGGTGGGCATCTTGGGTTGCTGCCTGACAGCTGTGGTCCAATGACTGAAACCTAACAAATTGAAACAGAACCCAAACAAGGTGGAAATAATGTTGGCTGGGAAAGGAGCAATCGTGAAGGGCACTGTGCCCCCCCCCTTTCGATGGGGTTCAATTGACCCTTGCAGACTCGGTTAAGGGCCATGGGGTTATACAGGATCCAGCACTACTGCAAGAAAAGCAAGTTAAGGCAGCAGCAAAAAATGCCTTCTTCTAACTCAATCTAGCCCAGAAAATAATCCTACCATGACACAGCCGATCTAGCCGCCTGGATCCATGGAATGGTAACACTGAGACTTCACTTCTGTAATGCACTCTACATAGGTCTCCCTCAAATTCAACTTTTTGGTGCAACATGCCACAGTTCAATCGGCGTATGCATATCACTCCCAGTCTGCAGTCACTCCATTGGCTACCCATCTGTTACCAGGCTCAATTCAAGGTATTGGCTATCACTACAAAGCCCTGCATGGCTTGGATCCCTTATCTGTAAGGGAACGCCTCTCTCCCTAAGCCCCATCATGTCAGGTTTGCACATCTGATTAGGGCCTTCTGCAGGTACCACCCTGCAAATGGGCAAAATCAACAGCTGTCTTTACACATGCATTCCCTGGTATAATTTTTGTTTCTGTTGTTATTCAGCTCTGTGTTGGATTTCTGCTTGTTTTCACATTTCTGATATTCTTATCTATTGTATTCTTTATTGGATGTCCCAGCCAATGTTTATATTGATTTATAATATATACCTTGAGTCCTAGTGAGAAAGGTGGACTATAAATACCATAAATAAAATAAAATTAAAAATGTTATAAGAAATATTTGCTTATGTGTGCATAGCCCATCCAAAGAACTGAATGTTTACTTAAGAGGATATAAGTAAAAAAAGCAGATTGTAGAGAACAATGTGGTACTAAAGTAAAGCATTGCTATTGTCTGGTTCCACATCAGCTATACAGGTTGTATTTTAAACATGGTATCAAATGACCACCTGATCAATGGTGTAAAACAGATTGCACTGTGATGTCTGTATGTGCTATGATGCCCATCAATGTATTTCTCAGCACCCACTTCAGAATAGCCCAGAAAGTATCATCTTTGTCTCTGGGGATCACCTATTTGAAAACAGCTGCCCTCATGACATAAGGATGCTTGCCTTGAAATCTCTCAACATTTTGTGAAACCTAACAACCATTGTTATTGGTTTCACCTCCACATGGCAACCATTTTGTTGTAGTGTGCGCTGCTCACTACCTCTTCTCAAAATTCCAGAAGTGCACACTGATCCAACAAGGTTGTGGATCCCATTGTAGAATGATGTTGTGATGCTACCATTAAATGCATGGTAATCCCCACAAACCTGGTTCATTTTGATCCTGCATGTGGAGAGAGTCAGCAGTGATTTCATTAGAATATGGTAATATTATGATATTAAAACAGTGACAATAAGCCTTTTATGAATTAATATCATGATAACTGGCTTGGCAGCATAATCAGCTGAGGGTGTAGTTCAAAAAGTTTCAAATAACTAAAAGTGAAATAAATGCTCTTGTACATCCTGTATTGCGCACTGAACGTATTCTCAAATTCACCATGAAACTCATGTTGATACTGTTTAAACATCAAGTACAGCCATCTGACAAGATCCAAAACCAAATGTCATAGGCAGCTGAATTGGTCCACAGCAAAATCCAGAACAAGAACAAAAGCCATGTAATACTTTTTATTAGGACCAATCATGTTGAACAAAATGGTGTGCAAGTGTTAGAGTAATCCAGAATTCTTCATCAGACTGGATGTTATTGTAGTTAGTCTCAATAAAAGGTATTACTGAGCTTTTGGTTTTCAGTTTTGCTATGGCCCTCATCTTCAGTTTATTTATTATTTATTTACTTCATTTGTATCCTGCTTTTCTCCCCAAAGGGGACTCAAAGCAGCTTATCATATTCTCCTCGCCTCCATTTTGTCCTCAGAAGAAACCTGTGAGCAATCCTAAACAGGTCTACTCAGATGTAAGTCCTATGTTATTCAATAGTGCTTGCTCCCAGGGAAGTGTGTTTCAAATCGCAACTTATGAACAAAGCCCCCTTCTAAATGTTTCCAAAGCTGATAGCTAGGGAGGGTTCTCCCCTTGCAAGGATCAAATTGGCAGGGAAACAATGCCATTTTTCAGTCAGTAATGGGGGAAGTGGAGATGCACACATGTGCATTGTGCTCATTCCCCCTTCCCGCCAACAGAGTTAATTAATAACATAAGGCCTCTCTCCCCTTAGGATCCAATTGGGGGATGCTTTTCAGGAAAACAAGATGCTGCCCTATGAGGACTGCCTAAGTGCCTGCCTGCTGTTAGTGGTGCTGCAAGGTATGAAACAAAACAAAGCACATACACTTTTGGGTGAGAGGAACTCATTACAATTTAGTTTCCCAAATTTGGTTCAGTATTCCAGAAGGTGATTTAACAAAATGAAACAGTAATATCCAGGTATATTTCCAGCTTAGGTGGGGGGGGGGGCTACATACCCCTATTCAATATCCTCCTGCATAGCTTTTTATTTCTCCCATGACTAGCAAAACCAGAATACGCTGTGAAAATAGCAAAAAAATATGCAAATACAAGAAAATGTGCAAAATGTGCATAATTTGCTGTCAGGCTGTGGCACGCCCCCTGGCGGCGGGTCTAGGTGGGGCGGTCCCGGCGGGTCCGTGCTGGTAGCCGGGAGCGGCCGGGCGGGTCCCCAAGGAAGCGTGGAGGCTCTTTCACAGGCGGCCTCAGACTAGGGCGGCCCTTGTCTGACCGGCGGGCCGGTCAGCACACGGCTCCACCCGGCCGGCTGCGCCTTAACCTTCAGGGCAGCCGGCTGACAAATGGCAGGGTGCTCGCCTTAGGATGCCGGGCACCTGCTATGTCTCTTCCAGTACCTTCCTCCTCGGCCTGCCTCCAGAGCCTCCTTAAATACTTTCCCCACTCCAGCTCCACCCTCACCCCCGAGTGCTTCCACCCACCATCAATCCCAACACCTGTGCCACCTGCATCCCCGCCCATTGGGCCCACCTCCCTCTACCCCGTTGGTGGGCTGCTAGCCGGGCTGCCCCGCTCTCCCCCAATGCCTCTTGCCCTCCTCCCTCCTGCCCTGTGATGGACGGCGGGCTAGGCCCCTGACGGGGCGATCTGGCCCTTCCCCGGGCCGCCCTCCAATCACAGGCTGGCTTGCTCCTCCCTCCCCCCTGCTGGCCCCGGCCGCCATCCCGCTCGGCCGAGGGCACCTGCGCCGGCGTTTGGCAGCCCGGCGCGGCCTCGCCCCGCTCGCTGCGGCCTTCCCCGCGGCCCGGACGGGGCCGTCGCCGCCAGAGCGCTGACCGCGCCGGCCGCCGCTTCCGAGTGCGCCCGCTGTCGTGGCCGCTCGGGCTCCTCTCCTCCGGTGCGGCGGCGGGCGGTGGCGCAGCGGCGGCGCAGCCGCTGGGGCCTTCTTCCACCGGTGGGGCCTCGTCCTTGGCCTCTCCCGCCCGGTAGGTGGGCTCTGCGTCGTCGGGGGGTGGGGGTGGGGGGAGTCCGAGGCCGGCGTGTCGGGCCTCGGACATTTGCATAATTTTTACTTGTTACAAATTATTGCTAGACAACTTATTGCTGCTGTTTTTAAGTTTGTGTATGTGTGTTTTCATGTCCCAATCAACATTGATGTATGCCACCTTGGATATATTATATAGAAAGGTGGGCTATAAATATTTTAAATAAACTAACAAATGTGTCTTAGAAAAGAATTTGGATTCCCTTGGTACATTGTATGATGTTCCATTCCGCTTGTAAATAGGGTACTTACTCAGGTTCCTGTTCTTAGGTTCACACAACAGAGACTGCTGTTTGTGTTCAAAATAACATTCATTTACTCTCAAGGAGATACAGTGATAGCAGCAAGTGGTTTCAAGCAGTCTACAATTCTAATTAACAAACAGAACAGAACATGAGACTACACCAATGCATAAAAATATTAGGGGAGGACGACAAGCTGTTCCTTTGTAATGCATACAATAAATACACCACACGCTGAAAGCATAGTGCTCTGGATATGATTTACTAACTTACAGGGAACAGAGGGCTATTTTATATGCAATTTTTTTCTGGAGTAAAATAATACATGTAGAGAAAAAACATGAACACCACCACATGGGAGATTTGGTGCAAGTCTTTATTTTACTGCAAATATACAGATTGCACAGCTGATGAATTCACTGGCTACCCAGTCCATGTACCTCCGTGGCAAAGCACACCTTTATGCTATGCTTCCACTGGCAACTGTTTTCCTCTAAACTGAGATTATCACCATGAGGAAAAATGTTGTGGACAATTCAGCTCTCACTCTCCTGGCTCTCAAATATACGAAAAAGGAGAACTACAATTTGTGCTTTACCTAGCAACTTCATTCATTTCACACTTCGACAACTTGGCAATGGAAGGAGAAAGAAAGCCTCACATTTCTGTACACTGTTCAGCCTTCTGGAACAAAGGTGTCATTCAACTTTAAAGATCTCTATGATAATCAGTCCAGGGTTTTGCTCTTAAGAATCAGGTGTTACATACATATGTATGTGCCATCACGTTGCAACCAACTTATGGCGACCCCAGCAAGGGGCTTTCAAGGCAAGTGAGAAACAGAGGTGGTTTGCTATTGCCTTCTCTGCAGAATCTTCCTTGGAGGTTCCCTACCCAACTATCGATCCTGCTTCCAAGATCTGGCGAGTTCAGGCTAAACCATGCTGCCTTCTCTCCTTAAAAATCAGCCAGATTTTTTTAAAAGTACGTCCACTTTTACTTTTTCTTTAGCAGCCTGATGAGTGTGAAAACTGCCATTTTTTACATTAGGATTCATTATTATGTACGTAGCACATCCTACACAATGATATTGCCATTTGCTACCTCAAAGAAAGCTAATAGCATTTTCAAAATGCAATAATAACTTTTCAGTAGAAAGCTCAAGCTGTGTTTGGATAATCTGAAGCAACTTGCGACTACATTCACAGACAGCACACCAAAGCTAATAAATTCTTCTCATGTCTTCATATTATTAACACACCTACCGGCAATGTCAAGATGTTAGTTTAAAGAATTTCAAATATGAAACAGTTCAATAATCTGGTTGGCAAGAGCTGACTGACAAAGCTAATTAACTGCCTCGAGAAGATTCTTTATAAATGAAGCAGCTTCTGTCTGAACACATCTCCAAGAAGTACAAAATGTTCTTTTTGTCTCCAGCTTTTCCCTCCTTCTGTTTCTGTCCTGTTCTTTTCTTCCCATCCCATCACCGATTAAAGGGATTTTCTCCAGGTATTTGTAACCTGCAGGTTCTGCACAGAATCTTATAGTTCTGTGGATCAAAAGTTCTGCAATTTCTTTTATTTCTGGTGGATCATTTAGTTCTCTTTTAGCTCCCAAATATTTTCACTAGGAATTACACTGCTATATTATTTAGGTCTAAGTACCATTTACATATTGAGTTTCACATCTGGTCTTCCATCCTGGAGGACAGACTGTTGAAGCACTTCAAGGTTGCTCGAATTTTCCTACTGAATTTCATTCCATTGCTACCAGCAGCACTCTTTTACCGCTGAAGTATTCCTCCAGTGCAGAAGGGGAAAATTGTTGCCTTATTTGTAATAAATATGACTTAAGGGGTTACCAGTGATTTATTTTAATCAGAGAGAAATATTCATTCTGACACAGACAATTGTAATGTTACTGCCAGGCATGCCTGTGTGGTGATATAACTGCCTATTACTGAGCATTCTTCAAATATCAGTCTGACCTGACTGGAAAGACCTTCCTTGCTCCTTCTAGTTGCCTTTTCCCAAATTATCATGACAACTTCACCTAAAATGAATACCTGAAGACAACATAGGAGCTAATGATATTGCTTGTCACAACTTTGCACAGTTAATCAGCTAGGAAGAGCCTTGAGGCCACCAACACATGCTCCTGTCACAAGGCAAGATCTCTGGTCTTGCAGTATCCTGTTCTTTAGATTAACCTACACAAATCTGCCCACATGAATCCTGTATAATTAATATTGAGAAAGATGTATTGTGACTCATAAAAATGCACCTATGACCTATGGAAAGTTTTACTTCCCCAATGTCCACATTGTATGATTTAGGAAATACATCTTATATATTAATGGTACTCTATAGTTGACATAGGCAGTTCTGTTCTTCCTAATTCTGCCATAAGAAAAGCTTTACAGCTAGGAACAGATAATCTGAAATACAATCTCTGTTACAAGACAACCTGTAATGGGCCTTAATGAAGCCAGCAAACAGCTGTTGAAAATTCCACTTGAATGGGCTTTCCTCCATAACAAGGCTGAGAACATTCTTTTGGTTTACAACTGTTGAATTGTCTGCTTGCCATAAATATAATGTGAAAAATGAAACACCAAAGCAGCTTAATCCTTTTTCATTAGATATTTTAATCAGAATTTTAATATGATCTTATTGAATAAGTGCATTACAAACCATCATCTCTAAGCCCTTCACCCTTTTTAATAATGTTCCTGTGCCAAACAGAGAAGGAAAATGCTACTATGCAAATTACCACTGAAATAATGTCCTTAGTGAAAACATTTTTTAAAAATAGTTGAAGCCACACTTTTAATTAGCACAGGAGACATGGTCTGCAAATTCTTAGAAAGTAAACAAAGCCAGTCAAATTCTCCTTCCATCCAAATATGTAGAAGTTGAAATCAAAAGATACATAGTAGGAGATACAGTGGTTTGAAAGGTCTTTTCAATTAAGGGTAAAAGCCAATGTACTTTGATTGTGTGTTTGTATTATTTCATACCTATTTCTTTATTGTATTGAGTGTCCTCAAATCATAGCTGACTTATGGTGACCAGAGCAGGCTCACCTGGTCCATCTAACGCTATACTAAGCTTTATTGTTTCCTTCTTAAAAAGCCCAAAACTTTACATTGTGTAGTGAAGCTACTTACACAGATAAACTTCTTTTGCCAACAATATTATCACACTATAAGGCAACATATCTATTAAGGTCCCTGAAACAACCATCTTTAGTAACAATGGTTTGTTTGGTTCAATTCCATTTAGAATTTTGCCATTGCATGCCATCCTTGTCCCGTGTATATTCAGATACAGAAGCTCTTGTGTTCTAGCACATCCTATATTTTCTATGAACATTGCACCAACCTTTTTGCAGAACAAAACACAGCAATGATATAGGATTGTCATCCCATGAAAAGAGCTGGGCAACTTGCCATTTGCAGACTCAGTATAGCAATCCTACTGGAGCTTTGATCCCCCATTCCAAAAAGATTAGCATGTGTTGGTCAGTGACATCCAAAAATGGTTTATGTTTACACAGTTTTCCACTCATGCCTAGATGGCCAACAACTAGATTAAAAATGCTAGCCACTAGGCTGAACATACATACCATACATGTCTATAGCCACATCCACATAGGATTGCCAGGTCCCCCCCATAAAGCAGTGGGGGGACTCACCTGATCATGTGGAGGGCTCGCCAGAGAAGTCCTCATATTGCCAGTGATGCACTGTCATCACTTTCTTGTGACTGGAAGTAAGTATGTTGTCACGGGGCACCGGGAGTACCAGGGTTAAACCATAGAGTTTTGTCCAGACACCAGAACATCCCTGGTGTCCCCCAGTGACACACTGACATCACAACCATGTGCACTGAAGTGATTTAAGCATGTTGGGGGCACTGTTCACATTCCCTCTCCCATTTTCCACTATTACTCCCTCACCAGCGAGCTAAATGGTGGTGAGATTCCCTCGCCCCCAACTGGTGATGGTAAACTTGCATCTATACATTGTTGCCTATTGTATTGTTTTTATAGTAAAGCAGTTAATCGCTTCCTAGATACTCTTGTCCACTTAAGAAAAAAAACACGTGTGAATGATTGCATATTAAACAAATATACATGAATATGTAGGAAATAATTAATTAATTGTAAGAACAAAGATGAGCAGATGTCCTGTTATTAAGCCAAGAAATATACACATGCCATTTTCATCAAATCAACTTCAAATTAAAACACAGCTCAAAAACTGAGAAGCAGCTTTCCACACAGAGTTGCCATCTCCATGTTCCAAACATTTGTATTAATTTCTATTAATGAGGAGTCATTCCTTGAAATAAATAACAGGTGATAAGCCTGCCTACAGACCTGTACTATCAGATGAAATTTCTAAGAGCCAGACAAGACACAAGTTGGAAGGTCTCTGATGAGGATCTACAGCTTTTTCCTTTTTTACGGTAAGAAGTCTGGGTGTGACTTTGGACGCCACACTTTCAATGGAGGCCCAGGTCATGACCATTGCCAGGTCTGCCATTTTTCACCTTCGACAGGCCAGGCAACTGACACCCTATCTCTCATCTCAGGATCTGGCCACAGTAATCCATGCAACGGTCACCTCCAAGCTAGATTACTGCAACTCACTCTACGCTGGGCTGCCCTTGGGCCTGACCCGGAAGCTGCAGCTGGTCCAGAATGCAGCGGCATGCATTCTTACATTCAAGTGCATATCCATCCTGTGCTATCCCAGCTGCACTGGCTTCCAGTGGAGTTCCGGATCCAGTTCAAGGTGTTAACTTTGGTGTTTAAAGCCCTCCACGGACTGGGACTGGCATACCTGCGGGACCGCCTCTCCCATTACATCCCTTACAGGGCACTACGCTCCACAGATAAACAACTCCTGGTGGTCCCCGGCCCGAGGGACATCTGGCTGGCCTCCACCAGGGCCAGGGCTTTTTCTGCCCTGGCCCCAGCCTGGTGGAACACTCTCCCACTGGAGATCCAGGCCCTGCGGGACCTATTACATTTCTGCAAGACCTGTAAAACGGAGATGTTCCACCAGACCTTTGGTTGAGGACCAGCGAGTGTCCCCCCTTATCCTATCTAAGATCGCTACCTCTTCTATGACTGCCCTCGGCTATGCATTTTACCCACAGCTATGACCTATGCAGGTCTTTTATTAGTATCCAAAGTAACCTATATATAATGGCACCAGAGTATTTTAATATAAGTTTTTAAATCTGTTTTTAAAGTTGACTGTTAATTTATTGTGTTTTAATTATGATGTGAGCCGTCCTGAGCCCATTCATGGGGAGGGCAGGATATAAGTCAAATAAAATAAATAATAATAATAATAAATTTTACTTCAGAGATGCTGTGCATGGCTGCACATTTTATTCAGCAGGAAACACTGGAGAGAAGATTTTAATCTTCACAGTTGCCCAAGCCAAATCAAATACATTCACACATACCCACAGCTTCCAAACTTCTAGTAGCTCCACATCTAGATGAGCTATAAATCCATTGCTTTTCTAGGGCATATCCATGTTTCTTAGCAAGGGATTTCATTAGCTACAACTAGAACACCTCTGTTCCTAAAATTCATTAGTTTCTCTTTAGCAAACTGTATCTCTAACTTAAACCAATTTTTTATTAAATAGTTTATAGACAAAGGGTTAGAGAGCCAGTTTTGTGTAGTGGTTAAGAGCGCAGGACTCTAATCTGGAGAGCCGGGTTTGATTCCCCACTCCTCCACTTGAAGCCAGCTGGGTGACCTTGGGCTAGTCACAGCTCTCTGGAGCTCTCTCAGCCCCACCCACCTCACAAGGGGATTATTGTTGTGGGGATAATAATGACATACTTTGTAAACTGCTCTGAGTGGGCACAAGGGGATTATTGTTGTGGGGATAATAATGACATACTTTATAAACTGCTCTGAGTGGGCATTAAGTTGTCCTGAAGGGCAGTATATAAATCAAATGTTGTTCTTGTTGTTGTTGTTGTTGTTAGGTCCAATAAACCTACATCAATGGTTTACAGAGGCAGATGCTTATCATCTCCTTTTCCTTACTGGAAGAAGCTTGCTGGACCACTTCTCTTCAGTGCAGCCCCCAACCCATCTTACCGAGTGACATTGTATCCATTAACTTGTTGTGGACCACAGAGGCAGGTTGCTTCTGCAAACAATTTGAGGAAGAAGTTCATAGGATCCAACCCATTGTGTACTACGATGAACTGCTTCCACATCCTATAAAACTGTAAAAGCTTTAAATCTGATTCTGACCAACCAAATGGGATGCATCTGATTTGTCCAACTGGTGAGCAGGATATGCGCCAGCCATTGGGTGAATGAACATGTCTACTTTTAATATCTAAAATATATGCCAAAGTCATATATAAATCAAAACCAATGCACTAAAGATCAGTATAGATATGTACATCTATTTTACCCACAAGGATAAAATCATATAAGTCATTATCAATATTCTTATCCATTTGCCCAGGATATTCCATATTATCTTTAAAGACTAAGAACTTTTATTTCAATATCGGCTTTCATAAGTCAGAGTTCACTTCTTCAGATATGAATAAAATGGCTTCCGACAGGTTTCTGAATGTTGCAGTTTCTTATGACAGATTTGTATTAAGTGATTTCCTCATATATAAACTACCATTTTGCCTAAAATAACAGAAGGGCATTGTTGGCGCTTTATGGTATATATTAAATTGAATGATGGACACCCAGGAGCCAAACACTGCAACAGACCTAGATGCCAACATTGACCGCATATAACTTGGCATCACCAAGTGTCACCTACAGTTAAAGAGATACTATTACAGGGCCTATTACAGCTACATCATATTATAGCTTTCAATGTGAAAGTGCTGAATTAGAACTCATCAAGAAATTAAATACTACTTGTCATCCTAGCTGGCTTAAACAGAGATTTGGATTGTCTTACTCACTACAATTTCTAATTGTTCTACAAGATCCACTTTTTAGATATTGTAATTGACTCTTCTTAGCTTGTTTCATCAAATTATAACCTTACATTTACATCAGTTAATGTCCTTAAACTTCAGAATCCGTCTTCCTGATCATTTGTACTTATCCTACCTCATTACTTTGTTTATTTGTACCCCAAGAGAGGCTGGAATTTCTGACCTCTCTCATTGTCCATTATGTTTAATGATTAATTCTTTATTAATACCTTACACAAAGAATTGCCCTGACCTGGATAGTTCATGTGAGCCTTATCTCGTCAGATCTCAAAAGCTAAACAGGGTCGGCCTTAATAATTGTATGGGAGACTTTCAACGAAGACGAGGGTTGCAGAGGCAGGTAATAGCATACCACCTCTGTTAGTCTCTTGGCATGAAAATCACCCTAGGGGTCGCCATCAGTCAGCTATGACTTGAGGGCAGTCTCTACCACACACAAATAATAACAGTTGAAAGATTTATGATGGAATTCACACCAAATCTGTCTCAACTCCACCCCCTTCTTTAATTTTTCCTCTAAATAATCCCTAAATTATTTATTTCCGCATATCTGAAGAAGTGATCTCAGACTGACCAAAGCTCATATTGAAATAAATGTTGGTCTTTACTGGACTTTTATTTTGTTACCACAGACTAACATGGCTACTACTCTGCAATTATTTATATAATGTCTGCCAAGTTTTTGTAGATCCATCTCTAACAAGGATGATTTGGATCTGACCCAGATAAATGGCTGAAGCTTTTACTTCTGAAGGAAAAATCAACAGAAAGCTTGTATAATATCTTTTAAAGCTACCCTTGGAAATTTTTAATCAGAATTCCAGCATCACTAGTTAATCTCAGTGCTTACTTGTGTGCTAGTGATAGTGGGAAATTTAGAGTCAAGGACTGTATACATTTAAATCTTATTAATGAGACCATAAGTTCAAGTCTTGATTAAGTTCTGCAGTTATTCTTCACACATGGCAAAGATCAACATCTAAACAATGTTAATTCTGTGCACATAATAGCAACAAGATCTAATAAGGAAACAAATAATAATGAGCTGTTACCATGAAATGTGTTCGTATCTGTAGGTTTTCCTAGTATTTAGCTGCTTGTGGACAAAATGCACTATTGCCTTAATTTAAAAGTAGCAGCAGCATTCTATTAATTTCAGGGACACACGAAAATGAATCAGTACTATGGTTGCTGAAAATAACCCATAATGAAAATGGACAGTTTTTCCTCCTGTGGTCCAAAACCCCTTTTCTATAAATGCTTCCAACATTTTAAGGATTGCAAATTGTTGTTTTCATTATACACACACTAATCCTCTATTCAAAGGGGGGAGGGAGGGGCATGCTAGGACTCTCAGTTCTTTAAAGTGTTAATATTCACTTTCTGATTATGACATATTGTAACTAGATAGCGGTGATCACCACTCCACATTGTAGCCTGGTTTGTTAAATTGAGTTCCACATGGTCAAAGTATTCAGCTTTTGTACGCTGAAAGTCCTGTGGCACTCCTAATAACATAATTGGAAGTACCACAGGGTTTTCTAAACCCCCTCAAGTTCCCCAGTATATAGCCACATACCCTCTAACCTATACTTCACTTATCTGGCAACAGATTGTATGGCTGTGACAGCAGCTGATCCACCAGCTAAGTAGAACGTAAGCAGGCAGGGGCAGCAAACAGGTGGGAAGAAAGAGGATATACTTTTCTTCATGCCTCCCCTTCCTTTTCTAGACATACTCTCAGCCTGGGAGAAATGCCAGCCAGGTAAATGGAGATGGATAGAACAGAGAGAAAATTTAAAAAATTGTGAATTAAGAGAGGAGGAGCTCTTCCCTAGCTTGAATATACAAAAGGGAGCTGCAGAAAAAAACAGGTTGGCAATGTTTGCTTTCATATTTAAAGTATTAAAGCTACCAAGGATTGCATTACAAATCTCAGAAATATGAACTTTTGGTAGCATCACCAAGAGTCACCTATGTTTTAAGCATATTTGATTAACTGGGATCCTTGGACTCACATCCATGCTGGATCCCCTCCCATCCTAAAATGCAATGTATGCAGCATATTGGAGATTAAAGCACCTTCTAGATAATTACGTGTGTCATCTGTGAATCAAAATCGTATGAAATATGATGAAGCACAACACTACACAACAGTAGAGAACAATCAGAAACGGGTTAAAGGTACAAAACATTTTTGACTGTCATGCAAAATATACCATTATACCACTATGTACATAATTGCAACCCCAGCTGGAATGAAGAGACAGACACAGGCTTGGAACTAAAGGGCCTTTTATTAACATGACCATAAACATTAACCATGGCAAGGGCCAACTAAGCGGTACAGGTCAAGCCACAAGGTCATTCCTGGACTTCCACCTTGACCCGTCTGGGTGAGCCCCACAGCCCCGGGTGTAGGCCATCCCTGGAATGGCTGCAACCTGGCCAGCCAAGCAAATAGATCCCCCCCCATCAAGCTCCTGACACCCCAGAGATTCGTTTTCGTTTTCTCAGCCATGTCGGACGCTCCTCTTCGCAGGTCCGAGAGGAAGCGCCCGAGCACCCTGTCCGGGCGGCTGATCTGCGAAGATTAGCCCCCAAAACTCCCAGTGAGGGAGGCTGGATCCGGGACGCTGCGGGAAGAGCCCCCCGGAATCAATGCGGGGGGGTTAATTGCCCGTTTGTCCCTACGGAGGCCGGCAGACGTGCGCGGCGCCTCGAGTGCTGCCGGGCCATGGAAAACGGCAAAGAGCAGAATTAGGTGAAAGCCTGCATGTAAGCGAATCCCTTCTGTTACTACAAGCGCACGCGAAGGAGTGGTGGGATCTGAAGCTAAGAAGGCTCGTTCTTCCCCTTCGCTGAGTTTCAGAATCTGGTTGGCGGTTTCCCCCCTCCTAAAATGGCAACGAAAAAACAAAGTCCTGCTCTGGGCAAGTCAGTTTCGGCTGCCCTGAAGGGAGAGTCGTTGGAGGAAGTAGTGCGGAGGGCGGTTGGTGAAGCCATAAAACCCTTTGTTGACAAGCTGAACGAAACAGATCAAAGGGTGGGCTTAATTGAGAGCGAAGTGAAAACCATTAAGGAAGCAGCGGGGGGGGCAGAGAAGTCTGCTCAGGAAAGTGCGTCACTCGTGAAGGCTACGAATAAAGAGCTTAAGCTGGTGGAGAACCAGCTGATCGGGCTACAAGTGGAACGAACACAGACAATTTTGCGCCTCCAGAATGTGAAAGAGGAGGAAAATGAGGATTTACGGGGTCTGGTCTCGGAACTATTGGCGACACCCGCGAGGGCAACTAAAGAAGAAGTAAAAAGCGCCATTTTGGAAGTCCGTCGCACTACTTCAAAATATGCAATGAAGCGTCAGCTGCCTCGCAAGATCATCATTGATTTTTCATCTAAGAGGATCCGGGACACTATCCTATATAATTCATACAATGCAGATTTGGACTTTTTGGGTAATAAAGTTAAGATATTGAAAGACGTCCCATTTCTAGTTCGGAAAAGACGTTTTAAGTATAAAAAGTTCGCAGCTCTTCTGAGAGAACGTGGAATAAAGTACAAATGGTTATTTCCGGAAGGAATCTGGTTCAGTCACAAAGATCAAGCTTTCAAGATATTATCAGAAGATCAACTAAGGGATTTTGAGGATAAAAATCTGGAATTTCAGTGCACTAAGCAAGACGAAAAGGAGAAGTCTGAGGGGGGGGAGGAAACGAGCACTGCGGCTGCAGTTGCTCAGAGAGAATTGCGTCCGGGACCCAGGAGGGGAAGGAAAATTTAATTTGAATTTAAATTGTAATTTGCATTTAGTAAGGTCAACCACTCCATCAATATAACATAAAGCTTTAACTTTTGAATAATGGCAGTATGAAGGGAAAACATTTTGTGTAGCATAGTTGTTACATGTTGTAGTAGTTGTGTTTTTTTTTCCTTCCTCCCCTTGTTCCCTTTCTTTCCTTTGTATTGTTAGTTAATGTAGTTAATAAAAAAAAAATAAGCTCCTGACACCCCAGCTATACAGCATGAAGGAAGGACTTGCCCTTGGGGATCCCCACAGATGTCTGCCTGTGCTATGGTAGCCATCACAAGCATACCACACTGCTGGCAGACCCTGTTCCCCGCCCATGGGGAAGTGCCACTGCGTGCTCACTAGCCCACGCCCTATTCCCAAAACTCTCCTGCCACTGCAAGGGTCAAGCTTCTGCTTAGACCCTCGCGCCCCACAGGTGGCTTAAAGCCAACCGAAGTCCTTGCCGCAGGTCATTAAGAAATATCTCATTGTCCTCAGTCGACAGGTGTACACCATCGCCTCAGTAGAGGTGGGCAAATTTGGCCCTAATTCTCGGGTGTGGTAAGTAAATTCCCAAGCCATCCCCCAAGGGTTTCTTAATGGCATGATTAGCCTTACGCTAGGCCCCCTCAATTGCCCTAGGATCTAAGGCTTCCTGCCAAACCCATCTTTGTAGCATCTCAGACCAACACATAAGCACGCCCGGCCATCAGCTGTTTATAACTCGAAGGTCTTCAGCTACCTGCAGTGACAGGGCCTTTCCTTGCACTAACCCCAATTCATTACCACTGAGGTAGATGACCAAAATGTGTGAGGGAGGACCCGTCCTTCCCCTAAACAAAAGTGGCAGTAGGCCCAGCCACCAAAGGCCGCACCGTCCCTGCCACTTGACAGTGGCCACAGCACTCAGGCCCAGCTGGGATCCAATCAGCGTTCTCCTGGCTTGGTAGGCTGCCCAGAACACCATGCTGTGTCCACAAATCAGGATTCTCTTCTTTCCTTGGCCCGACACTGCACCTAAGGAAAGAGCAATTAGTATGGCCATTCAAAACTGAGGCAGGGGGTGAATATTAGTTCTAAACGCACCCAACCTCCACCTGCCCACCCACTGAATCACCAGGTGAGGATCCCCTATGGCTGCTGCTGTAGAGGCTGCCCCAGTCCTAATGGAATGGGTGCCAAATTTGACCCCAGACAAACCCATTACAAACACACATACACAAGGTAATAATAATGGGTTTCATCCAAAAAAAACATGAAGGGAAAGGAAATAACTGCTGTCTTCTGAAAGAACATGCACAGTGCCATAATAAGGTAACATTTTCATGTTTCTTCTGCAAGAAACTTTTTATGAATAGAAGACATCTTTTTCATATCTTATTCAACTCTAAAATTCAATTTTGATATGTATAGACCCTTACATACATATACAAAATGGGTGGATCCAATGCTTCCTTTCCACTGTGAGGAATCCTGCAAGAGGGAGTACTTCCTATGTTTTGCGTAGGCCACCTCGAGCCCTTTCTGTTAGAGGAAGGACTCCAGTTTGAGAGCCAGTTTGGTGTAATGGTTAAAGCATGGGACTCTAATCTGGAGAGCCGGGTTTGATTCCCCACTCCTCCACTTGAAGCCATCTGGGTGACCTTCGGCTAATCATGGCTCTCCGGAGCTCTCTCAGCTCCACCCACTTCACAGGGTGTTTTGTTGTGGGGATAATAATGTCATACTTTGTAAACTGCTCTGAGTGAGAATTAAATTGTCCTGAAGGGCAGTATATAAATTGAATGTTGTTGTTGTTGTTGTTATCCTCCAATAAAAGGAATCTTTCTCCAACAGAAGGTTCTTTTTTCCATATATATCTATATATATATATATATATAATTTTTTATTTTATTATAACCGATAACAAGCAAAAATTAATGTAAAGAAACAAGAACATAAACATATGTCCAACAGAAGATTCTTCACTTAAGGAAAGAGAACAATTAGATCCAACCTAATATATACATTTATACATGTGTGTTGAAATTACATGTATACCTTAGATATATTAAAGAAATTCTCAAATTCTTTGGTTCTACTCAAACCATATTGTGGGACGGATTATCAAATATCAATTATATTTGACTCACAAATGAAGGTTTTGATGTTTAAAATTGATCATTTATTCTTTTTTCCTCTTTTCTGTTTTTTCAGACATCATTGTCTTTTGTGACTTGGGATGTCATTATCGTCTCCTGCTGGATACATACCAAGTGTCCCATTGTGATCTATAATAGTATTTCTGTGAATGTTGCCTGACCATTCTTTTGTTAGCTAAATAGCTCAGAATGGTTCACTGATGTTCTCTCAGTGGGTACTAATTATTCAGAAATAACAGAACCATCGGGGGACTAAGTACCCATGGGAGCTTTCAAGGTGTGATCCTTCTCCATTGAAGGGAGAGGAGTAAGAGTATGCTTGTAAGTCTGAAATGAATAAGCAGTTTTGAGTTTGTTTTGAGCTGTTCTTTTGTGCCACAACATAATTCCACATAGCAAAAAAAAAAAAAAATTCTTAAGCCAGATAAATGAGTGCAATGTTTATAATCTTAGAAAAGAGATTTCTTTCCAGATCTCTGCACAAAAGGCTCTCAAGGTGACTTAAGGGCAGTTTAAACAATATCACCCATTTTAAAATACCAACATAAAATAATCACATATTGAAGTAACATAAAATAGATCATAGCATAGTAACATAAAATAGATCATAGATCAAAGGAAGTAAATTTCTTAGCCTCAATATAGTAGCAAAAATTAAAAATCATAAACAGAAAGCCTGTGTAAACAAATACATCTTCAGTTGGGCGGGGAGGGTAAAGTATTATAATCAACCTATCCCTTCTAAAATTATTGCTTCCGATGGAGAATAAAATATTTCAAAGTCTGATCGCAGGTTCCCTCAAAAATAAGCCAGCAGGCTGCAAGTTTATTGCTGCCCAGACAACCCTTCCTGGGCTTCCTCAAACTGCTGTTTCAGCCTGCTGTCACTGCCCAGGTATCCAGCGCAGCTCCCAGTATAATCAGGTCTAAAGTAACCACTGAACTGTAAGTCATCTCATGAATGTAAAAGGTGTAGAGTGTGTTACCATGAATGGTGAGGAAGACATACATGCATTAATATATATATCTGTGTGAATGAGGCTCACTTTTCCAATCTGGTCCAAAATTCACTTCTAAAATGCTGCAGGCTTAGGTTTAACATGTAACTTTTTTTAAAAAAAAAACCCTTAAATCTAGACAGTGACACACTGGGGAACTAGTCATTCTTACATAGTCAAAATAATATCAAGTATTCAGAGTCAACTCAATATCCACTAATAGAAGCCTACTAAAGAGACAGTCATTCTAGGCATTCGCGTACTATCACTCCATTCAAGAGAAGCCTTTATTTTCAGCTGTCTCTCTGCCTTTTGTCATGGCCAGTGATCTGATTACCAGTCCTAATGTGTCATGCAGAGAAAAGCTGGTTCTGGGACCAAAATGGGAGAGGTGCACACAAAACAAAGGGATCTTTGCAAAATAATGATTGCTGCTTTGTTTCCCCTGATGTTCATATTAGTTAATGTTGATTAACTAATAATACAGTTATATATTTCTATTATTGTAAGCCACAACCTGGAAAAGTGGGATACAAATGTTATTTTTAATAAAGAGTGAATAAGTATTCCTAATATCACACTGAATTAGTAAAAAAAAAGAGCAAGAGTCCAGTAGCACCTATAAAACTAACAAAATTTGTGGTAGGGTATGAACTTTCATGAGTCACAGCTTACTTTTTCAGATACAGCTAGAATGTGAGCATCTGTCCTTATATTTTGGAGAGTAGAGTGATTTCAGATGCTGAATGACAATAGCAGGTAAATGACAATAGCAGGCTTGATTGGATAGGGTGGGGTATGCAGAGGTGGGTATGGCGAAATCAGCATTAGTAATGAGGCAGGAATCCTAGGTCTTGATTAAACCCAGGTAGATGCATTGTCTTGAGTTTCATTATCAGTTGCATTTAAGCAATCTCTCTTCCTAATCTCCCTTGAAAATTCCTCTGCACAATAACTGCTACTTTCTGGCCAGCAACTGAATGGCCTGGAAGGTTGAAATGTTCTTGATCTATTACTCTGAATTGTCACGATTAAGGGGTTCAATGGCTATGGAAAATAGAAGAGGGCACCAGGGAAAGATTTGCAGAGTTCCTATTTTTATAAAGTGGATTTCAGGCTTGGGGATTCATTTACATTAGTTTCAAAACTGGTCTTCTTAAACTGAAAGCCTCTGAAGAGTTCTTTACATAAGACCATTCTACCCAGTCAACTGCTTTACTTTGTTTTGAACTCTTTACTGAACAAGTATTTGTGTTCTATATAGCAAATGAAAGTGGAGTGCTTTCAGTGTTCTTCCAAGTTACTGATACAATTATTCTTCTATGTTTTCACGGTCTTAATCTAACTCTATTCACAACAAACACTATGTACAAGATCAAAACAAACTCATGAAAAACTGAACGTCACCCCTGTAAGTGCTAACGATCAGTTTAATAGTTCGATTTATAGCTTTTTGAGACAACAAAATGGCTTTTATATTATCTTATAATTCCATTTCTACACATCAACTAATGCCAAAGCAGCTAAAGCGACTATATAACATTTCTCATGTATTTTGTATTGTCCCTCAGACTTCAGGATAGGTACCAGGGAGATCAGCAAATGTCATGGCCCTGTTTTGATCAGGGCATGTGTTCCACAATAAACATTTTCTCTTTAATTAAGTAATTTTATAAAAAGTGCAATGTGTTGTTGGTACTATCAGAACCAAACCATTTTCCTTTTTATATATTTGCAGAGTGGGTTCAGAAAAAGTCATTCATGCAAGATGTAGTAGATGACTGACTGAATGGGTCTGTGTAGCAAAAACATGAAAGCTTTTTTCAAAAATTCCCACTATGCTCCTAGTTTATTACTGGTGTGAACTATGACTCAAAACATCAATGTTTGTTCAAGTTCTAGATGAACCAAGGGCTACATTTAAATCCTATTGTTCATGTTTATACAGCAACCATAGCATGAGGAAATTTTGCCACGTGAATAGAGTTTGAAAGATTACATATTTTATATTAAGTAGCCCGGTACAGAAAACTCCCTTCATGCATTAACTGAATGTGTGGGAAGGAAGACCGGGCATGCATTAACTGGCTTTGTCTCCCCACCTCCACACAGTTACTTGGTCAGCAGTCGCTTGCAGGGAACAACCACATGGAGGAAGTGACCATATAAACACTCCCACCGTGTGATCAGAAACATCCAAACTTCTTGTCTGAAGAAGGGAGCTCTGACTCTCAAAAGTTTACGCGTTGAAAATCTTGTTGGTCTCTAAAATGCCACTGAATTCAAATCCTACTATTCAAAAAGCAGCATCACTGATTCACCCTTCATTGCAGGAATGAAACTACAAAGCACAGGGAAACATGGCATCAACAGGCAACAGCAGTATGACAAGGTAATTTATTAGTGCTATCATAAAGCAGGATTTTTTTAAAAAAAATATATTGCACTGGGCTGGTTGGAAAGCTCTTCTACTTGGGTGTTGGCACGCCGCTGCCACCACAACTTTGCTAGCCAGTTTCCCACCATAGGGTGTGCCCACTGACACTCGCGTTCATCAGGGTCCATTTTTGTGTCACTAGGCATGTTTGATTTATTGTGTTTGGTAGATCAATAGTTAGGAAGCACAGTGGTTGATGTGGTTTTTGGCTAAGCATAAATAGAGCTGCAGTTCATTTTCCAAACCTCCCTTGAAAAGAACACAGTTCATGTGTGCAGCCACCCATCGCTCACCTGGCCTTTCCCCAAGCATTCTTTGGGATCCATAAACACTGAACCCTGTTGTTGTGTTTGCTCAACCTTGGTGGACCAATAGTTTAGAGGGAGGACCGTGTTCTGTGTGATTTTGTTTTTATATATATATATTGTTTTTCACATATACATAGAAAAAACATGAGACAGTTATCATTATGTTTGCCTATTTCCATTATCTAGTTTTCACCTCCTATATTTCATCCTACTACATCTTTAATTGTGAATTCTATTGTATCATATGCTATTATCCTTAATATTACATTACATTTGATCATTATATATATTTGTGATCCATTTCTAGATAAATACGATAAAAAATAAATAAATAGAAGGGATCCAATGGTGCGGAAAAGTATTCTTCCATTTGTCCTTTCATTAGTGAAGTTAATTTGTTCATTTCTACAGCTTCCATTACTTTCATTATTAACTCTTCTTGCTGTGGAATTCTTTGTTGTTTCCAGTCGGTTGCTAATAAAATTCTAGCTGCCATTACTATATGAATTATCAAATGTTTTTGCTCCTTGCTCGTATCCGGCATACAATTTAGTAAGAAAGTTTCTGGTTTGAGAGGAATTGATATCTGCAAAATAGCGTGTATTAGTTTGTGTACCATTATCCAGTATCTATGCACCTCTTTACAAGACCACCACATATGAAAAAACATTCCTGTACATTTTTTATATTTCCAGCACTTATTTGACATATTTTTAAACATTTTAGCCAATCTATCTGGTGTTAGATACCATCTATGAAACATCTTATATAAGTTCTCTTTAAACATAGCAGATTTAGTTATTTTAATATTTACTTTCCATACCTTATTCCACTGTGCTGGGTCAATATTATTGCCTAGATTCCGTACCCATAAAATTTTACATTTCTCCACCTCTTCATTTTCTTTCATTTGCATTAGGAAGATATACATTCTCTTAATCTGTTTTTCATCTGAATTACATAGCAGTTTTTCAAAGTCTTTTTGCTCTAGATAGAAACCTCCCATTTTTTTTTATCTTTATTGTATCTGGACTCAATCTGCACTCTTGACCACCAGTCCAAATTAATATCTTGATTTTGCAATTCCTCTTTTGTTTTTAATGTTCTGTGTGATTTTAATGCCATTAATTGCAAAAATAGCTGCCCCAAAGAGCCTGGAAACCCTCATTGCAAAGAACAGGGCCAAAACTCATGGTAACAACCCCCTCCCAATGGATTTGATCTGAACCAGCAATGCCTCACCCCAAAAAAACCAATAATGGAACAGAGTTCATTCAGAAACCCCAGATTCAAAACTGAAATGAATTTTTTTCAGTGCTCATCCCTATTTAACAGCCTGTCTTTTCAAAAAGTTAGGACAAAACAAGGTTCTGAGTGGGGTGGCACACCCACTAGCTCACCGTTGGCTGTGGACTTGATTCTTGTGGAACTACTTTTTCAAGCTTCTAGAACTGATCTCTCCTAGAGCACAGTTGAGTAGTCCATTTTTCATTGGCACTCTGCATGATCTTGCATTACTTTGTCCATTACTTTGTCCATCCCATACAAAGGGATTATTCATTTTACTGTTAGCAGGACCAGCTGCCTGTTGCTAGTCTTTCCTACTCAAATTGAAGAGGAATTTGAACTATTGCTTGGCAACAGTCACTTTGATTAAACTCCCCTTTTCACTTTTGCTCTCTTCTCTTATACTTTTATTTCAAGTGCAATTTTCTTAAAAGATTTATCTCATGCATTGTGTATTAGTACTCATCAATTGTTGCTCTCTTCCATGTCACAACTGAAAACAGTGCATTGCCCCCATCAATGTTCGTATTAGTTTGATCCCATCTATATTTCTTCAAAAAATCATATAAATGTGATTCTTGAAGAATTGGGACACATTTCGTGACATCCTCTATGCAAGATGGGAGAAAAAATCTGGATGCAGTGTTTGTACTGCAGCCCATCACCTAAATGAACAGGCAAACTGATTTTCAATCTCTGATTAGATGATACCTTGAACATGAGTTGGTTGCGGGGCAGAGGGAACTCAACCCAACTCCCTTTAGCATCTGACCCAATGCTTACTTTTAAAATGGGGTGGGGGGAAATTTTCATTAGCAGAGAAGGGATGTGGAGAGGGAAGTCTATTTGTATTACTGCTGGTTCTGTGTATCTCCTTGGCAGTTATAGTTATAGCCAGATAGATTAGCTGTGCTAAAACTTCCAAAACATCTCCAACTGTTTATGAATTTCTCCCGCTACTCATACTTTGGTGTTCACACCATAATAGGAAAGAAAAAAGGCAAGTGGAACATATGAGACTGATAACTATGTCGACAATATATAATGTTAATAATAAAAAAAACTGTAGGTACTTTTGTAGGACCCACTAGGGAATAAATACAAAATTAGTCCAATTAAAATATCCTGAAGTAGTGAACAAGCCTTTGAATTCACTGAAACTCTTGGCTGAATCCACACGTCCCAGCATGTCCCGGCATTGCACTAAACTTCCAGAAGTTTAGCATCTTTCTAGTGCGATTTCTGACTCATCATCACACCACAAGTCAGAAATTGCGCTAGAAAGATACTATACTTCCGGAATTTAAGCGAAAGTTTAGCGCAATGCTGGGACGTGTGCATTCGGCCGTTGTTTATGCGGATCGTAACCTAAAACGAAAGAAATGGTTGGATAGGAATGTTGCTGACCATAATGGAAATTCAACAATAAGCACTAATCATTTTAAGGAGCAGAGAAAATATTATTAAGACTTCAATAAGTTAAAATGTACAGGACACATGAGAAGATTTAGGTTGCACTCAAGATTTGAAGACAAACACACTGCTGTGATTAGAGCAGAATCATACATAATTTGTATTTTTATCTGTACATAATTTATAGTTTTCCCAAAAGCAGCTTTTGAGGTTGTTGTTTCAGAGTAGAAAAGATGGGGTGGAATGGCCCATGCCGTTCTCTCATTGAGAAATGTAATTTCTGAGTCAATTTTACCATTGGTATGGTGGAAGAATATGAATATATATTTTTTGATAAAATATTCTTTATGATGTTTGTGAGTAGAGTATTCATATCATGTGTGTACTATCTTTGGGCATTTATATATCATATAAATGATATATAAATGGTGTTATACTAACTTTTAATCTATTTCAGTGGATTTAAAGTTGATTTTTTGGAGCTTTTGAAAAAGTGGAATACGAAATGGGAGACTACAAGCTAGCAAATCCTGTTAGGCTCATCTCATTATTCATAGAACAGATACGTTCATCTCATTTACTACTAATACTTCTGAGTAGCCATTCTTCTGAGCAGACAGCTACACCTAGAATAATAGAGGAGTATGATTAACAAATTATTTTTGATGTTCCATATACTTACCTGGTACTTACCTGTTGGACTTCTTCCTCACCAGTTGGACTGCTGATTAGAAGACTGAATATACTCTATTTAGATAGGACTTTAGGATGTAATTAAATTGGTATATTTATTGTATTTATTTATTGTTATAACCTTTAGCACTGTCAGCACTTTGCACCTTTAAATATATAAACATTTAAATTTTTCTGAATTTTTAGTCCTAGTAATGTATACTTTTTGTGATACTTCCAGTAGAGTTTTCCCTTATTTGTTGATTTTATAACCTACAAGTGGGGCCTGGAAATCTCATGGAATTAAAACTGATCTCCCAACTGTCAGACTGTGGCTTGCTAAAAGTTGCAACTCAGCCTGCCTCTTGCAATAAGACAAACGTCCATTGATTTCAAAAGGCTTTACTGGAGATAAACAACCAATACAGTACACATTCCAAGATACATGGATCTTAGCTGAACTTGAAAATTGTTACGAATGCCAAGCAAAAGCTGAGGTACAGAATAGCAGTTCCCTGCAGGCCCCATCCTCCCCCTCAGTTCTCAAAACAATCGGCCCGAGGGTGAGAAAGTGAAAGTTTCTCAAGGGTGTCGGATAGGCAGATATATGTAGACACAACATTCCTCTTCTCTCTGTAAGCTTTCATCAGAAGGCTTGCCACCTGCAAAAGAAACACTTAATATACTGACAAGATTAAAATGGAGTCTCTTTGGTTTAAACACAATCAGAACCTGACACCAACTACACCAGTTTGGTGTAGTGGTTAAGATCACGGGACTCTAATCTGGAGAGCCGAGTTTGATTCCCCACTCCTCCACTTGAAGCCAGCTGGGTGACCTTGGGCGAGTCACAGTTCTCTGGTGCTCTCTCAGCCCCACCCACCTCACAGGGTGATTGTTGTGGGGTAATAATAACATACTTTGTAAACCGCTCTGAGTGGGCATTAAGTTGTACTGAAGGGCGGTATATAAATCGAATGTTATTATGTTATTATTATTATTATTATCTGTCCCTCTGGAGAAAATGGTTTCTTCTTTTTTTCCAGTAAATGTTTTATTTAAAAAGAAAAGATATGAATAACAATAGAAAGTGCATAGAAACTTAGACAAGCACTACATTTGAATTAGATTTAAACTGACAAAAATATATTCAAAGTATATAACAACACAACTAAATTATTTGATAGCTCTCTTCCCCTCTCCTTAGTTGTTTATACCCAAACTTTAATATCAAAATGGCTTCTTTGGAGGGTGGGCTGTATGGCATTATATGTCATTGAGGTCCTTCTCCTCCCTAAATGCTGCCCTACCCAATATCCACCTCCAAATCTCCAGGAATTTCACAAACCAAAGTTGGCAACCCTAGCACATACTGTGTGAACAGACACTGTGTGATGTCTTGAACAGAGAACTCCATGAAGGGGGGAGGGGCAAGTTAATTTCAAAGCTGGCTGTGCTTTGATATTCTTGTTAAGTACCATGAACACTTTTAGAAAACTTTATTTATGAAACTTAACTTTTGTGAGACAATAGGAAGATTTGGTGGATCTTGGAAATCCCCAGGGCTTTTTTTCAGCAGGAACGCAGTGGAACGGAGTTCCGGAACCTCTTGAAAATGGTCACATGGCTGGTGGCCCCGCCCCCTGATCTCCAGACAGAGGGGAGTTTAGATTGCCCTCCGCGCCGCCGAGCAGTGTGGAGGGCAATCTAAACTCCCCTCTGTCTGGAGATCAGGGGCTGGGGCCACCAGCCATGTGACCATTTTCTCCGAGGGCAACCCACTGAGTTCCACCACCTCTTTTCCCAGAAAAAAAGCCCTGGAAATCCCTAAAATCTTCTTTGGTATTCAAATATGAATAAAAATCTGAGTCCACATGTAAAGCACCTTGGAGAGGAGGAAAGATAAACAGGAACTAAAAGAATGAGTCCATCAATGAACCTCCTTGACATTCTATCCAAAGCTGAATATGTTTGAGGTAAAAGCTGAGCAAGGCAGCAGTTGGGGGATTCCACTGGCCTCGGAGCTTCACCAAAGGTACTTTACTCCTTGTCACCCCAAAGAGTATTTGTGAGCTCCACTGTGTGTGTGGGCATGCGTGTGCGTGGTAGAGAGGGGTCTGATTATTAACAATTCACTGGTTATGTTATGTCACACTGCCTTGATAAATATATTTGTGGTATTAGTTAAAACCTCACCAAGCTTTTGTATCCTCTTTTCAGGTGAATAATGCCATGGTAATTTTCTACTCCAGAAACCAGGCCACAGACCTTGTATAATTTTTATGCCTGTTTTCTTCACTTGTCAAACAGCAAAGCACTGGCTCCCATTCATCTGTCCCCTACAGTGATCTGTTAATAACGGAGTCAAAAAAAACATGCATGCCATTGGTTTGCTACATTTGTGTGAAAGTAACTAGTGACAGCATGCATGGCTTCTGCCTAAAAAGACAGTTTGTTGGCAGCCTGACAGCTGTTGACTGCTTGGCGGTTTAAGCAGTACTGAGGCCTTTTATACCCTGCAGTAATCCTATAGGAAGGCTGGAAACCGTCCAAGGCCCAAGTATAAAGAATGTGGCTGTCATGCCTGCTAGTGCCTTCTTTTGTCAGCTCTTTTTTCATTACGGGAGGTTAATATCTCTTTTGAAAAGAGAATTCTTGGAAGTGAAATGCAGAGAAAGGATACAGACACTTTTTGTGAACATGTACCAAAGCCAAACGTGGTGGTTATTCATACAGTATGGTGACTGAGGTTTGGATTTTGTGGTTTATTATTTTTGTATTTTTGTTGCATGTTTGTTCATACCTGTTCATCGCTTGATTACAGTCTATTGTTTGTCTGCCAAATGACTAGTTAATATACTTCCTAACAGTTCTGGGAGAAATTCAGCATTGGGGAAATGTAATTATGGGTGATTCCACACGAGTGGTTTTCCCTGCTTCAGCTTCTAAATGACCTCGATTTTTTCTTGTGTTTCCACATGTGGGAAGGCAATCCTAGCAGCAGATTCGAAGCCACTGCACGTTTTTTCCTTTTTTTTTCTATCCTGCTTTCCCCCAATTTATTTGTCCATTCGCAGCAGATTAGGGATTTTAATCATGTGGAAATTCTTTATCCGATGTTCTCCCCACCCTTGCCCTTTTCTCTCGCCCTTCGAATTTGATTGGCCAATCATGTTTTCTAAGCCACACCCACTACCCTTTCCCTTTTCCTCTTTTTTTTTAAAAAAAGTTTTAAAACGTTGCAACGTTTCTACATGTCTATGCAGAAACATATCCTGTGTCACATGACAACAGCTGACCAATAACCGGTCCATTTTACAACGCACCAAATTTGTTACTTGTTGCTTGCTGACAGCTGACAGCTTCTGAGGTAGAGTGAAAGTGTGATGGAGGGACTTCAGCGTTCAACTAGTGGTCTAGGCATTTCATGGAGGGAGAAAGAGACCGTCCTCAACACAACACCTATCACTAAACCACACTGCTCATGAAGAAAGCGGGAAAGATAGACGCAGGGTCATTGGTAACAATTTTCCCTCCAAATGTCAATAGCCAATACTCTTCCACAATATCAGCGGGAAGTGCTCTGTCCTATCCAATATGTTTATTTGATGCAACGTTCCCCCGGAAAAAGCGATGAGGAATTGATTTTTATCCTGTCAAAAATTCCGCATGATGGACTTTGAGCCGATGAAATATGCTAAACAAAAGCCTAATGTGGAATCGGGGAGAAGTGGATTCGTAGGACTCCACCACGGCATGACTGCTCAGAAAGTCCGATCAAAATTGATCATGCGGAATCCCCCCATGATGACTAAATTCCAAACTTGTCTTGGAAAGCAAGAAATTTGGTGGGGGGGGGGGGAACAGTTGGCATTGTGACTGCTAAATAAAGTCTGTTTGGAAGTTTTGATCTGTGTGCTAGTTTCACCAAAACTAGCATATTACAAGCGAGCTGTGTACATGCATGGATACCAGAAATCCTTGTGATTGTTAGCTCCTAATATAGAGCACGTCTCTTTTACCCCTCAAAATGTCCTGAACATACGGGAGAGCCAGACATACCATATAAAACAATGAGCGTTCAGAGCGTTGTGTAGGAGCAGCAAAACATTTATTAGGTCTTCCAGCACCATCTCCTTAGATATGCATCTTCCTTTCATGTGTTTGTACACACACTCTCTCTCCTGAAATGATTAAGCCAGTGATATTCACTCAGTGATATTCACTCAGTGGCTTGCTATCCACACATGTCTCTAACATGCCAGAAGTAGCTCCTTTGAGCTCTGTTATCCAATATGGCAACCCAGCCCATCTCCCAGGAGCATGAGTAAGGCCATTGGTGGGCAGGTGGTTCCCATCTTAAAACAGCTGCTGCTGCATGGACTAAAGGACAGGTAAACAGTGAGCATCCCTAAACTTGTGCCAGGGATGGAGGCAGAGGGCCTATTCTTTTCAATAACCCTTACCATTCTTTCCAGCCTTTGCATCCAGCATCCAGACAACTGCAAGCTGGCTATAGAGAAGAGGAAGTACTGTACAAACACCACTACAGCAGCCACTCAGGAAAGTAACAAGCTGGCCATGGTGGGGTAATCATGGTTTTACCCCCTTTCCTCCATGACCAGCTTGCTCTCCTCCAAAAGCCTTGTCCCTCATTGTGAGGGGAGAACTCAAAGACAGAGAGGGAAGCTCTCCCCCTCATTCCAGGCACACCAAAGCTGGCTAAGGTTCAGCAATGGAGGGGAGAAACAACCTTACATGCTCAGAAGTAATCTGATAATTTAGAAATGTTATACTTATATATTTATTAATAATTTATTATAATATTATTTTATGTGTATGTTAGTTGGGGTGGGGCACAGGGTATACAGTGGTCATATGACTCTTTTGGTTGATGGTGATTGCAAATTTGGTTCTCCACGAGCCGTGGCATGTGTCCCAGTGTTTTAAACCCTGTTTCCATCAGCCAGTTTAGAGCTGTCAGACCTCATGCTATGACAAGAGGCTTCCTGCTGGCAGCCGCAGCTGCTGTGTTCTATGTGCTGCTATGTCACTTCTGGCAAAAGCCTGGAAGTGAACCAGGTTTTCATTCCAAGTGACATAGTGGCACAGCCAATGTCATGTTCCCCATGTCATGCTTGGAAGAGCTGATCATGTATCTCCTATGTAATATGTAGCTTGATTCCTACACACAGGATGTCCGAACAAGCCCTTTATTTAGGTTTCTATCATAGGCCACCGCACAGCCACATACAAATGTACAAGATATGGTAGTGGCCTGTCTCAAGCTGGCTAACCAAAGTCCATGGTTGTCAGGCCTCCCACCAGCATCCCTTGTTGTTTGCTGCTGTTCCAGGCAGTGGTGGAAGAGAATTTTTTTTTAAAAAAAAATGGTGCTGTGTGTGCTGCAGTGTCACTTCCAGGAAAACCCAAAAGTGATATTGGGTAGTTCTAGGAATCTCTGGACACTCTATTTTCAGATTAAGTCCTTTATTCACCCAGTTAACAGAAGGGTATTCAAATGGTTTATATTTGCTTTGTATTGTATGGATAGATGTTTTGACTTTTGTTTTTTACAGACCTACCACAACACCAGTAAAAAGCCAGACTGCAAAAGCAAACAATTCTGAAGAAGATACTGAAAATGGGACTTCATTAGCTGCCAGACCATCAGTTGTTTTGTTCAGTGTATGCCACTGCTCTGTGTATTGTATTTTGTCTATATGCTTATAAAATTAATATGGTACCTATGTCTGTATGTCTGTGATTAATAATACTTGTTCACACATAATTTAGGACTTTTTTCTTTGTTACCTCTGGTAGTAAGTATATCGCCCCTCTTTTTAAAGAAGTGTTCTCTCCCCCTCCCCCTTTTCTCACTCTGTTTTTCCCACAGAATTCCCAACAGTTCCTAGGGCTACCTGATGTCAGTTCTGTTTCTTTGGAAGTGACATCATGGTGCAAGTGATGCCATGTACCCCCCTCAAGCTCCCACCTGTTGCCAGGTATAGCTTGGAAACCCTAGAAAAGTCAGAATGCAGAAGATTTAAAATACAGAATGGGTATGAAGAGGAAGTAACACCAAAACTATTCTCCCAATTTTTGTTTCTCATTGGATTACTTCTGATTATTGGAGCCCATTGCGGGGGTGGAATGATCAGGAGAAGGCATTTCAGGGGTAATTCATTAAATGGGATACTCCTTTCCTCCTGCATACCAATGATGTGCTTTAAATCTTGCCTCCCTACCACTCTGCTTTATGTGGAATTAATTAGGAACAAATTCTAACCTACTGGTTTGCTGCCATCATATTCAAGTTCAGCATCACTTTAAAGACTAACAAGATTTCCAGGGAATAAGCTTTCACAAGTCAAGCTCTCTTCATCAGGTAGTAGAAGGGAGATTGACTTTTAAAAGCTTATACCCTAGCAATCTTGTTAGTCTTTCAAGTGCTACTAGACTCAGATCTTGCTCTTCTACTGCAGACAACATGGCTACCCTCCTGAAACAGCCATCATATGTACTTTGACCTAAGCCTCTCAACAACAGCTTTCTCAGTTAAAAATAGTAATAATGGCATTGGCAACTTCTCTCTGAAGTCCACAATACATATTTTCTTCTATGTGCAATATTCATTTTTATTGTTCTGATATTCTCAGTGGCACACTGACAGCTGATGTTTAATAGGTGTTTTGCTCTGTTGTGTCAAACCACATTCCAGCTACAGAATCCCCATCATATCAGCCCATTAGAAAAAAAATGGATCCAAATGCTGGAAATGCAAAAAGCATGAAGGATCATTGTACCATATGTGGTGGACTTGTGAAGTAGCTAAGCAATATTGGGGAGATATAACTGAAGTAATTAATGAGATTTTACAAATTCAAATAAATAAGAACCCAGAATTGTTGCTACTGAACTTGGGGATGGAAGTTGTTCCAATGCAGTATAGAACATTGCTATTTTACATGACCACAGCGGCAAGACTTTTGTACGTGCAGAAGTGGAAAGTACAAGAAATACCAACCATAGAAAACTGGATTTACAAATTGCTGTACATGGCAGAAATGGACAAAATGACAAGGAAGCTTAAAGATCTTGACCTAGGACAATATATTGCTGATTGGGGGAAATTGAAACAATATTTAGAGAAAAAATGGGATGTGAAAGGAGAACTGTGGCAGTTTGAGAATTTCTAAAGGGTGGTGTTGTAAATGGTGGAGAGAAGTGACTTTACCATTAAGGGGGAAATTTAATTATAACAATCTAAGCTAATTTTATGGATATATTAGAAAATTTATACTATACACTATAGATAATATATTATGATGTATGGCGTTAGTATATTATACTGTATACTATATTGGGATGTTATATGTTATATTATAATGCATGCTATGTTATATTGTATGGAATAGTATATAACAAATACTATATTGATAGTATATTTGATAGAGAATATGCATAAAAGAACTAGAACATGTTTAGAGTAAGAGATATTATGATCTATGTGTTGCAGATAAATATATGTTATGTTATATTACAATGCATGCTATGCTATATTGTATGGTATAGTATATAACAAATACTATATTGATAGTATATTTGATAGAGTATATGTACAAAAGAATTAGAATATGCTTAGAGTAAGAGATATTATGAACTAGGTGTTGCAGAATAACATAGGGGAAATAGAATTAAGCAATAAAAGGGGGTAAGGGTTGGAAAGCTGTTGGAAGTCAATAGGGAGGGGGGAGGAAAAGGGTGGGGAACAGAACTAATTAGATATGAAGGGAACGTATGTATTAAATTTGAAAATTCAAACTCACCAATAAATTTTTTTTAAAAAAATGGATCCATGTAGCCCTGTTGAAATGAAGGCTTCTAACACTTGAAGTAATATGAATCAGAGCTGTCCTTTATTGTTATAATTAGTGTGGTATCTGTGGCTAGCACCTTTTCTCTTGTACCAGACGACAACGCTGTTCATTATACCTGGGGATTAAAAACTGTATTCAGTTTAATCTAGCTCTTCCTTCATGTAATAGCTTTGGGCCAAAAGGACAGACTATGATCATTAACTTTCTAAAATCCGATCTTCATTTCTTTCCTGCCTAATTGAAGATGAGATACAATGTCCTTTCCGTATTCTAACTATATTTTATTTACTCAGCATGAAAATATCCACAAAAGACAAGGCAATTAAAATGTGTTTAATTGTAAGCAGAATTCTTTTCACACGGTACTACTCCAGTCTTGTTCTTTTTTACACTGGATCCCATTTTGCTTCCAGGCCCAATTCAAGGCACTGGTGTTGATATTTAAAGCCCTATATGGCTGGAACCAGCATAACTTAAGGACTACCTTCTCCCATATGAATCTACCTCTTCACTCCAGTCATCTTCAGAGGCCTTGCTTCAGGTTCCCCCTCCTTCTAAGGCAAGAAAGATGGCAACCCTAGAAAGGCCCTTCTCAGTTGTGGCACCAAAATTTTGAAACTCCGTCCCCAGCGAGATTTGTCTCTCTCTCTGTCAACTACCAATAGGTGAAGACTTTTTTTGTTTTGTTTTGCCCTCAGTAAACTCTGATTGGCTCCTCCATGGTTGTGCATGTGTATATGTTTATGTATCTATATGTTTTATTGTATTTATATATAGTTTTTAAATGTTATTTTAATGTTTTAAGCAGTAGCAGTAGAAGAGTTGGTTTTATACCCCGCTCTTCACTAACCAAAGGAGTTTCGGAGCGGCTTACAATTACCTTCCATTTCTCTCCCCACAACAAACACCTTGTGAGGTAGGTGGGGCTGAGAGAGCTCTGAGAGAGAGCTGTGACTGTCTCAGCATCACCCAGCTGTTTTTATGTGGAAGAGTGGGGAATCAAACCTGGTTCTCCAGATTAGGGGCCTGCAGCTCTTAACCAGTGTTTTTATATCAGCTGTTTAGCACCTTGGGGACCCTATTTCAGTGGAATGGAGGCATATAAATGTTTTGAATGAATGAATGAATGAATGAATGAATGAATGAATGAATGAATGAATGAATGAATGAATGAATGGATACCATTTTCTATATTTTGCCTTGATCCAGAGAAGTGATCTATAATCATCAACATAATTCCAGGTGCAAATCATTTTTTTTTCTGTATCAGGAACTTCAGGATCAATTGGATGAGTACATAACTAGATCCACCATCTAAGTCTGCATACCCAGAGCAGATGCAATCTATGCAGGGACAATTCTGTGAGGCTAGACAGATGTTCTGCTAAGAGGTGTGGAGATGAAAGGGGCTAGGGGGTAGCCTTTGTCATGCTGTCCCTGGGGACTACATTTGGGACCAGTGGCATACATTTATTCATTCTTCCAAGCTTTTGAAAAAAATCATATAATAGAAGGCAATATTTGTCTAGATCAGAATATGAACACAAATCATTCATTGCTTGTCCATTCCCCAAACTGACATCTGTTTAGAATCCTCTGAGAATAACAGAACAAGTCGTTCCAGTATGTTCAGAGAAGTGCAGAGGAAGGAGGGGTTATTCATTCAGTTTCATTACAGTTTAAGAGGATTTGTGAGGGTTATTCCATGTATGCCATTCTAACAATTTACCCCATGGTGTTTTGAACACCACAGATAGGACAGGAGAGGATTTGGCTCTGTAAGAGAAGAATAAAGAGCTCAAGAAAAATTCACTGAAAGACGGAATTTTCTAAACAAAATTGATAGACCATGCTGTAGATCAAAAGCATTTCTTGATCCTTTACATAGCTATGAATCATTATCAGATCTCTTTTCTGTTGCTTAAAGAGGTGAAATTTTAACCTGCTTTAAAAGAATCTGTAGTGGTACTTCACAGATGATGCACTGGATACATAGTAAATGCCGCTGGAATAGAAGAAGGTGTATAAAATAATTTCAAGCAGTTATTCAGGATTTGAGACTAATATAATATTAATAAAATAGCAAATTGATTACTGCTGTTAGACCTGATTTTGGTTTTAGTAGAAGCTGATTATTAACTTTAAAAACCCTTAAAATTGGCAGGTTATCTTTCATATCTGGTACAGCTGTTCTTTCTGAAAGTTTGGATGCATGAAATTATTGGTTTACTCTTGTATTACTCACTCCACAGCCAGTCTTTCCATGACAGCTTGTACTTAGAAACTAGAACATTGGAATGAGCCTACACAAAATAACAAAGGTTTTCTATTGGCAAATTCAAGGCAAACAGAGGTTTTCTTTGTGAGCTATTAATGATTTAAAGAACTACATAAATGAGTGGAAAGAATATTAGGAAATCTGAAGTTTCAAATCTCTAATGAACTGGGAATAGAGTTTTCCTAGGAGACCTGACATATTGAATATAAAACAGGCCAGTATTCTTCAAATGAAAAACAATATAAAGGCACTATTAATTCTGCTTTTTACATGTCTAAATGGCTATACATTAATTCATTTCATATTCTCAAAAAAACGGATAATGTTCTCTACTTTATGCATGGGAGAAGCCAGGTTTTGTCTACCCTTCATGCTGTCATGTAGAAGAGTAAATGGATGAGACTTCACAAAACTGGAGCTCAGAGGAAATTTTAAAATGGTCAGATCTATGTATCTTTCCCAGGAATTTAAAGCAACTGAATTCCTCCCTCCTTTTGTTAAGTGGGGCAGGCTATTACATGATGCGGCTGGTGCATTTGAGCCAGACACTGGCCTAATTCTGTTCCATTTCAATGTGCAGTTTAGTTTTTCTAATAGTTATGGGAACTAATATAACTTTGGTATCAGAGGCCAGCAATTCTGGTCTGTATTGGAACATACAGTTGTGTTAGTAGGGAGCAGCCCTTCCTCAAATTTTAAAGAATCTTTTCTCTGGGGAACCTTTTCTGAGAGCCAGTGTGGTATAGTGGTTAGACTGTCAGACTAAGGTGGGTTTTTCAGAGTTAGTTCCAGTTTGCCCAGATCTAACTTGGGTTCCCTGCAGCCACAAAACATCTGAGCAGAATGACCTTTACAAAATAAAATATAGCCCAGATAGGCTCAAAATGCCACTTTGAGGAGAGGAAGTGTTCCTGCCTTTTTCTGATGTAGAAACAGAAGGGGGAGGGTGTTATTTCTGCATTTTTGCTGCTCCACATGGAATATTCTGTCCACACAGAGTGGCACAAATGGGGAAATATTTCCCGCCCCAACACTGTTTCTGCATAGCTTGGTAGGGGAAGCAGGAGACCCTGCTTTCCCTGTTGCAATGTTCCAAGGCTCTCCTTTATAAAATCCATTCCCTGTAGCTACTGTGTGGCTGTGGAGAACCTGAGTTGGATTTGGCCCTATGACCTGGGAGACCCAGGTTCAAATCTCCACTCTGCCATGGAAGCTTGCTGGGTGATCTTGGATGGAGTTACACAGTCTCAGCCTAACTTACCTCACAGGGTTGCTGTGAGAATAAGATGGAAGAGAGGAGAATAGGAGAATAGGTGTGTGCAACCTTATGCCCCCACTGAAGGGTAAGGTTTTGTATAAACGAAGTGAGCAAATAAACAAATTTCTCACTGGCCAGGAAGAGGAGCAAAGGAATTACATGCAAATACACCATTCTAAATGTCTGTGAGAACACTGAATCCCAGTGGTCCACTATGAGAAGACAGGTCTCCTTATCCTAGTCTTTAGACTCCTACTAACATGCTAGAATTTGTAGCAGTTACTGTTTGCCTTTCACATTCATGTCTGGGAAGCCACTCAAGGACCTCCAGTGTCACATGTGGTTTGCTCCTCTGATTACATAATTCCGTCATTTCCCCTTCTGGGAAAGTGGATATACTTTACCCATTAACTCCCTTAAGGGAATCACATAACTAGTCCATGAACCAGCAATACTATCTCAGATATGTTTCACTTAAAAGAGAGAGTAGCAATAGTGGTATTGGGCATACTAATCTCAGTGTGCAACAGTGATACAATTAATTTTGGTTATAGTAATAATGACTGTGGTATGGTCTCTATATGTACTATAAAAGAGGCATCTGAGTACCCGTAACTGTATGTAGTTACAGTAAGTACTCTGAAATGCTGTTGAGCAGATGTTAACCTCCCCAGATACTTCATTATGATACATTTGCCTGCATACAGTGTAGTCTGGATTCCCTGATCTTTTAGGCAAAGGAAAGCATTTTCAGATTTCATTGAATTATTTTATTTAATGTAATGTTACTGCTTGCATGAGCCTATGAGATTCTAAAAGTATACCTTTGTGTTCCTTGTTTGCAATGTGTGGAAATGTTTACTGAAACTTCAAACATTACTTGTGCCTGTGAATTTTTAGAGATCAATTAAGTGAACATATGGATTTTTTTGCCATCTGTCAGAAGATTGTAGGTGGTAGCTGCAGTGATTTTAGCAATCAGGAATATGTATCTGTTCTAGAGGTCATTCTTTCCAATAGTTTCCTGAACCTTGAACCAGTCTTTTAGACTAGGAAAAGGTTTACATCTCTGGACGAGCACTTATTATATCAGCCCCCAAACACTTTTTGATATACCAAGCTACACATAGCTCACCAGCTATTCATTGTTTCTGTATTCTAGATGCCTAATAATCCCCGGGGTTTGCCATCTCAGACAAGCCACAAAGCTAGGAGGTTTATCAAGTTCTTGTTGGGTTGCCATACATGACTGGTTGGCTGCACTTGGCATAGTGGATCACATATTTTTCATGGGTTATCTGTGGCTAACATCTGCCATTTCAGTCTTTCAAGCCAGAGGAGTTAGCCGTGTTAGTCTGTAGTAGCAAAATCAAAAAGAGTCCAGTAGCACCTTTAAGACTAACCAATTTTATTGTAGCATAAGCTTTCGAGAACCACAGTTCTCTTCGTCAGATGCATGGAGGGCAGAAAGAAACTGGACAAATATAGAGGAGGAGAGAGGAGGGGAGGAGGAGAGGAGGGATGTAAACAACTCCTTTGATATGGAGATGCAAACAGCTCCTTTTGATGTGGGGATCAGTTTGCTTGTGTAAAGGTTCAAAGGAGTTTGCCATGTTAGTCTGTAGTAGCAAAAACAAAAAGAGTCCAGCAGAACCACCAAGACCATACAATTCCACTGCAGCACAAGCCTTCGATAACCACAGCCCTCCCCGCCAGATGCATCTGACAAAGAGAACTGTGGTCCTTGAAAGCCCATGCCAGGTGCCGCTGGACTCCCCCTGATCCTGCTTCTGTAAAGGAAATCAGTTACCTGTGATAATGAGATAACCATTCATAGTCCCTATTCAGTCCCAGCTTGACAGAGTCAAATGTACATATGAATTCCAATTCAGCAGCTTCCCATTGGATTTTGTTTTTGAAAGGTTTTTGTTGAACTACAGCGACCTTTAAGTCTTTGATGGAATGTCCTGGTAGATTGAAGTGTTCTCCCACTGGTTTCTGGACGTTGCCATTTCTAATGTCAGATTTGTGTCCATTTATTCTTTTGCGTAGAGGTTGGCTGGTTTGTCCAATGTACAGAGCAGAAGGACATTGTTGGCACATGAGGGCATATATCAGATTGGAGGATGAGCAGCTGTAAGAGCCAGAGACAGTGTAGTTGATGCCATTGGGTCCTGTAATTGTATTCTGTGGGTAGATATAGGGGCAGAGCTGGCATCTGGGTCTGTTGCAAGGCCTGGTACCTGTGCTGGTGACTCTGCTGGCCGATTCATGATTGTAAGTGAGAAGTTGTTTAAGGTTGGGGGGCTGTCTGTAGGCAAGGAAAGGTCTTCCACCCAGGGCTTCTGAGAGAGAGGTATCATTTTCCAGGGTGGGTTGTAGCTCACTGATGATACGTTGGATGGGTTTGAGCTGGGAGCTATAGGTGACAACCAGTTGTGTTCTGTTGTTAGTTCCTTTAGGTTTGTCCTGGAGTAGGCTGTTTCTGGGTACTAGTCTGGCCCTGTTGATTTGTTTCCTCACTTCATTTGGTGGGTACTGTAGCCCCAAAAATGCTTGTTGTAAATCTCTTAAGTGGGAGTCTCGATCAAGAGCATTGGAGCAGATACGGTTGTAACGTAAGGCTTGGCTGTAGACAATAGACCGAGTGGTATGTTTAGGGTGGTAGCTGGAGGCATGTAGATACGAGTATCGGTCTGTTGGTTTCCTGTATAAGGTGGTATTTATCCGTCCATTATGTAGTTGTACAGTGGTGTCCAGGAAGTGTACCTGTTGTGTAGAGTGGTCCATGCTTAGGTTGATAGTAGGGTGAAAGTTGTTGAAGTCCTGATGAAATCTCTCAAGGGCTTCCTTCCCATGGGTCCAAATGATGAAGATGTCATCCAGGAATCTTAAGTATAGTAGTGGTTCCAGTGGATGGGAGCTGAGGAAGCATTGCTCCAAGTTTGCCATGAATATGTTAGCATATTGTGGTGCCATGCGTGTGCCCATGGCTGTGCCATTAACCTGTAGATATAAGCTGTCACCAAATTCGAAGTAATTGTGAGTGAGTACGAAGTGGCAAAGTTCAGTGGCGAGGTGTGCTGTCCATATCAAAGGAGTTGTTTACATCCCTCCTCTCCTCCTCCCCTCCTCTCTCCTCCTCTATATTTGTCCAGTTTCTTTCTGCCCTCCATGCATCTGACGAAGAGAACTGTGGTTCTCGAAAGCTTATGCTACAATAAAATTGGTTAGTCTTAAAGGTGCTACTGGACTCTTTTTGATTTTAGTCTTTCGAGCTTTAGTGATGGATTTATGAAGTTTTTCTTAGGGTTCTTATAGTCCTGTGGAGTAGATTTTGCTTACATTGGTAGTGCAAAATCATATTCTCTCATCATCCAGTTGATGTGTACTATCAGGACACAGTTATGAGGAAGGACAAGATAACCTCCCACCTTCCATAAGTTTCCTTCCCACCAAGGCTGCTATTTTACCATGGTGAAATGTATAGGTGCCCCCGGGCCCCTGTAGGTTTTTCTTCTTAGGGCAAATAGTAGGTTTTAGGAGGACAATTTAAGATGAGGAATTGGTGCTGAGGAACATCAGTTCCTTCCATCCATAGATCAGTGGCCCCCATCCTCTTCAAGAAGATCCCTCGTCTTAGCACAGTCTCAGATATTCTGATTCTAAAGAAAGAAGTCAACAGTATGAAATCCTCCCATAAACTATAATACTACTTTTAAGAATTACATTAAACCAAAGCAATTTGAGATACTTCATTGGAATAAATTATACTAGCTTTACAAAAATGACCTTCCAAAGAGAGAAAGAATATTAAACATGATTATGTGTATTTAAAATATTTATATTTTTGTACTCTCAATCTGTGATTTTCAAAGCAGCTTACAATTGGAGACAACATAGTCCAGAACTTTAAACAATACCACCATGAAAATAATATAGTTCATTTCCAAGTATCATAAAAGAAGCTATAAACATGCTACAAAATGAAGCTCCAAGCAATTATTTGCAGTTCTGTGCAATTACACAGGAGAAAGGCAAAACAGATACCACATTTGACCACCACCTGATCACAATCTTTTTATTACATTACTGTACAGGTCATGAAATTCTGTATTTACTCAAAGGTGTTTTTTTTTTTGTTTCAGATATGCCATCCAAAAAAGAAAGAGTAATCTTTTTTTTTTCAATTTTTAAAATTTTATTGATAGAATTAAAAGCCCAATAGAAAGGGCAAAGAAATAAAGAAATAGTGAAGGAAAGGGTAATCTTGAATGAGCTTATAAACTGAAGTTATATCTAATAATACACATCTTTTGGGGATATAACATTTTAGATGGGTTACATTCAGGGTCATCTTCCTTTCGAGTAAATATGGTACATTGCATGATATTAAATCACAATTCTTTGGACAGCGCTGTAGGACCAGTTTCAGTCCAAGACAGTAGCTTTTGCAGTACATTGCCCTATCTGGAGAAACAAAGACTTTTACCATTTGGGGCAACTTAATCAGAACTGTTTACTCATGCTTTTGGATGCAACTGGCTTGTTCATATTTCTTTGAAACTGCTATTTGGCATTGCAGAAAGTGTGGAACCATCCAGTCGTGGGGAAAATAACTACTAATGAATGGGTCTGATAGCTGATCAAATAAATTCAGTGACAGTTAGGTAAGGTTACTACCAGAAGAACCTCAAAACAGTACCATAAGAAAATTATGTCTAATGTGTAACAGAACACCAACAGGACTTTATTAAAATTTACCATCCATCTAATGGTGGCATATAAATGTCCTACTACATAATCAAGTTGCTTTTTGAAGTTATGGTGCATCTGTCTTATACATTTTATCATAGCCTTCCTTTAAAAATAATAATAATAACAACATTTGATGTATATACTGCCCTTCAGGATGACTTGACACTCACTCAGAGCAGTTTGCAAAGTATGTCATTATTATCCCCACAGCAAAACACCCTGTGAGGTGGATGGGGCTGAGAGAGCTAGAAGCTGTGACTGACCCAAGGTCACCCAACTGGCTTCAAGTGGAGGAGTGAGGAATCAAACCCTGTTCTCCAGATTAGAGTCCTGCACTCTTAACCACTACACCAAAGAGCTCAAGGATGACATTCTTGGCTAATACTTCCCCATTTTATTCTTAACAACCCCGTGAGGTAAGTTAGGCTGAGGGAGAGTGCCCAACCAAGACTACCTGGTGAGCATCATGGCAGTGTGGACTGTGGAGATTTTAGCCTGGGTCTCCCAGATCGCAGTCCAGCATTACACCACACTATCTCTCTTCTTTTTCATGGATATTTATAAAATGAATACATACATGAAGAATAACTCCTTGATATAAGGAATAGGTGGGAAATCTCACAGTTGACAAAAGACACACACAAGAGCCATCAGCCAGTTAAGGAGTCACTTTGCATAAAGTGAACTGAAACCAAAAGTTTCCAAGCCTGACCCTTAAGGAACTGTATATACAGCTATACAAAATGGGATGTTTAGATCTAAACACTGCCTTTCATTTGCTGTTTGACAAACACAATTGGATTTCCCTCATGCTGGACTCTTGAATTAGCATATCCAGCTTTTCAAATGTTGCTCCAAATGTAACAAAATGGACCTAGGCCATATCTATATTTAGAGAAATACGTTAGCTAACGTTTTTATGATGTTTGGTTCTATGTCAATGAACATACAATAGTACATATGAATGAAGATAAAAGTATGCACTTTAAGCCACACATAGGATGATATTTCAGATTTTTGACATTATATGTCACATAGACTAATGTGGGACAAAATCCATTTTGGCTTATTCAGAGGAGTGGTATCAATTGGAGCAACCATCACCATATATGTGTCTTTATTCTGCAGAGTACATGCTAAGCCAAGATTTCTTAGAAAGAACTGAGTCCAGTAGCACCTGTAAGACTAACCAACTGCTACCGGACTCTTTTCTATTTTGCTACTACAGACTAACATGGCTAACTCCTCTGGATCTTAGAAAGAACTGAAATTTCAGTCACTGAAGTTCATTATTTCCTGGCTCAGGATACAAATCTGCCTACTCACTTGTAATCCTCAGATGCATCATTAACTGGACATCCCAAGAACATCCCTGATAAGATGAGCAAATCCATCATCCTGTTTTACATAGGGGTTAACAAATGCCCCAGAAAGCACCACTTGGAAGCCAACCCTACCCTTGATGGTTGTTCCCAGCAACTGACATTCAGAAAATGAAATTTCTATTTTGTCACAATGTCTAATTGCCTCCGCCTAAGTGGCAGCTCATTTAGTTTGAAGAGTTTGCTTAAAGGATTGGACAGCTACCTTGTTCTCAAAGGTTTGGGAACTTTACAAGTTGTGTTCTGTGAGCACATAGACTGGAGACTGCAGAACTCCACAGAACCTTAATAAGCAGGGGGGGGGGGTCTTTTGCCCAGCTCTGTTCCAGTTGTGATTAGAGTTTAGGATCTGGGAGAAAAAAATATCACATTTTGAGGACCAGCCAAAATGATAAAGTTGCAGCCAACATTATCAGCTAGGAACGATCTCACAAAAAATAGATCAGTGCTTTTCAGAGTTTTCTGGGAAATACTTATAGTGTGGTGTAGTGGCTATGGTGGATTAGGGTCTGGGAGACCCAGGTTCAAGTTCTCAATCTGCCATAACGCTGAGTGACTCAGGGCCAGTCACTTTCCTGATCTAACCTATCTCACAGGGCTAATGGTGAGAGAGGATCAAATGGAGGAGGGAAGAATGATTTACATTATCCTGAACTCCTTGGAGGAAGGGCAGAACAAAAATGTACTAAATAAACAAATCAATAGCAGGTGATTCCAAATAAAGCTAAAAAAATTTCTCTCCACATCAAATTAAACAGGCATTAAGCATGCTTTTATACTTGCAGTTAGGATGGTTAAGAGTCAGAACATTTTCTTATTCTTTTCATTTGGTTTACATGAGAAGAGGAGTTTATAATCAATATTAAAAATCATGGATATGGAAGTGGGGAAAGAATAGTTACTCTGGCTTAATTAACTCATGCCAAAACAATGTGATCTTGACTATGTGTGATGATAGGTTTCTGATCTGGAATATAAATCACTTGATTTTTAAAACAAAACAGTTAGCTTTGTAAGAACGTTATCAAAATAATATTGATCTTCCAGGACTAAAAATATCCAAACTGCTCTCAGCTTCAAATGCATTGATTCCTTTTTTTCCCCTATTTCTAACAAGCTTTTAAAAATGCATGTAATTTTCAAAAGCAAAAAGCTTGTAATGATACTTGATTAACAGAAACAATTTTCTAATACATTCTGATTGCAGTTTACACAGTGGCAGGAGGGAGAGAAACTGAATTTTTTGCTAATACTGCTGAACTCTTTAATGTGGCAAAAAGAACGCTTTGCTCTAAAAAAATACTCTTCCACTCATTGCACATTACAAGAAATGATAATGGATTGCCCCAGTCAGAGGAGCTTATTGAAAGCTTCATCTTGGAATGTTAACCAAATGTCACTCTAGAATTAATTGCTGTCTGAGAGCCCTGTGTGATATGTACCATCCTTTCTGTTTCGCTCTAAATACTACCACATTGCTTTCTAAATCTCATTGTAAAAATAAAGCCACTAAAACTCATCAAAAATACATAGCATTTTTAGCAGAAGCTAATGTAATATTCAAAACTTGATACAAAAATATAAAAAGGATTGATTTGATAAATTTCAACTAAAAGATCATTCCAAAAAATCATAACGACCTCCACTGCTACAGATAAGTATATTACTGGCTGCCTGGTTTATGGCCAAAACCCTAGTGTGCAACCAGCTGGGATTGGCATGAAATGAGATGCATGGATTAGACCAAAAAGAGTAGAAATGAGAATTTAAACATTTCACATTCCACGGAGCAAGTGGAATCCAACACAGCTGCAAACAGAGTAACGCTTTGAAGAAGGGAGGAGTCCAATATCATGTGAAATATTCTCTGCTTATGTTATTGCATGGCATCAGACATAATCACTTCCCTAGACTTGATGAATCTTAGAGAATTACTGTCCAGCTATATTTGGCTGAGGGATCAGTTTGTGTGAAACTGATTCATAGTTTTACAGCAAAGTAAAAGAGATAAATCCATCTGCTGTCTTTCATCTTACCTTTTAAAGGAAGTCTGCAGGATGAAGACTGTAGAATGTTTTAAACCTTTTGCTAGCTGCTGCATTTTCAAATATCCAACCAGATTTTTTTAAAGGATTTTATATTTTCTTCCTAAGTCATGCACACATACACAAATATATGCAAACTACAGATACAAGATGGTAACATATTGAAATATGTGAACCAGTATGATGAAGCTGCTAGAGCGATGGACTGGGATCTGGGAGACCAAGTTTTATTCTTCATTCTACCATGGAAACTTGGTTGATGACCTTGGGCCAGTCACACACTCTTAGCGTAACCTACCTCACAAGGTTGAGGGGGAAAGTGGAGGAGAGGAGGAGGATGTAAGCTACTTTGGGTCCCCATTTGGGAGAAAGGTGAGATACAAATGAGAAAGGTGAGATAAGATGGAAGATGGAAGCTTATGATGGAAAATAAGATGGAAAAGCTTATGAAAAAGTACAGCCTACAAACAGTATTCAGACCCACCAGAAAAATACAACAGATGCTACGTTCAGCAAAAGACAGTAGAGACCCCCTCACCTCTGCAGGAGTATACCGTATACCCTGCAGCTGTGGACACGTTTACATCGGGACCACAAAGCATAGCATCCAGACAAGAATAAAAGAACATGAAAGACACTGCAGACTTGGCAATCCTGAAAAATCAGCAGTGGCTGAACATAGCCGAACTCAAACAGGACACAGTATCCTATTCCAGGCCACTAAAATACTTGACAACACTTCCAACTACTTTGTCAGATTGCACAGGGAAGCCATTGAAATTCATAAGCATAAACACAATTTCAATAGGAAAGAAGAGACTTTAAAAATGAATAGAGCATGGCTTTAAGCCCTGCAAAACACCAGGCTAACGAAATACTCCACATCCCACAATAGCCCTGCAGAGAAGATGAGCATATCAAGCTCCAATCCATATGCAAAAGAACCTCCTCAGGATACGGTGACGCCTCCCTCCATTAGCATTCCACACCCTGGAAAACTCCTACAGGATGACTCAGCCCAAACCCACTTTCCTGAGTAGATATAAATTACCTGCCAACATCTTCTCCACACCATGACACTGAGAGATCTCTGTCTTTTGGTGCTACACCTCTGAAGATGCCAGCCACAGCTGCTCGCGAAACATCAGGAACTACAATGCCAAGACCACGGCTATACAGCCCGGAAAATCCACAACAACCATCAACTCATATGACCTTGGTCAGATAGCTGTTGAACCATTGGTAGCTGAAACTCAAATGAGGAATTATAATTGGAGCTATTGGTCCACCATTTCCTGTAGAGAGAATTAGATCCCTGATCTAGTCAATAGTTAAGGAGAGAAGTCTTCCTCCTGTGTACAACTAGAAGAAATAAGGCCCTATTCCAGGCTTCCTAAAGATATGGGAGGTAGGAGCTCGAGTGTAATGGGACCATTTGTGGAGTCTCTGTCTTCACAGGAGTCCTCTTTCTCTATCAAGGATGGGCCAAGATAGCCCACAGCAGGAGGGGAGTTCTAAAGTTTAGAAACAGCATCAAGAAAGACTGCCTTTGTGCAGGCCCACACCAAATATTCCTCAGGCTGTGTGGCTGCCAGCAGCAGCATTTCCTCAGATGATAGCATGGGGGGGGGAGAGAGGTGGTCCTTCAGATGCTTGTCCTAGAAGTTGCTTTTTCAGCCACAGAAAATAGATACAGGTGTTCCATTACAGGTAGAAAAGCAGCTGGGCATGTAATTTTGTATGAAAAAGTGTTCATAGAATCATAGATCTGGGAGGGACCCTGAAAGTGATCTAAGTCCAACCCTCTGTATAATGCAGGAAATTCACAGCAACTCTCCTCACTCCCCCAGTGACCCTTGCTCAATGCCCAGAGGAAGGCAAAAAGCCTCCAGGATCCCTAGCCAATCTGGCCTGGAAGAAAATTCCTTCCTGATCTCAAAATGTCAATTGATATTACCCTAGGCACATAAGAAAGGTCCATGAAATACAAGCACTGGCTTATCCTTTCCTGTCCTCCCTCTCACGATCTGTCTAAGTTCATACTGAGTCATATGAGCAGCATTGCTGACAGATGTCCATGAGATGGTTCAGTGGGGAAAGGATTAAACAACCTTTCCTCCAATCATTCCACCATTCCTAAATGTAGTATGTTTTGGATGCTTGTAACTTAAGAAATGTTAGACGACTGCTACATGTGATTTTCTCACAGTTTGGACCAAACAGAGGGGGGATAGCTTTAGCCATTACAGCAATGGGATGGGATCTTCTTTTCCATGCGTTCACCCAAGACTTCTATTATAACATTTGAAGTCATCACCATATAAGTATGGCCAATCATGCAGATTCCTAGGACAGATGAGAGCAGAAGCAACAATTGGGTAGCAAAGATTCATGTTATTGGTCCTACCAGTTTGGTGTAGTGGTTAAGAGTAGCAGGACTCTAATCTGGAGAACAGAGTTTGATTCCCCCCTCCTCCACGTGAAGCCAGCTGGATACCTTTGGGTCAGTCACAGCTTCTCAGAGCTCTCTCAGCCCCACCCACTTTTCAGGGTTATTGCTGTGGGGATAATAACAACACGCTTTGTAACCCGCTCTGAGTGGGCACTGAAGGGTGGTATATAAATCGAATATTAGTATTATTATTACGTAGATGATAGAAAGCCATGGGACACTGGTAATAAAAAAATATATACTTATTTCCTTAATGCCAGATGCATTGAATATTTTTATTGTTGGGAAAGGGAGGCATGGAACTGGAAAATCAATTTGGCACTGCTCATTCATGATACCAGCACAACACTGGTACTAAGTGTGGGAAGCAGTAGAACACTTTACTTCCCAGAGATAAGCAACATCCCAAAATGAATGGCAATACGGCTGGTTACATATTCTTATTTGGAATATCAGAAACTAAAGTATGAAGAACATTAGATCAGTGCTCCAGCATCTGAATTTGTTCCCTATTTCATTGTAGACAAAATTCAAGAAGCTGATTTAACTTTTGAGATATAATAAATGTTTTAGTTGGGCCCTACATCAGAGGCACATTTCCTCTTTTATTTCATTACAAAAATTAAGATTAACTAAGAGTGTTTTATTGACTGCATCAACAAAATCAAACAACAAAGGCACATAGATAGTTAGTTCTCTGTTAACTACTATTAATAATTATATTGAGTTTTTATTTAAATCACCACAGATGGACCAAAATAAGCCAGAATTATATTTTTCCCAATAAGAATTCCATCTCTTCTCCTTATTCTTCAGTGTCCTACTCTTCTGGCAATGCATGAATTTATTCAACTTCAGTACTTTTTCACATTTCTTTGAAGAATTTCTATGTTAGTCTTCTATGTCTACAACCTAAAGTTTTCTGGTGTTCAAAAGGTAACATAAATGCTCTATGATTCCTCAATGGGATAATTCCTATGAATTTTGAACAAGCATGTGTATACTCATGTATTCATCATTTATGGATCTTTAGGAGAGTCTGTGGACCAAATTCACAAAACTGCTTGTTGTCCTCTGCCATTGTTTTGCAATAGCCCTATACTGCAAGTCCTAAAGTCACATAGAGGATTGTGCAGTGACCAAAAATACACACATTCAAATGTCAGTTCTCACTGTGTCCAAGAATTATTATTGTTAAAATCCCAGTGGTAGGAGGTAGGATAACAGTCATTCAACCTTCCACAAAATATATACTCCTTGTAGATCTCACCCCTAGGTGGATCTCACCCCTCGGTGAGGGGGGAAGGCCGCAGAGCTATTGAACTGTTTAAGGTTTTAGACCCATCTATAAGAAGAATTATTGAGTGCTGGGAAGCCACTGGCACACAGCAACTAATTGCTGATTGCTTTATATAGTATAGGTCATACTCCTTGTACAGTGGCCTTAATTTAATATTGCAAATGTATAAAAGAAAAAAAATTAATATAGTCGTGGGTATGATTGGGTAAGGAATTTGAATTGATGTAAAACTTGTTGGGTGGGAAAGAATATTGGCTGGGGGGTATTGTAGTTCCACCCATAGAATTAAATGTGGCTGTGGTTTAGAACACAGACATAAGAGTATTAATTGATGGGCAGAGAAGCATTGGTCTGAATTTTGATAGGGCACTCCCCACTGATTAATGTCTGTATACTGTGATTAGCATTGCAATTGAAGAGAGCTAGTAGCTTGGACAAGCGGTGTGAGCAGCAGGGTGGTGGACGTGGAGAGTGGTCAGCATGGGGCCAGAGATCCCGGTCCTCTGGGGACAAGGGAGGTATGGCAGTGGGACCCAGGGAAGGATGAGAAGGACATGGAGATATGGTGAGGCTCGATGGTCTTCTAATCTGCGTCCCATCCCGAGGCATGTTAAGTGTGGAGCTAGGAAATATAGCCCCCCTTCGACACTGATGTTGTGTAATGCCAGGTCCATAAATAATAAGACTAGAACATTGCACGATTATTTTGTGGCAAATGATGTGGACCTGGTATGCGTGACTGAGATCTGGGTGAGGGAGGGTGAGACGGTTGCCCTGAATGAACTAGTCCCACCTGGGTTCTCAGTCCTTCATCAGTCCCAAACGGGAGGCCGGGGGGGAGGGGTGGCCATTCTTGTCCGAGAGTCTTTCTCCTTCAGGCCGCTCCCCATCCCGGAGATCTCCGGCATTGACAGTGTGGGTTTAGTGTGGGGTGCTGAGGGAAGTTTGGCCATCTGTGTGGTGTACCGGCCACCCAGCGCACCAGCAGATGCCCTGCCACATCTGCTAGAGGTGGCGGCTGGATGGGCCTTGGAGCACTCAAAACTATTGGTATTGGGTGACTTCAACATCCATGCTGACGGTGATGCCTCTAGTCAAGCTGTGGACCTGGTGTCCTCCATGGCTGCACTTGGACTTTCCCAGATTGTTTCGGCCCCTACACGTCAAGCAGGCCACACGCTGGATTTGATCTTTGGGATGGGGATGGATGTGGTGCTAGAAACAACTGAGTTGGTGCCATGGTCAGACCACGTGGTCCTGAAGGCTCGGCTGGATATCCCACCTCCCCCCTGCAAGGGCGGTGAGCTTATTTATGCTCGCCCACAGAGACTTATGGATCCAATTGATTTCCAGAATGATCTGCGGGATCCGATGCTCCCTGGCAGCTCATTGGATGAGCTGGTGGAAGACTGGCAAGTCTGTCTTTCCGAAGCCATCGATGAAATCGCCCCCCGTCGCCCTCTCCACCCCTGTACCAAACTAGCTCCCTGGTATACAGAGGAGCTACATCGGAAGAAGCGGGAGCTGAGATGGCTAGAGTGAGTATGGTGGCAAACTTGTGACGAAGAGGCAAGAGCATCTTATAGGACGTTTATGAAGGCCTATGAGATGGCAGTGAAGGCTACAAAGAAAAAGTTCTATGCAGCCTCCATTGCATCAGCTAGCTCATGCCCAGCAAAACTGTTCAATGTGGTTCGGTCTTTGGTCTCCTTATCAGGAGGGGACCATCAAAATTCAAATTCAGATATTAGCTGTGAGGCTTTTGGGAGCTTTTTTGCTGATAAAATCTTGTCTCTCCGCCGTGATCTCCCAGCCACAGTTGATATAGTGTGCGAACTGGAGGCCCCTTGGCCGCCTTCTGGGATGCTATTAGACCATTTCAGTCCACTCTCTGGGGATGAGATTGACAGGATCCTGCGAGCAGTTAGGCCTACCACATGCTCCTTGGACCCGTGCCCTTCGTGGCTGGTGAAGGCCAGCGTAGATGGGCTACAGGATGCCCTGGAGGCCATTGTCAACATGTCTCTGAGCTCCGGGATCTTCCCGGAAGCATTGAAGGAAGCTGTGGTTAGGCCTCTCCTGAAAAAAACATCTTTGGACCCTACCGACCCGGTCAGTTACCGCCCAGTTTTGAACCTCCCGTTCCTGGGTAAGGTGATTGAGCGGGTGGTAGTAGAGCAGCTGCAGGTCTTCCTGAATGATTCCTCATCCCTAGATCCTTTCCAGTCGGGCTTCCGTCCGGGACATGGGATGGAGATATTGCTGGTCGCCCTGATGGACGATCTCCGTAGACAGCTGGATCAAGGCAGGTCGGCGCTGCTGATATTGTTAGATCTATCAGCAGCATTCGACACGGTCGATCATGACCTGTTGGTCCACCGCCTTGCCGATGTGGGGATTCGAGGGACAGCTCTGCAGTGGTTTGTCTCTTTTCTCCATGGTCGGGGACAGAGGGTGGCACTAGGGGAGAAGTTGTCATCCCGCCACCCATTGGTGTGCAGTGTCCCTCAAGGGGCAATACTCTCCCCCCTGCTATTTAATGTATATATGCGCCCCCTCGCCCAGCTGGTACGGAGTTACAGACTTGGGTGCCATCAATACGCAGACGACACCCAACTGTATCTGATGATGGACAGCCAGCCTGGCTCTGCCCCAGATGTCCTGGAATGTGCCTTTGCAGCTGTGACTGGATGGTTGTAGCAGAGTCAGCTGAGATTGAATCCCTTGAAGACGGAGGTCCTGCATGTGGGTCTAGGGTCCATGGGTGCGGGACTCCGGCTCCCTGCTCTCGACAGAGCGCCACTTACACCGGTGTCGAGAGTGAGGAGCCTGGGGGTGGTCCTGGATGCTTCCTTGTCTATAGAGACACAGGTCGCAGCGGTTGTTAGATCCTCTTTCTTCTATCTAAGACAGGCTCGACAACTTGTCCCCTACCTATCGACCCATGACCTTACAACAGTGATCTAGGCAACGGTCACCTCCAGATTAGACTACTGCAACTCACTCTACGCAGGGCTTCCCTTGGGCTTGATCCGGAAACTGCAGCTGGTTCAGAATGCAGCTGCACGGGTGGTAGCCAGAGCACCAATCATGGCTCATATAACACCTATCCTCCGTCAGCTGCACTGGTTACCGGTTGAGTACCGGGTCCGGTTCAAGGTTTTGGTGTTGACCTATAAAGCCCTATGCGGACTGGGCCCAGCAGACCTTCGGGACCGCCTCTCCCCATATGTTCCCCAGAGGTCGCTTCGATCAGCCACTAAGAACTTGCTGATGGTCCCTGGACCCAGAGAGGTCCGCCTGGCCTCTACCAGAGCCAGGGCCTTCTCAGTTCTGGCTCCAACCTGGTGGAACTCTCTGTCTGAGGAAACTAGGGCCTGGCAGGATTTGTTATCTTTCTGCCGGGCCTGCAAGACGGATATGTTCCACCAGGCATTTGGTGGGGGCTAGGCTGTCCTCTTGCCAGCCATACCACTGAAGACCTTCCACCACCCATGCAGGCAATGCTGTATTTTAATATTTTGTACCCGCCAATTTTAATTGTTTTGATATGATGTTTTAATGTTTTTATAATGTTTTTACTGTTTTAAGCTGTTGTTGAACCGCCCTGAGCCCGTCTGATGGGGAGGCCGGTCCAGAAATGTGATTAAATAAATAAATAAAATATAACCTAACAGAAGAGAAAAAAGACAATGAGATCCAAGTCATTTTTCTCTGTATCTAAGAACATAAAGGTTCTAGGAGTCAGAGCTGTTCACTCTTTTTTAAAATAGCTAAGATTTGTGTTGAGTTTCAAACAATTTTCCTCTGGTTTCTCCCATGGAGGAAAAAAAAGCAAAACTTTATTCTCAAGTAGGCATTCTTTTAATAGCCTGAGAATCCAGTCTAATGATATATTAAGTACCTTCCATCGAGCAATGGAATAACTATCATCAATCATGCCAATAATATATAATTGCATCTAATTTGCAACATCTGTCAATTTGGGTTGCATTGCATCACTTAAGTCATTAAGAGAGGGGACAAAGTCCCACCTTCCAATGACTTATCTTCAACTTCAAAAGATACTCTCCACCTGCATCTGAAATGCCTGCCATGAATATATCTAGGCCTGGGGAAGGTGGGATGAAATGTATGTAAATGATCGTTAAAACACGTACACAACATAAATCACTCTCTTTTACTTCCTCAAACAATGGATCTAAAAGACAGCAGAATATTTTTCCTGGTGTTGGCAAAAGGCAACCAAGAACATTCAGTATTTCTCCACTTAATTGGCAAAAGACTCCTCAATTATAATTAAAGCTAAGAAGCAATGAGTGTCACTATGTTACAAAAGTAGAAGTCATGCTGCATACTGGAGAACATGAAGGAATATGATGGTTCTATGGCATTCCCAGGCATATGCCAGAGGGAAACTTGCCCTCTTTCATATTATGGGAGAACTCCAAATCAGGAGCATAAGAAATCCCTCTGTTACTCCTTAACATTTCACTGAATAAAACATATTTTATATATAAAGAAGCCCCCAGGCTTCAGTTAGAACTGACAGAGTGGAGAGACCAGTATCAAATCACAGTATGGAATCAGCTAAACCAAACTCAAGTATTTCTTCTTAGAGCGCTCCATCTGGTTTGATCCAATATAAAAAGGAGTGACAAACAACTTGAAGGGTACTTTGTTACATCTCACACAGCAACATGCTACAGGGTTCCCAGTCCTGCACTGGCAAATGCCAGGAGATTGGGGAGGGGGGGGGCAGGCCTGGGAAGGGTGGAGTTTCAGGAGGATGTGATGTCATTTCTGGGTGACACTCTAGGAATTTCCCCTAACTGTCATGGTAAAGAACATAGCAACAAGGGGGAATTCCTAGAACATCACCATTTACTCCCTTTTCACCTGTTTTCTCTTCCATTCCTCATATTATCAAGGGCGGGGAATAGAATAGGGGGTGGGGTACTTCCTGATGCCAGTGGGAAAACAGCAACCCTAATGGGTTATGTTCACTCTCCATATTGGAATAGTTTAAAGTTTCAGCAGGAAAAAAGTAAACTGCTGAAAGGCAACTCTAGCACTTCTAGGAAATTAGAGGATGCACTTCCTCTAGCACTGCAGCTAAGAGAAACTCCATTGGAAAATTATGAATAAACTTCTCCTAAAATTCTCAGTGAAATCTTTTTTCATTCTTTGACTTACACTCACCAGTTTACTGCTTTGTTTATTTCTCCACTTCTCTTCCTATTTCTATCCAACAACATTATACTTCGTTCCCTATGGACAGCCATCCCTAACCCTGTCTTATTCCCTGTGAAGAGGAAGCCAGTGTATTTGACCAGGAACACTCTTGAGGGTATATTTACCCATTGCCTATTGTCGTAGATTGATGCAGTAACACTACCACAAACACAAAAAGAGACACTGAAAGGTCAGGTACCTTTTTTCTCCACAACACTCCCAAACTGGTTCTTGTGAGATATACTGGACTCAGTTTTAACACCCAAGTTCAAAACATACAAGCTTCCTACCTCATTCCAACGTGCATGTGTGTTCAAAATACTTGGAAGAAATAATAAGGAAATGAACAGGCCCTATTTCTGAACATTTCATAGGCCCTCAACGACACGTACTGAAAGAAGGCAGACTAAGCTGAGGAAAGAAAAGATGATACGCTTCTTTCAAATCTAGAGAAAAACACCCTATCGAGCACATCAAATGGAACAAAAAATTGCATTTTTCAAAATGGTTATCAACATTTCATTATCTAGTAAAGTAGATCCTAGGATAGCCCCTGACCTCCATGTAAAACAACAAACACATCACTCCTGATCCTCACAAACTACAAATGGTTGTTTCAGCCTTTATGCTTGTTTTTAATGGCTTTTTAATTCTTCGATCTTTTTTTTTTACCAAGCCAACCCACTTTTTAAAAAAGATTCAAAAATAGAAGAGAAGATGCTGCTCATTACACCACATTCAAAGAGAACTCAGGCTTTCGGTTTCTACAGGACTCCAGTTCTTGCATTCACCTTTTATCAACAGAGGTTGTTTGAATAAAAGACTTCCCCTTACCAATCCTATCTTTCATGCTTCAAGATCAAGATGGCTACAACTCTTTTAAGTGCCAGGATAGCTGGCTTGCAAGGCAGAATAGGCCATGCTCAAATCAGAAGAACACCCAATTACTTTAAAAGCTATTTATTGGAAGTATTCATATAGTACCTATTACTTTGGCATCTGAGAACCAATTAACCAATTAACCTTTAATTAAAGCCCTTCACATAGTGAGGAAAGTACCTTAAGTGTCAATCTCTTTTCCCAGGAAGAAAACCACCTGTCTTATGCTCATTTACACTTCGATTCAATATCCTGGATTTCAGTAGCCCAGTTCCATAGATTCCTCGTGAAATGAGCATCATTTATAATGCCATCACTGTCTAGAGAGAATATTTTATGCAGTCATATGAGAGCATATATATGATATGGTCTTATACCATATTGTCTGTTCTGGTTAGCAGCAATTCTCCAAAATCTCAGCACCTGCTGCCCAAATCCTTCATGAGCAGAATGTCAAGGACAGAACTGGGAATACTCTGCACATGCTCCACCACTGAGGCACAAGTCTTTCCCGGAGAGCAGGATGTGAATAGGACAGGAGTCTGTTCCCTCTAACAACTAAGTAGCAAAGGGACACGTGCTAGTACAGTTTTTCACAGAAAAGACTGCATCAGCTGAACTTCAGCACAAAAATGGCAATTACACTTTTGAGGCTATTGCTGGTCTTAGTTGGGAACAGGGGTTTTTTTCCCCCTTCCTTGATTTCTTTGGTGATGTCATCAAATTTGTTTGCATTTCACTTTCCCTAAATGGAATACGGGCAAAGTCTTTTCAGCCTTCAAATCAACAACTCCTACATTCACTGTATTATTACTCAGTAAGAAGAAATATTGTGCTGAATATCAAAGCTATTGATTGTAAACAGAAAACAGACTTGCCAATTACTTCTATGGAAGCAATGAAAACAAAGTGCTCTATTGCTAAAGTGGTTCCAGCTGGTGGCATACAAGATTTCTCATCAGTTCTTAAGTCCAAGGGGTTCCAGATGTTGCTGAGGAAGTGTTGTGGGGCAGGCGGGGGGAGGTTAACAAGTCTCTTTTAAATCAGAATTTCTTTTTTTTAATGGCTTTGCTGAGAATTGCTAGCAAATTTCAGGGTCATCATCCTCCCAGCTAGAATAATTCAGTAATAAATTGCCAAGGCTGAGAGCTGAATGCAGGACTGAGAGATAAAGCACCAAGCATTCCTTATTCATTGCTATTCACTTTATTGTTTAGAAGACTTTCATAGGCTAGATTTCTCAATGCAAAACAACAAATCCACCACTGCAATTTTGTACATCGAAAAATACTCTACTGTGACACTGTCACTTAATCTTAGCCCAATGAAAGAAGGAAGGAGGTAAAAGTTTCCCTAAAGCAAGAAAAACTTTGGGAGGAATTAACAGGCTTATCAGAGGCAACCTCCCTTCTCTTCTATTCTGCTGTTCACTCAGATGCACGAACATCCATTTAACACCAGCTGAAAGTAATATGCACAGAAGAAGCAGAGTAGCAGGGAGAAAAGACGAATAAAAGAGATGGAGATAGAACTATAAGGCTAAGAGTGGCTCCTGGTCTGCACACGCAACAGAATAAGGTAGCTGAATGGACTGTACCTTTCAGACGGCAGGTGCAGGATTACATTTTCAAAACTGTTCTACAATAACGACCTGAAAGTGGGAAACTAGCACAGCTTGCAAAGGACTGGAATCTAGATGGGCTTTTATTATTGCAGCAAGTTTTCAGTTGGAGAGAGCATTAAAAATATGACCTCTGACCTGAGGCCTGAAGAGGCACAGTTCCCCTTCTACCACCTTAGAATTCTATTGTTCTGTCTGGATGAATGTGACACTGAAGGAAGCAACTGTGACTCAGGGCCAAGCTACAAGTGACGAATGACACTTGAACGGCAAGTGAATTGAGTGGAGAGCAACTGAACAGGGAGAAATACACTTGCCGTCTAAGTGTCATTCGTCACTTGTAGCTTCGCCCTCACTTGTTATTCCTCAGTAAGAAAGGACTAAGAGAAGGTGGAAAAGGTTAGATGTAGAGAAATGGCAGGGTGGCCTCTGAAGGAAAATGAAGAATACAGGACACAACTGTTCTTCTTAGCTGGTATGTCTTTCCCTCCACACACCAGCCACCACCTTCTGACAAACCTCCTCCTGAGAATTTCTTGGTGATCTATTTCCTGTATGCTCTGGCACTGGAGGCCCAGATCTAATTCTTTCTGCCCTGGGCATCACTGTGATCTCTACCACCTTGCCTTTTCCCCACCCTATCATTAAGAACAGTGCAACAACCTGTACACATTTGGACTCCTCCATACTCTAGTGAGATTCCTTCTTCTCACCATCATTTTGGCTTCCTAAGCAACCATGACAATCAGCCAGATTGTCAAGGTAAACAACATGGTGACCAAACTGCTCCAGCTCTCTAAGGGCCAAGCTACACATGACGAATGACACTTGAACGGCAAGTGGATTGAGTGGAGGGCAAGTGAACAGGGAGAAATACACTTGCCGTTCAAGTGTCATTCGTCATGTGTAGCTTGGCCCTATCAAAGGAAAGCACGGTGAAAGTGACAGCAGGACAAATAGGTTCACTGGCACCCTCCCAAAAATACTGCCTTGGTAGAGCTAGACCTGGTTGCATTCCCTGCAACAAAGACTAAGAGCCAAGCTAGAAGTGAGGAATTACACTTGAATGGCAAGTGAACAGACTCAGGGCCAAGCTACACATGACGAATGACACTTGAACAGCAAGTGTATTTCTCCCTGTTCACTTGCCCTCCACTCAATCCACTTGCTGTTCAAGTGTCATTCGTCATGTGTAGCTTGGCCCTCACATGTATTCCTTCCTGTTCACTTGCTCTCCACTTGCGCTCCACTTGATCACTACGTGCGCAAGTGGAGCGCAAGTGAACAGGGAGGAATACATGTGAGTCTGTTCACTTGCCATTCAAGCGTCATTCATCACTTGTAGTTTGGCCCTCGCATGTATTCCCCCCTGTTCACTTGCGCTCCACTTGCGTGCAAGTGAACAGGGAGGAATACATGTGAGGGCCAAGCTACAAGTGACAAATTACACTTGAACAGCAAGTGTATTTCTCCCTGCTCACTTGCCCTCCACTTGCACTCCACACGATCCACTTGCCATTCAATTGTCATTCGTCATTTATAGCTTGGCCCTGAGTCTGTTCACTTGCCATTCAAGTGTAATTTGTCACTTCTAGCTTGGCCCTAAGAAATGGAAGAACCAGCTTCCAGATTGGTATTCCAGAAGGAAACCCACAACATCTTTAATGCCTCTCTAGCTGGAACATTCACATACACACCACGTATGAGGTCAAAGCAAGGTTGGACACTATTTAAATTTCAAGAGCTAGAACACACACCAAACACTGGGAGAAGAAATTCCTGTTGCTTTTCATTTCTTTCCATCCTTTTCTGACTGTTGACATGTAAAAAAAGAAGTCATTAGAGACATGAGAACCTATTCTATGTGTGCATCTTCATGCTCCCAAATGTGAAAATGAGAACATTTTAATCACTTCTGTATACAAAACTATTCTTTTGTACCATATAATAAATTCTTAATAAAGTGTGCATTTCATTCAATTAACGTTGCTATCCTTTTTCTATTTTTCAGTAGTTGGTTAAGTAACATCTTAAATCTTATTAAATATGTGCTCTTCATGAATTCTTATATCAACAACACCACTTTGCCCTTCTCAGTTCCAGCCAGAGCATGGGATAAAAAAAGGGGCTGGATATTTTTCACCATATTTCAGAGCCACCTGGAAACAGTAAAACCTAGACGTGTTCTGATATATTCTTGTCAAGAACTTTACTGTCAAAAATATATCTTAAATTTCAAATGAAGGTCCAATCTGAATCATGCCTGACTCTGAAAAATCACATGAAACAAACAACACAAAAGCAAGCAGAAACCTTCTGATCAGATAGTTTATTTTGGAGCCTCTGTGGTTTCATTTTCCTGAGCAGTAGTGGGAGGGGGACACAAGGGGAGAGAGTGACTGGGTACCAATGTGATTAAATTCTATCTAACCAGAAGAGTTACTATTAATAAGACTGTCTCAACTGGAATGTGTGTTCAGTGTAACCACTTTCTAGCAATCATTGCATCATCTCACTGACCTGGGAAACACTTTATATAATCATAGATATTCTGTTATCTGGTGCTGAGTTGTTAATCTAGCCATGGGGGGGGGGGCTGGAACGCAGGATAGATATGGGTAGAAATATGCAAACTATTGATTGGTGCCTCTCCCCGCCCCACCCACACACTAAGCTACAGCAGCTAGTCCATAATACCAGCAAGTAGGCAGGACTTGTAGGAAACAAGGAAAAAGAAAGACACCCAGGCTTTGCTGGCCTACTAATTGTTGAAGGAGGAGGATCCAGTGCTGTCCCTCTTCTCAGGTTTCAAAGGGGGATACACCAAAGAGTTAGAAAGGGCACTGTTTACAGTTTACTATTGTTTACTGCTCTGACTGTCCTTTGATATGCAGATTGCTAATGACAGGATTTCCTCCTCCTGACTTCCTCCCCCCCCCCCCTGTCTCTTCCTGGCTTTGTTCCAGGCAACACCTCTCTCCTTCTCCTCCCTCCATCTTGGCAGCATGGATGCAGGCCTTGCCCTGTCATCCATGCCTATCCTTAGACTAGATAGGTAGTTAGGATCTGTCTCTCCTCCTTTCTTATCAGAGTATGGAGTTCCTGCAATAAAGAACTCTTATTTCTTTTCTAAATATAAAGCAAGTGGATGAATTTGTTATTTTCATTCCTGCACACACACCAGCCAGCAGAATGAGCTCACAACCACCTACAATCACGCTTCCTATGTCACACAATAGACTCTTCTGACTGCCCAAATATGGAATCCTTTAATTAGGTTTCTGGGACCTACATAATGATTTATTTATCAGGGTGAAGGGATAGTTATTTTACTTAAAGGTTTATTTAAAGTGCCCCTTACAGAGAAGATTAGGTTTGCCAACTCAAGCTTGAGAAATTCCTGAAGATTTGAGGGCAGTCCTTGGAGATGGCAGTGTTTGGGGAGGGGAGGGAACGCATGAGGAATGTGTTGCCATAGATTCCACTCGCTGAAGTTGCCATTTCCTTCAGGGCAACTAATGTCTAACTCTGAGATCTGTTGTTATTCCAGGATAACTCCAGGCTCTACCTTCTGTAACCCTAAGGAAGACTTCACTTCACACTAAACCAAACACAATCAAATTATCTTTTTTTTATGAGACCAAGAACTGCTAATTCAGGATCTGAGATATCTCAATGTCTGCATTTCATTTTAAAGCACACATTATTCTTCCAAATATACACCCCAGATTATTTTAGTGGGGAAAAGATATGCAACTCCTCACTTGCTGAGTAATGAAAGTGTATAGCGATGGGTTACCAGGTTCCCCAGGGTTCAAACTAGGGGATGGGGGGACATCTTGGGGGGGCACACTCTGAGCTTATTTACAGTGCAAGCATATGAGCTAGAACCTTCATTATCACACCAGGAATGACATCATTCCTACTGCAACAATGAAAGCTCTGGATCACATGGTAGTGAGCTTCAGAGTTCCCATTCCCATTCCCAACACCGAGGGATGGGAACCCTAGTGTAGAGTCTGTTTTTAAGCAAAATGGCAGAATCTGAGATAAAGGAAGCTAATCCTTGTCCCACAGCTTAGGCCTTATTTAAATGTGACTACCATCACCCAGTATCTCTTTTAAACTGTGCTGATGTTCATGCAAAATCACTATGCGGTCTTAGTATGCACATCAGAGACAGGCAGATGTTGTATTGCCTTACTAAGCATATTTAAGTGACATAAATGAGAGAAGTGAATACAAAGTCACAGCTATAAGTGATTTACTTCACATTTAAATCACTACTTATTAAGATGCTTAAAGAATATTTTCTCCCAACCAAGCTCCTATTTGGGATATAGAACAAGAGTGGTGATCAGGATGTAGGTTCCTTGCCCACATGCTCCATTTTTGTAAAATACTTGTCAGGTTCTGCCTTGGGCGTCGCCCTGTGAGGCACCGGCATGCTTGACTTTGGACTAGGGGTACCATCAGGGATTATGTGGGCTCCTGTTCTGTGGAAGGAGGGGGGTATACCTCACCATTGTACCCTCTCAATTCTCTCGAAGGCCTGTTCAACCTGACAGAGTCCAGGCTGACTTCCATGACAGCTGGCCCCTTCCTTCCTTCCTCCAGACTCTTCCTTCTCCCCTTCATCTTCCTTTTGCTCAGTTTCACTCAATTTCTCGCTCTCTCCTAAACTCCTACACAACCCACCCCGCACTGTAGGTGGACTTCCCTTTTATCCCTTCGCCAATTCCCTGATCCACCTGCCAGCCACACACCCCTCCTGCACTCTAGCCATGGCCCTGGCTGTTTCAGGCAGCCGCACCTGGGTTTGCTCTGCAGGCTGCCTGGGCAGTCACACTTGTGCCTCCTTGGCTGGCTGCCAAGCTTTCTCTACTGAGATGGCTGCTTGGGGCAGGCACACCTCAGTTGCTATGCCTCCTTGGCTGGCTGCCAAGCTTTTCCTATAGAGTGCCTCAGGCAGCCCCACCTGGGGTTGTTTTGCTCCCAGTTTCGCCTGGATCAGGCTACTGCCTTCTAGCTGGTCTGCAGGCTGGGGCGTGGCTCTATGCTACTTTGGCTGCCTCTCCTCCCTGACTGGTAAGGCTGCTGGCTGACTGCCCTTGCTTCCTGCACCTCCTCAGGTCTACTCCCCTCCTGGGGGTCCTCACTCTCCCTGCCTGGCCCCCTGGCCCCCCACCGGAGGGTGGGGCTAGCTGGCTTCCACTTGCCTCGACTGAGGGCCAAGCTACACATGACGAATGACACTTGAACGGCAAGTGGATTGAGTGGAGGGCAAGTGAACAGGGAGAAATACACTTGCCATTCAAGTGTCATTCGTCACTTGTAGCTTGGCCCTAACTCTCTGAGGCTTGGGTGCTTCTCTGCCTTCCTGTGGCTGGAATGCCTCCTTCCCCCCTTCAGTTGTTGGTCTGTTCTGGTCCTGGGTGCCTGTTGGAGTGGCTGAGTGACTGTCCCCCAACTGCCTCCCGCCCCTCCTCCTGATAAGTCCGAGGGCTGAGCCTCAGATCCCAGACAATACTGAACACACATCAACACTACTTGAACTACTCAGGAAAGAAAGGGGGAGAACCCACCCACACATCAGTTTATACCTGCCTGAGACCAATCTGAAAGGGAACATTTTAGTTGCTGATTAAATGGAGATGCCTGCTCCTAACATCCTGAAGTTTTGCTCCTGCCAGGGGTGCAGACCATAAGAACTTCAACAGGGAAGGGGTTTTGTTTGTGTCTCTGTGTGTGTGCTGTCAAGTCACAACTGACTTATGGCAACCCTTTAAGGGGTTTTCAAGGTGAGAGATATTCAGAGGTGGTTTGCCATTGACTTCCTCTGCATAGCAACCCTGGCCTTCCTTGGTGGTCTCCCATCCAAATACTGATCGGGGCCCAAACTATCCAGATCAGGGAGGGATTTATACCCACCCCCAAAATGACTCTCATTTAAACCAATGAAATAAATGTATGATTGATTTCCTATGACAAGTTTTTAATATTTATAGTTTAAAAAAATATATACTATCCCACTCCAAATCTGATTTATTTTGTTTTTGCATACCCCCAACAATCTGGATCCAAAATGTTTGAGCCTATTAGTTATTAGCTCTAGAACATTTTCTGTCAAGAACAATAAGAATTAATAAGAATACTAGTATATAATTGTTTTGATTTCATCCCTGTTGCACTTAATGAAAATAATTTTCTAGGTTGTCATTGACCTAAAGATTCTCTTTCACAGTTTTGTAACAGTAGCATCTGCAGAGGGGAGCTCCAGCCACTTGAAACTCATTAAAACATACTTGAGATTGACAATGAGTTGAGAACATCTGTCAGACTTGGCCAAGATTTCAATCAAGTGTGATGTAGCTGTGTTACTCTGCTACATTGACTTAATAAATGAGTTGGATGCTGTCGGCACAAAGAAAGGTTGGTTCTAATTACTATATTGTCCTTTTTTTGGTAAATGAAATGTGCTCTCTCTGAAATGATCATGCTTTGTGGGAAACAGTTTCTAGAAGTACGCACAAAAATGACTTCTACATTAATTTTAAGTTAGTTTGTTCTTTAATAATTTTATCATTTTAAAAATTACTTATTTCATTCACTTTATTCTGTTATCTAGTTGTTAATGTTGGTTTCATGGATAACACATTTCCAGCTGTGACTTTTTTGTCTTTCCGGCACAAATAGAATTTTTGAAACTATGTGATCTTGGCTGTCAGATTCAAGTAGATTGACCATTTTATATGTGACTAAAGACCTTTCTCATACTTTCCCCTCCTTCCAACCAATTGGGATGAAATCTACAGACATTGTACCACACAAGGGATCTTCCTTGCCAGTAGAGGCAAACCACACTATCTGTCTGAATGTTATCTCTGCATCTCTCTCTCTCAGGCCTTTTCCATGTGGGGTGATTTTAGCCGGTTTTCTGGATATTCAGCTTACAACTATAGGTTCAGGTTTGGGCTTCTATAATTCTGCGCTTGAGAGAATTGGACTAAAGTGGTGTCTAGTTTTTATTTCTTCATTTAGAAAAATGTCCCGTTTCTGCTTAGGACTTTCTAGGGAAAGAGGACATCAGCGGTTTCATTAGTGTGGGGTTTTGTTAGATTTTGTTGCATATGTGTTACAACGTTGTAATGTTTAGCCATTAAGGGGGTTGTGGTTAATCTCTATCTCACCCTGTTGTGCTTCAAAATAAAAACAAATCTGTTTCTTGTGTATACTTTAATATTTAGCGTCTTTCAGTGTTTTGATTTCCAACTTCTAATGTATGTTGTTTTAAAGCTGTTATTGTACAATTTTTCTGTTTTAATAAAGTTTATTTAAAGCTGACAAAAATCTGTTTGTTGACAGGCTGAGATTTTCTGGATGGAAAGTTCAAAATACTGAGTGGGGTTTTTGGCGTGTCCTTTTTAAAAAAAATAATAAAAAATTAAAAAAGAGAAAAATATGACTAAAAATACAGGAAACACAACACACTCCTGCACAAGCTTGTGTTGGTGAGAAGACAATTTTACTGCTGAGGTTAGTATAAACAAACAATGCATAACAAACAATGACAACAATTTTTTTTAAATGATGAGTGCCAAGAGTGGTGGGGGAAGAAGAAGGGGAAACATGTGGTTACACATTGCTCTTCAACCAATCAGTATGCAGGGGAGTGAAGGGACAGGTGAAAGGCAGGGCCAGGGCTGACATCAGAGAAAATATTCTTCACTTCAAAAAAGCTGCTTTAAAAAATATCAGGGTATATGCACAGGGTATATGCACAGGGAGAAAAACTATGGAAAACCCAAGGAGAAATTGATTCTGCAGCAGATGCAACCTTTCACTGTGCAGAATGCAAAAAAAAAGTATGGAAAACAATTTTGAGACTGAATTGGAATATTTTGACCATGTTCATTACTCAGAGGATACATCAAAATTCTATGGGGCCAGAACCAGCAAAAATACCTCATGTGCAAAAGACCTCACACACAGTCATGCAAAACTTAGCAATTGCAAACTGTAGCAATATAAAGCAGATGATCCAGAACCCATAAATAGGAATATTCAAACACTAGTCAGCTTAGCTCATGTTTTGCCCACGACTCATGAGCAGGGAGTTGATCCCTCAAAGGGCTGGTCTGCTGCCTGCAAAGTGCCTGACCCTGTTGGTCTGTTCCTCACATGTAGCATCCCCCACACCGGCTGCTACTCAGCAGCCCACTCACACCTATCCACCACCACCACCCCCAGACCTTTGCTATTATTTGTTTTGGACAAAACCCAACTGTGACAAGAGATGGTCCTCAGACACAGTGACTGAATATTTGCTTACAGGTGTCCTTGGGCTCAAGAACGGGGGGGGGGGGGTTGCCCTTATGAGACTTGATGGCTCTCTTGGATGTGCTCGATATTGTCTTTAAAACCCCTTTAAGTTTTCCGTAATATTTATCCCGTTGTCAAACAATAAGCATTTTTTATGGCTGGAGTCTGAAAGGATCTCAGCTAAGCAAAGTGTTTGCTTTTAGGATGAACCTTCTTACAAAGGGTGATCCAAGCTGCAGCTTCCCCTGGCCTTTTGGCATCTGTCTTCTCAGTCTAAGGCAGGGGTGCTTTTTCATGGCCCTTTCTCTGCATTCCCTCATGTTTAGGGTGACATGAGGCCACTACTACCGGGGTGCTATTGTAACTCTTGTGCCACCATCCCACAGGCCCAATGTCACCAGGCAACAAGCTCCTGCATCTCCTCCTTCCCCCATAAACCCACCACTGCCATTTGCCGTTCAGCAGTCAACCAAGGCAGACCACATTAATCTGGGGAGAGCCAAGGTTGGCCAAAGCAGCCAAGTATTGCATAATTGCTTGCGAAACTGAACACATGCAGTTGCAGGCTCCTGCTATGCAGTTGCAGGATCCTTTCCCTTAAGGGCTGCAGCTTTTAAAAACTGAAACAAAAGGAAACCAATCAGGAGTATAAAATGAACCAGCCTCTAAAGTTATTCAAATGTAAAAGTGACTATGTGCTCAAATAAAGTGCTCTCATACATAGAAATAAATAGACATATGTAAATTCATAAATAGCATCCATTCATAAATACATATATAAACATTGATACAAGCAACATACAAATGTAAACCCGACTGCTAATATTTATATGCTGAAATTTGACCCTACCTCCGTGCAGCGTTCGCTGTGGAGGAGGGGGTCGCTTATTGCTCTCCTGGAAGGAGGGAGAGCAGACGCTTTCCCGGGCATCCGGGTAAGCGGTGCGGTGGGCGGAGCCTAGGAGCCGTTTGCTGCGGCTCTGCCCACGCACCTCCAGTTGCGTTTTTGTGCTCGGAGGAGACAGACGTGTTTCCTCCGAGCTGTAGGCGACGGCGGCGGCGGTAGCAGCGAGGGTTGGAGGACCCTGAGGCGGCTGGGTGCTGCTGCTGCCTTAGTGCTGGGCAGCGGGGAAGCAGCGGCGGCGGCGGCAGCGCATCGGGCGGCTCGGGAGCGGCTGGCGCGGCCTGTAGAGCGCCCCTGTGCGAGGCGGCGTTGCGGCCGGCATCGGCTGGCTACGGGGCCGCGTTTTTTCACCGGCATTTGGAGGCCGGTGCTCAGGGGCACCGAGTCCAGGCCTGTAGGGGGGTGTGGGCATTGTTGGTGTCTCTGGGGGAGGCGGTGGTTGGCTCATTGGGCGCCTTTCTCATTACTTGAGGAGGGTGGGGGGGGGTAGGTGTTAACGCACAGACCCGGTATTACGTGTGCACCAGGGGGAAATTGATTGCAGATAACCCCCCCCCATTCTATATCGGGTGGTGGTAGTTGTGGGGGAAGGAGCCGTTGGGCCTGGTTTTCCTAGCCTGATAGGCAGTGGCCATTTTGTGGTTTATTAGCAGGTTTAGTGGCGGCCATCTTAGGTGCAGGGGGGTGGCTGTTGTAGCCTTGAGATGCCTTCGAAAAAAGGGAGTGGCCCTTCAAAGGGCAAAAAGCCTGCGGCTAAGGCCCCGGCTAAAAGGCCTGTGCCTGCTGGGTCTTCTTCCGATGAGGACTCCGAGGCTGTTAGCCAGCAAGAGATACTGAGAAGGCTGGCTGCTCTAGAGAAGGGTACTGGGGCCTCTGCTGGGGTTGTAGGTGGTGGAGAGCGATCTAGACCAGTTCGAGGGGCAGCTAGGGATGCTGTTAATAAGGAGATCCTTAGACGCCTTTCTGCATTGGAAAGTTCTGCAGGTACTGCTGCCAAGGAATCCGGTGGAGCCAGTGGGTCGGCAAGCCTGAGTGACGCTGGTACAACGCAGACAGTTGATTTGGAGCAGGAGGCTATGGTGGATCCGACGCCGGTTGCTTTGGCAGTGGAGCCCGGGGAAGGTAATGCCAAACAGGTTGCACCACACAACACTTTCCCTTGGCCTTGGGGACAGGTGGATGCCTTTGGGAATCAAAGGTTGGCTGCCAGTTACCCACAGTGGCCTGCGGCATGGGCGGCGGGTTCACAGTGTCCATGGGTAGGGACAGGGTTTGGAGCGGCAGGTTCCCAGCAGAATATTCCTGTTCAGTCTGCCTGGGGTGGTGTTGATCCTGCGGGGGGACAGCATCAGGCCGGGGCGTGGCCCGGGTTTCAAGGAAGCCCTTGGGGTTTTTATCCGTACGCCCCGTTGGCATATGGAAATGTCCCTTTTAATGCTCTTCCCTTCGGGGATGCGGCTCTGCCGCTGGGTGACCATTTAACTCAGGCAACGCGCGACAAGATAGTTAAGGGAGAATATGTTGACGTCTTTTCTCTTCTTTTCCGGGAGTTGGAAAAGAAGGACAAGGAGGACTTGGATGACAGGGATAAGGAGAGGCTGAAGAGGAGGCGCGTTGATAGGAATTGGCATAATTGGCTCCCAGGTTTCTTGATTTATGCCGGGGTGTTGGTGAGGGCTCAGCCGCACAGGGCGGTGGCGCTTTTTCAGTACTTAGACATAATATATAAGGGTTATACTGGCTTCTCAGGTGCTGCTTGGATGCAGTACGATGAGGAGTTCAGGATGAGGGCGGCCCTTAACCCCAGCATACCTTGGGACAGGATCCACCAGCAGCTGTGGCTGTCGGTAATGTCTCCATCTAAGCCCAATGTTGGGGATCGCTCGGATAGTGGGCATGTTGTGCAGCGGTCAGCATCCGTGGTGTCATCCAATACCCGCTTGGCAGCGGGGCAGCCGGTTCAACCCCGGCTGTTATGTTGGGAATTCGCCTTTAAAGGGGCCTGTTCTCGTAAGCCGTGCAGGTTCAGGCATGAGTGCCCCTCCTGTGCCGGTTCCCACCCCTACAATTCCTGCCCTAAGGCGCGACAGGGTGGTGCAGGCAGGGGACCTGGAGGTGGCGGAGCCAGTAAGCAGCAAGCTCCTGGTAAAGGGGCCCAGCCCAATAAGGCTGAAGGTCCTTAGGAAGCTTTTGCTGGCTTACCCACGTAGGCATGACGCGTTATTTTTGTTGCAAGGTTTTTCTGTTGGGTTTAGGATACCTGTTCAAGGGAGACGTTCTCCTTATATGTGTACAAATTTACGTTCTGTTGTGGGGATGGAGGATGTTGTTCGTAATAAGATAGCGAAGGAGTGCGCTGAGGGCCGGGTGTTGGGCCCCTTTGACACCCCTCCAGTTCCCAATTTGAGGGTTTCCCCATTAGGTGTGGTGCCTAAAAAGGCGGTAGGAGAGTTCCGCCTGATTCATCACCTCTCTTTTCCCAGGGGTGAGTCTGTGAACGATGCTATCCCGGAGCAGTTATGCTCGGTTCGTTACACATCTTTTGATCAGGCGGTTAAGGTGGTGCGCCGCTGTGGCCTGGGGGCGGAGTTAGCGAAATGCGACATTAAGTCAGCCTTTCGCCTTCTTCCAGTGCACCCCGATGATTTTGAGCTGCTGGGTTTTCATTTTGAGGGAAAGTATTATATGGATCGTGCCCTGCCCATGGGCTGTTCCATTTCATGCGCGACGTTTGAATGTTTTAGTTCCTTTTTGGAGTGGGAATTGCAGCGCCGAGCAGGTAACAACAATTCCTGTCATTATTTGGATGATTTTATGTTTTCTGGTGAGGCTGGGACCGGGCAGTGTGCCCGGTCGCTCGGCATTTTCGTGAAGCTAGCGGAAGAGCTAGGTGTTCCACTAGCGGGGGAGAAAACGGAGGGTCCCTCTTCAGTTTTGACATTTTTGGGCATCGAGATAGATACCCTGCAGCAGTGTTTTCGGCTTCCTCTGGACAAGGTGTTAGACCTCAAGAATAGGCTTCGGGAATTTAAGGGGCAGCGTAAGGTGTCCCTGGTAGAGCTCCAGCAGCTTGTGGGTCACCTGAATTTCGCGTGTAAGGCCGTGGCGCCGGGTCGGGCCTTTTTGCGGCGGTTTTGCGACGCCATGTCGGCTCTGCGAGCCCCACATCATCGCATCAGGATTTCTAAGGGGATGCGGGATGATGTGGACGTTTGGTCCGACTTCCTGGAGGGCTATAATGGGGTTACTTTCTGGAGGGAGGACTTGCTCCTGGAGGCGGACCTTCAGGTCATGTCTGATGCATCTGGGTCTACGGGTTTTGGGGTGTATTTCCGCAGACATTGGTGTGCGGAGCGCTGGCCCCCTGAGTGGCATGATGTGGGTCTTGACAAAGACCTCACCTTTCTGGAGTTTTTCCCCCTTTTGGTGGCAGTGCGTCTGTGGGGAGCGGAGTTAGCCAACAGTGTCGTACATTTTTGGTGTGACAACATGGCGGTGGTTCAGGTGGTCAATTCCTTGACCTCTAGATCTGAGCGGGTAATGAGGTTGGTCCGGGCATTTACGTTACTGTGTTTGCAAAGGAACATTTGGTTTAGAGCCAAGCATGTTCCTGGTGTTAGCAACGGTGTGGCAGACGCTTTGTCTCGCCAACAGATGGGGCGGTTTTGGCAGCTTGCCCCGGAGGCGGATCTCATACCGGCGCAGATGCCATCGGACTTATGGCTCCTTGGGAGGCCGAAGCCTTCAGGGCCATAAGACTGGCGTTGGCTCCCAGTACGCGGCGCAACTACGACCGAGCGGTAGGGCAATTTGATGCATTTCGGGCTAGAGAGGGATTGCAGCAGAGTTGGCCCATCCCCACTGAGCATCTGATGCGCTTTTGTGTCCATCAGAAGGGGCGTGGGCTGGCGGTTCGATCCATCAGGGGCCAGCTCGCCGGGTTGGCGTTTGTTAGCAAGGCTCGGGGGTTCTCTGAGGCCACGGGGGACTTCCGAGTTAGGAAGATGCTCGAGGGATGGTCGCGCGAAGCGGGTCCTCGGGTGGATGCTAGGGAACCTATATCACCCATGGTTTTGAAAGGATTGATTACTACCTGGGCTTCGATTTGTAGCTCACGGTACGAAGTTAGGTTATTTCATGCTGCGGCCCTCACGGCGTTTTTTGGGGCGCTGCGCGTCAGCGAGTTGGTGGTCCAGTCCAAGGTGGACAGGTCTGGCCGGGCTCTTATGGCTGGGGATGTGGAGTTCCGGGGAGAGGGTGTTTCCCTGGTGATTAGAAAATCCAAAACTGACCAAAGGCAGAAAGGGGTGACTGTTGATTTGGGTATTTGTGCTGACAGGGACTTATGCCCAGTGCGCGCCCTGCGGAGGTACCTGCGGGTTAGAGGGGATGACACGGGGGTGTTATTTTGCCATGAGGATGGTTCCCCTCTTACACGTTACCAATTTTGGGCAGTGACTGAGAGGGCGCTGGTGAAATTGGGGCTAGCGGGGGTGAAATTTGGAACCCATTCTTTTAGAATTGGGGCAGCATCCACTGCCGCAGCTATGGGGTATTCGGCCCAGGCCATTCAGGGGGTAGGCAGGTGGAAGTCATCTGCTTATCGGTCCTATGTTCGTTCTTTTAAGAGTTTGTGAGAGTTTACTAATTGATGTTTTCCTAGGTGCTGTGTCCTGCCGTGAGAAACGAAGAATTTTGATCTGCGGGCACAGTATGGTGTTTTGGGCGGCTCATCAGGCCAGGCGGTCAGCTGTCGGGTCGCAGCTGGGCCTGAGCGAGTGGGCTGCAGTGGAGTGGCAGGGCCGGCGGGGCCTGCGTTGGCCTGGTTTGTTGCCACTGTTGTTTGGGCGTAGTGGGCCTGTCCCGCACATCTTGGTTATTCATTTAGGGGGGAATGATTTGGGGTTCCTTCATGGGAGGGCCTTGTCACTGCAGGCCAAGTGGGACTTGCAGGAGATTCTGCAGAGGTGGCCCGATGTCCTTATAATGTGGTCCGCTATGTTGCCTCGCAGGGTCTGGCGGGAGGCGAGGGACAGGCGAGCTATCGAAAGGGCTAGAATGAAGGCCAATCGGGCTATTCAGAAAGCCCTCGGGGAAGGTTTAGGGGTTTATTTGCCCCATCCAAGGATCAGGGCCGAGGTTGCCGGCCTCTATCGTAAGGATGGGGTTCACCTGTCTGAGGCCGGCAACCAAATTTTCCTCAATGACTTGCGGCAAGGTCTTCGGTTAGCCCTGGGCCAGTAGTGGAGCGCTAGGGCCTAAGCAGAGGCTTGGCCCTGGCGTTGGCGGGATAGAGTTGGGCTTTAGTCAGCGGGCCGGTGAGCACCCTTGGCGCTTCCCTAGGTGTGGGGAAGAGGGGTCTACTAGGAGCGGCTGGTACTGCTTGTGACGGCTGCCAGCGCGCGTGGGCAGGCTGCCTAGGTAACCCCAAGTGCAAGTCCAGCCTCACTGCTGTACGGCTGAGGATTGGGAGCTTGGAAGGGGGAACCAATTTGCCAGGCTGTCCGGGTATCCTAGTCATCTTTTGGATGGTTAGCACCCGGGGCTTCGGGGCTCGCCCAGGCAGGTCAAGGCGGGGGTCTTTGGATTGACCACGTGGCTTGACCTGTACCGCTTTAACCTTGCCGCAGTTTGTTGAAAGTTAATGTTGAGGTTAATTTAATAAAGTGGCCCTTAGATCCAACACTGTTGTCTGTCTCTTCATTCCCACTAGGGGAGCAATTCGACCCTACCTCCGTGCAGCGTTCGCTGTGGAGGAGGGGGTCGCTTATTGCTCTCCTGGAAGGAGGGAGAGCAGACGCTTTCCCGGGCATCCGGGTAAGCGGTGCGGTGGGCGGAGCCTAGGAGCCATTTGCTGCGGCTCTGCCCACGCACCTCCAGTTGCGTTTTTGTGCTCGGCCCACCCTCCTCACCCTGTTTTTGGTGTAGGTTTAACCGGTTGCCGTTTGGAGCCAGGTAGGAATTTTTTCCTCTCATCCTGATTGGCCCTGGATGGGGGGTTTTTCGCCTACCTTACACCAGGGCTTGTGTGTGGGAATTGGCTTAGGGTGGTGCTTGTTAGAACGTCCTGGCGGGATAGAGTTGGGCTTTAGTCAGCGGGCCGGTGAGCACCCTTGGCGCTTCCCTAGGTGTGGGGAAGAGGGGTCTGCTAGGAGCAGCTGGTACTGCTTGTGACGGCTGCCAGCGCGCGTGGGCAGGCTGCCTAGGTAACCCCAAGTGCAAGTCCAGCCTCACTGCTGTACGGCTGAGGATTGGGAGCTTGGAAGGGGGAACCAATTTGCCAGGCTGTCCGGGTATCCTAGTCATCTTTTGGATGGTTAGCACCCGGGGCTTCGGGGCTCGCCCAGGCAGGTCAAGGCGGGGGTCTTTGGATTGACCACGTGGCTTGACCTGTACCGCTTTAACCTTGCCGCAGTTTGTTGAAAGTTAATGTTGAGGTTAATTTAATAAAGTGGCCCTTAGATCCAACACTGTTGTCTGTCTCTTCATTCCCACTAGGGGAGCAAATAACAGTCCTTAAAACTCTTTACAATCCAGTCGGGGAGAAAAGCTCCACGGAAGACTTAACTGAACTAGCAAGAGATAATAATGAAGTGATAATGTTGGTATGTCTGTTTTTTCTAATGTATTACGTGACGCCATTCCTCAGAAATGAGTTAGACAAATTGGGAATGATATTATTGTATTTATTCATTACAGTAAATTTGTGTGGATTAGTTCCTTGCTCCTGAGGAAGTTGATTGACGAAAACTGAGGAATGCAAGCCGGCCCCAGTTTGGGCAGGGCACAGGCGGGCTTGGACTTTCAGCATTTTTCTATCTACGCTGCTTCCTGCAGAAAGAAAGAAAAAACGGACGTACCAACAACATTACTATCACTTCATTATTATCTCTTACCAGCTCAGTTAAGTCTTCTGTTGAGCTTTTTTCCCCGACTGGATTGTAAAGAGTTTTAAGGACTGAATGGCTGCTATTTATGAATTTACATATGTCTATTTATTTCTACGTATGAGAGCACTTTATATGAGCACGTAGTCACTTTAAGAGTAAATTTGAATAACTTTAGAGATTGGTTCATTTGTACTCCATCCTGATTGGTTTTCTTTTGTGTCAGCATTGCTATCATCAGGAGAGCCTTGTTTGTGTTGCTAGTATTTAAAAACTGAAAAGCATCCACAGACGCTGAACTTAGGACAGAAGAACACTATAGGGGGGAAAGCTGCTTATTGCTTAAGCCTTTGTCCTACAGCCTAAAAATCCCCCCTCCCTCAAACTGATTTTCCACTTGTGGAAAATACATTTTGGGCTCTTAGATATACACCTAAGCAAAATGTAATGCTTGAAGTATCACTAAAATCAATGGCAAACCCCAATTTTCATTTTTAAAAACAATGTCAATCAATAATCAGTCAATACTTTATCTTGCAACACATTTCCGAAGTGGTGAACAATTTATGTTTTGAATAGTAAAATCTTGTAGAATCTAACAAGCAGTAGCATAAAAATTTTAAACAGCAGCTGGAACTAATGTACAATTTTTCTAGCCAACAATAGAAAAAAATCAGAAAAACAGCATTAAATATATAAAATATATAAAAGATTATAGGTAAGACACAGAAACAACAGAACAGAACAAACTCCAGCAAGAAAAGCGCCTAATATAGGAGCTTTGAGGAGGAAATTTTAAAGCTCTTGGTAGAAAGAAGCATTTTGTTTCCATTTAGGTTACTATGAGCTATAATAAGGATAACTGCTTCATTTCCTCTATTCCAGATAATCAGTAATCTACAGACCTTGTAAATATTATGAATGTAAAATTCTAAAGAGGAGAAAGGAATAAATAATATTGCTGCTTTTTGTCATGTCTTTGAAAATGTATCTGCATTTTTTAATTACTGTCCAGGTGTTGCAAATTAGCAATTTGTTTGCATCATCTTATGTTACTAGCACTAAAAACTAGATTACCTATTCCCTAACAGCACTTGAAAGTTAAAGGAAAATACAGTAAAAGAAAAGGAACTGACAGAACTCTTGTGAATAATCTGATTACATTTTACAATGGATGTTCTTGTCACATAAACTATAACCACCAAGGCTAGAGTAGAATAAGAGTGAAAGGGATGGATAAGTTGGATCTGTTCTGCATTATTATTTAATGAGAAATTAAGAACATTTATTCAGTCTGCAGGAGCACACTGGAACAATTTTTCACCTCTTTGGAAGAACCGCTTCTCCTTATGCTGATATGATAAAATATTGAATTATTTGAATATAGTGCCAACAAGTTCAGCCCCATGGGAGCCCCATTGGCTACCTGGCCAGGAACCAGCAACACAGAACTGTCCCAGCAAGCAGACAGGGACCAGGAGGACAATTATGGTGTTAAAATAAGGAAGGAGTTTACAAAAGTATCAGACTTTAGCTACTATCTAATAGGCACTCCAGCTCTTGGAATACAAGCCAGGAAGGCCTTTAAATGTCAGGGAGAGGTTGATGAGGGGAGACCAGTCTGGGTTCCGGACAGTGGATGAGCCAGCTGGGGGGAGGGAAGAGAAGGAGGAGTGGAACATGAGTCCCCTCCCTCTTCTACAGCTGAGGCCTTAAAAAGAGCACATAAATAGCCTTAGATTGATTGAAACAAGCCCAACTGTAGACTATCTTCTCCCAGAATTAATAAGGGGAACTTTCCCCTTATTGCTTCTATGGGACTAACTCAGATGTGATATTGGTAACTGGATAGGAATACAAGTTTAGTGGAGGAAGGACCTTGCTGCATGGGAGAAAAAACTATTTGCTCTATTTTACCAATATTTGAACCCAAAGTAGAGATGTGAGTCCTCACCCCCAAGAGGAATCTGGGTTTTTACAAGGTTTCCCCCCACCATTTGAAAAGTTGAATATTTGGAGGAACCTCTGAAAAATCTCTTACGAGATACACTCACTCTCTCTCTCAAACTTTTCCTTATCTTTCAGATAATAAAAACCAAGATACATTGCTATGGTAGGACAGAGCGCAGCAATTTGGCAGCACTCTCTCTCTCTAATATTGAGTATAGTCTCAAGGTTCACATAAACTATTTTTGCAGCAGTAACTGAAGGAACACTTCTGTCAGCATGCATCTGATCTGATTCTGATGCACAGGGAAGAATCTTGCCTGTGTTTGAGTTCTGATTCTTAATAAGGACTTATTCTTCTGTTCTTGTGGACTCTATTTCTATTGATAATCCGACAACAGGCAGCAACCCATGCGAAAAAGCAATAAGAGTTATTGACTCAGGCAGCAATTCTGACTTTAAAATCATCCAGAATGTATATCACACCCTTTCTCTGAATTCATCAGGAGTGTTTCTCTCTTCTCCCTCTAAACACTCATACTCTACCAATAAGCAGGTAGAAAACATCCATAATTCCACTATTCTTTAATTAATCCTGTTCTAAGTAGAAGAGGAGGTAACTAATACCTGTTATGCAGTCTTCAGGGTGACACCATAATGCAGCCATCTACTGATGAGTGGACACTTATAATTCCCACATGAGAATAACTCCATGGAAACAAGGAACTGTGTGGGCTTGATTAAAACCAGACTCATTCATGAGAGGAAACACTTAGAGACAGATGGCTTACCATGTAGACATACAGCCAAGCAGAATCACTGCAAACAATAAGACAGAATCAAGTTTAGGGCAGAATTAAGTTATGGCTATAAGGACCAAAACCGAGAACCCCAAGCAAGCAAATAGACAAAGCTGTTTTGTTTTCCCATATAAAACGGGCCTCAGTAAATCCACCTTCCCTTAAAACAGCTATAGAATATTCTAATACCATTATATGCATGGAGCTCTTGGTGTATAGTGGCACAGACAGAAAATGTATTAGAAGCTATAATCCTACATTATTCCAATAAGTACACACAGCTCCACCATGCTAGGAAGTCACTCTCAGGGCAAAGACAACATCATTTTCATTTCTTTGTATTCTGTCAAAGATGATCTCCGTCAAGTCAGCCATCTCTAAAATCAGCAGAGCTGCAATTAGATATGTTAAAAACACATTTGCATACAATTTAGATGCTACAACTGACACTCTTCTCATGAAAACCAATTATCCCCACTCTCTTTTTACCCAGGCCTAACATCATTTTCAAGATAGCTCCATTATTAAATGTATAGTTAATATCCCATATAGAAAAATATTACTTTGACGAAGCTTGGTGGTTTGATTTCTAGTCATAGTATACTATCAACTTTTTTATGGAACAATTTACATTTTATGACCAAATATTGGTACTCTGTAAATATTTAATGTGCTATATACTCTGTCCTGTTATAAAAACATTTCATAATTAGTCCTTTTATTACACGAAGGGGGGGAATGGTTTTTGCTTTGTTCTATGTTTTGGTGCTTGATTGTTTGCCTCAGAAACTACCTGGGTTTTATAAAGCAGGTGGTATATAGAAATGAGCAACCTCTAAGTTATCGAACAGCTTAGAGAATGGAACCAGTGAAGAGGAATCATTTCACAATGCTATCCTATGTAGATATCATCAGAATCCTTCCCAGGTCTACTCAATGGGACTTAAAAGAAAGTATTCTTAAGATTGCACTGTAAGATTCTTATCAACTTCCAAGTACCCTTGGACTCAACCAATGGAGAATGCAATAATTTTCATAGTAGGCAAGATGATAGACTTTGCCTTCAAGCCCTAAAGCTTAAGGCATTCTGATTAACTATTCTGTAGGCAGATGTATAACTAGATGATGATGGTTCTCATCATCCACTAAAAGACCTGAGGACAACTTTGACACCCTGTTGGAAGAGCAGTTCTTGTCTGTCTGCTTGATAAATTTCTGACAATGAGACCAAAAATATATTTTATGCTTTTCACTGAAGAATGTTACGTAATTATCTTGCCTAGCCAAGGTGAAAACTGTACACACACAGCACACTATGTACTGTGCTGTACACAAAATCCCATTATGAGCCAAACTACACATTACAACAGCCACAGGTCCAACCCATAGCTGCCGATGCTATTTTAGAGGAGAATTTAGATGTTTAAAAACTACTGCAAGGGCCCAATCCTGATCAGGCCCATGATGCCTGATCTTGTTCTCCCCATGCCTTTTCAAATGCAAAAACAGCCTCTCGTTACTGTTTCAGCACTTGAAAAGGAGTGCAGGGGGACAAGTTTGCAAGGTGCCACTAACTGAGCCACAAGATTGGGCCCTCAACAATTTTTAAAAGTCTAAATTTCTCTCTAAAACAGCATTAGCAGCCACTGGTTGGACCCGTGGCCGCCATAACATGTAATTTGACCCTATATCATCAGCACAGAAAAAAAAGTACGCAAGAATCCATGATATAAACCAGAATGTTATCCACTAATGAAAACTGAAGTAAAGGTAGGGGGGAAAGCTCTCTAATAGAGATGGGCACGAACCAGAATTCAAGCCAAAAAAACTCATGAACAAGCCTGGTTCGTGGGTCACGAACCAGTGGTTCGTGGAAGCTCATGTCCATGAACTTCACGGAACTGGTCCACTGCAAAGCGTCAGGAAAAGGGGCAGATTAAATGGCCATTTCACCGGGAAAATGGTGATTTAAACATTTCCTGCCACTTGCAAGCAGCAGGTCCTTTTAAACTATCAGCTGGCAAGCAGTGGGGGAATGACCCCCTCGCCGCCTGCCAGCTGATAGTTTAAAGGGACCTGCAACTTGGAAGTGGCAGGTCCCTTTTATATGGCCCAAACTCCACAAACCCCAGCCCCACCCCACCCAACCCCAGCCCCACACTTACCTTGTCTTACAGCTCCAGTGTTCTCCATGGCTGTGGCATCCTCCCCCTTCTCCTGCAATGGGCAGGAAGGCCATTTTCAGCCTCCTCTGCTGCTGCGCAGGCCCGCAGAGCAGTGGAGGAGGCCGAAAATGGCCTTCCTGCCCCTCAAATGACCACCACGGCAGCCATTTGAGGGGTGGGAAGGCCATTTTTGGCCTCCTTCGCCACTCTGTGGGCCCACAGGGCAGCAAAGGAGGCCAAAAACAGCCTTCCCGCCCCTCAAATGGCCACCACGGCAGCCATTTGAGGGGCGAGAAAGCTGTTTTCGGTCTCCTCTGTTACTCTACGAGCCTGTGCAGAGGAGGAGGAGGAGGAGGCTAAAAACAGCCTTCCCACCCCTCATGTGAGGAGGGGGAGGAGGCCGCGGACCTGCAGGGTGGTGTAGAATGCTGGAGCCATGACACAAGGTAAGTGTGGGGCTGGGGCGGAGGGTGGGGGTGGGGTTTGTGGGGTTTGGGCCGTTTAAAGGGCCCTGTTGCTTGCAAGCAGCAGGTCCCTTTAAACTATCAGCTGGCAGGCAGTGTGGGGGGATCCTTCCCTGCTGCCTGCCAGCTGATAGTTTAAAGGGACCTGCCACTTGCAAGTGGCAGGAAAAGGCCCTTTAAATGATCAAATGCCCCTTTCCCTGCCACTACTAAGCAGCTGGAAAGGGGCATTTAAACCGCATGAACCATGAACTGGTTCGCATACTTGCCCCAGTTCATGAGAGTTGTGATTCCTGGTTCGTGGAAACCCCACGAACCATGAACCACATGGTTTGGGGGTTTTGTGGTTCATGCCCATGTCTACACTCTAACTATACAAAGAAGAAAAAGAAGGTGACAGAGTTTGAAGAGGACTCCTCGGAAAATGTTTCCTGAGCTGATGTTGTCATGGCACCCAGAAGAGAACTAAATGAGAAGGCATTTGCCCCGTCCCTTGAGATATACCTGATTGCGCAGAGATTTGCTCCTCTTCCTTAAAGCTTTAGCATGTTCCTGGAGGTAGCTCTCCTCAGACACCAACCCCAAAAGTGGAACTGCAAATAGACCACAAAAAACCACCAAGTTTAAATTCTGTTAACTGTAGTTTCATAGGATTCCTTGGAGCAGTTTGACATTTGAATGTAAGACAAGAATGTACATATAAAGAAAAATAAAGTGTATGCTGAACATTGCTTGAACATGCATTCACTGTAACTTGTGAAGAGGGCTACTGTAAACCATAGGATCTAACACAGCATTTTGCCTAGGGGAATCTAAGCAAAGTTGATGCAACTGGGTTTAAAATGGTGCTGATAAAGGAATTTTCATGATCAAACCATAATGTGCCTAATATGAACTTGCTGTTCCTGTAAAAAAAAAAGTGTTTCAACAAAGACACAAAAAATCTAACTACTATCCCATTACTACTCAATTCCATAGTCATCAAAATATCAAAAACTTAGTAAAAGAAAAAAAATGTTCCAATAAAGTCTGGTCTCTCTTAATTTCATGCACTGTGACTTCAACAATTTCTTCATTTCTCATTTATTTCTCTAAAAGTAGCTTCATTTAAAAACAGGCAAACCACATTTCATGCTCCTCAGTTTCATTAACATTACACAAATGCTTCTACCAAAAGGAGACTCCTCTAATTAAACCACTGCAGCAGATAAAAACATTTAAAATGATGAATCTAAACAGATTCTGACATTCCATATATTTCTTTTCATTACAGAATGTTAAAAATCCAAAATGGAAAGATGAAACATCGAAGGCCTGTCTTATAAATAACAAAAAAAGGAATATCTCATCCATTTTTAAACATGTTATCAGCAAAGCTGGAGAACTGTTGATCAATACTGCAAAAACCAAATGCTGTGACCAATGAAAATCTTATATCTTGTTGACTAAGTAAAAGATATGGCCCTGGTAGCAAATATATTCTGCAGGAAATTTAGTATCCAAGTTAAATGAGTTACATAAGTGAGGCTCATCATAATTCAAGATGAGCCACAGTACATGCTGCTTAATGGGCACTTGAAACAAAGTGTTTCCAAAAATGAGAGTAAAAGTTAATGTTATTCATTCCCTTAGGGCCAGGAAAATAAGCTTGTTTGACTGACACCTTTCAAGAAGTGAAAGCAATGATAATGACTGCTCGGAGACTTACAGTATGAACAGTGAAACAGATTCATTTTTAGCTTGACTTCAAAGCTCATAAAGCCAGCTTATACAAGAAGGTTCTCCTCTTTTGCTTGGATATATGGCTAATATCCTTTCGTATATAAGTGTTTGGCAAAACTTCACTGAAAACATCAAGCAGATGGTCAGCATGGCAGTGGGGGGGGTCCATCTTTCCTGCTGCTCTCCTCCACTGGCAAGATGCCAATATCACAACAGATTTGATTCCTCTGGGGTATAGAAGTTCTAAGATGCTTTCATAATAAGCCTCCTTAAGTTAACAATATAAGACAATATGAAAACAGCTGCAGCAGTGATACTTCAGGATGACATGGTAGCTTACACCAAACATCCATCTGCCTCAGCTCTCCATCTCCATTATCAGACAACGGCCAGCCAGATGCATCACCGTGCACATGCAAGGCAAGCTAGCAAGCTGCCAGCACCGATCTCAGCAGGGCCGGCATTTGCGGGGCGCAGGGCGAAGGGAGAGTGGCTCTCCCTTGCCCTCCTATCTGGCTCCCGACACAGCTCCCAAAGGCACGCAGGGAGCCGTGGGATTCAAACCCAGCCAGTCAATCAGAGGTTGGCTGGAAGGAATAGGGGCAGGGACGCAGTCCCCAACCTGAGGAAGATAGCCTTCCCTCAGGTCCACCCCCCCTTCTTTATTAAGGGAGCCGGCCGGGGTGTGTGCAGCAGTTGGGCTCTAACAGCGACCCCCTCCCACTCACCACTTCTGGTAGGGTTTATACAGGTTGGTTATAATAAGGTTGGTTTGTATTAGGGGAATGTTAATTCAGGTTGAATGTGTTTAAATAGATTGGTTACAATTTAGTTGCTACTTTGGGTTATAGTGATTTGATGGGTTGGAACGGTTTTCAATGGGTTTTGTCAGTGTTATAACATGGGTATTATAAGCTCTGTGTGGCAGTTTTGGCATTGGACACGGATCCCCTTGGGGGAAAACAGGGCCTGTGTGCACTGCTTCCCCATAGATGGAGATCCCCATAAGGGATCTTGTAGCTGGCATGGACAGGAGCAAGCCCAGCTCGGGGGGCTGCCAGACCATGCCTGCTTCCAGGTGGCGGGGGAGCCAATCAGAGGCTACTGCCCATTGGTTCCCACTAACTGTCATCCCGTGGTTTCCCTTTCAGCAGGCAGGCTGAAAGGTGAGGGGTCATCGGCTGGCAGGTGAGTCAGCCAATGCAGGGATCCACGCCCTACGCCGAGCCAACACTCCTAACACTGTAACCAATAAAGTTGTGGCCTATTTTACTCCACACAAGGTGTCAAGCGTGTTTATTACAGCCCCTTCCCTGAGCCTTAGAGCCTGCCCTTGCAATAGCTATTGCCCGGTGATCTGATAATCAGAATTATGTAGCCTCTAATCAAGAAGGATCCTTTCCTACTTCACATGGCTAACATTTGTTAGACCAGTTTTCCAAAGTATGTATGTGATCCTTCATAAGCATACTATGACAAGCATCTTCCACATCAGCCTGTAACAAATGAAGGTTTTGGGTTAATTATGCATTGGGTGAAGCACTTCATTTTACCCATCTTCTGGGATGAAGTATTTTGAGAAAATAGCATTTTGACAGAAGGTGAATAAATGCACACCTAAACAAGAGGGCAAGAAATGCACAGAAAAGTTGACTTGTGGAGGGGGCTTACTGTGGGCGCAGCGTGGTTTGAACTGTGGCTGAGCTTTAAATAAGGCTTCCACACACTTATAGTAGTAAAAGTGTATGTACATTTATTTTACAGTGACTTATATACAGGACTTTATTCTCAGTGTCAAAGTGCTTCGCCAAGCACTTAATGGAACAAGCTCCACCCTTACACCAGACACAGCTGGCTTATATACATCCATAGCACCCCCCAGTGTCCAATCCCAGCACATCAGGTGAGGTGTCAAAGGCTGTTTCTTCACTCTTGCATCATCCAAGGACCTGTCAAATAGATCTTTTACATCAGTTATGACAGACAGACCTAAACAGCAAGATGCACACATGCTTATTGGCTCATTATGTCAACACTCCTCCTTGAGACAAGAGGCATGATACCCAGAATTTCTTTGCATTTAGCCAACATTTCCTGGTTTTGTCCCTTTGTCAACAGATCTGCACAATTTTCATTTGACCTACAATGACCTAAACATATTATACCTCTGTGAATGGCATCACGTACATTTTGGTAACGGATCATAATATGTTTACTTCTGGCACGTATTGTTTGGTGTTGTGCCAATTGCTCTGCAACAGAACTGTCACACTTTATTTTCACTGGCAATGGACATTGGATATTCAGATCCCCCAATAACTTTATTACCCATTCCAGTTGCAGAATACAATCACTTAATGAGGCAAATTCCGCCTCACACGAGCTAGTTGCCACTAATGTTTGTCTTTGTGATTTCCAAAATACTAGTGCTCCCAGAACTTGTATAAAATACCCAGAAGTAGACCTTCCTTCATCATTACCCCATGATGCATCACTAAAGGCTACCACTTCAGTACCTTTTGTAGTGTTTAGTACAAGCCTGAGTTCAGAAGTTCCCTTCAGATAATGCAGCACCCTTTTTGCTGCTTGCTAGTCCCTTTCACAGGGATCTGTACACTGCCTACACAGCCACTGCACCACATAATCCAGATCAGGGCGGCTCCAGCAGGACAAATACAGCAGTGACCCAACTAACGATTGGTATTTTGTTTTATTTTCTAAAGGAATATTCCTTGGCTCCTTAAGACACCCAGCAGACATGGGAGTTAGCACTTCTCTTGCCTCTGACATTCCATGCTGCTTCAGCAACTGTTTTATTTTATTGCTTTGACTCAGCTCAAAACACCCTGAGCTAATTCTGGTGATTTGCATACCTAAGTAGTTTGATATAGGTCCCAAAAACCTTGTTTTAAACACACCAGATATTGCTTGTCGGAATTCATCCAATTCCTCGGTTGACTTACAAAGAAAACAGAGATCATCCACATAGCAAAGTAGGTAACATTGCTTATCACCACTCTTCTTTGAGTATAAACATGGATCAGCCTCTGCTTGCCTAAACCCAAGGCTAGCTAGTGCCTTTGATAAACACAAAGTGTTTTCAATTCATCTTCTCACTTGCAGTCCACATTAAAAATGGACTGCCGTTTTGCTTAGAAAAATAGGTATTTAGTGACAAATACGTGTGAAAACAATTTGGCCTACACCCGGCCGGCAGCCAAGAGCTTGAGGCCGGGGGCTGCATTTGCCACTGCAGAGGATAAACGGCAGCGTTTCCCCAGCCTCTCAAGGTCACATGAGAAGGGGGCAGGGCTAAGTGCCTTAACAGGACAGCCCTGCCTCTTCGCCAGCATTTGTTGCCTCATGCTTGGCCCACCCGCCCGGCCAGTAGCAGTGCAGGTTTTTGACTGGTTGCCTTTGGGGGGGGCAGGTAGGAATTTTTCCTTTCTTTCCCTGATTGGCCTTGGGGAAGGAAGTTTTTTGCCTACTTTGTACTGCTTGCTGGAGCTGTGGCTATTGAGCTATGGTGGTGCTGTATAGGCCATCGATGGCAGGATTTAGTTGGGGGGATGTTAGCGGGACGGTGAGTACCCTTGGCACATCCCCATTGGTGGGGATATTAGGGGCCTGTCAGGATCGGCTGGCATGCTTTGCGGCGGCCAGTTGAGAGGGCAGGCTGCCTGGTGGGATCTCCTGGACAAGTCCTTCCCTCATGCTCTGCAGCGGAGGTGCTTGGAGCTTTAAGGGAGAAACCATCTGCCAGGCTGGCTGGATCCTGCCATGCATGTGAATGGCTCGCATCCGGGGCAGCGGGTCTCGCCCAGACAGGTCAAGGCAGGGTCCAGGGGAGTGACCCCAGGGCTTGACCTGTACCACTGGTTAGGCCCTTGCCAGGGTTTTTTAGTTGTTGCAGTTCATGTTGTTGCCTAAATAAAAGTGGCCCTTTATTACCCAAGCCTTGTGTCTACCTCTTATTCCGACTGGGGGGCAATGCACATATAGGCCAATGCTTTGGAAATGCATTCCAAGCTTTACAATTTATTTCACCTGAACCTCCTGACAACTTTTTGCTGAATTCAACAGAAGCTTGACACGATTCAAGCTTCAGAAGTGCATTAAGAAACGGCTGATTTTTTGACCACGCTCTTAATTCTTACCTGGAATAATAATATATTTGCTGACTGTGGCCGTTTCCCCACGTCTTTAAAATAGCGCCCCACTCACAGAACGCTGGAGGCTTCTTTGTGCAATTTCTGACATCACCCGGATGCAAGCAGTGATGATTCTGTTTTCATGGTGCGATGAAAACAGAATTATCATTGCTTGCATCCGGGTGATGTCAGAAATTGTGCAAAAAAGCTGCCAACATTCTGTGTGTGGGGCACTATTTTAAAGATGTGAGGAAACGGCCTGTTTGATTAACTATACCAGTTTAGGGGAAAGGTTCCCAATGTTCTGAACAGGATGACAATTTTTTTTCTATTTATTCAGATTTAGCATTGACAATTGTTTTGTGACAATTCTGCGCAAACAGCAAACTCTCCTTCTTTACTAAATCCCTTCTCAGTTAAATTCACAATTCTTTATGAAAACAATAGAAGGGTCTTCAGCAAAAGCACTTCCCTTCTTGCAGAATTAGTCCTATATTGTGAAGATGGCAGTGCCTTCAAATCAAGAGCTACATTTATCATGTTCCTCTAGATGTAACAGAATCAGTTCAGTGCACTAATTTTTAGACAGATTGCATGGTAGGTGCTTGATAAACATCGGGAAATTGTGCAGTCAGGTGTTAGAGGATTTGAGTGATTACCTCCTTTTTTAAAGGATTTCTACACTCAGTTGAGCAATTATCATGTGATTCTTGAAGGAAAACAGCTTTCATATTTGCCTTATGCTTTACCGCTTTTGCACATCACAAAATTGGCTTTGGGAATTCCTACATCAGTCCAAATCTGGGACAGTTCTGAAATTCATTAAGCACAGTTTATATTCTCTATCTCAACTCTCTTCCCTAATATGAACCCCTCAGACTGAATTCTGCCTATCTGATAATAAGAATCATATATTTCTTATCAGTATCCGTAGCATCACAGAAGTCTGAAAGAACTCTACACAATGGAAGAGTTTCATTCCTAGGAACAGATTTGGGTGCCATTAACTGGCATTGATTATGGACAGCCCAGATGTTTACAGTACCAAACCAACCTTGGAATATAAATAAAGCAAGAGCAATGATGAGAGTTCCCTTCCAGGATTTCCACAGAAGTTTCCAGTAGTCATCATGGCCTCTAAATGCTGACAGAGGCCAAGAATACCCTTCCAGAAGTAGCTATTGGCTGCTTCCACACACGTTGGATAATCCACTTTCAATACTCTTTAGTGAACATTTGGAACTGCTTTTCCATGTATGGAACAAAAAATCCACTTCCAAAGGATTGCTAAAGTGCATTGAAAGTGCATTATTCAACGTGTGTGGAAGTGGCCAGTGTTAGCAGTGTAGGAGCTGCTTCTTCAGGCCAGAGTTCTACATGACCATATACCAATAGGTGAATGTTTCAGCTACTTCACTTCTCCTGACATTAAAAACAAAGAAGTCCTCCCTCCACAGAATGCTTTCTTATATCCAGAAATATGAGCAACTGCTGCATCCAGAGATTCTGTAGTTGTATTGTCTCTATCACTTTCAGTCCAAACAGTACTAATAAGAGTTTGCTCATTGTGTACTTCTTCTGTTCTTTGTGTTCCATTAAATCCCTACTTCATTTAGGCAGACCTGAAATAATCTGCAGTTGGTAGCACTGACCTTTTTTCCCTTTTTATATGAGTGCTTACAGAAACTCCTTATTTGAAAAGAAAGAGATGATTAAACTGTGTGGAGCTTTTTAATAAAAATGAATGGCAACTGCAGTCTTACATGTGAAGCTTGACCAGAAAGCTGTTAAGATACAATAGGTGAGTTAAAGGTGCAGGCTTCAACAGAGCCAGCCTACTGGCATTATATTTACCAGTCAAACCACAATTAATTTGGCTTGTAATGAACTGGGCTGTAATTCAGAGTTTAGTTTTTAAAAATTGGAGAAGTAAATCTGCTTTATATGGAACCTGAGAAGTGGTACTAAAAGTCAAGTTAGATCTAATGGTGAGTGTTTGTTTAGATATTATTGATTATATTCTAGAGATGATAGTTGACCGATATTTTTAGCTATGAGGCTATAAACACAATGGCTTAGAGCAATGATTTATTTTAACTAGGATTAGGCTCACATTTGACCATTCAACCCTGATTTCCCCCCACAAATGCTGGTTACATAGCCTTCACTCTGCCCCATCTCTCCTGTAGAGACCATGTTGATGAGGGAACTGCATGGAAACAAGCCAGAATATTACTCTTAATACATCATGTGCAACCATATGACTAGCTGTGAAAAATAAACCAACTTTCAACCAGATTCTCAGATACTGGCTTGGTGCATCAAACCAAACCAAACATAGTTGAGTGGCCCACAATCATATGATCACACTAACCATAAATTAAACGAAAACGCTAACTATCATTAAACCATGGTGTTGCATGACATCTGAAACACGATATCCAAAAGAATTCCCAGGGAATGATATTGAAACCCACAATGAAAAAACATGAATATCAATTCATATACTAAAGAATAGTTTAGTACAAAAGTATTTACATCTCTTATGCACCTCTAAATGTGAAAATTGACCAACAACCAATCCAACCAATCAAGTACAACAACAATGAAATGAATTAAACATCTGACCATGAAGGCAATCAGAATGTCATAGTCCCAGTCCCCAATACAGAGTCTTTGGAGTCGGACACAATGCCAAATCCACAACAAATCCTCTTCTGAAGGCGGTTTCTTTGTTTTGCAAAAAAAGGAGCTGTATCCTCAGGAGCACGTCCTCCTCCTCCCCTCAGATGAGTGAGAATGCATATTCCAGACTAGAGTCTCCTCGTGAATGCTGTGTCTCACAATGTTCTTTTTTTCTCTCAATGACAGGTGGAACCACAAAGATGTTATAAGGACCCCGAAGGGTCCCCCCACCCTACAAGCGGCCGGCAAAGATGGCTTGTTTCGTATTGTCTGAAACAAGCTAATTGGTTCGAGCTAATGACAGTTTTCTATTAAGTGTTCCTTCAGTGAAGTTCTTCCATTCCATTGGAGGATTTTTTCTCCTCCATCTAAGGGGAATGTTACTTATTTAGTCAACGCTTTCCGTATCAAGCAGATCACAAAAGATGAAAAGGGATACAAACTACAACTATTTGCTAAAATCATAGCAAGTCAAAAACTATTAAAGATTACCAAAAATCTGAGTAAATTGCTTACTTGAGGATACAGCAGAATCGATATGCTATCAACAGATGCAAGAAAGCCTGCTACTAAGGGATCAAAGGAATCTACCAATGGACAGAGTTCCACAATTCTGGAGTGACTGCAAAGAAAACTTTCACCAGAGTCCCATTAAATGTACTTTTGACACTGTGAATTCCAGTGGCAGAGCGTCCTCTTATCATCTTCCTTCCTTCCTTCCTTCCTTCCTTCCTTCCTTCCTTCCTTCCTTCCTTCCTTCCTTCCTTCCTTCCTTCCTTCCATGTCTTTCCTTCTTTCTTTCCCTTCCTTCTTCCCTCCCTTCCTTTCTCTTTCCTTCTTTCCATGTCTTTCCATGTCTTTCCTTCTTTCTTTCCCTTTCTTTTTCTTTCTTTCTCTTTCATTCTTTCCATGTCTTTCCTTCTTTCTTTCCCTTTCTTTTTCTTTCTTTCTCTTTCATTCTTTCCATGTCTTTCCTTCTTTCCCTTCCTTCCTTTCTCCCTTTCTTTCTCTTTCCCTGTCTTTCCATGTCTTTCCCATGTCTTCCTTTCTCTTTCTTTCTCCCAGAGGGGCAGCCGTCATTGCATGGTCCCAGGAGCATGAATGTGCTTTGCACACATTCACACATGTAGTGACAGGAGTGCCACTCCTGCCAGGAGTTGCCCTGGGTAAGAGTTCCCCCACTTCTTTCCCCAGAAAAAAGCCCTGAATGGAAGGAGCTCATCTGATGGCAGGTGGTCCCTAGATACAACACAGTGGATTTCAACTCAGCTGAATGTGATTCTTTGTCTTACAAGTACCACTATAGTAATATGCTAGTTGTGAGAAATCTTGGGTACAGCCTATGATATTAGCAAAAACAAGAGATACAAACCTATCCACTCACTAGATCTATACAAGTCTGTCTCTAAAATAGTTTTGATGTGATTAGATGTTTTCTGCTTTACACAATGTGTACTTTTTAGCTCTACTACATAAGCATTTGTGTAGTCCTTAAAATGAAAGTAAGAGAAGCTGAGAAGATGAACAAGGTTCTTCCATATCTGTACCTTACTATTTTATAATATTTACTTAGGTTTTTCTCCCTGCTCTGGAGGATGTGCACACATGTCACATGTCATGTAGAACTAATAGGCTTTTTTTCCTAATAGTACAGTTAGGGGACTTGAGGCAGAGTTCAACTTCTCCCACCTGCTCATTATATTGGAGCAATTGTAATGGGAAGTCTGAAGGATCAAGTATAGAAGCTCTACCATCATTACAAAAAAAAACATAGCTCTCCTTCTTTGGAGATTTTTAAGCAGAGACTAGATGGCCATCTGACAACAATGCCTATTCTATGAACCTAGGCAGATCATGAGTGGGAGGGAAGGAAGGGTTACATTCATGCTTAGTTCTTGTGGTCCCTTCCTACATGCCCAGAACAAGGGCAATCGCCACCTTGGGGTCAGGTAGCAATTTTCCCCAGGCCAGTTTGGCTAGGGATCCTTACGGTGTTTTGCCATCTTCTGGGCATGGAGCAGGGGTCACTGTGGGTGTGGAGAGTGGAGGTATTTGTGAATTTCCTGCATTGTGCAGGGGGTTAGACAAGATGGCCCTAGGGGTCCCTTCTATCCCTATGATTCTATGATTCTAAGCATAATTTTATGTGGACAGCCCGAACAGGGTCACATGTCCCAAGGCAGACCCCCAGGATAGAGCTTTTATTTATTTGTTTGTTTGTTTGTTTGTTTGTTTGTTTGTTTCAATTTATATTCCGCCCTCCCCACATTTCCAGCAGGCTCAGGGTGGATTGCATTGCATTGCAACAGCACATGATTCCTTATCCCATTCTCAATGTAAAGCACGTGATTCTGTTGCTTCGAAATGACAGAGAGGCTGATGATATTAGGCAAACAATAGCCAGGCCCCAGACAAGAGTTCCTTGTGGTGGCATAAGATGGTGTACAGACTCTTAAGAGAAAGAATGAGAAGCAACAGTTGTTAGCTTGATAGCCTTTTGGTGATCCATAATCATGTCTCTTTGAAATGCAGAGTGTGGGCAAGAGAGATCTAGTAGGACTCTGAATGCTGGTAGCAACACAAGCAGAGATTAGAGGATTTCTCACTTTAAAGCTGAATAACTGACAGAAACAGTGGGAAATAAGTGCCTATCTCTATGCTTTAAGTATAATATTTAACATAGCTATTTATCATGCAGCTTTTAAGATACAGGAGCTTTGCCATTAAAATGGTAGCTATACTGGGGGATCTCTCTCAATTTTCCTTAAGAAATGCTGTCCATTTCTTTCATTTCCACAGGGAAATGTGTTAAAGTGTTGTGTATAGCTACAACTCTACACTCCTTTTGTGTGATTGCATGACAGCTGATTTTTGCCTAGGGTGCTCCTCATTTAAAAGCATCTCAAGTCAAAATTATATCCCTTACAAAACCTACCTGGTGTATATATGTACATAAGGTTTTCACACAGAGTAAAATAGTTAATTCAGACATTACTTATTATCCTGCATGGCAGATATGAAAAACATCTCTACTTTTGTATAACCAGCCAAAATAAAATGTACTAATCAGAAAAACCCATTAAGGGATTGTTCACAGATTGCTAATAGGGGAGAATGAGCATATATAGGAGGAGGCCAAATTATACTTGCTGATTCTGCCCTCCACCCCTTCAGTACAGTTGTGAACAAGAGTCCAGGTTTTGTTCCTGGCAAATGAAAGGACATATACAAGACCTTCACCTGTGCACTAGCATACACATAAGGTCTTGATCAAAAGTTATACGAGACATAAATAGGAGCCGAAGGTGGAGCCACAGGCACAGTCTCCTTCCCCCTTCCCCACAAATTCACTCTCTCAGGACTTGCAACCCCTCTTAATTTCATTGCAAGATCAATTTAAACTTCTCTGCCTCCCCCACCTTTTTGTTTCTAGAGATAATGCAAGTATAGGAAATTCTTTTTTAAAAAAATCTTGCTTCATTAAATGTAAAGAGTGAAAGCAGAGTTGAGCTTGCAAAGGCAGAAGTTGTTGGAGACCAATCCATTTGGTCTGACAAACAAAAAGAAAAAGCAAAGCGTAAGAGCTTTTCCCCTTTTACTGTAAATAATCACCATTTAAATGAAATGTTCTCTGCTGAATTTTTCCTGACATACCACTTTTCACACTACTGCTTTGCTGCCCCATTCTTTTCAGAACACCTTGAAATGGCAAAGCCATGGGGCAGGTGGAATGGTAACTGCTAGCACCACCTATTGTGGTTTTAGAATGATAAAACAAATCAGCTGTTTGAAGCCTTCTTTTTGATAGTCACCAAGAAAGAAAATGTGCTAATTATCATTTTCTTTCATTTTTGCAGCCATCTCTAATCCCTGGATGAACGCTGTGTAAACTAGCAAGGTTTCTGTGGCCACCCTGCAGTAATTGACCTTTTGCTCTTCCCATTTCATTTGCCCTAAGTGTTAATTGACTTTGAAAAAGCAGTATATTATCCTTGGGAGGGGGGCTGATTTCTGCATGCCAACATCCTACAGCATCAAAGCCCTGTTAAATTGTAGTTCAGCAGAGCTGGAAATGAGACTCTCAGCACAAAAGGGGGTGGGGAAGGAAGAGGCATGCCTATGAAAGCGCTCTGGTGACATCTACAGGCAGGCTGCCCCAGCGCAGCCTGACAGAAGTAATCAAAATGTCAGTCCTCAATACATTAATATGCACATATTTTGATTTACAGCATCTAAATCACTAACGCTGATCTCACCCAACTTGAAACTAATATCAAATATCTTGAAACATAATCTAATGCACAGTCTACGGGACTCTGATGATACTATCCCGCTTGCTCTTATATTGTTTCAGGCTTTTTCCTGAAAAAATATATATAGCACCTCTGGTTTTATTTAAAACTTCTTCAATGAGAAATGAAGCAATGGGGTTTATCTTCTGCAATGCTTGTATTGACTGGAAACATCGTCTAGTCAAGTATTCACCTGTTCATAGCTCTATGTGTGTGTTATGTGCCGTCACTTCCAACCTATGGTGACCCTATGAATGAAAGACCTCCAAAACATCCTATCATTAACAGACTTGCTCAGATCTTGCAAACTGGAGGACATAGCTTCTTTTATTGAGTCAAGCCATCTCATTTTAGGTCTTCTCTCTTTTCCTACCGCCTTCTACTTTTCCTAGCATTAGGAAAACCCTAGCATTAGGAAAACAGTATGATGAGACAATCCAAAATGTTCACAGCTATATTGTCAATAATGTTAAGAGGATAAGAGCATCTTTGCTGGATTTGAACAAAGGAACATTTTGTCTAGAATCATCCAGTTTTCCACACTGGATAAACAGGTACCTACCTAAAAGAAACCCAAGCTGGACAAAGCAGCAATAACTCTCCCCCAATGTTACCCCCCCCCCAGCAATTAGTATTCCATGGCTTATTGTCCTCTTTAACCATCATGTTGATATCCTCTGTGAATCTTGCCAAATCCCTTGCAAAGCCATCGCTACAAATTATAGTAGAAAATATTTTCTTTTGCCTGTCCTTATTCTGGCATCAGACAATTTCAGGGTTGCCCCAGAGTTCTTAAATTGCTGGAAAGAGAGAAAAGAGTCTTTCCCTTTTTCTCGGCTCTGTACCTAATTTTATAAACCTTTCTGCTGTGCTGTCTTCTTCATCCCCCCACCCTCTTTCCAGCTCTAAAATATTCTTTTTGAGATTACACAATCTGAACTGTACACAGTATTCCAAATGCAGTAGCACCATATAGATTATATATGTGGATTTTTATTCTCCTGTGTATTAGGGCAGCTTGTGCTGTAAGGAAGGCATGTGCTGTAGTTGTTGACCACTAGGTTACATGGAATCATTCAGATCATACCATAGAACCACCATAACAGCAAGTCAATGTCCTGGCCAAATGAGTTGATGATAACAGCTTTAAATACCGAAAGAGATTATACTTCTCAAAGAGAGCCAGCATAAGTATTGGATTTCCTGCCCACCTCGAGGCCCAGAATCTGAGACCCAAGTCTACCTGGTATCTATATATGTCCACATCTTCATATATTTACTTAGGAATACATACATAGTTTGCTAAAGAACTTTTTTACATGTCCTTTTGATATTCGCCTTGAGACTTTTTGAGAAAGGTGGACTGTAAAATGCTATAAAATAAATCAATAAAAACATCTCGCATGTTTCTACAACCAAAGCAGAGCACCAGATGTTCAGATGGCTTGTTCATCTTTCCAGTTTTTAACTTCCATGATACAGCACACATGATAGGAGGCTAGAAAAACAAGGAAATATACAGCATGCGGCCATTAGAAATGCATGACTGGTAATACTTCAAGTGTAGTTGTTAATTTATAATGTACTGGAATCAAACAGCATTCCTGAATTTTGCTCCCTTCTTACACCAGTCAAGACAACATTCTTCTGAAGCATTCAGTACTCCTGGGAAAGCACTTGCTGAGAACTGTAGGCTGTTCTTTAGCCTTTATCATCTCATTATTTAGTTGTTAATTAAAGTCTAATTTGTGATGCATAACAACTAGCAGAGACAGTCCCCTGTGGTCCCCTGCATTTCTGTCTTTGTACAGCAAAGACCAAGGGTGGCTTGACTCAAAAGAAGACAGTACTTTTGTATCTTTAACAATTTTGTAGAAAAGCGATACTAGAAAATGCAGCTTTTCTCACTCTTGCTATCCTATATCTTTCAAACTTCCCTGTTTCTACATAACTATTAAAGGCATAGGAAGCCCTAGCCAAGTTTGCATCTAGTCATCCTATGGCCACCCACACTGCACTTCTGCTTAAAGCAAGTCAGTGACCTTACTGAACCAGCAGTGTAACACCAACATGATTTTCACGGAAACTATGACACATCACTATAGAATCCATAACAACTGTGCAACTAATGTCATACTCAGACAACTTAACCAAAACTAGGAACCACCAATTAGGACACACCAGAATATCTATCTACAGTACCACAAACATCTCCTCCTTCCTCCACGACTAGTAGAAACTGCTAGGATAGGGACTCCTATGGTAGGCACTGCTGAGTCCTCTGTACTATTCTAGTCAAAGCATAGCCAGAGGACATGCAGCAGCACAACTCCAGAGTGAAGACAAGCTCAACGCACAGAACCTAAGAGGGAAGATGTTGAACTCCCCTCTAACCACTGACTCATCGCTCTGGGCTAGTCCTTGAAGTGAGGCGAACAATGGCTGAGGAAATGCAGATAATTCGGCCCCCACCCGGCCGGCAGCCAAGGGCTTGAGGCCGGGGGCCGCATTTGCAGCCGCGGAGGATAAATGGCAGTGTTTCCCCCAGCCTCTCAGGGTCACATGGGAAGGGGGCAGAGCTAAGTGCCTTAATAGGACAGGCCTGCCTCTGCATCAGCACTTGCCAGTGGGGTGCAAAGGCCTGAGCAGAGGCTTGGCCTTAGCGTTGACAGGATTTAGTTGAGGGGATGTTAGCGGGAAGGTGAGTACCCTTGGCACATCCCCTTTGGTGGGGATATCAGGGGCCTGTCAGGATCAGCTGGCATGCTTGTCAGAGGCCAATTGAGAGGGCAGGCTGCCTGGTGGGATCTCCTGAACAAGTCCTTCCCTCATGCTCCGCAGTGGAGGTGCTTGGAGCTTTAAGGGGGAAATCATCTGCCAGGCCGGCCGGATCCCACCATGCATGTGGATGGCTCGCATCCAGGGCAGTGGGTACCGCCCAGACAGGTCAAGGCGAGGTCCAGGGGAGTGACCCCAGGGCTTGACCTGTACCACTGGTTAGGCCCTTGCCAGGGTTTTTTAGTTGTTGCAGTTCATGTTGTTGCCTAAATAAAAGTGACCCTTTATTACCCAAGCCTTGTGTCTGCCTCTTATTCTGACTGGGGGGGGGGGGGCAAATGATAGTTGTGAGAGCACAGATCAGGAACTGGAAGATACAAGACAGTGGTTGAAAGTAAATGAGTAATTGGGGAAGGAATAGATTTTTTCAGAAATGCAGGCATGTAATACTTTCAAACAGTTATTCCCAAGAGGTCCATAATTCTGGGACTGTATGGATTTTACAATGTGAGATCATGATCCCTCAGGGAGCCTAAATCCCTAATAAGAATTCCCACTCAGTAATCTGAGTGAACAACCACTGTGTCTTTGATTAAAGAAAGTCCTCTTTTACAACTTGACCTTGATATGCAACCTCTACACAAAATATTTCCACTGTCTTGTTCAACTTTTTAAAAAACAGAAATACCTCAAGTCAGCATTCTGTCAGCATGTATCAGTTTGCTTCAAGGGGTATTTTGCTCTGGTTCTTGTGAAGTGCACTCAAGGTGCATTGACAACGAACTGTGTGTGTGATTTAGGCACATGTTGTAGGTACGCAGTTACCCTGAGTGGATAAAATCCTCACCGGATATTGCAAGCAGAAAATATTTACGATCACAAACACTTCCAAATGGAAGGAGTCGACTTGTAGTGTGCCATAATATTAGTATTGATCCCGTTTGCTTAAAGACCTGAAAGAAGGAAAATGCAGCACAATGAGGAAATGTGCTGATGATACAAAACGGAGGGAGCTCAGCAAGTACAGAGCAAGAAAAGCAGTAAAATGTATTGTCGAAGGCTTTCACGGCCGGAGAACGATGGTTGTTGGGGGTTTCCCGGGCTGTATTGCCGTGGTCTTGGCATTGTAGTTCCTGACGTTTCGCCAGCAGCTGTGGCTGGCATCTTCAGAGGTGTAGCACCAAAAGACAGAGATCTCTCAGTGTCACAGTGTGGAAAAGATGTAGGTCATTTGTATCTACTCAGGAGGGGTGGGGTTGAGCTGAGTCATTCTGTAAGAGTTTCCCAGGGTGTGGAATGCTAATGGCGGGAGGCTTCCCTGTATCCTGAGGAGGTTCTTTTGCATATGGATTGGTGCTTGATGTGCTAATCTTCTTTGCATATGGATTGGTGCTTGATGTGCTAATCTTCTCTGCAGGGCTATTGTCGGGTGTGGAGTGTTTTGTTGGCCTTGTGTTTTTCAGAACTGGAGCCCATGCTCTGTTCATTCTTAAGGTTTCTTCTTTCCTGTTGAAGTTTTGCTTATGCTTGTGAATTTCAATGGCTTCCCTGTGCAGTCTGACAAAGTAGTTGGAAGTGTTGTCCAGTATTTTGGTGTCCTGGAATAAGATACTGTGCCCTGTTTGAGTTAGGCTATGTTCAGCCACTGCTGATTTTTCAGGCTGTCCAAGTCTGCAGTGTCTTTCATGTTCTTTTATTCTTGTCTGGATGCTACGCTTTGTGGTCCCGATGTAAACTTGTCCACAGCTGCAGGGTATACGGTATACTCCTGCAGAGACCCCCTCACCTCTGCAGGAGTATACCGTATACCCTGCAGCTGTGGACAAGTTTACATCGGGACCACAAAGCGTAGCATCCAGACAAGAATAAAAGAACATGAAAGACACTGCAGACTTGGACAGCCTGAAAAATCAGCAGTGGCTGAACATAGCCTAACTCAAACAGGGCACAGTATCTTATTCCAGGACACCAAAATACTGGACAACACTTCCAACTACTTTGTCAGACTGCACAGGGAAGCCATTGAAATTCACAAGCATAAGCAAAACTTCAACAGGAAAGAAGAAACCTTAAGAATGAACAGAGCATGGGCTCCAGTTCTGAAAAACACAAGGCCAACAAAACACTCCACACCCGACAATAGCCCTGCAGAGAAGATTAGCACATCAAGCACCAATCCATATGCAAAGAAGATTAGCACATCAAGCACCAATCCATATGCAAAAGAACCTCCTCAGGATACAGGGAAGCCTCCCGCCATTAGCATTCCACACCCTGGGAAACTCTTACAGAATGACTCAGCTCAACCCCACCCCTCCTGAGTAGATACAAATGACCTACATCTTTTCCACACTGTGACACTGAGAGATCTCTGTCTTTTGGTGCTACACCTCTGAAGATGCCAGCCACAGCTGCTGGCGAAACGTCAGGAACTACAATGCCAAGACCACGGCAATACAGCCCGGGAAACCCCCAACAACCATCAAAAGCAGTAAAATTCACAATAACTCAGAGAGACTAGAATCATGGACAGATTAGTGACTTATGTAATTCAATTTGGCAAAAGGGAAGATAACGAATCTCAGGACAAAATAGCAAGGTAAAGGGTTGTGTCTTTAATAGCAGAGAGCAGCTGCTAAAATGGCTAGCATTTTAATACTCTGTTCCAGGAAGCAATTGGTTGTAAATTCAGACTTTAAAATAATAATAATAATAATAATAAAGTGGTAAAGCTCCAAAAGATTTTCTCTATTGTTGTTCCTAAATGTCAAGAAACAAGAAGCAAGGCTGGAAATCTGAAGGGAGTAATACATGAAATTAATAGAGTCAGACAGAAAGGTGTTATTTTTGGAGGCCTAAAAGCATGTCCCCTGCTGCCACCATTTACAGATTATGATGCAGTCCCCAAGAGTTACATCAGTTCCTTAGGCACTACAGCCCTAGGATCATCTTAGAGCTATGTAGGGCAGCCATCTGGCTCTACTTTTGTGTGAATCATACCAATCTGATATGTTTTCACGAGGGATGCCTTTGAGTGCAAGTCGCTCCAAGCGTTTCTTGACTAATCTGCCCCCTGCCCCCCGCCCCCCAGGATGATATAACATTCCCTCTTTTTGGAAAGAATCTGGTTATTTTCTCATCTGTGCTGTTAAATGTGTGTGTTTGCGTGCATGCATGTAAGGTGCCATCAAGTAGCAGCTCCCTTTGTGCTTTGTGGTGGCGATCCCATAGAGCTTTCTAGGCAAGAAACCAACAAAGGTGGTTTGTCATTGCATAACAGCCCTGGGCTTCCTGGATGGTCTCCCATCTAAGTACTAACCAGGGTTGACTCTACTTAGCATCCAAGATCTGAGCTAGTCTGAGCCACCTAGGTGAGGGCACTGTTAAATGTAGCCTCCCCAAATTCTAAAACTATACTGTTTTGGTACATTGCTTGCATTCTAGAGTGGCACAAGAGATAACTGGTAGAACAGCCAGGTGAGTCACCCTTCTCGAGTTACTTAGCATGCCGGTCTAGCCAAAAACATGAACTTGGCAAACAAATAAATAGGGCTATATTATAATGCAATTGTTCAAGAAAATCTTAAATAAAGGGAACAGGACTGTGGACAACAATATCGTGTATGGTATATATGATCTGTTTACTGTATGTTTTTCTTTGCTGTCACTACATTGTTTTCTACCAATATAATTCCATTTTTGGTATTGTCAATGTATCATGTCTAATACTTATGTTTTTCCTCAGATTACTGTAATCCTAGTCCTATTCCTTTGCTTGTCGGATCACTTATTCTATTGGTTGCGCTGATTTACATTGTGCGACCTGCCTTCAGTCTCAATGAGAAAAGTGGAAAACAAACAAACAAATCAATTCAGGGCCAAGCTACACATGACGAATGACACTTGAACGGCAAGTGGATTGAGTGGAGGGCAAGTGAATAGGGAGAAATACACTTGCTGTTCAAGTGTCATTCATCATGTGTAGCTTGGCCCTCAGTCTCAGAACTCTAATCATTGGTTCAAAGGAATATATCTTCCTTCCAGACTACTGTGGTCATCATTGCAGTTTTCCATTTTGCATCTTTCCCAAAAGTGTTTATTCTTTAATTAGGAATGTAACCAAAATTCATGTGCATATAGGCTCTGTTCAAAACTTCAGTTTTCTTTTATAGTTTCTTCCCAGTGGCTGCTAAACAGGGCAATGCAGCAGAAATAGCAATGGATCAAGGCTGTTGCACACATGTGCCCAAACCTCTGTCCAAGGCTACCACCTCATTATGGAGCTATCCCTGCTTAGAATCTTAGAATCATAGAGTCGGAAGGTACCTCTAGGGTCATCTAGTCCAACCCCCTGCACAATGAAGGAAATTCACAAATACCTCCCCCCCACACACACATGCAAGCACCCAGTGACCCTTACTCCATGCCCAGAAGATGGCAAAATGCCATCAGGATCCCTAGCTAAACTGACCTGGGGGAAATTGCTAACTGACCCCAAGGTGGCAATTGGCCTTACTCTGGGTATGTAAAGAAGGGCTGCAGCAACTAAGCACTGATATAAACCTTCCTGCCCTCCCTCGTGATCTGCCTAGGTTCACAGAATAAGCATTGCTGTCAGATGGCCATCTAGCTTCTGCTTAAAAACCGCCAAAGAAGGAGAGGCCACCAGCCTGGGACAACTGCAGTTGTCTCTTTCTCCTGACAGTAGCAATGACACTGAAAAGAAATATTGCCATTCAGACTGATTCCTGTTTTGCATAAAATTGCATTAAAATATCATTTTTTAAAAAAGGGAAATTCTCCCCCCCCCTCCAATTAGATTGGATGATGAAGATGGTCTGGTCTTCCTCACCACGTACAACATATAAAAGAAATGGGGGGAATACATATTTGCGTAACTCTGATTTCTCTTCAAATCGCATAACCCTAGTTTTGACAAGTTACCTTTTCAGAACTGCTTTGGCGCTTGCTGCTTTGCAAGGTCTTAAGTGGAAGACTGCAAGAAAGAGTGGAGCACTCTTAGAAATAGTTTTCCTTCTTTTTCAACATGCCCGCCTCCTATCCTTCACTGGGAATGCAGCCCTTACTTTCAGGAACAGCTGGGGGAGATGATTTAGACAAATATTTAGAAATGTTAAGTGTGCATAGGATTTCATCCTCTGTGAGTATGCCTCATTTAACTTACTAAAGAAATCCTGGTAAGCACTCCATCAACATTACATGCTAATTTTGTATATAATACAGCTAGGATGATAAGGTTCAAAAGGAATTGGGATTTTTAATAAATAGAGCCTTCCCAATCTATCAAAATTTCATCTGTCTATAGCAGGAGTCCCCAATATGCCCACCAACATGTTTCCTGGCACCTGCCAAGTGTTTTTAGAAAGTAAGTGGGGCCAGGACTTTTGGTTGATTGTGCAGATTAAAATAACATTTTTTCAGCCACTACAGTATTAGTTTTATTTTCTTTATCACTCTTTCTTCCAAGTGTATTTTTAAAAATTACTTCTCTTGTACTTGAGTTTTGTGTGTGTTTGTGTGTGTGTGTGTGTGTTTGTGTGTGCCCACCACCCTATGTCAGAATTCTAAAGATGCCCACAGGCTCAAAAAGGTTGGGGACCCTGTTCTACAGATGTGCCAGCCCCTGCCTTATTATATAATGGCTAAGTTTAGTAACTTCTTAAATGCAAAACAATTTTAGTTTTAGGCACAACTCCCCTTATTGGTTTCTTAGAGACGGTTTTCTCATGTGGAAATTTATCTTTCAATAGGCTTATGAATGATAGAGTACAGCCACAGCTTCTAATTTAGCAGACATGTATAAAGACATGTAATGTGCTTCAACAGTTAGAGAAACCAATATTGCAATACTGATTTGCACCCTTCTAAGTCCATTAAAATCAATGGACTTAGAAAAGAGTACCTCTACTTAGGATTGCATTACAAAAGACTCAGATACCCTCAGGCATGACCTTCAGGTAACATATGTCTCAGACATTCTGGAAAATATTGTTGTATGTTATGTTTGCAAGAACATATTTAGCTTGGTTTTTTTCTGTTTCAAGTTGTGAGGTAAAGAGGAAATGTAAAGAACACCTAAGTAGTTTCCAATTTCATTGATTTGTAAGTATTCTTATTTCTTATATGATCATTCCATCACTACAACTTAAACGCACACCCATGTGAATCCTGTTAATCACTCAAAGCCATTAATTTTGACAGCCAGTCCTATTATCCTGGAGAGATTTACAGAACTGCTAAAAAGGACCACTTTTATTCTTAAAATATGTTATCTTTATAACACCAATTCGGGCCCACTCTGAAATCTTACAACTAAGATTTCAAAGAAAGACAAAAGTGTGTGGCCAGAATTGGTGTCCTAAAGAATCAGAAACGAAATAATTGGGGAGGGGGATGAAGATTTGCAGGGTCAGCTCTAAGGCTTAGGGTGCTTGAGCGAATATGAACAACACATTGTGTGGAGAAAAAAGGCCACAACTTTATTGATTACAGTGATAGGAGCATTGCCCCAGCATAGGGCACTGGATCCCAGAATCAGCTATCCCGCCTGCCAGCCAATGACCCTTCACTCTTCAGCCCACCTGCTGAAAGGGAAACCACAGGATGACAGTTACTGGGACCCACAAAGGGCAGCAGCCTCTGCATGGTTCCCTGGTCACCTGGAAACAGGCGTGCTCTGCCAGCCCCCAAGCTGGGCTTGCCACTCCCCATGTCTGGTCCAAGATCCCTTGTGAGGCTCCCCATCTATGGGGAAACTGTGCATGCAGACCCTGTTTCCCCAAAGGGGATCTGTGCCCAACACCCAAATCACAACTAGAGCCCCCAAGTGGCTCCTGCCAAAGCTCCTAAAGCTGCAACCAACACCACAAGTCATCTCAGCTGTCCTGCAGCCATATGTCCTGTCCCCAGCTGGATAGGTATACCCCATCCGGACAGTACAGTGCCTTCAACCAAAATGAAATATCTGGGTAATTAATCACCTGGCCCCTTGACTCTTGAACATAGTATGCCACCCTCTTAGACAATCATCTCCAGGCCAGGCCCACCCCATCCCCAGCCCATGCCCCACACCAAGAGCGGTGCTATAGCAATCTGATCAGATAATGCACATGTTTGGGTAACAGATCTGGAGTGTCTCAAGGTCTTTCAACATGGTTTGCTTTGCAGCAAATTCAGTCTGGACCTCTTGGGTAAGTCATTTTCTCCAAAGTGAACAACCACAGCATCGGGTGTCCTGAATCGCTTTGTCAGCTGAAGAAAGTGAGGAAACAGGGAGTCCCATGTCATCCCTCTTGTGCCGAACCACCTGATGGAAATCACTTCTGCTAGATCCAGATCCCAACTCCAACTCAATCTTCTTACGTAACAAACCGCACAATGCTGTGCCCTACAATCCAGACCAGCATGTGCCCTCCTGAGGGAACTAAAAAGAGTGGGAATTAATCACTTGGTCAGGCCTGATGTGTGACCTAAATGCACTGGAGTGCCATTGCCAATGGCTTTAACATGAGTACTTGACAGACCAATCTCAGAGACAGTGGTGGCAGCCCCAATCCTAAATGAAATGTGTCCCAAAGTCCTTAGATGGGAACCCAGAAGCCGAAAGGACCATGTGCATTACACTGGTAAACTGGAAGTGTTTGAGAGGTCCCCCATCCCTATGAAGGAAAAGGAGGCACAAATCCCATGGGCGTACAGCTAAGTAGGCAGAAAGCATCTTTAGAGAACATGGGCCAGATATTGCACGATCCAAAGAAACCAAGGTCCCCTGCCCCACTTGGTTTGCCTTTGATCTATGAAGGGTAATGCTGACCCCGGCATCATGGAATAACACATCCTCAACAGCTAGAGCCTGGCCTGAAGTGTCTTGGCGAGAGCCAACCACTAATTCCCCAACATGGAAAGCCCCAAAGGAGGCCAAAGTAAAAGCCGCCTCAAATAGTGTAACTTCATATCTTGAGTGGCAGATATGGGGGAGCTGTCCCAGAAGTCATAACAGAATGGTATGTGTAATGGGTTTGCAGGAGTCTGGAGGAAGTGGGGCCAATTGCTTCCAACCCTCATCAGTCCACCTGGCTGCAAAGAAATCACAGGGGTCCAGAAAGCCACGCGCCTTACTGAAGAATGAAATAGCAGCAAGGTGGCATTTCATAGTCCAAGGTGCAAAGCCCCGATCCCTCAGGTGGGCTATATAGCATAAGTCACAAACAAGCAGGAAAGACTTCCTCTGACAAAACACTAAAGCAAGGGGAGCCAAGAGCTCGAGGAAGTACACCAAGGAACACCAAAATGTGAGAACCGTGCGACTTATATTGCCAATAAATACACAAGTGATACATAAACCGTACATATAGTGTTAAAGTATTCGCACAATTAGGTTCAAAAATAAAGTCCATACGAGTAAAGTTCGTCTGTGGAGGGGCTACTGTGTGCCCAGATGCTGGCGGGTCATGATGACCCCGCCGTCGGCAGTCTGCAAGGGCAAGAAATGTTCCCCCGAAATGGTGACTGCTACCAATACGAGAAAAAGCTCCAGGAATGTAAGTCCCTAAGCAAGCCAAACCCTTGCTATTGGGGAGGCCACGGCTGAGCACACCAACAGCCCCGCAGGTAGACCCCATCGTCTTCCTCGGAGCACAGTAGAGAAAACATGTCCACATAATACCCCTCAAGTAGTTCCTCCTCTGAATCCCTATCCTCCTCCCCAGAAGAAGACTCACTTGAGGATTCAGTGGTATCAGTTTCGTGTCTATGGCTCGACATCTTGGATTTCTTAGTCCTGTGCCTCTTTCTCTTGGCAGGGTGACACCTTCTCTCAGGGCTGATGGACATGCTGCTGGATGGAGATCTGACCCTTTGCCTTCCCCGGGAAGGTGAGGCCTGCCTGAGCACCCTATTGGTGGCATGAGTACTGGTTCCTCAGATTCAGAGTCTGCAGACCCAGAGTGCACCCCCAGCCCCAATGCCTCCAACTGATCCATCTTCTGGGAAAGTTGTTGTAAAATTTTTGAAAGGCTTCATAGAGAAGGCCAATATTGTCCTGGGCCATGGGCCTTGAAGGCCTGGCATCCCTCTCAGGGTGACGTACTGATGGCCCCTTTCTGGAAACCACCACAGGCCAGAACAGCCTAGCACTCCCCACCCCGTCTTGTGCAGAGGCACCCTGCCCTGTGACCCTGGCAGGCCTTGCTGGCCGCTCCTGGTGCTTAATGGACACTGGCTGTTTTAAGGCCTTGTGCCTCCCGGAGGCCAAGTCACCCGCTCCTGAGGCTTCATGGGAGACCCCGCCGCACGGGAGGCTCTGCCCGCATGGGAGGCCTTGCCGGATGTCGGCCATTTTGATGCCTCACACACACACTCCAGAAGTCCTGCCGCTCGTTTGCAGCTTTTCCCAGGCCTTGTCAGTTTGTGAAGCCTTGAACGGCATATTGAAGGAATTGGGAAAGGAGAGAACCTCTGGCCATAAATGAGGAGGGGGAGCCTGTAAGTCTTGCCTCATGGTCTTGCATCCCCACCCAACCTTAAATGAAAAAGGGGGGGCGAGCCTCAAAAGGCTTACTGCACTGCACCATGTGGCACCACCCAATCTTGAAGGCACCAAAACCTACCTGCCCAAAGCACGTGGAAGGGGGGGCAAGCTGTCAAAGGCTTGGCACCTTGCAGCCCTGCCACACCATTCTACATGCACCCAGAGGCTCCCAAACCTCCTTCAACACTGCTGAGTGCAGTGGTGAGAGCAGTGGAGAAGTGAGCCAGCAGGAAGGGCAGCTGTGCGGTCGGACCTGACAGCTATCAGCAGCATGTGTTCCAATCACTGTTCGGTGCCCAGCTGCTGCTTGCCCTGGCTGGCTTCCCTTTAAGTACAGGGAGTAGAGGACCTGAGAGAAAACTTCTTCTCTCAGTTTAGGAACTGAATCCCAGCCCTTCCTTAACCAGCCAGCCGCTCTGATTGGCTGGCTGGGTTCTTTAAAATTAAGCTGTTTCCCTCCGAGCCCTGGGAGCTGTGTCGGGGATGCCAGCCAGGGACGAAGGGAGCTGAACTGCCCCCCCCCTTTGCAGGCAGCCCACAAACTCCAGCCCCATTGAATCAAGGTCAGTGGCTTTTCAAAAGGTCTTGAATTGCAGTACCCAGTTCATTATATTTGAGCATTTATGTGAATGATACAAGTATTGTACCTTAGAGGCAGCAAAGATAGCTTGAAAATTACTTACCCATCTTGTGCAGGCCATCGCCTGCTTGGAGGCTAAAGAACATGGGATGTATTGAGGACCATATAAGCCGTGGCATGAGCCTAATCCATTTCATAATAGATTTACAACACAATCCTAAACAAAGCCACACCCTTTTAAGTCCACAGAAGTCAATAGGCACAGGGCCAAGCTACAAGTGACAAATGGCACTTGAACGGCAAGTGGATTGAGTGGAGGGCAAGTGAACAGAGAGAAATACACTTGCCGTTCAAGTGTCATTCGTCACTTGTAGCTTGGCCCTTAGAAGGGTATAACTCAGGGTTCTGCAACCTATTTGAGGCTGTGGGCACCTTTGGAATTTTGACACAAGGAGGTAGCATAACCACAAAATGGTTGCTGTCAGAGGCAGAGCCAACCACAAAATGTCAGGAAGTGAGTTTATGCATAAATCTAATAGTAACTCTTCAACATTTATACTGGAGTATCTCTTCATAGGAGCCCTCAGTAAGGACCTATGGAGGATATTATCAGTGATTTTGCTGACACCAGTTAAGTGCAAAGGATGGAAGATCATAAGGAGTCGACTGCTTGAAAGAAAGATGGCAGGATGAGCAGCATGCTGTAGGAGTTTGGAGGCAAAGAGAGTTTGAGCAGAATTGGCAAAAATATGTCTACCCTTCCTTGTTTTATCACAGTTGGAAGCAAGAGAGAAGCAGGATTTCCAAGTATCAGCTCAAGCATGGTTATAAACATGCAAATACATTCAGAAGATTACTGAAAGTTACACTCTATTGTTTCTCTGTCTCACAAGTATCTGAAGTTATAGGATTCCATTCAGAAGTCAAATTACCGCTGCCAGCAAATGTTTAAAAAATAAGACTAAAATATGTTTAAACAACTAATTCTTGCTTCATTTACTGTTTGCTTTATGTTGCTTACTCTTCATGGGTCATTAGCTATCTTTAATCTCTTTTGAGTTACTCTTTTAAAATAACTGCATATTATATTTAGACTATTCGTGACTAGCAGCTTTTTCCAATGTAATGACCTAATTAAGTAATTATTTCATGTTTACATGAACAGACCAGATCGAACATCTCACATAAGTGCAGATAGATCACACAAGCAAACGTTAGTCATCAGGTTTTTCACATTTCTTTTGGAAAGAAAGGACAGAAGCTATTAAGCTGAATTTTTAATAAGATAGGGAAGGGGTTTTTTTAAACCAAAATTGCTGCCCTTTTAAAATTTCTATTTTAAACTAGTACTATCAAGGTGGCTTAGACCTGTAGTTCCAGTTGGAGGAAGCTGGTTAAGATGCCCTCCAATGTCCCACGTCACATGTGCTACCTCCTCGTACACATGCACAAACTCAAATCCTCCACACACAAAAATCAATGAAATATTATTTTTTGCACTTATTTAAGCAACTTCAGTGCCAGCTAGAGTACTAAAGGACTGCAAAAGTCTTATAATCTATTCCCTACAGGAATCTCCCCCAGCATGAAATAGAAAATCAGTGCATCATGGATGGGGCCTGCGGGGTTGTTCTTCCCATTCCTGGTGAGACTGGATAGACCGCACACTTCTGGTTAGCGGTGGGCCATCTGTCCAAAGGTCAAGTACATCCCGAAACCTTAAACATCAGGGGAAATATAAAAATAATCTAGAAGAACATTTAGAAATCATTGGCCTGAGTCCAACCACACAAAATATAAAGTAGATTCACTATTTACCTCCCCCAGCTCCTGTTGCCTGCTGCCACTCCAGTGGCTGGTGGGAGAAAAACAACGTGAAAAAAAATAGCCATCAGCATGGCAGCATTACATCACTTCCAAGAAAAAAACCAGTGATGTCACACCTATCTAGGAATCGTTAGAAATTCTGAGATAAAAACAAGTTTTCTCAAGAGGTGAAATAATGCCATCACATCGCACCCCTCCCCCAATGTCTCCACACAAACACCCCAATTCTCACTGTTACTAGCCACTGGTGGGCAACCCTATTCCAAAGACTTAAAGATGCTTAAGTTTTCTTAAGAGGGGACAGTGATTTCCACCAACTTCCCCCTCCTTCTATAGACATCTGCTCTAACCTATGCTTTTCCTCAGGGTCTGCTGATTCCCTGGAACAAAATTTCGAGGGGCTGAGTGGGCTCCTCATGCTGAAGAAAACTAAAGTGCCCCTTACATCTTCAAAACCGTGTTTGAATGTTGGCCATTATCTTCATATTAATAGAATAATTGGTAGGCCTATCTTTCTGCAATTCTGAATATTTGGAAATTACCAAGATCAGGAGTCAAGTTAGATCTCCCATAGGGCTTCTCAAATAAGAGAACCATGAGGAAATTTCTAAGAAATTGCCATATAGTTTTTGGGACTGAACAACGGTAGTAAAAAACACCCCCGGAATCTGCCCTATCCCACCCATCTCATTTCCAGATTTTGCTGCACCTTGAAAGCACCAGGAAAATGTAAGGCTTCTCTGTGATTGCAATAATGTTCCTTCACGTTATCCTTTACGGTATCCCACACTAGGATTTTAGCTATATGTAATCAGTATGTCTTAGGAAGCAAAAAGGTGAAGAATGGTTGGATACAGAACCACTTACCGGTTTCCAGTATAACAGCAACCCCAGATAATCAAATAGCCAACGCACATTCCTTACAAATAAAGGCATGGGGACATTTTAATTTAGAAAAAACACTAAAGTGGAGGAGTAATAGAGATCTATAACATGATGTGGAGAAAGTGAACAGAGAGAACCTTTCCTACCTCTCCCATAGTACTTGAACTTGAGGGCACCCAATGAACTCAATGGGAAACAGGACAAAGTCCTCCACACAATACATTGTTTATAAACCCACTGACATAAGAAGTGGTGATGGCCACCAGCTCGGAGGTTTTAAAAGACTTCTAGAAGTATTTGTGGAGGTCAACTGTCCTTCATAGTAGCTAAATGAAACTTTCATGTTCAGAGGCAGTCCAGTTATGAATAGGAGTTGCTAGGGAGAACATGCAGAGGGATTCTGTTACGTTCATTCCACTGTTGTCTTGTGGGCTTCACTGAGGTTTCTGGTTAGCCACTGTGGGAAACAGGATGCTTCTGCATTCAGTGGACCTTCCATCTGATTGGGTAGGGCACTTCTTATGTTCTTAATAACAAACTAGAGGTTTCAGGTTTCCTGATGCTTTAAGGAAAAGCATTGCACGCTTCTAATGAGCAATATTTATGGCTTTGTGTGTAAACCGAAAGCATAGATGATGCTGTACAAACAAAACCGACCATGGGAAAATATATAGCCCAAACCTGGCAGCAAAGTTTGTCTTCCGTTTTAAGATCACTACATTTCAGTGACAGGAATGCGTAAACATGGCTGGGAGAGAGGGGATGTTTGTGAAGCTGAGAATAATAATGACTGACATTTCTATATCTTCTTTCATCCAAAGCCTTCTAACAAGCTTCACATAATATTGATTTACAAATGCTAAACCCAGACCTGCAAACACCACACCATGTGAGCAGCCTGGCACACCTGACAAGCACCATTTCTGTTAATAAGGCTAGTCATGCTGGTAATTACTCATATGCTGAAGCTGATTGGAACATTAAACAAAGAGGCCGTACACATGATGCTGCCTCTTAGCCACAAACAATCACAACAGATCTACAACAAAACTCACCAAACTAATACTCCAGGGATCATATAGAAGGTGATTTTATAATTACCCAAATTGAATGAACCTGAAAATATGACAGCATTTAATTATTTAGCATCTCCAGTGGATAGCCTTATGCACATCTAAGGAGTCAGACAGTGCAAAAGCAATTCAATTCTCTTGCTGATCACATTTGTGGGGAAAGTTTGAGCCACTCTCCAGAAGAGAGGGAAGACGGGCCATGTATAATTCCACTGCCTTGTACGGAATGAGATAAGACAGTTTGGACAAATGAACCTATTACCACTTCTCCTATTAATAACATTAATTTTATTAAAATGGTAATCATCGCTTCAAATTAAACCACTGGGAGACAAGAAGCAAAGAGCTGCACTGCCATCTGCTGACAGTATGGCATCATGTCAACAACAGAAGCACAACTGGTCCATACTTGGAATTTCAAAAAAAAAAGCAGTGAAATTTATTCAGCAAGAGCGAAAGCACAAGTAGATGCATAATGTTTCCCTGTTTAGAGCTTTCACAGCATTTCTGAATACTGACACTACATGCGTTGTTTCTTTAGAGGTATACCTTAGTATCAACTGATCCCTGCTATAGGATGCAAGGAGAACTGAGATACAAATCTGGTCCAGGTAATGTATGCCTATATTGCAATGGCAAAGAAGGGCAGAGTTATAAATTAACCAATTAGGGAACACTTAATTTGATTCATGCCCAATTGTATAATTATTATTATTGTTCTATTTGACAAACGTATTTGCTCCTTAAAAAGTTATCATTCGTTAAGCACCACTTAAGAAAGGGTGGATGGAGAATGGTTACATGCTCCCCCAATGTTTTGAGTCACATGTGCAGGGCTTTTTTTCAGCTGGAACGTGGTGGAATGGAGTTCCAGGACCTCTTGAAAATGGTCACATGGCTGGTGGCCCCACCCCCTGATCTCCAGACAGAGGGGAGTTGAGATTGCCCTCCGCACCGCCTCCGTGCCGAGTGGCGAGGAGGGCAATCTAAACTCCCCTCTGTCTGGAGATCAGGGGCGAGGCCACCAGCCATGTGATCATTTTCTCCAAGGGCAACCCACTGAGTTCCACCACCTCTTTTCCCAGAAAAAAAGCCCTGCAGATGTGTTATTATTTTTCAGGAGCACCCATATTTCCAGTTGGTTCAGTGGTCCTATATACATATGTACTTAAGTATATGTATTATTCCATCAAATGGGGCAACGTGCTAGCATTGAATGCCCAAGTCACCAGTCCCTTTGATTAAAAAATGAGGGAGATTGTTTATCCAGTACTGATCATGCTGCTATAGTTGTTATTGATTGCATTTTAAAATCACAACAAATGCTTCTAAAACTTCCTGTTCTTTTTGCAATTTAACCTTGAATCTAGCCAGCAGTTTACTCAAACTTGCTGACTCTCACCCCTCATACACATGAAAAGCTGCTGCTGCTGCTGCTGCTTCTTGCCTCCCTTGCTAACTGAAATCTGCAGTGGTAGCCGTTGCTTTCATTTAAGTCATAAGCTTATTCTAAGAAGAACTCACATGAGCCATGTGACCTAGGCCGTTTCCACATGGCTTACTTTGTTCTGGAAAACAGCGAAATCTCACGTGAAATCGCACGAGAAGATGCTGTTATCACGTCTTCTTGCGCGATTTCATGTGAGATTTCACTGTTTTCCGGAACAAGATAAGCCATCTGGAAACGGCCCTATAGCTCAGAGAAGCAGTACTTGGTAGGGCGTATGCCCAGGCTTCCAACTGGCCTCCTATAGGCTGACCAGATGTAGAGGAGCCTCTATTCTTGATTATGCCGAGGAGGGAGCTTTACTAGATATGCAACAGAGATGCAAAATCTGCCTCTTCAAAACACTTTGTTACAAGAACCCTGGCCTTTGTTGCACCTGGCCTTCTTCATCTTATTGACTCCAGGGATCTGCAAGCAAAATATTATTCCGACTGTCATTTAAAAAATGCTGAATTAAAAAAAAAATCAGTATCCTGCACATTTTTGTTCTAACACCATCCAAGGCTTTCCTTGCCCATAAAAATATGATCTTATTTTCAGTTGAAATCTTCACTTATACCATTACTACTGCTTTTCATTATCTCTTGAGCTATCCATTCAGTATCCCCCAACCCGTTATTCTTAGAGAAAGAATGATTCATCTGCTCAATGAGATTTATCCCTTGTTTTTTTCCTTGTGTTGTTGTGCATTTTGCAGTAGGTCTTTATTATCTAATAATGATGGCTTGCAAATTAAATTAGTTTTTAATGGCATAGTTAAATTCTAATTTATGCTTTGGAGCTTTGTTTAATTCATTTAGTTGTAATGTAATTGCTTTCTTGCTATTATCTTACATTACACAGAGTTTGGTGTCTGGGAGAAGCAAAGAGAACTACTGTAACTCTCTGGGATTTGTTAGGCATCCTAGAGTTTCATAATCATTAGAGCATGATTCATTGTTTTTAGTATGTTCCTCTCAGAAGGGTACACTCTCCAACCTTGCAAGCTCATTTGTTTGCTTGTTGATTGTGATACTATAAAAAATAATATGACAAAGTCAAGGCGAATTTAGAAGTTCCATTTTGGTAAAAACCTGTGAGGAGTTGCAAGGAAAGCCAAAATGTTTCAATAAGGCTAGCAAACTTTCATAAAGTGTTTCACAGCTCAGATGAGCCAAGGTTTCCCAGAAATCCATTCTTGTGCCAGATGGAGAGCCTTAGAGCATGTGAGGTAATAATGCTAACAGTCAAAGTATCTCTAGGCAGCCTTCTAATTTTACTGAAAGCAACATTCAAGATGGGTTTTGGAGATTCTTGCCCAAAATGTCTGAGGAGTTTCAGGTTACAATATGAAAGAAAGACTAACAATTTTCTCAGGAGGGAAATTTACACACCACTGCTTAACATTAAAATGTGTATGCCTATTTTCATGTGTCAATTGCTTTGAGGCATGCACCTTCCTTCCCATGACAAAAAGCTGGCAGACTAATCCATTGGTACTGTTACTTTGTGAAAGGGAGAAAAACAACCTTTTGTTGACTTAACATCTGTTCATCAAAAATGTAAAAGCATAAAGGAGGAATTCTTGATAAAAAGAAAACAATGCATGTCCCAACAAAGCCTCCACATGTTATTCCCAAGCCTGCTTCTCACATTCATTTTCAGCATGGTCTTCATCAGGAGAAAAATTGATTTTGCTGGCCCAAAAGATTAAAAACCAATTCCCATGTTTATTTCTGACACAAGTCACACCAAAATATTTTTCAATAATTTATGCACAGTGAACATGTCTTCCAAATCCTCTCTCAGGTAATAAGATCTAAGACCTGATTTACCCTGGATTCTCTATGGCCAGTGACAGGAACAAGCATCTAGTTATCTTGTTTCTTTCACAAGTAACTTGGGAGCATGCAAAGCCGCTACTCAGCTTACAGCTAAGAAGCATTGAGATGCCCCTTTGTTAGTAGCCTGGGTCAGTTGGCTTGGTATTTTCCCAGTACAAATCAGTATCTTTCTATTTGCTGAACCTTATACAAATCATAGTGACTATAAGTAAAGGCAGGGTCGGATTTAGGGGAGGGGCAGGGGGGTTGCTTGACCTGTATGGCACTGAAGAGAAGGCACTGGCATTGAGGCTTCTACGTGCACACACACATGCAGAGCAAGCCTGGCTGCCAGCCACCACCCTTTGCCTCTTCCTCAACTGAGTGCCTGACTGTGCACCAAGAGCAGCAAGCAGTGGTGAGGTAGCTGCTGCTGTGCATGCACGTACGTGCTGCCGGCCTCCCTCACACTCTTGCTTGCAGCCCGCACGATGGCAACTGCTTTGAGGAGCAGGGTGAGCAGGGTAAGTACCAGGCTAGGCCTCTCTCACGGGCCAGCCACCTTAGCAGAAGTTGTCAGGCTCTCAGGGACGGAGGGAAAGAGGCCGGTGGTGGCACTTACCCCTTGCTCTCTGGAGGGCAGCAGCTCTGCCTTTGGGAGGCTCTGTTCGCTAGCTAGGTTTGGTGGCGAGGCTGTCTGGAGTGGAGGAACAGCAAGCAAGGAAAGAGTTAAGCATTTCCACAAGTTCTGCCCTCTCTGTTTCTTCTCCACTTCCCCTCCCAAAGTAATTACTCTTCAAAATAACAAACTCCCACCTTAGTTTGCCCTTAAAGTGCATTTAGTCCTACAGTAATAACAACCAGCCTGGTTATATCCGGAATTGGGACATTCAAGGATGGGGCTTGGCACGTGTTTCCTGGCACCTATCTTTTAAGTACTGGAGACAAATAAGAGCCCACTGCCTATGTTGGGAGCAGCTCCATTTTCTGCTTATGGGGCACTTTAACTGCCTTTGCACTTTTTTTTACTTCCAGGGCTGTTTTTTAGAACCTTTATTCAATACTGGCTTTGGAACACCCTAACACATGAATGCCTCCGTGCATGTGCAGAGTGCTTTCTTTGTCATATTGCTAAGCTCCTTGTAGACCCCAGCTTAGCTGCAGCTTTAAAGTCCCCGTTTGGGAAAGGGGTTCCTGATTGTTTCTTTGGCAATCTCAAAAGATAGGATTGGCAAGCCTCTCTTTAAAAAGTCTCTTTTTTGGACTTTTGTGTAAATCTCCATCTTTTGCTGTCCCAAAGGTTCAGTGGAGGCAATACATGTTCAGTGGGTCAACGGTGGGGTGGAGAAAACCAGAATAATGGTACTATCTTAATTGCCACATTGCCAGCCTGGAAAAATATTTTGGAAACAGCCTGGAAAGCAAGTCTATGAAATAGTTCTTATTTACACAATAACCCTGCAGGGTAAGTCTCTACTTCCTCTCAGCATATTGAGATCTGTTGATATGCCCAAGGGCATACAGTGAATCCACAGCTGAACAAACTTCCAGAAGCTGCTTTGCATAGGTCTTTTCCTCTCTTGGAGGGACAACAAGGATCTACATGTGAATGAGCAAAGTGAAGGTTGGGCTCTCCTAAAACTAAGGATAAACAGTCAAAGCTGACTCCCATTGCAGAAACACATTGGGACAAGGCTGACATGGCCTGGACAAATTCCCAAATGCAATCTGAGCTCATATCAAAGCAAGCCCAACAGAACCTAACTGAAGCACAGGAATGGACCCCCCCCCCCCAACCAAAGTGAAGGAAGGAGACCAACACCACATCAAAGAATCACATCCTTGCCTCCCAAACCGAACTGAAGCAAGGCAGGCAGTGGCAACATAACCCAACAGAAGCAAACCGAATCAAGGGAATGCCTTGTGCTTCTGGTTGGATACAGCTTGGTTCTGTTCTGTGGTGTTTCCTCACTGGCTGAACCCAGTGCCTGGCTGCTGTGAATGATGCTGGTTCGGTTGGCCTAAGTTCCAGCCGTGTCTCTTCCCTCCGTTTGGTTTGGTAGGAATAGATATGATTCTCTGATTAGATGTTTGTCCCCTTCCTTCACTTTGGTTGTGGGGGATTGTATTCCTGTCCTTCAGTTTTGTCAGTGTGGGCTTTCTCTGGGATGAGTTGAACTGGCATTCAGGAGTGTGCCTACCCATGGCAGCCTTGCCCCAGTGACTTTCTTCAAAGGGAGTCAACACCGTTTATTATGTTGTTTAAAAGCATTGTTTATTATATATCTATATTAAAAACATTGATCATATACGTATATATAAAGAAAAAAATATAAGAGGGTGCCATTTTTTACTTTTGCCCCCACTCAAAAAAATTGTAGATCCGGCCCTGAATAAAGGGCTTATTTTCTCCCTTCTCTCAAAAGTGCATTTGAAAGTGTCAGTTCATATAAACAGTGCTTCATGTGAACAGCTCTGAACTGTGAGTGCAGCAGCCTTCTATGCTCCAAATGTGTTACTTTGGGGGGCAGCAGCTAGGAACCAGTCATATCTAGGATCTCATAACACACAAGTACATCCAGAAAAAGACTAACAGTGGTGACCCCACACATACACACATACACACATACAAACAATTCTATTATCAACTGTATACCTTAAAGAAAAGAAGAAAGCCAAGCCAGGTTGCTCAAGCCATCAACTTCTGAAGAGATCAGTTGAAATGCTCTCTCATCTTACAGTGGGCTATTGAAGGACATGCTTGCCCTGAAAGGAAGATAGAGGAGAAGTTCAAGCCAAGGGGTCCCCATCATTGGCTGCCAAAGGAACAGTCAATGGTCTGAGTTCATCTTTAAATCTTAACTTCCTGATGTCTTGGCAGAAAGGCAATACTATTATAAAGTAAATAATAAATTAATATGTGTGGAAGGGTTCCAAGAAGATCACCTGGATGAAGTCCTCGCTGAAAGGCAGAACAATCCATTTCATACTATCCCACAAAGCAAGCATATCTAATTACCGAATGTGAGGCAGTGTTTTTGCATTCAAATGCATAAATAAAAATAAAATAAATTTGTTTCTGACTTTGACACAATAACACGCATTAAGCCAACTCTACATATTTTAAAATTTCCTTTGTAAAGCCTATTTCCCCAAAATGATCATAACAATTGAACTATGTTATAATATTTTGTAATAAAAGTTTTGTTTTTTAGCTACACTACAAGTTCTGTGTTTTCATTCCTGCAGCATATGTGTTCCACAAGTGACCAGTATTACATACTGTACTCCAAAGATTGTTAACAGCTTGAGTGGGAGATTGGTAGCTATCATGGCAATAGAGAGCCACCTGTCAAAGAAAATGTATAACATTTGATAAAGTATGGTACAAAATGAAATGAATACAGAATTGTACTAAAGTACAGAGCTAAAATAAAAAATGAAGAAAAGTCAAAGTTGGAAGCAATATCCTCTCTCTCATATCCCTGCTTGAAAGGTTTAGTTCACCTGCTTTTTTATTTGAAGAGCCAATTGAAATCAGTAGCACTTACTTCCAAGTAAGTGTGTTTAGGATAAAGGCCTCAGGTTATTGCTTACTACATTTTCACCTTGGAAATATCTCTGGAACACCTACCAGATAAATGTAAACAGCTATTCTGAAGAATTTTTGCAAAAAGATTACTTTAATTGCTGAACATCTCTTTTTTCAACTTTAGTTAGGGATGCTGGTGGGAGGGGAGACTCCTAGCTGCCTCAGGCACTGACAGGAGGAAAGGGGGGGGCTGTGCTGGTGTTGCACCCACACATATACTTCACATCCAATGAAAACCAGAAGTGACATGATAAAAAACTAGCATTATGTAAAAACTCTATATGGTTTTACCATATAGTTTTTGCAAAATGCTAGTGCATCCACCATGTCACTTCCAGTTTTCACTAGAAGTAAAAGTGGCAGAGCCATGCCAGTGCACCAAGCCCCATCCCCATTTTCTCCCAGGGGCTGCCCGCTGCAACCTGGCAATCTTATTTTTAGTTACTACTTAAACCTAAATCTTAATTGAATGAGCAGGCCCAACAGTCAAAAGGCAACTCTGCTTTTTGACTCTTCTTCAGCATAACCTCACCTTAAAAATTCTATGTTACTCCATATACATTTGTCACACCCTATAAGTTTATCATATGCAAGGAAATATATGCATGACGGAAAATGCATTTGAGTAAGGTCCCTTCATAGAGCTACATACAGATTCCCTGCCATAGTGGGGGATCCCCCACCCACGGCATCTTCCCCTGTCACCACCCAGCTGGCTGGCAGAGGGAAAAGGCACCTGGAAAGGCTGGAGGCATGCCTGAGGCATTCACACAAACCACACATCCACCTGTCAGGCCAGAAGATGACATCATTTCTGATGTAATTTAGAAGCAATGGGTCATTACAGAGGCTGATTTGTAGAGAACTGGCCCCCAGAGCATTGTTTCTGCATCATGCCAGAAATGACGTCATTTTCTAGCACAGTGGGCAGGAGCCGGGTAAGTACCAGCTGCCCCCACTCAACCCCATCCTCAGTGCTGGCCCCCAGGGGACCAAGCAACCCTGCATACATATACAGCTACCAAACTTCCAGGCAGGTAATAATATGGTTTATCACAGGAGAACGTCAACATAATAATAATATGAATATATGATAATAATATAAATATGCTTTTCTTTACTCATTAATAAACATACACTCAGAGAAATTACAGTGTGTGAGAAGCAACCCTCCAGCTCACAGTCTTTAAAATGACTGTTAGATCCAAAGGAAACAAACCCCACAAGTGTAAGGGAGTTTGCAATTTGTATTTTATCCTCTTCCTGCTTCTGATGTCATTTACACATCACATTATATAGGTAACACTAGAGGATATAACAAGACAGTATTCAGCTTAAGCATTCTACTGCTTAAAACTCAACCAAAGCTGTTATCATATGAATTTGTGACATTGGCACAGACCCTGGCCAATTATAGCACTCAAGAGGCAGCTATGCCCCCATACCCAAACAAAAGAGCAATTATTGTACTACCAAAAGGAGACAACAGGGAACTAAAAATATTGCAGTAAAGAGTACATTTTTGTGAAAATAACTCTCATGTTTGCATGGGAAGAAATAACGGTGACTCAAATCCTAACCTAGCTACATATTCTGAAGCGCGGAAATTGCCTTATACGAAGTCAAACCATCAGTCCACGTAGCTCAGTATTAACTACTCTGACTGGCAGTAGTTCACCAGGATCTCAGCAGTCTTTCCCAACACCTACAACCTTTAAAAAAATTATTATTATTATTATTGGTGATACCAGGCAATGGGATTCAGCCTGGGAACTTCTGCATAAAGTCCTGTACTGTACCACTGAGCCATAGCTCCTCCCCTTTCCACGCTGTCTCATTTGTGTTCATACCTAGGTGGTGGGAGAGAAGGCAAGGAACATTTGCTACTTTATGACTCTAGTTGGCTGTTTGTTTAAAACATTTCTACCTTATCTTTCTGGATAAGTCTTCAAGGTAGCAAAAAAAATAATTCAAAAGTAGAGGTGGGCACGGACCAAAAAATGGACCAAAATATTACATAGACCAGGCCAGTTCAGCAATTGCGAGCCAGCAGGTCATGGAATACACCTTTTTTCATGGACACAATGCACTTTGGCTGGACCATCAGTCCGTTAGTCCATGAAACCAGAAATCCTGGCGCTGAGCAATCATTTTCCTAGGCAACATCGGCATCACTTGCAGACTTTCTGCTGCTCTTGAAGTACACCAATCTTACCCTGAAAACCTTGATAGGTATCTCTGGCTTCCAACCAGAGAGCTCCCATTATTCTCTATGTGAGCATTTAGTATTTAAGACACAGTGCGGAGCCGTGGTTTCACTTTCCGGTTACTGGCTCGGAGGAACTGCTTGTGCAGGAGTTTTTTTCGGATTGTGCCAGAGGGAGGCTTGTGGCTTGTGTTGCAGCAAGGCTGTGGGTGGGAGCGAGCTTATTGGGTTTCCTCGGCTAAGGACTCGTTCTTGATTCTCCTTTTCCCCCCTTTCAATTCTTATTTGCTTGTGGGGCAGTGGGCTAGACTAGGGCTGTGCCCCAACCCAGTCTCAGAGCTGCAGTCAGGCTCTGGGTGCAAGCTTATTGGTCTCCTTGAGGGCTCACTCTTCTGTCTCATTTTTTCCCCTTTCAATTCTTATTTGATTGTGGGATGTTGGGCTAGCCTAGGGCTCTGCCAATTGCTGCAAGCCAATGCAAGTAAATTGACATTTGTGGCTCCTATTCTATGTACAGCAAGTTTCCTGGGGATGGCTGCTTTGGGGGTCTGTAACTCAGATATTCGAAATGCAATCTTAGCCAAACTTGGAGGGTGGCTGGAGAAGAGCCTGCTGAAGACACACTGTGAGTTTGGCATCTCTGAGTGCAAAGGGGGTGGTGCTAGGGCCCCCAGAAGTGACAGACCATAGACCAATGAATCGGTCCATGAACTGGGGTGTGTCTGTGAATGGTCTGTAATCTGTGGTCCGTGAAACATGACGGACCATGGACTGATGGTCCATGGCTTTTTCCTGGTCCATGACCATATCTATTCAAAAGCTTTAAAAAAATTAGTTAAATACTTAATAATGACAATTTTAAAATCCAATAAAATAGCTAACCATAATTTTCAAAGCTGTATCATAAACCAAAAGCAGAAGAAAAAAATGATATTACCAAAGATCAATTAACACAAAAATGAATTAACACAGAAAAAGCCTTGTCTCCAGTCACCGCTACCTCCATAACCATCCAAGATGAAGGTTCTCAGAGGGGCTTCCACTGATGACCTAAATGAATAGGTTATGATGGCTGGGTTTAATTTCTCACTTGCTTCATTTACCCTTTCTCTGCCATTTGGCTCTGCCACCAGGAAGTAGCACTCTGGGTTTTCCAGCTTTCCCTTTATTCCATCTCTAGTCATTTTATAAAATCTACAAAAAACGTATTTGAGGAACAAACAGACATACCTTGAAAACAGTGCTGCAACTAATACTGTCACTAAGAGCTCAATTTCCTGACCTAGAGTGGGGTAAAATCTTTATCTTTTGTATAACAGTGTAAATTTCAGAAGTCAATGAATCCAACTGTGAGTCTTGTTCATCAAGCCTAAAAAACGACGACAAAAGATCATATTTATTGTTGGATATGTGGCAGGGATAAAAGGGGCATATATTCTTGTATCTAATGGTAAAAGAAAAATTTACATACTTTTACCTAAGAAAATGACTTTACATCAACTTCTTTTTCTTTCTGAAATACCAAAACAGATGGTTGAGAATGATTAATAAAAATGTAGATTCTTTTATACAGATACAGTGTGTGTTCTTGCCTTGCTGGTTTCTTAAATGAGAAACATAGGAGAATGTTATGATTGTGGGCCAGCTAATGTACTGGTGAGAAAAATAAACACTAGTTACAGAGAAGTAACATTTTATCAGTAAACAACTTTTCTTAAGAGTAAACCCCATTGAACATCGGAAGGGTATACTACTGACTAAACTGTATTCCATTGTGCTATTAAACTCATAAGCTGAAGATATTTGATACTAGTTAGTTAAGTTGTGTGTGATCCATAAAAATATAGGAGAGAGTATAATGACAGAGTGGTTCCATACAAATCAGTTGCGTGACACGATTGCCATAACTGTACACACGGTTATAACACTGGTTTCAGCTGACATTAGTAACAACCTGCTGTTCTCCTGATTGTTCACCGATTTATTGCAGCAGCTGATGTGTTATGATATTTTTGGACTATTATGAAATATCCATGGTATGAATGTTCTTTGTGCTACTGTTCTGATTGATCCTTCCCGTCCATTGTAGCTTCCTGACCTGTAGGGCAGCCAGCCTCCAAGTGAGGCCTGGAGATCTCCCAGAATTACAACTGATCTCTCGAAAACAAATGCTTTGCAAGGTGGACTCCATGGCATTATACCCTGCTGAGGTCTCTCCCCTTTGCAAAGGCTCCACCACCCCCAAATATCCAGGAATTTCCCCACCTGGAGTTGGCAAACATATTGCCCTGTTACCTCTAAAAAGTACACCAACAACTGCCACAGACGCTTTTCAATTTTTTTCATTGGCACAATAATGCCATTAAAAATGCTGTGAAGGCTCTCAGCAATACAAGAATTTTGCATCTATTTTCAGTGTTACTCATGTTGAATAAATCGTTCACGACCTCTTTCACTATGTTTGTTGAGGGAAATTTTTGAATTTCTAGCTAGAGTTAGCTTACGGGTATCAGCTTGGGCAAGGGAGGCACTAGTAGCACTCTGAGAACTGAGTTCCAGGACTTGCTGTTGAATAGTGCCACAAAATAATAGCACAAGTTAACACATGTTTTAAAAAATAAGTCATGTGGCATTCCTCTCCGGATGCTGGTAAACAGTAGAAGAGGGCAGAGACATGATGGGAATGGAACCAGCCATTGTCTGGATATGAAAATCTGAGAGGTGAATTATTTCAGTGGTGCAATATCCAACAGTGTATTGATCTGCTGTTATAATTGTGAATGCCGCAACAGGATCTCCACTAGTTTGCGGGGAACGAACTCTGGCCACTATTTACTATATATAGCAAAATCCATCAAAACAGTAGACCGCAAGGCATAAATATCACAAGTGTCCAACAAATTAAAACCAATACAGAATTAAAAGCACAAACTTATAAACCAGTACACAGAGCTAACACAGCTACAACACTTTACCCTCAACCAAATGCCTTCCTGAATGCACCTAGGGAAGGCACTTGTTGCCACACCCACTCTTGGAATGCCATTCCAAAGCAATGAATATACCACAGAGAATGCTCGTGAGCAGATTGCTACCAAATGGACCATCCTAGGAGAGGGTATCATCAAGTGAAGGCTTTCTTAGGAATGCAAGTAGTTCAAGAGCATACAATGACAGATGCCATTCAAGAGACACAAGGGCCTCAGGCCATGAAAGACTTTCAAAGTATAAGCAGCATTTTTAATTTGCCCAGAAGCAAATGAGCAACTAATGCAGTTGACACAGCACCCGCATTATATGTTCTAAGTAGTTGACCCCGGACAGGAGTGTCACTGCCACTTTCTGTACCTGCTGAAGCTTCTGAAATATCTTTAAAGGCAGAGAGTGCATTACAGAAGTCCATTCTGGAAGATAGAGTAGCGTGGGTCTGTGTGACTAGTTCTCCAGAGTCTACATAAGGGATCAGCGTACAAGCCAGATGTAAATGAAAGAAGGCGCTCCTTGTGACTGCACTGACCTGCTTATCCATCAACAAGGCTGGGTCCAAACACAAGCCCAGCCTCTTAACTTGATCTAAGAGAGAAAACTTAATCCCATCTTAAGCTGGCACATTGACCCCAACTAAGCACTCTACCTTCCCAACAAGAATAATCTTTGTCTTGTCTGGATTGAGCTTCAGTTTATTCATCATCCCTGCCCCTACCAATGCATCTATCTGAGCTGCTTCTTATGACACAGCCCTATAATCTGGGTAAAAAGCTCTCCTTAATAATTCAGTCTTGCATAGTTTGTGGAAAGCCAGAAGAATGGAAGTTTTCCTAATCTCCTCAAGCAAAACATTCCGTAAGGTGGGAGCCACCACAGAAAAAGAACATGTGCGGGAAGCAGTTGATTTTACCCCAACTGTAGGGCAGTCTCTGCAGAAGGCCCTGTTCAGATGAATGAAGCTGCCTTGGAGGAGCATAGGGGGAGAAGGTGGTTGTACAAATATGATAGACCAAGGCCATGAAGAGCTTTAAATGTGATAGTCATGACCCTGAATTGAGCCCAATAACTGATGGGAAGCCAATGGAATGACTGCAGAATGAGAGCGATATGTATGCTCTGTCTAGCTCCTGAGAGTAAACGAGCTGCAGCATTCTACACCAGCTACTGTCTCTGAGTCAGCTTTGAGGGAAGACCTATGCAAAATGCACTATAGTAGTCTAGTGTCAATGTTACTGTAACATGAATCCAGGTGGCCAGATGGGCAGGGTCAAGGTAGGGGGGCATCTTCCAGGCTCGTCTAAGTTGTGAGAAGGCCTTTTTAGCAGCTGCATTTACTTGCATCTCTAGTAGCAGCTCTGGATCTAGTATATCCCTAGTCTCTTAACTAAATCAACTAGGGTCAACTGAATCCCATCAAAGGTTAGAAGGATATCTTGAAGATATCCTTCAAGGTATCTGCTTTTTCAACCAGCATCATTTCTGTCTTGTCTGAGTTCAATTCAATTTGTTTGCTTTCAGCCGCTTGATAGTACCTGTCAAGCAGCAACTCAGAGCGGGACCACAAGTGACGCCTGACACAGGTTGGACACTTGCCAGCTTCCCTCAAGTTTTGATGGGAAATGTAGGCAGCTTGGCGGAATGTTGGACAAGTGACAGTTGAAAAGTCCATTGGACAGCAGTCAGAGAGTCAAGCTGCAAGACCAGGATGCCTACATTTCCCATCAAAACTTGAGGGAAGCTGACTAGTGTCCAACCTGTGTCAGGTGTCACTTGTGGTCCCGCTCTCAGTACCTCTACTGCATCACCAGGGGATTTGGTTAACGAGATATAGAGTTAGGTGTGTTATGTGTGTGTAATATGCTGTAAAGTCGCCTCTGATCTATGGTGACCCTATGAATGAAAGACTTCCAAAAACATCCTATCATTAAAATACTTGCTCAGATCTTGCAAACAGGAGGTCATCACTGCTCCTTTTATTGAGTCAAGCCATCTTGTTTTAGGTCTTCCTTTTTTCCTACTGCCTTCCACTTTTCCTAGCGTTATTGACTTTTCCAGACAGTATTCTCTTCTCATGATGTGACCAAAGCACAATATGCTCAGTTTTGTCATTTTAGCTTCTAGGGAAAATTCAGGCTTGATTTGATATAGAACCAACTTATTTGTCTTTTGGGGTGTCCATGGTATCTACAAAACTCTCCTCCAGCACCACATTTCAAATGAATCAATTTTCTTCTTGACAGCTTTCTTCATTGACCAACTTTCACATCCATACATAGTAATGGGGAATAATCCATAATGGGCAATAATCCATAGTCCATCTTGATTTAGTCCCCAGAGAGACATGTTTATCTTTAAGGATCTTTTCTAGTTCTGTTACAGCTGCTATTCCAAGTCTTAATCTTCTTGTGATTTCTTGGTTGCAGTCTCCCTTTGGTTAATGACTGAAACAAGGAACAGAACATCTTGAACAATTTCAATTTCCTCATTGTCAACTTTAAAATTGTGAAATTCCTCAGTAGTCATTACTTTTGTCTTCTTGATGTTCAGCTGTAATCCTGCTTTGGTGCTTTGTCCTTTAACCCTCATCAGTAACTGTTTCAAGTCTTCACTATTTTCTGCGAGTAATGTGGTGTCATCTGCATATCTCAAATTGTTAATGTTCCTTCCACCACTTTTCATTATACCTTCATCTGGATCAAATCCAGCTTTCTTTATGATATGCTCTGCATAGAGGTTGAACAGGTGGTGAGAAAATATGCCCTCTTGTCTGACACTTTTGCCAATTGGAACCCATTCTGTTTCCCAATATTCTACCCTAACAGTAGCCTCTTGTCCAGAGTACAGGTTGCAAATCAAAACAATCAGATGTTGTGGCACCCCCCCCCCCCCATTTCTTTTAATACTCTCCATGGCTTTTCCTGATCCACACAGTCAAAAGCTTTGCTGTAATCTATAAAATACTGGGGAATTGGTCCTGGGACCTGTTCAATATTTTTACAAATTATTTAGATGAAGGAATAGAGGGAATGCTTATTAAAATTGCAGATGATACTAAATTGGGAGGGGTAGCAAACATGGTAGAAGCCAGAGTCAGGATACAGGATGATCTTAACAGGCTGGAAAACTGGGCTAAAACAAATAAAATGAATTTCATTAGGGATAAATGTAAAGTTCTGCATTTAGGTAGGAAAAATCAAATGCATAATTATAGGATGGGGGAGACTTGTCTTGGCAGTAGTATGTGCCAAAAGGATCTAGGGGTCTTAGTAGACCATACACTGAATATGAGTCATCAGTGTGATGTGGTATCTAAAAAGGTAAACGTGATTTTAGGCTGTATCAACAGAAGAATAGTGTCCAGATCATGCAAAGTGATGGTATCACTCTACTCTGTTCTGGTTAGACGTCACCTAGAGTATTGTGTTCAATTTTGGGCACCACAACTAAAGAAGGATATAGACAAGCTGGAGCAAGTCCAGAAGAGGGCAATGAAAATGGTGAGGGGTCTGGAGACCAAGTCCTATGAGGAAAGGTTGAAGGAGCACGGTATGTTTAGCCTGGAGAGGAGATGACTGAGAGGTGATATGATAACCATCTTCAAGTACCTGAAGGGCTGTCATATAGAGGATGGTGCGGAATTGTTTTCCATTGCCCGAGAAGGTCAGACCAGAACCAAAGCGTTGAAATTAAATCAAAAGAGTGTTCAGCTAAACATTAGGAAAAACTTCCTGACAGTTAGAGCAGTCCCTTAATGGAACAGGCTTCCTCGGGAGGTGGTGGGCTCTTCTTCTTTAGAGGTTTTAAAGCAGAGGATAGAAGGCCATTTGACAGCAATGCTGATTCTGTGAACCTAGGCAGATCATGAGAGGAAGGGTACATCAGTGCTTAATTCTTGTGGCCCCTTCTTACATGCCCCGTGTAATGCCAAACGCCACCTTGAGGTCAGGTAGCAATTTTCCCCAGGCCAGTTTGGCTAGGGATCCCGATGGCACTTTACCATCTTTTGGGCATGGAGCAGGGGTCACTGGGTGTGGGTGTGTGGGGGGAGGTAGTTGTGAATTTCCTGCATTGTGCAGGGGGTTGAACTAGATGACCCTGAAGGTCCCTTCCAACCCTATGATTCTATGATTGCCTTCTGAAATTCCCTGGTATGTTCCATTAGCCATCGTAAATTTGTAATGTGATCTCTAGTGCCTCTTCTTTTTCTGAATCCAGCTGGAACATCTGGCATTTCTCATTCCATATATGGTAAGAGTCTTTGCTGTAGAATTTTGAGTATCATTTTGCTTGCATGGGAAATTAGCACAATAGTCCGAAAGTTGCTGCACTCTTTGGCATCCCCTTTTTTTGGAATTGGAATGTAGACTGAGCATTTCCAGCACGTGGGCCATTGTTTTGTTTTCCAGATTTGTTGACAGATTCTTGTTAAGATTTTGATGGACTCCATTTCTGTAGCTTGAAATAGCTCCAGGGGTCATTTTGTAGAAAAAGAGCTGGAGGGATTCATTAGCATAACACATTAGCATAACTCATTAGCATATGCCATGCCCCTTGACATCACCATAAATGTGTTATTAGCATAACTGATTTGCATATGCCACAACCCCTGACATCACCTATCCTGGCTGCTTTGGACCCAATCCTGGCCATTCAGGGCCGAAATTGGGCCCAAAATGGCAAAAAGGGGCTGAAAATAGCTGAAAAGGGGCCCAAAATGGTCAGGATTGGGCCACTGCTGAACAGGAGAGGCCTGATCCTGGCTGTTTCGGCCCCAATCCAGGACGAAACGGGCCCAAAATGGCAGGGCCACCTGACATGTGACCTCTTTGGGGAACTGCTGGAACTGTGTTCCTACACGTTCCCCCTTGAAATGAGCCCTGAATAGCTCTATTGGTATTCCATCTAATCCAGGTGCTTTGTTTCTCCCAATAGCTTTGAGTGCCACTTTTACTTCATTTTCTAAGATATCTAATCCAGAGGAGTTAGCCATGTTAGTCTGTAATAGCAAAGTAGTAAAGAGTCCAGTAGCACCTTTAAGACTAACAAACTTTACTGTAGCATAAGCTTTCAAGAACCACAGTTCTCTTGGTCAGATGTCTAAGATATCTGGTTCTTAATCAAAAGGTTCTTCTTTGAAGGTATCTGTCATAAATCCATCTCTTTTGTATAGTTCTTCAGTTGTATTGTTTCCATCTTTATTTTGTCCTGAAGATACTGTATTTCCATGTTGATCTTTTAGCACCCCAAGCCATGGCTTGAATTTCCCTTTGATCTCCCAGATCTTCTGGAACAGATCTCTTGTTCTTCCTTTTTCGTTGTTGTCTTCTATTTCTTTGCCTGGTTATTATGACGGAATTCTTTGTCTCTGTGTACAAGTCACTGAAAAGCTGCATTTAGAATTCCAACTAACTGCATAGAGCAGGGTGTCATCTGCATATTGATGATACCCGATTCCATGGCTATGAATGAGTTCTCCTAACAACTTAACATAGAGATTGAATAACATGGGAGATAAGATTGTGCCTTGTGGAACCTCACAAGATAATCCCCACATATTGGATAGCTGGTATCCAATAGCAACTCTTTGAGTTCATCCCATGAGGAATGATTTAAAGTGGCAGTGGTGGCCAAGGGTGACCAGCTCTGGCTGGTGAGCAAGCTGCTGCTCTTCCTCATAGGGAAAGATCTTGCTATTGGGGTCCATGTCCCGGTAAACACCGAGCTTAGATTGCCACAGTGAGACTGCCTTTGAAGACTGTCCAGAAGCTACAATTCATACAAAATTTTATAGCCATAATGTTGACTGGAGTGGGTCGCAGGGGCTATATAACTCCAGTCTTGTTCCATCTATACTGGCTCCCAATTTGCTTCCATGACAAACTCAAGGCACTTCTGGTATTAACTCTATATTGTTTATGACCAGCATACTTTAAGGACTACGTACTCCTATATGAACCTACCCATCCACTCCAATCATCTACGGAGGTCTTGCTTTAGATATACCTCTACCATCTCTGGCTAGACAGGAAGCAATCCGAGAAAGAGCTCGGTTCTGGTTCCAACATTTTGGAACTCTCTCCCCAGGGAAATTTATTTATCATCTTCCACCACTGGGTGGAGACTTTTTTGTTTTGTTTGGCATACTCCCAGTAAACTCTCCCGGGTTGAGTTGTGTTTGTATGTCTGTATGTTTTTATAGCATTTTTAAATGCTTTACACATACATTTTAAAAGCTGTTTTAAATGTTTTAATGCCTTATGGTTCACCACCTTGGGGACCCTATTTAGGTAGAAAGGCAGCACAGAAATATTTTAAATAAATAAAATAATAAATAATGATCTTACCACAGCATGAGCTATAATATCAGGTCTGCTACTAGATCACCTATAAAGAAGAGGAGATCCAACATATGACCCTACTCACATGTTGGGCCCAACACAAACTGGACAATCCTATTGTTGCCATGGCAGCTGTGAAGTCCTGAGCCAGACCAGTCAAAAAAACCTCAGAGTAGATGTTGGAATCTGTTGCACTGTAAGATTTGGGGTCTGCAACAATACCTCTAAGACCAGTTCTGCCAACTCAGTCAGCAAACTAGGTTGATCATACTCTGGTGTGGCCTAACCTGCCCCTGGAACCCAACTCAAGGTACATATAATCAGAATTGGCCTGTCTCTGAATCAGGAAACCAAGAGATTATTGTTCTGTGCATTTTTATTTTTAATCTTCATTTATAATTAATGAAAACTTAATAAAATTACATTGTTAAAAAGAACTAAGGAACAGCTACACATATTCTCCATGCTCTTTCTCACACAGAGAGATCATATGAGAAAATGCCATTGTGAACTCAGCTGTAAACAGATATGGCTTGGAGCAGTACATCACAGTAGCACTTTCCCCCATCACCAGCAACTAAGGAAATTAATGCTGGCTACTAATTCAAAATCAGGCAAGATGGAGAAAATGGCTGGCTGAGATATATAAGCAGCTCTTATTTTGTTATTGGAGTAATATTTAACTGGAAATGCAAAAGACTGGCTGTCATAGTTCATAGACTATTTCAGGCCAAAATTTGCCAGAGCAAATAATCCCAAATGAAATACTGGAGATAGGAAAGAGTATTTTTAAATCTACTTTCACCTGAACATAAGCAAATATATCTCCTAGATTTTAATGGAAGCAAGTTAAATATGGGATTTAGTCTTCCAGCAAAATCAGTGGGATGTGGAAGTGCTTTACTTTGGCTTAATAGTATCTTATTTTTGTATTCTAATAGTGCCAGAAATAAATCATAACAAAAAGTTACTACATAGAATTCATCCTTTTTCCAGTAACAGTAATGAGAACATGAAAGTAAAAAGGCTATTTTTATATTCAAGTTTTGTTTTATACTTTAACCAGTGAGGAAATGTTTAATATACTACACAAAATTCTACAACTGTTCATTCCCTTTTTTTGTTTCATTGTTGAAACTCAAAAGCTTACTTTACTTTTGCATTAATACCCAACAAAATGTATCCAATTAAAGATATTGTTTTAATTAGAATATTGCTGATCCTAGAAGGAGATGTTAGTAGTTTGGGTGACAGTGAACCCCTAGGAGTAGGATTAGTTTCCATAAGTGGGGAAAGGCAGGAAAATAGTGCTCCACAATCCACCCCTGCCTGTGTGAGTTTTGTAGGGCTAATTCAAGAACTTAGCCCTACAGAAATTTCTTTAATTCAAAACCAAAATTTCTTGGTTTTGGAATTAAACAAAATTCTTTAATTCAAAACCATCCAACTCACAGAACAATACAAGGTTTATAAAGTTAAATATGTAGGTAGAACAGTGAACAGAAACTTGCAAGAGATAGTCCATATAGCAACTGGTTAAGCCAAGTTCCATTTCTCCAGTCCACCAAGTGTAAAGAGACTTCCAATATCCTCCTCTTCCAAAAAGGAACAAACTGGACATCACAGAAATCAGGCTATGGTCTTCACTATGAGAATTATAGCCCTGCACTAAATTCCAGTAATAATACCAGGAGGGCTTTCTATCCAAATTATAGGGCTGTGTCATAAGAAGCCGCTCAGATAGATGCATAGGTGGGACAGGGAGGGACTATACACCACTCTGTTGGGTAGTGTCTTTCTACATGAGACGCCTGGGCATGTGTTCGTCAAGTGTTAGAAGATGCAATGTTAGCTTGGAAGTGTAGTTTTAGAGGATCCCCTTCCAATCAGCTGAAAAGCGGCAGGCTTTGAATGCAATACTTTTCTTGCTGCTTTGCCTGAAACTAAAGAGCTGGACACCTTGGGCTGCACACGGGAGGAAACAGGATCAGGGGGTGGGGCCACAGGACATGTGATTACTTTCAAGAGGTGCCAAAATGTTGTTTCACTGCATTCTGGCTGAAAAAAGCCCAGCCCATGCCTTACATAAGGTGATAAGATCCCTGAAAAATTTATCTAGTTCCTAGCAAATAGGCTTTTCCTCTACTGCTTACCTCCATTCACTGACTTGGCCTCTCCTGGACTAAACCAAGTAATTCTTGGAGTTAGTGATGTCCTTGTGCCTCTGGAAACATTAGCTGGGATCCAAGTCAGTGTTTAAGGATTTGACATAATTATAAATTTTAGAATATAGCAATTACTTCAGTTAGGAATTTTCCTATGTTGTTTATTTCTAGCAAATGTTTTTTAAATTTAGTTTTAAAAACATATTTTTTTCTGGAGAGAAAACCACAAGGCTAAAGTTGCTTACTCCTAAACATTTCCCTTCCAATTGTTAGCTGTAGACTACAACATCTAAAGATTTCTTATTTCAAGACTTTTGCATAACTGCATGGTAACCATGAACTGACTCAAATACTGAGTGATCATCAGCATATAGAACAAAGGAGCGATTTTTGAAGAGAGAAACGACAGGGGATATGTTGGACTGACAACTGACTGGAATTCAATTTGCTGAAGTGATATTGAAATATAAGGGAGGAGGAGCAATGCACTGATTATGGTTCAAACTGTACATTGCTAATACTGTCTCACAAACCTGTAGGTTCTGTTGTCACCATGGCAACATGGTCATCAGCGCCATCCAGGAAACTAGCAACACTACACAACTGTTCATTTACATTTTTGTGCCAGATACTCAAGAAGGCTTATCATTTAATAAGGGGAAAACTGATGCCCTGCATATAAAAACTATACAACAACACTCTTGACGCCCATCACTACAAATTCAGGGTATATCAAACAAAAAAGTTATGTACATTTTGAAAAGACATTTTAAAAAGAAAAAAATTAGGAGAGAGAGCACTCTGGGTCTCAAAGGTCAACATGATCACTGAGGGGTTATGGCTCCATAGTAAAACATCTGTTTGTAATGCAAAAAGTCTCAAGTTCAGTCACTGACATCTCCAATTTAAAAGATCAGGCAGCAGGTGACATGAAAGATGTTGGAATACGCAATAGCTGATGTACAAGAAGAGAAGAAGAACCTAACTCTATCTGAGATGCTGGAGAGCTGCTGCCTGTCAGAGTAGACAATACTGACCTTGATGGATAAATGTACTGATTCAATATAAGGCAGTTCCATGCATTCATATGTCAGGTACCTGCCAAGATCCACAGTCTGTAAAGTGAACTTCTGGTCATCATTTCCACCCAGGAACAGCACTCCACCCCAGGGGACTAATTTGTCATACAAACTTCCATTTTCATGCTAGGAGAATTGTGTGGAAGGAGCAGTACATGACAATTTCATGCTTCATTTAGCCATGCTGGCTGGAGCCCAGTGGAGCTTCAAGGAGAATAAAAGAGGTGTACCCTGTTCTTCAGGAGTGTATGTGCATGCATGTGCATGCATGGAGTGATATATTTAGTGGGGACATCAGAAGATACCTTGGGGGTCCCGGACCGAGTAAAAAAAGATGGTGCTGGGATATGATTAATACACACCCAAGAGTATACCTTTTACTCAGGGAAATGATTTGTATTTTACAACCACTAAATAATAATATTTGACACCTCTTTTTTGCAAAGATTTCCAAAAACATAACCCACAATCGATTAAAACCACAAATGAAGATACGAGATAATGTACTTTCCCTAAAATTAATAAACTTGAAGGTTAATCCTAAACAGAGCTATAACCTTCTGAGCCCATTGATTTCAATAGACTTTGAAGGGTATAAATTTCCCTGGGACTGCATCATTAAAATAGTTTACATGCAACTATTCTGACTTCACTTGGCTGTGGTGATGGCCATCAAGCCAGATGTTAGGGTAGCCAACCTCCAAGTGGGGCCTGGAGTTCTCCTAGAGATACAGCTGATCTCCAAACTACAGAGATCAGTTCCCCTAGAGGAAATGACTGTTCTAGAAGATGGAATCTATAGAATTTCCATCCCCACTGAGACCTCTCCCCAACTCAAACTCTGCTCTTCCCAGGTATCCCCCCAAAATAGCCAGAGTTGTCAGTCCTACCAGATATAGGTATCAATCCCTTTGTATGTTTCCATATCTGAATTTTATTTAGGATTGTGAAGCAATCTGAAGTCTTCTCTTATCTGTCTATATTGTTTATTTATTTCACTTCATTTATACCTGCCTTTCTCTACAATGGGGACACAATGTTAATTGCATTGCTCTCCTTTCCTCTGTTTTATCCTCACACAACTGGTATACCCTGATATACCCTGAATTTGTAGTGATGGGCATCAAGAGTGTTGTTGTATAGTTTTTGTATGTAAGGCATCAGTTTTCCCCTTATTAAATGATAAGCCTTCTTGAGTATCTGGCACAAAAATGTAAATGAACAGTTGTGTAGTGTTGCTAGTTTCCTGGATGGCGCTGATGACCATGTTACCATGGTGACAACAGAACATACAGGTTCGTGAGACACATGATCCATTTACCTTAATTCTTCTCCTATAAGTACCCCCCCCCAAATATGAAAGATACAAATAATTACTTGGTACAGAGCACCCCCATATGTAAGCATTCCCAATAAACATATGTCCAAAACAACCCCAATAAACCTCGAATAATGACCACAAACCTGCCTGATTTCAATGGCACTGCATTGAGGATCCCCACATCAGAAGGAAGGTGCCTTTGTTGTGGGAACACAAACATTTGGGAACTCCCATTTGGAAATCTATCTGATGCAGAATCTGTCGGCTTTTACGCATCAGGCAAATATATATTTGTTGTCCCAGTTGTTTTAAGTTATTTTCTCCTCACTTGTTCTATTTCTGTTGGTTCCTTTGTTATTTTTAACTGTTAGTTTTAAATTAGTATATTGGTTAGTTTTCTCCTATTTATTGCTGCATTATTCACTGTTTTTACTATCTTCATACTACCTTTCTATAAATGACTTTGCTGCTGCTGTTTGGGGGAGGGGTTGCTTCTTTTTAAGAGCTTATTGGTTTAACAGTTGTTGTAAGCCTCCTCAGGTACCTTTATTCAGAGTGCAGGCAGGGTTGCCAGGTCCCCCAAGTCTTAAAGCAGGGGATGGGCGTTGTTGGGATGTGGCTACATTAGGAGAGATACCACACGTGCACAGCACATGCACACACACACACTCTTGCCTCATGCTGGGAATGACGTCATTCCTGGCATGATGTGGAAGCAACAGGTCCCAAATTTGGGGGCCAATGTTTACTGAATAGGCCCTCAGCATGACCCATCACTTCTGCATCATGCTGGGAATGGCATCGTTCCCTGAGCAACACAGGAGCATTCTGGAGCTCATGGAAGCACACTCCAGAATCCCCAGCCTCGTTCCTATGCCTTCCCCCTCCCACCAACCCAATGGGTTGGAGTCTGGGAGGGGGAATCCTCTGTTCCCACCGGGAGGGCTGGGAATCTCAGGATACAAATATTTTTAAAATAAACAGTACATTTAAAAAAAATCTCTAGAGTATTTTTTTTAACAACTGATCTTACAAGAAAAGGTTTCCTAATGTCCTTTCCAAATCTGCCTTCTGTCATTAAAAATATTCATCCTTGGTGGAGAAGGTCAAGAGTCGATGTGAAGAGGACTACCACTGCTGCTGACTACTGTCCTCAGTCCTAACATGGTATGGGGCCATCACAGGCTAGGTTTGCTAGCTGGCCTGGTGAAAAATGTCCCTTTGTTAATATATACGGAAATGTGAGGCTGAAGTTTTTCATGGCAGGAAGGCAAACAACATCCCATTAAGCTATTAAAGGGAAAAGACATTTTTCTCCAGGCTAGTTGGCAACCTAACCTTTAGGATACTAAGTGCCTGCTCTGCACCACTGCATTACAAAGCAGGATGTAAAACAATCATGGTGATGGTGGTAAAAGTAGAGCGTCCCCTACATGGCTAAAAGCATGTTTCAAATGCTTTAAATAAATAAATATGCCACTCTTTCCTACCGTGAAGCCTAGCAGTCTAGTCTATACCATAATTTTCCTGGCAGATAAGATAGCTCTAAATACTGTTCTCAGGGAACTCAACTTCAGTTGAGGTTCTATTAACACTATAAATATGTCTGCACTTAACAGAGTGGATTCCTAACCATGTTATGTGCTAGGGAAGATTTTTTTTCTCCAGCAGAAAGGGAGGTGCAATTTTCACTGGTTGTCTACTTGCAGTGCAGACTTCCCATTATTCCTGAACAAAGATTCCTGGGGGTCCACAAATGCCTGAAGGAATTGTTTCAGGAGGTACAGCAAAGGGTAGCCATACCCACCCTCTATTCATGCTATATAAAATCCACCCTGCTATAATTTATTTAAAAATACACTGGCATTGCAATCCTGGCGAGTAACCCCATTGAAGAAAACAGGATCACAGCATTAGTCAACCTCCCTACGTTATGTCAACCTTTGGACATTGGAGGAAAAACAACTGCAGTTCTTCGCATCTTTATAAGTTTTCTGAACTCTCTTCTTTTGCAGTATACAAGCTGGACTCATGTAACTTTACAACTGAGGGATATGAAAAATAGTATCAATAAACTTTTCAATGCCTCTCTAAAAATTCATAAAGCAGTTCCTTGTAACATATGAAGAATACACAGAGCAGTGACATATATAACAATTTTTTTCCAGACACTTGTTTGAGAAGACTTGCTTATCTCACTCAGGGCATCTGTGTTTATGAGTAATGTTGCCATCACAAACATAGGCTGATAAAACATGTATTCCACTTCTCTCTCACTGCACTCGCTCTCTCTTTATTTTTGCCAAAATATGTGTTCTACCTCTAAAGCACAGGTGATTTTGAAGCACCACAGAAAATTGTATCTTTGAAGAAAAATGACGAACCATTCCTTTTTGTGGTCGCTTGATTCTCCCATACACACACACAAAATTTCCCCAATAGGTCTTTAAAAGTTCCATGAAGTTAAAATTCCAGACTAAATCACATTAAAATAAAAGAAAAATATATCAGGATCTGCATATAAAAATTGATATGGATTAGAAGCACTGGATTTCCAGTCACTTCATTAAGAAGATGAGCATTCATGATGAATAACTTACATTTAAAGATAGCCAGTTTGGTGGCTAAGAGTGTGGGACTCTAATCTGGAGAACCGGGTTTGATTCCCTACTCCTCCACTTGAAGCCAGCTGGGTGACCTTGGGTTAGTCACAGCTTCTAGGAGCAATCTCAACCTCAGCCACCTCACAGGGTGTTTGTTGTGGGGATAATAATAACATAACTTGTAAACTGCTTTGAGTGGGCATTAAGTTGTCCTGAAGGACAGTATATGAATCAAATGTTGTTGTTGTTGTTGTTGTTGTTATAAATTACTGGCATGCAGAGGTGGAACCCCCACTTCTGACTGCTGTCTTCAGCCCCAACTCTGTGTGGGGCCATCAGAAGAGGGGCATAAAGCAGCCAGGGACGCTGCCCTCATGTATGTATCTAGTTCCAGCTAAGAGTTCTTGCCCCAGTGTCCCTACAGTTCCAGGGCCATAAGACTGGTATTATCAGAGATGGGACCATCTTTCATCCCCGGTTCATATAGCCCTCAAAATAACCCTCCCTGGAACATAGCTAGTGCAGAGTAACTTCCCTGAGGTCAATTGAAGAGCTCTTACCCACACTTTATCCTCATGCCCCAATAGTCTTGTTAACATAGTTTCACAACCCAGAATAAAATCCACACCAATTACACAATACATTGATTGTTTTGTTATTACAAAGAATCTTGACACAATGAATGCGTATAATTACCTCAAAATTGCCTTTTTTGCAGTATTTTATCAATGTGTGTGTGTTGCTAATGGAGAGGGTGGATAAAGAATGAAATCATGACAGTGGGTGCAACAGTTCCCATCCCAGACATTATACCCAGAAGGACTCAATGATAATTGAATCAAGCAAAATCAATAGGGCAATAGGTTGAGGAGCTGGCGGACTATCCTGCTGGTCCCTCGCCTGGTCTGCTCTGCTTCCACCGTCTTAATCAGATCTACCAAACCTGCTACACAGCAAGTTTGTGACTGAAATTGTGGGTTGAGACCCACATCTTGGACGTCCTTGTGGATTGTGTTTATTGTTTTTATACTGTATTTTGTTTTATAGATTGTTATAATTTATTGATATTTATGATACTGTGAGCCACCCTGAGCTTGCTTACAGGGAAGGCAGGATATAAATCTAATAAATAAATAAACGAACACTTGTTTCTGTGAATAGGTTGTCAATGGAATCTTCTGTCATAAATCAGATTCAAAAGACAGATTGTAATGGATTTATGTCATCAGTGTCATCCAGGAATATCTAGCGCTTAACTACTATCACAAACTTGAACACTTTGCTAAGAAAACAAAAGATTTGTGGCCAGTCAATCGTGAGACATAAACTATTTGATTCCCATAGAAGCTCACAGGAATCAAAATCTAATTCAAGTGACACGTAGTTTGGTACAAAATATTAGTTGAGGAGAGAGCTGTCTACTGGAACTGCACACAGGAATGATGGGGATATGGTTTGCTGCTTCCTGCCCTTCCTCTGGTGGTCATTACTGAAAATGAACAACAGATCCAAAAGGAGATAGTAGGAAGTGACTTTGTGACATCACAGAGGCCAGTCAATCAGTTCTCTGAAAGAATGGCAAATCAGAAGAATAAGGAGGCAGGATCCCAGGTATGTGACCAGATTCACAGTCAGATGTACATCAGCGGAATGCCTTGCAAGGGAGTGCAATGAAGAGGGAAAAGGAGCTTCCAGTTTCCCTCCCACACCACTTTCACCAGCAGAAAGGGAGGCAGGGGGGCTTCTCACCCTTTTTCTCCTGCCTAGGGAGGGCAAAAGTGATGTGGGAGAGAAACGGTAAGCTCCTTCTGCCCCCTCACAATACCAACTGAACAAGCACTTTTTAAAGTGAGTTCCTCGATGCACATCTGACTGCAAATCTAGTTGTTCACCCTGACCCAGCATATCTTAAGCATATCATGTAGTTATGCTCTAAGAAGGCCAGGGTCCCCCTGAGCCTGAGCCTCAAAAACATCACACACATGCTTTCCCAGGAAGGTTCACCACTTCCATTATGCGCATCTATATGCAGCCATTAATCTCCTTATCTTTTTGGCCAAGTGGCTAAGAGAGACACCTTTTGGGAGTTGTGTGGTTTGAGATTTGAAGCCAGTAGAGTTGATTGTGTAATTCAGATAGATAACTCAGTAGTAGTTATTCATTAAATGATTTCATTTACTCTGATGAAGACCTCTGCAAGTAGGTAAGTTCTTACGGGAGAAAACAGTTCTCCAAATCAAGATACCCTGGTCCCATATTGCTTAGGATAAATTTCCTATATTTCCTACTGTGTCACACCCCTCCTGTCCTTCAGTTTAACTAGGGCAATATGTAATTCTGGAATAGGAGCATGTGCGGTGTGCCACAACTTGATTTGCATCTCTTCAATGTTACTGATGTGCATATCTACAACGATAAAACACTGCAAAAATATTTTGATGTGATTGTATCAAGATTGTTACCCGAGCAGTATTTTTCTGATGTGTACATGCAACCAGGGGCGGCGCCAGGGTTTCTGGCACCCGTGGCTGCCCCTACATGCGCGTGTGTGCCCCCTGGACTGCTTGATGATGTCACTGCATGATGACTTTATCACGCAGCAAGCCGGCCCCATTGGCCAGCGGGTGGCTGGGCCGGCATGCAGAGGCTGTCTGCGCTCCCAGTCAAGCGTGGAGGGTGGCTGGGGAGGTTCTGCATGCTGCCCTGGATGCCTGCTGTGCCTGGCCTATGGCTGCTGTGCCTGTTCCGGGGCGTGTGTTGGTGGAGGCGGTGGCACACGCCTCCGCCCCCGGCACCCCCTCCGGGCGCCCCCTTCGGAACCTCGGCACCCATGGCACCTGCTTCAATGGTGGCACCGGCCCTGCATGTAACCCTGCAGTGATACAACAATGTACAAAAGAATGTTGATACTCGATTGCATACTGAGACATATTAGCCGTATACACCTCACAGTGAATGTACATAAAATCTGTGAGCAGTATACACAACAGCCTTTTTCAGACATTCAGTTTTGATTCACCAGCCACATGTACCAGGAGCATATGTTACCAGTGATCCTCCTGATAACTGCAGTTGTCATTTTGTGTGAACGAAGTAGTGTGTGTATTTTCCAGTTCAGGACATGAAAACAGACTGCTAGATTTCTAAGGATATGCAACAGATATGGAAATAAGCAGCACTCATTTTACCAACTCAACAAATTCATATTCCAAGCTGAGTAAACTCAAACTTCAGCATTATAGTCAAACACAGGTATGAGTCTCAATTGCCAAAGGTTTCTTGAACAAAACACAACTGTTAGAGTTGTCAAGTTGCCAGATTCCAGGATATTCTATAGTAGCAATATAATTACTACACTCCAGGTTCTCATTTCTAGTACAAAATAGTAAAAGCTAATTCAGATTTAATGACTGCGGGGGGGAAACGAAACCTCTAGATTATGACATATTTGTATCATTCACTTCCAAACTAAGCAATAGTTTATCAAAGCACCATGTTTTCTATTTGATCCCCCTTTTTCTGTAGAAAATGGGACATTGTTAAGGACTAATTCACAGGGTTATTTTAGTATGATAAATTTGCTGGAAGCAAATGACTTCATGATCATTGCACCAAATCACACCTTATTATATCTTTGCTTGTAGTTTCGCCATTTACTTCAGTAGGAGCAGGATTATAACCTTTCCATCTATTTGTTCCAGATCAAATTTTGGACATAATGATTAAAGATAAATAGTTTACCATCCCTCCTTTCTGTAACAGAATTAATAGCTTACAATTTTACATTGCCTTCTGTAACTTAGTTGCCGAAGAAAGAACATTAAGAATAATTGTCCTTGACTAATGGATGCCTCTGCCTGAAGGGCAGCATCTAATATCATTTTGAGAACAATATGCTCTAACCCGGATAGATAGCAAAAGTATATGAAGTAACCTGGGAAAATATATCATTCATATATATATATTTATTTAAACCCATACCATACATTCTAATTATCTAACTGGAATTTATGGTATGGATTTAAATCCACACAAGGAGTACTATGAGTATCAATGAAAGATATCCAGGAAAAGGATAGTGTTCAGTTTTATGGAGACTTTTATGATTTGTGTCATTCTCACAAGCACGACTTCCCAGATAACACATATTGTTGAGCATAAGTGCATTACTTTCACTTTAATAAAATCTTTAGTATTCTGCTCCAGTTCCCCTAGCCTGAATCAAAACAGATGAAGCACTAGTCCTGTGTAGAACATGCAGACAGGGCAGAAGAGCACTGACCCTAGACCTTATCTCTGCATAATCACAGCAAAGCACCTATGCATGAAAGGATGTCCACACATACACTCCCTCCCCATGACTGGCAACATGCAGAAAGTGTCAGGTTTTGCCAAGGGTGCTGCCCTGTGAGACACCGTCCTGCCTGACTTCCGCCTTAAAGGACCTTGAAGGAATATGCGGGATCCTGCTCTGTGGAGAGGGGGGTATACCTCACCCTTGCACCCTCTCAGGCCACTCACCGGTCCCTTCAACCTGCCATTGTCCCGGCTGCCTTCCATGGCAGCTGTCCCCATCCAGCTGTTGGTCTTACTCCTCCTCCTCTTTGTCTTCTTCCTCCCCCTCCCGCTCCCGCTCCCGCTCCCACACAACAACCTACACCACCCTGTGGGTGGACTTCCCTTATATCCTTTCCTTCATTCCTGGCCCCATCTGTCAGCCACACCCCTCTTTTGCCCTCTAGCATTGGCCTTGGCTGTCTCAAGCAGCTGCACCTGGGGTAGCTAATTTGGCTGCTTTGGGCAGCTACAGCTGTGCTCTCTTGGCTGGCTGCCAAGCCTCCTCTGTTCAGAGCTTCGAGCAGTCTCAGCTGGTCCCTATTACTCCCTTCCTCCCTGTTTGCAAGTTGGGGCATGGCCCTGTGCTGCTTCTGCTGCCCCGCCGGTAAGGTTGCTGTGTGGCTGGCTGTCCCTATCTCTTGTGCCTTCTCCCTCTGCCCTGGCCCCCTCCTGGCTGTCCTTATTCCCCCTGTCGAGGCTCTTAGTCTCCCACTGGAGGGTGGGGCTAGCTGGCTTCCCCCTGCCCCGTTTGAGTCTCTGGGGCTTGGGTGTTCCTTCTCTTTTCTCTGTTGCTGGGTGTGGCAGGTCTGTGGTGTCTATCTGAACAGCTGAGTGGTGGTCATCTGGCTGTCTCCCCTCCCCTTCTCCTGCTAAGTCCAGGGGCAGAGCCTCAGACCCCGGACACAAAGCAGCATCCTGACCATGAAGAGGGAGCATACATGTGAACACTGCTTCTGTGTATAGGTACCGTGTTCACAAGACAGCAAATGCACAGGGAGGATTGGAGGTATCTATTATAGAGTTGCAATCCCTCTACCCCCAGCCGTTGCCCCCACCTCCACTCACCACAATCCTACACATAAATATATTTAAAACCAATCCATAAATAGGCCAAATTTGGATAGGAGATCCCAGCAAGGGTTGCCATAAGTCTGTTACGACTTGACGTCAGTTTCCACTGTGATGTCACTATTCAAAATCAGCTCTCTCTCTCTCTCTCTCTCTCTCTCACACACACACACACACACACACACACACACACAGATTATTATTTAGTCTGGTTGGTTGGTTGGTTTGGATACTCAATCTGCCTTTCTCCATACAACACAGACCCAAAGCAGTTCACAATGTACAAAACACAAAAAAGACAATCACATTACTTGACATTAACAAACTGGTTCATAAGGCAGAACAGGTGGCAGCAACAGCTCTGCTCTTGATAAAACAGACCCCAGGCAGGTACTCCATTCTTTCTTTGCTTCTCAAAAGCACCTTATGTTATAGTCCCAGGAGCTGCCAGGGAGGGACAGAGCAGGTAGCAACAACTGTCCTTGATAAACAGCTTCTCCACGATGTTAAAAAAAAATAGGCCCAAACAGGGGTTTTTTTCTTTTAAAGGGCTAAACAACAATGGATGAAAACAGAATCTGAAAATTTGTGCAGGAGATAGAAGAGATAAAGCCTTTCTTCCCCCACCCTAAGGTCATGGCTTCAATTCAACTATAATAATAACATCTGTGGTTTTATATCACTCTTCTAGATAGATTAGTGCCCCACTCAGCAAGGTGAACAAAGTCAGTACTATTATTACCCCAGTACAGCTTGAGAGCTGAGGCTGAGAGGAGTGGCTTACTCAAGACTATTTACTGAGTTCATGGCAGTAGATTTGAACCAATAGAGTGCTGATTTGCAACCCTAGCACTTAGCCACAATGCTACAGCAATAGCATAGGAACTGATGTGGTCTCAGTTGCCCTTTAAAAATCTCTGAAAAGATCCAGTCATGGATCTCTCAGCATCTTGTCTGTTTTGACCCTTAGGTAACTTCAAAGTAATGGGCTTTAAATTACAAATACACTGCTCCACCCCAAAGGCTGCAGTTCATTACAAAATGATCTTCTTACTAGACTTGAAAAATTCAGCCAGCATCAACAAAGAAACTGGAAAAACATCTTTTCAGCAGTATTCTGTATTTAATTCCTATATACTACTGAACTGCAATGCAGCATCTCATAATTAGTTTTCTATATAAAAATATGGCATTTTAAAATCTCTACATTATTTTTCTAGGTTTAAGTAGGTCAACAGATATATATTTCTCCGAAAAAGAAAAAAAGGAGGAAAATAAACAAACTATTGCTGGATATGCCCAGTTGTGGCTTTGACATTTTTCCTGCCCTTGACTTGCGTTTTGGTTGCAAAGAAACTGTAACTTTAATAGTTTGTGGTGGCGGAGGTGATTGTATTCTTTTTTCTCACATAATTTGAGTCCCAGTATAAATAATCTTCTGAAATAACACAGGTCCTCGCAGCAGAGCAGCCGTCTCTGTGCAAGTGCCTCTCAAAATTACTTTGGCATCACAGCACAAATGAGAAAAGCCACAATCTTCCTGCATTTTGCGAAGATTAGTGTCCCCTCAGAATACTCTGTAGAGTTCTTCTGAGCATCTCAGTACCAGCACTCAGCTGGGAGGGGAGAGGGATGGTGTGAACAATGGTACTTATGAAAAGGTGGAAAGAAGTTGTGGGGATTACTTGGAAGGGAAGATTAGAACAGCTGCATGATGAAAGGGCTTGAAGGAAGTGAATATCAAGAAGAGAGATTAATATTCTCAGGTGCAACAAGACAGTTTATCAAGGCATAATAAGATTAAGGTTCTCAAAGGAAAATTTATGATGAATATCAGGGACATGTCTAAAAGTACAGTCAACAGACAAAAATAATTGTCTTCAGCAAAGTGGAATCCTATTACTTACATTTCTTTAAAATTGGGGTGGTTAATACGTTTAGGATTATATGACATGAATAATACTGAATGGGGATGAAATTATAATAAGCTTCTTGTTTTAAAATGTATAAAGGCCTATACTGATGGATAGGAACTAAACAGAGTCAGGTATGCTATTGATGTTGACAGTGACCACTGGCCAATATATCAAATTTAGCCAAGGTCATCACAGTAGAACTTCACTTAACAGCAAAATGCCACAGGAGCAGAGATTGTGAGAGATTTCCTGGATAATTTTGACTTAATATCTAAGGTTATCAGCCTCCAGGTGAGGCCTGGCAATCTCCAGAACTACAACTGATCTCCAGATAACAGAGATCAGTTCCCCTGGAGAAAATGGCTGCTTTGGAGGATAGCCTTTATGGCTTTATAACCTGCTGAGCTCCAGAACCTCCCCATATCTTGCCCTCTCTAGGCTCCACCCCCCAAATCTCTATTTCCCAACTTGGAGTTGGCAATGGCAACCCTATTAATATCTGTTGAGATATGCAGTCTGGCCCTACTCACAGATTACTTGGAAGTCTGACGGCAATGGTATTTTTTTTTTCAAAAAAGAGAGTTTAGGATTGCAGCCTTATCCAAGGGCGGCAGCAGATGTGAAATCGAGGGGAAAGTACATGTGATCTTCTGTGGCTTGCTTCATAAGTATAAGAAAACACTTCTGAACTGAAATGAGATGTATATTCCAGTTGTGTTGATTAGTGCACAGTGGCCTGAGGAATTCAAATGAAGCCCTGGCAGAATCTTTAGGAAAGGCAGTTCTCTCCAGATAATAGAGAGGCCAGATTGAAGTGGGATACAAGTAAAAGTCGATGCCTGTGCTCAAATTTGCTGTCTCAGAATTCCATTGACAAGAAAAAATATGCTACAGTGTCTTTTTAAAAATAATTCCATTTCAAAGTATTAGTATTTCCCAGATGGAAGCATCTTTGCAAAAATCCACTGAACAGAATGGGACTACTTTTGAGCAAACATAAAAGGAGGAGGCCGTAAGGGTTGCAGTCTGCTATAGTTTATATCCCTCTTTGTGCAGGCTGCCCTAGTATCCAGCTTTACCTGTTTTGGTGCAACTGTTCCATAAAATAGCTTCAGATTTTTTTTGGCACTATAATCCTTATAACTGTTTCCTGATCACCGTGCCAAATGATTATTCCATTGACCATATATTCCCTGGACCAGTTCCTGACTTCAACTTTAATTATCTTGTGTTTTTCTGCAGCAAACTATATTTGCCATCTGCTGCCCCAGTTAAACATTTCTTCATTTCTGTACTGGGTTTCATTGTTCCGCAATGTGTGCTATGCACGTCATCTTTTTAAAATCTATGAATCAGGAGCACTGAGATTCAATTCAAAGTTTGCTTTGAGCAAATGCACATCATCATATTGCAAATGCAAAACTGAAGCTTCTAGTCGAAAAACAAAGTAGAATTTCTTCTGGGCTATTCAGCAATACTGTTGCTGGTTTTTTGTTTTTAAGAAAAAATGATCACATCCAAAGCTTATTTTGTGTAAGGTGATATCATCTTAATCCTCTTGGATATATCTCTATTGTCTGCTACTCTCAGTGCCAATTTTCTCCCCACAGCAATTCAGGCCTTTGCTTTGAGACATTAACATTTTAATTTTTTAAAAATATGGAGCAAATGGTTGTGTGCCATAATAAAGGGAACAACGATGAACATCCGTTAGATTGACCCTTTATATCCAATGCTAGTGTGGTGCAATTCAATAAAATGTATTCCTACAGTGGCTCTTTGATGCTGGCTCTTATCTACCTGTTCTCACCCGTTCACTGAATGCAAGCAGCCAAGTGGGATTTAATGTGTTTTTAAGCAGCAGTAACTCCTGGCCACTTTAAGCTTTAAAGCCAACCAGACCAGCAGGGAAATGTCATATTTTTCTCATGTTTGAGCAGTAACCTGTGCTTCACCCCTGCTCACAGCTGTATACCTTATTAAAGCACAAGAATCAAAGCCTGCTTTAATGACCTCCACACATACACACATGAACGCACGGTTTTCTGGTTATATCTGGATACAACACAGAATTCTATCCCAATTTGTAGGTTGCTTTACTTACTATTTCATTAATAAGTTAATTAAAAGGCTGTTTTCACTGAGGAGTGAACAGCTGGGTTTAGAACCCAACCTGCTCTTTCATGAGCTAGAGAGTCTTTCCAATTACATAAGGGTAGATTTCCCCAATCCCCAATTACCAATGCAGTCCCTAGTACCACGCCCTATGCTCTTCCCAAGGGTCCTCAGGAGCAACTGTGAGGGTCTGAGGGTGCTACAAAGGAAGGGGAAGGCAGAAAATGCACATTTTGCCTGGGGAACTACACTCACAATTTGTTTGACCAAAGCAAGCAAATTTGCAGTTCACAGAGGGCTGTTTGCACCACATTTGTGCACAGTGGTTGGCTCCCTGAAGCCAGCTGCCCTCTTGAATTGCACAGAGCTTACATGTCTGACCAGAAGACAAACACGTCTTTTCCAATCTGTACTTGAACCAAATCAATACAAATGATTCTATAGACGATTCGGTTTCATTTTCCCGGCCATGTCGGATGCTCCTCTCCCTCCGGGAGGAAGCGGCTGAGCAGCCTGACCGGGCGGTTGACCTGCGAGGGTTAACCCCCAGGACTCCCAGATAGGGGGTCAGGGTCCAGAGCGCTGCAGGAAGAACCCCCTAAAGTCAATTCAGGGGGTAAATAGCCCGTCTGCTCCTATGGAGGCCAGCAGACTTGCGCAGCACATCGCGTGCTGCCGGGCCATGGAGAATGGCAACAAGCAGATTTAAAGTGAAAACCTGTAAGTAAGCGGATCCCTTTTGTTATTCTAAGTGTATGCGAAGGATTGGTGGGAGTTGAAGCTTAAGAAGGTTCAGATAACTTCCCCTTCATTGAGTTTTGGAACTTAGTTGGTGGACTCCCCCCCCCCAAGATGGCGACGGAAAAGCAGAGCCCTGCTGTGGGCAAATCTGTTTCAGCTGCATTGCAGGGGAAGGGACGGACTCTTGAAGAGGTGGTTAAATGGGCGGTCATTGAAGCTATGAAGCCCTTTGTTGATAAGCTAAATGAAATCGGACAAAGGGTTGGCTCAGTTGAAAACGAAGTGAAAACCATTAAAGAAGTAGCGCTCGAGGCAGAGAAATCGGCTCGGGAAAATGTAACACTCATGAGAGCAACAAACAAAGAAGTAAAGCTTTTGGAGAATCAAGTGATAGGATTACAAGTGGATCGTGCGCAGACGGTATTGCGTTTACAGAATGTGAAGGAGGAGGAAAGTGAAAATTTAAAGGATTTGGTGTCGGAACTTTCGGCGTCATTCGCAAAGGCAACTAAAGAAGAGTTAAAAAGTGATATTCTGGAAGTCCGTTGGACATCTTCAAAATATGCAATGAAGCGTCAGCTGCCTCGCGAGATTATTATTGATTTTTCATCTAAGAAGACTTGGGACACCATTTTATATAATTCGATTAACGTGGACTTGGACTTTCTTGGCAACAAGGTTAAGATATTGAAGGACGTTCCATTTCTAGCTCAGAAAAGAAGATTCAAATACAAAGGGTTTGCAGCTCTTCTGAGAAAGCGTGAGATAAAATACAAATGGTTATTTCCGGAAGGCATCTAGTTCAGATATAAAGACCAAGCCTACAAGATAATATCGGAAGTACAGCTGAGGGATTTTGTGCTTAATCATCAAGAGTTCGAGCAAGAGGAGGATCCAGAATATGAAGGGGGGGATGGGGAGGAGGGAGTGAGCGCAGCTATTATAGCTGTTCAGAGAGAACTGAGACCGAGACGCAGGGGGGGGGAGAAGACCTAATCATGACTGTAGTTCATATTTTATAAGATCTGCCAATATAATAGCATATGAGAAAGTTTAACTTTAAATAATTGTATTATGAAGGGAATGCAATATTTGTAGTTGTAGTTTGTGTTTTTAAGTTGTGTTTTTTCCCTCTCCCCTTGTTTCCCTTTTTCCTTTCTCTGTTTGTAGTTTTGACAGTAGTAATTAAAAAACACACACACACACAAATGATTCTATAGACAACAGCAAAAATATTTTGCCCATACTTAAAATTTTCTGGTCTAGAACCAGAAAAAAACCACTTCAATGCTTTTTTTCTGTCCAGCAACCAATGACTGTTTCTCCTGCTATGCGACAAAGTGAAGGAGATTAGCATGCCCCTTCAAACTGTTCAATGCGCATTTAAAACCACAGGCATTTACCAGCAGTATCTGCTGCAGTCTTTTTTGTGCATTTGACAGATGATGCTTAGAATAACTCTTGCCTCAGAAACTTTTGCATATCTCCTGTGTCCTAGAGAGAGCAGCAATTTCTCACTTACTTTAGTATGACAAGCTGATACTAACATCTGCAAGCTGTATCAGCATAAATGATCATCTGTGCTTGCCACGCATCTATCTCCTAGAGTATGCACTTCCTAGCGCATTTGAAGATACGTTAGTAATTGTGAGAAGAAGAGCGTGCGCCTACTGATCACTCTCCATCACTCTCTGCTTTAGATAAAACATATATCTGGTTCCTTAGTTCAAACTGGCACAGAACAGATAGAAGCTTTCCAGCTGTTTGCCTTAAAAATAGAAATATTACTTCTTCTGCTTCATTGAAGAGGCCTAAGTTCAAATCTCTGCTCAGCCATGAGCATGTGAGGATAAATCCGGAGGGAGAAAAATCCTGAACTCCTTGGAGGAAAAACAGGATGTAATAAAAAATGAACTGTATCCAATGGTTGTTTCCCATTCCATGAGTGGTGATCTGTTGATGGATTACTGGATGAAAGCCAAAGGTATAGTATTCGTGCAGCCTTTTTTGCGTTAACTGTATACTGATATAAATACATAAAGGTAATAGGATTGTGAAGGTTTCCTTTTAAAGTATTTGTTCGGCATGCAGGTCCCTAGTTCAATCTCAAATATCTCTTGCTAAAAGGACAAGTCAGTCGTTTGTTTGATTGTTTATTATTTATTTTCTCAACTGTCTTTTTTGCTGCGTCTCACATGATATAAACACTGTAATCAGATAGCATAAGATACCCAATAAACAAGAATTAGAAAAGTTAGACAAACAATGGCAACGGAAAAAGACATCAGACATAACATTTCAATGCAACAAAAAGTAGACAACAATGCTATAAAAGCAGGATAAAAGAAGTAATCAACAGTGGAATAGATTACAATCCTGTTCAAACAATACTGACTCTGACTCTGTAAAAGGCAGCTTCAGGCCACTTTCCACCCATGCTGGGCCCTCAAGGCAGTGTAGAGTTGAACAACATTTTTTAAAAAAGCTTGAGAAACATTACATAGATACATATATAACAACAATTAAAAATATAAATAGGAAGGAGGGTCAATAAGGAAAGATCTGACAGAAAGGAAGGTGAACTAATCAATGAATTTAAAATATTTTTATCAGCTAAATACCCCTGATTAATCAGATTTATCATTATCAATGTTATTTATTGATATTAATATCAATGTTATCAATGTTAACATAAGTATTTATAATATAAGAGAACCAATGTGGTATAGCAGTTAGAGTATCAGACTGAGATCTGGGAGACCCAGATTGGAAACCGCTCTCTGCCACGGAAACTTGCTGGGTGACCTTAGTCAATCACACATTCAGCTTAACTTACCCCATATGGTTGTTGTGATGATAAAATGGAGGAAAGCCTATCGGAGGTCAATTTAGGTCCCCATTGGAAAGAAAAGTGGGGAATGAATGAATGAATACAAGTGCCACCTTCTTAAAACAGCCATTACTTACAGGAGAAAGAAAGCAGAAATGCATCTTTATGGATACATATTACTTGTCATTCCATAATCCTTCCAAAGAACATATTTAACAAAACACAGCTACCTGTGATATGGAAGGGAGACTGGCATAGGAAGAAAGGCTTTTAAATCCTCTCTCCTTATGCTATTCTCTCTATCCTTCTGTTGACATGTTACAGTGAATGCACATACAGCCTGAATGTACGTGCATTACGGGTGTGCATGCTGAAAATATTCGGATTTCCTGCTTCGGGTTTATTCGAAGCAGGAAAAACATTCAGAAATACCCCAATGGGTATTTGAATCGCTTCAGAATGCTCCGTAAAGATTCGGAGCATTCCAAAGTGATTCAGGGGGCTGGGATTTCCAGCACTCCCACCCACCCCCACTCCCAACCTCCCCACTTAGTCCCCCCTCCCTCTCAGCTAGCAGGTGGCAGGGAGGATTCTTCCCTGCCGCCTACCAGCTGATAGTTTAAAGGGCCCTGTCCTGCCACTTGCAAGCAGCAGGGCCCTTAAAAACCCCACAACACCCAGCCCACTTACCTTTGCTCAGTTGTGAAGCACCCGGCAGGGAGATGCATGCTTAAGCCTGCAGCATCCCCGCCGCCTCCTTCGCCCACCAGTGTTGGGACTCAGGAGCTCCTCAGCCCCGACATCGGTGGGCAAATGGAGCGCCCGGTGGGGAGGTGCAGGCTTAAGCCTGCAGCATCCCCACCGCCTCCTTCACCCACTGGTGTCAGGGCTGAGGAGCTCCTTGGCCCCAACCAGCGGGCGAATGGAGCGCCTGGTGGGGGGTGCAGGCTTAAGCCTGCAGCATCCCCGCTGCCTAGTTCGCCCGCTGGTGTCGGAGCCGAGGAGCTCCTTGGCCCCGACATAGGCGGGCGAACGGAGCGCCTGGCGGGGAGGTGCAGGCTTAAGTCTGCATCATCCCCACCACCTCCTTCACCCAATGGTGTTGCAACCAAGGAACTCCATGGTCCTGACTTTGGCTGGCGAATGGAGCACCCGGCAGGGAGATGCAGGCTTAAGCCTGCAGCATCCCCGCCGCCTCCTTCGCCCGCCAGTGTCGGGACTCAGGAGCTCCTTGGCCCCAACCGGTGGGCGAATGGAGCGCCTGGCGGGGGGTGCAGGCTTAAGCCTGCAGCATCCCCACCACCTTCTTCACCCACTGGTGTCGGGGCTGAGGAGCTCCTCGGGCCCAACACCGGCGGGTGAACAGAGCGCCCAGCGAGGGGTGCAGGCTTAAGCCTGCAGCATCCCCACTGCCTTGTTTGCCCGCCAGTGTCGGAGCCGAGGAGCTCCTCAGCCCTGACATCAGCAGGTAAACGGAGCGCCCAGCACCTCCTTTGCCCACCACTGATGGGGCCGAGAAGTTTCCTGGCCCCAACACCAGCGCCCGCACTCAGCCGCTCAAATGCTTCGGGAATCTTTGCTTCGGGATGCTGACCCCGATTCGGAAATCCTGAAGCTTTCCGGATCGGGTCCAATTCTGGTATTTTACCTGAATCAGATTCCGGAAGTGCACACCCCTAACATGCATACACCTGTTTGTAAGAAAGAACCAACGCACATTCACTTTACAAATGAAATCAGGGATTACTACTTGGATGAATGTGAGGTTTCAATCCCATGCCCAACTGTACATGCATTGTCTGTGACATGATAATTACTCCAGTGTAATAAAGTGTAATCCAGTGTACACTTTATAGACAATAAAGTGTACACTGATCACCATCTGTACATGCATTCACTGTAAATTGTGTACATGGCTTCTGTAACACTTTTTCACACACACACACACACACACACACACACACCATCAGTTGCTTTTATCCCTTCTGGCAATAAGATTGAAAATCACAGCCCTACCAGCTTCATTTTTAAAAATCATGAAGAAATGCATCACAGTAGTGTGCACAACATTTAATCCCATCATCAAAACATGACAGCTACCTAGAACTTTTGTCTGAGGAATTACTATTTAATTGATGGGTTTATAATCTCAAAGTAACTGAGCAATATTTTGAAAAGTTTCCTAGCTAGGGCTTCCAGGCCTTCCAGTATGGTAGGAGGTCTCCTGCTGGCAGCCTTGTTTGCCAGCCACTGCTCTGAGTGGCAGCGGGGAATTTTTTAAAAAGTTATGTTGACTACGTCACTTTACTTTATTTGGTATTTAGCCCACCTTCCCCACAAGTGGGCTCAGGATGCAGTACAACATTCATAAAACACATAATTATATAAATACAACTAAAATCATATCATAAAATCATAACTCAGACGGTAACAAAATCACTTCTGGGGAAAACCAAGGATAGCTCTAGGAATCACCAGAAACTAAGATGGGAACATATTTCTAGATTGGCCCAGAGCACATTATGATGTAACATTACTAGACAGTTCTAGAAATACCCAATCAAATTCTAGAGTTAAAGTCATAGAATGTCGGTGTTCAGCTCACATATCCATATCCAGCTTGCTTTGTCTGCTTAGAGGAAATTTGATCATTTCTTGACTGAGTGGCATAAGATAGATAAGATTATGGAAAGTGCACATAGGATTTTTATTCCTGAAATAAAAGGAGTGGTGATGAGGAGGGGAGGAAAGGCAAAATAAACCTCCAATATACCTTATGGCAATCCATCCATCCATGCATATACACTGTACCCCAACAGATAACTGGATCAGACCGCTTATGTTTTAAAATTAGCTCTTCAAGCCAGTTGTAACAGGCAAGCTTACCTCCACATTAATTGGCAAGAAATTATTATTACTTAAAACTATGCATTTTTAATGCCTGCTACTGGTGACTGGGATGGGGGAGGGAAACACATTTGCATTGCTGCTTGGATTCAGAATTATTTACTATAGATTTCAAAGACCTATTTAGATTTTGTTAATTGTTTTGCTAGAAAGCATATGCCACAAAGTTTAAGGTTATGGACTGGTACTGGATCACCCAACTAAAACTACTGTTGTATAAGTAATGTGTGAAGCATGTCCATGTATTGGTGGGGTAGGAGGAGTCTCAAGTGCCCTCTCAGTGCAGCTGATCCATATAAGCTATCTCGAAGTTGAACACAACCCACAGATCCTCTGCCTGTCTATCTATGAATGGACTTGAGAAAAAAGCAAGGCAAGTATTCAAAATCCTGCAGTCTTCATGCTTTTTCCCACAAAAGGGGGGCTGAAAGTGTAGGTAGCTCCCAAGAATCCATGGGGCATCTAGGAATTTGTCAGCTTGTATGAATAATTCTCTTGTATTTGTGATTTTCTTTCTTATTTTTTGTAGCTTTTTGTGTATTAAATATAATAATAAAGAAGGCCTGAAGAGGACTAAAACTCCAAGATGACAATATAATTAAATTACTTTAGTATCCCTGCTTATCTGCTGGTTTTCAGATCTGTGAGTTAAATACAGTGCCAATTCAATTTCCTTAAACACTTGACAAGACCTATTTTCTCTAAGATTTCTTGCTAACAGGCTTTCAGTCACATTAAGTGCTCAGAAAGTACAGCGAAGTTGTATTTTATCGCACAGTCCTAATTGAGCTGTCTGGGCTAAAGTAGCTGAGTGTTACAGAAATGTTTATTATACAAACCCACTTCATCTGAAGCTAGAAAAAGAGCATTTCTATCATTTATCCTTGCAAAGGACTACGAAAAAAGGCCTTTTATCACCTCTCTCATTTGGGTGAATTATGTTTATGGAGTCCCACTACCTCTGTGAATCTGGTTTCACTCCAGCCAATAGACAAGAAATGCCTCAGATATTTCACAGCTGATTCTCATTATGCAGGATGGGCCTTGCTTCAGATCAAGAAATATGTCTTAATTCCATATAGTATGCAGTAAACCAACCATGTCCCTTTTATTTACAACCTATTGCTATTTCTCTCACTATCATCTCACCAAATTATGATCCTGGCAATAATGAAACAAGTGTGACTTAAAACCTTCTAATTTAATCTCAATTCCATTTCATACCCTTTTGGATTGTTTATTTATATTTCTTTAAAGCCACAGTTCAAACACCCTTGGCACTAATAGAAGCAAGCAATTGCTGGTTTTGCTGCAAATTGGCCTCAGGGGACAATATTGACTGCTTCAACTGTTAATGAGAAGCACTGGGACAACAGAGAATCAGGCCAGGAGGACCACTCATAGCCAGCTTCTCTCTGGTTCCACAGCCAAAAGGCCTGCCAAGAGGTAGAAGAGAGTACCTACTATAGAACGACTGGTGGAAATGTCCAAGACCTTAGTTGAGAAAGTGCTCAGCTTTCCTGATTTTAGTAGCCCACAAGGATAATATCGGCAAAAAGTTATTACATACCAAAGAAAGTGATTTGTATCATATTCCTGAAAGATTTCCCTGGAATCTGAGAATAAGCAAAGGACAGCATGATGTTCAAAAAATGAATATCCTTCTAGGAGTTCCTTAATTAATAGGAGTGCTACTCCGATACCTTATGGGAAGCAAGGCACTTTATAAACTGATATTTTAGTTTAGCAGAGCAAGATTCAGGTTCAGTAGTACCTTAAAGACCAACTAAATTTCCAGGGTATGAGCTTTCAAGAGTAGAGATGGGCACGAACAGAAAAAAACCCGAACATGATGTTCGTTGTTCATTGCCATCCACGAACAGGGACTCACAAACAACCACGAACATGACCCTGCTCATGAACATGTTCGTGGTTGGCTGTTCATGGGGGCCAGCAGGCTCTCTCCAGCCATCATCCAAGTTTGGTCAAGATCCCTACTGCACCACTCCCAGAAACCTGACCTGAGCAGGCACCTGGAAAGGTACCAATAATAAATAATAGCTTGGCCCCAGAGCCTGGCAACAGCCCTAGAACTTGAAGGGGTAGATCCCTACTGCACCACTCCCAGAAACCCTACCTGAGCAGGCAGCAGGAAAGGTACCAATAGTAAATAATAGCTTGGCCCCAGAGCCTGGCAGCAGCCCCGGAACCTGAAGGAGTAGATCCATATCCCACCACACACAAAGAACATTCAAGCTCCAATGCCCTTTCCCTGTCTCTCTATTGAAATGCCAACAGCAGCTGTCTTTCCCTCTCCACTGTCTGCAAACATTAGCCAGAGCTGGGAGCCCCCCCCCCATGGTCTTTGCTCTCTCCACACTTGGAAGGAAGACCTGCTTATCAAGCTAAATTGGGCTTAGATTGGGGTTTCCAGGGCAACAGCAGGAATTCAGACAGTTCAGACAATCCCTGCCTACATTGCCGAGGGAATTGATTGCAGGTGCCAGACTGTTTGGCTTGACGAACAGCAACGAATGAGGCTTGCAATGACCACCTGTTCATTTAGAATGGGGCCTCACAAACAGCTAGTTCTCGAACAGCAGATTGGGCTGTTTGTGGCTTTTTTTTTGTTCATATTGCTGTTCGTGCCCATCTCTATTCAAGAGTCATAGCTCCTTTTTTTTTTTTACAGAACGGTTTCTTTATTTATGTAACAATAACAATGTAATTCCTTAAATCCATAATTATAACAGTAACAAGTAAAAATGGGTGGAGGTAGGATATAAGCTATTGTTCTCAATATATTCATAAAATGGGAGCCATTTCTCCCAGAATCCTGTGTCCTGAGGATAGTGATCCCTCTGAAAGAGCCTGTCATTGATTTTTTCCATAATTAAATAATTCCAGCTTTTCATCATCCAGAGATCTAATGTTGGTGCCAATTTATTTTTCCATTTGGTTGCAATTGCACTTTTAGCCGCAATTAAGAGTGTGTTAATAAGGTCTCTTCTAATCAAGGGGACTGAAGTATTTTCCCATAGATTTAGAAAGAGAATTTCTGGTAGCATAGGAACGTCATATTCGGTGATATCTTTAATAGAGGTTAGAACCTCTTTCCAGAATTTTTCTTTTTTCTTTTTCTTTTTTTTTAAGATTTTTATTGGGTGAGTAAAATTTAATAATACAAAATTTTTTATTAATACCCTCATTTCCATATTCCCCCACCCTTTCCCCTCCCCCCTTTATCTCAGACTTCCAACAGTTTTCCAACCCGCTGTCTAAATCTACTGCTTATATCTCTTTTTCTTTTCTTATTCATTCTAATATACTACTAAAATAGATATTATTTGTTAAACTATAAAACCCTAATATCAAATTAACAATTACAACATGTTTCTAACTTATCTCTTCTCCTCTTGTAAAGATCGCCCTCTCCTCTCCTCTGCTAAATTAATAGTTATCTAGCACCCACATTTCTCCCTTTACGTCCCACTTCTTTTCCAAATACTGTTTTAGTTTCCCCCAATCATTAAAGAATTCTTCTGGATTCTGTTCTCTCAGCTTTCTTGTCATTTTGCCCATTTCTGCCATGTACAGCAATTTTTGTATCCAATTTTCAATAGATGGTACTTCTTTTGTCTTCCACTTCTGAGCATATAAAATTCTCACCGCTCTTTCCAGAATTTTTCGATCAGTGGACCTTTCCACCAGCAATGTGCGCATCTGCCTTCAACTTTACAGCCTTTCCAACACAATGCTGACATGAATGAGGATATTAATGATATTTTCTTTGGCATTAAGTACCACCTATTTAAGATTTTGTAGGTCTGAAGCTTAGTAACTATTGCTCTAGAATTATATGTGCTTGAAAACCATATTCTTTTCCAGTCATCTAATGAAATTTCTTTATTGCAATCTACTTGCCATTCTGCCTGATAGCTAAAGTCTTCAGCTTTGTTACTTGATAAAAGGATTTTGTATATCTTAGCTATCATACCCTTCCTAGTAAATTTGGTAGTATCCATCAGATTTTCAAATTCTCTTTTGGGTAGTTTCATTAACTTTTTTGCATTTAGTTGTTGGATTATTGTTTGAATTTGTAGATACATAAACCAAGGTATCGATTTTTGTACTTTCTGTTCTATGTCTGCCTTCTCAAGTAGCCCTTTGTCTGACACTAAATCTTTTATTCTGATGTGTTCAGAGTTTCCCCAATTTTTATTGAATTGTCGTTTAAATTCAGGAGATAGCCATTGCTGGGAGACAAAAGGGGAAAATCTAGATATAATTGGTACAAGTTTATTCTTATATTGATCCCATACAGTCAGTATTGCATCTAGGATCACACTGTTTTTTATTTAAGGAGGTCTAGTGCTGGGTTTAGTCCAGCTTAATTCCAGTATGCTGTATCTGGTTGTCATCGATTGCAGTATTACAATCCAATCTGAAGTGTCTGTCATTAGTTATAATTGGAGAAAATTCAAAAGTCTTGTTGCTGTGTGATAGAATGCTATATCACAGTAATTGAACCTGCCCTGAGATCTCTTTAATTTTAAAATTTTAAACGCAATTCTGGGTTTTTTGTTGTGCCACAGAAAAGCATTTAACATGTTTTGCCATTGTTTGAGTAAGTTCTTAGGGATTGTGATAGGGATGGCTCTGAAAATAAATATCAATTTAGGTAGAATAAATGACTTAATCAAATGGAATTGGTCAAACCATATGAGATTAAGCTTATTCCAATTGTTTATAGAGTTCTTGATTTGTGACATTAATTTCAAATGATTTGTTTGTAGTATGTTTTTATTATCCATTGGGATTGTAATCCCTAAATAGGGTAAGTCTTTATCTGACTACTGAAAGTGAAAATAATGTTTGATTTCTTCTAGTTTTTGCTTTGTGACATTAAGAGGCAAAATCCGAGATTTTGAAGGATTGACCTGTAGACCTGAGATCGAACCAAATTCTGTTAAAACTTTTTGCAAGTGATGTAATGAATTATGAGGGTCCATGATGTACAGAATCATATCGTCCGCAAAAAGACTAACTTTGTAATCTTCTGCCCTAATTTTAATACCTGCGATATTGTCATTTTCTCTGATCATTATTGCTAAGGGTTCAATTGCAAGTGCAAATAAAGTTGGAGACAAGGAGCATCCTTGCCTAGTACCCCTTGAAATTTTCATACTCTCTGAAGTTAAACCATTAATTTTCAGGTTTGCTGAAGGGTTTGTGTAAATTGATCTTATTATTCGTAGAAAGTTGTTCCCAAATCCCATAAATTGCAGTGTTTTGTATAAGTAAGAGACTTCCAATGAATTGAAAGCCTTTTCGATATCTAAAGAAAGTAAAAAGGCTTCTTTTTTCTGTTGCTTAAAATATATTAAATTTAGGGTTTTATAGACATTATCTGTTATATCTCTCATTGGAATAAACCCTGTTTGATTTGGGTGTTTGTAATCACTTATAAAAGAGTTGGTTCTACGTGCTAGGATTGCTGTAAAAAAATTGTAATCCTGGTTGAGGAGAGATATTGGACAGTATGAGGAAGTTTTAGTTGTGTCCTTTCCTTGCTTAAGAATGACAATAATTGAAGCCATATTCCATGTTGGGGGCATTGAACCTGCTTCTAACAATGTGTTGCATGCATCCTGAAGTGGTTGTGAAAGAATGTGTACGAAGTTTTTATAAAATTTAGATGGATATCTGTCTGGTCCCAGTGATTTGTTGTTTTTCAAGTTCCTAATGGTTAATTGAATTTCTTGTTGGGTGATGGGGCTGTCTAATAAGTTGCGATGTTCATCTGTTAGTTTTTTAATCTTACCCAATGAAGAGAGTAATTTAGTCATTTTATCATGGCTAGGGGTTCTTGTTGTATATAATTTACTGTAATAGTCCACAAACGTTTTTATTATTTCTTTCGCTTTTGTAAAGCATTTCCCTTTGCCTCCATATATTTGTTTGATAGTATTAGCTGATTTCTTCTCTTTAACCTTATGTGAGAGCAACTTCAATGATTTAGAAGTATTGAACAAGTATTTTTGTTTTACAAACAAAAGATGTTTCTGGATTTTATTCACTTCCAAAGATTCCAATAACAACGGTGTAACAAATCCTGATACACTTTTTTGTTTCCCGGTTTTTTGTGTTGTTCCTCTAGGAGATGTATTTTATTTTCCAGTTCCTGTTTTTGTAGTCTCTTTTGTCTGTTTAGTCTGGAAGAAATTGCCATAATGTGGCCTCTTACTACCACTTTTATTGTATCCCACAGTATATTTGGTGTGATTTCCTGAGATTTATTATCTTTGATTGCAGTCTCTAACATTTTCTCAATTTCTTTAACTGAGCTGTCATTACTGAGTAGTGTTTTATTGAATGTCCAATGCATTTCTTGGTTAGATTCAGAGTCTCCTGAAATTATACAGTTGACCAAAGTGTGGTCCGATAATGTGATGTTACCTATTTCTGATTGATTGATTTTATTGCTCAATGAGTCCAATACCAAAATAAGATCTATCCTTGTATAGATATGGTGTCTAGTTGAAAAGTAAATATAGCCTTTTTCCTTGCCGTGCAAGAATCTCCATGCATCTAAGAGATTATTATTTTCCAGAATTTTTGCTAGTCTGGTTTTCTGTGAGTTCTTATTACGTGATACCTTGTTAAAGTGTGACCTGTCAAGTTTATGATCAATTATATGATTCAGGTCCCCTCCTATAATTGTAATTCCTTCTTGAAAGTTTGATAATTTATCCAGAGTTTCTTCTATAAAGTTTAGTTGTTTTTCATTGGGTGCATAGAGTGATGCTATAGTTATCATTTGATCATCTACCAACCCTTTTACAAAGATAAATCTGCCTTTGGGATCTTTAACAATATTTTTTAGTTGGAAAGAAAAGTTATTGGAAATTAAAATTGCTACCCCTCTAGATTTAGAGTTTCCCATGGCATGGTATTGGGTTCGTATCCATTTTGCTTTTAGCTCTTTGGATCTATTGGGATGGAAATGGGTTTCTTGTAGCAAAACGATATGTGAATTCGTCTGAGCAAGTTGGTTAAAATTCATTTTCTTTTTATTGGATTTCCCAGTCCTCTTAAGTTGTGGGAGGTAATTTTAATTTTTGAGTTCACTGTATCGACCTGTAGAATGGTCGATTTTTAGGTTCCAATCTTCAAGTTGTTACCACTTATCACCCAAGGTTTGTTAATACTATTCTCAACACCTATGCCAATAAACAGCTGAACTACCTGAGATAAAACTTATCCTTCTTTTAAATTTTTTTAAACTAACGTCTTTAGTATAAGTAATTTGAAAAACAGAAGCTGCTAAATTCTATCATTTTGTTAAAGATTTAATAATAAAATTGTACCATTAATTTCGGCTTGTATAATTGTTTTTCTATTGCTGTCTGTAAAGACTGTTCGCCTTTTTTATTTTTTATTTTAATTTTCTTTTTCTCTTTTTCCTTTTTTTGTATATATTTTTCCTCCAAACTTTTGAGATCAAAGTAAAAGTTAAAGACGCTTCACACAACATTTAAGTGCAAAGATACTAATTTAGTTCTATAATGATATAAAATATTTAATTATTAAACTCATATCAGTTCTTCACAAACACATTAACAATTCAATGATAGAAACAACTTGGAACGAACTATTTTTTTCTTTTTCAGTTAGTAAGTTCAAAATAAGAATTAGTGTTTACGTCACACAACCTTCAATCACAAAAAGACTTGCTACATAAATTCAGTAACAATGTAAAGATATTTAAATACTAAGGTCCTATATCCTTTCTTCTCAAGCAGTTAACTAAACAGTCAAAAAACAACTTAAATAAGTTTTTTTCCCTTTCCCCAACAAATACAAATTTAAAGATGAGTGTTTATGTTGGATTCACACAAATATATACCCTAAGTAGTAAGGTTTCTAAAAATTTCAAAAGATTTTTAAAGATTACAAAAAAATTCTAAAGGTTTTTAAAGGTTACCCAAGGATTTCAGAAATGTATTATTTTCAGGAAATAATAGTAAGAACACAGAAATGAATTGTTGTGATTGAACTTGTTGCTTCCATTAACTAATTTCCCAAATAAGCTGAACTCTCAATATTAAGCTCTAATAGTAACTTCACAGAAATATGTTAACAGGTCAACAATTAAAACAGCTGAAAGTAATTTTTTCCCTCTCTTTTTTCAACTTTTTTCTTTCCCTCCCTTTTCCCTCCCACCAAATCCCAAACTTAAAATGGGTTCTGTATTAAATTCACACAGTTAGGTGCTTTGAGATGAAACAAGCTCTAAAGAATACAATAACAGAATCACTATAGCAAACTAATTAAACTTGTTATTTCCAATTAACAATCTCCAATTAGATTGTTCTCTTAGCTTGAAATGATGTTATTAATACTATTTCAATAATAATCCTTTCCCCCCTCCACATACCCCTTCTTTCTCTTTAATGTGCTGTATAACCTATCACAGACCCTTTAAACCACCCAACCCTACCCCCTGTCTGCCCTTTCCAACCCCTAATTCCCCTCCCCTGTTTCAAAACTTTAATTATGCCAAACAATGATCTATACACAGGTCACTTGAAGTAGTGTGGAAAACACCCACTAGTTACTGGTAATACCAGTACAGATGAGCTGTTATTAAACACTAAATAAACCTGAATTGAAAAAATAAAAATACAAGGAGCTGTGTCAAAGAGCTCACAGTCCCCCCTTCCCTCAAACCCTCTGCTATTAAACTAAGCATGCATATTTGAACAATAACGTTACCCTTCTGTTCAACAGACATTAGCATTATACAATTACATGGGTCTAATCGGTATTTTGCTTCCCTTTTGAAACGATGGAGAGTAAGGCAGTTTCCTTTTTTGATTTGCTGTGTTGATTTCCATCGGCGTTTCTACATTCAGGTTCAATAAAAGATTTTCTCCCGATTCTTGATCTGATGCTATATGATGTATGCCTTGATGGATGACCAGTATTTTGGTTTGATTAATCCATTTGTATGGAATATTTGCATTTCTCAGCGATTCTGTTATCGGTTTTAGTTCTTTTCTTATAAGAAGAACCTCGTTAGGGAGATCAGTGAAGATTTGTACTGGAGAACCTTTGAATGTCAGACATCCTTTTTTCCTCACTTCCTCTAGTATTCTTTTCCGTGCTCTGAAATCTGGAACCTCTATTATTATATCTCTTGGCATTTTCTTGCTGTTATATTTCCTGACTGAGCCAATGCGATATGCCCTTGAAATATATGGGGCTATACCGTCTTCTAGATTAATCTGTTCTGCAAGCCAAGCTGCTATAAAGTTGTGAAGATCCTCATTGTGAGTGTGCCCTTCGTCTATCCCACGAAGCTTCAAGTTGTTCTTGCGAGCTCCAGTTTCATGGCTCAGTATTTTTTCTTGTTGAGTTTCAATAATCTTTTTCAAATTGTTTACAGTTTCTTGCGTTTCTCTGCCAGCTTCCAGTGCGTACTCCACTTTTTGGTTCATTTTATTTATTTCCAGCTTAACTTCATTAAGCTGTTCCACTAAAGGTTTCATTAGCAGAGACATTTGTTGTAAAATATTTTGTTGCAATTTTGCTAAATGTGGATTCAGAGAGATGTCATCATATTATGTGGCATTTATTGCCTCACTTTCCTGAGTGTCGGCCATTTTGGAGCCTGTTGCCTCAGTGATGACCTTTGGCCTAGATTGTTTTGGTGTGCTGAAGAAGTCCTGTGTCGTGGCCTCTGAGTCCTCGGAGGACGAAGACCTTGGGGAGGACGACAGGAGTGGGAATACTCCAAGCTCCTCCAGCGTCAGCTGCTTGGAAAACCAGCAGGGACTGGAGCAGCAGGAATCCCTGCCAGAGCAGGTTGAGGAATCCAGGGCAGACTCAGGGACAGAAGCTGCCCCTTTACCTGCACCAGCTCCTGAGGCTAGGGCAACATCCCCACCTAGCTCCCCCGAACCTGATAGGCAGCGCAGAGGGAGGCAGCGGCTTGCTGCACAGGAAAGGAGGTGAAGTGCAAGGCTTCAGGCACTCAAGCAGCGTCGGAACGACCTTGAGTTGTAACAGAGTGCAGCCCCGTCCTGCAGGTGAGAACTCTTAAGCCAGGACGCCCTCTCCTTCGGTGCAGAAGCACCTGCGCACAGACCTGCCTGGTTCCACTGCGACTCCATTCTGCTCTGACTGCTTTTCGGCTCTGACCCCTGCATTTCGGCTCCTTGGTTATGCTCCTGGCTCACTCCCTTATCGGCTTGTTTGAACTCGGACTGCTGGAGAGGCTCGTGGCTGTCTCCCTGCCTGCATTCCAGCACATCCTGTAGGTTTTTTGAAGACTTCATATAATGTTTTTTCTTGTCTGGTTCTTGTTTCTCCATCATATGCTGTTCGGGTTTACCGTTACTTGCTTGTAAAAAGGGGAGTTGGGGTCTGAGGGAACAGAGCTCTATTAACACGCAGCCATTCCCTAGGGCTCTGAAGCCATGCCCCCGAAGCTCCCTTCTTCAGATAGATTAGTTTAGCAGTTTACTACAAGTAAGTTGTTGAACACATGAAGTTGTTTTATACTGAATCAGACCATTGTTTTTCAAGTTCAGTATTGTGTACTCTGACTGGCACCTGCGCCTTTTGTATCTCCTTTTTTAACTGGAACTGAACCTGGGATCTCCTGCATGCCAAGCAGATGCTCTGTCACTGAGCCATGGCCTCACCCCTCAGCATTCTATCAAAATATATCTAATGCTCAACGGGGCATGGCAATATATCTAACATAACAATATATATAACAACATAAAGATATATCTAATTCTCAACATCAATGTATGTAATCCTCAATGTGGCCTCTTCAGTGAAGCCTGGGGCCATGGACAGAAAAGACTGTTCTTTCTACACACCTGAGAAAGGCCCCAGGTTTATAGAAAAATCTGAAATCTTTAAAAAAAAACACCCATGGGAGCACATTAAAATACCCCACAATGATAGAAACAGCCCCTACAGCTTTAAGAAATGAATGCCCTCAGTGGACATTGCTAGGCAACCACAAGAGTATTGCCAGCCTTCAGACCTTTGTTTCTGTTAGTAAAAGGCAGGTGGAGGGGGCAGGCCCATTCTAGAGCTGTTGTGGTCTTTGAGAGAAGACTCATTGGGGCTGGGGCTGGCAACAACTACCAGGTGACCTGCTACTACATGATCTGACTCCCTCAGGCCCAACTGCTTGCTACAGTTCAGCAGCAGCCACCATCCATGAAAACCAGTGTAGTGCAGTGATTAGTTTCAGACTAGGATCTGGAAGACCCAAGTTTGAATCACCATTCAGGTACAGAAGATCACTTCCAGTTACACATTCTCAGCCTAACTTACCTTACAGGGTTGTTGTGAGGATAAAATAGAGGAGAATGATGTAAGCTGCTTCAGGTCCTTGTTGGGGAGAAAGGCGGAAATAGAGTATGGGGGGATGCCTCCATATGTCTTTGCGGGTTCCCTGCTTTTATTTATATATTTACTGCAAAATCCCAGTGAATTTGAAGCATGTTCTGAAGTACACACTTAATTCATGTTGAATACTGGATCCCATCATTGCCCAATGTGATCTAAGTGCACACCGTAAAACATATTCAACATCCTTCTGCAGCAGCACATTTCAGAGATGAGTAGTTGCAGTGAGCAAGATGTCTTTTCAGGATGTTTCTCTGCCATTACTAATCTTCTCACTGATTAATGTCTGAAAAGCAACCAATGAACCATAGGGTTCCCATAGGGTTCTCTTGGACACCATTTGAAAAACACTTTTTAAGGCAACCCCTATAGATCTACATTTGATTATCACTCCCATATACAGGTAAAATACAATTGAAATTTTGACTGCTTCATGTAGCATAGTATCTTGCATTCCAAAATCTCAACACTGTTATAATTTCTAACAACTTGAGAATCTAGATCTACAATGAACTTCTTGGTTTCCTCCCATGACAATGTTAGCTTACAAGCTTCACTAGAATATCAAGGATGGGTGGGCTTAAAATGAGAGCACATACAATTTTGCATCTCTAAACATTCAAGGCTCAATTCTGATTTGCCTTGCAAGGCAGGGAACATGAGTAGAGATGGGCACAATCGGCATTACGATTTGAAAAAAACCCCGATAATGGCGTTTGCGCCATCGGGACCCGGCTGATCATTGCCGTCCACGGCAACAGATCCAGAGGTCGGGGGTGTGCTTGTTCGGAGCTTGATCAGATCGATCGGTTTCTGTTCGGGCTTGATCGGATCGATCGGTTTCTGTTCACTCTGGCGCCAGCAATCTATTGCCGTGGCAACGGAGCCAGGGGAATGCCTGAGCTGTGTTTGCCCTCCTTCTGTCACCCTGGAAACGCGAATGGAAGCCTAGCTTTCCTTGATCAGCAGGGCTTCCTTCCAACCACGGAGCAGCCAGCAACGCATCACCATTTGGGAGAAGACACCCAGGGGAGGAAGGGGGAAGGGGGTGTTCTGTAGCCATGGGCACTCCAATCTCATCCCTGCAAACCCTGAGAGGCAGCTCTGATGGCCAAACAGAGCCCTCCTGCAATGCAAATTGGGACCCAGGCTTATAAATAGCCACATGCTCCGAGGCTGGGTTTCACTTTCTGCTAGCGGTGGAGTGGGACAGAGCTCTTGCTTGCCGCTTTTGGAGAGAGAGAGAGAGAGAGAGAGAGTACAATTGTGCTGGGCTTTAGTGGATAGGGATCTATCTCCTCTGGTTCCAGGGCTGCTGCCCAGCGCTGCCGCCACCACCCACTTCTGTTCCTGTATCGCTGCTGGGAACAGCGGGGCGCCCCTCCGCTTTGGCCTCCCTGATTCCCGATTCCCGATTCCCAATTCCAGATCGGAAACAGGACTTGATTGGTGAGGATCGGTGACCTGGGTTCGTCGCCGGTGCGGATCCACGATCAGCTTGATCAGTATTTTTGGGCGGATCGTGCCCACCTCTAAACATGAGTCACCGGTAACTGTGGGTCCTGTTACATCAGGCCGGAGGTGGTGGAAGGAACAGAAGTATGTAAAAGGGAAAGAGATTAGGAGATAAACAGGGGTATGAAGAAGTGGTGTGGCTGAGCACATAAGGAAAGCAGGAACAAGGAAGAATGGAGGGGAAGCATCACCAGTCACAGGAAAAAAACAACAAAAAAGAGACAAGAATCTTAAAGAGGAACTCTCAAACAATTTATTATGACCCAATGCATTTCAATCCAAAGGGGTCTTCTCCAGGGGCAAGCAATTTACTATGATGCCAACTCTCTTTTAGCAAACAGCTCTTTCAAAATATGGCAATTTGACTCTTTTCTCCTAAGGAAGCAACAGCAACAGGAATTTATGGGCCAGGCAGGTATACCAATAAGTGATCTAGACTGAAGTTCATAAGTTCTAGTATGTTTATAAGGTGATAAAATACTGTGAAACTGAAGTAGTACTACTTAGTTAAAATTACATGTTGTTAACGTACAACCATAAAAACACAAGATCATGAGTGAGATAGAAAGTGATTTCCAAACAGCATCCTTGTTTTTATTCCTAATCTATTTCTTTTTTTTCTTTTTTTTAAAATAGTTTTTATTGAATTCAAATACAGAAGATATAGATTGTAGTTTGTCTTTTACAGAAAATTCTAGATTAAATACTGTACAATAGGGGTGTGCAAGCCAAAAATTTTCGGCTATAGCCGAAAGTAGAAAGCCGAAAGAAGATTCTCTATCGTTAAAGCCGAAAGCCGAAACAAGAATCTCTTTCGGCTTTCGGGATTCTTTCGGCATTATTTCGGCATTCTTTCGGCTTTTTTCTATGGGAAAATGCCTCCGTCTTCCAGGACGCCTGGAGGAGGCATTTTCCCACCGAATAAGCCCAAAATTGGTGGGGACCTTCCTCTAACCCTTCTCTAACAACCACCCAAGTTTCAGACAGATTGGACTTTGGGGGGCCATGTTATGGCCCCCCAAAGCAGGTCCCCCCATCCTCCCATAAGAAAGCGAAGGAGCAGCATATTGTTAGCATGCTGCTGCTCATCTTTCTTCATTATTTCCTATGGGGAAAAAATGAAGAGGCAGGCTTCCTTTGCCAGGGGTGGCATTTTGCATGCAAAATGCCCCCTTACCCTCAGGGGCCCTTCTCCCACCCCTCCTCCCACCCCCCACCAAGGCTCAGCCTGCTCCCACTTGGGGGGGCCATTTCATGGCCTCCCCAAGTAGGTGCTCTAATCTCTACCACTGACAGCTGGGGGAGGCTTGTGTTGCCAGGGGTGGCATTTTGCATGCAAAATGCCCCCCAACCCTCTGGGGCCCTTCTCCCACCCCTCCTCCCACCCCCCACCAAGGCTCAGACTGCTCCCACTTGGGGGGGCATTTCATGGCCTCCCCAAGTAGGTGCTCTGCTCTCATCTCTACCACTGACAGCTGGGGGAGGCTTGTCTTGCCAGGGGTGGCATTTTGCATGCAAAATGCCCCCCAGCCCTCTGGGGCCCTTCTCCCACCCTTCCTCCCACCCCCCACCAAGGCTCAGACTGCTCCCACTTGGGGGGGGCCATTTCATGGCCTCCCCAAGTAGGTCCTCTCAGCCCCTAAAGTCCACCCCTTACAGCCCCACACAAACCCAATTCCCCCCCAGCTGCCACACACAGACCCAAATCCCCACATGAGCCCCTCACAGACCCAAATCCACCCCCACCTGCCCCACACCCATAACCCCAGGAACAGGCTGGCAAAAGCCAGCCCTCTCCCTTTGTTCCCTATGCTGGGAACTTCTAAACTCTCTTTCCCTGGGCAATTCTGCACAGCCCAGGGGTGCCACAATGGTGGGCATCACTTAACATCAGAGAATCACAAAAGCACAATTCCTGTCAAAAACACTTTATTTCTTGAACAGCTTTAGGCTACACAGCAGGGGGGGAACACCAAAGGGCATGGAAGCAGTATCTTACACAAAAATAACACAACTCACTTCACATTAAAGAATCACCCCAAAAAATTGCTGTCAAAAGCACTTTATTTCTGTAACTGCTTTAGGTTACACAGTAGGAAGGCACCACAGAGCAGGAAAGCAGTGTACTACACAAAAATAACACAACTCACTTCACATCAGAGAATCACACAAACACAATTGCTGTCAAAAACGGTGAAGTGGGTTGTATTATTTTTTGTAGTACATTGCTATCATGCCCTGTTGTGCCCTCCTACTGTGTAACCTAAAGCTGTTCAAGAAATAAAGTGTTTTTGCCAGGAATTGTGTTTTTGTGATTCTCTGATGTTAAGTGAGTTGTGTTATTTTTGTGTAAGATAGTGCTGCCATGCCCTTGGGTGTTCCCCCCTGCTGTGTAACCTAAAGCTGTTCAAGAAATAAAGTGTTTTTACCAGGAATTGTGTTTTTGTGATTCTCTGATGTTAAGTGAGTTGTGTTATTTTTGTGTAAGATAGTGCTGCCATGCCCTTTGGTGTTCCCCCCTGCTGTGTAACCTAAAGCTGTTCAAGAAATAAAGTGTTTTTGACAGGAATTGTGCTTTGTGATTCTCTGATGTTAAGTGAGTTGTGTTATTTTTGTGTAAGATAGTGCTGCCATGCCCTTTGGTGTTCCCCCCTGCTGTGTAACCTAAAGCTGTTCAAGAAATAAAGTGTTTTTGACAGGAATTGTGCTTTGTGATTCTCTGATGTTAAGTGAGTTGTGTTATTTTTCTGTGTGGGGGACTGCTGGTGTAATGTGTCATAATGCTTTGCCTACTTGTACTTTGGAAGGGAGAAAAAAAAATTTAAAACTTTATTTTGTGTTGTTCTTGTTTTATTCTTTGTTGTGCAGTTGGTTCCCATCATAGGGAACAATGGGGCTGGCTGGCCAGCCATCTCTGTAGGTGGTGGGGGAATTTGAGGGAGGGTGTCTGTGGTTCAGGTGCTCTTTCACAGGGACCAGCTGGCACTCAGAAGTGTGCCCACCATTGTGGCACCCCTGGGCTGTGCAGAATTGCCCAGGGAAAGAGAGTTTAGAAGTTCCCAGCATAGGGAACAAAGGGAGAGGGCTGGCCTTTGCCAGCCTGTTCCTGGGGTTATGGGTGTGGGGCAGGTGGGGGTGGATTTGGGTCTGTGAGGGGCTAATGTGGGGATTTGGGTCTGTGTGTGGCAGCTGGGGGGGAATTGGGTTTGTGTGGGGCTGTAAGGGGTGGACTTTAGGGGCTGAGAGGACCTACTTGGGGAGGCCATGAAATGCCCCCCCCAAGTGGGAGCAGTCTGAGCCTTGGTGGGGGGTGGGAGGAAGGGTGGGAGAAGGGCCCCAGAGGGCTGGGGGGCATTTTGCATGCAAAATGCCACCCCTGGCAAGACAAGCCTTCCCCAGCTGTCAGTGGTAGAGAAAAGAGCACCTACTTGGGGAGGCCATGAAATGGCCCCCCCAAGTGGGAGCAGTCTGAGCCTGGGTGGGGGGTGGGGGGAAGGGTGGGAGAAGGGCCCCTGAGGGCTTGGGGGCATTTTGCATGCAAAATGCCACCCCTGGCAACACAAGCCTCCCCCAGCTGTCAGTGGTAGAGATTAGAGCACCTTCTTGGGGAGGCCATGAAATGGCCCCCCCAAGTGGGAGCAGGCTGAGCCTTGGTGGGGGGTGGGAGGAGGGGTGGGAGAAGGGCCCCTGAGGGTGAGGGGGCATTTTGCATGCAAAATGCTACCCCTGGCAAAGGAAGCCTGCTTCTTCATTTTTTCCCCATAGGAAATAATGAAGAAGATGAGCAGCAGCATGCTAACAATATGCTGCTCCTTCGCTTTCTTATGGGAGGATGGGGGGACCTGCTTTGGGGGGCCATAACATGGCCCCCCAAAGTCCAATCTGTCTGAAACTTGGGTGGTTGTTAGAGATGGGTTAGAGGAAGGTCCCCACCAATTTTGGGCTTATTCGGTGGGAAAATGCCTCCCCCAGACGTCCGGGAAGACGGAGGCATTTTCCCATTGAAAAGCCGAAAGAAAGCCGAAAGAATCCCGAAACGTTTCGGCTTTTTTCTTTCGGCTACCCGAAACGTTTCGGCATTCCCCGAAACGTTTCGGCATTCCCCGAAAGAAGCCGAAACACTTTTGTTTCGGCATTCTTTCGGCATTCTGAATGCCGAAACGCACATCCCTACTGTACAATAAAAAGTAATAAATTATAACAATTGCTTGTGTCAGAAGGCGAATGAATTCTATGATACACACCAACATGCATAAAAACACTTAACATTAGTAAAGAAACATAAAAGTAATTTACACATATGTATGTAAATAAAACTGTTTTAAGCCTGGATGGGGTCTATTAATTTCAAGATAATCAAGGAAGGGAAGCCACTAATCTATTTCTGATTCTTTTGTGAATTTCTTCTGTTCTATTACCTAACTCATCTTCCTTTATTTTACTTCCTTTCCCCAAATGCCTTCTCATTAAAATTCAGCATCCTCACTAGACTTGCACTTTGATTGACTGACAGGATTTTTTTCTCCTCTCTGTCCACACTTGGCAGGCATTTAATAGTAATTAAGGATTTCTAAAATCTGTTCAAAGGGTACTCAGATAATCAACAGGCAATGACTTTGATTGATAGTCACTGTCATGAACATGGGAAGATGAGACCTTTGAACAGATTTCCTTCAAGAAGGCTTTCTTGTGTAGAAAATATGCTCTCAACTGAACACAGAGACAAATTTTCCATATGCCAATGATGCCAAAAGGAGGACAGAGTAGGAAAGATTTGCTGCTGCCTTCAGAATTTCTTTATGATCCCATTTCGCCCTGGGGTGTCTCTTCTTTTCTGTGTTAGCCTTGGCTCCTTAGTGGTATGACATTTCAACTAGATATCCACAGCAATAAAACTAGCACAGAAGCAGCCTTGGCTGCTTAAGAATTAAGACAGAAACTGAATCCTGTGGGTTTTAAAATAATGAGAAGAGATGGCAAAACCAACAGCAGTAGTAAAAGGGCAAGAACAGTTAAAGAGTCTCCATGGGTCATCTTCAGAAAACATATTATTTCTGTATACGTTCTCTTGATTTAGTGCCTGCTACATAAGGGCTGTACTACCACAAAAGCTAATAAATCACTGCTCTGGATGACAGCTTTAGCACCTGTACTTTATCATACAGCAGGGAGCCTTGTAAATTACCCAGAGAAGCAACTGGTGGCCATACAGGATGTCTGGGAGAATCATTCAAGACCCATCCTGGCACACTGATTAACTTCATTCCATTTTCAGTAGCATATAAAGCAAGAATGACAGGGAGATTTACCCTCATCCCATGTTTAGAGCATAGGACCAATTTCTGGTTCACATTCACTGCCATCAATCCACTTCCCATGGCAGAGTAACTTGGGTGCATGCCCTTTCCATCATGCACAAGTTAACATGCAATGTTGCGCCACAAATACCACCACCAATTAATATTGCCTGTCCCCTCCTGCAGCAGATTCATATGATATAAAATCCTCCAGATGATGAAGCAATATAGATACAGCTATACTGAGTAAAATATAAGGGTGGAACCCTTGACAGGTGTCAGTTGCTGTTAACAGTTTCCACAAACTGGACAGTTGAAAAATGTGCTGCCATGCTCATGCAAATAGATGCTAGGAAGTGGCACCTGACCACATAGTTATTATTGCTTCATGCGTTGCTTACCAGCTTTCTGCATGGAGCTACTCTGTAGGACTTTCAAATGTTCTTTTCGTAATGCATCACCGTGTGGCATCCCTCTGCACTGCCACTACATACATGGCTTCACCTTTTACTTGTTTAAACCATGTCAGCTGCCCACAATCAGAAAAAGAGGAGACACCAGCTTTACTGAACTGGTTGGTAACATGCAGTCTTTGTACTCCCAAAAGTGTTCTAATCTGTGACCCAACATGAATAATATGGAATTTAATGGTGAGGTAAATATACCCTCCTTCACATAGTTATTTGGATTTGACAAAAGATGTAGATGGAATTGAACAACAAATATGTATTCACAGAAAATAAGGTGTAACAGCATAGGTTCTATGTGGAATAATCAGAATATACAACTGGCTCTCAATGGCACTCCCCAGAAGGTATATGTCTCCCTTTCTCACTGGTTAACACATTGAACTGAGCCTAAGAGCTAAACTACACAAGATGTCCAACATGTATTGGGTTCCCGCAAGTTTACCTCATGTAGTCAGGCCCCTGCCTCTGAGCTCCTGGAGGAAAAGTGAAGCACAGCAGATTTTTGCAAGAGTGTCTTTTGCAAAAATATGCTCTGCTTGGGTTTTCCTCCAGGAGCTCGGGCACAGGGAGCAGCAGTGTAAGCAGTCAGCCCGGCCTTCACCAGTTGTACAGCAGTTTTCATATAGCTGCATGTAATATTAAAAGTGTACAAGCCTCTGGAGTTTAAAATGGCTACTGTATAGCCACCAGAGAGCCCCTGCCATTGCTACATCCTGCCCAGGAGGACCAGGCATGCAAGGAATGCTGCCCTAGAATGTGGCGTGACCGTGGCTTGATTGGATTTACTATCTCGCCAGCCCCACCAGTGCCCAGAGCAACAAAGAACTCGCAGAGTCACCCCCACTTAGCACATTCCTTCCCTTCCTTCCATGATGAGATCTCCTGTCCATGATTGAGGAGCTAATCAAATGACATTCATAAGTATAGACAGTCATTCCTGGCACAATGTTTCCCCTCCCTAAAAACACTTAACCTAGCTCCGGTGTACTTCATCAGAAAAACTGTACTTTTTGTGCAGCGCTAGAACTAGTTTTGCATCTGCATTCACACACCCCGACAGCTATCAATCAAAGTACTCAGGCCTTTTGTCTAACCCAGAAACTGACCATTGGAGTCTTAGTCCTAACTGCTAGGAGGAGTCTCCTCCACCTCAGGGCACATTTTACCTTTAAAGGTTGAGCCCTGGCCTCATTCAAATTGTGCTAGCTTCCAGGATACTGCTCCCTTAGGGTCTCTTCCCTAAGCCTCTCTTCTTTCAAACACATTTCCAGATCCACAAGCGCTGTTCCCTTGAGGTTTGCTCTAAGCCTCTTGCCTTGCCGAGGACACTGGATGTTTGAAGCTTCTCTCTCTCTCTCTCTCTCTCTCTCCTCATCGCGGACTGGACCCCCTTCTCCAGGACAGGTAGATATATTTACTCCCTCTCACTATTCCCAATTTCTGGCTACATTTCCTAGGACTCTGTGTGTGTAATTATTTCCCCCAGTAATTGGTGTGTATGTGCATGAAGTTCTTGTGTTCAATTAAAGTTATTGTTTTATATTAAACACCAGACTTGCTGTTCTATTTTAGGAAGGGACTTGGTATACAAAGGTGACAGATCCCAGTTACCGCCTCTCATATAGCCATCTTCCTTGCTTGCTAATTCCCCCATAAATCATATTTATTGCAAGGAGACCACTTCAGGTAACAGCAGCAGGGTCAGAAGGACAGGAGAGAAAGAGTCAGTGGGGAGCCAAAAGAGAGCCAAGCCCGAAACTGACAGGTAGCTAGCAGCAGCAGAAGGAGCTACTGCGCCTGCTGCCACCAACACATCTACTAAACTTAACCATCCCTTCTCACAGAGAGGGGAAGGATACGAGCCCCCCTGAGCTCGATGGTTGAGACTGGCAGCTGCAGTGGTGTTGGCAGCCTCAGCAGGAACTTCTGGCACTCATAGCCACCTTTCAGTTTCAGGCTCGGCTCTCTTCAGGCTCCCCTCACTGACTCTCTCCCTCCCATCCTTCTGGCCCTGCTGCTGCTGATATTCTGACATGCCATCCTCTTGTCCCCAAGTTCCTCGAGGAAAACCCAACTGAAGCAGATATTTGCAAGAGACACGCTTGCAAAAATCTGCTCTGCTCCACTTTTCCTCTGGGAACTCGGGGGCAGAATCCAATTACACTTCCCAGGTAAACATGCAGGAACCCAACGTGTCAGGCGTCCCATGTAGTTTTAGTTAACCAAACACAAACACTGAGTTGAAATTTGATTCCTTTTTCTCTGGACAGGATTCCTCAATGTTTAAGGTTCAAATGTAACGTTTTAACCACAACTTATAGGCTCACACTCAGGTTTAAGGCTGCTCCTTTACCTCACAGAGATCCTGGTCATAGTGTTGGAAATGGCAATGTCTGGTGTACAAGAAGGAAGGAAGAAGGGAAGAAGAGCCTTCCACACAGGGGGCAGTAAGGATCACTTAGTTAGGACAGTGAGGGCAGCATCTCTCTTGTTTCCAGGGGGTCATTTCCTTGTCTTGTCTCCTATTGGGCTAAACAGGACAATATCCTGCTTCTTCTCTCTCCTTGCTCTCTCATCTCTAAGATGTAGTCAGATACTGAGGACCTAATTCTATCTCTCTCCTTTACTCTCAAATATGTAGTTCCTAAATAAAATTTTTAACCTCTTTAATCAGCACAGCGTGACTCCACTGCACTATTTACCTACTCTGCCTAACAGGGTTATGGGGTCCAGGCACACACTTGCTGCAATTAAAGAGGCAATTAGCCGCCAGAGAGCTCATATAGCCGCAGACAAGTGGAGCATGGTGGAGAACAAAGGAAAGATGGTAGACACCTGTGGAGCACAGCAGGAGTTCTACATTGAAAGACTGAACAATGAAAACTGCCAGATCTGGGCTGAAAGGATCAAGGCACAACTTGTGGAACTGGAACTAGGACTCAGTGGAAAATCCCAAGCTGACAGACAATGCACAGAAGGAAGCAGCCTGGGTGAAGTTGGATCTATTCTTATTAATGCTTTAAGTGGCAAACAGCTGTTAAGAGTCATTAACATGCAAACAGCTGGTGAGATGTGGGGGGAATTGGCTAAAATGCATGTGAAGGGATCGCTCAAAACAAAAATGCTCTTAATGAAGCAACTTTTCAGAATAAAAATGCGACCCAGTCCGGATCTGAGAGAGCATATTCATGCTGTCATGGAGTTAACACAGAAACTGAGAGATCTAGGCAAGGAGCTGGCTGAGGAGGACCTAGCTGTACTGTTGTTAACTAGCTATACAAATGTAGTACATGCGACTGAGATGCAGGAGAATATAAGCTTGGCTCATGTGCTCTCTAAATTGGAAGAGCAAAGAATAAATAAGCAATTTCATAAAAATGAATTTAATGAACATGCCCTAAAAGTTAGCTCAAGAAATGACTTTTCCTGTAACTTCAGTGGGAAGAAGTGGCACATTAAGTGAAATCGCAGACTTTGAATCACAAAGGGCCAGCAGCACAGAGCCATGAGGTAGGGAGACAAAGGAATTTAAAAATGCAGACAGAGCCAAGAGCTCACTTAATGCAAATAGCGAGCTAATGACAGCAGATCAAACAAGAGTTGTTTAAAAGTTGCCTCAAGAGATGGGAGTGAACTGGAATGGCTCGTGGATTCGGCCGCATCCTGCCATCTATGCAAAGATAAAGAATTGTTTGATGAATTGAATCCACATCATGAAATGCTTTCAGTTGTTAATGGAGAAGCGCTTACAGCACAAGCTAAAGGAAATGTAACTGTATACTGTGCGCTACCCAGTGGCCAAGTCAAAGAAGTGCAGACTGCCTTTATGTTCCCAATCTGAAAAACAACCTCCTATCTGTCCCAGCCATGGCACAGAAGGGGATAGAGACTGTGTTCAAAGGAGAGAAATGTTTTTTAGAGACGAAACTGAATTGATTGCTCAGGCTACATTAAAGGATGGCTTGTATGTATTTGATTGCTTTGAAAGAGAAGTGAATCTAGTTAAAGGATGCTACCATAAGAACTGTTCTAGAGTTCTGCATAGATGCTTTGGGCATGCAAATGTGGATTACATTGAAAAGCAGAATCTGACTAATGATTTGCAAATGAGAAAATGCACTGATACAGAGAGATGTTTGCCCCCCCCCCCCCCAAGTTGGAAGAATGAGTCAGACACAAAGCATTGGAACTAAGGGCTGCTTTATTAAATACAACATCAACTCTAAACTGCAGCAAAGGCAAACTGGCAGTACAGGTCAAGCCACAGGGTCACTCCAGGACCTCCGCCTTGACCTGTCTGGGCAAGCCCCACTGCCCTGGGCATGAGCCATTTTTGGAGTGGCCTGGACCCAGCCAGCCAGGCAAAGGGTTCCCCCCATCAAGCTCCTAAAGCTTCAGCCATACAGCATGAGGGAAGGACTTGCACCTGGGGTTCCCTGGATGCAGTCTGCACAGGTGGTAGTAGCCATGAAGCATACCATCCCCTCTGACAGACTACATTTCCCCACCGAGGGGGACTTGCCAAAGGGGTGCTCACCAGCCCACTCCCTATTCCCCAACTTTCTCCTGCCAATGCAAAAGGCCAAGCCTCTGCTTAGGCCTTTGTGCCCCACAGGTGGCCCAGTGACAGCCTGAGCCCTTGCTGCAGGACATCTAAAATGATGTTGTTGCCAGCAATCGACACTTGAACCCCATCGCCTCTGTAGAAAGTGGCAAATTCGGCCCTGATCCTGGGTGAAAAAGGAAACACCCAGCCCTGATCCAGGGTGAAGCAGGTTACGCCCTCTAGACCCTCACCCAACCCATCTGTAAGACTCTATCAGCCGTCTAACCCGAGCCAACCCTGGGGTCCAGCGTCTCCCTCCATACAGGCTGAAGGAGCATTGCAGACCAGAAAATGTGTATACCAGGCCACAGGTGTCAATCAAGTTAAAGTCAGCAATCACCTGTAAAGACAGGGCCCTGCCTTTAATTAATCCTATGTCATTACCACTAGTGGATGACCACCTGTACTGGGAAGAACCCATCCTTCCCCAAACAGGAGAGGCAATCCAGACCCTGTTTCCTCCTAAGAGGCTGTCCAAGTCAGTCTGGGTCCTAGGATGCAACAATGGGTTCCTGACCCCCAACTAATGCACGCTGCATGGCCCTAAGAGGAGACACAAGGGATGACCAGCCTTCCCCTACATGCCATTTTCAGGTAAGGGCTGTTTCCTCCAAACCACGTGTGGGGGAAAACCATTCCTCCCCCAAGTAACGTACAAGGGAGAAAAGCTGCAAAAGAAGGAATTGACTCCCTGATCCAGAACAAGATATGGATTCTCACAAAACTACCACTTGGAAAGAGGATGGTAGGATGCAAATGGATCTTCAAAACCAAACTTGATGCAGATGGAGAAGTACAAAAGTACAAAGCAAGACTAGTTGCAAAGGGATACTCTCAAAAGTATGGAGAAGACTATTATGAAACCTTTGCACCTGTAGTGAAACACACTTCAGTAAGAACACTACTGAGCATAGCACCCGCAAGGAAGATGCATGTGGAGCATCTGGATGTGAAGACTGCTTTTCTACATGGAGAGCTGAAAGAAGATGTGTACAGGACACAGCCTCTAGGATTTGAACAGTCCAAAGACAGAGGACTTGTATGCAAACTGCAGAAGAGCATTTATGGACAGAAACAGGCTGCAAGGGCCTGGAACCAGAAACTGAACCAAATGCTTGTCAAGCAAAGATTGGAGCAAGCCGGGGCAGAACGCTGCCTGTACTCAAGAAAGAAAGACAACAAATGGACTTATATTCTGATTTATGTTGATGATCTTCTTCATTGTTAAGAAGATCAACAAGATTGTGATGAAATAATTCAGTACCTGAACCAAGAAGTTGAGGTGAAGCATCTTGGAAATGTCAGCTTTTACCTCAGCATCCAGATAGAGCGAGAGGAAGATGGAAGCTATCTTCTCAATCAAAAGCAAAAGATCATGGACTTCCTAGACTACATGAACATGAAAGAAGGAAGACCAACATACACTCCAATGGAAACAGATTTCCCGAAACAAGATGGAAATACTGAACCTCTGAGAAACATCAAAATGTACAGAGAAGCAACTGGAAAACTGCTCTACATAAGTACAGTGACCAGACCTGACATAGCAGCAGCAGTTAGAATACTATGCAGGAAAAGTGCATCACCAAGTGTGAATGACTGGAATGCAGTCAAAAGACTAGCAAGATACCTAAGAGGCACTGCACAACTGAAGCTCAAGTTAACAGTAGGGCTCATTTGGAGCCGGAACGCACAGGAACGGCATTCCGGTAGATTTGAAAAGAGGTCATGTGGGTTTTTGCCCCGCCCACGTGATTCCTTTTCCTCCGAGTGCAAGCCAAGTGGTGCTGGGCTCCAAAGGAACGTAAGCTGCTTGGGTTCATTCTGCTCTGCTGTTTTACTTTCATGTGTGACTCGTGGGAGGAGGGGGAGAGAAAAAAGGAGTGAATGGGTGCAAGCCGAGTGGTGCTGGGCTCCAAAGGAACATAAGCTGCTTCTGCTCTGCTGCTTTACTTTCATTTGTGACTCATGAGCGGGGGGGAGACAGAAAATGAGTGAATGAGTGCAAGCCGAGTGGTGCTGGGCTCCAAAGGAACGTAAGCTGCTTGGATTCTGCTCTGCTGCTTTACTTTCATTTGTGACTCGTGAGAGAGGGGGGTGGAAAGAGAGAGAAAATGAGTGAATGAGTGCAAGCCGAGTGGTGCTGGGCTCCAAAGGAACGTAAGCAGCTTGGATTCATTCTGCTCTGCTGCTTTACTTGTGAGAGAGAGAGAGTGAGTGCGTGGGTGCAGGCAGTGCTGGCTCTCCAGAGGAGGGTAGACTTCTTTGAGTTCATTCTGCTTTAAGGAAATACCTGGAGATTTTTGTGGAAAGGAGCCTGAGGGGTGGGTGTTGCCTTCTGACACACTTCTGGTGATGTCAGGGGGTGTGGCATATGCTAATGAGATATGCTAATGAATTATGCTGATGAGTTCCTTCAGTTCTTTTTCTAGGAAATGACCCCTGGTTACCAGCAAGCGACAATCCCAGACTAGTGGGATTCATGTAGGCTGACTGGGCAGAAGACACTACAGACAGAAAGTCTACCAATGGAGAAGGCGCCTTCTATGGTGGAGGAGCAATCAGTTGGACAAGCAGAAAACAAGAACTTGTAGCAGCATCAACTACAGAAGCTGAATACATGTCAGCAGCGGAAGCATGCCAAGAACTCAAGTGGATTCTACAACTGTTAGAAGACTTTGGGATAGACGAACCCAAACCAATACAACTTTTTGAAGCTAATCAATCTTGCATAAAACTTGCAAAGACAGAAAGAATTGGATCAAGAACCAAGCATATTGACATAAATAGTCACATTGTGAGAAATATGCAAGAAGAAGGGCTTGTTGAGCTACAGTACTGTCCTACAGAAGAAATTATTGCAGACGTTCTCACCTAGCCACTTACCAAAGAGAACTTTCAAAGTCTATGTGAAAGGCTAATTTTGTGGACTTTGTTCACTAGACATTGAGAAGGGGTGTATTGTCGAAGGCTTTCATGGCCGGAGAACGATGGTTGTTGTGGGTTTTCCGGGCTGTATTGCCGTGGTCTTGGCATTGTAGTTCCTGACGTTTCGCCAGCAGCTGTGGCTGGCATCTTCAGAGGTGTAGCACCAAAAGACAGAGATCTCTCAGTGTCACAGTGTGGAGAAGATGTAGGTCATTTGTATCTACTCAGGAGGGGTGGGGTTGAGCTGAGTCATCCTGTAAGAGTTTCCCAGGGTGTGGAATGCTAATGGCGGGAGGCTTCACTGTATCCTGAGGAGGTTCTTTTGCATATGGATTGGTACTTGATGTGCTAATCTTCTCTGCAGGGCTATTGTCGGGGATAGAATGTTTTGTTAGCCTGGTGTTTTTCAGAACTGGAAACCATGCTCTGTTCATTCTTAAGGTTTCTTCCTTCCTGTTGAAGTTTTGCTTATGCTTGTGAATTTCAATGGCTTCCCTGTGCAGTCTGACAAAGTAGTTGGAAGTGTTGTCCAGTATTTTGGACTCCCCAAAATACATAAGGATTCGGTCCCACTCCGACCCATTGTGAGTGCCATTGGTTCACCGACATATGAATTAGCTAGACATCTGGCCGATCTCCTGCAGGACCACATCGGGAAAACCTCGTCTTACATCAAAGATTCAGCAGATTTCATCAACAAAATCAGTTCTCTGAAACTCAATCCACAAGACATACTTGTCAGTTTTGATGTTGTATCCCTGTTTACCAAGATTCCAGTAAAAGACACTATTGCACTTATTAATCAGATTTTCCCAGAGGATGTAACAGCCTTATTCCACCATTGTCTGACAACCAGTTACTTCCAATGGGACAACGAATTCTATGAACAGATGGATGGGGTGGCCATGGGGAGCCCACTCAGCCCAGTTATAGCAAACTTCTACATGGAACATTTTGAAAAAACAGCTCTAGAATCAGCACCCCACAAACCTAGTGTATGGTTCCGGTTTGTGGATGATACATTTATCATTTGGAGCCATGGGGAGGAAGAATTGATGGGGTTTTTGAATCATCTCAACAACATCCACCTGAACATACAATTCACAATGGAGAAAGAAATCGAGGGAAAACTCCCATTCCTGGATACCTTGGTCATCCGCAAAGCAAACTTTCAGTTAGGTCACAAGGTCTACAGGAAACCAACTCACACTGATCAGTACTTACACAAAAATTCCAATCACCACCCTTGACAGAAAAGAGGCATAATGAAAACATTAGTGGATCGTGCAAGACGGATATGTGAGCCGCACTTTCTCAATGAGGAAATTAATCATCTAAACCACGCACTTCAGGCAAATGGCTACTCCAGAAATGAAATCCGAAGAACAATCAAACCCAGGATGAATCAAACAACCAAGGAAAAACAGTCTCCTACAGGAAAAGTGTTTTTGCCATATATCAAAGGAATTACTGATCAGATGGGAAAGCTTATGAAAAAGCATAACCTTCAAGCAGTATTCAGACGCACCCGAAAAATACAACAGATGCTACGATCAGCAAAAGACAGTAGAGACCCCCTCACCTCTGTGGGAGTATACCGTATACCCTGCAGCTGTGGACAAGTTTACATCGGGACCACAAAGCGTAGCATCCAGACAAGAATAAAAGAACATGAAAGACACTGCAGACTTGGACAACCTGAAAAATCAGCAGTGGCTGAACATAGCCTAACTCAAACAGGGCACAGTATCTTATTCCAGGACACCAAAATACTGGACAACACTTCCAACTACTTTGTCAGACTGCACAGGGAAGCCATTGAAATTCACAAGCATAAGCAAAACTTCAACAGGAAAGAAGAAACCTTAAGAATGAACAGAGCATGTTTTCCAGTTCTGAAAAACACCAGGCTAACAAAACACTCTATACTCGACAATAGCCCTGCAGAGAAGATTAGCACATCAAGCACCAATCCATATGCAAAAGAACCTCCTCAGGATACAGTGAAGCCTCCCACCATTAGCATTCCACACCCTAGGAAACTCTTACAGAATGACTCAGCTCAACCCCACCCCTCCTGAGTAGATACAAATGACCTGCCAACATCTTTTCCACACTGTGACACTGAGAGATCTCTGTCTTTTGGTGCTACACCTCTGAAGATGCCAGCCACAGCTGCTGGCGAAACGTCAGGAACTACAATGCCAAGACCACGGCAATACAGCCCGGAAAACCCACAACAACCATTGAGAAGGGGTGTTGGAAATGGCAATGTCTGGTGTAAAAGAAGGAAGGAAGAATGGAAGAAGAGCCTTCCACACAGGGGGCAGCAAGGATTACTTAGTTAGGACAATGAGGGCAGCATCTCTCTTGTTTCCTGGGCATCATTTCCTTGTCTTGTCTCCTATTGGGCTAAACAGGGCAATATCCTGCTTCTTCTCTCTCCTGGCTCTCTCTTCTCTAAGGTGTAGTCAGATAGTGCGGACCTATTTCTATCTCTCCCCTTTACTCTCAAGTATGTAGTTCCTAAGTAAACTTTTTAACCTCTTTAATCAGCACAGCGTGACTCTATTGTGCTTTATTTACCTACTCTGCCTAACACATAGAACCTGTACACAGAAAGTTAGATATGATGGTTCTTCCCAGGGTGCTCTGATTGGCTGGCAAATCACTGGGATTTGCACAAGGCTTAAATGACCAGGATTGGTTCAGAGTTTTACTGGTTAGCTGGGATTTGTGGGTTGATAGCCACACCCCCTTTTTGAGAATTGAGAAGAATTGCATGAACTGAGCCTATATATGTAGTTCATATATCAATATATGAATGGTACAAGAGAGGAACACATATTCTGTTCTTTAGCATGCAAATAATAGTGATGTCTAGATGGATATATAAACTGATACAATATAGTAACCTTATAATGCAATCCTCCAGTCTAAGAAAATTGGTTCTAATGAATATAGACTGGCACAACTCTGCATAGGATTGCACTGTTGGACTTAGGAAAGAAAGAGATCAGGCGGCTGGATAAGCTGTTGTGTACTCATTGCAAATAATACATATAAGTTTAGAACCACACCAAACAGAATAGTGGGGAATTGTTAATAAATATTAAGTGGCTACTTGTGAGCTCTTTCCCAGTCCAATGTGTAAAAACCCTGGTACACCTTCAGTCAGCAATGGATATAGAAAGCCAAGCATTTTGCAGCAATGGCTGTCAAGTACAATTTAAATAGTATAATGCAATAGTATAAACCTCAAGTTTAGATTAGTGTGTAGCACAGGCAAAGTTCAACTTGCCACTTGTTTGCTGGGAACAGCAACTTAATAGTAAAGTGAGAAAATCAAAATGCATATTATGCACACACTGAAAAAATAGATCAATTTCAACAGACTGATTGCAATAGTACGAAGTCATTATATAAAGAGAATAAAAATTGTGTTACAGGCTCAAGAACATAAGAAAAAAACCTCTAAAAAGATGTTGCCCATGCTTTTTTTCATTCTTACTATTTTCTTCTTTTTTTAAAAAAAGTTTTACTTTTTCATCTTCTTACAATCTTTGCAGCAGGAATGAGGTTCAGAAGATTAGTGCCTTAAACTTTCTGAAAATTGCAAGTAATTCCAAGAGAAGCCAGAACACTTTCATTTTAGAGCATTTTAGTGCCCTGCAGTTTAATTGGCAGACCATTCTATGTGCTTTCATGCTTTCTCTTGCTGCCAGACTTATCAAATTGGTGGTCACAGGTGAACCAGAGAGCCCAACATGGGCTGTTGAGAGAACTGGAGCTCACAACATTATCTAACAATTCGGTTAGATCATCTTCAGAATAAAATAACTGATATGTATTATTGGTGCATATAGTCAAGGAGCAAAGGAAGCACAGAAAGATCATTCAGAATCCTTTCTGCAGAGAGAAGATTTGGTTCCTCTGAGACCATTTCCTATACCCCCTCCAAATATAGCTCAAAACAAATTATGTGTCCCTTACAGGCAGGCTTTCATTTTCTTATCATTAGGAAACTTTACTTAACACTTTAACAGTGCAATCCTATGGAGAGTTACTCCAGTCTAAGATAATTGAAGTCAATGGGCTTAGACTGGAGTAACTCTCCATAGGATTGCACTGTAAATGAAGCTACCAGAGACCATCTTAAAAACAGACCTGCACCAAATTACACAGTAGCCTGGCAGTTGTTTGACACATACATGCTTTTCTTTCTCTCTTTCTCTTTGCCATCCAAAGTTGGGAGCAAGGCCATCATACATGACTGGTAGGCTGTGATCAGATTGGTAGACCCGTAAGTTGTGCAGGCCTGCCTTACCCATTTTTGCTTTCTTTAAGGTAATCGTTAACAATATGTTGAGAGCTCCAAGCTCTCCTTATTTCATTTCCATTGGATTAAAACACAGCCCTGTGCATATTTAGTAAGCACAGAGGCCACTGATTTCACTCAGGAGTTAAAATAATTGTGTGTAGGATGGCAGCTTACATTCCACCCCCTTTATCATCTCCTCTCTGCTTATATTTGTCTTAAAATGCAGTTTACAAAATTGTACACAATTCTGAAAGTCTTGACTGCCAAACGTAGAAGTGCTTTTATTGTTTTGTCTTCAAGCTGTGGCAATAATCGCTACCATTTTGCCATCAACTTCCATTACACAGTGCATGTTTCAACACCCACACAGGACATAACCAGAAAATGCAAGCTGGCAGAGTTTACTAACTGTTTACAGACGGTACCACATAAGAGATTCATTACAAACCATGAAAACTTGTGGGGGGGAGGGAAGCAAAGTGAAATCTTAAGAGGCTTTGTGATAGTTCGAGTGCAAAACATTTGGAATCAAATTGTGAAATAATAGGAAGTGTCCCAAACTGTACCCTATTCATCAGGCTAACACTGAGTAACTTCAATGGGGTCATGGCTCAGTATGTAAAGGGTGTCTTTTGTTCCTTCACTCACTCTTTAATCTGATATCAACACAATCTACTGACTTAAGGCTGAGGAGCAAAAAGTTGAAGAGTCTCAGTCTTATCCCTTACCTAGAAGCTTCACTGAGTTTTGCCAGACAAGCAAAACTTTAATGAAATTTCAAGATCAGTTTTCCCTTTTTTCCTTAGTTCAGCTGTCCAAGCTGATCAAAGATCTGCTGCATGTTTGTCAAGTACTACCAAACATCATCAAATGAACTCAACAGAAAACTGTTTTCTAGCATGGGAATAGCTGTCATCAGCCAGTTTTGGACTGGTGTAAATATAATAAGCAAATAATGTATAGATTTTTTTAAAACCTCAAGGATAATAGGCATATAACAAAACAGACTACCAGTTTTGCCACTGTTGCTCTTTGGTAATCAGTCAGAGTGGGAGGAAACTGACACTGGTTGTTATTCGAAGACCATAAGTGAGAATATGACCCACTAAAATCAAAAGACATTAAGTCCAAGTAAAACTCAAAGTCTGCAACTAAAGAAGTAGCTGACTAGTTCAAACACAAGTGAGAAATTCATCCTTCTCTCCCCCACAAATTAGTACTATATCTATATTATGACAGTTAGTGCCTGGTTTATGTGGTATATTGAGACTGCATGGCTTGAGCTGCAACTGATTTTTATTTGTGGAGTAGCCCTAATTAGAGGTGGGCACGAACAACAATACGAACAAAAAAAAAGCCACGAACAGCCCGATCAGCTGTTCGTGAACAAGCTGTTCATGAGGCCCGGTTCCCGACGAGCATGCGTTCTTTCCAAGCCCTCTTTGTGGTGTTCATCAGCCGTTCATCAAGCCAGACAGTCTGGCACCTTTCAATCAATTCCTTTGGCAACAGTAGGCATGGACTTTCTGAACTCTGTCTGAACTCCTGTTGCCCTGGAAACCTCAATCTAAGCCCAGGGGCACTTCTCCCCTGACTCAGCTGCTTGTCAGGGAAAACCCTGACAAGGGCTGATTGCAGCCTTCTGGGGTTTAAATTTCCCTCTCCCTGCTGCTGCACACTGCAGGAAGAGGGACATTTAAATCCCCCACTCAGCTGCTTGTCAGGGAAACCCCTGACAAGTGGCTGAGTGCAGCCTGCCAGGGTGAAATGCCCTTCTCCCTGCTGCTGCACAGCAGCAGAGAGAGAGGCACTTCACCCCCAACTCAGCTGCTTGTCAGGGATTTCCCCAAGAAGCAGCTGAGTGCAGCCTGCCATGGTTTAAATGTCCCTTTCCCTGCTGCTGCACAGCGCAGGAAGAGGGACATTTAAATCCCCCACTCAGCTGCTTCTCACAGAAACCCCTGACAAACGGCTGAGTGCAGCCTGCAGGGATGAAACGCCGGGCACTTCACCCCCGACTCAGCTGCTTGTCAGGGGTTTTCTGACAAAGTTTTTTTTCCCCTCCAGCCGGCTGGGAGGCTTTGAAGGGAAGAAGGTACCCCACGCAGTTTGCAAACGGAATGGGGAACATTCTTCCCTTCAGAGTGTTCCCCCCCTCCCTCTAGCCAGCTGGAAGGAGGGAGATTTTGAAGGAGGTTCCCCATGCCATTTGGAAATGGCATAGGGAAACTTCTTCCCTTCAGAGTCTCCCCTCCCTCCAGCCAGCTGTAAGGAGACACACTTTGAAGGGAAGGAGGTTCCCCACGCCTTTTGCAAAAGGCACAGGGAACTTTCTTCCCTTCCAAGTCTCCTCCCCCACCATCCCTCTAGCCAGCTGGAAGGAGGGAGACTTTGAAGGGAAGGAGGTTCCCCACACTGTTTGCAAATGGCACAGGGAACTTTCTTCCCTTCCAAGTCTCCCCCTTCCCTCCCACAAACAGCCAGCCATGAACATATTCCTGAACAGGGTCATGTTTGTGGTTGTTCATGATTCCCTGTTCGTGGATGGCAATGAACACGAACATCGTGTTCATTTTTTTTCCTGTTTGTGCCCACCTCTAGCCCTGATGTCATGGGGTAAGGAGAAAGAGGGAAGGTTGAGGGGGTGATCTCTGAGGTAAAGGCTCCCTGGACTGAATGCTGTCATATTACCCACTGGGTGCTGGGTCCAAGTCAAGATTCTAGCTATCACCTAGATAACCCATAATGGCACTGGGTCCAGGTACCTGCAAGACCTCCTTTCCTGCTTTGTTCTGCGGTGACATCTTCTCTCATCAGAATAAAGCCTTTTGAAGGTGTCACCCTGGGAACAGATAAAATTTGCAGCTGCCCATTCACATGCATTCTCTACAGTGGCCCCCATATTATGGAATGACCTGCCTGAGGCCATCAAGAAGGCCTCCACACTTCTATCATTTCCACAGAATATGCAAAACAGAAATGTTCAGGAGGACATTCTTATAAATGGATCAAAACTACAGCATAATGGATCAGCTCAGGAGGTTGCTTCTATATGGGATAGTATTGTAGTGTATTGCAAACTCTCTCTTCAATCTGGTATGTTAAACTTTAGACAGTTCTTTGCCTACATTGAATGTTTTGCTGCCTTAGACAACGTGTTTTTGTTCTGTTTTTTGCTTGCAGTGTTTTCCAGTTCTTCCATCTTGGTCCTGTTGCCTTGGTGTATTTATTAGAGATCTTTGCTGTTTGGTTGAATTGTTTTTATCATGTTTTGTAAACCACCTTAAGTCTAAATGAGAAAGGTAAATGAAGTTGTTAATAATAAATAGCACGTTTGTGAACACTCAGTACCATCTAAGCCATTCACCATCAGAAACTTCATTACCATAGAAGCCACAAAGAATATAAATGTGATGAGAACTGACCTATGTATATTATTAGTTTTTTCATGGCAGATTTAATAGAACTAATGTTTGGGTCTAACTAAGGGAGCAATTCGAAGTAGGTATACACAGAAATGAATCCTGTTTTGTTCAGTGGGGCTGTTACTACAGGAATGGAGGAAAGATGAATGTCTTTGCTGGAGATCTCCCTTAGACCAAAGGTTCCCTGGAAAGCACCCTGGTAACCATCTTCTACCACTGAGGAGCCTCCTGAGAACATCTAGAGTGACTCTCTGAGAAGGTGCCCTTCCAGTGCAGTACAAGAACAATACCAAAGTAACCAAGTGAAAACACTGGAAAATGCCTTATAGCAGCTATGGTGCACCTCTGCAATCTGATACATAGGAAAGATTCAGATAAATATCCCAGAGACATAGATTTTATTCCTGAACCCAAGAAAAAAGGGAGGAAACGGTGGTTGGATTCAAAAGGGGTAGGAAAGGGGACAAAATACAAAACAGGGAAAGAGCAGACTATCACACAGCACACAGTGTCTCAAATAAAAGCAATAAAGTTGATCTGCTAATTACACTTTACCTAGATTGTAGCAGATTCCTCATTGCATGTCCAGTGCCAAGATAGTGAAGGAGTCCTTAACTCTGGCCCACCAGGTTTGGGGATCTCCAGATGTCACACTACTCCAGTGAGGACAAAGAAAAGAGCTCCAAGGTATTTACAGGCAATGGAATCCAACCTAAGCCAGCCTCCTCAGTAAGACTGACCAGCAGATTCAGGTAATCCCAAGTAAAGCTCTACCTCTGATGTCAGAGAGTATTGCTACTAATCAGAGAATTAGTGCAGAGTTGTTTTCCGCTGCCCCAGAAGGTTGGACCAGAACCAACGGGTTGAAATTAAATCAAAAACGTTTTTGGCTAAACATTAGGAAGAACTTCCTAACAGTTAGAGCAGTCCCTCGGTGGAACAGGCTTCCTCGGGAGGTGGTGGGCTCTCCTTCTTTTGAGGTTTTTAAGCAGAGGCTAGATGGAAATCTGATAGCAAAGTTTATTCTGTGAACCTAGGCAGATCATGAGAGGGAGAGCAGGAAGGGTTACATCAGTGCTCAGTTCTTGTGGCCCTGACTTACATGCCCAGGGTAAGGCCAATCACCACCTTGGGGTCAGGTAGCAATTTTCCCCAGGCCAATTTGGCTAGGGATCCTGACATTGTTTTGATATCTTCTGAGCATAGAGTAAGGGTTACTGGGTTTGTGGGGGGGGGGGAAGTATTTGTGAATTTCCTGCATTTTGCAGGGGTTGGACTAAATGACCCTAGAGGTCCCTTCCAACTCTATGATTCTATTATTCTAATTCTTAAAGTGATCATCTTGCCCAATTACTGGCTCTGCACTTCCATGAAAAAAGGGAATTTTCCCCAAAATTTTACCGAGGGTGAGTGCAGACCATAATCCAATGTCATAGAAATGGACAATGGGGCGGAGAAAATTTAAATGGAGATTAAATGAGGATTTATTACAAAATCAGGAAAATCTGAAGTATTTGAAAGAAGAAACTAAGCAATTTTTTTTGACAAATAACAATAATGAAGTGTCGACACAGATGGTATGGGATGCATATAAAGCTGTAATAAGAGGAAATCTAACACTACTCAATAGTAAAGACAAGAAAAGAAAACAGGAGAAATGGCAAGAAATACAAGAAAAAATTCACAAAAAAGAACAACAATTAAAGAAAAGACCAGGGAAAAAGTCGATTATACAGGAAATTAAAATACTACAAGATCAAATAACAGCTATTAGTAATAAATTGCTAGAATGGAAACTAAAGACATTAAAGCAGAAGACTTTTGAAGGAGCAAATAAACCGGGAAAGTATCTAGCCTGGCAACTGGAAAAAAAAGAAGGAAAAGAAAATTATTAATAGAATAATAGAGGATGGTAAAGAATTGAAAGAACATCATTCAATCAAGCGTGCATTTTTTAAATATTATGCAAAGCTATTTCAAAAGAAAACAGTGAATCAACAAGATATAGATGGGTATTTGATGAATGCCCATCTACCAAGGATACCAGAAGAGATGAAACAAGGACTGAACGCTCCAATAACAGAAGAAGAAGTCAAACAAGCAATTGAAGTGGTTAAGATTGGGAAAGCACCAGGACCGGATGGGATCACAGCTAAATTTTATAAAGTAATGAAGGAGGACCTAGTACCGATTTTAAAAAATATAATGAATGATATGTTTCAAGGAAAAGGCCTCCCAGATACGTGGAATGAAGCAAGTATCGCTCTGATCCCAAAAGAAAATCAAGACCTGACAGAAGTTAAAAATTATAGACCTATATCGCTCATAAACAAAGATTATAAAATAATGGCAAGAATATTAGCAGATAGACTTAAAATATGGCTAATGGAGTTCATAGAAGAAGATCAGGCTGGATTCCTACCAAATAGACAATTAAAAGACAATCTGAGAATCAGAATTACATGGAAAGTGGCATCCCCTCATGGGTGGTACCATATGAAGTAATAGATCCGAGAGCTGTCTATAATGAACAACCATGTTTAACTTATAAAGAGATAATGTCGATGGAACATAGAATACTAAAAATAAAGACACAAGAAGAGTTATCTCCTCACTATGGATGGTTTCAATATAGGCAAATCAGGGATCTTTACAACTCGGACTGTTTAAAGGGAGGAATAAGACTGAAAAACTCGGAGTTAGAAGAAGTGATTTTACAAGAAGGTAAAAAAGACATTTCGAAAGTATACAAAATACTTTTAAAATGGTATACGGAAGACGAGACAGTCAAAGTCCAGATGGTGAAATGGGCAATAAACTTTCATAAAGAAATAACAATGGAATCATGGGAACACTTGTGGAAAAACACTTTGAAGATTTCAACTTGTACCAATATTAAAGAGAATGTATACAAAATGATGTATAGGTGGTATTTAACGCCTAAGAAGATTGCGCTTGGAAATACAAATATGTCAGACAAATGCTGGAAATGTAAAAAGCATGAAGGATCATTGTATCATATGTGGTGGACTTGTGAGGTAGCTAAGCAATACTGGGGAGATATAATAGAAATAATTAATGAGGTTTTGCAAACCCAAATAAATAAGAACCCAGAATTGCTGCTACTGAACTTGGGAATGGAAGATGTTCCAATGCAGTACAGAACATTGCTATTTTACATGACTACAGCAGCAAGATTTTGTATGCGCAGAAATGGAAAGTGCAAGAAATACCAACTATAGAAGATTGGATTTACAAATTGTTGTACGTGGCAGAAATGGACAAAATGACAAGAAAACTGAAAGATCTGGATCCAGGAGAATATTTTGCAGACTGGGGGAAACTGAAACAATATTCAGAAAAAAAATGGGATGTGAAAGGAGGACTGTGGCAGTTTGAGAATTATTAATTTGTGATTTTATAAAGGGGAGAGAGAAGTAACTTTACCATTAATGGGGAAATTTAGTCATTAATTAATCTAAGCTAACACTATTATTAAGAAGATTGTATTAAAAATAGATAGGTTAAACAGTTAGGAATAGAATGGATATATTAGAGAATCTGAGATACAGAATAATTTGAACATGCTTAGAATAAGGGATACAATATATATAAGATTTAGAAGAATATAGTTAAAAATAATTTAAACGATAAGATGTGTTAAGGGTTGGAAAGCTGTTGGAAGTCAATAAGGAGGGGGGAGGGGGGTTGTTATAATTTAGGTAATATGGGGAATTTATGTAAGATTTATGTACTCACCAATAAAAAAAATTTTTTTTAAAAAAAGACAATCTGAGAATCGTGATAAATGCCATTGAATATTATGACAAACGCCCAGACAAGGAAGTTGGCCTTTTCTTTGAGGATGCAGAGAAGGCCTTTGACAATTTGAACTGGAATTTTATGTTTGCGACTATGGAGAAGATGGATTTAGGAAATGAATTTATAGAAGCTGTGAAAACAATTTATAAACTACAAAGAGCAACAATTAGTGTTAATGATGACCTGACAGAAAACTTCGAAATAAGGAAAGGAACCAGACAAGGATGTCCACTATCGCCCCTTTTGTTTGTGATGGTCTTAGAGGTATTATTGAGAAGGATTAGAGAAGATGACAGTATAAAAGGAATACAAATAAAAGGATCTTCCTACAAATTGAGAGCTTTTGCAGATGATGTGATGTTTATAGTGAAAGATCCTGTACAAACCCTGCCAAGATTGTTGGATAAAATAAAAGAGTTTGGAGATTTGGCAGGCTTTTATATAAACAAAAAGAAGTCAAAAATAATAACAAAAAATATGACCAAGAAGAACCAGCAAGAATTAAGTGAATTAACAAACTGCGAAGTGGTACACAAAATTAAATATTCGGGGATAGAGCTCACTGCTGAGAATATAGATTTATTTAAGAATAATTATGAAAAGCTCTGGACTCAAACTGAAAGAGATATGATAAAATGGAATAAACTAAATCTGTCGTGGTTAGGTCATATTGCTACAATTAAAATGAATGTATTGCCCAGAATGATGTTTTTAATGCAAACAATACCAATTGTGAAAGATAAAAAACAGTTTGAAAAATGGCAGAGGAAAATATCTGAGTTTGTTTGGGCAGGGAAGAAGCCAAGAGTAAAAATGAAAGTCTTATGTGATGCAAAGGAAAGAGGAGGGATGCAGTTACCTGACCTAAGACTTTATCACGAAGCGATATGTTTGGTGTGGATAAAAGAATGGGTGTCCTTGACCAATCATAAGTTATTAACGTTGGAAGGATATAATAAATTATTTGGATGGCATGCATATATGTGGTATGAAAAATATAAAATGGATGCAATGTTTCAGCACCACTACCTAAGAAGAAATTTATTGCTAACTTGGCTTAAATACAAGAAACTCGTAGAAGAAAAGAAGCCACTTTGGATTATACCAGCTGAAGTAATCAACCCAAATTTGGAATACCAGGGAAAGGAATGGCTTACCCTCAAAGAATTAACAATACTAGAAAAGGCTGAGTTGAAGCTTAGACGAAATGAGGATTTGTCATTCAAATATGGCTGGTTACAATACAGGCAAATTAAAGACTTATTTGACTCCGATAAAAGGAAGATAGGCTTTAGAATTAAAAATTCGGACTTGGAAGAGTTATTATTGGGAGATATTAATAAAGCAATATCTAAAATGTATAAGTTGTTATTGAAGTGGTTTACAGAAGATGAAACAGTAAAGGTTCAAATGGTAAAGTGGGCTATAAATTGTAATAAAGAAATAACTATGGAAGCATGGGAACAATTATGGAAAAATACCCTAAAAATATCAACTTGTATTAGTATTAAAGAGAATGGATATAAAATGTTGTATAGATGGTATTTAACACTGAAAAAACTAGCCATAGCTAACAAACAGTTATCAAACAAATATTGGAAATGTAAGGAGCATGAAGGTTCTTTGTTTCATATGTGGTGGACTTGCCAAAAGGCTAGAGACTTCTGGTCTAAAATATGTGCTGAAATGTCTTTGATATTACAATATAATGTTGCTAAAAATCCTGAAATGTTATTATTATCTTTACACTTAGAAGAGGTTAATAGAAAGGATAAGACATTGTTATATTATATGTTAGAAGCAGCAAGAATTCTATATGCTCAATATTGGAAAAAAGAAGAAATACCGAATGTTGAAGAATGGACAAGGAAGCTGTTGTACATGGCCGAAATGGATAAAATAACTAGAAATTTTAATGAGCAAGATCCAGAAACTTTTTGGGAGGATTGGAAGAAACTTAAGAAATATTTGGAAAAGAAATGCGATGTTAAAGGACAATTGTGGTCTTTGGAGGGATTTTAAGTTTTATATAAAAAGACTTTAACGAAAGAAAAACATATTAAGATCTTTACCATGGTAAAAATGATAGCAATATAGCGTAATAATAATAGCTATGAATAAACGGGGGGTTCGAGTGTTGTTGGAAGTCAACAAAGAAAAGGGGGAGGGGAGGGGTATATATCTATGTAGAAGGGTTAATTTGGATAAGTTTAATGTATTAATCAATTATTGTATATTGCCTCATCCAATAAAAATTATTTTTTTTTTAAAAAAAGGGAATTTTCCCAAGCTAGATATCCTTTGTCAAAAAGGATTATGGTGGCCAAGTAGCCCCAATGTGGAATGGGAGACAAGGCATTATTTTTATGAAAACCCAAGTCCAAGAACCCAGACACTGTAGGTGGTGCTCTTGAGCCAGATTAAATCTAGAGTTTCTTTTCTATCACATGGGTTAACGCACAAGAAAGTGTTCCTAGAATTGAAGCCTAAATCACACGCGTACAACGGAAGGCAAGGCCTTCTATTAAAAGCCAGTCACAGAGCAGTTGGGACCATATTTGCATCTTTTATTTGCTGTTTCTCTTTTAAGATGCATGATTTCTTTATACAAATTAGCTGCAGATTTTATTGTATATAAAAATTATGCTAGTCATGATGGATAACAAATATTACCCTGACAGAAATAAAGTAGTAAAATGGTTTCAGTTTAGTACACTGACTATACATCCTGGAAGCAGAATAATATTGATTCTACGCAGGCAGAATAGGGCAGCAGAGCTCTGAGATCAGAGAATAGCCCCTACATAAAATATTCCTGTACTACAGAAGGGAACTAAACTGGAAACTCTTTTTACTGTGTTAATTCACTACTTCCAACAAGTCTTTTTTTAAACATGAGGATAGCCTTTAAACATTTATCTCCTGTGTATAGGCTGAAATAGTACAAGCCATTCTGTTACCTTATCCCGCCATATGGGTACATCTGGTCATAGAGGCCACACCTTGTGTAGCAACAATGTACCTTTTTCCCAAGTAATTTCACAGTACTTAACATTCTTCACTTTCAGCTCTGGACTTCATAAAGCATTCAGTGCTTGAAGGTTTGTTAATAATGGAGAGTCACAAATTTGACTGGGGAACAAAATCCAATGCTTATATGCGATTAGAATTTATGCTATAGGGAGAGGTTCAAAGGAATTGATCTGAAATGTGTACAGCTCTCTCATAAATTTTGAATTAGAATTGGGTGGCTGTCCACTGTGCATTTGAAAAACTCTGTAAAATGGCAGATGTGAACTGGGCTGATAATTGCCATCTAACTACTGGAACATAAGCACACAAAATATACATACAAGGTATGCCTAGTAACACTAAGACTGAGGAATCAAATAATGAATAAGCATGAAAGTTCTTCTGCTGGCTTCTTGGTTCCTGCAAGCTGGTATTTAATATACTCATTAATTTGTGTTTTCTTTGGAATAATAGAGGTGAATACAATGCCTTTTGCAATCTGTTATTAGAAGATATAATCACCTATCTGTAAGAACAAGCCCTGTGCATGCCCTGTACTATTTCAATGGCCGAGACTGAAAAAACCCTACCAACAGCAACTCCTTAGAGGCCAGACAGACACTGTTCCCTTGGCAACAATGAACCCACATAGCCCTCATTGTTTAATGTCAGGCATCATCTCTGGTCAAGAGACTAAACAGATGCTATTCATGCTGCACTTATGCCAATAACAGTACAAGGAAGTAAACTCTTCTGACTCCAAAGCAACGTAAATTCCTATACGTTGTACCTGATTCAGACCAACAGCTATGATGGTGAAGCGATTACGTTTTTATCCCACCCTTTCTTCAAGGAACTCAGGGAAACATACACAATCCTTCTGTTTTATGCTCACATCAACTCTGTGGGATAGGTTAGACTCAGGGCAAAGCTACAAGTGACGAATGACACTTGAACGGCAAGTGTATTTCTCCCTGTTCACTTGCGCTCCACTTAATCCACTTGCTGTTCAAGTGTCATTCGTCACTTGTAGCTTGGCCCTAAGAGAGTGTGACTGGCCCAATGTCACCCCCGTGAGCCTCACAAGAAGGGGAATATTTGAACATGGGGCTTGTCAGTTCTAAACCTGGTCTACAAATGCATCTGAATGAAGTAGTAATATTCTGAGGTGGTTAAATGGCCTGTTTCACTTCAGTTTGAAGGGGAAGGGAGAATGCTGCATAAGAAAAACTCCTTGAAAATAAAAAACACATCAGAGAGAAAAGGGTTGATCATAGCCTTTCACATATTGTTCTGGTTTCCCACTATTGTTATTCCCACTATTATTATTGGTGTAAGGGAACTTTGTGGGGAGAAGCAATCAGAAGTGTTTCAATCTATTCTACTACCTCTTTGCTTTCTCACTATGCTGTATGTGTCGATAAGACCCAGGCCTGAAGGCTGCATTCCATCGTGTTGGATAATGCACTTCAGTGATCATTTGCAACTGGATTTTCTTGTGTGAAACAGGAAAATCCACTTGTGAATGATCGCTAAAGTGTATTGAAAGTACATTATCCAACGTGTGTAAACAGCCTAATTCTAACCTCTACACCATACTAGCTCTCAGGTGTTGTGATCATTTTTTGTAAGTATCCCTGATAGTACAACAAATCATGTTTTAATTTTATTCAGGCACTTAATATTTATTATCATAGCAGTAAAAAGTATATCAAATACTGTGAATGAACATTATACAGCTTGATGGTTGTTGTGGGTTTTCCGGGCTGTATTGCCGTGGTCTTGGCTTTGTAGTTCCTGACGTTTCGCCAGCAGCTGTGGCTGGCATCTTCAGAGGTGTAGCACCAAAAGACAGAGATCTCTCAGTGTCACAGTGTGGAAAAGATGTAGGTCATTTGTATCTACTCAGGAGGGGTGGGGTTGAGCTGAGTCATCCTGTGAGAGTTTCCCAGGGTGTGGAATGCTAATGGCGGGAGGCTTCACTGTATCCTGAGGAGGTTCTTTTGCACTACACTTTTCCTCACTACATCCCGACACGCACAGAAAACTATGCAAGACTGAAGCACAGCCACCTAGACTATATGGACTCCCCAAAATACATAAGGATTCAGTCCCACTCCGACCCATTGTGAGTGCCATTGGTTCACCGACATATGAATTAGCTAGACATCTGGCAGATCTCCTGCAGGACCACATCGGGAAAACCTCGTCTTACATCAAAGATTCAGCAGATTTCATCAACAAAATCAGTTCTCTGAAACTCAACCCACAAGACATACTTGTCAGTTTTGATGTTGTATCCCTGTTTACCAAGGTTCCAGTAAAAGACACTATTGCACTTATTAATCAGATTTTCCCAGAGGATGTAACAGCCTTATTCCACCACTGTCTGACAACCAGTTACTTCCAATGGGACAACGAATTCTATGAACAGATGGATGGGGTGGCCATGGGGAGCCCACTCAGCCCAGTTATAGCAAACTTCTACATGGAACATTTTGAAAAAACAGCTCTAGAATCAGCACCCCACAAACCTAGTGTATGGTTCCGGTTTGTGGATGATACATTTATCATTTGGAGCCATGGGGAGGAAGAATTGATGGGGTTTTTGAATCATCTCAACAACATCCACCTGAACATACAATTCACAATGGAGAAAGAAATCGAGGGAAAACTCCCATTCCTGGATACCTTGGTCATCCGCAAAGCAAACTTTCAGTTAGGTCACAAGGTCTACAGGAAACCAACTCACACTGATCGGTATTTACACAAAAACTCCAATCACCACCCCCGACAGAAAAGAGGCATAATGAAAACATTAGTGGATCGTGCAAGACGGATATGTGAGCCGCACTTTCTCAATGAGGAAATTAACCATCTAAACCACGCACTTCAGGCAAATGGCTACTCCAGAAATGAAATCCGAAGAACAATCAAACCCAGGATGAATCAAACAACCAAGGAAAAACAGTCTCCTACAGGAAAAGTGTTTTTGCCATATATCAAAGGAATTACTGATCAGATGGGAAAGCTTATGAAAAAGCATAACCTTCAAGCAGTATTCAGACCCACCCGAAAAATACAACAGATGCTACGATCAGCAAAAGACAGTAGAGACCCTCTCACCTCTGCGGGAGTATACCGTATACCCTGCAGCTGTGGACAAGTTTACATCGGGACCACAAAGCGTAGCATCCAGACAAGAATAAAAGAACATGAAAGACACTGCAGACTTGGACAACCTGAAAAATCAGCAGTGGCTGAACATAGCCTAACTCAAACAGGGCACAGTATCTTATTCCAGGACACCAAAATACTGGACAACACTTCCAACTACTTTGTCAGACTGCACAGGGAAGCCATTGAAATTCACAAGCATAAGCAAAACTTCAACAGGAAAGAAGAAACCTTAAGAATGAACAGAGCATGGTTTCCAGTTCTGAAAAACACCAGGCTAACAAAACATTCTATCCCCGACCATAGTCCTGCAGAGAAGATTAGCACATCAAGTACCAATCCATATGCAAAAGAACCTCCTCAGGATACAGTGAAGCCTCCCGCCATTAGCATTCCACACCCTGGGAAACTCTCACAGGATGACTCAGCTCAACCCCACCCCTCCTGAGTAGATACAAATGACCTACATCTTTTCCACACTGTGACACTGAGAGATCTCTGTCTTTTGGTGCTACACCTCTGAAGATGCCAGCCACAGCTGCTGGCGAAACGTCAGGAACTACAAGGCCAAGACCACGGCAATACAGCCCGGAAAACCCACAACAACCATCGTTCTCCGGCCGTGAAAGCCTTCAACAATACATTATACAGCTTACTCAGAATTCCAGCAAGTTGTTCACTGTTATTTTACTACTGGCCTGTTGTTTTTCTCCTAGAACACCAGTGGGCTATTTGTTTGGTGGCTTCATCATCTCATACGTTTACATGCAGTCTTGGTTCTGCTGTATTTGGTGTTTAATATGAAGCCACAAACATCAGAGCTATGGCCTGGAACTTGTTTTTAGTGCTGAAATAATGCCCTGGAATAGGTGTAAGGAAAACGTGCTTCTCATCATAGGCAGAATGTCTTGTTCTGACCAGTGATTATTCATTGCCAGTTTCTATACATGTGGAATGCTTGTATGTAGTGCTTTCCGATCGGTGAGCATGGTTTCCATAAAGTCTGAAGCCCAACATCTTTCTTTTTAGACACCTTAAGCACTACCTTCTAAGTAATCTCTCATATTAAGCGTGAACCAAAAAAAACTTTCACGCTATTGACCTGCCTGATAACCCTGGGGTCATTCTAGTTACCCCAGAAAATTAACACATACAGAAGGTGACAGCTGCAAAGTGGAAACAAGTTCTCTGTTTTTCAATTCTATACCATGGTAATTGGCATCTACCACTGATGCAGCTGCTATTATTCAAGGCAGAGTATCCATAATCCATGTCTGCCTAGCTGGTATTGTATGTACATTTTGGAATAAAGAATATAAAGAATGTAGCATAGTGGTGAAGCAAATAATAAAAAGATAACTATTATAAAATTATACAGCTGAGTAAATTGTGATATTTTACATGTATTAAAAAACATTGGCATTTGTTGGAGAAGGAACAGAGGAACAGATTTGCTCCTGCAACTTCAGTGTGCTGTAAACAACCTCCACACACCCACATATGCTTTCGTACTTAGATAGCGGCTGTAGTCTAGTGGTTAAGTGGTCAGGATGCAAATCAGCCCTCTGGTGGTTCAAATCCCACTACTGCCATGAACTCAGCAGATGGCCTTGGGTAAGCCACTCTGCCCCAGCTCTCCAGTTGTACTGTGGGGATAATAATAACACTGATGTTGTTCACTGCTCTGAATGGGGTACTAATCCATATAGAAGAGCAGTATATACGTGCACTGTTGTTGTTGTTATTTGTTGGCTGCCTCATATGATGTTGAAATCTGTTAGTAGAAGATTTGTGACCCATCTTGTAATCAACCCATTAAGGATACTGAAAACACACAAACAAAAAAGATAAAAATATAAAGGCACTTCGTAATTGAGGGAAGAACATAAAATGCTGGGAAGATATATTTTGTCTAAGGATGGAAAACACAATATGGGGCACACAGAAACATACAGAAAAATTAAAGAATTTTTGGATCAAACACAGCACAATAATTTTAAAAACACTAATAAACACAACACTCATTTGCTAGACAGTCTAGTTTAAACTAAGGAAAAGCTGACGCATTTAGTTAAAATCATCATGAGTTCTGCACAGCACCATTAATCTCTTTGCTTGTTTAGGATTCAGTTTTGCCCACTTTCATGTACTTTGCTGCCACCTCCAGGAAGCTGTGATATTGGGAGGGGGGGAGGACAAATATCTATGGTGGTTACATAAGAGACAAAAATTCTTCATTGGAATACATTTGCATGCAAGAAAGCAAAGCAAAAAAGAGCAGCAGTCACAGCAATGAAGATAATTTAGAGATGCAGAAGTTTGCAGGCTGTTTGTTCAACTAGAAAAATAGTACTTTCAAAATAATGGGCTGTAATTTTAGTCAATTCATTATGGTGGAAAATCTTATACAAATATTTATGGCATACATCCATGCCACATGATTAACACTGATGCAGTAAACACCAAGAGAATGAATAGAGACTAAATTGTCATTATTAAGAGCTTTGCTGCAATTCCTTTTGTTTTAAACTACAAATGGCTGAGAGTGTTCAAGAAGCATTACAAACTCAATAATAGTAGTAAATGAAATCAAAGATCCATGGCTTCTTTGCAATATCTAATACTTTCATGGGAAGAATTTGTAGTATGTGCAGCACCTGCTATGAAATAGTGCAAGAGATTACATTTTTACACACATCTTGCAGTAAACTACCGAGGGCATGGCTTTGCACACTTTATTACACTATACGTTGTGAAACATGATATGGCAACTTATTAAGCCTTCATGGTGGGTTATCAATTTACTTCTTAATTCTAAACACGTTTACTCTGGAATTCTGTATATTTAAGACTGAAGCCTGTGATGCTGAGAGAACAATGCCTTTCAGAAAAAATTATCAGGTTACTATTCTGCTGAGTAGGTGTGCCAGGTTTGCTTCATAAATTTGCACTGTTCCACAATTTAGCAACACCATTTGCATAGTGAATAAAGAGGAAAAGCAGCTTGGAAACTGAGGCCCAGTAATTACTAGTCACCTCAAGGAACAGTGCCAAGAAAGAATGTTCTTCAGTGCAGTAGCAGCCTTTTGTCACTACTGAAAGCCATTCTCAGTTCTTTTCTGGCTTTAGCTGTTGTCACATGTCATTCCAGGACTGTTGACTTTCCAAACCAGGAATAGCTTAACAAATCAGCCTACTATACAGGCTGTAGAAGGAGAGGAGTACCCATGCCTTCCTACAGACATGCTTAAAGCATCTCTATGCATACACTGATACATAATGGGTTGGATCTAATATATATGAGTGGAGCTATGCCTGTGGAAAAACATTTTCCAAACTGCCACTTATCACTGCAATCTGCTGTCTCTGAAATCCCTGAAATGCAGCTCCTGGCCCCAGTTGGATCAGTCCTATTAGGATACGCAGCAGGATTGGATAAGTGGTGCAGGGTCTTGTTTCCTCTTGGTGTGTTTGAATTTTGGCTGAGTGTAGACAGAGAAACATTTAGAGTGGAAGTCCAAATATAGCCATGCTAGGTAGGATTCAAGGGACAGTGGGATAACTTAGGAGAAGTAACTGGGTGACCTGAGTGGCCAACTAGCTTGGGGTAGTTTGAGTAAAGTTGAGCAGTACCTTGATGACATTCCTTGGGTTTGTGATTGAACTACTGGGTGGAAAGGGGCTTTGGGGTCTCAGGATATTGTCCAACAAACTTGAGTCAATTACTCATAGCAATGCATGTGAGGGAACTATCAAGTCTTTAGACAAAAGGCCTTTAATCATACATGTGTTCCTTGAGGCATTCCAGCCATTGTGCTACTGCTACGTGACAGTGTCCAAGGGAATTTCTGCCAATTTCAAGGGCTTCTATTTAGATATCAAACTGGTTGTTTTATTCAGGCCTCTGGCAGCTGAGTCAGAGGGTCTTTTGGGGTAAGCAAATGCTAGGGTCCCTGTGCAGGCAGCCTCATAGGTAACAGGGCTGCCAGTACAAATATAAGGAGTCATACAGTGAAACTAATTCCAGGTACTGGAGAGTTAATTGAACCCAGCTTTGCTTTGCCTGGCATCTGAGACACTTGTCATGAGCTTTCAACTCAATTTAATAACAACAACAACATTCAATTTATATACCGCCCTTCAGGACAACTTAATGGCCACTCAGAGCAGTTTACAAAGTATGCATTATCCCCACAACAAAACACCCTGTGAGGTGGGTGCTGCTGAGACAGCTCCAGAGAACGGTGACTAGCCCAAGGTCACCAAGCTGTCTTCAAGTGGAGGAGTAGGGAATCAAACCTGGCTCTCCAGATTAGAGTGCTGTGCTCTTAACCACTACACCAAACTGGCTCTCACAGGATTTTCCACACTTGTCTCCACTGAGATGCTATCATTCCAAATATGGGGCAGGAGTCAAGGTAATGGAAGCTCGTTTTTTTTCTCTTTCTTAGTAAAGAGAACTTAGTTGGGAGTAATGGTTGTTATTGAGATATGCAGTCTGAGAGCACCGAGAACAAGTAATAGAATGGAGGAGTTTTTACCAGGGCCTAGAACGATACACTGAGGGAACAGTTGTGCATGTTTTCATCTTACAAAGTAATCCTAGTTTGGGGTCTGACCTGCAACACCTAGAGCACCTGTCAGTTCTGCTCACATCCTGTTCAGCTCACCGGCCATAGGTAGGGAACTGATGGTTGAGGAACTTGTTAGATGTTGGGATGTGTCCAAATCTGGATGTGTTCATTTTGCATGATTGCACTGCTTTATCACATATGTTGGAAATAATAATGCTGCTTGACAACTTCCATCTGAACTGCTTGTTGCCACAATCAGTATTTAGGGGGAAAAGGTTTGAAATTGATACTATCACACCTTTACATTATTTCTACTATAATACCATGAGGCATTGCTTCTACCATAAGGCATGATTAGGTCACCAATTACAGTGGTTTTCACTGCCTGCTGCCTTCATCTTCCAAAAGCCACCTAAAAAAAAGAAAAAGATGGTTTAAACTGAGATAACCTATTTAGGTGTCTGTATAGCTTGAGGGCCTGTTCCTTATATTCTGCTTCTGTCTCAGAACTGGAAGAACCAAAAGTGCAACAATGTGGCCCTGTAGAATAAGTAGCTGATGCACAGGCTCAAAGTGGTTTGACGCAAACTGTAACAACATCCATCAAGGCAATCCAATCAGAAGCTCACCTTCTGGGAGTTGGGCAAGGTACGTTTCCAGGTTATCGTGTTTCTGTCAAAGGCCGCAGCACACCTAGACTCCATTGTCTGATACACCAGTTAGAACTATTCTCACCTATCCAAGTGGAGGATGTGCTCTAAGCTTGACTGCTTGCAAGGGACCTATGCAAATTTGTGAAAGCCAGCTGGAAAAACAACATACCCTTTTTGCTTCTTTTAGGAACTACTGGATAGTTTTCATTCTGCAGCTTTGAGGCAACTGTTCAAAATATCTACTCTGAACACTGGCTAGGAAAGCTACTATCTACCTGTTTCCAACTTCCTCTTTTAGTAAATTAGAACTGAGCATGTGGCTTCCCTCCCACTCATAGCACCGCCAGATACCATCAGTTTTCTGGATTCTTGTCAATTTAGCTTTTAATCTTACCGTGGCAATGAGTCTGCATTTGCGGGACAGATTATCTTTACTCTGAAATATTGGACAAAGTATACTAATGTGTATTTGAAGAACATTTGCAGCAAAACAGGGCATTACTTTTTATTGAAGAACTAGCTTGATACCCGTGCTTTGCTATGGTATTTAACTACTTTAAATCCAGTTATAATACTTATGGGTATATAACAATGGGAACTTTTAGGGGAAGATTGAGAGGTGCATTTTACCTCAGGACACATTCGATGACTCCTAATAGCAGCTGTATACTGTTTAGAATGTGGGTGGTGAGGACCAATCAGGCTACGTATGCAAATGACCTCTGTGTTCCAACTGTCTTGGGGGGGGAGGTGTGGTTGATTTGGTTTCATAGTATAATAGCATAGTACGTGAGCTTCACAAAAGTGTTTGAATAAAGTGAAGCGTGTTGATGCCAAAAACTGATGAAGTGAATTTCGAGATGTAACATTTATTGAAGAGATTTTAAAAGGAAAAGATTGTAGTACAAGAAATAAAGTGAAAAATACGTGCAACCGTTTTTTTTTCTACTGAAGGATCTATTTGTAGACGTCATTGGTGGTTTTCCACTTAGGTGGTGGGATCACCAGGCTGCTAGGTGAGCTCACTCTGGACCAGGCCACGTAGAACTGCCCATGTGAGAAGCAATCCTCCCTCAAGTCAATTCCTGCCACATTCAATATCTGCCCCTTGGACTTGTTGATCATCATAGCAAAGCAAGCCCTGAGGAGGAACTGCAGTCTCTTGAATTCAAAAGGATTCTCTGATCGTATGAGAAGTATGCGTGGTATGAACACCAACCCCCCCTCCTCGAGCACTGCCAGTGAACAATGTGGCTTTGATGATGTTCCTGTGGAGGGCTTTCCCTCACAGTCTGGTGCCATTGCAGAGTTTGGATGGGTTGAGGTTCCGGAGCAGCATCATTGGAGCCCCCACTTTGAGGAGAAGCTTGTGGTCTGGGAAGCCAGGAGGATTGAGCGTGTTGAGGAACTCCACGGGGTAGTGGACCACGTCATCCATTTGCACCACTGAGTCCACAGATCTGTACTGCATTTCTGCCCCTTCGAGGGAGTTGTGTTTCATTAATGATGGCAGCCTTGTCATTCTTGGGGGTCAGAATGGCATGCTTTCACAGCCAGGCCATGGACTTCTCCGTGATAGTGACGATATCAGGGTATATTCTTGCTGTTAGGTCTGCTAAGGTAGTCACTGCTGTGCCCAGGTCTGCAGGGATGGTCACCTTTCCCTTGGACTCTGGATACTCTGTCCCCTATTTTTAGTAGGAGTTCAGAGAATTCCCCAGCAGACACCTCGCCTCTCAAGTGGACCCTCATGTTTTTTCTTAGTGAGAGGTTCCTGATGAAGGGCCACAGATATGATGCCTTGACACACACGATAACCTCATCAGCTCAAGTTCCCCTTGGGACTACTGGCAGAGTCTGCCAGAAGTCTCCAGCCAGCAGCACAGTGACTCCCCCCATCACTCTCTCATTGCCCCTGACATCTTTGAGGGTTATGCTCAGTGCCTCAAAACACCCCTTGTGTGCCATGGTGCTCTCATCCCAAAAAATGAGCTTACAGTCCCGCAGCACTTGGGCCAAGTTGCTTTGTTTTGAGATGCTGAATAGGGATGTTTCTGCATGGATGAGGTTAAGAGGCAGCTTGAAGGTAGCGAAGGATCATATGCCATGCCTGAGTGAGCCTTGACCTTCCATAGAAGTGAGCGCCTCTCTACTCATCTTCCAGGATTGCTTTGCTTATAGAGAGACTCTGCCGCTCTGTGCACCACGGGGTGATCTTGCTGGTACTTGGCCACTGCTGCTTGGTGCACCACAGGAGTAGGATGTACATATTTTTTTGCCACATCTCTAAGTTGCTTCCTCCTTTTAGTGTTGGTGTATCTTGCACAACATCTGCCAGAAGGCTTCTTGGCAGCAGTAAGAGGTGATGGCTGTGAGAGGTGTGAGGTGGAGTTGGACTGAGGGAGGGGTGGTGCGGTGGGACCTTTGTTAGGTTCATGTGAGAGGTTCACATTGAAGTGGCCCCTAGAAAGGTCGTGCACCATCTCCCCATGAACATTTAAAAACTCAGTTGCCATACTGACTTTTATATAAAATGCCTTTTCAGGAGTCTTGTACTGTCTTTCTTCAACTGTCTGCAGCTTCCTTGATATGATGTTTACCTCAGAACACAGAGTTCCACAACTCACCAATCAGGGAGGGGGAGTGCGAGCACGCAGGAGCCTGCCAGCCACACAGGAAAGCCAGGCCCCATAGGGAGACTGGCAACCCTAAAGGGGCAGACTGGGAGATGTATTTTTACCTCAGGACACATTCAATGACTGGGAGTCATTGAATGTGTCCTGAGGCACTGCATGTGTCCTTCATACTGTTTAGAATGTTGGGATGATGACCAATCAAGGCCACATATGCAAATGATCTCAGGGAGGCTGAGTTGGCAGTTGGTGGGGGAGGGGAGGAGCACCCTGCCAGCCACACAAGAAAGCTGTATCCCTATGAGAAAACACATTTTACCCCTTTTTACCCCCTTAGGGGGTGAATTTCTTAAAATCCCTTCTTAATGAGCCTCTACATCACAAAAGGAACATTCTCCTCAAATTTCAGGTTTCTAGGTCCAGGGATTTGGGCTGGGCGTTGATGAGTCAATCAGGACACTTGTCTTCATATATATAGATATAACATATTAAAGCTATATTCTCTAAAATGGTACGTTGCAATTCATTTTTTGGAAGAGCCAAAAATCAAAAGGATTTTTTTTTCTTTTCCCACCTACAGAAGACATGTCCCTTTACACAAAGAAATAGAGGGGGGCGCAAATCAAAAAGTTGAGAAAAAATTGCATTACAACTTAACCGATTATAGCTCTTAAAGTAGGAAAGAAAACTAATTGGTTTCATATGCAAGTACTCTCAATAGGGATAATTTTACCATGTCAATACTGTTAGACTTTTTTGAAACCTTAAGCACCATTGATTGTGGTTACTTTACTTGAGACCTAATAGATGTATCAGAAGTTATTCAGGCATAGGAAGTAGAAGAAATTCTTGTGTAGACTGTCATCACTGTTCATATGATGTCTGTACAGCAAGATGCACATGTTCTGTTCCCAGATTAAAAACCTTCTTTATGTATAAGATTTTTTTTTAAAGGAAGATTACAGACATCAGATTGGGAAACTTATTTAGAAACACAGGGTTGGATCCAGTCCACTTTGCCACTGGTGAAAAAGGAAGGAACAGTCTCCTCAATGACCACCAAAGGAGGCAATGCTGGGGGTGAGAGGACTGTAATAAGGAGGAGAATTGGATGAATCTGAGTGAAACGGCTGGATATATCTAATCCACGTACTGTCACATTTACACATCGAGTAGAAGTCTACACCCCAATATGTTTTATTAGCAACTGTTTAGCTCACAACATAATAGCACAAGAATTTGGCCTTCCTGCCTAATCCAATTTTGCTTTAATCTGTCACATACTGCAACTTTTGCTTCAAATTTTATGGAGAAATAATTCCTTCCATAGTTATAGGCTGCTGCCTGCAGAGACACTGAAGTTGTTTTTTCAAGGTATTGTCCTTTGAAATGTAAATATTGGTGATTTTTCACACCACCAATTCTGAGCCAATCAAGCTGCCCACTGGAAGAGTTTTCTATTCAAAGTGTTCTGAAATATATTTGCAGTCAACAGTTTAAGATTAGATACAGATGAAAATTCCCTGCCTGTTCCAGTTATCCTTCTTTCCAAAGACTCAGCAAAGACTTTGTTATTCTACAGGATGGCATTCTATAGCATTTTTAGGTAGTCCAACCAAGTAAAAAAACTATTAGATATTTTCATGATAAAATAAGCACAGAATTTCAGAGGTATAAAAGTAAAATATCGCTTTCTGCGCCTGTGTTGTTGTCTAACAACAAATGGATTGGGTAGCACAGGGAATGAATGAATGAATGAATGAATGAATGAATGAATGAATGAATGAATGAATGAATGAATGAATGAATGGATGAATGCAGATCCACGGCTTATATATTTCCTTAAACCTTTGTGCTCACCAGGAAAAGGGGAAGCATCAAACCAATGTAGAAGAAACCTTTTGCTGAATTTGGGGTCACACAATACACTTACATTGGATCTAGTTTCTGAGTAGTGCAAGGCCCTCAGATGGGATTTAACCAAAGTTTAGAAACCCACTTGTGGGGGGAAATCAATTTACCACAGTGGATGAATTCAGATTTCATAGCAAATTGGCAGTTAATAAAAGAAGTAGTGTTCCATCAAATCTGTATATTGGAATATGAGGGAGGCACAAGGGGATGTACGTGCAAGCACAGCGAACAAGTTGGGATCATTCCTATCAATGGGAACAAACTTCTGTTTTCTGTGACATCTTCATACAGTCATGGATTTCCAAAAGGAACTCCTGGAATGGTGGTTCTGCGAACTCTCTGTTACAGATCATTTCCTCATCACTGAACGACAATCCCCAAAGTTCTTTAAAAGCAGCTGCAGCCATTAAACTTGCTAAAGGTCATGGGGTAGGCATCTCTCATAAAAACTCTTGTGAGCATGCAAACAACAATCTGTGCTATAATCTTTGTAAAAAACAGAAGCAACCGTTCTGGGCCAATTGTAATCTTTAAGAGTAAGAAACTGTACGTAACCTTTATGTTAGCTGATAGAAAATGATTCAGTATTCTATTATCTATAGTGACACATGATTTATAGGAATTCTCCCCATTTCTCCAAACTGTTCCAAACCCTCACTCTCCCCCTTTTCTTTCAACTTTTCTAACTTGCTGCATGTGCACTATTGCAGTTTCTGAAATCTTTTCTTTCTAGAGCAATTATCAGCTCTAAAGTGGCTTGATTTTTAATGCTTCATCTGCTTCTATGTTGTTTTTGCTTCTGTTTGGGAGGAAAAACGCTCTTCCATTGAACTGAACTCGGTAGCTGCTGTGTATGGACTTTTGCTGATTCTATGGCAATTAGAATTGTTCAATTAAGGGTAAGGCATATAGTAGCATACTAAAAATTAGTGGACGCCTGGACTCAACTGGTGTTCTGTTCCAACACAGCATTCAGAACCATTAAATAAATCTACAAGTACCTAATAAAGACCAGGCTTGATCCAAATAAACCCTTGGTTATGCAAATGTTGAATTTTAAAAAAATATTTATAGGTTTGATTTCTGGAAATGTTGACTGTTAGCTATTGAGGTCCTGTTAGGGATGGGATACACAATACATAGCCCACGGACTGCATGTTGCCCACAAAGATATTGTTGTCAGAGTTCAGGAAATAAACCAATCCATGCCTTGGAGTTTGCTTTCAATGAATTTACTGCAACAGGATTTTTGCAAAAGACAATAGCTGACACATAGCAGTATGTGGGCAGGCCATTATTGCAACAGAGAGGCCTTCAGAGTAGAGGTGGGCACAGGCTGGGAAAAACTCACAGGCCGTGGCTCCGTGATCTGTGACACGGACTTTTAATGGTCCAGCCCCAGTTTGCGAACCGACCAGTTCATCAGTCCATGCTGGAGCCGAAGTGCTCTAACTCCCCCTGCTCCAGCTAACTGGTGGGCGCCAGTCAGCTGGAGCATGGGGGGATTTAGATGTTAAAGTGCTCCCTGTGCTGCTTGCCAGTGGTGTTGGGAGTGCTCTAACCCCCCCTCCAGCTGACTGGTGGGCCACCAGTCAGCTGGAGCAAGGGAGGTTAAACGTTAAAGCGCTCCTGGTGCTGCTGGCCAGCAGCGCCAGCAGCGCTCTAACTCCCCTTGCTCCAGCTGCCTAGTGGGCAGCTAGACAGCTGGAGCAAGGGGGGATTTAAATGTTAAAGCACTCCCAGCACTGCTTGCCAGCGGCGCTGGGAGGCTTTAATGGACCATGGACCAACAGACCAGTGAAAAGTTCACGGGTCTGTAGAAAGTGGGCATCCTATGACCCGCCAGTTCGCAAATGCCAAACCTGCCCAGTCCATGCAAAATTTTGGTCCATTTTCTGGTCCATGCCCACCTCTACTTCAGAGCACAAGCACTAACACCTACTAACATACAGCAGAGAGAGGAAAACCAACAAGAGGTAAGTTGAACTGCAAGAGAAAACATTCAATAAACCCGAAACACTAGTGAATGTTCCACAGCTCTCCCTAGGGTACAAGTAGACTAAGCTACTTTTTCAGCAGTATTCATAATAACTTGACTCTAAGCAGGCTGCCCCTTCTCCAACAGATAGGCCCTGTGTCCTATGACCCTGACACCTAAATACTTCTGCCCAGCTGCAAGGCACCACATTCTGAAAAACACCTGGGAAACTTCTGCTGTGACCTTGCTCTGGACACAGCAGAAATCTTCCCAGATGTGTATGTGTGAGTGTGTGTAGGCACTAGGGTCACCAGGTGCCTGTTTATAGTGGGAGCCCTCCCAGCAATTTGCTTCCATGCCCACTGGTTCCTTGAACACTAGTAGGAGAAATTGAGGAGAAGGAAAGGGGGGTAGGTAATTTCTGGTTTAAAACAGAAGTGGCAAGGGATGGTCTGACATTTCTAAAACACTCTATGGTCAAGCCATAGAGTAAAATCAGTGTTTTCCAGAAATACTAGAAGGTCTCTAGCAACATGCTGATGTCTTTTCTGGGCGCAAGAGGAGTGATATCAGCACATCACTGGCAATGTCATGACATCAAAGGTGAGCTGCCCTGCAAAGGTAAGTCTTCTGCCAATTGCCAGAGGGGACCTGGCATGCAACCCTAATAGGCATACTCACCCTTGTAAGCACTTAGAATGCAATGGAGAAATTTATGCACTGCATCCTGGGGAGTGGGGGGGGGGAGTACTATTGCATCCCAGTGTTAGAAGACAAGGATTTCCCAGTTGCTGAATGGGAACAGCCACAGTATGAGGGAAAGCATTGCAGGAATATGTTCTTTTAAAGAGCTTCCATCCACCTTACTCCTGAATAGAGGCTTCAGATGGGGCTCAGAGGTTTTGGTCCAAGAGGTGCAAGCAAGCAAAACAGCTTCCTGCCTCTCTCTCCATAGACGTACCTTTCTCACATGAGGTGGGGAACAGCAAGAGGGCACATGAAACTGTCAGCACTGCTTCTGAAAGGACCTGGGAGGAGATCAGTGAGAAGCTAACATGCCTGGCTGCATCGGAGGGAGATGGCAAGAAGAGAAGGATTCAGATCAGATGTCTTCAGATCCCTTCCCCAGCCACACGGGGGGCATCTACGGACCAAAGCAACTAGGATTGCATGCATTTGAGATGTGCAAGCCACATGGTACATAGTGCAATAAGGACCATTTATTTATTTATTTATTTGATTTTTAGCTTGCCCTCCCCACGAACGGGCTCAGGGCAGAATACAATAATATGCTTCATACACATTTAAAACATTTAAATACATTTAAAATCCAAAAACAACTATACATACGATCAACATCTCAGATGTTTCCCACCTCCAATTTCCCCAATCATAGTGTAAACAAAAGAGGGGAGGGGAGGGGTCACAGTTAACAACATTCCAGTGACTGCGTTTGTAGGGGGCAGGTGATTTCATAGCCCCCCTGGCGGGAAACCGGTAGGGAGGCTCCCAAGATTACCTAAGACTGGCCTCATGATTTTCACACTGTGTGGCATGCTCTAAAGTACAATATTTAAAATATATACGTATGAAAATGAATCTTAGTATGTTACATGGTTGTAATGGAGGTGTGATTTATTTCCTGCTGTGAAGTATTACTAGGACCCAACATTCATTATATCATTGAAAAAGCTACATGGATTACTGAAAATTCAAATGTCCATTGCACAATACATACTTGAAACTATGGCACTATTTTCCACTATTTTCCTGAATTCTTTCATGGGGGTTCTACTTAGTGTTATGCTTCTTGCCCTCTTTTCTACCCAGTGTAACTTTTTCTCCTGGTACTAAGCTATTCCCTTTTGACATTACCCATAAAGGTTTGAGAGAGACGTAGAACGGAGCATCATCACAAATATTTTACTGAGCTTGCCAGTTTCTTGAAAGGAGAATTTCTTACCAAATAATTAAACACAGGTTGGGAGCTTTTTGCTCTTCCATCTACCACCAATTAATACTTCTAGGATATTTTTCCCACTGTGCTTCACATGTCCAGAGATGATACCAAATGAAAGTAAGGTACTTGTGTTCCTGAGGCCTCTGGAAAGATACAGATTTGAATATTCCCTAGAACTAGGCATGAGTTAGATAAATTAAATTTATTTCAGTAGTATATGGGGAGAGGCAGTAGTTCAGTTTATATTGCTTCAGCAACTTAAGAAACATAAAACTTAACATGATTAAAGAGAATCCATGTAGTTAAGGAACACATTAAAGTATGAGCCCAGCTTGTATTTAACCATACTAAAATCAGTTCACTTTACACTGATTCACCATCTCAACAACTTAAAGCTTAAATGATTAAAGGAGAAAGTTACATCTAGGAAGGTACATATTAAGAGTAAATGCCACACTCACATCTGACCATGTTAAAATACAGGAAAAAAATTGTAATGAGCTCCATGCTTAGGAAAGAGCATTGTGCGACTTAATGTAAGTAATGAACCTTTCATGTGAAATGATGTAGTGTCACAACTCATTTGCATCCCACTTAAAGTGTAATTAGTTTTCCCTGACAGCATGGCTTATGGCTGAAAGAGCAGACCTGGCTGCTAAATTAATCCAGAATCCTTCTACTTAATAACACTCTGCAAAGCAAACTTTATACACTTTAAAGTTCCCAAACTCACATTTTACATGACAAATTAAAAAGGGATGATTGTGGAGGCTTAAGGGATGATGGACCAAATTAATCCTCCAAGCTCATTTTACTTGGAATTGTAACTGTTTTCTTATTTGATCTAAATAAGGGAATTGCATTCCACATGGTGTTGACATTTCACCTCACCGACAGATGATCAGTACATTAATTCCAATATCCTTAATACTAGGTTTCAAGACTTCTGATTTTTTTAAAAAAAATCTAGTACCCACAAGGGATTGAGAGTTTCTCATTGAAAAAAGTGAAATGACCACTGATTTTCTTAATTATGGTATTCAATAAAAAGCTATCAGTTAAATAGTAGGGACATTTTCATTCTTTTGGACAAGTACTGTTCTTAATAGGAACATGCGTTACAAAAAAAGCAACCTGTAAAAAAGATAGATCTATTTTGTTCAGGAGTGTTGAATATAAATCACTCTGAGTATTATGAACAGAACCAACAGTGTTGAGATCTTCTGCAGGCACCACGTCAATGATAGTTTCAGGTGGGTAGCCATGTTGTTCCACCATAGAACTGAAAGATCCAAGTTCAGTGGTGTCTTAAAGCCCAACAAGATTTTCAGGATATAAGAGAGTCAACGCTCCCTTAGTCTGATAAAGTAGGAATGGAGATCCCTGGGCCTTTATCGGGGATTTTTTTGTTGGTCTTTAAAATGCCATGGACTCAAATCTTGCATATCAGTGATGATCCTCAAAAACTATGCTTGGCAGATAGCCAATCCAAGACTAAGAAACAATTATTGGGATAATAAACAAACGAATCATATTTTGGATTGGCTTAAATCAGGCCATTACTAAGGACAACGTTAAAAATAAGTTGGGGTGCTCTTTGGGGTGGTTTCAATACTTTCAGATAAGAGACCTCTTTCATAAATTAAATGAATCAGGAGAGCTTTTTAGGCCACTTACTAAATTTGAAGAAATTATTCATATGGAGGGGAAGAAACATAAAAGTATATGTTCCTTATTGTATACATTATTATGTGATCTAGACCATCCTGCTGCCCTGTCTTGTCAACAGAGCTGGGGGGAAAATGCTGGGGAAAGATATTTCTCCAGAGGAATGGACCAGAATTTGGAACTCGCCCTCTAAGAGATCCAAAATATATAATATTTGGTTTCAATTTTTCAAACTGTTTACATTCTGGTATTATAGTCCATTACAAATTGAATAAGATAACAAAAACCTGTAATTCATTTTGTTGGAAAAACTGTAATCAAATAGGTTCTTATTTACACACTTGGTGGTCTTGTCCTGTTATTCAAGCATTTTGGAAAGAGATGATGGAGCAAATTGAAAGGGTGTCAAATTTTGCGATACCGATTACCCCAGAATTTTTGTTGTTAGATCTTGGACCCTCTTCTGCAATCTCTAAACAGCAGAAGAATCTGATCTCCTTATTGGTTGCTACTGCCAGACTCACTATAGCTGCTAGATGGAAATCACCCCCCTCCCTGTCTCGCTATGGCAAGAGTAACTTTGGTATAATTATGTTATGGGTAGAATTACAAATAACTCTTTTTTTGACACTATGGGACAAGCTACAAGTGACGAATGGCACTTGAACGGCAAGTGAACAGACTCACGTGTATTCCTCCCTGTTCACTTGCACTTCACTTGAGCTTCACTCAATCACTAGTGGAGTGCAAGTGGAGCGCAAGTGAACAAGGAGGAATACACGTGAGTCTGTTCACTTGCCGTTCAAGTGTCATTCATCACTTGTAGCTTGGGCCTAAGATACTTTTCTCCCTTCAAGGGTACAAAGATACATGGGTTCCCGTGGTATGCTATTTAAATGACCAAGAAGTTATATCTTCAAGTTGGGAATGACTTCAGAAAATACAAGGGGAAATTTGATTATTAGAATGTTAGAACGTTACTTATTAGGATGTTACATAAGAAATTTTTAAACTTTTATCGCATGTGTCTATTTTTGTATTTGTTATATTTTATGTGATAATTTTTTTAAAAAAGAAAAGAAAGAAACAATTTCATACAAGTTCATAAGAAGTCACCTAGGATTGGGAGTTCGTTTACTGTTGGTCTCAATCATATACGTGATTTTTAGCTTCAATAAAACAGGCAAAAATATAATGCATTAATGTTTATCAAATTATGTAAGAACAATAGGAATTTAAGGAAAACAATGGCATATGGTAGGTAGATTGAGGTTTGCATGGTACAGCATCTAATGAGTTACATTCACTTCTTTATTTGCCACCCCGTTCATCTTCCTTGACTTCCAGTTTTCCATCTTCCTAGATCCCCTTTCTTGTTTCCACATATTATTTGAGAAGCTGACCATTTTGTTGACCTTGTCCATTCCTTTCCATCTGATCCTTTGACCTATTGTCTCCTGATGTAACTTTCCCACCATCACATTAGCAGCATCTTCTCTGGCTCCTTTTCTATTGCATTTAAACATACAACTGTTTCTTCCATCCTTAAAAAGTTTCTATTGACTATCCTTCTATTTTAGCTACTATCCACTCTTCTACCCTTTCCCTCCAAGCTCACTATCTCAGCTATCTCTCTTCCATCTCTCTTGATTCTCGATAATTTGTCTTCTGCCCTCTGCACTCTACTGAAACTTCTTTCACTAAAAAACACTGACAACATTCTCACTATCAAATCCAAAGATCTCTACGCTGTCTCTATCTTCCTTGAGTTCTCTGCTTACATGATAAAGTTGATCACTCCTTCCTGTATGATTTCCATTGATTTGATGTAGCCACAGACAGTTGTGCTTTCCAACTCTCTGTAAGCGTCCTCCAAGCATCTGTCTTTGGCTTTTTTTCTATTTATTTTCTACACTGTCCTTGAGCAACCTCATCACATTCCATGACTTTTCTTATTACTTGTATGTGATGACATACCCAGCTTACACCTGAATTTTTCCCTCCACTTAATTCTCCACATACAATTGCCCATTTTTTACACTTGGATGTTCCCCTTTGCTGTATGGAACTTAGTCTTACCAAGATGGAACTTCTGGTGTTTCACCCAAGCCTTCCTCTCACTTTATATTTTTCATATCAACTGACAACCACCAACCCTGTAGCAGCCTTAGCTTTGTTTTGTTCTAACTCTTCTTTCTTTTGCTCCTCATATATAATACACTGTGAAGTCATGCCACTTGCAAAAATTTGGCCTTTTCTCTGTACCACCATAACAATAACTCTGGTTTATGATCTGGCTATATTGCCTGCACTACCACAATATCCTTTCTGGTCTACCTCAGGCCCTCATCTCTACCCAGTCCTCTACTGCCATCTCTCATTGTCCTGACTATGGAAAAATCATTTTTAAATCATTACATTGGCTTTCAGTATGCTCCTAGATCCAGCACAATCTCTTTTACTAAGCCTTCTATGACCTTGCCCTTCCACAGACCTCTTCGGTTTCATGTTCCAATGCACTCCTCCCCACCCATGACTTTCAAGATCATCACCCTCGGTCATTCAACAAATCCAGCCTGAAACTGCCTCCCAGAAAACCAGTGCGATGCCACTGGTCCACTTCTTTTAAATTACTCCTCAAAATCAACCTTCCCCATAAAGCCTCTGGCATAAACCCTTGGGTCCCATTCCCCTGCTAAAAACACCATGAAGCACGCATACATTAAGTGAATGAATATTCTTGCCCCAAATTATCCTGCTTACATCTCCCTCCCTTCCCCTCCCCTTGATGTCACCCAAATGTCAAATTTTAAAATGTAACTCCTTGGGGTAGTGGCCTGCCTTCTTGTACTCTGCAAATTATATATATCAGTATAATCCCCATGTCTGTTTGGAAAAAGAGTGATAAGTAAGTGTCACTGAAAGAGTAATACATTCATTTATTTTAATTGGCCAAGTCATTAAAATCATGACAGATATCTAATTAAAGTACTTGATATCTCTTGTTTGAGAATCTGTTGTGTTTTTTATGCGCTGTTTTCCTTGATGTGTTTGGTGTGACTGACATTACATCCACAAATCTGATGGAGGTTGATTCCAGTCCTCTCCCATTATGTCCTTGAGGCTGAAATCTCTGAAATATCTTAGGAGATGGCTAGCAACAACATATAAACAAAACGTTGAATTATTAAAACACATGATCTTTTAAATGATAGACATTTGAAAAACTTATTTTAGTGGCACAATGAAAACCAAATCAAGAGCTTCACTATCCTTTCCTACCAATGAGGCATACAGAGCTGCTGGATCATAGTGGTTAAGTGATTGGGCTGCAAATCAGCACTCTACTGCTTTGTATCCCAGTACTGCCATGAGCTCAGCTGGTGGCCTTAGGTAAGCAACTCCTCTCAGCTCCAGCTCCCCAGCTGTATTTTGGGGATAATAATAATAATAATGACTTTGTTCAACAGTCTGAGTGGGGCATTAACCTGTCTAGAAGAGCAGTATATAAGTGCAGTTGTATAAGTTATGCCTAAATATAGAAAACAGTGATATAGTACTTATTTTTGCATGCTTTTTTTAAACTGGAGCATCACACTCGAATTGTGTCTTTATTATTAACAGCATTAAATAATAGAATGGCTTAATAACCCAAAATCATGCATTTTATGTTGATCAATCAGTAAAGAAGTTTAGGTTTGATTGGGAAGTATTGCATATTTTTCAATTTCCACCCAAATTTCTTTTTTTCCTCTGGAAAAAAAGTGGAAAAACACCCACAACTTTTTCTGGAATTTCTGAAGTCAGTGAAATTTTATATCTCTAGATAAGACATATAAATGGAATATTTCAGCACTTCCCACTAAAGCATGTTTTTTTCCAGTTTGCTACATAAATCATTACAATCATATATAAAGCAAATTAAGAAAGACTTTTTTGTACTCACAAATTAGGACCTTGCCCCTCTGTAATTTCTTCTCGTGGTATTGGATAAAGAGCCTCATACATTCTGCCAATCCCAGATCCATGGATTGCATATGAATTCATTTTGTCTATACCAGGTGGAAAATACTCCCAAGGAATAATTGCCGTGCCATTCCAGTTGCCCCAGTTTATATCTGCTTTAAATGCCAACTCAAGTCCTTTCTGTACACAGGATGAAAAAATGCACTATAAAATGTCATCCTCGTTATTTTAATAAACTTAGCATGGTAAGCTACTAAACCACTTTAAATAACACTTCACATGAAACTTCAGCACAATGCTTAATTATCAAGTTCACACAGAATTGCTGTAGTTCAAATTTCTTTTGTTACTACATCTGCTAAAAAAGGTTATTGACTGTTCCATAAATGTTCATAATGCAAGAGCTTTATCCACTTTTCTTTGATATGGAAGCAACATGAACAGAAATGCAATGGAGACATTACAGTGTGTTTTAAAATGTGCTCTAGCGCATTATAGACCTGAATCGGGCAGGGGGGGGGAATCATATGCCTCTACAGTTCTATAGCAGGTGGATTTCCTACTTAGTTTGTTCAACGTTTTGCCTGGGAACCATACCATTTTCAGCATCTCAATATGTCCACCATATGGTAATCTAACAGAACAGATTAAAAGAAGCATAAATTCCTGAATAGCCAACACTAATTCAAATAAATAATAGCAGGTAGGGCTGTGTTCTGAGAAAAAATGCCATTATAATTTCAGATCCAGGACTTGGGGGAGTGGTACCATGACTGCTGATTTTGGAGTAGGACATTATTGGTTTGGGATTCAATTCGGTGTGATTTTTCAGGTTGCAGAATTTCAGAATCATTGTTTTAACTGGGGGATGTATTTGAGGGACTGTGGCAGTTGTTTATAAAGATAATGGCACCAAATTTGCACAGAAAATAATATTCTTTCTCTGACTTTGTTCACCTCTCTGAGTGGGGCACTAATCTATCTAGAAGAGCAGTATATATGCACAGTGTTACTGGAACTGCTCTTTTGAATGGGGAATTAGCTTAGCAGTCCAGAACTAAATTTAGCACGGATCTAACCATCTATACCAAGGTCCCTTCTCCAGACACTCACGTAATAAAGAGGCAGACTACAAATATTCAATCAATAACATGTATTTACTAATAGTGTGGCGTAAGCCTGAACTTGCACATACACACAAGATAGCATACAAGGACTAGGAAACACAGTCGGAAATATAGAGACGGTTGCATGAGCAGGTACCCACGATGATAAGGGATATACTTACAATCCTGAAGCGGAGTAGAGACACAGCAGCGAGGTGGTCCAATGCCAGCACTGGATCCACAGAGAGACAGCAAGGGGTCTGGACAGGGAAGGCGTACACACCATGTGGCCGGGGCGGCCAGCTTAAATACCCCAAAACGTACCCTGGGGCTGGTGCTGTACCTTGTGGTTCTCATGGGTCGAAACAAAGGTCTTAATGGTTTTCTGAATGTCTTAGATGGGCCACTTTAGTAATCTGATTGTGTTATAGTGACACCTTAGGAAGAGGGGACAAAGGAGGGATGGGGAGATCCTGGCGTGCTGAATGGATGTTCCAGCGACGGGGCTTGTCCTGATGTCATCAGCTCTGGAATGCGGAGGTTTCTTTGAGATGCATTCTCTAAGTGCTTGGGATGGTCGGCACTTAGCTTCTTCTCCGGGGCGGCTCTTAAGATATGCAGAGCAGGGCGAGGTTCTTTCGCTGCGGACGTGGTGTGCCCGCTTCTCTGAAATGGCTTCCCAAAGCAAGCTTCTTCTCTAGGTCTTCTGGCTGCCTAAGAACATGGCTGCCGGCTGGGCATGGCTGGGGCTGGCTAGCAGGCTGCCCGGTAGCGAGGGCAAGCTGGGTGACTCGCCCGCGGGAGGCTCCCAGGCGGGAACTGGCCAGGGGGTGCCTGGTCAGGCTCACTGGAGGTCTTCCCCAGCTGGCACCTGGCTGCTAACAGCGCGGCTGGGGCCCAGGTGAGGCAGGCTTCCATGGAGGCAGGGAAACAGCACGTGAAACACAGTCCATAGCAGGGAACAGGCACAGCCCGTGGTGGAGGGCAAGGCAGGCACGGAGCACACGTGTAATAAAGTCCAAACACACACAGGGAGGTCCAGATATAGCCTTGGGCAAGGCTGCCCAGAAAGAGAGTCCTTAGTGTAGTGGTACAGACATGGATTCAGGAAACTGACACAGCATTGCAACAGCAGGATAACTGGCAAGCAGGCAGGAAACTGACATGTGTATTAAAGTGCACACGTGCAGGGCAGTTTCTGGTGTAGTCATAAAACAGCAGTGCAGGGAAACTCAAACACAGTCCATGGCAGGCCTTAAAGCAGGAGAGGGGGCCTACTTGGCAACAACAGTTATTATTATTACTATCTAAAGCATCACTTTCCTCACATGCAAACACACATCTTCCCTGTCCCTTCAACTAGCAAGAGAGCTCACTTCTTACAAACCTTGATGAGCACTTGGCCAGAGCCGTTTCCTGAGAAAATATCTGCAGTCTGCAATCTGAGGAAATATCTACTGTGGATCAGTCAGACCTACATGAAATCTGAGGAATCTGAGGAAATATCTACTGTGGATCAGTAAGACCTACATGAAAAAGAGAATGGTAAGATAAGATATCTTACCATTCTCTTTTTCATGTAGGTCTGACTGATCCACAGTAATCAGAATTACTCACAAAAATAGCACAGAAAAAAACACTATCATCTACTGGTGTTCACAGATTAAGTTATTAAATCCCAGTGGAAACTTTGGAAACCTTAACAATGAGATAGATTTAGGGCTCACTATTTAGGCAGAGAATGAGCGGTCCTTTGTTTAAGTTCTGCCTCTGTTATGGACTCAACTTGTAGCATCAACATTTGTTTCTCTGTCAGACTAAGGTGTCCACCCTTAAACTGAGAATAATAGGGATCTGTCTCTTAGATTGCAAGGGGATACAAAGTAAGCACCTCACATATTAGAAAATAGTTATTAATAGCAGCCACACATTCCATACCCCTCTAATATTCCCAAACATAAGAACAGTGTTTGCCATAACTTCCTGCTCTCCCTCATTCTGCTGCTCACTTTGTACATGGAGTTTGATTCAAAGTTTCCTGGATTTTGACTCAAGTTGTGTGTGAGCAGAGGATGGATGAACGGGAGGACTGAATGGGATTCATGGCTGATACCAATTTGCCCTTGTATGTGAATGCACAGTCCACGTTTCTCTTCCATCTTTCTTTCTTGCTCTTCCCTTCTATTTCCCAAGCATAATGTAAGAAGCTATATACAGACTAGTTCTGCCTCATTAGTAAATGCTGAGGGAGGAGGCTTGCAAGCACACAGTGCAACCTTCAGGCAAAAAGAATCTCTACATTTCCACCATCATCTCTATTATGGGGAAGAAGTATGTTGTGTTTTTTCTCTCTGACATGTGCCAATACCAAATAAAATGATTGCACTTAGCAACTGAAGTCCTTTGTTCAAAATTCCTAGGTGAGTGACATTGATTACAAAAAGTAAGTTTTCTGTAAACATAGATTCCTACTGGTTTATAATGTTGAAGTTATTTATTCAGTTTCTAGACTAAGTGGATTATTCAACAGGTATGCTATCAGCTAAGGATTTCTGCAGTGAATTGCTTTCACTATTTTTACACAAGTAAGCTACTTGTCAGAAGTAGAACACAGAAACTGTAGACGTATCAGTTATAGCATTTTATTAGAAATAGAAAACAATACATCACAGTTGTGTTTTTGTACATATTTTAACTGTTGTGTGTTGCAGTCTACATTAAAACCTAAATGTAGGAAAACTTTTTCCGAAGATACATTTTCATGATGTTATGCTCTATGACACCTTTCTGCAATACCATATAGCAGGCTGGAATGATTTAAAACAAAACTATGATTTTGATTTCTAAAACATTAAGACACTATATTGATTTAAATCAAGCTTGCTTTGCTGAATCTTTTTTTTTAAAGAATAATACTAAATCTAACCATAATTACTAGCAATAGTTTGCCCAATTCAGAAATATTTGGAAACTATAGTTAGAACAATTCAGAAATGGAAGAGGAATCAGCACATGAGAAGGAAAAGAGGAGCATAAGAGCTCATTCACAGTTCTGGAAAGTTAAGTCATTGGGTTCTACTGGTGAAAATGGAATAATAAGTTCCCTTTGACCACCAAAAATGTTGTGCTGGTGATCATGGGACCTGAATGGATAAATGTCTTGTGGAACAGAGGCTGTTGTAAGGAGATAAATTAGGTGAGGTAGGGTGAAAAATCTGGCTGGATCCAACCTATTAGGATTTCACAGCTGAGCCAAAATGTGATTCTAAATACAGGGGTGTGTGTTCCAGTATATCTGGTCCAAAAATATACCCTGCAAAAAACATTATCAATATTTTCCAGGTACATTCAGGAATCCCGATTATATCTGGGATTCTTGGATATACCGGTATTGTCAGTCTTGAATAATCCCGGGAATATTTGGGAATAATCAGGGTTGCCATTTTAACAGTACAGCAGCTTGTTTTTTTCACCTTTTTAGGTTTCCTGGACAAAGGAGGGAAGTTGAAGGAGGGAGGAGGATCTCACAGGTAAATGGTATTGCACATTAGGGGGAGTTCGTCTGTCCTATCATGGCAATTCTCTATACCACACAAGCTGGCCTCCAGACTGCAGCTTCAGGGCTCTACTCTGGTCTGTCGGTGCCTTACTTCTGCAGCCTGCAGCCAGGCTGGTTCTACTGGGGTTATCTGGTTTGATGTTGGTTCTGTTGGGCTTTGTTGCTTCTTTTACATCAATGGTTGCTCTTGAGTATTTGGCTAAGGCTTCTGTGCCCTGGAGAAAGTAGTGGATCCCCCCCTCCCCCCACACACACACCTTTGGAAACAATGGATAGTAGCTGGGGACACCTTGCTTAGGGACATGTAGAATTGTACCCCTTTACCCAATCTATTTGAAACTTGGGCAGTCTTTAGTAATCAGGAAGCCCTCACTCCATGGTAATTTTGGTGTAGTTTGCATGAAAAACAGTTCCTCCAGCCCCCTGGAAAAAGTCTCCCATAGGGAATAATGAAGCTGAATAATTTCGAGATCGTGAAAAAAACTGAATTCAAATACAAAACTGTTATGGGAAGACCCAAATACCAAGAATACCAATATTTATGGCCTTCCTGCTACCTGAATCTGAAAAATACATTTTTAGTGCACATCTCTATCTAAATAATCTCATTCCATGTCCAATACAGTATGCCACATCTGCACTCATATTCACTTGGTAATGTTTCCTGCCGCAATAAAGAATACTTGCATGTATTTCCTTTTTATGACATGAAGAGTTCTTTGAATAAGCTATTCTTATTTATAACTGACTTAATCCATCTTCTGAAAGGACAAGTAAATCATCCTCAACTGAGGAAATAAGTGTTAGAATTTTAATATATGTCATGTAATTCCTATCACATTGCACATATATAGCGGCTTTCATGCTTTACTGAAATAAGCATAGTCACTGAGACAATATGCTACCATATTGATGCTGTACACGATTCTAAAATGATGATATGCAAATGGAGTGCTGATTTGCAAATTATTTGTTATGTATTTCCATGGTATAGCCCATGACTGTTAGGTTATGAAATGTAAAATAACCTTTTCCCATTATATAGAAATACATAGATATGAATTGCTTATAATGGTTTCAAGGAGTGTTGAATTACTTGGTATTAAACAAGGGAATAAATAGTCCAAAATAAATTTATATCTTAATAAAAGCTTTGATTTAACACACTGGATGTGTCAACAGGTGAGAATTTTGATTAATTTGCTAGAACAAGCTCCATGGAACCAATTTGTTGGTGATTTGCAGATGTGCTTCCATTACTTAACTGTATTAGTATGATTTATGTTACAAACTCTAATGCAGATGATGAAATGAAATTTACTGTCTGTAATTACTACAACAGGAAAAAATCAGAAGGAAAAAAGAGGGTTCGAGGGGGGAGAAAAGACTGGCTATTTAAACTCTGCTCACAAAGCAAAAGATGGAAATCCATTAATTTAATGAAACTGTGCAAATTGATTATGCCACGATTTGCAATGCCTTGCAAAATTCTTTAACCAAATGACCTGTATCCGATCTTGAGAAACTAGTAGATATGGGTGCCATTATTTCACACCGTTACTCATATGTAATTACCATTGGACATTCAATGAAAATTATTAATGAGTGAATTTTGGATTATGTCATGAACTGGACCTCCTAATAAGTTAAACAACTGTCAAATAATAATCAAATGACTCAGTACAAACACATTCCATTAAAAAGAATTGTATTTTACTGCTTTCTAGTCATTATATTCAATACTTCTATGAACTTAAACATTGCACATTTGCTTGCACTTGCTAAAAAATTATTTTGTCTCACTATCAGTGTTCAAAGGATGCATATTGAGTAATAATTATACCTTTGTTGCTTTCAATGGATTGAATCCTAACATTTTGTTCTGTCACTGTCTGCATTGATCTGTCAAAAGAACCTTTCTGCAGATGCAAGATGCTCTTGACTGATCCCTTAAAATTATAGGACACCACCCAGTGTAATATCCACATGAATACATCTGTTATCAATCAAAGATGAAATCAGAGGAAATCATTTGAGGAGGATATGACCTGTTTGTACTCTTCCTATCATCCCCAATGGAAAATATTTTGTCTGGGAAACAAACAAGCCACTACCCACCCAGATACAGAACAGAAAAGTTATTGATGAATGCATATATTTAATAATGTTGGCATAGATAAATGTGTAAATCACTACATACATAAAATCCAAGAAATACAGGGAAACAATCATAACCAAAACTCACTGCTGGTTAGGTATTTTGTAGCTACTGAAATGCTACTTACTTCAAGACAAACTCCTCCAGAGAGCCGTAATACAAGATGCTGACCGTGCCTAGCAAAATAAAAACAAGAGAGGAAAAAAATCAATGACACTGTCAAAACAAGTTTCATAGGAATACAATATTGTCAAGGAAACATTTAACAGATTTCACAGCAGAGTATGGGTAGAGCAACAGTCACAGAAAGCTTGTAGATGGAAAAACTCACATTACATGATAGAAAGACTCAGGAGATCAGATGGCTCCTTGCAACTACAGGGAAGCATAAGAAACCCTGTAGTTGTAAATCCATAATGGCATAATAACAACAACAACAATATTCAATTTATATACTGCCCTTCAGGACAACTGAATGCCCACTCAGAGCGGTTTACAAAGTATGCCATTATTATGCCCACAACAAAACACCCTGTGAGGCGGGTGGGGCTGAGAGAGCTCCAGAGAACGGTGACTAGCCCAAGGTCACCCAGCTGGCTTCAAGTGGAGGAGTGGGGAATCAAACCCGACTCTCCAGATTAGACTCCCACGCTCTTAACCACTACACCAAACTGGCTCTCATAGGCCCACAATTATAATGCTCTCCTTCACATTTGTGTCTTGTCTTTTCTTCAAAGAACTCAAAGCAATATACATAAAGGATTATCCCATTTTGTCCTCACGAGACTCCCCTAAGGTAGGTTAGACTGGTAAGATTGGGCCTTAGTTACCAGGGAGTCTCATACCTTAGTAGGCATTAAAATCTAAGTGTTCACACTATCCATAAACTATTTAATGGAAGAGGAGGGCCTTCTCAAGGGAATGTCATTCTTTAATTACCTCCTACTCTGGTCGCTTCCTGCTAAATACATGTACCAAAAGTAGCTCCTACAACCATGGGCTCCCTCTTGATGTTAAGGCAGTTTTTAAGAAAGTGTAGGAACTTAGGGGAGGCTATTTTTGACCCCTCCCTCCTGGAAAGGCCTCCTGAAATCCTTTCAGAAAGAAGCTATAAACGCCCCTTGCTAAGTCAGTTCAGTATAACAGGTCTTGCATTGCATCCCACGATTGCCAGTTCTGACTGATTAGATTGCCAGTTCTAGCTAATTAAACCCTTTATTTTTGTTGAAAATTTTGCTTTCTTGGCCTCTTAAATCTGTTGACCAACAGCAAGTTCTACCAGTAAAATAGGATGTATTGTCATAGATTTTTAAGAAGGCTCAAAAAATTCCTCCCTTGAAGTAGAAGGTCCACTATGGCCATGTGAGAATTTCAGCTATAGGCTGAATAGGCTACATGTTTACCATAGCAAAACTTACGGGCAAAGTTCCACTTCCAGGTAGTTGCTTGTAGTACTGTTCAGAAAGAAGGATTCAACCACTGTGAAAGATATAAATGGTAACATGCTAATGTGTGCAGTTGAATAGGGGGGGGGCGGGTTCGAGCATGGCATTTGATTAGAATTTCAACAAACCAAAAATACTCTCTCTTATTCTCCATTTCCTGTTTGTGGCTGCACAATGTCAGTACACAAGTAATGCCAGATCAAGTTGGCATCATGGGAAGGAACCTTGAGCATGTAAAAATGCTTTCTACTAAGTCAGACCATTAGTCTATGAAGGTTATCAACCTCTCTGGCAGTGGTTCTTTGAAGCAGAGGTCTCCAGTAGAGGTCTTTCATATCACCTACTATCTTGCCCTTGCATGAATGAAAAGCCCAGCAGATTTGGCTATGGGTACAAATTACTATTGGGTTGCAAAGGAGAGCAACTTTTCTGCAACAGAGAGCAACCCTGTTTTCTTACTTGAAGATTATGGCTTTTTGTGTTCTGCAGCTTTCACCAAACCTCACCTTCATAGTCCCAAAGTCCATCAAAAGGTTTCCCGGGTTCTCCAGGTGGAGCTGGAGGATCATCAAAGAACAAGGAGTTCACTTCCATAACTAAGCCTTGTACACCAGGTTTAAATTTGATTGTCACTGGTGCATGCATAACTAGCATGCTGTCCCAGGTAGTTACAATTTTATATTCTACCTACAAGAGAAATCATAAAGAATTAAGTGACCTGGTTCAAATAGATTAAGCTGTAATTCAGTTGGATGTTATACTTTTGCATGAATTTCCTAGAATACTAGCTGAATGGTTCTTGTTTTATTCCAGCAATGCATGGATGATGCAAATGTTATAGTAAAATATTTGTTAAAGACACTGTATTTTTGTCAGGTCACATCTGCCTTCTTCATTACATTTATGACTGCCTGTCTAGAAATTTACATATAAACTACATTTAAATATCAATTTAGCTGTAACAAACTGAGTTTAGTGACTAGCATTATACTAATTGTTGTGACATTTGAACTCTCAAATCATAGTGTGTTGAGTTGTGCAGCCCCTCACAGCCAGTTGGCCACAGGAATGTCAGTATATGGAGAAAGAAGCAGACAAATCCAGGTTTGCACACAAAAATGGGATCTTGTTCCTTATGTCTGGTAGATCAGTGTTTCCCAGCCGTCAGGTTGGGGAACCCAAAAGTTGGTCACAAAGCCTCTGAAAGTTGGTCTCAGGCCAGCCAGTAGCAGCTCCTGCTCTTTGCAGCCTTCTTTTTGTCTCTTCTCCTTCTTTTCTAGTTTCTCACATTGCCCTCCCCCTTTGCAATAATAATGAGGCGGGGTGGGGGGGAGCTGTCTGGCAACTAGTAATGTTACGATAGTAGGTGGAAGAAGAAGGGGGCAGTATATGGAAAAGTGAGAGAAGGCAAGAATGTGGCATGTGAGAGCATAGGCTCTGTTTTGGCACCACTCCTTCAGCAGCCCAACCTCTTACTCAGACCCCAATAGTGCCTCACTGCCTTCTACCTGCTGTGAGAGGTGTACTGCACTTTGCCACTTGCCACCCATTCTCTTCTGACACCTGCTATCTTCCTGCATTTCCTCAGCCTGGGCTCCACACTTCCACCCCCAGACACAGCACCTTCTCAGTATCTTGGGCCATCCCTGAATGAGTCACCATATGAAGTAAATTTGGACTTGTGAAGCACCATGCCAAAAAGATTGGGAACCACTGCGATAGATCACTTTAAAAGGGGGCCTATAAAGTGTATTAAATCACTGGTTTATCAAGATAAGTACTGCCTACTGTGACAGCAGCTCTCTAGGATCTCAGGCAGAAATCTTTCACAAGTGGAGTTGCCATTTAGTTAGCTGGGAGCTTCTACTCGAAAGCAGACGCTTTAACATTGAGACATAGGCCCATCCTTTCTAACCAGATTCTGATGTACAAGTTGAACCATTCTTTATTTTGATACATGAATCAAGCCAGAGTGCCATTTCAGCAAATAATATTTCTAATATTCTAGGGAATATACACTTTTAATTTAAATCTAATATTCCTTTCAAAGAGGCCATTGCTACAATGATCATCTCACCCATGTGAAGAAAACAAGGAAGTGCTAAATATAATCCAAAACTAATCTGTATTGGCTTCCATTTTCCTTTTGATATCACAGCATTAAACACAAAACATCTACTAATGAAGGTTAAAGGACAAAGTGCCAAAGAAGGATTACAGCTGAACAACAAAAAGCCTACTGAGGGATTACACAACTTTAAGGTTGACAATGAAGAAACTGATTGTTAAAGATTTTCCATTCCTTGGCTCAAGTCAAGTTTATTATTACAGTCTGCGACCAGCACATATAAAACCATTCCTTGGCTCAATCATCAACCCAAAGAGAAACTGCAACCAAGAAATTAGAAGGCTATTGAGGCTTGGAAGGGCAGCCATGAAGGAACTACAAAAGATCCTTAAGGATAAGGAAGTGTTCCTGGAGACCAAGATCGAGATAAGTCACACTATGTAATTCCCCATTACTATGGATGGATATGAACATTGGACAATGAAGGAAGCTGACAGAAAGAAAATTGATTCATTTGAAATGTGGTGTTGGAGGAGAGTTTTATGAATACCACTGACAATTAAAAAGACAAATAAGTGGATTCTAGATCAAATCAAGCCTGAATTCTCCCTAGAAGCTAAAATGATAAAAACTGAGACTATTGCACTTTGGTCTCATCATAAGAAGACAGACTTACTGGAAAAGACAAAATAGTAAAGAGTCCAGTAGCACCTTTAAGACTAACCAACTTATTTGTAGCATAAGCTTTCGAGAACCACAGCTCTCCTTGTAAGATACAACTGATGCAAGAGTTGGTGACTTGAGTAAAGCCTCAGGTGATAGCTTTTTGACACTGGCATCATATAGCTGAATATGGACAGATATTTTGGCTTTTGAAAAAGCTGAAAGGAGAGCCAATATTTATAAAAATTGCCAAATGTGATCATTGCGACAAAATAGAAGAACAAGTTTACTTCATATATATAACCCATAGCTGTTTCGGCAATGGACAATATCAGTGCTCGAGAATAGCTAATTTTTAGTTGCTAAGGGGAGTTAAAAGAATTGTCATAGAGAAGCATGAGAGTTGTGAGAGAGACTACTCACTTGGCTATTTCCCAGCTGCATTGGAAAAACTACCCCTTTCAAAAGGTGTTTATGAGATGTGATGGGAAATGTAGTTTTGTTTCATTTCATTGTTTCGATACAGAGTGAATTAAGATATAAAAGATTTGATGACTATAGACAAGACTTCTCTATTATATTATAAATTCATTGATTGGCAGGGACATTTCTGAAAATATTTTTCAAGACCACCTCCTTTTCTTAAAATGGAGGCATTTTGAATTATGAGATATATACCAATACTCACCTCCCTTGTTCCATCCTTCAAGAATTTTGACTCATGATCTCGAAAGGCTACATTTTCACTTTAGGACGAAAATATGAATAAGATTAGAAGACAACAGGAATCTGCTTGCATTAATCTATATTGCAGTGTTTTATTTTTTAAACACTTCAATAGCTTACAAACTCACTGTGAAACTAGTGGTACATAGAAGAATAACTTTATTCTCCCATCTAGTGGCAAGAAGCAGTAAAAGTCAATGTTTCTGAGATCATAAAGTGTTTCTAAATACAAACTCCAAAGCTTATTGAGAGAATAAAAAGGAGAAACAGCAAACCTAAACTGTATGAACTATGTATAAGCTTAAAGGGGAGAGAGAGCAAGTAGCCTGAATTCAGTTTAATTACATTTTGCTGCATCAATAAAACAATCTTTCTCTGGATAATAATCACAGTCTTGAAAATAATTTTTAAATTATTTATAGTCCACCTTTCTCACTTCCTACACCACTACCCTATTCAGTAGCTTTGCCATTCTGATTCAGTAATGAGCATGGACTGTCTAGAACGCTGTTCACGCAAGGAGAATCCATACTATAGAGGAAAGGGGGAGGAGGGAACAAGACAGTTTTCCAGGAAGTGAAGTTATTCTTTGCAGCTACAGTGTTTTGGATATAGAGAGCAGAAAGAACCTGATAAAGTAAGGCAGAGAAACTACTACAGGTAGAATTTTCCATTCTTCCTTTCCTTAGATACTATGGTATAGCTGTTGGTGGAATGATCTGTCATACAAAAAGGAAAGATAATTGGCGAATGAGAAGGTGATAAATTTATTCATTTAAAACTTTGTACAAATTGCACTTACTGCTACCATGACCAAGGATATCTGTGTTCTCTTATACAGTTCAATTATAAATGCAATTTTTTTGTACTTGTACAGCAACAACTGTTTCTATTTGCACAACAGAATTTTTACACATATAAAATTAGAAAGTCGCTTTTCAGCCAGTTAAACAAAATACTCCTCTAAAGAATAGCATGATACTTAACATTAAAGACCAATTTACACATTAAGCTACTCAGAGACTTTCTGAACTTCTAATTAAATAAATATTAAGAAAAAGATCTTGTGGATAGATACAGGCACTCTCCAGCAGAAAAAACCAATCAAAATCTTAGCTTTAAAAAAAGAGAATGAATGATATCCATTACAAGCTTCAATTCCACCATATACATATGGTCTAAACCTGAGATGTCATGTGCAATATTTTGAAGTTAAACTTGGCTCCTTAGTGGGCAGTTTTCACCCCCTCAGCACTACAATGATCTTTCAACTAAAAGAACACAAGGTATGTTGTTTTTCCAGGGGAATTGATTGGATTGCACTCAGTAAGAACTTCCTCATCTCAGTGTTTTACCTCTATGCATCTGGTTTGATTCCCCCTCCACACACACACAATTTACTCTCTATGAAAAGTTAGATCAAACACATCAAACAGGAAAAGCAAATTTTTTTTAAAAAAAAATTGGTAACTACATGATCACCAGAAGTTTCGCAGTACCTGCTTAGTATGAATTGGTGCGCAGAGTCAAGAAGGCTTGTAGCTATAAAAGCTACAGCAAGCCAAGGCTTCATTTTGTAAAGATAGTGGGCAGCACACGTTCATCACATTTTATATATAAGCTCATGTTATCACAGCTAGATAATATTTCAAAAGCCTAGTGACTATCAAAACAAGTAATTAATAACACCTACTAACCTTGACAGTGTATTAATAATTGACTAAGATTTAAATCAGGTGACTTATAGTAAGTTAGGGAAAGCATTTTATTTTGACATTTCAGACACTCTCATCTTCGCAGTAGAAACCACATAGAACAATGCACATGTGCTCAAGCCTTTCTGAAGAGCAGAGCCGGATTGAGGGGGGCAGGGGGGGTAGTCTGCCCCCGGCACCACCAGAGAGGGGGCGCCAGAAGCAGCTGCCAGAGGGCGCAGGCAGCAGCGTGGGCAGCCTCGCAGCCCCCCGCTCTGCTTTTTGCCTGCCCCGCAGGACAGGGGGCAGCTGGCTTGCCGAGCACCCCCTGTCCTGCAGGGCAGGCAAAAGGCCGCGCAGGGGGCTGCGGGGCCACCCGCGCCATTTGCCTGCCCCGCAGGACAAGGGGTGGCCGGCCGCCCCCTGTCCTGCGGGGCAGGCGAAAGCAGCGCGGGGGGCTGCGAGGATGCCCGCGCCATTTGCCTGTGGGGAGGCGAATGGCACGGGTGGCTTCCCAGCCCCGCACGCTGCTTCCGTTCCACCTGCATGATGACATCACCGAAGTGACATCATCACGCAGTACGGAGAGTGCACGTGCACTGTGCGCGCGCGCGAGGTGGCCAGCCAAGCGTTGCCCCGAGCATGGGCAACCCTAGATCCGGCGCTGCTGAAGAGACTTCCTTTACAGCAAATTGTTTAGGTCAGGAGTCCCCAACCTTTTTCAATCTTTGGGCCCCTTTGAAATTCTGATACAGGGTGCTGGATGCAACACCAAGATGACTGCTACAAGAGGCAGGGCCGACCTCAAAATGTCACCAAGTGAGGTTATGCATAACTCTAACAGTAACTCCAACATTTCAGGAAGAAGTTCTGTTTAATGGAATGCCCTTTAAACTTAACGTTGTTTAAAATATTTTATTGCATACATACCAAATAAATGTGTATCTGTATCTATTATCTATATCTACAAGGAAGCAAAGAAACTCTGATCTGGCAGATCTTTCTTCATTTTGCAGGCATATAATGTGCTTATGCAAAAGGGGAAAACACGTCGTGTCTTGGCTATCCCCTTTACATGAGCCTAACTATTTTTAATCTGCACTATTACTTTTAACAATGACAGCTGGTGCTGAAGAGCTGGTGAGAGCTGCTTGCACATGTATACAGTAGCCTTGCAGCCCAACTGTGTTTAGTCAGAGTTGTCCCAATGTCTTTTTAGACTATTGCTCCACTTTTTGTGCAAGTAGTTTTTTTACATAAAGCTGCTATGTTTTGATGTTTATTATACCATAAACATCAAAACTCAGTCTCATTTGTCTTCTGACTTTCTAAAAACACTTGGCAGACACAAGAAGAAATGGTGATGGGCACCATGGCACCCACGGGCACCAAATTGGGCTCCCCTGATTTAGGTGCTTAACAAATACATTAAAAGTACTAATCACACGTTAAACAACAAACACTTCAATAAATCAGCTGGAAATTGGGACTCTGTTCTAATCTGGTCTTGGATGTGATGTCATATTATGCATATTTGTTCTATTAATCTCATACATATCTTGCCAAGAAATTGATAGGTTCTTGTTCTCTATTATAGGCCACGTTTGTGAAGTGGAAACAATCCTGGACTCAGCATTGCTCCTAAATATCCAGGAAATGGCTGTGGCTCAGAAAGTTTATCAACTTTGGTTGATACCTTTGCTGCATCTACTATTGAAACACAAGGATATGGCTACAGTTACTCATGCATTAGCAACTTCTAGACGACAGCCACTTTCAGAGTAGTTAGAATATCTGAAACTCAATAAACCAGATGCTCTGAAGTAGCACCTTCCAAGTGGAGCATAAAGATGCAGCAAACAAAAGAGAAACAACTTCCTTAGAGAATCCTAATTACTGTTGCAAGGAACTGGATGTCGACTTGCTGCTTTTGAACAGTGTTTATGCTATGGCCTGAAAAAAGATTTAAATATCTGAAACGAGTGAAAAAAAGAGGCCGGCGTGGCTTGTTGCCTTGGATTTATTTATGGCTCTGCCTTGCCTTTGATCATTTTACGGCTCTGCTCTTCACAGCAACTTCGTCTTCGTACTCCTGACGATTTTCTAGCTCGGAACACTGCAGTTTGCTCATCGACGCCTGCGGTTTCCAAAGCGGGACGTGCCTTGTCACACACCCCGACATTGGATTTTCTCCAGTCCTCGCTACCGGATCTGCATTGAAACTTTATTTTCTCATCTAAGCATGCCTTATAAGGAACGTGGGTCTTGTTGTTTAATTGTATTTATTGACTAAATTGGTGGAATAATACACTTTGGTGAGAATTTTTGACCCACGCTGTTCTGAATTCTTTGTGCCTTACTTCCTTGAGCAGGGTTGCTCCTTATTCAGTTTCGGAGCATAAACATGAGCAGATTCTTTCATAAAATTCAATTTGGTGACGTTAGGTTAGAACCTGCCAGCTTTTCTTCTGAAACATGAAGGAGCAACCTCATCCAAATGCCGTCTTCAGGGTAAGCCATGACTTAATGGTACAGCATCAGCATGGCATGTGGAAGAGCCTAGGTTCAATCACCAGCATCTCCATTTGAAAGCATCAGGTTGTAGGTGATGTGAAAGATCTCTGTCACGAGATCTGGAAAACCACTACTAGTCAAAGACAGTCGTGACCTTGATAAACCAATGGTTTGGACTCAACTTAAGGCAACTTAATGCATGTTCACTACAGCCTGATTTCATGGCTCCTATGATGCCTGGCATGAAGGATCAAAAGGGCATCCTCTCTTCCAGCAGAAAAAATATGGGCATTGCCTAGCCCATACTGTCTGGATATTAAGAACACTGAATTCACATGTAGCTTAAGAGAAAGATCTTTTAGTGTAGGTAATCTATAGCACTCCCACATGATTATTAAATCAAGAATCCACCACGGGGTAAACATATTAATGCTCATTCCTGCAAGAAATAGGCCCTTAAAATGGGCTTTCCTTTCTCCCTTCCCCTCATCCTGTTCAATTATACTACATCATGCTATTCATGCAATACCCTAGTGAACACCCAAGGCCATCAAACATTAAGAATTTTTTTTAACACCTTTCATTAGTCTTGTTTGCAGATGCCACTGTAATAGGATTTGGATTACAGACCATTCAGTTGCAATTTGGATATTGCTGGATTATTTTTATCTTTGTAGAAGGGAAATCCAATCCTAACTACACAAAGTTGATACCTAATAGGTGGTCTGATAGGAATGTAAATAGCATGTTTCTTGTATCCTGTGGTGGGAATACAGCTTACTTTCAGTGTCAATTTTAAATGCTGATTAAACATCTCAAAAGAGCCAGCCTTAACCACTACCCTACTGTTTTTCCTGGACAGTTGTAAGAAACAGCATCAAGTCATTATTGCCAAATCCCTTCCTGTATTCTTTGATAGCATACACCTGTATCTTTGTTTATTTCACAGCATGAACAGGCACAATTCTTTGATTTCAAGCAATTAATCTCTTCCTTAGTGGTAGAGATCATTTTTTGAACCCTGTACTGCATAATCACAGAAGATCTGTGATGTCCACATTATTGGTACATATTTTCCTTTAGTGCCTGCCATCCTTGAGATTTTGAACACCTTTAAGGAGATCCACATGAACAGAATATTTTGGGGAGTATCATGTCAAGGTTTGCACTACATTATTTTATACAGATGTTCTAGTAACTATGTCTTGGATCCTATCAAGAATTTCTGCATGTGGAATGGGGTATGTGTGATTTCTACTGACTTCCCCTTCTGCTTCAGACATGCAACTCCCCCTGATGCTGCTGCTGAGGGGTCCCCCGTCTCCCAGAAGCAGCATTTGGGGACATTTCTGGCAAAACGTGAATATCACACCAATGGATAGAAATCTTTTCTGACTGTGGATACCCTCCACAGAATCTGGCCCTAGAATTCCTATGCATTTTAGAACAAAGTTTCTGTGATATCTTCCTATTCCAACTGTAATCCACTACCCAGAATGAAAGAGTGAATTTAACTTAATTAGACAGAGCAACTCCAGCTATATTCATTTTGACACTATGTATGAGAAGAGATAACAAAAAACAGCTGAATCAATATTGTTCCATTTATTATTTATTTACAGTTAAAGCATAGCTAATTTAGCGTGAGAAAAGAAAACCTGCTTTATATATTCAGTGAACAGGCAGAGCTCAGATTATTCTTAGTTTACAATACATTAATGGATCAATAATTAACTCATGTTAAATTACATTTTCACAATATTATTTTCTAGTTAAATGCAACAATTTTAGAAAAATCAAAATATTTATTCATAATGAACAGACAGCTCCACAAATGTTCACAGTTGAGAATATCCCCAAGTCTTGAATTTCGAAAGAGGAAAAGCATCCATTTACTGTTGGTGTAAGAAGAAACACAGCAACACATGACAGGACAAAAAATATATGGTTCATCTAGTTAAGTGGATGTTACTGGAAGTAAATAACTATATGCTAGAGTTGAAAAAACTGGAGCATATGGCTGGAAATTTAAAACAGAGTGATAATCTATCCGCTACAACAGATTTCGAGACAACTAGGTATTGATGACGATTATGCTTTTTGCACTTTCATTATTTAAAATATTTCACAGACATTATTTTGTTTCAGTCCTTACCACACCCCAGAAAATTGTTCCTGTACTGTAGATGGGGGACTGAGGAAAAGACAGCATGGTTTCTCTACAACCACAAAGTGAATTCAGAGCAGAGATTTGAATTAGGGACCTCCCGGTCTCAACTAATTCTGTTATCTTCTTCAGTTCTTCCTTTTTGGCATTTTATTTTTGTATAACTGATGTTAATTATCAGAAAACATACTATAACCCCTACAGTTTGAAATTAAAATCAGCATATGAGATGGATTTACAGTCTATTCAAACATAAAATTTCTACATTCCAGCAACAGTAATCTTTGACGTGCTCATGTTCTGCAGAACTTTGAGATACTTTTATACTGAGATTTTCTGTAAAGAAAATGAGAAGTTCTATTTAGCTATTCGAAACAGATTCTTGTTTAGAATCCACACAAATCACCAATAAATCCTTTCATAACATAACAAGACAGGAAACACTTTACTGGAGATGTTCTGGAGTGGAATCCAGAAACAGAACAAAGGAGCAATCCTGTAGAGACCTGTGCAGGGATCTAAATCAAGATGTTATGCTTGACAGCTGAAAATCACAAGCTTGAAAACATGATTTTCTATTTATCAAGAGATACAAAAGCATGTAAAACGTAGAAATAAAATGTAGAAATTTTTGTGACAGATGGCAGGACACACAAGGAAACACATAGGGATGGTTCCATCTAGTTTCTCCACAGGTGAAAATGTGAGGAAAGAATCATTTTTGACTACCAAAAAGTCTTTCCTGAGGATCATGGCACCTCCATGGACAAAAGCCATGTGAAACAGGGGCTGTTATAAGGAAGGGAAATGACAGATTGAATGAAAAAGATGACTGGATTCAACCCATGTGGTGAAAGGGCAGCTGGAAATTTCAAGATGTGCTGTGCTATAATTAGCATTTCCCCCATTGTTAGTAAAGATCAGACTTCCATTGCCCAGAACAAGGTGCAAGTTTCACCATACTCTAAAAATTATTTTAGTGCCATCCTAAGCAGTTTCACTCTTTCTAAGACCATTGACTTTAATGGAATTAATAGAACACAGCTCTGTTTAGGATGGCTCTGTAAGTGAAGCTGATTTACTATGTCCCAAAAAAATTCACAGCAAAACATGAGCTCAGGCACACACTAAGAAAGAATGTGGGTGTGTTTAAAACATGTCAGACATCTAATATAAGTAATCTCTACACACACAATATGATTTTACTTAGCTCAGCAGTAACCCCATGTTTAGCCCTTTACTTTGTTCCTCAGTAGTCAAAGTAAGGCTACAATATGAATGTGCATATTCTTGAGTCAGTTCCAATTCAGCGAAACTTTGGAGGAAAAGTGCTTGCAATTGGAACTGTACAGGAGGGACAAATAGAAACACAGCAAAACAGTCATTAGCAACAGTGGGTTTTTTTAGTATACACAAATATAAACTTATGCCAGTTAAGACTGTTTGAGCATGAATTCTGCCCTTAAGCACACAACCCACTTTTAAAAAGTGATTATATGCTTGCAGAGACTAAAATTCTTTGGAAACTGTTTAAGTCTTGACACTTTTGAACTTCTAGATAGCTTACCTCTTGTCTTATTTACTTAAATGGTCTGTCTGCATAGTGCCCAGAAATCTGATTCCGGCTGCTTCCAGCCTTCTCCCATTAACATCTTCAAGTTAAAGCATTTAAAATATTCTAGGCGATGACTGAAAGAGAAAGGAGGAAAAGGGTAGGGTATTTTCCATATGCTTACACAAAGTTTTCTCGATATTTAATTTGCAAGGACTGAATCCACTTTAGGCTTCTATAATTCCACACTTGAGGCATCAAACTGAAGTGGTACCTGTTTATTTTTTTTTCTGTACTAGAAAAATGCCCCGATTCTGCTGCAGGCTTTCTGGGAAACGCATCAGTTTCATCAGTTGATTGACTGACCACAGGTCAGTTCCTTCAGCTGATGGGCTAAGGAAACTTACAAATTTTTGTTTTGTCTTAAAGCATCAATATTACAACATTGCTGTTTCAAAAATACGTTTTAAAAAGCCAACAAGAATGGACTGAAAAGTACAGGAAGGGCAGAGGGAAACTTTAAAATATCAAGTGAGATTCAGAGCTCTTTGCAAAGTTTTTGTGTTAGCAATACTGAAGCCATTACTTGCAAGGTTTTTTTTTAAAGGCACCAACATTGGAATGTTGCTGTTAAAAAAAAAATCAGGAAAAAACTGGATAGGTTTGATGTTCGACCAATCAGGATGCAGGAGGATGAAGAGGCGGTCAAAAATAGGCCAGGGCCAGGGCCAAAGAAAGCATTCTGCACTTTAAAAAAGCCACGGTTTGACTTTGCTGTAAAAAAAAAAAATCAGGATATATGTTCAGGGAGAAAAGCTGCAGAAAAGCCAGGGAAAGATCGATTCTGCAGCAGATGCAGCCTTTTCCCATGCAGAATGCAAAACAGGCAGGGAAGCAATTCGGAGACTGAATTGGGGTATTTTGACCATGTGCACAGATCTACGGAGAGAAAACGATGCAGTATGAGGCCAGAACTGATGAAAAAGCCCAGTGTGGAAAAGACCTAGGATGGGTTAGAAACATATTTTAATCCTTTTGTTTGGCTGAATATTTAAAACCATCAGTAGTGGCAATTTTTCAGTACCAGAACTCATTTTCTGTTCCTCACTGCTTCAAGAAATAGCATCTTATTTTATGATTATGCCGATTACTGTTTAAAAGCCACATCACTAGAGGAACCAGTTTCATTATTACAACCCATACTTTCATATCTGGATTGGCTGATACACCTTTGAAACAAAAGTGCACAGAGAATGAAATTATTTTGCAATTCACCTTACACTTTTGAGGTAATATTCTTTGTCAAGAGTACTAAAAGTAAATAGCTAAGCATCACAGTAAGATAAAGTATTTGTTCCAAACTTTTATTATAGATATAGATTCAATTTACATAAACTCATCAATTATCCTGTAGTCTAACATTTGTTATAAAACAATCAATCCTTCAAAATAAACACGTGTAATTTGAGTGTTCTAAACCTTTTTCCATGACATAAAAACCCTGTTACCTTAAAAGCACTTCTTATACTCAAAAAAGGCCGTTTGTTCCAAGCCCCTACAGATATTTCCAGATAACTAATTCTTGTTCAAACAATACTAAAATATTTAGAAGAAATATATAAACAGCCACTTCTCTGTCTGAAACTATACGAGACATTTGAGTGATCCAGTGATGAATCTCCCATTTCTCTAAAAACAGTCATGGGCCTCAGAACTGAATTAAGAGCATAATACTGGTTAACTCCTCGACCTCTGTGCTGTTTTTACAGTGCTGCTCTCCTCCCAGAGCTACTTGCCCAGCTGGGGGAACAGCAGTGGTATGTGGAGGTGGGGGGTTAGATTAGAAAAACAGCATACCAGTGCAGTTCCAATCCAATACAGGGTCCCTACCGTTGCTTTGAAAGAACTTTAAAGGGAATGAGCATTCTGTGACTGGATTTCCAACATCTCATCTAGCTTGGCCCTAAAGTTCTTGCTTTTTTTTTCTATCAACAAGCCAGGCTCTAATAGCACCCTTCTTTGGGGGGAGAGCAGAAGGAGCATCTAGCCAAATGTTTTTAAAGACATGCAGAAAACCTGGATATAAAATTGAATTCAACCACAGATCAGGGAGCAGGGGTTACAAACGAGTGACTGCAAAATGTGGACATTTGATCTGTAATTAACAGTGAGAAGCATATTGTTAGTGACACATACTAGAGAGGCCTCTTCCTTCCACAAATACTGATGCATATGAAGTAGAGAGTGACTCCAGACCTAAGAAAACATCCTACAATAGACAACTTACTTCCTATCCTGGTGTACAACCAGAGGACGCTGCTGTGGAGGGAAACCCAGGCCTGTCCCTCCAGAGAGTGCACCATGGTGGGAAGCCCAGGCCAGGATAAGGAGGAAAGCAGATGGCAATGCCCACCACCTGCATTTACCCAGCTCAGATCAGGTGCAGAGAAGGTGGCAATCCAGCCCCCCGCCTTCAACCAGCTGGGATCAGGCATGGAGCAGATGGCAAAGCCCGCCCCCTTCACCCAGCTGGGATCAGGAGTGGAGCAGGTGGTAATGTCCACCCCCCTTCACCCAGCTGGGATCAGAAGAGTAGGCAGCAATGCCTGCTCCCCGCTTTCACCCAGCTGGGATCATGGTGGCAGTGCCCGCCCCCCCCCCCTCACCCAGCTGGAATCAGAAGAGGAGCAGGCAGCAATGCCCACCATGAGTCTTTACCCAGCTGGGATCAGCAGTGGAGCAGGTGGCAATGCCCAGCTGCCTTCACCTGGCTGGAATCAGGTATGGAGCAGGAAGCAATGCCTGCCCCCTTCACCCGGCTGGAATCAGGAGCGGAATAGGTGGCAATGCCTGCGCCCCATCTTCATCCAGCTGGGATCAGGTATGGAGCAGGTGGCAATGCCTGCGCCCTGCATTCTCCCAGCTGAGATCAAGAGCAGAGAAGGTGGCAATGCCTGTGCCCCACCTTCACCCAGCTGGGATTGAGAGCGGAGCAGGTGGCAATGCCCCCCCCCATCATCACCCAGCTGGGATCAGGAGCGGAGCAGGAAGCAATGCCCACTCCCCCTTCATTCAGCTGGGATCAGGAGGAGAGCAGGTGGCAATGTTCCTGCCCCTCCCCTGCCTTCACCCAGCCAGGATCAGGCGTGGAGCAGGAGGCAATGCCCACCCCCCATCCCCGCTTCACCATCCGGGATCAGTCATGGAGTAGGAGAAGGCAATACCAGCCTGCCCACCCTCCCATTTCAAGAGCCCGTTGTATTATTTCTCACAACGGGTTTTGTTGCTAGTTTAATATAACAGACTATGGAAAAAGAAATCCTTGTTATAAAATTACTTATTATAGCAATTTATAATATAACCCAGATTGTCCTGGGTCATTTTTGTCTTCCAGCTCACACTCAGTGAGCAAGGCAATAAAATAAAATATTAACCTTTCAGCTGTCATAATAGAAAATAGTTCTTTAGACCTGTCAAGAACCTGATTCGCCTCAATCTGTTTCTTGGTTCAGTTAAGGCTGGGCCTGATAGAAATGTGTAAAGTCATCATGATTGTGGACTTTCAGAGGTAGTGCAATGATGTCATAGCTTCACCTACACTGCATCATTCTACCAAAGGATCTTAGGTGAGAGTTAGAGCTGCCAGTCCCCCAGTGGGGAAGGGGACCCCCTGCTCCCAGCCTCTGTCTCCCCCACTGCCACTCACTTGGCTGGTGTGGGGGAAGGCCCCAAGGAACAGGCCCTGGAGTCCAAAGCCCAAGCCTCCCTGGGCAATGTGCACGCTAATGTCACTTCTGGAATTGACATTATTGCGTCTGTCAGGAGCGTGTACGCTTATCACAGAGGTAAGTGCTGGTCTCTCCCCCCCCCCCCCCGCACACACCAGGAAGTTAAGGGAACGTGGAAACTCTAGTGAAAGTGCATGCATTTCCTTGACTGGCTAATTGGGATCGGGCCAGTTGCTACAGTTTTGGATAAAACAAGTGACCTCATTCTAGCTCCCCTTCCCCAAACACCTATTGCTTTTGGACTCTGTATGGTGACAGGAGGATTTCTGCTACCTGCTTTTGTGCTCTAGACCTGCTCACCTGGATTGGTGTCAGCCCAGGATCTTTGTCTCTGGATTTTGAGACTTTGGAATCCTATTTGGATTAGCCTGAAAGGTAACCTAAGGCTGGGAGACTGAAAGTCTGTTTAAGTGTGTTAATTTAGTTATCTAGAGTTTCTTGTCTCCTGTCTTTTTGCACAGTTGTATATCCGTACCCTTCTGCACTTCTGTTAATAAACTCTTTGGAGTATAACCTGGCGTGTTCTTTAGGAATTTGCAAGCTTCAATCTAAATCTAGTACTTCGACCCTTTTTTGGTCAGAGCTACCCAAATAGTTGTTTAGTGGAATTCAATCTACAAAGTGGCCTGTTTAAAATCTGGCAAGACTGGGAAATTGTCTGTGTGTTCCACAGCTGAATGTTTAGTCAAGAGAGGCTGGTGGCAGCTCATTACCCTGGAAGTGAAGACTCACTCCAAGTTTTGAGTGTTTTGTTCTTGACCTCCCAATCAAGACGGCTTGTGGATACAGCCTTCCTTGGCAAGACCTACTTACAAATCAGGATGCTGTTCTTTCTGAATCTCATGCTGAGGTACAGGATAGAGGGCTTCATACATTCTAGCTTCACCTGACCCATGGATTGCGAAAGCATTAAATTTGTCAGTAGCTGGTGGAAGGTAGCTCCAAGGAAGATGAGCTCTGCCATTCCATTGATCACTTGTTCTGGATACTTCAAATGTTAAAGGAAGCTCCTGCTGAATTTAAAAAAAGAAGCAGAATTAGCCTAATTTCTCAAGCAGTATGTGATTAGGTATTAAGGAAATAAATAGCTCACTTACTTTCAATACTTTTCTTCTGCCAGAAAGCAACAAAATGAGATAGTGCCCATGCCTGTGAAAATGAGGTATAATCATAATGCAAGTACATTCATAAGCATATCTGCAAGACCAAGTTGCATTAGTGTTCTTAGACAAACATGGTCTTACCAAATAAAATGCAAATGCAACTTCTAAAAAAAATCAGTTATGTAGCTATTAAAACAGCAGATTAAATTTCTACATTCTGAACGGCATGTGAACAGATTTTACTATCCTTTGAATATATTTTTACCTACAGTTCTTCCTTTCTTAGTAATCACAGAGCACAACAATTCATACACGGGGCAAAGGACAGCAATCGACCCCTTTTGTCATCCATTTGATTCCTCAGGTGACTTCTTACTCCTGTTTTATGCAAAGGTACTACTAAATCTCAGCAGCTGCTTTAGCACTCTAATTATACATATTTATTACTAACTACCATGCAACATGGATATTTATCTTCAGTCTCATGCAGAACAGTGATCTGACTAGTAAATTAACAGCACTCACTTCTAGTGGCTGGGGCAAGGCAGAGCAGCTATGTGTCAAAGAAGAGGAGGCAGACTACGGAAAAAGGATGTTTTTATGTTCAATCAGCACCTGTCTACAATATTTGTCATTGCTACAGATTGTAAAAGACATTCAATCTGAGATCATGAACACCGCTGATAAAGGTAAGTACTTATTGAAGTTTATTGAAGTTAAATACTTAAGAAACTCGGAGCGCAATCCTAGGCAGTTATTACAATCTAAGCCCATTGAAATCAATGAATATTTCAAAGAGTAACTCTATATAAGATTGTTTTGTTAGTGTAACCTCTGAGATTACATAATAATTCAATTAGAGCACATCCTAATTCTATTGTATTTGTTTGACACTTCATGCTATTTGATTGATTTTAATACAGCCTAATTCATCTCAGTGAGAAAGGAGGGCTATAAAGCAAATAAATAAATGTTTTATGGTTACAGCAACCAATTAGCATTTATTAAGAACATATCCAACATTTTTATTTGAATCACCATTTTAAATCAGTCTACTTTGCATTTGTGTGAAAAAATAAATCCAATTAAGTTAGCCATTAGTGTTTTCTCTGAAGTGTGATGATGGAGAGTGCCCTCAAGTCATAGCAGACTTATGGTGACCCCTAGTGGGGTTTTCATGGCACGAGACTAACAGAGGTGGTTTGCCATTGCCTGCCTCTGCAACCCTGGTCTTTGTTGGAGGTCTCCCATCCAATTACAAACCAAGGCTAACCCTGCTTAGTTTCTGAGAACTGACAAGATCAGGCTCAGCTGGGCTATCAAAGTCTGGGCTCTCTCTGAAGTAAGCAGTAAGAAATTAGTATTTTCAATATTAACATTAATAGATACTTAAAAGCAGAATTTTAGCAAATGCATATTATCCTGCCACTGCAGAACTGAGATGTAGATGCCAACGTTTTTGCTTCAGTCATAAAAGGCAGAAGAATCCTCTCCAATGTGGAACTCAGTGACTGAGACAGCCAAGACAACATTTCTGCCTACCCCCACCTCCGATTCCTCAAAAAGAAAATCCTACCTAGAAGAGAAAGGCAAATGCACAGAACAATTTTCATCACTGAAGAATCCGGCCTTACCCACCATGCTGATATTTTCTTTTACTCAAGAACAACCTTGCAATTATAACTTTATTCTATTATACATTCCCCTTTGGTACAAAGTCAGTTACTGCATAGATACAAACACTAATGTACCCTTCTGTTCAAAATATGGAACCAACAGTTACTTCCTAAAACTCCAAGTCAACTCAAAACATACAGCCACGAATACAAGTGATATTTTTTAAAAATCTGAAAAGGAGGTTATAGAACTAGGTCCTTTTTTTCCTCCAGGACAAAGTGTTAGGAATTATCAGAAATCTCCTACACGATCACACTTCCTTATCTGGCATTTAAGCAATAGACTTGCAATGGAAAACAGATGATGTCAGTAAGCTTTGAAATGTTTACTTACGGACAGAGCTCCACTTCTAAATACTGCTCAGTTTGACCATTCAGGAAGAAAGCTTCTACAACTAAGAGCACACACAAAAATACTTAGTTCACTTTTTTTTACATTTCAGCTATTTAGTTTTATTTTATTTTCTGCATTTTCAATACTCCACTATATGCACATCAAATGCTTTGAAGACAAAAATGTTCAACACCATCATAATTCTGATTACTTTTGCTGAAACTAAACTTAGAGAACACATCTATAGACAGAGAGGAAAAAAAGATCAACTCTGCCACCTAGATAAAAACAGAAAAATGGGGGGAAATTACTTTTTTCCCTATATGAGCTGACACTGAGGAATATGAAGCTTAGGAACTATTTATTAGACACCTGCATGTGTGAAATTGAGCAGAACTGAGCAATCACTTACTACAAGTAACAACCTTAACTAAAAGAACCTAGTGCGATGAACCCCTAAATCAATGGACTGAATATGAAACAACTGGCAGATGAATCTCATCCACATGCATGAAAAAGTTACGTTAAGAACATTTTTGTCATATTCTAGTATAGCGGAGGTCAACAAAAAGATTAAGATGGTAAGCATATAATGGAATTTGCTTCCATTAGGATGATTTCTTCTTCATTCATCAGAACAAAGTTATAAGGCAAAAATCCTTCATGTATTCTCTAAGAGTGGATAAACTAGTCAGCTGAAACACTTGAAGACTCCAATTATTAGTTTTAAAAACATACTTGGAGTCATTCTAGTTGCAAACATTTCAAAACAATTCAGTTTTAACTAATGTTTTGTTTATATATATATATATATATATATATATATATATATATATATATATATATATATATATATATATATATATATAAATCACATAGAAAGGGAAGAAAACAAGAATAAAGAAAAAGTAGACAGTAACAGAACTTGGAACTTAAAAAGGAAAAAGAACAATAATACATATTTCATTTCCATTCTTCTCTACACTTATCTTTTTTTTTAAAGCAAAATTTCAAAACAATTCAATTTGAGCTGAATCTGAGCTCTCAGTGTTTTAAGCCAAGGCTTCTGATTTTATCCTAAAAAGATACACAAATGTTGTAGATGACCGACTTCTTTTAAAAAGTCACATATTTTACCTTGCCAGTTCTGTTACACAGGCCTTTCTTATGCTGTTTCTAAAATAACGTTTCAAGACTGAAAACTAAAAGAAAGAATGGTAAAGGCACATAGGTAGAAAACACTGTTTTTTATATAAGACATCTCCAGTTAAAGGATCTTAGATTGCAGGCACTGAGAAATACTTTTCTCTACCTGACAGCCAATGGCAATCAGAGTAGATAATATGGAGCAATATGGTCTGACCTGTACATACAAATCTAGAGCTTGTTTCTGTAATAAAGACTGCACTTCTGGTGAAGTGCCTTTAAAACAGAAAAGCCAAGCAAGGACACAAAACCTGTGAGTTTCACTCCACTGGCATATTCCTTTGCATGTCTATACACGCAAAGTAGCATGGGTAGCATTGAAAATCAAGCGGCTATAGAGTGGAAATCAAGGGAATAGTAATGAACCTTGTGGTGCAGAGAATGTATGACTGCGGAAGTAGCAAGAAAAAGATTAGACTTACAAATTAATCCACAAAAACGCTTACTAACCTGTCTGCCTATACACATTGACATTGTTAGCATGATATATTGTCGAAAGCTTTCACAGCTGGAGAATGTTAGTTGTTGTAGATTTTCCGGGCTGTATGGCCGTGGTCTTGGCATTGTAGCCCAGAAAATCTACAACAACTAATATTGTTAGTGTGTGGCCTATTAAAAAGACCAAACCCTTGCACGCAGCATTCATGCTTTGTTAATTGACGAAAGTCTTACTAAGACCATGGCTACTTAAAAGTCTGAGTTAGTATATAGAAACAGATCCTTTTCCAAATACAAAGGGTTGGATGTTAACTTTTTCACTCGCTCATTTCATTTGTTCACTTCTCCCTTCTCCCCCATCCTGCCTGTCCACATGGATTCCATGATCCCAGTAGTGTTTTTGGTGGTCAAGAGCCCTCACCACTGCCTCTTTTACCAGTAGAAAGAGGATAGGATCCAGCCTACTCTAATTTCAGCTCACATGCTTCCAAACTATTGGAAATGATACTTGTGTAACTGATAGGGTTGCCAGCTCCAAGTTGGGAAATTCCTGGAGATCTGGGGGGTGGGAGGGTGAAACCTGGAGAAAGTGGGGTTTGGGTAGGGAAAGGACCTTGGCATGGCATAATTCCATAGAGCCCACCCACCAAAGTAGCCATTTTCTCCAGGTGAACTGATCTCTGTGGCCTGGAGACCAGTTATAATTCCGGGAGATCTCCAGCCACTACCTGGAGGCTGGTGACCCTAGTAACTGAACTATTTAAATCTAGATGCAAGATCATACAGTAACTAATATCAGCCAGAGATCTGATTCCTGTGTTACAGTTCTAATCAGTAAATGCATATATTTATAAGGTATGATAGTTAAAATGTAAATGGAAGCTCAAATGCTAGCCAAAATGCAGATATTCAACCTTTCCAATAGGACAGAGACATGCACTATGCTACTTAAAGTGTGTTAATGATGGAACTACAGGGCAATATTGTCAGAATCAGCCCTTAGTAACATTATTCATAGCAAGGGGCTTTGAATGTTGTAGTACCTCCCAACACCATTTCTGGTGACCACCAAGTGTTTTTAGAATGTGGGAGGAGCTAGGTGGGGCTTTTACTCAGCAGGTTATCTGATTGGGCTGTGCAGATTTTTTAAAAGTTACTTCAGTAGCAGTTGCCACCACAGTGCAAGGTCTTCATTGGGGGGTTGGAGGTAAGCATTGTGTATGAACGAAAAAAAAGTTAAACAACATATTCATTTTAAAGAAGAGTTTCTTCCTGAAATTTTGAAGAGTTAGAGTTATACATGACCTCATTCCCTGATATTTTGTGTTTGGCCCTGCCTTTTGTAGCAGCCATTTTGTAGTTGCACCCACCACTCTGTTTAGGGACCCCTGATCTATAGCAAACTGATTACCAACAATTCATTCACAGTGAGTAACTACAAGTACTTTGTATATGAAGAAGCATGTTCTTTAATTAACCAAGAATTAAGTTTTACGTATTCACCCCCCCCAAATATTTTAAATATACTGATATGCCTCAAAAAACAGCTTGCAAAACTATTTTCTCATCTATAGCCTACCTGTTCTCTGTAGTTTTCATAAGTCTCTATTTGTCCTGAATTTCGAAAGCACAAGGTGTGTGATAGCTTTTACAAAAAATCTAGCAGTAATTACGTAATTCATAATTCAAGTTTGGATAATTAGATGGCAGTTTACCATACAATGCCAAGGCAGACAGAGCTGCAGAGAACAATGAAAGTGGACACCAATTTTATTAGAATTGGTCATGTTTCAAGACTGATTAAAGCAGCAGGTGCCATACATAAATCGTACTTGATGCTTGTTTAGTTAAACTATATAACCACAAACATCTTAATAAAAATAAAACCAATCCTTCTGCGCTGCCATATGTGCTTTAAAAGCAACTATCTGTTCAGAAGTTTAGAACTCTCAACATGTCCATGTATTTATCCACTCAAGTTACTCAGTTTACTGACGGAGTACCCTACATTTAGACTCATCTAAAACTATTTCACTTACCCTCGTAGTTCCACAGTCCATTGAATGGTTTTCCTGGATCACTGGTAGGAGCTGGAGGATCATTATAAAAAGGAGCTGTCACATCCATAAGTAGCCCTGCATTAGCAGGAGCCAGCCTGATTATTACTGGATCATGAGACACTGGAAAGCCATTCCATGTATGTTCAATTTTAAACTCCATCTGAATATTTTAGAGTTAAATATAAAGGTTTTTAATTTAATCAAAATACCACAAAGATGTTTGCCAATAAAGGTTCTTTTAATCATTTTGCTCTGCTGTAGTTTTTACTCATATGACTCAAACCAGTGACCACTTAAAATATCAATTGCTTGCCCACTGTAAGAGATGAGCATCATGTACTTCCAATATAAACATTTTATTAAGGTAACCATGCAAGTATACAGAGTTTTATAGCTTCTAAATCAATTCCATTCTTTATTGTTGTAAAAAGATGAACTATATTAGTACATTTAAATTCCCACTTCATGCGGAAAAATCATACCTCACAGAAATCGAGAACAAACATCACATAGCTGGACGTAGCAACGTGGCACAAAATACAAGAAATTTTTTTTGCCTATATGAATAATACTTTAACTGAAATACTGTAAACTCCAAAACATTCTATACTCTGCCTGTAAATTATCAGAATATTTAAAATACTTTTATGATTATATAGCTGAAAATCAAGATTAAAATTAAATTAAAAAAGAGAATGACAGAAAGAAAGACTTGTGTAATGCCTGTCATCAGATGAAAACAGATGGGAAAGATAGAATAAAAGTATTTAAATAGAAGTAAAATATTAAAAAATTTAAGTTCTATAATGTTTGGTTTTGATTATAAAATATTATACCTTATGAATTTTATGTTTGCAAATTGAAATTAAAAAATAATAATACATAGTTAAAATATTTAAAAGGGAATGGAAGAAAAACAGAAAATGGAACACACCAAGAAATAAGAAAACTTCCCCTTTCACACCCTGACATCTCCAAAATTTACTGCGCTAGAGACCAACTGTGATGCATATGGGTAGATTCCATGTTTAATTGGAAGTTCCACTAAGAATTTGCCATTCAGTTAACCCCATGTTGAGGATTAAATGTCTTGGAATGTCATATTTTTTTTCTGACACTCTGTGGCTGTCTGTTCCTGCCCAATTTCACCACATGGTGTCCACAGTGATCAAAAAATTAACTTACAGATATTCAAATTTATTACCATCTTCTTGATAAAGACACATTTCCTCAACACCGCTATTGCTGAAATAGGGGTGCCAAGCTTACCCTTGGATGAAACAAAATGGTTAAATCCAGAGAATATAAAGTTGTGTCTACTAAGGGGCCTTATGCCTTAAGAACCGTACAGCAGGAAAAGCTGCCAAGGCTGAATTTCTGCTTGCTGACACACAGGAGTCATGAGGATGTGGGTGGAAGACAGATATCGCCCATGAGGGGAAAAATCTAAACTCTACAGAATTCTTCATGAAGGAAAATGACGAGAGGAAAGACGCTAAGAACTCCAGAATAGCGGGGGGGGGGGGGAAGGAAGGTTTAGGAAAGTTTGTTTATACCAATACTAGTGCCGCGCCTAGAAAACCCTAGGAGTCCTTTCCCAGTTCCCCGTGACAGACAGCGGGTAGCCCAAAGGGAAAGCGGACCAAGCTTCCGCTGACCATCCCTGTTTACCTTTCAGTAACCCGTTTTTCAATTTGAAGAGGGAATAAGGAAGCCAGAGGGAGCAGACGACTACGTGACATTTCCAACCAATGGCGATGTCTCCTGCCAGCCCAACCTAGGATGCGATTGGCTCGTCTTTGTTCGCGTCATGTGACCCGTCCTTTGCCAGTGGGGGCCGTTGCTAAGGAAGGCGTTGGCGTTCTGGAAAGGCGTTAGGGGGAGGGGGGAGTGGAGCGCGCAGGGGAGACCCCTGATTGGGCAGGGAGCGGAGCTGACGTCGTGGCGGGGAGGCCGGGCGCGTTCTTCGTCTGCCGGCTCGGGCAGGGACCCCTTCTTCTGCCCACGCTGGCGAGCGTTCAGGCTGTTGACAAACCGTGCGGCACGCGAGGGAGACTCAGCTGGCGAAAGAACGGCTCGTGTGATGCTCCGGGTTGCTCTTAAGTCATCTCAGTCAGCGCCATGCGCCAGCTTCAGGGCAAATCTAACCCAGTTTAAACCCCAGGCCTGGCCGCTGCAACTGGGAAATAAAAAAAAAAATACCAAGCAGGAGACTCGTGGCATGTGTAAAAACTAACACGGGTTTTTAAATTCCATCCTAAGTTTCTGCGGACTCACTTGCTACGCTAGAGTAACACGGCGCTCTCTGCGGTTCTACTCGGAAGTAAGTCCCATTGAGTTCCATTGGATTAATTCCTAGGTAAGGGTGCTGGGGCGTGAAGCTTGAGCTGCCGCCTCAATCTCAGTTAAAGCTGGAATTCTTTTTTACTACTAAATAAATAGTTACGTAGGTGCTGAGAAATGTCGTTTAATTCTCTTAAGGGCTTTTCAATCAGAGGTTCTTGAGTGTACCTTTAACGTTCTGTGGATTGCCCCCTGTGGGTGTGCTGTGAGTTCTCTATTCCAGCTACATTTAAAAGAAAAAAAATGATAGTTGAGTTTCATTAGTGCCCAGAGTTGAGGAAACCATCAGTGTTCTAAAGCTGACAAAAGAAAAGGAGGAACCTCAGAATATAGACGAGAAAGCTTTCTCTATGGGTTTTGATCAAACCTGTACAAGTGCTATATATAATAAAAGTAGACTGTTTTGCACTACATGGGTAGAATTAACCTAGACAGAATTAAAGTTAAAATGGTAGTAGTAAGTTTATGTAGTATTTGAAAGTTACATTTACTCGATTTCTGCAGATTTTGTACTGCTGGTGGTGGTGGGGAATCACTCAGCTGGAAATCTGCTGGCTAAAATTATCAAATGGCAACAGAATCTGACTTTTCGAGAGATCAAAGTAAGTTGCACGTAAAATGGTATCAAAATCTATGCTGTTTTGTTTGTTAGAGTGGATTATATCATCTTGATCAATTTTTATCAACCGTTTTATTTTATAAAAATGCCTTTATATGGCAGTTTTAGCCGCATAGCTGTGGTGGTCTGCATTAGAACAGCAGGATTTGAGTCAGTGGCACCTTAGAGACCAACAAGAAAATCTTGTTGGTCTCTAAGATGCCAGTAGAGTTAAATCCTGCTGTTTATATGGTAGAAAGGAGCACTTTCAAAAGTTTTGGCCCAGATTATCAGACTAGACAATATAAATTTGAAAGACCTTAAAGAGTTCAAGTGTTAAACTGCAGAATGTAATAACAAGCCTGCGATGTGCAGTGGTTAGAGTGCTGGACTAGGATCTGGGAGAACAATGTTCGAATCCCAGCTCGGCCATGAAAGCTTGCATGATGAATTTGGGCCAGTCACACATTCTTAGCTTATCCTACCCCATAGTTCTGAGGATAAAACGGATGATAGAAGAATTATATAAGGCATTTGGGTCCCCATTGGAGAGGAAACCGGAGCATACATTAAGTGAATAAACTTGCTTCAAGTTTTTAAAAAGCACCAGTTTAAAAAAAGATCCAAGGCATCAAACTCTGAAAAATTAGTAATGAAGACGAATAAGATCTCATGAAGCTAAGATGACGAATTAAAAATGTAGACATAGGCAATATAGTAGGCACAGTGCAGTCCTAAACAGAGTTATACCTTTCTGAGTCTATTGAAGTCATTGTGCTCAAAAGGGCATTACTCTGCCAAGGATGGCACTGAAAAAATAGCTGCATGTCAGAAAACTTTTTGACAAAAATTCTTAATCAAAGATTTTTTGGAATGGAGGATCCAGCTATCTGCTAGGAGAAATCTTTGACTTTTATAATTTGTCTATTTCAAGTTATAAGACTTTTGTGTTTCAGATCAGAAGCAAAATACAATGCTCAGAGAGATTCAAACAGAGAATCTTCCACTGACTACCCCTGTACAGGTACATATTTTGATTTGGGAATTTGTATGGGCACTGTCTAAGAGGTAATTTGATGTACAGAGCTAACATCATTTGTGTGTGTTATGTGCCGTCAAGTCGCCTCTAACCTATGCTGACCTTATGAATGAAAGATCTCAAAAACATCCTATTGTTAACATACTTGCTCAGATCTTGCAAACTAGAGGATATGGCTTCTTTTATTGAGTCAAGCCATCTTGTTTTGGGTCTTCCTCTTTTCCTACTGCCTTCAATTTTTCCTAGCATTATTAGCTTTTCCAGAGAGTCTTGTCTCAAAGTACGATAGTCTCAATTTTGTTATTTTAGCTTCTAGGGAGAATTCAGGCGTGATGTGATCCAGAACCCTCATATTTGTCTTCCTGCATCTATTGGGAAGTTCCAAAAGCAAAATTTGTATAGTACTTTTTGTTGGGAGCAACAAAAATATCACAAAGTAATGAACATCACAAAACAGAGTATAGGCTTTCAAGTTAGGGGAGACATGATAAAAGTTTATAAAATTATGTATGGGCTGGAAAAAGTCTAATAATACAAGAACGTAGGGTGCACCCAGTGAAGTTAATGAGCTGTAGGTTTAGGACAAATTGAGGAAAGTACTTTGTTCAAAGAGCAATGAGGATGTGGAAGTAATTGCCAAAAGAGGTAATGATAGCCAATAGTTTAGCTAACTTTAAAGGGCAATTAGTCAGATACATGGAGGATATTGTCATGGCTTTTGTACTGATGACTAAATGGAATGAACATGGAGGCTCCATTCAGAGTAATCCTCTGAGTATTTATTTATTTAAAAAACTTCTGTCCTGCCTCATGTCCAGAAACACAAGCCAGCTAATGATGCGACATTCAGATTGTGAGGAGACAAAATATTCTGGTTCAGTTTGCAGTGCTTGGGGGTAGCAACAGAGGATATCACTTCTCTAAGGTCAGGCCTCTCTGTCTCCTTGAATACTTTCCAAGGATATCTGGTTGGCCACTGTGTGATATAGGATACTAGACTATATGGACCAAGAGTCTGATCCAGCATATGAATTCTCCAGAACTTTTCAGCACACAGGGGGTTCATTGCAAAAAACAATACTTAAAAAGTGGAGTGTGATAGACTAGTACCTCTGTCGCTGTGATAATTTTTCCCTCTGTCTCTGTCCCAGCAAGCCTCATCTCAGGAAGAGCCCTAGGACATCATGCACAAATATGTAATATTTACTAGATATTTACTATTTAATAGATTTTAAAATAGGAAACTTCAACAATGGAGCTAAATGATCCACAAGTAAAGAAAGAAATAAAGCCAGACAGCAGTCAGTGACTTCAGTTTTGTCAGGTTCTGCCCTGTGAGACGCCCCCATGCCTGACTTCAGCCTTAAAGGACCTTCAAGGAATATGCGGGATCCCGCTCTGTGGAAGGAGGGGAGGTATACCTCACCCTCGCACCCTCTCAGTCCACCCACAGGTCCCTTCAACCTGATAGAGTCCCGGCTGCCTTCCACGACAGCTGTCTCCATCCATTTGTCGGTCTTGCTCCTTCTCTTCCCCTCCCCTTCCACCACACTCCTACACAACCCACCCTGAGCACTCTCCATAGCCTGCCTTTATAGGGCTTCTCCCAACTTCCCCCTCCCTCCCAGGCTGTGCCCTATCCCTGATGCTCTCCAGCTGAGTATGCCCTCAGGTGTTTCCTTTCTCATCCCAGTCTCTCCCTGCTCTCCTAGTCTTTCTTGCAGGGCGAGGCTAGCTGTAACCCAGCTGGTGATACTCTCAGGTGTTCCTCCTCCCCTCATTCCCTGCTCTCTTATCCTTTCTTGCAGGATGGGGCTGGCAGGGCCTTTCCAGGCGATGTGGCTTGGCCGCTTCTGCCCCTGCTCACAAGGTGCTGTCCTGGCCTCCTGGGTTCTGGCTAGTCCCCCCGGGTGGAGGTGGCTGCTGGTTTCCCCTAGGGCTTGGGCCGGGGCTTCTTGCCTGTCTGTCCTGGTCTCAGCCCCCAAGATAGGCCTGCATGCTTCTTGCCCTTTGGTGCTCAGCTGGGCTTGGGCTGTGTGCTCCTGGCTTGCCGTTGGTCTTCAAGTAAGGGATCTGTGGCAAGTCTGGGGTGCTTGGGGTGCTTGTCCCCGGACAAGTTTACATTAGTGTTGTATCAAAAATTGACACTACTGAAATTTGTCATCGGGGTTCTTTGTTGAGAGCCAGTGTAGTATTGTGATTAGAGTTTTTGACCATATGGGCACCTTTGAAATTTTAACGTAGCTTCATGGTTGCAACCACAGAATAGATGCTGAAGGAGACAGAGCTAACTGCAAAATGTTATGGAGTGAGGTTATGTATAACTGCTAGTAGCTCGTCAACATTTTAGGCAGAAGTAACATATTGTCTAAAATATGCATACTACATATGTATACATATATGTATACTATGTATAGCCAGTTTGGTGTAGTGGTTAGGAGCACAGGACTCTAATCTGGAGAACCAGGTTTGATTCCCCACTCCTCCACTTAAAGCCAGCTGGGTGACCTTGGGTCAGTCACAGCTTCTAGGAGCTCTCTCAGCCCCACCCACCTCACGGGGTGTTTGTTGTTGTGGGGATAATAATGACATACTTTGTAAACTGCTCTGAGTGGGTGTTGTTGTCCTGAAGGGCTGTATATAAATCGAATGTTGTTGTTATTTTGTTGAGCTTGCTACGAAACCCTCACCTGACCATATCTGTCATCATTTTGCAGTGATCTAACACTGTTATGGAAAAGCAAAAGAATGCCTCTTCTGGTTATCCCCTTTACATCAGCCCTTCCCTTATAAGCCTAGTCATTTTTAACTTGCACTATTACTTGTAACAATGGCAGTTGGTTCTGAAGGGCTGGTGAGAGCTCTTTACATTTGCATATAGTAAGAGAGATTTTGGACAGATTTTAATAGGAATATAAATGATTTTTCAAAAGTTGATGTTGTGATGTTATTGTCAACTTCCATATAAATTATAAAAATACATGGAAATTGGAAGAATCCACTGACATCAATAGAAGTTTCCGGTAGGTTCATTAAGCATTTTAGCCATGAAGCCCAATTGTGTTTAGTCAGAATCAAGTCACACTGTTTTTAGAATATCACTCTGCTATTTGCACAGGCAAAGTATTTTACATAAACTTAAAACTTAAAAAGCCCCATCTGATCTAACCCATTTTCTAAAAACAATTGGTGAATGCCAGGGAACTTGATCTAGGTCCACTTGGAATAGGATGGAAAAAATATTTAAATGTTATAAAATTAAATGTCAAACTTGAAGATTGTTTAGTTTGTTTGGCAGCATATATGTATTAAAGCAAACTTGTTCTGTTTCAGAAAAATGCCTTCAGAGCAGATAATTCAATGGAGTCCTGGCTAACAGACCAAAGGTGAAGAGGTTTACATGTCATTCTAATTGAATTACAGTTAAATGTGAAACATTACTATGAATGTGGTTTAGCCATTTTGTTTTTCCAAACAGTAACTTCTTAGATTTCATTTTTATGCTTGAAAACTTTGAAAAAAAGTTGAGCTATGTGTTTGTGTTTATATTTCATCTTGATCTTAACCATATGTTTCTGAAGCAAGTCTTTATGTACAGCAAGTATATATATATATATATATACTCAAAAATAATCTCTCATGACTTTTAGTGGAACTGAATATTTTATTAATGTTATGACGAAGTCAATTGTAATGTGCTTCTGAGCAAACCTGTTTAGAATCAGGTTTTAAAATTTAAACTAACAGGCAAGCAGAAAAAAAGGTCTATCTACATAATTCTCCATATCAATATATTTAATTCTCAGTGTGGTCCCATCTGTATATATTTAAATCTGGAGATTGGGTCCTTTAACAGAGTAGACAGTTCTTTCTACAAACTTGAGAAAAGCCCCAGGTTTTCAGGAAAATCTGAAATAAAAAAAAGACTAGGGGATTAAAAAATCCAAATAATAGGAGTGCCTGTAGCTTTATGAAACAAATGTCCACCAGGCCCGTTGCTTAACAATATTGCCAAGCTTCAAGCTTTTTTTCCTGTCAGTAAAAGGCAGAGGGAGGGGGCAGGGCCCTTTCCAAGTCTGTTTAGGCCTTTGAGGGAAGACTCATTGGGGCCAGGCCTGGCAGCAACCATCGAGTAACTTGCTACATATGACTTGCATGATTTAGCCAGGCTTTAGCTGCTTGCTATTGTTCAATAACACCTCCCCCCACAAAATACACTATGTTTAGTGGTTATATAGGATCAGACTAGGATCTAGGAACCCCAGGTTTGAATCACCAGTCTGCCATGCTCACTGGGTGACCTTAGGTTACTCACAAACAGACTAGCCTGCCTCACAGGATTGTTGTGAAAATAAAATGGAAGATAATGATGTAAGCTGCTTTGGGTCTCCATTGGGGCTTAAGGCACAGTATAAATGAAGTAAATATGCCCAAAGATAGGGGAGCAGATAAAACGTAGGTCACTTGGTGCATGAAAAAGAAGAGAGCGAAGCAGGGAAAGGGGAGAAAATGTTGAGGCAGCCAGGAGGAGGAAAAAGGAAAGTAGTGTGGGGAAAGGCTACAGAGGGAAATGAGGTGTCCCCTGCAAGTCCTTGTGTGTTCCCCATCATGCAGCTTGGTCCTTCCTGGCAGCTGTCATTGTGCAACTGGGCCATAATTTTCCTGGGTAGAGGCTGCCAATGGGAAGGAAGGAGGGAAAGCTGAAGATGGTGGGGGACGTAGATAACAGTAAGCTGGCTGGTGGGTGGAAAGGAGAAAAAGAAGCCGGAAAAGAGGAGAGGTGATGGGTGTTTTCAGGTAATAGAGGTAATATTGGGGAGGAGAAAATGAGATGCCCCCTACCAGTACTTGTGGGTCACCCGCTTGTTAATATCTATTTACTTTCTATCCTTAATTTGCATAGCAAAGTACTATAGGTTTTCTTGGGGAAACCAGTAATGTTTCAGTTGGGAAAAATTCCATAAGTATCCTATCCCTTAGAAATGACAGTGAGACAAAACAAAGCAAACCCATCTAAAATATGTAGGTTGCGATGACTTTAACACTTTCTTGGAATAACCCAAGCTACACTGATTGGGATGATCAGAAATAGTGCTGTAGCAAACTTTCACCAAGTTCAGTGCTAAGCCTGATGTTTTGGAGCGGTGAAACTGAAAGGAAAACTATACCTTACCAAAAAAAGAAAGAAAGAAAAACCCAGAATTGTTCTTTCACACCACACTGTAGAATGTAGTACTCTTGGCAAGCACTTTGCCAAGCAAGAGGAAGGCAATATTGGTAGAAAAGGCTTAAGCTCACCCCACACAATTTATACAATCTGAATATTTCCCCATTTGTATATTTCCCCCACAAGACAGGTACCATGTATGTATGGGGGGTTAAAAACATGCCATGCCGCAGTTCCAAATTGGGGAAAAGCAGAGTTGTTACAGTTAAAAACAATAACAGGAGGTACCATTTATTCATCTCCAGTTGCATATTGGCCCTAACAGAGAAGTATGTGCTATTGGCATCTATGCTGCTAATCTAGAAGATTGAACGGTTGGCCCTGACCACTCTTTAAGCTACTCAGTACTCACTCATGTTAGCGCCTAAAGTTAGCTTCAAATACTTGCTCTAGAACACTTGTATTTGGACAGCTGGGAGGGGGCTGCAATCTGCCTAGAAAGCAGTAATAGTAATAGTGTTTAGTAATAAAATCACTTGCCAAGTGCAAGAGTGATATTTATGGTAAGGAGAATAAACGTTAGAAAAGTAAGACAATGGTCATGGATGCTTCAAGAAAAGATTAATAACTGGCTGGTATTAATAGGATGTTTCCACACATTCCAGTCATTTGGTAGGATTCTTGCTAGTACATACACTTTGTACTCTTATTAATATATCCTAGTTTTGTGTGAAAGATACTGCAAGAAGACAATGTTCGGAATCATGTGTTACTAGTTCAGCTGGTATGACTGATATCTTAATTTTACATTTTGTTTTAGTATATTATCTCCTCTGCTTATTGAATATGATAAACATTTGGAAGAAATGAGTGGACAACTGCGATATTGTCAGGTATGAATTGTGCATAGCAATAGTAAACTAGCAAGACACTGAAAATTGAATGTTAGTATCTTGCTGAACCAAAGTGTTAAGTATAAAAAACAAGAAATCTTGTTTTCTTGCTACTGAATTGTAAATTTTATTTTTTATTTTATTAAATTTTCTATTTTATTATTGATAGTGAAGCATCTGGGTGGTATTGCTGATCTCTTGAATACTATTGTACGTGATATGAACTCTTAGAAGCCTCTGTTTAAATGCTTGCTTACTCTGTTTTGGCTCTCCTTTAGGAACAGATGGGTGAAATGAGATTAAAAGTTGAACAAGTCACCAAGGAAAATGAAAGGTAGATTCACTTGTTGATACATGTTCCAAACATATTCAATGATTTAAAGCAGTGTTTCACAACCTGTGGGTCGAGGCCAAGAAGAAATGGGTTGCAGTGCCTCTGAAAGTGGGTTGCAGGCCAGCTCTTCCTAATGCCATCCCTCTACTTTGTGTTGCTGCCTTTCCTCTTCATCCATGCCAGCTTTTCACATTCTCGCTTCCCTCAGCCTTTGCAACAATAATTAGGGGCGGGGGGGGGGGGAACCATCTGGAAACTAATAACTCTGTACGTATACACATTTTTCTATGCAGGGCAACATTTCTTTAGGAAAAATGTACATGTGTGAAGTGGCTCATATAAGAACCAACTTTGGTGCATAATTTAAGGCAAGGCTTTGACCTGTAGTTTGGAAACTTAAGACCTGACCCTTGAAACAGTATTTTCCATATCATACATTAGTAGTTTTTTTTTTCACTGCATATGTATGTTGATTGATAAAGAATCAAGTAAAACATGTCCTGATGATTACTAGAGTGAGTTTCTTAAAATCTTAAAGGGGATTAAAGGGAGTAGCGGAGAAGAACAGGTGGTCAACATCTGGCGCGTACAAAGGCTGTGTACCTTGGAATGCCACTTGCCTGGGTTTCATAGTTAGATATGATGTTTGTTGGTTTCTCAAAGACATATGGTTGGCCACTGTAGAAAATTTAATGCTGGACTAGATGGGTCCCACGGTCATACCTCACCTAACACAGCAGAAAACCTTGGCCAACCCTGGATGGGTCACCGTACCAAGTAAATTTGGACTTGTGGGTCACCATATCCAAAGATTCTGAATGACTAATTTAAAGTGAAAAGAATATTCTTCTGAATGATATTTGATAACATCTCATCTGAATCCAGATATTCCATTGCAGAAAAATGGGAGTTTTAACAGTTTTAACTTTGTTTTTAAGTTCAAATGGTACATGTACATATTTTTCCATATTCTTGCCAGGAAATAAGGCAGCATCAGATTAGGTATGTATAGCTTTGTATGTATCTGTGTTCTGGAACATCTACAGGGCCAAATAAGAGCCTATTTATTTGGGCATCCACAGGAGCCCAGTCCTAAGTCCCTTACCATCAATACATCACTGATGTCCCCATGGTAGTTAGTATTTTATGGCAGTTGATACTGTATGCAAAAATCCCAAGGACTTGTGTGTTGCAACTGAGCTGGACTCCGTAGTGACACCATTGATACCCACCAGTCACAGAACAGCATGCTGTAACTTGCATACTGTAGACTATTCCCCAAAGTGCATGGCCAACTAGTAAACAGGAGAAATAAACACAGTGAGGTATTTTGTAGTTCTCCATTGGCCCTGTTGAAATCACCCGTCGATCCAAAGAAGACAAACTGCTTAATGCTCTGAAACTACGTACTTAGCATGCCTGAAGTCTCCTGTGCAAGCTGTCATGGGGCTAGCAGCCAGGCCAGACAGCTCTGGAAAGCGGTCGTAGGCACATGTAAGATTTTGCATCATTGGATCCAGTAACTGAATGAGCTACTTATGCTGTTTGAATCTCCCTCTCCCAGACATTCATAATTTTACTTAGTACCTTCCCATGTAGCCATTTCTCTCCTGGATTCATATTTACTGCTGCCTGCTGCTGTTCATTCCAGCAAACCTTAGTCTCCATCTCCCCCCACCCCCACCCCATGCAGATTGTGTGGTTTATTACACATTAGCAGTGATTAGGGAAATATGAACCTGTTTTCCCCCTTTGCTAGAGTAGAACTGTGCAGACATTCCAGGTCCCTCAGAGCCACTTCTAGTGGGAAAATGCATCTTTGAAACAATCTATACATTTATTGAATAGCAGTAAAAATGCTGTTCTGAATGCAAGTCAGAAGAATGGAATTGCTTACTCTCATGGTCTAGTAGAGAATCTATGCTTTTGAGAGTTGGATTGATGTACTGTAGAATCACAGGGAATGCTGTCATTTTACGAGTATGAGAGAGACAGAAATACTCAATGTACGAGTATGAGAGCAACAGCTGTGTCTGGAGCAGCTTGCAAATAATGCAAGAGCCAGGCTAGATCGAGGAAGCTGGCAACTTCTCAGTAGAGCAGCTACATATACGTTGGTCATAGCAGCTGTTGGTTGTATTGTAAATGCAACAGGTGGTTTGCATTGCATTGTGAATGGGGTCCATCCTTGCCTCTATTTCTGTTGGAGGGCTGCTTGGAAGATAAAAAGACAATAGTGAGCAATGTTCACTAGTGGCAACAGACACCAGGGGGACTTAAGCAATACAGTATGTGTATGTGTGTGTTTATGTAGTAGAAGTAAGAAAACCTGTGACTGGCTGTAGGCTCCTAAACAGGCCCATGGCTTTGTAGGCATGGGGAAGAGGAAGATTTGTTTGTCATTCCTGTTAAATTCAGTGGGAGTACTTTTACTTCTGCTGGGTTTTTTGCTGGTGTAATACTATGGCAAAGCGGGGGGCTGAGGGATTTTAGGATACTGACTAAACCCTGTTCCCCTACAGCATGCTCCCTTTGCCACCCATTTCCAATCCAACCCCTTCACCAGTTTAGTTATACTGGTGCATGTTGTGTACACTGGTGTGGTCACTGGCATAGCTCTGTATTATCCTAGCATGAAGATTTAGTTTCCATCCTAAGAAGTTCAATGATGGTGTTAGGATTGTGTCCTAACTCTCGTCTTCCTTTTGTCATCAGCTTCCCCTCTCCATGTGACTAGATATTCTCAAATGCACTTTCAGAGCTATTAATGCTTTTCTAGGTGGTCAGAAAGCATTTAAAGTTCCCCGTATCCTTTTCACCCCTAAAACCTTAATTTAAAATTTTTTTAAATACACAAAAGTACTTGAAATATGTACTACATTAATATCTATTATATTGTTTAGACATGATTGCTACCTCTTCTTTGTCAGAGCAGGAGATACATGAATGCCAACAAGATTATTCATGTATTTATTACCTTTATATTCTGTTATTTCTTGAAGCAGCTTGCAATAGCCAGTTTGGTGTAGTGGTTAAGAGCGTGGGACTCTAATCTGGAGAGCCGGGTTCAATTCCTTACTCCTCCACTTGAAGCCAGCTGGGTGACCTTGGGCTAGTCACAGCTCTCTGGAGCTCTCTCAGCCCCACCCACCTCACAGGGTGTTTTGTTGTGGGGATAATAATGACATACTCTGAGTGGGTGTTAAGTCATCCTTAAGGGTGGTATATAAATCGAATGTTGTTAATACCATTAAAATAAAAACACAAAAATGTACAAAGAAAGCAATACAAAAGCAAATCAAACAAGCTATTAAAATCAGCATCAAGCATGTAAAACATAGGCATAAAAGTGGTATCATGGTTTAAAAACCAGCAATCATAAGAACAGGTTTACTAAGACCAGAATGAGCTTAATTTCTGAATCGATAAATGACAGCCCAGCAGTACTCTCTTCTATAGAAATCTTGCCTCCCATAATTTTTGTCCTCCCTTGGCTATCAACAGTAGAGCCTGTTTTCAGAATCCATAGCAGGACCCCACAGCATGTGAGGTGTAGTAAGAGGAGTGAAGAGGAAGTGATTCCGGCAAGAGCAGAATGGAGTATTGGTACTTGTGATACCACTGTGTTCCTTCAGTATTTCCTTGACAACATTGAATCTTCCGCTATCATCCTCAAAAGGCAAAATTGATCCAATGTCCGTGGCTGTGGGTTATATTTCCACAGCCCGTATGGAGATCCATGTGCTGTCTTAGTGCTCTCTGCAGGTATTTCCCCAGGGACAGTTACTACTTGGCTCACTTTCAGCTTATTTCTTTGCTACACAGCAAGAAGTTGTTACATTCTTCATAAAGCTCTAAGTATATATGTGAATTGCTTTTATGCTGTATCAGAATCATGCTCATAAGATGTCCACAGGTATTGACAATAAGTGTTCTTCCATTTCATGTACATCTCATGTGTTTATAACTTACAAATAATTTTAAACATGTTAAATGTGAAAAGTTTTAATTGCAGCTGATGTTTGTTTGACAGATACAAATGAAGTAGAGTCACTATTTTAAAATAAATTTATGGTTAACCTACTTATACAGGTTGCATGAAGAACTGAAAGAGGTTATTGAAAAGCAATTAGAGGCTCTACCATCTGGTTCTCCTTCAGGAGATGCTTTTTTTATGGATGTAAAGTTAGTAAGAAACCTTCAAGAACAGTTACAGCTTGCAAATAAAGTGAGTGGGTTAAAACATTTATTACTTCCTTGTTTGATGGTTTTTTTGAATGCCAGGTTGCATTAGTTTTAATGTCTCTGTCTGCAAAACCATCCTTTTTTGCCAGAGGTTATATGCATAACTTTTTGGGGACTGTTAAACTTGATTTTAATTCCAGGGCTCACAAACTAACATTAGATCTGTCAGCTTCAGCAGACTTTCCAATCATGCTTCAGAGTTCATTTTCTTGGAGGTGCATCAATAATCTGAATTCTCTTTTGGTGGCAGCAAACGAGGGGAAAACTAAAAATGCATAAAAATGTAAATAATATTAAGTTTCTTATTATATATTGCTACTGCTTAAATAGGTGGTGGTGGTTGAAAGTGCTATCATGTCATAGTTGACTTATGGCAGTGACCCCTGCTGGGGCAAGACACTAACAGGCAAGAGGCAAGACACTAACAGAGGTGGTCTGCCATTGCCTGCTTCTGCGTAGCCACACTGGTCGTCTTTGGCAGTCTCCCATCCAATTACTAACCTAAGGCTGACCCTGCTTAGCTGCTGAGATTTGTGAGATCAGGCTTGTCTGGGCTATCCAGGTCAGAGCCACATAGAAAAATACATGCGTAATGAATAAAGAAGCGTCATTTTTGTACGTAGTAGAATGATTTTTCTACAAAGCCAGTTTATATTCTGTAAATATGAACGTTTGTGTTATCCTTCTTCTAAATAATAAGAACATAGTTACAAAATGGAAATAAAGTTTTTCATGGCTACTCAACTTGTTTTTAATTTTTACAGGAAAAGGAACATGCGTTAGAACTTTGGCAGACAGTATCGCAGGAATTGGAACGACTTCAGCAGATATTCCAGAAACAAATGACAGAAGCACAAATCCATATTGCTGAAAGCCAAAAACAAAAGGTAATGTAATTTCTATTGACCGTTGTTTTGTAAAATTATGTCTTTATTAAACTTTCATTGAAGCTTGTAAAGCATCATCACCGATAAGTTTAAAAAGCCATTAGAGATGGCATGTATTTATTATTCTTTCAGAGCTTTTCATTTTGGCCCATCTCTGGATATTCAGATGATTCTACTGTAAACTTGCTCAGTTTTTTTAGGATCTAAAAAGTCCCAAGAACCATTGGTTCTGGTAGAATTGCCAAGCATAAAGATGCAGAATTATGTTGGCTATGGCCTGCCCCCAGCTCTTTGAATAGTTTTTCACACAAGCCTGCGTGCCTGAACAGTAGAGGATAGAATCATGGCCAGTGTCGGGTCAGCATGGTACAGTGCTTACCGAGGCCCATTGGCTGGCAGGGAACCCACTTCCATCTGCAGATACAAGGCCAGTCTAGTACCAGCCAGATGTGGAGCAAGGGTCACACATTGTTGCCTCCTAAACAACACCTTCTGGTGATCCCTGGCCCCAAGAATGTTTGCCTAGCTTTGACCCTGGCTTCAGCCTAGTGGAACTCTCTCTCCATCAAGACTAGGGCCCTGCGGGACTTGTTGCAGTTCTGCTGGGCCTGTAAGACAGAGTTGTTCCACCAGGCCTACGGTGGTGGTTGAGGTGTGGGCGAACTGTCCGGTTGGCCTCTCTGCTGCGGTCTTTGATCTGCTTGTTTTACATTCTGGTGACCTGCCTGCCCTACCGCCATGATATTAGTGTGTGGAATGTATTATGGTGAACCATCATATGCTGCATCGTAGACTGTGGTTTTAACTTACGTAATGGAATTAAGAAAATTGTGTATTTTATATTTTATTGGGTGTTGTTGTTTTAATTTATTGTACCACTATATAATGTTGTAACCTGCCCTGATCCTGCTTGTGGGGAGCGCGAGAAAGAAATCTAATAAATTAAAGTTCAAGCACCTATCCTAGAGTTCCCTGCCTCTTTCCCGCAACCCAAATTACAATTACATTGAAAGGAGCTGAGTATTACTCTCTTGCATTTCTTTTAGCCCCAGCAGTGGTGGTATGTCTAAAAGAAATATGACTGTTTTCCTCCACTGCCATCTCCGAGCACCCCACCAGGAAATGGGATTCACACCAATGGCCCCTTCAGTATTGTTGGGGCCTTTGACATAATCTCGGTTTCCTGGTAGGAAGTGTACTGAAAGGAGCAGAGCTCCAACTCATTAGCTCTGATGATTCGTTGCTTTCCAATGTACCTGAGACCAGTGGAGAGAAGAGAACCATGATGAGAGGCCCATGGGCACCTTCCTCCAAAGCCTAAGGGTCCCTAAAAACCCACAGCTGCTCTGTATGGAATATACCATAATTGTGTGAGTATTTTCTCTGACATACCTGACTGACAGTTGGAGGAGAAACTCTGGACTAGGCAGTGAGCAGTGATGTTTCCTCAATAATAATTACACTTAAGCTTGAATATTTATGTTGGTGGTAAATTCTTTAGATTGTGATTACATGCTCTGCATCTTCTTTCATAGGGTCAATTGACAAGCTTTCAGCAACTAATAAAGCAACTGCATTTAACCAATGAAAAAACAGAGTCAGTAAGTGGAAAATTCTCAAAATCATATAATTTTTTTTCAGTTTAGATTGTCAGAATGGCCATTAAAGGATGATAAATGTAAAGGATTGTAGCTATTTCTAGAACAGATTCTGGGCACTTCTTATATTGTGCTAGTTTTGGTATACATTAAATTGTACCATATTAATATATCTAATTCTCAAAACGACCAAATCTGTGGATACTTAAATCCAGAGACAGGAGCCATGAACAGGCAAAAGATACCTTTCTTTTTTAAAAAAAAATTATAGTATTTATTTATTTTTATTCCACAGCTTGCAAAAAAATATATCAAAGTTGGTTTCCAAAAAGAAAAAAGCTCCAGGTTTGTAGAAAAATCTGAAATCTTAAAAAAACAAATTGGCAGATTTTCCCCTCCTCCCAAAATAGATGCAATGCTCATTGATTTAAGAAATGAAATAGCCATTTTTGGAGTTGCTAGGTAACTAGTATTGTCAGCCTTCAAACCTTGGTTTCTGTCAGTAAAAGGCAGGGGGAGGGAGCAGTGCCAGGGCCCTTTCCAGGGCTATTTTGGCATTTGAGAAAGGACATACCAGGGCCAGGCCTGGCAGCAGCTATGGATGACTTGATACCATGTGACTTGCGTGATTCACCCAGGCCCAGCTACTTGCTATACTGTTCAATAAAAGCCACCCCCACAAAAACCAGTGTAGAATAATGGTTTGAGTTTCAGACTGGTGTTTCAAAATCACTGCTCTGTCATGGAAGTTCACTGGGTGACCTTGGGCCACTCACAAATCTTCAGCCTAATCTACTTCACAGAGTTGTTGTGAGGGTAAAATGGAGGAGAGGAGAACAATGTAAGCTGTCTTGGGTCTGCTTTGTGGAAAAAGCAGAGTATAGATGAAGATGATGGAGGAAGATAAAAGCGGTGGGTGGAAAGGTGATTAGGAAGCAGAGAAAAGTGAGTTTATGGGCATTGCCAGGAGGAGGAAAAGGAAATAGTGTGGGGAAAGGGATAAAGGGGAAACTGAGGTGCCTCCTGCAAGCCATTTAAAAGGCTGGATTTTAGAGATAAATAAGAGCCTTAAAATGAGAAAAAGGGAACTAGTAAGAAGGATATTGCCATAGTCAAGCTGACATATGATGAAGACCTGAACATAGGTCTGAACATAGGTCATGAAAGAGTCAACAGTATGAACAGAGCAGATTTTAAAATGTTAAATTCCTGTTTTAAAATCCCAGATGTGTACCCATGAGCTTTAAAGAGTTACATCACACACAGCAACGACCTTTATTGGCATAAATAATACAGACGGAACAGAAGAAATGTTGTAGAATAAGTTCATAGGGCAGCACAATCATGTCCCCAGACAGCAAAATTATCTCGAGATACAGCACAGTCGTAGGAGGCTTTATAAAATATTACCCTTGACTTCCACACATAAAAGTTACATCTGATATTGGGCTTGGTGTCAAAGAATACACTTGTTGCAATATAAAGTTTCTTGATTTTAACCTCTTAAGTTTGGTAATAAATATATTATAAAAGCTTTTCTCTTCTTATAGATGAATGAAGTTTTTCTAAAGACTGTGAAGGAACAGAATACAGAACTAGAACAGCTGCGTAAACAACTAAGGTATAAATGAGTCTTCTAAAACTTTGCATTTTGTAAGATTTAGTTACTCCTATCTTCATTGAGCTAGTATTATTTACATCCTGGGAATAATGTACCAACAGTGGTTGTTAGTTGATCTTTCATAATTGTTCTGACCTTGGTATCAAGCTACACATGATGATTAGAACTCCCAGCATAGTTTAAATAGCAGTTGTGAGTAACCCTGATATAGATGAGAAGAAGGGAATGTTCAATCTTTTTTTCCTGTTTTAATTCTTATTGAAAATGCTCCCTCCCCACAGCTGCTTTAGCCCTGGTCGATAAAGAAGGCAGGTGCCACATTTTTTCTTCTGTTCTCTATCTTACAGCATACCAGGTGTTCCAGTGCATACTGGGTAGAGCTCTGATTGCCTTTTATATTTTCGCAAGGAAAGTGGCCCTTTTTTGCTTCTGTATTCCAGTGGCCTCTGGTGAATCTTTTAAGTCTGTTTTATAACCAGCATCTTGTAATTTTTGAGCCTGTGGGCACTTTTGGAATTCTGACACAGGGTGGTAGACACAGTCACAAAATGGCTACTATGGGAGAAGGAGCCAACCACAAAATGTCAAGAAGTGAGGTTATACATAACTCTGATAGTAACACTTCAGCTTTTCAGGCAGAATCTCTGCTTAACAGGATGTCTTTTTAAATGTACATATTATTTTAAAATATTTTCTTGCATACACACAGCTTACCTTCAGTCACACAGAGAAGATCCTTGCACTGTGGTCGCAGCTGCTGCATGCTTTATTTTTTTTATCTGCTCAGCCAATCATATCTCAAGTAGCCAGTCAGAAGTAGAGGTGTGTGATTCAGTAAATTTGGTCCAAAATATACTCCAAAATACCTTATCAGTATTTTTCAGGTCTGTTTGGGAATAACGATCGTATCTGGGATTCTTGGATATACTTATTTTTCTACCCCAGTTAATCCCAGAAATATTTGGGAATAAGTGGGGCTGCCATTTGAAAGGTCACATCAGCTTTTCCCCCTTATTTTCGCATGTTTCCCGGGTAAAAAAAAGGAAGGAGGCAATTCTCACAAATAAATGGCATCACTTGTTGGGGGGAACTCAACTGTCTGTCCAAACACGATTCTCTCATAGACAACATGAGAGAATTATTGTGATTGGACTGACATTTGAGCTCCCCATAAGAAGAGCTGTTATTCACCTGTGAGCATTGCCGCCGCCGCCCCCCCCCACCTTTTTTTTCCTGGAAGACCTGCAAACAGGGGGAAAAAAACAAGCTGCTGAGCCTGGATGGAGCTTCTGGGCAAGAATTTTTTTTTTTTGGAGTGCATGCTTTTTGCTGCCTGCTGCCAAGTTGGGTTTGTGGGGATTCTCCGGTTTGGCATTGGTTCTGTTGGGTTTTGTTAGTTCTTTTTGGTCAGTGGTTGCTCTTGTGTGTTTGGCTAAGGCTTCTCTGCCCTGGAGAAAGCATTGAATCCCCCCCCCCCAGTAGGAAACAATGAAGAGTAGCTGACGGCACCCTGTTCATGGATCTGTAGAATTGGACCCCTTGACTCAACATTCTTGAAACTTAGGGGGGAGGAGTCTTTAGTGGAAAAGCAGCCCTCATTCTGCTGTAATTTTGGTATAATTTCCATGAAAAACAGCCACCATGGCCCCCTGGGAAGAGTCCCCCATACGGAATAATAGATCCAGAAATTTCAGAATCTTGACAGAAACCTAGATCCAAATAAAAACTGGTATGGGAGGACCCAAATATCAGGATTACCAATATTTATGGCCTTCCGAATACCTGAATCCAAAAACTACCCTTTTTTTTAGTGCACATCACTAGTCAGAAGCCCTACTGGGCAAAAGCCCCACCTGGGCCTGGCCACTGTCTAAAAACACTTGACAGGCACCAGAAGAAGTGCCCTGAAACATCCCCCCCTTCATGTTTTGTTGTACTAAACACCAGCCTGATAAAAAAAAATTGGGAACTTGAAAGCTTGTGCATTTTTTTCTCTAATGGACCAAAACATTTACCTGTGTTTGTTACCATTCTTTCTATCAGACATGAGAATATGGCCGTTTCCACATGCTGTTAAAGCGACGGGCTACTTACTGAATGCTGGCGGTTTTTTTCACAGATTCCATATGCCTCTGATTTCAAAGTGGAAGCAGGCAGTTTGGCTTTCGTTTGTTCAGCGTCCTTTACCCGGCACAGGAAAGAGTGGCAAATCCCGTTCTCACAAAAGACGCTGAACAAATGAAAGTGAAACTGCCTGCTTCCACTTTGAAATTGGAGGCATCTGGAATCTGTGAAAAAAAAACGCCAGCATTCAGTAAGTAGCCCGTCGCTTTAACAGCATGTGGAAACGGCCTGTATTAAGGTAATGTTTAATGCCATTAAGTGCGCTTTTCCAGCATATCTCAATAAGGACACTCCAAGGAAATTTTCTTAACATGTTTTTAAATAATAGGAGAAGGTAATTGAGAAGTTAAGGGTAGAAGAGCATTGGGGCTGAAAGTATAAGGCAGAGAGAGGACCTAAGTAATGCAACTTTTGTGGGGAAAGATCCCATATCTTGAGTAGAGGGGAGTAGGGGTGTGAAGCAAAAAAAAGATTTGGTTTTCCCACTTTGTAATTTACGAAGTGGGAAAAAGAGTTGGAAATAAGCATTTTCCCAAGTGGCAAGCCGCTTCGGAAATTGCTTCTTGGCTTGCCTTGAAATGCTCTGAAAAGATTCAGAGCACATTGAAGCTTCCCCTTACTCGCAGCTTCATTTTAACCCGATGGGGGGGGGAGGGAATTCCCTGTCTCCCCTGCATGGGGTCAGTGACAGGTTGGCCAGTTTAAACTAGCCCCCTGCCGCTGCCTCCCCTTCACCCGATGCCAGGGAGACAGGGAGTCTCTCTCCATCTTCCTGGCATCGGGTCAGTGACCGTCTCCCCTGCTCCTCCCAGCCGCTTCCTTCACCCACTGACAGGGCCAGGGAGTTCCCCGGCTCCGGCAGTACTGGGTGAACGAGGTGCTCGGGGACGAAGCGTGGGCTGAAGCCTGCCTCCCTGCCACCCCCTTCACCCACTGCTGACGGCACCAGGTGAACGAGGTGGTGTGAGAGCGGTGGGGAGAATCTCCCTGTTCCTCTCGCATTGGGAGAACGGCAGTGCCGGGCTGCTGCACCCGGTGCGAGAGCAGCGGGGAGAATCTCCCTGTCCCTCTCACATTGGGCAAGCGGAGGCGCTGGACTGCTGCACCCTGTGTGAGAGCAGCGGGGAGAATCTCCCTGTCCCTCTCACATTGGGAGAGCGGCAGCGCTGCGTGACTGCTGCATCCGGTGCGAGAGGGGCGGGGAGATTCCCTCGCCCCTCTCGCACCGGGTGCTGTAAGCCCAGTGGTTCCAGCTTGGGTGTAGTGGAGCAGCTGATTCGGTGCTTCAGATGCCTCTTTCCATGCCCCTGCGCAGCAGCATGGAAAGAGGCATTTTAAGCCCCGCAGCCGATCAGCCGCTTGATGGGGAAGCCCCCAAGGAGCAGCTGATTCCCGCATTTAAATACCCCTTTCTGTGCTGCTGCACAGGCAAAGAAATGGGCATTTAAACTCCTTGACCCGAAGCTTCCCGAAGCTATTTCCATAGCTTCAGGAATCTTTGATTCGGGTTTTCCGAAACGGACCCGTCATGCTGGAGCCGCTTCAGAAATCCCAAATCTTTGCGAATTGGGTCCAATTCGAGTATTTTTCCCGAATCAGAAACCCGAATCGCACATCCCTAGAGGGGAGCAATGGAGAGCTGAAAAGTTTTACTGAAAAAAGTGAAATTAAGGAGGATAATTTTGAGCATCTGGTTTCCAGTACACGCAAGGTTTAAATAGTAAATAGGAAGCCACAAATCTTCTGCTTTCAAATAAGAAGAGATGTTGCTATTCTGATGGAAGGAAGCCTTTGTTTCTCCGTGGTGTAAGGAATTAAAATCCAAAACAAAAACAGAGGCACCGTGTGCCTGTAATTTATAACAATTGAAGGAGTTATTAAATCATTTTGTTTCCGTTCCTGAGTCCCCTCTGTTAATATCTTCAGTTGGTGACCCTATAATTTTTTAAAGGTTATGCTTATTCACATACTAGTTTCCTCAGAGTCTTCACCTGTTAAGGGTACTTTACTTTGGTAAAAATTGAGAAAGGATCCAGTTCTTGTTTTATGAACATTTGATGGATTTATTTTCGCATTTGTCCTGGTAAGTGTCCACATGTGCTTTGAAGTTTACAGTGCTGAATCCTATCTTTTTACCTTACAGATCACTCCTCTGTGCTTTTTAAAATCTCAGTTAACATTAAATTGTCTTCTGTTGCATTAGGAAATAAAGTTCACAAAAATATTCTAAAATGTTTTGAATTGCAAGAAAATATGCACATTGAAAGGTTTATGGAAAGTAACAGTGTGGGTTCACTTGCATTACGCCTTTCCTCTGAACTGAAAACCACATTTTAAACTGCGGAGAAGATACAGCACAGCAAAGGATATTAAAATACACACGTGTATATGTATGTATGGAAGTGGAGACGAAGGGCAGAAGAGAATTTTCTTCACCGCTCATGTTCATGTGTGTTCCTTATGTGTGTAGCATCTGAAGTAATAATAATAGCAATAATAATAATGTACTTATATACCACTCTATTGAGAGCAGTGAACAAAATCAGAGTTATCATTATACCCACAAAGCTGGGGCTGACAGGAGTGGCTTACCCCAGACTACCTGCTGAGCTCATGGCAATAGTAGGAGTCAAACCAGCAGAATACTGATTTGCAGCCTGACTACTGAACCACTTTGCTACAGCCATTCTCTAAGTATGAAAGTGTATGTGGTTGTTTGCAGCTCATTGAGTTGCAGGAGCAAATCTGTCCCTCTGTTCCTTCCCCAACAAATGCCAGTGTTTTTTAGTACATATAAAATACCACAATTTATTCAGTTGTATAGATTTATAATAGTTATTTTCTTATCTTTTTATTATTTAATATTTATTATATGTATGAAGGGTTTAAAGAGGAAATGTATGTAAATAGTAAAGAAACACTTAGAAGAAGAGTTAAAATTGCCACCTTGTAGAAAGGTTACACTTAGCTGTCCTTTTCTGTTATGGTTGACTTTAGATACATTTTAAAATTAGTCTCAAAATTCAGAGTGCAATTATAGTATTCTCTTGCATCATTCAGAAAAATATTTGCATAAATAATTGATTGCCACTCTGCCTTAGAGGCGTCTCGTTGCATAAGTAGCAGTGAATGTGAATGAATAAATATTTTAAATATTTTAGTGTGGTGGTCTTATTTATACAATGAAACTAAGCATAGAAACATAGTGGCATAGTGCATATCAGTTGAAAATGTTTAACTATATATTGAAATGTGTCAACAATAAATATCTGCTAAAGGCCATATATGATAACTGCTCATGGTAATATAAGTGCATGCCTTTTTTGCTGTGCTCTGTATGTACAGCTTTCCCCCACAGCTTCATATATTATGCAGTGCATGTGCTAATAACTGCTTCCTCAGTCATTCCACGCACCTGCTTTAATATATGTATGGGCTTGTTATGTGGAAAGTATCCACACCCATGCCATCCTTCCTAGTGAACAATTTGAGTTATTGTGAAGTTTATCCATGGGATAATCTGTTTGCAAATATCATAGTGCCCACAAGCAGCCCCTGTCACATGGCAGTACTTTAAAATGTAATTAATAATTTAATTTATTAAATTTCTAACTCGCTTTCCCCACAAACAGTTCAGGGTGGGTAACATCTACAATAACAATAAATACAATATAAAATTAAGAATACAATACAAAGTACCAAACACACAAAACCATATCCAACAGGGGTAAAGATATTAAAAGGGGGTAGGGCAGGCAGATCATAGATGTTTCAGATAAACAGTGGACCGAGGCCACAGCAGAAAGGCAGATCAGGTAACCTGCCCAGACTTCAACCACTGCCATAGGCCAGGTGGAACATCTCCGTCTTACAGGCCTGGTGGGTAAGTTTACCACCTTCAGACCCAGTGGTAGTAATCTTACCACCTTGATTACATATTAAATTAAACTAGGAGACACAAAATAAATGAGTAAAGTATTTTTCACTTGGTCAATGTAAATATTTTAGTTCATGATAGGAAAAGTTTTTCTTTCTTGACAAAATTACCTTTAAAAGCCTGCTAGCATCATTGGAATGAATTTCTACCTCAGTTGCATTTTTATGGCAGAGTGCATAAAGAACCAACTATAGGATATTGTGCCTAAAGTATAGCCGTTTGCCATAGAGTTTTATGTTGGTAAACAAAAAAGCACTCAGTATAAGACAACTAAATCTATTAATTTTGTTATTGGGGATGCTTTGTTACTCCTACCCCAAATCATTTTCCCATAGGAACATATGAAGAACCCTTGTAGATTAGAACTGTGGTCCATCGAGTCCAGCATCCTGTCTCACAAAGTGGCCAATCAGTTACTCTGGAGAGCCAACAACAGGGCATACTAGCCGAGACCTTCTCCTGATACTGCCTACTGGCACTGGCATTCAGAGGTTTACTGTAGGACTGCCAGTTCTCCATGGGGGCAGGGGATCCCCAGTCCCACTTCTGCCCCCCACTACTGCTTACCTGGCTGGTGGAGGGGGAGCCATGGGGAACAGACCCAAGAGGCAAGGAACCTCTAGGGCAAGCGAGCAGCGGGTGCATCAAGTGACATCATCGTGCCCAGTGGCGAGCATGCTCCTGCGCTTCACAGAGCTCAATTTCAGCCCTGAATGGGCTGAATTGGCCCCATGTGAAGGAAGCTAGGGAGAGATGTCATCACGTGCAGGGCTTAGCCTCAAGGTAAGTGACAGGTCTCTCCCTACCAGGAGGGTATTGGGGCTTGGCAAACCTAGTTTACTGCCTCTGAATGTGGAGATTCCCCTTAATTACCATGTCTAGTAGCTACGGATAGAATTATCCTCCATGAGTCTGTCTAATCCACTTTTAAAGCTTTCTATGCCTAGGACAGTTTGTTATACCTTGGGGTAAAGTGTAGATGACTGGGGAAGGCAATGGCAAACCACCCTGTAAAAAAAAAGTCTGCCAAGAAAACGTGATGCGACGTCCCCCCATGGGTCAGTAATGACTCGGTGCTTGCACAGGGGACTACCTGTACCTATGCCTATGACATAGGTGCAAATATACAGATGAGGTAAATATATATCAAATGAGATTTTTTTTTAAAAAAAAAGTCAGTGTGGTGTAGTGGGTAGTGTCAGACTAGGATCTAGGAAACCCTGGTTCAAATTCTTGCTCTGTCCTGGAAGCTCTCTGGGTGACCTTGGGTCACTCATACACTCGCAGCCTAACCTACATCATGGGGCTGTTGTGAGGATAAAATTGAGAAGGGCAGGCTATGTAAGCTGCTTTGGATCTCCATTGGAGAGCAAGGTGGGATATAAATAATGAAGTAAATGAAAAAAGAAAAAGAAAACTGATCCAGGAATCATGTTAAATGGAGGGATGCAGCCCTTCCCCATAGCCCTTTCCTAATACCTTAAGAACATTTACCTCATCACAGAGTGAAACCACACGAGATGAATTACATGAAGATGCTCAAGTGAAGCGAGATGCAATGTTAGCCTGGAAGCATAGTTTATTTCATCTCTCTACAGAGCCAGCTAGATTGCTCCTCAGAGGGTTTGTTAATTTCACCTCTCTACAGAGCTGGCAAAGAACTCTCTTCAGAAGGTTTGTTAATAATTGATAGAGCCTTGGAGAGGCAAAGAAGAAATTAACAAACCTTCTGAAGAGTGATCTGTGCCCTCTCTGTAGAGGTGAAATTAATAAACCCTCTGAGGAGCAATCTAGCTGACTCTGTAGAGAGAGGTGAAATTCAAACTACACTTCCTGGCTACCATTGGATCTCCCTTCACTTGAATGTTCTCGTGTAATTCATCTCTTGTGGTTTTTCTCACAGAGAGACATTCTTGGGATAGCAAAAATACAAACAGCATTAACAATTGTTAGATGTTTTCTTCCTTCTGTGAAAGTGTGTTTCCAGGCTCTAGATGTTTGGGTATAGTAAACCTCCATGTCTTTTGCCACCCAAATAATTTTTTTGTTGTTGGACATTTTGCTATAAGAGGATACATTGGAATTTAGCTCTGGATATGAATATCCTCCAAATTACAATTTGTGGGGAAAAAATTGAGCATATTAGCAGTGTTAAGATACAAAATGCAAATATAGTGATTGATAGCTTGAAGAATCTATTGATCTTTGTATAATCAGATAAATTGTAATCTGCCCTGAGCCTGCTGATGTGGGAAGGGCAGGATATAAATCGAATAAAATAAATAAATAAAATATAGTGAGAAAAACTGTGTTTTTATGTGCAGGCAATCTAAATTTGACTTGAGAACCGCCATTGCAAAGGTTGATGAAATGACAAGGCTGATTGAGGATTTTCAGACCCAGATGGACAAAAAGGTATACCAGGACAAGTTAAAGTTGTTTTTCTTGTTCCAGATTCAAATAATCAGTGTTTATTTTGTTGGTTCATGCATTTTCTTATATTTGAGCAACACTTCTCCTAAGTATCTTGAATAATTTTTATGTCTTCCAGGAAGATGATGTGCTGGCTGCTCGAGAAAGAGAAGAAGCATCAGATAAACGTTTGCAGCAGTTGCAGTCTAACATAAAACAACTGGAAACAAGGTCAGTAATAACTTTATGCATGGTGCTTTGCTGGGGCTTTGAAGTCCTAAAGACCAGTGCTAAGACACTATTCTTTTGTAGAAATAATTTTCTGCTCAGTAATCCTTTTTGTGTCAATGTGTTTTCTACCCTCTAATGGAGCTTATTTGAAGATGACATGTTAGGTTTATGGGGTTTTTTCTTATTGTAACATATTAGGTTTCTAACATCTTTCAGGTAAGCTTCTGTTTTTACTTTGATACATTAATGCAAGACCTGTTAACTCTGTAAACTAAAGGACAAGAGATACTACATAGAAAAGGCCTCCTTACACAAATCCATAGACATACCAGCCAAACAGATAGTTGGGTTTGTTAGTTTTCCAATTGGGAAAGTGAACAGATAGCAGTAGAAAAGGTGCACTGGCCTTCATGAGCTGTCCTGATATAGGAAGCTGTGGTTGTTGGAAGCAAGATTTTACATTGACAGTGTTTTTGCTTTCCCTGATTATATCCTGTGAGACAATCACATCAAAGTTGCGTTCTTTCAGATCGATCTTGCAAAACCATAGCATGCAGCTTTGCTGCTTACTTAAATTATTTGCCTGATTTGTGTCTGCATAATGTTAAACTGAAGGTATCAAACACTTTAGGACTCTACAGAAACAGCAACAATCCCAAGTTCTGTGTGCTCATGCAGTCCTAACTTATTACACAGTTATGATAACCATTCTGGGTAAGCCTTTGATATTGTGAAAGGGCATAGGCTGACAGTGGTCTTTTGTAAACATTTTGACCAAGCAAATTTAGGTTTTTTTAAGATGTTAGCTAGCATCTTGAATTGAATCTGGAAGATAAGCGAGTGTAGATCTGGAGCAATGGTTTAATTTGTTCCTAACAATCTACCATGTGCTGGATGTACCATCTGTTACTTTAAAGTAATCAGCAAACACAAGCCCACATACAGTTTCTTATGATACTCAAAGTTGTAAAGGCAAAAATGACTGTTGCTATGTCTGGGTTCAAAATAGAAATTATAATCTAGGAGGAGTTATTGAATGTCAGCCCTAGCCCCTGCTGTAGCCTGGCTTTTGAAGCATAGCAGAAGATCCAGTCCACCAAGACGGTCCCATCGCATGACTACTGAAGGTTAAAACATGTCAGTGATATGCTCCTTTATGATTTCCTAAACGTTGTTTTTATTTCAGTCTTGTCTAGATTCAGCTTCAGTCAGTTAAGTGTTCTTGGTTTTGATATATAGGTTATGTGTAACTACCCAAGATTCTCAACAGTTAAGAACAGAAAGAACAAATCTAGAAAAGCAAATTGCAGAGCTACAAATGAAGTGTGCTGATCTAGAACGGGAAAAATATGATGCTGTAGATAAAGTCCGCGACAGCATGCAACTCTTAGAAGAAGCCAATTTGCAAAAGAGTCAGGTAAACGGAGCACTAAGGCTATGATTTTCAGATATCTGAATGTTATACCATTTTATATATGGGACCAGTGTTATTAAAACACAAGTTGAGGAGCCTCAAGAACTTGTGGAAGACATCTCATTTATCACTCCCCCACCATATCCTCTTTCTCTTTCCTGCCCCCTTATAGCCTCTCCCCCCTTTCCTGCTTCCTTGTCTTCTTCCCACTCACTTTTGTCTGCCTCTTGTCTTCACTCCTGTGACAGCTTCTCCCCACGGCCTGATTGTGTAGTACTAGCTGAGCTGAACCTAGTTGCATGGTGTTATGCTGGACCACTTGGACTGGTGCGGGGTGTGTGACCAACTTTTCCCACACAATGGGCACCTATGGGTAGTTTTTGTGGTGTAATTTTCTGCTGCTGCTGGAGGCATTCCCAAGCCTGAAACAGCTTAGAGAGCTGACTAAATCGCACCCCATTGCGGCCCTCCCCTTGGTCTGGCCTAGTTACACCATAGGATATGCCAGCATAACTCGTGGTCGGGTCCTAGAGCTCTCTCCTTCTCAGGACCGTGCAGTTAACCCCCCCTCCCCCATTTTTTTTTTAAGATTTGAGATTTTTCTGTAAACCTGGGGCATCTTTCAGGTGTATAGAAAGATCTGCCTTGTCCATTCATTGCTCCAATCTACAGATTTAAATATCTTCAGATCGGCATCAGTTGGCTATTAGTATATAAGATACATGAAATGGGACATACACATTTTGCTTACTCACAAGTTCATATTTTCCAGATTGTAATATAAGTTGAGTATTGTATGTTAATTGTTCAGCATTCCTTATAATTTCTGAAATACTGTCCTGTGCTTTATGGAAATATAAATTATGTTCTATTCAGTGTAATTCATATTTCTAGAAACAGTTGAACTATCCTAAGTAAAATGAACAAGGATATGTCTACAGATTGTTTCAATAAAATATTTTTAAATTAACTTATAATATTTCCTAAACGCTCCATTGCATAGAAAATGCACTGTTAAGATAGAAACTCACTTACTGGGTTGAATACTACAGATTTTTTTCTGATGACAATGAAACTTTCCTCAGGTGCGAGACATTTGGAAGAAGTTGCCAATGTTACTGGAACAAATCTGTACGATCCAAACCATTATCAAACATTTTTCAAATTTGAATTATGGGGCATATTTGTTGCCAGCAATACAATTCAGCCATTACATATGTTGTTTCATAAAGCCAATGTAGATTTTATCAGTTTTATATTCCTATCATTGATTACTTCCACACACATTGGACAATGCACTTTCAATGATCTTTAGTGATCATTTGGAACTGAGTTTTCATGTGTGAAACAAAAAATCCACTTCCAAAGCATTTCTAAAGTGTATTGAAAGTGCATTATTCAGTGTGTGTGGAAACGGCCATTATCAGCTTCCTATTTCTATTGATGGATAGTACATAGAACATTATTAACCAGCAGTAGCATCTTAGTATAGAGCTCTTATACAATGATTTTCTTGAAAGACAAACATAAATGTTACTTTTTATTTAGGATTCAAACTAGCATGTATAATTAATAGAAAATAATTATCATAATCTTGATAGGGAATAGCAAGAAATTGGACCATCCCACACATTATATCTGTACTGTTTGTATATTTTATCTATGAGATGTAGCACGTTTTTCTGACTGGATCACTGTGAGCGGCGTGCTAATACATTCACAATAGTACCTAAAACAGAATCTCTCAAAGAATATCATAAAAAACTGACAAGTAAAAATGGGAAGTAGAGAGATCATATCTAAAAACTACATTTATTGCTTTTAGGAAGAGGATGAATGATTCAACACACTTTCTGATCTCAAGCCAGAATAAATTTAGTAAGCCTCAGAAAAATCAGATATGCCAACTTAATCTTAGCCCATAATCTGAATGTGTGCTGAAATCCCTTTTGGGGTTTCTTCCATGATTGTTTACTGTAAAAAGTCATCTTATGATTAAGAAAATACATGTCAACCATTAACTTAAGTTGGTTTAGATCTGGAACAGTGATCCATGTGGGAAATCCCAAAAGTAATTGACCATGTTTGTGGAAGAATGGTATTTATGGAGCCAGTTGGGAAACTGTCATTTTATTTACTGTTTACTAGCAGCTAATTGCTACCTGGCATTTTATGCTGGCCTTTTTTCACAGAAAGATTTTAATGGAATACCACTTTTAATCTATGGTAGGCAATGGTAGGTGAAAAACAAAAAGAGGAGGAGATTGCAAATATGAAGGAAGCAATTTCTCAACTACTGCAAGATGCTGCTTCAAGAACTAGAAAGGAGGTTAGTTGTCATGCTTAGAGCTTACTGCTATTTCTTTTCCTTCTAGACATAGCATTAAGAGTATGAGTATAACTCTTGAAAGTGGTTTCAGCCAGAGTGCATTTCCATCTGAAAGGCTGATGTTAAAACAGTTTAAATAACTTTATTTATTGATTAAGACTGTGTAAGAAAGTTTATGGCTTCCACGAAACAATGCATTCTGCTAATTTCTATGAACCTAATTCTGTTTAATTCCGCTAATACAAATAAATCATGTTTGACTGCATTGTGAATGAGGCTATAACATAGTAGTTGGAGAGAGCTGTAAAATGAACATATGTGCAGCTGTATTTGCAAGATGCGCTATATTAATATTTAAGATATATTAATGTTAACCGAGATATATATTTGCCTTCTCATCTAAATAGAGTATGGAATAGTGCATTTTAAATGTAAAGAGGAAATTCTAAAAGCATTAACAGGAAAAAAGTAAGAGAAAAGTAAGACGACATAGGCCATGCCTCCTTATTGCTCCTCCTGGATCTGTCTGCAGCCTTTGACACCGTAGATCATGCCATCCTGTTGAGGTGTTTCGAAACAGAAGTAGATATCAAAGGATGTGCCCTGGACTGGTTTAAATCGTTTCTCATGGAATGGACTCAAAGGATGCCATTGAATATCAGTTATCTCCAGAATGGAAACTAACTTGTGGGGTTCCGCAGGGGGCGATCTTAATCTCCCATGTTATTCAACCTCTGCGTAAAACCTTTAGGAGAACTCATTCGCTGCTATGGGATGGGATGTCATCAATATGCAGATGACACTCAACTCTATATCTCGCTATCCAGGTCCTCACAGGATGCAGTAGAAATCTTAGATCACTGTGTGACAGTGATGGCTGAAAATAACAAATTGAAATTGAACCCAGACAAGACTGAAGTGATGCTTTTTGGGAAGGCAGAGATCTTGAAGGATATTGTGCTCCCCACTTTCAATGGAGTTCATCTGACCCTTGCAGACTCAGTTAAGAGCCTACGGGTTATACTAGATCCAGCAGTACTACTAGAAAAACAAATTAAAGCAGCCGCAAAATTCACTCTAGCCGGCAGATGGCTTCTTATCTCAACACGGCCGACCTGGCCACCTGGATCTATGCTATCGTAACATCAAAACTTGACTATTGTAATTCACTATACATTGGTCTCCCATCTAAGTTAACTAGGAGGCTCCAACTGGTGCAAAATGCTGTGGCTCGACTATTAGCAGGAGCAAGCAGGAGCATGAACATCACTCCCATCCTACAGTCACTCCATTGGCTACCTATCAGTTACTGTGCTCAATTCAAGGTATTGGTTATTACATACATGGCCCAGCATACCTATGGGACTGCCTCTCTCCTTATGTCCCTCCATGGCAGCTTTGCACATCTGAACAGGGTCTCTCGCAGGTCCCAGCCTGCACATGGGCGAAATCAACAGCAGCCGCACACGGGTTTTCTCTGTGGTGGCTCCTATCCTGTGGAATGGCCTGCCTGAGGAGGTAAGGAGAGCCCCCACTCTCCTGGCTTTCCACAAACGATGCAAAACCCAATTATTCAAAAGGGCTTTTTACTCAGATAGGAGGGAAGTATTATAGGGATGGAGTCTCAGATGCTTCACTAACGAGTTAGGGACAATAGACTTCACCACTATGTTGCCTTGCATATTATCTGTCGCTTTGAATATGTACTCCTGTATACTATCTGCGCTTCATGTTATCTAATATCAGTCCTAGAATTGATTACATTCTGTTTCAGCAATTCTTCAACTCCGTATTGGATCCTTGCTGATGCTATGTCTTTGTAAAATCCTATGACATTGTTTATGGAAATGTCCTTGACACTGTTTGGAAATGTCTTTGATACTGATTGCACTAATCTCACACTATGTAATCCACCTTGAGTCTCAGTGAGAAAAGCCGACTATAAATGACATAAATAAATAAAATTAACCCTTCTTTGTTTTCCCTGTTGCCTTTTACACTTTAAGAAAAGTCCCCAGAAATAGGACATATTTGTACAGAGATAAATGACATATTGCTCTGCAACATGTGGATGAAAGTCAGTGATATGGGACAGAAATTTTTCTGCTGTATTTTTCTGTGGCAAAATTACTGCCCCACTCTGTTTATCTGTTGTTGACTGGCCTGTTGTGCTGCTGCAAATCAGTCATGTTAGTTGAACTAAATGAATTTTGTGAAGGATGGACAAACCTCATAGCTTGTACATGGTGTGTTTGCCATCTTTTGCTAACTTTAATTTTGAATCAGAAAACTTTCCAATTCAGATTTTCAGGAAAACTCGCATCACTGATGAAAGCTAATTTTACCTCTAGTTTCATCACTCTGACCTCCTCGTTTCTCCAATTCAGTTCAGCTTTAATGTGTATTGTATCATTAAAAAGCTAGTCATCACATAAGGAATAATATATGTCATTTTCTTCAAAATTTTAGGTAGAGAATGAAAGGAAAAGATACAACATACAAATTTCTCGATTAACAGAAGAACTTACAGCACTTCAAATGGTATGTTTACTTATTGTATAACTTTCGGAGGGGAAGTGAATCTTTTTCCCTCTATGTATACTCATAAATTGGAAGAGGCAAAGTTCTAAAGGCACCATCCAGCAAAACTTGAGCACTTCTGACCTCTGGTTTCAAGTGGGAAAGTTAAGCAATTGCTTAAATTTCTTCACCTGAACTAAATGAGATTTAACAGTGCTTTAGCTGAAACATGCCTTATGTTTCTAAAACATCGTTACAGGTAATTTTTGAAAAGATTTCACTAATTGTACTTCTGTTTTTGTTATTGCATTTGATGATTTTAGTAGAATCTTATTCAGAATATAGTTATAAGAACCTATAATAAGAATTTGATACAATTCCACACAATTTATGTAACCATCTTAACCACACAATTTAATGTAATTTCTATAAAATCATAATCCAGCAATGGTTTAGTAAGTTATAAAGTGTACTTGTTATGTATTATTTGGTAAAATATGGAATATTAAAGTGAAATTGCAGACTTTCAGTGAAGAGACTACCCCATATAGAGTATGTATTCTCTTACATTCTGTTTTATATTGGCTGGAAAATGCAGCCAGTCGCTTTATTTAAGCAATAAAAAGACCCCACAGCACATTTTGATAACTGGCCCCAGTCCTTAGTGTCTGTGGCTTCAATTCAGTAGACGTTCCCACTAGCCCATGTTATAACTTAAGGAAAGATGTGTGCATGCACTTGCATATGAGGGGGCCAGACTCACACTTCCACATCCTGTGGCTCTATGTTCCGCAGACTGCCACCATCAAACTGATTTTCAGGCTTTCCTTTCACTAGCAGTTTGGCTCAGGTGAGCCTCTGAGCACATACAGATTACCAAGCATGAACAAACAGCAAAACATGAGGGGAGAAATCTTGACCGAGCCTTCCTCTTAAACAGAGAAAGATAATAGTAATTGGATGGGAGACCTTCAGCGAAGACGAGGTTTGTCAAGGCAGGCAATGGCAACCACCTCTGTTAGTCTCTTGCCATGAAAGCCCCACCAGGGGTTTCCATAAGTCAAGTATGACTTCAGGGCAGGATTTCATTCATTTCAGGAATGTGGAGATAAACAGGCCCAAATTGAACGGACTGTTAGAGAAAGACGAGCCGTAGAAGAAGAACTTGAGAAGGTGAGTCTTCTATGGTGCATGGATTACCTTGTAGTATGTGAAAATATGTGACAATACCTATGTGAATACCTACGTGAAAATAGCTATTGTAATGTTTATCCAGTTATAAGCTTGAAGCGTCATAACTCTTACCATGTATTATAAAATAGGGATTGGATCCGGACTATGTTTTCTGCTAATGAAAAGAGGGGCAACTTCTACCAATTTTTCCCTGTTCCTGCTGCAAACTCCCCTCATGTCATTCCCTAGGGTTCCCTTTCCCTCATGAGCAGCATTTTATGAAGATCGGTGTAGTGGGAGGGGGGAGTCAGGAAAGTTCTGTTCCACTAATGGAAAAGTTTGTTGGGATCCAACCCTAGCCATTATCAAGAATAACTATTAACGATGCATTGAAACCATTCTGAGGTAAATTCAGAGTTACTGATCTTGCAGAGATTACAGATGGTTTAGTACAAAAGTTTTGAAATGCTGCAAGAATGCAAATATGTGGGAGAATACAGAATGTCATTATGAAAATAATGACACGTTCTTGGCTTCTTTATGAATGAAAGCGAGATGCATTTCAGTAATAATAATAATAATAACATTCAATTTATATTCTGTCCTACAGGATGACTTAACACGCAGTCAGAGCTGTTTAGAAAGTATGTTATTATTATCCACGCAACAAAAAACACCCTGTGAGGTGGGTGGGGCTGAGAGAGCTCCTAAAAGCTGTGACTGACCCAAGGTCACCCAGCTGGCTTCAAGTGGAGAAGTAGGGAATCAAACCTGGCTCTCCAGATTAGAGTCCCACACTCTTAACCACTACACCAAACTGGCCCTCAGTAACCTTCCCACATTTTTGAAGCAATGTTGCAAATTGAAGAATTTGATGTGGATTGTGCTTTTGGCAAACTAGGGCCACAACACTGTTCTCTAAACTACTGGAAATAAACTACATATCTAATTGTCAATGTGGCCTCATCTATAAATACTTAAATTCAGAGACTGGAGCTATAAACAGACAAGAGAAATTTTTTTTTTTACACTGAGAAAAGCACCAGATTTGTCAAAAATGTAAATTCTTTTTTAAAAATACTTTGGGGGCTTAAATCCCCCTAAAATAATAAAAGTAGGACTTTTTTTTCAGCCAGAACATGGTGGAACTGCATTCTGGCACCTCTCTCTGCAGCCCAAGACTTCCCTGCAGGCCAGGTGAAGCTGGGGAAGCCCCAAGCGGGCTTTCTCTTCTCCCAGCTGAATTATTCCCCTCCTCCCAGCTGAAGCCAGGGAAGCCCCAAACCAGCTTTAAACTTCAGCTAGAAGGGGGGATTCCCCCCTCCCAGCTGAAGCCTTCCTTCCTCCCTCCCTTCCTCTTTCCTTCTTTCCATGTCTTTCTTTCCCTTCGTTCCTCCCTTTCTCCTTCCTTCTTTCCATGTCTTTCTCTCTCTCTCTCTCTCTTTCCTTCTTTCCCTTCCTTCCTCCTTTCCTTCCTTTCCTGCTTTCCATGTCTTTCCTTCTTTCTTTCCCTTCCTTTCTCTTTCTTTCTCCCAGGGGGGCGGCCGCGCAGTGCGCAGTGACATCACTTTTCAGAAGTGATGTCATCGCACAGTCCGGTCCTCTGTCACGTATAGTGACAGAGGCGCTACTTGCTTCCAGGAGTTGCCCCAGGTGAGAGTTCCCCCACCTCTTTCCCCAGAAAAAAAGCCCTGAATAGAAGCAACACCTGTTATCTTTAAGGATACCTTAAGGAGATCTCAGTGGCTATTGTGATGTTGCTAGGTGACTACAACAATATTTCCAGCTTTCAAGCTTTCATTTCTGTCAGGAAAAAGCAGGGGAAATGGGCCCTTTCCAGGGCTATTTTGGCTGCCCAATCCATTTCCCCCCCTTTTGCAGGTCATTGTGGGTTCCCTGCTTGTAATAATAATAAGCATTTCATTTATTCAAAGTACTAGGGACATACTGGCTCACTTTCTGAGCCAATATAAAATATTAATCTTTGATAACACAGAGAAAAGTTGATGGGCTCATTGGTGAAACCAGGAGTTTTTGTATAGCATATTTTGTGTCTTATAGTTAAGCAACAATTGCGGGAATCATCCTTTTATTGCAGAACCTTCTTTCCCCATCAGCAGCCTATCCTTGGTTTAACTAAAAATTCAGAGAAATAACCTAAAATATAAATCTTACCGATTTAAGAACTGGAAGATTTGTATAATCAGTAAAGATCGAGCAACATGCAAGCTCTTGCTGGGGGGAGGCACATTTTTTGCTGGGGCTTTCAGAAACAACAATTTCTGGATTGACTGAGTAGTAAGTAAAAGCAGTTTTAAGAGAATGTGGTCATAATCCAGATGGCGGCGAGTAGAAAAAGAGTACTTCTCAAGCATTTTCATGTGTGAGCCTGTATGCACACTTAGCTTTCCATATGCAGAATTGATTCCTTGTGTGCAGTTTGATTTTGCTTTCAGTTAGCCCATTGAGAAAAACAACTGTTCTGAAAACAGAAGCCGGTTTCTCTGAAAGTGGATCTCTGGATGATTTGCCAGCTAGTTAATGTCTGAAAACGAAAAAATGTAACTAACCTTAAGATAGTTGGCCGTGAAAGCCTTCGACAATACATTAACCTTAAGATAGCTCACTAGGATGAGCTATCAGAATGTAAACCAATAATAATATGTATGCCATTTATGTGTGATACAAAATTTGTGATCCATCATCACTAGTACCCTGGATGGCAGTTCTGCTTTGGGCTTAAATTTGGATGGGTAGAATATTTATTTGTAGATTGCAAAGTTAATTTTTATAGGAATATAAGTGGGGGAAATATGAGATTTTCCATAAACTCCCTTATCAGATATACCGTGAAGGCAGAGGAAATGAAGGAGATTATAGAAAACTAGAAGAACTTCATCAGAGGTGCCTGAAGGCTGAACGTGCAAAAGATGATCTTCAGCTAAGTCTACAGACAGCACAAAACAAAATTAGGCAACTGGAAATGAAGTAAGTAATTACTGTGTGGTGCAGATTGAAAGTAAGTATCCGCATCTGTCATTTCACTGACTGGGGGGCTGGGGTGTGGCTTGTCTTGTTAATTTCTGCATGGTTCAGAAGCCATCTTGAACGCAAGGCCCTTGCCATGTAGCTTCTTATACTGGAGCCTGTGTATTGAACCAAAGTGCAAGATAATTAAATGGGAGTTAAACATTCCCTCTTTGTACATCATTAAACTTTCTTAAAGTTGCAGAACAATTCCATTCTTACAGAATTCACACTTGTGAGGATGTGGATCAAATTATGATTGTTGCTTCCCAACCACTCCCCCTTGGCATTTGCTAGCATGGTTCATGAATGATCTGCAAAAGATACCCCTCTGCAATCTGGTTTTATTAATGGGTTCAGTGTAATATTGAGTTCTATTGGGTATTATTAACGAGTTCAGTGTAATACTCAGCTGTTCCCATCAAAGAAAGGCAGCCCCACTGCATAGTGGAAAAACAAGCTTTAACCCCACCCTATTTCAATACTGACTGGAAGCAGTGTGTGTGAGAGAGAGAAATGAGGGGGCTATAGACAATGTTTCTTAGAATTTAATTGCTGCTGACAGCACCATGCTTGAGATCAGCTAAGAAGGAAGGAGATGTGAAGACCAAAGTATTTTTTCTGTTGGAACTGGAAGAGAAGAGAGTGACATTCTTACAGGGGTTTCAGTACAGCTCTTACTCTGTGAGGAGCCCTACAGCACTGTAACTATAGAATACAGGAGGTCCTTCTTTTACTTGTATCTTGGTAAAGACTCACATTGGGCTCCGTAGCATTTTTTGCTAATATATTCACATCCCTTAGGCTAGCCCTGCAGCTAACCTGGAAACTTTTGCTTCAGCTGCAAAACTGCAAAAATAATTTTGTCAGCCTGTACAATTTTAGTTCGTTCCATGAATACTAAGTTTCAGTTTGAACCATTTATTCTTGCCTATCCAGCACACGGTACTTGTTGGATAATTACAACATTGGAAAAGTAGTGCAAGGTTTTAATCAGCATGAAATCCAAGATGCTCTTGTAGTCCTCTGAATACATCTAGCTAACTAATTTAAAGTAATCCTTGAATCTGAATTGACAAAAAGAAGAATAAAATGGAAGCAAATTATAGTAATATGGTGAACCTTCTGAATATGGTGCCTACTGTTAAATTCATATTGGTAAATGTAAGAGTTCTGCATTCTGGAATATTTAATGCCTGGAATGTCATGGTTCCATCAAATAGTAACAGAACCTCACAAAATAGGTATAATTTCCTTGCAATATTGCTGAATGTTATTTTTGGTTTTTCTCTTCCACTTTAAGTTATGAAGAAGAGATAGGTCGTTGCCACGAAATGATTCAGAAGTTGCAAAGTATTCTGGATTCTGAAAGAAAGAATTGTGGCTCAGTCAGTGAAGAACGGTTAAAGCTTCAGCAAGAAAAAGAACAGTTGCAAAAAGAAATTGAGGACTTGAGAAAGATGGCCGTGGAAGCTCAGCAAACTGCTAAATTAAAGGTATTTTTTAACATAATATTTCTGATTTGACTGAATATTCCTTGGAAATGAATGGAGTTAAATTTCTAGGGAAATGGAGACTGCCTTCTCCTTACAACACAGTCACCGTAACAGTTATTCTCTCTAATAGTAAAGTGGCTGAGCCCCAGGGCTCATTGGGAGGGGGAACGCGCTGGAACGGCGTTCCTGTAGAGCTGAAAAGAGGTCACATGGGTTTTGGCCCCACCCACATGATTCCTTTTCCTCCTGGTTGCCTCCCCTCCAAAGGAGGGTAAGCTGCTTCAATTAATTCTGCTGCTTTATTTTCATTTGTGACTAGTGAGTGAGTGAGTGCCTCCGTGCAAGTAGGGCTGCTGGGGCTGGCTCTCTAGAGGAGGGTAAGCTGCTTTGAGTTCATTCTGCTTTATTTTCAGGAAATACCTGGAGATTTTTGGGGAAAGGGGCCTGAGGGGTGGGTGTTGCCTTCTGACACACTTCTGGTGATGTCAGGGGGCGTGGCAAATGCTAATGAGTTACGCTAATGAGTTCCTGCAGTTCTTTTTCTACGAAATGACCCCTGCTGAGCCCCATGCTGGACTTGACACCACTACTTTGGGGCCAGCCATAAAGAAGAAGAAGGTTTCCTCTTACCATTGACCAAGCTGAATTGATACAAGTGGTTTTTAATAGGGAAGGGTAAGAGAAATTCCTGTAGTATGCTGTTAAGCGGTAGGGGGTGAGGAACAAGCTGTTTACCTTTCTACCACCCCAACAGAAGTGCTGTGAAGAAAATTCATCTTTTGATAGCTGTAGAACAGAATCAGGGCTTTGATAGTTTCCAGTGTTACCATTCCGATCAGTCAGTTTTTCCATAGTGGTTTGTTAGAGAGCTAAAGATGTAGAGAAACATGCCATTTACCTCCCCCCACAAAACATAGTCTCTCATATCTGTTGAAAGATCAGTACTGGGGCTTTGGAGGCCTCAAAGTTCTGATATTTTGACAGCTGTAAGGCAGTATCCCCATAGCTCCTTTGTTGGGGTGGAGGTGGAAGGGAGGGAATTTCTCTTCCCCTCCATCCCCCCATTCTAAGGGAAGCTCCTTACCTCCCTCCATCTCCACCCAACACAGAGATTATGACATGTCCAGTTCATGGCAAAGGCTAGGATTTGGGCTTTGAAGACTCCAAACCTCATTCCTGATCTTTTCAAAATTGTGGAGCCCATTATTGCTATTATGTCAAACACGTTAGTAAGTTTCATGTGTTAGAGAAAGTTTCTCTTATTACTGTTGTTGGAGGTGGAATGGGGGAGGGAGAATAGGTAAAAAACTTACTCTTCAAAACTCCTCCCCCTCGAATAACTGTCTATTTAATAGAAATGTTAACACCACAACACATTTTATCATAGGTCTTACAATGTTTCCTTTATTGATAGGATGGTAAAATATAGCCTCCCCAGAAAAGGAAGGATTTTCTTTAAAGTGGGGAAGGGATTCCTTTGTGTATAGAGAAAAATTCAACTTTGTAAATTTAGTTTCAGATAGGTAGCCGTATCAGGTTGCAGTTTGCAATTTTTCAAGTTTATACTCTGAAAATCTCAGTCTCTAAGGTGCCACTGGACTCAAATCTTTTTGTAATTTTAAAAACAAAACTTGAAGAGGAGTGAGCATGTTCATTGCCCTCCCAAAGTTAGAACAGTTGAAAAAGAAAACAGAGAGAGACAGAACGTTGCCTGGGTTCCAAAATATCCCAGAATGGGAGCTTGGGTCAGGGAATGGGGGATTTCTCAAATGTTTGTTTCCCCTTCCCTCCTGCCATTCCTTGCAGATCTTCACCATTTCCCCTCTGTTAGCAACATGGGTGATCCATGCTAATTAGAAGTGCAGCACAACAGGGCCGCCAGCATGGAAGATATTGCATAACTAGGCTACAACCTTCCAACTTCATCCCAAAATTGGGGGTGGTGGGGGGAGAGCAGACAGACAGAAGAGTGAGCATGCATGATTGTCTATCTGTCTGTCTCTCTCATACTTATCCATCCAGTTCTTCTTTCAAGGAGCTCAGAGCATCATTCAAGGTCCTTCTCTCCTCTGTTTATCCTCAAAATAACTCTGTGTAGTATGTTAGACTAAGAGTGTATGACTAGCTCAAAGGCACCCAGTGAGTTTTGTGACTGAATGGGGATTTGAAGCTGGCACTCTTACCATCACGGTACAGTAACTCAGAGATCCCTGGAAGTATAAGGAGGTTCCAGAGATAAGTCCTATTACTATGCCTGTTGAGAGGCTGAATGGAAGCAAACAGCTTAAGGGTGGCTTGAAGAAACTGCCCTATGGACACGCATTAGAAGATTGGTGATGAACAAGTTCCTTCTCTAGTATCCAACCTCAGCATCAAAAAGCAGTTTCTCTATAGGATTCAGTTCTAGAACTTCTGAGTTTAAAAAGCTAGGGTGCTATATCTTGGCTTCAGAAACAGCAACTTGTCTTTTAAAGTTCGAGAATGTTACTTCTAAGGAAGCTACTCGATGGGGCAGTAGTTAGGAAAAAGTTGAACAAACTGAAAACAATCCTTAGCTTTTTTTGTTATAGGTTCCTATGTTTAACATTCTTAAACTTGTATCAGGTGGGTAACCATGTTGGTCGGTAGTAGGGGTGTGGACCAGAATTATTTTTTTTTTGTAAAAGCTTTGTAAACACTCGAAACCCTAAGTATATAAATTGCTTCGGTATGCTCCATAAAAATGTTGAGCATCCAAAAGTGAGAGGGGAAGCTTCCAGCCCACACCCCATACTCCCCACCCCACTTACCTGGCCCTGAAAAGGGGTATTTAAACCCCCCGCCAACAGCAGCTTGGTGGGGATTTCCCTGCCAAACAGCTGATGCCGGAGTTTAAATGCAGCTTTCTGTGCCGCTGTGCACAGAAAGAGGTTTTTAAACCCAGGCCGGCTTCCAGCAGCGGCTTGGCAAGCCGCTGATCCAAGGGGGGCATGCCCTTTCCCCGCTACGGAGCGACAGGGAAAGGGCATTTAAATGTTCCTTTCCCTGTCACTGCCAAGCGGCGGGGAAAGGGCATTCCTCTCCTCCACCCTTGGGTCAGCTGCCTGGCCAGGCAGCTGATCCGAGGGGAGGGATATTCCTTGCCCACTGCTTTGGAGTGACAGGGGAAGGAACATTTAAATACCCTTCCCCGTCGCTGCAAAGCAATGAATCGCTTCAGGAAGCTTTGATTCAGGGTTTCTGAATTGGGCCCTGCGTCTGAGCCTGATTTGGAAATCCTGAATCTTTCCGAATTGGGTCTGATTCGCGTATTTTACCCAAATCGGAAACCCGAATTGCACACCCCTAGTCAGTAGTAGAAGAGCAAGATTTGAGTCCAATAGCACCTTAAAGACTAAGTAGGTTTCCGAGGTATGAGCTTTCAAGAGTCTAAGCTCCCTTTGTCACATATACAAAGAGGAACTCTGACTTTCGAAACCTCACACCCTGGAAATCTAGTTGGTCTTTAAGGTGCTATTGGACCTGAATCTTGCTCTTAAACTTTTATGCTATTGTTTTCTTTGACATTTTTCAAAATTCCTTTGGCCTGCCTTATAATCACAACTTCATATTGTAAATCAACCTGAAATATAAGCAGAGGCCACAACGATTCCACTGAAGTGATTTAAGAAGCAGCAGTTAGGAAGACAGGTATCGATGTGCTACCTGTCTACAGTCTATCACGTTTTTATCAAGGACCTCAGGATGGCTTACATGGTTCTCCCCTTCTCCATTTTATTCTTACAGCAACCCTGTGAGGTAAATTCAGTTCAGAGAGAGAAGTCATCAAGTGAGTTTTATGGTTGAACAAGGTTTTAAACAGATCTCTCCAATCCTAGTCCATTACTCTGACGAGCACATCATACTGACACCTGTCTGGGTTCAGGAAATCTATAGTTAAATACATGCTAATAATACCTTAATCCCTTCTGTTACAAAATGCATATTTGAATATATAAAAAAATACTCAATTGTCTCATTATTAGAGATGGGCACGAACCAGAAAAAAACAACCGTACGGTTCGTGGTTCATTGTGTTTCACAAACCACGAACTTTCATGAACCTGCCCCGGTTCACAAATTGGTTAGTTTTGGTTTGTGAAAATGTCACTTCCGGGCCAGCAAATCACCACTTCTGAGTCAGCAGAAGGTCTGCAGAAAGTCCATCCCCTGTTGCCTAGGAAACTGATTGATCGGCGCCAGGCTGTCTGCAGTGATGAACCAAAAAACGAACCAGCCTAAAGTTTGTGACGGTTCGTCAGAAATGGGATCTGACGAACCACTGGTTCACGAACCATGAACCAGCCTGGTTCATCATGAATGTTAGTTCATATTTTGGTTCGTGCCCATCTCTGCTCATTATTAAAATACCTAAGTCTCATGCAGACAGTTAAAGCGGTACAATCGACCAGGCACAAGATGAGAACCACCTACTTACGCAGCATGAAATTCATATATAAAGATATCCTTCCACAATAAATTCTGCGTTGGCTATTTCTGGCATTACTCTAAAAATAGGGGACGGGGAGCATTTCTTATTCACAACCCCACCAACAAGTTCAGATATGAAATTTCTTACTTTTCTTCTTCTGCCTTCCTATTGTTTTTCCCATTGCCCTTGTGTATTGTGTGTCTACTTCTTGCAGTGATATACATTAAATCACACAGCACCAAGCAATACTAAGCAGTATAAAGCAACACACTTGTATTCTAGGTGAACTTATAAACTTTGCATGAATTGTCTGTGTTTTTTTCAGAATATTAAGTAACCAAAACAGGTGTGTTTTTCATCTTTGATAGCCAATTAAAAATAGTGGACTCTATCTAGGTTAATGTTCTTCTATCAGAGAATGGACCAGTGGTGATCTACCAACTTAACTCTTTCTGTCATTTCTCACAGATTTATAGTTCTGTTTTGCAAGTTGGCTAGAATGTCATTTTTGGCTAATTAGGTTATACAGTAGAAATTATGAATGTCTAATGAAGCATTAGACCAATCATAGTTTGCTTATGCAATCACATGAAAAAGATCTTAGATATTTGCATATGATAACCTATAAAACATGCAAATTCAGATACTATGTTAGAGTTCTGATAGGAAGAAATCTCATGAGAATTTAGGTGAGACTCTTATCTTTGCATTGTATGCTATGGGAATCTTAATGCATTTCATAGAAACTTTGACTGCTTTAAACTTAGAGTTAATTAGGAAATGTTAGCAAACCTAATTCTTACTGCTTTTCTGTGCTGTTTTTTGTGGGATTTATATTAATGACTATATGTGTTTTGATACCTTGTTTTATTAAAAAACTAGAGTGTAATTCCAATAAAATGAAATAAATAAACTCTAGAAAGGTTTCTGTGTACTTTGTTGAGAAGGAGCAAAGCAAAAAGGACCCTATAAATAATGTACTGATAAAGCAGAACTTGTTCAAAGAACAGTCCTGTTTAACAGGTCTTGAACTAATTGCTGAAAGCTATCCAAGAGAAAAGATAAATCTTTCTTCTAACATAGCAAAAGCTTAGTAAAGATGCAGATAAGAGAGTCCGTTACATACTCACTTGCTGTCTCTCTCCCTTCCTACATTTCTTTCCTTCACATCATCTTTTCTTTTGTGGGAGCTTCTGTCCCTTTTTGGCTGCTCAGTTCATAGCTTGCCCTATTCTTCCTTCCCCAGATGATTGTTTCCTCTTCTTTACCAATTCAGTTCTGCATGAATTTGTGTTTTGATAATGTGTAATACTTGGCTGAAATAACAGGATAATATATGATCCAGTTGCCAAACCGTAGTGTGGGTGAGCATTCTGGTTTATCACAGGAAACTTGAGAAACACCCTCTACCACTGCTCAAGGTCTTCCTTCTTTCTCTTTTTCGTACCAGGTGGGTTCTAGCTCAGCTGCTGACCCACCACCATCCTGCCAGCCAGTACTCCAATGATCCATGCACATGATTGCAGCATAGTCTCCCCACCACCACCACCACCACCACTACCAAGCAAGCCTTGCTTTTCTCTGTCCCCACCTGGCCCTGCTAGTTAGACCTCCATTGCTGTGATGTCATATGACTGTCGTGCTTGCAGCTCAGAGATTCCCATGCTGCTGCACTGTGAATATAAGTGGGTTCTGAGTGTGGAAAAGTTGAAGATCATTGTTATAGAGCTTTAAGAATTCAGTGAAGAAATTAATAACGAAAGCTCTTCTGCTCACCCAAAAGCCATTGTTGGTCATCATAGGCAATCAAAGATGCCAGTCTGCATGCTTCTGTAGAATTGCAGTATGTAAATCAAAACACTGTGGCTTAACTAATTTGTAGATTGGGCTCCATATAAGAAAAAAGTACAAAAATGAAAGATGAAATCTTTCTAGGGTGATTTTTTTCCCCTTTGCATTTTGGGCAAGCTATTAAACCTCCACGATTCTTTATTAATGGATATAGACTGAATGTGGCTTGCCAGGTTCAATCTTATGGTCAAAAAACAAAAGCTAATCTGGTAGGGATGTGAATTTTTACTTTTGCAATAGATCAGCACAATGGAGAATGAGCATTTAATAAAAGAACACGGGTATGAAGTTCGAATGAAAGAGATGGAAGATGTGAATCAAAACTCCACTGCTGAGCTGAGACGGCTGTTGATTGCTCAACAGAAAGCAACAAATCGGTGGAAGGAGGAAACAAAGAAACTTACAGAAAGTACAGAGACCAGAATAAATAATTTAAAGTAAGTGATATAATTTTGTTTCTTTGACATCTTCATTAATGCCAACAGGCAGATGGATCAATGAGAAAAGTACAGATAAGAATAGGAAGTATTATGTATTACGTAAAATGTATTATGAAACTGTTCCTGTGAAATGTATTATGATACCGTTCCCATGTGGCTTTTAATTAACATTCAGTTTTTGGTCATTTGAAGATGAAGTGGGAAATGAGTGAATCATTGAAAAGATATGTTTCCACAGATCAGCAGCACTTCAGGAGAACGCATCTCCATTGGAGGTTCTCCTTCCCCCACTTCATGTCATAGCTGTTTTCCAACAGAACACCATCTGAATGTGTTTAAGATGCAAGAGCAGGCTTATTTCTGGCAAATGAAGAGCCACCTGTCCCTCTCAGCTGAGATGGGGACATGGCACATTTTCATTGGCATTCCAAGTGCCTATGTTCAAAATGTCTCAATAGAAGAAGAGTAGCACAGGATTCTTTTTTCCTCTTGTACCCTGCATTGGGGTAGCCATTTTTCTTGATCAAGAAGTCTCAGACAGTAGTGATCAAAGATGTAGTAGGACCACGTCAGTCCTTTGTGCAGCTCAGCTGTAGGAGACAGCAGGTAGTATCAAAGGAAGGTGCTGGATCAGTTGGTAGACAAGAGATTGGAGCTCACTTCCTGCTTAATCAGTATAAATGTTTGGCTAGGCAGACACTGAATTCTTTGACAGCATGTAGTATGTTGTGATTTAACCACTGTATTTCTCATCATTTTGAGTATGTTCTTGTAACATACTAGCAAGGTTCAGAGCTGGTATAGAAGGTTATGAAACGTTCTCTGAGAGCAGAGAGTAAAACTTCAAATTAGGAAACCTCTCTTTGGTAAAAATTGTATAAGAGTTAACTATGAGGTAAACAGTTTATTACTACACACTAATGGAAAATTGGCATTGAAAGTGTTTGTAAAGCTTTACACTTAATAGTATGCATATATTGGTCCTAATCTTAGCAGTTGAATTTAGGCTGCAGTAGCAGAGAAGCCAGATCTAGATGGAAAGAGACTCACTTCCTATCCCGTAATAAATGTGTTTTGCTTATCAGCTCTTCAAGGCTCTTAATACACAGCCTAAGTACTCATCCTTCCTGCTAACTCTTCTTAATGTATCCCCTCTTCCTAAAGGGGAAATACAGTCAGCCCCAGGGGGATGGGACCTCCATAAACTTACCAACAAGTATTCTTCCTGATCTTCTGAAACTACCTAGAATTGTCCCTTTCACTCTTCTCCCAGTTTACTCCATACACTCCCATTTCTTTTGTCCCTTTTACCAAATCCTTGTATCACAGTAACAAGGGGAGAGACACACCCGAGTAGTCAGAGCTGCAATAACAAAGTCCGGGAATACTCAACCCACAAAGACAATACAGCAATATCAACAATATATTGGTGCAAAAGTGCAAAGTGCAAATTCTGTGAACATTAATAAATAATCTCTAAATATAATAAATATTAGTAGTATAAATATCATGTCTGTCCAAGTCTCTTCGTATCTCACAATTAATCTTCTACAGTGAGAGTTTCACGAGCATATGAGCAGAGTACCAAAGTAGCAAAATGGGTGACCCCCAGTCCAAACAGAGATGAATTCTGGACATGCCAATGGCTTGTAGCCGACGGGCTTATGCGTGCATATTTCCAATTCCCGTTTCGTGTTGTACACTTCCTCTTGGGCACATTTACAATGGATGGTCACCATTTGGAAGTGGCATTGGGGAGGAAATTTAATGTTTGGTACCCTGTGTATGTTTTCTTGAAGTATTTTTAATTTTTTTAATTCAGTTATATTACCTGCTTTGAGCTGTTCCTTTCCTTCTCCACTCAAGTTTCTACAGAAAATTCTCAACTGAAATTAATACTGAATTTCAGAATTGTCAAGCCTTGTGGCTAGAATAAGGGTGCGAAGTAGCAGGGTTTCACCTAGACTTGATTTGGAGTCCAGGTGAAATTGCCAGGCCTCCAAAATGGGTGTGAAATTGCTCAGGCCTTTTTCCAGAACTCTAGTCTCTTTTAGGTGGCCAATGACATCACTAGATGTGTGTTCTGAGCTTCTGCTGTGCCCCTCCTGGAGTAGATCAGGGATGTTATAACAATGGAGCTCCAAAAAGCTAGGACCAGGTAATCATCCATTTACTAATGACAAATAGTTACGTTCTTACTACATGTAAGGTCATTCAGTGTATGATGACTGAGTCGTGTATCTGTTCACAGGGACTGTCTTAAAACAGTTATCAGCAAGTACTTTACTCAGACCTGTTCTCATGCTTGTGTGTGTTCACCCATGGCCGTAACTTGTGCAAACATGTATGGGGATCTGCTGTAATAATAGCTGTATACAGCTGTAGATGGGAGAGAAATTCTGCATCTGTATACCTCATAACAATGATGGCAGCTCTTTCAACAGCAGATTGGCATCAGTGGTCAATTGGGGCCAATAGATGGGACCTCAAAGGGATATTTGGACCTATGAAGGTGTTGTTCTTTTATGATTTCTGATACTGCCTGATAGGTGACTGATTGAGGCTTCTAATTGGCCTGTAAGAACTAAGAACTCACTCTTCTGCCTTATTTGCAATTCTCTAAAATCTGATCATAAAGTTTTGTATAATAGTAACTACATGAAGAAACAAGAGGAGGAGGTCGTGTTAGGAGTTAGTACTTCATTTTAATTGTTTCTTAGTCCTTTTTTACATAGATGTTGCCTTCCATTTTTGCTTCTCGGTTTATTGTTCATGCAACTATAATGTATTATTCTGTAGCAGCAGGGTAGATAATATGAAGAGCCTTCTGTAAAATTTTATGTTAATAATTGTTTTGACTGGCAATGAGTCTTTTGTAAAAGCTTGACTAGAAGGATTTTGCACTTCTGGAATGTTTGCTTGATATACTTTCTGTTAAAATGGTTTATCAACTGAACTTTTTGATTGTTGAGATAAATTTGCAGTTTACTTGTAATCTAAAAGAAAGATTCACTTCATTTTCAAGGTGGGAACCACAGCAGCAGTAGGCTTATGCCGTACAGGGCCAGTTCACCACTCAGGTGATCAGTTGGGGTACCAAGCCAGCTAAGGTGGCAACGGGGTTGCAGGCAGCAGGTGGGATGTGCTTGTCATCACCTCCTTATCTAAGGCTGCTGCCACCAAGGGCCCAAGGAGGGCTAGAGAAGTGATTCTTTTGCAGCCCAGTTTGAGCATACTTCAGTGTCACTCTGTGGAACTGTTGTAAAACAGTTGCCTCATTTTAAGTGTAAATAGCGACAAAAATGGTATGCTGTCTGAAGAACTGACTGGCATGTCTGTTCTGGCCCTTGAATCTTTGTGGAGAAACACAGCAGCACACTATTAAAAATGGTCTTCTGTGTCAGAGACTGTCCATGCTATGACAGCTGGAGATAACTTGTAAAGATTTAATACCCTATTTACTAGTGTAATAGGAATTTGAGACTGTTTTGTTGATGAACAGAAGTGAACGCTTCTGTTCTTTCCTTATTAAAAACTATAAATCTAATGCACATTCTATGAGAATCATGTCATTTGGGCGGTTATAGTGCTCTAAGTAAGACATAGATTTAGTAGATTATTTTATTTTTGCTTTTCAAAGATATTTATCTGTGACTTACTACCATGTGGGATGAATTGGGCGATGTGTTGTACAGGTTTGTGGCTTGAGTATAGAAGAGTTACCACATCACATCTCATTTGGCCCCTCCTGATATGAAATCATGAATCATGACTAGCAGTGATAAGAAGTAGAATATTAGGTATTCCCCAGGAAAGATGGTTCCTGTGTTCTGTAGTTCCATGATGGGAAGGTAGTTGGACTCAGGTAGTTTATTGAATAATAACTCTATTTCTACACACAGTATGTACTTCTGTGCCCCCCCTCCTGCTGATTCTTTTATGTGTGAATTTACTTACTGCTCCCATAACATTGCCCTGTAGGGCAGCAGAACCTAACGTGCGGGAAGATGCAATCCTCAATAAGTTAGGCATGCCTCCACTTCTTCCTCACTATTCCCCTCAATCCACCCCCTCCGCTTTATGCCCTTGTCATTGTGACTGTGTAATAGTTATGCTTACTTAGATATGATGGCATAACACTGTCTCTAGGGGTGTTGCAACTTGGAATTAATTCTAACCCTTTTACTAGCAATCCTGCCCTCATTTAGCCAACGTTATACAGTGTACAATTGCACCATAACCCCCTTTCCATTTGTAATGCACATTATTCCCAGGATCTGCATCATTTAAAACAAACAGATAAAGCCAGATAAAATACCTATTAAAGTATATATAGTCAAATGGCCTCAGGCATTTAAAACAAGAAAATCTTGCAGTGCTTCCAGGCCCAGTTTTAACAAGTCTCCAAGGGAGTTCCTGTTTCTTAAGATGCTCAGCTCTCAATAATGCTGACTCAGTGCATGCTTACTGTGCACACTACTTAATGCTAGGAAGTGATCGTGGTACACCTTTTGTTTTTTAAAATAATTGTTTTACTTTACAGAGGACACACGGATAAATTTGAATGGATCACTTTGTATGTAGGTCTTCATAAAAAAACCCAGAAGTCTTCAAGGCAGCCTCTTTTAGTAATAATCTGTGACTTCACAGTCTATTTTGCGATCTTAAGAGTCAATAAGCTTCAAGTAGGAGCTTACAAACAATGGATCCACACCACTATAATTCCCCATCCTCTCCTGTTTCCCTTCTTTCCCTTTCTCTTTAAGGGTGCTCGGCTGCTCTCAACATTTGTGCTGCATAGAAGATGAACACTCTGTTCTCTTTGGTTTCTTTTCTCAAAAAGATTACATACTAACATTTTTCTGCATACCTTTGGAGGCCCCAGAGCAGGAACTCCCTACTAAACATGGTGAGTTAAGTGAACCTCCATATCAGATGCAGCAACCCTCTGAATGCAAGTGCTGGGAAGCAGAATCAAGGAAGGGCCTTGGCCTCTGTAGGCCCTGTTGGTTGCCCAGTGTGAAACAGGATGCTGGACCACTGGTCTGATCCAGCAGGGATCTCATGTTCTTACTGTGCATGGCTTTGCCAAAAAAAAAATAAGCACTTGACCATCAATTTAAATATTGTAGGGAACAAACAGGGGACCTGCAAACTCTCTCACAGGGGAGGAGACATCTTATTCTCCCCTCCCTTCCTGTCCCTTGGGATCCCTGCTATGATAAACTATGGTTTGAGACAGAAAATGCACAGGATATACTCTCCAATCTCCCCTCCCCCCCTGGCAACTGCTAGCCAAGTGATGAAGTTTTGGAGTGGGAAGCTCCAAATCCAGTCCTAGCTACCCCCACTCCCATCACCTGGCTAGCAGTAAGAGAGGCTTGTAATAGAAAGCATACAGAATGTCAGCCAGACGATGGGAGGGCTAAGCTTGGAGCAGAAATCATGTCTGACATACTTTCCACTTCAGCTTGCTGGTGGGAAGAGATCTGAAACAGAAAATGCTTTCCTTTACTAAGCCACCTCTTGCAAAGTTGCTACTGAGCGCTCAGAGATGTCACAAGATTTGGGGAGAGTATTTTTAGGTGTTTGGAGAGGGTTAACATCTCAAAGTTCGGGGGTTCTGCCAATCTGGTTATTATACCAGGTTTGTAAAAATATTGTACCCCCTCTTTTTTTATCTATTCTTTGTTGATCTACACTTTGTTGTTCCTAATACATTTAGAGCATTTGTCTTTTGCCTGAAGTTATTAATATGACTTAAATGAGAGAAATGCAATTCCTTTTGAAACAAGTGTCATTTGTACATTTGTAGTAAATAGCCCTCATAAGGGTGAGCCACTTTGTGTGTACTTGAGTTTCATCCATTTCTGTTCCTGACTGCAGCTTCTCTTCCTGAATCAGAGGTTGCTCTGAGGATCCTTCAACTTCGGGGAGCAGAAAATGATAGGAATGGGGTTTCGGACACACATGGTCCTCCTTGCAGCTGTTAAATTAATGCTGCCTTTTGGTTAAAAACTTCATGTGGTTTCTGTGGTCTTGCTTTTGAATTGTGACTATATCTTTATGTGTCTTCAAGTACTTGCTTATATAGATCTCTCAGGAATTTCCAGACTGAAGCTTGGTGAATAATATAGATGTCTTCATTAGGTCTTAGCCAGAACAGCATTCCTTGATATATCATCTAATGTATTAAATAAATTACATCACATTTTGGGGGCTCCGAGTCCCCCCTCCATTCCTGCCACATGGTTTTTGGCTAGAATCCTGTAATATTTGGCATCTTTAACTGTTTATTTTATGATATTGATTAAAAATGTTAACAGGATGAGAAACAGCTGCAGGTACAGGAAGTCTACAAAATATATAATTACCAAGAGTAAATGAAGCATATTACAGCGTAACTCAACAGAAAAACATCCAGAATGTGCTGTGTATGTCACATGAGAATTTTCACTCCTTACAGCTAGAAGATTTATTATCTCCTCTGCCTTATTACTCAACAGCTCACCTTTTGTTTCCCAGTCACAAGCATGGTATTTATTTAAATGAATAAGCTACTTTTAAAATTGTTTCCGAAATAGTTCCCATTAAAAATATCTATTGTAATAGTACAATGATAAAACATTAACAGAACAGGCTGAGCAGCAAGAAAAAGCTTCAAATCAAGTCTTGCTTAAATGGTTCATCAGAACAAGATTTTGCCTGCCTTCAAAAGAAGACAGGAGTAGGGGTCAAGAATGTCTCCAACAGGACGCAGTTCCAAACAATGGAGAACTTCTGGAAAAAAAAGGAAAATGTTTTCACTTACTGTGAATTTCCATACTTGGTGGTATATAGAGGGAGAATGCACTGCCATGAGGCCTTCATCCTTAAGTGCTTTGTCCCCACAACCTCCCAACCCTAGCATCATACCATTTGGAGCAGGAAGGGACATGCAAAACCATGAGGCCTTCGTCTGTATTTTGTTGCTATACCATCCTAACCAGAGCAAGGAGAGAAGTGTGCCTCAGCAAGTCCTTTAAGTATGAACACTTTATTGCTCAGCCTTTGCAGCTGAGAGAGAGCAGCTTTCCTATGTGAAGCCTTTGTCTGAAAAAACTGTGGGCCTCCAGTCTTCAGGAAAAGAGAAAAAGGCTGTGGAAAACAAAAAAGCCCTATCCATCCTGCTCTATAAAGACCAAGGTCTCCACCTACTGTCTACTATTAAAAGCCAGACTGGGGGATCGATGAGGGAAGACCCACTATCAGAAGTTACTCAAAGCCCAAGGACCCTGCTTGTGACTGGATGAGGGGCTCTCCTGGAAATACAGCCTGCCTCAGCACTATTGCCAGAGAATGCTCTTTTCTGGGTGGATGCTAATCTAGCATTCCAAAAAGGATGGTACCTGGAACAGGATATCAGTGGCAGATTGTGAAGTAGGCACAGGGTGTTTCATAAGGGACAAGATGTTACCTGAGAAACCCTCGCAAGTAGATAATTACTTGAGCTATTATTTTGAAACTTCTTTGATTTTTTCACATAGGTAGCTGTTTTGGTCTGCTGTCGAATAGGAGGGTTTGAGGCTAGTGGCACCTTAGAGACCAACAAGATTTTCAGGGTATGAGATTTCAAGAGTGAAAGCTCCCTCCAGTGGTATTTGAAAAAGGGCCTTTGACTCTTGAAAGCTTTGACACTTGAAAGCTTCTGGGTTTCCCCAGAAGTGATGTAGTAATGCAGCCGATCATGCACCCCTCCCCATGTCCATAGTTTAACAGTCTCACTTAAACATTATACTGTTGACTAAAGAGCACAGTGGTGTTTTGAATTTTGAATGCCTTTGTGCTTTAAAATACATGAGAAGAAATAGTCTAAAGTTTAGAAGCGTAATATTGAGTAGAGATTATTCTTAGGCCACAATAGATGGCTTATATTATTCACATAGTATAAAGTCTTGATACCTGAGGTTTACACTTGTTAAGCTTAAGTTTTGGCATTTTACAATGTGAATATGTTTAACTCTATATGATACCAAGAGTCAACATATACTCTTGTACCTTTAAAATTTTGTCCATTTCTGTACTTGTTTCGTTGGAAAATGGGAGAGGGGAGCATCCGTGCCTGTCACAAATTTCCCTTGGCCAGTAATCAGTGCAACAGATACATTAAATTAATATAATGAATTTCTTTGATCTCATTTCATAGAAGTGAACTGAGTCGCCAGAAAATTCACTCACAGGAGTTACTGGGTCAGCTGGAAAGAGCAAATGAAAATATTATAGAGGTAAGAGAATGAATTTCATCCAAATACAGGCACATCTTAAGCAATCTTACTTGAACTGTATTGGTATGAGTCATTGGTTCCTTATTGCTAAGATTGTGGGATTCTTTACAATAAGTTCTCAGCTAAAAATGCCTGTTCTGTTTCTGATATGCATATTGAAGTCCTTCTACAAACGGTCCTTGCTCCTCACTTTGAAAACACAAATATGTATCTTTAGAGCTAATTTGAGGCAATGATTTAAAAATGGGTTGGAAGCTAGCTGCTGCCTGCTGTGACTCTTAACATGTTATGGCTGATAAATGTTAAGTTTTCTTTATGGCACAACTCTCTGATGATCTAGAAATGCCCTTTGCTTTTTTTAAAGTCTATTTTAAGAGGGAAGTCTTATTCTTAAAATACTGCACAAAAATAAACTGTTCCTGTTATGCAAGATACATAATTTGCAGTATACCTCTAGTTGTAGAAACTCAATTTATGTTTCATTATAAATTGTCTATTTAAAGTAAAAGAGAAATTTTTGTTTCAGTTGTATCCCGTCCTCAAAAATAAAATAAAATGGACCTAGTTTATCAAATGTTTCTCTACATGCAAAAAAAACAAAGGAACTGGACATTCTTCAGCAATATCCATGCTCTCCACTTGTTTCAGGATTGGGATATTTCCCCACCATTTGGGGCTGTTCCACAGTAGTGTCCAAGGAAAAGGTTTCAAGAACCGCTCATTCAAGAATTGAATTCAGACATCCGGTATAACAGTGGTTAAATAAAAGCTTAGCTGTGCACACACTCATACAGAATACAATGAAGGAATGTGGTTTAAGAGTAACTTGGGTTCATTATCAGTCTTCTAGTGCAGTCCCACACGACCTCACCAAACGGTGAGGTCTGTACAGCTTTAAAATCTATGAAAGGGGTGTTTGTCCTCCAGAGTGCATGTGCAAGCGTTTCCCGCTGAAAACGCCCACCCTGAGGAAGGATGAGGCCCCACTGCCCCCAGTTCTTTTTTCGCTGCTGAATGAAGAGGTTCAAAACAGCTTACACTCTGCCATTTCTTCTTCAGAAGATCAGGATTCCTACCTGCAAGAAAATAGCAGAGAAAGCTCTTTCAAAACGGTGCACGAAGTGCTCCACCAAAATGACCCACACAGATGGCTTCGATTTATGCCTGTCATGCCTTGGAGAGGGCCATGTTTCAGCATGTAAGCATTGCCAGAAGTCTACAACTGAGGCGCAAACAGAGAGAGAGGCGAAACGTAAGGCATCGCTCTGGAAGCATGCACTTTCGGTCCCACCTAGCCCAGTTAATGAGGTGGCAAAATCCTCCACCTTGTCAGAGTTAGCCGCATGCTTGGACTCGACTCTGCCAGAACCATCAACATTGGCAGCTCGCACCCCTCTGGATCCAACACCACATTGGAACTGAAAACATTCTGCTCCATCCATCTTGGAGCCTTCAACATCGGCAGCTTGCCCTCTATCAGATCCAACAAAACACCAGAGCCAAAAGCATCCAGCTCCATAGGTACCATTATCCTCAGAAGTTCAACATCCTTAGGATCCAATCGAGCCACCTCCATTCCGATGCCCAACTCCTGAGACTCACACTCTACAAGAAAAGTCTCGGAACCAACAACTTGGCTCAGCATAGCCTTCACCTAGTTCCTCAGAACCGACAAAGGCAAAATTGAGCAAACACCGCTTGGAACCCAGACACTATCCCGAGGTGATGCTGTCAGTTCTTTTGCACTCAGATCTGATGCCTGGAACGGATTCCCAACCTCAGCTTAGCAAGCTATCTAAAAAGGCTAAATCTAAGCATCACACTCAAAAGAAGTTTCGCGATCCTAAAGCTGTTGCTACTGATGCTCTCGTGTCAAAATCACCATTGATCTTCGCAGTGTCTTCATGGAAGCCTAGATTGTTTTTTCTGAATTCCAAGTCTGCTTGTAATGAATATTGAAATTCAGTTCCCTTTCCCACATCAGTAGTTTTTTCCTACTGTTTCTTAAGTTCTTGGATTGCTTGATTGGTTCTTTGAGATGCTTGATTTGTTTTGGACAGTCCAGAAGATAGTTCAAATCCATAATCAAGATCTTCAGGAACTCCTTCCATGGCCTTATCAGCTTGCTGAGATAACAGAGTTGGTTCATTGTCTTATGAATTTAATTTTGGTGTATCTTTCTCCCCTTGACGCATCTTAGCCAAAATATTTCCATAATCTTGCTTTACTTTGCTTAGCAAACTTTCCAGTTTCTTTGTGAGGGTAGAAGAGATCCTTAGTATAATCTCTTCTTGAGGCTGATAAATGACTGCAACCATTTTTTAGTCTAGCAGGTGGTAATAGATGATGAAACTACGCAGTTCAGAAATCCACCATATCCCCCCTTTTTTATTTATGTCCACAAATTTATTAAGTCTCTGATATAAAGAGTTTTAAATCCTTCCCTTTAGGTGATTTACAGACTAGGTTAGCCCAGTAATGTAATGTGCTAAAATCAGTTGATTGTTTACAAAAACACTTGTCGTAGTTCTTAAAAAAGTTTAGTAAAGCAAGCCAAAGGTGAAAGGAGAAAGGAAGGAAAAGATCTGGCAAAATTCCCAACAATTAGAAGAGCACTGAAAAGTACCGGCTGAGTTCCTAAACTCAGTTCTTAAGAACTCAGTTCTTATTTATCAGTAACTTGCCGATCAGAGAGGGAATCCCAATTATTTTATATCTCAGTCAGTGAATTCGTCAATGCCAATCTGATTAGCAGACATCTTTGTAGTTTTCAGCAGTTGAAATAGCTTTCGTCCTGAGCACACAGGATACAAAATAAAACTTCACAGTCTCTTGGAGGGGGGAGGAGGAACAAATCACTTAAAAGAAAAAAGAAATAAGGTCATAGCAAGTCCAAGATCCAGGAAAGAAAGATAAAGAGATATTTGCAAGGTAGACTTACTTGGCATTCGCCGGCATGAAACTGTTTCTTGCTTGATGTTATTGTGTTGGAGGAAACAAGATCATTAAGCCCCTAATCAAAAGGGCTAAAAAATCCTCTGATAATCCTCTTGCACGCATAGCTGATATGTCTCCTATCATTAAGAGATGGGCTGGGGGGTTTATTTTCATAAACCTGCTTTCACAGAAACAGCCAGCATGGGAGCACACAAGTCTGTGTGCTACCAGTCCGTCACCATATTTGCTTCAACACAACTAGGAAATCTTAAGCTCATAAATGGGTCAGGTTCTCAGACTGGGCCACCAGTAAAGGGATCTGCCCATATAATTGTCCTTTCACATTCGTACTGGACTTCTTATTACATCTCAAACACAATGGATGATCCAATTCCTCCATCAAGGTATACTTAGCAGCGATATCAGCATTTCATGCCCCCATTGACAAGCAGACTGTTTTTTCACACTACATAGCTAAACATTTTCTCAAAGGTCTACAAAACATGTTCCCCAAGCCAACCCCTGTTCCACAATCGTCCCTACACCTGGTTCTAGCTAAACTGATGTTCTCCCCCTTCGAACTGCTGGCTTCGTGCCATCTAAGGTTTCTTGTTATGAAAATGGCCTTTCTAGTGGCCATAATATCCTCCAGAAGAGTAAGCGAGCTTGCAGCCTTTCGTAGTAATACTTCCTTTCTGAAGGTACATAGGGAGAAAGTGGTACTGAGACCTAGCGTAGAATTCCTTCCCAAAGTGGTCATTAGTTCTCACATGTCACAAGAGATTATATTGCTGGTGTTTTTTCCATCTCCTGTATCAGAGGCAAAAAAAAGACTCCACAGCTTAGACGTCCATAGGGCGCTTCTCTTTTACTTACACCGTACCGCAACATTCCAATTAGATGAACGTATGTTTGTATGCTATGCTGGACCTAATAAAGGGAGAGTGGCCATGTCCCAGACTATTTCCAGATGGGTGATCCAGGTCATAAAAATATGTTATAAAAGTTCTAATTTACCATGCCCATTGGATGTACGTGTGCATTCAACTGGATCGCAGGCATCGTCTGCTGCACTCCTGGACGGGGTTCCTCTTCAGGAAATCTGCAGAGCAGCCACGTGGACATCTCCAGACACCTTCATCAGGCAGTATGCACTGGACGTGGACATCAAGAAAGAGGCAGCAGTGGGCCAGGCGGTGCTCCAGTCTCTATTCCGATGAGAACCTGCCCACCGTCCAAGGTGAGTGGTTTGTCAATCTATCCATGTGGGACTGTACTAGAAGACCGACAATGAAAACAGAGTTGCACTTACCTGTAACTGCTGTTCATTGAGGTTTTCTGTGCAGGCACACATGCCCTCCGTCCTACCCCGCTAGGTTCTCTTCTTCAGGAGAGGACAGTGGCTCTGGAGGAACTGAGGGAGATAGGGTGTCGAACTCTCTGAGGGAGGGCGTTTTCAGTGGGAAACGCTCGCACATGCGCTCTGGAGGATGAACGCCCCTTTCAGAGATTTTAAAGCTGTACAGACCTCATTATTTGACAGGTCTACGCATGCACATTCCCATGCGTGCCTGCACAGAAGACCTCAATGAACAGCAGTTACAGGTACTCTGTTTTACTGCAGCTTCGATGATGCCTATTTTGATATTATCATAACCGGTGCCTCAGTTTAAGTGAAGTTCCGCTTCTTGTAAAAAAGTTTCATTTTCTAAAATGCTTAATATTTGGCAGACTTCTTAAACCTGTGTAGTATTTCTGTTGATTGTTGGGTGTAAAATATTTCTATTGTTTTTTAGTTGCTTGTCTTCTCAATGCATAAAGCAGCCTGTGCCTAAGCAACAGCAGAACTACCTGTTTTGTGCTAGAATTTGCCTCCCTGACCACTAGGCTTCAAAACTGCGTACTTATGAGGCTCTTCCAATCACATCCAAGCATTTGCCCTTTCTCTTCCAAAGGCTGGCTTGATGAAAGCAGTACTGCAAAACTGTGCTTGTCCCCTTCTACAGCTTTTCTACCAGACATGTGAAAAGTTTACATTTGTAACACACCAAAATTGAGTCATTACAAATTGAATGCTGGAAAATATGCCTTTCAAGGTTAGACAACAGCGTGCTTAGCAGCCTGTCTTGTTTTCATTTTGGTGTGTAGTTCTGTATTTGGCATTGATTAACTTTTTTTTTCAAAGCTTGCTTTCTGCAATATGTATGATCTGATAACAGAAACCTACATTTGTAATGAGCTGTTTCATTTATACAGAATGAAAAATTAATGATGGAACATCAAGAAAAAGTCAACAGACTTCAAAGACGGCTCAGCCAAGCTGAAGAGAGGGCAGCTACAGCATCTCAACAGGTATCTAAATATAAATCAGAAAGCACTCTTATTACAGCTGTATAATCAAGTCTTTAGAAATGACAATATTGCCTTTTTATATTTCTTTTTCTGAGAGATAGGAAATATGGTTTTCATGATGAAGAGTTGGTTATAGGAACTATTACAGTTAACAAACAGTTATAGATTATATAGACAGCATAGTAAGACGTGGCTTTGGGGGTTTTATTGATAGATTTCTAATAATGGATAGAGTGATGTTTGTACCATAGAATTGCTTCTTAAATACACACAATGTGGCAACAGCCAATCACCTGTAGCAACCAGATGTAAAGCCAATCACCTCTTCTTACTAAAATGGTAAGAACCTTTTCACCGTGTTATAATATAATACATGAATAGCCTGCACACCCTTGTTACTACACACTAAATTCATAGGTGGATTCTTCAGCATAACACAGTCATTTGAATCTATTGTAGGTGATGTTGAAAACCAGTATTTCTGACGTTTGATAAAAAGATGCACCACTGGACACTTACCATGAATTCACTGATCCCTTTTTAAACTTATTTTAGACCATGGCTTCATTTCAGTGGCAGGAGCAGATGCACATATACAGAGATCAGCTTTCTCTGTTGGAATGAATGGCAATGGAAGATTTGTTTTCACTTACCATGAAGCTTCCTTTCTCGGTGGTCCAAGAGTGGGGCAGTCCTTACTCTTGGGGATATAGCTCCTCCTCTCTGAAGGCAGGGTCAGTCAGCTGATTTTGATCCCAGAGGGGAGGGGCTTATCCCTGGAATCGCCAGTCCATTCCCAACCCGACTCCCCATCACAATACTATGAGAGAAAACCACTTCCCTCAACTATTTTTTAAAATAGTAAAGTCCCTCCCCTGACACCTGTGGAAGGAAGACCATTGTCCTAACTCTCCGTCCAATACTAGAAGCCGCTCCCAAGAAACTCGGGTGGGTAGGATTACCCCACTTCTGGACCACCGAGAAAGGAAGCTTCACGGTAAGTGAAAACAAATCTTCCATTCTCCGGTGGTCCTAGGAATGGGGCAGTCCTTACTCCTGGGACATACAAAAGCAGTGTCCCCTAGGGTGGGTCGTCCGGCTTCCAGGTCTAGAAGGTGTGTTGTTGTACCCTCCTGTCAAAAGCTGCCTCAGTGGCTGCCAACTTATCTGTCCTGTAGTGCTTAATGAGTGATCGTACTTACATCCATGTGGCTGTCTTACTGTGTCTAATGACTAAAGAATGTATAGGTTGCCGATGTCGCTGCTCCCCTTAGTGAGTGCACCATGTCGCCTTAAGGCATCTCCAAACCTCTGGCTTGATATGCCAGACTATGTACCGTCTGCTCTACCTACTTAACATGGAAAAAGGCACTCTCTGTCCCAAGGAGGACCTCCTGAAAAAGAAGAAAAACACAACTAGTGTCTCAGACTTTTGGAAACTGTTTTAGTCCTGCTCATGTAGAAGCTCATGGTTCTACGTATATCAAGGTAGTGAGATTCCCTTTCCTTCCGGTGCTTTGGATTAGGATAGAAGGAGGGTAGTACCATCTCTACTGTCATCTTGAAGGAAAGAGCAGAGCTCCATGTCTACTGCTAGTGGCTACAGTTCTGACACTTGTCTAGCTGATGTGATTCCCATCAGAAAGATGGTCTTAAAGGCCAACTCCTTTAGAGGACATGAGGACATAGGCTCAAAGGGGTCTTTGAATAATGTTTCCAGTACCAAATTAAGATTCCACTTGGGAAAACTGGAGAACCCTTGGAGGATTCAACAATGAGGTCCCCTTTTGGAATCTGTTGATATAATGGTGATGTATAAGGGAATGTCCCTTCCTAGAACCCCTAATTGTTGAGATGTTCGATACCTGTTGTCTAAAGGTGCTGGCGTTAAAAAATTTTTCAGCCCTTCTTGAAGGAAGGATAGTATCTCTCTAATTGACCCCTTAAGGGGTTCCATGCCTCTGTCCATGCACCCCATCTAGAAACTTGGCAGGTATTGTTATGGATGCTGTGGAACTCTTTCTGGAGGCTAACATAGTACCAACTACGCCTTGTGCATGATACAACTTATTGGTTGTTTACATTCAACCTCTTGGCTGTGAGACTTGGCAGAGCTGGTCAAGGATGTGGTATTGTTCCCTGTGTCAACAGGCCCTACTTCATTGGGAGGTGCCAGGAATCCATGCTTGATAGTCTCTTCAGGTCATGAGACCACGTCCATCTGGACCAGAAGGATGCTATTCAAATCACTTCTGCACATTGCTGTGTGTTCCTCTGAACAACTGTGCAGTAGCTATACTGGGGAAAGTGTATAGAAGTTGTGGAGGCAGCTTGCAGATCAGCATCTATCCCTATGGCCTAAAGGTTTCTTCTTGAATCTTGCCAAACACTGGGAGATCAGTTGAAATCTCTCTCTTGATAGCATCCATTCTAATGGGTCCATCTCTGGCTTAGCTAGTCCACCGGGGAGTTGTCCTGGTTTGCTACGTGTTGCTTTTAGAGATCTGAGTTGAACCTTCGTCACTATTCACATGCGGTGACCTGTGGGAAGATCCTGGAATTCCACCAGACCCAGTCTGATAGCTCTGAGTTCTAAAAGGGTTTACATTGTTGATCATCTCTTCTTCAACCAGATTCCTGATGTCATTCTTCCCTGGCTGTGGGTTCCCCAGCCCCATGGGCTCGTGTCCATGGTCATTACTACTCTTTGGTTCCCTGAGTGGGATGCCATCATGGTATCTGACGAGGTCCAGCCACCGGTTGGTCTCCTGTTTGATGATCTTTGGCAGCTAACTATCTTGAACCTCTTGCTCTAACACCTCTTGGTATGGTAACATGACTCTATGGAGTGCACGGACCTAGAACCTTCCCCCTTGGAGGACATCCTGATAGGATACCCTCATCTCCAGCAGCTGAGCCAGTAGCATCACTTCCACCTTCTGGCTCCTTAAGATCTCTGCCGCCATCATCCGGATCTTTGTTTCCTGTGATACAAAACCTCTTGTCTTAAGCCCTGTCTATCACTATCCTCAGGTGCAATATTTACTGTCAGTGGGCAGAACGGGATTGGACAGCAGGCTGGTTACTGGATCATCCACCGCTGGCAACTCAATCCTCTTAGTAGTCTCTGGAATCAGGGTATAAGACTTTGGAAAAAGGAAATAGAGTGGTTAGCTTTTGGGGTTTTGCTGGAGTTTCCTTCTTAGCCTTCTTCAGGTATTAAAGGCTTCTGGAAAGGGGACTCCCTGGCAGAGTTGCTCCCAATTTTGGGGAGGATCCTCTCCGACCCTTCTGGGAACTCTGGGTCCTCAATACCTTACGGAGCAATCTAGAATACAGCTTCTGGGGAATTATCTTGTTTGCCTCGTGGTGACTCTGTGTACTAGGGAAAATTCCCTTCTTTTAACAGTTCCCCTTTTTTGCCTTGGCTGAGGGAGAACCTGGTAGCTCAAGAGTGCTCCGGTTGGAGGCTTAACAGAGGGCTGTGTTCTCAATGACACTTGTCTCTTTAAGGTGGGGGGGAGAATCCCACCCCTATTCCTATCTTGGAGTTGGACCCCCCCCCCAGGTTGACCCTCTCACCCATCTAAGGTTCCAGGCGCTAAGCTACTTGGTACTCCTTCAGGACCTCTTAGGATTCCTTATTTCCATGTTGAGCCATGCCAGTAGCTTTGTTAAATAATAACTGTGCTTATGTATCGTACTTCAGAGAAGATCAGTACCAATCAGAGCTGTGATAAGATCAGAATTATCATTATCCTCCCCCAATACTACTGGGTAGCTGAGGATGAGAAGGGAGATTTACCCAAGGCCAGCTACTGAGCTCATATGCAATTATGGAATTTGAACCAGCAGAGTGCTGAATTCACGGCCCAGTCACTTAAATACAATGTTACAGCAGCTCACTTTTGTTAAGAGGCCCAGAAGTAGGCCAAAACCTGGGAGTTTGGCAAGTCTAGGTCACAGGCTTGCACTTTCTGTGGCTTGGGAGGTGGCTAGGCCTGCCTTTGCCAGCAATTTTGCCCACAGAAAATTTTTTCAGGCGTCCTAGCCTGACAGTTCCAGGCCCTTGGACCTTCTCTTTTTTACTGGCCTGTTGAGAGGCCCAGGAGGGGGCTGAGGCCTGGGAGTTCGGCACATCGGGGGTGCAGATTTGTACTCTCTGAGGCCTGGGAGGTGGCTAGGCCTGCCTTTGTTGGCATTCCACCGCACAGGAATTTTCAGGCAGGCTCTTGGGCCTTCTTTCTCACTGGCCTGTAGAGACACTCAGAAGGGAGCTGAGGCCTGGGAGTTTGGCACATCCAGGCTGCAGATTTGGGTTCTCTGGGGCCTGGGAAATGGCTGAGACATGCCATTACTGGCATTCCCGCCAATAGAGTTTTTTTTCCCGCCAAAGGGAGAAAAGGAAAGTGAAAGGTGCACCTCAGAAAGACCCAGCTGAAAGAAGAAATAAAAGGCTCCCTTTTATCTGAGGCAAGCTGGCTCGGAGGCTTCTGCTACTCTTTTCTCCTCCCCCCTTCCTTTCACAGCCCCCATTCCCCACTGGATCAGTCTTACCGTGGTTCAGTTGGGGCTGCCAGGATTGAAGCAGTTCCTCTGCTGCTGCTGGAGGCTGCTCCTACCAAACCTGAGGGAGTGCTCTGAAATATGAGTCTCCATAACAGGCTACCGCGAACTCAAACACCACACCCTCTGGTCATCCGAGGGGGGGTTCCTCCCAGCCTGTAGTTGTGGTTGCAGCCATGGAACCTAGGAGAACCTAGGGACCGTTGGCTCTTTGCTCACCTTCATGGTTGCGACTGTGGAACCTAGGAGGACATAGGGCTGTCAGCTCTAATGCTCGCAGTTGCTCCAAAGCGATACAGGGGTGGGGTAGGGTGGTAGGGCCTTTCCCTTCCCATGCGAGCTCCACACTGCCTGTATCTGGCAATTTCTTCACTGGAATTGCTGCGCTCTACAGAGCATTGCTGAAGACATCCTGCTCGGAAGGCTGGGCCAGAAAGACTGGCGATTCCAGGGATAAGCCTCTCCCCCTCCGTGATCAAAATCAGCTGACTGACCCTGCCTTTGGAGAGGAGATATACCCCCGAGAGTTAGGACTGCCCCACTCCTAGGACCACCAGAGAAAAACACCTGCAGGTGGAAAACCTCCAGGGGACCTTTGCAACTACTGGACTAATAAGAATTTGCTGGATTAGGATATGGTTCTGTTAAAACTGAGTCCTTTCCTGGTTTTCATGTGGTAAATTATCCATAAAAATGTCAAAATCATTTTACACCCTTTGTGGGGAAGGATGCTTCATAAATCATAATAAAAGAATCCTTTAGTTTAACTCTACTTCAGGTTGTACTATAATCCAATTAGTTTAAAGATCCCCGCTGAAGAAACTAATTACTGTTTTGTTTTGTTTTAATTACAGCTCAGTACAATTACAATGCAGAGGAAAAAAGCTGTATCCTTGATAGAGTTGGAAAATATTTAAACATGATGCACTTTTCTTTTGTACAATTCTCATGTTAAAGCTGTTGAAGAAGAACAGCGTTGGAGCATTAAGACCTATCATGCACACAGTGGTAAGTTTTTGCAGCAATTCTATGTTGCTTTAACTCAGAAAGACACAAATGTTACAGCTTCTTCACAAATACAAAAACCACAAAAATAAAGAAATAAGAGCAAAGCCAGAAAGGAAGCTGGGCTTCCCTTTCTCAGTATATGAAATTGGACATGCCACTGCATAATGTTTTCTGTTCCATGATTTTAAAGTGGAAATCCTTTCTATAAATGTTCATCCATAAAGTCAAGACATACCTGTTTCTGGACTAAAAGCTTTTTTTACTGTACAACTGGTTTGTCTAGCTATACGTTACAGAATTTTCAACTTTAAATAAACCACAGTGTCTTTAAAATGGGTATTGTCCATATGTAACTTGTTCTGCAAAATTAATAAACATCTTGTTTGTTAATCTGGCACTTGTAACATGGTTGCCTGTCAGTCTTGCATGAATCTTATTTTTCCTTACAGCTGAAACAAACTCTTAATTCTCTGTTACACCAGATTCTTGTAAAAGTTTGACTTTGTACCAGTTGCTATTTAGTCCTTAACAGACTTAGGACTGAACCCAACAGTTGTAGCTTTCCTAATTCTGGTTGAAGCCCTCTGCATGATCTAAAAATTTGTTCCTGGTGATGAGTGGATCTTTGCTCTCCGCATTTGACCAGAAGCACTCATTCAAGGGCAAGTTTAGATCCAATGTGTCAAAAGGCACAGATGTCAGCCCAGACAACTCAAATGTATTGCAAAATGTACAGCATTTATTCACATACAGACAAAGGCACAATTCTACTAAATATTTTAACAAAAAATACAGCCATCTTCAACTAGGTCTTTATAAATACTTCAAAAAGGGGAGGAAAATAAATACAGGATTGGGCCATGTAATATAAAATAGTCATCTCTACATATATTTTATATCTGATTCTATCTGTTTTGTCATCATGCACCTGTTCGTTTTTAGACTTGAGCAAATGGACACCAAAGCTAGGCACATAGTGAAAAATCCTCTGTACAAGGTTTACAAATGTAATGATGGATTTTTTCAAATTTTTAAAATAATTAAAGTTTGTACACGAGACATGTATAATCTTTCGTTCAATTCATATTGGTGTATGCCCAGAACCTAACAGATAACATTCCAGTCAGTATTGTAAAAGTGTTTATTAGTCTACATTTTAATGTAGTACACCAATTATAATCAAAGCGATTTCTTGGGCAGTCTGCATAAGGAAAAGGTGAAATTTAACAATAAATCATCGATCATTTCCATATCAACAAAAACAATGCAGTGATAGGTAACGGTTACTGTTTTATTTATGATCCTTCACTTGTTAAGTACTAAGTATGGCATTAAACTAACTTATACAGCTGGTCATACTGATATTTTACCCTACTTTTGCAATTAGAGGATGGGGGAAAGCACTATTTTTTTCTTCCTTTTCATTTTTTTTAAATTTTTGGTTCAGCGTTATTCAAAATATCACAAAGCTTATTAACCTAAACATGGTGGGGGAGCAAAACAGATAAGGCATTCTTTCTGCACAAATGCTAGCATTCCTAATAGTGCAAATGTTATCTGATACCTCTCTCAAAATTGGTCATAACATTGAATAATGTTTCAAAAAGAATCCAATTTACTTTATTCTTCCTTATGGCTTGATGAACAACTCCTTACAGGGCAGTCAAATTGATAATATTTTATTCAACCCTCACCTGAAATAAAGTATATGGAAAAGTGAATTCAATTTTCCATGTCCCTCTTGACTTATATTTAACAATAATGTGATTGTTTTTTAAGCAGCAAACTTGGTCAACAAATTGGTACGGTGTCAGTAGTCTCAATCAGGAACATACTAATATTTTTCTTCTCTAGCAATATCCTAAAATGGTTGAGACCCACAGGTCTTAACATACTTGGTAATCCTGATCCAAAGGACTCCATTGAGAATACAGAGGTCAGCAGGAGGGCAGCTCCATTCATTTTGTGCTGGAAATTTCCCATACAATGAAGCACATGCAACAGCTCCTGCCTGGGTAGAGCTCTGTGTATACAGTGAAGTCCAAGTATGTACACAGCAGCTACTGGGCAAGAGTTATTACATAGACATTCAAGTTTAATTCGGTTAAATCCTGGCTTGAATGATTGTTACCAAGCCGGTCTTGTGCCCTCCTACAACTCCCCTTTCAGTTTCCCATTTAACACTAATCACTCTTTGTCAGGGTGTCCAAAAACTCTTGCACGCAAAACAAGAAGCCCATCATGGCTCTTGTTCTTACTTGGATTGCAAGAACTAACCATGACTTGATAGCATCATTTGGACATTAGGGCACATTATGGCTAGTTGCTAGACAGGAAATAAAAGGAAGTCAAGCACGGTGAAAGTAGGATGGAAGGTGGCAAGAGCACACAACTCATTTCTAAACCATGATTTAAAGGGTCAACCCAATTGTGCCCTACCTAAGTTTAAGATTATCACCTCTGTTCTAATGGCAAATGAGAGTGAATGCTGAGGGCTAGTTCACACAACATGATCATGGGAATTGCTGCTAATTATGCCTATTATATGCAGGTTCACACATTACATTTCTCAACCCTGAGAAACTCAGGAGTATGTGTATTGAAGAAAAACGTATCGTGTTAATTGCCTCGACTATAGTTTATTATTGACCATTCGGTGACTTGCATAGCAAGATGGAATATCAGCAATCCAGTTGTTCTCAGCTGAAACCCCTGGAAGACTTGATTCAATTGCAAGGTTTCAATATTTTTAATAGCATCACAGACATACTTACCATTACGGAATGGGCTAGAAAGAAAATAGTGTAAGCAGCTGAATAATGATGTTATAATGGGCTGGGAGGAGGGATATTCTTATCTTTTCAATAGGCTGTTGCTTAAAACTTTCATATGACTGAATTATGTCTGATTTTATAGCCAAGTTGTATCCTAAAGGTTACAGCAGCTTAAATCTACCTGTTACGCTGTGTATTACAGATGCACTCCCTTGGGTGCAGCAAATGGAATCTTAAGGATCTGTTCATCTTATTGCTGATGGCTTATTCTCTCTAGTTATTGCAATGTTTTTGAAATTATGTAATCAAAACACAAGCGCCTTCTTGTTCAAATCTAAATTGTATTCATGAAATCATGTTGTTAAATTGGCTTAAATGTAAAGCGCTACCACATCTTATTGCCTTTCCATTTTTTTTCAAAAAATATACATATATATTTATTACATCCTTCTTTTTTATTTAAAGTAACCCTTATGTGTCAGAAACTTTCATATCCAACACATACCATTAGTGCACATTGGGAAAGGCTACTGACTAGCGCCTTTAGAAATGTGGGCGTATCTTCATGACAAATTTCAACCCGTTAACCTGTCATGGCTTTTCCCAAGGAAACATGGGAACTGTAGTCTGGGGGAGATGATGAGAACAAATTCTTTGTTGAAAAACCTTGTCACCCATTACTGAACTACAATTCCCATGGTTCTTGAGTGGAGAAGGGAATGGAACCCACAACAGCAAAACCTATTTATATTTGCAATACAGACTTGCCCTCTTCCTTTCCCACTTGAATTGTTGTGATATTCTAGCAGGGAAGGTGCCTAGATGGGCAGTATAGGACAGCAGGCTAAAATTCTTCCTTCTCAGAATAATAAAAGCATTTTAAGACACTTTTGCTCTCCAGTAAGGGGAGCTCAGTTGTTTTCATCCACTCTCAGTCTGGGTCCTTTCTGAGTAGCACTACATGTTGCTGTTCTTTTCCATGGGGCAGCTTTGATTCATCCCTTTAGTTTTCTCTAGTAGTCATGGTAAACTCTTACCTGTTTGATGGGCTTTATATGAAAAACCTTTTGCAGTTACAAAGATTTTCAGCTGCCCAAATCCCTTGAATTCTAAAGCAATGACAACAAAAACTAAAGCCTACTAGGACTTAGTCCTAACACAGCTTGACAAAAGTGACAATTTAGAATGGACTCAGCAGTGCAGGATGGTAATAACCACCTTATTTAATCCATCATACACTTGATTAACTAACAGCTTGTGCTTTTCAGGGACAGGGAGGAAAAACCTCAGTGCTATCCATTTCAACTATGAGCCCACCCCGCCCCGCCCCCCAAATCTACCCTCCTTGCTCTTAAGTGTTTCATTTTGTTTTTAAAGTGTTCAGCCTAGTGATCTAATAGAGTAGCCAGGCCATTTTTCTGATTATTTCTGCAAATAAAGGAAGTTCAAACCTCTCCGAAATGGGGACAGACAAAGGGCAAACTCTATGTCAAGTACACGTAAACATGTTTCTGCTGCCTGGGGGAAAGGTGGGGGGCTGGTTTGCAGTTTGATCTTGTAGCCATATCTGAAAGACCCTCCCTCTTTGTCACACCAATAAATAATGCAGAGTGGATTTTCCAGGCTGGGAACGTCACTGACTCCAGTGCTGCTACTGTGTTTCACTCTCCAGTCAGGAGGCAAGGATGCTTCTCCTAATAATGTCTGTCCTCCTAGCAATAGTACTGTTTGAACCAAGCCTTTGCTGCCGGCATTTCTTCTCAGCCACCTCAGTTTCTGAATCACTCATCTCAGCATCTGGGACATACCCGTCGTTCTCGCTGTCCACTTTTAGGTTGTTTTTTGCCTTGTCCTTCGGAGAAACTCGACCCAAGCCAGAGTAATGGTAGTTAGAGTTTTGGCGGCACGCATCTTCCTGTCCCTCCCCCTGCTGTTGCCTCTCCCCTTTCTTTGGAATTCTGAATCCTCCCCAGTTTTTCACAGGGCTTCTTGGTGTCGTAGGCACTTTTACTGGAGTCGGGTTATAGTTTATTTTGAAAAAAGATCCATTGCATTTAGGCACCATATCCCTCCTGGTTCCAGGCGCTGACCTCCCACTTGGGTGGTTCACGGCTTTTTTATTTTCCAGTTGCCTCTGAGACAGTTCGTTAGATCTCAGTGGTTTGTGGATGTGTTTGGAAGGTTTTTCCTTCAGTCCCACTTTCATCACGTCACAATGGGAATGATTGTCTCTTCTCTTCCTGTGGTCTGCTGTAACACCATTCTTCTGTAGAGCTGATCCAATTTGTGCTTCTGCAAAGGTCTTTTCAAAACTGAAAAAGCTAGCTGCAGTTGTAAGGCCTTCCCTTTGACTGGGCTGCTTGAGTAAGGGTTTGTCATCATGCCTCATTCGTTCTCTCTTCTGTGTCTTTTTCAATGAATGACTAAAAGACTTGCCCATTTGCTTCCTAAAGAAAGCAGAATGCCACTTCAAATCTTCTATCTTAGGTGCATCTGGTCCCAAAGGTGAACTGTTGAAAAGCACCATATTTTCCATAGTAGAGAAAGAGGAGGGCATACCTGGAAAGACACAAAGATCATTTTATGGTTACTCAAAAGCTGATTTCATCCAACTTTGAATTTCACATCTTATACCACCTTTTATAAAAATATTTGTTAGATCCAGCTAGCTTTTCCACTCAACTTCACCCAATTCTCTTCCTTAGTATAGCCCCCATCCCACATGGCTTTTTGTGCATTAAGGTCACATGATCCCCAGCATAAACCCTTTTTGGGGGGGTCAAAGAGAACACCTTCCTTTTTCACCAGCAGAAAGGCTAGTTGGATCCAACCCTAGCTTTACTTTTTCCCCACAGGTTCTTTAACATGTTGGTCTATGATGGACTTACTTCATATAGCATCAATAAAATCAACATATACACAGGTTGCAGTGTGGTAGTAATCTGCCTTGTCAGTATTAATCCAGGTCTTACTGCTCTGAAAAACTACTTTGCTCAGTTTAATATATCCTCCACTACATCAGAGGCTTGCTTCTATATTCCTGCTTAGTTACAGACAGGAATAAATGCTGATTTTTCATAAATATCTTTAAATAATCAAGACATTTGCCTTTGTGCAGACAAAATTGTGTGTTGGAATTTTGGATGAATTAATATACTTACTGAACATTGCTAGAATCCAACAGTCACATTTCAACAATAATGGAGTGGGCAGAAATGTACTTACGCTCAGCTCATAGCGGGGGGGGGGGGAATCCAGGGAAAGGGTAGGCACGATTAAATCCCATTTCAGTCAAAAATGTACAATATGGTCCAAGTTGCTTGAAAGTAACTAATTTAATTGGGACTGCAGCCTGTAAGCACTCATCTGTGTGTTTCTAACATTAATTTCAGTGGGAGTCTATACAACAGGAAGAGCTACCCAGTAATACTATTTTAAAATCCTACTGATTTCCCATGGTCAGAGTGAGCCATGTACTTAACTACACCACCGAAGTCTATGGGAATGTCCAGTGCTTACTCTTGGCTTTAAACTGAAACCTTCAAGTCCAGGAATGCCCTTTGCCAGACATATATGGCCTTCCTCCACGTTCCCCCATCTTCTCAAGTTAGGTGCATCTACGGGGGCTTCCTCTTTTATGCATCACAGTTTTTGGAATGCCTTCTCCATTTGCTACCAAGTCTTCAAAGATTAAGAGTTTACCCTTCTTCTCAGGCACAGTGTTGAGTGAATGTGTGTGTTTCAAATGTTCTACTACCTGTTTCTATGAGCTCTGATAATATTTTTATTTAGTATTATCTAATGCTGCAGACTCTGATGATGTGTTTAACATCTTTTGCTGGTTGTAGTGCTGTTGTCCATTATATAGTTTATCTTCTTTTTTACTGTAGGTTTTTAATTTTTTATATAAGCCACCTCAGGAGCCAATTACAGCTGACTGTGTGGGATGAATGATTGATTAAATAAATAAATGTGTTCATTTGATGTCTGCGATAGGCAGTGTAAACAAATACAGCTGTACACTGCAGATCCTGTTTTTTTTTTCCCTTGATTTTTACCAAAACAAATTTACTCTCATGCCCAAAGCATTCTAAACCAAGCAGACTGCACCTTGCAGAATCAGCTATAGCTTGATGGAAAGAAACACATAATGGTTAACAGCACACAACCTATGATCCCAACCGAACAAGCCTATCAGCTATGCATTATGGCCTCAGCAGATCTCTGGATTCTTTTGCCTGTCTTGGGATAGCAAAACCAGGGGCTGTCAAGCACTTAGCAGGTGGCAGGCTGATTGGTCACCACGTGAGCAGTCAGACCCCTCCTTCTGCTGAGAGACAGTTTATAGATATGAAATCATAAACATCCTTCTTCGTATAGCATAAGCACAAGGCATTGCCTTGCATGAAGGGAAACAAAATGGATGCCAGCCAAGTAAGAGCCTGGGAAAATATTTTAAATCAGAGCGGCTTGCTGACTAAAAAAAATCCTCCTTGCTTTAGAGAGATGCATAACTTAGGACAATGAGGTTCCCAGGAAACCCTTCACTCATCTCGTCAATGTCCGGCCTCACTCTCCCTCGCCCTTCTACCATAATTTAAAGCTATTCAGCAAACCTGGTAGTTTTCCCCATCTTGTACTTAAAGGGTCATCAAGCACCATTTATACCTATATTCTACCTCAGGTAGATCCATTAAGCCTCTCCCAACTCATTATCCACCTCCAAAGAACCCATTAAGTTATTGTTATGACGACAAAGATGTCAGCTTGCCCCAGGGAGTATTTTGCCCTATATCTGATCCATCTGGGTCTTCTCATCTTCTCCACGAAATGCTGGTCATTTTGCTGCTGCCTCTGTGGACATCTGCCCTTGAAACTGGTAATTATAGCCTTCCCCAGAACTGCTTGTTCCCCTTTTCCTCCCTGATTTCCTCTTGGCTAGCCTTGTATGTGTGCTGTGTGTGATTTTTGTATGTTTGCTCTTTTATTTCTCTTTTAATAAAAAAATACCTTTCCAACTGAAAATCTGGCTAACAATTTTGAGAGTTCTCTAAGTCCCCATAAACATAGGTGAAGAATCCCAGTTACTTCCTCTCACTTGTCTCCTTTAAGCTAATTCTCCCAACTAATTAGGAGACCACCTATTTGGGTAACAACCACTCATACAGGCCTGTCCTAACAAACTGAAAAAGTCAAACACTGAACTACACAACACAGAAATTAGGTAGATCGGTGGTCTAGGCATTTCATGGCACAGCATTTTGCAGTAAAACCTGTAATACCCGAGATACCCATGCCAGTATAGCTTCACCAATGTAGGGATGTTTCAATAGCACCTCTGTTAACTATACCAGCTCTAGTATTTTATCATTTGGGTTTAAATGCTGCCAAATCCAGGCAGATGATTAATTATTGAAACATGAAGGTCATTCAGCTGTAGCATTTTTCTGCTGAATGGGTGCTCGCATCTGTGAAGAATGTATAGTTACAACTTGGCTGGCTGTTTCTTCAGGGTTTATGCTTCTAAAGCACTTTCTGACTGGCAAGCTACATTAAAGAAAGGTCATTGTTCCACTTAGTTTCTGGTGGTCTCTGAAGTACTTTGCTTGTCAGCGCAAGACACTCAGTTTAAAGAATGTGATAAAACAGCAGACTTTTCTAGTTCAATTCATTTGTAACATAATAGATCCATGAAGCTCAGTTCTCCTATAGTCTTTTCCTCCTTGAGTGTTTGATGCATTTTGATTATGGCTGAAGAGTCAGGTCGACAACTATTTTGTAAGAGGATGTGAAGGCCAGTTAACAAGGCTGAACTGATTATCTGATGACGCTTAACTTTATGAAGGAGAAGCACTTAACTTTATGAAGGAGAAGCAAATACTTTCCTAAATGACTATTACAAGAAAATGAGTGGTACACCTTGTTTCATAATCCAGATCACAAAAAGAGGAAATAAACATATTTATCTATGTGAAAACAAACATCAAATTGACTTTTTTTTGCTTTTGTCAAAAGGACTGAATTAGTCGATTTTGCAAATTGAGATAATTTAGCTTTTGGAATTATGATGCAGCTGTCAACTTTTCAGGGCTTCAGTTTGTAGAAGCCCTTTCCTACTATTGTATTAGCAACAAATCAGCAGAAAATCCACCTTATGCCTCAAACCAAACAAAACTAGAATGACAGTTTTTAAAGTAAACCAATTTAACAAACATTGTCTTAGTCAATCTGTGGGTACAAATATACTTTTGATTATCTTAACCTAATTGCCACTCCGCATATGATTGGAAATGATGTACTGGATTTGCTGCTAATAAATTGCAAAATATGACAGATACAAACAAAATCTACATTAATCATATATAATCTCCCTGGAGTTAACTAATCCTGAACCACTTTCAAGAGATTTGGCTACAGAGCCAGTTGGAGCAAACACTGCAGTTATGCTGTTTGATTTCAAAGGGAAAGAACTTTGCAAAACTGTAGAAGTTTTTGAGAAAGGGCTAGCTGGACAAACGATGCAATCCTATGCATAGTTATTCCAGTCTGAGGCCATTAATATCAGTGGGCTTAGAGTAAAGTGACAAAAGACTTCACTGCAATGAATCTAAATTTCTAAATGAAAAAGTTTTTCAGCATTTATTTATTTATTTATTACATTTCTAGACCGCCCTCCCCATCGGACGGGCTCAGGGTGGTGTAACAACATACAATTTATAACATACAGTTTAAAACAATAAAAACATTATAAACAAACATTTAAAAACATTATCCATGTGCAATAAGATTTCTCAGATGGCGGATATAAGTATTAAAATTCAGCATTTTAGGCGCAGGGCTTAGTTCTTACATAATGACCTGCGTCACACTTTATGAGCTCCTGCATGGGTGGTGAACAGTCTTCAGTGGTATGGCCGGCAAGAGGACAGCCTAGCCCCCACCAAATGCCGGGCAGAACATCTCCGTCTTGCAGGCCCAGCAGAAAGATAACAAATCCCGCCGGGCCCTAGTCTCCTCAGACAGACAGTTCCACCAGGTTGGAGCCAGGATTGAAAAGGCCCTGGCTCTGTTAGAGGCCAGACGGCATACAACTGGGCATGGGTTATCAATGATTTCATATCGAACTTATCAGAAACACCGGATGCTGCCGCCTACCATACTGTCTTTTAGGTGTCAGAAAAGTCCTAACTGACAGATAGTATTAAGTCTTGGGCAGAGAATAAATGGCAACAAATGGTACAAAAAATATTAGCCAGCATATGTTCATTATTAGGAATAAAAAGAAAGTTGTGGGAATTGAACAAATATTTAATTATTTTTTTTGAAAATTTTTAATAAAAAAGTGATGCTAATGAAGGCTGCACTGAGGGGTGGGGGTTCAAGGTAGACAGGCTCAGTTTTCAGAAATGAATGCATCTGAACTGGAGATGCTTTGAACTTAATGTGTTCAGGTTTGGGGCAAGGAAGTGATCTCCAGCCGAAAAGATTTAAAGAGATGACAAGCAGCAAATTATATAATAGCTGTCCTGGCAATGGTTTTAATAAACAACTTCTATGAAGATCCTCAAGATCTCCCATTCAAGAAAGGATCAGAGCTTTTCAAATACTGAAAATTTAAGACTCCCCACCCACCCCCCACAGCCCAAAGGTGGAAAAGTGTTCTATGAAGCAAAACAAGAAATATGAGCCAATTACATTTATTACAGTGCAGTATAATAGCATTCATTTTAATTCCAGACCTCATCCGCCCACATGCTCTTCCATATTGTACTTGACATAAAAAGTAAGCAAACAGAACTCACCTGAAACTCTTTCATGTTCTACAAGATTTGTATAGAGATTGAAAATCTGTTCCTGGACTTTGCAAACAGATCTTTTAATTTTTTCTCGTCGGGTCACCATGTATGTTAGATTGCGTACCTAAAAATATACACAAAATGTGCACAGTGACTTTCTGAGAGTACAGGAACTTTCATACACTCACAGACCTCTTCCTGTGAGAGCTTCCCTATTCACTTTAAAAAAGAAAATAGCTCTGCTTGTGCAGGGGAATATATTTGTGGAGATTCTCACAACAATGAAATAACGGGGAAACTGCTCATTCAGGCCAAATCTCTACAGAACATAATCTTATCCTGAAAATTGTTCACACCTTGCAATGGATGACTGCCTAGAGGCAGTTCTTAGGAGAGCAAGAAATGTGAGTTAAGTCCCTTCTATTAATCTCTCCACCTTGCTGTTAAACAAAGTGGCTGTAAGGGGTAATATTGGAGGTGTGCATATAATCCAGGAGAGTTCTATTGGCAAACTCCTCTTCCCCAATCACTCTGCAGACAGAGTCAAGGCCCAACACAGCCACATTCATGAAGCCTTTACTTCATCGGCTACACAGAACCAATAAGGCAACCATGAACCTGATTTTAGATGCTTTGGGACCAAAGCATTTAAACAACAGGACTATGGTTTAGGTTCGGTAACCAAAGCAACATTTTCTCTTCCACAGCTGCTTACCCTTTCCAAATCCTGGCGAAGATGGGTGAAAAGCTGTAGTCGCCTGAACAGAACATCCTGTTCTCGTTTGGCCAGATTGTCCTCCTCATCTTTCTTTGGGGTGATCAAAGGTTTGTTGAAGTTAGATTTCCTCTTCAGCTTCCAGTACTGGTACAAGAATTCTACAGAATCTTCTGGAAGCTGCAGAGCCTTGGCCACTTCCGAAGCATTGACAAAGGCATAAAACTCATCCTCTAGTTGCTGAAGCTTCTGCTTGCGGACGCTCACCCTGTGGGCTTCCTCCTGATTTTGATCCATGCTGTCAAAAGACTCCAGGTGAGTAGGAGGAGAATTGTCCTGTGCTCCATTCTCATTCTCCTGATTGATGAATTCACTTAGGTTTTCCTCCTCTGGCTTCTTGGTGGAACTATGTTTTGGGCAGTATGACTTGAATTTGACTTCATCATTATCAGCCAGAATGGTCTTCATTTCTAAGCCACGGTCAAATGCACAAGTGACATGGAAAGCTGTGCGGCAGTTTTTCACGGAACACTGGGAGGAGAGAGATAAATGACAAACTTTTAAATGTTTAAACTTAAATCTTCAATTGTTTATCATAACAGATTAAGACTGAACAAGTATGAGTCCATTATATTTTATATATCATTATTAATCTTAAGGAGTTTTGAGCACAGTATAAGACAAAAAAGAAACAAGAAATTTATACATTAAGGACTCGTTTCTAAAGGTGGAAGCCAGCCAAATATTTTCACAGAACGATTTCCACCCACGGAGCTTAACTTCCTCCCTCCCTCGTGTTGCAGATCAACATGCCAGTTTGTGCTTGTTTCCATTACAAAATCCTGGGGCAATGAGACCTATATGTAGATTGTATGTAGGCTCAATGAATGGTCTGGGAGCACCTGGATGTGGGTCACTTCCATACCTGGATAGGAAATCAACAAGAGCCCACTGGAGTGCTCTAAAGGAACAGCAGATTGCAAGTAAAATAAATACTTCAGAATGTCAGCATGAAGCAGTGGTTAGTGTCAGAATAACAACCCAGAGACCCACGTCTAAATAGCCACTCTGCCATGGAAGCGTGCTGGGTGACCTTGGGCCAGTCACAGACACTCGGCTTAACCTACTTCACAAGGTTAAGATAATATGGAAAAGGGGAGAATGTTGTAAGCCACTTTGTGCCCCCGTAGGGGAAAAAACTTGGGTCTAATAAATAAATAAACCAGAAGTCCTTTTTTGTGCCTCATGCATGTAGTTTTTGCTCTGACCCTCTCCACACCCTCCCAACTAATATAGACAATACAGAGCAAATGACTTGTTCCTCTCTGCATTGACAGCATCAGCTGAGAGGAAGTTTCCTTTACCCACTTGGCACTTCTCTTCACTGTTTTAGGGCTCTCCTCATCAAGTTCAAGAAGGTTACACTGAAGGCGTAAATGACTGTCACTGACCTTAATGCTAACAGGAATATACCACACTTAACTCAAGTGTGTCTAAATTGAGACAAACATGCACTGCAGAAAGATATTTATGCAGCCCTTTGGTAAAGGAGCCAATTACCCTACTCAGCGAAGTCTCTCTATTCAGGTTGGCTCAAAAGCCAAATGTCACATAACAGTTCACGGCAGGGTTTAAACTACATAGGCTTACTTTCCTTTCCCTTTCTTTCCTTTTGTCCAATAAAAGCTCTATGATGAAATGATCTTGAGCAGTATATAGTTACTCTTAATCATTTTTTACTCAATAGACAAAAGGAGTAAAAAAATGCAAATGCTAGGGTCTTTTTTGGATCCTTATCAGCAAGTAGAGAGGCATCTCACAGGAATGTGAATCAGAAAAAACTGCCAAGCATGGTGAAATGTAGCATCTCCTGAGATTAACATACGAAGGGCGCTCCAAAAGAATGTGTGTTAATAGTATCAATCTTATCTAAGTAACCACTGCACATTTGTTCTGAATAAGGTAAGCACAAAAATCTATTCCACGCGTCTACCACAGAACAAGCATTTAGTCTAGCCAAGGCAAAACCTCTTTAAAGACCTGAAGAGGTCAACTAAGAGGTATAAGAAGGAAGAGACTTCAGGAGAAGAATCTCAGAAAACTGAGATGAACAAACACGGTGTGCTCTAAAAGCAGAGCTTTGGTGGTCAATCAATTTTACATGACTTCACACCAAAATAAATGATGCAGGAAACCTAATTCCCAATTGGTATTCAGAATAATACCAAGAACAATGTTTATGTTGATCTTGCCTTATAGTGTCTTTGATGCAGCAAAAAAGGAGTAAAAACATCTGGACAGCATTCTCAGGGCTTTTTTTCTGGGAAAAGAGGTGGTGGAACTCAGTGGGTTGCCCTCGGAGAAAATGGTCACATGGTTGGTGGCCCCGCCCCCTGATCTCCAGAGGGGAGTTTAGATTGCCCTCCACGCTGCTTGGCAGTGCGGAGAGCAATCTAAACTCCCCTCTGTCTGGAGATCAGGGGGTGGGGCCACCAGCCATGTGACCATTTTCAAGAGGTTCCAGAACTCCATTCCACCCCGTTCTGGCTGAAAAAAAGCCCTGGGTGATTCTGTCCTTTTAGGCAGCAAGCACAAGTGGAAACTCGTGTTGCTGCAGCTCAAGCAGTGTCCTGTAGCAGCCAAATGGGGCAGATCCCAGATCCCACTTAGGAGGGTCTGCTCTGCTGTTTAACTGTTCACTGAGGAAGAGGAGGATCATCACATGGAAGTGATGGAATGAACTGCCCTTTACGTTGGCATTTAACTTGGAGTACTACATCCTATGCAGCGCTGGTCTGATTTTTATATAGTCACTGTGAATCTTTTAATTATAATGATAAATGCATTTATATATTTACAAAGCCACAATGAGGTGGCCTTTTCACAGCTCCAGAAGAAACAGAAGAATTTATCTTACATATACAGTTTACAATTTGCTTTGGCAACAAATAGAAAAGAAATATGCAAGTTTCCTATATTCCATGTCTGGCACAGCAGAATGGCGACGGCAATGGAAGGCTCCTAAAGCGTCCCAAAACTCAGATGTTCAATTGCTGACAGCCTCACTAAATGATGGTAAACTTTAATCTAGCATGGGGAAATGATTGTATCACCACACAAGTTCTTTTTTTCCTTTCTGAAGTGTAAATAATCCATACCTTCTTGAATGGCTGTGGGATATGGATATGCCAATCTGCACCCACATAATCTGATTATTCCATAAACTCATTTCAAGAGCAAAACAGTTCTATTTGATCTTAGTCTAACATAACATTAAACACCCTGAGATTTTTTTTAGCTGACACAAAACACTTATGTAATCCAAGAATCAACAGAACTACTTGATTAAATGCTACTTGATCAGCGTATGCTCCAAATAAACATACACGTCTGCATGTGCTTTCAATTCCCATAATGATAAAATAGCAGAGGATTGTATTTTTTTGGCATGAGAAATGCCAGAAAACTGGGACCAAGACCTTTCCCTCAAGAGTGTTTTTAAACAACTTGTTCTTCTCTGAAGTGGTGGCAATATCCTTTTTGTCTGTTTGCATTCAGATTATCAACTCTAAAAAGCAAGACCGAGGAACACCCACAGATGTCTACACTCAGAATAAAGCTGTTACCGTTATTTCAAGCAATTGTCAGAAGGGCAATATTGATGAGGTTATCACACCCGTTCCATAAGCATGGACTCGAGGGAATCAACAGAGGTCCACAAAGGCTTGTGCTATTTATTTATTAATGCACGGGGCCCCGATTACATTCCTATTATTCATATTCTACGCTTTTGTCTTACACTTCCCTGAGTGGGAGAGTAGTAAACAAAGCCTCTGGCAAAGCACTTGCAAAGCTGCAGGGATTCTCTGCTGAATCCCTCGCCTATCAATGATTCACAGCAAGCAGAGAAGCAAAAAGGAGGAGGCAGGAAGATCTTTGAGATTTAAACACACAGCAATCATCTCAACAAGCACGGCCTCACCCTAGAGCAAAGTTTAGTTCTTGCTGTGGCCACAGGCAAAGTCTGCAAAGCACTCCAACTTCCCTGAAATACAAGACAGGTGACCTTACTTGCTTATAAGCCTGCATTTTTTTCCTCCTTGTAAGCAAAGGTTTCTTTTATGATAATAATAATAATAATAATAATAATAATAATAACTAAAAATGCAATGATGATTGCTCAGTGTTCAGGTAGCAGCTCTTTCATGCTTCTACATAAAATATTTATTAGTGTTCTAAAAAGCCCAGCACAGCAAAGTGGTTTCTCTACATTAGTAACTATTTTATGCACAAACATGAAAGAACTGCTACCTGAACAAGTTAGCTACTCTCATGGCATTCTGATTTCTTTTTGCTATAAACCCATCATAACTCAGGATTACCAGGAAGGCTAATCAGAATATAAAGAGAGCTCTCTGAGACTTAAAAAACCCTCTATAATGCCACTCTCTCTGACAGACTTAGCTTTCCAGCACACAAAGGCATCATCAGCCTCAGAAAATCATCTTTCAGTGCCACTTTCACATTCATCTTTTAGGAAAAGCTTGTGCCATCATCCTCCAAAGTATTAATTTCAATATGTCATTTGTTGTCTTAGTATAAATTTTTGCTCCTTTCTATTTTAAATAAACATGAAATACACACAGTTATATACCTGTGCACTCATACACAGTAACTCTGCATTTACCACTTTGATACAATACGCTAAAAGAGTGTGGGGATCTTAAGGATAAGTTGCCAAGACAGTGGAAGTTTGGAAATAAAGGCTGTCCCCCTACTTCTCCACCCCCTGCAGTGAAACAAGATGAATGCCAGCTTGCTTCAGTTTACATTTTAAAAGAAAAGGGGTTTTGACAACTAAAGAAGCAGGAAGTGAACCAATGACTATGATAAGAAGTAAAACGATGCAGGGATAGAAATTAGTTGAAGAGGGACTCAGTGGTGGAGCATCTGCTTGGCAAGCAAAAGGTTCCACTTCCAAGTTCAATTCTCACCATCTCCAGTTAACAGGAACAAGTTATAGGGGATGCAAAATACCTATGCCTGAGATCTTGGAGAGCTGCTGTATTCAACTAGGAGATGGTACTGCATCTCTAAAGGAAATGCTCTGGCTCTAACTACATGGTACAGTGTTTTCAGGTTCCCCCTCCCCATGTCTATTCCAGGAGCCTGTCAAGCAGATATATGTGGAGAGTTCTGTTCTCAGAACCAAATTCCCAAGTGCAAGAGGGAATAGTTTGGATTAGAACCACTGTGCATGCAGAGAGGGGTCTTAAACATTCCCCCCTGCATAGTTTTCCTGACCTACGGATCAACTGTTTCTCCACTGGAAAAACTTACTTGGAGGTGGGGTGGCAACTTGCATGTGGGTGACACAGATGGTGCACAGATGGGTTACACAAAATTCCCAGGTGCACAGAAACAAGGTGATCCCATCAACAGTGAAACGAATAGTTAAGATGGAACTTCCATAGCAAGAAATCAGGAAATGGAACACAAATCAGGATACCACAAATCACTGTATATTAAGGTATTTATATAGAATTGAAATATTAAAGGTAGATTTAAGTAAGCTTCATTTAAATCTATGTATGTAGTTTTTATTTTAGATTTATGGGATTATAGTGTATATTTTATGTATGTATGCTTGGGTGATGAAATAAAATGCATGTATTTTTAAAAATCACTGTATATTGGGAGGCAAAATAAGATTCCATCCACTTCTCTCAGTATTTTTCATGACAGATGGTATAAAAGAAAGAGCTGATGTCCTACAACTTGGGATTGCTCCTGTTGTATGTGAAACTGTCCCATAGACACACTGTAAAAATGCTTAATACTCATGGGTAAATCAGCTGGATGAGGACCCTATATAGCTCCTTCCAGAGATTCTCATTATACCATATAGAGAAAGTAAAGAAAACTAAAACTTTCCAGCAAGACGTTTTGAGAGACAAATAACTGTTTAAAAGCTTTCCCAAGTCTTAAAATACTAGCATGAGATAGAAACAATTTCAGAATATTACCTATATTTTAACATTATTTTCCAAACTATTTCTGCCAAATCAAAAAAAACTACCCTTCTTAGTTCCCAAGCACACCAACTCAGAAGTACAAATCTTGTTGATTTCACTGGAACTCATTTCCAAAAACAGACTGCAGCCTTGGCCATTCATCTTCAGCAACTTCCCAGGGGACATACTTTGAACTAAGAGAAACTTACAGCACCAGCCTAAGCAGAATGACGCCCTTCTCCGTCCAATAGGAGCTTAGAAGGAAGGGTGCAGTCTTGCAAAAGATGGCAGGCTGTTAGCTCTCCTAGAACCACTTGGTCACGACAGTCTGAAAGTCACACATATCTTATCAAGGTGAGTAGTTGGCTTATTTTCATCAGGAACTGGGCACTATGCTAACTTCTCCAGCAGCCGCTCTTGAGCTTTTAACTGGCCTCGTTTTACAAGATCAACCTGCCTTAACCTGATCCCAACATTTATTTTAAGAAATTAGCTCAGGCCAAGTTTGGCTCAGCAAACACCACTGCAAGTCTTAGCTAAACCAATGACCATGTATTTTTCACTATTGAGAGCTATTAGTGGCACAGAAGAAATGCCAAGTATTCCTTAGTCATTTGCACCCAGCTGAAAATTTTTATTAAAGTACCCACAACGTTTAGTTGTAACTTTATTAAAAATTTTAAAAATAACAACTCAGACAGACGATTATGAGGCTGATGTGCAGGAACTGCGTACCTGGATTTAGCATCCGTACCTTACATATCTTTATAGAAGCCTAAAGAAGCCAAGACAGGAGAGTGCATAACATATAGAAGCATCATTAAGAATGGACAAAGAAGAAAAACCATTATGGAGGGAGGCAGAAAAGACACAACAAAGCACTGAAACTTTCTCTCTCTCAGGCTCCCCAAGCAAAACAGATTTTATTGATCAAGAGGGGTAGCCCTGTTAGTCTGTTTGTAGCAGCAGAAAAAAGCAAGACCCCAGGAGAACCTATAAGACTAACAAAGTTTGTGGTAGGGTATGAGCTTTCATGAGCTGTGACTCACAAAAGCTCATACCCTACCACAAATTTTGTTAGTCTTATAGATGCTACTGGACTCTTGCAGATTTCACTAACTACTATGAATCTAACAAAACAATCTGGAGGAGCAACATAAAACAAAGGTTTATGTTTTGAACAATGATTCAGAACAATTGTGATGAAGCCCTTGAATCTTGAAACATTCAAATCCCATAATGTGGTAGGGTCCGGTGTTTTGCGGTCTCTAATACTGTATCTCTTTATAGGAAGCAAAGTTACAAAGTGTCCAAGGACAAGAGCTGCAGAAAAAGCAGATCTGCACAGTTTGGGCAGCACCAACATATTCTGAGTACCTAGGCAAAGTTATTTACCTGTATGGATGCCCCAACTTTCTCATTGCAAAGACTGCATACCAGAGCCCATCTGCTGCTGGGAATATGGGAGACCTTTGTGATGGGTTCCATCTTTTCTGGGCTGCCAATGCTCACCTGAGAAAAATAAAACAAATCAAGTCATAAACCCTAAAAGACAGACAGCTATTTACATATTTTGTCCCATCTATAAGGAGTCTGGAGCACCAATACATGGTTCTTTCCCATCCACCCCATTTTATCTTCACAACAGCCCTGTAAAGTAAGTTAATCTGAACACAGAAGTAGCCCAAAGTCATCCAATCACTTGCATCCAATCAGCAGAAATTTGAACACGGATTTCCCCCAGTCCAACGATCTAGCCACTGCACCATACAACACTGACTGTATGCTGAACACAAAACAGGCATTTGAATGTCATAACCAATACAATGTCACTGATAATCCATTATGCCCATGCTCCATCTTTCTGGATTCCAAATGCAAAGTAGAACTGCACCATATTGTATATGCTGATCCCCCCACCCCCAGAAACTGTACTTGCTTTTAACCTTTGAACTGCAGCTACATTTTCTTTTTACTTTCCACCCACTTCCCAATGGCAAGTACTACATTCATAACATTCATGCCCCTTGTAAAGGCAGGGGGAGGACTGCTGGGTGCCTCCCAGAATGGAGACAGATGAAGGGATCACTGATACCTAAGTCTTCCAAGTCTGTCTGGCTACTGCAGCAGAGTTTTAGGGGAATCTTCACTAAGCAGCCACATATCTGACTTTGCATGCAACCTGCCACCCTTCACACACTCCCTTTTACCACTCCTGGAGCCAATATACTTATGCAAGGCAAGCGCAGACAAGATGAAGATACACTCTGTTCTGAATGCAAAGGCAGATTGCTCAAAACACCCACCTCAGGAATCCAAAGGGCACAACTAACATGGACCCACTTGGTCCCACTTCGAGTTGGCTTCATGGCTCCTCCTTTCTTGGGACACAACAAACACTTTGGCTGAACACCAAGAGCACAGGTTCGGCATAACCAACTGCCTTCTGGGACTTTAAGGATACCATAGCATGCCTGTTCTCACAACAATACAAAAGAAAAATGGAGATAAGGGGGGCATATGGTTAAAATGCTAACATTTTCATTATGGGATACCTTATATTACTGTTACCATTTCTATAGCACTTTTCTTGTGTGGGACTTTTATTTCACTATTCTACTGGTTCATTCTTACAACTCATAATACAGATAGGGAACTGAAGATGAGAGAGATGGATTTGACCCAAACCAATCAGTGTATTTATAGATAAAGAGGGCTGTGAATTCATTACAAAAAATATAAACAAATCTCCCTGTCTTGAAACTGGTTACATTGCTTCAGTGCACTGAGTGCTGCAATAACAGCAACTATGCCTATGCTGTGTCATGAAGCCACATGTGCAGCTGAGACTTTGCCTGCACCACTATGTAAGAGATAAGACCTTTATAAAACTGTGGTGTGTTTCTTGGAAAGCAGAAATTACTGCAGCAAAATAAGCAAGCAAAGCTTTGCTACACATATGTTACTTTCCTACAAGCCCATGCCCTCTCATTAGACTGTGCTCTTTTAAATTAGGATTAGAGATGAGCATGAACTGGGAAAATTCCAAACCGTGCAGTTTGTGGTTCATTGTGTTTCATGAACCACAAACTTTTATGAACTTGCTCCGGTTCACAAACTGGTTTGTTTGGTTCATAATAATATCACTTCTGGGTCAGCAGAAGATCAGCAGAGAGCCCACTCCCCACCCCCCTTGCCAAGGAAACTGATTGATCGGCACCAGGCTGTCTGCAGTGATGACCCGAAATACGAACCAAACGAACCAGGCTAAAATTCATCACGTTTATGAGAAGAGAGCTCTCATGAACCACCCGTTTGTGAGCCACGAACCAGACCGGTTTGTGACAAACTTCGGTTAATATTTCAGCTCGTTCTTACCTCTAGTTAGGATCAGTCCAAATATTACTGCAGTGGAATAGCTAGTTACCACTGAAGTGGCTTTCAAATGGCTAATACCTCAGACAGCTGAAGTAAAGTCTAGAATCAGCAGGATTATGTAGAGTGCAACCGTAATATGGTGCTACTGTGAGATATGGCCAAGCAAAATCATCACAGCCATGTAGAACTAATTTTCAGCAAAAGTCCTCACCCGAATTACATGACTCCTGTACAGAACACTTTATTTATATATCATTTTTATGTATTATGTACTGCTGATCTCTGGTAATGTTTAGCTGATCCGGTATAGAAATCATACTACCATTTTCATCAATCCTCAAGTTTTACTAGACAAGAGTGAATAATACCACACTCTTCAGGAGCCTGGAACAGGAAGTAAAGAGGACTATCGTAACCAGCTGCAACAGCAAAGGCAGACTACTAGATGGATTGATATTTATCTCAATTGGACTTAAGCCAAGATCCTGAAACTAAAATAACAGCAGAGGACATATTTATATCTGCATCCCCCTGAAAGATGAGATGGTGGAACAAAAAAGGAAAAAAGAAGTGAGGTATTTCAAGCACACTGTGCTGTTGCTTAGGGAACTCACTCAACTTTCACCCTGAGGACAAGGTGCCCCACTAACTTTGCTTCTGGAGGCAGAGACGCTTCACCTACACTGCTACTGGTTTGGACCCTTTGGAAAACAATGCAATGGGAATGACTGCCAATTCATCAAGATGGCCGTTTTTAAAAGACTCAACATGTAAGATAAACTTTTATACAGAGCTTTAATGTAGTGCTCAAAAGGAGTCTATCCTACTGGACATGTAAATACATTCATGCATCTTTATCCAATATAGTACCCACAAGAGAAAAATACAATCTCCTAGACTTTTATACACAGCAGACAACTCGACCTACTGACAAAAGGATATGCTTAATGTTTTGGAAAAAAGACAAAAGTATATGGAGGACTTTTTCAAAAAAGAAACAGCCAACCGCAAAAGCTGATATGCTAAAAATACCTAACTAAATTTTTCTTCCTCACCAAAAATATTTGCCATATTTCTGCAGTAGGCTGCTGTGTTAATACTGCCTTGAAACTTGCTCTAGTGTAAATCAAGTTGGAGCCTGCGGAAAAGTTGGCAGAAGTTGGAGAAGCAGATCTTTCCGTCTCAACCCAGTAAGAGAGATTCATATAAAGAAGCCTGCTCCACATGATGACCAAAACAAAGAAAGATGCATATCTAGATGCCTCTCATCTAGAGATCACTGAACTCTTTTGATGCAACTGGTGAAGTGCATTCCTGATAGGTCCGCAGGAACAGACGCATCCCAGTAGTAGATATTCTAATCAACAGGAATATGGCGAAAATAAGCAAACCAAAAAGTGCAAATAGTCTTACCTAAAAAGTTGGACAAGGTAAGACAAGCATTCAAGAAATCAAAGATTTAAAAAATCCAAATATCCAATGAAAGAGTACAGCAATTAACTGTATTTTTTTTAGTTTCATGCTCTCACCTTTATATAAATCATCATCTTTATTTGGAAAGCATCTAGAAATAAGTATAATTATGTGTTCACCACAAAAAACAAGTGTGGTTGCTAATTAGGCTTGGCAGTTTCTGACAATCAAGAGTATTAATTAAGGTCTGAGTTCAGGAGCACCTTAAAGACCAACAAGATTTTCCAGGGTATAAGCTTTTGAGAGTCAAACTCCCTTTGTCAAATGAAAGAGTATTCATTAAAATCTTGCGTATCTGCCTTCTTAGTTACAGGACAATTTGAAGGCAATATTGTGTATTTTCAGGTATCATTTAGAAATGCGTGGGACAGAGAAAGGTCTTCAGCATATTTTTCCCAATTATCTAATAATTTACCTCATCTCTTCCCTGGTGTGCATTTCACCTAAGACTCACAACGACCATTCACAAATGTTCCAAATGGGTATGAAATTCCCCACTGCCACCTTACAGCAAAAGTGAATCTATACAAACTCATCTCATCTCGCTCATTGGTCTGCCCTACCTGATGAACACAAATATTGCATTTGTCACAGAACACCATCTCATTGCCATCTTCACCATCCGGAGACTGACAAACGTCACAGACAACATCCTCGTCATACTCAATTCCAAGTCCTTCCTCGGTCTCAATAGCATGATTCATGTTGTCATAGCATCGCTGTTCAAATTCTTCCATAATTCTCTCCATGGTGTATTCATCCAGTTCAGGCATCCCTGAGAAATTAACCCAGTGGTATTTATTTTTTAAATAAACACTATACTCCTTATAAGCATTAAGGAACACAGTTTCTGATATCAACCAGCAAGAAATGCAGACCCCCAGACTTAACTGGGGGGATCAGTTGTGGGCCACGTGGGAGGAGGGCAGGAGGCCGGGCGGCTGCCACATTAGAGAGAAGTACAGGCTTCCAACGGCCTTGGTGGAGGCAGAGCCCGTGCAGTCCAGATTCAAATGCCAGGGCCAGCCAATCAGAATGGGCTGGCCTGGGCACCAAGAAGCAGGAAGAGGGCTCAGGACCAGGGAGGTGCACTTTCTGTGCAGGTCCACCGCCCCTTCATTAAGAGGGAGGCGCCCCCCACCCCTAAACACTTGGCTCATTACTGGTATCCCACCCAGCTCTCCCTTTTGTCATAACTTTGGAGAGAGCAGGCGGTGTGGGCATTGGGCACCAATCTGTTTGGGGGGAAACAGGGCCTGTGAGCTGCGTTTCCTTATTATGGGGATCCCCTTAAGGGGTCTGGGGAGCGGGGCATGTCAGGTGCATGCCCAGTCTGGGGGCTGTCAGGTCCGCCTCACTCCCAGGTGGCAGGGGATCCACACAGGTGCACACTCATGTGGTACCCCACTAAATGTCATCCCATGGCTCCCCCCCCCTCCAGCAGGGGTCTGAGGGGGCAGCTGGCAGGCGGGTCAGCCAATGTTTGGATCAGTGCGCTATGTAGCACCAATGCTCCATGAGCTGTAAATCAATAAAGTTGTGGCCTCTTTTAACTCCATCATAGTTGTCTGGTGTATTTTGTCGCCTGGCTTCCTACCTCTTCTCCCCCTCTTAGTGCTGGCCTGCAAATCATACTTCTTGATTATAGCTGAAGGGAAAAGCCCAATGGTTCATCTTCCAAAAGCTGGCTGATAAGCAGCCAGCTGATAAGCAGCCATTAGCAAACAGTAGGGAAGGATATAGATCAGGATGATGTGTTCCACTTTTAACACCTTGGTAAGAAGAGAGCTCAAAACAGAATGGACCAAAACAATCCTTCAGAATCATTATGCTACCCTTCCTTTTTAAATGGATTGTTAAACTTTATTTCCAGCTATTCTGCTTTCTAAAGGGCTAGCTGCTTCCAGGATTATTTTGCCAATTTTTACTACTTCAGAAACACCTTCATACATCTCTCCTCCAAAAGCAGTACAAAAACTTTCTAAGCTTTGTTTTGGAAGAGACGGCACTTTTAGATCATTTCCTGGATCTCAGCAATTTCACAGCTCCCCTTTCAGGCTCCAGAATTGCTTACTAAACACTTTAAAAATGGTTCTGGATGCCTGCAAAAATGACTAGTTTCAACAACGAATTGCTGCTTCAGAAAAAAAAGCTGCAATAGTTTTAAAAAATCAGTTAAAACTTTTGTCAGTACTCCATTACCTCCAGTTAGCATTGCCGAAAAGTTAACAACACAAAAAATGTTTCAGGTAGGTAGCTGTGTTGGTCTGCAATAGAACAGCAAGATTTGAATGCAGTGGCACCTTAGAGACCAACAAGATTTTCAGTGTGTAAGCTTTTAAGAGTTAAAGCTCCCTTCTTCAGATATCTGAAGGTATCTGAAGAAGGGAGCTTTGACTCTTGAAAGTTTATATACTAAAAATCTGGTTGGTCTGTAAGGTGCCACTGCACTCAAATCCTGCTGTTCACAAAAATTCTGTTTAACATCTTATGTCAATTTCTAGAGAAATAAAAAGATCTAGAACAGTGTTTACCAACCAGAATTTTACAGGACATTGTCAGGGTTCCTTGAGAAATCTGCCAAGAATTTATACAAAAATAAACAAGCCCAAATATTATACTGAAAGTATATGTCACACTGAAAGTAAAAATTATATCAACTTTGAATGTATTTATGTTATTTACAGTCTGTCTTTTTCAGAGAGATGCAACTGGATTACACAGTGTAAATCAATGTGAACTATGGCTGGAACATCCCACAAACAATGCAATAGGTTACAGCAACAGTCTGTACACAGTAGTATAGTCTGCGATCCCTAGTCCTTTTCCAAAGTGTCTCTCTGAACAGCCCTCCTACCGGCATAAAAAAAACCCCCTTAAATACTGAAATAATTCAGTTTTGCATAGTTTGCAGAAGGCCAGGAGAGTGGGAGCTTTCCTGGCCTCATCAAGCAGGCCATTCCACAATGTGGGAGCCACAACAGATAATGAGCATTTGTTGACAGTTGGTGATTTGCAGGATGGTAGCTGCAGAAGGCCCGGTTCAGATGAGCAAAGCTGAAGTGGCGGGGCATAGCGAGAGAGGCAGTCTCAAAGATACAAGGGTCCAAGGCCATAAAAGGATTTGTATGTAATAATCCAAACCTTGAACTGAGCCCAGCAACTGATGGTTAGCCAATGGAGTGACTGCAAATGTGAAGATATTAACTTTACCTTGATGGTTAAGTAAAACTTAACTTGGTTTGATATTTGAAAAAAAGATTAGATAATACAAGACAAAAAATGTTATATGTTTATCTTACAATGTATGCTGCTGACTTGAGAGAGGGGCTCTAAATTTCTAGACAGTAATTTAGCAGTAATTGAACTGCGTTCCCTGCCATCAACTTTTTCTGGTCTGTAAACATTTTCATAGGTAGGGGATCTTCAGGATTTGAAAAAAATTACTTTAGGAGTTCCTCCAATGGAAACAAAGTTAGAAAACGCTGGTCTGGAAGCTTGCAGAGTCTCGAAACAACTTAAGAATGGCTTTAAAAAATCACAAATTAATCCTGATTAGATGGAAATGAGAGTCTGACCCAGAATGAGGCCTGACCCAGAATACAAGGTGTCACCATTCTGGATGGGGTTGCGCTCCCCTTGAAGAAGCAGGTCCATACTTTGGGGTGATTTTGGATCCAGGCCTACTGCTGGATAAGCAAGTGGCAGCTGTGGCCAGGAGTCCCTTTACCAGCTTTTACTGGTTAGCAACCTGCAGCCTTTCCTGGGCCCGAAAGATCTGGCCACTATGATGCATGCCCTGGTTACATCTAGACTGGATTGCTGTAATGTATTATACATAGGGCTGTCCTTGAAAAGTGTTCAAAAGCTTTAGTTGGTTCAGGATGCTGCAGCCAGGATGCTGCTGACTGAAGTGGGACATAGGGAACATGTCACTTCATCCTGGCTCATCTACACTGGCTTCCATTTTGTTTCCCGGTACAATTCAAGGGAATGGTGCTGACATGGGAACAACATACCTGAAGACCTTTTCACCCCTTTATTAGCCTACTCAACCACTGTGGTCATCTTAAGAAGCCTTGTTTCAGATGCCCCTGCCTTCTGAGATTAGGCAGGCGGCAACCCAGAAGAGGGCCTTCTCAGTAATGGCATCAAAACTCTGGAACGCTCTCACCAGAGATATCACTTGTTCTTCAGTTGCCATCTTTTGCCAGCAGGTGAGGCCTTTTTTTCATTTTGCTTGGCATTTCCCCAGTAATCCCTCTTTCCTCCCCAATGTTTAACTGTTGTTTGTATCTTTTCTATTTATCTTGAGCTCTGTTCTAAAATTGTTTTAATGGAGTTTTTGGGTGCTTCGTTTTCATTGTTTTTAAGATAAGATTTTAATTTGTTTTATTTTGTTCTGCCTTGGTGGTCCTACGAGGGCAGAAAGGTAGGGTTAAAGGAAACTGTTAATAAGAAATAAATAAATAATTACAATTCTTTTAATATTCTATTAATAATGGTAAATTTAAACAGGAACCAATTTTATTTCATGTTTCTTTCCCCTCAATTTCCTACAACTTCTCAGCACCCAATTTCTTTCTAGGAATTGTAGTCTGGGAAGGTGGTCTACCATCTCACCAACTGGGGGGGGGGGGGGAGAAAAGACTTCCCCTCACCTGCTCCCCACAGCTCATTAATTCCTCCCTGATTTCCACAGGCAGGAACACAGAGGAATATACATGTTTTTCCTCTCACCCAGAATATTCAATTTAGCCATACAGAATGTGAAGTTGCAGCTGTCTGCTGGCCTAACCTATGTAACTACTAATCCTCTCTCACAGTCAACCAGAAGTTGATTATAATTAGATTATGCCCTTACCCATGTCTTTAAATTCTTCATTGGCCAATTCCAACCAAGCTACATCCATGTAATTAAGGTCATAGCGACACACGCTCTCCGCCAATGTTCGAATGTCAACATAACCAAGTTCAGGAGGCTCAGAACCTGAGGAAAGGATGTACTTCCGAGGTCTTGTAAACATAACTGCTTTCGACTCGGACACAACCCTGAAAGTGTAGTAAACAGGAGGCATTAATTACACCAAGTTTTAATCTTTCCTGACATTTCAAAACCTCAACCTTTATATGCAATTACTGCCAGAAACTCTGAATTACTACTCTGCAAACAAAACAAAACAAAATCATCCTCTGGTCTTCTAGTTGCAAAGCAATGCATGGCTACAGAAATAAAAACTCACTTTGTTTTAAAAACTTGCACATCTTTTTAAAAAGTAACCTCAATTGGTATTTCACTGTATTATCAGATTTACAGAGTGATAATCATCACTGCAGTTGCTGAAGGGTAGCAGAATATAAAAAATGCAGCACAGATGCAAGAGCACAAAACGTTATTACTTAACATGCTAAATGCACACTATGCAATATAAAACACATCACAAGCTCATAGAAAACAATATTTTTCTCATATATGGAACTGTTTTTATGGCTAGTCTGTGAATATTGTTAACTGACAGATTTATATATAGTATTGCCACTTTCAGGATATGGTTCTTTAACCTTCAGTCCTATCTTGTATAAAAATTTCCCAGCTTCCTCCTTCCACACATTTCCAAATGCATATATAATATCCAACACCTTCAATGTCTCCTTCATACGTCTGGCAAAGTACTATTTTGCCTATTCTGTGAAAAATGCCACAAGACTCTTGCCTCAAACCTGTGCTTCAGTCAGTGGTATGTGCACATAGCCCTTTAAAAATGTCAACGACAAACCAACCGCTGTTCAGAAGGGACAACTGAAGCTGGATTCAGTCAGCTTGTTCCTCCCCCATCTTTAAGAGGTCCTCACATACAACAGTAGCAGGTCTTCAAAAATTCTTTTTAATTGGGGCAACTGCTCTTTTCACTTTCTCTCAGACTAAGTTTTAACAGGAACTAAATTAGGATATATTAAGTTAAATCATTCCCTTCTGTTGTAAGGAATAATGGGAGAAATACTCCATCCAAAGACTGCAGTGGAAGGAGTCTTCCTACAATGGAATATTCCTCGGTTAGAAGGGATGATCTAGATTCAACCCAGTGTGTCTACAGTACTCTATTCCAATCAACAACCAAAGGCACAGATCAAAGTGAAGAATAGTCCAAAACTGGATCTACCCATAATCATAAACAGGAAAGAACAACAGATAGTGGTGCAAATCTTTCTTTGCCTCAGAATAACAAATTCAGGCCATAATTTCTTTTGGAGAAACATTCTTCCAATACCTTTAAAGGCACTTTTTGAAAACTGAAAGCAGTCAGTGCTGGTTATGGGCATCCTTAAGGTGTTTCAACCCTGAGGAACAGCAAGAGGAAGAAATCATTGTCAAGTTTTGTTGAGATGTGGTAATATGAAGTTGGGATATGATTTTAAAAAGCTCTGGGATCTAAATTCAGGGGTAGTAAGAGAGCACCACACTGAAAAGTAAATGTATTAATTTTGATGGACGATTCTATTATTCTAGAAACCACAAAGTCAGTAGCCTTCTACAATTCATGTACTTGGAGTGGTCATGGGGAGTCAGTAAATGACATACATTTCTAGCCCTTGAGAGAATGAGAATTCTCCTATTTCTCGTAAGGATTATGAAGAACAGGGTGACCGAAAGTGTAAGAATGCTCTAAAAAACTTAATGAATGATCCAGTTCCACCTCCACTGCAGCAGCATAGACAACTCCCAAGGAGTCCCGTTTTCTCATTGTCATAATAACATGAGAAAATCACACAAATTGTGAGGGAACGCTGGATGGAGAAGTGGAAAGAGCTTACAGACCACCTATTCCTTTCACTGCCTGGACAATTTCGGAGGAGAGAGGATTATGTCTGTGTGCTGTGCCCATGGCAGAGCACTATTAGCAATTTAACATTAAGAGATTTACTACAAGATTCAAGACTCATTACCATAGAACCTAATAGGTAAAATCTTGACCCTAAAAACAGGGAGAAGGAAAGCTAAATACTATTCTCCCCATTTATGTAGTCTAGGACATTTACTTCTTTACGTATACCATTATAACAGGAACCAGACACTGCAAGAGGTCTTATCATATCTAAAACAAAATATAAGCATGGTGGTGTAAAAATATGAGGATAAGAGCAGATGAGATAGCCACTTCATTTCACAAGCGTATTAATTTTATTTTTCCCATTTTTATAAAGATTTCTCTTCTTGAATCTAAATTAAAATGCTGTATTTACACTGATTAGGAAAAAGTAGGATATGGCCAAAAACAGGTTTTAAAACCAAGACAGACTAAATTTTCAACATTTCAGCTAATCTGGGCTGGAAAAGTCTTGAGAATATTCTCATGGTGTGAAGGCTGGAGGTGACAGACATAAAGCAATTGTCTATGGAACTGCCTTGAACTTTTCCACAAAGAAACCTCACATTCCACAACATTTCCACAAAGAAACCTCACATTCCACAACTTTTCCACAAAGAAACCTCACATTCCACATTCTACCATAAATGGTAGCCTAGGCTACCATTTAAATAAATGAGGCAAATTAGAAGAATCTGTATGCATGCTGCCTATAATCATTTTACTTTGGTTAAACATCAGAAAATTTAGAAATCACAGAGTATTTCTTTTACTCGAGTTTATTAAGCTGTGTGTAAGTAGCACTGGGACTTCCAGCCAAAACAAAGAAGTGACCAGCTGTGTAAGAACACAAGAGCTGAGAACCAGAGTGAAGTCTGGAATCTAGGCAGACCCTCTTCACAAACATTAGGACTCCTATTAATCTCTTCTCATATTCATAAGCACAGAGGTAACTGCCAACATTATCAGTGTGTGTTTATTTTGCTCAGCAACTATGAGAGATAGAATGTACTGCTGTATTTTATAACATGGAACAGAAATTGCAACATGACTCTAGATAAGTCATATATTCATGGGACAGCTCATTCAGTTCGTAACACATTTGAGGTGGAGTTCCTCAAGTTCCTCAATGTGGAGTTTCCACATTTGAGGAAAGCAAGATCCTCATTAGAAGTTATTTTCCTGGAATGCTTCACCCAGCATCTGAGCAGACTTCACAAGGAATATCAGCTCTGCTCTCAGTAAAGACCAGCAACAAATTTACAAGCTAGGAAGAGTTTCACTTCATGTAAGAGCCCTCCATCTGCCAACATGCCTACTTATAAGCAAGCACCTCAGATTGCCAAGTGATGAGTTTACTCATGAGTAGATCTGATAACAGTTGAGCCACACTTCCTTCTCATGGCAAACTACCTGGATGGAAAGGGCGCCATTCAAGCAGAGTCCCAGCTATCAGCAGACCCCTTATTAGCAAGCATCCCAATTCATAAAGTAAAATAAGTGCTTACTTGAAAGTAATGCTTGTATTGCTCTTTACTGTCAACCATAAAGAGCAGCATAAAATCACCCCTACAGATTTTGACAGCCAACTGACTATATAGGACTGGAGTTGTGTAGGCTTGGGGAAAAACCATAAAATTTGGAAAAGGAAGGGTTTTTCCCACAAGGACTTCAGTTTTTCCAGTGGAAAAATCTGGAAATTTGGGGGAGTATTGAAAAATCCTCCTAGGAAACAGTTCCTTGCTTTGACTGAGGAAAAACTAGGTCTTATAAAGCATTTCACGCATTCTAAATTTACAGCAAGTCTTTCTCAAGTTTTCCAGTGGGGAAAAAAATCAGAAAACTTTAGGGACCACTTTTAAAAAAACTCTTATACTGTGGACATAAGCAACAAGGACTTGTTTTTTGTTTAAATAGAAACAATTCTACCAACTATCAATATACTAAAATGTGCTTAATGATAATTAGAATTCAATGTTTTCAGTGCTTTAAAGTTTAGCTTAACATCTAAACATGTTGGCAGTCCTACCTATTGTGATTTGTGATTCTATATGACTTTCTGTCCAAACAACACACTTTCTTTTGTTACCGCCAGAATTTGTTTTCTGTCTTCAACTTTTATTTTTTCCTACATTACTAATGACAAAGATACATGTGCTATGGTATTAAATATACTTTTAAATTCCTTAAATATGCCAACAGTACTATTTTATATACTGAGGACAATGATGCATTTATGTTGTTAAATCAGTCAAAGATGTTTACATTTGATATAAAATTAATAATAATAATAATAACATTCGATTTATATACCGCCCTTCAGGACAACTTAATGCCCACTCAGAGCGGTTTACAAAGTGTTATTATTACCCCACAACAATCACCCTGTGAGGTGGGTGGGGCTAAGAGAGCTCAAGAGAACTGTGACTCGCCCAAGGTCACCCAGCTGGCTTTGTGGAGGAGTGGGGAATCAAACCCGGCTCTCCAGATTAGAGTCCCGTGCTCTTAACCACTACACCAAACTGGCTCTGTGTTGCATGTATTTCCATTTTTCCCAAAATTTTCATGATTGTTCCAAAACAGGTGGAGGGGGACAAAACTTTTCCCCTCGAGCTTCAGCATCTCTATGCATGACATAGAGACAATAACTTCATCATTTTCACTTCAACTCCAAAAGAGCAAGCAACCTCAATGTAAAATGCAACTGGCAAGGGGTTTCCTCCCACATGACTGATGGCTGCACCAAAGAATACCTGGCTACTGGCTCTGGGATGGTTCCTGGACTGACTGGCACCTGAACTCCCTTCTCCCATTCCTGTCTCCAGGGATCTGCCAGCACATAGTACTCATCAGCGTTCAGCTGGTAAGAGTCAGGCAGCTTCATGGCAGTGATCAGGTCTGTTCTGAACACCTACAAAGAAAAGAACAGAGTGGAAAAGGGGTGAGAGACTGACATTTGATATTTACATTCTGTGATTCACAGCTCCAGGATAACCATGGAGCACAGTGCATAGCAAGGTCACTGTATCAGCACTAAAACTAACACGGTCTATTAAGAGGCCAGACAGTTCACATCAGCATGGTGAAAGAGGAGGAGGGAGAAAATCACTCAGTTTTCAAGGTTCATATCTGCCTTCCTGCAGCTCACATCACACAATCCAATCCCTTCTCATCATGTCATCAATTTGCACCAATTTCAAACAAGATTTCTCCCAACATGACCCTGAAGCATCAAGTTACTCTTCAATATGAAAAGGTTGGATCCTTTTCTTTAGCAAGTCTGTGGCTTCTGCACATCTAATAATTTACAAGGGAGAAGAAACATATCATGAACTATCAAAGCCACTGCTTCCTTTATTAAAATCCTCCTTTGAAGATGTGTTCCATGTTTCATAAAATCAGAATCCACAAATGATTAACATCCCTACAGCTCAGTGGCAGAGCACTTGCTTTTCATGCTTAAGATCCCAAGGTGGGATCCAGACTGACACTTCAACAGCCACAAGGATTTCCAATCAGAGAGCATGATTTTCCCCATCTTCTCCCTCCTACAGCAGCATGAAAAGCCCCAGGAAATCTTGTTACTGGGATCTCCTGTCCTCCAACAAGATTTTGGGAGGCATTTTAGGGTGCCATGGAAGGGAGGAGGCAGGAAAACTGTACTCTGTGAGTGGAAAACTTTAGGTCTGCAAATACATCTAGTCTGGAGCCAAGCTACAGTTTGATCTCCAACATTTCTAGGAACTGAGAGGGGCTGTGAGTCAAGGCATCCCAGTTTGATGGACCAACTATCAGAAACAGCATGTGGCAACTCCCTGAATCTCCACAAAACAAAACCCACAGCTCAGTTATTATGGGAATTCTAATCTGGTGATCAAATTGTGTGATAGATAATTTTTAATTTCTCCATGCATACCCAAAAAGGCGCAGGAAGTAAGTAAGGGCTGCAAGTAGCACACAGAACTAATCCATCCAGAAAGCACATATCCACATACTTGACAGCAGCATTCAGCTGAATTGCAAACAATCACATTGCCTTCTTTTGGCCCAGTCCATCAAATCCTGCTCTTCCTAAGATTCAGGTGCAACAAACCCGGAATGTGCACAAGAGTGGCATCTTTTGTGTGTCCCCTTCCTAAAAGGAAAGTCTGATACCTAAGGGGATGGTTTTTATTTTATTGAAACCATTTTACGTGATGGATGTATTATTTTAATGCAGCCTCATGTGATCAGAGTTATACTTACTACATCAAAGTAAAGTCTGATTTTCAGCACTCCTTCTTCAGGAGGGAGAGAGCAGCTCTAAATGAAAGACTTCCAGTATGAATCACCTCATAGTGACTTGTGAGAAAGTGGCAAGAGAAGTGAGCCTACTGACACATCATCAACTGCATTCTGATTCAGTACTATGTGGCACAGCTGGTGGCAGAGACATGTGTACTGTCTTAAGTACACATAACGTGGAAGGGTATACAGCCACAGTAATTCTGCACCCCATCATGGAATTAGCACAATCAACCCTGCAGAACCTAAAACAAAGTGAGGTAGGCTCACAGTAGAAGGAGGTAGACAATGCACATCTGAGGAACATCCACATACATCAATTTCAGCACTTCACCACAGTGATGCTGTATAGCCAGCTGGCCACCTGGGGATATGGGGCATATTCTTTATTTTAAACCAAAACATCAGCCAGGAACGATGGATGCCAAAACTTCTTGCTGCAGCTCTGTATTGCTTACCACTAAAGCACCATCTGCCATCAAGACTTACAACTGTTTTGCAGCCACAGTTCAACTTTGCTTTGAATGGGAAGAATTTCTGAAACTAGTAAAACATCTTGGGAGTTGCAGGAAGTTACAAGCCGCAAACAAACAGGGATGGGGTTAAGGTTACTCCGTCAGACATCATGAATTAAGAGTCATATATATCTTTGTAGAAAGCCTATTAGACTGCACTTGCATGTGCTTGATTTGGTCTGATATGTCACTGCACATCAGCAAAATAGAAACTACAAAGTGGCAGACATTAAAGGGGTACAACCATGCATGCCTAAATATCTTCCTCTGCTACAAATACAGTCCAACCAACAAAACACTACAAAGCAACTATAATAATGCATGCTTAACACCACTAATCTTCAAGGCTCTCCATTAACACCACCTGCCTAATTCCACATGCAGGATATTTACTGAGCGTTTAAAAAGATACGGTGGGGGTAAAGGCCAGAACGATTTTGCCACAAAATCTGCCCATGCAGAGCTAGCAAAGAAAACAAGACAGACAGTAGCTCTGAAACAGTTCCATTTAAAGACCACTGTCTTTGCACTGTCAAGCAAAGCACACAACCAGTTCCATTCCATACACACTTAAACTGGAAAAAAATAACCAAGGGAGCAAAGTATATTTGTATGGGTGAATTTCCTTGAACCATTTATTGTGGATTAATCCCAGTGCACCCGTGCCAGAATAAATGCTTTTAGAATTATGGTGTATGGTTTTATAAACACTACTGCTAATGTAAATGTGATTTAAGTATCTTCTTCTATATACCCCATCCATTTTGCTCCACTATACGTCATCAGCCTTTCTACTTTAGTTCTAGCCCTGACATACCTGTGCACATGACATACGACCTATCTGTGTACAGGCCAATGCAGACGGAGGGATTAGGAATGAATGCACCGGCCCTGCCCCCTCCTGCACTTGCTAACATACTACATGGACACAAAGTCTGCATACAAGCTGTTGGCATGTTTGGCTCCATTCCTATAATGAGGTTGTTGCTTGGCCCCAAGCATAAGGATGATATCAATATGTGTACAGCTTGTACATGTGAAGACAGTGTGCTCATATTCAGGTGAACACATGACGGAGGGAGTGAGGCCAGTATGTTTGTCCCTTTGTCCATCCACATGTTATCCCTGTACACAGATATGTCCTGGGTAGATGGCATCTATAAGATTCATAGATTTCTCCAGACTTGGGATTTGCAATTAGTACCGACTCGCTAAATATAAATTTTAAAACTCTGTTCACTTCATTGTGTATGTAACTAATCTCAAAAAAGATATAAATAATATTTCTGGCAGATGCATTCTAGGAGGTGGACAGATTGTGACTGTGATCCATCAGCCTTTTCATGTACCACAGGGAGAAAGACTCACTGGCTCCAAATACCACCAATCAAACTCAAGTGCTGGGCAGAGGGAGAACAGAGTCACTCGCTTAGCAGTGATTGGCAGATCTTCACTGTACTTCCTTTCATAAAATAGACACACATCACACACGGCTTGGAAGAGATGAAGAAAAAGGTCACACCTGCCTTAATAACTACTCTCGTCTCCCTAGAGAAGGTGCATCACACTTGTGACTCATAATTCCAGAGAGATTTCAAAAGTCTTAACATCCTTTCTTTACAGATTAAAAGTGGTTGTACAACTATCCAAGATGAACTAGAAAACAATTCTCAGGAAAAGGAAATAAAAAGCGATTTAACAAAGTATTGGGGAAGGAGGCAAGTATAAATGTATTGCTGTACACCAACAGCTACTGAATACATTTATTCATGTGCAAGCACAAGATTTCAGGCCTTTTATTGATTTCAAACTGTCTGGGGAAACACAGAGTGTGAACATTTTTGAGCCTGAACATTTGTGGTGAGTTGCTTTGGCTACAAGACAATGGAGGATTTAATGGAACATCAAGGATATAATTTCCAAGAATCACTGCCTTGTACTGCCATCCCTGCTGCTCTGCAGATGCAACCAGCATGCCTGGAGCCAACACTGCAGAATTACTGATGTCTGAAGGACTGATAGGCGGCACACGGACAGTCACATTTAGGGAGCTATGCAAGAGACATTTCACAGTCAACATATTGGAATCAGAAGGGCAGCATTCAGCATAAATTAAAGTTAATACAAAAATGGGCATTGTGTGGTGGGGAGGCGAGAAAAGACCTCTGAGAGTAGGGACTAAACCAACCTCACTCATTGATATATAGCAGGCATGGAAGTTCAATCAGCAGTAACTCTCCCATTTATTTCAATGGAAAAAGCATACCTGTGTATGCATTCCTTCACACATGTATATCTGCTTCAACCACAGAACAAATGAAACGGCTTAGACATTCAAGAGTGCACACCGATTTCTTCACTTGGGCAAAAGAATGTATTCATCACAAAGTAATAACTGTGGTCAAGTAGGGGGAAAGAGTTCTGAATGGATCAAGACCCAAAACACGTTATTTATCTGCGTCTAGTTATGAGGAACCGGACATAGTCCAAGAAGTTCAGCCTTCTTAAATTCCTTTTCTTCTAGTTTCATATCTGCCCTGAGGGACATCTGCCAATTTGTAAGGCATGTGCCATATTGCACTTGGTGATCCACCTTGAAAAGTTCAAACTGATTTGTGTTTCCTCCTTTGATCTTAATTGCTCAAACCAATGCACATGAAGCACAGAAAGAGACCAACATTTCTGGTTTGACCACTTTGCTGAACAAGGACTATTATTCATTTGTGCCACATAAATAGCTAGGGAACTACAGAAAACATGCCTAAAAATACATTTTCATTGTTTACCATAAATCAAAGACAAATTCCCCAATACACTTTTTAAAAAGAAAATAAACGATAACGACTAAAAAAAAACTAGGTTGGGTTGGTGCCAAACTAACCCAGTATTCATGGCTAAATAACTAACTTGATGCTGGCAGGGACTGTGGCAGCAGCTGAGCTCCCTGAACTCCTGGCCAGAAGAAAGGTTGCTGGTTGCCAGCTGAGACGGAGCAGAAAAGGAAAGAAAAAAAGTATTAGGAAAAGGAGGCACATATGTGTTTTAGCAAGATGCAAGCGCATTTCAAAGTAAATACCTCTGAAGGTTTCCGATCTTCATGCCTGGAGCATGAACTCCTCCGATGTCTAGAATGCTGGGACCAGGTTGATAAGCCTAGAAGAGAGAAAGAAACACATACATGAGAACTGTACATGTATCTGCTGAAGAGGGCTTTGGTCATCCCATTTTAACAAGTAATCTAAATTGACTTCAATGGGGTGACACCACTAAAGAAAGCAAGAGCTTTTGTTCCACACTTCAACCAATCTTTGGCACCACAGAAGGAAACCACTGGCTCAGTTTTACATTCCTGTGATCACCTGCATGCAATTTTTTTTCATCACTATATACAGTCAAGACAGTGGCTCCCATGTTGCTCCCTGAACTGCTGAAATTGTTCTGGGAGGATTTCCCCTAGAAGAGGAGATACTGAAAAGCAAGCGACTTTACTTTGCAAATACAGTTGATTCTTCAAAAGACACTGCATCATATTAAAGAACGTGAGAAAGCTCACTGAATTGCATTCAAGAATGTCAGAAATCTAAATTTTTGTTTTACGAACTTTCAATATGTTCCCTTTCATCATAGCAAGATATTACTGGATGTTATTATGCCTTGAAATATCTTATAAGGAAATCATTTTTTAAAAAAAATTATGTTTTCTGATTGTACATCAGACGCAGTTTCATATATTGTAGTACAGTGCCCAGTTTCTCAATTATTATCTTACTGGTATTATCTTACTGGATGCAGCAAAAAAAATATCGTGGGCCAAACAAGAAAAAATGTTAAAGAGTATACCAAGCTGGAAAAATAGTTTATACTGTGACAGAACTATTAATAGCAATAATACAAAGGAGGGCTGTATAAAGTACTTTGAGACATTACATGGGCACTGTTTTAATGTTCTGGAACCAGAACTAAAGAAAATCTATACCTTATTTGTAACCCGTCAGTATCTCAGAAGCTAATTGGATGAAGTGCTTCCTCTTGGTGAAGGAAGTTGATTCAGGACTTGATACAAAAACTAACGGGTCCAATAGCTGGGATCTGAATGGCGCTGAAGGGCAGATTTTCAGTAAGTCTCCAAAAAGCTCTGATCAGACAGGATTTAGGTTGAGAGAAAAATTCAAAAAGATGGGTGTGTGTGTGTCAAGCATGCACACAAATTAAAGGGTTTTTTTCCTAGCAAAATTCCAGAGTTCTACACTTGTAAAATTTATACATCTTTACATTTACAAGTATAATACACTTCATTTTTAAAGGCACATGAGCCATTTTGAATCCTATTAATACATACGTATGTATTATACAGACACACATACACATATCCAATCTTCACAGACCAGTTTCTCAGAAAAGTAACGGACCATACATCTCACCTACACTATATTATGGTTATCACAATCGATCTTTAAAGATGTATTAAAAGCCTACCAAAAAAGTCAATGGATGACTTCAGATTACACTACCAAAATCAGTGTTCTAGTGCCTAGGAAACCCAATGAACAAACTTCATATTCACTAATGTCTACTAAATTATGTCATTTGAACCAGTTTATACAAGATCAACCACATAAACAACATGCAACCCAGACAATCACAGATACAACCAGCACCAACCTGGACATTCACAGATACAATCAGCACCAACATCCATGAACTGAAAAAAGTGCCTTGGTTGCTGGTTGTTTTCATGATCCCCTGGTTCATTCAACATGGTCTAGCAGGCATGTACACCAAGACAGTCAGAAAGCCAAATATTTTGGATACCATACATGAAACCAACGGCACTCTGTATGCCATCAGACACAAGAACAAACAACAGGGCATGACTATCTCCTAGCATATGTGCTTTCCACTACTAAATACTGGAATGCTGTGCAAGAAGTATCTCTAGGAAATGTTTGTTGTTTTTTTTTAGCTTAGATGCAGAGCCAAAAAGCCAGGGAAAGACAAAGAGCTCTTCATCAAGCGAGCTAAAAATATTAAGCGCTCCAACTGGCCCACTCAACTTGCAGCATAGTGGTTAAGCTATGAATCAGCACTCTGCAGGTTTCAAACTCACTACTACCATAAGCTGAATAGGTAGCCTTCGGTAAATCACTCCTCTCAGCCCCAGCTCCCCAGATATATTGATGGGGTAATAATAACAGTGACTTTGTTCATAACTCTGTGTTGGGCACTAATCTGTCTAGAAGAACGGTATATAAGTGCACTATATTTTTTAAAATACTACTTACTTACAGGTCAAAATGATGGTACAAAGAACTGAGTGGAGCTTTACTTGCAGACATCTCTTTCCCACTTCCTCCCTCTTGCTGTATAAATATCTGCCCCAGTAAGATGCTCCTGTAGGATATGGGATCTTTAGAAAGGGCATGGGATACTGTGCAAGGTTCTACAGTGTGAAGGGGAAACTGATAGAAATTGCTCCCTTTTCAATAAAGTGGAGATTGGATCCAACTTCATTTTGCTATTTGATATTCTTGCAAGATTTCACTATCCACTACCAAGTAATGCTCAAGTATTTCATCATGATGTTCATTTACTATGTTCTTTAAAAAAAACAGGTTATTAGAACAATCACGTTTTAAACTGAACTGACAATGTAAATAATGCAACACAAATGTGCTTTTAAAAAGTTTAATCCATTCTTCACGACTTTGTCAAAAACTTAATTTTAATTAGTTTAGAGCTTCTTGACATGGAGTTGATGAGCACAGTAAAAAAACTATGATATTTTGTACTCGCATTAGGCTAACTAAAGATCAACACGTTATCAATTATGCCTTTCATATTGAATCTTCACAATCCACGTCTATTGAACAGTTCAAATCATTGCTGTCCTTCAACTCATATAATAATGTATCTACGTTCTTAGGCACAATTGAATCTAAATTAAGTATTTAACCCATTATTTCAAAGGGAAAGTTAAATATGTACTTAAATCGCCCCCCAATGAAATCAGCTGGCATTTAAATGTGCTGAACTTTAGCTGGATTCTACCATGTAAGGGTTGAAGGCAAATAATACTTTACGAGGAGGGAAACAATAAAACCCAAGTATTCAATTAATATAGAAATTTTATCTTGTGCCAGGTGATCGATACCATCTCAAAAAAGAAAGATTCACAGTACTTTAAAAAGGTCTTCAAACCTTGATTGCAACGGATTTCTAAGATGGACCATAATGGTTCCAGCTAATGCAGATCATGTACCAAATCAGGTGTCAGTGTGACCAAGGAACACGTAGCCTGAATTGAATCCCAAGCCCCATAAAACAAACTGATGAGTTCACGTGACTACTGTTGATATAACACTAAGATCTGTATATTGACTTCTGCTGCCACTGCAATCAGTTTGAAGTACAGCTGCAGATGTTCTTTCTTAGACTAATCCGGCACATAATGTTGGACAGCAAGAATCATTTTGATGGATTTTCTGGGGCAATGGGCTAACTATATGCTTCCCCCTCCCTCAGTGAGTATGCTGGATGGACTGCAAGCTAAGTTACCAGAGTTGACACTGAAGATTCACGGGTTCCTGATAATGTTCAGAAGAGTTCATCTAAGTTACTTTTCCATGGAAATTTGACTATCAACAATCTTTCAAACATCAAAAATTAACTTAAGTATTTTTCCACAGTTTGCATGGTTCAAGTACTAGAAGAAAATATGTTAAATTTAACTTTGATTCTGTTATTTTAAGGAAGTCCTACACACGAGCACTAATACACACACCATTTTACTTTAATTTACTATCACATATCTGACGTCTACAATCTACCGAACATTCCCTATCCGGGTCAATAAAAGCTGCTGAAATATTTGGTTACTAGCTAGCAGGGCTCATTTCGAGGGGGAACGCACAGGAACGTAGTTCCAGCAGTTCCCCAAAGAGGTCACATGGCAGGTGGCCCCACCCACCTGACTCTCAGCCATTTTGGGCCCATTTCAGCCTGGATTGGGGCCTCTGATGGGTGGTGGATCACTCTCCCACTCATCAGCGGCCCGATCCTGACCATTTGGGGCCCCTTTTCAGCCATTTTCAGCTCCTTTTTGCCATTTTGGGCCCAATTTCGGCCCTGAATGGCCAGGATTGGGTCCAAAACAGCCAGAATAAGTGATGTCAGTGGGTGTGGCATATGCAAATCACTTATACGAATGACACACTTCCGGTGATGGCAAGAGGTGTGGCATATGTGAATGAGTTATGCTAATGAGTTATGCTAATGAGTTCCTCCAGCTCTTGTTCTACAAAATGACCCCTGCTAGCTAGCTACATTTTTGTAACAGAAATACCAACAAATAACAATGCAATCCCATGCTGAATTATTCCATTCTAAACCCCACGGTCTTGGTCAGACTGCAGTAACTTTGCAGAGGGTTGCTTGGTATAAAAGTCTCAAATTCTTAAGAGAACATAATTTCGGGTTTTGTTTATAATGGCTGAAGGCAACAAACTTCACTAATAACAAGGTCTTGTTTAGTAGTGTCTGCTAAAAACAAAGTGAGGTACCTTTATAAATAAACCCATACAAGTTATTAGTCTTCCCAAAAAAACACTTAGATATTCAAAGCAAATAAATTTGCCTGTGTTGAGTGCATTCTAAAACAATGAAGATCTGTGGCCTCTCTGACTGGTCACCTGGAGATCCATTCTTATCTGTTGTAGACAACTAGGCAAAGAGCGATCTACAAACCTGACAGCCAGCTGGTTCAGTGGCTTGTGGGTAAAAGCTGTCCACTCCCACACCCCAGGAGCCACCAGTACTCAGGCCACGACTCCAGGCTGATCCTGGGGGATGTGCCTGTGGGGGCAATGGAAGGCCTTAATGGGCTGTGAGAAAGCAGCATGAGAAGAGATGGGCTGTGCTTCAAAGCGGCACCTTTGCCGCTTCAAGACCAGTAGCACCTAGAAGCCTAACAAAATTTCAGGGATAAGTTTTCAAGAGTCAAAGTTCCCTTCGTCAGAGGTCTTTAAGGTGCTACTGGACTCGTATCTTGCTGTTCTGCTACAGACCAGCATGGCTGCCCAGCTGATACTACCTGGCTATAAAGGAAGGAGACAACCAGGGGGTGAAGCTGTAGGGCAAGAAAGAGGAAACAGGTGGGAGTGAAAGTGGAAGAAGAGGAAAAGGATGGGAAGGAGAAAAGAAAAAAGAGAGAAGGAACCCAACTGGCAGTGAAATGCAGAAGCAGGGGAGCAAATACAGCAGAAGCGCAGCACTAAGTAAAGTTGCAGGCAGCTGTACTTGTTTGTATCAAAAAACTTCTCTGACTTGTGGTAAGTTTGCGACACCCTGGAAGGTGCCTCCAACATGCGCCCCGGAGAATGATCACACTGATATGAGAGCTTTTCTACACAACCAGTCAAAGCACACTTGCTGCAGTAATATTTTTAGCCAGAGATCTGCAATACTGCCAAACGTCTCTTCACGACGCTTGAAAATATGAGACTGTCAAACTAAATGAATCAGGCTTTCCATTTCCTTTGAAAAGACACCTCCCGGAGAATCAGTCTTCCAGAGTTCAATTCCAGTCTGGGAAATTTCAGTTTAACAAGTAAGAAGCCACCCCGGGAATCTCATGGAAAGCCCACTGTAAGAGTAGTTGTGGAACCCTGGGCCTGGCACAGTGATCCATGAGTAGAGAAATACAGAACTGAGAAGTGTCAACTGATGCAGAATGTGGCAACTCGTTTCCTATCTGTAAACAGTATGAACAAAGTATAACAGTTCTGAGCCAAATCTTCCTCTTCCAGGTCTAATTCAAGAGGCTTGTTCTTACATATGCTCATGTTCACATATCTGAGAAAACACCTTTCCTTGTATTAATCTGTATGTCGGTTAAGGACCTTTTGGATTTGCCTTCTGGCCATTCCCTTCCTTGGAATGGACTGCCCATCCTCTTAGCAGTTTGGGGATTTTTCTCTAGTAGTCCCCGCTCTATGGAGTGGATAGGCTGCTTGAGAACACATGGGTCCCTTCTTAGTCTTTGCAAATCCTTTTAAGGTGGTTTTATTTCAGCAGGCATTGATTTATTCATTTTCTCCCACTCTTCCCCCAAGGAACCTGAGCAGTTTCTTGTGCCTCATTTTATCATCACAACAACCCCATGAGGTAGGTTAAGCTGAGAAACATTGAGTAACCCAAGGACATTAAGAGACCGCTACGGCAGAAAGGTGATGAGTGAACCCAGGGCATTTGGTGGCTAAAGAGGCACTAAACTCTGGTTTCCTGTATTTTTTTTAACCGAAAGTTCATTGTTGTTAGGTTTCACCTGTACTATTATTGATTTTTATTTTGTAAGTCACCCTGAATTTCTTTTAAGAAAAGATATACATTTTTAAAATAAATATACTCATGATGACAGTAGGTGTGCAAGCTGCTGGGTCCAAAGATTACAATGTAACTTTTACTTCCCTTTTTAAAAAAAGTATTTATTTTGTCCCATATATAAACAGAACAGTCCTTTGTGGCTTGAGTCAACTACCTTACAAGTCAATGGAAAACTATCCACTATTTTTAGTGGCAAAAAGTTCCAGTCTTCCTCTCAAGTAACCATTCTATTCCTTAAAAGACAGCTTTCCTAAAACCTATTTTAAACAATTCATGAAGATCAAGACAGATACAGCCTACAACAGTGATTTCATATCTTATGTCCTACCAATTGCTCTATCAAACAACCTGGGTCCCAACACGATACAATCAACACCCCCATTTTTTAAATGAAGGCCATTTATATGTTTACAGGCATTCTTTTATTGTATTTATCATTTACTGTGAGCTTTTAAGGACATGAAAAACGGTGGTAATATTGCTGGGTGCAAATTTTAACACTATGGTGTTGATGGATAATCCCTGACAGGTATGGTCAGCAGGAAGCCGACACATCAAAGACACATGGTGGTGAGCAGCAGGAAAGACAGTTAAGGAAAAACACTGACTGTCTGAAGTTACAAATAGCATGCCAAAAGGTCACAGGTGGGTAATTTCAGCTGGGAGGGTTGGCAGAAGATGGCACATCACATTTGTAGTTGGACATGGAAGACTCAGGGAGTGCAAACTCCTAATAATTGTTATGAACACCATACGTACCACCTAGACTACTTCTATGTCCCACCAGTGGTACACATACTATTAGTCTAGAATAGCATTTTTAGTTACAGAGCACTGCACCAAGAAAAATTTTTGTAGGACCTCACCTATACGCTTTCAGCCTATTATCTAAGCCATATTGCCTATGAAGCATATCATCTGTCCAAATGACGTCACAAAATTCAACAACAGTACTATTTAAATATATATTAAGGAGACCAAAACAGGAGAGAGGTTTTTGGGTTGGTTTTTTAAAAAAAATGTTCAGACAGAAAATATGTATCATGTAGCTAATTAGTCATGGCTGCCCTGCATGCTGATTTTTTAATTAAAAAAATCCACACTAGGGGATTACTCGGGGATAGGGTGTTTTGCTAATCCAGCAAAATCCTATTTTTTTGTTAATGGGGAGGGGAGAAAACCTAAAAATTGTAAAAGCAAAAGTAACAACAACAGCAACAACAACAAATACTCTGGGGAATGGACAAGGCAATCCCAGTCATCATCAAGGCATCCTGCCTCATTTAGTATCATCTTAGGAATTTCCTGGATGTATTAGGTCATCACAGATGAAAGATGGTTCACTAGGAAGTCGGATATGGCAGAAGGGATCAGAAAGAGGCTGGGAGGGCCTACAAAGGAGAACAGGAGAGCCCGAAGGAGAAAGAGTGAGCTGGCAGGGAAAGGAACAAAGTGGAAGATTTCAGAAGGATGAGAGGGAGGGAAGAAAGAAATTGGCACCAAAAGGAAGTGGAGTCCAGTGGCTAGCAATGTGTTGAGGGGGGGAGCCAAAGCAGAGACAGCATTCTGAGAGAGACGGAGGGGGTTGCCCTCCGCTGCAAGTCCTTTCAGGTGCTCCACTTGTATGGATGGATGGATTTGGGAAGTTAGACATTAATTAACATGACACATATTTTCACATCTATTTAACAGTCATTCAAGAATAAACAAGGTGATTTATAATAAAAGACCTAAACCTTCAATCAAATACAAAAAAAAAGCCTAAACAGAGCTAATTAAAACAATAACAACTGCTGGCATTTATATTTTGACTTACAACGCTACAAAACAATTTGCTCCACTGATTTTAGGAGTTTTCACAAGGAAAGAAAGCTTACAAACATCATTAATTATCACTAACAACCTGCTACTTGTACCATTTACACAGAGGAAAAAATTACTCAGTCTCATTAATGTACCTATCGAGATGCCAATAATAATATATTTTTAAAATTCAGCACGCATTGAACATCATCACTCTGTATATTATCTCTTGCAAATATTTCCTTATATACTTATTTTCCTGGAGAATAAGGACAGAGAGCTTCAACATTTTTTTAAATGAAGAAGTCCCCATGAGCTGCCAGAGCACATCCAGTGTCTCAGGGAGCACGCCCCACAACCAATATGCTACGCTACATGGCAGAAGATTAGCTACACAGTGCATAAGGCAGAACACTGTTGTAAAACCAGCTGCAGAGCATCCAGCTGTGTCCCATGAGAGCTGCAGGCTGCTATCATTTTCTTGACACTTCAAAGCCTGAGCACTCTTGGAGACTGCACACACTTTTCCTCTACTGTAAATACAATGCTACTAACATTGCTAAATCAGACAGCACAACAGAGTTTCCAACATAGATGCTCGCCTAGCTGCTACTGCTTAGTGCTCGCATTTCCATCTGCTGAGACTCTTTTCTGGGCACTCTTGGAGCGAGAGTGGGCACAGTTGCCAGCAGCACAAACAGTTGGAAAACCATGCAGCTGAAGCAGAAAGTGGAAGTGGTTAGAACAGTCTGAGCTGCCAACCCCTCGTCATAAAACCTTCTGAAACCTTATTTCAGAATCACTTCTAAGCCTGAACGAGCTCACAGAGTCGCAAGCTACCCATCAGTCCCACACAAGGCAAAGCATAATTATTTTTTATTATTATTATTAATGTCATTTATAGTCCGCCTTTCTCACTGAGACTCAAGGCGGATTACACAGTATGAGATTAGTACAATCAGTATCAAGTACATTTCAATAGTTATCAAGGACATTTCCATAAAAAATGCCATAGGGTAAATAGATACAAGTTTAAAAGACATAGTATTAGCAAGAATCCAATACAGAGTAGAAAAAATACTGAAACAGAACATAATCAATTCTAGGACTAGATCCAGAGGAGTTAGCCATGTTAGCCTGTAGTAGCAAAATAGAAAAGAGTCCAGTAGCACCTTTAAGACTAACCAACTTTACTGTAGCATAAGCTTTCGAGAATCACAGTTCTCTTTGTCAGATTGCATCTGACGAAGAGAACTATGATTCTCGAAAGCTTTTGCTACAGTAAAGTTGGTTAGTCTTAAAGGTGCTACTGGACTCTTTTCTATTGAATTCTAGGACCAACATTAGACAATATGGAGCACACGTGTTACACAGGAGTACATATTTAAAGCAACAGATAGTATGTAAAGCAATACAGTGATGAAGTCTACGGTCCCTAACACATTAGCGAAGCATCTGAGACCCCATTCCTACAATACAGCCCTACCATTTCAATAAAAAGTCTTTTTGAATAATTCAGTTTTGCATCATTTGCAGAAAGCCAGAAGAGTGGGGGCTCTCTGGACCTCCTCAGGCAGGTCATTCCACAGGGTAGGGGCCACCACTGAGAAAGCCCATGTGTGGCTGCTGCAGCCTGGCACCTGCAGGAGACCCTGTTCAGATGAGCAAGCTGCCGTGGCGGAACATAGGAAGGGAGGCGTTCCCATAGGTATGCCAGACCAAAGCCATGAAGAGCTTTGTATGTAATAACCAATACCTTGAACTGAGCATGGTAACTGATAGGTAGCCAGTGGAATGACTGTAGGATGGGCGTGATGTTCATGCTCCTACTCGCTCCTGATAACAGTCGAGTTGCCGCATTTTGCACTAATTGGAGCCTCGTAGTTAACTTAGATGGGAGACCAATGTATAGTGCATTACAATAGTCAAGCCTTGATGTTACCATAACATGGATCCAGGTGGCCAGGCCGGCCATGTTGAGATGAGAAGCCATCTTCCAGGCTAGAGTGAGATTGTAGAAAGCATTTTTTGCCACTGCCTTAACTTGTTTTTCTAGTAATTGCGCTGGATCCAGCATAACTCCTAGGCTCTTAACTGAGTCTGCAAGGGTCAGACGAAATCCATTGAAAGTGGGGAGCACAATATCCTTCAAGATCTCTGCCTTCCCAACAAGCATCACTCCAGTCTTCTCTGGGTTCAATTTCAATTTGCTGTTTTTCAGCCATTTCACCATGGCTGTCAGGCAGCCATCTAAGATTTCTACTGCATCCTGTGTGGACCTGGATAGCGAGATACAGAGTTGGGTGTCACCTGCATATTGATGACATCCAACACCATAGCAATGTGCTATGCAACAATGTGCTGCAGTCACTTTGCTGAAAACTTCCTGAAAAATAAATAGTTCAAAACCAAAAAACAGACTGTATTCACCTTACTGTGCCTAAGATTACTGTAGGTACTCAACTTACTATAATTTGCAGCTCTATCATATACATTTGCCCATGAAGTGCTTGACATCTAGAAAAACCAGGATGCAGGTACATGTCCAAGCTCCTTGCACTACTATTGCTGGCAGCTCTGCAGGACAGTTCACCTCTTCTAAAGCTGTATATAATACCATTGTTATTATCCTTGCAACAAAAAAGAGAACTCAGCCAAGTATTTGAAATTATCACTTATAATAACATTCAATTTATATACCACCCTTCAGGACAAAGTAACACCCACTCAGAGAGGATTATAAAGTGTGCTGTTATCTCCACAACAATCACCCTGTGAGGTGGGTGGGCTATGACAGCTCTGAGAGAGCTGTGACTGACCCAAGGTCACTCAGGGGCTTCAAGCAGAGGAGCGGGGAGTCAAACCTGGTTCTCCAGATTAGAGTCCTGCCATTTTTAACCACTACACCAAACTAGCTCTCACACTAAGCTTGCCCAGAAAAAAGATGTACTAGTATGACTGGCAACATATATCTATCTTCTAGACATTTATGGCATATTGACACCCTGAAAGGAGACGAGCCCAATCTTTTCCCATTTACAAAAGCCTTCCAAACTGGCCTTTTGTAGAAGATTCTTACTTAACCACAGACCACTAGCCATGTGGTTTTATACAAACCTAAGGAAATTCAACATCATAAAGCTTCCTATTTCGAGTTGCTGCTCCAGAGGAGGAGATGTTTCTGTACAGTATACTGCCTACTCTAGTTATCTGATAAATATGGTCCTGGTTTTCTCAGTCTGCATAAATACTCATGTAGACCAAAACTGTATGGCAGCAGCTTGTGGCAAGAATACCAGGCAAAGCTTCACTACTCTGTAACTAGCCTTTGTTCCCACATGCTCCTTCTAGACAAAGTGTTATTTGCCTGGTTTAAAATTTAATTGTGACTCTTGGCAATTCTATACAGCAGTAACTCTAGTTTGCAGATTTGGTCTGCAGATTTTAAAATGGAAATTCGGGCTTATCCCTTCCCCTGCCCTCTGTCATATTCTGAAACAAGTGGTGGTTTCCCAGTTAGGAACTTTAATGCACTGTTTTTGAATGGTATTAATTCATTACACAGTGCTAGTTTTAAGTCAATGGAATGTTGCGGTCAATGTGGCTTGTCTATCCGATTAAAAGACACAAGAAATTCAAAAAGCAATTTGAGAGCCATGTAAAGTCCTTCAAGGAGGAGGAAAGGGGACTAACAAAAATGTGGAAGATGCTCCAAGGTACAAGATCCCAAAGATCTTTCCAACCATTGGAAAGAACAGGGTTGCCAATGCCACTCATTGGGATTGAAATTCTGTCTACTCCAACTATATGGTATATGCTCTGGGCCAATGTGGTTAGTAGTTGAGAGCCAGTTTGGCTCTCAACTACTAACTGAAAGCCAGTTTGGTGTAGTGGTTTAGAGCGTGGGACTCTAATCTGGAGAGCCGGGTTTGATTCCCCTCTCCTCCACTTGAAGCCAGCTGGGTGACCTTCGGCTAGTGGCTCTCTGGAGCTCTCTCAGCCCCACCCACCTCACAGGGTGTTTTGTTGTGGGGATAATAATGTCATACTTTTTAACTGCTTTGAGTGGGAATTAAGTTGTCCTGAAGGGCGATATATAAATCGAAGGTTGTTGTTGTTATAGTTAGGGTGTTGAATTGGGACTGGGGAGAATGGGGTTCAAGTCCTCACTCAGCCATGACCCTGGGCCCATCTTTCAACCTAACCTCCTTCATGGAATTATTGTAAGGATAAGAGAACAACCACATAAGCTGCCTTGAACTGTCTGGAAAATAATAGTATGAGATAGACAGGTCATTAGTCTTCAGCTGGTTAATTACAATCCACAACTGGGTTGTGCCTATACCTATGGTGTGTTGCAGCGCCAAGGGTGAGATATATATGGAAAGAATAACGAACAACATTCATGATGCATACCAAAGTTAGACAGGTCTCAGGCTAAAAAGACTCAAAATTATGGCTTTAACTCATTTACTAGCATATTACATCACAAGAGGAAACCGACCATTCAAGAACTTCCAGAGGTTCTTCAGTGATGGTTTGTCCAGCCAAAATTTGTAGTTGCCACCTGCCTCATCCTACAGACAGTGCAATCCTAAGCAAATCTACACCTTGCTAAATTCATTGAAATCAATGGGCTTAGAACAAAGTGACTCAAGTTTCGGGTAGCACTACGGGAGTCCCCAACATACGCTGAAGACTTGGGGAAAGGTAGAATCTTTTCTAATTTACATGGGGGGAATGACAACGGTAAGAAGACATACCTGCTGTTTCTTACCATCTGCAAAATCTAGGGGAAATATGAGGGAAATCACTTCCCTGGCCCTGTCTCTTCTTCAGTTCTTTGAGGAAATACAGCCGTTTCTGTTTGTATAGTGGGCAGAGCAATGCTTTGAGCATGTAAACATTAAAACATGTTGCAGGAAAATGCACATCATCAAGTTAATGTTTCCAAACTCCTCGATGGTGGGGCATTCTGCCAAACTCTCCTGGAAACAGCTCACTCACTAACTACCACACTTGGAGGCCTTCCTTAATTAACTCTACAAGAGTACCTACCTGTTTTTTCTTGTCAAAGTGCTGGAGGGTGCAATATATTACTCTGTCTTTAAAGATTGCACTACCACTATCTTTAACAAAATAAAAGCTTTTCCCCCCTCTAATCATTACCACAGTAGCCTGTCTAGGATTCCTACTCCCTTTGTGTTATGTTTCTAAAAACTTTATGACCTCCAGGTTGTATATATGCACACGTTTATGAATATCTAGATGCTGTAACTGTTTTTGGCCTCACAAAACTGTACTATTCTATCCACCTCTCCTCTCCTCAGCAAGGAGCTGTTCCACCACAATCATTAAGAAGGCACGTAAGTTTCCTGGGGCTTGCTCAGCGACCCTGCTAGAAAGCCCAGGGGGCTTGCATCCGGGGCTTTCAAACAGGAGCTTTTAACAAGGGACCTGACCGTGGAAGTTCAGAGAGGGAGTTCAAGGAGGAGCAGGAAACTACGTCTGAAATCAGTTTCTCAAAAGAGGGGGGCCTACAAGTTCCACATCACCAAGGAGGGCAATGTACCACATTATCCTTCTTGCTATGGTACTCTGCATAAATTCAGGTGAGCCCCCTATTTAAACCCTAGAACAGCTTTATTTTTTATTATATAAAGAACACTTAAGGATACAGAAAAGAAGAAAAAGGGAACAAAAATTAAAAATTAAAAATAAACTTCAATTATACAAGGACTAACAAAATACTATAAACATATGACTCTTATAAAATAACTTTCAAGCTTACTGCCTAATATAATCAAAATTGCTATACTCAAAAATCTTTAAAGATCTTCCTTTTCTTCAGCATAATAAACCTTACCCAAACACTATAACTAATTATCTATTAAGCAATTTAACTAACTATAAGACATATAAGAATGTATATAGCATTAATAAAAACATATGTAAAATATATAAATGCATTTATAACATTGATTATATTTGATCTTATTTGAATAATATCTAAAATATATAAAAGTATTTATTTCATTAATAAGAACATATATAAGGATACATAAAGGCCTTTATAATATTGTAATAGCATATAATTATAATACTGATTATATTAATTACATACATCAATTGAATGAACATATATAACTGTATCTTTGCTCTGAGCTGTTATTTAAACTGTAACAGAGCTTAGGAAAAACAGCTTTTCCATGACAGCATAACCAGCAAAAATAGTCTATATCGCTTATTTTTCCATCTTTATCCATAATAAGGATAATAACTCTAGAATAGCTTTAAACAACCAATCCAGTTATAAAGACAGGATACCAGCAAAAGAGAGGGGGCTAGCCAGTGTTTTGCCACATGAGTGCCACATGTGTGATTATCTGCCCACTGGGCAGACATTGTGGGTGGGTGCTCTATGCCTCGATTTCTTGGCCCTTGAGGCGAGGGTTGCCAACCTGGAGAAACTGGGGGAGAGAGAGGTTTGCAGGGGAGTCTTTCAGGGACCTAACTGAAGAGTCTCACTCCTGAACTGACAGCTCCTCTGCTCTCGTGGAAATGGAGGGTCTTGAGGATGGAGGGTGTCAGGTTGAGGAGGAGGGACAAGTTTCCTTGGATGTGACCCCCTCCACACATGCCAGTGCTAAAAGCCTCCAAGCCAAGATGGGAAAGCTGGAGTGCTTGGAACCAAATGACGAAGATACAGTGGGTGTCTCAAAACATGGCAGAATGAGAGAAATCAATGGGATACGGTCTTCCCTGGGTATAAGTTTAACAGACAGGACAGGAAAGGACATATTAAAGAGGGCATGGAGTCAAATAAGCTAGAAAACATTAGGGGAATGAACTCTCCAACAGAATGCTTATGGATACTAGATCATAAGGGTCACTAAAAAGGGGGGGGGGTATTTTTGCCTGCCTGATCAAGCCCTTGAAACCGATCTTGAGATGGAGAAGGAAATAAGGGAGACGACTAAGCAGCTAATGTTGTGCTATCAGATGACAACTATCCTCACATACTGACTGTTACTATCGTAACTAAAAATAAAGATCTAACAATTCAATGGAGACTATAACACTCTCAAACTGGACTACTAGCAAGATTTCTAGGTTGCCAATCTAAAAGCCAAAGGAATCTGCCTAGCTATGACACAATTTCAAAATAAACATGCATTTGACTTGGCAGCTACAAAAGCAAAGCATTTTTAATTCATACTCTTGGTGTGGTGGAGAGCGCCCACAAGTCAGAGTTGACTTATGGCGATCCTTGGCAGGGTTTTCATGGCATAAGACTAACACAGGTGGTTTGCCATTGCATGCCTCGGCAACTCTGGTCTTCATGGGAGGTCTCCCATGTCCCATCCAATTACTAACCATGGCCAACCCTGCTTAGTTTCTGAGATATGCCTAGATCAGGCTCACCTGGGCTATCCAGGTCATGGCAATTCATACTCTTAAACCCTACAAATTGAGATAATCTCTTATACTCTTTAACAGGGGCCACCAATCTTGTTGACCCTGTGGACACTTTTGCAATGTCTAAAAACCGTAACAGATGCTATCACAGGATGACTACCCCTCCTGGGGGGGGGGGGAGTTGCAGGCAAAGGAAGACTAAGCATGGAAGGGAACTTGAAGTCACGGTATGGCCTCATTTGGAATAGAGTGAGCAGTTCTGGTCACTGTATCTCAAAAAGGATGTTGCAGAACTAAAACAAGTACAAAGGAGGGCAACCAAGGTAATTAGGAGGGTTGAGTTCTTTTCCTGTGAGAAAAGGCTGGAGAGTCTGGGACTTTTCAAGCTAGAAAGAAGATAGTTAAGAGGAGAGACGATAAGAGGTTTATAAAATTACGCATGGGGTGGAGAAAGTGAATAGAGGTTATTTTCCCTCCCAGTAATACTAGAACTCAGGAGCACCCAATGAAACTGTTCAGAAATAGGGTCAAAACAGACAAAAGGAAATAATTATTTCCTCAATTAGTATTTAAATGGTAGAATTCACTGCTGGGGAGGTAGTGATGGACAGAAGCACAGATAGCCTTAAAAGGAGGTTAGACAGATTCATGGAGGAGAAGTCCATCAGTGGCTACAAGCCATGGTGACTGAAGGGGGCCTCCTTATCCCAAAGTAGCAAGCCTCTGAATACCAGTGCTAGAAGACAGCACCAGGGAAGGGCCTCTGCCCCTCTGCACTGCTTGGCCTCCAGGGCAACTGGCTGGGCACTGTATGAAACAGGATGCTGTACTAGATGGACCACTGGTCTGACACTGCAAGCTCTTATGTTTTTAAATGGGATAACGAAGGAATGCAGAAGGATTCAGAAAGTGGGGCAAGAAAAGGTCAGCAAAAAACACATCGGCAGGCATCCTGGCACCTCTGGGCACCACGCTGGGGATTGCTGCTCTTTAATACTGTCTCGGTAGAAAACTGCTCAGTACATTACACTTTATTCTTCACATCGGGCCGCATATTGACTTTGCAAGTCTGCATCTGGCACAGAATGTCTCTATATCTTTATAAGAGCAACACCTTCTTTAAGCAAGTGTTCCTTCATATTAAGCTAAATGCAATTGTTTAGATTGTCCGTATAGCCATAGTGAATACATGGTGGAATTCCACTATACATACACACAGCGTGGAATGATTTATTCTGTTATTTTATTCTCCTAGATTTCAATAAACTTGGCTGCAGTTTCTCCTTATATTCAACATGACTTCATAAAATACTTTTAGAGTGGGATTTATGAAATTACTTTGCATATTAATATACAAGTGAAGTTAAAATTATGCATGACCAGAGTTTAGTTTGATGCTACAATTACTGACCACAAAAAAAAGCATGATTGAAAAGCCCCCAACCTCAGAATGAAGAGTTTAAAAGCTAGGAGCTCACTCCCATTAAAGTCAAAGGAGGTTTGTCAATTAGTTCAGTAAGAGCATTATTGTGTTGTAAAGCTGCAGGACCACAGAGTTCAATGTGGCTTAAGAGCAAGAAGCATGCTCCACAAGTCAAGAAGAAAAGGGCATGGAAAGTAGATCCTTCTTCAGTACTACAGTAACAATTCTGTTCAATTATTGTCCCTAGACTGCCTTCTTCATGGATCTCTCCCACTTATTCCACCTCCTTGGTTACCATTTCTCTTTTACATCTCTTGCTTTACTCTTCAGAGACTTCCTCCACCTCCATCCAATAACATGTTGCCATGAAGTTTTTACAAGTGTAGTTAATAGAGAATCCAAAACTATACAGGAAACTTCAGGTCATTCTCTTCTAAACTCTCTCTCTCTGATTCCCGACAAGCTACTTGATAGACTCGTCAGTTTTTGACAGGGGCAATAACAGTATCCAAAAACTTAAGACAGTTGTTCTACATCAAGGTCTACCTTTCAAGCCCAAAGGGGATTTGGTTTTCAGAGCTTGAGTTCCCTCTTCCTCTTTTCCTTAAACTTTCAAAAGAGAAGTATGCCAAATTCCAGTTGTCAGGAAAATGTTAAACCTGTACAATGAGTGTATGAAGCCCATAATGAACAAAACATTCTTGAGCAAGGTGACTAGTTGTGGCTGGGCAACTTCAGGGACTCCTGCATGAAACTGATTGTTTGGATCTGTTCCAATCTAGTTTCAGGCCTGGTCATGGAACCGAAACATCATTGGTCGCCCTGGTGGTGGCCTGCACTGAGAGAGGGACAGGGAAAGTGTGACTTTGTTAATTCTCCTGGACCTCTCAGTAGCCTTCTGGACCACTTTTCAGTGTTGGGACTGGGAGGAATGGTTCCAAGGAGGTTTTGGTCCTGTGGTTTCAAACTGTGGTACTAGGGACTGCTGTGCTGTCTCTGGAGTCCCTCAGGTTCTATTTTCTCCCCCATGCTTATCAACATCTACGTAACCCTTCTGGAAGTGATTGTCCAGAGATCTGGGCTGAGTTGCCACCAATATGTAGATGACCCTCAGCTCTATCCTGCGCTTCCAACATATCCCCAGCAGGCTATGGACATTGTGAACAGGTTCCTGGAGGCAGTTTTGGAATGGATGAGGGCTAGCCATCTGAAAATTAATTCCAACAAACAGAAAGTACTACTGGGTGGGGAGGGAGAGGTTTGACCCAAGAAATGGGTTATCTCCTGCACTGGATGGGGCTGCACTCTCCCTAAAGTAACAGGTTCATAGCCCTACAAACATCTAAGGAGTGCAGCTTTCTTTCTGCTTCTGATGTAGATGCAGGGGGAAATACTGGTAGTATTATTTCTTGTGATGTACGAAATTTAGTAACTACCTTGGGTAGGAATTCTACGCTTGGTATGAGCACTATCTCATTGAATACCTTCATAAAAGGTGAGTTTGTATAAAGAGCCACTAGCTCACTTACTCTTCTTGCAGATGTAATGGCCACTAAAAAGGCTACTTTCATAGTTAGGAATTGCAAGTGGCATGTAGCCAATGGCTCAAAGGGTGAATGCATCAATTTAGCAAGGACTAAGTGTAGATACCATTGTGGTACAATGGTAGCCACTGTGGGAAACATGATTTGTAATCCTTTGAAAAACAGTTCGGCTGTGTAATGAGAAAATACAGTTCTCTTGTTTAAAGGGGCATGAAATGATGATATTGCTGCCAAATAAACTTTGATAGACGAATTTGACAGATCCTTTTGTTTCAGATGTAACAAAAACTATAATATGTGTGCCAGGGGACACTAATAGGGCTCGATCTCACTATTTCTAGACCAATCAGTAGATTTTTTCCAATTAAAGGAATAGGATTTTCTGGTGGTACGTTTTCTGGCATTTAGCATGATCTCAGCTACCCCTTCTGTGAACTTCCCTACTGGAGAACCAACCATGCCATCAGTCTGAGGGCCAAACTACAAGTGACGCCTAACACTAGTTGAACACTTGTCAGCTTCCCTCAAGTTTTGATGGAAAATGTAGGCATCCTGGTCTTGCAGCTTGGCTCTCCGACTGCTGTCCAATGGACTTTTCAACTGTCTCTTGTCCAGCATTCCGCCAAGCTGCCTACATTTCCCAACAAAACTTGAGGGAAGCTGATAAGTGTCCAACTAGTGTCAGGTGTCACTTGTAGTTTGGCCCTGAGTCTCTCTATATTGTAGTGATGGACTCCTCTGTAATTCAGGAGACCTGGCACCAGAGGGAAGTGTTGGAAAGTGTTCTTTTTTTTTTTTTTTTTTGAAAAAATTTTTATTGGGTTAGAATCCATTGTTTTTACATTTACATTCAATTTTCCCACATTTTTCATTTCTAACCCCCTCCCTTTCCCCCCCTTTTGTTGACTTCCAACAGCTTTCCGACCCTTTGTCCCCTTTCCCTTACTTCTATTAGATTCCTCTATCTAAAACAAGTATATATTCTCCATTAATCTAAGCAGTACACCCTTAACTATTTTTAACATTGTATACCCAAACTGTAAATCTTTGTTTCCATCTTAGATAAACAATTTATCCCATTTTTCAATTTCAATATTTCTATATCATGAACCATATAAATCATACATTCATTTAAATCAAACAATTTGACTTATTCCCTATATATTGCTCATTCTATCTTTTTGTAGTAATTCTGTATAACTCTCATCACATAGTCAATCAATTTGACTCATCTGTATCTTCCGACATTCAGTTTGGTACATTTTACAAATCTTACCAAAGAAAGAAAATATTGTTGGTTAATCAATCCTTATATTTAATCCTTATAGTTAATTATTTTCTATCTATATTCTGTTTATTAACCTATATATATCTATATATATGTCAATCTATTAGTCTAACTGCTTATTAATTCACATTTATCTCTTCCCCCCCCGGTAAAGTCTCCCCCCTCTACTTCAGTACTTCAGTAGTTCTCAAACTGCCACAGTTTTCCTCCCACCTCCCATTTCTTCTCCAGATATTGTTTCAGCTGGGGAAAGTGTTCTTTGACAGTTGGTCCAATCAGTGAAACCACGGTTGACGTGGCCAATAAGGGGATATTACTATCACGTTGGTCCATCCATTTGTATCTTGCTGATCACCCTCGCTATGAGAGGGATAGAGGGAAAGGCATAGAAGAGACTCCCTGCCCAACTTATTTGGAACATGTCTCCTATGGATGCTAAGTCCAGACCCCCTCTGGATCAAAAGGTGGGGGCTTTCTGATTTTCCATCATGGTAAAGAGATCCACCTCTGGAAAACCCCACTGATGGAAAATGTGCCTTATATATTGTCCCTTCAAAGACCATTTGTGGTTGGACAAACCTAGCCTGCTCAACCTGTCTGCAATCACATTGTTTTCTCCCGGGATGTGCACGGCTTGGAGGGTAATACCCTGTTCGTTGGTGAGTATCTGGATGTTCTTCCTGTCACAATATCTGCGAATGAGGTAAGGGCATAACGTATAGCTCTTAACTCCAATACATTAATATGTAGTTTCTTTTCTCCACTTAGCCACAACCAATGTGCGAATCTATCTCCACAGTATGCCCCCCCCCACCTGACGTCAATGTGTCTGTTGTGACTGATATGTCGACTCCTGGTGAGCCGAAACTCATGCTTGCTAATAGGTGGGTGTCTAGGGTCCACCACGTAAGTGACCTAATTACTGCTCTTGATATAGTAAACCTCTTTGTTTGAGAATGTATTGTGGGGCAACAGACTGATAAGAACCACAGTTGAAGTTTCCTCATGTGAAGTCTAGCTAACAGGACTACAGACACAGTGGCTGCCATGAAACCCAACAGTGCCTGTATGACGCTGGCTGAAACATTTGTTTGGAAAATAACTTGACCATGTTTTTAATTTTCTTTGCTCTCTCCAAGGGGAGGAAAGCCTTGTTCAAAGATGCATCAAAAATGGTGCCTATAAACTGCACCCTCCTGGTAGGATTCAGGTCAGATTTTTTTGAAATTTATTATAAATCCAAGATTCTGGCATGTTTCTGCTATGACTCCCATCTGCTGTTGTAATTCCTCTTTGGAGTGTGCTGATACCAGCCAGTCATATAAAGCATCCCTGTGTCCTCAAGTATGCTACTACTGGGGCCACATATTTTGTGAAGACCTTGGGAGCTAGCTCAAAGGGAAGCACCTGGTACTGATAGTTCTTGCCATTAAGGGTAAATCTCAGGAACTTTCTGGACGAGGGATGGATAGAAATATGAAAGTTTACATCCTTTAGGTCCATGACTGCAAACCAGGAGTTAGGTGGAAGCAGTTGAAGGACCATATTAAGAGTAAGCACTCTAAACTTGCATGCCCCAACTGATTTATTTAGGTTTCTCAAGTCCAGTATGGGTCTGAGCCCCCCGTCTTTCTTTTGGACCAAGAAAAATCTAGAATAAAATCCCTATTGGGATTCATGCTCAGGAACCTGTTGGACAGGCTCCCTTCCACAGCAATGCTGCTAACTTTTGAACTAGCTCAGGGGATGATGTCCAAGTGAGGTTATGAGGGAGACTCAGAGTCGGTAAATGTTCAAATTCAATTTTATAACCAACTTCAATGATATTAAGAATCCATACAGCAGAGGTAATCAGCTACCATTCTGAAAGGAAGGCAGACAGTCTGTCTCCAAATACCATGGGGTGTTCCGTCAGAATTGTTCACTTTGTTGGGTCATGTCCTTGTTATCTGAAGGATTGCGACTCTGTCTTTGTTTCTGGGCATACCTCTGCCTCTGGTAATTGCCTTGTTGAGTGGGATACTGATGGTTTGATGGATACTCATGGGATTCTGATGGTTTGATGGATACTTGTAGGGCTGGCATCTGTAGAAGTGACTCCTGTACGGTTGTTGTTGCTTGTTTTGTTGTCTATATGGCTGGTGTTGACCCGTTTGTTGTCTTGGGGGTAAGACTCCATAAGACCTGGCTGTCTGTCTAACCTTCTTTTGGGACAGGTATTCATCCATCTTAAGGGAGAAAAGGGTCTGGCCTTCAAACAGTAGATCTTCTACCTTTTTGCACATCTCAACAGGCAGCACAGTCAAGCGTGACCATGCATGCCCACTGAGAACAAGGGCAGATGCCAGAGCCCTAGTGGAGAAGTCTGCCACATTCCATCCCATATTTATCTCCTGCTTCAATAACTTTATAGCCTCCTCCTGAATGACCTTGGCCAGTGCCCTCTGGTCCTCAGGTAGCCTATCATAGAATGATGCCATTCTATTCCACAGGCATATTTGATAGGCCCCCACAATCACAATGGAGTTGAAGGTTTTCACATTCAGAGCCACCGAGGTATAAATTTTTCTCCCTAGCCCATCCAGTTTTTTGGTCTCTTTGTCAGCAAGGGTCGAGTGGGGCCCTTGTCTGTGTTTTAATTGCATCTCCTCTGTGACAAGGGATGACGGCAGAGGATGGGTAAACAGAGACATCCATCTTCCTTCATCTTATATAGCCCTTCATCCTTCTTTGATGTTGGTGACAATGAGGCCAGTTTCTCACAAAGTGATGTAATCATCTCCACAAAGCCCTCAATGATAGGGAAGATGATGCTTGTTGAAGTCTAGGAGTATAAATGTTGGACTGAAACTTCTGGTCAGTGGCAGAAACATCAAAGTCCAGTGATTTTGCCATTCTGAGCATCTGCTCCTTGTACAGGCAAAAACTGTCTGTGGGAGAGATTGACCTGATTATAGTCAGTGCTTCGTCAGGTGATGGGTCCAACTGTGCACTCAGACTCCCCTCCTTTTGGTAGGGCTCCTGGTCCAATTCTGGCAGCTGGAAGGCCACAGAAGATTTGGGCAGGTAATATAGATTCCTATGTCTTCTTGACTGACTGGCTTTCTCAAAGACCCATGAGGCTGACTCCATTCTGTATGGTTCTCCCAAATCAATGCCATAAGCAGATGGGTTGTCATGCTAGAACCAAGGTGCACATTTATGGGAGCAGCAAGGGTGAAAGTGGCCCTGTTCTCATTCCCAGTTAAGTCGGTCTGGTAAGACCCTGAGTAGTTGACTCTCTTCTTCTGATAAGTATCCTGATTGTGATCTTGAGTTCACAGACAAGGTTCTTGGGGTCTCAATGATCTGGCCCTCAGGAGACTCCATTTCGGTGCCTATGGAGTGTTTGGTCTTTTTTACTTTCTTGTGGGTATGTCATGATTTCAACTGTGCCTTTTTCTTAGGTGGTTCACTTGGTTCCTTTGCCTGTGTTTCCCTCTCACTAGGTGGTTCTGGGCAAGAGCCCATAGCATCAGCCAGCATTAGACTCACATCAGGTGGTCCCCTTGACTGTGAGTGGTGTCAAGTTGGTTTTGTCCACATAGGTTTCGATCTGCTAGGTGAGGGGAGGATTGGTTAAGAATTCCGGCTCTGAGGACATTCCGACAGGCTTTGTGTCTCTGGAGTTGGGTGTCGAATCCAAAGAGGCAAGATTGGATTTTAGGGGCTCACAGGTCTTGATGTTGAGGCCAGCATCAGAGTAGGGTGACGTTTTCGGATCCAAAGCAGTATGGTTGGATCCAAGGGAGTGCACATCCCCAAAGTCAAGGGTTCCAAAGTGGTCAGATCCAAGTGTGCACTCAACTCTGACAGAGCAGATTTTGCCATCTTAGCAGCAGGGCTATTAGATGCCGAAAGAGCCCACTCCCATAATGGGGCTTTTAGTCTGGTACCCCTCTCAACCCATGACTTTGAGGTGAACTTCTTGCTTGACTTGCAAGCCAGGATGTTGTAGCCCTCCCCTAGGCAAAGGAGGCAAAGATCGTGCCCATCCGTACAGGTCATCTTAGTAGAGCTTTTTGTGCACCTCTTAAATAGAGCCTTATCTGCCATTTTGCAGGGATCTGCTAGTAAATCCATCTCTGAAGAAGAAAAAGATCTCGATCGAAGAGAAAATAAGCTGCGACACAAGCTGAATAGAACCTCTCTGTCCAGCGGCAAAAGAGGAACTGAGGGTAGGGGAGCCATCTCCACAAAGGGTGAGTGTTTTTTCGGCAGGAATCCTTAGTAGAATTTAAAGCTGTAAAAACCTCGCCATTCAGCAGGCCTGCGCATATGCGGTCCCATCTGAGACTGCACAAGAAGACCAACAATGAACATCTAGATTAGATTACGTGAAGCTGCCCTTGAAGAACATCCAGAAGCTTCAGTTAATACAGAATGCTGCAACCAGAATGCTGACTGGAGTATATTTTAAGGACCATAACACTCCAGTCTTGCTCCATTTACATGTGGCTCCCGGTTTGCTTCCAGGCCCCAATCAAGATGTTTGTATTGATCTTTAATGGTTTATATGGCTTCAAGTTAGAAAATCTTAAGGACCACCTTCTCACACATGAACCCCAGTCATCTTAAGAGGCCCTACCTTGGGTGTCCCACCATCTGAGGCTAGAAAGGAGGAAACCCAAAAAAGGACTTTCCAGGACAAAACTCCTTTTCCAGGGAGATTTGTCTCTTACCCTTTATTGCTGTCTTCTGACAGCTGGTTAGACTTTTTAAATTTTGTTTGGCACACATCCAATAATTTATTGGCCCTCCTCCCTGGTTGTGGTATTATGTGTGATTTATTGTGTGTGTGTGTATGTACACACATACTTTATTTTAAATGGTGTTATGATGTTGAAATCTTTTAATGTTTGCTGCCTTGAGGACTTCATTTGAGTGAAAAGGAGGCACAGAAATGTTTTAAATAAATAAATAAAAATAAAACTCAGAAGTAAATCCCACTTTATTCAATGGGGTTTAATCCCAGGAAAGTGGTTTTAAGATCGCAGCCTTAGAAGTCAAGAGAACTCACTTCAGGAATCTTTGTATTACTCTCCTGATACTTGTTGGGGTAGGAGAAGGGAAGAACTAAAGAAACTCCTTTGGCCTGAGTGAGAAACAGATATACCAAGAACTCAGCTGCAGGATTCTTCTGTCACTGCAACAGCATTTATTATGGGGGCAGGAACTGACAGCAACCAAGGCAGGGGGGGGGGGCTGCACCTTCTGAGGTACTTCATATTTATAAGCATGAGGGGGTTAGCTATGGATCCCAAGCATCAGAAGAGAACAACCTGCCCCCTATGCAAAAGCTTTGTGACTTGGTTCTACTTGTGAGAGGAGCAGTGCTTCTTATGACAACTGCAGTTGTACTTTCTATCATCCAAACTGAAAAAAGGAGCTGTCTCTCAAATACTCACCATGGCTCCAGGAAATCCCCAATACTATCCCTATAAATACCCCGAACTAGGCTGAGAGTCAGAAAGGAAAGGAAAGAGTGCCTTGTTTCTGCACTGGTCTCCTCCAAGCAAGTTCTCTGTCTATTTTTTTTTAATCTGAGCTCAACCTACTACGTTTTTAGAGACAAGAAAGGGTTTTGTGAATAAGCCCCTATCTTGGCATGATGCCAAAACTTTTAATCTCCCTCCTGTCACTTCAGAAGGAGCAACTTTCCATTTGCCCGGACTGTCATCTTGCTCTTGAGCAAACAGATGAGCTGAAGAGAGAGATGCAGAATGGCACAGGGTGAGGGCAGTCCCCCAGTTGCTTCACCGAAGGCCCAGCTCATCACTCAGCCTCATCTATCGTCCCATCATATTCCTGCTAAAAATGACCTGAGAGACAGCACTACAACTTGACTGGATCACTTAGTGAAACACTCAAGACATCCTAAAGATTCAAGATGTCAAGCTTTCAAGTGTTTGAAGGTTTGGATAAGGAGTAATAAACTGAAGCTCAAGTTAGGACAAGCCTGAGATGATGATCAATAACAATGGCAGCTATGAAGTCAGCATGTTCTGGAGGGGACTGCATTCCATACTAACAAGCCACTAGATCTGCCTCTATAGGAGGAAGCTCAGTTCTCCTCTGTGGCACATAATGCTTTACCAGAGCTTGGGTTAGAGCACCAACTATGGCCTTTCGCTGAGAGGTGAAAGTTGGTCACAATTATCCACTTTCTGATCACATGCAGTTAGATTATGTGGTGCTGTCTGGAAACTTCAAATAGTGCCAAATACAGCGAGGCAGCAGAGAGCACATTCTGCCAGTTTTAAAATAAGTTCACTAGCTGCCAGTTTATTTTCAGGCATAATTCAAAGCGCTAGTTCTTATCTTTAAAGCTCTAAGCGACCTGGGATCACAGTTCTCATAGAAAGTCCTTCTCTCTTACCAGTTAAGATTGGCCTCTGAGGCTGCCATTTCTGGTAGGTGGAGTGGTGCCTCAGGTATGAAATGTTCCACTGACACCTAATCATTTAAGCTTTACGCATTTAGTGAAACCATTTTTATTTGCGCAGGCATTTGGAAGATTAGGCAGTATCTTGCGCTTTGTTCTTTTAGTCCCCTTGTTTTTGTCCTCTCCATTCAACCAACTTTATTGCTGGAATTACCCTAATGACTGCTTAACTTGATTACGGCTAAACTACTTTAATAACTTTTTGTGACTTGTTTTAATTAATTTTACAACTTGCTGAACCGTTGTAAGCCACTGCAGGAATTCTTTGTGCGATGCAGATAACAAACAGCTTAAATAAAAATAAAGCAAAATTCATACAATCATTTCAATACCTGCAGAGCACTAAAGAAACTTCAGACTCTCATCAAGTCAACTGGATTGTCTGCCATATGAATATGTTTTTAATACTGATGCCATGACAAGTTTCCTAAAAGACATTCTTGCTAGTTTCACATTGTTTTTTGAAATCTGAATACGAATCTGAAAAATTAACACAGTTTGTTCTGGTTCTGGATCAGATGGAGGATCAGATCACTGCGGTTGCCAGGTCTTCTTTTTACTATCTTCGACAAGCCAGGCAACTTGCTCCCTATCTATCATCCCGGGACTTGATTACAGTGGTCCAAGCAATGGTCACCTCTAGGCTGGACTACTGTAACGCACTCTACGCTGGGCTTCCCGTGAACCTGATCCAGCGGTTACAACTGGTACAGAATGCAGTGGCGCGGGTCATTGTCGGAGCACCGGTATGGGGGCATATTACACCGGTGTTGCACCAGCTGCATTGGCTGCTGGTGGAGTACCGAATCAGGTTCAAGGTTTTGGTATTAACCTATAAAGCTCTATGCGGACTGGGACGGACGTATCTGCGGGACCGTCTCTCCCCATATAAGCCCCAGAGGACCCTTCGTTTGTGTGATAAACGGCTATTAAAGGTCCCTGGCTCTAGGGAGGCCTGCCTGGCATAGACCAGGGCCAGGGCCTTTTTGGTCCTGGCCCCAGCCTGATGGAACGCTCTGTCTTATGAGACCAGGGCCCGGCAAGACTTGTTAACATTTCGCTGGGACTGTAAGACGGAGTTGTTCTGCCAGGCATATGGTTGATGTCGGGCGGTGCCCTCCCCCCCAGGTGGGGTCTTTCTTTTTTTAAATATAGGTCCTCCCATGTAATGTTGTTGTCCATCTTACTATATTTTGTTCTGGGAAGAACTGCTGTATGGAACGTCTAAATCAAATTATGTGCTGCCTTATTCCTTGCTTTATAGATGTAATTTTAATGATAATATGTAGTAATTCTATTATTTTTAATGATAGCTGAATATGTTTTAAATTGTATTGTTATCTGCCCTGAGCCCGCTGATGTGGGGAGGGCGGATTATAAATTTAATAAATTAAATTAAATTCTACCACTAACCAATGGTCTTAGGCAAGAAAATAAAACAAGTCTCTGAGCACGGATTTATATACCTAATTTCCCCTAGTGATAAGCTCACCTTGGGCATACCTTATTATAACTAATATTGCCCACACATGCTTGAAGACATCTCTCGAGAACAATAAAATAATACAAGTTTTAAATAGCCAGACCATCAGGTAGTAGCTACAACTAACAATTCACAATAGCAAACCTGTCTTATGTACTCTCACTGGAATACTGACACACAACATTCATTTAAAGAGAGATGAAAAAAATTATGCTTACAAACATTGTATGATGATTCTTTTTTGTATAAACCACCAAAAGGTGTTTTACTTAAAAATAAACAGACTGCTACACACATGTATTGTCGAAGGCTTTCACGGCCGGAGAACGATGGTTGTTGTGGGTTTTCCGGGCTGTACTGCCGTGGTCTTGGCATTGTAGTTCCTGACGTTTCTGAGAGATCTGACGTTTCAGTGTCTGAGAGATCTCTGTCTTTTGGTGCTACACCTCTGAAGATGCCAGCCACAGCTGCTGGCGAAACGTCAGGAACTACAATGCCAAGACCACGGCAATACAGCCCGGAAAACCCACAACAACCATGCTACACACGTTTACAATTTAAACTTTTTGTTTTGCAAACTAGACAACCCAAATGGCCAAGAGTTATGACAATTTTGGAGAATGTTAATGGCAGTATTTCAAATTCTATCTTAGCTTTGGACATCAAAGTTAGAACATTAAAAATGATTCCTTAATTTTAAATAAAGATATAGAAAGGGAATTTTTCGACCAAAATATATCCATCTGTCTCGTCACTTGAAGCAAAAGTAACAGCTACTCCAACAACCTCCGTGTCACAATCTCATCAACAATAATCACATGAGCCACCCAGGAAACTCCTACAACTCATCATTTAAGCACTGCCTTAAATCATACAAACATTATTATATGTTAAATGAAGGGATTTACTGTAGACATAAAGAGTTTGTGCATAAACATCTGAAAGTATTATGAACCCTATCTGTAGCGTGCTAGAATAACTTCACAAGCAGATCCAGATCAAACTTTGATCCTCTGATTACATGCTGAAGACCTGACACATTTCTAACTAGTGCTGTGTAAATTTTCTTGAACTCCTTGCAATACCACAGAGCTTTAGTTGAGAGAGAGAGAGAGAGAGAGAGAGATTACTGCATGCTGTGTAATCAGTAGTAAAGCCTTGGGATGCTTTACCGCTGTTCACCTACCAAAATCTGTTTGATTCCTAAAAAGCTTTTTGATATTAACGCTCTGCCCGCTGATATGCAAAACACCTGTGTTATTTAAAGCATCAAATTAAAAACTGTTTTTAACAAACTCATAACCCCGGTGAGATCCAAGCACAACAAAAGGAGCACTTACTGCCATTGTCGTCAGAATCCTCACTGCTGCTGGGAAGTCGACCTCGTTTCATGATCTTCCCGGGAAACAGCAGGCAGCCTGTGAAGCAATACAAGAGAAGTTAACCCACAATAATAACACACAGCCATCAAGTGGCATTCCAGGATGTAAAGGTAACAAATGCAAGCAAGTATTAAGCGGAGTATGAAAAACAAACAGTAAATAGCCTGGAGATGCTTACGTTGGAGCACACTGTATCTGAAGAAGTGAGCTGTGACTCACGAAAGCTCATACTCTACTGTTAGTCTTATAGGTGCAACTGAGCTCTTGTTCTTTTCCACCACACTGTACAGGGCGGCTGATAAAGAGTTCTCAAGCCATGCTCATCCCAAGGTTCTTGTCTGTGGGATTTTGTGCCTTTGATAGTAGCAATTTTAGAGCTACTTCAAGAAAGTGAATGTTTTGCCTCCATCCTATCTGACAAGACTGTACTACATAATAAACATTTACATTGTGCAACTTGTTCCTGAAGAGGTGTTTACAGCTTTGGGAGGCATCAGAACAACAAGAGTGGTGATACGGTCTACCCATCCATCCACAGCCAGAAGCAGAAATGCAAAGATTGCCACAGAACATTTATTTATTTTACACAATTTATATCCTGCTTTTCTGGCCTCACCAGGGCCACTAAGTTAGCTAACAAATTAAACCGTACGTAATAAAATCATATTTTAAAACCATTAAAACCAACCAAAACAACAACATTAAAGTAATTAAATATAGAAAATGGCAACTATAACATTTAAAACACTAGGATAGCAAGGAGGAATCACTGAGAGAAGAGCACACGAAACGAAGAAGTCTTCAACCACTGGTGGCTACGATAAAAGAAGGGGGTAGAAAAATCTCTCTAGGGAAAGAGTTCCAAAGTTTCAGTGCCACAACTGAGAAGGCCCTCTCCCAGACTGGGACCCACCTAATCTCAGAAGGCAGCAGCACCAGAAGCTGAGCCTCCAAAGATGACTAGAAGTCAGGTAGGTGCATAAGGAAATAAGCAGTCCTTCAGGTATATCGGTCCCAAACCATACACGGCTTTAAAAGTCAAAATCAGTATCCAAAACTGTGCCTGTAAACAAACTGAGACTGGAGGGATATGGTCCCTACTCCAGCCAATATCCTGGCTGCAGCATTCTCCACCAACTGAAGTTTCTGAATACTTCTCAAGGGCAGCCCCATAGAGCATATTACGGTAAACTGATCGAGGCGTAACCAGGGCATGCACCACAGTGGCCAAACCTTTTCTGCCCAGGAAAGGCCACAGCTGGCTAACCAAACAAAGCTGGTAAAAGGCACTCCTGGCCACAGTTGCCACCTGCTTATCCAGCAGTAGGACTGGCTCAAGAGCACCCCCAAACTACGGACCTGTTTCTTTAAGGGGAGTGACTCTTTAAGTCCCAGGTGAGACCTTCCACTCACCAGTAGCACTTCTGTCTTGTTGTGATTAAGCTTCAGTTTATTAGCCCGCATCCACTCCAAAACTGCCTCCAAACACCAGTTTAGGGTTTCTACAGATTCCCTGGGATCAGTCAGAATTGTGAGACAGAGCTGACCGCCATCGACATGCCAGTGACAACCCAGACCAAATCTCCTGATGACCTTGTAAGATGGAGCCTTGCAGAATCCCATAGGCAAAAGCCAAGGGGCTGAGCAGCTGTCCACCTGCAACACCTTCTGAAATGTACCCCTTTAAGTAGGATCTGGACCACTGCAGAATGGTTTCTCCCAATCCCAACCCAGAAAGGCAGTCCAGGATGGTACTGAGAGCCACTGAGGGGTCCAAGAGAATCAACAGAATCGCACTACCTCTGTCTTTCTCCCAGTACAGGTCATCCACCACGGCAACCAAAGTTGTTTCAGTCCCATAACCAGGCCTGAAACCAGACTAGAAAGGATCTTTATGATCTCCCTCATCAATGAAAGCTTTAAGTTGTCTAGCTAGTCCCCATTCAATTTCCTTGCTCAGGTATGGAACATCTGAGCCTGGTCATTAGTTATTGAGATCTGGCTTCTTCAGAAATAGAAGCATCACAGTCTATTTCAAGACTGGGACAACCAACCCCTCTTTCAAGGAGGCACTAACCACCCAGTCAGCCAACCCCCACCACCAGCAATTTCCTCGCTCTCCCTCTGGCTTAAAATCAATTGAAATCCTTGCAGCCTTCTTCCACTTACCCTCCTAGATGATTTTCAATCTAGCTGGCTAAAGGCAGTCCAAGTGACTATTGCACAGCTCAGATTCTCCTCCCCAGCTCTCCTCCAAATTGGTGGAAACTTAGCTAGACAAGCTCTGAGGCAGAGAGTGGAAGACTCTGAACTCCAATCTGATATTTCAAGATCTCCTAACTACATTGTAACACCTTCTAGATGGTACCTTGTGATTCCAGCCACCTATTTATACACACTGGAAAATAATAACCAAAGAAGAACCTTTACTTTTGCTATATTTTCTGCTTTGCCATCTTTAACCATCAAGGGAAAATATCAGAAGATCCCATGGGCAGAGACATTCTGCCCATGCAATAGTGACAAGATAGAGACGACGGCATATGTGTTTTTTGTTACCCCTTGTATATTGAGATTTGCACTGTGCATATTCTTCCACTACTTGAACGATCTACAGACATCTCTGATTCAGCCAGTATAAATATGTTGCTAACAAAAGTTCAGAGATTACTTGGCAAGTAGCCAAGTTTTTCTCCCAAGCCATTTAACTCCGTACCCTTCAGATCTCGCCAGGCAACGCTGATGAAGAACCGATTGTTACATTTAACACTATATCTTAACCTTTCTTAGTCATACTTTGTCTGGGTTCATGTAAATTCTCATCTGCGTCTGCCGTCAGCCCTGATTTAAATGCTAGAAGGCTGTCGGCATATACTTGCCTTCTGGTTAAGTATCGCACCATTATATTTTTAGCTGATTGGTTTTGGGGGATTGTTTTTAATATGCCAGAGAGGGTTGTTTTGATGTTATGTATTAGGGTCCAGATCCATTTTATCTGATACGGCATATTTTGCTTGTTACTGTGTTTCCTATCTTTTTTCTCTGGTCATGGACTATAATAAACTAATAACTAACTAACTAACACCAGCAATTCAAAAAAGTGAATTGTTCAGAACATTTTTAATAAAGGAATAGGGTTGTGTTAAAAGGAATTAGTCAAGAGTAGAGGTGGGCACGGACCAGAAAATGGACCAAAATTTTACATGGACCAGTATGGTTCTGAGTTTGTGAACCGGTGGGTCGTGGGGATGCCGTTTTTCATGGACCCCAACTTTTGGATGGGTCCATGGTCCGTTGGTCCATAATTCCAGACATCCCAACACCTTCCCCAGGGGAAGCTTTTAAACTCCGCCCTTGCTCCAGCTGACTGGCAGAGCCCACCTGTCAGCTGGAGCAAGGTTTTAAACTTTAAAGCGCTCCCTGTGCTGCCTGCAAGTGGAGACTGCCAGCCAGCTGGAGCAACAGAGCACCATCCGCACTGCTCGCAAGTGGCGTGTAGGGCCCTTTAACCCCCTTGCTTTAGATGACTGGTGGAGCCCACCAGCCAGCTGAAGCAACAGAGCGCCCTCCACGCCGCTCACAAGTGGCGTTGAGGGCCCTTTAAACCTCTCCCCTTGCTTTAGCTGACTGGCAGAACCCACCAGCCAGCTACAGAAAGGGAGAGTTAAAGCCCCCGTTTCCATGCCCCTTGCTTGCAAGGGGCACAGAAACCGGTGCTGACGGACCACGGACCAACCGGTTCGCACACCAGGGCAGGTCCATAAAAAGTTCATGGTCCGTGGTCCGTGAAATGCAACGGACCACAGACAGACGGGCCATCGGTTTTTCATGGTTCGTGCCCACCTCTAGTCAAGTGGGAAATTTCATAAAGGGAACAGGCTTGTTTTATATACTACCTTATCTGCATTGAACTGTCTTTGAATTTTTGTGATCCAGTTGCCACTCTGTTTGCAATATCTTATACCGTTTTTCTGTATATGATTATTTTTCTTTATACCATTATACCATTATTTTTCTAATTCTACTATTATTTTTCTAATCCTAATCAAATTTCAGAAAGAAAAGTGGACTATAAACACAACAAATAAAAGAGGAGATCTAGATGGTGCATAGTACATAGTACTACTTCATAGTAGAACTTCAGACACCAACACCAATTAATTCACTTTGTAGCCTACTGTTCAAAGATATCCACGATTGTGCATTGTGGGAAGCCAGAATCACTGGTGAAGATTACTTCATACTTTCAGGCTATAACCAAGTTTACTCAGAACTCTGATCCATGTTTGACCCTCCATATAACCCATTTTCAAGAAGGTCTCCATGGCAAGATGATTACCAGGACACTTCATGGTAGCAAAGAACATTGTGAGAATCCGTGATTTGAGATAAGCATTAAGTAGCAACATCATTATACTGCAACCATCTGTCCATCAGCCTTTTTTAGTATTTCTCATCTGTGATTCCAGACTTGTCAAAAAAACAGGAATTTATAATATAGGCAATGTAATAAAAATAAGCATTATAAAAAACAGGTGGTAAGACAGACTTTTATCATAAATTTCTAAGTCTATTTACACATCTGAGGAGGCCATAGGTAAGGTTCTTTTTAACATACATAGATTCATATAAACATAGAGTTGTAAAGGACCTCCAGGGTCATCTAGTCCAACCCCTACAAAATGCAGGAAATGCACAACTACCACCACCACCCCATACACACAACCAGCAACCCCTGTTTCATGCCCAGAAGATGGCAAAAAAACCCTCCAGGATCCCTGGCCAAACTGGCCTGGAGAAAATTGCTTCCTGACCCCAAGTGGTGATGAACATTACACTGGGCATGTAAGAAGCGGCTACAAGAACTAAGCACTGATGTAACCCTTCCTGTCGTTTCTGGGTTTTCATCATTAGGAATGACAATTGCTAAAATGTTATTAACTTTCAAAAAGCAGTCAAGCTCTGTATAGACATCTTATATATGTGTAGCTGGTTCCCAATTAGTTTGATAAGTAATCATTTGATATTTCTAGGTTTTAGTGATTATGTTGGCTTAGTATCTTGCCCTCCCCTTCCTTAAAAGTGCTTCAAACCATGGCTTGGATTCCCTCTAGAATTTCCATAGGTACAGGGAGCATGAACAATTTTTGCCTATTTCTTCCTTCTACAGTAGGGAGCATGAACAATTCTTGCCTATTCCTTCCTCCTACAGTAGTCCACACCACCTCCCCAAAATGCTGTTCCTGGGAGACTGGGGAGCCCCAAGAACAGCTCGGTGGGAGCCAGTGAAAATCCACCACCACCTCCATGCCTTCAGAACTTCTAGGTAAGATCAAACTCTTGTTTCGATCTGAATTCACCACATCATGAAAATCTTTAGAAAGTGGGTAGAACCAACTGATGGCAAGTCTAAGAATGTGATGGAGTATTAGAATTCTCTTGCAGATTGCAGACTTGTTGGCACTCGGGGGGAAATGCAGGATATAAATATTTTCAATATATGATTAAATAGACAGTTCTCGCAATGGAAGAAGGCAAGAAGTGAAGTTCCAAGGAGGCGGGTACTGGCACTGGTTCAGAGCTATTTAATTCGTTTATAAATTATCTGGAGTCGGAGGTAAGCAGGAGTGACCAAATTTATACACTGCATCACTTCATTCAGGATAGTGAATACTAACACAGGCTGTGATCCAAAAGGATCTCTCCAAACTGTTGAGTGGGCAACAACATGACTAATGACATTCAGTGTACGTATAAAATAATGCACACTGGGACAAAAAAATACAAGTTTCCTTTGGAGTCTGAAGGGGCAGTAGATGAGCAGGAAAAATAGATTTGGGGGTCCTCGAGGATAATGCTATAAAAGTGAGATATCAGTGCAACTGCAGTTAAAAAAGCAAATTCTTGCTAAGGATTGATTAGGAAACAAACTGTAACCAAACAGCAGGCATTATAATACCCTTGATGTGACCACATTTGGAATAGTGTTTACAGTTTCCGTTACAATATGTCAAAAAGGATGTTTGTAGAGCAAGGCAGGGGGCATAAAAAGGCAACTAAAACCATTAAAGGGTCAGAGCACCTTTCCTACAAGGAAATTCTAAGAAGTCGGTGGGGGGTCATTTTAGAAAAAAAGAACTAAGAAGGAACATGACAGAATATTCTGTCTGAGGAGAAATACTAGAAATCGAGGATACCCAATGAAACTGACGGGCAACAGATTCAGCCCAACCCCAAACAGAAATCATGATTCATCTCACACGTGATTAACTTGTGGGGTTCAGTGGCACAGAATACAGTGATGACCACTAACTTAGAAGACTTTAAACAGGTATATCTTTTTTTTACCTACCCTTCCCCCAAGAAGCTCAGCAAAGCAGGGCAGCTCTTATACTAGTTAAAATGCTAAAAATCCATTGAAGTATTGCTCTGTTGACATCATCTCATTGACACTGCCTGTATGAAGGAGTCCTTCCAGGTGAAAAATGCTCTATCCTAATTCAAGTCCCCCTAGTAGAGCTGATACTCAAAGGCACTAAATTATGCAATAAATACTGGCTCTCAATTTCAAAATAAAAATAGCCAGTGAGCATACAAAAGCTAAAAGGCTGGGGAAAGAGGGGGGAGTAAAGGAGCTAAAAAGCGGAAACAACGTGACACAACAAGTGAAGCAAAGCATGTTCAGTGTGAATTAAAGTGACAAGTACTCCAGGACATGCATCAAATCCCATGGGGCTTTGGTTTGCCATGTTTCAGTTCCAGTGACAATGAGGGCTGGCCAAACCATTAGCAGCAAAATCCCAAGGCACGCCTTCCAGGTGCAGGCTCAGAAATTGGCTGCCAAGCTGATTTGCGTCTAGCGTGGCATACAGAAACTGAACTAGTCAGATTTTCATACAAGTTGCAATTTCTAAGAAGCTGTTCCATTGGTTTCTGCATCACAGAAACATAGCCAAGTACATATAGAAAATATGCCTCATTGTAATAAATTTACTAAACCAAGAGAAAGATACCTAAATACTGAAACAGAAGAGACAGAACACACAGAGAGATCTATCTATCATGCAGCACACATTAGCATAAGCAATCCTGACCCCACTACACTCTTCGTTATATTGCTTGCTCCCCTGTGCCCCAAGTAAACTAGTCTCTATTATCAAAAAGTCCCTATTATCAGAAAAAAAGCATCACATTCAGACATTTTTGTGTCTCGTATTATAAAGGCAGACAAGGTTATATGGTTCAAAGGGCAGCCTGCTCACCTTCAGCTGAAATTTAAGGGTGCAAGAGAAAAGTTCGTTAATGTTAAGGGGTTGGATCCAACCATTGATTTCTGCTAATGGAGGGAGAGGGGTTTACAGGTTCCCTGTTCCACTACCAACCTCCAATTAGGTCTCCTGTGCTGTTCCTGGAAGCCCCTACACTTCAAGAAATAATTCCTGGCACTACAAGGAAGTACCATTCCTGATTGGAAATCTCTTCTGTCAGCCAGAATTATCAGTAGATCCAACCCAAGATGTGGAAAATCAGAGACTTATAACATTCATTCACTATAGTTAAATCACTGACAACGCATTGCACAAATACACAGAAAAATACTAGCCACTGGCAGAAAATGATGATGTAAAGGATCTGGAAAACTCTTAAAAGGCTAATTAAAATTTTTGATCCACTTTTGGAAAATTCTGAACTGTTTATAGATTTACTGGTCCTTTTAAAAAAAGATTTTATATCTTTTACACAACTGTTATTCTGCATCTAACATCAATAAAAAAGTGAACTGCAAACATTTGACACGTAGCTACTTTATATACATCACAGTTCCAGTAAAAATTGCAATATATGCACACTTGTCATAGCTTATAAATCAGCACCAAGATAACTTCCATATTAAAATAACAATCCAAACACACTGCCCAATCTGGGACAGCCTGATGGAGGCCTCAAAACTACTGCCATGTTTAGCATTTATTGCATGAATCTGTAAATGCATTCAAGGATAGCGGCCAAGATCCTGTTTTCTATCAAGTGACACACTGTATCAGAACTACAATATTCTATATCATGCCCAAGATAGCCACAGAATAATTTCTGATTAATATCATATACAAATCCATGACCCAGTCTAGGTAGCTAAAATGGGTCACTTTGGTTATTGAATTATTCGGTTAATTCCTTTGCTTCTTGGTGTAAGCTTTATATCCTAACTCTACAGTTAAGTTGTAACTGATATTAATGATAAAAGTATAGACACCCAAAGGCAATACACACAGAATGAAGGTAGTCCCTCTTATAAAGAAAATCCCTGCTTGTGGAAAACTAGCCCTTGACTTTAAGCCTAGTCTTATCCCTGAATTTTATACATCTGTGGTATTCTGGTATTAAGTATCCAAGTTAAGTTTTCCTTTTTAAAATAAGATATACCTGGTAATCCTAACTGCCATGGGCAAGTAATAATCTTGACCACTGTTTAGAATACTGTTAATACTCTGCTTCTGTGAACAAACAAAAGAATGACTGTTCTTTTCTTAATAAGAATTGTAGTTTAAGAACAAAGTTAAACATTTTATCCTGTGGAAAAAGTCAACACAAATTGTGTGAAGCAAAATTATAACTTTAAAAAAATATTAGAATGTTGAGGCTGTCAATAATGATGCAAAAATATACTAGAATGTTGAGGCTGTCAAGAATGATCCAGTATTTGGAATTTCAGAAAACAGGTGACACCTTCAGACAGAAAAATAGCTCAGATACCAGGATACAAGAATTAAATGTTGGTCATCCTAGCTGTTAGGCTTTTTCTACTTGTGTCTCACATTGAGCTCCTAGGTGATCATGGTGAGAAAGGAAACATCTGCAACTCACAAACTATTTAAAGTTAGGGAACAGCGGAGAAATATAGAGATAACCCAAGGATTACTGGGGAGAAAGCCCAATGAAATCAGAGGGCATACATTCAAGACAGTTAAAAAAAAAAGTCACACAATGTATTTTTTTAGTTTATTAAGACATCATGTAGGATCAGATCAATGGTTCAACATCCAGAAACCAGTTTCAAACAGTAGCCAATCAGAAGCTACAGAGGAGCCCACAAAACCTCCCCCACCCAAACAAATGACAATCAGAGGTCCCATTTGGCTATCGATGCTAAAAGCCAACAACAGCAATCTACCCCCACTTCACCATTGAAATTCATCTAAACCAATGACCATTACATCTTACGGCAGTGAGTTCTAGAAGTTACCCACTCAATGTGTAAATATTATTTACATAATTTTTATTAATTTATGGAATTTGCTGCCACAAGATATGATGGCAACAATTAGTTAAGGTGGCTTTCAAATTGAATTAGACATATTAGTGGAAGATAGCACTATCTATGACCATCAGCCATGACAGTCTTGGAGAAAGAGAACTGGACAATACAGAGTGCACTACAAAGGAGTAACTGAAATCCCACACTGATTAGCACAAAGAGACTCATATTGAAAAACATGAACTAGCCTATCAAAAGGTTTTTTCTTCTACTGAGCATTCAGATTTTAGATATTTATAGCCAGTTTTTTGTTCAAATGGGGATTCAAAGTGGCTTACATCTTTCTCACAACCACCACCCCATGAGGCAAGTTAGACTGAGTATGACTGGTTCAGCATGAAAACATCTAACACGCTTCCCAAATCTATCCAGAACTCTTATTTCACATTTCAGATGACCTATCCTCAGTAGCTGAAGAACACTATTTGTTACGTTCCAAGGTGACGTGGCCTGACTTCTGAAACATAGCAACTACCATAACTCTAATTCACAACATGTTGACATACTTGCCATTTACAGCTCAACCCATCTGTAACCACATAATTCTGAAAGAAACCCAAAGAAGTTCTGGTCAACTTCTTAGTGCTTAGGATTAAGCAAGAAAACAAGGGAAAGCAAGGCTAATATCTGCTTCATACGAAGATGAATATGAATGCACATTGGGTTCCCCAATCATTATGAGCCTGTTGGCACCTTTGAAATTTTTAGGCAGGATGGCAGGTGCCATCCTGCCTCTCTCTCTCTCTCTCTCTCTCTCTCTCTCTCTCTCTCTCTCTCTCTCTCTCACACATACACACACACACACAAGCAGCCCAAGAGAAAGGATAATACACACAGAGAGAAGACTACAATCAAGGGGAAACAATACTTTGCTGTTCTGGTGCTCCCCAGATTCCACTGCCTCACAGCTGATCCTGGGGGCCTTGTACAAAGGATCCTGGATCCTTCTTCAGTAAATGGTGGGGAAGATCCAAGTGAAAAGCCGTTTTACTTGTATGAAGGCAGCTAGTCACTGGTTCGGCCTTCACAATGGCCCCACCTACTTTCCTGAAGCATCATGGACACCAGGGGAAGTTCCAGCAGCTGCCATGCTGGGGAACCCTAATGTACATTCCTGTCCTACACCAATACAGAGAGCAACAACAGGCGTTCAGCAACATGTCCACATGGTACAATTCAGTTAATGTAACGGATAATTCACTGTAGGGGCCTCATCTTCTTCCCATCCTTTCATTTTACACAGGATACCCAGCTCCCTCTAAACAGAAACACATGTATTGTCATGTAAACTTGAATATATCAAATACATTCAATCTTTTGGATATCAATAAATGGACACTATCAATATACTTTGAACATAGCATGATATAGGCTGAATGACATGGGGTGAAAATGGAGTTTGCAAGTGGCTGCAATTATTTTAACAGCTGAAGAGAAACAGATTTTCATATGGACATTTAATGTGGCATCCCCAGGTCAAAGCTTTTATAACCTGTGTTTCCTTCCAGAGTATTTTTAATGACTTCCATAAACCCCTGGGTAAACAGGATTTATAATTCCAGTTCTGACAGATCATTAACTGTAACGGTGTTAACGGGTGTCACTATAATCAACTGCATAGAACCTCTACAGAGGCAGCCCAGGAAGAATGTAAACGCACACTCTGAAGACTGAGAAATTAGCTTCTCTCCAAAGCAGCCCATGAGCTAAAGAAATTCTGAGTACACTGAGAAGTAAATAGCATACCTATGCTAGAGATCAATTTGAACCTTTTTCTATCCCTAAGTGTACTACATATAATCTTGGGACATATTTCAATGAAACAGGCCTATAGGCTCAAGGACGCACAAGTTCCCTGTGGTTATACTCAGCTGACTTAGGTAGATTTTTTTTCTCCAAGTTTGCATCATCATAGAATGTTCATTTGTAAAACAAAAGTTATATTATGCAGTTCTATTTTGGCTTTAGTAGCTGTCAAGGCTTCTGGTAGCAAGAGGTAGGAGGACCCTGTGTATCTAGCTTAGACTGCATCCTAAGAGCACATACATGGAGTAAGCACCACTGAATAAAATACAACTTATTTCTGAGTAAACATGCATAGGAATGTAGTGTTCTTCTTATACACTTCACCTATAAGACTTATTTGGCAATCTCAGCATGGAGGGATATGTCACCTGAATCCATTTCAGCAGGAAATAACATGATGAAGTGGCAGCAAGCACCGGATTTTGCTATGTAATAGTTTTGTAACCTGGAAATGAAGCCAGAGAAGGTGTAAGGGAAACCTCCAGCTATGAGAGAAGAGGGGCATTATTATTTTATTTTAAACGTATGTGTTAACAATATCTCAGAAGAACTGATCTAGAATCTGCAGGTGCAGCTGCAAAGAGAACGCTGTCACTAAAAGGTACTGCTGCATAGCATAATATCCCACAATGTAGAAGACCTTGTAGGAACAGGCCATATTTTAATGTATAAAATGTGTAACAGGCTTACAAATCCGGGCTGTCTATTTAAGAGATAATGAGTATTGCAAAAGGAGCCAATTCAAATCACAGCTACACTGGAGGAAACAAACAAAAAATATGGAGATGTTTTATTACATTAACAGGCCACATTCCACTGCACATTTTATGAGCATTTGTCCAAACAGACTTCAGGTGTGCATGACATTGTGCTAGACTATATTCACAAACTCTATTCTGACAGCTCTTTAACAGTCTGTTTCATCCAAAGCTGTATTATCATTGTGTGTCAAAAAAACAGGTGGTATCTCTTAGCATCTGATGAATAACTTAGAAAATCAACAGACAAGCCACTACTTCTGAGAAGTTTACATATTTTATGTTGAATTGTTAACTGGTGGCAAGCAACAGATTTCTCTCTCACACAAACACATACCGAAGTTCACAGTTGTGAACTCCAAATTAGCCAACCTGTAGTAAGGAATGGCTATATATTCACATTCTAAGCTAGACAGTAATTCTTTAATGCATAAGAGCAGGGAAACCTGTCCTCTCAATATCCCTTTTTGAATACAACTTGTCCATGTTGCCTGCACATCTAAGCGACTAACAGTTCATTTTTACCTGGCTGTCCATATACCCCACATCATCAATTTCATTGGAAGCTTGCGAATACCCTTTGAAATTGGGATGAGATATTACCTAAGAGAGATTTCACAGAATTCGGAACTGTTAACAGTTTTGTAAACACCACAGGTTCCCAGGCATTAATTTCCCTAAAACTCAAGTGTTCCTCTATAAGTAATTAGCGGGTAAAGCTTCCGAGGGTAGGAGGTTTTCTAGATTCTTTAACAAGCAAGGAGGTATCCACTTGGTGGGTGTTTAAAAGCCAAGTTTATTCTCCTTTGATTCTTTCAACGGTTTCCGTCTTCAGCGCCCTCTCCGCAAAAGGAACAGCTGCAAGGAAGGTACCGTCATGTCTCCCAAACCCGCCCACCCGTTTCCCCCAATCCACACAAGGCAGCAGTCATTCGTCGGCCGCTCTGGCGACCCAATCGCTCGGGGACTGCAAGCTTGGCCGTTCCTATTTTTCGAGATCGGAACAAGCAGCGGGGGGGGGGGGAGTGGGGGGCGAGACGGTGCAGAAGAGCCGCCCTATGACTTCCAGAGCCAGCCACAGCCCGAAGCAATTAGATGTGCAAGGGCGCCGCTGCGCCCCTTCCGCGCACCAGCAACCCCAAAGCCGCAACGCCACCGCTCGCCCCCATTCGCAATTGACCAGCCCGGCTCGCCGCCGCTCTCCCTCCCCAGCTCCGCCCTCTCTAGCGGCTGCACCAATCCGCGCCACCCCGGCTGCAAATCAAACTGGGTGCCCCCCAGCGCGGCTCTCTCCCCGAGTCCACCTCTAGTTGCGTGGCTTAAAGCGGCTGTGCAGCCCTCCTCGGTCCCTCCCCCTGATCTCCATGTTGTAACGTCTGGGGAGGGAGCGGAGGGCTGGCGTGCAGAGCAGCCTTGGAGGAGCAGCTTCGCTTCCCTCCCCCCCGCCCCCAATCTGGCTCTCTCCTCCCACTCCTCGACAGTTCTGGAAACTGTATCACCTCTTGTCACAGGAAACCATCCAGCCGGCGGTTGCAAACAAACAAATGCCCTCCAGAGCCGATCCCAATCCCCACCACAAAGCGGGAAAGGAAGACGAACAACGCGACTAGAACGTCTCGGGGAAAGGGGGGCTGGAGATGGGCAGCTGAAAGATTTGGGCAGGCGGGAAAAGCACCGGGGCGGCTTTGTCTAATTGCAGCAAGGGGGCACGATCGCCTCGGCTGCGCTCCCTCGCCTCCTACTGGGGGCGGGCGGGAACAGGACGGAGATGCGATTCTTTGCAAGCCCCATCCCCTAGATCTATTTTCTTTGCCTTGATGCGCAGCAGGGGAAGCGGTTCTTGGCACCCAATCGAGCCTCGCTTCCGCCCGTGCAAGCCCGACGCGCCGCCACCCCTCTTGGCATTGTCCTACGAGCCCTCCTGCACCAGTCGGCACCGGGGGAGGGTATTTAGCCTCGAGTGCCCCTCTTGACATCGTCCGTGTGGATTATTACATAATCCTCACACCTGCCGCCATAAGGGTTCGCCTGATCGGGCGGCAGGGCAGCGACGCTGCCTACCGGCCGAGCTTCTTTCTGCCAGCCCCAGCGCTGCACCGGAGCAACCCAAGTGTCCTGCCCCACCCCGCAGCTCCGAGCCAACTGGCATCTCCGTGCCACTGTGAGAGAAGGCGGCAATGGAAGGCAGGGGCTGACCCCTTGATTGCAGAGTGTTTGAAAAGTTTGCACCCACCACCTGCGAGGGTTTGCTGCTGCGCGGCCCCCGGGCCTGCATTTACGCTGCCCGAGGCAGGGGCTGCCCGGAAAGACGGGAGCAGTTCTCGCGGCCGTGGCCGACGCCGTGCACCTGCCCGCTCGCCCGGGCTTCAGCCTCAACGCGTAGCCCGAGAGGAAGCCCCGCCTCCGACGCTTGTAGCAAATGAGGCCGTTCTGAAGGGATTCGAATCCCGGGGCAACATTCCACATTCCATCCTTTCCCCGCATTAATCATCCACGCCAGAGGCAGCAGCGTTGAGCACCGAGAGAATCTGCTGCCACCCAGCAGAACAGCAGGCGAACAACAAGCCCCACCGCGCGCTCTCTGGCGCTCACACGCCCCTTGTTCCCATCGGATCCATACACTCGCACTTCCTTAACACGTGCACTGAGGGGGTCTCGCAAGTTGCTCCCCCTTAGGAGAGAACGCAGGCTTCGGGGGGGGGGTTAAGTGGGGGGGGTTAAGTGGGGCGCCCTCCTGCCAGCCTCCCATGCCAACCTCCATCTGCACAAAGCCCCCCTTTGCTGCACCAACTTCGCCCCCAGCCTGCAAAACAGGACTTCGACCTAATCAACTGTTTCAGGCACCGACGTCGGGTCTGCCGGGCAGGGGGAGGGCGCGTCGCTTTTGCCAAGCCGCGATCCTCCCCCTTCTCCCCCCGCTCCCTATCTCTATCTCCTGCCCTTGAATTAATGCAAGGGATATTTCGAGCATGTGGGTGACACGGCAGCAGCTCCTGCTTCCCGGCCACCCCTCCCCCTTGCCATTGCTCCAGCTCCCAAGGACCTGCGCTCTGCCGTTGCCATCTGTCTCCCAAGTTGTTACAATGCTTCACTTTCCGAGGAGGGCTGAGCTGCCCGGCGTGGATGCACTTTAGGGCAGCCCCCTCTTCCCGACAAAGAAAACTATGGCAAAAGTCCGGGTGCCCAACAAAATAGCACTTCGGGCTGGAGAGGCCGGGGGGGTGGGATCGGGGCGCCTTCATCTAGTTCGCCTCTTTTTCAAAAAAGCTTCGCCAAGCGCAAAGTCTGCAGCGCCATAAAACGCAGCCCTCCCTCCGTTCCCTCCCAATCGGACTAGGCTCGCCGAGCTCCAAAACGATCGTCGATTTTCTCCTCCCCTTGCCCCCACCCCGTTCCTCCCCAGCAATGTGCAAGTTGCTTATGGGATAGCGAAGCTGCAACTCAACTGCCTCCCCCCCCCCCTTTTTTTTTGCTCCCTATCAAGAAGCAAATCTTTTGGCGCCATATTAATGACGTACTAGATTATTTCCACTAGGCAGCGACCTTCGGCATTAAATTGCTCTCGAGCTGCTGCCGGAGAACTCCAAAGCTCGCAACCCCCAAAAAAAAAAAAAGGCACATCAAATATGGCTGTGCAGGCGGCTCATTCTGCGGCGGCGGCGGCGGGCGGAGAGGCGGCGAGCCGGGAGCTGCCTGGGCACAGTTACCTGCTGCTGTGGCTGCTGCGACGGTTGCCAGCGAGGTTGGAGTTGCTCTGCGCGAAGGGCTCGGGGCTGCCTCATGAGTTCAGACGAGCGCCGGAGAGGGGGAGCGGATCGGGGCTCCCTGCACACGCACACGCACACTCACACATAGGCAGAGACACTCGCACTCTGACTGACGTTTTTACTTGTTATGGAGGAAGGACTCTGTGAATCAAACTCATTTCTGGGTCACTGCTACCACAGGGGGGAGCTACTTTAATCCCCTGCCAAAACTAGGGAAGGGGGGGGGGAGCGAGAGAAACAGGGTGGGGAGGAGGAGGCAGAGCGAGAGAGAAAGAGGAGAGAGACTACTGCACTTGGAAACTGTCTGCTTTAACTCTTTGCAGCCCTTGCTGGAGATGGCACGCTGTGCTTACCCTGGCAGGGAGGAGACTCCCGCCCAGAGGCTTGCTCCAAGGCACTCGCTTTCTGGAAAGGAGCTCTGGTTCACAGGCAAGGGCAGCAGCCAGGAGATTTGGAACTCAGAGCGCCAACTGTCAGCTCTTTACGAGAGAGGCTCTGCTGCCTTGTGCCTGGGCTGCCACCCAGACAATCTGATTTAAAAGGGCAAGTTTTGCTTTGTTAAGAACTCCCTTTTTAAAAGTAGCAGCAGAGAATCGGGAGCTGAACCACTATTCTCTGAGGTGTGCTATAATCTGGATGGTGCAAGGGACTTTTTGTCAATTCAAACAGGTTTTTCATTCAATTACATTAATGAGCTATCAAGCCTTTCCCTATAAATTTTTGTATAGTACTTCCATTGGTAATATTTTATTTTCGAAAACAATGCTTTCATTTACAAAATCATAACGGCACTTATATAATACTGTTCTAGACATATTAGTGCCCCCAATAAGAGCAGTTAAGAAACTCAGTGTCTTCTTATCTCCACAATACAGCTGGGGAGCTGAGGCTGAGAGAAGTGGCTTATCCAAGGCCACCTACTAAGTTCATGGCGGTAGTGGGATTCAAATGAACAGAGTGATGATTCACCTTCCAGCCACTTAACTGCTACGTTACAGCAGCTCTCAAGAAACAAGCATATCAGTCCTTTCACTTTATATCATAGTCACGCCATCATAAAAGGCATGCCCACATATGGTGTTAGGTGTTATGCGCATTCATTAAGCACATCTGATCCCCAAAGCCATCCGTGGACATTCTGCATGGATCCCTTTGCCTGTCCAATGTGAGGAATTAGTGGCGGAGCACAAAGTCAGTGCTTGCACCCTTGTGCCACGCCATACCTTCTTTTCCAGCTCCACATTAAAGCACTGAACCAGCTCTACAGGAAGCACCCTGTGGCCACAGCCATAAAGCCTTTTCATGCATAACCACTGCACCTCTCTCCTACATGTGAAATGCCAGTGCAGGAGAGAAAGGGGAAAGGTGCAGTTTTTAAAAAAAGTTTACATTCTATTCATGTTCATCGGATGACTGCTGGTGGTGCACCAGAAAACTTTCTGCTGTGTTGGAGCTCAAAAATAAATAAATTGGTTTCCCATTGGGTAGAAAAGTGAGGTATAAGCAAATAAACAAATAAATGCAAAGTACTTTAGGAGAAGTGCCACGGTACATGCATACTGTCTTGGCAGGATTTGGATACAGAATGTGAGAATGAGCAAAGAGACAAATACTACAGCAATACGTGTCTCTTAATTTCCTGTTTGATTTTGGAAATCCATTGATCACTGCCTGCTGTGTGGGGCTGGCCCTACTTCTAGCAGCAGCTAAAAAAATGGTGGGTGGGGCTGGCTGTGTTTGGCAGTGCAACTTGGTAGTGCAATCTAGCCAGCATAGGTTTCAAATTCAAAATCACAAACAACTAGAAATGCAAACGGTTATTTCATAGACAGCAGCACTTCCATATAAGAACATAAGAAGAGCCCTGCTGCATCAGACGAGCGGTCAATCTAGTATAGCATCCTGTTTTCACATAGTGGCAAACCGATTGTCCTGGGGGCCAACACTCCAGGCATAGAAGCCAAAACCTTCCTTTCACATTGCCTCCTACCAATGGAGCTCAAAGGTTTACTTCCTCTGGTTGGGAAGGTTCCCTTTAGGCATAGCTAGTAGCCGTTGGTGGGCCTATTATCCATGAATCTTTCTAATGCCCTTTAAAGACATCTATGCTACTGGCCATCATGACATCTACTGGCAGTGAATTTCAACCTTTAATTTCATTTGCTCTCAAGGCTATCTGGTGAGATTGTTTCCATTTCACAAGAAAGTAATATCCAGCAATGGATAGTCTTTACTAGAAGTAGAAATAATCCTTTTGTCCAAGTATAGCACTTTATGCAACAACACACTGACAACTCTGAGGAGACTTTATAATAAACAATAGTAAAATGGAGGTTCAATATATTTATGGAATAGCCACAGTGGTTTTTCCTAAAAACAGTAAGAAAGGTTTTTGAAAAGGTTTGCAAAAATTTCAAAGATAAGTCATAGCTTGAGTTCACAAGTTACGTTTTCATAACTAGTTGGATTAAATATGCAGTCTTGTAATTAGATACTTGCCTTTTTTTTAAGACTCTAGATTGGAAGTTCCTCACTGCCACAGAGACAGAGCCATGAAGGCAGCTGCCATAGTGCCCTCTTTATTTATGGAAGGCTGCACTATGATGACTGCACAGCTTTCAAACTAAAAAGCTACTTGCCCTTGAAAGATCAATGGAGAAAAGAAAAAAGCCCCACTCTTAACATCCTACACAGCATTTGATATAGGACTGTGCTCTGGAGATACTCTCTTTTTCCCAGATCAAGATCTGGGTCTGATAGCACCTTAATTTTGACTCTCTAAAGCTCATACCTTGGAAATCTAGTTGGTCTTTAAGGTGCTATTGGATCAGGAGCTTGCTCTTCAACTGCAGACCAACATGGCTACCCACCTGAAACTCTCTTTTCCTCTTCTGCCCTGATAGATAAAGGCTGAGGAAGTCCTGTCTACAGCAGCTATAATGGAGAACCACATCACGTAGAGCCATATCGCATACAGCCATGGAGACTGCACATGTCACTTGGTGCCTGCTTCTAGGACTACATAGACATCTTGGATAAATTTGCAAGGGGAACATCAATGTCAGTGACAGTGAGGAGTATGGAAGAGTGGCTTGGTCAAACACAGGAAGAGCTGTGCAGCAGTCTTCTCAGTGTTTGCAAGGCTAACAAATGCAAAAAATAAACCATTTGAGAGAATGTACTAGGGCCCAAGCCCAGAGTTCAGGCTGAATAATGGCTCACAACATATTTTAAGACCCTGGGGTCTCCCATGTAATATATGCATATATAATAATGCATCTGACGAAGAGAACTGTGGTTCTCGAAAGGTTATGCTACAGTAAAGTTGGTTAGTCTTAAAGGTGCTACTGGACTCTTTACTGTAATATATGACGAAACAGTATGCTTAGACATGTGCTGGGCACCTCTCTCCCATGCCCCTACCTAATGACTGCCAGGTCCTACCTATCCAAGATTGTGGAGATGGTCTTCAAGGTCAGCGTATAAAATTTACAGGCATTTTCTCTTTCTGCTTTTGAAATTAAATACTGTTGAAGCCCATCTTGCACTGCCTGGCACTCCGTCCCTCCCCCAATGTTAACAAGTCTATCAGATAAAAGATATCATAGTTCAATTATGAGGATAAGGCACACGCTGAGAGCCATTTGCCTAGCTGCATGCAAGGAAACACTGTTCCAGCTGATACATTATCGGACTCTAAATTCTAGAACTTGAAAGCTAGATTCTGAAATAGACTCCAAAGAAGTTTTTTTCCCATTTTTCCAACTCTGAAAGTAAATAATACATATTAGTTATGGTTGTTGTGGGTTTTCCGGACTGTACTAATATTAGTTATGTTTATTTTTGGAATCTACACTTTGTTACTCTCAGCCAAAATAGGCTTTCAGGATGTCTTACATAAGAAAAAGAACATAGAATACAAATGATTTTTCAAAAATAGAAGACAGTAATAAAACAATCACAAAAGTATCAAAGAGACTGGAAGTTTTATATGCTAAATTCTCAAGTGACATCTATCTCTGGGTTGTAAAAAAAAATCACTTGCTATCTGCAGATTAAACAGCTGGTAAAAACACAGGAACAGGGGTGGTAAAAACATTGGCAACATGGTTGCATCATATTGCCATCGTCTAATAATACACTCAAGATATTTACAGCCAACCTAAACGTCATTACACCAATATTTGCAGTGTTAAAAATATGAAGTGTAAAACTGGCAAGCTTAAGACACTTTTCCTTTATCAATGGATTTACATTTCCCCCCCGGGCAAAAGCAAGCATGTGTCTTTTGCAAAGCATCTCTTGCAAAATTAACGAAGAACATTGCTCTAGGTTTATCATAATCTCAATATGAAAAAAATTAATTTGCTTGTGGGGAAAAAAATTCTAGCACAGTAAACATGTAATACACCCCCTCTGGCAATCCTTTTGCCCCACGTGCCCAAAAGTCGCACATTATTCAATACAGTGATGCCAGAAGGGCTCCAAAGAAGGTTGGGGACAGCTTTTTTAAGCAAGAAAGGGTGCCTCGGCTGTTGTTTGCCATCTACATCACCTATGATTCAGCAAAGGAACTGCTCTTTATACATTAGAATCAGCCAAGTAATTCATCCTAGCATATTCAACACCTACACCTTCTCTACACACATTGCAGACTTGTACTCATTTTGTTACACATTCAGAAACAAATTTCATATTCATTGTGAAAACACAATCAGGTCCTTGGATTCAAATCTACAAATCCTCGACCAGCACTTTATTATCTGGATCATTTACATGGAATTCAGCAATTTAAACCTGTTGAAAATACCATGAAAATTACCTCTTATTTCTGAGGAAATTCAGAAGAATGCAGTAAATAGTATGGCAAACTAAACCAGCACTGGAGATGTATTGTACTCATCCCCTACTTCTTCAAATAGTAGGGGCAGCATTTCCTAGGTAAGCTGCCTTTGGAGGAGAGGAAGCATTGGAGGTTTGTGGTATTTTTGTAATAGTCACTACACTAACAAACCTACAAGTTGAGCGCTACATAGATGTGCAGCTATAAGACAGCAGGCCCACTACTTCACATCAGATTCGAACTGCTGCTACAACTATACCATTTCTTCAGCAGGGAGGAATCGCCTTCTCAGAACTCTGACGCAGTCATTGTGCAACCATTGACTAACTACAATAGATTTAGACTGGAGTAAGTTAGTACAGGATTACACTATAAACATTTGTTAGTGTGTTTGAGATACGAGTGTAAATACAGAACACTTTAGCTATTGCTGTGAAATGCTCATGAACATTGTTCATATTTTTTTTAAAAAAATCTTGTTATAGCTACTGTTATATAAGTTGAGTTTTGTGTGAAGACATTTTATCATGAACATTATTAACTGCCGAGGGGAAAAGATCAGTAATAGAATGATGACAAAGAGAATGTGTTGTATGTGTTTCTTGGATTTCTGCTGGTTTTATTTTTTTGCAAATTTGCATTTACATACCCTATTACATTGTTTATTTAATGTCTTTGAAACTGACTATAACTGACTCACACGGTGTAATCCACCTTGAGTCTCAGTGAGAAAGGCAGACAATAAATGAGATAACTAAAAAAAATTAAAAAGAAATCCAGTGCTAAAAAATGGAGACAGGTAGACAGAAACCTGAGAAGCAAGAACAGAAAGGAGAGGCTAAGAAAAAACACATACGATAATTTAAAAAACTGAAACATGTAGAGAAAAAAGTTTTCAAATTCCAAACAATTACTTGAGTCTCTATGATGTCCTTCAGGAAAATGAAATACTTGAAAATGTGACTTCATGGAATTCTATAAACATATAACTGGCTTTTGCATTTGGAAATCAAGAGGCTCACATCTTCCAGTTCCTCATTATCCCCAGAAGATCAGAATTAATATATGCTTACTTTTAGTACTTATATTAGTTGGCCATATGGACTACAGGTCTCAAAGTGTGAAGTAGAGTTTGCTAACAAGTCAGGAGCAGTTTGCAAGAAGAGACATTAACTTCTCTACAAAAAACCTCGTAGCAGACTAGTCTATGGAGAGATGGAGTTTTATACTTGCCATGCTTGTTCCCTTGCCAGTTCTACTAGCCCACAGGAGGACAATTGCACCCTGGAATGAAGACTCAGGATTCAGATTCTGGGTTAAAGTCAATTTTATTAAAGAGCAGGTCTGCAGCAAAAACTCCTATCTAATTATCTTTCCCCTCTACTTACAATGTGGGCACTCTGTGGTACCCTACATTTAGGACTGATGTTGTAATCCTATGTATACTTAGAAAAAGTATACTAAGAGTAAGTCCCATTGAATAAACTGGAACTTTTCTAAGTAAACATACCTAGGATTGTATTGTCAAAGGCTTTCACGGCCAGAGAACGATGGTTGTTGTGGGTTTTCCGGGCTGTATTGCCATGGTCTTGGCATTGTAGTTCCTGACGTTTCGCCAGCAGCTGTGGCTGGCATCTTCAGAGGTGTAGCACCAAAAGACGGAGATCTCTCAGTGTCACTGAGACACTGTGTCACACTTGGTGACACTTATCAGTGTCACACTTGGTGACACTTATCAGTGTCACACTTGGTGACACTGAGAGATCTCCGTCTTTTGGTGCTACACCTCTGAAGATGCCAGCCACAGCTGCTGGCGAAACGTCAGGAACTACAATGCCAAGACCGCGGCAATACAGCCCGGAAAACCCACAACAACCATACCTAGGACTGCATTTATTTCTTCCTTGAGAATCTTTCTTAGATCAGGAACTACCTACTGGTTCAATTTGTACAGCCCCCATTTCTAATGCTATCTTTGAATGGCCCCACCTAGATAATTCTAGTTTGCTGTGTTTGTTCTGTTGCCAATGCTAGTAGCCAAAAGCAAGGGCACTTCTCCATAATTTTATTTGTTTGTTTGTTTGTTTTGCTTTTTTGTTGACTCTGCTTCAGGGGATATAATACATAATAGAAGCTTTCCACCACCACCCCCTTTCCTTTAACCTACTTGCTCCTAAGTCTGAGAGAGTAGGTAAGATCAGCTAAGAATCCAGCTACTCTCTTCATTAAATATTTGGATAATGAGAATGACCCATTAGCTAATACTAAGGCCTGACTTAAGAATCACAATCTTGCAGTTTCCTCTTGCTGCCACTCAATGAAAAATAAAAGTTATGTTCACTTGATGCAGAAATATGTATTACAAATATATGGACTGGAGTGAAACAGTGGTAAACATAAGATTAGAGCTGCCTAGGTTAAAAACACTGTCATTTTAATTCCATATTGGGACAGGCATGCTTATCTTTATCATTAAATATCAGTAGTACTGTTACTGTATCAGAAAGTCATCCTGTAAATATTAGAATACTCTTTGTATTTACCCTTCCCCATATAGAATTAAAATGGGGTGGGAAGGAGATGCACTCTTGAGCCTTATAGCTCCACCTGAGTGCTTTGAATTCTAAAGGGCCATCAGTTTCTATGGGAGTAGACCTGGACTCTGAATTGGGGAGGCCAGGTGTACCGTGACAGACAATAATGACTCTCCAAACTTCAAATGGCCAAAGTATCACTATTAGTTGTAAGGTGCTGAAATAATGAGTGGTACACCAGGTCTCTGCTTGTTGGAAGCCTGCTCTGCTGCCCATAGAAAAGGTCCAAAACTGGCTCTGAACTGACCCAATGTCTATAGCCAATCTGGCTCCAGTGTAAGCTCCATAGCCACACTGTATCCTGCTGGCAGCCCTGAGACATTCTAGGCCTTCCTGTCCTATAAATACTTTGCTGCTGGGCTAGCTGGCAGGCTCAACTCCCACAACATTTGGCTGCCCCACAGAAATCCCAAGCCAAGCTTCATGGGAGTTGAGGTGCCCACCCACCATTTGCTTGGTCAGGGGGACCCCTTGTCTTAAATATCACAGGCATCTAGCAACTTCATTCTGCTTTGCAAGTACAAATCTCATTCATATTTCAAGCCAGCATAAGTCTCAGAATAGGTTGCTCGGAGTCATTGTGGCTTGATGAGGAGGTTGAAACATAATACACACCAGAAGTTGTTCTCGCTTTTCCTTAGCCCCTCCTGCTCCTGGGCACACAATTATGTGATAAGGAAAAGGGTGTCCTAGGCTGCATCTACAAGTTAAAGGGAAAGCATCTAGGGATGTGCAGCTTCAAGATTTGCAGTCATTACGAGTGATTTTGCAAGCGTATAACCAATGTAAAAGCTGTGAACTTCCTTATTAATTATAGAATAATGCTTGTACATGATTCATGTAATTACTGGTCAGCTATCCTCATGAGGAAGCATCAAAAGCTAACCTTGGCTGAATTCACAATAGTACTTTACTGCTGGCTTAGGGCTGACATCACCACAAAAGTGTTTCACTTCGGGTCTGACTGACATCTGTAGTTTGGTGTTAAGTCACTGCTAGATAGCCCAACAGCCAGGCATGTTCTGAAGACCAGCACAAAAAAAGCAGGTAGGCAGCTCAAACTACTGCAGTGTCTCTACATAAAAACGCAAGTGTTCTTAATTTCTGTGTTCCCTCAGAACAACCAGGGTCTAAGAAAAATCATTCACAATAAGAAACTGGAAAATGAAAAAAAAGTTATAGGCAAAAAAAATGTTTTTGCATTCATTCTTGCTTTTAAAGAAAAGTACTTGATTCAAAGTACATTCCACTATATAGTTGCAGATATAGATAAGACAGGAAATGCTTTAAAAAGAGGGGAACTGCACGTGTGGTGGGGTGTTGGTCCAAACCTAGCAGAGTGGTACCCCTGCAGTAGGGCTGGGCTATAAAAGCTGAATTCCAGTTATATTAAGTGAAAATGGTATGGAGATTGATGATGAAACAAACGTAGTATGCATAACCCACTATGATACATACTGAGTTAGCTCCCTGTTAGCATACTGAATTTGAATATCTAAGTCTTGTAAGGTGACAAGACTTTGTAATTTTGTCCCAGAGAAATTTGAGTACTGATAAGCAGTTAACATTTTAATGTCCAATCTACCATTCAAGCCTTACACTTGCAATAAACATCTATTAGTTAAGTGGCAGACAGTGCCCATACAATCAAAGCAAAACCGTGACTGACTTCTGTAGATTCGGTGTAACAGACAGGTGCTGTAAGCAACCAGAGCCCTGGTAAGCCACTAGTTTTGCCAAAAGACCACTTGAAGCCGAGGCTGCAAGAAGATACCCCCCAACATATAATTTATCTCCACACCCTTTTCACTTCTCATTTAATAACCGCAGGGCCAAGTGTCATTCCTCAGAGGTGTGGTTTCAATTAGGGAGCTGCCCATTGCCAATGTCTGGCAGTGATGTGTCAAAGAAAATTGAGGTTGTCAGATAATGATGGCCCTCTAGTGATTTCGTGACTAAATACATGACTAAATACATATTTGAAACAGAACTTCAATCTCAAGTGGGAAGTGCCATTGAATTTGGATTTATTTTCTTCCACATAAACATGGCTTCAGATCAGGCAGCAAGTTTCTCAAGTCTATATCCAAATATATAAAGGTAAAAAAGCTAAGAAGTTTGCCTGTTTAGCTGTTAAAAGAGGATGAATGGAAATAGGAGGAAAGACCAAAGGGAACTTTTACTCTCTTCCCCCCAACTGCTGTCTAGTTGATCAAAACCCAAATCCTGACAGACACTGTCTATAGAACCCATGCCAGCGAAATAACCTTTCGATCATATGCAAGAGCACAGAGACTAATGCTGATTAAAAATTATTTCCCCACCTATATATTTAAGTCTGAAATTATCTTTTAGCTACACACATAAGATTCTGTATTCTCATTCAATTCCCAGGCGGACAACCGGGTTAGACTGATGAAATGCCCAGATGGAATGGTTTGGGGCTTGTAATGAACCATTCAGGTATTTAATTATTAAAATTGCTTCTCAAATAGTTCATCTTAGCAGTTTTCACTCCTGTTGCCCAACATTTCACTACCGCACACGTTTCAATGTAAAGCCACTCAGGCAAATGCAACGGCTAGAGAGTAAGAGGTTGCAGAAATGCAGCCATGCTGTCCTCTCTGTGCAGGCGGGAAAGACCCAAAGGCTATTTTTGCCTATAAACAGCTGCTGCTGAGGGCCAAGCTACACATGACGAATGACACTTGAATGGCAAGTGTATTTCTCCCTGTTCACTTGCCCTCCACTCAATCCACTTGCCGTTCAAGTGTCATTCGTCATGTGTAGCTTGGCCCTCAGAGATGCAATATTGGAGCAGTATCTGCTGAAACCTTCTCACTCTTTATTTCACCATATGTAATACTTATTTGATAACATCTATTTCTTCTTTTAGTTCTGCAATTCTCCTTGTTAATCCCTCCAGAGCCTCCTGCCATGAAAATGAATGCAGAGCTAATGAACTTGACTTCTTACTTGCTGCTGAACTGAAGTAATTCTGTTCTATCTTTCTTTTTCTACTTACTTTCCTCTGTCAGATCAGTAACAGGTTTAAAAATCACACACAAAAACCCCTGTGACTCAACTAGGAATGTCAAACTTAAGTTAAGGCTAAAATCTGACTTTCAGTAATAGAGATTCCATCACTTCTATTATAGAAGAAGTGGTGAGTGCATTCTTGTTACCTTCTCAATGTCGTATCTCTTGAACGCCCTCCCAAGGGAAGTTTGCACGCTACTACCATCCCTATCAGTATTGTATTGGTTGTGGAAGTCAGCCTTTTTTCAAATGCTATTTAATTTGTAAGTTTTTCCCCCCTTCTAAACTATGTAAATACCTGATCTTGTTCAATGCTTTGATGCTGGTGACCATTTTTAATGCATTGTGTTACAATGTGCAGGAGTTTCAAAGACTGAAGCTGTAGGTTCTATATTATGCATAGTGGATTTTATTGTTTTAAAATTTGTTGTAACATACCCTGGTAATCTGATAGGATGGAAGGTGGGCTGTAAGTGCTCTTAATAAAATAAATAACACGAACCTGTTTCTTACTCAGAAAGCAACAATCACATTTTTATAGGTTTTCTTCTATAAAGTTGGTAACACAGTTATTTACTTTATTTACTTCATTTATACCCCATCATTCTCCCCAATGAGGACCCAAGCAGCTTACATAGTACTCCTCTCCTTTATTTTATCTGCACAACCACCCTCCGAGGAAGGCTAGGCTGAGAGTATGTGACTGGCACAAGGTCACTGACCAAGCTCTACATGGCAAAATAGAGAGCTGAACCTAGTCCTAGATCTCACAGATCTTAATCTAGCATTAACCACTACGTCAAACTGGCTAACTTCAGGAATAAACAATTCACATGTCAATGATTTGTATTTAATTCCTTTACTTCACATTAAGTGATGGTAAAAATATGGGCTACAATCTCACCAAAGTTTGGAATTAAGGATTAGGGAAAAGATTTAGAACTACAGTATTGCAGAGATATGCAGATTAATTAGGGACCAAAGGGGGAAATCACAAATGGTTCTGCCCAATACAATAACAAAGAAATGTTGGTTTAAAACTCCAAAGAAATATTTGTTTTATTTATTTATTTAAAGCATTTGTATGTCATTTTTCTAACCAAAGAGGAACCCCAAGGCAGTGAATATCAATACTATAAAAATTTAAAACATTTAAAATCCAATTTAAATTGAAAATAGCATGTAAACAGTACAAAAATAATTCAATAAAACACAAATACAATGCAACCAAGAGGGGTGCTCAACACAGAAATTATTATATTATATTATATTATATTATATTATATTATATTATATTATATTATATTATATTATATTATATTATATTATATTATATTATATTATAAAGTCTAAAATTATGGGTCACATCATTGTTAATGCTACCTGTAATGTTTTGCAGGTAATGTATTTAATTCGGATTTTATTTCTGTTTGCTAATGTTTTTTTTTTAATTGTTGCTGTGAGTTTAATTGTAGGCCTCAGGAAAGAAGGAGGGGGGCTGGACAGTCACTGTGCCCTGGGTGGTGGAGTGAACTGCGGTTCCAGACAGAGAGCTGAGAGAAAAGTATTCATTCTGGTTCAGTCAGGTAATCTGTGTGGAACCTGAACTATCTCTACTTCTGAGAAAAAAGTATTTATTATTCCATGTTCTGTGAAACTGTGTGTTCCTGAGAGAATCTGTGTCTTTCTCAAAGAAAGGATTCTGGCTGAATTAGGCAATCTGTTTGTGCATCTGTGTCAGCCTGTGTGTATCTGAGAGAGATTAATCTATCTAGGTCAAGCAAACTATGTGGAAAGGCCTGAGTGAATCTATGTCTGTGTGGATGAGAAGAGAGTTTATTCTGTTAGTGAAGACATGCAGAAAATTACTGAGTGACTGAGTCAGTGAATATACCTTTAAGAAGAGATAATTATTTGTGAAAGCACGAAGCTTAACTATTCTGAAACCAATACATTTATCAAAACTCTGCAACCATCACGCTTATATACTTATAAATAAGTATATAAACTTTTGTTTAAGAAAAAAGATTCCTTAAACTTTTGTTTAAGAAAAAAGATTCCTATTTTACCACACAACCACCCTCACGTAGTGAGGTCTAAGTTTAAGGTAAAATAAGGTGGAGCTGGAGTAAAGGTCCAAAGCCAAAGGACGTAAGTCTTTAAAAACAGGGCAAATCATTACAAGGTGGTATCAAACTAAGCAAATCATTATGCTACCAAAACACAATGATAAATTTGTGCACTATAATGGTTAGAGAACTAGTATGGAATCGTGACTAGAGTGGCAGACTTGGCTCTAGAAGAGCCACGTTCAAACCCCCATCCTGGCTTGGAAGCTCACTTGGTGACCTTGGGCCAGTCACTTTCTTTCAGCCTAACTTACCTCACAGGGTTGTTGACATGATGATAAAATGGAGGGAGAACAGACACCTCCTTGATCTACATGGAAGAACAGCATAATAAAAATTGATTAATGGAAATAGGTAATACTATCAAATTTGAAGGAAACACCATATATCTAACACACAGTCAACATGATAAGATGCTGCCTCAATAGCAACATAACTTGTGCATTTGAAAATGCAACTTCCTTTATTTAGTACATTTGTATCCTGTCTTTCTTCCAAAGAGCTCGGGGTGGTGTAAATTGGTCTCCCCTCTCCCCTCATAACATCCATGTGAGGTAGATTAAGCTGAGAGAGACTGACTGGCCCAAGGTCACCTAACAAACTTATGTACAAAAATAGTTGCATTTTGCAACCACAAAGCAGCATATTTTTTTAATCACACAATAACAAAAGCCACCCATTGACACACAAAAGGTCATATTGTATTTAATGCAATTCATATTATGGACAATTGATATGTCCCTCAGATAAAAAGAGAAGGAAACAAAATAAAACTGACACGTTTCCCAAGTAAATCTACAGTTCTTTCTACAAAGTAAATGGAAGAGAGATCTTATGCATTATTTGTAGCTGCCCTGCTGTCAATATCCATGTTCATCCCATTATTCCGATATGTTAAACACATACATTTGGATTGCAGGCATCTTTCAAAAAGCATATGTGTCACTGGCATGTTGGCTCAGAATTGGGCCACAGGATGAATGTGGATGTAAATTTCAGGGAAACGTGTTATATTAATTCTTCCATCCATCATTAATTTTAAAGAAGAAAATATATAATGTGATTACCAAAAGGAAAGCTATGTAAAGCAAAAGGAATCTAGAAAAAAGAGACACCTAAGAGTACATTCGTTTGCAGCACTGTGACAGAACCCCAAGGTTCAACATGGTTCAAGAGCACCACCTAGAGCATCTGGGTGCATGAACCCCTGGGGCTTAGATAAGAATAACACTTTATCCTCAGTTCCACATTGGGGCTATCTGGACAATTTAATCCTTTTTTGACAAAGGGCAAACAGCTTGTGCCAGATTCCCTTTCTGTCATGGAAGTGCAGGACCTTCCTGAAATAATTGTCTGATTGGCAGCAATAGTCTCTGACATCAGAGATGGAGTTTTGCTGGGGACTGGTTAGATCTGCTAATCAATCTGTCCAAGGAGGCTGGCTTAGGTTAGAGTCCATTGCCCATAAATATCTAAGAGCTCTGGACTTTTCTCTGGTCCCAATTTGTAACATCTGGAGATCCCAAGACCAGTGGGCCAGGGATTAAGGACTCTTCCACTACCTTGATACTGCAAGGAATTCTGTACATGCTCTGAGGAACCTGCTACAACCTAGGTAAAGTGTACTCAGCTGACTTAGAGCAACATTGTATGCTGTGTGATAGTGTGCTTTTCTCTGTGTTTTGTATTTTGTCTTCTTTCCAACCCCTTTTGAATCCATCCACTCTTTCCCCCTTTTTTCTATAACAAACTTTCTTTTCTATAAAGATATTTTTTGCTTCCTTAGTTCAATACATTTATTTGGGATATTTCTCTAAACCTCTTCCCTACATGCCAGATTGCCTGGGCATGACATAGTTTGCTATAAAGTATTTTCCAGGGTTTCCACCCTGTTACTTGGTTCTTTTGCTAGGACTCAGCTGGAAGGACACCTTCTCAGAGGGTCAGTCTAGATATTCCCAGAAGGTACCTGAGTGGTGGCAGCTGATTGCCAAGGAGGTTTCTAGGGAAACCTTGGTCTAAGGGAGTTCCCATGAAGGAAATTCACTTTCCCCTCTTTCCTAACCATAACAAGCACTAATAGGTAAATCACATAAATAACGCCAAGTCCCTCCAACTTGCAGATCTCACCTTCTGCATGTAGGCACAAGATGGGACTGTATTTCATGCTAGCTGTATATACAGCATCCCTCAGTGTAAATAGCTGGGACCATGTATAAAAGAAACATAATTTATATTCTGTACACCTGGGTTTGCAGAAAGATACTTCTTGCCTTTCACCTTCCATATATTTGGAGTTGGATCCTGTGGCACCACTCCACTAATAGCAATATTTGGGACATCCTCTTACATCAGCAGAAAGTTCCTCACACTGGAGAAAAATTCCTGCCACAAAATCCAGCTCTTCATATTTGTTTGTACTTGAAAAATGTACATCTTGCCATTGCAGCATCTGATCCTCAATGTAGTTTACAAACAAATATTGCAAATAATTCAAAAGTATCAGATAACAAAACCACTGAAATTAAACTATAAAACAGAGCACAGTGGGAGCTTATTAACAGTATATCTAATCCCAAGGAACAGGCCTTCTGCATTATATGATGGCAAAGGCTTGGGAGAACTGTTTGTGCCTAAACTATAGTAACTGAGGCATATTGCAATGCTTGGAGGTGGGTATTTCACAGGGTCTCCTTCCTGTTAGCCCCCTCCTCACTTTCAGGCAGAAGTTCCCACAGGAGAACCTTGATTACATATAGGGACAGGCAGTCAGATTGCCTGGCCTAGATTGTTTTAGGTCCAAACCAATACTTCAGATTGCATGCAGAAACAGTTTGGCAGCCAATCTTTGGGCAACGTGTATATGCTTTCAAAGAAAATGTTTGCTCTGTTTGCATTGGCAGATTTTTGGTAATGGGTAAACATCTGTTCCTTCAGATGTGGTGCCTAAAGCTGTACAACTTAGAGGTTAACTGACTTTTCTTCCTATAATGTGTGACTAACACTTGTGCATTTATTACCTGCATTAGTTACATTTTCTGAGGAATCTGATAAATTTAAGGAACATTACAAATGCCACTGACTGTCAGTTGTCAACTGAATATACTCTTGTTCGATTTATTGGTTTCTATTCTGGTTTTATAGATGCTGATATTTGAGTTCACTGTTTATCTATTTTACTTCAATGGAGATAAAACAGAAAAATGGCAAAGGGGGTGTCAGTTATGGATTTGATGTGCTCACAGAGTTGTCATCTGAGAAGGGAAAACAGTACATATGAATGTGTGTTTCCATGAATACAGAAGGCAAGATGAATGACACTTTGTTTCTAAGCTACTCTGTTAATACTAAGAGAGCAGAAGCAGAAGCAGCTAAGAGGCAGTTTAGGTGTGGCATCTATTCTGAGCACCTTCAGGATAAAAAGCCTAAGCATATTGCAGCTCTGCTCCCCGCCTCTCCCCACCCCCCCATTAAGAGTCAGCTGCAGGGAATGAAGCAATGATAATAGTACGGATATAGGTGGGACCTCAAAAAAAGCCCCACTCCTTCCTATTCACGGAGCATCAAAAGGAACTTTGTGATCATTCCAAAAAGATTGTATTAACTCATTTAGGAAGTATAGAAACAGGATGACATCCTGTGGACGTCCCCAAAGATGGCCCCTTTCCCTGGTAAGTAGATCTCCGAGGATGATGTTGTTGCTCTAGGTTCATGCTTCACTAGCAAAGAAATAGATTCTTCCTACAGAGAAAACTGACGTTTAATGTGTATTTTTGGGATTGGAGCCAAAATATTACAGTGAAGAACAAGGTGAGAGAGATTACTTTAATGCTACATTCCTTGATTTGCTGTGTAAGTACGGGACTGGGTGGCCAGGGTGGGGAGTCCAAGATAAGGTCTTTGTGTTAGAAAGTTTTGGTACGAGTCGCATACAGATCTTTTGCACCTGCTTTTAGAGTTGCACAAGATCCATGGGTCAGGCCCCTGCCTGGCACTTCCAACAAAATGAAGACTCGTGTGTCTGACTTTTTTTTACCTGCAAAATTATACAGGTGTTCGCGATACTCTCACAATAGAATATTCCCAAGGGCACAACATTTATACACATACATGCACACCAGTGTATGCTAACTAATTCATCTGGAAAAAAATTACAGGGCAATGGAACTGAGAACAGATGATAGTTGCCTCCTCATCTACAAAAAGAGCCCAGTGGAAACTTTTCACGCACACCCCTTTGAATATCTGCCCACTTGTCATTTCAAAAACTGCTATGGAAACTCTCTGTCTTTAAAGTGATTTACTGTGTGTCATCTTTGAGGAAAATCAGCCTGAAACTCCCTTGGGCTCATGTAACTAGTTTCACAGTTCTTTGGATCCTGGCCCTAGAATATAGTTTTACCTTCCGTTTTGTAATTTTGGATTTAAAATATGTCTTTCTTCTTGATGGGGAAAAAGTGTTCTTCTGTATAAAAGTGCATTTAGACTATATAATGAACATCATATACGCTATGTTCTTTAGCCAATGCCAAAGTTTTTAAAAGAATATTTTCCCTTTTAAAAGGCGACTGCTGTTTTATCACACAAACTCCTCGGTAGCTGCAGTCTGTTATTACTTCGCTGTGCTGCACTGTGAACTCTAAGGATGATTTCTGGCAGAATACTTCCTTCTAATGAGAGAAATCTACAAGACTTTCTACTGTAGCTATGAGAATGGTAAGCGAACAGGGTGGGGTAATAGTTCCTGGACTTTGTCCTAGAGACATTCCCTAAATCTCCAAGGATACCTATTACAACACATTAGAGAGACACTTAAGCAGCCTCCACACCTCCTGATGTGATCTTGATCTCCCAGTTCCTGTTTCTAACTACAAGCATAGTATGCATTTGACATTAGTTTGCAATGTCAACATTGTGTGGTTTGTACAGTAGCATATGGTCTGGAGGCTGTCCAATTAGAATAAAAACGAAACAGCAGAACCATGTGAGTTCCTGACTTGATTAAAGAAGAGGTCAAGGGACCACAGAAAGCTCTGAGAAAATGGTGATCCCTCCCTCCCCCACAAAACCCACCAGCAACATCAACAATTGGAAGACAACAAAAAGCTAAAAAACAATCTACAGTGCATTAATTTAGAAGGAGGATCTGCAGCTCAGTGATCAAACACATGTTTTGTAGGCAGAAGATCGATGGTTCAATCTTTAGCATATTGAGTTAAAGCCAATCTCAAGAAGTGGGTGTTGAAAAATAGCACTGTCGGAGACCCTGAAGAACAGCTGCCAGTCAGAGTAGACAATGAGCTATAAGAGACCAAAGAGTTACTTCATATGATTCATATGGAATAAGGAACACAATGCAAATAACAAGGCTGGAAAGGGCGTTTGTTCCTCCCTTGTCAATTTTGTGCATACCTTTTTATGGATGCCAACTTCTCAAGAGACCCATGAGGTCTTTTAATAACCATCTAATCTTCAATAATTATTTATGGTCGTGGCTCAGATGTGAAGCATCTGCTTTGCACACAGGAGTCCCCCAGGTCAACCTGGGCATCTGCGGAGAGCTACTGCCAGAGAGAGGAGACAATACTGAGGTAGGTAGATCAATGGTTTGACTTGATATAAGGTTACTTCATATGTCAGACAGTATTTGGCTCCATACCCTGAAAAGCCTTACCTACTGATTTCAGGCTTATATTAAAGGCACAAGAGCAGGTTAAACCTGGCCATTAGTAATCCTACTTCATTAGAAAGTTTTCCTCCTCTTTATGTATTGTCTATTATCTTTTTATTTTCCCCCTAAGGTCCCCGCCACCTTTACCCCATCTACCAATTCTTCCGTGTTGGTTAATATTAAGTCTACTTTGGCTGAGCCCCTTGTAGCTTCCTCCACCATTTGAAAAAGGAAGTTATTGGTCAGGTGTGCCGGTGCCTCACATAGTGGCACCCCTGGCAGAATCTGACAGACACGACAGGACACCTGGGGGGCTAGTTGACATTGACAGAGAGGTTCTGGAGAGGCACCTGGCTGCACTGGACGAATACAAATCCCCTGGGCTGGATAGTGTGCACCCAAGAGTGCTGAAAGAACTTTCTACAGAACTTGCAGAGCCTCTGTTCATCATCTTCAAGGCCTCCTGAAGGACTGGGGATGTGCCACAAGATTGGAGAAGAGCGAATGTTATCCCACTCTTTAAGAAGGGGAAGAAGGATGACCCGGGAAACTACAGGCTGGTCAGTCTGACTTCTGTTGCTGGGAAGATATTAGAGCAGATTTTAAAGGGATCGATCTGTAAGCATCTGAAGGACTGCTTAGTGATCCAGGGAAGTCAACGTGGTTTTGTCTCCAGCAGATCTTGTCAGACCAACCTAGTTTCCTTCTTTGACTGAGTGACGAGCTTACTGGATCGTGGGAACTCTGTCGATGTGATTTACCTGGATTTCAGTAAAGCTTTTGATAAGGTTCCCCATGACATTCTAATGGGTAAACTGGAAGACTGTGGACTGGACTATAGGACAGTTTGGTGGATAGAGAACTGGTTAGAGGACCACACCCAAAGAGTGGTGGCCAATGGTGTTTCATCAGATTGGAGAGAGGTGTCTAGTGGAGTGCCGCAGGGCTCAGTTTTAGGCCCGGCACTTTTCAATATTTTTATCAATGATCCGGATGAAGGGGTAAACGGGCTACTCATTAAATTTGCTGATGATACCAAACTGGGAGGAGTGGCAAACACCCAAGAAGATAGAGTCAAAATTCAACAAGACCTGAATGCTCTGGAGAAGTGGGCGGTTGTGAATAGGATGCAATTCAACATAGATAATGTTGTGTACTGGGCCGAGCAAGGCCTCTAAAGTAGTTACTGTATTGATTGTAATGCACTATACTGTATTGAGCTTAAGGTTCAGTCAAGGCTCCCAATGCCTGCATTCTCATTGGTCCTTAATCCCTGCAATATCACAGGTTACTTTCTCAAAGCAGCAGCCAATCGGTCCTCTATAATAAAGACCAATCAGTGGCCTGCCTACTTCAAACATTGTATATAGTTTATGCAAATGATGGTATTGTAAAGTATGTATTCTCATTGGCTATCAGTTATTCTGGGGGTGGAGCTGCTGTATATATATTGAGGGCTTCTGTTCAGTCAGTCAGTGTGTGTTGTGTTCCTGCTAAATAAAGAGCTGTTGAATTCCCTCGTGTCTGAACCCTCTATTTAACAGATAAGTGCACAGTATTACATCTGGGCCACAAAAATGTGAAGCTCAAATACAGGATGGAAGATACACTTCGGGGTAGTAGTGTATGCGAAAGAGATCTTGAGGTAAGAGTGGACTGTAAACTAAATATGAGCAGTCAGTGTGATGCGGTGAGTTGTATCAAAAGGGCCATTGCATTGAAATCACAGGAGGTCATAGTCCCTCTCTATACTGTCTTGGTCAGGCCACACCTGGAGTACTGTGTGCAGTTCTGGAGGCCTCACTTCAAAAAGGATGTGGACAAAATTGAGAGGGTGAAGAAGAGAGTGACGAGAATGATCAGGGGTCTGGAGACTGAGCCCTATGAGGAAAGGCTGAGGGCCTTGGGAATGTTTAGTTTGGAGAAGAGGAGATTGGTGGGGGGGAACATGATTTCTCTCTTTAAATATTTGAAAGGCTGTCATTTGGAGGAGGGCAAGGAGCTGTTCCAGTTGGCAGCAGAGGATAGAACTCGAAGCAACAGGCTTAAATTACATGCAGAAAGGTACCAGCTGGATATTAGGAAAAACTTTTTCATGGCCAGAGTAGTTCAAAGGGGGAATCAGCTGCTTAGGGAGGTGGTGAGCTCTCCTTCACTGGCAGTTTTCAAGAAGAGGCTGGATGAATATTTGTCAGGGATGCTTTAAGCTCATCCTGCATTGGGCAGGGGGTTGGACTAGAAGGTCTGTATGGCCTCTTCCAACTCTGTGAATCTGTGAAAAAACTGTTAAAAAGTGTTTCTCTGCGTTTCTCATTTGAAAGCATTTATTTAGATATCCATTTCCTGCTTTCTTCCACAATGGGAACCCAAAGCAGCTGACATCATTCTCCCCATCTCCATTTTATCCTCTCAACAACAACCTTACGAGGCTGACTCGTCCACGGTCACCGAGTGAGATTCCATGGCAGAGTGGGGATTTGAACCTGGGTCCCCCAGATCCAAGTCTGACACTAAGCACTACACCATGCTGGCTCATTTACATATGTGCTGGAACAATTAATAAGGATTTCCTTTATTCCACTTCTGTACTTTGGACTGGAGCAATAGTTAAAACAACATCTTTATGCAAAGTTAAGGTATCACCTTCCCATCTAAAATGACAAGTGTTTATGCAGAGTTAACTTTCCCATACAGAGGCTCTGTACTTCAGAGATAACCAACACTTCCTTCTAAAGGTTTGTTCTATACATACATAGTTCTCTACTGAAAAGGCATTCAGACTGTTTATCTATTCTGAAAGAATTTAGGCTTGCCAAATTGTTATTCCTCATAAAATCAAATGGAAAAATAAATTTCACAAGGGTCAGTGTATCACAAGATCTAGCTTAGACCTAAACAAAGGGACTTGCTGACTGTTAGGGAATGAGTACCAAGAAACCAAACCACATTGCAACCAGAATTGTTCCAATGTTTCCAAGAAAACAGGGTGTTGTGGCGTATGTTAGGGACTATTAATCAATCAGTCAATCAAAGACAGCCTCCTGAATTTCTTGATGCATTTATTCTCTCAACCTACTCAATTGCTAGGAAGTGATCCAGCATAGTTATTTGGCCAATACACATTTTCATTGTTTCTAATAAAATCCTTGTGGGAGTAATTGTACACAATAAAAGTGACATAGAAAATGCTGCTTATACAATGAATTGATGTGCCAAGCTACATTTGGCTATGATCATTTCTCCAAGTCTCTTCTCATTTATTTACTTGGGAGGTGGGAAAGGAGAAAGAATTACTGACATGCAAAGTATCTTTTTTTTTCTTTTTCTTTAAAGACATCTTATTCGGGGAAGCCAGTAGAATGTTCCCATAAGATCTTCAATGGACAATTGTAACCAGAGAATGAAATCCTGTGCATGCCTATTTGGGAACAAGATCCAGTAAGACTTCCTTTGGAGTAAAAAGGCACAAGATCAGGTTGCATATACAGGGCTAAAAACTGCATTTGAACTTCTCTCACTGTTTTGTATCACATATGATATGAATGTTAAAGTAGAAAGAACAGAGAAGAAAAACTGAATATACATCCCTTTACATGCAATTTTCGCATCTGCATTAGGAGTTCATTTTTAATGTCTTATATTAAAATGCCTTTAAAAGGAACATGTTTCTATCCCTATTAAAGCTCTGAAGTATAACTTCTCCCCATCTCCATTTGATGTTGAAGCTTTCCCTTTCTTGAAACATCAGAGACCAGGGCCAGGCAGAAGGCAGAAAGATAAACCATTGGTCGATTTCTTGTGGGCTACCTAGAACCTGTTGGTTGCCAAGATTCTTCCAAAGAATGCTTGATTAGGTAAACCTTAGTCAGGCCCAGAAAGGCATCTTTTATATTTCTTAAGTGAAAGTAGAGATTTAAGATCACTAAACACAGATCAGTTGTGCAACAATTGTTTGGAGTTTGCTTTGCAATTTTAAAACACAGCAGTGGGCCACGGAGGTTCTAGTTTGTTAAGTAGGCCATATACGAATAAAGGCAGAACATCCCTGATAAGGTTTATGGTGTTTATTATGTTTGATGATGGGTTCATGACATGAATCAGCTACCTTGTGCTGTGGCTGCCTAATCTTTGCGTGCAAGGCAGGAAAATACTTAATTGATATTTCATAAATTATGGTATCTATATATTGAGTTACACAGCAGAGTGTGTGTGTGTGTAAAAAAATAAAGAGACTCTGTGATGGAATCCTCTATTACACCTGTGCAGCTTCCATTTTTACAGAGCTTTTTTACAAGAACCTTTTTTTTAGTAATGCTCTGTATCTTTAGCATCAAGCTCTACAAAACAAATGTTGACCAGAAGAAGAATCAAAGGAATTGCCTCAGGCTCTTTGTTTAGAAAGGCTTTTTCCTTCAGAAGTGGTCAAGTTCTTGTGGGAACCCCCATGAGTTTCCTACAGCCTTTATGAAACATTCTCTGCACGCTGTTGTGCTTACCCCCTGCAGAACTAGCTGAAATAGTGGCAGCAAACAAACCATTTCTCCGTGAAAAGGAAATTCTATGATTTAAACAACAACAACAACAACAACAACAACAACAACATAGCATACTATTCCAACTCAAGTCTCTGAACAGAAGTAGGGTTTCATATGTACTGCCCTCTGGTGGTTGTTTTACTATCACCACCCCAATCCTTGCCCAAATATTTGTAATGTGTAAACAACCAAATACAGAGTAGGAATGGTTTGCATACCAAATGCCATTAATTTATAAAAACAGAAGCAAGCAAAGATGAAAACAATAAAGCGTAACGGGAGAAATAAACCTACCTCTTGTGACTTACCTCTTACCAAATTTCTTCACCTGGCTGGCACCTTAAACTCAAAAGAAAAGAAAAAGTACCAGCACATGGGAGTTCCACAAACAGAGCAGCACAACTGAAAAGACTCTATCTAAGGTTGCTACCTACATTGCTTCAGAAGGTGATGGTACCCAGAGAAGGGCCTCCACCAAAGATCTTAATAACCAGGCAGGTTTACATGAGACTAGATGGTCCTTCAGATACTCTGGCCCTAGACTACTTTTGGTTATACAAGAAATAACCGCACTTTGAATTATTCTCAGGAACAAAGCCAAACACTTTATCTGCCAATTTGCCAAGTTTGTTTTTTGTTTTTCTTTTAATTACAAGATATTTCAGAATATAACGTTTAGTATGAAAATCATTGAAACCATGTATTCATGCTAATTTGCTTGGAATTGTAACTTGGAGGGTTCATAATAGCTTTTAAAAAGTAGCTCTTCATTTTTCTAACATAGAATCTTTAAATGCCTTAAATTAATAGAAAACTATTATCTAAAACATGTATGGGTGCAGTTTTTTTAAAAAAATATGGAGTGTAACAGGGCCACATCAGACTGGAGTTGTGGACAGAGGCAGGAGCCTTCATGTTACTGGAGAGGTGAACTTAGATGCACGAGCTCAGAACCCCGTTAGCACTAACTCCTGGATAAAGGAGCTGCTCGGAGGACTGAGGTGCCAAGAAAATGGGCACCAACTTGGAATCCTCTGTCCATCAAGAAATGGATTGTGACAAGACTTTGTGACATTTCTTTGGACTACTGTACACAGTAAATAAATTTGGATCCTTAAGAAATTCTTTGTCCCATTTAAAAAAAACAAGGTTTTCCACACATCAAGGGAACACAGAGAAAGTTCACCAGCATCCTTAGACTGAGGAAAGAAAGTCAGTAGGAAAATGTTTTGGTTAATATGGAAGGCCAGAAAGGCAAAGGGCCATTCACATATCGTGGGTCTTCAAAAAGGGTGGGTCATGCCTAGGACAGTGCGACTCACAGATTCTATTGGTGAAAATTATTGCTACTAGGTAAGTTTTCATACTTAACAAATGGAAGGGCAGCCACAGATTTTAAAGGTTTGGCCATTAGTGTACAGAAGACCAGGAAAAGTCTACACTGGGGAACTGTGTGAAAGACAGGAGAGAGTTTAGTAAGCCCTTTTAGAAAACACTTGGGTTCTTTCTGCGCAAAAACAGATTTTCCCTTAATATGCACGTGGAAGGAAGCTATGGCTGCTAAGAAGACCTTGACTGAAAAGACCACCCTGAACTAAGGGAAGCATGTAATCAAAAATATCCCTTAGGGGACAGAACACTATGTCCCCTTTTTGAATGTCCCATGAAAGAACTTCTTCCATTTAAATAGGTAGGACTGCCATGTAGAAAGCTTCTTGGCATTAACCAAGACTTCTTTAACAGGGTCAAAAAATAATGACCCAGAAACGAAAAAGCCATGCTGTCAACTGTAGGCTGGCAAATGTATGGATGCCCCAGTCCCTGGGATGGGAGACTGCTGTCCAGAGAGAAGGTGTGATACTGACTCTGAGCCATTGCCCAAAAGGATGGCAAACCACATCTGCTTGCACCAAAAGAGAGCTATCGGTATGGCCTAGGTGTTCTCTTCCCTTATCTTCCAGATGATCCAGGATATGAGAGAGGATGTAAAAAAGAGTCTCCAAGAACAAATGATGAAAAGCATCCCCAGAGATTCCAGATCCCAGGCCACTAGCGAGCAAAAGAATCTGTACTTTCTGTTTGCCTTGGTGGCAAAATGGTCCACAAATGAGAAGAAACCATTTGCTGAATACAGGGTGGAGGTAAAGCATATGAATTTCCAACTTATGGGCAGCAGTGGAGGCATGGATGACAAAATCTGTTAAATGATACATCGCTCCATGTTTGCAGCATGGAGTGGTTTGAAATGCACGATTCACATATCCTTCCTGCTTTGTGGCAGGCAGCTAGAGAGCCTGTCCCACCCTGCTTGTTTAAGTATAACCCAGCAATCCCATTACTGGTTGCTACCATAATGACTTCTCCAACTAGATATGAATGCAAAGCCAGCAGAACACAGTTGCAGTCCATTTATGAGTAATGAGATCTCTTTGTCAGACCACTTCCCACTGGCTATCAGATAACTGTAATGAGCACCCCCTTCTCATCCTACAAGAGATACATCATGGTCAGATTCATATCAGGGAGTCAAACTCTGAAGGGACTACCCTTCAACAGGTTTTTCTCTTCAGTCAACCACTGCAGTGAACAGAGAACGGCCCTGGGAATATTGATTCTCCTGCCTGGGTCATGAAAGGGGACTGAATTTCCTTATAAACTGCAACTGGAAGAGTGCCATTTGAAGTCCAGTATAGAGGATTTCAGTTGTGGTGGAGGCTACTAGGCCTAGTAATTTCTGGATGCAGTCTGCAATTACTGAATCTGTGAATTAAAGCCTGGATGGCAAGGGTTCTTTCTTGATGAAGGTAACTTTGGCCTGAAAATATTACTGTCTCCATAAAAGTCACCTGGGAAGGTTCTTATCAAAATTGACTTGCATGTGAAGGTCCTTGTAAGTGCATAGGATAAGATGAAACCAAAAGGGCATCCTGTCCCTTGAACTATTGATCTTTCATCAAGGGAGAACTAGATACAGCAACCCAATCCTCTTAAGCAGGCCATGATGACCACAGTGATCACCTTTGTAAAGACCCTGGAGACAGTATCCAGGCTGAAAGGATCCTCTGCAATGGAAGCTCAGCTACCTCCTAAAATTGTGCCTTATTTTTGTGTGGAAATAGGCATCAAACAACCCTAGAGTCACAACAAACCAAATATCCAGAAGCAAGACAGAAAGCACATCCAACACTGAAATACCTGGAGTGAAAGCTGAGATATTGTTCCATCATAGGCATTCACCCTATGGCCCCTTTCTGTAAAGGGGTGTCTGCTTCTGCCACTAATTTTGACCCTCATAAAGGCAAAAGTCTTTGCTTGGAGAAATGACCAAGGTGTCTTCTGGTATGTCCTCTTTGGAATGGCTCTGAGACCCAATCCATGGGACCCAATCCACTCAGATTGGGTATCTGAGACCCAATCCACTGTATCTGAACAATCTCAGGTTCAGAGTCGTGAATGGCAATGAGGCACAATTCCTCAACCAGAGGTACAGTATAGCCCTGACTGAGCAAGACCGAAGGAGATTGTACTCTCTCCACAGCAACAGAGAGAACTACAGGATAGGCACTACTTCCCTTTCCCTCCTTTCTGAAAAACAGTTGGAAAACAGCATGAACAGGGGAGGGAGAAAGCGCCCCATTTACTTCTAAACCCTGTATGATAGATCTGTACACATACAGTACTCAGGTGGGACTGCACAATGATAATAATGATGAATTATATTTTTTACTTCATACCTTTGTGGGCTACAGTTAGCTTCAAGGGACTTCTACTACTGGACTTTCTAGTCCAGTCCCCAGAAAGAAATTTCTAATCTGCCATTCTCCCACATAGTCATTAGCTTTATTAAGATTTCTTTACGTAAGTATACATGAGCACACACATGCATCAATATTTAAAATGTAATGTTGTCAGTATAAAGCGACTTTTATCAGAGTTTTCTGATGAGAACAAACTCTTCCCACCACCTCTAATACCCAAAGCAGTCTTCCTGGGTTGATCAGATGCAAGTCCTATGCCTGAGACAGTGTCTGCCAGGCCTTGTTGCTACACAGCGAATGAGTCTTGCTCGTTTACTCCTTTTTTTGCTAATTTTGGTGGGTGCTATTTTAACACTCTTTGTGTTTGTGTTCAATATTAGTATTCCCTTTTAAAGAATTTTTCACTCTTTAGTCTGCTAAAACTTGCAGCTATGTCCCCAAGCCACAAGCATTTACACTACTTCATCTCTGTGAAATGCTGAATCTACATTATAGTAAAGCGTGCTCCCTCTATAGGGCTTTCCAGAGATTTTTTAAAAATCTGTTTATTAATGGTGGTATCTTCAATCCAGCACCAAAAGTGCAATATTCCATGCCCACATATTGGATGTGTGGAGTAGCTTTTCTGTAATATAGCAGTGCTATAGGCAATAATCTTTTGCCTCTCTAAAAAATCTAAAGAAAGGTATGCAGATGAGAAGGGAGTGACTTAAACCTTAAAAGGTTAGTAACACAGTAGGATGTCATCATTCCAAGGGCCTCAGACCAGGTGCCCCACCTCTTGACCACAAGCAGAACCCAATTGGTTCCTCCTTGGCCTCCCCTATGGTGACCCCCCCCCCGGAATTCTGACTTCCACAATCTCATTCCACCAGCGTGCTCCCTCTATACTTCAGTGCTTGCCCCCCACATACCACAAAGGCAGTCAGTTCCTGGCAGCTGGGTGTGGGGATAGAACCTCTGATGGAATCCAGCCACCTCCTTCACTGTTAGGACATCGGGCTCCCCATGTCTCAGGTCTCCTGCAGAGGCAGAGCCTGCCTTTTCCAACTTCCACCATCCTCTCTCTACCTCTGCCAAAGCCCCTGGCCAATCAACATGGGCTGGACTGCTCCTGGCCAGCCCTGCTCTGGTTGCTCTGGTTTCCCCGAACCTGTCCCTTACCCATAGTCCCTTGCCTGGAGAAAGCCTCCTCCTGTCTCCACATCTCTCCGCCCTTTGCCTGGTTGCTTCAGTCTTTTTAAAGGCCCTGTTGCCTTTGGCTGACTCCATCCTGCTGCCAGCATCCTGACACCCCTAATGACTTGGCCATATTCACTTCCAGTTGAGCCATTCAGAGCATGGTAAGGCTGCAGGCAGTAATGACTGTATGAAATAAAAAGTTTTTAAAATGGTTTTAAAGACCGCAACACTGAAGGGCAGTTATGTCATAAATCATTATTAATGGCAGGGCTTTTTTTCAGCTGGAACGCGCCGGAATGGAGTTCCGGAACCTCTTGAAAATGGTCACATGGCTGGTGGCCCCGCCCCCTGATCGCCAGACAGAGGGGAATTTAGATTGCCCTCTGTGCCGAGCGGCACGGACGGTAATCTAAACTCCTCTCTGTCTTTAGATCGGGGGCGGGGCCACCAGCCATGTGACTATTTTCTCCAAGGGCAACCCACTGAATTCCACCACCTCTTTTCCCAGAAAAAAGCCCTGATTAATGGTACATGGGGATGTGCCTGCCTGCCTTATTAGGTAGGACTGCTGTTTCCAAGTGGAGTTTTAGATGGATGGATAGAATCGTGATCAAATTCTATAACCCTGACACCAAGTCCAGCTATTTATGTGCATTTTAGTGTTTATGTATTGTTAGAAATTAATATTGACTAAAAACAGTTATGTTTAAATTCAGAAGCATAGATCTGTTTATGAAAGTGGTCATGATGACGCCCATACATTTGCCTTGATTCAAAAGTGTAATGGTTGCACTATCTTGGGAGAAAAACAGCAATTTTCTCAACAATTCAATATTGCCATTTGAATGTTGCAAGAATGCTTGTAAGGGGGTGTCATGTAAATCTCTCTGAAGAGGCAAAGAATAGGGAGAATTGTTGCTGTACCTTTGGTTTTTCTAACTATTTCAAACCCAAGATGCTAGACTAGGCTAAAGGTAAGAGTAAGGCTCCTGTTCTTAAGTTCATTGAACACATATTTTTGAATAATTCAGTTTTGCATTGTTTGTGGAAACCAGGAGGGTGGGGGCTCTCCTGACCTCCTCAGGCAGGCCGTTCCATAGGATAGGGGCCACCACAGAGAAAGCCCATGCATGGGCCGCTGTTCATTTTGCCCATGTACAGGCCGTCATACTTGCCTCTCAACATTCTCAGACAGCCATGAGAGATGAATCATCACTATCTCTATTGTAGAAAATAGGGAACTAAACACTGAAATAATGTGGACATATGTTACAGCTAGATGAATGCAAGTATTCTGTACATATAAATACATACAATGGGAGAAAAGAGCTTCCATTGTCTATTCTAAGTAATAATACCCAGCTTCCTTAATTCCAGGGATGAAGGAAGCTTTGACTCTTGAAAGCTCATACCTTGGAAATCTTGTTGGTCTTTAAAGGGCTCCTCCTGAACCTGAATCTTGCTCTTCTACTACAGAGCAACACGGCTACTCATCTAAAACTATGTATTCTATTAACACAAAAACTGAATCCCAAGTTCTATAATAAATGGTCAGAGTTTCAAAACCTGATCTATATATAGGAATGAAGCAGTTGGACCTCAAACCAATGCATGTGAATTGGCATTTTACCTACTACATCGTAAATGTGTAGAGAATTAAATACAAACTGGGTACATTTGCCTAAAGAAATAGATGTGGGAGATGCCGTGTATTAATGGCAGAGCATCTGCTTTGCACGCAGAAGGTACCTGGTTCAGTCATGGGCATCTCTAGTTAAAATGATGATCAAGTAGAAGCATTGTGAAAGCTCTCTGTCAGAGACCCTGGAAAGCTCCTGCCAGTGAGGTCAGGCAATACCCAACTAGATGGGCAAGTGATCTGACTCAGCCTAAGGCAGCTTCCATGTTTGTTCAGATGCTGTGCCTATCAACTTACCAGCAATGTCCACAAAGCCAGGCAATCAATTCATGGATGTATTTCAATTTTATCAAATATAAATCCAAAACTCTTATCAAATGGGGCACCACTGTCTTATCAGTGCCTGCAATATTTCAACTTGCAAGCCGGTATAATTTTCCCTTGTTAGATCCTGCACACTAGGGTTGCACTTGCCACTGCTAAATGTGGACCATATAAGTAATTTATTTTTTTCCTCTGTCAGTCTTAAATCATAATGACTGACAACCTGCAACCATAAGTTGCTTTACTGTGAATGTGGCCATAAAAGGTGCCAAAAATTCCTCCAATAGATGACACAGCTTTCATAAGTAATAATAATTCTTCTCTGAATTATGACGGATGAAGGGGTAAAATGAGCTTTGCAAAGATTTGCAGAATAAAAATGGGCTGATTCTGCAGATCCTGACCTATATGTTCCTACCGGCCAGCTATAAATATAGCCACTTTCAACAGCGCAGAATGATAGAGCAAGTAGGTCTGTAAAATACTTCAAGCAAACATTGCACTACACATCATTCATCAGCCTTTGGTGACCACAGCAAAAAAAAAAAGTTACAAGCAACAGACTATTCAAAACCTGGCTGGCTCTCTGGTCCTCTAGAACAATGGGGCAGGAATCTTTGAGCCTGAGGAAATCATTTTATTACAGAGTTTGGCTTTGCTTAGCAGATTCAAGTTTCACATTCCCCAGAGATAAACTGAAGAAAAAGACTGCAAAATGTATTTGTCAATCTCCTGTTACATTGAAACATTACAGAATCCTTGTAGGTTAAAGAACAGATTAAGCAAAACAAAATAGTCATTACATTAGCGAAGCTGAAGATAAATCTGAAAGCCAGAGTACGAATCTGTTCAGGTCAGATTCTGCTGTAATACCTCATGGCCAAAGGGTTTGGCACTGCAGCCTCTGAGAATAAATTCTCCTCTCCAGACTGGGCAGAGAGCCAACAGCATCCACATCTGGTAACATATAAGGGCCTATTATTTAAAAATAGATGGTTTCACATATTTTCAAGATATTTAAAAAATGTTTACAATGGTACTATTTTATTTATTTTACAATGTATGTCCTGCCGGCCATAGCTCCTCAAAGCTCTTGTGGTTGGTAACATTGCTAAAACAAACAACTAACCTTAGAAATATAACAAACACATATTTTGAGGAGGGCTCAAAATATGAACTTTGGAAGCTTCTAATGTTCACCTTCAATATACAGTTGAGCATTACAGCCCTGATTAACATGGAGCCATCCCCAGCACCAACCTTCTGCACTGTTGCAGCTACATCTTTCCCTCCTGATGCCTGGGACGATTTTGCAAATATGCTCAGTCGCATCATGGGTGTCAGAACTTCTGGGAATTTTAGGCCAATGGGCTTAGAAGGCTGTAGATTTGTCAGCTAGTAGCTGGCAACTGTTGGTAGGAGGGGGTAGGGACATGTAGGGTGCCATCAGCCATCAGAATTACATCACTTCTGGGGAAAACCCAGAAGTGAGCTCAGTCTGCTCTAGGAGTCACCAGAAACTCTATGGTTTTTCCTGGAAGCAATATAACATCATCAGGCAATGGCAATTTTTAAAAACTTTTTTTAACCACTGGCCTCTTGAACAGGAGCAGGAAATGGGGCAGGAGTTCCACTGTCCGTGGCAGGAAACTGACAACTGTAGAAGGGTGTAACTCTATTTAGGATTTTCACAGTTGGTTTCCCAGGATGCCCGATTCCTTACCAAGGCCTAAAAAACAGGAAGGACTAGCCCTTTAACTTACCACAGCTACAGCAGCATCAGTAATCCTCACACCTGCTCCTTCTGCTGAGGCCGGTTCTCAGTTCTGCAGGGAGCTTCCCTTCCCTACATGATGAAGCCCTTTTGAGGCTTGCTTGAGGGGGACCCACCTCTCCTCAGTCCCTGATGCTTTTAGTGGGAGGAGGGCTGGGGGTCCTGTTGCTCCTCCCTCCTACAATCCCCTTGCTGAGGACCATGTTTTGATTTCCCTTCAATGAACTGCAAGGAATTCCCTGGCTTAATTTATGAACTGTAGGAATAGCATATTATGCAGCAAGGAACCTGCGAACACTTACTAAGTATCTCTTTAAATGATAACAATAAGTACAGATGTTATAATAATTACTAAGTATTTTACTAGCAACAGTGTACAACTCAAACACTTCTGTTATAGCTCATACAAATTCAGCTATATTTCAAAGTTTGCTCTCTTTACTAGTAGGAGAACACAGTCTTAAAGTGCTTCATATTGAACAAACCATCTCACACGAGATATACATCAAAGAATCAGCAAAGTGCTAGTGGTAAAGTGCTAGTCCCAAATGGAATCTGTACATACCATATTGCTCAAAAGTTCTTAAAGTGCAAATGCATAAACAGCATCGTTCAACTGTAAATATCCCTAAATCTATTTTTGGACAATTTTTCATCAATATTCAAAGTTCATAAGCACTATATCCCAATAGTAACAGAGAGTCCATAAATAAATCTTGACTTGATGATTCTCATGAAGTGGCTGTGATTAGTCCTGTGTCCTCTAATGGATTGTCTAGATCCTTATTGTTCCATTTCAAGGAAGGATTGTTCCTTCTTCCTGGTGGTGAGGCTGTCTTCCACTCGGTGTGTGGTCCTCTTGCCTATGTTGTCCATCCTTCCTGTTTGGGGCGGGGGTCTCTGTTATAATTGCAACAATCCTAAGATGGTCTACTCAAAAGTAATTACATTCCGTGGAGCTTATTCCCAGATAACTATTTTTAGCACTGCAGCCTAAGACAACCATGTCCAATGTGGTTAACCAGTTCACTTCTGCTGTCCAGTCTGCCTCCCTTCTTTGTAGACAAGCTGGTTTCTTTGCCTTCATTTGCTTCAAGATATTTGCTGGCTGAAAGAGAAAGCTGGGTGTAGGATGGCAAAATTTGTTCTTTAGGAGTGTTACCAGTTCCCTTCTGCCTCTTTTGGCTGAGCATTTTCGGGGAGGGGGTCAAACAAAGTGTCCTCTCTCCCATGCACACTGCTCAACCAATTTGTTCTTCAGATCACCAAGACCTGGCTAAGGAGATCAGCCTTGAAGGTCACCATGGCTCAGTTGTACTGGCAGCAAAATAAAGTACCATTTCCCTGCCTGAATGGGATTCATTCAGTTTGAGAAACGGTAGGCAGGAGTGGGGCATGGAGTTTCTGAAGATTCTGAGAGCTACCCTACATCCCTTCCAGGTTTTCCCTGGAAGTAACATCATGGCATACACAACACTGACATGTTTGTTTAAAAAAATTCTCCTTCTGAGCTGTAATATGATCTCTACAACCCACTCTGGCTACAGCTTTCTATACCAACTATAGCTTCTGGGAAGTCTTCAAGAGCAGCCCCACATAGAGTGCACTGCAGTAATCTAATTTGGATGTTACCAGGGTGTGCACCACAGTGGCAAGATTTTTCCTACCCAAGAAAGGCCTCAGCTTGCTCACCAACCAAAGCTGGTGGAAGACACACCCGACCACTCTGCCACCTGTTTATCCAACAGCACTCCCAAACTATGAACCTGATCCTGTGGAGGGAGTGTAACTCCATCCAGTGCAGGAGATATCCCATTTCCTAGGTAGAACTCCCCCCCCACAAGCAGCACCTTGGTTTTGTCGAAATTATGGTTCCATTTGTTAGCCCTCATCCATTCCAAAACTGACTCTAAGTGCCTGCTTGCAGTTGGAAGTGTGAGATAAAGTGGTGTGTCATTTGCATATTGGTGGTACCTCAGCCCAAATCTCTGGATGACCCCTCTCAGCAGTTTCATGAAGATAATGGGCAGTAGTATATGTGAAATGGATCTTGGGGTAAGAGTGGACTGTAAACTGAATATGAGCAGTCAGTGTGATGCGGTGGCAAAAAAGGCTAATTCAATCCTGGGTTGTATCAAAGGGGCCATAGCGTCGAAATCGCAGGAGGTCATAGCCCCTCTCTATACTGCCTTGGTCAAGCCGCACCTGGAGTATTGTGTGCAGTTCTGGAGGCCTCACTTCAAAAAGGATGTGGACAAAATCGAGAGGGTGCAGAGGAGAGCGACAAGAATGATCAGGGGTCTGGAGACTGAGCCCTACGAGGAAAGGCTGAGGGCTTTGGGAATGTTTAGTTTGGAGAAGAGGAGGTTGAGGGGGGACATGATTGCTCTCTTTAAATATTTGAAAGGCTGTCATTTGGAGGAGGGCAAAGAGCTGTTCCAGTTGGCAGCAGAGGGTAGGACACGAAGCAAGGGGCTAAATCTACATGCACAAAGGTACCGGCTGGATATTAGGAAAAACTTTTTCATGGTCAGAGTAGTTCAAAAGTGGAATCAGCTGCCTAGGGAGGTGGTGAGCTCCCCTTCACTGGCAGTTTTCAAGAAGAGGCTGGATGAATACTTGTCAGAGATGCTTTAGGCTGATCCTGCACTGGGCAGGGTGTTGGACTAGATGGTCTGTATGGCCCCTTCCAACTCTATGATTCTATGATTCTAAAAGCATGGGGGATAAGACGGAATCTTGAGGGACCCCATAGGCCAAGGCGTGGAGCAGCAGTCCTCCAGCAATACACTCTAAAAGCAAAACCAGCACAGAACAGTGCCTCCTAGTCCCAACCCTAAAAGGAGGTCCAGAAGGATGCCATAATTGATGGTATCAAAAGCCACTGACAGAGCACTAGGCCAGATAAGGGTGCGCAATCCAAGTTCAGGAACTGGCAAAAAAGCTATGCCCATTCCCCAGGGCAAACCCAAGATCGAATCTGAGCACCCAAACTACCTGGGCCAGATTATCCAGTCATAGGCAGCTGCTGCAGGCAGCCACAGCAGAGGCAAAGCAGCAGCTGTGAGAGAGCAACTGCACTAATGGAGCTAAGCTTTGCCCTGCTGCAGGAGGGTGGAACCAGGCTGATGGGTCAGGGGGGAAAGGCAGCAGGCAGAATGAAATTCCATCTCATTCTGCCCCCCATCCAAGTTAAAAAACAGCTCCTTTTAAACTCCATGACTCAGCAAGCCTCACCCCCACCCACACACTTCAGTAAAGAGATTATTTATGCAGTTCTCTGGTTTGGCATTGGGATTCTCTGATTCAGCATTGGAATTCTCTGGTTTGACAACAATAAGTTTGCAAGAGAGTTATGTTGAACCAGCGAACCAGAAGCAAGGGGAGGGGAATCTGTGGAGTTTAAAAAGCTTGGAAATGTTTCCTTCATCGGAAACAATGGAGAATGGCTGGGGGTAGCTTGTTCAGGGACCCATAGAATTGGACTACAGGGTCTAATCCTCTTGAAATTTGGGAGATCTTTAGTGGACAGTCAGAAGTAGGTTTCTTACAAATTTGGTGGGGCTTGCTTAGAAATACCCTTCCAGCCCCCTGGATATTATTCCCCATAGGAGTAATGACTGGTTAAATGCAGGATTCTCTAACCTGGATCAGAGGATCTGACCTGGATTTCAGGGGTCCTGGATTTTTTTAATCCCTGAAACCTGGATCTAGATTATCCTGATAATTTTTGGTGCACACTCCTAATGCCAGAATATCTCCATGTTATACCAGTACAGAGATTAATTGCCATCCTTAGCAGTTTACAGACTGGCTTTAGAATTGTGCCTTACTTATTTCGTATTTCTACGTTTTATGCATTTTTAAGTAGACATTCTCTTACCTTCCAGTTCCAAATTTTTCTCATAATATAAGAAACCCTGCTTCAGGTGCCCCTGCCTTCTAAGGCTGCTGGATGAGTAGCGACCCAAGAAGGGCCTTCTCAGTTTAGGCTCCGAAACTTCACAACTCCCTTCCCAGGGAGAGTTGTCTGTCTCCCTCTGTTGTTGTCTTCTATCAGCAGTTGAAGACTTCTTTATTTTGTATGCTGTCCTCTCACTAACTCTTAATAGCACTCCTTCCTGTTTGTGTGTTTTCATGTTTTATTTGTTTTAAATGTTTTTATGGTATTTGCGTGTATTTTAAATGCTTTTAAATGTTTGAAATGTTTTAATGTTCACTGCCTTGGGGACGTGAATCACGTGGAAAGGGAGCATGGAAATGTTTTAAATTAATAAATAAAATAATGCACATCAAAGAGTATTATAAACTGAACCTTGTAGTTTTCATTAGTTTGTGTTTTTTTGGTCTCTTTGGTATAAATATTTCCTCCGTGTTTCAAACCTCAACCATGCAGCCTCTCAAAATATAAGGTGAAGCTCTTCTCATGTAAGTGGCAGAGCCAAAATCTGATAAAATGATAGGGGAACAAGCAAATCATCCCAGATACTAGAAAAGATCTTTAAAAGTTGTACTTTTGTATCATTGCTTGCTTGAAAAGCAGTAAGACAACTTGCTCTTTTTCAGCCTCTCTCAACTGTTAAGTGTAAATACACTTGCTTTCGATATGGTGATTGTTGGAGAGCTGTTTCTCTAGCACCTGCTTATTTTAGCACCAAAGATGCTGGCCACATATTCCCTTCAAGTGGCTTTAACACTCTCCAGTATTCTCAGCAAAAGGGAAATATTACTTGCATATTGTTAGAAACAGTCACTGGAAATTTAATTTCCCCCCTGTTGTTCAGTTCTCTCAAATTTCGGCAAATCTAAATAGACACAGATTTTTACACCTCTCAGCATCTCAGAGTCCTATGTAACATTTAGCTTGTAACAAGAATGAGACATCTATTTGCATGAAGGCATTTTGTTTCTTCGCATATGGTATAACATTAGCAGCCAGCATATGTCTCCATGGCTATAAACAAAGCAGCTACATTTACAGAACAGACACTGAATAAAGAATGCTTATTTTCAATATGTTACTTCTTTTCAGTATGAGCTTCTAAAATGAATGGTTAAGGACAGGCTCCCAAATAGAATCTAGCTAATAAAATAGGTGAGACTAATGCCAAATTATAAATATATTTGTATGCAAGTTTCATACAATTGAAATATAGTTGAGTTGATTCATTAATTTGTATGATGCTTTTTCAAAAAATTCCTAGAGCGTACAAAACATTTAAATGATACAGAATATCTCAATATAATAACAATAATAAAATAACGTTAAAAAGATACATAAAATATCAAAAGGTCAACATTTCAGCTTTTATGACAGGATTCCAAACAGCAGTAATATCACTTCTTCTGAATGAAGGGAGTTCAAGGTGATTTTTGTCACAGATTTGCAATAGGAGAATCAGATGCACTATAGAGAACAGGGCTCTGGTACTGTTAAACTTGGCATAGATGAGAAAAATCACAATATTGCAAGGGGTGTATAAGGTTGCTCAGAAGGTCCTAAAAACTAAGCTCATCAAATCATCCGATTATAAGTTTTTGAGATATATAGCTTTATTCCCCAGGCACATTTATCAATAGGTGTTGTAAAGTTACTTGTACATAAACATAATTTCTCACAAACATGCCACATAAAGAAAAATGAGTCCTGCGTCGCCTCTCTTTTAAGAATTTTACTAATATAGCATTTGCTTCTATGGAACTTTTGGGAATGATTCTCATTAAGTTATATACATAAAATTGAAAGTGGAACTAGTCCTTTCATGAGCAAATGTTAATAGGACTATAATATTCTGCCCACAGAGGCCTTCTTGAAAAATTCATGTAAGATATCAGCACTAATGGAAAATTTTTCACACGTCTTTTAAAAAGCACTCCCATTTAAGAAAACCAAACTTGAGGGCAGTGCAAAACTAAGGCTTTTAACCTGTACAGAATCCATTCTTGGTAGTGAAATCTCATGTCTCTGCAGGAAAATGTGAACTAGTCTCTTGTTTCGTCCATGAAGATTTTACTTTGCCTTTTGGCACAAAGCCCTTTAAGCAGTTTATTAAAAGTGTGTGTGTTTGTAGAGAAGAAATTAAAATAAAACAATAAAGTTACATCAGACAATAAAACCAAGCAGATAAATACAACTAAAAGCAGGAATAAAAATCATAAATAAGAACAACGGCAAACCAGTCTTTAAGTTGCGTGCTATTTCTAAGATACCTATAAATTAATCTTAATATGCAAGACTGATAAAATGGATCGGTTTGCCAAATTCTCAGTCAATTTTACTTAAATTTGTTTACTGAATCAAATAACTCAATAATTAAAACAAAACTTAGATTTGCATGTTGTCAGCATCAGGGATGATAAAGTCACTCTAGTAGCATTCTAGGTCTGTTTATCGGTGCAATTAGTTTCTCACCCCACCCCACAGGGGTGATTGATAATGTTATTTTATTTGGTGATTGTTATTGTTATTTTCTAACTTCTTCCAATTTTTTTGTTATTATTGGTAATCTCAGATATTCAGCAGTTACTTCATTATCAGAATACATCCTTACACTTATTTAGTAATGGGATATGTTCTGGTTCCTCTTTATAGGAGAGCTAAATACCAAAACAATTTAGTCACACAACTGTTAGCCATACAGTGAGAGAATAGCATTTACATCTTTATGAGCTGCCTCACTTTGTAAAGTAGGTAATTGTTTTTCAAAAAAGAAATCTTTCAAATTTACCCCCTTCTAAAATTGCTTGATATACTTTTAATAGAATAGAAAATGCACTGTATAATTTTACCATTAAGAAAAACAGGGAGTTTCAAATTCCCTTGTCATGCCTTGGGATAGTGAACCAACAGTCCTGCAGTGAGAGGAGGGGGGAATATGAGAAACTAATAAGCAGCCTACAGCCTAGAAGCTGACCATCAGTACCTATCACTCAGTACCAAAGCTGAGTAAAGCTCTTCCACCTGGCTCCTCCTTCCAGTAAAACCAAAGGTAAGCTTTTGGTACACCTCAAGAAGTAATTTCCAAAGATGAAAAACCACCACAAAAATACATTCCTTTGTTATGCCACTGGTGTACAGAAAGTAGTGGGCTGCTCAAGTGATCTTAAAAAGTGTGATGGCACAGAGGCAGACGCAATCTCTTAAATATGGGCCACTCTTTCAACCGAACAAGGCCAAAACAAATATAATAAAAACAAATATTTGTTTCCTTGTTTCCCCAATATGACAGCCAGAAAGAGGAGATAATTGATACAGTTTTCTCACCAGCTCAACTGGGAGGAGTGGTGACAACATGCAGCCAAGATGCGAAAACACAGAACAGCCCGAAACATGATCTCTCAGAATGGGGAGAGAGGGTAAAAGCCAGAATGGAAAAGGAGGGGGGAAATGTGCCCAAAGGCGATCTGAAACAAGAGGGAGATGGCCACTGGTACAGAATGGGCAAATTATACAGAAGTTGCCAACTTCTGGTGGGAGGTTCTCAAAATTGCTGGAATTGAACAAGGACTTAGCTCCGCCTATCATCCCAAGAGCGACAGGCAATCAGAACGCACAAATCAAGTGCTAGAACAATTTTTAAGATGCTACATTAACTATCAACAGGGTGATTGGATTGATTTTCTTGATTTTGCCAAATATGTGTAAAACAACTCAATACACAGCTCTACAGGAGCTACTCTTTTTAAAATAGTACGTGGATATGAAAGAAATGCCTTGCCTTTTGCTACAACCCCTGGCCCACAACAGCCAGGAGATTTAGGAGAATGGTGGACTAATTTAACTTCCCAATGGGGAATCATACAAAAGACTTTGGACAAAGCAAAAGAGGACTATAAAAAATCTGCTGACAGAAAACGTTCTGAACAGTGGAAATTACAACCAGGAGACTTTGTATATATTTCCACCAAAAACATTAAAGGGGAGCAACCTAGCAAAAAATTAGGGTGGAGATATTTAGGACCTTTTCTTGTAAAGAAATTAATCAACAAAGTAACTGGAAGTAGAGCTCCCCAAGAATTTAAGACAAATCCACCCAATATTTCACTTCAGCCTTCTGAAAAAGGCTCCCCCACCTGACCAGTGGCATCCAGAAAGGGGAGCCCCACACCCAATGCTAGTAGATGGACAAATTCATTATGAAGTAGAAGAAATCCTGGACTCTAAAGTGAAACACAACAAACTTTTCTATCTAGTCAGGTGGAAAGACTGATGAATCTTACAGAGAATGGGTGGAACAATCCCATATGAATGCTCCTAGATTTATTTCAAAGTTCTACAAACGTTATCCTGATAAACCTGGCCCTTGAAAGGAGGGTCCATCTTTGGGGAGGCAGAAATGTCATGTCTGTGCCCCATCCATGCCATTACTTGATGGTGACCTGTTATTCTGAACCAGTGTTTCATGCTGTATCTTGATGCCATATTGCCAATGACATAACTGCTTTGCTTTCACAGGCTTACTGAAGTTGCAGGTGTCTTATCTAACAGCTTTGAAGCTTTCAGTGCTTCTGACCTTGTGCACTGCCCACTCCCATGGATTATGGTGTTTCAGCTTTAATCTCCTGCTTTCTCAGTGTCTAGACGTGGTAGTTAAAATATGTGAGAAGTTCTCAAGACGGGTTTGCGCCAAAAGTTATGTTTTGCTGAGGGGAGGGGGGAAAGGAGTAATTGCGTTCTTTAAGAGGAATGGTTTTTCCACATGTTACCATTCCTGTCAACCTGTTTTCACTGCTTAGTTGCTTACCTTGCTTCTGAGTAACCCTATGGACATATCTGTGGAAATGATCTGATTCCTGAATAAAAACTTTTAACCAAGAGGCTGGATTCTTGCTGGAATGGTACAGGGCTCTATCTGCCATAGCCTGTCATCCATAGCCTGACAAGGTACTGCTCATCCCAAGGCTGATGCCAAATCTTAGATGGGTTGCTATCTTTTTTCCTTGCAGACTCCTGTGTCTCTCAGTGCTGCATGACAAGCCAAAATTCAGCAGTTAAAGGTTTTCCTATCATTACACCAATATGCTGAGACAAGTGTCCCTTCTGAATTTCTGATGGCCAAAGAGCTGTTTAAGATGGGAGAGTCCCACCATTAGAATTCATATTCAAGTATATCTCAGAGAGAATAACTGAATGATACTTTTTTCCCCTAGGTATGCCCCTGAGTCCAGTTGACAAACATGGTCTTCCTACCTCAAGCGGCATGAGCAACCTTAAGGAAGTTCTCCTTCCTTGTAGCAAAACAACATTCCATCCTGTGAATTTGTACTCTCTGGGTTCAGATAGTTAAAATGCTAATTCCCAGCTGTCAGCACTGTGAAGATCCATGCAGACAAAACACTCCAGGTGATGTAAATCTATGGTTTCACACCAAACAGCTCTTTAATCAGAGACAAGGAAGCTGCCTGCAACCAAAGTGACAGTGACAAACTTCAGTTTACACAAAAGATCTTGCAGCCAATGCCAAGGAAAGCCAGCAGCCTCAACCAGAAGCCCCTCTGCTTCACCTTGCTTTTTGTATATTCTGCCTGCCAAAAAAAAAAAAACCTTTCTTGGTAACAACAGCCACAGTAATCCTGTCATTAGCAGCCACAGAGCTGTCACATCAGTAACTCTCAAGTGGGTGTCAGCTACAGTCCTTTAGTTCAGATGCTTTCGTCATTGGGGAGAGCTTTCTTTGACTGCCAGCAAAGGGAACATGTACATTTGTCTTAGCACTCTGGAGCTCACACATAAACAAAACATTCATGTACAAATTGGTAAATGTGCTGAATTTTTTTATCGTAGCCAGCCCAAACAAAACCTAAGTGAATAGCCCTGCCTATAAAGTGGTGTAGAATAACTTGCTTGTAATCTGTCATGCACAATAGAGCAATTGCCACTCACTTCACTTACCCTGTTCCAGCACTGGGAAATGGATTATTTTTAAACGTGCTTTGTACACAACCTAGCTTTCAAAGCGGACTTCTAAATTCCCTGAATGGTAGCAAAACAATTTGGGGGACAACCTACAAACCAGCCTCCTGCAGACAGCCACCATGGGTACGATGAACAGATCTAAACAAAATGGAGATATTTTCCATCTCATTCATTTCAGTGTCAAATATGAATTTGAAGCAAGTGGATCTGGCTTAATACGATGTTTTTTTTCCTCTTCTCTGCATCAATATTTTCAGCTGTGCTACTTTTTTAGCCACCACAAAGTAAAAGTGATCCACTGTGAAGTCTCACACATTTGCTCTGTATTAACTTTTTAAAATTTCTGTATGGATCATTCTTATTTTCTTAGGTCAATGAAATCTACCCTGTGCCACATTATATATTAGCTTCCCATGAAAAGCCACACTGAACTGGAACCTAGATCAATATACATATCTAATGCTACATCTTAAACCTAAAAAGGTATCACATTGCTGCTTTTTTCATATTTCTGCAAACCATACTCTATTGTATTGTTTATTGAATGCCCCAGCCATTGATCATATTGATTTACACTGTATAATCCACCTTGAGTCTCAGTGACAACAGCAGACTATAAATAATGCAAATAAATGTTTTCCATTTAATAAAACTATTTAAGCAGCTTATGAGGTAGGACTAATTGTATGTTTTGGTTTCATAACGAATAAATATTTTTATTTAGCTATTTATGTCCTGCTCTGCTCCCTAAAGTAGCTTACAACATCATTCCCCACTCCATTATATCCTCACAACAATAACACTGTGAGGGAGATTAATCTGAGACAGGAACTGGCCCAAGGTCACCCAGTGAGCTTTCATGGCAGAGTAGAAATTCAAACCTTTGTCTCTCAGATCCTAACCTGCCACTCCCACTTTACTGCACAGCCTCTCAAATAAATAATGTAATGTATACAGAGCTTTGTTTTCTTTCCTCTCCTATTAGGTAAACATTTATTTATTCTCTTCACTAGAATAGGGAACGAAATGTCTCTCAATTCCAACCAAGTTAGCTTGCCTTCAGCATTTTGCTTTTAAAGATTTACGTCGCAATCCATGCGCACTACTAGGTTGTTTCTACACCTTTGATTTCAGTGGAATTTATGCATGATAACTCTGTGCAAGACTGCAGCCCTAAAGATTTGGACTCCAAACTTGGGGTCTTCACATGACCCCAATCTCCCAAAAAATCTTCCTGCTGCCTGCTCAGGTAAGGTTTCTGGGAGTGGTGCAGTAGGGATCTACCCCTTCAGGTTTCAGGGCTGCTGCCAGGCTCTGGGGCCCAGCTATTATTTATTATCAGTACATTTCCTGCTGCTTGCTCAGGTAGGCTTTCTGGGAGTGGTCTGGTAGGGATCTTGATGGCTGGAGGAGAGCCTGCTGGCCCCCATGAACAACGAACAACAAACATGTTTGTGAACAGGTCATGTTTGTCAGTGTTCGTTGTTCATTGTTCATGGATGGCAACAAACAATGAACAACATGTTCATTTTTTTTCTGCCCATGCCCATGTCTAGTCCTGACTTAAAAAAAACAAAACAGTGAGTAGTTTGGTCCTGAGTATTTTGTGACAGCAGAGACAACACATCCATGAGGCCACCTGATTCAACTAGGGTGAATGGCAAATAATAGTTATAAATGTAACTTCTTATCCTATATCCTTTTTATCCTACACAGTAGAGTAATAAAAAGTTTTTGACAGGCTTTTTTTTAAAGACTCCCAGGGCCCTATTCATTTTTAATGTTTACTTGTTAGGCTTGGTTCTTTTCTCCAGAACAAAAGCTGAAAACTCTACAATGGAGGATTCAGTAATTTGTGTTACAAATTATTAAATAGGCAAGTGATTCCAGGGTTTTGCAGGGTTACATCTTAACTCAATATGCTGCATTTTTTACAGATCTTGTGTTTGCCTACAACTCCATACTTTGCTCGCTACTGTATAACAAATATACTCTCAGTAACAAACCAAAAGTATTCTCTGCAGAATATCACCACATAACATTGGGACCCCGTTGAAGTCAATTAGAACTTTGTTATGATAACTTGAAGAGAGACATGATGTTGTCCATTATATTCTGTTAATTGTATCCACTTTCTAAAGAGAGGCTTTTCAGTGGGTTATTTAGTCTTCTCAGGACAACTGAGAAGAAATTTTTCTGAGGATATGAATTGTTTGTAGTCATAAAAAACAGATAGCTAATAAGAAGGCTGTGGTGGAAGGATAAGAAAGGAAATTAGCAGTGTAATTAGAATATAATTAGAAGAGTGTGAGGTTGACCCAGTGGTAACAGAGTGATAGCTGGATTTTGATCTCGGCTTATTTGAGTACTCGCTGGATAGCTTTGGGCACTTCACTCTGCCATAGCCTCAGTCCCCAGTTTGTGCAATATAGATACCAGTGACCTAACACACAGGATTGTTGAGAGGATGAGATAAATCCTGCACTCAGGATGATGGTAGATCAATATTTTCAAACTCATGTAAAAAATTAGGAGATGCAGGGCCAGCATCAGTACTTAGCAAGGTGAGGTAGCTGCCATGGCCCATGGTTTCTAGTGGAGCCTTCTGCTGCTGACTCCCTGCTCATGCATCTCCTCTGATGTCTGCACTCCACTGCTTGCTTGTTGGTGCTTTGTCACTTCTGCTCCCAGCTGCATATGCTGCTGGGCATGGCTGGAAAAGAGCATGTGGACAGTGCACAAAGCATCAGAGTTCCCAACGGCCATGGCAGTGGCACTCCTAGCTGCACCCACTACCCAGCACCATCAGGGAAAGGGCAGCTGTGACTGCAGGTGATATGAGAACTTGAGTACTCTCTGGCCAGCACCCCCCAACCCAGAACCAGCCCTGAGGAGATGGAGGTCTGATTTGTTTGTGTGTGTTATGTGCCATCAAGTTGCCTTTGACCTATGGTGGACCCTATGAATGAAAGATCGCCAAAACATCCTATTGTTAACAGATTTGCTCAGGTCTTGCAAACTGGAGGATGCAGCTTCCTTTACTGAGTCAAGCCATCTTGTTTTAGGTCTTCCTCTTTTCCTACTGCCTTCTACTTTTCCCAGCATTGCTAACTTTTCCAGAGAGTCTTGTCTTCTCATGATGTGACCAAAGTACAATAGCCTGAGAGTCTCTCTACATGAGATGCCTGGGTGCTTGTTTGTCAAGTGTCGAGAGACACAATGTTAGCTGAGAAACATAGTTTTAAGAGACAGAGCCAGCAGAGATCACTCCAAAGGGGATGGATTGTCTCACAGCTCTCTGACACTTCTAGCATGCTGGACTGTCTCCCCTTCTGGAGCCTTTGACCTGCCAGATTAATTTAAAGTTTTAAACACCAAGGGCAGCAGTCTAAAAGTTCTGGAAGGAGAGAGAGTCCAGCATGCCAGAAGCGGCAGGGGGCTACGAGAGAATCTGTCCCTCTGGAGTGATCTCCACCAGCTCTGTCTTTCAAAACTATGCTTCTCAGCTAACATTGCATCTCCCAACATGTGAAGAACACATGTCAGATGTCTTGTGTAGAGAGACTCTCAGTTTTGTCATTTTAGCTTCTAGGGAGAATACATGCTTTATTTGATCTAGAACTCACTTATTTGTCTTTTTAGCCATCCATGGTATCTGCAAAACTCTCTTCCAGCGCCATGTTTCAAATGAATCAATTTTCTTCCTTTCTTTATTGTCCAACTTCCAAATTCATACATAGTAATGGGGTTTGCCATAGTTTGGATTATCTTCATCTTGGTCCCCAGAGTCATCTTTATCTTTAAGAATCTTTTCTAATTCCCTCATGGCTGCTCTTCCAAGTCTCAATCTTCTGATGTCTTGGTTGCAGTCTTCCTTTGAGTTGATCATTAGCCAAGAAATAGAAAATCTTGAACAATTTCAGTTTCCTTATTGTCAACTTTAAAATTGTGTAATTCTTCAGTAGTCATTACTTTTGTATTCTTTTTTTTTTTAACTTTTTATTTTGCATTTTTATATAACTTTTTCCAAAACTACAAATAACCAAATTAAACAACAGCATAATGGGCAATACATGGAAGAGATGAAAACCTTGATGTTTTAACAAACAGCCAATATTAACATTGAAAACAATACACTGAGTATAAGAAGTCACATTATAGCAAAGAAGCTAAGTGTATGTAAATCTACGTTAGGTAACTGATTGGTATTATGACAATAGGTTAAAAATGGTAGCCATTGTACAAGAAAGCACGATTGATATTGTGGATTATCTAAGCCTTTAAGGTGATCCGCTATTTTTTCCATTATGAAAATGTCCCATAGTTTTCTGAGCCATTGTGATACACTTGGAGTTTTTTCCTGTCTCCAGGTTGAGGCTAAAAGCAATTTTGCCGCAGCAATCAATAAAAATATCAGATTTTTCCTAGTAGATGGGACCGTCTGATCCTCCCAGAGTCCTAGCAGGATTACTTCAGGGCACTTGGGAATTGCATAGTTTGTTATTGTTTTAATTTTTTGTATGATTCGATCCCAGAACAACTGAATTTTAGGACAAGACCACCATAGATGAATATAGTCTCCATTTTGTCCACACTGTTTCCAGCATAGTGGATTCGTTTCATGATTAATGTGGTGGAGAAGAGTGGGAGACAGGTACCACCTCGCCATTATTTTAAAGGATGTCATTCTGATGCTCACTGCTTTAGATTGCAAGCAGTTTCCTGACCAGATGGAAGACCACTGAGCATCAGATAAGATTGTATTACAGTCTCTGCTCCAGTTTGCTTGGTATTTCAATGTGAGCTGATCATTCCTTGAGTTTAAAATAGCATATATTTTAGCTATTAAACCTTTCCTATGAGATTGTGTTAATTTAAGTAAATATTCAAAGTCAGTTAGTTCACGCTTTAATGAGGTTACAAGTGGCTGACTTTCTAGTAGGTGTCTGATTTGGAGGTATTGAAACCATGGGATCGTAGCATTTGTATCCTTTTCTATTTGAGCCTTGTTCAGGATAATCCCATGTTTGGTTATATCAATAATCCTGTTTTGTTTAATTACTTTCCATAATTTAAAAGAATTTAAGTCCATGCCAGGTGGGAACCAATTCTGATCTATAAAAGATGATAATGGCGAGATGGTTGGAGCAAGATGTTGCCTTAACTTGTCCCATATGTCTAAGGTGGTTCTTAGAAAGGGGTTAGTATGAATTTGAGGTGGTCTATTCTTAGGTTCAGCCCATATCACATCCTGTAAGTCGTGTGGGTAGATGTGTGATTATTCAATTTGTGGCCAACCTGAACCTTCTACAGTATTTAATAGTATTACGATGTTTGCTAGTTGGGCAGCTATGTAGTATTGTTTTAAGTCTGGGACTGATAATCCACCTTTCTTAGCAGACCGTTTCATGGTTAAATAGTTTATCCTAGGGCGTTTGCCATCCCATATAAAACTGTTTATAATTTTTTGCCAATGTTGGAAATCTTGATCTGTAAGTTTAATTGGTAGCATGCGGAAATTAAATAAAAATTGTGGGAGAATCATAGATTTTACCAGATTAATCTTTTCTGCCCACGACAACTTCATTTCCGCCCACTCTTTAATTTTGTCTTTTATCTTTTTTTGTAACGGTTTAAAGTTAGCTTCTTTTATATCCAGTAAATCAACTGGTATCTTAATGCCTAAATAAGTCCATTGCTTATGGGTCCATTGATATGTAAAATTAGAAGCCATCTCTGACCTAATGATTGGAGTTAGGTGAATAGGGTAAATTTCTGATTTGGTTTTATTAATTTTAAGACCTGAAATGTAACCAAAATCATGCAGGGTTTTTTCCAGGGCTGGTAATGAGGTGCATGGATGTGCAAGGTAAAGGACCATGTCGTCCGCAAACAGGGAAATTTTATAAACACGTTTTCCAATAGTGATGCCACTAATGGCGTTGTTTTGCCGTATAGCCTCAGCCAGAGGTTCTATGGATAAGGCAAATAATAATGGGGAAAGCGGGCATCCCTGTCTGGTTCCTCTTGTGAGCTCAAAGTCTTTTGATTTCAATCCATTGAGTTTTATTTGGGCCTTAGGAGAAGCATATAATAGTTTGATAATCTGAATAAAAGAATGGCCAAATCCCATCCTAGAGAGCAATCTTATTAAATAATTTGTTTCTAAGCTGTCAAAGGCTTTTTCAGCATCTAATGAGAGCAGGATCGACTCTATTTGATTGGTTTTACAGTGATTGATAATGTTTAGAGTTTTTTTTACATTATCTGTAATACTCCTGTTTGGTATGAAGCCAGTTTGATCAGATTGTATGTAATGACTTATGATTTTATTCAGACGATTAGCCAGTACTGCTGTAAATATCTTTGCGTCCTGATTTAGTAATGATATGGGACGGTAAGAAGATGGGAGGGTGGCATCCTTCCCTGGCTTAGGGATTACAATAATTGTAGCTTCATACCATGTTTTTGGGAAGTTGCCTTTTAAAAGGATTGCATTGCAAGTTTGGCGAAGGGGTTCTGTCAGAATGTGTATAAACTTTTTATAAAATTCGGCAGGGAAGCCATCTCTGCCGGGAGTTTTATTTAGTTTGAGATTTTTGATGACTTCAGTGATTTCCTGAGAGGAGATCGGTAGATCTAGGGAAGCTTTATGCTCTGGAGTAATTTGTTTCAAGGTTGTAAGAGAGCTTAGGAAGTCCTCGATACCAGATGGTGTTGGATTCTTTGATTTATATAAAGTAGAATAAAAGTCACGAAATATATCTAGGATTTCCTTATTATTGGAAGTGTGAGATTTACCATTTCTTTTAATTAAAGAAATTTGGTTGGAAGAGGATTTCTTTTTAACTTTCCAAGCTAGGAGGCGTAACGTTTTAGGGGTTTTGTGCCAGTACCTCTGTTTTAAGAACAGTAGATTCTTTTGTATGGAGAATGTCTCAAGTGCCTCCAGCTTTTTCCTTTCTAAAGTCAATTGATTATAGTCTTTCTTATTGCAGTATTTTTTGTGTTTGTTTTCAAGAGCATGGATTTTGGATATAATTTCTGATCTAGTCTTCTCTCTCTCTTTTTTATAGAATGAGGCTAATGATATGATTTTACCTCTGACTACAGCCTTCATGGCTTCCCAAATTATTGCTTGAGAGACTTCAGCTTCTGTATTCTCTTTGAAATAATTTTCCAGTTCTAATTCAATTTCTTTTTTAATTGTTGGGTGTAATAAAAGAGATTTGTTCAGTATCCAGTGAGTGTCTTGTTTTATTTTTTCCGGAAAGGTCAAAAAACAGTCTACCCAGGCATGGTCCGTCCAGATTTTACTGCCTATGGTGGAAGAGATTATATTATGATAAATTTTGGGGGAAGCCAATATGTAATCTATTCTAGTATGGATTTGATGACGGGCAGAAAAATAGGTAAAGTCTTTCTCTAGGCCGTGCTGTGAGCGCCACACATCCTTAAACTCAAATTTGTCAAATAGTAAATTGAGGTTTGATCGATTTACTTTGTTTCTCTGACGTACCCTGTTGTTTTGGGATCGATCCAGGTTTGAATCTGCTATGCAGTTAAAATCCCCCCCTGCCAAAATTTCACCATCCGCATACAACCTTAAATTAGATAGAGTTTCATGAAGAAATTCAATTTGCTTGTCATTTGGAGCGTAAATAGATGCCAAGGTTATTTTTGTTTCTTCCAGAACCCCTTTGACAAAAATAAAGCGTCCCCTAGGATCTATTTTTGAGTCTTCACATTGGAATCTAACATTCTTTGAGATTAAGATTGCAACACCCCTGGCACTGGATGAGCCTGGGGCTTGAAAGTGCACATTGAAACGATTAGACTTTAATACCTGAGGCATTTCTTTCCTATAATGGGTTTCTTGCAAAAACAGTATGTCTACCCCTTGCTTCACTAAAGCTGTAGTAACACGTTTAAGTTTTATAGGATTGTTTAATCCTCTGCAATTTAGAGTAATAATTTTGATTCTATCTGTCATTAGTTATGTGTTAAATAGAATGATATAACGGACAGATAAAACTCTGTGAGCATGAGGAAATAAGGCATCCTCTGAGTCTTTGATAACCTATTTTCAGCTACTCTGTATGGTTCCTCCAATATTGCATAATATATGTTGTCAAACAGAACTGTAACATTAATACAATAACCCCATCCCACCCCCTTGAACAAAAACAAAACACCAGTTAACATAATACTGCTCCTTCGTGTGAAGGAGCAATCTCTCCAGAGGCACAGGTCTAAACTGCCTGTGTTAACACAAATAAGGAGAATGGTTAGGTTCTCCCCTTTTCTGGAGGATCCTATACAACTGGGAACTAAAATGAGTACCAGGTTTAGCCCCCCTCCCCCCCCCCGACTGAAGAAGTAGAAAAGAGATGAGGACTACAGTTACAGAAAGGTCTGAAGCTACAGATAGAGAAGAAGAAGAAATGTTAGGGGCAAGAACAATATTGACAGACAGAAACGCTAGAGAAAAACTCTAAGAAATGATGGTTGCTTGCATGCATTTTCTCCCTCAGGCAGTTGTTTTCATCGGTATCGTGGCCCATCCCGTCATAGTGGAGGATTTCTGTGCGACAGTAGAGCTTTTGTTCAGATCTGGTGAGGATAAGTTCAGTTCCTTAAGAAGAGATGTGCCAGATAACAGATCCGTTGCTTGAAGAGTTCTTCCCTGATGTACTACTTGGAGTTTAGAGGAGGCCACCCATTTGTATCTGATGTTTGCGCTGTTTAGTTGAGTGGTTATGGGTTTAAGCTCTCTTCTCTGCAAAAGGGTTTCGCTTGACAAGTCCTGGAAAACTTGAATTCTCTGCCCTTGAAAAAGTAAAAAGCCTCTTTTTCTAGCCTCTTGAAGGATTTTCTCTTTAGTACGTGAGTCCATAAACGTAACAATAATATCTCTGTTAGTGTTTTTTCTTAAGTTGCGGAGGGAGCCCATCCTATACGCAGCTACAATATTTGGTGCCACACCGTCTTCCAATTGTAGTTCCTGAGCCAGCCATCCTGAAAGGAAGACTATTAACTCAGTTGAGCCTTCTTCTGATTCTGAGAATCCGCGAAATTTTAAATTATTTGATTTCCATTTATTTTCCAGGTCCATGATTTTATTTCTCATCCAGCTCTCGCTAGCCTGCAGAGTGCGTGTTTCTTTTTGCAAGGACAAGCTAAGCTCTAAAGCAGAGTCTGCAGTGCGAGTTACTTGCTGGAGAGACTCAGATATTGCAGTCAATTGATCCTTCATAGGTTTCAGAAGTCTCTCCATTCTATTGGCAATTTTATCTTCCAGTTGATCTATTTTAATACTTAGGTTTGTTTCTTGTACCTGGGTTTCTGTGTCAGTTATTTCCTCAGCAATGACGGAGGCCATTTTGGCTGTAGAGTGGGGTTCAGCTGCAGCGCTGTTTCTGTGCTCTCCCGCCGAAAAAAAGGTTTTTACTGATTGTGAAATCGGCTCTGAAGATTTATTTTTATTTCCTCCTGTCTTGCCCATAGTTGTAGCTTGTTAGGATCACTTTAAGGAGCTAATAATTCAGTCGGGGGAAGGGAAGATCCAGGAGCCTGAAACTCACGCGTCTAGCATACACGCTGACGCCCCGCCCCCTCCTCTTACTTTTGTATTCTTGATATTCAGCTATAATCCTGTTTTGGTGCTTTCTCCTTTAACCTTCATCAATAGTTGTTTCAAGTCTGCCAGTAACATGGTGTCATCTGCATATTTCAAATTGTTCATATTTCTTCCATCAATTCTCACCCCACCTTCTTTTGAATTGTTAGGGTTAAGAAAGGGGGAAAGTGACTTTCTTTGCTGGGAACAACCTTAGACCAAGGGTTCCCTAGAAAACGTTCAGGTAGTCTCCAGCCACCATTCAGGTACCTCCTGAGAATAGGTAGACTGATCTTCTGGGAAGCAGCTCTTCCAGCTCAGCCCTAGCAAAATAACCAAGTAACAGGGTGGAAACCCTGAAAAACTATCTTATAGCAAACTGTGAGTAGCGCCCAAGCACTCTGGCACATAGAGAAGAGAAATCAGAGAAATATCCCAGAGAAATGGAATGTACCAAGGAAGCCAGAAATCCCTTAAGAGAAGGTTTATTATAGAAAAAATGGGGAAATGGTGAATGGATTCAAAAGGGGAAGTAGAGGTGGGCACAAACAGCAATACGAATGAAAAAAAGCCACGAACAGCCCGATTGGCTGTTTGCGAGCAAGCCATTCGTGAGGCACAATTTAAAACGAACAAGTGGTCATCGCAAACCTCGTTCGTGCGTTCGTTTGCTGCTCGTCAAGCCAGAAAGTCAGGTGCCTTCAATCAATTACCTTGGCAACGGAGGCAGAGACTGCCTGAACTCTATCTGCACTCCTTGGGTTGCTCTGGAAACTCCAATCTAAGACCAACTTAGCTTGATGGGCAGGTCTTCCTGTTGCCAAGTAGGCCCCCTCTCCTGCTTTAAAGCCTGCTATGAACTGTGTTAAAGTTTCCTGCATTACTGTTTCACTGCTGCACCAAAGACTGCCCTGCACGTGTGTGTTCTGGTACACGTGTCAGTTTCCTGCCTGCGTGTCAATTACCCTGCTGCTGTAATAGACTGTGTAGTTTACTGACTCCATGTTTGGGTAACTGCACTAGAGGACTCTCTTTCTGGGCAGCCCTGCCCTGACCTGTATCTGGAATTCCCAGTGTGTGTTTGGACTCTGTTACAAGTGTGCCCCGTGCCTGCATTGCCATCTGCCACGGACCGTGCCTGTTCCCTGCTTTGGACTGTGTTTTAAAGTGTTGTTCCCCCTGCCCCCATGGAAGCCTGCCTCATATGGGCCCAAGCCGCTGCTAGCAGCCGGGCGCCTGCCGGGGAAACCTCCAGCGAGCCTGGCTAGGCGCTCCCTGGTCAGTTCCCGCCTGGAGCCTCCCGCGGGCCGGTCCCCGAGCTTACCCTCGCTACCGGGCAGCCTGCTATCCAGCCCCAGCCTTGCCCAGCCAGCGTCCATGTTCTTAGGCAGCCAGAAGACCCTGGGAAGAAGACTGCTTTGGGAAGCCATTTCGGTGAAGCGGGCACACCACGTCCGCAGCGAGAGCCCCTCGCCCCGCTCTGCATATCTTAGGAGCCGCCCCGGAGAAGAGCTAAGTGCTGACCATCCCAAGCACTTAGAGAATGCATCTCAAAGAAACCTCCGCATTCCAGAAGCTGATGACATCAGGACAAGCCCTGTCCGCTGGAACATCCTTTCAGCCCACTTGGATTTCCCCCTCCCTCTTTTGTCCCCTCTTCCTGAGGTGTCACTTATCGCAATCTGATTACCAAAGTGGCCCATCCAAGCCATTCAGTAGCCCATTAGACCCTTTGTTTTAATCTGTGAGAACCACCAAGTACAGCACCAGCCCCAGGGTACGTTTTGGGGTATTTAAGCTGGTCTCCCAGACCACTCGGTGCTCAGGCCATTCCCTATCCAGACTTCCTTGCTGTCCGTCTGTGGTTCCAGTGCTGGCATTGGACCACTACCCTCGCTGCTGTGTCTCTGCTTCGCTCCAGGATAAGTGAGTATTCCCCCTATCATCGTTGGGAACCCGCTAATGCGAACGTCTCTGTATTTCCTACTCTGTATTTCCTAGATCTTGTGTGTTCCTTGTATGATTGTGCAAGTTAGGCTTACGCTACACTCAATACACGTGTTTGGAACTTATTTGTTGTCTGCCTCTTTTTCACTAGAGTGTCTGGGATCGGGACCTCCGTATACATAGGTTATGATCCTCGCTTAATATTAAAGTTACAGACTGCTATAGCTAATTCCCCATTATAATAAAGAGCAGTTCTGGTAACAGTTTACTGGTGGAGAATATGCGGGCATAACCCAGTTCGTGTGAATACACGTGAGTCGACACGCGTGTCTTCAGCGAACTGACTTAGAGGAAAATTTTCCAGACCTCTGTGTAAAGAGTGCAATTTAGCTCAGGGAATTAAAAGTGTGAGTGTGTGTGGCTCTAGCGAGCATTTCTATCTTGTGGGTTGGCTTTTTCCCCCATTTCCTCCTTCAGCCAGCTTTGGACTACTTGCCTTTTGTGGTGCACCGCGAGGCCCTCCAGCCGTTATAACCGGTGTACTGTGGGTGAGGACCTCTGAACTGGTGAAGTTCCTGGCCACCTTCCGGGCCGCCTAAACGCGTCTATGTGGGTGGGATCCCAGAAGTAGGCTCTAGATATATACGCATATATACATCCTGAAGCAGCACATATAAAATTCTCTTCCGCCCTCCCCCGTCTCTCCTAAGTCCGTCCAAACCCCGTTCCTGCCAGCACTTAGGCTTCAATCCCCGCTCCGGAGGAAACGTGAAGGGATCGTTAGTCCGTTCGCTTTAGTTAGCTTTGGGAATCTGAAGCCAGGTTCCTGAAGCCCCGCGGCAGCCGGCCGCACCGTGCTTAAGAGTTTTAAGATAGACTCTTGGGCGCACCTCGCTTGAGAGTTTTAAGGAAGACTCTTGGGCGCACCTTGCTTGAGAGTTAATTGAACTCTTGAGCGCTTTTCCGCTTGGGAGTACAGTAGTTTTACTCCTGGGCCCTTTTGCTTGGGGACTTGCAGAGGCAGTCCTTGAGCGCATTTAGTCTTTTGGTCGAGGCTTGGAGACAGTTTAACCGTTTGTCTCTGAGCACGAGGCCTGGGGACACTTTGAGTTTAGTTCTTGGGCAGAGAGCTTGAGAGCATTTGTAGCTTCTGAGCAGAGGCTTGGAAGCACTTCAGTTCCTAAGCAGAGGCTTGGGAGCATTTCTGGTTGCCTGAGCAGAGGCTTGGGAAACCCCTTAATTGCAGTTTCTGAGCAGAGGCTTGGGGACACTTTTTGGTTTTCTGAGCAATAGGCTTGGGAGACCCCTGAGCTTTGGCTTCTGAGCAGAGGCTTGGGAGCACTGAGCATTTTTGGTTCTTGGGCTTAGAGAGCTTGAGAGCACCCTCTGAGCCAGTAAACTTTTCCTGGTCCCGTGGCTTGTAGGCAAGCTTGAAACGGGAATAGGAATTTTCCTTCTCCCCCGGTGGAGAAGAGCCGAGTGTAGAACCCTTAAAAATCCCCTTGTGAACCTAAAAGTAGAACCTTAAAACCCCCTGGTAAAAACCCTTGAGGACCTGAGGGAAGGATAAACCTCCCAAAAGGGACATAGAGAGGAAGAAGTTGTTAAAACCCTTGAGCAGCTTTAATCGCCCCACCCCTGGTGCCGCTGATCCACTCTTTAACCACCCCGAGATCAGCCTTAAACGAAAGTAAAAATGTACCGGGCAAACCCCACCGTGCCCCGCCTGGAGAAGTGGCTAGTGAAGAAGGGAGATTGCCCCTGGGAAGCCGGTTCCTTCAAGGGACCCGACCCGCTCCAGATAGTCAGAAGTGCCTTCCAAGATTTTTGCGAAAAAGAGAAACCTAGGTCCAGTAAGAAGGATAGGTATGGAGCCTGGGCACTTTTCACCGCCCTACAGGACAGCGTGTCCCTAATTAATAAGCTACAGATAGCGCAGGAAGATAGTGAGCAGGAAATAGAGAAGCTCAGATTAGCCCAAGACAAAGAAAGGAAGGAGCTAGAGGAGAAGGCAGCGCGAGAACAGGACGCCCTGCACCTAGAAATCCAGAGTCTCAGGGCCAAACTAGCCGAACAGGAAAGAGACCATGAGGAAAAGGCAGTTGAGTGGCGCGCCGAACGCGTCAATTTCATATTAGAGAAGCAAGGACTAACTACCGCCCTCCAGGACGCTCAGCACAAGGCTGAAGCGGCCACCGCTCGTGCCGATATGGCTGAGCACGCATTAACGGAGGGACAAGAAGAGATTACTAAGCTCACCCATGCCGCCCGGTTCATGGCGGACCACAACCAGTCTAAAGCCGCAGCCGCGGACCATTCAGCTTGTAAGAGGGAGCTAGAGGCCCTAAAGCGACACTTGGGGATGCAACAGGCCGTAATTTCCGCCGTGCACCCCTCAGCCCTCTTGGCCCTCCCAGAAGATAGTAAGGATAGTTGGGCATCTCAATCGCCCCAACCCGAGGAAGCCCCACAGCCCCTCCATCCAATAGCTACTAAGGAAATTGTATCCATGGACGAGGATGGCAGGAAAACAGACCGGGTCGTTAAGGAAACCCGCAATTGGAGGCCTGATGAGCTCCAAGCCATAGCAGACCGCATGGGACCCCTAAACCAAGACACGGCCATCCAGTGGTTCACCCATGTGACCACCTCCCAGCCCTCCGCTAGTGGTTCCGATGTGGCCCAACTGGCCCGCCAATGCGCCGCCCCTGAGATAGTCTCGGCCCTGAATGCCTATATCTCTAACCGAAGGTTAGCCACCCGCAGTCAGTACGGAGCAATTAAGGAAATTTGTGCATTCCTGTGGCCCACCAAGAGCCTGAAAGCCCTGTATATTGCGGAGTCCCAGAAACCTGGGGAGGACCCAGAGGCATATTTAGCTAGGAAACAGCTTCTTGCAGAGCTAGCAGACGAAGTGGACCTGGATGCCAGCGATGTACCCGACTTTGACGAGTTAGAATTCAGGAGAGCAGTCTTAGATGGACTCAATAGCACCACCCGCCTAGCACTAGCAGGAGTAGAGCCCGGGAGCATTACATGGGGAGAGCTGGAATCCCGCATCAGGAGCATTGCTGGCCTGTTGCGAGAAACCGGAGCGATCCGCCATGTGAAGTCCCCGGCCTCCCATAGGAAAGAGAGTGAGCCCATCAACACAGTCACGTATGCCAACCATGGTCCCCACTCCCAATATCGGCCCCAAGGGCATAGCTCGTACTCGGAGCCTAGAGGTGGCATCTTGCGTGGGAAAAGTGGTAGCTTCACTCGGGGCCGCAGCCAAAGGGACTCTCGTCCAGGAGTAACCTTTGCGCCCACCCCCAGTCGCTACCCTTCCTCCCCACAGGGACCCTCTGAGCCCTGTAGACCTGCGCTGCCCTCGGCGCCCCCGCCCCCTCGGGCACCTCACCCCTACAATCACCAGGTCTACCCTCCCCCAAGTCAGGCTGACTCCTGGAGACCGCAGCCAAAGGACCATGAGGAGCCCTCTGACATAGGAGAACCGCCACCAGCTGGGAACCCCTTTTTCCAATAGGGATGCCCGGGGGTCACACATTATTCTCCCCACTTAACTGCCCGTGGGAGAAAACCAAAGGTTGAGGCTAGCCTTCGACCTCCGGGAACTAAAAATAGCTTGGAACTTAAAAGAGAGAAGGAAAGATTCCAAAGGGTGATTCGCACCCAGAACCCAGCACCAACTTTGCCAGACACCTCTGAAAGAAACCTGGCAGAGCTGCAAAATAAAATCCACGAACTCATAAGTATAAACAGGGAACAGAATTTAAAAATAAATGATCTTAATAAAGAGAATGAGGAATTAAAAGAAAAATTAAATGCTTGCACAATAGAGAAAGAGCAGCTCCACAATAAATTCCTTAGCATGCAGACTTTGCTGGAGAACCAGAACAATGAAACTGCCACTTTAAAAACCCTGATGCAAAATCTCCTGGAATCCCAGAGACTCACTGAGGCCAGATTAAAGACTTTAGAGGAACAATCAGTGATTGAATCAGCACCCCGCCCCGCCAAAGGCAGTGAAACATGTAGCCAGTCACCTTTGCCTCCAATTTCTGCCTCAGCCCCCATGCCCAAGAAGCCAGAATTCACTTTAGCCTCTGAGCATGTGCAGAGTTTAAAAGTCATTCCCCCAGAAATTGTCTTGGCTCCCATAGACTGCCCCCAGCCAAGCTGTACACAGCCCACCGTGACTGTGCCCTCTTGCAATGATCCTGAAGAACAGGTAAACAAAAGTAAAAATGCAGTTCCTTTAAAAGAATTAAATTGCTTTGAGAATCCAGTGCTTGCAACTACACACCAAATAGCTTTCTCTCAGCCTTCCCTGACTAACACCCCTGAAGAAAACCTTATGTTGTGCCTGTGTGGTTTAGTAGTGCTTGAGCTAATTCAGAGACATGTGTGCAGCTGTTTCCTCATTTTAAAAGGCTCAAGCCCAAAACTTAATGAAAAGGTAGAGCTTCCAGTAGTAAGTGCAGTCAGGAATGTAATAAGGCAAGTGAGCAGACTCCAGAAAGAATCCCAGTTGCTAGCAGCGTCTAAAACAAACTGTTCCCACTCAGTGCTATACCCCCACCCCTCATTGAAATGGAAAAACTGGCCAGACCAGGATTCTGACCTCCTCCCAGTTCGTCCTTTTGTCCTCTCCCAGGCTGAAGTAAGCCCAAATAAATGTAATCACTGGTTCCCTGTCAGAATTTGGAAGGGATTGGAACCAGGAGTGGAAAAGCCACCTTAAGGAGACTTGAGTTCAAGTCCCTACAGCCCCCGTCCCTTTTCGTTGTGCAGTCTTAACTTTGTGTGTGTGAACCTGAAGCCCAATTCCCTTTTGAGTTTAGATGTAAAAAGCCAACTTAGCTTCCTATAATCATTTAGTGTTTTTGTTATTTCTTGTCAGTTCTATTCTTTAACTTCATTAGGCGGGCCCCACAGTTGGGACCCTTGGGGAAACACGGCAACCAAAGCCAAATAGGACCACCACCGAAAGTGATTCTTAATTGGATTTTTAAGCCGCATGTTCGGAAAAAATTGCACAGGCAAAAGAGATTTGCTGTGTGTGAAAGTGTTTGGAGAGGCTTTAGCCCAGAGGTGAATTCATTCTTTCGAACATAGTGGGACCACCAAAAAAGGTGATCCCTGTATTCGAAAATATATCACCCGCCGTGCTGGTGAAGATCCCGCATCTACGTAGATTCGGGGTCTCACCTGCCAGACCCACGCTTTCGCATGATGGTCGGCTTTGGCTTTGAGGGCCGTGCCTCCCCTGGAAAAGGACCCCCAGGAAACCCAACATCCCTCTTTTACTAATGTTCATATCCGTCATGGTGAGTTGCTATACGGCGCCACCATCCAGTACGCTTTAGTGCAAAGGTAAAAGACCCGCCAGTATTTTGTAAATATATGACCTCTGGAATATGTTATTGGGGTGCGTTCGCCACGCACAAGGGGCAGCATACCTCATTTACATAGCCAGGATCCCCCGCACCAAGATGACCCCCAAACAACCCAGACCCAGTGGCGCCGGCAGATCTCGGCCGTCTCCGCCGCTTTTCGATAAACGCCGCCGAGCGCCTTCGGCTCCACTTCGGCCCTTTCCGCCAGCAGCCGCCCGCCCCACGTAATCTTTTCCCTTGCCCGTACCGTATAAGGGAAAAGAAGGGGGGGAGACATATTGAAGATATAATGAAGCCCTGCCAGGCCTTCCAAGTGAGGGCAACCTGAAAGTAACCCACGCCCGTGTGCTTTTGCTTTGTGTGTTTCTTTCTTTTAACATGAAATTGGGGCCTCCCGAGGGAGTCCCTCCAAAAATTGATCCTAGGAAAAAATGGTCCGCTGAAATACATACATGAGGTCCTGCAAAAAAGCAGAGGGAAAAAGGCAAAGCAAAAGCAAACCATCATAAAACATACCTTCAACCCTAACCTCATCTACTTAAAAATTATTTTAGAAAAATAGAACGAAGGTCTCCTTTAGCAGCAACCCTTATAGTTGCTGGAAACCGCTCTCTAGTTTTTTTTCCTTTTAAAACGGCAAGGCCAGGCCGAGCCGGACCGATAGCTCTCAGCCCGCAAAATAAAAATAGCCCGCCACCGAGCAAGGGGCACCTGAAGGCCACATAGCCTAGGCACCCAGGGACCCCTGGGGCGAGTTTGCATAACCCCGCCTGACGTATAGCCGACCCTTGCCCGACGCAAGGACGTTACCCTCTGAAATATACACACTATAAGAAGAAGCCCCCGCACAGGAGTTCCCCAGAGCAACAAGCTGGAAGGCTCGCTTAGTGCCCCTGGGACTTCTCGTTCGAGCCCCACCTAATAGACAGTGCTGGCAGAAAAACACCTTCCCTTTTTCCCCCGCTTCACTTCATTCATTTTGCTGCAACAAACTCAGGGAACCTGTACTTATATCCGCAGGTCTCCCCAGGAAGGAAAGGAAGGCCAGGAGATGAGGCACCTGGCTACTCTGTGTTTGCTCGTGCTGGCAGGCACCCTAATAGAGGGACGCCCGTCCAAATTAATGCCCTACCCCCACTGGAGATGTATTAATACCCTGGCAGGAAATGAAATGATGGTCTGCAAGGTTGTGCAGCAGAGCAATATGACCACCCCCACGGATCGCACAAACTTCCGCAGTTGTGAAGAGCAGTGGATCCGACCCCCAGAGCTTGTTATTTTATGTGTGGGAATAAAAACCATGTCCCAAGAATTAGTGTGCTATTCACCTACTGACACAGTGTCACCACTCGCTCCGATTCCATGTATGTATCTTCCCCGTATCAGGCCAGCCCCCACCGCAGTCCCGGTGGTAGACAAATATACCACCCCTGCCAATGTCGAAACCTCGCCCTTTGTCACTGAGGATTTCGGACCATACTGTGAAGTTATTTTAGTGTCGGCCGCAGTATGGAAGGCAGGAGACCCCTTTAGAATGACCATCCTACTAGGCACTACTGCCACTGAACCTGCATCTGTCACTATCACGCCCCCTTCAGGTGCAGTTCTCTCCTTTGCTATAGAACGCTGGGAGAACCTGACCTGGATTGTAAAGGAGGAAGACCTAGCCAAACATGGCCCACCCGATTGGATACTGGTTCAGCAGACGCCCGAATGCCAAACCAAGCCCCTAGTAGAGAAATTTCACCGGCTTGGGCTGCTCTTTGTAAATTTGACTCATGAACCAGGCAATTATTCCCTGCTGATCCGGACCCAGGAGACCCACACCATCCAAATTGACCCTTTGATTGCTAGCAATGAACAATTAAGCCAAGGCGGCACGCATATAGTGGGCTCCCATGTTTTGAAAACTGACATTCGAGAGAGAGTTCTAGTCCGCCCGCAAATGTCTTTAAAAGAGATCCGCATAGACTTAGCTGAACTAAATATAACCCAGAGGCTGCCGCAGTGCGCTCCCTATCTGGAGGCCGGTAGCAAGGGTTGGAATGCATGGCTACAACTGTGGATCGATCCCTCCCCCTCTCTCTCGCGTGCCAGACGAAGCATTGCCGACTGGACTGCTCCTGCAGCCGGAGGCTTAGCAATCATGGATTCGGTCAACATTGAGACTCTCGCTAATAAGTTTGCCCATGTCACGACTAGCATCTCCGACTTAGGTAAACCGGTGGTGCAGTCCCTAAATTCCATTTCGAATGGGCAACACGAGATCAGCTCCATTTTAGTTAACTGGGAGAGTCAAATTGAAAGAGATTTTTCTCTGCTGCTCAAAGGAACACAGTCTTTGGAACGCAACGTGTCGATAGCCATGGCATGTATGCAAGCCCAACAATTAAATCAGGCTGTGGCCATGGGGCTAATTCGGCAAGCCACGGACGGGCACTTGCCCCTGGAAATTAAAAGATTGATTATGCCCAAATTGTCACCCATAGAACTGGAGCTTGAATCCTGGTGGTCTCTTGTAAATTCCTCATTCTCACTGACCACCCAGGAGCTTAAATTATTTTTATTAACGGCCAGTGCGCACGAGTCATTCCACGTGTATCCAGTCGTGCCTCTGGGACTCCAAGTCAGCGACACCGAAGTCCTCTACGCTCGCCACCCCCGACCATTGGGCCCGCTTCACCCCGACCGGATGGCAGCTCGTCAGCCTCCAAGGGTGCCAGCATCGAGACCAGACCGGCTTCATTTGCCAAGACCAAGCCTTTGCACCACATCACCCCTGTGTAGCCCCGCAAGTCGACGCCCTCAACGAGTGCTCTTTTGAGGTCGTCCGGGAGAACAGCTCCGCGGTGGTCTACATTGGAAAAGGATGTGCCTGCGTGCGAACGGCCTGCGACTTTGTGGTCCTGAACTCGTTCCAGCTGAAGCCCGTGATCCCGGGAGTCAACCGCTGCTTTTGCAACCTGTCTTCGGTAGCAGCCTGCGACTTCACCTACACGGTACCGGTCTGGACCCAAGAAGAGATCCTGGTGGCCCCCTCCATCTACCGTCATGTGAAGCCAGTTTCCCTTGGCATCGGCCTGGAACTAATCCACGAGCTCCTGACCCACCCCCAGCTCCACCGCACCCTCCAGAGCATCCAGAGGGACGGGGACACCACTGCTTTGGTTGTGTCCCACAACGGAAAGGAGATTTTGGATCTTGTCCAGCAGATTAAGACCACCGGAGAGCACTCGTGGTGGGAGACCCTCTTTGGCTGGAGCCCCACTGCCACTGGAATTTACAATTTGGCTTTGCACCCGATCGTTGTGATTTTGGCCTTTCAAGTTTTATTATGTGCCTCATTACTTTATTTGGGCTGTTGGAGCCGCCGACAGCTCCAGCAACTCCAGCTGTCTTACCGCTTGGATCACTATAACCCCGACCTTCTTCTGCCTTAAGGGTTGTTCTTGGCGCCCCGTTTTAGCCCTTGTTTGTTTTATTACTTGTGCTGGTATGAGCTATGCTTGTATTTCATTATGTGTACGGATCCTGGACCAGCCCCATGGACGCTTTGCTGCCGGACACCGCTCCGAGGCCCTCTTGTGGACTAGGGGGGGACCTATTTCTCCGCCTCCCAGCCCACGGCCTGCCTACGAACGACCGCCAGCAGCGCCACTTCCATGAGGACTAGAACTGTGTGTCTGAAGCCCTTCTCGCCGCCCAACCGACCCTGCTCTGCGGATTGATGCAGACAGCAAGGGGGGGTGGAAGTGTGTTTTGGAGCACATGGACTAAGTTTGCTTGTTCTTGTATATATGCAACCCAGTCCAGCAGCTGTACTGCGGACTGAGCCATCTGTGATCTTTGTTACTCTATTGTTTTGTGAATTTCCCGCCATTGCTTTTATGAATTTTACTCCCATGAATTTAGCCCCGAACTAGTCCCTCCCTTTTTCTATTGCAAGTGCGCCCATGAACTTTATCCCGATGAATTTGATCTTAACCTTTTGAGTTGCCTTCTTAACCCAACTCCCTCCGCCGAGGCAGTTCTAGTCTATGAATTTGATTTTAATCCAGCCATATTGATTTGGTTTTTAATTGCAGAGTGTATTTTTCTGCCCCCATGAGCCCTTCCACCGCCTACCCCTCATGAATTGTTTCCACGCACTTGCTTTTATTCTTGCTGCTTTTGACTTCATGAACTATTGCTTTTAATCACATATATGTATTTATGATTTTAGCCATTTATGAATTACTCTACCCTTGATGAACTATGCCTTGCTTGCACATTTCACTTTTATCTTGTATGAATTGCTTTTAATCCTACATTCATGAATTGTATCCATGAATTGCCTTTGCTTTTAATTCTATGCCTATGAATTGATCCATGTATATTAATTGCCCCTGGTTTTTAGTACTTTTAATCCACCATGAATTCCGTATGAACTACCTTCATCCATGAATTAATCAATGTACACAAATATGAATTATTGCTATTTATATGCATGAATTGCTCATTGCTGCCTGTATCACTATGAATTGCTATTACTGCTATTTATTCTGACGATTGCACTCAGCACACCCCCTGGTGTGAACCCAGAGACCTGCAGCCCATTGGCTGATCTAAATTGCACTTATTCGGTTAGGTGGTTCTCCAAACTAAATTTTTGAGTGACGCCTCCCCCTCCTTCCCTTCCCACTCCTTCTTCGCTCGAAGCTCGACCACCGGACATTGCCGACCACCTCGCCTTTGAAGTCAAGTTCGGAGACCCATGTGCCTGACGTCCCGGGGTCTCCGAGGGGGGGAATTGTTGCCAAGTAGGCCCCCTCTCCTGCTTTAAAGCCTGCTATGAACTGTGTTAAAGTTTCCTGCATTACTGTTTCACTGCTGCACCAAAGACTGCCCTGCACGTGTGTGTTCTGGTACACGTGTCAGTTTCCTGCCTGCGTGTCAATTACCCTGCTGCTGTAATAGACTGTGTAGTTTACTGACTCCATGTTTGGGTAACTGCACTAGAGGACTCTCTTTCTGGGCAGCCCTGCCCTGACCTGTATCTGGAATTCCCAGTGTGTGTTTGGACTCTGTTACAAGTGTGCCCCGTGCCTGCATTGCCATCTGCCACGGACCGTGCCTGTTCCCTGCTTTGGACTGTGTTTTAAAGTGTTGTTCCCCCTGCCCCCATGGAAGCCTGCCTCATATGGGCCCAAGCCGCTGCTAGCAGCCGGGCGCCTGCCGGGGAAACCTCCAGCGAGCCTGGCTAGGCGCTCCCTGGTCAGTTCCCGCCTGGAGCCTCCCGCGGGCCGGTCCCCGAGCTTACCCTCGCTACCGGGCAGCCTGCTATCCAGCCCCAGCCTTGCCCAGCCGGCGTCCATGTTCTTAGGCAGCCAGAAGACCCTGGGAAGAAGACTGCTTTGGGAAGCCATTTCGGTGAAGCGGGCACACCACGTCCGCAGCGAGAGCCCCTCGCCCCGCTCTGCATATCTTAGGAGCCGCCCCGGAGAAGAGCTAAGTGCTGACCATCCCAAGCACTTAGAGAATGCATCTCAAAGAAACCTCCGCATTCCAGAAGCTGATGACATCAGGACAAGCCCTGTCCGCTGGAACATCCTTTCAGCCCACTTGGATTTCCCCCTCCCTCTTTTGTCCCCTCTTCCTGAGGTGTCACTTATCGCAATCTGATTACCAAAGTGGCCCATCCAAGCCATTCAGTAGCCCATTAGACCCTTTGTTTTAATCTGTGAGAACCACCAAGTACAGCACCAGCCCCAGGGTACGTTTTGGGGTATTTAAGCTGGTCTCCCAGACCACTCGGTGCTCAGGCCATTCCCTATCCAGACTTCCTTGCTGTCCGTCTGTGGTTCCAGTGCTGGCATTGGACCACTACCCTCGCTGCTGTGTCTCTGCTTCGCTCCAGGATAAGTGAGTATTCCCCCTATCATCGTTGGGAACCCGCTAATGCGAACGTCTCTGTATTTCCTACTCTGTATTTCCTAGATCTTGTGTGTTCCTTGTATGATTGTGCAAGTTAGGCTTACGCTACACTCAATACACGTGTTTGGAACTTATTTGTTGTCTGCCTCTTTTTCACTAGAGTGTCTGGGATCGGGACCTCCGTATACATAGGTTATGATCCTCGCTTAATATTAAAGTTACAGACTGCTATAGCTAATTCCCCATTATAATAAAGAGCAGTTCTGGTAACATTCCTTCCAAGTGTGGAGCTTCAAATTGCTTACATGGGAGCAAAGACCAGGGGGGAGGGAGGGGGGAGGGGGTGTTCTGTAGCCATGGGAACTCCAATTGCATCCCTACAAACCCTATTAAGCAGTTCTGACTGCCAACCACAGACCTCCTGTATTACTCTATGGGACCTCTGGTTATAAAAGGAAGCATGCTCCAAGCTCTGGCTTTAAGTTTCAGCAGGCAGTGGAGTGGGAGAGAGCTGTTGCTAGCATTTTGGGAGAGAGACAGGGAGATTGCATTGGAGATTGAATTTTTTGTGTGGGTGGGATAGGGATCTATCTCCTCTGGTTCCAGGGCTGCTGCCAGGCCCTGGGTCTTTGCTCAGTGGGCACCTCAGCTGAGGGCTCACAGTGATTATTATTAGTGCCTGATCTGGTCTGGTTTCTGGGAGTGCTGGGCTAGGGCTCTAGCCCCTCCCTCTGGTTCCAGGGCTGCTGCCAAGCCCTGGGGCCAAGCTCAGTGGTCACCTCCCAAGAAAGGGAGGCGGCCCACCACCACCTCCTCGAACCCACCAGGCCCAGCGGCCACCAACATAACCCACCTTCCGGCCATGCAAAAAGTAGCTCTGTGAAGCCTGGTGGGCAGGCACATGGGGGGTGCTGCCGTCAAGTGGCCAAACCCCCCACCCCTGAGAAAGGGAGGTGGCCCACCACTGCCTCCCTGAGCCCGCCAGGCCCAGCAGCCACCAACATGACCCACGTTTTGGCCGAGCAGAAAGTAGCCTCTGTGAGGCTTGGCGGGCTGGCACATGGAGGGTGCCACCAGTGAGTGCCCAACCCCACCCCCCTGAGAAAGAGAGGCACTCACCACCACCTCGCTGAACCCACCAGGCCCGGTGGCCACCAACATGACCCATCTTCCGGCTGAGCAGAAAGTAGCCTCTGTGAGGCCTTGTGGGCGGGCACATGGAGGGTGCCACTGGTGAGTGGCCAAACCCCCTGCCCCTGAGAAAGGGAGGCAGCCCGCCACCACCTCCGCAAGCCCGCCAGGCCCTGTGGCCACTGACATGATCCATCTTCCAGCCGAGCAGAAAGTAGCCTCTGTGAGGCCTGGAGGTCGGGCACATGGGGGATGCCACCGGTGAGCGGCCTAACCCCCTGCCCCTGAGAAAGGGAGGCAGCCTGCCACCACCTCCCCAAGCCCGCCAGGCCCTGTGGCCACCGACATGACCCATCTTCCAGCCGAGCAGAAAGTAGCCTCTGTGAGGCCTGGAGGTCGGGCACATGGGGGGGTGCCACCGGCGAGTGGCCAAACCCACCGCCCACTAGATGGGAGGCGGCCCACCACCACCACCCCGAGCCCTCCAACATGACTCATCTTAATGGCTTCCAGTAGGCGGCCTCTCTGAGGCCTGGCAGGTGGGCACATCGGGTGTGCTGCCAGCGAGCAGCCAAACCCCCCACCCCCAAGAAAGGTAGGCAGCCCACCATTGGGGTCCTCCACTTGTAAACGAGGCCAAAGTCAACTGATGGCTCCAATTGTATCGAATGGGAGTTTCCTGGGGGCGTTGATTTGGGAATGCATAACTCCAAGATCCATATTGCAATCTTGACCAAACTTGGGTGATGGCTGGAGGAGAGCCCGCTGAACACTCCCTGTGAATATAGGCTCTCTAAGTCCCAAGGGGGCCGTTCTGACCCCCATGAACAATGAACATGTTTGTTAACAGGTCATGTTTGTTACTGTTCGTTTGTCCTTGTTCATGGACGGCAACGAACAATGAACGGCGTGTTCGGGGGTTTATTCTGTTTGTTCCCAGGTCTGGTAGGAAGGAGGACAAAATACAAAATCCAGGGGAAAGCACACTATCACACAGCACACAGTATATCAAATAAAACAGTAATGTTGAGCTAACTCGGCTAACTCACACTTTACCTAAGTTGTAGAAGGCTCTTTGGAACATATGCAGAGTTCCTTGTTGTACCAAGTTGGTGGATGCGTCCTTAACCCTGGGCCTACCGGACTTGGGATCTCCAGATGTTCCAAAGTGGGGACAAAGAAAAGTCTAGAGCTCCCTGATATTTATGGGTAATGGAGTCTGACCTAAGCCAGCTTCCTTGGTGAGACTGACTAGCAAATCCTGCTTTCCTTATGATATACTCTGCATAGAAGTTAAACAGGTAGGGAGATAATATGCATCTGACACCCTTGCCAATTGGAAACCATTATTTCCCCTCATATCCTGTCCTAATAGTAGCCCCTTGTCCAGAGTACAGGTTGCACATGCATGTGGCACCCCTATCTCTTTGAATGCTACCCATAACCTTTCATGATCCACACTCAAAAGCTTTAATCTATAAAATGTAGGCTGATCTTCTTCTGAATTCCTTGGTATGTTCCATTCACCATCATAAATTTGCAATATGATCTCTAGTGCCTCTTCCTTTTCTGAGTCCACCTGGAACGTCTGGCATTTCTCATTCCATATATGGTAAGAGTCTTTGCTGTAGAATTTTGAGCATCAGTTTGCTTGCATGGGAAACTAACATTACGGTCCAATATTTGCTGCACTCTTTGCATTCCTCTTTTTTGGGAATTGAAATATAGACCGAGCGTTTCCAGTCTGTGGGCCATTGTTTCATTTTCCATATTTGGTGACAGATTCTTGTTAAGATTTTGATAGACTCCATTTCTGTAGCTTGAAATAGTTCTATTGGCATTCCATCTACTTCAAGTCTGATTTCAGCCTATAGCTCTATAGGTTCATGATCAATTAAACTTATCATTGTAAATCTGTTCTTTACTTGGTAAATTCTTAAGGTATACTATTTAAATTGTATTTTAGCACTATGATTCTTTTAATGTTTTGTTTCTAATTTTTGATATTAGCAACTCATAATCTGTATCACAATCAGTTCCTCGTCTTGTTTTAGCAGAGACAATAGAGCTTCTTCATCTTCTGCTTCCAGTTATGTAATCTATTTGTATTGGCCACCTAGTGATTTCCATGTATACAATCATCCTTTTGGTTGCCTGTAGCATGTTAGCAATGAACAGGTTGTTGGCTTCACAAAATTCTATGAGTTGCTCTCCCGCTTCATTTTGTGATCCTAGTCCAAATTTTCCAACTATGTTTGATTCTGCTTTGTCGCCTACTTTGGATTCCAGTCATCTGTGATTATCAGCATATCTTGTTTAGGTGTAAGATTAATTTCTTTTTGGATACTTGCGTAAAAGTTTTTGATTTCCTCCTCCTCAGCATCTATAGTTGGGGCATAAACTTGAATGATGGTTATATTAACAAGCCTTGCATGAAGTTTGATTGATATTAATCCGTCAGACTGCTTGAGCTATATCTCACCTCACTGTTAGAGCGACACCATTTCTTTGGTGTTTGTCATTTCCACAGTAAAACACTTTGTGGTTTTCTGATTGACCATGTCCTGAGTCCATCCACATTAGTTTATTCATACCCAGGATTGCAATGTTTAAATATTCCATTTCTTGTTTTACGATTTCTAGCTTACTTGGCTTCATACTTTTCACATTTCATGTTCCTACTATGTTTGTCACACTGCTTTGGACGTCTCTCTTGCATCTATTCACATCAACAATTGGAATCCTTTCAGCTTTAATCCAGTCCCATTGTTAAGAACAACGCTATTCATACTTGTCCTCAGCTCTTCCCTAGTAGCCAATTGAGGGCCATTCAACCTGGAGGTCTTGTCTTCCAGCACAATAGCTTCTTTCATTTTGAATTGTCTCATCATAGGGTTTTCAAGGTAAGAGATTCGCAGAAGTGGTTTACCATTACCTTCTTCTGCACATTGCCGTTGTCTGCAGAAGAACCTCCACCAGTGCCACCTTCCACTACTGCTGCGGCACAGTAGCTTGCCTTCAAGAATTCCTTCACTCCCATTGTTGGAATAGGCAACTCAGCATGCCTTTGGACATTGGGGGTGCTGCATGTCTTTCTTGTATGTCTGTATAACTCTAGGAAGCTGCAACTCTCTTGTCCAAGGGGGGAACACCTCCTGACTCCTCCTTCTTGCCTCTGTGCCTTTTGGGAAATCCTCTCTCCCTTTGTGGCTTTCCAAGGAGAAGGATGTAACTCCTCAATGCTCCACATGGAGCCCTTCTTTTGTCCACAGACCCACACTTCCAGCCTCGCTGCCTACTTTTCAGGCCGTGGTCTTAGAATAGGAATGTAACTCTTTAGATTAGGATCTTTCCCCTTTTACTACAAGATATTGCTATGGAAGAAATCTGCTACAATAAAACTGTAAGTTGTATCTTTCTATGTTTTTGTCTGAAGATTAATTAATTAATTAATACACATTTTAGGGGATTAAATGCTTCTGCTTAAATAACTTGGTTGTTACTCTGCTATGTTACTAAACCAAACCAAACCAAATATATATTCCCAATACCCATCATCATTGGAACAGTCAATTCTCTTCTGCTGATGTGACCATTGATTCCTCGAGGGGGTGGATGCATCTTGGAGTGACTCTTCCAGGAATTTAGACTCTTGACCAAGCCTGCACTCCTGACTGTATTGCTCTCAGCTTCACTGATACACTCAAACCCCCTCACCACTTTAAGGTGTGTATCCGGGGGGGGGGGGTCTTATTTAAGAAACAAAAATGGGCATGTGAGCAACGAGTGCAGCCCCCTGCCCAAACCCCTCTCCACAGGCACTTTTCTTTCAAACCGGAGTCGGATACAAGAAGTGAGCCTGGCCAGAAGTGAGCACTTGGGGAGCAGGACAGCTTGATTTCATTAAAGCTCTGTACAATATAAAGATATTGTTAGTGGTTTGCTGTCTTATTACTTTGAAAAGATCTATCACACTTGTTTGGCCTAAAGCAACACACCTGACAGGAGTCAGGACCTGTGGGAAAATAATGTTAATGCTCATTCATAGCTGTCAATGTTTCCTCGGTGGGAGTTCATTGCCAGGAGACAGTCTCCTGATATTCGTTCTCTTGTTTAAGGACTGATCAGAGCTTGAAGAAGGTGTCACCTCTCCATGTAAGGATAGGAAGCAGGAGCGTTAGCATGCATGGAAAGGCAGCATTTTGCAATTTAAAACAGAGAGAGAAGCAAGCAGCAAGAGCAGTGAGCTGGCTGAAAAGGAAGCTCCTTGAGATGTATAGTCTCTCTTTCTCTGGGGATCTAATGTGCAGTAGTGGATCTGCTGCCTACTGGAATGCTTCGACTCCATCTACTCTGCTTATAGTAAATATACAATTATTAAGTACAGCAAATATTGAATAGACACCATAAATGCTCTATCTCATCCAAAGGATTGTGAGAGTGCCTGGAATGTTTTAGCAACTGGGGAATTCGGGTGCACATACCAGTATTTTACATAGTGTTAGCTAAAATTCAAATATGCATATTATTGTGTCAAAACAAGTCTTAATTTCTGCTAAAAACACACCATGTGGTTCTTGCTTCTCCTCTTAATGAGTAGCATATTTCTTGTTAGATTGAAAGACTAAATGAACTGGGCATGTATTTAGCCTATCCTCTGACGTAATAAGCAAAGAGGTGAGTTTTTTCCTCTTTCCCAAGCTACAGAGGACTCACTAAAAAGCAAATATTCAGCTAGAGCTTAATTCCTCTCTAAAAAAAAAAGTTGTAAACAGTCAGGGAAAAAAATCAGTGATAATTACTTGACTTTAAATACTTTTTAAAAAATACATCTGTCCAGAAATGTGGTTCAGATTTACATGGAAAGACAAAAGAAATCACCTTTTTTATTTCTGAGTTGTTTCCTGTATTGTAATGTGTTTAAAAATTCACATGGGAGATGAGTATAATTCAAAACAGTGTGTCTTGATTCTAGACATCCTTTTCAAGAACAGCCTTGCTGAAGAATCACCTCATGGTTTAACCCCTGCTGAATCCTGAAAACTGTAACGCAGTAAACAAGCTCCTCTTGAAATTAATCAGTTATTCTGGGGGCCCAGTTTAGATTCAGTGCATACTGGGAGTAGGTGCTTAAGCCTTCCCCTCCTGCAGTATTTCTCCAATCTGTAATGGCCTGGGGGGCTGTTTGCCCCATTGGGGAAACCATGTCTACTGAAGTGATACATGCAGGTTTCTGCAACAGGACAAACAGAGTCCTCCATGGCCATTTCAGGTCAGGGCTTAAGCATCAACATTATGATTCTGATCTGAATCAGGCCTTCACATCCTTGGGAACTGATTTGCTAGCATGGCACTTGCAACTCACAACAGAATTAGCCCTTGTGGAGGACCCAGGATGCAACCCAAGGTATGTGTACTATGTAGTTAGGCTATGCAAGCATAAGAATCCAAGGGTCAATCAAGGTCTGCTCCAGATGGTGTCCAAGTCCAGTGCTCAATTACTTTAGATGTGCTAGTCTGTCTTAGACTAAACACATCAAATATGGGTGAGACTACATATGCCATTCATTACAGTCACACAGCAACTATGGGAAAAGGCATTTTTCAAGTCCCCAGGAGCCTGACTTGGCTCAGGATAACGGTGCAGGACAAAGAAGGGCTCCAGCGGGAAGAGTAATTTGCCCATATGGAGTGCTTGCAGCTCCAAAGATGGGTAAGTTAGTTGCCCCCCTGGCTGTTTTGGCTCAGGGGAAATGGCATGGGGAGGGGGGAATGGCTTCTTGTCCCAAGCCCAGTTGTGTTCCTTAAAAATGCTTTTCCTTGCAGCTGATGTGTGACTGTGAGGAAACACTTGGAACAGCTCTTCAAAAATGTAGCATGAAGTTTGGCTCTAAGACTCTAGATTGTCAACATATAAATTTTCTATATAAATAAATAAATACAAACCAAAACTGTTGAGAGGACATAATGGGGACAAAAGGAACCATGCAAGCCCAGGAGTGGGATGAAAATGTGGGACCTCTTAACTGTAGTGAAGTTTTTCATTTTAATATATAATATTTATTGTTGTTTTTAATGTTAGAAACTGCTTCAGGCCTTGTTCAAGGGAGAGGCGGTATACAAATCTAATGAATAAATAAATACAAACGTAATAAACAAACTACAGCAAAAGATATTCCCTCTTAACTTGACCTCCTCCCCTCATGTACTTTGATTGCCTTTCTTTCAAATGAAACCCTACTTGCCATTATATTTGTACCAGCAAACTAAAGCTTGTGCCTAACCTTCCAGCCATATTTTCCAATTCTAGTATAGAGGGCAAGCACAAACCACAGACTGCCATCTTGAGTATATCAACAACCACAAATTGAGTATATCAATTATCGCAAAGCTGGAGGAAGGAATCTTTATACACAAGGGCAGGAGAGGGAAAGAGGAAGAAAGAACGTGCATGCCCAAGACTCATTCATGGAACACCAAGCCCTAACAACATAACTAGCTAATATTGTTGGCATCCTTTGCCACATTTCTCAGGGTCAAGTCTGACGGAATGGCAAGAACTACTTGCCCATTGCCCATGCAAATGTGAGTGTGTGTAAGCTTTCTTGAAAGTCAACTGAACTTCCTTATGCCCTTGAGTTAATAGTTTGCTAAAAAGTTACCGTGGGCTATATTCTGTATGCAGCAGGACACTCACAAGCACCACTGAAGACATAAATGTGAGGCTGAAATCAGTGATAAAAGAGAGGCTGCCATCAGTGAGGACTGACCCCCAGATCTTGATTGCCGCTGAGACACATTTCCATTTGCTTAGACATTCTCTGCGTCCCTATAGCAGTGCCCAACCCACACCCCCATTTTCCCTTGCTCCTTTTCTTCTTAACTGCAGAGGAACTTAGATCTACTGAGGCAGCAATTGGAAGATGAGCACTTCCCATCTGCTGCAGCAAAAATGTAACCACTCCAGGAAACTACATACAGTTGCCACATGGCAAGGGCCTGCTGCACCGTGAAAAGCTCAATACAATCTTTTCCTAAGGACTAAACCAGGAGCACAAAACTGTGTCTTTATCACTCTGAAATCCCAGAATTGATTACCATCAAAGTACTACAGCCCATGAAATTGCTTTTTAGGTTGCACTCATTATGTTCCACATTTTCAATCTGTAACCTCATAGATTTGTGTAAAAGGAAACACAAACTATTTCCCAGGACAATTTAACAGGCAAACTGATCCCTAGCAGCACAAAGTGGGATGGTAATTCTTTGATACCATAACCACAAAAGCAGAACTAACTTTCAGAGTGGATGCCATGCTATTAAAGGGAGAATGGTGTGTTTTTAAGCTGCTTCAACAAACCAGCCCACACCATATTTTAAAATAATCTAGCTCTGTCAGCTGTCCTTTAATTTACAGAATCTCATGAAAAGAAGTTCCCTTGTTTCAGAATGCCACCATTCCTACAACACAATACAAGTCCTTTATCACAAAATTCTATACAGGATTTACTTTGCAATTTGCATAGGTATTGGCCAGTGACAGTTTAATATAGCATGGAGAAGACAAGATAGTGATGCTGCTGCTGCTATTCCTGCTACCCTTTTTCTTCCTCATGTTGCAGGAATTTGCTCAGCAGCACCTCCTGGTGAGAGGGGTGGGGAACGTTTTCCCTGGCCTTGATCCAGGCTTTGTGAAGGAATGAAACAGCAGCAGCCAGAACCCTGGGGAAGCAGGGGGAGAAGGACTGAACAGTTGCAGGGGCAGACTGGGGCTTTAAATAGAGTTGCCAGCAGCTAGAAAAAAATGCCCTGTCTCTTTAACAGAAGTTAATATATGGAAACTAGCAGTTGAAGTTTTTTGTACAATGGAGTAAAAAAGAAATCCCCATTAAGCCTGTGTTAAGGAGAAAAGACTATTTCCCCCCCAGGTTGTTGGCAATACTAGAGCCAGCTGAACCAAGCAGCCCACAAAGGCAGTGACCCAGTAAGAACTTTCCCAGTAAGTGAAAGGACCAGTCCACTCCTGAAAAGCACAACCTCCAGTGTCCCCTTCTGTCATTGCAGAATGTACTTACTTATGGTTATGATGTATGATTATTTAAGTTGGTCATTGCTTATATTTGCTTTCATTGTAAACTGTCTTGGAAATTATATGGCTAAAGTGATATCTGAGTCTAGTAACGCTTTAAAGGCCAACTAGATTTCCAGGGTATGAGCTTTTGAGAGGCAGGACTCCCTTCATCAGATATGAAGAGTGGGGAAAGGAAGGGATCCTTATAATCTAGGCAGAGGGTGGGAGGAGTTGTCAGGAAGCTGGCTGTAATACATGTTGTAATTGGCTAGACAGCACATGAGTGCAAAGTGCGTAAAATTAGCCTCTTTAATGCAAGAAAAATCTAATATCCTGATTCAACCCTGGGGGATCCATTGTTCCAAATTTGCAAATAAACTCAATTTCAGCAATCTCACACTGTAATTTTCCTTTGAAGTTTGTCTGCTTGAGAACTGCTACTTTCAAGTCAGTGTGGAATGTCCTGGCTAAAGTATCATCTTTAAATTAATAAATATTTTACACAAGCTGGTGTAGATTTTGAAAAAATAATAGGGTATCACCAAATTTAAATGTAATAGTTAATAGTGAAGTAGTGCCCCCTTCATACCAATCATGAAAGCAGCAAAACCAGGCCACCATGAGACATGGTTACGGTCTCAGGGGATTTCTCAGGTATGTGGAAAATTCGGCCATCCCAGCCAGTGGCAACAGCTACTCAGGCCGGTGGCCGCTCTTTGCCTCCTCGGAAGGAGGAAGGCAGAGGGCACACCCTGGCATCTGGGGCTTTAGCATGGGGGTGGAGTCTATAGCCTTATCAGGCTTCTCCACCCCCGTTGCTCTCAGTTGTGCCTCGTGCTCGGCCTACCCACCTCACCCTATTATAGTGCAGGATTAGCCGGTTGCCTTTTGGGGCCAGGTAGGAATTTTTCTCTCCTTGTCCCTGATTGGCACTTGGGAATAGAGTTTTTTCACCTACCTTGCACTGTGAGAAGAGGGAGGTAATTGGCATAGTGGGGCTGAGGTAATTCCCTGGTGGCAGGATTTAAGTTAGGGGGAAATTTGAGTGGGCCAGTGAGCACCCTTGGCACCTCCCCATTGGTGGGGAATAGGAGTCTGTCAGGAGTGGCTGGCTGCTGTACAGTCCAGTTGCGAGGACAGATGCCCTGGTGGAGAACCCCTGGACAAGTCAGTCTACACCCCCCCCCCCTGCTGCTGTACGGCCAGGTGGGGGAGCTTTAAAGGGGTGAACCACTTCACCTGGCCAGGCTGGGTCCCAGCCATACCATGGATGGCTTGCACCCAGGGCAGCTGGTATCTCACCCAGACAGGTCAGGGCGGAGGTCCAGGAGTGACCCTAGGGCCTGACCTGTACTGCTAGTTAGGCCCTTGCCGTAGTTGATGTTTGTATGTAACTTTAATAAAGCGGCCCATTTTAGAACCCAAATGTTGTGTCTACATTTCATTCCGACTGAGGAGGCAAATAAGACTTTGTAGGTTTACTAAATGAAAAAAAATCCCCAACCAGATCCGCCCTGGTTATTACTTGGATAAGAGACCACTAAGGAAGTTCAGAGTCACTGTGCAGAGGCAGGCAATGGCAAAATAACTCTGTTAGTCTCTTGCTTTGAAAATGTGATGAGGGCACCATAAGTCAGATGTGACGATGACACTTTAAACACATACATTATATACAGTGCAGCAATAAATTAGTTAGGTCTCAAAGATGTCATGTATACTGTGTACAAGTAGCTAAAATGGCATTTCTTATAATATTGCTAGATTATGTTTTCTCAAAGCAAGGATCACCATAGCTCTCGGCCTGTAAGATGTTATGCTGTACAGAAAAGGTGCAGTGACAGTTGCAGAAGCAGCCTTTCACATTCTGCCTCTCTAGCCAAACAGCAATACTGCTTTCTACGTTGTGCTTTACCAGTCACACAAACACCTCCTGCATTCTTCTTTCCATTAGAGGCAATATTGTTCCTACAGCCTATTAAGCCAGAAACTTCTGCTGCAGTATTTTAAAGGTAACTTATCTCAAGCTAATTCAGTGCAGAATCAATGGAGACAATCCATACGATACCACGTTGCAATCTCTAACCCTAACCCTAAATAGGTGAGGGAGTACTCCTTTAACAAAAGAAAAGCTCATGTGGAATTTAGAAGCTTCCTGTTATCTAATCAGACCATTAATCTGCCTTGTTCAGTATGGTCTACTCTGGGGGCTCTTGGGCAGAGTAAAAGGTCTTTCCAGGTACCTCCTACCAGGAAATGTAGGCAATGACCAAGATTGAACCTGTGACTTTTTACATACAACATATTCATGCTGAGTCACAACCTTTTCTCAGTAAATGTGGCTATTTAATACAAGTGGTTTAGCTCAGTGATAATCATCCATATGAACTGTATTATATTATTAAAAGCTAGTCTAGATCCAATTCAACCAAGTCAAGACTAGAACCAAGAACTTTTAGATACGGGCTTTGTTGCTTCTTGTGATGAAGCCACTCAGGGCATTCTGTGCGTGTACATTGCCCCTGGTCTCAGGTCTTTTTAAGGGGCTTTTTTGACTTTAGAAAAATAATTCTGCAGATGCTCAGAGGAACTCAGACCTAGGTGGTGGAATTTTGGCAAAGAAAAGGTGGCAAATCTATGCAGTATAAAAGTGATCAGAATTCAGGATAACTACATCTGTTGACTTTGCCACGGAGTGGTGTTACTTCCATTTGAACTGGTATGTGAGTCTTCTAGAAAATGGTAAGTTTGTAATTAATCTTTCACACACGTGCACATGCATGCACACAGAGACTGAGCTGGATGATAAAATGTATATGAAGTAGTTGGTAGAATACATGGAGTGATGGAATATATAATAAAGCATTCACTTGAGAGTGTTCAGTTGTTTAATCCTACCGCAGCAATCAAATGGTTGATGGTAGTCACCTTTCTTCATACTGTATTAACTACTCCTTTCCTCCCTTTGATTAAGTGGTCAAAAGATCTGCCTTTTATTAGAAGGGAACAAGTGTACTAGATGTAGCCCGTAACAAAAATTTTCCTTTCATGAAGTTAGAGTCTGGTACTTCATTGAACTGGGATGACGTTGGTTCTATTTATTTTATTTATTACAAACACTTACGCACGGTGTTTACATCATAAGATTTCCAGACACCTTACAATCCAAACCAAAAAATCCCAGTTTCTTCTGTTTTTTCCCAAGGATTCTTTTTAAAAACACTACGAGGAAAAACTCCTGTTTCCCATTCCCACCCCTATTTTGGAATGAATGAAATGAAAGCAAGCTTTTACTCCAAATATATAGCATGGACATTTTTTTTATAAGACTATATACAGCATTAGATAAAGGTAATTCCTATGTTTACTGTAGACATGTACATCATTTTCAATTTTTTTGATAAATATAATTTTGGCAATAATATGCTAGCCTATAATGTGTTTAATGGTAATATATTATTAAAGAATTTGTGGTTTTGATGTTATAAAATTTTACTTAATTTCCAAGTATGCTTATGACCTAACTGTTGTAACTGTAGGAGAGTGCTTCTGTCCAAATAAAACTCTTTTCTTTGACTTTTATTTTTCTTATATATCAGAGGGCAAAATTTAAATTACATGTGCTAGGACATGATAAGATGCAGCAGTTTCCAATTCTTTCTCAAGTCTTGGGTATGCTTGAATTTTTCTTACAGAAAAAGAATACATGTATACTTTTAATTCCATTAGATGCCAAATAATATAACCTTATATACTATGTTATGAATGATAACGTTATGTTGTTAAATTAGTAAAAGTAGGTTTGATAGAAGAGTAAGTATTGCATATATTTCAGTTTTTACTTTCTCCCCGTTAGTTTCAAAATTTCTGGAAATGTAACATCTCTGAGCATGATAAATATTTTCTTCCCCACTTTGGCAGGACAGCACAAATGATGAGTTTCTTAGGAGGGTACCTCCCATGGTGTCATAAGTTATTGCCGAGTCTGTATTCATCTGTATGCATCCACATACTGTTTAGGAACATAAAGATTTCATTTGGCTATCTTGGCCATTAAGCCGTTAATAGGCCCGTTTTATGTGTGTGTAAAAGGGAAGAGGAGGCACCAGAAAAGTACAGGACGGAGACAGGAGGACCACGTACTTTACGCCTATTCAAATGGGTACCATAGTAGTTAGCAGAGATGACTTAAAGAAACTATTGATGTGAACATCTTATTCCATCAACATTTGGAAGTGAATTTTGACAGTGCCTTTCAGAACTGCCTTTGTTCCCTAACCTTCCTGAGATATATTTCAGAAAGTGAAACTGAATAAAGGATATTAAGGAAGAGGTAATGTTTATGACACTGAGGTGAAGTTGAAGATTTTGGAGAAAAATTGTGGTTGTGGACCCTGGGCTTCAGAAGGATATAGAATTCCTCCAACTCATTTTGGTTTGCCTGCACCTTAAACTATGAGGAATAAATATAATACATATATTGTACCTATTCTGCACTAACTGTATTTAATTATGAACAGTTTCTTTTAGGAATGCTGAAGACGCTTTTCAAGAACATTTTCAATGGTTTCAAAGAATTGCCTCACTTTCAACTTTTTTTTTTTTGGTGGATGCTGCATAAGGATTGAAATATGTTTGCAAGTTCAAGACGCATTGCCCTCTCTCTGAATTAGAGTAATTTGATGACGTCATATAGCTAAGTCTGATTGGCTACATGGAGTCCTAATGTCATCTCATTCACTATGTGATACTTATTTGGCTAGGATTGTGCATGTGATTATTTGCAGGAAGTACTCCTATCACTCTCAGTTGGCTTTATTTGTCCTCAGTAACATCATCATGTAGCTCACTCTGACCAGCTATATAGCATTGTGACAACTTCATGGATAGGGTCACCTATGTAACTATTGGCAGGAAGAAGACCATATGCCAAAAAATGGCACAAAAGAGGCAGCAGATTGAGCAAAAAAAATTGCAGCAAGCAAGATTTTAAAATTTATGTATCTATTTACTGATGTCATTTATAGTTTGCCTTTCTCACTGAGACTCAAGGAGGGTAAAATAGTGTGAGATTAGTACAGTCAGTATCAAGGACATTTCAATAAACAACGCCATAGGGTATATAGATGCAAATTTACAAAGATATAACATCAACAAAAATCCAATACAGAGTTGAAGAAATGCTGAAATAGAGCATAAGCAATTCTAAGACGAAAATTACACAACACAGAACTATGCAGTAGCACATACTTAAAGCAACTGATAACACATAAGGCAACAGATAGTGCATAGTGGTGAAGTCTACAGTCCCTATCTCTTTAGTGACACATCTCTTTGAGACTTCCTCCTACAGTACAGCCCTCCTGTATGGTAAAAAAGACCTTTTGAATAATTCAGTTTTGCATTGTTTGCAGAAAGCCAAGAGAGTGGGGGTTCTCCTGACCTCCTCAAGCAGGTCATTCTATAGGGCGGGGGCCACTACAGAAAATGCACGTGTACAGGAAGCTGTTGATTTTGCCCATGTGCAGGGTGGCACTGAAGAAGACCTTGTTCAGATGAATGAAGTTGTCATGGAAGAACATGGGGCAAGAGGCAGACCCCCCCCCCAGGTATGCTGGACCAAGGCCAAGAAGAGCTTTGTATGTGATGGCCAATAACTTGCATTGAGCCTGGTAACTGATAGGTAGCCAATGGAGTGACTGCAGAATAGGAGTGATATTCATGCTCCTGCTTGCTCCCAATAACAGATGAGCTGCAGTGTTCTGCACCAACTGGAGTCTCCAAGTTCACTTGGCTGGGAGACCTATGTATAGTTTATTACAATAGTCAAGTCTTGATGTTACCATAGCATGGAGCCAGGTGGCCAGATCGGCCACGTCAAGGTACGAAGCCATCTGCCAGGCCAGAGTGAGGTTGCAGAAAGCGAGGGGCAGGGGTTTTGTATTGACATTGTTAAGGAGGTTGGAGAAATCCCCCCCCCCCAATCCCACAACTTTCTACCCCAAAACTGAAACAGGAAAGCATTTGGTACAGCCCTTGTAACTCTATCCTCTGTGGTATCCTTTTATTCTCGTATTTCCAGATGTGTTCAAACCAATTGTTTGTGGAGAGCTGTTTTCAGAATGAGGTAATTAAAAGAAGGCTATCAGTTTTCTTACTCATTTTTGAGTCAATAGCCAGTCAAATAAACCTACCATTTACAGCTGTTTTCAGAAAAGCCTTTCACTTTAACCTCCAAATGGGAAAAAGCGAAGACTTTTCTTCATATTAGTTAATCAAGAAAGTATGTTCCAAAATAATGCTGAAGGCTGAAAGCTTACTCGGAAAAGCATTCTATTCTTCCTGAGACAAAGATGTGGAGACTCTGCATGGCTACAATGATACATAATAAAAGTACATTTTATCATAAATCACAAACGTTACTGAAATAACTTTAGAAAAATTGCTAGATAATTAAATAAGCACAAACTAAGCAGAGGCACATGGGGAGGGGGGGCTGATAGGTGATTTGAACGCTAGAAACATTGGTGTTACCATAGCCAAAGCAGTTAGATTCCTCAAGAATATATTTATCTAGTCCAATTTATATCCCATCACTTTTGAAGGGCTTAGAGTAGGTGACAACAGTTAAAACGAAGCATACAAGGGACAATCTTAGTAATCCTCTACGTACATAATAATAACAACAACAACAACAACAACATTCGATTTATATACCTCCCTTCAGGACAACTTAATGCCCACTCAGAGCGGTTTACAAAGTATGTTTTTATTATCCCCGCAACAAAACACCCTGTGAGGTGGGTGGGGCTGAGAGAGCTCCAGAGAGCTGTGGCTAGCCCAAGGTCACCCAGCTGGCTTCAAGTGGAGGAGTGGGGAATTAAACTCGGCTCTCCAGATTAGAATCCCACACTCTTAACCACTACACCAAACATGCCCATCCTTAAGCTCTCTCACACATGCATATGGATAATGGGTACGGAATTCTCTGTGTGTTGAGTAGCACATGAAGGATATACTAAATTTACAGTGCAATCCTAAGAAGAGTTACTCCAGTCTAAGGCCATTGATTTCAGTGGACATAGACTGGAGTAATTCTTCTTAGAATTGCACTGTTAGCTGCTTTGGAAGGACACTCCTTTGCATCTAATGAAGTTAGCTTAAACTCTCAAAAGCTTATGCTGGAATATGTTTTGTTAAGTCTTTTAAAGTGCCACTGGATTCCTGCTTAATTTTGCTACAACACAGCTACTACCGCTGTGGGTAGAATGATGCAGTGGCGGGAGCAAATTGTCTCTATAAAGTAGAGTATTGTCACTTGGGACCATAAATATTTTAGAATTGTGAGTGTGTGTGTGTGTGCGTGTGTGTGTGTGCACGCACAGAATTTAGATAGGATCTAACCTAACCCCAAAACATTTGAGTTTTATCTGTCATTAAAATATAACTTTTGTAGGTATTGTTCATCTTTTTCAAAGTGGGTTCAGCTATAATAATAGCTGCAACTTATATCCCTTATTCTCATCCAGATGTTCTAGATACTGTGGTCTCTAGGTCATCCATTTGTCTCCCCCCACATTATAATAAAAAAAACAAAACCTTGGCTCTGATTTCCGCATTGCTCTTTGCTTCTTTAGCATTGTGCTTTTTAATCATTTGTATTTCCTTTCAGATCCTGGAATTCATTTTTCCTTGGGGACAGGCCAACTCTTTTTCAATTGACACTGGGGGCTCTTTGAACTTGAAGATACTTTCCCTCTTTCTCATTTTTCCCCCTCTTCCTGGAAAACCTTTATTAATAATATCAGGCTGGGGCGGGGGAGGGGGACCAACTAGTGCCTGCTCATAAAACTAGAAAAAAGCAAATTCCTATAGTATATGCTCTGCGTAGGACATCAGTCAAAATGGTGTGTATGTATGTGGGTATTTAAAGCCTGCTGGTTCCAATCCAGCTAAATTAAATGGTGGCTGAATCCCATTTAAACCAATCGAACAAGTTAGTCATGGCTAACTTAATTCTCATTGGTTTTGCTAGATCAAGTCTGTTATATTCCACTCCATTGGAGTGGTATCTTTGCTTGCCTATTCTTAACCTTAGTGGGGAACAACAGAAGATCGTTGCCTTTTAAAAGACAATACGTTTTTTTAAAAAATCACATTTATTGAATGTTTAATCGTGCAATCCCCTTTTCCCTCAGCATTGATAAGTTCTAGAGGCAGTGCTACCAGGTTTAGTTTCCTGAGAGATCTCTGGAAACTTAACATGTTTTAGTACTCTGTGCTTTCCTTACAACTATACAAACAGCATATATATGCAAGCAAAGAGGCACTTCTACAGGGTGAATCAACTACACCATAGCCGATCCCCAGAAAGAATCAGCTTCTCTGAGCACAGAATTTGCAAGGCATACCACATCAAAAATCCTTCTGGCAGACCCAGAGAGGCTGCAAGCATAATGTAACATGTTTGGCTATTTAAGACCCTTCAAGTACAGGAGTAGAATTTTGAACCCTCTCGGTAGATATGAAATAGAAGGCAATGTTAATAAGGTACAATTAATTTCAAAATTCTTAAGGGGAATTTTTAAAACAGAAATGAGTAACTTCTTCTTAATGAGTGCCCAAAAGAAAGCAGAAATGCTTAATTACGTGTTTGCTCCCATCCTCTAAAAAAAAGGAACTGTGTACTTTGATAGGGTTTTTTTTTTCCTTATCAAAATGGGCTGCCTTCCAAATCCTTTAGGGGTTTCCCTTTGAAAAGCAACTACATTTATTATCTTCTGTGCCAATGAGAATGGTGAACAGAACATTAAGAGGATCTACAAAAGCAGCTTCCAATGTACCACGAAGGAGCTGCTGGTCAGAAATGAAAGTAAAAAACATGTATATGGATCTTCCTAGATGTTTCTCTGGATAAAGAGTGTCCGTAGAATAACTATAGAAATGAAGCAGGCAACAGTCCCTCCAAGACTTACGGTGAGTAAAAAAAAAAACACCTAAGGAAATGATGGCAAATGAGGTACACTTACGTCCCATCTTGTATTCACTAATATGTGAAGAAACTGTGTCATCTCTAAGTTTTGAGAGCAAGATTCAGGTCCAGTAGCATCTTAAAGACCAACTAGATTTCCAGGGTATGATATTTTGAGAGTCAAAGCTCCCTCTAGAAAGCTCATACTCTGGAAATCTTGTTCATAGAATCATAGACCCAAAGAATTATAGAGTTGGAAGGGGTCATACAGACCATCTAGTCTAACCCCCTGCCCAATGCAGGAACAGCCAAAAGCATCCTCAATAAGTATTCATTCACCCCAAGATTGTGTTGACCTTTTTTTGCTGTTGCATCACACTGGGTGCTCCCTCTAATCAGGCGGGGTCTTTAAGGTGCTACTGGACCCGAATCTTGCTCTTCTAGTACAGGCCAACATGGCTATCCATCTGAAACGATCTCTAATTTTTAAGGGACTCTTGGGCAAGATTCTCTCATTAGACACCCCTCCTTGTGTAAGCTTACTGTCTCACCACTGCACAATTAATTTGCCTTCTTCCTTTGACCCCATTTGTACTTCTGCCCTGAGTGCAAAGGTAAGTTTAGGCCCTCTTAGCTCCTTACACTGCTCACTCTTCCAAAAAGAAAAGAAAATCTAGTGGTGGTATGTCCTCCCCTGACCAGCCCAGTCACTCTGAGAGGAAGAGCCTGAGGAGCCAAGACCAGGGGACCACGAGGGCCAGAGGTGTCAGGGAGGACTTGATATTGCAGAAGCTCCTGCCAACTGTGCTCCAGCTGTGCCAGAAGCCACCTTGTCAGAGCCTGTAAGAAAGACTCTTCCACTGGCCCCTAAGATAGTCACTAGATCTCCCCTGTGTAAGCAGTCGGCTCGGCCTCCGCCATCTTTAATAGTCATTTTAACATGGCTGCTCGTGATATTAAAAATTACCAGGCTTCTGGATTTAAAATGGCAGCTTGTATTGCAAACCAGAGGACCTCCAGCTAACAGTTGCTGAATCCTGCCTGGGAAATCCAGGCATGAAAGGAATGCTGCATAGGAATGCAGGGAGATTTGCGGCGATTAGATTTGCAGTCTCCCCAGCCCCTAAGGAATCCAGCACAATAAAGGTCTCGCAGAGTCATCCCCACTTAACACATTCCTTTCCCTCCTCCTGTGATGAGATCTCCTGTCCTTGATTGAGGAGCTAATCAAATGACATTCATAAGTATTTACAGTGTTCCTGGGAAGGTACATTCCCCCAACTAAATTAATCAACTTAGCTCCTGTGGACTTCATTAACAAACTATCCCTTTGTGCAGTGCTAGAACAAATTTTGTATTTGCCTTCACATGCCCCGGCAGCTACCAATCAAGGTAATCAAACCTTTTGTTAATCCCAGGAACTGACCATTGTAGCCTTTGTTCCAACAGCTAGGTGGGCCACCCCACCTCAGGGCATGTCTTACTTTATAAGAGTAGTGCCCTGGGCCATTCAAATTGTGCACACTTCCTGGCTGCTCCCTTTGGGTCGCTTCCCTAAGCCTCTTGCTCCCTTGGCCGAAAACACTGGCGTTTGAAGCTCTCTCTCCGTGGACTTCCCTGCTCTTCGGATAGGTAATTATCACCTTGCAATCCCTCAAATCTATTCCACCTTCACCACTGCTTTTCTTAGGCCTCTTGTGTGTTTATGTGTGTATGCATTTGCCCCTTGAATAAAAATTACCCTTTAATTAAGAATACCAGCTTCATGTGTGTATATCCTTGGGAAAGGACTCTATAAATTATTGGTGATTAGATCCCCGCGGTTACCAGCCTCTCGCATAGCTATCTTCCTTGCTTGCTAATTCCCCCCACAAATTCTATTTACTAGCAAGGAGACCAATTCAGGTAACACCTGGGCAGGACATGAACCCAGGCCCATAGCCCCTCAGGACCCACTCCCATGCCACAAAAACAGCATCAGCAGAAAGCCCTGGCTGTGACAATGCAACAGAGGCAAAGTGCCAGGCTGGCCTCCCACATTCCCAGCCTGGATCCAGAACAGGGCCCTGAGAGCAGTACCTCTTTGCAGGATCCTGAGCCTCAGCACCTGCCAGCAAACGCAGCCAAGCCAGATCAGCTTTCAGCCTCTTTTGACTTAGAGTCTCTCTACACAAGACATATGGCACGTGTTCCTCACGTGTCGGGTGACGTTTCCTGGGAACTGTAGGTTTAAAAGAGTCACTTGGAATCACTGTGAAGAGGAAGGTTGAAAATACATGCAAAATTAGGTTAGAAACATTTTTCTAGTGTAGGTTATGGGCGCAAGCCTTTAGTTCCCCCCCCCCCCCGGGGTGGAATCTGCCAGATCTTAAAATAAAACTTTTCAAAGATAACTGGGGGAGAGAAACTTTGCAATTCTTCCCCTTCCCCCACCCCCCACTCTTGGTGGAATTGCAAAGTTCCTCTCTCTCAGCAATCCCACACTACTTTTTTAAAAATACCATTCCCAGGAAACATTGCACCATCAGACACTTGAAGAACACATGTCAGATATCTTGTGTAGAGGGACTCAGAGGCTTGAGAGAGCTGTCTTGCTGGATCTCCTAATCCAGCCTTGTGATCCAGCTTCAAGCTCCAGTCTATGCTCCCAAGTCTAACTGGCCAAGCCAGTGGCCAGAGGAGCCTAAATGGCCAACCTGCAGGTGAGAACATAGAAGAGAAGCAACAGGGTCTGTGGGTCTGCTGAAGTATGGGCTTCCATTATCTTTTGACTTCAGCCCTGAAGAGAAAATAAATGTGTAGATTAACCTTCACCCACAGTGAACATCTGCTTAGAACCATCACAATGGTAGGTGCCAATCTGTCAGGGTTGGGCCTGATGAGTCCTCCTCAAAGGATGAAGATGCCATGGTGGCTGACTCTATGGAGGTCAAATCTCTGGCACACCCTAAGGTTCCTTTGACTCCCAAGAGTGGTCAGGGGACACTGTGACGGTTGGGCCAGAAATTCTGGTTGCCCGTGAGCAGAAACCAGAGCCAGAGACTGGAACTGCAGAGGACCCTCTGAGGAGATTCATCTATTGGCAGGGACCCCACAGTCACCTCCAGAACCTCAAGAGCAGAGAAGATGGAAAGGCTGGGTGGATGCTCAGCTAAGAAGATGAAGTGTGCAGCTGGGTACCTGCGGCCTTTCCTCTGCATAAGAAGACCAAGCTTCACTTTGAAGCTTTGCAGGATACTGGACAGGGACCTACTGGAAGTGCCTGCCAACTCCAGGACACTGCTTTAGCTGCAGGCAGTAACTCCTACACATAGGGTCAGTTCAGTTCTCCCTGTTGTGGGATCAACAGCTCTAACATGGCCTGCCTAAAAAGCGAACACCCTGTAAGACAGAATCTTCACTAAAATTAAGCGGCATTGGATGCTACATATATCCACTACCTGGAGCACCAACGCGTTTCCCCCAAGAAAGCCTTCTGGAGCTTCACTATCTGCTGCTTGACATGTTTGTTCTTTTCTGTATGGCTCACCTTAAATAAAATTGAGTAATACTGATCCAGTCCAGTCCCCTGACCTAAAGTTAGATATTCCACATATCAAATCAGCCCTGTGTGTGAGAGAGAGGTATATCAAATACTGATAGTTCAATCAATGCATCATCTTCTTTATAGTGAGTTTGCTTCCTCATTATCATTATAGCATTTCATGCATTGGTTTCCCACATGAGAGCATTGAACTCTACTGAGAAAGCTAATTCAACACACAGGACGTGATGGGTCAAAACTGTCCCATTTTTCCCATGCAAAATTGATCCTTGTCTTCCTTTTAGGCAGTATTATCTCTTTCCTAGATATTACAAATAGTAACTTAAATATTTCTAATATGTTTTCCTGGAGAGAGAAAAGAGAACCAATATTTCACAGGTGTGTCTCTTGGATATCTCAACCAAAAAGGTCCCCTGATACAGGTAGATCTCTCACTACCAGAGCCAATGTGTTCATCACAATCACATGAGCAACTGCTTGAGCCATTTATATCCCTTTGTGGTCTCTATGTGCAGTATTGAAGTGTGAGAGATTTCCAGGTGTGAGGTTATGGCCTTGCATCTGCAGTTTTTCTCATGTGAATTTTTCTTCCAAATCTGTAGATGAGTTCCATGTGTTCGTATTATTAGATCAACAGCAAATGAAACTCAGTTCGTTTTAAAGGTACCCTTAATGTTATTACAAAGGAAGGATCTGTTGAGCTACAGAACAATTCATTTGCCTCAATTCAAAAGTCTTGTTCAAACTTTTATTATTTTGTGGATCTGCCATTTACTGCTTTAACTTACTCCTGTGTCTTAATTCACTGGGTGAGTGAAATACATTTTGATGAAATGCATTGTTCCCAGTGTAGTTTGCAAGCCTAGGCCAGGACTAGATATTATGGAAAATCTGTGGCTGTTAAAAACATCATTCCCACATCTCCTTCTTTCTTCTAATAATAGCTGTATATTTTCAGTGGCTGCCCCAACACAGCGGCATTTGTTCCCCTTAGAGGTGAACTTTTCTTCCCTGCATATTTTTTTTCAGAGGTCGGTGAAAGCTTCCTTATTCCAACAGAAATTTGGGAATTTATATATTTTTTAATTTATTTTATGTTGCTAATTGAGGTTTGTGAGATGTCTTATGATGATTTACAGGGTGCTAAATTAATTTCAGGTCCTTCTGATTTTTGCTACTTTAGTGTTTGATTGGCGAGCGTGCATTACTTTGAGAACTTGGTTAATTGGCAGGGTTACCAACCTCCAGGAGGGAGTCTTGAGATCTCCAGCAATTAAACCTGATCTCTAGCCTACAGGGATAATGGAAGCTTCAGACAATGGACTCTATGGCCTCATATACCTGCTGAGCTCCCTCCTCAAATTCCACCCTCCGGCTCCATCCCCAATTTTCAATGAGTTTCCCAACCTGGAGTTGACAACCCTGTTATAAGACAGTATAGAAATACATCAAATATGTAACACATGAAAGCTCTTGATGGAAAATTTAGCTATGTATGCAAGTCAGAATATTTGGAACATTAACTTGGAATTATAAATCTGCCATCTGTTTTAACCACTTATATGTAGACCACCTATTTGAATGTTGGATTGAATTCTGAATAAGGAGAGGTTTCCTACAGAACTGTATCATCCTAACTGCAGAAACTACATATATTTTAATGATTAAATAAATAAAATGGACTCTCATGTCAAACCATGTGGTTTTCTTCAGTGACTAGCCATTCCACTGTCTCTGGGTTTTCCCCTTCTTTTTACCAAATGGATTTATTACTTACTTGATTGTCCTTTCTATATCAGGTCCAAGAGCTTTAGCTCTCTTTTACTCCAAATGTTCAGTGCTTTCATATTCTTGGATTGATTCACACTTTGAAGGCGAAAGAAGGACATTCTGAATTTCTCTTAAATTATCTAGAGTTTCCATAGCATATGAAACAACCAATTCAATTATTTTAAAGAGTCTGAGAGTAGTTTAAACATTTTGAAGATATTGAATGTATAGCAAAGATTTATTTTAATGAACCAATGCAAGTATTTTTTAACCATAAAATCAAGTTTCCTCCTTGCTTTTTATTTTATGGAAACAAACATTTTCTTAACACAAACATGTATTTGAAAATTCGAGAGACTTGTGATGTTGAAATTCTTGCTTTTGATACATTTACTATGCAAAACAAGTTTCAAGGACAAAGAAACAGACTGAGAGAAAGATCAAACTGAGACAGCATAGTTTTAGCACAGCTTGGAGCATGAGATTGTTGTGGGCAGTGTTATCTAAAGAAGGTTAATCTGGTACATCCAAGCATATTTCACCAAAAGTACTTACATACAGAGAAAGATTTAAAAAATTCATCATAATTGTATTACTATGGCTTATTATTATCATTGAAATAATGTGATACTAGAATTTAGATCAGCTAGACCTACCATCAAATATACATCTAAATATGCATCTAGTCCACCATGAGGCAGCCTGGATATTGTCATGGGCTAGTTGCTGGGAACATACATTGCTCATTTTAAAACAACTACTAGGAGTGTGCAATTTGGCTCCAGGAACAGGCAAAAAAGCTGGATTTCTGCCAAGTCAGCATAAACCAGCTTCTCAGGTTCTTCAGCTCAAACCCCCAGATCTGATCCAGGGGTTGAACTCTGCAGTGTCACATTATCTGGCTGCAGCACAGAGTCGCAGCAAGACAGGGGCAGCAGCATGGAGCTGAGCCAACTTCCGTGCTGCTGCAGGAGAGTACTGTGAGGCTGGGGGAGCCAGGAAAGAGGCACCAGACAGAATGGATTCCCATCCCATCCTGCCCCTCCCCCCCAAGCACCAAAAGTGTTCCTTCAAGCTGCTGCCACCAGCCACCTTTTGAATTCCATGGCTCAGCAAGCCTCACTCCCCCTCCTTGCTTCAGAGATGCCCAATGGGATTTTCTGGCTTGACACCCTAAAAAATGAATTGAATTCCTAAAAAAGGAATTGAACCATTATTTTTTGTTTAATTTCCCAGTTTGAGTTTGATACTGGTTCAAGTTCAGCCAGTGAAGGTTCATTTGCTTTTGCTGTCATTTGTGCATTACTCCGATCTGTGCTGCCTCTTGTGCAGTGAGAGAAAGGGGTGTGAAACAAAGGCCATTTTCACACGTCTTAACTGCCATGCAAAATGGCAAAAACTCACAGAACGACAGCATCTTCATGGCGTGATTTCCCATCATGACTCTGTTCCATGGTGAGATGATGTCAGAAATTGTGCCACAAAACAGAATCATGATGGGCAATCGCACTATGAAGACGCCGTAGTTTTGTGAGTTTTGCGCGGCAGTTAAGATGTGCGAAAACAGTCCAGACTCCAGCATGATCAAGACTACATTTATATATCATGATAAGCAAGACCATTGTTTAGTAATTGTTTGTGATGTAAAAATGCAGTCTAACAAATCAGTCATTGTCAGTGGAATTTCCAACTATGTTTGTAGCTACTTTGCTAAACTGTGGTTTGTTGTGATACATGGATTCATAGTGTTTTGCTGAGTAGCTCACCCTTTCCAGGTGATGGGCTACGGAGTATAGGAAAACTGTCTAAATGCAGCCTTTATGTTCTCATAGTGTACCCACTTCACACTATATGTTATCTGCATGGTGAGGGGGAGGGGGGACAGCTCAGTGCTCTCCAGACCTGGCAAATGTATAAAATGGTACTGTGTGTCCCATGTTCAAAGGTGGCTTTGAGACAGGGTGTTTAGGCCTTACTATTCTAGAGACAGATTTGAGAAGGTGGGTGCAGCTCCATCCCCGCCTATAGGATTGGCATCCATTGCCTGTCCTCTATAGGCCTCAGAATGGGGAGGAAACAAGGCTTAGTAGGGTGCTGCCTAAGTTTGGGTGCCCAAAATACGTTGCTGCCCTACTCAGCAGTACTCCTGCTCAGGAGACACGGGCTGAGACCTCCTCACCAACCTCCTCCTCCATCCTTTTAAACCTAGCCAATATTGTGCAGAGGTTCCATCCTTCCACCTGCTTTCCGATGGGACCTTGGGATTGGCCTCCTACAGGCTAATCCCCTGTCTTCCCACTTAACCCCACACACACACACACACACCAGGGCCTCTAACAGGCAATTGCCTTCCTCTGCCCTGCCTTCTGTTGTCAGTTATCCCCTTCCCAGCTACTGCTCATCTGAATGTCATCTGGGGATTTAAAGGATTGGGCCATCAAAGCTGCAGGTAGCTCCTGGCCCTGGCTGACTATAAATGCCCTGGCAATCAGCTGCCCAGCTGCAGATCGGCTCCTCCCCCACCAGCTGGACATCTTGCTCAGGCTGGGCCTTAAAAGAGCTGCCAAATATGCAAGGAACCCTGTTGCACATCTGCCTCAACACCCCCCCACTCACCCTGGAACTATCCACAAGTCAGGTGGGGCAATGCTGTCATCCACTGACAACAGAATTAAAATAGGTGCCTCTCTCTGCAAATTCCCATTCCAGATTTGGGCTCCATACTACATGTTCCATTTTGCAACAAGTCAGGTGATAATGTCATGGGAAAGAGGGAGGAGTCCCACATCCTGGTTCTGAACTGAATCAGGTTCCTGCGGAATTTTAATGTGCCCTTCACCGCAGCTGCTGCAGGGAACCAAGTTAGGTCTGGAAATCTGCCCTTACCATTGACATTATCTTAAGCCAAAATGGCTTGCAGGATGGTTATTTGCCCCTTTTTGAAGCTACATATACACAGAATATGTGCACAGAATACAAAATGTAATACACAGCTTGGTCATAACCACACACATGGGAAAGAGTTTAGTACATCTGAATCTTTTCAGTTTTTGGTTTGTGTGGGGAAATTTCAACTTCACATTGCAATACTAATATGCTTACCTTTTGACACTACATTTTTCATGTCCTTGTGTGGCCACATCTTTCTTCCTCTCCATCTTATTATTAGCCCAATAAATAACAATGCCTACCTCAGCAAGGATTAAGTAGTGACAATTGTCAAGTGACAAGCCTACAATAACCAGATTTTCACCTGTTTTTATATATGTGGAAGATATCATTAGTGACACAGGATTTCAATAATTCCACAAAGGTATCACCATTGCTTTTTTATTTAAATAATCCTCTCTAATGTGTTCACCTGTGTATCAACATTGATTGTGTCAGACATCTGGAAAGTGAAAACTGCAGACAGGCAATAGGTTTCAGATGGCCAGGAATGAATATTCAGATGGCTGAAGGGAAGCAAGCAGGCCTCTATTCACCTCTTTTCAACCTTGGTTCAAAGGGTGAGGGGTGAGGACTGGCTGTGAAGGCTTCTTGTTCTCTTAGGACAATACTCACCCACCCCCGAATCTGAAGGTAATGGAGGAAGACTGCCCCTGTACTGCTTAGAAGATTGCAAGTGAAGTTTGGAGAAGACTAATCTGTCCCCTTTCAGTGATGTCAGAGGCCAGTCTCTCCCCAGTGATGTCAGAGGCTCAGCCCCTTCAATGATGAAATGATCACAGGAGGAAAGGAGAATGTGCTTTCCTGCAGGAATTTTCACAGGAACCCAAGTTGCGACTGGGTATTTTGCAGTGAAGATAAATCATGTCTAATCAATTTTGTCCAGTAATTTGGAAAAGGCAACATTCATCCACTAAAATGTTTAATTAATACTGGTACAAAGATCCTATTATCCCATAGAGATTGACTTTTATAATGTGTAGTATATCATTATAGATACAGTTCAAAGACAAGTTTAGCACAAGTGATACTTAGAATTTTTTTAAAATCCAATTATCCACAGCTTTGTCTGGGTTAATCAATCTGGCAGGTGTAAAACCTGTGTGAAATTAAAAATGTGTTCATCTGCTTCGTGATAAGAAACAGGAAGAACCTTTGTCATGGATACTTAAGGAGGAAAGATGACAACACTGGAGTACAAATTTTAGCTCAAGCTACAAATGTTAATTTTAACTTTAATTTTTTAATCTATTTATTCTTTTCCTGTGCCTAGACATCTTGTATTCACTTCACAGTCTGGGCTAGATGTGTCTTCCCTAATGGAAGATTTTGGATAAACTGGAAACCCCAATCAGAAAAAGAGCTTATTATGGAAGCACAGAGAGCTCAGAATGAATCACTAGTTTCCCACTTAGAAACTTTGAAGCCATAGATAAGATTGAGTCAACTACTTGTCTTTCTCACTGGCACCACATACAGTCTAGCTGCTACCAAACATCATCTTATTAAATGAAAATTATCTTAAAGGTATTATGTTCCTAAGTGGCAGGAGGCATAAGCAGCAGTCTGACAGTCCTAGTTCTGAAGGTGAAAAGAAATTATTCATTTCAAATTTGTATTCCGCCCTCCCCGCACGTGGGCTCAGGGCGGATAACAACATATTAAAATTCATGTTCATTAAAAACAACACATTTAAAACAGGATGGTGGACAGCCTTCACAGGGAGGGTTAAGATTTATACACCTCTTTTTTCTAGGCTGGTGGAGGCCCAGCCTCAGCCATATGCCTGGCAGACCAACTCTGTCTTGCAGGCCCAGCGAAAAGATAGTAGGTCCTACTGGGCTCTGATTTCAGCAGACAGAGCATTCCACCAGGTGGGAGCCAGGAACGAAAAGGCCCTAGCTCTAGCTGAGGCCTGAGGTCATAGTTGACTTATGGCAACCCCTGGTGGTGTTTTCATGGCAAGAGACTAACAGAGGTAGTTTGCCACTGCTTGCCTCTGCAACTGTCATCTTCACTGGAGGCCTCCCATCCAATTACTAAACAAGGCCAACCCTGCTTAGCTTCTGAGATCTGATGAGATCAGGGTCTCCTGGATTATCCAGTAGAGTCTACATTTCCAATTGATATGGTTGTCTATACTTAGCACTGTTAATGCAGAGTCTCCAACATGAATGTTGCACATGCAACTCTGCAACAGGGCTCATAAAGATGTCCATGGAACCATTTTGGTTTTAGAAAGCTGTGCAGGGGAGGAGGCAGAGGCCCTTCCTCCTCCCACCCCACTTTATGGTCCCAATTCAAATCAGGTCCTGCAAATTTGGTGAAAGAAGCTCCCATCAGCTGCCATGTGGCTGCAGGGAAGGTGGGTAAGAAGAACCTTGATTGACTTATGGACTAGCACCTTGATCTAGTTTGGGCCCAAGACAAGAAAACATTAGGCTTTTCTATTAATTTCTAGTTCCATTTTCATCAGTTAGCCCATGTAACATAGTAGCCGTACTAATCTAAAGTTATAAACATACACATGGAGAACAATCCCTTCATTAATTGCTCTTCATTTTGCCTTTAAAACGTAGAGGGACTCCCTGAAGTTGCAGCTCCTGGAATTTTATAGCAGTAGGACAACATCATAAAACAAGCGATGAAAGAGGGGCTAGTAGGGAATACCGACTTGTTACTAACCATATCAGGAGAGGCATAAGTGTTATGTCATTTCACACTTCAAAACTTGGTGCTTCATTTGCAGTATAAATTCACAAAAATGTTCCAAACCAGTATTTTAAAAAACTGGAAGAACATCTGAGAAAAACTGGAAAGCAATGTTTGGGGGGAAACATCTGGATTTTCACAAATGAGTTTGGAAAGGGGCTTAAGTGGAAGTCCCTTCATGAATACTTCAGAGAATACAGAATATAATGAAACAAACTCTTTTCTATCAGTGGTAAGAATTTTACCATATAGTATAACCACATAGAAGTCTGAGAAATCAGGAAGTAGTACAGTTCTTATCTCTCAGTAGGTTAAAACAGAGAGCCCAAACAACTGTACTATCATACCTTCAATCATACATTTTACTATCTGTGCATGATGAATGATAAAGTTCTCCTTACTGTGGCAGGATGATTTAGATCGTCAAGTTGTGCTGAAGTACAAAAAGGCAATCACTGTCCCTACAATTCCCCAGCCCATCAAGTAAATGAGCTTTTGTCACGACTAGTTTCATCTCCGTAGAAAAGGGACAGAGACCCTGTGGAAGTAATTACTTCTGGTAGGTGGGATAAGGAGTATCAATGTAGTTGCATCCCCAAATATTCATCCCTTTTAGGTAAATGAGACCTGAGCATTACTGGTTCTGGAATGACTACTTATACTGTCCCGTTTCCTTCGATTTTCTGCAACGAAAGTGGCTAAAGACTTCTTTTTTTAAGAATGAAAAATGAAGAATGAAAATTCAGAGAACCTGAAACACAGATTGCTATAAAGATAACAATAATTAATTGCCATTTTTTTTTAAAAAAGCACCCCCATGGTGGGGGGAGGAAATGGCCGCAGCAGAGACAAACACAGGGGAGATTGCTGCTGTGTGGGCAGAAGCAGAAAAATCTAAACTTTCCTACCCGTCTCTACGTGATGGTGGAAAATGCCATCAAGTCATAACTGACCTATGGAAACCCCTGCTGGGGCTTTCAAAGCAAGAGACTAACAGAGGTGATTTGCCATTGCTGTCCTCTGCAACCCTCATCTTTGCTGGATGTCTCTCATTCATTTACTAACCAAGGCCAACCCTGTTTAGCTTCCAAGATCTGGTGAGATCGGGCTTGCCTGAACTATCCAGGTCAGGTACTCACTTCTATAAGTATTCATATTTAGCTTACTATATATGCACTATTGGCAAATGATTGCCTGTATTCATCTTTGTATTATAAATGATAAGGCAGGCATGAAGAGAGAAATAAAGAAATCAAAGATCATCTAGTTTTCACTGAAAAAAAATAAGTACTAAGGTTTCAGTCTTATAGGCACCCCAAAACAAAGCACTGGCTTTTGATACCCCAGAACAGTAAGCAATTCTAGTAAACAATTTATGTTACAATGGCCAAATAATTAAAGTTTAAACTTCAACAAAATAATAGAATTCGTTCATTGATGGCAGTCAACAACACTACAAAGGGTAAAGTGCGTTAAAGCTGGGAATAGCAACTGGTGACATTTTTATTTTTGAAAAGCTGCTGAGAAACATTTAGAAGAGAGAAAGGAATTTATTTTATTTAGTGCATCTTAATTCTGTTTCTTTCACTGTCTTGGACAGTATCTTCTTCAGTACTCCATCTGCTCAGGCTGTTTCTCACATATTTAGAATAATCATTATCTCCATGAGATAGCACAGACTTTAACACCACCACCACACTTAAATATAATGCCTACAAGAGGAGATTCTGATCTCCTCAGACTAAGAATAAACAGAACCAGACTAATATGCAGCACGTTCTTTGAATGCAAAATTCTAAAGATGTGAAGAAATAGGGACAAAGGAGCACAACACTGCCTCCATTAACCAAGTAAATTATACATGTCACTAAGAGATACAATTGCCCCTGGGAAAGGCAGCTGCTCAGCCTGTGGGATGAATGGTTTGTGTGAAATTTCTCTCCATGCAGTGGGGCAGTTTCAGGTACAGCAGTGAAACTACTTTGTTTCACAAGAGTCTATAATCGTGGGGAGCATCAAATGGTTTTCTACACAGAGCTGTACCATTGCAATTATATGTCATAGCAATCAGATCACCAATCAGGCCAGCACTTCCTGTTTAAGTCAGTAACACTAAGTAGGGGATGGCTGTGAAGTGCTTTATAGGATAAATATCTACTTTATTGAAGTGGACAGATAGAATAGGCGACTCTGCGTGCTTTGGACATTGGGGGGCACTGTATGTCTCTCTGTGTGTATGTGTAACTCTTTTGATAGTAAGGTGCTTCTCTTTGTCTAAGGTAGGAACGTCTCGTGACTCTTCCTTTGTCTCTGTGAGTCTCTCTACACAAGACCTCTTACACGAGGATGGTCAAGTGTAGGGAGATGCAGTGTTAGCTGGGAAGCATAGTTTAAAAAGACAGCGGTGAAGGGTCTATCAGTTTCACCTCTCTACACCAGCCAGTGGAGATTGCTCTTCAGAGGGTTTATTAACTTTATCTTTGCCTGGGAAGGGGAGGTGAAATTGATAGAGCCTTTGTGGAGGCAAAGATAAAATTAACAAACTCTATGAGAAGCGATTTCCACCAGCTAGTGTAAAGAGGTGAAACTGACTGAGCCTTCGCCTCTGTCTTTTTAAACTATGCTTCCAGGCTAACAATGTGGCTCCCTACACTTGAGCGTCCTTGTGTGAGAGGTCTCATGTAAAGAGACTCTGTGACTCTTAAGAGATTTCTTTTTCTTGCCTCACGGCCTTCCAAAGGGGACGAATGTATTTCTCAGAGGTCCTGCCATGAAGGCCTCATCCACAGACACACTTACAGCCTCGCTGCTGGACTATTCTGGCTGTGGTATTTATAGGAAAAGTGACTCTTTAGACTAGGACTCTTTCTTTCTACTCCAAGATACTGCCATGAATGGAATCTACCTCAATAAAATGTAAGTTCTTTTTTACAATTTGATTGACTGAGGATTAATTACTGCATGGTAGGGAAAACACTTCTGACTAAGTAACTCTGCTGCCAAATGAAATATAACTATTTCTAATATGGGGTAACCTCTCGATTTCTAGGGAGCAGCTCATAATATAACCTTTGCATTTATTTCTACCAAATCATATCTCTTTACAGAATTGTATCTCACAATTTTGTAATGAAACAAAATCATTGCTAAGCATTTCCAGGGCCTTCACATTGCTGCAATATAAGCATATCAGCACATTCTGGCTCTAATACAGTTGATTTAGTTTTCCTGTCTGCACAACAAAACAAGAGTTAGCTGCCCACTCCAGTGATCCAGTCAACAATCTTTATTCATTAGTGTTTCTATCCCACTCTATCTCATGCATTCAGAGTGACTGGCAGCCAGGGGCGGTGCCAGGGTTTCTGGTGCCTGCGGCTGCCCCTACGTGTGCGCGCAAGTAGTGCGCATGCACGCGCGCCCCAAACTGCATGATGGTGTCACTGCGTGATGACATCATCACGCAGCAAGCTGGCCCCATTGGCCAGCAGGTGGCTGGGACGGCACGTGGAGCCTGCCTGTGCTCCCAGTCGGGTGCAGCAGGTGGCTGGGGAGGTTCCGCACGCCACCCCGGATGCCTGCCGTGCCTGGCCCATGGCTGCTGCACCCAGCCGGGGGCATGTGTTGGTGGCAGTGGCGGCAGTGGCAGCGGCGCAGGGCTGGCCGGCTGCATCAGCTGTGGGCCAGGCACACCAGCTCCATGGCATGTGCCTCCGCCCCCGACACCCCCTCCAGCGCCCCCTTTGGTGCCTCGGTGCCCGCAGCACCCACCTCACTGCCTCAATGGTGGTGCCGGCCTTGCTTGCAGCAGTTTTCCAAATGCATTTCTCTTCCCAAAGAGCTCAGCCTGAATAATAAATAACTGTAGTGTATTATGCTTGGACTGAAGAGGGTTTCCAGGGAGGAGATCCTTATATGAAGCAATTTCTGATTAACCATGCATGCAGTCTGGAATAAAAGTTGCCTGTCAAGTTCTGCAGCCCCTAAAATGGAGAACAGACCACCAAGGAGATGCTAAAGCTCAGCCGATTGTTGCAACCAGTTAATATTTCCAGATACCTATTGAGATTTTGTTTTCTATGAAAACATAAGTAATAACTACAGAAAAGATGGGCAAATGCTGTTCATAATGTTTCTTACTTACAAGGTGGGATTTTAATGCTATAAATAAAAAAGGTGAAGGTAGTCCCCAGTCCAAGCACTGAGTCATTATGGGGGGACGTCGCATCACGACCGAACTCAGGTCATGAGCAGAGCTTGGGCTGCAGTACTGCAGCTTACCATCCTGCGTCACGGGGCTCCCTCAATGCTATAAATAATCACAACAGTTAAGAATAGGTGACAAGTCTGTCCCTGTTCTGTTCACTCACTATGGTTATTCCTATACTTGGATGCACACAAAAGTCTCCCAAGAAGTTTTGGCAGTTTTGAACTTGATGACATCAGTGGATTGTGCAATGGAAATTGAAATAGCTGAAGTGGGATATTTAACCCTTGTCCAGAAGGTGATGCAGAGTCGAAATTTGTTGGGTTTTTTTCCTTTTCTGATGAACAAAATGGATTTAAGAAAAATGGCCTCTTTTCCCTTCACTGGTAGGAAAAAGAGTTTATTCAACATGATATATTATTCATGAATTGACTCACATTACAAAGTACCTGCAGCTGTCAAAAAATTGCAAAATTGTACCAATATCCTACCGTGTATATTGACAAAACAAAGCCCTTGGAGAAATCAATGAGCCACTTACAGAGCAATTCAGTAATCTTTGCTATCAAGCCTGTGAAGGAATAAAGTTAAGAGAAGTGTATGATTAGGAACCCAACATAGCTTAGGGCTGGTCCATGAGATCCAGCCATGGGAAAACCAGGTGACTCATCAACTAGATGAATTGAATGATGAGCTGCTGAAAGCAGAAGCTGAAAAAGGCAAAGCCTCACAGGTGATGTGGGTAGGGAAAATGACACAGGAACAGCCTTCAGCTGATCACTAAGAAACAGTGCACAATACACAGCCTCAGATAAATCTATAAAAGCAAAAGAATTTTCAAACACCCAAACCTTAACTTACCACCTTTGTTTGCTTCATACAAACATGCTCAAAGTGGTTTAATCATACCCTTGCTTTCCTTCCCCAAAGCATAACTGTGAGTGGGTTCCGTGGATTCTACCATTGCCTCAGGGCCAGATCTAGGGTTGCCGGCACCTGGGGCAACCCTAGTCCAGCTTTGCGCGTGTGTGCAGCGCGCATGCGCTCCCGGCATGGCATAATGACATCATTTTGGTGACATCATCACACGGGGCTGGAGGCAGCGTGTGGGACTGGGAAGCCGCCCATGCCATTTGCTTCTCCACAGGTGAATGGCGCAGGCGGCCTCACAGCCCCCTGCACTGCCTTTCGCCTGCCCCGCAGGACAGGGGGTGGCCAGCTTGCCATGCTCCTGCGGGGCAGGCGAATGGTATGGGCGGCCACGCTGCCCTTTGCTTGCCCTGCAGGACAGGGGGTGCGCGGCAAGCTGGCCGCCCCCTGTCCCGTGGGGCAAGTGAAAGGCAGCACGGAGGGCTGCAAGGCTGCCCATGCTGCCGCCTGCGCGCTCTGGCAGCTGGCAGCTGCTCCCGGCGCCCCCTCCCTAGTGGTGCCGGGGGCAGACTACCCCCCCTGCCCCCCTCAATCCAGCCCTGCATTGCCTGTGACCTCTTCCTAACATTTCAAATCTATCATCCTGTTTCTAAATCAGCCAAGATGCTGCTCTGGATTTATTTATTAATTTAAAGGTGTCTTAGTTGCATCTCTATCAGATAGAGGTCTCTAAGGCAGATCATCATCATGCAATGTATTACAATTAAAAAACAAAGATCAAAACCCCTGAACAAGAAATGTGTCTGCCCGAACCTTGGCATTAGCCCAATGTCTTACCTCAGTTGTAGCCAGAACTGGCTGCCTGGGAGTGCCCCTGCACTCACCGGGGGCCAAATCGGCGTGATGTGGGGCACGATTTGACCTGAAAGCATCCCCTGTTGGCCAAGTAAGTGGGGACGGGGGGAGGGTGGGAGCAGGGGATCCCCCACCCCGGGTGGAGGAATGGCACTCCTAGAACAAGAATTATTATAAGTCTGCTTCTCTACATATTTTGAAAGTGACCAGTAGTATTAATTAAAGGAACTATAGCCCCCTCCTCCATGTTCCAGGCCTAGTTCTGCTTAAATATGTAAACAAATCCTGGTATGAAGAAAGATAAAGGATTGTTATCCTGGGATAAATTATTGTGTGACTACTCTGTCACTTCCATTGTTTTCCTTTCCAGACCTACCCTTCCCTCAAAATTTCTCTGAGGCCTAACCAGCTGCACCCAAGGACACTAATTGTAAAGCAGTCCTCCTGACTGGTACTTTCAGTATTAAGTGAACACGGTTGTCTCTTAAATTGCCAGAACCAATCAAATAAGGCTTTTCCCACAAATACCTGGAGGTAGAATGATGTCATTGGTCTGGGTTTGTAGAAGGTTGTGGCTAATGACTGCTTTTAATTCAGAAATTCAGCTGTGTCTTTTCTTAGGTCTGTGGCTTCACCATGATATCTCTCACTCTCTCTCTTACGCTCCAATATATATTTTCTTCCAAATTATACCTGACATCTGAGATAGTATGTGGGTGGAAAATCCATATGCTTCCCCATAACGACAAAAATGTACTAATATTTCTGACATTTTTTAACAATAACATAGAATACTCATTGTTTCTTTAAAGATCTGCATGCCATTCAATCACCATATATAATTTTTATTCCATCACCAGAGATGATTAAGAAATGCTTTTTCATATACCCTACCCACCTCTCACAAATAAATCATACCTAGCTCTCCCACTACAGCCCCTCCCCCCAGTCCAGTTTCTGAAGTTCCAAGAAAGGCTGCCATACATGACAGGAGAACTGCATTTTGCATTGTGAATGTTAAACTGTACAGCAGGGTCTATTTTCTGTTTCTGACTTCTTTTCAAAATTGTTACACATCAAAATTGTTACATTTTTTCCAGTTCATTGATTTGACTATTATGGAGAAAGAAAAACAACAGTGTGACACCAAGCAGTGTTACGTCCCTCTTAGCCCATTGACTCCAAGGAATTAGAAGTGTGTAACTGTGCTTAGAATTTCTTGAATCCCAAGAAAACGTGATGTGACATTCCCCCCATGGGTCAGTAATGACTGGGTGCTTCCACAGGGTGCTTCCACTTTTACCTTTTCAGGCCATGGCCATCTTGCACAATAGTCTGATTTGGCTGAAACAGCTTCCCTTGGCCTCAGACAGAGGGGATTTACTTTATTTATACCCCACCTTTCTCTCCAGTGGAGACCCAAGGTGGCTTACACAATTCTCCTTTCCTCCATTTTATTCCTACAACAACCCTTTGAAGTAAATTAGGCTGAGAGTGTGTGACTGGCCCAAGATCACCCAGCAAACTTCCATGGCAGAGTGGGGATTCGAACTTAGTTCTCCCAAATCCTAGTCCAACACTCTAACCACTGGGAGTGTGCGCTATTCATGTGCTCAAAGCCAGGACCCAGGGCACGGCGAGGTAGGTGCCAGGCTCCCAATCCCCCATCAGGGGAGTCAAGGGATGTGGCTACCCTAAAGGTAGAGCTGTCAGACAAGTGTCATTGATCAATGCACTGGCATGTGGTGTTTCACAGGTTATGTCCATGGCCCCACAGGGGCTGGTGGATGCCAGGCTTGACACTTGGGGTGCCCATAAGGAGGGATAGTCTGCTGTTGTTTCTGCCACCATCCCCTTGGCAGGAGTGCATTGGAACAGCACAGTCCTGCCCTGAGATAACTTGTTGACCAAAGTTAAGATTGCTGCTAAATCCCCTTGCACTGACAGAACCCAAATATATGCCAGCTTTGGGAATTCATGTCAGTAAACTGCCACCAGTGAAACCTGGGGAAAAATGGACCTGGGGAAAAATGGAGCAGGGGTAGTTAGAAACAGGACTTATTCAGAATCTTAAGGTTGCTCAAAACTCACTCATCCTTGTGCCTTGTATTGTGTCAATACAGTAAGTAGCATAGTAAAATAAGTCAACCAAGAGCTCCAGACAACTGCCCCAGATAACTAAGAGAGTAGTGCATCATGGCATTGCTCCAGGAGTATCTGACCTCAGTACTGGAACACAGCTCACATTATCCAGATGTGACACATGGGACTGTATCTTATTCTCCTCCCATGTCTTGAGAACTATGAGCATACAACTTTGGGGATGGGAACTGTTGTGGTACCAGAATTGGTCTCCTTGTGAGTAAAAGAATTTGTGGGGGGAATTAGCAAGCAAGGAAGACAGCTATGCGAGAGGCCAGTAACCACAGGGATCTATCACCAATTTTTACGGGGTCCCTTCTGCTGTAACAAACGAGGCTGGTGCTTAAAGTCAAGCAACAACTTTTATTAAAGAACAAGACTTCATGCACATACACATACAGAATTTTGGGGTAAAATGGTTACACACACAGAGAGTCCTAGGAAGCTTGGCCAGATGTTGGGAATAGAGAGAGGGAATGAGTATATCTACATATCCGAAAAGTAGTCCAGTCTGCGGGAGAAGAGAGTAGCTTCAAAAGTCCAGCATTCTCGGCTAGGAGAGCAAGAGGCCCAGGGCAAACCTCAAGGGAACAGCGCTTTGGATCCGGTAAGCATGTATGAAGAGAGAGAGGCTTAGGGAAGCAACCTTTATAGGTAAAACGTGCCCTGAGGTGGGAGAACCCACCAAGCCGTTAGGACAAAGACTTCCTGGGTTTGATTGCCTTGATAGGTAGCTGCAGGGGCTTGTGAAAGAAAGTTTGTTCCAGCACTGTTCTTTTGTTCTTTTTTGGAGAAAGGCAGGATATAATATAATATAATATAATATAATATAATATAATATAATATAATATAATATAATATAATATAATATAATATAATATAATATAATATAATATAATATAATATAATATAATATAATATAATATAATATAATATATAATAATATAATATAAATATAATTAAATTAAATATATCCTACCTTTCTCCAAAAAAGGGACCCAAAGCATCTCATTTCATTCTCCCCTCTTCCATTTTATCCTCACAGCAACTGCATAAGTTAGAACAAGATGGGTAGCCATATTAGTCTGTCTGTAACAGTGGAAAAGAGCAAGATTCCAGTAGCACCTATAACGCTAACAAAATTAGTGATATGGTATGAGCTTTTGTAAGCCGCAGCTCACTTCTTCAGGTATCACTGATACCAGGGTTCTTTTCCACCATATAAGATAGGTTAGGCTGGGAGTGTGTGACTGGCCCAAGGTCACCCAACAAGCATCCATAACTGAGCAGGGAATCAGACCTGGGTCTCCCAGATCCTTGTCAGACACTACACACACTCATTCTCTAGCTACTACACACACTCACTCTCAAGTGCCCACCAGGAACCTCAGTTGTACTCCTGTACTGAACACCACAGTGTGAGTTTTGGTGTCTTGTGTGGATAGTATGTGAAGTGCCATTGGTGAACATCATTATGATTGGTGGGAAATGAGAGAGTTTCCATCCATATGCTGGGATCAGTAGGTGGGTGCAATACAGAAATAATTTTTTCAAGCAATCTTCCCCATGCCAGTTTGTGCTGGCACTAACCTCCCTGCTAAATGGTCTTGGGCAGGAGGAGTAAATGTACCTGAGAGGCCCAGACTGGAAGGTTAGTTCTATTCAGAGAGCACTGTAGTGCATGATAGGAGCTAGGCTTCAGTTCATCACTAAAATACCAAGTGTATAAATAATAACAATTTTAGAGCTTTTTAGAAAGTAAAACAGCAAAGAAAAGCAGATGATCCAAAATTCAACAAGAGCTGCCCTCTGCTTCATTAGGAATGGGCCTCATTAACAGGCAAGCCTGTGCATATTGAAATCATCTGCCCCCCTCCACACACACACACACATAAGCCTGTTCTTGCAGAGCTTCTCATCTGGGGCTTCCCAGAGGGTTGTTTCTTCAGGATCCCTGTTTATATCTTGAGGTACGTTCTACTAATATTCTAATCTTTCACTGTAGCTGTTTTTAGCCCGCCCATTTTGCATGCCCCTATTCTGCTTCAATATTCACATTGTAGAATAACAAATAAAGAAACATCTAATTATTCCAGACACGGAGGCAGGCACTCATAACTCAATGGCAATGGCACTTTCATTAAATACTACGTTCGGTGCATCTTCAGGAAATGGTTTTAATAAACCTATCTAAAGGGATTAATATTATTTACTCATAAACACAGCTTGAAGCCAGTCTTATGATATATCTTTCAGCCTTTTCCCAGTTCTTCAAGTGATTTCAGCCATGTCAGCTTCATATAACTTACAAAGGAATCAACACCGGTGGTAACCTTCCAAGTATACGTGTGGCTACAAGTACCCACAGGGGAAAACTTTACCAAGCATATAAAATGGACTTTAATATCACAGCACACCTTTTGGGATGCATGTCTAATTTGTTTAAACATGCAGAAAAGCTGACAAGCTACTTTTTTGTTTCAGAAGTACAGGAAGCAATGTGCTCAGATATAAGAACAAGATGAAATGGAGGCTGACTTATCTTACCCTTTCCTCACAGCTTTATTTTGCTTTTTTAAAAGTCTTGCCCTACTACATTGTCAACTTGTAATTTTTTTTATTTTATTGACTGTTTAAATACCGATACTGAACAATTTCTTCTGTAGTACTTCATGTTAGCCCCCAAATGACAATAATCTATAAGCACAATAAAACTTTTATCTGTGTTAAAAGAGTTAGATGTATTAACACTACAGAACCCTATTAGCAAACATTCATGCCTGCTTGTCCCTCAGAAACAAGAGATGCTTTGCTAAAACTGAAATATTTAGATAGCATCATTTCAAATATGAGTAGATAAATAACTGAACCTATATATTTATAACATGTAATGGTTACAGTTTATACTCTGAAAATCTTGTTGGACTCAAATTCTGCACTTTACAGCCAGAATTTCCATATAAGAGAAAAGTCAACAGACCAGTTCTTCCAGAATCCCTTTCAAAATTTAATTTGCATGTCAAAATCCATTTTTAAAATGTTCTTAATATAGGAACTAAAAATGTATATATTGTTGAATATATTTGTACCAATTCTACATTCTTCTCCAGGCACATAAAAATTTAGAACTTGTCCTGATGGATCACACCAAAGTCCAGAAACTTCTCTCCAGAAGTCTGACTTAGCAGATTATCTCCAGTCTGAGGAGCAATGACTGTATTATAGATTGACAGTGCAATCCTACAGTGAGTTACTCCAGTCTAAGTGCATTGAAGTCAATGGACTTAGACTGGAGTAACTCTCCATAGGACTGCACTGTAAGATATTTAATGCCCCCTTCCCTTTCCCAAGCAGCCCTGGGCACTGCATTTGTTGGTGATTTCTAACATAGAATGTTGAACCTTTGTAAAAGTGTATTTCCTTTGCAGAAAACCTTTGGAGAAAACCTTGAAAACTAAATAGCTATGAAACCAGTATAAGACTGTAATGTTGGATGTGTCTTATAGAGTTAGACTCTGTACTTTTAAAACAGGTAAATATGTAGTTGTAACTGAGAAAAAAATTGCAGACAAGTCACAAAATTCAACTTCCTTCTATTTTAATAAGAAGCTGGGGGAAGAACAGAAAGCAGTCCCAAGTAAGGAACTGAGATTACAGGTAGCTGTGTTGATATAATGGAAACTCCAAAAACAAAAGCCATGAAATATCTTCCACAAGGACCAGGTCAAAGGCAGTTTTCAAGCTGTCAAGTTCTCCAGAATTATTCATCAAGGTAGATCCTGAGTGGGGTGGGGGTGTTTCAGACAATGAGTTTTAAGGTCTCTTGTTTGGTACAGAATATGACACAGATTTGATTAATTAAGTGGAGCTTGGTAGAAATGATATCAAGTTGCACCTTTTACTTCTGGGATGAAGAAGACAATAGTGGCAACCTCCCTTTGAAAACATTTTTAAAAACTGTAATTGTACCCCCTATTCAGTTCAAAATGGATCCAAGTATCAGAGATACCATAAAAATTCAATATCCCTGAAATCTGAGTCAGATTCTTTAATCAGGTTTGGTAGGATTAGAGAAAAGGAGAATTCTGAATTTATCTGGCCATTATTCCCCACCAAATCTGCAAGGAACGGACTCCTCCCTGTCCCCTAAATATGCCCCCCAAGCTTCAGGAGGATTGGTCCCAGGGGTCCAATTCTATGGGCCCCTGAAGAAGATGCCCCCAGGCACTCCCTAGTGTTTCCTGTTGGGGAAACATTTCCGAGGCATTCCAGGCAAAGAGAAGCCTTAAGCAAAGGCAACCTCTGCCAAAAGCCAGTCCCAATGCAAGTCCCACTCCCAATGCAAGCTGAACCAACAAGGCCCAACTGAACCAAACTACAGCAAGAGATCCAATGTCAAACCAGAGAATCCCAAACTGAAGCAAGAGGGAGGGCGAAGCTCGCCAGACAAATCATGGAGTTTAAAAGGCAGCTTGTGGGGCTCTTTTGGAGCTGAGAGCCAAGCTACAAGTGACAAATGATACTTGCCTGGCAAGTGAACAGACTCACGTGTATTCCTCCCTGTTCACTTGCCGTTCACTTGCACTCTACTTGATCAAGTGAATGGCAAGTGAATGGCAAGTGAACAGAGAGGAATACACATGAGTCTGTTCACTTGCCAGGCAAGTGTCATTCATCACTTGTAGCTTGGCTCTCAGGCAGGTTGGATGGAGAGTGGGATGGAATCCATCATCCTCGTCTCAAGAAGAAAAGCAGGCACCAGCAGAGGTGAAGCAGTAGCAAGCAAGAGGGCAGTGGCATGAAGTGGCTCTGAGTACTGCCAAGGCAAGCTCTGCAACATGAGAGTGACATGAGGCCAGTGGGGGACAGGAGGCAGCAGGCAGAGAGGCTGGGAGTCAGCCAGGAGCATAGGGAGCTGTGAGGGCATGGGCCAGGGGAAATGATATTGCTGATGGGATAGGTGACTCAGCATGGCTTGGACATTGGGGGTGCTGCATGTCTCTCTCTGTGTATGTGTAACCCTCTTGAGAGTAAGGTGCTTCTCTTTGTCTAAGGCAAGAATGCCTTCTGACTCTTCCTCTGTCTATGTGTCTCTTGGGAGATTTCTTTTTCTTGCCTCATGGCCCTCCCAAAGGGGAAGGATGTATTTCTCAGAGCTCCTGCCATGAAGTCCTCATCCACAAACCTACTTTCAGCCTCGCTGCCAGACTATCTAGCCATGGTGTTTATAGGGAAAGTGGCCTTTTAGACTAGGACTTTCTTTCTGCGCCAAGATATTGCCATGAATGGAATCTACCTCAATAAACAATAAGTTCTCTCTTTTATAGAATTTGATTGCCTGAGGATTAATTACTGCATGTTGGGGGGAAACACTTCTGACTAAGTAATTCTGCTACCAAATGAAATATAACTATTTCTAATATGCCTCCCCTCTATGCCTAAAAAGGAAAAAAAAGTCAGCCTGCAGCAGCATTTGCTGGATTAAACTGAACCAACTCTGTTTAATATCCAGCTTCCCAGATCCAATACAGGATCTTCTGTTTTGAACTGGCATAACCTAGCGATTGATCACATGGCTTCCTGGTACCAAGTGGAATTGTCTGTGTGTGAAGTACTGTCAAGTCACAACTGACTTATGGCAACCCCTGCTGGGATTTTCAAGGCAAGTGACTAACAGAGGTGGTTTGCCACTGCCTGCCTTTGCAGGAACCAGGGCCAATTCTGATTATCTTCCAAGATCTATTGTGATCAGGTCAGTCTGAGCCAAACAGGCCAGGGTACCAACTGGAATCACACAGGTTCTTTTCATAGAGGTTTCATGTGTAGAAAAGGGCAGTTAAAGTTTTCCATGGCATGGAACATCCCTTTAAGCCTTTATTAAAGAGACAGGACATTTTCCCCCAGGCCTGCTGGCAGCCCTAGTTCTTAAAAGGCTGAGAGTAGAAAGGAAATTTCCCTCTATTAAGAAAACTGGAGATTAATTTAGAATATGCACTATGTAAAAGAGTACATGGAAACCAACATGGGTAGTATTACCTAATGGCAAGGAACAAGAAACCTCCATAAACACACTTCCATCCCAAACAATCTTCCTCCAGTTGAAAATTTCCACTCTCTGATTGCTGAATCTTGTATTTCCTCAAACAAACTGAGAATCCAAATAGCTATACTGGGCCAAATTCATGGAGTGCTGACTAGATCATGTTAATGTTTTTATTCCTCAGGAAGTGGTTCATAGTTCAGCAGGTATGCTCTGCAATCCACTACTTGAACTAGCAAGTGAATGAAGGCAGGGTGTGCAAGGCTGTTTGTGTGCTGACAATGCATTACTGCAAGACAGGCTAAATATTTTTCCAGGAATTTCTGAGAGGTGTGCATGAAATGAAATTTACACAAAATAGGAATGCTTCTAACCATTCTGTAGCACATTTGATGTGAACCTAAAGAACTGGGTCTTAAGATGTGATAAAAAGTGACGTTGGATTCAGCCCTGTTTACAGTAGGATTTTTGTCTTTAGTTTTCTAGTATCTAGGTGACAAAAAGTAGAAGCTGAACATTACAGTGTGGATATGTGTGCCAGTGGAAATTCTTGCAGTGCATAGAGCTGCCACCTTTTGGTCGTTTTTAGAAAAACATCAATTATTTTATACAAGACCCCCCCTCCCCCAAAAATGTGTTCCTACAGTGTGGTTCTGCTTTGCAAACGGAAGAAGATTCCAGATAGTAAAAAGGATACCTTACAAAAAGCCTTTAAAAAGCAAACTAACCTAATGAACAAATAGGATTTTGTTTAACGAGATAAACAAGCTACTATACAGGGTGAACAATGATTCACAAAGCAAGAGAAAATAACTACCAAATTACAGAGAACTTGGATGGCAGGAAAGGTTAACACAATCTAGTTTTATCTTTTACTTGCCATCTGCAAGCAACAGTTGTGATTCAGAGAGTCACGAGATCCAACAACGTCCGTTTCCACACATCCTTAAAGGGACGGCCCACTCACTGAGCACTGCTGGCTTTTCTGCTTCACTCCACACATCTATGATTTCAAAACAATAGTTGGCTGTTTAGCTTCCATTTTTTGGTGCCTTTTCTAAGAATGCACTTTCCCACCGTCACCGAAAAGGCGCTGACAAAACAAAAGCCAAACGACCTGCTATCTGCTACCACTAATGGAGCCTGAAAACTATGAAACTCACAAATTATCAACAGAAACTGATTTCAAAACGCTGGATTAAACCAACCAGTAAAATATCTGAAAATTATAACCAAATGTCATAATGTAAATATATAGTGAGTATCCCTTATTAATCTAACCTCGTGGAAACTATCGCCACACCTCTCAGGAGCCACACCAGATAGCAAAATCTGTTCCCAACAACCTATAGACTACAATCCAGGAGTTACCCCCACTGAATCCAGTAGGACTTGCTGATGAGTAAGCATGCATAGAATTGGGCTATTAATAATATATTCTTTGTAGTCCTAACATTCATTTTGCTGTTAAAATAACCAGCAGTTAAAGAAAACTGACTTTTGACATCCCATGTAATGAAACTAAGAACCGACCATTTCACATATTTAAAATATTAACACAGAGATTATTCTTTTAATGATAAGGTTGCCCAGAATATAGTCATTTTCAAAATTAAAAATCCTTTATATTTCTCAGAGTGCAAGTAGTTATTGATTACATTGATCACCAAATTAATCCCATACAGTTAACTTTTTCAAAGCTATATCTATATGAGGAATTGGAAACGCAAATCCTCTTATTAGGATGAGATTTGTTCACATAATTCCCAAATGCAACTTTGAAAACATCTCCAACTTTTGCAAACGAGCTCTGATTCTGGTCAGTGTTATTGCCAGAGTGTCTCATACACAGCTGATGGTGAATTGTCTATAACCATTAATTAATTTGTTGGGAAGCTATGTAAGTTCACATATGGTTGAAAAACAGAAAGATGGTGACAATTACTTTTGCTATAAAGAAGAATCAGCGTCTTGGCCATCACCACTATGGCCTTTTTGAGAAGAAAAATCTAATTTGTACCTTTTAATTACAATTAATTTATTTGCATCTTTGGTTTACACATAATTAGTTTCAGATTTGTATCATTTTCATCAGTGTGATGGACACCAAGCTGTGTTTTATGTCACAAAATTAATTCCAACTATGAAGGACCCAGACACTTAAATATTATTAATAACACTGGGTCAAAATCTTGGCTTGGATCCCATGGAGGATTTTCACAGATGGAAGGGATTTTTTGACTCGCCTCTCTTCTCCTGCTACAGCCACAGCCTAAAATGCCCCTAAAATGCTGCTCCCTGGGAACAGCATTAGTGTGGAGACAGAAGTCTAATATAGAAGGGGGAAACTGGTGAAAATTGCCCCCCTTTTGTCCTCAGAAATCTTCCATGGGATCCAACCCATAATAAAGCATAATTAATTTGGTGTTCTTTTAACCTTCGCCATCACAATTTATCAGTTATAGAAGTGCCTAAAATACTGTTCATTAATAGAATGGGTAGGTTCCAGCCAGTAAGGAAAGGAGGACTAGAGGGAAGGAGAAAAATGTGTACATGCTGAGTTACATGGTATGCATAGTATCAAGATTATTTTTCCTGACTTTTTAAAATGCAGTGACCAAGATAATTACTGGTATATGGTTTAGAATAAAAGAAAGAAAATAATACACAAAAGATTCAGAAAATGGGTCGCCAAGAAGAGTAAAATGAATACCTATATATTTTCCTTCTAGAGTTAAAAATAGTGTGGGAGGGGGCATATTTCTGAATGAGGAAAAAGTATGGGAGGATTAACCCCCACCCTTCCCAGCATCATGGCCATAATTCCTATCACACACACACACCCTACTTTTTTGGGTCACAAGACATGTTTGTCTTTTTCTGTGTCCACTATCATACTATGGAATAGAATTCTAGAGAAAATTAGAAGACCATCTTTCAGAGGGCTTGTAAAACAGTACTGCTTATAACAATCTTTGGTGATTGCACTATGGGTGTCCTGAAGTATAGTGTTTTCTACTAAGGCTTTTTCTACTGGTTACTTTAATTTTGTTGTTTTCAGGATTTTGTACTCTTTATTGTTGTTATCTGCCTTGGGTCTCTGTTATGGGAGAGAAAAACAGGCGTATAAATGTTGTGAATGAATGAATGAAATTTCTGACATGGAACTCCAGAATTACATGCATTGTGGCCCTACGGAGTAATATTCCAATATTCATTAGACTGCCTTGTCTTTCTCCCCTGGCTACTCTTTCCTATCACTTCTACTTCATAGGTCTTCCAGTGTAAAGCTTTGTACTATGCTTTATCAGATTCAGCATGAGTTTTCCACCAATGTCTTTCTAGACATCTTCCAGCTCTCTTTAGACCATCCAGCTCTGTAGGTGAACCATGGAGCTGGCTTCCTCTGAGAGGGTGGGAGAAGTCAGCAAGAAGCAGTTTTGTCAATGGCTTCAAGGGGTTTCACATTCCATACTTCTACCACCACTGTAAAAGAACCTATGTTTGGAATTCGGAATTTTGAAATCTTCCAAAGCATTTTGGCATCCAGAAGGATTCAGAAGGATTCATGATCCTTCATGGGCAGATCATTTTGGCTGGGCCCACCATTTTGTGGGGATGTCAGGGCCATATTCACCCTTGACTTCACTAGGTAATGGTCAGTCCATGGTTCTGGCCAAGTCTCCAATCTCAAGAGAAGACATTCCCTCAAAGGCTCAGAGTAAAAAATTAAGTCCAAGGTGTTAACTTTTTCATGTGTGTCCTGTCAGCAAATCTGGCCCTGCCCACTGTCTAAAACATATGGTGGGTCACAAGAAAGATGCCAGCACAGGCATCATGGCATCAACAGCACCCTGTCCTACATGGTTTCTCTTGCTTACTACCACACGGTACCTGCTTATCTTTATTTTGCCCTGGTATCAACCCTCCAGAAAATAATATTTTACACCAGACTTTCAAAGACAGTTCAATTACACAGACAATTGCAAACATTACAAAGTGGGCGCGCCAAACTTTTCAACTAAAAAAAAGATATTTAAATTTTAAATTTCATAAAATTGTCTTCCAGTCCCTTTTCAAATTGTCTTCCATTCTCTTTTTTATCACCTAGTTGATCAAAGAGTTTTTTCATCAAATCTATGGATGTAGGAGTGTCTGTAGAGGTAGATTGTTTTCTTGTACCTTGAGACATTTTCTGCTAGATGGCTCTGTTTCTCTATGAATAATCTGTGAAGCCTTTTTACAGATAGTGTTTACATTACAAATAATTACAAATAATTTTTTGTATCCCTCTAAGGCCAGCAGTTTGCGATTTTTCAACGTGATCCAATCCTTCAACCATACCAGACAGATTGCATCATAATAAAGTCTCAAGTTGGGCAGTTGCATTCCCCCTCTTTCTTTTGCATCCTGTAACACTTTCATTTTCACTCGAGGCTTCCTGCCTGCCCACACAAACTCTGATATTTTCCATTTATCAAATTGCTTGGAGTCCCTAATGATTGGTATCGTCTGTAACAGAAACATAACTCTTGGTAACACGTTCATCTTGATTACTGCAATTCTTCCCAACCATGACAAGTTCAGCCTATTCCATTTGATCAAATCATGCTCTATTTGAGTCCATAATTTCTCATAGTTACTCTTAAATAGATCTATATTTTTTGCAGTTAATTCAATTCCCAAGTACTTCACCTTACTTGTTACCTCACAGTCTGTTATTTCCGTTAATAACTGTTGCTTTTGTTTAATCATATTCTTACATAAAATCTTTGATTTCTTTTTGTTTACATAGAAACCTGCCAAGTCTCCAAACTCTTTTATTTTTTCTATTACCTTAGGCATGTTTTCAATTGGATCTTCCACAATTAACATTATATCATCTGCAAACGCTCTGACCTTATAGGAAAAGTCTTTTATCTTTATACCACGGATTGCATTATCTTCTCTAATCTGCATCATCAAAATTTCAAGAACCAAAATAAACAACAATGGGGATAGCGGGCAACCTTGTCTTGTACCCTTTCCAATAATCAGTTTTTTAGTCAGCTCGTCATTCACCACAATTGCTGCACTCTGGTCTCTATAAATTTCTCTCACTGCTCTTATGAACCTTTCCCCCATTTGTAGCTGTTCCATGGTGGCAAACATAAAGTCCCAGTTCAAATTGTCAAATGCTTTTTCAGCGTCTACAAAGAAGAAACCAACCTCCTTATCACATCGCCTGTCATAGTATTCTATAGCGTTTATGACTGTCCTTAGGTTGTCTCTGATTTGTCTATTTGGTAAAAAGCCTGCTTGTTCTTCTCCAATAACTTCGGCTAGCCACCCCTTTATTCTCTCTGCCAAGATCTTTGCAAAAATCTTGTAGTCATTATTAAGTAAAGAGATAGGTCTGTAGTTTTTAACATTGGTCAAGTCCTGTCCTTCTTTGGGGATCAATGATATATTTGCTTCACTCCAGGTATCTGGGATCCTTTGGTCCCTCATAACACCATTGATCACCTCTTTTAAAAACGGTACCAGTTCATTGGCCATTGCCTTGTAAAACTTAGCTGTGAGTCCATCAGGCCCTGGCGCTTTCCCCAAGTTTGTTGACTGTATTGCCTTCCTTATCTCTTCTTCTGTTACTTCACTGTTCAGTTTAACTCTCCACTCCTCGGACATTACTGGCAGCTTCATTTTCTCCAAATATGCAGCTATCGCATCTTTATTCACTTCTTTCTTATCATACAATTTAGCGTAAAATTTATAAAAGGCTCTACTAATAGCGACCTGTTCCAGGTGTACTTTATTGTCATCACATATTTTATTTATTATCTTTTTCTCCTTTCTTTTCTTCAATTGCCATGCCAAAAATTTCCCAGGTTTGTTCCCCCCTTCAAACGACTTTTGATTCAGTCTTTTCAGATTCCATTCCAGTTCTTTATTATTCATGGCCGTCAACTGCTCCTGAAGGATTTTAATGTCCTGATATATTTTATTTTTCCCTGGTCTTTTCTTCAACTGGATTTCTTTGGCTTTTATTTTTTCCATAATCTCCTGTCTCTTCTCCTCTTTTTTCCTTCGAAGTCTTCCATTTAAGTCCATTAATACACCTCTGATTACTGCCTTGTACGTGTCCCATACCTTGTTGGTTGGTACTTCTTGATTCATGTTGTACTGTATGAAGAATTTAGTCTCCCTTCTCAACATTTCCATATTTTCTCCCTCTTGCAACAAATCCTCATTTATTCTCCCTCCTTTTCTCTTAGTTCTTTTTCCAAATTTCCACATAATTGGGTTATGATCTGAGCCTACCATAGGCATTATTTCTACTTCCTTAGTCCAAAGTACTAAGTCCTTTGAGGCCCAGATCATATCAATACGCGATAAGGTAGAGTGTCTTGCAGAGAAAAAGGTATACTGTCTGATTGTGGGATTCTGCGTTCTCCACACATCTTCCAACGCTTCCTGTTGCATTAATCCAAAAAAAGTCTTTGGTAATAGTCCTCTTTTCTTTTGTGTAGTGGCTGATTTCTTGTCTTGTTCCAAATTCGTAACTCCATTGAAGTCTCCTGCAAGTATTATCTGATCATATGAAAGTTCATCTAGTTGCTTCTTTAAATCCTCAAAAAAGCACTCTTTAGCTCCATTAGGCGCATATATTCCAATCACCAACACTTTCTTTAAGTTCCAAATGCATTCCACTGCTATAAATCTGGCTTCCCCATCTCTAATTATCACCTTTGGTTGCAGCTCTTCTTTTATATATAGTACCACTCCCCTTTTTTTCTTTTTTGAGGCCGCTACAAATTCAATGCCCAATTTACTTACTTTAAGGTATTTTACATCCTGATTTCTAATATGAGTCTCTTGTAAGCAAACTATATCACATTTCTGTTTTAATAGCCAGTGGAAAATACTTTTTCGCTTATTAGGTGAGTTAAGTCCATTTACATTCCACGATAAAACTTTGCACTCCATATTCAAAGCCTTGTTGTTGGTAAGTCTTTTTCATTGTCCATCATGAACCTTTCCATTTCCAATTCAGATCTGATGCGCTTTCTTACCCCTCCAAATTCAAAAGATATCCCTTCCGGTAATTCCCATCTGTATCTTACTTTCATGTCTTTCAAAGTCTGGACTAACACTTTGTATTTTTTCCGGTCCAAGAGCACCGATCTGGGTAACTCCTTCATGATGATAATTGTCTTGCCATCAACTATCAATGGATCTTGAAATTGCTTAGTCACTATCATTTCCCTTACATTCCTTGTCGTAAATTGCACTATCACATCCCTTGGTACCTTTCTCTGGGTCGCAAATCTGGAATTTATTCGGTACACCACATCTAGGAAAGCCACAACCTCCTCCTCCTCCTTTTCCAGGTATTCAGCTAACACTTCAGTCACCTGTTCTTGTGCTGTCTTTCCTTCTACTTCCAACAAACCTCGAAACCTCAGCTGCTTTTCCATATATTTACTCTCCGCAACTGCCATTCTTCCCCTCATTACTCTCATGTCCGTTCGCTGCGTCTCTGTAAGGTTGTCCATCGCCTTCTCCACATCGTTAACTTTTTGCTGCGCTGCCTGCAGGTCGGTTTGTATCGTCTCCATTCCCTTTTTTACTTCTGCCAGCTCATTTTTAACTGTCTCTTTGACATCTTTGACTTCTTTCACCAACTCCAATTTTGTTTCTTTAAGCTCCTTTAGCATTTCACAAAATTTTTTGTCCAAGTTCTCTATGGCTGCTTGCCACTCTTTCTTCGACATCGTGGGGCTTGATTTACCTCGCTCCCACGAGTCTGCACGTTTTCTTAGCTCCGTGGCGTCCAAATTGGTAGTCCTTTTAATTAATTTAAAAGTCCCGGTCCTTTAAATGAACAAAAATCGCTTCAAAAATCCAAAATGTCGGGCGTCTTTTCTCTATGGTTTCTCTGTACCCTTTTGTAATCCAAGATGTCCTACTTCCGCCCTTGCTGAAGCCAAAGCCCTTCCCTGTTCAAAAATGGCGATGCCCTTCTTCCTGTCTTCCAGTAGGGGCCGTCTCCTTCTGGCGACTCTATCACTATTACGTACTTCCTGTTTCCCGACTCTCCGCTGCAGCTCTCGCGATGGTAGAAGTTTTCCCACAGCCTGCTATCGATTCTCAACCACAGGTATGATAAACAAATGTCTCTTTTCTGAAATTACTTCTTTTTACTTAGTCCTTTTTGGAATCTATTTCTTGCCGGGTTTCCCTCTCCTTATAGTAAGTCTGTTGCAGTTTAAAAAGTCCTTTTAAAACTTCGTTACTTTTAACAATCCATCCCAATTCAGGAGATAGTGATCTTTACCTTTTCAAACGTCTTTCTGGGTTGTAATCACTGCTTCAGTCTTAAGTTCTCTTTCCGTTTGTTTTCCCCCTGTTGAAGCTTGGGCACGAAGGTCTTATGCCAGCCGCACTGGCCCCGGGTCTGTCGCAGAGATCTATGCCGACCTGTCAAAGGGTGGGACCTCAAGGGTCGAGAGAGAATCCTTAGCGCAGAACCCCCCCTCGCCCGAGATCAACGCACCCTGAGGTCTTTGAGCGTTCTTTGCCTGTTCTCCGCCTGAGAGCAGGTGGCCGGGGGCTATTTGTGCCCCTCCAGCCGCTGAAACGGCAGCCCGGTCAGCTCTGCACTTAGAGCTGCGTTGGACCTCCATAGATCCCAAACCGGAAGTCGGCAATTGTTTATTACTTTCATTGTGCTTTTATTTTTAGTCAAGGTGGTCCTCTGTTTTTTCGACTCCTGAGGAAGAGAAATTGAAACAAGTTCTTTGCTGGCTCCTTGTAGAGTCGTTGGGGTCTTTGTACCCCTTGTTTGGTCGTGGATACCTGCAGAGAAAACATACAAGTCAAGCAACATTAAGAATTAAAGGCTTTGTCTTCAAACAAGATGTTTAAAGATCCTTACTGCACTTACCTTGCACTTTACTACACTGCTGTGTTGCACTGACTATTGCTGCCTGTGTCTCCCTTGTGTGGGGGCTTACTTTTATGTCTGGTTCATTCCTTGGACTTTAATTCATTATTGATACATTAAATTTTGTTATATTGTTTGTTATATTGTTTGCCCTTGTATTATATAGTTAGGTTCAGTTCTTGTGAGGGTTGCTCTGTAGTTGTTGTGGTACCACCTGGAGGCTGGCAATCCTAAGTACAGCACTGAAGCATTTTGTGTTGCTTTTCTATTGGCCTGCCGGGAGGGAGTCGCTGAATCCATTTTCTAGAGCCCGTTGTATTTGTTCACACAATGGGCATTGTTTCTAGTAATAACATACTTTGTAAAGCACTCTGAGTGGATGTTAAGTTGTCCTGAAGGGTGGTATATAAATTGAATGTTGTTGTTGTTGTTGTTATGCTATACCTTTTCAAAGAGAAAATGGGTATGTATTCCTATTCTTATAATAATTTTTTCTTTTCCCTTTTGGCTATTTGCTTTATCTTTTAGAAATACGTCCTTTCCCCCTAAGTTTTTATAATCAAGTTTAAAAATTTTAATAAAACTTTATTATTAAAAAAGGAATACTAACACGAAGGGTCTGAAATGCCTCAGAATGCTTCATTATGATGATGATGATGATGATGATGATGATGAATGCTTTGCTGCTGCTGCTGCTGCTACTTATTACTACTACAAAATTTACCAAGAAGCTATCATATTTAAATTATCTGAAAGGCGATGTGAACTGATACTTTAAAGCAAGATGTGATAAAGAACTGCCCATCTAGTTGTAAACTATAGGACAAATTTGTTTAAACAGAGGACAATTAATGGAATCATTCCACAATACTTGTCTATCTTTCTGGTAGCTGTACAGACACACCTACCAAGCTCGGCTCTTCAATTATAATTCTTTGCTTCTGTCATTCAACAGGATATTTAAGCCCACAATACTGAAATGCAAAACAACAATTCATGATTGATTGAGGTGAGGCATCATTTTTCTTGACAGATGAGTTCAGTTAACACACAACACCACTTCTATTAGCACTTAAAACAAATTATTTCCCATTTTATCTATTCATTTATCCATTGTCAGAATACGATGTCTCAGGTTTTGTGACATTTCATAAGAAATAACTAGGGCCTACATTTTCTATAGCAAAGGTTGTACTGTTGTGACAAGTAATCACCTTTTCTTCCTACATGAGAAACAAAGCACTGTTCAGATTCAGGAGAGATAAGAGTTTAGAGACTGCAATCTGCTCCTTAATTGTTTGGTTTAGATTCAAACTGGAAGTCAGAAACAAGTTCATCAAAAGTTTAGGTTTTATTCAAAATGAAAAATGCCAAGTAAGTAGAATACTTTTTAGTATCCATAACTTCTGTCCTATACTTCCAGTTGTTTCCCCATGCCAATCCTGCAGATTCTGAAATGAGTGAAACAGTGAACAGTGTATAACACAACATATTAAGAAGAGGAATCACAATGAAAAATGCAGGTCTTATTCAGTGATCAAAAAACCTCTTACCGGACTCACCTTTATCAATTTTTTAAAAAAATAATAAACATTTTAAAGTGACAAACACCACCTAAATACATTGTAAGGCCAAAATGATGACTGGCACATACAGTTTTGTGTGCCATTTTATAGATTATATAATTACAGTATATTAATTGTAGTCTCTCTGTGCACAAGTTAAAATAATTGGACTATCCTAGATAGTAGTTTGAGACATAAACTCTAAAGAACTAACTCATCGCATGTCTGGTTTCCCTCCCTGCACAAAACAAATCTTGGATATTGAAACTTCAACTTTTAAACCAAGGGTCTCTGCTCAATTTCACTTTGAAATTTCCTTAGCATCTGTAAATGAAGGCATTTGAGCAAAGTTCTCTCAGGGTGCCTCCCTGCAACCATGAAAGATCCATAGCCACCTGTGATAGCAGCTTTCTCTGCTTTGGCTCCCACCTGGTGAAATGCCCTGCATGAAGAGGTCTGGAAGGTTTCCACACCTCTACATTCCACAGAATTGTGTAAAATGGAACTGTTTAAAAGGGCATCTCTGTAAAGGGGAAAGGGCCATAATGACTGTGAAATTTTATGTACTCTGTTGCATTCTTCATTATGTATTTAATATGATTTGGAGTGCTTTGTTCTTAATTTTGCAATCTGATTTTATTGCATTGCATTGCATTGTTTATTGTATGTCCTAATATGCATGTTTCTGAATTGTATTATACTGTCTTTAATCGATTGCTTTAATTGTGTAATCCACCTTGAGCCTCAGTCAAAAATGCAGAGTGAGTTTAAATGAAGCCAATCAATCAATCAATCAATCAATCAATCAATCAATCAATCAATCAATCAATCAATCAATCATTCCCTCTTTTGTCTTGCCAATCTAAAGTGAGGTTAGAAGGCAGAAGAGGCTAGACATATTCACATTTGTTGGCTGATAGTCATGTAAATAGTCATGTAAATACAAACATTTCTAATTTGGAAGAAAAAGCCAGAAGTTCTTTTCAGTATATGGTATCATCTAATATAAAATTGTAAGAAATAAGTCAAGATACCTTTTCTACCAGACCCTGATAGAACAAGCCAAGGAACTGTACATCTCCTGATCTCATCTTTAGTACTGTACTTAATTCATTTGTGTTCTACCATTTCTCCAGAGAATCCCATTTTGCGGGCTAACAATGATGAGGGGATGAAGGACAAAGAGGCACAGCAACAAAAATCCCTGACACCCATGCTAGATTTTAGAAGAGGCCACAACTTTATTGATCTTACAGCTCAGGAACACTGGCACTGCATGGGGCATGGATCCCAGCATCAGCTGACCCGCCTGACAACTGATGCCCCCTATGCCCCCTTGAACCGTGGCCGGGGGGGGGGGAACGATGGGATGACAGTTATAGGGAGACCATGGGAGCAGGTGCCACTATGTGGATCCCGTTATCTGGGAGTGAGCCGGACCTGACTGCATCCCCTAGCTGGGCATGCACCAGCCGGACCTCACTCTCCAAATCCCTTAAGAGGATTCCATAATACGGAAACTGAGTGACAAGGCCCTGTTTTCTCCCAAATGGATTGATGCCCCATGCCCAATCGCCCCACATGAAAGTTATGATGAAGAAAATGATTACATAATCCTACAGCATGCACCCGTAACATTCTGCAACAGGATCCACAGTCCCTTCCACCCCCAAAACCAATGCTAAAGGGAGGACAAGGTGGGAAGCTGGCCATGAGCAGAAAGGTCAGGGAGAGGCAGGGCCGTCCCTTTTAAGCCCTATGCCCTAGCCCTGGGAAGAAATTTCGCTTCCTGGTTTGCTGGGCTCTCCTCAACCCTGGTCACTCTCGGACGGTTGGCCGTGACTGGTCAGCTGGTTGTTTGAACTGCAGCCACATGACCACCTGCTACAGCCGCTGGGAGCCTCACGGCCAGAAAAACATAGTGGCCGCTATACTCCTCATCCCTCACTTCCCCCCACCACCCGCAACCTGGGCCTTCAGGTGAGTCTGGGCCCAGTGTTTATCTCACAACAACCCTCTGAAGTAGCATAGGCTAAGAGACAGTGAATAAGCACCATGTCAAAGTTTGGATTTGAACCTAGGTCTTCCCATTTCTAGCCTGACATGTTAACCATCCTAGTTGTTAAGAATGCAGACTTAAGGCAAGATCTAAGCATGCTTTTCTGGGTATCTGAAGTGACAAAAGCTTATACCCTACCACAAATTTTGTTAGTCTTATAGGTGCTACTGGACTCTTGTTCTTTTCTACATTTTTTTCTTTTAAGTGAACTGGATTCCTGATCTTGTTGAATGGCTTTGGAATAAACTAACCTATTTTCAATTATGTGCCCTGCCTTATATCACAAGTACTTAAGCAGATTAGCATTTTAGTCAGGATTGCCTTGACGTTACTGTGAGTTAAGGGAACACCTTTAAAATTGCTACCTTAAAACAGCCATGCATCAGAGTTGTGTTACTAGTGTGACAAGCACCTTCATAAGGCGGTGACTAATATCCCTAAATATCTCCTGGAGTGAGATTGCACCAAAACACAGACAGAAGATATGAAACCGAAAGCAATTCAGGATGGGAGATAACCCTGTCTAAAAAATTCCTCATTAACAGTGTCAAAGAATGATTGTATTAATGTCAATGAAAATATCAGCAATAATTAAACGGCAGAGTATTCTTAAACACATTAATGACACTGCAGCGTATAGAGTTCCTGAATCGGAGGATACCATATTTAGAATTTAAAGCTGTACTTAAAAAAACACTTCCCACCCTCCCTTCTACTTCTCTCCTATGTCTAATACGCAGATCTAGGATATATATGAATTGGATCTGATAAGAAGCAGCTCTAGCACAGTGGTTAAGTGGTTCAGCTGCAAATCAGTACCCTACTGGTTTGAATCCCACTACTGCCATGGGCTCAGTAGGTGGCCTTGGGTAAGCCACTCCTCTTGGCCCCAGCTCCCCATCTGCATTGTGGGGATAATAATAGCATGAACTTGTTCACCGCTCTGAGTGAGGCACTCATCTGTCTAGAAGAGCGGTATATAAGTGCAGATATTATAAAATTGGAGCCTAATGAGCCACAAATGGAAGTAGTTTGCAGAAGGAAGATTTTTTCACACCTTTCTTACTACAGTTCCCCAGCCCCCTCTCTCCAGCAACCCCCAAAAGCTGCTCTTGAGCGTCAGGGTCATTCAGGGATAATATAGAGTACAATGTGGCCTGAGGGGATGCAGGAAGACACCCCCCAAAAAGCACCTCAACAAACTTTAGCTCATTATCATTAACATGAAAGACTTCTCCCTATATTACCTACAGAGCACCGTTCTGAATTTGCTGTCTAATTACTGTCTAATTACTGTGCATAGGCCTATCTCTATGCTTTTGCTCAAATATTTTTGGGATGTGAATAAAGAATGTTAATGATCCCTTGGATAAGCATTTCACCTGCACAGATCTGTAAGGGATGTGTGTAAGAGAGGAAGAGTTTGGAAAGAGATGAAGAATTTATCTCAAGAAATCTGATCTGTGGTAATAGCCCTAGCAGGTTTTCTATTTGCCGTCACTTATGTTGTTTGTATATTTGCAAATATTGCGATGTTTTTTTTAAAAAAAGTATCCAGTGCTCTCTCAGGAAAGGAAACTAAGTGATGTTGCATGTCCCCTGATCTTCTCAGTGCTCAAGGACATCAGGAGTAGAGATGGGCACGAACCGCATTACGAACGCCAAAACCCCACAAAATTGGCGATCGTGCAATTGCAATCTGGCAGTTGTGATTGTTCATGGCCAACGAACCAGCATTCGGGAGAGGCCTGGTTCAGTGCATTTGGCCACGGTTCAGGAAGCCAGACAGTCAGGCACCATCAATCAATTCCCCTGGCAACGGAGCTAGGGGAATGCCTGAACTCTGTCTGCGCTCCTTCTGTCACCCTGGAAACCCGAATGGAAGCCCAGCTCACCTTGATCGGCAGGTCTTCCTTCCAACCATGGAGCTGCAAAGCGGTTACAAGTTGGGAGAAGACACCCAGGGGAGGGAGGGGGAAGAGGGTGTTCTGTAGCCATGGGCACTCCAATCTCATCCCCGCAAACCCTGATAGGCAGCTCTGACGGCCAAACACAGACCTCCTGTGTTCCTCAATCAGACCTGTGCTTATAAATAGCCATGGGCTCCCAGGCTGGGTTTCACTTTCAGCGAGCAGTGGAGTGGGATAGAGCTCTGGCTTGCTACTTGCTAGCCTTTGGGGAGATAGACTGAGAGTATGATTTAGCTTGGATTTGGAGAATAGGGATCTATCTCCTCTGGTTCCAGGGCTGCTGCCTGGCTCTGGGAGCAAGCTCAGTGAGCATCTCGGTTGAGGGCTCACATTGATTATTGATCAGTGCCTGATCGGGTCAAGTCTGTGGGAGTGGTGGGCTAGAGCTCTAGTTCCTCCTTCCCTCTGGTGCCAGGGCTGCTGCCAGGCCCTGGGGTCAAGCTCGGTGGGCACCTCGGCTGAGGGCCCACATAAGTGCCTGATCTATTCAGGTCTGTGGGAGTGGTGGCCTAGGGCTCTAGTCCCTCCCTCCCTCTGGTGCCAGGGCTGCTGCCAGGCCTTGGAGCCAAGCTCGGTGGGCACCTCGGCCAAAGGCTCACATTAGTGCCTGATCTGTTCAGGTCTGTGGAAGTGGTGGGCTAGGGCTCCAGTCTCTCCTTCCTTCTGGTGCCAAGGCTGCTGCCAGAGCCTGGGGCCAAGCTCAGTGGGCCCCTCGACCGAGGGCTCACATTAATGCCTGATCTGCTCAGGTCTGTGGAAGTGGTGGGCTAGGGCTCTAGTCCCTATCTACCTCTGGTGCCAGGGCTGCTGCCGTTAGTGGGCCACGGTTCAACCTCAATGTTTGGAGGCACTTTCGGGCCCTTCCTACTGACCCCCGCATGGTGTGGTGCTGTGTGTGTGAGGGCCTGGTGCACAGGGGCAATGACCCGAAACACCTGTCATCGACGGCCCTGACTTGGCACCTGAAGAGGCACCAGCTGAGCCTGTGGTCTCTGTCCTCAGCCAGCGAAACATCTGTCAGGGGGAGACCGAGGGCCACCAGCTCGTCTGATCCGGGATCGGTGGGAGGGTCTCTGGAATGCACCCTGAGCAAGAAGCCTTGCCCCGAGGGTGCGGCTGGTGGGAGCGGAGGGTTCAGGCAGGCCACCCTGGGGGAAGTTGTTCCATCGGGGTTGGGGGTGGCTCCGCTGAAAAGGGTGAGGTCAAGGGCTCAGGATGCGAGCGTTCGTGTGGTGGTGCAGACAATGGCCCTGCAAGCCTTCCCCTTATCAATTGTGGAGGACATGGGCTTCCAACTGCTGCTCCAGCACTTTGCCCCATGGTTCTTCATGCCGTCACGGCACACCATTGACCGTCGAATCGTGCCCGCCCTGTATGAGGCAGTGCGAGACATGGTGCGCAGAGACCTGTCGGCTGCCCAAGGCAGAACAGTGCACTTCACGGCCGACCTGTGGAGCAGCTGCCATCACAGGTACCTTGCCATCACCGCCCACTGGTGGCAACCAGAGGACCTCCGCCTCCCCAGGCCAAGATCTGGCAGCCGTAAAAAGGTGCCCAGCTTGACCCCAGGCTACAGGGCAGTTCTTCTTCAGCCCCGGGGGATGGACGAGGTCCACACCGGGAAGAACATCGCCACCACTGTAAAGGTGGCTCTGAGGGAGTGGACATCCGGGGTGGAAGGGTTTGTCCGTGGTTTAATGGTGACAGATGTTGGCAGCCCTGAAAGAGGCATCTCTCCCGGGCCTGGTGTGCATGGCGCACAAGCTGCACCTTGTGATGCGGGATGTGCTCGGGCTGGGGAGCAAGCCAAGGGACAACTGGGACGAGGGAATCTTGTGGAAGTGCAATCTGCTGGACAGCTGCCATTGCATCACTTCCCACTTCTCACGCAGCATCAACTCTTCCTGCGAGCTGTTCCAGAGGCAAGGGGAGGGAGGGGACCCTGAGCGCCAACTCTTCCAGGACCTGCCCACCCTCTGGAACTCCACCTATGACATGATGTGTTGTCTGGTGGAGCAGAAGGGCGTGTTGCAAGACATCCTGTCCTCTTCAGATGTGCTGAGGAGGGGAGAGGAGTTGAGCCTCAGCTTCATGGACTGGAGAGTCCTTGCCCAGATATCCCGGATCCTGAAACCCTTCAAGGATGCCACTGAGCTCTTGTGCTCCTACCAGGCCAGCCTGGGTCAGGGCCTCCCTCTGATCCATGGCCTCGACCAGTTTCTGGCCCAGGAGCTCCAGCAAGGGCAAGAGCTGCTCCCATGGTCCGGGACTTTGTCTGGAGGATCCAGGCCTGCGTTGCTGAATGCCTGCATCCTCTATGTCGCAAGATGCCATACCAACTGGCCTTCCTCTGTGACCCCCACATCAAGGGCAGCATCGCCATGAAGGCAGGTCAGATGCAGCACTGGAAAAAGGAGCTCTACAGAGCGGTGCTCAGTTTCCAGAGACAGAGGGCAGGAGAGAAGGAACCGGGCAGCGGCGAGGGGCAGGCGGTGGAGAAGGAGGAGGTGGGAAGAGAGCCATGCCAGGGAAGAGCCACCCCAACGGACACATTTGATCTCTGGGCCTCGTCGGTGGGCTGCATGGTTGGCCACTGCACAGCCGGCGTGTCCCTCTCAGTGGAGGACTCAGCGGGGGCCACGGGGCGTGAGTACCTTTCTGAGCCCACCGAGCCCCCACCATGCCAACCCGTTGCAGTATTGGGCGAGGAAATCTGACCGATGGCCAGAGCTGTCCATTGTCGCCACCAACATCCTATCCTGCCCTCCCACCAGCGTGCAGAGCAAGCAGGTGTTCTCCCACCTGGGAGACCTCCTCTGTCCTTGCCGCGCATGTCTGCACCCGGACCTGGTGGACATGTTGACGGTCATCAAGGTGAACCTCAACCTACTGGGGCACCCTCCCATGGACCTGGACCTACCTGGGCTCTGAGCCACCCTGGGGTTGAAGCTGGCCCAGCTCGTCCACAGCAGGCTCAATCCTCCCTCAGTTCTCGGGGCTGCTTCCATGGCTAGTGACCCTTTGCCCTCCTCTCCCAGACAAGTTCCCGTTCCCTCTTCACATCTCTCCCTCTCTGGATCTGCTTAGATGCCTCCCAACTTCTTCTGTCTTTCCCATCCTGTCCTTTCCGCGAAGGCAGGAAGGTGTGGTGCTGCCAGCTAATGCTGTTTTTGGCCACAAGGAACAGCTCTGCTGCTGTTGCTGATGTGAGAGTGGCACCACATGGTACCCCCCCTTCCTTCCATGCCACCTGGTGTCCCCTCTGAGCAGGTGGGAATGGGTCCATCCCACCCTTTCCACGAAGGCAGATCAACTACTGTTGCACATAAGATTGTATGTCATGGTGGCCCCTGCCAACAGCAGCAGCTGTCCCCTCTGGGCAGGGGTGAATGGGTAATGCCGCTATGACTAGTCATGTCCTTTCCGCGAAGGTAGGAAAGTGTGGTACTGCGAGCTGATGCCACTTTCTGCCACGAGGAGCAGCTCTGCTGCTGTTGCTGGTGTTAGTGTGGCACCGCACGGTATCCCCCCCCTTTCCATGGGCACCTGCTGCCCCCTCTGAGCAGGGGGGAATGGGTCCCTCATCCTCACACCCTTTCCGTGAAAGCTGGATGGTGGGTGCTGTATGATGCTTTGGCTTTGGGCCACGAGGTACAGATCAACTGCTGTTGCGCATAAAATTGCACGTCATGGTGGCCCCTGGCAACAGCAGCGGTTGTCCCGTCTGGGCAGGGGTGAATAGGTAATGCCGCCACGACCAGTCACGTCCTTTCTGCGAAGGCAGGAAGGTGAGTGATGCTGGCAACAGCCTCCACTGTGACACAGGGGAAGCGGACAAGCCTCTGCCACAGCAGTCTGCGCACTCCTTCAGGGTGAATGTGGGGTCCCTCCATCCCGGTCTTGCTGCGCAATGCGGCCAGGAAGCCTCGGGCTTGGCCCTCTTCTCCCACACAAGTACACGGTCCCTCTTCTCACCTCGCCCTCTCCAGAACACTCAGTCCCCTCCCAGCGACCTCTCCGGTCCTGTCCTATTCCATCCTTTTCGCAAAGGCAAGAAGGTGGTTGATGCTGGCTGCTGCCGCAGAGTTCCTCAGTGGGATCCTCAGAGGAGGCCTCGCAGCTGTTGGGATCTTCTGACTTCACAGACCCTCTTTTGACCTGTCCCTCTCTGGAGCACTCTGACCCCTCCAAACAACATCTCTCCCTCCCGTCCTTTCTGGCAAGGCAGGAAGGTGGGTACTGTCGGCTGCCGCCACAGAGTAACTCAGTGGGAGCTTCAGAGGCCTCGCAGCTGTTGGTGGATCTTCCCACTTACCCTCCAAATGACATCTCCTCTCCCTCCTGTCCTTTCCGGCAAGGCAGGAAGGTGGGTGCTGTCAGCTGCTGCTGCACTGTTCCTCAGTGGGACCCTCGGGTGAGGACCCTTGCTTGCTGGGGGATCAGGCCCCCGTCTGAATGACATGTCGTCTCCCACCCACACTGGGAATACCAGCGCACTCCTCTTTGGCCTGGTGGGCGGGCACATGGGGGGTGCTGCCGGTGAGCGGCCAAACCCCCACCCCCTAAAGGGGAGGTGGTTCGTTGCCGCCTCCCTGTGCCCACGAGGCCCGGCGGCCGCCGTCATCACCCTCCTCCCAGCCTGCACTGGGAATACCAGTGCGCTCCACTTTGGACTGGCGGTTTCAGAGGGATCTTCCCACTTACCCCCCACATGACAGGTCCTCTCCCTCCCATCCTTTCTGGCAAAGCAGGAAGGTGGGTACTGTCGGCTGCCACCACACAGTAGCTCAGCGGGAGCTTCAGAGGAGGCCTCGCAGCTGTTGGTGGATCTTCCCACTTACCCTCCAAATGACATCTCCTCTCCCTCCCATCCTTTCCGGTAAGGCAGGAAGGTGGCTGCTGTCAGCTGCTGCCGCACTGTTCCTCAGTGGGACCCTCGGGTGAGGACCATCGCTTGCTGGGGGATCAGGCCCCCGTCTGAATGACATGTCCTCTCCCACCCACGCTGGGAATACCAGCGCGCTCCTCTTTGGCCTGGCGGGTGGGCACATGGGGGGTCCAGCCAGAGAGCGGCCAGACCCCCCACCCCTTAAAGGGGAGGTGGCTCATCGCTGCCTCCTCGTGCCTGCCAGGCCTGGCAGCTGCCATCAACACCCACCTTCTGTACACTGGGCCAACATCAACCGGTGGCTCTAATTGTGTTGAGTGGGAATTTCCTGGGGGCCTTGGATTGGAGAGGGTATAACTCCAAGATCCCTTTTGCAATCTTGTCCAAACTTGGGTGATGGCTGTAGGAGAGCCTGCAAAAGACTCCCCAGGAATATGGGCTTTCTAAATGCCAAGGGGGCCATTCCATGCTCCACGAACTGTGAACTGCGAACCAGTTCGGCAACGGAAAATGTTTGTTGCGGTTTGCGACTTCGGGATCATCGTCGGCACCAAACCACGAACCACTGGTTCATTAATTTTTTTAGTTTGTGCCCATGTCTAATCAGGAGCATGTATCAGCATTGTCAATATATCTAATTCTCAACATGGCCCCATCTGTGGATACCTAAAAGTGGAGGCTAAGGCCATAGGCAGACAAGACAGAACTTTCTACATACAGAAGTTTTACAGAAAAACTGAAATCTTAAAAAAAAAAAATGGAAGGTTAAGCCCTTCCAAATGATAGGAGCACCTGTAGCATTAAGAAATCAGTGGCCTCAGTGCTAAGCAACCACAACAGTATTGCCAGCCTTGGTTTCTGTCAATAAAAGGCAGGGGGAGGGGGCATTAATGTTTTGGCAATTGAGGGAGGACAGGTGACTTGCTAACACACAGTTTTCATGATTCACCCATGCCTGGCTGCTTGCTACTGTTCAGTAAGACCCACTTCATGAAAGCCAGTGTGTTGTAGTGGTTAGAGTTTCAGACTAGGATCTGGGAGACCCAGGTTCATATCTCTACTTTGCCATGGAAACAACTGAGGGGATCTGAGCCAGTTACACACTGTCAGCCACACCTACCTCATAGAGTTGTAATGAGGATAAAATGGAAGAGAGGACAATGATGCAACTTGTTTGGGGTCTTCATTCTGGAGGAAGACAGGCTATAAATGAACTGAATAAATAATAAATACATGGGGGCAAGATAAAATGTAAGTGGGTGGGAAGGAGAAAAAGAAGCACTGAAAGGATATGGGGGCTGCTGGAGAAGGGAAAGAGGAAATATTATGGAGAAGGGGATACAGGCAAAAATCAGTTACACCCACCCACAAGTCCTTGAAGATTTCCTACTGTGCAACTGGACCTGGCCCAGCTTGTGCTGCGTGACTCAGCTAGAGTTTTCCCAAGGAAAGGTTGTCAAGTGGAGGGAAGAAGGGAAAGCTGAAAAGGAAGGAAAGATAAAGGTAGGTTGGCTGGTGGCTGAGAAGGAGGTAAAAAAGGGAGGGAGGGGCTATGGGGGTTGCCAGGGAAAGGCAAGAGGAAAGAGGAAAATCAGATGCGCGCACACACTCCTGCATGTCCTTGTGGCTTTCCTGACTGTTGTACCTAATTCTGAACCAGGGCATGAAGTGTTGATTTAAAAAAAAAAAAACACAAAGGGCCAGAGACAGACAAGCCTAGGGGAAACTCCAGGTTTGCATAAAAATATTAAATTTAAACACAGACACACACATTTGAAAAACAATGTCTGCCTCTCTATGAAACATATGCTATGTACAGCTTGCTAGACTATGTGTGAGATGTTGGTAGCCATTTGGTTTTGAGAGGTTGTTAGCCACCCCACAACTAACATAGCTAAAGATTCCAAGCCTCCATTAGTGTCACCACGAGAGTGAGTGGGAAACAGATTAAAAAGGTAAAAGATAGGAGGAAGTGAAGGTTAAGCTGGAGAGGGTGGTAAAAAGGAAAGCTGAAAATGGGGGGATTTTGCTGGATCAGCATAAATCTGGCTATTGCCTGTCTGTGAACCCAGATCGTGCACTACACATATCAGGCATATTATGTCATTTTGCTCTCAAACCTTAAACATTGGCCAAGGTCAGGATGGTGATATGCAGGCAAATCTGCCGTTATATTGCCAAGGAATATTCAGCAACACTTTGTATTTTGAAGGCTGAAAGATGTTTTGATCATTTGCTTTATTTATTGAGATATTGCATCCCTGAAAATTGTTGGTTTGGTAACTGCTTTGATAAAGGGGTATCCGGAACGGGAACTTCTGGCTGGCGAACCCGTCAGCAGTTACTTTCATTGTGAGAATTCATATGTATTTGCTTATGTTATGAACTATTAAATGGTCAGTGGGCAGTGGTTGGAAAATAAACACACAGTTTCAAATAAGCAGTTACTTTCATTGTGAGATATATATGGAATCATAGTCCAGTTGCATATGTACTTGCTTGTTATAAACTATTGAGTGGTAGTGGGCAGTATACCCTAGTGGTTAGAAGATAAACACACAGTTTCAAATGCTTATGAAATATAAGTTGTGGTACAGTACTGGTGACTAAATAAGTGATTAATTCTTTGACTTGTGAAATTATAGTTTACACAGCCAGTAGGCTGCTTAGTTAGTCGGGCACGGTTGATACATTGTTTGGCTAAGGAATATTCAGGGCAGCGTAGAGGAGCATGAAGATAGGAGTCTTGATATTGGCTGGTGCAGGCAATTCAAGAGAAGAGGCTGAAAGGAAGAAAATGGCCTAATGTGTGCATTGCTCCAATTTAGGGTCCAAGGAAATGGGTTTGGAAGACAGGTGTGGGGCCTGTCTTCCAAGCCCAGTTTTCCTCCTCAATGTATCCTTTGGCAGCAAGAGCTATGTATCATGGCCACACATCCTCTGAGCTCACAGCACCTCTCCCCAGATCATTTTAGCTTTAATGAGGATTCTGCTTTCACTTCTGAAAAGATCCTTGGGAGGACAAGAATTGTACTTGGAGGATGCACACTTAAGGGACTGCTTCTCTGACCATTCAGCGGCAATACATCCACTAAACGGGTCCAGCTCCACTTATAAATGACAGATCTGCAAACTCGGAGAATGCACAAAAATCCAATTTGTAAAAATTATTTGGGGCATCAACCTCAATGGGTAACAGTATATCTGTGCATGTGCAGACACTTATTGGGGAGGGGGGACTCTAGAGATTGGATGGCATTTTCAGTTGCAAAAGATGTGAAGGGGGAGAGACCTGAGGCTGGGGGGGGGGGTGGAGGAAAAGAAAAAAAGTAGGAGCAGAGTCAGTGGTGGGGGGAAACATGCTGGCAGAGAGGAGGAGTAGAGTTGACATTGGCTGCAAGAAGCAGAGAAGGTGAAGAGGGGGCTATTGGGGGAATGGGTTTCTTTTCTCTTATGAGCCCTTGTTTGTTTGTTTGTTTGTTTGTTTGTTTGTTTGTTTCAATTTATAACACCATCTCTGCAAGCAGACTCAAGGCAGGCACAGCAATGTCAAACATTATACAAAATATAATATAAAATATAGCATAAATTACATTAAAACAACAGTCTACAATATGAAATACCAGATAAATACAACCAGTTGAAGGCATTTGCTAACACATCTAAATAAGACGGCTCTAGAGAAATCCAGCAATACAGATAGATGGATATATTCACCAAAGAAATCTGGGGCAGGCAGGACGGAGGAAGGGAGGCCAGAAAGGACAGATCACTGTGGGTCCTTAGGTCAGCGGATAGGAAAGCCTACCCTGATCGAAAGGGCACTCTGCTCCCCTTTCCTCGTAAATGCTTAACAAGGCAATGTGCAGTTTCAGCCGTCCAGGTCAGTAACTGGTTAACTGGATGCCAGCACAGATAAACATTATTTCCTTGGTCATCAGTCCTTGTGTATGCATGCTGTGCTTAAATAAAGGAGCCACTGCCTGGCTAGAAGAGACTAGCCTTCGCAGACTGATGCTCAGAATCGCAACCCTGTGTCGTGTCATTCCTACAGATCACCTCAGCCATAGGCCTGGCGGAACATCTCCGTTTTACAGGCCCTGCAGAACTGTAATAAGTCCTGGAGGGCTCAGATCTCTTCTGAGAGACTGTTCCACCACTGAAAAAGTTCTGATCCTGATTAGATGGGCACGAACAGCAATACGAACTAAAAAAAACCATGAACAGCCCAATCTGCTGTTCGCGAACAAGCTATTCGTGAGGCCCCATTCTAAACGAACTGGTGGTCGTTGCAAGCCTCATTCATTGCTGTTCATCAAGCCAGACAGTCTAGCACCTGCAATCAATTCCCATGGCAACTCAGGCCCGGATTGTCTGAATTCTGTCTGAACTCCTGCTGTTGCCCTGGAAACCCCAATCTAAGCCCAATTTAGCTTGATAGGCAGGTCTTCCTTCCAAGTGTGGACTGGAGCTCCAAATGTGTTACAAGAGGAAAAGACCGGGGGGAGGGGGGCTCCCAGCTTTGGCTTTCAGGGAGAGACAGCTGCTGTTAGAGAGACAGGGTGAGTGCATTGAAGCTTGAATTTTCTTTGTGTGTGGTGGGATAGGGATCTACCCCTTCAGGTTCCAGGGCTGCTGCCAGGCTCTGGGGCCAAGCTATTATTTATTATTGGTATCTTTCCTGCTGCCTGCTCAGGTAGGGTTTCTGGGAGTGGTGCGGTAGGGAGGACAGGCAGCTGGCCCCCATGAACAACAAACATGTTCGTGACAGGATCATGTTCATCAGTGTTCATTGTTCGTTGTTCATGGATGGCAACGATCAACGAACACCATGTTCGGGTTTTTTTCTGTTCGTGCCCATATCTAGTCCTGATTGAGGCCTGGTGAATGTCCTTTGGGCTGGGGACAATCAATAGGTGTTTATCAGAGGAGTGTAAAGCCCTCGGAGGGACAGGAGAGATGGTCCTTGTGGAACCCCCTCTTGACTAAGGATCTGATGCAAAAGAAATGCTAAACTGGGTCAGACCTTAGACTATCAATGCTATGTATTTATAATTACAATTAAACCTTTTATCCAAAGACCTCCCATATTATAATTGAGGGTGCCTTCATACGGACAAGAAACCCTTATAGTGAAATTTCAGAAGGCACCCTCAATTACAATATGGGAGGTCTATGTAACACGCCTGTAGACTGCTTTGATCTTAGATGCATTTAGGGGCATATATTTTGCTCCAAGATGACTGTAGATCATAACCAAAATCTAATCTACATCACTGCATTCTAGTTTTCATTCATACCCTGAGAAGAAATAGATATACAGAGCAAGTAATAACTCTGTACTATTACAGTATGATAAATATATCAAAGCTTTTTTGAGGTAATGCTTGAGTGGTTTATGGTCTCAGCAGAATCTTGAAATATATTTACAACCTCTATTCAGGGGTTTTGTTTGCTTGCTTGCTTGCTTGTTTTTTGTATGGTGCAAAGCATAATCTTCAGTATAAATTGTAACCAGAAAATCCTTTCATTTACCAGAGAAATTCCGCTTGGAGACTAAAGTTGTAGAAATGTCAACATTCCTTGCCAAATGTCTCAATCAATCTCTATAAAAGCTAAGTGAACTGATCCAGCTAAGATCTACTGAATCCAATGAAAAATGTCACTCATGACTACCTTTAAGTCCCAATGTTTTCAGTGGGGCAATAGCCATAACTACTTTTAAGTGCATCAGAGCCAATATATACAATAGTACTTCATCTTAATAAAGTGAGAACAATCAGTAGGTATATTCTGAACGTAATTTATGAGTTATTTCAGTAAATTTACACAGCATTCTTATGCATTGTTTGTGTGTTGTGCATTGCCCATTTATGTCAATGAACTCAAAATGGAGTAAGTCTACAAAGTTAGTCTAGCTGCCCATAACTGAGCTCGATTTAGTTCAGAATAAAGCATACTAAAAATCTCAAGTTCTGACCCCCCCCCCAAACAAACATGAATGCAAAATCCCATCACATGTTCATGGCATTTTGCCTTCTTTATGAGATCTATATTACATTGCTTCCCTGTCTTTCTTAGTGTTCCTTTAGATTTCTGCTGCCAGCAAAGGCTCTTGCCTTAATTCTCTCTCAGTTTTACTTATAGTATAGGAAGGCTTAGTTATAGATGGTAGAATGACAGAACAGCATGTGAGGATGGCTGTGAGGTAAAAAAGAGATCCTTTATTCCAGATGAAACAGGACTTTTGCTTAACCAAAGTTTATATGTAAGTACATATGCATAATGGTTTCAGAGTAGTTCATAAGCATGATGGTTTTCAAGATAGGTACAGATCTTCAAATGTTTATAAAAGGACTCAGTCACAAATACATTGGGTTTTTCCCCAGTTGCTACTTAGGCTGATTTCCTCCACAAAGTCAAACACACAGACTTCTTCCTTTGGCACTTTACTCACAGAATAACTCTCTCCTCTTTCACACACAGACACCAACTGACTGAACTGTTTCCCTCAAAACATTCTCTAAAAGCTTGCAGTTCACTCAGCCCCCAAGAGTACAGCCACCATCTAATCACAACACACTTCACTCCCCAATCCAGCCCCCCTCCTTGCTTTAGAGGTCTGCATTTTTAAATACAGTAAACGTAGGTTCAAACCCCAACTTAATTGGTGGTGGTAGAGAGTACCATCAAGCCATAGCTGACCTGAGGCAACTGCTGCTGAGGTTTTCAAGGCAACAGACTAACAGAGATGGTTTGCCATTGTCTCCACATAGCAACCCTTGTCTTCTTTGGAGGTCTCCAATCCAATTACTAACCAAGACCGACCCTGCTTAGCTTCTGTGATCTCATGAGATGCAGCTTGCCCGGGCTATCTGGATCAGGGCCTACCATAACTAGCTGAAATAAAATACACACACACACACAAATTTACATGGAAAACATTACAAGGTTCATTTTCTGGGGCTGAAGCTTCCAATTTAAGAGCTGGAACAGCATGCATGTAGCTCAGATCAGACTGTGTTGAGCTAGCACCAATTGTCTTAATTGGAAGTGGGAGAAAACTAATGATCTCCTGAACAGATTATCAGTAGCTGTTAATAACAAAATTGGCTAGAACTACACACAAAGAAAGACGCCACTAAGCTCCCAGACTAGCTTTTTCAGCTCAGGTATATTTAAGCAGGGAGTAAAACACCAGAAACCACATCTAACAGAGGCTGATTAACAGGGCTTTGGTAATAATTGTTCATCATCCTTGCTGCTGTCATGAAAATAAAGGACCCAAGACAGGAAAGTCAGTCAACTGCAACTATTTTTTGGATGTTGCTATTGATATGAATTCTGTATTATTATTTGAGTTGTAAAGTGCTTTGAGAGTTAATCTGATTGAAAAGCACCATGTACCTATAAAATCCTAACCTTTCTCCTTTTGGATTGGGGCATCAGCACACAAACATCATTTTGATCTCAGAGGGCATCCTGCACAAATGGTCCAAAGTCATTGTGCTAATCTGCTAGTCAGATACAATCCCATTGAAAATATTTAAGTAGTGTTTAGAATATTGATGTAAACCTTGCTTCTGATAGCTGTCACCTCCCCCCCCCCACCAGTTGGCATCATCTTCCCACACCCACTGTCTGTTGCCTTCCCCCTATGCCTGCTACCCCATCTCCTCCTGAATGCTGCCTCCTGTTCAGCCCCCTCCTCTTCTTTGTTCTTTTCACATATTAAAAAGTCTTTGCCACATCATGCATTGGACACCTCAGTGTGCATTGTGATTGCTATAACAGCCAAATATGGCCCACAAACTCCAGTAACTTCCCTCTCTGTTCCCCCAATTATTTGTGTATGAGTAGACAGGGCTTTTAAGCTTGGGAGGAGGATTTTTCTTGTTTGTTTTTACAAAGTTTAGGTTTCTCCACAAAGATATGGCCAGGTCCATATTAACTCATGGCCGGGCCCCTAGGCTTTCAGGTATTTTGGACCCCCTCCGGCATCTTTCACCTCACTGCAGCTGACAGCCTGACCCTAGTACCGTAAGTACTAGACCACAGGACATAGCCCTATATCTACACTCCCGCCTTTTGTTACTCTCACTGGTAAGCAATACGGTGTTAAAGTAACGTGTGTATATGTGTATGTATATATATACTTATGAATAATATGGCCCTGGATATGGCATAACAGAACACTCAGCAATTCAGAAAATCTACTTAAATATATCTACAGAAACCCCCACCAATTCCAGCAAAATAGAGAAACTGTCATAAATTGTTTTATGCCAAATTTGTCTCTGCAAGGTGATCACACTGAACAGAGAAGTGAATTGTCAGACACAATAACACGTTACTTGACATTTTCAGCCTCATTTTCAGCTCCATCAAAAGCAACTCCGGGGGTGAGGGGAGCAGGTCTCAGCTTTCAAATCTTTTTGACATTGGACAAACTTTAAATCAGGTGCTGAGGCTCTTAGTTTTGGTTAAGCACATTATACATATGTGATCGAGTCCAAGAAGTTTGATGCAATTCATTTTGTTCAGCACAGAAAGGCAACTTAATTATCATTTTCAAATCATATATTTGAAAGTAATACATGTCAATTCACAAATTACATTTTTAGAGGAAAGCATAAAGACCTTAAAGTGTATTTGCATGTAGCAAATTTGTGCTTTGATCAATACTAAACAAAAATGTTATTGTATGCCACACCGATATCCTGTGACACTGAGGACAAGACAGAGAAAAAGGTAGCCAATGAACAAGTCAGTCCAAGGCAGTATAATCTTAACACTCTCTGACATGATAGAATAAGATGAATTAGCAAGTGTGGCTGATCTCTCTGCAGTTCCTTTGGCCAGAGATGGATGGTGGCATTCTACAGACTGAATCTTTTAGGCTTAACATCTCTGGTTCAAGTGACCAGTTCATCTGGCTATAGGCCAAGTCCTAACCCTGTGTAATGTGATGCAGTCAGCCAGTGTAGTGTCTACAGTTGCCATCCTACAGGTGGGGCCTGGAGATCTCCTGGAAGTACAATTGATCTTGAAACTACAGAGATCAGTTGAGTTCCCATCAAGGAAATGGCAGCCTTGGAAGGTGCACTATATGGTATTATATTTATTTTGATTCATTTATTAAGCTTCTAGCCTGCCCTCCCCACAAACAGGCTCAGAGTGGGTTACAACAGGTATAAATACATTTTAAAATCACAATAAAAACACAGACTGAAGCTGAACCCTTGAAAGTCGAAAGACTGAAGAGCAGACTGAAGTTGAACCCTATGAAGACGGAGGTCCTGTACCTGGGCCTTGGGGGGATAGATATGGGGATTCAGCTCCCGGCCTTGGAAGGGGCACCACTTGTGCCTGTTTCATCGGTCAGGAGCCTTGGTGTGACGCTGGACTCCTCTTTGTCAATGGAGGCCCAGGTCAAGGCAGCTGCCAGAACTGCCTTTTTCCATCTTCAGCAGGCCAGGCAGCTTGCCCCCTATCTCTCAACCCATGACTTAATGACAGTGATCGATGCAACGGTCACCTCCAGATTAGATTACTGTAACTCGCTCTATGCAGGGCTTCCCTTGGGCCTGACCCGGAAACTGCAGCGGGTCCAAAATGTTGCTGCTTGTGTCCTGACAGGAATTTCATTCAGGGCACATGTGACTGCAACTCTGCAGCAGCTGCATTGGCTTCCTGTGGAATTCCGGATCAGGTTCAAGGTTCTGGTTCTGACCTATAAAGCCCTAAACAGACTGGGACCAGCATACCTGAGGGACCGCCTCTCCCCATATGTACCTTGGAGAGTTCTTAGATCTGCAAGTAAACACCTACTGGTGGTCCCTGGCCCCAGGGAGGCTCAGCTGGCCTCGACCAGGGCCAGGGCATTTTCTGTCCTGACCCCAACCTGGTGGAACTCTCTGTCAGAAGACACCCAGGCCCGCCAAGATCTTGTATCTTTTTGGCGGGCCTGTAAGACAGAGATGTTCCGCCAGGCATATGGTTGAGGCCAGCACTGGATCCATCTAATTAGCCTCCCTGCCAGTCTCCTGTCAGTGGGGGGGGGGAGCATATGGTCCATCTGCCTCCCCATGCTTGAAGAGTTAGAGGTTCACCAGCCCACACCTCCACCCTTTTCTTCCCTTTTGTATGGTGGGCAGGGAAAGGGGGAAGGGTGTCCCATTTGGAATGTGGATATCCATGAGATGTTATTTTATTGGTTTTACTTATTGTATCTTATTTATGATTGTGACCCGCCCTGAGCCTGCTTGCGGGGACGGTGGGCTAAAAATCCAATAAATAAATAAATAAACATAATTTCCATAAAATAAGTTTCCAAGACAGCAACTAATACAACCTACCCCTGCCAATAGTGTGTGGGGGGGAATGGTGCAAACATTGCTGCCCATACTACGGGATGACTATACAGCCCCCCCCCCTGTCAAGAGACCAGTAGGGAGGCTCATCAGATGAATGCAAGACTGGCCTCAACCATATGCCTGGTGGAACATCTCCCTCTTTCAAGCCTGCCGAAAGGATAAAAGATCTTGGCAGACCCAAGTATCTACAGACAAAGAGTTCCACCAGGTTGAAGCCAGGACCGAGAAGGCCCTGGCTCTGGTTGAGGCTGGACGAGCCTCCCTGTGGCCGGGGACCACCAGTAACTGTTTATCAATTGATCTAAGCGCTGTCCAGGGTATGTAAGGCGAGAGGCGGTCCCACAGGTATGGCAGTCCTAGTCCATTAAGGGCTTTGTAGGTTAGAACCAAAACCTTGAATCTGATCTGGAACTCCACAGAGAGCCAGTATAGTTGCTGCAAGATGGGAGTAATATGTGCCCTGTACAGAGTACCCGTAAGGACATGTACAGCCGCATTCCAGACCTGTTGTAATCAATCAGACCCAAGGGAAGCCCTGCACAGAGTGAGTTACAGCTACCTGACCTGCAGGAGATGGAAAAAAAACCCAGGTAACTGCCGCAACCTGGGGATCCATTGATAAGGAGGTGTCCAGTTTCACTCCCAGGCTCCTGACTGATGGAGTGGGCACAAGTGGTGCCCCATTGAAGTTCAGGAGCCAGATCACCAAACCTGATGGCCTGTGACTCAAGCACAGGACCTCCATCTTCATGGAATCCAGCTTCAGTAAACTCTGCTTCACCCATTCAGATATGGCCTCCAAAGCTCTAGATAGGACATCTAAGGCAAAGTCAGACCAGCCATCCATCAACAGATACAACTGGGTGTCATCCACATTATACCCATTGAGGTCCCTCCCCTCCCCAAATCCTGATTACTCCAGGCTGCATCCCCAAATCTCTAGAAATTTCTCAACGTGGAGTTGATAACCTTAGTCGTGTGGTATTTAGAATGTTGGGTTAGGATCTAAGACACCCAAGCCCAGATTCCCACTCTATCATGAATCTTACTTGGTGACCTTGGGCCAGTTCCTCTTTCAGCCTAACCTACCTCACAAGTTTGTTTTAAGGATAAAATGGAGGACAGGAGAATGATGTGTGCTACCCTGAGCACTTTGGAGAAAGGGCAAGATTAGAATTTACTAGATTACTCTTACTGTGAAGATTAATGAAGGAAGATGTGCAGAGGTGGTAGTTACATAATAATTGTTTAAGTAAAGGATCACAGAGATTATTCAGAATAAAAACTAATACTTTCCAAGACTCCCTGCATTCTGCCACATGTAGGTCAAAGTCCATCATTTCATGCATTATCTTCAGTTCATGCATTCTGTATCTGAAGAAGGGCATTTTAACTCTTGAAAGGCTATATCTGAAAAATCTTGTTGATCTCTAAGGTGCCACTGGACTCAAATCTTGCTGTTTTCCTGCAGACCAACATGACTATCTACCTGAAATTCTCTCTTATTTACTGTTCTTACCATATAATGTTAGACCCACCTCACACTATGCTAAACAGAAAGACACCAAATGTCTTTCAAACAAATGTCTTTCATTTAAGAACATTAGATCAACTTCATTATTTTATTCAATTATGTTCTTTCCTTGCAGTCTCCCCAGAGGACTTCAGGTGTTTTTTACGAAAATTGTGCTGGGAATTCCCTGGGCATGTGGGGGCCTGATTTAGACTGGGACAGTGGTACACAAGAGCAGGAGCTTTTAAGGTTCCCCCCTATGCCATTTTCCCAACTGAAAAGGGCCCCAAAGATCTGCTATTTGTCCTGCAGCGAAGCCTACACATAGCGATTAGTACATGTAAATTTTTGATCAAGGCAGATAGCAGGTCCCCAGGGAACTAAATTCTCAGCCGGAACTTTCAAGGTACATTTGATGGAAAGATCTCAGGGAAGACCCAGGGAAGACACAAGGGTAATGTAACATCTAGTTAGGCCCATGGTATTTGACTTAGGCAGAACATGAAGAAAGTGCACAGTAGTTTTGAAAAACAGCCCTATTTTGAGATGACCTATTGTTGGCGAATGCTAAAAACTCTTCAAAATGATTTAATATTCAGACATCCTAAAATTTCCATGGGTACAAAGATTTACACTCACAAAGTGTGACCCCCACCACCACCTTCTCCAAATACACCCCCCTAAATGTTGTTCCTCGGGGGTCCCCTGTCCTTCAGGAACAGGATTGCAGGGGGGATTACGGGCTGCTGTGGTAGGGGGGGCAGGAAAATTGCACTGAATGGAAATCCTTGCACCTGTAGAAATGTCTAGTCTGGATCCAAGCCTGTATCTGTAATGGACAGTTATAAATCAATAAATGTGAGCCTTATGGACATAAATATGTGGAAAGGGGAGCAGAGCTGCCTTCTAGGGGTGGAGGAGGCACTGATCCTACTTTGCAATCTCTGTGTATCCACATTTGTACATATGTCATAGGCATAAAAATAAGAAACGGGATGGGACACAAATACCCATCTACTAGGATTAAAGGAATGAAGATGGTATGAATGTTTCTTGCATTACTAAAAATGGTGAATGTAAGTGGAGAGCAAGACTGCAACTGAGAAGCTACAAAAAAAAAAAAAGCTACCAGGAAATAAGCATGTTCCACCCAAACAAAAATGATGAGGATCTAGGCCAAGTTATGACTCAGCTCTCACATGCTCCCTGTTTGATTTGTACTTTCCTAATAAGCAGAGAGACCGTATATCTCCATGGCAAAAAGTCTGCAAAACAAGCCTGGACCTGAGTAACCTTTTAAAAAAACCAGACAGGATAAATATGTCAAAATGTGAACACAAAACCCAAGCACTGGTATAGAGTCTCTCCAAATAATGTTTACTCAGAAATTAGTCCCATTGAGTTCCACAGAAGTTACTTTTTAGTAGTTGCAGTTTTAGTAGTTGTACTTTTTAGTAAGTGGTTTTTAGATTGCAACACTGCTTCTGTACTATCCTGATAGGATCCTGTGAACATAGATGTACGTGTGGATTTCATGTACATGTGAACTTCATCATTCATTTCATCCAAGAGAACTAATTTTGTTTTCCATTCCAAGGTTCTGTATTTCAACTCCCTCCACCGGAAATTAATGGAAAATTATTGGACACAGGAACTCCAAGCATTACTTGGATCAATTGTGCCAACAAGTAGTTGTTGATCTGGAACAAATGTCCTTATGCCGTTTTTTTTTTTTAAAGTACAGAAGTTTAAATGGTTTGCTGGTTGCCAAGGCATACATTTTGTTATGATTTTTATGATTCTGTGTCAAAACTAAAGGAATACTGTCAAGCTATCCTATTATAAGCCAGTTCTCTTGTTCTAGTCCAACTCTGTCTTGACCAACTTGTTTTGACTCATTAAACAGGAACACAGCCCACCAAATATGTACTGTGGTCAGCCAGGTACTCCACACACATCACTCCCCCCTTCCAAAAAAGTATTTTTATCATCCAAAACCAGACAGAAAAAGAACTATTAAGCTTCTGAAGAGCTGCAGTATCTGACTGGTGGTGGACTGAGTTGAACTTGGTGAAGCACAAGCTGTGCAATTCTGTCCTAAAAGACTTACAGCAAAAATGAGTATTCAGTATTCCCCTTTGACAAACAAAACAAAACCCTTGCATTTTTTTCAAGTTTAAAACAGCAGGGGAACACACAAACCTAAATTTAGATTCTAGAAATATGTGTGGAGCAATGCAAATGTGGCAGAAGACTGCAAGCACAACCTTGAGTGACGGCATGTCAAGATGGAAAAGAAATTCATGAAAACTACACACATAAAATATAAATACATCTAAACATAAGCAGTATGCAGCAGCTACTCATGTGTCTTCATGCATATAAAAGGGGGGGATACAGTTCCAAAACCTGTTTTTCCTTGCTGAAAATAGGCTCCAAGATAGAAGGAAAAGTATTACTAATCCCTATAGGCCTACAGATATGCCAAGCTATGATGCAGCATAACATACCAGACACCAAATCAGCCCCCACTTGCAATCTCTAAGCATATGTCCATTTCTGCTGTAGGTCATTGTTTTTTATGTGTCCTAGGGCTGGTCTTCGTAGGTTTAAAGGGCATAGAGGCAAGAAGCAGAAAAATGTAAGACATATGAAACACTGGCAGACCAAACAAATCAATTTATCAGTGAATAGGTGTATCAGCTTGCCCCTAGCAAGCATATTTACATGTGAGGTGGGGACAGAGCTGCAGCTTCAGTTCTTGCAGGTAAATTTAGTTATGGGCAGGCAGCTCCCACCCCTACCTGGCTGCTTTTTCAAGCAGCAAACATATGTTCAGACACTGACTGCATCTACAATTAGGTGCAAACTGCCCTATGTTTTCCTCATATGTTCTAGGGCACATCATTGGAGAAACAATGGTATAGACATTCCCTTAACCCCACTGACATCCTCTAGAAGGCAACTGAAGCAAGTTCCTACTACAGTGTTGTGTCAGGGGCTAGATATGCCCTATATAGGAGCTGGACATTCAGGATTGTGCAGACACTGCTGGCTCTGTGGTGTCCAAAATGCCTTTGGAATTCCAGAGTGGTGTCTTATGGTAAGCATTTAATAAGCATAAACTGTGTGATGGGCATGCCCAATTCATGCCTCTGCTCAACTGTGTCTGTACTCTAGTCATGAAGGAAGATACTAGTCTCTCAGAACCCCACCCTGTAACAGGGACTATATAATAGAGCAGTAGTACTGAGACGATGCATGAGAAACAATCGGAACATTTGGCAGGTGGAGGATTTCCATTCTTGCCCCAATCCTACCTTTTCTCCATCTAATTTATTTATTTTACAGTATAGTCCTAAAAACAGTTATACCTTTCTAAGCTCATTGACTTTGATGGACCTAGAAGGGTGTAACGCTTCTTAGGACTGCACTGTGAAACACTGGTATCCTACTCTCTCCACCAAACATCCTTTGAGGCAGCTCACAACATAAGAGTCTCTCTACATGAGACATCTGACACATGAAGAACACGTGTCGGGAAATGCAATGTTAACTGGGGAGGTTAGTTTAAAAAGACAGAGGCAAAGGCAGGGCAAAGGCTTTGCTATACAACTGGAGTTGTGTGAAAGGGCTGTGAAATGCCAGAAGGGAAACTTCAGCCCATTATAACCTCTCCAGGTCCAAGCCTGGCTCGGGAAGGCAGCTCCAGCCCATTTCCATTCCTCACTGTCCTCTGTTTGCAATCCCACTGTAGACTGGAGAGGTGAAATTGACAGAGCCTTTGGGGAGGTAAAGAAGAAATTAACCCTCTGAGGAGCGATCTTCACCAGCTCTGTTTTTTTAAACTACACTTCCCGGCTAACATTGCGTATCTCTACACTTGATGAACACACACCAAGGTGTCTAATGTAGAAAGACTCATAGTTAGAAAGTATAACATCAATTTTTCTACAGTCACAGAAATGTATACAAAAGCACCCATTAAATTCCAGATTAATAATACACACACCTCAAATTGTTACACAGTAGTAATGAAACTTAATGATCACTTAAAACATAAGTCAATGATACAAACACAAGAGCAACGGAATCACTTAGAACATACAGCAAAAAAGCTAAAAAATGCTAATCCACAACAATTCTCGATGATCAACGGTTCAGCACAATGCCATTATAAGGCCAGCCCATGTTGTTGCACTTGCATGACATTTGTTCAGATAGTCCACAGGTCTATCACACTGGTTCTGCAGTCATTCAGCCCAGCCCTGTGCACTTATGTACTAATGGCAAATATCATAAGATGGATTTCCTTTGCTGGTGGCTATTCTAGGCCCTGATACTGGCCTTACTATTTCATATTCATAAGAATGCACTGGACAGTCACACCTGCAATGTGATTAGTCAGGATAGTTTTCTTTTATGTAGCCACTGGAATGGCTAGTGAGTGCATATCTGTGAGCAAATATAGCAACTTTGAAAACAGCTTTCAAAATAAACCTGTAAGGGCAAAAGAGAGAGACAAGAGAGGAAGACAGACACACTTCTGGTTCCTGTTAATAATACTTATGTTGATTTTTAGCACTTTTCCAAAGACAGCAAGATTCCGATCCCAGATTTAAACTCTGTTTCAGTACATGGAACGCTCTTGTTCCCATTTACTATTTTTGTTTATATCTCAAGGCACCGATCATACATTTTTTGTTTATAGCTCAAATCACATAAATATATAAGCAAAAAGAACCCTCACTGTGATAAACTTATAGTCTGAGTGAAACATGTGAGACATTTCCAGTTTAATAATGAATGCAGAAGTGGCATCACATGTAGCATTTGGTGAGGAATCAGTTAAGGCTTATGAATAGATGCATCTGGCTTACACAGCCACTGGGCGGAGCCTGAAGAAGCAACTGTTAAAACGAAATGCGTAAGCCAAACTGCTCATGCATGCCAAGGGATATTTTCAGTGGAAAATGTTTACACCCAAGAACAATGGAAAGAAATATGTAGATATTTGCACAGAGCCCTAGCATGTTCTCCAGGGCATGTGTAACCTCTATTGTATGGTTTTTATGGGGCTGCTTTAGGAAGCAAACTTTCACACAAATGTAAATTAAGAAAAAAAATTCCAAACGTTTTAACAATTAGAACTATTTTTTCTTTCCTTTAACCAACTCCTGTTAAGTGCAACAAAAACAGAAACTTTCAGCCAACAATGTCTTTGAAACCACTCAAGGTAAGCAACTTCAACTTGTCGGATCCCACCAAGTGAGAGAGTCCTTTGCCACAATCCTTCCAATTATGAAGCAACTGTAACCTAGGCTTCTGTCCTCTTCATGGGGAATTACAGCCCTTATTCAAGGTGATAAGAGCATGTAAAATGTTATCAAGCTCTCCAGCAGCCAACCTCTTCCTCATTTGCCTGGCCCCAGATACTAACCCCACCCTACTGGACTAAACCAATTAGCTCATAGTGGTTACACTTGCATCAGAATATTATTCAGTTGCATATAGTATGAGACAAAGGGAAGAATTAGTGGCTTGATAGCAAGATCATTCTGACCTCAAACAAGTGATAAAGCATCATTGACAATGAAGCCCTTTACGTATTCCAACTCCACAGTGTGCCCACACATGTTGCTCATCTGGGCTTGGATTCTAGCAACTTGTTCACATCTGCTTATTTGGATAGCTTGTTCTGCAGTTTGTTGGAAGGTTAACAGCCTGTTCTTGTTTGTATGCTTGTTTATGGTACTCCGAGTCCCCCCAGATCTCTGCGGCACATTACTAATGTCAAGTGAATGTAATAAAATGCCAATTAAGTATCAAACTAGATAAAAGATATGAACTAACATGACTACTAAGACCAGCCCAAATAGAAGAATCTTACAAATTTAGGCCTGGGGAAGTCTCCTGGGAGAGACTGTGTAAACAATCATTGTTTTGTATGCATTTAGCAATGGTTGTTCTTGAGAAGAGACATTTTGAGCAGATTTTTAAGACTGGGATTATAGAGAATAAGCTGTATGCAGAGCACAGATCATATACAACTTTATGGGGAGAAATGGTGAATGCATATTGATTTATGTCCATCTTTGTTTTTTCTTATATAGGTGACACTCAAGATGTTGCATCTAGGATCCTGCTGGAAGCAGCCCAAACTGCAGCCGGCCGGACAGCAGATTTCGTCATCCAGACTTCCTCAGGGGCTGGAGGATCACCTAAATGAGTGTGAATGTTTCTCAAGACCCAGAGAGAAAATGACGTGGACACAATGGCTCACGTGGCTCACAATGAGCCATTGTGTCCCTGTCTTTTTCTCTCTGGGTCTTGAGAAACATTCACACTCATTTAGGTGATCCTCCAGCCACTGAGGAAGTCTGGATGACGAAATCTGCCGTCTAGCCAGCTGGGCTGCTTCCAGCGGGATCCTAGATGCAACATCTTGAGTGTCACCTATATAAGAAAAAACAATGATGGACATAAATCAATATGCATTTACCATTTCTTTCACACCTGGAGCATTTGCCTAGTTCCTAAAGGATTCATGGGAACAGGGTGCTGAGTCTCTTGTTCAGATTGGACTGGGATACGAGATAGACAATTAAGATTCTTGAATGTATCATGATTATATAAATACACTGTAATATTATTGTACATGTATTGAACACACTTGCCATATGATATTTTTGCATGTAACCCCACTTCTAGCAGCAGCTAAGCCACCACATTCCATATCACTTGAAGTTTCTGGACAGTATTTCAAGCTAATTCTTGTAAAGAGCATTACAGAAAACTAGCATTTAGATAATGGAAGTTATACTAACTGAATCAGAGAAAAGAGCAAGAGTCTAGTAGTACCTATAAAGGTAAAGGTAGTCCCCCTGTGCAAGCACCGAGTCATTACTAACCCATGGGGGGATGTCGCATCACAATGTTTTCTTGGCAGACTTTTTATGAGGTGGTTTGCCATTGCCTTCCCCAGTCAACTACACTTTACCCCCAGGAAACTGGGTACTCATTTTACCAACCTTGGAAGGATGGAAGGCTGAGTCAACCTTGAGTTGGCTACCTGAACCCGGTTTCCACGAGGATCAAACTCAGGTCATGAGCAGAGCTTGGGCTGCAGTACTACAGCTTACCACTCTGCGCCACAGGGTTCTAGTATAGTACCTATAAGGCTAACAACATTTGTCGTAGGGTATCATGAGTCAGAGCTCACTTCTTCAGATACAGCTAGAATGTGAGTCCATCTGTCCTTATATCTTGGAGAGTGTAATGATTACTGATGCCAAATGACAAAAGCAGGTTAATAGCCTGCAAATGATAATAGCAGCTGTTGTCCTTTACTTGCTATTGTCATTCAGCATCTGTAATCACTCCATTCTCCAAGATATAAGGGTCGAATCCACATTACTCATTCTAAGTCGCATGTTCCCCGCATTCCCCACGCAATCCCGAGTGCCGGTCACATTACCTCATTAAACAGACGCATTTCATTCGCATTTCTCCCGAATATGTAGTCACAGGTTTTCAACGGGAGTTTCACAGTAGCCGTGAACGGACCAATGCGCAATTTATGTGTTTTTTTTTTTAAAAAAAAACCCTTCCTGTCTCTCCGGCCGTTCTGAGAGTTCCTATTGGCTGATTCAACTTGCAAGTGCTCCGTAGTCTGCAAAGACTGTTTTTGACTTCATAGCATTGGATTTATTGATTATGCTGTTTCTGAATCAAATCTGGTAGTTTGAAAAATCATTTTGGGGTGAATCCATTTTCAGAACGGACTCGCGAAACTTCCTTTTTAACTGTTTTTTATTTTTTTATTTTATATTACTGTAATATCGAAATTATGAAATATCGAAATAATGACACTCCAAGGAAGTGAAACTTCAGTAAAATTCAGGCACTGAACTGTCCTGCATAGGAAATGCCCACGAAAGCTTCCCACATGCTTCCAAATTTCCAAAAAAGAAACGGGAGAGAGCCATCAGTGCTGTCAGTGGGGGAAAGAGAGGCATCATTATCTTCAATGATGTTTCTTTATAAGGCAAGATCGAAATAACGGAAAAGTGTGCTCAAAATTTTTTTTAAAAAATGGGCGGGGGAAAAAAAGGTCCCGCCCAAAAAAGCGGTTTTTGAGTGGCCATGTGACCGGAGGGACGCGCAAGAAAGACGGATTGGAAGCAGGGATGTGAACAAAGAGGAAAAAATCACGGATTGGAGGCAAACGGAAGATATCCGATAAACATGCGGGTAATGGGTGAATGTGGATTCGACCAAGGACTCACATTCTAGCTGTATCTGAAGAAGTGAGTGTGACTCATGAAAGTTTATACCCTACCACAAATTTTGTTAGTCTTATAGGTGCTACTGGACTCTTGATCTTTTCTACTGCTACAGACAAACACGGCTACCTATCTGAATCAGAGAGAAAATGTTGCAGAATTCTCAGCAGATAAAGATGGCATAATATAAAGATCTCCCAGCTATCACTAGAGATGGGCATAAACTGAAATACAAACCAAAGTTTGTGACGAACAAGGCCGGTTCATGGTTCACAAACCAGCGGTTCGTCAGAGCCCATTTCTGACAAAACGTCATGAAATTTAGGCTGGTTCGTTTGGTTCATTTTTTGGTTCGTCACTGCAGACAGCCTGGTGCTGATCAATCAGTTTCCTAGGCAACAGGGGATGGACTTCCTGCAGACTTTCTGCTGACTCGGAAGTGGCCTTCTGCTGGCCCAGAAGTGACATTCTGCTGACCTGGAAGTGATGGTTTGCTGACCTGGATGTGACATTTTCATGAACCAAACGAGCCGGTTCGTGAACCAGGGCAGGTTCGTGAAAGTTTGTGGTTTATGAAATGCGACAAACCACAAATCGCACGGTTCTTTTTTTTCCAGTTCGTGCCCACTCTAGCTATCACCTGAGGACAAGGATGCCATACAGCCAACCTTTCATTAACATATATCTATTATGAATTTAGTTTAATCATGCCTAGTGTTGTGTGTTGCTTGAGTAGGAACGAAGGCTCCTGAGGCCTACAAGACTATTGGTCTTTTGTGCCGGTTGCCTTATAGGCCAATTACTGTACTGGAAATAGTTACTTTGTATATAGTTCATGCAAATGAAGGATTCTAGCTGCTTACCTTGTATTGGTTGTTGTTAAAAGTGGGTGTGGTTTCTGTAAGTATAAATTAGTTACTGTTGAGCCTGTCTCTGGTCTGTCTGCTTCCAGCTTCCAATAAAGATGATTATTATAATAAAGAGATGTTAATTGCAATATAGAATACCTAGTACTAATAAACTATGTCTCTTTTTTTACATCTTAGAATTGTAGCCTTTTTGGGATGGGGGTTCCTAAGTCTGTAACAGCACCTGATCAGCAGAAATTAAGCGGATGATGCTGTTTCCCTCCTCTTTATCACCACACCAGGAAAAAAATCCTTAATTTCTGAATGTTAGGCAACTGAAAGGCATAGGACCAGGACCAATAAAAGGTGGCAAGTCAAATCCTTATGCTTTCTTAAAAGTCCATTAACTTGCTAGTGCAATTTTATTTGGAATGACATGTGGTGGTAGAGAGTGCCTTCAGGTCAGAGTTGACGTATGGCGACCCTTGGTGGGGTTTTCACGGTGAGAGACTAACAGAGGTGGTTTGCCATTGCCTGCCTCTGCAACCCTAGTCTTCATTGGAGGTCTCCCATCCAATTACTAACCAAGGCCAACCATGCTTAGCTTCTGAGATCTGATGAGATCAGGCTCACAATCCACTGGAGTTAATGAGAGAATGAGGCTAACTCAGGGTGAGGAAAGGCTGGTTAAGTGCCTGAACTTGCCATAGCAAAGGGATTTTGTATTACACAGTGATTCAGGACAGCTGTTAGGCTGCTAAGGTTTACTATTGAAATGAATGCAACTTCCTTTCAAGTAAATACATCTATCATTTGGTTGTTAGCACAATGACTAGGTTATGCTTCCAAATAGAATATTTTTATTTAGTCATACAGGAAGCAATCATTTTGAAGACTTGTTCTGATTTAAAGAGATAATACATGTAAAGCAATTAAATCCTGAAGAAAGGCATTCAGGATATCTAGACACTTACAATTATCATATTTTTACATCCATTGAAAAGCTTGTTTTTGAATGAAACATAGGACAAATTTACCATATTGCTGTAACAGCTGATTTCTTCAACCAACAATAAGTAAGAAAAACTCAAACAAGACACAGGAGATCCTTGGTTGTCTCTCTAGCAGGTTTTTCCTCCATAAATTACAGCAGAGGCTGTAATTCAAACAAGGGATATAGTCTGGGGTTTCTGAGATGGCTAGCAAAGAGTTTTGGTACAGCCACCAAGGCACTGGTATGCTTCACTGGCTGTCCCATAAGGCAACTGCAGCCATCATGCATGTTTTGAGTCCCACTTTGACCATAAAATATTTGAGAAGTGTTGGATTAATAAGTATGCTAGAATGAAAGAACCAGTATCTGCTCATCTGAATTCCAGGAAATGAAAAATACAAACACCTCCGCTCTTTATTTATGCCAACAAATGATAATGCATCCTAAACAGGCCAAGTGAACAAGCCATAAGACTAGACAGCTCTAGATAACAATAGTAATCAAGGAGCTAAAATATCAGAACCTGAGCAATTAATCTAGAAAGGCAAATTATATGAGGACAAGAACATTAAAATTAGATAGCTATTTACTATATCTTTAATAAACTATCAAGTTTAATCACCACAACCCCCTCCCCTTAATTTTCATGCCCCCAATGTACATCATATAGTACATATAATAGAAGGCCAAAAAGATCACTATGTAACTATTACTTTGGATGGGCAGATATCTCACATGGGTATGATTTGCAATACTGAAAAATGTATTCATAATTAGTCATTTTACCTTAGCTAAGCATAGTGAGAATCTTGGATGAAAGCAGCAATATACTATTAACATTACTTCACCACTGGGGAATGTACTTTATGTGGATCTACCATTAGAACTTAAGCTACTAATATCTAATCGAAGACAACTAAGTGCTGAGTTTGATCTATATTCCATGGTATGACATTATCTAATTCCATTTTCAGTTGCAAAATGTTTATGTGGTTGTTATTGCCTTTTCAGAGAACCTAATAAATTAATCAGTGGTTGTACTTCATGAACAAGTTATGGCTTGTGAACATAACTGTATACTGTCTCTCTGAGGGAGCTTTCACATAGAGCTTTGTCAGATGTTCATGAAACTACACAGCAGCTGACTACCAGACCCTGAACCACTGATCCATTTTAGTCCAGATATCAATCTGAGGTATTAAAAGGGAGTTTTATGGTATAGGTGGCTCAGGGACCATGTAACGTCCCCTTCGGCTGTGACTTCCTAGGTTAGAGCACTCAGGCTCCCGTTTTCAGGTCCATTCAGCAGAGACAAGTGGCTCAAAACAACAGCAGTTTATATGCAAGGAGACAACTCCAACAACTAACAACTTTAGCTAACATACAAAACTGGAAAATTGGAACAAGAGCTCCACCCAACAGGAACAAACTAAATGACAGATATCAGGGGAGGGGCAGATGGTTCCATTATATACATACACATATACAATAAAAATACTTCGTTACTTTGGTGTGTTCGGTACAGCCCAAATACTACAAAATTATGGAACCAGAGGTTGCTAGCACTTGACTTAACATTGGGGTTAGCCTTTACCACTAACCCATCACATAGTCTTAAATCTATCAGGCAGCCTGATCACCTGTCCGCTCTTTGTTCGTACACCTTCAGCTGGGGGGTGGGACAGGGAGTCAACAGGTACTGGGACCATATCTGGAGTGCTATGATCCACTTCTCCAGGCAGGTCTAGAACATCAGCCAAGATTTGTTCTGTGATGGTATCATCAGGCACAGCAGCAGATTCTGAAGGTGCAAAGAAATAATCTTTTCTCAAATGTCTCCTATTCCTCCTATATATATTTCCATTTGGTGTTTCAACAGTATAAAACATGGTTCATTCATCTTTCCTGTAACTGATGCTGACACCCATCCCATATGTTTCTGCATCCACACAAACGCCCCCCAGCACAGGATCTATATTTCTAGTCCAGGTTTAAAGCACAAAACGAGAAGCGTCAGGCACTCTCAATCCATCAAAGTAAGATTATATGTCTTCTATATTTATAGCTTCTAAGAATGCCATACGAGTATGATTCCAGAATTCTTGAAGTATAAGACACAACTTTACCATGGTGTTACCCAAATGGCTACATACAGGGGTCAATTTGTAGAAAAAGAGCTGGAGGAACTCATTAGTATATGCCACTCCCCTTGCCATCACCGGAAATGTCATGCGCATAACTGATTTGCATATGCCACACCCCCTGACATCACCAATCCTGGCCATTCAGGACCGAAAAAGGAGCTGAAAATGGCTGAACAGAGGCACAAAATGGTCAGGATCGGGCTGTTGCTGAACAGGAGAGTGATCCACCACCCGTCAGAGACCAGATCCGGTCCGTTTTGGCCCCAATCCAGGACGAAATGGGCCGAAAATGGCTGAGAGTCAGGTGCGCGTTACCCCTCAAAATGAGCCCTGGCTACATATGACTACCCTCTGGCTCCAGAGATGTCTTTTTGAGCACATCCAAAGTGTTACGGGTTAACTTATGTCAGGATCTCCTCCTATATATACCAAGGTCCCATAGGTTTAGCTAAACAGTACTATGACGAGGAAGGGGAGGGAAGACTTACTCCAAGTTTGGGGGAATAGCAAAACCAACACTCAATTCTTATAATAGGGCTTTATTCTAGCAAATAGACAAACAATGGGATTGCAGCCAATATACACATTAACAGATACGCTACAACAAATGAATCAAAACGGGAATGTTCACTTGTAAACTCTCCATATCATACTGAATCAGAAATCATACACATACCTTGCTGACTGTCAAAAGCTCATACCCAAGCGTCGACCTTGGTTAGTAATTGGATGGGAGACCTCCAAGGAAAAACAAGATTGCTATGCAGAGGCAGGCAATGGTAAACCACCTCAGCTAGTCTCTTGCCTTGAAACCCCAACAAGGGTCACCATAAGTCAGCTATGCTTGATGGCACTCTCCACCACCACCATGATAACATGAGCTGAACCTGAAAGTATAAAACCAGTAAGCTTGGAGTAATTCACCAGTCCTTAGTGGGTTTGATGTACAAATAATTACAGGACAATACAACATACTTAAATATGAGTTGGGGGTTGCTTGAACCTTATAGAAAACAGGGTTAACATACCTGTAACTTATGTTCATCGAGTTCTTCTGTGCTGACACACATGGGACTGCGCAGGCGCAGGCCAGCCGCCGGAGAATTTTCTAGAGCTTCCATGGCTCCGAAGGGGCCGTTTGTCGCGCGCCTCAGCGACCGTCTTCCCGCCCAAACGGTCACGTGATCCTCCAGCGACCAACGGCCCCTTCCCTCAGTTCTCCTTTGCCGCCGCTTGACCAACACACTTCAGCCATAACACCTTAAAAACACCAATTTCTGTTACAGCCATCACAGTATTGTGCATTGGAGTTCACAGCGGGGTAGGAGGGAGGGTTGTGTGTCAGCACAGAAGAACTCGATGAACATAAGTTACAGGTATGTTAACCCTGTTTTCATCTTCGTTCTTCTGTGCCTCCACACATGGGAGTGTACCAAGCTTCACACAATAAGGAAGGCGGGGGTGAAGTCCAACACAATTTTATTGAACAAACAAGAACAACAATAAATAGATATGCATATATACATCTATGTAAAAAACTGTGTAAGGACACATAAATACTCAATATTTACATATATACACACCCCCAGGTACATATATACACACTTTCACTCAAGGGTACCCAGCAGGTACGCCAAGAAAGTCATTCCAAAACTCCCTCAGGAAAAAAGGGAATGTAAGACAGCCTTGGCCACAGATACATCCTGCTCCGCATTGACATCAACGGCGTAATGCCTGACAAAGGTGTCTGCAGAGGACCATGTGGCTGCTTTACAAATGTTAACCAGGGGCACCCCCCTGAGGAGTGCCGAAGAGGATGCTTGGGACCGCGTGGAGTGGGCTCTGACATGGAGCGGGCAAGCCACCCCTGCCAGGGAATAGGCCTTGCTAATGGCCGCCACAATCCACCTAGACAGGGTCTGTGAGGAAGCCCTGCTACCCTTGTCCTTGGCCCCAAAACATACAAACAGGTGAGGACAGGAGCGGAATCCCTTCGTCCTATCCAGGTAATAGGCTAGGGCCCTCTTCAAGTCTAGGGAATGAAGGGCCTTTCCCCCCTTAGAGGAAGGTTGAGGAAAGAATGCAGGTAGTGAGATATCCTGCGAGAGGTGGAAGGCGGACACCACCTTGGGCAGGAACCCGAGGCAGGGACGCAGGACCACCTTGTTGGGATGAAACACAAGAAAGGGAGGGTCAGACCGCAGTGCAGACAGCTCACTGACCCTTCTGGCCGATGTGACGGCCACCAAGAATGCTACCTTGTAGGATAGCATATCCAAGGGGCATGTAGCCATAGGCTCAAATGGAGACAACATGAGATGTGAGAGCACCAAGGACAGTGACCACTGAGGCACTGGCGCCGACACAGGTGGGTAAAGATTGTACATGCCCTTAAGGAACTGGCGGGATTGTGGGTGAGAAAACACCGTAGCCCCCTCAACTCGGGTGTGAGCAGCTGATATCGCTGCCAGGTGGACCTTGAGGGAGGACACCTTCAAGCCCAGGCCACGCAAGTGGCACAAATACTCGAACACAACCCCCAAGGGACTGCTGTCGGGCACCACTCCTCTGGCAAGTGCCCAAAGCTCAAACCTGCGCCACTTGGCCGCATAAGCGCGCCTAGTGGATGGCCTACGAGCATTCAGGAGGACCCTCTGTACCTCGTCAGTAAAGCCTATCGGGGAGGAACGATCCGCCAAGCCGTTAGGTGCAGCTTCCTGGGATCGTGGTGGACCAGGCTCCCGTTTAGGAGAAGGTCTTGCCGAGGGGGCAGACTCACATACGTCCGTTGGGACATCTGCAGGAGCTTCGGGAACCAAACCTGCCGTGGCCAGAAGGGGGCCACCAGGATGCAGTCCGTCCCGTCCTCCTCTATCTTGCACAGGACCCTGGGAATCAAGGGGAATGGAGGAAACATGTAGTGCAAGCCCTGCGTCCACGTAAACTGGAAGGCATCCCCAATAGAGAGGGGGTCGCTCCCTGCCCTGGAACAGAACGTGTGGGCCTTGGTGGTCGCCGCAGTGGCGAATACGTCTATCACCGGGTGACCCCACATCTGAAAGATCGGCCCAATGCACTCTACGTTCAGTTCCCACTCGTGGTCCAGTAAAGGGACCCTGCTGAGGGCATCTGCCCGGGCATTGTCTGACCCAGCCACGTGTATAGCACGGAGCGACACGCCGTTCCTGATAGCCCACTGCCAAGTAAGTGTGGCTTCCCGGCACAGGGCCATGGACACTGTGCCCCCCTGCTGATTCACGTAGTACATGGCAGTCGTGTTGTCCGTCTGCACCAACACCTGACGATTTTTCAGCAGAGCTGTAAGAGACACAAGTGCGAAACGAATGGCCCTTAGTTCAAGCACATTGATATGGAGGGTCTTTTCCCTCTCAGACCAGACATCCTGCACAGACACATCACCACAGTAAGCCCCCCAACCCAACAGAGAGGCATCAGTGGTAACCGTGACGTCATGGTGCTGATACCCAAAGGGGATTCCTTTAAACAAGTTGTCATCAGATAGCCACCAGTCCAAGGAGGAGAGGATGACCCTCGGGATAGAGAATTTGAGGGACGGAGGGTGCAGCAGAGCATCGTACCTCCGCACAAACCAGTTCTGGAGCGGGCGCATACGCAGCCTAGCAAAAGGCACCACAGAGGTGGCCGCTGCCATATGCCCTAGTAAGCACTGGATAGTGCGCACAGACTGGAATCGGTTCCTTTTAAACATGGACACTAGACCCCTTAGGGACCGAGCCCTCTCCAAAGGGAGCAGAGCCTTACCCTCCACAGAGTCTAAAAGTGCACCAATGTAGGACACTTTGCAGTTGGGCACCAGTTTGGATTTCTCAAAGTTCACCAGGAGCCCCAGGCGTTGGCAAGTACTAAGTACCAAGTCAATGTCCTGCACCAGCCTAGACTCCGATTCAGCCACGATGAGCCAGTCATCGAGGTACGGAAAGATGGTACAGCCTTCTTCCCGTAGGAAGGAAACCACAGGGGCCACACATTTCGTGAACACTCGTGGGGCAGTGGACAGGCCAAAGGGGAGCACCTTATACCGGAAAACCCTTTGCCGGTAAACAAAGCTCAGGTATTTCCTGTGCTCCTCCCGTATCCCCACGTGAAAGTATGCGTCCTTTAAGTCAAGAACCGCAAACCAATCCCCCTGTTTAAGCAAGGCGATCACAGCCGCCAACGTTACCATTTTGAACTTGGTCACCTTGAGGAAGGCATTAAGGCCCCTCAGATCTAAAATGGGGCATAAGCCCCCATCCTTCTTAGGGACCAGGAAGAACCTAGAGAAGAAACCCTTCACAGAGTCCTCATAGGGCAATTCCTCCACAGCACCCTTGGCCAAGAGCGACACGATCTCCGCATCCAGCTCGGCCATAGTGTTATTGACAGCTGTCAGGGGTGAACTGCATCTAGGCAGCTCAACAAACTCCAGCCCGCATCCCAGTTCAACAATAGTTAAGACCCATGAGTCAGATGTTATTGACTCCCACTCAGAGAGGAGTGGACTAAGTCTGTCCGAAAAGTTCGGGGATACGGCTGGCGCGACCCGTCAGTACTGCACCGAGGAGTGACCCGATCGTCGGGGGTTGAACTCCTCTGTGACCAAGGAGGAAGGTGGAGGGTGCTTCACCAACGCCGGCCAGGTGCCCTGCTTGATCTTGTAAAGCTGCTCGATGCGCTTGGATGTTGGAGGTTGATCACAGGGCACCTGCCACACCTTCTCCACAATCTCCTCAATACCCTCGAGCATGGGGAAGCCAACGTACGCCGGATTGTCCCCGTAAATACGTTTGAGGAGCTTGTCCTTGGTCTGGGGGACTGCCGAAGAGATGTCCATCTCGAGAGCCTTGGCCATCCTAGCCATCTGGTCGGCGTAGATGCGGAGGTCCTCGAATGGCGAGTCCGCCGATGGCACTAGCTCCTCAGCCGGCGATGGTTCGGACCAGGACTCCGACTGGTAGCCGCCAAAGCTCCCCACATCCTCCTCATCGGAACCGAGCTGGGATTCCGGAACCGGGAGCGGAGGGGGAGCCCACGCCGACCTCGATGTCGAAGGCCTCGGTTCCGACACGGAGAAGCCCGCAGGTGCCCCCTCCCATTGGCAACGGTATGGCGAGGGGAGGTAGGAAGCCTGTCGATGCCGGGACGCAGCGGACCGGACTGATCGGACACTGTCCCCGGAACCATGCCGCTCACGACCGACCGGAGGTGGAGACGGACGGGCAGGCGACGGACGGCTCCGACGAGGGGACGGGCTCGGTTCCAGCCTCGGCGACCGAAGGGGAAGCGATGGTCGGCTCCGACGGCGCGGGCTCGGCTCCGGCCCCGACGAGAATTCTGCGGGCACCGTCTCGAAGGCCATCGGATCCGGCACCGGCACGGAGATGTCTTCTGGCTCCGGGGAGCCCAGATGAGGGGAAGGCGTGTGAGGAAGCACGATGACCTCCTCCTGAGGAGCGGGACGCGGCGACCGGTGATGCATGGTCTTCTTCTTCTTCTTCGCTGGTTCCGAAGAAGACCTCGGAACCGACGCGCTCCTCGCCTTCGAAGGGGACCTCGGCTTCGACCTCTTCGCCTTGATCGGGATCGAACCGGTCGTCGGTTCCGACCGGGGACTCGGTACCAGGACCCTCGGTTCCGAAGCTGGTCTCGGATCCGACCTGGTAGATGACGCGCTACGGGGCGGCCGCACCGGTCCCTGCGCTGGAGAGGCCGCTCTCGACGCCGAGGCACTCGGGGGAAGCGGTTTCGACCCCGACCTCGCGGAGGCCACTGAGCCAGCTCTTGATTGCCGTTCGGCAGAGGGGCTAGGGCCGGCCTTGGACGGACGTAACGGGGTTCCCTCCGACATGACCTTCTGCCACAGCGAGGAATTTAGCCGGGCCTTGCGATCCTGCCGGGCCTTGCTGGTGAAACCCTGGCAGATCCTACAGGCCGAGACATTGTGGGTCTCCCCCAAGCAAAAAAGGCACAAATCATGGCCATCGGATTTGGCCATTTTAGTGTGGCATTTTAGGCAATGCTTGAAGAGAGCCGTAGAGGCCATCTTCAGGGGCACGCGAAAGAAGGGTCAAAAACAGTCCGAGTCAAATTACCGAGTCCACGTCAAAGTCCAAAGCGAGATCCAAAGAATAGTCGAGGTCACGAAGTCCGAAGTCAAAAGCCAAGCAATCAGTTAGAGTAAAGTACGAAGCACAAAAGCACAGAGCAACGAAGCTCACGTTCTCTCCAAGCGGCGGCAAGAAGAGAACTGAGGGAAGGGGCCGTTGGTCGCTGGAGGATCACGTGACCGTTTGGGCGGGAAGACGGTCGCTGAGGCGCGCGACAAACGGCCCCTTCGGAGCCATGGAAGCTCTAGAAAATTCTCCGGCGGCTGGCCTGCGCAGTCCCATGTGTGGAGGCACAGAAGAACGAAGATGAACATTAGGGATCAAACATGCTATTTGAGGAAAGCATGGGAATTCATTTCATTTGAAGGACTCAAAAAGCCATTCAGCTAACTAAGACCAAAGGCAGGTGTTATTACCATAACAATAGAGGTTGAGGTGAAGGGGGGGATTGAGGCTGGAAAAGTCCATTGGCTTCAAACCACTGAATTTCCCACGCAAGGGAAAACAAGGCCATGCCTTCAGAGACAGCTTTTCCCAGAGCCCATCAGGATTTCGATATCCTGTCCATGGGTGTGGACCATGCACAGCAATCAAGTTCTTTTATAACACCTACTCTGTACACCCATATATATGCCAGTGAGGAATCAGGCTGTCCCTAGGGTGCCAACTTCCCCATGGAAAATACACATTTCACGTAGCTGTATTAAAAGCAATGCCATAGCATTTTGCAATACTGATGCTGTGATGTCACAATGGGTCCCTCCAAGTCCTATTTTTTCACATCTTTATTGGACCAGGACAGATGGTACAATCCTAACAGCCTTCATATCGCTATCACAAGTAGGGATGCCATTCCCCTGCTGGGGGCAAGGGATCCCCCACTCCCACCCCCACCTCTACTCATCTGGATGGTGGAGGAGGAAAGGTCTGTATGGCAGCCCACTGATATCACCTCCAGAAGTGATGTCATTGCACCACCCCTGAGAGCACTCCTGCATTTCTCAATGGGCCCACTTTGGCTCCAAATGGGTCGAATTGGGCCCATTTGGGCCCCAAATTGGCCTGCAGAAAAACACACGTGTGCTCCCACGCCTGCATGATGATGTCACTTCCCTCCCACTGGGAGGGTAGAGGGATCTGGCATCTCTAATCACAAGCTGTTCAATACAGACAGCTTCTACTTGGAGGCTTTTCTCTGCCTTTGTTTCCATACCAAAGCACTTTTTTTAGAGCAACCACATGATGTCATGGTCTGATCATCCTCTTTCTATTTTCCCCCACTCCAAACCTGCTTTTCTCCAGTTGTTTAGGAAAGAATGCAGTCCAAGTGTGTTACCGGTGCACCATCTAGATGGGAAAGTGCACATTTCCAAAGATCCTGCAGACATTGGCACCATTTTCCTGCTGCCATCCCCTCATGGCCATCACTTTCCCCACTGCATTATCAGAGGACTTTTTGAGGACATACTAAAAACTAGTAATTTTATAGTGCTATAACATGATATAGCAATTACTGATTTCTTTAAAAAGCCCCCCAGAGGCCTAGTGGAAAGTGGCAGCCTTGAGAGCTTTCAGCTCACTGGGAAGTGTGCAGAAAACTCCTGTGAAGAAGATCCATTGCCAGTGCAAATGCCTTTGTATTTGTAGTAGTCGCAAAAGGAACGTGGAGAATTCTCACTATGTGGAAGCAGACACAGACAACTTTGTATTGAACTGTATGTTTGTGTTTGTTTCCAGATGGTCCTTTTTTTGGAACATTAAAGTACGCTCCTACTGTTTCTGAAATATAAAGTTAGGTGCTTTGCGGTCCATGTCTGCAAGTTTAAAAAAAATAAAAAGCAAGGTTTTAATTTATACTGAGCACTGTTCAAATTTTATTCAAATTTACCATGATGAAACATTTTTTTAAAAAATGAAACAAGCATTTATGACTTCTTGATTTGGGTCAACCTTTCCAAGAATCTAAGATGCCTTAAAAAGTAAGATGGCCCAGATTTTAGAAAAACCCAAAAGTAGTCCTTTTGGAATAAAAGGACGTTCACTGATATTAAGCTCAATATTTGTATTATAATATAAACGGCATTTCTCTTGCTCACATTAATACCTATATTATTGTTGAAAAATTATTCTACCATATATAAGAATTGTGTAATAACAATGTCACAACAATCCCACATGAAAGCTCTTTGGTACTTTTGGCCCCCGTTGCTCTTCTGCTGTTGACAATTGATGTTCTTGGAAAATAAGCAGCAGTAGCAGCAAGTGGAGGGCAGGATTCTTTAGCTTCTTGTGATCACTACTTTGAGATTTAAGCGATAATACAAATGCAATCACAGTGTCTTCCATGAGAAACCAGTGCAGGTGTGGGGAGAGCTGAAGGAATATATAATGTGAATAACAGCTCTGCTCTGTGGATCAAGATTTATTACAGATTCCATTATTCAGAAAAGTTAAAACAGCATCTTGTTCCAGAGTTTTCTCAGCAATAACCTCAAAGTTGTGAAAAATGTTAGGAAGGCCCTCAGCTGTTGGTGTTTTGGAGTTTGTGAAGCATTCACACAGACAGCCATTTTATATGAACCTGGGTGTGAAAAATGAGGTTTTGTTAAATGATAACAAATAGGGATATCATGTTTATTTTTTTATTTATTATGGTTTTAACTAACATTGCAACCTGCCTTGAGTCCTTTTTTGAAAAAAATCAGACAAGTGTCATAAATAAATATGTATAATTTGCAATGATTGCAGAGGCTAGTAGATAATGAAGGGGAGAGAATAAACATTATCAATAACCTTGTCACAGAGCATACCTCCAGACTAGAAGAGACCAGCTCAGACTTCAAGTCATTGCACTACATTTGTGTTTAACATGCTAAACATCTCTAAAAAACAGGAATGGGGGGGGCAGAATGTTACATCTGAGAAAAAAATAGGAATGGAATAGTTTGAGAGAAGCATTGCCTGGATTCTTGGGTATAAATGAGGTGGCAAATGGTATCACAGTATTTCAGGCTCTCCTCTTTCCTGAGCTGAGACTAGTAGTTCAGAGGCAGCATTTTGGTTTCATTTTCTTTTCTTGAGATGTACAGGGTTTGTTTTGTTTTTGGTTGTTGTTTTTTTGCAATATCTGTTGTGCTTACAAATTCTATGCACAGCAAAGTAAGTAGACTGCAAACCCAGCAATTCTACATCAGATTCCCAAAGAGGACTGCCTATCAGGGCTGCTCCTCACTTTTAGATAACCTGATAAAACTCTCTGTTCATCTTTCTCTGGCTGGGTTTCAAACCAAAATAGCCCTCTTCTTCCTTTCTTTTTTCCTTCATCCCTCCCAACAATATTGATCCCAGACCTTACCTTGCAAGTAAATTAGCTATCCAGGAGAAAAATAAACCTTCATAATCATCCTTTTTGCCATGACCACTGAATTAGATAGATCGAGTCCATTTTCCCTTCTTAATATATGGGCTTCTGGATGGTTCTGCTCATACCAAGGGCTGCATCTAAGGGTTACCAACCTTCAGGTGGGCCCCCGGGTTCTACTGGAATTACAACTGATCTCTGGAAGGCAGCCTTGGAGGTCAGATTCTATAGTATCAAATGCCTGCTGAGCTTCCTCCTCTCTCCAAAATCGATCCTCTTCAGGCACTGCTTGCCCCCCGATCTCCTGGAATTCCCCAAGCCAGTGTTGGTAACCCTAGCTGCCTCTGAAGTACAACAATTATAGAGGATTGATCCCACCCACTAAGACATTTGCAAGGTGCAACTAGTGTACTTTTTAAAAGTCTGTAAGAGTGTTTTTTCCCCTTATTATTCTGGCTGCATTTGCTATCCTGGCCCACTGTCTAATACAGGTTGCTAATCTTGTGTTTTTGCTTGCATTTTATTTATTTATTTATTTTATTTCAAATTTGTATTCCGCCCTCCCCACGAGTGGGCACACTTCATCTCCCACAGCTTTTCTATTTATGGAGCCATTCCTCAAATGTATTATCCTCATCACTGCCAACAGGTTTGTGGTAGGACAAGGCTCCATGATTCCTTAAGTGTTGGCTGCTCCATCATCCAAGATCCTGATTGGAATCTCTATAGCTACTTCTTTAAAGTCCTTCATGGCCTAAGATCCATATACCTGAAGAATCATCTTTCGGTATATATGCCAGGTACATCCTTCTAGCCACTACCACCTGCCATCTCTCCTCACAGGGTTGTTCAATTCTCCTCCATTTGAACCTGCTGTGTCCACCCCTCAGAACAGCCTCCAACAGGAGATAAGGAGAGCTCCTTCTGATTTTCAGAAAAAGGTGCAAATCTGTTTTATTTTCTCGGGTAGGGATGTCACCCTTTTCTTTAATGAGAGCTATTTCTGAGTAATGAAAAATACTTTGAACTCTCCCCCCCCCAACATGAAAAGTTTTTCTGTCCTAGAAAGAGAACAAGGACTGGAAAGAAATACAGCTATCAGCTGAGCAGCACTGAAAAAAAACACCATGTAATAAAAGCTTAACAAAAAACCTAGAACAGATCTTTTTGCAATCTTTTCCTGAGTCCTGAGTAGCTGCACAAGCTACTTTGCCCTTTCCCATTTTTAATTGATACCAATGTCCACACCAGGCAACCGTTGCAACCAGCAGCCAATTAAGTTGTGTCTGAAATGGCCTGAAACTTCCACTAGCAACCAGCAGCCAAAACGGTTTACAAAGGCTGTGTGAAAAGGTCCTAAAATTATTAGCCTCTTCTCCACTTCCCTGAATTATATATAATCAACATTCTCCTGCAAGTTTTTTCCATTATTTTTAAAGATTCATCAAGCAAAGGCCTAAAATTCCCAGGGCATATCTTTCAGTCCAATAAACAGCTAATGGACAAGCTGCACTTCTTTTTATTAGGGACGTACTTCATCAGAGTGTATCCTATCCTTGTACAGGACTGATACTTATAATTCTCTGCATTATTCCAACCCTAGTATATGTGTTGCTGAAACAGAAGACAAGCAGAACTTTTAGAGAAATTTAAATGCACTCAAATTCTTATTTTTCCTTTTTAAAAAAACCCTGGAAAGGTAGGTATATTATAGTTATGCTTACTAACTGCTGTACAAGATTTGAAGAATTACACAAATACACAGTTAAAAGGGCCACACTATGGGGGATTCCGCATGATTGAATTTGATCGTACTTTCTGAGCAGTTGTGCTGCAGTGGAGTCGTATGAATCCACCGCTCCCCGATTCCACATTAAGGCTTTTGTTTCGCATTGACATTTCATTTCATCATGCTCAAAGTCCATCGTGCGGAAATTGCCAGTATAAAAATCAATTCCTCATGGCTTTTTCTGGGGGAAGTGTCGACAGACATGCGTCTTCATTTAAAAAAATAAATAAAAAATCTCAAAAATAGTTGCTACATATAAACGTTGCATCAAACACATCTGATAGGTCAGAGCATTTCCCACCAATGTCGTGGAATGAGTATTGGTTATTAACATTTGGAGGGAAAATTGTTACCGATGACCCCGCTTTCCCTCTGCCTCAGAAGCTGTCAGCTGTCAGCGAGCAACAAGTAACAAATTTGGCACGTTGCAAAATGGACCCATTATTGGTCAGCTGTTGTTACATGACACAGGATATGTTTCTACATAGACTTGTAGAAATGTTGCAACTTTTTTATAATTAAAAAAGGGGGGAAGGGAAAGGTAGTGGGTATGGCTTAGAAAACATGATTGGCCAATCAAATTAAGTTGATTCGAAGGACGAGAGAGAAGGGCAAGGGTGGGGAGAACATTGGATAAAGAATTTCGCATGATTAAAATCCCTAATCTGCTGTGAATGGACAAATAAATCGGGGGAAAGCAGGATGGGGGAAAAAACGGACAAAACCTGCAGTGACTTCGAAGCTGCTGCTAGGATTGCCTTCCCATGTGTGGAAACACAAAGAAAAATCAAGGTCATTTGGAAGCTGAAGAGCGGAAAACCACTAGTGCGGAATCACCCTATATTAGATATTGTTAATTGACAAGTCTCTGTTTCCAGATAAGGTTATATGTTTACAGAGTAATCCAATGACTAAATTACCTTTGCTGGGTGAAATAGGATCAGTTCCAAATTCCCTTATACCTGTGAAATGCTAATGCAGCCATTCGGAACAGAACAACAATAGAGTTACAAGGTTGTGCTGGAACAGGACTGGGTCATTAGCTTGGTAGTGATGCAGTTGCTGTACAGGCAAATTCCCATCAATACAACTGCAAAAGGGAGCAGAGCAATGGAGAAGGTGAGGATGGAATGGAAGAGGAATGGTCAGCCAGACAGTAATCCTGTACATTAAACTAGAATAGGGCCCCTTCCTTTGCACCGGTATGATGTTCAAATGTATAAATAGGTTATATAAATTTGGGGCCTAAATACACATTAAGGCTGCAATCCTAAGAATGTTTTCCTGGGAATAAGTCCTATTGAAGAGATTTTGGTAGGAATTTAAATAGATCTGGTTAGGATGGCACTGCAAGTTTTCTCTAGGTCAGTTGGAGAGGCATGTTCTGTGTTACCCAGGTGCATGTGGGCCTGATTCAGACTGGCACACCAGCGCACAGAAAAAAGGATCTTAGACCTTCCCAGTGCACCATTTTCCTGATCTGAAATAGCCGGCAGAGGGACACTACTTGCCCCACTGGGGGCACTTGGCCCTACTGAGAGGAGATACATTCTGTTTCCAGAACAGGGCAAACAGCACCTCCTCCTCTGCTGTTTTTAAGTCAGGAAAAAAATGTGGGCTGTGGTCTAATGAACCTCTCTCTGCACACTGTGGTCCCAATCTGAATTGGGCTTACATGCTGCAGGTAAATATGGAACTTCAGAACATTCCTCTCCACCAGACCTGGGGATGTCCCTGAGGAAAATATAATATATAGTCAAACGATCAGACTATGAGAGATCTATAGCTACAAGCACTAACCTATGGTTTCCCCTAGAGTTGCAATTATCTTCCTCTCCAGGTAGGGATGCCAGTCCCCTGCCAGGGGCAGGGGATCCCCCACTCGGGGCAGGGGATCCCCACTTCCACCCTCCACCCTCCGCCCCCTTACCTGGCCAGTGAGGGAGGAACGCACCTCCCAGGGCGCACTACCAGGCAGCACAACGCCCCGATTCAGCTAGATTCAAGCCAGATTTGGCCCAAATCAGGATGCTATGGGGTGGTGGCCTGATTCAGCCAAATTTGGGCTGAATCAGACCTGAATTTGGCTGGATCGGGCCAGATTTGACCCCCTGGGGAGTGCAGGAGTGCTCCCAGGACGGCCTGTGACCCACGCAATGATGAAGTGATGTCATCGCACAAGCCGGAAGGAAAACCCCAAGGTAGGAGCCAGGCTCCAGATCTCCGGGGGGGGGGGGGAATCAGGGGACTTGACAACTCTATCCTCAGGCTCCTGTGCAGTTAAAGAGCACATGGAAATGTAGCTGGCACAGCCATTCCCAGCATGAGGATGCATTGATGGGAAAGCTGATTCTATCCGATATTTAGTTTTCCAAGGTATGGAATCTCTTCAAGGACAAAAAAAGGTGGGCAACAATGTTCTGGTCACAACTTATTCTGCCACTGATAGGTTTCAATAAAAGCATAGACTGTTCCCATATCTCTGTTCTTCTGATGGTTGTCTGATTACCCTTGCTTCTATCTTACTGCAAGTGGGCAGGAGGGAATGGATTTCCCATCATCATAACCTACAATGCAATGGCTTAGAATATGCATCTTGCTCTAAGCCCTTACTACTGTTAGAGTAACTGGTAGTCACCAACAACTTAATGTTTATTTTATTTTTAATTTGATTTATTTAGTTAAAATTTAATTAAAATTAAAATTATTTAATTATTTTAATTTCATTTTTACCCTACCTTTCTCCCCAATAGGGGTCCAAAGGAGCTTACATTATACTCCTCTCCTCCATTTTATTTTCACAACAACCCTGTGAGGTAGGTTAAGCTGCGGGTGCGTGGCAGGCCCAAGACCACCCAGTGAACTTGTATGGCAGAGTGGGGATTCAAACCTGGGGCTCCTGGGGCTCCCAGACACTTACCACTACACAATACTCCTGATGCCTCTTTCCCATTGTTTATGCTGGTGACATAAGTCAAGGGCTGATGATGCTGTGATGCTGGTAGGGCAAGAGACTGATAACAAATCTGCTAGGAAAATAATCAGCAGCTACTGGAAAGCAGCCCAGTGTCAGCAAGTCAGACATATATGTTTGCTTACAACCAAGGCTAATCATAAAACAAGGTTTAAAGCACATGGAAGGAACATGCTGAATAAAAATATATATTACAATCATATCTACGAGACAAATTAATATATGCATTAATATCATTATTATTACAAAAATGAAGAAGCAATTACCTGTAATGAGAAGCTCATTAGAAAATCTCCAGAGTACTCTGCAACACTCATGCAAATGATCTTTTCAACATGAGACACCAATTAAATCCACATTTTCCTTGTTCCTGATTTTCTCAAAAAGAGAGAGAGAGAGAGAGAGAGAGAGAGAAGGATGGAAGGAATCGCCAGTGGACCTTATCAATGTAGTGAAAACCAGCTAGTGGTTAATGGAAAGTAACCTGGATGGGATGACAGGAGCTGACTAAAATGAAAAGGAGCTGAATGCATTAATGAGTCAGACCATTGATCCATATGCCACTCAGGGTCTTACCATACGAGACAAAATACACTTGAATTATATGGGTAATTTGAGTGTATTTTGTAATTTGAGTGTATTTGAGTGTAATTCAAGTGTAATTCAAGTGTATTTTGTCTCGTGTGGTTTGACCCACACTGTAGTTACAGCACTGCACTGTTAACACTGAAAAACCCTTTTTCCTCTGTGAGGCCAGAGCCAGAGATTGACCACAGCCAGATATCTGTAACAAATATCACAGAGCTCCATTTGTCATAACAGTCAAATTGCAAGGATGTTTAGCTGCAATTTGAATCAGGTCCACGTATGGAGGGGAGAAGTGCTTTATCCCCCTTAATGTTAATTGAATCTGCTAGTACTTGTAGGTAAAATAAAGAGGCTCTGCAACTTGGTTAATTTCTGTTAGCCACTGCCTATTTTTTACCAGATTGGTAAGGCTGATTGTTGATGGAAAAGTCTGGGCTTTTTCTGAGTTGGTCACATTTGTCACCTACCATGTGGCTGTCCCAATAGGAGCTATTGTACCAATTTAGGTCTGTCCAGGGCTTTCTCCTAAGTGTTTCACCTTTGAAGTTTATTAGATGAGCACAGTTAGAACAAGCTCTGACTTGGTGGTAAAAAAAGTGTAAGGGAGCTGATTTTAATTAGCAAAACTGAATGAGGGTTGAAAGATTAAACTTATTTCACTTTCCTGTATGGTCCTGACACAAATGAGGCCACGTGTGCTTCAAGGTTACCTTTTAAAGGCTAACAAAGTGGTATTTACTCCATGGTTCATGGACAGCTGCATTCACAATTACCCTCCATCAAAAAGGCCACACTGACTTTAAGGAGGATCACAGTTTACTCATTTCTCTGGTGGCAGCTGTTCCAAGGCGGCAATCACCTCCTAACCACCAGCTGCACCAAGCAAGGACCCTGCCCACTTTCCTGAAATATGTCATAGTGCGGAGTGGTGCTTAGAAGAGCCACAGGTGGCATATCAAAGAGCTACATGTGGATCCCTGGCCACTGAGTGAATATCACCAAATTAACAGGTACTTGTGATCTTTGTTATGTCTGTTTGGGCCCTAATTCTATGCTGTGCCTCAGAGCTTTAGCTCAGCATAAAAGACTTCTTCAGTACTGGGCAACAGTGCACTCCTAAGAATACTTTTCTGGAGGTTAGTCCCATTGACTAGACCCACCTCACTAAGATGCTTAGTAAACTTACTTAGGATTGCTTTCTAGGAGATGTAGACTGTCTGCAGGAAGCTGTGAGAGAGAAAAGGGGGCATGTCACAAACATTACATACAAACTGGGTTGCACATACCCTATTGCATACAACCTGCTGCTCTCAACCTGCATAAAATTTTCTTTCAATTAACTCATTTCACACTGTGTTCCAAAATATGGCCTCTACAGCTGCTTAGCTACCTAAATAGCTTTTCAGTTCTGGAAGCCTAAGGAAACTCAAAAAGAGCTTTGAACATGCTGCACTTAAGGTTACACCACCAAATTACATACAATATAATAAAACTCTAGATAAACATGTTCAGATCTAAAAGATAAGATTGAACCATAAGAGGCCAAAGTAGTGATCCTACAGTTATTGTTATCCTGGTTTAGCAACAATTATCTTTCTTTACTTGTCCCTTTCTGCAATCTCCTTTCTTTACTTAATTTGCCCCTTTCCACCCCTTTTTAATGGGATATTGGATCATGCATATTCAGAAAGAGAAGATAATATATGGAAAAGAAAGGGTCAATTAGATCTGTGTTTAAGGAGAGTTTATCATTGGCAACAGAATAAAATGACAATCTTTAAAAAATCAATGCAATTTTCAAATAGAAAAAAACATACTAGGGTGGGAGGGGGTTGCATTAGAGGCTACATTTAAAATTGCTAGTGGGAAATCAATTGTTAAATAATAAAAGTTTTCATCAAATCATACTTTCCTACTTGTTGACACATACATTATGCTACACACTGTGCAATTTCCGATGCTTCCAACCTCCTGAGAGGAAATAATTAATGTAACAGTTCTGAAAAGATGAATAGTGAGTGCCATTTTAGAATATATCGTTGAGTTTCCAATTATCATTAGAAAGTCAGCATTATTTGTTAAAAAAGAAACAATAGCAATTATACTCCACTATTTCATGTACAGGTGCTTCTAGCAAAAAAAATGAAAGAAATGTAGTTAAATAAAAATCACACTGCTGTTTAAACCTAGCTTTCCCCCAAGAACTAGTTTTCCCAAAATACTAGTTTTCTCTCTGCATGAGACATCTGACACATGAAAAATACATGTCGGGAGATGCAATGTTAGCCAGAAAGGGTATTTTAAAAAGATAGAGCAAGCAGCAGGGCAAAGGCTTTGCTATACCCTAGAGCTGTGTGAAGGGGCTGTGAAATGCCAGAAGGGAAACTTCAGCCCATTATAACCTCTCTAGGTCCAAGCCCTGCTCTGGAAGTCAGTTCCAGCTCATTTCCATTCCTCCCTGCCCTCTGGTTGCAATCCCACAGTTTTAGACTGGAGAGGTGAAATTGACAGAGCCTTCTGGAGGCGAAGATGAAATTAACAAACCCTCTGAGGAATGATCTCCTCCAGTTTTGTCTTTTAAAATTACCCTTCCCAGCTAACATTGCCTCTCTCTATACTTGACAAACACACACCAGGCATCAGCTCCTGCTGATAACATCCTTCCCAGTTTTTTACAGTTTTAAAATGTTTTTTTGTGGAAGGAATGGGATATTAATGGTCTGTGCACAAATAGAAGATGGCCTCATATGCTAACATGAAAAAAATGAACCAGTCAGATGGTTGAAATGTGGGAAATCCTTAGTGTGAAAGGAGTCCTTGTTTCACAATAACTGTAGTTAAAGTAAGCCATGATTTCATGTTAGGCCTGAACTGAGCCAGTGAGTATTTTTTACTTACTTCATTCTGTGCTTCATATTTGAATAAATTTGTTTTATCCTGTCTCTGTCTGTACTCCAACTTGAGCCTGTGTATGTTTACTTAAAGATTAGTCCCACGATGTTCCAGTGCTGTTAATTCCTATGTAAGTGTATGCACAGGTTTACAAAGAAATCATGGCCTTCACTGACAAAAAGATACGAGAGAGGAGAGGCCAGAGAGAGGAAACAACAAGTTAGGAAAGCATCCCATCCCTTCTTTCACCAGACTACCCCTGAGTTGTGGCCAGTGGCAGAAGCTGCCCTGTCCTCTCCTCTGCCACGAAGACAGAAATATGCATGCACCTGTACATTCCTCTGCTCTCTCACAACTGTTTTGTCTTATTCATGCAGGCTCTCCTCTTTCTGCCCCTGTCTTTCACACATGAAGGGACTTTTCAAAAGAAGTCTCTGTGTGGTCTTATATTCAAGTGTACTCTGTCTCCCTAGCCGTGCATGTGTATCCCACAATGCGAGAACAAGTGTAAGATCTTTCGCTTTGTCCTGCTCGTGTAAGACGTCTTGCGTAGAGAGAGTCTGTCCACTTGCCATTCAAGTGCAATTCGTCACTTCCAGCTTGGCCCTCAGCCACCCGATCCTCTAGTTCTCAACTCTTCAGCTCAGCTTCACCCTACTCCTGCTTAAGTTCAGGATGGGCAGCTGTCCTTTGTTACCCACAGCAGCCAAGCAAGGAGACACTGGCAGCTTGCTGCTGCTGTATTTTAGCCTGCATTTCAGGGGCCCTGGCTGAGCCCGTGAACCAGGCCCCAGAACTTCCATCCTGAAATCCAACTTTGACAGTGCTACTAGCAGCAAACTCTCTCTCTTCCAAAACTCAGACTAACCATTTCTTCATTCTCTCTCACACACACATCCCTCAGCTGGGAGGGGATGGATAAACTCATCCAGATTCTTAGAGGTACTTGATACAGCTACTGAGGGACATCTAACAATTAGTACTCTCAACGGAATATTAACATTATTTTTATCATAGTCTTAGTGCCCATCTGCTGCATTTCGAGATCAAGCCCCAGCACCGATAGACCCAGTCACAATAACTGGACAGCAAACCCACAACACTGCTCTAGGTGATTGCTTTGAAGTTCTGAATGCCAGCATTTCCTTTCTCCTTATATCATCTTGTTCTCCACATCACAGACAACAATATAGTATGTGCTTGTGTTACTCTTATGAATGGAAACAGCTGTGAATCCAGATAACGCACTTAGGGACAAGAACCTGGGTTCGCCATGGGGATTAGCAGCCATACTGCAGCTGTGAGCTCCCAGTGGCAATTCCATTTAGAAATGCTACAGGGACTAGATTCTGATTAAAACCTTGGTACAGGGGGAGGGGCTCTCACTTTCCTACCATGCCGTTTTCCCAGGCTGAAACAACACCAGGGGGTGTTATTTGCCCTGTGGGGGCCCATGGCAAACTCAAAATTTTTAACGTGTTGTTTGGCCTTTATGGTGCAGTCTTGGGCAGAGCTAAACCCTTCTAAGTCCACTGAAATCCATGGGTTTAGAAGGGTGTAACTCTGCTTAGGACTGCACTGTTACATCACTACCTATCGTCTCTAGCCAAGCATAACCAAGGCTGCTTCTACACAAGTTATTTGCCCTAGGTCCAATGCTGTTGGGAAGCAAGTTTTTCTTCCTGCTTCCTCACAGTATTGTGGTGCATTCCACTGGCCTTTCCCTGACCTTTCCCAAATCTTGTTTGCTGAAAGTTCTGGCAAAGACTGCAGCAAAGCCTGGATGGCTGACATGTGGGTGGGAAAGTCTGGATTTTTCTGCTTGCACCCTAGAGTTCCCAGTTGCCTGCTAGTTTCCTCCATTGCCTGCTGATTGCTGGTGATCAGTGGGAGGTGGCAAATTGCCCGCCAATCACCTGCCACCAGCAAGCTATGCAGGCAAGCACCCAGTGGGTGTGCTCCCAGCAAGACATGATGCCACTCCCTTAAATGATGTCAACTCGTTGGCGGGGGGCATGCACTCATGCTTTTCAGGAGCCAAGCACGAAGCGTAGGAGCACGCCTGATGATGTCACTTCCTGGAAATGATATCATTGCACAAAGCACAGGAGCACTCCCATTGCTGGCATGAGGATGTCACTTCCCAGAAGTGACATCATTGCATCAGCACAGGGAGCGTGCACATGCACAAGAATTGTCCTGCCAATAAGTGCTAGTCGTCGTCCCCCTCGCCCCTCGCTAGGATGGTATAGGGACCTGACAACCCTATTGCATCCACACAGCATCCATTTTCCCTGCCCATCCCTTTGGTGGCAATTTCCTCCCCCTCCCACCAGCAGGGCCTTTTTATTTATTTTTTACTCAGAAACTGAATATCATTATAATGTTATAACAATCTGTGTATTGGGTTTTCTGAATTCCCAGCTTTCATTTTTAAAAAAGATCTCTAGCCCTTTTTGTTGTGGAGGTATATTGGGCAGGTCATATTTCCACAATGAAAAAAAGCTAGAGACTTACTAGTTTTAATGCAAGCTGGGAATTCAGAGAACCTCATACATAGATAATTATGATATAACAATATTCAATTGTTTTTTAAAAAAATAAAAGCCCTGATTGTGGCTGGAGGGATTGCTGCTGCTAAGAACTGAGGCAAAGAAACTGTGGCAAAATCTGTTATGTAGAAGCCCCTCAGCAGCCTAAGCAGCAACAGGAAAACTATACAAGCCTGTCTCAGCATACAAAATACCTGAACAAGATGGCAGGAGAGTTTCAAAGGCAGATTCAAGTAAGATGCTGCAGAGTGGAGTTCATACACCTATCTGACACTACTAAAGCTCCAATTAGCAGGTAGTGTATAGCTCTCTGAACCGTTCAGATTTATGTGTACTATTCATCTTTGCTAATTCATCACCACTTGAGAGTGGTCCACATCTGCTTGGATTGGATTGTTTACTCTTTGACTAAATCTTATTTTCATTTGAGAGGCACTCCACCTCACTACCCACGTTTTGGTGGGAAAACCTCTGTGCATACACTGTAAAGGTGGAGTGTCCCCTTACAGATTTTAAGAGCTAGAGAAATCTCTCTGTGGCTGGCCTGTGCATGTGCAGTTCCAAATGTGGGACTGCACAGAAGAACAATGACAAAGCTTTATTTGTTGTAGACTGACACATCTCCCCCTGTGAAATAAAATGCCTTGAAATAAAATGCATATACATATTCACTGATAAAATGGGCTTTTCAGTACCTTACAAATGCAGTAAGAATCATAATTATGATATGATGTTGTATGCATCCACAATCAACAGTCGGTCAGTCATTATTCTACATCTTAATGGTTGAGTTTCTCATGTGTATTTGCTAATGGATAAAAGTAGGACCAAATCTTGTTTAGAACACTTTTGATAAGGCCCTTAGAAGTTTGTCTATCATGACATTTAAAATGGAAACCAAATCTAGAAATTCAGAACAAAACCCCCAAAGGTAAGGAGATCCAGAGAAGCTACACCCATTCCTTCTTCCCTATTTATAGAATATGGCATTCACTGATAAAGTACTCTACCAAATAAAACTCCTGCTCTATCTGGGTGGGTTAAAGGAGGAATTCCTTCAATTGTAGTTAACTGTTAAAAAATGTTGTATTAGTTTTAGCATAGGCTGCTTTAAAATGGGATTAGCACATTCATTGGGAGGCAGGAACAGTCAGGTCAAATCCATAATTCTATTAATGTTCATCTTATATCTAAACACATTTAATTAGAAATTATGCACATTGATTTCAATAGAACTTACTTTCAAGTAAACCCATTTTGGATTACAGTTTGACACTGATCTTAAATATATTTACTTGGAAATGCAAGTAAAACATTATAAAGACAAACTCCAGGCCTTGTTGGATAACTCTGGTGCTTTGCTTAAAATTCATAAAATATTGCAAGAGTTTAAATCTAGTGAGAAGTAGAATATCAATTGAGTTCTTCTTGGTAGAACTCACAATGTAGGAGGATGTGTACAACTGACTCAACCACTTTATCAGAGCAGAGACAACAACACTGCTGTAATGGTAGATGGTGGGACCTGCCATATAAAACTGCAGAGGGAAATGCATCAAAACACACTCTCGAAAAGGCCCATCTGTACTGCTCATACGTAATATTCGACAGATATGATGGGGCTATGTGACATGGCTGCCTTTTTAGGGTACTATACTTTATTGGAAGCATTGCTTCATTATTTAGGACTAGGGTTGCCAGCTTCAAGTTGGGAAATTCCTGGAGATCTGGGGGGTGAAACCTGGAGAAACCTGGAGAAAGTGGGGTTGGGGAGGGAAAGGACCTTGGCATGGCATAATTCCATAGAGTCCACCCCCAAAAGTAGCCATTTTCTCCAGGTGAACTGATCTCTGTGGCCTGGAGACCAGTTGTAATTTCGGGAGATCTCCTGCTACTACCTGGAAGCTGGCAACCCTATTTGGGACTCTATATTGGTCAGTCTTTGTGAGATTAGGAGTTTTGCCTTGCTCAAGCCCACCACAACAAAGAGCTTTTCTGGGTTTAAACCAATTGTTCTGATTTTATCTATTATCATCGTGGACCAAGGAGGGTTGGGCTCAGCAGCAGATTTATTCCTTTTCTTATATATGGGTCACACTATAATAGCTGACCCCAGTCCTTCGGTATTTGCAGTTGCATCTATGTGCATAAAAAGGTTGGCCAAAATCGGAGCCCGCTACTCTATGTGTGCTTTGAGCAGTTGTATTGCAATGAAGTCACTTCCCGGTGCTTTCCCATTTTTCATCTGCAAAATTAGCGAAGTTACTTCACTTGCTGTAACTATAGGCCATGATGGTATTGTTTCTGAAGGATTAAGAGATGGGGATATGTACGGTTGGTCTTTATACAGGGCAGAGAAAGGTCTTTCCCATGATTCTGCTTGAGTGATGCCTGCTATCATGTTAGTTTTAGTGACTAGAGATCATTTTCCAAAGGTTGACATGATCTTTTTTTTTAGTCGCCTCTATAAGTGATTTCCATGCAAGATATGCGGCAGCAGTCCTTTTTCCCTTCAGATCCTAGCCTTGCATTCTAACTGCTGCACCACGGTGGAACCTGTTACTGAGCTCAATCCGTGGTTTGGGTTATCACATACAAAGCCCTTCTTGGCCTCAGCAGCACCTCTGACCTTGAGACTACCTCTCTTCCTATGCTCTGCCAGGGCAGCTTCACTCACTCACTTGGCAAATGGGCAAAATCAAGAGCTACCCATATCCATGCATCCTCTGTAATGAATGCATGTATATGGAATGCCTGGTTTGAAGAGGGATGCAGGAAGGCTCCTGCTCTCCTGGATTTCCACAAACTGTGCAAAATCAAATGATGCAGGAGGGCTTTCTGACACAGCTGTGCTGTAAGGAAATGGTTCAGAGGGATGCCTTGGTACAGGGACAGGGTCTGTAGACCAAGCCACTGAATACTGTCTGTTGCTGTAAATATGTTCTGACTGGATAGTTCTGAGTTTGTTAATATGTCATATTAATATGTTTACGTTGTGTTTCAGCATTTTTTCCAGCACTGTATTGGATTTCTGCTTGCTTTTAAATTTCTGCTCTGGTGGATTTAGTGCATAATCTCTATCTGAATGTAGACAAAGGCCATGCTTCTTTGAAGGCCATGCCTCAGTCTTTGACACTGTAGATCATGCCATCCTACTGAGGTGTTTGGAGGCAGAAGTGGGAATCAAAGGATGTGCTTAAATCATTTCTCATGAAATAGAATCAAAAGCTGCTGTGGGAGACCAGCTGTCTTCAATTTGGGGAATCTTGCGGGGTTCCACAGGGCACAATCTTATCCCCGATGTTATTCAACCTCCATATAAAGCCTTTAGGAGAAATTTATTTGTAGCAATGGAATTGGATGTCATCAATATGCGGATGACATCCAGCTCTATATCTCTCTATCCAAATCCCCTGGTGATAGAATAGAGGTCTTGAGTCACTGGCTGATAGCCGTGGTCAAGTGCCTGGAAGCAAACAAATTAAAACTGAACCCAGACAAGATGGAAGTGATTCTGTTGGGGAAGGTTGAGAGCTTGAAGGACATTTTGCTCCCCACTTTCAATGGGGTTCAGTTGACCCTTGCAACTTCGGTTAAGTGCCTAGGGCAGTGATGGCGAACCTTTTTGAGCACAAGTGCCCAAACTGCAACACAAAACCAACTTATTTATTTCAAAGTGCCAGCACTGCAATTAAACCTGAATACTGAGGTTTTAGTTAAGAAAAAACAACTCATACAGTTGTCTGAACTAATTAACCTCTCTCTCTCTCTCTCTCTCTCTCCCTTACTCACTCACTTCACGAGCCACGAATGAAAGTAAAGCAAGATAAATCAAAGCAGTTTGCCCTTCTTTACACCAGCAGACCTGCTTGCAAGCACTCTCCCTCACTCACTCAAGAGCCACAACTGAAAGTAAAGTGAGTTAAATTAAAGCAGTTTACTCTTCTTTAGAAAGCCAGCCCCAGCAGCCCAGCTGCTGCCTCCGCTTCCTGCTGCTAAAGAGACAGGCAGCAGGGAGGCAGCCTTGAGGAAAAGGAATCACGCGGGCAGGGCCAAAACCGATGTGATCTCTGCTCAGAGCTACTGGAACGCCATTCCAGGCGTTCCCCCTCCAAATGAACCCAGGACCTAGCGATCGGTGACTTGGCTTGCGTGCCCACAGAGAGGGCTCTGCGTGCCAGCTGTGGCACGCATGCCATAGGTTCGCCATCGCTGGCCTAGGGGTTACACTGGATATATCACTGCTACTTGAGAAGCAAGTTAATGCAGTTGCAAAAAATGCCTTCTACAAACTCAGTTTAGCTCAGAAGATGGCCTGCTACCTTGACACAGCCAATCTGGCCATCTGAAGCCATGGCATGGTAACCTCAAGAATAGATTATTGTAATGCACTCTACATTGGTGTTCCCTCAAAGTCAGCTCAGAGACATCAGTTGGGCAGAATGCCGCAACTCAATTATTTTCAGGAACTAGATGGAGCTTTATGGAATGGCTTACCTGAAGAGGTCAGGAAAGCTTCCACTTTCCTGGCTTTCTGCAAATTATGCAAAACCGAATTATTCAAGAGGGCTTTTTTACATAGGTAATAAGGTCGTGCAGTAACGAAATGTTTCAGACAGATGCTTTGGTAAAGGAATGGGGACTGTAGACTATACTACTCTGCAGGGGTCATTTCATAGAAAAAGAGCTGGAGGAACTCATTAGCATAACTCATTAGCATATGCCATGCCCCTTGCCATCACCGGCAGTGTGTCATTAGCACAACTGATTTGCATATGCCACACCCCCTGACATCACCTATCCTGGCTGTTTTGGACCCTATCCTGGCCATTCAGGGCTGAAATTGGGCCCCAAATTGCAAAAGGGGGCTGAAAATGGCCAAAAAGGGGCCCGAAATGGTCAGGATGGGCTGCTGCTGAGTAGGAGAGTGATCCACCACCCATCAGAGAACCGATCTGGGCCGTTTCAGCCCCAATCCAGGCTGAAATGGGCACAAAATGGCTGAGAGTCAGGTGGGTGGCTCTCTGATGTGAGAGTCAAGTGGGTGGCTCTCTGACGTGACCTCTTTGGGGAACTGCCAGAACTGCATTCCTGCACGTTCCCCCTCCAAATGAGCCCTGCTACTCTGTACTATTTGTTGCTGTAACCACACTCCTACTGAATAGTTTCCATGTCATGTTAAATTGCTTATGTTTTGTTTCAGGATTGCTTCAGCTCTGTGTTGGATGTGTTTTTTTCAAATGTCTGCAATTTATACTTTATTGTATTTTCTATTGAACGTTGATTGTACTGACACTATGTAATCCGCCTTGAGTCTCAGTGAGAAAGGCAGACTTTTATAATGTAAATAAAAATATAAATTAAATCCACCAAAAATATTTCCACGTGGCTCTGTTCCTTGCATGGGACAGAACATTTTAAATAATTTTGCCACATGGATGATCCCAATTGTGTGGAGTGTTCATGGTAACACTGAATTTTCCTCCCTGTCAATGGTGGTCATGTCAATAGATGGACTGATCAGATTCTACAATAATGAATGTCATATAAACCTTTATAAGGTGTGGCAGATTCTTTTCCTACAAACCTTCACTGTGCAGGAATCATTGAGCATTATTGTTTATTGTCTTATTGACTATTGAACATTGAAGCACGTGCTACCATATTTTTTTTGGTTACTAGATAAAGGTATACCAGGTTTGATGAGAGTTCGATGGACAGAGTCCCAATCCTTGATCCTAACATTTCTTCTCGGCATCCATCAACCCCTTACCACCCATCAACCCCTTCCACTCACATCTTTCAACATTTCTTAAAAGAAACTACTTGCAACACTCCTATTATCATATCAAGAAGTATAATGCATGAGAATGACAGTTCTTGTAGTTAAAAATACACTAGAACTGAACGTAGTAACTCTATGAATCTCATTCCCTGGCCTATCAACCTAGTAAGAGCCTGAGTTCTGTCCTGGGAAAACTCATTTTGACAGAATATTGGAAGAGTGGGGCAGAATGTTGGAAATTGGACTATAATTATATATACATTTATGTACACAATTAATCATAAGTATATATTCACACTAATATCACATGGTAATACATAGGACTCAAAATGAAACTGAAATACATCGGACAAAACCAGGATTCTAGAATACAACATTACCTTGCTTTCAGACCTAAGTGCTGAGATAGTAATCTTTTATATCTTTATAAGGTCTTTTATAGCTCCCCCACACAGTGACATTTAGGTTTCCACTGGCTTCCTTTTCCCAATTACCAAATGTTTGCCTCCTGTGCTTAGACTTTCTAATGAATTACTATATAGGTGTGGCAACAGATACTGTGAGTGGCTACCAGAATACACACATCACACTACAGTGCTTTAATCTGTTAAACATTAGACTTTTCACAGTAACTATATATCTCTGCATAGATGAGGATTAGATATTTGTCTTTTGTTTAAATATGGGGCTCTCTGCCTTTTAACAAATATTTTTGTTTTCATGGACATTTCTGTTGCAAAGAGTATCTATGACAATTAGGGATTCACATATGTAAACAAAAGCATAAGTACAAAGGGTTTGTGTGAGGATTAAATATATTTATTGTCTTTATTTATATGCTTTTATCCGCACTGAGGAACAAAGACACTTGCGTTATTCTCCTCTCCTCCATTTCATTCCTCACAACAACTCTGTGAGCTATATTTGTGTAATACATTCCTATCCAATTTTCATGGCCAAGTCTGCATGGGTCTGTTTCGCTGGTTTAGTTCCCATATTGCAGCTGGTTTAGTTTCCATATTTCCCTATCAGTCTACACCAGATTTACTGCCATTAGTAGTCACTCTGGTCACTATGTGGCTTTTCTGCGAGCGCTTATACCATGACTTTTTAAAAAAAAATCCACTTTGTGGCCTGCTGTTTCCCCACGCACACTCTTTATTCCGTTTTTGGGTGTTCCTCTCTCTTCTCCCCTCTCCTGTACCAGCCCACTTCATTGTGACTGGCTACTCTTGTCTATCCAGCCATTTCCTTTCTCTCCATCTCCCCTCCCATTCTATCTTTCCTTATTTTTTTAAAATGTTAAGTCCAGCACAGGATCCACGAATCACTCGTTTGAAAGAAGGGAGCGGGAACTTCCCTTTTCATTCTTTTTGCAGAGAGATAGTACAACTGAAATTGACCGACCTTTATCAATTTCACCTCCTAGCTAAGTAGGTCAATTTCACCCCATTTCCATCCATACATGTTGCAAATAGAAAGTTTTTAAAAAGTTTCCTCCTTGTTGAGGGTGGGCAGCCAGGTTATCATTGTCCATACCCTCCCCTGCCCCCCAATTCTCAACCTGAGAACTATCCGGAACGAAGCTGCTCAAATATGACCAAAAAACCCTCAAACAAACGAGGGCCACACGGACTAAACATGAGAGGTGCAAACGGCTACATACAAACCGATTCCATGCCTTTCGGCTTGACTTCAATTGTGAGGAGTTATGTCTACAGTTCCCTGGTTCCTGCCACTGGCAGGCAAACTCCCTGAGGTTTGCACGCCAGGAGGGTTTAGGAACCTGGTAACCCTGGCTATGTCCCTGGTGCAGAAGAGGCTAATGTGTAATGGTGGGATACTGCTCACACTATTTTCTACCTGTCCACAAAAATGATGAGGTTCTTTGATGAACTAGCATGAAACATGCAGTCTGAAGGACTACTTACACCGGATAGGGCACCCTTTTCCATGACATTTCTGTATTTTCAGATGAGCTGCAAAGCAGAAATGTATCCATTATTCACAGATATAGAAATCCCAAGTGCTTATTTAAACTTTTCAAGGCTGTTATATCTGTCACAGATGCTGGGATGTTACTACAGGAACCATAATGGCAAGATGCATACCTATAAACATGCACTAGAGATATGCAATGGAGTTGCAGCCAATCATATCTCCTTTCTGTAGGTTTTTTGTGATGGTAGCTATAACTTTTCACTTCATATGTAATGTTTTCCCCAGAGCAAACACCGCTGTTTAAGTTGCAATTTCTGCTGCTGTGCAATGGGTGAATTAACACTCCAGATTGATTCCATTTCTACAAGACATCACTTCTTTGCAAAAAAAGTGTATACCCCCATGTGATTCATCACATGCATTCATTCAAAGCTATAATGTCCATGTGGTAGTGCCCAGTGTGAAGTAAGAATCCTGCAGGATGGCCCTTTGTATGGTCAATAAGATCCACATTATCCCATAGATGTTAAAAGTACCTCTTTGGAGCGCATGGCTAAATTCTGGTAGGAAGGAGCCATTCCTAGTGGTGTTTGACATTGCCCTAGCGGCCAGTAAATGAGTATCTGAGAAGCACGTGTTCTCTTTTTAATGTGACGTGAGGTACGTTTGTTCATCTTTTGTTCAGCTGTAGGACTTCAAAAAAGGGACCGCTGTATTTATATCGTGCTCTCAAGCAGAAAACCAGCGTTGGTAGCAACTAACCATATGTTAATATCTATTTAAAATTATGACAACACTTTAATAAATATATATGCAGTATATATTTATTATGCAGTATATATCCAATCACCACCCTCGACAGAAAAGAGGCATAATAAAAACATTAGTAGACCGTACAAGACGGATATGTGAACCGCACTTTCTCAATGAGGAAACTAATAATCTAAACCACACACTTCAAGCAAATGGCTACTCCTGAAATGAAATCAGAAGAGCAATTAAACCGGTTAGTTGCAGATGAAGTAAGCAAGGGTAACATTAAAAAAGCAATAGAATGCTATTTTGTAGAGAATAAAAAATCAGATATGTCATTGACAGTAAGATGGGAAGCAATGAAAGCTACTATTAGAGGAGTATGTATGCAGAATTTGGTGAGATTGAAGAAAGGTAAAGATAGGAAGATTAAAGAAGTAGAAGAAGAAGTTAGAGTATTGGAGGAGAAATTTAGGAAATCTAAGAAGAAGAAGGATAGGGAACAAGTAAATAGGAAAAGAGAAGAGCTGAATGTATTAGATGTTAACAGGACCACCTTAAAATTATGGTATAGTAAACAGAAGTATTATGAGTTTGAAGGGAAAGGAGGGAAAATATTAACAAATAAAGTTAAGAATCTCCAGGTTAGAAAAAATATAAGGGCGATTAGGGATGATAAAGGGGAGTTGGAAACTGAACCTAAAAAGATATTGGGAGAACTTTTTAGATTGTTATAATAAACTGTATGCAAACAAAGGAATTAAAAATTATGATATAGAACAATTTTGCGAGGGAGTGGAATTCCCAGAATTGAGTGAGGAAAGTAGATGGGAACTAGATAAGAATATAATGGAAGAAGAAGTTAAGATGGCCATAGACTCTATGAACGTGCAATATGCACCCGGATTAGATGGGTTCAATGCGGTGTTTTATAAGCATTTTAAGGACATATTGGTGCCACATGTGACTGAAGTGTTTCAGGGAATTCTGGACGGATCCGCTACCCCACCTACATGGTTAGAGTCGAGGTTGGTGTTAATCCCTAAATCGGGGAAGGATCAGACTCTAAGGGATTCATATAGGCCAATTTCTATCACCAATATGGATTATCGAATATTTGCAAAAGTTATGGCAATGAGGCTTAAAAAATGTATAACACAATTGATAGGAAAAGATCAATTTGGGTTTATGCCTCAGAAGTATTTGGTAGAAGCGGTTAGGAAGGTGATAGGTATGGTCTATTTAGCTAAAAATAAGGGATTGCCTCTTACGCTTATGGCGTTGGATATTTATAAAGCGTTTGATTCGGTGGATTGGACGTATATGGAAAATATATTTCAAAAGTATAAATTTGGGGTGAAATTTCAAAATATGATTAAGGCAATATATACCAAGTCCAAGGCGATGGTAGGAGTTAGTGGATCAGCAGTGGGGTATGTTCAAGTGGTACGAAACAGGGCTGCCCTCTATCTCCTATGTTATTTATTTTAGCACTGGAGCCGTTGGTGCTTAAATTAAAAAAGAATAAAGGAATAGTAGGTTTTGAAGTCCCAGGAAAAGGGAAAGTAGATGGGAATCTGTTAACATTGTATGCAGATGACATGATGGTGACAATTAAGGATTTGGAGTCCGCAACGGTCCCGTTAAAAAGGGTATTACAGGAATTTGAAGAGGTGTCAGGGTTGAAAGTGAATTTTTTAAAATCTTCAATGATGTGTTTTAATGTTAAACCGAAAATACAATTAGCAGCTTCTAAAACTTTGGGGATTCCTATAGCAAACAAAATGGTGAAGTATTTAGGGGTTAATATTCCTAGGAATGATAAAAAAATATTTGAGTATAATTTTAAAAGAATTTGGAGTGGAATTCAAGATAAAATGAGAGCTTGGGGGAGGAGGAAAGATTCAATTAGTACTAGGAATGCGATGGTTAAAATGTTTTTAGTTCCTAGGTTGACTTACCTTTTCTATGTACTACCTTGGCATATACCAGGATATATATTGAAGAAGTGGCAAGGAGCTATAGATAGATTTGTTTTTGCATCTAAGAAACCAAGGACGGCGGGTAGGTATAGATATTATGGAATAAAAGATGGGTGATGAGGGATTCCCAATATTAGTTTGTATTACAATGCATATCAATTAAGGCATCTAATGATTTGGTTGGAGGGAAAGTTAGGAGAAGATCTTGGTTGGATAGAACGGGAAAATTTTGAGGTAGTGGGGGAAAGGAAAGTTTGTTTGATAGGAGGAAAAGGAGGAAGAAGATAGGCGACAAATTATCAACTTTTCAGGGACCCTGTTGGGTATGGGAGAAGTGGAAAAAAGAGCTCGCCCCGGGGATATCACCTCTTACCAAAATGTGGTATTATGATAAATTTGCCCCGTTGAGGGGATCAATGTCAAAGGAGGTAGGAGATAATTTAAAGAAGATGACGATTATAGAGTTGGAAAAGGTGTGGGGAGCAGAAGGGATGGTGGAAGAGGAGAATAATATTTTGAATAGGATTAATTGGCTGCAAAACACCCAAATTTCCTCCTTGTTGAAGAAATTAACGATATTGGTAAAAGATTAATTACTCCCTTTGAAAAATTGGTGAAAGAGTATGGAGAAGATAAGACAAAAATAGTTTCAAAATTGTATAAGGTTTTATTAGGCACAGGGGAGTCACCGAGAGAATTTTTGAAGGAATATTGGGAAATAGAAATTCAAGGTAAAATTAGGGATGAAGAGTGGGAAATGATTTTTAGGTTACCTCCTTTAGTTACTACATCTAGGTTAATGCAGGAGCAAGGTCTGAAGATGATACAGAAATGGTACTATACACCGGTTAAGTTATATTATATTTCAAAATTGGGGAGTAAAAATTTTTGGAGGAAATGTGGAGAATTGGGAATGTTCAGTCACATGTGGTGGGACTGTCCTTTAGTAAAAAAGTTCTGGGATCAAATTGGAATGGAAATGTCGAGGATAGTGAGAAGAAGGGTAAGAATATCTAAAGCAATGGCACTTATTAATTTGGATGGAATAGGGCTAAGGTAAAGAGAGGAATCTAAGTGGATAAATTTGATGTTAGTAGCAGCAAGACAGGTTATAGCAAGGAACTGGAAAGAAGCTGAGGAATTGACGATTAATCACTAGAGGGGAAATATGAATAATATAATAGTTTTAGAGTACCTAACGATGAAGATATGTAGAATGAATGGGTTAAAGGTTAGGAAACAAGAGGAAAATTGGTTTAGAAGGATGGTGGGGTACTTAGAAACGTTTAAACAATTTGGGATGATTAGTCGGTTAACAGGAAATTGAGAGGTTAATTTAATTATAAGGCTAAGTGGAATGATCTATAGAGTAATAGAGTTGTACTGGGAGTAATTGTGAATATGAAATAATATTGTATGGAATAATATTTATGTATCTACCGCCTGGAGGTCCCTACACGGGAGATGTCGGTGACGCGTTGTTATATTTGGAATATTTTTTTTTTTAAAAAAAAGAAGAGCAATTAAACCAAGGATAAATCAAACAACTAAGGAAAAACAGTCTCCCACAGGAAAAGTGTTTTTGCCATATATCAAAGGAATCACTGATCAGATGGGAAAGCTTATGAATAAGCACAACTTACAAACAGTATTTGGACCCACCAGAAAAATACAACAGATGCTACGATCAGCAAAAGGCAGTAGAGACCCCCTCACCTCTGCAGGAGTATACCGCATACCCAGCAGCTGTGGACAAATTTACATCGGGACCACACAGCGCAGCATCCAGACAAGAATAAAAGAACATGAAAGACACTGCAGACTTGCCCATCCAGAAAAATCAGCAGTGACTGAACATAGCCTAAACCGAACAGGACACAGTATCCTATTCCAGGACACTAAAATACTAGACAACACTTCCAACTACTTCATCAGATTGCACAGGAAAGCCATTGAAATTCATAAGCATAAGCTCAATTTCAACAGGAAAGAAGAGACTTTAAGAATGAATAGAACATGGTTTCCAGTCCTGAAAAACACCAGGCTAACAAAAGACTCTACACCCGACAGTAGCCCTGCAGAGAAGATTAGCACATCAAGCCCCAATCCATATGTAAAAGAACCTCCTCAGGATACAGTGAAGCCTCCCGCCATTAGCATTCCACACCCTGGGAAACTCTTACAGGATGACTCAGCTCAAACCCACCTTCCTGAGTAGATATAAATTACCTGCCAACATCTTCTCCACACTGTGACACTGAGAGATCCCTGTCTTTTGGTGCTACACCTCTGAAGATGCCAGTCACAGGTGCTGGCAAAACGTCAGGAACTACAATGCCAAGACCAAGGCTATACAGCCCAGAAAATCCTCAACAACCATCTATATCCAGTATAAATTATATGTGTGTGTGTGTGTGCAGTATTAAGAGATATTAAAACCAGCTGAAAGTATGAAGTATTCTTCAGTATTCAACGGTATTTCACTCACTGCTCAATTTTCGTCAGCAGGAAAGAGGCAAAAAAAGCCTTGAAAAGGTTTGGATCGTCTCAGATAAGTAACGTTTTGATTTTAGTATTTAGAGTGATGAAGGGAAGGAGGGGAGCACGCACAAACACTCCAAACGTTCTACCCCAGAGGCCTTCGGATCAGCGCGCTTATTTCGGCATCTCCAGAAGGGGGCGCGCGTGCGCGGCATTCTTCGACGGCTACCACGCGAGCGCGACGAACTGTTCGAATACGAGGGAGGGAGGAGGGCGCGTGCGCGCGCTCTCGTTCTTTCCCCCGCTCCCCTTAGCTGAAGATTTCTTCCTAAGGTGGAAGGCGGCCGTTGGGCAGCCGCGTGCGCTTGTTTCTTATTCGCTCTACCAGAATCGAGCTGGCGCTGATGACGTGTCGTTGCCTGTGGCCAATGGGGACCGAACGTGGAGGAGGAGGCCGAGCGCGCCCCGCCTTCCCGTCCCTCCTCGCCTGCCCGTGCGGGGCGGAGCGGTTCGTCTCAGGCAGGCGCTGGCTGGGCAGTGATGGCGGACGATGGGGATGGGAAGCTAAGGACTGAGCAGGCAGGCGGCGGCGGCAGCCCGGAGGAGCCGGAGGCTGCCGCCGGAGCGGGCAGCTGGCTGTGGGGAGGCGGCCTGCTGCTGAACGTGACGCTGTTGGCGCTCGTGGTGCTGGCGGCCTATCAGCTCTACAGGCGCTGGGGCAAGCGGAGCGAAGCAGGGGGCGCGGCGCAGCAGAGCCAGGCCTCTTCCTTGCCCCGCATGAAGCGGGGGGACTTCACTCTGGAGCAGCTGCGCGAGTACGACGGCGCGCGCACGCCGCGCATCCTCCTGGCCGTCAACGGCAAAGTCTTCGACGTGACCAAAGGCAGCAAGTTCTACGGGCCCGGTGAGGAGAAAAGGGGACGGGGGCCCTCCCTCGTCCTGCCGCCGTCCCTCCCTGGCTGGGCCGGGCGGGCACGGGAGGTCTGAGGGGAGCGCCTCGACCGGCTCTTCGCCCCGCCCCGGAGCAGGTATAGGGGGAGGGGGCGCGAGGGTACCTGGCCTGCTTAGCCCAACCACGTGGGTAGCTGGCGTGAGTCCCGGGCCCGGAGACAGTTCCTTTCCAAACAGGGCTGGCTACTGTGTTGAAAGGGCCTAAGCCTTTTTGTAGCCCTCTAGTGTACTTGCCCATAGCGAGTTTCACTTGCATTTGAGGTTTATTTCTGGGGGAGGGGGGCTGAGGGCATGCATAGACTTGCAGGGTAACTAGGCTGTTTCAGAAGTGTGCTTGCTCTGAGGGTTAGTAGGATTGCCCTGTGTGAAATAGCTATCTTGGGCATATTGTGTGCTCCTCTGTCTGTCACCTGCTTTGATGATCGAGGCACTTTTATCTAGAGAATTGTACTTACAGCTTTCTAGAGTTGAAGGGTATGTGCAATTGTTGTCATGTTTGGGTTTCAGCCCTGTAAATGGTTACAGCAAAGCTTATGCTAATCAAAGTAGACGTGGAACTGCATGCTTGGTCCTATCCCAGTGCTAAACAGATAGGAATAGTCACGTTGACATGTAGTTATGCATGTCCTTGGCACGTGGAACAGGAATTGTGGAGTAGTAGTTTTGCTTCTTGTTAAAGTAGCTGGAATGTTATGTTAAGTAGGAGTTGGTTTGCTGTTTTAGTCACTTACAATCCAATCCTAAACATACATACTTGAAAGTGAAGTTCTAGTAAATTGGTTTGTTTATTTTTGTCCTGCCTTTCTTGCCACCGGATGGTGGCTCAACGCAGCTTACCAATACAAGTATATGCCATACTGTACAAGCATAGGTTAAACCATAATTACAGAATATAGCCCTAAAGATATCTCTGCACAATCAGCTGCACGAAGTTTTAATTTGATTCAGTTGCCCTCAAAAGCATTTTTGAACAGTAAGGTTTTACAGAGCCACTAGAACTATGGGCTCATACCAGAAGAAACAATTCTTTAAATAAGCACGTCCCAGCCATGTAGAGCTTTATATATAAGAACCAGTGCCTTGCATTCAGTCTGGAACCAAATGAGCAGTCAATGTATATGATGCAGAAGTGGGTGATAAGTTAATATCTCTGAGCTCTGGTTAGGAAACAAGCAAGTGCATTTTTTATGAAGCAAGGATTCTGTATTGCCTTCAATGGCAGTCCTGTGTAGTATGCAGTAGATTGGACTATACAGTTATTTGATTTTGAAATTATGAAAATGAGGCTTAGCATGGACAGTTTGGCAAAGTATAGTATATGTATGGAGTTGCTTTCAACACTACATGCAGCTTTAAAAAAATGCACTCTCGTAACTGCAGTCACGTGATCCTCCAGCAACAATGGGGAATCTAAGCGAACTCCAAAGTTGGCCCCACCAAGTTAACTGAAGTTGTCAATTTAAACAACATCCTCCAAAAGCCTCTGTCTTACTGACCAGTATCTCAGTTTTGTCTAGATTCACCTGTACCCTTTTATTCCTTAGCCCCTTGAGCACAGCATGCAAATTCAGTGGGACCACCTTCTTAAGATTTCAGTAAGAGTTAATCAAATAACTTTTACTACTGTGCATGTTTATTTGCCAGTAAGGTTTAATACAGGCTTATTTCTGGCTAAACATGTATAGGGTCAGGAAACACAGCAGTTATCTCTGACTGTGTTTATGGTGCTGATTAAACATCTTACTGCCTACAGCCACATTACATATGGGCAGTATGTACTGGTGGTGTGAAATAGTAATTGAGTATATATAAACAGCATAATTGTCAGGTCACTGAGCATCGCCGTGTATGATTGGGGTTACTTCCTGTTCAGATATGCTGCTGGATAAAAGTTGCTAATAATGAATTGTGTCTTATTGCAGGATGCTGCACCAGTATGTCATACCTTTAAACTAGACTATTTCAGCTCTTGTGCAATTTCTTAACTGTTCCTGCCATTTTTTTCCTATGCTGCCCTTTTCCTGGGCTTCCACCATTCTTAGCTGAGTTTCTGTTGCTTAGCTGAGTTTCAAGGTTGGCAGGGTGAAAAATAGCCTGGGATGGAAGGGTTGTCTTGGTGACAAGAGGTTTAAGCTTCTTTTTTGCAGGCAATGGGAAACTACCTCTGTTAGTTTCTTGCCTTGAAAACCCTCCAGTCACCAGAGGCTGTGACATGATGGCACATTCCACCACCCCCAGTGCTGCCCTCTGATTTCTCCTTGTAAATTCTGCCTCTGTACATATACTCACATTGTTTTTTGTCAGACTTACTACACTGAATTTTGGAGATATGTGGAGCACCTTTAAAGCTCAGTGCAGCTGTGGGGCAAGATAGTTTCTCCTTGGTTTTTCTAGGGTGGCGCTTATCCCAGTTGCTCTGAGCTTTAAGGATGCTTAGAAACCAGGGTGGTATCAAGGAGGAATTCCATGCTTTTCCAAGGTACAGAGAAGAGATGGGGCTCTCACCAGAATTTTTTTTAAAGTGCCGAGTCCATTTGTGTGGATCTCTGCAAATTTAATATTGCTGTCATTTTTTTGCAAATAGATAAGGCAAGGTTTTCCTGTTTGGTCTACCTTGATTTATCAGGTTTTTGATACAGTGGAATAAAGGTGTAAACAGCCCTAATAGCCCATGCAAAATCCAGAAAAAGAAATAAATTCATGTAATACTTTTCTAGATACTCGGTTGTGTTTTATGTCATTTGGGTTGGCCTCAGTAAAATGTATTGCATTAATTGTTTTTTCTGGATTTTGATATCAGAGCATTGCATCTTGTTAAAGCAGATGGATACCAGAGTGAGGATAAAGGAATAATGCTTTAGTAGTTTCAACAAGTCTTATCTGGTTGTATTGCGGGGGAGGGGGGGGAGATACCATTGGAGATTCTGAATTGGCAGGGTTTTGCTTTTTCCATAATGCTGTTTCTTCTTTGTTAACCTGCTTAAGAAGAACATCTGTACCTTTATAATTGGGTGTCATCAGTATGCTGATGAGACCCAGTTGTATATATTTTGATAACAAAACCTCCAGAAATCCAGCTGCCTGTGTCCTGTGAATGTGTCTGGATGATGCGATAAAGCACAATCTAAAGCTGAATCCAGACAAGGACAAGACAAAGGTGATGTTGGTTGAAGTTTGGTGTGCTGATGGACCCTTAATGGAATGAGTTTATCCTTGGTGTATTGTGCGAAGAGCTTAAGGGTGTTTTTGAACCCAGCTTAGCTACTGAAGAAACAGGTTAGTATAGTGGCTAAAACCACTTTCTATCAATTACTTATAGCACAAAGATTCTTTTTTTTCTAAACTAGCTGCTTTTGGTTTGCTTGGTTTGGTTTGGACTGCTGGTAAAGCAACCTGATGCAAAATGGAGCGGCTCATCTTTTGACTGAGGAGTTTTGGTATAAATATTAATGTCATTCCAGTTCAATTTCATTGCTTGCCTCTATTTCTGAGCTTGATTTAAGATGCTAGTACTTTCTTTTCCTTACTAGTACTTACTTTGTTATGCTCCTGGGCCTGTAGATTTCTAATTCCCCTGCCAGTTGGCACCAAGAAAAGAAAGGCCAGTTGGCACCAAGGAAGCTAGGCCATGGGAAAAATAATATAAGCTTCCCCCCTTGCGGGGGGGGGACGTTCTTCTCTCAGGAGTGCCAAGGCTGAGAAACAGTTACTAGCAGAAGAGAATCCCTCACCCAGGGAGAGTGGGGGTTAACTTGGGCCCAAGAAGGGCCAGGTATTGTAGGGACCAGTCAGGTAGCCAAATTAGAAGGCTTTATGGTTTTCTTTAGGAATGAATCCTGTCCTGCTTGTTGTAAACGCACCCCGTTAACCTGTTGCACACAAGCGTTTCTTTTCCTTCCTGTTTAATGATTGCTCCTGTTTAATAAAGCAATTTGGTTTTTTTTTTCTTGGTCCTCAGGCAGGACAGATCACCTGGCAATGTCCTTACCAGTAGATGGGTGCTGTTAGGAAGGGTGAAGGGAGAGGGTGCTCTGGCCCTCCCTAATTGAACACACAGAACAGAGTGGTAGTAGCCAGTCAGGCCGTTGCCTGCTGCAGGGCTGAAGGAGGCGCAGGGCTGAAGGAGGCAGGAGGGAAAGGGGTGTGTTTTTGGAGCTAGAGGGCTCCTGGTAGGGAATGTTTTTATTGGATAGACTCCCAGGCCCTGTGAGATCCTCCATTACGTGAAGTCCACATTTCTGAACAGTCTCTCATGTAACAAACCTGTGCACCACCTTCACTCTTCCTATTAGATTTTAAAATCAAAAAGAGTCCCAGTAGCACCTTTAAGACTAACCAATTTTATTGTAGCATAAGCTTTCGAGAATCAAGTTCTCTTCGTCAGACGCATGATACAGAAACTGGTCAAATATAGAAGAGGAAGGAGGGAGGAGAGAGAAGAGGCAATCACATAGGATGGTAGGCTCATCTTTCCACTCAGGTGTAAGCCTTCTCATTTATCGTTCTCTCCCTATAGAATGGCCTTTTGGAAGCATTATTTTTTGGGTCCCGGTACAGATTTGTAAAATATCCCATTACACACATACACTAACACCACAGTCTCTCCCATACATACAATCTCATAAACCATGAAAAAAGTTTATTTTAATTATAAAGTTACTGTTAATCTATTCTGCATTTCTGAAAATGCCTGTATTTGCAACTTTTGTCTTGTTTACACCCAGCTTGAGAGTCCTACCAGTTTACTAATGGTTCAATGTGGTACGTTCACTGGTCTCCCTTTCAGGTGAAATTTGAATTCGGTCATAAGCTGTAAGGCATTTGCAAGCTTTTTTGCTGATAAAATGCTGTCTCTCCACCGTGATTTATCAGCCACAGTTGAGACAGTATGTGAACTAGAGGCCCCTTGGCTGTCTTCGGGGGTAATATTCGATCATTTCAGCCCTCTTTCCGGGGAAGAGGTGGATAGGATTCTGCGGGCGGTGAGGCCTACCACATGCCCCCTGGACCCGTGTCCATTGTCGCTGGTGAAAGCCAGTGTCAACGGGTTACGGGATTCCTTGGAGGCTATTGTTAAATTGTCCCTGGGCTCTGGGGTTTTTCCCAGGGCACTAAAGGAGGCTGTAGTGAGGCCCCTTCTAAATAAACCATCATCGGATCCTGCTGACCCGCTCGGTTACCGCCCAGTCTCGAACCTCCCGTTCCTGGGTAAGGTGATTGAGCGGGTAGCAGAGAAACAACTGCAGAGTTTCCTGAAGGAGACCTCGGTCCTAGACCCCTTCTAGTCTGGGTTTCACCCGGGGCACAGGGTGAGACATTGCTGGTCGCCCTCATGGACTATCTTCACAAGCATCTGGATCGGGGCGGATCAGTGCTGCTGATATTACTAGACTTTTTAGCAGCGTTTGATACGGTCGACTATGATCTTTTGACCCACCGCCTCGCCGATGTGGGAATCCAGGGGACGGCACTACAATGGCTAGTCTCTTTCCTTCACGGTCGGGGACAGAGGGTGGCGCTGGGGGAGAAGTTATCATTCCGAAGGCCACTAATATGCAGTGTGCTGCAAGGGGCAATACTCTTCCCATTACTGTTTAACATCTGCATGCGCCCCCTCGCCCGGTTGGTGCGAAGTTTCGGGCTTGGGTGTCACCAATATGCGGATGACACCTAGCTATATCTGTTGATGGATAGACAGCCTGGATCGGCCCCAGATGTCCTGGAGCATGCTTTTGAAGCCGTGGCTGGATGGTTGAGGCAAAGTCAGCTGAAACTAAACCCTGTGAAGACGGAGATCCTGTATTTGAGTCGTGGGAACATGGATTCAGGTCCTCGGCTTCCTGTACTCAATGGGACAGCGCTTACACTGGCCCTGAGGAGCCTGGGGGTGATTCTGGATGCCTCCTTGACTATGGAGGCCTAGGTCTTCTTTTTTCTATCTTCGACAGACCAGCCAGCTTGCCCCTTATCTTTCGTCCTGCGATTTGGCTACAGTGATCCAGGCAATGGTCACCTCTAGGCTTGACTACTGTAACGCACTCTACGCTGGGCTTCCCCTGAACCTGATCCGGCGGTTACAGCTGGTACAGAATGCAGCAGCGCAGGTCATCACCGGAACATCAAGGTATTGCGTCAGCTGCATTGGTTACCAGTAGAGTACCGAATCAGGTTCAAGGTTCTGGTATTAACCTATAAAGCCCTATGCGGACAGGGACCGGCGTATCTGTGGGACCGCCTCTCCCCATATGAGCCCCAGAGGACTCTTCACTCTAATGGCAAACATCTGCTGAAGGTCCCTGGCCCCAGGGAGGCCCGCCTGGCGTCGACCAGGGCCAGGGCCTTCTCGGTCCTGGCCCCAGCCTGGTGGAACACTCTGTCTAATGAGACCAGGGCCTGGCAGGATTTGTCTTTTCACTGGGCCTGTAAGACAGAGCTGTTCCGCCAGGCGTATGGTCGAGCATGGTCTGTGCCCTCCCCACTAGCGACATCCTCCATCTGTTGAGCTCCACTGTAAATGCTCTGGTGAAAGTGAAAGGGAGATGCCTTGTGTATGTGTATAGTGCATTTTATTATGCTGCTGAGTATACATGTATGTATATATATGTATTTTAAATGTTTATATATTTATAATTTTAAACTGTGTAAATTGTTAGATGTATTTTAAATGTATGTAAATTGTAATCCGCCTTGAGCCTGCTGGTATGGGGAGGGCGGAATATAAATCTAATAAATTAAATTACTGTTTTTTTAAACTTTTTGGTCCCTAAAAGGGAATTATCCTGTCAATGGCTTTTTTTAAAAAAAATAATGGACTAACATGGCTGCAAAAATTAAGACAATTAAAGCTTTATTTTCCTGGCCTTTTCCATTGCAAAATCATGAACTAGCCCCCTAAAGTCAATTTCTCTTGCAAGTTCATATTCAGTAGACAAGATGACTAGATGGCTTAACTGTTCTTGTCCCGCTGTAGAACACCTGCATTTTTTGATGAGTGCTCACTCATCTGACTTCTTTCAGCTTCCTCCATAATCACTGGCACTGAGCAGGGAATCCAGAGGGCTATGTAGTTTATTGAAAATTAGTTGCCACAGACTCACAACGTTGGAATAATTTTCATCTTTATTTTGTTCTCTAGGTACTGTATTGTTGCCTGACTGCAGAAAGGCCTTACCTGATTTGAAAAACTGAAGCATAAATTGGCTTCCTTTAGTTTTTTTGTTCCCTTTTATATTTCCAATGGCCTGATTTGTATTTATAGCCACCATCAGACATGGCACTATGGAGATAAGTGTTTGTGTAGCTGTAAGTGAATTAGATACCATTTTTGAGCCTGCAGAACCTACCAGATGAAGCAGCGCTTGCTCTTACTGTCTTAGGTATTTTGCCTTTCCACCAGGTGTCCCTCTTTTTTATCTATGCAAAGGAACTCTGGAAGTGAGAGTTATTGATATGATAGACCCAGGAGGCCCAGCAGTTAAGAATGTTGTTTTAGATTGCTGCTCTAACACTAATTCTGATTGGCTGCAGCAGATCTCATAAGATCTGGACAGTAGATACAAGGAAATAAGTTTCTGTAAATATCCTAAATATGGCCAAACATATGCGGATGCTGCATGTGTGTCTGTAAGCTGTCTTGGGGCCGTTTTAGCAGGAAAGACGGGGCATGAATATTTTAAATAAAACATCTTCTGAAAACCTCAGGGTCACAATGTATTTCCCCCACCCCACCTCCATTTTATCCTCGTAACAGCTCTGAAGGTATGTTAAGCAGTGAAACCACAATTGTCCAAAAGTTATTCAGCGACCTACATGGCTGAGCAAGAATTTTAAAATGGTATCCAGTTAGCAATACACCAGCAATTTTGTGCAGTATTAATGTAGAAATTATAATAAATGGATGTTAACGGCCATTTTGTTGGATGCAGTTCTAAGATGCTGGAAGTTGAATAAAAACTGCTGATAAACCCCCTGCAAAATTTTATGTAGTTCATAAGTTAGACTAAGTTGATACATTAACCTTTCAATATTTATTTTTAGTGTGTGGCCAGTGATTTATGTAACATAGTTCAGTGGTTCTCAACCTGTAGCAAACCAAGGGCCCCTATTTTGATCATAATTGTTTTGCAGCCCCCTCCCTAACCCGCCAAAGTGCTCCATCACTTTAACACATTACATGACAACCTCTTTTCAGAATGGGCACAGCATGCCAGTATGTCCTCACAACTATACAACAAAACCCGCTACATTTTAAAAGGAAATTTAAGAAAAATGCTTGTGTCTCAATATGGCCTACAAGGCCAGATCTGAGAAGATAGCTGATTCTGTAGGGACACTGCTCAAAAGGGTGCACCCCAAGTTCTAGTCAATAAGAGGCTAGCTGAACATATGGGAAGCGTGCTGGAAAAATTTCAGAGTTGCTTATAGAAATAGAAGAAAGCATCATGCACAGCTTTAACTTGAGGACCCTATTTGCATGGAAAGATGGTGTATGTTTTAAATAAATAAATCTTCCAGTATTCAGTTGGGGATATTTTGTGCCGGCAGCCTTAAAATTGTTTAGGGCCAAATCACTAACTCAGATGTTATACGGGTCACTTCTTGGACCACCAACTTCTTGTTTTGCACCTTTAGAGTTAGTTCAATCGAAATTTTTGAGAGCGGTCCTTCAAGTTCCAAAGTGTGTTTCTAATGCAATGGTTCGCCTTGAGACTGGCATGCAGAAAGTTGAAGCAAAGATCACCCTGCATTCCATTTTCCTATGGATAAGGATAAATTTAAATCCTTGTGGTTTATTACCCCTAATCTTAACTGATGATTTTCAGTCCAAGTGGATGATTGCCACTAGACAGAAAATCAGGGCAATAGGATTTTCCCCTCAAGTACTTCTCATGATGGGAAGCGATCAAGCAAGGCAAATGGTTAGGCAAAGGATCGATGATATTGAACGACAATCCGACTTACAAGGCACTCCTGCTTTTATAGCTCCTCCTAGTAACAGATATATTTCTGCACCTGCTTCTTATTTATCCATTCTGGAGGTAAATAATCTCAGGAGAGCGCTTACTTTGGCCAGATGTTCTGCCTTACCCTCTGCTGTTCTGGATGGCAGATTTAACAAGATTCCTTGGAATGAGAGACTATGTCCTTGCATACTTGGGGAGGTCGAAACCCAGGAACATGTTTTCCTGAGATGCCCTTTCTATAAGGAAGCACGTATGAGATTTATTATTCCCTTTCTGGATGGTATCTCTGAACATTCGGATAAGAAAAAATTAGAGAAACTGCTGTCAAACTCCGATTTTACTGCATTACACCAGATAGCGAAATTTTGTGCTCTGGTCGTTAAAGCCCATTAGAGCCTAGGCCTCCATTTCAGTTGCTTGCTTAGAACTATGCTGACTTCCTGGTTTTTACAAATTTTGATAGATATTAGGAAATTATGTTTTTAAATTGTATATACTTATATGCTTCATGTTTCAAATGGTTGTAAAATGTGCATTTAAATTTTATGGTTAACGTACTGGCCAAGTGCTGTAATAAATTATTATTATTATTAGTTGAAAACCATTGGCTGTTACAGTCAGAGGATACAGAATGGAGTCTGTGTTGACATCCTTTGCATTGGATAATAGAGTGAAAACTAGCTCATTTTTATAATAGATGTAATTACTGCATTAGGTCTGACAGCCTTGATGTCAGTCAACCAATTAGAGTTCCTAGGGCTAAACAATTGGTTACCAGCAACCAATCAATGTGTTATCTGGCAAGTGCTCTGATGTGAGTTGGAAGCTAGGTGGCTATGGTGAGATTCTGTTGTTGAGAGGAAGCGGATTTTACCACATTTTCATGAATTGGAGAGTCTTCTGAGGACTTTTTATAAATTATCCTGATGGGTATGAGAGAGCTAGTCCTTAGACATAGAGTATCTTTTGTGAATTATTGATTCTATTTTTAGTAGTGTTTTGTTGCATATAGTTTGTTACTCTTTTTGGAATGTGTGGCTACATACACACAGGAGACGTCTTGAGTATGTGTGATCAACATTGTAATGGTTTCAGGCTTGAGAGAGAGAGAGAGAGTGTCAATTAGTCATGTCCATTTCTTAAACTGTGATGTAATGGGGGGGGGGGGCTGTTTCCAGTACTGAAATAGAAATGTGTTTTCCCAATGTAGAAGTGTAAATAAATGACATGCTTAAACTCTTCCATTGAAATCAAGAATTTAACAGGCTTAACAGAGTCTGCTGAATCATTTGTACCTCACCTAACTCCCCATCTATTGCTGCTGCTTATGCAAATTCTGGAGGTACCAATGAAAGCTTGATATATTTGAATCGGTTCCTTATAAATGGGGAAGGGGGTTGTCTTGGGAATAAATTAACAGGACATTAGAAGACGTACTACATTATTAGCTTTATCAGATGAGAAAATCCATTTCAAAATTGTATTAGTAGGAACTGAATGCAAACTGTATCTGGGAGCTGTACCTTGATCACATATTTTTGCAACTGTAGATGTGATTTTTTGCAAAGGTAGATATGATTTTTATTTTGCCTTATTCAATAGCTAGTACAGTAAAAATGTTATCTTACTTGGGCTTTATTACAAAAATAAATTTGTTTTGTTTAGCATGTTGAGAGAGGTTTTCAGAAGCTAATGTCATACAAGATAAATTGCTGTTCTGTAAAAATACCATTGACTGGAAAATCTAGGGTATTCTTTTTGCACTTTGGTTCACAGTTCAATACAGTCATCTTAGTGTTGATACGAGTTCCAAAAGATTGATATTACTGTAATTCTTTGATCCTATAACCTTGTATTTAACATACTGCAGTGTAAGTTCATAATTGAATGTTGCCCTTTTGTTGAAGTAAAACCAGAAAGCTCATTTGCACTCTGTTTCTGTATTCATTTCTAATAGCCACATAGTAATCCGCCTGTTGTTATGTAATCTTCAATTTATTTCCAAAGGTTGTGTTGATAAATGTTGACTATGTTGCCGAGTTTCCCCAGAAGAGTCTTTCAGTGCTTCCAGGGTACCCACAAACAACTGATTACAAACTTTTTAAAAAAATTTAGGATTGGACCCATAGTGAAACAGAAAATACCAAGCCTTTAAATATACTCAGATTCTTTAACATGTTGCTGTTGTGCCTTGTTTGCGGCATATAAACTATATACCAGTAGTAAATTGTTAGCTATGAATTTTTACTTTATTTGAACAGCATTTTGTAGAGAAAAGTTTGTAGTCACTTCAGCTACATTCTAGGTTAAGTAATGTTCTGTGCAGAGGCCTATACAGAGACTTTTCAAATATGGAAAACTGTTCCTATACTTTATAATGAATTGTATTCTGCTTGGTATGGCATGTATTTGCTATATATTTCTTCTAGTAAGTATCTATCTATCTGGGATAGATACAGAGAAGCAGTTTGACTTGCTTATATACATTTATGAGAAACTTTAGTGTATTTGCTTACATCTGATCTTTTCATTCATATAGAAATTGGGATGCAGTGGGCTGAGAGGGTGATGGTACTTTCAATAGAATTTCCATATTCCAAAAGGTAAAATTATATTTCATGCAATTAAATGGTTTAATGTATCTATCTTTTTCCTTATTTTTAGAGGGTCCATATGGAATATTTGCTGGCAGAGATGCCTCAAGGGGACTAGCAACTTTTCGTCTAGATAAAGATGCACTCAGAGACGAATATGATGACCTATCTGATTTAAATGCTGTGCAAATGGAAAGTGTTAGAGAGTGGGAAATGCAATTTAAAGGTAATGTTTTAATTGGCAGATTCACTGCAAATATTTCTAAAGATATTTCCCACTTGCTGTTCAGAAAATTTATTTTAATAGATAACTTTTTACTACATTTCTTGCTTTGTTTTAATGTTGTTATAGTTCAATTTATTATAAGGATGCGCAAAAGAGCACCTTTACCAGGCTTCCATGTTTTGACATTACAAGTCCTGCTCCTTTCCTTCTACTGGCAAAGTGACACAACCAGGAAGAGGTGGAGGCAGTTGTTTGTTGGTCAGGTTCTACAATGACCTCCTCTGTGCTGTTACTGGAGAGGTATAAAGCCTGTACCAGAAATCCAAGTTTGCTCGCCTCCATCCTTGATATATGGAAGAAAAAAAATTCCATTGGGATCTGTGCCTACTATTGAGAAAAAAAATTCTTCTAGAGAATAAAAAATGGGATGTTACTCCAGAATTTAAAAGCAGATGTTAATTTCCACATATTATTAATTCCTAAACATCTTTTCCAGAAAAGTATGACTATGTCGGAAGACTCTTAAAACCAGGAGAGGAGCCGTCAGAATATACAGATGAAGAAGATACCAAGGATCACACTAAACAGGATTGAACTTTGTAAATCACCAAAGTCATGGGCCTTCAGAACTGCAATCTTATTTCCCATCACAGAATGCCCTGTCTTCAGGCACAGTTCATCTGCTGCAGAAATCAGCTCAACAAGTTTTGTACAAGAACATACCATCCTCCCTCAATGAAGAGTTGATTAGGCATTTTTGTGCTGCCAAACTTTTTTTTGTTGCAGTTGATGTCTGGAAAGGCTTCATTAATGAAGAGAGGCCAGGGATTTAAAATGGAAAAGCTGTTCCTTTTAGCCTGTTGAAGCCTTAGAACAGTTCATTATTTACAAACTTCAGTGTTTCATGTCATTTCTACTCCTTCGGCGCTAAAAATGGAGAGCCTCATTGTTTTTAAGGAATTCTAGTAAATTTGGCAACCAAAACATTCAAAAAATGGGAATATTCAAACTATTCTGTGGGGCATATGTTTCCATGCCTGAAAACTATTTAAGATCTCTACAGAGTACAGGGTTTCAATAGATTCCTCTGAAGGATAGAGGAACACTAACTTCTCTGCAGAAGCTATCATTTGAAACCTGCCTTCTATGCTTTTCCTTTCCCCTCAATCAAATCAGAATAATTGTGCCTTATTTCACTTAAAAGACTTGAATTGTTTTAAGGGAAAGCCCCAGATGTGACATGAGTCACTAAAAGCAGCATTGAGGACTGAAGTTAGAACACTTGGTAGACTGGAAAACATTGTCATTCTGTATATAGAATGTAAAGGAAAACTCAGTGTTACTGCCATATATATATATATATGTTAATATAATTAGCATTGAAATAGCCAAATGCATTTTCCCCATTTGCTTTTTAAATAAGCCCACCCCTTTCTTTCCCCAGGGAGCTCCCTAAATTCGGAGCCTAGATGCATATCTTAGAAGTGAGAAGTGTGCATGGGCTGTGGGTATGTCTATGGATGCTTGAGTGCAAGAATTGGAAAGGATGGTTCCTGCAGATATTGTAAATATGAATACCATTTTAATAAAGCATGTAAAATACCAAATGTGCTGTCAGACTTTATGTAGAAGCTGTTAAGCTCTAGTAGGGGTAGACAGGTCTCTTACATGTATGGAGAAAAAGGAAAAAGTCTTGAATATAAAATATTTTTGCACTGTTCATAAATAAAGCTTTACCCATTTTTCTTTACTGCATTTAATCCTTACTAGAAACATACCTGAATAAGTTTGGGTGATTTTTTGGGAGCAAAACCAGCCACATGTAGGGAGGAGACAAAAGGGTTAAGCATGTAACTTAAGAGTACATCTTTATCTTGAAATGCTTTGGTTTCAGTTTTGACTGAAGACCATCACAGTTTTCTTAGTATGTTAACCACACAGCAATTTAATAAATATGGCAAGTAAACAATCTATAGAATGCTCTCGCAAACTAGTTGTCAGAATAGCAGTGTAGCATCAACAGTGAAAACTATGCACTGACAGTGTCTTAGGCATGAATAAAAACCTAACTAGCAGTGATTTTAAACCTGTCAAGGTAGTATTTAATGTTACTTTGTCCACAATGACCAAATGTGTCTGGCCATGCTCAGACTGGCTTGTGACTGGAGATTGCTTGTCTGGTTGTATGTAGAAAGATTTTCTGTATCTGCTGCCCCCACTGTCAATGTGCATACACATCCTTTTTAGTAATTTGAAAGTGTCTACCCCCATTCATGAGCCAGTTAGTTCTTCTCCAAAAAATTCCATAATTAAAATTATGCAGTCTGTTTTGAGAAATGAACAACTTGTGTTCTGACTTTTGAAATAAAGTGTTATGTAGATACTAACTGTGTGCTGTATGTGTCATGTTAACTTCATGAAGCAGAGTTCCAGTTCTACAGTTTCTAATTAGAGGCATGAAAAGTTTCAAAGTGTGCACCTCCCCATGATGTACCAAAGAAACAGTTTTCAGTGTAATGCAGGCATATGGGGAAGATTTTTCCATTCATGGGCACCAGAAAAAAATAACTAGTTTCAAAGTGAGAACCCACCACTGTTTTAAGTCAACGTCACCACAACATTTTCATACTCCTGAAATAAAATTGTCTAAAACTCTCCTATATTTACTCCCATTCAATGGTTAGGAAATGACTAAGCTCATGCAACAGATCATAATGAAAGGACTCAAACAGGAGATGCAAGTAACCTGAAACTCAAAACAGCACCTAGACATATCATTTTAATTTTTACCCAATTACAAACCATTATTTACTTGAGAATTTCAAATTATGAAAAGTACTTTATTCTGAAAGTTAATAATAGGTTAAATCCTATCGGCTTTTTGCTAGCAAAAGAGAAAAGGCACCTTTTGATCACTGAAACAGCTATTCTGGGGATTAAATTACCTAGGTGGATGAAAAGCCACATGGAGCAGGGGGCTGCAATATGAATATATAGGTGAGATCACAGCTCCTGCCTCTCATAGCAGCAGTGTTGGCAGTATTCAACCCCACATTTACTTTGGATAAACCTGAATCTTCACAATTTCTTTGAAATATCAGAACTGAAGTTTTCACCACACAAAATTTGGAATTTTTGAGCAACGTGTGTGAATAGCCCTTCCATTGCTATGACAGAATGCTACTTCTGATCATCAAGGCAAATGTACCCCCCCCCAATCTGTACTCTTACACAGGGAGCATGAATAGGAGGTTCAGCAAGCCTCCAGTGACAGTTATGCAAACTAGTCACTTATTTAAAAGCAGGATAGCTTTTCCCATTAATTTCCTAAACTCATTTTGTTTCTAATCAACTAGAAGATGTCAAAGCCAACAGCTGTCACAAGAAGCAGAAAGCTCTAAGTCTAAGGCATATTCCTAATGTTGCACCTTGCCCTGTGCCTGTTTAATGTGTTTAGAAAAGTGGGTGGAGCTCCTGCCCAGCGGTACTTCTGATTGGCTACTGATTAAAGTTATTTCGGTGGCAGCTGCCAGCAGTGTTGGTTTTATACTTTCACATTCTTTTGTGCACTATATATTTTTAAATTATTCCCTTTTCACTACAGTACCAAACTAAACATTCAGATGAACTACAATAAAATCACCACATACTAATAAAGAAAATTTCTTAAAAACCATACACTACATGATTTTTGTGTTTTTATAAAATCTGCAAATATACCACAAATTATACATACTAAATGCTAAATATGCAACACATTTCATTCAAAGAAATGAAAGTAAATATATTTCTTTTATATACAGTTCAAATCCAAATTTACAATTGCATCATTTTCACAGAGGAGGTGGCATAGACTGAACACAGGTTTGAGATGTATAACTTCAGAAAAGATGCTATATAAAATGTGTGTCATTAATTCCTAGTTTAATTTCAAAACAGAGCCGTTCTAAAAGGCTAATGTGAGTGTATAAATTACTGGGAAATCCAGACACTCAAATGCAAATATGCACAGATTCATAATTGTTCAGTTACACAAGGCAGCATCACAGAAAAATGTAATGGATTGCAACTATATCTGCCATAGAAATTCATTAAAATTAATGTTGGGTCACTTAGGCTCTCTCCCAGTAAGGCAAACAGTGTTAGGATTGTAGAAAGTTACCTGAAGGTTGCTATTTTTCACTGGCTTGCTGTATACAGTACAAATACAACTATTCCTACTGCTCCTTCGGTGTTATGGAGGCATTCCATTTCCTTAGTCTAAGCATTTTAAAATCTCAATAACTGAAACTATTAAGAAATTACAGGTGATATATCCAGTTATCTTCCACCCCCCAACACAAACTTTTTGAAAGATTTACATTTAAGGAAAGTGATGTCTTGACCAATTTAAAGTCAGTTGGTCTTGGATAGCAGATGATAATATTTAGCTTCATTCACACTCATTCTGGCACTGACATTTTTTATAAGAGTGCTAGATTTTTAAAAATTCCATTTGAAACTGTGTCAAATATTAAAATTATAATTATATACTTTAAAATTATCCTTCTTGCAGTATGAGTTACTTATATGGAAAAGAGAAATTGAATGGAAAATGCAAGTACCCCTGTTAACTGGAGGGTGATTAGAGAGCTATCTACCATTTTATTTGCCTTCTCAAACAGTAATTTATTAAATTTGTGACAATGCAGTTATAATTTACCCTTTCCCTCTAATCTATTTTGCTCAAGTACAAATAAGAACCAGCATAAAAGAAAACTTCCTGCAAACCAAATAGACTGATGCATAATGCAAAACTCCCCACGCAGCCCAAAATTAAAGAGGTCCTGAAAATAAAAAAACCAGACAGCAAAATAACTGAATGGAATTCATCACCCAAGAAATGTGCACAATCCTATACATTGTGGAGTGTGCATGTTACAAAAACAAAAGAGATGTAGTTATATATGCATTTACCAAATTAAATCCTCTCTATATTTTAAAAAATATGTCCTCTCTTTTTGGATTTTACAAGTAAAAATAATGGAAACTTCGAATGAAAAGAAAAGGCTTTACATTGCAAAAGTACCTCATAACTTCTTGAAGAAGTATGAGCTGAAATGTAAGGCATCCCAAATATCTGTGTGTATTGTACTGGAATGGAGTTTCTGTAAACAGTAGGTCAGGAAAAGCACCACTAAGACCAAGATATTTCCTTAGGTTCTCTTAGATGATCCCAAAGCCCAGTACAATTGATTAGGGGCAAGTACTTAATTCTGTGAGAAAGCAAATGCAATCCTTTGTTTTCCTATACATTTGTTTTAATCAAGCTTTAAAATAGCTCTCCCTGAAGATCTTTGAGCTAAAATACTGGCATTAGGAGTTGATCTCAAGGTTCAAGCTTACTGAGAGTCTATTGCTCAGCTATGTCACTTCTTGATTTTGTGGCAGTATTGTTCTGGTATATGCTGTTACTCAACTCCTGTACAGTATTTGCAGTGGGAAAGTTTATTGGGACTCGAGCCTGAGAGGCAGCTGTGGAATTACCAGCAAGGATTTTGGAAGAATTGGTCTGATGTCGATGATGATCATTCTCCTCACCAGTTGAATGCCTTTTCCTCCCCAATTCTTCACCAATAGGAGGCTGAAAGAATGAGCAAATTGTAACAGGAACATTGCTTATTAGATAGCTATGTTAAGAATGCATGATTCTCAAATCATAAAGCAGCAATAAGACATATATACAAGAATCATTGCCACCCAGAAGAGTTTCATATAGCAAAGTGATCAGTTCAAATCCCAATAATGATACTTTTTTTGTTTAAAAAAAAGGTTTAAACAGAGGTGTCCAAAAAAGGCGGATAAAATTTCCAAGCTAATTTAAGCCTCTCCAGATTTTGAACATAACTTTTTTGGTTAGCTTACATTAATTTTGATTTTGTGTAGGTAGCTTAAATAATTCAGTTAAGACGGCATACTACTTGCTCAAAAGATCTTTATTACTTACATCAACTCTGAAGTCTTCCAATCTTTTAAAGTTACAGAGATATTCCTGAAGTTTGGCATCAACAGGTGGAGTCTTAGATTGTGAATATTTTAGATAGGCCCAAAATTTTTCAAGTCCATATAGCTGACCTAGTAATAAAAATATTACATTGAGATATCTACAAAAATAAGAACAAAATAAAGTATTATCTTGAGAGATCATTAGGAAACAAGGCATTACCAGATTCATAGTCTCTTTTAGTTTCTTCTTGGAAATCTCTGAAGATCTCTTGCCTGAATTTTTTCTCCAATCCATAGCTGTAAAACCGGAACAAACATTCCAGACCATATCTGTTGAACAGAGAAGATTACAAAAATGAAGACAACAACTTTTATACACAATGAACTTATTCAGGCACCTCAATTTTCAAGCCCTAATTTCTTCTGCTGCATGCCATTCAAGCCCACTGAAGATTAAGAAGAGGAGTTAGTATAAACCAGTGCCTTGCTCCTTGTTGAGTGTCACAGTGCAACAGATCATGTTATAAAAGAACACTCAAGATCTAATAAGGAGGGTTAAAGTTTGCAAATGGGATAAATGACTTTACCATGTATGATCAAGAACATAACAGCCTTGCTGTATCAGACCAATGAGGGATTATAGTACCTCTAAAAGAACATGTATGTATGAGTCTTCCTTGATTTCCTTGACAGTCACGTGACAAAAGTTGTTTGGAATGCCTTATTTCAGCTTATGCTGGTTCCTAGCTGCACTATTCCTGAAAAAAAGCTGACCAAGCCATTGTTACACATCTCCATGACATCCTGATTTGACTATAGCATACTACACGAAGCTGTCTTTGAATACATTTTGGAAAATTCAGCTAGCTCAAAATGCAGCTACAGAATTCTAATTGGAACTTACTGTAATTCTTATCCAACCACACTACAGTCCTGCATAAAACTTTCTTTCCTGAGGGAACCTACCTAATCTTAAATTAGGCTGTGGAGATCTGTCAGAGGTCCCTTTCAGCAGCTGCTTCTAGGTTATGGAACTCTCCCAGGAGACAAGAATTGCACTAACCCTTGAGACCTCATCACAACTCCACAGCCTCTTGTAATAGCAAAAAAAAAATGCTGACAGAAGATAGGTTAATTTTGCCTGCTAGTTCCACCTCACTTCAGCTGCTCATGTTACGTGAGTTATTTTCTATGCGGGCCCCACAGAGTCCCTTTCATTATAAAGTTGCTACAGTAAGGCACAGAAAAGCCTACTTCCTCCAGCACCTTAGTGCATAGAGACTAACCTTTGAACTTCCAGAAAGTCCCTCATCAAAGGCTCCTGAGTTAACTAAACAATCATGGGAAGCAAAGGTTATGAATAAGTTGACAGTTTTCACAATAGAATGGAGAAAGTAGCTGGGCATCCCAGAAAGCTGTACTGAAACTAGAACTATTTATTTATTTTTAAATTTGCATATTGTCTTTCTATCCCAAAAGATAATTAATATTCACAAACTGGAATTGAGGCGAAAAATAATCTGAAGGTGGCAGCTCTAAAGGGATTTCCATAAAATGAATGAAAAGGCAACAGAATGGGAATGGAAGTTAGTGCAAGGTAATTCACAGTAGAGAAAAATGTATAGCTTCAAATATCAACAGGAAGGATTTCAAAAGACAAGTACTAACAAGAAAAGAGTTGGGGTTGTGGAGAATAGCTCAATAAAAACATCAATTCAAGGTGCAGCAGCAATGAAAAAGGAATATTCCATGTTAAAAATTATCAGGAAAGGAATTGAACACCAGCCATGCCTTTGGATAATATCATGTGGCCACATTTAGAATACTATGCATGGTTTTCACTGATGATCTCAAAAGTGGTATTACAGATTTGAGAGAACTAGGCAAAAAGGCAATCAAAAGTAAGAAACTGGGATGCCTTTCCTACAAAGAAAGGGTTATGTGTTTGAGGCACTTTAGTTCAAAAAAGGGAAGAGGGGGATCTGTACATATTCAAGAGAAAATGAAATCCTTTAAAAAATCTGGACTCTGGATCACCTCAATACTGCTCCCCTTTTCCTGCAAGTCACTGCCAATTTCTGCATGTTGTTCTGCGTTACGAAGGCAAACCAAAATGCCCTCTGAACTCCAAGCTTTGCTTTTTGCAAAGTCTACACATGCACATACATTATAGAGAACATTCTGAATTCCCAAATTAGTATTCTATAAGAAAGTTAAGGTTTTCTTTCAAAGCTGTGGGTTCCCTCATTTTTTCTCCAGTAGTAGAGAAACCATAGTCATGATGACTAGGTTGATTGTGAAGATTTGACTATCATCTGTAGGAGGGTCAGCCCTTCAACCATTAGATACAGTGATGATGGAGGAAGCAGTGGATTACAAAGCAGAGAAAGACAACACTAAGGGTCACCCAATGAAAGTAGGTTCAGAGCAGACAAAAGCACTTCTTCTCACAAAATATTAATTTATGGAATTTGAAGTTACAAGAGATGGTGATGGAAGATAACTTAGATGGCTTTTAAAACAGATCAGACAAATTTATGGATGATCAGTTTATCAGTAACTGCTAGCCTCAGCAGTTAAATAGAATATCCCAATTCAGACACAGTATGCCCCTGAATGCAAGTTACAGTTGTCTTCATCCCTCTCTTATGGACTTCCCAAAAAGATCAAGTGGGCCATGGTTGGAAGAAGTAGGATGTGTACATATCTCCCTTGATGGAGAAAGATAAGGCAACAACTTCAAACATTAGAAGAAAAATGCATCTTATTTGTACTTCCTTTTGATCACCTTGTCCAAAATAAGATGTATTATTAGATGGATTGGCCACCATAACATCACCAAATTTTTACAGATTAGTCCTACATGTGCTTTTGAGAACTGAATAGCTTGATTATCCAAAAAAACGTTACTCAATAAAGAAAACAGTATTCAACCACTCTCCATCTGTTCAGACTCCTGAAATTACTTGGTCTGATCATCTGAGCTTCATACTCAAAAGTTAACAGCTCTATTATTTTTGTTCTAACAGATACCCTTTACCAGGGTATACTTATGTTTGGGCAGCACCAAGCAGTGCAACAACTCCCACTACAGTTACACAAGTTAGCACTTTGTTATTGTATTTGTATGTCTTACTTTACAGATCTAATAATATATCTAATATTACCTGTAGTGTTCTTTTGCATCATCTAGAGCAAGTTGTCTGAACTCCTCATACATTTTCTTATTAAAATGGTCTCTAAGGAAAAAAGACCAGAAGCGAAAAAGTGTGTTCATTTCTTGAGACTGACCAATTCCCAACCGTTTCCTTTCTGGAGAAGGAAAAGTACAAGACGACCTAGTTAACAAGTATAATGCTACTAACTGCCAAACACAGTTTAATATTAAACTATGCTAAAAAACACAAACAGCACACACCTTAGACATCTGCTTCAAAAAAGTTACTTGAAATGTTAAAGTCATGTTTTAAATTTAGATATATTTCAAAACCTGCTTTTGATGCTGCAAGGAATGCATTAACGAACTTCAAAAATAATATATTTTACATTCAACTTTTCTAACACATAATGGTAGGAATTTTTCTGCTGCTCAGAGGTTGCTTTTTCTGCTACCTAAACACACTCAAAGTAACTGAGCATAAATTTATTTATTTAAAATATGTATTAGTTGCCTTTCTTCCAAAATTCTTCAAGGCAGCTTACAGTGAAAATATCAAAAAACAGCAGTTAAAAACAACAACATTTGATTTATATACCGCCCTTCAGGGCAACATAACACCACTAAGAGCAGTTTTACAATTAAAATACATTAAAAAGTAGTCCTAAATCAAGGTCTTCAGCTGCCTCCCAAAGCTAGAGAGTAAGGGGGCAGGGGCACCCCATGGAAAGATTGTTCCACAGTTGTGGGACTGTTGCCGAAAAGCCCTCTCCCACATACCCAACTGAGCTTTTCTAGTCAATGGGACAGTCAGCAGGGCCTCTCTCTATGATCTCAACTCCCAGGCTGGAATGGATGGGAGAAGATGGTCCTTCAGATACCCTGGTCTCAAGCCATGTAGTGCTTTAAACGACAGAACCAACCCTTGAACTGGGCTCAGAAGCAGATTGGTAGCCAATGTAGTTGCTGTAATATCGGGGTCACATATTTCCAAAAGCTGGCCCCCCCCAGTAATCTAGCTGCAGCATTCTGCATTCGCTGCAGCTTCCGAACACCCTTCAAGTCCCAAGTAGAGTACATTGCAATTGTCCAGTCAAGCTATAACTAAGGCATGGATCACTGTGGCTAGATCTGACTGAATCAGAAATGGATGCAGCTGACACACTAGCTGAAGCTAGGTAAATGTACTTGCAAGAGGATGCCGCCCGAAGAAAAAGGACTGGAGAATGGCAGATACCAACAATGAACAAGTAACAACATTTAGATATTTAGGCATTACATTCTCTAAGAGCTATCTTGGAAAAATCAGTTCCAATCCATTTCCTACAAGATAACACCATATTTAAATGCCTTGACACATTTCTTTCATACAGAAGGAGGGAAATATTACCTAACAGCTATAAAGACCTTTTGGGGTGAAATTAATCAAATGATATTTTATGGTGCCGGAGTGTGGGTCGAAGGTATATCTGTAACTATTGATTCCTTTTTATTAAAATTCCTGAGAAAAATAACCAGGTTACTGAAGTGCGTATCCAGCATAGCTATCCAAGAGATAGCTTTGCAATCTCTTCATTAGAATCACTAGCTTGGCTGGATGCATTTAGATTTCAAATCAAGATTCTTTTTAACTACAGATCCAAACTCCTTTTTAGATTAAGAGAAGATCCCAGAGTAAATGGAAGAGGCTGGTTGATCAGAGATTGGAACAATTAGGCTTTACTCCAATTTTACTACTTTCTGAAGGAAGTGAGAAAACTGCATTCCAAAGCAAATGCAGTTTGGTCAATGGTCAAAAAGCAGCTATTGCTGCTAGATTTCAGAAGCACAAATCAGTAAGCAAAAAGGGTCTGTTCCCTTGACTACAATGGACTCTAACCTCCAGATACTACAGCATATTTAAAGTCCATACTGAGATATTTTCTTGGCTGCTAGATTGAATGCTATATTAACTCCAGAAATGAGAGGTCACTTTTTGATAATTCCCTTTTCAGATCATAAGTGTTTCTGTAATACAAGGAAGATAGGCATCTTGGCTCATCTAGTTATTGAATGCCCAAATTTCAGTGAGGAGAGAAAAAGATGGATTACTTTGATACTTGAGAAGAATGAGCTCACAAATATTAATCAGAGCCTTTCTTTTCTTTTACCAGATAAGGACTCATACATTACCAGGTCACTGGCATCCTACCTTTTAGTAATCCAGCCTAAAATTAGGAAATTTTTGTGATTGGAGTGAGATTGTTTTATCACTATTATTGGTAATAGTAGCAAAATCAAAAAGAGTCCAGTAGCATCTTTAAGACTAACCAACTTAACTGTAGCATAAGCTTTCGAGAATCACAGTTCTCTTCGTCAGATGCATGGAGGGTAAGAAGAAACTGGTCAGATATATAGGTGGAGAGGGGAGGGAGGAGTAGATGCAATCAGTAGCTTTTGATAATGGGATCAGTTACTTCTGATAATGAGATAACCATTCATAGTCTCTATTCAATCCAAGCCTGATTGAATCAAATTTACATATGAATTCCAATTCAGCAGCTTCCCGTTGGATTCTGTTTTTGAAAGGTTTCTGTTGAACTACAGTGACCTTTAAGTCCTTGATGGATTATCCTGGTAGACTGAAGTGTTCTCCCACTGGTTTCTGGATGTTGCCATTTTTAATGTCATATTTGTGTCCATTTATTCTTTTGCGCAGGGGTTGGTGGGTTTGTCCAGTGTACAGAGCAGATGGACATTGTTGGCACATGAGGGCATGTATCACGTTGGAGGATGAGCAGCTGTAAGAGCCAGAGATAGTGTAGTTGATGACATTGGGTCTTGTAATTGTATTTCCTGGGTGGATATGAGAGCAGAGCTGGCATCTGGGTCTGTTGCAGGGTTTGGTACCTGTGCTGGTGACTCTGCTAGCTGATTCATGGTTGTAAGTGAGACGCCGTTTAAGGTTGGGGGGCTTGAGAGAGGCACCATTTTCCAGGATGGGTTGTAGATCACTGATGATACATTGGATGGGTTTGAGCTGGGAACTATAGGTGACAACCAGTGGTGTTCTGTTGTTAGTTCCTTTAGGTTTGTCCTGGAGCAGGCTGTTTCTGGGTACTAGTCTGGCCCTGTCCATTCGGCAGGACCAGACTAGTACCCAGGGCAACATCCAGAAACCAGTGGGAGAACACTTCAGTCTACCAGGATAATCCATCAAGGACTAGAAAGTCACTGTAGTTCAACAGAAACCTTTCAAAAACAGAATCCAACAGGAAGCTGCTGAATTGGAATTCATATGTAAATTTGATTCAGTCAGGCTTGGATTGAATAGAGACTATGAATGGTTATCTCATTATCAGAAGTAACTGATTTCATTATCAGAAGCCAACTGATCTCATTATCAGAAGCTACTGATTGCATCTACTCCTACTCCTCCCTCCCCTCTCCACCTATATATCTGACCAGTTTCTTCTTACCCTCCACGCATCTGACGAAGAGAACTGTGATTCTCAAAAGCTTATGCTACAGTAAAGTTGGTTAGTCTTAAAGGTGCTACTGGACTCTTTTCGATTTTGCTACTACAGACTAACACGGCTAACTCCTCTGGATTGGTAATAGTAGTTTTAGTATTTTAGTTTGTGTTTGTTAATGCAGGATCAGGCTTAAGACTATGGCCAAAAGAGCTGTACCAGGAAAGGAAAGGTAAATGCACTCCAAGCCATTGTAGCTACCTGGCTTTCTAAGGTGACTGCTGTGTTAAGAAGTACTCCTAAACTACAAATCTGATTTTTCAGGGGGGGAGTGTACCCCATTCAAGAAAAAGGAGATCTCACATCGCTGGTCAGCCTTTCTACTAAACAGAGAACCTCTGCCTTGTCAGGATTAATTTTCAGCTTTTTCACCCTCATCCAGCCTATTACTGACACCAAGCACTGGTTGAGAGTATCAACAGCATCCTTGGAATTAGATGGAAAAGAAAGGTAGAGCTGGGTATCATCTGTATACTGGTGACACCACAGTCCAAGCCTTCTGATGACCTCTCCCAGTGGCTTCCTATAAATATTAAATAATATAAGGGATAAAACTGAGCCCTGCAGGACTCCATAGGTCAAAGGCCATGGAGTAGAACAGGAGTCCCCCAGTTCTAATCAAGCACCCTGATGGGACTTGAACCACTGTAACATGGCACCCCTTAGTCCCAGGGTTGAGAGGTGACTCAGAAGGATACCATGGTTGATAGTATAAAAGGCCACTGAGAGATGTAGCAGGACTATCAGGGTCACACTCCCCCTGTCTACTTCTCAGTAAGTCATCAACCAAGGTTACTAACGCAGTCTCTGTTCCAAATCCTGGCCTGAAGCCAGATTGAAACAGATCCAGTAAATCAGTCTCTTCCAAGAACCCCTGGAACGGAGAAGCGACTTGCTCAAAAATGGCAGGCTAGAAACTGGCCGGTTCTCCAATATAATAGCAACTTAATCATAGCGAGCTGTCATGTGGTCAGAAGAATCCAGTTCTGTGGGGCCATGATGTGAAAGTCCTCAAACTACACACAACCCAGCCAGACAATTACGTGCAGACACAATGGTAGCAGAGAAATACTGCCATTTCCCTGCCATCACAGCCAAAAAATGGGCTCTATGCTGTGTTGACCAGTCTCGCTCTGAGTTTTCAGCCAGTGGCACTCTAGACATCATCCCTCCTGCATCATCACTATTAGTTTCCCCATGAACCATAGAGACTGCTTGGCTCTGTCTAGCAGGAGAGGGCACTTAGGGGCAATTGTGTCAATAGCCCAGGCCATTTCTTTGTTCCAGAGAGCAGTCAAGAGCATTGACAGAATTGTCAGCAGCCAAGGCTGGGAAATCCACAAGCACAGTAAGGAATGTATCAGGATCCATTAGATACCTGTGGTGAACCATTTTAATGGGTCCACCATTCTTGTGAAAGGAAGCAGAGTCTAAACTCAATCAAGTAATGTCCTGACCATTACAAAGATGTATATAAATTTTGTTTACATTCACTTAAATGAAAAAACAAAAAAGCATTGGAATACTTATGTTTCTTGCAATGCTACAACTGGTAAAAACACACACATATAATAATGAATAGAGATGTTATACAATTCCTGAAACTAAGGACAGAAAACTATGTAGGCATATTGTTCATCTATTAAATCTTTTAAAAACACACACACACTCAGTAAATAAGGCAATGAAAAAATACAGCTTAGTATGTTATACTTATTTCCAGCAACAAAAATTACTATGACTTTACCATTTAGGCATCTACGGCGATACTTGTGGTATACTTGCTGTGTAAATCCATTTTCTTTTAGAAGTTCATGAGAAGGGTGCTGAAATTTGGGAAGTGAATGAGGGGTATATCCATAGCTTCCAGATAGTGGTGCACCTTCAGAGGGTGATGCATTTAAACTGCTACAGGAAATCAAAAACAAACAAGTCTGCCAAATTTCTTCAGGACTTTTTTTTTGTGATAACAGGAAGTTGATCATTCTTATTTAGCACAATACATAAATTTATCTTCAGTTTCCAACACAGTCACCATAAAGGGGTAATTCAAACATTCAGAATGACATTATGGCACATCTCCTTTGGGTCTCTACTATGTCAAAATGCAAGAAGAAAGACTACACATTTAAATACTTACAAATATCAAAAAAGGTACTGTACAGCAGGATTGCCAATGTGGTGTAGTGTTTAAGAGTGTCAGACTAGGATCTGGGAGACCCAGATTGCAGACACCCACACTGCAATGGAGGTTTGTTGGGTGACTTTGGACCGGTCACACACTCTTAGCCTAATCTATCTCAAAGGGTTATTGTTAGGATGGAAAGGAGGTGAGGAGAATGATGTAAGCTGCTCTGTGTCCCCAATGGGGAGAAAGGCAGGGTATAAATGAAGCAAACAAGCATGCAACTAAATAAAATGCAAATTCTTTTCACTGATATATTAGCTTTCTACTTGTAGGGAGTTTTAGCCAAGATGAGACACTAAATGATGCAGACTACCAGTGGCATTCTGGACTGGTATATACCTAAGAGGACTGTATCACATACCTCTTCCTGAAAATCTGAATATGCTCCAATTCCACCAAGTGTAACTACACAGCACACATAATGACAATAAAGAACTGAATCTACAATTCTGCTAATAATGGTACTTTTTTTTAGGCAAGAAACTTAATTAAATAAAAAATGAAAATATAATAGTATGTTTCAACATTTCAAATAAGAAAGCTACAGAAGTCATGGAACAAGAAATTCAGAATGAAGTTGTGATGGACTGCTATTGAAAGCAGGTTTCTTAAGTGCAGCAATCAGAGAACTGAGAGGGAAAGACTCTTTCTTAGAATGGAGAGCTTGAGTGACGGCAGACTGCTCCCTCCTCTCTGATTGGTCAGTTTAGAACCAGTCTGAAGTGAGTCAGTTGGTTTTCTGATAGGATTGTTGAGAGTGTGTGAGTGAGTCTGATAGGGAAGGTCAGACAGGTTCCCCTTGGTGTGAGGGAAGAGGACTCTTTTGCCTTAGCTTATCATTACTGTCCTGAGGAAGAATTCTATTTAAAAATTCAAAGTATACATTTCAGCATAAGCTGAAACCCGTTTTACACAGACATGAGATAACTGGGAAAGTGCTTTGGCAAAAGTGATAGGGCAATAAGATTGCCAGGTCCCCTTACCCTTCCAGGAAGTGATTTCATCGCGCAGGTCACATGCCACCCCTGCGAGCGCTCTCGTGCTCTGCAGCGGGCCAAACTGGAACCGATTTGGCCAGAATTGAGTCGCTGTGGAGTGTGGGAGTGCTGCTGGGGCCATGAAATGAGGCCACTGCGGAGTACAGGAGCACTGCTGGGTGGCACAATGGGTCCTGGAGTGCTCCTGCACTCTGCAGTGGCTTGATTTGGGTCAGAGTCAGACCAAATCGAGCCACTGCAGAGCATGGGAGCGCTGCCAGGGTGGTGTGATGGGATCTGGAGTGCTCCTGCACTCCGCAACGGCCCAATTTGGGCCAAAATGGACCTACTGTGGTGTGCTAGAGCATGCTATGCCACCTAAGAGCATGCCCTGGGAGGCACATTCCCTTGCTTTCCCCCCCCACCCACCAGGTAAGTGTGGGTAGGGGGTGGAGCGGAGGATCCCCTGCCCCCAGCAGGGGACTGGCAACCCTATTGGGTAGTGGGCTAAGAACTCCCTTACAAGCCAAAAGAAGAAAGGTTTTATATCTTCTGAGGAGAAGATTTATTCTTGCCCATTTTCTAAAGGTGGTTTGAAAAGGACCCTGGGTCTATTGTGAAGGGAAAACAGTTTTAAGCTAACTCCAAGAAACCTGAATGGTCATAGGGAACTTTGTGAAGAAACATTGCTGCTGTAACTAAAGTACTAAATAAAACATCTCTCACTGTTAAGCCATTACCCATCAAGACCACAGGATAGATATCACAACCTACGATGTTTCGAAGAAACTTTGAAGTTTTTTAAGGTTCAATGTGTATAAAGTGATTCCAGTTGGAACAAAAAAATCCTAACTTTATAAATAGCCAGATAAGATCTGTCCTGGCAGCGACCAATCAAGGAAGTTAAATTGGGGTCATGCCAGTTAGCTCAACTGAAATACCTGCTCAAGTGGCAGTGAAGAAAATAAAACAGCGAGTATCATAATGTTCCTGCACAGATCAATGATGCACCAGTATATGGAATACTGCATACAATTCTGGTCACACACACACCCCTTCTCAGAAGGAATATTGTAGAGCTGGAAAAGGAACAGAAAGGGCCAACCAAAATTTATCAAGAGCCGGAACACCTTCTGAATCTAAAAAGGTGGAAGAGTTCAAGGCTTTGCAGTTTCAAAAAAAGAGGAATAAACATGACAGAGATTTATAAAAGTATGTATAATGTGGAGAAAGTGGATACAGAGAATTTACTCCTATCCCATATACTACAGACTTCTGAGGCATCCAGGGAAGTTCATGAGGAGGAGATTCAGGTCAGGCAAAAGAAAGTATTTCTTGACACAAAGCATCATTAATTTATGGAATTTACTGCCACAAGATGTGGTAACAACCATTAGTTTAAATAGCTTTAAAAGGGGATTAGATAAATTCAGATAAGAAGACCCCCTTGTTTGGTGTAGTGGTTAAGAGCACGGGACTCTAATCTAGAGAACCGGGTTTAATTCCCCACTCCTCCACTTGAAATCAGCTAGGTGACCTTGGGTCAGTCACAGCTTCTAGGAGCTCTCTCAGCCCCACCCATCCCACAGGGTGATTGTTGTGAGGATAATAACAACATACTTTGTAAACCGCTCTGAGTTAAGTCATCCTGAAGGGTGGTATATAAATCTAATGTTGTTGTTTTTATAAAACTAACAGTTAAACTCATAGCTCCCTGACTGCTGCTCAGTAGTTCATGCAGCCTCTAGCAGACCCAGGAAAAGATTGAGAGAAGATAGGTTCTACAATTTTTAAACAGCTTTTTATTTCATAGGATTTTTCTCTGTGCTGCCTAGCTGATATAGCTTTATTTCTTGTCCATGCTGTGTTTCTAAGACAGAACAAAATATGGTAACATGGGCCATTTCCACACACGTTGAATAATGCACTTTCAATGCACTTTCGTAATCCTTTAGAAGTGGATTTTTTGTTCCACACATGGAAAATCAGTTTCAAATGTTCACTAAAGAGTATTGAAAGTGGATTATCCAACGTGTGTGGAAGCAGCCATGATGATATGGGGTGGTGGTGGTAGAAGACTAGCTCAGCATATTTTTCATTAGTCAGAAGCAGATCTTAAAGAAAATATTGGTGACCCCTGGTTTACGGTTATTGCCACGATGGCTATATGGAACTTGCATGTTCACAGGCAGAGTTTTGCTGAGTACTAAAATCAATAACGGGGGACGGGCTTTGGGCTCTGTGCCCTGGCATTAGGCTTTGTATAGACTTCTGAAAGGTCACTGTGGGAAACAGGATACTAGACTAGAAGGTCCACCTGTTAGACCTAGTAGAGTGGCTCTTATGTTCTTATTTCCTGTTACAAAGACAAATGGTCAACTGAGACTAATGAAAAGTACTAGTTTAATGGGAAATTTAATGGGAAAATTTTCCAATTCACCTTTAAGTAAAGTTACCAAAGAAAGCAAATATACCATGTTCAAGCTCTACAGTTTGGGCTTGCTTGATATAACAGGGTTAACATACCTGTAACTTCTGTTCATCGAGTTCTTCTGTGCTGACACACATGGGGACTGCGCAGGCGCAGGCCAGCCGCCGGAGAATTTTCTAGAGCTTCCATGGCTCCGAAGGGGCCGTTTGTCGCGCGCCTCAGCGACCGTTTTCCCGCCCAAACGGTCACGTGATCCTCCAGCGACCAACGGCCCCTTCCCTCAGTTCTCCCTTGCCGCCGCTTGACCAACACACTTCAGCCATAACACCTTAAAAACACCAATTTCCGTTACAGCCAACACAGTATTGTGCATTGGAGTTCACAGCGGGGTAGGAGGGAGGGTTGTGTGTCAGCACAGAAGAACTCGATGAACAGAAGTTACAGGTATGTTAACCCTGTTTTCATCTTCGTTCTTCTGTGCCTCCACACATGGGAGTGTACCAAGCTTCATACAATAAGGAAGGCGGGGGTGAAGTCCAACACAATTTTATTAAGCAAACAAGATCAACAATAAATAGATATGCATATATACATCTATGTAAAAATACTGTGTAAGGACACATAAATACTCAATATTTACATATATACACACCCCCAGGTACATATATACACACTTTCACTCAAGGGTACCCAACAGGTACGTCAAGAAAGTCATACCAAAAACTCCCTCAGGAAAAGAGGGAGTGTAAGACAGCCTTGGCCACAGATACATCCTGCTCCGCATTGACATCAACGGCGTAATGCCTGACAAAGGTGTCTGCAGAGGACCATGTGGCTGCTTTACAAATGTTAACCAGGGGCACCCCCCTGAGGAGTGCCGAAGAGGATGCTTGGGACCGCGTAGAGTGAGCTCTGACATGAAGCGGGCAAGCCACCCCTGCCAGGGAATAGGCCTTGCTAATGGCCGTCACAATCCACCTAGACAGGGTCTGTGAGGAAGCCCTGTTACCCTTGTCCTTGGCCCCAAAACATACAAACAGGTGAGGACTGGAGCGGAATCCCTTCGTCCTATCCAGGTAATAGGCTAGGGCCCTCTTCAAGTCTAGGGTATGGAGGGCCTTTTCCCCCTTAGAGGAGGGTTGAGGAAAGAATGCAGGCAGTGAGATATCCTGCGAGAGGTGGAAGGCGGACACCACCTTGGGCAGGAACTCAAGGCAGGGACGCAGGACCACCTTGTTGGGATGAAACACAAGAAAGGGAGGGTCAGACCGCAGTGCAGACAGTTCACTGACCCTTCTGGCCGACGTGACGGCCACCAAGAATGCTACCTTGTAGGATAGCATATCCAAGGGGCATGTAGCCATAGGTTCAAATGGAGGCAACATGAGATGTGAGAGCACCAAGGACAGTGACCACTGAGGCACTGGCGCAGACACAGGTGGGTAAAGATTGTACATGCCCTTAAGGAACTGGCGGGATTGTGGGTGAGAAAACACCGTAGCACCCTCAATTCGGGTGTGAGCAGCTGATATCGCTGCCAGGTGGACCTTGAGGGAGGAAACCTTCAAGCCCATACCACGCAAGTGGCACAAATACTCGAATACAACCCCCAAGGGACTGCTGTCAGGCACCACCCCTCTGGCAAGTGCCCAGAGCTCAAACCTGCGCCACTTGGCCGCATAAGCGCGCCTAGTGGATGGCCGACGAGCATTCAGGAGGACCCTTTGTACCTCGTCAGTAAAGCCTATCGGGGAGGAACGATCCGCCAAGCCGTTAGGTGCAGCTGCTTGGGATCGTGGTGGACTAGGCTCCCGTTTAGGAGAAGGTCTTGCCGAGGAGGCAGACTCACATACGTCCGTTTGGACATCCGCAGGAGCTTCGGGAACCAAACCTGCCGTGGCCAGAAGGGGGCCACTAGGATGCAGTCCGTCCCGTCCTCCTCTATCTTGCACAGGACCCTGGGAATCAAGGGGAACGGAGGAAACATGTAGTGCAAGCCCTGCGTCCACGTAAACTGGAAGGCATCCCCAATAGAGAGGGGGTCGCTCCCTGCCCTGGAACAGAACGTGTGGGCCTTGGTGGTCGCCGCAGTGGCGAACACATCTATCACTGGATGACCCCACATCTGGAAGATCGGCCCAACGCACTCTACGTTCAGTTCCCACTCGTGTTCCAGTAAAGGGACCCTGCTGAGGGCATCTGCCCGGGCATTGTCTGACCCAGCCACGTGTATAGCACGGAGCGACACGCCGTTCTTGATAGCCCACTGCCAAGTGAGTGTGGCTTCCCGGCACAGGGCCATGGACACTGTGCCCCCCTGCTGATTCACGTAGTACATGGCAGTCGTGTTGTCCGTCTGCACCAACACCTGACGATTTCTCAGCAGTGCTGTAAGAGACACAAGTGCAAAACGAATGGCCCTTAGTTCAAGCACATTGATATGGAGGGTCTTTTCCCTGTCAGACCAGACATCTTGCACAGCCACATCACCACAGTAAGCACCCCATCCCATCAGAGAGGCATCAGTGGTAACCGTGATGTCATGGTGTTGATACCCAAAAGGGGTCCCTCTAAACAAGTTGTCAGCAGACAGCCACCAGTCCAAGGAGGAGAGGATGACCCTCGGGATAGAGAATTTGAGGGACGGAGGGTGCAGTAGAGCATCGTACCTCCGCACAAACCAGTTCTGGAGAGGGCGCATACGCAGCCTAGCGAAAGGCACCACAGAGGTGGCTGCTGCCATATGCCCTAGTAAGCACTGGATAGCGCGCACAGACTGGAACCGGTTCCTTTTAAACATGGACACTAGACCCCTTAGGGACCGAGCCCTCTCCAAGGGGAGCAGGGCCTTACCCTCCACAGAGTCCAAAAGTGCACCAATGTAGGACACCTTGCAGTTGGGCACCAGTTTGGATTTCTCCAAGTTCACCAGGAGCCCCAGGCGTTGGCATGTGCTAAGTACCAAGCCAATGTCCTGCACCAGCCTAGACTCTGAGTCAGCCACGATGAGCCAGTCATCGAGGTACGGAAAGATAGTACAACCTTCTTCCCGTAGGAAGGAAACCACAGGGGCCACACATTTAGTGAACACTCGTGGGGCAGTGGACAGGCCAAAGGGGAGCACCTTATACCGGAAAACCCTTTGCCGGTAAACAAAGCTCAGGTATTTCCTGTGCTCCTTCCGTATGCCCACGTGAAAGTATGCGTCTTTTAAGTCAAGAACCGCAAACCAATCCCCCTGTTTCAGCAAGGCGATCACAGCCGCCAACGTTACCATTTTGAATTTGGTCACCTTGAGGAAGGCATTAAGGCCCCTCAGATCTAAGATGGGACGTAAGCCCCCATCCTTCTTAGGGACCAGGAAGAACCTAGAGAAGAAACCCTTTACAGAGTCGTCATAGGGCAATTCTTCCACAGCACCCTTGGCCAAGAGCGACACGATCTCCGCATCCAGCTCGGCCATAGTGTTATTGACAGCTGTCAGGGGTGAACTGCATCTAGGCAGCTCAACAAACTCCAGCCCGTACCCCAGTTCAACAATAGTTAAGACTCATGAGTCAGATGTTATTGACTCCCACTCAGAGAGGAGTGGACTAAGTCTGTCCGAAAAGTTCGGGGGTACGGCTGGCGCGACCTGTCAGTACTGCCTCCCGGCGCCCTGCTGGTCTTTCTGCAGGGCCGGTTGCTGTGCCTGACGAGGCTTGAAGGGCCGACGCCTCCTCTGCTGTTGTGCGGGAGGGAAGGGCCGCTGCTGGTAGGCAGGATACTGATGATAGCCCGGCCGCTGCTGTTGGTATCTGCCCTGGTAGTGGTAAGGGCCGGACCGGGGAGCGTACCGTGACCTGGAGGAGGGCTTGTCCGCTGGAGCCAGACCCAAGGACCGCGCCGTCTGCCTGTCCTCTTTTTTCTTTTTCAGGGTCTCGTCGGTCGATTTGGAGAACAGCGAGTCCCCTTCAAAGGGCATGCTCTCCACCCTGGAACGCACCTCCTGGGACAGGGCCGTAGACCGCAACCAGGAGTGGCGCCTGAGGACCACCGCCGACGCCATCCCTCTAGCAGCAGTGTCAGCAGCGTGGCTCCCAGCGTTCATCTGCTGCTTAGACAGCCTCACAGCCTCCGTCTGTAGCAGGGACACCACAGCCTTCTGCTCAGGAGGGAGGTCCCGGGTATAGGATGCCAACTTCTCCCAGAGGTACAGCTGGTACCCTGCCATGATGGTCTGGTAGTTGGCAATCCTCAGACCCAGCGAAGCGACGATGTACTGGCGCCTGCCCATGGCATCAAGCTTCTTGCCCTCTTTATCGGCAGGCACCGAGGAGTGACCCGATCGTCGGGGGTTGAACTCCTCTGTGACCAAGGAGGAAGGTGGAGGGTGTTTCACCAACGCCGGCCAGGTGCCCTGCTTGATCTTGTAAAGCTGCTCGATGCGCTTGGACGTTGGAGGTTGATCACAGGGCACCTGCCACACCTTCTCCACAATCTCCTCAATACCCTCGAGCATGGGGAAGCCTACGTACGCCGGATTATCTCCATAGATACGTTTGAGGAGCTTGTCCTTGGTCTGGGGAAGTGCCGAAGAGATGTCCATCTCGAGAGCCTTGGCCATCCTTGCCATCTGATCGGCGTAGATGCAGAGGTCCTCGAATGGCGAGTCCGCAGATGGCACTAGCTCCTCAGCTGGCGATGGTTCGGACCAGGACTCCGACTGGTAGCCGCCAAAGCTCTCCCCATCCTCCTCATCGGAACCGAGCTGGGATTCCGGAACCTGGAGCGGAGGGGGAGCCCACGCCGACCTCGACGTCGAAGGCCTCGGTTCCGACACGGAGAAGCCCGCAGGTGCCCCCTCCCATTGGCAACGGTATGGCGAGGGGAGGTAGGAAGCCTGCCGATGCCGGGACGCAGTGGACCGGACTGATCGGACACTGTCCCCGGAACCATGCCGCTCACGACCGACCAGAGGTGGAGACGGACGGACAGGCGACGGACGGCTCCGACGAGGAGATGGGCTCGGTTCCAGCCTCGGCGACCGAAGGGCAAGCGATGGTCGGCTCCGACGGTGCGGGCTCGGCTCCGGCCCCGACGAGAATTCCGCGGGCACCGTCTCGAAGGCCATCGGATCCGGCACCTGCACGGAGACGTCCTCTGGCTCCGGGGAGCCCAGGTGAGGGGAAGGCGTGTGAGGAAGCACGATGACCTCCTCCTGAGGAGCGGGACGCGGCGACCGATGATGCTTGGTCTTCTTCTTCTTCTTCGCTGGTTCCGAAGAAGACCTCGGAACCGACGCGCTCCTCGCCTTCGAAGGGGACCTCGGCTTCGACCTCTTAGGCTTCATCGGAACCGATCCGACCGTCGGTTCCGACCGGGGACTCGGTACCAGGATCCTCGGTTCCGAAGCTGGTCTCGGATCCGACCTGGTAGATGACGCGCTACGGGGCGGCCGCACCGGTCCCTGCGCTGGAGAGGCCGCTCTCGACGCCGAGGTACTCGGGGGACGCGGTTTCGACCCCGACCTCGCGGAGGCCACTGAGCCAGCTCTGGAATGCCGTTCGGCAGAGGGGCTTGGGCCGGCCTTGGAGGAGGGCAACGGAGCGCCTCCGGACATGACCTTCTGCCACAGGGAGGAATTCAATCGGGCCTTGCGCTCCTGCCGGGCCTTGCTGGTGAAGCCCTGGCAAATTTTACAGGCCGTCACATTATGGGTCTCTCCCAAACAGAACAGGCACAGTTCATGGCCATCGGTTTTGGCCATTTTCGTGTGGCATTGGAGGCAATGCTTGAAGAGAGCCTTTGAGGCCATCTTCAGGGGCACGCGAAAGGAAGGTCAAAAACAGTCCGAGTCAAATTACCGAGTCCACAACAATGTCCAAAACGAGATCCGAAGAATAGTCGAGGTCGCGAAGTCCGAAGTCAAAAGCCAAGCAATCAGTCAGAATAAAGCACGAAGCACAAAAAAGCACAGAGCAACGAAGCTCACGTTCTCTCCAAGCGGCGGCAAGAAGAGAACTGAGGGAAGGGGCCGTTGGTCGCTGGAGGATCACGTGACCGTTTGGGCGGGAAAACGGTTGCTGAGGCGCGCGACAAACGGCCCCTTCGGAGCCATGGAAGCTCTAGAAAATTCTCCGGCGGCTGGCCTGCGCCTGCGCAGTCCCCATGTGTGGAGGCACAGAAGAACGAAGATGAACCCACATTTAGCCCTTCTCTCAGGATTCATTTGCAGCACAACATCCGTCAAAACTGCTGATAAACAGACTATATTTAAATATTCAGAGTACAAATTCTTCCATGAAAAATAAAGCATTGGAAAACTTTTTCCCCCAGAGTAGTCTGGGATGCAAGTAAAGCTTTTATTACAGGCTATTTAATACAGCACAACACTCAAATAAAGAGAAAGAATCAGAAGAAAAAACAAAATATTTTGGATGAGATAAAAGGTAAAGGAGAAGAATGAAAGAAATCTCCAGGAAATATAAATATTTTGCAACGAATTAAGATTTTACAGCAACAATTATCAATGTTAACGTTAAGAGAAATGGAAACAAAATCAGATTATGTTAAACAAAGAACTTTTGAATTTGTAAATAAAGTGGAGAAATGGTTGGCATATAAATTGAAAAAGGGGAGAGAAAATATTGAAAATACAAGAGGGAGATGCCGTATTAACAGGTACCCTGAATATACAAAAAGCATTTCATCAGTATTATTCTAATTTTTATAAGAGCTGATAATATCAGTGAAAAAATAGATGAATACATTAGTAAGCGGAGCTTACCCAGGATTACAGAACAACAAAGACAAATGAATGAACCTATAACAATAAGAGAAGTTATAGAAGATATAAAAAAGATTAACTATAAATGTTTCGCAGAGGAACTTCTACACCCTTACAAAGTACGATGAATTCTATTTTAGAGCGAGGTTCAAGTTCAAGATTTATTGCATTGGACCAAAGGCCACTGCAAACAATAAAACAGTAGCAGATAAAATATACAATACAAGCTAGCACTATAAGAGTTACACTATTGTGCTTGCAGCCTATTGACAGCCCTGTGCTGTCACGACCTTCTCTCGAATTTTTCCTGCTGCAAGGGCAAAAAGACCGACCTTATACAAGGTCACTGGGTCCTCATCTGCTAATATGGCAACGGTGTTTTCATTATCTTGTCTGGAGCCTAAACTGGCTAGGGTTGGGCTTAGGAATTTCTTTCTAGGGGATGTACAGAGTGGGCAGTGTAGCAGATAGTGAAGAATGATGCCTGAAACATGGATAGAGACCAATATAATACTAATAACAAAAGATGGTCAAGATCAGACACTGACAAGAAATTATAGGCCACTATCACTATTAAATAATGACTACAAGATGTTTACAACAATATTTGCTGGAAGACTCAAAATAATCATTCAGGATATTATTCATGAAGATCAAAGTGGGATTTCTACCTAAAAGACAACTGAGGGATAATGTTAGAATGGTACTGGATATTTTGGTGTATTTAGAAAAGCAATGAAAAACAATCAGCGCTGATTTTCTTAAGACACAGAGAAGGCTTTTGACAATTTAAAATGGACATTTTTGTTTAAAGTTTTGGAGGCTATGGATTTTGGACACAATTTTATAAAGTGAGTAAAATCGATTTATACATTTCAGACAGCATAACTAATTGTAAATGAAGAGTTGACTAAATCATGTGGAATACAAAAGGGTACAAGACAAGACTGACCACTGTTGCCCCTGTTGTTCATACTTTTTCTTGAAGTATTGAATAGCGATATAAGACAAGATGAAAGAGTTGGAGGGCTTAAGGTCAAAAAGGAGACTTGTAAGTTAAGAGCCTTTGTTGATGATTTGGTATTGGTTTTGAAAGACCCCCTAAAGGGATTTGAAACGTTAATGGTTAAGTTGAAATAATTCGGTACAGTAGTGGGTTTTAAGATTAATAAACAGAAGACTAAAATGTTAACAAAAATATGAAAATACAAGATCAATTAAAACTGGAAAATAAAACAGGATTTAAAATTGCAAAAAGGTAATATATTTGCGTTTTATGCTGCCAAATATGAATTGTATGTTATTTCAAAATAATTATATTTAGACTTGGAATGTAATTAAAAGAGTCTTGGTAAGATGGGATAAAATTCAATTATCACTTTTGAGAACAGCTATGATTAAAATGTTTTATCCAAAATATTATTTTTATTCCAGATGATTCTGGTTTTGCCTACGGAGACACCATTTAAGCAATAGCAGAAAGATATATCAATCGATGGGAAAATATGTCGTTAAAAGGGTTAAAATTTATATTAAGCTCCAGTCTTAAAGACAATTTTTATAAGATGATGTTGATGTATCATTGGTATATGACTCCTGAGAAACTGGCTAGAATGTACAAGTGTTCTTCGAACTTATGCTGGAAATGTGCTCAACATGAAGGATCATTTTTTCATATGTGGCGAACCTGGAAGAGAGCAAAGGCTTTTTGGGCACAAATACAATTACTAATTCAGAAGATTTTAAAGATTTTTGTGTAATTTGTGTATCTTTATGTTTTGTCTTCTTTATTACATAAAACTCTTAATTTAAAATACAATTGAAACCAGAAACCTTTTTGTTGGGAATGATGGTTATTCAGTTGGAAAGAAGCTATGGAACTTTGTTTTTATATATGATCACAGAAGCAAGACTATTAGATGCACAAAATTGAAAAAGTCCAACACTGCCTGTAACGGACACACCATTGATAAAAGTGTTGGAATTAGCAATGACAGCAAAACTTACTTCACTGATCAGAGAGAAGACAATACGTGCATTTGTTGTCAAATGGAAATCCCTTATTGACTTTTTACATAAAATAGACAATGACTTGATTTAATGACTTGATTTAATGATTTATGGATTAAAGAATTTGGTCATTAGAAAAAAGAGGGTTTTTTAAAACTTAGAAAATCTGAAAATACTATTTATTGCAGAGAAAATTAGAAACCTTTTAATTTATATAGTTTTTCTTTCTTTTCTATATTTATCCTTTGTTATGTTTGTATAGTTTGGTTTTTTTGTTTGGTTAGTTTTTGTGTAATTTGTGTATCTTTACGTTTTGTCTTCTTTATTACATAAAACTCCTAATTTAAAAAAAGGAAAACTTTCTGCCCGACATCACTAACAGCAGCCTTAGATATTTTTCCCCTTCATTTTCTTCCCATTTTATTTATTCCATCATTCAAATGATACTTTAAATAAACAACTTTCCCACTGATTCTCTGAACACAAAAATTAGAATTAATTAGCATTAGACGCATTTCTACTACCTTATAGAAGATGTTCTTGGCCTGTGATCCTTGGAATCCATTACCCAGCCAACATGACTTTCTAGTGGAGGGTTTGTACTGTGACGTGTTTTTCTTTTCCTTCGTGTCTATAAGAAATAAAATGTATCATTATATTTTACTGATGTGACTAGAGTCACTTTTCTGAAGAATCACAGGCTAATTAAACTCAAGTTTCTTAAAGTTTCATATTGTATATCACTTGCATTATGAGGTCATAAAGTTCAGCATCACTACCCAACTGCCTCACTTTAACAAGGTCATTATAATTTTTATACCAGAAAAATTTCTGACACACAAGTAAAAGTATTTCAGAGATTATGCCCTCTGAAAAAAAGAAACTGACATTATTTTTAAGACTGGCGTTGTAAATGGCTTTTTGTTACCTTCGCATCAATGGATCTTGATTCTTTAACCACAGGATAGAATCTAGGTGTTTTGTTGGGATCTTGTAGTCTTGGTGTACGAGGAGTTTTTGGTGTTCTGGAAGGACAGATTCTAGGAGATTCAGGGACAGCGGTGGGCAGTGAGCGAGCTGTTGTTGGAGGTACATCTTGAATCCCAAACAACTTACAAGCCATCTCCTCAGTTAAATCTAAACCAAAAGAACAGAAAAATGACCAATGAATATTAAGCACCTTACTTTCTTAAGGCAGAGGCTAATATAGGATTCAAAATTTTATATGAAACTGATGTTACTAGTTTGCATATAAGGGCTGTAACTGGTTGCATCAATCAGTATGAACGTTTGTTCATAAATATGAGTTTCAAAATGGGAAATTTGATTTAAATAAATTATTCATACGAATGATTTAATCAATCATTTAATTTCATGGTTCAATTATGTTGATTTACATCTTCCCACTGATAAAAAGCTCAATTCTGCAACCTTTATAAATTAAGTAAATTAAGAAAATAAAGCGAATTGTTTATTGTTCTATGTATATGCCATAGTTTTGCATTTGTTTACTGTTTTGGATAATTATACTTCTGCTATGCATAGAGAGGAGAAAGAGCTAAACAGAGCACGGAAGTCTAATTTGATCAGTAGAAAACTTTATCCAGCCATCTCTTATAGATTTTATACATACTTTGAAAATATGACCATGTGAGTTAGAAGCTTTCTCTTTTTAAAAGGAGCACTCATTCTGCACCCAGCACTACATTACATGAATTTCCAGTGCCCTATGGAATTGTAGTGTGTACTCAGATGTACGTATATCTCTCCTTCACATGAAAAACAAAAGAGCCAGTTTGGTGTAGTGGTTAAGAGCATGGGACTCTAATTTGTAGCACTAGGTTTGATTCCTCCCTCCTCCACTTGAAGTGCGCTGGGTGACCTTGGGTCAGTCACAGCTTCTAGCTCTCTCAGCTCCACCCACCACATAGGATGTTTTGTTGTGGGGATAATCATAACATACTTTGTAAACCGCTCCAAGTGGGTGTTAAGTCATCCTGAAGGGCGGTATATAAATCAAGTGTTGTTTTTGTTGTTGTTATTATGATGATTATAAAATTCCTTGTCACAACTTCACAGAATTGCATTTCACGAAAAAATTCACAAAAAGGTACCCGTATAACAACTGTACTCAATGGCAATACCAATAAGTATTGCTTCATTTGATGTTTTAAGTAGTGATGACAATTAATTGATAAAAAACTATCAATAAAAAACCATGAGCAACCATACTTTTCTTGATAATGTAGTTAACATCTCTCCTTCTTGTGCAAGGTCACCAACTGTTCCATGCATGCATCCTCAGATCATGAACAGAGAAGGCCCCATACATGAGCTGAATAGGAAACCTGTACATCCTGGAAGCCTCTCATGAATACAAGGAGTAACCATGGAACCCCTCAACATGGTGGCACATATCAAGTAACTGATAACTTACTTTGATAAAACCCTTTTACTCATGAACATGTTAACTCTATGGATTTATACCTTGTTGAGATGTTGGAGGACCTGGAGGGACTTCTTGATTTGGATCAATTATATGGTCAGGGGTGAGATTGTCAAATTCTTCTTTACTTATAAGATTTAATTTCTTAAAGTTTTCAACTTCCTGTGGAAATGAAGATAAACTTTTATCTGTAACAATCTATACAAATAACAGAATTGCAAGGATACTAAATTATTTTATGAAGAAGAAAGTTCAATTGCTGTCCAATGAAGAGTTCAATTGCTGTCTGTTTAATTGCTGTCCAATGAAGAGTGGTGAGATTGGGCAAAGCTCATGAAGATAGTAAAATATTTTGACCAGCCTCTCCAGGGTCACATCATGCCTAAAATAGCAGATCATCTTTCTCAAAGGCTCTGAATATACATTTTGACAAGACTGAAAAGAGCCACTTCCTCTTTTTCAAATAAATGCCCTATTATCCTCAGTTTCTCATCGAAAAGCAAATTATGCCTAGATTCCCCACCCAGTCATTAATTTTGGATAGTAACATCACACACTAAATCAATGTAGTCATATCACATTCCTTTCAAAAGCAATTAGAGAACATACCTTGATGCAGTCATTGATGCAACATTACAAGTGAACAGGATACTGAATAATATTATCCTCCTGAACAGGCTACATGCTGCTAATATCTTGTCACTTGCTTTCAGTTTATCCCCCCCCCCGCCCTTTTTGATAATGGTCCACTTTACTTTCTCAAAATTATGTAGTATTATTCACCTATTTACAGCCAAGTCCCAAACCTACACAAAACCGATAAAGAACTGCACAACACAACCATCAACAAAACTGCATTTCAGATGATTTACAATAAAATACCAAGTACACATTTTTGTTGAACTGTTATTCTTTATCTATTAATATTTATGGATTTTTACCCTTAATTTACCAATCTCAATAACCAGAAATTAAGCCAAAACACAATGTTCACAAACAAAAAGTGAAGTTCTAAGGCATAATATATATTCTTTTCATCTATTAAAGCAGTTCTCTATTAATAAAAATTGGGCCAAGAAACCAGTTTATTGGAATTAACTGTCAAACAGTTCAAAGGTATAATTACCTTCAAAGCAAGAGAATCATTCTCACTCTGCTCCATCCACAAATCCTGTTCATAGTAGTATAAGCCATCATTAATGACTTTGGCAAGTTCAGATGTGATTTTTGCCCGAGATACATGGTTACCCGTGCGATCTCCCCCAGGATGTTTTCTCATATATGGTGGTGTCTGTGTTACAATCAAAATCTTATTCAAGTCCTGATCATCTATTTCATAATCTGAATCACTATCTGACCATTCTGTAAAGGTGTTTTTGCGGCCTTCTATTTGTGCCATCTCTTCATCAAACAAAAAGTCAAGCTCCTCCTGTTCTTGTTCTTCTCGTGGCAGTGGTTGCTGCTGACCTGACATTTCCTCAAGTATAGGCACAGGTTCCTAAAAAGACGAAAGTATGATACTTTCAATGAATAAAGGCTACAAGCTAGTTACTATATGAGAAAATAAGGACCTAGATGCAAGGCAAATTTTTTTTTAAAGGAAAGTGAAAGGCAAATCTTGGGGGAGGGACAAAAGAAGAGGACAAAAGAGGGAGAACCACCAAGAATGGCAGGTGAGAAAAAAAATAAATTGGAGCTACCCATATGACTGCATGTGAAGTGAGGATGTCTCCATGAAGTGAGGATATTCCTACCATGCATCATTAAGAGAAAAGGGGGAGAAGAAGTCACAAGCATTTCACACACAGCCTCTTGCAAACCCATTTCTCCTCCTCATTATCCATGCTCCATTATCTCAAGGCTCAAGCCAGGGCCAGCAACAAGCAGCTAGCCTTTCTGAGTGAGAAATCAATAAAGAAGATTGTGGTAATTGGTAAGACTGCCAACTTTCCCACTGCTCTCTCTCTGGGGGAAAATGCAGGCCCTTTCCTAGCTCCATCCCTGCTGGCCCAGCAGCTTTCTTCAGATTTCCTTCTCACTTTCTTCATTTTTAAATTTCAGATTAAATAATCTGGGTTTTCAAAAATTTATAGTCTAATTTGGGATGGCCCTGTTGTAGAGCTTTTTATCTCCATAGGGATGACACATGGCTATTCGATATAAGGACAAATGAATACCCCCTTTCAAGCAAACAAGATTTCTGCAAAGATACTGGGAAAAATCACTAAAATCAAATACAATATTCTTTTAGATTTTAGTAAGATTTGTCAAGTTACAGCTAAAATAGCAAGGAGATCTGATTTATGAACTGTTGAAATGTCTCTAGACTACTGCTCTTATCTCAAACACATTTTGAAGGTTTCACAGGAAAAAATTTGCTAAGTGAAAAGTAGCCAAACGACCAAGATTAGCTATCATGCCAGAAAAGTTAACATATAGGGACTTTATCATTATGTTATTAATCATGGGAATGCATCTTACTCGCTCATATATTACAAGAATTGAGCTAATAATAATGTACTTTCTCTGTTGTTTCTTTTTCTACAGTACCTTTGGCTTAACTGGTGATGGGCGATGTCTTTTTTTAACTTCTATCCAAGGTCCAGAGTCCAGATCTGGCAAGCTGGTAGACAATCCTTTAGACAGTGTTTGAAGATTACTTATTTCTGTGTTTTTCTTAATACTCTGACTTCCCATTCTTGGAGAGCTTGGAGCAGATTCTAAAAGTAAATATTATGTCTTCATTTTGAATAGATTAATTACACTTTACTGTTGTCTGACTTGGATCTTTTCTTTCAGAGTTGAAAATTCTGTTTTTAATCTAAGCTAAACCTGATAGGAAATATACATGCACAAAAACTAAGTAAACTTCAAAATGCAAGACTTTTTTTTAAAAGGAGAAACCATTCACATGCTAAAGGACAGCACAAATGGTAAAGATAAATTGGATCTACTGGGAAGTTAACTTCTGTTTACTTGGTAGGATGTCAAGCATAAATGGGTTGAATTATATGGATGTTCTGTTCACAGAAGAGAATGCAGAAGCAATCTCATCAAATTCAACTTCCCACCTCAATAAGGGTCTTCAACCCCTTAGCAATATTTGCCAGGGAAGGAGAGTCACAAGAAAAGGTGGCTTGAATCTAAGGGCCAAACTGGATGTGAAGGTGTCCTTGAGACTGCCATCAGGAGGCTGCTGCCATTTTAAAATCTTGCAAGCCTGCAGTGTTGTGCTCTTGCCCCCCAGTCATGAGGGAGGGTCTTGGTGGAGGAGAACATTGGCCCAATCAGGCATTTTTAAATGACTTCAAAACTTCAAAATGGCAGCAGCCGCAAGTTTGTCCATATGATGAACTCTACCTCAGAGCATGCGTCCTCTTCTGCTAGCAATTCTGTATCTCAACGGCTCATTGAAAACCACTGATCTTGAGCAAGCAAAAGTGCTAGTTGAAGAGGAAGCACATTCCACAGCAGAGGTCTTGTAGCACACGTCGAACTAGTTTGACAGATCCAAGCCAATCTACTTCTGCCAACAGAATATCTGTAAGAGCCAGTGTAATGTAAAGGAGAATATTTCTTTGATTCAGAAGTATCCCAGTAGGCCACTTCTTGGTAAATAGTAATTAAGTAAGCTGCACAGCAATGTATGTCAACCAGCAGGCTCAACTTGAAAAACAGAGAAAAACTGTGAAAGGAAAGCTGAGAAAACAACTGTAACAAAACAACAATAAATCCCAGACATAATATACTGAGGAACCATGCAAACACCATGTTGCCACCCATTTGCTTTGCCTGACTACTGCTCAGATTGGTTTGCCAGTTATAGTATTACCTAAACAAAAGCAAACTTTGTATCAAATCAAATGTCCATTTTTGGTTTAGTGATGGAATAGCAAAAAAGGGTATGCATTGAATGATCACTGTACCACCAACCTACTAACAGCAGAGATTCAGTGAATCTGAGCCCCTTAGTTACATGAAACAAATAGAAACATTCATTCTGAATGCTTCTGTCTTTTTGACATCAACCTTTGAGACCAAGAAATAGCTGCTTTGCATTTCCTCATACATATCATCATAACTCACTGCCTTTGCCAGCAGGGCCGGCGCGCCCATAGAGGCCAGGAAGGTGGTGGCCTCAGGCGCGAGGACCCCGGAGAGGCGCCGGAGGGGGTGTTGGGGGTGGAGGCGTGTGCTGCGGAGCTGCCGCCGCCACACACCCCCAGCCAGGCACAGCAGCCATGAGCCACTGGCGGGGCGGCGTGCGGAGCGCAGAGCAGCCTCCGCCCGCCACCCCAGCCATCCTCCGGCGAATGCCCTGGCTTGCGCTGCGCGATGATGTCATTGCGCATTCTGTGGCACGCGTGTGCGTGCTGCGTACACGGGGGGGGGGGGTTGCCGCAGGCGCTAGAGACCCTGGTGCCGGCAGTGTTTGCCAGTATCACAACACTGAAAAGAGGCTTCAAAATTAATCTAGCCCAATGTTCAGTAAAGACACTATACTCCTAAGAAATATATGCTGTAACTTAAAGGCAATTCTGTCTATGTATACATGTGTGTTCTCAGCCAGAGGGAGTTCAAGTATTTAACATCAGAGGTTGGTAGGAAAAAAAAATCTTACCAGTGTGTGAACCAAAAGCTTTGCCTGGTATGAACTCCGGACAATTAATAAGTTGCGAAAAGTCTGTTTGAGGAAGGCTCCTTGGAGAAGGGCCTGGAATAGGCCACTTTTCTGGTTCTATCCTCTTCCTCATCTTCTGCTCTACTATTTCTATTTCTGTACTGTCTTTTAAGGCCTAAATGACACAAGTATATGCATATTAGTAAATTAACACAGAAACACAACATAAAATGTAATGTTAACAAATCCTTAAGATTTGGTTGCCAAGGACAGTTTAATACATTAGAAAAACAGTAAACAGAAAATACAAATAAAACACAAGTTGGCTGAACATTTCTCATTTCACAATGTTGCACTACAGTCAAACATTCCCAGAAGTCAAAAATACTTTGTGCGGTGGCCTAACTTTGTGCAGTAGCCTACTTTTTCACAACATAATTGTAACCACTGATAGCAGCAGCAGAAGTTTCATTATTGCCTGGCTCTATAAAGGTCTAAATTTACACAGTTATTTAGAAACAGATTCTGCCCTGAACGATAACTATTAACCATATTTTAAAAATCGGCTTTTGTATTTTATAGTTCCTATATAGAATAATCAAGCACACAGCAAAAAGGAATCAGAACATATGCATATGTAATTCAGTGTATATGTACACACTGGGATTAGTTACAGCTTTTCAGTAAGTTTACATAAAGAATAAATAACAAAATACATACATGCATGATTATCACATGTGACATACATGAAAAGATTTCCAGGTAAGACCTGGAATAGATAAAATACTAACAACTTCTATGATAGAGGAGTAATGTGGTGTTATGGTTAGTGTCAAACTAGGACCTTTGAATCCCTCATTCATGGAAACCTGCCAGGTGACCTTGGCCCATCATGATCTCTTCACCTGACCTACCTTTCACAAGGAGAAGGGGGGAATGATGTGTAAATCCACTTTTAGTCCCTGATCAGGGAGAAAAGCAGGATATACATTTTAAAAAATAAGTGAAAGATCAGTGTAGCAAACACCTCACACATGGTTTAGGGACAAAAGGCGTGGGCTGTTGGGATGACAGTTATAAAGAGGCAAGGCAGCTTTGGGTTCTGGTTAACAGAAATCAAATTTCAAAATGTAATCTGGTCTTAATAGCCAAGTTAATAATTTCAAGTTTTGAAATATTAGAAACAAGTATAGGGCCAGTGCAAATAGGTCACAATTTCTGTGTAAAGCATATTATTTTTACTCCTTTGTCTCATGATTGGAACACAGTTAAACACATTTATTTTATTGAGTCAGGCAATTCTGAAAAAAAGGAGAAATTCACACAATTGCCCAGAAAAGTAATTTTCTTACAGTTTACCAGTTTTCTGTGATGATCTTGTTGCACCCTTTTGGCTGAATACACAACAGTGACTCTATAGGCTCCCCTCCCCCCTTCTTAGGACACCATCACTTTCTTGTTAGTCAGCCATGTCACTAAAGCACAGTCATTTATACTTGTTTGTGGACTGTGTGTGTGTGGCGGGGGGGGGGGGGGGAATGTGTGGCATGAAATAATAATAGAAAAATCAACTATGTATTTTACTAAAAATAGTAAAAATGTTCTCCTAAATGTTTAAGAAACTTAGTGTACCCTCTATAGCTGTGGAAAGTCTATTTAATTTTAAATTATTATGTTTTTATGATTATGGCAACAAATTAACATAAACCTTTATTATTTAAGAAATAACACTAATGGAGAATACAGCTTTAAATCAATCTACCCTGGTGCATTTGAAAAAATAACAAATAAAATGGCTAAAATAAGAGCAGAATTAAGTGACTGGAATAAAAAACAATTATCATGGTATGATAGATACCATCTAATTAAATCATTTGCACTTCCCAAGTTAATTTTTCTCTTTCGAACAATTCCAATATTAATCCCACCAAAACTTTTAAAACAATGGCAAACCTTCAATAAATTTTTGTGGCAAGATAAACATCCAAGAATTGCATTTACAACACTAAGATTAAAAAACACACAAGGAGGCTTTAATTTCCCAGATATTGATCTCTATCAAAAAGCTGCACGATTAAAAGATGTAATTTCTATAATACAGAAGGAAGATCATATGGATTGGATCAACCTTTTACAAAACACACAACAAAATGAATCCATTCAGGATCTTCTATGGAATAAACAACACGTCCGCCCAACAAACTCTAAACAAAACATCTTTTTTACAGCTATCCTAAAAGTATGGGATGCTTATAGAAATAAAATCACCCCCAAATATTCCAGGTTCTCTTCTTCTCTTTTTCAGGATTGGTTTCCACCGGGTCTCTCACCCGCATTCACTAAAAAATGGAGCCAAAACAACATAACAAGGCTAACTGATATTGCCTCCCGAGAAGGCTTACTAGATAAACCAGAATTGGAGCAAAAAATTAATAGTAATATATCATGGTTTATTTATTTTCAATTAAAGAATCTAGCCTCTTCTATAAACTTAAAGGACATTATGAAACAACCAAAGACTGCATTTTAACAAATTATAGATAGGAAAGGTCTTTCAAATAAAGGAGTAATCTCCAAAATTTATATTTTGCTACAAAACCTTAAACTTAAAACCTTAACATATCAGTCAAAATGGCACCAAGACTGTGACAAAATATTATCAAAAGAACAATGGGAAATATTATGGTCCTCTAAAATATTTAATTCATCAACAATTAGTATTAAACTACAGTCCTATAAGATATTAACAAGATGGTATCTTACACCCAAAAAATTAGCAGCTATTTACTCTCACAGTTCATCTTTATGTTGGAAAGGATGTGGGGATACAGGATCATATATACATTGCTGGTGGAAATGTCATTACATAGAAGAATTCTGGAATACAATCTTGCACCAAATCTTTTTGTTAACTGGCTACAAAATACCAAAGAAACCTGAGCTGATATTTCTGAATCAATGGGATGATATAGAGATCCCACCAATTCGACGAGACCTCATCAATGTCTTCTTAATGGCCGCAAAAAATTTAATTGCTTTAAAATGGAAATCACATACTGTACCAACAATTACCAGTTGGTATTCTAAAATATGGGACCATTTTTTATTTGAAAAAATCAATGATGGAATCTATCAAGCTGAAAATTTCCCCCAAACAACAAATTTTATGGAAAAATGGTTCCCTTTTTTTGAATACATTTCTAAAGAAAATCTATATCCTCCCAATAAAATATACCAAACAATCCTGAATCTATAATCCAAAATATATCAGATCATTCAACTTGAATTTGTCTTTCCATGTTTTACCCGTCTCTGTTATGTAGTTTTTAACAATTTACCCATGTTGTATTTCATATTGTAAACAGTTTTGTTAATAATTGAAATAAAAATATATATATTAGGGAAAAAAATAACAAAAACGTGAGCTGAGCACACCCTTTCTGTTTGTTAACTTCAAAATGCAGTTAATCTGAATGTAACACATTTCTGCTTTAAAATCTAAGATAACTAGGCTGCTCTCAATTTTCAGTTCTATCTTATCCATATAAACTTCTATATAGTCAGTGTTTGCAACACAGGCAGGAGAAGAAACTGAAAAGAAGCTAGATAGAGTCATATGATTATTTAGCCTAATTCCTTCTACTTTGGGGGAGAGAGGAAAAGGCTTTGCCTATATTCTCTGTAAGGAAGGAAATCCTGCTGGGACATGCTGTGTTTACTCCTCCCTCTCCCCTACAACTAAGACACCTTGCTTGCTTTGAAGAACAAAGGCTGAGGCTTCCACCATCCAAAATGTTTAAAACCAAGAAAGCCACACATATATACAAAACACACAAACATGAAGAGATGAGAGAAGATGGTTGTTGTGGATTTTTCGGGCTGTATAGCCGTGGTCTTGGCATTGTAGTTCCTGATGTTTCGCCAGCAGCTGTGGCTGGCATCTTCAGAGGTGTAGCACCAAAAGACAGAGATCTCTCAGTGTCACAGTGTGGCACTGTGTGATGAACATTTCATCAACAACCGTGATGAACATTTCATCAACAAAATCAGTTCTCTGAAACTCAATCCACAGGACACACTCGTCAGTTTTGATGTTGTATCCCTATTTACCAAGGTTCCGGTAAAAGACACAATTGCACTTATTAATCAGATTTTTCCAGAGGATGTAACAGCCTTATTCCACCATTGTCTGACAACCAGTTACTTCCAATGGGATAACGAATTCTATGAACAGATGGATGGGGTGGCCATGGGAAGCCCTCTCAGCCAAGTTATAGCAAACTTCTACATGGAACATTTTGAAAAAACAGCTCTAGAATCAGCACCCCACAAACCTACAGTCTGGTTCCGGTTCGTGGATGATACCTTTATAATTTGGAGCCATGGTGAGGAAGAATTGATGGAGTTTTTAAACCACCTCAACAATATCCACCTGAACATACAATTCACCATAGAGAAAGAAACCGAAGGTAAACTTCCATTTCTAGATACCTTGGTCATCCGCAAAGCAAACTTTCAGCTAGGTCACAAGGTCTACAGGAAACCAACTCACACGGATCGGTACTTACACAAAAACTCCAATCACCACCCTCGACAGAAAAGAGGAATAATAAAAACATTAGTAGACCGTGCAAGACGGATATGTGAACCGCACTTTCTCAACGAGGAAATTAATCATCTAAACCACGCACTTCAGGCAAATGGCTACTCCAGAAATGAAATCAGAAGAGCGAGCAAACCAAGGATAGATCAAACAACTAAGGAAAAACAGTCTCCCACAGGAAAAGTGTTTTTGCCATATATCAAAGGAGTCACTGATCAGATGGGAAAGCTTATGAAAAAGTACAGCTTACAAACAGTATTCAGACCCACCAGAAAAATACAACAGATGCTACGTTCAGCAAAAGATAGTAGAGACCCCCTCACCTCTGCAGGAGTATACCGTATACCCTGCAGCTATGGACAAGTTTACATCGGGACCACAAAGCGTAGCATCCAGACAAGAATAAAAGAACATGAAAGACATTGCAGACTTGGCCATCCTGAAAAATCAGCAGTGGCTGAACATAGCCTAACTCAAACAGGACACAGTATCCTATTCCAGGACACTAAAATACTTGACAACACTTCCAACTACTTTGTCAGACTGCACAGGGAAGCCATTGAAATTCATAAGCATAAGCACAATTTCAACAGGAAAGAAGAGACTTTAAGAATGAATAGAGCATGGCTTCCAGTCCTGAAAAACACCAGGCTAACAAAACACTCTATACCCGACAATAGCCCTGCAGAGAAGATTAGCACATCAAGCACCAATCCATATGCAAAAGAACCTCCTCAGGATACAGTGAAACCTCCCTCCATTAGCATTCCACACCCTGGGAAACTTTTACAGGATGACTCAGCTCAACCCCACCCCTCCTGAGTAGATATAAATTACCTGCCAACTTCTTTTCCACACTGTGACACTGAGAGATCTCTTTTTGGTGCTACACCTCTGAAGATGCCACCCACAGCTGCTGGCGAAACGTCAGGAACTACAATGCCAAGACCACGGCTATACAGCCCAAAAAATCCACAACAACCATCGTTCTCCGGCTGTGAAAGCCTTCGACCATAGATGAGAGAAGGGTCACAACTAGACCTCTCATCACCTGAAAGTAAAATCTCTGTGCACAGCCCTACTTTTTACTTCCTTGTAGAGTTGCCAGGTTCCCTTACCCTCCTGGCAGGAAGGGGGGGGAGCACCACTCGTCTTTGCTTCTCGCGCACTTCGCAGCAGGCTGATTTGAGCTCAAATTGGCTTACTGCAAAGCATAAGAGCATTCTCAGGACAATGTAATGACATCAGTCCCGGGAAGCATGCCCAGGAGGCTCGTTCCCACACCTTACCCGCCCCTGCCGGCCAAGTAACTGATAGTGGGAGTAGAGGATGGGAGCAGGAGATCCCTCGCCCTCACCAGGAGACCTGGGATCCCTACTTCCTTGCTCAAATATCCTCAAGATTTTTTTAAAAAACTGTTGTAAGTACTAATAATTTGACTTACCTCTAAGATTAGATTAACATTTGTAGTGAGAGCCTGAACACGGTGGAAGCTGGCAATCAAAGAAATAGGTAAGAATCCTTGCTGATCCATCTTTCTCCTCAAGAAGAAGTCTCTTTCCAAATTTTCCACACTGAAATAATACTCACTGAAGAAAGAAAATGTTTAAGTTATCCCAGTTAGTTGAGTTAAATTCTTCCATCTCAAACTATGCCAACCATCAGAAGGCAAAAAAAGGAAGTAGTATATTTCTATTTATTTCATCTGCTAGTCTAATTAAACAAAATCTTTACATGATCAAGGGAAGGGAGGGAAAAAACAGAAGGAAAATGTGCTATATTGTATGCACATTAAAATAATCTAACTTAAATATGCCAATGGATCCCAAATGATAAGAAATTCTTCCAAGAAGTATACACAGGATAACATTCCTCTGTTATATATTAACAGGATAATTATATATTGCTGGTATAATTTTCTTTATATGTTTTCTATGCTTATATTGATATATGATCTATGATTTTATAAAAATTATATTGTTTGGTTAACAAAATAACAAAACATGATCAATGGTCTCAATCATGCTAGAATCACAGGAGCAAAGGAGGCCTGAAAATGGGATATGAGCAAAACATCACTTCAGTTCAGGTGATGAGGACAGAATGTTCAATCTGCCAAGCATGAAAGAACAGCAGTTGCTAGGAATAGTGAGATGTTTTAAGTATGGGGGGAAGAAATTCCAAGTGCTAAGGTGAAGCGTACCTGACGTGTTCAAGACTGAGTGCTAGTTCTATCAAGTTGTATTACCCTCTTTTGGATCTCTCTCAATGTTTCATTATAGTCTTTATTTTAGAGCATAGTGAGGGAGAGAATGAGGCATTCGAGTTTGCTATCCACCAGCTTTACCCAGGGACTTTTATAGGTATCTTCCCTTGAAAGAGGTAAAAGACCTTGACAGGAATTTAATATTGAGAAAGGGGACTTTAATCATAGATTAAAGGTACAAAGTCAAGCCCTAGATTCCAGTAAACATTGTGCAAACTCCATGCTTAATGCAGTGCTTGCAACACAAGATAGTACTCCAACAATCTGGCAAAGATATAATAAAAATGGATAATCAATAGCTTCAGAAACACAACATATCCAAGTATCTGCACCATATAGAACAGTGATGGCAAACCTTTTTGAGCCCGAGTGCCCAAACTGCAACACAAAACCAACTTATTTATTTCAAAGTGCCAGCACTGCAATTAAACCTGAATACTGAGGTTTTAGTTAAAAAAAAAACAACAACTCATACAGTTGTCCCAACTAATTAACATCTCTCTCTCTCTCTCTCTCTCTCTCTCTCTCACTCACTCACTCAGGAGCCACGACTGAAAGTAAAGCAAGTTAAATCAAAGCAGTTTGCCCTTCTTTACAGCAGCAGACCTGCTTGCAAGCACTCTCTCTCTCTCTCTCACTCAAGCGCTACAACTGAAAGTAAAGCCAGTTAAATCAGTTTGCCCTTCTTTAGATCAGCATCCCTGCTTGCAAGCACTCTCTCTCTCTCTCTCTCTCTCTCTCTCTCACTCACTCACTCAAGAGCCATGACTGAAAGTAAAGCAAGTTAAATCAAAGCAGCTTACTCTTCTTTAGAAAGCCAGCCCCAGCAACCTGGCTGCTGCCTCTGCTTCCTGCTGCTAAAGAGACAGGCAGCAGGGAGGCAACCTTGAGGAAAAGGAATCACATGGGCAGGGCCAAAACCCATGTGGTCTCTGCTCAGAACACCGTTCCAGGCGTTCCCCCTCCAAATAAGCCCTGGATCTAGCAATCTGGCGACCTGGCTCGCGTGCCCACAGAGAGGGCTCTGCGTGCCAGCTGTGGCACGTGTGCCATAGGTTTGCCATCGCTGATATAGAATCTATGAGAGTACCCTTGCATTAAAGGCCTCAATGGCTGCAGGTGCATATTGCCTTCCTTTACAACAGAAAAAACATACTAGAGCATTTATATCTACTTTGGCAATTTTCTGAGCTAAAGAAATATGGATCTTCCATGCCGAATTGTAACTAAACATGATACCAAAATATTTAAAGTGTGCCACTTCTTCAATTACCTTTAGGAGTGTGCACCAAAAAAATAAAATAAAAATTAGGTAAATCCAGATAAGGAATAATGAACCCCGCCCCGCCCCAAAATCTGGAATTCCCTGAACATCAAATTGATTCTCTGATTCGGTTCGGTAATATCAGAGAAATTTGGTAAAATTTAGCCATTGCTTCCAATGGGAAAATCAATCTGGAAGCTATCTGGTGGGCTGTGGAGGTCATTTTTCACGCAAATTTGCAAGGGACCTACTCCTGACTGTCCTCTAAAGACCCCACATGAAGATTGGGCCCCAGGGGCCAATTTTATGCCCCCCCCAAGAAGGTGCCCCCAGCCACTCTATTATTCCCTATGGAGAAAACTATCACAGAACAGAAGCAAACTGAAGCAAGGGAATGCCTTGTGTTTGTGGCTGGGTACTGCTTGCTTTTATTCTGTGGTGTTCTCCCACTGGCTGAACCCAGTGCATGGCTGCTGTGAATGGCATTGGTTCTGTTGGGCTAAGTTGCCAGTGTCCCTTGCTTCAGCTTGGTTTGAGTGGAATGGACATGATTCTCTGGTATGATGTTGGTCCGTTTGTTTCACTTTGGTTCTGTGGGGATTCCATTCCTGTGCTTTAGTTTGCTTCTGCTGAGCTTTCTCTGAGATCAGACCTTTGGATACTCACTGTGAAGGGTCCTTACCCTCTGAGGACAGGAGGACATCTTGGGTGATTCCTACCATCCAATTGGGAAGGCAGAAAGTTGATTTTTCTTCCTCTTCCTGTAATATGTGGACTCACCCTCCCTCTTCTCAGTTTGGGTGACTCCCCTCAGCAGTGTACACCTTAAATAAGTCTAACCTATTGTTCTAAGAAAAAAACTTTAAATAGAAGAAAAGATATAGATCAAACAAGATCAGGCTGAAAACATTCAGAAGAGAAAAAAGGTCTCTGTGACAGACTTGACAATGCAGAACGAAGATCTTGGGAGGGCAAGATGTCCTCCTATCCTCAGAGGAGAAGGACCCTTCACGGTGAGTATCCAAAGGTCCGTTCCCCCTTTAATGCAGAGGACATCTTGGGTGCTCCCAAAGCAGTTTGCTAATCTCTGGGTGGGATGAGATCTTCATCTTCTAACACATGTTGTAGCACTCTTCTGCCGAATGCTGCGTCTGCCGATGAGTATGTATGCAGATAATAGTGTCTAACAAAGGTAGATAATGAGGACCAGGTGGATAACTTACATATGTCTTCAATGGAGGCATTTCTTCGCAGTGCTGCATTGGTGGCCACCCTTCTGGCCGAACATGCTGTGATTCCGGTTGGGATTTCCAGTTTGAGGGCCTTATATGATAATTTATTGTATATGGCCATAGGCCTTCACAATCCAAAACCTTTAATTAAAAGAGGGCCTTATATGCTTCCTTGATGCAGGACTTGATGCTATAAGCAATTGCTGCAGATGACATGCGTTGACCTAATTTTGGTTGCGAAACATTGATGAAAGGAGAGTCTCTCTGACGTATTTGTTTGGTTCGAATTATGTATGTCTTAAGAGTCCTCCGCACGTCTTAAGTTGTACCAGTCCAGTTCTCTTGGGTGTTTTGGATCTGGACAGAACGAAGGTAGATTAATTTCTTGAGATTGATGGAACCTTGAAAATGCCTTGGGTAGAAATGTCGGATCAGTCCGCAAAACCACCTTATCTTTTTGAAATATGCACAGATCTGGTCGTATGGATAGTTGCGCCCAACTCCGAGATGTGGTGAGCTGATGTAATAGCTACTAAGAAGATAGTCTTCAATTTCAGCCATTTTAGCGAATGTCTTTCACCGGTTCAAAAGGGGTCCTAGTAAGGGCCGACAGGACCACATGCAAATGCCAGGTGGGAAAGCGGCGTACTGTCAGTGGGTTCAGTAGGGTCGCCCCACAGAGGAACCTCTGGACATGTGGGTGAGAGACAAGGGGTACCTTTCCCACCATGGGGATGACTGTGCTGATGGCTGCAACTTGCTTTTTTAAAGTAGCTGGTTTTAAGCCCCTATTCAGATCTTCTTGCAAGAAGCCCAGTATGCTTTTTAAGGAGGGCATTAGAGGATCTATCTTCTTATGTCTGCACCACCGGGTGAAGACTTTCCAGGTTGAATTGTATATTCTGACAGTAGACTTTTTTCTAGAAGCCAGTACAGTATTCACGATCTCTGGCGGATAGCCTTCTCAATGGAGGAACTCCCTTTCAATTTCCATCCTGTCAGAGACCACCACTCTGGGTGTGGGTGCCAAATCAGACCCTGTTGAAGGAGATCCGACTGTATTTGCAGTCGAAGCAGAGTGACGTCTGATAGAAGCAGTAAGGTTGAGAACCAAGGTCTCCTTGGCCAGTATGGAGCGATCAGAATTACACTCGCTCTCTGCTCTCGTATCTTCCTTAAGAGCTTTGGAAGTACTGGAAGAGGAGGAAAGGCATACAGCAACCCCCTGCCCCAGCCATGGAGAGGTCAGAGTGTCTGTGCTCTCCACTGCCGGATGAAAGTACCTGGAAAAAAACCTTGGAACTTAATGGTTCAGATGTGAAGCAAACAGGTCCACTACAGGTTTCCTAAAGTGTGTTGATATGAGACGGAATGTCTCTCTGTTGACAGACCATTCTTCCAGGAGGGACTCCCGACTGAGCCAGTCAACTTGGACGTTGTGTATTCCCTCGATGTGTTCTGCTTGAATCAACAGGAGAGTAACCTCCACCCAACTGATGATTCTGTTCACTTCCCTCTGTAGGCATGAGGATCTGGTTCCCCCCGTTTGTTGATGTAAGTTTTTGCAGCCACATTGTCTGTGAGGATCAGAACATGATTGTGATATATCTGGTCACTGAAGTGGGTTAAGGCCAGGTAGATGGCCCTCATTTCCAGGACGATGATAGGTAGAACTTTCTCCGCTTCTGACCAACGACCCTGCAGGGGTGAGCCGTTCATCATGGCTCCCCAGCCAACCAGACTGGTGTCTGTGAATATTTGGATGAAGTGTGGTGTGAGGAAATTCTTGCCTTGTTGGAGATTGGCGTCAATAGTCCACCATCTCAGACTGTTCTTGACAGCTTGTGGTACCTGCACCTTGACGACTTTCCTCTGTGCTATCTGAAGCTGGTATGGTCTCAGTAAGGCTTGCAGTGGTCTGGTGTGGAAGTATCCCCAATAAATTGCCTCTGAGTCCGCTACCAGGAGACCCAGAATCTTGGACAGCTCCATGAACAGAGAAGAATGTTTGAGAATGCTGGACGTAATACATTTGGTTTTTATTATCTTTTCCTTGGGAAGGGTAAATAGTCCCTCCTGTGTGTTTATCACTAGACCCAGGTGTTCTAGGTTCTGAGAGGGTTGTAGAGAGCACTTTGACCCATTTATCAGGAAGTCATGTCTATCCAGGAATTGGCTTGCAACCAGAGTGTCTCTAAGAGATGTCTCTTTCGAACTCAACCTTATTAATATATCGTCCAAGTATGAGTGAAGGTGAAGACCCATCTCCCAGAGTCTGACAATAGGGACAATGAGGAACTTTGTAAAAACCCCTGGAGCCGTGGCCAGTCCGAAGGGCGTCGCCCAAAACTGCAGGTGTATGTTCTCTATGCAGAACCTTAGGAACTGCCGATGGGTTGGAGAAATGGGTATGTGCAGGTATGCCTATGTCAAGTCTATAGATGTCAGGAATTCTCCCTGTTGCAGGGCCTCCGCAATAGACTGAAGGGTCTCCATCCTGAAGTGACGAAGCTTGATGAAGTGGTTCACGTACTTTAAATCTAGTATGGATCTCCAATCCCCATTCCTCTTGGGAACCATGAAGAAGATTGAGTATACACCCTTTCCTCTCTCGCTGTGAAGTACTGGTTCAACTGCTCGGATATCTAAAAGATGCTGAACAGCCTTGATGGTAATCGCACGTCTGTCTGGGTCCTTTATGAGTTGGGATATCAGGAATTGCTCTGGTGGAAAGGAGACGAATTCTATCGAGTAACCAGTAGAGACCACTTCCATGACCCAGGCGTCCGCCTTGGATTCCAACCATGCTTGTCGGAAGAGAAGCAGCCTCCCTTCCACCGGAGCATCCTGCAAGTCAGGACTTCTGCCCTTTGTCCTCTGGGTCTCGCCTGTAACCATGACTTCCCAGTTGCTTGTGAGGCCTTGCCTGGAAGTTTCCCTTGCGGGGTTGTGGGTGAGGGAAGATCCATGTTTGTTTTGTGTCCTGGCGACTTCTGGACAGTGTGTGGTGGGACCTGAAGGGCTGAAATCCAAACGATTGTCTGTCTTGTCTCTTTAGTGACCATGGAAGGGCTTTCTTTTTATCTTTCGTTTCTACCAAGATCTTTTCTAGATGGTCTCCAAAGAGTTTTCTGCCCTGGTAAGGGTAAGACATCAGAATCTCCTTGGACTGAATGTCCACAGGCCAGGCCCTGAGCCACAGGAGGCATTGTGCCACTGCAGTAGAAGCCATCACCCTGGAGAAAAAAGAGAGAGCACCGAGGGTGGCGTCTGCTGTAAATGTACTGGCTTTCAGTATTCTATTAGCCCTTTCCAGAAGGCCTTGAGGCCATTTTTCACCTTTCTATTAGATTCCCTGGCACGAAACGGAAAAAAGGGGCGAGGGGAAGGACAAAGAGGAGGAGAAGTATGGAACTGAGCAAGGTGCTAAAGGAGAGAAGAACAGGTGTGCGTAGAGAAAGCTAGACAGCAGAAGGCAGCAGAGCTAGACTTCTAAAGAACAGCTCTCCCTGGAGGCAGGAACAGAACTGAGAAGAGGGAGGGTGGTTCCACGTACCACAGGAAGAGGAAGAAAAATCAACTTCCTGCCTCCCCAACTGGATGGTGGGAATCACCCAAGATGTCCTCCGCATCACAGGGAGAAGACCTCAGCTTGTATTTGAGAGTGTGTCTTGGCCACGGCAGCCTTGCCGCAGTGTTTCTGAGGTGAGTTAGCTTTAACTTTTTTCCCATAGGAAACAATGGAGTGGCTGGGGGCATCTTCTCCGGGGATCCAATCTTAGGTTCCAAACTATAGAGCTATAGAGGAATTCTCTCAAATCCCCTAAAGGAGAACTGCCAAACACAGAATAGGTGCTGTTTCCAAATCTCAGGAGGAATATATAAAGGGATATTAGATAATTTAGAAGGACCATTATTAACCAAGTTCCAATATGTACATGACTCATTATTAATAGCTAAAATGTTTGTTGGCCAGTTCTCATTACATTTACCATTCACAGAGTTCCTCCTTTTCTCTATAAATTGTTTTTCAGCATTCTCTACCTCCCTTCCCCAGAAGCTGCTTTTTCTTAATCCAGTTTTCAAAGAATACCTTCAGAAGGAGAAACAGTCTATATGTACATCTACGCTTATCCTTTGATTCAGAAATATCATTAATAAATCAAGGGATTGGATCCTGCACATCCAAGGGCAATTTTCACCAATCCCCCCTCCTGTGCTGCAGCCAAAATGCCCTTCTAATGCCGCTCCTGTGGGACATGGGACCCCAAGAATAGTTTAAGGAAGTCAGAGCTCACAGGAGGGGATTGGTAAAAACTGCCTCCACACACACAAGAAATCTTGGCAGGATTTAAACTAAAGTATTTCTAAATGTCATAGTCAAAGCTTTAGGACATTATGACAATAAATGCTAGGTGTATATACACAGCAGTTCTTCTTCCTTTTAAGGAAGCACCTCTTCTGTGCTTTGCAGTTTATTCCGATAAAAATCTCAAAAGAACTCTTTAAAATAACAAGTTTCTAAAGCCAGTCATTTAATCAAACTATTTGATAACTTGAATTGCTGCTATATGCCAATAAAGGCTAACTTGACTTGACTAATCAAACTATTCTTTCTATATGGTTTAGCCAATAAAATGCAAATTCTTGACATTTGTGCACTCTTATTTCGATACCCATATAAAAACGAACTTTTACAAGGAAATCGAATGATCCCCCAATACAGCCTTTTTAGTGATCAAAGGGAACCTCTTTCTTTTTCATGACTGGAAAAGCTGGTTAGATCCAAATAGCAACACACAAATTTTGTTTAAATGTTGGTCAAAATATGTGTCACTCCTCTGCTGCAAGACATTAAATCCGTTACTCATTTTAATATTAGGTTTTAAAAAAACAGTCAAGCTTAGTTTGTTTGGGAGAAGGCAAGAAAGGGTCCTCAAAAGGGTAACCTCTTTCCTACTCAAAACTAGCTACCAGATGGAAGAAAAAACACACACACAAAGACAGACTCAAGTACAATTTAACAGAATCAGTGCAAAATAACTGTATCTGTAGCTAACCACGGTGTGAAAGAGAGTGAAGTATCCTTATCACAATACTCCTACCTCCTACCTATCGACTCCCCCACTGCTTCCCTCTTACACAACAGAAAGACTAATTAAATCAAGTCAGTGGTCCTCACAAGGACGTAGTAAAAAGAATTCCCCAAACACTCAAGCCTACCAAAGAAGCTACTTTAAGATAACAGCCCACAACCAATAAACCAGAGAGAAGAAAATTATAGACGTTAAAAGAAGAATTAAGATGAAAGTCGAGATAAATTAAAAGAACACATCATGGAGTACGAAACAACAACACTCAGCTCAAAGCAGAAATGGAAGTCGTCAAAAATATATGTTGAATCATATCACATTCTGCTTAGAGGAATCAGAAAATTTTCAGATTCATATTTTTCTGGAAAACAGCATCACTACATTTGATGCCTAAGAAAATTGGATACAGAAGGTGAAGGTGGAACCAATATTAAGTTTGACATTTTGTGGAGCAGAGATAGACATTACCACATCCTACCTTAGAGGAACTGGATTCTATACTACATGCTCAGAAATCTGGCTGCAATGAGAAAGTGTGCTCCTCTAAGTGTCTGGGGCAGTGGAAGAAGCATAATTATCTTGATGTACAACTGCATGTCCACTGACAGATTTCACAAGGCTTGGCAGCAAGTACTACCAAAAATACTATACTAAGGCCCATTTCACATTTAGTCTTTGCCCCGTTTTCACTACCTGTTTTGCTTCCCATGTTTGTCTGCATTTTACACTCATGAGGTAGTCATGTGACACAGCACCAGACTTTGTTTGGGGCATCCCCAATTCTTCTCACGGTGGACATGTCCTGATTTTTATTTGAATCAGCTGTCGAGTTGAAGTTGGTCGGATTCATGTCAGTGTGTACACTTTTGTTTCTCCCCCCACCCTTTCCTTTCTTCTCTGTAGTTGATTGGTCACAGCTGATTGGTTGCACCATCCATATCCCAATCACTCTGTTCCTTTGCAGGGGGGGGGACTTTAAAGGGGCAGTAACATTTCAGCATTATTTTGTTCCCTGTGCACCATGATTTTAAAAATATCTACTATTCCCTCGCTATTTATGCTGTGTTGGCATCCCTCAAGATCTCTACTGAGTAAACTTTCTCTCTTTTTTCATACGGACAGATCTGTTTAAGCGATGGATCTATCACCCCCTATGTCCACTTGCAATGGATTTGTCATGTCATGTCTATCTACTTACATCGTCCCTCCTCTGTGTCACTGTTGCTTTACCTCCCCCTTTATATTTTTATTAATAGGCAGTAACATTTCAGCGCTGCTTTCAATGAAGCAGCGACGTGCTGAGGAAGGGATGTGCGCTCCCCCATTCCTGCAGCCGTGGCCTGATTTCTCCTTTAAATGTCCTCATAACTTTTGAAACATTTGCTTTTCTGATCCGACCTACCCCTTTTTCCTTTAGGTGATTTCTAAGAGTGGATCTAATAGATCCAAACCTTTCAGAGCACCCTGAGTGCTTTCCCATTAATTTTCAATAACCAAGGTCGTAACTGCGTATGGTGAGTTAGCAGCTTACCCCCCCCCCCGCCTTTTCCTTGTTTCATAGGGCTACTTTTGTAGCTGTAATGTGTAAGTAATGTGCACCAGGAGGGGCGGGGTTTCTTATTCAAAATAAGTCATGACGTAACAAGGATTTCAGAGCGTGTAAAACCCGGTACTAAACTGGTTTGGTGTAGTGGTTAAGAGCAAGGGACTCTAATCTGGAGAGCCGGGTTCGATTCCCCACTCCTCTACTTGAAGCCAGCTGGGTGACCTTGGGCTAGTCAGTCAGAGTTCTCTGGAGCTCTCTTAGCCCCATCCACCTGTTGCGGGGATAATAATGGCATACTTTGTAAACTGCTCTGAGTGGGCATTAAGTTGTCCTGAAGGGCAGTATACTAATCGAATGTTGTTGTTGTTGTTGTTGTTGTTGTTGTTGTTATTAAAACCAAGTATAAAATCAAATGCAGGATGGCAAATTGAACTTGTTGTTAAAAGTGTAAAACATGAGAGTGCAAAGTTGATGCCATTGTGATCGCCATGACTTCTCAGTCATGGCGATTTAAAACATGAGTGGGAAATCAGCCGGTCATTTGAAATAGATAGCCTTATTCCAGATAACTTCTGCCAAAGATATTTTGTCTTAATTTTTAAACAACTGCATAGAGTACAAAGACAATAAAAGCCACCAATCAACTAAAGGAGAAGAAGAAAACACTTAAAACAGGGGGTACTGCCTCTTCATAACAACTCAAAGTTCTCTCCAGCATTACTGTTTGGAATAATCAACCTTCTAAATGGCTTTTTTCACTAGTAAGCCATGTGCAAGAAAATGTATTTTCATACAAGGTTAAAGAGTCCTTAAGCTTTAAGCCTTATACCGGTTGCTGATATGGATTTTAAGCTGTTACTTATTCAGCAAAAAATTAGGGTATACTGGACACCAAAGTACCTTTTTAGCAAAGGATTAAGTACAGACTCCAATTGTTGGCATTGTAGCTTACAATTTGTGTTTCTTAAGCATATGCTTTTAATATGTCCAGTTATTTGGTCCTTTTGCGAGGAAGTCACTACTCATATTAATTTTGCATTAAAGTACTCGTTTTTGAGGATGTTTATATACTTTTAGACTATTTGCCTGTCTCCTGGAACCTAACTGATGACCAATGGAAATTGACCCACTTTCTGTAACTTGTTGAATTGCAGACCTTATAAACTTACCAACATTTGAACATATCACATATACAGTGCAAATCTAAGTAGAGTTATGCCAGTCTAGGTCCATTGCTTTCAATGGGTTTAGACAGGAGTAACTCTGCTTAGGATTGCACTGATAGGTGGTAATTGCACATGGACTTATATTTAGATATTTAGAGACCTTTCATAGAAGCTTATTTATAAATTTGCCAACATTGTTTTTTTTGTTTTACACAAATAAAAATTTCAAATTTTTTTTAAATGTCCTTTAGCTCAAAAACAAAGAACGAAGACTCTTAAAAAATGAGGGTATAAATCACAAAATCATTTATATGTTAATAATGTTAAGAAAACTCAACTTTTTGTAAAATGCAAACCAACATACACCTAAAAGTTAGTTACAAGACCAAACAATGAAAATATGAATGACATGATAAGAAGGCACAGAGCCTGCAAATTAACTTATAACACCAAGACATTCAATCCTTTTCCTGAAGTCTATACTTTAAAAAAAAATTACTTAATGTCAGCAAAGTTGTTGAACAATGAGTGCCAAACTGTCACTAATATTCTAAAAAGCTCAAGTTTCAAGTGAGTATCTTAAAGACAAATGTTGTCCTCCCCACCCTCCCACAAATCTACTTACATTTGGCGCTTAATGTACTCTTTAAGCAGCGTTTCATCCACAGAATACATCTGCATCCCTGTTCCATCATCATAGTAATACATCATGCTAGTGTTAAGATCTGGCTGAAATGGCTGATCAGTCCTTTCACCATACTGTTCTCGGTGACCATATGAATGTTCATGATTCACTTCAGAAATTGATGGAACGGAAAAAATGAAGAAATAAATTACAGATTACGGCATTTTTAAAAAGAAGTCTGTTTTCATACTGTTGGCTATTTGAGTTATATTCTTAGAACTTAAAAAAAAAGGTTTGACAAAGCCCCTCATATAAAATGATAATCATAGAATACAATGAGTGTTCTTAGAAACAGGGGCAGTCTAAACCACAGGCAACCAGGGCAGTTGCCCTGGACCCCATGCTGAGGAGGAGGCACCCGACCACCCAGCTGCCACCACTGCTGGCCTCTGATGTTTCTGAAATCACAACCAGAGGTTGCTTCAGGTCAGCAGCCCAAGCAATCAGCTGTAGGATGCCCCCTCCATCCAACTGCCCTGCTGCTGATTTCTGTCCCACACCAAGTGATTGGGGGCACTGGGAGGCAAAAATGGCTCTGGAAAGGGTCCTGTCCCACCCATGCCATCCAACAGAACAGAGAACAGTGAAAGTGCACACTACCCTGCAGCAGCAGGCAGCTGCTCACACTTTCTATCTAGGGCTCAGGTCACTGGCTCAGGGCAGTGGGAGTTCCCACAATCCTTTAGCTATGCAGAAAACACATCGTATGTGTGAACTGGTAAATATACACTACTTTGGATCTTCTTTGTGAAGAAACAGGCCTGCTTTGGCCAAAAATTGTATTTAAAGTTTAGAAATGCTTGACAAGAGTCGAAACACATTATGAGTACGCTAGTTAATTTTGAGTGAGCTTATTTCCAGAGACATGACCAACCAGGCTTTTTATCTGCCCCAGGTACACATCTGAAACTGTTATGGTGGGAGGATGGTAGAGCCAAGGCTAAAGCATTCCATCTAATTAGCAGAATGCTATGTTAAACTAGAAAGAGAAAGTCTGTCAGGTTTAGGAATTAGGTTATTTAGCTTTTTGTTATCTATCTTTTTCACAATCTCTAATAAGAAGTTCTTATGCACCTCATTAATAAACAAAATATAATTTACAACACTGTGGTTTGTGTCTTCAATCTGAAATAGTGCCTAGGCTACCTTTGTAAGTTTTTAGCTGGTCTCAGCATGACTGATGCCCAGGTACAATCTAGTAAGGCTTGAAGCTTCATTCCCCAGCTTCTGGCTAGGCCTTAGTAGGGGAACTGGTGGCAGCTGTTGAATTTGGGGGCAGGTGGTCTTTTGCAAAGACCCTCCTGACTCTGCTAACCTCTCTGAGTTCTTGATAATACAGTAATTACAATTTGTTAGGCCATAATCACGTAATTACCATATGCATTTAAAAAGAGATCAAGTGACAGTAATCTAACCAGAGAGACCCTGAGAATGAATGTGACCATAGCTCAAAAGACCAGAAGAATACTCTGCCCTTTTTTCTCCTCTCTTCTGCTGGAAGGCAGTGAGCCCAGTATCTCCTACACAGGCTCAGGAAATAGAGCTTCACAATTCACCAACAAGAGAGTTGCAGACCATGTTTGGGTCACAATCAACAGTTAAGAGAACCATTGGCTTAGGGTACACTATAGAGTACACTGTACAAACTATAGGGGGAGAATACAACCTAATATGCTAGTATTGAATACCATTCAATAACAATTTTTTAATCTCCATACTTCGAGGGTTTCCTCTTCCACGTCCTCTTCCTCTGCCCCTTCCTCTTCCTTTGTAAAATCCTCGAACACTAGCACCTTCACTTCTCACACTAGAGACTTCATCATGATCATCTCGTTTTTCCCTGTCTCGTCGCCAGCCTTTCAGAAACAAGAATATAAGCACAAATCACACAACAGATTTTAACAAGATGACAATGACGAATAAAAGTTAATTGGTATAATTTTAACATACTAGTTCTTGACTCTTTGCGTCTATTGTTGTGAGGAATAAGCTTGTTAGTTTCCAGTTGAGATCTTGAATTGTTCCGAGACCATGGTCTATCTTGGCCATCTGATTTCATATCATCTAAATTAAGCGGCACCCATTTGTGCTTGTTACCTTCAAGTGTAAAACACAAAACTATAATGCTGTTAAGAATATCCACTGACCATTTAAAATATACAGTTACTTATTTCTTAAAGGTGCTTTGCCTTTACTTAAACACATTTAAATACAACAGAAATGCATTTCTACCTATGAAAATAACACCATCTCCTTTCTACTCTCTAAAAACTGCAAATCCTACCCCTAGACTCTAGAAGAAGCTCCCTGGATAGGCAAATAACACAAAAAGTTATCTTCATCTCTAGTTCTAATTCATTAGCATGCATACTTGTGAAGATTTCCTGAATGATCTCATCAAGCCAATATCAGTATTTATCTACCAGAAGACCCTAATAAACAAAACACCTGAATTATTTCCATTTTAAAGTCATTTTACAGCATCTTCTGATAAAAACCCAAAGAGTCACAGCTACTCATGAACTTTCCCTGCTCTGCACCTCCAAGCACTGGTAACAGAAGTCCTGCATTCCTAGTAAAAAGGCAATGCTCGACATTTAATGCTTTCACCCTCAGATTTAGGGTTCAGAGTAATACCAACAATAAAATTCTTCTCCATTTCATTTGAAGAAAGGCTAAAGTGAAGATGCCGTGCTATATATCTTGTAGCGGGAATGAGGAGAAGAGGAGACAAAACACCATAAAGTTTGCTTCAGCATAGCATACAGCTTAGTGATAGGAGAAGGCAGGCATAATGATGGAGTACAACAGGTAGCACAGATAAATCTCAGAAAGAACTTAAAGATAATCTGTTTGGTAGTCTATGGTTCCTGCTCAGTTTCCTTATGAGCAGCTAGTAGCCTGGAATTGTGGGTCATCTCTGCTGTTTATGGTAAAATATAGTCCATGAGAATCAAGCTGTTGGCAGGCTAATGGTCATTATCAGAGACAATGCTCCTGTAGTGCAAAAATAAGCTGTGTTATGCATCACACTGAAGGACCTTCAGTACAAATAATCCAACAATCCAGTGACAACACCATCACCTTTCCTTGTTCACAGACTGAATAACTTGATAAGAGCATATATAAATCCTTTTGAATGATACTGTTTCGGGACTCTCTTTACTTGAAATACTATTGCTTGTATTTGAACAGGAGAAAGAAGAATTTCTTCGCATATTATTTCATATTTTGTCAAATGAAATATCTAAGTGGTACCTAAAATAACTAGTAAGTATTTCAGGTATTTTTCAAATTGAAGTTTGATTCACATTTCTTGATACAAATTAATTTTGCTTATTGAAATTATAAAGTAAAATATGTACTAAATTCTAGAATTCTAGAGCTTTTTGTGCATGTTAAACCAAAACACACAAACGACTCAGAAACATAGAGAACACATAGATCCATAACTGCTATAACTAAGGAAAGGACTAGAAAACTATGTATATTCATCCATACTAACCTTTTTTCCTCTGATTATTAGCATGAGCCTCATCTTCGCTATTATTTTCTCCAGGAATATCCGGCTTTATTTCCAGGTTTTCCTTGATTTTGTTATTTTTCCTTTCATTCTTCTCTTCCTTCTCCTTGATTGGAGCTTTTTTATTCTGAGGATTTATATTTTTACACTTTAATACAACAGTAATAATTACGGAGTTGGATCAGTTTGTTCAAATAATAGCATTTTTTATAACAAAGTTTTTACAAAATCTGAAGCTACCTGATAAACCTTTCAGCATTATTACTTCTGAAGAACTGACTTGGTCCAGAGAAACACTATGCCGCATTCTGTACATACAAGATCCAAACCCTTATACACCTGAAAATGGCTGGCACCCAAACCCCATAATGTCAGCCACCACAAACCTTAAGAAAATGACATGAAAATTACCTTGCATATTAGCTTACAAATTAAGATAATGACTTTCTACTTAGAATGTGAGAAAAAATTTAAGCCAAAAGTATGCTTCTACAAAGAATCCTGCAACTGACAGGCATGATATACTGACCTGTTATAATATGAACTGATCCAGCAAATATCTTATTCCTAACGCAGAGGTTTGAGGTTCAAGTAGCAAATAATTCAAAAGGCGAATCCAGTAGACAATATACAAGTACAATTTCAGAACAGATTCTAGCTCCAATCTCACCTGTAAGGAGTGACCTGGTGGCAGAGACTAGAGCACCATGTGATGGTTATTGTGTGCAATGGGGGAAGGAATAGGGGGCTCGATGATCTTGAAGTATTTACCTGCAAGCCTCTATATTGCCTTTGAAACTACCAAAAAATGCCTCAGACATTTGTACCAGAACCAAAGCTGCAATTACCCAATTTTTCTGAAAGGAAGATGACCCTGAATTTAAGACCATCCCTCAATGAAAGTTTTTCTTTTGCTATACATAACTGTAACATCTGTATGCAAATTTAAGACACCCTCCACTGTTTTTCTAGTCTTCTTTTCAGATAAATAAGGTAGTAAGTAGATTTCCTCTGTATAACTATGGCATGTTTTCAAAGTAAAGAGAGCCATGTGAGCCAGTTATTTCTTCTCCAGTATCACTTATATTGTTCTTTGCAGAATGTTATATAATTATTTCTGGACAGTAAGAAGCAGCTATCTAAAAATTAATTTTGTAATTACAAGTTACTTCAAGAAAGCAAGTTTGGCTTCATTATAAATCAGCCTTGTCAATACTTCTAAACTCACAAAAGCAAACAAAAGACCTGCATAAACTTACTAATAAACGTGTTTGTACACAATTTAACTTAGCAATGTGGTAATTTAATAAGCAATAGTATACTTTTTATATAGACAATGAAAGGCTAGCAAGTTAATATGATTCTCAGAACACTGGTGGAGCAATCATTCATACAGGTTTAAAAGACCCCGTACCTATGTATACATAAAGTGCTGCTGTTAAAGTGCTATTATAAACATTAATATATCCAATACTGCACATTCACATTAAAGTGCAAGTGCATCAGTTAGCATCAATAAAGCAAGCATACAACAGTATACATGAAACACAACATACAATGGTTAAAAGCGCTCAATATCCATACAGTGAGGGAGAGTCCTTTCCCCAGCCCTTTGAAGATGGGAGAAACCATCTGAATCCAATTATGCTACTCTTTTCAGCAGGGTATGTAATATGTAATACTGCTGAGGAAGGAGGAAATCAGACAGATAAACAGAATGCTGAAAAGAACAAAGTTCAATTTCTTACTGCCTTTTTGTTCAAGAGAAGTGAAACATCTGTACCAGGGAATTGCTAAGAATTTATTTTCAAAGTATGCTTACTTCAGAGTTTGCTGTTTCACTTGGTGTTGGCCAGTTTGTTGCATCACTGAAATCATTAGCCTGCAACAATAATAAAAGTTTCCAGATTAGTTTTTTGTGAGTGCACAGGAATCAATTTTTGACACCAGGATTATCAGACATTCATTTAGATATTTATATACCATTGTTCTCCCCAATGGGAACTCGCAGTGGCTTACAACATTGTTCTCCCTATCTCCATTTTATCCTAAAAACCACCCAGTTGAGAGTCACGGTCTCAAGGTCACCCAGTAAGCTTCCAAGGGCAGTGTGGAGATTTGAACCATGGGTCTCCCAGATCCTAGCCCAGTACTCTAAGCACTATGCTGGCTCTCATACCAGCTGTACTGCACCACATTATTTTTTTAAACGATTTTTCACAAATCCTAATGAACAAATCATCAAGGCACCAAAACAAATGTAGTATGATGGTCAACAATTCCTAACACCGTATCTTCGTCAAAAACGGAATAACCAGAGTTACTGCAGATTTCACCACTTGTATGGCCTACAGGCCTAAGCGTTCAATTTAAAAAGGCCAAAAACGCTACTGCAATTACAGAAGCAAGCAAGTAAGAAAAATAGCATTTAAAATGAATCACAGATTGCAGCCTTACAGTTTTTCCTATATGTTGTGCGTGGTAAGCAAAAAACAAAAAAAGTTTCTCACCTCAGAGGAAATTAACATCCATCAAAATCAATAGTCAATTCAACTTTCAGTTCAAGATACTCCTATAGTACTACATGCCTTGCTCAGTTCTATAAGTAGGTCTTTTCTCTATTTGGCTGTTTCTACAGGTTAATTTCTGGATATGCTTTGCAAAAGAGTACAACCAAAAATGGTTTCACAGAACATTTCACAGAAACCTACTTACATGAACCATCCTCCCGCATCTGAATCATGTAAGTTTCATGCTAACTAAATAGTACCATTATCAGGACAATAACTTTTGGGCCTTGTAGATTTTTATACAATTAAAAAACTTAACTATCTGTATCGATGGATTTAAAAAAAAACAATTATTTGTATCATTATGCAATTATAGGATATGTTTAGTTATCAGATTGAATTCAATGAGCTTAGACTGAAGTAACTGTTTAGGATTGCACTGTAAATAACCAAAACTCCAGTTACCAAGTTTTGCATCTAATAAAGTACCTTGACAGGTTTCTTTATCTTCAGTTTTCCTGCTTTTATGACTTTAGCAGAACTCTGTAACTCTAAAAAGAACAGTAATAAAATTATTGATACCCCAAATTAGAATAGTGTACAAAATAATGCCACAATAAATATGTTAAGTCTGTAATCCGCCCTGAGCCTGCAAAAGCAGGGAGGGCGGAATATAAATGTAATAAATTAAAATTAAATTAAATTAAAACGTTGCTGTTTTGGCTGTAACATACTAACATGTTTACGCCTCTGGAATTGATCAGAAAATAAACATTTTAAGCACCCTATATTAACTTTATATTCCAAGAGCAACAAAGAAAACCTCTTTATAGGAAAAAAAACCCTTAAGTGTGGTTTAAATGTGATAGTCAAACAAATTCAGAACTTTATGTGGAAATTGCATTATAATAATATTCATAAAATTTTAAAGACAGTATAGTATGTACTTCCCTTATACAGTTTGAAATAATAAAAAATGAATGTACTAAAAACTGCTGATTCACTAATTTTAACATCCCTGAAGAACTATGCATGAAATGGTCGTCTGGTCACTTATTTCAATAGAATTGAATTGTCTTCCATGGAGGTCACTGGAGAACCTTAGTTTCAATGTGGCACTCTGTAGCACTACTTGTTATCAGACTAGTATTTACACTATCCCTTCCACCATGTGAGAGGAAACACACAAATAAGAATTTTAGCTTTCATTTTGACCTGCAATCAAATCACACACATTAACTTGATTTTAGTTGGACTACAGTACATATTTTTGGTTTTATTTCCCTCTCCCTCTATATACAAATCAGTAAAACATATGTACTATCACATAATTCCTAGGAATAATCACCTGAAAAACATTAATGACAACACTTTCGCTGCTAAGCTTTCCTGTGGCAATAACATCTATTCATTGTTGTTAATTTCATGAAACAATGAAACTTTAGAAATGGAAAAAAACTCTACATCTCTATTCAAACACAACAGCAGCAAGCTATTCCCGTGAATAGTACAGTTCATTTTGAAAAATCAACTTTCCCCACAGTAATCTCAATTAGAGATCATTAAACTTAACTTCATAAATACTAATAGCAGCACAAAATGACAAGATTTTTACCCATATCAACATACTATTTATTTGAATCCTAATCTCAATTAAAGCTTTAAAAGAAGACTGTTAGAAGCAGAGTATGTAAAAATATTCCCTTTGACTTTTAATACCGACATGAGCCTCAAGCAACAAAGGATGGCATCTAATTTAGCTTATGTTTCCCTTTAAAGTGATCCACACACACTGCAACAGTACTCAGTTTTTGCCCAATTTCTCTAATCCCCCCTTCAAATGATTAATTGGTAGTCTTTTGTTCAATTCTTTTCCTCTGAGAAACTAATGGAGATCAATGGGGAATAAAACCAAGCTGTTTGTGAAGTATAACATTGTGAATACACTCTGAAGACATCAATGTTTGCATGCAAGGTTTTGCTGTTGCTACTTTAAACACACACACACACACACACACACACACACACACCTTTCATCTACCTGCCAAAATCAGCAATAAAACTAAAGTATGTGCTGAATTATGGATTTATAGTTTTATGACTTTTACACAAACTAGAAAGCATTACGTTTTGGAACAGTGTGTGAGAGTACAAACATATGTTTTATGTCAGGATGGGGGACAAAACCACAATTACAAAATACATATATTAGTCCACTCCAGGTGACCCCAATCGAAGATTTAAACTAATTAGTTGAAGACTTCCACATCTTCTATCTCTGCCTGAGAGGAGAAGGGAGGGACCAAGCACAATTATCAACTAAGTTTGTCTGCCATGTCTGAGCAGGATCCTGGTACGCTTATTTTCCAATAAATGTAACCATACGCATAGGCAAATTTTATCAATGTACAGTTTATACCAGTAATACTGTAAGAGCATATGAAGCTGCCTTGTACCAAGTCAGAACACTAGTCCATCTAGCTCTAGACATGTCTTTCTCGACATCTGTTAGATGAGATACTTTAACTGGAGATGACAGGGCCTGAAGATGGGAACTTTGGGATGCAAAAACATATGTTGTGTTACTGAGCCAAGAAGGAAATTCAACAAGATACTGTGCTTGTGTGAAGTGCCACTAAGTCACAGCTAACTTATGGCAACCCTGTGGAGTTTTCAAGGCAAAAAATGAACAGAGATAGCAACCCTAGATTTCCTTAGTGGTCTCCCATCCAAGTACTAATCAGGGCTGACCTAGCATAGGTTCCAAGATCTGGCTAGCCTGAGCCATCCAGCTCAGAGAGTACTGTTTTTATTTCCTATTTTTTGTAGGAGGCAATTCAATGATAATAATGTACTGCATACGAGCAGCTATGTATTTTTTTTAAAAGGATACAATTAGTAGATGAAGCCAGATGACCTATACCTATCTCCCTAAAATACCTATCCTCTCTTAAAATTTTCAATTGTTTCTCAATCTCTTTGAACTCTCAAATAAAAACCGGCCGTGTTGGCTTCCAGGTACACCATAGTCCAATAAGAGCTGGCTTTCCTCAGTTGCTTGGCTCTCCTCTTCCCTCCCATAAAACAGCTCCAAGGCAAGGCTACACCTCTTCCACACACACATTTTCCTAAATCTGAGCATGCATTCAACAAGGGAGAGCTCAGGCGGCACTCTGGGAACTCCCAGGCACTGGCTGGCAGGACAAGCAAGCACATGCCTTGCTCCACAGCCAAGTCACTTGGGTGGGTAGCTGTATTGGTCTGCAGTAGAAGAGCAAGATTCAGGCCCAGCAGCACCTTAAAGACCAATCAGATTTCCAGCGTATTCGTTTCCAAAAGCCAAAGCTCCCTTCATAGTAATGGAAATTCCCAAGCTCTTATATCCCAGTCAGACCGACCTAAGGACTCAGGGATCCCCTTTCCTAACTGAAAAGAGTTTCAGGTGGGTAGCCCTGCTGGCTGACTCCTGAAAGCTCATACGTTAGTCTTTAAGGTACTACTGGCCTCAGATCTTACCAATTCTATTTGTATCTGAAAGGGAAGATTGACTCTTGAAAGTTCATACCCTGAAAAATCTTGTTGGTCTTTAAGGTGTCACCACTAGACCAGATTCTTGCTCAAGTCGGTTGGAGTCGCCGCCGAGGCAGCAGCGGAATAGGAAGTGGGCGTGGGGACCTTTAAAGAAACTTGAGCGGGACCTCCATCCTCCCACCACGTAGATCAAACATCGCCGCTGAGAACTGCCAATCTCACACCCCCCCCTTCCTTACCCGGGTCCTGTAAGGCAAACTCGCTGCCGGCGGAGGCGTTGGAGGGGGACAGGCTGCCGGCGGGAGCGGGGGGCGGTTTCCAGCGGGTCCAGGGGTTCTCCTTGGGCTCGAGCACGGGAGGCTTTGGCTGGCGAGGGCCCCGTCGCTCCTTGTTGCTGTCCTCGTCCTCGTCCTGCTGCTGTTGCTCCTCAGCGAAGCCGCTCTGGCGGGCCGCCGGGCTCACGGCTTGGCCGGCAGGGAGCAGGAGCCGCTCCTGGCAGCTCTCTTCGGGCAGCCGGGCCCCCGCGCTCTTCTCGGCTCCCCGAAGCGGTGGTGGCTGCGGGGCGACCGCGGACATGCCGAGCGGGGGCCTGGCCTCTACCCTCCGCGCCTCCCCCCTCCGCTCCCTGTGAGGAAAGGGCGGCGGGAGAAGGAAAGCGAGGGAGCCTCTACGCCGAAGGTGCGGCGGGGTGGCTCGGCCGCCCCACGGGGGCTGCGGCTGGCGGGGAAGCGGGCCCCCCGCCCGAACAGCGGCCTCCGGGGGCGGCGTCACTCATTCACCACCGCCGGTGGTTCAAGTTCAACCGCCGCCGCCGCCGCCACCCCGTGGCGGGGAGGGCAAGCGAAGGAGAGAGAAAGGAGGGGAGCTCAGCTGTCACGCGCCAGGAGCAGGCCGGCGGCGGGGCGGGGGGGGGGAGCGAAGGAGGAACAGTTGAGACAGGCCCGCCTTCAGGCCGGCCGAGCGCCGCCACAGCTGTCGCGCGCGCGCACCCTCGAGCCGGTGGGGGGGGGCGGGTGGGAGGGGAGGGGGCGGAGACAGAGCCGGGGCGGGGGGCGGGGCTGCGAGGAGGAGAAAAGCGGAGGGAAGGAAGGCGGAAAAGGAGCGCGAGGCCGCGGCTGTGGGGAGCGAGAGGCGGAGCTCCCGAACTCTTCGAGGCGCTGTGACGACACAGCTGGCCGCGGCGCCCAGAGAAGCAGCGTGCGCGCGCTCTCTCCTCTCCTCGCACCTCCGGTGAAGGCTGCGAGACGCGGGGAAATCGGGAGGCAGACTGGTCTTTACAGCGCTGCTGCTCCCTCGCTGCTTTCTGAACATCTTTGTGTTTCATGTTCTGTTTCGTGCTTCTTTTTACCTCGTTTTAATATGATAAAAAATTGATTGTGTTTTACTGTAAGTCGTTTTGAACGTAGAGAAGTAGCGCCTAATAAATAACTTAAATAAACTACAAATTATAATTATATTGTAAGTATCTCTGCCTTGTGGAACATAGGCCTTCCATGAAGTCTGATTGATACTGTCAGACCTTGCGTTGTAGCTCTTAACTGCGTGCACTGTCTCGCCTCACTGTTAGAGCAACACCGCTTATTTTGAGTCTGTCATTTCCACAGTAAACACTTTGTAGTTTTCTGACTGAAAATGTCCTGAGTCAGTACACATTTGTTCACTCACATCCAGGATTGCAATGTTTAAATGTTCCGTTTCTTGTTTTATGATTTCTAGCTTACCTGGCTTCATACTTCTCACATTCCATGTTCCTATTATGTGTGTTGCACAGCTTTGGACATTTTTTTTTGCATCTATTCATATCTGCATCTGGACATCCTTTCAGCTTTAATCCCGTCCTATCATTAAGAATAGTGCTATTTGTTCGTGCCCTTTACTCTTCCCCGGTAGCCAAATGAATGCCATCCGACCTGGGGATCCTGTCTTCCAGCACTATATCTTCTTTCATTTCATTTTGGATCTCACTATATCCACTAAATTTGGATCTCACTATATCCACTATATTCATTTTGGATCTCACTATATCTTCTTTCATTTTGGATCTCATCTTAGGGTTGGCGAGGTAAGAGATTAGCAGTTGTTGTTTTATCATTGCCTTCTTGTGTGCGGTCCTAACCAGGGCTAGCTGAAGTGACACTTATTGTCTGCAAAAGATCCTCCGCCAGAGTCACCTCACCTTCCACTACTGTTGCTGCCCAGTAGCGAGCACTCCTGACGGTATTGCTCTCATCTTCACTGACACACTCAAACCCCCTCACCATATTACAGTGTGTATCCGTGAAGGATTGTAATTATAATTGTAATTATACTGTACTTATAAAAATATTTAATACATAAAATAAATTTGGGGTGAGAGAGAGAAAAGTACTAGCATTCTCAAGGGACAATTGTTCATCAGTGTGCTTCTGCAGGACAGAAAACATTTCCTTGTATGCAGGTGGATACCGTTCCCACCTTCTCGTTGGATAAAACCCTTCATCCCCTTCTAATAGTGCTATCCTAGGTATTAGCTTTAATGGACTTAGAAGGGTGTAACTCTTAAGGATTGCACTGTAAATGTATCTCAAAAAGAGACTCTCAAAAGCTTATTGCCTGGGAATCTAGTTGGTCTACCAAAATCTTGCACTTTGACCCTCCTCTCCTCCATCTGCTCACACATCAAGCACAATTTCAGCAATGCAGCTTTTCTCATCAGGAATAGTGAAAAGAACCGAGTATAGTATATGATAGTTAAGGCTGCAACCCAAAGAATCTTCACAGGTGTAAACCTCATTGAATAGGGTTGGGATGGTTTCTAGGTTAGGACATTAACAGGCCTGAATAAAAAGTCTCTCTATTGGCTCAGGAGGATGTTATTTCTCTCCATAGGATGAAAAGATCTGACTGCTAATTTCCACATATTGAAGCCTTTATTTAAGGGATAGGAGATCTTTCTCCACGCCTGTTATGTGGAGCAGCCGTATGTTTTTCCTTGATTCCAACTCATGGAACTGTGATGTATTTATAGTAATACTATCAAGATATCTCATTATCACAAGGGAAGGAAGAAATTCGAGGGGAGGCCACTGTGAGTAGCAATGGGAAGAAATGTATGCAATGTGGAAGAATTTTTGTTCTTGCAGTGAGTGTGCTGAATTCATTTTTTTAAAATACATGATGTTTTTATTTCGTTGTTTTTAGTGGATTCTGGCTTTCAAGATTTGCCCCCGCTACACCCCAATCAGCATTTTACCTAATTTGGAGAGGCTGATTTTTAAAAATGTACCCACAATACAAACTAAAGGCCTTTTCAGCTTCCAAACAAATGTCTTAATTCTGTAGGCAGCAATAGGAGAGTGTTCTTTATGAGAACAGCTGTGCTGGAGCTGACCAGGAGTCACACAGTGACCAGCTATTGTTGCCTGCACTGATTCATAGAGTTACTGCCTATGAATGAATTGAATGTGTTTAATGGCATTTGAAAGCAAACTAAGTTAATACTAGACAAGAGCAAGAGTCCAGTAGTACCTATAAGATTAACACAATTTGTGGTGGGGAATGAGCTTTCATGAGTTCACTTCTTCAAATCTTGGTCTAAGTTGATACTATCACTATATCCTGGTACAGTGAATCCCACAATTTACCCCTTTGAGTGTCAAAGTTTTTCCCTGCCCTGAATCATCTTCCCATTAACTTAATTGGGTGCCTTTGAGTTCTAATGAGACAAGTTACCCATATCCAGTCTCCCTACCATGCATAATTTTATAAATTTCTGTCATGCTCCCATAATTGCCTTTTTTGTAAAAAGCCCCCAAATCTTTACTCTTATATAGAAGGTGTTTTAACCCCTAATGCTGCTTGCCCTTTTCTAGGGTGCTAAACTGAAGTTGAATTCTACTTTGTGTGGAAGAAACCATCTTATTTGCCCAGGCACAGGCATAGATATCAAAGCAAATTGGAGTTTGATTGAAGGTTTTCCCAACCATGTTAGAAAGGGAGATCAGTACACACAAGCATGGGAAGCCAAGTGTGTTTGTGCCTTCCATGGACAAACAGATTTATTGCCTTCATTTTTTGTAAATGAAAACTGTTTTGTAATTACAGGTTTCGAAAATGTAGCATGAATGGGGAGACACACAGGAATTCCAAGTGGGCAGCAAATCCTCTGATACCCCCATCAGATTTCTAGAGATCAGCTGTTGTATTTGTCTCACCCGAAGTTGCGTCCACATTTGCTCCTTCTTAGCTATACTCACTTATTTTCTAATTTAAATTCATAGTGTATTATTTTTTCTCACAACTTGCAGAGCAGTAGCCTCAGAATAGACTGCTGTAGCTACTGTGCCCATGTTGGAATAATCCCTTAAAAACATTTAAACTCTTGTCAAAGACAATTTACCAGGGAATGCTTTGTGCGAAACCAGTAATAGACTAATTATCAGCAAATAGTCCAAATTTTGAGCAACACAAAGCTGTTTTGAAGGCCTTGAATGCAGAAAAGCCAGATGCAAATTGAAATATCAATAAATGTGCTGTTGGTAGATGAAGGAAAAATATTGTCGCTTGACTGGATGTGAAGCTCCTATGCTATTTTATTTGCATGTTCTTTACGAACAGCTACGTTGTTAACTTGGGGGATGCTTGAAAAACTTCTGAATTAAAACTCACTTGCTGTGTTTGTAGCTACAATTAAGTGGTATTGAATATATGCACTGAGCCATGAACAAATTAGGGGGCTTTTTGACATTTGCATTTAATAGGCTCTTTGCACTGCTGAAGAAGCAAACTGATTACACTTTAAAATCTGAAACCAAAACAGTGGGCTGCCTCCTTAGTATAAAATAGAAAGTTCAACTCCTTCCCAATCTTTCTACATTTTCTCTACTTTTATCATAGTTCCCAAGAATACTTGAAAATGCTTTAGGTGCAATGTTTTAGAACAACTATACTAAAACAATTAAGCACCCACTATAGTACATGATTGGCAGGGAAGGTGATGAGGGGGGACAAAACAGAATTTACAATCCTAACAGCAGCACAATGTGAAAGAATAATAATAATAAAATATTTGGATGGCATGCGTATTTATGGTATGACAAAGTCAAGGCAGATGCTGTTTTTACATCATTATGTGAGGCGGAATTTATTCATTGTTTGGCAAAAATATAAGAGATACTTAAATGAAGAAACCCCATTGTGGATTGTGCCGGCTGAAGTTGTTAACTCGAAAACGGAATATAATGGCGAGGAGTGGTTGACTTACAAAGAAATCTTGAAATTGGAGCAAAAAGCAGTTATAATTAAAGCAAATGAGGAACTACCATTTCATTATGGGTGGTTCCAATATAGACAAAGATTTGTATGACTCTGATCGCAGGAAATCAGGATTCAGAACAAAAAACTCGGAACTAGAAGAATGTTTATTACAAGAGGGGGAAAAATGATATCTAAAATGTATAAAATTTTGTTAAAGTGGTTTACTGAGGATGAAACAGTTAAAGTGCAAATGGTAAAGTAGGCTATAAATTGTAATAGAGACATCACAATGGATGCATGGGAATACTTAGCTTATGGGAATAGTCAAATGTCAGACAAATGTTGGAAATGTAAAAAACAAGAAGGTTCGTTTTATCATATGTGGTGGACTTGTGAACTGGCTAAACAATTCTGGGGGAATATTGTTGAGGTTATGTCAGAAATATTGCAGAAAAAAGTGAACAAAAACCCAGAGTTGTTGTTGCAAGCATAAGTTTAGAAGAGTTTGCGATCCAAGATAGAACGCTAATGTTTTACATGACGACGACGGCAAGGATGGTATATGCACAATTATGGAAGACTCAAGAAATACCGACAATATAAAATTGGATCCAAAAATTGTTGTATATGGCTGAGATGAACAAGCTGACAAAGAAAATGAGAGAACAAGAGTCTGAAGAATTCTTTATTAACTGGGAGAAATTTAAATTGTATTTGGAAAAGAAGTGGGATGTCAAAGGGAAATTACGTATATTGGAGAATTTTTAAAGGGGGGGGTAAAGTGATCTTTATGGAGGGAATATATATTTGTGAGTTTAAGATAAGAGAATGGTATTAAGAAATAACATTTTATTTTAAATAATATAACAATATATAGTAGATATAATTAGATAAGGGGTTGGAAAACTGTTTGAAGTCTACAAAGAAAAAGGGGGAGGAGTGGGTGGGGGAAACTAGGATATGGGGGATAATAGATTATGTATGAAATGACTTATGTATTAACTCACCCAATAAAAATTTATTAATTATTATTACTACAATGTGAAAGAATAAAATGCAAGACACTTTTCTCCAGTAACAAAAACCTGTAAGATCCTTACAGTATTAAGAGAGTAGAACAAAACCAGAAATAAGCAGTATACGTTAAAAGTTTATCCATTGCAATGCTAGTTAATAACTAGGGTTAACAACTTCAGCCGGCACCATCCACAATGGGGTTTCTTCATTTAAGTATCTCTTATATTTTTGCCAAACAATGAATAAATTCCGTCTCACATAATGATGTAAAAACAGCATCTGCCTTGACTTTGTCATACCATAAATACGCATTCCATCCAAATATTTTTTAATTATTATTCTTTCACATTGTGCTGCTGTTAGGATTGTAAATCCTGTTTTGTCCCCCCTCATCACCTTCCCTGCCAATCATGTACTATAGTGGGTGCTTAATTGTTTTAGCATAGTTGTTCTAAAACATTGCACCTAAAGCATTTTCAAGTATTCTTGGGAACTATGATAAAATATCCTGCACTGGGCAGGGGGTTGGACTAGATGGTCTGTATGGCCCCTTCCAACTCTATGATTCTATGATAGTTTCACATTACCAGTATGCAGTTCCACTAGTATTTAAGCTTGCTGCAAGCTTTAACATTAACACAACTGTCAGGCATACATACCTTGATCAAATTCTCAGTGATGTGGGAGGCATGCTCCTGATCAGTTCACCTCAATATTCTCTGGCAAAGTTCATTGTGAGCACAGCACTGTGCTGAGCCATTTCACAGCTGCACAGTGGATGCTTGTTCATTGCAGCTGCTTTTGAGAGGACAGTATGTGCAGTGGTTAGAGCATTAGACTAGGATCTGGGTGAACCATCTTGCTTACCTTGGGCCACTTACACTCAATCTAACCTGCATCACAGGCTTGTTGTGAGGATAAAATGGAAGAGACAAGTATGATAAAAGCCACTTGGGGTCTCCATTGAGAAAAGAGGCAAGGTATACACTAAAATAATTTTGCCCCACAAACTAAATAATCTCATCTATTGACAGAGGCCATCATGGCTGTTCCAGTCATAGAACTGTCTGACATATAAAACACAATATAACCTTCACCCATTCTTTTGCACCTCTTACTAGTTTGATATATTCTTTAAATGACAAGCTTCAGCTGGATTTCATGGCCCACTTTTTGTGCCTACTCAAGCAGTGGAACCTATGCAAGAAATGGTAGGGAGAATTGAACACCCAAGGGCAGACACAAACAGAACTTTTGCAGATGCGAAGGTTTAAGAGAGTTATCTATTTACTAGAAGTGGATTTACAGTATACTCCTAAAAGTTAGAAGGGTGTAACTCTGTTTAGGAGTGTACTGCTAAATTGCAAGAAAAGGCTTCTCATACAACAAAATTACAAAAGCATTCTTGATACAGATTTAAAATGTTTCAGTCTTTCAAAAACAGGCAATTTTCTACTACTATATTCTACATAGCTCATTTTCTTATTAACATTTTTGCATATGATGTGTCTTCAGTGTAAATGTTAAGTATTTGATGGTAATGTTAATGGTGCAAAGCTAGGTTATCATTAAAAGTGTGGGTAGAAAGGGCCAGTGGCAGATTGCCCGCAGTCAAGGCCTACCATGGAAGAACTGGTGAACAGCTGGCCAAAGCAGGGAGCAGCACAAGATGTGAGGACAGGTAACTTGATCAGGGGGTGAGAAGGGTATGCTCCAACACTCACACCATCAAGCAAGGCTGGCTAGCAGTTTTGGCAGCAATAGGAGCTGCGTGTGTGCCCCTGGATTTGAGATGTCCTTGGAAAGGGAGGTGGGCACAATGGGTGCCAAAGCCCAGGGGCAGGTCCAGATGTTGGGGACAGCATTAAAGGTGGGGCAGTCATACATGGAGGTGGACAGAAGAAGATTAGAGGACAAAGACCACAGGCAGTCAATACTGAATGTGGCCAACCAGGGTGAGAGGCATACTGTATACCATAATAAGCACACCTTGGAAAAGATTTGTGGCACTGTCTGAACAATTCTAGGCATAAACAGTCTATGGAATCAAATCCTCTGCCCACTTCACTGCAGATTCTACAGGTGGCCAGAGATATGCCTGTCAGAATAAGCAAGTATAGAACATTTATTACACTGTTTTACAGCTTTTAAATATATTCACTCAAGGTTTTAGCAATAAGTTAAGCTTAAAATAGAATTCAAAAACATTTCCATAAAAACCATGGTATTTCCCAGATCTTTAATGTCTACTAAAGGTAATCTCAATCATGAATTCACTAATTTCACTTGGGATTAGTTTTATGTACTGATGTTTGGATTCTAATGAAAGTAACGATGATTATGCAATTGTACATGGAGAAGCACTTCAAAATACAGAATAGTGGAATTTTTAATTCAAGTTTTTATTAAAAATATAAAATAATTGAAAGAAGACAACAAATCACAGTTATACAGAACTGTAAAACTCCCTTCTACTTTTCCTCATTTAAACAATTAAAATCATGTTAACATCAGATCATTAGTACCTTCTTGTTTTACTTAAGAAACGTGATAGGTTAGAATATGAAAAACATTCATTCATAGTAAAGGCCCACAAAATTGGTATTACCAAAAGGATATCTTACAGTGCAATTTTATGCAGAGTTGTCTAGTTTAAGCGCATTGAAATTAATAGGCTTGCACTGAGGTATCACTGCATGTGACTGCATTGTCTGCCAGTCCTTTAGAGATAAACAAGTTGCACAGAAATATCCTCTTACATTCAATGTTTTGAGATTTTCTGCCAAGATTCAAGTATTTGTTCTCTTGACACAGCATCTAATACATGCCTTTTCTTTGTATACAGTTTAATTGATACTAATGTTTATAGTTAATGTGCCTCTAGAGACACAAGGATTTGGCAGCTTTGGTTTTGGCAGCTACCTTTTTCAGTCATTATTTAAGCACTTGTGAATATCAAACTCTTTTTAAGTCATCTGTTTTGGAAGCCAGATCTAAACAGGAGGAACTATGCAACTCTAGATTCTGAATATTTAACATAGAATTATAACTATTTTTCAAGATATTAGTGATTAGTAGAATGAATCTGATGAACTTAAAATATTTTAAAAAATTAAGATCTTAGTCAATTTAACATCCAGTGTCTCCAGAAACATAGTGTCATTCACCATCCCCCCAAGAGTACTGGACACTTGCAAATTTGGAATTCTAGTTTCATGTGGCTGCTATAGAGTAGTTTTAATAAAAAGTTAGTAAATTCTGTTGAGGTTTGACCATTTTGACTTAAATATTGATTCTTTCCATGACGTTGTTCCATATCAGACCTTAAAATATTTTTAAAAATTAAGATCTTAGTCAATTTAACATCCAGTGTCTCCAGAAAGTGTCATTCACCACCACCCCAAGAGTACTGGACACTTGCAAACTGGACACTCTGCAAAGAGCCTTGATATAATGGACCCAATCCATCAGTATTATGTAATATTACATACCCACACCATTTTACTATGTAACAATGCAAATTAAAATAATTTGTATGACAAGGGTTTTTCAAGGAAGCTAACATTTGTTAAAAGATTTGATATATGGGATATTTATACAAGACTGTTTTATTTCAGGTGTTGTAACTCAGCCAGTGAACAATGCAATTTCCCCCCTCCATATCCAAAAAGGACATGAACAGCACTCCTGTTCTAAATTAGGAAAGCTGAACCTAAACAAGCATTTCCTTTAAGAACCAACATGGCACAACAAAGCAGTGTGTCAGCACTTTTCTCCAAACCAAAACAGACAAATGCAGCACTGGATCTTTGGACACGTCCCAATTTTCAAATCTCAGTCAATATAAGTAAACTATCTTTAGAATATTCCTAACGAAAATCTTGCAAATACTGAGCTGACTGTGAAAAAAATAGTAACTGTTATTCTGTGGGAGCTAAATTCATCTTGCATTTATGAACTGATGACAAACTGGGACCAGAAATTAGATTCTGAAAGCTACACAAACCCAAATTTAACCATCTGTCAGTGCAGCATTGGTCTTTTTTCAATTACCATTTTTAAATTACCATTTTAAAATCATTTTATAGACTTCAGACACACTGGTATTGTGCTAAGATGTTCACAGTTTTGACTAATGAAAGTTTTAAGGTTGACCTTGGTTGATAAATGTTCTTATTTTTGCATTGCTAATATTGGTAACAGCAGCACAGGACATTCAATTGCTGACTTCACTGAAAATCTCTAATCATCTTGTTTTCCAAACATGACAATCCACAAGGAAAACTCAGAACAATATTATGCAGAGTAGTTCAGAGTAGGATTATACAGCATATTTCTGAAGAAAGCGTTCAAATGCATCATATATGGCTTGTCTAAAACAGAAGATGAGTAAAAATGAAAAACAATGATCACATATAGCACTTTGGTCCACTCAGATCTCTAACAAAATTGAACATTACACTTGCTTTAAAAACTTACTCAAATCTGAGAAGAAAGCAGAAGTGATTAAGGCTCAACATTTATGAAGTCACTCAAGTGCCTTTTATAATTTAGTGAACAATGCCAAGTTAGGACTTATGCAGAGACATTCTCTTGGCTATCCTTCAATTGCAGAATAACCAGGATGCTAAAATCCCAATGCTGAGCATCCAGAAATAAGGAAATGCGATACAAGTGGTGAATTTTATTAGTCAGAGTTTATTCATTTCACAGTATTTAATCACCAAGATCACTGTGTAACTTGAATCCCGTAAACACTTAGTCTCTGCTGTGAAGCATGCTTCCTCTTCTGCCAGCAATTCTGTTTGTGCAAAGTCAATGGTTTTCAACTGGCTATTGTGCAAACAAGTTTTAGCAGATGATGAAGCATGCTTTCTAGTGTGTGCTGAACTTTTTCATAAGATTCAAACCTGTCTTTGGTAAATATATCCACATTGATGTATGTAACAGACATACACAAAGTAAGTAGAGTTTTATCAAGTGTGGAGGGAAAAGGTGATACAATGTGGCACAGTTGTACAAAGTGCAATTTGGGCTCACTGGCTTGCAAATTATGCACCGTTCTTGGGACTACATACTTCTTCCTTTCTTTTCTTAACATAAAATTCCCTCTTGTCAACCCCTTGTATACTAGTTAATTATGGCTTGTTGTTACCAGACACATGTAATCACAATGTTTATCAGGTTTTCTCATAACTATGGTTTGCAAATCTACTATATATCATAGTTTTAAAACTCCGATTTAGAAAAGCATCCATAGCATTTTCTATTTTATTGTGCTAAATTTTTGTTGAGCCCTTCTTCCAAGGAACACAGACTGGCATACATGGTTTGTCATTCCTTTACTTTAAAACCACTCGTATGAGGTAGGCTAGACTCAGAGAATGACTGGAAAAAAGGGCAACCAAAACGATCAGCAGATTGGAACAACTTTCCTATAAGAAAAGGCTAAAAAAGAATGATAGTCTTTTCTCTAACTGAAAAGCCCCAGGCAGAAGGACAAGACATGATAGAGATTTATGCATTGTGTGGAGAAAGTAGCTATTGGCCATAATGGCTACATGGAACATCCATGTTCAGAGACCTCAACCCTCTAATGTCAACTGCTGGGAGGCAGCAGCAGGGAGGTGCTTTGGCCATTTTGCCTCTGTTGTGGACACTTTCCAGGGCATGATGTGAAACTGGACTAACTGGACCACTGGTCAGATACAGTAGCACTTGTATGTTCTTGTGAAATAAGCACGTCTATTAAACAAAAACAGTTTTAAATTGTAAGACACTGCTACAATAGAAAACTGAAAATTTAGCACGTGCCAGCAAATGCAGTATTAAAGAACATTAAAAGCTGCGCTTTATCTTCATTGCTTATTCTGAATGCTTACCTGAACAATCCTTGTTTGAAGAGGTATGCACTAACATGACCTCCATCCAAGTATCTGATTTCACATCCTGGCCATATTTCTTGAAGGCTACGCACTCCAGTTCTTGGAACATAAGCATCCTCCTTGGCTTGAACAACTATGATCAGTGCTGGATCAACTGGAACTAAGAAGAAATATCAAGTATTCTTAAACGTACTTTCAATACAGTTAAGAGAAATTCTGGTTAATTTTATAGATTTAAAATCCGTTCTTCAGCAAATGACAACTACTTAACGTAGACTTGTGTTTTTTTTACAGCTAAAGTTGCACCACAAGTAGGTTACATGGAGATTGCATTAAAACTGAAATGAGTAGCAAAGAAAAAAGTAATGAAGCAAGAACGTCTGAACATGAAACCAGATTTCTGGCTCCCATTGAAAATCTCAGTCCAGTTATACATGTTGCTGCTGCACCCCTTCCATTATTACTTAGCTTTTGATGGCCCCATGTTTGCTGTGTATCTCCCTCTGTGCTCTCCATGTAGGGCCCACAAACATATTTCAACATATTGCATGTCTCTGGCACAGTTCTGTCCTTTTTAAACTCCAAGACACTGTGGAAGCCATTTAGGGGCCTCAACACTCAGACTTGGTATATTTATGTTTTGAAGTTGCAGCAGCAAAGAGGGCCTGATGCTACTGATGGCTATGTACACATCTGACATCCCCTCCACTTTACCTTTACTATACCTGCTCTACTCTGTCATTGCATGCTGAAGATAAATAATCCAAGCTGCTGCTGCTCCAGCTCACTACAACCTGGTTGTTCAAATAATGTAATAAATATATTTATGTTATACTCTTCCTGAATAATGGCAGATGAGTAGCTGTATTAGTTGGTAGTAGTTGAACAAAATTAAGAGTCTAGTTGCACCCTAAAGATCAACAAAATTTTCTGTTATATAAGCTTTCATGTGTCAAAGCAAACTTGACAGATACAAATGGATCCTAATTCTCATATGTAGCTTATACCCCGTAAAATTTTGTTGATCTTTTAAGGTGCTGCTGGACTCAATTTTTATTCCAGCGTAAGTGTTTGTGGAGTAAGTGCAATGTACTGGGTACTCACTAACCAGAAATTGATATATTGGGTTATAAAAATATATAGCCCATTAAACACAACATGTAAACACAGAAAGAGAAATCTACATTCTAAATTGTACTCATTAGCAAGAAGAGTTACGTTACAAGGCAGACCAAAATGACTACGGAGATGATGACACTGTAGTGTTAAACTTGAATGAATTAAGCAGGAGCAACAATAGAGAAAGAAATATAAACATGTATTAAAAATAGTGTGTACCTGAAAAGTTAGCTACATGGGTACATTCATCCATTACCCCTTTCATGAACCTTAGAGATTCTCTTTGTAAAGTGTCACTTTTCCCACTTATCAGATGCTTCTGCTCACAGGTAAAGTCCTTATTGCTATTGCTGCTGGTTGAAAATGTCTGGTTTATGCACTGCATTTTTGGTGTCTCTTGTACTAACAATCCTTCTGCTGAGGCACTTAGAGTACTTTTGCTAGGACTAAGGCAGTGGCCAGCTTCCGAAGAAAGAACTTTGCTTCTGGTATCCAACTTGAGCATACTAGAATTCAGATCCAGGTTCCTTAAGCTGTCCACACTGCCAGGAGAATTTTTAACAAAGTCTTGTCCCATCTTGAATGAATCTGTCTAAACAGAAATACATGCCTATTAAATTGAGGCACTTCTTAATGATTTCCAGCGTACTCATAAATTAACAGTTCACTTGATGTCATTAAAAAGAGGTTGCTCTGGTTATGATAGGTGCCACAAGATAAGATAGTTTATCTCTTAACTGAGCTAAATAAGCCCTCATTCTGATCCAATAAGGCAATTTTTCTGGACTGGATGCCAGTTTCTTAGATATGGTCATTTTAAAATACTGAACATCTCTCATTAAAATCATTTCACCTTGGTTTCTCCAAGAATCATTTGGCGGCGCTAATAGCTAAAGGCATCAAATTGATGTCTCCCTGTCATTGTTCTGTAGTGAAGCTTCCTCATCAATGAACCCCATATTGTCAGTTTTATATTTAACTACCTCTGGATAAAAGGCTAGTTTTTAGGCACTTCAGATTAAGGCTGTGCTATTCGGGTTTCGCTTTGGGTAAAGTTACCCAAAGCAGACCCAATTTGGCAAGCCTCAGCATTCTTGAAATGGTCATGCTGGCCCCGCTTCAGGAATACCGAAGCTAAGCTTACCGAAGTGATTCGCGTTGCTTCGGTAAGCTTCAGGGCTTGTTTAAAGGGCCCCACCACTGTTTGCAAGCAGCTGTGGGGCCCTTTAAACATCAACCTCCCCCCACCCACCTTGCAGTGGCCCCGGGCTGGCTCCTCTGCCGCTGCCGCGCCGCCACCCAAGCCTGCAGGGTGGTGAAGGCCAGAGCCTCCTCCTCTGGCCCTTCCTGCCCCTCAAATGGCTGTCACAGCGCCGGCGCACCACGGCCATTTGAGGGGCAGGAAGGGCCGGAGGCAGCGGCTCCGGCCTTCCCTACCATCCCACAGGCTCGGGCAGCAGTGTGGCGGCAGAGGAGCCAGCTGACTCCAGGCCACGCTGCCTTGTGCTGCTTCCGCCCAGCTGATAACCCTCCTGCTGCCAGGTAAGTGGGTGGGGGTTGGAGAGGTCTCCCCAGGTGGGGTGGGGGGGTGGAGGGGTTGCCCCAGGGAGGATGGGGGGTGGTGGGGAGTTCCCCCCCTTGCTTCAGTATGCTTCGAATCTTCACGGAGCATACCAAAGCGATTCCCGAAACCCGAATCCGAAGCGGTTTGCCGCTTCAGATTTGGGGGTATCCCAAAGCGGGAATACCAAGTCTCCCCACCCATGCACAGCCCTACTTCAGATCTGACTTCCGTGAACACATTCATAGGTTTCACTACAGAAAATTCCAAGCAGCTCACTTCGCAGTGCCATTTTTCTGTCAGAAATACTTGTTAAAATCACATTCAACCTAGATCAAGTAGCACAATGTTTAAACATGTGTACTATAAATAATACTCTATTAACTCCACCTGAAAAGTAAAAGGAGACACCTTGGAAAGAGAAATGCTGATAATTGTGCCAGCATATATAGCCATCATTCCTTCATCCCCTCATGATGGTAAGTGAAACAGTTTGAGAAAAGGGAAAAGCAGGCTACATACGGAGGAATCCTTTTTTCACTTTCACATTTTCCCAACACTTCCTGCAATTGTTTCCCAAATGGATGGGACAGGGACAAAAAATGCATTCTGCACGCCCTCTGTCTCTTCCTCTCTATGGTCCTTCCAAGATGTTTCCCTGCTTGAAGAGACAGGACGAGGGCAGATATATCCACATAAGGATGCTCTGCTTTCCATACTGCTGTGCCTCTTCCACTCTCTCCCCTTCAGGTATCTTACTCCAGTTTAAAGAAGCTCAGAAGGGAACAAGGATGTGAGGGTTGACAAAGACAAACACAAATAGAGCAGTAAGATGTGAATGTTAAAACATACCAATCAGGCAGTTTTTAAAAAGACACATGAATGACACAAAGACGAATTTTATTTTCAACAAAAGAATTCAGTTGATAGTAGGAAAAAAAGATACTAGGTTAGATTCAACCAGCTTTCTTGTTGATGAAAAAGGGAAAAAAAATTTTCACTGCCAAAAAAAGCTGTGTTGGGGATTACAAGACATGAATGCACAAAAAATACATATGGCATGGAAGGAAGAGAATTAGGTTAAACTGAATGAAAAAGCTGGCTTAGACCCACCAGTTTTGCCAACTGAAAAGGAAGTACTTTATAATTCTTTTCACGGATTAGTAAATTAATATTTCATCAATATGAGAAAAATTCTATACAATGTTTCTTTTCCGTTTTAATTTCTAATCAATGCAGATTTTATTAAGAGTTGATAATATGTAACAATTATATTACTGAGCTCATCTCAGCATGCCACATACAGAGAAGTTCAATTGTTTTTACAACAGGAATCTACCAATGCAGATCTCTAACATACAGATATTATAAGAGCTCCTTTCCATTGAACTACGTAACATACCACTATTGTGAACACAGTAATTCTTAAAAGAAGCAACAACCTGATATACACGTTCAAACATAATTTATCATCTATAGCAAAATACATTAGCCTTGAGCTACAGATAAGAATAATATGATTTTGCTTATGTACGAGTATCCATGTAGAAGAAAATAAAATACAAGAGCTTTATAGTGCATGAGTTTTTGCTTAAGCATAGGCAAGCAAAGTTTCTTTTATAAACTGAGAATGGTTAACAAATAAAATATTATATTTACCCCACAATATTCAAGCATTTGAATGATTTCTTCTTCATAAACACTCTGAGTATAATACTGTTTCTCTAGCTCCCTCCAGTTCACTGCTTTGCTCAGTACACCCTGAAATTAAAGGGCAGTTACTTCTAGCACAACAGCATTATGAAGGTATGATACAGGACACCTATCAGTTTTCATTATGCTCAATTCCATTTTGCAGTGTTTCATCAGCTGTCAAAAAGCCTTCCCTTCGAATATCTACAAATAAAGGCCTGGGGGGGGACAAAGAATCATGGAAATACTTCCGCATGTCTGTGAGAGCTTTGGTCTTGCATTTCTCAAGCATACTGCATAGTAAACAATTTTTGAAAATAGCTAATATCCCAAACTGAGAGGTAGAGTTTAGAAACATAACCCCTCCCAGAATCTAGAGTCTGAGAAACTCAGAATTGAGTTTCTCAGACTATTGAATGTTAAAACATTACACTGATTTTGAACACCTTGTATAATATTAATTACAGATGCATTACCGTAGTAAAAACACCAGAAGCTGTAGACCAGGATAGACAAGGAACTAGGGGCAATGGTTTCGGCCAGTTTGATACTGCTAATGATGCCATCTGTTAAATAGAAGGAAGTGATATACATTTTATCACAGACTTTAAAAATGTAACAGATTCTCACAAGTTTGTGAAAAGCACTTCTCACCTATGAACGGCTGAAATATTTCAACATTCTGTAGTATACAAAACACAAAAAACAGAACTACCTTCCCAAATACCACTCATAGTAGATACAAAAGACATCTATACAAGTGACTCAAGATTTGAAATTTTTAAACCAATTTTCATTAATAATGAACAGAGCTTGGGCTGCAGTACCGCAGCTTACCACTCTGCACCACAGGGCTCTTACCGTGGTAAACTGTGGCGTAGAGTGGTAAACTGCAGCCCAAGCTCTGCTCACGACCTGAGTTCAATCCTGGCAGAAGCCGGGTTCAGGTAGCTGGCTCATGGATGACTCAGCCTTCCATTCTTCCGAGGTCGATAAAATGAGTACCCAGTTTCCTGGGGGTAAAGTGTAGAAGACTGTGGAAGGCAATGGCAAACCACCCTGAAACAAAAAGTCTGCCAAGAAAACATGATGCGACGTCCCTCTATGGGTCAGTAATGACTTGGTGCTTGCACCTTTACCTAGAAGAGGATAAACAGGATATATTCCTTTGCACTCACATGATAACTCAAAGATAGTTATTGGTTCTTGAAGTTTCCTTACAAAGGCTCAGTCATACAGATATATAAAATTTTCTCTCTCAGGTGCGCACACACTTTGCCTGCTTCAAATAGAATGAATGTTTTCTCACAGACACACAGTTCAGGCTTCCACATGGGTTGCCTAACTGAACAAGAATGCAAATCCCCTCAGGCTTCCACACAGGTTGCCTACTTTGCCAAGACTGAATGTGCTCTCAGAAATATATAGACACTCTCAGGCTGCACACAGCTTCCCTGTCTAAACCAAAATGCCTGTTTCTCTCTGCTCAGTAACTAAAAACTGCAATTCACTCCACTCCTAGAGCACTGCTACTGTCCAGTCAGATTTCACTCCAGTCACACTTCTCAACTTCAAAAAGAGTCCAGTAGCACTTTTAAGACTAACCAACTTTATTGTAGCATAAGCTTTCGAGAATCACAGTTCTCTTCGTCAGATGCATGGAGGGCAAGAAGAAACTGGTCAGATATATAGGTGGAGAGGGGAGGGAGTAGATGCAAACAGTAGCTTCTGATATGGAGATCAGTTTGCTTCTGTTAAGGAAGTCAGTTACTTCTGATGAGATAACCATTCATAGTCTCTATTCAATCCCAGCCTGACTGAGTCAAATTTACATATGAATTCCAATTCAGCAGCTTCTCGTTGGATTTTGTTTTTGAAAGGTTTCTGTTGAACTACAGTGACCTTTAAGTCCTTGATGGAATGTCCTGGTAGATTGAAGTGTTCTCCCACTGGTTTCTGGATGTTGCCATTTTTAATGTCAGATTTGTGTCCATTTATTCTTTTGCGCAGAAGTTGGCTGGTTTGTCCAATGTACAGAGCAGATGGACATTGTTGGCACATGAGGGCATATATCACATTGGAGGATGAGCAGTTGTAAGAGCCAGAGACAGTGTAGTTGACGCCATTGGGTCCTGTAATTGTATTTCCTGGGTAGATATAAGGGCAGAGCTGGCATCTGGGTCTGTTGCAGGGCCTGTGCTGGTGACTCTGCTAGCCGATTCATGATTGTAAGTGAGAAGTCGTTTCAGGTTGGGGGACTGTCTGTAGGCAAGGAGAGGTCTTCTCAACTTCACTCACTCTCAGTCATCAACCAATCATCTCACTCACCCCTCTTTTGAACCCCCACTCTTCATCGGTATCACATTTAACGAAACACAAACTTAAATCATTACAACTATATACAGACTGCCAGCTGGAAATGAATGCATGTGGGATATACAAGAGCTGAGACAGAACACAACAGCCGATCCCATCTGCATGGGCAGAACACATTGCACAGTACTGTGATTTGCTTACATCCAGTAGAAGAGGATATATAGGATATATTCCTTCGGACCCACATGAGATACAGGAAACCACATCTACACACTTTCTAGAACATCCATTTCCGTTCCAAATAGGCAGTTTCACACAGGAACGAAACCTGTGGTTGAGCAGCAGCATTTCATGGAGGTCAGCAGGCAGCAGTGGGAGGCAGGCAAGTTCCATTCCACTATGGAACATTTAGCCTGATCTATCTCCTCATTTGCGTTATTACTTATTTTAATAACCCAATAGTACCTAAGGTAGAAAGCTAATTCAGATGTTTATTACCATACATGTTCAATACTGAGAGGCACAAGAGTCACGTGGAATTAGAAATAATTTAAAGAAGCTCTTACATGTCCTCCCATTGATATTCCAGTCATTCCTAGCGGTCCATAGCCTTCTCTCTCAAGCCAGTGCAAAAGAGCTGCTGATTCCAGCACAAGAGCTCCTCCCATGACGAACAAATCAGACACGTTTTTCAGACTCGACCTTCTTTCCTCCCAAGAAAGAAAGGCAAACTTATTTCCCAAACAATAAAACAAACAGTTCCCATTTAACCATGTTCCATAAATTGCTAACTGACCCATAATCATAATCCTGAAAATAATGCCTTGATCCTCAACCATTTCATTTAAGATTGAGACAATTTTTACGGAGTATGAAATTAACAGAGGAAACACGGTCAGTGAATTCAGGTTAATATTTACCTGAAAAGAGGAGTGCTGATTTATTTTAAGCATTTACATATTTCTCCACAACCGGAAAACTAGTTCCTAAGGCAGCTAACATTAAAAACAATTTAATATTACAACAATAAGAACAGCCAATACAATACCAGCAGGTAACAAATATAAAGTCCCCATATTAACAAACATTCAATCTAGCAGTTAAATATCATAAATAAGAACAGAAGAGTTAAAACATAATAGTCACTACAATGATATAGAAATTAATCAAAGTGTATCTCAAAGTAAACAGAAGGACAGTTCACAGAAATGCAGAAGTGGACTTTTAACTACTCATTTCTTAATATGTTCCCCATCAGGTACTATGTGATGAGACTACGGCACAACAACAGTACAGGAATACATTCCAAAGTAGACTTCGGCCATGAACTGTTAGATAAATTGTGAAAACTATGGCATAACTTCAAATATACTAATTCAACTTTCAGCAAGTTGTATGCAGTACTGCAATCACAAGATTTATTTTTTCAAAGTAGTACTGAATAGCTAGTGAAAGCTGTTGTAGTAACACCCGAAGTATTGCTTGGCAATTTTTCAGATGTGATTGATAAAATGTGCACAGAAGATATAGCTTTGTTTTGGAGTTGTGCTTTCCTGGGGTAGGGGGAGAATGCAGATGTAAATTAATAAATAAGAATGGCAGCTTCTATATTATTCTCTTTCCCTGCTTGGGTTGAGCAAACCTGCCACTCCTCTTTCAGAGGGCTAGGCAAAGGAGATGCTTTAACTATGTTCTTGTCTTGACTGTAACACAGTGAAGCAAAAGGCAGTTGCATTTTGCAGTTCCATATCAAGCAACAGCCTAGAAGAATTTGGACAAAATCATAAAAGACCTGCTGCAAACTTTTCTATCATAAGCACTCAAGTTTCAATGTGTGCTACCTCGCTCATACATTCACTCACAATTGCCTGCCAAAAGAATTCCCCCTGTAAATCTCTGTGAACTACAGAGAGTTGATGGAACAATGAAGATGTCATTACAACAATACTAGTAGTCTGGCTAACATTAACATAAGGGTGGACACTGTGAGGTGGAATCTCCTTCTGGGAGTCTGCATTTACAAACAAGCAAAAAGCAATCCTGCTGAGATTTCCATATCTGAGAACCCAAAAGGGAGGGAAGGAGTTTTATTTCATGCTGGCCTGAACAGAACCTTCCCCTAAGCATATTTATTTATTTAAAATATTTATATACCTGCTTCTCTTCCAAATATCCAAGGGTTCAGGACAAACAACCATATTAAAAGCAGTATAAAAACAACTGCATAAAAATGGTAAATATGAACACAGATAAAAGTGGCCCTTCAAGTATATGGGTCCGAGATCACAACAGGCTTTAAAAGTTGCCTTTATAGATCTCAAAGCAGCATTTCATTCAGTTTCAAGGCAGCATGGTGAAACGGTGCAAGCGCGGAAGAGATTAAGCTATTGGATCAAATAAAAGGGCTCTATTCCAACACTTTATTAGAAGTCAGAACAGGCCTACATGGACAGCTATCAGTTTCACTGAGATGGCGGAGATACAAGTGGTGAGAATCGCCACTTGTGTTATGCAGTTATAAGTGTTTATATCCAGAGACTGAATTTGTACAATTTTAAGCAGACCATCTGCTCTCCAAATTTGTGTTCAGTAAAAGAAAAAGGAGAGAGGACAATGAACAAAATGCTACACATGCATAATACTTACAACTGATCCTTAGGCTTTCTGCATCCATGTATAGAAAAGAGTCAAAGAAATTAACATGAAATGCATGTGTATCCTGGGCTTAAAGCTTTATTTATTTATTTTTAAATGAATTTAAAGGGCAGAATCCAACCAGCTTCTTTGCTCAGTCTTGCCAAGTCCTCCTCCTTACCATAATCCCTATCCCTCCCACATGTTTTTTCTTCATGTAGGTTCCATGAGTCATGACACAGCCTTTTGGGTACCTTTCCCTCTTTCAATAGCAGAAGAGCCCACTGGATCCCACTCGAAGTTTAAATAAAGGCACATAGTGAAATGTTCAGACACACAACCAACATACACGAACCAAAAGACCTGCTTAATTCACAAAAAGCTGATCTAAAAATACAGAAAAGAGTAAATCTAATCCTTTACTTTAATATCCACTTTAGGAAATACATTACACTAATCTAAAGTATACAAACATTTGTTGCAAAAGAACTAGAACCAACCTTAAATACTGTTGGTACACATGAATTGATCTCAAACTGTAAATAAAAATGGTTGATTAAATACAAACTGCTAAAGTAGTAATATGCTGGCAAAATCATCAAATATACTTTCAGAAAATCACTTGGACCAGTAAAGGAATACTATTGATCTAATAAAAACTGCTGAAGAAATCAATTCCAAGTCCAGCAAGAGAACACACAAAATGGATTTGATTAGATTTTATCTTGTCTGTATTTTAAGAGTAACTTTCTGTGAGTTGCTATTTTACTGGCAAGATACTAATTTTGACATTCACTGTAAGAAATAAGTTCAGCAGGTCAAAATTTAGATTAGTTATCTCAGAAAATGGACAAAAATTGAAGCCAATCTCCTGCAGTTTAACACAGCGAACCAGGGCAAATGGCTTCGCAAGCTTTAAAACGCAGAGAAAAGCATATCTGCATCAGTCGGTATACCTTACTTAAAATGTGTGAACCATGTTTCAGAAAACTTAAAAGTATTTCAAAGCAACTGTGTTTCAAAGTTTCCAATTTCTTCCAAAGAGAACAGTACATTATAGCCAATATGTGATATAGGTTCACAAGTAACTCTTCACAGAATCACTTTTTCATCTAGCAAGTCACAAACTTCAATTCTATTTAAAATGGATTACATAAGAATTGCCTTTCAGTTTTGCAATGAATATAAACAAGAGTTAACTTAAGTGCCCATTTCCAGAGGAATGTACATGTATTCAAAGGTTTGAAAGCTGCCAAAACCAAGCTCTAATTCAGCTTCCAAAGATTCCAAGTTTCACACACTTCTTGGTATCATTGTCATGTAGCCAAGTATTTCATTTTATTAACAATTGAAGTAAATGTTGGCTAGACATCTTTTCCCTCCTTTATTAGCAGACATTTTATGTTTAAATAAAAGGATATAATAAGGGTTTTCTAGAAGCAAAGAAGCCATACAAGCCTCTTTGATCATTGGACGGGCCATTAAAGTGCGTCGTCTCCAAAAGTACTAAAAAGGCAAAAGTTTAACTAGGATAAATGAAACTGCATCAACATTACAGGTTTTAAAAAAGTAATAACAACAATTTGTGCTTACATGGTCTCCAGTGCCTGCTAAATGAACACATACAGGTCTGTATTTACTATTCCATCTCTTGGGTACAATAAACTGAAACCTGTCAATGGGAAGAAGCCATTTAAAAATCTTATCAATGTAAGATACAACTGTTAAGCTAGTGCCAATAAAATAAGCATCTTCCTTAATGGATCAGTTAGGCTGCCAGTGGTCCAGCAGTGCAACCATGCCCCCTCAAAGATTTCACTTATTAACAAGGGGAAGAGCTACAAACCAAATGGTCATACACACTACTTCTCTACTATGCCAAGTTACTAGAGGAAAAAGCCCTCATAGGAACATCATATATCTCAGCTGTAAGTGTATTCAATAACAAAAATAACCATCTCTCTATACACAATCAATGTGAAGTATGAATACAGAGAAGTTTTGTAAACAATATACAACTGCAGAAGTTTAAAGTTATTCAGCTTTATAGCAGGGACAGACATTTTCTTTAGTGAGCATTGAACATCTGTTCATCCACTTTATTACCTTCCCTCCTGCTTCTATGACAGTTATTTAACCCACCAAAAAAGGCAAAAAATTCCTTCTGAACTAATGTTCCAGCACTGATGCAATGAAGAGATTGTTCTTTACAGCAAAGCAGTATGCTAAACTGTAACATCAACAATATTAAACTAATTCACAATATTTATTTTTTGATTAATGGACGGTCCCATTCTTCGGGTACATATTTACACAGACACATGTACCATTTTGAAACAGGTGGTCAGAGAGAGAGTAGGCAGCAGTTTAAGGGTGCACAGAACTGCTGCCTGCCGTGAACAAGTTCACATGCCACATCTCTCCATGCAACTGCTAATTCATGATACTTGCCACATGTGTGAAAAGAAAGTATGGTGCCTGGGTTCCGGAGTGCCCACTGAAGGCATAAATGAAACTAGCTAGTATTAGCTTCAATAGTACAGAAAAAGAATGTGAACAAGACTGATCAGACACATTACTTGAAGTAAAGTACAGGTTATACCAGCAATTCACAGTATGATTTTGTGCAGAAAAATCCCTATGAATAAAACCTTTTTATCTAAACTTCTCTTATCACCTTTCCAACAGTGTTTAGAGGATATATTGTCTAAGTGTTTAGAGGCCTAATCTCACTTTGTTATTACTTTAATAACTCAAGATACATGTTCATCTTCACCTTGCTGTGATAGTTTCCACAGGCATGATATCTGGAACATAATGAGCCAAGGGTGAAATAAAGTGTCCATCAAGGATCTTACAATCTGATTGCTCTTCAACCTACAAAAACAACAGTGTATTTTTATTGCTGTCAAGCACTTTTAAAAATAGCAATGGACATATCTTTATAGAATTTATAGCCCACTTTCCTCAACACTCCAGGTGGTTCACAAAATTAATTATCACAGACTTTTGCATGATGTGGCTGGTTAAACTGATTTGTGTTAGTTGATTTCTGAGGACATTTAATATAAATAAAACAGGAAAATGCAGTCTTAAAAGGGATTCTTGAGTTCCTCTGACGTTTAGTTCAAATGGCAACAGCAAGGGAAAAAAATCAGCAAATCATTATAGAATTCTCTTAACCACATTTCTGTGAATTGTCAATAGAGTTCTTCTGCTGAACTATCACCCCAAAAGGAAACTCTCACCATTCATCAGCCATTGTACATCAAAACAAAAACATGACGTTTACATATAAAATGTTCCTGATATTATCAGCATATCCCTCACAGAAAATTCATTTTGCTTAAGCATTCTACATGAGTCTTCAAAATAAAAGACAAAACAATACACTGGTATGTCTTGATGCCTCTGTGTTAATAAGAATTGCTAGATCAAAGCAAGTTATTCTCCCATGTAAAGTCTTTTATACCACTTGCTGGGTGTAGAACAGATACCTCCAATGATCCATTGTGATCAGTATAGTGTAAAGGAAGATGTAGAAGAAATAAGCCACAACAAACTGTAGACAGCATATGTTTCTAAAGATGGTGTTATCTGATGTAGCACATCCAACTAGCAGTGTACGCTTTGGGTTTCTGATTCAGATAAAACACCCAAATCGGACCCGATTTGTAAAGATTCGGAAATCCCAAATCAAAGCTTCCCGGAAGCATTCGGGTTGCTTCAGGAAGCTTTGGAGCCATTTTAAAGGGCCCTTCCCCTGCCTCTTGCAAGAGACAGGTCCCTTTAAACTATCAACTGGCAGGCAGCGGGGGGGGGTATTCTCCCACCTGACAGCTGAAGTTTAAAGGGCCCCTTTCCTGCCGCTTGCAAGTGGCAGGGCCCTTTAAACGTCCCCAGCACCCACACCCAGCCCACCCCACTTACCTGCCCTGGAGCAGCAGAGGTGGTGGGGCAAAGGCTTTCCCTGCTGCCCTGTGGGCCGCACGCCAGTGAATCCGGCCTTCTTGGCTGCCCTGCGGGCCTCTGTGGCCCTGAAGGAGGTGGTGTGTCAGCGTCAGCATCTCCAGTCCTCCTCACAGCTCTGTGGGGTTGTGCAGCAGCAGAGAAGGCCCTTCCTGACCCTCAAATAGCCGCTGCGGCAGCCATGAGAGGGGCATAGAAGGACCGGAGGAGGAAGCTTCGGCCTTCCCACCACCCTGCGAGCCGCTGCAGGTCTGGAGGCAGCTCTGACCTTCCTTGCCCAGCCACGTAAGTGGGGTGGAGGGGACGGGGGGCTAAGTGGGGGTGAGGGGGTGGGGGTGCTGGGAGAAGGCCCAGTCCCCCTGAATCACTTTGGAATGCTCCAATTCTTTACGGAGCATTCCAAAGCGATTCAAATACCCAAATCCAAAGTGGCTTGCCGCTTCAGGTTTTGGGTATTTTCCAAAGCGAGAAACGCAAATATTTTTGGGGTGCACACCCCTACATCCAAGTAATACTTCTTTCCTACACTTATCCTTAATCTCAGTAAAAAAAATACCCTTCCTTTGAACCATTAGTTCTCACACTTTAAGTGACACCTACTTCTAAACACTCATGCCACCGCTGCTGACAATGCAGAGCCAGCAGCAAGGACCTTCACCAGGGGCTGGGAGCAAGCTGAGCCCACATGAACGAATGGAGTCATAGGAGACAACACACATGCAAAAGAATTGCAACCCATTCTGGGATCACAACGCATAATCTGAGAAGCTCTGCTTTAAACTAATGGTTATACAGATCCATAAGTTTGATAGTCAGAATGGAAGTATAACCTGCAATTATTTCAATTAATTTTTAAATACCTTGTTAACATGCACTGGATAGTCCCTTGAAACCAGATTCTGGCATTTTTCTCTGTTTCCAATAATCTTTCTGAATTCAAATATTCTGTTAAGAAATAAACATTGGAATTATTTAATTTTCAAGTGTATACTTGATATTTTCTCAGATTTTTTAGAAGTACTATCATATGTGCTTATCAGAAACTGTAGTATGGACTTTCACTACCTTTTCAGGTCTTCTGGTCTTCCCCATCCTTGAATGAAAAGCTTAGTGAGAAGAAGGCGTCTGTATAAAACATCTAATTTGCTCACACCCATTAGCAAAACACATCTAGAAAAAGAAGATATGATCATTACATTTTTAGATGAAAAATACTACTTTTTAAACCTCGTAAATATAGAGGTATAACAACTTCAATGAAAGCAAATGTTAAGGCTGAGATTATAACATACACTTAAGTAGTAGTCACTGAGCTATAAGTATCACATGAATGTCACATGAGAAGAAGAGCCAGAGTTAAGGCCTCAGGACTTCTGGCCGTTAGAACCTCCCTATTCCACTGCCTGGAAACGTGTCTGACTTTAATGGGTTTGTATACCAGTTGCAGTTACTCACTTCGTAGGCAGAGCCACAGTTCAAGACTTTAACATACATTCAACATTTTATAAAACCTAAATATGCAAGTTCTAAGCAAACTATGAGATGCCCAACTCACACAATGCAGAGCATGTAAAGAAAGTGAACATGTAGAAACTCCCTCTAACTTAGAATCTGCATTTCTTAGATCACGTTGCCCTTCAATCCTAAAGATACTATAAAGCTATACAGTCTGGTAAAATTAATTCATATACATATAGTGCTTTAGAATGTTCAAAATCCTCCACATACATTTACTCACTAATGCATGCAACATTATAACACAAATCAGCATTAAGACTGAGTACAGAGGCTGAGATGGTAAGTGACGAACTGGAGACTTCCTAGTTTACAGCTCAAAGTCCTCCCTACACGAGGCTGGGCAGTTGGCATTGCAGTTGCAACTAAAAAGAAATGCTTCTTTCTTGCCAAAATTTTCTCAATTTACTGATGGCTATATTATTAGGGTAGACAAAGAGATGGTTAAACAGAGGAATGCATGCTGTTCTATGTCACATACCATACCACTACACAACCACCTAATTTTAGTAAGTGAATCCTACCACTGGAAAAATTCCAAGAACTTAAAAAGTATGACAGAACGAGAGAAAATAATTTGCACAATGTAATGAAGGGAGAACCTCCAATGACCTTTTTTGTTGTTAAAAGTTAAGACAGTTTTCCTTTAATGTACAAGAAAACAAGCCTTCATCAACTTTCCCTTCTTACTCTAGTAAAACAATTGTTACCCTACTACAGATGTGTTCAACTGTGGCTTATCAAGGAAAGTAAACAACATCGAACTACACTTTCCTTTGCCATAATGCAATAGCTTAGTTAATATTTCATCAGGGCAATTTGTCTTTTGTCACACTCACGTGGTTCGTTCATTGTCCCTTATATTTTTTTGTCTTTATGGAATATTTTATAAATTTGATAAAGCTTATAGTACTAAATGAGAAATTAACAAGGAACTAAAGCATTGTAATTAGATGCTAAAAGGTTTTAAGTTACAACACAGTAACTAACAAGCTAGTTAATTTTGCGCCAGATCTCCTATAAATGTGGCCCACGTATGAAAAGTAAAAGCCACAGCAATACAAATGTTGTGGTTGTCAGCCTAGGGGTGTGAGGAGAACCCCTGTGGAACATGGAGTTATGATGAAGTAGTCCACAAATCCATATGCATATAAAGCATGTCATTATGATTTTTGTTATGAATTTTCTCAATCAACAGAAGCTGATAATACAAGTACTATTGTGTGGAGGTTCTACAAAACCTTTTGATGTTAAAAAAGGGGTCCTCATACTCAAAATGGTTGGGAACCATTGCCTTAAATGACTGACAAGTTATATCCCTGTCAGCCTCTGCAATATCTTTGCCCAGGATCAGAATACAGTTATAAAAAACCTCCATTTCTAAAGCACAGAAATACTGCTGAGATGGCCAAAAAGATTAGTACCAGCATGTTGGAAAGATGATGAAGAAAGAAAAAGGAGATATTTCACCAAAAGCATATGTCTATTCAAATGCCCTTGGACTCTAGTTTCTCAGCCAGTAGGTTGTAGTGGTTAGAGTGGAAGACTGCAAGACCCAGGTTAGAGTTCCCCTTCTGCCACGGAAGCCTGCTAGCTGACCTTGAGACAGTCATACACTCTCAGCCTAACCTACCTCACAGATTGTTGTGAGAATAAAATGGAAGAGAGAACAATGTAATCGATATTGGGGAGACAGGCAGGATAGAAATTAAAGAGAACATAGGAAACACCACCACTAGCCTTATTAAACTGCCTTGGGTTTTGATAATCAAGTAGTACGTATTTGTAAACCCATGTCAGCAAAAGCAGTAGCCCCCAAAATTAAAGACACAAAACATTAAAACAAACCCTATGAAATCCTGAAGTAGAAAAATTGTTAATGAGTTGCACAATAGTTAAAACTTGAGTGTATTAGTCATGTTTTGGACATGCTATATATCTCTGTGATTAACAATGTAATGCTGAACATCATTATACCCTTTTAAATGCATTTAGTTCCTCCAGGTCTACTCAGAAACCTATATAAATCTACTCAATAGTGCTTACTCCCCAAAAAGCCTTTAAGGATTGCATCAATAATGAAGGTCAACACATTACATGCAGTCCCGTAATCAGAGATAAAGAACAGGGCTTGTTAAAAGACAGCAACATTTTTCTGACAATGAAATATATAATTTATGCAAAAAAATAGTGAAAAGCTATGTTAAGAAACTTTACAACATATTTTGAAGGCAGGAAGACTCATCACATCATTTATGAGCAGAATGAACACAACTATTCTCATTCAATAACTAGGATACTAAACACACATTTCTAAGTACATGTTTAACAATTCTTAGTGATCTCTGTGAAGCTAAAACTTGTTCATAATAATTTCTCTTTTTTTAGTCCAAATTTGTTTCTTAACCACAGGGTATCTTCATTAGATAAGTTTGCCAATTCAAAGCGTAAAGGAGGATATGAACAGATTTCCAAGCATTAATATAATACACATTCAATAACTTATCTACTATGAAACACAGTCCAGGCAATATCAACAATAAACAAACTGGAGTTGGCCCATTAGCACCTTCCCCAAAACAAACTAGTAAGAAATCTGACTGAAGCGGCATTGTGAGGGATATCATACCAAACATACAATTAATAAATCAATTTTTCAAATATAACAGGATCAACATGTTTCAGTGTTCCATGGAGCACTGTAGTACTCTGAAAAATGGGATACTCACAGGATTTCATGAGAAAGCAATACTTTACCAAGTAATGCTTCAAACCGCAATAAAAAAGTAAAGAAAAAAAAACCCTTCTGTAGCGATCCTGGTCTCACCACCATAGCTTATCTTTTCTCAGTGCTTACTAGGCCCTACATCATAATGTGTGAATAGGACTTTGAGACTCAAGCTTGCTACAGTCCTCCACCCACAGGCAATCTCACAGGTCTCCACAGCTCCCAGCTATGGAGATGGTGGTTGTTGGCTTGAGAAATGATTACCACAAACAAAACACATAGGCCACCCAAGCCTCCAATAAGTAAACTGCAACAGGTGTGGGTACCTGCACATAGGCAAGGAAGGTGAGGTATGTAGAAGCTTTGAAAAGGACACAAGAACATCGAGGGATGCAGGAGAGATCAGAATTTCCAAGGAAGAGTAAGATTAAGATTTTCTTTATATCAGATTTCCAAATCCCAAAGAAGTATGATTGTGCAACCCAGAACTATGCATAGCCAATTTCAGGGGGTAACTGAACACAGTAAACAACAAACAGGAGCTTTGTGGCACTTTGAAAGTAACAACATTATTCCAATTTGTAGCCCTGTATCTGAAGGGAGCTTTGTTTCTCAAAAGCTTATAACCTTGAAAATCTCATTTATCTCTAAGGCGCCACTGGCCTCAAATGTGCTGTTTTACTGCAGGCCAACACAGCCACCTCCCTGAAACTATTATTCCGATGTATCCTTTCATGGTGTAGAGCCCACTTCGTCAGATAAGGGTGGGCTTCAGACCTAGAAAGTTAATGCTGGAATGAAGTTTAGTCGTTAAAGTGCTGCAAGAATCTTCTTGGAATCCCATACCTGTAGCCGTGTTTGTCCCAAACCATGCAGGATTCTTATGACACTTTAAGCCTAATTTAATTTAAAAAACTGATTTTTAAAAATGAGCATATGAGTTTTCTCCTGGGCTATAGCCTACTTCAGTCCACGTAGGACTGAAAGCAGTTTAAAAAGCCAGTCTTTAAGACACCACAGGGGACTCCCCTAATCATTATTCAAAAGTAAGCGACCAGTTCAATAGGACTTACTCCCTAGCAAGTATCCACCAGACGGCGAGGAGCGGCCAGGCTCTTCTTGACGCCCCGTCCAAGTCCGACACCCACCACAGGGAGACGCGCCTCAAGCTGCACGTCCCGCTCGACTGAGGCAAAGCGGCGGCGACTTCTCTCCACCCACCGCGCTCAACACGAGGAGAAAGAGAAGCTACGAGGTGGATGATGGAAAGAAACACGCGGCTGAGGCCGCCCCAGGCACATCCCTCTCATCGACCCTGCCCTCTTTCCAGCCTCCGCGCGTCTTTCAGCGTCCCGCCAGTCTGCGAGAGGAGGAGGAACCAAAAAGACCAACAAAGGTCGCCACCACCTCCCACTCTTTTCTCTCCACTCCAGACAGTAGGAGGTCAGTGACTCTCGACCACCAATCAGCTGCCTCAAGGCCGCCCTCCGCTGATCACGTGACCAGCACGCGTCTCCTTTATCTTTTTTGTCATTCTTCGTTTACAAGATACGGCAATAGAGGGCGTGAATACCTTATGCGCATGCGCAATCCATTGTTAGTTCAAGGGGTGTGAACGTTGAAGCCCGCGTGGATTGGTCCCTGTCTAAACGAGAGGTTTTTGAGTAGCCAATCGACTTTTCCAGAGTCTTCGCGGATGTTCAGAGGAGTATCATGGCGGCGGTTCTGGTGGATCCTGTTGTTGAGGGTCTAGAAGCGCCGCTGTTGACCCCTAATGGTGAAAGCGGCAGGTGAAGGATGCGCATGCGCAGGATCTTCGCTCTCTCTCTTTTTTATACAGGGTGACTGGAATCCTGCGGCTGTGCGTTTTCTAGGTTTTTAGAAGAGAATTACTGTTGGGCTCTTGATGATGCTCCTAACGCTGAGGATGGAGGAAAGGGGAAAAACAGGGATGGCGACGGGGATCCATTTACCGTTCCGCCTGTGTAGAATGTATAGATGCAAAAATTATTTATTCTTTTAAGTTTTTGTTCTGTTCCCTCCCCAAGGAAATCCGATTGCCACACCTGGTTTCTTTTCATATTTTTCTTACAACCTGTGAGGGCGGTTAGGCTGAAAAAATGATTGGCCCCAAATCATCCACTGAATTTCATGGCAAAGTGAGGATTTAACTTTGCTCGAAGTTAGTTTTAGTCTGCCGCCATCACACTGACATGTTAAGAGTATGGTTGTAGAGGGCTGATTTTTCTTTAAGATCTAAAGACTGCGTGATACGTACTGGGAGACCTGATTAAAAAAAATCCTCAGTCACAAAGTGCACTATCGTCTAGCCACTATCTTCAGCCTATCCTAGAGTTCTCTTTCCCCAAATAAAAATGGGAAGGGAAGAACTATGTATACCAGGGTTTGACAAATCCCGTGGCACCTGAGAATTTCATTGTAGAAACTAGTATTTTTAACCATGATTTTATTGTAGTATCTCTTAGCAATCCTCAGTAGAAGTACAAAGCTAATTTATCATTTTACAACGAGGTATGTTGTTGTGTGACATAAAAATGTATGTATGTGTATTAAGTTTTTGTCATAAAGAGCCAGTGTGGTGTGGTAGTTAGAGGGTCGTACCAGGATCTGGGAGAATCAGGTTCGAATCCCTACTCAGTCATGGAAGCTCACTGGGTGACCTTGGGCCAGTCACACACTCTCAGCCCAACTTGCCTCAGAGGATTGTTGTGAGGATAAAATGGAAGTGAGGGGGACAGTGTAAGATACTTTGGGTCCCCATGGAGGAGAAAGGGTGTAAGTGAAGAAAGTAAATAAATTGCTTGTTTATTTACTAACTTTATAACATTCAGTGATGGTAAATGAATTCATTTCGTTGCAAAAATAGCAAGGTTCATGACCTGGTGCTTTGCCCAGTGATTACACCAAGACTTGGAGAACTTTGAAGAGGAAAAGAGTTTATTCCAAGAATAAAGGAGTACAGAGTTTCAAGCCAGTAAAAACTCTCTGATCCCACCCTAAAATTGTGGGGATCATCTTTTTATACCCCATTTTGTCTCCATTTTGAGACAAAGCCCACCTTCTTGCTGAGACAAAAAGCCCATCCTCTTTTCTCAGCTTTAAGTGAAACTTTCCCATGTTATCAAGCTGGTTTCAACCAGTAGTTGTTTACTGCTTCTGCTCCTGCTGGCCAAGCATTTCTCTGTACAGTTAAACTCAAAGCCAGGCTAAAGCAGTTTTGTATTTCAAGATAGCAAGAAAAAATGGCTGTGCTTTTGCTCACAATTTCTTAACCAGTCGTTTTCTATACTCGCTCCAATGTTCAATTAAAAGTAACTTTTTAAATGCTGAGGAGTTGTAGAGAGTTAGATTACAGGTAGAGGTTATTGGGGATTTTAGCAATTATGATAACTATGGTTACCTCATATTTATCTTTGTGCTGCAACACTTTTTCATAGCTTTAGTAAAATTGAGAGTTTAAAATTAGCTTTTGTGGTAACAATAACTTGAGTTTTGAAGGCCTGGAAAACTTGAGGGCAGGTGAGTGGATTTTCCCTACCTTTTTAAAGGACAGTTTTAGATTTCTGGTGGAAAAATTGGGAAATTTTTGGAGCGCTGAAAAAAACCCTATGAAATATTTTTAATTTTTGTAAAATGAGTGAAATAGCGAGTATGACAAGATTTTACTGCAGCTATATAATATGCAAATTTTTATATCAGGTTATCTTCAGTATTAGATAATGATAATTCCTTTGCACCTTCAGTGTTCAGTGTTACCTCCCCCCGCCCCCCAGTGATGCTTGCTCCCTGACCGGGGAGAGGGTGTCGCTGGACAGCGGAGATCACAGCATACCCATTGGTTGCGCCGCTGCGCGCCCTCTCACGCCTCTCGGGGGAGCCGTGCGGCCATTAGCTGGTGCTGGTGGGGTTGTCAGGGAAACAGTGGGTGGCCGGCCTGGCTCTCCCACAAAAGTCCATAGGAAGTGGTGGAGCAGCGCCGCTTTTAGGTTGACACACAGGCCCAGGTGCTGGGCCAGCCTTTAGGAATGGGCTGATGGTCATTAAAATAGAAAACCATGAAGGCCGAGAAATGTATCTGGTTCTTAAATGTTGGGGCTGTTTCCTAGAGTCAAAGAAAATTTGTCAAGGCCTGAATGTGTACTGCCTTGAATTTCTTGCACAAAAGCCAGAGTAAAAATGTAATATGAAATGCTGCACAGTGTCCTAGCAAGCTATTGTGGTATCATTTTTGAAAATTTGTAAATCCTTGTTATTCTCAACAGTTATTTTGAGGGGGAAATTAAGGGATTTTTTTTCTTATTATAGATCACATGATTATACCACTGAAACCCTGCAACATTTTCATAGCCGGTGGAGATCCATTCGGATAATGTACCTTACAATGTTCTTCAGCAGTGTTGGTTTGTAAAAACATAAATTTAAACAAAGTAATATTTTGTAACATCAATTTGACTCTGTGTTAAGTGTGCGTTCAAAAAATGTTTATACAATTTGTGTAAAAACGTTATTCCATGTGCTGGTCATCGCATAAAACAGATGCCCCAGAAAAACTATCGTGACTTGTAGACCATCTCTCATACTGTGCTTAACTTGGGAAAGTGAAAACTAATAGGTTATGGCTTGCAAACGTCCAATGAGATTACACCAGTGCAAGTAATCTCACCAGTGCAAGTAATCTCACTCATAGTAATACTCTGTCCTTGAATTGATGGATATCTGCTTTGTTCAAGATACAATGTTTTAGTCTTATTTATAGCTAATTAGGGTTGTCAGGTATGCAAGTGAATTGAACCAAGTCATGCTGTTTGACATGGCACTAACAGTGCAATCCTAAACAGAGTTACTCAAGCCTAAGCCCATTGAATTCAATGGGCTTAGACAGGCATAACTCTGCATAGGATTGCACTGCATGTCTTGTTCCTTATAGCTCTATGTAACTTTGCTTAGAATCACTGCTACTGACATAATTAGTAATGGACCCGAATAGACTGTTTGTACCATCTTAAATGATTTCAGGATGAAACATTTGTCTTTAATTCAAGAGGACTAGTGGAAAACATGCAATGCTATCCTAAAAGGTTATTTAGTTCACTGGACTTAGAAGGGTGTAATGCTACTTAGGCTTTTACTGCCAGCAGTAGAACACAATATTTGTATCCTAGCCAAATGCCGGTAGAACTTTGATGACTTAGTAATAGTCATGCAAAATAACCTTTGTTCTTTATACTGCAGGTTTTTCAATAGTCATTATGTCAATATGGCCCTATCTTCAACAGGTTTGTAATCTCCTGAATTTGAATGTGTAAATTCTTTTTTGAGATTTGATTGGAAAATTGAGAACTGTATTATCTTAGACTCTGATAACTGTGTTTTCTGCCGATTCAGACCACTATATATATCTTTTGAATTAAAAAAGTATTGGTTTTAAAAAAATTGTTACCCTTATTAAAATGTCAGTACATTTCATTCAGAAATGTATGGTGTTTCTAATCTCTCTGAGTTTGTTTCTCTCCACTGTGGCTTCAGTGCCTGAGGGTGGAAAAAGTGCTGTTGTGTATAACTGAGTCCACCTCCTTCTCAATGTGCATGAATGTGCACAGGCATTTTACCAGATCAGTATAAGCAATGTGGAAGGTGCATACAGGCCTCCTCTTCCCTGTAACAGCCTGGTGATGCTTTTGTGTATGACAAATGTGAAACAAGACAGTTATATCCCAAGGCGATCCTGTGTCTGCACTGGACAGGCTCAACCCCAGCCTTTTGACAGAAATAATTTTTTTCTCTGGATCTTGGGAATTCTACAAATGTACAACTACACTTCATGTGAGTGTAATATAGAAATCATTTTTTTTAATTTTATTTACTTCATTTATGGGGACCCAAAAGCACTTTACATCATTCTCCTCTCCTTCGTTTTATCCTCACAATAAACTTGTGAGGTAGGTTAGGCCCAGTTCATTACCGTCCTGTATTCTTAGGTAATATACAATTGAGTGTAATTCTGTGCCCATGGAGATGTGTAACTTCCACAGAGCCCTTCATGGCCTATTGGTGGTTAGAATCCACTCGGATCTTAGGCCAGAGCTCTAACCACACCATATTCTCTTAACGTATTGCCATACTTTTGCAGTGAGTTCACTACGATTCTTCTGCAACTTTGTAGATCTTCAGTAAATAATTGTTTACTGGAACAGCGCCTTGATAGATAATCTTAAAATGCTGTTCCTGTTTAACTTCCAGCGTAGATTTCTCACCTTCCCAGTGTATAAGTGGTAGAATATCTGTTACAGTATTTATACTTCTTGCATGGTGGCTTTCTTAAAGTGTTGCTGAGACATGGTGAATAACATAGTACTTGACATTGCTTTTGTTGTTTCCATAGGTAGATAAAACTGCAGATGCGAGTTTCTTGGGCTGGATTATTGCTTCCTATAGCATTGGGCAAATGATAGCTTCCCCCTTCTTTGGGACATGGTCCAATTACAGGCCAAGAGGAGAACCTCTTGTAGTTTCAACTAGTATTTCAGTGGCTGCTAACTGTCTCTATACCTATGTCCATTTACCTGTTTCACACAACAAATACTACATGTTGATTGCTCGCGCTCTGGTGGGGTTTGGTGCAGGTAATTTTAAAAGCATTAACTTGAAGATGAATGATTTGCATGCCCCATTTAAAGCATTACAATATTAGGATAGTCAAAATCTTATAAGCTTCTGTGTAAGTTAGTCCCTTCTGGCAAAAAGCATTTGCACCAGCATGATGGCATTCAAATATGCCGTTTTAGCTAATGCCTGACCTTAGACTCAAAGGTTTCTCCATTGTCTCTGTGCTATCAGTTGGCTAATTTGTGGCTTTCTTGAGGTATCAGAGGAGCTGAGCCATTGGCAAGCTGAAATGCACAATACTGCGATATCACAAACATTACCAAGATCCACTATGACATCAAAGGGCCTGAAATAGCAGATTGAGTTATATTGGCCTTACAGACAAATTTGGTAAGAGAGGACATAAGGGGAAGGCGGTGCAATGACTTGAGAAGCCATTTCAATGGGAACCAGGTTACAAACTTCAAACATTCTGTGGCAGGGGTATTATTTGTTGAGCTGTCCAGTAGAAGTAGTTAGAGATGTTGAAAACTTCTGTCAATCAGAGTGTGTTGGATGCATTAGTGAATGATCACTGTAGGACGAAGCTTCCCTTTGCAGTTCTGTGGCTTTCAGCAGTTTTATAAGTTCTGTTGTGTGCCAAGCAGGCAAGAAAAGAGAAGCTACATCAATGCAGGGTTCAAGTGGAGAAAAGAACAAGGCGCGGTAGGAGAACCGTTTTATTGATGATTATAGATCTCAATGCTTTGACTAAGGTGGGAGATTGGAGACTCTGCTGCTTTATAGATCCCCTGATGAAGATTTAAACAAAATGCATTAGATCTATAACCATCAGTTAAACTGTCCTCCTACAGCATTTTGTTTTTCTTTTCTCCGCTTGTACTTGGCAAGCAGGGAAAAGAAGCATATGAAGAGCAGTGCAGGAGTTTTAAATCTTGACAGCCCCAAATCCTGGAAGGTTCTCTATTAGTAATGTCGTGTTATGTAGGTAAATGAGATTCAAAGTGTGTTGTGAGCCTCAAGTAGATGTGTTTTCTTCCTTTTTTCTTTTTAAAGGAAATGTGGCAGTAGTTCGCTCCTATGTTGCTGGTTCTACCTCTCTCACAGAAAGAACTGGTGCCATGGCAAACACGAGTGCTTGCCAAGCAGTGGGATTCATACTGGGACCAGGTACAACTTGCATTATAGCTTCATTCTTTTCAGTGAATGCTGATTAAATGATGTAATCTGTCATCCTGAACCACAAATACCTCAAATATTAATTTATTCGTTTATGCCTTCATGTTTAATTTGTCTGTTCTATTAAGAAAAATAAACAAACATAGGGGGGGTTAAACCATCACCCCTATGCAAACACAGAGGCATGTATGAACCACTGGGCAGCATGAATTGTTATATTTAATGTTTTTAAATGTTTTTAAATGTATTATTTAATGTTTTTAAATGTTTTTAAACATGTTTGTATTTGTTATCCGCCCTGAGCCTGCGAAAGCAGGGAGGGCGGAATATAAATATAATAAATTAAATTAAATTAAATTAAATATAGACACAGTATTAACACATTTTTGTTGTTTTTGTTGTTATTAACACATAGTATGAATATGATTTTTAAAAGCATGATTTGAGTACCACTTTTTTGTAAATCCAAGTCTTCTCACTGAAGCTTTGAAGGCAGATTACTATGTGCATCTGAAATACTGAAACAGCTGAGATTATATTCTTTCTTTACGGTTATGCTGAAAGAGCAGGAGTAGAATTTGCACACCAAGAACACACTCCAAGTATCTCTCTCTTCCTAAATATCTGAAGTGTGTTTCATTTTATAAAGTCACTTGTACAAGATCATTCTCTTTACCTAATGCATAATTATATGTAAAGCAGGAAAAATAACCAGAAATTGGCACTCTACTTGAAGATGAACCACCAAAAGAGTAATTTCCACTTCTAGGAGTGCAGCCAACTGGTACTTACTCATTTGTAATCTTGGACTCAGTTATTCCTATTCTGCATTTGTTTGTGTTTGTGTGTGTGCACACTTGAGGATTTTTTTTTTAGTCCTAAGCTACAGAATTGTAACTGGTAGTGAAATAAAGCAAAAGTTTTGCTGATCTTATCTTTGAGTATGCACCTTTAGTCCTATTCTAATTAATTCTGTTATTTTATATTAGTTTTTCAGACCCTCTTTACTCTCATTGGAGAAAAAGGAGTCACATGGAAAATCATTAATCTTCAAGTGAACATGTATACAGCACCAGTTCTATTTGGAGCTCTCCTAGGAATTATTAACATTGTTCTGATATTTGCAGTATTTAGGTAATTGGAAACCATGATGCTGTTTTTGTAAACTGTAGTTATATTAGTGTTTGCTTTTAATCTCTATTTTCTTATACATACATAGTTCTCAGAATCATGTGTGCAGCAGAGTCATAATGCTGTGCTGATCCAGTGTCCCTAAGAGGGAGGCTAGGAAGTTGTGTATAAATATTTTTGTATGAAGTTTTGAGGGAGGAGCTTGTATTTGTTGAATGGTAAAGTGTTGGTTGCTTCTGTAGATCTGATGGCTTCTCTTTGGCACCATTATAAGAATAATATTTCTGTTTAATAATCTGTTTTGCCATTGATTGCTATTAAGAATTGTCTGCTTTGGCACTTGTTTGAAGGTCAGTTCCTTTTCTCAGAGGGAGGGAGGGAGAGCTGGAGATCCAGCAGAGTTTAGTGGTTGGAGTATCAGACTAGGATCTGGGAGGCCCAAGTTCAAATCCCCATTCTGCCTTGGAAGCTTGCTAGGTGACCTTGGGCCAGTCACACTTTGGGTCCCCCACTGGGGAGAAGAGTGCGGCATAAATAAAGTACATAAACAAGTCTGGAGATGGAAAGACAGCTAAAAGGTTGGTTGTTGGGTGGGTAGAGAAGGAAGCAGGGAAAGAAGAGAGTCTGCCAAGTGAGGGAGAGAGGAAGTAGTGTGAGAAGGGGGGTTTAGAGGCAAAATGAGATGCTCATCATGAGTCCTTGTAGGTCCACTGCTGCTGCTGGTGATTATTTCTGCAGCATCACCAGTTTACATGCTAAAACTTCCTTTATTATACAAAAAGAATTTAATGAAACTGTGTTTAATTTTTAGAGAACATCAAGTGGATGATATGGGAAGACTATTCAGAAGCGTTAATTTTGAGGCAGAAGGTAATATTTTTGTGTAGAACTTGAAATAAAAAAATGGGGTACACCTTGAAATGTTAATAGAAACAAATAGGTGGGTGATCTTTTTTAGTTACCCTTTGGTCATGTTTTTCAAAACTTTTGGTTACATTTTTCAAAATATTAACATTACGCATACATTTTTCAGGCAATATGTAAAGGTATGTAATTTTCTGAAATTTACAGAAGTACTTGCGGCTGGTTGGGAGGCACCTAATAAAAATGTAATACAAGAAATGTTTATAGAGTTGATATAGTTAGATGAGGACTGGCGATCAGACCTTAACTCAGTCTTGTGTGGTGTGGCTGCCTGTAAAATGGACATTACCATAAACTTTAGACCAAAGCGACTAGTAATGGTGATCCCTTTTTCTGGATGTGTCCCTGCAGGCAAAGAAGAGAGGCCTATGAGAAAATTCCTTTCAACTTGCCACCATATTTATTGGGCCTGAAGGCTCTCAACCAAGCAGAGAGTAATGATAGTGCAGGGACTTGTACACACTCACTGCAGATATACACTGCAGTGTATACTTTATACACTTTAGTGTATACTAAAGGTATACAGCCTTTAACTGTACACATGCTTTTATTGCAAAACTGTGAAGTGTCGTTTAATGATTTCCAAGAGAGAGATAAACACATCTTTTAATAAGAAGAAAAATTCTTCCCTGGAAATGACACAGTAGCTTAACTGATGCCTGTAGTTAAGAAACGAAGTAAGACATCAATTCAACTTCTTTTGTTACTCTGTTCCAGGAAATGGTGAAGCTGGGGAGGATAGTCAAGGAAGCATTGACCTTGTGGCCGTTGTATCAGCAAACATTCTTTTCTTTGTCATACTATTTATTTTTGCAGTCTTTGAAACGTAAGTGTATTTGATGTCTCCAGTAAGTGGTGCATGTTTTTGTCATACTTCAGTATCAGGGTGTGCACCCCCCTAAAAGAATCAGAGAAATCTGAATCCAGTTTTCAGGGATCTCCAAAAATCCAGGATTCTTGAAATCCGGGAAAAATTCTCTGACTCACTTAAGAAATATCAAAGAATCTTGGATTTTTTCCAACCGTTATTCCCTATGGGGAAAACTATCTGAGGGGCTGGAAGTGCCATTTTTCAAACGAACACTAAATTTGTAGGGAACCTACTCCTGACTGTCATAAAAACTATCCAAGTTTCAGGAAGATTGGACCTCAGGGTCCAGTTCTGTGGGCCCCTGAAGAGATTGCCCCCAGCCACTCTCCATTGTTTCCTATGAGGAAAATATTTCCAAGGAGGCTTTTAGACAGAAACTTGCAGGGGCAAGACTGCCAGTGGCCAAGGGCACACTCCCAAGTGCAACCTCAACCCATAGAAAGCTCAACAGAACCAACCTGAAGTTTCCCCGAAGTACCCACTGAAACAAGCTGCCCAACTACTCTACATTGTTTCCTATGGGGGAAACATTTCCAAGCAGGCTCCCAGGCAGGCTCTCAGGAAGAAACACACAGGGGCAAGGCTGCCAGTGGCCAAATAAAAACTCGCAACTGCAAGAGGAAGCCCAACAGAATCAAACTGAAGTGAGGGAATGGATGGAATTCCCCCCAGAACCAAAGCAAATCAAGAGGACCAACATTAAACCAGAGAATCATGTTAAAACAGAGAATTCCACCCAAAGCAAACTGAAGCAAGGGGAACTGTTGCAACTTAGCCTAACTGAACCAGTATCACTCACAGAAGCCAGGCAGACAAGGAGAGCTCCTGTACGATTGGCCAGTCACCCTCCCCTCCCTGCTTCACAGATCCTCTTCCTCTGCCTCACTCCCTCTTCCCTCTGTCCCTCCCCTTTTGGGAAAAAAGTGAGAGAAGTCCAGGAAGGAGCCAGCTAGAGGCTGAAGCCACGTTTCCCAGATTTATCTGGATTTATCAGGGAGTCTGGATCTGGGTTCCTGGATCGGATTTGGGATTCTCTGATTTGATTCTGGAAAGCTGGATTGGCAAAAATGAAATATTTCTCATTGTTAGTATAAAGCAGCAATAATTGGGAAGAAAATACAAGAAAGTTGACAAAATGCTGTTTCCTTAATCCCTCCATGTATTAGATCCATTCCACCATATATGTGCATTTGGGATAAAATGTTTCCATTACCATTAGGGTCTAACATGTCAGTTTACAAATAAGTGTGAGAACATGAAACACTACAGGGCAATTAATGTAATTAAGACTGAGGAATAAGCATAGTAGAAGATTATGGGACGCAATGATAACCAGTTTAACTTGTTTTTGATTAAGTGTTGTTGTAACTTTGGGAGAGGAAGTGAGCAATTCCTAGCCTGGACATGGCACAAGGGGGAAAAGATTAACCTGTCCTGAAGTTCTGTTCCTGATCCTCCCCTCGTTCTGCCACCTGGCTTTTAAGTAAAATTAGAGACACCTAGAGATCTGATAATGGCTTTCTCATGCCTTTTCTAGTTGTGCTCTGGAGCAGTACCAAATACAGACTTCCATACTTGTTTACTAACATTGACATTTCATGAGCAGTTGTTTTTTCCTTGCGTGCACATTTCTTGTTCTCCGTATATTTTGAAGAACCTTGTTATGTTTTCTGATTTTTGTTTTCCATGCCATGATCAGGATGTCTGGGTATAGTTTTCCCAATTTAGTTCCAGTGCTGTAACTGGGGAGTTGAGGTGCCCTTTTAGAGCCCTCAAACCATTTCACCCTCATCAACAAATTGAGGATATTAATATCTTTTGTTTTCCAGCATAGCTACACCACTGACAATGGATATGTATTCCTGGACTAGAAAACAAGCAGTGTTTATCAATGGACTTATTCTTGGAGCAGTTGGCATTGAGTCAGTCTTTGCATTTTTGGGAGTCAAAATACTTTCCAAAAAGTAAGTCACGATGTTATTGTGCAATTATATTCTTTTCCAGTCTCAAAAGATTTTATACATTCTAGCTCATAAACTGTCTGTAGATAAATCTTTTTAGCCTGTTTTAAGCACGCACATATCCATGATCCCCACAGTGCTCCAACTACAGAAATTCCATATATCATTACGGAGGAAAGGAAAATTGGCATTTAAAATGTGTGCATTATGTATAGATTTACTTTTTTAACTTACAGGTTTGAGTATTATCACTATTCTTTATCCAACAGGACTGGTGAACGCGCTATACTTTATGGAGGCCTTGTTATTATACTGATTGGATTCTTTATTTTATTACCTTGGGGAAATCAGTTACCTAATATCCAGTGGGAAGGTATAAGCATACATTTTTAAATAATAGTTTAAGGTTTCTATTGAATATTTGTACATGGTATTTATTCTTTGTTTTCACAGATATAAAGAATAATTCTGTTACAAGAACAGTTTTCAGTGGAAGCTTTGCATCTTTCTGGACAATGCAAATACAACTTCCATCAAATAACAGTACTGAAGCTCCAGGATGCCCCATTGTACAGTCCTGGTGCCTGTATACTCCGGTGATCTACTTGGGCCAGTACATTGCTGCAGTCATTCTAATAGGCCTGGGATATCCAGTCTGTAATGTTATGTCATATACTTTATATTCAAAAATCTTAGGACCAAGGCCTCAGGTAAGTTTTAAACTTAGAAAAATCTTCTTAGAAGAACAGTACAACTTTTTTATTAGGCCAACCAAAATATCATAAAATAGCGAGTCTTTGAATTTCCCAGGACTCTTTCTCCTGGGAAGAGGGAAGAAGAAAAACAATAGGGCATGTTCTTAGAGCCCTAAGTCTGCAGTTCCACATTCTTCTTAAAATAGAATAGGCATTGTGGCATACTACATAGATTATGTGATGGTAGGTGCAAGACAGATTTCGTTATGCTCTAGAGCAGTGGTTCTCAACCAGTGCTACATGTGCCACTGGTGGGAGGTAATCTAGATAGGACAGAGGGTTTTCATAACTATTACTAAGCATTCGCTCTCCCACCATCCTCATGTCCACCTGGAAATTTGATGTGCCACCTCCTGCTAATCCTACATGCCACAGATTATCTATCTGTAATCTTTTGGTTTACTAGTAGTAACGACAGAATGTCTATATCCTTCTGGGAGGTGAGACCCAGGTTCTTTGATAGAGTAATAAGTGGGATGTAAGATATGAAAGGTTGAGAACCACTGCACTAAACGTTCTTGGGACGAAAGAACAAAAAATGGAATCAACTTATTTGAAAATATAAAAAAACAGTTCACCCAAACCCTCACCAGTGATTATCCAGAACATGCTGATCATGTAAAGCTGAAAGCCTAAAAATGTGGTAGTTGTTCCTTGCATAAAGTTGGAGATAAATTTAAAATTAATTGTATTGCATGTTTTTTTAAAAAAAGACTAACATGACTACCTACAGTTTTGACCTTACTGCAGCAGCAGGTACGTTGTATCCAATAGTTGTTTCCACTGTATAAGGTACCTCTGGAAGCAAGAAAGATTTTTTTCCAATTCCCCATTCCCATTGCAGATCCCATTTCCTTCCACTTGCTGTTCCTGAGGGTATTTCAGGGAGCTTAGTGGCCTGCAATGGGAGGGGGTTATCTAGAAAAGTTTTGTTTCATTATCAGAGCTCCACTTTGGGAGACAATCCACTATCTTTGGTCTGTCCCATTTTGCCAGAAGTGGTTGCAAAAAGTGCTACTCAGCTTGGGAATAGCGCATTATTTTCTTGATAGCAGATTGTTTTTACTTGAGTTGTTTGTGACTGAAGAAGAGAATATTGTATAGCTGTAGGTTTATACACAGCTGCTGCTGGGTAGCAACTGAGAGGCTGATTTTTTTCCCAATGCATTTTGTCCAAAGTGAGCAAACAGAGTGAAGGATGAGGTTTCCAGTGTTTAGCACGTTAGATCTTCCAATATAAGTTAGTGCATTTTTATCCTGCTTCTCCCACCGGTGAGCTTAGGTTGATGTACATGCTTATCCCATCCTCCATTTTATCTGCACAATCCTGTGGATAGGTTAGGCTGCAAAATTGTGATTAGCCAAAGGTCATTGGTAACTTTTATAGCAAGTGGAGATTTGAACTAGAGTTTTCCTAGTCCAACATTATAATCGCTAATTCACACTTGTCTGTCAGCCGAGGGTGGCCATTTTTTGTTTCCTTTTTGACAAAGCCTTTTGTACCATTGAAACAGTAATTTATACACACACATTCTTAATTTGTACTTCAGTTTTCTCCCACTGAGGATCCAAGCGGCTTACAGTATTCTCCTTTTCTCCATTTTATTCTCACAATGACTCTGTGAGGTAAGATTTGGGGTGACTGTATGTGGCTGCCCCAAGGTTACCCAGCAAGCTTCAGTGATAGAATGCAGATTTGAACCCAGGACTCTGGGATCCTAGTCTGACTCTAACTACTATGCCACATTGGCTCTCTAGATAAGAGTGCCTAGGACAGTACTACGTTGATTCATGAACAGTGTAACAATGTACTATATATGATTAGGCAAAACTAATGTTGAATGTCTAGCTAAATGTCTACATCGCCTAGTGGGCACTGTTTTAATGCTGAAAAGCAAGAAGCATTTTGATAAACTCAGTATATACTAAATACAGCCTTGTGATCTGTTTTAGGGTGTTTATATGGGCTGGCTAACTGCCTGTGGAAGTGGTGCACGTATACTTGGGCCAGTATTCGTCAGCCAGCTCTACACACACTTTGGACCTCGCTGGGCATTCAGCCTGATCTGTGGAATTGTTGTTCTCGCTCTCCTACTCTTGGAAATGGTATACAAGAGACTTGTGGCATTTTCTGTCCAATATGGGCAGCTCCAAGAGCAGAGCTCTTAGGTATGGGTAACTGTTGGCCAGTCTTTTATTGCTGTGTGTCATTGCCCTTATCCAAGGAGCTACGATACTGCACCTTTGACTGACCATTGTTTTAAATGTACCACTACTAATGAAGTTATCAATAGGATATAATGGTGGACATGATAGGCTGTGATCATAGTAGGTAAAGAAACTCCTAGTGTATAGTTTTGAAAGAAGATATTGTTGACTAGTTGTTTCTTGTTTACCTGAATGGAAGATTAGTCTCCCCGTTTCAGAGAAGAGGGGAGGGGACCATTTTAAGTTTGTATACAGGGCACGTACAGCAATAAAAAGCTTGTGTATAACCTTTAATTGGGGGTGGGGGAGGAGTCAACTTACATTCAGGGTAAGCTGCCTTTGGGGTAAATATGGTAGAGTGTTGATTCTATGAATCAAATTGCACTTAATGTTTTTCATACTGAACTTGAAAGAGTTGTCTTACGCACTTTTGTAATCACCTACCTCTTCTACATGTTGTGAATGTGTTATATTTTGTCTAACATGTTAGCAGGCTCTTCTACGGTAAATCAGATCTTAAACAAGATAGCCTATAGCTTATGATAACCATCCATGTATCATATACATAGCAACAGTTGAGATAGGAATAACTTTTAATCTTAAATTCTCACAGAATTACGTAGTAGACCTTTCAAGCTGTATCTATCATCCCTTGGTATCTCCTCCTCCCCTCTCTCTGTTTCATTTAACTTTACTGGTGGCCACTGCTCAGTGGTTCCAGTTGGTCCTTAACCACTGGGAGACAGACTGTGACTGCTGAAGCACTGCACTTTGCCAAAATGTTATTGTACTTAAGGTCGCGTTGATTGATGCACATAACCAGTTAAACTACGTAGCTAGCTTAAGGAATACTCACTGAGGTGTTTGACATTTTCCAGATATATTTCCATAAAGCAGGTTTTTTTTAACATCACCATCTAGGATGCCCTCTCGTTTTTATATAATTGACATTTCATTAAAGAACTGGTTAGTACAGTGAAATCGTAAGCAGAGTTGCTCTAGACTAAGCCCATTGATTACAATGGGCTTAAACTGGAGTAACTCTGTTTAGAATTTCATTGTTAATTGACCATTGAAGCATATGAATGAGCCACCGAAGAAAACCATGAATATTTTTAATCCAGCATTTTCTTGATCTGCTTTGATTCAGTGGATATATGTAGTCTTTTCATTTTTTTTAGTCAAGTGATATTCTTAACCTTGTGTAATACTGTATGTTTGTGAAAACTGTTCCCTAGCAATTTTTGTAGAGATTTTGTTTGTATTTCCCCGAGAGTGATGTGGCTATTAAGACTTTGTCAGTCTCAGTTTTGATATAGAATCACTAAAAATATGGCTGTTTTTATAATATATGAAAAGGACACACATACACTTTTGCAGTAATGCCTCTCCAAAAAAGAAGAACTGTGGGAGGACCATAGTTACCCAGCTGAGTGGCAAATATTAAGATAGATAGAACTGGAAGAACATTTAATTGTACTGTTAACATTTTTAATTGCAAATGTGAGCTTGTGGGGAATGCTGCGAACAAACTTCCTTCTAATAAACCTCTAAGTTTGAGACAAGTCACTCCTTCCCTGTAGTCTGCCTCAAAATAAGAGCAGCAGCTTTGTTTGGACAAATGATATACATAGCTATGCTGTCTTAGAAAACAAAGTAACTGCTATACAATTTAGTTCACTTAAGGGAACAAACCTTAGTACATAACACTAGTGTTTTAGGTACAAGAGGGATTTAAGGAAATACTTTTCTTGTATGATACCTAGAAGAAAGCAAAACTGACAAAGAAACATTCAGAAATCATATTCAAGTAGGTAAGTACTAAAGAGTTACACTGTAGAGGAACAATTTTGTACAAATATCTGCATTCTGTCTATATCTGAGAAACTTGTACTACATGAAACAAGGCATCTGAACAGATCTCACTGCATTTATTTTTTTTAAGCTTTTGCAGGAATATTTCATTAGAAACTGTTATAAAAATAAAATATAAAACAATTATAAAACAGTACACTTTACATATTACTTGAAAGCCACGTAAAATACAAGGTATTTACAGGTACAAAAACTGCAATAGCAGAGATGTATTTTCTTGATATTAGAATTGTCAGAACAATGGAGAGCACAAATATACAGTTCAGCCTCCTTTTCTGGAAAATCCTGGAGAACTGTGATGATCAATGATTTCTCATAATCACAAGAACGCAAACAATTTTGCCTTAATTGATCACATTTATGGAAAGCTTTACAAGTGCTTAGTTAAGCAGGACACAGCAACTCTTCATCACTCTGTTAGCTCCAGGTAGGAAGGTAGGTCTGACTGTAGGAAGCTCTGCTTCATTAAGTTATTTATTAAGCTTTCACAGCTAAAGTGTTTCAGTGGGGTCCAACTGGATTGGTGAACATCCGCAGAATGGAAGATAAACAATGCAACTTCTCTCTGATGTACTCAGGCAACTTTTCATTTTCTCCATACCTAGCAGACAATAGTAGTTGAGATGAGTACATTTAAGGAGATACCGGAGATATTTTAATAAGCTGCATGGGTAAGAAACCTGGTGGAGGAGAGTGCCCTCAAGTCATAGCTTATCCTGCCTTTTCTGGTTAGTACTGCCCAAGATTTCCATTTAATCACAAACAGAAACCAGTAGGGATACTAATTAATAGCAGTGCTTCTTAGCTTACTGTTTAAAGGGTAGCACATTTTCACATTCTGGTACTGAATCATGTAAAAGCTTAACCACATTTTTCGAAAAAGTTGGTCAAATATAGCATTTGTGCCTCCATACTATGAATGCTAATCCTAGCAGATAAATTGCACCTTTTTTCTTGTCTACCACCTTAGAACAAGCATGAAGGACCTCTTATTGCTTTCACTACTGCTGTGGACAAGAACTCTCCAGAGAGAAAGAGCAAATGTTAAATTGAATAAACATTAGCTTCTGATTCAGTTAACTAGTTGGGAGGGAAAAAATAGAGCTTCTTGAATGTTGATTGTATCATTCCATAACACGAATATTTTCTTCACCTCAAAGGGTTTTTACAGGTTACACAACAAACTACTATGGGATAAGAACTCCCATCTACATAAAGCGAAAACCATAACGATAGAGCGACTGCAGACCTAAAACTGCATACAGCAGACAATACAAAATTGTGCCATGAAATGAAATGCCATGCTATTGTTTACATAATCATAACCATGAAAGAAAGGTGACTCTACCACCTCCTCCCTCACCAAGTATAATACCCAGTTCATTCCTTGAATTTGTAACAAGAAGTTCCCACTTAGGTCTATTACTCCAAGATTATCTTGTGTTCCACCAATCTAGCTGTCCTCATCCCATCACCTCAAAGTCTCCCCTCTCCAGATTCTCCAAGGTCCTGTGTTTAATGAGGCTGATTTCTGCCCTGATTCTGACTTTTAGTCTTAGAAACTTCACATTCTATCCCTTTTAAAGCTTATTTTCCCCTCAGGCTAATTTTTAAGGACATACGTGCATATCCAGAATGTTGCCATGCTGTTGCCTCATTTCTCCTTGCATGAAGAATCCCATTCACCAGTGATGTACAAATGCAGCTACCGGGGAGGGGGCGGGGTCTGACCAATATTAGCTTCCCCCTACCCCACCAATCATAATAGAAGCCAGCCACTTTATGAATAAGCACAATGAGTAAGTTTGCAACTGAATAAGTAACGTTGCAAACAGTAGAGGAAAACTCCTTGTTATAGTGGCTCCTCTTTTGATTCTACATTGAAGGAAATACTGAAGTTTGCTGTGGCTCTGCTCCTTCAACCAAAAGGTTGAAGACAACCTTCTGCACATTCTGGATAACCTAGTTGACATAATATAACCATTGATTTGCTGAATAAATCTTATTCTTCCATTCTTCGCTTTTGCTGGAGTGGATCTTGTTGCCGTATATTATTGCACTGGTATAGTCATTTCAGAAACATTCTCTGCTGAATGTTAGTGGTGAAATTTAAAAATACACAAACACGTAAAACAGCAGTTAAATTTTTACTATAACACACTCACCTAACACTGTGACCATCTGGAGATGTATATGTGATAGCAGAAACACCAGCCTGAGCTACCAACTGAGATCCGTCATTAAACTGAACCCACACAGCTCCACTTGTTAGCTGACCAAAAAAAAAGTACGGGGAACACGGGAATTCATAATTATGAAATGGCTCGAACATTGGGAAATTTTAGAAAGTAATTCATTTTCATTTTTCATTCTCTTTAGAAATGTTAGCATAGACTGACAAGGGTCAATCTCAATGTACAGATTTTAGTAACTGATTAATGACTCACCTGAGAAGCCCAGCCAACATTTTTTACAAATACAGACTTCAAGAGTTGAGCTGAATTTACAACACACTCATTTTGGTGAATGGGTGAGCAGCTTGACTCTGTCATAGCTGCTGTGAATGTAGACCCTCCGTACAACGTCGTCTAGAAGGTGAACAAATACACAACTTTATAATCTTGAATTTTACCTCTATAGCATATTTTCAATATTTTAAAGTGCATCTTGCCTCTTCTACCAAACTGATAGCTGACTTGTTTTATTCTTAGAGTATGCCATCACCTTTGACTATATATAGTTGACTCCTCTAACACATAAAAATTATCTTTGCAGCAGATTGTTTTCGTAAGATCCAAATGTTTACTTACAGATGGGTGAGGTGCTTGACTTGGATATTTGGATCTGGCAGCCGTATTTCTCTCCAGTGAGGCAACATCATTCAAAGAAGGGCATGTACCTGGTATAGCAGGAGGTGGTAGCAAAGCCTTTGGAGACTCTGGATTTCCTGGTTTCCTGATAACAGACAGCACCATAGAAGAGTTAAGTTCACGCATTCAACCTTTTTGCCTCCATTAAGAACATAGGAAAGCTGATACTGAAACTTCCTTAGAACATGAAATGCACTTTAACAGAAACATTCCACACACTTTGCTCACCTCCCAACAATAATGGGGAAAAATGGAACACTTTCACTTCTTTCTTCTGCCAAAATAGCAGACTCCAGTGCAAGGCAAATTCGATGACCCTGTGTTTTAAAAAGTTAAAACATTACATTAAAATATGCTAACCTCTTCTCAAAGCAGGAATGTAGCACTTCATGAGAAAGGAAATGTGCAGTTAACTGTAAAAGATACATTCTAAATTGAAAAAGACATTTCTGTGGTCAACTGTCAACATTGAACCTGATCAGCATAAAGATGAATCAGTTCTTTATTTCTTCTTGGGCAGTCATGTTTCCTTGATCTTATGAATAACTTCATAAGAAATTTGTTGCAGGTAACCATGCTATCAAAAGCTAAAAACAAAAGCCCTGAAATACTGAAGTAGAGGGGGGGGACTTTACCGGGGGGAGAAGTGATAAATGTGAATTAATAAGCAGTTAGACTAATAGATTGATATATATATAGATATATATAGGTCAACAAACAGAATATAGATAGAAAATAATTAACTATAAGGATTAAATATAAGGATTGATTAACTAACAATATTTTCTTTTTTTGGTAAGATCTGTAAAATGTACCAAACTGAATGTCTGAAGATATAGATGAGTTAAAGTGATTGACTATGTGATGAGAGGTATACAGAATTATTACAAAAAGATGTAATGAGTAATATATAGAGAATAAGTCAAATTGTTTGATTTAAATGAATGTATGATTTACATGGTTTATGATATATAGAAATATTTGAAATTGAAAAATGGGATAAATTGTTTATCTAAGATGGAAACAAAGACTTACAGTTTGGGCATGCAAAGTTAAAAATAGCTAAGGGTGTACTGCTTAGATTAATGGAGAATATATATTTGTTTTAGATAGAGGAATCTAATAGAAGTAAGGGAAAAGGGACAAAGGGTGGGAAAGCTGTTGGAAGTCAACAAAAGGGGGGGGAAAGGGAGGGGGTTAGAGATGAAAAATTGGGGAAAATTGAATGTAAACGCAAAAATAATGGATTCTAACCCAATAAAAAAATTTTCAAAAAAAAAAAAAAGCTAAAAACAAAAGCCATGTAATACCTTTTACTAGGCCAACCCAAATGACGCACAGCTCTCCAGAACTCTTTTTTTTAAAAAAAATTCAGAACAAAGGGGGGGTACAAAAAAAGAAGGGGGGATAACAGGGTCAGAGGAACAATAAGATTTTTCTCTACAAGAGTTGTTATAATAAAATACAGAGTGCACAAAACATACCGTAATCAGAGTTCATCAATATTACATCTCCTATTCCAACTCCTGTGTATCTTCTCAAACTAAATACAATCTTTTTCCTATACAATATTCAATTTTAGATCAACTAAAGGTCAAAACAAGCGGTCTCCATGTACATTCTTACTGCTATATCTTAATATGTTCTAATGCTTCTATACAGATCATTTCTATTTAACTTAACTATTTTGCCAAAGTTTCCATATCATGCATTCTACCTCATCACTAATATTTAACCAATTTCATCTTATCAGATCCTAACCTTATATCCAATCTATAACAATATATCGGTATACCATCCTATTCAGGTTTCTAAAACTAAAGACATTTTATGCATTTTATCCTTTGTAAGCAAAATAATTCCCCCATTTCTCTTCGAATTCTCACAGAGCTCTCCAGAACTCTTGGCAGTACAAAACAGAGATAGGAATTAGTTAGCAATTTAAAAACTGAGGTACAAGTAAAATTTACCTCATTTGCATGATCCACATATATTTGCATATCCTTCTCTAAATTACTGTCTTCTTTTAGAGTGTAGGCTTTCCCAGATTTTTCTATCACTCGAATTATACCTGCTGTCTTGTGTATTTTTGCCCCTATAAAAAACAAACATTTCTGTAAATACACAAGTAGTTGTCAAGCAGACAATTCTATAACCATTCTAGTAGAGCGAAAGCAGTGCTTCATGAGAACTACTTTCAGAACAAACTAAATCCTCCTGAAAACATGAATATGAGTCTGACTGAGTGCACAATCCACTAGCACTTGCATTAGTCAATGAAGCAGATATTAGTAAAAATGCAAGTCACCATATTTGTTATATTTCCAAAGAACTGTTGGAACCCCACATAAAGATTCTCTGTGTTACATTTCATATCTTGGCTTTTTAGAATTTTTACATGAAACGTGAGAAGTAAAACTGACAATGTGAATTAAAATATAAAGAGTAAGAAACTTTCACATTAGCTAGAAGCCCCTAATTTAAAGCAAGTATAAATATTTAATATAAAATAGTTTAAGAGTATATACCATCATAAAAACAAATTTCTACATCCGCGGGAGGAGAGTTTTCCATCAATATGCACTTTGCATATCTGGTATAGAAGGTAACTTTGGGTGTTTTGGATCTTACCAACTGCACAAATTTAGCTGCATACTGATATTTTTTCCAGTACTTCTCTAAAACAAGAAAATGAATAAAATGAAAGGTTTATATAGTTCAGTTTGGAACGTATCTCTTACTAGAACATCTTTGTAACTCAAAATTAAAATTTCTCCTCCCACAAGCTTCCCATTCACTACCACCCTGAAGGGAGAAAGTTACATTTTTAAAAATATAGCTTTACACAAGTAGATTTCAAAGTACATCCCCTGGCTATTAATTATTTTATTTCTTACACCCAAAATATCCAGAGAGAATACCATTCAATTATTTTACAAACTCTTCTTTTACGCATGAGCAACAGTTCTAAGGCTTGTGCACACAAGATGGATTTTCTTCATAGGAAGGGGAGAAGAAAAATATATGCAGTCCCGTGCAAGATACTAAGCATAGTTTGACCAAAACTTCATTTATTTCAGAAGATATTTCTTATTTAAGCAGTAGTAGGGCCATAGAACAGTCCAATGAAATCCACTTGAAAAAGCATTGATGTGGCTGTTGGCCTACACAGTTGCTTGCCCTGTGACCAATCCATTACACAGCCTACTCCACCAAGTGCTCCCCAAAGGTGTCTGGTTCTACCGTACGCGGAAACGCTGTGCCATGGCAGTGATCCATAAGGTGAGCCACTCTACAAATTACAATCACTACATGAATCACTGGAAGGAGACTGTTCAAGCAGCTCCCATGTAAGAGCTGCAACACCAGAAGCCATTCTGAATAAGATATTTTACACACTAACTTCAGCTACCGGAAAGCATTAACCCATATTCTTTGTTTAATGGAGAATCTTGTGGCAATTTAAAGGCTAACAGATTTATTGTGGCAAAAGTTTTCATGAGCCTGAGCTCACTTTAGTATTGACTCAGACTCACAAAAGCTTATGCCGCAAATACTTTAATCTAAAGGTGTCACAAGACCCTCTGTTAGTTTGGCTTCAGCAGATTAATACAGCTTTCTTTCTAAAATATATTCTTTAAGAGGGAGGGACAGATTCTTCATAAGTTTAACATTGGTTAATGGTAATTGGTAAGGCTACTGGTAGGTACAGCTAGGAATCAACTTACATAACACACGTATGCCAGAATTTCATTGCTTGAACATTGTAATTCAAATCCACTATGTTAGCTCCATGGCCTATAGTGTTTTTAAATACAGTATGTTTAGGAAAAAGCACAATGCTGAAAATCCAGTACTTATATCTTTCAACATTACATTTAAGAGTAAATGGGAGAGCTTTAAATGGTTTCCTATAAATCACCCACATCTACTGTAAATGCATTTAATAGAATGCACGTACAATCATATTTAAGCATTTCAATGTCATCTACCTTAAAATCCTAACAATTTTGTAAAGATGTTGTTGTTTACATCCCATTGGACTTTAGCCTTTGAATAACAGACTCCTCTGCCATATTACAAACTTCTTTTGAAGCTCCCCCTCCTTTTCAGTAATGGTTTATTATGTTGCATGGAAGCCCAGCTGAGAAACAAAGCCTACTTAGGGATATTGATCGAGTTGCACAGTTCCTTTCAAAGTTTGCTGACATTCCTAAGTGGAATGATAGAAATGTACCATACCTGGCAAGCTGTCAAAGTTATAAATATTTAAGTCTTCAGGAGGAGGTGGAGGTCTGTCTTTAAGAGGGACGCCTCTTCCTTCATTTGGATGATAAACTGTGACCTTAAGACACAGAAAAAACAATCTCACAGCCAAGAATTATGTACTTAAAATATCTTACCTGAAAATTAATGAGTGATATGTAGTATAAGATACCATAACTGACCTCACAGGGTGGCTTCTGTCATAAGCCAGTCGCTTCTGAGACAAATCTGCTACCCTCACATTAAGAGGTGCTGCATTTTTCAAGAGTTATCAACTTTGAGTCAGGATTTTAAAGAAGATTGAACCAATGTATTGTCGAAGGCTTTCACGGCCGGAGAACGATGGTTGTTGTGGGTTTTCCGGGCTGTATTGCCGTGGTCTTGGCATTGTAGTTCCTGACGTTTCGCCAGCAGCTGTGGCTGGCATCTTCAGAGTGTCACTGTGACACTGAGAGATCTCTGTCTTTTGGTGCTACACCTCTGAAGATGCCAGCCACAGCTGCTGGCGAAACGTCAGGAACTACAATGCCAAGACCACGGCAATACAGCCCGGAAAACCCACAACAACCAAGATTGAACCAATCACATAACTAAATTCACATAACTTTCCCAAGTAGTTTGATAGAACATGGATAGCCATGACTGAACAATCTGTTGCTTATACCAAACGTGTCCAAAACTCCATCTTAATAGAAGCACTTTTTAAAAAGAGTGTTCAATTTAAGCCATGCAGTGTTTTAAAAAGCTTCTGGAAAGTTGTTGATGGGGGGGTGGGGGTCCTGAAGCTATAGATTAACACATTTATTGTGGCCTGAGTTTTCATAGATAGACGACTCCCATTTCAGTGGATGACAAACCTTCCTCACTATTACTTTTAAGCTCTATGCCTCGTAGCATTAGCATAAGCCAGTTTATTTAGTACAGATACAATTGAAATAAGAATGTTTATAATGTATTGCTACTCACCCCACTTCCATCACAAGATATCCTCATAACTTCTTTTACAAGCTCTTGGGAACAATATTCTTTTAGAAATTCCATGCACACTTCTCCTGTATCTAAAATACTCACCTAGGATATATGTTAAAAACAAAACAGTCTAAATGGTGTTTCTTGTAAAAAGTAGTTGGTATAAAGAGCCCTATTCCACTTACATTACTTTTAAGGCAAACATATCACAGTTAATCAAAATAGTAGATTGTATTCAGGAACAAGGTGCTCCTAGCATTGATATAAGCCCAAACAAATGAGACACTCTTTTCAGTGTAACTGAATAGCTAATAAGCTGGTGTGGTTTTGTAAAGCAACCAATAGGAAGTTCCAACCCTACAGCATTTACAAATAGGGGAGGATCACACACAGCAATAAAAAGTAAATGAGGGAGTGGGAGGCAGGCAAAAGCAGCAGCAGTACTGAAAGACATACACAAGAGGATTAAGTTTAAGAACTGAAAAGAAATTCTTTAGTTATTGGACTAATGAAAATTCTCCTACTTAATATTGCTATGACAGGAATACAAAGAAAGACAGATTATTTTAATTTCTTTATATAAATTAAAGAATACGTTCTGGTTCAAATTTTCAAACTTCCCAACAAAAAGTGGTCCAATATATTTATCTCCCCCCAGAGATATCAACAACAAAAGAAAACAACCTACACCAAGTATTTTACACATCGTTATCACTGGAGTTAAATGCATAAGAACAAGGCTTCTGGGGAAGGGCTGAATGTGAGGCGTTCATCAAGGAGAACTGGGATTAAGATTAGACACAGGAGCCTGTAAAGGTCTATAATGCAACTATGGTAGCTGTCAGCACTCTTGCTCAGATGGCTGCCTCTTATCACAGCACAGCTATGTTGGACAAGAATAGCTGTATCCTCTGCTGAGTCAGAAACCTTGCTGGCAAGCAGGTGAGAAGCGGCTGACTCTGCCACATGGTCAATTAACAGGCATGGAATTCAGGCTGCAGCAGTACAAGTGACTACTTCTGCCAGTACATCTGAAATCAACAGAAATGACTGAGCTATAAGTGAAGGCATGAGTTTAAGTTGATGCTACAGTTCTTCTTACCCAGATACAGAGCTTATCTGGAACTTCTCTGCTCAGTAGAGAAGGTTTATGTTAATAAGGCAAACATTTATAACATTAGTTTTTACTATAATTCCTTAATAGTTTTGAAATGTAACACAATACATACCACTGCATTTTTTGTTTTTTGTCTGATTGGTTTTAACCTATGAGCATTCAGAGGAGATACAATACTTTGCAACGTAGGTTTTGGGTGGCCAAATTGTCGTTCTTCAACCCAGTTTTTTCTGGTTTCAGAAACTGTGTGGAGATCTGGTGCAGGTGCTGGCAGAACCTTTTCTGCTTTACACAGAAGTCCAGTGGTGAATTTCCCTTCACCCAGTGACCGCACAGCTGACATAGTTGTTTGTGCACCATCTTGTGTCTTTTTGCCTTTTAAGCCATTCCATGTATTTTTCAGCATTTCTTGAGGCACACCAAGTTGAAATGGGAAATCTCCATTTGCATTCCTAACACTCTTGTGGTATGAAAGTTCCTGCACTGGAGCTAAAGCAACAGAAGAGTATGTTAATGATTTGGAAAGGCTCTTCTCATACCTAGCAGAAGAAAAAAGTTTCCCGTATGTTATTTTCATCTGCTTCCAAGTAATCTTACACACCAGTTGAAAATGTTTTCTGAGTTTCAGTTCCAATTCAAATAAGACACCTGACCAAGACAATATTATTGTTGTATCATATAATATTTTCTAAATGTAATAATTGCAAAGCTATTTTAGTTTCAACAGCATCCTTACATTTAATGGGAATATGATTGTTCCTGGTTTTAAAAACAGTCATATATAATCACCACATTAATTCTTTTGTTTCAAAAAAGAATACCTGCTTTTGAAGAAATTAAGTATTATATTCCAGATTCGTGCCTTCAGCTCAAACAGATGGGGTGGGTGTGACAAAGTAAAGCATTGCGGAAGGTATCAAGACAGCAGCAATGCTTCTGCTCAGATATAGTGTATGAATTATTATATTAACCTCCTGCCAAAGTACATAGGCAATTAAATAAAAATTGAAGGAAAATTGTCTGAGGATTCAGATAATCCTAAATGTGTGTCCTGTGGTTAAAACTCCCCAAGGGATTCTGAGTATTTCAACATAAAAGGAAACATCTGAGAAGTTTTAAGCAGTCCTTGCTTAAGTTACAGCTCCATTGTGCTTCTTTATCCTACAATGTAATACGAATATGATGCAAGCAAACAAAAACTCCTCCTTGCCTTCTGTCCCTGTTGTTCTTCTCTCCACCCTCCCTTCTGCAGCAACACTAATCATCATCTGCTGTTTTCCTCCTTTCTGTCTATCCAGATAGTTAAGCTGTTTCAACACTGACATCTGATCACTTTCTGAATACTGGATTTAATTTATTAACTATGATAAAAAGTTATGTCTCTTATATTTCTTATACATCAGAATCTTAAAAATTATCAAAATACCAATAAGAATACTACCTCAGCCAAGTAGTATATTCAGTGATTTTTTAAAATTTCACTATGGAATATTTGTGCTGCTTTATTTCAAAATACAGCAATATATTCTAAATAAGCCAGTTCCAACATTCTGTTAGACTACAGCATGACCAAGAAATGCAACCTGGAACTCAGTTGAGAAAACCAAGCTGGACTCAAGTTATTATAAACTCAGTTCATAGAACACCACATCCCAAATAAACATGCATAGGTCTGCTACACAGGTATGACCCTCCTTCAGATGGACTTTCTGAAGAGACAACAATTTCTAAACAGTGAAAAAAAGTCTTTTTTATGTATTACTTGTGAACCAGAATCTCCCAAAATAGGAAAAGAGCAGCAAGATTGCCACTTCACAATCCAGGACATTGTTGTCATTTAAAAGCAACCTTCTTTCCACAGGGATTGCCTTTCTAGGTTCATTTAATCGTTATATCCACATAGTTATCCTTGGACGAGGGCACACGGAGCCCCGGTAGGTTCTGCTCATGAGCATGGTCTGTTTACAAGAAATGTAATAGGCGAATGTGTCTAATGTTAAGCAGGTGGTTATAAAAGTACTACAAACATTCATACCATTTGGCTGCATGTTTCCAAGCCACTGCTGCATTGTTTCAGTTTGCAACTTTGGTTCTAATAAACCAGCACTGGGCTTCATTTGATAGAGAAAATTTGAACTAAAAAAAAGAGAAAGATTTGTAAGTATCTCTTCTAACAACGGGCACAGACAACTTACTGATACATGTGCATTGCCTATAGTGGCACCCACCATATGGAATAGCCTGCCTCAAGAGGTAAGGAAGGTTTCCACTCTTTTGGCTTCCCACAAACTATGCAAAGCGGAACGGTTCAGGAGCACATTTTAATAAAGGAAGTAGGGCTGCATTATAAACAGAATATTCAAGAAGATGTTTTATTAACTGCAACAGGACTGTGGGAGTAATACTAATATGTATTTCATGTTGCTGTATATTTTTATTTTTCTCACTGCATTATATTTTTTATTTTTTGCATTATTCAACATGTCATATTTAATACTTATATCATTTTCATATTTCTACAGTCCTCATTCTGTTCTATTGTTTATTAGATGTCTCTTCATTCTACTGATTGAACTGTTTTACGCTATGTAATCTTCCCGGAGTCCCAGTGAGAATGGCAGACAATAATAAATAAAACATAAGTGTGGACATTTACTTCAATGAGCAGATTATTCCATCACCACCACAGGAAAACAGGTTAATTGCAGCTAGAGTCGTAGCACTTGAGGCAAATGATGCTTCATTGGGACAACATGGGAGCAGCGCTTAATTTGTAAAGCATTAAGTAAAATACTCAAGGCATTATTTTAAATTATTTACAGATAGGACAAATAGCCAGCAGTAGTGATCCACAGCTTACATTCAAAGAAATAATGGGCCAAACAAACATTTTCTGGCAGTTTGTTTTAAAAACTACTTCCTAGGAAGGATGTTGAGATTATTCTTACTTCTGAAAAAATGCTATTTGATAATCACATGGCAGCTGTTCAGTATCTAAACATCTCTTGGCTGCAATTGGCCAAATGGAGTCTCTTGACAGAATGGACACAGCATGACATTCCTTATTCTAAGGGTCCCTCAACTAGTTCTCTCCTCTAATGTTTTGGTACTTATTCATGATCAAATAGTCTAAACAAGGTAGCTCCTGTCTAGGCCAGAGAGATGTACAGCATGGAAATCCCTCAAGTTCAAAATTAAAGTGATAGCCTTGGTCCAACCTTATAAAAGTAATGCTTTTAAAGGAAAGCTATATCTTTTCCCTGTCATGTCATCTACAGGATGGCAACAGGGAAAAAAGGACATTGGAGATTACAGTGTAGTTTCTAAGCCCTTTAAGTGTACAAGTACTAGCAATAACTGGGGAGTATCAACTGGTTTCTCTAAAAGATAGACTCCAAAAAAATCCAGTATGAGGGGCCTTTTGTCCCATTCTGCATTTGTTTTGCCCTCATCAAGGCTCTGGTTTCTAATCAAGCGGCAATCCTAGGCCTTTTAAAATATGTGTAGTAGAGCATGTGTAGTAGAGCATAAAGCATTTAATGAAAGAAAAAGAAGCTACAATAGAATATTACCAAACTTGATCTTTAACAGGTGGAGAGAGATGTTTTTCCATAGAGCCAGGACCTGTGGGAAGCTTTTCTTTTAGCACTGCAGGAATATCAGCATAACTATCTGTCGGTGAGAAACTCATATTTTCTCTTACTCCTGCTCTGGGTTTCGAGAGGATTTCCATAGAATGACATCTCTCCACGTGAGTTGGTATTCCCTGATTCTGGCTATGGAGTGTACCAGACCTTTCAGAAGAATGTGCCCTCCTGAGGTAGCGTGAATGTGGCCGTTCTTCCATCAGTGGCATTGCTCTTCCCCTACCGGTATTAACTAATTCTTGTACTGGAAGTCCCCAGTTGTTATAAGAACTGCTTCCATCCCCAGAAGAGGCATCACTGGCATTCTTATTTTTAGGAAGGATAGTCATTTTATTGGGGAGTGGCTGGCCCATTAAAAGTCTCTTCTTTTCCTTCAAGCAGCCACTAGTATTGACACTGGAGGATGTAGTAAAAGCTGTAGAAATGGTGGCATTTCCACTATCCATTGAACCTTCTGCAGTTTCCAAGTCTTTACTTCTTGCTGAGTTACACTTAGACATAAAAGGATGATCCAAAACAGATGAAAGACTTAAACGATCTGCTGGGTTTTTGCGAAGTAACTGATGAATAAGGTCCTGAGCCTCTACTGATAAAAATGCTGGCATTTCATAATCTGCCAATACCACTTTGTTCAGGGTATTCTTTACTGTATCAGTATCAAAAGGTGGCTTTCCAACCAGAAGAGTATAGTACATACATCCCAAGGACCAAACATCAGACTCAAGCCCATGTGCACTTCTTGTGGCTATTTCTGGAGAAATGTAATTTGGGGTCCCACACATTGTATAATGTTTTTCATGAGGCATTCTCAGTTGAGTTGCTAGTCCAAAATCAGCAATCTTAATGTTCATATTGTTGGTGAGTAAGAGGTTAGAGAGAGTGAGGTCTCGGTGCAATATTCCATGGGAATGAAGGTACAGCATCCCTGTAATGATCTGATGCATGAAGTTCCGAACTACATAGAATTAAAAAAATGTTAAGTGAAGATTCTTTATGCATATTTGCTCTGATATCTTTGAACTTTCTCACCGAACCTGTTTTAACACTTACTCAGTATGACATAAACACTGCAACTCCGAAATTGATCCATTACTCGAGACAGAACAGCTGACAAATGACTCAAAGGAGAAATAAACTGAAAAGCACTTCTGACATACTCATATTAAAGTATTTTATTTTCCTTATATATTCCCTAGAAACCCATTGTAGCATTTGTAAATGTCAGTTTCTGAAGACATGCAAATCCCAACAACTGGCAATTAACAATTTCCAGTTTAAAAGTCACAATTTTATATATTTCACAGAAAAATTCTGATAACAGCAATTTTTTCAGAGTTCCGTTAACAGCAGGTCAAGCTACATGGCTAAAATCTAAAGAACTGTACTGTTAGTTCCACACACCTAGGTAGGCTTTGAAATGGTATCTCAAAAATCAGGCTCACTTGATACTGAGGGGACTTTCAAGAGTGCTTTATTTCATGGGATTCTACGGTTCAAAAAAAATTATGGATCCTACCTACCCACCCATTTACTTGGCTCATCAAAAGTATGACAATGAACACATTTCACACCTACCTTCTTCCTCAGAGAAAGGTTTCTTTCTGTTCTTTAAGTATCTGCTCATTTCTCCATTATGACACATCTCTAATATCAGATATACATAGTTGCTATCTTCAAAGTAATTATACAACTAGAACATAAAAAGGATGAATATTAAGTATGCTGCAGCCTAAATATGAACATTTTCATGTCTTTTTAATGTACATTCTTACCTCAAGTATGGAGGGATGTTTTAGCTGACAATGAATCTTCACTTCATTTTGAACTCTCTGTACCATTCCAACTTTGTGCATAGCCTTTTTGTCAATCTGAAAATATACCAGAATTTTTTCTCAACTGTAAATTTTAAGCTGATACATACAAATAAAGATCATTTCTGTTAAAAGAACGGGCATGCTCACATTTCTCCTTGCATAGTACATTTAGGAGCATGGTCTTAAACTCTGACTAAATCGTAAATTTGGTTAGGAATCGAGTATTAGGCTTGAATCCTAAACTTGCAAGTAAATCCTTGTAAGTTCTAAGTATGTTTATGGCTTACTTTTATATTCTAGAACCTATGGAAATGTGTTGCACATTTTTAAGCAGCAGAAGCTAATATTATGGCTGTTGAATTAACTGACAGTCCAATCCTATGCAGAGTTACTCCAGTCTAAACCCAATCATTTCAGCAGGATTAAACTAGAGTAACTATGCATAGGGTTGCACCTAAAGGAACTCTGTATCAATCCTATTATTCTCAAATTATTTTTTCTGTTAATGCTGACAGATTCATCTATTTGAATAGCAAATATGCTGTGCTCTAACCCATTGCTAAAATAAACATTTAAAGATATGCAAGCCTAGAATCACTCAAATCTGCCACCCTAGGTATAGAGCTTGTATGCCCAAGTCATATATCTAGATTGGTAGAAATGACTGGCTCTAAGCTAACATCAGTCTGTTTGCCCCCTCCCACACACCATTTGCAGTGTCTTTATGTCCCTGTTATCTCAGTCACACTCTCAGGGCGGCCCTTGTTTCAGATCAAACACTTCTGATCTGGAAAGCTGTCCCAAACAGGCAAATCCTGAAGAAAAATCTTCAGATTGATCTATGTAGAACACTTTGAGGGACCAATCTCTTCAGAAGTGAAGTCTTAAAGCAATAATGACTGTATATGTATTTGTACAACAAAGCATGGGAAGGACACTGAAGAGCAGAGAGGTTAAACATCTGAGCAATCTGGGATTCAAATTGCCAAGAAAACTACAGACGCCAAGCACTGGAAAAGTAGCAACACATGGGATGTGTCTCGGAGTTATGGCAGCATTCATTGGCTGCAGTGGGCCAGAGACATTATTGCTAAGACTCGTCTTTCCGTGGTGTTTGCTGTCCTTTATTCTGGAATGCCTATCATTTCCCAACTTGTACAGGTAACTGATTCAATGGCCACTTACCATTTTTATGGCCACTTCTAGGCCTGTTTTCAAAGATACTGCTCTGTAGACTCCTGCAAAGGAGCCCTTGCCCAGCAGGTTCCCCACCTTGAAATCCTGAGGGAGGAAAAAAAGTGATTGTTGTTATTATCTTCTTGTCTTTATAGACAGGGAGCCACCCTTGGCAATAGCACAGAGGCATGTGCTGCATCTAACCATTTAAAAATATTTTATGTAAATTTTTCATACTGTGTGGAAGATTTGTCTAATAGAGATGCAAGAAAATCCTTTTTTTCCTGGTGATTTACACAACCAATTTAAGTCACTTTGCTAAAAACCAATCTACCTTGTTCCAAGGCAAAAAAGTTACAAGGAAAGGTTTTTGACAGAGACTGCCATGACATACATTAGAATGCAGTTGAAAAGACCTTCTCATTTCTCATTTCTTATATACTCCTAAAGTATAAAAGAAAATGCCACTAAAAACAGAGAAATAGGGCTGACTTATCTCCCCACCACAGAAATCTTTTTTTTTAAAAAGTGTGTGTGTGTAATTTTATTTTACTTTATTTAGACCCCACTTCTCTTCCCAATGGAGACCCAAGGTGGCTTACATAATTTTCTTCCCTCCATTTTATTCCCAGAACAACCCTGTGGGGTAGGTTAGGCTGAGAGTGTGTGACTGGTCCAAGATCACAGTTTCCATGGAAAAGTGTGAATTTGAACCTGGTTGTCCCAGATCCTAGTCCATCACTCTGACCACTACACACAAGGGCTACACACACAGAGAGAGACACCCTTTTGCCAGTTCTCCCTCACACACATACTCATAACTAAATAGAAAAATCCAGCAGACGCCTTGCTCTTCCTCATAAACCCTGTTCTCCTTCCTCTACTGTAGGAAGACCTTTCACTAGCTATGGGAACGCTGAAGGCTTCATCCACAGCGACTGGGCATGCTCAGTCCTCTGAGGACGGTGGGCTGTTTCTCCAACGGGGCTAAAAGCGCTGCTGCGAGCGAGAGAAGGACGGTGCTTTACCTGAATGGAGTTCTCCCAGGGCAAGCACTGGGACATGCCGGCGGAGGAGGCAGCGCCGCCGGGCACGGGCGAGAGCAAGAGACTGAGCAGCCACTGCGGCATCCTGCCAGGGACTCGCTCCCACTGAGTGCCAGCCGCAGCAGGACGCCTGCAGACTGCCGGGTTTGCCGCCCTCCATCCCGCTCTCAGGGGAGACGCGGCTGCCATAGCAGCAGCCGAGAAAGCGCTCCGGAGGGACGCCAAGCTCCGGCCGCCGCCACGACTCCCGCGGGGCAATCGCGGCATTGGGGCCGCGTAGTAAAGGCTCTTACTGAAGCCGGGAAACTATTTAAACGCCTCTCGACAAGGCGTGCCAAATTGTGGCGGTGTAGGTGTGTGTGTGTCCCCGATGTGAGCAACAACCCTGACCTCGAAGGCCTTTGGAACAGGCACTCCGAAGACTTGCCAAAGCTTTTAAGCATATCACTACACACTTTAAAATGCCCTTTCAAGATTAATATGAATTACTTAATCTTTCAAAAGGCACTGATCTCTTTTGGGCCACATCATTTTTGTCTTCCCCACATGCTTAGGAGAGCTCACTCATAACAGCCTGACAGCTGGTCAGCCCTTCAATGTAAACAAATCTTCTCCACAGAACCATCCCCAAGAAATTTTAAACTTGTATGCCTCAGGATAGCCAATCTGCCCCAAATCTTCTTTATGGGTTTAGGCACCCACATTTAATTGTACATTATACCAATTATTTACTAGACAAAATGAGAATATGTTGGGGGGGCGGGGAGACAAGTAAAATACATCTAGAATTTCAGACTGCACAGATGGGCACCACCAAGGGTAATATAATGTTCTGTAATGCCAGCCAAGGGCCTATTCTCACACACATTCACATTAGCATGCCATTTTTTAAAAAAAGTTAAGCCTTGTAAAACAATGTAGTAGCTGTCTTTAACACAGGCTTCTAAAATACCACTTCTCTGTTCACCTAGAACAATAATGAATTATTTCCAGGCAACCAAATAGGGAAGCTATTGCAAACTGGAAAGAAGTTTTCTCCCCCCCACCCCCTGCCTTTTCACACCATCAGTGTGCCACAAGGTACTGGGCAAGCAAGCTAGTAAAAACGTGTGGACTAAAAATTTTACAAAAATTTTTGACAATCGTTCTCGCCCCTCCCCTTCATACTGGGGAGAAGGTATCATATAAGAACAAAATAAAATGTAAATAACAGGGCTGAGAATAAATAAAATGAACATTTGAGAATAAAATTATGCATGCAAAGTCAACCAGGTTTCCTTTGGCATCTAACCCATAATATCATTTCCTAGACTATATTCTTGATTCCTATTGTGGGCTAGACTAGGAAAACATATCCCCTTGCATGATTCTACAATCTTAAGCAGCGGGCATTAAAATTTAGAATTACCACTCTCTTCTCACACAGCTCCTGTGGATCTAAAAAGCTGGCAGGTAGAAATTCAATAGGGAAAGTTTTCCTGACAAGAAAATGCAGGAATAGAGGAACTTCCTTCAGCTACAATACAAATTCCAAAGGGGCAGCTACATTAATCTATTACAGCAATAACAAAAAGTGGTTTTGTGACACTTAAAAGGCAAACAAATTTATTTTGGTATAAGCTGTTACAGGACAGAGGCCAATCAATCAAACACATGAATTCAGTTGGCAGATACAATGGCATAAAGAAAAAGTTAAATAGCACAAAAACTGCTAACTCTGAACTTGGTAACATGTTGAACTCAATAGGATTCCGTAAAGAAAACAGATTCCGATTACATTACAGGCATTAAATTAGCTTAGCAAGGAAAGGAAGGCTGGGTTATCACCTAGGATTACTATTTTGAATAGTCACTGAGGTCAAGTGAACTTTGCATAGATGCCATAGAAATTTTGCTACTAGCCATGGTGAGCCTCCATATACAAAGGCAAGAAACCTCTGAATACCAGTGCTGGGAAGCAGCAACAGGAGAGCTCCTCAGCCTCCGTGCCCTGTTTATTTCGCCCTCCAGTGTAACTGGCTGGCTACTGTGTGAAGGAGGATACTGGATTAGATGGCCCACTGATCTGAGCCAGCAGGGCTCTTCTTACGTTCTTAAATGTCTCAGAATGCATTTCGATATCTTCTGATCCTACTGTTTACCATTTCCCCCCTATGCCAATGTATATGTCAAGCAAGACCCTGAAACATGCACCCGTGGAGCTCGATTCTAGTCCACCGAAGTTTATGGCACAGTAGATCCGAGTCTATAAAGTGCCAGAAAACATCCTTTTGTATATTTGCTTTTCTCCTCCTCCTCCTTGCAGAGACTTTAAGAAAAGCACTCCACAACAGCACCCCCCTATATACACACGCCCCTACAGCCTAACGCGCCGCAGCTTTCCCGCAGCCGGTCTGCACCGTGTAGTGATGCAAAGCCCCGCCCAACAATCTTTCTGCATCTCATCTATCCGTCCGGCCAGAGAGGACCAATCGGAGGACGAGCAAGGCCGCCTCCCCTTGGAAACGTGGGCGGACCCAGCCCAGACCCCCTCCCCCGCAGCGCCCAATGGCCCCGTCTCTCCTCCCAGGCGACGCAGAGACCCGCTTGCCCACCTCAATCTTCTCGCCGATGCAGGTCGCCATGGCTGCGCTCCGGTCTCGCGGCTCCGCCGTGTAGACAGTATTTCCCTATCGCACGGCCTCCCTCGCCACTGCCACCGCTGCGCCGCCCCGGCCTCTCCCTCCCCGCTAGGGGGGCCGGGGAGAAACCCCCTCCTTGCCCGGGTCCATTTTGAAAAATCGCGCCGTTGCTCCTTCGCCTGCGCCTGACGTCATCGCGTAACCGTCCCATCCTCTTTGAGGGCAGTTCGGGCTCCTGTTTATGACCTTCAGTGACAGGAATGCGCGTGCGCGAGATTTTTTTAATTCTTCTGTTTGCGCTTGCGCACGATCTCGCGCTTGAGTTTCTCTGGGCTGATGGCTCTTTTTTCCTTTGCCCTGTCTTTATCCGCACTCCCATGGTTGCCAACCGCCAGGTGGGGCCTAGAAATCTCCAGTAATTTCAACTGAACTCCAAACTACAGAGATCAGTTTCTGTGGAGAAAATGGCAGCTTTGGACGTGGCATTGTATCCCTCTAAAGTCCTCTCACACTCCGTCCCTCCCCCATCTCAACCCGGAGTTGGCAACCGTCCACCCCCTTTTCGTACTAATTCCTTTCGGATTCTCCATCTTGCGCGATAAGAAGTCGATGCCGAATGAATCAATCCTCGTAGTATGTCTAACTGAGACCTTAGCTCCTCGCACTAGCGCAGTCTAACCTAAACGAGTCTGCCTAACATCTTTGTTTCGTTTTAAACTTGCTGCAAACTGCAGGCGTCGGTGGCGGCTTTTCCTTCGTGCCCAGCACAATCCTTTTCTCTCGCTTCTAGGCCCTTTCTAGCGCTACAATCGAATCTCATTAAGAGTTCTAATAAACTTGAACTTCAGATATTGTTGTTTATGATGTTTAGTCTACTTTACAGGAGCGAGGAAAAGCACAGGATCGCCTTGCATCACTGCAGCTTTCCACTCTGTGCCACATGGCTCTTTTCTTGAAGGATGGAATAAAAACACGATTAATGAATAAGGGTATTATGTCAGGATTGCTTTTGGATTTCAGCGACTGTTGCAGTGCATCAAATTTGTTTGTACTAAGTAGGTGGAACAGACATCTGGAGAGTTTGCTGTTTGATCTTAACAAAATTAAGTTCTGACTTCAGTGGGAATTACTCTTCTCTTCAAAGGGAAATTACTTGCAAGGAATGAAACGCCCCCCTTCCCATTGAAAGGACATAGGATTTTTCTTGCACTCCAGATGCTAATTTTCTGCACTGTACTGTAGCTGGCTTCCTGACACTCTAATTTGCAATACTTTCACCCTCTACCTGGGAACTTTAAAGCGCATACCCCTGGCAATCTAGTTAGTTTCTAAGGTGCAGCTGGACTTGAATCTTGTTTACTCGAGATTTAGCCTATTGAACTCTATGAAAGTGATTCCCAAATAAACAAAAATAGGATTAGTCTGGTAGTATGTTTAGGATTGCAACCTTAAATAGTGTGGTTGTTGTCTTATGGGTATAGCATCCAGCAATATTGTAAGTAAATGCATAGTTCAGGCCTCAAACATTAATTTACAAATATCCCATGGCAATCAAAAGCATTTGAGGTGTATGTTGCTAGACAGCTTAGGACAAACAACAGAAACTTTTTTATAAACATCAGAAGCAGAAAACCAGCAAGGGAAGCTGTTAGGCCATTAGAATCCAAAAGGTGTGAGAGGATTACTGAAGGGTGATAGGGGGATTATTTATTTATTCATTTATATCCTACTTTTCTCCTCGATAGGGACCTAAAGCATCTTACATTGTTTTCACTCCTCCGTTTTATCCACACAACAACCCTTTAAGGTGGGTTAGACGGAGAGTGTGTGACTGGCCCAAGGTCACCCATCAAGCTTCTATGGCACAGTGGGGATTTGAATCTGGATTTCCCAGATCCTAGTTGGAAATTCTAACCTCTTCACCTCTGGGTCTTACGATTTTATGATGAACACAATTTTTTGCATCTGTCTTCACTGTAGAAGTTGTTGGTCAGATACCTGTCTCTAAACAAACTTCAGGCATTTTATGTGAAAAAATTGAACTCAATAGAGGTGTGCAAAGAGGGATTTCTAGATCTAATTGACAATTTTATAAAAAAGCAAATCACTGGGTCCAGATGAGTTCTTAAAAGAACTCCAAAATAAAATTCTGGCCTTCTAACAAAAATATATAATTGGTCATTAACATAAGTCTCTATGGGTTTTTTTACCAATTAAATACCATACTTTTAAAAAATAGCAGGTTTTTTTAGGATCCAGGTTGACTCAGGAAATTAAGAGACCAGTTAGCTAAACATCTGTCCCAATTAATTGGTGGAAAATGTTAGTAGACAGAATTATTAAATGTATAGAATGAGCCTTGCTGAAGATGTATCAGTATGGCCCTGCCGCAGCAACCTCTCAGAACTTTTGAGTGTCAACAAGCAAGTAGACAAGATGAAAGGTAAACACTGTATACTTGAACTTCCAAAATAGACTGCAGTGGAGGGGGTGAGCAACAGAGTCTTCCAGGAATCTGTTAAAACTGGTGCTAGTTTTTTTTAAAGCATGTGTGGGCAGATGTTGATTTTGCCCAGCAGAACACCCTGATCAGACAAGGGAAACTTAGGGGGAGAAGTGGTTCCACAGATATGAAAGGCCAAGGTTATGAAGGGCTTTGAATATGAGCGTTATGACCTTGAACTGAGCTCAGTAACTGATGGAAAGCCAATGGAGTGACTACAGAATGGGACTTATGCTCCATCTAACTCCTTAGAGCAAACGAGCTGCAGTGTCTACCAAAAGCTCTCTCTGTGGTAGCCCCACCTTATGCTGAGGTGGTCAGGGAAGCTCCCACTCTCCTGGCTTTCCACAAACGATGCAAAACTGAATTATTCAGGAGAAGAAATAGTTTAGAGAAGTCAGATTTTCTATAGCTGATCAGAAGCCTTGCTGGGCAAAAAACCCACCTGACCTACCCGGTTTCTAAAAACACTTGGCAGATGCCAGGAATGGTGTCAGCAGGCCCCATGGTCCCTGCAGGCACCACACTGAGGACTCTAATGTGTGGTACAGTCCTGCTTGAAACCTATCTTGCTATTTCTTTTAATTTCTTTTCAACCCAGGTGAAATAACTGAATCTATTTTTGACTTAGAAATGTTGGATCAAGTATACTCTGTTATTTTCTTATATAACACATGTCATCTATAATAATAATAACAACAACTGCGCTTATATACCACTCTTCTAGACAGATTAGTGCCTCACCCAGAGCGGTGAACAAGTTGGTGTTATTATCTCCACAGTACAGCTGGGAAGCTGGGGCTGAGAGGAGTAGCTTACCCAAGGCTGGGATTCGAACCAGTAGAGTGCTGATTTGCAGTTGAACCACTTAACCTCGTATAATGACAAGGTGGCTGGTATATTCCTCCTCAGTTTTTGAAGCAGAAGGCAGACAGGGCAAGGACTAGCGATTACATTTCAAATGTATGGTTGTTACTGGAGCTCACCAGAGAAAATTAGTTTGTGTTTTATAGATAACAGCAAAGCTTTTGACTATGTAGTGGGTTCTAGATCAAATCAAGCCTGAATTCTCCCTAGAAGCTAAAATTACTAAACTGACTTTGTTGTATTTTGGTCACATCATGAGAAGACAAGACTCACTGGAAAAGACAATAATGCTAGGAAAGTTGAAGGCAGTAGGAACACCCAACATGAGATGGATTGACTCAATAAAGGAAGCCACAGCCCTTAGTCTGCAAGAGCTGAGCAAGGCTGTCAATGACAGGACAATTTAGAGGTCATTAATTCATTCACAGAGTCACCATAAGTCTGCACATACACACACAATACACACATAGGTGGAGCATACACTGGCTGCCTGTCAGCTGCCAGATTCAATTCAAGGTACTGTCTACCACATGCATTGCCTTATAACCCACCACTACAGACCCCTCCACCCATGTCATTCCTCAGGATATCCTTCCTCAGAGGAGCATCATTTAGTGGATATCAGTGGACAGTAGTGGGAGGGGAGAGGTAGGAAAGTCCCATTCCACTGAAAGAAAATTTAGGCTGTACCAAAACCAGGGTGAGAGCAAAATGGAGGTAGCCTAGAGTGATGCTCAGAGCTCCTTGTATGAAGAGTGAGGAAAATATCTACTCTTCAGGGCCCAGGCATGGACTGTTTAGCTGGAACAGGTCTAGGCTCACGGTGCAATCTTCATGCAAAGGCCAGGTTAGGGCTTTCATTTGTGATTTCCCCTCCCACCATTTGTTGTACCCTGATTCAGGGATAGTTTGTCACATAAGCGTCTGCTTGGGGCACCAGAATATAAAAGGATGCCGAGACGTTGCTGATCTATGCCCACTGTCCTGCCCAGCATTTTTTAGGTATCAGACATACTAAGTCAAAAGGATCATGCTTAAACTTAGTCACTTTCAAGATTGTCGAGGAAGCATGAAACTGTAGCTAGGATTAACAGCTCCTTGTTCTGCTGTTGTTGAATTATGTCTCCATAACAACTTCAGTGCTTCCAAATAAGCCTTTTGAATAGTTTTGTTGGCAAAGCATCCTGGAGAACCCATAAATAAACTCTGATCCATTACAAAAGAGGAAGGGTCACTGCTACAGCAGGTGGGAGAGCATTCAGAAAGTGAGTCCCTTATATAAAATATTACTTGTGATAAATTTGTGAGATCTTGTCCCTGTTTCTTTGTATATCGTGACATAGCATTTTCAAGAAAGGATACCAGATGTGCTAGGTGGAGATGTATAGCTCATTTTGTTTGCTTGATATCAACTTGAGCAGTGGCAATTCTGCTTTAGTTGATAGATAGTGCAGATTTTATTTAAAAGAGAAAATGGATCAGGAACTGCTGCTTGTTTGAAAGTACAATTTGAACTTGTATTGTAATCACTTCTTTTAAAAGTTCCTTTGTAAAGGAATGATTTGAATTAATTCTCAAAACATCTAATAAGTGTCTATTGACTAAAAATCTGTTAGGGTTTGGTTTTTTTGCCTTGTATACTTTTAGTCAATATGGATTCATATTTGTTGTGTGTTTTAATTACTGTATTCTGAAATGGGACATAAAATTGTAAAGCATTGCAGAACTGAAAAATAGTAGCAACGATTCACTTTGATTTCAGCAGGATTTCCTCCTGGGTGCCTGCACATAAAATTGCAGCTTTATAATTTGTGCAAGCCAGCTATTAGTTAATGTGTAATCTCTTTACATTTGTTCAATTGCAAGTTTGCTCAACTACATTATTCACAACAGCTCTATTAACACAGGGACCAGGTTTCCCTTTGAGATGAGTATCAGGTTCTGGCACAGCAGAAATGAGGAGGATCCCTAGAAAACTTTCTAATGCCACACCTTGTGTATTTGGAGGAGGGAAGTTAAAGGGATACGAGTCAGGTCTGCCCCTCCTGAAGAGTCAGCGTAACTGAACAGCATCCTCATATGATTACCCAATGTAATTAATTGAAAACCATGGCACTCTTGAAATGAAATGCAAATCCATGAGTAATTGGTTGAATAAAACCATAGCAAATCATTTCTCGAAGACACAACAAGCTTCAGAATATATACTCTTGCTTTTTAATTCACTGGCTATTCGATTATTCCTATTAAATCTGTTGTTTGCTGTCCCCATATAGTATACAGAGGCTGAATCCACACTTCATTTTTGTTTCCATGCCTTTTTCGCAACCGCAGCACTGTTCAAGCAGATACTCACATGCTTTCCCATTCCTTGTGAGAGCTCAGCTCCTCCAAGTTAATACAAACACAACCCTACAGAATAAAATAGATTTGTAATCTACCTTTTAAACCTTAAAATATGCAACATGAAATGTGTTACAGTTTTTGCTTCTAACATACTTAAAATACCTTTTTAGTGAGATCAGAATGACTCCAAATATTAGAATATTTGCCTAATTTTTTTTTGTTTTTTTTTAAGCACTGGTCAAGCAATGGAAGCAACTAGATGAAGGTTAGAGATGAGCATGAACCGGGAAAATTCCAGACCATGTGGTTCATGGTTCGTTGTGTTTCACAAACCACAAACTTTCATGAACTTGCCCTTGTTCGTGAACCAGTTCGTTTGGTTTGTGAAAACGTCACTTTCGGGTCAGCAGAAGGGCTGCAGAGAGCTCATCCCCCATTGCCTAGGAAACTGATCGATCAGGGCCAAGTTGTCTGCAGTGATGAACTGAAATACAAACCAAATGAACCAGGCTAAAATTCACCATGGTTTGTGAAAAATGAGCTGCCATGAACTGTTGGTTCGCAAACCACAAACTGGCCCAGTTTGTGACGAACTTTAGTTCGTATTTCAGTTTGTGCCTGCCTCTAATGAAGGTACATCAGAATTGTATACAGGGAAATAGTGCAATTTATGTGGTGACAAGATGTATCTGTTTTCTCAGACTCCAGTGTTACCGAAGTGTAATCCTAAACAGAATTATGCCTTTCTAAACCCACTGATTTCTATGGTGTAATTATTTTTAGGATTACACTATTCAGCTACTAAGGTTTACTTCATTTATAATCCATCTTTCTCCCTAATGGGGACCTAACACAGCTTACTTCATTCTCCACCCCTTCATTTTTTCCCTCAAAGAAATCTTGTGAGGTAAGTTAGACTGAGGGCTTGTGACTGACCCAAGGTCACCTAGTGAGCTTCTGCAACAGAGCAGGGAATCAAACCTGGGTTGCCCGTATCCTACTTTGTCACTCTAGCCACTACACCACACTGGCTCTCCTAAGGATGCAAGAATTCCAGGCAGCCTGCATTGCTAAATGAATCTGTATACCAAGAATACAAAAGAAATTAACCCATCTTCTTTACTCCCTTTCAGGTGGCCCTACCAAAGTTTAAATTTAACTGGAATACTCTATGATGGAAGAGAGCTTTCTAAAATCTAAGGAAACATCACTTCTCTATCCATCTGGAGTGACAAAAACTCCACACAGAGAGCCAATCCTCTATATCTCTTCCACTGTGGATGGTAACATCATATGTGTGGGCCAAGATGGATTGGTTTCCACTTGGACCAGAAACTTAAAATTGAAGAAAAGTTCTCTTATACTTGTAAGTTTGAGAAATAAAATATTATTTAAAGAAAGTGCTATTTATTGATGATAGGTGTTAAGATCCTAAAAGAGAAGGACGTTAGCCTATATGCACATTACAGTAATTGAGGGCTTAACTAAACATGCATGACCTGAGTCAGTTTAGATGTTGTCCAACCTGACTATTGTTTCCAAGCATTGGCGGGGGGGGGGCAGTTTCTGCTCATGAGACCTGTGGGGTGAGGGATATGGGTGGGGGAGGAAGTGATTCAGCCTTCCCTTCCATGCTGTTTTCTTCACCTTAAAAATCTGCCAAGGCTGCTGTTTGCCCCGCTCTGGGGCTTCACATGACACATGAAACTCCAGAGCAGGGCAAACAAGTCCCCCGTGTTCATTTTGGCCTGGAAAAGTGGTGGGGGAGGGAAGACTGATGCTTCTGTTCCCCCCCCCCCCACACACACCATGCTTGTTAGCAAAATAGGCTTACTAGCTGACCGCCTGTGGTGGGCAATCTCCTGGGGGTTTACCCAGTTGACTGACAATTGCTGGTGATTGGCAGGAGGTGGCAAACCCCTGGCAATCACCCACCACCAGCAGGCAACCAGGGAAAGCATGCTCTGGGTATGCTCCCAGCAGGATGTAACGATGTCACTTCTTGAAATGACATCATAGTGTTGGCTGTGAGAGTGCTCCTGTGCTTCACTGGGGCCAATTTTTTCTTCTTTTCCAAACGGGCCAGAATTAGCCCTGCGTGAAGTGCAGGAGCATGCCCATGGCTGACATGATGATCTCACTTTCCAGAAGTGACGTTGTCAGTGCTTTTTTTGAGCCTGAACGCAGTGGAACACTGTTCTGGCGCCGCTAGAAAATGGTCATGTGACCATTAAACTTCAAAATCCCCCTTGCTCCAACTAAATGCCAATAGTCAGCTGGAGCAAGGGAGGGAGTTTAGAGTTTAAAGTTTAAAATCCACCTCCCTTGCTTCAGCTGATGCCAGGGTTTAAATGCCCCTTTCCATGCCACTGCAGAAAGCGGCATTTTAACCTAGCCAGCTCTTCTCCTGCCTGGCCAGCAGAAGAGAGAAGGGGAAGGGGCATAATGAGGGAAAGAGTCTGAATGGGCTGGCAGCAGGGAGGAGAAGAGATGAAGAATGGGTGGGTGGGTTAAGAGGGAAAGAGTGTGACAGGAGGTGGAGGAAAGTGAGAAAAAGTGAAGGTGGAGAAAAGAGACAAGGGGGAAGGAGACGGAATGGACTGAGTAGAGGGAGGAAAAGAGATGGAGAATGGGTGAAGGTGGTTAAGAGGTAAGGCATGAGAGGAGATGAAGGAAAGGGAGAATAACTCAACAGGTGGAGGGGAGAGACAAGGAGAGGGGGTGTAATTGGGGAAAGAGATTGAATGGGCTGGGAACAGAGAGAAAAAGAGATGGAGAATGGGTTAAGAGGGGGAAAGTGAAGGGGGTAACGGGGGAAAGAGACAAAATAAATTTGGGGGCAAGCAGGCAAAGAGTGGGTAAGGAATCAGAAAGGGTGGGTGGATTGATCAAGAAGAAAAGAGTGACAGGAGGGGTGAAGAGGGGGAAAGAGTGGAAGGGTGGAGGAAAGAGAGAAGGGGTGTTCAAGGGGAAAGTAGACAGAAAGGGTTGGGAGGAGGGAAGCTCCCGGCCCATTCTGTCTCTTTCCTCCTTTAAGACCCCTTCTCTCTCTCCTCCACTCCACCACTCTTTCTCCCTCTCTCTCCTCCCTCACTTCCTGTCACTCTTCCCCTCTTAACCCACCCACTCATTCTCCATCTCAGTACCTCCCTGCCCTGAACCCATTCTGTCTCTTAATTCCTTTAAACCCCTTTATCTCTTTACTCCTTTATTCTTTCCTCCTGTCCACCACCACCTCCTGTCACTCTTACCTTCTTAACCCACACACCCATTCTCCATATCTTTACCTCTCTATTCCCAGCCCATTCAGTCTCTTTCCCCCATTAACCCTGCTTTGTCCCCTTCGCCTTTTCTCTCCATCCCTTCACTCTTCCCCTCTGCTACCTCCTCTCACTCTTTCTCTCTTATTCCACCGACCCATTCTGACATCTCTTTACCTCCATGCTTCCAGTCTATTCTGTCTCCTTCCCCCATTAACCCTTCCTTGTTCCTTTCCCCTCTTCTCTCCACCCATTCATTCTTCCCCCTCTCAGCCACCTCCTCTCACTCTTTCCTTCTTAACCCCTGCCCATCTTCATCTCTTTACCTCCCTGCTCCCAGCCCATTCGGTCTCTTTCCCCCATTATTTCCCCTTCCCTTGTCTCTTCTCTCCACTCGTTCAATTTTTCTCTTTCTGCTATCATTTAAACCCAGTCAGTTTGCTTCAGGTGCCTGGCAGGGAAGTCCCCGCCAGGCAGCTGAAGCCGGGGTTTAAATGCCCCTTTATGTGCTGCTACATAGTGGCACAGAAAGGCGCATTTAAACCCAGTGGGCTTGCTTCTAATTCTTTAGAGCTAAGCCTGACTTCCTTATTTTTTGTTTCTATATCCTCTGGGGGGTGGCTCCATTAACACTGCTTTGTCCCCTTCGCCTTTTCTCTCCATCCCTTCACTCTTCCCCTCTGCTACCTCCTCTCACTCTTTCTCTCTTATTCCACCGACCCATTCTGACATCTCTTTACCTCCATGCTTCCAGTCTATTCTGTCTCCTTCCCCCATTAACCCTTCCTTGTTCCTTTCCCCTCTTCTCTCCACCTGTTCATTCTTCCCCCTCTCAGCCACCTCCTCTCACTCTTTCCTTCTTAACCCCTGCCCATCTTCATCTCTTTACCTCCCTGCTCCCAGCCCATTCGGTCTCTTTCCCCCATTATTTCCCCTTCCCTTGTTTCTTCTCTCCACTCGTTCAATTTTTCTCTTTCTGCTATCATTTAAACCCAGCCAGTTTGCTTCAGGTGCCTGGCAGGGAAGTCCCCGCCAGGCAGCTGAAGCCGGGGTTTAAATGCCCCTTTATGTGCTGCTACATAGTGGCATGGAAAGGCGCATTTAAACCCAGTGGGCTTGCTTCTAATTCTTTAGAGCTAAGCCTGACTTCCTTATTTTTTGTTTCTATATCCTCTGGGGGGTGGCTCCACCCTGCACGATGATGTCACTTCCCGGAACTGCCATCATCACGTGGTTCCAGGAGCGCACGCGCGCATATGGTACCAGTGAGTTCCACCTCTTTTCCCAGAAAAAAAGCCCTGGATGTCATCACGCCTCTCTGGGAGTGCATACACAAAGAGATCATAACAGTTAAGCCCTGGATCTCCCCCCTACACACACCAGGAAAGTATAGGGAGCTGGGAACCCTACAGCAGAATTGAGCCCTACTGTACTTGGTAAAATTGTTTCCAGATGTTACGTGTACTGCCAGTTTAAATTGCGCTTTCTGTTGTATTTGCATTGAATGTAACATAAAAATTACTCAATATGTGTGCAAAGAAAAAAACTTCGCACAAAGAAGACCTTTACAGTGGTTACATTTTACCATTTATATGTGGAGACTATATGTGATCATCCCAATAAGTGTGATTGTCCATTTTGACCAAAAGGGGCAGCATGTATATACTAAAGCTCAACAATGGAAGGCAGAAGAAAAGGGTAAAGACGGAATAGGGAGAGAAAAGATGGAAGAAAAACTGTTAGGAGGAAGATGTTCTGTTACAGGGAAATGAGCAAATGACTGGAGGGAGAAAGTTTGGGCAAGGAGATGGGAGAAAATATTGGGAGAGTTGGTGATGGAGGGTGGATATACATGTTACAAATTCCTAGGAACGCTCAAGTGAACCTCATTTCACATGTCCCATCCCCAACTTCCCATGCACTTGCTTGCACAGTCACACTTCAATTTGCTCCCAGGTGACTACATTCACGTGTTCAATATCAGTTCCTGTTCAACTGCTAAAAGTATCCCAGGCTGTTTACAACTGCCAAATTCCCAGTTTCCCCACCTCCCATATCCATTCATTGAAATGCAGATCTTGACACTTTTTCACACCTTAAAGAAATGCAAATTGGCAAGTCAGAGGAGCCTAAAGTACTCGTTCTACAGTGTCCATCCCTGAGAGTTCTTGCTGCGAAAACAGAGTTGAATTGGAGCTCTGCCCTCCTGACTTGGTGGTACCATTCATACTCACTTGCACATGCAATCACACAAAGGGGACTCCTGTGAAAGTGGCATTCATGTGTGCCAAGCAAGAGACAGTCTGCACATGAATTGAGGCAGGGCTTTTTTTCTGGGAAAAGAGGTGGTGGAACTCAGGACTGCACAATGACGTCACTTTGGGTCAGCTGGAACAAGGGGGGAGTTTTTAAAAGTTTAAATCGCCCTTGGAGAAAATGGTCACATGGCCATTTTCAAGAGGTGCCAGAACTCCGTTCCTCCACGTTCCAGCTGGAAAAAAAGCCCCGAATTGAGGACTACACATAAAATTCTGCATTAAGCGTCCCCAGGTAGTTCGCAACATGTGTTTCCACCCAGAGACAGAGCAAGAGGAAGGAAAGTGGACCCTTGTGAGTCCCATCTTGTATATGTTTTGTTTTTTTAGTGGAGGCCAGGTATTTTATATTGTTTTCTTTGGAGTCTAGGATGAAAATGAAAACAAATTGCAAAACAGGAAGATGAAGTGGGTTTCTGACTCCATTTTAATGACTCACTACAACAAGCTAATTATTGGCACCTGGTATGTAGTACAATGAAAATCATACTACCATTGTCAAAGTGTTTCTCAATAAAGACTTGTCACTCCAAATATTCATTAGGGTGCTTACCAGAGGCACAGCAAACAGGGATGAGGAAATGATAGCCAGTCTTGTTTGGACTTTGATTCAATTTCAAGATGGTAGTGTCCATGCCAGTGAGATCCCTGTGTCTCGTTGGGGAACGGGATCTAGGAGGGATAAAATCTCAGAAGTTTATGGTAAACCATATGGGCCTGTTTTTTCACATGGATCCCTTACGGTATAGACAACTGTTGTGATACACTGTGTTTATTGCTGCCTGCTTTTCAGGAGATAGGACCTTAGGACAGGACAAAGAAGTAGCAACCTGATGCAGAGGAGTAGGGTTGTCGCCTCTGTTCATACAACACAGCCATGAGTATTGGGAGAAAGGTGGGGAGTGTGCAGTCCTGTTACAAGCACTTGGTAGGCTCCAAGTATGCATCTGAAAGGGTGTCATCATGAGACCATAAAAATGAGGGCATGTATGTCAGAACATTGCCAGTACTTTGTTAGAATATACTGTATTAAGTAGTAAAGCTGCAGTTACAATGCATCTCTTGTTTTACATGAATATTTCTGAAGTAAATAAATGAGGAAACGTTCCTTGAAATAAGGAACAGATAGCAAACCTAATATGGGATGAGCAAATGCTGGGTTGTGACATGTCCATGACTTTACAGCAATGGTCTCAGGTCAGAAGAAAATCATTAACTGCCACTTTACCTCTCTTCTGTTAATCTGAATCCATTCCAAATGCAAGATGATTCTTAGTGTTTTAGTATAATTATCTGCAAGATTAATATGAACAGGTGGCAGCAACTCTAAATGGTCTAAGTTAAGAAACCATTTAATAGGTTTCTAAAGATTTTAATATTGTGTTTAAGTGACAGAGAGATACGTCTGTATGAACTCTCCAATTTGGAACCTTACTGCCAAATTGTTGGCCTTGAAACAATGCCTCTGTGTTTGGACTATAGGTAAGTTTGAAACAGACAGACATAACCAATGCAGGCTCTTCTTTCTGGTACAGAAATTTAACCTCCTGATGATTATTTCAAGATCATATGAAAAGTGTGATAAAATTACCAGTTTCAAAAACACAAAGCGCTATCTCTTTTGGAGTATGAATCTCACCTGACCCATCACTCACACTGTTCCTTATTGTTTCCTTCACCGTATTTAGCTACAGCCTAATCACTGGTACTTTTGCTGTTTCGTATTCTTTTTTTTTTTTTGAAAAATTTTTTATTGGGTTAGAATCCGTTATTTTTACATTTACATTCAATTTTCCCCAAATTTTACATTTCTAACCCCCTCCCTTTCCCCCCCTTTTATTGACTTCCAACAGCTTTCCAACCCTTTGTCCCTTTTCCCTTACTTCTATTAAATTCCTCTATCTAAAACAAATATATATTCTCCATTATACTAAGCAGTACATCCTTAACTACTTTTCTTATAGTATACCCAAACTGTAAGTCTTTATTTCCATCTTGGATAAACAATTTATCCCATTTTCCAATTTTAAATAATTCTATATATCATAAACCATAAAAATCTTACACATTTTAAATCAAACAATTTGACTTATTCTCTATATATTACTCATTGTATCTTTTTATGGTAATTCTATATAACTCTCGTCACATAGTCAATCAATTTGACTCGTCTGTACATTCAGTTTGGTGCATTATACAAATCTTATCAAAGAAAGAAAATATTGTTGGTTACTCAATCCTTATATTTAATCCTTATCATTAATTATTTTCTATCAATATTCTATTTATTAACCTATATATATCTATATATATATATATATCAATCTGTTAATCTAACTGCTTATAAATTCACATTTATCTCTTCCCCCCCCGGTAAAGTCACCCCCCTCTACATTTTATTATACTTCAGTAGTTCTCAAACTGCCACAGTTTTCCTCCCACCTCCCATTTCTTCTCCAAATATTGTTTCAGCTTCTCCCAGTCTGTGTTAAACTGCCCTGAGTCCAGATTTCTCAGTTTTCTTGTCATCTTGTCCATTTCTGCCATGTACAGCAATTTGTAGATCCAATCTTCAATAGTTGGCACTTCTTGTACTTTCCATTTTTGCGCATATAAAAGTCTAGCTGCTGCTGTCATATAAAATATCAACGTCCTATGATGGGCTGGAATTCCCTCCATTCCCAAGTTTAGTAGCAGGAGTTCTGGGTTCTTATTTATTTGAAATTGTAAAATTTCACTCATTTCTCTTATTATTTCCCCCCAGTACTGCCTAGCTACCTCACACGACCACCACATATGATAGAGGGAGCCCTCATGCTTCCTGCATTTCCAGCATTTATTAGAAGTGTTCAAATTCCCTAGCGCAATCTTCTTTGGTGTCATGTACCAACGATAGATCATTTTGTAGATATTCTCTTTAATATTTGTACATGTCGTTGTCTTCATTGTAGTCTTCCACAAGTATTCCCATGCCTCCATTGTTATCTCTTTGTTAAAATTTATAGCCCATTTCACCATTTGTGTTTTAACTGTCTCATCCTCAGTATACCATTTCAACAGTACTTGGTATACCTTGGATATTCTTTTCTTGTCCTCCTTAAGAAGGGTCTGCTCTAGTTCCGAATTCTCTATTCGTATACCTCCCTTTACAGAGTCCGAGTTATACAAATCTCTGATCTGTCTATACTGGAACCAATCATAGTTCGGTGATAGTTCCTCTTGCGTCTTTATTCTAAGTTTAGATGCTTCTATTTTAGTTATTTCTTTGTAAGTTAAACATTGTCGTTCGTTATCAACAGCTCTCGGGTCTATCACCTCATATGGAACCACCCACCAAGGAGTTCCTTCTTGTAGGTAAATTCTGTACTTCTTCCAGATTGTGTATAAACTTCTCCGTACAAAATGGTGCAGGAACATCGAGTTGACCTTTACTTTATCATGCCATAGGTATGCATGCCATCCAAATATTTTTTTATATCCCTCTAGGGCTAATAGTTTCTTATTCTTTAATGTCATCCACTCCTTCAGCCAAACTAGGCAGATTGCATCGTGGTAAAGTCTCAGGTTGGGCAGTTGCATTCCGCCTCTTTCCTTTGCATCTTGTAAAACTTTCATTTTCACTCGGGGCTTCTTGCCTGCCCATACAAAATCTGATATTTTCCTCTGCCATTTTTCAAATTGTTTAGAGTCTCTGATGATTGGTATTGTCTGTAACAAAAACATCACTCTTGGTAACACATTCATTTTAACTGCTGCAATCCTACCCAACCATGACAGATTGAGCCTATTCCATTTGATCAAGTCTCTCTCAATCTGAGTCCATAGTTTTTCATAATTATTCTTGAACAAATCTATATTCTTTGCAGTCAGTTCAATTCCCAAATATTTCACCTTACTTGTTACTTCACAGTCCGTTGTTTCCATTAACAATTGTTGTTTCTGCTTAGTCATATTTTTGCATAGTATCTTTGACTTCTTTTTATTAATAAAGAAACCTGCTAAATCTCCAAACTCCTTGATCTTATCTATCACTTTTGGCATGTTCTCCAGTGGGTCCTCTACAATTAACATTATGTCATCCGCAAATAATGCTCTGACCTTGTATGAATAGTCCTTTATTTTTATTCCTCGGATTTCCTCGTCTTGTCGTATTTGTATCATCAGAATCTCCAATACTAAAATGAACAACAGTGGAGACAACGGGCAACCTTGTCTTGTTCCTTTGCTTATAGTCAATTTCTTAGTCAATTCATCATTCACCACAATTGCTGCAGTCTGGTCTCTGTAAATTTCCTTAATTGCTCTGATGAATCTTTCTCCTAATTGTAGCTTTTCCATAGTGGCAAACATAAAGTCCCAGTTTAAATTGTCAAATGCCTTTTCAGCGTCAACAAAGAAGAAACCAACCTCTTTATCACAACGCTTATCATAATATTCAATAGCATCAATCACTGTCCTTAAATTGTCTCTTATTTGTCTGTCTGGCAGAAAACCTGCTTGCTCCTCCTCTATAACTTCCGAAAGCCACCCCTTCAGTCTCTCGGCCAGTATCTTCGCAAAAATTTTATAGTCATTGTTGAGTAACGATATAGGTCTGTAATTTTTCACACTAGTCAAGTCTTGGCCCTCTTTTGGGATCAATGATATGTTCGCTTCAGACCAAGTGTCTGGAATCCTTTGATCCCTTAGAACTCCATTGATCACCTCCTTTAGGAATGGTGCCAGCTCATTGGCCATAGTCTTATAAAATTTAGCTGTAAGTCCATCTGGCCCTGGCGCCTTTCCTAGATTTGCAGATTGTATTGCCTTACTTATTTCCTCATCCGTTACTTCACTGTTCAGTTTATTTCTCCAAGCGTCCGAGATTTCTGGAAGTGTCATTTTCTCCAGATATGACGCTATTGAATCTTTATTTACTTCTTTCTTATTATACAGTTTAGCGTAGAATTTATAAAAGGCTCTACTAATGGTATTCTGTTCCAAATACATTTTGTCATCTTCACAAATTTTATTTATTGTTTTCTTTTCCCTTCTCTTCTTCAGTTGCCATGCCAGGTACTTCCCAGGTTTATTTGCACCCTCAAACACTTTCTGATTCAGCCTTTTGAGATTCCACTCCAATTCTTTATTACTCATTGCTGTTAGCTGTTCTTGCAGTATTTTAATTTCCTGGTATAATTTCTTTTTCCCTGGTCTCTTTTTTAACTGTATTTCTTTGGTTTTTATTTTCTCCTCAATCTCTTGTCTCTTCTCCTCTTTCTTCTTTCTTGCTCTACCATTTAAGTCCATTAGTATGCCCCTTATAACCGCCTTATAAGCATCCCAAACTTTATCAGTTGGTACTTCTTTATTCACGTTGTATTGTATGAAAAACTTTGTCTCTCTTCTCAATATTTCCATATTCTCTTTTTCCTGTAACAAATCCTCATTTATTCTCCATGCTTTCCTTTTTCTCCTTTTCCCTAGCTTCCACATAATTGGGTTGTGATCTGAGCCTACCATCGGCATTATTTCTACATCTTTAGTCCATAACACCAAGTCTTTTGAGGCCCAGATCATGTCAATTCTTGATAATGTGGAATGCCTTGCAGAATAAAAAGTAAACTGTCTACTTTTAGGATATTCTCTCCTCCATACATCTTCAAGAGTTTCTTGTTGAATCAACTCAAAAAAGAGCTTTGGTAATAGTCCTCTTTTCTTTTGTGCCATTGTAGTCTTTTTATCCAGTTCCAAGTCTGTCACTCCATTGAAGTCTCCAGCAAGAATTATCTGGTCATATGAAAGATCGTCTAAATGCTTCCTCAAATCCTCAAAGAAGCTCTCTTTTGCACCATTAGGTGCATAGATTCCGACTACCAACACTCTCTTTAAATTCCAAGTACATTCCACTGCTACAAATCTGGCTTCCACATCTTTCATTATGAATTTTGGTTGTAGCTCCTCTTTTACATACAACACCACTCCTCTTTTTTTCTTACTTGAGGCCGCTACAAAATCCTTGCCCAATTTTCCCAGTTTTAAATATTTTACATCCTGTTTTCGAATATGAGTCTCTTGCAAACAAACAATATCACATTTTTGTTTTAGTAGCCAGTGAAAAATATTTTTTCTCTTGTTCGGTGAATTTAGTCCATTTACATTCCAAGATAATACCTTACACTCCATGTTCATAATCTTGTTGGTAAGTCTTTTTCATTGTCCCTTATAAATCGCTCCATCTCCCGCTCAGATCTGATACGCTTTTTGGCACCTCCAAATTCGAAGGACAAACCCTCTGGGAGCTCCCATCTGTACCTGATTTTCATGTCCTTCAGCATCTGGATTAGCGCTTTATATTTTTTCCGATCTAGTAACACTGATCTGGGTAGTTCCTTCATTATAATAATTGTCTTGCCATCGATCTCCAATGGATCTTGAAACTGTTTAGTCACAATCTTCTCTTTCATGTTTCTTGTTGTAAATTGTACAATCACGTCTCTTGGTACTTTTCTCTGGGTTGCAATTCTCGAGTTCACACGATATGCCACATCTAGGATAGCCACAACTTCCTCCTCCTCCTTCCCCAGGTATTCAGCTAACACCTCGGTCATCTGTTCTTGCGCTGACTTTCCTTCCACTTCTGGCAAACCACGAAAACGTAGCTGCTTCTCCATATGTTTAGTTTCTGCAACTGACATTCTCCCCCTCATCCGTCTCATCTCTGTTTGTTGCGTATCTGCTAAGTTCTCCATCGCGTCTTCTACTGTTTTAACTCTCTGCTGCGTCCCTTGTAATTCATTTTGTATTGTTTCCATACCTTTCTTCACTTCTGACAGCTCCGATTTTACTTCTGACAGCTCCGATTTTACTGTCTGTTTGACCTCTTTGATCAGCTCCAATTTCATGTCTTTGAATTCTTTAATCACCTCCAAAAGTTTTTTATCCAGATTTTCTATTGCCGATTGCCACTCTTTCTTCGACATCGTGGGGCTTGCTTTGGCTCGCTCCCACGAGTCCGCTCTCTTCCTTAGCTCCGTGGCGTTAAATTTAATACCTTTTTTATTTCAAATGTCCCGGTCTTCTTGCATAAATTAATTTTAAAGGGTCCAAAATGTCGGGCGTCTTTTCTCTATGGTCTCTCTATGATTTTATAATCCAATATGGCCTACTTCCTTTTCCGCTGAAGCCGCGACCCTTCCCCTCTCAAAGATGGCGATTCCCTTCTTCCTGCCCTCCAACAAGGGCCGCTTCTCTCCAGCCACTCTATTGTTGTTACGCACTTCCTGTCTCCCGTCTTCCCACAGCAGGTCTCGCGATGGTGTCTTTTTCTCACAGCTCCAAAGCCACAGGTATTCAAAACAATAATCCGATTTCTTTAACAACTTCTTTAAACTTAGTCTCTTTTCTAATACAACTCCTGCCGAAGCTTCCCCTCCTTTTCGCTAGTCTGTTGCAGTTTAAAAGTCTACTTTTTTTCCTCTCTGTTTTTATCAATCTGTCCCGTATCGGAAGATAGTGATCTTTACCTTCCCTTCACTTTCCTCGGGTTGTAGTCGCTGTTTCGATTTCAAATTCTCCTTTCCACTTCTTCCCCCAATCGAAGCTTGGGTATGTAGGTCTTATGCCAGCCGAATTGGCCCCAAAACTGCCGCAGAGATTGTAGCCGACCCGTCGCAAGGTGGGACCTCAAGGATCGGGAGGGGACCCGTTATGTAGAGCCCCCCCTCGTCCGAGATCTAACTCACCCTAGGGTCTTGAGCGTTCTTTGCCTGTTCTCCGCCTGAGAGCAGTCGGCCGCGGGCTATTTTCACCCCGCCGGCCGCTTAAAACGGCAGTCCGGTCAGCTCCACAAATGGAGCTGCGTTAGACCTCCATGAATCCCAAACCGGAAGTCCGCTGTTTCGTATTCTTGAACACCTATGCAGAATCATGATGACTGACTTCTCTTAGAAATAGATCACTTGGGTAGACAATTTGTTTTCTGACTAAGGAAAGTTTCCCACAGCAACATAAAATACAGCAAGTCCAGAAAGTTCAATTATTTCTCCAGCCATGTATAAGCCATGCATTTGTGTAATAGAGCTATGCACGTTCTCAAGCTTTCTACATTGTTTGATTCTCATAGGTGATCTCAGTGTTGAATCCTCATTTTTAAGACTAGGGGGAAGGCCCAATTTCATACATCCGCATAGTAGTTTTGGATTTCAGACCTAGAGTTGGATCCAAATTCTGCTTGCATGAGTGAAAGGAACTTCTGCTCATATATCCGCTGGGCGAGGTAGGAGGGGGAACATTATTTCCATGGATTTCCACCTGCAGCCACAGCCCCCATGCTGTACCTCCCCCCATTTCTGAGGGCTCTCTGACCTTTAAGTGCAGCTATCCTGAAATACCGGAGGCTGCATTTGGAAGCGAAAGGGAGCAAAGCCTAATTCTGTGAGCAAAATTCCATTCACAACTCTCTGGATCCCACCCACAGGATATTATTTGTACTTAGCATTGTCTTAGTATCTAGGATCTTTGTTTATGATCAGATTGGCTGTTTGTCAAATGCCTGGTTCATTTAATGACTTTTGTCCTTATTTAAAGTGTTCGGGGAGAAGAGGAATGTGTGATATCCTACGGAGATGAACAGGTATGATCATGATTTGTCCAGTGTTTTTTTTTACTTCATATATATATAAAGGAACATCTATTGAACATAAAATGTAACTCTTTAATATAAGTAAGTTTTTATGTTTCTTCCTATGATGATTATGCAAGATTTGCAATAGGGAAGATCCATATCATTAAATAATGCTGTCCTATAATTAACTTGTGCTTCTTCTTTAGATTGACTTGAAATGCATTCTTTAGATATAGATATTGCCACGGATATTTTGCTCTTCATTCAATGTAGGAACTAAAGTTTTTCATTTATTGTTGGGTAAAGCTGAGCAGATGCTTTAAAATACATCGTAGTAGCAGAAATATTTGGAGTGTTTATTTTATCCCTTAAATTTCGATACTAATATATGGGCATTTTGTTTGTTAGGGCTGTGTTAACATCCTGTTGATCAATTCAGTGGCAGAATCACTGAGGTATGTGATGGCTGATAGTGAATGGCAACACAACGTTCAGATGATCTTAGCGTGGGTTGTTTTGGCTTACTTTAAAGGTTGCAGTCCAGTTCTAAAAATGAAGTTTAAGAAGAACGTGACATGAATTTTAGATATCCTGATACATTGAAGTCTGTTCCATACGCTGTGATGCCTCAATTAACCATTTCCTGTGAGCTTATTTCAGTCAGCAAAAGGCATGCTCTAGAGAAGCACAGCATATTGTATTTCACTTTTTTGTCCCCTTTGAGTGAGTTTGATAACAGACTTTCTTAAATGTGTTTCAAAACCAACAAGACACATGCTGTAGTTTAGTTATTCATAATGATGTTTTTGGATAACATCTGAGAGGAATCTGATGCTGTCTGGTCTGTATCTATCCAGCCTTCCACCTTAACCATCTTTTATACTTGTAGGAACTGGACAAAATGTCCAGCTGTGGAAGACATCCCCACAGTTTACATAGATGCTTTTAATAACTGTGAAAATATTACCTTCATTCGCTGGAAGGTTCATAATGACTGGGTGACAAAGGTAAGAGGATTCCAGATCCTAGGGTTTACTACAATTTTAATGTAATGGTACATCTGCTCATGTGAAGGATTCAAAATAATCATTTACCATGAGCAGAGTCATAATGCAATTTCCATAGGCTCTGTGGTTGTTTCTATCAGTGTTGAAGAAGCTTCCTGGGCAATATTCTCATATCAGGAACACACTTTATTACATGTAAGGCCATATCTGCACTACAGCTTACTTTACTTCCAGTGGGTGCATTCCTGACTCTCATTGCTCACTTTAGATTTTCCTTAGTTTGTCCATGCATTAGTTACTCCTTCTATACTGTGTATATTCTTAAGGGTTAGGCTCGGTAACTGGGATGGCCTGAACACACTTTCAATTTTGGCTGTTTTCACATGCACCTGTAAGATCGCGCGAAACTCATGGAACGAAGCATCTTCCTAGTGCAATTTCACAGCACAGTCCCCTTTAATGATGCGATGTCATCAGAAATTGCACCATTAAACAGGATTGTGCCAGGAAATTGCGCCAGGAAGAAGATTCGTTCTGTGAGTTTCGCGGGATCTTCCGGAGGCTTTGGCCGTGTGGAAATGGCTTTTGTCAGATCTTCTATTCTGCTTGTCATTGCAGATCAAATATATTCATTCTATGGAATCCATCATATCCAGTTCAAATGATGATACTACTGCACTGGCAATAGGTAAGGAGAATTATTTAGCAGGAAAAAAATGTCAGAATTCGAAACCAGGCATAAGCATTGCTTTGACTTGTAAAGGGAAAAATTTATTTATTCATTTCTATCCTACCTTTCCTCCAAGGAACTTTGCATATTTTCCAAATATGCAAAGACTTCAGTTCATTGGTTGATGAGAGGTAGCTAAACTATCAACAAGAAGCTAAGCTCTGAGCGTGAGCCAAGATTTTCAGAAGTTGGAGGGCCGTAGCTCAGTGTGACAGCACGTGTTCTTCAGTCAATGGCATCTCCAGTTATATTATTCTCAGTGTTTTGTCCTGAAATCCTTGATTGTTACTTTCAATCAACTGAGGGCCAAGCTACACATGACGAAAGACACTTGCCTGGCAAGTGGATTGAGTGGAGGGCAAGTGAACAGGGAGAAATACACTTGCCGTTCAAGTGTCATTCGTCATGTGTAGCTTGGCCCATAGACAGTATTGAATTAGAGGAGATGGTTCCTCTGCCTTCCTTGGTGTAAAGCAATATCACATGTTTATCCTAAATTCTGAAAGATACCCCAATCCTATTAATGTTAAAGGTACTGAAGAGTTTCTTCTCCCAACCCTATCAGATAGCACTTTTTTCAATGAAAGGGTTTAGAGAATGCTGATCTCAATTGAAAAGATGGTTCTTCATCAGTGAATGGCAATAATATGTTGCATCTGCTTAACAGTTATTTAGAGAAAATGGTATGACTGGAACATGAACATGGTATACAGCCTACATGGAAGGCTTTCATCTATCTTCTCCCCTCAGTCCTTTATTCCTGCACCTTTTTATTTTTGTGACACAGGTTGTGTTAGTGGAACCAAAAATCTAAAGCATCGCTTGAAAACTCTGATGGGCTCCAGCAGTGGCAGCCAGAACAAATTCCCCTCTCCTGTTGGTGCTTCTCCACCCAAGCGTTTTCAATGCGACGAGTCTGTTTTTAAAGTGTACAAAGGAGTAAAGACTTTTGACTTCTGCAAAGAAAAGAATGTTCTCGTGACTGGTGGTTTGGACCGGAATATTCGTCTATGGAACCCTTACATCCCTGGGTAAAAAACTAAAATACAATCAAACTGGCCTAGGCTTTCCCCAGCTCCCAGACTTCATAGATAGATGAATTACGGCTTTGCTAGTAAGATTTCCTTGTAAGAAAGTCCTGCTGAATTCAGCACAGTTTACTTGCAATTAAAAGTGCTGAAGTTTAGAACCAAGAGCTTTATATAGATCATGTATTTCAGAACCATTAATTCTTGAATAGTTTACATATGTTTCTTCTTTGTTCTAGATGGGTTTTTAAAATTTTTATTATTTTATTAGTGAAAAACAGAAAAGGTAAACAAGCAAACAGAAGAATAAAGAAACAGTTCTGGCTACAAAAACACTATTTACAAATGTATACATAGATATCTATAAAAGATTTCCAAATATCTAAAAATAAGTCCATACACAATTGCCTTCTATATGTAATCTGTTCAAATGTTATTAAGTTTATAAAGTCTTCAGTCCAGTGATTTACAGGAAGTGAGCTTTTGTCTTTCCAGTGTTAAGTCTTTCAGCAGCTGTAAGAGTATGGAGGGTCCATTTCTGTTGACCATCAGTTAGGTTCCAAGAGACAGGTAAATAGTTTAACAGTACATTAACATCTTCAAAAATAAATGAGTTTCTTAACACAAACTTAATATGTCTAATAACTTATTCCCAAAAAGGTTGAATGACTAAACATGTCCAGAGCATATGCTCTTTGTCCTAGATGTTGGCCACTATTTAAATCCCCACCCAAATTCTTACATCAGTATTTACTAGTTTACTATAACCACTGCTATGCAATAAACTTTGACTTCAGCAATTGTTATGACTAAGGCATTTTTAAACAGTTCTAAGACAAGTCTAGTTCTGTCTTTATCGTGGCTTTCTCAGATCTTCACTTTTATCACTCTGCAATAACACTTAATGTGGCTAGCTGATACAAACAGTAACCAGATTTACCCTTTGAGCTCCATGTAACAGAATGGATAGTATGTTATCTGGAACAGAAATGCGACATTGGAGTATCTGCTCCCAGCTGGTTCACTTCCCTTTGTGGTCTCAAGCACTTTTCTGTGCCTTAACTCACCATGTAAACTTGATAGTATTATTGGCTTTCTTGTAGGAAGTACAAGAACCAGACTAGAAGATTACCAGAGCCATGATAAACAGAGTTGGACCTTTCTTCCATCAAAGTTAATGAGCTTAAGGAGGGTGTGTCTCTGCTTAGGATAGGAGTGCAAATCTCCTATCTTGTTAAACTTCCCCAGATAGCAGCTGCCTCGAATCCGGATTTGGGTCACAGTGCTGGGGAAGTTTAATTATTTATTTAAAAAATACTTCTCTTGTACATTTTTTCCTGAGGTAAATTGGCCCCCTGGTGGTGCTATTTGCCCAGTATAATAAATATACATTTACTAGGGTGACTAGCACCACCTTGGGGCATTTTATATAAGGACAAGTGTACAGAGCGATAGCTAAATGTCTCCTTTCTAGCATCATGGTCATGATCTTGATCTTGGCCATATATGGCTGCTATTTAGAGATCTCCGACACCTAGTTTAGCTCTCAGAAAACGTAAACTGTGATTATGTAAGAATAATTTCTGATTAACAGGAATGAGAGAATATTCTAATGTAAGACCTCAATTAGGGCAGCCTCATATATTCCCTTGCCTCAGTCCAGAGAAGGTTGGTTGTGTTTAATGGTAGAAACATGCATTAATGCTACTACATGCAGCAGGTATCTAATTGCTTCTTTTGAGGGGAAAGAAGTTGCAATGAAAGAAGTAGAGGCAGGGAAAGGGATTTATTTATTAATTCCACACATTCCCCATCTTTTCTCCCAGTGGGCATCCAAAACAGTTTACATTGTTCTCCTCTGCTCCACTTTTTCCTCACAACAATCCTGTGAGGTAAGTTAGGTTGAATGTGTACGACTGGATCGAGGTCAAGCTTCCACGTCTGAGTAGAGATTCAAACCTGGGTGTCCCAGAGTCTAGCCCAACACTCTAACCAGTAACCACTACACCACACTGACTCCCACTGCTGCTTCTCTGCTCCAATATTCTCCTTCCCAAAGTTGCTTTATCCTAATAGGAGCAGCCACTATAGTTCATGACACATGTTTATTACATTTCAGCCCTAAGTGACTGGGTGTCAGGTTGTGCTGTGGCCTGTTCTTAGCAAAGAAGGAGTCATCCTTGAAAGAGGGGGACATTACCTTTGACATGGATGAGCAGGGACAAACAGACCCTAATGGAAGGACAATGAAACAAAGTGACCTTAAATTAGTTGTGACTGATTTGTCCCAAAGATTTTGACTTAGCGTATGGGTGTCTGGTAGTACCATCCCAACCAGCATTACATATCCACTGAAGTTAATGGATTTAGAAGGATACACGTCTGCTTAAGATAGCACTGTAATTCTTTCTGGAATGGGCCTTCCATGTTAGGTGAAATCAATTTTGCATCAACAGAATAATGATCAGTCTTAGGGCCAAGCTACACATGACGAATGACACTTGAACAGCAAGTGTATTTCTCCCTGTTCACTTGCCCTCCACTCAATCCACTTGCCGTTCAAGTGTCATTCGTCATGTGTAGCTTGGCCCTTAGAAGCTGAAGCAGATGACATCTATGATGCCGACAAAATTATTTCTAACTCTCTCTCTTTTTTTTAACCCACTGCACTAGATGGGCTGTGGGCATTCTGCGAGGACACACATCCCCGATTGGCTTCCTGGGCATTGTTCATGGCAGCGCAAAGGTTTTATCCGTCTCTTTGGACAGCACCATCAAGGTGAGAATGTCTTGTTTCTGATCTGTGTGGAAGAGCACTGGGGATATACGTGCTTGGAAGCCCGAAGGAGATCTTCCTGCACATCTGATCCCCCATTATATAGCCAGGATTATGTATATTTCACAACCCCATGAAAGTGAGGAAATTTGGTATTGTGAAAACATTTTCAAAGATGAGAATATCTAGCACATAGCACTTTCAGTGCTTAAAGAGCTTCTCACATATTATCTTGCAATCTTTACAGGAGGCCTGTGTAGTAGCTGGGGAGATGGTGCAGTCTACATAGTGAGATTGTGGCAGAGGCAAGATCTGAATCAATGACCTCCCAGCTCACTGCTTATTCTCTTAGCCACCATGCTATCCTACCATGGGAACGTCACCTTTTATTAAAGAAAAAGAAATGTTAAATTTCTAACCTTGAGGTTGTACTAATATAAGAGTGAACTGGCAATTCCTGGTAAAATGTCAACATCATAGAGGGAAGGGCCTGGGTAGGAAATCTAGTAGGCAATCCAGTGACCAGCTAGTGGCACTTCAGACTCTTGCAAAAATGTTTGTAGTCACTAACAAAAAAAGAATAGACAATATATACATTTGTTTAATGTACATGATGTATACACAGACATTGCAGAAATGTTGTAGATCACTGTGCCTGAAAAATTTGATTTAATGACAAGGTTCTTCTAAGAAGACGCTTAGGGACATGCTGGTGTTTGCTCAGTGAAATTTTCTTCTGTACTTGCATGGCAGACATTCAGGCTATATCACAAGATGCTCTTGAAACCCCTCAGCTTGCTAATACTACGCTGATAAGCAGCGGTGTGACCAAAACCAAAAAAACACTGCATCACCAGAAGCCCCACCATGATGTCAGCGCAGTAGGTCTGAGGCTGAGAACCAGGACCAAGAGCCAAACGTCACATGGACCTGCGTCCTGCAGATCCGGACCTCCCAGTTCTAGCTCCAGCAGCTTCTGACACTGATCTAACAGAACTAGTTTCAGAGACCTTTGGGTCTGTCCTTTGTATTTAGCAGTGCATATAGATTCTGTACTTGTACTGCGTTGGCTGTTTGTTTAATCAAGAAAAGAAACAGTAGGGTGATTACAGACATCAAGGACCACCCAGCAAAGGAGAGAAATCAGGCCAATCACATCACCCCTCCCTTTTCCCAATAGAGTTAGTTGCATTAAAATGCTAAAGTCCACTTTAGAAACATAGAGGGCTACCATACAGGTGTTACAGTAGTCAACTGTATACTTATCTGGAATAAACATTGTGCCTCTGGCAAAATAAGCACCAGTTCAGCCAGTAAAAGTGGTAAGGGTAAAGAGAAATATTTAAGGGCTGTTTGAAGGCTGTGAAAATAAACATATCCTGTAATGAGTGATGAAACTCATGCCAGCTGCTTTTTGCCTGTAATTGTGGTTGTTCTTTAATTGTCCCAGCACACATTGTTAATGTGACTTGCATGGTAGAATGTACAACAGGGTTTGTTTGTGTCAAATGAGCTCAAGAAAAAAAGGGGAGGGACATCACAGGAAGACAGCCGCATACACTGATCCATGGGGCACTTCCAAACTTGGCAGTTTGTGGCCTAGATTTCCAGACATCTGGCAATGGAATTAAGCCAGCATATCCATATCCTTGAGTGCCCCCAAGGTCACTGGTGATCTGTGTGCCGATTTCTGCTTGTTCAAATTTTAGTAGGATACAGACTAAATAAGTAGGCTGGGATGGAGAGAAACGGTCATATTGTCAAACCCCTGCACTGCTTCCTGAAGGTTCAATTTCCCATTTCTGATGCAGTAATATGCAGGACTTTTTTCTGGGAAAAAGGTAGTGGAACTCAGTGGGTTGCCAGCACAGGGGGCAACTCTTGGCAGGAAGTGGTGCCCCTGGTACCACATGTGTGCACGCAAAGTACTCGCATGCTCCCAGGGCCAATGATGTCACTTTGGGTCAGCTGGAACAGGGGGGGGGGTTAAAAGTTTAAATCGCCCTCGGTGAAAATGGTCACATGGTGCGGAGGACAATCTAAACTCCCCTCTGTCTGGAGATCAGGGGGCGGGGCCACCAGCCATGTGACCATTTTCAAGAGGTTCTGGAACTCCGTTCCACTGCGTTCCAGCTGAAAAAAAGCCCTGGGCCGATTTCAGACGACCCTCCCCATCCTGAAACGTCGTGCGTCGTCGCGTGGAAAATGCAAAATATCGCGTTTTCTCGCGTGAGTTTTGCGCGACGTCGCACAAAACTCGCACGAGAAAACGCGATATTTCGCGTTTTCCTCACGATGATGCGCGACGTTTCGGGATGGGGAGGGCCATCTGGAATCGGCCCTGGTAATATGAGTGCTGTGCTCGAAGGGAAGTAACGTCTGGAAACACCCTAAGTGTCTGGTGAAACCAAACTTTCTTTTTTCTCTCACAAAATATTTCCGCACATGGTAATGATTAGCTACTAGTTGCAGTCTGCAGATAGCTGCTCTTCCATTATAAAGGGCTTTCCACATTTGTTTTAACAAGTGACATTTCACTGTTCTTAAAATTCTGTCCCATCATAGGATGCAGGAATTAGATAAGAGGCAGGAGAGATACTTTAATGACCTAATGAAATACAAAGGTGATTTTTTAAATCATTTGTCACAGGACAGTTCTCTGTTCATACTGGCAAAGTAATGGATACATGAATGTTAACTTTTCTCAATCCATATATCTATCAAAGGTATGGGACACTGAAGTCCACTCCTGCCTCCTCACAATCATACCCAAAGTCACTCAGATCAGAGGGGAGATGGAAGTTTGCTATTTTTCTCCTGACCTGCAGTCTCTCTATGTGGCAGCTGAAACTTTTGCTCTCCTGCGATTCCAGCATAAGTATGCAACCTACCGTTGGTACTGAATGATGCATAGTCTTTGAAGTGCCTTTTCAATGGATATTGTGTAGTTTGTTTTAACCACAAGTAATGGATGTGTGGTGGGAAATTTTTATTCATTTCAAAAAGCCTTTTGTTTTCATTTTATCTGTTAATAATCATATTTCTTTTAGATATTGTATTCACTTTATCCTCCCCCCCTTTGGGCAGCCACTGTTCCTGCTTACCTAACTCAGCCCCAGCAAAGACTATACATGCAGAGAATCTTACTTTCCCCCCCTCTTCCTAGTGTTCCAGATGCTCTTTCTGAGCATATGAGGATACCATCACATCTAGTTTGGCCCTTAGGCACTATTCTTCAGTGCACTCTGGGAAGCGTATACCTAGGGTGATGCCAGGGGGATAGGAGAGAGAGAGAGATCCTACACCAGTGCCAAAATAGGACAATAGCAACATTACAGGCCCCAACCCACACAGGCAATGGGAAGAGAAAGGAAAGTTTCCACCTCTCCTCTCCCCGCTTTCTCTCTCCCCTTCTACTGCTGAGAATTCTAAACCAGACAGCCAAGTATTGAAATAATGAAAAACCAATTTTCATTATAGAATAGCATTAACAGAAATGGCTTTTGTTTAGTTTGTATTCAAACACATATCTCTACTACACAAATTCAGATGGATGACCATTACATTGCTCCATGCAGAAATGCCATATATGGAATTATTAATTACTATTAACAACTCTGTCATTTAAATCAACTTTTATCATGAAACAAAAGTAAAGAAAATATGTATGCTAATTTTGGTTTGCCATTCTGCATACCAATCAATACTATTAATCAGAAGAAAAAAAGAAGAGCATTTAACATTTGGTTAAAAAAAGGAAGATCTCTGCATAGTAACATAGTTTCCTACCTATTTGCTTATCCAAGCCATAGAGTCAAAATAACTATAAGTGCAAATAACTATAGGTAACTATAACTGTAAATATATTGAGATTAATAAATAGCTTTCCTTTTCCAGGAGAACTCAGATTTGTGATTCAGGCATGTCTCATAATGAACCAGTCTTTTGCTGCCAGTATAACAAGCATTTCCAGCATGTGATCAGTTGCTCAGAAGGATCTGTAAGTAATTCTGTGATACATTAAATAACAGCAAAGAGGGAAAGCCATTTACCATGCTAGATTAAGACGTGGAAGGCTAGATTTTTCATTGATATGATATGCACCAACTCTTACCATGTGAATTCAACATATTAACCAAATGAAATGGAGGTGGTAAAACCTGGGGAGACTCTCATCACACCCAAATGTAGTACAAATATAAAAATCAGACCTTTGGAATGCAAAAATTACTTCTGATGCAGTAACAGTTGTTCCTATTATGTGGCATCCCACTTAAGGTAGATTTCTGTAACAGTTAACTAATTTTATTCTAATTGTTTTAGGGATGATGTATATTGTTCCTTGACTTTGTGATTCTTTGCCCTAAGAGAGAGCAGATCTTACTTGGTTCTTTCTCCCTCACCTAGGTTATAAAAGTGTGGGATGTGAAAAATGGACAGCTAGTGGTGAAAATGTGTAAAGCCCATGGAGATACAGCTGTAACTTGCATGGCTTTAGATGCAAGTGGGAAGAGGTATTCAAAGACCTGAATGACATATTTTTAAATTCCCTTTGAGGGCCCTCTCCATCCAGGAAACACACATACGTATAGAGATTTTGTGTGAATTTAGTTTCCTGCCCCACTCTGTTGTAACAAATTCCATTTACCTTCACCTATCATGTATTATTATGATATATAAAGACATATTTTTATTTCCTTGTGGGTCTAATGTATAAAGTGGCCCTGAGATAACAGAACAAATCTTGCCTGTAATTATTGTTTCTTAAAAGTCCACTATTATAATGCAGAGGGAAAGAGAAGGGTCTTGCTAGGAAGGGGAGGGTGGAGGGGCTGTTGCCATGGTGCTCCCAGTGGGGTGGGATTTGATTGCTGCAGATTCCTACACATAGAGGTCAGGGCAGAGAATAAGCTTGACTATTAGACAATGCCCATTACCCATGAGTCTTGGATAATAGGGCTATTACTGTAGTAGCAGCTATTAAACACAATCATTTAACAGAACCTCCATGTTCAGATTAGAGATGGGCACGAACTGGAATACGAATCAAAATTAAGCATGAACCAGGCCAGTTCATGGTTCGCAAACCAGGTTCATCAGATCCCATTTCTGACAAACTGCCACGAACTTTAGGCTGGTTCGTTTGGTTCATTTTTTGGTTCGTGACTGCAGACAACCTGGTGCCAATCAATCAGTTTCCTAGGCAACAGGGGATGGACTTCCTGCAGACCTTCTGCTAACCTGGAAGTGACCTTCTGATGGCCTGGAAGTGACCTTCTGATGGCCTGGAAGTGATGGTTTTCTGACCCGGATGTGCCGTTTTCATAAACCAAACGAACTGGTTTGCGGACCAGGGGCAGGTTCGTGAAAGTTCGTGGTCTGTGAAATTTGACGAACCACGAACCGCATGGTTCAGTTTTTTTCCGGTTCGTGCCCATCTCTAGTTCAGAGGCAGTGAGCAGCAGGAGTTGGAGATACATAACTAGAAATAGTAGTCATCTTTCTGCCCTGCTTGTGAGCTCTCAAAGGCCACTCTTGAAATGAGAATGTTAGTCTTAGCTAGAACATGATCTCGTTCTGTGAGGCAATTCTTAGGGCCTTATGGAATAGTTACCATAGCAGAGACCTGTGGAAAGGTCTCTGCTGTTGAGCGTACCAGCCAGGAGATCAAGCCAGATTGTATGTGCATATGTGTGCACATGTGTACAGTGAACAACATGGTATGATTGAGAGTAAGAGTTTGATGCATGTTGCCCGAAAGAAGAGTCTATACCTGTGGTAACAATTTCATTAATAAACTTTTGTCAGAATAATTCCATTATTGTAAAAACTTTTTCCTCCTCCAGGTTGATCACTGGTGGCAGAGATGGCAGTCTGAAAAAATGGGATAGCTGCACTCTTGGTTGCATGCACATCATTAACCGAGGTAGAGAATTAGTCACCATCCTTTTTATTTCTCTGATATAATGCCGAGAAAAAAAGCAGCTGATCATTTGCTCTGTGTTTCAGCTACCAGTGCAACTGATGAAATCCTTGCTTGCACATACGCTGATATTTACAGCAACAAGTATGTAGGATGCTCTGAATGTTATAAGTAAATAGTTGTGAAAATGCATGCAAACTGTGAAGAAATATGTATAGAATGCTCTTATGAAAGCAATTGCATATCTGAAAACCAAAAGTATCAAACTTTTCATACAGTTGGCACCAACTGGATTTCTGGTTGCTACTTCATAATGTAGTTGGTACATGTGAAAATTCAGGAAATACAAGTTCAAAATTATCTGTAATGACTTCAACAAGGGATGCATATATTTCCAGATGCTGCATTTAATGGTTTCTGCTATTTGACTTCAGAACTTTCTAGAAATCAATATCCATTGATGTTGCTGGCCTTTTACCATTTCTCACTTGCCTGGGGCCATATAAGGTGGTGGTGTATCCTGCCATTCTACTTACTTCTGACTCTGAATCTCAGGCCCCAAGATCTTTCAGTTTTTATGTATTTACTTCGCTTATACCCTGCCTTTCTCCCCCATGGAGACCCAAAGCAGCATACCTCATTCTCCTCTCCTCCATTTTATCCTTACAAAACCCCTGTGAGGTAAGTTAGACTGGCCCAAGGTCACCCAGTGAGCTTCCATGGTAGAGTGGGATTTCAAACCTGGGTCTCTCAGATTCTAACACTCTAACCTCTATGCCACACTGGGTCTCTCAATTATAACTGAGAAGCAAATGGGAGGTGTAGGAATGCACAGTATAAATATAAAAACCAAACAGCAACTGTAAAGTTATATAACAGTAACTTTGAGTTCGGTCCTGTGGATCTCTTCTGCTAATGGCAGCACTCTGGTGCAAGGAGGCTTCATTGACCCATGCATCCATGGAAGGTTTCTAGGGGAAGAGGAAACCATTACCATTAGCAGAACAGATCTGGGACACCGAACTATTTGTAGTAGAATTGCAGTGCCATCTTAAGCAGAGTTACGTCCATCTAAGACCATTGATTTCAATGGAATTAGAAAGGTGTAACTCTGCTTAGGTTTGCCCTCTTGGCTTTGTGTATTTATGCATGAAGGAAACTGTTGAATGGTGTACTCAGAAGTAAGCCTATCTGATTATGGATTAAGGTTATTTCCAAGCAGGTATATTTAAGACTGCAGTCTTGGAGTTACATCTTGTAAGTCTTAGGACATATGGATGTTGACCCAAGAATTTCCTGTGGAGTTTAATGAAGCCTGCTCCCCAGGGAATCATTCACAGTATTTTAACTTAACAATATTTAAAGGGAATGATTTCTGAAAATAATTGTTAAAATGACAATGCATGCAATTACAATTGTAGATGATAATAATCCCAATAAATGAAGAATAGGGGCTGTAAATGTTTCCTGCACCCTTGTATTCATTTGGAAAGCAGGGGTCACACATCAAGGTTATTTTCAGCCTATTGCTTCCTCCTGTAGTAAAAAAAAAAAGTTTCTCTTTTTAAAAGGTATATTGTATCTGTTGGATGGGGCAGGAAGATCAATATTTTCCCTGTAAGTATAATTGGTAATTTGCTTAACTCTTATTTGGAACTATTCTGTTATAGAAACACTAAGACAAATTTGATGATACAGCCAGAATACATGCTCATTGTATTATCTTAGTGCTCCTGAAATTCAGATCTCTGATTTTACGTTACCTTATAGAGCCTTCCCTTGTAGGCCAGGACTTCTCTGACATAGAGATTCTGTTTACTTACAGTACTGTCATCAATGGCATGTGAGACATCATTGCATATGATTTTCTGCCAAATCAGAGCCTATACTTTAATTTCTACAGCTCATCTTACATAACCTACAATTTAGAGACAAGGATGTGGCTAACTGTAGTTACAGTCTTCTAAGCCTCTAGATTCAGAGGGTGTTATGCTGTTTAGGATTGAACCATGAGAGGCAAAGCTTCCCTTCATGATTTCCTGTGGTCTTCTATTTTGAAATTTTACAGTGTCTTTGTCTAGAAATTTAAGCGATATCTGTGACATCGCATTATCATATATTAATGCTTGCTTGATTCCGTTGTTTAGCTGTTGTTCGGTGCTATTTTATGACATGATTTCTTAGATCCAGAGGTGTCATTGATAATGTCTTTTACATTTCAGGAGTTTAATGATGAAATGTCTGAAAGATCAAATTTACAACCAGACTGGATTGAAAGAGTGGTAAGAAAATTGTCAAAAGAGAAACCATAGCTAAATGTTAATTCAGTGTCAGGTATTACTGTTTTTGCTTTGTGACATCTTAATCCATGTGAGGCTTATAGTTTAATGACTATATGTTTATGACTGTTTTGTGTCACATAAAACTAGGGAAAAGGTCACAAGGATGATATTTTGTGTGTAGCTTCTTGCCCTCCACATTTCTTGGCCACTTCTAGTTTTGATGGTGAAGTTCTCATATGGAATCTAGTATCGGGACATCTCTGTAGCCGTTTAACTACCATAGGCAGGGCAGCAATGGAAGGAGGAACAGGTGAGTAAGATTAATTCTTTCACTAGGATTAAATAGTGTACATTTTGTGTTAGAACCAAAATGTAGTTGTGTTAATCATAAATATTTAAGAAATTGGGTTGTATTTTTCTGGTCCATCACAAACAACCACTGGCACTAAACCAGCCCATCATAGAGTGAATACCACAACTACAGAGTCATTTCAAACTTACTCTATGAGGCAGCAAGAGCATATGTAATGGCCTCATTTGCACATGTAAATGTGAACCCAAACCTCTTCCTAGTGCTGCAGTAAAGGTAACTATAAAGACATGCTCCCTTCAATAATTAGCAGGGTGATTGAGTAGCCCGAGTACAAAATTTAAAGTATGAAACTACCTCAAAATTGGGCAATGTGATCTGGTGAGTTTAGAAGCACAGATGCACCCAACATATGGAGAAAGCTGTGAGAAAATATTATGATCTATGAGGTGAGCTGCTCTGTGTGAAATTGGCGTATGGCAAGAGTGGACACAGAGAATGATTTGGCAGTCATAATAAGAGGTAGCCCTTTATCTGCCTGCCACGCTGACGCCATCTGTGCTCTTACTGTCAAGTTGGTACAGTGGTTTGTCACAAACGAGATGCAATGGTTGAAATGGTAAAGGTGCTTTTTCAATAGCATTACATGATACTGGCATGTATCCAGCCACGCAGTTCGTCTGATGGCATGGTATTTCTGTTTGTAGAAGAGGGGATGATGAGTTCCTTCCCCTTGCCCACTCCCACTGCAGATCCCCATGTTGCCCCCAAGCTGGTCTGGAGGGCTTGCTGACTTCCTGAAACAAATTCAGGGAACTCAGTAGGATACAGCAGGAAGGAGAGATAGTCTTGCTCTTCAAGGAAAAAGATATTTGAACACATGCCGTTATCTGTGCCTGCAGAATGCAAGCTGAATTTATTTAGCGTTTAATAAGATGCTAAGCAGAAAAATCTATCATTTAAAATTACGTTCATAGTTATTGTTGGAGAAGGGTCTGAAAATCTACAGTATTATTACCACTTTTTCCATAGTATGGGGAAAATGTGCCTGCGCAAACAAATCTAGCACAATAAACATGTTGAGTGGAAATGTGCCAGAGAAATTGTATGAGATCGAGCATGCTGGCTTTGGTTTTGATGGTCACCACAGGAAAAATGTATTGATAATTTTCTCACACATCCTGTGAAGATTCACTGGCTTGGAAATAGTGACCTATCATTTTCCCCCACAGAGGATTTAACCATCAACAAAATAATTTTCCTCTTATCAAAGATGGAAAGAAAGAAAACAGCTGCAATGCTAGTGGCCAGTGGACCCAGAGGTAACAATTTAAAAACACAACAATATAAAATATTATGGACAGGAGATATCCAAAGGGCATACCCAAAGGTGGGATTTTCAGATCCACCATTCTACCCTCAGTCCCTCCTATGTACCAAAAAGCTGTTTCTGAACACAGTGGGTGGGGACTGTATGAGGAGCTTTAGCTAGAAGGGGGGTATTGAAATCAAAGCAAAGCTTCTTGGAATTGAAGGATCAAATCAATACATTCCCCAGTCGAGTCAAATAAATTGGCATGGATTTAAATCCATACATTTTCATTTAAGTCAGCGCAACTAGATCAATTTAAATGTTGCCAGACCAGTTTGATATCACTGAGAAGGGGCTTTATTTGTTTAAAAAAATTATATCCCACATCCAGCTTTCCCAGGTCTAGTTGTTTATGTATATAGGTGGGTATTTATTTGTTTGCTTCATTTATAGCCCATTTTTCTCACTGTGATACATGGTGGATAGCACAGGACATCTAGTAACAATGCAATAGGACTTGGATTACAGAAATTCTGAAACAATACAAACAAAACTGTGTAAGGTATGACATACCATAAACAATAGCTACAGTAAATAATTGCAACAGGCTACAATCCCATTCCCCTACAGAGGCACCCTCCTAGGTGGTTCCATTACTGTACAGTTTTGATCCCTTTATAAAAATGCCCTCCTGAACATTTCTGTTTTGCATATTCTGTAGAACGATAAAATTATAGGAGCCTTCTGGATCTCCTCAGCCAGGTTGTTTCACAAGGTGGGAGCCATAATAGGGAAGGAAAGAATGAGGCAGCTCACTGCCTTAAAAAAGAGAAAAATACAATTAAAATTTCTAACATATATGTAACTTAAACACCACTACAGCAAACATACCTATTAAAAAACACCTCTCAATTAAATGCTTGAGTGAAGGTGAACATTTTACCCTGGCGGGCACCTAAATGTAACAAGGCTAGGCTCCAGGTGAAAGGGAGCCAATGAAAGGGAGCTCAGCTACACATCAAAGGGATGCTCATCCACCTGCAGCTCAGGAGGTAAACCTGTTCCTGAGAAGAAGTGCAACCCCCATCTGGAATAGGAGGTATCTATAGATCTTCAAGAGTTTTATTACCACAGGCCAGCCCTGAAGTCTTCAATGGAGTAAGCCTTATTTTTTTAGTCCTCTACCAGCCCATTACAACCTACCAGCACAGATCTGGGACATCTCCTGTCTCAACTGATTCAGATTTAAAAGCAAAATAATGCTGAGCGTACTGAGGACACTAGGTTGGATATAAAACAGCTTTTCCTCTGATAAAAATGGGGGAAATCCTTTGATCACTGAAAAGGCTCTGCTAAGACTCAAAGCCATGTGGGATGGGGGCTGTAATAAGGAGGGGAATTGGATGAGACCAAGGTACTCCCTGGATGACCTCTCCCAGCAGCTTCATGAATATCTTAAGCAGCATAAGATGCAAGATGAACAGCTGTTGAGCACCACAGCACAAATTTCATGATACAGTGCAGTTATCCTACATGACTGCTTTCGAATATCAAAGTTATTTGGGTTTATCTTTTAAATAATTTATTTCTTCTTAAAACTGCTACTAGCATGGCGGGGGGTGGGTTCAGAAGAGGTGAGCGGGAAGGTGCTTGTGACTCCCAACAAGATAAACATCCCCTCAAGAGCAAGTTCATGTGCTAGAACTGTAGAATGTTATGACCTTTATTCCCAGCAGCCGCAGAACCCATGTGTGTGACTGCATAGAAATTATGAAAAAGAATTAAACAAATACCTTTAGGATTGATCATAAAAGATTGGAATCAAAGGTTTTTAAAACACACCACCAGCATCCAAATTCTATATACATCCCTAACTCGGTCTTTGTTTAAAAGCCAGAAGATATGTGATAACACAGAATGTTTAATAATCTAATGCACTGTCTTAAAACCAAGCCAAATATTTGCTCAGTAGAAAAACCTCATTGTTCTCTTTTGTTTGTTTGTTTCTCTGCCTTCTAAGGCTCTGTAAAACCCACCTTCTGGAATTCGAATCTTGCCTTTATCCAGAGAGGGATCAAAAAAGACAGGTGCCAGATACTGGTAAAAGCCTACTGTCATCACTCAGTTTAGGATATATTAAAATATTTTGGGATTTGCCCAGCAATAGATCATCTGAAATGATCATGCACTGCTTTGTCTTTGAAAAGCATCTGCATAGCTGGAAGCCTAAGGAGCGTAAGCTTTTTGTATGGTAATAAGAGCTGGAGCCAGACAGTAGTGTTTCAGAGTGTGGAAAATGGTATAACAGAATGGACATCACTTGTGGTGAACAACACAGCCTTCTTCTTTTACCCCACTATTAGCACTGGTCAGACAGGTTTGGAAGTAGTAGAAACCCCTCCAAAACTTGTTTAACTAGAGATTATAGTGTGAAAGAGAAAAAAGTAATGAATACATGTAGACACCACACAGACTCATATATATGAACCTACCTACCCAGCCGCTCCAGTCATTTTTGGAGGCCTCTGCCACCTGAAGCTAGATGGGTGGTGGCCCAAGAAAGGACCTTCTTGGTCCTGGTGCCAAAACTTTGGAACTCTCTCCCCAGGGAGATTCGTCTATCTCCCTCTGTTGCTGTCTTCTGGCTGTGGGTGAAGACTTTGTTCTGCTTGGCAATAGTTGTTAGTTGTTATTGGTTGTTATAAGTCTCCTTCTTGGTTTTCAGTGTTATTTCTGTTTATTGAGTTATCGTATATATACTTTATCTTGGTACGGTAAAACTATCTAAGTGAATTCCAGCCTAGCAGACCAATACCTAGTTAGGCTAATAGTATCCAAAAAGAACTCAAAGATGTCCCTCAGATTACAGCACTTTGCTCCTGTCTCTTTCCCCAGAACAGCTTGTTTCAACACTAGAACAGCAAACAGAACGCTTTCCCTCAGAACAACTCTGACTAAACTGCAGTTCACTCCACATCCTAGGGTACAGCTTCCATCCATTCATAGCACACTTCACACATCCATCCACCTACCACCACCTCTTTCGTCTCTTAGAGACCTGCATTTTAAACCACAGTAAACAACTTACATTCAAAACCCTGGCTTATTCAGCAGAAATAAAACACACAAACTATTTACATGGCAAACCATTGCAGGTAGTTTTGTAAGGGAGTAGGAGGTCCTTCAAGGATGCTGGTTCCAAGCCATGCAGGCCTTTAAAAGTCAACACCAGCACATTGAATTGTGCCTGGAAACAGATTTACTAGCCCATGTAGATGGACCAAGGCTGGAGTGACATGGTCTCTATGACCCATTTCAGTCAAACTAGCAAATACTGGGCTAGGCAGCATATAACATCACAGACTGCTGCATTTCACAAGCCAGTGAAGAGCCAGTTTGGTATAGCAGTTAAAAGTTGCATGACTCTCATCTGGAGAACTTGGTTTGATTTCCACTCTTCCACTTGAAGCCAGCAGGGTGACCTAGGGTTAGTCACAGCTTCTAGGAGCTCTCTTCGTCCCACCCACCTCACAACGTGATTGTTGTGGGGATAATAATGACATACTTTGTAAACCGCTCTAAGTGGGCATTAAGTTGTCCTGAAGGGTGGTATATAAATTGAATGTTGTTGTTGTTTTTATTATTATTAAGCATTATTATTAAGCAGGGATGAAGGAATCTTCTTTGTCTCAGATTACTTCTAGCTGCTCTACTAATTCTGGACTGAGAAGAGCCTGTGTGTGATGACTGAGCCTGCTGTAACTGTTGTACACATCCTCCATTTGCACAACATTGAGATGATTCAAACCAGACCTTGTATGCCTTTGGAATGACATGATCTGGCATGGGTAGTCTAGATTGTCTCCCTTCAATGCAGAAGCTGAACATGGGGAATCATGCTAAACATGGCGGCCGTATTGAAGTCAGGTCATCCTGAAGTGGCCATTTGCAGCAATCTCTGCATGATGCTTATGATGTACAGACAATTCTTTAGAGAACAGCTGAGCAGGGAAGAAGAACACAGTCCGGTTCTTTTTTTCCTAATTTGTCTATTGATGGTTGCTAATCTAGATAGAAGGTGCTTAGCCAAATGTTTCCTTGGCTGCAGTTGCACCATCCTGATCTATCCAATACTGTAATAATGCTTACAACTTTAATGGCACAATGGGTTGGATCCAAAGGACTGGGATTATATGACTGATCATGGAATGGATTTTCCCCACATCCTCTTCTCACTACACCCCACTGGATGCTCTGAAATGCTGGTCCACTCCTGGGGGGGACAGAGCTCTCTCGGAAACAGCATGGCATGTGATGTGCATGCTTCTAGTGGATTGGGGGAACTGGCAGAAATTACTGTCTTCCTTGCACATGCGGAAACACCCTTCTGCATGCAGAAGAAACCTTTGGCTCCAAACCATTGTAGCAGAAGATATTACGTTAAATGTCAACTGCTGTATAATCCAAATAGGTCAATGTCTCTTCAATAAATCCTGCACATGGCAAAATAATTTCACATAGGAGCTTTCTTATTTCCTTTCCTAATTCTTATTAAGAATGTGCAACAACAACAGCTCCAAAAACCTTCCCTTGAGCCTACATATAGCCTACTGCCTGCTATGTATACATTTCATGTGCACAGTAGCTTTGCCTCAGTTTCCTTCAGTGTTCATCTGATAAAGCAAAAACAGCAAAACATACTGGTTGAAAGCATCCATAGATGCCAGTATGAAGACAGATGATGTGGACCTTGTAAAGTGGGCAACAATCTTTGGTGTGCCGACAGTATTTTTTATGGTTTCACTCAGTGAACCACAAAATAGGATTTTTCCTACTCTGAAAATTTAAAAAAAAAATCAGGAAATTTGTTTTTATCTATAATCTATTTCTAATACTTTTGCAATGTTGATATTTCCTAGGGTATATTACACTCTGGAATATATCTGGACAAGGGAAACTACTTGCTTATTTCTCTAGTGTAAGTGCTCATCATTTTCTCTGGAAAATACATTGCATTCTAATTTTCACTAGTTGGGTTCCCATAGTTCTTATTAATACTTTGAGGTTACTGAAACAGAGTTCATGAAGGAAAACAGAATTTAAAAGTAGATTTTTAAACTGGTCAGTTGTGGAAGTGGCACGCATTTTCTCCATTTGTTCTGCCCCTCAAATGTCGTTATAGTTGTCTAAATACCAGAAAAACCCCAATCCTCAAGGATGCAGAGGAGTTAGCCATGTTAGTCTGTGGTAGCAAAATCAAAAAGAGTCCAGTAGCACCTTTAAGACTAACCAATTTTATTGTAGCATAAGCTTTCGAGAATCAAGTTCTCTTCGTCAGATGCATGTTACAGAAACTGGTCAAATATAGAAGAGGAGGGAGGAGGAGGGGAGGAGAGAGAAGAGGCAATTAGGGCGTCAGAGCGAGGGTGCAACCAAAACATTCCTTTGCTAGTAAATGTAAAATCTCCTTTTGGTGTTGGGGTCAGTTGGAGTTTGCCCTGTTAGTCTGTAGCAGCAAAACCAAATCCAATGCAGTATAAGCCTTCAATAACCACAGCTCTCCCCGTCAGATGCATCTGACAAAGAAAACTGTGGTCCCCGAAAGCCCACGCCAGGCGCCACTGGGCTCCCCCAGACCCCGCCTCTGTAAAGGAAATCTGTTACCTGTGATAATGTGATAACCATTCATAGTCCCTATTCAGTCCCAGCTTGACAGAGTCAAATTTGCATATGAATTCCAATTCAGCAGCCTCCCGTTGGATTTTGTTTTTGAAAGGTTTCTGTTGAACTACAGCGACCTTTAAGTCTTTGATGGAATGTCCACAAGGAATTATAGAAAAACGAATAGTTGCCTCACTAAGCATACTGGATTAGATCCAGTGAACCACAACAGACAACTTCATGAAACAGATCTCTTCCTTTCTCCTTGCAGCCTCCTGAAAGGCTGTTCCTGGATAAAATTTAGGAACAGGAAGGAATACATGTGGGTATGAGCCAAAGTACAAGTGACGCCTGACACAGGTTGGACTCTTGTCAGCTTCCCTCAAGTTTTGATGGGAAATGTAGGCATCCTGGTCTTGCAGCTTGGCTCTCCATTTCATTGAAGTTTACAGAGCGGCAGTCTATGGGAAGGAGAACATGCAGTCGGGAGGGGAGTGCAGGCATCGGGCTCTCACCGGGTGCCCCCCTTCCCTTCTGCTGGGTGTGTGGGGGGGTGTAATTCGTCACTTGTAACTTGGCTCTGAGATGTAGAACAGAAGAAAGCTGAAGCACAAGGGAAGTGGTAGATGCCCCCATTGTTTCTTTGATATTCAGATTAGCCACATTAAATAGCTTAGGCTCAGAACTAGATTGTACAAAGTGTATGTGTTTGATTGAATTGTTTAAACTTTTGATATACACTTTATTTTAAATGCTGTTTTAATGGCTGGATGTTTTAATGTTTTCAGTGTTGGCGACACTATTTGGGTGGAAAGGCAGCACAGAAAATATTAAGATAAAATGATTTCACCAAAAAAATCACTATAATATATAGGAAGCACTTCCTGAAGACTGCTCTACAAATTATGATAGAAGCTGTGGAGAAATGCCATTCTGTTTGTGGAGTTAACTTTCTATGGGCTGCAGAGGGGAGGGGCCAGTTCTGGAGTAGAATGTGATTGGATGGAGAGTGAGTCAGTGAGAGTTGGAAGTTGACGGTGGCTGGAGAGTGGAGGGAGAGATGGCTGTGGGGGGAGATGTAGATCTAATGTAATGGCAGGTTTCAAAGGATTGGACCTGCCATACACAACATCTAATTAAGGCATGAGGGAGATAGAGTAAGGGTTTCTGTTTATGCTTTATTATTCCTTCTGTTCACTGCATATTTGCCTGTGTATAGTGAGAAGTTAAATAAATGATTTTTGGAATTTATTAAGAAAGCTATTCTGTTCCACATAGTCCCCCAACCGCTTGGGCCCACTAGCAGAGGAGGGAGGTTAGGATGCTGACCCACCTAACCAGGACCCCATGCAGGGACAGTGGTGGCAGCAACTACCTGGAGACAGGAAAGGGAGATGGCCCCTTCAGGTGCCTGGCCAGAGGCGAAAAGGGAGGGGTAGGCAGAGCAGGGTCTATCAGTGGGAGGAAAGGCCCTGTTTCGCCACAGAAGCAGAGAATGATTCAACAGTACAAAGACAAACTTGTCACAAATCTGTACACAGTTAAACTGATTTCAGGGCCATTTCAAAGGATACAAATATGTGCTGGATAGCAGCTCTACTGACTCAATGTCACAGGATGGTTAATAAAAATAAAGAGCAAGAACAAAGCATCATACCAAGTCATCATGATGGCTTCATACATTTCCCAAGTTGGCTTGGCTGAGAACATGGACAATCTTGACATATAATAACAATAACAAAAACAACAACTGCAGCTGTCTGACATAACACCTACAGAATTGCAAAAGTCGGCATTACTTGGAACAGCATACATATTGCACCGATACCTGGCTGATACTTAGGTCTCTGGTGGAAACTTGTATCAGCTCAGCAAGGCCAATCAATGATAACGTGATCTTTATTTATTATTAAGTGTGTTGTGTGTAATTTGAACAACAACAACAACAGTGTGCTTATTAGACATGGGCACGAACCAAAAAATAATAATGAACCCACGGTTCGTGGTTCGGTGCCACCGACGAACCCGAACCAACAAACCGCAATGAACTTTTCCTGCAGACAAACCTGCTCGTGGTTTGTGGGGCTCAGAATGGCCCCTGTTGGAATTAGAGAGATCATATTCACGAGGAGTGTATAGCAGGCTCTCGTCTAGCCAGCATCTAAGTTTGGTCAAGATTGCAATAGGGATCTTGGAGTTATACCCTCTCCAATCTGAGCCCCCCCCAGAAACTCCCACTTGATACAATTAGAGCCACCAGTTGACGTTGGCCCAGTGTACAAGGGGTGTACTCGAAGGCAGGCTGCCTCACTTCTAGGGGGCAGGGGGTATGGCCACTTGCCACTATATTATTATTTTTTTTTTTATAGATTTTTATTTTTTAATTACTAAACTCAAAAAACTACAAAAGGGAAAAAGGGAGAACAAGGGGAAAGGAAAGGAACAACATATAAAAAAAACACACTACAACTACAAGTCTTGCATTCCCTTCATAATACAGTTATTTAAAGTTAAACTTTCTAATATGCCATTAGATTGGTAGACCTTATAAAATACAAACTACAGTCAGGATCAGGTCTTCTTCCCCCCCCTGCGTCTCGGTCGCAGCTCTCTCTGAACAGCTATAGTAGCTGCGCTCACTGCCTCCTCCCCCCTCCCCCCTTCAGATTCTGGATCTTCTCCTTGCTGAAACTCTTGATGATTAAATACAAAGTCCCTCAGTTGTGCGTCTGATGTTATTTTGTAGGCTTGATCTTTATAACTGAACCAGATGCCTTCTGGAAATAACCATTTGTATTTTATTTCACGCTTCCTCAGAGAAGCTGCAAACCTTTTGTATTTGAATCTTCTTTTCCGAGCTAGAAATGGAACGTCCTTCAATATCTTAACCTTGTTACCCAGAAAGTCCAAGTCCACATTATACGAATTATATAAGATGGTGTCCCGAGTCTTCTTAGATGAAAAGTCAATAATAATCTCGCGAGGCAGCTGACGCTTTGTTGCATAGTTTGAAGATGTCCGTCGGACTTCCAAAATATCGCTTTTTAACTCTTCTTTAGTTCCTTTGCGGATGACGCCAAAAGTTCCGACACCAAATCCTTTAAATTTTCATTTTCCTCCTCCTTTACATTCTGAAGACGCAATACCGTCTGAGCACGCTCCACTTGTAGCCCTATCAGTTGATTCTCCAAAAGCTTTACTTCTTCGTTTGTAGTTTTCATGAGTGCTGTGTTTTCCCAAGCAGACTGCTCTGTCCCAGACGCTACGTCTTTAATGGTTTTCACTTCATTCTCAATTGTGTCAACCCTTTGACCGATTTCATTTAGCTTATCAACAAAGGGCTTCATAGCTTCAACGATCGACCGTTTAACCACCTCTTCAAGAGACTCTCCTTTCCCCTGCAATGCAGCCGAGACAGATTTGCCCACAGCCAGGCTCTGCTTTTTCGTCGCCATCTTGGGCGGGGGGGGGGGAGTCCACCAACTAAGTTTCAAAACTCAATGAAGGGGAAGATATCCGAGCCTTCTTAGCTTCAACTCCCACCAATCCTTCGCATACGCTTGAAATAACAGAAGAGATTCGCTTACGTATAGGTTTTCACCTTAAATCTGCTTGTTGCTGTTCTCCATGGGCCGGCAGCACACGATGTGCTGCGCAAGTCTGCCGGCCTCTGTTGGAGCAAATGGGCAATTTACCCCCTGCATCAACTTCAGGGGGCTCTTCCCGCAGTGCTCCAGACCCTGGCCCCCTCACTGGGAATCCTGGGGGTTAACCCTCGCAGGTCAACCACCCGGTGAGGCTGCTCGGGCGCTTCCTCCCGGACCTGCGGAGAGGAGCGTCCGACATGGCACTTGCCACTATATTATTATCAGGCACTGATAATAATCAATGTGAGCCCTCAGCCGAGGTGCCCACTGAGGTTGGTCCCATGGCCTGGCAGCAGCCCTGGCACCAGAGGCAGGGAGGGACTAGAGCCCTAGCCCACCACTCCCACAGACCTGACCAGATCAGGCACTGATAATAATCAATGTGAGCCCTCAGCCGAGGTGCCCCAGGGCCTGGCAGCAGCCCTGGAACCAGAGGAGATAGAGCCCTATCTCCAAAATCCCAGCTCAATTATACTCTATCTGTCTCTCTCCCCAAAGGCTAGCAAGTAGCAAGCAACAGCTCTGTCACGCTCCACTGCTCGCTGAAAGTGAAATCCAGCCTGGGAGCCCACTGCTATTTATAAGCACAGGTCCAATAGACCAACACAGGAGGTCTGTGGTTGGCTGTCAGAGCTGCCTATCAGGGTTTGCAGGGATGAGATTGGAGTGCCCATGGCTACAGAACACCCCCTCCCCCTCCCTTCCCCGGGTGTCTTCTCCCAAGTTGTAACCACTTTTCAGCTCCATGGTTGGAAGGAAGACCTGCCGATCAAGGTGAGCTGGGCTTCCATTCGGGTTTCCAGGGCGACAGAAGGAGTGCAGACAGAGTTCAGGCATTCCCCTGGCTCCATTTCCAAGAGAATTTATTGATGGCGCCTGACTGTCTGGCTTCACAAACTGCGTACATGCGCAACAAACTGGTCTTCTAATGAACGCTAGTTCATTGGACTTGGATGCTCACGAACTGCTGGATTGCGAACGGACGATTGGGCGGTTCATGGTTTTTTTGCGTTCGTAATGTGGTTCGTGCCCATGTTTAGTGCTTATATTCTGCTCTTCCAGACAGAATAGCTCTTCTGCTGTTTACCCGTGCACACTCTTTATTCCATTTTTTATTTTATTAATAGAAATAAAAGCCCATATAAAGGGCAGAAAACGAGAATAAAGAAAAAGTAGACAGTAACAGAATTTGGAAATTTCAAAGGAAAAAAGAACAATAATACATATTTCATTTCCATTCTTCTCTACAAGACTGTACAATTTTTAGCAAAATTACAGTCTCTCCAAAATTTCCTTTTCCACTACTGCCTCCCTTCTACTTATTTTATATTCCCCCATTATCTTAGAATCATAGAGTTGGAAGGGGCCATACAGACCATCTAGTCCAACCCCCTGCCCAGTCCAATTTGCAATCATCTTCTTAATGATCAAAGCCACAAATCCTCAAGTCACTATTCCTCCTTTCGTGCAGGAAGTCAATAAAGAGTTTCCCGTCAGCCAAAAAAATAGAAAATGTTTTGTCTCTGATCAAAGCTGTTTCACCATCTCCACTAACTCTGTCATTTTTATAGCCCAGTCCTCTATTGAAGGTAATTCCGTATTTTTCCATTTCTGTGCATACACCAACTTAGCTGCAGTAGTCATATATAGAAATAAAATCCCATGCCGCTTTTACAACTGTTTGTCCATTAATCCCAACAAAAATGTTTCTGGCTTAAACTGTACAGTATTCTTTAGTATTTTTTGTATGACCATATGAATCTGGGTCCAATTTTTTTTAGCTTTTTGGCAAGTCCACCAGAGATGATAAAATGTTCCTTCTTGTTTCTCACATTTCCAACACTTATTTGACATAACTTTGCGCATTTTGGCTAATCTATCAAGAGAGACATACCACCGATACATCATTTTATAAAAATTTTCTTTGTCTAACACTCAATGTAAATGTAAGCCCCTTTACCCACATATTTCCCCATTGGTCCCTCACTTTGTTATACCCAAATTTTTTTGCCCATTTTACCATAGTCTTTCACAGATTCTTCTTCCATTTCAAATTTCAGTAACAACTTATACATTTTGGAAATAACATGTTCATCATTTGAACAAAGCTCTTTTCAAACTGTGTCTTTTCCTGCTCAAAGTTTTTTATCTAATTTAAATCTTTCTAAAAGCTGAGCATATGCAAACCATTGACATTTATAACTCTTAGCTAACTGCTCCCTTGTCTTCAGTTTGCAATCTTCTTGTGAAAATTCTATTAAATCTCCATAAGTCAACCATCCATGTTTGAAGGTCATCTCTCTTCTGTAGAACGCTTCCTGTGTTGAAATCCAAAGTGGTGTCTTCTGTGTTAGTCTCAATTTATATTTATTCCAAATTCTCAAAATAGCTTTCCTTAATATAATGATTTTTGAAGTCTGCATTGATGTTTACTTTGTCATACTACAGGTAGGCATGCCATCAAAATCTCAAGTCATATCCTTCCAATGTTAAGAGTCTCTTGTTTCTCAAAAGCATCCATTCCTTCATCCATGTTAGACATGCAGAGGCATTATACACTTTCAAGTCTGGTAAACCAAGCTCGCCTCTCTCCTCATCCTGTAGAATTTTATATTTGACCCTTGGTTTTCCCCCTTGTCATATAAATGGAAATATCCTTTTGCCACTGCTTAAATGGTATATCTGAAATTAACACAGGTAATGTCTGGAAGAGGAATAACATTTTAGGTAAAACATTCATCATGATAACTGATATTCTTCCCAACAAGGATAACTGCACTCCATCCCATCTTAACATCTCTTTTAAAATTTCTTTCTGTCTTAACATAATTTTTTGAAATAGCATACAGTCCATCCCCTAGCATAATACCTAAACATTTTACCTTTTCTTCAACCTTAAAACCTGTTATTTTCATCCATTCTTCCTGATATTTAATATTCATATTTTTTGTCAACATTTTTGTTTTCTGATCATTTATTTTAAAACCTGCCAGAGCACCAAACTCTCTCAATTGCTCCATCAGTATTTCAATTCCATCTAACAGGTCCTCCAGAAACAAAACTAAGTTGTCTGCAAAAGCTTTTAAATTATATGACTCTTTTTAAATTTTAACACCCATGATCCTTTCATCCTATTTAATATCTCTATTTAAAACCTCCAACACCAAAATAAAAAGGAGCGGTGACAACGGATAACCTTGATGTGTTCTTTTCTGAATCTTGCATGTTTTAGTAAATTCTCCATTTACAATAATTTTGGCATTCTGTGAAGTATAAATTGATTTCACCCATTTTATAAAATACTCCCCAAATTCATCTTTATTCCATTTTTTGGTGTCCCCCCCCCCTTCTGTCCCCTGCCAGCCCACTTCATTATGATTGGCTACTCTTGACTATCCAGCCACACACACTCTTCTCCTTTTCATCTTCCATCCTCTCTTTCCTCTTTTTAAAAAAAATGTTACATCCAGCGCAGGATTGAGGAATTGCTGGTTGAAAGCATGGAGGGGAAAGTTCCCTTTTCATTCTTTTTGCAGAGAGACCATACAACTGAAATTGACTGACTTCATCAATTTCACCTCCTAGTTAAGTAGAGGAGGCCAGACAATTTCACCCCATTTCCAACCACACATGTTGCAAATAGAAAGTTTTTTAAAAAGCTGCCTCCTTGTTGAGGGTGAGCAGATTGTCACCATCCATGCCCCCCCCCCCCCCGTTCTCAATGTGAGAACCAGCCGGAATGGAGCTGTGCAAATATGACAAAAAAGAGGGTGCAAAAGGTTACGTACAAGCCGATCCCATGCCTTTCAGCTTGACTTCAGGGATAGTAAGGAGTTATATCCCAAGTGCAGAAGGGTCTTTTGACCATTAAGAGTATGGAAATGAATATGTTTTAATGATTAAATGAAACTTCCACCACATCTTTATTGAAATCTTTGAAATTGTAGTAAGTTAGTTACCCCTCCATTTGTCTCTTTTTCTTCTCATTTGCAGTCCAAGGAGAAAACTACCGTCAGTGACATAGCGGTCAGTAACAATTACTCCCTCTTGTGTGCAGGAGACCAGCAGGGGTATCTCTCTATTTGGAACATTGCCAAGTATGCCACTAATGGTCCGGAGGACAAACCTCCACCTTGTGAGAAAAATATAATTTTGTCTTGAAAATAAGAACTTTCATATTCCTTCAGTCTTTTGAAGTTTAAATTTTCTTCCCAATCCCACACTGTCTTAATTTTTTTTAGTGCTGCGGAACTGGAGAGTGCACAACTACAGTGTCACAAGGTACGATGGTATTGAATGCAAGATCCACTCTTCTACTTTCAATGTATAGTTTATTATTTTAGGATGTTGAAGGAAATTAGTGTTTGTGTTCGGTAGTGGAGGGGGAATTGAAGTGTCATTTTGCCATTAAGATCCAAAAAGCTGATTTTAGATTTAAGGTTCAAAGCTGGCATATAAGAAGTCCTGGGCCATGCACAAGGAGGCCATGCTGCTCTCTCTCAGATCACACCAGCATTGCCCCTCTTTAAACTGGAAGCATTCCGGCATGGAGAGGAGCCTCAATGCGTATTAATTCCATAATGTGGGAAGAAGCCATGCTACAGCAGCTCTCTATTCTATTCTATTCTATTCTATTCTATTCTATTCTATTCTATTCTATTCTATTCTATTCTATTCTATTCTATTCTATTCTATTCTATTCTATTCTATTCTATTCTATGAGAGTCTATGAGAGTCTATGAGAGTCTATAAACATAAAGTCTGTTGTTTATTAATTCCCTTTTCCTTTATAGAAGTTGCTCCCATCTGCAAAATAATATGCACTCAATATACAGATCACTTTTTTGGTTCCATAAATATGTCTATGCACTGAGATGCATGTGAGAGATTATCTCATCACATCGCTACATTCGGCTTTCCTGTTATTTTTTACAACTCAGCTCCCTTGGAGTCAGAGGAAGCTTTAATGTTGTGAAACAGCCCTCTGCGTTCCTATCTTCTGTCCTAGTGCCAATCCTACACTAGGAAAGCATCCCCATACTAGAAAGCCCAACACCAAACATGGTGTGAAGAAGCAAATGCAAGTAGGTTGAGGGACATTAATTCCCAGCAACATGCCATTCCATTTGTTAGAAACCATTTGAGAAGCCGTGTTTCCCATGGGTCTATTTTTCTGGACAATTGTCAATAAAAAGAACTACACCTATTTTCTTTTTTCAATGTAGTGTGGTGCTTACGACTGACTATCACCTCCTCACCTCATCTTTGGACTGTAGCGTGAAACTGTGGAGTTTAGAAGGAGAATACATAGGTGAGGAAAGTTTAGCAAATCTCCTTGGTACTTCCAGGTCTGACTGGTCCCAGATCATGGTTTCACTGCATGCAGCATTCCCTGGAAACAGAAACACTATCATCTTTACCATCATCTGGGGATTTATTCTAACTGTAGTGTTGTTTAAAAAGGCTGTAAGACTCTTGTTACATAGCAAAGTCACGAGACAACATAAAATTGGAACATTTTCCCAAGGCCATGACCAAGTTTTGTGGGACCCCACGCAGAGACCCCCCTACTCACTACAAGCCCCCTCCTGCCTATCCTCCCATGTGGCTTCTCCTCTACCCTCTCATCTCAAAAGCTCTCCTACAACTGTCACACCCTTTCCCTAATAATGTTGGGCGGTATATGTGGTTGGGGGCACTGCCGTTATGCACTACCCCTATACCCTTCACCAGCATCACTAGCTGGCACATGCAACCAAAAGTGTGATGGAGGCCTGGCAAGTGAGCAGGCAAGAAAAGAGTGGGCAGGTGGACAATGGAGGAGGCACACAGGTGGGAGGGGCAGTGTCATGGCCACTGCCTATGCTAATGCTAACCCTGCCTATTCCCAACACAGAGAAGAGAAACTGAAGTAACTAGATACAAGACTTTCAAGTGGCTTTACTTTTTTTAAAAGGGATGTTTGGTCAAAAAGAACCATGGGACATCAAAGAGAAGTCATCCTGGAAACAATTTGACCCTAACATTAGCCCTGCACACAACTCTGATGACATTGGACAGGAATCTGTTCCAGAAAATACCATTACCTCAAACTGGGAGTTCAAGGTGAGAGCTAAGCTAGGAAGATTGCTTCTTGCCATATTTGCCTAGGAAGGAGTGTCGCCCAGACAAAATGCACTAGGAGCAAGATCTGGGTGTGTTTTGTTGTTGTTGTTGTTTGTGCCTTCTCCTCCCAAAGTATATAGCTTTGCTGCAGTGTTAATTTAATAATGTGGAGTCATTTGCTCATGACCCTTCTGGGTATCACTGGGTAGGTTACAAAAAGCAGGGCTACAATGTGGATGATTTTTCATTGTAATGTGTCAGATTGGATCATCTTTTGCAGGTTTTTTGAGATCTCATTTGATTATCTCCTTGCTCCCCAAATTTCTGATTTTAATACAGCCAAATCTGATGACATATCAGACATACAAGGAACAGTTTCTAGAATCATAATGGACAAATAAACCAAAATATGTTTTAGAACTCTGCTAGATCCATGATTTACTACGGAATATATATCTTCTCCAACATTAGGAAACTGGATGAATAGCCCTTTCCTATGAAATAGTCAGATGTGTATACTCGAGTATGGTTTCATAAGGCTTGGCTTCTCCTTTGCTAGTTTTGTCCTCTCTGTCAGACAGGGAAAAACTGGCAGATATTAATCTTATCATTATGAGAAACAAGACAGGAAGCAGCCAGATATCCGTCCACTGTGTATGGCTCCAAGAGAGCCTTTAACAGCTCGCTCCATCTAATTTCTTGCATTCCAGATAAGAGCCCTCTCCCTCCAATGGCCATCAATAGGGTCACTAGAGGGAGGCAGGGAGCAGGTGACTGGGAATCCCATTGCCAAGGAAAATGTTTTATTGAATGGTCATATGCAGTGTCATCCTAAAAGTTACTTAGGAAACCACTATTTAACCAGGAAGCAGGATGAATATCTAGTGAATACCAACATGCAAATAGATCTGTGTAAATCCGCCTCAATACGACCTGCACCATAACCAGGCAACATTAACCAAGGCCAGTGAAAGCTGCTGAAATATCAGAGTTGGCAGAAGAAACTCACTTCCAATATAGATTATAATAGTTTTTGTATGAAAGAGTTGTGTTCTTATAGGAAACCTATAGAAAAGCGTGACACATTTTCCCACATATAGAGCTGGCCCAAACCATAAAACATCCTAAGACATAAAAGGCAATCCATGTTGCTAACGACTCACTTTTCATTCTGGCGCAGGTGCACTGAGGGTCGGTGTGGGCAGGCCTCTGAGGGGCTGTGGGGCCAGCAGGGAGGCAAAACATGAGAGAGCTCCTCCTGTGCAGCTTTCCCACCGGATTGGCAGCAGCTGTGGAGCTGCGCTGTGCCTCCCTGCCAGCTCCATGGTCCTGCTGCCTCAGCGACAATTGCGAAGCTGCACTATATTTCCCCGCCAGCTCCACAGCCCCTCAGAGGCCTGCCTTTGGAGCTGGTGGGGAGGCACAGTGTGGGGGAAGCTCCCTGGGTGGACTTCCCACTGCCTCCACAGCAGCTATGGGTCCAGGGAGCCCACAGGGAGGTGCGGTGCAGTGCAGGGGGTTCCCTTCCCACCACCTCCGCCAGCTGCAGGGCCCTCTGGCGCAGCCCTCCCAACACCCTGCTGCTAGACCCCATTGTATTTAATTTCACAACGGGCTCAGTTGCTAGTTTAGTATACTTATCACTGAAAAAAGTTATTGGGGATCACTTCACTGCTTTGAGTGTAATAAATTTCAGAAGCAGCGGTATCATTGTTCATTGTATATATTATCTTGCTCTTGCTACATTTTCTATTTTTGTAATTCTACTTCATGCTTTGCTGATGACATAGTGTCTGCTTTGTTTTTTTGCAGTTTCTAATTTTTGTAATTCTAGTCCTATTACATCGTTTGTTGGATGTTTCATGCCATTTGCAGATTTCCGTTACCTGCCTTGAGTTGCAGCAAGACAGGCCATAAGCACACGCACACGCGCAGAGCTGTCTTTCTAATATAAATGCATATTTGTTTTGTTTTTGATATCTCTAGAAAATGATGGAAGATACCAGTTCTTTGAAGCTAGTAAGAAGTGATGAAATTTCTGAAGTGAAGCAAAGACAGAGAGTGAGACTTGAACACAGGTCTGTTCAACCTCCATTTAACATTTCTGTATTCCCCAGTCATGAGAGGTAATCTGGAGTCTTGCAAGATGCAAAAGCAAGAACTGCACTTGATAAACAGAGTTCAACTAAGCCATTTTTTATATTTTCCTGATGCATTACATTCAAGCATGCAACCTCTCCTTGCATTGCAGTGGCAACTGCCACAATGTAGTAGGGCCTTTTCAGTACATGTGTTATGAAAAGAAAACCCCAAGCTTCCTATTCTTCTGTGTTTTGTATGATGAAATACTACTGGGAGAGATCATACAAATGTCTTTTTTAGAGATGTGAAGGTCAAGAAAAACACCGGGAAACAGAGGGGAAACTTTCTTCAGTACAAGATTCTTCCATTTTTCCAATGCCAAATATTGCTTTAAAATACTGTTTTTACTCTTCTTCAAAACGTTGCTATGTACAATTCTTAAAACCTCTTGCCTGCTTTAGCTTCCCCTCTCTTTTCAGCATATGAAAGACATTAGCTTAGGTCTGGAAATATGTACACCCAATGAAGAAAACAAACATGTAATGAGAGTAGTTAGTAGTAGTTAGTAGTAAGTAGTAGTAGTAAGTAAGTAGTAGTAGTTAGTAGTAGTTAGTAGTAAGTACTCCACTCCACTTAGTAGTAAGTACTCCACTCAAATTTTTGACTCTCAGAATTGGAGTCTACTTAACTTTCAGAAACTAACCCTGATTAGAGAAAGAAACCTGGTGGTAGTATTTTGAAGGATATGTTGTTTGTTTGAAGATAATTTTATCCACAAATTGGGGTCAAATTGATATGGAGAAGGGGATGGAGTTAAAACTATTTCCCATCTTCTGCAATTCCATGTATTCTTCAGTCCTAATGAACTTTTCCTTCTGGTGTTTGACCCTCCCACTTGTACACCCTGTGATGGTGTTGGGGGCAATTTTTACTGTTGTTGTATTGAATGAGAAACAGAAAGAAGCGTATAGAGTGAAACTGACAAAACACTATTTTCTTCATAATATCGTTGCTAAAGTTCTGCTTCTATACTTGGCAGCTTGTGTTGTATACAATCTGCCACATAAAAAAAAAATCTATGATTTTCTAAATCCCTAGATTAGTAAAATTACTAAGTGAGAAGCATCCATGTTTAGAATTAATTAATGAGCCCAAAGACAACAGAATAGTCACGTATTTTTACAACTGATCCATTTTTATCTTACAGACAAAATAAGTGCCGGTTAAAGCATATTCAACAATATGCCAGCAGAGCCGTGAGCACCTATCATACTCTTCCACTGTGTGAGTTAGCCAATGTGTCAACTATTTTCCACAAACCAAATCTAGCTGCAGAACTTGAAGATCCATTTCATGTAGAAGATTAAGTTTCCTGAACAGCGAGTGAAGTGCTGGTTTTCAAGGATCCAAGCTGATTTCTCAAATACAAGCTGAGTGAAATAAGTAGAGCTGTAAAAGGTATTTCTAAGTCTGTACTATCTGAAGCACTTAGAGAACTCTGGCAGACCAGCCAAATCTTCATCAACATTAATCCCAGCAGCAGCTGATCTCATAAAGAATTAAGCAGGATTATTAAGTTGCAGTTCGAGGCCAACCTGTAACCAGCGGTGATAAAGAACTCTCATGTGGCCATGACTTGTGATTCAAGAAGCAGATTTAAATATTTATTATAAACATTTATACACAGCCTCTGGCACTCTGCTGCCATTTAAAAATCAATTGACACACTTGTCAATCTGACCATGATGTCACTGGGAAGATTTTCATTTGCACATACAGTAAACATTTTGCATACTTGAACACTGCTATAAGGTGAACACACACTCTTCTGTCCCACATTTACATAAAGAATACACTCGCTAAATATGAAACATCTGTTGGCCTGACCACCCGGGCAACAACGGCGTTCACTGTTTTGAAATAGATAGCTGACTTTAGCTGAAAATTTCCCATTAACGCGGCACGGTTTTCCTCAACTCAGTTATGTGCTGATTATCTTTGACTTGGTGTGCCCACTACACTCACAGGGGGTAGTTCAGTACATTCAGCTAATCTTATTACAAGCAAAGCCCACAAACGTGCCATCAGATGACTTCAGACCAGCATCCTCAGCATGTAGCTATACTGTATGTAGCTTTGCTGTTTAATCTCTGCTATAAGCCAATACAGATCTAAAAATTAAAACTTTTTTTTCCTAAATAGCTTTGCAATTTAGCAAACTTCTGTTCTCTAAATACATACCAAGCTATATTTGCACTAACTTTTACAGGGTTCTACAAAGAATGGTATTTAAGGTTTCAGATTCTACCTACATTCACTTTCTATAACGTGGTTTTACACTTATGAACAGCCACACCTTAACTGGCAACGGACTGCCAACAATATTGTGGCTGCAGTATAAGGGTCTTTAACATGCCTGGAAATACAAGGACAGATTTGTTTAGTCACACACACATCTCCACTGAGAGAAAGCGTATCTATACAACGTTGTTATGAAGCAAATTGCATAAAGAAAACAATGTCCAAAAGCCTCACAAAATGATGATGAAAAAACAGTGGTGAAGTGTGCAATCCCACTCAAGTAAATATTACTGTTTATGAGTGATTATCAGTATTTCCCAATTGACCTAGACAAAGCATTAATATTGGGGGTGGGAAGAGAGATTAAAATGGAAGGGACAAATGTCTGAGATCAGATGGGACAAATGATCAGCTAAAACAAGCACATATTAGTGTAGAAAAGCATGACAAACCCCTTAGAGCAAAGAACAACCACGAAACAATATGGTAATAGATGTAAAGAAATGCTGACTATTGGGAATAAAATTATACTAATTCCAAAGAGATTCTAGCATGCATATTCTCCTAATATTAGCAGACTATGGCAATCATTTGATAGATAAAATGTAAATGGGTAACAGAACTATGTGAACAAGATTTGCAAGAAGCAGAATTCTTGACTCTATATAGAGATAAATTATTTGTAAGTCAATGAGTGCTTTGGTTTAGGAATAGGATCTGATTTTAAAAAAATAAGTAATAGTTAATGACATGTTTAAGTACATTATTTTGGAATGGGGAGCCAGCAAAGCTGGATAACATCAGTTATGGATTTTTTCCTTCATACGCTGCAATGGAAAATGGACCACAGGCAATTTCTAGTGGAATACAGAGTGCCCACCTGTTCCCAAATTTATTGGAAGGAAAACCAGATTAGGTGGATCTCTGTGTCAGTACCAAACATTTCTTCTGTACTTAAGTATATATAGTTGGGTTCACTTCGTATAGATTAATTATGACTTGATTATTAGCAGATCCTGAACATGTACTCTTTGTAAATTTAACACACTGGTGTTCCAGTGGTGGACCTGGAATTCCAGACAAATCTAGATACATTATCACACTGATACTCTGCTGAAGGAAAATGAACCACAGCAGCAGCAGAATTGGAAATGAAGATTTAAATTTCTCTCCAGACATAGGACACTTGTTCTGGAAGGACCTAGTAACCGTATGCTGTTTTTATGTTTTAATGCATATTTTATGTTGTAAGCTGCCCTGAGCCCATCTGCAGGGAGGGCGGGGTATAAATTGAATTAAATAAGTAAGAGTCAAATTTATTCAAAAGAATTGTAAGACACAGCCTAGATCTCTGAGTCTTGAAACATTACAGTTCATGGGTTCTGGCATATGAGCCTTGATGGATTTATGCCCCTTATGACCTGATATATGTTATCTGATTTGGCTGAACAACCGCCTAGTAAGCACATCATTGCTTGGTAATAAATGGCATACATGAAATTTGCAACGAGAGCTGAACCCAAGGCAGAAGTGTCGGGCATGCTTTGTCATACTCATCTTGCAACCTTGAAGTAATATTCACTCAAAAGGATTATGGTTGGAGGAAAAGAATGACAAAAATAAATCGAAGCATTGAAAACTTAGTCTTATTATCCAAAAGCAAAGACAGTGGCCAGATTCAGCACCAGGGATTAATGAAGCTATTTTGAATTCAGCAGCATTCTTTTCTCTTCTACAAGAAAAGTGGACTATAATTGAAACAAGTGCAGTTTTTTTAAAAAAACTGAGTATAATTTTTATAAAAATTGAGTAAAATATGGATGAAAAATATTCTGACAAACTCCAGTGTGCCCATCCTTCTGGTTGCCATCAACACAAACAAATCTTTGAACTTTATCACTGAGGGAATATTTTCCAATGCTGCCACCGAAGAATGCATACTGACTGATAAAATGCTTCTAATGTCCTCTTGCAACATTTCTCTTAAATTTGAGCAACTCATTCTGAATAATTTTATAGGAATACGTTAACCGATACACAATTCGGATTTACTACATTTCTTGCCTGATTTTATATACTGTGTACCTACATGTACTCTATGTAACCAATTCTCACTTTTGAAGTTTAGGTAATTTTTTCCCATCACACAAAATTATAAAGTCACAGTGTCATACCAGAATACAAATTCGGCATATATGCAGAAATAGTTTGTTATAAATTTAAAAATTTGTAAGTCTGAATAGAATGACCTGCTTGCATGAAATTGGTTGTGAGAGATCATGTGTTCCATATATTAGAGAACTGTATAATTCAACAGTTGGTATGGAAATCACATAATGCTCTGTCCTTGGTCGGTTTGGGTAATATAAACAGCTAACTGAATGCTTATATGTGAATTGTTCTACCTACAATGCTACTGCAAAGCAACGGTCACATATTCACTTTAGCATGCAGACTTGTAAAAAAAAGTATCTTCAAGAACTTCACTGTCTCTTGCAGCCCGCCAAGAATTTGCAAAGCAACAAGCATCAAAATAATATTTTTTTAAAAGAAAAGGTTTATATGGTAGGAACAGCAACAATAAGGTCTCAAAGTAGACAGTAGGGAAAACATTCCTAATTCTCTCTCATATACAAGGTTTCCAAGTGATCAACTGTATAAGAAACTAACAATACTACACGTCACTCTTTTTTCTCTTCCTTTGCAAATAATGTAAAGCATTCTTTGTTCAGGATGAGTACTTTAAAACGGCAGGACAACTCACAGGTAAGCGTCCCATTAACTGTTCTTTGATACAGTACAAGGGAAAAGCAAGTGGAACTTACCAAAGCAATCTGACAAGTAATTTATGGAAGGCCTGTCTACATCTATCACAGCAAATATCCTTCTAGCCAGTATAAACAGTACCTCCCAAATAGACCAGTATAAACAGTACCTCCCAAATAGAATTAACTCAAAGCAGCCTGAAGGATTCTGCTTCTGCTGCAGAAAAAGTATTGGCCCTTTAGTATCTCAGAAGTGAATATGCAAACCCCCTGGTAGGTGCCCTGCATATTTCTAGAAGTTGCTGTTTCCCTGTAGTAGCTGTCACTGAGCTTGGAGGAAGATGTGAAGACAGTAGGCATTTCTTTGCCTACCGTATTAATGAACAGTCCACACTCTACCCTAACAATTCATTCAAAGAAATAAAGCCTTCCTTGGCCATCATGGGGTAATAGTAAAAACAAAATCATAAAGCTAAAGTACAACAGAGGAACTTGAGCTCTGCTGAAGGAATAAAAAACAACTAATTGCCTTTTAAATCCTCACTCTTTGAATACGAGTGGAAATTCTCAGGCTGGTTATAGGAGAAAAAAATTGCTTGACACTTTGAGGTATTTGGCAATCTTAGAGAACAGCTCAGATGCAACAGTCCTTGAAATTAGTGGAGGCAAAAAGATCTGCCCAAAGGTTTCCTACTGTTCTCACTGCCCCTTTTGGATCTAAATCTTGATGACTTAGTCTGCAAGTTGAGCTGACCCTGGATATGAATTATGAAGATCCACATCCCCTTCCACCCCCTTCTTCCTACTTATGCTTGTACAACCTGGTCCCCTCACTGCTACTGTATACTAGTGCATCTCTGCTCAACTGAACATTTTGGCCCCATAAAAAGCGGGTAAGGACTAGGCAAGACTTTCTCCACAGCAGACTGCATACTTTGAATAGGCACATTAATCTCCACCCTTCTAGACTCGCAACTATGGTAATGCTGTGTCTGTCTGGGGTTTCAAGTGTATACTCACCCTGGCTTGAATTGCTTCCTCTCATCACAGAATGTGCAACAAAAGACTCATTCTCTGCAATCACTGCTTGGTAGGGTGCTAAAAATACATCTGAGACCTCAGCATAAGGCCTCATTGTAATCAAGTCCAAAGAAGAATCTTATCCATGAAGCCTTCGACACAAGAGTGAATAACCCCTTGATGATCCCATTTTCCTATCTAGCCTGACCCTTATTGATAACTTTTACTTTGTTAGGGGACAAAAATATTTTGAGAGAGATAAAATCTAGATCTTTTCTTACATACTGGACAATATGAATTAGGCTCAACCAGCTGTTTTCCCTCTTGGTCAGGAATCACACCTGTGCGAGAATATTCACTTTTGTCAAGGTATCAATGCAGAGATGGTATCTTACATAATCGATTGTCTAAACAATGGTAGTTGTGAATACCTTGTTCTGAGACAGATTACCACAATGACAAACACAGTTGTAAATGTTTGGATACAGGAGAAAAGCCTAAAGTAAATACAGAAAATTTTGATCAAGTCATGCTAATCATTAAGTATAGGCAGGGATTTGGTGGTGGTGGTGGTGGGGATGGCTAATGAGACCATATAGCTGCTGAGTGCTCATGATTATACATGACAGAGTCTTTATATGAAACACCAAGCCTTACAAACCTATTTAAACGTTTCAAGTCTAAAATGAGTCAGCTGAATGCATCCACATAAAAGCTCCCAAACTCATCCCTACCAAAGAGCAGAACAGAAGGAGGGCCCAGTAAATCCAGTCCCACAAAATTCCTATTCCTTTGTTTCTACATTATTCTTTTGACTCCCATGGGATGAATTTTCACAAGAAAGCCAGGTGGAACTCTGTGGTATTAATTAATCCTCTTAGCTGCTCTCAGATCTGGCTATTTTTGAGACATAGAAGAAATATGGCTTAAAGTACAAAATGGCAACCATGAGAGACCATGTGACTCCACAACACACCTGGGCCAGGACTTCTCTCTTTTCTCAAGAAATAAAATCCAGTACAGGAAACACAAGATAGCCATCAGCCAAAGTAATAATACCTGCTTCAGAAAAGCATGCCACAATGCAGAAGCAGAAAATAACTGGGCTATTCTAGGAGGGTCTACAGTCTCAAAAAAGGTGGCCTTTTGTACAGGTCTTCCTGAGAAGTAAAATAAAAATCACTTTGGAGTGGCACCACACATAACTCAGAGAACATTTAAAGACCCTATGGAGTCTTGGGCCCAATAATACTTTGTGATGAAGAGAAATCTCAAATTATTTGAAAAAGTGTGAGATTCAAAGAACATAGAAATCTGCATGGAAAATCCTAGAAATACTAAATACACACCCACACATGACACATGATGATAAGTGAATGAGCAATCTGAAAGCCCAACTTGCATAGTAGTAGTGGGAGAACAGGACAGACAAGGTGAATCAATTCAGATTTTACATAAGGGCTGAATTCTGATACAAAAATAAAAGCTAAAAGTTTAAGCTAAAAACTGTGGTATCCCAATGAAGGATACACTGTTTCTTCATAATGTCAGTTTCAATCAAGAACCTGTATTTGCTTGTCTTTTCAAGACAGCTTTGTTAGCACCTCAGATTATCTTTTACACTTAGAAATTTACCAATGTCACAAACTTAAATCAATAAAGTTGGAACACCAGTAGCTTGTACTTCAGTCATTCACAGATTTTTTTTTACAGGTGCCAGAAACTGCAACCAAAGGATGTTTAGAAATAAGCTAACATTTTGCTACTCAAATATTACTCCCTTTCCAGGCACCAAATGTCACCATGTTGCCAAGAAGAATGAGAGAAGTTTTTTGCTAAGGTGTATATCAATTTATGGCAATTTTATAAATGTATTCTCTGATTTTAATTAAGAGGACGTATTTAAGAAACATGCATAGACAGCATTCAGGATGAAGCCAAACCAACAAGGTTATTGGTAATAAGAGAAATGAAACCAAGCCCCCCTCCCGCTCCTTCATGGCCTTGAAGATTTCACTAACGGTTCATAGTACTACAACTTTAACAGTGTCTCAGCATCAACACAGAATATGATATACAGGACTGTGTGTATATGGAGACCACGAGCTTTATTGTCAGTCATGTTGCTAATCTGATGACAAAGAATGCTGCTGGTATGGGCTCCTTTCAAGCCTTGGATGTTTTGTCTACACGTTCTTACAGTTTTCATGGTACATTAACAAGATGAACTAATTCGCCAGCTAACCTCTATTTTAATATTTAAATTAGAACAGTACAATAACTAGAAAAAGGTCAGTGCTTCAAGTGGCAATGGTGAAGCCACATCAAACCCAATAGCTTCCAAGATAAAGATGCAAAGATCTACGCTTCAGCATCAGTAGTGCAATACAGTGGCCTTTACTGGATTAAAGGAGCAGAGGCGTATCCACAATAAAAGCTTTAAATAAGGTAGATTGTTGTCATTTATATATCAATTCTGCCTATTTGATATAAAATATATCGGGAAAGCTTCAACTGACTTTTACAATCTACATTCAACTAAAGCTCCACGTAAGCAGCATCAATGGAATGAACAATGGGAATGCACTCAATAGAAAAACACTTTCAAATCTACTGTAAAGAACAAAGGACAGAAAGTTGTTTAAGTAACTGAACATCTGTAATGTGTATCAGACATAAAAAGAAAGATGGACCCTCTGATTACTTGCACTGTTTTTAATGGACTGAAAGAAATGTAAAACTTAGTCCATATCCATTTCTTCAGATGATTTCGTCTGCTGGCAACTGTCCTCTGATTTTGTGTCAGTACCGCTTTGTCCATTCATTGGTCCATTGTGTTCGTTAGATTTTGCTTGACCTTCCGACTGTGGTTCCACCTTGGGCTTAGGCTTGTAAATAATGGGGTTACACAAATTGTCCAGTTCCTAAAGTTATTAAAATTAAGAAAATAATAGAAGTTAATACAGCAATTCAGTGAAGGAGTAAGAAGCTGCTGGCATGTAAAATTGGCATTGGGTACCATCTGGAAGGCTGGCCAGATATCTATCTATGATTTGGTAGATTCTAGTGTTAAGCAACTTGGTCCGAGCAGCTTTTAAACAATGGAAATTTTATTTACACCAAAACTGGAGCACATCAAAATTGAATGCATCCATGAAGATGGAGGATACACCAACACATATGCTTTTCTGATTGTTTACTGAAAGGAAAAAAATGAATTATCATTACTACAGTACCAGAATATTCTGCTTACACCCGTGGCTGATAGTCAACCTCTCTGCAGTTCAAGCAAATGGGTTTGGGTTTGGTGCTACGTATGAACCAAACCATGATTGAGGGTCTTGCATAAACACAGGGACCACATAAACAGGTTGGTCATATAGATTTGTGGATACTAAAAAACTATCTGCCTGTTGAAGATCTTCTATTAATGTTTGCAGAAATACACTCCTTTGCAATTATCCATGTATCTTTAATATTTCCAGTAATATCATACCGATTCAAAAGCAAGATGGCATATTTTTAACATTTTTAGCTCTCAAACAGGGAAGGTCTTCAATCTGAATATATAACAGGCTTGCCACACCCACAACCCAGCTGATTGGTGGGCGGTGGGGGTGGTCACACCTCTGTAGCTAGGCTCCATCAGCTGAATCATATGTTTCAGTTGATCAGAGGCCACTGCAATGGTGTTTGCAGAGAGAGAAAGAAGAGTGGCTCCCACTTATCAAATGGGTCTCAGTGGGAGAAGCAGGTCCTGTGACCTGGTGCTCTGGTGGTGAGAGCAGCATCTCACGCCTGCCAGCTGGGTTTCAAGATATGCAGCAATTCCTGGGATCTGGCAGGCAGGCAAGGTCTCTGCATCCATGCCTTTGGGCTCTGCCAGAAAGTTTGCAGGCAGCACTCTTAAAATTCAGGGTCAAATGTTCTATTGTTTGTATTCAGCTTCATATCAGTGTGTGCATGCGGAGTGGTGGTGATGGTCACCTTATATCCAGGGTTGTCATTATTTACACGTAAACATGGTTTTTCCTTCACAAGTACTTCAGATAGTTACCTTATACTTTGCTATTATTTCTGCCACTTTCACAACAGGATCCTGTGTTAGACTCAGCCTGTTCTGTGCATTCATTTTTGCGTTCAGCCAATTCATGGCCTCAGTGGTATATTTTTCTACTTTTTCCATATCAACAGGATCAATGTGCTCATATTTTTCATCCTGGGGGAAAAAAAGGTGTTTATCAGAACACTAAAATGTGATTAAATGAGGGATGCTCTGATCCCCTCTGGAGTACAATTCCATCTAAAATCCCAGCGCTTACAGGTCCTTAGGTTTGTTCAAATCCTGCTCATCCAACTGTATTCTGACTGCTGGCAACTGGATGCCCAGTTTTGTTGCTAGAACTCATCGTAAATTTTCTATATAAAGTTATGCAGAAGTTTGAAGTAATACAATTAAAACTATCTTGTAAAATTCTAAGCTGATTTAGGACTGTGCAACATTTTTGTCGTACCTTATTTTTGTATCCTTCTACAGCTTTCATAAGCAGCTGAAGTTTCTTTCCCAGTTCATTTAAAGCTTTTGGCCTCTCTTCATGTTCCATGTGTCTTTCATGAATTGGATCACCAAATTTCTAGAATATAAAAATGTTCATATATTTTTAAAAGTTCAGAAATTGTAGAGAAAATCTAAGTAATGATAAAGGTGCAGAGCTGAAGTGTGAGTAGCAGAATGTAACTTTCCCACCTTCCCCTTTCTGTTCCAGCTACAGTATAACAGACCTTAAAGGGATGGCTGAACCTTGGGAGCAGTGTAGCATGCAGCATGAACATGCAGAGGGAAGGAGGAACTGGTAGCACCCTCTCACCAACCACCTTGCACATACAGATATACTTTGCACAAGGGCAGTTTTTAAAACGATAATCAAGTATAAGTGGAGAATGGATTAGGAGAAAATAGGTAAGTGGACCAGTGAGAGGGAAGAATTGCCTGAAAACCACATGCTGCATGACAAACTGTTGGGAAGACTCAAAGGTATACACGTGAAGTATGAGAGAGATTCTCTAGGGAGGGAATGTTGCTAAATTTAGAGCCTAAGCCTTCGGGTGAGATTCAAAGGGTAGTTAACTCAAGGCTCTTTAGCTAGAATTTAATTTTTATTTGCTTTGAGTTCCAAAATGCTATGTCCGGGTAACTTTTTGTTCATGAGTACATTTGTAGTGTCTTTGGGATATTGCAGAGTGGCCACCTCTAAATAAGGAAGCCTGAACCCACTATACTTGTACTAATTAAATTGAATCTAATTTAGAAAGACGTGAATATACTTTTGACTACCTAAATTTGCTGTCTTGTTGACAGTGATTTTTCTGTCTTTAAGAAACCACTCTCTAGACATGAACAGGATACAAAAAAGAATGCAAACAATCCATTTAAGAGTAACATTTATATGCGTGCACATCTTACCTTCATTTCCTGAAGTTTTTCCACATATACATGTTTTGGCTGGTCCTCCCCATCTTCATAAAGCCAATTCTCTGTATCCTCCAACATCAATGTTATTTTACTTGAATCCTAAGAAGAAAGAGGGAGCTCAAATAGAGCTATTTACTACTTTTAAGGCCTTGCCCTTCTGAATTATCAAAAAATCTAAAGGGACTTAGATTATGAATGTTCCAACTACTGTTTTATAATTACAAACAGTGATATAAGATGATAAAGTAGTAACAAGACACTGACTATCAGAAATTCTGAGTTCTATACTGCTTCCTACAGAAGCAGAAACAAGTTTTGGCAGACCCCCACTGAACAGCGTTTTATGCTAGCACATGGAATGCCAACTTGTCCCATACTTTCTGACTGAAATACAGAAACAGATGGTGGAAATAGAAGTTCACTTAACACCCTTGGAATAATTGTAAAAAGAGATGCTATACTGTAACCAATGTATTCTGAGTCATCAGCAGTTAAAAGTAAGTATTGTGTTTTTCTTCTTTATGCTGTCAAATAGGGGGCATGGTGAGTAGATGTACCTGGAGGCGAGTGCTGCGCCTTTACAAGAAAGACTATTGCTTAGTATCCACTTAAAATCTCATGAATGCCTTGTGGCTTGGCTTATATGCATTTGAGTGGATCTGCTGTACTTCTGAGAAACTAATCTGTCAGGCAGTCAAGTCTGAGAATGTGAACTATAGAGTATGGAATTTTCCTAGTGTACTAGAACAGAAGGCCTGTGTATTCTGGAAGGCAATGTAGCCATTGCACAACAGCTGTAGCGGCATGGTAAAATGAAACTGCTGTGACCATAAAGATTGCACAACCCCACCTGATCTTGTGGAGCACTTGTGGGAGGTATATGCAAGGATTACTACCAATGAAACATATATGAAACCAGGATCTACCCTCGAGTTCTGTACAAACATCAACTGTCAGCATTTAGAGAAGTCCCATACAATTCAATCTGTTGCTAACCTCACTGGTGGAAGAGCACTCGCTGGATGCTGAGAAGGAAGGACAACACAAGAGGCATCTCTCCTGCCCGATGGGAGGCCTGTTATTTAGTTCTGGAGGCTTACTAAATGAACAACCTTGAAAAAGGCCAAGCAGTCCTGTTTATTGAGATGGTGACTGACAGCCAATTTGTCTCTTACCACCTGACAGTTGAAAAGTGGGAGAAATGCAGACAGGGCCTTCTGCTTTGCAAGCAGCTAAAAGGTTAATGGGATGTCTCTGCTTGTCCTGTGACCAGAAACTGCTAGTGGTCAGCGTGTGGAAGTGGGCTCCCCATCCCACGTAATAGCATCAAAGGTGATTGTGTTACAGATAGCCAGTAACTGAAAGGGAAGATCTGATGTTAATCTGACAGAACTTCTGAAATGTCAGCGTCATATGACAGACATTAAGCCTGACCAGTGATGATAATCTTCAATTTCAGATCTTCTTTAGATCAATTTTGATTTTTTTAAAGAACTGTGATATACAGATGTATTTGTTCACCTAGCTCAGAAGTGCCTCCTTGGCTTTTCAGAGTCTCAGTTAAGCCTTTTCCAACACCTGTTAGCTGGGATCCTTTGGCTGGAAATTAAGCACCACAGTGCACTTAGCACATGAAAGTCTATATTCATGTACAAAGGACACACAACGTATTTTTCTATTCCAAATGCAAAGATCAAGTAATTGTTATTTTTTAAAGATACCACACCAACACTGATACTCTAATGAATCAATGAAAAGGCTACTATGATATCAAAATGAAATTAAATGAAGCTTTAGGTGGGCAACAGATGAAGACCAATTCAAATTCAGGGGGACTGAGAGTTAAAGGTCAGTCTGTTCAATTTATAATACTTTTTTGGCTTTGGTATCTTTCCAGACTCGCCACCCCACCCAATCTCAATATTTAAGGTGGCCCTTGCTTCTAAAAATCAAATGTAGTTTTTGTTACTGACTATATTACCTTACATTTCCTCCTATGTTTCAAAAAGGCGCCTTAAGATTTTTGGTATTATTTAAGCTTCATTAACTTTATAATTTATGAATTATCAATTATTAACTGGCTAATTCTTAATCACTAGAACAGCTTATTCTAAACATGTCTTTTCAACAAAAGGCCAGTTGAAGGCAAATACACCACAAAATCAGATTCTCCTATCCCAACTCATATGCCTCTGATTTTCCTTAGTTCTGGCTACTTATACCTGGCTACAATTCTAGGAGATTCCAAGATAATTTCATCTGATCATAACCAGATCCTTCCATGCAGCAACTGTGCAGCCACCTTAAAAAAAATTCAGGCAAGTTCTCCTAGTGAGCTGTGGGCCAGTTCTACCATTACATTCCCTATATCCCTGTTTCAAAATTCAAGCACAAAATTGCTGTCTGTCAACACCTTTCCTGGTGCCCGACAAGTGTTTTTAGAAAGTGGGCAGGGCCAGGTGGGGATTTGATCAGCTGTGCAGATTTTCAACACTGCTTTGGCAGAAGCTGCTTCCACAGCATAAGGATTGTCACTGTATGACTGAAAGGTAAGCGGTAGCAGTCATTCTGTGGCAGCCGTTTTGTGGCTGCACCCACCCCACTGTTTCTGTATTCCAAATGTGCCTGCAGACTCAAAAAGGTTGATCACTCTGTTAGTGCCTGACCATTACATATACAATGCTTCAGTGCTATCATAGCAATTAGTTTTACAAAGCAGTATGCTGACAAATTATATCTGCCCTATGCTAACAGACTTTCTTTAGCATTAATATTGCTTCACCGGACAGATTTCGTATGTTAAATGCATGATGCCTCTTACATCTTCAGTAATGAATTTTTCATAGACACCACACAGCTTGTCCCTAAGATCATATACGTATTCTTCAACAGCATTTTTGGCATCGTTCTTCTCTTTCTCCAGCTTGTCTTGCATCATCATCTTTCCCTATAAAAACACCACAATCTTAGGATCAGTCTTGCATGAGAAAAGATGCTATAATCTTCCAAAACAAACTATCCCAACCTGTGCAATCTGTTCACTTGAACCAGATATTCCATTGGCTTTGAACTTAGCAAATAAAGTTGCCAGTATATAGAGGAAGAAGTAAACTACATGCCATTCCATTTATCCATAAGCTGATTTGGGATTTCAACTGAGAAAATGTTCTTACCTCATTTTCAATGTAGCAGTTAATAAGGTCCTGTCCCACCTGCCTGTACAGGTTAGCCTGAATCGGTAGATCAATACTTTTGATCTTTGTCTTTGCTTTTCCAGATTGAACGGCATTATCAAGCTTATCTCCTGAAGCAGTCTACAAAACGACAGATACTTCAATGTTCCAATGCTGAACACTTTAGCTCACTATACAGCAAAGTAATGAAAAATTCTCTCTCACATTTTCTGTCTTACTATAATTTCTTTAGTTTACACCATTGTCTTTTCCAGTAATTGTCTCTGCAATTTTAAACACTCGCCAGTCTTTCCCCCTCATTCATGATGGTTCAATTTATTCTATATTCAAAATGAAAGATTCTGAGAAGGGTAAACCTGCTATTTTGCATCTCCAGATGCTTCAGTCTTTCTGCATCATGCTCAAAAATCAAGCAAAAAGGCTGACACAAAGATGCTAGAAAAGAAAATCTGCTCAGAAGAGCTTTAGGGTTGTAGTCAAAGAGCCAGCACATCCGTTTCTATAGGTGCTGTTTGAGGAAGTCCCAATTCCCTGTGCTACAGGATCAGCGTGAACTATTCATTCTCTAAATGTTGAGACCTCGAAATCTGTGCTGTAACTTAAACAGAGGCACAGTCTTCTTGAAGACTATGCCTTTGTTTAATTTCCCCATGCGTACAGGCGAAGAGTTTTTAGCAATATCAAATGACAGCCTATCCTATCTTAAAACCTGATGTGTTTAAGCCTGTCTTTGTTTTATACTGACCTTTCCCTCAGCCCCAAGATTATCGGTTTCCTCATCAGCTTGACTGTGCTGCTCAGTTTGGTTTCTGTGATTGCCATCATCTTGATCAACCTGCATTTTAGCCTATTAAAAAAGAAGAAAATTTCATCTCCACACTTGTTAGGTTTCTTATTCCAGTCAACAATACAAGAGCTGTTCAGAATCCAACAAGGCGAACAACTGAAAAAAATGAGAGTGCTGTATGAAACAGTGCTCTTGTATTTAGAAGATGCATCAAAATTTTTACTTTTTAAGAGTTCTTGAAATATTAGAGCAAGAGAATGTCTGGAATGAGTTAAGATTTTCACAAGTCTTTCTTCTTTCAATGTGGTTAAGACAAGGAAAGAATGCTGTAGATCAAAAGCTCCCAAATGGTAACCCAAGCCATGGTACTCCTGAAATATTATGAATCTAGCATATTTTTGTATTACACTAGTTTTAATTTTTATGCAATACAAGGTCTAATGAGCCCTACTTCCTGGCCTATGTTCAAATTGCTTGTTTTTAATATATGGTTTAAATTTAATATATGGTTTATGATAGTTTTATAATATTCTGTTTTTAATTATTAGCCACCATGGCAGCCCTGATTGAGCAGAAAGGCAGAATATAAATCCAGATTAGAAATAATCTAATTTCTTCAACACAGGTAAACTGTATCACAGAAACCTTAAATAGAATGAAATTCAGGAAGATATTATGCAACATATGCGAAGGAAGAGCTGGGTAAAACAATGTGAGGAATTAAGCTCAACTACAGTGATGATAGGCCATTAATTCATAGGGTCGACGTAAGTCAAAAGCAACTTAACCGCATATAACACACACACACACACACGGTGGATAAGCAGAACAGCAATGGAATGGGAAACTGGGAAAAACCAACAGCACAGCAGAAAGTAAGTTTCAAACTGCCAGCCAAACAACGCAAGCGATCTGATAATGACATACAATCCAGAGAGCACAAAGAATGCGCAGCATTCATTTTGGTTACATAAAATGTTGTTGCTTAGTTGGAAATTTAGCTAGACAGTTCTATATGACTTTTTATTTCTGAGTGGCCACAGAGGCATGAATGGCCTGCTCCTATAATGTAAGCAATCAGTCAGGCACTACACTGACTAGAAGCAATGTTTGCTAAAAATGCTTCTGTCAAATTATTTCATAGAATACTCACTTAAATGTCACCTTAAACAAAATAGTACAGTGCATGGAGACTAACTTAGTATTTGATTTCTCAAGTTCTCAGCTACAGAGTTCTTAGACTCTCAGGACAGGTTACTTTCAGTCACCTCCTACTACTTATACAGAAAAAGAATATGTGAAGGGGGAAAGTACCTTTGCTATATTTAAAAAACCTACTGAATGCTACATCTATAACAAACCTCGTCCTCAGAGCCGAGGGGTTCATCCTCAATTATGAAAGGAAATTGCTGACAAGCATCATAGTAAAACAGAAGATAATTAGGTTTCTCTATATGAAACACAGCATATGCATTAAAAGGGTTATTTTTACATCAAGCAAAATATTATCTCCCCCCATAATCAATCAATCAATCAATCAATCAATCAATCAATCAATCAATCAATCAATCAATCACTCTCTCTCACACACACACACTCACTCTCACTCTCTCACTTTCTCTCTCTCTCTCTCTCTCTCTCACACACACACACGCGCTCAACTTCCCTGTTTTTTTAATAAACAATTTCACATTTCTAAAACAAGATATGTTTCAACCTGCAGTCAACAGGACACTGTAGAGATTTTTTGGGGGGAAACTAAAGTTTCATCCAAATCAAGAGAAAAATATGCAGCGATTTTGTTTAGGCTATTCTCTACTTTAATGAGAAACAATTATTTGGACATAATGGTCAAAGACAACTGGGAAAAAATGGAACCACCAGAAGCTGCTTGTACTAGATGAACAGCCAGAAGTGACAAGCCTTAAGTTATGGAACAATCAAATGCAGTGTGTCTAAAGCAAAAGGCTGGAATGTTTATAAAGCTAAGATCTGAGTGTGTGCAAGGGGGAGGGCGGAGAAAAGGAAAACTTCTTCTGACCCAAGACTCTTCCCAATTCCCAAACAAGGAGATACTATTCTTGAGGTGTGAGAAGGACAATTTCCCCCTCTCCATTCTGTTTGCCTTTCTTTCCCTCTTAACTGATGCTAAACGGCTCTCAACATTCTGTGTTTCCTGGAGAGCAAATGGGAGAGTACCTTTTTAAGTTACAAAGCAGTATTTTTCTGGGCACCTAGGAAGTCCCAGAGGATGCAAAATCATAACCTTGTGCCTGTGTGTATGAGGTGGTGCTGCTACACTGACAGATGATCAAATGTCTACTTCAATATTAGAGAAGTAATTAAAATGTTTAAATTATATTAATCACTAATTCAGCATCATAGCGCATAATATGAAGGGAAGTAAAACATCATTTCTCAATTTCAAGAGAACTTTATAGTTTCACATACCAGTTCATCCTTGCTTTGATCTTTGCAGGATAATTCTGTATCCATGGGTACATCACTGGCATCACCCTCTACATTTTGCTTCTCTATTATGGATGCATTAGCCACACTGAAGATACCATGAACATTAACACGCACTTTAACTTTAACTTTAGAATTGTCGCCATCATGCTGGGGTCCAACATTCTGAATAACAAAGTGCCCTAAAATAATAATAAAGAAAACAAAGAAGGCGTTGATTTGTAGGTTTATTATCTCATGTGAAGCACACACAGAAAAGGATTCATTCTGCTACCTAGTGATTAGTCATGTTTTAACATGTATTTATAGTAACTTCGGGATAAGCAACTGGTTATTCAATTAACACTGACAAAGCAAAGAAAGGTTCTGAGTGCCAGATGAATGTGGATACACAGATATGATTCCATCAAGTCCACAGATGTCAAAAAGTCTCTTGGTTGAATGACTGTAATGATTAGGTACAGCATTTCCATGAACAGCAGGATTTGAGTCCAGTGGCACCTTAGAGACTGACAAGATTTTAAGGGTATAAATTTGAGAGTCAATGCTCCCTTCTTCATACGCTTCAGGTACCTGAAGAAGGGAGCTTTGACTCTCAAAAGCTTAAATCCTGAAAATCTTGTCGGTCTCTAAGCTACCACTGGACGCAAGTCTTGCTGATCTAATGCAGGCCAACAATCCTATCTATCTGAAACCACTTCCATAAAGAATCTTTACTCTTCAACCTTTGATAGAGAAATGGGGATGTGCAGACGATGAAAAATATAGAGCCTTGATATCCTGTGAGGCGGGCTTGACAACTCCTATCTCTAGTAGACAGTGCATATTTGATAGGATACTTGTTCCTTGATCCTTGAATGAACTTACTGTGCAGAAATTACTCTGGTTCCAAGGTGTAGCCTTTGGTGATTCTTGACAGTGCCCATCAGTAAGTGGCTGTTCCCACATATGTGCAAAATGCTGGAGATGAATAACTAAGGGATGATGAGCTCTGCTGGGATCATGCAGCGCTACTATTTTTGAACTGGCTGGAAGGTCTGTTATAACATAAACCAAGCCCTCTACTGGGTTGTTTACATGGCTGCCACTTACCTTTGTCAAGAGGAAGTCACAAAAGGAACATATTTTACTAGAGACCCTCTCCTCCCCTTTTAAAGCGAGAAGGGCTTTTCCCCCTATCCTGGTGGAGACCAAGGATAATATCAAGAGTCTCACTAAATGGAAAGTTTGCCAATCTGGATTGTGAATTGAGATTCACCTCCCAGCAACTGCAACCATGTATTCCCACAAGCTGCTACACTGGAAGTCATTGTTCTTTGTGAAATCTGATCGAGTGCAAACAGAAAATCTGCTATTTACAGAAGATAGATGAATGGCCAAGAAACAGATCCAGAGTTAGCTGTTAACTATCAATCTATCAATGCCAGTACAATTGTTTTTATCACAGGGATTCCAAAGAAGCCTGGTTATGCCGGAATGGCGTATGAACAAAGAGATGCCACAGGCAACTTGAACAGGTCTGTAGACTAGGGTAAAACCTGGGGATCTGCTGGTGATTCGATCTCACTGGGATGACCCCTTCTGCCTTAACCGGATTTAACAGAGGCAGGAAAAGTACCCATTAAATGTTTCTAAGGACAGGGCAGAATGAAGGAACAAGGACTCAAAGATCAATTCTGGAATGAACTACAGTGTGTACACTTCTTCTGTATTCACTTAGAACATCCTTTTCACTATTCGTAAACTTTGCTTAGCACTATGCTCTAATATTAGGGCAACTTTTTACCTATTCTTGTATCAGGATAAGGAACATCGTGTGGATGGGTGTAAAATGCTTCCAGCTCAAAAGGTTCCTTCTTGTGGAAAGTAATAACTTTTGAGAATGGTGCAGCATGGTTTTTGCTGAAGACTTCACATTCACTACAGAAAGAGAGAGTTGATAATTAATATCCCCAAAAGATGGACAGTTAAATCACAAGTTATGAATAATGACACATTATTAACAATCGTAATATGAAAAATACAAGAACCTGTAAAGAATTGTTAGAGGTCTGAAAATTATAGGCTGAACTTTTAACTTTGATTATAATGGCTGCATTCAGAGTTAAAGATTTATCTGTGTGATGTTTTTATACTCATTCATTTCAAAGCTCTTACCCAGTTCCTTCCTCATACGATGACTGCCACCTCAAAGTAATTGAGTACGGAACAACATCTGTGATGGAAAATTCTCGCACTTTAAATGCTGGTGAAAGAATTGCACACTAGAAAAGATCAAATATTGTTATGTAATTAATACATTTTTTCTTTATGCCTCATTGCTTGTGTGAAAAATTAAGCCTATGACAATTTAATTCCAACCATGATAATTATGTTCACAAAACCTTGATTCATTAAGCTCACTTTGCTATAGTGGCCCAAGTAAGTCACATAAAAATGCAGACTACACAAAAGAAAGATAAGCTGCTCTGTCCCCACCCCCACCCCAATGCAATAAAAATGGCACTACTTACAAAAAGAACCCACCAATATGAAATTTGCTTTCTAGAATTTTTGTTCAAAGTACAGCTTTAAAAATGTCAACTGCAATTAATGTCATATAATATCGATTGGTAAACCTACCTGTAATGCACAACCCCTCGCCACAGCTTCATCTGCATTTAACGTGGTACTTATATCTTTGCCGAAGAATTTACAAATCTGCTCCTTCACTGATGGGATTCGAGTTGCTCCACCTACTATTTCTATACTATATATATCATCACGCTGTAGTTCTAGAAGAGAAAGACCGTTTGATAGGATGGTGGAAGAAGCCAGCACCAGAAACTAGCAGCTGCTTGTCATCCAGTTTCCCTCTTGCTCTTGATTGCTAGAGAGAGAAGGTAACTGGGCAAGTAGTCTGCTGGAGGCTGCTCCTGTGCCTCTTTTGTATCTGAAGAAGTGAGCTGTGACTCACAAAAGCTCATACCCTATCACATATTTTGTTAGTCTTATAGGTGCTACTGGACTCTTGCTCTTTTTTACTGCTAAAGACAGACTAACACGGCTACTCATCTTTTGTTACTGGAACACCTGCCCGCTCTCTTCCTCTAGCAGCAAGAATGTTGAAAAGCAGCCGAGTATCTGCTGCCAACTGAAGGAAGGACAACTGAAGGCTCCCTGATAATATTATATAAGCAGCCATGAACAGTTTGTGAAGATCAGCAGTAATAAAATGGTTATTTCATGGGCTGATATGGGTATGTTCACCCTGACCCTGGATAGCCCAGGCAAACCTGATCTCATCAGATCTCGGAAGTTAAGCAGGATCAGCCTTGGTTAGTAACTAGATGGGAGATCTCCAATGAAGACCAGGGTTGCAGAGGCAGGCAATGGTGAACCACCTGTTAGTCTCTTGCCACGAAAACTCCACCAGGGATTGGCACAAGTTAGCTATGAATTGACAGCACTCTCTACCACCACATGGGTATGTTCATTGCAAACACTTAACCATCACAAAAATCCTTATCGCCCAGTGCACAGCTAGGGGCAAAAGGTAGCAAAAAAAAATATCTAGTCCTACATGTCAAGGCCCATATGACGCCTCTAGCATATCCCAGAAGTTCACTTGTATTCACCAAGACCCCTGTTAACCTTGTGGCTTTTGCAAACACAGAACGCAGTAGCTTTGAACACTTTTCCGAAATACTTCTACTCAAGCAAGTGCTTATAGAACACTTACTCAGATTCCATAGTCTCAAAGCCTAAGGTATTACTATCATCTCAGATAAATTTTCTAGTGAGGGAGGTTTAGCAAGAAGGATATACAACATATCTTGGACGATGTGTGAGGTAGCAGACTGGCTCATACAGTTCTAATTCAATGTCCTGTTAACTTTCTGTATTCCACCAAAATGAACTTTTATAAAGTCTCTTCATAATGTATGTTATATCCTTCTTGTGTACATTTTTTGCAACTGAATTCTTAAAATGAGTTAATTTCCCATCTCCCATATTTTTATAATTCTTTCTTGTATACATTTCTGCAACAAGCTCAGTGTGATAATGCTCTTTAAAACTGTTAGAAAATGTAAGGATGCCAGCTAACTCTCAAAAGACTTCACTTCAGGAGTTAAAGTTCTTTATTGATAAGATGCCAGTTTCATGCACTTACGCCATCCTTGCTAGGACTGGCAGCTACAGACACGCCTAAAGCAGATAAAGACTCCCCATGGCTACTCCCACTTCCCCCCCTTCTTCTAACATTCCTCAACTCTGCAAGCAGGAAAACAGGCTGTGGGATTCAGACTTCTCCAGGCCAGGACGGTTCCCAGACTAGGGAGAGATTAAAGCATGAAATCAACAACCACTTCCCGTTCTCAGTTTCCCACCCTCATGATATAATCCTAGACAGAACCACTACAACAGCATCAGCTTCAGCTGCAGGGGTATGACAGGTGATCCTGAGCACCTGACAGAAAATTTCATCTGCTACAAAACACAGCACTGAAAGAACATACCAGCAGTGCTCTAAGAGTTAGTTACCTTCTTGGTAGCTCAGTTTGCTAGCTAAATTCAACATTTACTAAACCACCTCTGACCTAACCAACTCCTGCTTTTTAAAATAAACACTTTAGTGGGGAACACTAAAAAAAAACCCTATGAATTCCCCCCCTCTTATAATCAAGTACATGAAAAACAAGGTTTTACTCAAAATGTGTAGTATGACAGACTGAGGGGTGCCAGGAAAAGGGAAAAATGAAAAGTGAAGATAGTGTGGGCAGGGAGATATAAAGGAAACGAAATTCCCCCTCCTGAACCCCCTCAGCATTCACTTAGAATTATGGGATAAGAAACAGTAGACAAGAAGCTAACCAGCAGAAAAAAATCATGGCTTTGACACATGAAAATATAGCTATTCAAAAGAAACAGCAGCAGGATTTACTTACTAGCTTGATCCATCACTGCTCTCAAAGGAGGCTCTACTCTGGACAGAAGAGATGCACACATTTGTTCAAACTGAGCTCTGTTTAAGGAGAAGAAAATCCACATACATTGTATCACAATTAGAAATGAGTAACATTTTTATTTAAGCTTAAATAATATTAAACCATATACAGTTGTGTTGTGTAGTGGCTAGTGTCAGGCTAGAATATGGGAGACTCCAGTTCAAATCCTCTCTGCCAAGGAAGCTTGCTGTGTGACTTTGGGTCATTACACAGTCTCCGCCTAACTTACTTTGCAGGATTGTTGTAAAGATAAAACAGGAGAGAACAATGTTGTAAGACATTTGGGGCCCCCTTTAAGAATAAAAACAGAATGAAAATATCTAAATAAATAAACTGCACACCATACCTGTTCATTTTACTAGAGACATCAATGTCATTCATGAAACACTCTATGTTCATGGGCAGATCAGAAGCATTGGCACTCATAAGCTTCTTCAGTTTTTCACACTCTTGATACAGCCTCAGCAGTGCCCTAGCATTATCCTTCACGTTCAATTTATATTTAACTCTGAACTCATCGCAGAAGTAATCTACCAAAGCCTCATCAAAGTTTCTGCCACCCAAAAATGGGTCAAATGTAGTGGCTAATACCTGCAAAGTCAAAGATGCAATGGTAATGTAGAAGAATATAATTTTATGAACATTCTTGTACACGTAGTACAGCACATTCAATACTAGCCTTGTTATAAATATCTAAACCAGGGCTCAAGAAATCCTAGTTACCTATGTACTATGGTGTTGTGGTGCCAAGTATTTTCATCAGTCTTTTATTCTAAGTGCCTCTTGCTGATTCTCAGTAGAAGAAACAGATGTTAGCTTTTTGTTTTGATGTCAACTGGGGTTACCCTGTATTTATATACTGTAACACTTTTGTTACAGCTTTTAAAAATGACAAGAACTAAAGAGTTTAAGATTAGATTTTGTGCAGCAATGAGAAGGTATAGGCATTAAAATATAAAACCCAGAAAACTGAAAATAAGTCTGGCTCCAAAACTTCTGGGGTGGCTTCTAAAGCCAAACAAAATTTGTCAGGCCTGTAAGGGTATCTTACTTAAAGACCAGTAAGCGTATCTTACTTAGGTCCAACTAAAATTATCTTCATGCAAAGCTGACTGATCACTCATAAACCCCCTTAGAGGCGTTCATGAGCCATAGGTTCTTCTCTATACTTTCTTTGCTGTCCTAATAAAAGGATTTTTTTTCTACAAACCACATGCAGAAGGAGCTTGTGAAGGCAGATCTTTTCTGTCTTTCCCTTCCACTAGCAGAACCCTGTGATCCCTGAAAAGTTGATACTGGAGACCAGAGAGAGCCTTGTGGAGAAAGTGCCATGTGGCACGGAGGGGCTGCAGCTAGATTGTAGAATCAGGTGAAACTGCCAGCATCTGTGTGTTCCATTAGGCGGAAGATGAACAGAGGAGCAGTTTCACTTGAGTCACACTCTTCACCATAGTCCCACATGACATTCTGTTCATAAGACTCACTTGAACCCTAAAAGCAGATTTTCAGGTATCAGAGGGGAATGCTTGGAGAAAGGTGGTATTGGAAAGAAATATGCATTTGCTGTTCATAGGATCCAACTTAATACATTCAAATTTCAAATGGTTCCCTGCTCATCATGAGGCACCTAATTTCTGTAAGACCACTCATCAACGTGGGGCTAAGAATCTTTCCTAACAGTCAGATGCAACTTTATTTTAAACTAACACTAAAAACTGTGCATTGAACTAAGAAACCAAATAAAAATACAGGCTGTTTAAAATGTTTGATTACTCCCAGTTAATTTAGAAGTTAGATACTGAAAGAGATGAATGGCACGCAGTGCAGCCACTGACCCTTAAAATCTTCCCTAAGCTTAAAGGCTAAGGTTTTATCCAAGGCAATTGTCAGAGTTATTTCTGATTGTCAAAACCAATATATGGATGGCAGAGGATTCATGTGCTTTGATACTATATGTATGCAGATTTTTTAAAAAAGTAACCTCTGTTTTACAATGAGATTTTATATCATGTAACATCCAATAAGCATGAAGTACTGGACAAAAATGGAAGGAAGATGTGAGGAAAGCAGAAGGAACTGTCACAATTCCCAATTATGGTGCTAATCTCAGCTTTCATTTAATTTGCCCTCACATACAAATTCTTAGTAACTGCAAGAAGTCTCTGCATTTCCATACCCCAGTTTTCCTTTCTGAATTACAACCCAACTCAACAAATTACCTTCAATTTTCCTTTGTTAAAAGCACAAATGGAAACCTGATAAGCAGAGTGTCCCATATCTACAAAAACCACATTCCTTGGTCTTTCCTCCAAAGTTGGTAAATCTTGTTTATAAATTCCATAGGCCAGTGCAACTGAAAAAGTGTAAAGAATAAATTCTTAAGCACAGTAAGTGAAGATAAGCAACTTAAGTTACAATATTCTGAAAAACTAAAGGTAACTACAGAAGCATACAGTATCATCATACTTTCCCAAACAATAGGCTGTGGATCTATTCTGCTAATAGAGCAAATTTCACCAGTGCAAGGAGCCTCCCACTAATGAAAGAATTTCTTGTTCTAGCAGAAAGAACCACCAGTCGACTAGATTTGATGGATCCTGTCCAGTCTCTCTTACTTTTATTAAAATAATCAACTATGTTCAGAAAGGCTCATGTATTACTATGTTGATCCTTAACAGTATATTACGTGAAACTTTTAAAGACCAGTATTGTCTGAATTAGTTTAGAAGAAATTGGTAAATGATTCTATTACCTTATGAAATGTACAGGCGCACAGAAAGAATTACTAAAAATAATGAAGTGAATGCTAATTATAGTAACATCAGTCTTTAAACTGGTTTTGAAAGATACATTCCAATTCTACTGAAGTCAAAGTTTTACAATTAGTATCAGTAGGAGAAATCTGAAACCAATGCCTAACAATGACTTTATGTTGAGAGCACATGTGCTGAGATCCAGCCAAATGTACATGGAATATAAATGTCTTTTGCTGCCTTGTATCATTTTACTATTCTGCAGGCAAGTATTTAAGTATTGTAACTGAGTTATAAATGATTTTTAATCCAAACTTGCTTTCTCTGGTTTCAGGTATGCTCTATGCTCAGTAATACTGCACTGAACATTTGTGCCTCAAAATACACAGAGAATTGCATCTGACACTCACCCCCTTTTTGTTGAAAGCATCTCAAAGCTCTTCTTTAGTTTAGGATCTAAGCTATCCCCCCGCCCCCCAAAACCCAACTGATTCTCCCAGTTTGAGATACAGTTTGCCATGCAGCCCCCTGAGCTCATGGAACAAATCCCCCCGTTTTGTGGATCTTGACCTTATTGTTTGAGTCTGTATTTCACACAGAATGTTTTGCAGATGTCACTTCCATTGTTGGGCAGTTTACACACAAGTAAGTTGCTTTAAAATGGAGTCAGAGGGTGGCATGTGGTTTCCTTAGCTGCTGTGGTTATATATGCTAGCTTTTCTTGGTTGCAAAATCAAATTTATACAAAATATTTATTATATTGCAAATATTAAAGTCACAAGTTTACCTGCTGTAGTTTCATTCATTAGCCGGAGGCAGTTTAAGCCTGCTACTTGTGCAGCTGCCATTACTGATCTTCTTTCAGCATCAGAAAAAAAACTTGGGATCTGTTTTTAAAAAGCGTGCCATTATGGAAGAATTATTGCATTCCTTTCCCTTACAAATTTCAAACTAGTAACACACATTCTTTACATTTTATCTTGCTGTAAGAAGAAGTTTATTATTTGGCAGTTCACAGCTCTGTAAAGCTAAAATGCTCAATTCAAGCGGACTTATTAACACGTAATACTTCAATTTAATAGCTGAAATCACAATTAGTTCTCAGATTGCATTTGCTGCTCTGATTTCATGTGCATGAACTCTGCAGTTACTTTTGATGTTCTGAGGAAGTATATAAATTTATGCTTTAAGACAAACACAGTTTTGACACAGGAATTAACAAATACCAAACGCCAAATAGTGGCTTGTTACAAAGCCAGTGTTCTGGAGTGATTAGGGTGCTGGAGGGCAATGAAGCTCACTGGGCAGCCTGGAACCAATCACTATCTTTTTGCTAAGGGCTGCTGAGAGCATAAACCTGAAGGTGGAGGGAAAAGAAGTGTACTACTTCCATAATTCTGTACACCCCTCCCTCACCATTCTAGAGCAGTGGTGCTCACTCTGGAGGCCACAGAGAGTTGTATTCACAAGTACCATCAACCAAAAAGAGCCACATTTCATCTAAAAGCCCAAGTAGACTTATAAAAGATTTCCAGATCGCCCCTCAAATCAGAATATAATTAACTATAATGCACTGGATTAATTTGTTATAAGTAGGGGTTTCCCTCCTCCCCCTCCCATCAGATAAAAAAGCAACGGAGCAGGAAACCGGTTTAAAGCAACACTTTTCTTGCTGGTTGCAAGTGGCAAGAAAAGTGTTGCTTTCAAATGCCTCCCACTTTTTTCAGCGATGGGAGGGGAAGGAGGGACCCCCCCTCCCATCAGCTGAAAAGAGTGGCGGGTGTTTGAAAGTGTTTTAGTCAACAGAAAGGGGAGAAGGGACCCCCTCCCACCAACTAAAAAAAGCGGCAGGTGTTTGAAAGCAGCAACACTTTTCTTACCGTGGCAAGATAAGTGTTGCTTTCAAACTTCCTGCCTTGCCACTTTTTTCACTCGATGGGAGGGGGAGGAGGGGGCTCCCTCCTCCCCCTCCCATCGGGTGAAAAAAAAGGCGGGGCGGGAAGTTTGAAACTTTTCTTGCTGTTTGCAAATGCAAACAGCTAGAAAAGTGCTGCGGCTGCTTTGCCCAAAGCATCTTGAAAAGATACGAATCACTTTGGGAAACTGCTCTGGGATTCCTGAATCAGCTCAGCAATGCTGGGGCTGATTCAGAAATCCTGAATCTTTCCAAACTGAACCCAAATTGGAAACCCAAAATACACACCCTTGGTCATAAATGGACCACAGTTTGTGAAATCAATCTTCACTACTCCTGCCTCATATTGCAGGAGTCTATGCTGTTCCCAAGGATTCTCTGATTGTAGTATTACAAAAGGCTAAAGAACCACTCGCCACCTTCCCTGTACAGATGGGTGCACAAGACCATCCATATGGGCCCTGTGGGGGGATCCTAATGTCTGAAATGAGTTGCTAGTGCCAGGACCTGGCAGGAAGCTCGCAATAATGACAACATATGACTTACTGTGTTTAAAATGTTTAAACCTCAGAAATCCAGCAATTCACATTTTGATCTTCCCATCTAATAATAATGCTGCTACTGCAAGTATCAACAATACCAACTTACTGAAATTACGCAGTCAGCTACAGGTTTTTTAAGTGCACTTTCTGATGTCTCTTTAAGCTTGACCAACAACATGCCTGTAACCTGTTCAATTGAAAATGGTCTCTCTTCATCCAGGTATCGAACCTATAACACAAGAACAAAGTTGCATTAATGTAAGGATGCCCATTCCCAGAATAAAAACGACAATGTAGCATTTTATCATAGTACATACTTAGGCTGTTAAAAAATATTTAGATTTAATAGCAGCCCACTAAAGAAAGCTGTGAAATGCTATAACATAAACTGTACAATCAATGTCATTAAACCCTCTTCAAACACTACCTTTTAAGATATATCTGTAAAACCTAAACACAGAAATATTTAGAATCAGACCTTCCTACCTGTGTAGGGATTTGAACCCAGACCTCCCAAGGCCTAGTCCTGCTCCTAAACCACCACACCAGCTCTTGCACAGGGACTACACCTCTTTCCACCACCTACCATAAGTACAAGCTGACTCCCTATCTTAGCTTGGTCTTCCACCTCCCACAAGGTGGGAGCCATCACAGAGAATGAGCAGCTGCTGATTTTGCACAAGTACAGAGTGACACCATCAGACAGCCTTGCTAAGATAAGCAAAGTTGTCATGGTGCAGCATAGCAGGGGGTATGTGTCCAAGGCTCTGAACCCTTGAACCGAACCCGTAACTGATTAGTAACAAATGAAGCATCTGCTGAATGGGTGTGACATGCACATCCCACTTCGTGCCCAATAGTAGCCTACCACTGGCATTTTGTACCAACTGGAGTCTTTAAGGGCAGATCCATTAAGAGAGCATTATAGTTGTCTAGCGTTCAAATAACCATAGGCTATAGCATGAATCTACATCTCTAGTTCAGCCAAATCAAGGTAGGAGGCTATCTTCCAAGCTAAATAAAGCTGAAAGTACACATTAGCTTATTTTCACAGCCATAAAGCCAGATCTGGTATTACGCCATTGGTAATACCAGAGGGCCTAGAGGTCAGTGAGTGTCAGTTTCACCATATTAAAGGTGAGAAGTCAAATATCTTTCAGGACTTCAGCCTTTTAAATCAGAGTTACCTCTATTTCGTCACAGATAGACCTCTACTCAGAGAGCACAGGCCATCCTATACAAAGTTTATTATTTGTTGGACAGCTTACATATTGCCATCTCTTACCAAAAACATTTTTTGAAACACTGCCAGCTTCTAAGAAGGATATTGTACGGAAACACTAAAAGAAGCAGAACCACTTTTTAGTGTGCAGCCTTTACTCACATCTTCCTATTGACAGGTTGGATTTAGCAGTAGATTTTCTAACAAAAGTGAGGGAAGGGGTTTATGCTGAATCTCCTCTCTTACTGCAAATTTACTCATCATATTGTCTCTGGGTCCCCCGTCCCTCAGGAGCAGCGTTCTGCAGAACCCTTTGGACTGCAGCAAGATAGGAGGGGTGAGAAAGTCCCATTCTGTTGATAGAAATCCTTATTAGTGGAGTCAACCCGTAAGTATTCCTTCCTTTTTTCCTCTGTCTACACTTAGAAATGACAGGAGCATCTCAAACATCTATGGCAAATGTTGCCACTGCCATCATAAAGGAAAGATGATGAGATGTGCTGACCCAAGCACAGCTTGGGTAATAGCTCTACTCTGAGTCATTAGTCTTTGGACTGTATGGTGCTTTTATTATCAGATATTAGAATTTTTTATCAGATATTTAAATGGTGATTCTGTATTTTAATCCTTTCTGTGAAGAAGTCCAGAAATTTAATTTTATAATTTTACCTTAATGGGTATTTAATTTTCTCTTGTATTGTTACTATACTTTTGTCCTAATGCAATAAAGATTGATGATGATGATGACGACTAAGACGATGATGATCTACAGCAAATGCATTTGGCACTATAGCCAACACAGTCATTTTTGAAAGGCAGTTTTTCTTCACAGGAATTGAGGATGGAAAGTGGCCTATACATTTAACATGAAAGTCAAGATACTAAGGTTGCAATCCTTTGAATACTTACTTGGAAACAAGCACAGCACAACTGAACTCTCAACGTACATCACAGCTGTTCAAACAGAACTATGCCGCTACTGGCTTTTGCAAAGGTAATGTATTTCCTATGCAAACTTGTATGTCAATCACACAGCAGTAACTATTAATGTTCTGGACATTAATTACACGAACTACTAATTAAGTAGCTTGTCCATCTATTTCTATAATGAGACCGAGTACTTAAGGACCAGAAAATAGCTTCTTTGGGAAAAGCGTTTAATTCTATTTAATATCACCATCGCCACTGGATTTTCCAGAAGCATCTGGATCAACTTCTTCATTCTAGCCTTCTTCTGAAAATTAGCATTATCAACAGAAACCCAGAGACAACATATATAGTTGATTTGGTAAATCATTATTCTACTCTGCATATTCCAACAGATACTGTAGGAACTGCGTTAGAAACTACAGAACTTACCTTTACTCCAGCACTCCCATTAGGCATCTTCTGAAGCTCATAGGGCAGTTTGATTCTTTCAGCTTTTATATAAGGATCATCAAATGCTCTCCCATGAAGTTTTTTGAATCCATGTAAAGTATTCTTAATATTTGTGATAATCTGTTGAAGCATAAATTTTGCCATTATATTTTATTATTTGCAAATTAAAATTTGTTCTTAACTGCAGCTGTGGTTATAGTATCAACTGAAACTACCATCCTTCATCAGTATTTTAAACCAGAGGTCCACAATCTCTTTCAGCCTGCAGGCAGCTTTGGAATTCTGACACAGAGTGGTCTGCCACAAGGAGCAGAGCCAACCACAAAATGTCAGGGAGATTATGCATAACTCTGATAGGTCTTCAAAATTTCAGGCAGAAGCTCTGTTTAATGTCATGCCTTTTAAAATTAACGTATTGTTTAAAAATATTTTCTTGCACACACATAAAATATACGTATTAAGCTAGCTCATCTGGTAGTATCTGTCTTCTCTCTGCAGGCATCTAATGTAGCTATGGATCAAGAAAAGGAAAAAGGTTTCTTCTCTTGACAATCCCCCTTACATCAGCCCTTATGAGTCCCACTATTTCAAACAAGCATTATTAATTGTAGCAATGACAACTGGTGCTGAAGCACTTGTGAGAGGAAATGTGTACCATAACAGAGATTCTGGCCAGATTTCAATTGGAATACAAATTATTTTTGAAAAGTAAACAAAATGTTAGTATTAACTTCTACATGAATTATAAATCTACATTAAAATTGGGAAGATCTGATGACTTCATTACATGTTCCAGGTAGGCACATTAAGCAGTTTAGCTAAGCAGCCCAGTTGTGTTTAATCAGATTCAAGACCCACTGTTTTTTTAGAATACCACTCTGCCATTTACACAGGTAAAATACTTTACACAAAGCCAATGTCTGCAATATACTATAAACATTAAACATTCAATAAGCCCCACTTGGCCTATCCTTCTTTTAAAAAATACCTGGCAGGTGTCAGGAAAGGTGCCATGGTGACCATGGGTGCCACACTGGGGACCCCTATCTTAAACTGCTGTTTTTCCATTTTGATACAATCCTTAAGGTAAACACTGTAGTCAACTATCAAATAAGTTCCTTAATCAAACAGAACTCTTTCCCAAGTCATTTAAGACTACTTTTTGCCAAGACAGTCTCCTCATGCCAATCACATCTAATTAACACAGCCACATATATTTTTGAACTGTGTACATACATGAAAGAGATCTGCTTTGCTTTGAATGAACTTTGTTGAGGTACTGGTGTTTATAGTGACTTCTGGTTCAAAGCTTAGCAGCATTTATACTACTAATTAACAACCTATTTTTTCTGAGACCTGGATTAGGAAAATGTTTTTTGAATTAGTAGAAACATTTCTGATGAAGAATGCAGAACTGTTGCCAGGAAGCAGTTCCTTTCACTAACGTAACAAATTAATCTTCACCTGACTCTTTGCTGCATTTCCGATAGTTCGGGCTTTGGATCCTAGTGATATACAAGCTCTGAAATAAAAGAGAAAGACAATCAGCTTGCAAACTAGCAGGTAAGTATCAAATAGATAATAGCAGATGAAGACTTCTATCTGGAGTGTACATGTTGATATTACATTACGCATAATTAAAGCTGAGTGTTTGCTTTTAAAGCAGAAATATTATGCACAAACCACGAAGATGCTGTAACAAGCACTGATCTCACAAACACACTAAATGCTTGACTTGCGTATTTGTTTTAAAATTACAAAGGTAAACATCATCCAGTCTGACACCTTCCCACAAATATTCAAATTCAAACAGGCTGTATTTATCTACCCTTAAAAACTAGATGTCATGTAACTAAATTTCAGGAATCTTTCTGAAAAGTTTATGAGATAGCATTCTGAAACTTGCTTTACGAACACCACTGACACACAAGCATGTCACTAGTGAAAAATCAACAATTCACCAGTGTGTTGTGTCATCATCAGCCTGTCCCTGTTAATTGCCTCTAATCACTAGGTGCCATCTCAGGGTCTGCCATGTATCAACTTTCTTCTGGCAAGGAGAGTGTGTGAAATCAATGGGCTTAGACTGGAGTAACTTTGCTTAGGACTGCACTGTAAGACACTGTGACTGTTATGCAGCAATGTTATCTAGTCCCACTAACAGGGTTCAGATGTAATGGCAAACCCAGTTTTGCCAATATGCAAATAAGCCTGGTGGATCTGAGGGGCAATCATGAGCTGGAAAGTAAAGCAGGATACCAAACAGTACCTTAAGCCAGGTTTGCCGGAAAGACTCATATCATAATTTGCCAGTTTGGATGTAACATCAAACTACGGTTCACCACAAAATACCTCACTAGCTGGCTGTGGAAGTGGAGAAAGGATGGAAAATGTACAAGTTCAGAGATTCTTAAGGATTAGGCCAATAGCAGTAAAAAATGATTTCCCATTATATCTTAACCTTCCCTCTGAGTGAACCGCTGAGACAAAAAACCAACACAAACAGGCAACATTAAAACAATCAAATGAAAACAAACAGTGAGACTCTTTTCTGTAGTGCTAGTTCTTAGGAAAGGCTAAATGTGTTTTTTAGAACAGCATTAACTTATCTTTTGGAATTGGGCAATTAGAACACGTTACATCATAGGAAGGGAGCAGAAGCTATATCGTAATCAATGAATAAGAAAGGAAACTGGATTTTAGACTCAGTTTCATCATTTGGCTAAACTATCAGGTAGCCTTGATGGATTATTACAGGCCTTCCCCTAGAACCTAATAATCCCTTTAATCCAGACTTCTGAAATAAATGGTCAAGAGCTGGCTTGGAAGGAAAATTTGAACTGGTAACCTAGGTTCTGACTAGATCAAGAAGGGAACTGAAAAGGTTGAGACAAAAAAACAAAATTAAGTAACGCTCAAAAACTTCCACTCCTTATATCTGACAAAGGGAGCTCTGATTCTTGAAACCTCATACCCTGGAAATCTAGTTGGTCTTTTAAGGTGCTCCTGGACCAGAATCCTGATCTTCTACTACAGACCAACATGGCTACTGACCTGAAACTATACACATCAAAAAGGAGCCAGTGTAAAAATTTACCCCCCCCCCCCCGCAGTTCCTGCACTGAAGAGGCACGGGCAGGTGGGAGACCCACCGAGGAAGTGAAACAGCAGGGCAACCAACCAGCTGCCTGCATCATTTCAGTGGGAGAAATGGGAGGGGGGCAGGGAGCCACAGTAGGCTTCCGGCCCCCCTCCAGCACTGCTGCTGCCAAGGGAGGCTGGGAGCCCCCCCCCACCAATAACTACCTTGAATTTATTTGCCTCAGCCAGGTTTCTCCTTGAACGTTGGGAGACCTGGACTGCTGATCTGTTCTTTAAAAACAACCTATTCATAAATAAATCTCCTTTGTTATTTTTATAACTGAACTTCAGTTTCAATGATTTTTGAGTTCTTCTTACTCTCCACAAACTTACCTCATGGCAGAGACCCCAAAGCCTTTATACTCAACTAAGACTATCCAGCAACTATGGGGAAGGTTTACATTTCAAAACAAATCTAGTTTCTCAAAATTATAGGAGGGCATCTGGGTTCCCTCAGCTGGAAGAAAAGCTCTGTCAGAAATTTTATCAAGACATCACAACTTCCACCCTGGATCAGTCCACATAGTAGGTTCACGCTAGATGTCATTGTGTAACTATGTGATGGACATACAAGCATCATTTTATACCAGAAACCTATTTTCTGTTATACTTTTGTCCATGACCCTAGCTACTATCCAGCCCAGACCACATAATCCACTGTTTAGAGCCAAGTTCTGTGATACAACTACATTTGACACAGTTCCTTGGGCATAAATGTAAAAGACATTGTTCTTTTCCCAACGGTGACCCAAAGCTGCCTATAACATTGTTCTTCCATCCTCCATTTAGGCTGGGAGCCATGAACTCAAGGATGCTCATAGAGCTTCTACTGAAGTGAAGAATGGGTCTCCTATAACTCAGACCAAAATTCGAACCCTCACGCCACTGCCTCTAGACTGTGATACTGCTCCTTTAGCAGGCCACATGCAGCAGGCTTACATACAGACCCTAATCTAAAATAGCTATTGGTCAGCAACAACCTACCATCTAACAGACACAGTATCTAGACACTGTAACAAGGCCAGAAGCCAATTCTGTCCCTGTATGCACTCAGACTGTTACAGAACACAATAACGCCATACTACAAACATCTTATACAGCTGCTTATCTTCCAACCTGATTGTATAGTATCATCTGGCAACAATGCCTTTCTGCACTTTATTCTTTTGCGTAATGTTTGTAAATGGGAATAAACCTTTCATATAAACAGTGGCAAAAACCAGTGGCAGAACACACCAGTTTTTTAGAACACAATGCTTCAGGTTTAAAAGTGAGCATTCTTCCAACACAGGAAATTCACCACAAAAACTGGTGAACTAGAACTCATCAATAGGCTTGATAGCAGTAGTCAGGGGCTCAACAGGTCTGTCAATGTTCTTAATCTCTATAGGTGTTAAATTGCTAAATGTAACTAAGGAATGTGTGCAGTGAGCAATTACCAGTGACCACTGTGTCTATCTGTATATTTGAACTTTGTGCAAAAATATCATACGTCAAGTTGGTTAACCCATTGTTCAAAATTCTTATCAACCATAATATAGCCTGAAGGTTTTGCCTGAAGCATATCCAAGGCTCTTGAGTTCACAGATAACACTTTGATCTAGAAGAGCATTTAAAAGCAGCATGTCTTAATTGCTAGTTTGCATTTTTGAAGAGAACTTTTATTGAGATGAAGCCAAAGTCTTTCCAACAACAACATATTTATCCCAGAACTGGGAGATAGATAGACCAACATGTATTATTTCTTGCAAACTTCATTAAAATGTATTATAAAGTGTCACAATACAAACTTGCGTATCCATTTGATCAAATTTTTAAAGTTAATTCATGTATTTGGTGAAGTCATTGCTTAATCTGCAGTCTTCATGTAACCCACATTTATAACCCACATTTCTCCCCAATGAGCACACAAAGCAGCTTCCATTATTCTCCTCCATTTTATCATTACAAGAACCCCATGAGATAGGTTAATCTGAGAGTGTGTGACTGGCCCAAGGTCACCCAACAAGCTTCTACGGCAGGGGAGGGATTCAAACCCTGGATCTTTCAGATCCTAGTCCGACACTAACCACTAATAAATACTGTCTCTTTCCAATTGCAATCCAGTGAAATCTAAATAGTTGTACTTGCACTTGTTCTCATTTACCTGTTGCTATCTTGCCTGTTACTCCACTCCTTCAACGATACTGCAAACTTCTATACAATGATAATATGTAGTAATCTTCCCCCCCACCCTACAAAAGTTAACTGAATTGTAAGCTCACAGCAAGAAGATGACAGAATCTGAGCAGATTTATTTAATAGAAGAGGACAGAATTTGAGCAGAATTATTTAACGGAATAATAATTCTAGCAGAGAAAAAGACAGCATAACTTCGATGATAGAAAGTCTTATCTCACCAATCCGTAAGAATTTTGTTGAAAGAAAATAGGGACAATCTAGTAGATGCTATAATCTTGAGACTTTCAGAAAGTTTTTCACATTGCACGGAACCAAATAGTGGCATTGCCCTGGATATGTACTCACCCAGTGTTATTTAAATGACCTGGGACTTAGGTGACAGCACAAGTGCCAAGTGTGCAGCTTATGATAAAAATCAGCGTGACACCCTATGACCTGAGAGATCCTGGTTCAAATCCCTCCTCTGACACAAAGCTTTTTGGGTGACTCTGGGCCAGTCACACATTGTCAGCTTTATGTACCTTGAGTTATTGTTACAATAAATGAGGAGCAAGTATGCCAGCCTGCGCTCCAAGGGAGGAACAGAAGAATAAAAATGCACTACATACCACAGATAGTTCTTGGTAATGTTATTAGCAATGCTGCATAGATAAAATGTCCATGTTTACAAGCAGCATCTCTCTAAACAGAGGATAGTTTTAGGTGGGTAGGTGTGTTGGTCTGCAGTAGAACAGCAGGATCTGAGTCCAGTGGCACCTTAGAGACCAACAAGATTTTCATGGTGTAAGCTTTTGAGAATCAGAGCTCCCTGTCTGAAGAAGGGAGCTCTGACTCCCGAAAGCTAACATACTGAAAATCTTGTTGGTTTAAGGTGTCACTGGATTCAAATCCTGCTCTCTAAGAAGAGGATGCTAGAGGGCTGATAGTAAGGGAAAAATAGTCATCTTTATGCCACCCCATGTAATTCCAAATACTAGACTAAATGGAGCTTTGGTTTGAGCCAGTAAAAAAGTTTTTATGGCCATATGCTAACTTTTCCAAACCAGTGCATGCTTTCATCTACATTTCTGCTACCATCTGACTTATTAGTGATTAATGAGACAGTAAAATGTCCATCAGCTACTAAAGCCTGCAAATCATCTTCACAAGTGACAAAAGAGCCCGGGCCAACCATTAGAGTCAGCATGCTTCCGATTATGTAAATTCCTGGTTTCTGCTCGAACCACCAAACAGAGATCTAGCGCTCATTTACAACTCCTGGCTGTAACCCATGGAAACAAGGGAGAGTGAGCAATCTCCACCTACTGCTGCTGCCTACTCTGTTATTACCAGCACAACACACACCCTCTCTCGGTCTCTTCTTGCCTGTCATCCCCCCTCCATGCCTTGGAGCCAGGTGAGGCAACAAGACAAGTAAAAACAGGTCAGACAGAGGCGGAGGCAGAAAGCCGCACCAAAGAGCAAATGACACCACCGCCTCATGTGCCTCCTATCCAGCCTTTCCCTTTTCACCCTGGCATGGTGATTTCAGAAGGCGCCCTTGGAAAGGGTTACATGTTCCTGTGGCCCGAATTACCCCTAAACTGGGAAGTTTACAAGGGAAGCTTCACAGCTAACACCCTGAGGGCTGCCAATACCTGGAGAATGTTTGATAATGTGGTGTGTGGGAGATATCCATTGCTCTTCCTACATGTAATAAATAATAACTGTGCTTATACACCATTTCTCTAGACTGATCAGTGCCCCACTCAGAGCAGTGAACAAAGTAGATGTTTTAATTATCCCCACAATACAGCTGGGGAGCAGGGGCTGAGAGGAGTGATGATTCGCAGCCCAACCCAAGGCTACCTGCTGAGCTCGTGGCAGTGGTGGGATTCGAACCAGCAGAGTGATGATTCACAACCCAACCACTATGCTACAGCAGTGTGTGTGTGTGTGTGGGGGGGCTATTTTAAGAGGCAGGGCTGGTCTCAGGATGATTAGAGGAAGAAAGAAGCCTTGGAAATCTAGTTGGTCTTTAAGGTGCTCCTGGAGCCGGATCTTGCTCTTCGACTGCAGACCAACACGGCTGCCCACCTGGAACTAGAAGCCACTACCTAAAGGAGGAGGATGCCCCCCCCCCGCCAGCCAGCCACTGCTCCCTGCGAGGGAGGGAGAAAGCCCAGCGAGCTCCTTCTCGCATTTCCAGGGGCAAATTAAGGGAACAATCCTATGACGGTTTCCTCAGAAGTAAGTTGTATGTAATAAAACGGGGGTTACTCCCAGGAAAGTGCTTTTAGGACTTCCCTCGAGGTCGCTTCCCTGCGCTGGAAAAAGGCTCGAGCATCAGCGGGCGCCTATTCAGGGGAGGAGAAGGGAGCGGTTGGGGGCAAGGGGCGGCGAAGGAGCCTATTGGGTCGGGGGAGAGGCCGGATGGAAGCGTCTGGGGCGCCGGGCCGCGGCGAGGAGGCCCCCGGAGGCGTGGGAAGAGCGGCGCCCCGCGGCTTTGTGATGCGCGGCTACTCACGGGGTGCAGCGGTCGCTGTACTCGTTGGCGATGGTCTCGATGCCGCCGCTGCGCGCCACCGCGATGTAGCAGTTCTGAAAGCCCAGGTCGATGCCCACCACCGACATGGCTGCGCCGGGTGCGGTCCGCGGTCTCTCCCCCCGCCTCGCCTGGCGTGCGGCGGCCCCGGGCGAGCGCTCTCGGCTGCTGCGACGCGCGCCTGCTCTCCCTCACTGCGGAGCAACAGCCACCAACCGGCACCGACGCCCTTCTGCGCAGGCGCGCCGCGCTGCCCAACGGGGACGCCGCGGAACTCCGGATGCGGCATCGGCTGTTTCCGCACAGGCTCGGCCGGCGTCCGAGTTCGAGAAAGATCTGGAAGAAGGGGGCCGCGGAGCTCTCCTCGGTCGCCTCCGCGCGGCCACAGGCTGGCATTGCAGCCGTCAACGCTTAGAGTGTGTGCGTTTAATCTCACCCGCAGGCGCTGCGTGTTTGAAAACGCCCGGCGTTGGGCTAAGCGCTGAAAACCGTGCAGCAAATTAAATGTAGTTTATTCGAGATAGAAAATACCTGTATTAATCATATTAATACATAATATATAGAGAGAAAGAATATATGTGGATATATATTGGTGGTAATGGAGAGTGCCCTCAAGTCATAGCTGACTTATGGCGACCCCTGGTGGGGTTTTCATGGCAAGAGTAACAGAGATGGTTTGCCGTTGCCTGCCTCTGCAACCCCGGTCTGCTGAAGAAAATACATATGTAGTGTTTTGCAGACACATGGACCTGTGTATGGAGCACCAGGGAAGAAACAATGAGGCAAAGCTGAGCTGAAAGTGTCTTGTTGGAAGCAGCAGCAGCTATATGCGGCTGGCTATTTCCTCCAAGGCGCTGCTGCAGTGACCGTTGTTAGCAGTCACATTACTTGGCAGGCAAACATTTTACTCTCGCCTTTACAGCACTTTGATTCCAGGCAAGGGCCTCAATGTTTTCAGAATGAAAATACAGAAAAAGCCAACACCTCTGTATTTAAAAGGCAGTTGAACACTGTTCATCATAGCTTACATTTATCCGTTGTATGCAGCTTCTAGGGAGACATTTCTTTTGGTGCTGTGCAAAGGCTTTTTGTTACAAATGAGTGTGAGAAAATATGTTTGTTGACAGACCCTAACAGCCTGTGTTATTTCTCCTTGTGTAAAAAACGAGGCTTAAATCTGAGCAACCTAGCATTGTGTCCATTTCTTTAAGGAACTATCAACATTATGTATCATAGAAAGGTTATCTTTGCTCTCCTTTGTGGTGATGTATGGTTTTAAACAACCTCCTGTCCTGTATTTCCACACAAGCCACCTCATAAGGATCTATGGGTCAAAAACGGTCCTAAGATACACACGCAGAGATTCATATAAACATGTTTTTGCTATTAAAGTCAGGACTTAAGTATCCTTCATATTATGTTCTAAGAGAGGATGCATTTCCCCTCTCTGTGACTGAGAAACAGCATTTTGGTTTGTCATGGAACTCCACAGAAACTCCTTCAACGAAGGCTATATTACAGACACATGCTGTTATCTCCCTCAACAGTCCCTTGTTGTATGTAGCCCGCTTTAAGATGAACTCCTTATCTGAGGGTTCCACTATGTAGAACTAGAGAATCTCCCACATTTTCAGCTTCTTTTCCCAAGGAACAATGTCTACTGCAGAAATATCCTTAAATATCAATTTGCTTGTAAATCAATTTCACAGCATCTTCAGATGGCTTCAAGCATTCTGCTTCCCAGAAAAGCTGAAATTTAGTAGGTCTGTTTATGAAAAACACTAAACATAACACCTTGTACAGCCACAGAAAGTGCATCTCCAAACATGTTAAGTTTATTTTTTTTAGCTGCTCAAGCAACTATAATTTCTAGACCTTTTGCCCTTAATGCTGGTTATGCTATTGCACTGACAAAATCACATTTCCCCCATATTTAGCTGCTGTTTCTTGCCTTCAGGGTCCCACAGAGATGGTCAGTGAACTGTGTACGCAATGTGGTCTATATGAGATAAAAATATTTGTAGTAGCTCTTTGCAGGTTCAGAGAGTGAGGATTTTTAGAAGAGAGAAGTGAAGGGTCAGCAGACCCCTCCACCAGCCCCACCTGCAGTTTTTACCATCTGTTCTATGAAGGAGCCATATGCATTTCTGTAGCAGGGAACAGAATACTTATAGAGCTACATGCCTCACGAATGGCCTAGATTTTGAAATAAAAAGTGCCATCACCTTACCCCTCTCCTCATCTTCTAACACCACTAGTCTTTCTTAAAGACAGGCATTTGGAAACGTGGCAGACTGAAATTACTGTATTTCTATCCTCCCCTTGAACATGCTTTCGGTGTACAGTCAATTGAGCATCTGTTATCTCCACAAGTGTTTGCTCTGTGAGAATGAAAGGCATGTGTGAGGGGAAAAGATCCACTTCAGCTGACATAGCAAGACTTTTCACACTTCCCACAGTCTGTTAAATCAGAAGCAGAAATATTTTCCTTTTTAGTTTTCTAATTTGTAGTGGTGGCTTGCAACAAGATTAAATGCTTTCACCTTTAATTTGGAAAAAACAAAACACTGGACTTTGCTGAGCCCACCATGACCACAGATGCTCAACATGCCTTCTCTTTATATGTCATATCTTGGAGTTTATCCAGATAATTGACTTTTGCCATTTTATGTGAAAATCTCTGGAGCAGAGACTATTGTTAATATTTGGCTCATCACCAAAACAATAAGTAAATCATTATTTTTCCTCTAGGGTGTACTTAAGGACTAGTAGCTATAACTCTAAAATTGGCTAAGGGATACTCTAAGCTGTTTAGGAAGTGCAAGACACAACCTCAGAATCATTTCTCTTTAATTCCTAACATTTTACACCATAAGCGTTTGTTGACTATAATGAAGTTATCGTAAATGATTTGAGGATTACAGCTTTTTTCAGCTGTTCTACTGAAGTCGCCTCTCTTAAGGCCAAGCTACACATAGGAAAAGATTTGAGTCTCCCAGAAGTTGTGTTGTTGTCTGAGACAGTTGGCTTGCGTTTATCTAGGTATGAATCAAGGCGCAGGTTTTCTCCCCCCCAAGAAGTGTTAAATGAACTTTGCAAAGCAAGGGATATTATTGCCAGACACTATTTTGAATGTGGCTTGAGCTTTGGACAGAAATGCTACAGGCTGTAACTCTTACATTTCATGCCTTTTTGACATCACTGTTTACAGTTCTTTATATCCATCTAGACAGACAATAAACCTATTAAACTTTAAATAGTAGGGTTGCCAGCTCCATGTTGGGAAATTCCTGGAGATCTGGGGGCGGGGGGGTGAAACCTGGAGAAAGTGGGGTTTGGGGACGGAAAAGTCCTTGGCATGGCATAATTCATAGAGTCCACCCCCCGAAGTAGCCATTTTCTCCAGGTGAACTGATCTCTGTGGCCTGGAGACTAGTTGTAATTCCAGGAGATCTCCAGCCACTACCTGGAGGCTGGCAACCTTATTAAAGAGTGACATAACTCCTTTTGGTTTTGCTGTAAAACTCTTAACATAAGAAGAGCTCTGCAAAACTCGCGCGAGAAAACGCGATATTTCGCGTTTTCTGCGCAACGACGCGCGACGTTTCGCGAGGCGGGGGGGCCGTCTGGAAACGGCCCAGGTGAATGATCCATCTAGTTAAGTATCCAGTTTCACACAGTAGCCTTGACCTAATGTTGCCTCCTAGCATTGGCATGCTGTCTCCTAGATGTTTACTGCCTCTGGATGTGGAGGTTCTCTTTAGTAGTAGCCACTGCTAGACCTATCCTCCATGACATCTGTTTAATCCGCTTTTAAAGCTCATGGCTATCTGTGACCACTGGCAGTGAATTCCATAATTTAATTACACATTGAGTAAAGAAGCTCTTCCTGTTGTCCATTCTGTTGCCCATGGTGGACATAAGGAAGTACTTCTTTACTCAATAACTATTTAAACTAATTAAACATGACTACTTCTCTGGAATAAACAGAATTTCTGTTAGGAAGACATGCTATTACAATCCCTTAAGTGCTGTTGTGTAATCAGACTTTACAAATAGTCTGTATTTCACAAAGTTATCTGCTTTCCTCCCTGTTTCTGTTCCCCAGTTCTTGGGGGCACACAACGTTGTACGAACAAAACTGTATCTATTAAGCAATCCCACTACTTCTATAAAACTACCTATCCTCATTTATTTTGGGGAGAAATATTGCACATCCTGAATAGAACAAAAGTTGCTTAATAGGAAAGGTATGTGGAGTTTGGACCTAGTTTGTGCCTTGTCTGGGAAAGCACCAACTGAAAAGATGAAGTCTAACAGCAAGTGCTGAGATAAAGTCTGAAAATCTGGGCTCTAATCACAGCTCATTCATGACCTCACTAGAACAGAGGGCTCTCTACAACAGCCTGGATTGTGACTTGGTAATGAAAAGGAGTAATGTAAGAAACAGAGTAAAACCAGTGTGGTTCAGTGGTAGAGTGATGGACTAGGATCTGGGCAACCCAGGTTCAGCTCTCCACTCTGCCATGGAAGCTTGGGCCAATCTCAACCTAATTTACCCCACAGAGTTGTTGTTAGAATGGAATGCAGGAGAGAAGATAATGATGTAAACCGTTTGGGTCCTCACTAGGGAGAAAGGCAGGGTATAAATGAAGTCAAATAAATACATTAAAGCCAGGTTTTTATAAACAAGTAAAATATAACTTCTTTCTCTAAGAAAACAAATGGCTGCTTTCAGATCATGAGAATAACTGCAGATTACGCAGATCCACAATGAACTACAGCCTGTTAGGAATGGCACTTGTGGAATAAGAGTAAGAACATTTTCAGAACAGTTAAGTCATCTCTGGGTTTGGCAGGTAAAGCAGCTTCTCAGTAGTGGATTTATTCAGACGAGGAGCCCGATGAAACATCAATGTGAAAAAAATCCTTAATTCTGTCATACAGGACCAGCACCAGAGCACCTCCTGTCCCACGAAGAACATTTGAGAAGGCTCCCCGAAAGAAGGCTTGAATCCCTTCGTGTTGGTATATCTTGATGAAGCAGTCAATGGTTCCTTTGTACTGCCGCTCAGCCTCACCACTCTGCATTCAAAGAGATTTATTTAGACACCGTGGCATTAACGGGCAATATACACCACTCAACACACAGCAAGGGCTTATTCCATTGTACTGAGCATTTTTAGAATGAGGTCTAAGAACACCTCTCTCTTCATTGTGCCTGAGTAAATACTTCCCTGATGCTGATCTTTGCAGCTAAATTTAGCAGCTCTATGATCTTGTGATGTTTCATTTCAGTTTCAGAGTTAAATGAGGTCACTTCTACCCTCAGGGTGTTCTGAAGCTTGCTGATGCTCGGATCAAGTCTGCAGCATGTTTTTGGAACATTATTCTTTAATGAAACTTCATCAAACCATTCTGGAGGTTTTCAGTGCCAGTTGAAACCTGGGATCTCTTTTACAGATTTTTCAAAAATTGGGTCTATGGCTTTCTTAATATTTGTGGATTTTTAAAAAGGGGCTGTACCAAAATGTCACTTGGGGGAGGGCTTACAACTACAGTAAATACAAACCTGAGAGGAGATTCCAAACATGGGGGAAACTGGACTGGATTTAGTAGTAGAACTCTGCTAACAGAAGCAGGGGTTTTTTTTGTTGAACCTTTCCTTCCTCCGCAGATTCACCCCTCATGCTGTTTTTGGGGATCCCCTGTTTGGGGGAGCCTTTTGAGTTGCAGCAAGATGGAGGAGGTGAGAAAGTCCTTTTCTGCTGATGGATATCCATTCCACTGGTCCAGCCATAGTATTTGCTGTTTTCAATATATTTTATACCCCCCAAATATAGGAAAGGATCAATACTATTGAATACAAATACGCTGCAAGATTTTGCTTTTTTGTCTACTCCAGCAGATGTACTTCCTCCTTACAAATTTCAAACATTTAAAAAAAGTTCAGAAGGAAGTTTACTAATACCCAGGATTTCAGGTATCAGCCGTTCTTGATAGTATTGTATTCCCCTTGAATGAATAGTTCCATAGTTTCAGAGTGTTTTTGGCCCTAGGCCTACTGCTGGATAAGCAGGCGGCAGCTGTGGCCAGGGGTGCCTTTTGCCAGCTGTGGCCTTTCCTGGGCAGAAAAGATCTGGCCGCTATGGTGCAGGCCCTGGGCCGATTCCAGATGACTAACCTTAAGTCGCTTCATGCCGCCCTCTTCCGGATCGCGACGGGGAAAATGCGTCGTCGCGCAAAACTCGCGCGAGGAAATGCGATATTTCGCATTTTCCCCGTCGCGATCCGGAAGAGGGCGGCATGAAGCGACTTAAGGTTAGTCATCTGGAATCGGCCCTGGTTACAGCTAGATTAGAATACTGTAATGAACGCTGTTTGGGGTTGCCCTTGAAAAGTTTTTGGAAGCTTCAACTTGTGCAGAATGCTGCAGCTGGGATTAAGGTTGCCCGGTCCCCTTACCCTCCCAGTGGGGGAGGCGACCCTGCGCTTACCTTTTTGCTGCTTTAATTCTGGGAAATAACGTCATCTCTTAGGCACGGGGGCACATGTGAGCTTCGCAGTGGGCTGATATGGGCCTCAAATGGGCCCAGTTCGGCCCGTTTGGGGCCCAAATTGTCCCACTGTGACGTGCAGGAGTGCTCTTGGGGTGGCACTATGACACCACTCTCGGGAAGTGGTATCATTGTGCAGCCCTGTGAGCGCACCTGTTCCTGCACCTTTCCCCCCTGCTGGCCAGGTAAGTGGTAGCAGGGAGTGGAGGGTGAAAGCGGGGTATCCCCCGCCCCCACCAGGGGAATGGGATCCTTAGCCAGATGTTGACTGGAGTGGGTCCCAGTGAATACATCACTCCAGTCTTGGCTCATCTGCATTGGTTCCCAATCTGTTTCTGGGCACAATTCAAGGTGCTGGTGCTGACTTTTAAAGCCCTTTATCACTTGGGACCAACATACCTGAAGGTTCACCCCCTCCTTTATGAGCCTTCCTGAGCACTGCAGTCATCTTTGTAAGCCCTGCTTCAGATACCCGTGTTTTCCAAGATTAGGTAGGTGGCAACCTGGGACAGGGCCTTTTCAGTACTGGCATCAAAACTCTGGAACTCTCTCTCCAGGGAGATTTGCCTGTCCTGTTGCCATCTGCTGCCAGTGGGTGAAGACTTTTTGTTTTGCTTAGCATTCCTTCAGTGACCCCTCCCCCCTCCCTACTGTCTGAACTGTTATTTTTATCTTTGATATATATTTTATCTTTGATATATATTTTATCTTTGATATATATACAGTTTTGGTTTTAAATTGTTTTAATTATATATTTAAGTGTTGGGTTTAATGGCTTTTAAAGTGAGATTTTAATTTGTATGTCTTAATTTGTTAGCAGCCCTAGTGGTCCTGTGAGGGCAGAATGGCAGGGTAAAAATAAATAAATAAATGCAATGCAATGCAATGCAATGCAATACAATACAATAAATAAACATAACACCAGAAATATATGTTGCAAGTGGTTCACCTGCTAGTGTTCTTTCATTTTGAAACTGGCACTGGTGGAAGGTAATGCCAATTTTACCAATGTCAGCATGACAGCCTGTGATGCTGTAGTGGTTGGAGTGTCAGACTACAACCGAGAAGATCCGGTTTCAAATCCCCATTCTGCCATGAAGCTCATTTGGTGCCTTTGGTTTCCAACCTCCTGGTAGGGCCTGGAATTCTGGAATTTCAACTGATCTCCAGATAACAGAGATCAGTTCCCCTAGAGAAAATTGTTGCTTTGGAGGTGGTACTTTATGGCATTATACCCCACTGAGTTCCTTCTCCTCCCCTAAAGCCTGGACTCACCCAGCTCTGCCCCTAAATCTCCAGGAATTTCCCAACCTTGAGTTTGCAACCTATTCCATCTAGTCATTCTCCCTTAGTTGTGGAGATAAAATGGGAAGGGAGCATGTAGATTTTGCTCTTTGGAAGAAGGGTTGTTTTAAAAATGTAATAACATGTCACAGAGAACAACAAATAACTAGTTTAGAGCTTGCATTTTCTTCTCCATGAGTTGACATATGCAGCACTTCCTCCAAACCGTATTCAATCTCATGTTTTCCATTAATATCCTATATTTAAGATAACAGTATGTTTAAAGATGTAATACTCAGCCATTTATTCTGAGAAATGTCTATAGGCTTTTTCTACAGAAGCCAAAGGGAAATTAATAATATGTGATCTGAAACTCTACTTCTAAGTCTCCTCCTGAATTGTCTGATTAGGAGAAACTGCTAAAAGCTGTTCTGAGACAGAATCCAGCCAGCTTCTCAACTGGTGATAAAGGACTTAGATGTCTCTTTGACCAAAAAATACTATGCTGGAGATCATAGCACCTGTGTGGATAAAAGTCATGTGAGATTGGGGCTGCAGTAAGGAAGATACTTGGGCAACACTGAGTGAAATACTGGATAGATCCGTTCTATGGTATAGCAAGGAATGTAAATCAAATAAATCTTTATTTTTTATTTTCTTTATTTATACCCTGCCCTTCTCTCCAATAAAGACCAAAAGCAGCTTACATAGTTCTCCTCTCTTCCATTTTATCCACACAACAACCCTGTGAGGTAGGCTAGGCTGAGAATGAGTGATTGGCCCAGGGTCACTCAGAAAGCATCCACAGCAGAATGGGGATTTGAACATGGATCCCCCAGATCCTAGTCCAGTACAGAGATCAGTAGAAATATTTCTGCAGAGCGCAGGAATTTTCAGCGTAGGGACCTTTCATTCATCAGTAAATTGTATAAATCATTTTTATACAATGTGGTACAATTTTAATGTGGTCAGTAAACCACATTATTTGGTGGGAATAGCCTTCTCAAAGCTGAAATAATATAACCAAAATATGGTGAGAAAGCAATTAATATCTTACGGATAAAATGCACTGGAAATCACAAACTGTTGTGGCCCTGTTTGGGATGATCACACCTGCTGAACACTCACGTGCAAGTTGCCAAACAACATTAAATACCTGATTAGATCCCACGTAGATTTCTGTTGATGGAAAGGGAGGACAATTTCCCACAATTTCCCCTTCCCACAGCAAACCTCTGGCTCCCCTCTCATACTCTTCCTGTGGAATCCCATGTCCTACTAGAACAGCATTTGGGGGGCATTTTGGATTGCAGCAGGAGAGGGGAGGCAAGGAAGTTCTGTTTATTTATTCTGGGGGAAAGTATTTGAGATGGGGAGATGCAATGGGCCAAGAAGCATCAAAACACTGCTACTGTATCAGCCCCAATAATCATATAAAGCAAGTCTCTCTAAGAATGTTGTATACCTGCATCATCATACGTCTTCTGACAGTGTCAAAGGGGTATGACAGTATCCCAGAAAATACCGTCACAGTTTGAGCAATTGCAAAAGATACAATGAATGGAGTATCTTTTGGATTTGGCAGTAATCCCTGATTGAGAAAGAGAGAGAAATAAGAAATCATCCAACTGCCTTGAGAATATAAACATAAAAATTAGTGGGTTCAAATTGTCATATTGCCCCTGGACAGATAATGTTGGGTTCTTTTGCACTTCTTATAATCAATATAATTAAAAAACCCTGCCCTCCCTCTTTAACTTACACCTAATAAGTGACAGGCAAACCAAATGAAAACAATATTTAAGTGATTAACATTAGCAATCGGAGGCAATGTGGTCTAGTGTTGGGATGATTGACAAGTGGCTTATAGTGTTGCCAGCTTTAAACTCTAGTTGTCCCTTTAATGTAAGTATGAATTGGATCAATTATTGGGTGATGTTATTTAGCAAGGTGCCATAAAAAGTGGGTGCTGCTTTTAAGATGCCCACAAGTAGGGTTGCCAACAGCCTGGAGGAAAAAAAATGTCCTGCCCCTTTAATAGAGACTTAATGCACGAAAATGGGCAGTTGAAGTTCATGGCATAGAGCTAAATAACACTAAGCCTTCTATTAAAGGGGCAGGATGTTTTTCCTTCCAAGCTGTTGACAAACCTAATTTGTACCATCTGAGCACATATGTAATGATAGGAGGAACTGAAGTGTTTCATGAGTGAGTTCATGAAGGAAAGCATTAATGGGCAGCACTAGAGAATTGAAACAAAGGATAGTAGGTGTTTTGAAAATATCTGTAATAAGAATTACACAGTGCTAAGTAAATTGAGTTGGTTCTACTCTTAATGATCCTTGGGCATTGTTGGGGAAAGTTTACAACAGAAAATACTGCTATATATCAGGAAACCCTTAACTGTAGGTAATCCCAAGTCCAGGAGGGAAGGAATTGGAACTCCAGCCTGCTGCTATAAAGCCCTGCAGCTGAGGTCCACACTACATGTGGAACATATTATACAACAGGGACTAGCAGCTGCAAGTTCTTGGTGACACCTCCATTTAGAAGCACTGCAGGGCCCCAGTTCTGACTGGAAATGTAGTGCAGGGAGGGGCTCCTGCCTTCCCCTACACCATTTTTCTTAGCTGAAACAGCACTGGGGTGCATTATTTGCCCTCTCAGGGCGTTGCACGTGTAACATAGCAAATAATGCCCCTCTGGCACCATTTCAGCTTGGAAAACAGTGGGATGAGGAAACCTCCTTCACCCACAATGGAGTCCACTCCTGATCAGACTCAAGCTTCTACAGCGGTTCTAAATGGAAGTGTCACTAGGAACCCGCAGCTGCACTACGGCTGCTACTCCCTGTGGTGAATTCATGAAACTTGTAGTGTATAGTTTGGCCCTCTGTTTTTGCCCTGCCACTTTCTTGCAGGTGATCTTTTTAAGCCTGAGGTGATCCAGAGGTATGAGGTGCAGGGCAAGAGCCAAAGAGCTCTTGACATGGAGCTGGGAGGAAGATGTTCTGCGAGAGGGACAGACTTGCCCTGCATTGGGAAGCCTCCCTGTTCCTTATTTGTTTACATATTCATATTGTAATTTGCTTTGGGTCCACATCGGGGAGAAAAGCATCATACAAATGTTTAAATAAATACATATATATTAGAACCTTGCCATCTGTTGGTGAGTTGAATTGTTCTTGTCCCTGGAGAACATAGTGCATTCTCAGTGACATGTTGCCCATCCCTAGTCTAGTGAGGATGGAATATTTTATATTGGATTCCGTAGGAACTGTTCAGCCAAGGACTTACTGGCTTTGAATCTGTCACTCATTCTATCTCACAGCTTCAGTTCCCTTCCTCGAAAATGAGAATGATGGCTGCCTGGTGCACAAGGTCTCCTTAAGAATAAACGAGCTATTGCTCTGTCAACAAAAAACCCAAACTAGAGCCTGCATACTCTCCAGCTAACCCAACACAGGTCTTGACAGGCAAGGCTTCTCCACTTAATTCAGTAGAGGAAATGAATGCCTGCTTGCAACATGATGTGTATGTTGATCTGCTTCCTCTGTTGAAATGAACAGAACAGTTGCAAGCAAGGAATCTTCACATATGCAGAAGAATTCAGTCCCAGAAATTACTGGATTGGGGTGTATAAATTTATAGCAACAATCAACAAACAGTCAGTAATGTCAACATTACCATAACCTACTGAGTAGCTTTGGGGAAATCTCCCAGGTACAGCTCTCTGTTTGTGAAATAATGCCAGAAATCTGAACAGTTCTGACAATGAATGAGATAATACTTCACGGCATAATAAATATGGCCTATAAATAACCCACAAAAACATTTTGCAAGAGTGTGGTTTTTTACAGGGAAACTTACTTTTATGGTGTCATAACATCCAAAATAGGATGCTCGGTACACAATTATTCCTTGTACTGAAACACCAAATCCTTGGTATAGGCCACGAGGCCCATCTGCTTTCGCAATTTTAAAAATACAGTCAAAGAGGCCTTTAAACTGTCGTTCTTCAGGACCTGTTATGGAAGAAAAAAAGGTTAGGTTGATTCAGGGGAACTGCAATCAGACAGATATATACAATGTGATCTTTGTATGCTTTATCACTGTTCAACAACAGGTTCAATAAAACTGAAGAAAATGTTACTGTGTAAGCATGCCAGATTAGAAAAAGCCTATTTAAAAGCAATTATGGAAAGCTAAACTGTAGAGACATTCCTAACATGTTTATTATGGGAGTCACAAACTGGACAATGCCTTTGGCTATCTTGGTCTAGGAACAATACTCCCCATTCCCCACTCCCTTTGGTTGGTTGTTTTGTCTTTCCAGAATGTCACAAATTGCCATGACCTATTTGCCAGCAAGACTTGAGTCCAGTAGCATTTTAAAAACCAACAAGATTTTCAGGGTATACATTTTCAACAGTCAAAACCTCCTTTGTCAGATATTAGTATTTGCTAGTACAGTAGAACCACCATTGTGGAATCACTAGGCATAACTGAACCCAAGTTTAGCAGTCAGTTCTTTTGGTACATCAGTTCTTTTGGTACTTGGGATTGGTACTTAATTAGGAAACATAATGTCTGTGGATGGATGCAATGATGCAAATTCAATGTATAAAGAAAAAGAGACAAGAAATAAATGGGCTCCAATATAAAGCTGAGACAATGGCCATAAAAAAGCATGAGATTTTTGTCTACACAAATTGCCCAAAATGTACCTCTTTAAAGAGACTTAGAGCCGAAACAGACGAGACGAGTTCCCTCAATTCAACCTGGGTTGAATTGCCTCAAGGTTTGACGGGAAATGTAGGCATTTCTCCTTCCTGTCGCTCAGAGGAGGAGGGGGGAGGAGGAGAGCTCCTCTCGCCTGGCTGCCGCCGTTCCCAAGCGCGAGGGACTCGAGGAGCCTGGAAAGTGGCGAGGGGGGGTGCTCTTAGGCTGGGGCGCGGCGGCGGTGGCGCTCTTGCTGCAGCTGCCCCCTGCCCCCCTCTTCCTCTCGTCCTCCTTCCTCCCGGCTTCCTTCTCCAGCGGCGAGAGAGGCGGCGGCGGCGGCGAGCGGCAGCAGCAAGAGCGCTGCCACCGCTGCGCCCCAGCCTAAGAGCATCCCCCCACCACTTTCCAGGCTCCTCGAGTCCCTTGCGCTTGGGAACGGCGGCGGCCGGGCGAGAGGAGCCCTCCTCCTCCCCCCTCCTCCTCTGAGCGACGGGAAGGAGAAATGCCTACATTTCCCGTCAAACCTTGAGGCAATTCAACCCAGGTTGAATTGAGGGAACTCGTCTCATCTGTTTCGGCTCAGAGGCATGCTTCCTAACTTCTTGTTCTGTTGGTATATATCATCTGTTCTGCTTCCATTGGTAATCGCTGCTGATTCTGCCCTTTCACTGCTGATTTCCAACTTTGCCCCCCACACTGTTCCTGGGGGATTGCTGACCTGCAAGAGCACAGTTTGGGGGGCAGAGAAGGCATGATGTGGGGAGGCTGCTGTAACTCTGCATGTAGTGCAACTCTGCTCACGTTGCTTAGGATCCAAGCCCAAAATATTTGGCAAGAGCACTTTCTTACTAAAAAGTATGGAATATACCCCTTCTTCAGCACACAAACTGCCTGCTACATCTTAAATACATTAAGAAGACAAAGTGCCTACCTTTTCCAATATCAGCACCTAATCGAGTTCGAGCAAAATCTAATGGATAAACGACACACAGCGAAGTTGCTCCAGCTGCTCCACCGGAAGCCAAGTTTAAAAGAAACCACTTCCCAAACTGAAAGGGAAAAACTGGGCTCATTTCGAAATAGAAGTTATGCAAACGGAGAGTCCCTGAAGTGCAAGGTTTGATGATAATATTCAGATTTTGGGCTTCAGTTTCTTCTTATAATGCCCCATAACAAAATTCCCAGTCTATCCTGATTTTTGCAAAGATGCATACCAAAGGTGAATTTTGGCGATTTAACCTGGGACTTGCGCATACCACAAAATACCTATTCCAATCTACCTATCAATATATTACAAATATTGATATTAAAAATATGGGCCTCAGTCTAGTTCTAATTTGACTAAGAATCCACCTGGGAAAGATGGACATAATGGATCTCCCTTCATCTTTACAAGCAAAAATAAAGCCAATTCAAATCAGAGCCACATGGAGAGGGAACAATGTTTTAACCTTTCCACTCTGCCTGGCTGTTTCCACACTACTCACCTTCTTCTGGAACAGGGCGCGACGTCACGAAAAAAGCGCGGAAGATAGCATCTTCTCACGCGAGTTTTGCGCGATGTCACGCAAAACTCACGTGAGAAGACGCTATCTTCTGTTTTTTTTTTGTGACGTTGTGCCCCGTTCCGGAAGAAGGTGAGTAGTGTGGAAACGGCCATGTTTTCATTTCTATCCCACTTTTGCTCCTAGGAACTCAAAGTGACATTCATGAGTCTTCCTTCCCCATTTAAGGCTCACAACAATCCTGTGAAGTAGGTTAGACCGAGTGACCAGCCCAAGGTATTCCAGCAAGCTTTAGGAACCTAGATCTCCCAGATTCTACCCCAATACCCTAATCACTACACCACACTGTTTCTCCACTCATAATCAGCCTTGCTGTGATGTTATTCACTCTATAAAGGAAAGGAAGATGATACTCACCTGTTTTGTTTGTTATACTCCTTAACAGTATAGGGTATACACATCAGTTTTAATTAGCAAAAACTTTTGTTTTGGGGTGGTGGTGGAAGGGCTCCACTCTGTCCTTCCCACACTGACCCAATTTGAATCAGGAAATCATTCAGGGCTGTAGATAGGCTGGGGGAAGTTGGCACAGCACCCTATTTAGAGCATCAATTCATTCTGATTGCTCCCTACCCCCATGCCATTTTATTTGTTGGTTTAAACATTTATAGATAGAGAAGGAATTGGTGACACAACTGTTAGAAGCTTTGGGTCTGTTATCATAAAACCACTTCCAGATCAGCCACAGCACTGGGGAACCTTCTGTATCCCTCTGGAGAACTACCTGCATCAGTGAAATGCTGAAGTTGGATTGCTCCATTTAATAAGCAGGATCAATTTTTTTAATTTATTCATTTTGGTTTAACAGACTCAACCAGGAAAATTAGCTAAGAATAAAAAAAATTGAACTCGTTTAGAAAAAAAATCCTATACGTTGGTAAAAATTTCAGAGACATTACACACATTAACAGTACTTGGTTAAAATTAAATTAGTCTTCCAGATGCTGTACATTTTTATGCAAAAGTGCATGCCTCATTTATATGCTGCCTAATGAAATGTATCAATAAGATATGTCAATAATACAACTCTGCATGATCAAAGAAAGCAGAAGTTTAGGGAGGACTACTTGTGAAGTTTTTTCTTAAGTTATCAAATATTGCAACACACAAATATTACCTGTTTATCTTTATCCACACCAGCCATGAAAATCTGTTTGTATTTGTCCTTAAAAGCAAAGTTTAGGGCCTGTGTAGGGAAATATCGGATAACATTGGCAAGATTGCCACGCCAGAAGCTGACAAATCCTACAGACAGATTAAAAAAATGCAGAGTTTGTGTTATCTTAAATGCTATATATTACAGGGAAACATAGTTATTATTTCAATTTGTTGAAGAACTAGATCTCGTCCTGATTTTTTTCTGATAGCTGAGTTCAGAACTATATATTATCTTCGTCAGATGCATCTGATGAAGAGAGCTGTGGCTCTCAAAAGCTTATGCTACAATAAAGTTGGTTAGTCCTACAGTGCAATCCTAAACAGAGTTACCCAAGTCTAAGCCCTTTGATTTCAATGGGCTTAGACTGGAGTAGTTCTGCATAGGATTGCACTGTTAAAGGTGCTACTGGACTCTTTTCTATTGTGTAAACATCTTTCTTTTGTAATACAGGACACGGTACCTGTGCTCTTTACGTGGGACCTTTTCATCACTAATGGTGCAGTTTTTTTTATCATTCTCCATGAAAATTGCAACAGTATCTGGAAATATGTCTTTACAAATTATTTAAGAAATACTAGTCTAAAACAGAATTTTGTTAAGGATCTCATAGCAATAAGAGAAAGGAATAAAATGATAGATTAAAAATGTGTAGCCCAATTCATAATTAAATTGTAATACCCCCTTGGGTGCTGGGTTAGAATCAATTCTGTGGGGCTGTATTGCAATTTTGGGTGGCCTGTGAAGCAAATCCAGGATTAGATCACCAGAGGCCAATCTTTGTACATATCCATTATTTATTTTATTTACTGTACTTCATTTATAACTTGCCTTCTCCCCAAAGTGGCTTACATTCTTATCTTCTCTAGTTTACCCTCACAACATCCCTGTGAGGTAGGTTAGCCTGAGAGAATGCGACTGGCCCAACATCACCTAGCAAGCTTCCATGGCAGATCCTAATCCAACACTCTTAACCAGTAGGCCACACTGGTTCACTTGACATATACTCTTCACGCAACTACTTTGCTTTGTGAATTGAGCCTTAAGTATTATTACCATGAATAAAAAGATCTTGGAGTCATAAGGGCTAGCTCTGAGGAGATAACAGCTGACTTGTGATAAATCCCCCATTAGGGACATTCTTTGAGAAAAGGGACAACAAATACAGAACAACACAATGGATCAGATCTAAAGTATTCTGCCCCGTCTCCATATTTCAGCCTTCTTAAAAGTTCTCTTGCAGATCATTGACATGCATGGGATACAGGATGGGAGACAGCACCCATAGATGAAAATACACACAAACTGGATACCTTCTCCTCTGTGAGTGGAAGCATCATCTATGAGAAGACCTTTGGTCCAAGCCAATATTCCTACAAAAATATGATCTTGACTGCTGAGGGTGTGGAAAGCCTTTAATAGGAGGGATACTAGAATTTTGTGTCTTTTGAGGTTAGGAAAGAGATGTCTAATTCAAACTATTTGATAGATGTACTGTATATATTTTTCCACACACTACACAATTATTTGTCTGTATAACTTTTCCAAAATCAGTAATGGCTGGTATAGAACAAATCCCTGGCCTAACTCATGGACAGTAAGGAAGCAACTATTGGCAGGAAGCTTAGACAATTCATTCTGGTGTGCTGAGTGCTAGTAATGCCAGAGAATGAGAATCAATAGTAGAAACAGATCACTGTGAGCTCACTGTGACATTAAAACAAACTATCTGCACTTTATTGCTGTCTAAGATACACCAGCAAAGGGGGTGCTAAGACCCTCTGAATAAAGAATGGTGGCCTAGGTTATTGACGTTGAAAGCATATATGCAGTTAGTTTTTAATGATCATAATCCTTACGTTAGACAAATCATTGTCCCTTTAGACGTGCTGATGATTAAGCTGTTAAGTACATGGAGTGTTAGTACCATGGTAAATGAAAACTGAAAAGGGACTATTTTGCAGAAAAGATAGCAGAGAGGTTATACGAGAAAAATTGTCTGAAGGAAAAGTAGGCTTTGAGGAAAGATTAGAAAGAGAAGGAAAGAGTGAAGGAGACAAGCAGCAATTGTAGTTCAGAGAGTGGCAGCTGTAAATGGCAGCATGAGATAATATGTAAAGTTGAATGAAGAGTCAACTAGATATCTTGGAGCCCTCACAAACTAAAGCTCCCTTAATAGGTATATAACAAAAACTGAAAGATAGTACAAGAGGAAGGTCTGAAAGGAAGAGTTTATTGGAAAGAAAAAGTAAGCAAGAACCATTGGAACAATGAGAGAATCTTAATATAGTCAATGAGTCAACATTATCATTTTATAAGACAGGCTGAATTTAGAATGAATAGAGAAGAGACTGATGTGGGACAGGATGAGACAATATCCAGTGCAAAAAGTTGTTAATGCATGAAACATCTTTTTTTCTATGGGAACAGAGAAGAAAAAAAACAATTCTAGTTAGTGAACAACGTAAGTGAAAGGCATCCTTCCAGCAGGTGATGGAAGACAAGTAAGTATATTTATTTGTACTGATATTTTATTAAAAGTATACACTATGATACTATAGAACATAACATTTGAGCAATCCATAATTTATTATGTCATTCAAGTTAAACAACAAAGAATCTTGTGGCACCATCAAGTCTAAACATATTTATTGTGTCATTAGTTTGCATGAGTCACTGCCCATTTTGTCAGATGCCACAATACATTTGTTAGCTTTTTAGGGTTGCCAACAGCCTGAAGAAAAATTGTACTGTCCCTTTAGTAGAGGCTTAAAGGCAGCTAAACCTTATCTTGACATGAAGGTAAATAACATCACCTGGTAAATAGCATCGCATTAACCCTCTACTGAAGGGACAGGACATTTTTTATTCCAGGCAGTTTATTCCAGCCACAGATTTTGCTGTTTTGGTCACAAAAGAAAGAAATGGCTACACATTTTGAAATCCAGTGTACATATTTTTAAATAAACCACTAGAACTATAGCTGTTATTCAATTACCAAATGTGGTGGTCTTCAATTAGTATTTTACACAAGAAAATTCCTTTCAGGAAAAACATTCTGTCATGTAAAATACCCCAGAAGAGAACCAAATGTTTCAGGTTATATGCATAAGGGGTTCACAGTATAAAAATGGTCAAAATTAAATCACCTAATTGCCATAATACCATGAACTGGCTCTGCTGGTTAGAGAAGTAGGTAGGTCAAAGTTATCACTGCATTCATGTTTTAATCCATAGCTGCTGCTGTCTATTCTATATACATGCAGCATGTGCCCATAAATGCTAATTGAGTAGTTGGTTCCACTGAGGTTACTCCCAATTACATGTGCATAGGATTGTAGCTTTATTAGCTGAAAGGCAGGAAGGTGAAGAAGAGAGAGAATTTGCTTAGTGACTACATTGCCCCTTAGAGGGAGAAAGCATGAAGGTGCAGGGGGAATTTCTGCTTACTGTATGCATTTAATTTTACTTGAAACAGGAAAGAGGAAATATTAAGAAAGATGTCTTACAGCTGACAAATTTACACGAGTGGAATAACTGATATGGCATGAGTTAGCACAGGAAAGGAGGGTATACCTACATACTCTGAACTCTTTATCTGGAAGTTGTAAAGAGGGACAAATGGGAATTATCACATGGGGGAATCATGACACCGTGTTTGTTAAGAACGGCACTAGCCTTTTTAAAAGAAGAAAGGGGTGGCAAACTGCAATATTGTTTGGGAGTGGAAATAACATATGTGCAATGTATTCTTGAACAGATTTCTTACTAACGCTCACAATATCCTTGCTTCACAGGCCAATATTATTCCCATATTGCTGATGTGGGGCTGAGACAAAAAAGACTTACCTAAATCTAACTACTCGTTCCTGGAAGTTAAATGGCTTAAACAATCTCTACAACCCCAAATCTCAAAGGGAGCCTGACTTTCAAGGAGGACATACCTTGCTCCCTAGGGATGCGCACAAAGCAGTCTATCATGCCTTTGTATTGCTGGTCAGCACGGATCTGTTTCGATGAGGCCTGGACCTGCAGCAACAATTTCACACGCTCAATGGGTGCTACTGTTGTCTTGGAAACCGCAGCAGCCACCCCCCCTGCCATGAGGTCCTTTCCAAAAGAGATGGGATCAAAAATTTGTGACCCCTCTGCAGCGGCCTGCATGTTGTCAATTGCTTAATCACAGAGCCTTTGGTGGAACTAGAACCTCCTAGCAGCATCACCCAGCACCAGGCAACACTTGTTCTAACTGCCACTGCTCTGAAGGAACTAGTGAGTCCCCCCTCCCTTCACAAAGAAGCCACATGCCTTCTCAGCCACATGACCTACCAGTGCCCAATCACAGGAGTTTCTCTGGCCATCCCTTTTCAAAGAAAGTTCTGGGACCTCTGGGTGAGGGAGGGAAATGGTGCCAACGCCACTGCTAGTTAAGGCCCAGAAATGAGCAACTACAAACCGGAGTGAGATCTCTCTGGGCATGGAACAGTGATGGGCACTACCAAGCACAGCTGCCTAATAAAGAAAAAGATGCTCAAAATTTATCTGACTGTCATACCTTATGGAAAAATACAACTTTGCTAGTGTATTATAGAAGAGATTATACATTTAAGTCGTAGGAGGAAAGCATTTTAGGACTATCTTTGAGGCAGCTTGATTATCTAGGGCCTAGCATAATTATCATGGTTGCTCTTCTTCTTTCATGGAAGAAACATTTAGCAATGGCATAGTTTTTTCAATATTACTCAGTGTACCAAAAAAGAGAGAGTAGGTAGCTGTGTCGGCCCATAAGGAAAAATTCCAAAAGTTAGAATAGATTAATTGGTTAATGCTTTTATTAGGACCAGCTGAAAAGTTACAAAGCATAAGCAAGCTTTCAGATTTATAAACATTCAAAATCAGGTTGGGTGTTAGTAAAAAAGAAAACAGGAACGCAAGGGAGGGAAAAAGCCCAGTTCTCTAAAGCTAAACTTTTAATACCGTGGAATAATAGTGAATTGCATGTTTTAAACATGCAAAGCCATTTTGATTCCCTAAGAACAATGTTTCAATGTGGCTGGATTTTCAGAACTCATTTGTGAACTAGATGTTAAAAATTAGTGCAAAATTTAGTAGCAATTCTTGCAATGAGATTGCAAGAGAACTTAGAAAAGCAGAATGTCTCCAGCTTAAGTCAAGCAAAAAAGCTTGCACAACAAATGCAATGGGCTGCTGCTGAACTGCTTCTCCCTCTTTCTCCAATACAGGCAATGAAATGTATTTATTTATTTATTTGATTTTTAGTCCGCCCTCCCTGCCGAGCAGGCTCAGGGTGGAGCACAACATTTTAATTTATATAAAAACACATAAAAGCAGATAAAACATTATAATAAAATGTAAAACACTACATACAATAAAAAACTCAGATGGCAATGGCAGTTACTTCATTTCAGACAGGGCCCATATATCCATATCTATAGATATATATAAGGCATGCATTAAAATTAAGTATGAATACATTGTGGGAGGAATATGGTTTGATACCCTTGTTACTATGCCAATACAGATGATTACAGAGGCAGGAGAACTGAACTTGGGGATCTGATATAGTCCTTTCACTCCCTGCAAGGTATCAAAATAATATTTCCACAAATGATATTACTGCTGTTTCTTGCAATGTGTTGTGACATATTCCAAGGCCGGTCCTCCTCACAAAAGAAACTGTAATAATTGCTTAAGATCAAATTAATCTAATGAACTTCAGTTACACAGCTTTTATCCTCCGTTGAAGAGTCTCCCTTTCCTGTAACATCAAAAGCATCTTTATCCATTACACCATTTATCCTCTGACACTTACATGTTAGGTCCAGTTGAAGAAACTAATATAAATCATACTTGGGCATGTTGGTGGTGGAGAGCCCTCAAGTCAGAGTTGACTTATGGCGACCCCTGGTGGGGTTTTCATGGCAAGAGACTTATAAAGGTGGTTTGTCATCACCTACACTAGTGGCCAAAATTGGGGAAACCTTTTGGAAAAAGTGCATTTTTGAGGTTTGATGGCTCGTAACACTACTTTTTTTGGAATAATACCATAAAATTATATATCAATGGAAAGATAATTTAATCAAGAATGTAACGCAACAAAGTTTGTTCAATTATCTGTATTCTACCAAATGTTATAGCCAAATAACCAGGAAAAGGAAGCACAACTTGCTTAGGTTGATATGAAGTAGTTTTCCTTCATTTGAATGTAGCCAATGAGCATGAGTCTTTAGAGAGCCAATCAGGTGTCATCTTGTTTTGGCGATGAGCCAATCAGGTCACAGTAGGATTCAGCTATTGATGTCATGTATTGGAGCTGAGAGGAGGTAATTTGTCAGTGTGTTATATGATTGCTATCAAGTTGGTTGGTTTGGTTTGTGTTCTTTCATTTAGTGAGCTTGTAAAACATAATAAAATTAAAGAAATGGCACAAAGAGTTGACTGGTCATCCAGAAAGTGATGTAAAATAGTACTATTAAGTGAACAAGGCTACAGTTATGAAGAAATTAGAAGAAAAATTGGTGGAAACTTAATCAAAGGTGGCATTTCTAAATTTTTGAAGAGGTATAAGGCAACTCAGTCACTACAAAACCAGACTGGTAAAGGCAGGAAAAGGTGCACACAAGCAAGGGATGATAGAAGAATTGAGAGAATGATCTTAGGTGACAGAAGAAAATCATACAGAACAAAATGGCGCAATCATACAGAACAAAAATCATACAGAACAAAATGGCACAATTCAATGTGAAGTTGTGTACAAGGACTGTTCGGCGCAGACTGGAGGAATTTGGTCTTAATGCTAGAATTCCACAAAAAAAAACATCGTAATCTCTCAAACAAAGGTTGAAAAGATTAAACTGGGCTAAAACCCATGTTAACTGAACAGCGGAACAATGGGACAGTGTTATTTGGAGTGATGAGACCAAAATATCCCTGTTTGGTAGTGATGGCATAAAATACGTGAGAAGAAGAATCGGAGATTTGCATCCTGATTGCATTACACCTACCGTGAAACACCCAGTTAGTGTTATGATATGGGGTTGTATGACATCAAAAGGTGTGGGTAGAATTTGCGTGATAAATGGCAATATAAATGCCCAAAAATACATAAATGAAATACTTGAGCCCAAACTGAAGCCTTCCACACGTGATCTTTTCCAAGATAATGAAGCATTTATATTTCAATAAGATTCAGCTCCATGTCATGTTGCTGCTGTGTGCAAAAAGTGGTTTCAAGATAATCATATTCCACTGTTGGAATAGCCTGGGAATAGCCCAGACCTTAACCCCATCGAAAATCTATGGAGCCGACTAAAGTAACTGGTTCGTGAGAAGCAATCCAGCAATAAACCGCAATTAATAGAAGCAATAACTCAATTGTGGTTTCACATTATAACAGCTGCAGAACTAAAAAACTTGGTTCACTCCATGGGAAGGCGTTGTAAGGCCGTAATTAAAGCAAAAGGTTACCCAACTAAGTATTAACTGACATGGTGAGAATTGTTGTATAACTTTTTTCTATGTGTTTCAATTTTCTTCTTTATAACTACTGTTCTAAAAAAAATTCCTTCATAAAAGTTATTGCATTACATTCTTGATTAAATTATCTTTCCATTGATATATAATTTTATGGTATTACTCCAAAAAAAAGTGGTGTTATGAGCCATCAAACCTCAAAAATGCGTTTTTTCCAAAAGGTTTCCACAATGTTGGCCACTAGTGTACCTCTGCAACCCTAGTTTTCTTCATTAGAGGTCTCCCATCCAATTACTAACCAAGGCTGGCCTTGCTTAGCTTCTGAGATCTGATGAGATCAGGCTCACTTAGGCTATCCAGGTGAGGGGAACTGGACATGTTACATTTTAGTTTGTAATAAAGACCAAGCTGAAATTTGAGGAGCTGGAAGACTAGGTATAAAAACTAAAACCATCAAATAAAATTGAAGTTAGATGTGGCTTTAAAGCTTAGTGGAGCAATTTCCTCATTAATGATTTCCTCTGAAGCTTTTGCTAAAGATGTATTAGACATTTGGACCCCGAATATCAGTTTCCTCAAACACTACAGTGCTCTTCTGTTCATAGAAATACCTTTCATTCACTAAAGAGCACCTTTGAATCCAACTTCAGTTTCCCAAGTAAGCAATATGTGATGTGACATTCTTCATCAGCACTAGATTTCACATAAACTTGGTTATCTAAAAGCTTTTGATGCTCTCTTGTATACCTATAGTAGGTATCTTATTATACTTATTTCCAGTGAACCAAGGGAACTTCCCACACACTATGTGTTGTAAATATGCTTTCTAATACAGCTTTGGGTTCAGTAACTGGCGGCTCTAGCTCATCTTGTGTCAGATAAGAGAAGTCTTGTGCCTGAGATTTTGAAAAACCACAACCTGTCAAGGTGTGACAACACTGGTCTCCGTGGACTATGTCAATACAAAATAGATCTCTAATGAAAATTTAATGTCAAACAGTGACTTATGAATTCAAGACATGGAAGACTTGAACATTTTGCTTAAACTTCTCTAATTACTAGGCAGATAACGAATATGTCCCATGATAAAAAACCTTGATAGTTTCCTCAAAATGAAAGCATACAAAAATACAACAGGCACATTGCCCTTTTGCAAATATATATATATCTTTATTGTAAAAATCTTTTAAAAATATGCAGTTTTCAGAATCAAATTGATAAACATCCCCATGCTTGTATACCACACAGCATTTGAAAAAGATCAATTTTACTTTCTAACAACATTTATTTATTTCATTATACACAATATCTTTTTTGTTATTACCAATAGTAGAATAACTCTTTAATGCAAGGTAGTTTCCCCCCCTTTTCACTCTGTTAAGTCAGAGTGCTTCCCCCTGAACTGTATTGCCAGAATTCCAATACGTCAGAGTGCCTTGTACACAACATAATCTATTCAGTCTTACAATATACTTCCTTGATTGAAGTCCAGGAAATTTTACAGTTGGGTTTTCTGTGATGGTCAGTCCTCAAACTTCTTTTTGAACTTGGCAGAAAGTTTAAACTTGCAAGATCTCAAGGGCACTTCCCAAGAGGGAAATTTGAAAACATATACAGGAATGCATATGGGTAACCAATATCCACTATTCTTGAAATCAACCCTCATGTGTAAAATTTTGTCATTTTGTAGTTAAGATACAATTCAAGATAAATAACTTTCACTTAAATTTTTAAAAAGTATTTTGAGAAGACTGTTGATGATATCCAAGTGTCAGTGTGAACATCTGAAAAGATTTTCCATCAAGGAAGCTATTTCAGAGAAGCTCTTCAAAAAGCAAGCACCCAGCAAACTTCCATAATTTAACTTCTATCTGTGCACTGCTTATGACAGCTGTATAGATAAAAACTATTACAGAGCTAAGCCAAAGGATAGTTTAAAAGCCAGCTCAACAGCAACCTCTGCAACTGAGTCATGAAAACAGACATAAAACTCCCGTGGCTTTGGATCTAGGAAGAGTCTCCTGCACAAAAACAAAGTTCAGCGTCAGAACAAGGTCTCGAGACTGTTATAAAAACAGTCTGTTTTTGTAAGGTTTTAATAAAAAAAACTAAAAATGGAATAACTAGACATCAGAACACCCATGGCAAAACTCCAGAGCACCACTTCAGATAATATTCTTTGCTAAGTAAACACATCAGCTGAATTCAGCCTTTGCTACATTTTCAATACATGCTATATAAAAATTATCCTAGAATAGAACGCTACGTAGGGAAAAGAGACTAATTTTCCACATGAGCATTATGTATGTTGATTTACAAAGTTTGGACCAAAGAGAAATTTGAGGATTTGGCAGCATTAGAAAAGTCTACAGGAAAACCACTAGGTGTATTAGAGCTCACTTACCCTACAACCCAGTACATTATCGGTGGTGGTGGTTTCTTTTGGTCAATCCACGTGTCAGGTGAACATTCAAACAATACTCCATGTTCTCTTACTTGATGTAGTCCAGAATTTGCTTTTTTGGATTCCAAACTTCTAATGCTTGCAGTCTTTTTATTCTGTAATGATATTGACAAAACAGGTGGTTAATGAAGAAGAAACAGGAATATTGCCATTGCTGAGTTTGAGAAGCTATAACCAGCAAATATTACATTCTGAAATGTATACTGAAAAGGTACATTCTAATATGTGAAAATGTCTCTTGACAGTCTACTCTGCTGCACTGCGTTTTTTTTTTAATTAGACTCAGATGTATAATATCTCTTTAGTGATTTCCCCTCTTACTTGGATGTTTGCTCCCAGAGTTTGCTACAGCTGTAAGTACAATGCTAGGCATAACACCAAAGCTGAAGAGAGACAAATGATGAAAAACTTTCAGAATATCCTTCTCAGCTAGAGTTTCTTACTAAAATCAACTGCTGATGTACTTTGCTTGAACCATGCTTTGCTTACTTTATTCAGATCTTGATATATATCAAAAGCTAGAATGTGTTATTTCAAAATATTACATAAGGACAGGCACTTTTAAAAATATTTCCATGTGAGTCATATTTGAAGGAGACAGAAGTACATATAAACAGATTTCTCGTACAATGTACTAGTTGTTGTGCCGCAGTGCTTCTGGCTAAAGACAGAGGGGGTTATTCTATGCATTGAGACAACACAGAACGAAAGCTCTCTGCAAAAACTGTCATGGAAACCAAGAAGTAATCAGTAAGCATTTTGCCAAAGTAATACAAATATTATTTAAAGCCTGTTATATAAAGTCCAAGCTTTACTGCTCCTGAGGAGTGCTGTCAGCTTCCATTTTAAAAAACGAATTAACCATCACCATATACAGAAACTATTTCAAATTTCAGCTATGCAAAGAGTCTACAGTATCCCTGCTATCTTAAACTTATGAGTTAAATTTATTATGTGGGTATTTATGCCTGCTTCAAAAGAGAAAAGACTAGAAAAATCCCCCTCTCAAGCCATTAAAGATAATGATTTATACTTCTCTCAGCATGGTCTGCTGAAAAATGGAACGGATGGAAAGACAACAGCGATGGAAGTTCTTGATTAACTGGGGATGGATAGTTCCACTGAGCTGTGCTACTTCGGTATGTGTTGGAGTGATAAAAATTCCATGCATGGTTTCTAGAGAAATATAGTGGAACAGGGTATTCTCAGGACCAGAGGTCAACCTTCAGGAGCAAAAGAAAGAAATTCTTTGAATACGGACTCTAAACCTATATAAAATTCACCCCCATTTTGCAAATCAAACCACCACATATACTGAAAAAGAAATTACAAGGGCTTGTCTTATCTGTATACATGTTAATATGGAACAGAGACAGTTCTTTGCTGAAGAAGCCATGGGACATAGCAAGTCCATAAAATGAACACATACAGACAGCCTAACAATACTTGCCAGATAATCTAGCCCACCAAGTCCAAACATCTATATATTTCTATGAAATATATTCATATCTAAAGTGGCCATCAGAGAAGCTGTTCCTTTATTTGGAAGGCTAATACAGGCAGACGGGGGCTTAATGACATGTGTGGCATGACTAAGTTAGTAACACTAATTTGGAGTCAAGAACACTAATTTGGAGTCAGGTTCCACTGGAATCAATAAGGCTTTCTTCCCAAACATTAGTTAGGAAGAATAAGATACACATTTGGTGCTAAACTGTAAAAAAAAGAGCATGTTAATAAATCAGAAACAGATTCCTTAAAAACAAACATCCACCCACACGATTCAACATACAATAATGAAATATGGGAATGGTCAATTCTATGCATACTGGAATGCATGACAGCATGCTGAAATAAGGAATTGTTACAGAATTATGTAAAAATTCCTGTTGCACCATAAAGGCTGACAATGCCTCTCTCAGCTATGTTGCTTAGCTGAAGTTAATTTCAAAGTATTCTTGTGTCTGGAGAGGAGTTGCAAATGCAATGGGGGGTGGGAAACACAGGAACTGGTTGAAAAAGGCCACAACTTTACTGCTCACAGCTTCCATGCATTTGGCCTAGCACAGGTAGGGACAACCTGATGGAAATTCATACAACGGAAAAGTCCAGCCCAGATGCTGGATAACCTAGGAAGAAAGAATGTCTCAAGAAGACACAAACCTGTTCATGCTACCCGCCACCACCGACATGGACTGAGCCCACACCCTTGAGGGATCTTAGAGGGTATTAAAGATTCAGGTTTAATTAATAGTTAATGGAGTAAATGCTTTCACAAAATTAAGTCCAAAGGTATTTCTGATCCCCATTTGCCTCGAATAAGGTCCCTGCCCTGTCTCAAGCACTAAGTGTGGCACTGAGAACAAAAAGAACAAATTCCTTCAAACAATGTTTGGACACCAATTAGAAAAAAGAAAGTGAAAACACAAACTCCCACAAGTATCTTTGGGAACTTAGAAACATGTCCTCCTGGTGTTGTTAACCGGCAGCCAACAAAAGCCAGCAAACAAGATTCACAGTCCAAAGTTATTTGGTAGTTAGGAAAATGTTTGCTGGCCCTTCATTTGAACTGGGTTCTTAATCAGCTTTCACTGGAGTATGAAGAGAAGTCTCCAGTCTGACCTGCCCCACTCCCCGGCCAATCAGTATGGAGCAGACAATAAAAAACTGGGTTTCTTTAGCTGGCAAGGGGGCCAGTGACACAGGACAAAGGTTGCAGTGTGGTGGGGAATCAGGCAAGATTATTCCTCCTCTCTCATGTAGCCATGTAACAGCAGGTAGGATCCAACCCAAAGTACCACCATCACCAGTAACAAAATAAACACTTCTTACTTCATAACATTGTATAATTCGGATTCCATATCTGACGGGTTCTTTTTCAGGCTTCCTAAATTAAATGGACCTGGAAGAATATTTTTCTTTTTGGTGATCTGAAAAGCAAGCAGAATAACTTCCGTTAAAGTACAAGCAATTAAAGATTCAGGTTTAATTAATAGTTAATGGAGTAATTGCTTTCACAAAATTAAGTTGGTTTAGCAATTTGCACGCTTTGTGAATACGCACTCAGCTGTAACATTTAAATGACATGCAACATCATTTTTTGAAAGTTTCTAGATTTCCTTTTTTAATTTGTTTTTTAGAACCCAAAGGCACAGTTTTTACTACAAATCAGTTTGCACAGTTTAAACCAACAGGATATCGACTTCATCATAAAACCAAATACTGTACTTTGAATACAGTTTGTTAGTTAATTTTTGCATGCTTTACAGAAAAATCTTAAATGGAGCTACACTCTCCTAACCTCATTGACTTAAGTCATCTTAGAAGGGTGTAACTCTGCTTAGGAGTGCACCATTAGTACAGCAGCTCAGCATGGAAACAGAGGTGTTGCCAAGTTTGGATTTCTCAACAGGTTTTCTTGGCTGAACAGCAGAGAAAAATCTTTGCAGGGAAGGTTATGAAGGAGGTGTTCTGAAAGGCACGTGGTGAGAACAGCAGCTCAGCTGAAGACTCCTTAACTCCTGGAGGAGACCAGAATAATGCCCTGGCCTCATCTCAATACTAGTAGCAACTCTCAGTACTGGCAACAGATTATACAACTATCACAAAAACCTTCCAATCAGAATGTATCCCCCATCTCCATCCTGCAAAGCCATTTTTGGTTGAAAATATGAGAAGCAATCCTAAGCAGGTCTACTCAGAAGTATGTCCCACTATATTCCATGGGGCTTACTCTCAGGAAAGTGTTTTCAGGCTTGCAACCATAGAAAGGGAACAGGACTAGGAAGGTGTAATGTGGGCATGCGCTGTTCCTTTCCTTCTCCTCCTCAGGAACTGCTGCAACTCACTTAAGCATTTTGCCAGCCTCCCAGGGAAAGAGGTTTAGTGGGTTATTTAAAATCAACAGTACCTTAAAAAGACTACTGCTTCTGTCAAATCCACCTGGACTTTTTGACTGAGCAGCATACGGATTAACATTCCCTCTTCCTCCTTCAGGATTATCATCAACATTGTCAGACCTTCCACTACCCCATAAGGGACTAGTTTTATGTGTTCTTAAGGTAGAATCACCAAAAACCATTTTTTTGCTTGCTGGCGAAATCCTAGAATTTGAAGTATTTTGCAGTTTGCTGAAGAGAGGTAAGGCGGCTAGACTGTCACGTGATGAGGGGAGGAACCAGTCCACGCAGGACACCAGTGGAGCAGAAGGCGATTCTAATCTCTCATCTATGCTGAGATCTATTCCGTCCAGTTGAAGGATTGTTGCTTTCACTTGATCCACATAGATGCAATCGGGCCCTGGATTTCCAATAGCTTTAGAAGAACAGCCTCCTGCTTCCAACAAGACACTCAGCACAAAGTGCTTCTGCAAGAAAAAGGAGTTAAGGGAGAATAAAATGCATATATTTATAATACTGATGTGCTGCCTCTCTAGAGACTTGCTCGAGGTGGCTCACAAAATAAAGTTGTACAATAAAATCTTATAAATCTAGGGTTGCCAAGTCCCTACACCTTCCGGGTTGGAGTGGGAGGGACACAGCACTTAGCAGGAGGATGATCCTTGCACATGCATTCCTGGTGCTGATGCTATGATGTCACTTCAGGAAGTGACGTAGTCACGCCCCACCAGGTGTGCACCCATTGCACACTTGCCTGCTGGCAGTGGCGATCGCTGGGTGGTTTGCCACCTCCCGACGATTGCCAGCGATTGGCGGGCAATGGAGCAAACCACTGGGGAACCCACAGCATAAAAACAAGACACAAAACCAGAAATAAAAATGTAAAAACAACCATGACATAAAAACCACATAAAACAACATTCAGCTTGGTATCTAAAAGAGCAGTGAGATAGGCACCAGGCAAGCCTCAATGGGGAGGGAAGTGTAATGAGTGTATTTATTATGATAATTTCCATTGGCTGATCCTGTAGGGCTGAACAGTCATACAAGAAATTATTTTAGACCTAACCATGCCCAAAGATTGAAATCTAGTAGGTATTTGATTAACACAACTCTCAGTAAGTGACTTCCTATTTTATGCTTAAGAGGAAAAAAGTACCATTCAAGTACGTGGGCCATAACTGAGGTTTTAAACTTACACTACTTTCAAATATGTTAAAACTATTCTTCCTGTTATGCCTTGATACAAGATTTCCACTATATATCCACACATTTTAAGTCTCCTGTGCCTGCCAAAATTTAAATCGCTCTACAGCTCAAATTATCTCAGGTGACCATAACTGTAATGTACAGTTTGCATTCACAGCTGTGTGAAATGTAAGAATAAGAGCGCTTTTATTTTGCAGACTGCCATCAGAAAAGGAGAATACTTATCATCTACGGGAGATGTTATAGATGGTTTTTAGGTAACAAAATACAGTTCTAGCAGCATGTCCCTTCCACTAACTAAGTAACTTTAGACTATCCTTATTACAGTGTGTGTTCTATCAGTCTTAGCAATATAGAAAACAAAGATATAAACCGTCAAAAAAAATCTTACCAAGCCAACCATGAGCAAAAAGTATCTTGCTTTGGGTTCTCTGTATCCGTCATATGAAGTTTTACATGACTGAAGATGATGCTGAGGAAACACTTCTCTCCATATTACTAACTGGCCAATTCGTTGCTCTGCTGCCAAGGGTAAGAGGCAATAATGCCTGCTATATAAAGCAATATCAGTAAGGTCCTCCTTTGGCAAGTGATTACTGATCAAATAGCCCTGAATCAAAAGCAGATAGAACATGCAGAATAAAGAGATATTGTATACTACTCAGTACCTTTATTCTGACAACTTTTTCCTTGGTTCATGTTATATTTGTAGAAGAAATGAGAGTGGCCAAAGACTGTACTGTCACATTGCTAGGAATCATGCTGTGCATACATCAGATTCCTGAGAAACTGAACTTTCTTTTCCCTAACAAAGCAAACATCTAGCCTGCAAAGATGCATGTGAAAAAGGGGAACCTTTGCTATTTGGCAAAGTCTTAAGTGATTAGATGGGGGCTGGTGAACCAGTGCATTATTGTGCCTGACCGTAGTTAATTCTTCCCTTCTTCTATGAGCTTGGACAAATTCTCCCTTGTTCCTATCTTTTAGAAAGTATCCTGCATATTTCATCTTGCTATTACTATAATTTTCTATTAAGAAGGTATAAAACAAGACACTTACCATTTTTACCTATGACGAATAAGATTTTTTAAAGAAAAGCAAAATGTGTTATGGCCAAAGTAGATGTGGTTTTCCTTAATTTTTAAGAACTTCGAATTAGAATCATGCAGCAGCCTGACTTAAATGAGAGTAGTGACATAGGAAAACAATAGAAAAATAATCTTGATTGTTCTTAGGTCTATTGGCATTGGTATTTTGAGGTTACATTTTTTTAGCATCCCATGATGTTTTTAGATAAGTTACCTTATAGAAGAGGCATGAGCCCAAAATGGTGTACAGCCGTCTCATGTTATAGTAGTCTTCAGACTGTAAACAAAGCACAGTGAGGTCAGAGTTTCTGATTTTAGTTGATACACACAATGCAATTCAAGTGTAGCTGTAGAAAGCACAGTGTTACTCTTTGACTCCCCAGAATGCCTTTTTTATTTGACTAGCAGCTGTCATCGAGTGGAATGATGGTGATAAACACACGTTGCTGAACAGAAAGTCTGAAACTTCATCTTTAAGGTCAAAGATGCCACTGCATTGCAGGATGTTTTGCCGAACTGCATACTACTCGTAAAATAATGGAAAGTTTACATTAGTCTGTAAGCCCAGATAGCTCTTAAAATTAAGAATAGTTCTGCTTTTAAAGCTTGTAACCAGGGTGGATTTGATTTAAATCAAACTGATTTAAATCACGATTTAAATCACTAGTCATTAAGGCTTGATTTAAATCATAGTTTTCTACATAAAGACTAATTCTTGCTGGTATAACTTTAATATGCAAGTAGATGCCTGCCTTACCGATAGGTAAAGGAACTTCATTAAAGTATTCCCCAACTGGGTCTCTTTTACGGCCTGCTGCCATTATAGGTTTTTTCCTCCAAGGAAAGAATGTGATAAAACTCGGGTCATACACACAAAAGATCCAAAGACTTGTGCAGTATTGTGCTCAAAAAGTTTCACTTTCATTTTGTATTGCTTGCCCCTCCCTCCTCACACTTAGCTTCTTCTTGTGCAGATCTATTCCACTCCAAACAATCAGAAAAATATTGTTTCTATTCACTGAACTTCTTGAAACTTAGCACTGGAGGGGTTGATTCTATCTTCATAGGTTTGTAGAACAATAGGATTAAGGTCTTTTTCTCAACTCTGTTCATGTTATAACATTTTTGCTGTGAAGAAGAGGCATGTGATCTCTGCTGAGCTGACACAAATTCAGTTTTGAGAACTGCAAAACCAAGCATCTGTGATAATATCTTGTAGGCAGAGAAACTGCCCAATAATATTACAAAAACCTCTGGAAGAGCATGACATTGTGAATAGATTAATGGAATTTATTTACCAAAAAAAAACACAAAACCATATACAGTCTTATTCTACATAATTAAAAACTAATCTTTATTTCATGATGGAATAACCTTTGGATGGTAATATATTTTCCTCAAAAAGCATTTTATTTAAAAAAATCCGATTTAAATAAAAAAAATCCAATTTTTTTGATTTTTTTTAAAAAAATCATTGATTTTTATCCACTCTGCTTGTAACACTTTGCTAGTTTGAGTCTTCATCTTGCTAGCAAACAGCAAAATCATAACTTTTCAGGATTTATAATAGTGTAGAAACATGAGTCAAATTTACAATCAAAACCATAAAGAAATAGCTAGTGAAAGAGTGTGTTGTAAGTTCTGATTTTTTAAAATAAAACATCCCTATACCGTTAATTCGCTATTTACTAAGCCTTTTGTATAGAATAAGAAATTCACAAGTTCTTTAGTAAAATGAGCACTACACGTACATTCCATTAGCTCAGAACATCTAGAAGTAATTTTGAAGTGACTTTCAAGTTTACTATAAAAACTGTTAGGCTCTGCTATTAGCTAGAAATGGTTGAGTAAATAGTAAAGCATTTATATATTCTAGACAGTAGTACAAGTGAAAAGGATCTAGGGGTTCTAGTAGATCATGCACTGAATACGAATCAACAGTTTAGCCAAAAAGACAAATGCAATTTTAGGCTGTATCAACAGAAGTATAATGTCCAGATCACGTGAAGTGATGGTATCACTTCGCTCTGGTTAGACCTCACTTGAAGAACTGTGTTCAGTTTTGGGCACCACAGTTTAAGGATTTTTTTTTTAAAAAAATTAATTTTGAAAAAACAGAATAATAGTTTAAGGGGATACAGATAGAAAAAAGGGATTGTGTAATTCAGAAATAATTATAACAGATACATAAAACACAAAATATTTCTTCCCTCCATTAAATTTTTAAAAGGCATTTTCTATAAGATGCAATGATACTTATGTTAGGATACATTTATATGTTGCCAAGTAGGCCCCCTCTCCTGCTCTAAGGCCTGCCATGAACTGTGTTTGAGTTTCCTGCACTGCTGCTTTACAACTACACCAGAGACTGCCTTGCATGTGTGCACTCTAGTACACGTGTCAGTTTCCTGCCTGCTCGCTAGTTATCCCGCTGTTGCAATAGACTGTGTCAGTTTCCTGAATCCATGTCTGGACAACTACACTAAGGACTCTCCTTCTGGGCAGCCCTGCCCAGGCCTATATCTGGATCCTCGTGTGTGTTTGGACTCCACTACACGTGTGCCTCCCGTCTGCCTCGCCATCTCTGTGCTTGTTCCCTGCTATGGACTGTGTTTTACGTGCTGTTTCCCTGCCTCCATGGAAGCCTGCCTCACCCGGGCCCAAGCCGCGCAGTTAGCAGCCAGGTGCCAGCCAGGGAGACCTCCAGCGAGCCTGACCAGGCAGCCCCTGGCCAGTTCCCGTCTGGAGCCTCCCGCGGGCCAGTCACCCAGCTTGCCCTCGCTACTGGGCAGCCTGCTAGCAAGCCCCAGCCATGCCCAGCCAGCAGCTATGTTCCTAGGCAGCCAGAAGACCCAGAGAAGCAGCTTACTGAGAGAAGTCATTTCGGGGAGGCGAACAGACCACATCCGCAGCGGCCTCACCCTGCTCTGCATATCTAATAAAAAATATTCCTGCTCACAAATGACTTTTTACATTTATATTCAAGATGTTTCATTTAAGTCTTATTTTCATTCTGCTTTTACATTGCCTAAATTTGTCTTTTGCTTGCATCATACACATTCCATCTTTCCTCAAAATTCTTGATTGAGTAGTTTCTCAAATAAGTTGTTAATTTTGCTATTACTGCCTATTTGACCAAAATAGGAGTGGAGAGACCCACAACTAGGAGTGGATATGAAAAACAAATATAAAAAATATGAAATTTTTATAAACGTAAAGTGCTATGTGCGATTTCATATAAATACAGTGTAATTTCATTAACGATAAATATCTAAAAGACCTACAAAATATTCACAATCCAATATAATAAATAATAAATAGATAGACAGCCAACAAAGTCCATAGATGATGGTATGAAACTGACATCCAACAGTGGGCTTGTCTTTGATTCTTAGGATTACTGCATATTTGGCAAGTTTGTTTTCACGTTCTTCTAAACTTGAACATATGTCTGATTTTCATTTTGCTTTATAAATTATTGTAGCCGCTGTCACCGTATATTCAAATATCTCTTCCAAGACTTTTGGTAATTTATTAGGCAATATTCCTAATAGCATATTTGTAACTTTCATACGAAATCTACATTTTAATATATTCTGCATATTTTCATGTATTTCCTTCCAATATCTTTTTGTTTTTTTGCAAGTCTACCACATATGATAAAAGGTTCCATCTGTATCTTGTAGCGAAGATTAGACAAGCTGGAATGTGTCCAAAAAAGAGCAACAAAGATGGTGAGGGGTCTGGAGATCAAGTCTTATGAGGAAAGGTTGAAGGAGCTGGGTATGTTTAGCCTGGAGAGGAGGTGACTGAGAGGTGATATGATAGCTCTCTCTAAGTATTTGAAGGGCTCTCACATAGAGAATGGAGCAGAGTTGTTTTCTGTTTCCCCAGCGGACTGGATCAGAAACAATGGGTTAAAATTAAAGTAAAAAAGTTTTTGGCTAAATATTAGGAAGAACTACCCGACAGCTAGAGTGGTTCCTCAGTGGAACAGGCTCCCTTGGGAGGTGGTAGGATCTCCTTCTTTGGAGGTATTTAAGAAGAGGCTAGCTGGCCACCTGACAGCAATGATGATTCTATGACTCAATATGAACATATGCTAGGAGAGAGAGGGCATGAAGGGATAAGCCAGTGCTAGGCTCTGTGGCCCCTTTTTTAAATACCCAGGGTAATGCCAATTGCTACTTGGGGTCAGGAAGGAATTTTCTTCCAGGCCAGATTGGCCAGGGATTCTGGAAGTTTTTTACCCTCCTCTGGGCATAGAGCTGGGGTCACTGGGGGGGAGGGGGGGAACTATGAATTTCTTGCATAGTGCAATGGGTTGGAGTAGATGACCCTTGAAGTCCTTTCTAGCTCTATGTTTCTATGATTCTAGACATATTTTATTAAAGAAAATATCAGATGGTATTCATTTTCTCTTTCACACAAACATACTAACAAAGTTTACATCAATGCATGCAGTACAGTCCACATAACACTTATTATTATTATCAACTTTTGCAATGTCAGTTTTTATTTGGTATGTTTATACTGGTCTACATTTCCCAAAGCTATTTTCTTTCCATACCAATAACAACTTGTAGACAGAAAAAAACAGAGATAACACTAATCCATTGCTCATTTTATTTGAACAAACATTTACCTGTGTCATATGGGTTGAATCATAGCCCATACAGAAAAACAAATTGCTATGTTCAATACTTTGTGCTGTCAGGGACCCCCTCCCCCCAAGTCAATTAAAAAGCTGTGTCAGCCTCACTGGTTGTAGCTGAGATAGTTCAACTGGCAGGCCCAAGTTTTGCTTTAGGCAACAGGAAAACAAAGAAAGGGGAGCAAGCAGGGCCACATGCATGATAAGACTGCAGAACAACTAAGGAAACACAAAACCCAGTCCACAAACAAGACAAAATGACTGGCCCAGCTAGGGAGAGTCCTGGGAAATGTTTCTGAGAAGATGATGCCACTCCTTGAAGGTGAATGTAGTTTCCCACTGATGCCTGCAACAGTATTTGAGATCAACTGCACTTCTTGGTGGGAAGGAACCAACAATATTTGTTTCCCCTCTGTTGCCTAGAGGGACAGGCGAGCAAGTGATGGTTGCTATTCATCCTTGCCTTTGTTCCTTTCCAAGTGGTGACAATGCCCAGGAATCTCATCTTCTGATGGTGAACAAGCAGGCTTCCATTGCCACCTGCTCTTTCATTGCTAGTGCTTGCTCTTTCTGTCTCTGAGCCAAAAGATGAGGGGCAGGCAGCAGTGGCAAGGAGATGGTGGCTAGGGAGCTCCAGCAAAGGTCTGATGACGCTGACTCTCGACTCCAGCCCTTGCATAAACAACAGTTATACCACTTTGAAATAACCAACCGAGAATGTAACAGTTTAACTATACCAACAGATGTGTGCTGAGTAAGGCAATAAAAAGGTATAACATATCTCGTTAAAAAATGAATCCTTACCAATTCTGCAAAGTCTGCTGCCTCCAAGTCACTCAGAGCTGTATCAATTTCCATCTGAAACATACAAGGTATAAATGAACGATAATGTTCATTTGTACAATATAGTTACTATCAAATAAATTTGATAGTAACTATAGAGTATCTCATGCATTTCTGTATTAACTGCATATTAAGAGAGAAAGCTCCATAGGCATTCAGAGAAAAACAAACTGCATATGCTGACAGGGGATCACGGCAATATCAGATATTCAGCTATTGCAAATTGCTACACCCCGAGTCAAAAGAAAACTGTCCAGCAGTTGCACATTTTACCCTTTCAGAAATGAAAGAATATTCTGTCACCCCAAACCCACTGTTTAACATAAAAACATGTCAATCTCAGTTTTTTCATGGATTAAAACCTGAAGGCAGTAGGTTCTCTGGATATTTGGCAAGGCGTTAGTATCCAACTGTGTTATTAGAAAAATCTTTTTCACACAGGATTTAGATTTTGTCTCTATGGAAATTTCCAAAACATTCTCAGACATTACCTTTGTCCACCCCAAGAAGTGTTAAACTTGCACACTTCACCAGCTATAAGTACTGCTGGTTAGAGCAAGCTTTACAGAAAATCACCTTTATTTATAGATTCAAGAAATGGTCTTGTAGATTCTAGCCAAAAATATGCTCTGTGCTAAAAAAAGAGAACTTGATCTCTAATGAGCCTAGAGCACTCCCCATGGGGTATGTAAACAAAGTGTCTTAGAAAGAAACACTAGTTTTAACAAATGCTGTTAGAATTGCCAACCACACAGTTGGTGCTCAAACAATTAGGTTTCTCCATTCTTCCTTGCTGCAGACTGAAAACGTATGTCTGCCTGTGGCAACCATCCTCATATCCCTCCCTATCCTCCAGCACTCTGAACCAATCCTTGTTATTTTGGCCTCATACAAATCCAAGTGTTTGTCAACCAGTTAGAGGCCACAGAACTCCCCTGGACAGGAGGGAGTGAGCCAGCCTCAGTTAAGAAGGGGGAAAAGAAACTTTTCCCCTCAGATGGAACTGCAAGCTCTTGATAAGAGTGTCAACTTAGACAGGATTTTTATTTTTCTTTTAGTTAGGATCTGTGGACTGGTTAGGGAATAAAACTTGTTTTAATGAGACAAACAAGCACTCTGTTAAGGGTGCATCAAATTTAACTTTTGTGTACAGGTTCTATTGAACAGGGGCTCTGTGATTAAAGGATCAACCTAGAACCTGAACAGTAATCCTGTCAGTTGGGGAAATGGCTTCCAGTGAACCCTGAATGCTGAGGTAACCTGTCTGGAGAAAAAGGAATCAAATGTCCCCTCAGTGTTTGTTTGGTAATTAAGGCACCATTTTAATGTATTAACCCCCAGTGGGAAAAGTCTATAATATCTGGAGAGTGCAGTTCACAGTCAGTTGTACATCCTGACTATTCCACACTAAACCTATGCTGTGATAAACAGGGTTAACATACCTGTAACTTATGTTCATCGAGTTCTTCTGTGCTGACACACATGGGGACTGCGCAGGCGCAGGCCAGCCGCCGGAGAATTTTCTAGAGCTTCCATGGCTCCGAAGGGGCCGTTTGTCGCGCGCCTCAGCGACCGTTTTCCCGCCCAAACGGTCACGTGATCCTCCAGCGACCAACGGCCCCTTCCCTCAGTTCTCCCTTGCCGCCGCTTGACCAACACACTTCAGCCATAACACCTTAAAAACACCAATTTCCGTTACAGCCATCACATCATTGTGCATTGGAGTTCACAGCGGGGTAGGAGGGAGGGTTGTGTGTCAGCACAGAAGAACTCAATGAACATAAGTTACAGGTATGTTAACCCTGTTTTCATCTTCGTTCTTCTGTGCCTCCACACATGGGAGTGTACCAAGCTTCACACAATAAGGAAGGCGGGGGTGAAGTCCAACACAATTTTATTGAACAAACAAGCAAAAACAAATAGATATGCTTATATACATCTATGTAAAAAACTGTGTAAGGACACATAAATACTCAATATTTACATATATACACCCCAAGGTACATATATACACTCTTTCACTCAAGGGTACCCAGCAGGTACGCCAAGAAAGTCATCCCAAAACTCCTTCAGGAAAAAAGGGAGTGTAGGACAGCCCTAGCCACAGATACATCCTGCTCCGCATTGACATCAATGGCGTAATGCCTGACAAAGGTGTCTGCAGAGGACCATGTGGCTGCTTTACAAATGTTAACCAGGGGCACCCCCCTGAGGAGTGCCGAAGAGGATGCTTGGGACCGCGTGGAGTGGGCCCTGACACGAAGCGGGCAAGCCACCCCTGCCAGGGAATAGGCCTTGCTAATGGCCGTCACAATCCACCTAGACAGGGTCTGTGAGGAAGCCCTGTTACCCTTTTCCTTGGCCCCAAAACATACAAACAGGTGAGGACTGGAGCGGAATTCCTTCGTCCTATCCAGGTAATAGGCTAGGGCCCTCTTCAAGTCTAGGGAATGAAGGGCCTTTTCCCCCTTAGAGGAAGGTTGAGGAAAGAACGCAGGTAGTGAGATATCCTGCGAGAGGTGGAAGGCGGACACCACCTTGGGCAGGAACCCGAGGCAGGGACGCAGGACCACCTTGTTGGGATGAAATACAAGAAAGGGAGGGTCAGACCGCAGTGCAGACAGCTCACTGACCCTTCTGGCCGATGTGACGGCCACCAAGAATGCTACCTTGTAGGATAGCATATCCAAGGGGCATGTAGCCATAGGTTCAAATGGAGGCAACATGAGACGTGAGAGCACCAAGGACAGTGACCACTGAGGCACTGGCGTCGACACAGGTGGGTAAAGATTGTACATGCCCTTAAGGAACTGGCGGGATTGTGGGTGAGAAAACACCGTAGCACCCTCAACTTGGGTGTGAGCAGCTGATATCGCTGCCAGGTGGACCTTGAGGGAGGACACCTTCAAGCCCAGGCCACGCAAGTGGCACAAATACTCGAACACAACCCCCAAGGGACTGCTGTCAGGCACCACTCCTCTGGCAAGTGCCCAGAGCTCAAACCTGCGCCACTTGGCCGCATAAGCGCGCCTAGTGGATGGCCGACGAGCGTTCAGGAGGACTCTCCGTACCTCGTCAGTAAAGCCTACAGGGGAGGAACGATCCACCAAGCCGTTAGGTGCAGCTTCCTGGGATCGTGGTGGACTAGGCTCCCGTTCAGGAGAAGGTCTTGCCGAGGGGGCAGACTGACATATGTCCGTTGGGACAGCCGCAGGAGCTTCGGGAACCAAACCTGCCGTGGCCAAAAGGGGGCCACCAGGATGCAGTCCGTCCCGTCGTCCTCTATCTTGCACAGGACCCTGGGAATCAAGGGGAATGGAGGAAACATGTAGTGCAAGCCCTGCGTCCACGTAAACTGGAAGGCATCCCCAATAGAGAGGGGGTCGCTCCCTGCCCTGGAACAGAACGTGTGGGCCTTGGAGGTCGCCGCAGTGGCGAACACGTCTATCACTGGATGACTCCACATCTGGAAGATCGGCCCAACGCACTCTACGTTCAGTTCCCACTCGTGGTCCAGCAAAGGGACCCTGCTGAGGGCATCTGCCCGGGCATTGTCTGACCCAGCCACGTGTATAGCACGGAGCGACACGCCGTTCCTGATAGCCCACTGCCAAGTGAGCGTGGCTTCCCGGCACAGGGCCATGGACACTGTGCCCCCCTGCTGATTCACGTAGTACATGGCAGTCGTGTTGTCCGTCTGCACCAAGACCTGACGATTTCTCAGCAGTGCTGTAAGAGACACAAGTGCGAAACGAATGGCCCTTAGTTCAAGCACATTGATATGGAGGGTCTTTTCCCTCTTTTCCCTCTCTTTTCCCTCTCAGACCAGACATCCTGCACAGACACATCACCACAGTAAGCCCCCCATCCCAACAGAGAGGCATCAGTGGTAACCGTGACGTCATGGTGCTGATACCCAAAGGGGGTCCCTCTAAACAAGTTGTCATCAGACAGCCACCAGTCCAAGGAGGAGAGGATGACCCTCGGGATAGAGAATTTGAGGGACGGAGGGTGCAGCAGAGCATCGTACCTCCGCACAAACCAGTTCTGGAGCGGGCGCATACGCAGCCTAGCAAAAGGCACCACCGAGGTAGCCGCTGCCATATGCCCTAGCAAGCACTGGATAGTGCGCACAGACTGGAATCGGTTCCTTTTAAACATGGACACCAGACCCCTTAGGGACCGAGCCCTCTCCAAGGGGAGCAGAGCCTTACCCTCCACAGAGTCTAAGAGTGCGCCAATGTAGGACACCTTGCAGCTGGGCACCAGTTTGGATTTCTCCAAGTTCACCAGGAGCCCCAGGCGTTGGCAAGTGCTAAGTACCAAGCCAATGTCCCGCACCAGCCTAGACTCCGATTCAGCCACGATGAGCCAGTCATCGAGGTACGGAAAGATGGTACAGCCTTCTTCCCGTAGGAAGGAAACCACAGGGGCCACACATTTAGTGAACACTCATGGGGCAGTGGACAGGCCAAAGGGGAGCACCTTATACCGGAAAACCCTTTGCCGGTAAACACAGCTCAGGTATTTCCTGTGCTCCTTCCGTATGCCCACGTGAAAGTATGCGTCCTTTAAGTCAAGAACCGCAAACCAATCTCCCTGTTTCAGCAAGGCGATCACAGCCGCCAACGTAACCATTTTGAATTTGGTCACCTTGAGGTAGGCATTAAGGCCCCTCAGATCTAAAATGGGACGTAAGCCCCCATCCTTCTTGGGGACCAGGAAGAACCTAGAGAAGAAACCCTTTACAGAATCCTCATAGGGCAATTCTTCCACAGCACCCTTGGCCAAGAGCGACACGATCTCCGCATCCAGCTCGGCCATAGTGTTATTGACAGCTGTCAGGGGTGAACTGCATCTAGGCAGCTCAACGAACTCCAGCCCGTATCCCAGTTCAACAATAGTTAAGACCCATGAGTCAGATGTTATTGACTCCCACTCAGAGAGGAGTGGACTCAGTCTGTCCGAAAAGTCCGGGGATACGGCTGGCGTGACCCGTCAGTACTGCCTCCCGGCGCCCTACTGATCTTTCTGCTGGGCCGGTTGTTGTGCCGGACGAGGCTTGAAGGGCCGACGCCTCCTTTGCTGTTGTGCGGGGACTGCTGAAGAGATATCCATCTCGAGAGCCTTGGCCATCCTTGCCATCTGGTCGGCGTAGATGCGGAGGTCCTCGAATGGCGAGTCCGCAGATGGCACTAGCTCCTCAGCCGGCGACGGTTCGGACCAGGACTCCGACTGGTAGCCGCCAAAGCTCTCCACTTCCTCCTCATTGGAACCGAGCTGGGATTCCGGAACCTGGAGTGGAGGGGGAGCCCACGCCGGCCTCGACGTCGATGGCCCCGGTTCCGACATGGAGAAGCCGGCAGGTGCCCCTTCCCACTGGCAACGGTATGGCGAGGGGAGGTAGGAGGCTTGACGATGCCGGGACGCAGTGGATCGGGCAGATCAGATGCTGTCCCCGGAACAGCGTCGCTCACGACCGACTGCAGGTGGAGACGGACGGACAGGAGACGGACGGCTCCGATGAGGAGACGGGCTCGGTTCCAGCCTCGGCGACCGAAGAGCAGGCGATGGTCGGCTCCGACGGTGCGGGCTCGGCTCCGGCCCCGACGAGAACTCTGCGGGCACCGTCTCGAAGGCCATCGGATCCGGCACCGGCACGGAGATGTCCTCTGGCTCGGGGGAGCCCAGATGAGGGGAAGGTTTGTGAGGAAGCACGATGACCTCCTCCTGAGGAGCGGGACGCGGCGACCGATGATGTTTAGTCTTCTTCTTCTTCTTCGCCGGTTCTGAAGAAGACCTCGGAACCGACGCGCTCCTCGCCTTCGAAGGGGACCTCGGCTTCGACCTCTTAGACTTCATCGGAATCGATCCGGTCGTCGGTTCCGATCGGGGACTCGGTACCAGGATCCTCGGTTCCGATGTCGGTCTCGGATCCGACCTGGTGGACGATGTGCTACGGGGCGGCCGCACCGGTCCCTGCGCTGGAGAGGCCGCTCTCGACGCCGAGGCACTCGGGGGACGCGGTTTCGACCCCGACCTCGCGGAGGCCACTGAGCCAGCTCTTGATTGCCGTTCGGCAGAGGGGCTAGGGCCGGCCTTGGGGGAAGGTAACGGGGCGCCTCCGGACATGACCTTCTGCCACAGGGAGGAGTTCAGTCGGGCCTTGCGCTCCTGCCGGGCCTTGTTGGTGAAGCCCTGGCAAATCCTACAGGCCGACACATTGTGGGTCTCCCCCAAACAAAAGAGGCACAGTTCATGGCCATCGGTCTTGGCCATTTTCGTGTGGCATTGTAAGCAATGCTTAAAGAGAGCCTTTGAGGCCATCTTCAGGGGCACGCTAGAGAGAGGTCAAACAATCCGGGTCGTATTTACCGAGTCCAGCCAAAGTCCAAATCAGTAAGCCGAAGATTAGTCGAGGTCCGAAGTCCAAAGTCAAAAAGCCAAAGATCAATCAGAAGTCAGAAAAAGCACAAAGCACAGAGCAACGAAGCTCACGTTCTCTCCAAGCGGCGGCAAGAAGAGAACTGAGGGAAGGGGCCGTTGGTCGCTGGAGGATCACGTGACCGTTTGGGCAGGAAAACGGTCGCTGAGGCGCGTGACAAACGGCCCCTTCGGAGCCATGGAAGCTCTAGAAAATTCTCCGGCGGCTGGCCTGCGCCTGCGCAGTCCCCATGTGTGGAGGCACAGAAGAACGAAGATGAACACTTTATTTTTTGTAAATAAATGTTTGTTGTTCAGTTCTACTTCCACTTTGGCTGTCAAATCCACATAGCTGTGTAAAGGAGGGTATACTTAACTCACTATTAAATTCTATATCATTCGCATAGGGTCATAAATAAGAACCCTTTAGGGAACACAAAGCTTACATGCTAAACAAAGTTTGTGTTCCCTTTTTTTATTAACTATAGGTGGCTGGAGGGGGTTTAAAAGGAAAAACCAGAGTGTAAAATTTGGACAGCCATAAGTCCACAGTGCAGGACCCTCAGAAATCTCTCACTTCTCTTCTCCCATCCCATCCCATCCTTACTGTGCCACAATATAAAAGTGGGGAAAGTGCAGTCACCACACTGTCCCACACAGGACAAGCACAATTTTCTGGCATTAACTACCCTTTGAAACTAATTAAAAGTGACCTATCAAAAGTATAACTTTGTACTACTGTTAAGGATTCTGAAAAAGATGAAGAAACAATGCATGAATTGCAATTAAATTAGTGATAATGTTCCCCCCTCCAAGTTAGCCAAAGCAATAGGATTTTTGCAACAAAGGAACATTCTAATATATAATATGCCTAGCAGATGGACCGTAATTATGAGCAGCACATAACAGCATATGGGATGTAGTTTGAGACTGGGCATTGTAGATGAATTCCCAAATTGAGGTGCCTTCTCTGTAAACATTTTGTAAAAAATGTAGCATGTGAAGGTGATACTTGCAAACAGAAAGTGCATTAAAATCGATTCTGCTAAAAATTGTAGAAAGCAATTTTTGATACCGTAATAGTTCTATGATAAGCATTTTTTCCACATAGAAAGCACCTCTCTTTTACAATAAACTTAACTAATTCCATCCCAGTCCTGATTTCCATAAACAATCACTGGACTGAATTCAGCAATCAGCTGGTACTGTCATGTATGTCAGCATACCTGCAAAATGTGTTCAGCATTTTATAATCGTCAATGCTGTATGATTCTGTTTGCCTGCAATTCTTAACTTCTGATATCAATAGCAGGAGAGCCAGTGGGCACCTCAATGTCTTAACTTCTGATATCAATTGCAGGAGAGCCAGTGGGCACCTCAATGTCTTAACTTCTGATATCAATTGCAGGAGAGCCAGTGGGCACCTCAATGTCTTAACTTCTGATATCAATTGCAGGAGAGCCAGTGGGCACCTCCATTATCAGTTGAAAATATGTACTTTCAATTTTCTAGCAAGTGTCCTTGGGAAGAGCTGCTAGCAGCAAACATTGAAATTTTCCCAGAGACAGATTTCCTTTCATGTAGACTAACTACTTTGTTGCCAGGGACTGACAGGTACTAGGATTGTAGATCTTCCCTGGTTCCAATTCTTCCAGTAGTCCCTTCCAACCCCTAGGAAAGTCAGTTCCCAGGATCAGGAATGGAGTAACAGCCAAGTGGGTCAGTGGACTGCAGTGAAGAGGCAAATTGTTCCCTCCTTCCTCTTTGGTCAGCAGAGGGCTGCTGATGGAAGAGACAGGAGGAGCAATTTCATTCCCTTCACTGAGCTCACTGAAATCCACTCACTGCTGGTCCTATGCAGGTCCTGTGACCCCTAAATCAACTCTCCTGAGTTTGGAAGGGACTACTGGGGGGAAAAGCAGTAGGATTGAGAATCTTGAATTATTTGCTGGTAACACCATTGACCCACCCCACCACTTAGGCAGCATTCTCAGGGATGTGTGCCACCACTTCCCTGCCCATGAAACTTAATGGGTGACTTTGAGCTAATCACACTCAGCCTTAATAACTATGCTAGATTTTTGTAAGGGTATCACAAGAGAGGGGAGAACCATGTACACCACTTTGAACTCACTGAAGAAAAAGTGGGATAAAAATGTATGAGATAAGCATAACTTTGAAAGAATGTTTTAGGGTTGGGGTCACATATCTATGATATACACTAATCCAAGCCTTGTCAAATTTTCTTTGGATCTAAAAGTCCAAAGTCAGCCCAAAATTTAGGGGCCAGATTCCTCTATAACTAATATAATACATTATTTATTAAACAAGCATGATGCTTAAATCTTTCAAGTATCACTTTAACATTTATTATATTTTCTAAAAATCATATATAGATATCTAAAGAATCAGTTCAAAAGCAGAGTTTGGAATCAGACTGCTCCCTAAAGATTTTAGAAATTTGAAAACATAAACAGTCAATTTGAAAACATAAATGGCAGGTACTGATTGTGTCTTAAGCATATTTCTGAAATCTCCAGCTTCTGTGATTACTTTGGCATCTGAATCATAGCTCAAATGATATATTAGAACTAGGTTCTAGTATGATGAAGCAAAATCCAGGTATACAAAAGTGACCTTTGTATCATTAACTGTACTAATAAGAGACACTTTATTTCAAAGAAATGAATAGCAATGGATAATTTCAAAGAAGCAAATAGCAGGCTCTTGAAAAAAGAGTTAGAAGAAGGACAATACTGTCAGATTCAAAGAAACAGTGATAACAGAAACAGGATTTTTAATTTCTCCCCATAAACTAAAGCCCCTTGTACACAGGATAGCAGCATTCTTTGCATAATCATGATTACAGTTCCACAGGGAGACAGGGTTATTGAACTAATCAGTTTAACTGTATACGTTTATAGTATGATTTTAAGGATGTTACTCAGCAGTATCACTGACTTTGAAGGTACATACTGACTTTGAAGGTAAGCAATCACAGGATAAAAGCCTTAAACTATTTTTTTTAATTCAGTTCCATCCTACACACACTTATTCAGAAGTAAGTTCCTAGTAAAGGTGAGGAGGGTGCAATCCAGCCACTGGCCCCACCGGTGTACAATCTGCATTTAAGAACAGGTTTGCTGTAGCTTGTCACAGTGAGCAGTGGTGACGGCAATCACAAATTCCCTGGGCAGAGGAAGATACCACAAAATATTAAGACTCTACGGCAGAAGACAGTGCAGAATTGCAGACTGAGCATCTGCTCTATAGTGCTGCAAAACCACCCAACCCACCCACTTTCATGGGGAATGATAACAGAAATGAATGCGAAAATAATGTCTTTTATGCCAGATCAAGATGTTTAATGGGCAGAGTCCTTGTCTCAGCCCTTGTGTCCAATGCCATTAGCTCAGCCCTGGAACTTGGGGTTATAATGGATTGCAGAATCCAACCATCCAACCTACTGTGTTTAACATCTTTTAGACTGAAGTCTAACATGCTTTTGTAGGGAGGGAGTGCTTTAATTTTCTGGAAAATTGAAACTGAACTCTGCTTTGTTGGCACCCACTGATTGGAGGACTGGAAAAGAAGCTATGCAAAAAGACTCTGTCTCTAATCAACCACAGCATTCAGTTGACATATGTACATATGCAGAAATACCTTCTAAGCTTCAACTTTTTAAAGAAAAGTTTTTTAAAAGTTTTTTTTTAAAGCTGACTTTCTTGTACACCTATATGTGATGCCAACTGGGACTTGCTGCTGCAATCCATACATATTCTAGGCTAACATGGTGAAGGAATACCAGTATCTTTGAGCATTAATGCCTTATGAAGATTTTCTCTTGCACTTATGAAGTTTAATTAATCCAATATGTCCTCTTGAGCTAAAACTGCTAGTTGGATTACCTTGATTTCTTGTGGCAGCGACAGCCAACGTACTCCAGGAAAGTTGTAAAAAAATAATGCACTGCATGCATCATAGTGAGGGGAACCAGGGTTGACATTTGAGTGAAGCCTGGCAGGTTGAAGCGCTTGCTGGAAGAACAGGCAGAAGAAGTGATCCATCTGGGAAACATTTTCTATCTGACAAAAAGCACTGAACAAAAAACAAAAGTTAGAAAAATGTTCCACTGTTTATGCTTAACCTTTACATTAGTGGGAGAGATTTCATAGCAGGATAATTAATGTGGTCTTGCACCTCTACAAAACAAAACAAAGTGGAGAGGACTGTGTGATGCATGTCTATGGAACTTGAGATTCTAAGTGCAAGAAGGAAAGATATGCAAGAAAATGACAATTATACACGTTTCAGATTTCCATGGATCTTATTTTAAATAAGATCTTTAAATTCATGCCATGGAAGCTTGATGGGTGACCTTGGGCCAGACACAAACTCTCAAGCCTAACTGACCTCACAGAGGTGTTGCAAGGATAAAAGAGAGGAAAGGGGAATGAGTGATATAAGATGCTTTGGGTCCCCCACTGGGAAGAAAGATGGGGAATAAATGAAGTACATAAGTAATTTTTTTACTTCTAGAATATGCTTTGCCACATTTAGATTTTGTAGCCGATAATTACAGAGCAACACGGTAATTACTAAAGGCAGAAAAGAGAAGTTTCCCGTGTATTATAATTGTCTCCTCCCAGTAATTTTTACTAAATTTATTCTTTTAATCAACAATATATCTGTTAATAAGTTAACCTATTTCCTATTATATACCCAAGACATACACCACATATTACAATTAGCTACAATTATACAGGCGTCATATATGCTCCAAAACAGTCAATTAAAGTGTCCCGTGCTCCAATTCCTATATTAATTGCTATTAAAGTGCAAATGCTTTCTAATGTCACCTGACACAATTTATCATTTGTAGAGTCAATTTCGCCTTGTATTTCAGTTCAATATGGGTACAGTCCAAGGTAATCCCAGACACTGTGAAGGTCACAGATCACATGTAGACCTTGATAATATTCTTTAGGAGTACATTGATAGTTCTATGACCATGAGTTCTCTAACGGACGGTCCAGATCCCCATAAAGGTCCGTTTCCAAATTGGAAAGTAATATGAAGTAGTGATCTGGAATTTTCGAGTAAGTAACTGAATTTGGAGTGTGTATTAATTGTAAATTGCATGGAACCTGTATGTATAATTTATGATATTGTATGTTCTTCCAGCAACTGTGTTCTTTGAGAAAGATCTTTGGAAACGGACCTTTATGGGGATCTGGACCGTCCGTTAGAGAACTCATGGCATAGAACTATCAATGTACTCCTAAAGAATATTATCAAGGTCTACATGTGATCTGTGACCTTCACAGTGTCTGGGATTACCTTGGACTGTACCCATATTGAACTGAAATACAAGGCGAAATTGACTCTACAAATGATAAATTGTGTCAGGTGACATTAGAAAGCATTTGCACTTTAATAGCAATTAATATAGGAATTGGAGCACGGGACACTTTAATTGACTGTTTTGGAGCATATATGACGCCTGTATAATTGTAGCTAATTGTAATATGTGGTGTATGTCTTGGGTATATAATAGGAAATAGGTTAACTTATTAACAGATATATTGTTGATTAAAAGAATAAATTTAGTAAAAATTACTGGGAGGAGACAATTATAATACACGGGAAACTTCTCTTTTCTACATTTAGATTTTGGCCAGGATCCGAAGAACCAAACAAGCCATTTTTTGCATTTGCTTGTGCAGCAGCGGGGCTAGGCGCTGCATGGTTCATGTCTGAAAGATAACCCCAGAAGTTTAGAAATGTATGAAATAACAAAGCCTTTTTATTAGCCAAAACATGAATAGGCATGCTAGTATATAAATTTATTAAAACTTAGTAAATTAATTCTTGACTTAAGAGGCACTCAGTTAAAACGAACAAAGCTCAATTTGTTCATTATGCATATAAACTTAGCCAGCTGTTAAGCTTATATATAGAGGTTAAGGAGGAAAGTCTTCAACTAACCCAAATTAGTTGTGATGCCCAATATGAACAATTCTGCTGTTTGTTTCCTTTTCAGTAATTGGGATCTTTAATTATAATTCAGTCCTGTTTAAAAATACCATTTACTGGGAATGAAACAAACCTTTATTAGTGAAGAAGACTACATTTGGGCTTCAAAAGTGTTGGAGTGAGTTGAAGTCTTCTGCCTTCAATTTTCACAGAAAAGGAAAAAATACACAATCACAAAAACTTGCGAAGGACAACAAACTGAGGTTTGTTCCAGATCCTAGAATTGAGCTATAGTTATGCATTATGGTCTGGAACTATTTCTGTGAGTCCAAGAGAGCTTTGAGCTTCTCAAAGAACGTACCCATGTTGCATGGTAAACCATTTTTTTAAATTAAGGAGATGTTCACAAGCAGTTTGTGAACTATTATTCCATGGAACAAAGCTCCCACTGGACCAAAATGACAAGCACCACATCCAATATACAGATTTTGTTGAAGGAATGGCTGTTATGAAGCAGATTATCTATAAGAATGCTTACCTGTCTAGAGAACCGTACATGAATATTAATGTTCGGACAACATCTGCAGTCATGTTCCTTAGCTGAGATAGAGGTACACTAGAAAACCAGAATAACCTAATCTGAGAAATGGGCTTATTGTATAATAAAATGGATACAGATGAAGCTGGATCAGATTTCTTCAATTTATTGTGCATGATCCAGCAAAATTCAATTGCAATTAATGGTCATTGAGAGATATTGAACCCAGGATGTGGGTTAAAATCATGTGTGCATTTACTGGACAGTGTGGGACTTTCTTTCAACACTAAACATGGATACGACAATTATACAACCTTGCCAAGTTTCAGATCCATAATATAAAAAGTTCTTTCAGTACAGAAAGAGGAGGATTTGTTTATTTTGCAGCCTTTAGAGTTTGCCTTTCAAAAAAAAACCCCTCAAGGCAAATTACACTTAAAAACCAGTAAATACAATAAAACATCTGTACACCATAAATTACCAAAAGCCAAGGGAAATTATACACATTCTTTTTGTGTGATTGGCGTGAATTTAAAATTTCTAGTCAATAATGGTTTTGTTACATAGTGTAAAAGATAACTCATATTGTATTGTCGATGTAACTCATATTGTAGTTGGAAAATGTAATACAATCTTCATTTTAGTGATTGGGCTAAATTCTATGGTTGCAAGAACATCAGCTGTGCATGGTGACAGATCTTTTCTTTTTGATAGCAGTCCCCAAAAGGCATTACTGCTGGGGATATGAGACTCCAGTGGACAAAAAGGCACCAGCCTATAGCTAGAAAATTTATGCCGGGGGGGGGGCAGGATGTTTAGGGTGGCCAAGTCCCCCTCATCCTATACCCTTTTCTTTTTCTACAGTGAGAAGTTCTTAGATTGACAGTGGTGAATAAAAAGTGTTCTGCACATATTCAGAGGCACACATTCTTTCACACTGGCAAGTAGCAGCAAGTTAGCTTGCAAGTAATGATTTAAAAACGCATATGGAGTGAAAATGGGCATTCATTTTTCTGTACCTTCCATCCCGCAATGGTCCCATCTGCCCCTGAGGCAAATTTCTCACTGAAAAAAGGAGGTAACCCCAAAATAGTATAAATTTTATTACGTTTTTCTGTCTAATCTGCTCACTTGTCATTGTAAAAGACATTGTAAAAGAAGAAACAGGAAAGCACTCATTTTAAAAAGGTTACAGGATGGAACAGGTAAGAATTTATTTTATTTATTTACTCTATTTATAGTTTGCCTTTCTTGCTGAGACTCAAGACGGATTACACAGTGTAGGTCAATACGATCAATGGCTGGGACATTCAATAAACAATACAATAAGGTAAGGATAGCAAAAATTTGAAAACAAGGAGAAATCTGATACAGAGCTGAAAAGAATGTTGAAACAAAACACAAGCAAATTGACAAGATATAAATTCATGACGCAGAACTATCCAGTTGGAGGAGCATTCTTACAGCAACAGATGGTACGCAGTACTATAGTTGATAGTCCCTATCCCTTTCCAATGCATCTCTTTGAATCATTTTCTTACAGCACAGTCTAATTATCTAGGTTAAAAAAACCCTCCTGAATAATACTGTTTTGCATAGTCTCGGGGCCGGTGCCAGGGTTTCTGGCACCTGAGGCGAGATACCTACTTGTGCCCCCCTCCCAATTTTAAAAACAAGAAATGTAGGAAAAATGAAAAGCAAAAAACTTGAAACTTTACATTTTAATTTGATTTTTATTTCTTAATTTAAATTTTAAATTTTAATTTTTTTAAATAAGTGAGAATAACAACAATCTTTGTTTTTCTTATTGTGAACCAAAAATCTATTTTCTCTCCAACTCTCTCCAAGCCTTAAAATATTGATCACCTTTGTCAGAGATCCCTTTTGAGAACTACGCTCCATGGATTCGTTTTCGTTTTCGCGGCCATGTCGGACGCTCCTCTTCGCAGGTCTGAGAGGAAATGTCCAAGCAGCCTGACCGGGCGGCTGATCTGCAAAGATTAGCCCCCAGGACTCCCAGGGAGGGAGTCAGGGTCCGGGACGCTGCGGGAAGAGCCCTCTGGCAAATCGAGGCAGGGGGTAAATTGCCCGTTTGTCCCCATGGAGGCCGGCAGATGTGCGCGGCACCCTGCGTGCTGCCGGGCCACGGAAAACGGCAAAGAACAGGACTAGGCAGAAGCCTGTAAGTAAGCGAATCCCTTCTGTTATTACAAGCGTATGTGAAGGAGTGGTGGGATCTGAAGTTAAGAAGACTCGGATTTCTTCCCCCTCGCTGAGTTTCAGAAGGTTGGCGGTCCCCCCCCCTAAAATGGCAGCGAAAAAGCAGAGTCCCGCTTTGGGCAAGTCAATTTCGGCTGCCCTGCAGGGAAAAGCGGAGTCGCTCGAGGAATTGGTGAAAAGGTCGGTCATCGAAGCCATAAAATCCTTTGTTGACAAGCTGAATGAAACAGATCAAAGGGTGGGCTTAATTGAGAGCGATGTGAAAGCCATTAAGGAAGCAGTGGGGGGGCAGAGAAGTCTGCTCGGGAAAATGCGTCACTCATGAGAGCAACGAACAAGGAGCTAAAGCTGGTGGAAAACCAGCTGATCGGGCTGCAAGTGGAACGAACACAGACTGTTTTGCGTCTCCAGAATGTTAAAGAGGAGGAAAACGAGGATCTAAGGGAGCTTGCCTCGGAATTATTGGCGTTACCCGCGAGGGCAACTAAGGAAGAGGTAAAAAGCGCCATTTTGGAAGTCTGTCGGGCTTCTTCAAAATATGTAATGAAGCGGCAGCTGCCTCGCGAGATTTTTATTGAGTTTTCATTTAGGAAGGTCCGAGACACTATCCTATTTAACTCATATAATGCGGACTTGGACTTTCTGGGAAATAAAGTCAAGATACTGAAGGACGTTCCATTTCTAGTTTGGAAAAGAAGATTTAAGTACAAAAAGCTCGCAGCTCTCCTGAGGGAACGAGGGATAAAGTATAAATGGCTATTTCCGGAAGGAATTTGGTTTAATTATAAAGATCAACCCTACAAGATAAACTCAGAGGATCAGCTAAGGGATTTTGTGGACAAAAATCAAGAATTCGGGCAAGATACCATGCAAAATGAAGAAGACTCGAAGCCTGAAGGGAGGGGGGAGGCAGTGAGTGCAGTGGCTGAAGCTGCTCAGAGAGAACTGCATCCGAGGCCCAGGGGGCGGGGGAGAAGAAAATTTAATATGGGTTGTATTCTGTATTTTGCAAGGTCAACCACTTCATCATTACTTTATGAAGATTTAAATTTTTAACTATGGCAGTATGAAGGGAAAACATTGTAGTGTAGTGTTTATTGTTTGTATGTAACCTCACCCCCTTTTCCAGCCCTCCTTCCCCTTTTCTTTCTTCTCTCCCTTTTCCCCTTTCCTAGTACTTTTGTAGGGTTTTTTTTGTAGGTTTTTGTTTTAGATATTAAAAATAAAAAAAAATTCAAAAAAAAAGTAGAGAGAACTACGCTCCATGCTCATCCTTCTCCCCCCGCCCCCTTGGGTTTGAAATGAAGGGCAGCTAACAGCTAAGCATGTGGTGTATAAATATTGAAATTAACTATTGCGGGGAGGGGGAAGGTGGGCTGATATATATAAATTAGGGAATGAGAGAAGGAAGGTGATAAAGAGGGGGGGTGCAATGCAGGGCGCTGCTCTGCTGGAGTGAAGGGGGAGCAGCATTGAGATTGGAGAATAGCAAGGGGAGGGAGAACGAAAGGAAGAAGGGGGGAGGAAAGTAAGAGAATTTAAAACAACAACTTTAAACCCAACAACAGTGATTTGCACATACCTGTCACACGGGGACTGAAAGGGAATTGTGTGTGTCTCACCTCACTTCCTCCTTCCTCTATGGCGGTGCACACACAACCAGCCACTCTTTCCACCAAAAGCACACACACACCCTTGCAAAAGTCTGAGGAAAGATGAGAAGTAGAATTGATGCCAGCCGGGGAGGGGGAAAGGGATGTACTAAAAGGAATGACAGGATTGCTCACTGGAAATAATGGGAGAGGCTTGAAGGCTCATTGGAGAAAATGGGAGCCAGGAATGCCAATTTACTTGCATGGGCTCCATTGAAATGCATTACAACACAAAAAAAGAGCAAGAGTCCAGTAGTGAAGAAGTGAGCTGTGGCTCATGAAAGCTCATACCCTACCACAAATTTTGTTAGTCTTATAGGTGCTACTGGACTCTTGCTTTTTTCTACTGCTACAGATATACACGGCTACTCATCTTGATCTATCAACACAGGCCCCAGAGTGGAATGACAGTCCCTGGGAGAAGAATCAATGGTCTGGGACTGGAATGGCAGTGGGTGTGGAATGACATGAGGTGTCATTCCAGTCCCAGAGCCCTGACCCTATTCCCAGGAGCAGTCGTTCCACTCTTCAACCTGTCATTCCAGTCCCTGAGCACAGGTTCTATTCCTAGGGACTGTTATTCCACTCTGGGGCTGTCATTCCAATCCAAGAACACATCTGTTACTCCCAGGGGCTATCATTCCATTGTGGTGCCTGTAATTCCACTCCAAGAATGCTTCTCTACTACCAAGGGCTGTCATTCCACTGTGCAATCTGTCATTCCTTCCCAGAGCACAGATTCTGCTCTGAGGGACCGTCATTGCAATCTGGGAGTTGTCATTCCAGTCCCAGAAGACTTCTGCTCCTCCCAGGGTCTGTCATTCCAGTCTGGTGCCTGTCATTCCAGTCCCAGAATGCTGCTTCTACTCCCAGGGGCTGTCATTGCACTGCACTCTGGGGGCTGTCCTTCCAGTCCCAGAGCACTGAGCCTATTCCTAGGACTGTCATTCCACTCTGAAATCTGTTCTTCTGGTCCTGGAGCATAAACTCTATAGCTAGGGACCGTCATTGCACTCTGGGGGCTGTCATTCCACTCCCAGAGTACTACGTCTAGTCCCAGAGACCTTTATGGAAAATCCATTCCACATTTTCTTTGCAACTTTTTTTGTGTTGTGATGCATTTCAATGGAGCCTAGGCAAGTAAATTGGCATTCCTGGCTCCCTTTATCTCCAATGGGCCTTCAAACCTCTCCTATTATTTCCAATGGGCAATCCTCCTGACATTCCTTTTAGTACATGGAGGGGGAAGCGGGGGAAGCAAGAAAGAAAGGAGGGAACAAGAGGGACAAAAGGTCAGACGGGAGCTCGCTGCTCCCCAGACAGCTAGAGGGTCTCTTGCTCGTGGAAGCTTCGCCCAAGGCTTAAACTGAGAGAGAGAGAGAGGGGGGGGGGGGAAGGCAGAGAGAGAAATGTCCCCACTGATGGGGCTGAACTCGAAGCTCCTCAGGGGCTGGCTGAGCAGGAAGACAGGGCTGCCCTTCTGCACTCCAGAAGAAATGCCTTGCGCCAAGAGAGGAGAATTCCTGCGCGAACACACAGGAGCGTGCACACTGCAGGGAACGCCTGTCATTGGGGGGGGGGCTGGCACGGCACCTCCTTCAGAGTTCAGCACCCGAGGCGGGGGCCGGCTCTGCCTCAATGGAAGCGCAGGCCCTGCATAGTCTTCAGAAAACAAGGAGAGCGGGAGGTTTCCTGACCTCTTCAGGCAGGCCATCCCATAAGATTAAATGCTGAACTGCTGATCTAGCTCATTTGCAGAGTGGTATCTACAGAAGGCCTTCAGATGAGCGAAGCACAGGGAGGGAGGCAATCCTGCTGATATGAGGGGCAAAGGCTGTGAAGGGCTAGCTATGTGATAGCCAAAACCTTGAATTGAGTTTGCTAATTGATGAGAAGCCAATGGAGTGACTGCAGAATGGAGGTAACATGCATACTCTGCCTGGCTCCTGATAATAACTGAGCTGCAGCATTCTGCGCCAACTGGAGTCTTCAAGTTGATTTCGAGGGAAAACCTATATAGAGTGCATTACAATAGTGTAGTCTCAGTGTTACCACAGAATGGATCCAGGTGGCCAGATCGGTCGTGTCAAGGTAGGAAGTCAAAATTCAGAATGAATTTTTTTCAGGAAGGAGTTAATTGACTCAGCTCCAGCTGTTCTGCAGCTTCCTTCCTTCATCACTTCTCAGGCAACAATTTCCCTTCCACAATGAAAAGGCTAGAGACCTTCATTAAAAAAATTAATCTGGGGATTCAGAGAGGACAAAGTATATTTTTGAAGCATTGCCCCCACATACCCCTCTGTAGCTAGAGGTGTGAGGGAGGCAATAAAGAAGAGAACTAGGCAAAATTATCCCCATCTTGCTCTTACACCAACAGAGGAAATACAGCAGAGCCAGAGTAATGTTGCTACAAGAGAAAAGTGGGCGGCATTTCACCCAATTCCCTCTAACTACTGTAGCTCCCCACTCCACCCTGCAGCCTGTGTCTTTTTGTCCAAAAGTGACAGCCCCAGCAATGGCTGGAGGGAGGTTCACAGAGGGCTTCTACAGGAAGGAGAGATAAGAAAAGATCCATCACTGTGCCTGACTTCTACTCACTTAACTTTAATAATAACTTTAGTTATTTATAAATATTGAATTAAAAAAACAATATACATTATTTCAAATAAAAATTATGAAATGTAATCTAACTAAATGTATCACAACCATATCCATGTTACTTGGAAGCGTTTTCCACTGAATTAAAATGGGGGTTACTCTCAAACAGCGAGACTGCAGCATAAATTAAGAGGGAAACAACCCAAAATTTACCTTTCAGCTGGCAGACCAATTACAAGGAGCTTGTCAGATTCCTTCCAGTAAGCCACATGAATTAACTTCTCATACAGAAACATAGATGAACTGTAAGAACCAAGGAGAAGAAGAGAACAATCACAAAAATGTTCTGGCACAGAAATGTATGGACTAAGGGTACTTTCCCCCAGTTTTGTCTTGGCCAAAGTAAAAGCTGCATAACCAGTTGATTTCCCGCCCCCCTTGGTTTGGTAGTTAAAATTAGGGAAATGGCTACTGCCACTAATTTTTTTCTCACTTGCAATTGTGGCTTTTAAAAAAATATAAAAGTTACCTTTTTATTATTCCATTATATGTAAATCCCACCAGTAGGTAAATATTACCTTCTTCAAAGCAACACATTTGTAAAACTTGTCCTTACTAAACAACCAGCAAGAAAGAAATCCAGAGTAACAGTACCCCACCCCCCAAAAACAACTGTTACCTGATGATACGAGCTCCTGTCACATTTTCCAGTATGTCACACAGTGTCAGAAATATTCCTCTTACACTTTTCATTTTTTGGGAAGCTTCTGATATGGGGTATTGGTAAAGGATTTCTTGCTGCCAAAAATGACAATTTGTGTATTAATTCAGAAAGGAATGTTGAAGAATTTATTTTTGCAGCTAGGCAAGTTTGATTATAGGCATGGTTAGTAGTTTTCCCAGAAATGTTTGTTCTTGTATCTGAAAATTTATAAAGAATATTTGTGTTATTGCTGCTAGAAACAGCAGCCTTAAACACAGTGTTTATCAGAAAAAGTGTATAAATCAGTAAGCAATTCCAAATATAATACTCTCGTTTTTCATTAAACCTTCTGGAATTCACATATGGTATATCTCTTTGAGCGTTATCAATAATTAACAAACAGGAGTAAATACATACAATCCTAATTCTAACAGCCATCATACAAACAAAACAGTTCTGGAAAATGATTTGCACACTGGTTTTCTCAAGTTTTAAAAAAATTATGCTCTTTAAGGTAAAAAGGAGTTTTACATTTTTAGTAAGGGAAAATTCATTGCTTTTGCAATGAACCTTAGTAAGTATTCTCTATGGAAATAAACTGAAATATGATGTATGGTACCATTTATGAACCTTTCAATTTTTTTCTTACAAAAGAAAAAAATCTACATGACCTAAGTATTTAAAAAAATACATTACTCTGTGTGTGTGTGTGTGTGTGTGTGAGAGAGAGAGAGAGAGAGAGAGAGGGAGAGATGCTACTTCAGATGTAATTATCATTCTTAACTATCATAACTATGTCCTGAACCTCCCCTTCCTCTCTCTATCTAAGCGAGGCCAAAACTCTGTTGGAAAAAATCTCTTTTCAAATACATTAAAAAGAACTTTGAGTCTCACTATTCAGAGAACTGGAAGATCTGTGCCCCTTTCATCCAGTTTAATTATCCATTTTAAAAATGCCCTGTTAACAACTACGATTCTATGCATCAGTCTGCCTCATCAAGGCAGAAAAAAACTCTTTTCTAATTGCAACACTGCATAAAAGGGAATAACCCCCTCTCATTCCTCTTATGAACAAAGGGACTTTCCAGTGTTCATTTGTGAAATATCTATACTCTTTTCCCAGGGAACGAAAAGAAAAATGCAACAAAAGATCCTAAAAGCAGCCTCTAAACATTACTGTGCTGCTAAGATCTAATGTGTATCACTGCATAAGATTAGTCATCTTCAAAGCAAGCTGAAAGGTGCCGGGTTTAAAGGGTGCAAAGGCTAGGGATAATGGACTTAATAAGTGAAGAGACATCGCCATCGTGAACATAGAGTATTCAGAACAAAACATTCTCCTATTAAATAGTTTGACAGTAAAGAAATTACATTTTTATTTCAGTTATCTTCATTTCTAACATAACGAACTTTGAAGAAGCCCTTTCCTTCAACAGGCCAAGCCTTGGCACTAAGAGAGGAGACTGAAAAGAATTCTCAGCATAGAGCTGGGCAAATGAAAGACTCCTAAAACTGTCAAGAACTGGACTTCAACAATGGATGCTTTCTAAAAGAGAGTGTCTTTTCACTATGAAAGGAGAGAACTGTGTGTAGCTCTGCTCTGAATTACAAGACAACTTTAACCGCCATAAAATTAATCAAACTAAAATGATTAAAAAAGGGGCTATTACCAATCTTCAGAAAGTATAAAGCCAACGAGGTCTTCTGAATTTCTTGTTTTAGATGAACATGACATTTCTACTGGTATTGGCATCGTTTGCTCAGATAAAGGACACAAATTGGGTTAGATGAATCCTACTGTTTTATTCCACTAGCATCAGGATAATGCTCTGGTGCAAAGGCGCTGCTTATGCCGGAGCAAGGCACCAGCAGAATGGACTAGCAGAGTCCTACCCACTATAAACATGAGACCTGGAATCACATGCAGACTTTATAGACAACTTTTAGAGAACAACCCTAAACAGGCACTCATGAGTAAATCCCATTTTGTTTATCGGGGCTTATTCCCAGGAAAGTAGTTCTTAGGATTCAAGCCTTAAGCGTTTTCTAAGACAAGAGGGCTCTAGAAAATGTTATTAATGCATATAGACCAAATTACACGTTATCACATTCCTGCATGTTTTTTAAAGGTTGTGTTAAATTCTCTTAAAAGATACATGGAAGAGAAAGATTTGGAAGTTACTAACCTATTAGTAGATGCCAAAACAATAATAGTATATTACTGAAAAAAATCTTTTCAGCCAAGCTGCAACGGTTTGAAGCATTTTTTAAAAATCACCTCAAAATTATGACATTAAATTAGCTACATCTGTCACTTTAACATTAATTTCCTTCAAACTACTCTGGCTTGCTGAGATTTAAGGAAACCCTCCTACTACACTGTGAAGTATATTGTTAAACCCATAGGAGGCAGGATGTTGCTTTTTAAATGAAGGCAGAAATCACGGCATTAGTACATATAATATATATTTTTCTTCTAGTTTGTACTTGGAATGAGTAAAGGCTTGGCTCTACTTATTCTAGAAGTTCATACCTACCTCATCCTTAGAGGTATCAGAATCCAATTTCAGTGAGAGGTACATAATAATATGAGGTATACTTTGGATAGAGAACTGTGGGTCATTGTTATGGTCTTTCCATAGCAATTTGAGCAGGTTATTCATAGAGGATTGTGTTGGCTTACACCTTCGCTGGGATGTTCCCTCCAGCTCAAAGACTGATGTTTCAAATGTAAGTTTCACCTACCAAAAGAGTAAAAACATTTTAACATGTCATCTGCTGACTAATTTTTTTTCCAGTCAGATTTTCATACAGGCTTATGCAAGATATCTATAATAAAAAATCTATTCAGTCTGAAGTTTAGCAAATAAAATTCATCTGAAGCTGCTTTATATGAACTCTAGCCATTGGTCCCTCTGACTCAGTATTGTTAACTGTAGCTAGTAGTAAAATCAAAAAGAGTCCAGTAGCACCTTTAAGACTAACCAATTTTATTGTAGCATAAGCTTGGATCATGCATCTGATGAAGAGAACTTGATTCTCGAAAGCTTATGCTACAATAAAATTGGTTAGTCTTAAAGGTGCTACTGGACTCTTTTTGATTTTGCTACTACAGACTAACACGGCTAACTCCTCTGGATCTGTAGCTAGTAGTGGCTCTCCAGGATCTCAGGCAGAGAAAGATTTTTTCCAATACATTCCAGGGATTGAACCTGAGACCTTCTGCATGAGAAGTATGCATTCTTCCTCTGAGCTATGACTCTTCCTATATTATGGCCTGTTCAGATGTTATATTCCCAATATTCCAAACCACTGTTGGATGATCATGAATGTAAAAAAACAACTGAATGTTTGTTAAACACTTTAACATTCTGTATTCTTTAAGAACTTTCTGGAAATTACTTGAAAAACCAGCAATAAGTCAGTTTCTGCCTCAGCCAGAGAAGTATTTTCAGCTGCAAATCGCCCCAGTTAAAATCCTTCAGAGTTTTACTATTACTGATTCTGCTTCTGGTTTGGCTCAGGTTGTTCTGTACATGAGGGATAAGTCAGTTTCAGTAAAACAGTTTTGAAAACCTACATGAGAAACAATTCAACCATTCAGCTGATTAACAGATGTTGAAATTGTTTTCACATCAATAGTGAACAGTATAAAGGGTTTTATTTGAAATACTGATCCAATAGAAAGGAGTTTCAATTATGAACAGACAAACAGTTAACTAAGCAAGACTGCTTCTTCCTGTTAATCTGTCAGCATACTGCAGTAACCTTAGCAACTTTGTGCTTGGCCAAAAGCGAGCAGAGAACTAGATTCTCACTGGATCTCTTCCAATGTCTAGCCTCATTGGGCCAATGCAGGCATTATTGTCGAAGGCTTTCACAGCCAGAGAACGATGGTTGTTGTGGGTTTTCCGGGCTGTATTGCCGTGGTCTTGGCATTGTAGTTCCTGACGTTTCGCCAGCAGCTGTGGCTGGCATCTTCAGAGGTGTAGCACCAAAAGACAGAGATCTCTCAGTCAGGCGAAACGTCAGGAACTATAATGCCAAGACCACGGCAATACAGCCCGGAAAACCCACAACAACCATCGCAGGCATTATGTTTGACAACCCCTTCTCCACAGTTAAAGAGACTAGGAGTGGGCTACAGCCCCCTGTGCTTATTTTCCTTCCTTCCGCCCCCATCTTTCTCCTCTTCACCAATTCGCTCCTCATTTGTCAAGGTTAAACACTAAGTCAAAGTTAATACAAGTGCTGCTGTAACACAACTAGCAAACTTCTTAACCAGAAATGAAACAAGGACTACAAAGAGGATTAGGGAGTTAAGACAAAACCTGGTGAGGATTAACCATGGTTAAAAAAAATCAATGCATATGCACACTAAATATCTGGTTTAAATCTGGCAGTCTTCCTTCATAAAGATTTATTATGCACACCGCATTAATGGTTATATTAACAATTCAGCATAGGACCCCAAACTGTGCGAGGAAGATATAACCAGGGAGGAAAAGTGAGTTTATGTAAGAACATATACATTTATTATAAGAAACAAGATAGCAGGTTTGTAGGCTTGTCTTAATATTTTTATTAAAAAAGAAAACTCACAATATATTACTATACCTGCATAGGACCTGGAATGCAAGATAAAACTCTCTCTATATTTTCAGGGTTGACATCGACATCATTTACTGCGAGAAGAATGTCTCCTGAGATCAGAAGCAAAAGCAAGATTTTAAAAACCCATCATGCAGGTACTACATGAGAGACAACAGCTCTCAAAACAAGACAGAATCCCAAACAGATTTCTGTTAAATACTAGCTAAATTACTACCGAACAGACTGTTAATTAGTTAAGTTTCCTCACGACCTGTGCATTGCTATTTCATAACTGTTAGATGATGCTTATGCAAATGAGCATTGAATCAATACACTCTTCAGTGAGGACAGAACGTAATTCCACAAAGGGAGCTGAAATATTCTTGGCAGTGATCATGTAAATATGCTCACAAGGCAGTTCCCCCTATTTTCCTCAATGGAGAAAGCTTTCATATTCTGCCTATTTAGCAGCAGTGTATTAAAAAGACCTACCTGATGTGTGCATTTCTTTGTCAATCACATTTTACAAATGAATCATCTGATATATCTCTGGAAATAACTGAGGCTGCTTCCAAGTGGAGATGGTTTTGAATGTAGGTCTCACTGCTATTGTGAATGCAGAAGTATTCACAGTGGCAACAGTGTGTCCATGTATTCCCTGGAATTTCCCTGCCTCAGCCACCTGAAGCCAGCATCTCTCTCCTATACTGGCAGGCTTTGTCCAGACTTCTAAAAAAATGGTTATCGACAGGTTGCTGTAGTGTTAGACTACTGTACCAATCTATTGTCATGATCTACAGTAGTCTAACACTACAGCAACCTGTCAATAACCATTTTTTAGAAGTCTGAACAAAGGCTTTACAAAAAAAATTAAGTCTCTGTCTTTTTTGTTATGGAGTTATAAGGGCTCTTCTGAACAATTTAAAGCTATCAGGAGACTACTACTAATTAAACAAATGGGAACTAGAGGGGCATTTTTTTATGTATTAAATCATTGGAAAGGAAGATGACTTAATTTTAGCACAGCATAGCAGTTGCAGCATTCATTTTTCATTGCGGTTGAATGGAAACTGAATATTTAAAATTATCTGCTGGAGTATCATGGCTATTAACTTTTCCACAGACCATTCCTGCTGTTTATTGTATGAGAAAGTACATTGCACAAGAGGTCACAATGACAGAAGCAGTAAAGGATGCCAGTTTCCAGTGGATACTCATTCTTGTCATGGCTCTTGCTCTTTATGGGCCAGGTGACTTACTTCAAATACAGAAAAATTAATGAGGGAATACATGCAGTGGGTCTCAGTCAACCATTAAGAAATGGGCTTAGAAAACAAAGGTTGCTTTTTACAAAACCAGACCATTGGTATATCAAGATTTGTATTGTTCAGTCCGATTGGCCCTTTGGGGTTTCAGGCAGAAGGTCTTTTACATCACCTTGTACCTGCTTCTTTTAACTTGAAATGCCAAGGACTAAACCTGAGACCTTCTGCATGTAAAGATGATGCTCTGTCGCTGAGCTACGGTCCCACCATGACAAATGCCTGACAAGCTTTAAAAGCAGCTGCATTATAGAAATAAATCCATACATACATATAAGCCAGTCTGGGCAAGTTAAAATGTTTATTCACTAGAACATTACTCAAGAGATTATATATAATGCCATTTATCTGAACATTATCCTAACTGAATGAACCAGAGACATTTGTGGGGCAGCAGCGAGGGAGGGGGGAGCAGCAGCGGCTGAATCAATGAATAGAACTGTGGATTTTTCCCCCTTTGGCTTGGCATTGTGAAGTATAATATTCATCGAAAAAAAATTTAGAACAACTTTGTGGTGTATGCTTTATATGGTTATTAAAGTACAGAAATAGATTATAAATATGGTGCAGAACAGAAATATGCCTTCAAAGTTTCAAACATATGCTGTAACAAACATAAGGTTGTGACTATTCTACTTCTCTGCTTTAGATACAGTACAGACTAAAGTTGACCAATAGCTATGTTTAAACAATTTAACAGTATCTACCAAATAGTGTCAGTCCTGAGTCCTACTTTGTCCTGCTACTATTACATTGTAAAATGCCACCCAGTTTTAAGTGCTAAGGCACAGCTCCTTTTGATGTTTATGAGCCCTTGGTAGACTCTGCTAAACATTTTGTGGATACAATCATTTATATTTATTCTAACATAGATGTTACTTAAGCAGCAGCACAATTACCAGATTCTACTATATTGTCTAGCTGTATTTATTTGGATACAGTTCCATTGTCACAACCTAAGAATGTAGACAAAGTGCTTGGATGGGTGAAGCCTATCATGTTTGCCTAACTGGCTTATAACAGCTTCTGTTATATTCTTGGCTTATAATACATTACCAAGAAGGATGGACTGAACAGGTCCTGGAAGTGATAAGTACCTTGCAATAACAGGGTGTGGTTCTTGCTATTTTGTGGGTTCCAGTCACTAAACCACTCCTAAATAAACTCTGTTTGCCCAGATGTTTCACTGAGCTATCAGCTGGTTCCAGGTCTTCCCTTTTAGAGCTTGCAGGGATGCTGGGGACTGAACTCCAGATGCTTTGGTGGGCATTCATTATCTGGAACCATGACAAACCAGTATCCTACTTGGTTCTGAAAAAAAGATACTGGTTCTGAAAAAAGATAGTCCGTCTTTGTCAAAAGACAGACAGGAGAGTTGTCAGTGGAGTTTGATGACATCAACGATCCTCCTATACTACCTGTCTTGGTTGGGAGTTTTGGAAGATAGTGTTCTCCATGGCATTTATGTTCTCAAGGACTTTATTTTGTCCCCCAAGCTAGTTTTCAGAAAACACTGTGAGATAATTATATGGACCATGATGCAGCAGTCACATGTCACTTTAGGTTCCTAGAATATATTGTAAACTGTCCCCTGGAAAGGCAGGTGTGGCTGCCAGAGCAGCCCTATGGGGCCCAGATAGCATCAGGGTGTTCCTGACAGCCCAGCCAGGAAAGGACATCGCTGGGCAGGAAGGGATGCCAGGACACTGGTGAAAAGGCAAGGCCCGCTTTGGTGTCCTGGGTAGTCAAAATGTACCTGCAGGCTAGATGGAGGAGGCTGGCAAAAAGTGGAGGCAACATGGAAGCTACACAGCTCAGGAGGGGGCAGTGCCAGGTTAGGAGGCAGAACAACCAGTGAGGAAGTGTCCAGGCAGCAATGCCCTAAGCTGATGCAGCAAGGGCCAAGGAAGCTCAAGGCAGCGGCAAGGAAACAGCATGCACCCAAGGGGGCCGAGAAACTGGCAGAAAAGCACTTGGGCCAGAGCCAGCAAAGGGCGACTAGCAGACTGCCAAGGATGGATTGGGGAGCCAGAGAGCCCTGGGAAAAGGGAAGGCTTTAACAGACAGGATGTAAAGGACAACAGTGCCACCTGGTGGGGAAATTGACACAGAGGTATGAGGGGAGCACCTTCAGTGCAGGGAACCAGACTGCAGTTGAGTAGCCATGAACCCTATCTGAGGCCTTAGGCATCAGTGACAGCAGGAAATATATGAATAATTAGCAACTAAGAAAATGGCCTCTGGAGGGCTGTACCACTGCACGAGGCCTTCCCACTGCTGCACTGGCCTTCCCAGGCCTCTGGAGGACTGTGCTGAAGCACTATCCTTTCCCGGGCTTCTGGAGGACCACATTGCCATGGCAGGCCTTCCCATTGCCACAATGGCCTCCTCGCAACCTCCGAGGCAAGCCATGTTGTTGATGACTCACTTTCTATCCCCACGGAGGGGCCTGTGAGTGTACCTCCGAGGGGATAAAAAGTGAGTCGTCGCCAATATGGCTTGCCTTTCATATAGTAGAACAGTTACAAATACTTCAAACATATCAATGTTACAAATACTTCAAACAAAACGTAACTGGTACATGTAATAAAGTTTTGGCATTTGCTTCAGCAACCAAACTAATAATGCTCATCTGATTAGCAATTCAGTCTGTGTCTATGCTATATCCCTATCAGAAGTTTAAACAATTTATCAATGGCTACATAATCTGTACAGCAGTCTGGAAGGATGCAGGAGAGATCAAACACACTCTCTGTCCCGTTGAACAGCATAGGAGGATTGGCGCTGCTCCAAGAGCACAAACCTCACTTCTGACTTATTTTTAAAGGTATATTTTTTTCATTGAGCTTCTCCATTTAAACAACAGCTTATTTCTTTGCCAAGGATTCTCTCCCACATCTTAAATTCTACCCCCACCCCGATGTGGATCTCACTCAAACTTCTGAGATTTAGTCCTGGAAGAATAGGGTAGAGAAATGTCTTGAATCTCTAAGTAAGTTTTCAGTGCCTCTTTGCAATCTCATCCAACTCTTGAAAGTTCAACTTTAAAAGTTCATTTCATTTTAAGTTGAAATGTACAACTTCTAAATTCACAATACTAACATATATTTTATTTTTGCCAAAATGCAAAATCTGGCCAAGGTATTTTACTTTAAAAAATTGGTGTGTTTTAGCTTAATTATAAGTGATTTCTGCCAACTGCAGTGAAATCTATGACTTTTATACAACACACACAGTTTGCTATATGCCACATTTAAATCTCCAAGTACCCAGTGTTCTCTGCAGATCTATAATTTTAAAGTATTTTATATGAAAATTATATATTTGTATATGACTTGGCAGGGACTGTAGCTGATTTGCTAACTCAAAGCCAAAGACCAAAGAAGGATAGAAGCAAACCCAGATTGGAATACAAAATACGGTTGATGATTTAAGATATTATGCTTTCCACATTGTTAATTTGCTTTTTCACAAAAATGAGTTTTAATTTTCCACTCCCCATTTCTCAAACTTCCTTACACCTAAATAGACTCCATCAATTCAAAGCAACACATTTTTAAAGTGGTTTTTAGACTACATTTAATTACTAGCAACATACTCGAGTATAGCAGAATTACACCTCTGCTTACGAGTCTGATATGAATTAGTATGGCACTGTATGAGCATTAAGTTAGAACTAGTACAATCCTCAAAAGCAGGAGCACAATGTTAAGTTTTGGTTCTTACCTTTAAGGCCCCAATTGGCCTGGGGCCAGGTACCTGAAGGACCATCTCCTCCTGTACTATCTAGCCCTCCAGTTAATATCTGCCTCTCAAGCCCTGCTCTCTGTGCCTCTGCCTTCAAAGGTGAGGCGGGTTGTGACTAGAGACAAGGCATTTTCTGTGGTGGCACCTCACTGTTGGAATGCCCTACCCCTTGAGGTTTACCTGGCACCTAGTTTACTTTCTTTTAGGTGCCAGGCTAAAACACATCTTTTTAGCCAGGCTTTTAATACGTGGTTTTATCTTACCTGTTTTAATGGTCTGCTTCTGTTTTATGGATAGCCATTGCCTATATCCAACGGCTTGCATTTTAATGGCTCGTGTTTTAATATTGAGCTTTTTCATTGTAATCTGCCTCTAGCAGAAATCTGAAGACGCAACATAGAAATATTCTACATAAATAAGTAAATAAAGTTGCATTCCTAAAACAAGGCCATTTTAAGGGGGGAGAAGTTAAGAAAGATTGATGGACATTCTAGGAAAAGGTGATTATTTTTAAGGGAACAGTGTTTATTATTCAAGCACACTGTGCACAAAAAATGTTTAAATTTTTATTTAAAATACTTCTATTTTGCTTTTTTCTACAAAAGGATTAAAAGCAGCCCATTACATTAAACCTAGCCCTTCAGTTCCCCTTGTAAATACAACTGTAAAGACTAATAAAATATTTATATATAACATTCCTTGTGGATGCAGTCAGATTTGCTGTTAACCATATTTGCTTTCACACAGCATGTTCAGAACTCTGCCAAGTATATACATTCTTTTGGGTTTTTTTTAGCAGCTATCCTCCCTAATCTTAAAGACTGGACATACTAATATTCACTGGAGCCTGAAAAAAGCATTTGTGTGTTTGTGTGTATGGGGCAGCAGCTGTGGGTGATGAAAATGCCAAAGTGGACATTCTGTCGAAGTGCCAAAGTGAGCAGGACCTGTAAAAAATGCTCACCTTCCCATCAATATGGCATTATTGACACTATCTTCCTGAAAAGATTTTACCAAACCAAGTTTGGGACAGATGACAGCAAAGGGAGGAAGGGAGGGAAATACAGAAGCAGGAGAAATAGAGGATGATGTCATGTTGATCCTCCTGAAAACAGTAATACTGTGAGAATTCCAAGATGGAGCAAAACATCCATATGGAAGCAGCCTTGGTTTAAAAGTCATTTAACCTCCATAACTGCATAAACTGCGGCACTTACCAATCAAAATTTCACCGGACCTTATTGCTGAGCTGCCTGGAATCAAGCCATGCACAACAATTTTCTCTTCTTCAGCACTTCTGGACTCAATACTGTGCCTGTGTTTTTCAGCTTTTCGCCATGGAGATTGGTGGGCAATTCCTATTAATGACTCGAGAAGCTTGAGCTGCTCTCCTGTCTCAGCATTTGATTGCCTCTTTGGATTTATGTAAACACAGACATCTTTGTACCGTTGTTGGACTACTACTCCCATCTTCTGACTAGAACGGTTTTTCAATATGGATGCTGGACCAGAGGCATGCACATCACATTTACCAGTTGCTTTCTTCTTTATGGACTGTTTTGATACAATATTTTTATTTTTTAATATTTTAGTGAGTTTTTCTAATCTGTGTTCATTTTGTTTTCGTGATCTGCCATGTATAATCTCAGGTTCATTTTCACAAAACCTGACATGGTTCACCACAGGCACATCTAGAGAACTGTCTTGAAAGATAACTTCTTCTTCATCTTCGCTTAGTTCTAAATAGAACAATTCTCCATTTTTCTGTACACTCTCCAGCCATTCAGGCTCAAAGTCACTGTGAAAAAGAATGACAGTAAGAATGAAAGCAAGGGTGAAAAGTCTTTCAGTCATCTTAATTTTGCAGAATTCTGGAGGTAATTCACAGTGAATATAAAAACGCTTTACAATAAGTGGTATGGAAGACAGAAACACAGACCCTACTGAGTCTATGAACAGTGTTCAACAGAGACTTTCTAGTATTCAGGCCCTGCAAGAGAACCCGTCATAGAAATGTCTGTTAGTGAAACATTCTTTTTACACCCAGGACTGAACAAAAAATCATATCATATGAGTAAGAAGCTTTGAGTAAAAGAGAGAGGTAGCCTATTACCTCTATGTTAAATCTATGCTGTTGGGGGGGGGAAGCATTTGCTGTGCAATTTTAAAATATATTTATTTATTTATTAGATTTTTATACTGCCTCTCCCTCAAACAAGGCTCAAAACGGTTTACAACAATTGAAAACAAAACAATTGAAAACATTTTAAACAGCAATAAACCTTATATGTTATAACTAAAAACATAACACTGCAATTAGGTCGTCCCAGAAATACAGCCAGTAGTAAAAACAGCAACCAGGTGGCAAAGATTCCATATTAATCATGGCTGGTTAAAGGCCTGCTGAAACAGTTCCACCTTGCAGGCCCTGAAGAACCTAGACAGGTCCCGCAGGGCACACGTATTGTCAGACAGAGCATTCCACCAGGAGAAGGCCATCACAGAGAAAGCCCTTGACCTGGTGTAAAAGACGCAAGTGACTTGGGAGCCAGGCACCACCAGTAAGCTGCAAGATGAAGAACACAGGCTTCATGGAGGATCATACTGGAGAGCTGGTTCTTCAAGTATGATGGTCCCAGACCGTGTAGGACTTTAAAGGTTAGAATCTGCACCTTGAATTTGATCTGGAAATCAATTCTGGGTTAATTCTTTCTGTATCTGTGGATGGTAGTACAAAGCTGTAAGAAAAGGCACTAACTCGGTTAGCTTAACACTAACTACTGTGATTAAATAGTATATTCCCTCCATCACAAAACAGGACGTTCCCACTTCTGCTCTTCTGTGGATTGGTCCTACTACAGAATAACAGGAATGCCATGCGATCTGCTCAAAGAGTCAGCAAGTGCTTCAATGTGTGTGTTGCATGCTGATGTTGAACAGTTATCACTGAAAGTATACCAATGCCAAAACGGAAAGTAGTAAAAATAGAATGTCAATTTTAGTGGTGTTAAACATTTTCATTAGCAATTTGTACTAAGCATTTGCATATAACTACAGCATAAGCAGACAATGAACCAGCAACAAATGATAAATATTAGAGACAACACAATTAGAAATTAAAATTGGACCAATGAGCCTATAAAAACCAAGGAGCTCAACCAAAACAAAGCACTATTAAGGCAAGGGTCTTAATTTTTCACAGGCTAGCGAAATGGATAAAATGACAAGGAAGCTGAGAGATCAGAATCCAGTGGAATTTTTTACGGACTGGGGAAGATTGAAAACATATTTAGAAAAGAAGTGGGACGTAAAGGGGGAATTATGGCAATTTGAAAATTATTAGAATGGATTTGTTATTAAAAGAGATAGAGTCTTTACCATATGAAGTGAAGTATTAGCTAATTGTTAGCCCAAATGTAAGTGGACTTAGAGTTAATAGATATTGTTAGAATTACTAAAGTAGATATTTTATCCGACTGTTAGTTAGTTTAAATTTAAATATATGTGGAGCTAATATAAAGTAATAGATAATAGATTTTAAGTTTATAACAATATTTTTGAAGTTAATAGATAGGGCTTAGTTGAATAGAAGAGTAAGTAAACATGAGATAAGGAGTTACAGAAAAAGGGGACAGATTGGGAATAGATTAGGCTATAGGGTTGGAAAGCTGTTGGAAGTCTTGGGAAAGGGGAAAGGGAAAGGGTGGGGGAAAGGATAATGAGATGCTATTTGAAAGTTGTATATTAATATTCTCACCTAATAAAATTTTTCTAAATTTTTTTTCCACAGGCTAGCTATGAAATACTTGAAAAGATAGAGATGCTTATCTAATCTCTTCTTAAAAGCTGCTCAAGAATATACTGCACTCCTCTCCTAGACAGCATGCTTCACTTGGCTCATTGTTGCTATATGCTAAGAAGGTTTCTTACGTTTCTTTTGCTACAACTTGTGCTGGCTTTTTGCCCTACCATAATGGGCCTGGTAAGCTGTTTTCCTATTTCTGTAAGGCAGTCTTTATGGTCAAAAGCTGAATTTCTCAAAAGATTTTCTGGTGCACACTGGACCATGGTCGCTTTTCTCAATGGTCTTGGAAAAAAAGATCCAAGCACATTTAAGACATTAAGGCAAGAATGTTTATTCCCTCTCCTCCTATCCATGCCTGCACTGAAGGTGGCTGCAATATGACCATACAACTCACAAGGATTTGTCAGAGCTGTGTTTGCTTAACAGCAGCATATTATGTCTTACATCTTGGAATACTGAAATAGTTAGTGGGGAAACTGTATTGACCAGAGAACAAGATTAAATTTCATAGCTGTTTGAGACATATAGCTTATTTTTTTCTATTACCACTGGCATACTTTTGTTCAAAGTCAGCAACAAAAACATCTGTAGATACTGTGTGGCAAAAATGTTGCCAATAAAGATGTATAGGAATTTAAGAGGATATAATCAGTGCTCTGTTCCTGAAACCAAAACGAAAGACTTAGAAACATTCAAATGCTTCATTCTATTTTTAAGAAGAACAGTATGATAAATTACTAGGAAAGGGAGGAGCTGGACAGCAATTAAAATCCTACTGTGCAAGTGTGTGTAGCAATAATGATCCTCATAGGGCAACGATGAGACACCCCAGTATTAGAGAAAGAGGAAAGGACAGGGATACTTCCTAAGGCGATAGCCTCAGCCATTTAAAATGTCCACTTTGCTTGAGAGTGAGACTCCAGCCAGTTTGGTGTAGTGGTTAAGAGCACAGGACTCTAATCTGGAGAGCCGGGTTTGATTCCCCACTCCTCCACTTGAAGCCAGCTGGGTGACCTTGGGCTAGTCATGGTTCTCTGGAGCTCTCTCAGCCCCATCCACCTCACAGAGTATTTTGTTGCGGAGATAATGATAACATACTTTGTAAACCACTCTGAGTGGGTGTTAAGTCATCCTGAAGGGCGGTATATAAATCTAATGTTGTTGTTATATACCCATCTATGCACCTCCATCCTGGGCTATGATTGTTCTGTTAGCATGGGCCCTAAAGAATTTTTTAGGTTTGGGGGCTTGGTATACAACAGGCAGACAAAGGTAGCCGAGTATATAAGTATGTTAATTGTACTGAGAAAGAATAGAATCGGGGTCCTAGAAAGCAGCAGGTGATCTCTTTTATTGTTTTCCTAAAGCTCTTTAGCGATAGTGGGTAGTGGTGCCTATGATCAGCTGTTCCTGTTTAATGTTAAATAAGATTATAGTGTGGTGGTTAGAGTGTCAGACTAAGATCTAGGAGGCCAAGGTCTGAATGCCCACTCTGCCATGGAAGCCTGCAGCGTGACCATGGGCCAGTTACACACAGTTATCTTAACCTAGCTCACAGAGGTTTTGTTGTGAAGATAAAATGGAAAAGAGGAGAACAAGATAAGCTGCTTTGGGTCCCCACTGGGCAGGAAGGTGGAATATAAATGAAGTAAACAAATAAGTAAGTATACAATCCATCATCTAATACACAAGAAGTTACTGCTGATAACTAAGTTATCAGCTTAAGAAGTAAGTACAGCTTGCTGGATCAGACCAAAATTCAGATACTTTGGCATTCCATCTCTTATCAGACACATGGATCAGTGGAGTTCCAGGTCAAGTTCAAGGTTCTAGTTTTAACTTTAAAGCCCTTAGGGGCAGGGATCTGTGGGACCGCCTCTCGCCCTACATTCCCCAGAGGCTGCTTTGATCAGCAGACAAACAACTACTGATGATCCCTTGCCCCAAGGAGGTTCGTCTTACCTCAGCCAGGGCTAGAGCTTTCATGGTCCTGGCACTTACCTGGTGGAACTCTTGTCTGTGGAGGCCCGGTCTCAACAAGATCTGTTATCGTTCACCAGGCCTGTAAGATGGAGATGTTCCACCAGGCTTACGTGGGTTGTGGTGGACGAGCCACTCAACCAGCCCCTACCATTGGGGGGGGGATATGTGCCAATTCTATACTGGCTGAGTTTTAACTGCCCTACCCTGTGGGCCCGAGGTGTTATGTAGCGTGCAAAATGAGCTGTCTTGCTTATGTTTAAATGCTGTATTTTATGGTTGCTAACAAAGTTTTAAATTGTTTTTCAATTTCTGATGTAAATCTGTTCTGAGCCCACTTGCGGAGAGAGTGGACTATAAATTAATTAAATAAATATCTGGGAAGCTCACAAATGTGGCATTGCTCCAATGAACTTGTACACTTGTTTATGTTTACCCTAACATCTGTGATTACAGATTTACTGCTTCTGATCATGGAGGTTCTACTTAGATGTAGTGGCTATAATAATTAATAGACTATCTTACTATATAAGCTAGTAGCCCTAGATACATCTTATGGGTAATAAATTCCTTTATTATATGTATGACAAATTGTCTGCCCTGAAACTACACTTAACTTCGTTGGTTGACTCCAAGGTCATATTATAAGGGGGGAAATACGCTCCTCTTATCTTAGTGCAATTTTTAAAGTTGTACAAAGTTGGTTCTCCTACCACAGCTGTCTTTTTATTTAACTAAATCAAATCTCTTTAGTCATTCCTGATCATCTTTTCTAACCTTTCCAGCTCTATGCTAGTTTTGACCATCTGTTATACAGAATGTCAACTGTGGACATAACCAAAGATTTATATAGTGTCTTTATAATACTTAGGACATTGTGGAGCTGCATTTTAGAGAGCTGCTGTGTTTGGATGGGAATCAGTGCTCTGCTGGTTTGAATTCCACTACTGCTATCAGCACAGTAGATGACCTTAGGTAAACCACTCCTCTTAGCCCCAGCTTCCCAGCAGGATTGTGAGAATAATAACAACACTGACATAACAACACTGACTTTGTTCACTGCTCTGAGTGGGGCACTAATCTGTCTAGAATGGTGGTACATAAGTGCAGTTATTATTATTTATTTTGGAATTCTGCATTTCAAAATACTGTATTTTGAAACCTCTTGCATGTTCATGGAATTCTCACAACATTCTAAGGTTCACTCACGGCATTCATGCAGTCAAGGAAGTTCCTAAAGGGCCAGCATGGGGTAGTAGCTAGAATGTTGGACTAGGTCCTGTGGAACCCAAATTCAAATTGCCTTTTTGCAGTGGAAGCTTCTTGGGCCAGCTACTCTCAGCCTAACCCACCTCAGAGGGTTGTTTCGGGTATTAACTAAAGAAGAGAACTATGTAAGCCATTCTGGGTCTCCACTGGGGGAGAAAGATGGTGTTTGAATTAAACAAATAAAGTAGGACCCTCCTGAAAACGAGAAGAATCATGAATACCTGATTATTGCAGACTGTGCCAGAGATGCAGAGGCACTGAACAAGAGTGCGTGGAGGATGGAACTAGCACAGTATGTGTGTTTGTACACGTGCACGTGCACACGCAGCAACTGGACTACTGGGCAAAACAGAGGTTAGTAAAGGCTGCTCCCTTCCTCTGCTCCCCAGGCTTTTGATACCTTTCCAAAAATATTTTTATCTCATATCTGTATTCTGACCTCTTTGAGCTAGAATTCAAGACAAGTAATCAGTGGAAAGGGGGAGATGTACTGGCCTCCAGTGACTGAGTGAAGACAGAAGAGAAAAGCTGTCTACTGGCTGTAACCCGGACTCTAGAAGAACAAGGATCCCTTAATTCCTAACTTGCCCATCCTGAACCAACAGTGATGGGAACAACGTTTTCCTTCCATTCCAGTATAAAGGACTAGAGGGAATGAAGCTGAGAGAGGGAAAGAGCGAGAAAGATCCACTTCCACAGCCTGCACTGCCCGTTCAAGCTATTAGTGGGAAAGAAGGGGGCTAGGGATGCAGGGCCCTAATACATCAGCGAGAGATATAATCTCATCATGAGAGATTAAACATTTGCCGTGGCTTGAAGTCGAGAGAGATCCACTAAATCCGGGAAGAGCTGCACGAAATTTAAAAGACGCCGCTTTCATCACCAGCAGCTGAAAGGGAGGGGACCCGCGGACCATCCACGCCACAGGCTAAGCTCAGACATGCGGGCAGGAGGGTAACAGCGCCTCATGACACGCCTCACAAACCAGGAGACCCATTCCCTTCGCGCCCCTCCTTACTCCGAGCTCCCAGAAAGAGACGCAGAGCATGAGCCGCTGCCGCCACTCCCTGTCGAGTTACTGTCCCCACGTTCGTCACGGTCCTCAGGGGGCGACTCTCGAGGACTCTCAAAGGGGGATGCCGGGACCGCCCTCGCCATAGCACCGAAAAATCCAGCCTCCCTACGTGGACCAGGAGCCCGCCGCCGCCATGACAGCAACAGCAGGAAACGCGGGGCAGAGCACGTGATCTTCACGCGCCCCCTCCATAGGCCCCGGCTAACGAAACCATGGCAACAAGAGAAGCTCCAGGCGGGCCTTTTCCTGGGCTAAAGTTGAGGAGAAAAGTCACTCCCCCCCCCCCCCCGCCATTCTATGATATTTCCAGACCAGGAAAAAAAGTGATTTAATTCGAGCGCCTTAATTCTTACGACGGCAGCCTGGCATTCTGACTAGGCTCTGGGAGGTGGGTAGGGGCAGGTCCCTGCTATCCAGCAAGATACCTTAGTTAGGTCTATACATAAAGCATGATAAGAAGGTTGAGGTCTGAGGGGATAAGGGTGTACGTTACCCCTTCAAACTGCGGGTAAGGCAGAATCGCATCTTTTTAAAAAGTTTCCTCCACATAAGTGGAAATTTAACACACTAGGCATCGTTGTGTAGTGGTCAGACCAACAAGGCTCTGGGAGACTGAGTTTCAGATCCTCACGATCGGCAATATCTAAACAAAATACACTAAAACAGGAGTCCAGTGGCATTTTAGATTCTAACAACAGTTATTCCAGCATAAGCGTTTCTCAGTCAGAGGCCACTCATTGAATACAATTGTTACCCGCAATGACTTTAAAGAAAGAGGAAGATTAAATATGAGGTCCCTGGCCTGCAAGCTGAAATGATACGGTCCACTGTACCACCTCACTCTGCTGCATGTGTAGAACAGGCTTGAATACCCACCACAGCTTGGTTTACTCATTTAGGTTGCCAACTCTGGGTTGAGAAATTCCTAAAGATTTGGCGGCTGAGCCTGGGGAGGGCAGGGTTTGGGGAAAGGAGGGACCTCAGCAGGGTATAATGCCATAGAGGCCCACCTCTAAAGCAGCGACGTCTCCAAGGGAACTGATCTTTGTAGTCTGAAGATCAGTTGTAATTCCTCTAGGTCCCACCTGAAGGTTGGTAAATCCATGTAGGAAACAGGAATTGGGTGGCTCAGTGCTGAGGGAGTTAGAAGGAATATGTAAACCTGCACTGTATTGCATACCAAAAGATATCTATTCTTCTCTGCTAAAAAGTTGTTTAATAGCCTTCATATTTTAGCCATGACTTCCAATTTATTTAAATGCTGGGTTTTCAGGTACAAATCAAGAATCAACACTGGTTCTCACAGTAAATGTGATACTTGTGAATGCGAGTCATAGAACAGACTGTGCCTGGTTCTACACACGTGGATAATGCACTTACAGTTCTCTTTATAGATCATTTGGAACAGATTTTTTCGTGTGCGGAACAAAAAATCCACCTCAAACGATTGATAAAGTGCATTGAAAGTGCCTTATCCAATGCGTGCGGAATCAGCCTGTAAAACAACTCAGTTAAGCAAACTTTAATTTTGGGGAAACGGTGCTCTAAAAAAAAAAAAAAAAAGGAAGATGCAACTCATTTCTAGCATGTAGAGAAACTATCCAAACTCTGAAAGTCATTGCAACTTTTCACCCTAGGTTTCAGGAGTTCCAAACTGAAGCCCAGTGATTTCAATGGACTTAGAAGAGTGTAACCTTTAGGATTATACTGTAAAGCAGATGTTTATTTATTTATTTATTTGTTTTATTTTAAAAATTTCTATGCTACTTTTCTATCCAGGGTCCCCAACGTGTAAAACATTTCAAACATTTAAAAACCAAACAAGGCCCTTTCAGCTGAGATCTTTTGGCTGGTAATTCATCTCTCCGGACTGTGCCTCAAAAGAGATTTATAGCTTAAGTTTGATTACTCAAAAGCAAATTCTGTTCAACATAGCAGTATTTACGTAGGATTGCAATTCTCTACTTCTCTTCCATAGATATACATACCCTTGGTTTTTAACCACTGAGGCTATCTTGGGAGAAAAAAATGAAACATTATTTGTTTGTCCCTACAGTGAGTGCTGTCAAGTCATAGATGGCTTATAGCGACCCCTCATGGAGTTTTCATGGCAAGAAACTAACAAAAGTGGTTTAACATTTCCTGCCTCTGCTACTCTGGTCTTCCTTGGAAGTCTCCCATCCAATTACTAACTAAGGCCAATTCTGTTCAGCTTTCGAGATCTGACAAGATTGGGCTTGCCCAGTGCTGCCCCTACAATAATCACTGTAAAAATGGCATCTTATCAGTATGGTTTAACTGACTGATGGTGGTGAAGGTATTTCTCCATCTTTCTCCCCCTGAAAAGACAGCAACATAACGAGAGGATCAGCCTGTAACCAAATTTGAGTCCTGTCACACACTGACTGTTCCTGGCTCCTCCCAGAATTATCTGTACTCTCTTCTTAGGGAGCCTCCAAAGTACATAAAATGCAACATTTATTTCTTTATTTTACTTAGATGTTTATATTCTGTTTCTTTCTCCAATAGGAACCCAAAGAGCTTATCATTTCATTCACCCCTCCTCCATCCTATCCTCACAACAATGACCTTGTAAAGTAGCTTAGGCTGAGTGAGAGTACCTGGTCCAAGGTCACCTAGCAAGTTTCCATGACAAGGTAAGAATCTGAACCTGGATCTCCCAGATCCCAGTCCTACATTCTAACTACTACACTACACTGGCTCTTATTAAAGATGTTATTAAAGTATCAGTTCTTCCTCTTTTCTCCTGTCTCTTTTGGGAAGCCGATGGGGGGGAAGCACTGTCTAAACTTATAGGAGCTGATTTAGGATGCAATTTCCAAACCACTGCTCCATATTCATAATTCCTGTGGGATCAGAACTGCATCTTTAATATTCTAATGTTGCAATCCTAAAGATACTTTCCCCCTTAAGTACTATGGGGCTTACTTCTGAGTAGACCTGCTTAGGAATGCTCCCTAAGAGGCTTCCCTGTTGAATGGATTTAATATTTAAATGCCATCTCAAGCGAAGTTATACACTTTAAGTCTTAGAAGGGTGTACCTCTGCTGAGGGTGGCACTGTGCACAAGTTAAATAATACAGTGTACTTGATCCAAAGCTTTAGTAAACATTTCCTTTCTCCTGCAGTTGGTTTTAACACCAGAGCATTATTGGCCTCCATTCCAATTCTTTCATAGCATCTATTAAGAGTGCCTTCAAAGGTTCTTTCCTCAGCTAGCCTACTTTCCCTATGATAAGAAGAGAAAGGTCCAAGTAGGCTTTTGTTTCCACTCTAAACAATAAAATGATTGCTGTCCTAGTCTGGATAAATCTCAGACTAGTCATGGAGACTGTGACATCATTTGGGCAAATGGAGATACAACATATAATTTTAACAACTGCCGTTCTTGGCTTTAATTCCTTGTGGTTGTGTTAAGCCATAGCAGTAGCTACACTGAATTGCTACTTATGTAAGCAGTATTATGATTCTCCTATTACTGTGTCTGCCCTTGAATAGTAAGTCCAGAACCAGGGTGTATAAATTGAACAGTACAAGAAGGACAAGAGAGGATTCCTCTGTTGCAGAGCCAGAGATTTCCTGAAGCATTTTGGAGCATTTCTGTGTTGTTGTTATCAGTTCTGTCTAGACCAGGAATTAGAGAGATGTTCCAATGTGGATGTAAGTTATCAGTTAGGTCAGGCAAAGTAGTATGTGTATATAATCAACACCATACATATCAATCCCACTTGTCTTTTTTGGGATAAGTTGAAGCATGGAAGAACTAATTTATTTAAGTAATCGCACGTTGTTAGGCATGTAGTAGTATTACACCAATGTTTCCCACAAAAACATGTAAAGCAGGAAAGGCAGATGCCTGTCCCACAGTAGATACATGCTAGAGAGCTGCAGGCAGTCAGGACATCCTAGAATCTCCCTCCCCTTCACATTTTATCATATACATTCACTACAAGAAACATCATTGCAGACACAGCCACCCTCAGGTCACTTCTAGGCAGAGGCATTTGGGGTTGATACCCCAAGCTTTGCATGTTTTGTGACAATCTCTGCCCTGATCCTTGGAAGTTCTTGCAGGACTGCTGTGAAGGGTGACAGAGTAAGGAAGGACTTGCTGATTTAGACCACTTTTTCAGACTTGTTCTCCAGCAAAATCAGAATAATTTTCAGTTGCTCACCAGGGCTTTAAAATGACTCATGTTCACATTATTTAATTCTGAAAGTTTAGTTGTAGAGCTAAAAAGGTCTCTCTGTGTGTTTTTCTTTAAAAAGGAGCAAACTGTATTTGCCTTCAGAATGTAAACAGAACTCTTTTGTTAAAAGATGGGCAGTGCAATCCTAAGAATAGTTACTCCAGTCTAAGCCCATTGATTTCAATAGGTGTACACAAGAGTAACTCTTTTTAGGATTGCACTATAAAACTTTTAGGAAATAAGAATTAAAATATTTTTCATCATCTGATCTAACCAATATTTAACTACTCAGAAATATGTATCGGTCCTGAAATATAACATCTCCAACAACGAAGTATTTTAAAAAGAAACCCTTGCATATAAAAAAAATCAAACTCCTTTAGTTTGGATTAGTCTCCAGCAACAGCCACCCTATGGTTTTTGATTTACAATAATTAAAGCAGAGTATAATCCCCACACAATACAAAATCATGGACCAAAGGAGGTGGAAAAAATCCTACCTTTTAAATCTTTGAAGTGTTCTTTCAAAGATTGCTCCCATACCTACACATACAATTAGGGGAGGGGGCTTGCTATCCTTTCAGTGTGTGCTTATGGTCTCCCCCCCCCCATCAGGGCTAGTAACTGGTTTGTGTGTGTGTGTGTGTGTGTGTGTGTGTGCGCGCGCGCACGTAGTTATTTTAGGGAAACAGAATGGTGTGTGGTGGTGGTGGGGAGTTAACCTCTTTAATGCCCTACTTATGTTCTAAATTCTCCCCTTTCCCATAGTGGTTTTCAAAGAAAACTAAACAATATCTAGAAATCTTATCATGAATCTCCATCATCTCACCTACCTGTGCCTTGAACTGACAGTTTTTAAACTGGTTCTGACAACTTTAGGATTCCTCAGAATTCTTATCAGGGATTCTCCGAAGAGAAGATCATTACAGGTGGGCAGTTTACCTGCTAGTGCATACTAATGCTAGTCTCATGGGGGCATACTATGTTTTAAGAGGATGTGCTGTCCCATCACCTGGGGTAAGATCCAATAGACCTGACCAATGTCCTGTGTGCATCTCAGACCGTACCCCAGGATCCCCTGCAACACAGAAAGGTTCTGTGACAGGTAAACAGCCCACATGCCATTGGTGGTAGAAAGTTTGAGAACTGTTGCATTAAATTATAGCCCTGAGTAGTGCCTTTTTTTTCTTAAAAAGAAGTGCCAGTACTCATGATACTTGCTGCCTTCGGGGAAAGGGATGCCGGTACTGTGTACTAGGCCAGCGCATACCACCAGAAAGCAGACATTAACTTCCTGTGGAGTGAATACACTAATGCGCTTCCACTAAGCGAGATCCAATGGGCTCTGCGCAGCTACATTATGCTCAACGCTCATGCGGTTCGCACTGACCTGTGCAGCAGGATGCTCTCAACAGAGTCCAGATCTTCCAGGTTTCTGGTGACAGGTCTAGGGATGCTCTGCTTGCCAGCGCGGAACATGCTGCCCAAAGAGACGCGGTCGCTTCCTCATCGCCCGGACACAAAGCTGCGCCTGCAGAATCCATCGGGCTGCATGCACGATCTTGCAGGTCGCCTGGGACGACCAGGCAAAGGCAACCGCGTAGAAGGGGCACAGGCGTGCGAAGCCGACCGCGACAGAGCGGAGCAGTCCTCTCCCGGAGAAAGTGGAAGTCGGTCGCTCCTACTGCTCCTTCCCCGACGCCTTCAGGACCCGGCGATTCTGCTGCTTCCGAAAATCTAATTCCCCAGCTTCTTTCAAAGATCTGAGATCAGAATCTCTGGTCGTCTGCAAACGGGAGAGCGCCCCAACCTATCGTGGCAACTACGAACTCTTTTGCAAAAGAAACTTTGCAGGCTGCTCTAACCAAGCAGGTGGGAACCGCTCACTCCTCCCGCTTCCTTTCCAATTCTCCAGGGTCTTAAAGTTCCTTGGCTTTAAAGACTTCTCGATGCGAAGGTTGCTCTTACATATTGAGTAATCTTGTGTCATTCACAATTTCTCATTGTAACCTAACACACAGGGTTGTTGCTAGGATAAAATTGGAAGGCTGTACGATATCCCTGGATTTCCCTCCAGGAGTGGTAGGAAAAATATTATAGCTCTAACTTGAAAAACTAAAATGTATGCACTAGTCTTTAACCTTGTGTTCTGTCACAATTATGTCCAACCTTTCTTTAAAAGGATCTTAGGGCCAAGCTACAAGTGACGAATGACACTTGAACGGCAAGTGTATTTCTCCGTGTTCACTTGCCCTCCACTTGTGTTCCGCTCAATCCACTTGCTGTTCAAGTGTCATTCGTCACTTGTAGCTTGGCCCTTAGGGTAGCATACATATTTCTGCCTTCTCCGTTTTTAAAAAACCCTGTAAAGTAGATTAGATTTAAAGATTAAAGTCATCAATTGAACTTCCCAGTATAATGTTGATTATGGGCCCAGATCTTCCCAGTACAACTGTGTCCTGTTTGCTATATCAATGGTTCTCATAATATGGGTTGAGACTCCAAAGTGGGTCATGGGTGTCTTACAGGTAAGACCAGGAGGAACAGGGACAGCTGAGATGGAAACAAGGAAAATAAAATATAAGCTGATGTGAAATTCCTACAATTTATGTTGGGAAGAGAAAAACAGCATGGGGTTACTTTGCAAGTGGGTCTTGAAGCGTACAGTACATTTAGAATAGGGTCCTACTCCAAAACGTTTGAGAACTTCTGCTTTCATTTGTGCTAATTAATATAAACAGACTACAGTACAGAAATTGGCCATCTTGACAGTATGGATTTACGTTTGTCTTGATCTGAAGAAAAGCTGATCTAAGATTCACAACTAAAAAAAATCCTGGTGGGATTCTATAAGGAGAAGATCCTGAATAGTAGAATTATTTATGTTGCTTGAAAACAAGATGAGGCTTCTTTTTCAGCATGCGTACCAATTTCTCCTGTCTACATCCTGGTAGTATGTTGGGGAAGGCCACTTCCTGTATTCCTGTGCCCCTCATGATGCAGATACCCTTTCCATATAAGAGTCATTCACAAACTATGGGTTGTCAAAGGAACCAAAGTATGTAATAAAAGAAGCAATGACTTAAAAAGAAAACAAGTTTTTCTGATAATTTTGGACAACGCTAGGGTGCAGTCTCACTACAGAGCAGTTTAAACTAAATAAATAAATGAGTACACACAACCATCACTTTGAACTGTACACTCAACATTATTCCTGGTCATACCTGAACGTTAGAGTACCTACTTTGTATGTAGAAGGCCCCAGATTCAAATACTGACACCTCCAGTTTTAAAAGGATGTCTATCATTATTAGATTTTTATTTTATCCCACCAAGCAGCTATTCTTTCTTCCTATTCAATCCTCACAACAATCCTGTGAGGTAGGATGGGTGGAGGGAGAGAGTGGCTGGTACACCATCACCGAATGACCTGCATGACAGAGTGGAGGGGTTGACTCTAGTTCTTACCAGTTGTAGACCAACAGTGCCACACCAAGCTGCACTGAAACGGACCACTCCATGATGAGATTCTGGAGAGCCAGAGATCCAGAGGAGTTAGCCACTCTCCTGATCAGTGGTCTGATTTCCTATATAAGAAAGCTTCATGTAGGCATAACTGGGCACAAGCAATCGCAGTTTAAGTGTGGGATTTCCTGTTCACTCCAAATTTCCCCAAGTATAATCCCTTCAATGGAACAATATATTATTTTAAAAAACCTAGTGGGGAAGATGATAAAAATCAGTAGGAGATTCCAATGAAAAAAAATTCTACGCAGTGAGAAAAACAACCCAGACACAATTGTGTTATTTTGCATTTTTTTGGTGCCTATTTTTATGCAGAACCACAAATCAAATGACATTTAGAGTAATCACTACTATAATTGTTAAGAAAATAAGTTGAAAAAAGTTAATCCCCTGTAAGGGGCTCTGGTGGAGAGGAGCATGGTATCTGGACAGACAGTCTATTGTACTCATGCAGTGCAAAATTTATGTTTGGTATGATGGAGATCTGGTTTCTGAAAGGGAAAGGGACAGAAATATCATATGGTGCTAACATTTTCTAGTCCCTTACAACAGATTGTGAAACAGCTGACTGTTGGCATACAGGTTTTGAAAGGGAGGGGAGAAGGTAGTGCCTGTTGTCAATTAAGCATTTGTTTGCATGAAAATAAGTACTTTGGTAGAAGTTGTGGAACGTGTGTATATCCACAGTGTTTCAAGATCAGATGACATAATGCAGCCTTCCCCACCATAAGGACTCCATTCTGATTCCATTGCTTTGGACAGCTTGAACTTTTCTCAAAATTCAGGGCATGTTATCTATAAATTCTCAGACTCTTCTTAGGTTACCACCAGATTCAGGAAACAGCTTCAAAATGAACGGGGACGGGGGGGGGGGGCGGGGAGGATAACGCAAGACATTTCAGAATGCAGCATGGAAGTACATCTGGTCTAAAAATTCAGGGAAGAAAATCACTATAAAAATATGTACAGATGTATTTAGCTCATACGGACACTGGGAGGGGAGTTAGCTCAAATGGCAGAGTGGCTATTTTACATGCTAGAGGTAGTAGGATCAATGCCTGTATTCTCCAGCAGAAACCACAAGCTAGAATCTTTCCCATAGAGCACTGGGAATGGACACAGCATCTTGTGTGTACATGCTCATGGAAGCATGCCATTCTAGCCAACAACTGGTGTGATGGGAATTAGGGGCAGCAGCTAAGTGTTTGCTTTCCATTGAGAAGCAATGTGTTCCAATCCACATCCTTTGGCTGTGTTTTGCTCACTGCACTGGTCCCTTCCCATCTTCAAAGGATGCCATGGGGGGGGGGGTTGGAATCTGTCACTCATCCTTGATCAACTGACCTAGCCAGTCTTTTTGGAGCGGTTTCTTCACATTTTACAAAATAAACAGTGTTGTTGCATAGCCAGTCACTGGTAAGCTCTTGTCTTGGTTATGTTGAGATCTGCTATGTGCAATAGTTCCACAACTCCTATACAGCTTTATATGGGATATCTGACTAAGTACTTAATTCTTAAAAGACGTTATTAAAATCATCGCTTTTAAAATTGCTGGGCTGCCTCATGAAAAACAAATTGGTGTCCACAATTGTCCCCACCTTAAAACAAGTTTAAAACAAATTAAAGCAAGTTAAAATCAGAGCAGGACAGAAGTAAGACTAAAAACAAATTAAAAACAGAACAAAACATGATAAGAATAAAGCAAAATAAAATGAAGCAAAATAAGGAAGGGTGGCAAGAAAAGTTTTTTTTGTAAATTTAAAATTATGATTTTAGTTAAAATGATAAAACGGTGGTAGATGCTATGAGATTTAAAAGACTTAAATGATTTAAACATTTAAAAGAGTTAAAAGACACAATTGCTTCAGTACGAGATCGTGAAATAAATAAATAAATAGGTAATAACTAGCAAATAAGATAAGAAGAGAGAGTGGGAACAGTAAAATTTAGATTTTAAAACAGCCAGCTGATGAAGAAGCTGGCAAACCAGCAAGCAGGATGGAACCCAGTGAGCTGGCGTCAGCAGCACAAAGTTAATGGATTGCTTTGGAGCATGCAAAATATGCGACTATAGCCTATCAACCTGCTCCTTAGCCTATTCCCACCCCCCAAAAAACTCACTTCAAATACCAACCAAAATAAAATAGGATAAATAAAATAGCTCATATAAATCAAAATAGCCCTTCCTCAAAGTAAATTTGCCCTGACCTGGATGAGCCTGATCTCATCAGATCTCAGAAGCTAAGGAGGGTTTGCTTTGGTTAGTAATTGGATGGGAGACCTCCAACAAAGACTAGGGTTGCAGAGGCAGGCAATGACAAAACACCTCTGTTAGTCTCTTACCATGAAAACCCTGCCAGGGGTTGCCATAAATCAGCTATGACTTGAGGGCACCACAAACACACACACACACGCATGCGCGCAGAGTTAATTGGCTCTAATTAGGCACAAATTGAACTATGATAGTAAAACGTAACCCAGCACACATACTGTTAATTAATTAAACTACTAGGAAAGCAGAAGTCAAAATTAAAGCAAATTAGAACAAAACCATGTCCCAACAATAAGCCTTTGAAATATATATATTATTTCTACTCCTGCTCCTTCACTCCCCTTATATAGATAAGCAGGGCAGAGGAGGGGAGAACTAGAACTAAATCTAAGTAGCTATATAGCGACATTAAAATAATAAGAGCTACAGAACATAAAGATAACTCAGCAGGAAGTAGAGAGAGAGAAAGTGGGGGAAGTTTTAAAAGCCTCTAGAAGTTAAAATTGGAAGCCTCTGATCAGAGCACAGCTATGAGTTTCCTTCGCTATCAAACTGGCAATGGGGTTGTTGCATATGTGTTATCATATGTGGGAAAGGTGATTTGTGTTATCATATATGGCATATGTGTTATCATATGTAGGAAAGGTGATTGAGCAGGTGGTGGTGGAACAGCTGCAGGGCTTCCTGAAGGATGTCTCGGCCCTAGACTCCTTCCAGTCTGGGTTCCGTCTGGGACATGGGACAGAGACGTTGCTGGTCGCCCTCACAGACGATCTTCGTAGACATCTGGATCGAGGCGGCTCAGCGCTGCTGATATTATTGGATCTGTCGGCAGCGTTCAATACAATCGATTACGATCTTCTGACCCACCACCTCACTGATGTGGGGATACAAGGGACTGCCTTACAGTGGCTTGTCTCTTTTCTCCATGGTCAGGGACAGAGGGTGGCGCTTGGGGAGAAATTGTCATCCCACCACCCTTTGGTGTGTGGGGTCCCACAGGGAGCAATACTCTCCCCATTATTGTTTAACATCTATATGCGCCCCCTTGCCCTGTTGGTATGACGTTTTGGACTTGGGTGTCATCAATATGCAGATGACACCCAGTTGTATCTGATGATGGACGGCCAGCCCGACTTAGCCCCAGATGTCCTGAAACATGCTTTTGCAGCCGTGACTGGTTGGTTGAAGCAGAATCAGCTGAAACTGAACCCGATGAAGACGGAGGTCCTGTATTTGAGCCATGGGGGATTAGGTTTGGGACTCCGGCTCCCGACCCTCGATGGGGCATCATTAGTGCCAGTTCCGAGGGTTAAGAGCCTGGGGGTGATCTTGGATGCCTCCCTGAAAATGGAGGCACAGGTCACAGCGGTTGTCAGGTCCTCTTTTTTCCATCTGCAGCAGACCAGGCAACTTGTCCCTTACCTGTCAACCCGTGACTTAACTACAGTGATCCAAGCAACGGTCATCTCAAGGCTAGATTACTGTAACTCTCTGTACGCGGGGCTGCCCTTGAGCCTGACCTGGAGACTACAGCTGGTACAAAATGCAGTGGTGCATGTTATTATGAGAATGCCAAATAAGGCGCATATAACACTGTTCTTACACAAGCTGCATTGGTTTCCAGCGGAGTACCGGATCAGATTCAAGGTTCTGGTATTGACCTATAAGGCCCTGTGTGGACTGGGACCAGCGTATCTATGGGACTGTCTCTTCCCATATATTCCCCAGAGGACACTCTGATCAGGGGACAAACAGCTGTTGGTGGTCCCTGGCTCCAAGGAGGCCCGCCTAGCCTCGACTAGAGCCAGGGCCTTTTCGGTCCTGGCTCCCACCTGGTGGAACGGCAGGACCTACTATCTTTTTGCCAGGCCTGCAAGACAGAGTTGTTCTGCCAGGCATATGGCTGAGGCTGGGCCTCCGCCGGCCTGGAAAAAAGTGTGTATAAATCTTAACCCTTCCTGTGAAGGCTGTCCACCATCCTGTTTTAAATGTGTTGTTTTTAATGTACATGATTTTTTAAATTGTATTTTTAATATGTTGTTATCCACCCTGAGCCTGCTTGTGGGGAGGGCGGAATACAAATTTGAAATAAAAACAAACAAACAAACACAAACAAACAAACAAACAAACAGAAAGTGTATTGTCGAAGGCTTTCACGGCCGGAGAATGATGGTTGTTGTGGGTTTTCCGGGCTGTATTGCCATGGTCTTGGCATTGTAGTTCCTGACATTTCTCCAGCAGCTGTGGCTGGCATCTTCAGAGGTGTAGCTCCAAAAGACAGAGATCTCTCAGTGTCACAGTGTGGAAAAGATGTTGGCATTGGGTTGAGATGTCAGCTCAACCCCACCCCTCCTGAGTAGATATAAATGACCTGCCAACATCTTTTCCACACTGTGACACTGAGAGATCTCTGTCTTTTGGTGCTACACCTCTGAAGATGCCAGCCACAGCTGCTGGCGAAACGTCAGGAACTACAATGCCAAGACCACAGCTATACAGCCCGGAAAACCCACAACAACCAACCAACAAACAAAAATGTTCCTTGGAGAGCAGGGATTTCATCAGTGGAGCTTAAACAGAAGTGAAATCAGTTCAGCTGGTAAGCAGAACATTGAGGCAGGATGCAAGATTCAGAGGGATTAATGCCTTCAGTCTCCTGCAGAGTGTACAGCCCAAACTTTCCAAGCATCCAATTATTTTCCTTCTCTGTCTGCAGAGGTGGAAAGACAGCCTTGTCAGTGCTTGGCCTGTAGTTCAAAGGTGTCAAACGTATGGACCACAGGCCAGATCTGGCCCTTTGAGGACTTTTATCTGTCCTGAGAGCAGCTGAAGAAAAAAACAGGAGGCTGGAGGCTGCTCTGTGGTGTGATCGTGCATGCCTTTCAAAGAGCCGTTGAATGAAAGAAAGGTGTTGAAGGCAAGAAGGAGGAGTCCTCTACTGTGTGATTTGGGAAGCCTGACAGATGATGGCTGCCTGGAGGGTGTGCTCAAGTGAGGAAGCATGTTGATAGGTCTCGGGGTGGGCGAAGCTCCTGCCCCTTGGCTCCCAGTCACTGCCCTCTAAGCAGCCCCAGGGCAATGAGCTGAGCATGTGACTGGTTGGACACGCCCTTCATCCAAGCTGGGCTTCCTTGCTTGACCATGAACTGCTGTCCAGATCGATGGTTGTTGTGGGTTTTCTGGGCTGTATTGCCGTGGTCTTGGCATTGTAGTTCCTGACGTTTCACCAGCAGCTGTGGCTGGCATCTTCAGAGGTGTAGCACCAAAAGACAGAGATCTCTCACCCACAACAACCATCGTTCTCCGGCCGTGAAAGCCTTTGACAATACATTGCTGTCCAGATCCTTTGCCCTCACCTTAACTTGCTCCCCCAATGCAAGTGTGCCCAGCCTAGTCCAAAAGCGTCGCCTCGAAACCCTAGCCAGAGAGCCATGGTGCCTGAGGCAGCCATGATGTGTTTCTTCCCCCATTGGGCTTCTTTCGTCCCCTGCTTGTACTGATTTTGGCTAGCAGAAGCCAGGCAGGTGTGAGTGGCCCAAAGCAGGGGTGGAAGGGTGAGGTGAGACAAAGCAGCCTATGCTGACTCTGGGCCCAAGGCCCCTTCCCCCTTCAAAGACTCAGTCCACCCACTGCTTCTTAGCTTGTCCTTTCTCCAGTGGGGTTGGAGGGTCACACATGGCTCCCCTTTTTAGCCACAGAAAGCAACAACCCCCTGAGGTGGGCTGGGCTTTAAGAGAGTGGCTGCCTGAGGACACCCAGTGAGCGTCATGGCAAACAGTGTGTGTGGGCTTGGGTCTGGGTCTCTGTCTCTTAGACTCTGGTAGAGCCTTAACTGCATCTTTGTGTCGAGACAGTTCAGGTGTTCTGTTATATCCACCATAAAAGCAAAACCTTGAAGCCATTCATTATCTTGTAATTCAGGGACAGACTTCCCTTTCTTCTCCATATTTTACTTTTCTCTTCTTCAGAATATGCAAATATATTTTTATAACTTGCCATAGCCTCGGATGATTACAAACAAACCAAATGAGAGGCGGTTCCTCACAAGACTGTAAGAAGAGTTGATCACAACAATGAACCCTTATCAATTGTACATAAATCACAATAAATCAATGCTAGTACCAATAATGTATAAACTGTAATAATTCTTTCTCACATCAATCATAATAGTTCATTCTCACTATACACCTCCATCCCCCATGAAGTGGCGAGGGGAGTGATTGAACTAGCCTTATACCAACGAGAGATGCAGGTCCCTAGCACACAATTTCTCCTGCAATTGGTGGACCTGATTTTGGAGAAAAATTACTTCCAATTTAAAATGCAGTATTTCTACCAAATACAGGGGGTGGCCATGGGCTGTGCGGCCGCACCTAGTATTGCTAATTTATACATGGCTCATTTAGAATCAGAGTACATCCTGGACACAAATAAAAATCCATTCTTTAATAATATAATCAAATATTTTAGATTCATAGATGATGTCTATATTCTGTACAAGGGAGGAAAGACTGTTGAGAAATTTAGTTCTTGGATGAATCAAGTAGACCAACATATTACGTTTACTACACAGTCACACAATAAATGCATCAATTTCTTGGATGCTGTGACTTTTAGGGACCCAAATAATAGGATAAGCATTAGACCATACAGAAAACCCATGGACAGGAATTCTTACCTGGCATTTGACTCTTTCTACCCTAGGCATATGGTGTGTAATATCCCGTATGGTCAGATGCTGCGGTTAAAGCAAAATTCTACAGCCAAGGCTGACTTTGAGGTCGGCTGCCAGAGAATGAAGAAAGCCTTCCAAGAAAGAGGCTACCCACACAGGGTTTTGCAGGTAGCTGAACAAAGAGTGAGTGGAATTGATAGAACCACGCTGTTCCGACCAAAAACAGCGGAGAAAAAGGACAACATCATTTGTTCATTTGACTATACGCCGCTTGCTAATGATATTAAAAGGTCCATTTTACGACACTGGCATTTAATATCCGAGATCAAGGGATGTGAGGAAAAACCGACTATCGGTTTCAAACGCACTAAAAATATTAAGGACCATCTAGTGCACACTAAACTCACGCAGCAAAGGGAGATAAAGGGTCTTCCTAAAGGACATCATGCTTGCGGACATTGTAAAGCCTGCCCGCTCATATGGGCTTATGCTGACTTTGTAAGAGATGATAGGATTAATAACATCCGGTTCCATCACTTCTTGACATGTCAGACAAGTAATGTTGTGTATTTTTTGAAATGCCCATGTAATAGATTATATGTTGGAAATACCACTCGCCCAGTGCACACTCGGGTGTTTGAGCACCGTTCCAGAATAAAACATGGGATACAGGAGGCGCCCTTGGTGGAACATTATTGCAAATACCATCAAACTAGCAATGAGTTCCAGTACACTACGCTGTATGTGTCCAATAGAACAGAACAGGTGGATGTACAGAAAGATTTACTCAAAAGGGAGGCAGAATGGATACATCGGCTGAAAACCTTGCAACCGATGGGTTTAAATTCAGAATTAAACTTGTCATGTTTCCTAGGTTAGATGCATGATAGAACCGTGCAGCCCTTTTGGACTGTTCTGAGGACTGGCAATGTTGTTGATGTCTCTTTAAATTTTGCAACAGCTGTAACTATTTAGGGGGATAGGGATGGAACATGTAGCTAACAACCGTTCCTGACTGTGCACTGAATGTATGCACTAGAATTGGTTCATGATAGGAGAGTGGGGTAAGTGTGTGTATTGGAAATGTGGGTTGTAAGTGTGTTATTGAATGAATGTGGTAGTAAGAACGTTTTTATTTTAATTTTAGAGAATTATAGACCAGGGTGGGATGTACACCGTCCCCTGAGGAAGTGAACATCATGAAACAAGTGGACACTACTGGTTGCTTGTAGGGCGGCAGAGAACCCTATGGTTTTCTGAGACATCTTGTACTCTACCTCACAACTTTCTACCATCTCAAAAGTTTGGACTGTCCACAGTTCCAGTCTCAAGACTTCAACCTCCTTATTTTCTAATCGGGATCTCCAACCTCTGGGTTGCTTGGCCATGATTTTCAACATCCATGGACATAGATTCAGAGGAGTTAGCCGTGTTAGTCTGTAGTAGCAAAATCAAAAAGAGTCCAGTAGCACCTTTAAGACTAACCAATTTTATTATAGCATAAGCTTTCGAGAATCAAGTTCTCTTCATCAGATGCCTGATCAAAACTGGGCAGATACAGAAGAGGAGGGGGAAAGAGAGAGAAAAGGGAGGGGGCATAAATCACAAGAAGGCAGAATGCAGTTAGCATAGAGGCAATCAAAACATACCTTTGCTTGGAAATGTAAACATCTCCTTTTGGTGTGCAGTCAGTTTGTAGCAGTGAAGGTATCCAATTCCTATGTAGTATAAGCCTTCGGTAACCACAGCTCTCCCTGCCAGTTGCATCTGACAAAGAGAACTGTGGTCCCCGAAAGCCCACACCAGGCGTCACTGGGCTCCCCCAGATCACGCCTCTGTAAAGAGAATCTGTTACCTGTGGTAATGTGATAACCATTCATAGTCTCTATTCAGTCCCCGCTTGACAGAGTCAAATTTGCATATGAATTCAGGACCCAATGGCATCAACTACACTGTCTCTGGCTCTTACAGCTGCTCATCCTCCAATCTGATATATGCCCTCATGTGCCAACAATGTCCTTCTGCTCTGTACATTGGACAAACCAGCCAACCTCTACGCAAAAGAATAAATGGACACAAATCTGACATTAGAAATGGAAACGTCCAAAAACCAGTGGGAGAACACTTCAATCTACCAGGACATTCCACCAAAGACTTAAAGGTCGCTGTGGTTCAACAGAAACCTTTCAAAAACAAAATCCAACGGGAAGCTGCTGAATTGGAATTCATATGCAAATTTGACTCTGTCAAGCGGGGACTGAATAGAGACTATGAATGGTTATCACATTACCACAGGTAACAGATTCTCTTTACAGAGGCGTGATCTGGGGGAGCCCAGTGACGCCTGGTGTGGGCTTTCGGGGACCACAATTCTCTTTGTCAGATGCAACTGGCAGGGAGAGCTGTGGTTACCGAAGGCTTATACTACATAGGAATTGGATACCTTCACTGCTACAAACTGACTGCACACCAAAAGGAGATGTTTACATTTCCAAGCAAAGGAATGTTTTGATTGCCTCTATGCTAATTGCATTCTGCCTTCTTGTGATTTATGCCCCCTCCCTTTTCTCTCTCTTTCCTCCTCCTCTTCTGTATCTGCCCAGTTTTGATCAGGCATCTGATGAAGAGAACTTGATTCTCGAAAGCTTATGCTATAATAAAATTGGTTAGTCTTAAAGGTGCTACTGGACTCTTTTTGAACATCCATGGAGTAATTGCCAAATTTTGAATTCTTGAATTTCTATCTCTGAGGAAAATCAAAAAGAGTCCAGTAGCACCTTTAAGACTAACCAATTTTATTGTAGCATAAGCTTTCGAGAATCAAGTTCTCTTCGTCAGATGCATGGTACAGATGCGTGGTTTCTGTACCATGCATCTGACGAAGAGAACTTGATTCTCGAAAGCTTATGCTACAATAAAATTGGTTAGTCTTAAAGGTGCTACTGGACTCTTTTTGATTTTGCTACCACAGACTAGCACGGCTAACTCCTCTGTATCTCTGAGGAAAGATAGACTGCATGGCCACAGGGAGGCTCGGTTGGAGACAGACAGTCTGATTACGCCTGTGAACTAAGGACTTCACGACTGTGTATTCAGATGATATTTATTGACATTATTGATTGTATATGAGAATGAACTATTATGATTGATGTGAGAAAGAATTATTACAGTACCTATATGTTGGGCAGCCAGCTGGTGTACACTGTATAACCCCACACTTAGTGGGAGGCTGTTGGGAGGCTCAGTGAGGATCTCATGCTGGCCTCAACCATCCGCCTGGTGAAACATCTCCATCTTACAGGCCTGCTGAAATGATAGAAGATCCTGATGGGCTCGGGTGTCCTCAGACAGAGAGTTCCACCAGGTTGGAGCCAGGAACGAAAAGGCCTTGGCCCTGGTTGAGGCCAACCAAGCCTCCCTGGGCCAGGGACCACCAGCAGATGTTTTCCAGCTGATCAGAGTGTTCTCCGGGGCACATACGGGGAGAGGCGGCCCCTTAGGTATGCTGGTCCCAGTCCGTTTAGGGCTTTATAGGTCAAAACTAGCACCTTGAACTGAATCTGGAATTCCACGGGGAGCCAGTGGAGCTGCTGCAGAATTGGTATAATGTGTGTCCTATAAGGAACACCCGTCAAAACACGTGCAGCAGCATTCTGGACCCTCTGTAGTCTCCGGATCAAACCCAAGGGCAGCCCTGTGTAGAGCGAGTTACAGTAATCCAACCTGGAGGTGACTGTTGCATGGATCACTGTTGTTAGGTCCTGGGCTGAAAGATAGGGGCTAGCTGCCTGGCTTGCCAAAGATGGAAAAAAGCAGCCCGGGCAACTGTTGCAATCTGAGACTGCATAGATAAGGAGGAATCCAGGATCATGCCCAAACTCCTGACCGATGGTACGGGCACAAGTGGTGCCCCCCCCAAAGGCTGGGAGATGGATCCCCTCCTCTGACAGCCCACGGCCCAAGTACAGGACCTCCGTCTTTGTGGGATTCAACTTCAGCCTGCTCTGTGTTACCCATCCAGATACGGCCTCCAAAGCTCTCAACAGGGCATCAGGGGCAGAGTCAGGTCAATCGTCCATCAGCAGATACAACTGGGTGTCATCCACATATTGATGACAACCCAGTCCAAACTTCCGCACCAGCTGGGCGAGGGGGCGCATATAAAGATTGAACAACAGGGGAGAGAGTATTGCCCCCTGAGGGACACCACACACTAAAGGCTGGCATGTGGACAATCTCTCCCCCAGTGCCACCCTCTGTCCTTGACTGTGGAGAAAAGAAACAAGCCACTGCAAGGCTCTCCCTTGAATCCCCATGTCGGTGAGGCAGTGGGCCAACAACTCATGGTCTACCATGTCAAACACCACTGAAAGGTCTAACAAAATCAGCAGCACTGACCCGCCACGGTCCACGAACAATTTTGCCGGATGTGAGCTTGCAGATGCTATGGAGGCAGCAAAGTACTCCTTCTTCGTCGCCTTCACAGCCACCTCATAGGCCTTCATAAACGCTCTATAAGATGTTCTCGCCTCTTCGCTCCGATTCTACCAACACACTCGCTCTAGCCATCTTAGTTCCACTTCATCTGATGTAGCTCCTCTGTGTACCAGGGAGCCAGTCTGACACGGGGACATTAAACCAGGTGGGGCTACCTTGTGAGCAAAGAGATGGAGGAGCAGGAGCAGGAAAAAGGAGAATAAAAAACAGAGGCAGGATTGCTGGATCACACTCATTCCCACCTTGAATGTCCTCAGTCATGGTGGTGTGTGAAAAATTGTGTGTTTTGAATCCCATCAATGGGGAGGTTATCTGGAGTGGGGTCATGGCAGGCAAGGAAAGAGTTAAACATTTCTGCAGGTTTTCCTTCCCTCCTCCACTTCTCCGCTCCCCACCCCCCCATGCAATTTTCTTTCAAATTGCTGCAGAACTAGACTGTCCAGATCAGCAGCAGGCTTTTGCAAATATAAGTCTCTCAAGAAACATGTTTCAGGTGGGTAGGCATGTTGGTCTGTAGTAGAAGAGCAAGAGTCAGGTCCACTAGCACCTTAGAGACCAACTAGATTTTCAGGGTGTGAACTTTTGAGAGTCAAAGCTCCCTTTGTCAGACACACAGAGAAAGAGTTTTCGGCTAAACATTAGGAAGAACTTCCTGACAGTTAGAGCAGTTCCTCAGTGGAACAGGCTTCCTCAGGAGGTGGTGGGCTGTCCGTTGGAGATTTTTAAGCAGAGGCTAGAAGGCCATCTGACAGCAGTACTGATTCTGTGAACCAAGGCAGATCATGAGAAGAAGGTCAGGAAGGCTTACATCAGTGTTTAGTTCTTGTGGTCCCTTTTTCCATGCCCAGGGTAAGGCTGATCACTACCTTGAGGTCAGGTAGCAATTTCCCCCAGGCCAATTTGGCTAGGGATCCTGACAGTGTTTTGCCATCTTCTGAGCATGGAACAAGGGCCACTGGGAGTGTGGGGAGGGGATGTCGTTGTGAATTTCCTGTATTGTGCAGGGGGTTGGATTTGATGACCCTAGAAGTTCCTTCAAACCCTATGATTCTATAATTCTTTGATTCTAAACATGGTTGCAGGCAGAGTTTGTGATTTATCTGAGAATCTTAACAGGCAACTCATAGAAAAAGCTAAGTCCTTTATTGCATTGTCAGTTACAGAAGAATTTGTAGAAATAGTTACAATGAAGGACACAACCACAGGTACGATATTTTCAAGAACATAGTAGGAGTTCTGGATAAAATAGGTGCCAACTGGGCAAAAGTGGTAAATCTGACCACAGATGGAGCACCACAGATGGTGTGGTTGGGAGGAAAGTTGCAGTTGCTGCAAAACTCGGGGTGCAATTGGTAGCTGCAAATCTACATCACCAGTTTTTCAGTTTTCATTGCATTTTGCACCAGGTGCAGTAAAGTACTGAATATGGACAATGCAATGAGTGTGGTCATAAAAACTGTTAATTTAATTCAAGCCAGAGGTCAGCCACAGGCAATTTAGCAGTCTTCTGGAGGAAAGCATGATTGGACATGGAGTACCATATACTGAAGTGTGATAGTTAAGTTGTGGAGCTGTACTGAAATGCTTCTATGAACTATGAAGTGAAATATAGGTATGGAGAAGAAAGGGAATTCTGTCAATGAATTACAAGGTAATGAATGGCTTCAAGGTTTTGCTTTTATGGTGGATATAACAGAACACCTGAACTGTCTCGACACAAAGATGCAGGAGTGAAACAAAATTGTGACAGAGTTTTATGACAGCATTTGTGCCTTTGAGATAACACTTCAGTTTTGGGAAAAGCAACTTCAGGAAAATAATTTGGCACACTTTCAGACCATGAAGTCTCTGTCTAGTGATCATATATCCACAGAAAAGTACAGGAGAAAAATTCCTGAACTCAAAATGAATTCCAAGAAAGATTTTTTTGCCTTCAGAAACTTACTCAGAGATTTTGGAACGTTCCATAATAATTTTCTGTGGATGTCCATGAGGTTCCAGAGGAGCTCCAGAAGTAATTGATCTGCAATGTGATGCTGTGCTCAAGGATAAGCTTTCTGAAGTTGGCAAATTTTACCAATTTGAGGGGCTGAATTACCCCCAACTTAAGTCTTTTGCTTCTAAAACTCTGTCTATGTTTGGGACAACATATGTCTGTGAACAGCTCTTTTCTGTAATTAATGTCAATAAATCAAAAGTATGTTCTCAGTTTATAGAAACACTCTTGAATAGCATACTCAAAAGTGCTACAGCACAGACTTTAAGTACAGATTTTGATGCAATATTTCAGAGTAAGAAGTGTCAGTTATTGAAGACTGTTAAATAAAGGAAATACTGGCAGAGTGTTAATTTTTAAAGCATGTTTGTATTTTGAGTAAAAAATAGTATCATTAATTGGTTTGCATGTGTCCTTTATAAAGTTTATATCATTGGTGCCTGTAATTAAATTTTATGGTACGCATGGCCCAGCTTTACAAAGTGACATTTGTGTCAGATCTGGCCCTCATAACAAATGAGTTTGACACTTCTGCTGTAGTTCTGCCACAATGAGTGACGAGGCAGGCAGATGAGTGAACAAGAAAAGGCATAGGTCTTGTTTCACCTTGTAAAGAGCCTCCACCTTCTTGATGATAGGTGAAATAGATGCAGGTTTTTGGCATAGATTTTCTAGAATCTCTACAAACCACTCAGTCGTTGGGAATGCCTCCGTGCTAGGGGTGTCAGAATAGATCTGTTGCAGAATGCTCTCTCTCAGTTTCTGTTGAGAAGTAGAGACATTTCTGGTGGGAGATTTTGCCATATGTAACATCTGCTCAGTATACAGCCTATAATCAGTATTGAAGCTTGTACTCTGATTGGAACCAGCCAACTCAATGTCTGAATTTGACTAGGATCCATGCCCAGAACTAGGCTGGGGCAGAGGCATCCAACTTAGATCTGCAGACCCGTGTTTCTTTTTTGGATCTGTATGAGCCAGGGCCAGAACCAAACGGGTATGTCTGATAAACATCACTGCAAGTCACTGAAGACCAAGAAAGGGCCAAATCTTTTCTTTCATGTATTTTGCTGAGTAAACATTGATTTTTATATGCATGTGTGCCCCTTTCAACTAATATAAAGCATATTTTGTACTTGACTACCTATATCTGAATAGAAAATAAATGAATAATGACGCTCATGCAACTTTGCACATTCCATTTCGGCATTTATTTCTCAGATGCCTCCAGGATGCAGAGCAGCATGTGTAAACTAGGGCCGATTCCAGACGACTAACCTGAAGGCGCTGCATGCCTCCATGTTCCGGATCGCGACGGGGAAAATGCGAAATATCGCGTTTTCTTGCGCGAGTTTGGCATGATGTCGCGCCAAACTCGAGCGAGAAAACACGATATTTCGCGTTTTCCCCGTCGCGATCCGGAACATGGCGGCATGCAGCGCCTTCAGGTTAGTCGTCTGGAATCGGCCTAGGACTGCTATGGTGATGTTTTCCAATATTGCATATCTTGCCAGCAAGATGCACACCTGTTGCTTTTTGCTGGTATTGTATAATTATATCATTAATGTTTCTTTTTTCAGATTTAAAACTTGTAAAAGGTTATATTATTTATTATTATTTATTTATTTATGTCATTTATAGTTCACCTTTCTCACTGAGACTCAAGGTGGATTACACAGTATGAGGTTAATACAATCAGTATCAAGTAAGTACCTTTCAGTACAATACAATACAATACAATACAATACAATACAATACAATACAATACAATACAATACAATACAATACAATACAATACAATACAATACAATACAATACAATACAATACAATACAATACAATACAATACAATACAATAAGGTAAACATATACAAGTTTAAAGACATAGCATTAGCAAGAATCCACGACATAGTAGAGATACTGAAGTAAAACATAATCAATTCTAGGACTAACATTAGACAGCATGGAGTGATGGTTGTACATAGGAGTACATATTTAAAGCAGCAGATAATATATGAGGCAAAAATGGTGATGATCCCCAAATTGTTAGTGAAGCACCTGAGACCCCACCCCTATAATGCAGCCCTCCCATTTGAGTAAAAAGCCTTTTTGAATAGTTCAGTTTTGCATCATTTACAGAAAGCCAGGAGAATGGGGGCTCTTCTGACTTCCTCAGGCAGGTCATTCCACAGGATAGGGGCCACCACAAAGAAAGCCTGTGTACAGGCTGCTGCTGACGTCACTTGTGTGCAGCCTGGTACCTGGTACCTGCAGGAGACCCTGTTCAGATGAGCGAAGGTGCCGTAGAGGAACATAGGGAGAGAGGCAGTCCCGTAGGTATGCCGGACGAAAGCCGTGAAGAACTTTGTATGAAGAACTTATAGGGAATCCTCATTGTAAAATGACCTGCAATAAAATGAGATGAATGTGAGAGAAGCAACTGTGATATCCTAACAAGTCTGAAAGGATGCCTACATGGTTAACAAGCCAAGGAAACCATAAAAGCCAAAAAGGCTTCTTTTTAAAAGTGGAAGATTTCCCTGATTGAGGTAAACAGCCCAATCCTAAGCATGTACTAGGGAAAGATAAAGTGAGGTTGCACTCTTTACATGCCTATGGTAAGAGGCAAACCCAAGCAGCTGGTGGACTAGTCCCCGGTTGTAGAGCAACAATTTCCACAACACATGGGCGTAGGATTATAGTCCACAGTCCATGGTAGGGGAAAAATGAGGAGATTAGCTGCGAAAAGCCTATTAATTAATTAATTGTCAGATATTTGGATGGCATACTATCCTGTTAACATAAATGATAGATTGTGACAATATTAATTATGAACAACATGTATTATAACAAATACAGCTAAATAAATATCTCAGCACTAGCCCAACCTCTTGCAGATTAACATGTATGGATGGTAAAATCCATAAAATAACAGAACAATATAAATAACATTGTGAGCATATTAAAGAAAAAGAGCATTTGTATATCAACAGCTGCAGACAACTTGCAGGTGAAAACTAACGTTTGCAAATCTTTTAATCTTTGACATTGACCAGACTTGTTTTTGTTCAGGCTAAAACATGTAGGCTTGGGGTCATTAAGTCATAGAATTTACTATTTAGTATATCCTCAGGGTATAATAGAATGTCTCAAGAATACTGGAGAAGAGATGTGGGGAGGGGAGTTGTGCCAGACCCATGGATAGTATGTTCGGGTTATCTTGAATTTAGAGAACCTAGATTCAAATCTCGTTGTCAGGCTGATTTGCATGTTACAAAGTTCAAGTATGAAATAACATGAAATCCATGTATAGATAAGACACAACAATCACAATTGCATATGTGCACTTCCACATGCAGTTGTTTAAACATATGTACAAGTATTATATTTTCCCAGCACATATATGCTAGGTAGGTGGGAAGTTGCTGCCAATGAAGGCTTTCCAGAGTGTACACACATAGCAAAAGTCTTAGTGTGTGTGATCACGCATGACACACTACAGGCGGGTATTTTCTGTTGGAACTGGTAATATGAGAATTGGATGCAATTACAGATTCAGGGGACAGTCTATGTTTTCCTGTTGTCAATGGGAATTGTACTATTACAACTGGCTGAAAGTGCTGGTCAGTTGTCTCAGGCTGTTGTACTCGTGAACCCCAACCTAGCAAGCTCACTCTCGATTTCATCCTCTAGAATTGTCACCTGTTTCACACACAGGGCCAGCTAGATAGACATGTATTAGAAGTCTCAGAGCCAAGCTAAATATGACAGCAAATGCTTGGCCATCATATGATTGCCATCACAATTCGAATGTGTTTTTAAAATGCTTTGTGGGCCAGCAACATGGAGCTTCCCCTGTGCCTTTTAAAGTGCCCAATATGTGCCCCGCCCTTGTGGCTGTTTCAGCAATTTAAAAGCCCCAAGGTGCGGGGAGGTGGGGGCTCAGTGCCACGGGATCGGGCCCTCACAGCATTTCAAAAACAGTTTAAAATCACAGTGGCAATCATATGGCAGCTATGTATTCACCAACATGTTCAGTTGGGCTCATAATGTACGTGTGATAAAGTGGTTCCCAGAGAAACAGTTTAGATTTTTTGGCCACTGGGGAACTTTCTGGGACAAGCTTGCATAAAAACAAGCCCTCTAGATATCATTCATAACCAGTGCTTTTTTTCTGGGAGAAGAGGTGGTGGAACTCAGTGTATTGCCCTCGGAGAAAATGGTCACATGGTTAGTGGCCCCGCCCCCTGATCTCCAGACAGAGGGGAGTTTAGATTGCCCTCTGCGCCGCTGGTGGTACGGAGGGCAATCTAAACTCCCCTCTGTCTGGAGATCAGGGGGTGGGGCCACCAGCCATGTGACCATTTTCAAGAGGTTCCAGAACTCCGTTTCCCCGCGTTCCTGCTGAAAAAAAGCCCTGTTCATAACTATGCAATGGTGTAGTTGGTCACAGAAGCAACTAGAGATGTAGCAAATCTATACTTGATTCTGAGCAGGGCTTGAGATCTGGTGCGATTTGTAAATGTTGTTGGACTGCCTAGGAACAGTGACCACTATCCTATTAAGTTCTAAAAAGATGCCCACATGGTTAATGACTCAAGTAAAGGAAGCCACACAAGGCAAAAGGGCTTCTTTTAAAAAGTGGAAGATTTCCCCAATGGAGGGGAATAGAGAGGACCATAGGTTCTGGCGAAACAAATGTATGTTGATAATAAGGTAACCAAAAAGAGGATCTGAGAAGTTAAATATTAAGTTAAAAATAAATATTAATATAAATATATATTAAATATATATTAAGACAATAAGTATTTCAGGAGTCAGAAACTGGCTAGGGAGCCAGTCGGACCTTTGAATGATGAAGGAATAAAAGGATTATTTAAGGGATGACAAATGAATTCTTTGCATCTGTTTTCACCATGGAAACTGTGTGGCAAGTACCCATAACAGAGCTGCTGGTATTGGGAAGGGCGTCTGAAGAACTGAGTCAAACTGAGGTGACAAAAATGAAGTTCTAGAACCTAGATGAACTGAAAATTAATAAGCCTGATGGTCTAAGGGTTCTTAGACAACTCTAATGTGAAACTGTTGAACTACTATAAAAAAGCATCTACTAACCTGTTGCTAAAACCCATCTTCATGCCAAATGACTGAAGTAGCAAATACTGCTCCAATTTTTAAAAAGGGGTCCAGAGGATATCCAGGAAATTATAGGCCAATTAGCCTAACATCCATTCCAGGTAAATTAGTAGAAATGGTTATTAAAAAGAGAATTATTAAGCACATCAAGAGAAAATCAGCCTGGCTTCTGCAAAGGGAAGGCCTGCCTCACCAGCCTTTTGGATTCTTTCAGCAGATTAATAAGCATGTAAATAATGGTGATCTGGTAGATATCATATACTTGGACTTTCAGAAGGCTTCTATCAGCACTGCCGGTGCCAGGGTCTCTGGCGCCTGCGGCAACCCCCCCCACGTGTGCGCAGCGCGCACGCACCACGGACTGCGTGATGACATCATCGTGCGATGACGTCATCACGCAGCGCAAGCCGGGGCATTCGCCGGCGGATGGCTGTGGTGGCTGCTCTGCGCTCCGCACGCTGCCCCGGCAGCGGCTCGTGGCGCCCGGCTGGGGGCGTGTGGCGGCGGCGGCAGTGGCACAGGGCTGGCTGGCTGCAGCAGCTGCATGCATGGGGTGGAAAAAGAGGGTAGAGGAAGCCTTTTCTCCTTCTCCTATAACACTAAAATTTGGGGGCACCCAATTAAGTTGTTAGGAAATAAGTTCAGGACAGATAAAACAATTGCTTACTCAATTCACAATTAAACTGGAATTCACTGCCAGCGGAGGTAGCGATGGTCACAAGTACTGGCAGCTTTAAAAGGGGGTTAGACAGATTCATAGGGGAGAGGTCCATCAGTGGCTACTAGCCATGGTGACTGAAGGGAACTTCCTTATGCAGACGCAGCAAACCTCTAAACATCAGTCCTAAGAGGCAGCAGCAGGAGAGGGTTTTGTCCTCTATGCCCTATTTGTTTGGCTGTCCAGGGTAACTGGTTGGCTGATGTGTGAAACAGTATGGCTGGATTAGATGGACCACTGGTCTGATCTAGCAAGATATATTTAAGTTAAGCTACAGCTTGAGCTTGATTCTGACTTCGTAGCTATATTTGACCTTGGTTTGAATCCTCTGTTAAGTCGTTTTTAGTATTTTAAAGGTCGTTTTAATTTATTTGAATAATGAGAGAGTACACTGCTTAAGGCCTATGCTTATACAGGGTATCTAGAGAAAGTGAGGTTTGATCAACTACTGTTAAAAATACAATAATATGCAATAATATTTAATACCAGTTGGTTTGAATAAGTGATGCTGTCTTACTTTTGCAAATAAGACTTTGGCCAATTGACACCTGAACCCTTGACTGCAAAAGCACATGTGAAGAAAAGAGCCAAATATGGATGTTTTAAAAAAATATTACTGATTTAGACAATTTCTCAGTGTTTTATAAAGCAAACCAGCACCACCTAGTGTTGAACAGCAATACACCACTCCAGAGCAATGTTTTACACTGAGGTTTTCATACCGATTGCATCTTGACATATATGTTAAGTTTCTTGTATTCTGTGAGAAATGGGATTAATAACGAATAAGTACAGTAAGAATTTAAACAGGCATCTGCTTGAAAAAGTATACTGTGACACTGAGAGATCTCTGTCTTTTGGTGCTACACCTCTGAAGATGCCAGCCACAGTTGCTGGCGAAACGTCAGGAACTACAATGCCAAGACCACGGCAATACAGCCCGGAAAACCCACAACAACCATTATACTGGGGTATCTCTTGCAAACGCAAATAGAGTGATTGTATTGGACGGGGTGTGTGTGTGTGTTCCAAAAGTGCTTTGGAAACTGAATAGGAGGTATGATGGCATATCTCACACCTATGACATTGTAACCTGCAGTTACAATGGCACAGCAGCAAGGCACCACTCTGCCTGGCCTCCCCACCAGTGCCTGGGAGCCGCAGCTGGCTGCTGATGAAGCCTGTGCATAACTCCCTAAACCGACGGGTGTTGCTGGGGTGAGGAGGGAATTAATTAGCTCCCTAAGCCCCTTCAGGCTTGGGAATGCCCCCACAGTGGCAGAAAGTTATGCCATGAAAAAGTGGTGTAGCTCATAGGGTCTCATGTTGCAGAAAAAGCTGCCTCCCCCCACCAGGCTCAAATGGCCTGGAGGAGCATAGGATGCTTGCTGATTACCACTGCAACCAATCCACTCATTCCCCTGCAGCAGCCGAGTGCCCTCCCAGGAGCCCTATCATGGCCCCCTCCACCCTACAAAATCCCGGGCTGGGGTACTCTTTAACCCAGGAAAGTAGGGACGCAGCATGAGGCTGTGCTTGAGACGAGCCCTCTGCTGCAGGGACTTTAAGTGTTAAGTGGGAGAGCGTGCACATGGTGTCAGGGAAAGAAAGCTCAGTGGGCACTTTGAAAGATTTAGTGAGCACTTTGCACTCACACACAGGAGAAAATCTAAGTCCAGAATGTCTGATTAATATCTCCTGTTCAAGTTCCCTTACAAGTCACCCATCTCCAGAGCCTTGGCTGGGGGAGGTGCAGATGCACTGACAGGTAAGGAGGAGCTGGGGAGCCGGTTGCCCTGGCTTGCTCATTTGCACTTGCCTCTGCACTCCCTGTGCACATAGGCCAGCATCTTCCCCCCAAGCACTGGCCTCAGTGATCGAGTCTGGCTGGTGGGGTGTGTGTGTGTGTGCAGCCTCTGGTCCCAAGGCACCATGTCCATGCCTGCCAAAGAGGCAGTCGCTCAGGAGCAACGCTCAATGGAGGGGTGGGGATGCTAGCAGCCCATGTAAGGGCAGTGTGCTGACTCGCTTGATCGCAGACCCCTTTCCTTTCCATCTACGCAGCTGTCAACAGCAGATCCCTGGCAATTGGTGGATGCTGCTGGAGTTGCCAGGGGAACTAGGAAGTGTGTGCTCCTGGCTGTGCCTCACCGCACCTCACTGTGCCTTGCACGTTGGTGTGGCTCATTTGAGAAAATCCTTAGGGTGAGAATGAGTACCACCAAAGACCCACGGGCGGTTGGCAGCCTCCGTGGAAGTGAGGCTTAAGATTGCATTGAAAGAAACAGTAATCGGTACTCTGAATGTATTTATATATTTAAAATATTTACATTATATGTTTTTAAGCACAATATAACAACAGAATAACTTAAGCTAGATAATGTCACCATTATTGTCAGACAAAGAACAGTTGTCTCACAAACTTGCCAGACACAGGAGTCCTCTGAAATGAAATTGTCTTGCAGACCTTTTAAAGGCAGATAATGATGATACCATCTGGACTTCTTCAGTTAAGTCATGCCTTAGAGTTGGACCAATTACCAGGAAAGCCCTGGTGTAAATGAAGGAGGAAAGAGTACCAAGAGCTGAGGATGGCTAGAGGATGGCACACAGTGGTTCATATGGGAAGACAATCCTTCAAATAGGTGGGTCCAGGTTCATGAGGACTTTGAAGGTATGCACCAACATCTTAAATTGATCCCTGAAAGATTTAGTTATTAATTTTGTGCTTTTGTATCCTGCCTTCCACATTCTACACTGTGAGGGAGGAGGGCCATGAGTACCACAAATAGGCCCTGTGCCACTGCCAGCCCAGCTGAGTTTAAAAGCAGTCAGGATGGGGCAGGGCAGCTTCCCCTTCCCCAGGTTGGAACCTGATAAAAAGGCAAGCCCTACTTGAAGAAAGGAGAACAGGCTGCAAGGAAAGAAGGCTTCCAGGGATAGGGCAAGGGAAGGCCTGCTTACAGACAGCTTGCTCAAGGGAAGAGCAGAGACAGCTGTCAAGGTACAGGGAGGCTTTGCAACTGGAGATGGAGAAGACCAGGCAGCAGAGAGCAATGCCAGGCAGAGCTGCTCCAGAGGTGCGGTGGGGCCAGCATGTAGGCTCCAAGCCTGGGGCAGGGACTGTAGACGCAAATGAAACAAACAGCACTCTTCTTTAGCTGTGTGAGAAAGGGAATAAATAAAAGGCTATCAGGAGTGCTATGTGAACTCCCCCCTGTAATGCTGATGAATCCTAGTGTGACACATGTCCATGCAAATGTTTCTGCCAAATCATAGCTCACAGCAGAGATTTTCCTTAAAATTTGACGATTTCTGGTAACAGGGTCTCCAATGAAGCAGCATGCCTTATTTTATTGACAGATTTTAAGTGAGTGGTATCTTGATGATCTGGAATCTCATCAATGAGTCTGTTGCAGTTTTTAGATGGAAAGGAGTTGTAGTATTTTCATTTCATTTTCTGTTAGAGGTTGGACCATGTGGAGGAATTCCATAAAATTCAGCAAAATTCCTCTATCAAATGGATTGAAGAACTTTCCTTGGTCATTCAGAAGGTTGGTAGATTTTGTTGGTCTGAGACACTCTTTGGTAGTTAAGTTGACTGCTGCCATGTAAACCTTCAGAATAAATTATTTACAAGAGACCTTCAGGTTCACACATAATCTGTTTGGACTGCAGCTATGGTTACTGTCAAAAACACATTACAACAAAAAAGATTTATTAAGCCAAAGACTGACCTGTTGATCTCTGTGTGACTAATTCTGAGTAAGGAAAGCAAAATTCAGCTCTTTACCATTTACAAACAACCCCCATCCTTTCTCAGAAGAAAAAGAGTTCCTTTATTTCCCCTTTTAGCTTGTGATAATAAATGGCTTGTTTATCTGTAGCAGCTGCAATCATACAATTGGGATCAGGGATCAGGGTGACCCGTGGGTGTCTCTGTGTGCAAGAAAAAGGTCATATCTGAAGAACCTGAGGTTATCAACACATGTAACAGCAATTCAAAGTACTGTTAAGAGCCAGGAAGGGTCAGGGATGGGAATCAAAACTTGTATGTATCCCAAAGAGAAATGTGATGGCAGTAGAGTCAGGAATAAGAAAAAAGGATGAGAGTCCAAGACATAAGCTGATACAGGAATAAGTCAACTTCTGACTGCACCAGCTGAGAAAACTAGGACACTAGCAGAAAGTCTTAGCCACTGCTTCAAGAATAGAACCTGATGGTAGGATTCACAGAACGGTCAAAGCTCTGGGTTCAGTCTACATGGGATTAGATTCTGGCCTAAGGAATTTCACAGACTTCTGCTGTGGCAGTGCTGAAAGATCAGCACCAGCTGCCTATTTGTTTCCAGGCTCAATTTGAGGTGCTAGTTCTTATCTTAAAAGTCCTATATGGCTTGGGGTCAGGTTACTAACAGACTTACCTCCTCCCTTATTGTCCACTCTGCCAGTTAAGTTCGGTCTTACAAACCCTGCTGTCTGCGGACTCTGCGCTCCCTACCTTCAGAGGTGAGACACACAGCACCAGTGACAGGGCTTTTTCAGCAGTGGCATTTAACCTGTGGAATATCCTTCCTGCTGAGACTCGCCTGGCATCTACGTTACTCTGATGTAGGTGAAGTCGAAAACATTTTTGTTCTCTCAGGCTTTTAACTGAGAGACCATTTAAATACTGTGTTTTAGCCGGAAACATATTGATTTTAAGCTGTTAAATTATCTGTGTTTTTATGCTCTGGTTGCTTGTTCAGTGCTGGATTTTAATTAAGAATGTTTAACATTTTATGTTTTTATTAGGTTTAATTTTGTAAGCTGTCTTGGGCAGGTTCCCTGGCATAACATTTTCTAAATAAAATAAACACATTAAACCCTTGCACTATGTATTGTTTAAAGTGTCTTTGAAATAAAGTGTGGAGAATATTTTTAATGAATCCAGATCTGCGCATTCTACTGCTTACGATTGTGTATAATGTTCTGAAAAAACATGAATATATGCCCTTTCCCTGTCAATGACATTATCAGCACAGAACCACTACGAACATTCCTTCAGAATGTGTTGTTAAGGTCACAATGTTAACAACAGCATGTCCGGCACAAGACCTGCTTTTCTCAATACTAGAAAGCCACATCAGAGTATCTTATTTCTAGTGGACTTCTAATCTTGTAACTCAAACCATACAGCTGAATTATATTTCCCTTAAACAGTCAGTCTATTATTTTATCTGCTGTACAAGTAGCCTTAGTACATATTGTGCTATTTAGAATCCCAGAGAAAAACAGCCAGTTAAAAATAGTATCCAATCCAATCCTAGCCATTTAATCGTGTCCGATCCTTGGCTACTCTGTAGATCGTATCCCTCCAGGCCTTTCTATCTCTGACTGCTCATAATCCCATTGCAAGTATGCTATTTTTAAACTGACTGCTTTTCAGTAAAGAGACACTAGAGGGCATTCATAGTTCTGTATAAATTCTGCTGTGGTTTTACTACAGTTATTGTAACAGCAGCACCCCCTTGATGGCAAGGAGAGAAGACAGTTTATACTACCAAGTTGGTTAATGAGTGGTCAGGGTGCACACTGATGTCAATATACAATATCTACCCTTCAGTGAAAAGTAAAGTTATTGTTTCAGTATGTAAAAATGCTACAGAAACATCCAATGTACCTGCAGTCAATATGTATGAATCCGTACTGATAGGCAACTTTGACAACGTTAGAAAAGAGCAAGAGTCTAGTTGCACCTATAAGATTAACAAATTTTGTGATAGGGTATGAGCATTTGTGAGTCACAGCTCACTTTTTTAGACAACTTTGACATTTTGACAGGCATTTCCATTTGAGGGCAGAACAGAGTTTAAAAACTTTTTCTGTTTAAAAATTCTTTTTATGTTAAGGTCAAACCAGATGAAATGCTGCAAAAACCATGAATGGATCTCTGCAGGTTTTTTGTTTTGTTTTAAAATGCTAAATAGCAGCCAGGGAATCCCCATTTGGTTTGGGGCTGTGCTGTGGGGCTGCACCATTTCACCTGCCCCGTTCAGATAGAGAGGTTTAATAGGATTTGGGGGCTGTATAAAAAGGCACAGGATAAGGAAGGCGTGTTTGATGATTTACATTATAATTGATTTCAATGGGCTTAGACAGGAGTAACTTGCATTGAATTGCACTGTTGTCTATAAGAGGTTATTATGATTTTGTGACTTGTTGGCGGTTTGTAGGATATTGTTTTAAGTTGCTTTTATTGGCTGTTTTCACGCTACTAACCTGCTTCCGCAACGTTGCGAAACGTCACACAAAAAACGTGGAAGATAGCATCTTCTCACGAGAGTTTTGCGTGATGTCATGCAAAACTATCGCGAGAAGACGCTATCTTCCACGTTTTTTGTGCAACGTTTCGCAACGTTGCGGAAGCAGGTTAGTAGTGTGAAAATGGCCATTGATGCTTTGGATTCTTTAAAATCTTCTCACATGCCTTGGGGCCCAGTTTTCTGAGAGTCAGGTGAGTTTATGTTTTCCAAATATACAAATCTTTTAAATGCCACGACCAAGTTGCTGTTTGCCACACTATGGAAAATATAAACACTTCCCCCAGTGGGACAAATAGCAGGTCATGGAAACAGCTAAAGCACAACGACTCATGCATCTTCCTCCATGCTTTTAATCCCTGAAATCCTAGGGTGGGTGGATGGGGGACTTAAAACATGTTTCACCTTTATATGGCATCTCCCCTTTGATATGCCTATATGCACCACAGGATAAGAGACAGTATAGTGTTACCACCTAACCAGTGGAAAATGTTTGAAAGCTGGTGTAAAATATTGCCCTTGCTTTGGCTGGCTGGTTGTGTGCAGCCCACAATGTGTGCAGCTAAGTGTTCAGCATATTTTACCAAACAGTGGGAAGGACACTTGCACTGATATATCAATAGTAGTACAGAATAGTTGATGCATAAGTTTGACTATCTACCTAAGGGCCAGAAGCTTTTTTGAAGAGTCTATTAAATATTCTGTTGCTCAGTATTAAAAGATAGTATAATTTGTGCAACGAAAATAAAGTCAGTCCCTTGGAATCAGAAAACTGTTATAAAATATGCCACACAACACATAGGCATGCCAACCTGAAACACTGTTGTGGTCATCACAGAAAACTTTGAAGTCATATGCTTGATTCCTCTCTAACAGTCTAGATGAGTGACACTCCGATATGGGGAAGATCAGGACTGAAAATGAGCAAAGAGGGTAGGATAAGGGGGTTAGATAAGGGTTAGATGGAACTGGAGGCTGGTTTTGAAGATCTGATTAAAAGCTCCAGGCAAGAAACTCACAGTGAATACCTACTCCTGATATATGCTCGTGTACATATACATGACATATACATTCTTTATTTTGTGTGCATGTATGCAAATGTACGCTTATACACTGAGAGAGATACACATGGCCTGCAGCCTGATTAGTTTTTCACTGCGCTCTTTCTAGTGTGCACAAGGCTTAATAAATTTGGTGGTGCTTGGTGTGCTCAACTATGCTCACAATTTATGCAGAGCTTGAACCAAACTATGGTTCGATCTGCATGCTACTCATGCCGTGTGAAGGTATATCTAAATGATGCAGGAGCAATTCATATGTTCTTGGAGTAACTTCTGCATACTATATCTTACTATATAATTGAGTAAGCGTATTTCAGACAACTCACTTTATACCCTGGTGCACCACCAGAGGGTGCTGCCATGGAGGAAAGCCTAGGCAAGGAACCATGTCTCTCCAGAAAATGTGCCATGGTGGGAAGCCCAGGCCGGGAGCAGGATGGGAGCAGGTGGCAATGCCTGCCTCCCGCCTTCACCCAGCTGATATTAGGAGTGGAGCAGGCGGCAATGCCCATCCCCTGCCTTCACCCAGTTGGTATTCGGAGCAGAACAGGAGGCAATGCCCACCCCCACCTTAACAGAGCTGGTATTAGGAGTGGAGCAGGTGACATTGCTCACCCCCTGCCTTAATCCAGTTGGTATTAGGAGCAGAGCAGGTGGCGATGCCCTCTCGCTGCCTTAATTCAGCTGGTAATAGGAGCGGAGCAGATGGCAATGCCCACCACCTGCCTTAACACAGCTGGTATTAGGAGCAGAGCAGGTGGCAATGCCCACCTGAACCGCTGGTATTAGGAGCAGAGCAGGTGGGATTTCCCCTCCCACCTTAACACAGCTGTCATTAGGAGCAGAGCAGGTGGTAATGCCACCCCAACCTTAACTTAGCTGGTATTAGGAGCAGAGGACTTGGCAATGCCCACCCCCTTCACTCAGCTAGGATCAGAAGGAGAGTAGGTGACTTTGTCCACCCACTGCCTTAACACAGCAGGTGTTAGGAGCAGAACAAGTGGCAATGCCCTCCCATCTTAACCCAGCTGGGATCAGGAGCAGATCAGATGGCAATGCCCACCCCTTCACCTGACTAGGATCAGAAGTGGAGCAGGTGGCAATGCCCACCCCCACCTTAACCCAGCTGGTATTAGGAGCGGAGCAGGAGGCAATGCCTTTGCCCTGCCTTAACCCAGCTGGTAGTAGGAGTGGAGCAGGTGGAATTTCCCCTCCCACCTTAACACAGCTATTATTAGGAGCAGAGCAGGTGACAATGCCACCCCCCAACCTTAACCCAGCTGGTATTAGAAGCGGAACACCTTGGCAATGCCCATCTCCCTTCACCCAGCTGGGATCAGAAGCAGAGCAGTTAGTTTTGCCTACCTACTGCCTTAACCCAGCAGGTATTAGGAATGGAGTAGGTGGCAATGCCCACCCCCACCTTAAGCCAGCTGAAATCAGGAGCAGAGCAGGTGACAATACTCACCCCCCCTTCACCCAGCTGGGATCAGGAGCAGATCAGATGGCAATGCCCTTCTTCCCTTCACCCAGCTGGGATAAGGAGCAGAGCAGGTGGCAATGCCTGCCCTCTTCAACCTACCAGATTAAGCCACTGAGCAGGCAGCAATGCCCACCCTATCTTCACCCTGCCAGAGGCAGGAGCGAAGCATGCAGCAATGCCCCCCCCCCACCTTCAACCTGCCGGAATTAGGAGCAGAGCAGTAGTAAAGCCCACTGCTCACCTTCACATGTCAGGATCAGGTGTGGAGCAGGAGGCAATGCCTGTTCTTGCCTTCACCCAACGGGGAGCAGGTGGCAATGCCCACCCCCTTACCTAGCTGGAATCAGGCTCGGAGCAGGTGGCAATGCTTGCCCCCCCTTCACTCAGCCATAGTCAGGTACAGAACAGGAGGCAATGCCCCCCCTTTACCCGGCATGTATCAGGCATGGAGCAGGTAGCAAAGCCCACCACCCCTTCACATGGCCGAGATCAGGCAGTTCAGGTATGGAACAGATAACAATGCCCACTCCCCTCCTTCACCAGCTGGAATCAGTGACGGAGGAGGAGCGAATGCCTGCCTACTCGCCCTCCCCTTTCTAGAGCTAGTTGTATTTTTCCCCCACAATGGGATTTATTGCTAGTAAATGTATAAGTGTAGAAGAAAATGATGACTGCCTTTGATTTTCCAAGAGGGCTAAACATCTGTGCTCTGAAAATAGAATGAAGTAATGTAACATTAAACATAAAAGCATGGGGCAAAGTATCTGAGAATGACAAAGTCATATTCCAGTAAAAACATTTTAGAATAACTTCAACAGAGGATATTGCTAGAATAAATTAGCAAGATGGCCACTCAGTGTTGAGGATATGTATGAAAACATGACCATAAGGGTTCTATATGTAAAATTTGGAAACCCAATAAATCAAAATTCTCCACCCAAAAGCTGAATTCTGTGATTATACAAATCATGATTTGTGTGATGTCTCTTGTTTTACTCAATAAATTTTGATACCTTCTCTGCTCACTTATACTTCAAGATGTCAAGTCCTTCTTGTCATTGATACTTAGTGAGATGTTGCTCATGATTTAGTGCTGGCGTGGTTTCATCCAGCCCTTTATCTGCTAAACAATTTGTTGAGAGCATTGTCCCACTGGACTGCACCATTATTTGGTTTCCTGATGCTCCCAAACTATTGTTAAGCACCCTGAAAACTGAGTGCCAGTAAGAGCAGCAGAATGTAAGAGGGAGCACAGCTGGGTTTCCTCTTGCGGCAGGCAATGGCCTCTGGCAGCTCCTCAGAACTGCTAGCTCATTTGAATGTAAACAAGAAGTGATGTAAGCAAGGAGTGATGTGGAACTGCTGGTGCTAGAAACAATAAGAGCCGGTGTCCAGCTTGGAACCACATGGGTTATTTGCTCTGGGTTCAAAGTGTTTTTTTCTTTCTTCCTCACAGCATCATGGTGCATTTGTGCATCTTCCAAGTTTTCCCTGGCTTTTCTCTGATCTTTCCCAAGCAGGATTTGCTGCAAAAGTTTGGGAAACATCATAGCACAGCCTAGATGGCTGCCACGTGAGTGGAAAAATTTGGCTTTTTCAGTCCCACCCACACAGCAGCTACTTACCTACTTCCATTGTAATCAGTCAGCCTGGTTTCCGCCATCCTTAAAGCCATTTAATGTGGCTACTTAAGAGCCTTGTGGTGCAGAGTGGTAAGCTGCAGTACTGCAGCCCAGGCTCTGCTCACGACCTGAGTTCGATCCTGGTGGAAGCCAGGTTCAGGTAGCTGGCTCAAGGTTGACTCAGCCTTCCATCCTTCTGAGGTTGGTAAAATGAGTACCCAGTTTCCCGGGGGTAAAGTGTAGATGACTGAGGAAGGCAATTGCAAACTACCCCATAAAAAGTCTGCCAAGAAAACGTCATGATGCAATGTCCTCCCATGGGTCAGTAATGACTCAGTGCTTGCACAGGGGACTACCTTTACCTTTTAATTTGGCTACTTGTGATATTAAATGTCACCAGGCCCCTGGATTTAAAATGACAGTTTGAATTGCAGCCAGGGGAATTCCAGCTAAGGTTGCTGAGCCCCGCCCGGGAGATCCAGGCATGAATGGAATGCCGTATGTAAATGTGGAGAGACTCACGGTGATTAGTTTTGCAGTCTCCTCAGCCCCTAAAGGATTCCAGAGCAACAAAGGTCTCATAGTGTCTTCCCACTTAACACATTCCTTTCCCTCCTCCCATAATAAGATCTGTCCATGATTGAGGAGAAAATCAACTAGCATTCATAAGTATAATTCATTACTGGGAAAGTACATTCCCCAACTAAATTCATCAACTTAGCTCTGGTGGACTTCATTAACAAACTGCCCTTTTGTGCAGAGCCAGGACACGTTTTGCATTCTCTTTCACATGCCCCGGCAGCAACCAATCAAGGTAATCAAAACTTTGTTATTCCCAGGAACTGACCATTGGAGTCTTTGTTCTAACAGCTAGGCAGGCTATCCCACCTCAGGGCATGTTTTACCCTATAAGAGTAGTGCCCTGGCCCCATTCAAATTGTACGTGCTTACTTGATCCAAAGCACTGTTCCCTTGAGGTTTGTCCTAAGCCTCTTGCTCTTCTGGCCAAGAATGCTGGCATTTGAAGCTACTCCCTTCTCCTGCAGACTGGACTACTCTTCAGGATAGGTACTTTGCCCTCTCTCACTCTATCCCAACTCCTGCCTAATTTCCTAGGACTTCGTGTGTGTGTAACCATTTTTGCTATTTACCCTGTGTGTATGTGCATGTATTTTCCTCTTTTAATAAAAGTTTGCTCTCTGAATTTAAGCACCAGTCTCATTTGCTATAATTGGAAGAGACCCTGTAAAAATTGATGGAAAAGATCCCATAGTTACTGACCTCTCACTTAGCTGTCTTCCTTGCTTGCTAATTCCCCTCCACAACTCTCTTACTTGCAAGGAGACCAATTCAGGTAACTCCATCCCCACAGTGATCATTCCACCCTTCACTGGGAGGTTTTTTAAAATTGGCAATCAAATATAGTTATACCATTATAAAGATTTGTGTATCAGTTTTTCTTAAGGTTTCCAGGCCCCTTACCCTCTTGGTGGGGGTTGAGGGGTACCTGTTACAATTTTGAAGAACTTCATTCGTGCGCACTCCTGGCACCACTGCAATGACATCTCGTCTGGGAGTGACATCACCATGTTGGCCATGGGAATGCTCCTGCACTTTGCATTTAAGAATCAGCTCCAAGCAAAGCACTGGAGTATTCCCACGGCCAGAGCGATGACATCACTCATGGAAGTGACAGCGTTATGCCCAGTGAGGAGAGTGCCCACTGTAGACTTGCCCAAGAGGCATTTGCTTCCCTGGCCTGTTCCTTGTGCTTCTCCCTCCCTCCCTCCCTGCACAGGCCAGAGAAGTGGTGGTGATGGGTGGAGGCTGAGAGGAGGGTATCCACGCCCCAACCAGTGGACTGGTAGCCCTAGATTCTCTGAATCTTCAGCTTTCTAGCCCCCTATATAAGGAAAGGGGCTAGAGACTTTTTCTATTAAAAACGAAAGTTGGGAATTCACAGAAAATGATTTAAAACAAAAAACTGAAAAATGCCCTGGTGGCATGGCGGGTGGTGTTGGTGGGCTGCTGCCAGGGAACTGGGGCAGGGAAATGGCATGGAAACTTGTGATGTGGAAGACCCATTGACGCTGTATTGGCCGCAGCAACAGGGAAACCTCAGAAGCCTGCCCCCATGTGGAAAACACCTAAGGGTAATGGTCCCTGCAAGGGAGAACAAATATACCAACCTGAATGCCATGGAAGAAGGTCAGGATAAAAATATAAGAGGAGAGATTATCAGCACTGGGCTTTGGCAAAGTAGAAAAGTGCACAGGAGACCTGCTATAGGAAGGTAAGACATTGGTAAGAGGGTGCTCTATATTTTGCATCTAGATGCCCTCTCTTCTGTTAAGAATCTCCACTTTCCTATTGCCACCTGCTGTAAAAATGTAAATGCTCCAGATCTTTCTCTATGGCATAAAAAATTATGGGACAATTATACTATGGCTGCTGTTAAAGATAGTCTCTCACATATAGACCCCCAGGTGACATTAAGAGACTTTATACCTAGCGCGTACCAAATCTTAGAATACCTAATGAAACAACAAGAAATCCTCAAAAGACGTAAAGATCTAGATCTGTGGTAAATTGGAAGTATATAATTCTTCCATATCTCCACTACTAGTTATACACATCCAGTTCCACATGCTTAGATACAATAGCACACAACAAGATTGATATTCAATACAGTAAGATATAAACATTGCTATATGATTGTATATGAATTGTTAATATATGTTACTTATGATTGTATGAATATATAATATTTTAGAAAGCATATACTGAATGAAATAATTGTTTATAGATACCTATTCTTATTAAAGTTATTTGTATTGTTCGTAATTTTGAAAACAATAAACAGAATAAAAAAAAAAAGAATCTCCACTTTCCATGTAGAAGCAGCAATACTGAGCTTAGGTCTTAGATGAAACTGTAAAAATAACAAGGAATATGACTGACCCTACTGGTGGTGGAGAGTGCTGTGAAGTCTTATGGCAACCCTTGGTGGTGTTTTCATGGCAAGAGACTAACAGAGGTGGCTTGTCATTGCCTGCCTCTGCAACCCTGGTCTTTGTTGGAGGTCTCCCATCCAATTACTAACCAAGGTCAACCTTGCTTAGCTTGTGAGATGTGACAAGGTCAGACTTGCCTGGGCTAGCCAACTCAAGGCACAACTGACCCTGCTCCCCCACAGAATTCTTTACTGTTTTTTTAATAATTTGAAAAAAATACCTTCTATTATATGACAAGCTCAGTAAAATAAGGATACAAGAACACCTATCAAGAATCAAGAATAAAATTATTGATGCACCATTAGTTTCATATTTTATGCAGAGTCATTCTAACTGCAGAAATTTTAAATTCTCAGTATTAGGTGTCATCAAATCCTCCTATAATGTAAATATCCAACAGAAATTATTACAGGTGGAATCTGAATGGATCTATAGGTTGAATACCCTTACCCCACATGGTCTGAACAATGAAATTGATTTCTCATGTTTTATATAAATGGAAGATGCCCCTTTAAATTGTTTGCAACTAGAAAGCAATGGCTGCTTATTTTAGGCTTGTGAAGAACGCCCACTCAGAATGATATTGTGAGAATGGGACCAACTTGGTGATTTGTTATGTGCATGCCTCAGAGCTGTAAGTATGGTATTAGACATTTTGTACTATTCATGGATTGTTTTTTAGGAAATTGAATACAAGAATATATTGTAATATATATTTTTATTACAGTAGTGGTTAAAATGAGCCTTTGAAAAAGTGCTTTACGAAACGGGATTCAAGTATGCTGGCAACGCTCATTAGGCTCATTCGAGCAATATCCAGGGGAAAACAAGCCCTTCTTTTATAAGGACTTCACTGGAATAATAGTATTCTTCAGAGAAAACACCACCTGCAAAAGAAGAAACAAACAGGGAAAAAACGATTCTGAGATCTGAAGACTTACTTTAGGGATTCTTCAATATTCTTCTTCAGCAGTTGGACTATGATATAAAATTCAGCCCATTTATTCATCACTTGAAAGAAAGGATTTTGGATAATATCTATTTTTGTATTTACATTTATTAGATTGTATTTATTGTATTTATAGAGCACTTTGCACTTTCAAAAAATATTAAAAAAATATGTAAAATAGAGAAATCACTTTAAATAGTTTAATAAGTTAATAGAATTTTTTAATGAGATCTCTGGTGGGGTTGTCTGCCCTTTTGTGCTGTTAGCATGGATCCCAGCCTTGGCAGTGGAAGCAACTTGGACTCTCCTGGCCGGCTGCCTGCCTGCATTACTTTGGTGAGAGAAAGGTTATGATGGGGGATGCTCCTGGCCTGGTGTGTTTCCTGGCTTCACTGCCACGGCCTGCTAGGCCCCAGCTTCATCCCTTCAGTGGTGGAGGTGACTCCCTGCCCGCTCCACTTCCAACCCCTCAGCAGTGCAGCCTTGCCTCCTCAGATCGGGAGGTTAAAGTAGTTGCATTATTCTGTGCTTGTGCTGACAATGCTAGTCTTTGGTGGGGTGGGGGGGGAGGTAAACATCCTAAGTTATTGTTGGTGGTATTCAGGGTTATGCAACCCTGGTGGGTTTGTAATCCATGTGGCCCTATATATGGGTTTAAGGATCTGCATTGGGGGGCAGGGTTACTTGGCTATTAGATGCAGAGCCCACAAAAAAATGTTGTGGATTGTGGAGACGGTTGTCTCCACAGTTGTCCAAGCTAGCCTTCCCTTTTACTGCTCCGCTCACCTAATTTCCCATTGGTTCCCTCACTTCCCAGGCATTCTTCAATTACACTCTTCCCCTGCCTTCGCCTTCCAAACACCCTTTACACTGTACCCTCCCATCCACTATAATATCCCTTACTCTTCCTCCAACTTTGAAATACCCTTACCTTTTTGCCCCCTCCCTGCCAGACACCCTTCCCCTCCCTTCTTCCAAAGATTCTTGTTTGTTCCTTTTTTTCCCTTCCCAATTTTGCCCACACCGCCTTACTAAAGACTTTTCCGGATTTTATCTTCTCCCCTTTCCCAAAGCCCCTTCTAGGTTTTGTCTCCTCCTTTCCCAAGACCTTTCCCATTTTCTCCCCCCAATCTTGTGGCTCCTGGATGGCCTTCAGAGGGCTCAAAGCACTACTCCTGGACCTTGAGTGGCTTGCCATTGCAGCTGGGCTTATGGTGGATTGCTGCTACAACGCCCAGGCAGGGGTGAGGTGAGGGCCAGCAGCCAGCGTGGGTCCTTCTCCTCTGGCAGCATGCTACTTTTTGACCTGGCCATGGGTTTGTTTGTTTTTTTGGCAACCTCAGGGAGGGGGCAATGTTGCAGAAGCATCTAGTTTTTAGCCAAGTGATCTGCAGGTGATCTGCACTGGGGGCCGCTTGTGAATTAGTATGTACAGTATGATATCACCTCTATGTTACAATGGTATATTGATATAACTATATGCTTGAACCAGTTTTTTTGAAAATGAAAAGGCATGGTGGCTCAGGGGAAGAAGGGGTGGTCACTTCTGGGGGACTGGGAGAGGGAAACCTGCCAGCTAGAAGCCTGTTGCTGTTGTGCAGGGTTAGTATCAGCTCACAACAATGTGGGGCAGCTGCCAGGTGGCTGCTGCTTTGCTAAAGTTGAGGTAATTCATGGGTCCCAAGACTGCAAATGGAGGACGAAGAGAAAGAGGGAATCTGAAAGCTCACATTTGGTATACATAAAGACAAACCAGTGGTTTGACAATACCCCTTTGTGTTTTTAAGTCTCAGTGCCATGTCTAGGAGAGGCTGGAGTAAGACAGCGGCTTTCCCTCACCGGACACTGACATTTTGTCTCCAAATTAAATGATGTACTCACAAGTGGTAGATTGGCTTGCTCACTTGTGCACCTCTGATTATGCTTGTTTTAAATACGTGTGCCAAGGAAATGGAATAATAGCTAATAATATCTTTCAACACTTCCTTCAGTGGACCATTCATGCTTCAACCACATTTCAGGTATACAAATGAATTATTATTCCTTATATTTCTATTTAGTAGCCCCTAGTATTATTTGGTAGAGCTAATATACCTTGCTTTTTATAGCCATTTGATTTATTCACAGAGAAAATCTATTTCTCTCATATTGTCATCTGGTGACAATGTATAGTTTCTGATCTGAGTCTTTCCCTTTAATCTTTTAATCTCTCCTCATAATCTCTTAATATTTCCTAGTGATTAATCTTTCTGCTGCAGCACATTTAGTTCAACAAGCACTTGAGAAGACAGCTTAGCTCTGTTACTAATATATCATTTATTTTATGCTTTCAAGGCCATTATAATGAAATATAATCACTATGTTTTTCCTTTGAAAATGGAAGGATTTGCTTCTACTTTTCCTGTTCATATTTTCATTGCAGTCACACAGCTTCTTCAAAAATCATAGACCTTTCTTGTCAAAGACAGAAAATACCCGCCCCCCACCACTCCCTACCATGTTCTGAAAAATGTAATGTTCTTAGCCAGATTCAGTTTTATAGACACTCTCAATGGCCCTCTTTGTGTTGATTGTTTTGGTGTATATTGAAATGTTAAAGCAGTCCAAGCAGAAGGGTTAATTCTACCTATTGACACTATTCATTGCTGCCCTGTAACAGCAGAAGGTAGGATCTCCAGCTGACTCCTTTGTTTTGTTGCTCTGGGAATGCAATTTCAACAGGGTAGGCAATCCTTTTGGCTTGGTTATCAAGAAATCTGTAATATCTACCATGTGCTGATGTGGGGGATCTACATTTGGCAGATGTGGTGGGAGAAGCCCAAATCCACAAATCAGTGCCAGCACCTTGTCTTGATTCTGTGAGTGAAGAACCAGAGCTCTGCACAGAGCAAAATAGACTGGCATACTACTGTTTGGCATCCATGTAGGAGATTACCTATCTCTGCCCTATACTCTTTCTGTGTGTGTTTGTGTGACAGATTGATATTATTCCAGGCCTCTTTGTGACAACTATGCCATGCAAGGAGACTGTTGGAAGACGGGTATCAACTGAGGCTGAACTGAAATGACCCTCCTAACTTTGCCACCTGGTTTTGTGGGTCTTCCATTTCAGCAACTCTCAGGAGTGGCATGAGAATAGAAGCTGTTTGCCCTCCTTGTTGTGGTGGTAGGTCTGGCAGCAGGAGCAGCTATTCTTCCCTCAGGCTATTTACTTTTATTCCTCTTGACCAGAATGCAGACCCAGCACCCTCATTCTGACTTGGCTTCTTGGTGATAAAATGTAACCCGTCAGATATGACTACTTGGTAATGTAATGATTTCCTGTTCTCAGTCTGGTCCAAAGGGAAGGGGGAAAGAAGCCCGACACTGAGCAAAATGGTGGCAAAAGAAGGCGAGGTGTGCAAGGGGTATTTGATGAAATCTTTAACCCCAACTCCCCTTTTGTTAAGGAATTTTTAGGAGCCCACTTCTAGAATCTGTGTGTGAGCACATTCAAGCAAAAGACACATACACGCAAGAGGCAAATTTGCCTCAGTGGGCAAATTCTTTCTCCTTAACTGTAGAGATGGAACTACAGGTCAGCTCAGTCTTAACTGTAAACATGTTCTTTTGTTTTTACTTTGCAACTAAGTTTTGGCCTTGGAAAAACAGTTTCTCAGAGAGGTCTTGATTCTGAACCCATAACAAAAGTATGACTTCGGTACTAAGGAGTTTACGTTACAGTGAGATCTGACTCTCCTGTCAATCAGGCTTGTTGGGTGCCATGTATCCTGGGTAATGTAATTCTGAAGAACTGTTTGTATTAACCTTTTTTGATCTTTTATTCTGTAAACAAATAGCAATTATTCTGTAAACAACTAGCATTAAGAATATATAAGATCCCCTGATGTAACTGGTCTTTAGTCATATGATCCAGAGAGAGAGAGGAAATATGCATCTGGGTTATTATAAACAATAACAATGTTTTATAGATCACTGATTTGGTGTCTTAATTCTGTATGAGGTTATTGGCTGAAGGGGGGGGGATTGAATTGGCATGCAGAGTACTCTAAAATAAATACCCTTTCATCTTTCAACTCAAAAAACATTCATAAGAGAACATCTAGTTCAGCTCCACTACCAGCAGTCCCATTATTAAGTTTATTGGTAGGGATAGTTAGTCAAATATTAACTAATTGAAACCCATACTAAATACACTGTTTTCCTTAATATGTTTACTAAACTACACAATTAAAAATAGTGCATTTTGGAATTAACTGGAGAAAGTCTCTTAATTCTCAGTTTTCTGGAGCCTTTCTCATTTTGCTATAGTTTGATGAGGTGTGTTGGGGGTGGGGGAGAGGGAAAGAGGAGAGAGAGTGACAGCAGAAAATGCAAGTGATAGGCACATAGACCAACCAATAGAATATATCAGTGCTGACACTGGATTATGCTGATAGGCTTTCTGTGTACAGTGTTTCCACCAATTGTTATTCTGTCAGGGGGATGGTTGAATTCCAAACAAGCAGGAACAACACCATTTTCTTTGCTGTGTTGAGTCCAAATTTCTCCTTGTACATGCTATTTTCATCAGCCTTTCATGCTGAACTTCCTAACTTTCTTAGTGCTTGTTAGACAAGCGAGAATGGTAATTGTCTCTAAGATTGTCTCTTTCTTCAAACAGAAATTTGGCAAGGAGGATATTCTGGGTGTAGGCAAATTTCTTCTCAATCGGATTGGAGAAAGTGTTAGAGCTGTACATGTTTTTCTTTTAACTGTCTATAAAATGGGGCTAATTTCCCCAATTTGACTGCAGTTTGGTAGACAGGGTTCCACACAAGATATTATAATCTCTGAAATTTTTACCCCAATTGGGTAAAAAAAGAATTACAGCCAGAAATGTGTTTACCATTGAAACCAGTGGAAACAAATAATATAATAAATAAAATGAATACGTATAACAACAAAAAAGAAAAGTACATTGAAAGAGCAATCTTAGGTAGGTCGGCTTGGAAGCCCACTCCCATTTTATTCAATGGAGCTTATTCCCCAGAAAGTGTTCTTAGGATTGTGTATAGAGAAGGAAAGTTGTCAGTCTTTTTTTTAAAAGTATGATTCAGAGTGATTCGTCTGAACTCTCACTTGTGTGTATGTGTAGGTTGCATGTATTGAACAGTATCTGATTGAGATGTAGAAACCTAAAATCCAAATCAAAACAGCATCCAGACTGGCTACAGAAATAGACCTAGGGCTGCAATCTTAAACTTAAGGATCAACTGTGACTTAATTCCATAGAACTGACTCTTGAGTAAATGTTAGGATCAGATATAGATTTCAGTTTGTGTTTCTTTTCTCCTGCAGCTCTAGGCCCCATTTATTATGGACTGCCTGTGAATGCCATCCTGGATTTGACCACGTCTCAGCAGAAACCACATGTGGTTTGGGGTGCTGAATTCAGTGCAGTTATTTGATCACAAAACAGTGCACCAAATGTCAGGAAACACAAGAAAAACTGAATAGATAATACAAGATTGTGTGCGGAAAACTGTTTGTTGCTGACAAAGATCAAAACCAGAATATTTTTGGACATGAATCAAGGGAAAACAAAGTTTGTTTGGAAAAGAGGATAAACTGAAGGAGCACGCCAAAGAAAGGGTCAAGGGGAAGTTAAAGGAAAGGTTACTTGTGTCTAGTATTTCTGAGAACTTTGAATTAGCACATTAAGGCTCAGTATTAATGTAAAGAGCCATCTGCTTCATGATACACACTCTATTGGGCTACATGTTTACTAGCAGTATAGATTCCTGCCAAATCTGCTGGTTTCCAGCTTGGCTTCCACTCCAGTTCCTGCCCTGCCTTCTTTCTAATTCTCCACACCTGACTTGCTCCATCCTGGTTTTCTCAGCAGTCTTCCAAATGCCATTGCTGATTGCCCCTAGCAGCTGATTTTGTAGTTTTGATTCTCTAGCATGGCTGGTTTCTAAACCTGGGAATAAATCTGCATGGAAGTAACGTCCTGTGTTCTAATCTCAGCTGCATGGGGTTGGTTGTGGCTGTTTGGTGTGTGCTCTTTCTCAGTCTAACCTAACACAGGGTAATTGTTTTGAGGATAAAATGGAAGAGAACAGTGCTATAAACAACTTATGGTCCCCATTGGATATCCTATAGGTAATGCTGAACCTGACTCCCATGTGGATCAATTAACCCAGAGAATAGAGCCACATTCAGATAGGAGGCATTCTTCTGCAGCCTTGGGGGGTGGGGATTAAAGCCATATATAGGAACATTCTCTATGCCTGTGCAGATGTGGAATGAAGAGTCCCCTTTGGGTGGCTGTGGAGTGGGTGGAGGAGCAGGAGCCACCACCTAAATTGGGCAGGCGGGCGGGCGAGAGGGAGAGAGCTGGAGCTGCTGCTGCAGCAAGTGTAATTGGCCTTGGGTCTCAGTGAGAAAGTTGGACTATTAAATAAATAAATAAATAAATAAATAAATAAAAATGTGCTAGGCAGGTGGGCTGTTCTTCCACCAGCCCATAGGTGGTGGATCTGCAGGCTGGTGGACTAGTGAGCTGGCTGCCCAGTGAGTGGGTGGCCCAGTGAGGGGAGGACAAAAAGGATGACATTTCCCTCATGAATCTTGCAAGATCCTGCTGGTAAATATCTAAATAATAAATAAACTTGATGTCCCAGAGCTAAGCACAGGTACTGAAGATGGGGTCTAGAGTGAAATATTTTATCCTTAGCTCAGGATCAATCTACAATTGCCGCCCTAGTCGGAAGAAAGAGGCAGACACACAGGCTTGGGTACTAAGGGCTACTTTATTAAAGCAACAACATAACATTCAACAGTGGCAACAAGGGGAGCTAACTAGTGGTACAGGTCAAGCCAGCGGTCACCATGGGACCTCCTCCTTGAACCTGTTTGGGTGAGACCCACTGCCCTGGGTGCGAGCCATCCAACGGAGATGGATTGGGCCCGGCCGGCCAGGTGAATGGTTCCCCCCATAAAGCTCCAAACACCCCAAGCCGTACAGCCTGAGGGAAGGACTTGTCCGGGAGGTCCCACCAGGCAGTCTGCCCTCGCAGCTGAGCCGTAGAGCTGCAGCCGCTCCTGACAGACCCCATTTCCCCACCAATGAGGATACGCCAGGGGTACTCACCGGCCCGCTCTCAATTCCCAACTCTAACCTGCCACTAGCCTAACAGGCTGCAGCACCACCAAGCCAATTACCACTCCCCCTGCAACAGAACAAGGTAGGCGAAAAACCCCTTCTGCCCAGGCCAAGTTGCAAAAGGGGAAAAAATTCCTACCTGGCCCCTAATGAGGCGATCGGCTAATCCTGTCCTGATACAGGGTGCAGAGGGTGGGCCAAGCTCGAGGTGCAGACTGAGGAAATACGGGCGGAGCGTGCCTAAACTGACAAGCTCGGCCCCCCCACTCAGGTCCTGGAAGGGGAGCATTGCCCTCTCTCCTTCCAGGGCGGCAAATGCGGCACCCAGCCTTAACGGCTGCGCCATGGCTGGGGTTGCCGTCTTAGTGTTAAACCGCCCCCCCCCAAGCCTTCAAAGTAGTTGTAGGGAGACTGGAAGCACCACTGGGGAAAACCTGTTTAACCTCTTTCCTCAAAGCTATTCTACTACTATAAATTGCCCCCCAATGCTATTAGACTTCTGAGGAAAAATGAATAGGCAGGCACCATCAGGGTAAATATGTTTACATCCTTCTCTGGATCATATAGCAACTTTGGAAGGGGCTGATTAAAACAAGAAAATCATGCTGGAGGAGGAATTAAACACCCCCTTTCAGCACTACTCCTCTGATTTAATTTGGGATCTCTTCTGTGCTGCTTTGAAGTTTTTTTTTAAGCAAGAAATTCTGATCACTGATATCAAATTATTTCTCTTTTCATCCTAGCTGAATCCATGCATTATGTATTTTTCTGGAACCAGGCACAAAGCTCCTTAAAACAAACTACACTTGCCTCTAAACTAGTAAATAATTTCATTGCTGTCTCACTTTCATAGCTCTGTAACGGACAATTTTCTTGGTGTGACCCTATTTTAGAGAATTATTTCCTTTGTATTCTATTCAAAACACTGGGGTCTGGCTGCTTAAACCCCAAATATAGCACTACTGTGTTAATTCTAGTATTTCTAGTGCTTCATTGAACCTTTATGGAGATATTTAGATTGTGATCCTGTATATTTTTATTCATGTGTACATAATATACCTCAGGCACTTCTGAATCCTAATTTATGAACGTTTTGCCATATTCAATTTATGCCAATTTATGAATATTTTGCCATATTCATTTGAAAATGTTTCATTGTAATATTCACCTCTTTATTTTTTTAAATACCAACAGAGATTTAAATAAAATCAGATATGCATTTGCTCTGAAATTGTCATAGGAATGAACCAACATAAAGCCAAGTTGCAATGTCTAACTCCAAAAGGGGCACATTGCTTGGAAGGACAAACCTTCTTCGACCAGGTAGTACTATTACTTCTGATGTAATTACAAGCAAGAAAGGTATTTTATTTCTAGCCCATTTGATTCACAAAATAAATCTATTAAAAAGATGCCACTATTTTATGAATGAAAAGCAATTAAATCAGATGTTTAACCGAATCTTTTCATTAACATGCAATGCTTTCGTTTTTCGCCCCATTCATTCTCACTGACCAGAACACTTGGCGTCCTGGAACTATACGCAGCATAGTGTTTGATGCAATTTGCTTATATATTTTGGGCTTGCATATTACTTACCTCTGCCTGAGTGGTTGAAATGGTCCCAGGCGTGCTCTCCTCAGGGACATCTGCAGTTTGTAGCTCTGTTAGCAGATTTACTGGAATGACAAACAGAACAGATTCCTGGCTGTTGCTTCATGTCCCCCTGCTGGCATCAATGCTACAGCTACTGGGTGCAATCCAAATATAGCACTACTGTGTTAATTCTAGTATTACTAGTGTTTCATTGGATCTTTATGGAGATATTTAAGTTTGTGACCCTGTATATTTTTATTCATATGTACCCAATATACCTCAGGCACTTCTAGAAATAATGAATGATAAAACGGGTGGATTTTCATGATGAAGTCTCTTACAGACTGGTAAGAATCGAATGTTTCAAAATCCTTGCTAAGATACATGCCCACAGTGGCTTGTCCCTTGGTTCATTTCCATTTATAGATGTAACTTTTACCAGAGTGAACACCTGTAGTTTCAATGGCTTCTGTAGCCAGAAGATGTTTTTTGTTCTTCCTTTCATCACAATGCAGTAGTACATTGACCAGGAAAATGGGGCTGGGGAAGAGAAGAACTGGATCTTCTGGGCCTTTCCCTGCAATCGGAAAATTCAGAAGGTTTCATTATGAATCTAGAAGATTCTATATTATATTCTGTGTTTTTCAAAACAGACCACCCAAATAACTTTAAACAGATTTGCAACACTAGTCATATGTAAGGATGCTTTTTAGCCGTTATTTTTTTTTAGTACCAATATTCTTCTGAAAAAGGTCATTATCATCTCCATTTTCCAAGAGGCAAATAGGTGAATATATTGCAAGGCAAACATGAGATTCCTAACCCTGGGTTTGCCTCATAATGCTAATGCAGGGTTGGAGAAGCATTTTCAGGAAAGAATTGTTGGACAGCGGGGGATACTTCCCCTCACTTTCCTCCAAAACTCTTCCCCACCTACCTGGCTCAAAGATCAGAAATAAACCATCCGGAGGAAAAAAATGTATTGTTTATGCTTGTACAGTAAGGGTTAAGCACTGTGTTCGCTACTGATCCCAGCTGGGTGAAGGGGGCAGGCATTGCCTCCTGCTCCATGACTGATTCCAGCCAGGTGAAGGGGGGTGGGATTGCTGCCTGCTCTGCTCCTGATCCTGAGCGGGTGAAGGGAGGGTGGGCATTGCTGTCTGCTCTGCACCTAATTCCTGAGCAGGTGAAGGGGGAGTGGGCATTGCCATCTTCTTCGATCCTTATCCAGGCTGGGTGAAGGGGGAGTGGCATTGACTCCTGCTCTGCATCTGATCCCAGGTGGGTGAAGGCAGGGGAGGTGGGCATCACCACCTTCTCTGCTCCTGAACCCAGCTGGGTGAAGGCTGGGGCAGGCATTGCTGCCTGCTCCGTGCCTTACCCCGGCCTGGGCTTCCTGCTGCAGTGCCCTCTCGGAGGGGTGGGCTGTCTCTTCTGGGCTTCCCTCCATGACAGTGCCCTCTAGAGGTGCACCAGGATAGGAAGTGAGTTGTCTGGAACATGGTTAGCCTTTTATATAGTAGGATAAGTCTATCTACAGTTGTTGTCTGTATGCCATACATTCAAATATAGGTCCTTCAACTATTAAATTATGGGAGGTGGGCATTTGTCTCTCCAGTGTTGTAATTTAAATCTTTTAGCTACAGTAAGGGCATGGAAGGTCCATTTTCATTAACCATTGGTTAGGTTACAGGTTACAGGCAGGTAGTTTAAAAGTATGTGAACCTCCTCAAAAAACCAATGGGTGGTCTAATGCAAAATTAATATGAGCAATATCTTCTTCCCAAAAGATCAAAGATCTCGAGTTGTCCAAAGCATATGCTCAAGAAATACATCCTGTAAGTTACAGTGCCAGCAATTAGACACTGTACTTAGTCCTTTACAAAGAAGCTGTGGTTTCCAGTATACTGTAAACATATTTTTTTGCTGAATAAATTGCAGCTTAAAACCCATAGGAGAAACAGGTATAGCATTTAAGGCCTTATCCCATTGCTTTGGCAAAACTAGACAATCTAATTCCTTGTTCTATTCCTTCATGAGACTCTACAGATCATATTCATTAACCAACATCAAATGTTTATAATCAAATATAGTAGGGTTTCCCCCCCTGCATAGATTCAGTAAGAGTTTCCAAAAGTGGGGAAGACTCTGAAACACTCAAAGCTGTGGAGCTTTATTAGGATACCAACAAATGCTGTAATTGTAAATATTGCCATTCAGCAAAAGTTAAAAAGTCATAGCTAGACCTCAGCTGGCAAAATGAAAAAAAACTTATCCTTAACCTATGAATCCAGAGTAAAAATCTCCCAATCTGTCCAAGCTTTCTGAAGAAAAGATTTCCTCCCAATTTTTAAATCTGTATTGGTCCATAATGTTAATTAGCATGTGAAAAATGGGTCAAATAGAAAGTTGTGAAATTATGTGCTACAGTTTTCTAACTGCAGAAATTGTAGGAGAAACAGGATAGATAGTAGCATGAGTAGATTCAAATGCACTTCATTTGAAAAGGGGGAGCAGACAAGAGGCCTCCAAAAGAGCCCAAGATCGATAATCCACCAGGGAGGAACAATCCCGATAATTACTATAATTTAACAAGTATGACTGATGATATATATTAAGATAAGGAAAGCCAAATCCTCCTTCCTTAAATTAATCCAAGGAGGTAAGGAGCCTCACATGAATTGATGAAATAAAGTATTAATTTTATTAATATTTCTGCAATGTATAGGAAAGAAAATTTTGTGCAAAACATATATAATTCTAGGTATAATATAGTATTTACTTTATTCCATAGTGATAGTTTTAAAATTGCCCATCTGTCCAAATCCAAGGATGTATCAGCAATCAACTTGCTAACATTCAGCATAATCATATACTTAATACTTCTAGAAATCAATATTCCAAGATAAGAGAGCACATCTGGGAGCCACTGAAAATGTCCATTACCAAATACACTATATAATATATTGTCTTCCAATGGCATCAATTCAGATTTTGTCCAGTTAATTGAATAGCCAGACAAATCACCCAAAGTATCAATCATATTAATTAATACTAGAATGGAAGCCTGAGGTTCTAAGACACACAATGAAAGATCATTTGCCTTTGGGATAATTTTGAATTTAAAATTGATTGTGAAGACTTGATTGACAGGTTTTTCATTATTATGGTGTACATAGGTGGTTAGAAATGGCCTGTCCAAGATTGCCACTATGCTCCTCTTTTGGAGCATGCTTACAGTGCATTGCTAAGAACATTTTCCTGGGCATCAGCTCCATTGACTAGACCTGAGTAGGAATCTGAGCGGACTTCCTTAGAATTTTTTTCATAAGCAGCTTGTGGTCCTACAATATAGACTGTAAATGTAGAACTTAATAGACAGTGCTCAGAAGTGAGCTCTTTTATTACCTGTGTTCAAGATGGTGCCCTGGTATTGTACATATCTTGAGTGGCATAGTGGCTGAGAGAATAATCTATGACCCAAGAGTGCCCTGTTCAAATGCCACTTCTCTCACAAACTCACTAGTTAGCCTTAGACAAGTCTCTCTGATCTCATAACACTTATATTGCAGACAGTGGACTAATACCCATCTGCCTCATTAGTCTTATTAGGTTCTTGGGCTAAATGCTGGTGAGACTAGCCAAACTGAGCCCTGGTAAAAGGCAAGTGATGGAATTACACATTGCACATCCTCATAGACAAAATGCCTCCTCTTAGTTGTCCCCCTGAGGTTTACAAAACTGAATGGTGCTGAAGGGTGTAAGATTTTGGATGCTGAAAACACATCAGCTTGTTAACCATACCTCCCACTATGACATGGAAAGTTCCTCACAAATATTGTATGTGCTGCTTTACTGCTTTATCTTGCCAACATCCCAAGCATTGCTGTTATACGTCTCCCAATGCTGCTATAAAATCTGCTCACTGGCACAGTTCATATAAGTTTGAAAAAATGAGGAGAAATTTGTTAAAACTTAAATCAAGTTCATTTGATGAATAGCTTGGTTGTTGAATACCTACCAAATGAGACCATGAGTTTTTAATTTTCTAAAGAAAAATATGCAATATGAATAAATTAATTTCTCAGCACCTTTTTAATATTTGCAACTAACTTTATAAGGCGATCAAATAATTATTTTAAAATAATTTTGCTTCAGAGCATTCTAATTAATATAATAAGAGTCTTACACACTGACAAATAATCTAATTCATAACAATGAAATGTATTCTTAGATATTGTTGTTGCAAACAGGGAGAATAAAATCAAGTTCAGCATTTCCAGGGAATCTGCAAATCGCTCAAGCTGCCTGCTCTTTCTTTATTGAAATATAAGTTGGCTCTGAGGTGTATGTTTATTCAGAAGAGCAAAATGCATCATCATTAAATTGTTAGACAATTTGTTTTAATGTCTGGTTACTTACGTCTATGTATCTAGCGTTGACCCTAATAAACCATAGTAAGAAACAGCAAAGTATGCCAGCCATCCAGGGGAACCACAGCATTTCCCCCTTGCTTGAAATAATTAATTTTATTTTTTTTTTCCTCCTTTGGAAAAAACTGGGGGGAAAGAATGAGGTTCTGATTGAGGTCTGCAGACTTGTCTATAGGAATCTGTGCTTTGACTTCCCATGATAATTTTAAAACAAACATTCTGCTTTCCATTTTAAGATGGGTGACGGCTGGATGTGCTGTGGAGTCTGGCTGAGAACACTTGGCTTTGTTTTGGCCGAAAGTGATGGCATCCTGCCTGTTCCAATGATGAATGCGCGTAGAATGTTCAGGTTTGTAAAACTCCAGTCTCTAAGGAACCATCAGTACATAGCTGACATTTATGAAGGACACCTGTGTAGTGTTTGACCATTACACAAATCTCTGCATTGCCACATTTATCATTCCGGTTTGCATGTAGCTCAGCAGTATTCTTTTTTTTTAAACTATAGAGAATTTTTTCCCCTCAGCAACAGAACAAATGTTTCTCACTGTCTGATTTTCAGGGTTTTTGTGTGTGTAATATTTGTTATTGAGATTAGCATTTGGCTTCTGTCTAGATACTGTCACTTAATTCAGTAAGACAAGGCGGTGATTAAAAATGGCCACTTGGTATATGCCAGTGGGTCATGGGAGGCTTATGGGAGTGTTGCCAGACCACAGGCACTTCTGCTAATGGGCTTGGGGATAAGAGAGTAAGTAGCTTTAACTTCAAGGTGAAGGGTTTGGAACTAATGTGGGAATCCAAAACAACAAAGTTTGTCATTCTAACTATTAAGATATTCAAACAAGCGGTTATGTTTTTCTTTGATTGTCACTAGTCCTTTACTCTGAGAGAGAGAGAGAGAGAGAGAGAGAGAGAGAGAGAGAGAGAGAGAGAGAGAGAGAGAGAGAGTTACTTGAAAAGGAACAACCACCTCTCACTAGTATCAAGCCTTCCAAATATTGTTGACTGTTTGAAGTAGCCTTTAATGTTTTCATACCTTCAGAATCAATCAAGATGAGCCAGACAGAACACTGTTCTCTTTGTGTGTAAGGCAGAATTTGAGAAACATATATATTTTAAAGGCAATATATAATTGTTTATTTCCTATGTAGTGGGTTAGCTCTGGCCCCAGACAGAACCACTGAGGGCAATCATGTGATTGCATCAAACATAATGGCCAGTATTGAATGATTGTTTATTTACTTATGTATTTACTTCATTTATACCCTACCTTTCTTCACAATAGGGTCATAAAGTGCCTTATATCCTCCTGCTTCCTTCCATTTTATCCTCACAACAACCCGGCCCTAAGGAAGCCCGCCTCGCTTCAACCAGGGCCAGGGCCTTTTCAGTCCTGGCCCCAGCCTGGTGGAACGCTCTGTCAATGGAAACCCGGGCCCAGCGGGACATATTATCGTTCCGCCGGGCCTGTAAGACAGAGCTGTTCCGCCAGGCGTTTGGTGATTGAAGGGGGCGGTGCCATGTCGGCCTCCCACCTTTGGGATGGGGAAGGTTCTCCCCACCACTGCACCTTGTTAATTTGTTTTATTATTTGTATATTGATTTTAGTTTTTGTTTTTATCGATTTTAATTGTTCACCGCCCAGAGCCCCTGGGGATGGGCGGTATATAAATTGAATAAATAAATAAATAAAAACCCTGTGAGATAGGTTAGGCTGAGGGAGTATGACTAGCTGAAGGTCACCCAGCAAGCTTCTGTGCCAATGTGGGATTCATTCTTGGATCTCCAAAACGGTAGTCTGATACTCTAACCACTGTACAACACTATTATAGCTAAAGGATTTAAGATGCTTCAGAGAATAAATAAATGGCACAGTTCTTGAATAGACAGCTTACAGACTGTACTAATTGACCAAGGGGTTAAAAATGGTACAAAGTGATAAGTGTATAGGATACTGGTTTGGTTTATTCTACCCATATCACATTTAGCTTCCCTTAAGCAATACTCCGTGTTTCAATTTCATGCTTTATGCCCTAGGAACTATCTCAGCATGCCAATCTAAGAGTGATATTATAATGTGTCAGATTCTTCAGTGCTATCTTGAGATCTCGGACTCTCAGCATACTGTTAGTATACTATGCTCTCCAGGTGCCCTACAGCTTCCTGCTTTGATTAAATGACTCCATCTACATGCTGCCTCTTTTGCCTAGAACTCATGCTCAGAACATCTACGTGATGCCTCTTCTGTTTTTTTCCATCAGTTCCTTCTTCAAAACCCAACTTTTCTGTGAAGCTGACTTAACTCTTTAGTCCTGCCCAAAGGCATTTACAAACCTACATTTAGGTTTATTTAGGTAGACACTGACCTACCTTTTGCCTATTTCATTTTGTAAATTGCCCAGTCCACTGAGAGGATAATAATAACCATAACAAATACAATTTTATTTGCCTACATTCACAGTATATATCAATAATTCTTTGATACTGTCTTGCCTCCATTATTCAAGGTGGGCACTGTTGGGTCTTTGCTCAACCAGTGGAAGAAGATTTGGAAAATGGTTATAAGTCCAATTTATATTGCAACACCCCTTCCACATCCATTGGCTTCAACAGACTTTGAAGGGTGTTTCTCTGCTTAGAATTGCACTGCTGGAGGACCAAAAATGGAATGGAAAATGAGAAGTAAGTACAGAAAAATATGTGAACAATTAATTACTCAAAGGTAGACCAGCAACTCCATGCTGTACAAATGTCTGAAAGTGCAATAAACTACCTGGTATAGACAGATCCCTTGGAGAAGAGACTTGTGAATGTTCTCATCATGACGCAGGTTGAAATGGCCTTTAAAAAGGTGGATGTGCACTAAGGCAGGGTTTCAGGTACGTGAGAACAATCAAGTCAGGACTGCTAAACTGAAACATTTACCGCTTTGCTTAGGGATGACTCCGCATTCGGTGATTGAAGGGGGCGGTGCCATGTCGGCCTCCCACCTTTGGGGTGGGGGAGGGTTCTCCCCACCACTGCACTTTGTTAATTTGTTTTATTATTTGTATGTTGATTTTAGTTCTTGTTTTTATCGATTTTAACTGTTCACCGCCCAGAGCCCCTGGGGATGGGCGGTACATAAATTGAATGAATGAATGAATGAATAAATAAATAAATAAATAAATAAATAAATAAATAAATAAATAAATAAATTTCTTCATTAATTCTTCCAGTATAATTTTCCAGAATGTTTCCAAATTTGAGGTTTTCAATGTTTTATAAAGAAAAAAAATGATGTACGTAGTATGGTTACTGCCCTAGGTATTTCTCCAAAATGTTTAGTCAGAGAAGTTGATTGCTCATCAGAGTGAATAGAACTTGTTTCTTGCCTTAGCCAGCATTTGCACTTAATGAGCATCAGCATTTGTGTGTCTCCTGGGATGATGATGTGCAGATGCAGTGAAACTGGCTACAGTCCGCAGCACTTGCAAATTTGGATTTGCTTTCTTTGGCTGAAGAGTGAATGTAATGGAATAAATGGTCACAGTTTTACTTTCTGCAGGTCAAGACACTGTAGCCAAGGTGAAATGACAACCTTTCTGTACTTCTGAAACAAGATGAGGGTCTTGCTTAATATCTTCAAACTCAGCTAAGATACAAATATTGTGGTTGTATAATTTATTGAGTATGATGCATGAAATACTTTTGTATGTTCCACAGCAGCTATTTGCACAAAGGAGCAACCTTACCATATCAGAAGAAAAATGTCAGGAAAATGTTCAGTTAGTTATCTGGCTAGTACACCTTTCTATTCTCTTTTTGTGTTGAAGAAATTTTACAATGAAGAGCAACTAGCTTAGGATACCTGAACAGTGACCAGGGTTGCCATCCTTAAGGTGGCACTTGGAGTTCTCCCAGGATTATCACTACTCTGTGTTACCGATACCTTGGAGGAAATGGCAGCTTTGGAGTTGTGGACTCCTTGCGGAGATCTCTCCTCTTCCCAAACTCCACTCTCCATAGGCACCAACCCCAAATCTCCAGGAATCCTCCAAGCCAGAGCTAGCAATCCTGACGCAAATAGAAAAAGGGCTAACAGGGGCCATTTCCACATGTCCCGGCATAGTGCTAAATTTACGGAATGAGAGTGTCTTCCTGTCATCACGCCACAGTTCCATTCTCGTGGCACTCTCATTCCGTAAGTTTAGCGCTATTCCAGGATGTGTGGAAATGACCAGGGTGATGCTTTTGCTAAGAAAGTTACCACCCATAAACTGATTGATTGCACTGTCAAGATTCAAATAACATTTTTATCCCTGGTTTTACGGGAATTCCAGAATGTTTAAACTCTCACCCATCCTTCTTCACTGCCTGTTTTGAATATTATCTCTCTCTGCTATTTAAACCTAGTGATTGAAAGGCCCAATGCAGAGTTGCATTCAGTTGAAGTTAAGGATTCATAAGAGATATAATTTGAAGAGATAATATTTACGGAGAGTAGAGCAAACTTGAAGTATTGCTTATTTCAGAGTAAGACTGGGGTACTTTGGGTGAAATCACTCCAAATTTTCTTCAGTGTGTTTTTGATTTGTGTGTTGTGTGGCTGTTTGTAACATTTGCAAAGAAAAACAAGACTGCATCACAGCTGGGAGTTGCCTGGGCAACAACTTTCCCTATCAGTCCATTCTGTATTGCAGGCTGCGGTGCAATAAGAGTAGGATGAGAAAAAGTATCCAGGGTTATATTCCCTCCCGTTTTCTCTGGCATAACGGGTAAACTTGGAATAAACTTGGTCCATTTTCATCCCCTCTCCCAAGAATCAATAAATGTTGAGTGTTGTAGCCAACAACTAGACTATAAAATCAAACCTTACATTGTGGCTTAGTGCTAATTAGAGTTCAAAGCAAAGACATTGGATTTCACCCATAAATAACTGGGTGCCAGTGCTGGTGTTGGAGCACTGTTAGACCCACAATCCTATGGTTTGCACCAGTTATAGCTTCTGGTAGTCATCAGTGGCAGGACAACTTAAACTATTATAGAACTATAACAGTTCTATATACAGAGGCTTTTTTAGCAAATGTATGTATGAGAGAAACTAATATATTATGAAAATGTTCAGGGTGAATTTATCCAGATCTGGACAGCTTGGTACACATTAATGAACACTGAATGGTCCTGCAATAGTTAACTTAAACAAACTTGTAGTAACATTTTTTTAACAACTGGAGGTGAAAGTGGACAAAGTGGTTGGAGTGAGGGAAAAGAAGCCCTTGGGGCAAAGCACTATGTCATGGCCCATGCAAACTGTCTTTTTTCTCAATGAAATATGTTTGAGCTGCTCAGATGCAAATGGGCACTGTGTTGAACATGTGACTCAGATGATCCCAGCTGGCATGCACACTGTGAGAGACAAATCAGAGAGGAATCGAGCATTTCCAGTTGCAGTAAAATGGTATGCCCTGTCCAGATGGAAAGCTAAATTGGCAGGCATCTAGATAACCAGATCTCTGAGCATGAATCAGGAGGGTGACAATGTTTATCCAAAAAGGGAACAACAGAAGCAAATCAATAGTTCACTGTAGAATCTGCATTCAAGTTGTTTATTTTGACCAGCGCATGCATTACCCGAAATGTGGCCATCTAGAATTGAACATTAGTGAGGTATAATGATTGAAAAATACAATAAGCACAATATCTTCTGAGGACTGAAATGCAGCATATGCATATATAGGTATATAGTCGTGACTTTCAGTATGGAACTATTCCTCTGGTACATTATACCCTGCTACTTGGGTGGCATATTTTTTTCCCTAAAAAGGTCAACAGAAAAGGCAAACCGTAAGTGGCAGAAAATTACACATGTAAAAGTGGTTCTGGTTGGAGAAAATCCCTGCTAGCATTTAATAATGCTGGCACTGCACTATCCGAGAAGCTGAAGGAAAGTAAAACAGGTAGAGAATTCACCTCAAAGTAGTTCTGATGGTGACCTCTTGACCTGTTAGAACAGATGTCTTTGTCCTTTAGGCTGAAAATTCTCTGCTTGAAAGAAAGTAATAAAATTATTGATGATATTAGGTAGCCCGAGATGGTGTGAGCGGTAGTCATTTAAGAACAATTGGTAGGGAAATACAAGGTCATTTACATTTTGTTCAATCCCAGTTGCCTTGTATTAGCCTACACCCACATACATATTTATTCAAGACATTCTTCTCACAGTCTTTCTTCCTTTTTTATAGCCTAGCCCTTCCTTCCTTCCTTGTCTGTACTGACAAACCACTATGACATCTGTGGTGGTGGACTGGAGCCGGCTGAGAAGCAATATATGGCTTCAGGCTTCCTGCCAAGAAGGATCTCTATTACAGCTACTTCCAGTTAGTGGTTCAGATTACTCCTCCTCTGAAGGCAATCACCGGAAGAATAAACTCCTTGTCAAGTTATGTATAGAAATGCTCTCTGACAACAGAGTTAGTAATAAACATCCATTACAGTCCAGAGGAATACTGTAGACCCAGCATCCTACAAGACAAATATAGTAAATACTTTGTTGTTAAAAAAATCTGTAGAGCTCAGCATCGGCTTTTAGAAGTGTCCATTCTTTAAAAAAAACCCAAAGAAAAACTTATCATGGTATATAAAGAGAAAATTTCAAAATCTTCCTAAAAAGTCAATAGTTTCAAGTAGGTAGCTGTGTTGGTCAGCAGTAGGGTAAGGGTTGTTAAAAGAATTACTTCTCTTTAACCAATTTCTCCCTGAAATCAAAACAGTTCTTTTCTTTTCCTTGTTTTAGGAATTTAGAGTCTAATCAATTTCTATTTGATCAAAGAGACATTTGAAGAGAGGGTAGAAAGGGAGGTTCTGCAAAATTTCAGAATTTCACTCTGTAGATGCTCAGAGGCAGACAGTGTCTTCCCAAGCCTTCCTATCTTCCTGCTAGAGCATCATCCTGGAGTATATAACATAAAACAACTGCAAAGGCTGAAGTTACAAAAGGTAACTCCTCTTCTTTGAAGAGAAATGAAAGAGAAATGAAAGAGAAATCTTGTTCTTAAAAGAGAAAAAAGATAATAAGAGAAATCAATGTCTATATCTAAAAAAAGTGAATTTTGGAAAAAGAAATTCCCTACCCCGTAACAACCCTAGTGCAGTAGAACAGCAGGATTTAAATTCAGTGGCACCTTGGAGACTAACACTTGGCACTGTCCTTTGTCATTGTGCATAGTGGGGACAAAGAATTATTGATATTTTTTTACTAAATAAAATCACTGAAATATTGGCAAGAAAAAAAATCGCAGGCAGTATTATAAATATCTCCAGTACTCAGTCTATCACTATTGCCATTGTGAAAAAGACAAAGTTCAACATTGCAATTTTTTTTTGGAGTATACATACACTTCTGAGAACTATCTGGTTTGCTTACCTCCTAAAGGGGTGTATGGCCACCATTCACATGAAGCTGTCTTATTCTGACCATTGGCCCATCAAAGTCTATTCACACTGGCAGTGGGACTCCAAAGTCTTAGGTATTCTGTAAAACCACTAAGTGGCAAAAATTAAATCCAGGTACTATAGTACTTGTTGGATCTATCAGAAGACATGGCCAAGAAAGTATTTTTGAGTCAGGAATCTCTATTATGAACTCAAGTTAGCAGAACATACTGATAAACTATATTTACTCTGTTCTTCAAGTATCCATGATACCTTATTATAGAATCCCACAGGCTAATGTGAGGGTGAACTACAGTGTCCCATCCTCAGCAGACTTACTTAGTCACACCCTGGGCCGGCTCCAGTGTCGTCGGCACCCGAGGCAGCTTAATGCTGCCTCTGTGTGTGTGTGCGCGCGCGTGCACATGCACGCACACGGGGAGCCTTCCAGCCTTCCCATTCAGTTGCTCTGTGGGCCAGGTGCAGCCGGCTGCCCTGGTCACCGGCTGCGCCTGGCCCACAGAGCAACTGAATGGGAGGCTGTCTGCTCAGCTGCCCCACGCTGCTGCCGCCAGCACACGCTCCTGGCTGGGGGCAGCAGTAGCAGCTCCGTGTCATGCGCCCCTGCCCCCGGGTCAGCGCCCCTCCAGCGCCTTAGTACTCTGAGGCGGCCGCCTCACTGGACTCAATGGACAGGCTGGGCCTGGACACACCAAAAATGTGTCATAAACTGCAAGCAATAAAATACAAATAGTCCCAGGCCAGAGGTCCTGCAAATTTCCAGTAGTTTAGTAAAATATCTGGATTAGTAATGGAAGTAATCCTGCATAATCACACAGAAGAGAACTCTTGCCATTTTTCTCAGTCACAAGCCATGGTTATTTAAGCCCAAATTCCTTTTTTGCCCAAAGATATGATTCCTTTGCAATTTAGACCATCCCACCTTGTTTCTGTTACCTCCAACAGTAACTAGTAAAATTCCCTTTGGGAATCTCACCTGCCTGGTATAATGGTCATCACAACCCTTTGTTCTCAGCATCTCACAATCAGAGGGATATAACCTCTGGGAAAAAATTAATTATTTGATGTGATATCTAATTGACTTGGAGAGATTTTCCTCTGTTAAAGTCTAATCCTAACAACCATACTCCAAGCAACTATCAAGGAATGGTGCTCAAGTTTTCAATGTAACATTTGATAAATCTGATTGCATAGATCTGCCAAATCCAATGGAATATCTCCATGATAGCATTACTTGCTGAAAGAGAAGTAATACTCAGTGTGACTGAATTTATTCATGAGGAAGCCCATTTGAAAAATGGTTTTGTCATGTGAAAAACAAGAGTGTGGGTATGTAATAATGGAACTGGATCTTAGATGTCATTTTTTATTTAAAAAATCCTAATTTTTCCAATCTTAAATTAATATATTCCGAACTTCTAATCATTGTAACTGTTTTTATGATACTTTCTCCAGTTCTACCACATCCTTATTGAGAAAGAGACACCAGAATCTCATTGTGGTAATCACTCAGCCGTAAGCCAAAGGCACAAGAAACTGGTGAGGATCGCCAAGGACAAACTTCCTTGGTATCTAGAGCAAATCTACCTCATGTGTCTATAGATGGAACAAGCTGTTTTCAATTGTTATTATTTTGGCATTTGATACACATGCAATCAGGGCAATGTGCATATTTTTGAACTCCAGCGAATGCATTTGGTAACCTTACCCCCACTACACACACCTGTTTTCCAATGACGTGTACTAAAGCTGGAAAATTTGTGAGTTGCCTTATTGTTACCAAATGGTGACTGTGCATATTGAGAGGATCACACTCAGCACACTCTCCTAGTAAGCAAGGTGTCAAAACCATAATAACTGAACATGGCTACAATTTTACATGTTCAGACCAAGGGAGGGAGCTACAGTATCTTACCGTCTGAGTCGAAGCCTTAGTTCTCACTAGTATTATCAACCTCCAGGTGGTGGCTGGAGATCTCCCGGATTTACAACTGATGTCTAAGTAACAAGGAGTAGTTCCCTGGAGAAAATGCCTGCCTGGACTCTCTGGCATTTTACCCAGCTGAGGTCTCTCCTCTACCCAAACGACATCCTACATAGGCTTCACCTCCAAATCTCCAGGAATTTCCCAACCTTGATTTGGCAACCAGTGTTCTCACTGAGATGGCAAACCCATTTCTGTGGTGATACAAAATGCCAGGGAGAAGCCAAATCTAGAACAACTCTTCCTAACATTTATGTTTTTTCTGTGAAGTGATTTTTTTTTAAAAAATAGCAGTACATGGGAGTCATGTAAGCCCCCCCTGAAGTCTGAAATGTTACGCCCAGATACAATTCCACCACTTCAGAGAGAAAATCCTTCTGGACTGCAGCTGATGACAACCAAACTATCAGATTAAAAAAAAACAGCACAAACTACTATGAAAACAGCTTATCTAAACTGATTCTCCAAATATTTTGGATGACTGCCAGTTTGATATAAGCAACTGTACTATACTAAAAAGGTCAAAAGGCAGCTATTGATGCAATGAAACCACAGATACGCAGTTGGAACAAGTTTTGACTTCTGCTGCTGAATGGAATGTCAAATATTTATACAAATTCAATGATTTTTAAAATTTACAAAACAAATAACTAACAATGCAAAACATATATACAGAAACATGATCAGTCAATATGAACCGAAGAACTGAATGTTTGAAATCTATAAATTCACCTCAATGAAATGTTCACTTTCAGTTATTAATTATCTGGTCCTTAAGAGGTAAGTTAAGTTTCCTCATCTCAGCTGCCTGCCAGAACCAGATCTAGAAAATTGCAGATTCATCTCTTGTACAGGTGAGGCTTCTGATGTCTAGCTACCAGTGTCAAAGCCCTCTTGAAGTGCTCATTTTCAATATGTTGATTTTGACTTATACAGAGTATCTTTTCAGTTTCAGGTGTGGTATTAATGAAAATACAAGAAACTTCTCTCTTCATTATTCTTCCAAGACAGCAAATGGAAACCACAGTATTTAGTCATTTACTAGGAAATTAACTAGAAAATTATCTTGCTGTTCAACCTAAACAGAGTTACATCCTTCTAATTCATTGAAGTTGATGGGCTTAGAAGGATGTAACTCTAGTTTGGATTGCACTGTTGGGCTCTTTGTCAGGTTTTGTTTGGCCCATGTTTAATACACAGGCCTATTAAATATGTTCAGAGGAATAGCCATGTTAGTCCATTGTAGCAAAATAAATCAGAAGTCCAGTGACCCATTAAAGACCAGCAACATTTATTCCAGTATGAGCTTTCATGAATCATAGCTCACTTCTTCAGATGCTACGAAGAGGAAGTGATATTCCACATTTTAATAGGGAAAAGTGCACATTCAAAACTTTGGGGGGGGGGCAGGGAGGCGTAAATGGAGGACATTTGAGAATTTAGGCAGTCCGTTTCCCCCTTCTGTGACCCTGAGTGAATGAGAGTTATATTATACTGCTCAACCTGCGCTGAGGATAAAATCTGAAACTCTAGTTTTCTCCAACAGGCCCTTAATGAATGGCTTATAGCATATACGAATTGAATCTAGCTTTAAGAATTTGGTTGTGGGCTTCTACATATACTTACCAGATTGCCTACCATAGAGGGTACAACTGGAAGTGATATTGCAATGTTGTGTGATGTTGCTCCGACCTCCATTTTTGCTCCCACTGAAGCAAAGAGGTCAGCTGGTTAACAACTGCTGGCCTAACCTCTAGACAGGTGGTCCAGTCAATGTGGAAGTCAAGCTTACCAACATGATCCCACTTTTTCCATGCATTATTATCCACACCCACCTACACTAGGAATGTTTGTAATGATAGTTAGAGGTGGGAAATGTACTACAGTATGAAATTTTCCCTCAATTTCTCCCCTTCCTCTCCAACCCATTTTCAGTGAAGCAGAAAAATTATATGTTTGCCACCTGGTTTTTACTTAGGAGGAAAATCACTGGGATAGTCCTCTGGGATCCATAAATGGTGAATACTCATTTGGCACATAAAATATGGAAAGTGTAAATGTTCATACCTTCTTTTTTCACACACATGTCCTTGTGATTTGTTATCTGTCTCTGTTTAAGAGCAGAGGTGAAGACAGACTCTTACCAGTAAAATGGGTGTTCATGAGTGAAATCTCATTAAAATGTAATATATTTTTGACACAGAAGTCTTAATTAAATATTTGGGTTACAAAGAAGTGGTCAGAACTGAGTTTGGTGATGAGTTTATTTTCTGCCTTTCCCACCCCTGCTTTATGTTAATACCTCAGTATCTAATTACTCCAGAAATCTTTAACTATGTCTATGTAATATAGATTTCTGTCAGAGGCCCTCAGGTTCAATGATATTTAATTATAATTTCCTGACATCATAGGAGCTAGAGAAATAATTAGTGCCATTTATTGTTGAAAGCATACATTTGAGAATTACTTTTGTCCATATATATATATATATATATATATATATATATATATATATATATATATATATATATATATATATATATATATAAATCCTTTACTAAGAAGTAAGTGCCCTGACTTTGATGGTCCAGGTAGTCCAATCTCATTAGATCTCAGAAACTAAGCAGGATCAGCTCCGATTAGGATGGGAGACCATCAAAGAAGGCCAGGGTTGCTTTGTAGAGGCAGGCAATGGAAAAACCATGTCTGAACATCTCTTGTCTTGAAAACCTCATGAGGGGTCTTCATAAGTAGGCTTGGACTTCATGGTACAAAAAAGTGAGCAAATAATTACTAGCTCTTTATGTTTGAGATTCATGAATACTCATCTTTTTTCCTTTTTTCTTTTTGCAGAATAGCAAGGCCAGTTAGATCAGGGGTGGACAAAAGGTAGAACATGGCCTACTAGTAGACTATAAGCCAGTTTCTGACAGAGGGCTTCCTGAGATTTTTCCAGGAATGATGGGTTAAGTGGCCTTGTGTTTAGTTCTGCTTATAAAAAAATGGAGGTGTGGAGCAATCAGAGTCTGGTCCTTCACAGGTCCTAGTGTTTGGTAGGGAGAACTTAATAAAGAAGAGATGCTGCACTCTCATCTTAAGCTGGAACTAAAAGAGTGACCTCCCCCAACTCCTCAGGATGTGGTCAGGAGTAGACATGGATACGAACCGCATTACGAACCAAAAAAACCCACGAACCACCTGATCATCTGTTCGCGATCCAGCGGTTTGTGAGGGTCCATGGCCAATGAACCAGCGTTCGTTGGAAGCCCGGTTCATTGCATTTGCCTGAGGTTCGTGAAGCCAGACAGTCAGGCACCATCAATCAATTCCCTTGAAAACAGAGCTGGGGGAATGCCTGAACTCTGTCTGCACTCCTGTCACCCTGGAAACCCGAATCGAAGCCCAGCTTACCTTGATCGGCAGGTCTTCCTTTCAACCATGGAGCTGCAAATTAGTTACAATTGGTTACATGGGAAAAGACAGCTGGGGGAGGGAGGGGGAAGGGGGGTGTTCTGTAGCCATCAGCACTCCAATCTCATCCCTGCAAACCCTGATAGGCAGTTCTGACGGCCAACCCCTTGTACACTGGGCCAATGTCAACTGGTGGCTCTAATTGTATCAAGTGGGAGTTAACTCCAAGATCCCTATTGCAATCTTGACCAAACTTGGATGCTGGCTGGAGGAGAGCCTGCTAAACACTCCCTGTGAATATGGGCTCTCTAAGTGCAACAGGGGCCGTTCTGAGCCCCATGAACCAAGAACCATGAACTGGTTCGGTAATGGGAAATGTTCATTTCGGTTCGTTTGTTTGAGTTCGTTGGTGGCACCAAACCACGAACCACAGGTTCATTAATTTTTTTTGGTTCGTGCCCATGTCTAGTCAGGAGGATCAACAAACAATTTGTATTCTTAAGCACAGGATTTCCTTAGCAGAGATTAGCTTTCCCTTATGTGTTAGGAGACAGTTTGTACATTTAAAACACAGAGATGAACAATGGGGTGGGGGTGTTCTAGTAATAAAATTATAGCACACAAGAGTAATGCCAACCTTCTTGCTTGTTATAAGAGACATGATTTTAAAACAAATAAAGATAGCACAGATTGCATAGTAACTTCTGGTTATAGTATAATAAATAATAGCTCAATATCTCCCTGAGCAACACTAATGAATAAATGGTTGTTGTGGGTTTTCCGGGCTGTATTGCCGTGGTCTTGGCATTGTAGTTCCTGACGTTTCGCCAGCAGCTGTGGCTGGCATCTTCAGAGGTGTAGCAGGGAAGCCATTGAAATTCACAAGCATAAGCAAAACTTCAACAGGAAAGAAGAAACCTTAAGAATGAACAGAGCATGGTTTCCAGTTCTGAAAAACACCAGGCTAACAAAACATTCTATCCCCGACAATAGCCCTGCAGAGAAGATTAGCACATCAAGTACCAATCCATATGCAAAAGAACCTCCTCAGGATACAGTGAAGCCTCCCGCCATTAGCATTCCACACCCTGGGAAACTCTTACAGGATGACTCAGCTCAACCCCACCCCTCCTGAGTAGATACAAATGACCTACATCTTTTCCACACTGCGACACTGAGAGATCTCTGTCTTTTGGTGCTACACCTCTGAAGATGCCAGCCACAGCTGCTGGCGAAACGTCAGGAACTACAGTGCCAAGACCACGGCAATACAGCCCGGAAAACCCACAACAACCATCGTTCTCCGGCCGTGAAAGCCTTCGACAATACACTAATGAATAAAATTATCTGGATTTTAATTACCTGTATTATTCAAGCTAATTTAAAGCCATGTCAAAATAAAAAGTTCAAGAAACGCTCTCATGGAACCATACTATTTCAGAACACATTGAGGGACTGTATGTTGGAGGATGTTTCTCCCTGAAACTGGAAAGCTAGTATGTCTAGTCTAGAAGGCCTTTCTGAACATACATTCTAGATGCAGAGGGAGTTACTAATGCTGTAAATATGGCTATGCTGTTTTCCAAAGAATCATTGAAATTTATGTTTGCTGAACTGGCTCTATAAAGATTAATGGCATGGTTTATATAGCATGGGTAAGAAACTGTTGCATCCTTTTCTTGCATCCAGATTAAGAATTATATTTTAACTAGTCACATGATCATATGGGCCTAATTCACACATACACAGTCATCACTTGATGAGTTCTCATGTACTAAGATTTACTGGATTTTTCAACTGTGACCCGTACAGCAACTTTACAGCAATTTTACAGCACTGTAAGTAGCAACAGTATTTTTAGCAGGTCCTGCTTCTTCATCTCACAGGATACAGTGGAAGGTAGGCTGATAAGTGACTCAGGAATATGGTAATTGTGTTGTTGTTGATTCTGTAAAAGGGGTTTGGAGGTAATTGGATCATTGAGGTGGAATTCTACTAGTAGTAAACCTTGCTGAATCCTTTTGCTAACAAAGTTAAGATGTGCATGTAGAATACTTGGAGTCTGGATTTGGAATTTGAGGATGATACTAGTTAGGTTGGGCATACAAATGTTCTCTTTGGTGGTCTGTGTGGCATTCTGTTAAATATTTGCTGGACGTGGTCATGTATTGTATTTTATGGCTGCTAACAAAGAAGTGAAAGGCATTCTTTTTGTTGTTGTTGTTGTTGTTGATACATTCCAGTGTATTTCTGAGAAATCAGACCATAAAGTTGGCCATGGGAATTTTTTTCTATGTGGTCCAGACTCTTGTTTATGTATTTTCTATGAAAGAATCTTTAATAAGCTGTTCCATTTGCACACAAATTACCCTGAAAGGGTATTTTTATCTTCCCCCAAAAGCTTTGGCAGTAGATGGTATATTAAATCAGTGGTTTATAATTCAACTGGAAAGGTCACTTGGGTCTGGAAGGTTTGAAGTTCAGACAGTGTCAGTGCAATCCTAAGCAGAGTTACTCCAGTCTAAGCCCATTAACTTCAACTGCATGTTTGTTAAATTCAGACTCCAGTTTCTATTTAAATATCCTTTATCCGCTAAGAAGTTTTATTTGCAACCTCTTGTTGATTTCAGGGACATTCGTTGCATTAGTGGAAATGTTGAAAGTTACTGTTTTGTAGAATGTGTCATATGTTTTAGGCAAGCACTGAAAGAGATTAGGCTTTACTATTTGTACTACAAATCTAGGAAAATGCACAAAATGGTTGAAGTATCACTTATGTGGAAGTAGCAAACCACCCATGCATCGGTCAGTGCAATCCTATGCAGAGTTATTCCAATCTAAATCAACTGCATTGCATAACTCTTATATGCTTCTATGGAAGCTGGAAGTAGGAAGACAGGGTGGAGAGCACAGAGATAAAGATGATCCCTAATTTCATATCTTTTTCTTCTTTTTTTGCAAAGCCAAACATGTCCAAAAACTGCTTTGAGTTTTTCTTCCTACATCATTACCAACCTGTTTACAACCACTTTTGACTGAGTAGATGATGGAGTGGATATGACGGTAGAGCCTATTGTTGTGACACAAGCATACACATAGCTTTTAATTACTAACAGCTTCTGTGACAAAAACCTTTTGCTGGTATTGGAGCCACACTGTGGAGAGGAAGAAGCAAAATTCTTTCCCACATTCTCTGGATCTATATGTTTATTTCAAACATGAAATCGTACATACGATTCTCTCCTTAAATTCAATTTCTATGAGGAATTATTTTATTTTTGTAGAAAGGAATGCCTCTTAGGCATTTATACCTTAGGAATTCACATTTGCTTTAAAAATGTTTTCATTTAAATTCATTCTAGAAACCTGAGCAACAAATGTATTTTCACTGCATGGTGTGTGTGGAAAAGGGTTTATTTGAAAAGATGTAGCTTTAAGTAATTTTTTGTTACCTATCAGAGTTTAAGTCTGTGCTAATGTTACATTGCATTGAAAAAGAATCTCGGCTGCACGCTTGCTTTTGTCTTATTGTGGAAGGGAACTGAAAGTCTATCAGTAGAGGGCACTCTGGTAATTTAAATTTCTCTAGTGCAAGTTTCATTTTCCAGCAACTGGAGGTCTTTTATTTCTTGTGAGTCTTAAAGAGAAAGAAGATAATCACTAGACTGCAAACAAATATCTCTAATAATCTCTGTTTATCAAAAGTCAAAAGATAAGTGTATTTATGGAGAAAGCAAAACAGAACACCAGAAGTAGCAAATTCCAGAAAGTTGAGACAATCACTTTCAAAATCAAAATTTGCATGTGAAAATCCTCTGTTCCCCTTCCCCCGCCAGGAATATCCATTTCTTAAACTAATATGTCATCCAGTGTACTTTCATGGAAACTCCACAACTAGCACATGGTTGGTTTGATAATGTTAAGGCAGAATGTGTAAAAATGTAAACAAGCCAGATAAGATTTTTTACCCGTAGCATGCCTGTGAATTATAAAATACCAAAGTTGTTAGCTTATATAAAATCATCTTCCTATACCATATAAAGGTGCATGAAGGATTATGCAAGTTAGACAGAATCCTTCATCAGTCAGAGATCTCTCTGTGTTAAATGTATGCTTTCGTTTTTTTACTATGTTAGTAATATTTTCCTGTATTGTATCTTGTAGTTGGCAGAACCACTGAGCCACAGCTATGTTCAACTAGCTGATTGAAGGAAGCATCCTGGTCTTTTCTCCCTTCCTTGAGGCTGCGCTGTCACTGGTTTTTGAGTCTGCAATGTTCCAGACAACTACTAATGCTTCTCAGCACCCTCAAATCTCTTCACTATTGGAGAACAGCCAGTTGTTTTGCCAGGAGGACATTAAATAGGGGAATGAGCAACAAAATTCCATATTCTGTTTTTGTTCATCAGTCTTTCTGAGCTTTTTACCAATATCCACTTTGGTTAGGTCACTTCATTACAGTGGCCTTTTCCACATGTCCTTAAAGGGATGACTCACTCACTGAATGCTAGCAGCTTTTCCCCTTGACACCAGACGTCTCCATTTTCAAAAGGGTTGCAGGCTGTTTGGATTACGTTTTTTGGTGCCTTTTCTGGGAGAGCACTTTCCCTGGTCCCAGAAAAGGTGCTGAAAAAACAGAAGCCAAATAGCCTGCAACTGTTTTGAAAACGGAGATGTCTGGAGTCAAGGGGAAAAGCCACAGCGTTCAGTGAGTGGGCTGTCCCTTTAAGGACATGTGAAAACAGCCAGTGTCTGATTTCTGTGACTTATTTGTACTTTTTCAGAAACATCAAGCACAATCCAGAGTAAAAGTATGATTAAATCCCATTAAAATATCAAGAACTCCAATGCACAATTAAGCATTTGAATTCCTTGAGTTCATTGGGACAAGCATGCTTAACTTTCTCTGAACTGTACTTATGAGCTGCAATCCAGCACACAATGAGTTTAAATGCATCTAACTCTGTATTGGATTGTGGCCAATGAAATTTCAGTGCCTGGAATCACAGATTTTAATGCAATCCTGATGAGATCAGAATTGTTTCCTCAGTATACTGGGTTCCTACAAATATTGCTTCTGTCGGATTTAGTAGATTTATGAGGGATGAATTTGACTCAGACAGTGGTGTCACAGAATTCCACGTAATTTCCAATCTTCTTTTAATTAAACAGATCAACACAGTCTTGACGGATGTGGAGGGAGAGAGAGAAAAAATGACAGAACTCACTTGGACTAATAAAGTGTTTTTCGGTGTAAAAAGAGAAAGTTGCTTCTTAGTGTACTTGTATCATATTTCTGAAGTGACTGGTGGCCATGCTAGAGGTTGCTTTACAAGCACATGTTAACCTTTCTGCATTTTACAATGCACATGTGATTTTGGCCTGTGTTTACCACTTTCTTATTGCATAAGTAAAAGCAGCTATCTAATCATCTCTTGCTTTTTATTTGGGATTATCACTGAGCTAATAATTGTCTTTCAAATCACAGTCTAACCAATGACTAGTGGCAGATTTCTCCTTATTTTCATTTCTTTCATTTGCAATATGTGTAATATGTTCATCTTAAATTAAAGCCATCCCTATTGGGGCATAATTAAAAATCCAGAAATGTTGTTGTGACTTCTATGTATAAAATATTCTATATGTGCCAAGGTAGATGGTTCATCCTACACGTTGGGGTGCCAAGCCACTCATACCACGCTTACCCTTGACTTTATCCACTCCTTGTATCTGTTCTTCCTCTTCTCCATGCATGGAAGCCCCTCCTGTCAACCATGATAGCTAATAAAACCTCTGTGTTCAAAGGAAGAATAACTTCGTTGAGCATAAACTTAGGAATGTTGTTGCCCTCATGTCTTGCCTGGAAGACTCTCAGAAGTGTTTAGCTGTTAGAAATGGGACCAGAGTAGATCAAGACAAGTGATTTGCCCAAGGTCACCAATTGAACATAAGGCAGTGGTGGGGTTTGAATCAGTCTTTTGATCCCACATTTATTGATACAACATGACATCCATATTGTGTATGTATGTGTAAAGTGCCATCAGGTCACCACTGACTCATTGACCCCAAAGGGTTTTCAAGCAAGAGGTGAACAAAAGTGGTTTGCCACTGCCTGCCTCTGCATAACAACTGTGGACTTCCTTGGTGGTCTTCCATTCTAGTACTAACCAGAGCTGATTCTACTTAGCTTCTGAGACCTGTCGAGATTGGGCTAGCCTGGGCCATCCAGGTCAGGATGACATCTGTATTACAGAAGCAAAACTAGTGAGGCTGAGGAACAAACCATTTGCCCAAGATGAACAGAGTACAAGTTCTGAGCTGCAAACACTGAATGGCTCAAGTTCATTTCTCATCCAGATACCTTCAAATAAAGTTAATCAATCTACCCCAAACACTAATTTCTCCTTTTGGCTTCACCCCAAAGAAAGAATGTTTCATTTCCCCATCATCATGCCTGCCTAGAACTTTCCTTGGTGTAGCCAAAGGCTGAACAATAGGATTGTCACCCTAGCCATATTCAATAATTACAATTTGGGTGCTCCAACAGCACATAATGGGAAAATGTTCTACCTTCACAGTCACCATTTTGCGTGAATAGGGCAACATAAAACATATTTTTCATCTTTGGTAAACACAAACACATATCCTCAAAAATCTGGGTTTGTGATTGCTCGAAAATATGCACACTCCCCTAATCAAACACAATAATGACAACACATACGAAGAGGATTGCCCATACCATGATCTCCCTTGACATCTGGATGGAGCTGTAAAATTTAACAAACAGCCTCACCCTCTGTTCTTCCACCTTTAACTTAAAAAGTCAGGACCAAAGAGAGAGCAAAGGAAGTGTGATATTTAAACCAGGCTGCTAGTGTCCAATAAGAACCATCTAATGTCCCAAACACTCAGAAATCATCTGATGTGCCCATTTGACTCCAGTATTCTGCTCTTCTAGCTCCTCCATATATACAGCAACCGCACAGGATGTGGTGCTTCAGCTTCCATCCTCTCCTGCCGGTTTAAGGAGATGAAGAAAACAAAGATGAAGTTCAGCTGAATTTCCCCTCTTAAGGTCATTGCTCGGCATATTCCTTGCTCTGTATAATGAGCTTCAAGTGTCTGTACGTGTAATTGCATAAGCATGACGCCCACACCTACACACATGAAAAGAAGCGTCTCGAGTTAAGAACAAGTATGCCAAGTTTAATCTTGGAAAGACTTTTTAAAAATACAGCCAAATTACAAAGTCCTTTTAAGTTTCCCCTAAAGGGGCTAAGGATAGATTTTCATCACCGGGAGTACGTTAGAGAGGCACTTGTCAGGCCAAAGAATAAGAAAAATGGAATGTTTGGGGAAGTAATCAATCCCTTGGGCTATAACAATATTGAGTGGAAGCCCAGGTTGAATGCTGATTTTGCCCTTTGTTGAGGTCTGTCAACTGCAGCTGCTTTTTATACACAGATAAGGAGATGGAAATCCAACCAATCTTATTAGATGAGTGGAAAACCTATTTGTAAGCAGAAATTCAGGAAAATGATGGGGGTTTCTAAATGTTTGTGGAGTTTTGAGTATATACAACTAGGGAATCCTCTGAGGCAAGCATCTAAAAACATCTCAGTGAGAAGTTTCTCATTTATCCTAATATCAAAGCCGTAAATGAATTTTGAGCACTTGTTGCTTCCTTGTTATTCAAGATGTATTGGTGTCGTATTTCACCCTGTAAAGGAAGCCTGTTTTCCTTCAGCAGCAGTTCTTTTCTTTGCCAGATAACACATTTTCATAATAATGAGTAGCTACCCTTAACCATGCCTCACCATCCAAACTTCCCACTAATCTTATTCCCAATTTTCTTGTACCTGCTTGTATCCTCTTAACCTTCTTGTCCTTGGACAAAGTAATCTCTTCTATACTACTCATTAGATTATCTGATGATCAGATCAAAACCAATGAAACAGATATAAATGCCCCATATGATTCTACTCAACCAATACGATCATCTTCAAAGAACTTGCTTTGAGTGCCCCCCATCACCTGATGCATGTCTGATGCAGTGGTGGAAGAGGCCAAAAATGGCCTTCCCGCCCCTCGCGGGAGGAGGGGGAGGATGCCACAGGCCTGCAGGGCAAGGTAAGTGTGGGTCTGGGTCTGGGGGAGTGGGGTTGGGGGCTGGGGCTTGGGCAGTTTAAAGGGCCCTGTGACTTGCAAGCGACAGGTCCCTTTAAACTATCAGCTGGCAAGCAGCAAGGGGGGACCCCCCCGCCTCCTGCCAGCTAATAGTTTAAAGGGACCTGCCACTTGCACAGGAAAAGTTTATATGGCCATTTCTCTGAGGAAATAGCCATTTAAACTGCCCCTTTACAACCCAAATGAACCAGTAGACCAGTTTGTGGAAGTTCGTGGAAACGAGCTTCCATGAACCACTGGTTTATGAACCACGAACCGGCTTCGTTTGTGTGGTTTTTTGGGTCATAATTCGATTCGTGCCCATTTCTAATTAGGACCCAATCATGACTTGATATTTATTACATTTGTTTATTCTACCAAGAAGCCTTGGAAGAATGGGTTGGATAGTGTCGTGTTTTATACCCCTTTACAATTCCTGTGGTATGTAACACCTGTAATGGCACCTCAATATAAGGCTCTGAAACAGCCTGTATTATGCTGCCTCTCTTAGTGCTCCCAAATGATTTTCAGAGTCACCAGTCAACATAAGTCTCTCTGCCTGACTAGTAGTATAAGAAGGCTTTGTTATATTTGGTAGAATGATAGAACAATCAGTGTGTGTGGGTGGCTGTGAGGTAAAAGCAGATCCTTTTTTCTAGATAAAACAGATATTTTACTTAAACAAAAACAGAGTTTATTTATAAGCACATATGTGTAATGGAAGAGCCCCGTGGGGCAGAGTGGTAAGCTGCAGTACTGCAGCCCAAGCTCTGCTCACAACCTAAGTTCAGTCCTGGTCAAAGCCAGGTTCAGGTAGCTGGCTCAAGGTTGACTCAGCCTTCCATCCTTCTAAGGTCAGTAAAATGAGTACCCAGTTTCCTGTAGATGACTGGGGAAGGCAATGGCAAATAAGGGTGTGCGCTTTGGATTTCCCATTCAGGTTATTAACCTGAATAGGATCTGATTTGTATAGATTCGGGGGTTCCCAAATCGGCCCCAGCATTGCTGAGCCAATTAGGGAAGCCCGAAGCAAAGCTTTCCAAAGCATTTTGGAACACTTCAGAAAGCTTTGTGTAGAGCAGCAGCAGCAGCACTTTCCTTGCCCTTTGCAAATGCAAGAAAAGTGCCGCTGCTGCGTTCAAAGCTCCCGACATCTTTTTCACCCGATGGGAGGGGGGAAGATGGAGTTCCCTCTTCCTCCCTCCCATTGGATGAAAAAGCCAGCCTGGAAGTTTTAAAAGCTCAAATCAGTTCTTTGCAGGGCTGCTTTGAGCTTTCAAAGCTCCAGACAGGCCTTTTCATCCAATGGGAGGAGGGAAGAAGGAACTCACCCTTCCCCCCTCCCATCCAATGAAAAAGCCTGCTTTGATCTTCGGACAAAATCTGCGGTGATCTTCAGGCAAACCCAAAGCAGGAAACCCGAATTTTTTTCCAGTGCACACCCCTAATGGCAAACCATCCTGTAACAAAAAGTCTGCCAAGAAAACGTTGTGATGCGACGTCCCCCCATGGGTCAGTAATGACTCGGTCTTGCACAGGGGATTACCTTTACCTCTACTTTTGTGTAATAGTTTCAAGATAATTCATAAGTGTAATGGTTTCAAAGTAGCTCATAAGATAATGGTTTTTCTCTAGTTGCCACTTAACCTAATAATACCATACTACCTCTGTCTCTGAACCTCTCTCTGTCTGAACAACTCTCCTTCAGAACCATTCTCAAAACTTGCAGCTCACTCCACACCTTAGGGTACAGGTACTGTCCAATTATGGCATACTTCACTCACCCACCCAGCCCCCCTTCTTTTTAGAGCATTTTTAACCACAGGAAATATACATTCACACCCATGCTTTAATTAGCAGAAACTATTTACATGGCAAAACATTACAGATAGAGCAATGGTGACTTGTTCAAGGCCACATGCTAGTTGAGCAAGGATTTTAAACTGTGCTGTGTCAGCTGGGCTTGGAGGACCACACGAGTGGGCTGCTGGAGAGGTGAGTGTTTTTCCTTGCCTTTTCTAAGCTGCCAGGGTAATAATTGACTGAGACTTGTGGTGTGTGTGCGTGTGTGTGTGTGTATGAGAGAGAGAGAGAGAGAGAGAGAGAGAGAGAGAGAGAGAGAGAGAGAGAGAGAGAGAGAGAGAGAGAGAACGGGTCAAGAGGGCAAGGGGACCTGGCAATCCTAACTCTTGCTGTGTGTAGTGGGGCTAACTGAAGAGGGCCTGACTTCTTGGGATTGATTATGATGACACCCTTGGCAGGAAGAGTGAGTGATTGAAATTTAAAGGCCTCCACCTTGCCAGATGGGCCAAATCGGCCCCATGTGGAGTGCAAGAGTGCTCGTGTGGCCAGTGTGGTGACGTCACTTCCAGAAGTGATGTCATCGTGTCAGTCCTGGGACACATGCATGTGCAAAGTGCGCATGTGAAGAAGGACCTCATGTCTCAAGCATGGATACTGGAAAGAGGGTACCAGCCATCTTAAAATCAAAAGAGTAAGAGAATACTGAAAGTATACTAGAATGACTGGGAAAACTGGAACAAAAGCCTCCCAACATAAAGATTTAAGTAACTGTGAAGAGCTTAAGAAACACCCATTAGTCTGAAACATAAGAACTAAAGTCTGTGCAATTACTGATTTTATCTCAGTTATCTATATTGAGTTACCTCAGAAATTTTCAACCCATGATTTCATCTGACCTTTCCCCTCTATGTTAAATTAAATATTTATTTTGGGTATTTCAAAATGGCTCTAGTGCCCTTTAAGCTGATTAAGTCAAAAAGAAGAAGTGGGGGGGGGCATCATAGTAGGCATTACAGAGGCTTGGTGGCATGGTTCCCCTGACTAGAATACAGTAGTGGATGGGTATAAGTTATTTAAGAAGAACAGGAAGTGTCATAGAGGAGGTGGAATGGCGCTGTATGTGAGGAAAGGACTTGATTATCAGGAAGTACTGGAGGAGGAGAGTGACAACCTAGTGGAAAGTGAAGATAAGGGAGGGAAGGATGAGCAGTATTGTGGTTGGGGTCTGTTGTAGACCACCTGACCAAGGAGATGAGGTGGATTCTGCCCTACGCGAGCAGCTGAATAGAGCATCCAAGAAATATGACCTTATAGTTATGGGAGACTTCAACTTCCCTGATGTGTGCTGGGAGATCAACTCTGCTATGTGTCCAGGGTCACGCAACTTCCTGACCTGCTTGGACGACAACTTCCTTTCTCAAATAGTGGAGGAAGCGATGAGGGGCTTGGCCATACTGGAATTGATATTAACCAACAAGAAAGAGTTGATTGATGGGGTAAAGGTGGTGGGAACTTTAGGAAGAAGTGATCGCATCCTCCAAGAATACCTTTTTCTGTGTGGTACCAAGGGAGTTTGTAGCCAAACATGCAGGCTAGATTTTAGTAGGGCAAACTTTAATAAACTTAGAGATATGATGAGAGTTATTCCATGGACAAGAACGCTGGAGAGCAGAGATGGGCGCGGTCTGCATAATGGACCTAATTTTGTCACAAACTTACCCAGTTCATCCTTCACGAACACGCGGGCCGTGGACGCGTGTTTTTCTCACGAAACCACAGAACATTGGGGCTTTCTGTCCGTGTGTCTGTTGGCCCATCATGCCAGGATTCCCGCGCAAACAATTTCCTCGGCAGCAGTGTAGAGCCACCTTCCCCATTTGGAACACACCAATCTTAGCCCAGGAAACCTTGATTGGCAGCTCTGTCAGCCAAACAGAGATCACCAGCCTTTCTGCATAAAAGACAAAGCGTGCGAAGCTCCGCTCCATTTTGCTGGCGTGGGGATGCAAGTTAGCTTAGCAACTGCTTGCTGTGGGGAAGGTTTTTTTTTTTTTTGTGAGAGCATGGCTTGTGCCTTGGAGCTTTGGGGCTTCAGTTGCAAGAGAGGTTACTCTTTTCTCCATTCCTGTTTAATTTTTTTCTCCTCCTTTCTATTCTAGTTTTCTTGAGAGCACTTTTAAAAAAAACCTTTTACCGCACTATCGGGTTACTCTGTTTTCTTTCTGCGTTTTTCGAGTCCTTGGGTTCTTCTCGGGCTTAATCCCCCCTCCCCCCCAAATCTCTTCCATTTTTCTGGGTTGCCGGTGGGTTCTATTGTGCTCTGACACCACCCACTCACAGACCCACAGTGGGTGCAAGGCAGCTTTGGGCGTTGTCTGCCTGAGTTCTTGCCTTCTTTCCCCCACGTTCTTTCTTGGCTGCTGCTGAGATGCAAGCGGAGGGAGAGTATTATTAGGCTCTGTGAAACACCCACTCTCTGATGACCGGCAGCAGATTTTGGGGGGCTCTGTCTGCTTCACTTCTTTCTAAGCCTTTTTCACTCCCTAAATAGTGGGTGACTTGGGGGGATATATCCAGCCTGGCTTTTGAGGTGCAGGGGGAAGACTGCTACTGGCCTCTGTGAAACACCCACCCTAGAACCACTGGTAGCAGGTTTTGGGGGGCTTTGTCTGCTTCACTTCTTTCTAAGCCTTTTTCACTCCCTAAATAGTGGGTTTGTATTTGTATATTGATGAAACAGTGTAAGGCACATGATGACTGAGCTTTATATTATCCTCCTCCCAACGACAAGCCCTGTCCCTTGCACCTTCTAAGTACCTCCTCTTTTTCTTGATATGATTTGTATGCTGACAAAACAGTGTAAGGCACATGATGAGCTTCCTTGATGGACTGCATCACGTTCGGTGAAGTGGGTTTCGTCGGCAACCATCCTGTTCTTGCGAGCGCAATGGCCCCTCTGAGGGTCAATCCCCAAAGTCCAGTGAGAAGTAGGACAGTGGCCCAGGTCAGCTTGCTTGATAGCAAGCAAGCTGACACACCACGTCACTAAGGTGGGAATCGTTGTCCACTGCCCAAAGAGGCTCCCTCTGAACAGGGTAGCATAAGTTTCCTTCCCTCAAGGTGTGTAAGACATCCTTTCCATCCCTCCTGTGCCTTCCATTCCAGCAAGGGGCCTTTGAATTGCTACATGATCCTGTTGCGGAGTTGGCTTTCACTCAAGTACATCCATTCATTTCCCATCATGGAGAGTTGGTCTCCCCGCCCCCGGGGAGGGCATCTCTTGTTGATGCAGCCCCATGTAGGTGGGTTATGTGGGCAGCCACCTCTCCTGGACAGGAGCACAAGTCTCTCTCCTTCCCCCAAGGGTGGGCAAGGGTCAGTCAGAATAGGGGAGGGGAAGTTGTTGTTTGTCTCTTTGGAAAAGTGATAATCGAGGAGCGTTACATGAGAACCTTTGGTGGGGAAAGTCGACTGAAGTGAAAATCTGTGGGAAAACCAAGGCCTTTTCTGACTCGAACCAGTTCTCGAACCGGTTCTCGAACTGGGCCTGGTCCGTTAAAAGTTCGTGGACCGTGGTCCGTGTTAGCCGACGAACCCCAACCGGCGGTCCGTAGGCAAATACCGGTCCGTGTCCATCTCTACTGGAGAGTAAAGGAGTGAGTGAATGGTGGGCTCTCCTAAAAGAGATGCTGTTGCAGGCTCAAGCTATCATCATTTCAGCAGAACAGAAATGCAGTAGAGGATCTAAGATGCCAATGTGGATGAACAGAGAGCTCTGTAATGAGCTAAGGGGTAAAAAAAGAGATGTTCAAGAAATGGAGGGAAGGAAATGCATCCAAAGAAAAGTATCTAAGGGTAGCTAGGCACTGCAGGGCACTATAGGGTAGCCGTGAGAGAGGCCAAAGCTCAGAATGAGCTGAGACTGGCCAGGGGTACTTTCCACAACAAAAGGACATTCTTCAGTCATGCGAGGAGCAAACAGCATTGGTGAAAATGGAGAAACTTTGACAGAGGACAGAAAGAAGGCAGAAAGGCTCAATGCCTACTTTGCCTCAGTTTTCTCCCTGAGGGAGAGAACAGGCCCACCTAGAGATGGTAGTAGGCAAAACATAACAACAACAACAACGACAATAACAACAACAACAACATTTGATTTATATACCCCCCTTCAAGTTGACTTAACACCCACTCAGAGTGGTTTACAAAGTATATTATCATTATCCCCACAACAACAATCACTCTGTGAGGTGAGTGGGGCTGAGAGAGCTCCTAGAAGCTGTGACTGACTCAAGGTCACCCAGCTGGCTACAAGTGGAGGAGTAAGGAATCAAATCCGGTTCTCCAGATTAGAGTCCTGCACTACACCAAACTGGCTTCAAGACTGCTAGCTGACATGGGCAGAGAAGTTGTGGAGAAGCACCTTGCTGCACTGTATGTGTACAAATCCCCTCAGACAGATGGAGTGCACCCAGAGTGTTTAAAGAACTTTTGAAAGAGCTTGCAGACCCTTTGTCAATCATCTTTCAGCCCTCTTGAAGGACAGGTGATGTGCTGGAAGACTGGAGGATGCACAACAAAGACGGCCAAAATGCTCTAGTGAAAAAAGGAAAAACACCACTGTAACAATCTGCTTACACTCTTTACTCTCAGTTCAACTTTTTAAACAAACCACTAGAATATATAGCCACTTGTCAGTGCCTGTTCATATACAAGTCAGGTAACAACACTTCTTCAGATACATAGTCATAAGAGGATCACCCATATTGTAATCCTTAAGGAGGTTTAATTCTATTAATCAGTCCAGTAATTTATTTTATCTTTTGCAGGAGAAATTCATCACTCCAGACACTGTTCGACGAGGGGGTCAGCCCGCTGCCACTTCGCCTCTTACTGCCCCCCCCAAAGAATGTGTCCACAACTCCCCCTACACAAATATAGGTGTCACATCTACCAGCTATATGATCTGAAGGCTTCTCTGAAAATACTGGAGGAGGCAAATATCACCCCAATTTTCAAGAAAGGAAAAAAGAATAATCTTGACTTCTGTCCCAGGGAAGATACTGGAACAGATATTAAAGGCTTCAATCTGCAAGCATCTGATAGACAACATGGTGATACAGGGATATTAGCATGGATTTGTCCCCAACAGGTCCTGCCAGACAAACCTCATCTCATTCTACTACCGAGTAACAGGATTGCAGGAATGCTGTTGATGTATTTTTTTTCAGCTTTAAATAAACTTTATTAAAACAGAGAAAAATTGTACAGTAACAGCTTAAAAACAACGTACATCAGAAGTTAGAAATCAAAACATTGAAATATGCTAAATATTAAAGTATACACAAGAATTACTAAGTAATTAAAGAACAATGGGTCAACTAAATTTTCAATCATGGATAGAACTACAGCTAACGATATTAGGAGTCTCTCAATAGAGCAAAAGTCCTGGCTTTTATTCATTAAGTAGGTTGCATAATTCCCTGTCTTATATCTTCAAAACATCTTCATTAGATGGCAGCTGTCTCTCTGTGGCAACCAATTTTGTGCATGTCTTGCCCATTAGGATCTAGCAGCCATTTAAGATGTGCACCAGCTCCAAACATAGATTTAGGTCCAATAACACCTTAAAGACCAATTAGTTTCCAGGGTATGAACTTTTGAGAGTGAAAGCTCCCTTAGTCAAATACTGCTCCAGACAGTGCATCCATGTACCCTTGATTGTTATACTCTGTTGCTTGGTTAATGGATCTTGTTGCGAAAACAAAACAATTTAAAACAGAGCTCCTTCAACAGCATTTGTAAAGGAGATGTTCCAGACAGGTTGTGACCAATTCACGTTAAACATGGCTTGTGACCAGGGAGGTTGAATCATATACTGTTAGTAAAAAAATGTGAAAAAACCTCAGGAACCATCAGAAAAGCATAAAGATCCTTTCTGCATCGTTTCCAAATTTTGGAATTGTTCTATTCCAAACAACCGTGGATTTAAAGCATTGAGCTTTGCCAGAATGCAATTGGACAAATCTGTTACTTCCATTCCAGAAAGCAATTGTTTAAGTAAATTGTATAATTATACATCAGAGCTTTCTGTCCAAAGCCTAGGACCACTTCAAGCTTAAGCCAAGATTTTCATGCTGTTGCTGGATTGCTATGTATTATACAATTATAGTTAAGAGGAGAGAATTTCTGTTCCTAGCTATACCCTTCCTGAGTTTAGTCCTTCCCAGAGGCATCTGGCCATTGCTGGAGACAGACTAGATGCAATTCTCGATTCTGGATAGAATTCAGGGCTGATAATGCAATGGAATCACTATGATTTTATTTACTCTGGTCTCTATATTTTCATAAGTTGATCCCTTTGGAAATTGCTATGAAGTCTAAGTCTCATATCACAGGATCAGGTTAGCTCTTAAAAGAATTCTAGTTTTAAAAAAGTTGTTTTGATGAATAACGTGCATTAGGGTTGCTGGTCCCCCCAGTGGGATAGGGAATCCCCTGCTCCCAGCCTCCTCACCCCATCACCACTCACCTGGCCAGCGTGGGAAAAGGTGTGGGAATGGGGCTCCCTGGGCACACTCCTAGTGCAATGCAACAATGTCATTCCTGGGAGTTTGGGGGCCCAAATTGGCCCGGCATGAAGCCCAGGAGCACTTCCAGGACCTGGCCAATGACATCAGAAGTGACATCACCGTTCTACACTGGGAGATCACATGCGGGCTTTGCATGTTCACGTGAACCCTCTGACTATTCAAATCAGCCCAGAAAAGTACACATCAACATGATCTGCAAGAGGTCCAGTGAATTCTGTAGCACGTATTGTAAAAATGACAACCATTTGGAGACCACTTTAAATGGTTCATGGCAGTTGTGTCTGGGTGGCATCACTTGCCCATAATGATGCACCTCCCATTTAATGTGCACACCATCTCCAAGCGTGTCTGTCTGTGCACCATCAATTGTTGCACTTTGTTACTTGGTTAATGGATCTTATGCCAGGATGGTTATAGGTACCACCCTGCAAATGGGTAAGATCAGCAGCTGCCCATATCCAAGCACACACATTGTGAAATGGCCTGCTTGTGCAATGGTCCATGCTTTTGTCATTCCAGCTGATACATAAAACAGAATTGTTCAGGAGGGCATTTTTCTAAAAGGAAGAGGGCTGTAGTAAAATAGAATTATTCAGGAGGATGCTTTTATAAAGGGACAAGTGCTGTAGTTTATGGTACTGTTTAACAGTATGCATTATCTTGTTTCTATTGCATTGTTTTCTAGTTTCTGTAATCATTTTTTTGTTTTTCTGATATCATGACTTACATTAATTGCATTGTTTATTACAGACTTTAAATTGTTCCTATGCATTGTTTTAAAATTTTGTAATCCACCTTGACCATAAGAAAGGTGGACTGTAAATAAAGGAAATCAATCAAGATTGCTTCAAGACACAAAAGAGTCTAGTGTATAATATTCATTAGTTCTGATAGTCAGCTCTGTTGATTTCAATCCTGTTCGCTTTCCCGCATTTCTACTGTTGTGGCTGTTTCAGAATGAGATTTTTTTTTTTAAAAAAGCTTTAAATATAAAACCTTACCCTTTAAAAGCAAATTACATGATTTTTAATATTAAATAGCATAATGAATTAAAGGTAGTTTTCAGTCATCGAGTAGCTTTGAGGCCAAGGGGTTTAAAATAACTTTCCCAGCTACTATATGAATCAAAAAGTTTCTTTTCCATCCTTTATTTTATTCTGTAAATATTAATCATTTTAACTAAAATTATTTCCTTTTTTTTCAAATAGTTAAGCATACAATATGTCTAGTTTATTCATGCAAGTAAATGGAAAACTCCATTGGTTTCAGCCAACTCCTGTTCATATTTTTCTTTCAGTGAGAGTCTTGAATCTTAAAAACACGAGTTAATAAATTAGTTTTTTTATTAAGCAATTTAACAGAGTATTAAAGTTTCATAATTTTAAAAACTGCTGTTCAGAGAAGAGAAACATTATAGAGAAAGCATTGTGGCCCGGGTGAAATTATCAACTAACTGTGAGTCAAAATGCTATGGTAACTATAATGAATTGAATTAGTAAGGAAAACTGGCAGTCTTTCATACTACTAAAAGTTCAATTTATTTATTTTATTTAAAATATTTATACCCCCCTGTCACGCACCCCCAGAAACCTAAGCCTTGGAGAGAAAGAGGGGAGCGTGGGCTGCAGCCAGGGTTGGCAGGCTGAACCTGGCAACAGGCAGGAGGTTGGGGGCAGAGAGCTGTGTGTGTGGGAACTGTGCTGTAGATTGTGTCTCTGTGTCACTTGCAGGGAAAACTTGGAAGTGGAGTAGGGTAGCTTTAGGAATTATTGGAAACTGTGTGGTAAAACCCAGAGTTCCTGGCGATTCCTAGAGCTACCCTCACTTCTGGGTTTTTCCTGGGAGTGATTTAGCAAAGCTGCCAGTGTTGTGGTTTCTTAATTTTTTCTCTTGCTGCCCTTCAGAACAGCAGTGAGCAAAGAAGCTGCCAGCAGGAGGTTTCCTGCCTTATCAGGATACAGCCACAGCATCAGCTTTCAAGAATAGCAGCGGGAGGGACAAGAAGGGTTTGCAGCACTGGCAACCAGCACTAGCTGCCTATGGAGGAAAGTTCTTCTCTGCTGTAGAGTTTCCTTTTGACAAAGGGAATCAGCTAGGGGGGATAGGAACTGGAGTGGCCAGGAGAAGGGGGATAAAGGACCCGAGAAAGAGAAAGTGAGAGAGAAATCAGGGGGCAGGTACAGGCAGGAGGCTGGGGAGGAGAGTAGCTGGGAAGGCCCAGGGTCCTTACAGCTTAGAGAAACCAGAAGCCCTTGGAGAGGCAGTGTTTCTCTGGATATACTGGTAGTCCAGCTACCTCAAGGCTGCAGGAAAAGTGCAGCAGCCTGAGAGGCATAAATTTGACAATCCTGGGGAGAGGAGGAGACAGTGATAACTGACATTATGTGATGCTGTGACTTCACTTCTTGTGATTTGGGCCAAAGGTTTTAAATGCAGCTTAAAGAGCATTGGGGATAAAATAGGTACTCTTTGGGTACCCCTTACAATAAGTCCTCCCAACTAGCTGATTCTGCCTTTCCTATGGAAATTCTTTGCTTCCTGCTAACAAAAAATGAATAAAACCAATGAAGGGCTGTTGTTTTGCCCTAAACATTGATTGCAGTAGATCCATCAAAATATCAAGGTTGAGCATCAAATGCTGCGGATACGTTTAACAATATTAACATCAACTGATTGCCCTTATCCAACTGTAGGCAGCAGAGATCCTCAACCCTGGCCAATAGTGCTGTTTCAGTCCCAAAGCCTGGTCAGAAGCCAGACTGAAGTGCATAAAAGACAGATGTCTCATCCTGAAATGCCTGCAGTTGATCTCCACAACCTGCACAAACACCTTCCCCCAAAAGATGGGGATTGGATCCATGCCAATTGCACACATCTCACTTATCCCACCTTCTTAGGAAGGGCCTACTTACAGCTTCTTTCAGCTGTGATGAAGGATGCACCTTTTGTAAAGCACGCATATAAATAATCTTACCCAAGGTGATATCACTTTCTTCCAGCATAATTTTAATAGCTAGCATGGGCAGGGATACCATTTGCAAGAAACCTTCACAATCCCAAGCACTCTGCTGGGGTCAGGGAGACCAACCTGAAACTATCTATTAATTTTTATTTATTTATTTTATCATATTTATATTCCACCCTCCCCGCAAGCAGGCTCAGGGTGGATAACAGCATTAAAAACATTTAAAACATTTCATTAAACATTGTCATAAAACATTAAAAGCATTATATAAAGATATTAAAAATAGCAGCACTCTTTTTTTTTTTAGTGGCGATTACAGAAAGTGCAGAAATTTCTATAGAAATTTAAGACACTCCCCCCTCCCCATGCAACAACTAGCACAGGACTTAGTCTCAAACTGGTATCTAAATTGGACCAGAAGAGAGACTTCATCAGCAAACAATTGATGAAGTCAATTGTCACACAGCTGATCTCCAAACCACAGTCAGGAGAGTGAGGCCCAGATAACATTAGGTCCCAAACCACCATAACTAATTTTGTTGGACAAGATTCTGCTAATGCAATGGTAGTGGGGGAGAAGGTCTTTGCCACCATCATCACTATTTCATTGTCCTTTAAATAGGCTCTATAGCATGTGTTTTCCACCAACTGCACTTTAGCTGTTTCCCCAGTCTCTTTATAGATCCTAGCTCTCTCTGGCCAAGGGGTCACAGCTCTTGCTGAAGAGGAGGGAGAGGGCACTAAGGAGTGACCTTGCCAGTAGCATTCCATGCAGTGTATGATCCACTTCATGTCTCAAGCATAACTTGAGACTGTCCCGTGGTTTCCATGGCAGATATGAAATCCTGAGCTGGACTGCTCAAGGAGCCCTCATCATGGCTCCTAGCACTATAGGAGTCTCCTAGCAGTATAAGATGTGGGGAAAGGAGCTCTGTCTCCAAGATCAAGTCTGGAGTCTATTGTCTCAGTTTCTTCGAGCCATGTTTTGGTCACATGTCATGTCTGCACCTTCATCTCTGGTCAAATCATATATGAGAGATCTTGTTTACTAACCTGGCGTTAAACTCGATCAAGGTCAAAGAGTGGGGGCCTGATAGACGTTGACCCTAATCTCACCAAATGGGACAAAATTGTATGAAGGAGGGATACAGTGTTGCACTGTGCAGTGTCTACAGTATTAGAGGGTCCAAACATCAATAATCTACACTTTTCAGGTAATTATCCTAAGAACCATGTGAGAGAGTACATGTTTTACTCATTGCAATCCCGGTAGGGGCATAAAACTATTTTATATAATAATAGCCAAGTGGCCCTGAACTTGGATACTTAAATCTGGAAACTGGAGCCGTTAACAGACAAGACAGATCTTCCTTCACATCTGAAAAATGCTTCAGGTTTGCAGAAAAATCTGGTCTAAAAATAATACATCGGGGAGTTAAAAAAATGATAAAAGGAGTGCCTGTAGGTTTAACCAGATATTCTCACTAGCTGTTGCTAGGCAACCATAATAGTATAGCCAGTATTCCAGGTTTGCTTTCTGTCAGTAAAAGACAGAAGGAGGGGGAAGGGCCTTTTCCATGGCTCTTTTGGTCTTTGAGGGAGGACTCATTAGGGCTAGGCCCAGAAGAAATCACTGGGCAATCTGACACCACATGACTTGCATGATTCACCCAGGCCTGGCTGCTTACTACAATTTAACAGCAGCCCCTCCCCCCTGGCAAAAACCAGTGGTTAGAGTTTCAGGATAGGATGTGGGAGACCCACATTCAAATGATTACTCTGCTATGGAAGCTCATTTTATCGAGTCACACACTCTCAGCCTAATCTACCTCTCATGTTGCTGTGAGGATAATATGACAGCAAGAAGAATGATGGAAGCTCCCCTTTGGGGAGACAGGCAGTATATAAATGAAGTAAATTAATAAATATAGGTGAAGATGGTGGTGAATAAAAGGTAAGTTGTTTTGTGGGTTTGAAGGCTGGAAGGCTGTAGGGAAAGGTGAGCATATGGAGGCTGCCACGAAGAGGGAAGGAGGAATTAGTGTGTTAAATCCAGCTATGAAGAGGAGGAAAAGATGGGGAGATGGGAAGGTAATCAGATTGGAGTTGTGGTGCTGGAGGAATGTTGGAGGCTAACCCTTTTACCCGTGTACTTTCCCAGTCCAATTCACACCCCACTGAAGCTGCTGCTTGCCCTGTGGGTGCAATGTTTATTCTCTTTCCCTTAGTGTCACAATCTATATTCAATATGGTACCTCCTGTAGCAGCTTTTATCATTTAAAAAAACCATGGGAAATCTGATCACGGATTTCCTGCTATCTAGATTAGTTATTAGGTATGACTTAGGAAGCCTTGGTTTGAATATTGTTTCTGCAGTTTAACTTGCTAGGCTGCCTAAGTGGGTTCTAGATCAATTCAAATGCTACACCCTGTAGGGGCAGGTCTCAGCAATCACCAAACATAAGGGGACTCAAGGTCCTTTGAGACCCAAACAAGTTAAGAAATTTTTATGCATTTTTAATTATATAAATTTTTAAAGTGCAAGTGTAAGCAGTATCTTTATCAACCTATAATGTAAATCCAAAAATATGTACAAGAATCTCATAACAATAATTCCATGTAATACAATACAGTAAAGCCCCAAATTCTCAGTATTTCAAAAGTGGTGCAATGCCACAAATAATCCAGAACCAATCACAGGAATGAATACATAAAAATGGACTGTTGCTACGAATATTGACTTACAGGTCATACAGCATTGGTTGTGATTGGTTCTGGATTTACATTATAGGTTGGTAAAGATACTGCTTGCACTTGCACTTTTAAAATTTATATAATTAAAAATTCATAAAAAATTCATAACTTCTTTGGGTCTCATATGACCTTGAGTCCCCTTGTGTCTAGATCAATTCAAGCCTGAATTTTCCCTGGAAGCTAAAATGACTAAATTGAGGCTATCATACTTTGGTCACATACTTTGGGAAGACAAGACTTATTGGAACAGAACACTAGTTCTTTCATTTTTGGATATAGAAGTACATAGGAACAGTATGAATGAGATTCGGTTTCGTTTTCTCGGCCATGTCGGACACTCCTCTCCGCAGGTCCGAGAGGAAGTGCCTGAGCAGCCTGACCGGGTGGCTGATCTGCGAAGATTAGCCCCCAGAACTCCCAGTGAGGGAGGTAGGGTTCGGAACGCGGCGGGAAGAGCCCCCTGAAATCGATGCAGGGGGTAAATTGCCCGTTTGTTCCTATGGAGGCCGGCAGACGTGCGCAGCACCTCAAGTGCTGCCGGGCCATGGAAAACGGCAAAGAGCAGAACTAGGCGGAAGCCTGTAAGTAAGCGAATCCCTTCTGTTATTACAAGCGCACGTGAAGGAGTGGTGGAATCTGAAGCTAAGAAGGCTCGTTCTTCCCCCTCACTGAGTTTCAGAATTTGGTTGGCGGTCCCCCCCCCCTAAAATGGCAGCGAAAAAGCAGAGTCCCACTTTGGGCAAGTCAATCTCGGCTGCCCTGCAGGGGAAAGGAGAGTCGCTCGAGGACTTGGTGAAGAGATCGGTTATCGAAGCCATAAAGCCCTTTGTTGACAAGCTGAATGAAACAGATCAAAGGGTGGGCTTAATTGAGAGCGAAGTGAAAACCATTAAGGAAGCAGCGGGGGGGGCAGAGAAGTCTGCTCGGGAAAATGCGTCACTCGTGAGGGCAACGAATAAAGAGTTAAAGCTGGTGGAGAACCAGCTGATCGGGCTACAAGTGGAACGAACACAGACAATTTTGCGCCTCCAGAATGTGAAAGAGGAGGAAAATGAGGATTTATGGGGTCTGGCCTCGGAACTATTGGCGACACCTGCGAGGGCAACTAAAGAGGTAAAAAGCGCCATTTTGGAAGTCCATCGGGCTTCTTCAAAATATGCAACGAAGCGTCAGCTGCCTCGCGAGATCATCATCGATTTTTCATCTAAGAGGATCCGAGACACTATCCTATACAACTCATACAATGTGGATCTGGACTTTCTGGGTAATAAAGTTAAGATACTGAAGGACGTTCCATTTTTAGTTCGGAAAAGAAGATTTAAGTATAAAAAGTTTGTAGCTCTTCTGAGGGAACGTGGAATAAAGTATAAATGGTTATTTTCGGAAGGTATCTGGTTTAGTTACAAAGGTCAAGTTTACAAGATAATATCAGAAGATCAACTAAGGGATTTTGAGGACAAAAATCAAGAATTTCAGCAAGACACCAAGCAAGAAGAAAAGGATTTGAAGTCTGAAGGGGGGGGAGGGAATGAGCACTGCGGTTGCAGTTGTTCAGAGAGAACTGCGTCCGAGGCCCGGGGGGGGGGGAGGAAGACTTAATTTGGATTGTAATCTGTATTTTGCAAGGTCAACCACTCCATCAATATCTTACAAAGTTTTAATTTTTTAATAATGGCAGTATGAAGGGAAAGCATTATTTGTAGTGTAGTGTTGTCATATGTTGCTGTTTCTTTTTCTTTCCTTCCCCTGCCCCCCTTCTTTCCCTCTGTATTGTTAGTTAATGTAGATAATAAAAAATAAAAAATTTTCAAAAAAAAAAAGGACCAGTATGAATGAATTGTCTGTAATGATATTTGTAAAACCAACAGATAAAAACTTATTATTGTGTTTTAAGTCATTTCATCTACCTCATGTTATAATCTTCTGCATGGACAATTCTTAAGATTAAAAACATAATTCAACAACAGCACAGGATTATTATAAGGAATTCAATAGACTGGAAAAACATTTTTTGAACTGGGGATATCCCCATAGAGTGATACAACATGCAAGAAATTGAGTTCAGCTAGATGTACCTTATTCAGTAATAAACTAGAGCAAGTCCAGAAAGGCGTAACGTGCATTTTAGTACACACCTTTAGCTAATTTGAGTAAACTTATTCTAAATAAACATTGGCAAGTGATTGCAGATGTGCCTGGATGTAATAATTGACTGGAAGTATTAGAGATATATTAATTCAATCTGATCATCCACGCCGGGCACGCACACTGATTGGGCCCCAGGATAGTTCTCATCCTATGCTCCTTCGGGCCACGGGGGCGGGGCTGGGTGCTCGGAGAGGGGGCCAAGTTTTCGCCATTCCATGGGTGCCTATGGGCTACGCCTTCTTCTTCCGTGGTGTAGCTCTTTTGCACCGCTGTGGGCGTTCCTGCTTCTGGAGGGGCTTAGGGAGCAAACTAACTCCGGCCCCGCCCTCCTCCCTGCCCCCTCCTGCACCGGCGCAGGGCTCTACGCCATTCCTCCGCCTCCGCCCGGCTGCCTGTTGCTTGCACCGGCGCCAGCCCGCCGGCGGTGCAGCGCCTCGACCCACTGCTGGCGGAAGACCATTTACGCGCACGTAAGAGCCAGATCCATTGTCGCAAGCCTTAGTTCGGTTCCTATTCACTTTCCCCACCCCTGTTAGGATTGCGCTGCCCAAGTCCATTCAGGTACATGATGTCCCTGTTTTACAATATCACTGGAATGGGACTTCTGAGTTTGTGATACTGGATCACATTATTCTGTGTCATTTATGTAATTTGTAATGATCATATGCAATTTTATAATATAATATAGTAGCTGTAAATCACAGTGGTGTTTGTTGTTTGGTCTTTTACATTGTGATCCCAGTGGTTTCTCTCTCTCTCTCTCTCTCTCTCTCTCTCTCTTTCTCTCTCACACACACACACAAGGTAGGATAATACTCTAAAGCACTAGGTAAATCTTCTATAGTTAATGAGCATAAGTTGCCTGAGAGTTTGGTGGTCTTTTGCCTGTGGCTATTACATTCCAAGATGGTCATGGATAGGATGGCTGGCCTTCACGTCTAGGCAGATTTCCAGCATAAAGCACTCCATATGGCTGCACCAGAATGGCTGCTGATTGCTGTATCAGGGCCGTGAAAGTGAATAGATGTCGGAACAAATTTGCTTGTAAATCAAGCTATATATGTCAGTCTCATCCATTTGTAGTCGCTTGGCCCAGAAGAGGGAATATGAGCAGCACTCTGACCTCTAGCAATATCAATGAAATTCTGGCAGCCAAAAATCTGAGAGGGAGATAGCCTCTTAACTGAGTCCATGGTCAGGATGGAGTCGACCAGCCCACCGGTTAAGCAGAGACAGCTGTGTGGGTTATATGATCTCAACAACTGAATTGTTTGCCATTCCAAAGGACCCACTGTGAAGGACCAGAAGTGATCCACGTTAATGGAGGAGGTGGCTGTACTGTTAAAAACTGCCAACAAGACACTTTGGAAAGATATTTCTTTTTTAGAGTGTTTAAGAGGTGTGAGCCCAGCTGGAATTGGCACAGATCTGTGTCCCAATACCATTCCCCCCTGGCAGTGAAATATAAATTATCCAAACTGTGCAGCAATTGGAATGCTGCCAGCTAGAGTGTAACATTATGGACCTGGGTTCACAGTGCTGGATAGTAGGCCAGTAATCTCCAGACACCAGATAATATGCAATAGTACTGACACATGAAGTAATGTAGAGCAGTTTCATTTGTGTGAGCACAGTAAGAAATCTGGGCATCTTTCCATTTTAGATCTATCTGACTTTGAACTTTAGATATGAGGCTGCAAAAAGATTAAAGTTCATAGAATCCAAATAGTGAAGCATTGCCACCTCTATGAATTCTAAACATTTTTTCTTAAATTCAATGGAGATAAAACTGCCAAGTATGCAGCTCCACCCTTTTTCAGAGACCCATGTCTTGCTTAAACCACCTGCGAAGTTGGAGCCATTGGAAGTGGAAAAGGGAGGATCTATGCTTTCCATCACTCTATGCTTTCTGTCTGCTATGCATCCCTCCTGCCACTTTTCCCCTGCAGGAAGTTTTTATATATGCTTTTGTCAGTTTGTGGTGAAAAGTAGCTGCTGGTAAAACTAAATATCAATTTTTTACTTTGATCCTAAAGCTTCAATCCTGTGCTCCCTTATTGGCAGTAGATTCCATTGAGCATGAATTCATATGATTTTTATATTGAAACAAAACAAAAAGGCCGTCATATTACAGATCATGTCCTAGTCTACAGACAGCACCGAAACAATCATGCACTCACTGATCTGTGGCACCACCACAGTGCAAAAACATGCTTCAAAAGCATGGATCCTCTTGATTTTTGCATGTGGCCACCCAAAATCCACCACACAATCCCATATTATGTTTATTGCCACAAATTGCACTGAAAAAAAACATGCACTCACTACTTTGTTGCACCACCATGGCACAAAAACATGCTTCAAAACCACAGATCCTCATGGTCCAGTGGCAAGGAATTCCCAAAGGAGGAGGGTTCAGATCCTCCTGGAATGAATCCAGCTATGGACAATGAGTTCCTCTGCTGAGATGCAGCCTGAGGGCGGCACACACTGGTGGTCTAGGGGATGAGAGGACCCATGGGTAAGGAGATTAAAATTCCCCTTGTGTGTTTGTGTGTGGGGGGTGCATTCGCACTTGGCAAGGATAGGGGGTGTTCCAGAGCCCTGACCCACTCAGGCACCTTCCCAGCTGGGACAAGTGCTCTAAATATTAATGATACTGTTAATAAGCATAATATATAAAAGTATTCTGTGAGTCCTCATAGGCTTAGCCCCTGAGCCTGGCTGTGGAACAGAAACAGCCAGAATCTCAAGCAAAAGCTTCAAATACCTCCCTCTGTGATGGAAAAGCCCACCCTGCAGTTTCTCCTGTTCTTACTGCCTGCTGGAAACTGAAACCACTTCCTTGAGAGGTGGTGGTGGTGGGGAATCTGCTTTCATAGAGAAGAATGGGAACTACAGCCAGAGAAAGTCTGTGGACGTCCCCTCCGTTGCCTAGGGAATTGATTGCTTGGCATCAGGATGCCTGGTTTCACCGACCAACGGACTGATGGACCAGCTGAAAAGTTGTCACACCTGTGAAAAAGCCTGTCCCATGACCCGCCAGTTTGCGAATGCCAAACCAGGCTGGTCCATGTCAGATTTTTTGGTCCGTGCCCACCTCTGCTTTTGAGATGACTTGCAAGTGTTCAAAGCATTTCATATATACTGTCTTAATCCTAACAATAAACTGGTAAGGTAGCTGGAAAACCTCAAACAGGAAACTGAGGCTAAGTGTGACTTTCCCTGACTTGAATAGCCCAGGCTAGCCCAATTTCATCTGATCTCAGAAACTAAGCAGGGTCTAGGGTTGCCAGCTCTAAGTTGGGAAATTCCTGGAGATTTAGGGGGTGGAGCCTGGATAGTGTGGGTTTTGGAGATGAGGGAGCTCAGCATGGTGTAATGCCATAGAATCCACCCTCCAAGGTAGCCATTTTCTCCAGGGGAACTGATCTCTGTTGTCTGAATAGCTATTGTAATTCTGGAAGATCTCCAGCCACTACCTGGAGGCTGGCAACCCTAGAAGGGTCAGCCTTGGCTACTAATTGGGTGGGAGACCACGGTTGCTATGCAAAGGCAGGCAATAGCAAACCACCTCTGTTAGTGTCTTGCCTTGAAAACCCTAGCAGACATCTCCATAAGTCAGCCACTACATGATGACACTTTCCACCACCAAGTGTTTGCCTAAGGCTGTATAGTAACGTGGTGCAATGGTTAGTGCTGGACGAGGATCTTAGAGATCCAAGTTCAGATCCCCATTTTTCCATGGCAACTTTCTGGGTGACCTTGGGCCAGTTACTCCCTCTTAAGCTAGCCTAAGAGGGTTTTTGTTAGCATAAAATGGAGAAGGGTGTTACAATGGTATGAATCATTTGGATGCTTACTGGGGGAAAGCATGATATAAATATCTAAATTAAATTCATAAAAATTTGGGACAGAAGTGAAATTTGGACTAGGGACTTCTAATAATTTAGCAGTCTCTCAGACCAGCTCTGGGAGAAGGATTTAATCTCAGTATTCACATAGGATTCTAGGATTTTCCAGGATATGATAACTTGGGAATTTGACCCCATGGAGAGTTTTTCATGATATCACATGATACGAATTTTGAGGGGTAAAGTCATATAATGGTGTATTTCCACCTTAAAAACAGGACTGTGATTAATTATAGCACATTTCTGGTCAATAACATCATTTCACTCTGCTGAATATATTAAAGAGGTTGGTGTGGAGTTCCATTTTTAAAGAGGTTGCATATATTAATACATGGTAGAAAACTGCCAGTAAGTTTAGGATAGTTTGTCATAGCAGACAGCTTTCTACATTGAAGGATCCAGGAATAAGAAAATGTTGTTTTGTATAAAAGTTCCTTTTACTGTTGGTGCTGAGTTGACCGGTTTCCATCCTTGTTGCCAAGCCCTATAATGTTACCACATGTGGCTTAGCACTCAGCGGACTTTGAGTGTCTCCCTTTGCAAAAGGCTCCTGTGGCCAGCTGTGGATTCTGAAGAGAATTCCATATCCATTGCTTGTCTGCTGGAAGCATGCTGTGCAGTTAACTTAAAACCAGATTCCCTTCGATGCCTGTTTGTCCTTCAGCTTTATTGCTCAACGTATGCCCCTTCAGCTCAAGTGTGTTAAAAGGGCATACCATTTAGGTACAATTTCCATCTTGTTCTGACTTTAGGAGATGAAGCCTTAATAAATCCTGCCCTTCAGCAAGTAAAGCTTTGGTGCACTGGAGAATGGATCAAGCAAAATGTATCAGGACTAAACTACACATGCCTGCCATCCATTAAGGATCCATGATTTGATGCTACTTTGTATAATTTAGTTACAAAGACCAGCCATTACACCTTCCCTATGGGCTGAACTATGGCACTGGGAAAGGGGAAGTTAACTGTTCTCCACCTACCCTGTGTGATTTCTCCTATGTCCTATGGGGACTCAGGCTGCTTTAGCTACAGCAGGGGAAAAGACAGAATAGTATATGTGCCTGCCTTTTTTTCCTACCAAGGCTTTAAAAAGCTGGAGAGGGGTATGTACAGAGGTGAGATTAGCGTCCATATAGGCACTTTCCCCCACCTCTGCCTTTTACATCAGGAATCCAATTATGAATCCTCAATGTCATGTATAGATATGGGCACGAACGGGAAAAAACCTGAACACCCTATTCGTAGTTCGTTACTGTTGATGAACACGAACAGACGAACAGTAATGAACATGTCTCATTAACTAACATGTTTGGTGTTTGTTGTTCATGGTGGCCAGAATGGGCCCCGTTGGACTTAGAGAGCCCATATTCACAGGGAGTGATCAGCAGGCTCTCCTCCAGCCATCACCCAAGTTTGGTCAAGATTGCAATACGGATCTTGGACTTCTACATTCCCAAATCCGACGCCCCCAGGAAAATTCCATTCTACATAATTGGAGCCACCAGTTGACTTTGGCCCCATGTACAAGCGGTGGACTTGAAGGCGGGCTGCCTCCTCTCTAGGGGGCGGGTGGTGTTGCTGCTCACTGGAGGCACCCCCATGTGCCTGCCTGCCAGGCCTCCCAGAGACTACTTTCTGCCTTAGTATAGAGGTGGGTGATGTTTGTGGCCACTGGCCCTGGCAGGCTGGGGGAGGTGGTGGCATGCCGCCTCTCCTCTAGGGGATGGTGTGCGTGGCTGCTCGCTGGCGGCACCCCCCATGTGCCCGCCCACCAGGCCTCAGAGAAATGGATATTTCCAGTGTAGGCTGAAAGGAGGGTGATGTCGGTGGCTGCCAGGCCTGGCAGGCTGGGGGAGGTGGTGGCATGCCACCTCCCCTCTAGGGTGTGGGGTGTGTGGCTGCTCACCAGTGGCACCCCTATGTGTCTGCCCACCAGGCCTCCCAGAAGCTACTTTCCACCTCAGTATAAAGGTATGGTATAGACAGGTTTCTCAATAGGCAGGTGCATAGCTGTATGGGGATAGATGTATAAGACAGAGGGATGTGTGGATACATTGAATACCTGTATTGGATTTACAGGACAGACAGATACATCCACTGTGTTGGATTGCGCAGACTGTTCCGGGAGAGGCTTGTCCGCCCCTCCTGTGTCGAACTGGAGGCTGCTGCCAACATCACTCACCTTCCTGCCTTCCCCCCATGCACAGGAGGAACAGAAGGTGCCCAAGGATAAGGGTGCACTGTGCAGCACAACCATATCAGCAAAAGCTTTCGAGGTGCCCCTCATGGCCCAAAGCAGTGGTAGCTGACAGCACCCACCTTCCTGCCTTCTCAGAAAGCACAGGACGGACAGGACAGGAGAGGTCGTTGGAAAGGGTCATACTGGTTCCATCCAGAGGGGGTGAGGTTGAAAGAGGGACTGGGAACTTGTCTGGGAGAGGATGCAATGGGAAGGACAAGTTGTGGGGAAGGGTTGTATTTGTGCCATCCAGAGAGGGAGAGGTTGAAAGAGGGAACGGGAACTTGTCTGGGAGAGCAGGGCAAAGGGTTACCAGCCATGGAAGCAGCCCCGAGAACTGATGGGGCTAGAGCCCGCTGCAGAGGAGCTTGGCCTAGAACCACAGTAGACTGGGGTGGCTCAGAGCCCAGGTAGGTCCAGGTTCATGGAGGGATACCTAAGTAGGTTGAGGTTGACCTTGATGAAGGTCAAAATGTCCACCAGGTCTGGGTGCAGATGTGTGCGGCGGGGACGGAGGAGGTCTCCCAGGTGGGAGAATACCCGCTCACTCTGCACTCTGGTGGTAGGGCAGGACAAGATTTTGGTTGCCACGATGGACAGATCTGGCCATACGGCAGATTTACTTGTAGCTGCATAATACTTCTTTTTTCCACAACAGTTAAAGAAACAGGGTCTTTTTTTGTATTTGCTCACCACAGGAACGGGTATATATCAAACTTCAATATTTCTTCCAATTTCTCTGCTTCATCTAAATGAAGGCACAACATGAAAGGCAGTATACAAATAAAGAATTTTCTGTACCTTCACATGATAAATTATTTTTTGACATGAACAAGAGACTGTGGCAAAACCAAGGTACACTGACAACTGGTCTGCAACGGCCAGTAGTGGATGTCAATGAGGACAGAATCAAATTCCTTATGTCTATCCCACTTACTTATTAAATTAGGGCTGCCACTCAATATCCTGCTACCAGAGGTGAGGCAGGTGATGACTAGAGGCAGGGTATTTTCTGTTGTGGTACTTTAGCAACCTGACCCTTGAGGAAACTGATGTTCTTTACTGTGTGCGCAGACACCAAAGAAGGCCCCAATTAATAAAGAAACAAGACTCAGCCACCATAGTAGGAAGCCCCACCCCTTTTGACTTAACTTAAATGGCACAATAGGCATTTTAAATTCAAAAATAACAAAATATTTTGTTTAATATAGATGAGAAAGGTCAGGTGAAATGAGGACTGAAAATTTCTGAGGTAACTCGATATGGATAACTCTGAAGTAAAATCAGTACATGCACAGACTTAAGGTCTAACATTTCAGACTAATAAAAGTTTCTTAAGCTCTTCATAATTACTTAAATCTTTATGTTGAGAGGCCTTTGTTCCTGTTTTTTCCCAAACACTCTATTACCCTTTCTTTAAGTATTCTTTTACTCTTTTTTGGTTTTCAGAAGGCTGGTACTGTCTTTCCAGTACCCAAACCCCTTATCTTTAAACACTAGTACTTGTTAAGTTTTTAATTGACCCTTGAGGTCTCCAAAGACAGTTTCTAACCACATCATACCAGTGATCTCTTCACTCTCCAGAGCTACCTCCCTGTTTGACTGGGTAGCAAAATTCTCGTGTCATTATTAGAAGATCTCTTCTCTTTCTTTGGCCTGAATGGGAAGTCTTCACTTACTACCCAAACTTCCTTGCCAACTTTCTTCCAGTTCTCCTGTCTGTGTTAAATTGCTCTCAATCAGGGCTGAATCTTGAAACAGTCAGTACTTGACTCCTCAGCTAGGGATGAAATCAGACTTCCTTTTCCCCAGCATCCAGTTCAGAAGTCTCTCTGTGTTCAGCTCATGCTTCCCAAACGTGGAGTAGCCTGTTACTCAAGGCTCTCTGTTTCTGTGAAGAATTAACCCTGTACAGTCCTTCAGCTGTTTGTACAGCACTTCTAAACTTTTAAAAAGTGCAGTCCATCACTCATAGCTACTCTGCAGCCACAGAATTATTCAGCACAATGCTCAAGGTACGTAGTGAGATGAGGAGATCTAAGAATCAGCTCATGTATTATTACTACAGTCAAAAATGGTATGTTGAACAGCTGAACAACTTCAACACAAAGATCTTAACATCCCTTTCCTAGAAGACCCGTTTAGAGGATGCTAAGCTGCTTCTCCTTGGAGGATTTCTGTTTTCCATTAAAGGGGCTGTATTTTGTTCCTGAGATGTGTGCTCCAAAGGGCAACTATGTCTCATGCTGCTTTTGAGACTGGTGTAGTTCTGAAGGTGGCTGTATTTTGTTCCTGAGATGTGTGCTCCAAAGGGCAACTATGTCTCATGCTGCTTTTGAGACTGGTGGGATCCTCAATGAAGGAAGGTGTTTCTTAGGAGAAATCATTTGAGGATGAGGGGATGGAGGCAAGATTCTTTGGGGGTTTTCTTTGTTCTCACCTGTGGAAATCTCTGGCTGAATGGTTGCTTCAGAGGCTTTTCCCCCAGATGGTTCCAGGAGTAGTTCTCACCCATTCCCAGGGTCCCAGGATAAGTTCAGAGTATTGTGTCATAGAACAAAACATGGCTGGAACACACCCAGAAGTGGAGTCAAATGTGTATAAGCATGGAATGTTTATGTTGAGATGAAATAAAAGTTCATTCGTTGCTGGTGTGTGCCCTTGTGTGCGCCCACAGCTGTGGCCACAGATTCATTGAATTTAAACATGTATCCTGCAGGGAGAAAGTAAACATTTTAGGACAATGGAAAACCAAAATTACTTCCCTTCCATTTTACCCTTTCATATCAGTTTCCTCTACAATGCAGTGAAATGGTTTTTGACATTCTGCAAGCTGTCTTCCTTGGGAGGCGCCATTGGAATTATCTCTATCCCCTCCAAAAAGCAAATGAGGGAGCTCACTTAGCCATCTTTTCTGCTGAACTGCTTACTTTTCTAATGGAAATAACACATGTAGGGAATACAATACGTCACAACAAGGCTATAAGATGGGGAATCATTCTCCACAAAATGTGATGCATCATAAAGTGAGCCAAGGTGACAACAGTGCATTATAAAAACATACATGCCCACAGAGAAAAGAAGGTAGCTGAAAAGAGGGAGTATGTGTGTATTTTGTGTCTGAGAGCAGTGAGAAGGTTTTTGGAATGTTGGCTTAGAGAGAAAAAAAATCTGGCCACAGAACAACCTAGGGCTGTATGTTGTCCTCAAAGGGAACTTATTTCCCCATAAATTCTCAACATATACTGTCACTTTGCCCCCCACACTTTTCTTTCACTTATCCCTTTATTTCTTTTTGTGCTTATTGATTGCTGAAGTGAACAAACAAGAAACAAATCTTTTGTTGCAAATCATCTGAACATTTATGTGTTACAGAACTGTGAGTGAAAATTTTTGCAGTGTTGAGTCTCTGTTGCCCGTTAGACACTAAGAGAGCAGAACTGTGGCATAAATGATGACCAGAATTACTTCTTTGCACCAGAGAACATGTACATTCATATGCTGAAGAAATCCTTTGGCACATTTCCTTCATAAACTAACTAGGGGTGCTCTGCCTCACCAACTCTGAGGGCCAAGCTACACATGACGAATGACACTTGAATGGCAAGTGTATTTCTCCCTGTTCACTTGCCCTCCACTCAATCCACTTGCCGTTCAAGTGTCATTCGTCATGTGTAGCTTGGCCCTGAGTCTCACTGTACTTGCAGTATTTTTTATAGGGGTTCTGTCCTGTGTGCTCTACAGACTAATCCTGAAAATGGCTTTTAGCCCTTCCCCCCGTATAATGGTAAGTATTTTCACCTCAATGAGAATATGTACTTTTGTTGCTGTTAGAATAACAAAGAAAAGTTCCTGTCTTAATATGAAAGTGAGAATGACAAATATACTACTCAAATCCCAGTTTTGTTGAATTTTAGTGGTAAATATGGATTACATACATACATATATATATATATATATATATATAGACAGAGAGAGAGAGAGAGAGAGAGAGAGAGAGAGAGAGAGAGAGAGAGAGAGAGAGAGAGTATTATTAAGGCTGTGTATTAATTACCTTTGGATGACCTTTAAAACATCCCTTTCCTTCCATGGAACGAAATCGGCTTCCTCTTCTCACCCACTGTGTTCTCAGTAGACATGGGCACGAACCAAAAAAAATTAACGAACCAGCGGATCGTGATTTGGTGCAGACCACGATCCCAAATTCCCGAAATGCAATGAACATCTCCCATTGCCGAACCAAACTGGATTGTGGTTCGTGGAGGCCAAAGTGGCAAACAAGAGCTCTGTCCCACTCCACTGCTCGCAGAAAGTGAAACCCAGCCTGGGAGACCATGGCTATTTATAAGCATGGGTGCCATTCAGCAACACAGGAGGTCTGTGTTTGGCCATCAGAGCTGCCTATCAGGGTTTGCAGGGAAGAGATTGGAGTGCCCATGGCTACAGAACACCCCCTTCCTCCTCTCTCCCCTGGGTGTCTTCTCCCAACTTGTAACTGCTTTGCAGCTCCGTGGTTGGAAGGAAGCCCTGCTGATCAAGGAAAGCTGGGCTTCCATTTGGGTTTCCAGGGTGACAGAAGGAGGGCAGACAGAGCTCAGGCATCCCCCTGGCTCTGTCGCCAGGGGAATAGATTGCTGGTGCCTGAGTGCCTGGCTTCCTGAACCATGCCCAAACGCAACGAACCAAGCCTCTCCTGACCGCTGGTTCGTTGTCCGTGGCCGATCACGATTCGCCAGGTCACGATCATGCGATTGCCATTTTCGTGGGTTTTTGAGGTTCGTAATGCGGTTCGTGCCCATCTCTAATTCTCAGTCCATTCTGTTGATGTGCATATCTGTGATGTGAATGCTGATCACAGTCGTCTTTTTTGCTCTGCCCTTGCTCCAGTGCACTGTCTACCTTTTAAGAAGCATTTTTAAAATCCCAACGTAAGTGTTCATTAATGTAAATATTAATTTATTGCTTTAGTTTTAAAACAAGGAAAGCCATGTTTAAAAGAACTGAAAAGCTGCTTCAGTAATATTCCACAGGAGCTTCAAACAATGTGTGTCTGTATATACCCTAAAATAATGTGTATAATTAGTATTTGCATAATGTTATTTATTGAATGTAGTCTTAGTAGATATATTGCACTTATCCTTCAGTCAGTCTTAAAAGAGTCTTTGTGCTATAATGTATGTCTCTGTACTAGGCCAGGCCATAAATCCATCCAGAACTGTCTTCTCTGATAGTGTCAGAGCATCTGGGCTGAAGCATTTCTTATCCCTGTTTCTTAGGATGATCATTTTAATGTAGTTGCCAGGGATTGGAGCTAGGACCTTTACATAAAATATACACATTTTGCTGCCAAAGTACAGTACAGAAATTGTGTTGAAAAACAATGTATTTGTTTTACATTTTTTGATCTTTCAGTATTTTATTTGATAAAATGATCTGGGTTAGAAATGAAGCTAAGCAGAGAGTATGTTCCTGGGGTTTGGACATTTGGAATTTAATGGATTTAGGAAGACTCATTCCATTCTATGTAGGATTATAAACATAATAATAAACTTGTGTTTATATACTGCTCTTCAGTATTAGGGCTAACAAGTTAGTGTCATCATTATCCTCACAACAGACACCCTGTAAGGCAGGTGAGGCTGAGAGAGCTCTGGGAGAGCTGTGACTGACCCAAGCTCATGAAACGGCTTCAAACGGAGTGGAGAATCAAACCTGGTTCTCCAGATTAGAGTCCTGACGCTCTTAACCACTACACCAAACCACTACACCAAAGTGGTTGCCAGGCCTCAACTCTTGGGGAACTTTTTTGGGAGGGGAGTGTAATGGAAAGGGGAAACACAGATGTGGTGTCACTTCCATACCCCCCCACCCCATTTTCCTTTCGCCATTCATTCAAGTGGGAGATGGTGACAGAAGGTCTTCTGCTGTTCTAGCTGGCAACCCTATATTCCAACAACTAACCCCACTCCTAGTTAATGGCTTCTGATCATTTTTGCATTTATAGGACATTGCTATGCTTGTTTTTTCTATAGCAGTAATATAAACATAAGGCATACTAGGCATAAACATTTGCATTACTGCTACTTAAAAATATCAGCATGCAGTGGGAAGGGGAAGGTGTGGGGTGGCTGGTGCTGATGGGGATTAAAATTCTGGTTTAGAAACGGTTTCAGTGATTTAGTAGTACTCTACTAGAAACATGCTTTAAAATTGAATACAAGGTTCTCTGGATTATAGCAAGCTTCTGCTGAATGCACACAAATGTCTGGAGTCTGCTTACAGCCTATGGGCTACATGTTGCCCCCTCCTCACTGAATGGTGATGAAAGATTAATATGTTAATGAGAGACAGTATGGTGGAAAAACAGATGAAACACACACACACAAAAATGTTAAACATCTGTTTACATAACTGTATGTGGTAATCAGTCTCTACTCCAGGAAGAGATTGTCTCCAGAGACCACCTAACAATAGTAGTAGTTTGATAGGATTTGAACTGTGGTTTCAGTCATATAACACTCTATCACAGTCTGCGTACAGCTAACATCTGAATCATGGCAAGTAGCACAACTACTTTATGATTGCGTCTCTAGAGTCAGTTTCTCACTTTTATGCCTTTTAGATTCCTGCTGTGTTTTCTTGGGAGGTAACTACAGGTTTTTTGTTGTTTGTTGCTATGTTAATATCTGTGTGCACTTGTTTTTAAATACATTTCTTCAATGAAGTGGTTAAAGAGTACAGATGAATCATAATGACAAAGGAAGTTATTCTAATTAAGCAAGATCCACATGGAAGCTTTTGTGGAAGGGAACTTTCCTCATTTTTGTCAGCTAATAATCATAACAATTTGACACCACATCCAGAGGAAGCCAAAAATATGGAAGCAATTATTTAGTTTTAAAAAATCCTGGAAAAATACATATTTTCTTGCATTTTGGATGTCAGGGTAACAATCAGCTTTTAAAATCCTTAACATGGCTCCAATTGATACAAATATAAAAAGCTATTATAAGGAGGTGAAAGTCTGGAAAGGCAAAAAGAATGTGTGTCACAAACAAATGGAAAATTGTGAGGGCCTTTTTCCTATGCTATCACATATTGAATTTCAGTTTGAAAGCTGACAATTAAAGTGTGCCACTGAAATGGGGAGAAATCTGTTTATTTATGCAATTACAACAGAAGGTGGTTTTGAAGGAAATTCATGAAGGTGGTTGTTATTGTCATAGTAAAAACCCCAAGCCTCAGAGTGAGTGAAATGGCTTAATGGAATACACATATGCATATAATCAATAGCCAAGATTAAAACAGCCATGAAAACAGATCTGTGAGCTGTAAACTTTTCTCAAGCAGCAGCACCATCACCCTATGGTCTCGAGGGTTTCAAAATCAATCTGTTATGCAGCATAGAGAAGGGTCACCTGTCAAATTCCGCTAAGCTAGCACAGGCGCTTTCTGCAGAGCTAAGCCATTGCTGGCATCCTACCCACTTTATTAATGGCCTCTTTGTATATTTCTACATCCCCTTCACCAAAAGCCTGCTGAAGCTCCATGATCTGGTAAAATTTTAAAATGCTGATCAAAGTCGTGTTCAAAAGAGTTTCCAGGGAAATCAAGTTATCGACTTGAAGGGACCTCTTTTGCCCATGTTGCTTTATTCAAAAAACCCTCATGCAGGGTGCCTCTACTGAGTAAGTTGCACGGGGGCCATTCATTATCCAGTAGTTTACAAAGGCGTGGCTAATGGTTGCCTGGTAGGTTATAACCTGATAGAAGTAGTAGCTGAAGTAGTAGCTGCAGCCAGTATACTGAGCCTAATCAAGCAACGGAGATAGCAATTTGGATCTCTTGGCAAGGTCACTGAAAAGACAAATGGGTAGTTTCCTCAAGCATCCCCTCTCAGTCTTGTTGCAGTTTCTGAATGTCTCATTTTAAGAAAAATCTGTAATTGGTTGCTGCATATGGTTTGTTGCAAGGAAATGGACTGGCTTGAACTTGAAGATCTTCATTTTCCATTCATTCTTCAACTTGCACCACTGATATTCACAAGGTTATTGTGATTTGTATTGATGCACATGTGCACTAGGCACATATACCCATTCCATAGGAATATATATTGATAATGGAACAGATTAGAAAAAGGAGAGGGGGAAAGGGAGCATTATTTTTCTCAAAATCCATTTCTCATACCCAGTGTCTTTTTTTGTGCCACTTAACTGCTTTGACAGGTGAGGAAGGAGTGTGCAGTTGCCACTGCCACATTGTTATCAATGAAGTTTACTTTCATGCAAGCATACCTGGAATTGTAGCCCCAACAATTCTGTGTATTTGTAACTTTATGGGTCATAATTGGGAACCATGGCTCTTTTACTACTTAAGGAGATTTGCCAAACATATGACTACTGAAAATTTTATTTTTCAGAAAGCCCTTTCAACTAAGTTTGATAATTAGTATTTAAATTGAATTAAAATAGTTTCTTATTGGTGGTTTAATTTATTGTCGATTCGTCTATTCAAAAGTTGAGGTTATTTTAGCAAAAAATTAAAATTATGACTGATATATTAACATATTGCTAACTTATACTGAGAGCCAGTTTGGTGTAGTGGTTAAGAGTGTGGGACTCTAATCTGGAGAGCCAAGTTTGATTCCCCACTCCTCCACTTGAAGCCAGCTGGGTGACCTTGGGCTCGTCACAGCTCTCTGGAGCTCTCTCAGCTCCATCCACCTCACAGGGTGTTTTGTTATGGGGATAATAATGACATACTTTGTAAACCGCTCTGAGTGGGCATTCAGTTGTTCTTAAGGGCGGTATATAAATCGAACGTTATTATTATTAATGTGATGTGCTGCAAATGTAAGTTAATCATTGAAATATTTTAAATGGGGCCTGCAGGGAGTCAAACACCAAACCTTCAAAGCCATGGTAGGAAGACTGTTGCTTTATATCCTTGTTAGTCCTTGATTATATCCTAAGTCATTTCAGACTACATTTTTCCTGCCTAGCTTATGCATATTTGTTTTCTTAAATCAGTATAACTTGTTGAGTTCTCTTACTATGTTTATTGTCTGCACAAAACCCCTGGTGAATTTTCTTCGTCTGGCCAGTAGGGAGCAATTGAAATCAGTAAGATTACTTAGATAATGAATTGAGAAGCACTTGAGGACATGGAATGAATTGTACAAATGCTGCCACAGCAGCTGCTGCTGATGGAAAGAACTGAAATTTACAAGAGAGTGGTTTTTAAGCCCCAGCTGAAGGAGAAGGGAATAATGTTGAAAAAAGCTAAATTTATTTCCTTTTCCACATAAATATATAAATATCATTATGATTTCTACATTCTCCCTAATCCTCCAATCCCACAGTTCTCAAACTGTTATCTTCAGAACATTTTTCTTTGTTCCTAGTCTTTCTATCAGCATGCAAATTCTGGTTGATAACCTCTGCTCTTTTTAGCTTTGGGTGAATGATAATTAGAATTATTATGAAAAAAAAACTTTCAAAGGAACTGGGACCATCGGAAAAGACCCCAGATTTATATCCAAGAGCCCGAGCAAGTCTAAAGGTGTGTGAGCAAGATCTGTGGACAGAGAAGTAGGCTGCTGCTGTAGCCCAGTGGTTAAATGGTTGAGCTGCAAATCAGCACTCTGCTGGTTCAAATCCTCCTACTGTCATGTGCTCAGCAGGTGGCCTTGGGAAAGCTGCTCCTGTCAGCCCCAGCTCACCAGCTGTATTGTGGAGCTAGTAATAATAATTTATTTATAGTCCATCTTTCTCACTGAGATCCAAGGCAGATTACACATTGCAACTGAACACAATATAATCAATAAGTAGGACAATCACTGCCCTGACTTGGATCCTCCAACTGAGCCTGATCTTGTCAGATCTCAGAAGCTAAGAAGGGTCAGCCCTGGTTAGTAATTAGATGGGAGACCTCCAACAAAGACCAGGGTTGCAGAGGCAGGCAATGGCAAGCCACTTCCGTTAGTCTCTTGCCATGTGAACCCCATCAGGGGTCATCATAAATTAATTCTGACTTGAGGGCACTCTCCACCATCACCAGGATAGTCACAGAACAAAATACAGTATGATCATAAAGGGTATTTGTCTGAAATACGTTTACTCAATTATATAGTAAGATATGGGAATCACCAGAGGTATGCAATATAAGAATGGCCAAATGTAACTGAACCCCATATTTAATCCCCTAATTTATGCATTGGGTATTTGTCATTTGGGATGTTGCTCATTGCCCCCCCGCCTAGTCGGAAGAAAGCTTTGGAATTAAGGGCCACTTTATTAAATACAACATAACTCTAAACTGCGGCAAGGCAAAATGGCGGTACAGGTCAAGCCACAGGGTCACTCCAGGACCTCCACCTTGACCTGTCTGGGCAAGCCCTGCTGCCCCGGGCATGAGCCATTCTTGAAATGGTGTCAGGCCGGTTGGCCAGGCAAAGGGTTCCCCACCTTAAGATCCTAAAGCCTCAGCCGTACAGCATGAGGGAAGGACTTGCACCTGGGGTTCCCTGAAGGTGGTCTGACAGGTGGTGGCAGCCATGAAGCATACCTTCCCTCCTAACAGACCCCATTTCCCCACTGATGGGGAATTGCCAAGGGGGTACTCACCAGCCTGCTCCCTATTCCCCAACTTTCACTTGCCATGGACAGCCTACCAGGCGCCACTCAACCAATTGCCTCAAACCCCTGCTGCAGTACAAGGTAGGTAAAAAACCCTTCCCCGCTTTGTGAGTTTGGAGAATGGGAAAAAATTCCTACCTGGCTCTGAAACAGCAGCTGGCTAATCCTCTACTAAAACAGGGCGAGGAGGGTGGGCCGATCGCATGGAGCAACTGATGCCTGTGGGGGCAGAGATGCCTTCTCCAGCATCTCTCCCCCCCCCAGCATGTCCCGGATGCCTGGGAAGGAGAGAGGTATGTCTCCTCCTCCTTCCAGGAGGGCAAACTTCGGTCCCCAGCTAAGCCTCTGCGAGGCAGCCGGGAAGGGGTCGCATTCTTATCTCATTGCTGTGATATAACCAACCTGTCTATATGCTTCGTGGCAAGCTCAGAGCCATATCTGTGCCAGGAAGTGTTGTCTATGCTTGCCATACATGACTTCAGATTGGTTGCTCTTATTTGCAACTAGGGCCAGTTTAGTATACATGACAGCAAATTGTTGCAAATTCTGGGTACATGGAGATTGAAGGCTCTGCTGTTTAAGGGCCAAGGGACACTTTATATTGGAGATCTGTGCTTGGATCTCCTGACACTGCTTTTTGGCTTAAAAAGAAGTCATGCCATGGCTCCCAGTTCAGATCAGGGAGCAGAGCAAGAGTGACTTCACCCTAATACTGTTTTCCTTTTCAAAACTGTACTCTTAGGGATGTACTCTTAGGGGTGGCTGCTGAGGTATGATTCCTGCCGCTGCATTATTACCTACCTACTGCATTATTCATTCTATTATGTTATGAGAGTCTTCAGCGCTGTCTTTTTGTCAGTACAAGCCTGTCCCTAATTGGGGTCTCAATTACACCTAGTTAGCCTTCAGCTAGTATTGTCATTCTGTACTCTAGCTGGGGTCCAGTTAACTCAACAAATTATGGTTTGATCCTCCTAAGATTATCTCAAAAGAGAGGGACACAGCCAGAGCCTTCCTAGTGGACCCCTAAAGAGCTGTACAAGCAGGCACGTTTCAGAAGTAGCCAAAGGAAATAACCATCTTTCCAGCTGAATTGAAATGATTACAAGGTAGTTGGTGGATGGGTTTCAAAATAGCACTGCCAACTGGCTGTTCTTCCACAGCGGGCAGTGTATTTATTTGTGAAAAGCCGTAGAGTAGCATGAAAGGACAGAAAAGAAACAAGAGCCTGCAGCAATTCATGTTCTCCCCATTGTTTATAAAAAACAGAGTCAGCGATCCTTCCCACTGGCTCAACGCTATACTTTTCCTGATACTAAGAATGTCTTGCCATCACTGAAGATAGAATAAAACTCAGCCATCATCAAGACAGCACATGCTTCATGTTAACCCAGGCTCTAGTCAGGCTCAAATCGAAAGGAGATTTAACTCATTTTGGGCTTGCTTGAACTCTATAACCCAGTACACAGAAAAGAAAATCTTTAGTCTGTAAAAACTTTCCATTGTAATTTTGATTGATTTAAAGTCTGATACAGCAATTAATTATTACCATCATGCTCCTTATCAAAGTATGGAATCCCTGCGTTATCTAGAACTATTTCATACTAGAGGAACAAGTGGAACAAAAAGAAATGCCTTAACAATTGACGAAGGCATTTATTGTTGAACTTTTTAGAAATATGTTTGTAATTAGTGAAATTAATAGTGTGTCTGCACCATAATTCAGTTAGATTGAACTTGGTGTGCAGTGCTAGCGTGCTAGTTTTCTACATTTGGATAAGTGCTGAAAGCATTTATTTGATTTGTTGCTCCTTAATAAAGTTCTTTTGAATGTCTTCAAATGACAGCATACACTTAAATTTTTGAGGGTCAAATGAGTTTCCTGTCATCCCAGTTTAAGTTTTCCCTTTCTTCATGTTCCCATATGCTTTTGCTATTTTATGTTCTCATTATGGAGACTGTTGTGGCTTGCTTGTGCTATTACAAAGAATTCACCATTCCTAAACCTGTTTACTTCAATGGACTTAGAAGGGTTTGACTCTGCTTCAAATGGCACTAAGAACCAGTAACAGGAGCACCCCTGTCTGTTTGACATAAGAAAGAGAAAAACCCTCACATCAGGTTAATGGGACTGCCATCAAAACAGTTTTTGGGATTTTTGTAAAAGGAACTAAAGTATAGTTGCTGCTTTTTAACCCAATTCAAAACAGGACCTTTCTGGTTACTCTCCCTTTCCAGGATTGTTGTTGTTGGTGGTAATGCTTCTCTCTTATACTGGTACTAGCCACATGAAGTAATATCCTGAACTCTAGTGCAGAAAGGAGGAGGACTAGTGTGAGGGCTGTTTGTTTTAATATTATGATGCAGTTGGGTACAAAGAGATTGAGAACAATCTTTGAAGAAAAAGGGAGTTCAGGTTCCAGTTGAACTTTTTTTAAGGATGTGCACTGAAACTTTATTATCTGTTATTATCTATTATTTTTAATTTATTATCTACTAGCTTGATGCCGGTGCTTCATTACGATATTTACCTACTTTAAATCTAGTTATAATTCTTAGGGGTATGTAATGTTTTTTGGTTTGTGTGTGTGTGTTTTTGAGTTGGCAACCCTAGAGAACTTTTAGGGGAAGACTGGGAGGTATATTTTGCCTCAGGACACATTCAATGACTCCCAATAGCAACTGCATACTGTTTAGAATGTGGGGGGTGAGGACCAATCAGGCCGCATATGCAAATGACCTCTGTGTTCCAACTGTCTCTGGGGGGGGATGGGGTGTGGAACGTTGTGAGCCCCAATCAGCCCACTTATGCAAATGTCCTTGAAAGGCTGGCCCAATCAGGGAAGAGTGGCCAAGTTGGCAGTGGGTGGGGGCACAAGCAGGCAGCAGCCTGCCAGCCACACACATAAGGAAGCTGTATCCCTTTGGGAAAACACATTTTACCCTCTTAGGGGGAGAATTTCTTAAAATCTCTTCTTAGTGGGTGTTTACATCATGAAAGGAATGTTCTCCCCAAATTTCATGTTTCTAGGTCCAGGGGTTTGGGCTGGGCATTGATGAGTCAGTCAGGACACTTGTCTTTATACATATAGATTAGCTTGATGCCCGTGCTCCGCTACGATATTTAACTACTTTAAATCCAATTATAACACTTATGGGTATGTAACGTTTTTTGGTTTGTGGGGGGTGGTGTTTGAGTTGGTTTTGTAGTATAATAGCATAGTACCCGAGCTTCACAAAGGTGTTTGAATAAAGTGAAGCGTGTTGATGAAGTGAATTTCGGAATGTAACATTTGTCGAAGAGATTTTAAAAGGAAAAGATTGTAGTGCAATAAATAAAGTGAGAGATATGTACAACCTTTTTTTTTCTACTGAAGGACCTCTTTGTAGACCTCATTAGTGATTTTCCTCTCAGGTGCTAGGATCAGCAGGCTGCTGGGTGAGCTCACTCTGGAGCAGGCCATGTCGAACTGCCCATGTGAGAAGCAGTTCTCCCTCAAGTCAATTCTTGCCACCTTCAGCATCTGCCCCTGGGACTTGTTGATCATCATAGCAAAGCAGGCCTTGAGGGGGAACTGCAGTCTCTTGAATTTGAAGGGGTTCTCTGATGGTATGAGTGGTATGTGTGGTAGGAACACTGACTCCCCCCCCCCACAGCCGCCTGAGCACTGCTGGTGAACAATGTGGCCTCGATGATGTTTCTGTAGAGGCTTTCACTCATAGTCTGCTGCCATTGCAGAGTTTGGGTGGGCGGAGGGATTCTGGAGCGGCATCACTGGAGCCTCCACTTTGAGGAGAAGCTTGTGGGCTGGGAAGCCAGGATGGTTGAGCATACTGAGGAACTCCACTGGTTAGTGGACCATACCATCCATTTGCACCACTGAGACCACAGATCTGTACTCCATTTTGAGTGAGTTAAGCTGTGTTTCATTAATGATGGCAGCCTTGTCGATCTGGGGGGTCAGAATGGCGTGCTTGCACAGCCAGTCCATGGACTTCTCCATGATAGTGACAATATCAGGGTGTATTGTGGCTGTTAGGTCTGCTAGGGTCATCACTACTGTGCCCAGGCCTGCAGGGATGGTCACCTTTCCTTTGGACTCAGTATACGCTCCATCCCCTATTTTTAGTAGGAGTTCAGAGAATTCTCCAGCGGACACCTCACCTCTCAAGTGGACCCTCACGTTCTTTCTTAGTGAGAGTTTCCTGATGAGGGACCACAGATATGACACCTTGACACACATGGTAACCTTGTCAGCTTGAGTTCCCCTTGGGATTACTGGCAGAGTCTGCCAGAAGTCTCCAGCCAGCAGCATGGTGACTTCCCCCATCACTCACTCATTGCCCCTGACATCTTTGAGGGTTATGCTCAGTGCTTCAAAACACCCCTTAAGCACCATGGTGCTCTCATCCCAAACAATGAGCTTACAGTTCCACAGCACTTGGGCCATGTTGCTTTGTTTTGAGATGCTGAACAGAGGTGTTTCTGCATGGATGTGATTAAGAGGTAACTTGAAGGTAGTGAAGGATCATATGCCATGCCTGAGTGAGCCTTGACCTTCAATGGAAGTGAGCGCCTCCCTACTTGTCTTCCAGGATTGCTTTGCTCATAGAGAGACACTGCTGCTCTGTGCACCTTGGGGTGATCTTGCTGGTACTTGGCCACTGCTGCTTGGTGCACTGCAGGAGCAGGATGTGCATATTTCCTTGCCACATCTCTAAGTTGCTTATTCTTTTTAGCGTTGGTATATCTTGCACAACATCTGCCAGAAGGCTTCTTGGCAGCAATAAGAGGTGATGATGGCTGCAAGAGGTGTGGGGTGGAGTTGGATTGAGGGAGGGGTGATGTGGTGGTCACTTTGGCAGGTTCATGTGAGAGGTTTGCATTGAAATGGCCCCTAGAAAGGTTGTGTACCATCTCACCATGAACATTTAAAAACTCAGCTGCCATACTGACTTTTATATAAAATCCCTATTCAGAAGTCTTGTACTATCTTTCTTCAACTGTCTGCAGTTTCCTTTGCCTGATTTTTACCTCAGAACACAGAGTTCCACAGCTGACCCATCAGCCTGCCAGCCACACAGGAAAGCCAGGCTGCACAGGGAGATTGGCAACCCTAGAGGGGAAGACTGGGAGGTGTATTTTTACCTCAGGACACGTTCAATGACTGGGAGTCATTGAATGTGTCCTGAGGTACTGCATGTGTCCTGCATACTGTTCAGAATGTTGGGATGATGACCAATCAAGGCTGCATATGCAAATAACCTCAGGGAGGCTGATTTGGCAGTTGGTGTGTGTGTGTGTGGGGGAGCACCCTGCCAGCCACACAGAGAAGCTGTATCCCTATGGGAAAACACGTTACCCCTTTTTACCTCCTTAGGGGGCGAATTTCTTAAAATCCCTTCTTAGTGAGCCTCTTAGTGAGCATCATGAAAGGAACGTTCTCCCCAAATTTCACGTTTCTAGGTTCAGAGGTTTGGGCTAGGCGTTGATGAGTCAGTCAGGACACTTTTTAATATTTATTTATATTTCAATTTATATACTGCCCATCCCCAGGGGCTCTGGGCGGTGAACAGTTAAAATCGATAAAAACAAGAACTAAAATCAATATACAAACAATAAAACAAATTAACAAAGTGCAGTGGTGGGGAGAACCCCACCACTTGTCTTTATATATATAGATTAGAGAACTATATAGAGAACATTTACAGAGGTTTAGATCAGTATATATAGTTTACCTCTTCTTTGATTTATTCCTGAGACAATCCTGTAATGTAGGTTCGGCTAAGAAGGGGAGTGAACCAGGTGGCTCCACAGCTGGGTTTTAAACTGAGAACTCCATAGATCTAATCTGCTACATTATTGTATTTATTTAATTTATTTGAAATATTTATTAGCTGTCTTGCCTCCAAAGGTGCTCAAGGCAGCTGTACGCTGGATCCTATGATCCAGCCGCTGACTGTCTCTCTGTTGTCTCTCAGGCATGATTCAAGATGTTGGCTTTGATCTATAAAGCCTGAAATATGTCAAGCCCAAACACACCATAAAGGCACCTCTTTTTTTCTGTTTTATCAGGATCAATTATACCAACTGATGGAACTATGTTAAAAAGAAAGAGAAAAACTACCATCCTTGCACAATATTTGGACCACTGTTTGTGGAAGCATTGTTGTGTTGTGGAACTCCATCTCTATAAAAAAGTTACAGAGATCTAAGTTCCAACAAAGGATTTGTGAAAGTGTTCAGAAGAAGTGAGCTGTGATTCACGAAAGCGCATACCCTAGCACAAGTTTTATTAGTCTTATAGGTGCTACTGGACTACTGCTACAGACAGACTAACATGGCTACCCGTCTTAATCTAAGAGAATGCACAGTTGTTTCTGGAGCATTTCTCAAAATGCTTACCATGTATCAAGTGTTTTGCTGTCCACTGTTGTACAGTGACATCAGCATGATCTGCAACAGTATGGTCACCATGCCACTTTCTGTTTTATGCAAAAGAAGGAAAACTATAGGGAGCAGAAGAAGAGGTGGTTGTTGCAGCAGCAGAGCACTTGCAAAGAGGCAGGAGAAGAAACACAACCTCTTTCTTCACAACTCACAGAAAAAATATTCTTAGAAGATTATGATACATTAGAGAGGCACCTAATTGAGAACAGAACATAATAAGGATATGTTATATGCTGATGTGGGGGGAAGTTTCTGAATATTTTAACTAATTCTCGACTATTGATACAAATATCTCTGTATATCCAGTTCACAATATTTTACACCAAGCTTTGAGTAATGATGTGCTGTTGACTGTACTCTTGATCAGATTTTAATTTTGATGCATGAATCTGCTTTGTTCTTTCCTTCTGGGAACAAATTTTTGACAGATTTCCAGGGTCTGGTTCTTCTTTTGGTTTTCATTTCCTCTAGCAACTTTGCTTTTTTTCTAGGATAGTTAGTCAGGTTGGCACTGGTATCATATTATTATTTTTTTGGTTCAGATATGCCTTGCTATACTTGTCAAATATGTTTTTTTTATGCAGTTTGTCTTGTGATCTGAAGGCAAAGTGGTTACAACAGACCAGAAAGAAGAAACAGTAAATCTAAATTATCACTTGAAGTTGAGACTAATCTGGAAAAGGGCTTTGAATGGATCAGGTCCACATGCAACAGGAGATCTGGGATCATGTTATGCAACAGCAATAAAAGATTAACATTCTATGGTACAATGGGAAGGTTGTGGTAAGCTTTAAAAATGAGCCTCCAGTTTAAAACAAATCAGTTCTTGAAAGTGAAATATCAACATTTTATCCTAATAGGACATAGGGCCCTGATTCAGAAAACCACAAAAAGTTCACATTCATCATAACAAATCCAGGGTAGGCAAGATTCGAAGGATGCAGACTGAACGTTTTTTACAGAAATTGGGAACCACTTTTTTGTTTGTGGGATACTGTTTCAAAAGATTCCATAAGTTTTCCTTCGAGACCTGAAAAAATGTCAATTACTTAAAGAAAGACGTCAGCGCAACCTGAAAGAGAGCCCATTTGACCTACAGAAACGATACTTTCAGGTTTATAGGCCCACCATGAGTCTACCTCTTACCTCAGTAATAGAACCTGAGGTAGTTTGATGGCTTTTCTCATTGTGCTGGTTAAAGGCATCATTTAAAATGATTCATTCTGTTCTTATTGATTTAGCACTTGACCACAGGTTTGAAATTAGTCCCATATGTTTTGAAATTTGAACCTAAAGGCTGTTGGAGAGCCCATGTAGTCTGTGTACTGCATCATTCACCTTTGGCACTTAGGGGCCAGCAGCTACAGTAAAAAGTGTTGAAATGTTGCTTTGTTCTGAGACGAGTCATTGCCATACCCTTCTAACTTATAAGTCTTGGCAAAAAGTAGTTTTCTGCTTGAAGAGTTGTAAGTGGCTTTTACATTTACATCAGCACTGACTATAAAAGAATTTACAATTTTGTGGGGGAATAAAACGTGTGGGAAACAAAGGTAAGCACTGGATACACAATGCCACCTTTAAACTAGTATGAGTTGAGAGATGTTGGTTGTGAAAAAGTTGTCAGTTGGATTACATAAAAACAAATGCATGTGGACAAAGGAGATTCCAGCTACTGAAATGTCATTGTAAACAAAATGTTCTACTATTTCTATTTCATCAACATTATGCTTGCCTTTTGTGGAACTCAACTCAGCATAGATAGAGTTCCTAGGGGGTCTCCCACCCAGACACTGGCCACATCCAGACTTGCTTAGCTTCAGTGAGCTTGCTGCGTTCACCCTCTGCCTATATAACTCTCAGGAACTAAATGATTTAACCCAGTAGGGGCAGTCAGTGAATGGAGATTAGCAGCACAGGAAGAATCTGTTTGCTGGGGAACGGTATAAAATGCTGCCCTCCTAGGAGCTAAGGTTGCCAACTCTGGGTTGGGAAATTCCTGGAAATTTGGTGTTGGAGCTGGAGGAGGGTGAAGTTTGCAGAGGGGAAGGATGTTAGTGGGATATAATACCATGAGAGCCCACCTCCCAAAGCAGCAATTTTTTCCAGAGGAATTGATCTCTGTAGTCTGGAGGACAACTGCGATTCTGGGAGATATCCAGGCCCCACCTGGAAGTTGGCAACTCTAGCTCCTGTCACCTTGCATAAGGTAATTGAAATTTATGTATGTGGAATGTTTATTGGAAAGGGAGAGATAAATTGAGAATGTCTAGTGTTATTATTATTGTAATCATATTGTTATTTCAGGGCTATGATTATCAAGTCATATCCTGGATTGTGTCATATCCTGTTATTCCTCTTCTAGGAAAGAGGAATACATTAGAAGAATCTGGCACTTAAACTGCCTTACTTGAACCCAGCTTGGTGGTCCAGCCTAACTGGACTAAGGCTGAAAAGGCGCTGCTGTGTGGGCTGTGGGAGGTCATGCCAGTGTTGCCCTCACCACTGCCAGGGCATCTCATTTACTGCTCCACGCCATGCCTTCTGGCGCATGACAATAGAGCAGGTCTTTGCTGTGGGCAATGCTGCCCAGATGAATGTGTCTGCTCTGAAGAGCAGGAACGCATGTGTAACCCTTGCCCACTAGAGGGAGATAGACAGTTGGGGTATTCCTTATAAGGAAAAAAAGGCGCAATTTTCCCTGAGAGACTGGAGGGCCTGAAACTACAGGGAGAAGCACTCTCTCCTCAGATACACTTCTTTCTATGAACTCTCTGTTAATGTTATAGGACTCCTGTGAAGAACAGTGGGCATCTCAACGTAGAACACAGCTACAAGTTGCTGCAATTCAAGGGACTGACCACAATACAGAAGTCAGAAAGACTGAGACCTGGGTCTGCTTGAGTAAAACGGGCCTATTTTGTTACAAGATTGTCGTTATATATGCTTTATTATTGTATTGTTCCAAATAAGATGTTTTTTTCTCAAGTTTGTTCATTGTAATCTCTTATAAATGCAAGTGTCACAAGGTGGGATCACACTGTCATAGACATGAACTCTCCCAGTTCTCAAACTGGATAAATCTATTTATTTGATATTGCCCTTGAACAAAACAGGTTACACATGCATGGCCGCATGGCCCTGGGCATCCTGTACAAGCAGGCAGCTGATATGGGCCTGCCTGGTGCTGAGGCCATGAAGTGTGCAATGATACTGCCTGCCTCAGGCAGCTGTGGTAGTGAGATCCTGTCTGGTGGTTATGTGGCTTTGTGGCCATGGATCATCACTGAGGTGGGGGCAGGCTGGCTCCCCTTGCTGTTCTTTCCATTGTCAGTTATGCACACGCTTTTATGTCCTACAAACAACTTCCTCAGTGAGTATGCCATTGCTGGGGTGTCGGGTTCCAGTGCTGAGGAGGTGGCTGGGTCAGCCAGTGCCCTGCTCCCTTTGCCTCACATGGGATGTGCTCCTCGCTGGCCCTGTTTGGGATTTTTCATAGTGTATAGATTGCTGGACTCCCTTTCTTACTGTTCTATATGTCTGGTTCTCTATTACTATTTGACAGGGCAATGTGCCTTTAAGGGGGTGGTGTGGTGCTGTAGGCATGGCCCTGTAGTGTGCAGCTCCACCCCTTCCATACCCCTCAGCTGGGATGTGTGCAGGGCTGTGTCCCCACTGCTGCTGCCCAGCGATTGGTTCTTTCTGACCTGTCCATCATAGCCATGCCATCATACCCCTGTGCTCTCTTCTGGGTGTGATGGCTAAGTATGCTGGCAAGGTTGCAGCCTATACTGTACCCCTTCTGGATATTTTGGCTGCCTCTTGGACTCTGCTGAATCTCTTTAGACTAGTGGCATCAGAAGTGCACTGGCAATCGTCTGCCTCCGTTGCAGCAGCCCTCAGGATTATGCTGAAATCTTATACAAACATATTCACCATTTGATACTTGAGAATCATAAGGTAAAGTAAGGTACATACAGTGGCAACACTAAACAGAACTGCACATCTTTAAATCCATGGAAGTTAATGGTTTTAGAAGCATCTAACTCTGTTTGGAATGGCACTGATGGTAAACAAACATAGAACTCTTAATAAGCAATAAGCATAAAAATGTGAAGAAGCAATTACTTAAATATTTTGTTTTTAAAGACTTCTAAAACTTGGAAACAAAACTAATACTATAAAACATTTTTGAAAAAAAATTAGACCTGTAAAGTCTAGCAACCAGACAGCTCAAAAAACATGCAACAAAATAAATACCAGCATATGTGGGAGAACAACAATTAACAACTACCGATTAAGAGGAAATTTATTCTTAGTTGTTATTTGGAATTCAAAAGGAGATGGAAAATCTTCCAAGTAGGTTCCAAAAGAGCCATCAAAAGGTGGCAGTCTATAAATCCAAGCATTGACTTTTCTTCAGACCTGGTCTGAAGAAAATCAAAACTAGGAGCTGGATAGGTCCCTGCATGCAATGAATTCTGGTTTCTACAACTCATTTTTTCACGATGCCTACCTGATTGATTTAGCCGATGTGCAGCTTTTGAGGAATTCCTTGTATGAAAACATGTCATGGAATCATAGGGCAGGAAGAACCAGGATGTCCTCAAATCTTATTCCAGTCTGGAAGAAAAGGACCTTGATATATCAGCTTCCTGCTAGTCATCCTGTATACTCCAGGCAATAAAGTGCCATGGATAATAGCAAAAATGGATATCAAAGATGAACAGATGTAGTGTACCAGAAGACCAAGATGCCTGGTGGAAGCTTGTACAAATAAACCGAATCATGCATTGGAGAGGAAGGTAAAAAAGAAACCACTAGAAGCCACTTGATTTTTTAATATCAAAGGCCTTAAGCGGTTATGTCCCCATAATGAAGCAAATGCACATTTGAATTTCTTCAAGAGTTCTTTCTCTGCAGCTGCTCCATCCGAACATCGTTTTGATCTTTAAACTCTGTGGTAAAAAATGCCATGCATATACTGGTGGTAGGTTACATTTAGGCAGTTCTCACATTGCTAAACCCCGAAACTGCTTCCCATGATGACTGGAGGCTTTAGAAAAGTGCCCCATATCCAAAAGTACATTCCAAAATGTATTTAATGTTATTTTTCTAACTTCACCATTCTAGTTCCTGAGCCCTCAAGATGGTTGACACCATTTTAAAACAATTGCTGAAAATCAAATGCATCCTTAAAGCTCAGAGAAATAGAATGTAAAAAAATAAACTCACCCTATCTATCAAGAGTCTACCCTCTTGTCAACTTGTCCTGTGGTTACTATTTTTAACCATCAAAAATTAGCCTGAGGATTTCCCCATGTTGAGGTAATCTGAGATCAATTTGGTGAAGTGTGAATGTACTCTTTGTATTTAATTATATGGACATTATTTTCAACTAGTTGACTCAAAAACTCTTTCCAAAGAAAGTATATGACACCGTTACATTAGGAAATTGCTTTATAATAGCTTGATGTTAAAACCTTTTCAAGGTTTTTTTCTCTATAAGCAGCTTTGTTGTTCTTGTGGTTGACTTTGAAGTGTTTATGGTTCATTGTTTAGTTATTGTATGATTGATGGAACTGCTTCTGATGAACAAAAGAGTATATAAAGAACCAAAATTGTCCCCCTCCCTTGGATGATGCCTTTACTGTGCCCAACCATTCTTGAGGAACACGAGTATTGTTTGGGAAAACTGGTCGTTAAGCAAAAGTTGCCAGTTCTGTGGGTTTCCTGTGGAACTGGAATAGCTTTTTTGCAACGGTTGTGGTAAATGTTCCAGAGCCGTGGATACTCATTTTGAGAAGATCTTGAAATTTATGCTTTTGGCTGTCTTATGGACATGGTTACTGTTGCCAAATGCTAGTGGTCTCTTTGCATACAAATTAAAATTTGGAGGCCATTGTTGTTTATTAACTTCCCAAACCAGAAAGACCCTGTGCAGTTTTAAAGCTAATTGGTTTGTAAAGATACTTTCAGTAGATACATGAGATGGATTGATAAAGTTGAAGTGCTGTGGATATTCTTCCTTAACTAATAACTGTGAAATCCCTATCTCACTTATCTTGCCTTTCCCTACAACTGTAGAGATAGTATTTTGATTCTGTTAGCAATTAGTAACCCACCACTGAGTGTCTCAAGAGAACTGTGTTGGTCGTAGTCCTTATTAAATATATAAAAAGAAGCTTTCAGTAAGCCAGACTGTACCTTCTGAGAATGAATCAAATGATTCATCCTTTAAAGGAACCAAAGACATGCAGCAGGTATCATTTTACATGATCATATAAGCATATGTGTACAGGAAGGGGGGGAAAGCTGTACTTAAATCTTATGCAAAGAATTTTTATTCAGCCAGTAAAATGTTTGTATTTCAGTATAAATGATCATGCTGCCCTGTAGATTTAAGAGATTAACTAGAAACAGCGTAATTTCTCTTTGTATGGGTTCTATGGGGCTTGAGCAAACTTTCACACAATTTTAAATTTAGGAAAATATTTTAAAACCTTTTAACAATTAATACAACTATTTTTTCTTTAACTAAACTCATAGGTGCAACCATACAGAAACTTTAAACCAACTATGTCTTTGAAGAGGTAAACAGTTGAACATGTCTGTTTCCACCAAGTGATAGAGTCCTTCCAATTTCCCAGTCCTTCCAATTTGAAGCAACTGGAACCCAGGCTTTTGTCCTCTTCTTGGAGAATTACAGCCCTTATTCAAGGTGATAAGAGCATATTAATTATTATTAAGCTCCTCAGCAACCAGCTTCTTCCTCAGCTGCCTGGCTCTAGCTAATGACTCTGCCCTACTGGGCTAAACCAATTACCTCATAGGGGTTACAACAGCAAGTAATTATGTAGTTACTGGGGAAAGAAATTTAGTGGGTGGAAAGAAATTGATAAAATATTAAATATCACATTTGGGATCTTTTTTATTTATTTACATGGGAAGTTAGATTAACATCTTTTTATTTGGAAGTTGCTTTCAGAACCTGGTGGGTGGAAATAGCCATCTTGAAAGTTTTCATATTCAGAATGTCTTTTCTGCAGATTGACTTCAGTTAGATTCCTGCTAAATCCTGTTGCATAAATAGAGATCAATTCCATTTCCCCCTATATTTGCATATCTTAAGCAGCTAGTATGCACATGAAACCAGAAGTGCTTGATGTGTTTCTGACTAATTTGCAGAATCATGATTTGTGTGTAGGTATAATTTTCCAAAGGGATTATTGATGAGAAAGTTTAAAGGCCATATAATACCTAACCCTTTGGTTCCTGAAGAGGCCTATCTGTTCATGCACCACTTGTGTCTGGATACACAGCCAATAAAATTTGCAAGAATTGTGAGTGCAGCAATGCTGATCTCTGTTGATATTGCTCCCATGCAAGGGATTTATTAATTTTAAACTTTTATTCAATTAAAATATTCATATCCTATCTCATAACTTAAGACTGTTCATGCACTGTTATAAAACTAAAATAGGATGGTTTGGATTCAGTGCTGAGGCATGGGGATGAAAGAGCCAATGTAGTGCTCTGTCAGACTATGACTGGGAAGTCTCACATACAAATCTTCAGACAGCCCTGAAGCTCCCTCAGTGATCTTGTCTGTTAACTGTTAAACAAGTCAAACTGACCTCACAGGGATGTTATGACAGTATCCCTGTTCATGTAACAGTGAATGAACATTCATGTACACCTGTTTGTAAGGAAAAGCCAATGGGCGCTCACTGTACAAATGAAAGTGGGACCAATACCTGGATCAATGTGGTATTTCAATCACACATTCAACTATATGTGCATCAAATGTGATATGAGATGTATAAAGAACCATCAAGTGTATACTGTACACAGTTCACATGTGTGTTCACTAGAACTTATCAACAGGGAGAGTAAAATACGCATGTATTCTCCCATGCACTCCTTTGAGGAAAAGCAGCATAAAAAATTAATTTTAGTGCTGAATTCTCTGTAACAGTCAGTACAATAGAGTCTCTGACTGAATGGTTAGTCTGTTAGCATTGTAACAGACAATTCTGTCATGGGTCTTTCTATGGCTCTAGAGAGGCTACACCTAGGATTCCCAACCTTCAGGTAGGACCTGAAGATCTCCCGGAAATACAATTGATCTCCAGATTACAGAGGTCAATTCCCTGGAGAAAATGGCAGCTTTGGAGAGCAGACTCTACGGCATTATAACCCGTCTTAGGTTATTCCCATCCCCAAACCCTGCCCTCTCCTGGCTTGACCCCCAAATCTCCTGGAGCTTCCCAATCCAGAGCTGGCTACTTTAGCTACACCACTATAATGTACATAATGCTTTCCCCAGCAAAACCAGACCTGGATGGCCCAGACTGGCTCAATCTTGTCAGATCTCAGAAGTTAAGTAGGGTCAGCTGAGTTAGTACTTGGATTGAAGACAACCAGGGAGGACTGTTGGTTGTTGTGGATTTTCTGGGCTGTATAGCCTTGGTCTTGGCATTGTAGTTCCTGATGTTTCGCCAGCAGCTGTGGCTGGCATCTTCAGAGGTGTAGCACCAAAAGACAGAGATCTCTCAGTGTCACAGTGTGGAAAAGAAGTTGGCAGGTAATTTATATCTACTCAGGAAAGTAGGGTTGGGCTGAGTCATCCTGTAAGAGTTTCCCAGGGTGTGGAATGCTAATGGAGGAAGGCTTCACTGTATCCTGAGGAGGTTCCCTGTATCCAGGGAGTACCGTGTTCATTATGCAGGCAATGACAAACCACCTCTGTTCATCTCTTTATTATTTATTAGATTTTTTAAAATAGTCATCACTCATCCAGAGGCGACTTACAACATTTAACACTCTAATAAGTTAAAAAGCAACATAAGAACAAGTAAGAAGAATACATTGAAATCAAGATATTAAAATGCTTTAAATTAACTAGCTTGGCATCATATCACTGTCAGGATCAATCCAAAAATGTCTTGCCTTGAAAACCCTATCAAGCTACCCTAACTAAGCTGCAATTTGATGGTATTTTACACACATACTTCTAGTGATCCAAGAACTGTGGACCAGTAAGGATCTTTAATACCCAAAACATAGGTAATAAATGTAGTTAATGTAATAGCTCTTCATACTCATACTCCTTTCCTAATAAAGATATAAATGGTATCCAGATGAAAGCTTGTCACCTGACACCTCTTCTCTTAACCTTGACAGAATCAATTGTTAAAGCAAGTATTTCCTAACAGGAAGCAGGGGCACAGAGCCTCAGGGATGTCTGAAAAGTGACTGAGAGGAAAAGTAATGAAAAGAACTGATTTCACTGCAGGATTGACCAGAATAACATCAATGAGAATTTTTGGAGAGGGTTAGACTGGAAGGGTATACTTTAAAAAAAAAAAAGACAAATGAGATTAATTTTACATCTTCATATAGCCAATCATTGAGTCAATCTGGGGGAATTATTCATTGAATCATTGAGATTAATTAGAATAGTAAATCTTTGTATCAACTTGTGAATGAGTTTCATGAAATTTATAACCAGGGAACAGAGAAACAAAGACAACAAGTGGTGTATGTTATTGAATCAGATGATCTACTATGGAATTGGTGGCATACTCCCTGAGAATTTTTATGAAACTCTACAAAACAAATTTCTGGACTGTATAAAGGAAAACTTGGGAAGATAAATGAAATGTTTGGTAAAAGCTTATAAAACAGAATTTCCTATAAGAGTATCTTCTAATAGAAAAGTTGTGTTCGTGTATGGGTCTTCCAACAGTCAATGGTTGGGTTGTTCATTATTCTGTGTGTTTTAAGGGTGTTTGCTACCAGTTAAGAGTCATTTGGGAATTATATAAAAGAAGGATTTTCATTTAATACCTAACATTGCCCTCTATATCATGCATTCTTTCTTTATTTGTTATTGCACCAAGTCACTTCCTTGTTTTTAATTAATTTAATAGATTTATATCCTAAATTTGCTTTGTTCAAGGTGAATCTCAACAATAGAAAAATAGAAATATCCAGCAATGTACTTTTTCTCCTTTTTTCCTTGAATATTCAATTGCATTCAACAAATATTCCGCCTATCGAATAATTTTGATAAATTAAAAAACTATCACAACACAAATAAATTCTACCAAGAACTCGCCCTTTAAAAAAAGAGATTATTTTATCACAGGAAATGGGCAAAACTTCTGCAAGTACTGAAAATCAGTAATAATAATAAGACTTTCTGGCCCATATGAATAATAAAGTAGATTACATTAATTCACAAATGTCTCCCCAAATTTGGATTAACCACTATAGTTTAATTTTTAATGTCTCTGTTAATACCTCAACTGATGATAACAACATTATTCCAGGTGATATGCCTAACTGGCCCCCAGTGAGCCCTGATGATGTTATTGATCTCATAATTAAAACTTGGTAAACCCCCTGGCCCAGATGGGATACCAGCAGAAGTAAAAACTTTAAAAAAATTTAAAAATTGTATTAAAATTAAAATTAAAAAAAGAAATAGAATAAGTCCGCAAACCTCACCATTGACATTCTCAGATGATGTCTATTGTGACAATAGTATAAGAAAGAAAGTTGTCCATATAACTTATGAGTAAATGATGGATAAACAAGAGAAAATAAAATCCTTGAAAGCAGGTCAAGATAAAGGAAAAAAACATTCCATGGTTTTTATATCATCAAATGGTATCCAGATCCAGAGAACAAATAGTAAAGAAGGAGGTTGACTAAGAAAGAATACGACTTTTGAACAATTAATCACTGGAGATTTAAGACATCAATTAGGAAAAAATTATAAAATGTTATAGCAATATGATACTGAAACAGAGCAAGTAAAAAGCTGTGTGATAAAATGGATGCAAAATGTTGAAGAAAACATCCACGTGAGTCAGTGGAAAAATCTTTGGGTTAAAGAAATTAAGTTTACTGAATGTCAAATATTCAGGGAGAATTGGTATAATATGTTCATTAGATGGTATATTAGATGGTATAGCAAAAATAAATAAAGACTATAATGAGAAATAATGGAAATGTCCGAATACAGACACAACATTTTATCATATGTAGTGAATATGTAAGAAAGCAAGAAAATATTGGACACATAAATGACGAAATGCAAAAGATTTTAAAACTTAAATTGGTGATGGATCCAAAAATGTGATATTAATTGTTTTACCAAGTAATATTAGAAAAATACACAGAGAATTATTTAAGTATATAGTGACATAGAGAAGAGTAATATTTTGCAGCAAAATGCCCAGACCTGAAGGAATGGAAGAATAAACTAAATGAATATGAGACAATGGCAAAATTAACCTCTTTTTGTTACCCTAATTGGGGGGAGGGTTCTCCTTGTGAGTTTGGAGAATTAGTATGCAAGGAGACACAGTGAGAGGGGGTAACTGCAGGATCTCCACCAATGTATGCCAGGATTGTTCCCTTAATAAACAGGAAGGCGTTGAACAGGAAAGCTTTTTATTTAAAGGAGCAGTAAAAGAGCAGTTTCACACAAAATACAGACAGCGCATACACACAAGGCTAATTAGGAAATCAGCGAGGAAGGTGGGAGAGATTCAGGGTAGGGCGATATTTACCAGTCTAGGAGAGATAGAAGACGTCCATAAAGAGTAGCAGCCTGAGCTGCTTCATGGCAGGAAGGAGAATGCCTGCATGTGAATCCAAGGAACACACACATGGCTATGGTGGTAGCCCAATTATACTGTGAAATGTACCCTAGGACAGGATTGCGTCATCTGCCCCAAGAACAATAGCTTAATGGCTGTCTCCAAAGGTGAGACAATGAATTGTGAAAGGCTTGATTAAGCATATTTCGGAGGAACTATAGGTAAAAACAGTGACTGATGACTCATGATTAACAGAAGGGAAGAGTTATAAGGTCCCTGAATAACACTGATTAGGAAGATGGAAGTGTGAAGATCGAAAGTGTGTGGATGAGATAAACTCAATATTATTGTATGCAGATGATACAGTCATCCTTTCCAGGACCCTAATGGAATTAAGAAGGGCCTTAGCAGCTTTTAGTCAGTTCTGCAGAGATGAACACCTGCAAATAAACCATGAAACGACCAAAATAATGGCTTTTGGGAACAAACCCAAAACTAGGAGTTGAAGAATTGAAGGACAAAGGATCAAGCAAATTGGCAACTTTAAATATCTTGGTGTAGTACTACAAGCAAGCAGGAAAAGGAAGGCCCACTGGGAACACAGAGCAGAAATGGGACAGCAATCGGCTCAAGCCATCATTAGATTCCTGTGGTTGAAGGGTGGGCAATATATTCCAGATGCATTTAAACTCTATGAAGTTAAAATTCTTGCCCAACTTTTATATCACAGAATCACAGAGTTGGTAGGGGCCATACAGACCTTCTAGTCCAACCCCCTGCCTAATGCAGGACGAGCTTAAAGCATCTCTGACAAATATTCATCCAGCCTCTTCTTGAAAACTGCCAGTGAAGGAGAGCTCACCACCTCCCTAGGCAGCTTTCCACCTTTGAACTACTCTGACCATGAAAAAGTTTTTCCTAATATCCAGCTGGTACCTTTCTGCATGTAATTTGAGCTCATTGCTTCGGGTCTTTTCCTCTGCTGCTAACTGGAACTTTACTTGGATTGACAGCTTCCTATTTTGCACCATTAGAGCAAGTCCAATCTAAATTTATAAGACTGACCCTCCAAATGTCTAAGTCGGTCTCCAATGCCAACCTGAGACTGGAGATTGGTTTGATAACAGTTTTGGCTGGGTAGCTGAAATGGAAATGGAAAGTTTTTGTTAATAATATATCAAAAAATTAAGAACAAAATTGAATTAAAACAGAATGATAGAAGGAAACAGAGAATGATAGAAGGAAAGAAAAGTAATATATGATTATAACAAAAATGTTATTAGATATGAAGATGGGAAAGATAGAATAAAAATATATAAATAGAAGTGAAATAGTAAGAGTAAAATTTAAGTAAATTCTATATGAATGTATGGTTTTGAATTTTGAATATAAATGATTATAATTTATACTTGTAAACTGAAATAAATAATAATAATAAAAAGGCCCAGCCCATCCTGGATCTGAAAGTATATAAGAAATTTATTTCTCAGACCATAACACTATTCCTTGTCTCTATAGGAGGTGGCTCTGCAAGGAGAAATAAATACTTATTAATTACTATTGATTACTAATATTGATTTAACTCCGTGTTGGAAATCAACCATCAGTAATACCTGTTGCTTGAATCTCAGTATTTGAATGTATTCATAGGGACATTGGCAGTCCTTGGCTGCGAAGCATGGAAGAATTTAAAGTTCCAGCATTTAAACTGATTGCTACTCCTTCAGTCAGCCTTTACTCTGAGTCATTGAATTATTTCTCCTCTCTGCCTTACCTAACTTTCTTAGACATCACTTAAATGTGATGTAAGCAATAAGCATCCAAGATGAAATCCCTGTGGTTTTGCAGGCATCTAGTGTCTTGTTTAGACTGGACATTCAGCTGCTATTGGTGCAGTCTTAACATGACAGTGCAATTCCTTCCTTAGCTGTAGGACTCTGGAGGGCTAATCATGCATGTGTACTGGAGGAGAGTCTACCTTAAACAAGACTCCTGGGGAGTTTAGGGGAGTTTAAGGGGGGGGGGGCTTAGGCAGTTAAAGGTTGCCATGGAATTCCTGCATGTGCAGGATGCCTTAGTAACTTCAATGGAGCATGTTTTGCACATGCAAAAGAAGGTGTGCTTCAGTCTTTGTCAACTGGGAGTTCTGTGTAGGTTTTGGATTTAGAGCATTTGCATCTGCAGCAGCTTCTGGACTGAATCATTGTGTCCTTCACTAAAATCCTTATGTGCCCTATGCACCTTCACTTGCCAATCTATCCCTATAGTCTGCTACATAGGTAGAGTATACTGTTTTTATCTGAAGAAGGGAGCTCTGACTCTCGAAAGCTTATACCCTGAAAATCTTGTTGGTCTCTAAGGTGCCACTGGACTCAAATCCTATTGTTGTTGTTGTTATTGGAATTGGAGATGGAGGTTGTTAGCAATTTTTTTCCTCACAGAAATATAAATATCTGGTTTTAATCCACCGTTTCTACCACAGCAGTGCTTGAGAGGGAATATAAAGCTAACTCAGTGTGAGTTCCTGAAGTGATATATCCGGACTGCGTTTTCTATGAGGTGGTTCAGATATGCCTGAAACACTTCTTGTAAGTACAGAATAATGGTCTTCAGTGCCAAGACCACTTCAGGGAAGGTGATGATGCTGAACAAAGGAGGTGTGAGATGAGAAATCTTTGCTTGAACTGCAGATTCAGCAGATGTCCAATGGCACTGGGAGTGTCTCACTCCTTTCACACCTGGTGACAGACATTTGATTTTATATTTGCCACTTAAGCCAGGCAGCAGCTAGACTCTTTTTTAAAGATGAGGACCACCCATAACTTCTGTGAAGAAAGGAAAGCACTTGCAATCAACAGAGCTTTGTCAGCATTACATTTTCCATATTACGCCCCCCCTTCCATTATTTCATGCACATTTCATGAAATTTTTCTGCTCTCGTTGGCTCTTAGGAGTGTATTAAGTATTATGAATGCAAAACGAATGTGCTTTGAATTGTTTACCAAGAATATGAAAGTAAAACCATGAGCAACCAGATTCTTCTAAATATATTTATATCATTTCTACATGCAAAAGCCTTACTTATCTGATGTATGTGTTACTTTTGCTAGAAGGCCATGTTGAGTTTTCCCTCTCTGTGCTATGACAATTAATTTGTTAACCAAAACATTTCTGTGGTTCCCAGGCATGTGTGGGTCCAGTTTGGATTTGGGAAGAGCTTTTCCATTCCTAGGGCAACTGCCTTGAGGAATACTGGGATATTTTGAGGGTGGTGCATGGGAAGTGTGAAATTTGGGGAGGAGGTGACATCAATTGCAGGTGATGCTCTTGGCATTTCCTCTAATTACTATGATAAAGGCCATTTTTTCCCTCCTACTCTTCAATTTCTTGAGGTTGGGGATGGGGCTGATGGTGGGTGTTTGCCCACCATGGGTTCTGGAGGAAAGCACCGGAGGCTTCTGGTGTTGGCAAATGGCATTCCTGCTAGCAGCTACTGGGGGAATAGTCACTAAATGCTTTCTTCTCTCTACATGAAAGGTATGCAAAACAGCTGAATACTGTTAAGTGTATCCTACTTCTCTGAGCACTGAGAAATTCCAGAGGCTACTGCTTTTCTGTGTTGGTTCTCTTTGGATGAGGAAGCACTGGAGGGTTTATTTACAAACATACAGGTAAAACATAGGTGAGGTATGGAGGCACTTCTTCAGGGCAGCAGGCATACCACACCACAACAGATCTAGAAAGTGCAAGAGAGATCCTGCATCTCCCAGGTAATTTAACCAACTCATAGTCATCTGTCTGTCTGTCTTTCCTAGCATCTAAAGCTGCAGTTCATTCTCACACAGACACCCATCGCTCCCTCCCTCCAGCTCATCCTTTAGGGCTAGAAGGGATGAGCACTTGGACAGAGCTATCTCCTGACACATAAGTCTATTGAGTGGGCTATCTATTATCTTTCCTTTTGTCATGGGTTTAGGGTTCAACAAGGCATGACACTGTAGTCCAAATTTGTATAGCTGAACTCAAGCAGGTCTGGCCGTACTTTGGTCTAATAACCTAAATTGGGAGTTCTGCCCCCTTGGGGATTGTGGCCACCTAGCTCAGGCTGGTATGCTGAAGAGTGCAGGGAAAGTCTTAATAGTAATTAATATTTATCTGCCTCCATGTGCAGATAGGGATGCTTTGTCCTCTCATTGGGAGACCCTCTTTAAGTATCTAGAGGAAGTGGAGCAGAGCTATCCAGGGGCAGATTTATTGATTGCCGGTAATTTCAATGCTAGGGTGGGTCAGAATAATGCAGAGATGGCTGGAAAGTTGGGGCTGGACCTCGAGACTGATATACTTGCCCATTTCTTTGAACCGAGACTTTCTAAAGATCAAACAGTTAATGAGGCTGGTGTTTATCTGGCCCAATTTTGTTTAAGGTTTAATCTTGTCATCTTGAATGGATTGTTTCCTTATGACTCTCCAGGTGAATTTACGTTCGCCTCATCTAGGGGTTGCAGTGTGGTGGACTACATGTTAAACTCACCGCCCCTGAGGGATGCGATGAAAGCCTTTGCAATATCAGATCGTACTGAAAGTGGCCACTTTCCGTTGACCCTGGTGTTAGAGAGTTCTGATATTGCTCCTGGGAGCGTTCGCGGGAGTGAGAATAGTGGCAGTGCTTTATCTAAGTTCCCCAGGGTCAAGTGGTCACAGAGGGCAGCAGAAATGACTGCTAATCTACTCATCCCTAACACCTTAGACCAGTTTATGGGTGCATTAGAGGCCACTCCATCAGAGTGGATTCCGCTATATGACAACCTGGTCAATGATCTTGCCAGGATCATGACGTCGTATGCAAAACAGCAAGGGGGCAGCAGGGATGCCACTACGCGGGGGTGGTTTGACAGCGAATGCCAGTTGATGAAAAGGCGTGTACGCGACATTTACCAACGTTATAGGGAATTAAATCTAGAGGATCTCCCTTTGGAGTATTTTGAATCCAAAAAGGCTCTACACCAACTCTATAAGGACAAGCAGAAAAATGTCTTGCTCAAAAGCTGGGAACCCCTCCTTCAGGCCACAATTAGCAATGACTCAAGGAAATTCTGGTCCCTGATAGTCGACTCTATGGGAAGAAAGAGTTTAGCAAACAACTTAATTACGGCCGACTGCTGGCACAAATATTTTTCAGAGATTTTTCAGGATGATAGGTGCAGTCCTAAAGAGGAATTTGATCTCTATCTGGAGGATTGTCCTCTATGGGAGCCAGTGTCGACTGAGGAGACCGAATCTCTAATTGCAGCACTCAAACTGGGTAAAGCCCCGGGGCCCGATGCTATCCCCCCTGAGGCTATTAAGGCTTTCCCTCAGTAGTGGGCCCCCTTCCTGGCTGCCTTGTTTTCAGCTATAGATAGGTCAGGAGTAATTCCTAAAGAATGGAAGAATGCTGTTGTAGTACCCATTTTTTAAAAAGGTGACCCACAGCTTCCTAATAATTATAGACCAATTAATCTCTTATCCATCATAGGGAAGCTATATGCGAACCACCTGGCCAACAAGCTCAAAGCTTGGATTTCAGACCAGCAAATCCTGGGGCCTGAGCAAATTGGCTTTTGCCAAGGTAAATCAACCCTGGACCATTGTGTTGTTTTTAGTCACCTAATAAATAAATATAGAACAGGGAAAGGCCCTAAACTATACACACCCTTTTTAGATCTCAAGGGAGAGTTTGACTCAGTGCCTAGGGATATCATGTGGAAGAAACTGAGCCTAATGGGGATCGATAGGTGTTTGCCTTACCTGATACAAAAACTTTACTCTGAAACCACCTCTCAGATCAGATGTTCGAAAGAAGGAGATCTAACTTCCAGGATTGCAATTACATTGGGTATCAAACAAGGCTGCACTCTGGCCCCTTTACTGTTCAATCTTTTTCTAAATGATCTGGCACCCTTTTTGAGCTCTGTCAATGGCCATTTCCCTAAATTGGGAATGAGACACATCCCCTTATTGTTGTATGCCGATGACGCTGTACTCCTTTCACTCTCAAAAGTCGGGATGAAAAAGATGCTGACGTGTTTCTTAAATTATTGTGATAAGAACAAACTCTCCCTAAATTTTGAGAAGTCCAAAATTATTGTATTTGGTTGAAGCTGGAGGCCCTTTAATTGGACTGTACAAGGTAACTCCATTGAACAGGTGAAGAGCTTCAGATATCTCGTAATCCATTTCCACTACAGTGGAAATTGGGCCACTCATATTAGGGAAGCGGCAAGGGCAGTGAACAGCAGTGAACTCACAATCTCTCGCTTCTTTTACACGAAAGGAAACCAATTTATACCAGCTGTCCTTAAAGTGTTTAACTATAAAATATGTGCTAAGCTACTTTATGGTGCTCCTATTTGGATTTCTGCTTCCAACAAAGCGATCGAAAGAGTCCAATCTAAATTTCTTAGGAAAACCTTGGGGCTTCCAGCTTGTGTACCTTATGCGGCAATTTGCCTCGAGACAAATCAGAGACGTTTAGGTACAAAGGCATGGATCTCAACCTTCAAATTCTGGCTTCGCCTACATTTTCGAAGTGGGCCTAATAGTCTCATAATATATATGTTACGCGAGTCTAACACGTGTGACTGGTTGAACTATATTGAAAGGAAAATTAAATTGATGGGGCTCAACATAGAAGATCTGTACCTTTTATCTGAGAAGAATGCTTTTGTTAGGATTAAACAGAGGCTAATTGACATGGAGATGCAAGACCTTAGAAGCCTCACTTCGGGACATTGCTCTCCTGTTCAATGGGGGATTCCATTTAGTGATGCGCCAGCAGAGTATTTTTCCTGTTTAATCGATCCCTGTATTCGAAGGGCATTTATGTTGGCCCGTTTTAATGTGCTCCCTTCTGCTGTCCTATTTGGGAGATTCAAAAAAATCCCATTTGGAGAAAGGTTATGCCCCTGTGGGATGTTGGAAATTGAGGATACTGCCCATGTACTTTTATCGTGCAGATTTTATGATGATTTACTTGCATTTTATTTGGATTACCTACTGCAATCGCTGGAGGGCAAATCTGTTGAGAGTAAGATAGTGAGTCTTTTAGCCTCAGCCAAGGTTGAAGTCACTGAAATGGTGGCAAACTTCCTTTACCGTGTATACAAGAGGAGAAGTGTGTTTAGAATGTTTAACAATTAACTGGCTCCGGACTTCCGGTTTGGGATTCATGGAGGTCTAACGCAGCTCCATTTGCGGAGCTGACCGGACTGCCGTTTTAACCGGCCGGAGGGGTGAAAATAACCCGCGGCCGACTGCTCTCAGGCGGGGAGCAGGCAAAGAACGCTCAAGACCCTAGGGTGAGTTAGATCTCGGACGAGGGGGGGCTCTACACAAGGAGTCTCCCCCCTGATCCTTGAGGTCCCACCTTGCGACGGGTCGGCTATAATCTCTGCGGCAGTTTTGGGGCCAATTCGGCTGGCATAAGACCTACATACCCAAGCTTCGATCGGGGAGGGAAGTTGAGAGGAGAATTTAAGATCGAAACAGCGATTACAACCCGAGAAAGCTGAAGAGAAGGTAAAGATCGCTATCTCTTGAAACGGGACAGATTGATAAAAACAGAGAAGAAAGAAAGTAGATTTTTAAACTGCAACAGACTAGTGAAAAGGAGGCGAAGACTCGGCAGGAGTTGTATTTTAAAAGAGACTAAATTTAAAGAAGTTATTGCAAAAATTGGACTATTGTTTTGAATACCTGTGGTTTCGGAGCTGTGGGAAAAAGACACCATCGCGAGACCTGCTGTGGGAAGACGGGAGACAGGAAGTGCGTAACAACAATAGAGTGGCTGGAGGGAAGCGGTCCTTGCCGACGGACAGGAAGCAGGGAATCGCAATTTTTGAAAGGGGAAGGGTCGCGGCTTCAGTGGAAGAGGAAGTAGGCCATCTTGGATTACAATAACATAGAGAAACCATAGAGAAAAGACGCCCGACATTTTGGATACAAAAAAATTAATTTTGGCAAAGATTGGGACATTTGAAAAAAAGGAAAACGTTTAAATATACGCCACGGAGCTAAGGAAGAGAGCAGATTCGTGGGAGCGAGCTAAAGCAAGCCCCACGATGTCGAAAAAAGAGTGGCAATCGGCGATAGAAAATTTGGACAAAAAACTTATAGACATGATGAAAGAACTTAAGGACACGAAACTGGAGCTTATTAAAGAGGTCAAAGAAGTTACACAGACAGTAAAGTCGGAGCTGTCAGAAGTGAAAAAAGGCGTGGAAACGATTAGTAGTGAATTACAAGGAACGCAGCAGAGAGTTAAAACAGTAGAAGACGCGATGGAGAATTTAATAGACACGCAACAAACAGAGATGAGACTGGTGAAGGGGAGGATGTCAGTTGCAGAAACTAAACACATGGAGAAGCAGCTTCGTTTTCGTGGTCTGCCGGAAGTGGAAGGGAAATCAGCGCAAGAACAGATGACTGAGGTGTTGGCTGATTACCTGGGGAAGGAGGAGGAGGAAATTGTGGCTATCCTAGATGTGGCGTACCGTGTGAACTCGAGAATTGCAACCCAGAGGAAACTACCAAGGGATGTGATTGTGCAGTTTACAACTAGAAACATGAAAGAGAGGATTGTGACAAAACAATTTCAAGATCCATTGGAGATTGATGGCAAGACGATTATCATAATGAAGGAACTGCCCAGATCAGTGTTACTGGACAGGAAAAAATATAGAGTGCTAATTCAGACTCTGAAGGACATGAATATCAGGTACAGATGGGAGTTACCGGAAGGAGTGTCCTTTGAGTTTGGAGGGGCAAAAAAACGCATCAGATCTGAGCGGGAGATGGAGAGATTTATCAAGGACAATGAAAAAGACTTACCAACAAAACCATGAATATGGAGTGTAAAGTATTATCTTGGAATGTAAATGGACTAAACTCACCGAATAAGAGGAAAAATATTTTTCATTGGCTACTAAAACAAAAATGTGATATTGTTTGTTTGCAGGAGACCCATATTAGAAAACAGGATGTAAAATATTTAAAATCTGGAAAATTGGGCAAAGAATTTGTAGCGGCCTCTAACAAGAAAAAAAGAGGAGTGGTGTTGTACATAAAAGAGGAGCTGCAGCCAAAATTTGTTATGAGAGATGTGGAAGCTAGATTTGTAGCAGTGGAATGTAATTGGAATTTAAAGAGAGTGTTGGTAGTCGGACTTTATGCACCTAACGGTGCAAAGGAAAGCTTCTTTGAGGATTTAAGGAAGTATTTAGACGATCTTGTATATGACCAGATCATTCTTGCTGGAGATTTCAATGGAGTGACAGATTTGGAACTAGACAAAAAGACTACAACAGCACAAAAGAAAAGAAAAATTGCCAAAGCTTTTTTTTGAGTTGATTCAACAAGAGACTCTCGAAGACGTATGGAGGAGAGAATATCCTAAAACCAAACAGTTTACTTTTTATTCTGCAAGGCATCTTACATTATCAAGAATTGATATGATCTGGGCCTCAAAGGACTTAGCGTTATGGACTAAGGAGGTAGAAATAATGCCGATGGTAGGCTCAGATCACAATCCAATTATGTGGAAATTTGGAAAAAGGAGGAAAAGGAAAGCCTGGAGAATAAATGAGGACTTGTTACAGGAAAGTGAGAATATGGAAATATTGAGAAGAGAGACAAAGTTTTTTATACAATACAACGTGAATAAAGAAGTACCAACCAATAAAGTTTGGGATGCTTACAAGGCGGTTGTAAGGGGCATACTAATGGACTTAAATGGCAGAGCAAGGAAAAAGAAAGAGGAGAAAAGACAAGAGATTGAGGAGAAAATAAAGGCCAAAGAAGCACAGTTAAAAAAGAGACCAGGGAAAAAGAAAATATATCAGGAAATCAAAATTCTTCAAGAACAGTTAACAGCAATGAGTAATAAAGAATTGGAGTGGAACCTTAAAAGACTGAATCAAAAAGCTTTTGAGGGTGCTAATAAACCTGGGAAATATTTGGCATGGCAATTGAAGAAGAAAAGGGAAAAGAAAATAATAAATAAAATCTGTGAAGAAAACAAAACGTATCTGGAACAGACTACCATTAGTAGAGCCTTTTATAAATTTTATGCTAAGCTGTATAATAAAAAAGAAGTAACCAAAGAATCAATAGCATCATATTTGGAGAAAACTAAACTTCCAGAGATCTCGGAAGCTTGGAGAAATAAGTTGAATAGTGAAGTAACCGATGAGGAAATAAGTAAGGCAATACAATCTGCAAATCTAGGAAAGGCGCCAGGGCCAGATGGACTTACGGCTAAATTTTATAAGACAATGGCCAATGAACTGGCACCATTCCTAAAAGAGGTGATGAATGGAGTTTTTAGGGATCAAAGAATTCCAGACACTTGGAGCGAAGCGAATATATCATTGATCCCTAAAGAGGGCCAAGATTTGACTAACGTGAAAAATTACAGACCTATATCACTACTTAACAATGATTATAAAATTTTTGCGAAGATATTGGCGGAGAGACTGAAGGGGTGGCTCTCGGAAGTCATAGAGGAAGAACAAGCAGGCTTTTTGCCAGACAGACAAATAAGAGACAATTTAAGGACAGTGATCAATGCTATTGAATACTATGATAAGCGTTGTGATAAAGAGGTTGGTTTCTTCTTTGTAGACGCTGAAAAAGCGTTTGACAATTTAAACTGGGACTTTTTGTTTGCCACTATGGAAAAGCTACAATTGGGAGAAAGATTCATCAGAGCAATTAAAGAAATCTATAGAGACCAGACTGCAGCAATTGTAGTGAATGATGAATTGACCAAGAAATTGACGATTAGTAAAGGAACAAGACAAGGTTGCCCGTTATCTCCATTGTTGTTCATTTTAGTATTGGAGATTCTGATGATACAAATACGACAAGATGAGGAAATACGAGGAATGAAAATAAAGGACTATTCATACAAGGTTAGAGCATTTGCTGATGACATAATGTTAATTGTAGAAGATCCATTGGAGAACATGCCAAAAGTGATAGATAAGATCAAGGAGTTTGGTGACTTGGCAGGTTTCTTCATTAACAAAAAGAAGTCAAAGATATTATGCAAAAACATGACTAAGCAGAAACAACAATTGTTAATGGAAACAACGGACTGTGAAGTAACTAGTAAGGTGAAATATTTGGGAGTTGAGCTGACTGCAAAAAATATAGATTTGTTCAAGAATAATTATGAAAAATTATGGACTCAGATAGAGAGAGACTTGATCAAATGGAATAGACTGAATCTGTCATGGTTGGGTAGGATTGCAGCAGTTAAGATGAATGTGTTACCAAGAGTAATGTTTTTGCTACAGACAATACCAATTATCAGAGACTCTAAACAATTTGAAAAATGGCAGAGGAAAATATCAGATTTTGTTTGGGCAGGCAAGAAGCCTCGAGTGAAAGTAAAAGTTCTACAAGATGCAAAGGAAAGAGGCGGAATGCAACTGCCCAACTTGAGACTCTATCATGATGCAATCTGCCTAGTTTGGTTAAAAGAGTGGATGACGTTAAAGAATAAGAAACTATTAGCCCTAGAGGGATATAAAAATTTTTTTGGATGGCACGCATACCTATGGCACGACAAAGTAAAGGTCAACTCGATGTTCCTACATCATTTTGTAAGGAGAAGTTTATATACAATCTGGAAGAAGTACAGAATTTACTTACAAGAAGGAACCCCCTTGTGGGTGGTTCCATACGAGGTGATAGATCCGAGAGCTGTTGATAATGAACAACAATGTTTAACATACAAAGAAATAACTAAAATTGAAGTATCTAAACTTAGAATAAAGACGCAAGAGGAACTATCACCTAACTACGATTGGTTCCAGTACAGACAGATTAGAGATTTATACAATTCGGACTCTGTAAAAGGGGGCATACGAACAGAGAACTCGGAACTAGAGCAGACCCTTCTTAAAGAAGACAAGAAAAGAATATCCAAGGTATACCAAGTACTGTTGAAATGGTATACTGAGGATGAGATAGTTAAAACACAGATGGTGAAATGGGCTATAAATTTCAATAAAGAAATAACAATGGAGGCATGGGAATACTTGTGGAAAACTACAATGAAGACAACGACATGTATCAATATTAAAGAGAACATTTTCAAAATGATCTATCGTTGGTACATGACACCAAAGAAGATTGCGCTAGGGAACTTGAATACTTCTAACAAATGCTGGAAATGTAAGAAACATGAGGGCTCCCTCTATCATATGTGGTGGTCGTGTGAGGTAGCTAGGCAGTTCTGGGGGGAAATAATAAGAGAAATGAGTGAAATTTTACAGTTTCAAATAAATAAGAACCCAGAACTCCTGCTGCTAAACTTGGGAATGGAGGGAATTCCAGCTCAACACAGGACATTGTTATTTACAGGACGTTGATTTTTTATATGACTGCAGCAGCTAGACTTTTGTATGCGCAGAAATGGAAAGTACAAGAAGTGCCAACTATTGAAGATTGGATCTACAAATTGCTGTATATGGCTGAAATGGATAAGATGACAAGAAAACTGAGAGATCTGGACTCAGGGCAGTTTAACACAGACTGGGAGAAGCTGAAACAATATCTGGAGAAGAAATGGGAGGTGGGAGGAAAACTGTGGCAGTTTGAGAACTACTGAAGTATAATAAAAGTATAAAAGAGAGGGGTGACTTTACCGGGGGAGGAAGAGAAATGTGAATTTATAAGCAGTTAGATTAATTGATTGAGATATATATAGATATGTATAGGTTAACTGATAGGGAATAATTAATGATAAGGTTTAAACATGAGGATTGACTAACTAACAATATTTTCTTTCTTTGACAAGATTTATATGCACCAAACTGAATGTATAGAAGAGTTAAATTGATTGAGTATCTGAGGAGTTATATAGAATTACCATAAAAAGATGAAATGAGTAATACATAGAGAACAAATCAAATTGTTTGATTTAAATGTGGGAAATTTTTATGGTTTATGATATATAGGTTTATATAGAAATATTCAAAACTGGAAAATGGGATAAATTGTTTATCTAAAGACGTATAGTTTGGGTGTATAATAAGTAAGGGAGTTAAAGATGTACTGCTTAATATAATGGAGAATGTATATCTGTTTTAGATAGAGGAATTTAATAGAAGTAAGGGAAAAGGGACAGAGGGTGGGAAAGCTGTTGGAAGTCAACAAAAGGGGGGGGAAAGGGAGGGGGTTAGAAACGGAAAATTAGGGGAAAATTGATTGTAATGCAAAAATAATAATGTTCTAACCCAATAAAAAACTTTTCAAAAAAAAAAAAACAATTAACTGGCTCCACTTGTTTTTGACACTGTTACGGTTATGCCAATAAAGGTTCTGTCTTGTATAGCTGAGCTGCTCACCAAGCTTGTATCATTGATAACAGTACAAATTGCAATTCTGGAACAAAAATTAAGACAAGCTGAAGAGGAAAATATTGCTAATTGGCAAAACACCTCTTACTTATTGAGACAGAATACATATGAGTTACTTTAAAATTAGAAAAAGAAATAAGCTACACAGAGTGCAGTTCTGTTTCCTGCAACCTATCACTTTTGTTGTAGCTAAAAGTGACACGTTCATCTAGATTTCATGAAAGCTGTGTTATGACTAGATGTAGATGATGACATGTTTAGCATTTCTTTTTCTACATTGACTGATGGTTAGTTGGTCCACAATATGTAAGATCATCTGAATGATCTAGGCATTAACAAATTTCAGTTACCATCACCATTAAGTATTTCAGCCATGTCTAAATCCAACAGAGGATGCAGTCTGGATATATTCACCCACAACAAGATACGTTCCTTCTCAAGCTTTGCTGAGATTGAAATTGTGGGTTAGCCATTTTGGCATCGGGATAAAAAGATCCCCATTGTATTCTATAAAAGGACAGCAAGAGAAACATCTTTATAAACTGTCAAGACAATGTAGGGACTTGGTGCATTTTTTTTGGAATTGCTTGAATATCCAGGCATCTTGGTATCCTCTTTAGTTTGTTATTCAGTGCATAATATTGAATTCTATCCTCTGTGCCCCGTCCAGAAACTGTGTGACTAATAATCTGTACCAGGAGAATTGTGAGAGCAACCACATTCCATTTAGTATTGTTTCCATCTCATTCAGCTTATCAGTTATACACAATGTAACCAGGGAATGATGTTTGCATTACTAATATGATACAGTCCTAGCTCCTCCACATTTTGCAGTGTTTTCAGTTTTTTTAAAAAAGCAAAATCTGCAAAGCTTCAAAGATGAAAAGGTCCCCTTTGAAGGGGAAAATTGAATTATAAAATATAAACAAAGTGTAATTGGGCAAATTTCTTAAAAAATGTAACACTAAAAGAATTTGTGCTTGGTGTGGGGGAGGAAAGATTGTGTGAGAAATGCTGTACGTAAGGGAATTTCATCACAGTTCAGGTCTATTTTTTGAAATCAATGGTTGCAAGGGCTAATTTGTGCAATGTTATTTTTGTGATGAGGTTTCTTCATGGGATTCAGAAGCTAGAATGAAATATTCATAGTATATTCAAGAAGACCTATCATGGTGCTTTGAGAAACGGTCGCTCTCACTAGTGAGAGAACATTTTGGGGATTATGTAAAACCTTAAATGTAGGGTTGGGTTTGATCTTCCACTTGTAATTTTAATGCGTCTTTTCAATTTTCCTGAATTCCTGTGAAACAATCTTTGTAACATCTGCCTTTTTCCGTGGAGACCAGCACTCCACTGTTTTTTCTTGTTGCCATTTTCTTAAGCGACTTGTTTATTAACATGACCTTTTTTGCCTCCTGATTTATATAGTAATGTGATTTTGCATAAAATTTGTTGAAATGTTGTTTTCCAGGTGACAGTGAAAGAAATATATCTCAAATTGCCATCTTTTGCAGTTAAAACTAGTTCTAGCATCAATAAAAAAGGTTAGGACAGGACCATAGTTTCATCTTAGAAATATGGTTGCCATGGTAAAGCTTATTCCCCCCCCCAAAAAACTAACGAGTGATGTTGATGGCTATCACTGTTTAGCCTAGTGGCTCTTAAACTTTCTGAAGTGGGATCCATTGATGCACCTTTCAGGACCTCCTTGTAAAGTATGTCCTTACTAGAGATGGGCATGAACCGAAATACGAACCAGGCCTGTTCGTGGTTCATGAACCACGGTTCGTCAGATCCCATTTCTGACAAACCGCCATGAACTTTAGGCTGGTTCATTTTTTTGGTTCGTCACTGCAGACAGCCTGGTGTCAATCAATCTGTTTCCTAGGCAACAGGGGATGGACTTCCTGCAGACCTTCTGCTGGCCTGGAAGTGGCCTTCTGCTGACCCGGAAGTGATGATTTTCTGACCTGGATGTGACATTTTCATGAATCAAACAAACTGGTTCATGAACAGGGGCAGGTTCGTGAAAATTCATGGTTCATGGATTGTGAAATTTACGAACCACGAACCACATGGTTTGGTTTTTTTCCGGTTTGTGCCCATCTCTAGTCCTTACTCCTTCACCCAACATAAAATATAGGACTCTCAAATCAGTAAATGATGAACAAGTTTATATTTTATCTTTCATATTTAAGATATACAAATATATAAAATTACTGAGCTAGAGGCTGTATTTTGTGGCCATTTCGTACATTATACCTGTGAATCTCCAGAACATCCTTTTTCATCTCACCCCATCCATCTTCCCTCCTGCCCTGGTGGCCCACCTGTGAGAGAGCTATGATCTACCTTGGGGCTCTTACCCATGGTTTGAAGCTTTTGGCTTGGTCAAAAGGCAATGGCAATAATAGAGGAATAAGCATATGTACAACAATACATTTATTTGGGATAAAAATAAAAAATACTAGAACTCAAATGACTATATTACATCATACTTTCAAATCTGGCTTAAAAATGTACAAAAGTAATGGTTGTTGTATTGGCCAATTTGTATACCCTAAATTGCAAAAAGTTCTTTCACTATAAATGAAAGCTATCCCTTCAAGGACCTATGAAAAAGTATGTGACTATACAATGGGGTTCAAAAATCGGCATCCGCAAATAATGAAAAATCTGTTTATAGAAAACACACAATAATGCACCAGATATACTCAAAATGTAATGGAATCCAATGACTATTTGAAAGAAACCATAAATAGAAAAAAAATACATGAGACCTGGTAAACATCATAGAGAACAATCATACATCCAAAACATATTATGGCTGCTAGCAAAGCACATTTTGAAATACCTTCTTCAGATCATCAAGTACTGTTCTTGTTTCCAGACATGTGAAATTAGCTTTTTCTCCTACATGAAGCCACCTGAAGCAATTAAACACTTACAAATTAGCTATTACCAATATCACCAGAAAAATATTTAGTATAGAACCCTGATACAAAGGGAAAATATTAACATATTTCATTCATATCAATTATACAAAGAGAAATAACAAGCTAGAAAAGCCACCTACTTACCCATGAATTCAAATAGCCTGTTGTTGGTGGTGGTGGTGAAGCACCAGGAAATGTGTGTGAATCATGTGTGAGTTGATTTTTAGAAAATCGTCCCCTCCCGGTTTGACCTGCCACTTCCATGTTGTGCCAGAAATATCATCACTTACTAGCTAATAAAGCACACAATGTCAGGTAAGTACCCACTGGCCCCCACAACCCCCAGTGAGTGACCAAAAGTCACACAATAAATTCCATAGGTGAGTGGAATTTGAACCTAGCTTCTCCCAGCTGTACTACAGAGCTATAACTATTATCATATCAATTTTTCAGATTAAAAGAATAAACTCCAGTGTAGCCATGTGAAGCTTATTTGTTGGGTGGAACGAGTTACTTTTTAATATTTGTGGAATATAGTGTCATGAAAAATGTTGGAACGATCTACGTTATGATAAACATTTTCCTTCCCTCTCCTACTCTCTTTTTCCATTTTCCCTCCTGAAGGTGTACTTACTGTGTCTACATAAACCTTCTATACATCAAGGAGTCTAAATTGTTTTTCAATAATTCATAAGATTAAAACCATCATAACACAGTAAGCACATGTCATACACTTGACCTCTCATGGAGAGTCATAACAAGCCATGTCTTAAATACAGCAAATAGTGTAGTTAGAAGGCAGTATGCTGTCAAACAAATGTGCATTGTTGTTAAAATTGAAACCACATGCTATGTAATATAACAAAGGTGTGACTTTCTTGAGAATGTGTGGACAGTTGGAAATGTTAATATATTTTTAAAAAGAATATTATGTCTGTGTGTCTCAGGACTCCATTACTTTGTCTTTCCCAGTGCAACTCAGCCATGTCAGCCCAACTTGATTGATACACTTGGACACTGACTGGTCAGATGTGGTCCAACAGCAGAGATTGTAGAAAGAACTGGAGCTGAAACCTACCCCTTGTTTTCCAACTGCTGTGATGAGTCACCAAGGACAACTCTATTGTAACTGTCTTAAATGTTTGTATACCTTAAAGAGGAGGTAGGCTGGAGGCTTAAGCACAGTCTGATGAGCCAAAAGGTGTTTGAACACAGCCCCAATTTCAGTGGCTATTTATGGCTTTATGGAAAATTTAGTCACATACACTTGCCTTGAGAGGTTCCTTACCAAATGAAACTTTTCATTCCACTTGAAATAACACATGTTGCTTCTTGCGAGTTCCAGCTGTTCGTAACCGGTGCATCGATTTCTTGTTTATTGGCAAATGGAATGAAGTTGAATTTTCTTCTCAGGAGAAAGCAGGATGGAAACTAGGAATGAATGATTGATTTGATTACCCTTTGTTCTGTAAACACAAAGGAGCCAGGAGCTCTCTCATTGATATTTTTTACAAAACACACACAAAGCCTTACATTACTGCAGAGGAGGCCTATGGTTTATTTTTTATACCTGCTATAGATTATAAACTCTGTGGGGCATAGAGTGTTTCTTTTGAAATGACTGCCGGACTGCTGCACACATCATGGCGCCAAGTAAATAAACAGCATTAATAGTATTTAAACAGAGGTGAGGGTGATTTCAGAAGTGCTGAGTCCTCTAATGTGTAGTTTGGCATTTTAAAAACTCTCCCTGCATATAGTAAGGACACAGGGACAATGTGAAAAGTATTCCAAGGCAGGAAGGGGGGGGGGATGTGCTGTTCTACTTTTAATTAAACCATTTGGAACTACCCTCAATAATGGCCAAACCAAGGCTGAATTAATAGTCTTCTTAGAGTCTTCTCCTTGTCAAGACCACCCCTATTCTCTATAAATAAAGTTTGGCATCAGAAAATGTTTTCTTTGTCACAGGGTTGCAAACAAGATTGTACAATCAAGTGTCTGAATACAGGCTATTCATACACAGAGGAAGCATGTAATTTTCCTTTATATCACATAATGCTTTTTAAAAAGCACCCCCAGCTTGAATAGACAACACACTTTTCGATGATTGACTTTTCATTCCCTTAACAACTCTATTATCCTTTTAATAAATTGGCAAGCTCTTTCCTTCCTTCTCTTTCCTTCATCATATTTGAATGATTTTAGGCTGCTCATTCTTTATTGTCAAAGGGCTGGGGTGAAAAGCGGTTGAAAGTACAAGGTCTGGATTTTTGAAGCCACAGTCATACTGAGCAAAGTTTGATATGTGGGCAGGGCTTTTTTTCAGGGAGAATGTAGGGGAACGGAGTTCTGGAACCTCTTGAAAATGGTCACATGGCTGGTGGCCCCGCCCCCTGATCTCCAGACAGAGGGGAGTTGAGATGGCCCTCCACGCTGCTCAGCGGTGCGGAGGGCCATCTCAACTCCCCTGTCTGGAGATCAGGGGGCGGGGCCACCAGCCATGTGACCATTTTCTCCGAGGGCAACCCACTGAGTTCCACCACCTCTTTTCCCAGAAAAAAAGCCCTGTATGTGGGTGTTTAATGTTTCAGCACTTGAACCTGTTGGGTAGAGCTGAACCAAACTGCTATTCCTCTCCATTTGTGCCATCTCCGATATACTATTACCTGCCTTTATTTTTTCAGTAAATTTTGGGCTGCTTCTGGAAGGTGATGCACATATACCATTTTGCCCCTATACCATTTTGCTTTTCCTGCTCCCCTTCCTTCAAGATCCTACATTGGGATGCCTTGGGACAGGAGTACTGGGGGCAGGGGCAGTGCCAGGGTTTCTGGCGCCTGCGGCTACCCCTACGTGCATGCGCATGTAGTGCCCACGCGTGCCCCCGGACGGCGTGATGACGTCACTGCATGATGACATCATACAGCAAGCTGGCCCCATTGGCCGGCGGGTGGCTGGGACGGTGCATGGAGGCTGCCCATGCTCCCAGTTGGGCATGGCAGGTGGCTGGGGAGGTTCCATACACTGCCCCGGATGCATGCCGTGCCTGGCCTGTGGCTGCTGCACCAGGCTGAGGGCGTGTGTTGGTGGTGGTGTCGGCATGGGGCTGGCCAGCTGCAGCAGCTGCGGGCAAGACACACCAGATCTGTGGCACACGCCTCTGCCCTGACTCCCCCTCCGGCACCCCCTTTGGCGCCTCAGCACCCATGGCGCCCGCCTCTCAACGGTGGCGCTGGCCCAGATTGGGGGAGCTTATTCAACTCAGTGACAAATTAGCCAACTCAAAACGCTGTTAGCAAATACAGCAGTCTCCCAGTATGCTTTTTCTTTTTCCATGTTGATGTTTATTCAAAAAATCATTCTACTTTCATTCTCAGGGTGTTTTCTCTTTTCTGTCCTTTAATTAAAACAAACATTATTGTGCTTTTCTGAACCTAATAATGAAGGCAGCCACAACTATTTTGGGTGGAGTATTTTTTTTCAGAAAGTTGGTCATCTAAAATAATGTTTAAGATGCTGATCCAAAACAATTGTCACAATAGTCACACCTACATACTGCAGAGAAAAGGGAGGTAGTGTTATATGGAACTTGTCCACAACAGGTCTCATACGTGTGAAATATGCAACCATAGAAGTTTAAAGAGAATTCATCATAATGCATGTGCACATAATAAAGAAGGTACTTGAAAGAATATGGATGTTCTCCTCTTTTGTTGTCTAGGCTGGGATTTAGGAAGTCCTAACTGTTCTTTAATAAAGTGAGAATTAAGTGTTAGATTTAGTGGAGGGCACAGAGGCCTCTATAAATGACTCTAGTAGAACTGTGCTGTAGGTACAGCATGCAGTTAATTGCTTTCTAAAGCACTTTGAGATACAGTGGACTAGAAGAGGGTTTTGTGAGTGCCGGTAGCATGCAATAAATCTCCAAATTCTTGCTTCACCATGGTGAGGTAGCTCAGCTACAGACTCAGCCACCCTGAATGCTAAGTATTGGGCTGCAGGGTCCTTGGATTTAGAGCTAAAATAAGCCCTTAATTTAGCCCTTTAGGTATTAATCTCTGAGTTTAAAAGTTTGATTTTGTCTATAAAAGTGGAGGACATGAGTCTCCTTTGCTGCTTTAAGTTTTTGGAAGTGAATACGTAAAAGTGAAATGGAGGAAAAAAAGAAGTACAAAGAGCAAACTTTTGCTGCCAGGTTGGCTTGGGAGTAAGCACCTCTGTGCCAACTGCAGCTCTTCCCTAACAGATTTTTTTGAAAAGAGCTGTTCCAGTTTTACTAGTTGAAATGTGAAAAACTAGTGCAAGACATGCTGTGCAGTGAATTCCAGTTTGCAATGCAGATTTTTTAAAAAAATCAAAATTTGTTCTAAACTGCAAACTGCAACTGTAAAATTAGTTTAATTTTTCTCCATCATCCTATTAGAAAAGAAACTTTCAGGTTAGTTTTGTAAATAAAGATACATACTAAAAAGAGGAATTATACCTTTCCTGAAAGGTGGGAACAGAGGTTGGGAGCGGGGGACCCCCCACCCTTACTTGGGGAACGATAACCCTACCTGTTCTGCCCTTGAAAGATAAATCATCCATTCAGCTGTTCCATCCCTGAACCAATGGGAGTGCTGCCCCAGCATCTAATCACCTGTCAGAGAGGCGAGGGAATGCTGGAGGGAAATGCACCAGTTCAGTTCAGGGCTGCCTCAGCAAGAGAACAGACAGTAAAGGGTAGCTCTGCCTGGCAGACTAGTTTAGCTCTACCTCTGGCTAAAGACCAAGTTATGAGGACTGTCTCTGGAGATGAGCAACCTTTGTACTCTTTAGTCTGGCTCCTGGGAAAGGGCAGGTTGGTGTGAGTGGAATCCTGTACATGTATGAAGGGATCTGACCTGGTGGCTAGTCAGTGAAAGCCTATTTGTACTTGAAAGCATTAAACAGAATTGAAATCACACTCTGAAGCCATAACTAAGCTTAAATTTATGTGCTTCAGCCAGGTTTCTCCTTTGAATGTTGGGAGCCCTAGGCTGCTGATCTTTTCATTAAAAAACAGCCTATACATGAATAAATCTTTGTTGTTTAGTTAAACCTACTTCAGTGAACTCTCTGCTCTCTATGTTCAACACAAAACTTACCTCACAGCAAAGAACCCAAAGCCTTTGCACTCCCTGCCATAAGAATATCTAGCAACTGAGGGGAATGTTTACATTTCAAAAGAAACAACCCCCAGAATTACAGGAGTCTGTGTGAGTTCCCTCAGTTAGAAGAAAAGGCCGGTCTCAGATAGGCATTCAAATAATTTGATGTGGAATTGAACAGAACCAGTGATTCGCTCACCTCTGGTCATCATACTTGAACACAGAAAGTTCGATTGTCAAATATGTTCAATCTGAAATTTGTGGCATCCCTAGATTATATGGGAAGTACAACTGACAATCCCAAATACCCCTAGTTGCCAGTGGTATTTGGGCAAGTACCTCTCATGTGGTCTAGCAGACCTATATGGGAAAGGAATTCAAATATGCTTATAAAAATCTTATTTTTCTGATAGCTTGAAATCTTTTTTTAATTTTAGAGTATTAAATATACCATTAGACTTGTATAATTGTGTATCACTTTTACATTAAATAGAATAATGGAAATTAGTACATTGCTAAGATTTTGCATGAAATAAGTAATTGTTACATTAATAAAATTTAAAACTTAGATAATTATAATTATAAGGCAGCTGCAAAAAATGCTTACTACAATCTCACTCTAGCCTGGAAGTTGGCTTCTTATCTTCTTGACACGGCTGACCTGGCCACCTGGATCCATGTCATGGTAACATCAAAACTTGACTATTGTAATGCACTATACATTGGTCTCCCATCTAAGCTAACTAGGAGGCTCCAATTGGTGCAAGATGCTGCGACTCAACTGTTAGCAGGAGCAAGCAGGAGCTTGAACATCGCTCCCATCCTACAATCACTCCATTGACTATCTATCAGTTACAGTGCTCAATTCAAGGTATTGGTTATTAGATACAAAGCTCTTCATGGCCTTAGCCCAGCATACCTATGAGATTGCCTCACTCCTTATGTCCTTCCACGGCAACTTCACTCATCTCAACAGGGTCTCTTGCAGGTGCTGGCTTGCACATGGGAGAAATTAACAGCAGCCACACACGGACTTTCTCTGTGGTGGCCCCTACCCTATGGAACGGCCTGCCTGAGGAGGTCAGGAGAGCTCCCACTCTCCTGGCTTTCCACAAACGATGCAAAACTTAATTATTCAAAAAGGCTTTTTACTCAGATCGGAGGGAAGTATTATAGGGCAGGATCTCAAATGCTTCACTAATGTTAGGGACCATAGACTTCACCTCTATGTTGCCTTATATATTATCTGTGGCTCAAATATGTACTCTTATACTACCTGAAATTCATGTTTCTCTAATGTCAGTCCTAGAATTGATTATGTTCTGTTTCAGCAATTCTTCAGCTCTGTATTGGATCCTTCCTAATGTTATGCCTTTGTAAAATCCTATGACATTGTGGAAATGTCCTTAACACTGTATGGAAATGTCCTTGATACTGTATGGAAATACTGATTGTACTAATCTCACGCTATGTAATCCGCCTTGAGTCTCAGTGAGAAAGGCGGATATAAATGACATAAATAAATAAGTTATTATTAAACTTGCTGTTATGATTTTTTTAAAGATGAGTTGGTTCAAAATGAAAAAAAATGTGCGTTGGTAATGGCAATGCATTGTAAAATCTTTCTTTTTGAAATAAAAATTATTCAATGAAATCTCCTTGTAGCTATGAGGAGTCTCAAACACCGAAATAATTTTCAATGGCTACTATGCCTTTGGGAAAACATTTGAGTCAGGCTCTGGGCAAACCTGAGTGAATGTATAATAAGTGATATTAAAACATAGACCTTAGAAAACCATAGTGCGAAAAGCAGGGAGTCAAAAGTAGGAGAGACAGTTTCTGACAGGTTTATTGTGATTGAAATTTGAAAGTGTTTTTTAAATGTCTGAAGGATCAGGAAAGGTGTAATTCCTCTTTTTAATGTTTAAATTTAAAGTTGCTGGCAAGCAACTACAAAGACCAAAAGAAAGACAGGCTTTGTTGATGCACACAGGTCTTCAAGTTCAGGCTGCAGAATGCAAGGCTAGCAGAATGATTTGCACTGTTTGTAATTTATGCCTAGTTTTACTGGTGATGATGAGATTAATCCACTGAATTGGTTTCAGAAAAATTGTCAAACTACAGCCTGACATTGATCCTCTTGGTGACCTTGGGTGACATACAATGTCTCTTATTCAACAGACATTAATATTTCCCCCTATTCCTTGATGTTAAATCCATATAGGGCACTCATGAGTAGACATGGGCACGAACAGCATTATGAACGGAAAAAAACCAGGAACAGCCCGTTGTCTGTTCACAAACAAGCCATTCGTGAGGCCCCATTCTAAATGAACAAGTGGTCGTTGTAAGTCTCATTCGTTGCCTTCATCAGCTATTCGTCAAGCCAGACAGTCTTGCGCCTTTCAATCAATTCCCCTGGCAACGGAGGCAAAAACTGAACTCTGTCTGAACTCCTTCTGGCTTTCCTTCTGGCTTTAACCCTTCAAAGTACTTCCAGCGGACAGTCCCGTTTTTGCCACTGTGAAGAGAAAATGACAGCAAATGGGGGACCCATGTATCATACCTTTCCCGGGGTGCAATCTCTCTGAAACTTGGGGGGTCTTCAGAGGACAGTGAGGACTATGTCCCCTGCAAATTTGGTGGGTATTGGACATTGGGAAGGTCAGTGTGTAACCCCTCAAAGTAGCTTCCAGCAGAGAGTCCTGTTTTTGCCACTGTGAAGAGAAAATGAGAACAAAGGGGGAGACCCATGCATCATGCCTTTCCCAGGATGCAATCTCTCTAAAACTTGGGTGGGGGGGGAGGTCTTTGGAGGACAGTGAGGACTATGTCCCCTGCAAATTTGGTGGGTATTGGACATTGGGAAGGTCAGTTTGTGGAGTGTTTAAAGGGCTCTGCCCCTTGCACGTGGCAGGAAAGAGCCCTTTAAACTATCAGCTGCCAGGCAGCAGGGGGAATCCCTGGGATCTTTAAAGGGATCTTAAAAGGGCCATGAACAATGAACAACGAACATGTTTGTGAACAGGGTCATGTTCGTTACTGTTCATTGTTGTTCGTGGATGGCAAGGAACAACGAACAGCTTGTTCAGTTTTTTCCCCCTTTGTGCCCATGTCTACTCATGAGTAAAGTGGAATAAAGCGAGTAAAGCTAGAATACCCATATTTGCATATTAATATGATCAGCATATGTATCTTCTACTGAGTCCAACCTCTTGCTCACTGTTTGTTTTGACTAGAATTAGTGTTCTCAAATCTCCATATCTTTTTAAATTGGAAATGCTTGGGATTGAATCTCAGAGCCTCGCTACAAGTGACATCCTCCACGCGAATGGCACTTGATCATTTTTGCAAGTCTTTCTGGGTACTGAAGTCCCTCTCCCACACCCCTTTTCCTTCTGTTCCTTCCCCTCTCCATTAGCACAGCTGCCTGAAGAGATGGAGAAAGCCTACGACAGCAGCTTTTGCAAATCGTCTTGCTGGGGGGTGGGGAATGCTCTAGATAAAGCTGACAGGTCGGTGAAGTCCTCCCCTCTCTGTTAGAACTGTTAGGATCGCTGCCTTAAAAGTCAGAGAAAGCCTGCGTTTGCAAATCGTTTCTCTAGTCGCAAGCCTGCTCTCAATGATCTTTGGGGGCGGGCAGCTGCAACTTTCTTAGCTTTCTCTAGAGTATTCCCCCCCTCCCCGAGCTGCCCGCTGCAACTTTGCTAATCGTCTTGCGCTGGGAGGGGGGGAAATACTCTAGAGAAAGCTAAGAAAGTTGCAGCTGCCCACCCCCAAAGATCATTGAGAGCAGGCTAGAGAAACGATTTGCAAACGCAGGCTTTCTCTGACTTTTAAGGCAGAGATCCTAACAGTTCTAACAGAGAGGGGAGGACTTCACCGACATGTCAGCTTTCTCTAGAGCATTCCCTACCCCCCAGCAAGACGATTTGCAAAAGCTGCTGTCGTAGGCTTTCTCCATCTCTTCAGGCAGCCGTGCTAACGGAGAGGGGAAGGAACAGAAGGAAAAGGGGTGTGGGAGAGGGACTTCAGTACCCAGAAAGACTTGCGAAAATGATCAAGTGCCGTTCGCGTGGAAGATGTCACTTGTAGCGAGGCTCTCAGAGCTTCTTCTTGCAAAGCATGTGTTCCCTAATTTTTCCCAGTCTTAATGGAGCAGGATCTTTGGGTTTATATTTCTCCTTGGCTTGTAAGAAATGAAGAGGCCAGTTAAGGAAATGAAGGACTCAGGTAGTACTTACAGTGGGGATTGCTGCCAAAATATAATAATGCTTGTCCAAATCAGTCACACATGTGCATGTGTATACACAAACCCTGTTCCCAACAGATAGGCTTACCTACCTTTTGCCAGTGGCAGGGGATCTCCTGCTGCCACTGTATGCTTCCTGCCACTGCTTAGCTGACCAACAGGGGAAGAAATGGTGGGAAACTGGGGAGGGGGGGGGTGTTGGCAGTATCCTGACATGCTAACATCACTCCCTGTGTGCCTGGAAGAGACATCAGTGCATTGTTGTGGGACAGCAGGGACGCTTTGGCACTTGAACAAAACTCTATAGATTGGGTTTTGGTACCAAATTTGGGATATTGTACTTGGGAAGTAGGATTTTAGCGGGGGTAGGAGAACTTAAAACTGTGACCTGTTTAGCTAAGGACTGATGTCTCATATAATCTCGATTATGATCTTTTGACCCACCGCCTTGCTGCTGTGGGGATACGTAGGATAGTCGTGCAGAGGCTGAGCTCCTTTCTCCAAGGTCAGGGACAGAAGGTAGCACTTGGGCAACAGATGTCTGCATGCCATCCTTTGGTGTGCAGATTCCCTCAGGGGGCAATTCTTTCCCCAATGTTATTTAACATCTACATGTGCCCCCTTGTCCAAGTGATTTGTAGTTTGGGGCTGGGTTGTCACCAATATGTGGATGACACCCAGCTCTACCTGTTGATGGATGTCCAACCGGACGCTGCACCAGATAGCTTGGCCAGGGGGTTGTATGCCAAGGCAATATGGTTAAAGCAGAGCGCCTGAAGTTGAATCGTCTGATGATGGATGTCCTGCATCTGGGTCATGGAGCAATGGGTTTGGGGATCTGGCCCTCAACCCTTGACGGAGTGCAATTAACATCTTCATTGATGGGGAAGACCCTGAGCGTGATCCTGGATGCCATGCTTTCAATGGAGGCCCAAGTCATAGCTGTTGCCAGATCTGCATTTTTTCATTTTTGGTAGATCAGGCAATTGGCGCCTTATCTCTTGTCCCAGGATCTAGCTTTGGTGATCTATGAAATGGTCACCTCCAGGCTAGACTACTGTAACTTGCTGTACGTATTCTGCCCTTAGGCTTCACCCAGGAATTACAGCTGGTCCTGTGGCACATGTCCTTACAGGGACTCTGTTTAGGCCACACATGTACCCAGTGCTGTGCCAGCTGCACAGGCTCCCAATTGAGTTTCAGATCCAGTTCAAGGTATTGGTTTTGGTATTTAAAGCACTTACTGGACTGGGACCAACATACCTGTGGGACAGCCTCTCCCATTATGTCCCCCGCAGGGCTTTACACTCTGTGAATAAGCAGTTACTGATGATTCCCAGGCCGAGGGACATTTGCCTAGCTTTGACCAGGGCCAGGGCCTTTTTTGGCTCTGGCTCCTACTCGTGGAATATAATCCCACTTGAGATCCGGGCCCTGAGGGATTTGTTACAGTTCCACAGGGCCTGCAAGACAAAAATGTTTTCCGGGCTTTTGTTTGAGGGGCTGGCATTCTGTCCCTCCTGACTGCCATCCTGCAGCTGCATCATGGCTGCGCGTGTAGTGTTTTTTTATTGCAGTTTTTTACTATCTGATGCTTGTTGCCGCTAACTTATGGATTTTTGTGACTTTTAAATTCTATACTTCCATTGTTTTTTTAAATGTGTAATGTTGTTTATTGTTGTGATCCACCCTGAGCCTGCTGTCAGGGAATGTGGGATACAAATGTGATAAAATAAATAAATAAATAAATAAATAAATAAATAAATAAATAAATAAATAAATAAATAAATAAATAAATAAATAAATGCACAGCCTAATACTGGTCCAGTCACCCTGGGACCTAAGTTTCTGTTTGGCCCCTGACCTAGTATTTATTTGGCAGTGGAACAAGGGGCACATCTCCCTTGCTTCCGGACTGGTAGAATGAAAAGAAACCTATCAGAGAGAGTAAAAGGACAGGAGAACCATTGATGGGAGGACATTTATCCCCTGCCATCACTATTGGCTTTGAGCAGCATGTATGTGTGTGTGTGTGTGTGTGAAAGTGGGAGGGGTACTATTGGATTTCATGACTGGAGACCATTCCTCTTTCTCAATACAGAAATGGGTGAATATTTGGAAAAGGAAAGATAGGAATATAGGAAAACATGTACTGGATATTTTTGTTTTAAGTTTGTAATTTAAATATTAGAATGTTAAATATCATAATTCTTTAATGGAACACAAGTAATTTTAATATTTTCCCTAACAATTCCCATACAATTCTCCTTTTATTTTCCTGGGGAAAAAACTATGGGTAAATTAAAGAACAATCCAAGAAAATTATTTTCTGAATAAGCTTTTGTGTTATAGAGTGAAAACTGTGAGGAGTTGCCGGTAAAGTGAAAGATACTTGCCTTACAATATATGAGAATAGCTGAAGAAGGAGGGAGAGGAGTAAGAAAAAAATGAGAAAGAGTTTGCTCATGGCTTACGACTCACAGCGGAATTTTTGAAAAGTTCTTGCTTTTTAAAAATATTCCTTATTACTGGTTCTTTGAAGAAGAAAGACACTGTTTCACAGCTCTGTAATTTTCATGGGCACAGCTGGAGAACTGTTTTTGAGGAGAAGAAATGAAAACTGCCCTGAATAAAGTACAGCTGTCAAGTCAGATGTGGGCTAGCTTCTTTTCTATTTTGCTTTTCACTAGATGGCAAGTGGGAAGAAGGAATTTAACCTCTTCAGCTTGGCTGTGGTTCACAGACACAAAGACATAACGTTGTAAACAAGGTGAATGAGGAAATACATGTTTTAGAAATCACATACTGTACCATATTCACAGGAAACCTGGTTTCCTTTCTCCACTGAGGTGTTACAAGAGGTAATTTATAGCCACTAGCTGATAATGTATATCTTGTGCCTTCTTACTGACTTTGCCCTTTTCTGCTATCTAAATTCTCCTTGAGTCACTTAAAATTCTTCTTGAGTCACTTGCAAGTAGCAGTGGTCATGATCTTTGGCAGTATTTTAACAGCAAACATCACAGTGTCTGTATTTTATGTAACAACAATAGTCTGTTTAGCCAAGGTGTGACGTTTATAAGAGGTCATAGAATTTCAGGGGACCTCCATGCTCTGTTGTGTATTTAATTCAACCCTCTTCCCCTTTGGATATTCAATGTTTGAGCTGTTTGATGCAAGGGAAATGTATGTTCAACATTTTACTCAACACTTTTTTACTCAATACTTTACTTAAACTTGGAGGAGAGGGAGTATAGAAGATTTGGCTGAAGGTCCCAACTGTGTAACACTTTAGCGGCAATATATATCTGATACATTTTTCAAAGGGGAAAATTCATTTATAGAACTCCATTTAAGGATAAAACCATAGACCCCTATTGCCTGTACAATAAAATATGTAGTTCTCCCAAAGCTTGGATACAGCTAATTATGACAAATTAATCTGTTCCCCTTTGCCAAGAACACTATTAGGTTCAATGAGCTGACAAGAAGATTAATTCTTTTCATGGCACGCTGCATAAATGTGCTGAATAGGTTTAGAGTGGTGCTAATGGGCAGATCATGTCTCTTATTACAGGATATGATAGTTTTCAAATGTATATTTCATTCATTTCTGCATTAGCAGAATGATTTCTGATAAACATCAAGCAGCAATTTAAAGAACCACCATGAACAAGAAGCCAAGCAGCAACAGCTGAAACACAGAATACAAGTCAAATAGTTTTTGTAAAAGAGTTGTGCAATACATGGTAAATCAATTATTTAAAAAATAAAATAAAAACCGACTCTATCTTAGACTCCATTGCCATAAAAGTTGTTTTTATAATGCCATCTGAAGCCCACCATGCCCACTAAGGGTTTAACTCTACTTAGAATGACACTGGTTGAGAACAGCTGGAAGCAGGTATACTCAGAGGTAAGTCCCATTTATTCATTGGGGCTTCCTCCCAGGAAAGCGTTTTTAGGGGATTGCAGCTTTAACATACTAATAAAATTTTTATTTTAAATGTTCCTAGTTTTTGCAAAAAGTTCTTGGTTTTCAGTATTTTTGTGGGTTATGTTTGGACCGTTATGCCAACTGTTAAGATTGGTGTACTAGGAATGTTTAAATATTTCATCCTCTTTGTGGTAACATTTGCACACATAGAGCTTTATTTTATACACATGAATAGTCCCATTGATTTCAAGGTAACTAATGTCAGTGTTTCAGAACATATTGCTGGGCCGATTTCAATACCACTTTATTATAGTCCAGCAGCTACAACAATTTATATGGGACACTCTCTGATTTACAATAGTGTGTGAACGTCAGACAAATTACTGTGTGGCCTGTGACAGTTCTCTTGATACAGTGATTTGATTTCATTACTTTAAAATAATTGTACATGGATTTTATACATAAAGAAAAGGGAACTTTATATTATAGCAATTAATTTACTTCCCTGAATGTATATGCCATGACTGTTTAAGAAGTTCTCCTTACCCATTTTTTCCAAAGATTTTGTTCAAAACACTACACTTAAGCAGTTTGCTACAGTTACCGATGCACACAAAGTGGGCGACCGGACAATGCTGTCTTCTGATCTAGTTGTATCATTTCCCCACCCTCAAATCAAAGTTTCCTTTGCAAATTGCAAAGATTCCTTCATCCTTTGAATCTGCCATTCAGCCATAAACTATGGGTATAATCCTAAGAACACTTTACTGGAAGTAAATCCCATTAAACAGACCTGGGTAGGATTCTGAGTAGACCAGCTTAGTATTGTTCTCTATGACAGCCGAGCACACATGAAATGTACTCTGATGCTTTTGTAGTTCTGTCACACTTATGTTTTCAGAGAACACATGCGCATGGGTTTGATCCGGAGACTACAGCGGGTCCAGAATGCTGCTGCACGTGTTTTGACGGGTGTTCCTTATAGGACACACATTATACCAATTCTGCAGCAGCTCCACTGGCTCCCCGTGGAATTCCAGATTTGGTTCAAGGTGCTGGTTTTGACCTATAAAGCCCTAAACGGACTGGGACCAGCATACCTAAGGGGCCGCCTCTCCCTGTATGTGCCCCAGAGAATGCTCCAATCAGCTGGAAAACATCTGCTGGTGGTCCCTGGCCCCAGGGAGGCTCAGTTGGCCTCAACCAGGGCCAGGGCCTTTTCAGTCCTGGCCCCAACCCGGTGGAACTCTCTGTCTGAGGACACCCGGGCCCGTCAGGATCTTCTATCATTTCAGCGGGCCTGTAAGATGGAGATGTTTCACCAGGCGGATGGTTGAGGCCAGCATGAGATCCTCACTGAGCCTCCCACCAGCCTCTCACTAAGTGTGGGATTATACAGTGTCCACCGGCCGGCTGCCCAACATATGGGTACAGCACAGGGCTATGTAGTGCCCATTCATTTGCTGACCCACGTATGGGTTGCAGTACATTATCTGTCTGCTTCCCTCCCCCTGTATGTTGATGGGCAGGAATCTGGAATTGACCCCATCTTGGGACAGTTAGTATTTGTTGTTGATTTTATGATGAACTGTTGTTTTATGAATTGTTTTAATATTTGTATTATATTTTTATAACTGCTGTACCTCGCCCTGAGCCCGCTTGTGGGAAGGGCGAGTTAGAAATGTAGTAGTAGTAGTAGTAGTAGTAGTAGTAGTAGTAGTAGTAGTAGTAGTAGTAGTAGTAGTAATAATAATAATACAGTTATGGAGGAGGAAACCCAGGTCAGTCCTGCCATTTTTGACTTTTGGCTTCTTGCTGGATAAGTAGGGTTGCCAGGTCTCTTAGGCAACCAGAGGGAGGTGGGGTGCCTGGTACTTGTACAGGGCTGATTGTGTTGGAATTGGCCTATTTGGGGCCCAAATCAGTGCCATGCAAAACTTGGAAACACTCCTGTGACCATTGCGACAATGTCACTTCTGGAAGTGATGTCATTGAATTCTGCTGGAAGCGTGTGCACCAGGCATTTGCCTGGGTTGCTTGCTGGTGGCAGATAATTGCTGGGTGGCTTGTTACCTCCAGCTGATTGTCAGTGATTGGCAAGCACAGGGGTAAACTGCCAGGAGTTTGCCAACCACTGGCAGGCGCCTTGGAACACTATGGCTCAAACTATTTATTCTAATATTTACATCTCACTTCTCCCAATGATAAAGGAAGCTCAAGGCAGCAGATGAAGTTCCATCTATTGAGTCTTACTGCTGAGAAGCTCATCATTTAATGATTTTTAATACTGTTCATTGACAGGCCCATTTTTTTCTCTGAAAAATATCTTTTCTCACTAAAAAATATTGACCTGGTCTATTTGACTGAAACCTGGCTGGATGGTACCAGTTTTACATTTCTATTACATATTTTCCAGTTTGAATATATTGGTGCATTATCAAGGATGCTTGGAGTGTCAACGAAGAGATCTGGTGATAATTCATTCACGTTTTGCAAATATCTGGTACAGACAGTATCAGGTTTTGATAGTGTTGATTTCTAGGAACAGATTGGGAACCTCTGGTTTATCATCTGCTTGTTTCCCCACTAAGTTCCTCTTTAAGCTTAATTAACATATTCAACTACCTTATACTGAGGCAATCTATTTGTCTATAAAAGTCAATCTTGTATACTCTGAGTAGCATTAACTCTCATGGGGCTCATGTGGGGGTCTTTTGCATCATCTAATAATTAGTCTTTTCACATGGAGGTGTTAGAGATTGAACCCTAGAAACTTTTAGATGCAAAACAGATACTCTACAACTAAGCCACAACCCTACCCAGTGGAGACCTGTTGGAGCTGCTCAGATTTATATGGCATCCTTGATGAGTCTTGCTGTCTGATCATGCTCTGAAACCCATACAGTCCACCCTTCAAAGCTACCATTTCCTCTGGGGGAACTTAACGCTGTAGTCTGATCAGTTGCCATTCCAGAAGATCTCTAGCCCCCATCTGGAGATTGGCAATCCTATACCTAAAGCTGCAGGGTCATGATTTAGATGAGTATTTGGGGAGGGGTAGATAAAACAGATCGTCCCACAGAATCTTTCTATTGACTTTTACCACAACGTGAGGTCAAGAAAATAATGTTAACTCAATATTTGCAATAAAGTGCCTGTTCATTCACTCAGACTTTCCTTTCTTTGTACGAGTCTCTGCTGATTTATCCTTATGTGAGGATAAAAAAGAAGTCAAAAATATCACAAAGTGTGCTATATGCTGCCACCATACAGCCTCTGTCTAGCTGTACGTCTGCTGCTTCGGCAGCAAGGAGGAGCATTAAGTGGTATCTGGCAAGAGATCTTGCCATGCAAACCTATTGGAGGGGGACATTAGTTCCATCCATCAGCAGGAATTGAGCAAATTGCATTCTCAGCCAGTTTTTAAATGTAATAAAGATGGAGGTGGGTGTTTTATTGGTATTAGGTTACATGAGTAATTACAACAGCAAACTACTTCAATTTGCTGGGAAAAAATAATGAAAGATGAGACCAAACTTCTTCCAGAATTAAATAATCCCTAATATTTCATTTACTCTTCAGACTTTATTCTTTCCCCCTCCCTCCCTCCCTAGTGACACAATATAAAATCCTATGCATTTAATGAAGAAACTAAATGATCAGTGTTCCTGGAATGTATCTGGGTAAATGTATTCCATATACATGTTAAAAGAAGAGAACTGTATTATTGGGGAAAAAGTTGGTCTTTGATAAATGAAGCCCTCATGGGTGGAATATTACTGTAAGGGTAACTGATAAATACTTTCCATTTTCCAGTAATATGTTAGACTGTGGCTTGGAAAGCTTTGAGATTGGTGTTGGCCCATGTAGTGCATGGACTTTCAAACTTGGGTAATGAACTTTGTCTCTTTGTTTATAGCTAAACAAGAGAGCAGTCCCATTGGATTTTACTATTATGTAAGTTGGTAGTAGACCAGGATGAGATCCTATGTAGATTTGGAAAGTCCTAATTCTGTTCATTCATAACTCTTAATTTTGCACTATGTCTTTCACAGATCTTTTTCTTTAATAGACTTAAGCCTTTTAAAAGCAACTTGGTAGTGGTGGGGAATCATAGATTCTGGAGCTAACCATAGCATATGTTCAGACTTCCTAGCTGAGCCTCTGTAAGTGAATACTGCATGGAACATGAAAAGGAAGTGGGTTGTTAGCTAGGCAATTAGACAGTCTGGATTCAGAGACTCCAACACTTGTGAGTAACAGAGAGTAGAATGCAACTTTATTAACATTCAGGCTTAACTAACTATATACATGCTAGGCTTTCCCTCTTGTTTCCCCAGGAAGTACTTCCTGTCCCCACTTCCCTTTGATCCCGGAATTAGGAACTATTCTCACAGGAAGTATGTGCAACAAAGCGTATATCATTATCCAAAAATAAAAATGGTAGTTTGATTTATTTTTAGCAATGTATTTCATTTGTCATATATAAGACAAGACAAGAAGAGCCCCTTGGCGCAGAGTGGTAAGCTGCAGTACTGCAACCCAAGCTCTGCTCACAACCTGAGTTCAATCCTGGTGGAAGCCAGGTTCATGTAGCCGGCTCAAGGTTGACTCAGCCTTCCATCCTTCCAAGGTCGGTAAAATGAGTACCCAGTTTCCTGAGGGTAAAGTATAGATGACTGGGGAAGGCAAAGGCAAACCACCCCATAAAAAGTCTGCTAAGAAAACGTTGTGATGTGACGTCCCCCCATGGGTCAGTAATGACTTGGTGCTTGCACAGTGGACTACCTTTACCTTTACCTAGCTGTGGGTGGATCAGCAGCCCCATGAGGCCCGGGTAACAGCACAGCATTCCCCATGGCCCAGCCAGAAGTAAACATAGCTGGGCTGGTAATGATGGACTTCTGCCAATGGAGGAATGGGACTCATACCTGCTGCCCATGCCATCCTAAGGAGGCAGTGGGCCATCTGGGTGGAGAGGCTAGGGTTACCAGGTCTACTTAGCCTTCCTGTGGGAGACGGGGATCTTGGAACTTTCCTTTTTGCTGGGCCCATGATGCTCCTCATGTGTCCCCGTGCCTTCCTCCACTGCTGGCCAGGAAAGTTGAGGTGGGGTGGGGGATGAAAGCAGGGAATCCCCCACCCCCACCAGGGGAATGAGATCCCTAGGGGAGGCAGAGCTGCAGAGGGGCAAGTAAGTCCAAGGCAAAGGCATTACTGAAGCTGACAATGTGGCAGAGACCGTCACACCGAGGCATAGGCCTGCGCAGAAGTTATACCCTGGGGTTGTCAGAAGGCCATGAAGGCATGAGAACTGAGAGCGGGGCTGGAAGGCTGGCACAGGAAAGAGCCAGCAAGAGCAATTTACCTGGGAGAAGGGTTGCACACAGGAAGAGAGCACACTAGTATGAAGGGATCTATGATGAGACACAACAATCTGTAAGGGAAGAGAGGGAACCTTTGTAAAAAGACATCCTTCCACATACAAACACCTGGAGGAACCTTGCAGATCCTGCCCCTCCCATAGAGGTCAGGGACCTGCCCTGAGGCTGCGTGGAGAAATGACAATAGTTCTGGTCTTTCTGTTATTGAGAGAAGATGCAGGCGGGGGGGGGGCATATGATCTGTGTTTACAATGTCTAATAGAATTGTTAATAGGGACCCCACGAATGCAAACAGATTTAGGAATGAGGTAAGGCAAATCAGAATGCAGTCCTATGCACAGTTACTCTAAATTCATTGAAATCAATGGTATTTTGCTAGAGTAATTGCATAGGATTACACTGTTAGGTTGCATATTGGAAGGGACTAGGGTTGCTGGCAACCCAGTGTAAACATTTTGGGGACATTCTTTGGTGTTGCATCAACAGATGATGCCACCTTCAGTGCAAAACAATTCCAGACTATCATGTTGACGCAATGATGTCACTTCCAGTTATCATCTGCAAACTTGGCCATTATACTGCTCACCCCCAATTTTAAATCATTTATGAACAAATTGGGTACTACTACTTCTAAGACCATCCTTGTGGGCCTCCAGTGCTTTGTTTCATTGTGAGACTGTCCATTTACTTCTATTATCTGCTTCTCCATTTAAGGAAAGAATGTCACTTGCTCCTTTATTGAGTGTCTTTCATAATCTTCTTTCCCCCAGTTTATCTTGATTTAGAGCAGAGCTATCAAATTCACATACCTTTGTTTTGGGGCTGCAACTACAATAGGTTTATCAGTACTTGGCAGGCTGCAAACAAGTTCTAGCATGCCCCATGTAGGTATGACCCTGCAAGTCTGGTTGGCATAAATTACTCTCATAATATTGGTTTATTTGACACTTTGAAACTTTAACTCCTTGCCCATTCTTTGCGAACAAGAACTTTCTGGTTGGTTAAGGAAATGGAGAAATTCAAAATCAAAACTGTTGTGACCTCATGTGCCTAGCCCTTTGTTTCTTTTGTCTTACTTTTCTCTCTATAGAAACATGTAATTTTGTTTGTGGTATATGTGGTTTCCTATGTATGCAACACATACTATATTCATACATCCTGCAGATACAATTAAAAAACGCTTTGTACCACAAGTGTCAGTTTAATGGTCTCCAGCCTACAGTTATATAAATGTGTCAAGCACACTTGCGACTGGGTACGCTTTTCTTCCCCAAAAGTTTGTATTGGCATAAATAAAATGCACCTTTTTGGGAAGGAAAGTAGACTGTTCATTACGGAGCCATTCTGGCCTTGGTTTTTCATGGTGGGATTTTCCTACTCCAAAGGGTGTGGTTATATATCCCATCTATATACTGGAGGAGTAAATTGTAGACATATGTTTCTCAAGGTGCAAACTGGGACTCTTCAAGGAGATACAGGAAGTTGCTTAGAAAGGTATGAGGTGCAACAGAATAAGGCCGAAAAGAACAGATGAATGAAATCCAGAAAGGTATCAGGGACAAAAGAAAAAATAAAGTCAAGTTTAAATAAATCTCTTCTTTGATGATACAGAAATATCATAAGATATCTCTCAGTATTCAGGCCTGCTAAAATTATATTTTATCCACATAAGATCTACAGATGAGTGTGGAAGTGAGAGCTCTGAGGTATGCAAGGACTCCTCTGACCACAAGGGCTTCCACTACTTCAAGAGCAGCAGAAAAGAAGTGGTCTTCCGTTTGGTGAATGGGATTTCCAAATGGAAAAGCCTGCTCCTGTATAAAGTCCAAGTGTGTGCAGGATAACATAGTGCTCTGAACTGTCTAAATGATACCTTCATTCATAGGAATGACTTGCATGCACAGATTTTAAATTAATGTCACCAAACTATGGACTTTTTAAAGAAAAAAGGAAGGGTGCAAAAATATTTCAAGCAAACCTTTAATAGAAAGCAACAAGCCTGAATGTGGCTTCCTTGTCAAATCAAATAACATTGTAACAAAGGAATCTGAAGTGGCGTTGTACCATTCTAAGTCCATTGAAGTCAGTGGCCTTAGATGGGTGCAACTCTGCTCATGACTGCATTATAAAATATGTCCAAAGTAGTCCTGTACTGTCACTCCACAAAGTGATTCATTTGCTGTAGCTTCCCATATTAAGCATTAGAAGAACTATATACAGAGCATAACAATAAAGGAAGTTCTTAATAGAACAGAACAGAATAAAATATATATGACCCCAAATACTGTACTTTGGGCTATCTACTTTCATTTCATCCAATTGAATACATGCTACCATGTGTCAACAATGCCTTTCTACTATCTACATTAGACAAACAGGTTGGTCCATATGAAAGAAAATCAGTAAATGCAAATCTAACATGGACTGGCAACATACAAAAATCATACAAAAATCATTGGGGAAACACTTTTAATCTTCCTGGACAGACTATTGCAGATTTGAAAGTCATTGTTCTCTCCTCCTGGCCAAAGAAAAACATTCAGAGGGAATGTACAATGTGGAAGTGCTGAACCAGAGCTCAAGAGCTCTTTCATCCTTGGATTTTCCTTATAAAATCTGCAAAATGATTTTTTCCCCATAGGATCTGAATTCAGCTCTTCAGGAAAGTTCATGCTGGAATAAATGTTGTTAGCCTTTAAGGTGCCACTGGACTTCTGTGAAGCCAGTTTGGTGTAGTGGTTAAGAGCGGCAGGACTCTAATTGGGAGAACTGGGTTTGATTCCCCACTCCTTTACTTGAAGCCAGCGGGGTGACCTTGGGTTAGTCACAGCTTCTTGAAGCTTTCTCAGCCCCACCCACCTCACAGGGTGTTTGTTGTGGGGGTGAAAACACACTTTGTAAAATGCTCTGAGTGGGCATTAAGTTGTCCTGAAGGGCAGTATATAAATTGAATATTACTATTGTTATTATTGTTAATACTGTTATTATTGTCGTCGTCGTCGTCGTCATCATCATCATCATCATCATCATCATCATCATCATCATCATCATCATCTCTTGCAGTGGTTTCATGTAGATTTCCCATGTGTATTTAACAAGGTGATACCATGTGGTATCCTGCAGGTTAACAGAGGAAAAACTACCTAGTTCCATATCCAGAGATCTACCCTCTAGGATGAACTGGAGCTATCACAAAACCGTGTTTCCAAGGTCAATCTGGGCAGAGACGCCCAGAATGATACCAGGGTCGCTTCCACACACTCCTTTTTTTTGGGAGGGGGGGTCCCTGTCCCAAAGCCACATCCTCCCAATCTGCTTCGAGAACTCACCTTCCACATGCATCATGCTTATGCGTGTTTTGTGGGTGTTTGTCACAGGAAAAAAAAAGATCCCAAAATAGAAAATGCGTTCTTTATCTGCGCCTCATCACAAATGATGTTGGTGCATTCCCACCCAACTTTCCCTTTTTTGTTTTGAACGCATGCAGGATTGCGCTATACTTGTCGTGAGCCCCACAACAATATTGTTGTCCTGTCTTTTAGCTTCTATAGAAACTGGGCATGCACTGTACTCCATTCTCTCCCATTGATTTCCCACTCAAAGTTTTAAATGCAAATGTGTTTAATAAATATGCAAACAGTAGAGTAGCACGATTGCATGATTCCATATCCTACTATATAAAAGGCAAACTGTGTTCCTCATCTTTCACGCCTTATCCCTGTGGAGGCACAGTAGGCAGGAATAAGAAGCAAGTGGGTCCCCAGAGGCCTGGAAGGGCCCAGCACAGCTGCAGGAAGGCTGAGTGCAGCAGTGAGGCCCTCTCAAAGTCTCACAGCAGCAGGGGTAGGGTTCCCCGCTGCCTCTGTGGGGCCTCCGGAGGGCCATGCACAAGCCAAGCAGTGGCCAAGGGGTTGGAGGAGGAGGGAGCCCCTGGTGTCTTCCCCGATCCCCCTCCTTGACTGATGCCATAGGGAGAGGCGCAGGGAGGGGAAGTGCTGCTAGGGTCCATTGTATTTTCTTAAACAATGGGCCTTATTGTTAGTTTGAAATAAAATAAGAAATGACATTCCATTCCCAATGTTGTTCCTAGACTGATAGTCTAATTGCTGAGTGATTCAAAGTAGCAAGCACTGCAGTATGATTCCCTTTGTATACATAGATATTGTAATAGCGCAAGGACCATTAAAAAAAGTCTTAAAAAGGAGGGGGAGGAATTATACAATTGTGCATGTGAGCCAGACACATGTGTGGGAGGGGTAATGGTGAGAGGAGGGGTTGGAGATTTGTGGGAGGGCACTTCAAAAGCACAAGAAAGTGTCCACATGCATTTATATGCTAGATAATTGCGTGGAAAAACTGGCATCAAAAAAGAAAACCAACTAAAACAAGTGTCATAAAAAACGCTTAAAAGTGGGATCGTCATGACATGCTCATGCATGGGAAACGATGACATGTGTAATGAGTGAGATAACCTGCTGAAGTGACCCAGGTTTGATCCTATCCCTATCCTATCATTCCACTGAGAATATTTCTCCAATTTAAGTGGCTCTTCCTCCAATGAAAGAGACACTTGTTGGAAGAAGACTGGCTCCACACTCCTATGGCTAAAGAAAAAAAACCCAACACGTTATTTTGATTTTAAAACTGGAGGACATTGCTTCGAATATATACTAGCATGGGATTAGTTTATGATTACTGACTTTCTGCTTTGGTTTCAGTCTCATAAAATCATGTCATTTGTATGAAAAGCTTAAAGCCAGCTTCCTTACTTTACATGTTGGTTTGCTAAACTGCAAGAGAAGACAGACCATGTTCCTACTGAACACATTTTCTCACTGTCAGAGAGCACATGAGAATTATGAAAGATGCTGTACCCCCCCTTTCAGACTAAAGTAATAAAAATAATTTCATCAAATGAGTTTGTTTTTCAACTCAGTCCTTGAGCTGTTCAACAGATTGTTTTGCTGTTAAGCGGCCAAACTTGTTTTTAGCTGACATGCAGAGTTTTATGAAGCAATTGATCACATCTGCCAATTGTCGAGGTCCAGAGGATGTTCCAAGTTGGCAGTCCCCAAAGAACATGAGTAGATCAATCTGAACAGAAGGAGGGGATCAAGGAATGGGAAGAGCCAGACTCTACTCAGTTAATGGGCTTTAAAAAAAATCTTGGACAAAGAAATGTTTGTTCCGTGAAAACAGAATCAAAAGTGGTTTTGTGGGCTGATTACGCTTCCTTTCTTTTGATGTCTTACTTTATCTTTGTAAAGAAATGATTTGAGCAAATAAAACATATAAAAATAGAGAGTACCTTGCTTCTTCCTGCCATTGGACCTAATGCAGAGCATTGCAGGGAAAGTAAGTTCTGGCCATTATCTCTGCCCATCAGTTTGCCTCTGCACAAATTCCTTTACAGTCTGAGATTGATCTCAGGTGCACTTTCCTCAAACCGAGCCCCATTGACCAAAACAGGTTTGATTTTCACTATAACTGTGCTGCTCCTTATGCTGTAAGTAGCTTGCTAGGCAGAGGTAAGAAGATTTGAAAGGAGATTTGGTGAGTTACCATAAACCTCCCATGTGTCATAAACAATGCAAAGTAGTGAGGTGAAACTCATTTTCCTTTATGTTCACATCTGCAGAGAGATGATATCCTGCACTGGAGGAGGTAGTGAAATGGATCCCTGCAGTAGTGGGAAGGACTAGTGGAACAGGTGAAACCTCCTGCACAGTCCCTGTGTGTGCGCCTGTGTTTAGGGTCTCATCTATACATTACAAAGTCCTTATCTGTGTAATACACAAGGACTGTGTATCACATATAGAATGGGAGATAAAGAAAGGGAAAGAGGAAAGAGAGTTATCTGTAAATGTCTGCATGGGGAAGGTAGGAGACATGTTGTGTGTGTGTGTATTTTGAGGAATGTGCGTTTACTGAAAAACAATTGCCTCTGCTTCCATGGCAGAAGACTGGGTAACTTCTGCCACTGGATACAGACCAGGGTAGGGAGGAGATGCTCACCTGGCTTTGTGTGTTTTCCTCTCCAATGGCTCACCTGCTATATTTTTTTATCAGTGAAAGTTAGAGTTTCTTTGTAACACCATGCACATACTTTCTTTGGATGAACTCCTATTGAACACAGTGGGGATCAATTTTGAGCAAATATGCATAGGATCAGATTAGACCATTTATGGTTGTTGTGGGTTTTCCGGGCTGTATTGCCGTGGTCTTGGCATTGTAGTTCCTGACGTTTCGCCAGCAGCTGTGGCTGGCATCTTCAGAGATGTAGCACCAAAAGACAGAGATCTCTCAGTGTCACTGAGAGATCTCTGTCTTTTGGTAACACTGAGAGATCTCTGTCTTTTGGTGCTACACCTCTGAAGATGCCAGCCACAGCTGCTGGTGAAACGTCAGGAACTACAATGCCAAGACCACGGCAATACAGCCCGGAAAACCCACAACAACCATCGTTCTCCGGCCGTGAAAGCCTTCGACAATACATAGACCATTTATGTTTATCTGCAGAGCAAGTGTGATGGGATTAGAGTTGCCAGTCATTTCCCCATCACCACCCAGTCAAGCAGTGGCAGGAACAGTGGAGGTCTCCCACCCTAGCTGGTGACCTGGTAAGCCTAGGTGGACTGAGACAGGCTTGTTTGTAGAAAATTGGATACTCCAGTTATAGAGTAGTAATCTTTCACTCAGGAGTAAAAATGGCAAGCAAGTGGTTAAAAAAGGACTAAGCAGATCCATGTGCACAGTCTAGGCTCTGGCTTCACATTCAGACATCAGGGATTCCCACGCCATGAAATGCCCAATGCCCCTCACCATAGCACCTTGTTAGAGTCATACTTGACAGCAGCTGTCAGCTAAGGCTATGGACCCGTCTTCAGGGTGCACACAGATCATTTCCATATGTAGAACCAAGACAGCAAGATCCAAGCCAATAAGCTCACAAGCCCTTCTAAAATGCTGTAAGTAAATCTTCTCATCTTCATTGCAGCAAAGATTTTACTTCTTGCCAAGAGTTTTCTTTCAGATGAAAATGTGACATATCTGTGAAACCTGCCTATCTCTCTCCTCCATGTTCGTTAACTCTAAGTAGGTTTAATGCAGTACTTGCACCGTACATTTTGCTCTGCTGATGCTTTTTATTGTTATAAACAGTGAATATGACTCAAAGCTGGAGAGCATCCCTTAACTGTAATTCATAAACTTGGGACAGAAAGCCATTTGGAAATGGCTTCAAAACCCATATGTTCAGAGCAGCCAGATGAATGTAATTGGAGAATGAAGCATGCAGGCACTTCGTGTGAAGGTAAAATCAGGCCAGACAAGCCTATTTGAGGGCCAACGAAAGCTAAAAAAAACCAGGCTTGTAAGAACTTAAGACGCACGTTGTGCTTTGGCCTGAGAAGCAGACGAACAGTTCAAAGGAGTAGCCTCTAAATAACAAATACAGGTACGAGGTCTTTGTAAGTCAATCAAAGGCAAATATTGCCCAGTTATGTTCTCAGTGAAAAATTCTTCTTGCTGTGTGATCATATTTAAAAGTGAAGTACAAAGTCAAATCTCTCCCCACAAGAACCGTTTATGTCCAGGAAGAAATAAACAGATGTTTGCATGCACTCTGCTGCTTCTTTAAAGGGATCATTTATATATGCTCCTTGTTTTTCCCCCTTTCTCCATCAAAGGCTGCTGATAGAGATTGTCAGTTTATTATTAGCAATGTCCATTGATAGATACTTGCTCCAAGCCAGCAGTTTCTTAAGAACAGGGAACTCTTAGTCCATATTTTATAATCTTTAGAGCACAGTCTTGTTGCTATCTGAAGGCTGGTTCACACATTTCCCTCCTAATGAAGGGAGGCATTCTTATTCCATCTGTAAGTTTTCCAGATCCCCCCTACTATCATATGGTGCTTGTGGGCGGGAAGTGGCAGGCACTTACCCCTCTTCTGGGACATAAAATAGATACTGAAGAAAAGACAGGTGCAGATGAACTAGGCAGAGCCGTTGGTTGGAAAGTAGAACCAGATACAGAGGTTACCATCTAGCCTGTAGTAACTGTAGGGAATAGATGAAAAGTTCAGGTTGGCTTTTTATCCTCATCTTTGTAGTTAACACTTGACCTAATTTTTTTCAGACATGAAATAGATACTTATTCCAATGCTTGAAGTCTCTTCATCTCATCATTGTCATCAGTATTTTATCTGACTCAAAGCATACAATATGAACTTCCATCACATTCTGTTACTGAAAACTGAAATGAATATAGGTCATCCCCAGAGTATCAGCAATATCAGTACCTTGCAAATTTATATATGTATGTACATATGTGTATGTCACTGTGTGTGTGTGTACTGGAAATGTGCAAAGTGAAATTCACATTTAATGTTCAGCTGCTGAATCATCTATAACAACTGTTTAATATTACAAATTGCTATTATTGTTAATTGTTCAATATGGCATTGGTGGAAACAGAATATTGGATTGGATACAGCTGTTAATTGCAGGAAAAAATCTGTAATCTGTGTTTAGGCTATGTACAATACCATTGTTCAAACCAATATATTGTTGGTACCCATTTGGTACAGAGATTAAGAGCAGCAGGACTCTAATCCAGAGAGCTGGGTTTGAGTCCCCACTCCTCTGCTTGAAGCCAGCTGGGTGACCTTGGGTCAGTCACTCTCTCCAAGCTCTCTCAGCCCTACCCACCTCACTGCTGTAGCACAGTGGTTAAAGGGTTCGGCTGCAAATCAGCACTCTACTGGTTCAAATCCCACTACTTCCATGAGCTCAGTAGGTGGCCTTGGGTAAGCCACTCCTCTCAGCCCCAGCTTCCCAGCTGTATCGTGGGGATAATAATAACACTAACTTGTTCACCGCTCTGGGTGAGGCACTAATCTGTTTAGAAGAGCAGTACATAAGTGCAGTTACTACTACTACTACTACTACTACTACTACTACTACTACTACTACTACTACTGCTGCTGGGTGATTGATGTGGGGATAATAATGACATACATTGTAAACCACTCTGAGCGGGTGTTAAGTTGTCCTGATGGGTGGTATAGAAATCAAATGTTGTTATTATAATTACCCTCTCCACTCAATGGGAAAGATAATGCAACACATAAAAAACAGCTTTAGCTGCTACCCTTCCTTTTTCAATATAATGTTCTGAAAAAAATGCCTTGTTTTGGAACTCATGCTTCACATTAGCATAAACTAGGGATGCCTGAAGAGCTGCCACTGAAAAGTGCAAGAACAGTATGACTGCACTGTATGTAAGCCAGAAGTAAACAGGCATGCATCTGTTATGGATTGTTGAACCACAAGGCTAAAGCAATGAGCTGTAATGCGACAGTAGAATGTTGACTCCTAATTTTGTCATTTCATGTGCAGCCATTGTTCTTCCTTTCAGTAAGACGTGGCAAGAATGTTTTGCTCAGCACACACACACATACACACACCATGATTCCCAAACTACCCCAAGAATATTTGGAGGAGTATAAAGCTAAAGCACCCTTGCTGTGTTGAACAGGGAAGTCTATGGATTGGAACAGTAGTAATTTGCATGTCTCTAGAAGAGTTACTGCAGGCTTGTTTATATTGGCTCTGATCATGTTTAGTCTAACAGTCATGAATGATACTTCAGCTGGAATTAGATGGTACAGGTGTGTGCGGGGGAGGGATAGACTGAGATTAATGACAGGGCTGGTGATTACTCCAAGTCCCATACAATTGGCCTACTAAACCACTCTGCTGTTCTCTAGGTAATTTGCATGTGAGTGCAATTATATTTGCTTCTTTAAAATAGTGAATAATTAACTGATTAGGAACCAACAATGAAGCAATGAACAGCGCAATCCTATGGCCGGCTCCAACGCCGACGCGGCTGCACTGGTGGTGTGGCGGCGCCGCCGGGCCGGATCCTGTGCCAGCAAAGTGTGGCCGCAGCGGCGCCCGCAGCGGCGCAGAGATGCAATTTTGGAGAACCAGAAAGTGTTGTGGGCGGGTCTGATGCACGGCCGCCGCCAGGCGCAGCCAAAGGGCGCTGTTCCTGACAAGCGTCAGGGGGAGGGGCCAGGAAAGGCGCAGCCTATGGGCAGCACGCGATCCCGGCCAGGCCCCAGAGCAGCAGGCAAACCGCGCCCATGCCGGCAGACTGCCTCGGCTCGTGTGTCGGGCGGGGCTCGCAGTCGGGAAGGAGAGGGGTGGGCGTAGTCTGAGAAGCCTTTCCCCCGTTTGCCCAATGTTGCACCAAGTCCGTGGCGGCCGCATCCAGAGAGGTTGGCATGGGACTGGCAGGCGCCATGCCATGAGGAATCCAGGGCAGCAGCCAGTCTCTGGCAGCAGGGGACAGCCCCCAAGTGGTGCCGAAGGGGAGGGCTGGCCTGAGGCCGCCACCAAGAGGCAGACACAGCGGGCCTGCCCCCTCGTCCCCATCCCAAGGCAAAGAACACAGACACCCATTGCACAGAAATCAGCCTTTATTATTATATCATCCCACCTCCCCCAGCAGACGTGAGGAAGGGGAGGCGTGTAGGAGAGCCGCCTGTGCAGCAAAACACCTTACCCCACCCCCAAGGCGGCAGCGGCGGTCACCGGCGAGGCCGGCGGCCGGACCCCCTTGGCCGTCCACGGGCCTGGCCTCTCGCACGCAACTGGGCCCGAGGGAGGGGTGCCTCTGGGGCGGGTGGAGCTGCTGCAGCGGGTGGGGCCGGAGGGTCGAGGATGGCGACGAGCTGCCCGAGCAGGGCTTCGGCACGGACTTGAGAGGCACACCCCACCCCTCCCAACAACCATGGCCTGTTGGCGTAGGAGGCTGGCAACTGCTCCACGGGATTGGATGCGAGGCAGGACGCCCTGGGGTGGAAGGTGTTGGAATGACCAATGGGGCTGCTGCAGACGCCCGAGGGGCTGGACCCACTCTGGGAGGCGGCCGCTCATGGGACTGTGTTGCTGGGGCTGCGGCTGCGATGGGGGTGACCCTCCCCAGGCGCGCGAGACCTCCTGCCCGGGATATGGCATCCGCCTGCCACCACCCTGGATTCTCCATTGGTGGGGGCTAGGGTTCCCGCGAGCAGACCGTTTCCCCTGCCATCTCCCACCCCCTTGCAGCGGCAGCTCGCACCACCCTCTCCCTGGCTTATCGGGTGCCAGCTACTCTCCCCACCGGGGATTGATCCCCCTCCCCGCTCACATGCCCCGCCCCAACCCTCTACCTGGCCATAGATACAGGGGGGTTAGCCGTGTTAGCCTGTGGTAGCGAATTCAAAAAGGGTCCTGTAGCACCTTTAAAACTATCCAATTTTATTGTGGCATAGGCTTCTGAGAATCAAGTTCTCTTCGGCAGATGGGTGGTACAGACACTGGTCAAATACAGAGGAGGAGGGGGGGAGGAGGAGGGAGGGAGGGGGTGTTACTGTGAGGGGAGGGAGGGGGCGGGGAGGCAAGACGGGGTGTGTCGGATACATTTGTGGCAATGTGCAGGTGGGGAGATGTGATGGGAGTGTTGGGGGAGGGGCGGAGGACGAAGTCAGACTCGCAGACACAGAAGACAGTTGTTGTACATCTCGTTTTATTGCACTGGAAAGAGCGGGCTTGCGTTTAGGCTGGCGAGGGAGGCCGCGGCGCGACGGTGGTTCCTGGGCTGCAGCCAACCGTCCGTCAGAGATGTTTGGGGAGGGCGGGGCGCGGGGGAGCAGCCATGTCCTGGACGTGCCTGTGGGGGAAAAAGACACGTGTGGGCTTTGCCTCGTTCCACTGGCAAGGCAAGCCCCACACTCCGCCATCCGGGGGGGGTTGCACATGGTCGAGGGCAGCAGCTGATGCCTGACGGTCTGGCGAGGATGCACTCAGCCTTGGGAAGCCTTTACCTTTATGGGAGGGAATGAACTGGTCACAACAAACACCTGGCCACATGTGGTTTTCGAGGCGCCTGCCTCTGAGGCAGCCAGGGGCGGCCATGGTTGCCCCCCACCCCTGCTGGGCCTCACCCAAAGCGGCAAGTGAGCGGGTGGGTTCAGGTGAATGGGCGGTTTGCACTAATCTGTGGAATGCCCCCCCCACCTCCTCCTCACCTGTCAGCGCTCCGTCGGTCATCACCAGGTGGGAGCGCCAGAGTCAGGGCACCTGCAAGGAAACGGGAGAGCATGCGGTTAATTTGCAAAGTGTCATTCCCTTCTGCCACGGAAGGGTTAGTTTGTTTGTGCTTAGTTAGAAGCAACTAGCATGCATGAGTCCAGTTAGCTGTTGAGTCATTCTTTCTATCACGGTAGAAAGAGAGTTAGGCAGACATTTGCACCTCTTCCCCTTTATGCGAAGTTCCCCCAGTTTTTCGCAAAGTCCCCCGAGTGCATTCTGCGCCTGCCAACGTGAATGCCCTCAGCCCGTTTCGGTTTTCAAAGGGGCAATGCCACTCAGCAGACGGGCAGAGCCTCCGGCCGAGTGCTCACTTACCTGGGGGTTTGGGCGGCGCTGGCCGGATGTTTTGTAGGGCGCGGTCGCAGGTGATTGGGTGCAGAGAGGGGGGCTCGTCCACGCCGGGCGCGCACGCTGATTGGTCCCCGGGATAGTTCTCATCCTATGCTCCTTCGGGCCATAGGGGCGGGGCGGGGCGCTCAGAGAGGGGGCTGATTTTTCGCCGTTCCATGGACGCCTATGGGCTACGCCTTCTTTTTCCGTGGCGTAGCTTTTTTGCGCCGCTGTGGGCGTTCCCGCTTCTGGAGGAGCTTAGGGAGCGGACTAACTCCGACCCCGCCTTGCTCCCCGCCCCCCCTGCGTCAGCGTAGGGCTCTACACCACTCCTGTGCCGCCGCCCGGGCGCCTGTGGCTTGCACCGGTGCTGGCCCGCCGGCGGGCCAGCGCCGCGTCCCAGCGCGGGCGGAGGGCCACTTACGCGGGCGTACGGGCTAGATGCGCCCTTGCAAGCCTTAGTTCGGTTCCTGTTCACTTTCCGTGCCCTTCTTAGGATTGGGCTGGAAATGTACCAAAGATATTTAAGGTACATTAATTAAAGTATTATTGAACACCATCAAATTAGTTATGGAACAACCTAGTTTCAACTGACAAGAGTCGTTGCTTTCAAAGGGACTTAATAGTGACCAGCTTTGTCTGAGATGGAGACTATTTTTATAAATATGCTTAGGATTTTGGCTGGTTCCATACTATGGCCTTTTTGCATAATTCAGTCATTCCTTAAGGGGTATGGGGAAATGAAATGCATTGTGTTCCCCATAAAATCCACCCCACAGGCAAGATCCTATTATGTGTCTATGTGTCTATTTGGACACACAAATAAATCTATTTGGAAATAAATCTTGTTTGGCAAAGGCCCTGCTTCTTCCTGAAATTTCCCTCTTGTATTTTTGTTTCAGTTTAATTAACTACTTTGTGCTTTCTTGGTCCTTGTTGTCTCCCAGTTATTATGAATAAGTGCTTGATTGCCAGTTCTAGTTGAGGTGGAACATGTTGTTTGTATCATTTTTGGTTTTTTTAGTAAGCCAAAGTCAAGTGTCACTTTTAAAAAAGAATAATTATTAGTGTTATACTTTTTACAAAAGAATGGTCAAAGACCTCTATAGTGTTTTAACAGTTCACATGAGCTGGTCTGGAGCTTTAGCTATATTTTAGGAAGGAAAAAAAAACACCTTAAAGGAGGACCTAAGGAAACATAAAGGCAGCACAACAAAACAACAATTTGTAAGGCAACAAGTTGACTGAAGATGTCATCTGAGAGGTCTGTAAAAAGGGAGTGAACAAATTATTGCAATTGCAGATTACATAGCTATGTGGAACCAGCCTCAGTGATTGATACCTGTAGGTATCAAAATTGTTAGTCTGCTACCACATGACCTCAAAACTAGTAATTTGGTATGCACATAGTCGAAGGAGCCCTGAATGTTAGCAAAATCCAAACCTTAGAGGTTTTCACAAATCCAGAGAAAGAGGGACCATGAAAGAAGCTCCAAAACAATGAAAATAGTTAATAATGAATTATGTCATACTAGTAGTCCAGGACCAGAATATGGCATTTAAAAAACTATGTTGGGCTGCTAATTCTTGAACAACAGTCTTCCATGCTGTATGGCAAAATTTGAAACTGAGAAGAGTTGCAACAAGGATCTGCTGTTTAAAATTATTTTTTTAAAAAAATCCAGTGGATGAGACCAGCCTAAATTAACTGTTGAGTCCCAGTTCAAGCGGCAACGGCTTAAGGTTCTGACTGTCTCACTCATGTTCCAATGAGGAGGAAGAATAAATAGCAGTAATTAAGGAATACCCTTCAGTACTCTTCAGACAGTTTAAAGATTGATGGACAAATCACAGGGTATCTCCCAACGGAAGCCAACATAGGATAGAACGGTAGGAAGTTCCTTTTCATCTAGGGTTGCCAGGCCCCCTCACCCTCTGAGCGGGAGATGGGAGACCTGGCACTCACCTTGGTTGATGCCTTTGCATGCGCACAAAGTGCGTGCACACTCCGAGGCTGCACAATGATGTCATTTCTGGGAAGTGATGTCATTGCACAGGACCTTGTGCCACCCTGGGAGTGCTCCTGCGCTCTTCAATGGGCTGAATTGGGCCCATTTGGGGCCTAAGTTAGCTCACTATGAAGCACAGAAGCTCTCCATATCCCTCCTGGCAGCTCTCCCATGCTCCACAGTGGGCTGAATTGGGCCTGTTTGTGGGGCTGTCTTGTCTTAACCCCTTCCTTTTCTCCTGTTACTTTTTACTCATTCATGCTGGATACTAGTGGTGTGCTTTTAGAAAATGTGGTTTCATACCTGAGGATGTTGAAATGTTTAATGTGATTAGGTAGTTTTCCCATGGGGCATTGCTAGGTTGGGGTCAAAATTCATCAGTTTTTGCCTGTTTTCATTATTATTGTGGCCATTCTTCTTAATGGGGAAGAGGAGGGGGAATATCTGGAAGCTCTTGGGAAGCTGTTTTTGCACGTAACAGCACCAAAATCTCACAGAACACAGTCCTCCCTCTAGTCTAAAGTACCTATAAGTTTCAAGCAGATTGACTAAAGGTGTGTGTGTGTGTGATTTTTTAGACTCCCAAAGTAGGTCTCTCTGTGCACAACTGCACTAAGTTCTCTCTACTAATTCTTAAAATAGCCATCAAGCAGCAGCCAGCAGGAGAGTTTCAGTCAGCTACCAGCATTTAAAAAAACAAAGCCCTGTATGAATTCATTACATTTCCCTACTCTGACTGATGATAATTTTTTGACTTTCCACTTAAAACCCTGCATTTGCCCTCTTTCCTTGTTGTGGTTTGTTGTTTGTTGTTTGTTTCCTTTCCGAATGAGAGGAAGTCTTCCATTGCAGCCCCCTCCATTGTTACACTTTCATTATTCCCTATAGGGGACTTCTGAGGGGTGGCGGCGGCTGGAGGCCTGGAGTCATTTTTTACCTCAATGTCACCAAAATTGTAGTGGATTGTCTTCTGCCTGTCCTTCAAAATTTCAAGCAAATTGGCCCAAGTGTTTGAATTCTATGAGCCTCTGAGAAAACCAAGGGTTTTCTACTTTCACACGAAAAAAAAGTCTCTCCAGCCGGAAGGAGGTGGCGAAGGAGAATGGAAGCTGCAACTTGGGAGTGCTTGTTGCTTCTCCCTTGCAACGATCTAATTGGAAGGGAGAAATTGTCCTGGAAATCAGTATAGATTCAAAGTAAATTGTAAGCTCACACTGCATTGCTGGTAAATGCCAGAACTTGAAAAGAAAACAAAATAAAAAAAACAAAAACATGGATATCTTCAGGGAAGGGTTTTTGTGACTACTAAGCAGCCAGAACTAGCATTTCCATTCCAAAGAGTCAGAAATAAGACCCAGAAACAGAAATTTTCATGATTTTTACACCTTGTGAATTTCATGACACCCTGCCTATCCCCCAAGGGTTACCCAATGTACAAAGTCTCCTCACTCTACCCAAAATATTTACAGGGCTGGACTGTTGCTATTCTTCTTGAATAGTCATTCTACCTGTTCAGTCTATTCATTCCTTTGTGAGAGTCTGCCTAAGTGTCCTCTGAGCATGTTATCCTGTGAATTGCTGGGTACTCTGAAAACAAGACTGTATGAAGATAATATGTCCTTGAAAACAATTTGTGATACTACAGTAACTCTGCTCAGGGAACACACAATAGATAAATAAGCAGACAGACAGATAAAAAGGTTGCTTAATTTTATTTTATAGACAAAGACCAAGAAAATAAAACATACATAAATAGAATAGTCATAAAAATGTATGTACAAGCATTATATAAGGAATATATAAACACATATGTACAATCTGTATAAAGTGTAAATTTAGGTTTTTTTAATGCATGCATTGAGTAATTCCCATGTTACATTCAACACATATGCAGCTGAATGAGTTATACAAACCATAGATTTACTCAGGTTCTGGTCCCTAATTTCACCTTTAAAGTGATTTCACACTGGCTCTTTCTTACAAACAATTGAACATATAGAAGATGTTCACATGTTCATAGTAAACAAAAACAAAAAAAAGAGGAGGGGAACCTCACAACTCAACCTGAAATATACTGTAGATGCTACAAGGGTTAAGCTATAACCATTAAAATATATTCAAAATAAATATTTATGATACAGTGTATATAGTAATAAAATTAAAAACAAAGGGCCTGAATGTCAGGCTACATAGAAAAGCTTTAGATAAGCTGAAACATTCTCCAAATGTAGTTGATAAACATGTCAAATGACCAACACAAGACCATATGTGTGTTGGCCCACGGGCCTTCCTCAGTGGTCAATAATACACAGTTTTGCAATAAACAGACCCACACATCCAGAAACCGGTATGTTTCAGTTCTGCCCTGATGTTATTATCTGGAGGGTGTGTGTGTGATTGCTCCAATTTTTAGAAGGCTACAAAAATCTTGGGTAACTTGATTGTGGGACGGATCTTTAAAATCCACTTTACAGGTCACTACCAGCCCTGCAAAGTAGGTCACCAGTAAATGGGGAAGAAAATGGAGAGGCGGGGAATGTGATAAAGGTAACAATACTATGTTACTCCACCAGCCCTGTGGGGTGGGGGTGTCAGTTACTGGAAGGGAAAATGGAATAGGTAAGAGAAACAAAAGGTTGATCAACTGTATTTGGAAAATGTTGCAGCTTATCTAAAAGCTTTCCTATGTAGCCTGACATTCAGGCGCTTTGTTTTTAATTTTATTACTGTTTACACTGTATCATAAATATTTATTTTGAATATATTTTAATGGTTACAGCTTGACATGTGTTCACTGTAACATGTGCACAGAGCTAACATGGAGATTCTTTCTAAAATGATGCAGTGACATAGGATTGTCAGGCCAAGCCAGGCAACTGATGGGAGAGTTGGGGGCTGGGACATGATGGTGTTTGTGACATCATCAATGTCACTATGTCAGAGAAATTAGAAAGGGTAGCTCTTAGAATCACTGTAAAAATCTATGGTCAAATCATAGAGTTTCTGGTAATTCCTAGAGCTACCCTTTGTTACTTCTGGGTTGTACCCCCATATTGGTGATATTACTATTTTTTTTTGTGAGCAAAGGAGTTTGCCCGAGGGAAGCTTTCTGCCATAGTGGAATGCCTGGCAAGCCTATAGTGACATCCTAATTCAACAATTCAGCAGACTGGAATGAGACATACATGTTGTTCTCATTGTGCAGCTGAAACAGCAGTTACACCTGAAAGAACCACATTTATAAAAGTCCTGAAAGAACAGAATAGTCTTTCAGAACAACAGAGCATAAATCATAAAGCACACACCGTACATTTTTTATTTGCTAAGTCTGTTTTGGGTATTGCATTGCCATCTATTTCTGGTTGTAAGTCAATCAATTCTGCTCTGCATGCCTGCCAGCTGGGGTCACTGAAGCAAAAAGTATGTTACTCAAGTAATGAGGATTTTATTTTCTGAGTTTCTGTAGCTTGTTCTCTCCTAGATCAGCCCTAATTGCCTTAGACTTTCCTTGCATTTTAATCATTGGGATAATGATTATGCATTGTGTTAATTTACAGTCCTTTGATCACATGTAAGATCAGGCTGTAACCCCAAGAGGATCTCACCAGTTCATTTAAAATCCTTGAAAAGAAAACCTTAAAACAATATGACAATCATCAAGCACGATTTTAATGTTTCTATTTTAATGTTATTCCAAACAATCTTAAGAGCTTTGATTAAACACTACTAACAAGAACAGGTCTTGTTTTCTTCCTATAATCTTTTAAAAAATGTCTGATTTTTAAAGCCTAAGCTATATTTGCTTCGATCAGTTATACATTACAAATCAGGCTACTCATTGAATCTGAGGCAAAGGATGCGTAACTAAGGGTGATGGTGCAGAAAAGGCTTGGTTTGATAAAAAAATGTTACAATGAGCTTTGACATTGATGGAGTAGGATCTGAGGAGCTTTGGCAGCCAGGGCTGGCCCTTTCGTTATGGTATTGATAGTGAGCCTTTTGAAGACACAAGAAGGGTTAGATGAGGCAGGACCTTTACAGTGCCACCCAAAACATGATGCGTTTTCTTGGGCCTTTTTTTTTTTGAAGTATTAATATTAAACTTTCCCCATTGTTCATACGTTGTTTCTCAAGCCTGGTTTGGCACATTCAAAGTGTGTTAGCAAGCCATCTGGATGGGAAGGTGTGAATCTTTGAAGGTCTCAACTAGACATGGGCACGATCCAAAAAAATTTAACGAACCTGCTGGTCGTGGTTCAGTGCCGCCGACAAACCCGAACAAATGAACTGTAATGAACATTTCCTGTTACCGAACCGGTTTGCAGTTTGTGGGCATCAGGATGGCCCCCATTGCACTTAGAGAGCCCATATTCACCGGGAGTGTTTAGCAGGCTCTCCTCCAGCCAGCACCCAAGTTTGGTCAAGATTGCAATAGGGATCTTGGAGTTATACCCTCTTCAATCCGAGGCCCCCAGGAAACTCTCACTTGATACAATTAGAGCCACCAGTTGACATTGGCCCAGTGTACAAGGGGTTGGCCGTCAGAACTGCCTATCAGGGTTTGCAGGGATGAGATTGGAGTGCCCATGGCTACAGAACACCCCCCTTCCCCCTCCCTCCCCCTGGGTGTCTTCTCCCATGTAACCAATTGTAACCAATTTGCAGCTCCATGGTTGGAAGGAAGACCTGCCGATCAAGGTAAGCTGGCCTTTGATTCGGTTTTCCAGGGCGACAGAAGGAGTGCAGAAGGAGTTCAGGCATTCCCCCAGCTCCATTTCCAAGGGAATTGATTGATGGTGCCTGACTGTCTGGCTTCACAAACCGTGGGCGAACGCAATGAACCGGGGCTTCCAACGAATGCTGGTTCGTTGGACTTGGACGCTCACAAACCGCTGGATCGCGATCCGACAATCAGGCAGTTTGTGGGGTTTTTTGGTTCGTAATGCAGTTTGTGCCCAAGTTGCCATTAGAACTTCCTAGAACTGCCATTAAAAAAAAAAACATCTGTGACATGGGGGAAAATGACAACTGTGGAGGCCTCAGGCAAGGAAAATGTGGGTGGGACCTTAAAAAAACACATGCCTTCTCATCCACAAGGCATTTAAAGGTGCTTTGAGTGTGATTTTTAAAGAGAAAATACCCAAAATAGACAATTAGGAAATGATGTTGTATGGATAGTGTTGGATGCCAAAGTGCAGCAAACTCTTTGTCGGGAAGCAACCAAAGTTAGATCTTTCAAAGTCGATTGACTTCAGCTCTGCTTAGAATGGCACTGTTAGTGATGGCCTGTAAATAAAGAAGTGGCGTGCGAAGGATTGGAGCAATACTCTCTCTTTTTTCTTCTTCAAAAGTGTGCATGGAGGCTCAGTGAGAATCTTTTTTTCTGGAACCTTGACAGCCTCAGGTAAGCCAAGGAGCTGTTTTTGAAAACAAAACTGCCATGTACTTAAAACTATTTCATTTGTTTAGGACAAAAGGTCATCTTGTCCAGTTATTTTGTCCAGTTCTTTTGACGTTTGTCCAGTTCTGACTTTTGTCCAGTTCTTTTGACCTTTATCCAGTTCTGACGGCCAACGTCTTGTCATCTTTTTAGGACAAAAGGTTAGTAAGTAAGTAATAAATTAATAAAGTAAGTAATTAATAAAGTAATTGAGTTTTAAATATATTTGCCCATACATTGTTGCTTGAGTAATGCACTACTTCTTTCCTTCCTTTAACATTAGCTTCAAAATTAGCTGTAAATTAATAAACACTTTAAATCCATGAACAAACCCGCTTGATTTAAATTTCAAAGACTGTAGTCAAAGAGATCCTTAGGTGCACACAATACTAAAAAGACACCATAAGTGATACCTCTCAGTGCAAGGAATCTAATGCCTAATGCAGTGAATTTCTCACAGTTTGAGGGAGTAAGGGCTTTATAATTTCAGAGGTAGCAAATGTGTCAGCATATAGATGTACAGAGATGGCTGCATGCTGGGTTCTACTTTCTGGGACACTATCTGTCTTTCCAGCCTAGGAGCGTCAACATATGATAGCTGGTTTTCAAAAAGCCATATTTTAACATATCTACTATGCTAATGTTTCCCTGCTTCAAGAGAGATCATAAAACAAGCCACTGAACATATGCATGAAGCAACACCAGAGAAATCATGTACACTACTGGGATAACACTAGCACAGAAACAGCCTTTCATGTGTAAATATGAGCCTGTTATAACAATATTTGTTGGACTAAGGGAGTTATTTGAAATTCCACTGAGAGAATAGTTGTGCTGAAAATACTAATTAGAACAGTGATTTGAGAGTACAGTGTGTGTTAGCTAATGCTGTTTTAATTCTGCATGTGCTGTGTATGGTTTCTGGCATTGCAATTTAATGAGTATAATTAAGTATATAAGGCATTCTAATGAATGCCACATTAATCATTATTGAAAAGCATGAAACAACTTTCACTGCACAGCCCACAAAAACACAAAAATTGTGACCCATATTGGCACAAATGGAGAAGAAAATCTACCTTGTGTTTACAATATGTGCAAAGGGGTCTAAGCTCTTGTATCTTCAATAGTTTCAACACAAGGTTCCTGTACATTTAAAGGTGGTATAGGATTTCAGCAGCTGCTGCTTATTATGTCACAGTAAGTATTTGACAAGGAGCACCTGTTGAAAAGCCTTCTTCTAAAGAACTTTTTTTTTTTAATGTACAGGAGCCTCAGTGGCAAAAGTTTGTCCATCCTTGCCCAAGCTGTCTACTTTTAATTGAAGTCACAGAAAGTGCAGACATTTCTGCCTGCCCACCATTTCAAGGCAGAGAGCCTCTCAAGAAAGATGGCACACTGGGCTGCATGTGAAACATGCTTAGGCTGGGTGCCACTTTTGCCTCACTGCACGGATGAAAGACAGCCTTACATTCCTGGGCATCCAGGCTTTGGGAGGTGGGGCCTGGCCCTGTAAAGGGCGGCTCCGCCTCTGTAGGGCTCAGTCAGCTTTGAAAGCTCGGCCCACTCACCACAGCCTATGGCAGTACAGGATTAGCTGGTTGCTGGTTACCAGGGCCAGGTAGGAATTTTTTCTCCTTTTCCCAAATTGGCACAGGGAAGAGGTGTTTTTCGCCTACCTTGTACTGTCTTTTAGGAGTGGTATTTGGAGTGGTGGAACTGTAACCTAGGTCCCTGGCAGGTTAGATTTGGGTAGACAGAGCGGGCCGGTGAGCACCCGGTGGCACCTCCCCATTGGTGGGGAATAGGGGTCTGTCAGGGATCGGCTGTCAGGCTGTATGGCTGCCAGCTGAGAGGGCAGACTGCCTGTGGGACCCCCTGTACAAGTTCTTCCCTCGGGCTTCACGGCTGGGGCGTATGGAGCTTTAAGGGGGGAACCATTTGCCTGGCCGGCTGGGTTACAGCCATTCACATGGATGGCTCGCACCTGGGGCAGGGGTGACTCACCCAGATAGGTCGGGGAGGAGGTCCGGGGTGATCCCTTGGTCCTGACCTGTACTGCTAGTGATGCCCTTGCCATTATTAAGTTTAATGTTGGTCAATAAATGGCCCTAATTTATACCCAAGCCTTGTGTCTGTCTCTTCATTCCAAATTTGGGGGGGGGAGGTGCTGACCTTGAGTAAGCATTGCATTTTCAGCTGCTATCCTGAGCACATTCACTTAGAAATATCAGTAAAACCAATGGGAAATAGATTTAGAACTGGGTCATTAAAGTGGTAGTTGCAAATTAATCCAAAAAGCCAGTTGAAGGGATGAACAATGAAAAAGAAAAGTTTATATCTTGTTTTCTTTCTCTGATTCCTGCATCCTGTTAACCTAATTTTTTTCTCTTGTAATGTTGCTAAACTAATGGGAGCAAAGTTTGGTTCTGGCCTTGACTAATCTACAGTGGGGAGGGTTTGATTTGGTTGATCTTACTATCAAATATTAAATCAATCAATATTATTATTTAACAACTACATCATCTCTAGGTCAGTTATAGAGTATTGTCAAACTAACATGCACATGTCCTACTTATTTTCTCAATAGAATCTTCATTTGCAAAACACCTTGGGTCTTGTTGTGGTTAAACTACAATTAATAAGACCAAAGTTACTGTAGTCCAGAACTCTTTGGGGAGGGGAAAAAACCCCAGGAATCAGAAAGTACTAAGTGCTCCACTGGAAACTGGCCACTGTCAATTTTAAGGATGACAATGAAGAAATTGAAATTGTTAAAAGATTTTCTATTCTTGGCTCGGTCATCAATAAAGTGGGAGACTGCTGCCACCAAAAAATCAGAAGGGGATTGAGACTTGGAATGGCAGCCATGAAGGAACTAGAAAAGAACCCTTAAAATAAGGATGTGATGCTGGGGACCAAGTTCAAGATAATTTGTACTGTGGTATTCTCCATTACTATGTGTGGATGAGAAAGTGGTACAATGGAGAAAATTGATGAAAGTAAATTGATTCATTTGAAATATACCTGTAGAAGAGTTATATGGAGTCCATGGACTGCTAAAAAAGACAAATAATTGGGTTCTGGGTCAAATCAAGCCTAGATTCTCCTTAGAAGCAAAAATGACAAAACCGAGGCTATTGAACTTTGGCCACAGCATTAGAAGACAAGACTCACTGGAAAAGACAATGCTAAGGTGGAAGGCAGTAAGAAAAGTAGAAGATCCAAAATAATATGGCTTGATTCAATAAAGAAGGCCACAGCCTCCGGTTTGCAAGATCTGAGCAAGATTGTTAATGACAGGATATTTTAGAGATCATTCATAGGATCACTGTAAGTTGGAAGCGGCATGATGACACATAACACAAACAACTAATGGGTAACAGTCTACCTTCTGTATCTTACTAATATGTAGCGTAGAATTTGGACAAGTGGCCAAACAGTATAAATAATGTGGATGTTATTGATAGTTATGCTAAAGCACTTGTTTGATCTAAAACTAAATGGGGCCTAATTTTAAAATTGACATTCATCTTGTCAGTGGAAATAAGGAAATGGTCATTTTAAATGACTTGAGATTCTCATGATTTGGTGAAGCATTTAATCTCACAGTATTTGAGTTAAAGACTCTTTCACAGCTGATGCTGGGAAAGACCTTTCTTTGCCTGGAGAGCTGCTGCTAGTCAGACTAAAAAATACTGAGTTAGATTTGGCGTAAGACAGCTTTGTATGTCAATAAGGGTTTTGCACTCAAATCTGTGTTTATCATATATCTTATTTGCAAGTGGATTCTGCATATGGATGCTTAATTCTACAGACTGGAATCACTTACACAGAAGGAAAGTTTTTAGTAAACTTTGGGCATGCCTTTGGTTTGCAGAAAAATCAAAAAGTTTCAAAAATGGGGCAGGGGTTTTTACAACCTCCCCCAAACCATCAGATACTACAGTGCTTGCATGTTTTACTTACTGCACCACTTTAAACAGCTGAATGTTCCAAGGGTAGCCTGTCAAAACCTGAGAAGATACCTGCGACATGTGCCATTGGAAAACCCTCCTCCACCCCTCCACTCCGCAAGTGCCATGAAAAGGAATCTCTGTTGTCCACTATTTCCCCAAACTCAGAAAAAACTCAGAAAAAAGGCCGGACAAAGTGCCCACTGACAGACTCACCCCCCCCCACTCGGGCAACAAAAGGCCACCAAAGAGTCCTCCCACCACCCACCAGAGAGGCTGCTGTAGCTGCCCAGGTGGCAAAGGGCAGAGAAGTCTCACTCTGGAATGCTACTGGGGGGTGTAAACCAAAATCCATGCTGGGCTTGGTGCCACCACCAGCAATGGTGGGGGGGGGGGTAGGGGAGTGGACACGGAGACCAGTGCCACTCCCTCCAACCCCACCTTATAATTTTCATGTCTCCCTGTTTAGTATATTGGTTAGTACCAATATACTAAAAAAATAGATTTATGCATAAAACTCTTCTAGATCTGGGACCAAGAATCTGAGACATTGGGATAGCTTTAGACCGACCACTGTCTATCTGCTTCAATTTGCTGTTTTTTAATAGTAGTTTTGCAAGTAATTTCATTACTGATGGTTAGAAATGTGTCTCATTAGGAAGACTGAATTCTGTGGCTGGGCAAACTTGGCCACTTGTACTGAATGAGAAAGCAGAGATTTTGGACCAGAGAGACAGCATTTAGTTCCTCATGCTTGATGAGGATGTTCGGATTTGCTGCTTCAAGGTTTGTGGAAATTTCTGGAGGCCATTTTTCTCACTGCCTGCTGGTTATTGGCTTTCTGGACAGGAGTCACAGGACAAACAAATATAAAGTGCTGATTTTCCTACGCTGATGTTGGTTGATAGCTTCCATACAATTCTGACTCATTGCCTGAGCTGAGTATTGCCTTTTTGAAAGATCTGCTGCTTATTTCTGGGCCCAGAAAGTCCAGTCACATTTGTCCTGCAACAGAATGTTCATCTCCTTGAAAGCTCACAGTTTGCTCTTAGTAGTACCGCAATGGCACAGATTCCACTCCTACCTTTCTTCCTCTCTGACTCTGGAGCACTTCCACTCCCATGGGAACAACAGTAATCTTGGTTGTTGTGGATTTTCTGGGCTGTATAGCCGTGGTCTTGGCATTGTAGTTCCTGACATTTCACTAGCAGCTGTGATTGGCATCTTCAGAGGTGTAGCACCAAAAGACAGGGATCTCTCAGTGTCACAGTGTGGAGAAGATGTTGGCAGGTAATTTATATCTACTCAGGAAGGAGGGTTTGGGATGAGTCATCCTGTAAGAGTTTCCCAGGGTGTGGAATGCTAATGGCGGGAGGCTTCACTGTATCCTGAGGAGGTTCTTTTGCATATGGATTGGTGCTTGATATGCTAATCTTCTCTGCAGGGCTATTATAGGATGTAGAGTATTTTGTTAGCCTGGTGTTTTTCAGGACTGGAAACCATGCTCTATTCATTCTTAAAGTCTCTTCTTTCCTGTTGAAATTGTGCTTATGCTTATGAATTTCAATGGCTTCCCTGTGCAAAATGTCAGGAACTACAATGCCAAGACCACAGCTATACAGCCCGGAAAACCCACAACAACCATCGTTCTCCGGCCGTGAAAGCCTTCAACAATATGACAGTAATCTTGTTTCAGTAATTATTTTCTGGTTATAGAAACATCTAACCTTACCACAGAAAGGAAAAGGGCACTGCTTCTACCTTGCCTGGGTCCTGAATGGCAAAAAATCTTCAGGCATCTTCCTCCAGTCACTGAATTGCAACAAGAGTCTACTCCATATGATGCCCCTATTCGTGCTCTAAAGAATCATTTTAACCCATCATTAACTATTACATTGGAATGTTGCAAGTTTTGTTTATACTTAAAGTTGACACATGAGCCTGTTGATCAATACACAGCAGCATTGTAAATTAAATGTAACTTGGTGAATTTGCTAATTTTACATATAAAATGATCAGGAGCCAGATGATCATGAAAAAAAATAATCTAAAATCCAATAAAAATTTTTTTATAACAAATGGCCTGACTTTAGCAAAGTCCATAGAGATTGCTTGAAGAGTGGAAAGTACGCTCCATTGTGCTACATCATTGTAATCTCTGAGCCAGTGGATATCTAGGATGTATAGAACTGAAATGTTAGCAACATGTCTTCAAAGAAGATACTCTATACATCCTTGAATTAGCTGCCCCCAGGCACTTTCTATTGTCTCCTATGGGGGGAAAATTCAGCACTTTCTCCAGGACCCATGAAGCCTTAGACAAACACACAACCACAACCAATGACCAAAACCCTTCCAATGCAAACACAACCAACAAAGCCCACCAGAACCAATGTCAAACTAGAGAATCCCAACAGAATCAAACTGAAGCAAGGGACACTGTTACAGATCCAACAGGAACAGTGTCACCCAATGATGCCAGGCAGAACCCAAGGCCAATGCAAGTCCAGCAGAACCAACAACCAACCAGAGAATCTCAGCATCCAGTCTAGCAAGCCAGTAATACCAAGGCAGTCCCCATACTTAGCAATGTCATATGGCTGGCATGAAACACTGACACAGTAATGCTGCCTCCGTCCCCCCTCCTCCTGATGCCTGGGAAGCCTGCAAAGGAGCTGGGGACAAGCTGCTGCAACCTTTAAAATGAGATTCCCTAATATATCTGGATTATTCAGGAATGTAAATACCAATTTATCCGAATATACCCAAATAATCCGGGTATATACAGATAGTCCCAAATAATACCAAGTAGATATTTTTCTGGTATATATACAGCTTGGGAATACTGAATCACACACCCCTAGGTGTATTACCCTTTGAATTGCTAAGAGGGCAGAAAGCTAATCTCAGATTAACTACTTGCCCAGGATTCTTCTTTTTGTGCAGAGCAGCTGAAAAAGCTCTTTCTGAACGTGTTAAAAATAAATAAAGTAAGTATATCTAGTAATTGTTGATAAAAAGATAGCTAAACCTCACAAGTTTAAATTAGAAATTTTGTTCATCTCAAACTATCATATGGTTTCAGAAAGGCAATGTTCAGGTGGTGAAAGATGCAACTACCTGCCAACTTGACAAAATGCCCCATAGTCTTGGCTACCTTCCTTCTGGCCATATCAATCTTTCCTGGGGAAATGGTCCCACACCATGAGGGCCTCTTCAGCAAGTCTGACCGCAGAGAGGGACATCCCAGATATTCAGGCCACTGCAAGTAACAGACATCTAAAAGAATTCTGCTGTTTTCAAGGATGGAAGGAAATGGAACATCTCAAGACTATCTAAAGTCCAGAAACAGCACAGGAAGAGGATGCTGACTCTTATTCTGTATTAGAAATCCTGATACACAATGTTGGCAAAGAAGATGACGACAGAGAAGACAAAGATGACAATGATGAAGAAGATGGTGATGATGGATGAGGATGATGACAGACAAAGAAGAAGCCAATAATGGACGAAGAAGATGATGAAGAAGAAAAGAACCAGTCCAGTGTCCTATGCTACATGAATTTGACAGGGGAGCTGTTCATAAAAGACCAATAATAGTTGCAGGTCCACAGATGCTGCTAGCTGATATCCACATCAGAAACATATACCATGTGTACTAATGCGCATGGGAATGTTCTGATATCCAGAATTTTTAAATCTTCTTGCTATGTTGATCCCCTTTTGCAATACTAAGGGCAGAACTGGCATGAAATAGGCTCAGGTCCATAAAATTATATGCCATAATATGTATGTATTTTTAAAGTGCCACAGGACTTTTTTGTTGTTGATTTCTTTACAACAGACTAATATAGCTGCCCCTCTAGAAATTTTCTAATATATTGACATATAAAAAAATAGAGCACATATAAGAGAAGTTTAGAGTTAAGGTTAGGAATTTTTTCTCTAATTGCTCTTTTTCTATTATTGTTGGTGTGTGGTACCAATGGCTTCAAAGTACAGAACATAAAAAAGGTTTCTTTCCTTTTTCCTTGGGAGTAGGTTGGATTGTTCCTTTGACAGCAAAAAACAATATTAGGTATCTTACTGGCTGACAGCTTTTAGAAATCTTAGTTAAGAAAGGTATTGACATGGTGGGGCAGTCCTGTACATTAGTTCTCTTAAGTGGGAAGTCATAACCAGGTTATAGTTTTTTTTAAAGGAGCTGAAGGTAAATATCGCCAACATTTCAATATAAACATCTTCTCAAATGGCAAAAAGTAGCATTATTGGCTTGCAGGGCCCCAGTCTTTATGTATTGCACATGCTATCGGTGTTCATTTTCCAAGGTAGAAATACAAAAATAACATGTTATGATAGCATAAATTCAGGATGAAGTCATGAAGCAATTTAATCTTCCCTCATTGCCAATGAAAACAAGAGCCACAAAATTGCTTTCTCTGACCTATACCATTTCTCAGGCAATATAACACTCTTTACAAAAGTTGCTCCAGAATAAAGCAATTATGGTTAGTTAATTAACATTGGTTGAGGCCCTTTAAGATTCCCATTCCTTATTCACTTTGGTCTGACACTTTCCCCTTTAACTTTCCTCCATTTTGTCTTTTCCAGCATGTATATAATAACTCCATTTGCCTGTCCCAGCTGGCTATAGTAGTAGAAATTTAATTTAAGCGGGGGAAAAAAATAACAAAACTAACCTCCTAGCAGTTTGCTTGATAAAATGGCTGAACTGTATGTCTTTCACAGTGAGACCTAAGAATCAGTTTGGCAGTGCCAAGTTATTCGCTGACAGAAGCAACTTTAGCTGTCTCTTGAGCCCGTATATAGCAACAACAATACCACAATTATTAAGAGTAAGATCCTTACTGTTAAACTTTTGCCTCATTGTCAAGAAAGAATGTGCCAGTTGCAATGTATAAAGCTTTTCCTTGACAAGTTTAAAGCAAAGTAATGAAACAGTTGCATGTGTGAGACTGATAAAATAATCCATTAAATAAATCAGGTTTATTGCCTATCTATTCATGTTTTTAAAAGCTAAAACTATGAAAAAGTACTTTAGAAACTTGCTGTTTTTGTTCTCCCTCTCTGGCTTTGTCTGTTGTATGTAGTTGTAAGATGATTGCATTGCTGCTATCCATTATGTTCTTTACAGCAAAACCATAGTGGAAAGCTTTCCCCCAGTGTAGCAGGTTTGTATCATCCTGCACATCTGTGGGAACCACTTCACACAATCCTATAAATCAGTTTACAGGATAGCACATCTGATAAATTGCAATTACAACCTCCTTGCTTGAATTTATGATGGTCTTATCATACATCCACTGTCATGCATTACTCTCTGTTACCATCCTCACATCCTCAAAGAGCAAGACTAAAATAAGCATGACTGTAAACATGCTATATAAACAAGCTCATGCATTTGGGAGAGTTGACATTGTGGATATTCACCAGTTCCATCCCATCATAAGAACACAAGCTTTAAGACTGTAGAGACTATGATATGGCTCATCTTTGAATCAATATAGCTAATTCTCAACATGCCCCATCTGTCTATACGTAAATCTGTGGACAGAGAAAAGAGATTTTTCTACAAACTGGGGCGGTGGGGGGGATACCCAGGTTTGCAGAAAAGTTCTTAGAGTAAAAATGAGTCTGAGCCTTCCTCTATATGCATGTTGTCCTGCCTCCCCTTGCCCAGTATAGCGTTGAATTCACATGCAGAGAGGGGAAGGCTCAGACTTCCCCTTAGTGGGGCTTGCTTTCCTCCTGTTCTCTCCTCCTTTCACAAGAGGAAGATGGGTGACCTGGCTGGTGAGCCTTGCTTCTGTCTCCCTGCTGATAATTCCACCCATCAAATATGTTCAAGGGATATCATTTGGCAATCCTAACTGTGTACAAAAATAAATAGATTTTGTAGTATGGGCTATCTTGTATTTTCTTTTTTGAAGTGTTCTTCAAGAAAAGCACAGAGTGATTCATGAGCATGTCCCTGTCTTGCCCTCTTTCTCCCTGACCCCTTTGCAAAGAAGTGCTACCAAACCTGACTCGACGCCTTCCCCTCTCTGCGTGTGCATTCAATGCTAGGCTCAGCAAGGGGAGGCAGGCAGGCAGTGTTCATCCACCTTATGACCAGAGTGGTGTGGAGAGGGCAGCTGGTAAGGTTGCCATCTTCCTCAGGCGATCTGGCCAGTCAGCAAGCACACTCAGCTAGGGCTGCCCCACTGTGCACTTGTTTTGGAAGGAGACCACACAGCTCTGTGTAAAAAAAAAAATACAGTTTCAGAACAATTAAAAATGGAGTCAGCACACAGGTTTAATTCCAGAGACTCTGTCCCTTGTAGCTTGGCCCTCAGTCATGGCACTAAAACTTCAGAACTCCCTCCCCAGGAAGCTTCATCTGTCTCCCTCTATCACTGCATTCCACCAATGGGTGAAGACTTTTTTTGTTTTGGTTAGTGTACCCCCAATAACTGTTATCGGCCCTCTTCCCTAGTTGTGTTATGCATGTTGTGTGTTCATCTTTTTATTGTTAAAATATTTCATATATATTCCAATTTAAATGCTGCCTTAATATCTTAAATATTTTTATGAGTTAATGTTCACCACCTTGGGGACCCTATTTGGGGGGAAAAGCAGCATAGAAATGTTTTAAATAAATAAACAAATCCCGTTTTTAGTCACAAATAGTATGTGAACAATATTTAAAATATCAGCAATGGCTATCTTCCAATGAACTGTGGAACTGTGATTACAAAGATGCTTTACACTTTTTGGCTTGAAGACTATTTCCTATACTGCAGGGCAAACTGGTTTTGAAATTGAGGTGAAATGAAAATAAAATGTTGTTGTCATTTGGTGGGGAGGTCAGCTGTTCTAAGAAAAAAGGTAACCATTTTGCTTTACTAGCTCAAATCCATTGTGTGAGTTTGAGGTATTCTTTGAGTTACACAAGAAGTTTGAGTAATTATTTTGGACTCTACATAAAAGTTGGTTGTTTCTGAGATATAACGAGGGAAGGAACAGGTGATATAATAAATGGGAAATTAAACAGCAGAGGCAGGCCTCATAAGGAAGCAATTTTGGCAGCTGTGTTACATAGCTCTTTCACTACCTGTTCCAAGCCCTTTAGAACAGACACAGACAAGACTTTACTGGGGAAATGGAGCCTCCTAATAGTTTGGGTAAAGATCAGTGTTAGCTATTCATTCTTATTAATGTGAATGCTTTTGCCAAAGTTCTGTTGCCCACCCAGAGAGTGGGAAAAATTGAAACAATCTCTCAGACAAATCTCTGTTTCTTTGTTGAGTCAAGTTTGCATATTCTTGGATCTTTCAATGTGCAGTTGAATAGAATGTTTTCTATCCCTATAGATAGCTTTAATTTTCACTATACCACACCTCATCATGGACCCTGAAATGTAGGTGTCTTTTCCCAGGGACCTTTCTGTTTTCACTTACCAAATTACAGTTGTAAAGAAATAGTAATTAATTTGGGGATATATAAACTCTGACCTAAGGACAGGGCAATAACATCTATGTTTTTATGTGCAATGCTTTAATGGGGGCTGTTAAAAATTAACTTATTTAAGATATGTTTCATTGAGTGGGTTGGGTTACTGATGTAATTTTGAGCCATGTACAGATATTGAGATTTGAGTTAGGGATTAGTGATTTGAGTTTGCATCTCAACACCTTTTAGTGTGCTTGTACAATGTGCTATATTTGTCTGGGTTTAGCACACTTGTAAAAATAGCCAAATGAGAATGAAAGTCATTGAGCTCTTCTGAGCCATTAAGTGCTTTCTGAAGATAACATTACAACAACAATCGTAGTGTTGGATCCAGCATCAAAAGACAGATCCTCTTTGACCGACAAAACAAAAACACCCATGCCAGATGTCATGGGAAAAAGCCTTGTAGAATGATATCTAGGATGATGTATGTCTGTAGTGAGAAGGAGATTTGGGTGTGATCTAGAGTAGCAAATGTTTTTAAAAAAGGATCCAGAGGGAAAGCAGAAAGTGCAGGCCAGTTACCTAATATGTATCCAGGCAAATTAGTAGAAACTGTTAAACAAAGATAGACTTATTAGGCACATAGAGGAACAAAGTCTGCTAAAGGAAAATCTTCACAGCTTCTGCAAAGGGAAGTCCTGCTTCATTAACCTTTTGGAGCTCTTTGAGAAAGTGAACAAACATAGATAATGATGACCTGGTAGACATTATATACTTGTACTTTCAAATGGTTTTTGACAAAGTACCTCACCAAAGACTCCTGAGTAAACCTAGTAGTCATGGGAACATGACATTGGAACTTAGTAGTAATGAGAACATGTCCTCTTGTGGATTGAAAATTGGCTAAACAACAGGAAGCAAAGAGTAGGGATAAATGGACAGGTCTTGGAATGGAGGAAAGTAAGCACTGAGGTCCCACAAAATGGTCATAGAAGTGGTGATATTTAATTTGTTCATAAATGATGTGGAACTGGAGGTGAGAGTGTAGTGGCAGATAACACAAAATTATTCAGAATGGTGAAAATGGAGGTTGACTGTGAAGAGCTCTAGGAGGATCTCCACAAATTGGGTGAGTGCAACAATGTGGCAAATAAAGTTCAGTGGAAGTTAGCATATGCCGATGTACACTGAAACAAAAAATCCCATTTTCAAGTATATGCTAATGGGGTCTAAACTCATTGAGATGGAACGGGAAAGAGACCTTGGGGTCATAGGAGATAATTCGATAAAATGTCAACCCAGGGAACTGCAGCAGTGAAACTCTGTTATTATTAGGATTATTAGGAAAGGGATTGAAAATAAAACAGCCAATATTATAATGCCCTTATATAGATTTATAGAGGGGCCTCCTTTGGAATACTGTGTGCACTTCTGGACACCATATCCCAAAAAGGATGTTGCAGAGTTGGAAAATGTACAGAAGAGGTCAACCAAGATGATTATGGGGTTGGAGCACCTTTCCTATGAGGAAAGGCTGAAGAGTCTGGTATTGGCAGAGTATCTACTCAACAATAGTCAAGTGAACTGATTAAAGAGTAAAGAAAGTTTATTTAAGAACGAACATACTTGACTGTAAAGTAGAGATAGAGATAGACTTCTAGCTATCTAGCTGATTGAGCGAGAGGGGTTCCGAGAAGAAGTCGGATATTGGTCTTGTCAGGTCCAGTATATATCTTAACTATACTGACTCCATTTTCTAATGCTTTTAGTGTTTAAGTGTTTTCTCCTCAGGTGCACCAGTTCCCAGGCAGCATTCCCACCAGAGGACTGTTTTGTCTAACACCGTTCCACCAGGCATTGGCCTTGAAGGAGAGCAGCTTCCCAGGACTGAAAGATGTTGTTTTGAGAACTGTGGGGGGAGGCTGTTCCAGATGGGTATTGTTACTCTGTATCCTATGCTTGCTCTTCATTGGTAACAATGATCATGTACCATCCTGAGTCTCCTATTCAGGACAGTGGACTATAATGGACCTTTTCTGCAATAAAGCTTCCTTTGCCAGACATTGGACTTATTCTTGCTTCTAAAGGGAATCTTGCAGAGAGTACCTTATTTAGCCACAGTCTGACATTTTGTTACCAATCATGTCTGCGTCGGGCCCAGCGGAATCCAAGGTTGTCCCGGACAGGGATCCTTTGTTTGATCCGTATGCGTCTCCCGACAATCAACCGGTGCAAACCCAAGACTCCCAGGAGCTGGGAGCAACCGGGAACGGAACCGGAGCCTCCACTTCTACCCTGCCTCTCATCGACTTCAGTACTCGAAACGAGACCGAAAGCAATCTCGGGGCAAGGCCGAAAGCAACCGCTCTCCCCTTGATCTCGGTGCCCACCCCGTCGGAGTGGGGAGCCAGACCCCGAGAAACCAGAGAGCGCCGGGCAGGTGGACTCCATCCACGAGTCTCGATGGACGGGCGCCGAAGCCTAGAAACCGTCCCGGAACTAGATAGCAGCCAACCATGGCGATATTGGAACAGGACGTTTGAGCAGATGGAGGGGGACACGTCTCGCCGAGGCGCCCTGAGTTGGGATTATTCCGAACTTGCCCCGTGGAAGGAGCCAACGGAAGTCCCTGAACCAAGTTGGGAGCAGATACGAGGTCGCACCTATGCGGTAGATACCAGCATCTCGGCCGTGACGGGTATGGCCAAGGGAATTCTAGCCGCGAGGTCGCGAATAGTTCAAGGGGACCCTCCTCCGTGGGGTCCTTTCTCCCCGGTGAGTACAGCGAATGAAGGTTCCCTGAGCGAACAACCAGGGCCAAGTCGTATACAACAATTAGAAGCTAAGCTGATGGACATGGAAGAAAGCTTGGCTCACGCCATTCATTTAATTTCCTCAATGGGGGCAGGGGAAAGACTGTCTCCCGAAGAGATGGCGATACAGATAGCTACCCTTCAAAGTGTCATCTCCTATCCGATGGAGGAAGTTCAGCAGCGGTCGTCGCCTACCGGCGGGGGGGCACCTATCCTGGCGAATCGGGAGAACAACCCAAGGAACTTCCCCCTCAGCGGGAAACTCCACCGAGAAGGGACCACCCGGTTGTGCCATCCGGTGAGACTCCCATCGAACCTCCTATCACGGGAGGGGATGTGCCGCCAGACGAGACCCCCGTTGAGAGGCCTACGGAAGGGGAGGAAAAGCCAAGTGATACACCGGTGATACCCCCCCATACTTCCCCGAAAACGGTCCGGCCGGACCAAGCGGGAGCACCCGTGGCTCCATCAGGGGAGGGAGCCCCTGGTCAACCGCGCGAAACTGTTCCCGTCGGGCAACCTCCGGGAGATGGTCTACCAGCGCCAAAAGGCCAGCCGACGCTTCCCAGAACAACAACGCCCGGAGGGGCAAGCCCGCGCGGCCTTCCACCCATTCGGCCTTCGCCGCTGCGGCCCCTTCCGCTTCGACCACAACTAACCCCGCCGCTGCAGCCGATACGTTTGCCACTGGAACAACCCGTAAGACCGCCTCCGACCCAACCGATGGGACCTACACCACTGCGACCCCACCAACCCACCCCTCAGCGGCCGATTATTACTCCGCCACACCAACCTCAACCGCCAGCACCTCAACCGCTACGGCCAGCACCTCCGGCATTGCCACCAGCCCTGCCGAGAGCACCGCCACCAGCCCTGCCGAGAGCACCACCGCCAGCCCAGCCGAGGCCGGCACCCCCGGCTCAACCGGTGAGGCCACCGCCAGCACAACCGGGTCCCCTCATACCTCAAGTGCCATTGAGGCTTCCGGCGGACTTCTACCCAGCCCCGGCTCCGAGGCAAGACCTCCCAATGGGTTGGGTGAAACTGGACGCCACTTTTGACGGGGATCCCTCCAAGCTGGGCTTTTTTCTAGTGCAAGTCGTGCAATTCTTCAACCGGTGGGGACACCTCTTCGGCAGCGAGGCCAGCCAAATTGAACACCTCGGCTCCCGCTTACAAGGGAAAGCAGCGGACTGGTACGTAGGACTATATAATATCGGGGCCCCAGAACTCGATACTCTCCAGGGGTTGGTGGATGCTATTAGAGCACAATATGAAGATCCCTTAGAGGAAACCAGGGCCCGAACAGAATTGCAGGCCATTAAGCAGGGCAGCATGGCAGCGAGAGACTATATCACGAAATTCCGACAATTGGCTGCCAAGTGCCCCAGGTGTGAGGAGTCCACAAAAATTATTCTGTTCAAACAAGGACTTAATCCGAGACTTTTGGACAGAGCCCTCATGCAAGACAATCCCCCTACGCTGTTAGGTTGGATTCAACTTGTTTGCGAAGTGGAAAATCGCATTTTAGAAGTCCGTTTGGTTGAGCAACAACAACAAACGGGACAAAGAAGACCATTGACCTTACAGAAGGGAGCTCGGGGAGCTGGCTACGCCACCCGTGGAGCGAGAGATGCTAGATGGCAACAAGGGCTGTGTTTGCAATGCGGACAGGCTGGTCACTTTGCAGCACAATGCCCCTACCGGCCTGTGCAAAGACCTCCGCTCCAATTACGGCGTCCAACCCTTGCTCCGTTCCCTACGCTCCAACGCCCGACTCCAGCTCCACGAGCAAACAGAGGCCGCGGCGCTTCCCAAAGGCCAGCCTCAGAAAGAGGGCTGGAAGCGGAAGAAGTTATGGAATACGATCCCGCTTCCCCATCTGCAGAAGTCAATCCAGAAAGTCCCCAGTCGGGAAACGAGATGGATCTGTCGTAAAAGGGCCCAAACGACAGATCCGCCCCAAGCCCGTCCCTGCACGGAACCGGCCACCTGGGTCCATTTTATTCATGCCAGTGACTTTAATCAACCCAGAGAGAAAAATGCACATTCGGGTGCAAGCTCTTATTGACTCGGGTTGCTCAAGAGATATCATAGCCCCAGCTCTAGTCAATGGACTAGTCTTACCAACTCGGGAATTACAAAATCCAGTAATTTTTGAACAAATGGATGGTACCAACATGAATCCGGTCACAACTGAAACCATCCCGGTGATCACAGGCATGGGACAGCATTGGGAAAAGAGGTCCTTTGTCATCAGCTCTACTGCCAAGTACCCGTTAATTCTAGGCAGCAAATGGCTATGTGATCACAATCCCTACATAGACTGGGCTCAAGGATGTATTACCTTCAATCATGCCAACTGTAAACTTCACCGTTGGAATCAAAACTGGGGCGAAGACCCTACTCAGAAAGAAAAGGCCCTCCTTACCCAAGAAGAAGTCAACCAAATACCCGAACCTTACTGGCCTTTTCTAAACGCTTTCTCGGAGGAGGAAGCGGACACGCTGCCCCCGCATCGACGAACGGACTGTGCGGTGGAAATTTTACCAGGAGCCTCACTACCCAAAGGAAGGCTCTACCCCATGAGTCTCCATGAACGTGAAGAGCTCCGGAAATTCATCGACACCAACCTCCAACGAGGGTTCATCCGCCCAGCCTCTAGTTCCCACGCCGCTCCAGTTCTCTTCGTGAAAAAGAAGGATGGGGGACTTAGACTGTGCACGGATTTCCGAGGACTAAATGCAGTGTCCACCAACAACGCCTATCCTATACCGCTCATCCGAGACCTTCTCAACGTCGTGGCCCAAGGTAAGATCTTTACGAAATTAGATCTAAAAGATGCTTACTTCCACGTTCGTATCAAGGCAGGGGATGAGTGGAAAACCGCGTTTAATACGCCCCTCGGACAATATGAATACTTAGTTATGCCTTTTGGATTGACGGGAGCCCCGTCTGTATTCATGTCCATGATAAACGAAGTTCTACATGAATTTCTGTACAAAGGGGTGGTGGTGTACCTTGATGATGTTTTAATTTATTCTGACACCGAGGAAGAACATGTTCAAATGGTACAAAAGGTCCTGGCCACCTTGATGAAGAATAAACTGCCCATCAAATTGTCCAAATGTGAATTCCATAAAACCGAACTCACTTACCTTGGGTATTGTATCTCACAAGAGTGGTTGAAAATGTATCCAGCCAAAATACAGGCGATCCAGGATTGGCAAACGCCCACCACCCGCAAAGAACTGCAATCCTTCCTGGGTTTTGCCAACTTCTATAGAGACTTCATAGCAAATTTCGCCCAAATCACACTCCCCTTAACAGAATTGCTAAAAACCAAAGCGAAAGGGGACCAAGCCAAAAAACCCTCTGCTAAACTACAATGGACCCCCGATTGCCAAACGGCCTTCGAATGCCTTAAAAAGCAATTTGTAACGGAACCCATCCTCTCCCACCCCAACGAACAGTCCCCCTTCATAGTACAGGTCGACGCCAGCGATACGGCGATAGGGGGGGTTTTGCTGCAGAAGGGGGAGGATGGGAAATTGCGGCCTTGTGCATTCTTGTCTAGAAAGTTCTCAGAGGCAGAAAGGAATTGGAATGTGTGGGAGAAGGAGGCCTTTGCAGTAAAAGCAGCTCTCACTAACTGGAGGCATTGGCTGGAGGGGGCGAGATACCCTTTCGAGGTCTGGACAGATCATAAAAATTTGGAGGCCCTCCGAAGCCCCCGCAGACTGAATGCCAAGCAATTGCGGTGGGCGGAATTCTTTTCCAAATTCAACTTCACCCTCAATTATCTCCCGGGCAAAACTAACTTTTTGGCGGACGCCCTGTCGCGCATGCCCCAACATAAGAGCAAGCGGGCGGAGACTGTCGACACGGTCTTCTCGCCTAAGCAACTTGGGGGCGTGGTGACTACTCGCAGCCGCGCTAAGCAGCCCCTCCCGGCCGACCAAGAATGGAAATCGAAACTTAAAACTGAAGTGGAGAAGGAGGGGAAGAAAGCTCCGCGAAACAAACTAACCCAATCCCCACAGGGGGATTGGCTAGCTGGGAGCAAGTTTTATGTCCCGGACAGCCTTAAGTTGGAAATCTTGCAGCGCTGTCATGATGCTCCCACTGCTGGACATTATGGGTATCTGAAAACTTTACACCTAGTTCAAAGACAATTCTGGTGGCCGGGCATGCGCAAAGACATTTCCCAATACGTTAGTTCCTGCCCTGTTTGCCTCAGCGCTAAAACCAGAAAAGGGAAACCTCCGGGTCTTCTGCAACCATTGGAAACACCGAACAGGCCCTGGGAAGTAATCTCCATGGACTTTATCACTGATCTGCCTCTTTCAAAAGGACATAATTGTATTTTAGTGGTGGTAGATCTGTTCTCCAAACAAGCCCATTTTATCCCCTGTACTACTATACCCTCCGCTCGAAAACTAGCGGATCTGTTTCTAAAACACATCGTAAAATTACATTCTTTTCCGTCCAAGGTGATTTCGGATCGCGGCGGACAGTTCGTTGCCAACTTCTGGCGGGAGCTTTTGAAAATGTTGAATATTGAACAAGGTATCAGTTCAAGCCACCACCCACAAACCGACGGGCAATCCGAAAAAACAAACCAAATATTAGAACAGTTCCTTCGTTGCTACATCAATTTTCAACAAGATAACTGGGTGGACCTTCTCCCTCTAGCTGAATTCTCCTATAACAACAGTGTACACGCTTCAACGGGAGAAGCCCCCTTCAAAATTGTATATGGGACTCACTTCAATCCCTTCCCTTTGGACGCACCCCCTCTCCATTCCTCTAAATTGCCAGATGTATCCTCATGGTGGGGGGAGGCGGTGCAGCAATGGACTATCATTAAGAGACACCTTGAAAAAGCCAAACTGGATTACAAAAAGTACGCAGATCGCCATCGTGTGGCCGAATGGGAATTACAACCAGGAGACCATGTGTATATTTCCACAAAGAACCTAAAGCTAGCTCAGACAAGCCGCAAACTCGCTCTGAAATTCTTAGGACCTTTTCCTGTGCGCAAGGTAATAAATAAAGTGACTGTTGCTGTAACATTGCCCAAGAACCTTCGCCATGTGCATGATACGTTCCATGTCAGCCTTTTGAAGAAAGCTCCCACCGACAACAAATGGCATATCAAAGCTCCACCCATTCCAACTTTAATTGACGACCAAATACACTATGAAGTACATCAAATTTTGGACTCTAGAATCAAGAGAAATCAGCTTTTTTACCTCATTAGGTGGAAGGACTTTGATTCTGGTTACGATGAATGGGTGAACTCTGCACATGTTCATGCTCCTAGATTGACCAAAGCTTTTCATGCTCGCTACCCATATAAACCAGGGGGGGATCTATTTTAAGGGGGGCAGAAATGTCAGGTCCAGTATATATCTTAACTATACTGACTCCATTTTCTAATGCTTTTAGTGTTTAAGTGTTTTCTCCTCAGGTGCACCAGTTCCCAGGCAGCATTCCCACCAGAGGACTGTTTTGTCTAACACCGTTCCACCAGGCATTGGCCTTGAAGGAGAGCAGCTTCCCAGGACTGAAAGATGTTGTTTTGAGAACTGTGGGGGGAGGCTGTTCCAGATGGGTATTGTTACTCTGTATCCTATGCTTGCTCTTCATTGGTAACAATGATCATGTACCATCCTGAGTCTCCTATTCAGGACAGTGGACTATAATGGACCTTTTCTGCAATAAAGCTTCCTTTGCCAGACATTGGACTTATTCTTGCTTCTAAAGGGAATCTTGCAGAGAGTACCTTATTTAGCCACAGTCTGACAGGTCTGAGAATACCAATCTGGAGACAAGACAAGGAAATGACACTCAATAGAAAGAGAGGTGCAAACTTCATGTTCCTATCTGACTAGCCCTTGCTGCCTCCTGTAGGATCTTCTCTTTCTTTTTGTACACCAGACATTGCTTCTTCCAACATCTGGGACTTTTCAGTTTAGAAAAGGGATGGACTGTCGAGAGAGTGGACAGAGAGAAATTTTCCTCCCTCTCCTAAAGTACTAGAATTCAAGGGAATCCAATGAGCTTGATGTTGAGTAGATTCAGCACAGTTAAGAAGAAATATTTCTTTACTTGATAAGTGATTAAAATGTGGAATTCACTGCTAAAAGATGTGGGGATTGCCACAGGCATAGACAGCTTTAAAAGAGGATTAGGCATATTCATGGAGGATCGGTCCATCAGTGGCTACTAGCCATGGTGACTAAAGGGAACCTTCATATTCAGAAGCAGTCAACCTCTCGATTCCAGTGCCAGGTGGCATCATTGGGGAAGGCCTCAGCCTCTATGCCCTGTTGTTGGCCCTCTGCATTAAAAAATTGGCTACTGGGTGTGAAAGGATATTGGACTAGATGGATGACTGGTCTGATTCAGAAGGGCCCCTCTTATGTTCTTGTGCCACTTAATCCTCAGAGTTATGTGTATCATTTCTGTGTATCATTGAGGAGACATTTCCACTGTGTCTTGGCAGACATAAGGCTGGGTAAATTTTAAAATTATAGTCCTTGAATGTCTTCAGAATATTACTAAGAGCTCTTCATCATGCACTGTAGCATCATGAGAACTTGAGAAGTTATATGGATACCGATCATATATCACTTCTAAAAGTGGAATCAGCTTTGGCTAGTTACCCACCCATGTCTGATTAATATCCATGTCATGATTCAGTCTTGCCATGAAAAGCCTTGAAAAAGGCTTGAACTGTCTTCAGTCTTGAACCGTCTTTAGGTATTCAGGATAGTGATTTTATTGCTGTTCCTTTTGGCTGGCGCAATGTACAGACAGAAATGGATTTTTCTGCAGGTCAAAGAATGTACAGTTCTTTGTAGAAAGTTATTTCTTAATAAAGTAGGTATAAAGGTTACCAATAATCTCAGCAGAAACTATTTCTTTCTGTGCAGTGCTCTACGGTCAATTTCTCTAAGATCTTGACCAGTTTCTAAGAATGAATAGGGTTTTTTTTTTTAAAAAAAACTAGCCCTTTTCATACATTACATACATGAGTACCAGGAGCCTCTCAACCATGCATACATCCTCCCAATACTGGCAGTCACCATGCAGTCTGAACAGAAGCATAGCATATATTTTGTATGCCAGTTTGGTGTAGTGGTTAAGAGCGTGGGACTCTAATCTGGAGAGCTGGGTTTGATTCCCCACTCCTCCACTTGAAGCCAGCTGAGTGACCTTGGGCTAGTCACAGTTCTCTGGAGCTCTCTCAGCCCCACCCATCTCACAGGGTGTTTTGTTATGGGGATAATAAAACATACTTTGTAAACCACTCTGAGTGGGTCCTATGACCCCAAGGTCTCTTTCCCTTTCCATCTCAATGAGTTTAGACCCCATTAGCATATACTTGAAAATGGGATTTTTTGTTTCAGTGTACATCGGCATATTTGATTTATTTGATATATAAATATATATATTTGATATATAAATCAAATATTATTACTATAATGTTATTTACTTCACATAGATGGAAGCTGTATGCGCATGCAAAATGCATGTTTCCCAAGTTCAATCAACACAGCAACTACATGTATCTGAAGCGTCATCATGAATAGCACACACTCCTGATAAATGCGGTTTCTGGCTTTCTGATAGCAATAGATGTAACACTAAAATGGGATGGTAATCTTCCTGTATTCACAACACAGCATGAACTTAATGTGAAACGACCTTGTTTGCTCTTAACAATGACAGGAATCTTCCCTTGAGACTAAATGTAATGTCACTGCCAAGCTTTTAAATTAAATCTTGAAGAATTTTCTGTCAGTCACATTACTCTATCTTGAGTTTTTTACTGTGTTATTGTTTTGTTCTGGTACTTGGTCTCAATTTATTGCTAGGAAAAGATCTTTTATGAACAACAAACTGAACATATCTGGCAATTTGGTCTGTTTCCCCTGAATTGTTTAGATGAAGTAGTAGCCAACTTTCACAGTGATAATGATGGAGGGGGGGAAATGGGATTACCTTATTTGGACTGTCATGCCACAGGAAGCAGTTACTATCTCTGAGCCAATGGATGAAAAGATGAAGACTTTGAAATCCAGGCATGTTATCAAGGACTTGAACATTTGACTCTTCTTCGATCGTGGGAATACCACAATTCCAATTCAACTATCAGGCTGGCTTCTTTACATATGCCACTTAAGAGCTGGTGAAGTACCACAGCAGTTGCTTAGTGTATCCCTTTTGCCTTGGCATGTGCATTATATTCAGACTGGAATTGGCACTAGAGATGGGCACGATCCACATTATGAACGTAAAAAACCCACGAAAATGGCGATCGCGCAATCATGACCTGGCGGATCGTGATGGTCGATCGGGAGAGGCCTGGATCGTGGCGTTCGGGCTCGATTCGGGGATCCAAACACTCAGGCGCCAGCAATCTATTCCCCTGGCAACGGAGCCAGGGGAATGCCTGAGCTCTGTTTGCCCCCCTTCAGTTGCCCTGGAAACCCGAATGGAAGCCCAGCTTTCCTTGATCAGCAGGGCTTCCTTCCAACCACAGAGCAGCAAAGCAGTCACAAGTTGGGAGAAGACACTCAGGGGAGGGAGGGGGAAGGGGGTGTTCTGTAGCTATGGGCACTCCAATCTCATCCCTGCAAACCCTGATAGGCAGCTCTGACGGCCAAACACAGACCTCCTGTGTTGCTGAATGGAACCCATGCTTATAAATAGCCATGAGCTCCCAGGCTGGGTTTCACGATCCATGATCCGGTTTCGGGAACGGGACATGTTTGTTGCTGTTCGGGAATTTGGGATCGTGGTCTGCACCGAACCACAGTCCTCTGGTTCTGTAATTTTTTTTGGTTCGTGCCCATGTCTAATCAGCACAATCAGAGGAAAACATATCCCAGCATTCACAATTACTCACTTTCAACAACTTCCTTTTAATCACTGATCAATAACATGAAAGAAAACTTGCTGTGTATGTAAATTACCACACATTAAGATAAATATATTCTTTTTACAAGTTAAGACAGTCCCATTGTATCAGTTGTGCTTGGACGTAGAGTGAGAGATCAAATACAATGACTAGAACCTGAATTCTGTTCCAATATTATGTGATAATAATGTCCATTTCATGTCTTATCATATCTACAGAGGATGAGTCTCCATAAAACAGACGAAGGCAATTTATTGCTGGCACAGCGTCTGGGGTTTCTTGAGCTTCTGGCACAGATTCTTGCCTATGATATGTCAAGTCCAATGTTGGCACATATGTTGCTTTGATTGTGAAGATGCTGGAACATGCTGTTTCCTCCTGCTCTTCTTTTTAAAGACAATCTGTGGGCCTATCCTTTCTGTGATTGCATTTAAAAAAAAAAACCCTTAAGTAATGCTGTTCTGAAGAAAAGCAAACAAAAGAAGAAGCTAGAATATACATCATGGATGCATTTCTCAAGATCTGAAGCTGATAGTAAAACAGACATCTATAATCCTCCACAAATAGGCCTTCTCTTATCACATATTGCTATTTTAAAAAAAATTCCTTCCCCAATAGCCACAATACATTAATCCTTTCAAAAATCCATTTATAAAACCATGCTACTTAGCACTTCATAATATTCTGTTCAAATGGACAAATAAAGTATTGTCCTTGGCTAAAGCTTATATATCAATTTTGATTATTACCAAGTAGTTTTCAACTGACCTGTGGTCTTTTTACAAAATTAAATCATTTATTCTTAGGATAGTCCCAATGAATTGTCAGAACTGCCTCCTATTCTCCAGACTGAAATTTCTCTTTGACAGGATTTTGCCTTGGCAGCTTGGCACTGTACTAAGAAGAGTAGCCTTAGAAACTGATGTAATTACCTGCTGCGTGTTTTTGTTTCCACAAGGAATTGTAGTGGCTGCTGTATCTGCTTTGCCTGTTCCATTTATTTTACTATTATCTGTGGTAGGGCATGGGTTTCTTTTACTACAGAAGGCTGTTCACAGTTGGAATCACCTGGGTTTGTAAATAAGATGCTGAAAACGATCTAGGTACAGTAGATTGCACCATGATCTAGGTATAATAGACTGCACCCCACTGTGTGTGGGGATCATTCTTGTGGTTTGTGAATTCAGTTGTATTGCACACACTTCTTAAATAACAAATTCCATCTCGAAATCTAACATATCAGTTTTTCCTTCTCATTTATTATAGAAAGGCACACCAATTAATCTTCTCCGGTACCTGTTCATATGTTTAGATTTCTTCTATCATTTATAAAGAAGAACCCAGGGGAGCTTGTGTTGCAAGGATAGCTTCTTATGTTGTAAGGGCTTATCTCTGGATATCTTCACATCAGCAGTTAGTATGGTATATGATAGCTCTAATTCTGTTAAGTGTTAAACTGCTATGCTGTTTTAAGCTCCTGCCATAATTATTTCATATAGAAAGCCAGAGGAATTTTATTCATTGCTGAGAAATTCAAAATACCTATGAAAAGGAGAATATTGGGTCCCATTGGGAAGAAAAGTGTGGTATAGGTGAAGCAAGCTAACAAATTAATTAATATACAAAAGTGATATTTATGTAAGGTTGAGCCCTATGCCTTCATGAGAAGAAAAAACTCCTGGTGATGGAAGTTTTCTGCCTCCCTTTCCCACAGTAGTTCTCAGTGTTCCCCTAAAAGACATTATTGGAGATTATGGGAGTACCGTGGACAAAAAACGCACCAGGTAGGAGTGAATCTGGTAAACTTGCCTCTAAGTTGCTGTTCCTCTGGCAAATAACTCGCAGCACAAAAGGTCTTCCATTGGTATGAGAACAAGACTGAGGTGGGGGGGAAATTTCCCCTGGTTCTCCCTTATCATGCCATTCCCATCCATGCCCCACAGCATTTTTTCCTCAGCTATGGACACACAATCCACAGCTCAGGAAACCCAATTTCTATGGGGAGAAATGACACAAGGGAGAAGGCTGAAATCCCCCTTTCTTCATACTGTGGTGCAAACCAAATTTCCTCCTCCTCCTTTCTGACTGCTTTTTTAAAGTTTAATGAAGAAAAACAAGGAAAATGGGTATGAGGGAAGAGTCTTTAAAGTTTATATAATCCCTGTGCGTTTCGCAACAACTTCATCAGGGGGATCTATCAGGATTCGGAATACAAAATATAAAGTCATAATAAATGCATCTTAAAAATTAATAACACATATTAAAATATGTAATTAAAAGACAGGACAATTTCACAGAGCATGTGCAGACTGTAATTAATAATAAATACTTAATGCAGGGGTAACTGAACTAACATTAATATACACTCTATGTTTCCCAATTACAATAAAGATTATTGCTTTATTGTCAAAGGCTTTCACGGCCGGAGAATGATGGTTGTTGTGGGTTTTCCGGGCTGTATTGCCATGGTCTTGGCATTGTAGTTCCTGACGTTTCGCCAGCAGCTGTGGCTGGCATCTTCAGAGGTGTAGCACCAAAAGACAGAGATCTCTCTGTCTTTTGAGAAATCTCTGTCTTTTGGTGCTACACCTCTGAAGATGCCAGCCACAGCTGCTGGCGAAACGTCAGGAACTACAATGCCAAGACCATGGCAATACAGCCCGGAAAACCCACAACAACCATTATTGCTTTAAATTGTGTTTGAATAGAGATTACAAAACTTTGCTGACCTTCCAAATTCCTTTTAGCATCATTCCCATGTATGCATTATAGCAGACTGTCTGAGCTTGCCTAGGCTCTTATCTAAATAAGTCTTTGCCAAATTGTGGAATTGTCCTGTGTTTTAATTACATGTTTTAATATGTTTTATTAATTTTTAAGATGTTGTATTTATTATGACTTTATATTTTGTATTTTTGTTAGATCCCCCTGATGAAGCTGTTGCAAAATGCATAGGGGTCATATAAACATTAAAGACTCTTTCCTTGCACCATTTACCTTTCCCCCCTTTGTTTTGCCTTGGTGTGACCCCCCTTCTTTTCTACTTTTTTTAAGTTTAAGCAACAAATGAAGAGATCCAGTTACAGATTCTCAGATGTCTAGTTAAGGAGATCTCAAACGTCAGCAATTTTAAGATTTCTGTTTGGACTTTAAAAAACAGACTCCCATGGACTGTCACGGTATATTATGCTACACAGGCATCAGTGGCAGGGTTCAAGAGAAGACACGACACTCCAAGCTTCAGTACAAATGGTGTATTATACAATTTACAGGTGGATACATTACAGATATATTACGTTGGCTGACAAAGTGCTTCGCCAGCAACCCGCAGAGCTGGAGCTCTTTACAGTACAAGACTCTGCATCCTTATATATTACTTAGTAGCCTATCCCCACACAGTGCTGACTCACTGTGCCAGCCCAGGTGTCCTTGACATTTACAGAGAAGTACATCACCTGGCTGGTATCACATGATAGCTACCTGTCATCACTCTGTTACTATTGATGACACAGTTCAGTCACTGCTAGCTGCCTCATCTGTTTGTTTATTTTATTATTGTGACATGGACACCCAGTGGAAGCCTCTATTCTCTTGTAAGAATAGTTGGAAGAGGAGGATTCAGCGCTATCCCTTTCCTCAGGTTTCAGAGGGGGACAAACCAAAGAGTTAGAAAAATAGAGAGGTTAATGCACTCTGTTTACTGTTTGCTGTTTACTGCTCTGACTGTCCTTTGATATATAAATTGCTATTCTCAGGATTTCCTCCTCCTGATTTGCTCCCTCTCACTTTTCTTCTCTTCGCTGACTCAAATTCTGACCCTAGATTGTAATAACAATAAAACTGTAAACTGTTTTCTTCTCTTCTTGGCATTGTTCCAAGCAACACCTCTCTCCTTCTCCTCCCTCCATCTCGGCAGCATGGATTCAGGACTTGTCCTAGCATCCATGTCCATCCTTAGACTAGATAGGTAGTTAGGATCTGTCTTTCCTCCTTTCCTATCAGAGCATGGAGTTCATACAAAAAAGAACTCTTATTTCTTTTCTAAATATAAGCAAGTGTATGCTTTTGTTATTTTCTTTCCTGCACACACAGCAGCCAGCAGAACCAGCTCACAACCACCTATAATCACACTTTCTATGCCAAACAATAGACTCTGCTAATGGCCCAAACATGGAATCTTTTAATTAGGTTTCTGGGGACTACATACAATTTATTGATCAAGAACTTTAGTGGGTGTCCATCCTAGACATTTCTGCCCACCTTTTGCCTCTATCACGGTAGATTTCTTCAGACTCTGGAGGATTTACAGTCATACATTTTAACTGAAGTGTCAAGTGAAGAAAAGCTACCTAGAGTTGAAGAAGACTTCAGGAAAAATGGCTTTTAGGAGCTTCAGAGAACAGTTTATTCACGGTGGCATCAATAGCCTGTCTTAGAAAGCCCTTAGCCTAGTGGGAAAACACAAGCTTTGCATATGGCAAGGTCCACTCAAGCCCTCTTTAAATGATCTCCAATAGGGCGATGTGAAAAGAACTTGGAGAGCTAGTGCCTCCAACAGAAAACAGACCCTGTTTTAATATGCTAAATAAACGTGTGACTAAAGTAATCCTCATGGTTTAAATTACGACATGTAATGTGCAGTTAAAAATCCTTATCCATCCAATGATGGTTTAGACTCCTTCAGAAAACAAAAAAAGGCAGGGAGAACCACAACTCAACTAAAAATATACTGCAGATCAGGGGTCATTTCCTAGAAAAAGAACTGCAGGAATTCATTAGCATAACTCATTAGCATATGCCACACCCCCTGACATCACCGGAAGTGTGTCGGAAGGCAACATCCACCCCTCAGGCCCCTTTCCACAAAAATCTCCAGGTATTTCCTTAAAGCAGAATGAACTCAAAGCAGCTTACCCTCCTCTGGAGAGCCAGCCCCGCTTGCACCCACTCACTCACTCTCACAAGTCACAAATGAAAATAAAGCAGCATGAATTCCAAGTAGCTTGTGTTCCTTTGGAGCTCAGCACCACTCACCGTGCACTCATTCACTCATTCCCCCCCCCCCAGTCACAAATGAAAGTAAAGGAGCAGAGCAGAATGAATCCAAGCAGCTTACTGTTCCTTTGAAGCCCAGCCCCACTCGCCTTTCACTCGGAGGAAAATAAATCACGTGAGCGGGGCCAAAACCCACGTGACCTCTTTTCAGATCTACCAGAACACCGTTCCTGTGCGTTCCGGCTCCAAATGAGCCCTGCTGTAGATGCTACAGGGGTCAAGCTATAACCATTAAAATATATTCAAAATAAATATTTATGATACAGTGTACACAGTAATAAAATTAAAAATGAAGGCCCTGAATGTCAGCCTACATAGGAAGGCTTTAGATAAGCTATAACATTCTCCAAATACAGCTGATAAACATGTCAAATGACCAACACAAGAATATACGTGTTTTGGCTCAAGGGCCTTCCTCAGTGGTCAATAATTCACACTTTTGCAATAAACAGACCCAGAAACCAATATGTATCAATTCTGCCTTGATGTTATTATCTGGAAATGAAAATAGAGAAAAGAGGACATTTTAAAAAATTGTTATAATGAGAATAAACATAATTATACCATTGAAAAAGTATTTTTGAAAAAACACAAAACCCATTTTACCTCATATATTGTGTGGTATGATGCAAATTATTACAGCAGTTCATGGAACTCTTCACAAGGTAACTGCACTCACAGAAAGCTCTTCATTGATGTTATATTATATAGAGCAAAAATTACATATGAGTTGGATTTTACATAAATAAACATTTAAACCTAAAAACACTCAAATCTTCAAACGAACCTGGTGTTGTTTCCAATATTTCTGGATGTGTGTATCATTAATCCGTAACTGAAGTCAGATGGCACATTTGTCCTATAAATTCAGATATATAGTAGACTGAAAGGATGATGCAATATCTCCCATATGGTATGAAATTCTGCTCCCAAAGGAGGGGGAGAAGGGGGGAGGGGGGAAGGGAAGGATGTCTCATCATCCAGGACTAAGGACTGGCAGGGCTGCAGGAAAAGGCACCACCCACCTAGCTATGTAAGTTCCCCTATTTTCCCTGCACCTCCCTTCCTCCATACAGGTACTTCTTCACAGCTATTTTTGGCTGCCTTTAAAGTTAACCTTCCCCTGGAGTAACCATAGCAACAGGACTGGCATCTTTGACTTCTTGAAGATACAGTGCCTGGAGTGATACTGTGTAAGTGATGTGTGTGGAACATACATGAGAGGAACTTTGCTGCAGTTGTCAAAAATAATCTGAGGTAGTAGTAGTGGTGAGGAGAGAAGCTGCCATCCCACACAAGGCCCAGCCTGTGTTGAAATGGGCTGGCCCCTGTATAGCAGCATCTTAAATGGTCCCTTTTTACCACCTATTTTGTGGCCTCTATAGAGTACAGGGATAGATATATAGATCCCAGTTTGAGATATGCAGGCATTCCGGCCCCCACCCGGGCGGCAGCCAAGGGCTTGAGGCCGGGGGCTGCATTTGCCGCTGTGGAGGATAAATGGCAGCGTTTCCCCGGCCTCTCAGGGTCACATGGGAAGGGGCGGGGCTAAGTGCCTTAACAGGACAGCCCTGCCTCTGCATCAGCACTTGTTGCCTCATGCTCGTGTTCATTAACTGGAGGCCTATTTTCCTTTTCAAGGGGCCTTCACTTGCCGCCTAAAGCATATATCAAGCTCTCTCAGCCAAGCTCCTCAGAGGCCAGTTTTACTGAAGGCCCTCAGGGCTAGGTGGCTATAGCTGCCTTGGGGAAAGCTGTGATATTCCCCTGCTTGATACCTTCAAACAACAGGAGGAGAGCCAGGCCCAGCGCCAGGCTCTGTGGTTTGGCAGAGATTTATTATTATTATTATACCCTTCTAATTAACATTTGGGGACTGTTGTCTATCAGTCAGGAGGGCTAAAGCAGGGTTATATTCAGTCATTGCAGGCCTCTGGCCTAATTAGGCTCTTCTTCCCCTCCCCCTTATTTTGTTGGAAGAGAATACTTTCAGCAGACACAGCAATAGGCTTTTCTGTAGGCCGCAGGGGTGAATTGCAGCCATCTGAGGGGTGGATCACATTACAGCTACTGGCTTAGCAGGGTGGCTGCTGGTAGGCCTCGTCTCTGTCTAGGCTTCCCCCCTCCACCCCCGTTTATACTTACTTAGGAGGGAGTATTTCTAGTAGCAATAGCTCGGCTTAAGGCCTTCAGGCAGCAGGGGGTGCATTTTGTGAAAAGGCTTGGCATTTTATTCAGTTGGGTGCAGCCATTTTGAGTGTGGCACCAGTGGCCTGCTTTGCTTCCTGGCAGTGCAGCCTTACTGAGAAGGCATCTACAATATGCACAGCTCCAACAGCGGCCAGTTTGAATGTGGGTTTTATATGGTCTGATTTGCCTCCTGCTTACTGGCAGTGGAGGCCATTTTGGTGGGGCTTTTACAGCTTCTGCTGTGCTAGGGTGGCCATTTTGAGTGTGTCACCCTGTGGCCTGCTTAGCCTCCTAGCACTGGCAGCCATTTTATAGAGGCCTCTGCAGCTTACATCATGCCACTATTAAAAAAAAAAAGGCTAGCAGCTCTGCTAAGGGCAAACAGCCACCCAATACGTATCCTGCAAAGCAGCCTTACCTGCATAGTTAACCTTTGAGGATGATGAAGTGGCCATAGGGAGTAAGGAAATACTGGGCTATCAGTGTCTATGGCTATGGTTTGTAAGGTGGCATTATTCAAAGGCTTGATGAAACAATACAGGTTGGTAAGATGCAGCTCTTTAGAAATATAGTTCATTAATTTGTTATTTGGCTAAAATGACTTTCCTTCATAATGCATCTCTAAAGCAATGAGCGTTTTAAAAGAGTGACATGATGAGGGTACTAGAAAGTCACAGAGTGTTCTTTGATTAGAAGTGACAATACAAAATGATGTTCTGGTTATTCTCCCTTTCAGATAACTAGATTGCAACTTGGCAGAGGTAGCAATCTAGGTAGCATGTTTAGCAATGTGGTTACTCAAGCTACAATCAAAAGGAGTGATCCCTTTCCTCACATGCAGCAGCATTAATGGTTTGAATAGGTGATCTTACCAATAATAATAAGAGTATAGTAATAGTAATACTAATAACAACAATACTTGTTCTTGATACTATTATTAAGACAAAATAAATATGTAACCATGCCACCCAGAGAGGGGTCTGCCCCTGCCAAAGGAAAACAACCAGCTAAGAGGCCCCACCTAAGAGGCCTCCACCCAGTTTGTCTTCTTTAGACAAGGTTGAAAGCGCTAGTCGCCAGGCTATTTTGAGCCACATTGCGGCCTTGGAGCAAGCAAAGCATGGTAGGCCTGTTCAGCTGACGTCAGCTGCTGCTTTTCAGGCTGAGGTTCTTAACTGGCTTTCTGCCCTTGAGGGGCCTTCTGTTTCAACAGACACTGTGGTGGCTGAGAACCAAAACAAGGAGGACGGTGGGCAGTTTTGAACCTTCAAGTGGTGATCCAGGCTGGATGGCTGATGTTGAACCTGTGGCGATGGCTGTGGACCTGGTGTGGGATGGTAAGTCTTCTCTTACGCAGCAGGGTGATGGCTGGCTATGGGGACCCCAGTTTATGGGTCTGTGCCAGCTCAGAGTAAGAGTAATTAGGCATGGGGTGCTCAGTATGCTGCTGCTGATCCAGGTGTTAAGGGACAGATGAGCACGGCTAGGTGGCAGGATTTGGAGGGTCAGTCACTGCCTGGCTCATCATCTGCCTGGTCCAGTTAGGCTCCTTGGGTTCCTGATTTATGTGGGAATAATAGTTAGGGCACAGCCATGTAGGGCTGATCTCTTTTACAGTACCTGGACATAACATACAAAGGGTACACAGGCTTCGTCGGGGATGCAGTTCAATGAACAATTTTGAATGCGGGCGGCAATGAACCCTGATTTGCCATGGGCTAAGATTCTGCAGCAACCTTGGCTGCAGGTGATGGCTCTGCTAAGGCTAATCTTACTGACTGCTCTGACAGCGGCCATTTAGTACAGTGTTTCTCCACCACGCCCAGTTGTGCTGGGACTTGGCGACCCAGGGAACATGCACAAGGAAACCTTGCAGGTACAAGCACGAATGCCTAACATGTGGGGGCTCCCACTCCTTTAACTTTTGCCCTAGGTGCCATAGAGGAGGTTGGGGTAAGCGTGTGGGTGGGGCCGGTGGTAACTTCCCGCAGCAAGCTGGATAAGGGCCCAGCCCAATAAAACTGAGGGAACTTAAGTATCTCTTGGATGGTTATCCTAAGCATGAAGACGCTTTGTTCGTGTTCAATGGGTTTAACTGTGGGTTCAGGATTCCTTTCCAGGGACCTTGGACTCCTTTCATGGCAGCCAATCTTCGATCAGTATAACCAAACAGTGGAAACCACAAGAGTGGGTAGTAATATGGTCAAATATGCTTATAAATTTAAATAAAGTGTTATTCACACATCAGTCATAACAATGAACAAGTCATAAATTCATAACTAAAGGCAAATTACAAAATTGTGCCAATTTCATGAAACAAAGTTCTTCACACAAGTCAACACTTACAAGCTGTAGCTGTTTTTTAATTTAATTTGTTAATTGCAGAAATAGTGGTGAAAACTCGCCCCTGAAGACGTCAGGAAGACGAAACAGCAGAATCAACCGGGCTGCGTGTAGGGCGTATTTACCTGAATAACCCATTTGGGGAAGGATTTTGTTCATTCATGGACTGATATATATATATATATATATATATATTGTTTTCACCTATGAGAGTGTGTGTAAACCAATTACCTGCCTAATAAGTGTTGACTTGTGTGAAGAACTTTGTTTCATGAAATTGGCACCATTTTGTAATTTGCCTTTAGTTATGCATTTATGACTTGTTCATTGTTATGACTGGTGTGTGAATAACACTTTATTTAAATTTATAAGCATATTTGACCATATTACTACCCACTCTTGTGGTTTCCACTGCTGGGTTATATAGTATTGTTGAGTGGGTCCTCTGTTTTTGTCACACTCAATCTTCGATCAGTGGCAGGTATGGAAGGGATTGTTAGGGAAAAGATTGTTGGGACACTGTTCATTATCTGGGTGCCTTTTTCCTTTTCAAGGGGCCTTCATTAACCTAGCAGGGCAATTGGTGGTCCAACTGGCCAAGGGCCCTGCTGAGTTGGACACGGTCCACAAAACCTCCAGGCTGTCACTGGAAAAGCTAGCCAACCTCAGGGTGCGGTTTGCCTCATTTAATGCGTGGTATAGAGTATCTCTGATTGAGTTGCAGCAGCTTGTAGGACACTTAAACTTTGTTTTTAGAGTGGTGGTTCCTGAACGGGCTTTCTTAAGGTGCCTCTGTGATGCCATGGACAAATTAAGGCTTCCCCATCACAGGCTCAGGATGGATGTTCAGGATGGATGCTAGATTCAGGGAGGAACTTGGGAGGAACGTATGGTTTGGGAGGAATTTTACAGGAATCTAATGGCATTTCCTTTTGAGGGGCGATCTTTTGCTGGAAGCAGAGTTGCATGGGCACTCTGATGCCTCCTGATCTCTTGGATTTGGGGTGTTCTTCTGAGGGCACTGGTGTGCCGAGCAGTAGCCATCAGATTGGGTTGAGTAGGGCCTCAGGGGACGAGACCTTGCCAAGCATACCGTGCCACATTGTGTTCATGGCCAAGCACATCCCAGGGTGGGATAGCACCTAGGCAGTCGTGTTTGGCTGCGGGCTGGGGGTTTAGCGGTAACTCTATTAGGTAACAGCTGGCAGCATTAGCAATGCATTTACCAGCAGAGCCCACAGGTTTGCAGTAACCATTGAGAATGTCCGCATTAGTGAAGAGGTTAGAGGGTTGGTCCCAAGAGGCAGCCAGACCAGACCAAGGGATAATAGCCAGACCCTGAGAGGCAGCCAGACCAAGGCATAATAGGGAGCCTATTACTCCAGCCAGACCCCGAGAGACAGCCAAACCAAGGCATAATAGGGAGCCTATTACTCCAGCCGTCCAGTGCGCTGCTCTGGTCTTGGGGTTGGCTCTAGTTTAGGCAGCTGCGTGGACAGCCTTTTTTCGGGGTACTTAGGATAAGTGAATGGATGGCCCATCCTCTCAAGGCTGAGTCAGGTAGGGCCTTACTGGCCTAGGACATAAAAAGTGTGTGGATGATAATGCTACTTTAAGGATTAGATGTTATAGGATTAGACATTCTAGGACGGATCACTTACAGCTGGGGTATGTTATCCATCTGGGTCCATGGGAAGATATAGAGTGGTGCCTGGTGTCGGCTCTGAAGTAGTATATTGCACTTTGAGGGGTATATTTGAGTAGTATATTGCGCTTTGAGGGGAGCCTAGGGGAAGACGGGGGGGTTATAGTTTTGTCACATCGATGGAGCCCCCCCCCCCTTGACTAGGCACCAGTGTGGGACAGTCATTGGATGGCCTCTGACAAGACTGAGTCTGCAGAATGTTAAAAGTGGCACCCATTCCTTCCGGACTAGGGCAGCCTTGATAGCTGCAGCCATGTGTTATTAGGTTATTCAGCGGGTGGGCTGGTGGAGGTCCAAGTCTTATCAGTCTACATTCGCCCACTGGGTGCTGGGAACCTCAACTGACTTGTTTTTTCTTCAGGTGCTGTGTTTCGCCAGGAAGGCTGCAGATCCTTATATGTGGACACAACATGTTTTTTTGGGTGGCCCACCAAGCCAAGAGGATGGCCATCAGGTCCCAGCTTGGGATAAGCAAGTGGGCCACGGTTGAGTGGCAGGGCTGACGAGGCCTAAGGTGGCCAGGGCTGCTGCCTTTGCTGTTTGAGGGGAGGAGTGGTCCTCTGCCTGCCATATTGGTCATTCACCTGTGAGGTAATGACCCAGGCTTGTAAAGGGTATGGCCCCTTGTTTTGCAGGCGCAGGCTGACTTGCAGTGGATTAGCAAGCTGTGGCCTGGCATCTTAACTATTTGGTTGGAGATAGTTCAGTTAGCTTGGGGGAATGGGTTGGTCATTTATCTTCCCCATCTCAGGATTAAGGCCCGCTCGGCCAACCTCTACCGAGGCGAGGCGATGGGGGCCACCTTTTGGTGGCGGGCAACACACACACACACACACATATATATATAATATATATATATATATATATATATATATATATATATATATATATATATATATATATATATATATATATATATGCTCAGCCTTAGCGTTGGCAGGATTTAGTTGGGGGGATGTTAGCGGGATGGTGAGTACCTTTGTCACATCCCCATTTGGTGGGGATATTGGGGGCCTGTCAGGATCGGCTGGCATGCTTGGCGGCGGCCAGTTGAGAGGGCAGGCTGTTTGGTGGGATCTCCTGGACAAGTCCTTCCCTCATGCTCTGCGGCGGAGGTGCTTGGAGCTTTAAGGGGGAAACCATCTGCCAGGCCAGCCGGATCCCAGCCATGCAAGTGGATGGCTCGCATCCGGGGCAGCGGGTCTCGCCCAGACAGGTCAAGGCAGGGTCCAGGGGAGTGACCCCAGGGCTTGACCTATACCGCTGGTTAGGCCCTTGCCAGGGTTTTTTAGTTGTTGCAGTTCAGGTTGTTGCCTAAAGTGGCCCTTTATTACCCAAGCCTTGTGTCTGCCTCTTATTCTGACTGGGGGGGGGGGCAATGGATCCTGAAAGGCTGTGGAGGCCATCCAGAAGAGAACAGTCTTAGAGCTGGTTTCAGCAGCACTCTCCTAGGCATTTAATGCCAAGGTGATGTGTCAGCCCAGACAGTTCTCTCAATGATTCTTGAGGAAGCAGATTTTCAGAACTTGGTTGATGGCTAAAAAGACTGGCTGTATGGGAATATTATATATAATTGCAATGTTTTTTTTATCGTGGTGTTTGCTGACCTTTTGGAACATTTTACTGATGTGCATTATACTGGAAGTAAGTTACTTTGTGAAAGCAGGAAGCTGAGTTGATTGAATAATGGAGTAGTCTGTAATCTCTGAAAGTGGCCTTGAAATGGTATTCCATCTTGAGCAGTAGTCACTGAACTTGGCAGTAGTGTTCTGTTCTCTTCATTTCCTGGTTTATTCTCATATTTCTTGATGGATGAAGTTATGCATATATTTAAAGAACGCCTTACTTGCGACAGGTACAAATCAAACTATTCACATTAGCAAGAAGAGATTTTTAGCTGAGTTTCTTTGATTGTTCAAAACTGTTCATTGTTTGAAGCCATTTTAATTGGACAATTATATAATCCAAGATGGTTGTTTCATTGTGTAGAGTTTAATTATACTGGTAACAAGCCCATGAAAATATACCCAGATACTAAAATATCTATTATTTTTCTGAGATGCAAAGACATACGGAGAAAAGCAATAAATCATGATGTGTTAACTAGACCATTTTATTGTCAACATTTCCATTAGATGTTCATGTCACCAGTAGGTCTGTCAAATTAGGGACTGTGTAAACTGGGGGAAAAAGGATACATCTCAGGCCAATTTGGCATCAGTAGCAAATAACACCTCATGCAACATTAATTATCATACGCTTGGCGCTGATTTTCTAAGGAAGGCATTCAATCAGTATTGTCAATGTTTAGCGATTCCTGCTTGATAAACGATATTTTACAAAGAATAATGCTAGATTGTAATGTGAAAATGATGGATGATTCATTAATTTCCCTTTCTCTTAGTGTGGTACAGGATATTCCAGATCTAGTTGTTTCACAGTAGAGGCAACACTATACTCCTTTAAATGTAACAGGCAAAAATAGGCTTGCTATGTATTTGTGTGTCTGTGATTTGAACAAGGTTCCTGAATGAGGACTCAAATTGGACTGTGTCAAAGACAATCGGCTTTGGCTAACTGCAAACAATGCAGGCTGGCCAGCCCCAACAAGCTATCTATATGACATTCTCAGATGGACTGAGAAAGTAACAGAAGAGTTTATGTACATTTAAGCCCTTTGACCAAAGCTCTAAGGGTAATCTTAAACTGAAGAAAGCAGTATGGTGGCCAATTATGTTGCAATTGCAGGTCATCAACTACCTTTACATTGACTGGGTAAATGCATGTTCATATTGCATATATTTCTAGGTGCTCTAAAACAATTAGTTATGGAAATAATTATGGGGGCAGGGGGCTGATTCTGGGCTCAGCCTTGAATTGTGCCTCAGATCTAATGAATGATGTATTTGACATCACAGATTGGGAACAGTTTGACAGATAAGGGAACAGTGACTACAATACTATCAAATTCAATATACGTGTTTGTGGAAAGTTTTACAGAAAGTAAGTCTCTGTCACATTTAATTTCAGAAGAGGAAATGTCTAAAAAGCAAGAGTAATGTTAGAAATGAGTCAAGAGGCCAATCCCTTCAGAATGTTTTGGATACCGTTTAAAACTATGATAATAGAAGCCTGGATAGAAGGTGTACCACAGATTAGGAGAGATACAATCAAATTCAAAAAGATGCTAGCGTGGTTAATGACAAGAGTCCAGGACAGTAAAATGCAAGGAGGCTGCCAAGCAGAAAATCACACAGGAAGGCTTTTGGAATCGACAAAGGAGTGGAAGAATTACTGAAGAGAATAATCAGATTGTAGAGAAGCTGAATGAAATTTTTTGAGTTAGTCTTTAGTCTAAACGATATTGGGTACATGTTAATCTCTGAATGACTTGAAAGTGAGTACATCTGAAGAATTAAGATAAACAGTGGTGTCAAGAAATAGTTCTAAAACTAATTAACAAATTAATAATAAGTAACCAGATCTGGATGATATATACTCACATGTTCTTAAAGAACTCAAATCCCAGATCATTGATCTTTAACAAAAAATATGCAACTTGTCATTAAAATTGGTTTCTTCCTTGGGTTATTGAAAAGTAGCCAACATAAAACCTATATTTCAAAAAGGATTCTTGGTGGGGGAGCATAATATCTGTCTCTTGCAAGTTGGTGAAAGTGTTTAAATGTATGAAGGAATGATCCTTGCTCAATGATCAAGGCTTCTGCAAAGGAAAATTCTACTTCACTAACCTTTTTCAGCTCTACGAGTGTAAATGTGCATGTAAGTAGGGATGATACCTTTTAACCTAAAAGGTTTTAAAGCCTCCTACCAAGTATTCTACTTAAAGATGATTCACATCGTACAATGTTCCTGTGGCTGCCACCAGGACTTTGTATTGTACATGCACTGAAACTTCTATGCCTCCATGCAGAAGCCGTATTCTGATTGCAACCATGGTATATGTAGAGAAGAATTTTCAGCTTGCCCCACCCCAGATCTACTTTATGAATGGAAATGGCTATGGTTAATGGCTGTTTGCTCATTGGAAAGCTTATGTGCACCGTAATTATTACTATATGTAGAGAAAATTGTGTGAAAAAGTCTTAGCTGAGGTACAAAGAAATCTCAGATTCTGTTTTCAAACAGAATTTTATTTAATATTCCTGTCCAGAAGCACCTTAAAGACTGACAAGATTTTCAAGGTATAAGCTTTCACGAGTCAAAGCTTCTTTCATCAGATGAAAGGAGCTTTGATTCTTGAAAGTTTATACCCTGAAAATCTTGTCAGTCTTTGAGGCCGGCACTAGGACCATCATTGAGCGTCCCACCGGCCCCCTGCAAAGCGTGGGACTATTTAGGACTGTTATGAGCTGTCCCGTGTATGTGTCTGATTACATCTCACTTGTCCATTTCCCTCCCTCTTTGTATGTTGGGGGCAGAAATGTGGAAGCGGCCATCTATGATTCTGTGTATATGATTTAAATTGATGATTTTTTTTTCTGTTTTATTGTATTTTATCCTGTTGTGGAATTGTATTTTAAGACTGCTGTACCCCGTCCTGAGCCCACTTGCAGGGAGGGTGGGCTAAACACCGAATAAACGAAAATAAACTTGTCGGTCTTTAAGGTGCTACTGGATTGTAGACCAACATGGCTACTCACCTGAAACTAATTTTATTTAAGAGTTCTTTCTGAGTCTTGAAGGCTAAAGAGAAACAGAAGCTGTCAACATGCTGTTAAGTTCTCCATAAATATATAAAATAAGATTTAAATGATTGTACTTGGAGTTGCTGCCATCCATCCTAGATTTTCCTGGGTAATTTTGAGTATAGACGGTGAATGCTGACTCCATTGTGTAAGATTTTTGACTATAATCTGGCTGTTAGAGAAAGGCACATGTGCTAGATTAGATGGGGGAAATCTCTGAGCCTCCTGAAGATAATTAGAATACAGTCTGTTCCAAAGGGTTTTAATCCCTGCCTCAGGCACTAGGAAAAAGTATCTGTTTACAAAAGACTCTGTCCTGAAAGTTACTTCATATCAGTCTCCAGGTTGAGTAGGATTTTTAGAGTCACCTGTTGCTACTGTTGTGAAATGCTCTCCCCTGGGAAACTTTTTTGGCATTCTTATTGGTGGCTTTTAGAAAGGTAGTAAAAATTCATCTATTTTGCCTATATTGCTGTTTGAGAGGCTTTTGGAAACCTGTGATTTCCCCCCCCCCCCCCCCTTAGAGTTCTTTTCATCTCTGCAGGTTTGCTAATTGAAATCACTCCCTGCATGATGTTATAGCTAATAGGGAAAAAGATACCCATCTTTCCTCCTTTAAAAAGCTGAAAAGTGAGTCCCCACTCAGCAGTCAGCACCCATTTGATTAGCAAAATCACCAAGGATGGATTGGTTAAACCCCCTCTATCCTTACCATGTGGCCCTGATCCAAACTGAGGTCATGCACAGCTGTAACTTACCTTTAAAAGCCTGATGGAGGTTCATGAGCTTCATCATGTCTAATTTGACCCTTAGAGCTGTGAACTTCTATGAGCTTCAGTCTTAATTCTATTTTATGATCTCCTGTAAGGTTTAATCTTTACCTTTTGTTTTACATGTTTGTGTAATCATATTGTGTAAGCTATCTTGGAGGCACTTTTGTATCAACAGGTAGATGATAAATTATTTGAATAATTAAATAAATTATTTGGCAGATAGACGATGAAGGGACAAAATCCTAAACAGTTATATTTCGGTATGTGCTTACTCTATTCAGTGAGATTTACTCCCAGGCAATAGTTCTTAGGATTGCAACCAGAACTCTGAAATCAGTGGGACCAAACTGACATGTTGTAATGATTTGGTGTATAGGGATGTAAGGAATAACCTACAACATAATGCAATTGATAGAAATGTAGGGAAATCTACATCTTTGCTTTAGATTGAATGGTGGGTGGAGAAGGGTGGATCGGCTCTGCTGAGATGAATTTATGTCTTGAGAAAGCTGCAAACTAATTCTGACTTAATTTTATGATGTTTTAAAACACTTGCTTCTGGAACAGCTCTGGGATAATGACTCTATAGGCAGTCAATTAGTGTTTCTCCTAGAGCAACTCTGTTCAGCAAAGGAAGTGGCAAAAACAGTTGTAAATTCTGAATGTGTCCTTTGGTTAACATGTGGGGAATCCTGCTACCATTATTTCCAGGGGGAATTGAAGCTCCCTAGTTTTTAAAAGAACAAACTATAGGAAAACAATCTCTCTGTTTTTCCAAAAGAATGAAAATCAGTTGTCTGAAGCTTTACCAAACCTTCTCGCATATCTGTTTATTTGAGATGCTCCAAACTTGTGTGGTTTTAGCTGAACAAAAAAGTTTAATTTGGCTAATGGAAGATATTGGCTATCCAAAGGGGCAGGGGAGAAAGCCATCAAAAATAAGCTTCTAGGAGGCTTGGAAGCTTATCCGAAGATTTTGGGTGGGGGCTTTCAGGCCATAATGCCTCTTGCCTTACAACAAATGAACACTTGTGGGTTTACATAAGGTTACTAATCATATTTTTCTGAGGTTAAAACAGATGTAATGCTGGGAGATCTATGAATATATATATTGTCCTCATGTTTCTAAAGGTAAAGTACAGTTGCAGGAGCTCTCAATTTTGATTGGAAATGTATTGTAGTAGGAAAGTGTAATTAACCAACTTGCCCCCCCCCCGAGTGTTTTTCAAACAAAACTCATCACCTCTGCCACCCCTCTCCCCAGTAGTTATTAGGACTGGAGGGAAAATAAGATATAGAGGATGTCTTTTCCAAAACTAATAACTGCCTGGGCGGGGCTAGGGGTTGGTTTCAATTGACAAAACTGTGCGTGGGTGGGTGGAAGTTAAATTCCCTCTTCTCCCTGCGCCAGCCTTGCACCATGTCTCTAATTCAAATTACTGGTGCTGTGGCTGCTATTTTCCTTTTTAAAATGCTGGAGAAATCAAGATAACGTTCACAGATCTCTTAGCTTCTTATCTAGTTGGATAGTTTGTTACCGATATTATAGACATTGCTAAACATTAAGAAATCATATTTTTTTCAAAAAATATGTTACTTTAGGAAATGCCACAAAAGGTGTGTGTGTATTCATGTTCTTTAAAGCCCTGGTTGCCAACCGCCAGGTGGGGCTTGGATTCTGGAATTACAACATCTCTGGACTATATGGATCAGTTCTCCTGAAGAAAATGGTTGTTTTGGGAGTGATATTATACCTTGTCCTCTCCAGGCTGCATTCCCAGATCTCCAGAAATTTCCCAACCTGGAGTTGGCAACCTTACCCTTCCTCGTTTAAAAAGCATTTGTATTAATGTATTGTGTTCAAATAATAAATATGGGTACATGTTACTCAGATGTGGGAATGCCTTTACTTGCAGGCAGGGAGTTAACTTTGAAAAGTGCATCTGTGGCCCACATTGCACACACAATGAACAGTGGAGGGCCGACACTATGGCTGGATTCTACCAACTTAGTAAGGAAGCCTTTCTCCAATATTCTTTCAACTGGAGAAACACTCCTCAGTTATTTGAAGGGAGTCATGGGAGCCAAACGATGCACTTAACAAATGTTAGGCTTGTGTATGTAGGTTTTCTAGAGGACTTGGGGCAAGTAAAGTGAAAGATTTCCAGAAGCAAATTGGAAACACTAGATGGCGCCAGACAGGTAAAAATGACAGAAGGGCGCCTGAACTGGTCTCTAAGACTCTTTAGAGTCTTCTGCATGTCTTTAAGCTATTTTTCGATTACAGATAAGCACATTTAGAAGATTGTTATCTAGCCTCTGGAGTGACTATTTCTGATGATCCTGACCTTTTCTTTTGACAGTCTGAATTCTTCCAGGGCAAAATATCTTTATATTTGGACAAGCAGAAAATCACAGTATTTTTCCTTTAGTTATACTTGTATCCTTCATGGGATATGTAAAGTTGCCCAGTGTATACACATATAATAAAATTAACTGTCAGTACAGTATCCTGATACATGATAATCCTTTGCTGAGTAGATTTGGAAGTCTTGAATGCTCTACGTGTAGATCACAGGAGTTTTATGTTTTATACTCTTTTTGAATCCATAGTTCTAAAGATAATAATCAAATGCATTTCTCAGCTCACATGCTCCAAAAAGGTTTCATGCATTTGCCACATGTGTCATTTCATTGTTCCCTAAACTATGGGGCACCCCCTCACACACCCTACAGCATAAAGACTTTAAAGACAGTGGGAAGGTTTAAAAAAAAATATTTTATTTAGAATATTCTATATATCTAAAAATCCTTCTAGAATCAGATATTTGACAGTTTGTGATATATTTTTATTTTTGTATTTATTTAATTTATAGTTCACTTTTTTCACTGAGACTCAAGGTAGATTGGAGTGTAAGTCAATGCAGTCAAAAGAATGAGATCTAATAAGCAATATAACAGGACTAGGATTACAGCAGTCTGAAACAAAGGATAAAGTATTCAACATGATATGATAAACAATGCAGAAAATGATATTGCACAAGCAGCAAGAGGAGGCTAATATAGACAGCAAACAGATAAATTATTTATGGGATGGCTTATAAAAAAAGTATAATGAAATAGGCATCCAGTAATAGACAAGAAAGAAGAGACGAGATTTCTTTGCCAGGAAAATAAAATATATTTGTGCCACTGCATGGACACGTAAATCCATGACGCCTGTTAAAAAGAATAGCACTAGTAGAGTAATACATGTGTTGGGATTGGTACTACGTGTAGCCTAATCTGTTGCATCTGTTTTTCATTAATTGGCCCTGTTTTGCAATTGCTTGCCTCCCACTAGGATTTTCATTTAAGCACAACGCTGTTGGCTAAACAAAGTTCTATGGGAAACAAAGTAAACAGGGTGGGGCTGTGTTATTTAGAACAAATGTAAACAGTATAGAAAAGAATGCCTTAAAATAAAGTACGAGGGAAAACCCAAGAAATGGGTTAGGAGATTGTGCAGTAATCCATAGCTCACAGAACTAGAACCAGGGAGGCAGAATTCACCTTTGCATCTACAAATAATTGAAAAGGGCCAGCTCTAGGATTGCTGGGGGGGGGCAACCTCTTCTGGCAGCTGCTCCAATACACCATAGTTCATTAGGTAGTGCTGCCCAACCTCTGGGCAGCCTGAGGATAGAAAATGCACAACTGCTTTAAACGGATTGCTTAAGTGGAGAAGGCTCCTTATTAAAAGAGTGCTTAAATATCTTTCTTCACTTGAAGAAAAGGTAGATGAAGACAATGAAGACTTTGGGTCACTTTCTGCACGCTCCTATGCATATCTGTTTAGAAATAAGTCCCATGCTACTCAGTGGGACTTACTCCTAGGTAAGCATGCATAGGATTGCAGCGCCTTCACACACATCCCTTCTAATTCATCCTTGAACACTGAGGACACCTCTGGAGACCCATTCCACCTCACTGGAAGATGAGGTGATAGTCAAACTAGATGTGACTAGAGATGGGCACGAACCAGAAAAAAACCCAAACCATATGGTTTGTGGTTCATCAAATTTCACAAACCACGAACTTTCACAAACCTGCCCCTGGTTCATGAACCGGTTTGTTTGGTTCCTGAAAACGTCACATCCAGATCAGAAAACCATCACTGCTGGGTCAGCAGAAGGTCTGCAGGAAGTCCATCCCCTGTTGCCTAGAAAACTGATTGATTGGCACCGGCTGTCTGCAGTGATGAACCAAATGAACCAGCCTAAAAGTTTGTGGCGGTTTGTCAGAAATGGGATCTGATGAACTGTGGTTCACGAACCACAAACTGGCCTGGTTTGTGCTTAATTTTGGTTCATATTTCGGTTCATGCCAACCTCTAAATGTGACAGCATACTGAGTCCACCATGGGGAGGCCTCTGCCATTTCAAGGATGAAATTCATTCTGTTTACAAAAACTATGGAGGCCTGATCCTGATTAGGACTATGGCATCGGGGGAAGAGGGGCTCCTGTCCCCTCTGCCGTTTTCAAGAACCCAATGCCCAGAACAACTGGTATCCAGTATCTTCAGAGCCTATAAAATGCAGCTGTTCAGTCCTCAGTTCTATGCATCTTCTGAAAGTTGTCCTGTTCAGTTTGTTATAAACAGCCTCAAGCACTAAATATTATAGAGAGGTGGCATATAAGTTAAATAAATAACTGTACTGTACTCTGTAGCTTTCTGCAGTCAAAATAGCCTCCATGAATACTATTAATTAATACAGCAATAAAGATAGTTGCACAGAAACAAATACCATAACAAACCACAGCCTGTAACTTTTGTCTGCAATTAGCCAGAGAACAATTACAAATAGACATGGGCATGAACCGCATTACGAACCAAAAAAACCCCACGAACCACCTGATTGTCTGTTTGTAAACCGGCGGTTCGTGAGGGTCCATGGCCAACGAACCAGCGTTTGTTGGAAGCCCAGTTCGTTGCGTTTGCCCGCAGTTTGTGAAGCCAGACAGTCAGGTGCCTTCAATCAATTCCCTTGGAAACAGAGCTGGGGGGATGCCTGAACTCTGTCTGCACTCCTTCTGTCGCCCTGGAAACCTGAATCGAAGCCCAGCTTACCTTGATCGGCAGGTCTTCCTTCCAACCATGGAGCGGCAAATTGGTTACAATTGGTTACATGGGAGAAGACACCCAGGGGGAGGGAGGGAGAGGGGGGTTCTGTAGCCATGGGCACTCCAATCTCATCCCTGCAAACCCTGATAGGCAGTTCTGACGGCCAACCCCTTGTACGCTGGGCCAATGTCAACTGGTGGCTCTAATTGTATCGAATGGGAGTTTCCTGGGGGCCTCGGATTGGAGAGGGTATAACTCCAAGATCCCTATTGCAAACTTGACCAAACTTGGGTTCTGGCTGGAGGAGAGTTTGCTAAACACTCCCCTGGAATTTGGGCTCTCTAAGTCCAACGGGGGCCGTTCCGACACCCACAAACCTCGAACCAGTTCGGCAATGGGAAATGTTCGTCGTCGGCACCGAACCACTAACCGCTGGTTCGTTAAATTTTTTTGGTTTGTGCCCATGTCTAATTACAATTAAGATCATCCTGGAAAAGCATGTTGGGACAGGCTATCCCTGTCTAATTTATGAAACCAAACTCCTGTAAGTGTTCATCTGATAATCCATTCTAGAGGGAGGGTGCTATTACAAAAAAAAAAGTCAAATAGTTCATTTGTGACCAAATGGACCCTTCCAAAAAGAAAGCATCAAGAAGAACTTGATGAGCAGACTTAAATTGATGACCATGTATGGTATGTGGCTCCCAAGTCATGAAGATAAAGGTTAGAATCAATACCTTCAGTGGCACTTGTAAACAAGTAGTCAACTAGTGGGTATTATATGCATCAACCCCCTGACACATACCAAAAAGAGGGCTACTGTATTCTTTGCAAGTTGCCATTCCCAGTTATTTTCAAGGGCAGCCCTAAACAGATTCTTCAATCAAGGATTGTGGAAGCAAGAATCAAGAAGGGAGGAGAGTTTTTGAATCAAATGTAAATGATAGAAGACACTTCTAGCAGCACCCTCCTTTTTTTAAAAAAAAGTCTGAATCCAGGAGCACCCCAAAACCCTTCAGTTGGTCAGAAAGAGTAATCTATTCTAAGTAGATCCAGAGAAGTTAGCCGTGTTAGTCTGTAGTAGCAAAATCTAAAAGAGTCCAGTAGCACCTTTAAGACTAACCAACTTAACTGTAGCATAAGCTTTCAAGAACCACAGTTCTCTTCATCAGATGATGAGAACTGTGATTCTCGAAAGCTTATGCTACAGTAAAGTTGGTTAGTCTTAAAGGTGCTACTGGACTGTTTTCTAGTCTAAGCAGATCTGTCTACTTGGGAAAATCTGCCTACCCAACAACATTGCCTCTCTTCTCTGGTTCCAATTTCAGATTGTTCACCCTCATCTGTTAAGCAAACCCCAGTGTCAGGTATCAGCACCTGACTGAGATACTATCAGTAGCAGCAGAAATATAACTGTCCCAGCAACTTCAGCCCAATCTTGATGTGATCGAATGTAGATTTTATAAATAAGAACCCTGTTGCCTCCAAGCCCTTTGTTTTGCTTGCTGCTGCATATGTAGCTGGGCAGTATTAAAAACCTTGAAAAAGCTCACAGCTTGAATCATTTGGTGCTGATTGAGGAGATAAGACACATGTAGGCATGCCAAATAGCCTGAAATTTTTAGTACGTGTGGTTTATGGGAAATGGAATTTGGAGAGTAGCTCTCTCCTCCATCTCTGCTTCTTATGGTTTGAGACGTTCAAGGAGACTATGTGTGAAATAGCTCTGTTTTCCATGGCTGGTTATGAGGCTATTTTTAGAAATGGCTAGACTTATTTAGTTACTTCGTTTCACTTAGTCAATGTGCCTATCCCATGGTCTTGGGCTTTTTACAAAAATAACAAATTGATGGCTTCTGCCCATAACACAGGGCACACACCACATTGATCTGAACTCACTTTTCAGTCTAAAAGTACAGAATTAAGATATCTCCCTATGCTGAACACTTTACTCAGAAGAAGGCCCCTTGCTGTTGTCTTGTTTTCGGAAAGGCATCATCACCAGCCATTTAGGTTTAAGGTCACATATGTTTTCTGCTCATCTAAATGGGTTTTGTTTAAAAATTACTTCCCCTCTTTTATTGATTGTAGAGTCCCAGCATAGATTCATTATCTCAACTGGTACTGGATATGACTTGGGGCACATTATCCCAAGCCAGGAAATGAAAAGCAATCTGGGAAACCCACACATGCTTCCCCCCCACCCCAACAGCCTTTTTGAGAACAGAGAGTTTAGAACTGCAAGCAGGCAATAAATGGCTAATTATGGGCTATGTGTCTAATCTTAATACTCTGTATGTAGCCCTTTTAATGCACAAAGTGCCTTATAACCTTTACCTCATACATCCTCACAACACTCATATAGGTGATGATGACTGTGTTTTATTGAAGGTGAACAGCGGCCAAAAGACTATTGTGTTCAAGGCTCCTCAGGTCCTAACCCAACGCTTTAGGCCACATGAGTCTTAAAAACCCTCTTAGCTACTAACTTAGCATGGTCTATGAAAGTTATCCTGCCCAGGAGAAATGTTTGGATATCCAGTGACTGCCTCCCCATGGTATTTTACGGAGAAAGGGCAAGTCGGAAAAGATCTCAAGATAGCCAAGAATACATAAGGTTGCCAACTCTGGGTTGGGAAAAGTCCTGGGGATTTGAGAGCAGAGCCTGGTGAGGGTGGGGTTTGAGCAAGAGATGGACCTCAGTGGGTATAATGCCATGAGGTCCACTCTACAAAGCAGCCATTTTCTCCAGGAGAGCCGATCTCTGCCATCTGAATATCAGTTGTAATTCAGTAGAGCTCCAGGCCCCACCTGGAGATTGGCTGTGCTAGCATACAAGATATATAAGCAAGATCTAAAATCAACTATAAAGTAATGCTGTAAAAGCATTAAAGCAAAGATCTTGAAAAAGCAGGGATATGAATGAAAGATATGGGGGTATGCTTGAAGTAAATGCTAATGTGCTAACCCAGGCCTGCATATAGTACTGCTCAATGGACTACAACAGGGGCAAGAAGCTCCCACTCTGCAAGCTCCACTCCTCTACTGGATCTTGTTGGATAAGTCAGTTTATAAGTTCTAGGCCTGGGTCAAATAAATGGGTCAACTTGGTTCAGTTTTCTTCATGATTACCTGTCATTTCTTTGACATATAAAAATGTTGAGAGGGGGCCATTTTCACACATCTTACCAGCCTTGGAACATCGTGCAAAGCTCCCGGAATGACAGCGTCTTCCTGGTGCGATTTCCCGTCAAAACTCCGGTTCTCGTGTGAAATCGCGTCAGGAAAACGCTGATGTTCCGGGAGCTTTCAACGATGTTCCGCAGCTGGTAAGACGTGTGAAAATGGCCCTAGTCTCAGCGTTTTTATATGTCAAAGAAATGACAGGTAATCATGAAGAAAATTGAACCAAGTTGACCCATTTATTTGACCCAGGCCTAGAACTTATAAACTGACTTATCCAACAAGATCCAGTAGAGGAGTGGAGCTTGCAGAGTGGGAGCTTCTTGCCCCTATTGTAGTCCATTGAGCTACCCTCCTCCAGTTTCCTCCCAATGGGCAAAGTAGAGGTGTCAACTGGGAGGAGGAAATTGACAGAAATCGCCACTCCCTTCTTCTGAAGTCAGAAGTGTCTTTTCCATCATTAAAAACTAGTGGTACCATAAGTTACTAGGGTTGCTAGCCACCAGATGGTGGTTAGAGATCTCCCAGAATTACTACTGATCACCAGGCAATAAAGATCAGGAAATAATGCTGGCCTGCCTTACAGGGCTGTTGTAAGGATTACAACCATATAATGTATATGAAATGCTTTAAACATTGAAAATGCTGTACAATGATGCGTTATGTAGGATATACTACTGATTCTTATTCTATTACTGGCCAGCAATGGTTATTGATAGTTTTTATAATAATTTTTGCAAGGAAAATATTTTAAAGAAATTATCTCTCTTGTCTAAACCTATATAGAGCACCATTCATACCGCTAAGTGTTTTAACATGTATCCCTATAAAGACCTACAGTCTTGTGAAAGGCAAGAACTTTTCCATGTCGGCACTCCCTGTGATGATGATCTTCAGTAATGCAAAGCTCATCCTCACTCTCATATATTTCTTCCATACCACTTTTTTCTTTGGGTCGATGTGGGATTTGGATCTAGCAGAAAAACATTCCAGCATTTTCTTGGCAAACATCGACTGCAGCATTACAGCCCTTTGCCCAACAGACGTTCTAAACAGATGGTGATACCTTCTCATGCCTGCATTATAAGGAATCGCCAAGAATTCTTAATAACTCATTATGATGCTCAAGACATGTTTTGGCATCTTAAATAGAGCTAATTATGTGCAGATTCTAATCTTATTCTGTGCCCCTCCTTGTAATTAATTATTTCTTCATTATCTGTAAGCAGCTTTCTTCATTTCCCCAGCAGATGCCTTTTTAGGAAACAGATGTTGCCACTTTCTTGAAAGGTGTCGCATCTCACTCATTGAATGGAGACTGCCTTACAGTTCAGTTTGAGGTTTTTGTTTTTAAAGGAACAAATATAACAAACATCCTCTTATGGTTAAGCTGCCAGAACATTGGCCAAAATGATCCTACCATCTTTACTATTAAAATGATGCATGGCAGAATTAAGTGAAAATTGTACAACAGATGTGAAGGGAAGATATAAAATCCCAACCATTCCGGTCATCTTCAGTGTTCCTGCTTTGGGTGCTCCTGCTATCTTTGGCTAGAGGGGCAGCTATCTGAGAAAGTGCTTGGTACTGCCTCCCTAGGAAGATGCATCTCTGTGTGTCTGTCTCCCTCTATCATTGTCTTCTGCTAGTGGGTAAAGACATTTTTTGTTTGACATTCCCTCACTAACTCTTACTGGCCCTCTTCCCTGTCTCTGTGTGAATATGTTTTGTTTTATTTAATATATATATTTAATTATATCCACACATACACATGTATGTATTTTAACACTGTTTGGGTTGTGTGCCATCTTGGGGACCCTAAACTGGGTGAAACCTAAATTGGGTGAAAAGGCAGCATACAAATGTTTTAAATGAATAAATAACCTATCCAACTTTTTCCAAAAAAACCTCCTTAGGATAACAGATACGATTCCTTCCTCTTCCATTTTATTCTTGCAGCAACCCTTTGAGCTAGGGTGGGGTGGCAGAAAGAGCAAGAATGACTGGTTCAGTATCACCTGGCTGAGTGGGGATATGAACTCTGGTCTCTCCAACCCTCCTGCAAAACACTAAGCACTACACCACTCTGACTTGCTGCATAGCTGTGTGTTTACACCCTAGAGAAGCTTCTGAAAAATGTAAAATTGAATATACTACATACAATAATGACTATGGTGTACCTGGAAATGGCAGCCAGAGGGTCCATAGCTCAAGGATGGAACATTTTCTTTGCATGCAGAAGATTGCTGGTTCAATCCCTGGAATGTCCAGTTAAAGGATCCCAGTAACAGTCCTGCGAGAGACATTTTCCCACAGGCCTTGGAGAATAGCTTTAGTTGGCCTAGATATACAAATGGTGGTGGAGAGAGCCTTCAAGTCAGAGTTGGCTGTAGCAACCCCTGGTGGGGATTTCATGGCAAGAAACTAACAAAGGTTGTTTGCTGTTGCCTACCTCTGCAACCTTGGCCTTCATTAGAGGTCTCTCATCCAATTACTAACCCAAGTGGACCTTGCTTAGCTTCTGAGATCTGATGAGGATCAGGCCCACCTGGGTTATCCAGGTCAGGGCAGATATACAAATGATCTGATTCCATATAAGGCAGCTCTGTATGTTCATCTTCCCTGTATCTTTGGCTGTCTCTTTCAATCCTGCAAATACATCCTGGATTGCACTGCAGTGAAGCAGACATTTCTCAGCACCAAATATGCAAGGGTCAATTTCCTAAAGACAACTTCAAAATTTCTTACCGAGAAATATCTTTGGATTGCATTGCCACCCTAGTTGGAATGAAGAGGCAGACACAAGGCTTGGTTACTAAAGGGCCACTTTATTAAAGCAACAACATAAACAGTTAACATGACAAAGGGGGCCTAACTAGTGGTACAGGTCAAGCCAGCGGTTGCACTGGGACCTCCTCCTTGACCAGAACATGAGGCGGAGGACCACACCTCTCCTTGAGCCATCAGGCCACTACATGCCTGAACGCTGCAAGCCTGTGTGAGCCTGTAAGGAAAGGGCCATGCCCTGTGAGCCAAGGTCATTACCATGCAGTGAATGACCAGAACGTGAGGCGGAGGACTGCAACTCCCCTTGAGACATCAGGCCACTACTTGTCCGTGTGTTGCAAGCCTGTGTAAGCCTGCAACAAAAGGGCTACGCTTTGACCAGCCAAGGTCATTACCTCCCATGTAAATACCAGGAGGCAAGGCAGAGAACTACATCTCCACTCCAGCCACCAGGCTACTACTTGCCAGGCCAACTTGGGCACAGAGGTGAGGGTGTGCCATGCACACCAGAACAATGGCCACTGGCCTCCATGTGCCACCCAAGGGGACCCCTGGGCATAGCTCCCAACCACCCTGGGGCCCAATAGCCTCCTAAGCCCCACTGCCTTTGGCTCGTTCGCAAACGTGTCACCTATAAGATTTGTGTCATGAGCCATAAAGGCTCCTCATGACCCATCCTTAAGGGATTAGGCCACAACAAGGCAGAACAGCTGAAAGAAGTGTCGTCACATCAAAGCTGGGAGGCATGCTAAACCAAAGTTGCCATGCCTGCCCTCCATCTAAACAGGTGTATAGCAGTATTGAAAGCCCATTGAGTGCTGGGTAAAATGGCAAACTTGATTGCCCTGTACACCTCTGCTTTTCAAGCTGGAAAAAATCCTGAGGAATCCAGGCCAGGGATCACCCGGCCTCAAGGGCAAGCTAACTAGTGCCGCTATCAAAAAACCCTCAAGCAGGCATCGGAGAAGGCCTAAAGCACACCAACTAGCAATAGGCCTCCTTCCATAAAGTGACTCCATTAAAGGAGTTGAGAAACCCCCATACTTGGAGTCCTTCCGCATGCCTGCTGTAATCCTAAACTTGAGATATGGAAACTGTAGGATAATTGTGTCCTTGTTTCAGCTGGGGTATGTTACATGCCCCCTCAAAAAAAGAGCTGAAGCAGTCAAAGGCCATACCTGAGACAGAGCACCCAGTTGGCAGTGCCCTGACCATGTAGGGATGGCCCTTGAATGACAACCCAACAGCAAAGAGTCCTCAGGTAGGACCCGGAGGAGGCAAAATGCCAACTCAGTGTCGCCCTTCTGTGCCAACCACACACCACTGAACAACCTGACGGCCCAGTCGAAGTGTGTCTGCTCATAGGCATCATTTACTGGGCTTCGCTGGGTGAGAAGAGTGATGAATGGAATGAACTACATCAGGCTGTCTGGTAACTAACCAAAAGTGGGGGAGACCAGCCAGAAAGGAGGGGGCTTCTCGTCCATCGGAACATTCTTCCACAAAACAAGACATTGGCATGCTTGGTAAGATGCTCTGTGCTGCCCAACTACCTTCAGCTGTATAGGGCTGGGTCCCCATACTCAACTACTGCTGGTGTTCCCACAGACACACCAATACCTGGCACCCACACTTTGCCACCTAGGGGAGGATATGGTGGAGTGAAGCCATCCCTGAGGGACATGGATAGTCATGACATAGCCAGTCAGGGCTTCAAAGAAGGGTGTGTGCAGGGCTCAGTTCAAGAGGAAATGCACCGGAATGCTGTTCCGGTAGTTCCGCCAAGTCAGGTGGCAGGGGGAGCCTCCCTCACCCGGCACCAACCGGGTCCTGGCTGTTTCAGCCCCAATCCTGGCCAAAACGGGTCAAAAATGGCCATTTGTGGCCCATTTTGGCCTGGAGTGGGGCAAAAGGGGCCTGGATTAGGTCGGTGCTGGGTGGGGGACGCATCCCCCACCCAGCACCTTCCTGGTCCTGGCCTTTAAGACCCCGATTCAGGCTTGAATGGGCCCAAAATGGCCATTTGGGGCACTTTGGGGCCTTTTGGGCCCAGATCTGGGCCAAAACAGCCTTGACCAGGTCAGTCCTGGGCAGGGGAGGGCTTGACCAGATTTGGTCCTTTTTGGCCCTGATCCTGGCCCAAAAGCCCCAAAATGGCCACCTTTGGCTATTTTGGCCATTTTCGGCTGAGATTGGGGCCAGAACTGCCAGGATCTGTTCAGTGCCAGGTGGGGGAACCCTCCCCTGCCCAGCACTGATCTGGTCCAGGCTGTTTTCGCCATGATACGGGCCCAAACTAGGCCCAAATGGCCATTTTTGGCCATTTGGGGTCCTTTTTGGCCAGGATCAGGACCCAACCTGCCAGGATTGGGTTGGTGCCTAGTGGGGGACCCCTGCCCTTCCCAGTACCAACCCAATACGTGCCATTTTTTGGCCTGATCCAGGCCAAAACATGCCCCAAATGGCCATTTTGAGCAATTTTGGGCCTTTTGGCCTGGATTGGGGGCAAAACCACCCTGATCAGGCCACTCCCAAGTGGGGGAACCCTCCCCCATCTGGCAGCAGCTGAATCATGGCTATTTTGCCCAATCAAGGGGTGTGGTATATGTTAATGGGTTATGCTAATGAGTTCTTGCAGTTCTTTTTCTGTGAAATGACCTCTGGGTGTGTGTTTGTTCTGATAGGAACTTGAGTGAATGGCATTTGAGCTACCCCACCATATAGGCCCATTCACATTACCAGTGGGCACTAACCCTGGGATGTACTAGCCTGGCCATGTTGGGCGGAAAGAGCCACGGGGCGAGGAAGCAGGGACTGACCTACGAGGGCCCCATGGCCAAGCATACCCCAGCCGAGGCCAAATGGACCTACCATCACTGACCACTGGATACCTGCCATAGATACCGCCTCATAGTCACACACTCTATGGTCTAGAATCCACTTCCCTCACCACCAGCATGGCAGATGCTCCCATTACCTCCTTATCAGGTGGTGCCACTGCCACTGCTACCAGCCCAGGCTCCAACAATCAGCCCCCTTCAGCCATATCCATGTCAGTTTCCACCGTTATGACCTCTGGAGGTTGTTCGCCAGACTCGTCACTTCCAGGGGTGCTGAACAATCCTCCCAGAAACAAAAAATGAAGGCTATCCCCACAAATTGTACCAACAGAAAAGAGAGAGAAATTTCTCGTGGGAATCAAACCAAGAATTAATATACTTTTTATATGATATTATAAGGTAATTTCAAAGGCAATTGCAAGAAAATTATACAAACTGTTTATATACAGCCAATAAAGATGTCCAGAGAGTCTATCATCTGTGTGTATTCCTTAATGTGTATTCCTTATATCACGGTGTGCAGATGAGTCTTCACAAAGTCTTCTCATATAAATTCAGCTAAACAGCTTCTCATATGCATTCAGCTTGGAATATAATCACAAAAGTCTTCTCATATAAATTCAGCTAAACAGCTTATCATATACATTGCCACGCCCAATCTGGGGCCGGCTACAAACAGATTTCGTCCCCTTCTTCAGGGGCGTGGTTTATAGCTGTAAAAAACAACATTCTTACTTTAATATACAATAACCAACATTTAAGTATTATTGCAATCCCCCAAGCGGAACTGACCTGTTGTATTCATACAGCATAGGGTATTTGAATCAATAATTATAGTGGAAACGTGTGTCTCCAGTATCACAGTCACAGCAGCTGTATCTTCTCCTGCTTGTGGCCAAACCCTTCAACTGCGGTTTAAATCACATACTCATTATCCAATCTCAAAACTTTAAAGCAACATAACTGATTATAAAAAACAATTCAATGATAGTTCCGTATTGAGGCCGTGCGGTCTGATCGTCTGCAGAAAGACAATCCAAAATGCTTCCCTCCTCAGTAGCTTAATTTGATTTGCATGTCCCTTAGTTACAACCTCCAGTACCGCTACTTTAAAGGAATTTTCTTCATGACGATGCTCGATAAAATGTTGTACCAGGGGTGCTTCCATTACTCTGTGTCTAATTCTAGACATATGTTCAAAGATCCTAGTTTTCAATGGTCTTATCGTACAACCCACATAAAAAAGAGCGCAGGGACATTCAAGTAAGTATATCACACCCGATGTGTAACATGATGCAAAGTGTTTAACTGTCAGTTTCCGTTCCTTAACAAAAATCTCCTTCCCCTCTAACATAAATTTACACAAAGTACATCGGCCACATTTAAAATTTCCCACAGGTAATGATGTTTCCTGAAGTTGAGTGCGCATCATAGCATGAACTAAATCATCCCTTAGGCTCCTGGATCTTCGTAAACCACATAACGGTGGTTGTTCACATCCCGCAATCTCCTCAATAAGGGGCCAATGGCGAGCTACGATTCTTTTAATTTTAATTTTATATGCTAAGGGTGTGTAGTCCAATGCCCATCTAATTCTTTGATCTGGTAGGGCTTCCCGAGTCTGAAATAGTACAGATCTATCTATAGCTCTAGCCTTAGAAAAGGCTTGAGATATAATTTTAGATGGGTAACCTCTATTAGTAAACATTCGTTCCATCTGCCTACCATCCCTGTCGAAATCAGTTATTGTGGTGGAATTCCGTCTGATACGCAAAAATTGGCCATATGGTATATTTTGTCTAAGGTGCCGGGGATGGAAGGAACCAAATTCCAAATATGAATTCCGATCTGTCTCTTTACTGTAGGTTCTGACCTGTATCTTTTGGAAGGCATCCCGATATGTAACTACATCCAAAAAATTAATTTGGTTGGGGTCTGACCGCCAGGTGAATTTAACATTCGCATCCCGTTCATTAAGCCATTTACAAAAATCCGGTATCTGGGCAGCTCCCTGAAATAAAAAATATAAATCATCCAGATATCTACAAAAGAAAACAATATTACCCCTGAAAGGGTTGATGTCTTGTAAAATGTGAAATCTCTCCCAACGGGCCATAAATAAATTTGCGATGCTGGGTGCCACCGGGGACCCCATAGCAACGCCTTTTACTGGAAGAAAAATTGATCATATTGTTTTCTTTTGTAGATATCTGGATGATTTATATTTTTTATTTCAGGGAGCTGCCCAGATACCGGATTTTTGTAAATGGCTTAATGAACGGGATGCGAATGTTAAATTCACCTGGCGGTCAGACCCCAACCAAATTAATTTTTTGGATGTAGTTACATATCGGGATGCCTTCCAAAAGATACAGGTCAGAACCTACAGTAAAGAGACAGATCGGAATTCATATTTGGAATTTGGTTCCTTCCATCCCCGGCACCTTAGACAAAATATACCATATGGCCAATTTTTGCGTATCAGACGGAATTCCACCACAATAACTGATTTCGACAGGGATGGTAGGCAGATGGAACGAATGTTTACTAATAGAGGTTACCCATCTAAAATTATATCTCAAGCCTTTTCTAAGGCTAGAGCTATAGATAGATCTGTACTATTTCAGACTCGGGAAGCCCTACCAGATCAAAGAATTAGATGGGCATTGGACTACACACCCTTAGCATATAAAATTAAAATTAAAAGAATCGTAGCTCGCCATTGGCCCCTTATTGAGGAGATTGCGGGATGTGAACAACCACCGTTATGTGGTTTACGAAGATCCAGGAGCCTAAGGGATGATTTAGTTCATGCTATGATGCGCACTCAACTTCAGGAAACATCATTACCTGTGGGAAATTTTAAATGTGGCCGATGTACTTTGTGTAAATTTATGTTAGAGGGGAAGGAGATTTTTGTTAAGGAACGGAAACTGACAGTTAAACACTTTGCATCATGTTACACATCGGGTGTGATATACTTACTTGAATGTCCCTGCGCTCTTTTTTATGTGGGTTGTACGATAAGACCATTGAAAACTAGGATCTTTGAACATATGTCTAGAATTAGACACAGAGTAATGGAAGCACCCCTGGTACAACATTTTATCGAGCATCGTCATGAAGAAAATTCCTTTAAAGTAGCGGTACTGGAGGTTGTAACTAAGGGACATGCAAATCAAATTAAGCTACTGAGGAGGGAAGCATTTTGGATTGTCTTTCTGCAGACGATCAGACCGCACGGCCTCAATACGGAACTATCATTGAATTGTTTTTTATAATCAGTTATGTTGCTTTAAAGTTTTGAGATTGGATAATGAGTATGTGATTTAAACCGCAGTTGAAGGGTTTGGCCACAAGCAGGAGAAGATACAGCTGCTGTGACTGTGATACTGGAGACACACGTTTCCACTATAATTATTGATTCAAATACCCTATGCTGTATGAATACAACAGGTCAGTTCCGCTTGGGGGATTGCAATAATACTTAAATGTTGGTTATTGTATATTAAAGTAAGAATGTTGTTTTTTACAGCTATAAACCACGCCCCTGAAGAAGGGGACGAAATCTGTTTGTAGCCGGCCCCAGATTGGGCGTGGCAATGTATATGATAAGCTGTTTAGCTGAATTTATATGAGAAGACTTTTGTGATTATATTCCAAGCTGAATGCATATGAGAAGCTGTTTAGCTGAATTTATATGAGAAGACTTTGTGAAGACTCATCTGAACAATCCTCCCAGGCCAGATGGACCCAACTTTACCAATCAATTCCACTGCCATGCAACAAGACTGGATTAAGGCAGATTAGCCCAGATCAGCTACCATCCGTCAGTTGCACTAATCTATCAGAAAGGTCAGATAACATCTTAGACTTCTGTGCCCCATGTGACAGCTGTGCAGGTTTCTGTACTCCCCCCAGAAGATTCCCCACCTAGCCTCCTCTTCTGGGCCTGGGCCTTTCCTGGCATCTAGGTGTGCCACTAGGTCCCTGATGCCACTTGTACTCAGAAGATGAAGAAACCTGCCTCAGGTATCCCCTGGTTGTGGGGCACATACATGCTCCCCCTTTCTTTGGTATAGTTTTTGATGGCTTTCTTTGGCAGCATTCCACCATGCGCTTACAACAACCCACAAAGTCTGACACCTAGTAACTATGATGTCCTCCAATATCAATTTGTTCTGTTTCTTGTAAATTAAATGTTATTCATCAAATCCCACACACTGCAAATCAAATGGTTAACTTCTTCTCACCCCTTCAGTGCCTCTTTATCTTTGCACAAAACCCCTGTACTTACTAAAACAGATGCAATAATACAATATGCCATCAGGTGGGGTGAGAAAGCCTAATAGCAGTTCTTTAGGCCTAAAAAAAAGAAAAGAAAAAAGGCAGCAAAATTGAGTGGGCAGAGGAGAACAGTGGAGGGGCTTACCAGCATCCACACTGAGAATGTAGAACCCTGCTAGGCCAGTAGCAATAATGTGTGATACCCGCCCAGGTGTGAAGCAATTCATCCCTCAGATGGCTGCAATCCTCCTCTGCAGCCTACAGCAAGGCCTTACGGTCGCTGTTGTAAGTACTCCCTCTCAATAAAATGAAAACAGTGTGTGTGTGTATGTGTGGAGAAAAGCCTAGAGAGAAGCTAAGGTTGCCAGCCTCCAGGTGGTGGCTGGAAATCTCCCAGAATTGCAACTGATCTCCAGGCCACAGAGATCAGTTCACCTGGAGAAAATAGCTGCTTTGGAGGGTGAACACGATGGCATTATACCCTGCTGTGGTCCCTCCCTCCCCAAACCCCACCCTCTATAGGCTCCATCCCCAAAATCTCCAGGAATTTCCCAACCTGGACCTGGCAACCCTAAGAGAAGCCTACCCCCAAAACTGCACATATTGTAAATTCCTTCGCAACATGGCTGCACTGCCAGAAGGCTAAGAAGGCCACGGGGTGCCACTCAAAATGGCTGCACCCAACTGAATAAACTGCCAAGCCCTCCCACAAAATGGCCTTAGGCTGAGCTATTGCTGATGGAAGTACTCCCTTCTCAGTAAGTGTAAATGGGGGGGGGGGGGAGGGAAAAGCATAGACAAGGGAGGTGGGGTGGCTACCAGCATCTACCCTGCTATGCCAGTAGCAATAATGTATGAATTAATCCATCCTTCAGATGGCTTCAATTTACCCCTGTGGCCTAAAGCAAAGCCTTTTGCTGCTGCTGCTGCTGCTGCTGTTGGAAGTACTCTCTTCCAACAAAGTAAAGCAGTGCAAGGGGAGGGGGAAGAGGAGTCTAGGTAGGCCAGAGGCCTGCAAGGGCTGGGTATAACTCTGCTTTAGCCCTCCTGACTGATATACAACGGGCCCCAAATGTAAATAAGAAAAAAGTCTCTGCCAAACCACTGAGCCTGGCGCTGGGCCCTGGCTCTCCTCCTGGAGTTTGAAGGTAGCAACCAGGGGCTGACTTGGTATTAGGGTCCCTCTCGGCCCCAGCGTTTGGTGTGGCCGGGGAGTGGTGCCTCTTCCATCTCCAAGGCAGCTACTGCTGCCTAATCCTGAGGGCCCTCTGTAAAGCAGCCTCAGAAGAGGTCGGCAGAGAGAGCTTGATGCATGCTCTGCTCAGGCCTAGCACGAGGCATAGATTGAGACCACTGAGGGGGGCAGAGCCACCTTATAAGGCATCTGGCTCTGCCCCCTCTCACAATGCCTGGATGCCTAGGAAGGAGAGGCTGCCCCTTCTCTTTCCGGGCAGCAAAGGACAGCACCCAGCCATAGCAGCTGATGGCTGTGGCCAGGGTTGATGAATTATTTCAAGACTGTTTTTACTGTAGGATTGCTTACTGTGGCTCAGTGAAAACCAGATTAGACATTAATAGTTAAGAAGTATTTAATTTGATCCAATTAGGATTTATGAATCCTTTATTTAGACCATGTTGTTACCATTATTAGTAATAGACATAATTACATTAGAGTTAATCATTGTAAGTCTTTTGAACTGATAAAGAAGACTAGAGAACAGCAATGACTGTTCAAGCTGATAGGCAGCAGAGGATTGTCTGTAGCTGTACATGACCTTTTTGATACATTTAGATGATATTTAGGTGAATGAAAATCTTTCCTCAATTAGAGACTGAACAATAAAGTAAAAAAGAGACAATGTAATTTGGGTATAAAAAGTATTGTTCAGCTCACATAGTAGGTTTATTCAACTGTATTTAGTCTTGATCATAATAATCTCTTTTTAACAAATCCTACTGCTAGCCAACTTTGTTTAAATGAGAATGTAATTCCCAATCTGCATTGGTTTGGATATATATTCAGCTTTACTTTGGAATTCTCTCCAATCTTAACAGTATTCTCATGTGATGTAAACAGTATGTGAGGTTCAAATGCAGTTTTTATGTTATATGTGAAAATGGTATAAGTGTAACTTCTTGAAAATAGAGCAAATGGCAAGGGTAATTCATGGGAAGTAAAGGAATTGTCTCAGGTTCAGGCTACACATTATACAGGGTAACTTTCTTCTGATCAGGACTATGCCATAGGAGGAAATGGCTTAACTCTTACTCTTGTGATGTTTGCTGGCCCACACAAGCTGATATTTGCCCTACTGGGAGAAAACATAAGACACCATGGAAAGCAATATGTATATCCCACAATAGGGCAAACTGGATTCCATTTGAGATTGGGGAAAATGGTGTGGGAAAAGAATTGGCAACTCCCTTTCATTGCACTGACTTGGAGACTTCTGCAACTGCTATTTATGGAGGAAGGAAGCTCTGGAGATCCAATCGCTAATATCCCACTGCCTCATCTGGTTTGGCTCTGTGTCATAAATGTAGCTATGTTTTTGGCAACCAGAAAACTATTAGAAGATTTGAGTTTGCTAAGTGCATTGGAGTGCTAACAGGTCAGAATGAATCGGTTCAGTAAGGCTTGGAACTAACAAGGATGAAGAATAAATAACTGTTGACGCTTGCACTTGTGCGAGTTGTGAGTTCTCAGTTTTTATCCATGCAGTGCCCAATTCAGATTGAGTTTGTAGCACCCCCCTGCACCATTTTCCTGATCTGCAATGGCCCTATGGATGTGTTCTTTGACCCACCGGGGAAACACACATGTAAACTTGTATGTTTTTTTCAATAGACTGAATAGCATACTATCCGGGAATGTTTCAGGTCAGAAAAATGGTCCTGTAATCCCTTTGCCCACAGGTGCCACAGTAGCAATCCAAATATGCACATAAATTCAGGAGAATCCACAATTTATGCGTGAGACCCAACCTGTGTTGTTCATAATACATGAACCATTGCAAAGCTACTCTCCTTTTTCCAAGCATGTTAGTCCATAGCATGCATGGAGGTGAATATATTGTTGGATATCAAGAACAGGGTAAAAAGGAGGAGCTTCATATCTGAATTCAGATAACAGATCAAAAACACCTTAGAAGAAGCTTCTTTTTTGTAGCATGATGTCAATACCTGCCCGATATATTGACACCAGATACATCTGGAGGAATGTCAATTTGCCCAGGTGGAGGGAGAATATCTGGTGGAGCATCAGTATGTTTGATTGAAGATTTCTTGAAGGATGCTTATATAGAATTTCAGGTTGATGATGGTGTTACACCCCTGATTAATTTTCAAGTTGGTATGAAATGTTGGTGTGCAGCAATGGATCTTCTTAGTAATGAAATTGCCCTGTTAGAGGGTGGTTATCAAGTTGATAATATAAATATTATGTTGTTGGCATTTGCTGACAACCATGCTATATTGAGTAAGGATTGGAAAGCTATGGACAGAAGTTTGGAATTAGTGAGAGCCTTTTGTCAATTGTCTGGTTTGAAAGTTAAAGCAAAGAAATGCCATGGGTATTTTATTAGTTTTTTGAGGTTAATAATTGTCTGGAGTGGATAATAGGTGGTGAGAAGGTGCATACGACTGAGCCAGGAAAGGTGCAGATTTAGCTGTAAGAGTGACTTGATGGAAAAGTTGAAGCTTTGGCTGAAGAGAGTGGATAGAGTTCCACTGAAACAAACGCAGTGGGTGGAGTGGATAATACATTTCCTTATTTCGACCATTCATACCACGAGGAATGGTTTTGTGCTAGACCAGGTGATGTTGGTGATTTAATTTGAGGATATGTAAAGAAATGTTTGCGCTTACACCACTAATGGATTGTTTTATTCTTGGCAACAAGATGGCGGCCTGAGTTTAGTTAGGTTAGAGAAGGTAGTTCCCAGTATTATAGGTTAGCTCAGTCCAGTGATTTGATTCTTAGAAAGATCTGTAGATATGGACAATTTCAATGTAAATTTGAAAATAAGTGAACAAGCTTAGGTAGTATAAGAGAAGGGAGACCTGATATTTTCAAAGGTAGAAGAGGGGAAGAAGGATTGATAGGATATGATTATTTGTTGAAAGAAAGGAAGAATATCTAGTGCCTGTCAATTATAGAAAATTAGAATTTGAACATTGGGGATTTGAACAATAGGGATTGCTTATTTTTCAAAAAGTGGTATCCAATTGTTCAAGGATGATGGAATCATTAATGTATGGATTAGAAATGAATAGGGATTTTCAGAAAGACACTATATAATAGCTTTGACATTGTGATCTAATGTATGACCCACTAGGGAGTTCCTTGGAAGAGGCAAGCAGGATTTTTGCTGACATTGTGATGCACGCTATGAAGCATGCTCACATGTTTTTGAACCCTGTAGTCTATGACATGAGAATAAGAAGGCACAATAAGATCTTTGTGATTCTAGTGGAGGAAGCTAAGAGATATGGGCCATTTCCACACACATTGAATAATGCACTTTCAATGCACTTTAGCAATCCTTTGGAAGCAGATTTTTTGTTCCACACATGGAAAAGCAGTTCCAAATGTTCACTAAAGAGTATTGAAAGTGGATTATCCAATGTGTGTGGAAGCAGCCATGGATGAACAACCTATTTGAGGGCATCTGGTGGCATGTTGTAGATGCCTGACTTGATTTTTGTGCGTGAGGGGAAGGCGATTGTTACAGATGTGACAGTGAGATTTGAATATCGAGAGAATGGCCTAAGAGAGGTAGTTGAGAAGGAAGTTCAGTACTACTGCAGTTTGGAATAGGAGATTAAGAGATTGACAGGGACCTCAGAGGTCCTCTGTTGGATTCTTGGTGGGAGCAAGGGGCAAATGGATCGAGGGAAAAAAATTGTTTATTGGAGCTTTTGTGACTACCCACATCCAGACAGAGATGAACTGCAAAATTGATAAGTAGGAGATAAATTTTGTACTCTATCGATATGATTCATATGTTTATGTCTATTTAGACTTTTATAGTTTGGATAGGTATAGACCATATATATATATAAATTTTATATCATTTTAATTTTAATAAAATAGTACTAATTGTATTTTAGTTAAATTCTATAGGTTGGGCTGCCCTGCTTTAAATTTATCTCAGTAGATTTGATCTCGGCCTCTTCTGTTGCAGACATGCCTAACCAAAGTGGAAATCTTGTAATGATTACAAGATGACAAGCGCTGAACATCTTGATGCATGCCTTCTCTCATGATGTGTTCACTGGATATTGCATGGTCTTTAACTATGGATGGATGAGTCATTGGGACCTGAACAGCCCCACTAACTCGAAAGAGAAAGCCGCCTCAGTAGTTCTAGTTTCAATATCTGAGTGCTGGTAACAGATCAAAAACATCTCCGCATGCCTGGTCTGCAGTTGCTTAGCTGTAATAATGCTGCGACATCATTTGTTCTGTAACCAGTGACTGCATTAAAGAATGCAATAATTCTACTAGCTTAACACAGCACAGTTTTAATTGATATCTCTTGCATAAAAGAAAACATTAATAAAGTAATACAGGATTATCAGCAGTAAATCCTCAAAAATGTTATTATGCAGTCTTAAAATAGATAAATGCTAACATGGTTTTTTCATTCAAAATGGATCTCAGTTGTTAGCTATGAGAATGAAAACTAATAATCAGATTTAAACAGAACAATGCTTAGGTTGTAAATAGTATCTGAAATCTTGAAAGGAAAGGAATGCAGGTACTTTTCTCATGTGAGCCCACAGTGCCAAAGGAAAGCTTGTTCTGCTGCATTTTCTTTGGCAGCAGAGGAGGAAAGTGAAGGACAATTTCACCTGTTCCTCCCTGCTTGCTGCAGTTCTCATGTCCAAAGACTTTTTGTCTATGAGGTCAATTCAGAGAAATTCAGGAGAATCCACAATTCATGTATAACAGACCCAACCTGTGTTTTTCATAATATGAAAACTGGCCCCAAGCTACTCTCCCTTTTCCAAGCATGTTAATACATGTTTTCAGGACTCACCAAGAGCTGCTTTGAAAAAGAAAAGATCCAACGTTGTAAGCACTAACTGCTGTTCAACTATTGGATACAACTAGGGGGGTGCAATTCGGGTATATGATACCCGAAAAAAACCTGAAACAACCTGTTTCGGGTTGTTTTGGGTTTTCCTGAAATGTTTCAGAAAACCCGAAACGTTTCGGGTAATCCGAAAAAGCGATTTCCGAAACGTTTCGGTATTTCAGCTTGTTTTAGTAATGCATTTCAATTGGAAAAAGCCTCCCCCAGGCTTCCCGGAAGCCTGGGGGAGGCATTTTCCCACCAAATCAAGCCAAACTTGGTGGGGACCTTTCTATAACTCCCCTCTAACAACCCCCCAAGTTTCAGAAAGATTGGACTTTGGGGGGCCACGTTATGACCCCCCAAAACAGGTCCCCTTATCCTCGCCTAAAAGGGAAAGGTTTTTGCTTGCTGCTGCTGATCTCTTACGTTGTGGATGCTGCTGCTGATCTCCATGTTTCCTATGGGGGAAAAATGAAGAGGCAGGCTTGTCTTTCTGGGGGGGGCATTTTGCATGCAAAATGCCCCCAACCCTCAGGGGCCCTTCTCCTACCTTTCCTCCCACCCCCCACCAAGGCTCAGCCCCAAGGCTCAGCCTGCTCCCACTTGGGGGGCATTTCATGGCCTCCCAAAGTAGGTGTTCTCAGCCCCCAAAGTCCACCCCCTACAGCCCCACACATACCCAATTCTCCTCCAGCTGCCACACACAGATCCAAATCCCCACAGTAGCTCCTCACAGGTCCAAATCCAGCCCCAGCAGCCCCACACAATCCCAGGAACAGGTTGGCCAGCCTTCTCCCTTTGTTTCCTATGCTGTGAACTATAACACTCTGTTTCCCAGAGCAAATGTGCACAGCCCAGGGATGCCACAATGGTGGACACACTTCTGAGTGCCAGCTTGTCCCTGTGAAAGAGCACCTGAACCACAGACACCCTCCCTCAAATTCCCCCACCACGTACAGAGATGGCTGGCCAGCCAGCCCCATTGTTCTCTATGATGGGAACGAACTGGACAACAAAGAATAAAACACGAACAACACAAAGTTTTTTTAAAAAAATATTTCTCACTTTCAAAGTACAAGTAGGCAAACGAACAACACAAAGTTTTTTAAAAAAATATTTCTCACTTTCAAAGTACAAGTAGGCAAAGCATTATGACACATTACACCAGCAGTCCCCCACACAGAAAAATAACATGATTCACTTAAGATCAGAGAATCACACAAACACAATTCCTGTCAAAAACACTTTATTTCTTGAACAGCTTTACGTTACACAGCAGGGGGGCACACCAAAGGACATTCCAGCATTCCACCTCACAAAAATAACACAACTCACGTAACATCAGAGAATCACAAAAACACAATTCCTGTCAAAAACACTTTATTTCTTGAACAGCTTTAGGTTACATAGCAGGGGGGCACACCAAAGGGCATGGCAGCAGTATCTTACACAAAAATAACACAACTCACTTCACATTAAAGAATCACCCCAAAAATTGCTGTCAAAATCACTTTATTTCTTTAACTGCTTTAGGTTACACAGTAGGAAGGCACAACAGGGTGTAAAAGCAGTCTACTACACAAAAATAACACAACTCACTTCACATCAGAGAATCACTCAAATACAATTGCTGTCAAAAAAGGTGAAGTGGGCTGTATTATTTTGTGTAGTACGCTGCTTTCATGCCCTGTTGTGCCCTCCTTCTGTGTAACCTAAAACAGTTAAAGAAATAAAAGTGTTTTTGAAAGCAATTGTGTTTTTGGGTGATTCTTTAATGTGAAGTGAGTTGTGTTATTTTTGTGTAAGATACTTCTGGCATACCCTTTGGTGTGCCCCACTGCTGTGTAACCTAAAGCTGTTCAAGAAATAAAGTGTTTTTGACAGGAATTGTGTTTTTGTGATTCTCTGATGTTAAGTGAGTCGTGTTATTTTTCTGTGTGGGGGACTGCTGGTGTAATGTGTCATAATGCTTTGCCTACTTGTACTTTGAAAGTGAGAAAATAATTTTTTAAAAAATTTATTTTGTGTTGTTCGTGTTTTATTCTTTAATGTGCCGTTGGTTCCCATCATAGGAAACAGTACGGCAGGCTGGCCAGGCTTCTCTGTGGGGGGGGGGGGTGTCAGGGGGTGGTTGTCTGTGTGTCAGGTCAGGTGCTCTTTCCCAGGGACAAGTTGGCACTCAGAAGTTTGCCCACCATTGTGGCACCCCTGGGCTGTGCAGAATTGCCCTGGGAAAGAGAGTTTATTAGTTCCCAGCATAGGGAACAAAGGAGGAGGGCTGGCCTTTGCCAGCCTGTTCCTGGGGTTATGGGTGTGGGGCTGCTGGGGGTGGATTTGGGTCTGTGAGGGGCTAATGTGGGGAATCGGGATTTCAGTCTGTGTGTGGCTGCTGGGGGGGAATTGGGTTTGTGTGGGGCTGTGGGGGGTGGACTTTGGGGGCTGAGAGCACCTACTTGGGGAGGCCATGAAATGCCCCCCCCCAAGTGGCAGCAGGCTGAGCCTTGGTGGGGAGTGGGAGTAGAGGTGGGAGAAGGGCCCCAGAGGGTTGGGGGGCATTTTGCATGCAAAATGCCACCCCTGGCAAGACAAGCCTCCCCCAGGTGGAATTGGTGGAGAAAAGAGCACCTACTTGGGGAGGCCATGAAATGCCCCCCCCAAGTGGGAGCAGGATGAGCCTTGGTGGGGGGTGGGAGGAAAGGTGGGAGAAGGGTCCCTGAGGGTTGGGGGGCATTTTGCATGCAAAATGCCACCCCTGGTAAGACAAGCCTGACTCTTCATTTTCCCCCCATAGGAAATAATGAAGAAGATTAGCAGCAGCAAGATAAAAATACGTTCACGTTTCCCTTTCTTAGGCGAGGATAGGGGGACCTGGTTTGGGGGTCCATAACATGGCCCCCCAAAGTCCAATCAGTCTGAAACTTGGGGGGTTGTTAGAGAGGAGGTAGAGGAAGGTCCCCACCAATTTTGGCTTGATTCGGTGGGGAAACGTCTCCCCCAGGCATCCGGGAAGATGGAGGCATTTTCCCATCGAAAAGAAACCCAAAACAATCTGAAACAACCCGAAACGATACCCGAACCGCTAAACCCGAAACGGCTTGCCGTTTCGGATTTAGCTGTTGCCGAAACAGATTCTCATTTGGGTATACCCAAAACGAGAATTCCGAAACAGTGTGCCTTTGCACACCCCTAGATACAACTTCATGTTATTATTTAGGCCAGTAGTTTTCAAATTTCAGGGAACCTTTTCTTTAAAGATGTTTTTTTTTTTGCCCAAATACCTCCCAGGGAATCATCCACATTGCAGCAGATCCTATGATTAGTTATAGCGACTACCTGTGTATATTTGACTTCATTGTCATTCCACATCAATAAACAATGCAGCCTAGAAAAGACCCAACATTCCACTGTTACTCCAGTTTGCAATGTTGGTACTAATAGGCAAACTGTATTTCAAGAAGACTGTCCACTGTTATTTTGAGGAATCCCTGACAAGCTTCTGAAAAGCACAAGGTTCCCCAGAATTGCTCCATTGAGCAAAATATATTTATTTGTTTATTAAAATATTTATACCCCACCTTTCCTTTGGGCTTATTTGAAGTATTCTTCTAATCTAAGCAATCTTCCTCCAACTTCAGTGGCTCTCCCATTGGAGGAAGAGCCATATAAGTTGGAGGAAGATTGTCATGGACTGCCCTCTTTTGAGTCAGAAGGGGAGTTCTCGTCAGAGCCAATTATAGGACTGTTGGATCTATCCCAGTTTGGATTTTGTATCTTGCTATTCCTCTGCGTATATAAATATTCCCTCCTCCATTTTACCTTTACAATAAGCTTTTAAGGAAAGTTAGGCTGAAAGGGAATGACTGGCCCAAGTTTACCAGTAAATTTTATAGCCAGCAGGGATGTGATCACAAGTTTCCCTAGACCTAGTCAAAGGCTGTTTCCGCACATCCTTAGGCACAGTTCACACTTGGAACTGTGGCAGCTTTTCCCCAAGCTTGCACATGTTATCATTTGCCAACCATGTGCATACTGTTTGTTTACCGGGTCTTCTGCGTATTTACCGGGACTACACTTACTTAGATGGTTTCTTTTGTTGCGTGTTTACGTGTGTTTTTTTGCATTTTCCGGCATATGAATACTTAAGGTGCTTCTGAAGAAACCTCCTACTCCTCTCAATCTCTGGCCAGTTCTTCCCCCAAAGTTCTTTCCCTTCCTTCTTCACGTTTCCATTCAGCCATAAAAGCCTGCTTGCAACAGTAGCTGCATGCAATCATGCATGTGCAAAGTAAAAAAAAAAATTAAAGGGGGGGGGAAGTGCTTTTAGGCTATAATGATGAAAGTGCCAGACCTCCCCTGCAAAACTGCTTTTTGGGGGTACTGTTTGGAGGTTTTCTTGTGGCCTTACAACTAAAGGTGAGTGTGGGTACTGCATGCAGAGGATGAGTTGTCAGGATGACTCAGCAAAACATAGACCTAAAGTGGGAAAAGGGCAGGAACAACAGGGTGTACAGAAATGGCCAAACACTCTAATTGTTACATCACATTGGCTGTCTGCCAGAGTATCTTCCATAGGACCCTCCATGTTGCTGAAGATTCTATTGCAAGTGATAGGAAACATCAATTAATGTTGGGCTTCATCCCCTCTCATTAATAAAGAATCATCCTAGAAAACAACAAATTGTTGCTGTTACTGAAAATCACTGACTTAGGCAATGCTGTCAATTGGAGATCTGGTGAAACTAGAGGTAATGCTAATAACAATGCAGGGGAAACATTTGTTAAAAGGGAAAATAAAGTCTGCTTAGAAGCAATAGAGATAAGGGCATAAGATAGGAAAGTTAGCAAAGTGTTGGCTCTGCTCTATGAAACTTTTATGGCAGTGGATTAACTTGAGAGAGAATTCCACTGGAGTAATTGGAAGAACTACTCTGATGCCTTAAGTGGTTTGCTGACTGAGAGCCGAAGGTTGGAAGGTACCAGTGAGAATCTGGAGCTGCAGATCCTAAAATTTGTGGTGTATTTTTTGTGAAAGAGAACAAAAGCCAGGTTACACCATGTGTTCTCCAAGAAAGCTTGAGAGCAAATAAATTCTGCAATTGAAAGGACAGGGTTCCTCCAAAGGAATGTGCAAATACAGATGTTTGGCTCTACTAAAACTTGATTTGGCCTTGTATTAAAATATGGTGTTAATCAAGAGTGTCTTATACATTGAGATGAGTGCTGCAGCTGCCTCTTGGGTCTGCCAAATGGTGGCCAGACATTAAAGAGGTCTTAACCAATTAGCAGAGTCCCCTGTCTGGTGGGTGTGGCTGGACTTTGGCCCCTCTACATCTTCAGCCAAGATTCAAGAGGAAACCCTTGTGGTTCAAAGGCATAAGTTCTATCAAGGGAGCCAGGAAAGATTCTCCCTCTGGCTGAACCTGTAGGAAATGTGCTAAACTTGTCTCAGCTGCAAACTGTTTCCTGCATATCTGTGGCATTTGTTAGTGTTCTCTATAAGGAGAAGGGGAGAAATGTGCACGTAAATGTGTATGGAAATATACTTAGCAAAACAGTATTTGGAGGAATGTATGTTTGTTTCCATTATACAAAGTGTTCAAAAGATATTCTTAATGTTCCCAATTTAAAGGGCATATTACATTAACAGGATCCTTTCAGACTACCATTTTACCCCTATGAGTGTTGAGTTTAGCAGTGATTTAAGTGATGAGAACCAAGAAAAATTTGATTATCTGATGCATACTGCAAAGAGTTGCTGCAAAGAGTTTCCCCATTGCTTCTGAAATCTGAGGCAGTGCTATGTACACATTATCATTGTGTACCTCCACTATTTGACTCAGGATATTAGTACTGCTGTGACATTAGTTTTACTGCGCTTAACAGATTCCAAAGCATTCCAAAAATAGCTTTGTCAGGAGATCTGTAAACCAGAAACTTCTCCAAACTCCCACCTTGACCAACAACTCTTAAACAACTCTCCTATTGTATCGTGCTCTTTTTTTCTCTTCCTGGACCTCATTGGTGTATCTCTTTTTTCTTGACTGCTTTGGTCTTAGGGTCAAACTACACATGACAGTGGCCATGGGTCTGTCATGTGTCCACTGATGGCATTTTAAAAACAGTTGTAGTTTAAAAAAAAATTGCTGTGAGGCCCTAATATGGATTGGCATGTGACATGATGGCCTTAGGAGCTCTCGTTCTCCTCACACCTTTTTGGGTGTCCAAAGAGACTCCCCATTACTGTTTCAGCATCTGATAAGGTCGGGGGGGGGGGGGAGAATTTCCAGGTCACCACACCATGCATGCAATTTGGATCAGCACCCTGTGGCAATTTTTGAAGGACTATAACTGCTTTTAAAATGGCATTCATGGTCATGGGATGGATCCGTAATTGTTTTCAGTTGTAATTTGGCTCTTCGGTAGAGATGGGCACGAACAGCAATATGAACCAAAAAAGCCACAAACAGCCCAATCTGCTGTTTGTGAACAAGCTGTTCATGAGGTCCCATTCTAAACGAACAGGTGGTCATTGCAAGCCTCATTCATTGCGGTTCATTGCTGTTCGTCAAGCCAGACAGTCTGGAACCTGCAATGAATTCCCTTGGCAACTTAGGCAGGGATTGTCTGAACTCTGTCTGAACCCCTGATGTTGCTCTGGAAACCCCAATCTAAGCCCAATTTAGCTTGATAGGCAGTTCTTCCTTTCAACTGTGGAGCTCCAAATTTGGAACAAAGACCTGGGGAAAGGGGGGCTCCCAGTTCTGGCTTTGGAGAGGGAGAGACAGCTGCTGTTGGCATTTTGATAGAGCATTGGAGCTTGAATTTTCTTTGTGTGTGGTGGGATATGGATCTACCCCTTCAGGTTCCAGGGCTGCTGCCAGGCTCTGAGTCAAGCTATTATCTATTATTGGTGACTTTTCTGGTGCCTGCTCAGGTCAGGTTTCTTGACCAAACTTGGATGATGGCTGAAGGAGAGCCTGCTGGCCCCCATGAACAGCCAACCACGAACATGTTTGTGAACAGGGCCATGTTCGTGGTTGTTTGTGAGTCCCTGTTTGTGGATGGCAACGAACAACAAACATCATGTTCGTTGGTTTTTTTTTTCTGTTCATCCCATCTCTACTCTTGGGTCACTCTAGTTTAAGTCTCATGGTTTTTAATGTATTAATGGTTAAGTTTTGTAATCTGCTTTGAGTCTCTGAGAGAATAAGGAAATATAAATTTTTAAAAAACCCACTATAGCACTTCAATATGTGCTAGAATGCACTGGGACTGTTTCCCGTGATCCCTTTTTAAGAGCGGGATTGATTAAAATCCTGTGAAGCAAACACCATACCAAGTTCCTCTGAGTATGCTCGGTGCATTGCATTTGTTTCATTACCAAGTAACTTCTGGATGTCCTCATATCATAATCATTAAGGATTAAGGCATTCAAAGGAATGTTGAACATCATAACTTTGGTTTTGGAAGTGTGGTATGCTGTATCATAAGCATTTGCCTACTGATGCTGCATATCTTTCCATGGGGCCATAAATCTATCTTAGCAGATGTTTTGAACAAAAACAGTTTGATGGGAAAATACTCCAAAACTGACCTGAAATCAGATTCAGCTAATGAGACAGAGCCGTTTTATCTTTCACAACTACTTTTGAACTTGTTTTTTTAAAAACTCATTTAAAGACCTTGAGGATTTACAAAGATTATATATTTCCCCAAAGAATTTTTTTTAAAAGAAACCTCTCCTTCATTGTCTCCTTCCCCATCTGCCCTTTCCTTGTCATATGTGATAACAATTGAATGTAGCACACACATTAGTGGGAAACTTATGCTTTATTAATTAAACTACTTTGGCTTAGAGAAAAAAAACTTGTATGACATTAATGCTTTATTAGCCCAAATGTTTGGGTTGATCCAGTTATTTTTGAAAAAGCAAATTGAACAGAGAATTCAGCCACAGAAAAGCCTCTTAGGGAATCAAAATATGATACCATTTTTTCAAAGCTATGGCTGTGTTCAAGGTCACTTCCACATGTCCTTAATGAGACGGCTTGCTAACAGAACTTTGGCAGGTTATCTCACTCATTACATATTTCATATGTGTGATTGGGTCATGATGATTCCAGTTTTTAAGCATTTTTGTGACATTTGTTTTGTTTTAATTTTTTATGTTGCTTTTTGCACAATTATCTAAAGTATCGATATATCTGAAGGCTTTTTTTGTGCTTTTGAAGTGCCCTCCCACAAATCTCCAACCCCTCCTCTTGGCATTACCGCTTCCACACAAGCATCTGGCTCGCATGTGCAATCATATAATTCCCCCTCCCTTTTAAACTTTTATAAACAGTCGTTGTGCTATTACAATGCAGTGCTTGCTGCATTGAATCACTCAGCAATCAGACTATCAGTGTCAGTTCCTGGCAGGTAGATCCCTCAGTCCCTCTCCAGTGAACACACATTGGTTCCAATAGAAAAGGCCTTATTCAGGATTTTACAGTTCAGGTCTGAACTCCATCACGGAGCGTGATAGAAGTGACAATTCAAAACAAAAGGTTAATCTTATAATTGAGTTTTCCTGTGTTCCAGAAACGGTTACATTTTGGCGTGCAGGGTTGCACTGGTTCTGTGAGAACCCATTATAGTTATGGCTAAACAGTGAGTACAGAATAATAGATTCCCAGCATCTGGGCACAACAAATGCGGGCGCCTGGATTCTTCAAAATCGTCTCCAGCCCAGAGATGCATAGTTCTGAGAGATAACAGGGCCCATCCTGTCTGGAGGAATAACAGTTATAATATGGAAAGAACATGGTTAGGGAGAGAATACAACAGGTTAGCATTAGACATTCCACACACAACAGCATGGCAGGGCTATACACAGTCATGACAATCAGTCTAGGAACAACATTGGGAACAGAATGACATTTCTGATTTTATTTCAAACTAGCATTAAAGCCTGTTGTTTTTGGAAAATACAACAGCCCCTAGCAGCACTTCCCTCCACCCCCACACCACTCCCTGTGGCATCAGTCAAGGGGGGGTTGGGAAGAGAGTAGGGGCTCCCTCCTCCTCCGACCCCTCAGCTGCCACCTGTCTTGTGAGCAGCCCTCCCAAGGCCCTGTGGAGGCAGTGGGGAGACCACCCCTGCTGCTGTGGGATGTTGTGAGGGCCTCACTGCTGTGCTGAACCTTCCCAGAATCCAGGCTTCAGTATCTGAATTTGATCAACTTTGAACGCAAGAAGCAGCACGAACAACCCAAAAAGAACAAAAAAGGTAAAGATGGCTATCTATTTTTGGGACTAAAAAATAAAAGAAAAAAGACATTAAAAAGCGAAAGTGATTTATGGAAGTGGTTGCAGATAAGCAGAAGAAGCAAATTAAGAGAAATTTAAGAGAATTTGGTGAAAATTAAGGCATTAAAGAAGGAAAAACAACCTGTGGTTTCTCTGTTGATAACGATGGCAAGAAAGGGGAGGGAGCGTGGAAGAAAAAGCAGAGCAAACATCGCGAGACTGAGAAAGATATAGAGGACTGTGATTTCCTGCCTAGAGAGGAGTTATTACCAGATGTTGTTAAGGAAGTGGTGAAACCACGGAAGAGGAAGCGGAGGAATATTGTGAGACTGTGGAGGTGAGAGGAGAACAGGAAGTGATCAGCCACCATTTTTGGAAGGGAAGTAGAGAAGAAGTGAATTTACCATAGAGAAATTGCGCCCGACATCTTGGTGAGGTCAATTTTAAGAAGTTGTTAAAATAAGAAATAATAAAAAGGAAATAAGAAAATAAGACAAACGATTGGACTAAGAAGATTCTGATTGATGGGACAAAAGAAGAAATCACGGTCAACTTTAAAGACGGAGCTCAGAAACAGCCGCAACTTGGAGCAGTGCCATGGTCAGTCCAAGGATGACAAAAAAAGCAGAAAAGGAGAAGCAAGAATGGCAGACCGCAATGGATGCGTTAGAGAAGAAGATGTTGGAAGGTAATAAGGAAATATGCCAAAAGATGGAAGAAAACTTTGAAAAATTGACTAAATATATGAACGAGCTGATAAAGGCAGAGGTGACAGAGCTAACCAAGAATATAGAGGAAATGAAAAAAGAACTGCAATCAACAACGCAAACAGTACAAGAGGTGGAGCAAAAGACCAGTAACTTAAAAAAAGAAAATCAAAAACTTCAAGAGCGTGTGGCAGTGATGGAATGCAAAGTGACGGAGAACCAGCTGAGATTTAGGGGAGTGCCTGAGTCTTCAACGCAAAATGTACAAGAACAAATAGTGGGTGTACTGACAGAGTTCTTAGGGAAACAACCAGAGGAGATATAAATTTGGATTTGGTATACAGAGTGAACTCCATCTATGCACAACAGAAGAATTACTGAGAGATGTAATTGTACAATTGACAACTAAAAGAATTAAAGAAGAAATTTTGAGAAAGCACTATGAAGATCCTCTGGAAACAGAAGGAAGTAGAATCAGAATTATGAAAGAACTACCCAGGAAGATATTGCAAGAACGCAAGAAATATAGAGAACTGACAGAAAAGCTGAGAGAGAAGAGCATTAGGTACAGATGGGAGATACTAGAAGGTTTGAGTTTCTACTTTCAATCTACAAGAGTCAGCATTAAGACAAAGCATGAAATGACAATGTTTTTGACAGATAACCGAAAAGACTTTGCAGGAGCTACCAAAAAGTAATACCATGGAGTACAAATTGATTTCTTGGAATGTTAACGGATTGAATTCACCCCAGAAACGTAAATCAATTTTTCATTGGCTAAAGAAGCAAAAATGTAATATTATATGCTTACAAGAAACACATATTAAATAAGAGGATAATAAATTTTTAAAAAATGGATTGTTGGGAAAAGAATTTTTGGCATCTGCAAAAGAAAAGAAAAGAGGGACTGTGATATATGTAAAGCAAGAATTAGACCCTAAAATGATTTTCAGAGATAAAGATGGAAGATATTTGGCGGTAGAAATAATGTTGAACTCCAAGAAAACTTTGGTTTTAGGAGTATATGACCTAATGGTGCTAAGGATGGTTTTTATAAAGAAATAATTCAAAACTTAGACCAATATTCATATGATCAGATAATGATGATGGGAGACTTTAATGAAGTTGTTAATTTGCAATTAGACAAACAGCAAAAGAAAATACAAAGACAAGTAGGGAAATTACCCAAATCTTTTTTTGATTTAATAAAACAGGAAAATATGGAAGATATTTGGAGAAAATGGAACCCCAAGGGAAAAGACTTTACTTACTACTCTGCAAGACATCAGTCTTTTTCAAGAATAGACATGATTTGGGCTACATAGGACATAAGTTTACTGACAAAAAAGTAGAGGTGATGCCAAAGGTGAGCTCTGATCATAATCCGATGATGTGGAAAGCTTCGATGGGATATAGAAAATTTAGATGGAGATTGAATGAAGATTTATTTCAGAGTCAAGAGAATGTGGACTATATTCAAAAGGAAACAAAGTACTTTTTCAATATAACATGGGGAAAGAGGTGCCAATACATATGGTTTAGGATGCTTATAAAGCAGTGATTAGGGGAAACCTAATCACCTTGAATAGCAAAGAAAGAAAAAACAGGGAAAAGAAATTCCAGGAGATCCAAGAGAAAATAACCAAGAAGGAACTGGAGTTAAAGAAAAAACCAGGGAAGAAGAAAATAATACAAGAAATTAGGATATTACAGGAACAGTTAGGGGCTTTTGTGAACAAAGAATTGGAATGGAATCTAAATTACAGCAAAAAACTTTTGAAGTAGCAAACAAGCCAGGGAAATATTTAACCTGGCAATTGAAGAAAAAAAGGGAGAAAAAAACAATTGGCAAAATAGTTGAAGATGGAAAAGAAGTAATGGAGCATCAAGGTATAAAGAGAGTGCTCTATAAGTATTATGCCAAACTATTTCAAAAAAAAGCCAATTAACATAGAAGAAATAGATCGGCATTTGGACAAGGCGAAACTACCTAAGATTTCAGATGCTATGAAGGCAACTTTAAATAATCCAATTACCAAAGAAAAATTTTTAGAAGCCATAGAGGCAACAAAAACAGGGAAAGCACCGGGCCCAGATGGAATTTCAGCTAAGTTTTATAAAATATTGAAAAAAGACTTGGTGCAAATTCTGAAAAAGTTGATGAATGAGATAATGAACAAAGAAGGACTACCAAACACATGGAACGAAGCAAATATTTCATTGATCCCAAAGGAGACACAGGATTTAACAGATGTTAAAAGTTATAGGCCCATCTCTCTGTTAAACAATGATTATAAAATTTTTGCGAGAGTTTTAGCGGAAAGGCTGAAGATATTTTTAATGGACTTTGTGGGAGAAGAACAAGCTGGGTTCTTACCAAATAGACAAATAAGAGATAATTTGAGAGTTGTTATGGATGCTATAGAATATTATGATAAGCACCCTGAAAAGGAGGTGGGCTTTCTGTTTGCGGTGAAGGCTTTTGACAATTTAAATTGGGATTTTATGTTTTTAACAATGGAAAAGATGGGACTAGGGCAAGAATTTATAGAAGCCATAAAAGCTATTTACAAGGACCAAAAAGCGACACTATGTATAAATAATGACTTAACAGAAAAATTTGAGGTAAGAAAAGGTACAAGACAAGGATGTCCACTTTCACCTTTGTTGTTTGTTAGGTTTTGGAAATACTGTTAAGACAGATAAGAGAAGATCATAGTGTTAAAGGCATAAGACTTAAAGGTTTCTCTTATAAATTCAGAGCATTTGCAGATGATGTGATGTTTATTATTGAAGACCCAGTCCAGACATTACCATTATTATTAAATAAGATTAAAGAATTTGGAGATCTGGCAGGTTTTTATATTAACAAAGCAAAATCTAAATTGCTCTGTAAAAATATGACGAAAAAAAAACAAGTTGAGTTAATGAAGGTTACGGAGTGTGAAGTGGTTCAAAAAACAAAATATTTTGGAATAGATTTAACAATGAAAAATATAGATTTATTTAAGAATAATTATGAAAAACTGTGGTCGCAATTAGAAAAAGACCTGGTAAAGTGGAACAAATTGAATTTGTCGCTGTTGGGGCGTATATCAGTTGTAAAAATGAATGTGTTACCAAGAGTGATGTTTTTGTTGCAAACTATCCCAATCGTAAAAGACAAAAAGCACTTTGATAAATGGCAAAGGAAAATATCAGAGTTTGTGTGGGCAGGGAAAAAGCCAAGAGTTAAGATGAAAGTGTTATGTGATGCAAAAGAAAGGGGCGGATTACAACTACCAAATTTGAGACTATATCATGAAGCGATATGTTTAACATGGTTAAGAGACTGGGTAAATCTATCTAACTACAAGCTGTTAACTTTGGAGGGTCATAACAATTTGTTTGGTTGGCATGCATACTTATGTTATGAGAAATATAAAATGGATGGTATGTTTCAACACCACTTTGTAAGGAGAAATGTTTTTTTGGTTTGGCAAAAATACAAAAAATATATAGAGGAGAAAAGGCCTATATGGAGTTTGCCGGCAGAGGTGATAAAACCACATACAGACTATCAAGGAGAAGACGGGATAACATATAAGGAATTATTGTTGATAGAAAGAGACATTTTAAAAATGAAGAAAGAAGAAGATTTACCTTTTAAATATGGATGGTTACAATACCAACAAATTAAAGATTTATTTGAAGTAGATAAAAGAAAAGTAGGTTTCAGAACTAGAAATTCAGAATTAGAAGAACTTTTACTTGGAGAGGGAACAAAAATAATTTCTAAGCTTTATAAATTGTTACTGAAATGGTACACAGAAGATGAAACGGTTAAGACACAAATGGTGAAATGGGCATTAAATTTTAATAAAGAGATTACAATGGAGGCATGGGAATACTTGTGGAAAAATACTATGAAAATATCTACTTGTGTTAATTTAAAAGACAATGGATATAAGATGATGTATAGATGGTATTTAACACCGAAAAAATTAGCAAATATGAGTAACGCTATGTCAAACAAATGTTGGAAATGTAAAAAACATGAAGGCTCTTTCTATCGTATGTGGTGGACTTGTGATAAAGCTAAGCAATTTTGGTCTAAGATATATGCGGAAATGTTGATAATTATGAAAGGCAATTTACCAAAATGCCCTGAACTGTTTCTGTTAGGGCTTAATATGGAAAAAGTCAATGTACTGGACAGGAGATTATTGTATTACATGTTGGTGGCAGCAAGATTATTATATGCACAATACTGGAAGCAAGAGGAGATACCAGAAATTGAGGATTGGATACAGAAACTGTTGTACATGGTGGAGATGGACAAATTGACAAGAAAATTGAAAGAACAAAGCTCAAATGAATTTTTAAAGGTCTGGGAAAAATTTAAAGAGTATTTGGAAAATAAGTGGGATGTAAAAGGACAACTGTGGTCTATGGATAGTTATTAATGTGTATATGATAATAGAACTAGAAACTATGTAAGAACTTTACCTTTGAAAACTGGGATAAATATTTGAATAGAAGGAAATGATAAGATTTAAAAAGGTTTTAGTGCTATTGGGGGTCTAGGGTAAAAGGGGGAGAGAGGGTAGGAAATGTGTATTTTAATTGATAAATGTAAGACAATTAGTACTTGGAACTTGAAAAAGAAATGGATGTAATATGTAATTTGTGAAATGTATGCTAACCTACCCAATAAAATTTCTTTATATAAAAGATCTGCCAATAACAATAACAGTTACTCGTGAAAACAGATTGCCCATTCTCTGTAAGGATTCTCTGTGTTTGGAAAGTTAACATATTGGGATGGATTCAGCACGGCATTTACATGAGTACAAGACTTATGCTTGCAAAGCGTAACTTTTGGGCTCCTCCCTTCCGCAGCAGACTGACATTTCCCCTGAAATCCTGGTTTGGGGCAGGGGGATCTATCCCATGAATTGGAAGGGGGGGGAGCATTTCAGGCTTGTGTGAGGATGGAGCCACAAAAATCATGCATCACAAGTGAAAGTCCTTGTACCTGTGGAAATTGAATTGGATTGGATACAATCCATTATCTCTAGCTGATAAAAGAAAAAAAATGACTGGGCTTATTTTTGTGTCACCAACAGCAGCTTCATTTGCAGAAATCAGCAGGTGAAGCTTTCCATGACATGAAGAAAAGCTTTATGAGCTGTTAATGTTTGCACATCAAGTGACTGTACAAGGTAGAGCTATGGAGATGCATTGAGGCAACTTGATCTCAGTGTTAACTTGCTGATTATTGGTTTTTAAAAGTCTGCCTAAGCATTTAAGCATTCAGATTTTTCGGAACGATGTAAGTCATTTTTATTTAGAAATGCATTTGGAGACCTTTTATGGAACACATGAAGTTTTAATGAGATGTGTGTATTACTCTGTTGCTTGGGATTGCTTTTTATGATTCGACATGGCTGTAAGTACAAGGGTTATAATTTTTCATGGTATTTGCTAACACATTTTAGTATAAGTTAGATTGCATGGGTTTTGATGGCTGTGTCTGAATATTGTGGTTGTAAGCTACTTTGACAGTATTGAATGGGCAGATTACAAATTGGCTAAACTTAACAAAAAAGGTCAAGTGTCCCAACCTACTCTAGCTTGTGATTCTTTGGACTCCTAAGTAAGGTAAAACAAATGTCTTTGTGTTCTCACTTTCCAGGAGCATCAGCAAAGAGCCAAAGAGGATTTATGTGTTTTCCCCTAGCTCCCTTCAGCTGCAAAGACTCTAGATACAATGTTGTTCTGGCTGAAATATGAATTTAAACAAACATTGTCCACTTGCTCAGGGAACTGTCTTCTAGAGATGATGGTAACTAAGGGGCTTTTGCGTTCAATGAAACTGCTGTATTTCAAATGCTGTTTAGCTTCACATGTGCACAATGTAAGGCAGTAAAGGCCTGCCATGTGTTCCACCCCAACTTAACACTAAGCAGAGACATCATGTAGTTCATAAGGTAATAAAAATAAAAGACGGGAAAGGCCTGCTAGGTCATCTAGCGTTTCAGCCTGCCAATGCCAAGTCATTCCCTCTAGAAATATTCTTCATGGCCATATGGCCCTGTCCAGTTCTTACACAAATTGCTGCCCTCGATCTCTAAGAGCCAAGCTACAAGTGACGCCTGACACAGGTTGGACACTAGTCAGCTTCCCTCAAGTTTTGATGGGAAATATAGGCATCCTGGTCTTGCAGCTGTAATGGATAGCCAAGTTGTAAAACCAGGAAAGGGCCCTGTCCCCTCTCTCTGCCTTTTACTTTTATTTAAAAGCCTGGAATACTGGATAAACTGCTTTGGTTGCCTAGCAACAGCCACTGAGGGCATCTGGTTAAAGCTACGGCAGAGGATGGACATACCCCCAGTACACCGTTGATCGCCACCCGCCCTACACTGCAAATGGCCGTCTCTGGGTATCCCATCGCAACTGCCGTAGAGGCCGCTCCAATCCTGAACGAATGGGTACAAAACTTGAACCCAGTAAAGCCCAGCTTAGCCAATGCTCTCTCAGTAAAAGACCAAAACTGGTATCGAGTAAGGGGAGTCCCATCACAATGGCAGAATAAAACCCCTGCAGCACGGTCCCTCACATCAATGTACGCCCGCAAAGCTCGCACAGGGCACAGCTTGGACTCAGCACACGTGCCTAGCTGGACCACCGCATCTTTTTGGTGCTGGTCAGTCTTGGACTGCCGTATGTGGAGAGAAACACCTTCCCCCACAAACCGCACGTCTTGCAACGTAAGGGTCCGCTCAGACTGATCAGTGCAGGACTGAGCAACCAACTCCCCAATCCTAAGGGCCCCAAAAAAGGCCGTGAGCGATGCTGCATGAAAAAGCACCGCCTCATAAGAGGAGGAGCACACAGGACCCCAAACTGACCCTAAGCCCCTCAGAATAGACGGAGAAATGGGCTGCCTGGAATCCAGCCGGGAACCCGCCTCCCTGGACCATCCCTCCAGCATCTTATGGACCCTAAAGTCCGTAAGACAAAGCGTCCGCCAGTCCATTGTCTTTTTTTTTTTAAATTTTTTTTATTTTTCATAACTACAAAACACTACACCAGACTATCACAAGGAAAGGGGAGAGGGAAAGGACAAAGGGGGGTGGAAAAAGAAAAAGGGGGGGGGGAATGAACTACAAACACTAAACACTACACTTCAATGTTTCCCTTCATACTGTCATAATACAAAAATAGCTCCATAGAATAATGATGGAGTGGTTAATCATACAGAAAATAAACATTTCAAATTCTGATTAAACTTTCCTCCCCCTTCTAGGTCCCGGATGCAATTCTCTCTGTGCAACTGCTGTTGCGATGCTCTCCTCCTCCTCCTCCCCCCCCTCCGGCTCCTCCTTTTCTTCGTTCTTGGTGCAGCAGAGTTCTGGGTTTTTATTCTCAAAATCCTTTAGTTGATCTTCTGATAATATCTTATAGGCCTGATCTTTATATCTGAACCATATTCCTTCCGGGAATAACCATTTGTACTTTATTCCATGGTCCCTCAGAAGAGCTGCAAACTTTTTATATTTAAAACGCCGTTTCCGGACTAGAAATGGAACGTCCTTCAAAATCTTGACTTTCAAACCCATAAAGTCCAAATCCGCATTGTATGAGTTATATAGGATGGTGTCCCGAATCTTTTTAGTTGAAAAGTCAATAATGATCTCACGAGGCAACTGTCGCTTTATTGCATATTTTGAAGAAGCCCGACGGACCTCCAAAATGGCGCTTTTAACCTCTTCTTTAGTCGTCCTCGCGGGTGTCGCCAGTAGTTCCGAGACCAAATCCCACAGATCCTCATTTTCCTCCTCTTTCACGTTTTGGAGACGCAAAATTGTCTGCGTTCGTTCCACCTGTAGCCCGATCAGCTGGTTCTCCACCAACTTCAGCTCCTTTTTTGTAGCCTTCACAAGTGACGCACTTTCCAGAGCAGACTTTTCTGCCCCCCCCCCCCGCTGCTGCCTTAATGGTTTTCACCTCGCTTTCAATTAAGCCCACCCTTTGATCAGTTTTGTTCAGCTTGTCAACAAAGGGTTTTATGGCTTCCACCACCGCCCTGCGCACCAACTCTTCGAGCGACTCCCCTATCTGCAAGGTAGCCGAGATTGACTTACCGAGAGCGGGACTTTGCTTCTTTGCTGCCATTTTGGGGGGGGGGGCGCCAACAAAATTCTGGAACTCCACGAAGGGGAAGAGCGAGTCTTCTTCAGATCAACCTCTCCTTCACAAACGCTTGTAGAACAGAAGGGATTCGCTTGTTTACAGGCTTCCGCCTGTTTCTTTTACTTGCCGTTTCTCGTTGCCCGGCGGCACTCGAGGCGCCGCGCACATCTGCCGGCCTCCATAGGGACAAACGGGCAATCCCCCCCCGCATTGATTTCGGGGAGTTCTTCCCGCCGCGTCCCGGACCCTGGCTCCCTCCCTGGGAGTCCTGGGGGCTAATCCTTGCGGATCAGCCGCCCGGTCAGGGTGCCCGGTCGTTTCCTCCCGGACCAGCCGAGAGGAGCGTCCGGCATGGCTGAGAAAACGAAACCGAATTCCCGCCAGTCCATTGTCGATGCCTGGAACATGCTTTGCCCTGAACAAAATGTTCAGCCGCAGGCACCAGAGCATAAAAGACCTAACCAGCCTCATGACCCTGGGCGACCGAGATGACAGGGTGTTAAACACCTGCACCACAGCCATGTTGTCACACCAAAAGTGGACAGCATGGTTGGCAAGCTGCTCACCCCAAAGCCAAACTGCTATAAGGATTGGAAAAAATTCCAAAAATGTTAAGTCCTTGATGATATTGCTATCACACCACTTGGCCGGCCAGGGCTCCGTGCACCAGTGCCCACAGAAGTAAACCCCAAAGCCCGTGGACCCAGAAGCATCTGAGGCCACTCGCAACTGCCTCGAGCAAAAGCTCCACCTGCCAGAAAGTAACCCCATTGAACGAGGAGAGAAAATTCTCCCAGACCATCAGGTTGTCCCTGACCCCCGGGACAGCCTGACCCTGTGATGGGGCAAGCGCAGCCCAGCCATAACATCAAACAGCCGCCTCAAAAAGGCACGCCTGGGCGCCACTGCTGATGGATATAGATTTGGAGCTTTTTTATATACTTATTTTTATATACTAAACCTATGCTTTTTCAGTATTACATGCTTTGCACTTTTTCTATGCTCAGGAGCCAAAGTAGTACTTGTAATGTAACCTGTAAGAATTTGACACTTGAAACAAGAAGACTTGACACTCTGTAAGAACTGATATACTGCTTTTAGGGCTGCACTTATATTATATGTTATATTATTCTATAGATTCAAATAGAAATCAGTACCAGAGAGCCTTTTGTAGAAAACTGATTTGACACAGCAAGCTGGTTTTGGCCACCTGTGGTATTATCTTCCTTAAAGCTGATAAGAAACTGGGGAAAAGGGTACGAATAGGAAAACATCCCTTCCTATCCACCAGATTGAGACTCATTGGCGCCCTTGAAAGTATTATGCCAAGAAGAAAGTAGGTAAAAGGTTAGACAGTGTCCTTCCAAAATGAGGGCAGAGAAAAAAAAAACTGTGAAGACTGGAATTCCCCCAAATAGAGGGGCCAGCCCAGAATTGCATCTTCAAATCAGAACTGACCCTAGATATGTTATGAGCCAATAAGATATCAAATATTAGAATTCTGTAATATTGTTATGATTATCTGAAAGTATTAATTGCCTGTATTTCTATTGTAATTTTGATGAGCTCCGGACACAAGGAGACCACCTACTCCTGTGAAAATGGGCTCCTCCATTGTTTAAATTAAACAATCATATATTGCTTCATTCTACAGGACTCCGTGGTGTGTGTCTCTTATTGTGATTGGTGAGAGGGACACCTAAGGCACAAGTTTGTGCATAACACTGCCTTACAGGCAAAGTGAAGGTGGCCCACAAGCTGCTGCAGCTCGAGCAAAGAAGCCTTCCTTTTGCCCCTAAGAGCCGCCAAACACGCTGTTAAATTGGACACCTTAGCCTGTGGCAGGCAAAACGTCTGCTTAATGGTATCGATCTCGATACCCAGATATGTCAAGACCTGGGCAGGGCCTTCAGTCTTTTCATGGGCAAGGGGGACCCCAAGTTCATCAGCTAAGGCAATGAACCCGGCCAAAAGCCTAGCACATTGGCCAGACCCCTTGGCCTCCCCCCCCCCGAAAAAATCATCCAGGTAGTGGGCAGAGTCACGGCATTGTTGCCTCTGATGCAAAGCCCACTCCAGGAAAGAACTGAACTTTTCGAAGGCTGCACATGAAACAGAGCATCCCTTAGGAAGTGCTCTGTCCATGTAAAACTGGCCATCGAATGAGAAACCCAGCAACTCAAAGTCCCCCGGGTGGACGGGTAAAAGGCAAAACGACTTTATGTCGCATTTTGCCATTTCCGCCCCCATCCCGCTTCGCTTTACCATGGCGATGGCCTCATCAAAAGATGTGTACCGCACCGTGCACAAATGTTCCAGGATGGCATCATTGACAGACCCGCCCCTGGGAAAAGACAGGTGGTGAATCAAACGATACTCACCTGCTGCCTTCTTGGGCACCACTCCCAGGGGAGAGACCCTCAAATTGGGGACAGGTGGGGCGGAGAAAGGCCCCAAGACCCGACCTTCTGCACATTCCTTAGGTATTTTACACCGCACAACCTCCTCCATGCCAACCACTGAACGCAGATTGGATGACATGAAGGGGGCCCGAGGGCCCTGAAAAGGAATGCGGAAGCCAAAAGTAAACCCTTCCAACAAAAAGCGAGCAGAAGCTCGATTGGGGTACCCCTGCAGCACCTCAGAAAGTGCTTTCATATTTATGGGCGTTGGGCCCCTTGTCAACTGAAGGCTGCCCGGGCCGAGCCCCAAGCCGCCGGCCACCCCCTCGTGGCCGAGGGTGGGGACATGCAGAGAAGGCATGGGAACCCCTGCACTGCGGGCATTCGTGCTTAAACCCACACCCCCTCCTGGAGCACACCCCCTGATAAGCAGCCAGGGCTGAACCGACTGCCCCGCGGAGGCGTGGGGACCAGGAGGGGTGGCAAGGCGCTGCAACAAATGCCCACTATCTGACCTATCACCTAGATTGGGCTTAGCAGGGGCCATAAGCTGCAGTCAACGCTGCTGGTGGATTCTGTCCCAGGGCAAGGTGGGTTCGTCAGATGCACACATATGGAATTCCTCGTCATAGTGCATCCAGGCAGCACCGACGAAATCCGTATACTCCCTAAATATTATATCAATATACTGAAACTGCGGGGCCGCCTGTTGCAGTTGAGCACGTGCTATCACCCCGGCATAAATAAGCATGCCAGGCAACCAGTTGGCCCAAGTGCGGTCGACTTTACGGCGCTTAAGCCTTTCCTTGTTCCGATCATCCAAGTCATCTTTATCCTTCTTTTCCAAATCACGGAAAAGAAGGGTAAAGACATCCACAAATTCCCCCCGAAGGATCTTGTCCCTAGTGGCTGGCGTGAGGTGGTCACCTAGAGGCAAAGCTGTGTCGCCAAAGGGCATAGCCCTGTAGGGCATGACCCCCAAAGCCTGATAATAAGGGCTCATAGGGAATGGAGGCCACATCAGCTGCGGTTGTCCAAAGGATTGGCCAGTAGCGGCTGCACCAGACCCACATGCCTGTGGCACCGCAACTGCTGGAGGAATGACCCCTGGCTGAGATGGCATAGCCGGGGGCCCCCACAGCTGCCACTGACCAGCACAGCCCTGTGATGCCTGAAATGAATGGCCCGGCCATGAGGGCACACTAACTTGCGGGGGAACCTGGGAACCAATGTGTTGCGACTGTGGCATCCAACTTATGGCAGTACCAGTCCCACTAACAGGCCCCCAGGGCCAGGAGTGTGCATCGTGTGGTGCGGGCAACTTACCATCTGGCTCAGGGTGGTCCACAGCCACAGCAATGGGAGGCACCTCCACAGCCTCCAGCCCCTCCTGTTCCTCCTGGGTAGCGGTCCCACCAGGCTCCAAGTCCCCAGCATGTGCTGCCTCACTCATACCGGCCGTACCTGTGGAACCTTCGAGAACAGACAGGCGTGTTAGCACTTCTCTTTGAAAAGTGGCCAGCGAAGCTCTCTTGGAGGCCCTCTGCCCCCTGCTCCCTGCAGCATGCCTAGGAACAACACCCTTGGACCTCTCAAGGGCTGCAAGCTTAGCCAGGATCTCCTGCCTTGCAGCGTCACCTTCCTCACCATCAGAGGAAGAGACAGGCAAAGGGCAGTTGGATGGAGGACGTTTTGCAGGCTGCTTGCCCTTGCTTGTCCCCACACCCTTCTTAGGAGGCATGACCTGATAATAGTACTAGCAAGCCTGGAACTAGAAATACTCCACCCACTAGGGAAGCTGGCCACAAATAATGTGAGATGAGAGGGGGCAATATAGCCCGCACAGGGCTAAAACCAGCCCAAAGGCCCGCCAGCAGGATTCAAGTGGAGGAGTGGGGAATCAAAACCCAACTCCTGCTTAGGGCACGTACCCTGACTGATATGCCCACTGTCTCACTGTCAACCCCAGAGAGCTGCAAAAGCAGCAACAAGGTGGGAGGGAGAGGCCACGCAGCCACGTGCCCTGACTGATATGCCCACTGACTCACTGGCAACCCCAAGAAAGCTGCAAAAGCAGCAACCAGGTGGGAGGGAGAGGCCACACAAAGCAACCAATGTAGCCCTTCCACCCCAGACGCAACAATGCGAAGCCAAAGCCAACCAGACGACACTAATGCCTCCACACCCAAGCACCCAAAAGAAAAAGGGGGGGGAGCGCCAATCCACGCCAGCAACTGCTGACCCAAAGCACCCTCCCACCCCTGGAGAGCCCAACTTATCCTGGCCCTACAAGGGCAGAAGAGTAAAGCCGCAGGGACAGGCGCCAAGAAACGTAGCACAAGCATGGGCACAGGCAGGCTCGGCGCCTGGAAAAGCCACACTACTGCAGCAGTGCAAGCGCTGCTCGTCCCGTGGCCAAGATGAGCAGCGCAGAAAAACAGCGATGCTGAGCCCCAGCAACATGAGGCAAGTCCGCAGCGGGAGCCAAACGCCTCCAGCGAAAAAACGCCGTCCCCCTTCGCCTTTGCAATCCGCAGCCAGAGCAAGGGAGCTCCTTCCCCACGAGCTTGCAAAGGAGAACTGCGCAGGCAAGGAGGCAGGGCCGACCTATAATGGCCAGGCCACGCCTCCTAAAAACACCCGGATGCCCAGGAAAACTCTCATCTTCCTTTGTGCAGAGGGCAAATGGCGGCACCCGGGTAAGCGCGCAGGCGCGCCCCAGGAGTGCCGTTTTCCCTGAAATTTAAAGAATCTTGGCAACTGCCTCCCTCCCCCAATTTCTTTCCTCCCATTAGACTGTTGAATGAAGGGAAGCACATGGCAAGTCACTCGCTACCCTTCGTCTTAATGACAGCTACTACTGAGCAGGCCAAGCTACAAGTGACGCCTTACACAGGTTGGACACTTGTCTGCTTACCTCAAGTTTTGATGGGAAATGTAGGTGTCCTGGTTTTACAGCTTGGCTCTCCATTACAGCTGCAAGACCAGGATGTCTACATTTCCCATCAAAACCTGAGGGAAGCTGACAAGTGTCCAACCTGTGTCAGGCGTCACTTGTAGCTTGGCTCTCAGGACTTGCTTTGACACTCTGACTGCAAAGATTTTGTCGTTATTCTGATTCTACGTTCGGTAGGAAGGATGAACTGGAAATCAATTTTGTCATTTTTGCACATTTAAGGATTTTCCTGACTACCTGCAGATTCTTTCTTTGTTTATTCATTTAAAAAAATATTACTCTGCAACCCTAATCCTAAAAGGTTTTCAAGGTATCTTCCAGCCACCATCAGTAAAACTGTCAATAGTGATAATACAGATTAATAATAAAACAACTATGGTGGTCAGCAAAACAGCAGCTTAAAATATCAAGTAAAAAAATCTAAAAGATAACAAAGCCAGAACTATATATAAACAAAGTCAGTGGAATTAATTTTTTTAAAAAGAGTAAACTGAATGCTTGACTGGGGGAAAAAAGAAATATTTTAACCTGGTGCATACAACTAAGCAGGCCAGATGCCAAGAAGGAATCTTCCTCTTTGCACGTGGGTGGCCCTATTTTGGTCCATACTGACTGGCATAGGGCCATCTTCTTGCTATTAAAGAAGATGATGTAAAACAATATTTTATACAAAAATCCTGATGTCATTTTGAAAACAATGGGACTGTTTCATATAAATCTTCACCATTTTAACATAACAGAAATTCAGGGCATGATTTTTAAAAACCTGTTTTATTCATTATTATTATCAGTTATTAATGTACTTTAATGATCTTAAACAGTCTTATGAGAATAGTGATTCTCAGCTGTGTAAAAAAGGAAACTGATATTGAAAACTAGTTACATGTCTAAACCCAGGACCAAGCAGCAATCTGAACTGAGATCCAACTCCATGTGGTACCACTAGATTCTTATGAGATTATTCCCCAGACTAGGACAAGTACACTTGTATCCCTGTCCGGGGCAGTGCCTGCCTACGCTCCACATCATACCAGGAATCAGAGGTGGACTGGGACGGAAAAATGGCCCTGGAAAAGGGCCTCAACACTGGCCTGCCCTGGCCACATTTCCCAGAGGGAGAAAGAGGCAATCTGCCTGCACTACTCTCCCAAAGTGGAGAGGGAGGGAGAAAGGAAGAGGCAGCCTGCCTACCCAACAGGCTGGCAGTCACCCCCTTCTTCAGGTTGGGCAGGGCACTGGCTTCTTTGCTCCATGTGTTGCAGTTAGGTTTCTTGCTTTAATTAGAATCAATCTGAAGTTAAATTGAAATTCATCTGTATAGCAGAGACATGATAAACTGAATCAGACATCTGTATTTTTTCACATAATAGCTTAGTTCTTGTTTTGGTATATATCTTTCCAAAATTATACCAGTTTTATGCTGGCTCCCCACTTCTCCTTAAGATGAGAAGTTCCAGAGACAGCACTTATGTGGGTTAGTTCCCTTTGAAAGAGGGCACCAGAGAATGACAGTGTTTTTGTAATATTTGCTTTATTTACAATGATGCACTGGTGGAGGCGCAGAGGTGCTCTACCGAGTAGCAGGTCTGCTACCACACATCTTCAAAAAGAGAGATCCAGTACCATCCAAGTGCTTCAGCCAACTCAAAGCTATGCCCATTCACTTTTGTCTCTTCAAGAATAAATACTTCTTTTGTCTTCTCACACAGACATACAGATTTCCCATCTCCTCAGCTTGGAGGGATGGGTCTCTTCCTTCAGGTTCTGATGGGTTCTGAGACAGAGCTATTTCCTAATACTTAAGGCCTCTTGAGGATGTCTACAATTGAGGATATATCTACCATTCTTTTGTCATAGCCTCTAGTTCACTTGAGGCATGCCACTTTAGAGCAAACCTATAGGATAGACCAATTTACAGCAATCAGATCCCAAACTCTTAACAGTATGTTGCAGAAAATGGAGGGATTTGAAGCAGGCAAGATGATTTGAGAGTGTAGGTATATAAAAGGTAAAGATAGTCCCCTGTGCAAGCACTGAGTCATTACTGACCAATGGGGGGACGTCACACCACGACATTTTCTTGGCAGATTTTTATAATGGGGTGGTTTGCCATTGCCTTCCCCAGTCATCTACACTTTACCCCAGGAAACTGGGTACTCGTTTTACTGACCTCAGAAGGATGGAAGGCTGGGTCAACCTTGAGCCAGCTACCTGAACCCGGCTTCTGCCAGCATCGAACTTGTGAGCAGAGCTTGGGCTGCAGTACTGCAGCTTACCACTCTGTGCCACAGGGCACGTAGTATATACAATATAGGTATATACAGTATAGGTTTGGACCCAAAGATGGCCCTTCACAAGTGCAAGGCTCTTTTACTCAATGCAAAGGGGAGGGCCTCAAATTACACATATTACCTCTCAAGTGTCACCCACCCAAATCATGTCCCATCCAATTCCCAAATTAAAACCCAGAGGAGTGTGGGGTGGAATGGGGGAGAAGAAGGTGAGAAAGATCTGTTCCATAAGCAGAGCACTTCTCCAGGTCCAACCCAAGACTTTGGGGCACCCTAAATGCCCCCTTGCCTCTCCACTGTGGAGAGGTAGGTAAATAGTGTTCAAACTCCACACCGTGACTCATGAGGCAGTGAGACAAAGAGAGAAAGCTCAGCTGCAAGCTAAGGAGACATCCATGTGTGGCATTGGATCACAGAGGAGGCAAGGCAGCCCCTGCCCTTCTCAATCCTGTGCTGTGGTGAGCCATGGAGGCGCCTGCCCTTCTCACTCCCTGCATGGCAACAAGGTAGCACCTACCCTCCTCACTAATCTCTACACAGTGACATGAGATGGTGAAGGAAGGAAGAAGAAGCGGCAGTGAGAGAAAGAGGAAGAAAGTAAGGTCTGGGCTCACCACCATGATGGAAGGAACAGACTCCCCATTGGTGCTCATTGGCTGCCTGACAGGACTGCTGGGTGGGTGAGCAGGTGGGGGTGACAGGGCTGGCTGCCACCCCTGGTGCCCTAGGTGTGCCTAGTGAATGGGTCAGTCCTGTTACTTCTCATGGGTCATTGTAATTACCTAATATTGTAGATTGTCCTGCACAGTTCTTAACAGTTTTCAGAAAACATCATGAGGATGGATTAAAGAGCAACTATAACAACTTTTTAAACCCAAGGAATCCATTTAGCAGTCTAAAAGAGGAAACATTTCATAAATGATGCTTTTCAATCTGCCTTCCAAAAAACTGAAAGTCCTGGAGGAGTGGAGAATCTTGCCACTCACCCAATTTTTCCATTATCCCCCAAGCCAATATATTTAAGACAGTTCTGCATACCCACTATGATGATAAACTACAGTGAAAGAGCAAGGCATCCAGGGATGCTGACCAAGGAAGGTTACAAGACTTGTGAAGGATGCAGCAGACCGCTCATAATATTTACTCTAAAACATGCATTCTTAAGGAAAAAACCTGAACCTTCTGAAGGAACATATATGAGATTTATGATTTGGAATATGAGTCACTCACACTACATATGGGGCTGACATGAACACTTTGAACCTGGGAGGGTGAGAGTCTAACAATGTATTCAGATTTGACAACCGGGCCTCATCTCAGAAACAAGCCAAGTCTTATTAGAAATTCTTTCGCATAACAGCTCAGATAAAACATTTCAGCTCATGCTATATCTGCTCAATCTGAAGCAGCATTGGCTGTTCTTTAGGAAAAAAACAGCAATTCTTTTCCCTAGGGTTGTGCTTACAGAATCCATCTACCCAAGATTTCCTGTGTCTGCTTTGATTACTCTCCAGCATGTGTGACATCAACTTTTTATCCCAAAGTACTTTGTTACTTGTGAATTGATATTGAGGCAAGAATTTGGCTTTGTTGTTCTGACAAAAAGGGTTATTGAACATACATTAGCTTGTTGTTTTCCCTCCTTCCAGGACAAATGGGGCTTCATTCAAAGAGTAAAGAAATGGGATATGCTTTTCTGAGTGTTTATAATTATATTCTGCAGGCTGAGTGGACATCTGTCTTCATAGTTTCTCTAGATTATTAATAGATTAATTGCCAGGAGTAGATTTAACAGCATCATGAAGATCCTACTGCCTGTCAATTGTTCTTGCCTGGGACGAATGGTATGACTACTGTCTTTCTATTAGACATGGGCACAAACCAAAAAAAAATTAACGAATTTGTGGTTCAGTGCCGATGATCCCGAAGTCGCGAACCGCAACGGACATTTCCCGTTGCCGAACTGGTTTGCGGTTCATGATGCTCAGAACAGCCCCTGGCACTTAGAGAGCACATATTCACAGGGAGTGTGTAGCAGGCTCTCCTCTAGCCAGCACTCAAGTTTGGTCAAGATTGCAATAGGGATCTTGGAGTTATACCCTCTCCAATCAGAGACCCCCAGGAAACTCCTACCAAAATCCCAGCTCAATTATACTCTCTGTCTCTCCCCAAAGGCTAGCACGTAGCAAGCAACAGCTCTCACACTCCACTGCTCGCTGAAAGTGAAAGCCAGCCTAGGAGCGCAGTGCTTTTTATAAGCTGAGGTCCCATAGAGCAACGCAGGAGGTCTGTGTTTGGCCGTCAGGGCTGCCTATCAGGGTTTGCAGGGATGAGATTGGAGTGCCCATGGCTACAGAACACCCCTCCCCCTCCCTCCCCCCAATGTCTTCCCCCAACTTGTAACCGCTTTGCAGCTTCATGGTTGGAAGGAAGACCTGCCGATCAAGGTAAGCTGGGCTTTGAGTCAGGTTTCCAGGGTGACAGAAGGAGCGCAGACAGAGTTCAGGCATTCCCCCGGCTCCGTTTCCAGGGGAATTGATTGATGGCGCCTGACTGTCTGGCTTCCCGAACTGCGGCCAAACGCACCAAACCAAGCTTCTTCTGAACGCTGGTTCGTTTGCCGTGGACAATCATGAACTGCCAGATCGCGATTGCGCGATTGCCAATTTCGTGGGTTTTTGAAGTTCGTAATGCGGTTCGTGCCCATGTCTACTTTCTATAACAATAGTATTGCTATTGATGTTGTTCCTGCGATGTCTTTTAGCAATCTGCTTTATGAGAATTCTACTGCAGTTTTGTAGCACTATAAGACAGCAAGATACATCTTGCTTTCAAGAGTAACCTGGTGCTTCTTTCATCTAAAGGACCCAGGAGGAAGAAAATAAGCTTGAACGAAAATCAAAATAAAATATGTGTTTATCTACATTTTGCCCTGTTGGAAGTAAATAGAACCTTGTTAAATGCAGAAGCATCTCAGATTGTGTCTGCTGTTGTGACTGCTGTTCTACTGCTTACTCCTTCTAGCCTACAATGGGATCTGGATAACCGTTCAGCATTATTGACCATATCTACAGCCCTTTAAAGACATTCAAAGTGTACAGAATGAATGGTGATGGGAAAGAGAGGTCACAGTGGCTCTGCTCAGCATACATGTGATCGTGTTCATATGTGGAGCATGGGCCAACATGGTTACAGGGTTTTGGTTCTCTATGCATTTGAAACTCTACTTTTTATGGTTCCTGATTGCTTGGAGAGAGCGCTACACTTATTCACTTGTATGTTTGTTGGCTGTATGTATACTTGATTTATTCAATAAATAGATAGATTCCCACTTTTTGCTGCACATATTCACTGGACACATTTTAAACATCTGGAATGAACTTATATTGATCTGATATGTCAATCAATCAATCAATTACCTTTATTGGCATTAGAAATAATAATAGTCTACAATCAGAGACAGGGATAGGCAGAAGCATAAGCTTAAACAAGCAATTAGTAGCTGTTAATAATAAAATTAATAAACATTCAGCAATCAGGTGCAGCTATATGCTTGGATTTAACTTTATAAACTTCTGCTAGAAATTTTGCAACACTTAAAGTAGCTATTATGGTCCATCTGCAATGAGTTGCTTTTGGCAAGCTGATTCATAATACGGTAGAGCAAGAACAGTGGCCATAGACTCCATTTTTGTTAGAGATGGGTTGCTCCCTATTTCTAAAATTTTCTGTGTACTCTAGGGCCATTTTCACACGGCCATGTGCCTGGAAGATCGCGTGAAACTCATGGCATAAAAGCGTCTTCCTAGTGTGATTTCCTGGCATGATCCTGTTTAATGGCACTTTTTCTAATGTCATCGGGCCATTAAAGGGGATCATGCTAGGAGATTGTGCTAGGAAGATGCTTCATGCTGTGAGTTTCCGCAGTCTCCCAGGGCACATGTGAAAATGGCCTAGGACTGTACTGTGAGGGAAGAGACAGTTCTTTATATATTCCTCCTCCCCTCACAGTTGAAGATCCAGTGTGGTTGTAGTGGTTAGGGTATTGGCTATAATCTGGAAGACACAAGCTTGAATCTTTACTCTGCCAAGGAAGCTCACTGGGTGACTTTGGGCTAGTCATATTCTCAGCCTAACCTACCTCCAGTGATTCCTTTGACTGGAATGGCAGTCGTTTTACCTCTGTGTTTCCTGGTGTTTTCTATTGGCAAAGGGCTGTGTTTTTTTCTGGGAGCTGCGGGAGGAAAGCTAACCTTTGGCAGCAGACACTAAGTACTTTACTTGCTCTCTAACCTGGTTAAGCACAGGCGCTTATGTGCCAGTCCTGTTCTAGCCTACTGACATTGCACCTGTACTGGGATGGATTTTTGAAGTGTGCATTTCCACGTATCCTAGATTCTGTTCCTTCCCTTTCTTCTATCTTGATGCTGATGATGAGATTATAACTGGCAAAAAGGTGAGCTTTGTCCTATTCCCAGTGTATTCCTTGGTATAAGGAACACACTATATAAGTATTTCCCCATAATATAAGTATTAACCCATAGAAGTATTTTCACCAGTGAACTTCTAGGTAGATGACAGGAACATCTGTGAATATGGAGTTGGATGTTCTCTTGTTGCCTTTCTGAGTGTTGTATGAACACACACAAAGCTGCCCTACTGAATCAGAATCATTGTTCCATCTAAGTATTGTCTATTTGGACTACTAGTGTCTCTCCATGGTTTTAGGTGGAAGTTTTCATATCACCTACTACCAGATAATTTTAAATGGAGATGACAGGGGTTGAACCCTGGACCTTCTGTATGGAAAACGGATGCTCTACCACTGAGCTATGATCCCTCCCCAAACTGTCAAAATCCTCTAGCCTTAAAAAGTTCCTCCTGGAGAATTCTTCATTTCTATAAGGCTCGATCTCTGGAGGACCTAGCCAAATGAGCTATGGAGGTGTTTGGGTGATATGGGTGAACTGCCCAAATTTTCTTCCCTCTGTGTTTGCTTGACAAAAGGGTGTTTTTGTGCAGGAAGGGATATGGACCCTTCACAGGAGTGGTATAGTTACAGGGATCCTGCTAGGCATGTCACAGTCCACACAGTACAGTGGATACTATCATGTTTCCTTCATTTGTTCTGTTGGTGGATGGACACAAGGTGACATCAGGAAGGTATGCTGACTTTGCTGTGTGGGGGTTGGCTGCTGCCATGTGTGTCCAATAGGGGCTTTGGCAGCATGCCACTCTGTGCTTGGTGGATATGGCCTTCCAGGATTTCGTGGTCACTATGAACTCCAACATAGTTACTAGCTGATAGGAGGGGAGAGGGGTTTCCCCTTGCAAGGACCTGATTTGGGGGGAGATGAGGTTTGGTGTAGTGGTTAAGGCAGGACTCTAATCTGGAGAACCGGATTTGATTTCCCACTCCTCCACTTGAAACCAGCTGGGTGACCTTGGGTCAGTCACAGCTCTTTCAGAGCTCTCTCAGTTCCACCCACTTCACAAGATTATTGTTGTGAGGATAACAAAAATACACTTTGTAAACCGCTCTGAGTGTGCCATTAAGTTTTCCTGAAGGGTGGTATATAAATCAAATGCTGTTGTTATTATTTATGCGCACTGTGCTCATTCCCCCTTTCCATCAACAGAGTTGGTGCCCCAAAGAGTATCTCTCCCTTTGGGATCTGATTGGGGAAAGCTGTCTGGGAAAACAAGATGCTGCCCTGTGAGGCAAACCCAGTGCTTGCCTGCTATTAGTGCTGCAAGTATGAACTGAAATGTAACACACAAATGTTTTGGTGGGAGGGATTGATTACAATTTAATTTCCAGGATTTGGTTCAGCATTCTGGAAGCTGCTTTAACAAAAGAAAACTCTGATTTCTGAGGGTATTTTTGGCTCATTTTTTCCATTATGCTGATCAAAAATTAGACGGATCAAAAATAGTTTTCTTTAGTTTTCTAAGATAGCTAAGATAGAGAAATGCACTCTTATTAAAATATCTGCAAATTTTGAAAGTTAAAGAATGCAGAAGTCAACGTGGCAGTCTTGTATGAGAAAAGTCTCTATAGATCTAGGAAATAATTTCTGTTCCAAAAAAGGTATTATAGCAGGCTCCACCTTGGTCATGGAAAATAAATTCTAAAGATACAATTCTTACAATTGTCTGCTGATGAAGATAAATTATAGGTGGAATATCTGACTGTGCATTCCAGAGATCTAAGGTTTGGAACAATTCTGAAGTTTGCTTGGGATATATTGTGTTTATCACATTAAATCTTTTTTATTATAAAGCATGTGTGTTGTATTTCTTGTGTCTGTTGCATGCCCTTTATAATCCTTTGGGTGTTTTTTGTGTCATTATAAACTGCTAGGGTGATCCAATGGATTTTCTGTAGTGGTTACCGTTGCATATAATTGTTTGTGGAATTCATGATGCTTCATTTCTGTTTTTTTTTAGTTTTCATTGTTGAAATGTACATGCACAGCATCTAACTGGGCTTTCCAATGTGTTATTGTTTGTTATGCTGTTCGATAAGCTGTTTGAACAGATCATATTCTTAAAGAAATGCTATGCAAGCTGTTTAACAGATACAATGCAGAATAAATAATATGATGTTATTATTGTTTGGAAGAAGATACTTCTGATTATGAAAGGGAAAGTACATGATCAGATGGCATATTCTTGGGAGTAAAGGCTGGACAATAGTATATAATATAATAACTATGGCATATGAAAAAAAATTCTGTACAGGACAGTTGAATTCACTTGTGCTTAGAGTGGGGACCAGCTTGGAGGCAAGGAGATAAGGATGACAAAAAAACATCAGGGTGGGAAAATCAGGCCATAACAATTACCAATTCTCCAAATCTTGGTGCAGTATGGGTAGGGAACAACAGGTACCACTGTCAGCCCAACTTCTGGCAGTGAATCATTGAACTCTCCTGTTGGGGTTAACCAGAGAAAGAGACCCGCTATAAGACAAGAAACAGTGGCCAGCACTATTCAAGCCTGTTACCAGCCTCTTGGGAGTATGGTCATCCTGTTGGCCCCAAAAGTAGTCGCATGTCTCTTGCTTCCTGAATGCCTTAAGGGGGCCCTCCTTTAGGATCATACAGGGGGCACAGGGAGCCTTTACAGACCAAAGCAGGCTGCCAGACCCCTGGTGGGGGCAGGGGATCCCCCACCCCCACCCTGCCACCCCCACCCCTCCCTACCTGGCCAGCAGGGGGCACGCAGATTCCATGCGCGCCCCCCTGCGGTGCCGCACGTCCCTGCGCACAGCAACCACCAGGATCAGGCCTGTTTTGGCCTGGATTGGGGCCCCTGTGGAGCGCAGGAGCGTTCCTGCACTCTGCAGGGGCCCCCAACGGGCCCAATCTGCACCAAAATGGGCCTGATCTGTGCCAAAATGGGCGCAGATCAGGCCCGTTTGGGCGCGGACCGGGCCCGTTGTGAGCCCCTGCGGAGCGCAGGAACGCTCCTGTGCTCCACAGGGGCCCACAACGGGCCCGATCTGCGCCTGAACAGCTGCGTGGTGATGTGACATCATCATGCTTACAGGAGCATGCACGCGCGTGCTCTGCACGTGCACCCCCCCCCAGGTAAGAGCCAGGTCTCAATCTCCCACTGGGAGATCGAGGGGGCCTGGCAACCCTAGACCAAAGCCTTTACAGATCATTGCAATGAGGGCAATGATGTATGGCTAAGTGCTCTCAAAGGTGGACTGGTGCATATATTTTACTGTTTTACTGCTTTATACTGTTGAAGTGGTATTTTATATAGTTTTTTTATTGTGTTTTATATATTGCTGTAATTATGGTTATTTGATGTGTGACCTGCCCTGAGCCTGCTTGCAGGGAGGGTGGGATATAAATAAATAAATAAATAATGCACCTTTCCTTAGTCTGGCAGCAGAGTTAGATGAGTGTGGCTGTTTGGTTCCTGTGGCTGTGGAACAGAGTACAGGGTTATGCAAGGGTGGGCCCCTGCAGTCATTGCTGACAAGGCTTGCCTCAGAGGCCCTGAGGAGGCAGCTGAGCTGGCAGGGAGGCCCAGCAAAGTGGTGCAGCTGTTCCAAGTCCCTGCCGTAGCTGCGGAGTCAGTGGGGAGGCCCAGTGTGGCAGTGCAGTCCTTGCAGCAGGGCCCACCAACTCAGTTTTATACAGTTCATTGTATTTTTCCACCCAATGGGCTCTGCTGTTAGTAAGGTCATAAATAGCTGTGTTCCTTAGGGGGAGTGAGCTTTCATGAAAATAAAAGAAATTGGGGGGCATTCCCACATACAAGTCTAGTCAGTATGCAGAGGGGCCTTGGTAATTCCCAGCAGCTTGGAACTCAGGAGAGCCATGGAGAGTAAGTATGAATGGACCATGTGAGGCCGATAGCTGGCTATGCAATATCACCCAGATGTCTGGTTAGTCCTTTGGGAATTGCACCTAGGGGCCTGAGATGATTATTATGAAATATTTAGGGATGCCAGCCTCTCCTATCTAGAAACTGGGGGGGGGGGGGATGGAGAGCAGCTACACAGCCAGCTGGAGAGATGGCACCAATCTGGGCATGTTGTATGTGTACGCTCTAGTGGCCCTTCAGTGATTAGGGGTGTGCAGTTCGGTTCAGTATTTGAAATTAAAAACCAAATTTTAGCTGATTTAGTAAAATCTGGGTATAATCTCAGGTTCCCATTCCCAGAAGCTAGAGCGCCCTTGTGCTAGTTTATTTCCACAAGAATTTCTGCAAGAACGTTTGAAGGAAACTCCCTCACTGAACAGAGGAGCTTCATATGCAATGAGTTGGTTCAAGTTTCATGCCTTTGGTCAGGAGAGGTAAACGTACCTCAGAGACTCACCTTCTGTCAGTTCACCTTCTGTCAGTGGAGGTGGGGGATTCCTCACCCCTTGTTCCTGTTGCCCGACTGTGCTATGAATGACATCACCACTCTGTTGTTTTATCACAGAGTTTCTGGCAATTCCCAGACCTACTTATGTCACTTCTAGTTTTTTAATGGAAATGAAGTGATGTCACAGCTGGCATCATGTCCCCTCCCCATATCTCTACCAAATAGCACTCCCATACTGCTTTGCAACTCTGACTGATCTGATGATGGCTGTATGGCAAGGCAAGCCTGGTCTCTCTACCCTCACACACCTACCATGCACACATTGAACATGTCAAACATGTTGGATTTCTTGCTGATGGAAGGAAAGAGGGGAGTAGGATGTAGCAGCCCTGATATATGGGGAAAAACTCTTTACAGGACATTCGAATTCTACTTTGGCTGAAGGAAGGTCTTCAGCATAAACATCTCAGTATACATGGCCACATACATTTTCAAAATTTTCCCATTTTTGTTGGTGCTGTTACTGAAATATGAAATTAAAACCATATAATTTTACAGATCTACAAAATGCATAGAATCCTGGATAGTGTCTTCCAAATAGTGAGGGAATGGTGGCACTGCGATCAATTGCACAGCCATATGTTATGTGTAAAATCTTGTCAGAGTCCAACTGTAAAAAAATCTTTTGTGGGAAAATGGTGGCACAGCCCTATGTTAAGTATAAAATGTTGTCCGAGTTGAAACATCAGGAAATCTTTTCAATCAATCATCAGGTTGAAACACTGCTCATGAAAATGTGTGTATATAAAGAACCCCCTTTCCCTGTTAATTTGCAATATTTTATAACTGATCAGCATTAATAACAGAATAAAATTGTTGATTTATTTTTCTTATATGGAAAAATGTTTAAAACCTAGTAAGATTTTTAGATTTAATCTCTGATTCTGTTGATTGTTAAATAGGCCTCTCTCTTACCATTTCTCCTTTGTATGTAGAAGGTCAACAGTTTATCTGTGTAGCAAATAGTTATCATTTGATATTAGTATAATTATTTGGATTAACTAAGGATTTCAGAAGCCATAGAGTCATGGCTTGATAATGAAAGTTTCACTGCTTCTTTGTATGTAAAGGTAGTCCCCTGTGCAAGTACTGAGTCACTACTGACCCATGGGGGGATGTTGCATGAACTTATCTATTGTATGAATGTATTTATTGTATTACCTATAACTGAACACTTTAACATTTGGTCCCTTTTTATCTGATAAAATCTCTTTCTATATAAGTTGGATGGAATACTTACAAGTGTACTTCTTCTGGTGAGGGATTCCCTTTCTTGTGGTTGCATATGGTTTAACCAGGAGTGCCTTTCATCTGTTGCTGGCTACTTGAACCCAAGACAAGCTATCAAAATACAGAGATCACGAGAACACTAGCAAAAGAAAAATATCGTGATATACTAACGAAATAAAGGTTTGAACACAGCAAAACTATTTATATTGTTATTTAGTAATTCAAATTACCATTCAATTCATATGAATATGTGCAGGTTGAAATCCTAGGAGCAGTACCCGATGTTTGCGTTAGTGATAATTGAATGGAAGTTTCTGAATGCTGGAATTTTCATCGGTGTGATTACCATCTTTGATAAAGATACAGAAACGGGACACTCCATACGAACCGGTGAGCCCATTAGATGATCAATTTCAACCTGCGCATATTTGGACCTATACTTGAATGAAGATCCTATTAACTGTTTTGAGGCTCCTATAAAAGATCTGTGAACTTGAGAGGTGTTATACTTTTCATAGGAAATAGCATCATTGTTATTACGCATTAGCACTTTGTGTATAGGTCTGCATATGAATTGAATGGTAATTTGAATTACTAAATAACCATATAAATAGTTTTGCTGTGTTCAAACCTTTATTTCGTTAGTATATCACAAGATTTTTCTTTGGCTACTTGAACCCAGCTTCCACCGGGATCGAACTCAGGTCGTGAGCAGAGCTTGGGCTGCAGTACTGCAGCTTACCATTCCTCACCACGGGGCTCATTATTAACTTTGTAATGTATATGATTCTTACTCAGAGGTACAGTAGAAAATAAAACCTTGCAGTTGGTGGCTTTTCCTCTGCAAGGAGTCTCAACAGGATGCCAGATGTCCTGCAAATTGTACTGTAACCACAGACACATTGTATCATTAGCATGCAAAGAATATGTAGCTGGCACAGGTTTAACTTTCTTATTGTTTTCAAGATATGTGTGGTTATTTTCAACACAGTAATTACTTTCAACACAGTAATTAATAGAACCCAGTATTACTTTCGTCCTAAAATGTACAGTAAACCTTAGTCTTAAACAGAAATGCTATTTTTTGTCAACCACTGCAAGTGCTGAACCATTCAACACATAATTAGGGAATGGTGAGCAAGACCAATAGGACCTTAAAGTCCAGCTAGATTTCCAAGATATGAGCTTTCAAGAGCCAAAGCTCCCTCTTATCAGTTATGAAGTGTGGAAAAATTAAGGAGTCTTTATCATCCAGGCAGAGGGGTCAAGAAGCTAGCTTCTAGAGTGTCAAGAGGCTAGCTTCAGTTGGGTAGTCATGTTGATCTGTAGTAGAAGAACAAGATCAGGGTCCAGCAGCGTCTTAAAGATCAACTGGATTTCTAAAGTATGAGTTTTTGAGAGTCAAAGTCCCCTTTGTCAGATACATGGCATTAAGTATTGTGATTAACAGCTCATAAAAACAACTTTATTGAAGACTAAAAGCAGACAGACTGAAACCAGGCTCAACAGGAGCCAATTTACACGTAAGAAAACCACACCCTTTTTTAGCAACAACCATTACAAAGCAAGAAGTCAGGATCCTTCGTTTGCATGAACTATATATGAAGTAACTATTTACAGCACAGCAATTGGATTATAAGGCAACAGTTATGATTGGCCGTTACCAGTGCAAAAACACCCAGTAGCCATGTAGGCCTCGTTCAGACTCAAGCTCCAGCAATACACAACACATGGACTAGGAAAAGGCAGCAGTCTTCTAATCCAGGCAGAAGATGGGAGAGGTATTGTAAATCAGAGTGTCAGGAAGCTAGCTAAGTTCTCTCCTATGACTGGGGTTACAGCTTTACAAACATTGGGGGAGGGAGAATACAAATGGGCACTTTCTCCATGCATAGGTGCTGTCACATGGTCACATCGTGAGATTAGCAAATTTTAGCAGTAACTTTTAGATCACAATGTAATCACACTAGTATAGAAAAAGAGACATGAAATATATTCTTTGTTCACATTTTAAAGTAACTGCTTTGCCTTGGCCTTTCTCCCTGTTTGGGAAGGCTAAAAACTTGAGGCTACAGGTCTCCTTTCTCCTCCTGGTGCTTAGAAAACATGAATAGATGGACATTCCTTAGACACATCTGCAGAAACAAAGATAAGAAAAGAGTAAGGGTCTCCCTCCCCCTGGAAGAGGATACATGTAGCACAATTGATGGGCTATGGAATCTGAAGGAAATGTGAAATGACCACATAAGGGGAAATTGATAAGAAGAAGGTATGAACAGGGATAGAATTGCAGATGCTGTCATAGATGCTGGCGTGGGCTTCCGGGGACCACAGTTCTCTTTGTCAGATGCATCTGACGGGGAAAGCTGTGGTTATCGAAGGCTTATACTACATTGGAATTGGATGGTCTGGTTGTTTTGCTGCTACAAACCAACATGACAAACTCCTTTGAAGCCTCACACAAACCAATTAATCTCCATACCAAAAGGAGATGTTTACATTTACTAGCAAAGGAATGTTTTGGTTGCATCCTCCCTCTCCCCCCCTAATTGCATCTTCTCTCTCCTCCCTTCCTCCCCCCTCCTCTTCTATATTTGACCAGTTTCTGTACCATGCATCTGACGAAGAGAACTTGATTCTCGAAAGCTTATGCTACAATAAAATTGGTTAGTCTTAAAGGTGCTACTGGACTCTTTTTGCAGATGCTGTCGCGAGACTAAGTTTGAGAAATGGACAACAGCCAATCCAAAGATGTGAAAGAGGTCAAATGCTTTGCCTTGAGTGTGATTTTCGTTTCTCCAATGTGAGGTAAAGTGCCTTTAAAATAGCATGTAATCCTATGTTCTGGAGGCACACTCGGAGCTCACCTAGTAGTTGTGTGTGTGTCCTATATTTGCAAATATATCTGTTTTTTCTTTACAACATCCTTCATTAGACTTCATTCTGTGTGTGTATTCATTTCTCTTAACTGGCTAAGATAACTAGACACACATAATTTGGGTACAACAACATGGAGGCTAGAGGTAGGGACAGCATGCTCATACATGCTCTCTCCCCCCACATATTCCATAAACTTGTGGAGCAGTCATGTATACAGGCTTACAGAGTCAGATCACTGGCCCATCAAGGTCAGTACTGTCTGCTGTGAGTGGCAGCAGCTCCCCAGGGTCTGAGGCAGAAGACTTCCACATCATCTGCTCCATGATCCTAGCAGCATTACACTCTGCTAGGTAAGTTTTAAGATACCACTAGACTCATTTTTGTTTGTTTGCTTTAATATAGATACCACACTGGAATTTAAATCTTCTTGCTGTTTTAAATGGTTAGGGTAGGGTTAGGCTAAATCAGAACAGCACAGCTAGACTTTTGGTATTCTCCGAGCGTTTCGGTTTTAATATATTTTTCCAAGTGAAATGTTCTATCAAAGATGAGAGGTTACAGCTTCATACTTGGTAAAGCCAATGATAATAATTTAAAGTTCTATCTAGAGTCACACATTATATTAGTTAGACCATTCATTTGCAATCTGATTTGCTAGCTGGATATTGTTTATATACACAATGCCTGCATAATTCCTTGGTTAGAAATCTAGTCCTGATGGGATTTCATTTACATTACCATATTGCGAACTAGTATTTCAAACTTTTAATAAACTTGAGAGATGGGGAGCCAAATTGGTACATATGGGAATGGAAGAAAGAAATGTGATTTGATTGTATGGTGAAAAATAAACACAGCAGAGAATAAAAAAGAATGAAATAATAGTAGAGAACATGGCTTAAAGAGGATGTAAATGAAAGACAAATCCATTCAATGAATATAAAGCTGAAATTCAATTGTTGTAATCTTTGTTAATGAAAACTGTCTCCTTCCTTCTCTTGACACCTCCAAGTGAAAGTTTCTACATCTGGTTTGATATTTCACAGTTAGAATGAAGAAAAGATGTTCCGTGAAACATTATGTCAGGAATGCTTCCAAGAGAAATTCCAGAAACTCCGAGATACTAACTAGATGCTTTATTTATTTTAAATCTAGCACATGCTGTTGGACGCTTGAGGGGTGCACTCTTGCTGCCTATGTATGGGTGGCAGGGATTGGAGCTTTTTGCAGTGTCCTGTCCAGCATCTTATCAGGCCACATCAGAGCACCCTGAGGCTCCCATTGTTCTCATTAGGGTATACATCAACCAGGTCGTTTATGCATGTGTTACACCTGCCAAGATCAAAAGTAAATGCCTTGAGAGGGACCTGCCTCATTTGCTCTTCATGAAGAGGTCCAGAGGTTGGGGAGCTGAGTTCCTCCTGACCACCTGGCTTTTAACAGCCACTCACTGAGAGAAACCTATATATGTATAGATGGCCCTCACTATGTCACTCCAGTGATGATGCTGAAGGAATGAATGAGGGAAGGGGGGGAGGAGCGGGGATGCTGAATGGTCTTACCTCATATTTCCATCTCTCATGTTCACCAGACATCCCAAATGTCTATAAAGCACAGTAATCTCTCCATTGCTGCTTTTTTGAGTGTTTATACTGCGGTGGTCAAGATTTGGAACTCCTAGAACCATGACTACCCAGGATAGTCATGATGGCGGTTGTTTTCATTTATAGTTTGCTTTTCTCACCAAAGCCCCGAGGCTGATTGCAAGTATGATTAAAAACCCTGTTCAATAAATCAGTAAAGGGATTACAAAATATAACATCAGGCAAGCAGTGAACAGGTTACAAAATACGATAACACTTCTAACAGCAAAGATTCCTAGAAAGGAAAAGAACGCAGTTTGGCTGAGCTTCTAGGAAGGGGTAGGGTCAGCAACAGAATTACAAACATATCAGTTTAAAGCAACAAGACAATCACTTTGTCTCTAACAAAAGTCACCTCATAAGCTGAACTATTACACTACAGCTTTGCTCCTTCTACAAGAATGCCCTCCTGAACAATTTTTTTGAATATTTTGTGAAATGATAGAAGCTTGGCAGCCCTCCTGATAGCCTCAGGTAAACTCTTTCCAGCTCAACATCTATAAGCCAGAGAGAGGCAATTTGTGGATTATATATCTATTGGACAGTTTTAGGGGGATAGCTGTGTTGATCTGCAGTAGAACAGCAGGATTTGTGCCCAGAGGCATAATAGAGACCTACAAGATTTTCAGGGTATGAACTTTCCAGAATCAGAGCCCCCTTCTTCAGATAACAAGTAGAGATGGAGATTCCTGAGCCTTTATCTACTGGACAGAGTCAAAACATTATTGAGTATGCTGAAAGCATACTTTCTAAATACTAAATACTTTTTAGATTGTCCAGGACTGAATTTTAGACCGTCATGTTACTTCCAACTTGGCTAACACTACTTCAGCAGAGAAAGTATTCTAGTAAGTTTCACATCATGCCTGTTCATGGCATGTTGATAACTGCTTCATATTTTACATACATTTACTACCTTTGTATGTTACAGTGTGGTAAGAGAGAATGTAGTACAAACTAGTTTAATTCATGGTTTCTTACATCAGTGTGAAAGATCCAGCCATTTCAGCCAAGGCTGGATGGACTTAAGGTGTTTATGATGAAAGATTTCTAGCTTCATTGGCGAAGAGCTTGTATTTTTCCTGGCTGGACACAAATAGGATTGGTGCCAACCCAACCCTAGAGTTTATGTTTGACACTACAAATGTTATATATTAAAAAGTGGAAATTCTAATAGATTTATATTAGTGATGCTCTGCAGGAGGCATTTCTAAATACTTGTGGTTTGATTTCTCTACAGGTCAGACCCTTTGGGAACAATCAATGATCCAAAGTATACAAATGCATATATCCATTGTCTTGCTGGAGCTATGCTGAGAGCATACAGCAGCTTGTGGATATATAAACAAGGATATTGTCCTCTCACTTGAAAGAGCAGCCTGAATGGGATCTTACAAACACTGTCAGACCACAATTACAATGCTGTAACTATTCATGGGACTCAGACTTGCTGTTGAAAAACAGCTTGGTATAGTGGCCAAGAATGCCCTATTGTCAGCTGCATTTGGTTTGCTAACTCTTTCCTTTCTTAGACTTAGCCGATCTGACTTGCTCACGCATGCTTTTGTATCCTTGCAGCTGGATTACTGTAATGTGGTATACTTTGGTCTGCCCTTGAAGTAGGGTTGCCAACTTCCAAGTGGGGCCTGGACATCTCCTGGAATTACAACTCCTCTCCCGAACACAGAGATCAATTTCCCCGGAGAACCTGGCTGCTTTATACCCTGCCAAGGATGGTTCCCCCTCCCCAAACCCAGCCTTCTCCAGGCTCCCCCCCCCCCACAAACCTCCAGGAATTTCTCAACTCTTTCCTTGAAGACAACTCTGATATTGCTGCTGGTTCAGAAGTGGCAGCCCTATTATTGTCAAGGGCTAGCTGATGGGAATCTATCATGCCTCTTTTAGAACAGCTATTCAGGCTGCCAGTTTGTTTCCAAGTTCAATTCAAGGGTCTTGTTATGACTTTAAAGTTCTGGACAGCCTAGAATCCCTATATCTAAAGGACCATCTCTTCCCATATGCCTTCCGGCACTGGCTGTGGTCTTCAGGCTACAACCTATTGGCTACTCCCCCACTTAGGGTGGCCAGCCTGGCATCAGTCAGAGCCTGTGCTTTTTCTGAAGAGGGTGCCATCTCTAGAGGTGTTTAGGGACAATGCAGGAATTCACAGTTGTTTTGTTTGGCAGAGCTTTTAATGGGGTGTAGACTTCAAGCATTTTTAGAGGGGAGGGGGTTATTTGGGGGTTTGTTCTAAGGTGTTTGTGTGTATTTAGGGAGAGGGGATAGGGAGAGAGAATTATTTATATCTCACTTTTCTCCCCAATGAGGAAACAAAGCAGCTTACACTACAAAGGAGGGGGGAAAAACCAGAAACAGGAGAAAGGGAAAATCTTCTGTATGATCCATAGGTCCAGGGGTCATTTTGTAGAAAAAGAGCTGCAGGAACTCATTAGCACAACTCATTAGCATATGCCACACCCCTTGCCATCATTGGAAGTGTACAACAAAATAGAGCAACACGGTAATGTAATTGTCACAACAGAGAATCTCCCGTGTGGTATTATGTCTTCATAATTGTTTTAATAAAGGATATATTAATTGAGTACTGTTTCACAAATTTGTTTATACAGAGTAAGGGATGTAATAAACAATTTGTATATTCTTTTGTTTCTTTTGACACAACCATATACTACACCATATATTGCAACCTCCCTAGACCTCAATTATACAGGCATCTTATGCGTTCTAAAAACAATTCATTAAAGTGTCCCGTGCTCAAAGTGCTATCATGGATGTTATTAAAGTGCAATTGCTTTTGGCATCCTATGACACTATTTCTCATATAGAACTCGATTTGCCTTGCATACAGGTACAATACAGGTACAGTATAAGGGTAATTCCAGACACTGTGAATGTCACAGATCAGATGTGGATTATTGTATGTGGGAAGTACTGCACGTTCCATTAGAACGAGACTCAGTGAACATCAGTCTAGGATTAAGAATAATGTAGCAGAGGCTCCTTTGGTCCAGCATTACCTAGAAAAAAAGCATAGTGAAAGGGAAATGTTGTTCACCGTTTTATTTAAAACTCGGAAGAAAGAACACATAGCAGCAAATAGGGAGTTACATCAAAAGGAGACATTCTGGATATATAAACTCAACACTCTTATGCCAAATGGCTTAAATATAGCCAACGATTACACCTGCTTTCTGGGATAATAACGATGTTACTTTAAGGACGGAGATTGTGTGATTAGGGCGTGGATGGCTTTCTGTAGATAATACAGCTGTTAGTCAATGGGTCACAAATGGAAGTAATTGACAAATCAAAGAGGGATATGGAAGGTTAACTATGATGAATCTTTGAGTGAGTATATTGTAATATGAATATACTATTGTATGTTTTAAAATTTGGGAATGTATTATATTGTTATGTGTATTTTCCAGCATCTGTGCTCTTTGAGAAAGAAGCTTGGAAACGGACCTTACAAGGATCTGGACCGTCCGTTAGAGAATGCAGTCACAGAACCAACTACGTGTACCTATGATTATAGGTCTTTTTGATCTGTGACATTCACAGTGTCTGGAATTACCCTTATACTGTACCTGTATTGTACCTGTATGCAAGGCAAATCGAGTTCTATATGAGAAATAGCGTCATAGGATGCCAAAAGCAATTGCACTTTAATAACATCCATGATAGCACTTTGAGCACGGGACACTTTAATGAATTGTTTTTAGAACGCATAAGATGCCTGTATAATTGAGGTCTAGGGAGGTTGCAATATATGGTGTAGTATATGGTTGTGTCAAAAGAAACAAAAGAATATACAAATTGTTTATTACATCCCTTACTCTGTATAAACAAATTTGTGAAACAGTACTCAATTAATATATCCTTTATTAAAACAATTATGAAGACATAATACCACACGGGAGATTCTCTGTTATGATCATTGGAAGTGTGTCATTAGCATAACTGATTTACATATGACAAACCCCCTGACCTCACCTATCCTGGCTGATTTGCACCCAATCCTGCCCATTCTGGGCAGAAATTGGGCCCGAAATGGCAAAAAGGGGCCCAAAATGGTCAGAATTGGGCAGCTGCTGAGCGGGAAAGTGATCCACCACCCGTCAGAGGCCCAATCCTGGCTGTTTTAGACCCGATCCTGGCTATTTGGGGCCCAATCCAGGCCAAAATGGGCCCAAAATGGCCAAAAATCAGATGGGTGGGGCCACCTGACATGTGACCTCTTTGGAGAACTACCGGAACTGCATTCCTGTGCATTCCCTCTCAAAATGAGCCCTACATAGGTCTTTCCCCATAAAGCCAAAGTATAAGAGCCATTAAATACCTTTCAGAAGCAGAGAAGAAATAGATTCAGCCAGATCTCTTTCTGTAGGTAATAGCCAGCTTGCAGGCTCTTCCTAATGTTGCCAACCTCCAGATCAGGCCTGGAGTTCTCCCAGAATTACAGCTGATCTCTGCATTACAGAGATGAGTTCCTGTAGAGGAATTGCATTCCCGGTGAGCTCTTTCCGCTCTCTGAACTCCATTTCCCCCAGGCACCACCACCAAATCTCCAGGAATTTCCTGAGCTGGAGTTGACAGCCCTAGTTGTTCCCACTTCCTCCCTTGCCTATTCTGTTGTTTGTTAGATTTGAAAGATTGCTAGAATGAAATCTAGTGAGGTACTATTAAGCATGCTCCTGGCAACTGTAACCATCAGGCAGGAGTTCTCAGTACTAATAAGCTCTTTCTCAGTTTATGTTTTCAAATATTATGGAAGTGTTCTTATGAGTGAAAGTTCTCAAATGGGAAGTGGCCTCAAGTGGAGTCAAAATAAAAGCTGAGGAAGCAGAATGTCTGCATTGTAGAGTGATAACTGCAGTCTATCACGTGTGGAGGTTTGCTCATTTTTTAAGTGTGCCAAAGAGCTGTAATATAGATGAGTGTGATGGTTACTCTTGTATCATTCCATGTTTGCATTGTACCTCCCCTGCTGACTGCTGACTTGTTCTTTTACTATATAATTAAGATGTTAATTCTAACTCATATGCTCCAGCATAAGGCTGAACACTTGCCCAGCATTTTTAAAGCATTAACTTTATTTAGAACAACAAAAAGGCACTGTAATTGTCAACAGGTTTAATGCTTAAGCTAATTACAAAAACAAATTAGTTAATTGTTATTACAAAACAATACAATTAAGTTCTTAAAATAAACTGGATGATTATAACTTAAATTATATGTTATAAATTATTACAACGATGTAGGCAAGGTTTCTATAAACATAAATGAGCAACTGAACCAGGGCTGCTGAGTTACCATTATGGGTTCTCAAGCAAAAATTTCTCCAGAATCCTCCCTCATGTTCATGAGAATTTACACAAAATGCGTCAATAGAACAGGTGTGCTGCTACTACCCCCTTGCAGTAGCACCTTGCCTAGCTTTCTGGACACCCAGGGGGACTTGGCATTTTGTACTTCTCCCCCTCCCCACTGATCCCCACTGGACAGCTCCACAGAAAACAGCTCATAGATATTTTATGAATAAAGGTTAGTTTATAGTTAACTTTTTAAATAAGGCAAAGTAATAGCAATTACAGAATAAAATATTTTTTAAAAAAATATTTGCAGGCATTATTTATTGGGTAACTATCTTCCCTACTATGTGTAATTTGCTATACGCTACTAATAAATGTGACCACCAAAATGTCAATGATTTTGCAGCTTGAAACAAATCAAAATGTAGAATGTATGGCAGAAAAAAAAGAGCTTACTATGTATGAAATAAAACAGATGGATATGCAAGCAACCATGTGTTAGACAATCCTACAGCTTTGTAAGCTGGTCATCTGTAGTTAATCAATTTTTGGAAGTAGAAACCCAGGTTTCAATTCTTGTTCAGCTAGGGAGCTCAATGTGTAATCTTGGTAGGGTTACCAGCTGGGAGCATGCTAGGGTCGGGACTCGGGAGCATTTGGGAGCTGGAGACTGGGGAAAATGGCATCAAAGGATGCTGTAAGAATTCCCCAAGTATCTATGGTAAAACCTATAATTATTAGATGGCATGATGTCACTTCCTGGAAACAATATCACTGTGCCTTATGATGTCATCCACCTAGATTGCTCCCACCACTCTATTGAGTGAGGGCAGGGGCGGAAGCAACCTGATAAGTCTAGATCTAATAGGATTGTTGTGTAGAAAAATATTGCCCCCCATTCCTGAAAAGAAGCATAAGATACATATTTAAGAAAATGTAATTGAATTTCCTGGCAGCAGCATTCACAAGAATTGTTTTCCAGATAGACTTGGCACCTTTTTAAGCCTTCGCTGGCTCTTTTGGGTTTAATCTATTTTCTTTCACTTTCTCTATCACACTCAAAAGAAGCGAAGACTGTCTTAATGGTTACCTTACCCTAACCCAGTGAATGCTTATTCTAGAGTAAGCCCTATAAAATTCTATCAAGTTTAGTCTCAAGAAAATGATTGTACAATTAATTTTTGAGCAGGGAATTGCATTTGCAGGGATAAAAGATAAATACTGTTAAATGGATTGGCTGAAAATATTCATTACCCAAATATTTGTTATAAATATTAATGTAGAACAAAGTTTGGAAACTCAGAAATAAGGACTATCAACAACCAAAGACAAAAAGTCTCTGGTTAACAAATGTTAACTGGAAATAATTCAATTGTCTCTGCACACAAATTCCTTTATAATCTACTTTTGAACATATTACACGCTAGTTGCATATTTAGAATGTTTGTCTAAATGAGACCCATTAGTCATTCATACTCCAGTCCACCCCAGGTTGCCTTTCATTGTTTGTGAATGGGACTAGTGTTTTTACCTGAACAAGTTTGCTTCCATGTCTATTCAAAACAGGCATGATTCTTTGCATGAAAATGGGCTTCCTGACATCTGTTTCCAATAAGATTTTCTTTAATTTTCATGTATACCCTCTTGTTCCATCATCTTTGTTAAACTGCAAATAGCTCTTGAGCAGACATTATCCCTATCTTGTAGGGTTTTGTGTGCTTTTTATAAACCTCCATCTGGACTTGATCCCACTGCAGAGCCAGTATGTCTGGGGTGCATCTTGTTCTTTTGCAAAGCAACTTACTGCCCAAACCAATGCAAAGAGGTTAATTGCCTTTTTCCTTTTATTTAATACTTTACCTGTCCCCCTTGACTCTTGTCCTTCAGGGTTCAGAGTGGCCTGGTTGTATTTTTCCCCCATATTTTTTTATTTGTTACATCATTGTACAAAGAGTTTAAAATCCTACAAAATATCCAATGACAAGGCATACAATTTTCATTTAATTGTAGGAGAAACTTTAAGGAATGATGATACATTGAAAAATTCACCCACAAGGCACATTTCCAGATCAACAAATTAACATCACTTAGAATGTCCAAGATGTTAATTAGGCTTGTTTTAAGCTTCCAAACAAGTTTGAACATATTCTTCTCCCTCTTGTCTAAACATGTTCTTGGCCATGACGTAAGGGTTCCTAAATAGCCTCAGCTCTGATAATGTCATTTTAACGAGCGGTGCAAAATTGGATGGGTTTGGTTTCCTTGGCTTCGTGTAAAAATGTTTTGTGTTCAGTCAATTTAGTTCTGTATCCCTAGATGTTGACCTGGGCTCTTAGAGTTAGCTGAAATAAATTATGAAAATGCTTTTCATTTGTATCATGAAGTGAGTCTGGGTCAGCCTTAAGATGTGTGAATTTTGTTTCAAATGGCAATTAATTCCATATTTGAATGAAACAAAAAGCTGAAGTGCTCCATATTTTTTAAATTCCACGTCAGGCATTTTTTGAAATATAATCCTAACTTCTCTATTGTAATGTTTGCTGCTGGCATTTCTGGTATCATTCTTGCAAATGATTTTGGTTAAATTGTACATTGTTTTCTTTTTGAAGAATTGTATCATATTTAGATGTTGCTCAGTTATGAATACATGGCACAGTGCATGACATCATATTTGGACATGGGGGGGACAGTGTTACTTCATAAAAAAGTTGAAAAACAGGATGTGTTTTGCATAATTACCTTATTTATTAGTGAAGATCCCAGCTGGGACCTCACCAGCCAGTGCTGCAGGCAGGAATGGGAGTAGGAAAGAGAAAATAAATAAGGACTACTCCAAATCTCAAATCACATTTCTTACACAGCTTCTTTAAAGCCTTTACAGTTTTCAAAGGAGGGGGCTATATATACTCATGTTCATAGAACACATGCCCATACATAGCTATTGAACTCTCTCCTCAAATGATCCTTTTCATTATGAAAAGCATATCCCTGCCAACAAATGGATCCTGATAAGAAGAAGAATTAGGCATGTGTCCACTTGTATGCTTCCTTAAACCTTTCTTCCCCTTCTTTTGGGAATGTTGTTGGTGAGAAGGTGGTTTCAGCCCCTTCTTCATTGCTGTAAAGACCTCTGCAAGGAGCAGTTGGGCAGGAATTGAACTCCAAGGACATGAGGCAGAGGGCATGTGTTACAGACATTCAATCCACTTTCATAATCCTCATAAACAAAGCAAGGTTGCTCCATTCTTCCCTTCCTGCCAAAAAGATCTCTGCTGTGGAGTAGCAGAGATTTGTGGGGATATACACCAAAGAGCTGCTGTAGCATTATGGTTAAGTGGCTGGGCTCTCAGCCAGCACTCTTCTGGTTCGAGTCCCATTATTGCCATGAACTCTGCAAGTGGCCTGGCTAAGCCACTCTTCTCAGCCCCAACTCCTTACCTGTATTGTGGAGATAATAAAACTGACTTTGTTCACTGCCCTGAGTGTGGCACTAATCTGTCCAGAAGGGCAATATTTAAGCACATTGTTGTTGTTGTTGTTTTTATAGAGTGAGTGATTCCTTGACTGGCTTCAGGTTTGGGGGGTCCATGGGCTCAGGGTCCACCTGTGTCTACTTCTAGCTCCCCCTTCTCAGGGCCAGATCATGGGTTCCCGGCGTGCATGTGCACGCTCCCAGCACTGTGTGATGACATCACTTTGTGACATCATCATGCAGGGTGGCATGCTGCCAGCAGAGCGGCAGCAGCACTGGCGGCTGAGAGGCCGCCCATGTCACTCGCCTGTCCCACTGAGGGGATGGCTGGCTTGCCATGCGCTCCCTGTCCCGCAGGGCAGGCAAATGGCATGGGTGGCCTCCCAGCCCTCCATGCCACTCACTTGCCCAGCAGGACAGGGAGTGCGCAGGAAACTGGCCGCCCCCTCAGCCAGGCAGGCAAATAACACGGAGAGCTGGGAGGCCTCCCGTGCCATTTGCCTGCCCCGCAGGACAGGGAGCATGCGGCAAGCCGGCCGCCCCCTCAGTGGGACAGGCGAGTGGGGCGGGCAGCCTCCCAGCTCTCCGTGCCATTCACCTGCCCGGCTGAGGGGGGAGCCAGCTTGCCACATGCTCCCTGTCCTGCTGGGCAGGTGAATGGTGTGGGAGGCCACTCAGCCATCTGTGCTGCCACTGGTGTGCTCCCGGCAGCTGGCAGCTGCACCCGGCACCCCCTCTTTGGTGGTGCTGGGGGCAGACTACCCCGTGCCCCCTCAATACGGCCTTGCCCCTTCTTGCCCTCGCACATCCCCAACCTTCCTGTATGTATTTCCCTTGCCACTCTTTATTTTATTTTTGTTATTTATAGTCTGCCTTTCTCACTGAGATTCAAGGTGGATTACACAGAGTAATTCAATACAATCAATAGCTGAGATATTTAATAAATGCGACACTAGATTATAGGTTGCAGAAATTTGAAAACAAGCACAAATCTGATACAGTGCTGAAACAATATTGAAATTAACATAAGCAATTTAACATGGCATATTAAACTACATGGACATAACCTAGTAAGAACATACAATAACAGACAGTGCACAGAAGCATAGTCTACTGGCTCTAGCCCTTATCAAACCATCTCTTTGAAACATTTCCTTGCAATACAGCCTATTACCTGAATAAGAAAGCCCTCCTGAATAATTCAGTTTTACACAGTTTGTGGAAAGTCAGGAGATCTAGAGCTTTCCTGACCTCTTCAGGCAGGCTGCTCCATAAAGTGTGGGCCACCACAGAAAATGCCCATGTATGAGCAGAAGTTGATTTTGCCATTTGTAGGGTGGCATCTGCAGAGGGCCCTATTCAGATGAGTGAGGTTGCTGTAGTGGAGCATAGGGAGAAAGGCTGTCTTGTAGATATGAAGGACCAAGGCCATGAAGGATTTTCTATGTGATAGCCAAAACCTTGAAGTGACCCTAGTAGTTGATGGGTAGTCAGTGGACTGACTTCAGGATGGGACTACTATACATGGTCTGCCTAGCTCCTGATAATAATCAATTGGCAGTGTTCTGCACCAAGTGGAGTCATTGAGTTGACTTTGAGGGGAGACCTATATAGAGCCCATTACTGTAGTCCAGTTTCTGTGGCATGGATGCAGGTAGCTAGATAGGCCATGTCAAGGCAGAGGGCCATGTTCCAGGCTAGACTGAGTTTGTGGAAAGAATTTTTTGCAGCTGCATTAACTTGCTTTCTAGCAATAGGGCTGGATCCAGTATAATCCCTAGCCTAGGCTCTTATCTGAGTCTGCAAGGGTCAACTGAACTCCATTGGAGGTGGAAGATACAATGTCCTTCAATATCTCTGCCTTTCCAGCCAGAATCACTTCCATATTGTCTGGATTTCGATTCAATTCATTCACTTTCAGCCAATTGACTACACTTGTCAGTCAGCAACTTAAAATCTCTACTGCATCACTTGCAAGCTCTCCTGCCAACTGCAGTCACACCTATCCACAGAGCGCATGCCCTTTCCCCAATGGTGCTGGATAGCAGGTACAGCTAGGAAGGCCACCAGGAATGCTGACATCTATCACCCACATGTCCTTCTCCAGCAGCTCTAGACAGCATATCAGCTGGGAGCAAAGGTGACAAAGCACTCAGAAGCAGACAGTGGAAGGCTATGAGTGCAAGCATCAGAGGAGCTGTGTGAGAAGGAAGTCAGCAGCAGTGAGCCTCTCCAGAAGTAAGGGGCCATGGCAGCTGTCCCATCTCACCATGTGCTGCTGACACTGGCTCTGCTCAGACCTGAATATTCTCTTTCCTTGGTGTCCTTTTCATAGCAAAGGTGGCCTGAGTCCTCCCCTTCTACTTTGTTTGCAGGAGGGACTGATAGGAGGGATAACACAAACTCATGTGTTGGTTGAGTGGGAAGCGAGCTGTGAGGCCACAGCTAGTGTGTGAATGCTGGCCTCTGCTGCTAGGAGAGGCACAGGAAAGTACAACCTGCAGCTTGGGCTGGGATTTGGAGGATACCATACTGCTACTTTTTTATATGAGAATAGTCAAACTATTTTTGTGCTGCTAATTTTTTAAAAAAATATTTATATTGTATTTATTGTGATATTAACTTGTGAAATGTAAATTTTAAAGTCTATGAATGTAATCTGCCCTGAGCCTGCTGATGCGGGGAGGGTGGAATAGAAATTGAAATAAAAAAATATAAATAAATAAATAGTAGACACTTCTGCTTACTGGGGCCTCTTTCTCATGTCTACAGATATATAAATATAAGCATCCTTCTTTAGTAACAGAGAATAATATATACTTGGTAGCTTCCTCAATTGTAACTGAAAGAAGATCCTCTAAGATCTGTTAACTTGATTTAAAATTTCAAGAGTTGCCTTATTTGTTTATTAGAACACCAGGAAAATCTTATATTAACACATTTCCAAATGTTGCGGGTACTCAAATGTTGCACCATCGGTCCTAAAGCATGATGATGTCATTCAGTAATTTTTACTTAATATCCTTAATATAAGTATCTTTTTACAAAAAATAACCCTTTTCTGTGAGTCCCTTTCTCAGTTGATCTGGCTTGTTTCTAGCATGTTAGTTCTAGAAACCAAGTATGTTATAAGAGCTGCCCCCTCAATAATAATTAATACAATGAACGTCAACAATTAGTCCTGACATTAGCTGATTGCCTTTAAAAATGATGAGATTCAACAATAAAAGAAACCAGTGCTAATGGAACAAGGAGATTTTGTATACATTACTCCCAACTGAAAAGGATGGACGTTGAAGTTCCCCTAGTAACTAAGTGGCTATTGTTGATGTTTTTCACAGAGTTTAGTCAGAGCAATTTCTTGGCTCATGAATCTATGATGGACAAATAATAAGTTATGCTGTTTCCCCTGATGGACATGATAAACACATTTCTCTCAAGCGTGAACCATCCTATTCTGAAAGCACTGCTGCAAATCAAGAATGTTCACCTCATTCTTTCGGGCGCATAATGTGTCCAAGACACCTGCAGAAAATTAAAGCATTCGTTCCTCTCCTATGAAAAATTCTCATGAGGTAATTACCCTCAGTGTCAAACATAATAAGGTTCCCATTAGGCAGAATACGTTGGGTGAAGATTGAATAGACATTCTGTCAGGAGTTCTTCTACAGATTAGCAGAACTGCCTCAAGCAGTAATTGCAAGTGGGCTTTAAATTTTTTTTTTTAATTCCCTTTGCCAGCAGCCCGCTTTGGTAAAGCCTTTTAGGTTTATGATTCTACCATAGCTGTTCTCTGTAGCAGACAGGCACAAGCCTCTTCCTTGTCCCTCTCTCTTGCCAGCTGCTTTGTCTTTGCAGAGTTGGCCTCAGTCTTTAACTGCTTCCCCTTTTGTCCTCAGGGTTACCAACTCCCTTTCTTTCAGTGCCTGGTGCTCATGCCAAGGGTTGGCACGGAAGTCTGGCCTCTTCTGTGTATTGCTAAGATGAAAGTGACAAAGCAGGTCTGATGATCAGTTAAGCATCCCACTTTGTTAAAGTGCTCTTTTATCCTTCAAGGAACTTCCTCAGTGGTTGACTGAGCTGAAAGTTAATGGTTTTTTTATTTGATTCTGACATCTAAGCCACAAATATCTAGTTTCCGTATTTATCCTTTGACATGTTGTTTATGTCTCTGTGTTACTGAAATAGAGCAAAATGTCCTTTGTGCTTATATTTTGTGCTGGGTTCCAACTTTTGAATAATTATATAGTTCCACTGTGGAGAGCATATTTGAATTTCCTGTCTTCATGCTGTTAAGTGCCAAAGAGCTTTTCTTGTATGACTTTGCAAAACTGTAACATCTTCTTATGAATGGCAATGTGTGTATTGGGTGAACAGCATTCTGATTCTGATGCACTATTCTGTAAGTTCTATAGACTGCCAATATGTAATATTGATCATGGCTGACATGCATAACATGATCAAGGGATACCTCAAATCAGATCATTAGGACAATGTTCAGGTCCCACAGTTTGACAAGAAGCCAGTCCCCATTATCACTCCATGTTGTCACTTCTTGCTACTCTTTTGCCTGAAAAGGTTTGTAACAGTTGTGTGCTGATTCTGAAAGTTTAATGGAACTGAAAAGCACTATGTTGTTGCACATTAGCTACCATGATGTTTCCTTTTCTATAATGGTGGCACCATGCCTGGATGCAAAGACAAGTCAAAGGGGATCTCTTGCATATAAAGACCTGATACCACACCCGTTCTTATGCCAGAATGAAATGTGGCAGTTGAACTCAAAAGTTTCTTGACAGAGGCTGAGAGAGGCCAGAATGCCTAAAATACTTCAGAGCAACCTATGCCGAGTTAAAATGAGCATAGTTAAATAAGCATGAAGTTAAATCAGCCAAGAAATCAGAAGACACATTCACACAAAGGGGGCCATCTGCACAGTTAGAGTCATTAGGAGTCCTTGATCAGGCCAGAGGAATCGAGCCAAAGTCAGTATGAGGTGAGGTCAGGGAGAGGAAAAGAATGGAAAAGTTACAAAGGACATGGCTACAGCAGTGAAGCTGAGGAACATTAAGATTCAAACTGTGACTGGCAGGTCTGGCAACTGACCTAGCACAGCATTTAGAAAACAGAGGCCTAGGCACAGTTTGTGTGACCATTTTTGTAAGCTTGAAGCAAAAAACAAAAAGGCTGTCCTGGTCACAAAGAAGAAAATAGGCGTGATGCTGTTTCCCCAGTCTCCACCTCCTCCAAATGCTCCTGCCCCCTGGTTTATCCCCTGTTGCAGCTAACAAAATGTGTAGAGATTGTTAGTGTAATAAATATCTGCTCTCTTTTATCACACCATTGGCTTTTGGCCTACTTTTTTCTTTATAAGCGTCAGGCACAAATTTCAGTAGATTTTCCTATGTATATAATTGAATACATGTTCAGACTGTGGCATTCCTTCTGTTCAAAACATTGGCTGTAAATCATCATGATCATCATCACCATCACCCTTGACATTCAGATAGCTTTTTAAAGTGTTCAAGTACTTCATACATTATCACAGTGTTGTATCGAACTATAAAAAAACCACTTAAGCAGTAAACCCTTTTCAGACATTACCACCCCATGTACTATGATGCCACTAACAGGAGAGGTTGCTTGCTGCCCACCATGATCCTGATACAAGGAAGCTTTGCCTCATTCACACAAAATGGCAACTGCATGTGTGGAGAAATGCTGCCTGCCATATAATTTGCCTCAAAATATTCATAATTGGGGCTGCTCTCTACACACGTTCCTCCAGCGGCTGCAATGCTGGTAAAAGACTGGCAAAGGGAAAACAACAGATGAATCCTCTCTCTCCCAAGCACAGAGCACATTGGTGCTCAATTATACAGGCAGATCCGACCAGAACAGAGCAAAAGTTTTACTATTTAAGACCTTAGATAGATTATTGTATCTGGGGCAGAGACTTGGAAAGCCAAAAAGCTATCTCTCTTCATTTTGGGTCAGGAAGAAAGGGGCAAACCCAATACAGATCCCCCCCCCCAAGAGTATACATTTTCAGTACATGAGAAGGAAGATTCTGTTCCAAAAGAAGCTTCTCTGTTATGTTGAACTCTTACTGGGAGCAAAATCTAGCCAGTAAGTGCTAACTTGTACATCAGGATTTCAACTTGATCACAAGAGATAAAGGGGAGTAACTCCTAAACCAAAGAATGGAGGTTATGGAGAACTTTTACATTGCTGTAACCTCAAGAGTGGTCTTTCCTAGAAACAACATCTTACATCTATGTCTAGAGTCAGGAGGACTAGAAGACTGCACATTTCACCCTTTCTTTTTAAGTTTGCTTTTTAAGTTTAAGTCTGATACTTGTACAGGTCATGGGTGCATTTTTGGTTCATTAAATTGTCTTATTGTTTAAATGATGGAAGCCTGATCTCTGTTCCCATGTTATGCCTGATCCAGTCACACTCTCTAAAGAGCAGTAATGGGGAGGGGCCATGGGTGAGCTCTCTATCCCCAAAGTGCAAAATTGCAAAAGTGCGATAGATTGGCTTGTGCTACCTAGAATGAGTGAAGTGTGAGATGTGGCAGCTAGGAAGAGCCTTTTAGACAGTAGTGCAGTACAGAGTGCTGGAAATACATATCTATCCAGCATGGGATACTCATATTATAGATTTGTTGGTAGCAGTGAGGTGGGCATGGACTGGAAAATGGACCAAAATTTTCCATGGACCCAGCTGGTTCAGTGTTCATGAACTGGCAGGTTGTGGGAGGCCTGTTTTCCATGGACCCATGGACTTTTTGGCAGTCTGTAGGTCCATGGTCCATTAAAGCGCTCCTGGTGCCACAAGCAGCTCCAGGAGCACTTTAACATTTAAATTTCCCCCTTGCTACAGCTGACTGGAGGCCTGTTAGTAAGCTGGAGCAAGAGGGAGTTAGAGCACTCCCAGTGCCACTGGCAAGCGGTGCCAGGAGCACTTTACCATTTAAATCCCCCTTGCTCCAGCTGACTGGTGGCCCACTAGTCAGCTGGAGCAGGGGAGGGGTTAGAATGCTCCCGCTGTGCTCTCAGCATCATGGGCCAGCTGGAGTTTAAAGGGCCCTTTCCCTGCTGCACAAGCAGGGAAAGCTGCAGGAAAAGGGCCCTTTAAAAAGGGGCCCTTTTCCTGTGCAAGTGGCAAGAAAGGGGCCCTTTAAATGCCAACTGGAACACAGAGGGGGGAACCCTCCTCGGCGAGCCAGCTGCTCCCAGAAAGGGCCATTTCCCTGCCATGCAAGCTGCTGGAAAGATGACTGGAGCAAGGGGGCTTAGAGCGCTCCCAGCGCCTCTGGCAAGCAGCGCTGGGAGCACTTTAACATTTAAATCCAGTCAGCTGGAGCAAAGGGGAGGGGTTAATGCCCTCCTGCCCCAGCCAAGATCTACTAACCAATTGGTCCACAAACCGGGCTGGACTGTGAAAAGTTCGTGAACCGTGGGTCCGTGAAACGCCACTGTCAGATGCGCCCTGCTTATCTGCCATGTGTGCCTATTATACTCTGTATTGTATTCTGGGCCTTTGAAAATGTGTAAAGAAATATTTGTGTAGCTGTCTAACTGTAGCTGTGAATTACTTATCTTGCAGGTGGCTACTTTCACTTTCTCGACTGGCATGGGAAAGTGTCCTTGAAGTGCCGGTCGGAGCCGTATCTCCCTGAGACGTGAAATGAGCTCTTCCTTGTCTCCCCCTCCCCTACCCATTCAACCTTCTAGGCCCTGCATGCCTAAATTCTAATGGTCCTTATCCCAGGGCAGGAACCTTGCCCTATAACTAACACTGCTTTTCCCCTTTACGTCACTTCTGCCAATGCTGTTGTCTGAGTGCACTTCCAGTAAAAACTGGAAGTGACATAGCAGATGCTCTAGCATTTTGCAAAAACTCTATTGTTTTAACACAGAGTTTTTTGCAGAATGCTAGAGCATCTGCTAAGCCATTTCCAGTTTTTACTGGAAATGACATAAGCCAGCTGGTGTGTTGCCAGTACATATTTATTTCCTGTCCCCATTTCTTCCTGCCAGTGCCCGAGGCACCAATAGGCAACAAGAGGGAATGTTGGGAGGCCTCTGATTAGTATTCCTACTCCAGGAGTAAGGGGAGAAGAAAAGGTGGTAGCCACAGTGGGCAGAGCCCCACAAGAGCTGCAGATCTTTCCAAGCTCCTGGAGCCTGAGGACTTGCAAGTCTGTTTCCTCACAGCACATATTGAGAGCATCATAGTTATTGGCAAGTGGTTTAATGTCTGAAAGGGGATGTAATGGAAGCATCATCTCATGTTGACATCTGTTGATAATTAATGATTGTGTTGTGTGGACCAGGCTGTAGGTAGGAGAGAGAAATGTGTTGCCTATAAATGCTGATTAGAAGTGACAAATACTGGCCATAATGCACCGAAGGTCTGTTTTTATAGCTATTTGGCACAAGACATACCACTGATACAGTATTTCAAGTGCTAATGCGGCACGTTCTAATATAAAATATATAATGGGTCAATATTGGGTCATTTTTAGGAACAGGTAACCAATTTGAAAAGTTTAGTGCACTTTTAGCCTGAATGCAAAAGAACATGCCAAGCTGAAATAAAACAAGCAAAAAAAAATCAGGAAGAGCTTTGGTTTTCATAGTTTAAATGTAGATTGACTCATAAGAGTGATAGAAACAGAGCTGGAATATCCCCAAGGGTCATCTAGTCTAACCTCTTGCACAGCAGAGCAAATTCACAGCTACCTCCCTCCCTTACCTCCCCAGTGACCCCTGTTCTATGCCCAGAAGAAGGCAAAAACCCTCCAGGACACCTGCCCAATCTGACCTGCAGGAAAATTAGTTCCTGACCCCAAAGTGCCAATTGGCAATACCCTGGGCATGTAAGAAAGGGCTATGAGAGCCTAGCACCAGCTCATCCCTTCATACCCTCCCTCTGCATATGTTCGTATTGAGTCATAGAATCATCATTGTTGTCAGATGGCCATCTAGCCATCTTCTTAAAAAATGTCCAAGGAAGGAGAGCCCAACACCTCCCAAGGAAGCCTGTTCCATTGTCAGGAAGTTCTTAGCTGAGAACTCTTTTGTTTTAATTTTAACCCATTGCTTCTGGTCTGACCCTCTGTGACAGTCCTTCAAATATTTAGGTCGTCACCTCCTCTCCAGGCTAAACACACCCAGCTGTTTCAACCTTTCCTCACAGGATTTGGTCACCGTACCTGCCACCATTTTTTTGTCCTCCTTTGGACATGTTCTAGCTTGTCAACATCCTCCTTAAACTGTGGTGCCCAAAATGGAACACAGTACTCCAAGTGAGGTCTAACCAGAACAGACTAAAATGATAACATCACTTTGTGTGATCTGGATGCTGTACTTGTGTTGATATATGTTAAAATTGCATTTGCCCATTTAGCTACTACCTCATGCTGCTGACTCATGTGCAGTATATGAGCTATTAAGACCCCTAGATGCTTTTTACATGTTCTACTGCCAAGACAAGTCTCCCCCATCCTATTATTATGCCTTTGATTTTTTCCTACCTAAATGCAGAACTTTACATTTCTGTGTGTTGAAATTGATTTTGTTAGTTTTAGCCCAGTTTCCAGCTCATCAAGGTCACCCCGAGTCTTGATTCTGTCTTCTACTGTATTTGGTTTCCCTTCTAATTTAATATCATCTGCAGATTTAATAAGCATCCCCTCTATTCCAAGATGTTGAAAAACACAGGGCACAGGACAGATGCCTGAGACACTCGTCACTCCTCGACAAAAGGATGAGGAACCATTTACAAGCACTCTTTGGGTGCGGTCTGTCAACCAGTTACAAATCCACCTAATAGTAGTAGAATCCAAACGGCATTTTATCAACTTGTCAACAAGAATATCATGTGGAACCTGATCAAAAGCCTTACTGAAATCAAGATAAACTATGTCCACAATATTCCCCTGATCTAACCAAGTAGTAATTCTTTTGAAAAAGAAGATAAGTCTGGCATGAATTGTTCTTGAGGAACTCATGCTGGCTTTTAGTGGGACAGCAATTCAGGTGTCAACCAGAAAAGCATATTTTCCATTTTCTCTGGATTCAGTTAACAAAATAATTCCATTGGTCTACTCTGGCCACCTTTTATTTGTTATTTAATGCCTTTTCCCCCAAATAGGGCCCTCAAGGCAGTGATCAATTATAAATATATTAAAAACCAACTATAGAAAACCACACATGGACACATATGAAGAATGAATGCAAAACAAACAACAAGGTCTTCATCCAGTGACAGAAGATGATGAAAGAGAGGGACAGATTCTCTCTTTAGGGAGAGAATTCCAAAGTTTTAGTGCCATGACTGAGAAGGCCCTTTCTTAGGTTGCTACCTATCTAGCTTAGATGACCAGTGTGGTGTAGTGCTTGAGTGATGGACTAGGATCTGGGCCATCCAGGTTTGATTCCCTGCTCTGCCATGGAAGCTGGATGAACTTGGGTCAGTCACACACTCTCAGCCTAACTTACCTTGCAGGAAATTTTGTGAGGAAAAAATAGAGGAGAGGAGAATGATGTAAGTTGCTTTGCATTCCCATTGGGGAGCAAGGCAGGATATAAATGAAGGTTTTTTTTAAAAAAAATGATAGGAGTCCCTGAAGGAGGGTCCCTAAAGTTGACCATGTTGGCCAGGTAGGTTCATATAAGAGTAGCCAGCCCTTAAATTATGGTTGTCCTCAGCCATATCAATAGCACACCTTTAATTGGGCCTGGAAGAAAATCAGAAGCCAGTACAGATAGACAAGACTGGAGTGATATGGTCCTTATGGCTCAACATTCTTGCAGCAGCATTCTGTATCAGCCGTAGTTCCAAACACTTTTCAAGGGTATAGCCATATAGAGTGTATTACAGTAATCTAATCTTTTATCTCATTAATTGGAAATTAAAATTTTACAAATATTCCTAAAGGCTAACTTATTCCTGGAACAGTAGTCCCTTCATGCCATATTGTAAACCCCTTTTTGAAACTGAGGGAAGTATCTGCAGCACCTTGTGGTATGACAGAATGTCTGTCTCTGCTATTCCTGGGGAGGGGGCTGGGAGAGATAAAATATCCCACTGGGTGTGGACATGCTTTTACATTCATGTAAATTGGCTGTCTGTATCCTGGATGTTTGTTCTAAGAAATTAACATGGCATTCCCAAGTGGTAACAACTGAGTATTTTGGTAATATACGGATAGCACTTTATGGTTTTACAACTGTATGAGCTGTGGTTTGCTGGCAACAGGGTTTATAATAAAAAATGGCATTCAAAATGAGTTGTGCTTTTTAGCTTCAGATTTCAGTTGTAATTACTTAGTTATAATTGAGAGTTCACTGTCCAAGGGGTTTTAGAATTCTTACAGCAAGGTTTTAAGTTAGCTTGTAATAACGATCTGGGCTTGCAGAAATTTTTGGAATGTAAAAGTATTCTTTCATCAAGCATATTTGCGTTTTCAAAAATATGTGTTTGATCTTCAAATGGAATATGTTGTTTACTGCACGCATGTGAATACTAAAACTGTATGTTAATAGCATGTTAATAATTTTGCCAATTACATTACAAATTATTGGGAAAATGCTTTTGTCTTTTATCTACAATACATGTTTGTTTTCCAGTCAAGCACTATACTTAATTTTTGTTCAGTCATTGAGCATTTTGCACTTCATGGAACTATATAGCACCTTTCTATAGTTAGTAAGTCTAACAGTGCAATTCTAAGCAGAGTTACTCTAAGCCTATTGATTTCAATGGATCTAAGCCCATTGATTTCAATGGATCAGACTGGTGTAACTCTCCTTAGGATTGCACTGTAAGACTTGTGTATGAAATTTTTGACAAAAGAATATGTAGCAACATCCTTGTCTTTGTCAACATCCATGCTTTCCCCCAAACATGTGCGTTTGTTAAGGTTGCAAGTGCAACTATTTTACTCCATTAGCATTGTGCTGTCCTAATATCGTCAAATGATGATACATCAGATGTGACAGCTCTTGTTGCTTGAAGTTCAAAAGCAGTTACAAAAATGGTATATGATAGTCAACCATTGGATGGAGTGCCAAAAAATCCTTCAAGGAAACTTCAACAGAGTCAGTTGTTATAATATCTCATTGAAAAGCTTGTGTGCATTCTTCTATTTTTAAACAGATTTTTAGGTCACTTTCAGTGCAAATCTAAGCACAGTTACTCCAGTCTAAGCCAAAAATCAGTGGGCTTAGACTGGTATAACTCTGTTTAGGATTGCACTGTTTGTTTGGCTTTGTTACATTATGCTCCATGCTCCACTTTATGTCTAAAATAGTGCTGCTAGTAAGAGAGAACCGCTTCATTCTACAAGGGTGATTCACGCCTGGAACAGTCTTCTTTGTGCTGCTGATGTGCGTCAGATGTATATTATTATCTGTATGGTGATTCTCTTGGATAAAATATAGAGCTGATATTATGCACTAGTTGTTACCTGTCACTAGTTATTATGTGTGATTAGTTGTGTCAGAAGTGGAGGTGAAGGGGGTGCAAATTTTGGAATGAACTAATGTCACAACTTATTTGCAAATGTCCAGACACTCCAACATTTTGGCAACCAAACAAAAGGCAGGGTGTGATATAGCTTAGACATAATCCAGTCTACATGCTGCTTTGCCACATGGGCAACCTCACGAAGAGGTCAGCACATGCTGAATGTCTTTAAAAGTCTGAGGCTTTGTCTATTCCAAAGTACCCTCTACCAGAAAGTTGTAACCTGAATGTCCCCCAAATGTCACCAGAATGTTCATTATGGACTTGCTGCAAGGACATCAAAAAGTCTGCACCTGTCATACCAGTCAGCACGGTAGAAATGGATATCAATGCCCAGCCCTACTGACTAGGGATCAACCTGTGTTGCACGAGGTTGCTAAATAGCCCTCTGAGCCTCGATACCTAATGAGTGAGTGGAATGGGAAGCCAGAGATTGAATGGATTGTGTGTACTTGCAGGCTGCTCCATTTAAGTGTTCAAGTTGGATCTGAGTTTGCTGGTGTTCCATTCTGCCCACCCAATGCTGTAATTCTCATGATGTTAGCAAAGGACTGGTAAGCAGCCACTGGTGAATTTAGAAGGAATGTGACGTCCGGTAGGGTGGGCCACAGTGCCCTGGGGTGGGCATGCTTCTGCATCTCCACCCCATGTTGCACAATTAACATTCTCTCAAAGGCCTTTACTGTGACTGGAGCCATATCACGAATGAAGTGATCCTGACAGTGCAACTTTAAACCAATGAAATCTATGGACTTTGCTTAGGATAGCACACTAGCTGAACTGTTTTAGGATAGAGCCCATTTTCTACCTCTTGTTATTCTATAAGGTTTTTAAAAAATCCATTATATTCTCAAATGTTCAAACCTTTCCAAGGAAGTCTTTTTACAATTCTTTTCAAGATGATAATTTTTGAATTGGTTAATTTCTGTCATATTGGCAAGGGTACCACTTTGAATGAAAGAATCCTTTCTTAGTGGAGCTAAATCTCTTGGAGAATGTGTTGGAAATCTGTGATAAAAATCTAACTAATACCAACTACCTAACAGTATTTATGGCTTTGGTTTTCCTAATAACAATGGTTTTGGATTGTGAAGGCCTATGGCCGTATACAATAAATTCATTCATTCATTCATTCAATAACAGGGCAGTCGTTAACATACAAATCTATCCCCTCCCCCCATTAGGCTTATTCCCACAAAGACAAAAAACACATTGTATAAAATCTATACATGCATTATGTTTGATCATAGCATAGGGGGAAAAGGTTATATGGCTACCAGTAACTTTGATTCTTAGTGCCAGAGAAAGCCACTATAGTGTGTGTTGCTAAAATGGTTGCAATTGAGGCAATTAAAATCAAACTTTGCATCTTAGAATAAAGAGAAGTGTTTCAGAAGTGATTTACAAAATTGTGTGTGGATGTGAAATATGCATGGAAAGCTGTACAGCTTTAATTCACTTATCCTTTAGTAAAATGTCCATATAATGTGTGATTTACATTCCAGGCTTAGAGGGTCAAAGGTTCAATGCTGAAAAAAATATATAACAGTGTGTACAGTTCCTCCTTAAATCTCTACCCTTTCCCTGTAATATCTGACTTTTTTTCTTTTAAAAGAATATTACCTTACTTTTCAAGAGCAATTTACTATTATTTTGCTGGGGTATGGTGTATGTATTTTGGGGTGAATTGAAATCTTCCTTGGAGTTACCATAGATAGTTCAGTTGCCAACCATTCTTCATGTCTTGGCTCCTTCTCAACAACAGAACTTGGCAGAATGTAATGATTTATGGGGAAAGTTTCAGTCCTTTTGCTGAAGGGGGCACAATTTTCCTCAGAGTAAAGCTCTGGAATCAATATATCTAATTTTCAAAGCAGCCAAATCTCTGGATAGTTAAATCCAGAGGCTGAAGATGTGAACAGACCAGACAAATCTTTCTACAAACCTAACAAAAGTCCCAGGTTTGCATAAAAATATGAAATCTTTTTAAAAAGACATGCTGGGTTAACCTCACTCCAATAGAAACAGTGCCTGTTGTTTTAAGAAACAAACGTAGTCAGTGGCTGTTGCTCGGCAATTACAACAGTATTGCCACCAGTCTACCAGTCTTGGTTTCTATTATTAAAAGAAAGGAGGAGGCCCTTTCTAGGGATGTTTTGGCCTTTGAAGGAGGAGTCAAAGGGGACAAGCCTGGCACCAACCATTAAGAGTCTTGATACCACACAACTGGAATTACTCTCCCAGAACTGGTTGCCATTACTGTTCAATGGCAGCCACCCCACAAAAACCAGTGTAGTGTATTGGCTCAAGTTGCAAACCTGGAAATGACATCACTACATTGGAGCAAGGCTCTTAGATTCCTAGAGTATCACCTCGATGCAGTGATGTCACTTCCTGGGTTGTGCTGGAAGTGATATCCTGGTGTTGATGCAGTATTGAGCTAGGGTTGCCAGCTCCAACTTGGGAATTCCTCGGGATCTGGGGGAATGAAGCCTAGAGAAGGCAGGGTTTCGGGAGGGAAAGGACCTCAGCATGGAATAATTCCATAAAGCAGCCATTTTCTCCAGGTGAACTGATCTCTGTGGACTGGAGATCAGTTGTAATTCTGGGAGAGCTCCAGCTACCACCTGGAGGCTAAATGCAAACTAAGAGAGGCGTCCCCAGAAACAGCCAGCTAAACTGAGTACTGGAGTTTTGTTGGAAAATGTAACGAAATGGTTACCAAGGGTGAGATGAGTGCTGGTTGCAGTTGATCTGTCTTAAGAAAAGGGGAATGTTCCCCATGAGGTTTGATGGGCTGTGGGGCCAGGGAGGGGCCTGCAGGAGTCTTGGTAGGGGACACCCTTCTTCCTGGACTACAGCTCCCAGCTGCCACGGGCCAAGAAGGTGCGGGAAAAATAAGGGGTGGAGCAGCCTCCACAGAAATACCCAGCCCATCCTGTGGGAAAGTCAGTTGCCTTGGTTGAAGAAGGAGAGGCTCCTGCTGCTGGGTGAAACCCGGGTGCCTAGGCCCTAAATGTGGAGGGCCTGGGAGGCAGCAGAAAGGAATTAAAGGGGGAACGTTCCCTGAGACCACCACCCCTTAAGGCAGAGTAGGGAACAGTGTGGTAGGGAAAGCAGACGGCGGTTCTCTTCAGTTTAATTTTCTGCCCTGGGGGTTCTGAAAAGGGGGGTCTACCCCTAAGTGTTGTGCCTTTACCTGCTTTGTGTGCAAGTGCTCTGTATATAGTTATTAAATTACACTTTTTGAATATAAAGAACCTTGTGGTGCTCTGACTACATAACCTCCCCCACTTGGCATGCTACAAGAATGTTATTCTCAACTTCCACCTGAATTTTAAAAATATATTTTAATTAGAAAGATCTGATGACTTCAGTAGAAGTTCCAGTTAGGTGCATTAAGAATTTTATCTGTTATGCCCTATTGTGTTTAGTCAGAAGGAAGTCCTGCTGCGATTTTATAATATCACTCTGCTATCTGCACAAATAAAGTACTTTACATAAAGCCACTGTCAGCATTATACTATAAACCACAGAATCTGCAACATGTAGCCGAAATGCTTTCATTTACATCCTGTTTAAGGAAGATTGCAGCTTACTTCTGGTCCTCCCAGTATTTCAAGGTGGAACCACTGACTAAGCACAAATCCTACTGGGTAATGGCTTTGCCCTTTTTCCTGGCATGTGGGGTAGGTGACATACTGGGAAATAGTGCTCAGAAGAACCATCAGTAACATGTCAAAGAGCCACATGTGGCTCCAGAAGCTCTAAGTATCACTGCTCTTCACCAGGTGTCCCCAGCATGGTGCCTGTGGGTTCCATGGTGCTGCTGACACCTTTCTTGGAGTCTACTAAATATTTTTAGAAAGTGAGCAGGGCTAGGTGGAGCTGTTGCAGATTCCATGGTTTAGAGTATAATGCTGACACTCAGGGTGATTTACAAAGTGTGTTTTTACTATCCTCATGAAAATCACCCTGTGAGGTGGGTGGTGCTGAGAGAGCTCTGAGAGCTGTGACTGACCTAAGGTCACCCAGCTGGCTTCAAATGGAGGAGTGGGGAATCCTCAAAGAATTGTGATGGCAGAAACTCTGTGATGCCTGAATGTTGTGACTAGACATGGGCATGAACCACAAAAGAACCAAACTATCTGGTTCGTGGTTCATGGTATTTTCAGGAACCAGGAACCAGGAACCCCCACAAACTGGGGCAAATTCAAGAACCAGTTAGTGGTTCGTGGGGTTTAAATGCCCCTTTCCGGCCACTTAGCAGCAGCAGGGAAAGGGGCATTTGATAGTTAAAGGGCCCTTTCCTGCCACTTGCAAGTGGCAGGTCCCTTTAAACTATCAGCTAGCAGGTGAGGGATCCCCCCCACCGCCTGCCAACTGATAGTTTAAAGGGCCCTTCCCGCTTGAAAGCGGCAGGGTCCGTTAAACAGCCTGAACCCCAGCTCCCCCAGCCCTAGCCCCCCACTTACCTTGGCTCTGCTGCTGGGGTGGTGGAGGCCACGGCCCATCAGCAGTGGCTCCTGCATTCTCTGCCACCCTGTGGGTCCGCAGCCTCTTCCCTCTCCTCCAGTGAGTGGCAGGAAGAGTGTTTTTGGCCTCTTTCACCACTGAGCGGGCCTGCAGCGCAGCAGAGGAAGCCGAAAAGGGCCTTCCTGCTCCTCAAATGGCCACCATGGCTCATCTTTCTTCTCCAGCCATCAGATCAGGTAAGCATCTAAACCAGGCCTACAAAGGAATTTCTCACAAATTATACCAAAAATAACAAAAACAATAACAACAACATTCCATTTATATACCTCCCTTCAGGACAACTTAATGCCACACTCAGTGATTTACAAAGTGTTTTTATTATCCTCATGACAATCACCCTGCAATGCAATGAACATTTAACACAAGGCTTACAGACACTTTCACAGTGTTATCCTAAACAGAATTACACCCTTTAAAACTCATTGACTTCAGTGGGCTTAGAAGATTGTAACTCTGTTTAGGATCACACTGTATATTGATGAGGATCAAGGCCACACAAGTCACAACTAGAGATGGGCACAAAACTGAATATGAACCAAAAAAACCCACGAACCAGCCCAGTTCATGGTTCATGAACCAGTCTACTGGTTCGTTTGGTTCATTTTAAAGGGCAATGCCCCTTTCTGTGCCGCTGCAAAGTGGCAGGGAAAAGGGCCGTTTAAACGGCCAAACTGCCGCTTGGAGCGGCGGGGAAATGGCACTTTAAACTATCAGCTGGCAGGCTGCGTGTGTGTGTGTGTGTCAAATGACCGTGGCTGCCATTTGAAGGGTGGGAAGGGCATTTTCGGCCTCCAGTGCTGCGTGTGCCTGCAAAGCAGCAAAGGAGGCTGAGAATGCCCTTCCCATTCCTCAAAGTTTTGGCCTCCTTTGCTGCTATGCGGGCCCGCAGGGCAGCAGAGGAAGCTAATAAGGCCCCTATTAAGACTTACCTAAGGTCACCCAGCTGGCTTCAAATGGAGGAGTGGGGAATCCTCAAAGAATTGTGATGGCAGAAACTCTGTGATGCCTGAATGTTGTGACTAGACATGGGCATGAACCACAAAAGAACCAAACCATCCGGTTCGTGGTTCATGGTATTTTCAGGAACCGGGAACCAGGAACCCCCACGAACTGAGGCAAATTCAAGAACCAGTTAGTATTTCGTGGGGTTTAAATGCCCCTTTCCGGCCACTTAGCAGCAGCAGAGAAAGAGGCATTTGATAGTTAAAGGGCTCTTTCCTGCCACTTGCAAGTGGCAGGTCCCTTTAAACTATCAGCTAGCAGGTGGGGGATCCCCCCACCGCCTGCCAACTGATAGTTTAAAGGGCCTTTACCTTGGCTAGGCTGCTGGGGTGGTGGAGGCTACGGCCCATCAGCAGTGGCTCCGGCCTTCTCTGCCACCCTGTGGGTCCGCAGCCTCTTCCCCCTCCTCCAGTGAGCGGCAGGAAGGGTGTTTTTGGCCTCTTTCACCGCTGAGCAGGCCTGCAGGGCAGCAGAGGAAGCTGAAAAGGGCCTTCCCGCCCCTCAAATGGCCACCATGGCCATTTGAGGGGCCTTATTCACTTCCTCTGCTGCCCTGCGGGCCCGCATAGCAGCAAAGGAGGCCAAAACTTTGAGGAATGGGAAGGGCATTTTCAGCCTCCTTTGCTGCTTTGCAGGCACACGCAGCAGTGGAGGAGGCCGAAAATGCCCTTCCCGCCTTTCAAATGGCAGCCGCGGTCATTTGACACCCCCCCCCCGGCCGCCTGCCAGCTGATAGTTTAAAGGGCCCTGCCACTTGCAAGTGGCAGGAAAAGTTTAAATGGCCATTTCCCCACCGCTCCAAGCAGCAGTTTGGCCATTTAAACGGCCCTTTTCCCTGCCACTTTGCAGCGGCACAGAAAAGGGCATTGCCCTTTAAAATGAACCAAACGAACCAACCATGAACTGGGCTAGTTTGTGGGGGGTTTTGGTTCATATTCAGTTTTGTGCCCATCTCTAGTTGTGACTTGTGTGGCCTTGATCCTCATCAATATACAGTGTGATCCTAAACAGAGTTACAATCTTCTAAGCCCACTGAAGTCAATGAGTTTTAAAGGGTGTAATTCTGTTTAGGATAACACTGTGAAAGTGTCTGTAAGCCTTGTGTTAAATGTTCATTGCATTGCAGGGTGATTGTCATGAGGATAATAAAAACACTTTGTAAATCACTGAGTGTGGCATTAAGTTGTCCTGAAGGGAGGTATATAAATGGAATGTTGTTGTTATTGTTTTTTGTTATTTTTGGTATAATTTGTGAGAAATTCCTTTGTAGGCCTGGTTTAGATGCTTACCTGATCTGATGGCTGGAGAAGAAAGATGAGCGTCCTTTCACCATACACATAATATAACACGTGAGGTTAGAGAACCCAGAAATGACATGAGCTTTATCCTGACAGCTGGAGATCTTCAGTAGATTCATCTACTTGCAAGCAGCGAGATGGGAGACTGATGAAATAGTAGAAATAGTAGTGTAAAAGCCAGTCCTCCCATTACTCAGCAGCTGAAGAGCACCCCAGTAGACCAGCTGAAGATGAAATAACCTTTAAATATTTCTCCCCAGATCCCTCCTCTCTGATCCCTGAAAGGGAAATCACCATAAACGGCCTCTCTCTTATAAACTGCAGCAACAGGATTTGGCCTTGTATTTCTGTTGAACATGTCTTATAAATAAGCAGTCAGAAATATACAGTCAAGATTCTTTGTGAACCATATAGGTATTCTATTTGTTGATCATTATTTTCTCTTCTTTCTAGTGCTGAAATATACTTGCCACCACTGAGAACAAATTTCATATGATGTTCCAAAGATTTAGCCAATTTACACTCAAGACTTCACGTAGTGACCATGAGGAATTCTCCACATTGTTCATTCCTACAGAGCTTCAGACCCACATCCAGGCATCCATTTTTTTCTTCTGACAAATGACATACATTACTGTATTTTTCCATCATAAACACACAGATAAAATGTCTATTACCATTCTTTGTTAACATGTTGGAATGTGAACTCATTAGAATCCTATTTAGAAGTTGACAGTTGTGGGATTTATCATGGTAGTAGCTTGCTATCGTGAAAGGTTTTCAAATGTTTCTATTTAATAAATGGTTGGAAAGGATATAAATGTTCTGTTGATTAGTCTGAATGTTTGCAATCTGGTTCACTTTAGAATGATCATCTCTACCAAAGGGAAAATGTCATATAATATGGCATATTATTAGTGTAAAAGAACATTTAGAATCACTTATTTAATTCCAACTCAATTAAAATTGAGGAAGTCGTTTGCCTCTACTGTCTGACAGTTGGGTTGACTCTATTAGTGACGATAGTTATTTTTAGCTGTAGTTGTCATAAAGGGGAAATTCCAGATCGGCAGCTTGAACCCTTCTCTAGCCTCCCAGTGGATTATGTTATTGAGGAGGCAGGTGCCCGTCTTGATTGACAGAAACTGTGGCTTCCGAGTGAATGATGCATCTTGACCACAGCAAAGGTGAATGTGTTTGAACAGTTTAAGCCATCAGCGATATTTAATATATAGTAAAGTTTTGATAGTTTTGAGTTACATAGGTTATATTATAAAAATAGGATTCTCTTTTCTTGAACTCTAAAGTTCAGTTTGTTTTTCTTTTACTTTTCTGTAAATGTCTGTTTTAAAAAGCAGAAGCTACCCTGACTTAGGGAAGAATTAATATTATTTTAGCTGCATATGGTGAGACAAGTACTGTGGATGTGATTTTTATTGAGATATGCTAAATGATCATCATACATTAATGTGGTATGTTTAAAGACATCATGGAAATCATGGTTTCGTTTCTGTAGTATGTTGTGGACAACATTTTCAGCTCCTTCCTTCCTTCCCAAGAACGAGCAGTGGATTCATAAAGCTGCCTTTCCAAGAACCAAGAATGGCCATAATCAGTGCTTTTTTTTTCTTTAAAAAGTGTGATTATTCGTATATGAAGTTGTGCTGATTTCCACTAATTCACACCTCCTCCTGCAGATTTCCACTAGGTTGTTCCTGAGGGTTCACTCTCTCTTTCTTTTGCTCAGTGGAGGAGGTTAGCACACAAGGTTCATAACCTGGTACACAGAAAAAAACCCACATAATTATTGCAAACTGAAAGCATGTTAATCCCATGTCTTTCTTTGGTGGAGGGGGACTTTAAAATCTATTGTGGAAACAGGAGGTCGGGAGAATGGCTTCTAACTGTCACTGAAGCTAGCAGGAAGGTATACACCAGCTATATTCAGAGAGTAGCTGAGGTCTAGACCAGTTCGCCTGAAGAACATGTTCAGTTTGCCTCCTTTAGACTAGCTCAGGAACAGCACAGATCCTGCTGTGGCGCTACCTTGGGCCAGGCCCTATAGAGCTAATCTGGGGACTGCTCTGCTGTCTTGTAAAAAGCTGGGCAGCCTCCACCTGCGTATATTTGGGCCTCCCTAGGGATTACACAGGTTTTAGCAGAGGCTGTGGAGCTTCCACACATTTGTCTTTTAAAGGCTCCATATGGATTTTATAGTTTCTTCAACAGATGCTCAAGCATTTCTCCATATATGTCTCATTAGAGATTGCCTTGGAAAGTCACAACTTCAAGTCTTGGAAGCCTCTCTTTGAAATGGTTTCAAAAGCATTGATTTTGATATAGGAAGCCTACTTTCTGACACAGAGTTCTGTTTTATTGGAAAGGAACTCTTCAGTGCAAAAACTGAAATGGACAAACATTTAGCTCTGCCTCAATGAATATGCATCTATCTAAAGTTTCATCATATTATCTTCTTTGTTCACCATCTGATAGAACAGCTGCTAAAAACGTTCTGCCTTACTCCGTCAGTGACATGCTAAGCTGTTGGCTTTGCAAAGGGACTGATGGTTACGGGATTTAGCATCCCAATGGGCCAATTAAAAAGCTATGTATGCTTTGCACAATATTGTGCAAAGATGTGTGCTCTTCCTTCTGTTAAAAAAGACGAAGATTGATTTCTTCCAAGCAATAAAGATGTCCTTTTTGCATATTTTAGCTTAGTTTGTTAGTTGGCACAATAATTTTTCATGTTTCATTTTCTCACTTTTTAGATTGTCTTCTTTTAATGAATTGTATCACAGAATTTGAATGAGAATATTTTAATTTATCCATGTTCAAATTAAATTTTCTTCCCCAACTTGGTTTAATCTCTATAGCGGACACAGCAGTTGGCTTTTGGAACAGAAAGAGGTTTAAGATAAAGAATAGATAAGTGAATTTATCTGACCTTAATTTATTCTTTAACTCCTCTACATAAGCATACAAACAGAGAGAGAGAGAGAGAGAGAGAGAGGGAGGGAGGGAGGGAGAGAAGGAGAGAGAGAGAGGGAGGGGTGTGTATGTGGATTGTCTGCTAATGCCACCAAGAAAAGTCTCAGTGGACTGATGGCCTTGAAGGACTTCCCCTGCAGAGTTACTCCAGCCCCAAATAATGGGCAGCCCTCACCCTATGTGTTTGTGTGTGGGGGTGCATTGTCTTCCACCACTGTGAGTTGGTGGCCCATTCCCACCCTGCACAGTAAAGGAGACACCCAGCCAGGCCTCTCCCTGTGCCCGATCCCCACATGGCAAAGGAGGTGCCTGGACCAGCCTCACTCTCCCCTAGGGTTGCTAACTCCAGGCTGAGAAATTCTTGGATATTTGGGGAATGGAGTCTGGAGAGGGCGGGCTTTGGAAAGGGGAGGGACTTCAGTGGGGTATAAGGCCATAGAGTCCACCTTTTCCCCAGAGGAACTGATCTCTATTGCCTGGAGATCAGTTGTAATTCTGGGATATCTCCAGCCACCACCTGAAGGCTAACAACCCTACTGTACCCTAAACTGTGAAGGATGTAAGAGCGCAGGACTCTAATCTGGGGAACCAAGTGTGATTCCTCACTCCTCCACTTGAAGCCAGCTGGGTGACCTTGGGCTAGTCACAGCTCTCTGGAGCTCTCTCAGCCCCACCCACCTCAGGGTATTTTGTTTTGAGGATAATCATGGCATACTTTGCAAACTGCTCAGCATGGGTGCTAAGTCATCCTGAAGGGCAGTATATAAATCGAATGTGATTATTATATTATTATAGCCCCACATGACATGGTGATGGATTGTCTGGCCTCATGCAGTAAAGAACACGCCTGGCCCATCCTCAATGTGTGTAATGTGGTGAAGGAGCTGCCAGCTGAGCCCTGTGCAGCTGAGGAGGCATCCAGCCAAGCTGCATATGGGGGAAACTGTTTCTCCCTACCTCTTGGGGAGTCTTTTTTGAGGTCTTTTTTCTTTCCCAGTCTGCCCCTGTCTCCAACTCACCAATTCAACAATTGTGTACGGTCACATCTTGCATGCACATTGCTTCATCTTTCATCACTCAACACTTGGTGACTTGTGAACTGTGTAGTGCATCTGAGGTGGCATAAGGTGCCATTAAAGTTGTATGGTGTTCTGTTTGTGATGACACATTCACATATGTTAATAATAATTTCATACTACAGCAATCAAAAGATGGATATGCATGTTGGAATATATTTCACTACTAATGTGGGTTGTGTGACTGCAATTTATAGAAGGTGATTTTAGCATTCTAATGAAGACCGTATGGCATTAGAGTTTGTGAACAGGAAAATTAGGTGTTAATGCATTATGAAATGTGGTAGGCACATGGTTTGCCTGCAGAAGGTTCTATGTTACATCTTTAGCATTTCCAATTAAATGCTCTCAAGTAGCAGTCTCCTCCTGAAATCTCATTGCCAGACAGAGTAGTAGGATTTGAGTCCAGTGGCATCTTAGAGATCAACAAAATTTTCAGGGTGTAAGCTTTCGAGAGTCAAATGCTCTTTGCTGAGACTCAAACCTGAAACTATCAGTCAGAGTAGACAGTTTTGAGGAAGATAGACCAATAGTCTGACTCTGTTTAGACAGCTTTACATATTCACAACATTTGCTCCACCCAAAGGCCAAAGCACCCATTTATTGAAATCTGACTAGTAGTAATTTAGCAAATGCCTCTTGGAGAAAATAGAAATCCAGAAGGACACATGAGAACCTTTTTACTCTTAAATATTACATTACCGTGACTTTCTTTAATGTGAGGTAATATGTCTAATATACTATAGAAAGCAATGAAACTATTAGGAAGAATCTAGCTAAAATCTGATGATTTCCCCCCCTGTCACCTGTATCTTACTGCCATGAGTTCTGTTTAGAAATGATGTATGCAATGTAGGGCTGTGCTTGCATCTTGACTAATGAATTCTAATAAGACCTTGCAAGGTCACATTATACTTTGACAAGCGCCTGCTGCAGACACTGAGACAGAACAGTGTACTTTTTGGCTTCCTCTACTGAAATTGTTTCAGCATCAGATTACAACATTGCAAATGAACAACATTTTTTTTTGCTGTGGTCTTGTGGTCTAATATTAATACATTTTCAAAATGGGAAACTGATGGATTTTCCTTGGTTTCCATCCCAAGGGATATCCAACCTATGTTACTTGTTTTAATTAAATTACCACATTTTCCATATGATTAAATGCCAGAATAATGAAGACTTGTGGGACTGAATTTTAATTCACTAGACATGAATATGAGCAATGATGAGGGAAGGAGAGGAGCAGATTTAGTAGCAAATTTCAAACTCTATTTCCAAATCTACTGTAAATTGTGCAACAATAGTGCTTGAAAGTGGATATGAATCATATTGTTCAATGGATACAAATGAATATATTGGAAAGAACCATTTAAGCAGGTTACATAAATATAGAAAATAGTAACATTTAGATGGCTTTATATAGAAGCTTGAAGTTACAAGATGTGTTGGAGGAAGGTACTTTCTACTCTTGGAGACATCTTGGAGTAGTTATGTGTTTTGATTTCTTTGTGATGTTCACTCTGCAGTTTGCTTACCTGCTAGATAGTCTAAACAAAGCATTTTTCTCCTTTCACCGACTGGTGCACCTACCTGTTGTGTAAGGTAACAGCTGTAATTTCTGTGCATCTGTCCTATCTACCCTGCCATGTTGGCATGGACCCAGGTTCAGTTGAAAGGATGAGAAAGAAGGTAAAGGATGTGTTCCTGAGATCCTAGGGTGATACTGACTTTTGTAGACCAGTACTTGGATTCAGTATAAGGCAACTTTATATATTCATTTGTCTGTCAGTTGATACAAATAAAGCATTTATCCTGCAAGTGCACAACCCCAAATAATAGATTAACTCAGGCAACCATGTAATATAGAATTAGAAAGCCCTCCCAAAGCCAGAGAGATGGTGAAATGATAGGCAGAAAATAGAAATGCTGAACAAAAGATGCTATGATTCTGTTTCTTGCAAAATCCTCCACTTGGAGAGCATCCCTGTTAAGCATATATCTGCTAATGCTGTCTCACCTGCCTAATCACTATCCCAGCCTGACCCCCACCCCCCTTCTTGCTGCCTGGCATATGAGTACTAAATGGCAGAGTATCAGAACGACTGTCAATTCAGAAGGCATCCAACCACTTCTGATTGCCTGAAATAATTCTGTTCTGATTCAGAGCATTTAAAATATCTCTGAATGGAGCGTTCAAGCTGGGTCGCAGTTCATAATCTTCTGACTTCATTTACCTACTGATGGTGGATAATACTGTTCTCTGTTTACCATGAGAAGAAAGACACTTGTTCACTTAACACAAATTCCAGTTCTCAGGAGAGACCAGAGCGTAATCTTAGTACCTACCCAACAGGGAGCCCCTCCTCTGGTTAAGGTAGAAATTGAGAAACTTTCAGCCAGGATAAGGCATTCTTCCAGAAGGAGGAGGCTGCCCTTTGGCATCTCCCAAGAATGGAAATTCTTGGTAGTCAATTTTTCCTTTTTAATAATATCTAGTAAAAAGAGAAACAAGAGAGCCAATACAGTATACTTAGGGGAATATTCTAGCAGATTATGGATCAGTCATTTGCAAACCTCCTATGGCCTTTACTTTGGACGTGTGATGGCATAGTGTCCAATTTTATGACATATGCTGAGGCATTGAGTTAAAATATCACCACCTGGAACAAGCAAGTGTTTTGCTACTGGGGAGCCAATACCCTGATGGCATCCCTGTCTCTTAATGGTTTAAGCTCAGCCCAGGTCTATGGACCCAAGACATCAGAAACAAGGGGCCACACTGAAATTCAGCACTTTGGAAGCCTGGCTTGGGGTCACCCTCATGCAAGGAATAAGTGCCCAGGCTTGAGAATGCAGGGATACCTGTCGCCACTCTCTTTCCACTCCTCACTTTATTGGCACAGGAATTGCACCTGCTGTTCTGATAGTTAGTTGACTCACTTCCCATGCAAATCTTCAAATAGACTGGCAGATTACCAAGATGAAGATTGCAGTTCCCTGCAATCTACATGGCTGTTGTATTGTGATGCTCTGATCCATTTTGTATATCAAAGTGACAAATGTAGTACTTCTCTCCTTAGACTTTGCTCAGAACTGTATATCAAACATGGTGTTTTAACAGAACATTGCTAGTTGCCATCAAATGAACTAGCATTAAGGGAATCTGCCAACCTGATCCCCAGGTATCCTGTCTCCTTTCAACCCCTGGGATCAATCAATCACTTACCTCTTGTTTTCCCACTGCATACCTAAGTACCCCAGCTCCTAGCCCAAATTAATCCATATCACCCAACTGGAACTTAGACACATATTGAGTATTCATATTAATTAGCTAATTTACATTGAGTACAGGTGGCCTAGAGTATAAAGATAGGATCCCAACAGGTGGGTTTTTGTTTTTTTAAATTTTTGGCCTATATTTTTGCTGCATTTTGGCCTTCGCCAGCTCTTCTTAAGTAACCTAACAGTTGTTTCCCTATCTTCTTTTTATCTGTATTTTGGCCTCTGTTTGTTTTATCTGTATGTTGGCCTCATTTGGGGCCAATAGTATTTTTGTGCACCTTTTACTATGCTCCTAAATCATCCTGTGCATCTTACATGTCTGTACAGTAGACAACCTTTTCAGCTTGTGAGAACTGTGCTTACCCATTTGGAGTTATTTTTGGAAATTGTTCCACTGTGAATCCATTGTTTTTCAGGGCAGGCTGTATGCTTTATTTCTGCATCTACACTTATGCTATTCTGCATCTACATTTCTAACACATTTCAGAACATCTAAAACATCACCACAACTAGGAAATCTGCATCATTGTGTTGGCTTCATCTGTGTATGATTTATAACTGTTAACAATATGGAGTGTGTACAAGTGAACAATTGTTACACATTTTTCATTGTATTCCTTCTAGTCTGTGCTTTTGTAGCTATTCCATTGTTTGTCTATTTAGCAAAACCCCATAACTGAACTTGAGTGCTGAGCCTTTAGTTCCCCACAATAGCATTAGAATAGGAAGGAGAACCCATAACTCATCCTCCTCCCCCCTCTTTCATTCATCTCTCCTTGCCATCTAGGTACACTGAGGGTCAGCACCATTCACAGAACCCTGTTATATATAGAATAGACCCTGGTTTATACATTAACCCTTTTGGTGCTGGTTTGCACTCTGGTTGTGTTCGGAGGAATGTTTCCTAGGAATAGAGAGTGAGTAGCCATTTGGGTAACAATGCTGTTATCTCTCAGCCTTGAAAGAATTCTTTTCCTTGCTCATCCATGTGCTTAATGTGTGAGAATTATCATGAGGATAAGGAATAAAGTTCTTATACCAGGTCTTTCCAAAGCAATGAACCAGTCTCAGATATTCTATACCTGACCAAGGTGATTGAATAGGAGGTGGCTTGACAACTCCATGGAGTCCTGGATTAAGTAAATTGCTTGGATCCTTTCCAATCCAGTTTCAGGCCTGGTTATGGGACTGCAACAGCCTTGGTCACCCTAGTAGATGATCTGCACTTGGAGATGGACAAAGGGAGTACAACTCTGCTGATTCTTCTAGACCTCTCTGCCATTCAAGGCTGGGTCTAGGAGGTACTGTTTTGTGGTGGCTCCAGTCTTACCTGTAAGATAGGTTTCAGAAGGTGGTACTGGGGGACTACTGCTTATCCCCTTGGCCTCTGGCCTGCAGGGTGTCCCAAGGTTCCATCTTGTCCCCCATGCTTTTGAACATCTATGTAAAGCCACAATAAAGAAAGTTGGACTGGGCTGTCACCAATATGCAGATGAAATTGAGCTCTATATCCCACTTCTAGTGGTTCCCAGGGAGGGTTTAGAAATCTTGAACCAGTACCTGGAGGCATTTCTGGGGTGGATGCAGGCTAATACACTGTGCTGGACTGCTCTGTGACAGACTGCTCTTGAAAAGTGCTCAGAAACTTTGATTGAAGCCAAGATGCTGACTGGTGTTGGCCTAAGGGACCTTATCACTCCCGTCACGTCCCATCTATACTGTCCCGTAATTCAAGGTGCTGGTGTTGATCTTTAAAGCATTAAATGCTTTACCTGAAGGATTGCATATGCCCATATAAACTTATACAACTGTTATGGTCATCTTCTGAGTCCCTGCTTTGGGTTCCCCCACCATCTGAGATTAGGTGGGTAGCAAACTGAAAGAGGACCTTCTCAAATGTGGCACCAAACTTATGGAACTCTCTCCCCAGGAATATTTGTCTTTCTCCTTCTGTCACTGTCTTCCACCATTGGGTGAAAATCTTTTTTGTTTTGTCTGGTCTCCCCTTAATAATCCCTTCTTCCTGTCCATGCTTTTTTATTAACATATGTTTTTTAGAATGTCTTTTGTTTTGGTTCTAACTGCCATCATTAGGCAGAAAGGCAATATACAAATTTTGTAAATCAATAAAAAATAAATGACAGCTCACCATTTGGTTTTTCAGGTCTCATGTATGTTGTGTTTGAACTTCACAAGAGTTTTTGGAGATAAGCAAGCTCTAATGTTCTGTAGATCATTATCCTCTAAAGCCATAAATAGATAAGGAGTTGTATGGCTGAGAACTGACTCGAGATTTTTAGCTGATGATATTTCTCTTGCAACCAACTTAATTTGTGAATTGAAATAAATTAACATCCTGTACAACCTACTGAAGATATCTGTATGAGAATCTTGAAAGAAATGAATAAAAGTATAATTTAAATAATTCATCTTTTTTAAAAAAGGCTGTTATTCAATGCTGAAAGTATTTTCTTCATCAAAATTGCTTCTAAAATGAATACATTCAAGGTCCATCAATATCATGGAATATTCAGCTGTTTTAAAAAAGGTATTTCCATTATGTATTTCCTACTTCAATTTCAAGCGTTGTTCATTCTAAATACTTTTAGAATTTTGAGAACAGGAAACAGGTGCCACCACAAATGGTTGTGGTAGAGGGCCATGAGGAGCTGGGACTAATCACAAAATGTTGGGAAATTATAAGCCAAGAACCTGTCTTCCACAAAGATCAATGTTTCTGGGTGCTCCTGCTCCAATGAGGTGAAGGAATGCAGCCACCCTCCTGGCAGCCACACTGCAGATTGAGCTGGGGGGCAGGATTTGCCTCCTCGGAAGGAGGAAGAGGCAGAATGTCATCCTGAGCATCCGCAGACTCAGCCAGGGTGGAGGTAGATACCTTAAACGGTGGCTTCACTCTCCCGGTCAGCAGTTGCTCTGTGTAATCAGCCCATCCACCTCACCCTCTTGCAGTGCAAGATTAGCTGGCTGCTGTTATGGAGCAAGGTAGGAATCCCCCCCTTTCCCCCACATTGGCAAAGGAGAAGAGGAGGTTTTTTGCCTGCCTTGTACTGCCAGCAGAGGTTTGAGGTAATTGGCCTGGGTGGTGCCAGATAGGTTGATCATGGGCAGGAGAGAGTTTGGGAATAGGGAGCAGGCTGGTGAGCACTCCCTTGGCAATTCCCCATTGGTGGGGAAATGGTGTCTGACAGGAGTGGATGGTGTCCTTCAAAGCAACCACAACCTGGACAGACTACCTCCAGGGAACTCCAGGTGCAAGTCCTTCCCTCATCCTGTACAGATGAGGCTTTAGGAGCTTGAAGGTGGGGTGCATTTGCCTGGCTGGCTGGGTCAAAGCCATTCCAAGAATGGCTCACATCCAGGGCAGTGGGGCTCACCCAGACAGGTCAAGGCAGAAGTCCAGGGCTGACCATGTGGCTTGACCTGTACCGCTAGTTGGCCTTTGCCATAGTTAATGGTTGATGTTGTGTTTAATAAAGCGGCCCTTAATTCTGAGCCTTGTGTCTGTCTCCTTCTTCTGACTGTGGGGGGCAAAGCCTGGATTGGCTCTTTGCTTTGAGAAAAAGATGCTTTGTAGAAGAAGCAGGTGGCTCCAGGAAGCTTATTTGTGGTTGCCATGGCACCCATGGACACCATATTAGGGATCACACTAGTTCAGTCTAAATTAATCCAGAATGCAGCAGCCCATTTATTAGCTGAGCTATCAGTATGATAGTATTACAACAGCTCACTGTCTACCTATTTGCTTCTAGTTCAAAGTGCTGGTTTTAACCATTAAAGCCCTTTATGGTTTGGGTCCTATATACTTGAAGGAATAAACATACTTGAACTACACATACTTGAAGGACCACATCTGTCCAGATAGGACATGAGATCCTTATAAAAAGATTTGCTCTCTTTTTTTCCGTTAAAAGAAATATGCTCTGTGATTGCCAAGTCAAGAGTATGGTTGCCCCATCCTTCTGGAATGGGCTGCTAGTTGAAGGAAGGGGTGCCTCTTCTCTCATTCAGTTCAGACATAAGTGTAAGGTTATATTGCTCAGGTGGACTTGTTTCCTGATTTGGTTTCAATAGTGTTTAATTTAGTATTTTAAAAAATTGGGTTTCTAGGTTGGTGTTTAATCTGTTTCTATTGTAAGATGCTTTGACTAGAGGCAAAGAGTATAGAAATCTAAATCACTTGTTCTGCAGACTGGATGGCAAAACTCTTTCTTCTAAAATAGGATTTGGCAGGGATGCAGCACTTCTGTGTGGTCTACATTGGCGTAGGCCTTTCAAAACTCCCAAATGCCACAGTCTCTGCTTCTTCTCAGCCTCTCTGATTAATCCAAGAGTGGCTGGGAGGAGATTTAAATCTGTGATGAAAGCTTAACAATTAATTAAGACTGACAATTTGTAGTCTTCTAGAAAAGCTTTCTAGATAGATCATTGCTCTTCTTAACATCTGTCCGGGGAAGGCAGAGACATGGAGGGGGGCACTGTTGGTAACAACAACAACAACAACAATAACAACATTTGATTTATATACCGCCCTTCAGGACAACTTAACACCCACTCAGAGCAGTTTACAAAGTGTGATATTATTATCCTCATGACAATCACCCTGTGAGGTGGGTGGGGCTGAGACAGTTTCAAGCAGCTGTGACTGACCCAAGGTCACCCAGCTAGCTTCAATCAGAGGAGTGGGGAATCAATCCTGGTTCTCCATGTTAGTGTCCTGCCACTCTTTAACCACTACACCAAACTGGCTCCCTACTACACCAAAACTGGTATCCACTACACCCAAACTGGTAACAGCAAAATATCACTTTCAGGGAAAACCTGAAAATGATATCATGCCTCTCTAGGAATCACTGGAAACTCTGTGGTATCCAGTGATTCCATAGAGGCATGACATCATTTTCAGGTTTTCTCCAGAAGTGACATCATGCTGTCAGATGAGTGATGATTTTTGGGGGGTTATTTTTCTCCCACTGCCGGGGCAAAGGATCCCCGACCACTAGTGGAAAGATTGCAGCTCTGTTTCTAAAACATGCCCCCAGATTGTATGATGATGCATGGTACTTGTGTTTTGTATAGGGTCCAGTAAAATGTATATACTGTGTGTACTAATCAGGGGTAGTCATAACTGAATCTAAATCTGTTTTTCAGGTCAGGGTCTCTGAGATCAGTTACTGGAGCTGAAAACTTGATTGGAAAATAGGTGATGGGTAAACGGAGGAATTATGTACTACAGGCAGAAATTGCTTTGGTAACCATACAGGAGCAGAAATCCAGGCTTCTATTATTTATGCAAGATCTGGCTGATTTAGAGGCTTTATACTACCTGCTGAGTTACCAGTCTGGTTCCATTCAATGCCTCAAGAGGGCTTCAAAACCTGAAGGTACCTAGTCTGAAGTTTCTTACCAGGCTGGATCCCAACTTTAATCCATGAGGTTTACAGACCTTAACATGTATTGGACAATAAAAATAATCACTGTAACTTTAGATAAACTCAAAGGATGGCTTTATGAGTGGCAACAGTCCTGCAGGATTTCTACACCTCTGTTCCTTCTTTAATTACCTAATTGAAAGAAGTGCACGAGTGCTGAAAGTAAATTCCCAGCTTTCTTTGTGCACATGGGAAGCTAAACTTGCCAATTATTTTTCTGGTTGGACTACTGTTGAAGATAAACCAGAACAAATGTAGTCATTGCTCTCTCTGCGTACTTTCTTTTTGCCTGTAACAAAATAGAAAGCTGGCAAGCATTCAGCAGCCGATAGGATGAAAAAACCACATATACATACATAAAGTCAGTCACTCCCAGCTCGATTTTTGCTGGAAATAGGCCTCCCTTGAAATGTTAGATATGTTTTGTTTTCCAAGTCTAGTAATGGTAGGAGAGATTTATGGCAATCCCCACCCCTGCCTCCCTTGAAATGGTAGTTAACACCATGGACATTACAAATATAAATTAGTGCCAAAACAGATGTGATGTTGAGATTTCCAGATATGATCTCCCAAGTGTTTTTTTCCCTTTTCAAATGCTGCTGTGGGATCCTGATTTGGATTGGGACCATGGTAGGGGAGCGGGGGAGAAATGCACTTTTTCATGACATGAAAAAGCCACATGAAGCTACTCTTTTGAATAGATCAATTTTCTTTTGGAAAAATCAAGATTTTTATAAAAGATAGATGTTCATACCCCACCCTTTGATGCATAGTGCACTTTTGACAAGGTGGTCTTCTTAAGCACCTTCCCCATTGCTTCTGTGAAATGAAGCCTGCGCTCTGCACAGTGGCAGTGATTCCTACTGGAGATTTGTTTTGTTTTGGACTCAGCTTTTGTTTCTTTTGTGATTTGCTTAATCAACATTTGACTTCATCTATTGACACTGGGCACTATCCAGCTAGATAAGTCCCATTGATTTCAGAGGGAAAGAGGCCTATTTAGCTGTATCCTGTCCATACTTTTTCTTCTTTTTCTGGCTTTTTAACATAACGGATAGGAGAAACTCAGAGTGCAATCTACACCATCAAGGTCTGAGATTTGGGTGGGAAACCACTTGCCACCCTTTGTCTTCAGGGATGTTGTAAACGTCATCCAGATATACTCTGGGAGTCTCATGTTTGGAACTTAATTCCCAAGCATGTATGGGCCTGATTCAGATTGGGACACACGTATACAAGAGAAGGGGCTTAAGTATTCCCCACTTCTCTGTTTTTGAAACCTGAAATGGCCCCAGGGTCCTGCTAGTGTGTGTAGCTCATCTGTACACACCAGTGTTTCCGACATCAACTCCCCAGGGCTATTTCAAGTTGGAGAAACAATGCAGAGAAAAGATTTTAGCCCTCTCTATTCCCATACAATGTGGTCCTGCACCATAATGGGCCTATGTGCACCTGAGAATCAAGTTCCAAGCATAGAACTCACATGCTTGGTCAAAAGGTCTAGGAGTGGACACCCAGGGAACACAAAGACTGTTACATGTGATGAGGAACTCAAAGAGTTAGTGGCTCTCCAGGGCTTTAGGCAGAGTTTCCCCTACTCCTAATATCTATCACCTAAAAATGATGTGGTTTGAGTTGAGTGGCTCTTCCACTGAGTTGTCATGGTTCTTCCCCTTGTCCAAAAATCACACACACAGGAAGGCTGAAAGGGTGTTATCCACCATCCTTGTTGCATAACCATTATTTGATTCCAAAACTTACACATGAGCATTTAAATCAGCTGTGTTCACCAACAGTAGGAGAAAGACAAAAGCATTTTATGTGAAATTCCATCAGATCATTGCCACCGAACAGAGCTATCAAGCTGAGCCTGGTAACTGGTGGGCAGGGATTTGAGTGTGTGTGATGTCACAGATATTACTATGCCCAGGGCTTTTTTTTCTGGGAAAATAGGTGGTGGAACTCAGCGGTGGAACTCAGGATTGCACAATGACATCACTTTGGGTTAGCTGGAACAAGGGGGGAGTTTTTTAAAGTTTAAATCACCCTTGGTGAAAATGATCACAGGGCCACTGGCCATGTGACCATTTTCAAGAGGTGCCAGAACTCCGTTCCACCACGTTCCCACTGAAAAAAAGCCCTGACTATGCCACTTCTGGGTAAAGTGACAAAGGATAACTCGAGGAATCTCTGGAAATTCTAGACCCTCTAGAGTGACTCTTTGTTACTTTCAGATATAACCTGGAAGTGACATTGAGACATTGGTGATGCCAGGGTTTTTTTCTTCTCCTGCTGCCTCTCCGAGTTTGCCATAGAGGGAAGCCTGGCAAGCCTGCCTATCACAGATTGGGGAGGGAACATGGTTCAGTGGTGAAGAACCTACTTGCCATACAGAAAGTCTCAAGTTCAGTCCCCAGCATCTCCTGTTAAAGGATCCAGCTGCAAGTTATGTGAAAGACTTTGGAGACTCAATGCCCGTCCAAGTAGACAGTACTGACTTTGAAGGACCAAGAGTCTGATTCTGTATAAAGCAGCTTCATGTATGTTCATGCGATTTCATGATTATCTATATGTTTAATGATCTTCTCTAGTGGCTGAAGTTGTCATCTTTCCTAACATCACAGTATGGATGATTAAAACCTATAAGGAGAAGATCCTTAGTTCACTCACGAAAAGTCCCAGAAGGGCATGCCAGAGTGTTTTTCTTAAATTTTTACCCCAAATGTGTGTATATGTGGTGCACATTTCTCAGTATTATAGTCAGTATGCTGAGGGAGGGAAATGCATGCTTTTTACAGCATTGTCATAGGAATTATCTTTGCCAGCACTAATAGATTTAATGAGACCATTTTGTTGCTTCTGTCGATGAACCAAGATCAGTTTTTCAGTTGAAGGAACACATTGGATATTGCTTAAAATTATGTACATTTGATACTAACTCAGGATGAATAAAGTACATTTGGACATAATTTTGGTGACTTTGAATATTATAAGATACTTTAATACTGTTAAAATAATATTTCCTGCTCATTAGTATCTTGAAATCAGTTGCTTGTACTGCTTTCCTTTGGATTATATTCAGAATAATTCTCAAAGTTCCTGTTATCATGGTAGGGGTTTCCCTCAATTTCTCACTGTTGTGGGGTTTTTTTGACAAGGAGCTTTGTCAATTAAAACATTTAGTGAGACCACTAAATTATTTTCTGCATTCAGTTGCATAATTGTTTCTGAAAGCCATTTTTAGTTACTATATAGACTGGCTTGGTTGTGAATCATAAAAGTTTCCATACAAGACTTCAAAGTCACCTAAATCCTGAATTAGAATAATATCTGCAAGCAATATTAGAATGGAAAAGGCCGATTCAACGCTATTGGTTTAGCAATGTAATTTCAAGTGGTTTGTCCAGTACTTTTAAAGCAAAAAGCTAATAAAATATTGAATCTGTTTGAAAACTATATTTTACTTTAGTGTGTTTTCACATTGTATGATCTTTGTGACACTAAGAAGTAATTTAGGAGCATTTCCCCCAAATTGTGAATAAATCTTGACAAAGCCCAGATGTGGGCAGACCATAGTTGAACTATAGAATCTTGGAAAGTTAGGTTAACCTTCTTAACCATAGAACATATGGATGTTTCATTAACATCACTTGATTTTTGCACAGACTAAGCAATTTATTGGAAATTTAAGAGGAGAAATAAATGGCTGATCTTCATTGTAGAACCTTTCCCCTTTCTCATCTCAGAGAACAGGAGGACAACAACATGTGTTCTCATGTATGGTTTCAGTTTTATATCCTGAGTATTTTTGTTCTGTCCCAGGTTTCCTTCTTTATGCTTTATTACAACTAAACAATTGTGGGAGAATGTATAACCCCAAGTGCCTCTATATTTACAAGTAGCAACACACACACACACGCAGAGCACATTTGCAATAGCCTTCACAGGTCCATATTGAAAAAACACTCAATTCTTGTGGTAGCTGCTTATGTGTTTTATGCCCCATTGCTTAAGGAAGTTACTGGTTCTCATTTGAACTTTTTTCATGTTTGTCCAAGAACTAATCAAGATATTAAAATCACAGCTGAGTAACAAGGATGAGGTTGATGGGGAGGCTGACCCCCCCCCCATTTGTTCCTTGAGGCTGCCACTTTACCTGACTTCACTGTAGAGTTGGTTATGTGTGGGAGTCTTAAGTAGGAGGGAAACTTGAGAGCGATACTGTCTTCAGCATTGCTTTAAGTGGTAGGTTTCTTTCCAAGTGTCTGCCCCCATGTTTCACAATGAAAAGATGTACCAGAGACCTTGGCCTAATGCAGAGGTTTTTCAGGTGCCTTCTCATTTTGCACAATGTTCCACTTCTGACCCTGTGAGCACGGTGTGCAAATGTAGATCATCCTGTCATAATTAGGAGTGTGTTTACTGGGTCAGAAGTCCTGTGCTGTACTTTATGACACAGGTGATGTTTCTTTTCAGTCATGACTCATGACATAGCCCAAAAGAAAAGAAGAAATATTTGGCAGGCCTCTACTTGATTACAAAATCAAAAAGAGTCCAGTAGCACCTTTAAGACTAACCAATTTTATTGTAGCATAAGCTTTCGAGAATCAAGTTCTCTTCGTCAGATGCCTGATCAAAACTGGGTATCTGCCCAGTTTTGATCAGGCATCTGACGAAGAGAACTTGATTCTCGAAAGCTTATGCTACAATAAAATTGGTTAGTCTTAAAGGTGCTACTGGACTCTTTTTGATTTTGCTGCTACAGACTAACACGGCTAACTCCTCTGGATACTTGATTACAGAAGCTGTGGGGGAGTTTCTCATTATGCCAAGGGAGAGCTGGGAGTGGAAGAGAAATGTCACAGGAGGGAAATCATGAGGGAAGCTCGAGTAGCACTAGGAGGCGAAAAGGCAGCACTGGCTTCAGTCTCTCCTTCCACCTGGCATCCCTTCCAGCTCAAACTGAGGTTTCACTATATGAAGACTTTAGAGTGTCCTTTCATTTAGTGCTGAGAGAGGGCGAGCTATCTTTTGCCAGTTTGCATGAAGAGGGTGACAGTGATAGGATGGAGAGGAAGGTTAGCCACTCAAGCGCTCAGTCAGAGATGGTTCTCCAGGATGAACATGACATTGTTGTTCCTATGTAAAGCTCACTTAGTTCCCAAATGTTTTCCCATTCAAAAACTAACCAGAGTCAGAGTTGGTTAGCTTTTGAAAAGTGGCTTTATTTTATGTCTTCTAGTAGGCCAGCCAAGTCTCCCACTGCCATCCGAATGGTCCTGCTGCAGCTTGCTAGGGTGTTGGTGGGAAAATGGGATAGGGGAATATGGCATGAACAAGAAGTGACATCATAGAGTTTGGGGCTAGGGTTGGCTGCAGGGCACGCCCTGACCTGAACTCCTGTTTTCCCCACTTGGGGTGGCAAAAAAATAAATAAAACAAAGCAGAAAAAGCAGTGGCACTGCCAGTGTGACACTTCTAAGGAAAACCCAGAACTGATAGCAAGTAGCTCTAGAATTTGCTAGAAATTGTATGATTTTTCCATAGAGTTTCTGGTGAGTCCAAGAGCTTCCTGGCAGCAATTCCAGGTTTTGCTGGAAGTAACATCATCACAGCCACGATGCCACCCCACCCCATGTCCTTGCCCCAACTGTCCCACTGATTGCCAGGTTTGGCCTGGCAACCCTACTTCTGGTGCATGCAAGAGCATTGCTGTAACACATTTAAATCACTTCCTGGGTGTGACATTGCAATGCTGGGGAATGCTGGACAGGTAGTTTCCCATCCCCCAAACTCTCCTGCTATTGCTAGGCTTGATCTGGCAACCTTTTCTTCTGATCTCATCTGAGACTATAAATTACCACTGTGTGACCTCTAATGTCCTCCATTACAAAAAATAAAGGTAGGGATGTAAAGGCATCCTTGGTTGGTACTCTCCTGCCAAAGTCAAAATACAAGAATTGTTAATGCAGGGCTTCTCCTGGGTCTGACCTAGAAATTACAGTGGGTCCAGAATGCTGCTACGCATGTCCTGATGGCTACGCCATACAGGGCACATATTACTCCGATTTTGCAGCAGCTGCACTGGCTTCCCAAGGAGTTCCAAATCAGGTTCAAGGTTTTGGTTTTATCCTACAAAGCCCTAAACAGACTGGGACAAGCATACCTGAGGGACCGCCTCTCCCTGTATGTACCCTGGAAAGTGCTTAGATCAGCAGATAAACATCTACTGGTAGTCCTTAGCCCCAGGGATGCCCGGCTGACCTTGTCCAGGGCCAGAGCTTTTTCAGTCCTGACCCCAACCTGGTGGAACCTTCTATCGGAGGATACTCGGGCCTGCCAAGATCTTACATCCTTTTGGCGGGCCTGCAAGACGGAGATTTTCCGCCAGGCATATGGCGGGGGCCAGCCTTAAATTCATTTAGCAATGCCTCCTTACTGGTTTCCTGTTGGGAGGGGCTATATAGCCATCTGCCCTCCTATATGTGAAGCCACAGTTCTGATGAGTTCAACTGCATCCCTTCCCCCCTGTTATGGTCAGGGAAAAATGGAGGGGGATCCATCTTGGATCTGGAATGTAGCTCTACTGAAAATCTGATTTTAGTGTATTTAACTGTTTTAGTGTTTCATGGGTTGTATTACTCATATTGTTGTAACCTGCCCTGAACCAACTTGTGGGGAGGGCGGGCTAGAAATCAAATAAATGATGATGATGATCTTCCACTAATTATATAAAATCTTGTTATTTATGTAGTTATGTGGCAACTACAAATAAATATCAGGTTGTTCCTGAAGTCTGCTTTACATTTTTTCACTCATTTATCTGTTTTACAGTATGTTAGTATTTTGGCATTGCTTGTGGTGAACCTATGGGATAGGGTTTGTCTGAAATATAAATACACATGGGATAGCAGTGTTGGTCTGTCGTAGCGAAACCAAAAGAAGAGTCTTGTGATGCCTTAAAGAATAACACATGCAATGTGGTGTAAACATCTGGAGTCTTGAGCCCAATTCATCACCTGCTTTGCTAGTTAATGCATGGATCCAATGGAGTGGGTTCAAGCCCCCACAAGACTCTTTTTGTTTTAGAAATTATCTAACATAGGACAATGCTTTAATTACTTTGATACAAAGCAGTTTGGCCTAGCAGCTACTCTTAAGGTATGCATTGCTCATTGTACAAGTATGTAATTTGTTGATAGTTTTGGTATTAATGTGGTTTATACTATAGACATGTATCTTGCTGTGGGTTAAAGAAAAGAAGGTGGTTCATGCCTCATGAGATCATTGCCGAGAAACACCTGGAAATTCATCATCTAACCAAAATTGTTGAAAGGCACATAGGTCTAGTTTTTCTTGGCTCTTTCTGAGGAAAGTCACGCACAGTAAATGGGTCTTTCCCATTCTTTCTGATGTCATTCTTAGATCTGGAATTATTTCATCAGCCATTTAGGTGCTATCATTTAATATTTTCTTGTTTCTTTTTGTGGACGCTATTTTCCAGATTTGATAACATTGTTAATACTGGAAATCCTGGGACCTCTTTCAACACCAGGGAAATTTCTCTGATTGTTTTAAATATCCCTTAATGCCACTTCTTTTTTTAAAAAGTATCTTCCTCATACCCAGTTGATTATTTCAACTCTTTCAACATCTAGTTTCAACTTTTTAATGGAAGAAACATAAACTGTCCTTACTATTCCTTTACCTACAACTTTGCCTAAGATGATTTGTCACAAAGGGATGATAAGGATAATGTGATCGGCTTTGACAGGTGTGAGATGTAATAGTTACATCAACTGCAAACACTGATCACAGCATTAACTCCAGCATTGATATGAATAGAAAGCTGTCCAAACAGTCCAGTGTGACCAGCTTCTTGTAAATGAAGGCATTTGTTAAATGATATGGGCATGAGGAGTGTGAGGAATGGGGTCAAATTAATTTTAGATGCTTGGAAATTAGCTCAGTCCACAATAACGGAAGCTCAGTTAGAATGCAAACTAAATATCAGGCAAGTTATCCTCAAATCTAATGGGAGACCAGCATAGTTAGTTACAGAAGAAGTCAAGGAAACCATGAGATGCAATAAGACTTTTTTTTTAAAAAAGGAGAAATCGACCAAAAGAAGAAAGTGCACATTTTCTGGCCAAATAAAGGTAAATTGAGTATAAGACAGGTGTGGGCTGGTGGTCCCACAGATGTAATGGTCCAACTAGATTGTAAGCATTGGTGGGCCTGAAGCATTGTGGTACCACTGGTAGTGGAACAGCACCTGACCTCCCCCCCCCCCCTTACCACCTGTTAAAGGAACTCAGTAGAGCCATTTCAAGAGGCAGACAGAACTGTTCAGTTGGGAGCAACATCTGATGCTGGCTTCATGGAAGATCCCGGCATGCTGAGCGGGAAAGAGCAAGGGATCTCTAATATTCCCAGCCCTCCCCCCATCCTGTGTAGCCATTTCTGACCCCATGAAAATATATTGAGTTGCAGAATCTGTGTGGAGCTGCAGTGAGGAAGACAACAAAATCTCTCCTTTCTTCCTCTTCTGACAGCAGGGTACTACTCGGACAAGAGTGGAAAACTGGAATATCAGAAGTGGAAAGCCAAGAAGACTGAAGAATGTCAGAGCTTTCCACTGATGGATCATCAGATCCAACCTAAGATGAGGAGCATGTTGCTGAAAACATTAAGATGAACAAGAATTTATTTTAGTACCTCAGCAGCAGGAAACTAAGGTGGCAGTGGGGCCTTTGTACAAAAAAGGGATCATATTATTACTAAAGGGAGATGGGAATTGCATTGAAACTGAATGCATTTATTGCATCTGTTTTCTCTGCAAAAAATGTAAGACACTTACCTTTGCTGCAGGGTGAGGAGAGATGAAGCTGTAGCATTAATGGAAAAATTAAAAATTAAGTAGTCACCAGGTCTGGATGGCAATACTGTATACTAACAATCAGTTCAAGAGAGACAAAGAAAATACTCATAAAACACACAATTAATGTTTGGAACTAATTATCTCTGGAACTAAATACCTCTGACTTAGATGATTTTAAAAGAAGATTAGATAAATTCATGGAGAACAGGTATATCAACTGCAATTATCCATAATGTCTAAATGGGATCTTCATGTTCAGAGGCACTAGTAGTAGCAGCATGGGTTGTAGTAATAGTAGTAGTCACAGTGTTGGGTAGGATCCAGGAGACTCAGGTTCAAATCCACACTCTGCCATGGAAACTGGCTGGGTGCTGTAGGGCAAGTCATACACTTCAGTGTAACCTACCTCACAGCGTTATTGTAAGGATAAAAACAGAAGAGAGGAGAATGATGTAAGCCACTTTGAATGCCCATTGGGGAGAAAGATGGGGTATAAATAAAATAAATATTTAAATCAGAATGCCAGTTACGAGAGACAGCAACAAGAGTAGTCTCTGGCTTCTGTTTCTGCCATGGGCCTTCCAGGGCATATTGTTAGTCAGCGTGGAAAACAGAATGCTGGATTAGATGGACCAATGGTCTGACTGATCCGGCATATCTGCATTTATAGTCAATGCTGGACTTTCATTTCTGAGGCAAATGGTGGTTGTGGTGAATACAATACCCTTGCTTGCGACCATTCAGAAAGTATGTGGCAATCTATTAAATGGACCTTGGCCAAATCCATCAAGTAGTTCTTTCATTTACAATATCTGGATCATTATCAATATGGCCAAATCTGTGGATATTTAAATCTAGAGACTGGAGCCATGAACATACACGAAAACTCTTTCTACAAATCTGCGAAAGGCCTCAAGTTTGCAGAAAAATCTGAAATAAGAAAATGCATTGGGGTCTGAACCTTGCCCAAATAACAAATAGTGCCTGTAATTTTAAGAAACTGAGGGCCAAGCTACACATGACGAATGACACTTGAACGGCAAGTGGATTGAGTGGAGGGCAAGTGAACAGGGAGAAATACACTTGCCGTTCAAGTGTCATTCGTCATGTGTAGCTTGGCCCTCAGAGGTCATTGTGGTGGTTGCTAGGCAACTACAACAGTATTGCCAGCTTTCAGCCCTTGATTTCTGTCAGTAAAAGGCATTTGAAGGGGCAGAGTCCATTCCAGGTCTTTTAAAGTCTTTAACAGAGGACTCACTGGGTCCAAGAGTTTCTCTATACACAAAATAAAACATATTTCAGCCAGCCCTTCACATATTTTAAATTTCATTGGAGGAATTGAATATCTTATATTTCTTCTGTTTAATTAATGGGACTAAAAAGCTTAATTTTGTCTGGATCATGCCTAGGGTTAAAACAAAAGGAGATCTTTTTCAAATGAGGTTTTCATTATAGATAGTTAAAATTTTAAATATGATGTTTCAAATATTTATTCTTGCTAACGTTTGCTAGCATCCACTAAATGCTGATCTCCTTGAACTCTCTCAGTGGTCATATATGTGGTCCAGATACTAAAAACATGCTAAATGCTTCCTTTGTCCCCAGCCTGTAACCAGATGAACCATATAAGCTGGCTTCATAGAAGCACACCACCTAGGACTTAGCAAAGAACATGCTTTTAATCTCAACTGTTTTCACAGCAAGCATCTGTTTTGAACTGCTCATAAGTCAGCAATATGTCATGTTACAAAAAATGGAAAGAACCTTAAAATAATTAGGAGGGAAGAAGTTGAAAAAAATAGACACAGCCAGCTTGTAGAATGTTAGGAATGTGTTAGCAGGAAGGAACTGGTATTGAAATAACCATGCCTGCTAATACCTACCGCAAACCAAACAGATCTAAACAAAGGAAACTAGTTATGTGATGGGCAGTTACGTTGCTATGTCTGCAGTTGCACATGACGTAATTTTTCATAGTGGTCAGTATTTTATATTTCTATGAAGCCCTCATTAGTCACATTTTGAGGTACTCAAAAGGTGAGAGAGCAGGTTCACCTATAACTTGTAAAAAACAGAGTGAAGAAATGAGCAATCACCTAAAACCTAGCTGAAAGCTGTTTATCTTAGAAAAATATTTTTCATTGATTTTGAGCTCTCCAGAGTGGTTGAGTTATCCAGAAGAAAATAGAAAAATGTATTGTAGAGATGCCTTTACCTGGATATCTCATCTGATTTTGGAAATTAAACAGGGGCAGCCTTGGTTAGTAACTGGATTGGAGACCAGCAACGAACATCAGTGTCTCTATGCAAAGGCGGGCAAAGGCAAACCACTTTTGTTAGTCTTTTGCCTTGAAAACCCCATCAGAGTTCATCGTTAAGTCAGCTATGACTTGACCTCCCTTTCTACCATCATTATAGAGATTCCCATTTATCTGATCAATTGGTCTTGAAGAGTATGCTCCCATATGACTCCAGTAAGTAGGGGAGAGTACAGAGAAAAAGTCCTGGCCAGAGTGTGCAGAAACAGGAACAGGTTGTTTGGAAACATGTAGGCTGTTTCACTTTTAATGATGTAACCAAGAGCACACTGGCATCCAAGCTTGCAGTGTTTGTCCTGGCACAGACCAATTTCTTCCCATGGCCTCCACATTACAGAATCTCCTAAGGGACCAGGGATCCAGGGAGAGTGTGGCTGATAAAGTAAGCAGCAAGAACTCTAGACCATCGCAGGTTTCAATGGAAGTGTGGCAGAGCTCACTTATGAATCTCTTCTTGGAGATTTTGGTATTGGGCAAAAAAACCCTCCAACCCAGACTCCCTATCTGATCCATCATTAATATAAAGACAGGGAATCTAAGGGTAGACAGATACTGCCATACATTTACTATGCAAGGTTTGTATTTTTGTATGCTCCATGGTGGTGCTGTTGGATTTTGTAAGTAATGTATGGTACAAACATTGGACTTGAGTAAGGAAGACTTTGGATTTAAGCATCTGTGCCAGGAAGACTTTGGATTTAAGCCTCTGCTTAACCATGATGTTCATATGATCATGTTGGACAAATCACAGTCTCTCAACTTACCTTACAAGATTTTTAAGAAAAAAGTGAACATCTCAGTATAAAATGCCCTGATCTCCTTTGGAGGAGGAGCAGGGTATAAATCCATAAAATGATAAATTGGTACTAGTGTTGTGGCCCTTACTGCATACAGGGCTGTATGTGCTCCTGTTGAGAGATGGGCACGAACAGCAATACGAACAAAAAAAAGCCACGAACAGCCCAATCTGCTGTTCGAGAACAAGCTGTTCATGAGGCCCCATTCTAAACGAACAGGTGGTCGTTGCAAGCCTCGTTCATTGCTGTTCGTCAAGCCAGATAGTCTGGCACCTGCAATCAATTCCCTTGGCTACTTAGGCAGGGATTGTCTGAATTCTGTCTGAACTCCTGCTGTTGCCCTGGAAACCCCAAACTAAGCCCAATTTAGCTTGATAGGCAGGTCTTCCTTCCAAGTGTGGAGCTCCAAATTTGTTACAAGAGAGCAAAGACCATGGGGGAGGGGGGGAATCCCAGCTCTGGCTAGTCTTTGCAAACTGCGGAGAGGGAGAGGCAGCTGCTGTTGGTATTTTGATAGAGAGACAGGGAGAGTGCATTGGAGCTTGAATTTTCTTTGTGTGTGGTGGGATATGGATCTACCCCTTCAGGTTCCAGGGCTGCTGCCAGGCTCTGGGGCCAAGCTATTATTTACTATTGGTACCTTTCCTGGTGCCTGTTCAGGTCAGGTTTCTGGGAGTGGTGCGGTAGGGATCTACCTACCCTCAGGTTCCAGGGCTCCTTCCAGGCTCTGGGGCCAAGCTATTATTTATTATTGGTACCTTTCCTGGTGCCTGTTCAGGTCAGGTTTCTGGGAGTGGTGCAGTAGGGATCTTGATCAAACTTGGATGATGGCTGAAGGAGAGCCTGCTGGCCCCTATGAACAGCCAACCACGAACATGTTCATGAAAAGGGTCACGTTTGTGGTTGTTCGTGAGTCCCTCTTCATGGATGGCAACGAACAATGAACATCATGTTAGTTTTTTTTCTGTTCGTGCCCATCTCTACTGATGTTCTAAACAACCCATAGCTATGATAAGCAGTACTGTTGCTCCCCAGCAACAGAGCGGTTCATTTCCTCCTGCCATCTGTTTCCTGCTACCAACATTGAGAGGACATCCTGTGACTGCTCTCATGTTTGTATGATGTAAATGCATTTTATACTGGAGCTTTGGGAAGCAAATTTTTGGGGCGGGGAGGCTCATAATAAAAAAGAATACATTCATGAAAAATAGGTCGTCTATTATGAGGCATTTTAAATGCAAAAAGGAGAAAAATAAGCTTATTACTTTTCAAGGTTAGATATATAGAAGGGTAGTTACGGTCATTTTGCGTATCAGTTCATCTATCAATGAGGATAGATGTTTTTACTTCTCTTTGTTCAATTCAATAAGAAACCCCAAACTCCTTGTTAACAATATTGGCTGGTTATGCTTGGTTTTGCAATCCGCAATCTAGACTAACTTATTTTATGGTCTCCTGTTTCTATAGCACATGAATTGAGAGCCTTATAGGCTTTCAGCAGCTGGAAAACATTTGAGAATAGGGAGATGGAAAGCGTATGCATTTATGAACGTGATAGGAAAAGCCAGAACAATTGAATACATCGGGTCTTGGTTAAAACTGCAACACAGAGCTGTATAGGCTTAATAGTGATGGTTTAATTATGGGTGAAAAATGGAATTATTGCTCCATTGTTCTATTCTCTTAAGAATCCCTGAGCTTCATGTTGAATAGCTGATTCTGTTCCAGTTACATTTTTTTTCTTGAGTTGTCTGTCTCTAGGATGTTGTCCCCACCTTATTTAGCTATGGGCCTCCACCCAGGAATTTATAGTCATAAATCAATTTTGTTAACATGAGCATGATTAAATTGTAAACATGGAAACACTTTACTGTGTTTCTAAGCTTTTGCCTCTCTACACACCACATTTATTTAGGACTTTTACTTTGGCTATTTTCAGTGGCTTGGGGTGGGCAACAATGTATAGTTTTTATTAAAACTGAAAATATAGAATATATTAAAATATATACGTGCTCCAAGTCAATGAACTGTTGCCCAAATACAAAGTTCTGGCTAATCTGTAGACCAAATCTTGATATCCCTCTATAAATAAGGAGCTGAAAAGTATCTGCATACCCTCATTGTTTTTGCTTGATATTCAAAGGAGCTTCATCATAAAGATGGTAAGAGAACCATTGGGGGAAAAGTTGTTTCTAAGGTATGCAAGGCGCAGGACACTTATGTGGTAGAGATTTCAGAACACATTATAAACGATATCCATCATGAAAATGGTGAAGACAGAACTCATATCTGATATTACATTCTTTTATAACATATCCAGAAAGGATTGTTTCAAATTGTCTGGAAGATGCAACAATTTGTCTGGGTGAAAATGGTGAAATATGTGTCAAATGTTTTTCTTGACTGTTCCCTCCCCCCATTTCAAGTAAACAGAACCATTTCACAAAACTCATATTTATCCAGTCTTATGTTTCTAATAAGGAAGTTGAACCAAAATCCCCAAATCATATGGGCAGAAAGCTATGGAACTACAAAACCAATTATTTTTCATCCTGGGTAACAAGAAATGCCTGGCTCAAGAGACTGAAAGCTGCCGACTGTATTTCTCTGTTGTAATGTTTTGATGTTGTTTTGGGTACACATGGTATGCATTTCAATAAGTTACACAAGGGAAAAGGTATAAAATAATGATATGTATAATATAGAACGATAGCCTAGTCATCTTCATGCTAAATTAAACAGTCACTTTACCAAAATGAGTGTAATTCACACTCCTCCCCCCTTTGAGAATGGCAGGTATAATCAGCAACTACTTTCTGTTGTGGGATTATCATGTTGGTTGTCTTGATTTCATCTACTATATCCAGCTGCCTTATGACTCATGTAACTGCCTCTTTTTGTTTTCCAGTGGTATTTTATTTAGCTAGTCAATACATCGTATATTGAAGAGAAACTGCTTCTGGGAATGAGAACCATAATGTACCATAATGCAATAGGACTTGAAATGGGTGAATAATAAAGATTAATAATAATAATAAAAAACATTTTCCAAGGGAATGGAAATATAATAGCTATGTGCCTCTGAGAGATTTCTCCCAACTGATTTATGTATATGATACGTACCCTTATACAATTTGGAATATAATGATTTACCTTGGGTGCATGTAGATACTTTTACGTATACAGATGCTTCCCTTATGGGATTCCCTCATATTTTCCTACTGAAATTACATTATTGAAGTTTACTGCCTTCTGGAAGATTGCTGTATCCCCACTTCCCAACACACACTGATGTAACCAGTGCAACTTTTGGAAGAACATGACCAGAGCCATCTCATAACGATTACCCTATCCCAAGGTGGCCTAAGAATGTATGATAGTCAAAGCATTTATATGCAACCAAATAATCAGTTTTCCCCTCTTGTTAAGTCCTGACCGTACTTTCCCATGAATAACATACACATACCTGATCTACAAGAAGGCAGAAGTATGGGTAAAATTCAATGGAATCAAATTTACTGAAGAAAAAAAATCCTAGAAAAATGTTGATTCCACAGAGATTCCAGTCATTAGATTTTTTCCTCCCAGTTTTTGGTTAACAAGTTTTAAATCAACTCAATGTCAAAAACTTTAACTGATAACATTTTCCCCAGTGAATGTACCATATGCTAAAAATTCTTTTAGCTCAAGAGTAAACATTTAATTGAGGTTACTTTTGCATACTGACACAGCAAAGACTTGAAACCAGATGACAGGAGTCACTATTAATTTGATTGTTTCTTTTCAGAACAAACAATGTTGCTAATGATTTATATGGAGTGAGCTCTGTCCACACTGTCTGTACATGTTGACATTATAGCTCTGAGTTATTCCTAGCATGATATGGCATATAATATGGGCAATGTTACTCGTGACATTAAAGAGAAGCTTGGCTGCTGTTTTGGAGCAAAAGTTTATCCAAGGAAAAGATGAGAAGGAGGAGAAGGGTGTTTACACAGTGATGCAATTATAGAAATGTCACTTCAAGCAAACATAACATTGAGGTAATGAAAATTAGCTATTGCACTTCTTAACCAATTAGAAGCTGGACCTACTTAAAGTTTCACATAGTTTCCCAATAAGCACATAGGTATTTTTGAATGTAGCACAAATTCTCATGGAACAAGACACTTGTTTATACACCTTTCTACAGTTATGTCACTTGTGCCTCCATTGGGAGAGGAAAGCACAAAACAGAGGCAGATTGCAGCTCTAAAGAACACCTGGGAAAACAAAGGGGTGCAACCATGAGGATTTAGCTGGTCATGACATAACTCTCAGTAAGTCATATTGGAAAGTGACAAGCCAGTTTGAGCTGGCACTTGAGAAGCCACACCTGCAAACTAGAGATCCCTCCCTTGAGCATAGATTCTATACTTAGGGGCACACTGTAGACCCTTTGCACATAAAACACTCTAGAATTCCCAGTGTGCAAATGAAAAGCACCATACCAAGATTTCATGTGACTGTGAGGACTCAGGCTCAAACTAGATTCTGAGAACTTTAGGATACCAGGCAAGATTTTGACTTTTCTGCCAACATTATTAGAGAACCGTATTCTTCAGTATCTAATGAGAGCCAGTTTGGTGTGTCAGGGCTTGCCACCGCTGCCACTGGGCGTGGCACTGGGCGGTCTGCTCCTGACGTCATAGGGGGGCCAGGGATTCTGCAGGACCCTGCTCTGTGGAAGGAGGGGCGGTATACCTCACCCAGACTCCCTCTCAGTCCACTCGCTGGCCTGCTCAACCTGGCCTGCTTACCCTCTGCGTCCTCTTTCACTTCTTCCTCCCAGAGCTCTCCTCCAAACCTCCACGCTTGCATCGCACCGCTCTCACTCCACATCATCACTCCCTACTCACACCCACCACCACAGGGCTCTTCCCAGCCAGCTTTTATAGGGCTTCCTTCTACTGTCCCACCCCTCTTCCAGCCTGGTCTTGGGCTGCACCAAGCAGTCGCAGCTGGGGTAGCTGATCTGGCCCCACTGACCAGCACCAGCTGTGCCTTGTTCCCTGGCTGCCCAGCCTCCCTGCCTTGGCTGATTGCTGCAGGCCTGTCCAGCTGCAGTCCCCTGGCTAGCAGCCCGGCCTGCCTGGCTGAGCTGATGGCTGAAGGTGGGTCCAGCTGCGGCTCCTTGGCTGGTTGCCCAGGGCTTCCTGCAGAGTGCTTCCAATAGCCCCACCTGGAGTGGCTTGGCTTTTGGCAACTCCTGGGCCAGGCTACTATTTTCTAGCTGGGGCGTGGCTTTGGGTTGTTGGGGCTGCTGCTGCTTCTCCTCCTCAGGTAAGGTTTTTGGGTGGGTGACTGCTGGGCCCCCAACCCCTCTGCCCTTGCCCCCTTCTGCCTTGCTTAGTCCCCTTTCCTTCCCCAGGGGAGTGGGACTCGCTGACCTCCTTCTGTCTCCCCCTGCCTCCTGAGGCTCTGGGCCTTTGCCCCTTGCCCCTGGCACAGGAAGGTTCTGGCTCCATTTGCCCATGGGAGGGGTTGACCTGCTGTCCCCCGGCTGCCCCCTCTGCTTGCCAGTCAGACCGGTTGACCTATTGTCTGCTGGCTGACCAGTTGACCTGCTGTTCCCTCTTGTCAAGTCTGGGGGCTGGGGCTCAGACCCCGGACACACACCCCCACTTGGCTTTGAGTTGTGGGGGTCCGGTTCAGCCTCGAACATGCGGGACATGAAGTCCGCGTCCACATGCCGTGCCCCCTGGCGGTATTTGATGGTGAATTGGAAGGGTAGGAGGGAGAGGTACCACCGCAGCACCCTGGGGTTGTGCGCCTTCATGCGATGGAGCCACTGCAGGGGTGCATGGTCTGTCAGCAGTACAAAGGGGTTGTTGGCCAGGTAGTACTGCAGGGCCCCCACCGCCCACTTGACCGCTAGGGCCTCCCGCTCCACTGTGGCATAGCGCTTCTCGGCGGGCTGGAGCTTCCGGCTTAGGAACAGAATTGGGACATCCACGCCATCCCGCTCCTGGGTCAGCACAGCCCCGAGGCCGGTGTCCGAGGCGTCTGTGGCCAGTGTGAAGGGCTGGTCAAAGTCCGGGTTCCATAGGGCCGTGGCATTGGAAAGGGCTAACCGCAGGTCCTTAAAAGCTGCCTCTAGTTCTGGGGTCCACCGGACTTGGTTGGGCAGCCCCTTCCTTAAGCTGTCCGTCAGGGGCGCCGCTCGGGAGGCAAAGTGGGGGATGAACCGCCCGTAATACCCCAGCAGTCCTAGGAATCGCCGAACCTGCTTCTTGGTCTTGGGCTGTGGGGCGTCGGCTATTGAGGCCACCTTGTCCGGTGGTGGCCTGACTCGTCCTCCCCCGACCACAAAGCCCAGGTATTGGAGTTCCTGGAACCCCAGGTGGCTCTTTTTTGGGTTCGCCCTTAGTCCAGCTCGTTGGAGGGCCCTTAAGACGGCTTCCAGGTGTTGGAGGTGGGTGGGCCAGTCGGGGCTGAAGATAATAATATCATCAATGTACGCCATGGCATACGCCCGGCACTCTCCCAGCACCTGGTCCACCAGCCGCTGAAAGGTGGCTGCTGCCCCATGCAGGCCAAACGGCATCTTCTTGAATTGGAAGAGGCCTTGGGGGGTGGCAAAGGCCGTCTTCTCCCGGTCCTCCGGCCGTACGGGCACCTGCCAGTAGCCCTTTGTTAAGTCCAGGGCCGACAGGTAGCGGGCGGACCCCAGGTGGTCCACCAGCACGTCTGCTCGGGGCATGGGGTAGGCGTCGAACTGGGCCACCTTATTCAGTTCACGATAGTCAATGCAAAACCGGGTGGTCCCATCTGGCTTGGGCACCAGGACTATCGGGCTCCTCCAGGCACTTCGTGAGGGTTCGATTACACCCAGCTGGAGCATCTCGTTTGTCTCCTTCTCCACTGCCTCCCACCGCTTCCTGGGGATGGGGCGCCAGGTAGCCCGGGCTGTCTGCCCCGGGCTGGTCGGGATGGCATGTTGAATAAGGCTGGTGCTGCCCGGCCTGCGGGAGAAGACCCCGGTAACCCGTGCACAGAGGTCTCGTAGCTGGGCCCGTTGAGCTGGATCGAGCTGGGGGTCTACCTTGGGCTCCTCGAACTCTGGGGCTTCGGAGGTCCATGGCAGCTCACTGTCAGGAAGCTCCAACGGGTCCTCAGCCACGCCACACTCCTCTTCTGGGCGCTCATGCCACCGCTTCAGGAGATTCACATGCAGGGTCCTCCGCCGACGCCGGCCAACCCCGCACTGGACTTCGTAAGTAGTGGGGCCCAGCACCCTCCGAATCGGGTAGGGGCCCCTCCATGGGTCCCCTTCCTCTCTGGGGAATACCGAGTGGTGCACCAGGACCTTCTCTCCCGCCTGGAAGGCCCTCATCCGTGCACCCCGGTCGTAGGTGGCTTTCTGATTCGCCTGGGTGCGAGTCAGTCTGCGGTTCGCCTCGGCTTGGGACTGTTGCACCCGGTTACGGAGTTGGCTTATGTACTCCCGTGTGGTGGGCGCAGGGCTGCTGGCCTGGGGCGCCCAGCGTTCTGTCAGCCGGGAGAGCATCCCTCTTGGCTTGCACCCATACAGCAGCTCGAACGGGCTGAAGCCAGTGGAGGCCTGCGGGGTCTCCCTGAGGGCAAACATGAGTGGGTCGATGTACAGGTCCCACTGATGAGGCTTCTCCCGTGTCATCTTCTTCAGGGCCTCTTTGATGGTCTGGTTCAGCCGCTCTGCCAAACCGTCTGTCTGAGGGTGAAAAGCCGAGGTGAACACCTGCCGGATCCCCAAACTCTGGCAGAGTTGGCGCATGGCGGTGGCACGGAACGGGCCTCCTCGATCTGTCAAGATTTCATCCGGCAGCCCCACCATCGCGAAGAACTTGGACAGTGCCCGGACCACCCACGGGGTCTGCATGGTCCTCAGCGGGATGACCTCAGGGAACCGTGTGGCGTAGTCCACAATCACCAGGGCAAAGCGGTGGCCCCGGGGTGTGCGTGGCAGCGGTCCGATGAAGTCCATCGCGATGCGTTGGAAGGGCGTCCCCAGGACGGGTAGTGGGGAGAGGGGGGCCTTCGGTGGGCGGCGGGCTGCCACCCGCTGGCAGGTGGGACACGAGCGGCAGTGGGCCTTCACGTCGGCATTCACGGAGGGCCAGTAGAACTGCTCAAGGATCTTCTTCAGGGTCTTGTGGTGCCCCAGATGCCCGGCCCACGCATGCTCATGGGCCGTGCGGAGGACTTCGGCCCGGTAGGCAGTCGGCACCAATAGCTGGCGGACCTCCCCCTGGCCACTTGGGGCGCGAGCTATGCGAACCCAAACCCCTCCTTGCTTCTCGATGCGCGGGAGCCGTTGGGACCTCCGCTCATCCCGCACTAGCTCCTCCTCACGAGCTGCCGTCTCTCGTAAGCGCTGCAAGGACTCATCTGCCCCTTGGGCGTCACAGAATGGGCGATCGGCCGGGGGCCCAGCTGGGTCTCCAGTCCGTGGTTCTGCTCCTGGTCTGGTGGAGGGACCCTCTCCCGGGTCGTCGGCCTCCTCCACTTGCAGAGCGGTGGCAACTTGGGGGTCTGTCAATTCCCCTGCCGCCTTCAGCCGAGACCCGGCGATCCCTGGGGTGTCTCCTCCCAATTTCTTCGCTGCCTGCTGGAGGAGCCTGAAGAACCCCGGGGCATCTCTTCCCAGCAGCATTGGCACGGGTAGGTGAGCCAACTGGGCAACTTCCATTTGGTGGCAGACCCCTAGGTACTCTATCGTGATTAGGGCCGTAGGGTACGGCTGGGTGCGGCCCATCACATCCGTCACTGGGATCCAGCGGTACACTGGGGTGGCAGCTGGGAGGAGCTGGGGCCGAATTGCTGAGACTGCACTCCCAGAGTCCAACAGGGCTTGTAGGATCAGCCGGCCTATCTTCACAGTGGCACATAGACTCTGCACCTGCTTGCCAGGCGGTGGGTTATTTTCCCAAATGAGGGCGCAAACCCTTGGCAAGGCCTCAGTGAGCACGCCGGCTTGCCTCTGCAGCTCCGCTGTCTGTGCTAGTTCTACTGGAGCGGCTGGGTAGGCTGCCTCCAGCTTTCCCCACATCCTATCCTGGCGTTCCTCCAGCCACGGTCCAAGCTCCGCTGGGGCGGCGGCCTTGGGAGGCCGCCCCTTGACTGGTGCCTGCGTTGGAACGTCTCTCCCCGTACGGGCCACCAACTTGTCAGGGCTTGCCACCGCTGCCACTGGGCGTGGCACTGGGCGGTCTGCTCCTGACGTCATAGGGGGGGCCAGGGATTCTGCAGGACCCTGCTCTGTGCAAGGAGGGGCGGTATACCTCACCCAGACTCCCTCTCAGTCCACTCGCTGGCCTGCTCAACCTGGCCTGCTTACCCTCTGCGTCCTCTTTCACTTCTTCCTCCCAGAGCTCTCCTCCAAACCTCCACGCTTGCATCGCACCGCTCTCACTCCACATCATCACTCCCTACTCACACCCACCACCACAGGGCTCTTCCCAGCCAGCTTTTATAGGGCTTCCTTCTACTGTCCCACCCCTCTTCCAGCCTGGTCTTGGGCTGCACCAAGCAGTCGCAGCTGGGGTAGCTGATCTGGCCCCACTGACCAGCACCAGCTGTGCCTTGTTCCCTGGCTGCCCAGCCTCCCTGCCTTGGCTGATTGCTGCAGGCCTGTCCAGCTGCAGTCCCCTGGCTAGCAGCCCGGCCTGCCTGGCTGAGCTGATGGCTGAAGGTGGGTCCAGCTGCGGCTCCTTGGCTGGTTGCCCAGGGCTTCCTGCAGAGTGCCTCCAATAGCCCCACCTGGAGTGGCTTGGCTTTTGGCAACTCCTGGGCCAGGCTACTATTTTCTAGCTGGGGCGTGGCTTTGGGTTGTTGGGGCTGCTGCTGCTTCTCCTCCTCAGGTAAGGTTTTTGGGTGGGTGACTGCTGGGCCCCCAACCCCTCTGCCCTTGCCCCCTTCTGCCTTGCTTAGTCCCCTTTCCTTCCCCAGGGGAGTGGGACTCGCTGACCTCCTTCTGTCTCCCCCTGCCTCCTGAGGCTCTGGGCCTTTGCCCCTTGCCCCTGGCACAGGAAGGTTCTGGCTCCATTTGCCCATGGGAGGGGTTGACCTGCTGTCCCCCGGCTGCCCCCTCTGCTTGCCAGTCAGACCGGTTGACCTATTGTCTGCTGGCTGACCAGTTGACCTGCTGTTCCCTCTTGTCAAGTCTGGGGGCTGGGGCTCAGACCCCGGACATGGTGCACTGGTTAAGAGTGGCGGGACTCTAATCTGGAGAACAGGGTTTGATTCCCCACTCCTCCACTTGAAACCAGCTGGGTGACTTTGGGCCAGTCACAGCTTCTCAGAGCTCTCTCAACCCCACGCACCTCACAGGATGATTGTTGAGAGGATAATAATAACAGAGTTTGTAAATTGCTCTGAGTGGACATTAAGTTGTCCTGAAGGGCAGTATATAAATCAAATGTTGTTGTTGCTAATGTAATGGACAAATGATGTGTATTTAAGCCTGCACTTTTGACATGAACAAGAAATGAGAGCAGTATGCTATTTAGCTCCCTTCGTCATAGTAAGCCTTACATGTGCCTCACCTACTCTGCTATGCTGCTTAATTTCTTGACAGGAGTTGGATCTGACCATGACTGTTAATTTCTATTTATCTTATCAACAATCTGTCCATTGACTTCAGCATTTCACAACCTGTTAACATCAATACCATATAGCATACTTCACAAACAGTTTTAAAATAATGGACACACTGACCTTCTTGTGATGGTACAGTAATTTTTAGTCTTTTGAGGACTAAGTATGGTTTTGTGTAGTTTACACCAAGAAATTACCTCTGAGAGCTTGAAGAAACAGCACTAGTATGTTTATTTCATCCTTTAAAGAGCTTAATGAAGGATTATTGGATTGTCCAATAACCATGAGCTCAAATATGAGAATATATATTTTCCCTTATGTATGATAGTCCCTCACAAAATTATACTCTGAACAATGGCTTATTTTCATGTGCCAATACTCTATTACAAATAGTGGAACTTGGCAGCCAGCAGATCTCAGATTTCAACCACATGTATTTCAAAAAATCAAACGGTCCTTATATGGTGCTTCAGTCGCATATCTTTAAAAGCAGTGTTTGTGCGTCATATTTAAAAATAATTGAAACCAGGGGGCAAAACCTGAACTTTTCTTCCAGGATGTTTTAGCTTCAGTTGATTCCAAAAAACACTGAAGGCAACAGGAATGGAAACCTCATGTATTAGACATCGTTGGCAACACATATATACTCACTCATTGCAATATATGAACACAATAGCAGATCCATGGACTCATGCACACCGTCTGCCTGAGTACACACATTTTCATATTTTATAACAAAAATATCTTGACTCTTTCATTTGAAACTATTCTGTAGGGATTGCACTTCATTCACCAAAGAAGCATGTGTGAATAAGATGCCCCTTCAAATATGTGTCACAGCTCTGTAAAAGCACTTGTGCTATGATGAAAATGCCTGAAACTATAAGGGATGTTTATCTAGATGACATATACTCTTAGGCAGGAATGGATTGGAAAGCTAGAATAGCTGAGGAGCAAGCCAAGATGAGTGGCCCCAACAATGACTGGACCAGGACTTCAGGCACTGCTCATTTCAGACCCAGACAGAGGTACCAGTGATAGGGGAAGTTCCTTATTGCTACTTGTAGCACTGCCAGCCAGAGGCAACTGACCTCCCTATATCTTGAAAGGTATCATGAAATTTAGCACACTTGAATTGGTGTGGGTGTCAGTGAAAAGCCATTTCTGCCCAGTCAAAGTTTGATGTCCCATTGCTTCTGCAACCAATGATGCACTTTCCACCTTAGTTAGTGACCAATATGGAAATTCAGAATAGAGGTGGTCACGAACCAAAATATAAACCAAAATTAAGCACGAACCAGGCCGGTTCGTGGTTCACGAACCAGCAGTTCGTCAGATCCCATTTCTAACAAACTGCCATGAAATTTAGGCTGGTTCATTTGGTTTGATTTTTGGTCTGTCACTGCAGACAGCCTGGTGCCAATCAATCAGTTTCCTAGGCAACAGGGGAAGGAATTCCTGCAGACCTTCTGCTGACCCGGAAATGAACTTCTGCTGGCCTGGAAGTGACCTTCTGATGACCCGGAATTGATGATTTTCTGACCTGGATGTGACTTTTCATGAACCAAATGAACTGGTTCACAAACCAGAGGCAGGCTCATGACAGTTTGTGGGTTTTGGTTCACAAAATTTGATGAACCCCGAACCACATGGTTTGGTTTTTCCCAGTTTTTGCCCATCTCTAATTCAAAACCGCACAGGAAATACTATGGATCTGGGTGGCCCATATGATGGGCATGTGCTTATGTCACCACTGCAGTGCAGAGCTTTAGCCAAATGCAAGCAGCTGTTTGGTAGCAGCCTTATCTTACTGATAGCATACGAATTGGGTCTAAATCCTTAAATTACAAGTGGCTAGCCACCATGCAGTGGATCCCCATGAATATCTTCTGAGATGATTATTGTGATTAAGTGATATGAAATCATGACTATACCATAAAGATGAAAAGCTTATTGACATGGCAATTTCTGATGTGTCTTGTAAGCGTTGCAACCGAAAACAGCCATGACGTCTTCCAATCTCAGTCAGAGCAAACATTTTCTTCTTGCCAAGCTCAATAATCTTTCATCATGAAAGCAAAATTTCCCTCAAAAAATCTTTGAGGCCTATAATAAAATTCAAAACACATACAATATTGTGGCAAATGCATTTGGATGGATATTGATAAAAAGCAAAGTAATGCCAGACCATAAAACTCACCCCCAAAGTTTAACAGAATGACCTACTTCTGCTTCAGATAGACCAAATCCAGCTAAGGGAAATATGATGCTTTGCAGTGTCCATAGGAAAATAAGTATGAAAACATTTCAAAATGTAAAGTCCAGTGAGGACAAGGCTTACTGTTGTCATAATAATGATCAACAAATTCTTTAAGGAGATAAGTTTTTGCTTCTCATAGCTAAGGCATTTGCTAACTGCACCTGATCTTGGAATCTATGCTAATAGACAAAATTTAGAAATAAAAATTGAACTTGGGATAATCAACATTTTGATTATGGCAATCCTCCCCAGCCAGGAGAGCTTATAGGAACAATCCTAAACAGGCTTACTGGGAAGTAAGTCACATTTTAGTCAACATGGATTACTTTCAGGGAAGTGTTCTTATACAGCACTTTGTGAATTTTAGACAGAACTTTATTACTAAAAATTTAATTCAAACAATACATGTATTGTCGAAGGCTTTCTCGGCCGGAGAACGATGGTTGTTGTGGATTTTCCGGGCTCTATAGCTGTGGTCTTGGCATTGTAGTTCCTGATGTTTTGCCAGCAGCTGTGACTGGTATCTTCAGAGGCATAGCACCAAAAGACAGAGATCTCTCAGTGTCACAGTGTGGAAAAGATGTTGGCAGGTAATTTATATCTACTCAGGAAGGTGGGGTTGGGCTGAGTCATCCTGTAAGAGATGTGGAATGCTAATGGAGGGAGGCTTCACTATATCCTGAGGAGGTTCTTTTGTATATGGATTGGTGCTTGATATGCTAATCTTCTCTGCAGGGCTATTGTAGGGTATAGGGTCAAACAATCCACAAATATTGTAGGGTCAAACAATACACATTTTTATTGTAGATTTATGAATGATCAGACACTTTAAATGAAACCAGTGCAAACATAAGGAACCAAAGATTTAATTTGCACAAAGGAGAAATTAAATTGAAATGGAAGTTTTGGATCAAAAGGCCAGAGATGAGAATTCAAGAGAAAAGTTTGATGATGTTCTCCATCAAACAATTTAAACCTGAATGGCATTTCTGTGCACAGTATTTCCATTTCCGACCAATTATCAGGTTTTGGGGGCTTTCTGATGCTACATAGGCATGGGTCCTGTTTGTATGAAATATTTTGTTCTCCAGTGGCAAATCTTTGCTTGTATATCATCTTCTGGTGAACAGTATACATGACTTGGGAGAAAAGAGGCTGAGACTTAGATTCCTTTGAGTCTCTAGAGATGGAGGTTACACCCATTTTCCTCATGATGGCTTAGGCATGGGAGTATACCTTTAGGAAATATCCACATGTGTTGCTTTTGTTTTCTTTTTCTGGTAGGCAGGCTAGACATGCAGTAGCTGAGGTTAAAAGCTGAAATATGCACTCCCCCCACAAAATCTGGGAAATCTGGATCTAGGTTTCAGAAATCCACCCCCCTCCAAAATGTGGGAAAGTTTATTTAACCAGGTTCAGTAAGGTAAGAGATTCCTGGATTTATCCAGTCATTATTCCCTATGGGGAAAACTATCTGGGGGCAATCCAGGCGGTGGGGGGGACTCCATCACAAATTATTGATGACTATCATATTTCTGTTATTAATCTCAACTAAAGGTAACACAAACTTCAAGGCAAACTTGGAACACAAATGTAGGGTTGGAATCAACCTGCTTTTCTGTTACTGAAAATGGATGGATGCAATTTCCTTTGATCACCAAAAAGGATCATGGGCATTTTGGAAGATGCAAGGACAACTGCCTTGTAGGATGAGGTCTGTAACAGACATGGGCACAAACCAAAAGAAATTAACGAATCCATGGTTCGTGGTTTGGTGCCGCCGCCGATCCCGAGGTCGCAAACCACAATGAACATTTTCTGTTGCCAAACCAGTTCACGGTTTGCAGTTTGTGGGGCTCAGAACAGCCCCCGTTGCACTTAGAGAGTCCATATTCCTGGGATGTGTTTTGCAGGCTCCCCTACAGCCATCACCCAAGTTTGTACAAGATTGCAAAAGGGATCTTGGAGTTATACCCTCTCCAATCCAAGGCCCCCAGGAAACTCCCACTCGATACAATTAGAGCCACCGGTTGATGTTGGGCCAGTGTACAGAAGGTGGGTGCTGATGGCGGCCGCTGGGCCTGGTTGGCACAGGGAGGTGGCGATGAGCCCCCTCCTCCTTAGGGGGCAGGGGGTCTGGCCGCTCGCCGGTGGCACTCCCCATGTGCCTGCCTGCCAGGCCAAAGAGGATCATGCTGGTATTCCCGGCGCAGGCCAGAATGTGGGTACTGCCAGCGGCTGCAGGGCCTGGCGGGCACGGGGAGGCAGCGACGAGCCACCTCCCCTTTAGGGGGCAGGGGGTCTGGCCGCTCACCAGAGGCACCCCTCATGCGCCTGCCCCCCAGGCCAAAGAGGAGCACGCTGGTGTTCCCGGTGTGGGAGGGAGAGAACATGAGAACATGGGAACCTTTGCTTGTGGGTTAAACCTCTGAGAATTTCATCCTTGTGGGTGCGGAGGATTACACGTGGAAATGTGTTTCCTATGAAAATTGATGGAAATGAGTCTCAGACTGATTTTCTAATAGAATATAGAACTAATTTAAATCTGATGTTAAAGTTTTTTAAATTATACAAGAACTAACAAATTTTCATTCTTTTTGAACACTCCTACATTACATGATATGGAAGGATTGTCTGATAAGGCATATTAAACGTTACAGTGGTGACTCAAGGAAGGTATGATTTAGAGACTCTTTCAAGTCTCAAATATATAAAGGTAATGTGCAAACTGGCTTCATAATTGCCATGTAGAATTTTAATAGGACATTCTGGGGCTATAGGCATATTCTGTTTGGTTTGTGGCTTTTTTGCCCCAGTTCAGTTCTGATTTGGCAAACGTTTTCAAAAAATTATTTTGTTCTACTTTAGAAGCCAATAATATTCCAGAACAATTTTTGGTAAGGCTTTGGTTTGATTCTGTGCTTTTAATAATTGACTTGTAACAATGCTAAGCAAGACTGAGATAGGAAGAGGCTTTGTGGGGTCAAACCAAATGACTTGTAAACAGAAACATGTTTATGCAGGAACAAGTCCCACTTAGTAAGTGTAAGAGTGCCCAGGATTGTAGCCTTAGAGGGGTTCACTGTGCAATCTTGTGCAGAATTACTTCCAATCCACTGAAATCAATTGTTTTAGAGGAATAACCCTGCATAGCATGGCACTGTGAATAATTTAACTTCTCTCCACTAATATTAGGCAAAAACTAAAACAGGAAAGCAAGCAGGGATCATTATGGTACAACACTAGAACAGCAATTTCTGAACAAGCAAAAGCCTAAGTCCTTCATATGAAGAACTGCCGGTGTTTGTTCATAGGTTTCAGGCGTTTCCTTTTAATTAGAAATGAAAGATAGAATAAGGAAACTTTGCTAAAGTACATAGCTGAAGCATGCCCAATAATAAAGAACAAATTGGCATATGGCATTTTAGGGTTTGGTTGGGTGCCAACTACTGCCCCCAAATTCCTTGAAATGTGCATTTTGTATAAGTTTTATATGCTATTGGAGTTTTGGTTACAATTGAAATCAAAAGAGATGTGGGGAAAGGGGGAAGATGGATCTTATTTCTTGAACTGTATTCATTTAAAAATATGAACAGCACAATCTTTTTCTTTTCTAATTAATCTGCAGGCAGATTTCACTGAAGGTGCTAAAAATAGCTATAGATGGCATCAATAAAATATTCAATACCACTTGGCATCCTTCTAAAACAAACTATATTCAGGCCCCATTCCTAACAACATATTCTTCCCATCACAGGGCAACTCCCACCATGATTGCCGGGAGAGATTCCTATGTAAATGCGTTGTCAGAATGGTGCCAGCTAGAAAGTTGCATGCCAAAGATTCTAAGAATAGAAATGTTCCTCTCTCTAAACAGTGGATTAAACTTTTGCAGGCAACGATTAGACTAGGGAATTACAAATGTGGAGCAAAATGCACCTGCTTTTGTGAAAGGCAAAACAAAATAGAAGACTCAGTGGTTCATTTCTTAAAAGTAAGGAAAGGCTCAGAACTACCTGGAAGCAATACTTTTTTAAATTTGAACAACAGAAAGTCTTGTGGCATTTACCAGCTATAGCTGTGACAATGAAAGGCGTCCTTTAACCCGGAAGCGCGGGCGCCCGACTTACCGGGCGACCGGTTTGCTGCCGTGGGGGCGCGGGAGCGGGACGAGCGCGGCGGCCGGCATGCTGGCTGACCCGATCTCAGTCGGGCAGCCAGCAGCCAATCAAATTCAAACCCCGGCCAGCCAATCACGGCGGCCGGGAGGCAGGCTGGGGGCGGGGCCAGCCACCGGACCTCAGGGAGCCAGTCTTCCCTCTGGTCCGCTGGCTGGGTATTAATTCAGGCTCCCGCCCGGCCTCGGTTCACTCGGCTTCGGCTGCTGAACGGAGAGGATCGACGGAGGCACATCGTAGAAGACTCGCTGCGGCTCGGAAGCTGAGAGAAGGCGGAGAGGTCTAGCTGAGCCTCTCCACCCAACGCTCGCCTCGCGGATCGCGGCTCCCTGCCCCTCCGTTAGCTCAGGGCAGGTGGGAGCGCCGTTGCTGGGGCCCGGGCCGGAGCTGAACCCAGGTCCCGTCGCGGTGAAGACAGCTGGGGAGGAAGGCTGAGTGGCGCGGCAGTGCCAAACTCTCGCTTGCCTCGTGTCGCCCCCTGCCCCTTTGTTAGCACAGGGCAGGTGGGAGAGGTGGGCTCCTTCCCCCAGCGCTGAGGACAGGATCAACGGAGCGACTCCCCAGCCAGGGCCATGGCACCATCCAGGAGGGCCAGCGGGCGGGGGGATAGGACTCGGGGGGGTGGCAAGGCAGTATCAACTCCCCCTGGGGCCTCCAGCAAGAAGGGGGCTGCCAAAAGCCGGAGTAAGGAGGGCTCCCAATCTGGCGAGCCTAAGCAAAAGGCCAGTGGCAGGGGGAGGGAACCCCGCGCTGGGGGGGGCCGGCGGCGGATTGCCTCTAAGAGCAGCCCACCCACCCCAGGGCCGCCCCGCGTGGCCACCCCCCCCTCAGGCAGCAAGGCAAGGGCAGGGAAAGCTCCCCCCAAGGTCCCCCCGGGTAAGGGAGGCCTGAGGCAGGGAGGGAGTTCAGACAAGAAAAACACGGCCAGCTCCCTGCAGAGCATCAGCCGTACCCTGGAACTGCTCACGGCCAGGGTGGAGAGCCTGGGGAACTCCAGGCCTGGGGGAACCTCGCCTCACCCAGGGCCTGTCGAGGTCCCCTCGGACAGGCGCGGCAAGATAAAGAGAAGCAGCCCTGCCAGAGGGCGCCGGGGGGAGAGGTCATCGAGCTCCAGTTCCAGGAGCTCCAGCCGCAGGCTGCGCCCCTCTGCTAAGAGAAGGAAGGCCCCCAGGAAGACAAGCCGAGTCCGCCGGCACCTGGAGGATTCAGACAGCGAGGGATCCACAGGTGAGTGCTCATCGGATGACGAGTACAGTGGGGCGGGCTACTGGGAGGCAGGGGCAGCCATCCCCGGGATCCCAGGCTGGGCCTCGCGGCGCAGGGGGGCAGCTGGCATTGGGGACTCCCGGGAGGTTTGGGGGGCAGAGGGCAATGAAACACCGCCCCTCTCCTCTAGGTCCTTCACGGATGATGAGGATCCCCCGGGGATTCACTTATGTCGCAAGGCCCGGGAGAGAATCCTAAACGGGTTCTACGTAGATGTTTTCTCCCTCCTCAGGCCGGAGGCAGAGGATGGGAGGAGTTCCCCGTCCAGCAAACGGGATAAAAAGACGCCAAAAAAGGAGACAGCTGAACGCACCTTTAATAACTGGATGGAAGGGTTCACTGTCTACATGGGGGTGGTCCAGATAGCGTATCCGCAACGAGGGTGGCACTTGTCCAACCATTTGGGCAACGTCCTGCGGGCCCGGGCCCTGGCTGGGGACGCAGCAGCTATGGATTATGATGAGGCCTTTCGGAAGAGGGCTTCCCACAACCCCAGGGCCAGGTGGGACCTCATCAGCCAGAAGCTCTGGCTCTGGCTGGTGGGCCCCCAAATGAAAGGGCAGGCCGAGCCTGCCCGGGGGGGACGCTGGTTCAGCCGGCGGGACAGGCCTCGCGGCCTTTGCTGGGAATTCAACCAGGGCAAGTGCCAGCGGTCCAAGTGCCGTTACGAGCACAGTTGCGAGTCTTGTGGGGCCCCACACTCCCGCCAGGCATGCCCGCGAGGATCCCAGACCATGGCTCCCTTTCGGGGGGGCCGGTCCTCCAATGGCGGTGCCCATAGGGATGGGGGGTCGAGTTCCACCGCTGCTCACCAGTCCAGCACCAGCAGCAAGTAGCCCGGGCTGCGCGGAGTTAGGGTTGGCTCACACACCTATCCGCTTGCAGGCCCTCCGCCCCCTCCTGGCACAATACCCTAACAGGCTAGCGGCCAACTTTCTGATGGAAGGCTTCTCCAAAGGCTTTCGGATTCCTTTCACGGGCCCCCGTGTGGCCACCTCCTCGGGCAACCTCAAGTCCGCAAGGGAGTTGCCCGAGGTGGTCGCTGCAAAAATTGCCAAGGAGGTGGGGGCTGGCCGGGTCTCTGGCCCCTTCTCTTCCCCCCCGCTTCCTAACCTCAGGGTTTCCCCTTTGGGGGTGGTCCCCAAGAAGGCCCCAGGGGAATTCAGACTCATTCATCACCTGTCATACCCGCGGGGTTCTTCAGTCAACGACTGCATCCCCCAGGAGCTTTGCTCTGTTAGATATGCCTCCTTTGACCAGGCGGTCCGCTTGGTCCAATCCTGCGGGCGGGGGGCCCTATTGGCCAAGTGTGATGTTCAATCCGCTTTCAGGCTACTTCCTGTTCACCCTCAGGACTTTTGCCTCCTGGGCTTCAAGTTCAGGGAACAATGGTACGTGGACAGGGCCATGCCCATGGGGTGCTCCGTTGCCTGTGCCGCCTTTGAGGCATTCAGCACCTTCTTGGAGTGGGCCGCCAAGGATCGCATGGGTTCCCCCCACATTACTCATTACCTCGATGATTTCCTGATCATGGCGCCCCCTGGTGGTCACACTTGTGCCATTCGGCTTAGGATCTTCCAGGACTTGGCTGAGGAGCTGGGGGTCCCACTCGCGCCGGAAAAGACGGAGGGCCCCTCCTCCCGTCTCACTTACCTGGGGATTGAACTCGACTCCGAGGCAGGCCTTTCTCGCCTCCCCCCGGACAAGTTAGCCCGGCTGCAGGCCATCATTGAGTCCACGCTCCCTCGGGAGAAGTGCACCCTAAGGGACCTCCAGTCCATCATAGGTCATCTTAACTTTGCCTGCCGAGTGGTTTCCCCGGGCCGGGCCTTCTGCGCTCGCCTGGCCAGGGCGTGCAGAGGGGCATCGGCACCGCACCATCACATACGGCTCACTAAGGGGATAAAGGAGGATCTCAGGGTCTGGGAGGAGTTCCTCTCCAATTACAATGGGGTTTCGCTGTGGCAAGGTGCCCTCTCTCCAGGCTCCGACTTGCAGGTGCAGTCGGATGCAGCGGGCAGCCTGGGCTTTGGGGTCTTCTTCAAAGGGAGGTGGTGCGCCCAGCGATGGCCCTCATCCTGGGCCAGCTCCGGGATCCTCAGGGACCTCACCTTCCTGGAGCTGTTTCCCATCTTGGTCGCCGTTACAATCTGGCGGGAGGAGTTCAGGAACAAACGGGTCCTCTTCTGGTGCGACAACCAGGCGTCAGTCCGGGTGATTAACAAGCAGTCCTCTCGCTCTGAGCGGGTCATGCGGCTCATCCGGCATTTTGTTCTATGCTGTCTTTCCGCTAACATCTCATTTTCAGCCCGGCACGTAGCAGGTTTGGATAACAGCATGGCAGATGCGCTGTCTCGCTTCCAGATGGAGAAGTTCTTCTCGCTGGCCCCTCAAGCGGCACGCACGCCCGACCCATTCCCGGTGAACCTGTGGCAGATTGGCGAGACACAGTGACGCAGGGAATTCTCAGCTCGGTGGCTCCCTCTACTCTGCGGGCTTATGCCAAGGCAGTGGCGCGCTTCCTCACCTTCGTCGGAAAGGAAGGAGAGCGGGACCCCTGGCCGCCATCCAAGACCACGGTGCTGCGTTACCTGGCCCACCTGCGAGGATCTGGCTTCGCTCCAGGAACCATGCGGCGCGAGTTGTCGGGAATCTCTTTCGTCTGCAAGGCAGAAGGATTCCCTGATCCATGTGACGGTTTCCAGGCTCGCAGGGCCGTAGAGGGGTGGGGCAGGGTCTCCCCACGGGCACCGGACCAGCGCAGGCCCATCACCCTGCCCATCCTGCGGGCGATTGTGCATGCGCTCCCCGACATCTGCTGGTCTTCGTACGAGGAGCGGCTTGTACGCGTGGCCTTCACCCTGGCCTTTTTCGGGGCCTTCAGGGTCAGCGAACTGGTGGCGGGGTCCCGCCAGGATGCCTCCGGCAGGGCCCTTGCAATGGGGGATGTAGTTCTTTCCAGGCACAGGGTCACCATCTCGGTTCAGCAATCCAAAACCGACCAGCGGGGCCGGGGGGCTTCCGTCATCCTGCGGGCCTCACGGGAGCAGGCTATCTGTCCAGTCATGGCCGTCCAGTCTTTCTTAGCAGTCCGGCCTCGCCTCCCCGGCCCCTTCCTGGTGCACAGGGGCGGCTCCCCGTTTACACGTTACCAGTTCGCGGCCCTCCTGCGGGCATGCTTACAGGCATCGGGGTTCCCGCCAGCGGATTTCGCCTCCCATTCCTTCCGCATTGGCGCGGCCACAGTGGCGGCAGGCCTCGGGCTCCCCTCAACTGCTATACAGCAGCTCGGCCGCTGGCGGTCCAGGGCCTTTCGCACCTATATTCGCCCTGCTCGGGCTCTTGCTCATTGAGTCTGTTTATGCTTCATGTTTCAGGGCAGCGGAGGATTGTTTGGATTTGCGGCCACAGTATCGTGCATTGGGCCGGGAAGTATGCGGCGTCCTCAGGATGGGGAAGACACCTCGGGTTGGACGATCGCATCGAGATTCGCTGGATTGGCTCCCGGGGCATGCTGTGGGAGGCGCTGGCTCCCACCTTGATCCGGCAGGCCCGCCGGGAGGGCCCGCCTGACGCCTTGATCATCCAGCTGGGAGAAAACGACCTGGGCAGGCGAGAGGCTCCGGAGCTGAAGCGAGCAATGTGCAGCGACCTGGACTATCTAAGGGGGTTGTTTCCACGGACTTTCTTCCTGTGGTCAGACTTGCTCCAGAGGCGCTGCTGGCGTTTCGCGCGCCACCCCGAGAAGGTGGATGGAATCCGGCAAAGGGTGGCCCGCGCCATGGGACATTACATCTCTGCTGCCGGGGGCCTGCTCATTCAGCACTCGGACATCTCGTTCCGCATGGAGGCATTGTTCCACCCAGATGGGGTTCATCTGTCCAGCTGGGGGCAAGACATTTGGCTGCAGGACCTCAGGGATAGTCTGCTGGAGTGGTTGCGGCGGTAGGAGCTTTGGCGGGAGCCCCCCCCCCGGGCGGGGGCTCTGGTGGCGGTTGGTCATTGGATCGGATCTCTTTTGGGGGAATCAGGGCCTCCGCCCTGGTTCCTGTAAGGGGATTCCCATAAGGAATCTTGGGGGTGAGTCACGGAGGTGCATGCCCAGCTCGGGGGCTGCCAGGTCGGACTCACCACCAGGCGGCAGGGGAATCATACAGGGGTGTACACCCAGATGATCTCCCCCTTAATGCCGCTCCGCGGTGCCCCCCCTCAGCTGGGGGTCTGAGGGGGGAGGGTTCATCGGCTGGCAGGCGGGCCAGCCGATGCTTGGGGATCCGATCCATATGACTGCCTTCGCTCCTCATCTGCTGTTCACAATAAAGTTGTGGCCTATTTTCACCCAGCCATCGTGTGGTCTCAGTTTGTCGCCGTGCCTGCCAGCCTCCGCGCCATCAGCCTAGGCTGCAAGCGCGGGCGCCCGACTTACCGGGCGACCGGTTTGCTGCCGTGGGGGCGCGGGAGCGGGACGAGCGCGGCGGCCGGCATGCTGGCTGACCCGATCTCAGTCGGGCAGCCAGCAGCCAATCAAATTCAAACCCTGGCCAGCCAATCACGGCGGCCGGGAGGCAGGCTGGGGGCGGGGCCAGCCACCAGACCTCAGGGAGCCAGTCTTCCCTCTGGTCCGCTGGCTGGGTATTAATTCAGGCTCCCGCCCGGCCTCGGATCACTCGGCTTCGGCTGCTGAATCCCACCCACCGCTCCCTAGTGTTCATCGGTTTGTGGGGTTGTCTCTGTCACAACTTGTTGGCGGTTGGTCATTGGATCGGATCTCTTTTGGGGGAATCAGGGCCTCCGCCCTGGTTCCTGTAAGGGGATTCCCATAAGGAATCTTGGGGGTGAGTCACGGAGGTGCATGCCCAGCTCGGGGGGCTGCCAGGTCGGACTCACCACCAGGCGGCAGGGGAATCATACAGGGGTGTACACCCAGATGATCTCCCCCTTAATGCCGCTCCGCGGTGCCCCCCCTCAGCTGGGGGTCTGAGGGGGGAGGGTTCATCGGCTGGCAGGCGGGCCAGCCGATGCTTGGGGATCCGATCCATATGACTGCCTTCGCTCCTCATCTGCTGTTCACAATAAAGTTGTGGCCTATTTTCACCCAGCCATCGTGTGGTCTCAGTTTGTCGCCGTGCCTGCCAGCCTCCGCGCCATCAGCCTAGGCTGCAACTCCATTCTTCTAACGTTTGTGAATGAATTGTTCCTCACTATCCTTATCTATCTTTAGAAATACTCCCAGAATTGAAAATGAGTTCTAGAGCTAAACCTTGGCTCATATTAAGCCTTGAATAGAAGCTACTGACATTTCTTTGCAAGGGCTTCTTAACCTCCCCCCCACCCCCACACACCATTTTTATATATTCTATATATTGCTCCGCCTGAAAATCAGCACTTGGACTCAGAATCAAATGCCAAACTCTTGGGGCATTAAGAACCCTCCTCAGGTAAGCAGAAGAGGCTCCAGTGAAGTTTGTGTGCAACTGAATGATGTCATGAGTGTCCAACTGACAGCACCTTGAGTCTGCACAGTAGATGAAGAGGAGGTAAGCTTGTTTCTGCAGAATGCAAGCAGTGCTGCTGGTCCAAGCAGATCTTTAAACCAGGTCAAGTTCTCAGCAAGAATTTGTGACATCAGATGATTTCCATGAAGCCAGACTACAAAATTTAGCAAGAGAGGAAAAACTGAGTCTTGAGGACATAAGCCGTCCTTGGTCTCATAAGGATGGGTGTTACTAATGCTAGCTTTTAAAAGCCCATTTTCATTTTGTGCCCCATTCCAGTAAGGCTGCTGTCTCTAAGAATGACTGACTAAGAACTACTAGAAAACATTAAACCAGACAACTCGGTCAGTGTTTTTTTTATGCAGAATAAGAAGCTAATGCAATGCTGAGGATGATGAGAAAATTTGGAATTCTGTCAACATTATTTGTTTATTATTACAAATGTATCCCACCTTTCTTCTATCAAGGAACTTACAGCAGTGTTCATGGGGTCCCCAGGAGGCCGCTCATCCCAGCACTGACTAGATCCAGATTTGCTTAGCTTTGGGAACATTGTTATATTATGTGCTTTCCAATAGCCTGGAAAGATTATTCAAACCTTCACCATTTTTTCAGAACTACTTTACATGCCTGTCTTCTAACGCCATCATGTTTTCTGCACAACATTTTTTAGTATATAGTTATTGATGATGGCAGTTTTATATGTCATGCTGTCTAAAATACCAAATAAAACACAAACCTTGCTCTGAGGAGTTTATAACCTTTTTCAGAGACAGAAGTATAAGGACTACAGAAGTATGGCATACTGGAAAGCAGATATAAGCATGAAACTTTTGACTTGAATGTGATTAGAAAGAAATGTGCTACATCAAATAGCAAAACAAAACTGAAATGTTTTGGCTCCATGTCTGCTCTTTATTTCAGGAATAACATGGTCCAAATCTGGAAGATGAGGGAATGCTGTAAATGGATTCTGATCCACACCAATTTGGACAGGTTTCGTTCGTGTACGTTTTTTTAAATTGTTCAAATAGGAGGGCGGTATCAAGGGACACAGGATATTTTTCTGGGATTCCATTTCTTACATTTCATCATGTTACCTGCATTTAAAATGAGGTGAAAAGGACATCTTCAGTTTTGTTTCTGGCTGGACTACCTCCATATATCAGCTGTGTTCCAAACTGCAGAATCCTTTGCCAGGAGGTGAGAAACTTTATTTTCACATAAGGGAAGGCAAACAGGAATTTAACTAAATCCAATTTTCAGGGTAATACTTCTTTTGGAAATTATGAAGTTAATTTAAGTCAAATATCGGGGGAATCATCTCCTTTTATGCAGCGTTCTGCATGTAAGAACAGAATAGATTGAAAACATTTTGTCCAAAAATCAGTGGGTTAGATCCAATGGCTTGCATCCACTGAGGCCTTTTTACCCAGTGGAAGGGAAATTCATCCAATGGTGGAAGGCTTCCTCCATTGGACAAAGGCTCCTTTCATTAGAAATGATCTGTACTTAATTTTTATTATGCTGTACCTATCATATCTGTGACCCATTAATATAACATAACAGGACATACATATGCACAGTGAGCAAGGAGACAACAACAACAAAAAATCTCTTGCCCCATCACTTAAACCATTCTTCTCTTCAATGCACAACAAAGAAATTTAGCCACAGACTCAATGATCCCAGCATTATGTGTGGATAGTAAAAGGCGTGTCTTACTGTCGTCCGACTGACCTTCATGATTTTGAAGCAAAGGTTCTAGATAAAGACCTATTAATATAACAAACTTTCTCAACAAAAGTAAACAACAATATATAGATTTAATGTTGGGTGGGATCCAGCCAGCATTTCCACCATTGAAAAAGGGAGGACCACCAAGAAAACTATGCTGAGAGGATCATGGGAGCTGCGTGGACAAAAGCCTTGAGGAACAGGGCTGTATTAAAGAGAAGAATTAGATCAGACTGATTGGAAACACTGACCTCATCCAACTCAGTGAATGCTGCTGCAATGGCTTATATTGACAAGTACCCAATTCTATTCACATATTCTAATAAATGCATTACATTGTGTTCAGTGCGATTTATTTATTTACTTATTTATTTACACCTCACCTTTTGTCCCCAGTGGGAACCCAAAATGGCTTACATCTTTCTCCTCTCTTCCATTTTATTCTCACAACAACCTTGTGAGGTAGGTTAGGCTGAGAGAGTGTGACTGACCCAAGGTCACCCAGCGAGCATACATGGCAGAGTGAGGATTCGAACCTGGGTCCAACATTCTAATCCCTACACTACACTGGCTCTCATAAGAGTAAGATGTACTCATAAGAGTTAATATGTTTGTCAACAAGTATACAAGAAAGCAAATTTTCTATTTATTTATTGAAATTTTAAGAAGATAATTTATTTGATTCCTGAAATAAAATGAGAGAAAAGTAATAAATACCACTATATTAAAGTCCAAGGACTTTATTCGGAATATTTTAGCAAACACGTTAATTCTTAATAGAGTTAAATAGAATAAGTAATACTGCAAAGTGCACCCATTTGTATAATTTCCTAGGGATATTAGGTTATGGATATATTCAGGCATATTAGCATTTATTATAGTTGTTGAATGCTTTGGAATGCTGCTATCAAGACAATTAATTTTTTTAAATATTTGTAAACTGAAATGAGACAATAATCTATCGCTGTTTTACAGAGAAAATTGCTGTTGTAGGGATTTGTATGTTATTTGCAGCAGGAAATAACGTGTGATATCTACCATTAATTGATATATCTGCTGGATTGTTTGAATTAGAAATGGATAGTATGCTTAACTCAAGGCAGGACACAAGATAAAGAGCTATCAATTCTAGGAGGAAACCAATGAAACAACAAGTCAAGGCTGCTTGTTTTCTTGCTGATCAATAGCTGCCCAAGTGTCAAGTTTGTTTAATAATAAGATCAGCATAATGAAAGATGGACTTGAAAAATAGTATAGTTGTGCCATGAGGTTAACCACAAATGTTTCAGAAATCACAGAGATCCTTGCTTCTGCAGATGAGCTGGAACTAGATTTTGTGACTGGATATCCCCCCCCCCCATCATGTATTGTCAAGCACACACCTGTGCCATTGCCAGAAAAGTTCATTAAAAATTACTTTGCTCTTTCCAGAGTTTTTATCGACCATCCAACTAGTCAGATCAGCCAAAGTCAAAGCAATAAACTCATGAAGCATGTAACTGTAGATGACTGATTTCTGCCTTCAAGATATTTTAAGGCCAGGAAAATAGTTCCAAGAGATGTGTCAAAGGCAGCTCCTACAAGACCATTGCAAAAAGGTTTAGCTGAGGCTTAAAGGGAATACTGGGACAATTTCCTTGTTTCCATTGGTGGTGTCCTGCTGTCTCCATAATAGAATGTGCTCTTTAAGAATGCCAAAGATTATCTCCAAGTTTCTTTCAAATGTGAAAGACACTAAAGAGTATTTTTCCTCACATTTAGCAATATGGTAAGCGCAGTGAGGTGAATTAATATTTGAAGGAAGGGCTTTTTAAATATACTGCTTTGCCACTTGGGTTCTTATCAATATGCTCAATATAATTTCATGATCAACAAACATTTCCATTTGACACTTCAGTATTTATTTAGGTGCATATTAAAATGATTTGTAAAATGGAAAATATATGATGCCTAAATATTCACTCATCTTTCTACATATTATGAATGCAGTCCTAAAGATGTTTACTCAGAAGTACATCCCATTGATCTCAGTGGGGCTTATGCCCTAGTAAGTATGTTTAGTATTGCAGACTAGAGATGGGCACAATCCAAAAAAAAATACCGATTAAGCTGTTTGTGGATCCGGGCCGCTGCCGAACCCAGGCCACCGATTCTTACCGACCAAGTCCCATTTCCGATCCGGAATCAGGAAGGCCAAAGCGGGAGGGTGCCCCGCTGTTTCCAGCAATATAGGAACGGTGGTTGGTGGCAATGGCTGCCAGGCCTGGTGGGCAGGGGGAGGGAGGGGACATTCACACACACACACACACACACACACACACTTAGAGTAGAGGGGGGAGTTTTTAACCCGGCAACAAGCCGCCTCCCCTCAGGGAGGGGACATTCCCAGGGCCGGATCTACGGTTGCCAGTGCCCAGGGCAACCGTAGTCAGGCTCTTGTGCACATGCGTGCGCTCCTGGGTTGCCCCCCCCCCCGCCCACGCAGCAAGCTGGCTGTCCCGGTGCGCTGCGGAGCTGGTGGCAGCGCGAGTGGCTCGGCAGCTGCCCGCACCATTCACCTGCCCCGCAAGACAAGGGGTGGCTGGCTTGCCTGCGTGCCCCTTGTCCTGGGGAAAGATGAACGGCGTGAGCAGCCTCCCAGCCTCCCGCACTGCCTTTTGCCTTTCCCCAGGACAAGGGGCGGCTGGCTTGCCTGCGTGCCCCTTGTGCTGGGGAAAGATGAACGGCGCGAGCAGCCTCCCAGCCTCCCGCGCTGCCTTTTGCCTTTCCCCAGGACAAGGGGCGGCCGGCTTGCCCACACGCCCCTTGTCCTGAGGAAAGACGAATGGCGCACGCAGCCTCCCAGCCACCCGCACTGCCTTTTGCCTTTCCCCAGGACAAGGGGCAGCTGGCTTGCCCACATGCCCCTTGTCCTGGGGAAAGACAAACGGCGCGGGGGGCCTCCCAGCCTCCCATGGTGCCTTTTGCCTTTCCTTTGTGCCCATGGCTTCAGAACACCCCCTTCCCCCTCCCTCCCCTGGGTTGCTACTCCGTGGTTGGAAGGAAGCCTGCTAATCAAGGAAAGCTGGGCTTCCATTCGTGTTTCGAGGGTGACAGAAAGAGGGCAAACACAGCTCATTCCCCTGGCTCCATTGCCTCTGGAATATATTACTGGCACCAGAGTGTCTGCAATTCCGAACAGAAACCGATACATCCAATCAAGTCCCGAACAAGCAACCCCCCGATTGCTGGATCGGTTGCCGTGGATGGAACCGATTAGCTGAGTCACAATGGTGCAAACACCAAAATCGGGGTTTTTTTGAAATCATAATTCAGATCGTTCCCATGTCTATTGCAGACTATAGTTTTTAATTTAAAGACGTGTGAAGCAGCCAAATGCATTTTTGATACTCTTATTGCAGACCATTTTGAACAAGTATTCAAGTTTTCCTGATTAGTTGTTCAATTGAAAGATTTTTATTCTGACAACTATAAATGTTTACCATGAGAAGCAAAACTTAAGGGACCAGTACACCTGATCAAAGATTATATAATACTGAAGCTATAAGGATGCTACTTCTGTATTGCAGATAACTACGTGGTGCAAACGTACAGGTGATTATCTTTCATTTGAGAATTTTATTCAAATGCTACCTGTGTTAGGCTTTAAGTTACATGAGGTTAGCACAAATTTGCAACCAGCTTTTGCCCCAGCAATCAAAGTTGTAACAAGGGGATGCTACTAATTTTGAGAATGGAGAATGGGCAACACCACCACAAGATAATGATGACAACAACAACAGCGCTTATATACTGCTCTTCTAGTCAGATTAATGCCCCAATCAGGCCAGTGAAAAAAGTCAGTGTTATTATTATCCCCACAATTCAGCTGGGGATATGGGGCTGAGAGGAGTGGCTTACTCAAGGCCACCTGCTGAGCTCATAGCAATAGTGGGATTCAAAACAGCAAAGTGCTGATTTGTAGCTCAACCACTTAACCATTGTGGTTCCATTGAGGGGATGGAGCCGATCACAAAATATTGGGAGGTTCCAATCCAGCATCTTCCTAAATGGGGGAAGGGTTTTTTTTCCTGAATAAGTGCTCCCTGCAGACACGATGATATTTCATTTGTTTTCCTGAAACACTTCTTATTCCCATGAGATAGAGGTAAACTAGGACTGACACTTTGCTTTGGGTAAGAGTTGCTCAGGCTGCCCTAGAAGCTTTCTGGAAAAGCAACTTGAAATAGCCCCAGGTCATGAAGTGCTTTAAAGGTAGGCAACATCACCTTGAAATGGACCCTGAAAGTGACTGGCCGGTAGTAAAGGCATACTGAGTAATGCAGTCCCACTAGCCAATCCTTAATAACCAATGGGCTGCTGAATTTTGCACCAGCTGCAGTTTCTGGATCATCTTCCAGATCTTCTTCAAGGGCCTATAAAGAACATTATAGTAATATAACCTTGAGGCGTTATGGATCAGCATGGCCAGACTGGGCATCTGAATACAGGGAGCCAAATTATTAACTAAATGTAGCTGGAAAAAAAGCATTGTTTTTGTTCTCATGCTGTTTGCCAAAAGGAAACCAGGAGCCTACAAGATTCCCAGGATCTTAACAAGGTCTTTCAATGAAAGTTGCACTGCACTCCATCAATGGTAGGAAGAACAATTTCATTTAAGGCATTTGCCATTCAAGACAGCATCACCTCCATCCAATTTGGATTCAGCTGGTTGTACCTTAGTCACTTGATCATGGCATTCAGACAGTAGGCCGGGACAGAGACAGTCACAGCCAGCAGACTATTCAGAGTTATATGTAACTGAGTATCAATATATTGATGACAAGCTACAAGCTTATGAGTGATCCCATTAAAGTTCCTTACATAGATATTAAAAAATATGGGAGATAACAAAGAACATTGTGGCATCCTCATATCAGCTTTCTCTGCAATCTTTTTTGAGTGGTTTGATACAAAAGACCAGGCAGGAACATTGGGATATTGCTCCATCAGATGCATTTCACATTCCAGGCATCTCAGCAATATAGTATGGTCCACCCTGTCAAGGTCTGTCAGCTGATATGACAATCTGAAGAAGTGAACTGTGGCTCACGAAAACTCATACCCTATCACAAATTTTGTTAGTCTTATAGGTGCTACTGGACTCTTGCTCTTTTCTGCTGATCTAACAATGACACTAGAGACACACTACTTTTATTCGTCTGGACACCATCCACCATCCAGATTGAAAGGAAAAAGGGCAGATAACTCATCCAATTACTTCTAAATTTGCTCTGCCGCTGCCCACTCAATAACCTTTCTGAAAAAGGGAAGGTTTGAAACAGGTCTATAATTGGCCAATACCTGCTTATCAGGAGATATCTTCTTGAGTAATAGTATAATATCCACTTCTTTCAGGGACTTGGAAAAAAGCCCTTCCATCAGAAAGGTATTCACACAATTCTCTAAATTAAAGTACTCAAAAGTCCTCCTCCAGGATTTTACAAACTAAGAAAGACTTGCATCTAGACTACATGTAGTCGCCTTCACACTTCTTAGAACTTTAATATTACTTAGGGAAACCAAACTGAATTCATCTAGACAACTGTAATGCATGGTGCTGCAGTTAGATACCTCAGCCATAACCCCTCTGACCCCCAACTTAATCAGCATCTAAGCCAGAACTTAAACTGTAAAGGATACCTGCTGGTGGTTTGTTGGTGGGGTATTTTCCAACTACATCTGCATACCACGACACTAGCTAGCCTTTCCTTAGTGACTGAGACTGTCATGAAGACAGCCTTGGCTGTTACCTTTTCTTCTTTTTTTCCCACTGTGTGATCAGCACAATCCCCCTCCAAAGCAAAAGACTCCATAAGAAGTGCTCTGTCAGCATTTACTGTCAGCTGTATTCATGGATCTGGTAACACTGTCATCATCCGTCTCTATTTTTTTTTTGTTTCCTTTTATTAGCAGGGGTAGTGACTCCACTACAGGGGCATCTGGAAAGAATAAAATAAACGAAATGAGCCTTCTTTCTGGATCTAGTCACAGTCTTTTACAGCTGTTTATTGGCTAGAACACTTTGTGAATGATCTATGTGGAGCCACTTCACTTGAATGAGAACATAATCACCCAAAGTGAGCCCCTGTCCTGTGGAAAAAAAGATCCTTTTAAATGTCTTCAACTGGAGGCAAAACCTCAGAGAAATTCTGAACTAGAGATAAAGTAGTCGACAGAACTCTTACTGTTTTTGTCAATAGCAACAAAGTCAAAGGTGTTCTCCAACAGAGCATGCTGTTCTTCCAGCAGAAAGCTTTCTATCCAAGGCAGACTCACTTAGCAGAAGAGAATCTTTGTATATCCAATGTATTTAAAGGGGTAACCCCCACTCTGCCAGATGCATCACCTAAGAAGGAGTGAGAGCTGTTTCCTGACAATGGCTTAGATCCAGCATTGGAATTACCACAAATGGAAAGAGGAGGTAGTTTTTGCCAATCCCCCCTCCTGCTGAACTCTGATTCTCTCATGCTGTTCCTCGTGTCCTCTATCCCAGAAGCAGCATTTGGGGGACATTTGGGGCTTCCGCAGAATGAGGGAGACAAGAAAAGTTCTACTCCACAGAAAAAAAAGCTCTCTTGTCCACAGAAAATTCTGTTGGATCTAAGCCTATCTGTATAATCCCTACAGTCCATGAAGCATCAGTGAGAAACCAATATTTCCCAGACCTGTTATTAAATAAAGAGCAAATTTTAGATGTGTTAGCTCTTTCATCCAAGGTTGTTTTTAACCCTGGAACTTGTGCTGTGACAGTAGAGTATGTCTGAGCAAGTGCAGAATGCTATTTCTTTGAGGATTTCAGTAGAAAACAGTTATATTGTCCTACATTTTTTAAAGCAAAACCCACTCAGTGGAGATAGGCATAGTTGCTGTGAAGACCGGCATCTGTGTCTATTTCAAATATCATGTTTCTGTTGTGGCAATTCAGCTCACCAAATTCTGGTGATATTGCCCATTTATTTATGGTACTTTTTAAAGTGGGCCACACTGCAATGGTTTACCAGAGGGAAGATCTCCAATTATGTGTGAACTCTCAAATCAGGTATCAATGCCTAGGATGACCCCTGTTCTCAAAGAAAAAGAAAGGAGATGAAGTTGCGCATTTTGTCAGGTTTATCCACATTTCCACCCTCTAAAAATGTGGTTTGTGATGGACATTTATCAAATTCTTACTTGGGATACAAGGAGCACTCAGGCACAAATCTTGTTGAAATGAATGGGAACAGTACATGACAAGCTTACAAAATCTTAAGATGCAAGAAAGACAGCTGAGTTGTATTATAGTCTATTTATTCCTGTTATTGTATTTATATCCCACCTCTCTTTGTAGCTCATAATTAAAAATATCACAACTGAAAAACAACAAATAAGACTCCAAATAATATCTTCCCCTCAAAACATATCTGCAGGTTATGCTCCATAAAAAGCCCTGGCAAATAAGAAGGCCTTGCAGTGCCTCCTGAAAATTTGTAATGGCCATGCTCTCCTCATTTCTCTTGAGGACCGGAGTTAGAGATGGGCACGAACAGAAAAAAAAGAACATGATGTTAATTGTTCGTTGCCATCCACAAACAAGGACACACGAACAGCCACGAACATGGCCCTGTTCATGAACATATTCATGGTTGGATGTTCATGGGGGTTAGCAGGCTCTCCTCCAGCCATCATCCAAGTCAAGATCCCTACTGCACCACTCACAGAAACCTGACCTGAGCAGGCACCAGGAAAGGTACCAATAATAAATAATAGCTTGGCCCAGAGCCTGGCAGCAGCCCTAGAACTTTAAGGGGTAGATCCCTATCCCACCACACACAAAGAAAATTCAAGCTCCAATGCACTCTATCAAAATGCCAACAGCAACTCTCTGTCTCTCCAAAGCCAGAGCTGGGAGCCCCCTCCCCCTGGTCTTTTTTCCTTTGTAACAAATTTGGAGCTCCACACTTGAAAGGAAGACCTGCCTATCAAGCTAAATTGGGATTAGATTGGGGTTTCCAGGGCAACAGCAGGAGTTCAGACAGAGTTCAGACAATTCCTGTCTAAGTTGCCAAGAGAATTGATTGCAGGTGCCAGACTGTCTGGCTTGACGAACAGCAATGAACGAAGCTTGCAACGACCACCTGTTCGTTTAGAACAGGGCCTCACAAACAGCTTGTTCACGAACAGCAGATTGGGCTGTTCGTGGCTTTTTTTTGTTCATATTGCTGTTCATGCCCATCTCTAACCAGAGTAGGCACACAGGGTCATGTGGGAGGAGGCAGATACAAAATGACAGCCAGTATAGATGAGTCCAAATAAATCAACAGAACACCAAAAGTCCCAAGAACTAAATCAAGATACCATATACTGTTAGATCATTTACATACTAAATCATATTCAAAATAGGTATTTGAATATAAGCTACCAAACAAGTGTTTAGCACTCAACAAACACAACGTTTCATATTGGTGGTCAGCAGATTTTTGGTAGTCTGATCCATGTGGATAAAGATATTCAAGAGTAACTCTGCAGAATGTAGAACTATCCAGTATGTACCACACTGTATATCTATATAAGAGGAAGGACCCGTTCCTGCAAACTTGATGCTTCTTGCTTGTCAGTAAGTCCTTGTCACCAATGTGGTTCTTTTTGTATTATTTGCATAGAACCAAATATTCATATCAGCACAGATTAATCCAGCAGTTGTGACTAGAAGACCAATAAGAATGTCCTTTCCAAAGATACACTACTTAGGATATAAAGATGTTTGAAACTTTTCTCATCCCAATCTCAATTTTCAAATGAATTGGGAAGCAGGCACTGCTGAACATGGCAGCGCAGCTATTTCTTCATAGACAATCATGGTAGGATATTCATGCTTTAAAAATCACCCTTTTCTCTTTTTAATAGTTTGACTATCTTACCCATTCCAGTATTTAATTTCTTTTTATTTCCATGATCATCTATTTGAATTAAAAGTACTTTCTCTATCCTTCCTGCATTATTTCAGTGCATTTTTCCTTATGTTTCAGAGCTCCTCTCTTTTGGTTTTTATGCTTAAGTGCTTCATTGACATTCTAGGTCAGATGTGACATTGCACAAGGATAATATCTGTAAGCTGGAGATGATTCAGCTCCTTTCTATTTAGGTTAACTCCCTTTTAATTTCATGCAAATGTCTGGAAGATGTTATCTAGGTTAACCATACTGAAAAGATGATGCTCCTTGATCTTCTTTCATTTCACATCTTTTGGCAATGCAACCACAACTTGGCATGTTACATTCGTCTTATTTCCATAGAAAATTTATCAGGAGCAGCAGTATAATTTGGAAACAAAATTCTGGTTATTCAGAAAATACTAATTCAGCAGGAGCATGGGACTTGGCTTTTGTCAGAGGAAAGACTGTTAGCATACACTCTCACCAACATTTATTTTAATTGTAGTCATGTATAGTTCTGTGAGAATGTCTTATGTTTTTCCTCTTCTGGTAAAGAAGGACATTATCCCAAGAGGGAGGAGACAATTTATGTCCAGGTAATCCCTCAGGGAATGATTGGGAAATTTAAGCAGCCTTGGGGAGGAAAAAAGCCTAGAACAGCCCCACATATGAACCTCATCAGTTGAAGGTGGCAACCTTGCTGATCAAAAGGTATACAACATAAAGGTATTGTGCCCAGTCCAGATCAGGTCCTTTTGTCTTCTGGTTCCCTTGAATATGTGATTTTTAAAATTTAACATATAATGTGTATTAATTCAGTGCAAGAGATCACAGCTCTATAGCAGACTGCTATTCAATGTGTTAGAACAGTACTCCTTCGTTACAAACAACAAAAGAGTTTTGTGGCACCAGAATAACTGCACCACAAAATTTAACAGCCAGAGTGTAGCTGGGCAGGGAAAGGCCCTGCAGGGCAGTAGCCCATCAGGCACATTCCAGGTAAATTAAATAGCTTGGATGGTGACCAGCCTGTCACCTACTCTAAACCTCCCTTCACAGGTTTGGGGGCATCCCTGGCAGTAAAGGGCAGTCCCCACATGTCACCTGTAGGGTTGCCAGGTCCCTCTACCCTCCCAGAGGGTACTGTTCTTTTACACTTGTGCTCTGCTCTGGCGCCTGTATGATGATAACACTTCTGGAAGTGACATCATTGCACTGGCCATATGAGCGCTCCGGCACTCCATGTGGGGCCAATTCTGCCCATTTGGGGCCAAAATTGGCCCCGAACAAAACACTGAGTACTCCCATAGCTAGCACATTAACATCACTTCCAGGAGTGATGTTGTCGCACCTGCTGGGAGAACGCGCATGGCGTGTGTTCCTGGGGTGCTTGCTGGTGGTGAGCAACCTCCTGGAGCTTGCCACGTCCTGCCAATCACTGGTGGGGCAGTGGGCAAAGAGGCAAACCTCTGGGAGTTTTCTGGTGGGGCAGTTTCCTGGTGGGGCAGTGGGCAAAGAGGCAAACCTCTGGGAGTTTTCCTGCCACTGGCAGGCACCTGGGAACCCTAGTCACTTGTCTACCTTCTGTTATCAGGCAGAGAGCCCTGACACACAGGGCTCCCTCTCCCCTCACTGATAGGCTGCACCAGACAGGCAGCCTGTTCTCTGTATTTACCTCCCCTCATTCAGCTAAAGCCCAGGGCTACCAGGGAAAAAGGAACTTTCCATCTATACGCTGACACCATTTACTTAAACTTGGCCCATTTAATGTGACCAGAGCATTTGAGGTTTCTCTGTGTGATAATTTTCCTCAGTGAACAATTTCAAGCCAGCCACAGTTAAATAAAACAAAAATAAACTTCATTTACAAGATGGAACATAGGAGTGAATGGTTTTAAACTCATAAATATACTGGGATTAAATGGGATGTTTCAATATAAATGATCAGATCAACAGCCAGCTGCTGCCTCCAAAAACCTTCTCCCCTCCTCTCACTCTCTATATCAGACACTATCTTTCATTGGCCCAGCATTCTGCCTGCTTTCATTGGTTGTTTCTCAAGAGAGGGGGACCTGGAGCCAATCCTGCCCCTGCAATCCCTCAAGGAAGTTTTGATGGTGTGTGTGTTTGTGTGTGTGTGAGAGAGAGAGACAGACAGACAGACAGACAAATTTCTGAAATACTGGAGGTGCATTGTACTGGAGGTGTAATGAGGTCTGAGATTTTCTCAAAATATGATTTCAGAGTTCCTGAGGCTAGAGGAACAAGCCTTCTCACTAGTGCAGCTCTGGAGAGCAAGTTAGTTTCTCATGCTTCCAATCAGAGACCCATCTTCCAGGTAGAATTACCAACTCCCACTTTGACAATTCCTGGATATTTGGGGCTGGTACCCGGGGAGGGCAGAGATGGGAAGGGGGTGATTTTGGCAGGGATGTGATTTCATGCCCAGGTCAGCTCCTCCAACTCCTCTCATCTCCTCAAAATTCTCTTCAGGTTTTTCTCAAGGAGAAAAAGCCATACTTGTTGCTTTCTAAATAGGAGTACCAGTCCTCTCTCAATTCCTAACCAGCCTATGGGGGTTAGTGTCTTTCTGATGACAATCTGTTTCTCCTAGTCTCTGTGGTATACCATAGGGGAAGAGGATATCCTGGAGCATTCACTTTCTTTAGCCACCCCAGGACTACTCTTTCTCTGAGACTCTATGGTATACCATACCGTAGCATCTACCTTCTGAAGATGCCATTCCTCCAGGGGAACCTCTGCAGTTTGAAGATCAGTTGTAATTTCAGGAAAACATCAGGCCCCACTAGGAAGGTGGTAACCCTACTTCCAGCTTAGTCATAAGTTTTCAGAATGTACAGTGTGCACACTCAAGATTGAAAAGGAGAAGAACAAATGCGCTGTAAAGTTCCATGTACAATGATGAAGGTGATTGCTGTTATTACAATACTAAGTTGTTTGTGTAAAACAAAGTGTGTGTTGAAGTACCCTTTAATTTCTCTTTGCAAATACTGACACTTTCCTCCCTTTTCCTTTTGTTTAAATTCTATTTGCACAAGAAAAAAAATGACATTCCTTTTAAAGGATTGGAAAAAAAAGGCATGCTACATCACAGCAGAAGCTGGCTGATGAATATGAGCATGTGGCCACAAATAAGTGAAACTGAAAGCCTTATTAACAAGGCAATAAAAAGAAAAAATAGCCCAACATTAGGGAGATGAACGGGTCTTGGGAAAATTTTCAGTGAAGAAGTAGAGTTGAATATTTTCTGATAAACAATAATGGCTAGTTAAAATTTGTTGAACTAAAAGTGCTACATTCGTCCCTGAGGTACAGTACTACCAAAGTTTTACATGGGTAGTTGTTGTGGGTTTTGCAGGCTGTATTGCCGTGGTCTTGGCATTGTAGTTCCTGACGTTTCGCCAGCAGCTGTGGCTAGCATCTTCAGAGGTGTAGCACCAAAAGATAGAGATCTCTCAGTGTCACAGTGTGGAGAAGATGTTGGCAGGTCATTTATATCTACTCAGGAAGATGGGTTTGAGGTGAGTCATCCTGTAAGAGTTTCCCAGGGTGTGGAATGCTAATGGTGGGAGGCTTCACTGTATCCTGAGGAGGTTATTTTGCATATGGATTGGTGCTTGATGTGCTAATCTCTGCAGGGCTATTGTCAGGTATAGAGTGTTTTGTTAGCCTGGTATTAATTTACGACGTTTAGTACAACTGCAAACATATTTATAAAGACACTGAGAGATCTCGGTCTTTTGGTGCTACACCTCTGAAGATGCCAGCCACAGCTGCTGGCGAAACGTCAGGAACTACAGTGCCAAGACCATGGCAATACAGCCCGGAAAACCCACAACAACCATCGTTCTCCGGCTGTGAAAGCCTTCGACAATACATATTTATCAGTTATCACACAAGAGTTCAATTTATCTAAATTGCTCTGACCTGGACAGCCCTGGCAAGCTGGATCTCATCAGATCTTGGAAGCTAAGCAGTGGTTAGCCTTGGTTAGTAATTGGATGGGAGATCCCTAATGAATGCCAGGGTTGCTATGTAGAGACAGGCAATGGCAAATCACCTCTTATTCTCTTGCCTTGAAAGTCCCACTAGGGGTCACCTGTAAGTCACTTACAGCATGATGCCACTTTCCACCGCCACCAAATAATTATCAGTATCATTTTGCATGGTGATGTAACATAAATGAGCTATTAATGTTAAGTGAAAAGCTTACTGTTACATGGGTTTCAACAGAAATGGTTCAGATGGAACCTTAATTGAAAACTGAAACCCCAGCACTAAGAAAAATAAACACCCAAAAGCTATGCTGTGTGTTTTTTGTAAAATGGATATACCAGTCAAAGTTTAGAATGACAAGAAATACAAAATGTCATACAGACTGTAACTGGTTCCAAACCACTCTGGAAGATGTTTTACTACATCTTAGTAAGTAAAATCAGATAAGGTTAATGGCACACTAATAGAATTCTGCCATGCTGTTAAGTGTGAAGAGTCTAGAAAACCTTTGGGAAAGACAGATGTCAATTATCCTGGCAACTCCATATATCTCTAATTTTACAGGCGGCACTAAATTTTACCAGTCAAAGTAAAATCCTCAGGATTGGAAATACACCTGGTTTCACTAACTTATAAATATGAGCTCATAAAAGCTCAAGGTGATTGTTCAGTAAAATAGTCATCATCTTTCATAAATCTTAACAACTTCAACTTGATAAAATACATGGTCTTGAATATTGGCAGATGTGAATCAATGCTCCTTTAAAATAGCTTTAAAATAAAGTGTGAAAAGATTACTTGAAGAACTCCTGAATAGTGAAGTAGCATGTTGTATATTTGGTTGGGAGACAAAATGACTGAAGAGAATATCAGATGTGGTTGTTGAACAAGCATGTTGGGAAAACGTATGGATATTCCATTGCTAAGGCTTTATTAAATGCAGAGATTTAATCAGATTGTGTCCTTTTACAGTACATATTGCAGCAATGTTTAATTGGAAACTATGTACTGCTAGATCAGAGTACTAGTTAGCTTTTTTACTAGGAGAGTTACCATATTTCCAGGTGCAGCTTCAAACAAATGGAAAACCAGTAATTTCTCATAAAACAGTTATACTACTTATGGGAGATACCTGCTCCCACTTCTTTGTTTAACCAGAATTTTTCGTACCCTTAAATTAGTCATGAAGCTTAATGGATGACATTAAGATATGTCAAGTCTTTATTTCAGCTTTCCTGTTTTCCTCTTGTTTTATTTTTAGATTATTTGCTGTCTAGGTGCTTTGAGTCCTGATAGGCTTGCCAACTCCAGGTTGGGAAATTCCTGTAGATTTGGGGGTGGGGCCTGTGGAAGGAGGAACTTGGGGAGGAGAGGGACATTAGCAGGTTACAATGCCATACAGTCCAGCCTCCAAATTCACCATTTTCTCCAAGGGAACTGATTTCAGTTGTAATTTTGGGAGAGCTCCAACCACCACCTAAAGGATATCACAATTCGTATAACAGTATTACAATACAATACAATGCAAATAGAAATGTCACAATCAGCACTCTCCTCCCCACATGTCGTACAGACGTTCGATAAACATGCAGAGGAGGTAACTCCGGGAAAATAAATATACAATATCCGAAAGTCTCTTTTCAAATAATTCTTCTCTCCTCTTGTTATATAGCTGGACCGGTGGAAAGATGACAATTCAGAAGTTCCACACCCAACCTTGGGCTGGCTATCGATAACACAGATTTAGTTCAATACACTTCCTCAGGGGAACAACAGTCCACCTTGTTATATGCTGAGAATTCCTATAGCCTGGAGGGTGACGGCAGTATCTTCAATCGCACGTGATCAACTTTCTAGTCCAAACTCCAATCCACATTAAAGCAGTCTGAGCTACCTTCCTTCTAACTTAGGCGCTATAGCCAGCTTGAAGAAATGCCTCCAGTATGGGCAGTGACTTACACAAATGGCTATAAGGGAACTATTTACAAAGTGATACAGCTTATTTGCAGGCTTCATTTCTCCTTCCTGTTGCTGAGATACTGTGTTAACTGACCCAATTAAAAAGAATCCTGATGCAACTTGCAGCCTTTCCCCTTGCTTTCATAAAATAATTAAAATAGCAGGCACAGAGCACAAATTAAGCACAACTACCAGGGGGAGCAGAAACCTGTTCACCACAATTGTGTCCAAAAGCATCTTATGAATTTATCAATCGAATACTCCATATTAGTCCTGGTTAGACATGCTAGTATCTACTCAGACTCAGAGTCGAACCACATGATACAAATTACACGAGACTGAGCAAGTGTCAGGAGTCCTGTCTTACCCCAAATGCCCATGTCCAGCATTCTATCAATGAGCATGTGTCCTGGTCCAGGCACACATTCAAAATTTTCTGCTCCAGTGTAGCCGTGATGGCGCATGTACGCGGTCATGATCAGTAAGTCGGCAATGCAGAGTGTTCTTATTTCCTATATCTTCCACTTCCTATCTGTGCAAAGTGGAAATGCATGATGGGATATCTTGGAGGTACGCGGAGAAAAACTGTGCCACTGCAAATGGGTTCAATGGAGGTCCTGCAGTCCTGGCGTGTGTAGTTGAAAACAATGTTGGAACGCGTGTGAGTAAGTTTTCATGTCATTCACATCTAATTCATATCATGTGGTCCGGCTCTCAGTTAGAGAACCTACGGCTATCTTAGCAGTTCTAGGAATGTATTGGTTGTATCAATAGCTGATCTTCTCTGCAGTAAATCTCATTTTATTTAATGGGGCTTAGTGCCAGGAAAGCATTTTTAGAATTGCACTATTAGCTTTTAACAAGCTTTGGTACTTTGTCAGCAGATTGGAAGGAACACTGAGATCAAAATAGTGCAAACAAATGAAGATTATTATAGGGAATAATACAAATATTTGAGCAGGAAAATTAGCAAATCTTCAAAAGCCAAATATTTCTAAGTACCCAATATTTAATAACCATTACTATCCCATTCTAGGTCTGCAAGTAAGGGGGTGAGGCTTATGGGGGGGGCAGTGGCACTGGTGTGCATGCATACTCTGGAATGCTCCTGCATCACGCTGGGAATGCTGTCATTCCCAGCATGACCCAGAAATAAAAGTCATGCTGTAGCCAATTCAGTAAAAATTGCCCCCAAATATAGTGCCTGGGGCTGAGTTTTACTGACTTGGTCCCTGGCATAATCTGTCAGTTCTGTGTTGTCCTAGAAATGATGTCATTCCCAACATGAAAAGGGAGGGTTCCAGAGCAATGGGAGCAACCTCCAGAATTTCAAGTCCCATTCCAGTGTCTCCCCCACATTCCAGTGAGAGGTGGTGAGGGTGGAGGCTGGGAGTATGGGATAACCCCCGTGAGGAGCTTGTTAAACTTACCCTACTCAGATGGGAGGCAAAAAGTTTTGTAGCTATAAACACTGTAAGTCTAACTAGGGGTCCAACATTGATGTAAGAGATCCAAGTGTCCTGGCAGTGAGGAAATCCAAGGGGCAGAAGAAGAAGCAGTAGGACATACCATGTACCTGTGGAAGCCTTGAAGCTGTGCAACCATTGATTTGCACAGGAGCATATTTTGGGGAGGAACTGTGCCTCCTGTTATTGAACAACCAGCTTGGAAACAACACAAAATATTCCTTTCTTTGTAGGCTGAGAAAGAAGAAAGTGGGAAAAGGAGGGGGGACATGTGCATCCTGACTAGATGAGGACGAGTATGGTGGTAGTCCAGGAAAGTGTTGCCAGCTGCATTTTAGAAAATTCGTGGAGATTTGGGAGCCAAGCAAAGACAGAGTTTAGGGAAATGAGAGAGCTCAGCAGGGATGTATTATTGCTATTGCTATTGTTATTGATATTGCTATTGTTGGCCACTGTGTGACACAGAGTGTTGGACTGGATGGGCCATTGGCCTGATCCAACATGGCTTATATTATATTCTTATGTTCTTCTTCTTATTATTAAAATTTCACACAACACAATCAATAATAAATAAAGATCACATGTTATTATTGATTGGCCTTGCTGAGCTGATACAAGTTTCCACTAGAGACCTAAGTACCAGCCAGGTATTGGTGTAAAATGTATGCTGTTCCAAGTAACACCATCTTTTGCCGTTCTGTAGGTGTTATATCAGAAAGCTGCAGTTTTTCCATTTATGTTGTGAAGTTTTTTGAAATGGTTCCTAGTGCCCCGATGACAATGGGGACTACTGTTGTATTCTTCATCCATAGTCAGGTTGTTTCTATTGCCAGATCTCTATATTTAATTATTTTTTCTTGTTCTTTTTCTTTGACTCTGGCATCCCCTGGAATTGCAATGTCAATTATACAAACTTTTCAATTTTCCCCCACAACTGTTATGTCTGGTATATTATGTTCAAGGTGTCGATTGACTGATCGATTCATCATCATCATCATCATCATCATCATCATCATCATCATCATCATCATCATTTAATTTCTAGCCCTTCTTCCCCATGAGCAGGCTCAGGACGTGTTACAACAGTAAGTAAAAATACAAGGAATAAAACAGTAAAAATAGTTATCTCTAAAGGACATATGTTTCAGTAAATCAGCGGATATAAATTCCAACATCCCAAGATGGCCCCTTCACTCTTCCCTGCCTACCAAACATAAGACTTTAAAAAGAGGGGAGGTGTGAGTTGGTATCATTCTGCAACCTCACATGCATAGGGGCAGATGACTATATGCCCCCCTGTTAGCGGGAGACCATTAGGGAGGCTTATTATGCCTAGCAGAACAACTCTGTCTTGCAGGCCCACCCAAAGGATACAAGATCTTGGCGGGCCTGAGTATCTTCCGACAGAGAGTTGTTATCAGAACTGCTCTTTTAATGGGGAAGTTAGCTTGCAGTCTGGGTTTAATTAGTGCACATCTTAACCAATATATACCAGGGTCCCTCTCCAGATCACTCGTGTAATAAAGAGGCGAGACTAATAGCAATAAACATGTTTTTACTAAGAATGTTGCGTATGCCTACAGTAGCACATACACACGGAGTACATACAAGGAACTAAGAAATAAAGAATAGGAAAATAGAGATAGTTGCATTAGCAGGAGAGCCCACTTGAGAACGACGGAACTGGGTATGCTCACCTGGTCAGGCCTGGAAGAAAGATGTAGCAGCGAGATGGGATGGTCTAATGCCTGCACTAGATCCGAAGAGAGTGACAGCAAGGGTCTCAGGATAGGAATGGCACGTGCACCTCATGGCCGGGGAGGCCAGCTTAAATACCCCAAAACATACCCTGGGGCCGGTGCCTTTCCCTGTGGTTCTCACGAGAGAAACAAAGGTTTAATGGCTCTATAACTACCCTAGATGGGCCACTTTAGAATCTGAATATATTACTGTGACACCTTGGGAAGAGGGGACAAAGGAGGAAGGGGGAATGCCGGGTGGGTTGAATGGATCTTCCAGGAAGCTGGGCTAGTCATCAGCTCTGGAATGCGAAGGTTGCTTTGAGATGCATCCATTAAATGGTTGTTGTGGGTTTTCCGGGCTGTATTGCCGTGGTCTTGGCATTGTAGTTCCTGACGTTTCGCCAGCAGCTGTGGCTGGCATCTTCAGAGGTGTAGCACCAAAAGACAGAGATCTCTCAGTGTCACAGTGTGGAAAAGAGAAGAGATGTAGGTCATTTGTATCTACTCAGGAGGGGTGGGGTTGAGCTGAGTCAAACTTCTACATGGAACATTTTGAAAAAACAGCTCTAGAATCAGCACCTCACAAACCTAGTGTATGGTTCCGGTTTGTGGATGATACATTTATCATTTGGAGCCATGGGGAGGAAGAATTGATGGGGTTTTTGAATCATCTCAACAACATCCACCTGAACATACAATTCACCATGGAGAAAGAAATCGAGGGAAAACTCCCATTCCTGGATACCTGGGTCATCCGCAAAGCAAACTTTCAGTTAGGTCACAAGGTCTACAGGAAACCAACTCACACTGATCGGTACCTACACAAAAACTCCAATCACCATCCCCGACAGAAAAGAGGCATAATGAAAACATTAGTGGATCGTGCAAGACGGATATGTGAGCCGCACTTTCTCAATGAGGAAATGAATCATCTAAACCACGCACTTCAGGCAAATGGCTACTCCAGAAATGAAATCCGAAGAGCAATCAAACCCAGGATGAATCAAACAACCAAAGAAAAACAGTCTCCCACAGGAAAAGTGTTTTTGCCATATATCAAAGGAATTACTGATCAGATGGGAAAGCTTATGAAAAAGCATAACCTTCAAGCAGTATTCAGACCCACCCGAAAAATACAACAGATGCTACGATCAGCAAAAGACAGTAGAGACCCCCTAACCTCTGCAGGAGTATACCGTATACCCTGCAGCTGTGGACAAGTTTACATCGGGACCACAAAGCGTAGCATCCAGACAAGAATAAAAGAACATGAAAGACACTGCAGACTTGGACAACCTGAAAAATCAGCAGTGGCTGAACATAGCCTAACTCAAACAGGGCACAGTATCTTATTCCAGGACACCAAAATACTGGACAACACTTCCAACTACTTTGTCAGACTGCACAGGGAAGCCATTGAAATTCACAAGCATAAGCAAAACTTCAACAGGAAAGAAGAAACCTTAAGAATGAACCGAGCATGGGTGCCAGTTCTGAAAAACACCAGGCTAACAAAACATTCTAACCCTGACAATAGCCCTGCAGAGAAGATTAGCACATCAAGTACCAATCCATATGCAAAAGAACCTCCTCAGGATACAGTGAAGCCTCCTGCCATTAGCATTCCACACCCTGGGAAACTCTTACAGGATGACTCAGCTCAACCCCACCCCTCCTGAGTAGATACAAATGACCTGCCAACATCTTTTCCACACTGTGACACTGAGAGATCTCTGTCTTTTGGTGCTACACCTCTGAAGATGCCAGCCACAGCTGCTGGCGAAACGTCAGGAACTACAATGCCAAGACCACGGCAATACAGCCCGGAAAACCCACAACAACCATCGTTCTCCGGCCGTGAAAGCCTTCGACAATACATCATCCATTAAATGCTCAGGACATCCGGCACTTTAGCTTCCATTCCGGGGTGGCTATCAAGATATGCGGAGCAGGGCGAGGCCGGCCGCTGCGGACGTGGTCTGCATGCTTCCACAAAATGGCTCCTCTGAGCAGGCTGCTCAGGCTGGTCTTCTGGCTGCCTGGGACATGGCTGCCACTTGGGCATGACTAGGGCTTGCTAGCAGGCTGCCTGGTAGTGAGGGCGAGCTTGGTGACTGGCCCACGAGAGATTCCTCTCAGGAACTGACCAGGGGGTGCCTGGCCAGGCTCGAGGAGGGTCTCCCCGGCTGCCACCATGCTGCTAACAGCCTGGCTCTGGGCCCAGGGGAGGCAGGCGTCCATGGAGGCAGGGAACAGTGTATAACCAATATGGTCCACAATTGAAACAGGAAACAGGCACATGTAGCATAGTCCATAAAAGCAAGGTAATCAGGAAACGGGCACAGGCAGTGCTGCCCTGGAACAGAGTCTTTGGTGTAAAATAGCAACACAGGAAACTGACACAGTTCATGGCAGGCCTCAGAACAGGAGAGGGGGGCTCCTTGTCAACAGAGTTCCACCAGAATGGGGCTAGGACTGAAAATGCCTGGCCCTGGTTGAGGCCAGCTGAGCTTCCCTGGAGCCAGGGACCACCAGTAGGTGTTTGCCTGCTGATCTAAGTGCTCTCAGGAGTACATACAGGGAGAGGTGGTCTCTCAAGTATTCTGGTCCCAGTCCTTTTATAATAACATTCGATTTATATACCACCCTTCAGAAAATGCCCACTCAGAGCGGTTTATAAAGTATGCCATTATTATCCCCACAACAAAACACCCTGTGAGGTGGGTGGGGCTGAGAGAGCTCCAGAGAACTGTGACTAGCCCAAGGTCACCCATGTGGCTTCAAGTGGAGGAGTGGGGAATCAAACCAGGCTCTCCAGATTAGAGTCCCGCGCTCTTAACCACTACACCAAACTGGGTCTCCAGATTTAGGGCTTTATAGGTTAAAACCAAAATCTTGACTCTAATCCAGAACTCCACAGGGAACCAGTGTAGCTGCTGTAAGTTTGGAGTGACACGTGCCCTGTATGGCATACCCATTGGGACAAGTGCAGCAGTATTCTGGACCCGCTGTAATTTCCGAGTCAGACCCAAGGGAAGCCCTGTGTAGAGTGAGTTCCAGTAGTCCAATCTGCAGGTGACCATTGCATGGATCACTGTCGTTAGGTCATGGGTTGAAAGATAGGGGGCAAGCTGCCTGGCCTGCTGAAGGTGGAAGAAAGCAGACCAGGCTACTGCCGCGACCTGTGCCACCATTGATAGAGAGGAGTCCAACATCACACCAAGACTCCTGACCGATGGAATGGGCACAAATGGTGCCCCGTCAAAGGCTGGGAACTGGATCCTTACATCTAATGCCCCATGGCTCAAGTACAGGACCTCTGTCTTTGCAGGATTCAACTTCATGCCACAGAGTTCACCTCAAAAGCTGCCATTTTTTCCAGGGGAAAGAATCCCATGTATACTTATTAATAAAGTCTTATAGCAAAACATGTCAATTAATTTCTTTAATAAACACTAATCCATATATCCTTATTAACACACACAGTGGTACCTTATAGTAAGTATTAAAGAATTTATATGACTCCCATCTCACAAGTGGACTACCAATTCATACACATGCTATATTCCTAAGAACCCCGTATCTTGAGTATACTAAATTGTGAGAAGGGGGTCGTATAAATTCTTTAATGTTTACTATAAGTTACCACTGTGTATGTTAATGAGGATATAGGAATTATTAGTACTTTTTGCTTTGGTGGATACTTACCGCGTTACTCTCTTTGCTTGGATTTCCTCCAGGGGGACTTATTTGTTGTCCGGAGCTCAGATATCATTTCTGGAGAACTCCAGGTAGGGTTGCCGGGTCTGTATACCCTCCCAGTGGGAGAGGGAGGACCTGGCACTTACCAGAAGATTCTTTGTGTGTCCCTACAATGATGCTGGCCACAGGCATGCTCCTGTACCTTGCTCCAGTGATGTGTAGGAGCTCGCCCATGGCTCGGTGCAGGAAGTGATGTCATCATGCCCTGCTGGGAGCACACCTAATGTGCGCTTTCCTGGGTTGCTTCCCAGTGGTGGGCAATTGCTGGGGGGTTGCCACCTCCTGCTGATTGCCATAATTCAGTGGGCAATGAGGCAACCCCCCAGTAAATTGCCTGCCACTGGTGGGCAACTTGGAACCCTAACTCCAGGTCCCACATGAAGGTCAGCACCCCTCGCTCACACTTATGGGAATGATTCCAAATAAAATCAAGGAGATTCAAGTGTGGAAGAGATATGTTTGGGGCAGGTTCAGTCTGAGGAAGAATGTGTGGTTTGGAAGGCCTTTCAAACTGCCCGGATTAGAGCTGTTGGACACCTAGGCCAAAGTTGAAAGGGTCTTTCCAAATATTGACTTAGGGCCAAGCTACAAGTGACGAATGACACTTGAACAGCAAGTGGATTGAGCGGAGTGCAAGTGAACAGGGAGAAATACACTTGCCGTTCAAGTGTCATTCGTCACTTGTAGCTTCGCCCTCAGATCGTATACTTAGGAAACGGAAATGCTAATAGTGACAGACTCTGTTAGTAGCTAAAAGTCCTCTGGTTAACTCCTTGGTTAATGATATGAATGCCAGGTACTTGGCAAGGTAGGGCTTTTTCCAGGGCACTCCCTGGGATGCCTATTCGACTCCAGTTAGCATGATTGAATTAGCTGTGGCCCTGCTTCCTCTGCTGGCTTTCTGCCTTTTGTTCTGAGCTGGCCAGCTGGTCCCAGCACTAACACAGAAAAGACATGAAGTAAATGGAGTCAGCCTCTCTAGGTATTTAAGTGCTGCCACTCCATGTCTTCTGCAGCTATACATATCAACAGAGTTGACAACGTTGTTAGAAAATTCATTTAATATATCAATAACTATGTTAAAACTATATTGAGTATTAACAGAAGATCAACACAGTGTTCATAGTACAGTCAAAGAAATATAGCAGTCTTTTAAGTTAGCAAATACCCCACCCCAATCTATCCCTCCAATCAATATCCACAATGAAATAAATTGATTTTGAAAACGACAAAGCTATTTTTTAAACTCAGTTAGGAAAATGCTAAATAAGAAGGGCGAAATACTTCTTGTGCATGGATGGACCTCCAGGGAAAAAATGCAATTAGTGAATGATTTAAAGGAAGTTGCCAAATTGTGTTACATTTCTTTGGTGTATCTCTCCTGCAGTATACGACGAATGTTTTACTGGAAACATATAAAAGGCCTTTGATCTAGTTTTCAGTTCCACTTACAGAATGTGACGTCCAACACTGCTTTGCTAACAGGGATGCCCTGGGAATCTGGAATACAGCCAATTTTGAGAACTTCTAAATCACTGGAATGTGTCCTACAATGAAATGTTTGAAGAGCTCCAGATTTAAATATAGGAGTCAAATAATTCTACTGGTGGGCAAACTTCTCCATGCTTAATTTGGAAAGGTTAATCAGTAACGAGAAGTTTGAATAAGCTTGCTTGATTCTCCATGTGGACTCCAAGCCCTTTACAAACCATAACCGCACACAAGCCTCCTATCCATAAACACCCAAGAGCCCTTACATGGAAGCTATATATTTAATACTATTTTCACCTTGACATCATTTCCATAGATACTTTTCTAATGCCTATTTTGTCAAAATGTTTTCGTTGAATGAGTGGCAACCCAACTCTCATTCCAGTGAATCAGTGTGGTGTAGTGGATAGAATGTTGGACTGGGATCTGGAAGGACCAGGTTTAAATCCCCATTCTGCCATGTGACCTTGGGCCACTCACAGACTCTTCACCTAACCTACCTCACAAGGTTGTTGTGGGGATAAAATGTATTGTAAAGCTATTTTGAGTCCCCCATTGGAGAGAAAAGTGGGGAATAAATGAAGTAAACAAACAAACAAAACCCCTCTTGATATATAAATAAGACAGCAGATGAAATTTGTTTTCAGTATGTGTGCTGTGCCCCAAATTTACTTTTAATATGTCCTTATAAATCTGTAGTACAGCAACAACTGACAGTCAGTATGACTAAAAAGTAGACTCTACAATTTAAAAGTTTCTCCACTTAATTGTGCCCCCAGCCGCTAATACAGAATTAGTTAATTTATCTGCTGCAGTTATGAAATGTGGAAATTATATATTTTAAATGTTAGATCTGTGAAAACTTACTTGAGAGCAAGCTTAACTGAACTTGCTGATAAATTCCTTCTTTTTAAACACTTCAAGTGTTCTTGCAAACAATATTTAACTATCAGTGATACTGCTTTTTTTTGCTGTCACTCTCAACTGACTTTACTTACATTAAGTGACTTTACAGTAGACTCTCTCAAGTCATCAGTATGAGACCCAAGGTTTTATTCATAGTCTACAACCCAAACACATGATCCTAGAGTGCATGGCCCCTCTCCCATCATGTGTTCAGTCAATGCTCTGGTTCTGCCCCCTGTCTCCGCATGATCTCCTTGAGTTAAGCAACCACTGCTGGGTGACTCATGTGGCCCAGCCTGGGTGACTTATTGGGCTGCAGCAGCCACAGTGCAAATTGTCTGGATCTTCCATCTGAAGTGCACCCACTGGACACGGCTCAAGCCATACAGACTGGTTCTAGTGGCAGTAGCACTACCAATGGACGTCTCATGCAGTCTAGCCCTGCTGCCAGGCAGTTGTACAATTCACCCATGTGGCAGTGGCCAACTCACCTGTTTAACCAGCCAGCCCACTGTGGCCAAACCAGGCATCAACTTGCTCTAGCCAGCATGGTGGGGTAGGGGCCTTTTCAAGGCCATTTCAGTCTCCTACCTCCCTGCATTCACAGATTTTGCCATGTGCAGCATATGTCAGCAACGTATCCTTCACAGATGGCAAGGGAGTAGTATACTGTTACCCAAAATGGTCACCCAGGTCTATCACCCGGCCTCCGAGGTGTCCCTCTGAGCATAACCAAAGCTGTCACTGGGGTTTCACCAGGGCTGTTTCACTGAGCATAAATGATAAGATGGCACAGAGGCAGGATGGCACACTAGATAGCAAGCACCTCAGCTCTTGTTGGGTTCTCTTTATACCTGAGTAATCCATCCGTTATGTAAATGAGGCTACTTACTATGGACAACTGGTACGTGTCTAGATGTCAATTGGGTCCCATGAGTTAATTCAGTCTCTGATTTCCTATATGCATTGGGAATCTATGTGATACTGTGATGGATGGGTTGTAGTAATTACCTTGAAGGCAGAAATATTTGCTTCTGACGTTGTGGAATCTTTTCCTTTTAGCATCTGGGGTGTTATGATTAAGCCTTGGGACAGATGCAATATCCTGACTATCCAAAAGGGTGAATGTTCCCATCCTATCTCCTTCTGAAGATAAAAATTTACATGTTCCTACTAAATTTTGGTATAGATCTGTATCAAGCAGGGTGTTATTCTATCCAAGTCAGCATTTGTTTGTTAGATTTACAATAGTGTAGTTTGTGAATACCAAATTCTTCCTGTTCCCCTTTGCAGCCTCAGGTGGTTTTTCTTTTAATTAAAACAAGTGTGTGGAGGGAAACAATTTATTATTTATTTATTTTATTTTTAACCCACCCTCCCTGCATGTGGGCTCAGGGTGAGGTACAACATTGATTAAAATACAACTTAAAATCAATCATAAAAACAGATAAAATACTGTACACCTTTGGGGGCAACCAGCATGAGTGGACTCTCCATATCCCTTGTAGAGGGAGACCGGTTGAAGGCTCAGCAATGATGGGCTAAAATTGGCCTCCACCATATGCCTGGCGGAACATGTCTGTCTTACAGGCCCACCTAAATGTTATAAGACCCTGGCGGGCCCGAGTGTCCTCAGTCAGAGAGTTCCACCAGGTTGGGGCCTAGGGCCAGGGACCACCAGTAGATGTTTTCTGGTTGAACGAAGTGCATTCAATGACACTGAATGGGATAAAAAGTCAATATCTAAATGTTTTTGAGGACATATTCCTATGCTACTGAAAGAGCAGTTTTTAGCCCAGTAAGAGAATATTTGGTACAGCACTGCTGAAAACTAAGAAACACAGCAATATATATGACTACCCATTTGTTTATGCAGAATATGACAATATCTTGTTTCTGAATTCTGAGAGCTTTCATCACACATGGTGTCAATAACACTGAAGAGCTGCCGTCAGCTCCCCCAACTCTCCCCAACCAATTGGCACAAACTTTCCCAAGTAATTGCATGTACTTTTCACAGTTCAAGTTTCAAGAACAAGTGGTTTAAAAAAAGGCATGCTGAAAGATTTGGAAACAATGTGTTGTCAACAGAGGGAGATGCCTGCTGCTTTGCATTGTATAGTGAATGTATTGCAGCCGTGTGGAGCTCTTCATGGCAATCACTTCAGAAAAGCTTGGTGTTTATTTGCGCTATACACTAGCCATTTCCAGACCTCTGCAGGGAGGAGACAGAGTTTAAAAGTATACATGGAAACTCTGTATTTTCAAGGAATTTTTTGTTAGAACAGAGTCTGGAATTTTAAATTGATATTGGCTTCCTAATCTCAGATAGTATCTTTTGGGGGCAGTGTCCCTGACTTGTTTTCTCTCTTCATGAGCCTATCGGTAGCTGTAAACAGATACGTGCTCTGTCTGGTATGGTGCAGGGTTGGCTGCCCAATCCATCAAACTGAAAATAAAAAAGTGCCTTTAATTACTTTCCCTGATGCAAAACTGATGGTCACAAGCAATCTGGGCTACATTTTTTTGACTGCAGTTCAAGAATGTGTTCTCTGACTCCACCCTAAACTTGACTGGGGAATTCAGTGGAGTCTTTTTTTCAAGGACTAGAGCTTTAATTATACTGACAAAACTCAAAAGATGTCCTCATCTATACGTATATTATATGTTGGTATACTGTAGACCACTGTTCTGGTTTGCTTGTTCCTGCTATGACATTTTCTCACAATGTATCTTCTATAAAACAAACAACTTGAAAGACTTCTAAATTGTACATGAATTCCTTCTTCACTTAGATCAGATGCGGCTGTACTGCCTGCCAAGCTCTTACACAGCAGATAGACATTGTTATATTTTTGCTTACTCCATATTACTGCAATATGGATAAGAAAAGGTAGTTAATGTTTTGCCTTTCCTTTGCATATTCAATTCAGTGATATCACCACGTAGGAGCTGAGTTTACTTTGGCAATCACCGCTGTTCAGTTACTTTAGCATTTTACTCTATTGTCAAATCTCAACAACCACCTGAAAGTGCTGTGTTTCTAAAAGTACTTGTTTTCTAAAAGCCATGTCTAAACTTCTGCCCAAATTTTGTAAATAAACAAGGAGGAAATCTCTAAATGTTTGTTTAGATAATTTGTGCAGGAGGTGAACAAGCTTTCATATTCTTGAAATATTTCTTTTGAAGTGATAAGCATAGTGTTGGCATAACAGCCATTTACATTTTGAAACATTATAAGCATTTTATTTGCTTTTCAGTGTTGAGAGTTTCAGCAATAATAGCCACCATAATTTTGAAGCACTCCTATCCTACCCCACCTCCAGGTGGGGCCTGTATATGTCCCAGGATTACAACGAATCTTCTTATTATAGAGATCATTTCCTTGGAGAAAATGACTGCTTTGGAGAGTAGATTCTATGGCCTTACACCCTGCTGAGTTTCCTCTTCTCCCCAAACCCTGTCCAAGGCTCTACTCCCAAATCTCTAGGAATTTCCCTAATTAAAGATAGCAATTCTACTGTGACCACATAGTTAACAAAATAATCAACTGGAATGTGGAATGGGGAATCAACTAGGAATTTGCTGATACTTTTTCTGTAGCTGAGACTCTGGTGTTATATATATGAAACGGATGTATTGGTCTATCTAGCAGAGCAGCATCAGCTCTTTTTAGGGTCACCAACCTCCAGGTAGTAGCTGGAGATCCCCTGGAATTACAATCGATCTCCATGTGACAGAGACCAGTCCCCTTAGAGAAAAGGCTGCTTTAGAATGTGCACTCTATGGCTTTATACCCTGCTCCCCTCATAAACCCTACCCTCCCTAGGCTTCACCCTCAAACCTTCCAAGAATTTCACAACCCAGAACTGTCAACCCTAATTCTTTTACCTCAGCCTCAGCCTTCAGTGAATATGGACTAACATGATTGGCCTTCTCGTGGTAGAATGACTCTTTACCACCTCTCGTGGTACAACTGACCCTTTAAAGCACGGGTGGCCTTTCACAGAGTTTTTACTGAGTGTGGAATTTCTTATTCAGAAATTTTCTTTTTTAGATATAACTATTGGTTTCTCATATTCTCTTTTCCTCTTTCAAAAGTGGGATTTTCTATGGTTTCTCATTCATTTATCTTTGAGTTTTTAAAACCATTTGATAATGTAGATTTCTTCACCTGTGGATTTCTGCCTGCTGTTGTGACACTGTAACAGGATTAGGGTTGCCAGGCCCCCTCGATCTCCCGGCAGGAGACTGGGGCCTGGCTCTTACTTTGGAGGAGCTCGTGTGTGCGGGCACAAAGCACACGCATGCGCTCCTGCAATCGCATTGACATCACTTCTGGGAGTGACATCATCACGCAGCCCATTTGGGCACTGATCGGGCCCGTTGTGGGCCCCTGCGGAGTGCAGGAATGCTCCCACGCCCCACAGGGACCCACAACGGGCCCAATCCGTGCCAAAACAGGCCCAATCCGCACCAAAATGGACCCGATCCATGCCAAAACAGGCACGGATTGGGCCCATTTTGGTGCGGATTGGGCCCATTGTGGGCCCCTGCAGAGTGCAGGAATGCTCCTGTGCTCCACAGGGGCCCCGATCCAGGCTCAAACAGGGCTGATCCTGGGGCTGCTGTGCGCGGGGGCGCGCAGCACCACAGGGGGGCATGCATGGAAGGTGTGCGCCCCCCTGCTGGCCAAGTAAGTGGAGGCGGTGGTGGGAGGGTGGGGGCGGGGGATCCCCCACCCCCACCAGGGATCTGGCAGCCCTAAACAGGATACAAGGGTAAGAAAAGTCTGTTGCAGCAAGGATACGTGCAGACAAGACCTGGCTTGTGTTTAATTGTTTCTTTAATGGCTCACCTTGTTCTTAATTTTTCAGCTATGCTTATAGTATATAAATAAGCACATTACTTCTTAGAGTTCTAAATCAAATGTTCCCCTTCATGAAAGAGAAATGGATTTGAAACCGACTCCAGTTTCTAAAAAGAGGAATAAAAACAGATTGCTGGATTTCAGGGAGAAATTTGTCACACAGGAGACATCTGCCTTGGAGAAATCAGAGATTTTTTTCTATTTATCTAGCTCTAGCAATTAGGTGAACTGTGCTTCATAATTCCACTACAAATATTATCTGGCAGATATAAAAAATGAACTCCAACTAGTAGTCATCTGGACTTAAAACGTTTCTGTCTTTTGTAATCAAGTTATCTATAAAATAGTAATGACGGGCTAAGACATTGCCCTTCTTGTTCCCGAAAGCCATCACAGCAATCTCTGAGTATGCAATTTAATGTGTGAACTGGGTGACTATGTTATTGGCCAGCAGCTATTATCATAATCATTGAAGTATTTTCAAGTCAAAGTTACTGTGAGCATTGCTACTTGTCAAGAACCGTCATCAGCCAGTTCACAGATGTTAAGAGTTGTAGATGCAAGCACATTCTTGGGGTCAGCCAGGATAGATTGTGTGGGCAAAAACATACAATGTCTAAGTTGGCCCAGGGACAAAAAACTAGGGCATACAGCAAATCTTAGAATCAATGTTTACAGAAATGCACACTAGCAAAAAAAAAAAAAGGGAGAGGGTTGATTGCTCAGTATTCCCTATCTTTGTGCCTTTGTTCTTTGCCAGCAACTTATGTTCAAGTTTTCATTTAAGAAGAATTCAAATAAATGATATGCAGAACAAATCAAATAAGTTACACATGACCCAGTCAAGCTTCATAGCTGGAGCACATTAAATCAGATATTTCTAAAAAGTGAAAATCAAAAGGCTTTAGAACATTCTCTCCACTTACTTTTGATACCCTTTCTGTGCCATAGATATCATTCTTGCAGTATAAAGAAAGGTTGAAACGTAAGAGAGGAGGGCCCTGTGTGTTAGATGCAGCAATAATTGAAATTCAGCGAAGAACTATCAGCCTTTTAAAAATGCACGTTCAAACTTGGAAACATTTGAATTGTTTATAAGTGGTTCTAATGTTATTTTTAAATGTTTGTAGATGCAAGAGGGAACAGGTAATGCCACTCTACATACAATTTTGGTATGAACTGAGGGAATTCAGTATACTTGACCCACTGAGATGGAAAGAATCTTCACAGCAGCAGCCCTTAGTAAGTCTGCATGGCGTGGAAAACAAAACATCTCAAATATTAAATGATAAGGATATTGTGCATCGCAGAAGGATAACAGGGAGGAAAATGCCCTCAGTGAATGAACTGGATAAAAACACCAGAATAACAGTTATTTTTAACTGCAGAGAGATTGTGCCAATTAGTGCTGTTAGAATTAGATCAGTGACCAGCTCTTCATGCTTGATTACTTACTGTTAACTGTTAAGATCTGATTCAGGCTGTGGTTGGGGCATGGTCAAATTCTGAAAGCAGAATTACTGTGCGGGGCAAACCCATTTGGAACCTGATCAAGAGAAAGTTGGGTCCGTATGAGAAAGAAGAGGGATCAAGCAGAAATAAAAGCAGAAGCAAACTCAGATACTGAGATGGCTGAAATTAATTTCAGCACGGCCTATCATGGGTATTCTGGCAGCTTCTGCTCTAGGCAAAACTGCTGAAGTTGATTCTCACACATGTTCACCTCCCCTCTGTGCATTTAGTCTGTGGAAATAAAAACATATGCTTGGGCTGGGAAACAATTTGTACAAAGTAGTCATCTGAATTGGACCTATGTCACACCACAAAATGAAGATGTGGTTAAGGATCTTACTGTGGTGCCAACAGTAGGAATGCGCGCTTGGAACACAACAAATCGAAATCTGTTTTGAATACACCCGGTTCCTTAACCTTGGAAGGATAATTGAACTGCATGGAATGACCTCTGACTTTTGGAACTGAACCAAATAAACCAAATTTGGCCATTTTTTTCTAGCAGTGCAGCTGCAGTCAGCTTTCAGTCTAGATTACCCCACGCTATTCCATGAGGTTGCAAACATTAGAGGACAGTCAGCTAGTGGGGAGATTTGTTCAACAGATCTGTGAACGAGAGGCATGCTGTTCAGTCTTTAGCTCCTAACCATGGCGTTTCTGTGCAAAGTGTTCATATTGCTGATGGAGGCTTTCATTAGCAGGACACTTATTGACTGACTCATCGCAACAATTTGGTATTAACTTGGTTGTCGGGGCAAGGAAATACTTTGATTGTACCTGCTAGTAGAATCCCCAAGGAAGCAAGAGAGGCTGGAACTATTAACACCACCACAAAAAGTCTCAGTGAGCCAATGGCTTGGGAAGGCTATCCGCTGCCTCACATGGTGACTGGAAGTAAGCTGTGCGTATGCAAGAAATTAATTTTAAAATTAATTTTAAACATGTCCATTTTAAAAGGCATCCTGTTTAATAGACCTCCTGCCTGAAATACTGACAAGTTACTATTAGAATTATACATAACCTCACTCCCTGACATTTTGTGGGTAGCTCTGGCTCCTGCAACAGCCATTTTTTGGTTGCACCTACTACCTTTGTCATAATTCTAAGGGTTCCCACAGGCTCAGAAATTGAGGACTCCTGGTCTAAATGAAGAAGGAACAGCAAATGGTGCAAGGAAAGAATTCTTTAATTTTGAGTAGCCCCTACATGTTTCGCTTCAGAAATCTGTCCTTGCACCATTTGCTGTTCCTTCTTTGTTCTTTTCCATTGATTACTGACCCTTGGTCTAAGCCAAACATGTGGTACCTTTGAGGAAAGAACTCTGTAAGATGGTAAGGCCTGCTAAATCACTGGTAGGAGACAGCCAATGAGCCAGATGCTGGTCCCGACGGGCTTGCTCCATTCCCCTCTCCCATGATCAGGGCAGCCCACCTGATTTGTAAAGTGGAGGCCAAGGTTTCTGCTGTGCCAAAAGTAAGTATGAAAGATTGAAACACACACATGGGGTCAGACAAGACACAAAAATCTCTGATGAAGGATCAAATTTGTCTTATGTGTGAGAGACCACAACAGAAGATTTGAGACCTCTTCTTGTTTAAAAGCAGCCCGAGGGATTCAATTATGAATGAGTCTGTCCATTAACAGGTAAAACAGACCTGGGGGTAGATATATTTTATACAAAAATGGATCATGGAGATGGGGCTATGGGAGGTAAAAACTTTGCCCTCTTACATCTTATGTTGTTGTGCTCCACTGCTTAAACCATTTAATGTTCTTCAAGTAAGCTAATCTGAAAAAAAGTTGAATGAATGAACCTAGAGCAAAGTTAACTCTTGTATATGTGTATGCATGCAAGAGTATGTTATGTGTGTGCAAGGTCTAAAGAGTCTGTCAGAATTTCTGTCAGAAGATGCTTTCTTCTTCCATCCACATCATGATTCAAGCTACAGGAAACATTGGAGAAAAGGTCATCCCCATTCCTTCATGAGTCTACTCTCTGCAAGAGAAAAAATTAATAGCTTCTAAAATGGGAACTCTTTATTCTTTTTCTGAATTAAATTTGTACAGGAGGATCCTTTGAAGGAGAATCTAATTTCAATTGGATAGGCCAGGAAAAGTTTAACGCAGTAACTGTGTTGTTCCTTTCATTCAGTCTTGAATGGACAGGCAGGCCAAATCCACATTACCCCTTTTTTTCCGCGTTTTCCCCGCATTCTCCCCGCAATCCCGAGCCACGGTCACATTACCTCATTAAACAGACACATTTCATTCGCATTTCTCCCGAATATGTGGTCACAGTTTTTCAATGGGAGTTTCACGGTGGCCGTGACCAGGCCAATGCGCAATTTACGCGTTTTTTTTAAAAACCACCCCCCTTCCTGTCTCTCTATTGGCTGATTCAACTTGCAAGTGCTCCGTAGTCTGCAAAAGACTATTTTTGACTTCATAGCATTGGATTTATTGATTATGCTGTTTCTGAATCAAATCTGGTAGTTTGAAAAATCATTTTGGGGTGAATCCATCCTCAGAATGGACTCGCGAAACTTCCTTTTTAACTGTTTTTTATTTTTTATTTTATATTACTGTAATATCGAAATTACAGTGAATCAATCATTCAAAATAAAGAAAACAGTCGCTGCCGAAGGCCGCCCCAGCGGCGGGGCTGGAGGCGCTGGGAAGCCGGCGGGCTCATCGCTCGCCTCCCCTCCCGCCGGGGTCAAGAAGGTGCCCGGCAGACCGAGTCGAAGCCCGGGCGCAGCCAACAGACCGGCAAGCGCGGGGCTCCTCTTCGCTCCTGAGCGCGAGAACGACATCGCCGTAGTCTCTGCTGGAGGCTCCCGGCTCAGAGCGGAGAAGGGACTGGCCGAGGCATCCCCGGCTGAGCTGAATGGCGGGGCTTGCGGGGGCTGCCGGGACAGCAAAGGCGGCTTGGCCCGTGGGCTGGCACGTCCGCGGAGGGGGGCTGAAGATGAACAGGGATTTTAAAAACTGCTGCCGAAGGAAGTGGGTGGCAGCAGGCCGGGGATGCCGGCCGAGGAGACAGCCGCGTCCCTCCAAGCCTCTCTCTGCAGTGAGCCAGTGCCGCGCTGCCGGGGGGCGAGGATGCGCTGCGCGGCGCGCTCTCCATTGTGGGCGCTCCGGCTCAGGCACTCGCCACGCAGAGGCCCAGCCTGCAGGGCGCAGGGGTGCCTGCCCCTGCGAGGTCGCCCATCAGCACAGTGGTCCGCGGGAGGGGAGGGGGCACAGCCTTCCCCCCTTGGGGTAAACGGCCCTCTGGCCGCCAAGCCGGCTTGACTCCGCAGGCGCTGCCGCTCCAGTCTTGGAGAGGGGGGAAGGGGGAGCGGACAACTGGGCGGCGTCTCGGCGCGCTCCACTCGCACAGACATGCAACCCGCACCTTTCAAACCAGCCTTTGTACGGCCCCTCTTCATCCAAAGCGACTGACCAGCCTGAACCCACCCAAAGCTTGGCTTTGTGAAACTTCAGTAAAATTCAAGCACTGAACTGTCCTGCATAGGAAATGCCCATGAAAGCTTCCCACATGCTTCAAAATTTTCAAAAAAGAAACGGAAGAGCCATCAGTGCTGTCAGTGGGGGAAAGAGAGGCATCATTATCTTCAATGATGTTTCTTTATAACACAAGATCAAAATAACGGAAAAATGAGCTCAAATTTTTTTAAAAAAAATGGGCGGGGAAAAAAGATCCCGCCCAAAAAAGCAGTTTTCGAGTGGCCGTGTGACCGGAGGGACGCGCGAGAAAGGCGGATTGGAAGCAGGGATGTGAACGAAGAGGAAAAATCACGGATTGGAGGCAAACAGAAGATATCCGATAAACATGCGGTTAATGGGTGAATGTGGATTCGACCGCATTCTCCTATCTTCCTCAGTTTTGGAAGGGATGATATCCTTGAGTGAGGGTATAATTCAGCCATCCCGCCCAGTGGCAACAGCCACTCAGGCCGGTGGCTGCTCTTTGCCTCCTTGGAAGGAGGAAAGCAGGAGGCACACCCTGGCATCCAGGGCTTAGCATTGGGGGCGGAGTCTGTAGCCTTAGCTGGCTTCTTCGCCCCATTGCCTTCAGTTGTGCCTTGTGCTCGGCCCACCCACCTCACCCTATTGCAGTGCAAGATTAGCTGGTCACCTTTTGGGGCCAGGTAGGAATTTTTCTCTCCTTGTCCCTGATTGGCAGTTGGGAATGGAGTTTTTTCGCCTACCTTGCACTGTGAGAAGAGGAAGGTAATTAGAATGGTGGGACTGAGGTAATTCCCTGGTGGCAGGATTTAAGTTAGGGGGAAATTTGAGCAGGCTGGTGAGCACCCTTGGCACCTCCCCATTGGTGGGGAATTGGGGTCTGTCAGGAGCGGCTGGCTGCCGTACTGCCCAGTTGCGAGGACAGACACCCTGGGTGGGGAACCCCTGGACAAGCCAGTCTCCCCCTGCTGCCGTACGGCTGGGTGGGGGAGCTTTACAGGGGTGAACCACTTCACCTGGCCAGACCGGGTCCCAGCCATACCATAGATGGCTCGCACCCAGGGCAGCGGGTGTCTCGCCCAGACAGGTCAGGGTGGGGTACAGGAGTGACCCCAGGGCCTGACCTGTACTGCTAGTTAGGCCCTTGCTGTAGTTTATGTTTAATTGTTGTAATTTTAATAAAGTCGTCCATTTTAGAACCCAAATACTGTGTCTGCCTTTCATTCCAACTGAGGGGGCAATATCTGAGCACTTTACCCTAATTGAATAGTGGTGGAGGAAAGGAGGTTACACAGTCAGAAATGTGTTTCCCATTAAAATAAATATCAACAACTATGAAATTATAAACCAATTCAATACATGCTGTTGTGATATTAAAGAATCCAAACAAATATTTTAATGAACAAAATACCAAAGCGAAGCTTTCCAAAGCGCTTTGTAATGCTTCGGAAAGTTTTGTGTAGAGCAGCAGCAGCCGCAGCACTTTTCTTGCCATTTGCAAGAAGCTGCTTCAGGATTTGAGTTATTCTGGATTGTTTTCCCCCTTTGAGTAAACCTGGAGCGTGAAACCCGAATCTTTTTCAGGTGCACACCTCTAGTATAGATTTCCTCACCGGTGGATTTCTGCCTGCTGTTAATTTCCTCACTGGTGGATTTCTGCCTGCTGTTAATTTCCTTCTTAATTTTTCAACTATGCTTCATAGTGTGGTGGTAGAGAGTGCCCTCAAGTCAGAGTTGACTTATGGCGACCCCTAGTGGGGTTTTCATGGCAAGCGACTAACAGAGGTGGCTTGCCATTGACTGTCCCTGCAATTCTGGTCTTCATTAGAGGTCTCCCATCCAATTAGTAACCAAGGCCAACCCTGCTTAGCTTTTGAGATCTGACAAGATCAGGGTCACCTTGGCCATCCAGGTCAGGTATGCTCATAGTATATAAATACATAAATACATTACTTCTTGGAGATCTAAATCTACCTCTTCACAAAAGAAGAACTGTTTTGAAACTGATTCAAATTCCTAAAAGGAGGGATAGAAACGGATTTCTGGATTTCTGGAAGAAATTCGGCAAAGAGGAATTAAGAGAATTCTACTTAACAAATCTATTGGGTAGTACTCTGCAGGATCAAGATTTGCTTTTTTGGCCAAGTCCTGATGATAACCTTTCATAACGTTTTAATATGTGAACATTTTGTTTTATGAATACTTTACTCATTTTTGCACGTATTCTGATATAGTCAATGATTGAAATAGCAGAACCAAATATGTGTTTATATTTCCCCCAGAGCAACAATGCTAATGATGGAAATAACGTAACGGGAACAGCTTGTGTTCTGTGATATGGTTTCTGTGTCTTCTGTTTCATGTGTCAGAATCAATCAGTGTCCTGGATATGACTTTGGAATTTTAAAGATGTTGATACTGCACTTATTTGAAATAGTTCCTGTGGTAGTTAAATTCCACATCTGGATTTTGGTGTCGCATGCTGTTTTGCAGTAGACATTTACAGCTAGAATAGTATGCGACTGAATAAGCAATGTGGTTCCTGTGACATTTTTTCCATAAAATATTAATTAAAAACACTGTCTCCATGATCTACAAGTCTTCCTAATCTATATGTTATGGGAATGATTTGTGACTTTACTAGCAGTAAGGAAAGATATAGAAAACTATCAAAACTCTAGACTAAAGTAAATAATACTTAAAATGTCTGATAATGCAAACCACAGAAGAAATATGAAGGATGGGAAACCTAGGAAGCTAATTGCTTATGGAAGAAAGAATGAGAAACAAAAAGACTGAAGGTATTTTCTTTCTTTGCTGGTCTCTTACTTCTGTATTGTAAGCTTCAACAGAAATATTGAAACTAAAAGTAAAGGGAATTTAATATTGAATTGACCTGAGATATATAACCCTACCCACACCCTTCCAGCTAATGAGTAAAATCTTGGACTCTTTAGGAACATTTTAACTACAAGGCAAGATGTTTCAGTCAGACAATATTGATGCAAAGTAGGCAGATATATTAATATGAAATATAAAAAGTCAGCTTGATGGAGATGTGATAACCCTATTCAGTGAGTATAAACTGTTATGGAACAACTTCTTGGAACAGTTGTCACAGCTAAAGGGAAGGGCTCAGCTTGGCACCATCCAACCTCCACCATCCACTCCCCATCTCCCCATCTCCAAGGTCAGTATTTATTTATTTAATTAATTTATATATTGGATTTATATCTCACCTTCCCCGCAAGTGGGCTCAGGGTGGATCACAACATCATATTAACAGCAACTACAACAATATATACATATAATAAAATACTATAAAATATAACTTAAACTATATAAAACTGTAGAACAAACAAACAAACAAAAACAGTCCAACAAGGACCTTTAATATGTGACAGGGCGGTTACCTCAGTACATATCACTGTGGGTAGGCACAACAGATCTCAGGCTTTGGAAGTGGAGCAGACCAGGCAAGGGACCAGCAGGATAGTTTGCCAGCTCCTCAACCATTCTCATAGGCCAGGTAGAACATCTCCATTTTGCAGGCCCAGTGGAACTGTAATAACTCCTGCAGGGCCTGAATATCAGCTGGAAGAGCGTTCCACCAGGCCAGAGCCAAAGCCAAGAAGGCTCTGGCCCTGGTTGAGGCCAGGCAAACATCTTTGGGGCCAGGGACCACCAACAAATGTTAGTCTGCAGAGCATAACACTCACCAAGGAATGTACAGGGAGAGACAGTCCAATAGATATGCAGGTTCCACTCCATTAAGGGCCTTGAAGGTTAACACCAACACCTTGTACTTGACTCGGATTTCAACCAGAAGTTAGTGCAGCTGGTTCAGTACAGGCTGAATATGTATTCTAAACAGAGTTCCCGTAAGGACACATGCCCCTGTATTCTGGGCCAGTTGCAGTTTCCAGGGCAGGAGCGTACTGCTGCTACCAGTGAGTCTTAGGTTCTTCCTGAAGAAGGTTCTCTGAGTTTACATGACCAAACCTCAAACCCCTGGTAAAAGACTAATTCATAACAGTGAGGGTGCAGGGAGAAACATCGTACCAGGGCTAGAGATATTAGTTGTGTGCTGTTCTCAGAAAGGGGGTAGGTAGGTGGGAGACAGTAGTGATTGGATGGCAGAATATGCCAAAGTCAAAAGGAGTAAAAGAACAGGAGAATCAGAACACTAGCTGGCTGAAGCAGAGAAAGCAGAGAATCAGTGATTGCAGGAAGGGAGGTAAAGGATGTAGATAAAGAAAGAGGAAGAATGGAGTTGAGAGAAAGCAGGGGATGGTGAGGCACAATCTCACAAAAGGCTGCATGCTGTGACAGAAGTACGGGACACTGAAAAGATGTATATGGCTGGGGGCTTGAAGGAGGCAGACGAGGAACCTGAATGTTATTAACGTGAAATCTTTGGCTATAGATCTGCATTAGAGACATCATTTCTTTACCTTTGGCTTTAGGTAGGCAAAGTCCTGAAGCTGTCAAGGGTATTTTCTAAATTGTGGGTTTCACTAGCTTCCACCCGGGCTATTAATGACACTTAATTTAGTTCTTTGAGGTGAAACAGGCCTGTCTATCAGATATGGCTTCAATTTTGTTGCGTTTGGTGGCCCATGACCTTTTGACCTTAATTGTGCCACCTGTATCATTTGGTTTCTCACTAGAGCTGTTCTCAACCTCTTTTCAAACAAGAGGAGCAAAGAAACTCAGTCTGCAGGCCGCATCTCAAGAAATGAGCTTCTGCAGAATTCTAAGCACTGCCAACAATTAATCACACATGAACCCCTACTTCTCAAGTGGCCCAGTCCTCAAAGCTCTCCATTTCGGTCCCCGTTGAAAGGAAGCTGTTAGAATGCTTTTAAGATCAGAGACATATGGCTTTTGAACATTGTACCAAATGGGACTAGGCATATGATTAAAGTTGATTATGTTCTTAAGTGCTTTTCTGGAACAAGATCATAGCTCCCAGCACTAGGCAGGACCCCTTATTCTGCATGATATAATATTCAGGGGAATTGTCCTTTTCTTGCTTGCTTCCTCTGGCTGTTTTTTCTAGTTGTTGCTTTTGGTGCCTTCATTTACATTGCCTTTCCAAATACCCTTAAGACCCTTCCTGACTGTAATGGCAAAGCATGCACTCCGATAATTTGGAGCATGCATAAATGCTCGAAGTGTTCTTTTAAGCTACATAGAAATCCCAAAGTCCAGCTCAGCAACTCAATTTAATTTGCAATTGCTCTTCCAAAATTGCTCTTCAATTAAGCAGCTCATTAAAGAGAAATAACTCTAGAAACACCCATGTCTTTCCTATTACAGTTTTCTTTCTTTTTTTGTTTTGTTTTGCACAGTAGATGCCAGCGTACATGTTGCTTTCCTAGAATACTGATGGGCTTCTAGGTGATCAGTATGATAATGCTGGCCTGTTTTTTACAGGGGTTCATAACAGAGATCCAAGAGCAGATAAACATGACGATAGATTTCCATCTCCTTAGCCAGCCAGTTGAAAAGCAGGAATATGAAACAACAGTTACAGCATGTTTTTGCAATAAAATATCCTGGACAACTGGACTTCAGCTCTGCTTAGTCTGCAATTAATTTTGAACAGGGAAGGCCCCAAGAATTTGGCTCCCTTGCTAGATGGAACACTGGGATCAATTATTATCCAACAACGAAGATTTCTTATAGGAAATGTTGCAATGGGGAAAAAGCTATTATATTGTCATGCTGTTTTAAAAAGCAGTTTTATTTGGAAGACTTAAGAAGCCGTTGCTTATCCTTGGCCAATGAGCTGAGTTCTGTGCTATCGGGAAATCTTGCTCACTTTTTCTGTCACGATCCTTTGTCTCATCATCTGTGAAGGTGTAGTTTATATGTTTATAGTTCCACTATAAGAATTTGCTGGCATGTAGGATGAAAACAATACATTTACAAGGCAATCTTAAGCAGGGTCACACCCTTTTAAGCCTATTGACTTCAATGGACATGGAAAGGTGTACCTCTGCTTAGGATCACACTGTTAATCATTTTTTTTATTTTTTATGCTATCATAGAATTGTACTATCCAGGGGTCATTTCGTAGAAAAAGAGCTGGAGGAACTCATTAGCGTAACTCATTAGCATATGCCATGCCCCTTGGCATCACCAGAAGTGTGTCATTAGCATAACTGATTTGCATATGTCACACCCCCTGACATCACCTATCCTGGCTGTTTTGGACCCAATCCAGGGCCGAAATTGGGCCCAAAATGGCAAAAAGGGGCTGGAAAGGGCCGAAAAGGGGCCCAAAATGGTCAGGATCGGGCTGCTGCTGCTGAGTGAGAGAATGATCCACCATCCATCAGAGGCCCAATCTGGGCCATTTCGGCCCCAATCCAGGCTGAAAAGGGCCCAAAATGGCCGAGAGACAGGTGGGTGGGGCCACCTGATATGTGCAGGACCGGATCGAGGGGGGGCAGGGGGGTAGTCTGCCCCTGGTGCCACCAGGGAGGGGGTGCCGGGAGCAGCTGCCAGCTGCCGGAGCGCACGGGCAGCAGCGCGGGCAGCCTTGCAGCCCCCCGCGCTGCCTTTCGCCTGCCCCGTGGGACAAGGGGCGGCTGGCTTGCCGCGCATCCCCTGTCCTGCAGGGCAGGCAAAGGGCAGCGTGGTTGCCCACGCCATTAGCCTGCCCCACAGGAGAGGGGGCAGCCGGCCGCCCCCTGTCCTGCGGGGCAGGAACATGGCGCGGGTGGCCTCACAGCCCCCCCGCACTGCCTTTTGCCTGCCCAGCAGGACAGGGGGTGTGTGGCAAGCCAACTGCCCCTTGTCCTGTGGGGCAGGCGAAAGAACGTGGGGGGCTGTGAGGCCGCCTGCACCATTCGCCTGCGGGGAGGCGAATGGCACGGGCGGCTTCCCAGCTCCGCACGCTGCTTCCGCCGCCCTGCGTGATGATGTCACCAAGATGACGTCATCATGCTGCACTGGGAGCATGCGCGCATGCTGTGTGCGCGCGAGGTCGAACTAGGGTTGTCCCGGGCACCGGCAACCCTAGGTCGAGCCCTGGACATGTGACCTCTTTGGGGAACTGCCGGAACTGCATTTCTGCGTGTTCCCCCTCGAAATGAGCTCTGGTACTATCTGATAATTCAGCCCCTTGCCTGTCGACTCTGGCATCATCTCCTATATGTATTCTTAATGGATGAAAGAATTTTATTCAAATTAATCAAATTTATTAATCAAAGAGTATAAGGGAGCAAGAGGAGACTGGAGAAGCAGGTTGGATTTGTTCTTGGCAACATACTTGCTCTCTGCTGCTTATTTCCTCTTTTTTTTAAAAAAAATAACTGATCATTAATAAAAGCAAGGTAAGTTTTTCAAGAGGTGAGTTGTTACTTTGCATCCTTCCTTGCTACTGCAGACTTCATAGTATTTGAGGATCCTTTAGGTGAAGCATTTTACAGAGAAGCATTTGAGGATGCAGATGTAAGGGGGAATTGAAGAAGTCCTGTTCTGCTGGTGGAAATATCTTTCTTTAGAGGACATTTATCATGGGCTCCAAGTTATCAGCTGCTTTGTAAATGAAGATAAGCTACAGAAACCAGAAGTGAAGGCACCATAATAATGAAGGGATACAAAAATTAATTTTAGTAATAAATGTCATTTTTTTAAAGAAAACCTTCTAAGATTAAAATATTACTGAAATGGCACTTAGCTTCTTTTTTTGATTAGATGTTGTTCAAATGTACACTTCGAGTATACAAAATATGGTTCTCAACATCCTTCTGTATCATAAATGCATCGTGAGTCCTTAGTTCACAAACCCTTACAAAGCTTTTAAGTTGAAAGCTTTTCATTTACTCAGACTTCAGGAGACAACTAATGTTGATTCACTAGCAAGAATAACTTGTTCCCCTTTTTGTTACCCACATGAAGAATTTGCAGCAATGCTGTTTTGCTCCCCTTCCCTAGAACTGGAAAACATACAGCTCTCAAGGCAGCTCTGCTTTTCAGTGCTGCTAGATTGTATTGGAACTCAGAACCAGATTAAAGTTGGATGTTCCTTAATGAAGAATACCTCACTTGGAGTCTCTCTACATGAGACATCTGACACACGAAGCACATGTGTCAGGAGCTGCAATAGCAGCTGGGAAGAGTAGTTTAAAAAAACAGATTTGGCAGCAGGCAAAGGCTTTGCTATACACTGGAGCTGTGTAAAGGGGCTGTGAAATGCCAGAAGGGAAACTTCAGCCCATTATAACTAGAGATGGGCATGAACCAGAAAAAAACTGAACCATGTGGTTCATAGTTCATGTCATGTCTGTACCCCTACATCCATGCCATTGTTCTATGTGTTGAACTGTTGCTAATGCTGTACCTTGATTTCATTTTGCAAATGCTCTAACCATCACTTTCATTTCTCTAGCAGCCAGAGAACACAGCTGTCTTATCTCTTTTCTTTGAAGCTCACAGAAGTGACTTTGTACCAAAATGTTACAGTTTAGTCTCATGCATTCCTAGACCATTTCCCATGCAAACCTGTGGTCTAGGTGGGAGGGGGAAAATGAGTGGGTATTTAGAGTTGTACTTTCTTCAAGTTTCTAATCATATCAAGGAAGCGTGTACTGCTTAGATGTTTTCTTGCCTCTGAGTAATTCTATGGACATATATATGGAAATGATTGGATTTCTGAATAAAACCATTTAACCAAGAGTTTGGACTTCTTGTTGCAATGGTACAGAGACTTGTCTACCATATCCTGTCATCCATAGCCTGACAGATCATCAAATTTCACGAACCACGAACTTTCATGAACCTGCCTCTGGTTTGTGAACTGGTTCATTTGGTTCATGAAAATGTCACATCTAGCTCAGAAAATAATCACTTCCGGGTCAGCAGGTCACTTCTGGGCCAGCAGAAGTTTACTTCTGGGTCAGCAGAAGGTCTGCAGGAAGTCCATCACCTGTTGCCTAGGAAACTGATTGATTGGCACCAGGCTGTCTGCAGTGACGAACCCAAAAATTATTTATTTATTTATTTATTAGATTAGATTTGTAGTCCGCCCTCCCCACCAAGCAGGCCCAGGGCAGAGCACAACATTTTAATTTACATAAAAACACGTAAAAAGCAGATAAAAACATTACAATAAAATTTAAAACACTACATACAATAAAAACTTCTCCTCAGATGGCAATGGAAGAGTTACTTCATATGTGAACCAAATGAACCAGCCTAAAGTTCATGGCAGTTTGTCAGAAATGGGATCTGATGAACTGCTGGTTCGCAAACCATGAACCGGCCTGGTTCGTGCTTAATTTTGGTTCATATTTCAGTTCGTGCCCATCTCTAGTTATAACCTCTCCAGGTTCAAGACCAGCTCTGGAAGGCATCTCCAACCCATTTCCATTCCTTGCTGCCTTCTGGTTGTGATCCCACACAATTTTAGACTGGAGAGGTGAAATAGACAGAGCCTTCAGGAAGGTGAAGATGAAATTAACAAATCCTCTGAGGAGCAATCTCTGCTGGCTCTGTCTTTTAAAACTATACTTTCCAGCTAACATTGCATCTCCCTATACTTGACAAACACACATCAAGCCGTCTCATGTAGAGAAACTCTTAGTTTCACACAGTGAAGTCTCGCTGTGCTTGGAGGGCTAGAAGTCCCAAGGAACAGGGTAACAGCAAGAGGATTTCAAGGCAGCATTTCAGCCAGTAGTGTGCAGTGCTTCCAAGCTGATGTCTGCAACATTTGTGTCTGTGACACTGATTGCTTGGTGATCTCAGAATCATTCTGGAGCCCTTCTTATTTAGGTTCACTTAGACAGTCTATGTAGAATTGTTGCCAAATCTAGTTAAAAGAAAAAAAAAATCAGAGCTAAATTTGCAGGTCCATCAAAAGGGGCTGCGTTCCTAAATTACAAGCAGATTTATGGTTATCTCTGCTGAGTTCATGAAATCTGCTGTAGATTTATCCATCAAGTGTCTAGCGATAATGCAGGCTATGGCTGATAAACATTTTGTATTATGATGATTATTCTCACAATATTTTAACCCTTTAAAGCCAATTCCCATCTTTAATCTAATCAAATCTGCCCGCCCCAGCCTGTCCTAATCAAAGGTCTGTTTAGAGCCTTGAATCAAAGTGAGGTGCTAAAAAAAAGTAGAACAAAATAATGAAGTCTGGAAGTCCACGTGGGAGCACAACTACTAACTGAAATTTCTTCAGCCAGTTTCAGACATCCCTCCATGGTTGAGCTATAAAAAATAATAATAACTGGCATGGGAATTCTAATTCAAAGGCATGAATACTATATCCATAGACTGCATTTTTTTTAAAAAAAAAACACTGTTAGAGATGAGGTAAGAGATTACTAAATGCTATTCTTGTTAACTTACCACATGAGAATGAAAAGAAAAAGCAGACAGAATGACATCGCAAGAGGATTTTTAAAAAAAGTCTAAGGGAATTTAAACAAAAAGAATCCCTTTCTCAAAACAAATTAGCCAATCCATACATGGCAATAGTGGAGGGAAAAGACCCAAAACAGGCAAAAAAAGAAAAGAAAAAGAAAAGAAAATTAAAGGTGGATGGAAAGTGAAGATTCTGAGAAGTGGTACATTAGAAAAAGAAGAAAGCCTACAAATGAGCATCAGAGAGCAAATGTGTTGAATAAGGGCACCATCTATGTGGCTGGTACTGGGTTCTCTGATGTTATTAGGTACTTGAAGAGTGCCACATACAAAAAACTGCAGATGTTTTCTGCTCTGAAAGACTACTTACTACCCACAATTCACATTCCAGGTAATGACCTGTACTACTAGTGATTTTCATTTGATCAGAACGAGAGGCAGATCAGCCATCATATCAAAGCAGAAATAGGCCCTTTTCACACTGCTTATCTGCTCCCGGAACATCGCGAAATAGCACGCAAAAAATGCGGAAGATAGTGTCTTCTCACAAGAGTTTTGTACAATGTCGTGCAAAACTCTCGCGAGAGGACACTATCTTCCGCGTTTTTCGTGTGATATTTCGCAACGTTCTGGGAGCAGGTAAGCAGTGTGGAAAAGGCCATAGTAGCTCTAACCAACACAACAGGATAGGTATCTTGTATCATACTTCCTGGTTTCCACTCTTAGTGGTGATTGGAATGATATCTGAAAGAGCTACACCAATTACAAAATTCCTTAACTGAAAGCACCACCACGTAGGAATTAATTTGCAAACCAATGTATAGGGTGCCATATGTGGCTTGTTCTATTACTCATACACAAAAGAATTTGTAGCACTGAAACTTGGGAAATCTGTCCCCTGGGAGATTCATTCATCTCCATCATTGGCTTCTATCACTGGGTGAAGACTTTTTCGTTTTGTTTGACATTCCCCCCACTATCTGTTATTGACTCCTCCCCGGCTGTTGTTATGTGTGCTTGTGTGACCTATACTTTTGACTTTATACTGGTTTTCAAATTTGCTGCTATCATACTCTATTGTATCTGTTTTCACTGACTGTCCCAGCCATTGATCATATTGTATTTTTGCTTTGAATGTCCTAGTTATTGATTATATTCACTTGCAGTATGTAATCTTCCTTGGATCTCAATGAGCAAGGTGAACTATAAATAAACAACAATAACAACAACATTGAATTATTGATTTTTTAAAATGTTGAAATGTTTTAATGTTATGATATTTGCTACCTTGGGGTGGAAAGGCAGCATAGAAATGTTTTAAATAAATAGATACATAATTGCCCATATGTCTATGCTTATGACATGTGGTAATCTTTGCTGTGAATGTGCATTGTTCACACAGATGAGCTTCTTGCAAAGGGATTTTCAAAATGTGTGAATTGGCTCTAAGACAAATCCAGATGGTTCCATCAATTGTGTAGTGGCAGAAGCTCCAAGGGGAAGAACATTAATAACGCCCCACCACTGCCTTTGATTCCCCGTTTACCTACAGCCTGGGGAAAATGTCCTTATTATGGCAATGCCAGACTCTGCATGAAAAAAATCTTTCTGCATGGCCTCCAAATATATATAAAGTAGGATCATCTTTGTTTTATTAGAGAGAACAAGTGGGGGAGAGGGGAGCAAGCAAGACAGAAAAGCATATTGAAAACTCAAGATGGAGTTATCAATAAAAATGAACAGATATGAGGAGAGAAGTGGAAACAGGGAAAAATCTCATAAAATTATGATTCCTTGGACTGGGGCTTATTTTTTAATGTTCCTATATTTTTAATGTGCTTTGTTGGCCTATATCCTAAGTCATAACAGTATTTTGGTAAAACAGAGACTTCAAAACCTTCCTTTTTTTGAGCAATCTTTTTTGAGTCTCATAAATATGTAATGTTGCTTTGGCAAAAAAAAATGAATTGAGTTGATCCAAAGTAGTGATCTTCTGTATGTTGATATTTCTTTTTGTAGTTATTCTAGAGCCCTGATTTGGATAGCCCAGGCAAACTTGATCTTGTCGGATCTTGGAAGCTAAGTGGGGTCAGCCTTGATTAGTAATTGGGTGGGAGATCTCCAAAAAAGACCAGGGTTGCTATGCAGAGGCAGGCAATGGCAAACTACCTCTGAGTTTCTTGCTTTGAAAACATCAGCCGGGGTCACTGTAAGTTGGCTATGACTTGACGGTACTTTCCACCACCATCAATTATTCTAGTACTTTGTTCCTGGACCATTTTTGTTTGGTGATGCTTACTGTACCCCAGAAAGCCCTGGGGTAGCCAGGATTATGGGCTGCTTCTGCTGATGGCACAATTTTTATCTTCTTGGAAGGTAAGAGACTTCTGTTCTTTACATAGCAGCTAAATTGTACATATAGAAGCCATCAAGTAGAAGCAGTCAATACCATATTGCTCATGGGGCCAAACTTCATGACCCTGCTACAGAAAAGCATCTTTGCCTCACCATGCCAAATGAAGACAGAAGGTACTAGCAATAAGGGTAGGTTTGTTTATGACATCATTAAATGCATTGCTTTATCTTTAGTGGAGATTATTCTTAAAGTGCAGCCTCATTGGCTAAAAGCATCTGGGCAACCCAACCCTGACTCCAGGCTCAGTGAATTCTGTTGCTGACATTGTTTATCCTAGCCTTCACATAAAACTGTGTCAAGAGGTGTCAAACATGCTCTCCCCCATATTGTTCTGGAAGCTAAGGCTTAATCTGATCCTGTTCTGCATCATGGGAGTTCCCTCTGCACTCCCCCCCCCCACAAAAGCTGTGAAAGCTGGGCTTGGGAAAACTTCCTTCAGCTTGAGATGCCTCAGGTTGCTTTCCAATTATCCAGGCAGTATTCCTGCCATTCCTAATCAGAGCCTAACCAGTCCAAAGGACCTGGCCTAGCTATCAACCTGACTCTTCCAAGGGATGTGAAGCATGTAAAACAAAATGCTTCCTTCTAAGACAATCTGAGAACCCCCCACCCCCGCACCCCAAATCCCAGCTTTCCACTAACAGCAAGCAGCTAATTCTTTGTCCTTTATTCAGAGCTCAGGGGCGAGAGGTGCTCGGGGGGAACTCAAGCAACAAAACTACAAGTGATTCGCCAAAAAGTATCACTATGCAATACAAAGATAATCAAAAACAGTAAACCATTTACTCTAGAAAATAACGAAAGTCAACAACATCCAAAGAATATAAATACTATCAAATGTCAATCAGTCAATCATACACATCATAGTGAGTAGCACCAGATACCAGAGTCAAATAAACCTCTGAGCAGCTCAAATAGTCAGCTTAGGAAATGTCTCAATGGTGATAAATCAGCAGGGGAATTAGTCCAAATGAATGCTGAAAAAGGATGATGGCCAGCTGTAGACTCCACCAGGATGAGGAGAAATGAAAGGAAGTTCAGATGTTGGTCTGTTTAATCCTACAAAATCCTGGAGGTCGCTGGCAAGTCACTTTGCCAGACACACAGCTAGCAAAAAGATGTTTCGCCACACAGACTTTCTCAGGGGCAACAAAATGATAAATAAACTCTATTCATATACTACAGAGAATCTGGTCTGGTCTCTTTTCATCAGAACAGTGTCCATAATCACGGGCAGATGATTGCACAGCCCTAGCCCTGCTTCCCCGGGAGTGTCATGCCTTATTCTTCCTTGGGGACTGAGGCAAAAGTAGATAGGGGGATGGCACTCCTGTTGATCTCCTGGATCTCACAGCAGCTTTCGATACCATCAGTCATAGTATCCTTCTGGCCTGTCTTTCAGAGTTGGGACTGGGAAACACCAACGTGCCACGATTTCACTCCTACCTGTAAGGTACATTTCAGATGGTGATGCTGGTTGACTGCTGCTTGGCCTCTTGGCAACATGATATCCTAATAATAATAACAAAAACAACAGCAATGCTTGTATACAGCTCTTCTAGACAGATAACTGTCCCACTTGGAGTGGTGAACAAAGCCAGAGTTATGATTATCCTCACAAAATAGCTGGGGTACTGGGGCTGCCCACAGCCACCTACTGAACTCATGGCAGTAGCAGGATTTGAACCAGCAGAACACTGATTCAGTTCAACCACTTAACCACTACACTACAGCAAGATTCCCAATGCTTTTAAACATCTATATATGAAACTGTTGCAAGAGGTCATCTGGAGATTTGGGCTGGAAATTGCTGAATTGGCTGAAACTTAATCCTGACAAAACATAGATGCTACTGTTGGGCAGAAGAACTGATCCAGGAATTGGGAAGTCTTCTGTTCTGGATGAGGCTACATTCTGTCTTAAAGGATCAGGCTTGTTGCCTGGGGGTGCTGCTGGACCCAGGCTTCCTATCCTATAAGCTGGTGGGAGTGGTGGCCAGAGGTACCTTTCACCATCTTTAGCTGTAAACTAGCTAAAGCCTTTCTTAAACAAAAAGCAATTGCCATTCTGGCACATACCATGGTAATATTTAGAATAGTCTACTGCAATGCATACTATAAGAGTTCCCTTTGAAGTGTTCAGAAGTTGCAGCTGATACAGAACTCTGCAGTCAGAATGCTGACTCGAGTGGGTCAAGGAACCATATCACTCCAGTCTTGTTCCACTTAGATTGACTCTTGGGCCTAGTTCAAGGTGCTGGTATTGACCTTTAAAGCCCTATTCAGTTTGGGACCAACAATGGGCACCATTGTATCTGCCAACTCCTTTCCTGGTGTCCTTCAAACGTTTTTAGAAAGTGGGTGGGGCCAGGTGGGACTTTTGCCAAGCCACTGATTGGCCATTGGAGATTTGATTAGCTGTGTAGATTTTTAAAAAGATTGCTTTGGCAGAAGAAGCTTCCACAGCACAAGGATCTTCACTGTAAGACTGAAGGTAAGCCATGCCAGCCATTTTGTGGCAGCCATTGTGTGGCTGCACCCACCACATTGTACCAGAATTCCAAATGTGCCCACATGCTCAAAAAGGTTGGGGACTTCTGCCTTAAGCACTACCCACTCCCATGTAAACCTACTCAATCACTGTGGTCATCTTCAGGGGCCCTTCTTTGGATGTCCTTGCCATCTGAGGTTAGATGGGTGGCAACCTGAGAAAGGGCCTGCTCAGTTGTGGCACCAAAGTTACGGAATTCCCTCCTCAGGGACATTGTCCTAATTAATTATACCCTAATTAATAAGTGTATATCTACATGATAAAATGATATCATTTTAATTATTATGGTTTCCCTTTTAAAGAATTTCGGGACTTGTAATGGGATTATACTAAGAATACTTTAACAGCCATCCCTCACCTAACCATACAGATCTATCGTTTCCTGAGTTATCTTGAGAGAAGAATAACTGTTTAACAATGTAATTCTATGATTCCTGGGAATAAGCCTCATTGAGTGGATATCGGTAGGATTCTGAGAAGACCTACTTAGAATTGCACTGTAAATATATTTTAAATACAAGAAAAATAAGGCAAACTAACAATGAAATGGGATCATGCCACAGTTTGCGTGATTTGGCACAAGAACTGGTGCAGTGTTCCATGAAATGTGTGCACAATAAATGAATGACCTGGATTACAGTATCCATAGCATATGTTGCAAATCTTAAAAATACTTTCCTAGGGAGATGAGCCATATTGAAAAAAATGAGACTTTGAGTAGACCAGCTTAGGCTTGGTCCCATGTAATACACGTACAAATGTACATATGGCCACCACACTAATGCTAATAAATAAGGTTGCCAGGTTCCCTCACCCTCATGGTGGGGGGCAGTACTCATGTTTTTAATGTCTCATGTGCATGTTCCTGGGACTGGCATGATGATGTCATTTCTGGGAAGTGATATCATCACACAGGGCCCAGAAGTGCTCCCGCACTTCGCAGTGGGCCAGTTTGGGCCCCAATAGGCCTTCTGTGAAGCACGGGAGTGCTCCTAGGCCCTGCGCAATGACATCACTCCCAGGAGTGATGCTGTTGTGCTGCCTCAGGAGCATGCCTAGGAGGCCTGTTCCCCTGCCTTTCCCCCCCTGCCAGCCAGGTCCCCCCCATACTGGGGGACCTGGCAGCCCTACTAATAAAGCATATAGATTTTTAAAAGGTTGCATGATTTTGGCTACAGTCTGAAGAGTTAACACTGGGTAGAGTGAGAGATTTCAGAATTACATGATAAAATTCTGGATTCGGTTTCGTTTTCTCCGCCATGTCGGACGCTCCTCTTCGCTGGCTTGAGAGGAAGTGGCCGGGCACCCTGTCCGGGCGGCTGATCTGCGAAGATTAGCCCCCAAAACTCCCAGTGAGGGAGGCTGGGTCCGGGACGCTGCAGGAAGAGCCCCCTGGAATCAATGCAGGGGGTTAATTGCCCGTTTGTCCCTACGGAGGCCGGCGGACATGCGCGGCGCCTCGAGTGCTGCCGGGCCATGAGAAACGGCAAAGAGCAGAACTAGGCGAGAGCCTACAAGTAAGCGAATTCCTTCTGTTATTACAAGCGTACGTGAAGGAGAGGTGAGATCTGAAGCTAAGAAGGCTCACTCTTCCCCTTTGCTGAGTCTCAAAATTTGGTTGGCGCCCCCCCCAAATGGCAACAAAAAAACAAAGTCCTGCCCTTGGCAAGTCAGTTTTGGCTGCCTTAAAGGGAGAATCGCTGGAGGAAATTGTACGGAGGGCGGTTGGTGAAGCTATAAAACCCTTTGTTGACAAGCTGAATGAAACAGATCAAAGGGTGGGCTTAATGGAGAGCGAAGTGAAAACCATCAAGGAAGCAGCGGGGGGGGCAGAGAAGTCTGCTCGGGAAAGTGCGTCACTCGTGAAGGCTACGAATAAAGAGCTTAAACTGGTGGAGAATCAGTTGATTGGGCTACAAGTGGAACGAACACAGACAATTTTGCGCCTCCAGAATGTGAAAGAGGAGGAAAACGAGGACTTACGGGGTCTTGTCTCGGAACTATTGGCGACACCCGCGAGGGCAACTAAAGAAGAAGTTAAAAGCGCCATTTTGGAAGCCCGTCGGGCTACTTCAAAGTATGCAATGAAGCGTCAGTTGCCGCGCGAGATCATCATCGATTTTTCATCTAAGAGGATCCGGGACACTATCCTATATAATTCATACAATGCGGATTTGGACTTCTTGGGCAACAAAATTAAGATATTGAAAGACGTCCCATTTCTAGTCTGGAAAAGACGTTTTAAGTATAAAAAGTTCGCAGCTCTTCTGAGAGAACGTGGAATAAAGTACAAATGGTTATTTCCGGAAGGAATCTGGTTCACCCATAAAGATCAAGCCTTTAAGATATTATCAGAAGATCAACTAAGGGATTTTGAGGACAGGAACCCAGAATTCCAGTGCACCAAGCAAGACGAAAAGGAGAAGTCTGAGGGGGAGGGGGAGGAAACGAGCACTGCGGCTGCAGTTGCGCAGAGAGAACTCCGTCCGGGACCCAGGAGGGGAAGAAAAATTTAACTTGAAATTAAATTGTAATTTGCATTTAGTAAGGTCAACCACTCCATCAATATAATATAAAGCTTTAACTTTTGAATAATGGCAGTATGAAGGGAAAACAGAAATGTAGTGTTTAGTGTTTAGTGTTTGTAGGGTACCTTCCCCTTTTTTCCACCCCTCCCTCCCTCTCTCTTTTTTCTCTCCTCTTTTCTATCCCTTGTGTTATTGTAGTCTTTTGTAGTTACTGTTCTGTAGGGTATGTATGTATGTAGTAGTTGTATGTTAGATATTGAAAATAAAAAATTATATATAAAAAAAAGAATTACTTGATAAAATTCTAAGATTCAATCTGATCAGAGGAAATGCAAAGAGGACCGCAGTGTCGCCAGCTGGCCTAAAGTCAGAATGGAATGAGACAACTTGTCCTACCAAGAATATCTAGGGTCATGGAAGTTACCAAACAAAATCTCGAGAATCCAAGTTGAAGGATGTAAAAGAGCTTGTTCTGGCACATTTCATTTAAGACACTTCTCTCTTTCGGATGTGTTAATGTTCTGTTTAATATTCAGGTCCTCATCATATTTATGTCATATATTCTAAATATTAAAAGTTATGCTTCATTCTTTGGACAAAAAGTGCTGTTGCCAGTTTCAGTGGTTTTAGAATTTAGTAGCTAAATGTTTCTTTATGAGTTCCATATTTATGAAAAATTTGGATGCAGATGTATGCAGAGTCAACAGTAACTTGGTCATGATTTTCCATCCTCAAGACTCACAGTTTTCCTTCTTCCATCCACCATAATATTAGAAAGCATAACTGCATTTTTTCCAGATATTTTACTTATTCTTCTTAGGCTTTTCCAGTGAGTCCTGTTATGCCAACTTCATTTTGTTATGATTGCTCTGAATCCAGCAGATACAGTCAAACAATATGCTATGCGGGGGATCCTTGATTGGGGATCCCTTGATATTTAATTTAAGCTTAAAAGCAACTACTGTATGCGGGGAGTGATTTGAATTGGAAAAGTGATGACTAACCACCCATCCACTCTGAAGCAGCTATTCGTCATAGAAGAGAAAAGAGGATAAGCAAAGAGAAGGTGCCTGTCTTTCTTCTTCTTCTTCTTCTTCTTCTTCTTCTTCTTCTTCTTCTTCTTCTTCTTCTTCTTCTTCTTCTTCTTCTTCTTCTTCTTCTTCTTCTGGGAACTCAGGAAAATAGCGCATAAGAAATAGTTAACATCTTCTTTCTGCAGAGCTGCAGCCCTGATCCAAATCTGTGTCCCCTCCCCACTATGGTTACTTTTAAAGACTACATATCAAAGGATCTGATCACAGATTCTTCATAAGACTGTTTAATTTGGGCAAAGATATCATGCAAAAATAATATCCAGCCATTCTTGGACTCTTCAGGATCCCCCTAATTATAAGCAGAGATGGGCACCACCTGGAAAAAACTGAACCATGCGGTTCGTGGTTCCTCAAATTTCATGAACCACGAACTTTCACGAACCTGCCCCTGGTTCATGAACCAGTTCGTTTGGTTCATGAAAACATCACACCCAGGTTAGAAAATCATTACTTCCAGGCCAGCAGAAGTTCACTTCCGGGCCATCAGAAGGTCACTTCTGGGTCAGCAGAAGGTCTGCAGGAAGTCCATCCCCTGTTGCCTAGGAAACTGATTGATTGGCACCATGCTGTCTACAGTGACAAACCAAAAGACGAACCAAACGAACCAGCCTAAAAGTTCATGGTGGTTCATCAGAAATGGGATTTGACGAACCATGGTTCGCGAACCACGAACCGGCCTGGTTCATGCTTAATTTTGGTTCATATTTCAGTTCATGCCCATCTCTAATTATAACCACAACTTTAAGTCCACACAGCTACTAATTAATGAACACACACCATTGGTCCATCATGGTCAGTACTGTTTACCCAGACTGTCAGCAGCTCTCCAGGGTCTCAGGTGAAGGTCTTTTACATCAGCTGCTACCTGATAAAAGTTATCAATTTTCATTTTCCAGGTCCATTTAAGTTCCCAGTCCATGGATAGTAATCACCTGGCCTTTGGATACATTGCTAATGGGATTGAATTCCACAATGAGTTATAAATAGTCTGGCTAGCTTTCCCCTCCTCCAAATCTGTTTCTTAAAAATAAGCTTGTTCTCAAGAAGTTTCCCCCCCCCTGGAAATACTCGCAAATCTGCTGGGAGAATTCAAAGATTTTTCTGTAATACAAAAGACCCCTTAACTATTACGTGTCTTAGGCATTATAATATAGCACATACAATATGCCACATTAATTTAAAGCACCAACCAAAGGTCCATGGGAAAACAGAGCATGGGTAATGACAAGAAATGTGCAGTGAAGTTTATTTTAAGCAACATGCTTGCTTTTTAAGACAAATCTCAATGTAATCAGGTCAAATAAATGAGAAACGGGTGAATTCAAAAGCAGTTTATAGACATATGGCAGTCTGGTATGTAGGAAAATAGAAGCCTGCACCATATTGTTTATATCAAAGACAATAGGAACTGACCTTGAGTGATCTAAAAATTCCAGCCAGCACAGCACATTATACACTTGGCTTTTTAAATTTTGAATTATCAAGACTGTGCATATCTTGGCATGCATGTTTAAGATTTTATCAAGTGAAATGAGGGGGGGGCGTTAAAGTAATGAAGTTTAATAAATCTAGTTGAATAAATATTGATTCACTTACACTGTTATGCCTTAAGAACCAGTGATATCCAAGTTAAAAAATTCAAGTTTGTAGTTTGTGCTGCTGGCTGACCATTCTTCTGTTAGCTGGATTGGTGGTTGATGTGTCATCAGTAGGAGCTAATAGTTAGGAGGTGATGAATGTGGTACTCATCAGATCTTTGGAGAAGGTGACACTCCATCAACTGAGGAAAGGGAGAAAAAATATAGCTGGAAAGAAGTCAGTGGATTTTGAAGTCAGAAGCAGAGAGAAACAGCTGGTTGTGAGGTGGCTGAGGGGGGAGCACCTTGAGATGCCTGGTCCCTCCCTGTCTCCCTCCCTCTGTCTCTTTTTCTGGTGATCTGATGTAGGATAGTGGTTTTACCACCTTTATTTGTAGTCCTATAAGCAAGGAGTTAGAATGTGGAGGAGGACACCATGCAGTGCTGAAGCCACTTTATTGATTACATCCATTGGGCACTGGCACAGCATTGGGACAAAGCCAGGCATTGGACAACCCACTTGCTATCCAATGACATCCCTCCCAGCCCACTTGCTGGAAACCAACTATGGGATGGAAAGTGATGTAATCCCACCTGGGCACAAGCTGTTCTATGGTCCCCCTGCCACCTGGGAGTGAAGCTGGACACTAAACCCTGAGCTAGGCATACTCCTAAGTGGCTTCCCTTTAATATCCCTTAAGGGGACCCCCAAAATAATGTAAGATGCTATGCCGGCACTGTCTTGTCCCAAATGAATCTGGCCCAGCACCCCAAACTGCTACCAGAAAAGTTATGACAAAACAATTAACCAGTAACAGAGCAGAAACGCCCCATTCCTCTGTTCTCCAAGGGTGGGAAGATGAGGAAGCCAAAATAGATTGGGTCCTGTGATTGGGCACCTGGTGAAAACTGTGGGAACTGGACAGAAGCCTCCCTGATGCACCACTGCTGCTGCTCCAGCACAAGTAGAAGACCCCACCCCAAGGCTTTCCATGCAACACCAGGGGGCAGGAATGGCCTCTGAAGAAAAGGGAGGTGGGGTGGGGAGCACCTCCATCATCCTGCCTCTGCCCCATGCTTCAAATTAGCTCCCAGGTAAGTATGGAGCCCCCCTTTTGTGTATACTTGTACATTTCTAAATACAACAAATATTACAAATATATCATAAAATTCCAGTAGGGATAATTGTGAAATCCTATTAAACTGCATTTTGCAATTGAAACAGGGTCTCTATCGGCAGTCACTTAGGAAACGTGTGAGATTAACAATGCAATCTCAAAGTTACAATCTTTGTATCTTTCTTTAGGATTGCACTATTGTTTTCCTCACATCAGCTAATTACCATATAATAGTCTTTATTTTAAAGGAAGTCTTGCTGCCTTAATTTGTATCGTTTTTACTTTCCTTGGTTTTAATGCAGCTCTAATTGTCAACAACTGGTTGTGTGCAACAATTAGTAGCTTAGGTAGATAGGAGCATTCCCATCCATACAAAAATGTGTCTAGTTGGTTCAATGAGATCCAGGTGAGCATTGCAACGGGATGTATGTGCATCACACAGATTTCATGTTTGCTGTTTTATAATTTTTGTCTCTAAGCACTTTTCAGATTTTGCACTTATGAATATACTTGGAAGAATCACTTGGAAAATGTTTTTTCCTTTCTCCCTTCCAATTTTTTGAGGCTGTAAAGCATCCTGGAACTAAACAAAAAAAAATCTTCCTTGTTTTGGGATTTTTATACACTTGAATATCTTTCTGCCACACATCCTGAAATCTTCAGGGAGATTTCTGTCTTTCTGCTTCACAAAGATACTCAGAGGTAGTAATCATTGAATAGCAGAGTTAAATTTGCATTTTGGGATCTATTATTTAGTTGAATTTGTTCACTGTTCATTTGGCTAGCTGATTTACTAAAAAATAGCTTATGGAAGACATTCGGTAATTGCTTGTGGTTGCAAAGAATCAATATTTGTCTCAAGAGGGCGAAGATGAAGATGGCTCATTCAGTAGCCTTCCAAATAAGGCAACAAAATAATTTCAGTTCAAAACAAGTACAATAAATCTGCAGGATCAGTAGAAGGGTTTGGTCTAAGTAAGCTATTTTCTTGCAGGAAGCGGATTAGCTGATGCAAGGGGTATGAAATTAGGTAACATACACTATTAGAAAAGAATCATCTTAACAGAGAGAGACAATTCCAGCTTGGATAGAGATGTTAAATATTGGTGAGTTTGTGAGCATTCCCTGGACAATCCATGTATTTAATCAAACTATGTTGTGATCTTTTGTGTTCAAGAAATTGTTTTCACTTTATTTTACTTGTTCTATAGATAGTTCATGTTTTAATTAATAAAAAATGTCCTTTATTCATAATGTCTGTAAACAAATGAAATCCATCCTTTAAACACACACAAAGGCATCAACGAGAGGGCCTAACTGGATGAGAGACTGTGAGACCCATTCTTAGATCTTTGTAGCATTCTATAAAGTCGAATAGCAGCCATGACTTTGAAGAAAAAGGAATTAAACCTTACTCCAATCAGTTTTGTTAGATGCTGCTAACCATACCCTCAATACCAGTCTTTCTTCAGTTCCAGAGCTAATGGTACAGAGAAGGGGAGAGTCATGGTCAAGTAGAGAAAACATGCAGTTTCTGGTCTGGATTTGAACTGAGTCCCCCTACACATTTATTTCGAAGAGCTCCACCACTGCTGGCTCTGCTCGCTGGCCCCATAGCTCACTGTGGTCCAAATATTTAAGGGTAGTTAGAATACTGAGTGAATAGTTCTGCCTCTTGCCAAAAAAGCTACAGCAATAACAGATGAAGCAATAGCAAGAACAATCATCCTTTTTTTTTTTTGCAAACTGTAGCCAAAATTAGATTTATAACAAATGATATATTTTACTTTTTCCCCAATGGGGACCAAAGCAGCTTGCATTGTTCTTCTGTCAACCATTTTATCCTCAGAGCAATCCTGTGAGGTAGGTCTGGCTGAAAGGGTGTGACTAGCCAAGGTCACCCAGCCAAAAAAAAAAAAAATCTGGGGCAGAATGTCCCAATCCCAATGATTTTTGGCACTGCAAGATCATCCTGAAATTAGTAGCCAATTCTCAAACACCTAGCCTTATGTTTTGATGAGTTATACCTGCCACAAACGGAGAAACTTAACTTATATCACAAATAGAATGGGGGGTAGAGAATCTGGATATCACGAGGGTCAGGGTGTTCCAGTTCCCTTCATTTTTAGAACTGCAAATGCCACAATCATGCTGAACATGGTGGCAAATTATGAAATGTCTAGCTTTATGTTCTGATGAGTTTTGCCTGCCAAAGACAACCTTAGCTTTCATTGCAAATTGGTGTGTGTGTGTGGGGGGGGGAGTCTGCAGATAACCCAGACAGAATGTTCAAATTCCCTTCATTTTTGGCACTGCAGTCCCCATAATCATCATGAAGCCAGTGGCCAATTTTGAGACTCTTAGGGCCAAGCTACAAGTGACGAATGACACTTGAACGGCAAGTGTATTTCTCCCTGTTCACTTGCCCTCCACTCAATCCACTTGCCGTTCAAGTGTCATTTGTCACGTAGCTTGGCCCTCAGTTAAATTTTCTGATGAGCCACACCTACTGCAAACAACTGTAGTTTCTATTGAAGATAGCACTGGGGGGCTACTGCATATAACCCGCACTAGGGTGTCCCAATTCCCTCTATTTTTGGCACTGCACCTCCTATTATCATCCAGAACTTGGTGACCAATTTTCAGATGCCTACTTTTATTTTCTAATAAGTTGCGCCTGCCAGAGACAACCATAGCTTCCAATGCAAAAAGTTTGTGATTACGGAGATTATGCTGGCCAGAATGTTCGTATTCCCTTTCTGTTTGGCATTGTAATATCCATGAGCATCCTGAAGCTGATAGCCAGTTTTGAGGCTCCTAGCTTCATTTTCTGTAGACTTATACATGCTGCAGATGGACAGATAGATGGGTGGTGGACAAATCTTTTTATTATTATAGATAAGCTTTTGTGAACTAGAGCCCACTTCATCATATAGTAAAGAAAATTCCTCTTTAGGAAGTACAATGGTTCCTCAGCTGTTCCATCTCTTCCCCTCACACTAAATTTCATGGCATTTAATACTCAGTAAGTGCACTTAAGACTGCAGCCTTACATTGCTTGAAGGAAAAGAATGTGCATTTCCCAGTTTCCTCTTAAGAGCTTTTGAATTGACTTCTCAGTGCATTAAATTCTTTATTCTGTTTATTCTCTATGACTGATTTATATCTGCGAGAAAGACATGACTTTGCAGGGTTAGACTCAACACACAGTAGCTTTAGGTGTGTATGTCTGGCATGGGGTGGCAGTGTTATAATACCTGCAAGAAACTTGCGTTACTTTCACCCCTTTACACCACTGTGTCTGTTTTAATTGTTCCTAGATCCGATTGAAACACATGGATCTAATTAGTAATAAAGCAACTAACCAAAGCTTTGTTGATTTCAGAAGATTTATTGCAACTAACTTGCAGTAGATTAGTGCTAAAGGAGGGTCTGCCAACTCCACTTTGTGAGATTTCTGGAGATTTGGGAGTGGAGTGTGGAGAGGCCAGCATTTAGGGAGGGGAGGAGCTCAGCAGGGATCTTATGCTGTAGAGTCTACTCTCTAAAGCTGCCATTTTCTCCATGGGAACCGATATCTGTAGTCTGGAGATCACTTGTAATTCCAGGAGAACTCCAGCATCATTGCCCCAGAGACAGGTAACCCTAGGGCTTGTATGCACCTGGCAAGAGTTTGATATTTCCTTTCAAAAACATTGCTCCAAAGTGGAGTTCACCCAAGTTTCAGAAACAATGTGGCACATATCTTGGTAGTGATGGTAATGCCTGTTGTTCAGAAGAGACAACTCAAAAGCCACACTGAACATGAGTTTGTTATGCAGTTTTCTGGGATGTGGCCACTTGTGGTAGTTGGATAAGTAATCTCTCCTTGCAGAAATTTACGTATTCACTTTCATTTATATCTCAGACCATTGTGAGGCTTACATTGATTACACCTTTTATAACATATAAATTATGTATGCATTACATACATTTCAAGCATTATAATTGCAACAGTGGGAGGAAGGCATTTGATATTAGATATCATAACCTCGAAGTTTACTGAAGCCAACTGAGAAGCAGTTGGATAGTTTCCTGTCTGTATATGCAGCAATTTATTAAAAGGGTTGGTCCTTATTCACAGTTCATAGAAAGTAGTGAAAAGGAGTTATTAGGTCATCCAGTCAATTTTCTTGCCAATACCAGATTACTCCCCATACTCCACACAGTAAATTTTCTAGTGCTTGGTTAATATTGCTTAGAGGTCTCACAAGGCTTATGGTTTTGGCCACTTGATGGTATTTTTTTTTATTCTGAGAATGTCTTAGAAGCATAAAAATGGGCTAAATGAATGCCATAATGAAAAGGGCTAAAACTAAATGAAAACCCAGTAGCAAAATAAATACTGTTCTGTAAAACTGTTTCAAAATCATGTGAGGGTAATTTGAAGCAAAACCAATGGACTTTAGCATGTTAGGCTTTTGAAACAAATGACACTTAATTTAATAGTCAATATAGCCTTTGACTTCAGTTTTCCCCATACATTTCTTACTTTTTTGACACTTGTCTTGGCCCGTCCAACGTCTTTCTACATTCCTTCCCACTCCCTTTCAACCACAACTTACTACTGTTCTTTCCCATACCAATCTGCGTCTGTTGTGGCACCTGACTCAAGTTTGCTTATTTCCACTTGTTAATTTGAAAGCCTGTGTGCTATATTGTGTGGTTAGAGGATTGGACTTAGACTAGGGAGACCTAGATTTGAATACCCACCTCAAACCATAAAGCTTACTGGGTGGCCTTGGTTTAACCAAGAAAATGTTATGAAGGAAAAAAAGGAGAAGGAGAACAGCCTAATTCACGCGTACCACTGTGAACTCCTTGGAGGAAATATGGAATATAAATGTTAGCAGTGAACAAATTCATAAATACATATATTGGATTGGCTCCAACCAGATTTTACGCTGGTGGGAAAGGGAGAAGGGCCCCCTTGACAAAAAAGCTTTGCTGAGGATCATGAGACTGGCATGGACAAAACCATGGGGGTCATGAGCTGTAGTGAAGAAGTGAATTGGGAAGGTTTGATTGAAAATGCTGACTGTATCCGTTCCATTTTCCATAAGCTACTATGGTCTCACATTGTTATACAATGAAACTGTTTCTAAAACAATACTGATGCTGTTTTTTCTTAAACACCTTCAAGAAATTTCCTAAATAATTAGTTTTTTCTACTATGCCTTTGCTTACTGATCTTTTCCCTCCTTCAGCACACCCTTTCATCTCAGCATCTCCTCAGGTACTAATTTCCTTCAAACTTCTTCTCTTACACCTAAGCAACAAGTGATGCAAGGCACATGTTTTAATGTGTTGGGGGATGCAATTTTACCTGGGAACTATAGTTTTCAAGGAGTTTTCAAAGACAGAGCCGAGTGGGATCACTGGGGGAGAGGAACTTGAGAGGGGAGGGGAAGAACTGGTAGTTCATCTCTCCATTGAGATTGCAAGAAAAAAAATTGCAAAGTTCCTCTCCCCCAGTGATCCCAAAGAAAACTACAGTTCCAGGTAAAATTGTGTTCCCAACACATTAAAAAACATGTGTCTGGTGACACTTGTATCTTAGCTCTTACTTTCCTCATCCACAATAGCCTTTATCAAGCATTGCTTTTCTGGAGCTCCTGCTGGGCATACCAGGAGAACAGGACCACCATTTTGTATGAAAATGGCAATGTGCATCCTGAAATCAGTATTTTCAAGAGTATGTTTTGTGTGTACAGAAGCTACAAAGACACACTTCCATTTTCACCCAAAATGGTGTGACACAGAAGCACCAGAAACAGCACCAGATATGTGTCTGCTTTAGCATGTGTGTCTAGGGCAGAGATCGTGATCGTATTTATTATTCTGTGTAAATTCCCTTATCTGCTGTAGAATTTCCACTTCTGCTTTAACTACTTATGTGGCATCAGTGATTTCCCTAGACCTTCTGGAATGTCTTTTCAAAAGAACCAACAGGTTATGGTGGGAAGGGGGACTCAGAAACACATGAGCATAGGAGAAAGACTCTATGTGTGAGTGGAAGATCCATCTATGAATTTTTGGATCATGAAACAAAGTAGAGGGTATTAAGTGAAGACATGTAATCTCCATTCTACATAGCTGTGTTGGCCATTGTGCAATGAATCTCTGAGGAACTGTTGCATAAAATACACAGAAACTCAAAGTTCAACAAGGAAAGCAACACATTCTTACCACAATTTCTTTTTTTGTGAAAATCTAACTTCTCTATATTCTTACTTGGGTGGCTTTTGGGTTTGGTTTGGTTGACATGATCCTTGAAACTGTTTTAGGAATAACAAGCCATGCTAATAAAATTCAAAGTGATTCTGGAACTTGGCACTTATTATAGGTCCCCAAATGCGTATCTCAAAGCCTATATATAAAAATACAGTGCTTTTCCTTTTCAAAATAGGAGTGAGAGCATTAAGCCGTCCCTCAGAAAAACCTCTATCATCACATGCTGTGAACTTTTCCCTGGTGGAAGCAGTTAATCCATCTTGCATCCTGACCTTGGCAAAAGTGAAAATGAATGAATCTGATCATAAGGCATCAATAGATAATCTCTCCTGCCTTCAGTGCAAAAAAAGAAAGAAAATCTTAATTAAAGTCATAAATTATTTTATTGTAGATGCTTATTACAAAGAGGTAATCATGCTGCTGCATTACTTCTTGGAACAACTATAAAACAGGGAACCACACTATGGTTTGGCAAGCATGGTCCTAATTCCTGAGGAAAATGCCATTTTAGGGAGTTTTATTGCCTTAGATTAATGACATTTAACATGACAAATGTGTGCTGGGGTGACAATGTAGCCTTTATGTTCACGAAGTAGCCATTTCCTTTAGAAACAACTGTGGCATGAATTGTTAGCTTTGTATTTGCCAAAGATACATAAACCAAAGTGGCTTTTAATGGTGTGAGTGGGTGGGGGCTGTTTGGATTAAGAAGAAATCATGCAATGAAGTTCAAGACACTATTCAAACACAGGACTTGTGTTTTGCGCTAATGAAAACACAAAACCCGTTCATGTTTTTGTTTTTACTTAACATTTTTACCATTTTTATAAATGATAGAATGAAGCTAGTGTCTTTCCGTATTTCAAAGATGTATAATTTAATTTAAAAATGCAGTTTAGCATCCTTTCAACCATGATAATCTATAGCTGACTTTCTTAATGAAAAAAACAGGCATAACATGTTCTATTCAGTTTTCTGCCTGTTGTACATGCATGAAATGGAACATACAAGAATATACCCATCCTCTGACTTTGATAGAATTACTTTTCTTTAGAACAGCATAAGTGGCAATTAGAGAAGGATCCCCAATCTACAGAATATTACTTACATTTGAATTCTACTGAGTCCCATTAATTTCTAAGGAATTTAAGAATGACTAACCTCCTCTGGCTTGAAAGCCAAGGTATTAGGTAATAAGACATTGAGCCAAGCCTTGCTTGGCCCCCTAAATGGCCATTTGGGTGATTCATCAACGACTTTGCTTGTGGCCAGGGCCAGGCTTGGGATAAGATTTATTCTCCTATGTCATAGATCTGTGTGTCACTTTTTGCCTTTCCAGTAGACGGACAATATTGTTGTTTTAGTCATTAGAGTTATGTAACTTTCTGCAGTACAGTGTGAATTGCTGGCTACTAAAAGGAAGCATCTAGAGGTCTGACTTTGGTCCACATGAATCTATGAAATATAATTTCCTATATTTTGGTAGAAAAGCAGGTGGCTGTGTTGGTGCACTGAATTTCTAGATAAACATAGAGCCAAGCTGCAAGTGACAAATTACACGTGCCTGGCAAGTGAACAGACTCACGTATATTCCTCTCTGTTCACTTGCCATTCACTTGCTCTCCACTTGATCAAGTGGAGAGCAAGTGAATGACAAGTGAACAGGGAGGAATACACTGTTCACTTGCCAGGCACGTGTAATTCGTCACTTGTAGCTTGGCTCATAGAGTGCCGTTTTCCATTCCTTTATTTTTTACAAGCACTGCATTCCCGTTCAATACCTATGGGCGATTACAGACTTTCGTCTGTGTGTTTTCATTTTTGGGGGGCAGAAAATGGGCACAGGATAAAGGTCAAAATGGAGTGAATAATGAAATAAGAGAAAACTCAATTGACAGATTTTGTCATACAAGAAATGCAGGTTCATAGTGGAAAACATGTGACTTCATGGTCAGGCAGTTTTGTTTCAGATCATAATATTGTCTCTTCCACTTCTGAATGGAAAGAGTATTCTAAAAGCCATAGTAAATGGCAACAAGGGGATAAAAGGAGGTTACAAACAAAGGAAATTGAAATTTTAGTTAATGATATTGTTGGCTGTGGAAGAAAGCTTTACGACTAACCTATGCTTGTTTTGGATTTTTCTTTCTCAGTTTGGAATTATAATATGGAATAGTAATCTAGGCTTTGACATGTAGGAAGGAAAAAAGGTGGTTAAATTTTCTTTCTGTGGCAACTCTGGGATTTGAAAGCTGGGGGATGTTGTTTTCCATTTTTTAATTTAAAAACATAAGATGATAAATGTTGTTGCTGGGAGCAATGAATGCTATAATATGTTTCAATCCCTATGCAATTCTGCTCTAATGATGTATTATTTTTCTATTTAAGAACATACCAGTTAGAGGATCAAAGGAACCTTTATCTCAGTCTTGTCTCAGGAATTGGGATGATGACGTATGGGCATACCAGGGAAGGGACTGAAATGATTTTTTGTTGATTGCTGAAGTATGCAGCATCTTCTTCCACAATAGCATCTGGCTATCAGGAATCCGCTTCCTGAATTAGGCTGACCTACATGAAGCTGAAGGCACCGTAATCTCACTGATGAAGTCTTGATTCAGTATCAAGTTCATCTTATCCAGATTTTACTCTGCAGGATAGAAGAATGGAAGAATGGAGTGAAAGGTCCAGCTATCTGTGTGTCAGAATTTCTAAAAATGATATGGTGGGTACTAAAAGCCACAAATTCCGTTCTGCTCTGCTCACAAGGTCTGTTCTGCTCCAAATCTGCTTTGGGGGTTCAGTAGATAGTATGGGGATCAGTGTTGAGGGCTGTATCTTGAAATCTGCAAAAATTGTGTACCCTCCCCACCCCCTTGTGCAAATCGAGGTGCCTTCTGCTTAGGCTTCAATCCTCTGGTTTCATCTACAAACTTAATCCATTTTATGCAACTCTAATGTCTGCATAAACTGCATAAACTGCATCTTTCCTCAAAGTCACCCTATTAAATGCATGCTAGCAAGAGGGCAGAATCTGTAACTAGAGTGGCCAACTTATAGATGGGATCTGGAGATCTCCTGGAATTACCGCTGATCTCCAGACTTCAGAGAACAGTTCCCTGGAGAAAATGTCTGCTTTGAAGAGTGGCCTGTATGGCATTACAGCCTGCTGAGGCCCATCCCCTCCCTGCTCTCTCCAGGCTCCACTCCCAAATCTCTAGGAATTTTCCAACCTGGTACTGGCAACCCTATTTGTAACAGAATTCTTAGTCCCATCTCTAAAGCATAATTCTTTGAATGGTGGGATAAATATGCTGAGATTTATCTATCATCTTTGATTTTTTGATAGGAGGGCATACCTCACTGCAGCATCCAATCTAATAAAAGGGTTAAAATATGCTGAATGAACATTAATCTCTTCTCCGAAAAGCTGACACTGAGACATTCTTGTTGCCTGCTTTATTCCATTCAATAATAATTAAAAAAACCTTTGGTGGTTTCCTCTGGAGTGTGTACGTTGGCTCTCATCTGGCAGGCGTATTTCACACAGCATGAGGGATAAACTGGACTTTTTGATCACTTCTGGATTAAACCAAAGATCACTTGACTGCATATATCTGATACCACAACCTTCTTAAGAAGAATGTCAGATTGATCTATCAATGGCTAATGCTAATTTAACAGGTACTTTCTATGGGCTCCAAAGATACAGAACATTTGTTCAGGCTAGTATACTGCAAAGAAGTCTTTTAGTGGCCAGCAAAGTGAATGGAATTTTTAGAAGCAAATCAATAGGGCAATTAGCTTAAGCCGAGAATCTAAATATGATCATGAAGTTTATCAAATAATGTAATTTTGCAGAATTATTAGACAGACATCTAAACAGGTTATTCCAGTTATATTAAGAGTTCATGCAGTTGCTTGCCTTTTCTCTTGGAAAATAGATTCAAACTGCATTTTAATACAAACATATAAGAAATAGAATTGAATAATTCTATTCATTCTAATAATTCTAAATAAATAAATTTATTTTATGACAAATTTTCCAATTTTATTAACAGATGCCCCTTTCACCAGATCAGTTCTAATGATTCTGTATTAAATTAGCTTGTGTCCCCCCCCCCTTGTTATGAATTATGAGGGGAGTTTTTCTTAGTTTAATATGTACAAAATATTCTTTAATTCTTCGAAACATGAAAAATTGTGAAAGCTGAATTCTGATGACAAGTTCAGCCTCGATGTGGATATTGAGAACATAAGAACAAGAAGAGTCCTCTTGCATCAGACTAGTGGTCTATCTAAGCCAGCGTAGTATTTCACAGTAGTATTTCACAGCAGCCAGTACCTGTTGCCCTAGAGGGCCAACAAACAGGGCATAGAAGCCCTGTGCCTCCCAGCACAGGTTTGCTGCCTCAGAATATGGAGGCTCTGTCAATGCACCTTGACTAGTTCCCATTGAGGGACTTATCCTCCATGAGTCTATCTAAGACCCTTTGAAAGCCATCTATGCTCATGGCCATCATCACTGTATTCAATGAATTTAAGTAGGTGTCCCTGAGTTCTAGTATTACAGGAAAGGGAGAAAAAGATCTCTCTATCCGCTTTCTTCACTCCATGAGTTATTGACATGTTCCATGATTGCAGTAGGGCTTTGATCTCCCATGTGGTATGTGGACGAGCTTAAGTTTGTTTTACTTTTTCAAGATTTACAGTTTGGTTCTTGATATGCAGCATTTATAGGGGTTTCAGGAAGTGATCTTAAACAGGAGTTTAACAGTAGGATTCTACTCAGAATCCTACTCAGGTCTAGTCAGTGGGGCTTACTTCCAATAAAGTGTTCTTAGGATTACACTTTCTCAGCTGAATCTACCTCACAGGGTTGTTGTGAGGATAAACTGGATACATACTATGTGTGTATCCTGACCTCCTTCAAGGAAGGGGAGGATAAAAATGTGATTGGTAGGCAGTTTATATATAGTTGATTTGTGACAACAAGGCATAGGTGTCAAGGACTTCCCCTGGTGTTGCTTCTTGGCACTGGTATTCAGAGATCCGCTATTTTTAAATGTTGACGTTTACTTTAGTTGCCATGGCTAGTAGCTGCTGATAGACTTGTTCTTCATGAATCCACCTCCTTTTTACAGCCATCTATGCCTGCGGCCATCACTGGTAGCAAATCACTTATAAAGAATTTTTTCCTTTTTTCTGTCCTGAATCTGCTGCTCATCAACTTCTCTGGATGCCCTTAAGTTCTAGTATTAGGGGAGGGAAATAAAAAGTTTTTGTTCCAATGTGCATCACTTTACACTTGCCTAGACTGAACTTTATTTGCCTGCTCACCTAATTTGTGGAGATCCTCCCGGAGCTCTTGACAGTTGGTTTTCATGATCCTGAATAGTTTCATGTCATCAGCAAATGCCCGCTACAGTGCTCACCCCCAGTTCCAGATCATTTATGAACCAATTTAATAGCGCCAGCCACAATGGAACCCTATGGAACCCTTCTGCTTACATCCCTACCTTGAGAGAACTGCTCTTTTATTCCTATTCTCTGCTTCCTGTCATTTAACCAATGTTTAATTCACAAGATGACTTATCCTCCTATCCTATGACTGCTAAACTTACTCAGGAGTCTTTGGTGAGGCACCTTGTCAAAAGCCTTTTAAAAGTCCATATGTTATGTCTACTGGGTCACCATTATGTACATGTTCATTCACTTTCTCAAATAACTTCAAAAGGTTGGCGAGGAAGGACTTCTCTTTGCAGAAGCCATGCTGATTTTCCATCAGCAGGCTTTATTCCTATGTAGGTCTAATAATTCTAACTTTGATTATAGTTTCTACTAATTTGCCTAGGATAGATGTTAGGCTAAGTGGCTGGTAATTTCATGATTACCCTCTGAACAGGGTATTAAAAATCAGTGTAAATATTTGCTACTCACCAGTCTTCCGGCACAATGGTTAATTTTAGAGACAAGTTACATATCCTGGATAATAGATCAACAATCTCACATTTAAGTTCATTAAGTGTTATATGATTGATCAAATGACCATAAATAAAGAAATGAAATGAATGTTCACTAACAACTAGAAATGGGCACGAACAGCAATGCGAACAAAAAAAAGCCACGGACAGCCCAATCTGCTGTTTGCAAACAAGCTGTTTGTGAGGCTCCATTCTAAATGAACAGGTAGTCGTTGCAAGCCTCATTCGTTGCTGTTCATTGCTGTTAGTCAAGCCAGGCAGTCTGGCACCTGCAATCAATTCCTTTGGCAATTTAGGCAGGGATTGTCTGAACTCTGTCTGAACTCCTGCTGTTGCCCTGGAAACCCCTATCTAAGCCCAATATAGCTTGATAGGCAGGTCTTCCTTTCAAGTGTGGAGCTCCAAATTTGTTACAACAAGGGATCAAAGAGCAGGGGAGGGGGGGGCTCCCAGCTCTGACTCTGCAGGCAGTGGAGAGGGAGAGGGACAGCTGCTGTTGACATTTTGATAGAGAGAGTGCTTTGGAGCTTGAATTTTCTTTGTGTGTAGTGGGATAGGGATCTACCCCTTCAAGTTCCAGGGCTGCTGCCAGGCTCTGGGCCAAGCTATTATTTATTATTGGTACTTTTCCTGCTGCCTGCTCAGGTCAGGTTTCTGGGAGTAGTGCAGTAGGGATCTTGACTTGGATGATGGCTGGAGGAGAGCCTGCTGGCCCCCACGAACAGCCAACCATGAACATATTCGTGAACAGGGCCATGTTTGTGGTTGTTTGTGAGTCCCTGTTTGTGGATGGCAACGAACAACAAACATCATGTTCATTTTTTTCCCTGTTTGTGCCCATCTCTACTAACAACCCTCATGTGTATGCCATTGGAACCTGGACAATTATTGGTTTTTAATTTCCATAATTGGTCTTTTTCTTGACACCTCAATTTATTTATTAAATTTATTTATTAAACCATTATATCCTGCTTTCCACCTAGTTCTAGGTGACTTACAAAATTATTAAAAAATCCCAATTAAAACCAAGATAAACTCTACCCCATTAAAAGATATCTTCCCTTCACACCCCCTGCCCTGGCAAATAAGCAAGTCTTGCAGCACCCCTTGAATATCTCCAAGGAGAGAATTCTCCTCATCTCCTCAGGGAGTCCATTCCGCAGAGGAAGAAGTTAAATGGAAAAGGCCTGGACTCTGATTGATGCCAAATGGAGCACCTGAAGAAGTTGGACAGCCAACAGATGGTTGCCAGAAGATTGGAGTTGATGTACCCAGACATATGGAAGGAGATGTTCCTTCAAATAAATGGGTTCAGGGCACCTTGAATTGAACTTGGAAACAAACCAGCAGCCTATATAGCTGCGGGCAGGTTACATGTCCCACATTTTCCACAGTAACACAGATGCAAATTATTCATTTAGTTCCTCTGCCATCTTCCTTTAGCAATCTTTTTATTCCTTGGTCAACCAAAGGCCCAACTGCTTCTTTATCTGGTTTCCTTCTCCAGATATATTTAAAGAAGTTCTTTTTTTTGTCTTAATGTTTTCAGCAATCTGCTCTTCAAATTGTCACCTACGGCTATCCTCAGTCTGGGTTCCGGCAAATGACACACAGACACCTCTTTCGGTTTGAATGGCCACAACTTTATTGATTACAGCCAGATTGGAGCATTGGCCAGGCATATGGCAACAGATCCCCTTGGCATCGAAGAGGCCCAGTGCTGTCCAATGCATGGCCCTCCAGCCCTGTGCTGGCCCGCGGACAGCAAGTGTTATTCTGCCTCCAGCCCATGCTGGATGGTCCTTGCCTCCCAATCCACCAAAGTGAGCTGCCCAATGCTCCACTCACCCAGGATCCAGCCCAATGCCTAAAAGACCGCTCAACTGTTAAAGTTGTGACAGACCCATGAGCAGCCATTGAATAGTGGCAGGTGGGTGGGAAAATGTCCTGCTCCTGCTGCACCGAAGCTGGAATGGTACTAACCATGTTGTCATATTGGAACAGGACTGCTGCCACTCCACCTCTTCCATCTCTGGCCAATCCTCCACTGCATCCTGGCCTCCGGTGCCAACACTGCCTGTGGTGAGTCTATGAGCTTTCATTCTCTTTCCCTTTGCCTAATTATTAATTTACACTTCTTTTGTCAGGCCCTGTGTGTTCTTCTGTTCACTTCATTGAGGCAGAACTTTTTAAAAGAAGGCTTTTTTTGCCTTTTATGGCTTTCTTGATGAAAGACTTGTGCTTAATTGTAATAAGTATTGTATAAGTATTCAAACTTGTAATTGTAACGAATAAGTATTCAAACTTATCTATGTCTAAATGTGTGCATGACATTTTTGTCCACAGAAGAGACTGATCCCAGACTGATTCATTCTGATTATGACTTTGTTTCCCTTTAAACATTAATGATTTATAATATAGAGACTTTAGCCATATTGCCTTTATACCAAAGAGTCCCTGCATGATTAATTCCTATCAGCTCTTAAAGCCCCATAACTTAACATGCTTAAGTGAAATATGTCACCAGGGAGCTGGATTTTCTACATTCAGCATCAGAATAGTTATGCAAATAAAAAAGGTGGGAGATAAACATGCTTTATGAGCTTGCTAGAGGGCTTCAGACATCCAAGACTTGGTTGAGAGAAAAAGGAAATTCTCTTCTTACGGCTTATACAACTTCCAAGCATCAACAAAAGCTGCCTTGTTATCTTTTATTACAGTTCATTATAAGCATGTCAGAACAATAAAATGTTCTAACCACTAAAAAAAAAAATCTGGACAACCAGCATAGTGTAGAATGTTCAAAACTTTAAAGCAAAAATGATTAGAATAAAAATATTTTTTAAAAAACTCACATTGTATAGACAGCAACTCCTGGATTTTCAGAAATGAATTAGGAACACAATTCAGGTGAAGTTTATGTAAACCCACTGATTTCAGTGAGAAATATATTCTTCAATCACTTTCATTGAAATCAATGGGATGTGCAAACAATTGAAGTCCACTGAAATCAGTGGGTGAAATCATAAGAGGAGTTAAGTCTGACGTCTGCAGCTGCCTCTTGGTCAGAAACCAACTCATAGCTGATTGGGGGGTCAGCTGGAAGTTGAGTTCTGATCCCCTCCCCAGCAGCACTGATACAGAATGAAGCTGCAAAGAGGAGATGAGAAAGAGATGGTTTCCCTTCCTTCCCTTTTTATTGCAAAAGGAATACTAGAATAATTTGAATAACTGAAATACAAAAAAGAGTTTGTTACTCTCCTTTCCCCCAATATAAGCAGGCAGCTTGGGGTGGAAAGAAGGGATGGGAAATTATATGGGTTTATGATCATTCCTCCCCAACTGCCCACCCTTTGTTAAATTTGTTGCATCTTAGCAAGTCTGGAAGGCAGTCCAATTTCCAGGATGGGAGATTAGAAGAAACCATGTTCCCACTGATCCTGTAGGAGTCAGCTACTGATCCCCTTCCACAATCCGGCCCACGCAGCCAGCAGTGTAGCTGCTTAAGGCTGGGGGCCATCTTTTGCCTCCCCACAGGAAGAAGCACTGAAAGACAACTTCTCAGCTAAGCAGGGATTAAGGAGGGGGCAGAGCCAAGAGCCTTATAAGGTGGCTCCTCCCCTGCTCCTCTGCAGTTGCCTTGAGCTCGACCTGAGTAGAGCATGCTTCAAGCCAAGCTCCTCTAAGGCTGGTTTTATTGAAGGTCCTCAGGTCTAGGCAGCAGTAGCTGCCTTGGAGAAGCTATGCTATTCCTTTGCTTACTACCTTCAAACTCCAGGGTGGGAGCCAGAGCCCAGTGCCAAGCTCACTGGTTTGGCAGGGACTTTTTTCTTATTTACATTTGCGGCCTGCTGTCTATCAGTCAGAAAGGCTAAAGCAGAGTGAGGCCCAGCCTCTATAGGCCTCTGGCCTACCTAGGCTCCCCCCACATACACTTTTCACTTTGTTGGGAGGGAGTACTTCCAGCAGCATCAGAAAGGGCTTTGCTATAGGCAGCAGGGGTGAATTGCAGCCATCTGATGGGAGGATTACTTCATACATTATTGCTACTGGCCTAGCAGGGTGGATGCTGGTAGGCTCCCCCCCTCCCAATTTAGGCTTTTTCCTCCCCCCTTCTCTGTTTACACTTACTTGGGAGGATTTACAGCAGCAATAGCTTGGCCTAAGGCCTTCAGGCAGCAGGGCCATTTTGTGAGAGGGCTTGGCAGTTTATTCAGTTGGGTGTGGCCATTTTGAGAGTGGCACCCAGTGGCCTGTTTAGCCTCCTGGCAGTGGTGGCCATGTTGTGGAGGCATCTACAATATGCACAGCAATCAGGGTGGCCATTTTGAGTGTGGCATTTGTGTGGCCTGATTTGCCTCCTGTTTACTGGCAGTAGCAGCCATTTTGGTGGGTCTTTGCAGCTTATCCTGTGCCGGAGGGTGGCCATTTTAAGAGTGGTACCTGATGGTTGGCTAAGCTTCTTGGCAATGGTGGCCATGTTGTGAAGGCATCTACAATATGCACAGCTCTGGGGGTGGCCATTTTGAGTGTGGGCTTTGTGTGGTCTGATTTGCTTCCTGCTTACTGGCAGTAGCAGCCATTTTGGTGGGGCTTTTGCAGCTTATCCTGTGCTGGGGGTGGGCATTTTGAGAGTGGCATCTGGTGGTCTACTTAGCTTCCTGGAAATGATGGTCATGTTGTAAAGGCATCTACAATATGCACAGCTCTGGGGGTGGCCATTTTGACTGTCGGCTCTGTGTGGTCTGATATGCCTCCTGCTTACTGGTAGTAGTGGCCATTTTGGTAGGGCTTTGCAGCTTATCCTGTGCTTGTAGTGGCCATTTTGAATGTGTCACATGGTGGCCTGCTTAGCCTTCTGGCACTGGCAGCCATTTTATTTTTTATTTATTTATTTTTATTTATTTATTTTTTCAATTTATATACCGCCCATCCCCAGGGGCTCTGGGCGGTGAACAGTTAAAATCGATAAAAACAAGAACTAAAATCAATATACAAATACTAAAACAAATTAACAAAGTGCAGTGGTGGGGAGAACCCTACCCCACCCCAAAGGTGGGAGGCCAACATGGCACCGCCCCCTTCAATCACCGAATGCCTGGTGAAACAGCTCTGTCTTACAGGCCCGGTGGAACGATAATATGTCCTGCTGGGCCTGGGTTTCCATTGACAGAGCGTTCCACCAGGCTGGGGCCAGGACTGAAAAGGCCCTGGCCCTGGTTGAAGCGAGGCGGGCTTCCTTAGGGCCGGGGACCACAAGTAAATATTTATTCGCTGATCGAAGCGATCTCCAGGGAACGTACAGGGAGAGGCGGTCCCGAAGATATGCCGGTCCCAACCCGCTCAGGGCTTTAAAGGTAAGAACCAACACTTTGAACCTGATTCGGAATTCAACCGGAAGCCAGTGCAGCTGGCGCAGGACAGGTGTGATGTGTGACTGGTAAGGTATACCAGTCAGGACCCGTGCCGCCGCATTCTGGACCAGTTGTAGTTTCCGGATCAGGCCCAAGGGTAGCCCAGTGTACAGTGAGTTACAGTAATCTAGCCTGGAGGTGACCGTTGCATGGATCACTGTAGCCAGGTCCTGGGGCATCAGGTAGGGGGCAAGTTGCCTGATCTGACGAAGATGGAAAAATGCAGACTTGGCAACCGCTGTGACCTGGGCCTCCATCGATAGGGAGGCATCCAGGAGCACACCCAGACTCTTTACCACTGGCAAAGTTGCCAGTGGTGTCCCATCCAGGACAGGGAGCTGTATCCCAACATCTAGCAGCCCCCGTCCCAGCTGCAGGACCTCCGTCTTCACTGGGTTCAATTTCAGCCTGCTCTGTTTCAACCATGCCATCACAGCCTCCAAAGCTCTGGCCAGATTGTCTGGGGCCGTGTCTGGCCGGCCATCCATCAACAGAAAAAGTTGAGTGTCATCCACGTATTGATGACAACCCAGCCCAAACCTCCGCACCAACTGGGCGAGGGGGCGCATATAGATGTTAAATAACATCGGGGAGAATATCGCCCCTTGGGGAACCCCGCACACCAAAGGGTGACGGGGCGATAGATCTCCCCCGAGTGCCACCCTCTGTCCCCGACCCTGGAGAAAGGAGACCAGCCACTGTAAGGCTGTCCCCCTAATCCCCACGTTGGCAAGGCAGCTGGCCAACAAATCATAGTCAACCGTGTCAAACGCTGCTGTGAGATCAAGTAATACAAGCAGCGCTGACCCGCCTCGATCCAGATGCCTGCGAACGTCGTCTGTGAGGGCAACCAAGGCTGTCTCCGTCCCATGGCCAGGACGGAAGCCAGACTGGAATGGGTCCAGGACTAGAGCATCATTCAGGAATTCCTGCAGTTGTACCGCCACCACCCGCTCAATCACCTTGCCCAGGAACGGGAGGTTTGACACTGGGCGGTAACTGGACGGGTTGGTGGGGTCCAAAGATGTTTTTTTCAGGAGGGGCCGCATTACCGCCTCCTTTAACACTCCTGGAAAAAACCCAGAGCTCAGGGAGATGTTAACAATGGCCTCCAAATGGTCCCGTAGCCCCTCCGAGCTGGCCTTTACCAGCCAGGATGGGCAGGGGTCCAGAGGACAGGTGGTTGGCCTCATCCCCTGCAGGATCCTGTCAACATCGTCCTGAGAGAGCAGCCTGGAATGGTCTAATACGGACCCAGAAGACGGCCAAGGGGTCTCCAGTTCCCCTACTGTATCAACAGTGGGTGGCAGGCCACGGCGAAGGGACAAGATTTTACCCGCAAAATAGCTCGCAAAAGCCTCGCAGCCAATAGTTGAATTAAGAATTTGGTGGTCTCTCTGAGAGAGGGAGACCAAGGACTGAACTGTTCGAAATAATTGAGCCGGGCGTGAGCTAGAGGACGCAATGGAAGCAGCAAAGAAATCCCTCTTTGCTGCTTTCACTGCCACCTCATAGGCTTTCATAAACGTCCTATAAGATGTTCTTGCCTCTTCGTCGCACCCCCGCCTCCACACTCGCTCTAGTCATCTCAGAGACCACTTCATCTGGCGAAGCTCCTCGGTAAACCAAGGAGCTACCCGTTTTCGGGCTCGGAGAGAACGGCAGGGAGCAATAGCGTCGATGGCTTCAGAAAGACGGCCATGGCAATCATCCACCAGCTCATCTAACGTGCTGCCGGGGGGCATCAGATCCCGCAGAGCCGCCTGGAAACCAATTGGATCCATAAGCCTCCGCGGGCAAGCGTAAATCCGCTCACCGCCCACCCGGGAAAGGAGCGGCATGCTCAGACGAGCCTTCAGAACAAAGTGATTTGACCATGGCACTGCATCATAGGCATCCAGGACCGCCATCATCCCTGCCCCAAAAATCAAATCCAGCCCCAAAAATCCCTGCCCCAAAAATCAAATCCAGTTATAGAGGCCTCTGCAACCTACACAGTGTTTGGGCTGCCATTTTGGGGGTGCGGTATTCCTATTGAGCTTTGAAGCTCAAAAAGCTGTCATTTTACAGTACATTTTGTTACATTACATTACTGTACATTGCCATCATGCCACCCAAAATGGGTAGTAGCCCTGATAAGGGAAAGCAGCCGGCCAATAGACCTCCTGCAATGCGGCCCTTCAGACCCATCCGTTGAGGATGATGAAGTGGCCAAGGGGAGGAGGGAAATACTGGTCTATCGGTGTCCATCAATCAGGAAGGCTGAAGCAAGGTTAGACCTAGCCCCTGCAGGCCTCCTGCCTATCTAGGCCTTCCTCACTGTTCCACTTTATTTGGAGAGAGTACTTGTAACGGCTGCAGAAGTAAAGGCCTGGCTGAGGCTGGGGTGGGGGCTTGCAGTCATCTGAAGGGAGGTTTGCTGCGCACATTATTTCTACTGGCTTAGCAAGGACCAACAGTCCCAGGGTGGTGGCTGGTTAAATCCCTCCCCCTTTTCCCTGCTCAATTTTGCAGCTTTGTGGGACTAAAGAGCTGTTTTTTAGGTTTTGTCACTCAGGCCACCTAATGGCATGCTGTGTTATTGCATCTGCGGAATTCTGCAAAGCTGTCACTCAGGGGACAGAAGTCTAAGATAGCTACAGCAGCTGGTGGGGCACCGAGCCTTGTCTCCAGGGTGTTGGCACCTAGAAGTGGAGTTTCTTTGGAGTTTCCACTACCTTGGGGCCCAGTGGCTTCTGGGTTTAGTTCAGCGGCACTGGTGAGCTGAGCAGTGGCCCATTAACCAGTCAGAATGCGGGTCTTACTATAGACCGTATATATTAGGACTTTCCCAATCCTCGTGGCAGTTGGTGTGGGGGAGGGAACTAGATAACCCCTTAGCCCTCTTCCCGTGGACGAATAGGCAGTGGTGCCCATACCTAACCCTCTTTCATCCAAGTGGAATAGGATATTGAGACACGTCCTAGAGACTGGTCCTGATGTTTGTTTCAAGGCAATGCCTGGTCTTGCCTGCAAATGGAATGGTGCAGCTTGTCTTTTGGATTTCCTCTGAGCTATGCTTGTGGGGAGAGCTGTGGTTGTGGGGGGGCACCATTGCCCCCCCCCAGCATGCAGTAAACTGATAACCAACTGGCCAGCAGTTTCTGGCTGGGGTGCAGGTTGGGCTGTAGGAGTTATGGCTGAGCTGGTGCATCTTACCCTCAGTTATGGGGAGCAGAATGTTAAGGGGCTTGCTTCATATCCCCTGGCAGCCATCAGATGGCTTAGGCACCTTTAGATTTGCCAGTAAACCTCTCAGTTTGATGTAAACCCAGGTGATTTCTGGGGGTCGCGTGATGTTAATGGTCGGCATGGGAGTTAGATCCTGAGGGTTAGTGTGGCGATGGCCCAAGCCCTTAATAAAGGGTCTGGCAACTCTGCACTTAGCCACTGGGCTGGTGATGGACAGGCTGCTGCTACTGTTTGGTGGGAGGTGGGGTCCTTTGCCTCACTCCTGGTAATTCACCTGAGGGTAATGGGCTGGGCTTCTCCAGGGCACGGCCCTTCCATTACAGGCCCCAATGACATGCATGCACAGGCAAGGTGGCTCGGTGCGCTTGAGGGGAGGAGCGGTCTGCCACCTCACATTCTGATCATTCACCTGTGCAGTAATGACCATGGATGCGGGGCATGGCCTGATATAGTCTCACGCAGACTTGCGCACATAGGCGAGGTGGCCTCATGAGCTAGAGGTGAGGACGGAGTGGCCTCCGTCTCACATTCAGGTCATTCAATTGGGTGGTAGGACCTTGGCTCAAAGGGCATGGCCCTTTCCTTACAGGCTCATACAGGCTTGCACCACCCAGGCAGGTAGTGGCCTGATGGTTCGAGGGGAGGTGCAGTGTTCCACCTCATGTTGGTCATTCACCGCGTGGTAATGACTGGCTCATGGGGCATGGCCCTTTCCTTACAGGCTCATAAAGGCTTTCAGCGCCCAGCCAAGTAGTGGCCTGATGGTTTGAGGGGAGGTGCGAACTGCCGTTTCACGTTCTGGTCATTCACTGTGTGGTGTTGACCTTGTCTCACAGGGCATGGCCCTTTCCTTACAGGCTCACACAGGCTTGCAGCACCCAGGCAAGTAGTGGCCTGATGGCTTGAGTGGAGGTGCGAACTGCTGCTTCACGTTCTGGTCATTCACTGCGTGGTAATGACCTTGGCTCGCAGAGGCTTGCACCGCCCAGGCAACTAGTGGCCTGATGGTTTGAGGAGAAGTGTTGATCTCCACATCACATTCTGATCATTCACTGCATGGTAATGACCTTGACTTGCAGGGCATGGCCTTTTCCTTACAGACTCATAAAGGCTTGCAGCGCCCAGGCAAGTAGTGGCTTGATGGTTTGAGGGGATGTGCGAACTGCCGCCTCACATTCTGGTCATTCACCACGTGGTGATGACTGTGGCTCACAGGGCATGGCCATTTCCTTACAGGCTCACACAGGCTTGCACCACCCAGGCAAGTAGTGGACTGATGGTTTGAGGGGAGGTGCGGCCCTCTGCCTCACATTCTGGTCATTCACTGCGTGGTAATGACTATAGAACATGGGGCATGGCCCTTTGCTTACAGGCTCACACAGGCTTGCACCGCCCAGGCCTGATGGCTGAGGGGAGGTCCAGTCCTCTGTCTCATGTGTGGTCATTCACCTGAGTGGTAATGACTAGAGATGGGCATGTACCGCATTACAAACTTCAAAACCCCATGAAATTGGCGATCATGCGATTGCAATCTGGCGGTTCATGATTGTCCTCGTCCAACGAATCAGCCTTTGGAAGAAGGCTGGTTCGGTGCTTTCAGCTGCAGTTCAGAAAGCCAGACACGCAGGCACCAGCAATCAATTCCCCTGGCAATGGAGCCGGGGGAATGCCTGAACTCTGTCTGCGCTCCTTCTGTCGCCCTGGAAACCTGCATGGAAGCCCAGTTTACCTTGATCAGCAGGTCTTCCTTCCAACCACGGAGCTGCAAAGCGGTTACAAGTTGGGAGAAGACACCCAGGGGAGGGAGGGGGAATGGTGTGTTCTGTAGCCATGGGCACTCCAATCTCATCCCTGCAAACCCTGATAGGCAGCTCTGATGGCCAAACACAGACTTCCTGCATTGCTCAATGGGACCTGTGCTTATAAATAGCCATGGGCTCCCAGGCTGGGTTTCACTTTCAGCAAGCAGTGGAGTGAGACAGAGCTCTTGCTTGCCACTTGCTAGCCTTTGGGGAGAGAGACTGAGAGTATAATAGAGCTTGGATTTTTGTGGGAGTTTCCTGGGGGCCTTGGATTGGAGAGGGTATAACTCCAATATCCCTTTTGCAATCTTGTCCAAACTTGGATGATGGCTGTAGGAGAGCTTGCAAAACACTTCCCAGGAATACGGGCTCTCTAAGTGCCACGGGGGCTGTTCTACGGCCCACAAACCATGAACCGCAAACCGGTTCAGCAACGGAAAATGTTCATTGCTGTTCGCGACCTCGGGATTGTCATTGGCACTGAACCACGAACCTCAGAGTCATTAAATTTTTTTGGTTCGTGCCCATGCCTAGTAATGACCTTGGTTCTAGTCTCTGTAGGTACATTTAGACTTTCAGTGATGGGTAAGTGATGGCCTGATGTCTTGATCCAAAGGGCTAGGCGTGAGGCTGGTAGAGCCCTATTTAAGGCATTAGAGGGTGGGATAGGTATTTATCTGCCCCACCCACAAATAATGGCCAAATTTGCTGACCTCTGCAGAGGGGATGGAGTTCTCCTATTGGTGACTGGCAACAACATCCTCTTAGATAACCTGCAGCAAGGGCTTTGGTTGGCAATAGTCCACCTGTGGAGTGCAAGGGCCTAAACAGAGGCTTGGTCCTAGCAGTGGCAGGATTAGGAGGGGAAGAAATGAGTGGGCTGCTGAGCACCCTTGGCACATCCCCATTTGGGGGGGAATTAGGGTCTGTCAGGATCACTGGTACTGCTTTATGGCTGCCAGAGAGGGCAGACTGCCGTGTGGATCCCCTAGACAAGTACGGCCCTCCTGCTATACGGTGAAGTGCTATTGGCTTGGAGTGGGGAATAGGGGTGCCAGACCCCCGTTGGGGGCGGGGGCTCCCCCGCCCTTGCCCTTGCCCCCACACCCTGCCCCCACTTACCTGGTCAGCGGGGGGGGGGGTGCACCCTCTGTGCGCGCTCCTCTGCAGAGCTGCATGCTCCCATAGATTGGGCCCGTTTTGGCACAGATCGGGCCCATTTTTGGATGCTGTGGCATGCAGGAGCACGTCCGCACTCCACAGCAGCTCAATATGGGCCCAAAACAGGCCCGTTTTGAGGCAGTGTGGAGTGCAGGAACACTCTTGTGCTCTGCAGCGCCTCAAAACGGGCCTGATCCATGTGTGAATTTTGGGCCACTGTGGAGTGCAGGAGTGTTCCTGCGCTCCACAGCAGCCCCCAATGCAAGCCCCTGCGGAGCATGGGTGCTTCGGGGGGGGGGGGGTGCTGCATGATGATGTCACTTCCTGGAAGTGACATCATCATGCTTTGCATACGTGCACCCCCATGCATGCGTGCACCCCCCATGCATGTGTGCACCCCTCAGCTGGCAGCCATAAAGAGAGGTAGGAACCAGGCCCCAATCCCCTGCTGGGAGACTGAGGGGGCCTGGCAACCCAAGTGGGGAACCAATTGCCTGGCCGGCTGGGTCCCAACCATGCATGTGGATGGCTCACTCCTGGGGCAGTGGAGCTCGCCCAGACAGGTAAGGGGGAGGTCCAGTGTGACCCCAGGGCCTGACCTGTACCACTAGTTAGGCCCTTGTCGTGTATATATGTTCAATGATACGTTGTTGCCAAATAAATATGGGCCATTAGTTCCCAACACTTGTGTCTGTCTCTTCTTTCTGTCTGGGATGGCAAAAAGACTTTGCTGGATAAAGAGCAACATTTCCCCTGCAGGAGATCAGAATCTGACTCATAGTTGATCCCTTTTCAGCAGGAAGTTGGCTTCTGTTGGCTGCACATAGCCTGTTCCTACAAATACACACAAATAGGCTAAAAACAGCTGAACAGGTGATTAATTGGCTGTCCCATTGCTTACCACTCTTGAACAGGACATGAGCTGATCTGGCAGATGCACAAACATCCCTACATGGGACTGTAGCTTAATTTGCACTGGATTGTGCAATAGGCATTTATACATGTCATTTGTAGTGATGCTCTATATAAAGAAAGTGATCTAGAGACCTTCTGGACTGGGCATTTTTAAAAAATCAGTTCATTCTTTACAGTTCAAGCCTCAGTATTTGGATGTTGCTGCTAGAACAGTCTTTCACATCTGTGTATCAATTCTGTGGTGACCTATACTAACTAAATATATGCTGCGTTCCATATTATTGATATATGACAGATGGTAATATCCATAACGCATGAGAAGAAATGGACAACACATCATGGCACACCAAGAAGTGCGCTCCCATAGCTCAACAGAAGAGTGTGCTCAAATACTTAAAAAGTCGTACTGATTTCGATCTAGAGATTCCACATTTTTACCTTACCTTTACATCTTAACATGCCTTTCTCTAAAAGTTGGAGCTTAATAGCTTGACATGAGGTTCAGAATTCTTGCCTTCAATTGCACACTCAAGATGGTGATGGGAAAAGGAAATAGGAAATTTATGACAATTTGTGATGGGATATAATTGCCATGTTACATTGATACATCTCAGTGCAAAAAGGTATGTTTCCTTATTCTTCCTTAATACCCTTTTCCAAATGATCTTTCATTGTATTTAAACTTTGTTTTTTCAACCTTGTCTTCCATCTCTGCTGTTTGCATGTCTTAGTTTTGTGCTGGAGATGTACTGGAGTTGTGACATATTTTTGAGGGGCAGCTCAGTACAGAAAGCATAGATTATAACAAGGGATATTTTGAAAGCTTTTTAAAAAGATGTACAGATTGTTCCAGTTTCCATCTAGGAAAGGTTTCTGTGCAGAACTTAACATTCATGTGCCATGCACAATGATCCTACTTTTTGTGTACATTGCAGTATTAGCACACTATCACATATACCCTCATCTGCAGAAATGAGGTAGGAGGCAATCAAAGAAAGAGCTTTATCAGTGAAGGATCTCACCCTTGGAATGCCACCCCCATTGAAGTTCACCTGGCACCTACTTTACTATCATTTTGGCACCAGGCAAAAACATTTTTTACTCAAGCTTTTAATTTAGGAATTCGAAAGCTGTTTTATTTTAAAAGCTGAACTTTTAAAAACTATTTCTAGCTTAAAGTCTGTTTAATTAATTAAATTAATACTTCTCATGTGTTTTAGGCTTAGCATCTCCTAAATTCTTCAGATTAATCGAAGTGTGTATCTTGAAGATTCACAGCTCTGCAAAACTGCAGCAAAGCTACCTGAAATCAGCAGTCCTGACAGGAAGCTTTAGCCGTAAAGTGCTACCTCAGGTGGAAAATGCAGCCAGACAACAGGAAAGGAACCTCAAATGGCTGGAGTAAATGGCTTTGCCTTGAAGGCATAATGTTGTAGGCAGCAGGCCCTGTAATTCCACGTCCCTCACATTTGAAACCTCAGCTGTAAACAAAAGCTGTAAAACATGCCCTTGAGTCACAGGCTGAAGACCTGTACAAGAGTCAACGTTGTCTTATTTTGACTAGCTCTGCAACTACAGCTGACAAAGATTATGTACAAAACACAGAAATTTCAAGGTAACCTGCCAATGTTTCCTGTTGCAACAACTCCCTTTAATAAAAGTTTTTGGCTGGATATAAAAAGCATAACCTGATTAGGTAGCAATTTGGTGAAAAACATCTGGCAAGTGAATGGACAATCCTTAAGATCAGTATCAGCATGGAAGTGGAGGATGCCATCAATTTTGTTGAATGGTGGGAGTCTTAAAACGTCCAAAAGAGGGGGGAAAAGATTAATTATGGTGAAAATAAACCAGCTTGAGGAAAAATCATAAATGTGTCAGGAGTTAGCTCTGATCAAAAACATACTGGGAAAATACTGGCAAAGAAAAGGCATAGCAAGAGTTGTAGTGTCTAACAAACAACTGTTTGGTGTAGGAAACGTTTAGGTTTCCATAGGCTGTAAGGAATTACAATAAATTATTTTGTTATCACATGGAAACAGAGGGAAAGCATAGCTATTTTATTGTTTATAAAGGCAATCCTCAAACCATCTACTCTGAAGCAGTCGTAATTAAGTCAATAAGAGTATGGAGTTTGATGACTGAAGCCAGTTGTGGTGGGGGAGGGGGAAAGAATTACAAAGATTCTGGCTACAAACCATTGATCATTGGAGTACACACAACATAATTGGTTGCTCTTTGTTGCTGAGTAGGATATTTCAAACAAAGAAATCCACTAACTGTCAATAAAGACGTCAACACATTTCCATTCTAAAGAGGAACTCTACAGTCAGATGTTTTTGGAGCTGTTTCTAGGAAGGTTTGCCCTGCCTGAACCTAGGACAATATACTCCGAACTGTCTTTCTTGTTTGACAGTTACAACCCCTTTTTACAACCACTTTAACAAGCAGAGCCATACAATTTAGAGAATGTGAAAATGATTAAAGTGGCCATTTTGAAAAGTGTAGCAAATAGCTAAATATTAAAAAAACCACAATTAAAATAAATTGAAAATTAACAACAAATTTACAAATTTTAGTCAAATTTGAAATTTTCATGCATTGACTTTATGTGTGGTAAAATAGGTCCCAATATGGAAATACCGAAAACAGCCACCACTGAAATCATTGATTTAAGGAAGCTTTGAAAAGAATACTTCCATAAGATTTGAGTGCAACAGAAAGATGGTGACCTTGTGACTGTTGTCTCTCTGCTGCTGTTTATGAGATAGAAAAAATGAGTGGCCATCATAACCTGTTTGGGATATTCTGGAGAGGTCCATTTGTCTGTCATTGGAAACTAAATATTGGGCTGATGGGCTGGTATGATCGAGCATGGCAGTTCTTATTTCTTAGGTTCTTATTTAAGGGAATATTGGATTGTTCATCTGCTAGCCCAGTGAAAAATGGAAGCATGAAGAAGTCTATGCTATTCGATTGTCCATTCAGTTCTACTAGTAGGTTCTACTAGTAGGAAAGCTTTAGAGCAGGGGTGGCCACACTTGCTTAATGTAAGAGCCACATAGAATAAACCTGAGATGTTTGAGAGCCGCAAGACATGATGCATTGAAGTGTCTTCAGCGGAAGAGGTGGGTTTGGGGGAGTGCCCTGAAAATGACATCACAGGAAGGGGTGGGTTTTGGCACAGTATGCTGGAAGTGACATCATCAGAAGGCATGGAGCTTGGGAAGGACTACCACCTGACCTTTAACCTGGAAGTGACATCACAAAAAGTGATGTCATCCTTGCAAGGCACCACCTCCAAAGTATTCTGGCTCCACCCACAAAGACCCCAGTTATTTTTTGAGTTGGACTTTGCAACCCCAATGTTTTATTGAAAATAGGAAATACATGGAAAGTATGGAAAGAAAGAAGGAAGGAAAAAAGGAAAGGGAGGGAGGGAAAGAGATAGAAAGACAGAAAGGAAGAAAAAGAAAGACATGGAAAGAAGGAAGGAAAAGACAAAAAACGAAAAGATATGGAAAGAAGAAAGGATGAAAAAAGGAAAGAAAGAAAGACAAGGAAGGAAGGAAGGCATGGAAAGATATGGAAAGAAGTAAAGAAGGAAAGAAATACATGAAAGGAAGACATGGAAAGATATGAAAAGAAGTAAAGAGAAAGGAAGGAAGGGAAGGAAAGATTTGGAAAGGTATGAAAAGATATGGAAAGAAGTAAAGAGGAAGGAAGGAAGGCATGGAAGGCATGGAAGGAAGGAAGGGCATGGAAAGGAATGGAAAGAAGGAAAGAGAAAGATGGAAGGAAGGAAGGAATGATCACAAAAGCGGAGCCACACAATCTTAAAGCAAGCACACGTCCTGTGAAGCAAACGCACTCCTTGCCCCTCCATCCCAGCTGTCCTGCACACACTTATGGGTGAGCCAGTCCTCCATGCAATGAATGGGGCTTCCACCCATGCAAAAGCACCCCGGCACAGGCTGCACTTCATGCCATGAGTGGCTCTCGCCAGCTGCACACTTGCCTACTCAGGAGTAAGCCGGCAAGTAGGAAGTCCCGGGCCACCTCTGCCTTGATGCTTCCTTGGTGCTTCTTCGCTCCTCCCTTTCCCCTTCCCTCAAGTGTCCTTCCTGGACGCTCGCTGCAAGCGCAGGGCAGGCAAAGCTCGGTGCCTGCAGAGGAGCGCCTGGCATGGTGAGGGAGGGTGAGCTGTCCTTGGCACTGGCCCACACTTTCCTTGCTCCAGCTTTGGGAAAGAAAGGGGAAGCATGCTGGGTGCATAGATCAGTAGAGCGGCTGGTCCGCTCTGCCCCTAAAGGAGCCTGGGGGAGGAGTGAACTTGCAAGCCTCCAGGAGCCGCCAAATAAGGCTTGAAGAGCCGCATGCGGCTTGTGAGCCGCCATTTGGCCACCCCTGCTTTAGAGCTTTCACAATTCTTCCATCCCCAACAATAAAGGAATGTGCTTGAGTCAGTTGCTAGAAGTACAAATTTCTTTGCATATGTTGTAGCAGAATCACTAAAGAAAACATCTTTCTAGACATTTGCTATCATGTCACTGAAGAGGCTGTCGGTGCCATACGAAGAACACTTTCCTGAGTACAGCAAGATTCTGAGTAGACTTGCTTAAGATTGCACTTTCAGTCAGCTGTAAAAATTATACTGAAATAAAGAATACACAGTGAAGCCATGTCAAGTCTTGATGGATGGATAGAAGGAAGACAGAAAAAAGAATTAACAGAAGGAAATCCAATCCACTATGATGACCGATACATTAAATGCGAACAACTAAATGTTATTTAAAAGGCAAAAATGGAAAACAGTCTTGCTGCTGTGGTGTAAAACAAATTTTAAAAGTTTTAAAAAAGTAATTTATTTCCCTTGTCAGTTACTGAATTTACACTGTGTGTGGTTATACCAAACATTCATTTCTCACAAACACCAAAGAGGTTTTGAATTTGAAAGAAGCTTTAGATCCAAATGTTTCCTCTGTCCTGTATGCACCAAAATCCTAGATTCAGACACCCTCAAGAATAGCAGTGTTCCAAAGTCAGAGAGAAAATGCATTTCTCAAGGCCATGGTACTGGGTAGGATCTGATTTGGCATCTTGTACTGGCTCTGTCTAGGTGAGTAATTAGGCATGCATGTCTTTTATATTTTACTTAAGTCTCTTTTTTAAATCAAGTGCAGGTTTCTAGTTTCAGAGTCATTATTGAGCAATAAATCAATTTTCATGAATATACTGCATTGGGATTCAGCTCTAGTCTCACATTTGTTTAACATCATTAATTATAAAAATAAGCTCGTATAGTGAATTATTTTAAACTACTACTATAGGTTTTATGGAAGAAGACTAAATGTTTAACCTTTATTGAAAATGGATAGATACCATGATGACCACTAGAAAGAGTTCCTTATTCTTTTGATTGTTTCCCATTAACTTTATTGAAATTAGGAGACTACATTTTTGGAAGAGGGTATTTTCGTGACTTAATAAATAATAATATATGAACAATATACTTGACATATCATAATGTGAAACTTCCGTATATGGCAAAACTAGTAGGCTAGTGTGGCAAAAGATCTGGGACAAAATTTTGATTGCCCATCTATAACACCTAACAACTGAACACTTATTAATGTATGTTCCTTATGCTTCTTTGCCTTATTTTCAGTAGATTTTGCACAACTCTTCCAGTGGGGAGAAGTACATTCAATTATAAAGTGGAAAAAACCTGAAATACTAAATCATATGTTAACACAGCTGACACATCAGGAGGCATTACAATCAGTTGGGAAAGTGTTCAGTATTAACAAAACAAGAAGCAAAGAGCAGTTGACTTAAATTTGATGGAATAGCTGAACTGGCATTTTTGAGAAAAGATCTTAAGGAGCAAAGAATGTGAGTTCCTCGAACAGTATTCCCCCAAGATAGTGAAAGTTTTGTTCCTCCATAGCTATTGCCCAATGTTTATCAAACACAAGGAAGAAAAACAAGGTTGGAAAACCCTTTTCACACCATTTTCAGGGTGTAAGCTTTCAAGAGTCTGAGCTCTCTTCTTCAGACACATCTGTCTGAAGAAGGGAGCTCTGGCTCTTGAAAGCTTACACTCTGAAAATCTCAGTACCACACTCAAATCATTTTTACATCATTACAGGATAGCCACCTATTGCATCAGTAGTTTACTTTTGTGATTCTTTAGTTTCAGTTTAGAAAAGGTCCACAATTACTTGCCTATTAATTGGATTAATGATGGAATGATTATTTCAAAATTCAGTGTGTTTCTATCTGTATAGAAAGGTGAATGTATGTAGCTCTGTAGGTTTTGTTAATGCGAATGGCTACCATGAATCTGCAATTACAGAATAAAAAGCGTACACAAAAGGAAGGGCAAAAATGCAGCAGATGATCTTCATTGAATAATAATAAGCACCAGCATTTCTTTTATTCTGCAATGTGAAATTTGCTTTGGAAACAGCTCAGCACAACGGTTGTGCTTTTCGTAATTCTACTCCACAACTAGTTTAATGGATTTTGTAGTCAAAACATTATATATTTTGCTTGTTGCCTTGCAGGTTTCTTCAAGTTTGTAACATTCGATGTGGTATCGTTCTGTTTACAGTTTCCTATTTATGGTTCACATGAAAAGCAATCATTTGGGAACAGGACATGGTTTTCATTATCTGCCTGTTATCAGTGATGTTATATAAAAACAGCAAACAACTTGGATTTAAAAAATAATCAAGTTCATCATGCAGAATCGATGACAATAAACCTGGTTTGCTTGACTAGCAACTGCATGACAAAATTTATCTGGCTATCATGTATTCATGAATGTGATATTTGTTCTCAAAATTTCTTTTTAAACCTAAGAGACAGTTTAAATAATATGTTTGCTTTAAAATAAACTGTTTATAGCGTTACAAAAAGCTATTTGATTTCTAATTCATTCATTCACATACACACACTCTCACACACATATTTAAGAGGAAATTTAAACCTTGAACTGTCCACGGATGTTCTCCCAAAGGCATCTACATATCCCGCTTTAATTCCTATCCTCCAGGTCATAGGAACTGGCTGCCTGTGGGTAGCTTTGGATAGCTGTGCATAAGGTACTAAGAGCAGAAACATTTAATTGGTACTGGAGACCAAATTCCAGAAACTCAGGTTGTTGAGTTCAATAAATGGAGAAACTTTTAGAGAATCCAGACACCTGCTAAGTCTACAAAAAGGAGGCTCCATCCAGCTGACATGCTATATTAATTCCCACCCCCTTTCTGAAATCTTTGCATGCTTAAACAATATATACTTCTTTAGGAAGCCTTTGGGATTATTTCAGTAATTAGAAATCTGGTAGCAATAATGGCTGCCTAGCTTCAGGACATTAGCTTCCAGTGAAGAAAGGGAAACAATCCAGGCTTCCCTTTGTCTGCTTCAATTATTTAATATAGAGTCCTGATATGTTAAAACTAAATTGATACAAATTCACTAATGAATTCAGTATTAATTGTCACACTGGTATAACACTGAGTTGCTACAGTGCACTGATGGAAGAACCCTTTTACTAATCCTATCTGTGCTTCATTGAATTGCAGATTATACGTTATTTGTTAATCAGCTATTTTGGAAAGGTTCTGTGTATGTAGTAAAAAAAATCTTTAGTTGAGTGATTGCCATCCCAGCTTTCCTTCCCCAATGGCCTTCTCTTTGGGACTCTCTCTGTTATTTGGGACCTTCTAATCATGGCCTTTTCAGGTCTCTGCTCCCTCCCCCCACCCCGTCCCCATCAATTGTAACTGAACCTTGATAGGCAGCCCTGCCTGCCAACCTTGATAGCTGCCTATCAAGGTTTTGAGGGCTAAGAACCTTGATCAAAACCTTGATAGGCAGCTCTGCCTGCCAACCAGAGAGCTTCCATTCTGCTCTATGTGAGCAAGGAGAATTAATTCCCTAGGCAATGGAGAGGTGGATGTTCTGCAGCCATGGCAACACCAGTCTTAGCCCTCAAAACCTTGATAGGCAGCTCTGCCAGCCAAGCAGAGAGCTCCCATTCTGCAAAGGAGGGATGGACATTCTGCAGCCAATCTTAGCCCACAAAACCTTGATAGGCAGCTCTGCCTGCCAACCAGAGAGCTCTCATTCTTCTCTATGTGAGCAAGGAGCAAGAATTAGTTCTTTAGGCTATGGCTGGGAAGGTGTCTGTGTGGTGAGTGATGGGGCTGTTCCCCCACCCTTTTCTGCTTGATTTTGCCTCATTGCAACTTTTTGGTGTTGCTAGCCAATACAAGTCAATTGGCATTTGCAACTCCAGTATCTACTGGAAGTTTCCTGGGGGCAGCTACTTTGGGGGTCTGTAACTCAGACATCTGAAATGCAAGTTTGACCAAACTTTGAGGGTGGCTGGAGGAGAGGCTGCTGAAGATTCTCGGCAAGTTTGGACACTCTGGGTATGAAGGGGTGGAGCCAGGGTGGCTGGAAGTGACGGACCACGGACCGATGAACCGGTCCATGAACAGGGCTGGTCCGTTAAAGTTCGTGGTCCGTGAAAATCCATGGGAATTTTCCCAGTCCAAGCCCACCTCTAGCTGCTAGGGATTTATGAACTTCAGTTAGTAAATGCTGAAATGGTTTGAATTCTGCTGAAGAGAGCTTACTCATCCCTAGGTGTAACCCATTCTTATGGCCATATTAGTTCAATGAATATGATATATATGATCTAATATATGAAAACACTACTTAGAGATGGGCAGGTCATTAAATGTTTACCAGAATTGCTTGTGAGTGATGATGTTGTTGTTGCAAACTCCAGCAGAGTCAGGTAGAACTGGTACATGTACTGCCCTGAGTGAAACACTTCAGGTTCCACAAATACAATCCTTTTCCTCTTTCCAGCTTTCCAAATATATCTGTCCAATAATGCACCCTGGAAGAACAGTTTTGGAGAAGGTCATCAGACAGAAAGACACCTTTTCAGGTCTGTGGGGTAGTATTAGAGATGATTATTTGAAATACTATTTCTTTGAACTGGCAAATTTTGGCTTATTGCACATGGATGTCAGTGACATTGAAATGCTCTGTTCAAAATGGAAAGAGACAAATAAGGGTAAAGCTGTAGATTGTAAGCAGACACACAGAAGTGTGATATGTGGGTGTCTAAGTACTGCTGTGAAGATGGTCCAATGTGGTTATGTTGATGATGCTTATCTGCAACACTCTTTTTGTTGGTTCCAGTGTCTTTTGAAAAGAATTATTTGCACTTCTTTAACTGAGATTTTTCTCATCATCTGCACTTCTTGAGAACAATAGAATTATCCAGACAGTATTAAGAGCAGTGAAAACTAGAGGCTGACACTTAATTCTTTGGTAGCTGGAATTCATCTTTTGGTCATCCTTTCTCCAAAGATCACAGTAATTCTAAATCCTCTGCCATTAGCTTTAACCATAAGATCCATCTCTTTTTCTTAGTCATCTTGAAACAATAAGGATTATTATGCTTTTTTGTTGTTGTTAACTGATTGGTTCAAGCTGACATATTCTCTCTCAGCATTTTCTAATTTTTACTCAGCTATTCCAAAGGGTACATTGTGAACTAAATTTTCTTCTTAACAGCATGTGTAACTAGGAGGAGAATTTGTTATTGTGTGTTTCAAGTGACATATCTGGAAGCCATTTCAAATGATCATTGAAAAAAACCAGACTGGTATTTTAGTCCACCCTCTATTGTTCCCATGAATGGAAATGTAGCAAAGCGAGCATTGCATTCCAGGCACTCACTTGACAACTATTTGTATGAGATGTTTGATTTTATACATAGACCTAGGGATGCTTGAACACCACTGATATAGTTTCATTCTGTTAACTGGCTGCAAGCTGGGGGCCAATATTTTTGTCGGGCAGTTCAGCTGTTTATGTGCAGCTTGAGCTGGCTCACTGGGTTGTTTTTGCTTATATGAACAGTATAGTTGGGAGCATTTCACTTAGGCACATTCTCATGCAGTTCAACAGGAGCCCTAGTTTCCCTCTCCATCAGAGCTTTCATCACCATGTGCCACTCCATAGAGTGAGAAAACCAGCTGGGCAGTTATTGATAAAAAACCAGGATTTTAAAAAAAAATCTTGCTGTTTAGTCTTCATTAATTGATGTTATTTCATGCAGTGGATGGAAGCAGTCCTTAGAGGAGACTTTCACAAGTTGTGATTCATGAAACCAAATGCAGCTACAAGTCATATATTGTGGTGTGCCAATAGAGTTACCAATATCCAGGTGGGTCCCAGAGTTCTCCCAGAATTACAACTGATCTCCAGACTATAGGCCAGATCCTCCGGAGGAACCATGGAGTTGAGAAGAAATGGAAGTTCTAGAGTGGCTATAGAGAGTGGATGCTCTAAAGACATCCATTTCTCCTAGTCCATAGGGAAAGGAAAAATTGATTAATCATCATCACATATGGGGTATGCAAAATGAAATAAATAAGTCAGAAATACAACCAGAAATCATTGTTTCATTTAGTTAAAGCAGCTTCCTGAATGTTGAACCAAATCCAAGAAGCCAAATTATAACAACATGCTCCCACCAAAAAGTTTGTGTGTTTTGTTTTAGTTCTTACTTTGCAGCGGTGGCAGCCTCTTGTTTTCCCTTACTGGCATTCACTAATCAGATCCCAAGGGGAGAGAGACCATATGTTACTAATTAACTTTGTTGCCAGGAAGAAGGGATGTGCACAATGCTCCTGAGTGCATCTTTCCCCTCATCACTACTTGAGAAATGGCATTGTCTCTCTGCGAATTATGTCCTCGCAAAGGGAGACTCCGCCCCATCTATTGGCTTCAGAAATGTTTGGAAGGAGGAATGTGCAGACTCCAATTATGGGCCGTAATGTTAAAGACACTTCCCTGAGAGTAAGCACAATTTAATAACATAGTATTTACATTAGAGTAGGCCTGTAAGGATTGTTCCCCCTCCCATCCTGCAAGCCATTCAACTATTCTGCCCCTTCAAAAACAATCCTACTTGCCCACAGCAGAAGGAAAACTTATGGAAACAACACAGGCTTTTTTAGGCCAGGGGTAGGGATGGGGTTCAGAAATCATGCTGCCTGCCTGCCTGCACTTAGGTGATGGAGATCAGCAGTGATTAATGTGAGAACAGCACCTCATCATGGGAATAAAACTGGAAAGCACAAGGAAACATAGCGCCAACAGGCAATAGCAGGATGCAAAGATTATTGGCACTACAGAAAAAGGAGAAAGTGAACATAAAGGCAGATTATTTTTATTGCCGACCCTGCCCGCACCACTACTCCTTTGCCAGCCAGTTTCACACCATAGTGTGCACCCACTGACATTCATGTTCTTCAGGGTCCATTGTAGTGTGTGTGTATAGTGTAACAGAAAAAACTCAGGGGATGAATGGTTTAGAGGAAGAACTTGTTCTGTATGATTTTGGTGCTGTTAAGCACAAAAACAGCTGCCCCAAAGAATCTAGAAGCCCTCATTGCAAAGAATGGGGCAGAAACTCATTACAATAGGGAAAAATAGATTAGATCTGAATTTTTTTTTCAGCGTACACCTCTAGAAGACTCCATAAACTAGAAGCCAGCTGGGGATTGAGAGAGGGCCAGGACTACTGTCGGCTAGTGTCCTTCTGTTAGTCCTTTTTCTTTTTGGCACCAAGCAACACCTAAAGTTTCTTTAGATAGAATGATATAAAAGAGGAAATTGAAATTTTAAATATTAATTTTGGCGGAAGGAAGTGACCTCACAGGAAGGGGAGGAGTTGCACTAATGTTAGGGGAAAAGACCTTTGACGAGGATGTGACATCACAGAATTTGACATCACAGCATGCAATATCACATCTCCATTACACTATTTCTCCAAATGGAGTAATATTACATTCTCACTGAGCTCCTTCCACAAATTTCCCTGAATCTTCAGGAATTTCCCAAGCTGGAGTGGGCAACCCCATAAACCAGCGTTACAACCTCCATTTTTGCAGTCTGCCACAAAAAAGTAAGTTTCTTTAACCCTTCTTCAGTCACAATACATGGCAGCTTGCCTGAGTCAGTTTTGGTGGGTCACACAACTTGTGCATTCCTGCATTACAAGTTCTTATGTAACTTTGAGTGAACAATGCTATGTTTTTAATTTTCTCCTTCCATCATGGCTGTTCTCTGGGGGCTGTAATTGTACTCTACTGGAAAAGCATGTGGGAAAGCAGTGAATAGTTCTGATGGCTGAAAACTAGAGACTATAGTCTAAGCCCTGATTCATATGTTTAAAAAGTCCACATTGCTATAGCCAAATTGGGACATTAACACATGAATCAGTTTCCATGCCATAGCCAAATTCTTAGTTGCCCTTCTAGTATGATTCCCCCGCCATCTTTTTTTTTTGAAGGGAGAGAAATAGTGTGAGTGGGACTTCCCAAGATTCAGGTGTAAGGATGAATGTCCCAGTCATACACAGCTCCTTCCACTGATGGGGTTGTTTTGTATGGGGGATTTTTAAAAATATGAACCTAGGCTAGATGTAGGAGATGACCAAGATTAATGAAGGTCAAGAATGAGTGAGATGCTGTTACTCATAAAAGCATTTTATTTATAGGATATATCAGCTATAAACAGCTGAGAGTAGTTTTTTACCTAACTCTTAGGATGAGTGCAGATTTCATTTCAGCAGTCCAAACCTAGCCATGCTTATGTAAACTCAATTTCCCCTTCCCAAATATGTCATTCATTCCTAAGCAGAAGCTTATAGGACAGCTGTCTGATTACTATGAATTGGTCTGCCACTGTCTCAGTGACTTGGCTTGCAGGGACACACCTTAAGAGAATTAGGACTTATGACAAAGGAATGTTTCGTTCCTTAATGACTGTAGAGTTTCTTTATAGCAGATAATTTCCTAATATCTCATTGCCTTGGTCAAGGACTCATCAGAGCTTGAAGAATATGTCACTCCCCTCCGAGTTTACTTTGAAGAGTGAGGGAACAGGTACGTGTGTATGAAAAGAGCAGTTTGAGCAGATATAGGAGTAGAGATGGGCACAAACTGGAAAAAACTGAACCATGTGATTCGTGGTTCATCAAATTTCATGAACCACAAACCATGAACTTTCACAAACCTGACCCTGGTTCGCAAACCGGTTCATTTGGTTCGTGAAAATGTCACATCCAGGTCAGAAAATCATCACTTGCGGGCCAGCAGAAGGTCACTTCCAGGCCAGCAGAAGGTCTGCAGGAAGTTCATCCCCTGTTGCCTAGGAAACTGATTGATTGGCACCAGGCTGTCTGTGGTGACGAACCAAAGAACAAATCAAATGAAACAGCCTAAAGTTCATGGTGGTTCATCAGAAATGGGATCTGACAAACCGCTGATTCACGAACCACGAACCAGCCTGATCCATGCTTAATTTTGGTTCGTATTTGGGTTCGTGCCCATCTGTATACAGGAGCAGACAAAGCTACAAATTTGGCTGAAAATGAAGCACTTTGGTGTGCTGGATCTCTCTGTTTGTGTGTGTGTGTGTGTGTGTGTATGTGTGTGTGTGCAGTGTCTATCTCAGTTTATCTGGTACGGAGTAGCCGATGTTTTGCTTGGTTGGAGTATTTATTTGCCTACATCTGTGCTCTACATTTATATTTATGAATCAAACAAGTATTACAAAGATGCCCTAAGTCGCTAGTGTTTTCTTATCCAAAGGAAGCTGTGCACTGCTCCTGAAATTTCTTGGGGAAATGGGTGACAAATGATAACTGTAAAAATTATAATTTATACAACAGTCAGTAAGAGGGATGAGCAGATGTGTATCCATTTTGTTGTTTTTAATATTTGCCTGTATCTTTGACAGTGATTTTGGTTTTCTTTTTAAGGTTGGTTTTGCAGATTTCTTTGAACAGTATACACATTTAATGCTTTTTGTACACAATTAACATTTATTTGTACATACAATGCATATTATTTATATGCACATAAGGTATAATGCTGATGCATAGATAATGTTCGGAAAATGTGACATTTTAGAGAAAAAATAGTGTGAGCAAAGAGAAAAGAGCATTTAGGTAAAGATGCTTGCACTCAATTTTCACAAGGGAGAAGTAGAGTCAAAATAAGGATTTGAGGGATAAAACTGAAGGCATGAGAAATTCATAATCATCCCAAGACTGGGGCTAGAACAGCTGAGGGGAATTAAACATAGTAACAGATGAGAAATATGCTGACAAAGGCAGGCAGTTTAAAAAGTACTACAAAGGCAAGTAGCACAGGGAGCTCTGGTCTTTTTCCATAGGCGCCGGCTACTTTCTGAACAACTCTTGGTAAAGGTTCATGGGGGGCGGGGGGCGGGGGGAGGTTACATATGGATTAAACTTATGGAGGGGATTTTTAGTTCAGCTGGGATGCAATGGAACTTGATTCAGAGTTCACTTGTCCTTTGTAACAACAGAATAATACCTCACACAGCTCCAACGGTGGTCTTGGTTGGCTTGGCATAAAATTTTGCGCAACTTAAAAAGTACACTTGGAATGGAGAAAACACAGCAAAGCAAAGACAAGCTCTTCTTGGGTAATTACAGTCATAGAAAAGGTTCTGTTTTTCACACAGATACCCTATGGAATATTTTACCTTAAGTAAAAGAGAAGTAAAGCAATGATTGCCTGAAATTTAGGAGGACTACAAAAAAAAACTCCTACCAAGGGGTTTTCTTTTAGTATCTTCTTCAATTTGAAGTTCTGCCTCTATATTGTGAAGGCTTTCCAGAAAGATATAGCAAGTCAGGCAATAGCAGAATCACTCCAGCAGCCACACTTCTCAGGAGAATGGATATTTGGACCCATTTGATTCTTGGTTAATCATCAGTAAACTTCACCAATGACTTCTGTTTCCAACAGAACAATTTCAAGTATCTACCGATTGCACCTTTAAGATAATAAAAAGTGCCATATGCAGTGGATCTGAGTTTCAAAACTGCTGATACTTCACATTCAGTCCAGAAAGCTTTAATTCAACCCTGAAACATTAATGCAGTGCAACATTTTATTCTTGTGAGGTAATGTCTTTTCAGAGGGCTTTTTTTAACCATACAGATCCACAGATCTTAATGTTCATGCATCCTGCTGCAATAGCAGAATGAGTCTCAGTGTACTAAGGAAATGTAGCTTGTGCCAAGTTCAATATGGTCTCTGTCCCAGCTCTGTTCTACTCTCTGCTCTCTTCTACATGCTATTCTTTCCCAGGCACTAGCTTTGAATGACTGGAGAATAAGAGGTAGGACTAAATTAGTTTGTTCTTGGGCAGTCTAATTGCTCCAAGCAAAGCAGAGTAATTGTCATCATATAGATCTTGTGGCACATCTGCCTACATCTTTTATTGCCACAGGAAACACTACATTAGGACTTTCTCTTATGGAAAGGAGTGAAAATTTCATTTTTTTTGCTTATTTCACAACTTCCATTCACTTCAAAGGTTCCTGGCGGAGGCTGGACTAGTTCACAAGGCAGCTGCTTGGGGTACCATGGCAACAGAGGAGTTGTTCTCTGGACCATTGTTTGTGCTTCCATTGGAAGCTGCATATCTGGACAGTGGTGAAAGACTCATCTATGGTCATGTTGCCTGAAGTGGAATTCAAGAGCAGATTCCATTTACTCTCTTGGTTGCAGTTAGTCTGCCCCACTCTATCTGTTCATTCTGAGCAGTAGCATCTTGCGTGGTGTGTCTAAGATAATACCCCATCTCTCATCACTGAGCACTTTTGAAGGGGGATTCAGTGCCCTTACTGGAGATGAAGAAGATGCCAGGGCCACAGCTGTAACACATTTGCAGGCACGCAGCTACTGAATAGCAGAACCCAGTTCCAACAAAAGATGACTTCACATACACCCATGCCAGGTTCTGCTAGCTGTCCTGTAGGTGTATACCTTGTCTACTCAGACTGGCATCTGATAGTTTAAATGGCCCTTTCCTGCCATGTGCAAGGGGCAGGGCCCTTTAAACACCCCACAACTGACATTCCCAATGTCCAATACCCACCAAATTTGCAGGGGACATAGTCCTCACGGTCCTCCGAAGACCCCCCAAGTTTCAGAGAGATTGCACCCCAGGAAAGGCATGATCCATGGCCCCCCCCTTTGCTGTTATTTTCTCTTCACAGTAGCAAAAATGGGACTGCCTGTTGGAAAGGTTTGATAAGACCTTCCTGGGCAAAACTAAAGTTATCAATGATGATTGATGACCTGTGATAGCTGGATGGGTGAGGCTATCAGAGCCCTGAGTCACCTGAGAATAGGAGAGTGGATAAGGGAAGGTCGATAGGGTGTGTGAATGGATTCATTCAAGTACTTCTGGGGACCTCCATTGTTTTATGTTTTCATAGAATCATAGAATCGTAGGGTTGGAAAGGAACTCTAGGGTCATTTAGTCCAACCCCCTGCACAATGCAGGAAAGTAACAATTTACCCCCCCCCAACTGCCCCAGTGACCCCTGCTCCATGCCCAGAAGATGGCAAAACACCTCCAGGATCCCTAGCCAAATTGGCCTGTGCAAAATTGCTGCTTGACCTTAAGGTGGTGATCGGCATTACCCTGGGCATGTAAGAAGGCCACGAGAACTTATCACTGATGTAACCCATTCTGCCCTCTCCCTCATGTTCCTCCCAGGTTCACAGAAACAGCATTGCTGTCAGATGGCCATCTAACCTCTGCTTAAAAACCTCCAAAGAAGGAGAGCTCACCATCTCCCGAGGAAGCCTGTTCCACTGACAGACAGCTCTAACTGTCAGGAAGTTCTGCCTAATGTTTAGCTGAAAACTATTTTGATTTAATTTCAAGCCATTGATTCTGGTCCAGTCTTCGGGGGGAAACACAAAAGAACGCTGTGCCATCCTCTATATGACAACCCTTCAAGTACTTGAAGATGGTTATCATATCACCTCTCAGTCGTCTCCTCTCCAGGCTAAACATTCTGAGCTCCTTCAACCTTTCCTCATAGGACTTGTCCAGAACCCTCACCATCTTCGTTGCCCTCCTCTGGACATGTTCCAGCTTGTCTATATCCTTCTTAAATTGTGGTGCCCAAAACTGAACACAATACCTGAGGTGAGGTCTGATCAGAGCAGAGTAGAGCGATACCATCACTTCTCATGATCTGGACACTATGCTTCTATTTATACAGCCCCAAACCAAATTTGCCTTTTAGCTACCATATCGTACTGCTGACTCATGTTCAGTGTATGGTCTACTAAAACCCCTATATTCTTTTCGCACATACTACCAAGACAAGTCTCCCCCCATCCTATAATTATGCATCTGATTTTTCCTTCCTAAATGTAGAACTTTGCATTTATTTCTGTTGAAATTCATTTTGTTTTAGCCCAGTTTTCCAGCCTGTCAAGATCATCCTTACTCTGTCTGCAACTGTATTTGTTACCCCTCCCAATTTAGTATCATCTGGAAATTTAATAAGCATTCCCTCTATTCCTTCATCCAAATCATTTATAAAAATGTTGAGCAGAACAGGTCCCAAGGACTGATCCCTGAGGAACTCCAGTTGTCACTCTTCTCCAAGAGGAAGAGGAACCATTAACTAGCACTCTGGGTGCAATCCATCAACCAGTTACAGATCCACCTAATAGTAAAAGGATCCAAACCACATTTTACCAACTTGTTGACAAGGATATTATGTGGAACCTTATCAAAAGTCTTACTGAAATCAAGATAAACTATGTCTACAACATTCCCCTGATTCAGCAAGGTAGTAACTTTCTCAAAAAAAGAGAAGGTTAGTCTGACATGACTTGTTCTTGAGAAACCCATGTTGGCTCTTAGTAATCATAGCCATTCTTTCTAAATGCTCAAGGGTTGACTGTTTGATGATTTGTTCTAAGACTTTTCCAGGTATAAATGTCAAGCTGATGGGTCGGTAGTTGCCTGGATCCTCCTTTTCCCCCTTCTTGAAGATGGGGACAACATTTGCCTGCCTCCAATCTTCTGGCACCTCACTCGATCTCCAAGAATTCTCAAAAATAATGGACAGAGACTCAAAAATTACATTTGCGAGTTCTTTTAGTACCCTTGGGTGCAATTCGTCTGGCCCTGAGGACTTAGTTCCATTTAAAGAAACTAGGTGTTTATATACTACCTTTATGCTGATTCTAGACTGTAACTCCCTTCCCCCATCATGTGTTCTGTTATTGCCATGTTGCGCACCATTTCCCTTGCAGGAAAAGTCTGAGAAAAAGTAGGAATTGAGCAGGTCTGCCCTCTCTTCATTGCCTGTTACAATTTCACTTTGCTGCCCCTGCAATGGGCCTACCATGTCCTTGCTCTTTTTCTTTCTTTGAACATAAGCAAAGAACCCTTTTTTGTTGTTTTTTGCCTAAGCTCTAACACTTGCCCTACAAGCATTAGTTATTTGTTTATATTTATCCTTGGTTATAAGGCCCTCCTTCCATTTCCTAAATGAGTCTTTTTTATTTCTCAATTCATTAGAAATCTGTTTATGAAGCCACTGTGGCTTCTTTAAGCTTCTCCCATTTTTCTTTCTCATAGAAATCATTTGTAATTGTGCTTTCAATATTTCACTTTTAAGAAACACCCGCCCCTCTTGAACTCCCTTCTCCTTAAGTATTTATGACCATGTGATTCTATCCAGCATAAGTTTCAGTTTGTTAAAATTTGCTTTCCAGAAGTCCAATCCACATTTCTATGTACAGATTTTCCCTTCCCAAAGACTGTAAATTCCAAAATTACTTGATCACTGCTGCCCAGGGTGTCCACTACTTTCCCCTCGTCAACCAGTTCTTCCCTGTTGGTGAGTATCAAGTCCAAGATAACAGAACCCCTTGTTTCCCTCTCTACTTTCTGAAAAACGAAGTTGTCAGCAAGACAAGTCAGGAATTTATTGGAACTTTCATTTTTAGCAGTGTTAGACTTCCAACAGATATCTGGGTAATTGAAATCTCCCATGACCACTGTGTCCCATCTCTTTGTGAACTTTGTAATTTGTTCTAGGAGTTTCTCATCCAAGTCCTCTGCTTGGCATGGTGGTCTTTATCAGACCCCCACCATAATATCACTATTATTTCTTCTTCCTTTTTATTTTTACCCAGAGGCTCTCAACTGAATTGCCATGCTCAGATACATGTATTTCCTCACAAGTATATACATCCTTTACATATAATGCTACTCCTCCCCCTTCCTTACTTGTCTATCTCTTTTGAAAAAATTGTACCCCTCAATCCTAGTATTCCAGTTGTGAGTATCATTCCACCAAGTTTCAATAATGCCTATTATGTTATAGTCCCCTTTCTGTATTAGGACTTCAAGTTCCTCTTGCTCGTTTCCCATACTCTGTGCATTAGTGTTGTTATATGTCCTGAGATTTTTGTTTCTGTGCTTATCTGTGAGTTAATGTTTCCTAGCATATGTTCCATTCTCTGCAGGTCTTCAGTGTTCCCTTCACCAGTTATAGGCTTTGAATTTTTGTCTCTCGCCCCCATAGGATTTAGTTTAAAGCCCTCCTTATCAGGTTTGCAAGGCTCTTACCAAACACATTTTTCCTACCCTTGTGAGGTGCAAACCATCTCTCGATAAAAGAGCTTCATCTCAAAAGCATAAGCCATGATCCAAAAAACCAAGCTGCTCCTGATGACACCATCTATGTAGCCAGTCATTTATTTACAGCATTCTTCTTTGTCTTCCTAAACCATAGCCTATGACAGGAAGAACTGACAAAAACAAAACCTGTGCTCCCAGGTCCTTAACTTTTTTACCCAGAGCCACATAGTTTCTTTTAATGCGTTCTGGACTGTGCCGGGCAATACCATTTGATCCCACATGTATCAGGATGAAGGGATAATAATCTGTGAGCTTGATAAGTATTCCTACCCTTTCTGTCATATCCTGGATGCATGCACCTGGTAGACAGCATACCTCTAGAGACGTCAGGTCTGGTTGGCACACTTTACCCTTTACCTCCCTCAGTAGGAAGTCCCCAATTACCAGCAGACATCTCCTATATTGAGGAATGGAAGCTCGAGTCTTCTCATCCGCAGGGGCCTGAGAAATTTCTTTCAAAGTTCAAGGAGTCTGAGGGATTAGCTTTTGATCCAGTGGTTCAGAATCAATGTCTATGGGGAGATCCTGGAACCGATTGCTTAACATCAGAGGCTCAGAATGTCTCCTGATTATCCTGCTCCTGTGGGTTACTTTCTTCCATGTGCCTGTCTCTTATATTGGGTGCTCCTCCAAATCCTGGGATAGATTTCTCTCCTCCTCGTGTTGCCCTCTAAAAAGTGCCTCACGTGTTCTGTCCATGTACTCTTCACCTTCCCTTATTAAATTGAGTGTGGACAAGCATGACTCAAGTCCCTGAATCTTCTCCTCCAGTAGGGCTACCAACTTACACTTGCTGAAAGTGTAGTTGCTGTTACCCTCAGGTAAGAATACAAACATGCCCCAAACTGTACATGTCACTGCCTCAGCTCTCTCATCGGCAATGCTGCTGCAATCCATTTCAGAGGTAGTTCCGGTTTTATGGTACTTCCCTGATAATTCTCCAGCCAAACTGCCTCAGAAGACAACTGTGAAAGGTTGGCAGAAGGGGAGAAAAGCCTAACCCCTATAAGATGAAAAAGATAACTTCTAACAGGGCCAACAGACCAGAATCACAGGCTAAGAGCCAAAGGGAAGAGTGAGGAGGAGCTTAATTCAATTCAAGGCGGTGAGCCTTGAATTGAATTAAGCAGAGGCCAGGGCCAACAGTCAGCCCCAGACAAAACAGACACTCCCCAATTAGCAACCATCACCCTCCTCAATTAGTTCCAACCCATGCAAAAGAGATAAACAGAAAAAACACTCCAACTGGCACCACTTTGCAGAAGGCTCTACATGCTCACACATCTCAAGGGTGTGGAGCTGAAAGTTAGTCTTACTTCACCGTTTACATTCCATTTCCTGCCTAGCCAGGCAGCTTGTCTGTGTTTGAAACACATGAGGAGAGGGGCTTATGATATTCCATATTAATAAGACTTCTTAATATTGTGAGGGCAAGTCTGACCACTAACAACTCTCTCTCTCTCTCTCAGTGTGTATAAGCCTATTTCTGCCCACGTATGGTCCTCAGCTGGGTTGAGTCATACAAGTAGGGTATATGATGAAATAGAATATGCTGAATTATTGAAACAAGGCCATATAAAACCTAATGGATTTAAGTTTTGTATTTAAAACCACTACAAACATTTTTGCCTCTAGATTTATACTCATATCCATTTTGTAGTTATCTATAATGGTATATGTAACTCATCTTACTATAACATGCAGAGAGAGAGAAGAGCAATGATAATGAGACATTTTTACTACTTAATGTACCATGTGGCTGGGTAAATTTTCAAAAGCTAGCGGGTGTCTGATACATTTGACATAGATTTGTTTTTGAAGTTAGATTAATATTAAAAGGCAGCTTTTATCTTGCTGATTACTCTTTTTCTGCTTGTAATCAGTGCTAGTTTTTGTTTTGGAATGGATAGTTAATGTTGAAATTTCCAGTCTTTTGTTTGGCAAGTGTACAAGGATCTATAAATCTGTCTATCATGGAAATAACAAGAAGAGAAGAAATATTTTCACTATATTTTTATTATAGCAAGTCTCCCCGTGAACTGCAAAGTTCTTAGTATTCCTACAATTTAAGTAAATATTTTCCCTTGTTCGGTGCTCTTTAAATACCATACTTTTATTTTACATTTTGCAATCTTCCCTTTTAATCTCCATTTATACTGGTTGTTGTGAATTTTCCGGGCTGTGAAAACCTTCGACAATATATCCATTTATACTGATTATAATAGTCAATCTAATCATGTATAATAATCATCTAATCAATCCCAAGGGGGTTGGAATAGGGGTTAATTGCAAAAACTCAGTACGGGGTGGGGGTGGGGGAGGTGAAAGCTTCACTTCCCAGGGTAATGGGAGCCACCACCATTTTCTCTTAACCAACCCTAAGATTAAAAACTGAGGAACAAAGTCTCCAGCCCTTCTTGGTGTTAAACAAGAAGTCATCCCTGCAAGGTTTGCCTGTCTCCTTTTTACAATTGTAAAAGGTGTGCAAGACAGGAAAAATAATAAAAAAGATATAACTGTGATATTTTGCATCTAAATAGTTTGTATTTCAATTCTGCATGTTAATGTGAGCTTTTAAAATATTTGTTAGTGTGAGTTTAAAAGCAGGCCTCTGAGAAAATAAGAAGGGGAGCTGGATGAGTCAATGGAGTAGGCTGTGATTAGATGGTAGCTGTACCCTAAGGGAAAGAGTGAACCATAGTTTTTAGTCAGAGAGCTGAGAGGAAGTGTTCATTCTAGTTGAGACTAGCAAACTGTGGATCCTGAGAGATCTCCTGGCTGGTTAACTTTCTTTCAGAAACACACAGATACAGGCTCTCTCTCAGAATCCAGTGTGTTTCTGAGAGAACGTTAACCAACCAGGAGATTCTGATTAAGTCAACCTTCTTATGTCTCAGACAGAAATTCTGACTATATCAGGCAAACTGTGGGTGCACCTGAACCAGTCTTTGGTGTCTCAGAGAAAGGAAGCCTGAGAGCCTATTCTGTCTAAATCAGGCAAACTGTGGGTGCGCCTGGGTCAGTTTGTGTCTATCTGAGAGAGAGATTAATCTATCTAGGCCAGGCAAACTATATGGAAAGGCCCGGGTGAATCTATGGCTGTGTGGATGAATTACTTCTGTTAATGAAGATCTAGTGGAAAATTAGTAGTATGACTTAGGGCCAAGCTACAAGTGATGAATGACACTTGAACAGCAAGTGGATTGAGTGGAGGGCAAGTGAACAGGGAGAAATACACTTGCTGTTCAAGTGTCATCCGTCACTTGTAGCTTGGCCCTTAGTCTGTGAATGTATCTTCAAGAAGATAAATTATTTTTTAAACTATCAAGCTTAGGAACTATTCTGAAACCAGTATGCTACCAAAACTTTGCAACATTCACACTTGTGAATTATAAATAAATTCTACTTTTGTTTCAGAAAAAAAAATCTTTTACCTCACAACCACCTTCACATGCTGATGGCTCTTAAACACTACCCTCTACAACAAAACCTTCCTATTGTATCACTTAAGCAGAAGAGATCTGGGGTAAAAGCCTTTGGTAGCAATAAAAACCTTTGGGGGAGGGAGCAATATGTAGGACACTCAAACATTCTCAAGAAGTATTTGCTAGAAGTGACATTGCACCATTGACACAGAACCAGTTAATAATAATGTCCCCTGCTAGCCTGCAATGGGCCAGCAGACAACAGACTGGGAGGTCTCCTGCTGAAGCAGGAGATAGAGAGACCTAGTCTCTCTACTCAGTAGTCCTATCCACAAATTACAATGAACACATGTGTATCCTGCATGCATGTGTGTAAGAGCCAACACACATTCACTTTATAAATGAAGGCAGGGACTAGTACCCTGATAAATGTGGGGTTTACAGCACACATTCAGCCATCATGTGCTGAATGTAACATCAGCACTTATCAATGTACATATAAAGAAAAAGAATAGGTATGTCCTACTTGGACTGGATGTGCATTCAATGTAACGTGAACAGGGCTAGAATAAGGCAGCTTCATGTGTTCATGTGTATGCCACATGTTTATTTATAACGTATAGATCCATTTAGAAAAGGACACTTTGGGAAGCTCCCTTCCTATCAAAGCTCAACATGTCATACATTGAAAAAACAAACAAACAAACAATGGCTCACATACAATGACTTGTTTTAATGGTTTGTTGTTTTTATGTTATAATTGTAAGCCACCTCAAATAGGACTCTTAAGAGGGATCCCTAGCCAGGAGACAGGCAAACAAAATAGGCATGTGTGCATCCATTTCTCCTGCTGATGATGTCACTTCTGGGTTGTGCTGGAAGTGATGTCATCAGCAGGGGTTGCAGACACATGCACTCACACATATGTATACAGATGAGTGTCTGCACCTTCCCTCTTCTTGGTTGCCAGGGAGAACCTGACAACCCTATATTCAAGTAGAGCATTTCCTTTTTAAACATCACATTCAACGATCATTTATTTATTTTATTATTTATTAATTTAATTTATTAATTAATTTAATTCTACCCACAGTCCCAGAGTGAATTTATATCAGAAATTTAAAACAATTTAAAACATTGTTAGCAACCATAAAATACAGCATAAACATAAACCAAGCAGCTCATATTTGCACCCTCCATAGCACCTCGGGCCCATGGGCAGGGTAGTTAAAAACTCGGCCAGTGTAGAGTTGGCACATATCCCCCCCACTGGGAGGGGCCAGTGGGTTGTCTGCCTCAACCCCCATAAGCCTGGTAGAACATCTCCCCGTCCCCTGGCTCTCTTTATATAAAGATTGGACAAAAACAGGATTTGGAAAGAATGTATTGGGGACAAGGACAACCTGTAAATAGATCTATTAATGAAACAGTATTATATGAAACTCCCTCCCCCCACCCCAAAAATGGTAGCAGAGAAAAACCTCCATGTGGAAGCAGGCACAGTTTGCATTCTTACTGCATTCATTTGGTTTTGCAACATTTTTTTCTCTGGCTACCATAGCAAATTCTTATCCTACAACCCAAGAATTTTGAGAATTCCCCCCATTTGGGGGATTTTTGCTCCTGTTGTCACTACAATTCATATCCCTCAAACTTAAACTAATTCAGTTTTGTTGTTGTATCACCTATTGCCTCCAATGCATTTGCTTCCATACAATGTCATACTGCAATAAACCTCTTTCCAGGTTTTTCCTGTTTGTTCTGTTCTGTCTTCTGTTATGAGGCTGACTTCATGTCCCAAATTTCGCGAGAAACAGTTTTAAAAAAAGTGTTCAATTTTCTGATTAAGTAACTGAGTTTAGGCTATGCATGTTCCAAACTGCATCCTTCTATCTTTTGTGAAAGTTCGTTAACAATAGTGATGCCCCAGCCCACACATAAAATGCATACATAGAAGCCCTGTAGCATGTGTGCAGAACTTGCAAGTTCTGAAGCACATAAGTAAATCACAGCTTTCTCACCGTAGGCTATTTTGTCAAACATCTGATCTTCAAACCAAGTGCTAATGCTAGAACTGGCTAATAACCAAAACACTCACAGTCAAATTAAGTGTTTCCATCTGAGGTGATAAATAGAGAATATATGATTGCAAAACAAAGCTTATGTAAAACTGTTCATTGACATCTGGCAACAACAGCTGGCTCTGTATTTGATGCAACAAAATGAACAGGCTAACATACCTCCATGTAGTTTTTGAAATGTGTAGTTTTCAAAAATCAAACTCATTTTCAAGTTCACTTTTGAATCTTGCATCCAACTAATATCAGTCATGATGATGGGGAGGAAATTATTTCCTTTTCCAATTCCCAGACTGGTAGATAGCTAGAAAAGTTTTATACCTGCATGTTAGATATCAGAAAAGGGATGCCAGCCAGAAGCAGGATGGAATTATTATTACCTGTTCCATTTTGATTCTAATGAAGACACTAAGTTGTGTTATGAATGTTTAATATAAAAAATTTTGTATATGGAAACTTTTTCAAGTGCAGTTCCATTTCTTCAACAAAGGGCACAGTAGGCTAAGGTGGTTTCCTGTTTTCTAGCAATTTCTACTGCTTGGTTGAGTAGTACTGGATGTACCCTTAATCACTATGTTTTGTAAAATATGCAGATCTTCATGACACTTGGGTTTCAGGAGTAGTTACTAAAGATGATTTCTCAGATTTTTAAAAAATGAATTCTCTGTGAACCGCCTCAGGAGCCTACAGACCGAACAGAGCCCAGAAATAATAAATAAATAAGTGGACAGATGTTTGACATTAGTGCCCAGACTAGCCAGGAAATTTTCTGAAATTCTGATGGAACAAAGCACCTCATTCTAAGGGCTTTTTGGCCCTGGTGACCTGTTACAGATCTCTCTTTGTTGCCTGTCTGATGCCAGCTCTCTTTACTCTACTAGAATTATTCCTGACACCTAAAGGCTGTAAGGTTGAGCCAGCAACATGCATTAACAAGGTCTTGTAGAGTCTTGATACCTCCAATTTGGATAATTGAGTACATTCTTTTAGTGCATACCTGCAGTCCAAATGTGTGACACTTTAGGCTGAGCGGGATCCTCACAGTCTAAGCTGAGAAATTTTGCCCTATTGTTCATAATTTTGCACTATTTACTGTGAACCTAATTTTGTCACTCATTTGCCCATTTTGCAGAGATATTCTGGCTTTGGGGTTCTTCTGAGTAGATTTTATCCATTCCATTCTTTTACTTTCCCAATATTTCTGACTGTATTGCATTCTATTCCTTCTTAATTCTCATTTAATTGAGAGAATTTCTGACATTAATTCCAGAATTAGATCATCTTCAGTTTACTGCAATTAATTCCTTACTTTCATTTGCCCCCAGCCCCTACTACTTGTGCACAAGGGCTGCATATGGAGGGGGGGGATTGGCAGACTTTATTGGGGCCTGGAGGACTTGAAGTGAGTCTATATCACTTGTAAATAAAATTGAAATAGTTTTATGCCTCATGACATTGTGTATATGGTATAGGATTGGGAGATGAATATGCTACAAATTAATGCTGGGCCCACGGTATTGGTACTTGGGTTCTGTTAAGAAGCGTGTGTACATTGATAAACTACTGCACCCAAAGTGGCCTTTATACAACAAAATGTCTAATTGCATCAGGATTGTTTGTTCTGGAATGTTTTACTAAATAGCACATGAATTCCTTCATGTTTGAAAAACACACAAACTGCAGTATTTGATCAAGGCAAGCAGAATGATGGACAATTCTGAATGTATTGGGAACAAAATTAGAGAATTAAGAATTAAAAGTCTGGGAAGAAATTCACTCTTAAATAAGGATCCTTCTTTTTCAGGGCTAAAGGATTCCCACATTGCTGGACCTCTAAGTCAGCTTGGGTTTTATAGATTAAAAAGCAATGTGGAGGGTAGAAATAAATATTCAGTTTTTCTACATAGAAAGGAAACAGTTGGGTTTACCATATTATCTGCTGTTGTACTATTTTACAAAGAGTGGCTTGGATCCACCAGAATGTTTATGTGGGTGGAACAATTTCTGCCTGTGGAGTGCTACTTTCTTGCTTATCTCCTCTCATTCCAGTGGAAAATGCTCCCAGGAATACTACTCATGAGGAGCAGGGAACATTGAGAAGGAGGAGGTGAGAAAGTCTTGTTCTGCTGGGAATTGTTCCATTTGCAGAAACTCTTCAGTATATCTAAGCCAAAATGAAGTGGACTCTGAGCAGAGAGGTCATTTGTTTATGATACTAAACTATTCAAAATGGTAAAATCCTAAACAGTCTTCCTAAACTGGACAGCTGGAAAAACCAAGTCTCAAGGTAAGAAAATGCAAATGGTCACTGAGATTTTTTTAAAATCCTCTCTTTATACAGAAGTACTAATATGCAGATGTACTAATATGCAGTATGCAATAATATGAATTGACTGTGGTTACCTAAGAAAGAGACTTTTGGATCATGGTTGAAAATGACTTGACACTGAAAATAGCTGAAAATGAGAATGAACTCAACATGTGATAGTAATGATGAAAAAGGCAAATTTGGTGCTATGAATGATTAGGCAAGGGATTATAAAACAGGACTCCAGTAACATTTTAAAGACTAAAATCATTTATTCCAGCATGAACTTTCGATGCATGAAGTGCTGCTCTATAAGTCAGATGCATTTATATTCAAATCTACAAACAGAAGAGTGGGAAGTGGGTAGATACTACAAAGTGATTCCAGTTTAAAATAAGATCCAATCAAAAGAAAAATGTTGTTTGAAGTTTGTAGCCTAAATGTTTCTGCATAATAAATAAATATACATCTGATAAAATATACTCTGACTCATTAAACTTTATGCTGGAATAAATTTTGTTAGTCTTAAAGTTACCATTGGACTTCCATTTTAATTTGCTTCTACCGGCTAACATAATGACCCATCTGGAATAACATTTAGTAAAGGCATTGAAAATAAAACAGTAAAAAACATAGATCACATGAGGTTATCACATGAGGTATATTTATATTACAGTCCCCCAGATACTAGGTAGTCCCATTGAAAAAGGAAGTGGTTATGTTCTTTTATGGTATGAAGAGATGGAAAGAACTGATCTTCTCCACCAGTGGGAGACTGGTTTTCATCCCTCAGCCATCAGCATGAGCCCTAGATACTGGGTGAGACACAAAGAAACTATATTGCCCGGGGGCAGGGGCTATTGGGTTAGGTGAGAAAACCCTGTGTACAGCAGTATGCAGATGTCCTTCAGCATAGCGTGTTTTGTTTTACTGTTAAATATGAATCTGTGATCATTTACATTAATTCTATTTAGAACATTTCAGTATCTTATAACTAGAGATGGGCATGATCTGCATTACGATAAAAAAACCCCACGATAATGGCGATCGCGACCTGGTGGATCATTATCATCCACGGCCAATGATCCAGCGATCAGGAGGGGCCTGGATCAAGGCGATCGGGCTCGGATTGGGGATCCAGACACTCAGAGCGGAACTACAAGTGACAAAAGGCACAGGTTGGACACTTGTCAGCTTCCCTTAAGTTTTGATGGGAAATGTAGGCAGCTTGGCAGAATGTTGGACAAGTGACAGTTGAAAAGTCCATGGGACAACAGTCAGAGAGCCAAGCTGCGAGACTAGGATGCCTACATTTCCCATCAAAACTTGAGGGAAGCTGACAAGTGTCCAACCTGTGCCTTTTGTCACTTGTAGTTCTGCTTTCAGGCGCCAGCATTCTATTCCCCTGGCAACGGAGCCAGGGGAATGCCTGAGCTCTGTTTGCCCTCCTTCTGTCACCCTGAAAACCCAAATGGAAGCCCAGCTTTCCTTGATCAGCAGGGCTTCCTTCCAACCACAGAGCAGCAAAGCAGTCACCAGTTGGGAAAAGACACCCAGGGGAGGGAGGGGGAAGGAGGTGTTCTGTAGCCATGGGCACTCCAATCTCATCCCTGCAAACCCTGATAGGCAGCTCTGACGGCCAAACACAGATGGCCAAACACAAACACAGATGCCGCTGGCATCACCCACCGTTCCTGTATTGCTGGGAACAGCGGGGCGCCCCTCCGCTTTTGCCTCCACGATCCACAATCCACGATCCACGGATCGGGAACGGGAGATGCTTGGTGCAGGTCATTAAATCAGAATCATCGCTGGCGCCGATCCACGATCAGCTTGATCATTAATTTTTTTTGGATCATGCCCATCTCTACTTATAACACAAATGTCATGCATCTTGCAGTTTTGATTGACCACATTCAGTAAATGAAGTGATTGTTACCTTGCATGGGAAATGGGTTGGTGAATTATAGCAGAAGGGAAGTAGGTTGAGTATATTTTTCCATAACGTTTGGTACCCTTTTCTTGCTTTTGGATTGTGTCTATAATTTTTCATACAAGTGGAATCCTTCATGGTGCTGAAATTTAAATTATGAACTCACTGCAGGAGTTCATTTAATCCCTTGCTCCTAGTTTTGGTGATCAATATAGTGAGTGCATTAAGACATCTCTTGAAGCCAAGATTCTTTTTCAAGCGTCACATCTGAACCTTATGTTCAGTCGCATTGGTCAATGCCTACTTTGAAAGAGAAAAGGAAACTCGTCAAACAAGCAGTGTTTCCACCCAGCATTGCAGTTCTACTGAGAATGATTTATGTCTCTCAACCTTTCCAGTGATTATGCTCTCCTCATGTTTACTTTTATACTTTTGGCTTCACCAGCACACCTGAATTTGGAGGCTAGAAAAGGCAGGATGGCTTCACAGTGTTTAACAGGGGAAATGTTCTATTGTGCTGCCAGCAGCTCTGAATAGCCCAGACTCTCTCTCCCAGCTGCATGACATGTATATTTTTTATTTTACGGTACACAAGGAGAAATTCTTCTTAGCTTTGCAGACAGAACAATTAAAATGTAGTTCAGTCTTATCGGGTCAATGACAGAGGTTACACATCACTGTCAGAAACTTGCTTGGACTGACAAAGGCACTTCCTGAAATTACAGCCTCTACAGACAGAAAAAGGTCCTTCCCCCTACAGATTGAAGTTTTTCTTCCTGTCTGGCATAGTAAATGGCTTAAGAACTCATGGATCTCACAGTGCAATCCTAAGGAGACTTGCGCCCTTCCAAGTCCACTGAAGTGAACTAATTTAGAAGGGTGTGACTCTGTCTAGGATGAAATTGTCAATAGTAGAATATGGTAAAGCAGGTAAAGATGAGCAGGTTTCATCTATACAGTGATAGGCATGACAATTTTCGGGCAGTGCTTCAAAGTACATCAGATTCCAAATTAAGCGCTCTCCATTTTCAAGCAGAAACTTCCTATGGTAGTGTTAAAACAAAAAGACTGGAATAATTGTACATAAAATAGCAAATACAAACCCAACATTAATTCAGTTAGTGGCGGTGGGTGTGATTGCATTTTCAAATTACAAATTCAAATTGCAGACTTTCCTGCAGTAAACTAAGCATTTACACAGATCCCCTCCACACTTGGAAGCCCTCATTTTCTAGAGTTCCCAATTGCCCAGATAATTACAGTGCTATGCATGTAGGTTCTATGGAGACTTCCTAGTCCATGTGTTGAGGTTGGGAAGGCAAATAATGTGTGTGATCTCCCCTGTGTCATAATAACATCTGCAGGACGTTTGGAACAATTGGTGTTAAACCATATATAGTACATGGATAGGGTTGCCAGGTCCCTCTATCCTCTCAGTGGGAGGATAGAGGCCTGGAACTTACCCTCCGGTGGCAGCATGATGATGTCACTTCTGGAAGTGACATCACCACGCCAGCTGCGGGAGTGCTCCTGTGTTCCGATTTGGCCAGTTTGGGGCCAAATAGGAGTGCAGGGATGTTCCCGCAGCCAGCACGAGGGGTGGGAGCACGTGCACGGCATGCACTCCTGAGATGCATGCCAGTAGCGGGCATGCTTCAGGAGTTTGCCCCCTCCCACCGATTGCTCAGTGATCGGTGGATAAGGGGGCAAATCCCCGGGAGTTTGCTCGCTACCGGCGAGCCCCTGGTAACCCTGTACATGGAGTTCAGTTTCAGAAAGTCTGAGAAACAATATAGTAATTCCTGATAATCCATACCTCGCTGACTGTGAACTGTTGTCATTCCCTTATCATTTAGAATCGAGCCTTTAGCCAATATAAAAATAGACATCTGCATTGGAATCATTTTTTTTCTTTTTTCCTTTCCCTGTGATCAAATGGACCATATGTTTTAATTTTTGTTTAAATTAATCCAGGAATGTTTCAGAACATAAAGAAAAAAGATTGTGAAATTTCAGACCTTTCTTTCTTCTTAGATTAAAATGGTTTTAAATTTTAACCATGAGATGTAGCATTTGATTATAATTCAATATAATTATTTTAGGAAAGTATTTATGTTTGTGATAGAAGTAACTCCTTGGGTTGGATCCAGCCAGCTTTTACACTGGTTGAAAAGGGAGGATGGGGTCCCCTTAACCACCAAAAATGCTATGCTGGGCATCGTGGTCCCTGCATGGACAAGGCTTTGGGTGTAACTGGGTGAAAAAAACCTTGGGTGGATCTAATCCATTGTTTTTTTCACGTACTCACTACATACTTCAGAACGCTTGCTTCTATTATTAAGACCATTCCCATGTATAGGCTGCAATGGCCACTACTTCTACTGCACTCGTGGCTGCTAAAATCATGCATGGAACACATCAATGAGCCCTTGTTGTCTATCATGAATCAGACACTACAATAAAGTTGGTCAGTCTTAAAGGTGCTACTGGACTCTTTACTATTTTGTGACTACAGACTGACATGGCTAACTCCTCTGGATCAGTAAGGATATAAAGGAGGATGAGTGAATCATAAGCTCCTTGGAGGAAAGTTGGGATAAAAATGTATTTCGAAAATGTATATGCTGCCTCTCTAGATATCTGCTTGAGGCAGCTCACTAAGTAAAACTATGATTAAAAAATAACACCGTAGCATATAAACAAACCATAGAAAGCACAATATAAAAACAAGCCAGGACAGTAGGACAATACAAAATAATGTTCAGCAGCTTAAATTTATATTTATTAAACATTCTGATATTTAAAAATAATACTATAAAACACTATGGTCAAATGACAGGCAGACAACTCCCTATTTTAATTTGCTGTTACAGAGAATTTTTAATGTTTGGTATAATATTTTAAACGTTATCCAAAATAATTCATAGGTAAGAAAATAGCAGGGTCTACTGATGTGCAACCTGCTCCTCTTGAAATCAAAGGGAAATTTGCCACTGACTTCCAAGTGGGGGCTGAGAGTGCCTACAGTGGCTGCTTGAAAGGAAGAAAAGCACAACAGTGATGTAACAGCACCAGGAGCTCATAAAAGCTACCAACCCTCCAGTTCAGCTGGATTCCCTCCTATGTTACTGCTTGCAACTGGAAGGAGAGCAAAAATGGAATTCCCAAGCCTGTTTTTGGAAAGATGTAAATGTCTATCCCTTTGGTAAATTATTAGCAGTGATTGCCATTTCTGTGAAAAAAAATGCTTCCACTATAATTCATGACATACAGCTGACTGTAAAAAGTATATTTAAATATAAGAATCATATTCTTCCACAGCAGAAACCAAAATGAATGCCTTAAACTGATGTGCCTGCTGAGCTAAAATATGCACAGCCATTTGACAAATTAGAGTCATGATGCAGCCAAAGTGAAGCATATTTTGACAGAAATGTTAACTTTTTACCATTGAAATCAATGAGAATAATTTTAGCTAGATCATGCGCTGTAACTTTTTAAAAAAATGTTAAGCAGTCTCCATGAGTGGGAGTATGTTCTGTATAATGGTTGGAAACATCCATTTAATGACAATGGGAGGGGGATATCACATTCCTGCACAGAAAAGACAAGCAAGGCAGCATAATAAGATGTTCGAAATGGCTTTTCACCCCAAGTGGTTTGAGATTGTTAGGTTACAATCTGGAACAGTGAAGTCCTTCTGATTTAGTCGTTCTTTTTGTGGGTTGGAATAAGTTGGATACAATTTCTGCTCCTGCCTTTTGCTGGGGCATTTCTGAAGAACAAAAACAGCAGCTCATCATCATTCCAATGGGCTTACTTAGAGTAAGCCTCATTTTACACCCAAATATATTTTCTTTCCCCTCTGCTTTTATTACAGAAAATCACTTGTCTGAAACCCTATACCATGAATACTGACAATGCCCTGCGTGCAAAAGGCATTAACCTTCTGACATTTCAAGATGCCTGTGTAGCTCGGAGCTTGTGTCCCACACTTAGCGCCTTTTGTCCTCTGCTTGGCCCTTGTCAGATTGAGAGATATGGGAAAAGAGTTAGGTCTGAAGTAGCGTGCAAAATTGTTTCACTGCTTTGCCCTAGTTGATGGCCTTGGTAAAATAATTTTGGGGACTGTTCTGAAAGAGTGGGCATTGTGGCGGTGAAGGCCGCTCTTGAGCTGCATGGCCTTAGAAGGGGGGGGAAATAGGCACATTGACTTTTCTCCTGGAAAATGAATAATCTTATATTGGTAAAGAAGCTAGAGAGAATGGAAAAGGAATTGAAGGCTTCTAGGACAGATGTGTAAACAAGAAGTCATTTGTATCTGCTTGCATGTGGAAGGACTACATTTCTTATCTCTTACCAGTGTTATGGCTGGTGCTTTTAAAAGTTTGTAATAGGAAACAGTTCCCTGTCAGTTTATTTTCTCATCAAATGAAATGTATTTTATATTTAATTTACTTCTATCCAAGGAAAGGGGATTTCTTTGCCACCCTTTAAAGCTTCTGATTTAACAGTCTGAAGTAATGTTTTCAGGATGATGGGGAAAAGAAAAGCAGAATGTATTTTTTAAAAGATCAAATAATATCTATAGCTTTCCTTCAACAATCTTCCCTCATTTGGGTTCCCCATCATTACTGCTATAATTGTATTGGGCTCTTTTGTTTGGAATAAAAATAATGAAAATAGACCTTTGGTCTTTGCATTCCAAGAGTGTCAGCCTAACGTCCTGAGGGTATTTCTCATTCTTTGCAAATATTTTTCTAGGAGATGCTTTGTATTTTCATTCTAAAACAGTTTTCCCTGGTTTGAGAGACTTGTACTTTATGGTACATGGAAGCTTACCAAATCGCTTTTTAAAATTATCTGAAGGTGATCCAGGGTCAAAATATGTCTTAGTGCTGTCTGTCAATGATTTGGAGTATGCCATTGTGAAACAGGAGTAGACAATTGAACATATTGTCATGATGTTGAAGCTGTGAATTGTTGCTGGTAGAAAGAGAAATTATTTTGTGATGGAACTCTCGTTCAGAGCTATTGGTTGGTAGTTCCACATCAAACCTCAACTCTGCCTTAGCTAAACTTCAATAGCCTGTTTCATGCAACATAATTGTGGCAAATTAGTGCATATGGAGAAGGGAAGTTGCATCATGGTAGCAAGTACCACCACTGATTTATGAGTAGAGATGGGCACGAACAGAAAAAACAAACAAACATGATGTTCGTTGTCCATTGCCACCCACAAACATGGACTCATGAACACTGTTCGTGGCATGACCTGTTCACGAACATGTTCAGGGGGGCCAGCAGGCTCTCCTCCAGCCATCATCCAATTTGGTCAAGATCCCTACTGCACCAATCTCAGAAACCTGACCCCGGCAGGCACCAGGAAAGGTACCAATAATAAATAATAGCTTGGCCCAGAGCCTGGCAGCAGCCCTGGAAGCTGAAAGGATAGATCACTATCTTATCACACACAAAGAAAATTCAAGCTCCAATACATTCTCTCTCTCAAAATGCTAACAGCAGCTGTCTCTCCCTCTCCACTGTCTGCAAAACCAGAGCTGGGAGCCCCCCTCCCCCCTGCTCTTTGCTCCATTGTAACAAATTTGGAGCTCCACACTTGAAGGGAAGACCCACCTATCAAGCTAAATTGGTCTTAGATTGGGGTTTCCAGGGCAACAGCAGGAGTTCAGACAGAGTTCAGACAATCCCTGCCTAAGATGCCAAGGGAATTGATTGCAGGTGCCAGACTGTCTGGTCTGACGAACAGCAACGAAATAGGCTTACACTCTGTACACAGACTGTACATGCATTCAGTATAACTTATGAACAGGGCTCTACATTTCACAACTTCCTGATTATGCAGACAACTGCCTTCACATGAACATTTGTAAGCACGCAGCACCTTTACATTCCATCAAGTGAGTACATATATTCTGACTTTGGCATCTCCCCCTCCCCAGCATATTCATTCTCCAGGATGTGATAGATGAGTTCCTTTCACCGCCTCAACTGAAAACAATGTTACAGTTCTACCTTTAAAGAAGCTGTAAAAAAATGAGGCAAAGAATGCACTTTGAACATTTCCACTTCATTTTCTTTGTAATTTTGCTTTGTTTCATATCAAATCACTCTTCTCAGTGAGATAGCTACATTTTTTCCTCAATAAAGTTATTCATGAACAGCCATTTTCACCCTCAGACTATTTTAGGTAAAGGGTAGTCTATTCATGACATGTCGTGATCATTTACAAACAAAATCCTCCATTTTCTCACATGAAACATGTTTTTTCTTCATTTCCCTTCAACTAAAATTTTCCTTTCTCCAGATTAATTTCCGTTTTTCCATATTGGAAGCCAGTTATTTCTCTTTTCAAAATAAAGAAAAGCTGCATGTTCTTCCTTCACAAGAAGGTCACTTTCATTCAAGCCAAGCCATTCTTAATTGTGTATATGTGACAGGTCAACAGGGATAGGTAAAATGTTAAATATAGGAAAGAGAATCAAAGGCTGGAAAAGGTTTTGCTTCCTTCTTCAGTGAGAGAAATGATTGCAAATCATTGCTTGTTAAAGGAAAGGTGAATGTTATTTTTGAAATCTTAAGCAGAGCCTGTTTTTCATATTCTACTGAGGAAAAGTAGCATCAACAGTAACAGTGTGACATGGAGTGCGGCTAAACCAAATTACTTTCCACATAACAGTACAGCACATTTTTTTAAGGAGTGGCAAGGATGATGTGTTTCTATAAACGGAAGCTGGTAATGTTCAAGTTTTATAGCAGTATAGCTATGCACATTTAAGTTTTAGTCTGCCGTATTCCTAAAGATGTAGAGCTGGTGAAAGTGTTAAAATTGTTACATGCAACTGTAAAATATAAAACAAATTAAATATCTATCATGGAAAAGTCCCCAATATGTGTGAGATATTAGTTAATGATTTTATAACCAGCTCCACAAACCTGAACCCTCAGAATTTTGTCCCCCTAGTTCCTCCCTACTTAGCTGTATTGCTTATAGGAATATCTGGTTGGACACTGTGGGAAATAGAATACTTAACTAAGATCAGTATTTATTTATTTAAAATATAGTCTGCTTTTCCCCAAAGAATTGGGCTCAAGAAAGCTTATGATCATTAATATAAAGATGATAATAAACATCATAAAAACATTATACACCAAAGAAACAATCCACCTAGTTACATTGATTAAACAATCCACCAAGGTTTATGTTCTTAACATTTGAATTAGGGAGAATCTGATTTTCCCTTGGGCTTGGCATCATCATCACACAATACAAAAAAACCAGTAGCCTCCATTCATAGGGTTTTACATGAATGAAAAACTACAACCATCCAAAATGCAATATTTATACAACTTTGTTTACATTTCCAAAGAGTAGAACACTTTGTTTGATTGTGTAAGGAAATATTGTGATCATGGTTGGGGTTGCCATGGGTCAGTTTTGACTTAAGAGTCTCTATACACAAGACATCTTAAACGAGGACCGTCAAGTGAAAGGAGACTGCAATGTTAGCTGGCAAGGGTACTTTAAAAAGACAAAGCAGGCAGAGATTGCTCCTCAGAGGGATTGTTAATGTCATATTCCCCTCTCCGAAGGGGAGGTGAAATTGACAGAGCCTTCAAGCATGTTGGAACGTGTGTGCGTGCGTGCTGGGTGGCAGTGGGAAGATGCAAATGACTCAACTGCCCTCCATCCTTTTCCTCTCCCTGTCTTCTGCAACCAGCCACAGAGCAAGGGCCCGATCCCATTGCTGTGTGCTCAAAAGTCAGTTCTCTCATTTTCAATGTGCCTCCCCTTCCCAGAATGCGCATTGGATTTATTGTAACTTTGAACAAAGCTTTGGTCACTTGCAAGACTGCAATCCTAATGATTTCTATGTTTTTTTCAGAAGTAAATTCCACTGATTTCAATATTTATTTATTTATTTATTTATCTATTTATTTATAACCCACCCTCCCTGCAAGCGGTCTCAGGGCGAGGCACAACACTGATTAAAATACAACGTTAAGTCAATCATAAAAACAGCAACAGATAAAATACTGTACCACTTTCAGGGCAGCCAGCGTGAGTAGACTCTCCATACCCCTTGTAGAGGGAGACCGGTTGAAGGCTAAGCAATGATGGGCTAAAATTAGCCTCCACCATATGCCTGGAGGAACATCTCCATCTTACAGGCCAGCCTAAATGATACAAGATCCTGGCAGGCTCGAGTGTCCTTAGACAGAGAGTTCCACCAGGTTGGGGCCAGGACCGAAAAGCCCCACTCAATCACCTTTCCCAAGAACGGGAGGTTCGATACTGGGTGGTAACTGGTGTATTAATAATGACCTCCAATTGGAACCCCAACCCATTAGCACTGGCTTTCACCAGCCACGACAGACAGGGGTCCAGGGAGCATGTAATGGGCCTCACCAGCCACAGGACCCTGTCCACCTCCTTCTGGGAGACCAGGCTGAAGTGATCCAAAATTGGCCGGAAGACGGCCAAGGGGCCTCTAATTCCCTTACTGTATCAATCATGGTTGGCAGATCGTGATGGAGGGACGAGATTTTATCTGCAAAAAAGCTCCCAAAAGCCTCACAGCTAAAAGCCAAATTTCCAATTTGACAGTCTCCTTGTGATAGGGAAACCAAGGACTGAACTACCTAGAACAATTTTCCCGTGCATGAGCTTGCAAACGCTATGGAGGTGGCAAATTATTCCTTTTTTGTCGCCCTCACAGCCACCTCATAGGCTTTCATAAACTTTCTATAAGATGTTCTTGCCTCTTCGCCCCAATTCCGCCACCACACTTGCTCTAGCCGTCTGAGTTCCCGCTTCATCAGATGTAGCTCCTCTGTATACCAGGGAGCTAGTCTGATGCAGGGATGGAGAGGGTGGCAGGAAGTGATTTCGTTGATGGCTTTCGAGAGACAGTCATGCCAGTCCCCCACTAGTTCATCCAACGAACCGCCAGGGGGCATCGGATCCCGCAGGGCATTCTGGAAGCCAATTGGATCCATAAGTCTCTGTGGGCGAGCAATAGGACTTACTTCTGAGTAGGCATGCACAAGATTGTAGTAGCCTTACAGCCTGCTCCTCATGACCTTTAGGCAGAGTTAGCCTGCCCTAAAGCAATCTATCTCGGAATGAGGCTGCATGGGATCCGCACACATCTTTCTCCTCTTTCCCTCCCTCTCAGGGAGCAATCCAGGGCACAATTACTTGGGAATCACTTACTTCCGAAGTGGCAGCAGCTGGCTTGTTCCAGAGCAGAACCCAGAACAGAAGACCAACTAAAGTTGCATGAAACTAATGTGCAAGCTTTTGAGCTGTCCAGAAATCTTCTCCCATCTGGTCGTTGAATGGGAGAGTGTTGACAATCTGGTGTTAAAAGCCATTTTAACATCTACAGAGAGTGGCTGCTCTCTTCCTCTGCACACCTGAGAATAAATCCTGTAGAACTCATCAAGACTTGCTTTGAAGCAACCCTGCAGGATGCCGGTGCTGCAGAGCGCCACCATCCTTTGCAACAGTTACTTAGAAGTCTTGTGTTTAGGGGGACTTGCTTCCAAGGAAAGCAAGCAACAGCCTTGGAATAGAAAGGAGGAGAATGAAGGGTGATTGAGTCATTTGCAGCTCACCACTGCCACCAGGCACACATGCACATCATCTTCCCCCTTTGGGGAGGGGAAGATGACATTAACAAACCCTCTGAGGAGCAATCTTTGCCTGCTTTGTCTTTTTAAACTCCCCTTCCCAGCTAACATTGCATCTTCCTTTGTCTGAACATCTTTGTGTAAGATGTCTCATGTATAAAGACTCTTAGATGGCATGTCCTTCTTCTTGATTCAAAAAGTTCCCCCGAGAAACCAGTGCAGGACAACTTCTGAGGTAACAAGAGAAGCTCGAGAAATTCCAGCATACACTCACATGCTTTTGCGATATGCTTAGATGGTATTCTAAGGTAACACAGACCATAGACAGATCAACAACAGCTGTACAGCTGGAGCACTTTCTGTGACCTCTTATTGAAAAAATGTGGGTTGAAACCTATAACCCCCTTCTGACAAGTCCCAGGAGCCACTAAGGGTGAATCTAGATGATACATTCTACATGAGTTGAGTCAGAGTTTCCCTTGACCGGTCTTATGGTGAGACATGCTTTCAAGGAAAAATTTTCCAACATGCTTCAGGGCCTGATTCTGCTTGTAGTTATGGTGTGAGAGAGAAGGGGCTTCAGCTTCTCTCCTGCATCATTTCCTTGAGCCAAAACAGCCTCAGGGGAGCTATTTGCCCCACTGTGAGGCTTCATGTACATATGGAGCCCAACAGAGGGGTAAACAGGGTCCTCCAGTGTATAATGGATAAGAGTGCGGGACTCTAATCTGGAGAACCAAGTTTGATTCTGTCGTGGGCTCTGATTCCTCAGAGGATGATGACCTCATGGAGGATGACAGGGGAGAGAGTATTCCAAGCTCCTCCAGAGTCAGCCACATGGAGGATCAGCAGGGAGTGGAACAGCAGGAACCCTTGCCAGAGCAGGCTGAGGAATCCGGGGCAGAATCAGAGACAGAAGCTGTTCCCTTACCTGCACCAGCAGTTGAGGCCAGGGCAACATCCCCACCAAGCTCCCCTGAACCTGAGAGGCAGCGTAGGGTGCGGCAGCGTCTTGTTGTTCAGGAAAGGAGACGGAGTGCGAGGCTTCAGGCACTCAAACAGCAGCGTAGTGACCTTGAGTCCTAGCAGGATGCAGCACTGCCTGGAGGTGATTGCTCTTAAGCCAGGACGCCCTTTCCCTTAGTGCAAAAGCACCTGTGCAAAGACCTGCCTGGCTCTACTGTGACCCAGCTCTGCTCTATCTGCTCTCTTGGCTCTGACCTTTTGGATTTGGCTCCCTGGACTACGCTCCCTGCTTGTTCCCCGGTCGGCTGAGTTGAACTCCGGACTTCAGTGAAGCTTGTGTCGGATTCCCCGCCTGCATTCCAGCAGATTCCCCATTCCTTCACTTGAAGCCAGCTAGGTGACCTTGGGTCAGTCACAGCTTCAAGGAGCTCTCTCAGCCCCACCCACCTCACAGGGTGATTATTGTTGTAGGGATAATAATAACATACTTTGTAAACCACTCTGAGTGGTCCTTAAATTGTCCTAAAGGGCTGTATATAAATCAAACGTTATTATTATTTCAGCTCAGGTAATAATCGTGAGAGAGTAGGCTAAAGCTCCTCCTACACCAATACTGTGATCCTGAGCCAAAACAGGCCTCACAGAGCTCAGGAATATTAGCACCATGAGAGTACGCATCATTGTAAGTCGGGTTGGAGGAAACCCAACCCCGATAGAATGTATAGTCTATTTGGCCCTACATCTTCTTTCAACAGATAAAGATGTCCTCCGATGAAAATGACCTTTTCCAAGAGAAAAAAGAAACTTTTCTCTGTTGGAAGAAGACTTGGTGAAAGAGTGTTGTAGGATGGTGGAAGTGACCAATAGGATCATGGCCTTTGTGTGTATATACTCTGATGTTTCATTTTTACATATAGAATTCAAACAGTTATATTTTCTGGTTTCCTGAGAGCATTTATGTTACCAGAACTGCTTTTTATTATAAGGGGGAAATTAGCTTTAGCAGTCTGTAACTTAAAATTAGCGCAGATCTTAACCTATGTCTACGGAGGTCCCGATTCCAGACACTCTAGTGAAAAAGAGGCAGACTACAAATAGGTTCCAAACACGTGTATTTGCTAACAATGTGGCGTAAGCCTAAACTTGCACAAGCATACAAGAGAACACACAAGATCTAAGAAATACAGAGTAGGAAATACAGAGACTTTCGCATTAGCTGGTTCCCAACGATGGTGGGGAATACTCACAATCCTGGAGCGAAGCAAAGACACAACAGCGAGGTGGCCCAATGCCAGCACTGGGACCACAGATGGACAGCAAGGGGTTCTGGATAGGATGGCACGAGCACCGAGTGGTCTGAGAGACCAGCTTAAATACCCCAAAACGTACCCTGGGGCTGGTGCTGTACTTGGTGGTTCTCACAGTTTAAAACAAAGGTTCTAATGGGTTACTGAATGGCTTGGATGGGCCACTTTGGTAATCAGATTGTGATAAGTGACACCTCAGGAAGAGGGGACAAAAGAGGGAGGGGGAAATCCAAGTGGGCTGAAAGGATGTTCCAGCGGACAGGGCTTGTCCTGATGTCATCAGCTTCTGGAATGCGGAGGTTTCTTTGAGATGCATTCTCTAAGTGCTTGGGATGGTCAGCACTTAGCTCTTCTCCGGGGCGGCTCCTAAGATATGCAGAGCGGGGCGAGGGGCTCTCGCTGCGGACGTGGTGTGCCCGCTTCGCTGAAATGGCTTCTCAAAGCGGTCTTCTTCCCAGGGTCTTCTGGGTGCCTGAGAACATGGATGCCGGCTGGGCATAGCTGAGGCTGGTTTGCAGGCTGCCCGGTAGCGAGGGCAAGCTCGGGGACCGGCCCGCGGGAGGCTCCAGGCGAGAACTGACCAGGGAGCGCCTAGCCAGGCTCGCTGGAGGTTTCCCCGGCAGGCGCCCGGCCGCTAGCAGCGGCTTGGGCCCATATGAGGCAGGCTTCCATGGAGGCAGGGGGAACAGTACTTAAAACACAGTCCAAGGCAGGGAACAGGCACGGTCCGTGGCAGATGGCAATGCAGGCACGGGGCACACTTGTAATAAAGTCCAAACACACACTGGGAAGTCCAGATACAGGTCAGGGCAGGGCTGCCCAGAAAGAGAGTCCTTTGTGCAGTTAACCAAACATGGAGTCAGTAACTACACAGTCTATTGCAGTAGCAAGGTAATAAAACAGCAGACAGGAAACTGACACGTGTACCAGAACACACACGTGCAGGGCAATCTTCGGTGTAGCAGTGAAACAGTAATGCAGGAAACTTTAACACAGTTCATGGCGGGCCTTAAAGCAGGAGAGGGGGCCTACTTGGCAACAATTATTCTTTCTTCTATTTTTTTTAACCAAACTAAATTCTCAACCTAAAAAAATTATTTGATCTAGATTCGAACAATAAATGAAGATACTTACAGTGATAAGATGACGATTAAGTAATACATTGGTAAAGAGTTGATATTTACTCTTCCATTTTAATAGATTGTATATACAGTGCCTTGAAAATTATTTTCTCTTTAATATGGCACGGAACGAAGTTGGAGAACCACCTAGCTGCTTATTGCGCCCCTATGCACAATATCTAAGATGAAAATGAAGAAACACTATACTAATTATTGTCAGGACATCACTGGTTCTGTTTTATATAATGAAGCTCCTTCCCACGTCTGCATGCATTTAGAGGATAATTCATTGCAGCTATGAACTGCCACATAATAAATATTATGTGACTGAATATAAGACATGCGGGTCATAGCCTTAATCCCCAAAGGCAAGAGCAGAGAACACATAACTCTTGCTGAAATTGATGGATATTGTGTCACAAGCGGATGGGTAGATTGCACCCAGAAATCATCCCTGGGTTGGACCCAGCAGAAGAATTCACAAAAAGTGTTGTCAGCATAGATCTTTTCCTGCCTTCTATAAACAGCCTGTTGTTTTGCCTGAAACAATTAAAAGAGGCTTGCAGGTAAAATGCACCAATGGACAGGGGGCACTGTAGTGATGAGAGGAAATCAGGAAAAATGGCCTCTTCTTCATCTGCTGGTTCAAGCCATAGGTGGAACAGGCAGTTTTGCCTGATTCTTCCCAGCTACTGCCCCACCCCCACCCAGTGAAAACATTGTGTTCACAAGGCTCTCCTGATCCTCAGAGAACAGTCCTTGGGCAAATGACTGGGTGCTTGAGGAAGGCAAGGAAAAATCAGCTCTGTCAACTCTTTCTGTGAATTCTATTGCTGGATTCAACCAACAGTTCCTCACATTTAGTCCTAGAGCTCATTATGGCCACATTTCTCCATTTCTCTTTCTACCTCTATACCTCTTTATACAGTCATGTTGCAAAGGAATCATCGTGTTGCAAATCCTTCCTTTCTCCCTCCTCCTGGTCTTTTAACTGTCTTCTTAAGTGTGAAAAAAGTCTACTGACTCTTCTGTATTACAAATATGAAATGTAATACTCAGTTTTGCATATAAAACACTTTTAGAATCATAGATACAAGAAAAAAGATGTAAAAACACATTTTTTATTGTCATGAGCTCCTATGGCCTTCAGGCAATTTACATGTCAGAACAAACCGAAAGATCAGATCAAAGGTTAATTTAACCCAGTGTCTTGTTTCCTACAGTGGCTAAGCTAGTATCTCAGAAGGAATGCACAAAGGGCGGGAGGCACCCCCCAAAGCTCCAATTCACAAATACTCTGCTTCATTGGATTCTTACAGGAAGGAAAAAAGCCGCTACCATTGTTCTACAAATATTTCTTAGTGATATAATACACAGGTTCTTTAGCAGTTCTGTTTCCAGATGTGGAAATGGTTTTTTCACAAGACTTGTGTAACTAACAAACATGTTTTGATTGAGGTCAGTTTTGCGGAGCAATGTTGAGGTCCATGGTGCTCAGTAGATACTGCATGTAGAAGGGCATTCTTAGATTTAATACTCAAGCCAGATATGGTACAGAAAAGCTCCCTCATGCTCTCTTGTCCCACAAAGTGTAAAGTGGAAATATTTTGACACACTCTTGGTTGAAGTAACTAGTGAATATTTCTGGCAGCTGATAATGATATATGTTGTGGGAGTTGCAGCTAACTCAATGTAGGTTATTTTGAGTGTTTTAACTATGTGTTTACCTGTTTATATTTGTAAGCTGCCTTGGGTATTGTGGAAGGGCAGGATATAAAATATTTTAAATAATTAAATTTCACAACCCTCTGCTTCAACAAATGTCTGTGTGAGGATGCTGAGTAAGTGGCATTTGCTGCACAGTCTTATGTCTCTATTTCATCTTTAGTTGCAGCCGTGCGCTTTACTTTTTGAAACACAGGACTTTCAAAAGGCTTGGTTCAGGATTCTTTGAGGCCTGTACTCCATTAAGTTCTGGGCCCAGCTGAAACAAACAGCCTGAACAGCCCCTGGCCTTGGTTTTGAAAGAGTTGGCCACCACTAATGAAATGGCATAAAAGACAGCTGAGCTAACCTTTTATTTTACTACCTTTTGGACTGAGTTCTATTTAGCGACGCCACAAACTTTCTATCAGGTTCCCTCCATACGGTCCTTTCAGGGCCCCAATAAAGGAATGAATACCAGAACAGAGCTTTTACCCATTCAGTTTTCAGCTCTGTTAGCTTTGAATAACAGAAATGTATTTAAAACTGGATAAGGTTTGTTAAATCTAATATACTACTGTCAGTCATCCTGAGCTGAGAGAATAAAACTATATATGTGATAGGATTTGCAATTCAAATGAAACCATTTTGCTGCTTGAAAATAGGCTACTGTGGAGGGGAAGGGGGGTCTATAAAGGATCACATTAGCCTTCAGCAATAATATTATAGCAGCTCAGTTCATGATACTACGGTAGAGACATGCATTTCACTTACAATCCCTTCTGGCTATTCAGCTGTAGCATTACTCTCCAAGTTAAAACTAGGAAGACTTTACAAAGATCCCAAACAAAAGCTTCAGTTCTTGTAAAATGAGATTTTACAAATCTGTACACCAGAGAGTGGATTATTAACAATCGTACCTGGGAGAAAACAAAATACAGCTTTTTGGGTGTGTGAGTGCTTCTCTCTGTGTATTTTTTAAAAATACAGTCTTAGATACTGTTAATGATTATGATGGCATAATTATATTCATGTACAGTGCCATCCTATGCAGTGTTACTGCAGTCTAAACATGTTTATTTCAATGGGCTTGGATCAGAGTAACTCTGCATAGAATTGTATGGTTAGTTTGCAAAGCAACAATGAGAAAAGTAATGGGAGAATATAATCAGGATCTCATGGTTTAAATTATAGGGCAGTCTGAGTTGGTATGGATGTGGATTATAGCAACATGGTATGTAGATCTATTAAATCTGTGTGATTCAAGGCTTTCCTTTTACTTCACTTTGGAAATGAGAGCTAATTATGAAAACTGTCAGTTTGAATATCTCCATTTAAATTTTGTTTGTCCGTTATGAGAAAATGAAACCAAGACACACAATAATTTTATTGTTCTTGTGTAGAGATGGGCATGAACTGAAATATGAACCAAAATTACGCACGAACCAGGCTGGTTCGTGGTTTGCAAACCACGGTTCGTCAGATCCCATTTCTGATGAACTGCCACGAACTTTTAGGCTGGTTTGTTTGGTTCGTTTTTTGGTTCGTCACTGCAGACAGCCTGCTGCCAATCAATCAGTTTCCTAGGCAACAGGGGATGGACTTCCTGCAGACCTTCTGCTGACCCGGAAGTGAACTTCTGCTGGCCCGGAAGTGACCTTATGCTGGCCTGGACATGATGATTTTCTGACCTGGATGTGACATTTTCACAAACCAAATGAACCAGTTCGTGAACCAGGGGTAGATTCATGCAAGTTCGTGGTTTGTGGTTCGTGAAATTTGATGAACCACGAACCGCATGGTTTGGGTTTTTTCCTGTCCATGCCTATCTCTAGTCTTGTGCCAACTTGCTAATGCTATATCTCTGTAAACTTGCATTTAAATACCCTATACCAGGGGTGGGCAATTGTTTTGGCTCGGGGGCCACTTTGTGGGAGCGGAGGTTAGCGGAGGGCCGCACCTTTTAAAATGATTGCATTCATTAGTTAACTTTGCATTTCAGAAAAGGTATAAATTGTATCATAAAAACCAATAAATATAAATTAAATAAAATAGTGGTAGTTTTATTCAATTTATTTATTGTGCTAATTTCATATCATCTATAGCTGCAAGCACATTTAATTTTAGAATCAGTTTAATGAGACAAAATTGAAATAAATTAATTAAAATGGAGATAGGCAAAACCTCTGCCACTTTGGGTCTCCTCTGGGGAGAAAGTGTTGTATAAACAAAGTAAGCAAAAAAAAGAAATAAATACCTGCCCCATTATTCACCCTTAATACACACCACAGTAAGGGACCTACCACTTTAGCTACATTCCCTTCCCTCTCCCCAGCTAGGAAAAAATACCAATCCCACCCCCTCAAAAAGATAATCTGTTTAACATAATCGCTTTTTTAAATAATGAAAAAAACCCCCCTCCCCAATTAAGAAGAGATCCCACGGTTGCAAGGTGCTCTCTTGGGATCCTTCCCTGTCGTGATCTCCCCCTCTCCCCCCACCCACCGGATCCTCTCCCCGCACGGCTGGGAAGGGACCCTCCCCCTTGCCCCCTCCCCTTCTCCAAGGAGCTCTCTATGGCTGCGACCGGACAGCAGCTCAGGGCTCCCTCCTTCTCTTCCCCACAGCACTTGCGCCTTCGCCGTGGCTGGCTCCACATTGGCAGCGCTGACGAAGTGCCCGGCAGCGCAGACGAAGGGGAGGGGGGGAATGGCGCCCTCACCTAGGCGACGGGAGAGGCCGCCCAACCCGGCTTCCGTACGCCGCTAGGCCGCTTGGACGCAGAGGAACAGACCAAATTAGAACAACACGCTTGTGTGTAAAGAGACGACGGGAGCCCAAGGCGCTCCCCGAGGAAAGGCCCGGATGCAGATGAAAGGGGCAGATCTCGCCTCATTCAAAGGGCAGCCGTGGTTAGTTCCCTGAGGCTCCCCTTCTTTGGCGGGCCACAAAAAACTCCGTGGCGGACCGCAAGCGGCCCGCGGGCCGCAATTTGCCCACCCCTGCCCTATACCATTGTTTATTGAAATGTCCTTGATATTGACTGTATTAATCTCATACTATGTAATCCTCCCTGAGTTTCAGTGAGAAAGGCAGAATATAAATTATGTAAATAAATAAATTTCTCCATTAATATTAGCGCAGTTTCAGTGTTATGTTTGTGTCAATTGTATATTAATGGTCTAAATGTAAGAATGTTCTATCAATGATGTAAATGTGGCAAAGGTGTATTAATGGCAACATATGTAGCATAAAATGCATTAAAATAAAAAAGATTCATAAATGACTGTAATGCAAATGAGGCAACCCAATGATCAGTTGCTTTAGCAATGCCAAGTAGGGTAAATGGACAAGCCTGAAGCACTAGAAATGCAAGCTGTGCAGTTGATCATCACCCAAACCAGCAGAATCAAGACGACCAAGTAAAACACACGTTTTTGGAAGTTAATGTCAGATTTCTATCAGATGCCTTGGCCAATAGATGGAGGAGGTGCAAAGCATGACAAAGTGTTGTGAGAATAGGCATGTACAAGACATTTACAATCTAGGCTTAAGCATTGGATCAGCCAGGCAAAAGAGGCAAGGGGAGAACAGAGAGTCAGGCTGTACCACACTCCTCACCCACAACAGGAATGAAGGACATTTTTATTTCACTGATTTAACACAGATGATGGATGAGGAACATGAATGGAAGGAGCATGTGCTATGCATTCTCTATCCTACTTCAAGTATTCAATGCAGTTCTAAAGGGTTCCTAATTCTTCAGAATAAGTTGTTTTGTAAGGGAAATGGGGCTGTGGCAGGAAACAGGAGGTATAAAATAGAATTTGGCATGTGGTTGTCAGGGCTCAGTTCATAAAAGGTGATCCTATTAAATCATGAAAAGGGCTAAATGATCCTTTAGACCTTTTTTGCTTCATTATAAGAAGAAATCATAGCTCCTGAGTTGGTAATAGGGTTAAAGCCATGGGCTGGCAACCAGCAGGAAAGGGAGGAGATGAGGGAATGTTGTCACACTAGCGGCCCATCATTACTTCCAGTGAATACTCAAAAGAAGACACCGTATCACTGCCGTGGCATCAATATGACATTCTAGAATTTGCTGAAGCAAGAGACTTGGTCTCCCTGGTTGGTAGTATATGTGAATATTATATTAGGCATTTGGTAGGACAGAGAGCAGGTAAAGAAAGGGAACAATTCTTTGTGAAAATAAGTGTATATAGAAAATAAGTTATTCATACTGTATGTTGCTGAACATTTATCAGTATTTTAGTATATTATAGAAACTTTGTTAAAATAATACCTGAATGGGTTCATTTATGTCTTAAAGTGACTTTTATCAGGGTTTGTTTGTTATAAAATCAATAGAGACTTAAAAAAAATAGTTCTTCAGTAGTTTGTACAGAGAGAAAAGAATTAATTGTTCTCTTGGGAAACTGTTAAAAGAAGTAAAGCTAGTCAAATTTTGTTAGTTTTATAACTGCATTTCAAATTACAAATGTTCAAATAGCAGTTAGTTTTGTCTAAGGATTTGTGAAATTGGTTTCCTTATGATAAAGCAAATGGAGATTCTTTTAAATTAGAAAAAAAATATTGTCTTAAAGGGAGTAGTTTGAAAAGTATGCCTTATATATCCTGTGAACTGTATGCATTATTCTTTCTATGTTCTCCTTAAGAACCAAAATTTCTCCCATTATTGTTAAAGGAATAGTTTTTATAGTAATATTTATAAACTTTATTCAGATAATATGTACGTTAGGATTTAACTATTACTGGGTATATTATTATAGAAGATACAGATAAATGAAAGCAATTATTCTGTCTTTAGAGTTTGAGAACTCAAAAGCTTGTGTTTAATATTTCAGCACATTATAGATGTAAAGATGTAAATAATGTAAAGCAATTACATTATTGTTGCTTCAGGAGCCCACCCCTACCCCAAGGCCAACAGGACTGTCCACAATTTTTGTCCATTTTAATGTACATAGTCTTTGTATTGTGGAATTCTTGAAAATGTGTAATCTGAACTGTTTGTATATTAACTTGTACCACCTCTGTTTGGCCTCTAGGCAGTGATACCTAACAGCTGAAGTCGACATTTGACAGTATCTGCCATGCAACATTATTATTGAAGACAGAGAAGAATTTCAGACTATTTCATGTATAAAGGATTCCTATATTCTGAGCTACAGATCTCTGCCTACTGCAATATTTTAGGTGAATGTTAAATATATTACATTGCATCATGTGTGTATTTAATCACCTTACATGAAATACAGAGTCTGTTATGGCCCTGGGCTATCTTTTGGTTCCTTTTCTATCTGACAATTCATTCATTTCCCAGTGTTTTTACAATAGCAACTGACCTTGGTTTCATTTTGAAGAAAGAATACTCACTTTATTTAATTTTCCCCTCCCCATATTATGAAAAACACATTAACCCAAGGCAGACAGTTATTTAAAACTTAAATTTCTTTTCAGCAGCAACAAATGTAGACTTCTTATTTTCTCATTAATTTTCTTTATTAATCTCCAATAAACATAAGCCCTTTGTATCTTGATAATTTGACCACATAAACTGAAACCTCATCAGTCATATATGCTGATAGCCAAATGGCCATGATCTATGGATACTTAAATCCAGAGATTGGAGACATGAAATGACAAGACAGTTATTCCCATAAACAGAAAAGACAGATATTCTTATACATCTGAAAAATGCTCCAGGTTTACAGAAAAATCTGAGGTCTTAAAAAAATGTTTTTTTTAAAAAAAAGAAGAATGATAAAAGGGGAGCCTGTAGCTTTATCCAGATGACCTCAGTGGCTGTTTCTAGGAAAACATAACAGTTTAGCCAGTATTCTAGGCTTTATTGCTCTCAGTAAAAGGCAGGGGGAGGTATCAGGGTTCTTTCCAGGGCTATTTTGACCTTTGAGAGGGGACTTATTGGCACCAAGACCATCAACTACCACTGGGTGACTTGATACTGCATGACTTGCATGACTCACCCAGGCCTGACTGCTTGCTATTGTTTAACAGCCCCCCACCCCACCCCAGCCAGTGTAGTATAGTGGTTAGAGCTTCAGGGTAAGATCTAGGAGATCCAGGTTTGAATAACTGCTCTGCTCTGCAGTGACTGGATCAAAGCCACTGGGTGACTTTGATCTAGTCACACACCCTCCGCCTTAAATATTATGATAGACAAGACTGGCTCCAGCTTCACCTCTCCTGGGTAACAACCAATGAGAGGAGGGGGAATGCTGATTGTATTGATTTAGTGGTAAAGCAAGTTATTAGAACTATGTAGAGAACTTCTGATTTCCCATCATCATTTTGATTTTGACAGGCATCAGATATAAAGTTTTCTAAACTGTCATCTGTTAAATACAACACTGTCAGATGTTTAATGCCATTACATATTAACTATCATATACCATTACATACTAAATATAATTTTAAACAACTCGCAAATTCTGTCAGATAGCAAATTGTAAAGTATCAGCTACTGAAACAAAATATCATTGGAAGTCAAGTATAGTGATCAAATATCTGCTTATTTATTTAATTCATTTGTTTTTCACATTTTCAGCTACACTTAGTTCAAAAGATGGCTCACAGATATCACATGAATATACAGCAGATATCTGAGCATTCAAAGAACCTTTACAGTCTGATGTATAGGTAAATTGTGCCATTTGAAAAAATATGTTAATATGACTTGGGACATTCTTGCTTTGAAGAAGAAGAAGAAATACAGTGATAAGTTTGGTTCCCACATTGATCTACTGCAGAAGTCTATTTTTATGTGATTTCTTCTAAAAAAGGACTGGACTGGAAGCTTCATGAGTTCTAGTCAGTAGTGATAGACAGAGGTATCAGTATTTAAGGACAGACTGCTTTCCCATAATATACATACACGTTCTGGAATGGCCTGAAGACTTTTGGTACTCTAGGCACATTTTTCAACTGCCCCCCAAGATACAAGAAGAAACTCCCCCCCCCCCACTGTGGCAAGAACTGTTGGTGCCACTCTCCACTCCTTCTTGTCTGCCCCACTCCTTCCTGTCTGCCCCGTGGAGAGCCATCATGGCAAAGTGTTGGAACACAGAGTGGAACTACAAGTGACAAAAGGCACAGGTTGGACACTTGTCAGCTTCCCTCAAGTTTTGATGGGAAATGTAGGCATCCTAGTCTCGCAGCTTGGCTCTCTGACTGCTGTCCCATGGACTTTTCAACTGTCACTTGTCCAACATTCTGCCAAGCTGCCTACATTTCCCATCAAAACTTGAGGGAAGCTGACAAGTGTCCAACCTGTGCATTTTGTCACTTGTAGTTCTGCTCACAGAGGCAGCTTGGCACCACTGCCCTCCTCCCCTAGCTTCTCAAAGGCACAGCATTGCAGCCACTATTCTTCTTACACCCCACTTCCCAGGGGTGCAGCAGTGCTTTCCCTCTTCACCACTCCCCACTTTGAGGGGTGAAATAGGGCAGGAAGCTGATGACCATCTTCCTTCTCCTCCAGCAGAGCAATGAAAGAAGGAGGAAGAGGGCTGGCTGGACCCGTCTCTGCTGCACACCCCCTAAGAAAGAGGGAGGAAAAGAGCACGCTCTCTGTGGTCACACACTGAGGCCTGAGGGACCCACTAGGGATGGGAGGGCCATGGCAGACCCAGATGCCAACAACACAGGAGCACTCTGGTTGTCAGAAAAATCTGCCTAACATGGTTTTGGAAGGAAGAGATTGTTACCATGGCTGCTGAAGGCCCATCTCCTCAGTTGCCTTGGAGATTCTCACCCTCCCCCCCTTTCCCAGCTGGATAGGCCAGAGTGGGTGCTCTCTAGTTGGCAGGGACAGTTGCCAATCAAGCCTGGAGGCCTCAGATTGGGGGCAAACTAAAGACTGCCACTGTTGCTTGGGCAAGGGAGTATTTGGCTCCAAAAGTGTTCGAACCAGCAAAGGAATGGTAAGAAAAGTCTGTTTGGTTCAGAAAAACACAGTCCCATGGAACGCGTGGTTCTTTGACTACAAACCAGCTGTTCCGTACAGAATTTTGCTCCATAGTTCGTTTTGTGCCCATCTCTACCCTAAAGTCTTGAACTGTTCTTAAGATTTCCCAGTCTAGTGTATCATGGTTGTCGGACCCAGAAAGCCAGAGGAGCTTATCCCCTCAGTGCTGAGGTTCCATCAATAACAACAACAACAACATTCGATTTATATACCACCCTTCAGGATGACTTAATGCCCACTCAGAATGGTTTACAAATTATGTTATCATCCCCACAACAACAATCACCCTGTGAGGTGGGTGGAGCTGAGAGAGCTCCTAGAAGCTGTGACTGATCCAAGGTCACCTAGCTGGCTACAAGTGGAGGAGTGGGGAATCAAACCCAGTTCTCGAGATTAGAGTCCCGCACTCTTAACCACTGCACCAAACTGTCTCTCAGTTGAATCAAAGTGCTGTCCACTGTTTGTGTAGGCAATGTAAAGTGAGGCACTGCAGCATTTCTGAGTAGAATTTTGAGCCAGAATTTGTCATAATGATGGTGGCCTTCAGGCAGCTCATTAGAGAGTAACCCATACTAATAGGATGGGGAGAGTTTAATAAGGTTTGAAGATCAGTGTTAAATATTAACCCTAGTTTAGCCCATGCTATGAATCTTGCATCTTAATTTTGGGATGGAGGGCAACTTATTTTATATGTGTTTTAGCATTAAACCAGAGCTTGAGGGAGCATCTTGGCTCAAATGAAGCTCCCAGTGTTATTTCATATTGACACCTACAGACCACACAATTTCTTTTTAATGTAAAAGTTAAAAAAATCCCATGAATGGCCAGTTGAAGATGGAAAGATCAGGAGAAGTATTTATACTCTTTAAGCATCATTACTACTTTCACTTACAGCTATTATTTTTGCACAAATGGCTATTATGCTTCTCCTGCCTCTTTTGGGTGCCAGAGGAAGCTTTCTACGCTCGAAAGCTTGATACGCCCTACTCAATAATTCTTTCTCTTCCTGGGGAGCTTTCCATAAGCACTGCCTAGCAGGCAATTTCAGCTGAACAGCAAATACAATGTAGGGCTATTTAATCTGAAGGTTCACGGAATATGTGTACCCTGCACAGTTTTGATATTGCCCAAAAGGAAAGTTTTGACATGTGAAATTGTCCACCCACTATTGAAGAATTCAGACATGCCTCATAGTTATGATGGAGGAACCGTACATACTGAGCTGCAGAGGTTGACCTTCCAAAGTAAATAAGGGAGACTTGGCTGAGTATCTTCCTTGCCCTCAACATTAGCAGAAAGAAAGACACATTATTCCTGTCGATTTCCGTATGGAAAAGTGCTGCATGATTTCTCTAAAATGACAACATAGTCTATTTCAGTTTGAACTATCCTATTTAACTGCACTGAAGAGTATGTTGTTTCTTTTGGAGGGGGGCAGGCTATAGAAAGGCTTCAAAACACTAAAGGAACACTTTGTTCATTGTTACATTTCATGGTGGAAAAGAAGGCAATATAGTTCCCCCCCCCCCAGTTGAAATAAAGAGGCAGACACAAGGCTTGGGGAATAAAGGGACACTTTTTATTTATGGCAACAACATGAACTGTAACAACTGAAACCTGGCAAGGGCCTAACCAGAAGTACAGGTCAAGCCCTGGGGTCACTCCCCTGGACCCCGCCTTGACCTGTCTGGGTGAGACCCGCTGCCCCGGATGCGAGCCATCCAACTTCATGGCTGGGATCCGGCCGGCCTGGCAGATGGTTTCCCCCTTAAAGCTCCAAGCACCCCTGCCATGGAGCATGAGGGCAGGACTTTTCCAGGGGCTCCCACCAGGTAGCCTGCCCTCTCAACTGGCTGCTGCCAAGCATGCCAGCCGATCCTGACAGGCCCCCAATATCCCCACCAATGGGGATGTGCCAAGGGTACTCACCATCCTGCTAACATCCCCCCAACTAAATCCTGCCAGTGATAACCTATACAGCACCACCATAGCCAATAGCCACAGCTCCAGTAAGAAGTGCAAGGTAGGCAAAAAACTTAGTTCCCAAGGCCAATAAGGGAAAAAGGAAAAATTCCTACCTGGCCCCCATAAGGCGACTGGTCAAAAACCTGCACTGCCACTGGGCAGGTGGGTGGGCCGAGCACGAGTCAGCAAGTGCAGGAACGGGGGCAGGGCTGTGCTGTTAAGGCATCTAGCCCTGCCCCCTTCCCACGTGGCCCTACGAGGCCGGGGGAAACGCTGCCGCTTATTCTCTGTGGCAGCAAATGCGGCCCCTGGCCTCAAGCCCTTGGCTGCCGGCCAGGTGGGGGCAGGAATATCTATGAATTAAATTAAGTAGACTACATTGGTCAGAGTGATCTAGGAATGGGGATAGTTGAGTTTACCCCTTCATTCTGCCATGAAGCACACAGGGTGAACATGGGCTAGTCACTCATTCATAGCTTGATCTGATTCACAGTGGTGTCGTGAAGGAGTGAAAATGTATGCTGCCCTGAGCTCCTTGGAAAGGGGATGGGATAAGGAGGCTGTGGAAACCTTGAACAGGTGCCTGGAGGTAGTTTGGGGATGGTTGAGGGCTGACAGGCTGAAATGGAATATCTCTTGTTGCAGATGGGGTTGCATTCCCCCTAAAGGAGGAGGCTCAGCACTTGGGGGTGGGTTGCTGGACCCAGGCTTCCTGTTAGGTAAACGGATGGCAGCGGTGGCCAAGGGTGGCTTTCACTAGATTTGGCTGATAAGCCAGCTGTGAATCTTCCTGGGCAGGAAAATTGTTGGCCATTGTTTGCAATGGGAAATGCAATTCAGGGCTTTCCAGCAGTCAGGGGGGCATTTTAGAACTGAATATTACCAAATTTGCTGAGGACCTACTCCTACCTGTTCTCCAAGGACCCCCCAAGTTTCATGAGGATTGGACTTCGGGGGCCATTTTATGAGCCCCCAAAGAAGGTGCCACAGCCACCTCCAATCTCCATTATTCCCTATGGGGAAAATTAGGGAAACTATCTAGGGGGCTGGGGTGGCATTTTTCAAGCAAAATCCATAGAATTTGCATAGGACCTACTCCTAACTGTCCTCTAAAGCCTTCCTAAGTTTCAGGTAGATTAGACCCCAGAAAGGCATGATCTATGGGTTTCCCCAGTTGCTGTCACAATAGAAAAAATGGGGTGGCTGAGGGCACTTTCTTTGGGGGGGGCATAAAATGGCTCCCCAAGGTCTAAAATCCACCAAATTTGCATGGGACCTACTCCTAACTCTCCTCTAAATACCCCCCAAGTTTTAGTGAGCATGGACCCCAGAAAAGGCATGATCTATTGGTTTTTTCTGTTGTTATCAGTTTCTCTCCACAATAGAAAAAATGAGGTGGCTGAAGGCACCTTCTTTGGAGGGCCATAAAATGGCTTCCCAAGGTCCAATTTCCCTGAACCCTGAGGATCTTTAGAGGACAGTTAGCAGTAGGTTCCCTAAAAATTTTGTAGATTTATTTTGGAAAATGCCACCTCCATCCCCCTGGATAGCCCCCATTGTTTCCCCCATAGATAATAACGGAGATCGGAGGTGGCTGGGGGCAAACAGGCAGGAAAGAGTTGATACTGGCTGACAGCAAGAAACACTGCCATTGCTTCTGACATGGGGATTGCCCACCCACCTGTGCATAGATGCCCCCCTTCCTGGCGGGCTGAGCTGCAAGATCTCAGCAGAGGTGTGGAACCCCCGTTTTTAGCAACCCTCTGCCCAGGAAACCCAGCAGGTTCTTTTCCCTTGATAAGTCCAATTGAGTAAACAAGTCTCCCTCTCAGAAAAGCTGCAGAGGAAGGTTTGAGCATGCATGAAGAGAAGATGCATCATGGGATACCATCTCTCATCTGGGAGGAATTGAGAAGAAACGTGCCAGAACTAGCAAAGGATCGAGTGCAGTGTGGCCACAGTGTGCAAGTGAACAGGAAAGCAATGGGAAAACACATGTAAATGTGTCCACATGTCGTACGTATGTAATTAGTCTTGTATAGTTGTGTAGTATTCAACATCAAATTTTGCAAAGGAGAATTTTAGGGAGAAAATTTGTTTCCACCCAGGTAAACTAAACTATGGCCAGCTTGTCTTAGGTTTTCCAGATATTTCCATTTTCTTAGCTGCCTGTCTTGGTTCCTTCAGTTGTCATCACATTACTGCATATTCAGAGATTTGCAAAGTAAATTATAAAACATCAGACGGCAAGTAGACAATAATTTGATTTTAATTTTACTCAAAAGTTGTAACCTAAGTGGAAGAAGAATATTTCCAGGCTTTTAAATGACACAAACATTTTATGGGAGCACAGATCTTAAGTGTTTTGAAGTATATGCTTGACATTATGATTGAAATATCTAACCTGTAGACAGAAGCTTCCTTTGAAGAACTCTAGCACATCACATGGGGCAAATTTGCATCACTAGTTTGGGTTGTTTAATGAGGTATTATTCATGAATAAGACCAACATTGATTAAGAAAACAATGGGGACTACCAGGGCTTTTTTTCAGCGGGAACGCTGTGGAATAGAGTTCCGGCACCTCTTGAAAATGGTCACATAGCTGGTGGCCCCGCCCCCTGATCTCCAGACAGAGGGGAGTTTAGATTGCCCTCCACACCACTCCAGCAATCTAATCTCCCCTCTGTCTGGAGATCAGGGGGCGGGGCCACTGGCCATGTGACCATTTTCGCCAGGGCCGATTTAAACTTTAAAAAACTCCCCCCTTGTTCCAGCTAACCCAAAATGATGTCTTTGTGCGGTCCTGAGTTCCACCACTGAGTTCCACCACCTCTTTTCCCAGAAAAAAAGCCCTGGGGACTACAATAATAATATTAAAATATCATCCCTTGGTGTGGCTTACCAAGGACACGCATCTGTTTACCAAACATCCTGACAAAAGCTTAGCAACAACAAAGGAACATCCATTATGACCAATACTGAATTTTTCTCATTGGACTTTTATAAGGCATTTACAAAGAATACCCAGAAAGGACAGAACTCTCTGTCGGGGTTTTCATAACAGTGATTCATCCACACTGTGGCAGTCCTGGAGAACTTTCCTGTGGTCTAATCTCCTGTGCCACTCTGTATGGAGAAGCCACATGGGCATGGTAAATGATAAGTATTTCATCATGAGAACTGGATAAACTTATATGAGAAAGCACCACATCACTCACCCATGTAGATTTCCCTTACAGGTATTACTGGAGCTACAGGAGATAGTCAATGAAGCTTTATACTTCTGTAGTAAATTAAATGAATTAGGTCAAAGTCTCTCAATGGCCAGCCCCTTCCTCAGCCGAATCATACTATTTAGTGCCCCTTTGAACTTCAGGTTCAACATTTTATACCTTTTTGCTCAGTTACTGTAAAACCTTCCGCATAAGTTTGCTAGCTTTGAGTCACATAACTAAAAGCAATCCCATCTGGCCAACATCTTGTTGCTCAGGGTCCTTTTCGGATTAGACCTCGCTTTTAACATTCAAGTGCAACACACACTTGACTTGAATTGCATTTTTATGGCAGTGCAAATACTGTGCTTTTCTTCAGTACTAAGTTCCTTCATTTACCTTACTTTAAACTAACAGTTCTCCAAGTCTCTTGTAAGTAAAAGTATGGCTTTAACGAAGTCAATTATTTTTAGCCTCTCAATGAAACACCTAACTAAACCAGCTGCAAAGTATGTTGCCAAATTGCCAGATTTCCTCTCTGCTTTTTAAAACTAGGAGTCAGGAATCTCACTTAGGCTAATACAGTTTATAATCTTTTTATACAACTGAACAAGAGTTTAGTTGAGAGGCAGATGGACCTGCAAGTTTTGAAAATAGATTTTTGAAAGGTAACTGGGAAATAAGCACCTAAATAAGCACCTAAATAAGAACAAGCACCTAAAATCCTAGATAATGCATGCTAGTAGCTCTGTGAAAAAAGGGAATGGAAACATGTTACATATCAACAAGAAATCCTTTGCTCAATGTCATGATATCACATAAAATAGTTTTGTTTAACTCTTGTTAAAGAGGAAGGAAAGCAGATGTGTATTTTAATATGTGTTGATTATGAAACAGAACTGTTAGCTTTATTACCAATGGCGAAGACAGACATACAGTCTAAAATATGATGGAAATACTCTTTTCAATACACACTTGATGCAATCCAAAGCATTTGTTTTCAGGGCAGAAAATCACGTTGAAATAATTTCTATTACTCTTAGAATGAGAAAAGAATGTCTGTCTTCAACCTAATTCTCTGTAATATTAGAAGCAATTCTTCCCCTCTGGAAAAGTTGTCATAATTAATATTTGGGAACATGACGATGGATCAAATTGTATTTTCTAATCAGGAACAGAAAAGAGTCAGGTAATAGAATTGTACCTTCTATCCTAAAAACTTAGATCTTCTATCTGTCTTCCTGTCCATCTATTCATTCTGTTTGGGCTACTTACTTCCTAAACAAAGCTAATAGAAATAATACCAACAAAAATTATTATCCAGGCAATAGTTTCTGGAAGACATTCAGGATCAGTGTGACATCAAAACCTCCATTTTATGTGGTTAAGTGATTGAGCTGTGAATTAGCACTCTGCTGATTCAAATCTCACTACTGCTATGAGCTCAGTAGGTGGCCATGGGTAAGCCACTCTTCTCAGCCCCAGCTTCCCAGTTGTATTGTGGGAATAATAATAACACTGACTTTGTTCACCACTTTGAGTGGGCACTAATCTGTCTAGAAGAGTGGTATATAAGCACATTGTTATTATTTTTATTGTTATTATTGTCCTTAAGAATAAACTTTACTTCTAACATTAGCTCCGATAGCTAGCACCTTCAGGGAATACCATAGTCAACCATATGTGCAAGCGAGAAGGGATAGAATGAAGTAAAGCCTGTGCCAAGCCCACCACAATGAAGAGTGGAGGCTGACCAGGATGAGAAGGAGCCGAAGAGAAAGGGAAACCGTTTCAACCTCCACTCGTTTCTGCATGCAAGACCAAACGAATCCTGAACAGAGACACAGACACACACGCTAACTCCAGTCCCTCAAATTTCTATCGAAGCATATCTCACTTATGAAATATTAACCTGGCCATCTTAGTGAGATATCTTATACTAGGAATAAAAGGGTTTTCATGCCACTGCACCTAAGAGTAAACTGGGAAGTCAGGTTTTGTTTTAAGGATCAAAGTTCAGCACACTTAGTCTATACTAATTAATTCCCCACTCCTCTGCTTTAAGTCAGCTGGGTGACCTTGGGTCAGTCACAGCTCTCTCAGAGCTCTCTCAATCCCACCCACCTCACACGGTGATTGTCATGAAGATAATAATAACACACTTTGTAAACTGCTCTGACTGTGCATTAAGTTGTCCTGAAGGGCAGTATATAAGTTGAATGTTGTTGTTGTTGTTGTTGTTGTTGTTGTTGTTATACTTCAATTTAAATGGGTAATTACTCTTCCTGAGCCCTAACAGAATGGAAGAGCTTCCAACAAATAGTTGCCATTCTGTCTTTTGCATATCAAATTGTAATAATACATATCAGAACCTACCTTAAGTTACATCACTTCATGTATACATGTTATACATTTAATCATTCTTCTTTTCCCCAAAGAAATCAAGAGGCAAATCCTGCATTTAAAAGGGTTTGGAAGTAGTTTCACACTTTCAATACCTCAGTGTTATAAGACATTATGAATGATGATTTCAAAATCCATTGTTTATGGAAATGTCCTTGATGCTGTATGGAAATGTCCTTGATACTATATGGAAATGTCCTTGACATTGATTGTACTTATTTCACACTATGTAATCTACCCTAATTCTCAGTGAGAATGCGGCCAATCACGGCAGCCACAAGTGGCTTTGGCCGTGGGGCCGGAGTTTGCCCCCTCGGATGGAGGAGGGGACTGGTTTCCCGCCCATCCGGGTCTTTCAGGGGGCGGGCGGAGATAGAGCCGTTGGCATCTCCGCCCCCCTCCCTGCGCAGTTGCTCCGAGTGATCGGTCGGAGCAGGACGCGTCTGGTCTCTGCTCTGCCGACGCTCGGAGTGACCGGCGTGGGATCGCAGAGGGCCTTACCCGAGAGCGGCTTGGCTTCGCACGCTGAGTCGGGCGGTCCCTGCTTGGTCTGCGGTGGCAAGGCGGCGCGTGCGGCGCGCGTGCTGAGCCTCCCGGAATTTTTCCTGTTTGCGGCGGCCAGCCGCGGCGGCGTTCCGGTGGCGATCAGCGGCTGTTGCGGCGAGCCGCTTGCTGAGACGGTTGGGCGCTTTTGTGCCGGGGCTTGACGGGGCTGTTGGGCCGTGGGGGGAATAGCTGCTACCCCCCAGGGGCTTTTCTGAGCAAGCCGCTCTTGCGGGCGGCGTGGGCACTCCCCACCCTCGTCTCTGTTCCCCTTCCTGGGGGAGGGTGCCTAAGGGGTTTTGCTTTGCTTTGCCGGCGTCTTTGACCCAGCTGCCTCCGGCTCTCGCCCCCACTCCCTTTTTCGGCCGCCATTTTGGGCGCCTGTGCGGCCGCCATTTTGCGCCTACTGCGTGTCTGCAGCTTGGATCTCTCTGGGCCTAGGGTTCACTGAGCAAACCTGCCCTCTGTACTGGAAGGTTTGAGTTCTGGACACTTCGCCTTTTGTCCCCTGCCACAGTGTGGTCATTTTCCTCAGCACTTTTCATCAGTCTCTTGTCCTGGGCAGGATGTCTTCTAGGAAGGGCAGGGGCACGGCCAAGGGCAAACAGCCTGCTAAGAAGCAGCCCCCTAAAAGGCCTCCTCCTACAATTTCTTCATCTGAGGACGAGGGTGACACTAGCGTTAATATGGAAATTTTGAAGCGTTTGGAGGCTTTGGAGAAGGGCAGGGGGGCATCTGCCATGTCAGATGCAGTCAGTGAGTGCAATAGGCCGGTTAGGGTTGCTTCAAAGGCAGCTTTCCGGAAGGAGATTTTGACGCGTCTTTCTGCTTTGGAGTCTGCTACAGGTGGGCTGGAATCTGAACCTTCGGCTGGAGTGAACCCCCCCGAGGAGAATGAAGTAATAGCTGGCAACGTTGAACCAGAAGGGCAAGCAGACTCTGGTCAGGTGGCGGTGGTGGTGGAGCCTAGTGGGCCTGATGGTAAGTCTGCCTTGCCTCTGCAGGCGTGCACCTGGCCTTGGGGGCCCTGGGGTCAGGCCGCTGCCTCCGGGTCCTCAGGCCTCACTACACCATCTACATCTTTCAACACACCTCTGCTTTATGGGCACGTAGGCTTAGTCAATATGGCCCCTGGAGTGACCAGCACTTCTCCAGGTATGGGGTCTTCTTCAGGTCCTTGTGTGGGTGCTGACAGCCAGGCTTCAGGCTTGCCTCCCTTGGGTTGGCAGTATGGCGGCTGCTCGCTTTGGGGCTTTATGCCTTATGTTGTTTATGGCCAGGTGCCTTATAGGGCACTCCCGTACGGGGACACAGCTCTTCCCCTTGGTGATCACCTTACCCAGGCTACAAGGGATAAGATAGTAAAGGGGGAGTATGTGGATGTGTTCACCCTTCTTTTCCGAGAGCTGGAAAAGAAGGATAAGGAGGACTTGGATGAGCGTGATAAGGAGAAAATAAAGTGCCGCAAGGTGGATCGTACGTGGCATAACTGGCTCCCCGGGTTCTTAATTTATGCAGGTGTACTGGGTCGGGCGCAGCCTTTACGGGCCGTGTCCCTGTTTCAGTATCTAAATATAATCTATAGGGGTTATACTGACTTCGTGGGTGCTGCTTGGTTGCAGTATGACGAAGAGTTCAGGATGCGGGCAGCATTGAACCCTCAGATCCCCTGGGACCAGATCCACCAGCAGCTGTGGCTACAGGTGATGTCCCCTTCAAAGCCCAACTCTGGTGATAGGGCGGACAGCGGGCATCTGATCCACCGCCCACAGTCAGCTGTTTCTACCCGCTCCCAGGCGAGGCAGCAGGTTCAACCCCGGCTGCTCTGTTGGGACTTCACTTCGAAGGGTGTCAGCAACAGGAGGTCCTGTAAATACAGACATGAATGTCCAGCATGTTCCGGACCGCACGCTTATACGTCCTGCCCAAGAGCTAAGCCGGGTGGGGGTGGCAGGCGTTCAGGAGGGGGTGGGGGTCAGCAATCAGCTGCAAAAGGGCCCCAGCCCAATAAGTCTGAGAGCGCTTGAGCGCTTACTGCCTTGCTATCCCAGGCGGGGTGACGCATTGTTCCTGTTGAACAGTTTTCGGTATGGTTTTAGGATACCATTTCAGGGCCCGCGGGTTCCTTTCATGTCCAAGAATTTGCGTTCTGTTGTTGGCATGGAAGCTGTTGTGCGGGATAAGATTTCGAAGGAATGTGCAGAGGGTAGAGTGTTGGGCCCCTTTCCTATGCCTCCTGTTCCATATCTCCGCATCTCTCCCTTGGGGGTGGTGCCTAAGAAGGCCCCCGGTGATTATCGTTTGATTCACCATCTTTCCTTTCCGAAGGGGGCATCGGTTAACGATGCCATCCCTGAGGAACTTTGTTCTGTGCGTTATACCTCCTTTGACCAGGCGGTCAAGGTAGTGCGCAGATGTGGGACCGGGGCATTAATGGCTAAGTGTGACATTAAGTCTGCCTTTCGCCTGCTCCCGGTACACCCAGGCAATATTGATCTTCTGGGCTTTTCTTTTGATGGGCAATACTACATGGACAGGGCCCTCCCAATGGGTTGCTCGATATCGTGTGCTGCCTTTGAGTGTTTTAGCTCCTTTTTGGAGTGGGAGCTGAGGCGCAGGTTTAAATGCCGGGATACCTGTCATTACCTCGATGATTTTATGTTCGTTGGGCCTGTGGGCACTGCCCAATGTGCCAGCCTGCTTGCCGGCTTTGTGTCTTTAGCGGGAGAACTGGGTGTTCCCCTGGCACACGAGAAGACTGAGGGCCCATCTCAGGTGATGACCTTTTTGGGCATCGAGCTTGACTCGGTGCACCAGTCTTTACGCCTCCCGGGCGATAAAGTGAGCAAGCTCAGGGAGTTGCTGGCGGCGTTCAGAGGTAAGCAGAAGGCATCCCTCCTCGAATTGCAGCAGCTAGTGGGTTCCCTGAATTTTGCATGCAAGGCAGTCGCCCCTGGCAGGCCGTTCTTGCGCCGGCTTTGTGATGCTATGTCTGCTCTTCGTGCCCCTCATCATGAAATACGCATTGATAGGGGCATGCGTGCTGACATTGAGGTCTGGGAGGAGTTTTTAGGTTCCTTCAATGGGGTCACCTTCTGGCGTGAGGAGTTGCTGGTCGGTGCACAGTTGCAGGTCGCTTCTGATGCATCGGGGTCCACAGGTTTCGGGGTATTCTTCCGTGGGCACTGGTGTGCTGAGCTATGGCCTGAGGATTGGGCGGAGAGTGAGATTGTCAGGGATTTAACCTTCCTGGAGTTTTTTCCCATTTTGGTGGCGGTTTTTCTTTGGGGCCATGAGCTTGCTAACCATGTCGTGCACTTTTGGTGCGACAACATGGCAGTGGTGCAGGTGGTTAATTCCCTCACATCCACATCTGCTAGAGTTATGTCATTGGTCCGGGCGTTCACTTTGAAGTGCCTCCGGCTTAATATACTGTTTCGTGCTCGGCATGTGCCGGGAGTCGACAATGGGGTGGCGGACGCTTTGTCTCGCCGACAGATGGATCGCTTCCGGCGTCTTGCTCCCCGAGCCGACAGCCTGCCCTCCAGGATGCCGCCGGAGCTGTGGCGGCTTGGCAAGTGGAAGTGAATAGAGCGATTCAGATGGCCATTGCTCCCAGCACCCGGCGAGCGTACGAGCGTGCGGTAGGATTGCTTCAGGTCTTTCGGGAAGGGGCCGGGCTGAGTCAGGTGTGGCCCGTCCCCACGGAACATCTTTTGCAGTTCTGCGTGGCGCAGAGGGCCCGCGGTTTGGCAATTAAGACTATTAGGGGGCAAATGGCGGCATTGGCTTTCGCCAGCAAGGCGCGTGGCCTGCCGGAATTTACAGGGGACTTTAGACTCAGGAAGATGTTTGAAGGTTGGTCCAGGGAGTCTGGGGTCGTTAAGGACATACGGCAGCCTATTTCCCCCGCTATTCTTAGAGGCCTAGGGGCTCTATGGGCAGAGATATGCAGTTCCAGTTTTGAGTGCCGGCTGTTTCACGCCGCCTCCCTCACAGCATTCTTTGGTGCCCTGCGTGTGAGTGAGCTTGTTGCTCAGTCACAACGGGATGTTTCAGGGCGGGCTTTATCGGCCAGGGATATTCAGTTTCGGGGCGATAAAGTTTTGATTAGAATTAAGAAGTCTAAGACTGATCAGAAGCGAGCCGGGTCTGTGTTAACTTTGGGACCCTGTGATGATGAGGCATTGTGTCCAGTTCGGGCTCTTCATTCGTATTTGGAGGTCAGGGGTGAGGACGAGGGAGTGTTGTTTCGTCATGTTGATCGTTCTCCCTTAACTCGCTACCAATTTTGGGCGGTAACGGATAGGGCGTTACGCCAGCTGGGCTTGGTGGGTGTCAAATTCGGCACTCATTCTTTTCGAATTGGGGCTGCATCTACTGCGGCAGCCATGGGGTATGCTGATAAGACCATTAAAAAGGTGGGCAGATGGAAGTCGTCCGCTTTCAGGTCTTACATTCGCCCTCTCCCGTTGTTTTAGTCTCACGCAGTTTGATTTTTTCCAGGTGCAGTGAGCAGCTTTGAGAGGAAGCGGATCCTTATAGCCGGCCACAGTATGGTGTTCTGGGCTGCAGTGCAAGCCAGACGGACACTGATTGAAGCTCAGCTCGGGTTGAGCGAAGATGCCTCCATTGAATGGTTGGGTCGGCGTGGCCTTTGGTGGGCTGGGTTGCTGCCTCTCCTGTTTGGAGGAAGGAGGGGTCCTCCTCCCCATATTTTGGTCTTACACGTGGGTGGTAACGACCTGGGTCTTTTGAAAGGCAGAGCCCTGTCACTGCAAGTGATTGCCGATATGAGGGTGATCAAGGGCCGATGGCCTGGTACTTATGTATTCTGGTCGGAGATGCTCCCCCGGCGCAAATGGAGGGAATCTCTGGACCCTAGGGGGATGGCTCGTGCTAGGCGTAGGGCCAATAGGGCCATTCAGAAAGCCTTAGCGTCTGGACTCGGCATCTATCTCCCTCACCCTCGCATTAAGGCCGCCAATGCCACCCTTTACAGGGACGATGGGGTTCATTTGTCCCCATCCGGCAATGACATCTTCCTAGATGACCTGCGGCTTGGGCTCAGGTTGGCATTAGGCCACCTGTGGGGCGCGAGGGCCTAAGCAGAGGCTTGGCCTTTCGCGTTGGCAGGAGAAAATTGGGAAATAGGGAGCGGGCTGGTGAGCACCCCCTTTGGCAATTCCCCATCGGTGGGGAAATGGGGTCTCTCAGGAAGGATGGTATGCTTCATGGCTACCACCACCTGTGTAGACTGCCTCCAGGGAACCCCAGGTGCAAGTCCTTCCCTCATGCTGTATGGCTGAGGCTTTAGGAGCTTGAGGGGGAACCCTTTGCCTGGCCGGCCGGGCTGAGGCCATTCCTTGGATGGATTACGCCCGGGGCAGCGGGGCTCGCCCATGCAGGTCAAGGCGGAGGTCAGAGGTGACCCCGTGGCTTGACCTGTACCGCATAGTTTGCCCTTGCCGCAGTTTAGTGTTGATGTTATGTTTAATAAAGCGGCCATTTATACCAACAAGTTGTGTCTGTCTCATTCTTCCAACTGAGGGGGCAAAGGCAGACTATAAATGACATAAATAAAAATAAATAATCAAAATAGTACATGGTGGAAAACTACCAACTCTGCCTTTTGGAATGCATACAGGTCTCTCTTCCAGTCCTTGCTTACATTTTCCTCGTGGTATTTTTGTTAGTCTTTGCCTTAGTAACTATTCCGTTGATGCTATATGCTATTTTGACTAAGCTTATGTTAGATCTTAAGAAGCTGAGGGAATCTTTTACTTCTACTTACCAAATGGGAAACTGTACTGTAGATTGGCCTTGTTGCTGCTCTGTGTTTATTGCAGTATGTTTATTGGTCATTGTTTTTGTTATTATTTCTGTATATGTCAATCTGAAGTTAGTAAATATTTTTATACCAGAAGTGCATAAGCTGTCAAAGTGGCTTGAAGCTGAAGTTGGACTGAAGATGTTAATTCTCCAAAAGAAAGTTGCAACTTGAGATAATGATGAGATCTTTCTCTCCTTTGTAAGTGATGTTTTATCCCTGACAACCTCAGACAGCTGTTTCACTGGATCCTGGTATACATAGGAAAGTCCCGGTATAAATGTTATCCCAGTGGTGTTGTGATGGTTTGCCTTTAGATTCTGACCCATTTGTATCATACAGAGTGTCATTGTTTGTTTTGGCAGCTAGGAAGATATCTACATTCTATGTATTTTTCCTTTTAACCCACCGTGCTGATTGTAATGGCTTTGCCTATAAACAGTGAATGCTTTTGTACCTTTGTACTTTGGATGTGCTCAAAAGGACACCTCTAGAAGTCAGGGGACAAACATGTGTAGTCATTTGGGCAACAGTTTTTGCCAGACCTCTGGAGGAGTGTTTAGAAGTGGCCATCAACAATGTCCCTTCATGTACTTTTCCCACTTAGGTATGATGAATACCTGGAGTTGGTTAGTTATTAGCTTTGTTCAGACATTCATTCCAGGAAAGAATGAACTTATTGGTGGAAGTGGGAAGATGAGGAAGGGGGATATAGTTGCTTGCCCCACATGATCTTTAAAATTTCTTTAAACTCATCTGCAGAGCTCATACATGTACACTCAAATATATGTAGGCTCCAGATACAATCCGTACACTGGAAAAACAAAACCAAATGACGCATATGATTACAAATCCTGAATAGGGGAGTGTTGCGATGTGCTTCTGGTACCTGGGATCCTTGAATTCAGAGCAGATTAAGCCAGCAGGGATAACTTCAATGAAATACAAAACTCCACACACATTTTGAAAAATAGCTCATAGTTATAATTTGACTCTCTTTTGTTTGAAAATATATCCTTGCATACCCCTAGTGATTTTTCTACTGCCTCCTCCAAGATGCACCAGGTATCAGCCTACAAATGAGCAAAATCAACATCCACATTCTCTGTAGTATCCCCCTCCCCTTACGGAATAGCCTGCCTGAAGAGATTAGGAAAGCTTCCATTCTTCTGGCTTTCTGCAAGCTGTGCAAATCAACTTATTCAGGAGGGTTTGCTTACACAGTTAATAGAGATGTTCTGTAAGGAAATGTTTCAGAGAGATGCCTTGGTACAGGCACTGCAGATTGTACTATTGAATACTGTCTCTTGCAGTAAGTATGCACCTACTGGATAGTTCCATGAGGTCTAATATGTCATATGTTTTATTTCTGCATTGTTCCTCAGCTCTGTATTGTTTTCATATTTCTGCTATCCTTACCCTATTGTATAGTTTATTGAATGCCTCCCAGCCACTGATCATTCTGACTTATAATGTATATAATCTTCCTTGAGTCTCAATGAGAAAGACAGTTAATAAATAAATAAACTATAAATAGAGCTGTCTATAAATAGAGCTACCTACTGGATATCTGGTCCAACCCTCCCTATTTAAATGGCTTTGCTGGAACATGAATGAACAACTTGGACTGTTCTGTGTCCAAATAAGTCCATCATTTGACTTCAAGCCAGCCCAGTTTTCATTTTTGAACTTAGTGGGGAAAGTGGATAATGCCAGATACTGGAAAGACTGGGAATGTAACATGATTATGAAAGTGGGAGCTCAGATATGTCTGGCTATGCAAGATGGTATTTGTTTGTCATCAGGTTTAAATGATCTACTCAGCATCATATTCTGCCATCATCAATATATATATAATTCTTAATGGGGCCAGATCTGTGAATCCTTAAATCTAATCTAATCTAGTCTAGTCTATCTGTCTAAACACACTGAGGAGGTTAAATCCACCTCCACAAATGACAAAATGAGTGTCTGTAGCTTTAAGGAATGGATGCTGTCAGCAGAAACAATGTGGCCTGGACCAGTCACATATGCTCATTCTAATCTACCTTACAGGGTTGTTGTAAAGATAGAATGGAGGAGAAAGGTGAGTTATAAATGAAGAATGAATTAAGTGTGTGTGTGTATGTGCCATTAAGTCACAATTGCTTTATGGCGACCCCAGAAGGGGGCTGTCAAGGCAAGTGAGAAGCAGATGTGGTGTTTTCTGTATGCACACTTACACCAGGTTTTTTGAATATTTGATCTGTGAGGATTGGTTCTGCTTTGGGCCTCTGTAATCCTGCACTTGAGGAGATCAAACCAAAGTGGTGTCTATTTTTTCTTCATTAGAAAAACGTTCCATTTGTGTTGCAGGCTTTCTGGGAAATGTTAGTTTCATCCGTTGATTGGCCAAGGACATGTCCATTTCATTAGTTGATCCACTGAAGAGAGGTCAGTTTCCTCAGATAATTGGCTGAGGAAACTTATACTTTTTTTTTTAATGGCACCAACAGTGCAACATTGCTGCTTAATTTTTTTTTAACCCCCCCAAAAGAATAGACTAAAAAGTACAGGACGCACAGAGGGAGGCTTTAAAATATCAAGGATTCAGAGCTCTCCACAGAGTGTTTGTGTTAGCCATATTGCAGAATTTTCCACTGGTACCAATGTTACAATGTTGCTATTTATTTATTTATTTATTTATTTATTTTTAAATCCAGAAAAAGACTGGATTGGTTGCTGTTCAGTCCATCAGGTTGGAGGGGAATAGAGAGGAGGGTAAAAGGCAGGGCCAGGCATTTGGTGGACCAGGCCCACCAAAGAAAGCATTCTGCACTTCAAAAAAGCCTCAGTTTGGTTTTCCTGGGGGAAAAAAAACCAGGGTATGTGCTCAGGGAGAAAAGCTGCAGAAATACGGCCCTCCTGGCCAGCAGCTCCCACTTATAAGGCCGGGGGCTGCTCTTTGCCTCCCTGGAAAGAGGAGGAGACAGAGCATTTCCATGGTATCTGGGTTTCAGACTGGGGGGTGGGGTGGAGAAAGGAGCCTTATGAGGCAACTCCGCCCAGCCGGCTGGCAGTTGCTCTGTGTGCTTGGCCCACCCACCTCACCCTGTAGTAGTGCAGGATTAGCCGGAAGCTGTTGACAGAGCCAGATAGAATTTTTTTCCCCTTTTCCCTAATTGGCATGGGGAAGAGGTGGTTTTTTGCCTACCTTGTACTGCTTGCAGAGGTTTGAGGTAATTGGCAAGGTGGAGCCACCTTAGTATGGTCACTGGCAGGATACAGTTTGGGAATAGGGAGCAGGCCAGTGAGTACCCTAGGCACTTCTCCACTGATGGGGAAGTGCGATCAGCCAGGAGCAGATGGTACTGTTTGTGACAGCTGCCATGCTGCATGGGCAGACTGCCTTGGAGAACCCCATGTGCAAGTCCTTCCCTCACTGCTGTATGGCTGAGGCTTAGGAGCTTGAGCTGGGGGGATCCATTTTGCTGGCTGGCCGAGTCTTAGCCATCCATAGGATGGCTCGCACCTGGGGCTTTAGGGCTCACCCATACAGGTCAAGGCGGAGGTCCAGGGGTGACCCCGTGGCTTGACCTGTACTGCTAGTTGGCCCTTGCTGTATTAATGGTTGATGTTATGTTTAATAACGTGGCCCTTTAGTTCCTAGCCTTGTGTCTGTCTCATTATTCCAACTAGGGTGGCAAAGATAGGGAAAGATGGATTCTGTGGCTGATGGAGCCTCTTTCCGTGCAGAATGCAAAAAAGTCTGGGAAGCAGGTTGGAAAGTTAATTGGTGTATTTTGACCATGAGTGCAGACCTCTGGAGATAAATTAATGCAGTATGGGGTTTGAACTGATGAAAAAGTCCCATGTGGAAAAGACTATAGCTGAAAGAGGGCATTTAAAAAGCAGGTTGGTTGATGAATGGGAAGGACAGAAGGAAGCAGGGAAAGCTGAAGATATAGGGGTTGCCAGCAGAAGGGTAAGAGGAAATATTGTGGAGAAGAGGATACATGGGAAAATCAGGTGCCTATTGAAAGTCCTCACAGTTTCCCACTGTGCAACTGGGCCATAGTTTTCCAGGGTAGATGTTACTGGGAGAGGGAAGAATGGAAAGTTGAAGCTGAGAGACTGATGAAAGTAGGAAAGGAGAGAAAGAAGTAATAAAAGGGAAGAGACAATGGCATCTTTCAGGAAAGAGAAAGAGGAAATAGTGGGAGAAGGGAAACGTAAGCCACCCTGCAAAGAACTTGCAGTTTCCTTGCTTTTCTATGAGAAGAAATGCAAGTCTGATTGCTAAGTTGAGGACACATAGAAACATAATTTTCAAATAGATGTATATGAAAGTGGAGTGATATGCAGATTCAAGTATGAAAATGAACAGGTCCATCAAAAGACCTCAGACAATGAAGAACTACCACTACAATCCATCCTTAGTGGATTTGGGGAGTTTGGCTTCATAAACTGGTGATTTGGCTTGCAATGTTAATGTCACAGAACAGATTATGCACTGGTGCAGAAAACCAGGCTTTCTTATCCTATGCAAATCCTGGCTGGCAGAAAACCAAATTAGCTAGGCTATTGTTGGATACATGAAACATCATGGAAACAGATCATTCTTTTAAGAGGTACAAAAGTAGTCTGAAAGTGATCTTAAATCGATCACTTCTTTCCCATGTTTTGCATGCCAAAGTAAACACGATTGCCTCAGATTTGTCAGGCCACACAACAGGTATGTCTTTAGTTAAAGTCCATTTTGAGATCCCATTCCATTCCTCTGGATAGAGATAGCTGGACCAATATACAAAGTCAGTGAAAGAGCGAGCATTAAATTCAACTGAGTTGCTATCCCAAAGGCATGGCTTGCAAAGTCATACTTCATACAACTGTTGGGGGGGTGGGGGTGCAGGGCTTTCCTGTTTCCCACCGGGTTAAAAGTTATTTTTGGCTTGCTATGGAAGCAAAGGTAAAATAGCTTCCAAGGACATTTGGCTAACTGAATATTGCTTAGCCAGGTGTCTGAAATGTATGAATCGGCGGGACAGGTTCCTCCCCAGAATTGATGCTCTGAAGTTTTCCATTGAGTTGGATCCTGAACAAGGAGTCTGCTTCTTAATAAAGACTCCATTGAGAAGATATTAATAAATTGACCTCTGCATCCACTTGTTATTAGTATTAAGGGACGTATTAACTGCACCTAAAATATTGCTTGGGAAAGACCTATGAAATTTATTTGTCTTCAATGACCTCTTGAGAGAATGGGCTCTTTAAAGCTCTGAGTAGTGGTTTCTCCCCCTTCTTTTATGAGGTTCTCTGTTAGGAACTCTGTATTTCAGATACTTTATTTTGGCCCTCATTGCAAACTTGTAAATTACTTGCAGTGACATATTCAGTGGTATTATACCTCCCAGAAGGTCAGAAAATTAAGGATATGAAGATGAGGCAATTGCTGAGGTGCTGTGAGTATTACTTTCATCTGCCCTGACTGCCTTCCCTGCCTTAATATTTCCTTCAGCCTTTGTGTCTTACTTCTATTACAGTAGCTAATGGAATCCCCATTTCTTTAATTGCCTCCTGGAATACAACCTAAATACAAGCAAAATTGTTCATACTGGTCTTCCCAGCATGGGAGTTTGGGAATGTAATTTGTTTGGGAATCATGTTTTTCATCCAGAACATCCATTTCTCCCTGCTTTTAAGTTTCCTTCCTAGTGTTCAGCAACATTACAGACAATGGAAGCAGAGAAATATTAGGTGAGGATGTCATGAATCAAAATTTAATTGGCCCATAGTTCAAAATATGAACTAAATATGAAACAGCATATTGATAAGCCCTCTTAGGTTTGTGGAGCAAATGCAGAATATTGCTACTCTTCACAATTTTAAAACAAGATGCAAATAATATCAATAGTCAGTCATGTGGAGACTTTGTGTAGGATAGCAGTAGTCAAGCAAAGGATTTGGAACATAGCAGAGCAACATGATGTACTCTAGTCCTTGGGATAATGACTAGTACCCTCCAAGATATTTGGCAGTCAGCATCCAAACCTGATTTTTTTTGTTTTTTTAGTTTGTGATTCTTGTGAAATTGAAGACCCACCTTGGGTCCTGGTTTATTGCCCCTTCTACAATAAGTATAAAAATGTAGGAATGGATCTGTGATACTAGGTCATTCCGCAGAAGATTGCCTTTTGGGGGATGAGGAATCTAACGTTTTGCAAGGTTGCGTCCAATGCTTTAACTAAGCTGTAAGTCTCACTTTATTAAGGAAAACTGATATACGTTTAAGCCCCATTGTGTCATTATTATTTATATGAAATGCAAGTTGTGGTTGCATGATGCTCACCAAGGGTGCTACAGCCTTTAGCTAATCTGATATTAATTACTTTATTACTTGCAATTCATATGTACCCAAAATGTTCACGTTTGCACACAAATACCATGGGAGAGGCTAAAGGTCATTTTTAAGTTCTTATATGAAAGAACACTTCAGAAATATACATGTGTTTGAAGAATCTGTCATTACCAGATGCATTTTTAAGTAAAAATGTGAATTGCTTTGATATTTATCATGATCACTGTTGCTATGTTTCTAGTGTTTCTGCAAATCAGATCTGTACATTATTTTTTATTTTCAGAATATCCAATTTGACAATACCACAAGAAAAGCTGAAAAGATAAAGACCCATCAAAGAGACATTTATTACTTTCAGAATTCTTGATGTTATATGTTTTTATCCATTTGTTGTAAGTAAGCAACATTTCTCAAAGCTTACTTGCTCTTCATTTATAGATATTAGAGAGCTCTGAAAACTCTGCCCACTAGATGGCAGTAATATACAGAAAAGCCTTGTATGGTGTCTGTCCCTCTGGCCTTGTATCTCTGAAAACCTCAGCAATGTAAGTGGATTGCAGCTAAGCTGAAATGATAGATTTTAAATTGAAACCGTTGTAGTACTTTTTTCTTGTCTTTATTTGTTTTGACTAGCGTATGAACACATTCCTGTAGGAAAAACTCATCATTCTCTGATGAGTTACTAGTTTAAAGTGGGTTTTTGGAGGGGGACATATTTATACAGTAAATCCAAGGCAACTTTACTGTTGCTTCAGTCTTCTCTAAATAACTCCAGTGTATTCTCTCTGCTCTAGGCCTGATCCCCTGAAGCTAAAACTAGGTAAAGGCTGCAAAATTACCACCTGTGGGGGAAATATGTATGAAAATCAAACACCTTTGGGGATACCTTTTGCACTCTGCTATGTACATACAAAATAATTGCCTTCACTCAGTATATTGGGCAGCTCCTACTTTCAGCACAAATTTGAGAAGAAAAATGCCCCCAGTCCCTGCCTGGGAAGAGAACTGTTTCCCCCCCTCCACTTTTTATGTGGAGATAGTTGGTTATCTCTGTTTGTTTTAAGTGAGGTTGTCTTGTCTCCAAAGGAGAATATAGCAGTGAATTGGGTTTGTCTGTATCACCACCCCAATGCATCTGTTAAAGGGAAGGGAGTTGTAGCATGCAGAGAGGGAGAAGTAGGGATCCCGTTCCCCCAGTGGAGGCGGGGGATCCCCCCTTTCCCAGCCCCTCCTGGCTGGCGGGGGGGGGGGAGGTGCAGGGAAGAGGCCTAGAAGCCTTGGAGCGCACCCCCCCCCACAACCCCTCTGGCCCCAGGTTTGGGCTCCAGGGGACCTAGCGACCCTAGGAGGATGCCTTTTTGAGTAGCATGCTTTATGCTAGAATTAGAGCAGATTTGCATACTGAGTGTGGGCTAAAATACATGTGCTGTTGGGGAAATGTATGACTGGACTCTGCAATACGTATTCGTTGCAGAATCAAATTGCCATGAATTGGAGAAAAAGGGAGTGTTATTATGGTTCATGTTAAGGCTCTAGAAGGCTTTGTCATTGACAACTACTCTTTGGGTCCAGTTATCCAGCCAGTTTCCTATCCATCTAACCATTCTAGTGTCCAGTCACAGTCCTCCAGTTTACCCATCAGAACATCATGAGGAACCTTGCCAAAAGCTTTACAGAAATCCAGATAAGCTACATTGACAGCATTCCCATGATCCAGTAAGCCTATCACTCAGTCATAGGAGGAGATGAAGTTGGTCTGGCAGGATCTGTTTTGGACAAATCCATGCTGACTTCCCCGTATCACCATGTTGTTCATCAGATGCTTGCAGACTGACACCTTTAATATCTAATACCTTTAATATCTGCACTCTGCTATGTACATACAAAATAATTGTATGTACAATTAGGGATCCCATTCCCCCAGTGGAGGAACAGAGGTCAGCCTAACTGGCCTGTAGTTCCCAGGATTATAGTTTTCCTTTTCTTGAAGACTGGGATGACATCTTTCTGTTCCTTATCTTCACCCAGACAGTTTCCGCTGGGTTGTTACTCTCCTCCTCCAGTATTTCCTGACACTCAAGCCCTTTCCTCACGTACAGTGCCACTGCACTACACTTTCTGTTCCTCTTGAATAACTCATACACATCCACTACTGTTTTCCAGTCCGGGGAATCATCCCACCAAGTCTCTGTAATACCTACTAAATCAAATCTTTCTGTCTGAATTAGTAGATCAAGTTCCTCCTTCTTATTGCCCAAGCGTTGGGCATTGGTAAATAGTTACCAGAAGCCCTGCAACATTCCCCCTCTTTGACCTGGCCTTCCCAGGTAGGCCTCTGCTATTTGCTCTCCTTCTTCCCTAAAATTTCTATGCCAGATGCCTCCATTCCCCTGCAATGTCAGTTTAAAGCCCTCCTAAGCATCTCCCCAGGTCCCTTTCAAACACATTCTTTCCTCTCCTTGACAGGTGGAGCCCATCGCGTGCAAGCAGGCCATGGTCCCAGAATCTAAATCAGTTGATGAACACAGCCAGGGCTTCACCTCCAGAATCTTCTGCTCCTGTTGCATTCCTCTTCCTCTGACCGGCAGGAACAAATAGAATACCACCTATGCCTCTATTCCTTGCCTCCTGAGGACTTCGAGGTCAGCCCTAACACGTTCAGTGGTGTTCACAGCCATGTCATTTATTCATTTGTTTGTCCCCACGTGCACCATCACAATTGGGTAATGGTCTGTTGGTTTGACTAGTTTGGCCATCTGGTCTGCGATGTCCTTGATCTTTGCCCCTGGCAAGCAACACACCTCTCGGGCCATGGGGTCAGGCATGGACACGTGATGTTCAATACCCCTCAGCAGAGAGTCGCCAATCACCAAGACTTTCCTTTTCCTTCTAATGTCATTTGCTTGTAGCTCCACGGCTTGTTGTTCATCTGCCAGTGATTCTGTCATGTCAGCAAGGGCCTGGAATTGATTTCTCAGCTCCAGTCAGACCGAATGCTGTCTTGCTCTGCTGCACCTTCTGGCTCATGCTGCCGATCCGTGAAGAGTTTCATTAGGAAAATATTCTGGTTTTCTGTTCCTTTCACAACTTTCCCCATCCCTTTGCAGGGCCTGAAGACTTTGGTGGATGAAATCCTCTCCTCCTTTGATCTCTTAAAGGGTACCAATCCACTCCTCCAGGATACAACCTAGGGAAGGCTTCAGAAATGTTGGCAGGGGTGGGTGAGTTACAGCACCCTCACACCCTCTCTCCTTGCACCCTCTGCCATTGGACCAGCTCAGCTTGCCTTCTCTCTCCCTTGTCTCATTTTCTCTCTCTCTCTACCCTCCTCCACCATGCTCTTTCTCCCAACTACTCCTCACTAGCCCTCTTCAACTGGGCTTCCTTTTAAAGGCCTCCCTGTCACTCCTCCCTCAGGCTTCGTCTAATTGAGAAGACATCTGTCCTCTCCCCTGTTGATGGCCAAGGCTGTTGGCCTGTCTGGGGCTTCCCTCTCGCTGGCCCTGCCCTTGACCCCCCCCCCATGGTTTAAGGTTACCTAGCAGGGCAGGGCCGGCTGGGCACTACCCTCCTGCTTGTCCATCGGGTTGGCATCCGCAGGGCTTGCTCCATGGCCTCTCCCAGCCCTCCAGCTACTACTGCAGCCCTTACAACCTCTTCTGGGGGCTGTTCTGCCTCAACGGCTCCAGCTGCCACTCTGGCACCCTCCCTGCTGCCTTGGGGGGCCAGCCCATCCTGCCAAACCTTGTTGCCATCTGTGTGGTTTTCCTGGTGCCCAGGAAGGGCTACACCAGCTCGCTGGGCCATGCCTCTGCCCTCTTGGCTATCCCGCTGCCTTGGGAGGGCCGTGCCATTCTGCTGGGCCCTGCTGCAGTGTCCACAGCTTCTTTGCCACCTTGGGAGGACTGTGGAGCCCTCCAGGCCCTGCGGAAGCTCCTGTGGCCTCCTCGGTGCCCTTGGAGGGCCACGTTGTCTCCCCGGGTCCCTCAGCCACCACGGAGGCCACTGCGGAGGCCTCAGCCAGGTAAGTCCAGGGAAAGCAGGCTTGCCATCCCCAGACACAGTTAGAAAACAGGTATCTTGTTCAACTCATTCAGACAGAAATGCTTTTACCTGTTTTTTTTTAAAAAACAGAAACAGCATCTAAACTCTACCTATCTTCAAAACACCTAAAGTCCATAAAGGACTCCTTGCCTAAACAGCAGACCTCATAAACCTTCTCCCACCAAAATCCAACAACCCCCAAGTTGGCCAGGAGTTAAATTGCCAAATTCCTCCTTTTTTCCCTTTTCAACATTCCAATCCACCATTTGAAAGTGAGTGGCTGAAGGTCCTAAGGGGCAGAACTTGAAACTGGCTGTCACAGGGTGTATAGCAATTTAATCTTGTGCTGTTATCTCTAAGCTTCCTCACACACACACACACAAGCACACATGCTGCTATTCAGTCTGTGGGGGAAACATGCAACAAATTGGGTGGCTGAAGACCACTGTACCTCATTGTAATCTATTTCACAAAGCTATTGTGAGGCTATGACTCTCCTCTGAGTTTCTTGGAGAACAAGTAAATCATCTTTAACTTTGTTTATCTCAGGGTGTAGTTGGGGAAGAAGAATAGGTAAGTGTTTTCACTCTGTGTGAATTTATAAACAAATCTTTTAGTGCATGGTTTGCTCAGTATGTGTTCATGCAGTGGACTTGGGGTGTATGTATATTTGATGTGAATTTGTTTGGTGGTTTTTGTGTGTGGCTTAAAGTGCAGCCTCTGCATCCTATCCAATTTCAGAGCACCAGCTGCCCCTCTGCAAGCATGCTTACTCTGTTGATTTTGTCCATTTTATAATTGACTGTAATCCATACATATGAAAGTTTAGAGTCTCTATTTTAAGCAATGTAGAGAGGTTTGGATTTCATATTATTCCTGTAAGGTCATCAGCTTAGTGTTGTTACTCCCTGTAGTTTATTCAACTCACACAGACAACGTGAAAAGAGAATGAAGATCCTCACATTAGGTAACTAGGAACATGATTTCTTTGTCTCACCTAGAAACCTAAACATGTTTTAGGATTGTGCTAGAGGCTTTTATAGCCCAATGGAATGTTTGACTTTTTCATATTTTGGGCAGCTGACCTCTCCCCAAACTATATCAAAAACAGCATTTGAAAATTCACCTTGTTTCAAAAGGGTACTCCTCAAGACACAAACACAAGGAACCAGTCTCATGGTGGTTTGGATCTTGGCCACCGTTTTCTGGAAATTAAGGTCACTTCACATCCCATTTTAGCTTGTAGTTCATTTGGTCATCATAGCAGAAATGAATTTAGAGTGCACTGTCTGCATGGATTTTGGCTAGCAAGCACTTCTGCCATAGCAGCAACATTGCATGTTCTAAATAGTCCAAATGGACAATAGGCTTTCAGCTTGTGTACTATTAACCTTGAACACATGTATATTTATGTTTTATATTGAGTTGTTTCCCCACTGACTAGCAGAAGCTGGCCAGGCAGACACAGGTCTTTCCTGCAACTTTAGTTTCTTTAACTGGAAATTCCAAGAACTCAGTCTGGGATCTGGGACTGTGCACAATTAGGTAATTTATAAGCATAATGTTGTTTGTAACAGAATGCTATTCACTCAGTTGCATCATTGGTCAAACACAGCATGCCACTGTTGTATTACGTTTAATCTTTTAGAGCTTGTGCATTTCCTCATTCTTCTCTGCAAGCATGCTAATGTAATTTCAGTATTGTTCACAAAGTGAAAATTTCAACATGTAGGAATTGCCTGGATGTTTGATGAGGTTCTGTAATTGGGCCTTATAATGTGCATTGTCAAATGTGGATTCTTCTCCGTTTGAATCTTTCTCATCCAGTTTCACAGTGTGTGCTTGGAAACTATAGAAAGACCCTTCCCTGGCATCAGTTGAAGATGCTTCTGTAATCTCATCATTTAGGATGATATTAATGTGCTGATTTCTTTCTGAATTCTATACATATCACTGTATGTATGCAAACCTCTCATATTTACATTTTTTTTACCATGCCTTTCCTCCCTTTTGGGGCCACCAAGATGGCTAACAAATTAAAATATACAAATTCAAATCACACTTTAAAAGCCATTAAAACCAACACAAATTTAAAACAATTTAAAATCAGAATTTAAAATAAATAAAAAAATAAAAAAATAGTTAAAACGTTGAGGAGGGAGGAAGGATCACTGAGGCAATGCCAAGCAAAACAACGAAGTCTTCACCTGCTAGCAGAAGACTGCAACAGTGGGGGACAGGTGAAGCTCCCTGGGGAGGGAGTTCCAGAAATTTGATGCCACTCCTGAGGAGACCCTCTCCTGGATTGCCATCCACCTAATCTCAGAAAGCAGACACTATCAAAGCAGGATCTTCTAAGATGACTGCAGTGGTCAGGTAAGTTCATAAGGGAATAGGTGGTATTTCAGGTATTTTGATATCAAACCATATAGAGCTTTAAATGTCAGCGCAAGCACTTTGAATTGTGCCCAGAAACAATCTGAAAACCAGTGTAGATGAGCCAAGACTGGAATGACATGTTCCCTGAGACCTGTGCTAGTTACCTTCCTGACTATAGCATTCTGCACCAACCGAAGTTTCTGAACGCTTTTCAGGGGCAGCTCCATGTAGAGCACATTGCAGTAATCTGGGCCGTTTCCAGACGGCTTACCTTCACCCGGGACATCGCACCTCGTTGCAGGGAAAATGCGAAATATCGCGTTTCCTCACGCGAGTTTTGCGCGACATCACGCAAAACTCATGCGAGGAAACGCAATATTACGCATTTTCCCCGCAACGAGGCGCGATGTCCCGGGTGAAGGTAAGCTGTCTGGAAACAGCCCTGATCTCGATGAAAGTAGGGCATGTACCACAGTGGCCACTTGGGAAATCAGTAAACATAATTAGGATTTTTTCATACTAGTGGCATGTATTTGCCACAATCCAATGGCTAAGTAACTAAATTCAATACCTGTTATTGCTGAATTGTGATAATTATGCTAACATCGCTCGATATTTCCGTACCCTCTTTCCTCCTCCAAAGGGGCTTTCTGTTACTTGCACTTCTGTCAGTGTACTCTTTTTCTCACTTGCACTGTATCCCATGAACCAGGATGTCAACAGCTGGAATCTGCACCTTTGATATCTAGAATAGTATTGCTGCATTATTTATAGCAGTTCCCCTCTATTTTAATTAAATCAGTTTTAGTATACCCTGTAGAGCAATGAGACAAACAATAGCATTGGGTTGGAATACTATTAAAAGTTTTCACGCAACTGGCATGTGAAATAATAAAGAAGGTAGAACTGACAAATGATTCAGTGAAAGTGTTATTGATTGAATAATAACTTCACAGGACATACCATTTAGAAGACTTCTCCAAGCAAGCTTCATAGTCATTTTTAATGCAAGAAAAGGCTTGTTTACCACTACTGAAACAATTCAGATTACATAAAGCAGGTTGTCTCATTTACAAATTTGGATCTGAACTAGACATGGGCATGAACGGAAAAAAACTCCGAATATCCTATTTGTTGTTCAGTGCCATCCACGAACAACAAACATGGATGAACATGAACTGTTCCCAGACATGTTCATTGTTTGTTGTTCGTGGGGGCCAGAACCCCCCACCCCAACCCCCCACTTAGCCCCCTCCCCTCAAACCCACTTACCTGGCCTTTAAAGAACCCTTTAAACTATCAGCTGGAAGGCAGCAGGGGGGATTCCCCCCTGCCACCTGCCAGCTGATAGTTTAAAGGGCCCTTTCCTGCCATGTGCAAGGGGCAGGGCCCTTTAAACACCCCACAAACTGACCTTTCCAATGTCCAATACCCACCAAATTTGCAGGGGACATAGTCCTCGCTGTCCTCTGAAGACCCCCCAAGTTTCAGAGAGATTGCACCCCGGGAAAGGTATGATTCACGGGTCTCCCTGTTGGCTGTCATTTTCTCTGCACAGTGGCAAAAACGGGACTCTCTGCTGGAAGTACTTTGAAGGGTTAAAGCCAGAAGGAAAGCCAGAAGGAGTTCAGACAGAGTTCACTCCCTCCTTGCCTCCGGTTGCCAAGGGGATTGATTGCAGCAGGTGCCAGACTCTAGCTTGCTGAATGGCTGCCGAAGGCAATGAACGAGGCTTTTAACGACCATCTGTTCATTTAGGATGGGGCCTCACGATCAGCTTGTTTGAGAACAGCAGATTAGGCTGTTTGTAGTTTTTTTCTGTTCGTGCCCATGTCTAATCTGAACATGCTGGAGTTGTTGAAAAATTTGTACTACTTTCAATTAATCTGTTTATATGAGCCGTGCTTAAATATTTGTTGGGCTTTTTGTGTTCTGCATAATGATGATATCTTAAATACAGGTAATTTCATGAGCAAAATGCATATAATTGTGAAAGACTGTTTACATGGCTTTAAGATGAGAAAACCCACAAGGCTGTGCAATTGCAAGCAAAACATCTACAGCATTCCACCAAAATGAACAATTTACAATATTAAAGAAACAACACAAGAAGAATTGGATGAAATTTGAAGAGACTCAACCAATTTCCTGCAGAAACCCACTTTACGCAATTGGGAATACTGAAGGAATTTCAAATTGAATTCCACCTGTGAATTCCACACATGCCTATAAGAGGCACATTAATGTTCTTTAGCCTGGACTAGGTTACACAAAGATGAATTATTTGATCTTTAGGCATAGCCATGGTTTATATTCATCTTGCACCAAATACACATTTGCTTTCTCTGTCACTTTCCCTTCTGCTGGATCATCAAGCAAAAGTGCTACTTAGGAAGTTTTTGTGATGATTCCTTTCTAATTTAGTTTATAAGGTCATGTCTAAATAGGCTTAATGCCAACAGCTGGTGCTCCAGGCAGGTTTCCAGGATTTCTGCCACTGAAAATGGACTCTAGATTATTGTTTTAAATGACACCAGAAGATGCTTTGAGATTTCCATTAGTGCTGACCCTCCCAAGTCCTGCATAAGATGTATTCTCTCTTTTTTCTCATGTAGCTTACTAGAGATGAGCACAAACCACAAAAAAGCCCGAACCATGAGGTTCGTGGTTCATGAATTTTCACAAACCAGGTGAATTTTCACAAATCATTGCTGCTGCTAATCTCCTATTTTGTGCTTGCTGCTGCTGATCACCATTATTGCCCTGGGAAAGAGAGTTTAGAAGTTCCCAGCATAGGGAACAAAGGGAGAGGGCTGGCCAGCCTGTTCCTGGGGTTATGGGTGTAGGGCTATTGAGGGTGGATTTGGGTCTGTGAGGAGCTAATGTGGGAATTTGGGTCTGTGTGGCAGCTGGGGGGGTATTGGGTATGTGTGGGGCTGTAGGGGGTGGACTTTGGGGGCTGAGAGCACCTACTTGGGGAGGCCATGAAATGCCCCCCCAAGTGGGAGCTGGCTGAGCCTTGGTGGGGGTGGGAGGAAAGGTGGGAGAAGGGCCCCTGAGGGTTGGGGGCATTTTGCATGCAAAATGCCACCCCTGGCAAGACAAGCCTCCCCCAGCTGTAAGTAGTAGAGAAAATAGCACCTACTTAGGGAGGCCATGAAATGCCCCCCCAAGTGGGAGCAGGCTGAGCCTTGGTGGGGGTGGGAGGAAAGGTGGGAGAACGGCCCCTGAGGGTTGGGGGGCATTTTGCATGCAAAATGCCACCCCTGGCAAAGGAAGCCTGCCTCTTCATTTTTTCCCCATAGGAAATAATGGAGATCAGCGGCAGCAAGCACAAAATAGGAGATTAGCAGCAGCAACCTAAAGCTATGCCCTTTTATAGGCGAGGATAGGGGGACCTGGTTTGGGGGGCCATAACATGGCCCGCCAAAGTCCAATCGGTCTGAAACTTGGGGGGGGGGTTGTTAGAGGGGAGTTAGAGGAAGGTCCCCACCAATTTTGGCTTGATTCGGTGGGAAAATGCCTCCCCCAGGCTTCAGAGAAGCCTGGGGGAGGCTTTTTCCCATTGAAAAAGCTTTCCTGAATCGCCCCGAATCGTCATTCCCGAATCGGCTTGCCGATTCGGGGACAGTGATTCCCGAATCGGCTTCTCGATTCGGGTGTACCCGAATCGGGAAAGCCGAACCACTGTGCTTTTGCACACCCCTAGAACTGAGGGTTGAGAGCAGCACTCTCCCAGTATGTGGGCCGTTTTGGTTGGAATCAGCTGCATGTGCATATTGGGAGGGGATAGGTGCCCCCTAGATGAAATTTAAACTGCAGAACCTACCAATCAGCAGATCTGCGCATGCACAGTCCAATGTGGGACTGCACAGAAGACAAAAATGAACATCCCATTCACAGGAAGAGGGTAGTCATTATCTTTCTGTTTTTCTTTTCTTTTCTGGAACTAGGTTGTCATCTCCTTTGTGCCCTTATTGTGAAGTACCAGAGACATCCAGCTGGCCATTATTGAAACCGGAATGCTGCATTCAATACATTTTGGTCTGATACAGCAAGCCAACTCTTATATTCTTAGATATGCAATTTGGAGAAATGTGCCTGTATACCAACCCTGTGTTTATACAGCCTTGTTTACAAGGGCAGTATTTCAGTTCTGTACGAATAACCACTGCTGGGCATGAACCAATCTGTCTTGCAACGGAAAATAGCATGATGCTGGTGTGGGTTATGATGACTGATGCATTCTTGTAACCAGTGCCTCTCCTTTTACTTGGTTAGCTTGAAATGGGATTCCTTAATGAATAAAGAACTCATCACAACTTACCAATCTCCCCACCACCACTTCTCTAACCTTATTATGCTCATAAAGGAGAGAGAGAAATTACGGGGCAAACCACAGATTTTAAGAGACTGTGAATTCTAAAGTCTCCGTCCATCAGTTGGAAAGCAGCTGCTTGCAGTAAAGTTCCTGTACTGACATTTTAAAAATAATGATGCTCTTAAATGGCAATGAATTTCTATTCACTAATGCATATCCAACAACAATTCCCAAAAATCTCAGTCAAGATCCTTTTGGGATGTGTAAATAAATATGAAGAAACTATGTGGGCCCTTAATAGCATATAATTCTAATAAAAACACAAAACAGTCCCTTCCCAAGTAAAACTGCAAGAAAATCCTTGGACTCCAGTCACACACCTTAAAGCTATCACACTGAGCCCAATCAAAAGAGTTGAAGTTATCATATTGTGTTCACTGTTTTATTTTGCTGCAATGATAAAATGACAATTGCAGCTTTTAGAGCGGCTCCAGACAATACATTTCTACATGGGCATACATTTGTTTTAAAGTGGTCTGCACAGCTACTCAGCAACTGTGGGGAACTGCTGCTTTAGAAAAAATACAAGGGGTGAGAGAGCTGCTGTATTTCTCTGAAGCCATTTTCCTGCATGAAAACAGTGTATGGGTAGAGGGAAGTATTTTGCTCCTTCACTTGGAGTATCTGTACACAGATTCTGGACATGGATCTGCAAAATCTGTGAAATGACTCCCCTCCCATCACAAGGTTTTCATGTGAAAAATGGCATTGGAGGGAGCCTTTCCTCCCCCTGAGATGCCATTCTGAGCTTTTAGCCCTCCTGGAGATAGCTTAGTGGAGAATCCGCTCATCAAGGAACATTTGTATTGAATTTAGTGTCATTTGTATTTTTTAAAATTTCTATGAGAAGTTTTGGGAACCACTTTTGGCTATAATAGGAATAAAAATACAATAAATTAAAGAAAATCCTATAGAATTGCTTCAGCCATTGGCCCATTTTAGTAGCCAGTTTACCTGAATGCACCTACCAACAATGAATGAATGCTTACTTTTTTGAAGTGCAGGAGAAAAAAAGCTCTCTGTGCTGTGATGTCACTTCCAGGGAAAAGTGAGATTGAGTAACTCTAGATATCCTGGAAGTGTTGTCATGGGCATGGCACACATGACACTGTACAGCTCCATGTCCCCACCCCACCCCTCAGCTCCTGCTGTTTGCCATCTTTTCCCTATAAAATTAACACGATAACATTTTTAAAAGTTTGAATAATGCAACATGCTTTTTCATCTAAAAAATTAAAATGAATGCTTGTGGCACTTACCTTTAAAGGAGAAATTCTTGGACCACATGTCTGTTTCTGCTTAAACATAGTTATCAAATTATCTCTGACTATCATGAGGACAGTGAAACAAGATACAATGGAATGTGGGAATAGGTAATGAAAAAGGAGGTTAAAGTGGAAAAAGCAGATTCTTAGAAAACAAAACTTTTTGCTTTTAACAAATTAGATCTCCTTTAAATTACATAATCTCTATACTTTTTTACACTAGTGATCATCTGGACAAATAATGCTAAACAAAGCCTAAATGAAAGCGTGAGCGCCCGACTTACCGGGCGAGTAGTTTGCGGCCGCGGGGTAGTGGGGAGGGCGGGCGTGGCTGCGCCATGTTCCCTGGCCCGGCATGCTGCAGGCCAGCAGCCAATCCGTTTGAAGGTCGGGCGGCCAATCAGGGCGGCCGCCCAGCCTGCGGCAGGGCGGGGTCTCTGCCGGACCGAGGGGAGGTAGTCTTCCCTCTGGTCCGGCAGTCTGGCATAAAAAGCAGCCGCCAGCCCTGGGCCTTCGCATTTGGGCTCGGCAGCAACATCCCACTCTCCGCTCCCTCTCTGTTAGGTTGATTTCTGCCATTTTGTCACAACTGCCTGGCGGTGGGTCATTGGATCGGATCTCTTTTGGGGGAATCAGGGCCCCCGCCCTGGTTCCCTGGAAGGGGATCCCCATATGGGATCTTGGGGGTGAGGACGGAGGTGCATGCCCAGCTCGGGGGCTGTCAGGGCAGACTCACTCCCAGGGCCTGAGGGGGAGAGGGGTCATCGGCTGGCAGTCGGGTCAGCCGATGCTTTTGGGGATCCGATCCACATGACTGCCAATGCTCCTGTTCTATGCTTTCAATAAAGTTGTGGCCAATTTTCTCTCCACACGTGCCGTGTCCTGGTGTGTTTTTGCCACGCCGTTGCCCTCCTCAACACCCTTAGCACTAGGCCGCAATCCAAGATATACGCCTAAGATAGATTTGAATCTATAATGCCCTGGTAGGAGGAAATCCATTAAAACAGCAGTACAGTTAAAATGGTAAGAAAAATATAATCAGGTTGGATAATAAAGCCCCTTTAAACTTGGCATTGGATTTTTCTTTCTTTCTATGACTAACGAAAAAGTACTGTGCATTGGAAAAAGAAGGAATAGCATAGCTCAGGTCAAGGCTCTGAAATGACAGGCAAGTGAATCACCAGTTAGAGATCATTACAGAGAAAAAAAGATAATGAAATGACCACAGCATTCCACAGACAACATATTGCGTAACTCATCATGGTGGTTGGTTGAATATGAGCAATGTCAGGGCTTATGTTCATAAAGAGAAGGAAAATGTAAGAAACAACAGTAATAATTCTTATATATTGACCCCCATCACAAATGAAATTTATTAGCAGCCTAACCACAAATGGTGTTCATACCCTAGCTACTATTATCATAGGACTGGAGGAATTAATTTCAGAGTAGGTCTCCTACTGAATTAGAGGGATCCTATGGGAATATCTTATTTCATAAGGAGATGGCAGTAAGTAGAAGCACAAAGACAGATTATTTTACTGCAAGTCAAAAATCCAAGTCTGCTAAGGCCCTGAGATGTTTGTTCCATCTTCACTCTAAAAATGCTGCACAGTACAGAGCAAATAGTTTAGAGATTTGGATTTATCTGGTTTGACAGCCGCCATCAGGGTTAGCCAATCCCTGGATATGTTCAGTTTAATGGCAAACAAGTTTGCAGCTGCACACTAGCTGTATTTTAGTTACTTGAACAACTAAGGGCAGCCAATCAAAGCAGTCCTAGCAAATGACACAAATAGTTGTTTAGTATAAAGTGCAACAAGGGGCATTTTTTGGAACAGCAGTCCATTATGGGATTATTATTTTTTTGCCCAACACTATCAAGGTGGGCTTTTCCAAAATATTCTCTGAGGGGGTACAGTTCTGTCAAGTAACTCTCTCAATAACTTCACTGCATGAGTCCAGGAACTGCATGAGTTAAAGCAGTTTTATTGATAAGCTACTAGTATCATTCCCCATTACATTCCTTGCCAGGAATGGCATTTCACTACAAGCACATAACATATATAGGATTCTCAGCACAGCCTAATCCCCAGAATCCCCACCCCCTTCAGGAAACAATTAGCTAAGTACAATAGATGAGCAGCAGGACAAAGCAGAGATTATGTGTTGGACACTCCAAGGCCATGAGGCCCAGCTTCTCAGGCAAAAGAGAAACCACAAAGATAACAGCAGGCTCTTACGTTCCAGGCAGAGAATAGCTTCAGCGTCTAACATCAGAGTCAAACAGAATCAAACAGTACACAGGACCTCGCAGAGTATGACAGGAAACATCCTGATCCTGACACGTACTTCTCATTGTGCTGCCTAATTTTATTTTATTTTACTTTTTTAAGATACCAAAAGAGGGTGGAGCTACAACTCCTATGGTACCTGCAATCCCTCTCAATACAACAAGCTGGCAAAGTAGCACAAAACTGCAGAGAGCGATATGGCACCCCTTCATGTCTGTTTCTCCCACACTTGTTTTAGCAGTGTTGTGGCTTCTAGACACGTTAAAGATTTTTTCAGAAAACTTAACCATACAATTCTGCCCAAACTATTCAAGATTACACTATATGCTTTGCTGAAAGATTTAATGGAGTCTGTTCATCATCTCACAGCAGACCATGTTATCGTGTACATTTTCATTTTTCCACTCAGAAGATTTTTTTAATGTCCCAAATTAGCTTGTCATGGTGTGTATTCATAGAAACAGAACAATGCTGTCCCTTTTTAGTCCTTGAATAAAATCATAGAGAATGTACCATATGGGCTGAGTTATTTTTCACTTATAATGCTTATAATGTTTTCATTTATAATGTTTGTAATGTGAAAAACTTATTACTACAATAAAGGTCATAATTATTTAAAGCAATATACTGGCTTTTCTTCTGCCACTCCAGTCAGACAAATTGGATGTTTTCCTCCAGCCCAGGAATGCTTCAAATTTTGCTAAAAAGAGTCGTGGGGCACATCCACTCTTCAGGGTTTTCACTATACTGGCAGTCAAATCAAGTTTTATTCCAATTAAGTATCAGATTTGTGCAACAGAATGAGATATATGTCCAATCTGACTCGTCTTATATTAAAATTGTATTTAGTGCAATATTAATATCTCAGTTTTCCCCATAAAATCTTCAAAGCAACTCACAGTTGAGTTTCTATTTAGAGTTAGCTGTGGTGGAAGCAGCTTTGGAAGAAGTGTAATATGAATAAAAGGCTTTCAGGAATGAAATCAAATGCACAACCAAATGGCTACTGTATAATATTATATGCTGGCACCTTTCCTAATAATAGTGTGCAAATGAATCGTTGTAGATCAAAATCTTGAGAGAACTTCCATATATAAATCTACACGTTTGCCTGTGAGTCATGACTCAAATTATGAGGAGAGGATACATAAATGATGTATACATATACGATATAATTGAGTAAACATATTTCAGACAACTCACTTTATACCCTGGTGCACCACCAGAGGCCGCTGCCATGGAGGGAAGCCTAGGCAAGGCACCATGTCCCTCCAGAAAATGTGCTATGGTGGGAAGCCCAGGGCAGGAGCAGGATGGGAGCAGGTGGCAATGCCTGCCTTCTGCCTTCACCCAGCTGGTATTCAAAGTAGAGCAGGTAGCAATGCCCACCCCCACCTTAACACAGCTGGTATTAGGAGTGGAGCAGGTGGCAATGTCCACCCCCACCTTAACACAGCTGGTATTAGGAGTGGAGCAGGTGGCAATGTCCTCTCCCCACCTTAACCCAGCTGGTATTAGGAGCAGAGCAGGTGGTGATGCCCACCCACTGCCTTCACTCAGCTGGTATTCAAAGCAGAGCAGGTAGCAATGCCCACCCCCATCTTAACACCGCTGGTATTAGGAGCAGAGCAGGTGGCAATGTCCTTTCCCCGCCTTAACCCAGCTGGTATTAGGAGCGGAGCAGGTGGCAATGCCCACCCCACTTTGAATCAGTTGGGAACAGGAGCAGAGCAGTTGGCAGTGCCCGCCCCCTGCCTTGACCCAGCTGGTAATACGAGTGGAGCAGATGGCAATGCCCACCCCCTGCCTTAAACCAGAGGGTATTTGGAGTGGAGCAGGTGGAATTTCCCCTCCCACCTTAACACAGCTGTCATTAGGAGCAGAGCACGTGGCAATACCACCTCCAACCTTAACCCAGCTGGTATTAGGAGCAGAGCACTTGGCAATGCCCACTCCTTTCACTCAGCTGGGATCAGAAGAGCAGATGACTTTGCCCACCCACTGCCTTAACACAGCAGGTATTAGAAACAGAACAGGTGGCAATGCCCCCCCCACCTTAACCTAGCTGGGATCTGGAGCAGAACAGATGGCAATGCCCACTCCCTTCACCTGACTGGGATCAGAAGTGAAACAGGTGGCAATGCCTGCCTCTGCATTAACCCAGCTGTTATTAGGAGCGGAGCAGGAGGCAATGCCCTCACCCCGCCTTTACCCAGCTGGTAGTAGGAGTGGAGCAGGTGGAATTTCCCCTCCCACTTTAATACAGCTGCTATTAGGAGCAGACAGTGTGGCAATGCCCACCCCCTTCACCCAGCTGGTATCAGGCTCTGAGCAGGTGGCAGTGCTTGACCCCCTTCACTCAGCCATAGTCAGGCGCAGAACAGGAAGCAATGCCCTCCCCTTTATCTGGCATGTATCAGGCACGGAGCAGGTAGCAAAGCCCACCGCTCCTTCACATGGCCGAGCTCAAGGCATGGAACAGATGACAATGCCCACCCCCCTCCTTCACCAGCTGGAATCAGTGATGGAGGAGGAGCGAATGCCTGCCTGCCCACCCTCCCTTTTCTAGAGCCCATTGTATTTTTTCCCCACAATGGGCTTTGTGGCTAGTTCTGTAAAATGGATGTTCGATCCAATGTGGCTTATTAGTTAGGGGCTTGGGTTTGGACGTGGAAATCACAGTTTTAGATTTTTGCTTGGCCATAAAGTTCACCTGCCTATATCTTTCTGTTAACTTAACCCATAGCCCCCAGTGCTTACACAATACTTGGGTATGGTAGAGAAAACAAGCAAGCCCATGGAACCTGAATCAAGACAAAGTCATGATTGGAAAGTATTGTGACCAGAGATAATTGTCCAGCTGATGGAGTTCAGTCCCTCATAGATCAAGTTTTCAGCCTTACGCTGTTCTTTGATCCATTGTTCAGCCTGAATGTCACAGTTGTAGTGCTGTCCAGGAGTGTGTTTTACCAGCTTTAGTGGTCAAGATGGCTTAATATGTTGAGCACCGGTTTAACATTATGTTTAAAGTTTAAAGTTCAACTCTACCCACAAGTCAATTAAGCTGTAATTTTAGGATTTAAGTGGGCTGGAGCTATGATCATAGGAACAGTTGTTTGAAGTCAGTGGGACAGACTTCTGCCCAAATGCATTTTGGATTGAAGTGTAAAACTTATGCCTAGCTTTTTATTTCCTGATTGGATACCATACATTAAAAGGGAAAGTGCCTGAAGATGTATTGTGTATAAAATATCTTAGAGAAGAGTAAAAAAGGCCTAAAAATATAGGAAACATAAAATTGCTTCCTGTCCTCTTTTGCACAAGAAGGACCATTATTCTTGGATACAGACCTGGATACCAGATTTGCAGGTTCTTCCTCAGAGATGAACATAGGAAACTATAAACCAAATTTATTTGCTCCCTAGCAGACTTTACATTCAATTTTTTGAGTAATTTCTGTTGCTCCATTGAGGTCACTGTTGCTCATAAGATGGCTGTGCCCTTGCATTCTGAATGTACACAATGCCTTCTTAAAAATAAAAATATATACATTTATGTGTATATTAGACTCTGTGCATATATATGAAATATCATTGCTATATATGCACACCAGTTACTGTTTCTGTAACTCTGAGCTGTTTGTAATTTTATGTAATCTATGAGATGGGTTCTGGAATGATTCATATACTATAATATGAACAACTTTCATCACAATGGGTCATCAGAAGGAACACTTGCTCCCCAAACTTCCTCATGGACTCTGTTCTGAGTGCCCCTGTGCTCAGGGGTGATAAGAGTAGCTAGTAGACATGGACACTCTCTGTTCTGGCACCTTGTTTATAGAATTCCCTTCCTGCACCCCTTTGCCCAGTGCCTACAACTTTGGGTTTTAGATGACAGATGAAAAAGTTTACCTAAGGTTTTCCTGACATATCAGCTGTTTTTATTGTGTTTCATTAGATTTTACTATTATTTCTGCTGTTTGTTTGATTTATCTCACTGTATTTAAAAGCTGTGTAAATCACCTTGAGAACCTCACTAGTCAGTGGTCTTATATACTGATAACAGATATACAGAGCGCAGTGATAAACTAGACAATTGGGGTACCCCACATGTCACAGCCCAGCTGCCTGCCTCATCCTCTCCTATAATTCTTTTTCGTTCCACCTAGAGTTGTTAAAAGAAATTAGGATAGATCAGCCTCAGAAAATGATAGATCCAATGGGTTCCTAAATGTCTTTGGTGACTTTGAGAGCCTGGATGGTGACTCTGTAGTGGTACTAGTATCAGCCTAGAATGCTGGTCTGCAGGGTGCTGTTTAAAAAGTTGCTCCTCAGTGCTCTCTCCCTGAGACTTCACAGCCACCATTTTATTTGCTGTCTTATGACTGTGCACAGGAACAATATTTTGATCAAGCGCTGTCAGAGCTGATACCTCCCTGGGGATAGTAGTCCACCAGCAAGGAATAGGGAAAAGGGCATGTTTGCAATGACCTCTGCATCATTCAAATGGAGTATGAAGGTTCATGAATGAATTCAGTGCGAGGCAGCTAATAGTAGGAGAGCCATTTCAGCCTCCATCCTCTTGACAAGCACAACTAAAAGAAGATCTTACAGTGACTAAAATGCTTACTGTAACTCTCCCCGACCTCATTAACAGAACCCATTTCAAATAAGGACACAAAGATTAATCAGACAACTTTAGGTAGTTAGATGTCTTATTTTATATGTGATTGTCCTAAGGTGAACAGGGAGCTTTGCTTTGATTTAGAGGTTCGAAGTTTATCAGACTTCGCCACAACTACTGATATAAATGGGTAATTAACTTTCTGAGTCAAAAGGGAAGAGCAAATGTCTTCAGTATTATTTATGACTTTTGCTTTTTGCACATCAAACCTTATATTCAAGCATCAGTGGCACAGTCCGTAGCATCAGAAAGACAATCCAGTGTCTATATTGTGTAGACCTAATCCCTTTTGTTTCGCAAGGAAGCCAGGATATGAGTACTGCATTTAAAAGGCTTGAGTTAATAAATCTTGACTTAATAAACACATCTTTATACCAGAAACTCATGACCTGCCTAAGTGGTTCTTTTGACATTTGTCAGGTTATGAGAATTATGAGATCTTTCTCTTGCTTTGAAGTGATGTTGTCCCAATGACCAGGGTCAGCCCTTTTTCCATGACCCCGATATACACAGAAAAGTCCCAGTGCAAAAATTAATCTGGTTGTGGTGTTTTGGTTTGCACTTTGGACAGGCTCAGAGGAACACCTCTTAGGGTTGCCAGGTCTGTCTCCCCTCCCATTGGGAGGGTAGGGAACCTGGCACTTACCTTGTGTCGGGCATGAGGTCCTTTTTCACGCACACGCTTTGTGTGCATGTGCCCTGGGGCTGATGCAGTGACATCTCTCCTGGGAGTGACATGACCACACTAGCTGTATGAACACTCCCACACTCTGCATGGGGCCGATTCAGTCCATTTGGGCCCCAAATGGGCCCCAAATGAAGTGCAGGAATGCTCCCATGGCCAGCACAATGATGCCACTTCTGGAAGTGATGTCACTGTGCTCGCAGAGAGTGCGCACATGGCATGTGTTCCCTGGGTGCCTGCTGATGGTGGGCAACCTCCGGGAAGCTTGCAACCTCCTGCCAATTCCTGGGTGATCACCAAGCAAGGGGGCAAATCCCCGGGAGTTTGCCCACCACTGGTGGGCACCTGGGAACCTTAACACCTCTAGAGGTCAGGGGACAAAGCTGGGGAGCCATTTGGGTAACACCCTCTCCCACTGCCAAGAAGGGTTCTAGCCTCTTCATTTACCAAACCACTGAAAGCTGTGAAGAGGCTGGAAAGACAGCTAGAGTGGTGCTGGAAGAAAACTCATGCTGAATAAGACAGAACATACTATATGAGATAGTGGGGGTGGCAAAGGCAGAATCTTGTCCAGCAAAACAATTAAAGATGGTTTGGGGCCTATTGTCATCTGAGCCTCACATTCCCAATTTTGATTTGGAAATAAGTTTTGATTATTTTGCTAATTTCTTCACCAAATTAAGCCAGTTCTATTCAGTTTGGTTAGATGTCTGAATAGGGGCATATCCTGTTCTGGGGCTATTGGTGATGACCTCTTGTCAAGAGCTGGATGGACAGCGTTAAGTTGGTTTGAGGCTGTGAAGGCCACTTCCTGCATAATGGATCCTTGCCTATCCTATTAAAATTGTGCCAGAAGGTGCTAAAATTTTCAGGGAAAATTATTAACATGTCCCTCTTAGAAGGCATGTTTCTTTCACAGCTAAAAGAACCTGTGATTAGACTCCCTTCTTAAGAAGTTATGACTAGATATGAGGGTAGGTTGCCAGCTGGTATCTTAAAAAATACTGGACTCATCAGAGTAGATTTCTTAGCATGTGTGCTTGCTTGGAAGTGGCATGATGAAGTCACTTATGAAAATGACATCATCCACCGCCTCCAACTACCTGGGTGGCTTTTGCAGGGGGCCCTGCTTCCTGAGAGTTCAGCTGCAGTGTGCTTTCTTAGAATCATAGAATCATAGAACCACAGAATCATAAGATCATAGAGTTGGAAGGGGACCTCTAGGGTCATCTAGTCCAACCCCCTGCACAATGCAGGAAATTCACAACTACCCCCCGACTGCCCCAGTAACCCCTGCTCCATGCCCAGAACCTTATGTTCACCCTTCCAGCATGCCTCTGCCCCTCCAACCCCAGAGGGACACTGCTGCAGCAGCAGCCTCACCAGTTCATTTTCAGGGCAAGGTAGCGGGGCATAGGTGGGCTGGTTGGTCACTCCCCTGGTTCTCAGAAGTCTGGGTGGGTGGGCTGGGTGGGCAAGTGAGCAACAGAGCAAGGGGCTGCAGGGAACCACACTGTGGATGCACTGCAAGGCCAGAAGCAGTCTTCTGGGCTGGGCTGGCCAGACGCTCCTCTCATGCACAGGTTTGCCAGGTGTCCAGTATTTTGATTCCATTTCCCCAGACAGTCCATGAAAATGCCAGACTGTCAGGGTGAAAATGACAGACCTGGCAACTCTATATGAGGGATGTGTGTGGACAATTATTGACTTGCGTCCAATCTCCCCCTTTGAGGCAAGGTGATCGAGCAGGTTCTGGTAGAGCAACTGCCAGACATTTCTGAATGACACATATGCCCTTGACCCATTTCAACCTGCCATTAAGCCAAACTGGGACTAAAACAGCATCAGTGGCATTTAATACAGTCCATCATGATATGTGTGAGGATTCAAATCAATGTGTGGAATAAAAGGAATTGCCATCTGCTGGTTAAGCTTTTTTTCTTAGGGATGTTATGAGGTGGAGAAGTTCTTTTTCTGAAATTCACTTTTTTAGATGTACTCATTGGTTCCTCTTATTCCCCTTTCCTCTTTTAAGAGCAGGATTTATCTTTCATTTCTCTTTGAACAGAGACATCAAGGTGCCTTTTTGTAACTTCAGCCGTTGCACAGTTATACACTCCATGGTGGTGCTCTAGCAAGAAGATATTTGCCTGTCTCTTAGTATTTAGAGTGAAATTCTGAAATTTTGCAGAACCTACCCTCCTCTCTTCCAATTTATTTTCGATCAAAAATGAATTGATTAGAAACTGACTCTAAATTCCTAAAAAGATGAAAATAAAAAATTGTTGGATTTCAGGAGGAAACTTGGTAAAGAAGAATTAAGAGAATGGATCCACTGCTCTTGTGGAGAGACCGATAGGCATTGTAACTTTTTCTCTTATCAAATAGTCATCTGACCTAGGGTTGCCAGTCCCCTGCTGGGGGCAGGGGATCTCCCACTCCCACCCTCCACCACCCACCCCATCTTACCTAGCAGGCAGGGGGGAAAGCGGGGGAACAAAACTCTTGAGGCGTGCTTCCGTGTTCTGCAGTGGCCTGATTTGGGCCCCAAACAGGCTGAATTGGGCCCATTTTGTGCCAAAATTGGTCTGCTGTGAAGCGCAGGAGCTTGCCAGGGCCCTCCCGGCAGTGTTCCTGTGCTCCACAGCAGGTCAATTTTAGTCCTGAACAGGCTGCAATCAGCCCGCTGCAGAGTGTGAGATCGCTCGCAGGGGCAGCATGTGGCCTGCATGATGATGCCACTTCCCAGAAGTGACTTTATTGCGCAGCCTGGGAGCATGCATGCACTTTCTAACAAGATGACTGCCAGATCTCTCACCTCCCACCTGGAGGGTAAAGGGGCCTGGCAACCCTCATTTGACCACAGCACAGGGAATGATCTGACCATAGCACATAGAAGTTTTTTTTGTTTGCCTGCTTTGTTAGCTGTCATTTCCCAGCTACTACTCCACATTGAGCCAGTTTGGTGTAGTGGTTAAGAGTGCAGGACTCTAATCTGGAGAACCGGGTTTGATTCCTCACTCCTCCACTTGAAGCCAGCTGGGTGACCTTGGGTAAGTCACAGCTCCTAGCTCTCTCATCCCCACCCCCTCACAGGGTGTTTTGTTGTGGGGATAATAATAGCATACTTTGTAAACTGCTCTGAGTCACCCTGAAGGGCGGTATATAAAATCAAACGTTGTTGTTGTTGTTATTATTGCTGACTTCTGGTGGCAGGGGGAAAGAAATGATGCGGATAAATTGATTGAACATTTGGGTGTATGTAGGACTTGCCATGGAGGGACTGTTTTTAGCAGCAGCTCCATGTACAGTCTTAAAGGCAGATCTGTTCACAGATGGCCATGAGATGAAGCAACAATCCATGGTCAAATCAATTTTCAGAACTTAATAAGGATAATACTGTCTGCTATTCAATCATGCAGGAAAAAGCAACCTGGCTGCACAGTATAGAAAACAGTTTTGGTGCATGTCCAACTGTAACATACTTTGAATTTGTTGCACATACAAGGCCCGTTTTGGGGAGTTGCTTGGATTGGTCACAGTTCTTTCTACAGCTGCTTCTCAGCTTCCCTTGGGATGATAGTAGCTTTAAAATAATTGAGAACTTCCTTTCATGTGTAATGACTTCACAGCTGATGTTTAGAGGCAAAACAATACATCTGCTTGTCAGGCCGATAAATGCTACCTGTTATATTGAGCTCATACATTAACATTTATCCACTTTTGTCATTCCTTAAAAGATATTGCCAATAATAAAGCTTGCTGCTGAAAGATTTAAAAATACATAATTACTACAGAGCCAAATAGTGTAAGCTCAAAGATATCTTTTTGATAGAGCCCAAATGGATTTTTTGGGGCTCAGACAGTGTTAGGTGTTGATATTTTAAGTGGAATAAGTGCTTATTTGCTTGCAAAGAAGAAGCACTTCAGCACAGAAAGCAATTGCCTTGCAGTGAGCAAACAATGTATGTCTTTTTAGTCATTCTAAGGGGCAGAAAATGAACACATATGGCAGAGGAAAATGGAATCATAAAAGCAGGTTCACTCTTACTGGAATGCTTGCATACAGACTATATGTGTACAAGTGTATGCATTTTTGTCCCTCTCTGCTTTTCCAGGGTTCCTGACTATGCAGATTCCTAATCACACATATTAGTGAGCCATATGCATGTAGATGTGTTTTATTGAGCATTTGAAGGTTACGGGTAGAGATGGGCATGAACAGCAATAAGAACCAAAAAAAGCCACAAACAGCCCAATCTGCTGTTTGTGAAGAAGCTGTTCGTGAGGCCCCATTCTAAACAAACAGGTGGTCGTTGCAAGCCTCATTCATTGCTGTTCGTCAAGCCAGACCGTCTAGCACCTGCAATCAATTCCCTTGGTAACTTAGGCAGGGATTGTCTAAACTCTGTCTGAACTCCTGCTGTTGCCCTGGAAACCCCAATCTAAGACCAATTTAGCTTGATAGGCAGGTCTTCCTTTCAAGTGTGGAGCTCCAAATTTGTTACAACAAGGGAGCAAAGAGCAGGGGGGAGGGGGGCTCCCAGTGGAGAAACCGTTGCTGTTGGCATTTTGATAGAGAGAGTGTATTGGAGCTTGAATGTTCTTTCTGTGTGGTGGAATAGGGATCTACTCCTTCAAGTTCCAGGGCTGCTGCCAGGCTCTGAGCTAACCTATTATTTATTGTTGGTACCTTTCCTGGTGCCTGCTCAGGTAAGGTTTATGGTAGTGGTGCAGTAGGGATCTACTCGTGGGTTGCTCGTGAGTCCCTGTTTGTGGATGGCAATGAACAATGAACATCATGTTCTTTTTTTTTTTCTGTTCACGCCCATCTCTAGTTACGGGTTGACTTGTCGTTGTGGCCCCATTCCATTTTCTCTTAGAGATATTTCACACTCGGTGTTTACCGCGCTGTCAAGTAGAAGTCACGCCGATGGAGGCGGCTGCGGATTTCCCCCCTGTCCTTTCACACTTGTACTAATCCCCGAATCAGCCTCCCGAGATTTTTTTCACATTACCAGAGATACCCCGTCTTAGCCGCGGAATTTCCGGGCTCTCAATTAAAAAACAAAACTATCCAAAAAAGCACGCATGCGTGGAAACGTTTCGCCGGGGTTTTTTTTTTTTGTTTTTTTAAATACCGCGCCTGCGGCGTCAGCAGGCAAGCTAGAGAGAAGGGTTTGAGTTTTCTCTTCCTACGCTTTATTCTGTTTTCCCAGCCATAGCCGCTGTCTTCTTAGGCGCGCCGTTCTTTAGCTTAGTGCCCCTCTTGCCAAAGAGAGCTCATTAACCCCACCTTTAATACAGAGGTGGAATCTAGCTGAGAGGAGTCCCCCGTGCATGGTTGCTCGTTTAATTTGGGTCACGGGTGGGATTCATACGTGAGTTGCAGGCGCCCAATAAAAGTGTGTGAGTGCATGCTGAACACAGACATCACAGTACAGCGACCAAGGTTTAAATATGATCCTGGTTACTTATTCAGAGGACCTTGAAAAGTGTGTCTGCGGATCATCCCCGTAATGCTCCTGGTGAGCTGGGTTCATCAAACAGGCCATTCATTCAACTCCTGTTGGATGCTTTTGGGGAGAATGTCCCAGCAATAACGCATTTATACCCCGTGTGGTGGAACGTCTCATATTTGTTCCCTCCCACCTAGAAGTTATACTTTCAACCACCTTCTCCTGCCCACTCTGCCCAGAAAGGGGGAGGGGGGGTGGCTAATGACCAAGTCATCTGTCAGTTCTTACTACCAGTGGACATGGAACGTCAGCTGACAAACGGCACAGATGGGACCAAGGTTGTTGATCCTCATGTTACAATGTGAAATGCAGCAGACTGTGCGTTCTGCCACACGACAGACAGCTTAAAAGTCCACTTGACAGCATTGAGGCAGAGACGCTTCAAGACTTGCTTTCCCACTTCCTGCATCGAAGCAGCATGTCATATGACCATTGGTTCCATCTGTGCCTTTTGTCACTTGTGGGTCCTCTTTTTGTTTCTGCTATGTGACTTGATCCACAACATGAAAGATGCTATTGCATCTAGTGTGATCAGGGGAACAGGCTTCTTTTGACCGTGTGGATAAATTCAAGATGAGGATGCCAGGGGAGGTGACGTGTGGGTCTGTCAACTTATGGTTCTAGAGTCTGCTGCAAGCTGCGGCTTCTCCCTGGATTTCTGTCATGCAGTAACAGTATGTCAATAGATTTTCACCTTTACAACTGTTCCATGTTTGCTTGCTCCACTGGACTGATAGTTCAGGAAACAACATAAACCTATGTTATGAATGACTCTGTGGGGCATCTTTTTCAATTTTTCCCCAAGATAGGGACCGGTGGGGTGGTTGCCTAACTGCTGCAATTAACTAACATCTTGAGGTGTTCTCATGTTTACCCATCACAGACACATACGGCCTTGTCAACTATTGAAACCGAGCCATGATAGATGTTAAGTGTCAAGCATAATAAATAGATTGCTCGTGAACTGCGGGGACACCTCTGAAAAATTCTCAGTCCATAACAACGTTTAACACACACAATGTCTTATTTTTTAACATTGAAAACAGATTTATTTATCAGAAACAAATAACACAGACTTCCCAACACCAAGGAACAAAAATCTTGTCACTGATTCAAAATTCCAATTTTGCATGACATTAGAACCACACAGTGATTAGAAAAAAATGAAAATAAGATCTTGCTTTTGCTGTTCATGAGAAATTATTATCCACATTGCAAACAACTTCAACATGATTCATAAAGCACTGGAAATAATTGACATGTGAGAGTTGTCAATTGTAATCTTTCCTTCCATTACGTTATTTTTAAACATACATTTTTTTTCTTTCTGAAACAAACTAAAATATTGCTTAAACATTCTTCAAGCTGACATAACACTGGCTAATTCTTCTTGTCATCTCCTGATTGCTCTGATCCTGAGCTACGATGACCTCGCTCAAGTGCAGAAACCTTTTTCTTTAGAGAACTCAGTTCTTTGTGAAGGCTTCTATTGTTTCTCTCCAATCGGCATATTCTTTCATGGTATCTTCCCACTGTTGAGAAACAGCAAAAAAATTTATTTCTTCATGAAGAGATGGGTTTCGACATTGCGAGAACTTTGCGGTTATCAAAACTACACCAGTGACAAACAATTTTTTTTAATCCTTGTGGAAAACTTGAAGGCCATTCCTGGCATTTTTCAAGGTTTGAAAATATACACAAAACAATCACCAGGTACGGTTGGTGGTGCTGAGATGGCTCCAGAAAACAAAATCAAACAGAGTCCAGTTGTACCCTTGATACTGACCCATTTAATTTAAGCGTAAGTTGTCGTTATGAGTTGCGCTCTTTGTACGTTGCATAGTGGGTCAAAAGATAATGGTTAGGTGCATAAAAGGAGTGGACACTGTGGGGTAGATGCTTACATTTCCATCTGATATGCCAATGCAACCATATTCTTATGATATTGAGATCATTTTGCCCATGATAAGGTACATGGAAGCCAAGCTATAACTACATGTTTGCAAATTGCAAAAGAGTATGGCCTCACCTCCCAGACCAACTGAAACTAATGCAGCAAAATCTGTGGAGAAACATAGCTCTCACCACTGGACGCATCTGACGGAGAGATGTGTGTTCCACGAAAGCCGATATTTTGGCTTTTGGTGTTCACAGTTCTCTTTGTCAAACTTTATCTGGTGGGGAGAGCCCTGGTTATCAAAGGAATCCGCAACATTGGAAGTGGTTGTTCTCGGAGGTGCCGGAGGAGTCTCTTTTATTCTGCAACCGCAGACTAACGTGGCCACTCCTATGACCCATTACAGGGATGGACTGATCTGCATACCAGGGGGAGATGTTTGCATCCACATATTGGAAGGAGTTGTTTGAATCCACCCTGCACCCACCACGCGTTCAAAACCTATGAAAAATGTATCCTTTGTGCCTACTTGCATCTGCCAAATAGTCTAGTGATTCATGAAATGTGCTTCAATTACATCGGTTATGTCAATAGTTTTGAACGGACACTATTTGATTATGTGACCACAGACTAGAACTGATGACTTATCTGGATCTATGAATCCACATATCAATGACTCGGTGAATGTTTCCCTACTGACTTCCATACGTGATGTGGGATTGGTACTGTCGCGCCTGATCTGAGCCGCGTGATCAGAAACACCACACCAAACTCTGCCTCAAGTTTTCCTTGGAATAGTCATACTTACTTCTTGATAGACATAGAGATTGTATTCCCTGCATACTACGATAGATCTCGCCAATATCAGCGGATTGGTCTTTATTTGGCATCATGTCACGCAAACCTCCCGCTGAAGTATCACCTGCAAAATTAAAGTCAGTCAATATTTTAGGCAGATATTGAAGTGTCACCCAGCAAAATAAATCAGCGAAAAATGTAACTCCACTCAAATGTGGCATAGCTAAAACGTGCCTGGGGAAAATGAGAGAACTGGAGTTCCCTCTGCATCCTCGGTTCTGCCTTCCTCAACGGCGTTTCTGTCCTCATCCTCAGCATCAGAAGAAGTTGTTTCCTCAATTATGTGAAGTTTGTGCTCAGCGCTCATGGCATACTTTCTCACTGCGGCACCACTGTGTGTTGCTAAAGAAGCTAGAAAGAGAAAAGGTTTTGTTAGAAATTTCCAGAGGAATCCCACATCTGAAGGTTGTGCAAGTGTTGGCAAGGCTGTAGTTTGAGCCTATGCTTGACATCTTTAGAGCCGCAGTGTGTTTTGTTCAAGGAATGAACTGATCTCCTCATCACCACATGTTGGGCATTGTTTACATTCACGATGATGAAGGATGGAAGATAAGTCACCACTTTGGGTTATGAAGACTTTGGACTGCTGATACAGAGACAATTTTTTCTGCTGGAGAAACCGCGCAGAAGATAACAGCCTTAGGCACAGGAAAAAACAAAGGAAACAAGATAATGGGAACACTGCTAAACACCCTTGAAAAATAAAGGCTGAAATTGTTTTCTAGTGATGAGAGCTATATCAAGAGATCGTGTTCACTTCACGTACCACTCAAGAAACGTTGACAAGGTGTTAGTTGTACTCCACTCACCTTCAAAGGAGTCATCATGGAGAACAAATATGTTTTGTTTTAGCTGAGAGTGGATCTGGTTACCTTGATGGTATTTTGCCCAGGCAATAGTGCTTTGATTGGCAAAATAATGGCCATTCATTCCTGCAGAATCTCATGCAATCCCACAATTTTCAGAGCAGCTCTTGATGGCACGTGTGAACCACACAAAAAATTACCTGAGGTACTCGGTTGTGGAGATACATCTCCGGGCATTATGGTTTCAGGAGCAGTCATGTCATCAGTTGCTTCTTCGTGACTACTGCCGGAAGATATAACGATTACGGTTTCTTCAGTTTCTAGGCAATGAGATCCACTGTCATCTGTTCTTTCTCTCTCTGAAGCTAGTGATTTAATACAGCAGAATTCCAATTAATGATCTTGTTATTGGTACATGGAATACACCACTCACTTCTCAAAGTACTTGGACAAGAAAGCAAATTTTTAAAATTGCACCATTTTCTGATCTGATGACGGATCAAAAAACAAATTAAAAATGGTGGCTTTGTTTGGAGTTCATGACTTCCTAAGAATCCTGTCGATGGTTTTTGAATTAGTTTGCCATGGGTGAACTCTAGTAAGCTAACAATCACATAAAAAGTTAAACTTACCTTGAGGAAATGCTGCTGTATTTATCTTTGCTGGGTCTTCAGTTGTCACTCCAAGAGGTGCATAGGCTTGCGCATCAGATTCTGCTGCACTTGATGATTCCACTGCAACAGTTTCTGAATTCTCATCATCCTCAGATGAAGTTTCTTCAATCTTGACTGCTCTTTCACAGATAATCTCTGAAATGAAAAATCATTTGAACAATGGTAAAAAACGGAATGATCGCCCTGATAATGTTTCCCTTTACTTACTTTGCTTTTTATGATCCAGGCATTCAGTTAAGGGGATCAAACAGGATGCATAGCATAAAAGTGGTGACCGGGGGAATTGCATATTAACATGAAAGATGCTTTTGAGGAGATGGTATTTCTCTAAGAACACTCTATGGCTTTCCAATCGTGACAAATAATTCGAAGATTAAAATTAGAGCGTGACAAACAGAAGGTTGACTTCAAAAAACACCCATTTGTTAATGAGGAATGAAGTCTCTTTGAGAACATGCCACTAAAAAGGTGTCATTAAACATGGGGGACTTGCATGGTCCGCCATGGAACGGGGGGGGGGGGGGGTTCAAAAAACTCACCATCATGAGGTCTTTCTTGACATCGAGGCCTCCCTGCCGCCTTCCAGATTAGCATCATCGCGTTGTGCACCCTAATTCTACGACTGCTTCTAGGAATGCATTGCAGTGCCTCCATTGATGAAATGAAATCGGACTTCAGTTTTTGGAATTTGCTTCGACACTGGTTGGCCGTTCGATGAAATCCGCGACTGCGTAGCACTCTTGAAAGAAATCGATAGATGCCGCGGTTGCTTGATTGCGTGCTGGCCATTAACCGAGATGCATGCCCACTCCTCCGAACAACCCTCAGAAGAAGAGATACCTCCTCCACTTCCCAGACATTTCCATGACGCCGGGAAATCATTTTGCACCAAGTGAACTGCGCCACACACAAATTCCAAAAAGTTCTCTCAAGAGTGATTGGTCTCCCATTTCATCCGCCCGCCCCCTCAACGATTTTAGCCAATCGTCTTAGTGCCCGCCAAAAACATGGAATGTTCTCAAGTAAAAATTTATTTTGGTGGACAGATCAAGTGGAGGCTTATGATAATTTCTCAGAAGCGTGTGGACTTGTGACTGTGACATTGAAGTGTAATTTTGTTTAATTCGTGGTGAACACAGATAAACCATTTTAAAAAAAAATCTAGGACAAGATTTCCTACCCTACCGCACCGTTTTTTACTCTTTCGTGGATGGATGAACGTGAAACTCGATTTCTTTTCCATCACGTGACTAGTAAAGGGGAAAGAAATTGTGGGAACCGAACAAGACAGTGGTGCGTGTGCGAATTGACAGGGCAAAGAATCACACAACGCTTTAGACTGACTGCATTCCTTGTGCTTGAAAAAAACGGGACCGAGTACTTTTTTTTTAATAAAACAAAGCGCTACTTCACAAAACATACATACCGCTATTTTTTTTTCTGATAGGTGTTTCAGAGTCAGGAAAACTGGACTGGGGAGGGGGTCAACACATCAATCCACTGTAATCCGCCCCTCTTAATTTTGCTCCATCACATGTGTAGTCATCGCGACATTTGAGTGGAAGAACTGGTCAATCTGCTCCTGCAAGTCTACTCTATGCTCTTTGCCCTAAAAGACACAAGCACAACTATCCCTAGCAAATGTCCTTCCTCCCCTCTAGGAAGTCATGATTTTTCTCCCGCCAAAAATGTGGCCACGATGATAGGCTGGCCAACTTGGGCGGGAGTTTTCCTTGGAACTGTGCGTTCTCCACTCTTGTGAACACATTTCTCTCACGGCATACTTTGGAATTGCGGAGGATTTTTTGAGCCCGATTTTATTCTGCTGAATTATGTCTGCGGTCCGAGCATTGGCACTGGCCTTGCTTCACATCATCTTTATCTATATTCAGCGATCGATCGATGCCTGCAAGTTACTGGATGCGAGTGGTTAGAAGAAGGAGAATGCTTAGGAAATCACTTGCACTGAGGTGCATACCTCCGCCTTTATGGAGAACAAGGAGAACAGCAATGAACAGAGCACGTTTTCTCGCTGTAGCCGGAATCAGAGTCCCCCGTCGCTACTGGATTTATCCCCGTAGCAGGGACTGGTGGGACAATTTCGTCACTGCCATATGGGATGACCAGCTGTGGATTGAAAATTTTCGTATGACCAGGGAGACTTTCAATGAATTGGTTCATTCCATAGGGCACCGTCTTTCCCGTCAGCGCACCAGACTTCGCAATCCAATCTCTGTGGAGATGAGAGTCGCCATAGCACTTTGGTATCTTGCCAACTGTTCGACTTACCGTCAATGCATGAACCAATTCGGAGTGGGTATTTCAACAGTGGCAGGAATCGTCTTGGAGGTCTGCTTGGCGATAGAATTGGAGCTACTCAGTAGAGTCGTGTGCCTTGGACCTGATGTGGCGAGGGTGAGTACGCACTCATCTCCCAGAGTAACAGTCTCCATTCAAACTGTACTGGTCAAAGATTACAATTTGAAGCACAAAAAACTATGTTGCTGACATGTAGGCAATGAGCTGCACCTTTAAACCAATTTTATCGTGCCATGAGCTTTCGAGAGTCGCGGTTCCCTTTTTTCTTGTGCGTTTGAACAAGCGAACTGTGATTCTCAAAAGCTTGAGCTACAGTAAAATTTGCAAGTGCTGAGGGTTCTACTGTACTCTTTTTTATTTCACTAGTACAGACTATGGCTAACTCCTCTGGATTCTGGAGATGTGAGACTGCCTCAGCGCTGTAGTGAGGAGATTATGAATATAGGCGGTGGGAGAAAGAGGGGATTCTCTCTAACAGCAATCTTGTTTTTTTCTCTTTCATTGCAGATTATGTCTGGATTTCAGAAACTTGGCTTTCCTCATTGCATTGGTGCAGTTGATGGCACCCATGTTGCCATTTGCAAATTTAAAGGCCGTGGACGGGAGTACATCAACCGCAAGAAATTCAATTCCATTCTCATCCAGGGCACGGTGGACCATACTGGAAGATTCATTGATGCAGAGGTTGGCTGGAGTGGGCGGAACCATGACGCCTTTGTTTTTGTGAATTCTGCAATTTGTACGGCAATGGATGCGGGGGTGTTTGTGCCAGGCAACCCCAGTCTTACAATAGAGGGTGTAACCGTGCCACCACTCATCATATCTGATGCAGCCTACCCCATGAGAAGGTGGCTGATGAAGCCCTTCAATAGGCCCCACACTCCCGCAGAAGCATACTTTGACCGCTGCCTCACCAGAGCTAGGACCATAGTGGAAAGATGTTTCGGACGTTTGAAGGGGCGCTGGAGGTGTTTGAGGTCACAGCTTATGGTTGCGGAGGAGAATGTGACCTGCATAGCTACCGCGTGTGTGGTGCTACATAACATTTGTGAATTGAAAGGTCATGGCATTCCAGAGGATGATTCTCCCGTGAGGCCTGTGGAGGTGGATGAGGAATCTCTTGAACTCCCTGTGGGAGACAGAAGGCACCGGGAGGAGGGGAAGTTGGTGCGCGATGCCCTTGCACGCCACATGTTTCGAAACAGAGAAATCTAACAATATAAAAAGCTCTTCAGTCTGATTGTGAAAAAATCTGTGGTTGAACTAAGAAACGATTGTTGCATGTTCAGAGGTTGGACTCACGGTTTCAAAAAATGTTTCTTGTTGGTTTTGCCTTGATTGGATGTGTCATGCATTCAGTTGCAAGTGCTGGATTCCTATGAAACATGGTTTGTTAGAAAGCTTTGTTTAGAGATTCAATGATGATCTAATGAGTGAATTCTCATTGTTCCATTCCTGTTTTGAAATAAATTTTTATAACATCATGGTAAGAAATGTTCTGTTCGGTGGGCATCAAGTGAGCAGGAGGGGTTTCCACAAAGAGGGAAAGTGAAAAAAAGGGTTCATCATTGCACAGCCCAGGGGTGCCAAGATGGTCAGCACACTGTTGAATGCTAGCTTATCCGTGTGAAACAGCATCAGATCCACAAACACCCTCCCCCAACGTCACACTTCCACAGTGTTCCCTGCGATGGGAACCACCTACAGAACAAAGGAAAAATGACAACCACACACCAAAGTACTCTATTATAAAAAAACCATTCTCTCCTTCAAACTAAAATTGAGAAGGACAGTGTGAGACATAACACAGGCAGTACATAACACAACTAACCATACTGTGCAGAATTAAACCAAACTCTATCACGGGAAATAAAAAAAATTATTTCTTTAAGGTCTTTCAGGTTCCCATTTGGTGGGCACAACAGGACACGAAAGCAGCCTACAACACCAAATAACACAAATAGCATGCACAAATTCTGCCAGCAATTTTGATCGGGGGATTATTGTGTGTGAATTACGTAGTGTTATCTCTCTGGTTGAGGGAATGCTGTCACGGCCTTAGGTCTGCACCCACCGGTTTTTATATTCAAACAAGTGACATAAAAAATCCTTTCTTATAGCAATTGTGTTTTGGGTTGTTCTGTAAGGTGAAGTGACTTGTGCCCTATTTTCCCCTATAATAATAATAATAGCATTCGATTTATATACCGCCCTTCAGGACAACCTAATGCCCACTCAGAGCGGTTTACTAACTGTTATTATTCCCCCAAAAAAGTCACCCTGTGAGGTGGGTGTTGCTGAGAGAGCTCCAAAGAACTGTGACTCGGCCAAGGTGACCCAGCTGTCTTCAAGCGGAGGAGTGGGGAATCACACCCAGCTCTCCAGATGCCCTTTGGTGTTCTCCCCCACCACCAATGTAGACGGTGTCTGGTCTACCGCACAGTTAAAGGCACGAAGTTGTGTGGCACGAGAACCGCCCTTCGAGGTGGAACCAAATGCCCCCCCCTCCAGGTTGGTTTGCCTTGGTGCTTGCTTGGGGGGTTGGAGGACAGGTAGGAAACGTTCCCCTGATGTCACTGGGCATCTTTCATGCAATATTCCTAACCCCAGAACGACCAGCCTCTCTTATTTTCAACGTGGGAGATGATGGAGAAAGAGGGTGCCAAGAACAACATATTTTTCAGTCCATTAAAAGGACCACCCAACCGGCATCTGCCTGAACCATGTTAGAGGAAGTTAGGACAGGTGGGAGCAGGCACCATGAAAGTTGGCAGCATTTTGATTACAAAAGGCCACCCTGAACTACCTGGGAAGATGAATTCCTTTTTCTCCATATAGAAACATGGATATTGTTTGAAGAATGGGGCACCTTGTTTTGGAGTCCGTAAAATCTTTATGAAATTCATGTGGAGACGGAAGGGAAGGTCTCCAACGGTTTGTGTTGGATTTGGTCGGAAACCCCCCGCCCCAAGCTCTGCTAACTCTGGCAGAAGGTTTCGGAATCGAGATTCTAGCCAGTAAGCTGGTTCTGTGGTGTCTTTCCGTGTCAGTGTTCCCCAAATACTGACAAGAATTCCTGATTCTTAAAACCAAATATATACAGCTGAGACAGGCGTCCCCTGCACACCCCTACTATTATCCCCGAAATATTTCCAGCTCATGTTTTGAGTTGCATTGTTCAGCAATCCGATGTACGCATGAACCTTTTCTTCCTTATCAAGCATTTCGGCGAAGGTGGGAAACATTTGTATTTGAATTCGCCCCTGCACTCATGCTGTCTGTAGAAATGGCCAACCTTTATTTTGGCGGAATTTTTTTTTTTGGAAAAAAAATTGCTCGCAACGATTAACCCTGACACAGCCAATCAGAGACGTTTATTTGGGTCGGAATATGATGTCTCTGACAAATCAGGATTGGCCTCTTCGACCGGGGAACCCAGGACTACAGGAAATAGACATGCCACCACGGAGAACTAGGGGCACCTTTTGGCAATTTGAGGAGGTGTCCCTGCTTCTGAAAATTGTTCTGCGTCTTGGTTTTGCAGCCGATTTTATGTCGAGCGCACACCAGCGCAACAGGGGGGCGTACCATGCCATTGCTAGGAAGCTGACTGATGCTGGTTATAGCCGAAATGCCAACCAGTGCAGGACCAAATTTAAAAGGCTGAAATGCGAGTTCATGGCATCCCTTACGGCATGCCAAGGCATCCCAAGCTGCAGCGGGCGGATCCCACACCATCACTCAATGATGCGTTTGTGGATAGCTGCTGGGAGACCACGCTGGGAGGATCGCCACCATGAAGGTAAATGAAGTACTGTGGGATGTTTATTTTGTGAAGGCACACCTCTAAAAATGTTTTCACCATGCTTTAAGTGAGATGGGGCCCCCCTTGCACCATCATCAAACACCGTGTCTTCCCCCCCCCCCTCACCCATCCCAATCCCCTCACTAAGATGGAAATGTATGTTGGTACAAGGCACCAATTTCCTGAATGAGAGGAATGTTGGATGGAAGTTTTCAAGGAAAAACCCCAGAACAGGCATGCTGTGTTGGGATCAGCACATGGAACACAGGAACACGTGGCACTGAACGGCACTGGGACTGTGCCCTGTCCTTGAAGACTATCCCACCATGTTTAAAAGTTGTTTTGTTTCTGTTCTTTGGGAAAGGTTTATGGTTTATGTCGGCACATATTTTTAATGTGTTCTCTTAAAGATGACTCGGCTACTGTGCGGTAAGTAAAAACAGCATTCCACACACCTCAGCCCTTATCATTCCTCCATGGGTATTCCCCCCCCTCCCTGCCCAAGATCCCAAACCGGCCTTCTAATCTAAACGGCATTCCCTAAATCCCTACACATGATACAGCATCGGTTGCCTAGGGTGATCAGCATTTCAACATTCCCTTGCCCCATTTTTTGAATTAGTCAGAATTCCTTGTTCATAACATTTCATCAATACTGCTCTTACTGATGTTTTAATTCTCTTCATGTGTTTCTCCAGCAACATCATACAGACATGAGGGGGAGGAGGAGCCCACGGAGGAAACAGGCTCAGAGGTGACCGTGCCAATGGATGAAATGGCCTTGCAACCCAGTTCTGAGGCAGTGAAGCAAGAAGAGGGAAACTGCTCCGAGTTCAATGAAGAAGTCACACCTCAGCAAGCAGTGATTCCACCAGAACAGCTGACTGAGCATTCAGGTACACAAATGGAACTAACTACACCGTCATTCTGCCACATGTTAAACACGTGCTCTGTAATGACAATGAACAAAATTAAATCAAGTTCTCCAAACCCCCTTTTCAGGTGACCCCTGTGAGGAATGCATTCAAGCGCGGTGTCCACTACACACTGTAAATGTGCCTTCTTCATCTTTGGCAAGGGAACAGCCCCTTGAGATACTGGAGACTGTTCACAAGGCAGTGGGAACATGCCTCAGCTGCGGTAAGTAACCATCAATGACTTACAACGTTTGTGAACACAGAAGTGGCCACTCTGCGCTTACACCTTTTGTTTCCACAGCAAAGAAAACCAACAGAAGGATGGACAGCCTGCAGGCCTTGGTGAAGAAGCTAGAAAACAATGTGAGGAATTTGAATGAGGAGAACAAGAAATTGAGGTCCGACATTGATAATGTGCTGTCAAGGTTTAAGGAGATGTAGAAAAGATTTATTTAACATGCATGTTAGTTAAGTGTCCATATGATGCCTCACATGTAATCTTTCAAGTTTTGAAAAGAATAAAAAACAAATTTAAAACTGTGTAGTTTCTCCCATGGGTCAACATTTCAAACAACCGTGGTCAAAAAATAGATCTGGCAAACCGCACCTGGATTGCGGTGGGAAACAAAAACCAATTTTTTTCAATGGCCATTGTCAACCCCTCGCCAACATCGAAAAACACAATTACAGCTGTGACAAACATAATTTCAACAGCAATGATACGTGTGATATGCAGATTCCAACCCAAATGCTGCACCGGAAAAACATGTGGGGCTCAGAGGGATGGATCATATCTTTCTCTCTTTTTAATGATCCGAGCCCTTTTTCTTAGTGGTGCCTTCTCATGATCGTTATCGCGTGTTTTGCTGTTGGCATTTTGGGAAGTTTCTGCAACCGGGCCTGCTCTTTGCTCCCTGACAAAGAGTTCAGTCAAGGAGCTGAGGGCACCGACAGCCCTATTAAGCCCCTCCATATTTTGTGACTGTGCCTCAATAAAAGCCCTACGATCCTCTCTTGCCTCCCTGATAATGTCCTCGTGCCATCTTGTCTCTGATTCCATGGCTGCACGCCAATGGCTGGTTGCCTCCAGAATTTCTCCACGTTCCTTTCTGTTGTTTTGTTCCTCCCTCTGTGCCTGAGATAGCATTCTCTCTGCAACGTTGGTGAGGACAGAGACGCGCCTGGTTCTGGTGCGCGCCTTTTCTAAGCGTGTAGCAGGAGACAGTTGTGCCGTGGGGACCTGCGGTTGTTCCACTGCTGGTGGATTGTTCAGATCTCCTGTTGGAAAGGACAGTGGTTATGCAAGTAGTAGTTACAAAGGAGTTTGCGGAGGTCACAATTTCAGCTCTTTCCTACCTTGCGGATCCTCTGCACCCTGTCCTGTCACCTCCGGGAACTCCTCTATCTGAGTTAAATCTGGATCTTGGAAATAAAAGATTTGGTTGTAAAATGAATGAGTTGATCTTCTTCATTCATGCTCACAGAAGTCTTCTTGACATCAGCAGAACGATGTTTACACCAATATTTTCCATGGTAGCCCAACCCCCACAAACAGATAATTATTTTGAGACTATAGCCATGTTTCTCATGGAGCGGAGCATACCAGGGCTCATTGGGAGGGCAGCATTGATTGTTGACCACAAGCACCCCACTCTATCTGCATCTTACCGTCTGCGGCATTTTCATCCTCTGGATCGGTCATGTCCATTGGGGGGGCTTCTCCGATTGATGTTTCTTGTTCTGTGGAAGAACCTGCAGTAATTGAAAACAAGTGATAGGCTGGTAAACAGTTAATGTACCATGGTTCTCCAGGGGGGGGGGGGAAAGGGAGGTGACGTTACAGACCATTGTCAGGTGTGGATTAATGCTTGGTGGAAGATAACCCAACCACCTTTGGGATACCTTGCACATTGCTGATCAAGGTGAAGTCCCCCTCTCCTTTCACAGAGCCCTTCTCTGCTGAAACCTGCGCCAGCCCCAGTAAAAAACGTTTCCCACCGCTAGCTTGCCTTGAGAAGCGGATTTCCACAATATTGGTTATACGTCCCCATAGGCAGAATAAACAACACATCCTTCCACGCACAAAAGTTAAATCAGGGAAATGCCCCCCCACTTGCGCCTCATCCCTCTCCTGCAGTGATAACCCAAACACAATCAATCCGTTGAGCATATCCCCGAAATCCTAAGCAGAAGGAAAAAATGCCCCTGAGACTCCGGGAAAGTTCTGCCCAGGCGGGGCACACTGGAGGGCACAGCGAACCCACCCCAACCAAGGACCAGTCATGTCGGTCAAAACTGCATGCTCACCTGAATAATTGGGAGTGGAAGCAGGGACCGCCTGAAGATGTAGAGTGACCATTGGATGTGTGAATAGTTCCTCTGATCCCTCCCATGGAGCGGGAACGCCATGGTTCGACCGATCTTCCCCCATGGGGTCGGCATTGCTCACCGACTGCAGGTTAAGACTTCTTGCCACCCTTTGTGGCCGTATGCTTGCATCCCCTCTGAAAATTCTTGCAAGCTGTGCATAGAAAGGGCATGTTGCAGGGGCATTTCCCGATCTTCCATTGTGTGCCGCGACCCTCTTGTACTCCTGTCTCAAAGCTTTTGTTTTTGTCCGGCATTCGAGTGCGGTTCTTGCATGGCCTCTCGCCACCATCTGCTCTGAGATGCGCTCGAAAACATCAATGTTCCTGTGACAGAGCAATAGTGCCTCTTGCACCTTCTCCTCACCCCAAAATTCAATGAGGTCCAATGTCTCCTTCTCCCTCCAGGAGACCCCTCTCCCACTGGTTGGTTTTAGTGCAGCCATTTCCTTGAGCAACCGTTGAGCAGTGCACGGAGGTGGCACAGATCGCAGGAGTTGAATTTCCCGCCCAGCAAATAATGGCACCCCATTGGTCCACAAAAATCACGTGATCCCAGAAGGGGTGAGTTTGAACCTCGTTTGAGGGCACCACCCACTGCCCCAACCCCATTCCCATCCCGAAAAAAGGAGTCAAAATATGTAGAACACACAATTGGAGATGTCTCAATGCACCTTTGCATCCACAGAACGCAGAAACGTTATGGCCAATTTTATTTTTCATTACTGGAAAATGTCGATGGTGGTTCCTGATTGAATTGTCAAAATGCAGAGAGTTTTGAGTGGAGAGGGGTTGTCACTGAAACGTTTGGTTCATCATGACCACAATCGCTCACCGCTAGGCAAACATTTTTTTAAGGGGGGGGGTTGGAAATGTGAGGCGCGTAACACGAACTTATCAGGATGCAAAAGACGGGGAGAGAAGAATAGAGATGGCACCAATGGAGATGTACCGCTGAAATGTTTAGGTAGCGGGGAAAAAATGGCGGACGAAGCATTTGGGGAGCTGGAGATGCAGACCAATCAGCTTCCGACGACAAGACTTAGCGGGGGGAGAGAGAAGCAAAAAAGGGACAAAAGTGTTCACACTGGGATTTATCGGATCAGCATTGAGTTGGCAGCGGATTATGGGAAAATTCGCGGTATGTCCGCAGTGAGAAAAATCGGGGATAACCCGGACTGACAGCGGCTCTGCGTCCCATGGATGCCTTGCTAATGTGAAAACTCTGAAAACATGGGATGCAAACCAGGGACAGATACGCTGCTAAGTGTGAGTGTGAAATAACTCTTATATAGTTTATTATCTTAATTTAGAACAACTGAAAATTGGAAATATTTGTATCTCAGATGGCTTCACCCCTGCAAAATAAGACCTGCAAAGCTGTATATATATGGTGAAGCCATTCCCAAACAGAGTTGCCAGATCCTCCTACCTTGATACCAGAAGCAGGGGGGCTCCTGGTGGGAGATATCACTTTTCTTCTTTTATGCACACTCTGCACACTCAATTGGCTCAAAACATAGAATTTCAGCCTTTAGGAAACTGCCCTACTAAGACCTTGTTGCTTCTGGTTTGAACCAGAAGTGATTTCATCGGGATCCTGCAAAGCACACACACACCATTTTACCATGTAATTGGCAAACACCCTGAGCTATCTAAAGACAGGGGATTGTCCAAAGCTAGCTCATCATTAGCTTGAGTGTTTTGGTGGGTGGGGAAGGCAACATCCTTGGTGATTGACCAGCATCAACTAGAGATGCTGACACTCCCATGCATATGATCAACTTGTAATCAGCAGTTGCAAATATGGCACTGATTTATCAACTGATTGGATTGACTGATTGGTAAACTATTTGCTGGGTGTGGGCTGTATAACAGGCAGACATGTTGTCTATAATATCCAGATATCACTACTGCACAAACGATTATTTTCTCTGCCACTATCTTTAAATCAATCTTCCAAAATGTATTAGTTTTAAAGTAGATTCTACCTTTTGTTATTCTCACTAATGAATTCTGAATGTAGCCAGGTACAAAGTGTGGGACTGCTTCTGGGGCCTATTCAATGACGTCCCTTCTGGGAATGATGCTGTTGCACCACACCGGAATTGTGCCTGGGAGGCCTGTTCCCCTGTCTCCCTCCCCACTGGCCAGTTGAGTGGTGGTGAGGGGCAGAGGCTGGGAGCAAAGGATCCCCGACTCCCACTGGAGACCTAACAGCCCTATTCCAGACATTGGGGATTGAGAGTGCAATCCTAAACTGGTTTACTTGTAATAAGGCCCCATTTTTTCAATGAGGCTTACTTTTAAGAAAGAGGATTGAAGCTCATTCCATTTTTAGGCATTGTGTTTGACCCATTCCCTTGGTTTTTTTGATCCATTCTTTGTTTTCTTAGCACCTTTGCAATGGAGGAAGCTGATCAGTTGTCTTCAGCTGTAAGTGCTGCTTGCCAGCAGCAAGTTTGCAAGGAGATCTGTGGTTTGCTGTGCTAATCAATTAATCCTGAGACTTGCTCACCAGATTTGCTACCTTTGATTATGGTAAGATTATCTGGCGAACTCATTTGTGGTAGGTAGGTAAGGTTTATTGCATTCGGCCAAAGGCCGTTACAAACAATAAAACAGTAACAAAAATATGAGCGACGATGCAGGTAAAATACACAGTACAAACTTGATAAAACACTATAGGAATTACACTATAGCTTGTGGACAGCCCTGTGCTGTCATGACCTTCTCTGGGATTTTCCCTGCTGCAAGGGCAAAAAGAGCAACCCTGTACGAGGTCTCTGGGTCCACATCTGCTAATGCAGCAACAATGTTTTCGTTATCTTGTCTGAAATCTAAACTAGCTAGGATTGGACTTAAGAATTTCTTTCTGGGGGATGTGTAGAGTGAACAGTGTAGTAAATAGACACAGGTCTTCTGGCTCTGAGCCACCACATGGGCAAAGGTGCTGAGCAGCTGGAATCTTGGAAGCTCATTTGTGGTAAAGTTCATGGTATCCCTAGCATCAACTGAGCCCTTTAGTTACTGGAGTAGCAACTGCTTTGCATGAAGGTGAGGGTAAGCAAAGCCAGCAGTAATACTAGCTAGGTTTGGAAGCTGGGATGGGTTTGCCAAAAACACTGGCAGCCGTAGTAGGATGCTTGTTAGCACCGACTCACACTAATTCAGTAATTTTTATTAAATGTAGATCAGCCATTAATAAACTAGATAACCTTCATGCTAGTGTCTCACATTCTCCTTATTTGGGACAACTGGTACAAAGCGACACATAGCATTCATCCTCTGAACCCATTCCTGTTATAATGAAAAGTATCCGGGCCGGGGCGGGGGGGGGGGAGATATGGTACTACAGAGGAGGGATTTATTTTATAATTATGGTTAGAAAATGAGGCGTTCCATTGACAATATCTGTCCATTTTTTTCTCAAACGTAAGCCTCATTGGACTCAATGGGACTTATTTTCCAGTAAGCATACTTAGGATTGCAATTGTGCAGCCTGGTCCTCACTATCTTCTTAGAAGTACTCCCTCTCATTTTGATGGGATTTATTGCCAAATAAGCTTGCATAAAATCACAGATTTAGACTTTTTGATTAAAGTTTAAACAAATCACAATATTACCAAGATCCTTCAGAAGTAATATGCTCATGTAAAGGATAAAGAGACAGAGATTCCTGAAGATCAAGGTCATGGAAAAGCTGGGGATAATTTTCTCTTTAGCTTTAATACAGCTTGTGTTAAAACACAGAAAGTAGTCAGCAGTTCTCTAGAGAAACGTTTCCGCTGTGGTTACAGGACATCTGTGACAGGGTTCAGCTATTGGGTGAACTGTATTCTAGGGATCTGTAAAAATGCCTTCAGTTTTTAGGAGAAAAATAAAACAAATGCAATTTGCGTCATTTAACTATCGGCAGTAAACAATAAAATGGGTATAATGGGGGTAGTTCTTCTCCATATGGAAATACTATAGTGTTTTGTATATTTGTTATATACTTGGTTAAAATATATTGTATATATTTAAAACATCTCTCTGGGTGTAATATTTGAAATAGTACTGAATTGGCTAATGTTCATGATAGCCTTGAGGGCCACATTTTAAATATCTTTTAGGTGATGGAAGTGGTGAGTTAGAGCGGTGAGGTGATGGAGCTCAACATGGGTCCTGGTAAGGAGAGACCATTTGATTAAACAAGCTGCTTCAGTTCTGGGTTTTTCACATTTTCATCTAGGGCTGTATTTTGGATTCAGGCCTAAATTCTGATAGAGGATTACAATGCATTACTTATTTAAATAATGCAGGGAATAATCTACTCCAGACATTTTTCTATACTAGTCCTACTGATAGAAGAGTGAGTGTCTTCAATGGAGGGTAACCTGAATGAATTTCTCAGGTATTTTATGTCTGTTTTTCAGAACCATAAATGATTTCTTCCCAAGCACCCTCCTAAATAAAGTCAATAAGACATCTATACTTGGGTTTAAATACTTTATTTAAATGGTAGCTCTATGTCATATACTATTAGCATATTTAAAGATGGAATTTGATAATTAGCCTATGGCTACCGTCAACTCCACCCTTGCTAAGTTCAGTCTCTAGTTTTGCCTGGCTGTATTTCTTCTTGCCTGCACATGAACTGTGCTGAGAGGTTCCAAACTGCACCCCATTCCTCCAACATGTCACAGACAAATCCAGGTTTGGCTGCTCAGCACCAACAAACCGGCTGTTTCAGAAATTGCCCTTCATCATACAATGCCTCAGGGTGCTTGCCAATTCACCCCACCTATATTATTGATCCTGTTACCAGGGTCGAATCCACATTCATCCATTACCCGCATGTTTATCGGATATCTTCTGTTTGCCTCCAATCCGTGATTTTTTCCTCTTTGTTCACATTCCTGCTTCCAATCCGTCTTTCTCGCGCGTCCCTCTGGTCACACGGCCGCTCGAAAGCCGCTTTTTTGGGCGGGACCTTTTTTCCCACCCATTTTTTAAAAAATTTTTGAGCGCACTTTTCCATTATTTCGATCTTGCCTTATAAAGAAACATCATTGAAGATAATGATGCCTCTCTTTCCCCCACTGACAGCATTGATGGCTCTCTCCCGTTTCTTTTTTGGAAATTTGGAAGCATGTGGGAAGCTTTCGTGGGCATTTCCTATGCAGGACAGTTCAGTGCCTGAATTTTACTGAAGTTTCACTTCCTTGGAGTGTCATTATGTTCCCAATAGTCACTGGCCGAATCCACGTCCACCCCACACCCGCATTTTCCGCTTTTGCAGGCGGGAACAAATCTTCCCGACCTTTTAAAATTTTTTTTATTGTTTTAAAATTACTTTTCCGTTATTTCGATCTTGCCTTATAAAGAAACATCTTTGAAGATAATGATGCCTCTCTTTCCCCAACTGACAGCACTGATAGCTCTCTCCCGTTTCTTTTTTGGAAATTTGGAAGCATGTGGGAAGCTTTCGTGGGCATTTCCTATGCAGGACAGTTCAGTGCTTGAATTGTACTGAAGTTTCACTACCTTGGACTGTCATTATGTTCCCAATAGTCACTGGCCGAATCCACGTCCACCCCACACCCGCATTTTCTGCTTTTGAGGGAGGGAACAAATCATCCCTGACAGTTTTTGAGGAAATGTAAAATGTCATTGGGGACCGATTATAAGTTGGGGGAAACATGGAGGAGTGATGGAGGTCCGGCTCTGTGTTTTCTTTATTTCGAATGATTGATTCACTGTAATTTCAATATTACAGTAATATAAAATAAAAAAAATAAAAAAGTTAAAAAGGAAGTTTTGTGAGTCTGTTCTGAGGATGGATTCACCCCAAAATGATTTTTCAAACTACCAGATTTGATTCAGAAACAGCATAATCAATAAATCCAATGCTATGAAGTCAAAAACAGTCTTTTGCAGACTACGGAGCACTTGCAAGTTGAATCAGCCAATAGGAACTCTCGGAATGGCTGGAGAGACAGGAAGGGGGGTGGTTTTAAAAAAAACCGCGTAAATTGCGCATTGGCCCATTCACGGCCACCGTGAAACTCCAGTTGAAAACCTGTGACCACATATTCGGGAGACATGCGAATGAAATGTGTCTCTTTAATGAGGTAATGTAACTGGCACTCGGGATTGCGTGGGGAATGCAGGGAACATGTGACATAGAATGAGTAATGTGGATTCGACCCAGGAGTGACCTATCCAGTTCAAAAGTCCAGGCCTATTTAACCTAACTGCTCAGAATACCACATGAAGCTGGCAAAGAATTATATTCTAAAATGCCAATCATAGAAGATCCAGCTAGTCTCCTGTTTCTCTTAGCAACTGTGGATGGAGCATGGGGTTGCTACTTCCCGTAGAAGTGGAGGGTGGAGCTCTCCCAACCCCAACTTTTGTTGTCCATCGTTGCTCAGCTGGGTGGAGAGAGGAAATTCTGGGGAGGGGGGCATGATTGGTGTCCCTAATGTGATGATCTTGTTTCTGGTGTGACTTGGAAGCAACCTCATCATGCCAGGTAATGCTCTAGCATAAACCCAAATTAACCATAGATATTTTGGTGAATGCTAGAGCATCACCCCCAGCACAATTACATCACTTCTGCGATGTCAATCCTCCCCCAAACAGAAGTTCCCATCTCCCCATCTGCCACTGGTTGCCAGGCAATGCTTGGCAACCCTAGTAGGTCAACAGCACGAGGTAAATGGCTGCATGAGACAAGGCAAAGAGCCCTTTCATGGCTCTCCTAAGCCTTCTCCCATTATGTTAGGCAATTAACAGCCCAGCCAACCTTGTCTTGTGCCTCTTTTGAATCAAGAAGGGGCTGTCACAACAGCATTACTGGCCTTAACAGCCAAGAATGAATTTCTTTACCAAATATTAAATTTCTTTTTTATTATCATTAGTTATTTATAGTCCATCTTTCTCACTGAGATCTGAGGTGGATTACACAGTGCAAGTGAAAATACAATATAATCAACAGCTAGGACATTGAGCAAAGTACAATAATAAACAAGTTAGGACATTCAGTGAACAACATTATATAAGGTACAGTAGCAGAAAATTTGAAAAAAAAGCATAAAGCCAAGCACGGAGATGAAATATTTCTGAAACAAAGCATAACTAATTTCCATGGCATGTGGAAGCAAACAGTACCCAACAGAGTAGCATATAGTCCCTGTCCCTGCCAATGCATCTCTCTGAGCTACTTTTTACGACACAACCTTATAATCTGGAAAGAATGCCCTCCTGAATAATTCAGTTTTGCATTGTTTGCAGAAAGCCGGGAGAGTGGGACCTTTCCTGACCTCCTCAGGGAGGCCATTCAATAAGTTGGGGGCTCCCACAGAGAAAGCTCATGTGCAGGCAGCTGTTTCCTCCAAAGTTCATTATGATAAATATAGCCTACATTTGATAAATATGTAATAGATGGAGAGGCAAATTCTAAAACTGGAAAGAAGGGCGTGCTCTTTCTTTTTGTATTTCAGTGTATGATCTTGGCCCTACTAGTTCTCATTGAAAAGGTAACCTTGTGTATGGACTTCACAATTTCTGACTGCAGGTGAGCTAACAGAAATTCCTATAAAAATATCTCCATTAGAACTGTAGGGAGAAAGCTAGATTAGAGCATCTTTCTATATGATGCTTAGTTTGCTTTGTGGATGTGATAGGTAAGGTAAGGATACCACATTCCATCAGCAAAAGGAAAATTCTGCCAACAAGAGAGGCTTGTGTATCTTGTACTGATGGAACGTACCACTCCTAGCTGCGTGGTAGGGCAAACCCCAGTATTTTAATAAAAAAGTATAAAATCCAGTGAATTTCACCTGCAATATTAACAGATCTGTATAACTTCACTGAAAACTAGGACATGGATCATTCAAAGGCAGAAGATAAATCATCTCCATCTTTCCCAGTAATTGTCTTCAGAGTTTCATGTTTCTGCAATTGTTTTTATAATGCTAGTCAGAATGGTATTTAAATCAAGAGAATAGCAGCTAATTCATTCTCAGAACTAGATCAATATAAGGCAATATAAGGCATTTCAGAAACCATTTGAATAGGTGTAAACTATTATATAAAATCCTGTCTGCACTTTTAAAGTCATGGAAACTTAGTGAATTCCTAGTACTAGAAATATCTGAGACTGGTAGCTTTTGGAAAACACTGGAAGAATGACAGTTGTATAATGGTGTAAGACTAGGACAGTCCCAAACTGCTGCAAACCTGAAACTGCCTACAACATATTTACAGCCAACATAGTACTGATATGCTGTGCTTGCCACTGTCTCCTCTATTTGCCACAGCACTCGAGTTCCTTATACCAGAACACAGTGATGGAGTACTGCAATCTGTTTTGTGTGACAGTGACAAGCTATTGTATTTTGAGCTATAACCCTGTTAACCCGTAACAATAACAGCAATAATAATTATAAGGACGAAGAAGGAGAAGTGGGAAATGCTGCTTTCAGTTCCAGTGAATAGACCATTTCTCAGCGACCTGAAATCTGAAGATTTTTTTTTTTAAATGAATCAGTGGCCAACCTTAATGGCCAAGTAATCACCACGAAACCAATGACTATCAGAACTCTCCCTTTTGTGTAGTAAATAGATTAGGCACTGTCATGTCTATTAGTTGACTTATGTCTTCCCTTCATGTAAAGCGTAAAACTGGTTTCACAGGGCTTCCTGAGAAGAGCCTATGGTCTCCAAAACACACAAGCCCCCATCCAGCTTCCTGTCTGTAGGTAATACTGCAGTCATTTTGGATTAGCGATAAACGGTTATGAAATTGGAAACAGGCTCTCCACGGCTTTACGCAAGAATCTGCAAAAACATGAATACTTGAACCCAGAAAGTGTGATTCCAATTCAAACATCATAAAATAATATACAGTGCATGCTTAACTGCATGCAAGGCCATACGAACATATTAAATGACATTGCCAGATGCCAAAGACAAATATGGTTTCAACATTGAAATGTGTAGAAACGTGAAATAAAATTATAACTGAACCTATGCTACAGATGGGGCTTTATTATTGTTAGAAGGGTTTTTTTTAGCCTCTGTAATCAGGCCATTGAGTTATGGTACCACTACTCTGCTTGTTTCTGGGAAAGTCAATCCATATCTCCAAGTTATAATGTCTGTAATGAATTTCTCTTGACAAACCTATCTTCCATACTATTGAGAATGCGATGCTTAAATAACTCTCGTTGGTTAGTGTTCATAGAGAAGCTTAATTTAATCACCCATCTAAAATTAGCAAACAAAAATAATTCAGTAACATGAACCTGTATTCTCATATTTATCGATGGAACAATTGTGATAATAAACTATGAATGACTTGTTTCTTTAGAGAAGATATAATATCAAATTTGAAGAGTGAAAAAATTATGACTCTAAATTTTTAAAACAGTTTTTACACCTCAACATGTGTGAACTGGATACTGATAAATGTTCTGGCAGATAATAACAGAAGGAGTAAAAGTTGTGCTCAGCGACAGCATTGTGTTTAGATTTTCTGTTAAATTGAGACAATAACTGGTGAACATTGACAATTAGGGTAAAAGAATTTTCATTGTTCACAGGTGACCATCAATTGTCTAATTTTTGGTTGTCTCAATGCTATAAATATACAAATTTATATTTGTATATTTGTTTATTTTTATATTTATTATTCATTATTATAGTTTTATTTATTATTTATATTTGTATTTGTTCAGGGATTGGGGAGAGGTTCATTAAGGAGGTTGATCTTTGGCTCCCCCTTCACATTAAAACTTCTTTCTTCAGCAGGAACAGAACAAAAAAATGAAATCACATGAAAGGTCTGTTAAAATATCTGGTTTTCAGAATTACTTATTTTTTAACTTCTTTGAAAACTGTCAACTTTTTTTAAATGCTATAATGAATATTGAAAGTGACAGACTGCCAGAAAAAGTAGTGTAATAAAGAAACCTGCTTAGGTTTTAAACTCTGCTTAACATGTTCTTGCAAAGAATACTGCACAAATTTCTCTACATTTGTTTACTCTTGTTTTTGTGTCCAGGACAATACTCTCAATGGTGGTGGATGAGCTAGTTTTTCAATAAGTTGCTGAAATAGGGTTTGCCAAGATATGTGAGAGAGGAGAGGAGGAGACTGTGCCCTAGTAGCTAGTAGGAGGAGACTGTGCCCAATTTGTGCAGCTGGCAGCGAAGAAATTTTTGTATAACTTTTTATTTATGTTCAGTAGTGGAAAATCTCTTTTGGCTTGACCAAAACAACACACTCAGTAGACTCTAGCTGTGTGCTGTTTCTTGAAAAACATTTTTGTTTTTTTCATGAACGAATCCATCTCTTTTAGTCTGAATAATATGAAAAAACTTAAGTAACAGTTTGTTTGATGCATGGCTTTAGCATGAGTCATTTTTCATTTATCTGAAGGCTGTGAACCTCCTCTGCCCCTTTTTGGAAGGACAGCGCTCTAGGGAGAATGAAAGTAATTGCCATCTACTGAGAACATATTAATTCCCAAAGCACATACATCTGATACTCTACACAGAAACAAACTCTGTTCTTTTTGCAGAAGAGTATATCTTCAATTCATCATTTTAAACCATTATAGAGATATTAGGCTTGAATCAAGATCGAGATGGCTTCAATCTTTATCCCAATTTTGGCTGCCCCTTGAGACCCCCCCCCCAAATCTACTTTTGATCACCTCCTCAGTGAAGGACATTATTTTCAGCTGCTTTCTCACTTTGTTTGGATAATGCAATCTCAGTGCACTATAGCAATAGTTTGCAACTGGATTTTCATGTATGAAAATCCAGTAACAAGCCATTGCTATAGTGCATTGAGAGTGCATTATAGAAATGTCAACAAACTTCTAACCCCAGGAAAATGCCAGTTGATGGTTGCACACACATGAGGGAGTGATAGAGGGAGAAAGATTGAAAGTACTTCCTTGCTGTTCCTCACCAAACTGGTGGCTGTCTTCCATCATTTGGAAGTTTTGCATTGTTGCTATGGAAACTAAGTATTGTAGCTCCTATTCATAAGAAAGGTGATAAAGCAGATCCAAAAAACTACTGTCCCATAAGCTTGTTGAATATTACAGCAAAACTTTATAGCAAATATCTTCTGCATAAATTGGAGGACTGGGAAATTTCTAATCATGTAATCCACCCCAATCAGGCTGGCTTTAGAAAGGGCCAAAGTACAGTTGAGCACTGTCAAAATCTTTATCAATTAGCCCTATCAGGCATAAATGGCCCACTAAAGCCCTTTTTGTAGTCTTTGTAGATCTTGCTGCTGCATTTGATTCTGTAGATAGAAATTGTCTCTGGAAGAAGCTAGCTAGCACAAATATAGATAAACGCTTGCTGTTTCTTCTTCAGGAATTACACTTAGGGCCAAGCTACAAGTGACAGATGACACTTGAATGGCAAGTGTATTTCTCCCTGTTCACTTGCCCTCCACTCAATCCACTTGCCAGGCAAGTGTCTTTCGTCATGTGTAGCTTGGCCCTCAGAAATCTTTGCCAAAATCAGGGTGGGTACTTCAGGCTCTTTAACAGATGAAATTCCAATTCTTAGAGGCATTAAGCGGGGATGTGTACTTGCTCCTATGCTTTTTAACCTGTACATAAATGGTATAGTGCACAGGTTATCAGGTCCCGAGTTTGTTGCCCCCTCATTTGGTCATCAGAAAATTTCAATTCTTTTATATGCTGATGACATGGTCCTGCTCTCCCTTACCCAAACTGGACTAAAAAGGTTACTGCACCAACTAGGTGAATACTGCAAAGAGGAGGCCCTCAAAATAAATTATGACAAGACCAAGGTCATGGTGTTTAGAAGGCAGCCCAGAAGGACCACCTGGAGTATTCATGGAATTCCCATTGAACAGTGCAGCTCCTATAAGTATTTGGGAGTGACCTTTAGCGAGACCCTAAGTTGGAATATACATCTGGATATTGTTAAATCCTCCACTTTAAAAATAATAGGGGCAATTCTGAGATTTTATTATACCAAAGGTGGATCTCTTGTAGACCCTGCAATAAAACTGTATTTATGTAAGGCGATCCCCCACCTCCTTTATGGTATAGAAGTCTGGGGTTGGAAAGAACATATCATAACCTGTCTGGAATCGATTCAAAATCTTTTCATTAGACGATTGCTTGCCCTACCCAGGGGGACCCCTGCAGCCCTAATGAGGGCAGAACTCGGTCTGCCTTCAGTTAGAGCTAGGGTTCATTTGGCCATACTTAAATTCTGGAGCAAGGGTAATACTGTTATTACCAACACTTTCAGCAAGCAATGCTTTCAGCTGATGACACATAGTGACTCACCCTGGGCAGCTTGCTACAATAACATTCTTGTTCATTATACCATTCCAGATGATTTGTTGGGGGTCTTAAATAATGGTTCCAACTTACGAAATTGGGTCTACAGATGTGATGCTTTTTTGGACAGTCTTACAATTTCCCAGTCCAGATCTTCCCCTTGGTTTAAACTGATCAAAAGAGATCATGTTAGATCTCCTTATTTAGTGAATATCACATCCCAAAATCTCAGAAAATAATTTACCTCCCTGCGCTTTCAAACAACGCCGACAGCTTTACTTACAGGAAGATACCATCAAACCCCAATGGCTCTCCATCTCTGCATATGCGGTGCCTCAGTTCCTGAGGATCTTCTACATTACACTTATTTTGTCCCATGTATGCAGAGGTTAGAGCTAAATTTCTTGCCAACTTATTAGTGGGGCGTAACTTTACCTCTGATATTGACAAATTAGTTTTTTTGTTATCTGATACTGATTCTTTTGTCATTAGCAGAGTATCCCTGTTTGCCTTAGCTGCAAAAAAGATTAGGGCCAAGATTGTTTCCTTAGAAACCTAATTTTCCCATAACTGTCTGGTATTTATTAAGGTCCCATTTTAATTGTATTCTATTTTTATTATCTTAATAACTGTATTTTATGCTTGTAAGATAGATTTCTTTTTTTACTGTTTTTAACTTTGTATTGTGACGGCCTTTGGCCATATACAATTAAACCACTACACACACGCGTTGTTGCCAATGTCACTTGAAGGGGATGTGCCCTCCCATGTCCTCTCATATGGTTTAATTATATAAGTATGGAGGTTTCCATATTTGTTAAAGGTAGGGTTGACAGGGCCCCAGAAGCAATTGGAGGGGCAGGGGGACAGGCGGGTACTTGCCTCCCATGTGCATACAAAGTATATGCAAATCCACCCCCCCCCCCGCACACGCACACACCAGCATGTCAAAAATGAGGTTTTCCAACACAACAGAGGAACTGCTAGGCATGCAAAGCCAAGCTCGGTGAAAATGTATGAGCAGCAGGGTACTTACTTCCCTTGTGTGTGCAAAGCACATACACACTCCCACACTCCCTCCCCAGTTGCGCCCCAAACAACATCGTTTTCCAAACAGGTGATTTGCATTGAGCTTGGCTTCACCACACCCAGCAGCTCCCCCATCACCAGTATGACAGGGCAGTGCAGGAGTCTCTGCATGCACTTATTCCCCCTCCCCTACCTTTCCCCCACACTGTCCAGGTGAACAGGTCTGGGGGGTGGCACGTGGTGGTGGTGGTTCCCCCGCCCTTGGTAGGGATAGCAAGCTTAGTTAAATGCATAGCCTCTGTATGTAGAATTGATCACGGTGTGAAGGTGGGGGTAAGGGGACAATGACCTTCATTGGTGTTCAGTACATAAAGTACAGGTGAATTCTAGACTACTAGACCTGTAGCCAAAATATTTGTATTGAGAAGGGATTGTTCAGAGGAAATCATTGCTGACCATCTTGTAACATAGTACCTAATATACCACAAGTTATTTAATTGCACTGGAACTTAATAAAACAAAATTTAATGATAATTTAATGCCTACTATGTATCGGCTATTCCATAACCTTGCATTTGTTGGCCAGAACACAGGCCATTTTCTTAATTTCTTTTCATTTCCTAATAAGTAATTCAGTAATATTTTCTGTAGGGAAAATGGAGAAAGACCTTAGAATATCCCTGAGAGGGCCTCTTTTTGGCTATAATTTGCAAATGACAGAACAGAGCTTGTGTCTGCCTACAATAGTTAATTTTATTTGAATAACAACTGTATGTAGAGATTAAAGCTAGTTTAAAGTAGGCTCATAAAGCTTTATTTTTTGTAATAGAATGGATACATTAGCAAAAGCATCACAATGATTTAAACACATTCCATGTAGCAATGACAGATAACCAAACCCTTGAAAATAGTCTGTTCTGCATTTCGGGGAGAGAATAAGCAATATGGAAATATGATTTCTTCATTTTCCAAGCAGCAAGAAGTAATACATGGTTTCTTTCTCTGTTAAAGTTACTGAGGCATTGCAAATGTTTATGAGTGGGTAATAACGTTGCAGTGAATAGCTAATGTGTCTCACCTTTTTAAATGTGTTTAACGATCTGGACACAGAGTCATGGGCCCAGATCAGTGATTTACACCTGTTTGCATAGCACAGTCACCGTCTTATGTGTAATAAATTAGCCTGAAGTGAAAGGCAGGTGGTGAGACTTGATCTGCATTGCCACTTAGCTTTTGGCATGGGTACAGTAATACAGAGTGGTCTTTGGATAGGCAAACACAGGGCTTTTTTTCAGTGGGAATGTGGTGGAATTAAGTTCTGGCACCTCTTGAAAATGGTCACATGGCTGGTGGCCCCACCCCCTGATCTCCAGACAGAGGGGAGTTTAGATTCTAAACTCCCCTCTAAACTCCCCTCTGTCTGGAGATCAGGGGCGGGGCCACTGACCATGTGACCATTTTTGCCAAGGGCAATTTAAACTTTAAAAAGCTCCCCCCTTGTTCCAGCTGACCCAAAGTGATGTCATTGTGTGGTCTTGAGTTCCACCACCTCTTTTCCCAGAAAAAAAGCCCTGGGCAAACATCTATCTATCTATCTATCTATCTATCTATCTATCTATCTATCTATCTATCTATCTATCTATCTATCTATCTATCTATCTATCTATCTATCTATCTATCTATCTATCTATCTATCTATCTATCTATCTATCTATCTATCTATCTATCTATCTATCTATCTATCTATCTATCTATCTATCTAGGAAATATATCGATAATACAGTGGATACTATTATAAATGTATTAGTTATCAAAGGATTCACAATTTAGCCCTGCAAGATAGGGGTAAACTCAGAAGCCAAAAGAGCCCAGGGGTGGGGGGAGGAGAGCATCACTGCTTAGCCCGATGTGGGGTGCCTGAAGCAGTTTACAGTGCAGTCCTATGTATGTCTGCTCAGATTGCAGCCTTCATATGTTCAAAAGTTCTTCCTGTCGTATTTAAGATATTAGGATATTCTTTCTGGGTTGAAGAAGAGTTAATGTTGCGGTCTTGGCTTAGGAGGCAAGCTTGATTCTATACAATCTGCTACTCTGTTTCCAACCTCCCATTGGTTTCGGTTTGCTAAAGGTAGTCCCCTCAGATGATTCAGAAAGAAGTGATGAAAGGAGAGCCATGACCAAAGAATCAGGAAAGAGACAGTGAGAGAGTGGTGGTATCTCCATCATGATGGAGGCAGACACATATATCTTAAGTTATAACTCATAAGCTTGTCAGAGGGGAGAGTGAAGTAAAGCCTGGTCAGGGTGGGCAGATCTTGCCACCTCCAAGCAGGGCAGATCCCTTCTGTTCAGTGGGGCTCCTGCCCTTCCCTTTGGCATACCTGTAGCCAGAGCTATAGCCTGAGCTGCAGGTTATCAGTGCTATCTTCCAGCCTGTCCTTGCTGTAGATATGCTTGGCAGCTCCAGGGCAAGTTGAACCAAAGTGAGTTAGCATCACCACAAGGTCCATTTAGCCCCAGGCTGTGGTGATGACGACAATGTGAGTAGGCTTGCTGGGTGCCAGTGGCCCACTGGGAAATTATCCAGAAGTTGAATGACCAGTCCATCTCTGTTGTAAGTAGGGTTGTTAGCCTTGACTGGCAATCCCTGAGAACATTGTGAGGGGGTATGGAGACTGTTGGGACACAACTTCCTGTTTTGGAACATGAAGTGACACAAAATGGTCTTGGATTTTTCAAACCTCTGTGATAAAAACTATAGACCTGGAATTCCTACAGCAATCTGATGTCTCTTCTGGTTTTAGAACAGGAAGTGATTTCATCACACAAACGGCTATGGTTTTCACCATATAGTTGAGAAAAATTCTTAGAGTGTCAAGACATCACTTCCTGTTCCAAAACTGAAAGGGATGCCCCCCCCCACAATGTCCCCCTGCCACTCCATTAAGCAAGGGCAGTGAAAAGAAGCATCACCAAGAGGTCCCCCTCTGGAACAAAGTAAGTGGCTAGTATGGTATAACAAAAAATTGGTTGAGTTTAAGGTCCTTTCTCATGTCTGTTTACAAGTTCATGGTTTGCATCAACTTGATGGGATGCTTTGGCAAGCAGAAATCACACTTGCTCTTTTCAGTTTAATTATATTTTAGGTTGCATTTATGAAAACCAATTTGTTTTATCCTCAGGCACCTCATAATAAAAGTTAACATAGTAAAGAAGATAGGATATGAAACTCTCTCACATGGAGTGATGGAAATGAGGACATATGAACACACATGAACACATTAAGCTGCCTTACACTGAGCCAGACCATTAATTTATCAAGGCCAGTATTGCCTGCTTAGGCTGGCAGCGGCTCTCGGAGGTTTCAGACCGAGGTCTTTCACATCACCTACTACCTTTTCCTTTTTTAACTGGAGGTGCTGTAGAGCAAACCTGCATGCTAAGCAGACGCTCTACCACTGAGCCATGGCCCTTCCCCAAAGACAACATATCAATGACATCTATTTATATCTTATATAGACGCACACTTTCAAAAGAGCAAAGTTAATCCCTGTTAGTGAAGCTGGTTGCCAGTAGGGTATCAAACATCCCTGAACAGTTTCAGAGATGACAATACTAAATGCCATTTTTTTTAAAAAAAATCCTGTTTTCATTAGAATAACTTTTGTTCTAGAAGTAAGCATTTTGCTGTAAGATAAATCTGTGTTCAAAAATGCTTTTACCTGAAATTCAATTTCCAGAGAATGTAATTGAACTTTTATTTTAAGAGTGCAGAAAATATGGATTTAAAAATGAGTCAGATACAAGATGAGAAGATGGACACCAGCAATGTGTGTCGGCCAGACTCTAAGAGGGTTTCCCTTTTAGCTCTGAGGCAGAAAGAAATGTCACATTTGGAGGAGTATAAATTTATGTAGGACAATCCCCTTAATTCTTTCATGTAATATTTAATGTCAGTTATGAACATGTAGGTAAATCTATTCAAGATTCATTTGCAACCAGAGATTATGAAACAATATGAACTTGCTAAAGTCTGAACATCTCTAGTCCCTATTTTCTAAAATAATGAGGCATACTGAGGATTTTAGCATGGACACAATAGCCAGCTAAACTTGCCTTGTTCAGATTCCTTGGATTACACATCAGACAAGCTCTTGCCTGGATTGCTTGAATGTTCCCTGCTCAAGTTCACCATAAGCACAGCACCCTATCCAGCCGCTTTGTGCCAGCCCACTAGCCCCTTGAGTTACAGGGCCAGGGCATTGCAGGTTATGGCTTCTCTTGCAGTTTGAGAATTAATTTATTTCATTTACTGTAAAAGATGCAGTATCCCCAGGGGATGGGGGTTGTCATATATTTTCTCTGCACAATTTTAACTCATTCTTTCCTGGACAACCCTTTCTTCAAACTCCAAATATCCCCAACGGAAAAATATAATGCATCCTAAACTTCTTTGGGAATGGGGCTGGTCATCATGGGTCATTCCAAATGACCTGGGATTATTATACCAGTGACTAAAATGTCACAAATAATTCTGGAAAGGCTAAATCAAAAACTAATTGAAAGGCTCAATCAGTATGGATTACAAGAAATTGCAGCTGTTTCTAATATACTATGGATGCACCAATTTATATTACATTGCACACAACAAGATACAGACTCTGAAATACACCAACCTGTTTCTAGCATTACACATGATACCATCGTTCGGAGGGACTCCTTCATGTATTTTGATCAGTAAGGAAAACCTTTGAGATTTAATACCCAATTGTAATTGCAATTCCACTTGCATTTTGTGATTGAAATAACAAGAACTGTTGTAAAAGTTTTGTACAAACTGAGAGTAGGTAAATTAATTACTCTTCCTTGCTGATTCTATGCAACTGTGTAACTGTGTAGTAGCATTTTTCCCTTCTTCACAGATCTGTGATATTTTAAGATTCCATACATATTACTGAAAAAAACTCATTTTTATCTCCCTCATTTTGTGCAATTGTTAAAATGGTGCAATTTTCACTTCTCCCTTGTGATATTTGGATGTAACAAGAGTAATTAAATTCTCTGACAAGGGAGATGATTGATTGTTTATAACTTCAAAGTTTGTAAATATGTTACAGTCCTAAAAGTATTTTACAGAGCCAAAATCAGTAGATGGATAAAATATACAAAATATACAGGATAAAATATACAAAATGCTTAACATTATATGTGTGGAAATCAGCTAGCCTTAGCCTTAGTAAAACACTTTTAGTTTTCCGTAGAATTTATACAGATTTTTTGCCCAAGTAGGAACTTCCAATTCTGTTTCAGAACTCTCTTGAGGGAAAAAAAATTGTGGCAACAAAGAATACATGTTTGTAAAATGCCTTACCACAGTAGTTTAATTAAAAATAATAATAATATAGTCTGAACACTAAAATTGAGCAATGTTAATTGCAATGGAGAAAAAGAGAAAATATAAAAAGAGAAAAGTTGACCCATGTTTGTAAATCATTGATAAAGAATGCCTTCATTTTCTATCTAAAGGCAGTTTTTCTACATGTAATTCAAGGGGCTTTTTAATACTTAAATTACAATAGATTTCTTAATAATTAGATTACTTCCTAAAGAGAAGGATGAACAGCAAACATTTCTATGGGAGGAAAGGTCATACCTATTATTCTTTTACTAATAACCAAGCCCGTTGTGGGGAAAATGCACCGGTTCTAGGAGGGTGGGCAGGCGGGAATTGTCTCCTTCTCCATGACTGATCCCAGCCAGGTGAAAGCAGGCGGGCATTGCCACCTGTTCCATTACTGATCACAGCTGGGTGAAGAGGTGCAGGCATTGCCACCTGTTCCACTACTGATCCCAGCCGAGTGAAGAGGGGCAGGCATTGCCACCTGCTCTGCTACTAATCCCAGCCAGGTGAAGGATGGTGAGCACTGCCTCCTGCTCTGTGCCCGATTCCAGCTGGGTGAAGGGGGGATGGGCATTGCCGCCTTCTCCATGCCTGATCCTGGCTGGGTGAAAGGGAGCAGGCATTGCAACATGCTCTGCACCTGATTCTGGGAGGGTGAAGAGGGGGCAGGCATTGCCAACTGCTCTGCTCCTGATCCTGGGTGGGTGAAGGGAGAGTGGGCATTGCCACCTGCTCCACGCCTGATCCTGGCCAGTGAAGGGGGGTGAGCATTGCCTCCTGCTCCACACGTGATCCCAAACCAGACATACAAGAGGAACCCCCAGTGATAGAAGCCAAAAAACTCGGTGGTACAACCACAAGTGGAGGTAAGACAAATAATACAAGGAAATATACATAGTTTATAAATATATCTTTGAAAGTGTGAAATTGACTAGTGCTCTAGTAAATATTTATATATATTTATAAATACTTAAAACCTTAATATCATTAATGGAGGATAATAAATAACATGCAGTACAAACATTCAAATTCATATCAATGTCGGCTGCCTAATAAGGTAAGTAACAGTCTCTTCAAGTATCACAGTCCCATAATGTATATTGCTGTTCTTTTTCTTCTCTTTTTCAGATGATGGTGCAGAAGATGGATGCTTAGTAGAACACTGAAGTTCAACAGGTAGGTATTTCAACCTGTCAAAAAAATAATGATTCCTTATTTTTCTGTGTGTCCCGATGCAGACTCACACTGGCAGCAGGCAAGGGAAAACTGACAAGTTGTCCGAGCAGGGCAGCACCCAGTTCCAAGGTTCAGGCACCAATTGGGCACACTCATGGCTTCAAATCCAAAGGGGGCTTCCAGAAACACATCCACAGGAACAGGCCAAGGTCAGGGACAAGAGAATCAGTAAAAAACACAGCAGCAAGGTCAGTAGTAAGCGGACTCATTGCTTCCACACAGCCACTCCCTCTTTGGCTGCTTTTAACCCTCACAGTGCTCAGCTGCCTGTGCTACAGCAAGCACCTGCCGGCTGTCTCAGTCCTGCTCCTGCGAGCACTCATCATCACTAACAATGCTGGGCCGGTGCTGTGCTGCTAGTCTGGCACTGCGCCTTCTGGCTTGGAGGGCTCTTCTAGCCCTCCTCTGGCAGCGCTCCTGAGGCTCTGGTGAGGAAGGGGGAGAGCTGGCCTGCATCCGGCTTTCTGTTGCCAGCCCAGGGCTGGGAAGCTGAGGAACCGATGTGCTGGGACCTGGCTGTGGATCAGTATCTGAGCCTTCAGGGCCTGCCTCCTCCTGCAGTGCCTCTGCCACTGGCTGTGGATCTGGGTCAGGTTCACCAGCTGCCTCTTCCTCAGAAGAGTCCTCTAAGTCTCTCTGCTCCGCTGGGCCAGGTTGGTCCATGACACTGTGCTTCTAGATGGAGGAGGGACCCACCGGATTCTCCTGCATGCTCGTTGATTTGAGGAAGGAAACCCCTGGAGCACACAGAAGGAAGACAACTTGTGAGTAATAAAAATATTTATTGGAGCGATGAACAACTGGGCTGGGTATCAGGCTGTATATTAGTGGTGTACTTTTGTATTTTAGGATATGAATATCCTGTTGCGTCCCTTGGGGGTGATTCTTTCCCCAATGCTATTTAACATCTACATGCACCCCCTCACCCAGTTATCAGCATATGAATATTATATTGATATTCATATGCTGATACTTCTAGATCTTACAGCAGCATTCAACATGGTCGATCATGATCTCTTGACCCACCACCTCACCGATGTGGGGATTTTATTTATTTATTTACTTAAATTTATAGTCCGCCCTCCCCAACCAAGTGGGCTCAGGGCAGATCACAACAATTTAAAACACACTACACAATTCATCAGCAGCCCTGTGGGACAGCCCTGCAATGGCTGAGCTCCTTCCACTGCGACAGAGGGTGGCACTTGGGGAACAGATGTTCTCCCACCATTCTTTGGTTAGCAGCGTCCCTCGGGGATGATTCTTTCCCCAACGCTATTTAACATCTACATGCACCCCCTCACCCAGGTAGTCCACAATTTTGGGCTGGGATGTCACCAGTATGCAGTTGACACCCAGCTCTATCTATCGATGAATGACCAGTCTGACTGTGCTCCAGATTCCTTGGCCAAGGGTCTTGAGGCTGTGTATGGCTACGCCAGAGTTGCCTGAAATTGAATCCCCTGAAGATGGCGGTTCTGTGTCTGGATCGTGGAGCAATGGAGTTGGAGACCTGACTCTCAACCCTCGATGTGGTACAATTGAAGCCTTTGTTGATGGTGAGAAGCCTGGGTGTGACTCTGGATGCCACACTTTCAGCGGAGGCCCAGGTCACGACTGTTGCCAGGTCTGCCTTTTTTCATCATCTGTCAGGCAACTGGCACCCTATCTGTCGCCCTGGTATTTGGCTACAGTAATCCATTCAATGGTCACCTCCAGGCTAGACTTCTGCAACTCACTCTACACTGGGCTGCCCTTGAGCCTGATCTGGAAATTACAGCTGGTCCAGAACGCAGTGGAATGTATTCTTACAGGAACGCCTATTCGAGCACACATCCGTCCTGTGCTGTGCCAGCTGTACTGGCTTCCAGTGGAGTTCCAGATACAGTTCAAGGTGTTAACCTTGGTGTTTAAAGCCCTCCACAGACTGGGACAGCATACCTGCGGGACCACCTCTCCCATTATGTCCCTTGTAGGGCATTGTGCACGGCAGATAAACAACTCCTGGTGATCCCCGGCCTGAGGGACATCCATCTGGCCTCGACCAGGGCCAGGGCTTTTTCAGTCCTGACCCCGGCCTGGTGGAATGCTCTCCCGAAGAAGGTCCAGACCCTGTGGGACCTATTACATCTCCTGTAATATCTCCTGTAAAATGGAGATGTTCCACCTGGCCTTTGGCTGAGGACCAGCGAGTGACCCCCCCCCCTTATTCCGTCAAAGATTACCATTTCTTCTGTGACTGTCCTCGGCCATGTGTTCTGCCACATGCTACAGCCTATGCACGTTTTTGGTTATTTATCTAAAATAGCCTATATATAATGGTGCCTGGATTATTTTAGTGATCATTTTAAGAGTGTTATTGATTTTATAGCTGATGACTAATTTATTGTATTTTATTATGATATGAGCTGCCTTGAGCCCATTCGTGGGGAGGGCAGGATATAAATAAAATAAAATATATTCCTTGAGAAAGGTGTTTTGAAACAGGAGAATAACTAGCATCCTCTTGGGACAAAGTTATCATCCGCAGTATTCCTGGGCTTGTGGGTATGGATGGCATCCTCAGTCGGGACCCCATGCAGTGGGTCTGGGTCATCATATTGGTGAACCTAGAGAGACAAGTGAGAATTAATTCCATAAGAGAAAAGTCATTCAAAGACCTAAGAAAATAATTTGGAATCTCCCACTCTAGCACGTTTGGGCTATCTACCCCCACCTACCCACATCAAAGTACAGCCTTACAGCCTTTATATTTATGCATCTCTTTATTATGGACTATTATGGACTTTTATCATAATATTTATTACAATATTTATTATACTATTTATTCCTGTATTTATTATATATAGTCTTATATTTATTGTAATGCTTGTCAATAAGCATTTGAAATTGTAAATGATATCTCCAGTGGGTATATTACTTTAGAGTGTGCCAGTGGCTGATGTGGTTATCAATTCAAAAGTTATTGAGATTAATTCAATCATTGTATATGTACTTATATTTTTGAGCACTTTTGTCCTGCTTCCAGTGGCTGCCGAATCTGCAGAGTGCTGCTGACAGGTAACAAGGTCCAGCTGGCAAGGCGAGGAATGTGCAAAGTCCGTAAATCAAGGGAGTAGTCGAGGACAGGCCGGGTTGGAGGTCAGAGAGACAGTTCCAAGGAGAAAACACAGGCAGTACAGTAGCAGGTTAGAGAACTCGTTGAAGCCACGCTGAAAGGAGCCCTCCCTCTGGCTTTTATACTCTGAGAGCATTCAGTCAGCTCGCACAGCTGCTTCAAGTCTCCTCCTCTGAAGCTCCTCCTTCCTCTGAGAAGGCTCGCCTGTTCAGAGCCCGGAGGCGTGCAGATTGACGTCAGGTCTGTAAGTCTCTTCTGTCCCTGCTACGCTGACGTTGCTCTCGATAGTCTGGAGATGTTGGAGGGGATAAGGAAGCTGGCTGCGTCTGGGCTGGTGGCTCTGAGTGGGGAAGGGGAGCTTCTGGCTGGGATTCAGCATCTGACCATTCAGCTGCGGTCAGCTGCTGGGAGGCAGGCTGCTCCTCCTCAGGAGGAGCAAGGCTGTCAGCAAGCGTCAGCTGTTCCAGCTCCTCCTCCTCTGAGGACTCGTCACGCTCAGGCTGTACTATGACAACTTTGCATTTTAAATTTCACAAAATTGTGATTGTGACTTATTGTATTTATGGGGACGTAAGTCTTTTGGTTTGCTGCTGATTACCCATAAGAGCCCTTATTTGTTGTTATCATCCCACTGAGTGGTTGGCATCCCTAGTGAGGGGTGATGAATATTTTTCCTCTCTTCCACTGGTTATGCAGCCAGGCAAATTCCCGGAGGATTCCCGTGAAATTTGCGAGAAACCTTTGTGACTTATAGGGAAACTTAAAAGTAGCTACAAAACACAAAAACTACACCTTTCCTCCTTTCCTGAAGTTTAATCTCTACTTTTTCCTAATTGTCCTCTCTCTCACACGAATTTTATGGCTGCTCCATGTGTTAATATGTCTGGTAGCAAAAAAAAAAAAAAAGCTGTTGCGCAGCCACTAACCAGTTTGTGAGGCATTCACGATGTTTCCCAAGCCAGCAAAATAACTCCCAGATTGGCTCACCATAGTCATTTCCCATCAAATGAGATAAATTAGCCTGATGAACTCATTAGAGGGGAAGATTGCAAGGGACAGAATATAGTACAATACAACATTTTAGCTTTATATGGATAAAGCGAAATTAAAGTCAAGTGATCACCAGATGTGCTTGAGTAATTAGCTCAAAAGGTCATAATTAACAAACCCAGAAGGTAACAAGATATAACTTTAAAAAGAATTATTTATTGGAGAACTGAACACCAGCTGGCCTAGCACTGCTGCTTCTAATGAATATATATGTTTAAAAATACCCTTCACATGAATCTTTGATTGGTTGCTGGTATTGTTCTTCAGGCAAGGATTTATTTTTAACCACAGATAATCTACAAACAGAAAAACAACTTGAAAGACTTCTGTAAATCTCAAATCTGTTTTTTTATCTAAAGTATTTTGACTTAGTGCCCAAGAAAATGTAAACTCTTCAATGAAACAGTATGTTGTAATCTTTGTTAGGAGAAAACAAACTGAAGCTGAAATACTAGAAAATTAAAAATTGGAAGAGATTTGGGGACATTAAGGAATGGAAGGATGACAGAAGAATTTAAGGATGCAGTTCTACAGGGTATGGCACTTACATACAGAATTATTTCTCCCCAGGGTAACTGGTTCTTGCATAGGATGGGGAGAATATGGAAAGCTAAGAACAAAGGCACACTATTTATGTTCATTCTTTCTTTAAGAACTGTGTAAGTATATATTTAGTTAGAGAAGAAACAGGAACATTATTTTGCATTCTTAATAATGATTTCAACATAGGGCTCCCCCGCTCCCACCTTCTGTCTCCCACCACCAATCACTGGGCCAGCAGGAGGAGGAAAGTTGAGGGGGAATAGGCCTCCAGGGTGTGCTCCCAGGGTGGCACTACGTAACTTTGTGCACACAAAGAGGAAAGAAAAGGTGAGTGCTGCCCCCCCCCCACTGGGAGAGTAAGGGGTCCTGATGGCAACCCTATTTCAACATGTGAAAGATTTATGAGATCAGCATTTAAATTTCAAATCATTTTTCTTGTATTCAGACTAGTAACACTATGTGCAGAAAAAGCAACAAAAATGATTTAAGGGGTTGGCACAACTTTTTTAGAAAGGTCTTTGGAACTTTTTCTTTTTTTAAAAAAAACAGCTGCTTCACATGACATTCAAACAGAGCTTACACATAATATCATGCTAATTGTGAGTATGACTCATGAGCCTACTGGGCCTTGCTCCTTTGAATCAAATCAAAGGAAAAACTCCATTGATCCAGCTCTAAAGAATAGGAGTGTGGCTCTGAGTGGATCTAAACTCTGCCTCCAAAATGCCACCTGCCCCTTTAGCCCTTCTCCCACTTTTCCAACTGAGCCATGCTACAGCTATAGCATGGCTCAGATGGAAATGGGAAAGGGGATATTCTGAGCCATGTGGGACCCAGCAAGATTATCTTTGTGTTGGTGCTTCTGTAAAGGGATTGTGTTTAGCAACAGCAGCAAATAAAATAAGGACAAGGTATGTGGATTCCATTCCTGCCTACTTCCACATCACTTGTTGCTGCTGCCACAGAAGCAGCCTAAGGTAAATAGAATAGTTATTTATAATATTATACAAGGTTTGGAATATTATACAGTGACCTTTTCCCACTCTAGAACTCAGGTTCATTGATGGAAAGTGGTAAGTAGTATTTTCAGGACTGACAAAATAAATTACTGCAGACAATAAATAGTTAACTTGTGGAATTTATGGTTAGCAAATGGTATGATTTACATTGTTTTAAAAGGGTATTGAACAAATTCATGGAAAATAACTCTAACAGCAGATACTAACCATTGAGTCTAAACGGAAACTCCATATGTCAGTAAATATGGTTGCTGGGTGGCAGTCATGGTAGAAACCATTGTCTTCTTTCCCTCCTTTTGGCATCTAACCTGGTCATTGGTTAGTCATTGTGGAAAATTAGACTAAATTGACATTTGGTTTGATGATGTAGCAGGGCTACTCTAGCATTCTTGGCAATGGATACAGCATAGGACTATGGCTGCAGCAACAGTTTATCTGTATTATGTTGTATAAGAGCAATCATTCACATAGAATGGTTGTTGGGGGTTTTCCGGGCTGTCTTGCCGTGGTCTTGGCATTGTAGTTCCTGACGTTTCGCCAGCAGCTGTGGCTGGCATCTTCAGAGGTGTAGCACCTGCAGAGGGTGCTACACCTCTGAAGATGCCAGCCACAGCTGCTGGCGAAACGTCAGGAACTACAATGCCAAGACCACGGCAAGACAGCCCGGAAAACCCCCAACAACCATCGTTCTCCGGCCGTGAAAGCCTTCGACAATACATTCACATAGAATGTTGCCAGGGCTTTTTTGAGGGGAAACACCCTGGAATGCCATTCTGGCAGCTCTAGAATCTGCCCACGTGATTCCTTCCTCTTTCGGCCCTTCGGGCTCTGCAGAGGAGGTTAAGCTGCTTTGAGTTCATTCTGCTTTCTTTTCATCATCTTTGTGTGTGTGTGTGTGTGTGTGTGTGTGTGTGTGTGTGTGTGTGAGTGAGTGAGTGAGTGAGAGCAAGCAAGCAAACAGACACTGCTTGGGCTTGACGCAGGCTCTGCAGAGGAGGTTGAACTGCTTTGAGTTCATTCTGCTTTCTTTTCATTCCTATGTGAGGAATGAGAGAGAGAAAGAGAGAGAGAGAGAGAGAGAGAGAGCTGTGGCCTGGCACAGGCTTCCCAGAGGAAGCTAAGCTGCTTTGAGTTCATTCTGCTTTCATTTCATTCAGGAGTTCCTGTATATGTGTGTGCTGCTTTAAGTTTATTCGGTTTTATTTTCATTTGGGGGTGGGTGGGGCTGTGTATGTGTGTGTGCTGCTTTAAGTTCATTCTGCTTTCTTTTCATGGGGTGGGGCTGTGTATGTGTGTGTGTGCTGCTTTGAGTTCATTCTGCTTTCTTTTCATGGGGGTGGGTGGGGCTGTGCATGTATGTGTGTGTTGCTTTCTTTTGTTGACTGCAGTTGACATTGTTATGGTTCCCACAGCTTTTGAATGCAGATTGGTTCTGTGTTCGTTAAATATATCAGTTATGGTTATTTGTATTAGTTAAAATATCAGTTATGGTTATTCCAGTTTTATGCTAGGAATGGATAGCTAGGAGTGAAGGCTATCATCAATATATTCATCACCATATAGGTGTTCTTATGTCTTAATAGCTGTAACTCAAATGGTTCTCCCCACCCTCAGCTGATTTACATCACTGAAATTGCAGCGGACATATGGGTGTTAAAGAAGTTTTTATGAATATTGTTTGTCTGGGACATTGGAATATTTATGAGCATTTCACAATGTCACAACAGCTTAGCCATTGGTAAGGTAGAGTTGGCAGACAACAAAAAAAGCCATTTTAAACTAAGTATAAATCTAATGCAGCTAAAGTTGAGTATCTTCTTTTGAATTGCTCCAGTAAAGCAAAACCCTCCCTGAAAATTTGAAAATTCAATATTCATTAGATTAGGAATTTCAGACTCTGTGGAATTTTGAGAAAGAATTTTGGATTTTTTTTTCTACGCCACCAGAGGGAATCTGTTAGAATTTAGATTTGTGTGATGGGCTTTGGATTTTTAGAGGCCCCCTCCTTCTTGTATATTTTAAAATATGCTTCTAAAGAAATGAAATGTTTGGGAAAGGGAATGAAAGGTTTCACTTTTTGTAGAGGATACAGAAAGGAAAAAAACCTTTCTCATAATAGTGTAATTTTCCAAGCTTACTAACATTTATCTCGTAATGCATTGCGCTGGGTTCCGGGAAGCGGTGTCTCTTCCGGGAGTGACATCACTTCCAGGAGTGATGCCATCATGCATTTCCAGGAACGTGTGCAAACTTTGCGTACGCACATGTGGTAATAGAGAGTTCCACCACCTCTTTTCCTAGAAGAAAAGCCCTGGATGTTGCTAATGGCTCCTATAGCACAAAGATACCCCAATATCCATATAGGTAGTGGCTAAGGGTAGCATTATTAATAGAAATGAAATGCTTATCCATGATCTTTGTAATCTGTAAACTCTTCAGGGCAGGAATCTATCTTTATGTACTTTGTAAGGCATCATGTGTATTGACAGTACTATACCAACAATTAATTCAATAATGATTTCTTCTTCAGGAGTACAAATCTGAATTGTATGAGCATAGCAGCAGATTTACAAATGTTGTGTTATATTAGTAAATAAAAAGGGGGCATTGCATGTTAAGCCAATTTAACAGAGCAGGGAAGAAAGTAATCTGGCTTCAAGCACAACATTAAACCAGTCACTCTTGGAATAAAGAATGACACCATGAATTCTCATTTTAACTTTTTGTAACCTACCCTTGGGGTCAATTCTGTGGACTGAGGAACAGGATATAAATGATGTTAATAAATATTACACAGTTTCTGTGCTAGTGATAAATTCTTCTAACCTGAGAAATTTTTTTGTGTCTCGTATAAGGGTTTTCCTTACTTGCCAGACTAGCATGAGTGAAAGGGAAAGAAATGATGCCTTCATTTGCACCAGTGTTGGTAATGCAATGCCTCTTATCCTCAACTCTTGATGACACTGTAAAGCAGAGGATAGCGTTGGACTCAAAGGCTGCAGTCTTATAGACACTTCCTTGGGAGTAAGATCCATTCAATAACATGGAACTTTACTTCTGATTTGACCTGCATAGAATTCTCCAGTTAACTAGGGGAAAATGGACAGATGCATTTTTATTTCTTTTAAGGATCTTTTATGCTTGGGATATTCATATTCTTGCTTTCTCATTTGTCCTGATTTAAGAGGATTGTTCTAAGGTAATTTTGATGTCTCTTAGAAAAAACGTTTAATCTGTTAACTCGTATGATCCTGTAAAATGAGAGTGAGAAATCACCTGCTTTCATGTAAAACACAGCAACGTTAAGATTTATTTGATACCCTTTTTAGTGAACAATAATGTATACTTTGTTGCTTTTGTCTGCTGTTGTTCTTATCAGGTTACTCATATTTTTAAATCTGAGTCATCTCAGCAGGAAACTTACTCCAAAATCAGTTCCTACATTAACAGAATTCTTTGCCTTTCAGAGTCTAAGGAAATGGTTCTTTGGAGGACAAATATTCAATGCTATCTACATTTGGTCCCCTTTGGAGAAAATAGTAGTTTTGTGGTGTTTTTGAAATAGTTGTTTTAATTTAGAAATTTTGAAGTAGAGTACAATTCACAGTAGTATCTATTTCTCTTTCAAAGTGCTGTTTTTTCATACAGGGACACCTGCTCGTTCTCCTTAGCTGGGTGAGATCACCTTATTCAAGATCTCTTGGATATTTAACAATATCTTCTAACCGTTAAAATTCATTATGGAAATTGGAGCAGACTCATCTGAGTCATCAATATAAAGGAAAGCATTGTCTGCCAACATATTAGCATTTTAATGCAAAAATCCCATGGTGTAAATTTTGATAGACATTTTTCTCTTTCATTTTGATAATGGGAATTTGATGTCTAGATTTTCACCCTGCATGAGCAGAAACCACTAAAAGAAATCTGGAATTTCAAATTGAACCAGAGTAGTAATTAACTTCGCTTATGCCTCAACTTGCAATGGAAGCTATGATGTGCTTTACTAAGCTTACCAGTTGCCCGCCAGTGGCAAGCAATCTCCTAAGGGTTTGCCCAGTTGCCTACTGATCACTGATGATCAGTGGGAGTGGGATTCTTCCACCCCAATCTGGAGTGTATAGGAACCTGGAAACCCTATGCTTTACCTAGACCACATTGCCCTTCAGATTTCCTTAGGTTTCTCTTGTCTAGAGGTGCCGGGTTGATGACTAAGGGCTGGTTTATGTGATCAAAGATGCTAGTTGTTGATTCAGGTTGTTCTTTTGAATGTTTTACCCATTTTACACAACAGAACTGATTGCTGTTAAAAATGAGAGAAGGAAAACTTGTAACTAGAGATGGGCATGAACTGAAATATGAACCAAAATTCGTGATGAATCACATAGGTTTGTGGTTCATGAACCAGCGGTTTGTCAGATCCCATTTCTGATGAACCGCCACAAACTTTAGGCTGGTTTGTTTAGTTCATTTTTCAGTTCATCACTGCAGACAGCCTGGCACCAATCAATCAGTTTCCTAGGCAATAGGGGATGGACTTCCTGCAGACCTTCTGCTTACCCGGAAGAGACCTTCTACTGACCCGGAAGTGGTGATTTTCTGGCCTGGAAGTGACATTTTCACAAACCAAAATGAACCGATTCATGAACTGGAGCAAGTTTGTGAAAGTTCGTGGTTCATGGTTCATGAAACGTGATGAACCTCGGACCGCATGGTTCATTTTTTTTTTGGTTCGTGCTCATCTCTACTTGTAATATATTTTTTATTTCTATAGATATCTCCACCCAGCCTGGCAGTTCTAGCTAAAGGATAATGAAGATATTTATGTGCTTTTGTTTATCCAGGCATGGTGGCCTCTTTTTTCCTAGGCTCTGTGTGTGTAATGCAAGGGGCTGGTGATTATATTGTTCTAATCTGGTGTTTTATTTATGTGTCTGAACAATTGGGAACTGTCATACTCTGCGTGAGGGGGAAAATGATATTGCTATAAAGAAAGGCTAGAATAAAGAGAAATGTTTAACTGAAAAGATTGACAGACCACAGAATTCTCTAGAGTCTCTTACTGATGATATCATTACATTCCAGTGCTTCAGTTGCAGCAGTAAACTATACTGTGTAACACAGGAATGGGGGTTGAGAAAACCCAAGACAGATTTTTTTCAAGAACTGCATAATTGTAAAGTTTCAGGCTTAGCCACCCATTTGCAACAAGAGCTTTTATCATTAATAACATCACTCTTGGCAAATGAAAAAGGGCTTGGGGGTAGAAGGGGAAGAACTTTCACTGTAATAATGTGCAATGCATGAATTTAACATTCTTGATACCTGTGGTAGGAATATCCATGATTTTCTGTTCCTAAAGGGGAGGGGAATCACATATTTTCCATAGCAGATAAGTATATAAGTATCCCAAACTAGCAATAGTTTTGTAGATAGGATATGATTTCTGGGAAAGGGGGAAGAGGGGAAATGATGACCAACAGTGATTTTTTTATTGTACCTAATTGGATCTGTGATTTTTACTTCATGAACAGTAGTCTCTATGACATGTGTTATGAAGTTGACAATTTATAGTTTTAATTAGACTGTAATAATGCAGAAAAGCTACCCGAGTACTGCTTTGAATAACACATTTGATTATTATTAACTAGGATTCATCAAACCAGCTGTAAAGAAGTAGCTTTTACTCTTTTTAAACCCAAACTCACTTTGGGATCTGAGAATTTTTTGAGAGATGGTAACACTTGTGTTGGCAATGTCTTCAGGAGATATAAAAGAACGACTTGTCATACCACAGAACAATTCTTCAAATACCTCATACAACAATTGGCTAAGCAGTTTGAAAGTGTTATTAATAAAAAATATTCTCTTAGGATTAAAACCATTCATGTTCGGTGTCAGTGTTGCCATTTGATTTATTATATGCTAGGGTAAAGGAAACTTCTGTTATTGTTTAATAGCAACAGGTTCTTTCAGTTCAGTATTTATATTGTAATTGGTGCAGTGTAGTGTAAAAGAATGAATCATGGTTAAGAGAATGATTTGTGATCTCGGAGGTCCCTGGTTCAACTCTCACCTTTCTTGAACTTACTGGGTGGACGTAGATAACCCATTATGTCTCAGGCAACTTTCAGCATGGGGTCATAATTAGAGATGGGCACGATCAGCATTACGATAGAAAAATACCCACGATAATGGCATTCGCGCGATCGGGACCCAGCGGATCGGTGCCATCCATGGCGACCGATCCAGCGTTCGGGGGGGGGGGGGGCTTCATCGGGGCTTGATTCAAGCCATCGGGATCTGATCGGGGATGCAGATAATCCTGGGGCAACGGAGCCAGGGGAATGCCTGAGCTGTGTTTGCCCTCCTTCTGTCACCCTGGAAACCTGAATGGAAGCCCAGCTTTCCTTGATCAGTAGGGCTTCCTTCCAACCACGGAGCAGCAACACACTCACCACCAGTTGGGAGAAGAGACCCAGGGGAAGGAGGGGGAAAGGGGTGTTCTGTAGCCATGGGCACTCCAAACGTTTTTTGCTTTTTAAAAAACTGGGGCTTTGTAGGAGGAATGGCTATTTTTCTGTCTGTCACTCTCTGTTTTTAACCTGCTTTTAAAACACTGTATTTTGTGGGAAAACCTCATTTGCGGCTCTGTGTGTGTGTTTAAAATATGCTTTTGGAAGGCTGGCTGCTTGCTTTTAAAATTGGGTGGGGAGGAATGGAGGATTCTGTCCCTGCTTTTTTTAAAAAGCTGGTTGAAACATGTTGATGGGGTGCCTCTCTCTCTCTATTTGGAGAGGCAGGGATGGGTTAAAAACTCCCCCCTGCTCTAAGTGTGTGTGTGTGTGTGTGTGTGTGTGTGTGTGTGTGAATGTCCCCTCCCTGAGGGGAGGCGGCTCGTCGTTGGGTTAAAAACTCCCCCCCTCAGCTCTAAGTGTGTGTGTGTGTGTGTGTGTGTGTGTGTGTGTGAACGTCCCCTCCCTGAGGGGAGGCGGCTCGTCGTTGGGTTAAAAACTCCCCCCCTCAGCTCTAAGTGTGTGTGTGTGTGTGTGTGTGTGTGTGTGAACGTCCCCTCCCTGAGGGGAGGCGGCTTGTCGCCGCCTCCCCATGCCCACCGGGCCCGGCGGTCACCGCCACCACCCACCTTCCCACTCCCTGATCCGATCCACAGATCGGAAACGGGAGATGATCGGTGTGGATTGGTGATTTGGGGTCATCGCCGGTGCGGATCCATGATCAGCTTGATCGGTAATTTTTTTTTGATCGTGCCCATCTCTAGTCATAATATTAGCCTACCTTATCAGCATTAGGAGCCTATTCAGACTTACATGTGGGACAGAAAAGCAATATAAATATAATAACATGAAAGTTATTAAGTTTACAACAAGAAAATGTTGGGAAGACACTGAGCACTGTGAATGTTTTATTCACACACACACACACACTTAGATTATCATAATTCTGGTATGTTAATGTAATGCTTATAATTGGTTAATTTATGTATGTATATTCTGAACCATCATACACTCTTAATTGATAATACAATAAGTAAAATCTATTAAAAGGAGTGCACAGTTTGAAACAGGATGGGACGTTGCTTTGCAGAGGCCTGGGTTTTTAACTGAATTGACCAATGTACACCAATGAAAGGCTTTTCCTAAGAAAATTCAATTTACCTAGAGATGGGGAAAAGAGGGCTCTGCCTGTTTCTGGATTATTTACTTCCAGTGAACCTCACTGGTAGCTTTTACACCTTTCCAAATAGCCCAAGTCTCCAAATTTGAGAACCTAAATATTTGTAAATCCGTATATCTGTAAATGTATTTTTACAAATCCCTCCAATTCTAAAGCAAGATCAAATTGTGAGTAGGTTACTTTTCTCATCTATAATGGCCTCATTATGAAATTTCTAATAGCTATTTGGAAATGATCTCATGCTATAAAGACAAATTCTAAATGCATACATAAGGTCTCAATGCTGTAATTTTTCTAAGCAGGGATGCTCTTTCAACTTGTAAATAACCTAAACAGCTGGGACAAAAGCTACTTGTTGACTAAATTATCTTTGATCATTCATTGAAATCAGTTTTTGTTGTTAATAAAACCTGATATTTGGATATGACATTTTGGAAAACATAGTGAGACAACCTTCATATTAGGCACTCAGTGACATTTCATATTTAACCGGATCTTTAAAAACGCATATTTTAATTCAATAAAGAAAATGTTACATTTCAAGCATATTCTATAACCTTAGCTGCAGGCCTTAATCCTTCCTCTGTTGATGTCAATGTTAAAATTACCACTGACATAAATACATAGTGTCTGTCTTCCTCAAATCTGTTATATATATTAAGAGCCAGTATGCTGTAGACTTAAAAGGCACAAGAGACTGGTGGAATAAGTTCCAGCATTGAATCAGTTGTACGTAGGCATAAAAGTAACTTTGTCCTCCTGAGTTTGGCTCATGGACTGATAACAGTTCAGTCAGATCAGTTCCATGTCCAGGGTTAGATTAGAATTCCAGATGAAGAATGTTCCTAACTTTACATCTACTGATGAATGGGAGAGGAGGCATCTACTTAGATCAGATCCTCTGAATTGAAAGCAAGAGGTACTAATGGTGGTGAATCTTTCTCTGCATTTCTCTTCTCTGATACACTCTTAAGTAGAGATGGGCATTGTCAGGGCTTGCTGCGGCTGCCACTGGGCGTGGCACTGGGCAGTCTGCTCCTGACGTCACAGGGGGGCCAGGGACTCTGCAGGACCCTGCTCTGTGGAAGGAGGGGCGGTATACCTCACCCAGACTCCCTCTCAGTCCACTCGCTGGCCTGCTCAACCTGGCCTGCTTACCCTCTGCATCCTCCTTCATCTCCTCCTTCCAGAACTTTCCTCCAAGCCACCACCCTTGCATCCTACTGCTCTCACTCCACATCATCACTCCTCACTCACACCCACCACCTCAGAGCTCTTCCTAGCCACCTTATATAGGGCTTCCTTTCCCCGCCCTGCCCTCCTTCTAGGCTTGTTCCCTCTCCTGACTTGGCCCAGCTGTGCCTTCCCTCAGGTGTTTCCCTCCTACCACTAATCCCTTCTTGGCTTCCTTGCCTTGCTGGCAGGGTGGGGTTGAATGCGAGCCATCCCCAGCTGAGGTCTCCTTGGCCTTGCTCACGAGGAGCTGCCCCAGCCGGCTTCTGTGCTGCTGAGCCTGCCTGGCCTTGCTCACGAGGAGCTGCCCTGGCCAGCTTTTGTGCTGCTGAGCCTGTCTGGCCTTGCTCGCGAGGAGCTGCCCTGGCCAGCTTCTGTGCTGCCTGTTCATTGATGCTGGGAGGGGCTACCCATCTCCTCCCCCAGAATGCCTGTGGCAGCTCCACCTGGAGGGGCTTGGCTCCTAGCACCTCCTGAGCCAGGCTGCTGTCCTCTAGCCAGGGTGTGGCTCTGGGCTGTGGTGGCTGCTTCTCCTCCTTGGAAGGTAAGGGCTCTGTCTGGGCTGTTGCTGTGTCCCTGTTCCCCTTGCCTTGGCCCTTTTCCTCTAGCCTGCTTAGCCCCCTTTCTCCCCCATGGTGGGTGGGACTAGCTGGCTTCTCCCTGCTCCCTCCAGCCTTCTGAGGCTTTGGCCTTTTGCCCCTTCCCCCTGGAGTAGGCAGGGTCTGGCTCTGTTTGCCAGACAGAGCAGCTGAACTGCTGTCTCCCGGCTGCCCCCTGCCGCTGTCTGCCAGCAAGTCCGGGGGCTGGGCTGCTGACCCCGGACAGGCATAAACTGAAATATGAACCAAAGTTCGGCTCGAACAGTGCTGGTTCGTGGTTCGAGCATTGGCAGTTCATCAGAGCCAATTTCTGATGAACCACCACGAACTTTAGGCTGGTTCATTTGGTTCGGTTTTTGGTTCATCAATCAATAGGCAATATGGGATGGACTTCCTGCAGACCTTCTGCTGGCCTGGAAGTAACCTTCTGCTGACCCTGAAGTGATGATTTGCTGACCCGGATGCGACGTTTTCATGAACCAAATGAACTGGTTCGCGAACTGGGGCAGGTTCGTGAAAATTTGTGGTTCGTGAAATGTGATGATCCATCTCTGCTCCTAAGATTTACCTCAATCCAATGTAAGGGGGAGGGGTCATAAAATCCTATGATGTATGACAGAGTGAAGCTGCTGAGGAGGAGGGATTGAGCAAAACTGCATTTTGGTTTTCTTGATCAAAGGAAAAGCCATCTCTACCATGCTTTCTCTGCCATTGAAAGGAAAAAAAAGTGATTTCATCCCCTCTCCCCTCTCCATGGCTGATGAAAGCCAATATGGTGTAGTGGATAGAGTGGTGGACTAGGATGTGGACAACCCAGATTCAGTTCCCTACTCTGCCATGGAAGCTTGCTCAAGCCAGTCACATGTTCTTAACTTACCTTACAAGGTTGTTGTGAGGGAAAAAATAGAGGCGAGGAGATGGATGTAAATCACTTTGGGTCCTCACTAGAGTGGAAGGTGAGTATAAATGAAATAAAATAAAGTTTAAAAATAAAGTTTTATCTAGGACTTAAATGGGGCTGCTGAGGGAAATACCCACTTATGCAAGAACCTTGTGTATACTGTTGACTTGTTCCAGCCTTTTAGATCTCTTTTCTGTTGTTTGCTTACAGTGAATGCTTGAATTTTGTTGAATTCACCTTTATTTATAAAATATTAGCTTGGATTTCATGACAAAATGAATTTCCACAAGCAAAATTGGACTTCCTTGTCTCTACCCTTCCACTGAAGACCAAATGATCACTGAAATGCTATTCTCAGGATACAGGACACAGAAACTTCACGGGGGAAGGGAGAGTCAGAGGACTGCAGTGGGAGGTAGAAATTAGTGAAAATAAGCCACTCTTTTGTTAGTGAAAATTTCCCACAATGGATTCTCATAATCCATGAATTCTCTAGTCTATAAAATGTTTTGCCTTTGCTGTCAGAAATAATTAAAATATACTACAGTACCAACATTCCAAAGATCCATGATAATCAAAGTAGTATAGTTAGCAAGAAATAAATCAGAAACTAATGACATTTGACAATGTAGTGACAAACAGCAAAAAATTAACAAAATTGTAAATATTGAATCATATAGCACTAGATAAGACAGAGCAAGGGGAGACTGAAAAAATCAAAATAAAGAAACCAACAAAAAGCTTGGCGGGGGGAGAGAGAAATGCTTTTGCCTTTCATCAAAGCTGGCTATCTTACATCAAGTAGCTGGCTTATTTAATTTTTATGCTTCTTTTCCTAAAAGCTGGATGTAGTTTCCAAAAATAAAAATCTGTATAAAGCAGCATCTAATTCTTATATGCGAAATGATCCAGTATAGAAACCTTACATTCTGCCAAAGGCTCATCCAGGAAACACCTCCCCCTTGCTCTCCCCCACCCCCGTCCCCATCAGTGGAACAGAAGTACCCATCCTCACATCATTTGGCAGCCCATTCCAAAGGCAGAAGTGCCACAGAAAGCTGTTTTGCCTGGGCCAAAGTTGTCTTTACTTATCTTAGGGAAATGAAAGCAGGCCTAGTAAGATGACCATAGAGTCTATCCAGGCCAATGTGGAAAGGCAGCACTTCAAATAAGGGGATCTCAGGCTACAAGAGTTTTAAGGGTCAAAACCAGCACCTTGAGTTAGACCCAACAGAAAATGGGTAACCAGTTTGGTTGATTCAGTATTGCCATAACTTCCTGAACAAGCCCCGTCAACACACCCACTATTGTACCTGAATCAGTTGCAGTTTCTGAATTATCTTTAAGGACAGTCATATGAAGAGCATCTTGCAATAATCTAATCTTTAGGTTACAGTAGTATAGATCAATGTGGTCAAGCCATTTGTATTAAAAAGTAGTGGAAATTTTGAGCCAGATATACTTGGTACTTCTCACCAGGGCTTTTTTTCTGGAAAAAGTGGTAGTGGAACTCAGTGGGTTGCCAGCACAGGGGGCAACTCCTGGTGGGAGGTGGTGCCCCTGGTACCACATACGCATGTGCAAAGTGCACGCACATTCCCGGGACCATGCAATGACATCACTTTGGGTCAGCTGGAACAAGGGGGGAATTTTTTAAAGTTTAAATTGCCCTCAGCAAAAATGGTCACATGGCCAGTGGCCCTGCCTCCTGATTTCCAGACAGAAAATCAGCAACGCGGAGGGCAATCTAAACTACCCTCTGTCTGGAGATCAGGGGGCAGGGCCACAAGCCATGTGACCATTTTCAAGAGATCCCAGAACTCCGTTCCACCGCGTTCCACCTGAAAAAAGCCCTGCTTCTCACACAACCATCAATTTGCTGTATGAACCATCTTAATAATAATAATAATAATAATAATAATAATAATAATAATAATAATAATAATAATAATAATAATACTGAGGGAGTATACCTCACCCTCACACCCTCTCAGTCCACCCACAGGTCCCTTCAACCTGACATTGTCCTGGCTGCCTTGCACGACAGCTCGCCGCCCGCCGCCCGCCGCCCGCCGCCCGCCGCCCGCCGCCCGCCGCCCGCCGCCCGCCGCCGCCACACTCCTTCACAACTCACCATGCCCTGTGGGTGGACTTCCCTTATATCCTGTCCCTCATTCCAGGTTCCACCTGCCAGGCCACACCCCTCTTTTGCCTCCTAGCATTGGCCTGGGCTGCCTCAAGCAGTTGCACCTGGGGTAGCTAGTTTGGCTGCATTGGACAGCTACAGCTGTGCTTTCTTGGCTGGCTGCCAAGCTCTTTATGCTCTGAGCTTCCAGCAGCCTCAGCTGGTCTCTATTACTCCCTTCCTCCCTGTTTGAAACTTGGGGTGTGGCCCTGTGCTGGCTGGCTGTCCCTATTTCTTGTGCCTCCTCCCTCTGCCCTGGCCCCTTTCTGGCTGTCCCTACTTCCCCTGTCAGGGGTCAGGCCCTCAGTTTCCCACTGGAAGGTGGGGCTGGCTGGCTTCCACCTGCTCCTTCTGATCCTCTGGGGCTTGGGAGCTGCTCCACCTTCCTGTGGCTGGGTTGCCTCTTTCTCCCCTAGGGCTTGGGCAGGGGCTTCCAGTACCTCTACCCCCTTGTTGGCACTCTGTGGGTACCTGTTGCCCTTTGGGGTGGGGTGGGGTTGGGTGGCATGCCCCTGGCTGGTCCCTCTCTCTGGTTCCTTTTTCCCTTCCATTGTTGTTGTCTGGAGCTGCACACCCTCCCTAGGGCTTCCTGTGCCTGCTGCTGGCATTCCATCAGCTCCCAGGTAAGGGGACTGGGGCAAGTCCGGGGTACTTGGGGTACTCACCCCTGGATACCATCTAGAACTGGCAACAAAATCCCTTCAGCTGTTTCAGCTCTCTACTTTTTATTGTAGATTAATTTGTATTTGGTATGCATATATACCATGTTTCAATACAATTCAATGACATGTATTCATTTAATGAGCATGATTGATTTACTGACGCACAAGTAATGTTGAAAAATGCATATGGGGAAAATTGATGCAAAAATTAGAAAAGGGAACCCAAATGGGTACACAAATAAAGAATTATGGGCACAATTGAAAGGCAAAACTGAAATGGGAAATTTCAAATAAATAACAGTTACGAGGAATTCACAATCATTCCAAGGGGGCATCTGCATGAAGTTCTTTGCAGATGATCTCAACTGATGATCAGGTTCATGTGGAAAAAGCTGGCTATTTAAATGGGAATGGGAATGTTGACTGTCTTAGTTTGAAAATTCTCAGACCAAAACTGAGAGTTCCAGATTCCTATACCAAAGAATGTTGATGGGTACTTCAAAGTTATTCTTAGCATTCAGTTGTACATGTTTGAAATGTTGGGGAACGTTTTGAACATGAGGAAGGACATTTCCCAGTGGGCCAATGCCCTAGAGCAGGGGTGGGCAAATTGCAGCCCGCGGGCCACATGCAGCCCGCTACAGAGTTTTTTGTGGCCCGCCAAGACAGTCAGAAAAATCTGCCTTGAATCGAGATTTGCAGCTATAGATGATATGAAATTAGCACAATAAATAAATTGAATAAAACTACCACTATTTTATTTAATTTATATTTATTGATTTTTATGATACAATTTATACCTTTTCTGAAATGCAAAGTTAACTAATGAATGCAATCATTTTAAAAGGTGCGGCCCTCCGCTAACCTCCGCTCCCACAAAGTGGCCCCCGAGCCAAAACAATTGCCCACCGCTGCCCTAGAGGGCCAATGGAGGCCAAGCCACAGCAACTCTGCCAATGCCTCAGGGGCCAATTGGCTCAGACCCTACCTTGGTAATCAGTGTCAGCTCACCAGTTTATCGCCTCCTGTCCTGCTACCATTCTATGGGATGAGATAAAGGGTGAGCCAATTTCTATAACTGGTGCCACTCAGTGGCCCCTGAACTGCTGTCTTGTAGCACTGCAGTATCCACTCAGCTGGGCTTGCTTCAGGGCAATTTTCACTTTCCTGTCTGCTGTCGATTGTCACCATTCATAATTGAATATTTTTATAGTTTTAAATATTCACTGTCTGTAACCTCAGCATCACATTGCATTTATTAAATATATTCAATGAGGATATTCTCACCAGAAATATCAGGTACAAGAAAAAGTAATGTGAAAATGATCTTCACAACTATTTATATTTTCCCATGATTTCAACCTAACCTTTTAAACAACTCTTTTTGTAAACAGACCAAATCCATGAATTCAGTCTCTGTAATAGAAACACACACACACACACACACACACACACACACACACGATTATGAACTGTTTAACCTTGGCAGTTAGTCTTTGTGGGATCTTATTAAAATAGCCCTTCCTTTCCAGATGTCACGGTTTTATATATGACAAAGGATACTCTTGTAGGCAGAAGACATGAGAATAAACAGCTACAGGGATGTGTATATACTGTTTAATTTTGCACTTCTAGGAGGAAATTGTCTGAATTTAGCAATGCATGCTTGCATGCTTGGGAACATGAATGCCTTGTTTGACTATCTTCATAGTTCACCAGATGGAGCCCCAGTTCATAGACAATAAACCAGAGCACCAATAAAATTATTCAGCACAAGTCTCAGAAAGATATGAGAATGCTGCTATTCTCATCATATTAAGGATGGCTAAGATTAAACACTAAAGGTCAAAATCCAGATCTTTTTTGCTTGGAGGTCTTCACAGGAATTTTACAAACTCAGAGGATTTATGCAGCATTTTCAGGGATAAGAGAGAGCCACAACCGTTAATCCTGGGTTTTTCTGCTCAGATGTAAGACAAACAGTGAAAGAAATGAAATTATCTTTGCATGTTAAATGAAGCTTTAATTAGAACCAAGGACTTGTTTAAAGTTATTTTCTGGCAGAAATTTTCAAGCCTTTGGGAGATGAAAAGTGTATGCCTAGATCTATAAATGAATATAACCTTTCTTGATAAGTACTGATCTATAAAGAAAAATGAAAAGAGGTGTCCTTTTCTGATCCCACAGCCTCCTGTTTCTTGGAGCAAGGTCATTATATCTGCAATACAGACAGATTGACACCCTAGTCGGAATGAAGAGGCTGACACCAAGTTTGGATCTAAGGGCCACTTTTATTAACTATATACAACTAAACAAGAAATAACAGTGGCAAGGGCCTAAAGCAGTACAGGTCAAGCCATGGGGTCCACCATGGACTGCCGCCTTGACCTGTCTGGGCAAGCCCCAAAGCCCTGGGTGCAACCCATCCTATGGATGCTGTGGACCCAGCCGGCCAGGCAATTTGGTCACTCTCCCTTTCAAGCTCCTGAACACCTAAGCCATCAAGCAGTGAGGGAAGGACTCACATGCAGGGGTACTGAAGGCAGCCTGCCCCTGCATCTGGCAGCCGTCAAAGCAGTACCAGCCCTTTAGGCAGGCCCCTCTTCCCACAAATGGAGAAGTGCCAAGGGTGCTCACTGGCCCGCACCCTATCTCAAACTCCAACCTGCCAATGCCCAGGCCAAACCTCTGTTTATACCCTGGCAGCCTAAGGCCACCCAGAAATGATAGCAGGTCAAAGAAGTACCATCCTGGTGCTGGAACAGACTGCCATCCTCAGGACCTCTCAATTTCTAATATTGCCATAAGGCCCAAATGGGGCACAACTCCAAGTCGGCACAAGATCCCAAATGAACAACTACCCCTTTACGCTTCTGGTCGGTCTTGGACCAACAAATCATAAGGGAGACCATATCCCCTTCAAATTTCAGGTCACTTGCCATAAGGACCCAGCCAGAAGTGTCCTTGCCCGACTTCACTACAAGCTCACTAACCCGTGATGCCCCCCAAAATACCATCAAAGTGGCCGCATGGAAAAGCCTGGCCTCATACCTGGAACTGCAAATGTCCTCCCGAGGTGTACCGAACCGATCATAATTGTTCTGGTATGGCATCATTCACTGAGCCCCCCTTTGGAAATGACAGGTGATGAATCAGGTGGAACTACCTAGCCGCCTTCTTAGGCACCCCCCAAAGGGGAGACCCTGAAATTGGGGGTTGGAGGGGCGGCAAATGGCCCCAGAACCTGACCCTCTGCACATTCCTTCCTAATTTTTTGCCTAACTACATCCTCTTTACCCAGCACAGAATGCAAATTATCAGCCATAAACAGATCCTTGAACTGGAATCCTAAAACCTTCCTTAAACCCATTAAATAAATAAACTGCATCCTCACGTTTAGGATAATAGCGGAATAAACGCTCATGGATCCTCAGCCTTACTGGGCTTGGGCCCTTCACCAAAAACTTGCTGCCCCCCTGAGCCCCCTCTGCCTGACTTCTTGCACCCTCATCCTTGTTTAGCCTTGGTACAGGCATTATATGAGTGGGGGCCTGAGCCAGAGGGACATTCGTGTCTGAAACGACAAGGCTTTCAGATGCAAGTTCCCTTATATGCAAACTCCCAGAAAAGCAGCCAGGGTTGAACCTGCTGCCCTGACACACTGCGGGTACTGGTAGCTTGGGAAGTGCGCTGAACCAAATGGCCACTATCCAACCTGTCCCCCAAGTTTGGCTTAGCCAGAGACATCACCATATTCACAATGGCTGGTGAATACGGTCCCGTGGCAAGTTGAGGTTCATAGCCGCCCGCATCCTGAACTCGTCATACTGCATCCATGCAGCACCTGAGAAGCCAGTATACCCCTTAAAAATAATGTCTAAATATTGGAACAGCCCTAGCTATCACCCCTGCATATATTAAGAAGCCTAGTAGCCAGTTATTCCATGTCCTATCAACACGTCTCCTCTTCAAGCACTCCTTATCCCTACCATCCATCTCATCCTTGTCCTTTTTCTCTAACTCATAGAAGAGAAAAGAAAACACGTCTACATACTCACCCCACAGGATTTTGTCGCTTGTTGCCTGGGTCAAGTGATCCCCAAGGGGCAAGGCCGCGTCCCCAAACAGCAGAGCATTAAACGGGACCTGGCCATAGGCCAAGGATGGATAAGGGTAGAAACCCCAAGGGCCCCCAGGACCCCCAGGCCAACCAACCGGCATGCCAACGTATGCTGCTGCTCCTGCCCCACCCCCAAGCTGTAGGAGCTGCCGACTTCTGCAAAAGAGCCTTCCCAGAGCCCTGTCCAGACCAGGTGGTGTGACCCCCACCAGCCGCAGCCACGAATAGTGGAGATAAGCCCCTTGAGTCACTGCCAGAGTAGTACTTGTAGCCACCTGCCCCCATGGCCCCCAAGGCCAAATACCACCAAATTGTGGAGAGGCTTCCTTACGACATCCACCGGGTTAACTGCCACGCCCACCAGGGGTGATTCATCAGGCCATTCCTGCTCTAGATCCACCACTGACTCCTGTAGTTCCGAAATGGCCGCTGTCTTTGCACCGCTACCTTCACCGACTGAGAGACAAACACCTTAATATATCCCTATTCACTGCATTCCTAGAGACACACCCGAGCCTTGAGTTGCTGTGCCCCCAGCTCCTTTAGCTTGCTCAAGGGCTGCCAGGCATCTCAAGATGTCCTGCTGATTAGCGCCAGAATCATCATTGTCTGACAAAGAGATAGCTGGGTGGGGCCGTTTGGGGGGTGCTTTTTTGAAGGCTGCTTCCCTTTTGGGGCAACACTACCTTTCTTGGGTGGCATTCTATTAGTAAGCGGCAACATTAACCCAAAACTGGCTGCCCCACACAAAATGGCCACCACCTGCCCCACACAAAATGGCTGCTCAAACTAAATGGCCACCTGGTCCACTACTGGTGCTGGCCAACAAAATGAACTCCCAGCCCAACAGGCACTAATTAACAGGGGGGTTGAGAAAAGCCCCCAAGGAGAGGAGGGTTTGAAAAAAGCCACAAACCCCAGGCTGGGATAACAGCAAAAAAAGGGGGAGTCAGCATCACCACACCACCCTGCACTGGGATTACTTTTGCAACAATGAAGGCTACACCCCCGCTGGAACGTGGCCACCCACCCACTCAAGGAAAGATGGGGGGATAGCCAGGACAACAAACGCTCCCCAAACCAAGCCCAAAAGGCTGCAGCCCACACACCGCCTCACGCCACTATACACTTTACCACACAAAAAAGGGGGGGAAGGCAGGAAACTAAAAGCCGCTCCGCTGCGCTGCCCGAAAAGGCCATTGCCACCTGGCTTGGCCTGCCTTGCCGCTAATCACTCGGCTGGAGGACGCGTCCTCCCCCACCGAGCGAGTCTTGCAACTGTGGCTGGGCAGGGCAGGGCAGAACAGCCTCCTAAGGCCCTTGTCTCTGCCCTGCCCAGCCGACCCATACATGGAAGGAGGGGATGGTGCTGTCTCCCTCCTTCCAAAGGGTCAATCAACGCCCCCCGGCCCAAGCAGCATTGCTGCATGCTGGGAAAGGGCAGCATTAGGTACAGTGTTCTTTTAAATTGTCCCTTTTTGTTACTATAACTGTAAATGAGAATGGAAATGGAGGCAACACAGAGAAATACTGAACTTATTGAAGTCTGAGAAGGTGGTATTTATCTGGATGAAATCCACAAAAAACTGAAAGACATCAAGGGACAACCTTTGCAGGCAAACTCATTGAGCAATCTCGCAGTGCTCCAAAGAGGATTGATCTCCAGGGCAATACATCTGGGTCAGTATAAAATATCATATCCAGAATTATAGGATAAAAATAGAAAAAAGATTAAAAACAGATTAATATAAAGATCCATAGACTTAAGCCATGCAGGGAAGGCAGCATGGAATCTTGTCTTCTTATCTCAGAAGCTAAGCAGGATCAGTACTTGGATGAGGAACCTCCAAGGTCCATGTCAAATTGCATCTTATTCAAATATGCCCACTTTTCCAGTGTGTTCATATTTTGTCGAATTCTGTCTCTATCTTCAAGACTGTTTGCCATTCCTCACAGTTTGGAGTCATCTGCAAATTTAATGAGTAGATGAGACAGGCCCGAGTCAGATATGAGTGCATAGCTCTCATCTGTTGGCAAAGGGACAGTATCTGATTTTGATGGTTTGAGTTTCAAACTCTAGGGTTTGAGCTTCTCCTGAGGCCTACGAAAGAAGTATATACTTCTTGGAAGTGATAGTGCTTCAGTAAAGGCCTATTGAGTGCTGCAAGGAAAATATCTTTGGGCAATGGTCCTTCAAACAGGCATGGATCATGCTGTTTTTGCTCGGAATGGTGGCTAAAATATTTTCCTCAAAACTAACATTTTACAATTACATTGCATTTTATTATGTATTAATACATACAACTGTACATAAAGGATATACAAATTTAATGTGCTACTTTTTTTCTTTTGGTAGAAATGGAACTAATTTTCACATAAAACTCTAAACTTACAAAAACAACCACTGATCCCATAGCAAAAGCAACAGCCATTAAGAAACAGTGCTCCCCTCCCCCCGCCCTTTACTGCTGATATTCATCCTGGATCTGATGGCCTAATTCTTGTGTTCTTTAATCATTAAAACTAAGAATTCTTTGAAATAACCTTTTATGTTTTAAACCTCAAATGCTTCATAACACAGAAAATGCAAAGTCATAGAAATACTGCCTGCTGCAGCTGGAACTGATATTCATTACATTAATTAGATCCTTTCTACAGTTTTGAAAAAGCGGAACTGATCCATAAAGGAAGGGGCTTTAGGTAAATGCTACTAAATATACAATTATTACTTGATGAAGGAGAACTCCCAAAGTACCTGTTTTCATTTTGTTAATCTCTAGTTGGGGATGGCTATATTAGCATGCCACACTTTATGATTTAGTTGATTAATTAACACCTAGTTTTAATTACAGAGGCCAAATGGTAATGGGTGCTGGACAAAGAAGGGCACAGTTATTTATTTTTGAGGAGATTGTGCCTTTGTGCAATTCAACTATTAATGAAAGAAAATATTAAAATGGCGTCTCCCTCTAGCAACAAATAGTAGCCTTGCTTATTCAATGATAAATTATTTTGCATTTCCACAACATCACAGAAAAACACCTATGTGGAAGTTTGGGTGATATGCAAATGTATCTAAATTTAATTGCAAATAAACATTGCGCTTTTATGCAAAGATACTGCAGTTTAAACCCACTGATTTCAACAGATTACACTGAAGTAATGCTTCATAGGATTATACTGTAAAAAATTATTCACTCAGTAATTTGAAAGCCCTTGTATATACCCTGAAAGCTCCGTCTTACTATACAATTGAGTAAGCGTATTTCAGGTAACTCACTTTATACCCTGGTGCACCAACAGAGGGCGTTGCCATGGAGGGAAGCCTAGGCAAGGTACCATGTCCCTCCAGAAAATGAGCCATGGTGAAAAGCCCAGGCCGGGAGCAGCATGAGAGCAGGTGGCAATGCCCACCCCCTGCTTTCACCCAGCTGGTATTTGGAGCAGAACAGGTGGCAATGCCCACCCCCCACCTTAACACAGCTGGTATTAGGCAGTGCCCACCCCCTGCCTTAACCCAGTTGGTATTATGAGGAGAGCAGGTGGCAATGCCCGGCCCTCTTTGAACCAGTTGGGATCAGGAGTGGAGCAGTTGGCAATGCTCCCCCTGTCTTAACCTAGCTGGTATTAGGAGCAGTTGGCAGTGCCCACCCCTGACTTAACTGAGCTGGTATTAGGAGCGGAACAGGTGGCAATGCCCACCTGCTCCGCTGGTATTAGGAGTGGAGCAGGTAGAATTTCCCCTCCCACCTTAACACAGCTGTCATTAGGAGCAGAGCAGATGGTAATGCTACCCCCAACCTTAACCCAGCTGTATTAGGAGTGGAGCACTTGGCAATGCCTACCTGCTTCACTCAGCTGGGATCAGAAGCAGAGCAGGTGACTGTGAGGCTCCTCCCTCACTGGCACCTTCTCCTGATGGCCTGCCATCCTACCAGCTCTCCAGGCAGGTGTCCCCCAGCCTCAGATGGGTAGGGAAGGGGGTTGCACCATCTTGCTCTGTCTCCTGCCCTGGGAGTAGCAGCATGCTCCAGCTGTCTCTCCCTGCAAAATCCTCCTCAGCTTTCACAGGAACCTGAATTTAAAGGCCTCCCCTTGCCCCACCTCCGAGCCTATCTGATAGGAGGGCTGGGTAGACTCTGCAGTCTCCTGTTGTCACACACTCCATCCCCACCTAGGGTGGGACATTTGGTCTGCTCTCTGCCTGGCTCACCCCTGCTGCTTCTGAACCCTCCCCAATGGCTCCCTTGGCATCTTGGGGCCTCTGCCTGCCTGGCTTGTGCTAATGGCAATCTCCTGTGAGCCTGGATGAAGTGGAGCCATCTGGGCAACTGCAGGAGACAGGTGAGTCTGCTGAGTGGCTGCAGGCTGTTCCCCAGAGTTGTGCCTGGGCATCGGCTGCAACTGGCCTAAGGGTGAGAGAGGTCGGTAGGCCTGTAGGGGCTCCTGCAACTGAGGTACTGCCAGAGGCTGTGCTGCAGTGCCTAAAGGGGGTGTCTGCTGCTGCAGGGCTGGTGGTGTGGGTGGACAAAAGGCCGGCGTTGCCGGACAGGGACTTTGCCCACTCACTGCCTTAACACAGCAGGTATTAGGAGCAGAACAGGTGGCAATGCCCACCCCACACCTTAACCCAGCTGGGATCAGGAGCAGATCAGATGGCAATGCCCACCCCCTTCACTTGACTGGGATCAGAAGTGGAGCAGGTGGCTTTGCCTACCTACTGCTTAACCTGGAAGGTATTAAGAACAGAGTAGGTGGCAATGCCCACCCGCCAAACTTAACCCAGCCTTAACTCAACATTAACCTTAACTTGGCAATTCCCATCTCCCATCACCCAGCTGGGATCAGAAGCAGAGCAGGTGGCTTTGCCTACCTACTGCCTTAACCCAGCAGATATTAGGAATTGAGTAGGTGGCAATGCCCACCCCTCACCTTAACCTAGCTGGGATCAGGAGCAGAGCAGGTGACAATACCCATCCCCTTTCACCCAGCTGGGATCAGGAGCAGATCAGATGGCAATGCCCTTCTTCCCTTCACCCAGCTGGCATAAAGAGCAGAGCAGGTGGCAATGCCTGCCCTCTTCAACCTACTGGATTAAGCCACTGAGCAGGCATCAATGCCCAGCCTGTCTTCACCCTGCTAGAGTCAGGAGCCAAGCATGCAGCAATGTCTGCCCCCCCTTCAACCTTCCACCATCAGGAGCAGAGCAGGTGGCAATGCCCGCACCCCCTCCACCCAGCTGAGATCAGGAGAAGAGCAGGTTGAAAAGCCAGCTGCCCACCTTCACCTGTCAGGATCAAATGTGGAGCAGGAGACAATGCCTGTTCCTCCCTTCACTCAGCAGGGAGAAGGTGGCAATGCTCCCCCTTTACCCGGCATGGAGCAGGTAGCAAAACCCATCACCCCTTCACATGGCCGAGCTCAGGCAGTTCAGGCACAGAACAGATGACAATGCCCACCCCCCTTCTTCACCAGCTGGAATCAGTGATGGAAGATGAGCGAATGCCTGCCTGTCCGACGTCCCCTTTCTAGAGCCCCTTGTATTTTTCCCCCACAACGGGCTTTTTTGCTAGTCTATGGATATTTGAATTCATAGAGTGGAGCTATGAATAGGCAAGACAGATCTTTCTACAAACATGAGAAAAAACTCAACTTTCCAGAAAAAGCTGAAATCCTTTTTTTAAAAAAAATACTGAGGTTCTACTACTCTCCAAATAATGGAAGCAGCGCTTGTACCTTTAAGCAAAGAACACCCTCTGAGATCTAAGTGGCTTTTGTGGGACTTGCTAAGCATCAATACTTCCAGCCTTCAAATGTTGGTTTAGGCAGGGGAGGTTCAAGACTCTTTCCAGGGTTATTTTGGCTTCCCAGTCCATTCCTGCTCCTCTTCTTCTTACCCTGGAGGGAGGATTCATTAAGATCAGGCCCAGTAGCAACCTCTAGGCAATTTGCTACCATGCAATTTTGCAAAGTGTAACCCTTTTACACACTGCCACCTACCATAAACCTCCTTTCACAGGTCTGAGGGCTTCACAGGCAGTAAAGGGCAGCCACAACCCTCCCCCCATCTATCTAAACTTGATTTATCAGGCAGAAAAACCTGACCCAAATCCTTTCCCCTATTCATGGATAGGGATGCCAGTCTCCCGCTCCCACCCTCCATCCCTGCCCCCACTTATCTGGACAGCAGGGTGAACACACCTCCCAGGGCATGTCCCCAGGGAGCACGGTGCACTCCTGCATGCTGCAGGGGCCTGCTGGAGAGCACTCCCATGCTCCACAGCAGCCAGATTTGGGGTGATTCGGGCCTGAATCAGCCTGCATTCATGATGAATCAGGCCCTCAAATTGGGCTGCTGCATAGTGAAGGAGTGCTGCAAAGCTGCATCTGGGCTGATTTGGGCCCAATTCAGCCCCCTGGGGAGCATGGGAGCACTTCCAGGGCATCCCATGACCTGCGTGATGACGTCCCTCCCCAGAAGTGACATCATCTTTCAAGCTAGTGGTGCACGTGCAGATGAAAAACTGCAGCCCAAAAAACTGCTCTGTGTAACTGCCTTCCAACTGACTTTGAACTGTCAGTAGCTCAGTGTTCTGCCAGCTGTTATTGGCTATTTCCCAGGAAAGGTGGAGCTGAAATTATTCCTGTCCTTCCCAGAGGTGGCTATGTCTTGATACCATGCAGCTTGCCTGTGCTCAGTGTCAGCCTTCACACAATTGTGCAACTTGGCTGGGCCTGGCCGTCACCACTAGACATGGGCATGAACGGGGGGAAAAAACTGAACACCCTGTTTGGCATTCATTGCCATCCACAAACAACAAAAAATGAACATGGACAAACAGGAACTGTTCCCAGACGTTCCTTGTTCGTTGTTCGTGGGGGCCAGAACCACCCCCAACCCCCAACCCCACTTAGCCCCCTCCCCTCAAACCCACTTACCTGGCCCTTTAAAGATCCCTTTAAACTATCAGCTGGCAGGCGGCATGGGGGATTCCCCCCTGCCGCCTGCCAGCTGATAGTTTAAAGGGCCCTGTCCTGGCAAAAACAGCAGTGTCTGCTAGCAGGTAGTTTGTCCAATACCCACCACATTTGCAGGGGACATATTCCTCACTGTCCTCTGAAGACCCCCTAAGTTTCAGAGAGATTGCACCCCGAGAAAGGCATGATCCATGGGTCTCCCCATTGGATGTCATTTTCTCTTCACAGTGGCAAAAATGGGACTCTCTGCTGGAAGTACTTTGAAGGGTTAAAGCCAGAAGGAAAGCCAGAAGGAGTTCAGACAGAGTTCAGTCCCTCCCTGCCTCCAGTTGCCAAGGGGATTGATTGCAGGTACCAGACTGTCTGGCTTGACAAATGGCTGCCGAAGGCAACGAACAAGGCTTGCAACGACCACCTGTTTGTTTAGGATGGGGCCTCACGAACAGCTTGTTCAAGAATAGCAGATTAGGCTGTTCGTGGGTTTTTTCTGTTTGTAATGCTGTTCGTGCCCATGTCTAGTCACCACCACATAAATCACCTGACTGATATATTACTCTATGATTTTTCTAATTTGGTCAGTCTTTTCCTAGGGAGAAGGTGCCCTGGAGGGGAAAGGAAAGAAAACTGAGAGCCAGTATGATTTAAGAGTGACAGGCTAGGATCAGGAAGATCCAGGTTAAGATCCCCAATCTGCTATGAAAGCTTCTTGGGCCAGCTGCTTTCTCCCTCAGCCTTATTTACCTTACAGGGTTGTTGTGAGCATTGAAAACAGAAAACTGATGTAAGCTGCTTTGGCTCCCCATTAGGGAGAAAGGTGGGATATAAATGAAGTAAACAAATAATAAATTAACCTGGAGACTTGGAGGCAGATTAAAAGATTAGTTGATGAGTGGGAAGGAGAGAAGGAAACAGGGAAAGGGGAGAGGATATAGAACTGCCAGGAGGAGAGAAAGAGGATATAGAATGGTGAAGCAGATACAAGGGGAGATCAAGTGATCTTGTTCAAGTCCTTGTAGATTTCCCACGAGTGTATACAATATTTTTCAACTTGCTACTAAGTTGCTTCAAATAATGAACAGTTTGCCAGGATATATTTAAATATGTTCAGTTGATCCAGGCGTATCCATTTAAACATTCATTTAAGAAAATTAATTTTAAAATTCATATAGATGTTCTTGGAAATGAATATTTCTGTTTGCTGTTCTGTGAGATAGATCCAGTCAATAAAAGTTAATAAAAGAAGATGAAGAGTAGAAGTACAAGCTGATGAGGAAGGAAACTTATGAGACGGTATCAAGTGTCCCTTTTAAAATACAAAGCACACTACAGATACGTTTCCCCAAAATACTGTCTATTGTCAGTGCCCCTTTGTTTAAGGCTCCTTATACTTCCTTTGGGTTCTTCATTGGCTGCTCCATGCGTGTGGAACAGTGCCCCAAAAGCGACTGGGTGAGCTTTCTGAAGAGGCAGAAAAATAGAATTATTCTGGGAGCTTTAGGTGCAGTCAGAGCCTGGGCAAAACAATATCCTTTTAGCTGTGCATTTGGACTTTTTAAATTGATATTTTTAACGTCTAATTTATTTTCTATCTATTGTTTTAAAGTTTTTTTAAGACTGTAAATGTAATATTTTATTGTAATTTACATTATTGTTAAACTCCTTGGATCCTGAGTTTGTGAGGAGAAAAGTGGGGCGTATAAATATTTTAAATAAATAAATCTTGTGACATCCAGATACAAGTAATTTTAAAGAACTAAAATCTGCAGCAAACTGTACATACCTCATATCTGGAATTAATTTTAACAATTCTCCCAGTTACAACTAGAATTAAGGTGGAATGGATAGCTGCACAGATTGATCTTCCACAGAAATATAATAATGGAACAAAGGAAATTCACTAATCCCTTTTTAAAAAGCTAAAGGCTGATCTTTTTAAAAAATACAGGCAGTTCTTTTATTTTTGTTAGAAAAGAAACAGCATAATTAGATTTTATTGCTTGCAGTTGTCTTGTTATGAAAAAAACTTGAAAGTAAACATGTGTGAAGATACCAAATCTTTCTAGTGAGTAGCCTGACACAGTGGATAGCCAATTCCTAAGCGACTCTTCATCAGAGCCATGAAACAAAGTTAATATTATTCACCTTGAAAAAAATGACTATCTTTAACTCCCTGTCCTGAAGTGAATACAATACTATTTAAATGCAGCCAATGCTATTTACAAACGTTTGCTGTTTCCCTAAAGAAAGTGAATGTTAGATTAACAGAATCAAACAAGGAGAAGATTTAAAGCCATGGGTCAGTTCCTGAAGCCCTTTGGTCATTTATTAAAGGAGTTTTTGGACAATGTCCCAGAAAGAAAATGGCTAGATCAAGCATGAGTTAAAACCTTACAGCTTTCTGCAACAGAATGTGAATATAGCCTAAGCTAACATGCACACAGAATCTCACTAAGTAAAAAAAATGTTGTCCTTGGGGATTTTCTCCACAAGGTATGTTATATTTTACATTATGTTTCTTGAATTTATAAGTAAAGAATCAAGCAGCAATTCTGAGAAAATGAGATTTAACAGTTGTGAATGGACCCACTGGCCAAAGAGAACTGATGAAACCAGGAAAGAGGGGTGCAACATGTCCAAAAATAAAACAAATATCTCTTATCTCACTTTCAAAATCCTCTGCAGTGAGATTTTTTCTGCATAACTATACTTGAAAATGAGAAACTAATACTGTGAAACTGGCCTGTATGAGTTTTGTAGAAAGATAGATTCAAAGTAGTCTTTTTCACTCCTTCCTGCTTGCCTTCTTAAATATCTTCTAGAGACTAATTGTATGGCTATAGTCAATAAGGGGTGTCAAAAAACAAAAGTGTGGGGATGGGGAATAGATGACTATTAAATACATTCATAATATTTTTTCACTTTACACCAGATAAAAGTTGGTTGTTGCGGATTTTCTGGGCTGTATAGCCGTGGTCTTGGCATTGTAGTTCCTGACGTTTTGCCAGCAGCTGTGGCTGGTTTCTTCAGACGTGTAGCACCAAGAGACAGAGATCTCTCAGTGTCACAGTGTGGAAAAGATGTTGGCAGGTCATTTATATCTACTCAGGAGGGGTGGGGTTGGGCTGAGTCATCCTGTAAGAGTTTCCCAGGGTGTGGAATGCTAATGGAGGGAGGCTTCACTGTATCCTGAGGAGGTTCCGGATACGTCAGGAACTACAATGCCAAGACCACGGCTATACAGCCCGGAAAATCCGCAACAACCATCGTTCTGCGGCCGTGAAAGCCTTCAACAATATATTCAGATAAAAGTTGCTTGTGATTTATTTATTTATGCTTAATGTCAGCCTTTCTCTATGAGTCTCAAGGTAGATTAGAGAGAGTAAGTCAATGCAGCCAACAGGATGAGACATCTAATAAGCAATGCCATTGGACTAGGAGTACAAAAGTTTGAAACAATGCAGAAAGCAAAATTATTAGACATGGTACATCTAACAATGTAAATATGGAATAACACAAATAGTAAAAAGCACAGTAACAGCAAGATAATATGGGCAACAAACATAATACGTATCACGCACAGTGGTATACTCCATAGTCCTGTTCCTTTATAAGTGCCTTCTTTTTTTAAAAAAAGAAATTTTATTTAAAAGGAAAAAGAACAGATAGTACATAAAAAGCTTAGATAGTATACATAATAGTAGATTTACAATGCAATCTCTGATTTCAATGGATTTAGACTGAATTAACTCTTTTAAGGATTGCACTGTTAGTCTACCATTACAAAGAAAAAGAAAAAGCAGAAACATGACATATAACAGCAAACTTAAATTGCAAAATATTACTCCTCTCTGTTGCCAAGTAGGCCCCCCCTCCTGCTTTAAGGCCTGCCATGGACCGTGCCAGAGTTTCCTGCGTTGCTGTTTTACTGCTACACCCAGATTGCCCTGCACGTGTGCGCTCTAATACATGTGTCAGTTTCCTGCCTGCTTGTTTAATTACCTTGCTGCTACAATAGACTGTGTTAGTTTCCTGACTCCATGTCTGGATGACTCCACAAAGGACTTTCTTCCTGGGCAGCCCTGCCCAGACCTCTATCTGGACCTCCCAGTGTGTGTTTGGACTTTATTACACGTATGCCCCGTGCCTGCATTGCCATCCGCCACGGACCGCGCCTGTTCCGTGCTATGGACTGTGCTTTATTTGCCGTTTCCCTGCTTCCATGGGAGCCTGCCTCATCTGGGCCCAAGCCGCTGTTAGCAGCCAGGCGCCTGCCGGGGAAACCTCCAGCGAGCCTGGCCAGGCACTCCCTGGCTAGTTCCCGCCTGGAGCCTCCCACGTGCCGGTCCCCAAGCTTGCCCTCGCTATTGGGCAACCTGCTAACCAGCCCCCGCCAAGCCTAGCCGGTGACCATGTTCTTAGGCAGCCAGAAGACCAAGAGAAGAAGCCTGCTTTGGGAAGCCATTTCGGAGAAGCGGACACACCACGTCCGCAGCGAGAGAACCTCGCCCCGCTCTGCATATCTTAGGAGCCGCCCCAGAGAAGGAGCTAAGTGCCGACCATCCCAAGCACTTAGAGAATGCATCTCAAAGAAACCTCCGCAATCCAGAGCTGATGACATCAGGACAAGCCCTGTCCACTGGAACGTCCATTCAGCACGCTCGGATCTCCCCCTCCCTCCTTTGTCCCCTCTTCCTGAGGTGTCACAGTAACACAATCAGATTTCTAAAGTGGCCCATCCAAGACATTCAGTAACCCATTAAAGCCTTTGTTTTAACCCATGAGAACCACCAAGTACGGCACCAGCCCCTGGGTACGTTTTGGGGTACTTAAGCTGGTCCCTCAGACCACATGGTGCGTACGCCTTCCCTGTCCAGACCCCTTGCTGTCTGTCTGTGGATCCAGTGCTGGCATTGGACCACCTCGCTGCCGTGTCTCTGCTCCGCTTCAGGATTGTAAGTATCGCCCTTATCATCGTGGGTACCTGCTCATGCGACCGTCTCTGTATTTCTTACTCTGCATTTCCTAGTTCTTGTATGCTTTCTTGTATGTACGTGCAAGTTCAGGCTTACACCACACTATTAGTAAATACACGTGTTTATTGAATCTACTTGTTGTCTGCCTCTTTGTCACTAGAGTGTCTGGAATCGGGACCTCCGTAAACGTTGGTTAGATCCGCGCTAATTTTAGTTCCAGACTGCTGAGCTAATTTCCCCATTTAAAAGAGCAGTTCTGGTAACATCTCCCTCTCCTTAATTACTTATAGCCAAAATTTTATACTTAACATTCTGTATTCAATCTTATAGTTCTTGTTTTATATTCAACATTTTTAAAACCTTAGTTTTATAATTAGTCTATATCCATATTAACTATTCTTAATTTTTCTTAATTTTCAAGTACATAATCAAAGAAATCTCTCCATTTTTCCTGAAATTCCAGTGTTGGTCTGTTATGCATATAAGAAGTTAGTTTAGCCATAAATGCATATTCATGCAGTTTATTCATCCATTCAATCACATCTGAAAAAAATTCTGTCTTCCATTTTGCTGCATATACAACTCTCACAGCTGTCACCAGATACTTAGAGAGTTCTCCATGTATGTTTGTAATATTACTCGGTAAAATGTTTATTATCATATTTTTAGGATTCGGATCAAAGCAAAACTTTAATACCTTTTGCATCTCTTCATGTATTTTTATCCAATATCTTCTCGCCTTCTTGCATGTCTGCCACATATGACAGAACGTTACATCCCTGCATTGACATTTCCAGCACTGTCCACTATAGTCTTTATTGCTTCTTGCAATATCTTTAGGGGCGATATACCATCTGAATAACATTTTGTACCAATTTTGTCTTAACATTTGACAATTTCAAATCAAATTTATTAAGGTCCTAGACCAGCAAGGATATTACAAGAATAAAAATAGAGTATACAATTTAAAAGGTATATCAATATAGTAATAAATTACATTGCCTTACATTACATTAAAAAGTTTAAAACTTAGAATTTAGTATATCATAAAACCTGATATCATAAAACCGTATACAAGACTATCTTTAATTAGTAATTAACAATCTCCTGTTCTTCATTACCAACCAACCAAATTTGACAACCTTATATGTTATGTTCTGGGATATATCTGATAACATTTTTGAAAAGAGAGAAGCTCTATGTCTTCCTGGATGGGCGGAAAGTAAAGGCCTGATGTAATCTTCTTGTAGCTGTGTGTATATCTTACAGTCAAAAATGACATGTTCTAATGATTCTATTTTCCCATAACCACAGGGACACAAACTTTCTTCTAGTGACATTCTTTTGTATCTACCTTCAAGTACAGCAGAGGGCAAAACGTCCCATTGCATTAACGTGAAGGTTCTCCTGTGTTCATGACTGGCCAGATTATAAAGATAAGGCATAGAGGTTAGACCCTGGGGTCAGGGTCAAATAGTAACATTTTGGTTCTATTTAAGTCATGTTGCCTCTCAACCTATTATTCTCTGCTTTTTGGCTTGATCATAGCCCATACTGAGCAGTAATTGCTGCGATAAGCCGTAAGAGGCTAATTTGCTATCTGTCTTTCTAGCCCAAGATGGAGTACAAGGATCAGTTAGCATTAAACTGATGTCCTTTTTTGGGGGGGGGGGAATTGACAATTTGTAGATTTAATTTCTTTGGCCCATACATTTTTCCATTGGCCCACAGAAATGATTTATAAGTGCATTCTTGATCCATTCTTTTATAATACAGCTGTATAAAAATGCCATATGGAACAATTCAGTATTACATAGTTTGTGGAATGAGAGTAACGTGGGAGCCTTCCTGACCTCCTCAGGCAAGCCAGTCCACAAGGGGCAAAAGCATAATCTCCCTCCCCCACCTCTCTCTCGTACAGCTTCTTCACTTAATAGTTTTAAGCAGACTACTAAAATATTTAAAACTAACATTTAAATGGCTGCAAAAATAAAGCAGAAGTGCATACAATTTCACAACTAAAAGAACGATGGGTCTACTATTATCTTCTAATAAAAGTAGTAACATCTCCATATGATCTGTATTTTGGAGCAAAGGAAAAATTAAAAGATTCCTAGCTTCAGAAAAATAGCTACATTCAAAAATCACATTATATAGAGTATCCACATTAGCTACACCACAGTTGCATACTCTGTCAGGGTATGGTACGCTATGATGCTCCTAGGAGACATTCAGGTTTATCAACTTCTGCCTCTGACACTTGCAGTGTACCTTGAGCTCTCAGAACTGTCTCTTATTGTAGTGTCAATTTATCATCTCCTGTTCCAAACAATGATAGGCTGAATAATTGTTGGACTCATCTGGGGAACTTTTTAAAGTTTTTTAAGTTGATCTTTCCCCTTGGCTAACTTAATAATTGCTGGAGATTTCAGTGCACGTATTGGCACTCGGGATTGGTTGCTGAAAGGAGAGAGAGAAAATCTAGACCCCTTGGAGATAGGCTATCACTTTTTTATGACAGAAGCTCTAAGGACTGTGAAATCAACCAGTCAGGACTGGAGGTGGGCACGAACAGCGACAGGAATAAAAAAAAAGCCAGGAACAGCTTGATCAGCTGTTTGCAAGCAAGCTGTTCATGAGGCCCTGTTCCCAACGAACTTGTGTTCGTGCCAAGCCCTGTTCATGGTGTTCATCAGCTGTTCGTCAAGCCAGACAGTCTGGCACCTTTCAATCAATTCCCTTGGCAACAGTAGGCACAGATTTTCTGAACTCTGTCTGAACTCCTGTTGCCCTGGAAACCCCAATCTAAGCCCAGGGGCACTTCACCCCCAACTCAGCCGCTTGTCAGGGAAAACCCTGACAAGGGCTGATTGCAGCCTGCCGGGGTTTAAATTTCCCTCTTCCTGCTGCTGCGCAGCGCAGGAAGAGGGACATTTAAATCCCCCTCTCAGCTGCTTGTCAGGGAAACCCCTGATAAGGGGCTGAGTGCAGCCTGCAGGGGTGAAATACCCTTCCCCCTGCTGCTGCACAGCAGCAGAGAGAGGGACACTTCACCCCCGACTCAGCTGCTTGTCTGGGGTTTCCTGACAAAGTCTCCCCGCCTCCCTCCAGCCAGCTGGAAGGAGGGAGACTTGGAAGGGAAGGAGGTTCCCCATGCTGTTTGCAAGTGGCATGGGGAACCTTCTTCCCTTCAGAGTCTCCCCTCCCTCCAGCCAGCGTGTATGTAAAGGAACAAAGCATTAAATTTTTCGACCACTGATAGAAGGCTAATTTGCCTGTAATTGCATGGGTCTGCTCTGACCCCCGCCCCTTACAAACTGGTATTATGATATCATGTCTCCAAACAGATGGCATGACTCCTGTCACATTTATCTGGGTGAAAACAGTTACTAATGTCTCCTTCCACCCAGAGATACTGGCTTTCAAAAGTGCAGGGGGAATTAGAAAGGCACTGGAGGCTTTCCCATTCTTTGTTTGAAAATTAGAAAACTTTTTTCAGATGGCCGAACAGGGGGCCACTTGGATAGTTCCACTAGATTCTAATTACTGTAATAATTGTAGTTAGTTGTTACTGTAAGAGCTAGCAAAAATATTAACGGTTCCTCCCAAATATGCAAAGGAATAGGGGATAAAAACAGACTCCTGGGATGTAAAACAGAACTAAGCATCGTCCAAAATTCACCCAGATTTCTATTATTTCTAGCCGCTCAGATTAGCTAGATTATTAAGGCAAGCTTCTTCTTTAGTCCTGCATATAGCTTGTCTATATGCCTTTTTCTAGAAAAGAAAAGCTTGTAAGGTAGTTGCAGAGTTAACACACCTATATTCCATAAGTGCCTGGCAGCAGACTGGGGTTTTTTTAGACACACTGCAGATTGAATCAGCTTTTTTTTGTGGATTTCAAGGCCTTGTTTTGGTTAAATCAGTTTAGAATAAGCAGGCAGAAAGTGAAAATAATATTTGATCTAACTTGTGACAGTTGTCTTGCACAAAAGATCCTTAAAGGTGCAACATCTATCTGAGAACATCAGAGTTCTACACAAAGTGTAGTTTTCAGATATCCATTTTACTGGTCCCAATTTGTTATGGTCTTGACAAGCAGGCATCGAATGACTATTCTGGATATTGAGATTGTTAGGCAAGTTTATTAAGAGAAGTAAGGGCTTATGAAAACTGGCAATAGTCTCCTTCACTTCAGGATAGTTTACCAAATCAATGAAATCAGTAGGAATAAGAAAATAGCCTATAACACTTGTTCCAAAATTGTTAAAACAGGTAAACTACCCATAGTCTACTCTCTCCTTAAATCCATTTAAAATAAGCAGTTTTCTACTATCTACAAATGTGGCCATTAATTTACCAGATAGGTTGATCTTATTATCCTTAGATGATCTGTAAAGATGATTATAAGAGCTTGTTTCCTCCACTGATATTCCTAGAGATACAAAATGAAAGACTTCTAGGGCAGTGCCAGTGCATGCATTAAAATGGCCGCAAAGATAAAAGAGGCCCTGGGATATCTACACATCAAAAAGTGTACATAGTTGTCAAACTGATCCAAAAGAGTGGCAGTGGACTTTTGACTCACTGTGCGGGAAAGTATACATTTATTAAGACCAGTATTAAAGAACCTATCTCAACAAGGACTGCATCTGTCCAAGGGGGAAATTAGGAAGTGGAGAGCTTTTAAAGCATGGTGACAATGATATCAAACTAAGGAGACCCCCTGAAGGTCTTCCCTTACCACTAGACTGAATAGCATCAACTGAATAAGCCTGAAATCCAAAGAACAAAATTTTATCCAGAGCCCAAGTCTCCTATGAAAACAAAATCATTTTGTATCAATAATTCTTTAATTTCTGGGGAGGGGGTTTTAAATTTCCATCCAAGAGTGTTCCAGGAAAGCATTTCCAAACACTGGCCATCTGGTGCATTTGACACATTTTCCAGGTGCAGTATAGAATGGGCATGTATGGGCAGTTGTTGATATTATCCATTTGTAGGGTGATTGAGGAATTACACAGTTTTAAGGAGATGAAGAAAATTGGAATTGTTAAAGATTTTCTAGTCCTTGGGTCAATCATCAACTCAAAAGGAGAAAGAAACCAAGAAATCAGAAGAGTGTGATTTGGAAGAGCAGTCATGAAGGAACAAGAAAAGAATCTTAAGGATAAGGATGTGTCTCTGGGAACCTAGATCAAGATGATTCATACTGTGGTATTACCAATACTATGCATTGGTGTGAAAATTGGACGATGAAAAAAGATGACAGGAAGAAAATTGATTCATTTGAAATGTGATGTTGGAGAAGAGTTGTACAAATACCATTGACTGTCATAGAAAATAAATAAGTAGGTTCTAGATCAAATGAAGTTTGAATTCTTCCTAAAAGCTAAAATAATAAAACTGGGGCTATGGTACTTTGGTTGAAACATGAAAAGACAAGTCTCACTGGAAATGACAATAATGCTAGGAAAGGTGGAAAGCAGGAAGAGAAAAGGAATACCCAAAATGAGATGGGTTTGCTCAATAAAGGAAGCCACGGCCTCCAGTTGGAAAGATCTGAGGTTGGAAGAAGTAAATGAATGGCACCACAAATTACATGAAGCTGAATTAGCACCGGCAAGGTACAATAGAAGTTGATTGCTATTTTTTTCTCTCTTCTCCACTGACGATGGAACCACAATTAGCTCTCTTACAAAATTTACACGCAACCATGTAAATAACATGATTTTGCAAATGGAGCCAATAGTGGCTCCTTGGGGTGGTTGAAGGAATAAAGTGGAAGGGAAAGCAGCAGCCACTTCTGCCCATTTTTCCTAGTTGCAAGGAGAAGAGCGAGTCTTGGAGACACAAATTCCCATTGTATGGTTGATGCAAAGTCCTCATGTCCTCTGTCAACAAACATAAGGACTTTGTAACATGCATGTGTTTCCTTTCATTGTTTTTCCATTAGGAAACAGATAATCAGTAACTAGTTCTAATTACGAAGTCTTTATGAATCAGCTGAATCACAATGATGCCCTTAGTAATAACTCCGGGACCTGAGTTACTACATAAAGCAGACTGAAATCATTTTTCTTTATGTTTTTTCTCAGCAACACTCCATACCATGTGAAAATCCCCATAATCCTACTTTTAAAAATCATGTATAAAAAGTATTAGTTTTATTATTTTTTCATATTAGCATTTCAAGTCGTTTGGAGCTGTAATGAATGTGCTTAATTATACACAGGAATGCTTTGCTGCAGGGGAAATGAGCTCTCTGTAAGCCTGTGTCTTTGCTTTGACAGATGTGACTGTTCTAAATTATGTTGGATGAACACATGAGAAGTTTTAAAGACATGCACCCTTTCCCATTTTCCCTCTTGCATTTGGTGTGCAGCCGAGGCTTGGCTTCGTATGTCAAATGACATCTCTAGCACTGAGCAAATAGTGGAAAAAGTGTTCATAAATAATATAAATATCATAAATATCTACATTTTCCATACATTACCTTGGAATCTAAATATAGAATAATCACTGACTAGAAGTCCCCGTTTCCTTTCCATTTTTTTCCTTGCTTATTTTGATCACTGGAAAAATATTCTGAAACAGAATGATTCACTCAGAAAGACAAAGAATTAATTGAAAGATCTATACATTTATATCCATTTCAAATAACCCTTCTCGCTGAAAGAGCTTACATGTACATACTTAACTTGCCTGCCTGCCCAATCTTCATTATTGGTTTAAACAGAAGAGATCTGAGTTCATCAAAATGAACAGGGAAGTATATATATATGCACGTAAGGACCATGTGTTCTTGTTGAACATACATGATCTTTGGACTGGGATTAGACCATAACGGACACCACAAATATGCAGGTTGTTAAAGTATTGGTAGAGCTAATGAGGTCTCAAATGGCAAGGGTCATTCCCAAACCAGCTCATCATTGCTTGTGCAGCTGGGTGGGCTGGGAGACCCCCCCCCCCTTTGCCTTTATGCTCAACGTATCACTTAGGTGCTTGAATGGCTTGTGGTAGAGGTGTGAGGGATGAGCCTTTTAACATCTCTGGGCACAGTTTTGATATGAAAACTAGAATCAACAAAGTTGTTGGTAATGTTTTTCAAGTCTGGACCAGAATGGAGTTGTCCCAAATTATTGTAGCCGTTATAGGCTGCTAAAATGTCAGATTGATATTTTGATCATTCAGATCAGCAATAAGTAAAAACTACTTTCACCCATATGTTTGGTTTCTCCTGTCCAATCCAAGATCCAGGTACAATGCACAATGATGTTTAGATTGATGTACTTATTTATATGATGTATAACTTCAATCATATCATACTCATTTGTTAAATTTTATACACATTGCAGTGCTCTTTAGAGAATTCTCGTCTATTTATTTAAACTATGGTAATTTATTCATGGCTTGCATTTGTAGGAAGCTTTTTTATTATTCCAACATTTATTTACACAAGTGTTATTTTCAAGGATGTCTGTTTGGGCATAAGTGTTATCATAATTTATTCATTGCTGCATGAGCAAGTAAGATTAGAGTTCTATGAGGAAGTGAGCATTTAGAAAACAGCAGTTGGGCTGGATGGTAGGAGACAGAGACAGCAGTGAGAATGTTCAGATGTTAACAGGATTTTAACATTTCTTTAGACTGACAGGAAATTGTTATAGAAACAACAAGCAGTTCAGCTAGGCTTTAGCTGGGAAAATTTGTTCATCAGAGATGCCTGCGTAAAAGCCATAGAGATTGTGTGTGTGTGTGTGATAACATATTTTTAAAAAAACAATTCTTTTACCTGATGAACATTTGTGTGGGAAGTCTTAACTTACCTCATGCCTTTCTGGGCAGGCAACGAAAGATAAACATATTCCCCTTCCAGTGAAGTCCTTTATTAACAGGAAGGTATCCTTGACATGGTCTCAAAGTATGGTACAGGTTTTGCAGAGCCAGCTTGAGGGGTGAAGGCGAGGGCAGAGAACAGAAAGGACAGCGACCATGACTGGAGAGAAAATGCCACAACTTTATTGCTTAGAGCTTAGCAGAGCATTGGTGCTGCATAGGGCATGGATCCCAGATCAGCTGACCTGCCTGCCAGCTGATGACCCCCTCAGACCACCAGCTGAAGGGGGGCACCATGGGATGACAGTAAGTGGGAACACACCTGGGTGTATGCCTCTGTGTGATTCCCCTGTCACTTGGGAACGAGCATGCTCCAACAGCCTCTGAGCTGCGCTTGTCACTGCCCTGCATTGTTCTCAAGCTACCATAAAGGGATCCCCTGCTATTGGGAAACAGAGAATGTAGGCCATGTTTCCTCTGAACAGATCTGTGTCCATTGCCAAACCACCACAAGAGCCTCAAAATGGCTCCTGCCAAAGCTCCTGAAGCTGCAAACAATCCTGCAGGACATCCCAAATGTCTTGTAATCAAATGTCCTGGCCCCAACTGGACAGGTGCACCCCATCAGGATGGAGATGTTTGGTGAAAAATGACATGGCCCCCTGCTGCTTCCACAAAGTGCAATACAGCTTTGTCCATCCGTTTCCTGACCACGTCCACTTCCTTGTGCAAAGCAGCGCCTTGCCACAAGTGTCTCCCGAGCAAGTCCAACTAAAGTAATTGCATTCCTGGAAATTGCTGCTGCACCAACCCCAAGTCTTTGATGGTGGCATGTAGTAGGTCCAAGCAAGGCTGTGAACCCAAATCATTTTCCCTCAGCTGGATCACTAAGGCATCTAGTGTTCCCAAATCCCATGCATGTGGAGCACTGTGGGAAGTGTGCATCCCTTGCACACTGATACAGCTCACCGCTGTGGCCCCCTGGAACCCCATTCTGATTCTGCGGCATAACAGCCAGCCCAGTGGACCATGCTGTGCCCACAGATCCACACCGTCTACCACGGCCCTGTGGGAACTACAAACAAGAGGGGATGATAGCAATATCAAGATATACGTAGCTTGTACAAACCAGACTTCCACCTGTCCACTGCCTGGATGCAGTTAGCATTATAAGATTAGATCTAGTCATATTCTTTCTGCTTGCTCTCTGCCTTTGGTCGTGAAAACAGCCTGAACCCTGTTTAGTAGCCTGACGATACGTGCACACCGGAGCTTGTCCCAACAGCTAGATGAACAAAATGGAGGCAACTTTGCAGTAGTTCAATTGATTACTGTTTTTTGTTTGTTTGTTTGTTTGTTTTTGTTTTTGCATTGTTCCCATTTGATACAAAATTGTTTGTGGTGGTTTATCTGGAATGGCTGGCTTATTCACATGCAAACAAGTCAACAATACATGTTGTTGAGAGCCAGTTTGGTGTAGTGGTTAAGAGCATGGGACTCTAATCTGGAGAACCAGGTTTGATTCCCTACTCCTCCGCTTTTAGCCAGCTGGGTGACCTTGGGTTAGTCACAGCTTCTAGGAGCTCTCTCAGCCCCTCCCACCTCACAGGGTGTTTTGTTGTGGGGGTAATAATAACATACTTTTTAAACCTCTCTGAGTGGGCGTTGAGTTGTCCTGAAGGGTGGTATATAAATAGAATGTTGTTGTTGTTGTTGTTATGTTGCATTCATCAGCTGATTAATAAGAATGTATGAACCAGGTAAACTGCATTCTTGATCCAATGGTCAGACCACCATGGTTATACCTCTTTAAAATGCAAGGAGATGGATAAGGTCCATCAGCAAACATGGCAGAGTTTAAAAGGTGGTCTTTACTTCTTACTAACTGAACAATTGATATGCTGATAATGTCAACTCCCTTGGGGTTGCCTGGATAAAAATGTTCATGTAATCAAGAACAATAACCACACCATTTGTTTGTGTTTACATGATGTGAAAGAGCTCTGGGCATAAGCACTGAGAATCACCCTGATTGCTACCAAGTAATCTTTTGCAGACTTGTGAATCAAAACTGTGGTTGTTTTTCATCGATGTGATTGTCATGTTTTTGAAACTTTGCTAATTAAAACTTTATGAGCATGCCATTAGAAAGAAGACAGCCCTCCTTTTTTGGCATTCTGGATTATTTAAACCATGGGGACACAGCAACAATGAGTATCTTTTCCTATTTGTGTTTCCAGAACATAAAACTTAGGGCTTTTTTTCACGCTTTCCAAATTTAGAGGGCCAGTGTGGTATAGTGGTTAAAGTGTTAGACTAGGATGTAGGAGACCAGTTTCAAATCCCCTCTGCCATGGAAGCTCACTGGATGACCTTGGGCCCGTCACACATTCTCAGTCTCACCTACCTCACAAGGTTGTTGTGGAGAAGGGTCACCATTGGGGAGAAAGAAAGAAATGAAGCAAATAAAAGAAATAAGATAATAAATAAAATATCCCATGATAAATAAAATATCCATTCGTTTCTTCGAGCTCATGGCTTACTATACCTAGCACAGCTTATCAAATTATATGGGTTACTTGGGTACTAGCTTCCTACCCAAGGGAGATCCTTTTTATGTCACTTAGATCTTGCTAGTAGGCAGGCAGCTTGCTAGTAAGAATTAATATATAAAGTTTAAAAGGCTACCTTCATGGGAGAGCCTATTGTGCAAATTCCTGCTTCTCAAGTTCCCAAACACTGGAACAAAACTTATATAATAAAAATGTAATAGAAGAGCAAGTCAACAAACATTTAAATACAAAATAAATGAATAATATAATACCCCGTGATAATATCCCTACCTACCTATGGAGGTTTGTTCTTCACAAGAATACTGCCAAAGAATTTCTTAAGACTCTTAGCAGCTACTTAGCTGACTAGAGCTGGTAATGTTATCAGCTCTGTTGTGTGTAACTGAACTTGCATAAGGAGGGACCCTAGGTTCTTCCCACTGAAAGCTTTAGCCTATTCTCTCAGGACTTGGTATCTCTTGTTTCTTGTAAAAGAATTCAGCACTTTTTCTGTAGCCACCCGTGTGGCTGTGCATTCTTCCACTTCAGCCATATCTACCTTTTCTGCAGAAATCTTCATGTTCTCTTCTTCTGTCCTGTTTTCTGGGTCAATAATATACATGGTTCTCTCTGTTGATCACTAGCTAATTTACTTGATCATCTAACTTACCAGTTGGGTATGCATTAGACCTGGGCACAAACGGAAAAAAAAACCCCAAACACGCTGTTCATTGGTTGTTGTGGGTTTTCCGGGCTGTATTGCCGTGGTCCGGAAAACCCACAACAACCATCGTTCTCCGGCCATGAAAGTCTTCGACAATACATCACGCTGTTCATTGTTCACTGTTGCCATCCACAAACAAGGACGAACGAACAGTAATGAACATGACCTGTTAACGTACATGTTTGTTGTTCGTGGGGGCCAGAATGGGGGCCCATATTCACAGGGAGTGTTCAGCAGGCTGTCTTTCAGCCATCAGCCAAATTTGGTCAAGATTGCAATACGGATCTTGGTGTTATAGATTCCCAAATCCAACAACCCCAGGAAAATCCCATTCGATACAATTGGAACCATCAGTTGACTTTGGTCCTGTTTACAAGTGGAGGACTCCCATGGTGGGCCTCCTCCCTTTCTCGGGGGTGGGGGATTTGGCCTCTCGCTGGTGGCACCCCCCATGTGCCCGCCTGCCAGGCCTCACAGAGGCTACTTTCCGTTCGGCCAGAAGGTGGGTTATGTCGGCAGCTGCCGGGCCTGGTGGGATCGGGGAGGGGGTGGTGGGCTGCCTCCTTTTCTTGGGGGCAGGGGGTTTGTCCGCTCACCAGTGGCACCCCCCATGTGGCCACCCAATCAGGCCTCAAAGAGGCTACTTTCTGCATGGCCAGAAGGTGGGTCATGTCGGCGGCTGCCGGGCCTGGCGGGCTCAGGGAGGTGGTGGCAGGCTGTCTCCCTTTCTTGGGGATGGGGGGTTTGGCCACTCGCCAGCTACACCCCCTATGTACCCACCCACCAGGCCTCACAGAGGCTACTTTCTACATGGCCAGAAGTTGGATTATGTCAGTGGCCACCGGGCCTGGTGGGCTCAGGGAGGTGGTAGTGGGCCACCTCTCTTTCTTGGGGGTGGGGGGTTTGGCTGCTCACTGGCAGCACCCCCCATGTGCCCACCTGCCAGGCCTCACAGGGGCTACTTTCTGTTCAGCCAGAAGGTGGGTTATGTCGGCGGCAGCTGGGCCTGGTGGGCTTAGGGAGGTGGTGGCAGGCCACTTCCCTTTCTCAGGGTGGGGGGTTTGGCCACTCACCAGTGGCACCCCCGATGTGCCCTCCCACCAGGCCTCATAGAGGCTACATTCCGCACAGCTGGAAGTTGGGTCATATCGGTGGCTGCCGGGCCTGGAAAGCTCGGGGAGGTGGTGGCGGGTCATCTTTCTCGGGGGTGGGGGGATTGGCCGCTTGCCAGTGGCACCCCCCATGTGCCTGCCCACCAGGCCTCACAGAGGCTACTTTCTGCTCGGCTGGAAGGTGTGTCATGTCAGTGGCCACCGCATAACCAAATGACCCAGCAACAGTCTACAAAGAAAACCCTTCAGCAAGACATGGCGTATGTGAAGGCCTCACACACACAAACACACACCCCGGTGGGTCAGAGACACCAACATATGTCCATCAGATTGAGACATCATGGCATCAGGGCCAGTGCTGTTGTCCGCACCTCGCATGGTGCAGAGGCTGTTGCCACCAAAACACACTGGCTATATATGGAGCATTGGACAGTTAGGTACATGGGATAGATAAGTTTCTCAATAGATAATTGGGGAGACAGGTGAATTGCATAAATATCTTGGTTGTTCTGTCATTAGACAGTTGGAAGGAAAGATCCAAGGGTGGGAGGTGGGGCCCAGCCCTAACATGTGGAAGCGGAGGCTCACATGCTGGCTGTTGAGGCGGTGGAGGATGCCTTCCCACCGGTCATGGGGGAGGCATCGGTTCCCCTAGGAAAGGGGATTGTGGGCAGACAGGTAGGTGCCCACGTGGGGAGCTGTGGGCTGCCCCCAGCATCACCCACTGGCCTGCCATCATGGATGTGGCAGTCTATGCAGCACCCTACAGAAGATGGCATTGCAGCGAAGGCTGATGCCATTGTGGGTCCCTCCAGCCAGTCACGGTGGAGCTGGGAGGACACTCAGCCCAAATTAAGTACCCCGGGTGATAGGATCCACCTTGAACGAATTCACAGACTGCTGCTGGAGAGACACTTGTCCACCCCTCCTGTGTCGAAGTGGAGGCTGTTGCTGACATGACCCACCTTCCTGCCATCGCGGAAAGGTTGGGAGTTGTGGGACCCACCCACCCTTGCTCAGAGGGGACAGCAGGTTCCGTTGGTAGGGGGCACCGTGCTGTACAACCATATGTGCAACAGCAGTTGAGGTGTCCCTCATGCCCAAAAGTGGCAGCTGCAGACATGATCCACCTTCCTGCCTTCATGGAAAGAACAGGATGGACAGGACAGGAGGGGTAATTGGGAAGGGTCGGAGTGGTTCCATCCGGAGAGGGAGAGGTTGAAGAGGAACCGGGAACTTGTCAGGGAGAGGAGGACAAACGGTTATCAGCCGTGTTGCGGAGCAGGACCAGGAATACCCAAACATTTGCGAGCCATCATCTGAGAAACCCACTCTCTGCTTTTGATCTGTCTTGGATTTACAGATCCTGAGGCATCAGGCATCAGGATGGGTGGCCCTTAACCCGTTATCAGTTTTGGGTGGTGACGGCGAAAGCACAGGCCAAATTAGGATTAGCGGGTGTCAAATTCGGCACCCATTCCTTTTGCATTGGGGCGGCCTTTACGGCCGCTGTCATGGGGTACCCAGTGCAGGCAATTCAGCATGTGGGCAGATGGAAGTCCTCTGCCTATCAAACTTATGTCAGACCTTTGTCCCAGTTTTGAAAGTGTTACTAATTGGTTTTTTTCATAGGTGCTGTGTCCTGCCGAGAGAAGCGAAGGATTTTGATCTGTGGACACAGCATGGTCTTTTGGGTGGCCCATCAAGCGAGGAGGACACAGTTCGGGTTCCAGCTTGGTTTGAGTGAATGGGCATCTGTTGAGTGGTAGAGCCATCATGGCATGAAGTGGTCAGGCCTGTTGCCACTGTTATTCTGGGATTGGTGTGGTCCCCAGCCCCATATCTTGGTCATTCACCTGGGTGGGAATGACTTGGGGCTTGTGCAAGGCAGGGCCTCATCTATTCAGGCGAAACTAGACCTGTGGGAGATAGGGCATCGCTGGCCTGGCTTGCTGATCATCTGGTCAGCAATGTTACCCAGAAGGGTTTGGCGGAAAGCCAAGGACTGGCAGGCTATTGAGAGGGCCCGAATGAAGGCCAATAGGGCCATTCAGAAGGCCCTTGGGGACAGGTTGGGTATTTACCCCACCCCAGGATCAGGGCCGAATTTGCCAACCTCTGTAGAGGTGATGGGGTACACCTGTCGGTAACTGGCAATGAAATTTTTCTTGACAATCTGCGGCAAGGGCTCTGGTTGGCCTTGAGCCATCTGTGGGGCACCAGGGTCTAAGCAGAGGCTTGGCCCTGGCGATGGCAGGAGACAGTTTGGGAATAGGGAGCAGGCCGGTGAGCACCCTAGGCGCTTCTCCAATTATGAGGAAGAGGGGTCTGCCAGGAGCAGATGGTACTGCTTTGACGGCTGCCATGCTGTGTGGGCAGACTGCCTTGGGGAACCCCATGGTCAAGTCCTTCCCTCACTGCTGTACGGCTGAGGATTTGGAGCTTGAACTGGTGGGATCCGTTTTACCGGCTGGCCCGGTCTCAGCCATCCAGAGGATGGCTCACACCTGGGGCGTCAGGGCTTGCTGAGACAGGTCAAGGTGGAGGTCCAGGGGGTGACCACGTGGCTTGACCTGTACTGCTAGTTACCCCTTGCTGCAGTTATTAGTTAGTGTTATAAGTTGTTGTTAATTAATAAAGTGGCTCTTAGATCCAAGCTCGGTGTCTGTCTCATCATTCTGACTGGGGTGGCAATGGAAATGATGAAAGCCTGAAACAAAAACAAAGTATTTAACAGAGAAATTTCTTTTATAAAAGTTATTTCCTGCCATTTTCACTGACGTATTTGTGAGATAAGAATTTTCTCTCCAGTAAACATTTATTGATTTTTTAAAATAAATTGCCTCTTTCCCCCTTTAAAATAGGCTTTACTTTCTGACACGTTCATACAAGAGCAGCAATCAGTGGTTAATCTGGGAGAACAGATGTCAAAGCAAATTTTCAATCAGATGAAAAATTGCTCCAGAACTTACCCTGTGAATATATTGTACGGCCGTGGACTCTTGCTTTCTGTAAACTGCACCTGTTCTACACCTGGAGTCTCATTGGCATCAGTGGGAGTTCTGCATGTGCAATGAATATAGAGTAAAGGGTAACTGGACCATGAATTGAAATAAGAAAAAAATTACTTTAAAGCTATAACAGAAAAAAGACATCTCTTGCTGTTTTCAGCTATGTGGGATATAATAACGTGTGCCCTGCAGAACAATGCTAATTAAGAGGTCTGTTACTTTATTGTTTTCATGCTGTGTTAATTTGCAGAGACAACATGATATGAAAGCATTTGTTTTGGGTCACTATTGCTTTACTAATGTAGACACAGATTGTAATTAAGCTCTGCATGATTTACAGTAATAGCGTGCAGATTGGTTTAAACAGCAATATCAAAAAGTTATTTCAACAGGAAGCAAGTTTATTTTCATTCTTTTCTTATTCAAATGACCATTCAGTGTGTCAATTATTAGCAATTTTTTAAAAAGTTTAATTCAGATCTTGCATTATTGTTACAATTCAAATGCAAGTAGTGCTTGTATCTCTGGGTTTCAACTAAAAACTTGTCCGCCAATTTGCCCATTTTGAGAGATAATAGTTGTTTCCCCAAGTTTCTTCTTAGGGCCCAAAGATATTTTAGTATTGCTTCTAAAATTCCTTCAGCATTCAAAAAAACCCCATAGTGGTTATCATCTATTGTACTGAACCTTTCTTTTGTATGCCATCATATGACTCAAGGCACAGAGACAAAAAGCACTATCCTGGGTTCATTAATTATTAGATTATTATTATGAGACGTCTGAAATGGAGAAATTGTCGAGTTTATTGAAAGAGTTGAACAATACTATCTATAATGACATTTGGGAGCCTTTTTACAAATGGATACAAGATAAGTTTGGAGAAATTTAATTTTCAATTAAGATCTGGTCCTTTATGGACATTATAGAAGATAAAAGGAAAAACTTGCAAATAGAGAGCTGACTAGCAGAATACTATGACATGTATTAGAGTGAATGGTGCAATGTAACAGGTATGTAACTTCTTTTTTCGTTCTTTCTTTTCTTTCTATCCCCCTTCCCTCTACTTTCTACTCCCTATTTTCTATCTAAAAAAATAAATAAAAATTTTATATAAAAAAAAATTATCATCTCCAGTTGGGGAATATCTGGGTCTTCCTGGTGCCTTGAATACTGGATACTACCAGTCAGAGCACAGGATTAGACCAATATTCTGACTCTGCATAAGGCAGCTGTATATATTGATATGTATTTATAATATAATTAATCCAAAATATATCACATTATGAAAACTTATGGAAGACTAAAGTGCTAAATCTGATCAATACAATGTTTGAATAAATTTGTAACATAAAATTATCATCAGGGATGAAAGCAAAAGGTAAAATATCCATTGTTGTCATATTTTCACACTGAAAACGAATATGAGGATCAATTTGAACCTTAAGTTGCTGGAGCCGATGCATTTGCAAAAATCTGAGTATTCTGTGAATCACCAAGGGAGCAATTGGTGGGATGAGAGCTGTGTAAATTGCAATTCAAATAAAATTTAAGGCAATACCAGATATTTTATAACTTGTAGTAAAAGTTCAATGTTGTTTTTATTAAAACTACAACAATATTTTCATACAAGATTTTGATTTGACAAACATTTTTATTTCTGAGGTGCCAAGTATGAACATTTATCTTTCTATGCATGTTGACAGTGGGAAAAATGTACTGTCTCTAAATGTGCAAGAACGTTTTGTCTGTTTTTCTAATAAAGCACCTTTTGCAAATAACAATTGGCAACTGTATATTATACTGTGGGGGTGCTTTGTTGAAGCCAGCTGAACAAGGGAAAAAACTCTAGTGAAGGAGTGACCATTTACATTATTTATGAATTATCCTGGCCCAGATCCTCCACTTACTTTAACAGAGCTATGGCATATTATTGTAAAAATCTCTCCCAGTAACTTTTATCCCAGGCCTGAACTACTTGTGACCTACCAAGAAAAATCCAAAGGACTCTTCAGATGCCCCCCACCCCCCACTCACTAAAGGAAGTAGAACCACAATCACTGGCTCCACTACTGACATCTTTATGTTGAGCTAATATCTGCAGCTACTATTTAAGCACACACAGAAGGACTTACTGCAAATATTCAACTGAATGCATGGTAATCAGGGAGCAGGGCCTGTGAGTGCAATCTAACTCCCCTCTATAGAATATTCGTTATCTGAAGGAGGTTCAGATTTCCAGTTATGTAGATACAGTTTGCACTGTCTAAATACCTTAATAGCTTAAGCGTCTCTCTACACCAGACCTCTTACATGAGGATGCTCAAGTATAGGAAGACTCAGTGTTAGCCAGGAAGTGTAGTTTAAAAAGAGCCAAAGCCTCTTGTCAATTTCACCTTTCTACAGGAAGGTAGTTTTAAAAGACAGAGCAGGCAGAAATCCCTCCTCAGAGGGTCTGTTAATTTCATTATTGCCTCCTCTAAGGCTCTGTCAATTTCACCTCCCCGGGCGCTTCTGATCTAACATTGTGTCTCCTTACACTTGCAAGTCCTCATGTAAGGGGGTCTTGTGTAGAGAGACTCTAAGAGATACATTAGTGATATAACATGCTCTATGTGGGATATATCCAGAATCATCCAGTTACTTTATTTAAAATTTTAATCCTCCACACAGAGTTACTCCTAAGGCAGCTTCAAAACAATCAGCGGCATATAAACAATTAGTTATATAAAGCCAATAAAATCCATATAAGACTATGAAGAGATCAGTATTAAACCAATTGTAAAAATCATTTTAAACAATTTAGAATGTAAGTGCATTTTTTTAAAAAATCTCAGCCTTGGTTCAGGGGAAACCATAGGACTGAAGATGGAAAATAAAAATCCTTTCCAAAATATTTTTGTCTGTTTTGTTTTATAAATGAAAGTCACAAACAAATCCTTTCTTTCCCTCCTAGATTCATGAGGAATATCTTATTTCTACTGATTGCTGCCAACCCCAAAGTTGCAGAAAATGTTATTTTAAAAGACAACCTGGATAAGTTAAATGTTTGGATAAGACAATGGTTTGAACCCAAAGGTATCCCTGCACTAGGGTTGTTAAGAGAAATTCTCTTCATTTCTCTTTATCCAGTTTCTCCCTGAAAACCTACATTCCTTTTCTTTTTCTCTTCTTAGGAATTTGGAGTCACTTTCTAATCAATTTCTTTTTGATCAAAGAAAAATTTGAAGAGAGCAGGGGCAGGAAGACAAAAGGGGCCACATTTCAGAATTTCACTCCTTATACGCTCAGAGGCAGACAATGTCTTCCCAAGCCTTCCTATCTTCCTGCTAGAGCGTCACCCTGGGCTGTATACCATAAAACAACCACAAGGGCTGAAGTTGCAAAAGTGTGGCTTGATTTCTCTTGGAAGAGAAATGAAAGAAAAATCCTGCTTTTTAAAGAGAGAAAAGAGACTAAGTGGAATCGATGGCTATATCATAAAAAGTGAATCTCAGAAAATGAAACTCCGCTCCCCCAAACATCCCTGCCTTGCACATGTGAAGGTTATCTTGCGCTTGTGGAAACACAGCTTGAGCAAGGTCTTGCCTGCTCACAGACCCTTTTATCAACATATACAGGAGACCCTACCCATCCCAGACCCCTTAAAACTCTTTGCCAAAATCCAGATCCATACATTTCTGCATTTCCTTAAGTTTGGGCTTCAAATTGGTAAATAATATGATCATTTGAGGGGAGCATATTGCTCCTGAGTTTATAAGATTTCATTTTGGATTACCATGCATTTAGATTAATAGCAACAGGAACATTTTTTGAAGGTCTGAACAGGTTATTCATCACATATATAGTGTCATTTGATCATGCAGAGCAGAACAGTCTTGGTGGTTTCATAAAACTGAAATCATTTCTCTTCCCTTCTTAATCCCCAGTGATATCAACAGATACTTTTATTTCATGACTGCTTTTTAACATAGCTAACCGAATGTAAAGGAGCATACAATTAAGTACTATTGACTCAAACTGCATCTTATTATTTTAATAGCTCCACAACTACACTCCCCTTGTGTGGCCTGCAGAACATAGGTATAACACAGTGACTTGCAGCTGTGAAAACAGCCAGCCTTCTCAATGTTTAGATATCAATCTGTGGCTAGGGACTAAGTTTGTGGGTTGGAGAAGAGGGCGGTCAAAAATCTAAGAACTTAATGAGGGTTGAGAATTGTACAGTAGGTGCATGTCTCATAATTCCTCCTAAGAAAAACTGTTTGCAGACCTTTGTTCACAAAGGTATACAAATTCCTGACAGTACTGTACATTCAGACTCAGTCTTGCTTTGAAGTACACCAGATTATAAGAGATCACTTTGACTGAGATTGAAATATCGTAAGAAGTCATAGAGTAGGAAGGTAGCAAGACCAGAAATAAAAGTCAGATTTCTTCCTCATGAGAAAGTGGCTTTTTATACACTTCCAGGTTTTTACCAGAAATAGTCTTTTGGGAGCATGAAACTGAAATGTATCTAATCATTCAGAAATAGCATTGTCAATAATCTTTAGAACATGGTTTTTAAAATCCAGTTGATTATATCTATCTTTAAGTTGTGCATGTGTAAACTGCTGCGGGATTTCCAAGGCAAGAGGTGTTCAGAGATGGTTTACCATTGCCTCCTTCTGCATAGAAACCCTGGCCTTCTATGGTGGCCTCTCATCCAAATACTGACCAGGGCCAACCCTGCTTAGCTTCCTAGATCTGATGAGAACAGGCTAGTCTGGGCCTTCTAGGTCAATGCCTTAAGTTACTTGTACTCATTTCAGAGACAGTGCCATCTATGATATCAGGGCCATATTATTTATAAAGCTGAACAGGCTGAAGCCTAGGGCCCCACAGGAATTAGGGGCCCATCAATTTTACACCCCCACATAAAGTACAATTAATTATTATCTTATATAAACTCTATTAATAAGATAATTAACTGCTTCCTTATAAAACAAATAGTCTTTTATATTGAAACAATTCCATAAATTATATATTTAAATAAATAATAAAAAATATTCACTTCAGAATATTACAGTATTGAACAATTATACCCCCAAATGTGCTTTTCTGAAAAGTTCTACTTGTGCAATAAAAATATTTTAAAAACTGTGAATAGAATTTTTCAGGAGACCCTCAAAACGGATATGTACTATAATCTAGTACCACTACCTACGGTACCAGGGTCAGGCTGTCAGATGTAGTGGGGTGAAAGACTGAAGTGCCAGAGTGCCAGCAATGATGAAAGCTGTTTTTATATTTTATCTCAGGAAAAGGACACAGAGCTGTTTGATGATGAAATTAATATACAGTGATTGTTTTCTGGCAGGTTTAAGATGATAGACTGCAGTAGAGATGGGCATGATCTGGATTACGATAAAAAAAAACCCCACGATAATGGCAATCTCCCAATCGTGACCTGGTGGATCGTTGTCTTCCACGGCAAACGATCCAGCAGTCGGGACTCTGGGGCGATCGTGATAGGACCGGGAAGCTAGACATTCAGGCGCCAACAATCTGTTCCTTTGGCAACGGAGGCAGGGGAATGCCTGAGCTCTGTTTGAAACTTGATAATATTTCCCCTAGCGACGAAAAGCTCTTCTCAGTGTTAACTCTTTCAAAAAACCCTTGCTTTGAGAGCAGCTATCAAGCTGTTTTGCGCTCCTCTCCTGAGTTCATTCAGTGCGTTGAAAGAGTTAACACTGAAAAGAGATATCTCTCTCCTCCTGGCTTCTCAGCCCAGTGCCTGCTTTTTGCAAGAAGTTGGTATGTGATTTGATGTTTCATTTGTGTATTTCCTACTTAAAAAAACATGGGATCTGCGAGGATCCGTGTGGATCCTCGTTTTACTTTCTTCCTGTTTAAAATATGCTTTTGGAAGACTGGCTGCTTGCTTTTAAAATTGGGTGGCATGGAGGATTCTGTCCCTGCTTTTTTTTAAAAGCTGGCTGAAACTTGTTGACGGGGTGTCTCTCTCCCTCTCTCTATTTGGAGGCAGGGATGGGTTAAAAACTTTCCCCCCCCTGCTCTAAGTGCGTGCATGTGTGTGTGTGAGAAAATGCCGGGTTAAAAACTTTCCCCCCCTCTGCTCTAAGTGCGTGTGTGTGTGTGTGTGAGAGAGAGAAAACGTCCCCCCGCTGAAGGGAGGCGGCTCATCGCCAGGTTAAAAACTTTTCCTCCCATCTGCTCTAAGTGTGTGTGTGAGGGGGGGGGTGCCCCTCCGATCCCATATCCCAGATTGGAAACGGGACTTGATCGGAGTGAATTGGTGATCTGGACTTGTCACCAGCGTGGATCCACGAACAGCTTGATCGGTATTTTTTTGGGGATCGTGCCCATGTCTAGACTGCAGCCATGTATTTAAATTTCCACTTCTAAACATACTGACCAAGAAGTAAGACCCATGAAATTCCATAGTATTAATTTCAGGCATATATCTTCAAGATCAGGTTGTTAATGTGAATCTTTTTATCTGTATTTTTCATATTAAATATAATATATTGATTGAAAAATATAAGTTGCAATTCTTCTAGAGGTTACTCTTTTCTGATGAAAAAGGAGTCCAGTAGTGTCCAAAAATTTTGTTAGGCTTTTAAGGGGCTTATGAAATCTTGTTCAAAGTTGTCACTTTGTGGTTCTGTTTATATAGCTACAGCGTGAGGTTCATAAAACAATTCCTACCCTGTAGTTTTTCTCTGTTTTGGAGAATAAGGATGCTCCTTTCCATGCATTCTCATTTCTTTTTCATATTTTATAATGTTTTGCCATGTGTTTTATTCTGCTAATTAATGTAGGTTTTGAATGTATGTCACTATGGTTTAAAATGCAGTCTCTAAAGCAAGAAGTAAAGGGGCTGGATGGATGAGTGAAGTATGCTGTGATTGCATGGTAGCTGTGTGGAAGTCTCTGTGCATGAGAGAAGATAGGCTGTGAGTAAGTGCTGAGAGAAGTCTGTGTTTTAATTTGTGGATGAAAACAACCTATATGGCAAGTGAACTTCTGGGAACTTCCATATTCCAAATTCCATATTCTTCTCTTTGGGGGGATATTTTTTAGCCTAAGTGGCAACTGTGTGGAAAAGTAGTCTTTGTGACTGGGTCTGTGAATAAACATTTATTTTATTATTTATTTATGTCATTTATAGTCAATGTTCCCTCTAAGGTATGCAGTGTTGTGAGCCAAAAATTTAGTTTGTGAGCTGAAACGTGCATAAAAGTTTTGAGAGTGCTTTTTAAAAAAAATATTGCAGTCCACAAACATACAAAAATACAAACATACAAACATTTGACTATTGCATAATTCAGTTTTAGAAGCTTATAACCACAACCTTTAAAAATCTGAGAATTAATTTTTAAACTGTATTTTAAGAATGTTTAATACATTATACCTGGAAGCAGAATCAAGTCACATTTCTTTACAGAGACTGTTCTAATTTAACTTCTCTCTTCTTCCTTTCTCTGTTTTCCAGAACTTGAAAATACTGTCAATATTAATATTATTCTCATTAGATATGTGCTGTTTAGTTCTCATTAAGTTCTCCAGGTGATCTGTATCTAGCCGATTTCTACTTTTAGTTTTAATGGCATTCATCAAGCTAAAGCCTCTCTCACAATCAGCACTTGAGGCTTGAAAAGTTCCACAAACATCTAGGAGAAGATTTAATTCACTGAATTGTTCCTGTTGTTGTGTAAATGTTAGTATGTCCTAGAAGGTTTTCATTGCTTCAGCTTTTCTCTGCAATGATTACTTTGAAATCTGCATACTCTTTAAGAAGCTTCTTAGCATAAGATTGTTCATCTTTCTGGAGCAAAATTCAGTAACGCTTAGTCAATCTTGAAAGCTCTTGATCCCAAAGGCGACATCGTCCAAGTTGGAGGGGTTCGATAATTCGGCACACCCAGCCAGCAGTGTAGCTGCTTAAGGCTGGGGGCCATCTTTTGCCTCCCCACAGGAAGAAGAGCTGACTGACAACTTCTCAGCCAATCAGGGATTAAGGAGGGGGAAGAGCCAAGAGCCTTATAAGGTAGCTCCCTGCTCCCCTGCAGTTGCCTTGAGCTCAGTCTGAGCAGAGCATGCTTCAAGCCCAGCTCCTCTGAGGCTGGTTTTATTGAAGGCCCTCAGGTGTAGGCAGCAATAGCTGCTTGGAGAAGCTGTGCTATTCTCCTGCTTGCTACCTTCAAACTCCAGGATTGGAGCCAGGACCCAGCGCCTGGCTCAGTGGTTTGGCAGGGACTTTTTTCTTGTTTACATTTGGGGCCTGCTGTCTATCAGTCAGAAGGGCTAAAGCAGGGTGAGGCCCAGCCCCTATAGGCCTCTGGACTACCTAGGATTCCCCCCCCCCACACACAGACACTTTTCACTTTGTTGGGAGGGAGTACTTCCAGCAGAAGCAGCAAGGGCTTTGCTTTAGGTAGCAGGGGTGAATTGCAGCCATCTGAGGGGAGGATTACTTCATACATTATTGCTACTGGCCTAGCAGGGTGGATGCTGGTAGGCTCCCTCTTCCCTGTTTAGACTCCCCCCACTCCATTTACACTTACTTGGGAGGGAGTATTTATAGCAGCAATAGCTCAGCCTAAGACCTTCAGGCAGCAGGGGCCATTTTGTAGGAGGGCTTGGCAGTTTATTCAGTTGAGTGTGGCCATTTTGAGAGTGGCACCCAGTGGCCTGCTTAGCCTCCTGGCAGAGGTGGCCATGTTGTGGAAGCATCTACAATATATACAGCTCCAGTGGTTGCTATTTTGAGTGTGGCATTTATGTGGCCTGATTGGCCTCCTGTTTCCTGGCAGTAGCAGCCATTTTGGTGGGGCTTTTGCAGCTTATCCTGTGCTGGGAGTGACCATTTTAAGAGTGGCACCTGGTGGTTTTCTTAGCTTCCTGGCAATGGTGGCTATGTTGTGAAGGCACGTATAATAGGCACAGCTCCGGGAGGGGGGGCATTTTGAGTGTGGGCTTTGTGTGGCCTGATTTGCCTCCTAAGCAGGTAGTAGTGGCCATTTTGGTAGGGCTTTGCAGCGTATCCTGTGCTGGGAGTGGCCTTTTTGAGGGTGTGACACAGTGGCCTGCTTAGCCTCCTGGCACTGATGGTCATCTTATGTAGGCCTCTGCAGCCTACACAGTATTTGGGCTGCCGTTTTGGGGGTGCTTTATTCCTACTGAGCATTGAAGCTCAAAAAGCAATCATTTTACAGAATATTTCATTACATTACATTACTGTACATTTCTATCATGCTACCCATAAAGGGTAGTAGCTCTGTTAAGGGCAAGCAGCTGGCTAATAGACCTCCAGCAATGTGGCCCTGCAGACTCATCCTTTGAGGATGATGAAGTGGCCAAGGGGAGGAGAGAAATACTGGGCTATCAGTGTCCATCAGTCAGGAGGGCTGAAGCAAGGTTAGACCCAGCCCGTGCAGGCCTCCTGCCTAGCTACAATATAACAAGGCAATACCCGGTACAGAAGAAAGACTACACAATGAAAAATCACCCGGGTATTTAGAAAAATATTCAGTTATTGTTTAACAAAAGGACAATCACTGTGTGAAAAATTCATCCAGTGTGCAAACAGTGCATTCATATACTCTAATTATCTCTAAGAATGTCCTTATCTCACAGTCCAAACCACGCAGGGAACTCCATGCCCCGCTCCGATCCTCTTAGGAACAAGGCAAGTACTCCGTGGTAGAAGAGATGGTAAGTATGAGTCACTTCTGATCCTTAATATATTTGATGTCTTTTCTTCTCTTTTTTCCCCATACAGGTGTCTTCCCAGATGTTATTTGTAGTGTCCAACCAAAAAGCAGCCCTAACTGCAACCGGCTAAGTGGCAGATTTCGTGCTCATGACTTCCTCAGGGGCTGGTGGACCTCAGGAACTGGTGGACCACCTGTACTCATAGACGTATATCTCACCACCCAAAGAGCAACACGTGTATCAGCACTCACGTGAGTCTTTCTCCTGCCTAGCTAGGCTTCCCTCATTATTTCACTTTATTTGGAGAAAGTACTTATAGAAGCAGCAGCAGTGAAGGCCTGGCTGAGGCTGGGGCGGGTGTGTGTGTATGTGCTTGCAGTCATCTGAAGGGAGGTTTGCTGTACACATTGTTTCTACTGGCTTAGCAAGGATCTACAGTCCCTAGGTGGTGGCTGGTTAAATCCCTTCCCCTTTTCCCTGCTCAAGTTTGCAACTTTGTGGGCCTAAAGAGATGTTTTTGTCACTCAGGTCACCTAATGGCATGCTGTGTTATTGCATCTGCTGAACTCTGCAAAGCTGTCACTCAGGGCACAGAAGTCTAAGATGTGATCTGATCTTTCTACCAGATAAGGACAATTGATGGCCAGTAGCTGATCTGGCCTAGGCTGCGGTAATCCGGTCATGATGAGGGGACAGTGGCACCTGATTGACAAGGTAGGTAAATCCACTGGCCTATAGTGCCTGGCTGTGGGGACTCTGGGGGTCCCATGACTGTCTCCGGGCTCCCATGATTCAACTCCTGGGTTATATCATCTTGGGTCTTGCCTTTGGGTTTTGCAGTTTGGCCACTGGGTTATTGCTTAACTCAGTCCCCCAGAGATAGAGTCGTAAAGGAAGCAGCATGTTGGGGGTTAACCTCTTCTTCAGGAAGGGGAGGAAAAGGATGAGGCAGACCTGAGGAGAGAGACAAGTAAATGAGACTTAAGAATGGTTACCTCGCCTAGGCCCGGCAGCTGCTAGCTGGCCTCCTTTATGGGAGCTACAGCAGCTGATGGGGCACCGAGCCTTGACCCCAGTGTGTTGGCACCTAGAAGTGGAGTTTTTGTGGAGTTTCCACTACCTTGGGGCCCAGTGGCTTCTGGGTTTAGTTCAGGGGCACTGGTGGGCTGAGCAGTGGCCCACTGATCAGTCAGAATGCAGGTCTTACTATAAACCATATATATTTGGAATTTTCTAATCCTCATGGCAGTTGTATTGTGGGGGAGGGAACTAGATAACCCCTCAGCCCTCTTCCCATGGACGAATAGGCAGTGGTGCCCATACTTAACCCTGTTTCATCCAAGTGGAATAGGATTTTGAGACAGGTCCTGGAGACTGGTCCTGACGTTTGTGTTTCAAGGCAATGCCTGGTCTTGCCTGCAGATGGAATGATGCAGCTTGTCCCTTGGATTTCCTCTGAGCTATGCTTGTGGGGAGGGCTGTGGTTGCTTGGCAACTGGACGCCATTGCCCCCAGCGTGTAGTAAACCAATTACTAACTGGCCAGCAGTTTCTAGCTGGGGTGCAAGTTGGGCTGTAGGCGTTATGGCTGAATGGGTACATCTTTCCTTCAGTTATGGTGAGCGGAATGTTAAGGGGCTGGCCTCATATCCAGCGGCAGCCATCAGGTGGCTGAGAGCAGAACCACAAGTGACAAAAGGCACAGATTGGACACTTGTCTGCTTCCCTCAAGTTTTGATGGGAAATGTAGGCAGCTTGGCGGAATGTTGGACAAGTGACAGTTGAAAAGTCCATTGGACAGCAGTCAGAGAGCGAAGCTGCAAGACCAGGATGCCTACATTTCCCATCAAAACTTGAGGGAAGCAGACAAGTGTCCAATCTGTGCCTTTTGTCACTTGTGGTTCTGCTCTTAGGCACCTTTAGGTTTGCCAGTAAACCTCTCAGTTTGATGTAACCCCAGGTGATTTCTGGGGTTGCACTATGTTAATGGTCGGCATGGGAGTTAGATCCTGAGGGTTAGCACGGTGATGGCCCAAGCCCTTAAGGAAGGGTCTGGCAACTCTGCACTTAGCCACTGGGCTGATGATGGACAGGCTGCTGCTACTGTTTGGTGGGAGGTGGGGTCCTTTGTCTCACTTCTAGTAATCCACCTGGGGGTAACGGGCTGGGCTTATCCAGGGCACAGTCTTTCCATTTCAGGCCCCAGTGGCATGCATGAACAGGCAAGATGGCTTGGTGCACTTGAGGGGAGGAGCGGTCCACTGCCTCACATTCTGGTCATTTACTTGTGCTGTAATGATCTTGGATCCAGGGCATGTCCCTTCTGATATAGGCTCATGCAGACTTGCACGCCTAGGCAAGGTGGCCTTGTGAGCTGGAGGTGAGGAGCGGCCTTCGCCTCACATTCAAGTCATTTAACTGGGGGGTAGGACCTTGTCTCACAGGGCATGGCCCTTTCTTTACAGGCTCACAAAGGCTTGCAGTGGCCAGACATGTAGTTGCCTAATGGTTTGAGGTTAGGTGAGGTCTTCTGCCTCGGCTTGCACTGCCCAGGCAAGTAGTGGCCTGATGGTTCAAAGGGAGGTGCAGTCTTCTGCCTCACATTGGTCATTCACCATGTGGTAATGACTGTAGCTCATGGGGCATGGTCCTTTCCTGACAGGCTCGCACCACTCAGGCAAGTAGTGGCCTGATGGTTTGAGGGGAGGAGTGGACCTCTCATGGGGCATGGCCCTTTCCTGACAGGCTCACACAGGCTTGCAGCACCCAGGCAAGTAGTGGCCTAATGGTTTGAGGGGTGGTGCGGACCTTGGCCTCCCGTTCTGGTCATTCACCACATGGTAATGACCTTGACTTGCAGGGTATGGCCCTTTCCTTACAGGTTCACACAGGCTTGCAGCACCCAGGCAAGTAGTGGTCTGATGGTTTGAGGGGAGGTGAGGACCTCTGCCTCATGTTGGTCATTCAGCACATGGTAATGACCGTGGCTCACAGGGCATGGCCCTTTCCTTACAGGCTCACACAGGCTTGCAGCGCCCAGGCAAGTAGTGGTCTGATGGTTTGAGGGGAGGTGCGGTCCTCTACTTCATGTCCTGGTCATTCACCGTGTGGTAATGACCTTGACTCCCAGGGCATGGCCCTTTCCTTTCAGGCTCACACAGGCTTGCACCACCCAGGCAAGTGGTGTCCTGATCATTTGAGTGGAGGTGTGGACCTCGCCTCACGTTCTGGTCATTCACTGCGTGCTAATGACTATGGCTCACAGGGCCTGGCCCTTTCTTTACAGGCTCACACAGGCTTGCACTGCCTAGGCAAGTAGTGGTCTGATGGCTGAGGGGAGGTCTAGTCCTCCATCTCATGTGTGGTCATTCACCTGGGTAGTAATGACCTTGGTTCTAGTCTTTGCAGGTGCACTTATACTTGCAGTGATGGGCAAGTGGTGGCCTGGTGTCTTGATGCAAAGGTCTAGGCGTGAACCCAGTAGTGCCCTATTTAAGGCATTAGAGGGTGGGCTAGGGATTTATCTGCCCCACTTGCAAATAAAAGCCAAATTTGCTGACCTCTACAGAGAGGATGGGGTTCACCGATTGGTGAAGGGCAACAACATCCGCTTAGATAACCTGCGGCAAGGGCTTTGGTTGGCAGTAGGCCACTTGTGGGGCGCAAGAGCCTAAGCAGAGGCTTGGCCCTAGTGGTGACAGGATTAGGAGGGGGAGAAATGAGTGGGCCAGTGAGCACCCTTAGCACATCCCCATTTGGGGGGGAATTGGGGTCTGTCAGGATCACTGGTACTGCTTGATGGCTGCCAGCTGAGAGGGCAGACTGCCTTGTGGATCCCCAGGCAAGTATGGCCCTGCTGCTGTATGGCGAGGTGCTATAGGCTTGGAGTGGGGAACCATTTGCCTGGTCGGCCAGGTCCCAATCATGTGCGTGGATGGCTCATGCCCGGGGCAGTTGGGCTTGCTTAGACAAGTCAGGGTGGAAGTCCTGGTGACCCCAGGGCCTGACCTGTACTGCTAGTTAGGCCCTTGCCATGTATATATGTTCAATAATATGTTGGTGCCAAATAAATATGGCCCATTAGTTCCCAACACTTGTGTCTGTCTCTTCTTTCCATCTGGGGTGGCAAACAGTCTTTGTCAAATACACACCAATCCTGTAATTCATTCTCTGGAAATCTTTTATCCATGTGGTCACAAGTTGGCCTAATGAAATGGAGAATGGCATCAGTATTCACTGTAGAGTTGTAAGATGAAATCAGATCTTGTAGAGTCTCTCACTGAAGTGGACTTTTTCTCCCAGATATTGTGATCTAATTTTCCTGATTTTGGCTTTGGTAAACTGAAATGCTTCCAAGGTGGTCAAAGAACTCTTCTGAAGACTTTTGCACCGTTCTGCTAAATCACCAAGAACATCACAAAGGATAAATAATGCCACCTTGTATTGTGGATTACTTCATCTTTCAAGGCAGCATTTGTGTACTAGGTCATTATCTTCTGCAACTTGTTCTTTGCAGTATTCAAATAAGATGTCATAATTCTTAACCAAGGCTCCTGCTACAAAGTGTCTAGACAGCCACCTTACCTTGTTCAGTGGCCTAAATAAAACGTCTCTGTCTGTTGCACTGGCAATTTCCTCCAGTTGGCTTTTCGTGCACTTGATCTACTGAAGAGGGTATAAACAGTACATATTAGAGTTTCAACCTTCCTAATGAATAGGATCGTTTTCCATGCATTGTCTATTCCTAAATCTTCTCAATGAACTACACAATACTGCTTGAGCAGATGAGGAATTGATTCACGAAAGATTGCAGTGATGCCATTCCACTTTCCAAGCATGACGGAGGCACCATCCGAAGTAAACATAACCATGCGATTCATGTCCAAATGATTTTCATTATAAAACTTCTTTATAGAATCAACTATTGCAGCACTACTGCAAGCAAGCAATTTTACAATGCCGGCAAAATCAGTTTTACGATGATCACCTCCACTTCTGAATTTGATGTACATGATAAGCAACTTTGAAACACTGATGTCAGTATTTTAATCAGTTATGAGGGTATGGAAAGGTGATCCCCAGATTTCATTTAAAATTTCACTTTTCACAACACAACTAATGAATTCGAAGGCATAGTTTTTTCTTCTCCAGCTAGCAGGGATATTAACAAATTTTGCCACATGGTCATGAATTTCCTGCACAGACACCATGGATGCATTCATCTTAACTGCAAGCAGCGCATTTTCAATCAAAATCTTAACCTCTTCTGGACTTGACCTCTCTCGTTTTGCATATTCAATTCTTGTGTTCCTATCTTCAGAGGTTTCTCGTAAGAAATTCAGTAGAGATCTACTGCTCTGGTTCTGAAGTTTTGTTACTGCATCAAAGTACCATTTGTGATTTGTGTGGCACTTCAGGTAATCCACTTACCACTCACCCCATTTCTTTCCAGTGCTCCAATCCCCAGCAACTTCTGCTTTGAGACAAATTTTGCAGACCACCACATCATCAGTTTCATGACATTCAAATATTTCTTTTAGTAGTAACTTCTTACATCCTCTCACATGTGGCATCACTGTTTCAAAGGAAAACTCAGTCAAGCATTCAGTTTTGAAGCTGTCACACTTTTTCTTCACGAATCCAGTGAGCTGTGTGATGTCAGCTTTCCGCTTCCACATTTTCAAATGTATTTTCAAAGGCTCATGGTCCGGGGGCGGGGACCAACAAAGAAAGGAAAGTGTCTCTACAGTTTCAGGTTGACCAGCTGTGCGTGCACTTGCATTGCAGGGCAGTAGAGAGGCATAAAGACACAGCCCGTTGAAGTTAGTCTCCAAACTTGAGCCGAAGGAGAGAGGTTCAGCAACCAAACAAACTGTGCTCTGTGGAATAGAAGGATCCACCCCTTTGAGTTCAGTGAGAGGATTTAACCCTAGGCAGAATCAGGCACAGAGTTTCTGCACCTCAGACATACTGTCTACCTATCAACAAGAACAACGTGCCACATTTCAATTTAAATAATGGGAAAAGGAAAAAACTGAATCCACCACCCAGCATTAGAAGCAGAATAAATCTTATCTTAATATCTTTTACTATTTCTTCTAATAGTAACACTTCATTCCCCTCCACCAAATTCCTCTCAGTGCTTCAAAACCATAGATTCAGTGCCTCAAAGTAGCTTCTTTTAAAATTAGACTTCATTGATTTACCTCAAAGTAGAGAGGGTCACGGATCAAACAAGCCAAAAACAGTAAAACCGTCACCAACTAACTAACACTTCACTAAAGACACTTACAAAAATTATATATGCAAAAATACAAAATTTAATAGTGAAGAAAAATAAACTCTAAGTGGACAGCAAAGCATAAACTGCTTAACAAACAGTGGTAAAACGAATGTCCCTCCACCCACACAAAAAGGGGGGGGGAAAGTTTCAACCACCAAAACTCAATGTCCACGGAGAAAACACAATTATGGCAAGGCTGAAAAGCTCATACAAATTCCATCAAAAGTACAATGTTTGAAGGCGTGAATACAATGTATGTCTCAAGAGTGGAAATTCACATTCAATAAGAACTGATATGCTTATCAAGAGACTGCACATACACATCGCCAGAATCACTGGTCAATGAAAAATAAATTTTTCTAGTTATAATGTAAACATTTAAATTGTAACCGCAATGGGTTAGCTAGCAAGAGGTCCCGTTTCCGGTTTCCCCTTCTTCAAAGCAGTTACAGCTGTAAGAAATATACAAATAATACATGTTAGTGCCTCCAAAAAGTAATAGACATTCAATACAAATCTGTAATATATACTTACAAACAGCAAATCAGAACAGGTCACAGCCCACACATATGCATAGTAGCGGCTCGCTCATTGGCGTATGCAAAAAGCTTTGTACACAAGGTCCTTAAATAATACATCTCCAAATATCTTAATGATCAATTGTTAAAACCCTTAAAGGGCCAGAGTCCCGAAGGCAGTCCTCAAAGGTAAGACATCAGATCACAATTGATGTTTAATCCTCGTGGTTCTTCTGTATGTAATTTGTAGATCCACCACGCCTCCTTCCTCAATAGATCCCGCTGTACAAAAGCGTCATCCTTGAATTTACTCACGTGCAAAACTGTATAAAGGAAATCATTTTCTCTATGATTTTTTTCGGAGAAATGCGAGATCAACGGTGCATCCTCTACTCCCCGTCGGATTCTAGAGCGATTCTCCTGTATACGTGTTTTTATTGTTCTAGTAGTGCAACCTGTATTTTTGCATATATAATTTTTTAAGTGTCTTTAGTGAAGTGTTAGTTAGTTGGTGATGGTTTTACTGTTTTTGGCTTGTTTGATCTTTGACCCTCTCTACTTTGAGATACTTTGGGTCTGAGAGCTATGGCAAACTCTTCCTTTGAAGGTTTTTTGACTTTCTCAGAGGCGGATAAGGCCAGAATCCTGGCGGATATGTCCTCTATTGTAAATGTGATGGGTGTTCCCCATGATGATTCTTGGGGACAGTTGCAATTTATTAAAAAGAAAAGGGTAAGGTACCACCTCCATGCGACTTCATTGACATAATATATACGTTGCAATAGGATCCCACGAGGTTTGAGGGTGAATAAACCCCCGGGGATGTTCCAACGTAACGAAGAATTTAAGAGTAAGTGGGCAGCTGTACTTAAGAAATGCTCATTAGATCTTATGTTATTAGTAGTTGAACCATCTAAACTTGAAGTAGAAGCTTTAGACAAGGAAATTTGTACTCTAGAGACCACTCTCAAACAGAACATAGCACAAACTCCCTTTGATGTGAAATTAGCTGAGATGGAGGCACAGGTTTTGGATTTTGAACGTAAAATGAAGGAAGTCAAAATCAAAAAATTTCATAGGGACACTAAAGATTATACAAACAGCCGGGTTTATTCCTGGTGGCTAGATGTTAACACAGCCCGCAAAAAGGTCACTTGGTCCAGCCCTTTAGAGACTAATTCAGAACTGGAAACAACAGATGGGGAGGATACTGATACTTCGGTTGAAGAAAATACTTACAATAATGCTCGTTCAGGCCGGCTGAGCAGGAATAAAACGAGGGGGAATTTTTTACATGGGGGCCCCAGGGGCCGGGGACAGAAAACTTAGTTGTAAATTTATCCAACAGGAAACTGTCCCCGACTGAGACAAGAGTACTCAACCTGGGGTTAGGTTTTGTGCCTACCCCGCGTTACAATGCATTTAAAACAAGAGTAGATCTCTTTAAATTAACTAGACTATTAAAACATAGGGATTTCTTTGGAAATTCACCACCTACACAACAGATTCCTTCAAATTTACGCCCTCGCTCAACTTTTGTTCCGGCCACGGTAAACCATCGAATCAAAACTTTTGAAGCTATGGTCCTCAAGGACATAGAAAAAATTGAACAACAGTTCCATCCTAAAAGGTCTAATCTTCAAAAAACAGATCATGAAGCTTTATGCAAACTTGTGATGGATGACTCTATAGTCATCAAGGAGGCTGACAAGGGAGGAGCCATAGTAATCCTAAATAGGGAGGATTATATTAGGGAAGTAGAACACCAATTGAGTGATACGAATAACTATAAGATTATTCCAAATGATCCCACCAAAAGTATCACGAGTATGATCAAAAACTCCCTGAATGAGGCATTAGCAATGGGCTGGATATCGGAACAGATATTTAGAGCCTTAATTAACATCTATCCTAGGGTTCCAATTTTTTACATATTGCCCAAGATCCATAAGCCCGGTTTTCCTCCACCTGGCCGCCCAATTGTTTCTGGGTCGGATTCAATTTTAGAACCGTTGGCCAAATACTTAGATTCATTCTCTCAGCCCTTTGTAAAGAAAATAAAATCATATATACAGGACACTTGTGACTTCATTAATGCTGTGGAGGGATTGATTATTCCCCAAGAAGCCGTTTTTGTTACCTTAGATGTAACATCATTATACACGAATATACCACACGAGGAAGCCCTAAATACCATTCTGTTTTTTTTGGAACAGCGAGACTCACAGAATCCTCCCACTCATTTTTTGTTAGAACTTTTGGACAGTCCTTACTCAAAATTATTTTCGGTTTCAGGACACACATTACATCCAGACCCGTGGGGTGGCCATGGGCTGCTCCGTGGCACTAAGTGTAGCAAACTTATTCATGGCGCGCCTGGAGGAAAACTTTTTTCAAAACTTGGATCAGAATCCTTTCTTTTTGAATATTTTGTTTTACTGTAGATTTATTGATGATTTATTTTTAATTTTGTCTAATAAATTGTTCACACAAGACTTATGTACCTGGATGAATACTGTGCATAGCAATATTCAGTTTACTTGGGCAGCTGATAGTAATTCAATTAACTACCTGGATGTTTCAGCATTTCGTGCAGAGGGGAATGTAGTGAAAGTGCACCCCTATAGGAAGCCAACAGATAGGAATGCATTTTTACATTTCCAGTCATTTCATCCCCCGCATTTACGATGCAACTTACCTTTTAGTCAATTTCTACGCCTCCATCAAAATTCTTCCACACTAGATGATTTCTTCACAAGTGCAAAACAATTGGGCCAACAATTTGTAGCAAAGGGATACCCAGAACATATAATAAGGAGCTGTAGGGAACAGGCTATCCAACGTAATAGCAAAAAGAAAGAGAGAGAGGCACGGAATATCCAACGTAATAGACAAGAATTTTTGAAGAATAGTCATACAGAGGAGGAAGCGAGAATTTGCTTTGCTTTTGATTACACGCCTCTAGCAAAGCATATTAAACAGGTTATATACAAACACTGGCCTTTAATAGATCTTCCAGGTTGCAGAAATAAACCACTGGTAGCCCTACGTAGGACTAGGAGTTTTAGGGATCAATTGATACATACTGATCTGTCATGGTATAAACAGCTTAGAAAATTGTCGGTTGGTCATTACAAGTGTGGGAGTTGTAACATCTGTGACTTAGTGATGTCTCCGCAGAACCTTAAAGAGATAGGGCTATATTGGAAAGACTTTTCAAATTGTAATACTAAGAATGTGGTATATCTGATTGTATGTGCCTGTAAGAAATTATATATAGGTTGTACTACTAGAACAATAAAAACACGTATACAGGAGCATCGCTCTAGAATCCGATGGGGAGTAGAGGATGCACCGTTGGTCTCGCATTTCTCCAAAAAAAATCATAGAGAGAATGATTTCCTTTATACAGTTTGCACGTGAGTAAATTCAAGGATGACGCTTTTGTACAGCGGGATCTATTGAGGAAGGAGGCGTGGTGGATCTACAAATTACATACAGAAGAACCACGAGGATTAAACATCAATTGTGATCTGACGTCTTACCTTTGAGGACTGCTTTTGGGACTCTGGCCCTTTAAGGGTTTTAACAATTGATCATTAAGATATTTGGAGATGTATTATTTAAGGACCTTGTGTACAAAGCTTTTTGCATATGCCAATGAGCGAGCCGCTACTATGCATATGTGTGGGCTGTGACCTGTTCTGATTTGCTGTTTGTAAGTATGTATTACAGATTTGTATTGAATGTCTATTACTTTTTGGAGGCACTAACATGTATTATTTGTATATTTCTTACAGCTGTAACTGCTTTGAAGAAGGGGAAACCGGAAACGGGACCTCTTGCTAGCTAACCCATTGCGGTTACAATTTAAATGTTTATATTATAACTAGAAAAATTTATTTTTCATTGACCAGTGATTCTGGCGATGTGTATGTGCAGTCTCTTGATAAGCGTATCAGTTCTTATTGAATGTGAATTTCCACTCTTGAGACATACATTGTATTCACGCCTTCAAACATTGTACTTTTGATGGAATTTGTATGAGCTTTTCAGCCTTGCCATAATTGTGTTTTCTCCGTGGACATTGAGTTTTGGTGGTTGGAACGTTCCCCCCTCCTTTTTGTGTGGGTGGAGGGACATTCGTTTTACCACTGTTTGTTAAGCAGTTTATGCTTTGCTGTCCACTTAGAGTTTATTTTTCTTCACTATTAAATTTTGTATTTTTGCATATATAATTTTTGTAAGTGTTTTTAGTGAAGTGTTAGTTAGTTGGTGACGGTTTTACTGTTTTTGGCTTCATTGATTTACCAGCAGCATCTTAAACCAGTGAATGCTTGGAGCTCTAAGAATACAATACATTAGAATAGAACAACCTGTACTGTTCGTACATAAGAATGCATGCTTGCTCCATAGTTTTGTTGTATGATGAGTAGAGATGGGCATGAACAGCAATACGAACAACCCCCCCCCCCACAAATGGCCCAATATACTGTTTACGAACAAGCTGTTCATGAGGTCCCATTCTAAACAAACAGGTGGTCATTGCAAGCCTCATTCAATTGCTGTTTGTTGCTGTTCATCAAGCCAGACAGTCTGGCACCTGCAATCAATTCCCTTGGCAACTTAGGCAGGGATTGTCTGAACTCTGTCTGAACTCCTGCTGTTGCCCTGGAAACCCCAACTAAGCCCAATTTAGCTTGACAGGCAGGTCTTCCTTTCAAGTGTGGAGCTCCAAATTTGTTACAACAAGGGAGCAAAGAGCAGGGGGGAGTGGGGCTCCCAGCTCTGACTTTGCAGACAGTGGAGAGAGAGTTGCTGTTGGCATTTTAATAGAGAGAATGCATTGGAGCTTGATTTTTCTTTGTTTGTGGTGGGATAGGGATCTACCCCTTCAAGTTCCAGGGCTGCTGCCAGGCTCTGGGCCAAGCTATTATTTATTATTAGTACCTTTCCTGCTGCCTGCTCAGGTAAGGTTTCTGGGAATGGAGCAGTAGGGATCTTGACTTGGATGATGGCTGGAGGAGAGCCTGCTGGCCCCCACAAACTGTCAACCACAAACATGTTCGTGAACAGGGCCATGTTCATGGTTGTTCGTGAGTCCCTGTTTGTGGATGACAACGAACATGTTTGGGGTTTTTTCTGTTCATGCCCATCTCTAATGATGAGTCCCATTCATGTACTCTATCACACTCCTTCCCAAATGGCTAAGCATAAGACAGCCTTCCCTTCCATTATAATCACTCACAGCAGCAGGCAATCTGCCCATCAGTCTGCCAGTCTATGAGAATAGGAACAGAAAACTCATCAGGAATAAAATTGCCAGCCTTAAAACACTTTCTTGTGGACCTCGGGCAGACGTGGTCTGCAACTGGAAGGGAAAATTGGTTGGGAGTGCCATTGTTTAGTAGGGTAAAGTTGTGAAGGACTGGCTACCTCAAAACACAAGATTACATTCTCTTCTTCATACTGCTTCAGTATTGCTTTCTAATAGTGCAACTGCAAAGTTGCTGCCCTTCCTACACTATGTAAGTACATACTTATGGTAACCCCAGCAAGGGGCTTCCAAGGCAAGTGAGAAACAGAGGTTTGCCACTGCCTTCCTCTGCACTGTTACCGTTGGTCTCCCATCCTACTTAACTTGTGAGATTTGATGAGAACAAAGTGTGCCATGGCAGTCACCCTCCCCTCCCTATATGAATGCCATGAAAATACCATTTTGTAGCATTTATTCATGGCAGTAGAAACTAATTGCTGCCTTCTGCTTGTTTTTGCAACAGCAGTGTTGGATCTGATTTCAAGCACAAGTGTGCCCCCCCTTCACCCAGCTGTGCACTTCTACCTGCTCCTGGAAAATAAGAACAGTGCTCCCACTCCTGCACTGCCATGACCATCAACTTCCATCCTTGAGGAAGGTGAGCAGGGGGAGATTCTTAGCCATGGTTATGGAGTGGTACATGAGCAGTGGCTCACACTGAGTTCTGGCACCCTGTCCTATCTATGTTTGTGTGTATTTTATTGATATTGAGCCAAATGAGTCTGGAGTAGAGGAGAGTCTGGGAGGAAAGCTATGCATGTGAAAAATGACCCAAGCCAGATAGGACTGAAAAAGAAAGACATGTAGGGGAAGGAGGTGAAAGGGCCAGATTATAAAATACAGGACAAATGTCTTCCCTGGCAGCAGAGTTAAGGAAGAGGGGATATGGGTGAGTCAAAGAGAACAGAGATGCTGCCTCTGAATCAGATCCAAACTTTACTAGAGCAAGAAGGAAGGAGGAAGGGAGCCAAGATTCATAGCAAAAGGCCCAAGGATGATGCATCTGCTGGGTTTTGAAACCCAGCTATCCTTGGTCCCTTCCCTTGCTCACCTGGGATTATTCCCACCCCCCAGCTCCCTCCCTCCACCTAGACATGGGCACGATCCAAAAAATAATCCTGATTTAGCTGATCGTGATTCCGCGGCAGCGCCGAACCCAGGTACCCGAACCTCACCGATCAAGTCCTGTTTCCGATACAGAATTGGGAATCGGGAAGGCCGACACGGGAGGGCGCCCTGCGGTTTCCAGCACTAAAGGAATGGTGGGTGAGGAGGATGGTGGCCGCCGGGCCCGGCAGGCCCATGGAGGCGGCGGCGAGCCGCCTCCCCTCAGGGGGCGGGGGGGGGTCTGTCCCCACGGGAGTGTGCCGGTACTGTCATGGGGAGGGGGAACCAGAGGAGATAGCTCCCTATTCCCTAACTCCCTATCTGCTGAAGCCCAAAGCTAAAGCTCCCTCTCTCTCGCGCGCTTTCTCTCTCCAAAAGCGGCAAGCGAGAGCTCGCCTCTGTCCCACTCCACCCGCGAGTGGAAAGTGAAACTTTGTTGCACAGCACATGGCTATTTATAAAGCCTGGGTCTGCTATGCAGGAGGGCTGTGTTTGGCTGTAAGAGCTGCCTCTCAGGCTTTCAGGTATGAGATTCGAGTGTCCATGGCTACAGAAGAACACCCCCTTCCCCCGCCCTCCCCTCTCTTCTCCCAAATGGACGAGACAGGCGCACGCTTTTCTGGCTGCTCCGTGGTTGGAAGGAAGCCCTGCTGATCAAGGAAAGCTGGGCTTCCGTTCGTGTTTCCAGGGTGACAGAAGGAGGGCAAACAGCTCCGGCATTCCCCAGGCTCCGTTTCCATGGGGCTCTGTTCCCTTGGGAACAGATGGCTGGCGCCAGACTGTCTGCAGACTGCAATTCCGAACATAAACCGATCGATCCGATCCAGACCCGATAGAGTGCCCCACCCGAGTGCTGAACCGGGAGCCATGGACGGAACCGATCAGCCTGGTCCCGATGGCACAAACGCCAAAATTGGGGCAATTTTCAGTCCGTAATTCCGATCGTGCCCATGTCTACCTCCACCATTGCCATCAAAGGAGAGACAAGGGAGAGTGGGCCTGTTTAGAATTTCACATGCCTTCCTTCTCCCAGAATGCTAAAGCTTTAGGAAAACCCTCCTCAACCCAAATTCAAGGGTGTTTGTTGGTGAAATCCTGAGATTTCTTGTTATGAAGAAGAAAGGAAAGGAGGAAGAAAGAGATGGAGAGCTTGCTTTGGGCTTGCAACAAGCCACAAAAGGTCATTTTTTCTTAAATTTAAACAAAGTGTCAGATTTATGCATGTAAAAGACAGGGGGGAAGAGATTGCTCAGAGAAATGACCTGATGCTCAAACTCAAAGGTGGTAGAAAAAGAATTTCTTCTACATGAGCAGGAGAGGTATGGTTGCCAGCCTCCAGGTGGTGGCTGGAGATCTCCCAGAATTACAACTGATCTCCAGGCAACAGAGATCAGTTCCACTGGAGAAAACGGCAGATTTGGGGGATGATCTCTATAGCATTGTACCCTGCTAAGATCCCTCCCCTCCCCAAACCCTGCCTTCTCCAGGCTCCACATCCTAAATCTCCAGGAATTTCACAACCTGGAATTGACATCCATAAAGAGGAGAGATGTATGTTGAAGAGAAAACAACAGCTTTTCATGCAGAATGTCTCACACAGGTCCACACCAGGCATGCCTGGGTGCAATCCTGTGCCATCTTTCATCTGAGGGCCATCAGCGGCACGGCCCAGGCCTGTCCAGGCACACTCCTGCAACATCATTTGCCCGAGGGCCCTTAGCAGCGCAGGCCAAGCCTGCCTGAGTGCAATCTTGCACCATTTTTTCCCTGCGGGCCCTCAGCAGTGTGCTCTAGGCCTGCCTGGGCACAATCCTGTGCAATCTTTCATGCAAGGCCCCTCATTGGCACGGCTTAGGCCTGCCTGGGCACAATCCTGCACCATCTTTCATCCGAGGCTCCGCAACGGCACTGCCTAGGCTTGCCAGGTGCAATCCTGCTCCTTCCTTCACCCGAGGGCCCTCAGCTGCATGTCCTAGGCCTGCTCTAGCACAATCCTGCCCCATCCTTACCTTTCAGAGAGCGCCAGCTGAACAGGAAGGCGAGGTCACCGGAGAGGAACCACCTCTGTGCTCCAGAAGGAATCCTGTGTGCCAAAAGGTGAGATTCCCTGTGTGATTGTACACGAGAGGGAATGCTGTAGTCCACCTTTTTCAATGAGACTCAAGATGGATTACACAGTGTGAAACCAGTACAGTCAATTTCAAAGATATTTCAATGAACAATGCCATAGGGTAAATAAACACAAGTTTACAAAGACAAAGCATTGGTAAGAATCCAATACAGAGTTGAGGAAATGCTGAAACAGAACACAAGCAATTCTAGGGCTGATATTAAACCACATTAAGCACAGGTAGCTCATAGAAGCACATATTTAAGACAACAGATAGTACATTAGGCAACATAGTGGTGAAGTCTGTGGTCCTTTACTCATTAGCGAAGCATCTGAGAGCCCTCTTACAATACAAAAGACTTTTTGAATAATTTGGTTTTGCATCATTTGCAGAAAGCTATGTGAGTGGGGGCGCTCCTGACCTTTTAAAGATCTATACTTACTTTAAAACCACTATGCTTATACACTATTCTGAAACCAATACATTTATAAATTACTCTGAAACTGCTTTGCATATGTACTTATAAAAAACTCTGTTTTCTGGTTAAGTAACATGCCTGTTTATTCTAGAATAAAGGATTCTTATTTTAACATCACAGACACCACCCCCATGCGATGACCACTTTGTCATATTGATATCTATAGCTAAAGTTTCCTATACAATAAGTCAAACTAAGAATTTATGGAATGAGTGAAACTGACTGCATCTCTTGAGAAAGAGGACGAAACAAAATTCAAGCCAGCACTTTGTTGAGCTTCGAGGTATTTACAACTTGGTTTGTGCCATTGACTTGTCCTTGAAGGTGTGTTTCCAAACTGTTCCAACAGTCTATCAAGACCATCTGAAAAGAAACAAGAAACAAAAACACATTACAATGATTTATGGACTGTAATGAGTGTACCTACATATACTCCTTGGATTGAGGCTGTGGAACTGGAATACATTTAACCAGGAAACAGAATAGAGAATGAAATGTTTTGTACTGTGTTGTTGTTACATTGAAAATGGATGTAATGAAATGTTTATTTCTGTTATAAACCTTAGTATACTGTAAATTTTGCACCCAGCACTTTCAGTAAGCACTTATAAAGTATATTACATTATTATTTGACATCAATCTTATTGTGGTGACAAGGAATAGGTGGGCTTGCCCCTTATAAAGCTGTGCCAACTAGTCCTGATATTGGCTCATGCCTTGGGGGCAGGGTTAGGGGCTGGGATATGAAGGGTTCCACATTCAGGTTGGGGAGGAGACAGGAGGTGCTGTGACAAAGTAGGCCAAAGTGAGAGAGAGAGCAAATGCTCACCTAGCTGTCCAGGGAGGTGGCAAAGGTTCTCAGTGACAAAACCCCACCTTGCACCTTCTTATCTGCAGTCTGAAGGAGCCTCTGGGGAAGGGTCACCAGTATAGTGGACAGCTGGGGACTGGACCCTGAGGGCCCTGACAGTGGACACTTTCATTCAGTTTACAAAATATTTATATGTTTGCACATATAATAAACATATAACAATTAATACTGATTTACAGTGAAATCCTAGTAACACTTTCCTGGGAGTTCACCTCGTTAAGTAGATTGTGCAGCCATTAGAGTTGCCAGGACTGCCCCTGTTCACCAACAGTTGCCCCTCCATATCCTTGCCTGCTCCCCTTCCAGTCTCCTGCTGGTTGCCAGGCACAGCATAACAACCCTAGCAGCTATCAGTGACCGGTTTGGGTGACTTCCAATCCTTGGATGCTTCAGGAAGCTTGTCAATCTAATAATACAACAAACATCTAACAAGACTTGCCAGCACAAGGTTGTCAAGTAGCAGGTAATTTTCCTGGTGGAAGGGGCACTACTAATGTACCAACATAACCAGAGACACGCGGACATTGCCCAGACATGCTGTGTTCCCAGAAGTGACATCAGTATTTGAATTTAACATTTGCTAGAGCATCCCCAGCAATGCACTGGTATCACTTCCAGGTACACAGAGAGTGACATCAACGTATTGGGATGCTGCCTGTTGCCCTCCCCCCATTTCCCTGCCATTTTCTTTCCACCGCCCATCTGAGTCATGACAGGGGGATCCCTTGCCACCACTGAGAACATGGGAAACCTGCATCTAACCCATACAAATCCCACGAAGCCCAGTTAGTGCCCCACCAACTCCTCAGAATCAGGCTGATTTGTATAATCCAAACCTTCAATAAGTATGAAGCAGGCAAAAAAAAAAGGGAGTCAATTATAAAGGCTAATCAGATAGAGACCCCAAAAAGTTCTGTTTGACCACAAAGCAACTGGCTCATCCCACTTTGGCTGTTTCCATACTACCTTAAAAAGCGGCAGGCTGCCGAAACGCTGGCAGCTTCTTCGCACGATGTTTTCTTTAAAATGGATGCGGGGCGTTTTTTCAGCTCATATCTTGCAAAAAAGCTGCCAGCATTCCAGGAGCCTGCTGCTATTTTAAGGCAGTGTGGAAATGGACTCTGTTGTCACAAGGAGAGAAGGGTGGGGAGCTCTGCAGGGGAAAAAGGGAGATTTAAATTGACTCTGATTGGTTGCATTACAAGAGGCATCCCTTTTATTTTTCTCCATCTCCAATATCTAGTGCCTTCAGTTCTCTGAGGTAGGGCCAAGCTACAAGTGATGAATGACACTTGAACAGCAAGTGGATTGAGTGGAGCACAAGTGAACAGGGAGAAATACACTTGCCGTTCAAGTGTCATTCGTCACTTGTAGCTTCGCCCGTAGATAGGTACAGCCCCTCATTCTGCTATTTGGGCACAAATGTGCCTCTTTGATAGGGTAAATTCAGGGACAAATGTGAATCATATTACTTTAATGAGACACTATTTGGCAAATAAAACTATACCTCTGCTAGCTTTAATTGCTAACATTTAGGCTGCAGCCTTACAAACAGGTACATCGGAGGAAGCCCCACAGTAGTACTTACTTCTGACCCAATACATAGAGGATCAAGCTGCAAGTCTCAGACTTAAGAATGTGTGTGTGATTAGGAGATAACAGTGACCCTTTTCGCACTTACGGTTTAAACCGCCATTTATGAGCATTCGCCCCGATCGCAGTGGCTTCGGCATTGCACCTGTTCATTTCACACTGTCCACTGCAATTTCGATTTGGTGTCTGTGCTTCATTTCAAAACCTTGGTGCAATTTTGGGCTTTTGGGGCCTTTCAATTCACGTCACACTTTTTTAAAAAAAATTCAGCATGCGTAGTAACGTTGCAGTGTTGGAACCCTTCCCCCCTTTTTGCTGATTGGGTTGTCCCCTGCCCACCGGAGAGGCAATTGGTGGCAGAGTTCTGGGGGAAAACATGTACCACTCTCATTTTTTTAAATCAAGCCAGGAAAGGGTTAAAATGCTGCCGATTAATCTCCTCCCAGGAAGTAGAGGCTTGTTTCCAAAGGGCTGTGCAAAATGCTTGGGTTTTCCCCCCCCTCTTTGGCAAAGTCTGAAACATGCCTGGGAGGGAGGGAAAAGCAGCCATTTAATCCTTTCCTGGCTTTTAAAGCCAGGAAGAAAGTGCAGGAACATTACAACGTTGCAACCCATTCTTGTCTTTAAAAAAAAAAAAGAATGTGTGTGCATACCCTAAGGGAGGAAGGAGAAAGCAGCTATTTAACACTTTCCTTGATTTTAAAGCTAGCAGGGAATTAGCAGCAAGCTTAGGAATCATTCCTGGCTTTTGAAAAAAAATAAAACAGCATGCATACCGGGAGGAAGGAAACCAACGAAGAAGCAGCCTTATGACCCTCAGCTCACTTTACTAAAAAAAATGGTGGACAAGGAGTTCAGAGAGCTGAGGAGGGTAGGAGTGGTTAATTCTGCACAAACCAATCAGCTCCCAGGGCGGGGGGGAGAGAAGCAAAAAGGAGGCAAAAGTGTTCACATTAGCAAAATGCGGGCCAGCTGCCAGTCAGCAGCGAACTTAAAAAAACATCGGGGTATGTCTGCAGGGGGAAAAATCGGGGATACAGCGGACAAAAAGCGGGACTGCATCCCATGACTGCTTTTAAGTGTGAAAACTTTGCAAACATGGGATGTGGAACAGGTACAAACACGCTGTAAAAACCGAGTGCGAAATGTACCAGTGATACTGACTGGTGGAGGCCCAGTAGCTGATGAGTTGAGATGAACATATACAGAAGGATAAAGAACTAATAGGGTGAGTTCAAATGCTGACGAGAGAATGAAGTCATAGAAGGAACAAAATGAGAACAAAGTAATGGGGATACGAGGCGAGGCAGAAGTCAGAAATATAGAACTGTGTTTAGGAAAAAGAAACGGAGGAGCCCAGATATCAAAAGCCAACAAAATTGCACCCACAGGATTGCCATTGTCCAAGTGGGGCCTGGAATCTTCATGGATCTCTGAGCAGAACCACAAGTGACGACTGACACAGGTTGGACACTTGTCAGCTTCCCTCAAGTTTTGATGGGGAATGTAGGCATCCTAGTCTTGCAGCTTGACTCTCTGACTGCTGTCCAATGGACTTTTCAACTGTCACTTGTCCAACATTCCGCCAAGCTGCCTACATTCCCCATCAAAACTAGAGGGAAGCTGACAAGCGTCCAACCTGTGTCAGGCATCACTTGTGGTTCCGCTCTCAGACTACAGAGATCAGTTCCTTTAGAGGGAATTGACAACCTTAGGCTGAACTTTTATTGCAAAAAATGAACATTATCTGCATTTATTATCTGAAGGCATAACATTATACAGGGCCTTGGCTAAACCTAATAACTTTGCAGCCATATTTACTCAGAAGCAAGTCCTCCTGCGATCAGTTGGCTGGACTTACTTCCTAGTAAGCAGAGTGATTAAATACAATGGAAAACAGGGCTCCTGTACTTTTCAGTTTTGTAGAACAATGAGTCCCAGTTTCTTATGCAAAGCTGCACCTGTGAAATTCCCACTTCTGCACAGCTGTTAAATTTATAGGGGCCTTTCACTCTGTTGCATCTGGTCAGCCTATTGATAGATGTGCTTAAGAGTGAAGCCTCACAGCATGATTTGATGCATATTTATTCCAAAGTAAGTTCCACTGAACTCTATGAGGCTTACTTCCAATTACGGACACAGCCTTAATATCATAGGAGTCTTTGCACTGTTCCCTCATCTTGTCTTCCATGTGTGTCAATGTGGTAATGTTACTAATGAACACCATGTGATTTTTGAGTCGGTGAGATCAGTGGAGGAGAGCAGAAGAGTCGTATCAATGCTACATTGGGACTTCGCTTCAAGGAAGGAAGAAAGTGAACCTGTAGACAGCTCCGGCAAACCTAGAATGCACAGGAATTTGGAAACTGGATAAACAGACAGAGAATAAAAACCTTCAAACAATTAGAAGGACTTGGACACTGAGTGCCTTGAAGGCCCTTAGCACTTCCATAAACATAGGGCAGCCAATTTTCATGTGGGTTCTGTAGCTCTTGTGCATTTAAGAGCCTGATAGCCAGAAATTTTTATTGTACAGGTTTTAAATGGTTTGTTAATAATTTTATGTTTTTATTTTTATTTATTTAAAACAAGTACATTCAGTCAATAAATGGAAAGAGCTTTAAACTTTATTTATTTATTTAGAATATATATATATACATCCTCCTCTGCAGAAACCAGCTTGAGGTGGCTCACTACATAAAACAAGATAATGTGCTATGCTGGGTTGAAAGGCAGCATAAAGGTACTTTTACCTTTACCTTTATACTGCCTTTCAACCCAACCCAACCCAACATAGCGAGCCACCTCAAGCAGGTTTCTGCAGAGGAGGATGTGTGTGTGTATAATAAAGCAGGTTGAAAATGCTTTCCTTTTATTGACTCTATATACTTTCTCATACCTGTAATCCATCCAGACTCACTGACTTATTCTGTTTTACTAGGAATATTTGCTGTTACAATCATTTTTTAAATCATACTTTATAATTCTCTTGATGATTGGTTGAATAGTTCTTATTTATATTTGTAACTTGCCAAGTCCCAGTGAGAAAGGCGGCTTATAAATTAAGATAAAAATTTATCCCAAAGCCAATATTGAGAGAAATGTTATGGTTGTAAGGATTTGCCAGGTCTCCATCATCTTGAACCCTGGGACTCAATGAGTGGGGCCTGATTTCATTAATTAATATTAATTCATAGTAGTGCTTCCACACACCAGTAAATACATACCACATGGTCTTTGTGACCAGGTGGCTTTGAAGATATGGACTACTTAGAAGACGAAAAAGTAAAATAGAAATAAGCTGCTTGCTAAATGTAAAATGTAGTAGAGCTCCTGTTCCCTAACGCTGAGAGGGTAAACGTGTGTGATGCAGTATGAGGAGGGGGAAGCACTCTGCACATGTGCAGAATGTTTCCAGTTCTGGCATTCAGAGAAGGTATTTAGGTCCTCCCAAAGACTTCATTTTTCCGCAGTGAGAAGTGGTAAACTTTAAGGCTTATCTACACATTACTTCTGTTCCTGGTTAAAACCATTTAACCTACGTGGTTACAGGTAAGTCCAATCTCACTTTATGTTGCCTTGATAGATTTGAAGGTGGCTTTCAATTCCGGCTCTAGGACTAAATTGTGGGAAAAATTAGAGAGGACTTCAGTAGATCATAGGCTCTTATACCTAATCCGTGCATTATATAATAATACCACCCTTAAAGTTAGATGTCATAGGAATGGGCATCTCTCAAACCTAATTAATATCACTAAGAGAGTTAAACAAGGCTGTGTTTGGGCTCTCTTGCTTTTTATTTTCTACATCAATGACATAGTTAATTATTTAACTGACCCAGATTTCCACACCCCTAAATTATCAGATTCCGATATCTGGAGCTCTCAGGGCCAAGCTACACATGACGAATGACACTTGAACGGCAAGTGTATTTCTCCCTGTTCACTTGCCCTCCACTCAATCCACTTGCCGTTCAAGTGTCATTCGTCATGTGTAGCTTGGCCCTCAGCCCCACCCACCTCACAGGGTGTTTTGTTGTGGGGAAAACAATGGCATACTTTGTAAACCTCTCTGAGTGGGCATTAAGTTGTCTTGAAGGGTGGTATATAAATCAAATGTTATTATTATTCCTCTTCTCTAACCTAGTAACATTCAGTGATGTGGAACATGAGATGACATCATTGAATTTTTTGTCCCATGAAAAGCAATAAAGGAAGTGTAGTTGAGGAAATTCTCACCACAATTGCCTCATGCCATTGCTAGATGTTATGAGATGAGGCAGAAGGCTACTGCTTTAGTGTCTGTTGTACTGTAATGCCTTTTTCCTGGTAAAGAACTGTTATTTTCTATATAATCAAAGAATGGGAACCATTTCTCTATAAAATTCGTGGTTTCGGGAAGTGTTCTACTTGATAAATTTTATCGTATAATTTTTCAGGAACAAAATGATCTCAAATTTTGTTACACCAATTATCGATTGAGGGAATGGAATTTGATTTCCAAAGTGTAGCTATTGCACATTTTGCAGCTATTAAGAGTGTGGCAATAAGATCTTTTCTTATCTGGGGAATGGGAACCTGATATTTGTCCCATTGATCTAGAAGAAGAATCTCTGGCAAGAGCAGAATTTGATTTCTCTTAGGACCTCCTTCCAAAATTTTTCAATAAAGGTACAGCCCCACCAGCAATATGCAAAATGTCCTTCCTCTCCATAGTTTTTCCAGCAGCTGGGTGAAGATGAGGATGAGAACTGGGATAGTTTCTTTGGTGTTATGTACCATCTGTTAATTATTTTATACATTTGTGATTTGGTAACAATAGATTTTTAATTGTAAATGTTGGACGACCATATACATTTCCATCTTTCAGTGGGTTTTTCAATTTGGCAATCTTGAAACCAGTGATCTTGATATTTCCAAGTTCTAGTTTTTTGAGTGGATTGTATTATATTATAGATTTTTGATATCAAGCCTTTACTGTGGTTTGAAGATGAGTTCTTGAAGTAAAAGCCTGGGTAGAGAACATCTAAGCTGCGCTGGTTGTAGAGCCCTCCTGAGGTATAATATTAAGGTAAAGTAAGGAGGAGCTAGATTAAAGGTCCAGAGGCAAAGGTTTAAAAACTAAACAAATCATTAAAAGGCATATACTATTTTAAGTAAATGTTTCTTCAGATGTGAGAAAACAGAACTGATAATGGTTTGTGAAAACTATAGAATTAAGATCATTAAGACTTCTCATCTGAAAAGCTTATTCTTGTCTGTACTCTGATCTGACAAGTGTGCATACACTATTTTTAGCACAAAAGTCTTGCTTTAGCTTGCTCTCCATATTGATGCATTGTTGCTGTCATTTTAAAAAGGAAAATAAAATAAGTTGATTTATGATTATTGAATGACTAATAGTAAGCATAAGTAAATCCCAAACCAGAACAACATGGAAAGATGTTTTTTGTTACATACACACAACCCATAGCATGTACTTTGGTGAGGCCACATTTGGAATTTATGTTACAAGCCGCCAAACATATGTTTTCATTTAGGTGCATATGCTTGGGCACAAACATATCAATAATAGGAGTTTGTCAAATAAATAATAGAGGCAGGGCCAACTCTGCTGAAGTTAGTTTGATTAGCTCACATCACAACCCTATACATGCTAATTGTATGATTGGTGCAGACTGTAAACCTAAACACACTTTGAGCTCAATGGACCTAAATAACCTGTTTAGGATTTGGTGTAAGATCCATAAGAATAGAGAATAGTGGGCCAGGTGACATAGTATCATGATTACTATTCCTCATTAGAATTAAAAGACAAAAGATTTGACATACATAAAAGAGAATTATAGTGTTTATATGTTTTTAAAATTACAGTTGATTGAGATATGTAAAAATGAAAATGCACTTGAATGATGAGTACTAATTCCATCTCAAAAGAAATAATTTGTTTTGAGAAAATGTCCAGCTTCAAGAACTCTTGACTATCACAACAAATCTTTTTATAATTAGAATCTAATTATTGAAAAAAATATATAAATCTTACTAGAATTTTACCATAACCATATTTTTTATGGGACCGGAAAAAAGAAGTTAAACAGTGAAATCCTAAATTACTCCAATTTAAGCCCATTGAAATAACTGATTTTGGTAGGCTTAAACTGGAGTAACTCTGTTTAAGATTTCACTGAAAGTTTTGTAATAAATAAAACACCTTCCAAAGTCATTAAATACTTCCAAATGGCTGATTATTTAGCTATTAATTTGTCTTGATTTCTACAAATGTATCGCCAGCTTTTTTATCATTTCACTTGGTAAAATTCTTTCATATTTTAAAAAACTTCGTTTAATTGAAGTATGGATATGAAATACAAAATTATGACTTCATTTACTAAAATCAGCCAATGCCAAAATTCCAAAGTGCATAAGAATGTAGAAGAGAGGAAAAAATGTCGTTTGTTTCCAAGATAATCTGGTGATGAGAGAAACGTGAAGAAAGCCCAGTGGAGGGGAGTGGAGTATTCCACAAGCAAATTTCTGGGGAGAAAAGAGCCTACTGTGCACAGTCAATTAATAAGTGATAATTGACTGATATATAGTTGATTAGAAAAGCAGTAAGTCATTAGAGAAGAAAGGCGCAAACTAGAAAGCTATAGCTTGCTAGCTAGAAAGCTACAGCACTGGCCAATTTTTATTAACCCTAATCTGGCTAGAATAGAGTTTGAGAGACAGAGAGAACAAACAACAATATCTCTGATCACAAAACCTTAAAATGGCTCACCTGCAGCTGGTTATTGTGAATAATAGTCATCAACCCTTTAAATAGCCAATGAGAAGTCACAGTGACTTATACTCGGCATTACAAAAATGTTTTCACCTTTATGTGGTTCTGGTAGAAATTGGATATCAGTAAATAACAACAACTGCATTGGTATGCCACTTTTATAGACAGTTTACTGTCCCACTTAGATCAGTGAACAAAGTCAGTGTTTTATTATCCCCACAATACACCTGTGGAGCTGGGGCTGAAAAGTATGGCTTATTCAAGGCCACCTACCGCACTCATGGCAGCAGTGGGAGTCAGATCAGCAGAGAGCTGATTCACAACCTAACCGCTATGCTACAGCAGCAGTGTATTAGCTGAGTGCTTCAGTATGCCATTGCATAGGGTAAGGCTGAGAAATCAATGGCTGTCTTGCTCTCAAATTCTCTAATTTCTGTACAAGAATAATTTGATGACAGCAGAAATCCAACTGTTTGCTGCAGTGCAGCTCTGATGAGATGTATTACAGATGAGACAGCTGTAACTGATGAGGATGACTATCTGCAAACAAGGTCATGAGCCATTGTATTTAGAGCATTGGACTTGGGCAGGGTGGTGGTGGTGGTGGTGGTTCCAATCTCCAATCAGCCTTGAAGATTACAGGATGTAAGTATAAAATGGAGCAGAAAAGACCCCCCTGAACTCCTTGGAGGTCAGGCAGGCTAAACATTTAACATATATTGATCGTGCCAGATGTCTCATTATGGAAAGGAAGGTGAATCTAAGCTCAGCCTCATCCTACCCTCAGTGAGTTTGTTGGTTTGTAGGAAGAATCCCTTGCATTAATCTGTGGAGTTATGTACAATGAAAATGAGCATGAAAGAAGTTACAATGGTATTTCCAGAGTCCAATCCCAGATGCCCATTCTAAGGAAACTATTTCTTAAGTTCAATTGATTATACCTCTGATGTAGACCTACAGCCTGCTGGAAATGTGGGGAGGGCGGAATAAAAATCGAAAATAAATGAATAAATAAATAAAAACTTGATTATGCCCCTGATGTAGATCTACAGAGATAAAAACTTTCTAAATGCTCAAAGTGCAGAAGAAAATCCTGAAGTCCACTATTTTCACACATATGCAGCCCCCATCGCATCAGCTAGCTCACGCCCAGCAAAATTGTTTAATGTGGTTCAGTCATTGGTCTCCTTGCCAGAGAGAGGCCGTCAAATTTTGAATTCGGATATTAGCTGTGAGGCTTTTGGGAGCTTTTTTGCTGATAAAATATTGTCTCTCCACCGTGACTTGCCAGCCACAGTTGATTCAGTGAATGAGCTAGAGACCCCTTGGCCGTCTTCAGGGCTGATCATTTCAGCCCACTCTTTGGGGAGGAAATTGACAGGACCCTGCGATCAGTTAGGCCCACCACATGTCCCTTGGACCCATGCCCGTTGTGGCTGGTAAAGGCCAGTGCCGAGGGGCTGCGGTCCTCGCTGGAGGCCATTATTAACCTATCCTTAGGCTCTGGGGGTTTTCCTGGGCCATTAAAGGAAGCTGTGGTGAGGCCTCTTTTAAAGAAACCATCACTGGACCTCACTGACCTGGTCAATTACCGCCTGGTTTCGAACCTTCTGGGAAAGGCGATCTGGCAGATGGTGCTGGAACAGCTGCATGGATTCCTGAAGGTTGTCTCAGCCCTAGACCCCTTCCAGTCCAGGTTCCGTCCAGGACATGGGACAGAGACGGTGCTGGTTCCCCTCACAGATGATCTTCGTAGACATCTGGATTGAGGTGGCTCGGCACTGCTGATATTATTGGATCTGTTGGCAGCATTCAATACAGTCAATTACGATCTTCTGACTCACCGCCTCACCAATGTGGGGATATGAGGGACTGCCTTACAGTGGCTTGTCTCTTTTCTCCATGGTCGGGGACAGAGGGTGGCGCTTGGGGAAAAATTGTCATCCTGCCACCCTTTGGTGTGCGGGGTCCCACAGGGAGCAATATTCTCCCCATTATTGTTTAACATCTATATGCACCCTTTTCCCTAGTTGGTGCAAAGTTTCAGACTTGGGTGTCATCAATATGCAGATGACACCCAGTTGTATCTGACGATGGACGGCTGGCCCGGCTCAGCTCCAGATGTCCTGGAATATGCTTTTGCAGCTGTGACTGCTTGGTTGAAACAGAGTCGACTGAAACTGAACCCGATGAAGATGATGGTTCTGTATTTGAGCCGTGGGGGGTTAGGTTCGGGATTAGACATGGGCACAATCTGAATTACGATTTCAACCCCCCCCCCCCCCAATTTTGGCATTTGCGCCATCATGACTCAGCTAATCAGTTCCATCCATGGCAACCAATCCAGCAGTCGGGGGTTTGCTTGTTCAAGACTTGATTGGATATCTCGGTTTCTGTTCGGAATTGCAGACACTCTGGTGCCAGTAATTTATTCCCGGGGCAACGGAGCCAGGGGAATGAGCTGTGTTTGCCCTCCTTCTGTCGCCCTCGAAACACGAATGGAAGCCCAGCTTTCCTTGATTAACAAGCTTCCTTCCAACCACAGAGCAGCAACCCAGGGAAGGGAGGGGGAAGGGGGTGTTCTGAAGCCATGGGCACAAAAGAAAGGCAAAAGGCAGCGCAGGAGGCTTGGAGGCCGCCCACACCGTTCGTCTTTCCCCAGGACAAGGGGCGCGTGGGCAAGCTGGCTGCCCCTTGTCCTGGGGAAAGGCAAAAGGCAGCGTGGGAGGCTGGGAGGCTGCCTGCGCTGTTCGCCTTTCCCCAGGACAAGGTGTGCGCGGGCAAGCTGGCCGCCCTTTGCCTTGCAGGACAGGTGAACAGCGTGGGCAGCTGCTGAGCCACTCGTGCTGCTGCCAGCTCCGCAGCGCACCAGGACAGCCGGCTTGCTGCGTGGGCGGGGGGGGGGGGTGCGTGACCCAGAAGCGTGCGCACATGTGCGCGCAAGAGCCTGACTACGGTTGCCCTGGGCACTGGCAACCATAGATCCGGCCCTGGGAATGTCCCCTCCCTGAGGGGAGGCAGCTTGGTGCCGGGTTAAAAACTCCCCCCCTCTACTCTAAGTGTGTGTGTGTGTGTGTGAATATCCCCTCCCTCCCTGAAGGGAGGCGGCTCATTGCCACCTCCCCCTGCCTACCGGGCCTGGCGGCCGCTGCCACCAACCACCATTCCTATATCACTGGAAACAGTGGGGCACCGTCCCGCTTTGGCCTTTCCAATTCCAGATTGGGAATGGGATTTGATCGGTTAGAATCAGTGGCCTGGGTTCGGCAGCGGCCCGGATCCATGAACGGCTTAATCGGTATTTTTTTTTGGATCGTGCCCATCTCTATTCGGGACTCCGGCTCCCAGCCCTCAACGGGGCACTTTTAGTGCCAGTTCTGAGAGTTAAGAGCCTGGGGGTGATCTTGGATGCCTCCCTGAAAATGGAGGCACAGGTCACAGCAGTTGTCAGGTCCTCTTTTTTCCATCTGCGGCAGACCAGGCAACTTGTCCCTTATCTGTCAACCTGTGACTTAATCAAAGTGATTCAAGCAATGGTCATCTCTAGGCTAGATTATTGTAACTTGCTCTACGTGGGGCTGCTCTTGAGCCTGACCTGGAGATTACAGCTGGTACAAAATGCAGTGGCGCATGTTGTTACAAGATTGCCAAATAAGGCACATATAACACCATTCTTATGCGAGCTGCAGTGTTTACCAGTGGAGTACCAGATCAGATTCAAGGCTCTGGTATTGACCTATAAGGCCCTGTGTGGACTGCGACCAGCGTATCTATGGGACCGTCTCTCCCCATGTATTCCCCAGAGGACACTCCAATCAGAGAATAAACAGTTGTTGGTGGTCCTTGGCCTCAAGGAGGCCCGCCTAGCCTTGACTACAGCCAGGGCCTTTTCGGTCCTGGCTCCCACCTGGTGGAACGCTCTGTCTGCTGAAATCAGGGCCTGGCAGGACCTACTATCTTTTCACCAGGCCTGCAAAACAGAGTTGTTCCTCCAGGCATATGGCTGAGGCTGGGCCTCCGCCGGCCTGGAAAAAAGGGGTGTATAAATCTTAACCTTCCCTGTGAATGCTGTCCACCATCCTGTTTTAAATGTGTTGTTTTTAATGAACATGAATTTTTAATTGTACTTTAATATGTTGTTATCCACCCTGAGCCTGCTCGCGGGGAGGGCGGAATACAAATTTGAAATAAATAAAAAATAAAATAAATAAACATAACTGAGTTTGATTCCCCACTCCTCCACTTGAAGCCAGCTGGGTGATCTTGGGTCAGTCACAGCTTCCCGGTGCTCTCTCAGCCTCACCCACCTCACAGGGTGATTGTTGTGGGGATAGTAATAACATACTTTGTAAACTGCTCTGAGTGAGTGTTAAATTATCCTGAAGAGTGCTATATAAATCAAATGTTGTTGTTGTTGTTAAATATAAAGGGCTGATTGATCAAGAACCAGCAACTAAAACAGCTATGGTGATGGGATATATAAGAGAGATTATAAAACTAAAAGGGGAGCGAAGCAGATGTAATTTCCCCTCCACCTTAACACAGCTGTTATTAGGAGCAGAGCACTTGGCAATACCCACCTACTTCACTCAGCTAGGATCAGAAGCAGAGCAGGTTACTTTGCCCACCCACTGCCTTAACACAGCAGGTATTAGGAGCAGAACAGATGGCAATGCCTACTCCCCTCCTTAACCCAGCTGGGATCAGGAGCAGAGCAGGTGACAATACCCACCCCCATTCACCCAGCTGGGGTCAGGAGCAGATCAGATGGTAATGCCCTTCTTCTCTTCACCCAGCTGGGATAAGGAGCAGAGTAGGTGGCAATGCCCACCCTCTTCAATCTACCAGATTAAGCCACTGAGCAGGCAGCAATGCCCACCCTGTCTTCATCCTGCCAGAGTCAGGAGCCAAGCATGCAGCAATGCCTGCCCCCTCCCCGAACCTGCTGGAATCAGGAGCAGAGGGAAATACCAAGGGCAACCCTAGTACAAATTAGCAAAAACAACAAGCCAGGGCTACAATGTAGTTAATAATTGGAGTATAATCTATTGTTTACAATACAAAGTGCAAAAGTGCTGAAAATACATACAAGAATTATAAACCAATTTGTACAGAAGAATTCATAAGTGCATAGATACAGTTACCAGTAGCAAATATAATTGTGCAAAATATCACTGTCCGGAACAAATCTTATCCATTAAAGTGCAAATGCCAAAAAAGTCAAAGGAGAATCGGTAGGTGGGAGCTTGCGCCAAAGGAATATTAACAGTCCATATAGTCAAAGTACATATACAGAAGAAAACGCCGACGGGGACTTGCAGGCAAATAACATTAACCCGTTTCGTGAGGATCACCCCTCACTTCTTCCTGGGCGTGTAGCAGTTCGGACTGTACATACTGTGAAGGAAAATTAACAATAAACGAACATATATTCAATTTTAATAAATATTTATATTTAAAACAGCAAACCACACACTCACAGTATGAAAGTAGCGCCACGAGTTCTCCCACCGTTCCTCCGACACGCAATTCACGGACGTGTGCCCATAAAGGTAACCGTTACTACTAATATAGCCACCGAAGGAGGAGTCAAACATAGTAAAGAGAAGGCTTTGCAAGAGCTGGAAAAACTTACAGGATTTAGACCTTCATAAGAAACAGGAAAAATTAATATCGAAATTCAAACCTTGTGGGGACAGGGAGTTTGTCTGAAAGATCCATTTGGATTCTAAACGAGATAGTAATTTAGCCCGATCAGCGGCAAAAGGACATTCTAGTATATCTACCACTGAAACTTTAACATCTTGAGGATGGTGCTTAAATTCATGAAAGTGACTCACAAGGGGTGCCTCCCAAACCTGATTCCTTATTCTCGATAGATGCTCTTGTATCCTAATCCTAAGTGGGCGAGTTGTACTCCCCACATAAAGTAAGGGGCATTCGCACTGGATGACATAGATCACATTTTCAGACTTACAGTTTGAAAAGAACTGTCTATTAGAACGATAATCGGGGAGTATTTGTTCTGCCCTAACCATAAGGCTGCAAACGTTACATGAGCCACAGGCAAAGTGGCCTTTAGGCAGGTTATTGGGAGCCTGGTGGCTGGAGAATTCCGATTTCATTATCATATCTCCAATAGATCGCGTGCGTCTGAATCCGACTGACAGCCCTGATTCACATCCAGGAATGTCCCTAATAAGATGCCAATGCTGTCTAATAATAGATGTTATTTTTGTGGCCAATGGGGTATATTCCAGTCCCCATTTGATCTTATTGTCTCCCTTCCTGTGTCTAGGTGTTAAAAGGACAGCCCGATCCGTGGCGTCTGAGCTCAACCTAGCCCTTTCAATCACCCGCTGGGGGTAACCTCTTGTTGCAAAACTTACTTCCAGTTCCCGACCACTGGAATTATAGGAATGGGAACTGGTGGAATTCCGTTTTAGGCGTAGAAACTGCCCCAGGGGGATGTTGTCTTTAAGTTTTCTAGGGTGAAAGGACTGGTAGTGCAAATAAGAGCATCTGTCCGTCGATTTCTTAAAGGGGCGGACTGATAATCTGTTAGATTCACGGTAAATAGTGACGTCAAGATAGTCCAGGTTGCTTGAGCTCCCGTTCCAGGTAAACTCAATATCTTGGTGTAAGGAATTAAACCATTGTCCGACTTCATCAGCAATTTCACATTGTCTTAGAAGGACAATGACGTCATCTATGTATCGCCGGTATAGAATGAACTGGTCTTTAAAGGGATTTTTTTCGTTGTTAAACACCCATTCCTTTTCTAAAGAGGACATGAAAATATTCGCAATGCTGGGGGCCGCAGCACATCCCATGGCCACTCCCTTCAGCTGAAAAAAATAATTATCATTAAACTTAAAGTAATTCTTTTCTAGGATAATATCTAGAATGTTGAGTAGGAATGGGGTGGAGGGCTGTTGTATTTCTCGTTGTAAAAGGGCATCCTGTACCACTGATCTTGCCTCATCGTGTGGGATGGAGGTATATAATGACTTAACATCCAGTGACATCAAATATACTGTTGGTGGAATTTCTAAGGATTCGATAAGGGAGATTAATGTCATAGTGTCCTTTAAGTAAGCAGGAGTGCTCGCAACTAAAGGTTGTAAAAAATAGTCTAGATATCTCGAGAGGGGTTCCAGAATGGAATTGGAGCCAGAGACGATTGGGCGACCCAAGGGAGGGCGTTCTCTTTTATGGATTTTAGGAAGTGTATAAAACACTGGTATTCTCGGAGAAGGATTTATTAAAGCATCTCTAGTTTTCTTGTCTATTTCGTTATCTGCTAGACCTTCATCCAATACTATTTTAATGACTCGTTGAATCTGTGCTGTAGGGTTATAATGCACTCTCCTATATTCCATCTCGTTTCCCAACTGTCTCTCACATTCCTGTACATAGTCTGCAGTATCCTGGACAACTATACCGCCTCCTTTATCTGCCCTTTTAATCACGATGTCCCGGTCGTTTTGGAGCCCTTGCAAAGCCTCCCATTCCATCTTGGAAAGGTTATATCTTTTATAACAACGTGTGGATTCCAATTTGGTTACATCCCGCAAGACCACCCTTTCAAAACTTTCGATCATAGGATCCGTTACTGTCGGACAAAAGGAAGATTTATAAATGATTCCAGAGGTGGGGGAAGGATCGCCTGGCCCAAAAAGATGCCTTAACTTAATCAAGCGTATCAGTTTAAAAAGATCAACTCTAGTGCGAAAAGCACTATACCCAGGAGTGGGGACAAAACCAATACCTTTATTTAAAGCTGAAAGTTCAAAGCCAGTGAGAGCCCGTGAGGAAAGATTAAAGACTAAGTTTTCCTGTATGGGCGTCTTTGGCGATAGGAGCCCCTGCCTAAAAAAGGCTTAGATGGGGTGTTCCGTGGCCTGAGACTACGGGTGCTCGTGCCCTCATCTCCAGAGGTATCAGTCTCTGAGGGTTCCGTAGTTTCAAACTCAGAGTTGGAGGCAATGTTAGGCGCCCAAGAAACTTTTTTACGTGGTCTCAAAAACCTATCCTCTTTCCATTGGTAAATTCTACCAGAAGTATAATCTCGCCTGTCACGCTCAAACTTACGGACTTTAAGTTCCTTAAGTTTCTCCTTGCTTTCCTCAATGTGGCGTGCAATATCCTGTGTGCGTTGGTCAAATTCTGCCTGAGTAACCTTGGATTTAAGTTCCAATCCAGCTTTATCAATGTCTACAGTCAAAATCTCCGCTTGGGCATTGGATGTTTTAATCAAGAGTAGCATCAAATCAAAAGCACATTTATTTAGTATTGCTGCCCATCTGGATTTAAACTCCTCGTCCTCTTTAAACATCCCTGGCGGCTTATGGATACGCAAGCCGCGGGGAATAAATCTGTGCATAGAGTAATCTGTTAAAGACGCCGCATTGAGTTGTAGGCGGCATCTTTTTAATTCAAGCTGCTCTAAAGCAGACCAATCCTCAAGCGGTATAAGTGAATCTGTCCCTAAGAGGGTAGAATTATTAGACAAAATTGCATCTCTCTCCTCGGTGGAAAAGGCAAAGCACTCAGCTAAATCCGCCATACTGCCCAAAACAGATGACAAAGGGAAATACCAAGGGCAACCCTAGTACAAATTAGCAAAAACAACAAGCCAGGGCTACAATGTAGTTAATAATTGGAGTATAATCTATTGTTTACAATACAAAGTGCAAAAGTGCTGAAAATACATACAAGAATTATAAACCAATTTGTACAGAAGAATTCATAAGTGCATAGATACAGTTACCAGTAGCAAATATAATTGTGCAAAATATCACTGTCCGGAACAAATCTTATCCATTAAAGTGCAAATGCCAAAAAAGTCAAAGGAGAATCGGTAGGTGGGAGCTTGCGCCAAAGGAATATTAACAGTTCCTCCGACACGTCCGTGAATTGCGTGTCGGAGGAACGGTGGGAGAACTCGTGGCGCTACTTTCATACTGTGAGTGTGTGGTTTGCTGTTTTAAATATAAATATTTATTAAAATTGAATATATGTTCGTTTATTGTTAATTTTCCTTCACAGTATGTACAGTCCGAACTGCTACACGCCCAGGAAGAAGTGAGGGGTGATCCTCACGAAACGGGTTAATGTTATTTGCCTGCAAGTCCCCGTCGGCGTTTTCTTCTGTATATGTACTTTGACTATATGGACTGTTAATATTCCTTTGGCGCAAGCTCCCACCTACCGATTCTCCTTTGACTTTTTTGGCATTTGCACTTTAATGGATAAGATTTGTTCCGGACAGTGATATTTTGCACAATTATATTTGCTACTGGTAACTGTATCTATGCACTTATGAATTCTTCTGTACAAATTGGTTTATAATTCTTGTATGTATTTTCAGCACTTTTGCACTTTGTATTGTAAACAATAGATTATACTCCAATTATTAACTACATTGTAGCCCTGGCTTGTGGAATCAGGAGCAGAGCAGGTGGCAATGCCCGCACCCCCTTCACCCAGCTAGGATCAGGAGCAGAGCAGGTAGTAAAGCCTGCCGCCCAACTTCAGACATGGAGCAGGAGGCAGTGCCTGTTCATCCCTTCACCCATTGGGGAGCAGGTGGCAATGCCCACCCCCTTCACCCAGCTGCAATCCGGCTTGGAGCAGGTGGAAATGCTTGCCCTCCTTCACTCAGCCATAGTCAGGCACAGAACAGGTGGCAATGCCCCCCCTCTTTACCCGGCATGGAGCATGCATGGAGCAGGTAGCAAAGCCCACCACCCCTTCACATGGCTGAGATCAGGCAGTTCAGGCGTGAAGTAGATGACAATGCCCACCCCCCTCCTTCACCAGCTGGAATCAGTGATGGAGGAAGAGTGAATGCCTGCCTGCCCACCCTCCCCTTTCTAGAACCCATTGTATTTTTTCCCCACAATGGGTTTTGTTGCTAGTTAGTCATTATTTTACAGTGAGATGCTCACATTTGTATACTTTTTTTACTTTAAAGAAAAATATCTGCATTACTCAAAGTAGGATTGCTGCAGACAGTGCCCCACGTGGCAGGAGAGTTGTGTGGAGCAGCATCCCAGGAGAAAAGAAAAATAAGGACTCATCTACTTACAAGAAGTTCTTATCATATAGTACTGGCAATTCCTAGAGCTTCCCAGAAGTCTGACAAGAACTTTTGACTTTACCATAGAGTGTTTTGTAGAGCTACCCTTTGTTACTTCTATTCATCAGAGAAGTTCTCTAACCAGTGTAATCAGCATCAGTCTTGGATGTTAGTAGAGCTGTGCTGCTAATACGGGCCAGGTGTGGGTATGATGAAGTCTCTCAAACAAACTGTAAACTGTGGACACCACATCCTCTGCTGGCATGCATAATCTGGATGTCTTGCACATAGGGCCATCCAGTTTATGCACACATTTGCTTGCATGTTCCACAGCCTCATTCTTCTGAAAAGGCAGTCCTTAATAGGTTATAGTCTTGGTTGGTTTTGATATGCTAAGTGCAGTGTGTTCTTTGCAGAACAACATTCTTTTCATTGGAGCATGCAGTGAGCATTGGAAACTACCTCTGTCATTTCTATGTTTATGAAACAAAACAAAGGGAAAACAGGCTCTTCTCTCATTACTATTGGGATCTGCAACTTTTGTTTTTACTCATCTTTCAGCATGAGAATTGAAATTTGTTTTCAGTTTGTACTTCCCAAGCATATTAATGAAGTGCTATAAATAAAAAAAGCATACAGACATTTCTTTGTTTTAGAAGTATCAAGGCCTTTCTCTTTTTTATTTCTTTGAGCACGTCAGCCTATAGGTCTGGGCTATAATTCAGTAGACCATCCCTTTTACAAATCCTGTTTGAAACAATCCCATATCTTGGTTTTCTGTAACTCACTCCTCACCCAACCCCATAGCAATTTTATATATAAGAAAACGGATGCTAAGGAATTGGTTTGCAATAAACCAATGAGAACGCAAGTCATGCTAAATAGATAGATTTTACCTACCAACACAGCTACCCACCTGAAAATTAAATTCAAAGTTAGCACTGGCACCTTAAAGTGTACCCAGAAACAGACTGGGAGGCAAGTAGATGGGCCAAGACTGGAATATGTCCCCCGTGACCCACTCCAGGCAACATCCTGGCTGCAGCTTTCTGCACCAACTGAAGTTTCTGAATGCTTTTCAACAGCAGCCCCTCCAGAGCTCATAGCAGTAACCGAATGTAGTTGTAATCAGTGCATTTACCACAGCAGCCAGACCTCCTTTCCCCAGGATCCATCTGCAAATTAGGGCTAAAAAATAATTTTGCACATTTGCTGGTTGAACTCAAGCAACTATATCTTGAATGGGTTCTCTTATGTTACAGGATAACATTTTGTGTGCCAAACATATTCTATTACTGGCAAATTTTGATAGAAAAAATAGATGTCAATGTTTACCTGTTTCTGGTCTGATGTCTGATCATTTGTTAGTTAAGTTGATGACTCTAAATGATGTTGGAAGATCTGGCTGACCAGGCCCAATTCAAAATACTGGTTCTTAGCTATAAAACCCTACATGACTTGGGTCTGCGGTATTTGAAAGATGCCTTATCCCATGTTGTCCAGCCCACCAGTTAAGAATCTCTTCTTAAGCCCTTCCCTGTTTTTCTGCAGTGGTTAGGTGGGTGGCAACCAGAAACCTGGCTTTTTGGATGGTGGCACCTTGCCTTTGAAACACCTTCCCTCTTGAAACTTGGCAGGTGTACACTTTACTCTCATTTAGTTTAGGAGTTTATAGCCCCCCCCCCAGCTTGTGGGGTGCCCCAGGTGGTACCTTTCTGATCATGAAAAAGGTAGTTTTTCAAAGGAAAAAACACACTTTTTAAAGTGTCCCTTGCTTAGGCTCAGGCATAGATTGAGTGGTGGTGGTGGGCCATACCGTTAACATTTTAAGCAGAAAGCTGAAGAATAATGCAAAATAAAATCATGTCCCTTTTCCAGACCTCAAGCTATCATATAGCCACTGTGAATATACATGTATGTAAGTCGATATTGAGGCTGACATATATAACTGATGTTATGGATGGGGTGATGAAAGCAAGAAACACCACAAGCAAATCAAGATCCCATCAAAATAGTTGTAGAATGCATGCTCAACACAGCCACTGCTCACAAGCTCTTGAAGCTGATTTTTAGCTCAGTGAAGCAGGAGCACGTATTCTCACTAATGTGGAGTAACATCTGTTGCCAGCCTCATTATTAAACTGACCAAAATAATGCCTGAATGTGATGGTCTGCTGAAGATATAAACACACAAGTTTCTGCAAAGCATCACTTATGTACTATTCAGCTTCTGCAGTGCTCACACTCTTAAAAGTGCCAGGAAGGCTCATATCAAATAATTTATAATACTAATGAAAGCCAATACCAGTAGTTAATATATCAGTGACCTTTCTAGTGTAATATACTTTGTCAGGACTTCTGTAAAAAAACCAAAATGGAACTTTGTTCAGGCCATGACCTATTCAATTCTGTTGCAATAGCTATAGTCAGTGTAAGTTTTTTGTTTCTTTTTTGTTTTGTGTTGCATAGAGGGTTGGCTGTTGGACTAGACCAGGAAGACCTCAGTTCAGTTTTCCACTCAGCCATGAACATTAATGAGTATCCTTCGGTGTCTCCCTCTCCCCCTCCTCAGCCAACAGGGTCTTGGAAAGATAAAATGGTAGGAGAACCTTGTGTGCCATCCTGAGCAGGATAAAAATGTGATAGACCAAGAGCTGCAATTTTGATCTCACTTCAGTTTGGAGTAAATGAAACATAGTGAGTTCTTTCTGAAAGGCTTTAGACAAATCATTATCTCAAGTAAAATAGAAATATCAGTGACTTAATTCACAGGCCAGTTGGGAAGATATATGTTATGAGGGTTCTGTATCTAATTAAATCTGGATAATCACTTCAGGTCATTGTGCTGTACACCGCTGAACTGGCAAATAAGTGGTCAGTATAAGCAGATTGATTATGCACTATAACAATGTCACAATTCATGTCATCGTATGCCAGTTGCCAACCTTAATGAATTACCAATACAAAATCTGTTCATGGGGAGGAGGGAGACTAACTGAGCCAAGGTTAGAGAAGAGATAGCATGAGACTGGAACAGAAGCAGTTCATTTTGTAATATTTCTGTATAATGGGATGGCAACTGGTTTGCAGTATAGCAAAATTGATTTACTGCTAGCTAAGAGAAGAAGGATTCTTTACTGTAGCTCAGTGAACTTAAGTCAATGCATGTACCTAATTATTTCCTCAGGTCTGACATGGAATTTATGTTTATTATTGTCTGAGGTGGAAAATGGGGCCCGCCCATTGTACTGGTTCAGGAATGAAACGTTTATGCATTTCTGAAACAATCAAACTACAAAGCTAGTTTGTCACCGGGTTGGGGTGTGTGTGGATACAGTGACTGTGAAAAAGGCCAGTTTTCTTTCCTTGGTGATTCTTTCAGTATGATATAATAGACTGAGAAGTAATTCTGAGGAAAGCTGCTGGAATAGTGTTAATACTCTGGCTCCCTCCTGTCTTCACAGAAAGCATGCTTTATGTTTCTCAAAATGCCTTGCTCTGTTCACCAATACAGCTGTCATTTAATCTTCACCATGTTATATAGGTCTGTTGTCTGTTCCTTCTTCAGCTCCAGCTCTGTTGGTAGAAAAAATTAAGGAACATGTCACAGGTGGGCCAAACCGACAAGCAGAGAAAGCTGGCAAGCAAGAAGTGTATCTTAAGCCATGTTATTTCCTCATTTTGTGTATGCCAATAGTTTGTTTTTATCCAGTTCTTTTGGATACAGTGGAAGACGAAATATAAAATGTCAAAATATTACCGTAACTGCACTTGTAATGCATGACTACGTGCCAGTTCACCCACAGTCCAGGCATGAAGGCTGTACATGCGGTGGAGCATAGAAGCAAATCTTTAACATGAACCAGAATCCATATGTAAAAATAATGATGGAAGTAGACCCCAGTTCATATTAAAAGCCTTGTGAGTGTACACACACATGTTAAGAGGACAGTGAAGAAGACTGATTCACTTATAATCTTTATAAGCAAAACTGTTTGAACTCGCCCCAAGAATTGCACAAATTGATGTAGTATGTTAATAATTATTTGCTTTATTTATGTCCATAGTGAATTTTAAAAGAGAGTTCCAGGCTGACTTAAATGAAATCTGTGGGAATACATGGATGGATTTCACTGCATTATCATTAACTGTTTCTATAATACAATTAATTGGTTTCAATTATACATTTTTAGGTCACAACATATGGCTTGAGATGAAACAGATTTATTTTAATGGCATCAGGGTTTTTTTTTAAATGGGTCTGATTTTTCTGCTTGTTTTCCAGGCAAGCAAGATGTTTTACACTGGGCATGTATGTACAGTGAAGTGTCTGCAATAACTGGTCAAGGATATTAAAATGGTTCTCTTCTCATCAGTATCCAAAAGTGAAATCTGCCAAACATTCTAATTGGGGAATAGTCTTCCGAAATTATTTTACTGTTTGCCAAGATGTGCTTTTGAAATATTTGGCTGGAGTTTTTATTCAGGATAAAAGAAAATATAGAAGAGGAGAAAACAATTAGAAGGAACTCTTTGAAAGGAACAGCTAAATATACTTAATCCTCTTAAAGTAGGCGGGTAACTTTTTTGCCATTCAGGCTTAAGTGCTGTAATCAAGGGAAAGGAAATGGGGATAAATGAAGACTATGGCTACATTATACTAATAGCAGCCCAGCCTAAACATGCTTTTCTCTTAAATTCTATAAACTGCATTATAGTCAGTTCTGTTATCTACACAAAAAGTGTTTCTTGCACTGTGTAATTTATGTGCTTTACTTTATTGAATAATATATGTAAGGCTCCAATCCTGCTGTCAGTTGAGCCCTATTAATTTCCGTGAGACTGATGTATCTGTAAGTCTCTTCAGGATTACTGTCAAAAATGCAAGTCAGATAAGCTGTTTTTTGTTGTTGTGTGGCTTATACTGATTAAAATACTGCTTTAACCTAAGTCAAGGATTCTCAGATATTGTTATAGTGAACCTCTTTAAGTCAAGCTAACAACATTCTGAGCCTCCCCAGTTATAAACTAAGACAAAACAAAGACTATCTGTTTGGCAGTTCTCACTCTTCCTCTTAGCCAGGGGACAAGGAAATCAAATAAAGGGAAGAAGGCTGTGAGACATGGAAGAGGAATCACAGCCCTTTCAAGGCATTTGAATTTGGCAGTCCAACTGTGCTTAACATGAATACATTCAATGCGTTATTCTTCCCAGAATGGTTGCTATTTTTTATGAATGGGGCAATGTGCATGTTTTCCATGTGTGTACAGTTTTGGTATGTGTGAACAGAACTCCAGGTTTTGGGGGGAACATGTTCATATGTGCCACATAGAAAATACTGCACTACCCCATGCACACAAAATGGCAACCATCTCTATTGGGAGGCCCAAATCCAGATATCTGAAAATACCTTCTGTGAAACAAGAAAGGTTCATTTGCTTCACTGATTTCCACAACCAGCAACTGACATGATGGATGGATCCAACAGACAGTTGTACTGTAGAAGGCCTGCTGTTGTTCTGCCTTCTATGCAGTGAAGTCAGCCTTATGAAGGTTTCAGAGAAGAGACTGACCTCTTTTAGCAAATCCACATACCTCCCTCCTGAGGCATGTTGTATATTTTGAATGTGAGCTCTAAAAAAGTCTGTAAATATAATCTCTAGCCTGGGGAGAGTTTAGCCACCAAAGAATTGACGGTGCAACCCACTTCTCTTTAATTCAAAGGCAAAGCTTCCAGTGATTTAAATGGAATCGTATTGAATAAAGAGACTTGATTGAAAAGGGATGTAAAGGAACTGTTTCCATCATACTGCCATATAGATTAGCCCAATAACATGGTTCATCTCTGACACTGGCACTCTTGATGCTTAAGTATATTGGCTTCTCATGATTACTTAAATGGTATGAATTTTTCTGAAGACACCTGCCCTTTTCTACTTTTAAGAACTCATCGTTATTTTTTAAAAAAAGGAAAATAATACTTGCAATGGTAACTTGGCATGTACATGGCCCTGGATAAGAAAGCCAGTGTAGAGTAGTAGTTGGAGTGTTGCTAGTCAGAGACCTGAATTCAGTTCCTACTGTGACATGAAGCTCACTGAGTGATTTGGCCATTCAATATCTCTCTAACCTATCTCACAGAGTTATTGTGATAATTAAACAGAGGAGAGGCAAGCCATATATACTATCTTATAAGATAAAAATGGCAGAGACAGGGATATGTTAATTGACTACAAACATCTACCTAGTCTTCCTTATACTTCTAGCAAGGCAAGGTGACTTCCAGTTAGCCTGAATTGTTCTCATTGATCACCAGTGTGTTTCAAGTGGTGGGCTGTATCTCACACAGAATATGCTTGCACAATACTGGCCATTCTTATAATACATCACTTTGACTGGAATTAATGTTTCTCTATTACCAAATATATTGAAAAACATGAGAAAATAGACATTCCCCCATTTTATAATCTTTTTCTTGTTATGAGGAATCATAAGGATAACTTATATTAAGTACACTAAAACTTGCTACTTCAACCACTTCTCTTAAACCTAAAAGCCTCAACTGATAGTTCTTTTCAGACAGGCCATAGAAGATGCTAGGAGGGAAGGGGGTAATTTTTGTGTGTGTCTTGTTACAGTAGTGAAGGCTGAGGTATTCCTGAGTGTTGTTATTTATTTTATTTATATGATTCATGCCTCACCTTTCTCCCTAGCAGGGACCCAAATCAACTTATATCATTCTCCTGTGCTCCATTTTACACCCACAAAAACCCTGTGAGCTAGGTGAGGCTGGGAATATGTGACTGGCCCAAGGTCACCTAGTAAACTTCCATGGTAGAGTGGGGATTTGACCTGAGTATCTCAGATCCTAGTTCAATGCTCTAATCACTACATGATACTAGCTGTTTATTACAACCATAGGAAGAACAAAAATGGAGCTGCTCAAGCAGGAAGCCTTCTGTCCCTCTTCAAACTACTAATATTCCCCAGAAGCACTCTGCCTGGCTCTCAGGCCCCCAGGAAAACCTGAACCCCTGTACACCTACCCCCCACTTCCTTTGCAGGCCTGATCTCAAGAGGTGAAACAGAACAGAAAATGCATATTGCCAGTCAGAATGAAAAGCAGACACGACATTTGGGTTCTAAAATGAGCTGCTTTATTAAAGTTACAACATGCAAACATCAACTATGGCAAGGGCCTAACTAGCACTACAGGTCAGGCCCTGGGGTCACTCCTCGACCTCTGCTCTGATCTGTCTGGGCGAGACACTTGCTGCCCTGGGTGCGAGCCATCCATCATATGACTGGGACCCAGTCTAGCCAGGTGAAGTGGTTCACCCCTTTAAAGCTCCCCCACCCAGCCGTACAGCAGCGGAGGGAGACTGGCTTGTCCAGGGGTTCCCCACCAGGGTGTCTGTCCTCACAACTGAGCCATACAGCAGCCAGCCGCTCCTGACAGACCTCTATTCTCTACCAATGGGCAAGTGCCAAGGGTGCTCACCGGCCCGCTCAATTTTTCCCCTAACTTAAATCCTGCCACCAGGGAATTACCTCAGCCCCACCATGCCAATTACCTCCCTCTTCTCACCATGCAAGGTAGGCGAAAAAATTCCATTCCCGTGCCAATCAGGGACAAGGAGAGAAAAAATTCTACCTGGCCCCAAAAGGCGACCGGCACTGTAATAAGGTGAGGTGAGTGGGCCGAACACTAGGCACAACTGTGAGCAACGGGTGGAGAAGCCTGATAAGGCTACAGACTCTGCCCCCATGCTAAAGCCCCTGATGCCAGGGCACGCCTTCTGCCTTCCTCCTTCCGAGGAGGCAAAGAGTGGCCACCGGCCTGAGTGGCTGTTGCCACTGGCCAGAATGGCTGAATAGTCAGAGCTGTGAGGTAGGGAGGATGGAAGAAAAGTATATGCCAGTGAGTTCTGGGGAAGTGAATAAAGTAGCATGTTGGTGATATATGAGCCAGGCAGACACAGATACTGCAGCACAAGGGTTTAAAACATGGGCAAGTGAGCCCACTGAGATTTCTGGGAAGGGAGCAGGCTGAAAGATATAGCAGCATTTTTAAACAATCTTTTGAAGCCTGCCGATACATTGTTTAACTGAGCAGGGGTCTTAAACAGATGTTTGGATTATAAAAGGAAAGCTTTGTTGTTCACCTTCAATAAAATGTGTTCTAGAAACCTGAATGAACCAAATCTCACTAACCTATAATGTCTGCAGGGCCATAGTCAAATCCAGGTGTCAGAAATGTATTTGAAGGAAAAAGAATCTTTTGGCGTATGTTCTGTACATTTTGCCAATAATGTGAGCCAGATCCCACAATTCTCCCTTATTTACAGAGAATTAGTGGAAATAGAGAAAGCTTTTGAATTACACACAGCATTTCTTCAGAGGAATATGTTTTAATGGAATGAAACTGGACTATGGGAAGTTTGTTTTGCAATAAAAGGACAAACTCCAGTAAGAGGCTTTTCAGAGGATTAGTATCATCATCAATATATTGAATTCTCAACATGGCCAAATCTGTGTATACTTAAATCCAGAGATTGCAGTCACTAACATACAAGAAAGAGCTTTCTAAAAAAGGTCTTAGGTTTGCAGAAAAATCTGAAATCGAAAGAAAACAAAATAAAACAAAAAGAATGTATGTGTGTGTGTGTGTTAAAATCCAAAAATAATAGAAGCAGTACCTGTAGCTTAAAAAGAATACTCAATGGTCTTTGCTAAGCAACCACAACAATATTGCCAGCCTTGGTTTTAGTGAGTAAAAGGTGGAGGGGGGGGGCTTTCCAAAGCTGTTTTGGCCTTTCAGGGAACACTGGGGCCAAGCATGCCAACAATCACCAAGCAACTTGCTACTAGCCAATTTACTTCACCCAAGCCTGGTGGCTTGTTATTGTTACACAGGGGCTGTTCTCAAAAGCCACTATGGCATAGTGGTTAGAGTTTCAGATTAGGATCTGGAAGACCCAGCTTCGAATCTTTACTCTGCCATGGAAACTCACTGGGTGACCTTGACCCAGTCGCACATTCTCAGCATAATATGTAAGTTGCTTTGAATCTCTTTTGTGGAGAAAAATGATGTTTAAATATTAAATATATCTGAAGATGAGGAGAATATAAAATGTAAGTTAGTTTGAGAATGGGAAAAAATGGAGGTGAGGATGCAGGGCAAGGTGAGGCTACGGGATCTGCCTGGAGAAGAGAAAAAGAATGTAGTATGAGAGAGTGATTCATGGAAAATTAAAGTCCTGGTGCAAGTCCTAGCAGGTTTCTCAGCACGCAACTAGGCCTGTCCTGTCCCACACAACTGGGCCTGGCCTGACTGCTGATACCACATAGAGTTTTCCTCAGGAGAGGCTGCCAGGAGGAAGGAAGGAGGCAAGCTGAAGGCAACGGAAAGAAAATGATAGTTTGGCTGGTAAGTGGAAAGAAGTGAGAAAAAAGGAGTGGCTGTGGAGGCTTTCAGTGAAGAGAAATAGTGGGACAGGGGAAAGCAAGCTGCCACCCACAATGTGGGCTCCTCTCTTATATGTTCTACTGTTTGCATTTTCTAGCCTATATTTATACTCTAGTATATTTATACTCTAGTAAAGGATTTATCCCCAAACTAGTTTACAGGGGCCGAATCCACACGTCTCAAGTTTTCCACTTTCCCCCCGCCCATTATTCCCTTCTCAGAGGGCTGTTCACATACTCTTACCTCAATCCCGCCATTCTCTCACGTCTTTCGTGTTGCGCCTCAGATGAATTTGTCATGCGTTCAAATGCTTCTCTTGTGCAGTTCTCACCATGGATGTGGACAAATAGAAGCGTTTCACAAGGAGACCACCCCCTTCAAACCACCCCACTTCCGTGTTTGCAGCCTTTCTGGAACACCATCCCTCTTTGCTGTGCAATTATCAAGCTTTTCCACTCTCTCCGCAGCATGCCTGCCTGCCCGGCCTTCCCCCCCCCTTTTTTAAAGGGGACTTTCCCAGCATTATTTCACAATCCGGGCCATAAATCTTAATTGGGGTGCTCCAAAATCCCCACGGAGACAGCAAGAGGTGGCGTCATTTCCATTTCCATGTCATTTTTAGGATGCCGGACAGTCGGAAATATCAGTGGCTGTTAATTTTTTTTTTTTTTGCTGTTGAAATTACCGTTATAAGGGAAACCCGTCATTCTAACATTACATTCAAACATCAAATAATTAGTCTGCCCGTTTGGAGAGTTTGGATCACCCCCACACCCCCAATATCACTTCAAATTAGCCAGCCAGAATAATGGTCCAATGGATTTCAAAGAAGAAGGCATAGAATAACATTAACCAATCACAGGCATCATAGGGGTGTGGCCTCACCATAGCAATTTAGCAAAAAAATGCTATAGCGGAAATCTGATGAAAAAATGAAAAAAAATGAACGTGATGTCGTCATCGGCAACATTGGATCTAAACCCGCCCCGTATTGCGCGATTCTACCAGGGATGTGGACGAAGTATAGCGCGAGGCAGTCTGAACACAGACTGGGACATTGTGGGATAGAATCCAGCACGATTAATGCACATGAAAAGTGGAAGGTAGGGAAGTGTGGATTCGGCCAGGGTTTACAGTAGACACGCAGACAGGCATCTACAATGTTAACATTTCTCTCATGGAATCTGTGACTGCTCCATGTCAAAAAAGTGAGTTTTCCTTCTTCTGAAATACTTTGCAATAGCTCAAAAATTCATAATTCCATGGTCAAGAATATGAATGTTTCCAGTTTGTGATGGTAGGCTGTATTTTAAATTGTCATGGTCCCAGAGTTTTTCCTCAAGTTTGGAGAGCAAAATAAGATCCTATGTATGTGTAGCTGAGACTAGGTATCCCAAGGGAGCTGCATTGTAGCACAAACCCAAAGCACTTTAATGTTATGAAAAATATTTTAAAACACGGCACCAGTGGTGTGCATACACCAACAATGCAATTTGGGAGAAACCTTGAGAAACAGATATTTTTGTTTAACGAACAGTTGCTGAGAAAGCTTGTAATTAACAAACTGATTCTAAATGGAGCCAAGGGGATTTTAATCATGACTAGGCTAAGTGTGAGGAAGTGTAATCACATACTCATCATGTGGCCCTTTGTTTATGTTCAGTACTTGGGAGCAATTGTTTTGGCAGACGTTAAGCTACAGCTAAATACAATGTGACATCAGTTGGGACTCAGAAGGCTTTTATATCTTAATACTCCAGTTTATACAATTCAGAGATTACAGCTGTACAAGATATGCTTAATATATGCATTCTTTTGGTGTTGCTTATTGGAGGAAAGCACAGTATGAGCTCCTTACAACATTTTCCCCCAGGCAAAAGTGTTTAATGTTATCATTTTAAGCAGAATTACACGTTCCTTAGCACACTGAAAGCAGTAGGTTGAGAAAGGTGTATGCTGCTAAGGATCCTACTGTCAGTATAAAGCAAAACTATGGCTGGATGGTCATTAACAGGAGGAAATCCTGGCTCAGTGTGCAGAATCCTAGATAAGTATTGTTATAATTTGATAATATAAAGTAATTTGAATTTTAGGTATTTATATTATGTAAATTATAGTAAGCTACAATTTTAATGGTTGTCTGGATATTTTAAATTTATATTGTTGCCAAATAATTATGCTTTTAGGACTGATTTATTTTATCTTATTTAAAGATTGGTTTATTAAGTAAATTTCTAAAGGTGGTAATTTGTTGAAATATAATATGAACAGTTAGAAACTACGGTGGGGAGAGATTCATACACTTTGTAACCAGTTTGTTTAACTATACATACATCTCTGTGAGCACCTGCATTTTATGGATTTAGTCAATCAGAAAGAGAAACGTTAAAATCTTGGAAGCAATGTTGGTATATATGACACATTTCTATCATTACATAAATAATGTTATACAAAATCAACTAGTTCTCTGTCTATATTACAGCCTGCATAATTCTATAGAATAAATTACTGGTTGATAGAGCAATATGCCGTTGGCAACGGTATTTGTGTGTGTTCATTTGGTTCTTTTTATTGCTGCTTCATCAGGGTTTTACATAGTTTTTGAAAATGATTCTCTCATAGTTCTCTGTTTTGCATGCACATAGGGTTGCTAGGTATCTGGTTTTAAAGATTAAAGACTGAGCCAACTGCTTTCCCAACTCCCCTGATGTATGAGCCGGCAGCCTGCCCAGCAGAGGAGGAGCAGGAGGTCCAGCTGGTCAGTCCTCTTCCTTTTTCAGCTGCTCCCACCCCATCAGCAAGAGTAGCCTGGCACCACTGCCAGCCTCTGAGCGACTGGGCTCCAGGAGGTGGCAATGAAGGCCCCACTGCCTGCTCCCCTCAGTGGCTAGCACCCCTCCACCTGGCCACGCTGCCACTGGCACTATTCTAGCAGCTGACCGATCTGGTGGCAATGCCTGGGGGCCTGGAGGGCCTCCTGCTGGAGCTCACCTGCTATACCCATCACCTGCGAGCTTCCTGCTGTACATGGGAGACAGGTAAGCTTCATGGTACCACTCCCAAAATCTCCACGAATTTCCCAACTTGGATTTAGCAACCCTACAAGTAGCTTGGGGGATGAATGACATCACTTCAGGAAGTGACATCATCATGCCAAGCCCAGGAGTGCATGCACACAAAGAAGTGTAATCCAGGGAGTCTGGTATTATTTTACATACCCTTTGGTAACCCTACAGACTACACACACAGAATGAATGCCTCATTGCTTCTTTCACTAGTCTGTAATGACATATCCACAGCAGCCTTTGAAAACTAGAATTTCTAAAGATCTGTTTAAAAACGAATAACAAAGCAAGACTCTCTGTGTAATAACTTGGAGATCTGAAAAGCAAACCAATGACAAATATCACCATCATCCAAGCCATTAAGTTATAGTAAAGAAAATTTAAAAAATCTTAATTTAAGTATCCTTTATTCTATTGGTTATGGCTCAGTAGTGCCCTTTCTAATCACCCAATTTGTTTCAGTGACAGGAGAAAATTTCACATTAGCTCTCTTGCCAAATAAAGGTGCTACATTTTTCTTCTGTTAGTTGTAATTGTTACAGAGTTTTTTGGCATGTGGGCAATTAGGTTGTCTCTCCAAACTAAAGAGGCTTTATCAGGAGATGACTTTGTCCATCTGTCTCTTAATAGTCGCTTGTAAAGTGTGACATCTGTGGCTAATTCATGGAAAAGATTGTTGGTAACACACAGGCAAAAAAACTACAACAGTCAAGAGAGAAGGGATAAATTCAAGCTGACACCAAAAAGAAAAAAAAAGTATCAGTTCTCTTCTAGAAACATTTTTGCTCATACTGTTCTCCCTTTCCCCTCTATTATAGAAATAATGTATATAAAACCAGGATCTGTTCAATAATGGTCTGCTATGAATGATATTTAAGTGTAATTATTTGAATTAAAACAATCTTGAGATGAGATCTGATATATATTGCATTTGAATTCAAATGTTCACAGTAACAAAAAGCTCACCATGAAATCCAGATTATAGAAGGGTGAATATTTTATAAAGGGTTGCAGTTCAGAATTTTCAGTAAGATAGATGTAAATGTCCTTTGACGATGTTCTGGGTCATGGCATTAGAGGGAAGACTGGGGGAGAGGGCAGGCATATCTGTAAGCTCCCCAAGCTGCTTGTCCTAGAGGTCATTCTCTGTCCTATACAGTCTAAAAAAGAAGCCAGAACACTGTGCTGCCTAAGGAGGCCATGCCATCACTGTTTCACTTTGATGGTATGCCTCGTCAATCATGCCATACTCTGGTAGCCTGATATGCATTGGATATGCCTAAGAGGCATAACCTAAATTTTGACATTGTACTTGAGCATATTGGAAATTATGGACAAGTACTGAGATTTATTATATTTAGGAAGAGTTGCCAGAAAAAAAATTATTTTAAAACTTGCAAGAGGGGCAGCTGCATGACTTTGCATTGTACATTTTTCTAGACATTGCAAGAGTATATTTAGTGTATGTTCTGTCCTGTACTCTAAAGTCATGTTTTCTAAGACTTTGTAGATCCCCTCACAATATTTGTCTTTGTGTCAGTTGATTACTGATGGAACGTTATGGCAGAACTTATACACCTGAAAATTCACAGTCAGAAAATATTTGGCTCTGGTTTCATATCTGAACTCCTGCATTTATCCAAATGTTTGGAGAACAGTTTGAACATCTAGATAGTTATAATAAATACAAATACTGTAGTGATACTGCTCAGTCAAGAAGATATACAAGATGGGTCTACGTGGAGGTAACAGCACTCCCTCAGACAAAGCCCACCAGATTTCACTAGCCCTAAACTCTGGCCCTTCCAGTGTGGAGGAAATAAAAGTGTGCAAGCAAACTGTACTGATCAATCCCAGATCTTGGATAAGTGTACACTTCTTCCTAATGGTCAGCATTTGGGAACCCAGAGACAGTGCCATGAACCAAAGGAAGAACAGACAAGGAAGAACCTAGACAGCCTAAGTTATAAGAAAGCTTTTTTCCTGTTAGGAGACAGTTTCATTATAACATACCCTTTCACCCAAGATCAGAAATATTTGATGTAATTTATGTATCAGGAGACATTACAATCAATTGGAAGAGTGCTAAACAGTGTTGTAAAATAACTGACTAAACTTTATCAGAACTGTCAAATTAAGATTTTTTAAATCCAGAGGAATTTGGACTCCTTGAACTTATGTGGACCTTAAGAGAACTAAAACGTACAGACTGGTGAATCTATAATTTTCCTGTGTTAGATCATAGGTGATTCCTATGTTAGATAAAAGGTGATAATAGGTAAAAGCAACAGTCAAATCTTTGAAGCAGCTGTGCATGGAGGAATTTTAAGGCTTCAGCAGGAATTGTCTTGGTGTGTAAGTTCTGTGGCTACAGTTTAAATTTGCTCACTTTCTTTCATTTGATTTGCATTCATTATTGGCATTTAAGCTCTGTATTATCCCACAGCATTGTCATAGCAGTTTCATTTCTAGAAAAATATGTTCATTTCAAATATTTTAGGCTAAAACACTTTGGGACAAAGAACTCTTTTAATAGACCACATCCTTCACAGTTCTGCACTTTGCATTTAATCATTTTATCTAACATTTTCTGTTGCTGGCAAGCTCCCTCTTTAACCTTTTGCCTTTTAAGGCTACACGTGCTGAATTATTTCATGTAGCATATATTTTGGGAAACTCACATGGAAACTTTTGGAGGCAGGCTTGCTTACTTAATGGAAGGGACTCATTGGCCCTAACCAAGGTTAACATTTTGAAGCATGCATTTCCATAAGCAGAAAAGAGGTACAGAATTCTATTGGCTAAAATAGATGCAATTCATAGTCTGTTGTTGGTATAATTATGTTTTTATCTGGGCATAACCTCCTGTTTTAAAGACCAACACCCAGCTCTATGAAAAAAATATCCATTCATTCATTCTCTGCCTTTCCTCTCACCTCTATGTGACTTACAGGTAATAAGAGCTGCTGTAGCATAATAGTTAAGTGGTTGGACTGCAAATCAGTACTCTGATGGTTTGAATCCCACTCCTTCTATGAACTCTGCAGGTAGCCTTAGGCAAGCTACTCTTCTCAGCCTCAGGTTTCAGAGGGGGACAGACCAGAAAGTTATAATGACTGAGAGGTTAGGGATCTGTTTACTCTTTACTGCTCTGGCACTATCCTTTGAGGTGTAGATTGCTGTTTTCAGAACTTTCTCCTAGTGACACCTCATCTTCCTCTCTTTGTCACCATTTCCCTTCTCTCTCTACATCATCTTGCATAATGGATACAGGACTCATCTTGCCATCCTAGATGGATAGATGGATGGATAGATGGATAGATAGATAAGTATCTCCCTCCTCTTTCCTATCAAGTATGGAGTTCCTACAAAAAAGAACTCTCATTTATTTTCTAAACCATAACCAAGGCTCTGAGTGTAAGTTTGATTTTCATCTCTCTCAGGCACACCAGCCGCACAAAACTCCTACACTGGCACACTTTTCCCCTGAAAATGATACAACTCTGGTAATAGTTTTAAGTCAGGTTTTAGAATTCCATATGAAGGCCCCAGAATAAACAAGATGCTGGGAAATTTTAAAACATTTAAGGTTATGGAGATTATTACGGGGGCGGGGGGGGGGGGGGAGGGATCAAGAAGATAGGGGAAGGCATTGGGGCTGGCCCACAATTTTATTGCCTTCCTCATACCTGTGGTGTCTCCTTAGTGTATGGTACTCTCTCTCATACTTTAGATGTGATTCAGTGAATGGAGTCCTTCCTGAAGAGATCTGATCAGTTAAATGCAGCAGGAACAGGATTTTTTTAGGTTAGGTTCTTTTCAAGCTGATTGGGAGAAGCTCCTTTTCACGATTCCTCCTGCTTGTTAAGGGTTAAATAGGCTTGAGCTTGATGAGTCTGGTTAGGTTGTAGCTAAGGGATAACCAGGATTAGTGTAGGTTAGGTGCTTTAACAGAATTAGATCAGAACACACCAAGTTATCTATGGATTGCAGGGTGCGGTGGGGGTGCTAACTAAATCAGATACTAAGTCCTAACCTGTCCAACTGCCCAAGGAGTGGACTGTCTCAGTGTTGAGCAGCATCCTCTGAATCCACATTCTGAACAGTGTCACGGAGTAGTCCTGGGAAACAGCATCTCCTAGCATGTTTTAGAGTACAGGCAAAGAAAATCAATATATGGTTATATTACCACTCCAAGCTTTAAGACTGAGCAGTTCTGCCCATATGCTAGTGGAACCCATTTGGTAGATTCTTGGAAAATCCATCCTAATAAGAGTATTAACTTTAACTCTTATTAGGATGGATTTTCCAAGAATCTACCCAGTTCATCTGTTAAAAAAATATTAAATCTCAGTGCAAACCATTTTCTTGTCTGGCATCTTCATCCAATGAGCAAAGAAAAAGCCAGGCCATTTATGCAACAGTGATAAGTTCCCTTACTGCATCAGATTGATGCAGAGAGAACCATTTAAGTGACAAGAAGGAACATATCTTTTATTGTAGGGTGCAAGCTATATTTATATCTGTTTTTTACAACTTTATATACACTTTCAATTTAAATTTATCACTGTAGACTAGCAAAACTAACACTTCTTTTTAAAAAGTTGTATCTTTTAGGCTGACCTAAAAAGCCATGGAAACACAAAAGTTTGGGAGATTAATATTAACTGTTATCACCCAAACCAACATCAGAAGTGTCGGAAATAGCAATGTCTGGTGTACAAGAAGGAAGAAGAGAAGAAGACCCTTCCAAGCAGGAGGCAGCAAGGATCAGTTAGATGGGATAGTGAGGAGGAGGACAGCACCTCTCTTCTCTGTCAAAGGTCATTTTCTTGTCTCGTCTCCTATTAGGGTAAACAGGGGAATATCCTCCTCCTTCTCTCTCACACACTCTCTAAGATGTAGTTAGATAGACAGCATCTGTCTATCTCTCCTCTTTCCCATCAGATATGTAGTTCCTAAATAAATTCTTTTACACCTTTAATCGGCACTGGGTAACTACCACCATTTTATTTGCTACTCTGCCAACAAGAGGCTGGCATATTCAGATACCTGCCAGTCTCTATGGCTCAGCAGGGTGCTATTGTCAATGCAGTGCCTGACAGCAGAGGATGCAGTGGAGCACAACAGAAGAGCAAGGTCACAAGCATCTTTCAGCCACTCCTCCCATCATAAGATCTCCCCAGAGGTCTTTTATATCTTAGGGGGCTCTGAGGCAATCATTCATTATCCCCTAAGAGACAGCCGAGCCCTTGCTTTATCATGCTGTTTTTAAGCATATCTGTGTCACTGTGAAGTGTACTCCTTCTAACAAAGCTGACATGCAGAGAGAGGGAAAAGATGATGTAAATAGCAGGTATGAACCCCCCAAAGGTGCCAAAACAAAATATACAATTTCCATATTAGTCTACAGTCTAGTTAATCTATGACGCTACTAATCTTAACTTATTCCTAAACCTTAGGTAAATATATAGACTAGGGGCAGAATGGTAATCAAAGGCATGATGAGGTGCTTCAAGAGGAACATAGGGAGGACTCTTCCAGCGTGCTGAGTGTTAATCATCTGCAAATGATCAGGGAACAGAAGTGGGATTATAAAGCATCTATACTCACCTTTCAGTTGGACAAGGCAATGTGGAAGTGTTTCCTGTTGTTTGTGGCTGCTTTAGGATTTTGTTAAGTGCAGATAGACATTAATCAGCTATGCCTGAATACTTCCTGATTTGGCTTATGTTTTACTTGCCAGTAACTGATCGTTCAGCAAGCTGTTCAGATGTGACTGAATGAATGTGGATATGTTTATCTGTATGATTATTCTCATTTCTCATGTGATTAGATGGCTTTCTTACAGCAGCCTTCCCTTGCCACTCATGCCACTACCACCTCCAATTTTCAAAGATCCCTAGTAAAATAATTTATTGTGATTTCGGAACTGAAACTCTCTGTGCCTTCAGTGTCTGCTGATGAGCCTGGCTCATTTTGCAAGCAGTTTTTGTGATATTGAATAGATGCCATGCTTTGCCTGTGGGTCGGAGGGCAGAGCCATTTTATAAGCCCTCGGCTCTGCCCCCAGCTGATACCCGGATGCCCAGGAAGAGGCTGGCTGCCTTTTCCTCTTCTGGGTCGGCAAACCCGGCCCCCAGCCTGAGCAGCCGGGCCTGCTGGCTGAGAGGGCCACATTGTATGTGGGAAATCCAGTTGTTTAAGGCATCCATCCATCCAACTGTGTGGGTGCAAAGACAGGATAACCACAAAATTATTCCATGCTTTACAAGAGTCAGTCAAAGTCATGATCCCCGTGACTGTGAACCCAGGGGACTCAGCCTCTTCTCTAGTCAGTAAGAGGATCTTGTGCTGAGAGCGGAAAAAAGCAGCTGCAACAACTGAGTGGCTACTATGCAGGTGTATAGGTGGTCAGCACAGTGTTGTACTTGAGATGAAACTTGCCAGGAAACATCCAGGCAATCCAATCTGGAGCTTTACTAGCATGTAATGAAGGGTCTTTGAAGAAGGTATAGAAGAGTAAGACTTGGGTCCACTAGCACCTTAGAGACCCTCTAGTTTCCCAGGGCATGAGCTTTTGTCAAAGCTCCCTTTTTTCAGATACATGGAGTGAAAAAGGTAGATGGTAGAGCCACTGCAAACTTTCACTGAGCCCCACCTGTGATAGGCATTGCTCTTCCCTCTTCTCTCTTCTTTGTCAGGGTCATGGCTACACCAATCAGGAAACTCAGCATCCTGCTCATCACCTTTCCTGCCAAGCTGTCTGGGAAATAAACTTCACATTCATTTTCCAGGCAATCCAGTCTGTTCTCTATAGGGACAAATGGTATATAGCATATCTGGAATTATTCTAAATATCTAGAATTTAAACATCCAGATTGTGGAATATTCTGAATGTAGTCTTTGCCGAATTCAGTATACATCTCTCTCAGTGGTAATATACATCTCTCTTCCGTATACATCTCTCTTAGTGGTAGAAACCTGTCTCTGCAGCTGTGTCATTTAAATGTTACCCTAGCCAGATGGGAGTTGTTCATGAAAAAGCAGTCCCCACACAACTTGGGTAATGTGTAAAAGGAATCTACACTTGCAATGAATCCCTAAATTGTAGAGAACACCAGATGTCCTCACACAATTTTCACACCTCCAGTTTTCTATGGCCAATGAGTGAGTCTGTTAGAGAATGATTGGCGGGCTGAAAAGTGTCATCTGGCACCCAGATCTACTATCTTGGAATTAGAAAATGGTTGAGATGAAATTTATAATGCACATCAGGAGAAGCAATGTTCCTGTTGCAATTCAATAGCAAAATGTAAGATATTGGGTTGGATTCCAGACTAAATTTTCCAATAGCAAACTGCAACTTTGCTGCCTCCTACTGAAATGCACTAATCTCCACAAAATGCTTATCCTAGTAAAAAGGAAACATTGAGAAATGGCATGGTGAGAGTCTGTATCAGGAAGAGGGAATTGATGGAAATTACTGGTTCAGTCTGGATTAATCTGGATCCAACCCATTGCTCTAACTTTCAGAATTCTCCAAAGTGACATTACAAACATTGGTTGTTGGGGGTTTTCCGGGCTGTATTGCCGTGGTCTTGGCATTGTAGTTCCTGACGTTTCGCCAGCAGCTGTGGCTGGCATCTTCAGAGGTGTAGCACCAAAAGACAGAGATCTCTCAGTGTCACAGTGTGGAAAAGATGTAGGTCATTTGTATCTACTCAGGAGGGGTGGGGTTGAGCTGAGTCATTCTGTAAGAGTTTCCCAGGGTGTGGAATGCTAATGGCGGGAGGCTTCACTGAATCCTGAGGAGGTTCTTTTGCATATGGATTGGTGCTTGATGTGCTAATCTTCTCTGCAGGGCTATTGTCGGGTGTGGAGTGTTTTGTTGGCCTGGTGTTTTTCAGAACTGGAGCCCATGCTCTGTTCATTCTTAAGGTTTCTTCTTTCCTGTTGAAGTTTTGCTTATGCTTGTGAATTTCAATGGCTTCCCTGTGCAGTCTGACAAAGTAGTTGGAAGTGTTGTCCAGTATTTTGGTGTCCTGGAATAAGATACTGTGCCCTGTTTGAGTTAGGCTATGTTCAGCCACTGCTGATTTTTCAGGCTGTCCAAGTCTGCAGTGTCTTTCATGTTCTTTTATTCTTGTCTGGATGCTACGCTTTGTGGTCCCGATGTAAACTTGTCCACAGCTGCAGGGTATACGGTATACTCCTGCAGAGGTGAGGGGGTCTCTGCTGTCTTTTGCTGATCGTAGCATCTGTTGTATTTTTCGGGTGGGTCTGAAAACCACACAGGCGAACCGCATTTATGACCGTCTAGAACAGGCCCTCTTACGTGAGAGAATCCACACTACCCGCAGAGAACTTGCTGCCACAGACAAGGAGCTATTTTGCTTGCATATCAACACCAGCCATAAAATGAGAAGTCAGGATTGGGACAAGGTCGATAATCTGACCTACAGGAAGATGGAACAAGTGTTTACCAACCACACATCCAGACAGAAGCAGAAGTTTAACAAACTACAGGAAAAAAGACAGACAAGCCCAATGCTCGACAATGCACACATTGTCATCAATCTGACAGACCGTCAACTCTCACCAGAAGAAACCTCCATCTTGGCAAAGGGAGGAAACTTTGCAGTCACCCCCACCAGAATTCCTGTGGAAGACATCATTGCAAATGTAGAAGCTGCCATCCGTCATCTACCGGAAGAGGAAGCTGAAGAAATAAGAGGAGAGACAGCCAGGATTCTACGAAAGGCAAAGCTTCCCACCAGCAATTTAACACGCAAGGAGAGGAATGCCATCAAGACCCTCAATGCAGATCCAGACATCATCATTCTACCAGCTGATAAAGGCAATGCTACAGTGATCATAAAAACGGAGGAATACAAAAAGAAGATTAAGGAACTCCTGGACCCCTCCACCTACAAAAAACTAAAACGAGATCCCACTTGCAAAATCACCAGGCTAACAAATGCGCTGATCAAGAATTCCTCACTACATCCCGACACGCACAGAAAACTATGCAAGACTGAAGCACAGCCACCTAGACTATATGGACTCCCCAAAATACATAAAGATTCAGTCCCACTCCGACCCATTGTGAGTGCCATTGGTTCACCGACATATGAATTAGCTAGACATCTGGCAGATCTCCTGCAGGACCACATCGGGAAAACCTCGTCTTACATCAAAGATTCAGCAGATTTCATCAACAAAATCAGTTCTCTGAAACTCAATCCACAAGACATACTTGTCAGTTTTGATGTTGTATCCCTGTTTACCAAGGTTCCAGTAAAAGACACTATTGCACTGATTAATCAGATTTTCCCAGAGGATGTAACAGCCTTATTCCATCATTGTCTGACAACCAGTTACTTCCAATGGGACAACGAATTCTATGAACAGATGGATGGGGTGGCCATGGGGAGCCCACTCAGCCCAGTTATAGCAAACTTCTACATGGAACATTTTGAAAAAACAGCTCTAGAATCAGCACCCCACAAACCCAGTGTATGGTTCCGGTTTGTGGATGATACATTCATCATTTGGAGCCATGGGGAGGAAGAATTGAGGGAGTTTTTGAATCATCTCAACAACATCCACCTGAACATACAATTCACAATGGAGAAAGAAAGTGAGGGAAAACTCTCATTCCTGGATACCTTGGTCATCCGCAAAGCAAACTTTCAGTTAGGTCACAAGGTCTACAGGAAACCAACTCACACTGATCGTTACTTACACAAAAACTCCAATCACCACCCCCGACAGAAAAGAGGCATAATGAAAACATTAGTGGATCGTGCAAGACGGATGTGTGAGCCGCGCTTTCTCAATGAGGAAATTAATCATCTAAACCACGCACTTCAGGCAAATGGCTACTCCAGAAATGAAATCCGAAGAGCAATCAAACCCAGGATGAATCAAACAACCAAGGAAAAACAGTCACCTACAGGAAAAGTGTTTTTGCCATATATCAAAGGAATTACTGATCAGATGGGAAAGCTTATGGAAAAGCATAACCTTCAAGCAGTATTCAGACCCACCCGAAAAATACAACAGATGCTACGATCAGCAAAAGACAGCAGAGACCCCCTCACCTCTGCAGGAGTATACCGTATACCCTGCAGCTGTGGACAAGTTTACATCGGGACCACAAAGCGTAGCATCCAGACAAGAATAAAAGAACATGAAAGACACTGCAGACTTGGACAGCCTGAAAAATCAGCAGTGGCTGAACATAGCCTAACTCAAACAGGGCACAGTATCTTATTCCAGGACACCAAAATACTGGACAACACTTCCAACTACTTTGTCAGACTGCACAGGGAAGCCATTGAAATTCACAAGCATAAGCAAAACTTCAACAGGAAAGAAGAAACCTTAAGAATGAACAGAGCATGGGCTCCAGTTCTGAAAAACACCAGGCCAACAAAACACTCCACACCCGACAATAGCCCTGCAGAGAAGATTAGCACATCAAGCACCAATCCATATGCAAAAGAACCTCCTCAGGATTCAGTGAAGCCTCCCGCCATTAGCATTCCACACCCTGGGAAACTCTTACAGAATGACTCAGCTCAACCCCACCCCTCCTGAGTAGATACAAATGACCTACATCTTTTCCACACTGTGACACTGAGAGATCTCTGTCTTTTGGTGCTACACCTCTGAAGATGCCAGCCACAGCTGCTGGCGAAACGTCAGGAACTACAATGCCAAGACCACGGCAATACAGCCCGGAAAACCCCCAACAACCATCGTTCTCCGGCCGTGAAAGCCTTCGACAATACATTACAAACATTGTTGTTAGCAAATTCTATTAGTGTAGGAGGGTCCAAGTAACCTGATTTCATTAGACTGAAAGCTAAGCAGGATGGGTCCTGGTCAGAATTTGAATGGGAGACTACCAAGGAAGGCCAGGGTCACTGTGCAGAGGCAGGCAATGACAAGCCATCTCTCAATGTCTCTTGCTTTGAAAACCCCACTTGAGATCACCCTAAATTGGATGCAGTTTGATGGCATACACACAAACACCAAGTAAACAAATAGAAGAAAGCCACTTTATAATCATGGCTGCTTCCACACATGTTGGTTAATGCACTTTCCATACTCTTTAGTGATCATTTGGAACTGGGTTTTCATGTGTGAAACACAAAATCCACTTCTAAAGGATACCTAAAGTGCATTGAAAGTGCATTATTCAACGTGTGCATAAACGGCCCAGGTGTGACTTCTATCTTATATATACTCTGAATTCAATTGATTGATTCTTTGAAGTGTGTCATTTGTGAAAGGGGCCAAAGATTGGCTTCATAGTGTCAATTGTAGCCTTAATTGAAAGCTGCAGACTCCTACAAAAATTTACAATAATGCGAAAGTCCTCCCCAGTTCCATTTTTAATGAAAATTACTAACATTCCTGGTTTGGACAAGGACACTTCAATTCTGGGTTTAATTTAAAAATTAAATGTAATCCTAGTGAGCTAATTTGTCTCCAATCATTTTCTCAGCATGCTGGGCTTTGCAAAGATTAATACAAGATGGAAGTTTTATCCTTCCTTCATTCTGAAGTGGGAGACGTACCAATTTGTCCTTAGGGTGCTCAGATTGCTGGCTTGCTGGGTATCCCTATTGGTCTTACGCCCAGATACTGCAGGAAGGTTAATCAGTGGACTTAAACCCAGTCGCTGTAAATCCTTTATAAACAACATCTTTATGTCAATTGAAACCATCTGCGAGTGTCCATTTCAGATGATTTATGGTTGCTCTTCATCCTTCCACATAGGCATTCCAAGGAATGAGAACCTGGAATGTGGATGCTTTGCTTAGCAAACGGCAGTCAGCTAAAGCTCAGGGAACAGTGTGTGATGGAAAATAATGAGGCAAGCTAGCTATATTGCATAGTAATATGGTTTGGAATCCTAAGCAAGGTGTTGTGATGTACTAGGCAAACTGTCAGAACACACAAGGAAGGCCTTGTTGTTCCTAAACCTCCTTTCATCCACACCCATCAATGGGACCTTGCAGTCCGCCGGTCTCCTGGTGGCTTCTTTGATGTAGTCTCTTCATGTAGTTCACTACATGCAGATGGAATATGCTTCATTTTCTTTTGGGACAGTTCTCCAGATTTGGGGGGAATACCATACTTCCAATTATCAAGAAATACTAAACAAGCTCACGGATTAATGTTTATGAGACTGAACAGACCAAACACGAATGAAAACTATTTTTTTAAGCACATCGTCTTGATTTTTCTACCTAAAACTTTGGAAAACTCAAACTTTTAAAATACATTGCAGTCATATACCTTGCTGTGACGTTAGGTTTTTAAAAAGGCATACCTATCTGTTGATGACATATGCATATGCCTACGTTCATCTTTCTAGCCTGTTTAGAATATTCTTCATATCCTATATGGAGGTCTTCTATAACTGCTTGATTGTTTCTGGGAAGGCACTTCTAGTTATTGTGTCTGTTCAGGTGTAGAACTGGTGTTGTGAGTACATTGATGCTACATGTCTGGTGCTCTGCTCATCACATATTTAAAAATCTTCCTACCATCTGCAGAGATTAAAAAACGTAAGCAAATTTTTTTCTGATTGCCCAAACATAGATGATGTCTTGAGCTGTTGGATAGCATCATAAAATCCCTAATTATTATGGCTACAGGGTTTAACATGCATATTTTTTGAGTTTAACATTTTGGATTTCAGAAAATTATGCACATACAAAATGCTTCCAGTATTCCAATTACTGTTGTTTATGTCAATGGCTTCTCCACCCACACCATACGTGCTCTAACTTATACACTGAAATTGATGTCAATGGATGTGCTTCACAATGCAGCATGTTCTTCCAGTGTGGATCCTGAACACATCATCTGCTCTTTTGGGCAGAGAGGAGCTGGGCATTATAACTCAGGTGGTGTATGTCCTCTGAAGTTTTGGAGGTACAACACAGACAGTTAATGGGGAGAGAGAGCAGGGCAGGATTTCTGGGATAGTGTCCTGGCAAGCATGGCAAGAGCCTGTTCTCCAGAGACACCACCTAGGAGGGAGGACAAGGCAGCGGTGGAGGCATACATGCAGAAGCACTTCAAGTTGAAAAAGACTGACCCCTTGGTTTGCGGGTTGAGAAGGGGTCTGTTTGGGGAGGTCTGGCCAACATGGTAGTGGGAGTGACGTCATGACCACCAATCAGTGTGTCCAGAGAGCAGGTGTTTTCTCAGGCAGGAGACATTATCAGTCACACCTGTCTCACCTGAAACTTGGATCAGTGGAAAACTGATTTACTGAAGATCAACCTACCATTTCTGGATTTCCCTGAGGGGGACTTTGAATAAGAGAGAATGGCACATTCCAGTCCACCATACTGTGTTTATTATACTTCAGTCTGCTTCCTCCTGCTGTTGCCTTTCCCTTCTTCCAACTGCTGCCTTTCCCTTCTTCACTCACTCAACTGTTCTGGCCCAGTGTTGTTGGGGTAGTTCCCTCCGGCCATCACTGTCTGTCTGTCTGCTGTTCCAGTCTGTCTGCCAGTGCTACCCAGGGCTTGGCTCACTCCTCAGGACCAGCAGTGCTTTGCTGCACTGTGCCATGCCCATTGTGCCCGGATGGCATTTGACCTCTTCAGGGTTCATTCCCAGATGGCAGTAACTACCTAATGCCTGGAAATAATGGCTATTGCTGTGCTGAATGCACTTGCCACATCTCAGCTCCTTGGGGCTGGCACTCAGAAAGCGTCAGAGGGCTGAAGGAAACTTTGTAAAGAAGTGGTGTGCTTTGTTGCGGTTTTCAAAAGTAGAAAATGTCAATTCTTATTGACTTGAGGTCTGGATATTTGGAAATTACAGCGTTTCTAAATTCCAAATCTGAATGGCTCTATTTCCAAATTCCAAAACCAAATTTTGGTGGTAATGAACATCCCTACTACTGTGCATTACAGTCGTCGCTCCACAAAGTTACAAAAATATAATCAGTGTGGCCAGGTTGGTTGAGTGAGTCTAGGAAAGGAGAAAGCTACAGAACTAGATGCAGCTGTTAGAAGGCACTCTTGGCATTCTGCCAGCTTTTGAAATAGCAAAGCTGGGTCCAGAAGTACCTCCCCACCTCTTAACCTTCCATGCAAATTTCAGCTCCATTCCAGCCACCATCTTCCCTAACATCTGCCTCCCCAACCATCATTACCTAATAACCTGGGCACTGCAGTCTGTACCAAATGAAGTTTCTGGACTATTTTCAAAAGTAGCATCATGTAAAGCACATTATAGTAATATAATCGGCATGGTTAGCACAAATAATAATAATGATAATGATACACTTCCCATTTGTATGGTGCTTTTTGAGTGGTGAAAGCTCTGTGATCTTTGTGGCCCTATAATGCAGGCCAGTGTTAGTGGCTAGAGAAATATAAAGCCAATTTATCATCTACATGTCATCCTGAACTAACAATGTGTGTGTAAAGTGTCCTCAAATTGCAGCCAATGTATGGTGACCCCATAGGGTTTCCAAAGCAAGAGACAATAGTCTAGCCTGGGCTATCCAGGTCAGGGTGAAGCAACAATATATAGCACAAATAGCAGGTAAGAACCGTAAATACATTTTCACTGGATTATTAGCCAGATACTTGTTTCTGCCTCTGCATGTCCACCTCTACTTGGAGTAAGGAAAAAAAATAGCAAAATAACCATTTGTTGTCAGCAAGCACTCTCCTAACTTCTGCAAATGTTGTCATATCAAAGCACCGCCACTGCCTCCGCGTGGATTTCAGTCTGCATCCATCAGGTGTGCCCTTGAGAAGAAGAAAGAGGTTAAACAGCAGATTTCCTGACATCAGAGCCAAAAATAACTGGTGTCTTTTCAGTAAAGGACAGACAAACATTTCTATTCAGCATTAGTGCCTGAGTAATCCATATGCATGTGCACGCATAGTGGATTAGAGGGTCCATTCTCATATATTTAGTGTTGATGGTGAGCTGGCAGCAGACTGTGTCCACCTTCTTGATATTTACTGTCTGTCTTCATCTACTAACACTCTTAAGAAGCTGAATTTGCTGTTTTCTTTGGAAAACCAATTCAGAAATTTCCTGTTTTCTTCACTGAGCACTAATACAAAATATTACAAACATTCTATTTCAATAACAAACTTAAAAAGCAGATACAGGGCCTTGCAGTATGCTAAAAGAAATAAGTTATCTGTATAACTATTTCCCTACTCCAATTCCACAATTCAGTATAGGGGATTTAAAACCGGTACATGATGTATGAAGATGTACGAACTACATTTGAGACTGGAATTATATTTGCATGTATTTCTCTGCCAAATGCTATCTAGTTACATACTTGGAGTCCTCTCCAAATTTTAGGAATCATTTATGCATATGAATTTGGGCAAACAATTTTTCTTGCACTCTTCATTGTTCTCTCAAGGTTGTGCCAATTCCAACTATTTCTGTTAGATTCTGTTCTTTGCCTTTCTTGAGTACGGCAAGTTAAATTTAGAATTTAGTGCACTCTTATTACATCAGCTTCTCACAAGGCCCAACTTATGTATTTGGTTGGAGACATAAATAATGTATAGTATAGATAAATACCCATTAAAGGGACACAGGAAAAAATCAGCATTGCTGTTCTTTAGCACATTCCAAGCAAGTCATGATGATCCCTGCATTTTCTGGGTTTCCATGTTGACAAGAAAAAAGTTTGGCAGGAAGCCATAATGCTCTTTATTATGGAGTAGATCCACTCACTTTTCTGAGATTAATCCAGGGTAATTGGTTTTTGGATTTGCTGCTTTGGTGAAAAATATTTGCTGAATCTACTTTTTCTACACAACCCTTATCCAAGAGCAGCTTGTGGTGTTTCATTTAGGCAAACTGATTGGAAATGGTAGAAAATGTTAAATAGGATGTATATTTATTTAGCAATATGTAATAAATTTTAAAAAATCATGCTGATCTGTTCTGGAAGAGAATGTACGTCCCTCATGATTTTTCCATGCAGCTTGCAAGATATTAAAAATTAACTTTCTTAACTTCATTAGGGCAGAAAGAATCTTGCTTCATGAGTGCCATGTTTGAAAAGATCAGCAAATACATGACAAATAAAGGTAAATTCTGTTTGTTTATAATCTCATTAATTCTAAATATATAATTTTAAGAGACTGATTCATGAGTGACTGAAGTTACATTAAATAATATTTCACTTGTCAAAATGTCAGGCATCCTATTTTTTATGTGTTGATTGTCAGACTGTGGCTAAATAAGGCACTCACTACAGGGTTCCCTTTAGAAGCAAACACAAGTCCATTGTTTGGAAAAGGAAACTTTACTGCAGAAAAGGTCCATTATAGTCCACTGTCCTGAATAGGAGAATCAGGATGGTACATGATCATTGTTACCAATGAAGAGCCAGCATAAGATACAGAGTAACAATACCCATCTGGATCAGCCTCCCCCCATAGTTCTCAAAACAACATCTCTCAGTCCTGGGAAGCTGCTCTCCTTCAAGGCCAATGCTTGGTGGAACGGTGTTAGACAAAACAGTCTCCTCCGGTGGGAATGCTGCCTGGGAACTGGTGCACCTGGGAAGAAAACACTCAAACACTAGAAGCATTAGAAAATGGAGTCAGTACAGTTTAGATATACACTGGACCTGACATTCTGCCCCCCTTAAAACAGATCCCCCCCTGGCTTATATGGGTAGCGAGTATGAAAAGCTTTGGTTAATCTAGGAGCATGAACATGTGCAGAGTTCACCCATTCATCGTAACCAGAATCAAAGTCCTTCCATCTAATGAGGTAAAAAAGCTGATTTCGCTTGAGTTTAGAGTCCAAGATTTGTTGAACCTCATAGTGTATTTGGTCGTCAATCAAAGTTGGAATGGGTGGAGCTTTGACGTGCCATTTGTTGTCGATGGGAGCTCTCTTTAGAAGACTGACATGGAACGTATCATGTACATGGCGCAGGTTCTTGGGCAAAGTTACAGCAACAGTCACTTTATTTATTATCTTGCGCACAGGAAAAGGTCCTAGGAATTTCAGAGCGAGTTTGCGGCTTGTCTGAGCGAGTTTTAGATTTTTTGTGGAAATATACACATGATCTCCGGGTTGTAATTCCCATTCGGCCACACGATGGCGGTCGGCGTATTTTTTGTAATCCAGTTTGGCTTTTTCAAGGTGTTTCTTAATAAGAGTCCATTGCTGCGCCGCCTCCCCCCACCACGAAGATACATCTGGCCATTTAGAGGAATGGGGAGGGGGTGCATCCAACGGGAAGGGATTGAAGTGAGTTCCGTAGACAATTTTGAAGGGGGCCTCCCCTGTCGAAGCGTGTACACTGTTGTTATATGAGAACTCGGCCAGAGGGAGAAGGTCCACCCAATTATCTTGTTGAAAATTGATGTAGCAACGAAGAAACTGTTCTAATATTTGGTTTGTTTTTTCGGATTGCCCGTCGGTTTGTGGGTGGTGGCTTGAACTGATGCCTTGTTCAATATTCAACATTTTCAAAAGCTCCCGCCAGAAGTTGGCAACGAACTGTCCGCCGCGATCCGAAATCACCTTGGACGGAAAAGAATGTAATTTTACGATGTGTTTTAGAAACAAATCCGCTAGTTTTCGAGCGGAGGGTATAGTAGTACAGGGGATAAAATGAGCTTGTTTGGAGAACAGATCTACCACAACTAAAATACAATTATGTCCTTTAGAGATAGGTAGATCAGTGATAAAGTCCATGGATATTACTTCCCAGGGTCTGTTTGGCGTTTCCAATGGCTGCAGGAGACCCGGAGGCTTCCCTTTCCTGGTTTTGGCACTGAGGCAAACAGGACAGGAACTAACGTATTGGGAAATGTCTTTGCGCATGCCCGGCCACCAGAATTGTCTTTGGATTAGGTGCAAAGTTTTCAGATACCCATAGTGTCCAGCAGTGGGAGCATCATGACAGCGCTGCAAAATTTCCAGTCTGAGGCTGTCTGGGACATAAAACTTGCTCCCGGCTAACCAATCCCCTTGTGGGGATTGGGTCAGTTTGCTTCGCGGAGCCCTATCCCCCTCCTTCTCCACTTCAGTTTTAAGTTTCGATTTCCACTCTTGGTTGGCCGGGAGGGGCTGCTTGGCACGGCTGCGAGTAGTCACCACGCCCCCAAGTTGCGTAGGCGAGAAGACAGTGTCGACAGTCTCCTCCCGTTTGCTCTTATGTTGGGGCATGCGCGATAGGGCGTCTGCCAAAAAGTTAGTTTTGCCCGGGAGATAATTTAGAGTGAAGTTGAATTTGGAAAAGAATTCCGCCCATCGCAATTGCTTGGCATTCAGTCTGCGTGGGCTTCGGAGGGCCTCCAGATTTTTATGATCCGTCCAGACCTCGAAAGGGTATCGCGCCCCCTCCAGCCAATGTCTCCAGTTAGTAAGGGCCGCTTTTACTGCAAAGGCCTCCTTCTCCCACACATTCCAATTCCTTTCCGCTTCCGAAAAATTCCTAGACAAGAAAGCACACGGCCGCAGCCTACCATCCTCCCCCTTCTGCAGTAAAACCCCCCCTATCGCCGTATCGCTGGCGTCGACCTGTACTATGAAAGGGGATTGTTCGTTGGGGTGGGAGAGGATGGGTTCTGTTACAAATTGCTTTTTTAGACAATCGAAGGCCGTTTGGCAATCGGGGGTCCATTGCAGTTTGGCAGAGGGTTTTTTAGCTTGGTCCCCTTTATCTTTGGTTTTCAGCAAGTCTGTTAAAGGGAGCGTGATTTGGGCAAAATTTGCTATGAAGTCTCTATAGAAGTTGGCAAAACCCAGGAAGGATTGTAGTTCTTTACGGGTGGTGGGTGTCTGCCAGTCCTGGATCGCCTGTATTTTGGCTGGATCCATTTTCAAACCTTCTTGGGAGATACAATACCCGAGGTAAGTGAGTTCGGTTTTATGGAATTCACATTTGGACAGTTTGATGGGTAGCTTATTCTTCATTAGGGTGGCTAAGACTTTTCGTACCGTTTGAATATGTTCTTCCTCTGTGTCCGAGTAAATTAACACATCATCAAGGTACACCACCACCCCTTTGTACAGAAATTCGTGTAGAACTTCGTTTATCATGGACATGAATACAGACGGGGCTCCCGTCAAACCAAAAGGCATAACTAAGTATTCATATTGTCCGAGGGGCGTATTGAAAGCGGTTTTCCACTCATCCCCTGCCTTGATACGAACGTGGAAGTAAGCATCTTTTAGATCTAATTTCGTAAAGATCTTACCTTGGGCCACGACGTTGAGAAGGTCTCGGATGAGCGGTATAGGATAGGCGTTGTTGGTGGACACTGCATTCAAGCCTCGGAAATCGGTGCACAGTCGAAGTCCCCCGTCCTTCTTTTTCACGAAGAGGACTGGAGCGGCGTGGGGGCTAGCGGCTGGGCGGATGAACCCTCGTTGGAGGTTGGTGTCAATGAATTTCCGGAGCTCTTCGCGTTCATGGAGACTCATGGGATAAAGTCGTCCTTTGGGCAGTGAGGCTCCGGGTAAAATTTCTACCACACAGTCCGTTCGTCGGTGCGGGGGTAGAGTATCTGCTTCCTCTTCAGAGAAAGCATTTAGAAAAGGCCAGTATGGTTCGGGTATTTGGTTGACTTCTTCTTGGGTGAGAAGGGCCTTTTCTTTATGAGTTGGATCTTCGCCCCAGTTTTGATTCCAACGGTGATTTTTGCAGTTGGTATGACTGAAGGTAATACATCCTTGTGCCCAGTCTATGTAGGGATTGTGATCACATAGCCATTTGCTGCCTAGAATTAACGGGTACTTGGCAGTAGAGCTGATGACAAAGGACCTCTTTTCCCAATGTTGTCCCATGCCTGTGATCACTGGGATGGTTTCAGTTGTTACAGGATTCATGTTGGTACCATCCATTTGTTCAAAGATTACTGGATTTTGTAGATCCCGAGTTGGTAGAACTAGTCCATTGACTAGAGCAGGGGCGATGATGTCTCTTGAGCAGCCCGAGTCAATGAGAGCTTGCACCCGAATGTGCATCTTCCTCTCTGGGTTGATTAGAGTCACTGGCATGAATAAGATGGACCCAGGCGGCCGGTTCCGTGCAGGGACGGGCTTAGGGCGGATCTGTCGTTTGGGTCCTTTCACGACAGATCCATTTCGTTTCCCGACTGGGGACTTTCTGGATTGGCTTCTGCGGTTGGGGAAGCGGGATCGTATTCCATGACTTCTTCCGCTTCCAGCCCTCTCTCCGAGGCTGGCCTTTGGGAAGCGCCGCGGCCTCTATTTGCTCGTGGTGCTGGAGTCGGGCGTTGGAGCGTAGGAAACGGAGCAAGGGTTGGACGCCGTAATTGGAGCGGAGGTCTTTGCACAGGCCGGTAAGGGCATTGTGCTGCAAAGTGACCAGCCTGTCCGCATTGCAAACACAGCCCTTGTTGCCATCTAGCATCTCTCGCTCCACGGGTGGCGTAGCTAGCTCCCCGTGTTCCCCTCTGTAAGGTCAATGGTCTTCTTTGTCCCGTTTGTTGTTGTTGTTCAACCAAACGGACTTCCAAAATGCGATTCTCTACTTCGCAAACAAGTTGGATCCACCCTAACAACGTGGGGGGATTGTCTTGCATGAGAGCTCTGTCCAAAAGTCTCGGGTTAAGGCCTTGTTTGAACAGAATAATCTTGGTGGACTCCTCACACCTAGGGCACTTGGCTGCTAATTGCCGGAATTTTGTGACATAGTCTCTTGCTGACATGCTGCCTTGTTTGATGGCTTGCAATTCTGTTCGGGCCCGGGTTTCTTCTAAGGGGTCTTCATATTGCGCTCGGATAGCATCCACTAACCCCTGGAGAGTATCGAGTTCTGGGGCCCCGACATTGTATAGTCCTACATACCAGTCTGCTGCTTTGCCCTGTAAACGAGATCCAAGATGTTCGATTTGACTGGCCTCACTGCCGAAGAGGTGCCCCCACCAGTTGAAAAACTGTACCACTTGGACTAAGAAAAATCCCAATTTGGATGGATCCCCATCGAAGGTGGCTTCCAGCTTCACCCAGCCCATCGGGAGTTCTTGTCTCGGAGCAGGCGCTGGGTAAAAGTCCATCGGCAGTCTTAGTTGCGCCTGAGGCACAGGAGGAGGTAACTGGAGTCTCGGTCGGGGCAACGGTGCCGGCTGTACGGGTGGCGGTTGAACTGGCGGTGCCGGCTGGGGTTGGGCTGGCTGTGCGGGCGGAGGTTGCCGTGGTTGCGGTGTCGGGGTTGGTCTTGGTTGGGCCGGAGGCTGCAGTGGCAGGCGAGCAGGAGGCGGCAGTCTCGGTCTGGCCGGTAACACGGGAGGCGTTGGTGGTAGCTGTCGAGGTGGAGGAGGTTGGTGTGGTTGAGTGGAGATCGGCCGCTGAGGAGGGGGTTGGAGGTGTCGTAGTGGTGCAGGCCGTCCCGGTTGGTTCGGGGGTGGTAAAACGGGCTGGTCCTGGGGCTGCTGCAACGGTATGAGCTGCGGTCGAGGTGAGAGGGGCCGCAGCGGCGAGGGTTGAACAGGTGGAAGGCCGCGCGGGCTTGTCCCTCCGGGTGTTGTTAATCTGGGAAGCAGCGGCTGGCCTCTTGGCGCTGTTAGACCGTCCCCCGTAGGTTGCCCGACGGGGACAATGTCTCGCGGTTGACGAGGGGCTCCCTCCTCGGATGGAGCCGCGTGTGCTCCCGCTTGGTCCGGCCGGACCGTTATAGGAGAAGTAAGAGGGGGTCTCACCGGTGTATCACTTGGCTTTTCTTCCCCTTCCGTAGGCCTCTCAACGGGAGTCTCGTCTGGCGGCGCATCCCCTGCCTGGTTAGGAGGTTCGGTGGGGGTCTCTCCGGGTGGCTCAACCGGGTCCTCCCTTCTCGGTGGAATATCCTGCTGTGCGGGAAGTTCCTTGGGTTGCTCTCCCGCTTCGCCCGGATAGGTGTCCCCTTCGCCGGTAGGTGATGGCCGCTGCTGGACATCCTCCACCGGATAGGAGATAACACTTTGAAGGGTAGCTATCTGTATCGCCATCTCTTCAGGGGACAGTCTTTCCCCTGCTCCCATTGCCGAAATTAAATGGATGGCATGAGCCAAACTTTCTTCCATATCCATCAGTCTAGCTTCTAACTGTTGCATTCGACTTGCCCCCGGTTGCTCGCTTATGGAAGCTTCATTCGTTGCACTCACCGGGGACAAGGGGCCCCAAGGAGGAGGGTCCCCTTGGACGACTCTCGATCTCGCGGCTAGAATTCCCTTGGCCATACCCGTCACGGCCGAGATGCTGGTATCCACCGCATAGGTGCGACCTTGTATCTGCTCCCAACTTTGTTCAGGGACCTCCGTTGGCTCTTTCCACGGAACAAGTTCGGAGTAATCCCAACTCAGGGCGCCGCGGCGAGACGTGTCCCCCTCCGTCTGCTCGGACGTCCTGTTCCAATATCGCCATGGTTGGCTGCTGTCTAGCTCCGGGACGGTTCCTAGGCTTCGGCGCCCTTCCATCGAAACTCGTGGATGGAGTCCACCTGCCCGACGCTCTCTGGTTTCTCGGGGTCTGGCTCCCCACTCCGACGGGGTGGGTACCGAAATCAAAGGGAGAGCGGTCGCTTTCGGCCTTGCCCCGAGGTCGGCTTCGGTCTCGTCCCGAGTACTGAGTTCGATGAGAGGCGGGGTGGAAGTGGAGGCTCCGGTTCCGTTCCCGGCTGCTCCCAGCTCCTGGGAGTCTTGGGCTTGCACGGGTTGCACAGGTTGATTGTCGGGAGACGCATACGGATCAAACAAAGGATCCCTGTCCGGGACAACCTTGGATTCCGCTGGGCCCGACTCAGACATGATTGGTAACAAAATGTCAGACTGTGGCTAAATAAGGCACTCACTACAGGGTTCCCTTTAGAAGCAAACACAAGTCCATTGTTTGGAAAAGTAAACTTTACGGCAGAAAAGGTCCATTATAGTCCACTGTCCTGAATAGGAGAATCAGGATGGTACATGATCATTGTTACCAATGAAGAGCCAGCATAAGATACAGAGTAACAATACCCATCTGGATCAGCCTCCCCCCATAGTTCTCAAAACAACATCTCTCAGTCCTGGGAAGCTGCTCTCCTTCAAGGCCAATGCTTGGTGGAACGGTGTTAGACAAAACAGTCTCCTCCGGTGGGAATGCTGCCTGGGAACTGGTGCACCTGGGAAGAAAACACTCAAACACTAGAAGCATTAGAAAATGGAGTCAGTACAGTTTAGATATACACTGGACCTGACATTGATGTGTCTGTAATAAAGTAAGAGGATATATATTTTATAATGGCCATGTCAGTGTATTTTTTTGGAAGTATGCATTGATACATTGATGTACAAGCATGGCTATCTTCAAAGTTTTTGTACCTATACAAAAAACAACCTCATGCACTCCCCAAACCCGTCTACCTCCATACCCTTTGCAATACATGGAAAGTGCTGGCTTTTAATAGCCAGCTTCAAGTGCTCCCCGCCCCACTCCCCCATTGGCTGGGTAGCATGATGCTATTCTACCCATCTACTAGTCCAGTGCCTTTCCTTTTCCAAGTTGAGGGGGGCATAAAACAACAGCTCCCAGTGAACGTAGGAATTGGTTGTCTCCTGAAAATGACCTTGTCAAAGTATCTGAGTGATCCTTTGTGCAAATAGCTGTTACTGGAAGATCTCCATTAAAATATAAAAAGATATCATGTAGTAAAATGTGATCTGGATTAAGTGATAGTAAGTTTATTTGTGATAGTATCTGCTAACAGACCAGAGAAGTAAGATTCAGGATCTTGCCAGTAGAGTTCATAGTAACCTCTGAAATTGTCAACCCTCAGAACACATGTTTATGTATCAGTTCCTCTAACTCCAACAGGAGTCAGTATGGCATGTATATCAATATTATGGACAAAGTGTATTGAAGAGACAGAGGCCGTCGTCACACGGGCATCTCTTCCGTTAAATTTACAGTATATAGTGGCACAGTAATGTTTCTTTGGGTCACCTAACGGCTCTTCGCGCCACCAGCTGTCCACACTGAAGCACTCTGTTCTGTTCTCTCTAACCGCACAGAAGCAGCTCCTCCCCCCCTTTTTTTATTATTCTGGCGTTTAATTCCGCTATAACGGAATAACAGCATATAAACATTCCATCAGAGCAAAACATTACGACCCTTTTGTTTTTCCAACTTTGAAATTATATAAATAGCCCTTTGCCCACAGAAAACTCCCTGTTTAACGTGATCCCCATTGCTGAAGACTCTGCCATGGCGATTGAGTCATTTTTACTTCAGCAGAAAGTTTGCATTGTGTTATGGCGTTATGGCGTTATAAGGACATAATAAAATAAAAAAAGGGGAGTCGCAGGAAGAAATGGATTCTGGGATTGAAGGGAGGGCATAGGACATTGTGAGGTGAAATACATCGATGTGAGGCATTCACACTGAGGCACAAAATAGCGCGACTATCAAGCACAAAGCAGAAGAGAGAAAATCGCTACAGTGTTGGAATAAGGTGGGTGTTTGCTGGGAAATAGCGCCATTTTAGCGCTAAATAAAAGCCCGTGTGACGACGGCCAGAATTTATTGGATTCATTCTGTTTGTGAGGTGGCACAGTCTGGGGCTAGTACTGCTGCAAAGGGACTTCCTTCTTCCCACACATCCCTCTCATATTCCCGCTTTTCCTTTTGTGTCAAAGGTGGAAGACTTGCTTTGGGGGAAAGCCTTATATCCACAGACTACCTACCTGTGCTCTACCGCTCAGCAGACTTGTGATTCCATCTCTGCCCCATGAGCTGCATGCTCACTGAACCTAGAGCAAGACCATGTAATTTCTTTGTGTGTCCAGTTTTTAGACGGCAGTTTAACAGCGCAATCTAAACTCTGAACACTGAGAGGTATACCCTTCTAAGTCCACTGATTTTGATGGATTTAGAAGAGTGTAAACTTTCTTAGGCCTGTGCTGTAAATCTTGATTAAAATGCAATTCATAAAAAAGTGAGGAAGGCTAGAGGTGAAACAGCTTGTCCGCTTCTGAATTTCCACAAGCTTTGCTTCGTGTTCTCAGTGGCACTGGTCTTACTGATTACTGCTCATCCCAACAAAGTGAAGAGGTGGGTGCTGAGCTGATGCAGTTGTAGCATGTCAAATGATATGCCATTTTTGCTTCAGTCCATCCAGTTCAAAAACAGTGTTTGGCTTCATAATCATAATGCCTTTTTCTCAGGCTCTGGCTGTCTGTTGCATACTATGGGTAACGTGTGGCTGGGACCCCGTCGAATGATACACAGACACAGCATGGTTGGTAGAAATGGCCACAACATTATTGGTTACAGCCCTTGGAGCATTGGCAAAGCATAGGGCAGCAGATCCATGGCATCGAAAGGCCCCACACTGTTCAATGAGTTGTTCCCCAGCAAGCCCGTTGGCCACTGCAGGATGGCACGCGATGTTCTGCCACCAACAGCTATTGGATGGCCCTTGCCAACTCTTTGGCAGGTGGAAGAGGTGCAGCTGCTCTTTCCGCACTGCTCACCCCAGTGGATCTGGCCCAATGCTTCAAAAACTGCCACAGGAGGAAGGCCCACTGCTGTGCTCACTGCGTGGGATTCTGATGGTCCAAAGTGTCCTGCTTGTGCCGCGATTGTCTTGGAATGGTGGTGACCACAGAGTGTTCCTGAGAGAAGCGATCCCTTTCTCAGCTCCTCCTCTTCTGCAGCCATTGTCCTTTGCCTCACCCCAACTTGCCCTCGTCAGCAACAAAGTCCTTGTGAGTCTGCAAATTTCTTTTAACATACACAGAAGAACAAGTACTCCCAAATGCTAAACTGGAACTGTTAAGACATATAGAAGAACTATTATCCCCAAATGCTCATAATAGGAAATGATAGTGGAAAATTAGCAATAATTTTTCACATATGGAAAGTTTTTACATTTTCAGAATTAATTGATGTGGAGGGTAATAATTTCTTAAAACTGTCAATGCTCTCAGTGTCTCATTCTCTCTTTGTATTGAATGTAAACTTTTATTGTTTGCTACATGGTAAAATTGCCATTCAGGCATTTCTCAGCTTCAAGAAAGGTTATGTGTTCAAATGACAGAAAACTCTTTCATGGTTCAGTACATGGATATTAAGTTTGGTTTGGATAGATTTAAACAAAGCATTGAGGTACTGAATATTCAGATAAGAAAATGGAACTGTGACTATATAAGGATAAGGGGGAATGCTAGGGGATAACTGCTTGGAACATAGCCTTACAACTGTGGAAACAATGCAGCCTCCACTTACACAGGATCAAGGCTGTGTAATGCAGGCTCCATTTACACAGGATCAAGGCTTACACAGGACAGGCAAATATGAAAGTGCATATCAGATGTGCTCCAGTGGGGTGCTACGGCAGGATGCCACAACATCACTTCCCGAAGTGAAGTAGTTGAGCCAGCCATGGGTGTGCTCCTATGCTTCTCTGGGGCCAATTTGAACAGCAAATGGCTTGGTTTTTCTCCACACTAAGAGTGGGAGCATGGCATGGCCAGCATGATGATGTCACTTCTCAGAAATGATGTCATCGTACAAGATCCAGGAGCGCGCACATAAGGAAAGACTCCTGGAAGGCGCAAGGTTAGTGCTGGGTCCCCTCTCCTGCTGGGAGGGTATAGGGACCTGGGCAACCATACTTAAGGCTTCCAGTTCTCACTGAGGATTGCCTGCTCCTGGCTGTGAAATTCCTGGAGATTTTAAAGGTGTAGTCTGGGGACAACAGGGTTTGGGAACGGGAGGGATCTTAGCAGGGTATAATGCCATAGAGTCCACCTTCCAAAGCAGCCATTTTCTCCAGGGGCCCTGATCTGTGGCCTAGAGATCAATTTTAATCCTGGAAGATTTCCGGCTGCCACCTGGAAGATTTCTGGCAACCCTATCTCACTATCTGTTTTCTAAATTTCACTGTTCCATACAGTTTATCTGAGTCTTAATTTAACAGACAAAATTAAAGGACTTCCTTAGAAGACTTCCTTGGAGGTCACTGTCAACTTGTCCCTAGGCTCTGTGGTTTTTCTGGGAGCACTAAAGGAAGTCATGGTGAAACCTCTCAAAGAAATCATCTTTGGACCCCACCGACCCAGTCAATTACCACCCAGGTTTGACCTCCCATTTTTGAGTAAGATGATTGAGCAAGCAGTGGTGGAACAGCTCCAGGCTTTCTTGGATGATTCCTCAATCCTAGATCCCTTCCAGTCTGGTTTCCACACAGGGCATGGGACAGAGACATTGCGGGTCACCCTCACAGACGATCTTCTCAGGCATCTGGTTTGAGGTGGCTTGGCACTGCTGATATTATTGGATCTTTCAGCAGCATTCAATACGGTTGATTATGATCTTCTGACCCACTACCTCGCCGATGTGGGGATATGAGGGACTGCCTTATAGTGGCTTGTCTCTTTTCTCCACAGTCGGGGACAGAGGGTTGTGTTGGGGGAGAAATTGTCATGTCACCACGATTTTGTGTGGGATGTCCCACTGTGGGCAATACTCTCACTGTTATTGTTCAATTTCTCTATTCATCCCCTTGCCCAGCTGGTATGAAGTTTCAGACTTGAGGGCCATCAATATGCAGATGACACCCAGCTGTACCTGTTGATGGGTGGCCAGCCCGACTCGGCCTTGGATGTCCTGAAGTGTGCTTTTGAAACCATGACTGGATGGCTGAAACAGAGTCAACTGAAACTGAATCCCACAAAGACAGAGATCCTGTACTTGAACCGTGGATGAGTAGGCTTGGGACTCTGACTCCTGACCTTCAATGGGGCACTGCTGCTTATGCCTGTTCTGAGGGTTAGAAGCCTGGGGGTAATTCTGGATACCTCCCTGACAATAGAGGCGCAGGTCACAGCAGTTGCCAGGTCTTCTTTTTTCCGCCTATGACAGACCAGGCAGCTTGTCCCTTACCTCTCAACGTGCAACTTATCTGCAGTGATCCAGGTAATGGTCATCTCTAGGCTAGATTACTGTAACTCACTCAACACAGGGCTTCCCTTAAGTCTGATCCGGAGGTTACAATTGGTTCAAAATGCAGCTGCACGTGTTATTGTAAGAGTGCCAATTGGAGCACACATAACACCTATACTGCACCAGCAGCATTGGTTGCCTGTGGAGTACCGGATCAGATTCAAAGTTTTGGTATTAACCTACAAAGCCCTAAGCAGATTGGTACTGGCATATCTGCGAGACCGCCTTCCCCCATATATGCCCCAGAGGACACTTCAATCAACTGAGAAACAACTATTGGTGGTCCCTTACCCCGGGGAGGCCCACCTGGCCTCAACCAGAGCCAGGGCTTTTTCAGTCCTGGCCCTGACCTGGTGGAACTCTCTGTCCACTGAAACTAGAGCCTGGCAGGATTTGCTATCCTTTCACTGGGCCTGCAAGACAGAGATGTTCCACCAGGCATGTGGTTGAGGCTGGGCTAGGCTTCCACCAACCTATAGAAGGAGGAAGTGGTTGATTAAACCTCACAGTAGATCTGTTCACCACCCTGTTTTCAACTGTCTTTCAATGGCTGCTGCCTATTACACCTAAAGTGAAGCCAAATAAATAGCTGAGCAGGAACTGCTGCCATCATGGAAACTGTAATAGTATTGTTAACAACCCGGTTTAAAAATTGTTATAGTGTTTTAATGTTGTGTAAAATTGTATGAAATTATGCTTTTATTGTGTTTTAAATGATATGATCTGCCCTGAGACCACTTGCAGGGAGGGCAGAATAAATGTCTAATAATAAAATAAAATAAATAAAGGGGTTCCCTCTAGTTGCCCATCCATCTACCTATTAATTATATGCTAGGTGAGGCACAGGCCAACTTAACCTGTGCCCTTTATTTTGGTTATTCAAGCTTTTATCTCCAGGAGCTTTCCTAGCTCATCACTTCTGCTATGAGGTGAATGACTTATTCATTTTGTGGAACTTGAATGAGAGAAACTTGTGCAGGGTAAAATGGAGGCCTAATGGAGGTTTTGTCTTGCCTTGCCCTTTGCACCCCCCTCCCCTATGCTGGATTTCCTATAGCTTGAATTAATAATAAATATGAACCACTTACAGCCAGAATTAGTTTCAGGTTGTTTTCTTCCTTAAATGAAACAGAAATAAATGGCTCTTATTCTATGCAGCTTTTGTTTAAAACAAATCAAAATAAACTAAACAGAGGTAGAACTGCAGTTGCTTGCTGTTTTTTGCATATAGCCATGACAGCTTTTATAGGCGCTTACTGGTTCATTCATTCCTATGCTCTCAACTGCCCCAGTTTATTAGCAGATATTATACATTTTGGCTCTGGGTTGAATGCTCAGCGATGCACAAACGCTTCCTGAAAGGCCTTCATTTATGTGTGCTTCTAGAGTATTCACAAACTACAAAGCATCCAAAGCAAGTAAAGCTTTCCAGTGGTGCAGCAGCAAAGGGAAACACAATTATTCCCATTTTCCTATTTATCCTGGCTAATGGACAAGTTGACACGGTCTGGTTCACAGAGGAATATGACTTGAGATGAGCATCGTAAATTCCCATAAATTGCATTTTATGTTTCTTTTCATAATAATCCTCAAGTTTCATTTTTGAGTTATACAATCTCAACATTGCAAGATTTTTTTTTAAACAACCATGATCAGTTTCCCACAGCTTGGTCTCTGTTGAAGTGTATTTACTCTTTAGTCTTTTTTCTACAGTGATTTTCTGTCGAATTTTACATAACTGGGAGACCCTGGTTCAAATTCTCGCTTTGCTATGGAAGTTTGCTGTGTCACCTAGGATCAGTCACACTCTCAGACATACAGACTAACCGACCTCACAATGTTATTGCTGTGAAAATCGACCAACCAACCGACCGACTGATTGATCAATCAGTCCTTTATTGGCATAAGAATACTTAAAGTGAAGCATGGCATACGGACTTCATCAGGGTTACAATTAAATAAATATACCACCAAAATGGCTCTTATCAGAGTGCAGCTTAATAGCGCATTCCAGAAATACAGCTTGTATTGAAACAATCTCATATATCCTTTTACATTGTCCTTTTTATATAGAAATTTGTAGCAAATATCTAAATTCAGTTCTGTAAAATTAGATGGGACTTTCTGACTCCACTAAGATTTACTTCATTCTGAATGACTCCTCTCCGGATATAACTGAGAAGGTGGCTGTGAAAATAAAATGGAGGGGAAGAGAATGATGTAACCAATTTGGGTCTCCATTGAGGAGAAAAGTAGGGAATAAATATGTAAATAAAATAACATGTTCATATAAAAATGTTCGTATCTAAATAAAATAAAATATTTTGCCTTCCTGTGGGCATAGAGCAGGGGTCACTAGGGGAGTTGAGGGAAAGTAACTGTGATTTTCCTGCATTGTGCAGGGGGATGTACAAGATAACCCTTCCAGCAATTTGTGTTTATATTTCTGCAACCTGGAAACAAGCATGCAAAAAAGAAACCACTGTGAAATGAGCCTTATGTGTCCTAAAATCATTGTTAGTTATTTCAGCACAAAAAGGGTAGTTTTGAAGGGATTAAAAATTATTTTTATTTACATTTATTTGTTTATTTGCATTACTTATAGTCTGCCTTTCTCACAGAGACTCATGGCAGATTCCATAGTATTTCTGTGCTGCAACATACAGCTGCACTTTCCATGGGATCTCAAATGTCAATGAAATAGAAGTGCACAGCCATGGGACTTTAAAAAGAAAGATGATTGGGAGAATTAAAAAGAAATCCCTTTTGTCTGTCTGCAGTCCCTTATGTATGTGTAAAGGCATTCAACCTATGCCTTTTATACATTTGGAAAGTCTATAGCATGCAAAGATATTTTCTCTCTGTGTATGTAACCTCTGGGTTATGATGCAATATATGGTCATATTAGCTCTTTGTCTAAATGCATCTGTTGTAGGAAATTAACGTTTTCGTTTCGAATTTGAGTCCGATTTGATTATATTAGTTCACACATTGTTGGTGTTCATATTTGCCTATTGAAATATGTCAAGTCATTGCATCAGTGAAGGATGAAGGACAATACATGAAAGGCAATAAAGTCATATACAGGGCTTTTTTTCAGCTGGAATGCGATGGAATGGAGTCCCGGAACCTCTTGAAAATGGTCACATGGCTGATGGCCCCGCCCCCTGGTCTTCAGACAGAGTGGAGTTTAGATTGCCCTCTGCGCTGCCGAGTGGTGCAGAGGGCAATCTAAACTCCACTCTGTCTGGAGATCAGGGGGCGGGGCCACCAGCCATGTGACCATTTTCTCCAAGGGCAACCCACTGAGTTCCACCACCTCTTTTCCCAGAAAAAAAGCCCTTGTCATATATATGCCCCATGCACCTTCATGCAGAAAATTCACAGAACAAAACACTCAGAGGTGACCCTAGTGATATGCTGGTGGCTTACGTAAAAAGAATCTCACATGGGCAAACTGCATGAACACTCTGCTCTTATGACAAATATAACAGTACAGCTGTAAATACATGCATTTAAAAATTAACACCACTTATGTGAAGGGCTTTTTTTTTTTTTTTTTTACAAATCAGCTTCTAGAATATTGTTGGAATGGACTATGGAATAGACTATGTCGGATATAGGGTGTCCAGGTACCCTGGAGTCTAAACCGGAGGGTCAGGGGGGTTGTGGTGGGGCATGCACAGAGGGAATTTTTCCTTGACAACATACCCAGCCTGACAAAGAAATGAAGGCCTCTGGGAGTCTCTCTACATGAGACCTCTTACACATGGACACTCAAATGAAGAGAGACACAATGTTAGCTGAGAAGCTGAGTTTTAAAAGACAGATTGGAAGGCTTTGCCAATTTCCCCCTCAGAGGGTTTGTTTATTTCTTCTTCGCCTCCTGAAGGCTCTGTCTCCCTCCCCTCCAAACCATGAGCTGATGCAAGGGGGCAGAAAACAGCCCCCAGGGAAAGTCACTGTGATGTCAGCCTCGTATGGGGAGGATTCCCTCTGCCTAGGAATAGTGGTTTTAGAGCACACACACACACACACCCTGTTTTCACCATCCCTGGCGGTGCCGTCCACTCCAATGAAATGTCCATTCAAAGCAGGGGGAAATCTCTTTCATGTGACTGAAAGACAGTCTGTCTCAGTTGGCTCACTGCTGGCCAGTTAAGTAAGGACATGCTTTTGTAAAGTTTTATTTTGCTCAGAGATAAAGAGCCAGGAGAGCCAGAAATGGTGTGTGTGTGCTGTTGTGAATTGGCGGCAGCAAGAACAGGCTCTCATGCAGACTTTCATGCAGGAAGTTGTTCCCCCATCCAGTTACAGAAAAGGTGGGAAGAAGCGCAACAGACCCTTTGTGGCTCCCAAAGTGTTCGTTCTTGCCTGCATAAATCGCTCCTCAAAGGGTTGGTTTATTGCCTCTTCCCCTCCCCTTCAACTCCCCTTCTGTAGAGAGGTGAAACTGACAGAGCCTTCTGATCTGTCTTTTAAAACGCATTCTTCCAGCTAACATTGCGTCTCTCTTCCCTTGAGTGTCTGTGTGTAAGAGGTCTTGTGCAGAGAGACTCTCAGTTGGGCTAATTTGATAAAAATCAGTCCCCAGGGGGCTAATTTTCATTTATCAGCCCCATGCAGCGGCCTTCACTTCCTTGTGCTAGGAATGATGTCATTCCTGGTGCAACAAGGAAGAGCTCTGGAACATGCTCCTGTGTGCTCTGGAGCTCCTGGGTCCATTCCCTGCATTTCCCTCCCACATGCTAGATGAGTGGAAATGGAGCGTGGGTCAGAGACTGGGACTGGAGTATTCCCTGTTCCCACTGGGGGAACTGATAACCCTAGTCAGAAGATGGCTAATTAGAGGCATCTGGAATGCTCTCCATGAAGGAATGTTGTGGTTGCATTCTCTTGTTGCTTGACCTCCACATCTGCTCCTTGGAGATGCTGCATTTGTCTATTTGTCTCTGTCTTATGTATTAGACATTCATAGACACATCCTCTGTGAGTTGCTAATCCTTTTCAGCATCATCCAACAAAGTGTCCACTTACAAATGTGCCAATAAGAAAGGGCACAGCACAGAAATTGTGGCAGAGTTGCCAACTATACCATACTGAGGCGCTTCTCTCCAAACCCCACCCTTCTCAGGTGGCATCCCAGGAATTTCTCAACCCAGAATTAGTAACCCTAAATTAATCATAGTTTGCAATAAAAGGAATTGCCCATATATCAGTGCAAAGTTTTACAACTCAGAAGTGAGAAAGTAAAACTAATACTCTGTATTTTGTATTGCTCATTTAATTTTTTAAAAGTACGTAAAAGGATCCAGAAGAATGTAATAAAATATTTAAGCATTTATTTTGTATTTATTTATCAGTCAGTTACCTTTATTGGCATAAATTTACTTATCTATAAAATGTGTATGCCACCTTTATGTCCAATCAGGCCCACCAAAGCAGCTAACACTTAGAACAAAACATTATAAAAACATATCATAAAAACAATTGATAAAGCAATTAAAACCAAAACTAAAACACACATTAAAAATACAGAAAACAATAATGAAAATACAGGGCAGGAAGAAGAAATCATTAACTAAAACATAGGACAGGAAGGAGGGATCATAGAAGTAATTTCTAGCCAGAATTTCTGAGCTGCTGCTGAGGCGATAGTACAACATATTTGCACATTATAGTGCAATCTTTATACAAGAAGACAACCCATCCTTAACAGAGTTATACTTTTCAAAGGGACTTGGTTAGATTTGCATTCTAATTGCTGCTGGGATTCAATACCAATCCTTGTTCTAATGCAGCTAGTAGTACCATTTAACAAGAGGAATCATATTTTCATTTCAGTAAATTCTTTTTAAAAAGTAGATTACTGGCATGTTTGAAGACTGTGTTATGTTTCCAATTTTAACAGAAAGAAATGTAAAGATGCAATAAGAACCACAACAGAGTAAGTGTTGTGAGATTTGTGGAAAGAGGTTTTGATGTTAGAAACTCCTGCATATGATTTGTCTCACTAAAATCAATGAATATACTCTTACAGTCATGGGAGTAAATGTCTGAAGTGTGCATGTGTGCATGTGCACACGTGCCTTTTCCAATTCATGTTCCTCTGGTGGAGCAACATAATGGTTTACTGTGCCTGTATTTCCTTGCTTGCGTTTGATCATGGAATGAAAATGGATTAAGGACACACAACGCACTTTTGTGTGTTAGCACTTGCTTTATATGAAGAAAAAACACATAATAAACCAACAAGAAGACATTTCCTATGTTGTTTGATCAGGCTCCATTGGAATTTGGATACTGTTGTTTCTGAAGATATGGGCCTCAAGAGAACAGAGCTTTAGGCAGTAGGAAAAGGCTGTGCTGTAATTTCCAGTAAAAGATTAAACTTGAAAGTTCTTCATTTGTTTTCAGACATGTGCAGGTGGCAAAGCGTTTTGTCTGGCTCGCTAAGGCAGTCAAAATGTTCACTTGGTTTACCTAAGTGAACACAGACAAAGGTCCTATAGAAAACATTGTTTCCATCAGTATATGTTGTACTCCTGTAGCAATTCTCTCATAGGCTGATATTTCATGAAAATCTAAATTAAAATAAAGTGGAATAGATTCAACAGAACATCCTTCTTACCTTAATTCACCTTCAGCCATTAAGAAAACGTGTTTCCAAAATAGGCTCAGAAACAATGTTTTGGCAAATCTCCAGAGGCTGTGGGCTAGTCACCATGAATGTGTTTTTACATATGTTTGACATGCCCTAACAATGTTGTTAAGAAGGCACTCTGTCAGTCTTGCAGATTTCAGTAGTATATATACAGCAGCCTGTCTCTCTAAAGATATTATTCCTTGACCCTATATGTACTTACTGCTAGTTAAGTCCCACTTAGACACTTCAAACTCTTTTAGTGGCCTGTCTCTGTAAAAAGTGAGAAATGGAGTTGATAGAAAGGTTTTCTGAATCTTGTTGGTTTCAAGGTGGTCTTCCAAATTCGCTCAGATTTTATATGGATAAAATGACCAAAGCTGGGAGTAAACCTCATGGAAGAAATTGGGACTTAATTTTCAGTAGACAAGTTTAGGATTGCTCCCTGCATTACTTACTTGAGTTAAAACTGCCTATAAATAGGTTCTCACCATGAGGAGAGAAGGCTGTCTATCATTTTCAGCCCTGATATCATAATTTTGCACTGAAGTACCTTTGCATAGTATTACACTATGAATCAAACATTGCAGGCCAGTGCTGAATGGGGGAGGAGAGCAAGGAGGGGCACGGTGACAAAACACAACAGACACAGTGTTGGAGTTGAAAGAGGCCACAACTTTATTGAAATGACAGCTCGTGGAGCACTGGCACTGCATAGGGCACTGATCCGAGCATTGGCTGACCCGCCTACCAGCTGATGACCCCCATGCCCCCTCTTAACACTGCTGAGGAGGGGAACCATGGGATGACAGTCAGTGGGATGGCACATGGGTGTACACCCCTGTGTGGGTCATCCCCTGCCACCTGGGAGTGAGGCAAATCTGACAGCACCCAAGCTGGGCATGCACCTCCCCAGACCCCTTAAGGAGATCCCCATAATAGGGAAACTGAGCTTGCGGGCCCTGTTTTCTTCAAAATGGATCAGTGCCCAGTGCCCAATCCACCATAAGAGCCACAAAATGTCTCACGGCAACACTCCTAGAGCTGAAAAATCAAACCAAGCAGGCCCCTCAATATCCTGCAACCACACATCCAGACCTCAGCTGGACAGGCACCACCAAGCGAGAACATGGTCACTGCTCCACGAGAGATAACTGGGGGAGGAATCACTCCTCAGGTCCCAACTGACTGCTCCATAGCCTTGGACCCATGCTTCCTGTCACATGAGAGCTGGGTGCCCTGAACTATACTCCAGACAACTGTACCAAAGGAGGATCATCCCGGGCAGGGGCCCCTTGAGTAGTCCCAAGCTGGCCCTTGTTGCCAAGGACCCCCCCTCCTCCTGTTATGAGGCCTGCCATGAACTGTGTCAGTTTCCTGTGTTGCTGTTTAAAGACCTACTGAAGACTTTGTCTTAGGGCAGCATTGCCCGTGCCTATTTCCTGTTCTCCTTGCTGCAATGGACTGTGCCATCCATGTCTGTCTCCTGCCTCCTTGGGCACCTATATCACCTGGGCCCAGAGCCACGCTGCCAGCAGCACAGTGACAGCCAGAGGGAGCCTACATGAGCCTGGCCAGGCACCCCCTGGCTAGTTCCCGTGGAGGGCCCCTTGCAGGCCGGCCACTGAGTCTGCCCCTGCCATTGGGCAACCTGCTATCAAGCCCAAGCCATGCCAAGGAAGAAGCCATGTTCCCAAGCAGTAAAGAGCCAGCCTGGACAGTTTACTTTGAGGCTGCCATTTAGTGAAAGCGAGCCGGTCACATCCGTAGGGGCCAACCTCGCCCCGCTCTGCATATCTTGGAAGCTGCCCCAGAATGGAAGCTAAGTGCCGACTGTCCAGAACAGCTAATGGACACATCTCAATGCAGCCACCACATGCCAGAACTGATGCCGTCAAGACAACGCCAGCTTCCTGGCCAATCCAATCAACCCGCCCGGCACTCCCTTCCCCTCCTTTGTCCCCTCTTCCCGAGGTGTCACAATCTTACAATCAGACACTAAAGTGGCCCATCTAGGGTAGTTGTGGAGCCATTAAGCCTTTGTCCCCCTTTTGAGAACCACAGGGAAAGGCACCAGCCCCAGGGTACGTTTTGGGGTATTTAAGCTGGCCTCCCCAGCCATGAGGTGCGCATGCCATTCCTGTCCTGAACCTCTGCTGCCTCTCTTTCTATGGGTCTAGTGCAGGCATTAGATACCACCATGCTTCGCTGCTACATCTTTCTTCCACGCCGTGACCAGGTGAGTATACCCAGTTCCGTCGATCTCAAGTGGGCTCTCCTGCAAATGTTAAATGGCTCTGTTTTTCCTAACCTTTATTTCTTAGCCTCTTGTGCGTACCTTGTTTGTGTGTGTTATTTTAGGCACACATAACACTATTAGTAAAAACACATTTTATCTTTATTAGTCTCACCTCTTTATTGCATGAGCGTTCTGAAAGAAGGACTCTGGTATAGCTGGTCAAGATCCCACACTAATTCAAATCCAGACTGCAAGCTAATTCCCCCATTCAAATAGCAGTTCTGGTAACACCCTGAAGGAATGTCTCAGGTCACCTGCTGTGGGCCACTGTTGGTATCCCGAAGTGCTGGAGCACCCCCCCCCCCGGTCCAAGCCCCTTCAAAGCCACTAAACCTGGAAGCCTCCATCCCCCTTCAGTAATGCTGCACAGGAACCACCTCAGCACCTGAAACTAGAAAGAGAGAATCAGCAAGGAGCCTGGGCTCCGGTAATGTAACTCAGTGCTCCCGGCTGCACAAACTTACCCATCCGCAGGAAGGGAGCCCCCCAAGCCACCATACTGGTGACCACCTCATCTGAAAGGGAAGACATAGATAAGCAAGAACTTGCAGCTCAAAGGGGTCCTTGAGGAAAATCTAACCCCATCCCCAGTGATCCCTGCTCTATGCCCAGAGGAAGGCAAAAACTCTCCAGGACACCAGGGCCAGTCGGACCTGAAGGAAAATTCCTTCCTGACTCCAAATTGGCAATCGGCATTACCCTGGGCACATGAGAAGAGTGGGTTAATCTGACACACCCTCCCACCAGCCGGCTGGCAGAACATCCATAGTGGCCAGCCAACCAGCAACGGACATGACTCATACCAGGCCAGGTGGTGGCCAGACGGGTGACTGTCCACACGGTGCTCCCAGGGCCGTCCTGGCATTGAGCCACAGGTCTGCCCAAGGAGGGGCAGTGCCATACTTCCTGACCACAAACCGGTGATTGTTGTTTCCTGGGCAGGTGAGAAGGGGCCACTTGCCCCAGCCCCCACATGCTTATCTCACTGGACTGCTGGCTGAGGTCCACAGTGGCCGGCCAAAAAGTAGAGACTGAATCAGATGAGACAAGACCCGCAGGCAGGTGGTCATAAGGAAGAGGGAGGGTCCAAGGAATGAATGAGGTTAGAGTAGAGGGAGGACTCCCTGAAGTTGCCATAGAGCCCCAAAGTATGGGGCTTCCCCAGTTCACCAGAAGCAGGTCCAGGCCATGAGTGAGTTGTCTCACTTTGTAGATTACTGTGAAATGAATAAATTGACTCTGCATTTTGAGAAGTCTAAAATGGCTTTTGGGAAATCCTGGAAACCTGTTAAATGGATTATAAGAGGGAGTGATTGAACAGGTTAAAAGCTTTAGATACCTAGGAATTCATTTCCATTATAGAACTAGCTGGGTAATCCACAAAAAAGAAATGATAAATTCTGTGAATAATAATGTACTAGCAATCACACGCTTCTTTTATACTAAGGGAAATCAATATGTACCTGCAGCCCTTAGAGTGTTCAGTCATAAAATTAGTACTAAATTGCTCTATGGCATTCTAAACTGGATCACAGCTTTTAATAAAGCAGTAGAACGAATATAATCTAATTTTCTAAGGAAAATTTTAGGGCTGCCACCATGTGTGCCTTATGTGGCTGTATGCTTGGAGACCAACCAAAGATGTTTGGAGCCAAAAGCATGGATCTAAACAATTAAATTTTGGTTGCGACTGCACTTTAGGAGCAGCCCCAACAGCCTCATTGCACACATGCTAACTGATTACCAGTCATCTACTTGGCTTAAATATTCAGGTAATGGTGGTCTTGTCTTCCTGCTGACTGTGCATGTTGTTATGCCAATAAAGTTATTCTTAAATGGAATGGACTCATGAGTGTTCAAAAACTTCCCCAGTTCACTGGAAGCAGGTCCTAGTTGTGACTCCACTAGGAATGAGGGTGTCAAAGACCTGTTCCTCCGGGTCTGCTGAGCTTCTTCCAAATCCCGCTACACACGGGCTAAGAGACGACTCATTAGCAGACAGGTACATTTCTACCCTGGAGGGCCCCTGGTGCACAGACACAGCTAGTAGTACTGGAAGGATGCATGACCCTCCATCAAGTGAATGCACCACCTTCAGAAACTCAACCCCCTGTTGCTTGTTCTTAGCCTCCCCCTCTAGCTAGCCTGGGATTAAAAACTGACTGAGTGGTGAAGGCAGGCCATGCTGGCCCCGGGGCCACAGCTTATGAATCCACTGGGGAGGGATGTGTGGGCCTCCCTCTGCAATCCCTTGTGGCCCATCCTGAGAAGGTGTTAAAGGTTAATAACTGACCACAGCAGGGAGCTGGGTGTCCTGGAAGAAGCTTAAAGACTCTGAATGATGCACCTGACCAAAAGATGTGGGCCCTGGAGTCCTGGGTGTTCTGGGCCTAACAGTCAGTTAAAAGAGGCATACCCCACTGGACGGACTCAAGGAATGGCTGCACTGATGCTTGAGCCCTGTGCACAAGTGAGGGGGAGTGACCTGGACCCACCTGCAAGACTGTTTCAGCCTGCCATCTCTGAACCAGTCAGAGGAGAAAACCACAGAGAAGGCAATAGCCAGGAGCACCCTCATTAGGCTGCAAGGTACAGGCCCCCCCATGGCTAAAGGCAAATGCAAGGACTGTCCCAAACCAGAGTAAGCTAGTCTATGTTTGCATTTTGGTGGAAAAGCCAAGCCGGTCCCCCACTGAAAAATTATAAGCCTGCCACCTTTTGGAATTACTTCCAGGAATTGTGAGAGGCAAGGGAGACCATTTGTCTGTGTTAGTCAAAGCCTGCCTTTCTCACCGAGACTCAAGGCAGACCACAGAGTATGGGGCAGTACAACCCACCTGAAAGACACCTCAACACACATGTAATAGGGCATATACTTGGAAAGGTGCCAAAATTCATACCAGGAGAAAATCCCAGGTGGTGTGCCCTCAATTATTGAATAGTAGTGGGATTTGAACCCACAGAGTGCTGATGTTCAGGCAAACCACTTAACCACTATGCTACAGCATCTCTCTGGACATAGTAGCTGTTATCATAAAACTAGTGGCTGCATATACTTCAGGAACATTTATTAAACTCCAGATAAAGCAGTAAGCAAGTCCCCAAATATGTAAAATATAGCGTATTATAATACATTTAGTGTAGTAACCTTATGGCAAATGTAATAGTTAATTTATTCATGTCATTTATAGTCTGTCTTACCCACTGAGACTCAAGACAGATTCACAATGTAATGGGGTCTATAAATGCCCATGTGCGGAGACATAATATTTGCAAAGACATAACTACACCATGCTTCCCAGTTTCCTGATTGGCTCTTGCGTGGCAGTCCACCAATACCAGGCTCATAGGCAAAGATTTGGAAATACAAAAGGCCACAATGTAGGATGCTTAAGGCATCAAGTACTCTTAAAACAAGTTGGTGTTGCATGGTGGTTAGAATGCCAGACAGCCAAGTTCAAATCCTCACTCTCCTGGAAGCTCGCTAGGTGAACTGGGGCCACTTACACTCTCTCTCTCAGTCCAGCCTATCTCACAGGGTTGTAAATAATAATAACAGCAAAAGTTGTTATATGCCATCCTCCTAGACAGATTAGCACCACACCCAAAGTAGTGAACAAAGTCAGGGCCACTATTACCCTCTCAGTGCAGCTGAGAGCTGCAGCCGAGAGGAACACCTGCCCAAGGCCATGTCCTGGGTCACATGGGAGTCGAACCAGCAGAGTGCAGATTCTCAGAACACTCCCTTTTACACTATGCCACAGCAGCTTTCCTGTTGTGTAGATAAAATGGAGGAGAGGAGAATAGAGTGCCATTGACTCCCCCACTATGGAGGAAGTGGGGTATAAATGAAGCAAATGACTAAATTTAAAACTCCATAGTCTGGGAAGAAATGGAGAGGAGGGGAAATATGAGAGTATCCTTGCTTCAGACCAGTTCTCCTAGATACTGTATCTCAATGCAGCATACCACCAACTCCAACGATCACCCAGAAGGGCAAACTTACCTCCCAGCGACATGGGAAGTCCCAAAATTAGTCTTCTGACCTTCTAACTGCAGGTTGGTTTTGATAACACACCTCCCCTCCCCAACCACTTTCCCCACCAGCAGGATAAAGGTACAGGGACCCTGCACCGATGCAAAAGTAACTTGATTGAGGGCAGTGCGGGTCAACAGACTGGCTGGCCAAAAGCCAAGTGCTGAGGGGCAGGGACAAGCTCCCCTGACCAGGGCATGTAGCAGATGTGTACGGAGACCCTCCCAGGCCATCCGCGCTTCCCTGCCCCTCTCAACAACATGGCAGCTGCCATGCCCTCTCCACCCTCATCCCCCACACAGCCCGCAACTTGGGCCCTCAGGTGAGTCTAGGGGGCCAGTGTTTCTTGCTTTGAATCAATCATTCTTTGACGCCAAAATTGCAACAGTGATTTCACATTTTCAGTCTGGGAATTTTACAGTTCTTTATGTGCTATTTTCTGTTTCCTTGCCATGAATATTCACTGTAAAAATCCATTCCTTTTTACAATATTACGGCCATTTCTACACATCCTTAAAGGGACAGCCCACTCACCGAAGGCTCACTCCAGACATCTCCATCTTCAAAACAATCGCAGGCTGTTTGGCTTCTGGTTTTTTGCCCCCTTTTCGGGAACCGTAGGAAAGTGCGTTCCCAGAAAAGACATCAAAAAACGGAAGCCAAACATCCTGCAACCATTTTGAAAACAGAGATGTCTAGCTAGAGTGAAGAGGAAAAGCTGCCAGCATTTAGTGAATGGGCCGCCCCTTTAAGGACGCGTGGAAATGGCCTAAATAGAGTTACAGATATAAATGATGTATTCTGTGCAGGTAATACTATGCAATGCTCAACAATACATACAACAGTATGAATGAATTTATAGTAAATGATGGACATCTAAAAAGTTTATAAAACTTTAATTTCTGTTAATAAAATAAGAAAAGAACAGGGAATATTTTCCTGTGCCTACTCCTCATCATTGCCTGCTTCTGGAGGGTAGGTAATGCCATCAGTTAATTGTTCCACCCCTTTACAGTGGTGGCAGTAGAGACTAGAGTTTGAGCAGCAGCCTATGTTTCTTTTAATGCATAGTTTTACCAATAGCAAAGTGTGCCCAGCACTTTTTCCCTTCCCAGATTATTCAGAATAGCTTTGTTCTGCCTTTCAGATAACTGAATAGAGATATCATATATTGCCTAAAATATCCTTTCCCCTAAGCCAATTAAGTTCTTCCAACTTCTCCTCATATGACTTTTATTCCAAGCCATTTATAATATTTGTTCTTTTCCAAGTCCAATTTATTTCTAACTATCCTTCCTGAAACATGATGCTCAAATCATACAGAGGTTGTTAAATTGGGTGTGATGTGCTTAGCTTCTTCATGTGGCTTGGACACTGTACTTCTGCTGATGCCTTCTAAAATAGCCTGAGCCTGTTTTCCTTTGTGCCATTGTCACTTGATCTCAGCCAGAAGACCGAGAACCGATCTTTGCACCACTGTCAAGAATCTCTGTATCCCCTTGTAACAGAGCAACTCACTATTCCGTATGCTCTTTCTCACAGACCTAGAGGGAGTTGCCTTAGAGCTGGGTCAGGGTAGCTTAGCCACAGCAGTATATAGATGTTTGTTTGTTTGTTCAGTGAAGACTTTAATGGAATTCAACCTAATTTTCATTTAAACAGAGAGCTGTACACAACAGTGTCTTAACAAGTTGGAGGTCAGATTTAACCATATATTTTCCACCATAGAAAAACTGAAGGCAATAAAGGTAGCTTCTTACATCGGCAGCCTCCATTTTGCCCTCTGAGGCTCAAGTCATCAAATATTTGAATACAGTCGTTACCTTTTTGCTAGCTTTTAAATGTCAAAGACACTGTAGAAAGTAAAACAAATTATTCTGAAAGAGAAGTAACGAGTCACAAAACCTTAACCTCTCTTCTGCACAAGGAGGAATTATCAAAGATCACTGAACTAATATGAAAAATATTCTCACCAAACACAACTTTTGGTACAGTTTGCCTTTAATTTTACAAAGTATCAATTAAAACAGAATGAATATCGAGGAATGTAATTTTATGAAAAAAAGCTACAGAATATTCAACGGAATATACATTTTTGCTTATTATTCCAGGTAAGACATATCTGGTTTACCAACTGGTTTAATACAAAAAGTAGTAAAAATCATATCTATTTCCTTGTATGGATAATCCCAGATTGCTGGTAACCAGTTTGTTATTGTTCGTTCTGCTCTCTCTCTGTAACAGCTGATACTGCTCCCTTGCCCTTGTTAACATCACTAATGCATGCTCATTGTCCATCTACAGATTCCTTCTGTATATAGATCATTCTGACTTGCTGCTTCTCCTACTAAAACGATAAGATCCTACCTGAGTCCACTTTTGACAGGTGGGTATTCATGTAATATAAAAAGGTCAATGAGTGACGCAAAGTTTTAATGCGCAGCGTACCTGGTTTACCTGACTAGCAACACTGAGCAGCAGAGACCACTCCAGTTGAGGTGAACTATTTACAGTTTATTTACCGTTATATACATACAGTCCATCAGCCTTTGCCATTCTGAGTGACAAAGTGCTTCGCATAGCACTGAAACCTTTCCAGGCTCACATCATACTTTACAGTGAACACCTTTATACAGATACAGATATCACTCAACCAATCAGCATCTAGCTTTGCACACTGCACATCTGGCTGATGCAACCTTGCCAGCCAGATGTGACTTAACTGTCAACCTAGATGTGAAAGATCTGACAGGCTTGAATCTTGCCTGAGTTTATTTACATACTCTGACAGTGAATGGGCATCCTTGCTTGTTGCAAGGAAGTTGACTGAGCCAAAAGTTTCCAGTATAACTTTTGTGACTTGAAACAGGATCATGGAACCCACTAACCTTTTGCTGACAACACTTATTTTTGTGGTCACGGTGGTTCTGACTAGATATGGGCACGAACAGAAAAAAAATGAACATGGTGTTCATTGTTTGTTGCCATCCATGAACAACGAACAACGAACACTGACGAACATGATCCCGCCATGAACATGTTCGTTGTTCATTGTTCGTGGGGGCCAGCAGGCTCTCCTTCAGCCATCAAGATCCCTACTGTACCACTCCCAGAAACCTTACTTGAGGCAGCAGGAAATGTACCAATAGTAAATAATAGCTTGGTCCCAGAGCCTGGCAGCAGCCCTGGAACCTGAAGGGGTAGATCCTTACTGCCCCACTCCCAGAAACCCTACCTGAGCAGGCAGCAGGAAAGGTATCAGTAATAAATAACAGCTTGGCCCAGAGCCTGGTAGCAGCCCTGGAACCTGAAGGGGTAGATCCCTATCCCACCACACACAAAGAAAATTCAAGGTCCAATGCACTCACCCTGTCTCTCTAACAGCAGCTGTCTCTCCCTGAAAGCCAGAGCTAGGAGCCCCCCTCCCCCTGGTCTTTTCCTCTTGTAACAAATTTGGAGCTCCAGTCCACACTTGGAAGGAAGACCTGCCTATCAAGCTAAATTGGGCTTAGATTGAGGTTTCCAGGGCAACAGCAGGAGTTCAGACAGAGTTCAGACAATCCCTGCCTGAGTTGCCATGCGAAGTGATTGCCGGTGCCAGACTGTCTGGCTTGATGAACAGCAATGAACAGCAATGAACGAGGCTTGCAAGGACCACTTGTTCATTTAGAATGGAGCCTCACAAACAGCTTGTTCATGAACAGCAGATTGGGCTGTTCGTGGCTTTTTTTAGTTCATATTGCTGTTCGTGCCCATCTCTAGTTCTGACCACTCTTCTTGCCACTGCTGTGAAACATTTATTTATGCCACAATATGTCAGAATAAGGGCAGGAAGCAATGCTCAGTGCAGTGAAATGTGATTGGCTATGTCTGATGCATCAGAGCAAGATTACCTCTGCTAGTTGTGTTTGGTCTTGCTTGTTTGTATCAATCACAAATGTTGGAGGTAAACTAGGCAGGAATTTTATATGCCAAACAGGACCCAAGAGACAGAGATCTAGGAAAACTAGTCAAAGGTCACACCAAAGAGTGCAAGCAGGGTGCCAGAAGGGAGGCTAGCTAATAGCTTAATCCCATCAGGTTATTTAGACTAAGGGGCTGGTCAACCGAAGATGGGCCTGGAGATCAGGTGAGCAGGTTGTACTAGAGGGTTGCCCTTAAACCCCAGATCTCTCTTTGCCAGTCTTGCAACGTATGTGGATTGCCAGTTCCCCAAGGCAGTAAAGCATTTAAATCTGACTACAGGGAACGTCCATTTGAGAACATTCCCTGTTGGCCTACTGCAGTGACATCACCATGAAGTTAAATAGCAGCAATGTCATTCTGTCATCCTGTGGGTAAAGAGAAGGAAATGCTCTGCAGCAATGGAAAGGCATTGCCAGAAAACTACCTCCACTTCAAAGATGAGGATATGGCAGTAAAACTGATGGAAGAACATTTCAGCTGAGCAGTACCATTTGCCCCATTGCACAAGATTGTACCTGATTAACAGTGCAATCCTAGATAGAGTTACAATGTTCTCAGAACATTGACTTCAGTGGAGTTACAAGGGCATAACTCTATTTAGGATTGTACTGTTAGACAACAAAATATCTATCTAAATCCTAAGAAGATTTTGAATTCTTTTTATTCTGGAATGTAGCACAGTTATTATTTGACAATGATTATGCTCAAATGAAGCCATCAACAAGGCCAGGCTTCCACTTTTTTCTATCCAAGTCCCATTTATTATCAGAGGTTTCAAATAATGTGCTGTTTTTTGTTTTTCACTTTCACTTAGCAAATGCTGTATAATTATGAGAGGTTTTTTGTATTTGTGTTTCCAAAACCTCCAACAGATGTCTAGCCAGCAACAGAGATGATTAAAGGTTTATATGTTTATACAGAACAACTCTGCTGAAAATATGAAAAAGGACACTGCTATGCTTAATCCTTATTAGAATCCCCCCCCCGCCCTTGAACAAACGTTGAGGGAAAAGTCTCATGCTACTGCACATTTAGTTTGGGAAGAACATTTAACCATTCTGAATTCTTAAATGGCACCAAGCATTCATGAAGTCCAACCCAAATAGCTATTTTTTCTTTTTTTTAAGATTTTTAAAAAGAAAATATGTAAAAATATAAAGTGCATAATAAAAGATTACACAAATACTAGATTGGAAATTGAGTTGAGACTTATACAATCTTATATCGACAGTACATATAGAATTGCTTTGAGACTTGTACAAGCACTACATTTAAACTTACATTGAACTGATAAAAGAGTACATTCAAAATGTGCCATACCTAACAGTTGCATAATTGTTCTCCTTCCCTCTCCTTTCCTCCTTCCCTCTCCTTGGTTAGTTTTACCTATACAAACTACAATATCAGCTTTTTTCTTTTAATCTTGTCTTTATACTAAGTTACCTTAATTAAAGGTAATTTCTACCTAAGTAATCAAACAAATCCTTCCATTTTTCCCAAAATTCGGCTTCCCAAAATTCGGTTATCTGTCTATTATGTTGATAGGTAGTCAGTTTAGCCATTAACGCATATTCATTAATCTTATCTCTCTCCACTCTAACACATCAGGACAGATATCTATTTTCCATTTTGCTGCTAATAATATTCTTGCTGCTGTCACCATGTAACGAAAAAGATCTCCCTGTTCTTTTCCAACATTAGTTGGTAGGATATAAGAGCATATTTTTTGGATTTAATTTAAATCTAAGTTTGAGAATCTTCTGCATCTCTTCATGTACCTTTATCTGAAGAACATTTTATACCAATTCTCTCTCAGTAACTGTCAGTCTGTAAATTGTATGCCAATTAATAAATTTTCCCATATGTTCATCGGGATAGTTTTTCTGAAGTTTTCCACCCATTTTATCATACAAGTTTTTACTTGCTCCTTTTCTGTGTGATATTGCAGCAAGATTTTGTAAATCTTCCCCCAATGCTTCAGATCTCCATTATTGATGTTCATATTGCATTTTCTCTCTCAACCTCCCACCTTATTTAAGAGTTTGTTCCTTTGATCTTGATACTATTTGATGATATTTCAGCCATGGAATATTTTTGACCTGAGCTCAATTTCTTGCCAGGTCTTTACATTTCCTTTTTTATCTATCATGGATTCATAGCTAGAGGTGAGCATGGATCAGGAAAGCCCCACAGACTGTCAGACCGTGGTCCATTGCATTTCACGGACCATGAACTTTTCATGGATCTGCCCAGTTCATGGACCAGTTCGTCGGCCTGTGGTCCGTCATTTCTGGAGGTCCTAGGACTGCCCCCTTTGCACCTAGATGCCAAACTTGCAACAAGGCTTCAGCAGGCTCTTCTCCAGCCAAGTTTGGCCAAGATTGCATTTTGAAGGTCCAAGTTACCGACCCACAAAGTGGCCGCCCCCAGGAAACTCCCCAGTAGATACTAGGAATCACAAATGCCAATTGATTTGCATTCGTTTGCAGCACCAAAAAGTTGCAATGTAGCAAAATCAAACAGAAAAAGGTGGGGGAAGAGCCCCCTCACTCACCACACAGAAACCTTCCTAGCCATTGCCTAGAGAATTAATTCTTGTTCCTTGCTTGCATAGATAAGAATGGGAGCTCCCTGTTTGGCAAGCAGAGCTGCCTATCAAGGTTTTAAGGGCTAGGATTGGTGTTCCCATGGCTGCAGAATGTGCATCCCCTCTGTTCCCTAGGGAATTAATTCTTGCTTCTTGCTTGCATAGAGCAGAATGGGAGCGCTCTGGTTGGCAGGCAGAGCTGCCTATCAAGGTTTTGAGGGCTAAGATTGGTGTTCCCATGGCAGCAGAACATCTATTCCCTCCATTGTCTAGGGAATCAATTCTTGTTCCTTGCTTGCATAGAGCAGAATGGGAGCTTTCTGGTTGACAAGCAAAGCTGCCTATCAATGTTTTGAGGGCTAAAATTGGTGTTCCCATGGCTGCAGAATGTCCATCCCCTCCATTGCCTAGGGAATTAATTCTTGCTCCTCGCTAGCATAGAGCAGAATGGGAGCTCTCTGGTTGGCAGCCAGAGCTGCCTATCAAGTTTTTAAGGGCTGCAGAAGGTCTGCAGACGTCCCCTCCATTGCCTAGAGAATTGATTGATCAGCACCAGGATGTCTGGACTCATGGATCACGGACCGATGGACCAGCCTAAACGGACCAAAGTTTGTGAAAAATATAAGTGACATGAACCATGTGGATTTATAATCCGATCTGGATTATATATTTGGATTTATAATCCAATCTGTTATCCAAACTAATGCTGCTGATACAGTTTTATATCCAGTATTGCTAGTCCTCCTCGTTTTTTATCATCCTGTGGTACTTTGAATCTTATCCTTGGTTTCTTTCCTTTCTATATAAAGTCATTTATTACTTTCTGCCACTTGTTGAGAATCTTTTGTTCTATATAAATTGGAATAATTTGAGATAAAAAGTTCAATTTAGGTAAAATATTCATTTTGACAGCTGAGATTCTCCCTAGCCATGAAATATTTAATTTTTCCCATCTCTGCAAATCTTCAATAATTCTTGTCCAGACTTTTTGGTAATTGTCTTTATAGGAATTGTCTACAGGAAACCAACTCACACAGATCGGTACTTACACAAAAACTCCAATCACCATCCTCGACAGAAAAGAGGCATAATAAAAACATTAGTAGACTTTGCAAGATGGATATGTAAACCACACTTTCTCAATGAGGAAACTAATCATCTAAACCACGCACTTCAAGCAAATGGCTACTCCAGAAATGAAATCAGAAGAACGATTAAACCAAGGATTAAACAAACAACTAAGGAAAAACAGTCTCCCACAGGAAAAGTATTTTTGCCATATATCAAAGGAATCACTGATCAGATGGGAAAGCTTATGAAAAAACACAACTTACAAACAGTATTCTGACCCACCAGGAAAATACAACAGATGCTACGATCAGCAAAAGACAGTAGAGATCCCCTCACCTCTGCAGGAGTATACCGCATACCCTGCAGCTGTGTACAAATTTACATCGGGACGACACAGCGTAGCATCCAGACAAGAATAAAAGAACATGAAAGACACTGCAGACTTGGCCATCCTGAAAAATCAGCAGTGACTGAACATAGCCTAACTCAAACAGGACACAGTATCCTATTCCAGGACACTAAAATACTGGACAACACTTCCAACTACTTCGTCAGATTGCACAGGGAAGCCATTGAAATTCATAAGCATAAGCACAATTTCAACAGGAAAGAAGAGACTTTAAGAATGAATAGAGGATGGTTTCTAGTCCTGAAAAACACCAGGCTAACAAAATACTCTACGTTCTACAATAGCCCTGCAGAGAAGATTAGCATATCAAGCACCAATCCATATGCAAAAGAACCTCCTCAGGATACGGTGAAGCCTCCCTCCATTAGCATTCCACACCCTGGGAAACTCTTACAGGATGACTCTGTCCAAATCCACCTTCCATAGTAGATATCTGCCAACATCTTCTCCACACTGTGACACTGAGAGATCTCTGTCTTTTGGTGCTATACCTCTGAAGATGCCAGCCACAGCTGCTGGCGAAACGTCAGGAACTACAATGCCAAGACCACGGCTATACAGCCCGGAAAATCCACAACAACTGTCTTTATAGAGTTTCTCATTTCATGATGATACATTTAATTCTAAATATTTTATCGGCTTTGTAGTAATGGCACAGTCTGTTATCTTTCCAATCTTTTCACATTCCTCTGTCATTGTCAAAAGTAACATTATGTTTGTTTTCTTCTTATTCATTTTGTATCCAAAGTACTGTCCAAATCTTAATATTTGTTCCATTACATAAATCAGGGAAGTGTATGGATCCATCACTGATATAACCACATCATCTGTGTAGCTTTTCATCTTATATATCTCTTTCCACTCTTATTCCAGCAATTCTACTGTCTTGTCTGATTTGCTCTGCCAAAATTTCCAGCGTAATAATAAACAATAGTGGTGATATTGGGCATCCCTGATGTGTTCCTTTTGTTATTTCAATATTCTTCGTAAACAAACCATTCACTAAAATTGCAGCTTGCTGATTAGAGTAAATACTTTGGATACAATTCAGAAACTCATTCCCACAATTCGTTCTTTGCAATGCTTTCAAAAGAAACTTCCAAGAAACATTATCATATGCCTTTTCAGCATCCAGAAACATAAATGCAGTTTTTTTCACCTTGAATATTCAATTACACTGAGGAGATACCTAATGTTATCTTTCATATACCTCTTTGGGACGAGGTCTGTTTGATCTTCATGATCTTCTTAATCTTTCAGCCATTATTGTTGTAAATAATCAAACAGCTATTTCTTGCACTACCTCTGATCAGTGAGCATGATGAGTCATTGAAAAGAGGTCAGATTCCAGTGTACAAAAAACACACTTAAACCACCTAGTGATTTTGAAGTAGTCCCATAGACTGTAAGGGAATCAATGAACCAAGCATTGGAGTCAAGAAGACCTTGTGGACTGCATCCATTCATTTCTGGATTCACTTCAAGGTACTCATTATTATCTTTCATTGCCTGGGATATACACTTCTATAAGACTTCCTCCCCTGATATGCTCCACTGCAGTAGCATGGATCATCTGAGCAAAACCTTTTCAGGATCCAGCACCCACCAGCAAATGGGACAATGTCAAAACCCAACAATAGTGGCCAATGATGGCCAATGTCCAAACACAAACATTCTTTGTTGTGGTTTTTCTAAAGAAACAGCCAGAAGAGTTAGGCCTGCTTGGCTAGGGATTGAATGCATTATGGGTAAGTGTTACTAGTGTGAGAATGACTTTAGAGTTTTACAGCACAGGTGCTATGTCTCTGAGGCTAGGAGGTTGCAACTTCAAAGTCTCCAAGGTTAGGCGGAGGCAAGGCTGAAGTGTACAGCTGATTAAGCTTCTCTGTCCCAGCTGAAGTTCTCATGGGAAGGTGGTACGTGCTCATGACAATGCAGTGATGACTTTATGAAGTTGCAGAATGTCAAACCTACATGTCATGGCAGGGCACTGATTGGTTAGTAAAATCTTGCCGGATTGCTGGACAACTTGGTATAAATGGGAAAAGTAAATTATGGCTTTTGCATGATCTTGGCTCTTAGCTTTTATTTGTTTGTTTGTTTGTTTGTTTGTTTGTTTGTTTGTTTGTTTGTTTGTTTGTTTGTTTGTTTGTTTGTTTGTTTGTTTATTATTTTGATTTATAAACCGCCCATCCTCAGGGGCTCTGGGTGGTGAACAACAGTTAAAATCAATAAAAACAAGAAAACAATAATTCTAAAATCAACATACAATAAGCAATAATTTGTGCCCTTGGGCCTCACCATTTGCTTTGGCTTTGTTTTGTGAGTCCTTTTAAAGGTTCTTTTGGATTACAATTCTGATTTGATGCCTTGGACTCTGAACCTGGTTGCTGACTAAGAATGCTATACCTACAAGTTACCATTAACTTACCATGGTAGACTCTGCTGGTACGCATAGTGTAGGTTTTAGCTAGCTTTAGTGCTTTATCTATCATTTGCACACATTATGAAATATAACCTTTTATGCACATTTATAAATAATATTCTTCATAAATGTGTGGTGCCTTTTTGATTCCAGGCTTCATCCTAAACCACTGCCCAGTCTGTTTTAGCTCAGCTACCCTTGTAGTTTTTGTAGGAGATACAGCACAGCTGATTCTCAGGTGACATCTGGTGAGGCCAGAGGCTTGTTTTCCCCAGTCTCTGTGCTAGGACTTGTTAGGGAAAATGCTTACAGGACTACCCCTGCTGACTTCAAGGAAGTTCTGTAGGACTGGGACTTTAATCTCTGGTTCTACTGACCTCCCTGACCTGTCGGCTCCCCTTTGTGTTTTCTTTGCCGTTTTCACTAGGTGGAAGGGCCTGTAAGGCAAGGTTATACCATTATTTCGAATTACATTAAATATATAAATACCAGACTTACAGGGTTTTGGACTTACAGGGATGCCAAGACTCTACAGGGGTGGAGGATCAATTAAGATGCTTCATCCCCTCAGCCTGGTGGATCCAGCTGGTTTTCAGATAGCCTTAGAAGATATTCCTGCTAATATGGTTGGTGTTCCTGTTGATGGCTTGGTTGACTTCTGGAATGAGGAAATGACCCAGGGCACTTAACATGATTGCTTTTAGGAACCCTCTCTCAGGTCTAAGAGCCTGGGCAGCCCCTTGGTGTACTGAAGGCCTGTGGATGATGAAAAGATAAGACAGCTAGAGCAACAATGGAAAAGGGCTCAGGATGAATCTGGGAAAGCATGAACTAGACCTAATTTTAAAACCTACTCTATGGTAGTGAGGGCAGTGAAGAAACAATATTTCAACACCACCATTTGCATCTGCACAGTATAGACCTATGGAACCCTTCTGGATGGTCTATTCTGGATGGCCTATTGGGTTCCAGCTCACAGGAAGAGGTGGACTGCTCTGCGGTCCACTGTGATCATTTTGCCCAACATTTTGCAGATGAAATCTCTCATATCTGTTCTGACATGGACTCTACATTAGCAGAATGGGACAGTCCCAGGATGCTGATTTATCCAGTTATGTGGGATACCTTTCAGCTTGTCCAATCTGAGGTTCTGGACAAGATGATTGGAAGTTTGAGACCTATCACCTATTTGTATGACCCTTGCCCGATCCTAACTGCTTCAATCTGCCAGGAGAGCTGGTTGGACTGAATCTGGGAGAAAGTAAATGCCACCCTGAGAGATGGGGTGATTGCCCCTGCCTTGAAGTGGGCAGTGGATGTCCATTTATAAAGAAACCTACAACAGGAAACTTGAATAACTACCACCCCATCTCAAACATACCATTCCTGAACAAGGTAATTGAACAACTTGTGGCTGGGCCACTCTAGGGATTCCTGAATGAAGCAGATTGTTTGAATCTGTTACAATCTGGTTTCAGGCCTGGTCATGGTACTGAAGCAATCTTGGTTGCCTTGGTGAATGACCTGTGCTGAGAGATGGACAGGGTGAGTGTGACCCTGTTAATTCTCCAGGACCTCTCCGTTGCTTTTGATACCATTGATCATGATATCCTTCTGGACCACCTTCTGGGCTTGAGACTGGGAGACACTGTTTGGTGGTGGTTTCAATCCTATCTTGGAAGTGGGTTTCAGAGTGTAGTGGTGGGGGACTGCTGCTCTGTCCCTTGGCTTCTGGCCTCTACATAAAGCTTCTCTATTGCTCTATCTAGCACGTTCATCAGATCCTGGGGAGGCTGTAGAAACAGGTGTCTGGCTATGGTTTTGAAGTGGAGGAGGGCTAACAAGCTGGAACTTGATCCTGACAAAACTGAGGTGCTACTGGTAGGGGGAGGTCTGACCCAGGAAATTAGTTATCCTCTGTTCTCTATGGGTTACACTCCCCCTAACAAGGTTCATAGCTTGATGGAGCCACTGGACCTAAACCTCCTGTTGGATAATCAAATAGCCGCAGTAGTCAGGGGTACCTTCCACCAGCTTAGGCTTGTGAGCCAGGTGTGGCCTTTCCTGGGAAGGAAAGTTCTTGCCACTGTGGTGTATGTCCTGGTAACCTCTAAATTAGACTATTGAAATGCGATCTATGTGGGGTTGCCTTAGAAGTCTGTTTGGAAGCTACAGTTCAACATAGATGTTGAAAACCAGGGGGTATGAGATGGAACCTTAGGGTACCACATAGGCCAGAGACCAAGGGGAAAGGCAGCAGTTCCCCAGCAACACACTCTGAAACGTACCACTGATGTAGGATTAGTATTACTGCAGAATAATGCATCCCAATCCCAACGGCAGTCCCTAACAATTCCACGACTGATGGTATCAAAAGCTGCCAAGAGGTACAAGAGAATTAACAAAGTTGCACTCCCCAAATCCACTTCCCAGCATGTCATCCTGAAGCTAGGATAGAATAGATACTATGCTCTATTGTTCTCAAGAAATGTAATCCTGTTTCATTGCGTTGATTGTTGTGTATAATTTACAGTCATTTAGTTTGTTATTCAGTTGTTATGCATTGTTTGTATTATATGGTTTTTATTGCATTGTTTTCTGATTTTGTAATATGCCTTCAGTGAGAAAGATGGGCTATATGAAGTAAGCAAAGAAAGAAGGAAACTAACTCATTTTATTTCTATTTCTATTATGATGTAGATTTGAGTGATATGAGAAAGATAGAACAGGAAAATGCATTCTACTTCTTGGCAAGAAAAATTACTGTCCTCGACACACATATTAACTTCTTTAGAGAGAGAACCACAGAAATCAGAAATGTTTATTTTTAGGGGAAGAAAATATCACTGTATTTACATCTGTGTTTCACCACATGGCTATGCTTGTATAAGAACAACCAACTATGGAAGAATTAAAAGAATTTCTCACCTTGTGGTGATATTTCCCTGTTAAAAAAAGGAGAGGCCTACCAATTTGAATCTGTTAGTGGTCTTCTGATTTAGCATTACTTGGAAGACTTCTTAAAATTGTTCATATTCGACTGCTATTTGAGAAAGTGAGGCCACATTAAATTCAAACATTTGAATGCTGGTTTCTCTCCATCCAAATCTGACAACCTTTGGTGTCAACAAATAGTACCAAGGGTCTTTTGTATGAAATGGACCTTGATCTAAGCAAAACCATTCAAAGCAAGTGTTTGAGAACAATCATGTATAAAACAAATGGGTATGGGAGTAATTATTTGTATATAAATTTCATATTATTTTATTGATTATGGATGTGATCCATAAAAGTATTGAGGTCTGACTGGGGAGCTTGTATCGTGCACAATAGTCTTGGGATAAGGTTTAGAACAATAATATGGAGGGGGGAGGAAGAGACAAGATACAGAAAGAACACGGCTTGTTTAGAGCTTGGATGTCTCTTGCAAACAGATAGCAGTGCTGTTAAGCAAAATGTAAAGGATATGAGCATTTAATAATTTTTCAGATTCCAACATCTGCATTCAGTCAGGCCTTTAAGGTTGCATCCAAAGTTGGCCACAAGATAATGATCAGATTGCATACTTTGCCTTCATGCGATGGTGATCTGTGCACACAATTTTCATCCTTGACATATTTATCATCCTCAGAATGTACAAAATCATGCCAATCTGCATTCTTAACACTTTTTTTCAATGTGAAATAGATTCTTTATCATCTTTAGTTCTCATAACAACAGCGTCAAATTTGAAAAACATTGCTCAAGAACTTTATAACACCATGTTTTTTCCATATTGTCAGATTTCACACGTATACAGAGTGTTAAGGGAAAATACCGTGGACTTGTTTTCTGAGGCAAGTTGGTTATAGCTCAGGCCTTTAATTTTGCTTTGCCTTCAGCAATCCAGTGTCTTGTCTTTTCACAGGTAAATCAAACTTTAGACCAGTCAGATGAGGCAGGAATGGCTTGCTTGATACATTCAACACTGATTTCATCAGAGTATCTGTTTTGAACCTTCAGTTTTATAGAATATTTTGATTTGGATACAATCAAGCTTCCACTCGGATAGTGCCAGTCTCCAGGCATAGTAATGCATTTGGTACGCAACTGGGGACTTGCAATGCTGCTCGGAGAAACTTCAATTGAAAATGCTCAAGAGGGGCAAAAGAAGATGATGTTGCCTCTATCATGGTTCCATACAGGAGTCTGGCCAAGGTTTTGGTTTTAAAGACTTTTAGGGCAGCAGGGATGTAATGTCCATCCTTTCTTTGAAGAAATCTAAGTATATTGTGAGCCAACTTTTGCCCAATATCTGCTACGTGCAGATAACAGTAGATCTTGTTCCTCTGAGTTCTCCAAATGGGTATCTTTCCCAGGTAGTGTAAGTGATTGTTTAGTCAAGTTGATCAGATCGATTTCTGCAGGTTTTGTAGTCACCATTACCGGTGTAGGCCTTTGCATCAGGCTCAGCTACTCGTCGTTTGTGTAGATGGCTAGTCAAGAGAGGGCAGTTTTTTTCATTATGAAAAAACCTGGTTGGAAAAATTCCTTTCTGTTTTAAGAGCCATTTCTGTGACATCAACAATGATGGGACTCTTTTTGTTTTAAAGGAGAGTAGGATTTTTTGCATCTGTGTAGGACTACTAAGGACTTCAATTGAGCTCAAATAAAAAAATAACCAGTTTTTCTTCAGCAAAATGTTTAGATGCCTTAGTGCATGTTTTTAAGACACCTGTTCATTATTTTGCCTTTATAAGGTCAGATAGTTAAGCAAACTTTACACTCTTTTAAGGAGAGCATGGATAGCTGTATCCTCCACTCCTTTTTATCCTCATCAGTCAGTTATTGTTAACCTTGGGGGTGACCAGGAGGAGATGCTACAGCTGAAATTACCTGAGAGTACAAACTGCCTCCCATGTTTTTTATTGCCCAATTCTTTGTTGTTATAAGGTTCATTAAGCGAGATACTTTTCAATAAAATCAGGTATTTCCTTTAGGAATTTGTGAATATATTTCATAGTTCTGGTCATTAAGTTTAGCACATCAGCTTGTTCAATAAAATTTCTAGCTCTGTCACCATCTGCCTCCTCCTTTAACGGCAGTAAATCTTTTCACTTTACATCCTTACTGAATTGCTCCTCATTAAGGCATAATTATCTGGGGAGGCTGCAAGTTGTTTATCTACCTCTTCCCTTTTTTCTGCTTCCTCTATCGGCACTTGTTACTGGGGAAGCCAGGGGAGCAAAAGGTATAGCAAAAGTATTTCCTGACTCTGGAAGGGAAAACTCCATAATTTTTGTTTGTTTGGTAGCTGGTAAGTAAGAAGTGTCTTCCTTATCTTTGTTATCTCGTGACTGCTTCCCAGCCCCCATGCTTCCTAGTCTGAGCTTCTAGCCAATATGCCCACACAGATTTATTGCTTTATAGCTTTAGCCAAAGCTTCAAACAGGTTCCTGACCACAATATAGAGAAGGTCAGTTCATTAGGGAACTCAGATAAAGAGAATTTTAGCCGGATAACAGAGAAGTGTTCAGTAGCATTACCTACTTGTCTCCATCTTGAGAAGCTCTCCCAGATACAAATAAAAATGAACATACATTCTGACTCCTCAAACTGCCACACATGCTCATCATTAATGTAGGTGTGTACATTGCCCAGTGTGAATATTAAATTGATTAATCCATTGCTTATTAATGGACAATCATCACATCACCAAAATAAATAAGTTTGAAAAGTGAGCTTATTCGCAGGATGAGTCTCTTTCAAAATTGAGGATAATATCTAGTCCGTCTGCATTTCTATTTGAAGCTTAGATAGTCACCCAGCTAAGATGCATCTGGAATTTTCATTGACTTTGGTGTTCAACAGATGCCAAAGTCTTCTAATGGTTTGGGAACATTCAGAAACTTCCAGCATCTGGTCATAAGGAAGATTTGAGTTTGTCTAGAGACCTATAATTTACTGGCATCATAAAAAAATGTCACAGGAAAGTACAATTTGATGAAGAACATCCCTTGACTGAAAGAATGAATCTTCAAGAGATTCAGTGCCATAGTTTGTTAGTTATTAGATAAATCATAATGAATATTTGAAGGGAAATAATCTTGAGGCAGGTATCAGCGGGCCTTCATAATTTTGGTGTAGAAAGAGCACTATCTCAAACTTAGAAAATATTTCATAGGGGTGATATTGATCAAGGAAATAAAAATGAAGATAGCTAATTCCACAAATTTCGCAGATTCGTGTTAGCTCATGAATTATCAGGTTATGTGAGTCCTAATACATGACATTACTTCGAGGGTTTTAGCCAGTTCCAAAGGTGTCTGCTAACTGAACTATATAGATTTTAAATGTTAAAAGATAAAATCACTTTATTGGAGCAATTTTCCTCAACTCGTGAGTCAGTGTACTAGTATGCATTATTCTGTCCCTGATCAAGAAACCATCTACATCTGCAGGTGAATACCTCAGGAGTGCCATAAAAATGCCTAGGGGTCCAACTATTAGACAGTAGTTGTGATCTAAATATTTGTAGTGTCTTTTCTATATTCCTTTGTAAAAATATACTTGTGCTCACATATTTTCATAAATGTACATATCAACCAAAGTTCTCTTGGGTTAACATTTTTGTGTTAATCAAGTTGATTCTTTTTGTGTCTGTGGATATGGCAGAAGCCCTGGATACTACTGCATAGTCTTGTGGATCTAGAAAAGTATAAACTCTATTCTTTTTAAATATAAGCTTTCCATATTTGTGGAGTAAATTGTGGAGGGGAATTCCTCCTTCTAATTGAGTGTAGCCTCATTAATGCTTTGGGTTCACAGGAATTTAAATAGCACTTGCATTTTTCAGGCTAATTTAACATGACCATATAAACTGTTAGCATCTGAATGTCTCCCTGAAGCATTCTGTAAATGTATTAACAGATTTTGGCCCCAGATAGGCTGAGAACTTCCAAACTTAAGCCCTGAAGTGATAATTGACAGAAGACTAGACACTGTGGTGATGTTTCCTCTTGGAAACAGAAGAAACTCATTCATTCTCTCCTGATTAGGACATTGTTCTTCTTAAGTCATTGCTTTTTAGATCATAGCAGTGAAATATTTCATTTCTGTTCTCCCAAGATTATTATGTTGTGCTTGTCTGTTATTTAGTCCAATTGTACATCTTTTTTTAAAAAAACTTTTGACATTGAAGTCAGACAAGGGAGGTGTATGTTGGATCAACTATTTAGTGCTGAGCCAGAGGAAAAGGGGACGAAAAAAATGAAAACATTTTAAAGTAGTTTTAAGTTCTCATGGTTTTCTCTTCACATCTGAGGAATGTGTTCTTTAAGGGAAATGATCTCCTCAGTCTGGTACTTATATGAATAATAATCCTAATAATTGAGTTTGGTCAATTACCTCTTGCCTGATTTCCTACTTTTTCCTTACGCATTCACATATGAAAATAAGTAACAGCTGCCTTACTGATCCCTTCATTAACGGTAGATTCACATTTCAAAACAGTTGTCTGTTTATATGCCATTCTTCCCAGAGAATAATTAGTGGATGAGAAACATTTGTTCTGATGCTCCAGTACTAAACTCAGGGAGTTGGTTTGGGCAGGTGGCATGGATAGTTACCAACATTTAAAAAGAGATGTGCTATAAATTATACTGATTGTGGTTGAGTGAATTTGACTACATGTGAGCGAGAGTTTACCTCATGTATTATACTTGGAAAGTAGAGATTTTTCTGTTTTACTATGCTATTTCTCTATTACATGATTCTCAACCTCTGACCACCTAGCAGAGGGATAAACAGGACATACAGACTCTGTAGCACAAAGAAGAGGTTAAGGGAAATGGGACTGTAGTGTTTTGGAAAAAATAAAGCACTGCTATGATATGAAATGCATTTTTAAAAATTGTGAAGCTAAATCTAGATATTATTCATGGCTGCTGCTGCCAATGCAAATCTCCTCAATGCACTTTCCTAGCAATGTCTAGTAGAACATTATCAAGCTCAGTATTTTCCCGCCCCAGTTGGTTGGCTGCTGTTCACAAGTAGGGTTGCTCAACAGGTAGGACTGGAGATCTCCCATAAGGTCTGTTCCCCAGTAGAAAATGGTTACTTCCCAATGGTCGCCAGGCTCAAGTCAAGGTTTTGACTATTACATACAAGGCTTTTCATGACCTTGGCTCATATCTACAGAACAGTCTTTCTCCCTGTGCTCCAACAGGGCAGCTTCTCTTATTTGCACAAGGCCTTCTGCAACTGCTGCCCTGCAAATGGACAAAATAAACAGCTGCCCATAGATGAGCATTTTCTATAGTGGCCCAAACCTTAATGGAATGCCCTGCCTAAAGAGGTCAAGAGAACTTCCACTCTCCTGGTGTGATGGTTAGTGCCTGGTTGTCACTATTTTTGTTTGTGTATTGTGGCTGCACAACTATGGGCTACATCTGATTTTATTTGTGGTATAGCCAGGGCTTTTTTTCTGGGAAAAGAGGTGGTGGAACTCAGTGGTGGAACTCAGGACCACACAATGATGTCACTGTGGGTCAGCTGGAACAAGGGGGGGGAGTTTTTTAAAGTTTAAATCACCCTTGGTGAAAATGGTCACATGGCCGGTGGCCCTGCCCCCTGATCTCCAGACAAAGGGGAGTTTAGATTTCCCTCCACGCCACAGCGGTGTGGAGGGCAATCTAAACTCCCCTCTGTCTGGAGATCAGGGGGCGGGGCCACCAGCCATGTGACCATTTTCAAGAGGTGCTGGAATTCCGTTCTACCATGTTCCAGCTGAAAAAAAGCCCTGAGTATAGCCCTGATGTGATGAGAGTGTCAAGGCAAACCAGCTTATGCCATTGTCCACTCCTCCATTTATCCTGACACCAACTGTGCAAGTAGGCTTCCAGCTCCAGGTTTATTTATTTATATTATTTACAGTCTTAGTGAGACTTAAGGAGGATAATGCAGTGTAATTTAATACAATTAATAGCTGGGACATTCAATAAACAATACAATAGGGTATAGGTTCCAGAAATTTGAAAACCTCTTCCAAAATATGTCAAGCATGGAAAACGGACACACACTTCAGTAAGGAGGAGCAGAATGTGTGGTTACACTTGCATTCTGCAAAATACTTCACAATCCTCTCATTTCTTTTCACAATAGTCCCAGAATCAGGTCATTAATTTTCAGTTGTAAAAAAGAGAATTCGGTCCTGTGTGTAATGGAATATGTACACAGATTGGGTCCTCTGTTGCAACAAATGGAGTGAGTAGATTGCTTTTGTTCACGAAGCAGGGTCTCGATCTAGACTTAATTTTTCTCCTTCCACTGCAACCCCTTAATCACCACAAAATGCTGATCCTCAATAAGGGATCCTGAGGAATGACATGGGGGTGTCTGCAGGGAGAAGGAGGAATTGGTGGAAATTGCCAATTTAGTTTGGAACTAGATGGCCTATCTGTATGAGCATAAAAAGAATTTGGCTGAACATGTCCACAGATGGTTGCAATGTAAAAGGGTGGAAGAGCTATTGTATCATAGGGAGATAATTATTACAGTTCAGGAAACCTACCACAATTTTAATTTAAATCTGTCTATAAACTCTGTCATGGGGAAAGTATAACTGATGTTTCCATTTTATTGAATTCTAAGCCCTATTAAAATCGAATAAATGTATTTATTCAATTACCTGTTTTCTTCTCCACCTTCAACTGATAAATGACTAAAACAAAACATTACAAAAATGTTACCTAATGTTAAGGAATGGGAAACATTTACTATAAAATGACTGATGGAAACAAATGAAACCAGCTAAAGGTATGTATGAGAAAAATCTAACAATATTTTTGGGAATCTTTTCATTATACTGAATATGTTGATAGTGCTGAGCAGAATAAAATCATGAAAGTAAATGTTCATTTTAATGTTTTACTTTCCAATAAGTTAATATATATATATTCTAGCCAATGTTTATATGGCTTTTTAGTGGTTATCAAAAGACCAAAAAAACACCATCTCAGCAGGGTTTTTTTTTTGTGGGAATAGTTCAGCATTTGTTTTAGGTCTTCCCTGTTATTTATGAATCATGAGTAACACTTTTTTTTTTTTTATTAAGAAATTTTCAACAAATAACATATAACAAGAACAACAGTAACTGCATAAACATAACATGGTGCTATGAGTAACACTTTTAAAGAGGAAATAGTGACAATAGCTTGGTCTCATAAAGTCTTGTCCATTATAATATTTTTGAAAGTTCAAGTTCCTCAGCCACCTTTTAAAACTCCTAAGAATATTTTACTGATTAAAAGAAGGGGGGGGCAGGTTGCAAGCCAAATCCACTGAGATTAGAAAGGTATGGCTAAAGAAATTCTAAGCATTAAGCACCTTTCTATATCAGATCCTAAAGTTATGATTTACATTTACAATTATTTTATCCTCCAAATATTAAGCTACACAGAAAGTTGGGAAGAGGGGACACAGGGAGGGGATTGCCCTGTATATGCAAGGATGTCTTTCTAATCTCAGTTAACAAAAAGCAATACAAGAATTAAATTGGAACCATCAGTATGGAACTTTTGTTGATATAAAACATTAATGCGAAGTATAGGGTGCTCAAAGATCAAAATGCTTAAACTAATTAAGTTTTCCTTTGAACAGTCTAACACAAGGCAAGGAATCGTTAGAACTGTGTTTTGATTCTTAACATTCCTGCCTAAGGGAGAGCAGTCAGATGGCTGAGTGTTCAAAAGATGGTGCAGGGCATATGGACCAGAAATCATTACCTCATCTACTGGGAGCCATAGGCATTACATTAGGGCCCATTATTCACTTTAAAGCCATGGACAAACAAGACTCATCTTTCTATAAACCTGAGAAAAGCTTCAGGTTTGCAAAAGAATCTGAAATCTAAATAATAATAATAATAATAAAAAAACATTGGAGGAGTTAACCCCCAAATAATAGAGACAACATCTGTACCTTTAAGAAATGCATTATTGCTGCAGAGGCCATTATAAGGGTTGCTTAGGGTTGCCAGCTCCAGGTTGGGAAATTCCTGGAAATTTTTGGGGTAGAATGTAGAAAGGACTGGGTTTGGGGAGGGAAGGGGCCTCAGCAGGGTATAATGCTTATTAATGTGAGGTTTTAAAATATTTGTTATTGTGCATTTAAATATAGGCCTCTGAGGAAAGGAGGGGGCTGGATGGGTGAATGAAGTCTGCTCTGATAGCTGTAGCCTGGGGAGCAAAGTGTACTACAGTTTTCAGTCAGTGCTGAGGCAAAGGTTTTCATTCAGCCTTTGTATATCTCAGAGGGAGGTGGAAATCTGAAAGGAGTCTCATTCTGCCAAGTTCAGTCTATGTGAAATTCTGAGAAATTCTAAGGGCCAAGCTACACATGACGAATGACACTTGAACAGCAAATGTATTTCTCCCTGTTCACTTGCCCTCTACTCAATCCACTTGCCGTTCAAGTGTCATTCGTCATGTGTAGCTTGGCCCTAAGTCAGGCAAACTGTGTGCACCTGGGTCAGTCTGTGTATATCTGAGTGAGATATTATTCTGTCTAGGTCAGGCAAGCTGTGTGGAAAGGCTTGAGTGAATCTATGTCTGTGTGGAAGAGAAGAGATTTTATTCTGTTAGTGAAGATCTGTATGGTATTTTTCACATTGTGGAGGAGGAGTTGCCAAGGCAAGCAAGATGAGCAATGGTGTCAGCTGCTGCTGTTGTGCCTGGGCATGCAAGAATTTTGATGGGTGGCCAGTGGCTCCGGCAGGTTGCTACAGCTGCTGATACTCCATGTGGCTGGCTGGTGTTTCAGCATCTGATAGGAGGGGAGGGCAAGTGTGGGCTCTCACCAAGAAAAGCTGGACCCTGCCTCAGGCTCCACCTCCCTGCCTCCTTCCTTCTCTCCCCTGTGCAGGAGCATCTGCTGCTAGAGTGCACAAAAGCACAGGCCCCTACCCAAGAAGAGCACAGCTTAGGCTCCACCTTCCTGCCTCCACCTCCCTCTGCTTCCACTCAGCAGCCAGCTGGCTGCCCAGTCACCTTACATTCTCTGTCTCAAGGCAGCAGCGAGCTTCCTCAAGTTGATACCACGTGACTTGCGTTACTCACAGAGGATTGGCTGCTTGTTATTGCTTGTCAACAGCAGCCACCCCATAAAAGCCAGTGTTGTATACTTGTTGGAGTTTCTGAGAGACCCAAGTTCAAATCACTACTTTGCCATGGAAGTTCTCTGGGTGTCCTTGGGCCAGTTACAGAATCTCAACCCAATTTACCTTACGGAATTCTTGTGAGGGTAAAATAGAGGAGAGGAGAATGGTGTAAGCTGTTTTAGATCTCGTTGTGGAAATAAATACGAAATAAATACATTATAAATATACCTGATGAGAGTAAGATAAAACATAGGTGATTGGCCTGTTAAGAGGAGAGAAGGAAGCAAGGAAAGAAGGGAGATAGTGTGGGGAAGGGAATATGGAGGCTAATGGGGTGCTCCCTAGAAGCTCTGCTGAACTGGCCCTGGCCTGGCGGCAAGCACCGTGCAACTGGGCCATAGTCTTCCCATGCAGAGCTCACCAGGGGGAGAAATAGAGGGGAAAGTGAAGATTGGAGGGTGGTAGATAAAGATGAGCTGATGGTGGGTGCGAAGAAGAGAAGGAAGCTGGAAAGGGGGAGAGGCCATCTATTTATTTGAAACATGTGTATGCTGCCTTTCTGCCCACATGTTTATTTAAAACATGTGTATGCTGCCTTTCTGCCCACATGGGTTCTCCAAGGCAGTGAACATTAAAAAAAATTTAAACCAACACTTTAAACAATTTAAATTTAAAATGTTTAAAATAGTATAAAATAATTAAATAAAACATTTACAAATATACAACACCAGCAACAGGTAGGACGCCAATAACAGTTATTGGAAGTACACCAAGCCCCCCCAAAAAGTCTTCACCCATCGACAGAAGACAGGGAGAGAGGAGGACAGATGAGTATGCTCGGGGAGGGATTTCCAAAGTTTTAGGACACTTTCCTAGGTTATCATCTGAGAAGCCTCAGATATCAGGGGCACTTGAAGCAGAGTTTATGAAGATGACTGGAGTGAACTGGTAAGTTCATATGGGAGAAGGTGGTCCTTTTTTTTTTTTTTGAAAAATTTTTATTGGGTTAGGATCAATTATTTTCACATTACAATCAATTCTCCCATTTTCCAATTTCTAACCCCCTCCCTTTCCCCCCCTTTTTGTTGACTTCCAACAGTTTTCCAACCCTTTGTCCCTTTTCCCTTACTCCTTTAAAGTTCCTCTATCTAACAAATGTATATTCTCCCTTTATTCTAAGCAATACTTCTTTAACTATTTTTAAAACTCTGTACCCTAACTATGAGTCCTTATTTCCATATTGGATAGACAATTTATCCCATTTTTCATAGTTCAAATTTCAAATATTTCTATAGATCATAAACCATATAAATCAAACATTCATATAAATCAAACAATTTGACTTATACTCTATGTGTTACTCATTCTATCTTCTTCTTTCTGTTTTAGTTATATTTAATTACATTAGTATTTCTATTCCCCTTCGATAGTAGATCTATATTACTGTCATTATATAATCAATCAACTTAACTCATATATATCTTCAAATAAACATATTCAGTTTGGTACATTATCCAAATCTTACCAGAAAGAAAATATTATTAGTTAATCAGTCCTTATAATTAACCCTTATGGTTAGTTATTTTCTATCAATGTTCTATTTGTTATTCTATATATATCAATCTAATAACCTAACTGCTTAGAAATTCACGTTTACCTCTTCTCCCCCCCCGGTAAAGTCAACCCCCTCTAGATTTTATTGTACTTCAATAGTTCTTAAACTGCCACAGTTCTCCTCCCACCTCCCATTTCTTCTCCAAATATTGTTTCAGCTTCTCCCAGTCTGTGTTAAACTGCCCTGAGTCCAGATTTCTCAGTTTTCTTGTCATCTTGTCCATTTCTGCCATATACAGCAATTTATAAATCCAATCTTCAATAGTTGGCACTTCTTGTACTTTCCATTTTTGCGCATACAAAATTCTAGCTGCTGCCGTCATATAAAATATCAACGTCCTATGATGGGCTGGCAATCCCTCCATTCCCAAGTTTAGTAGCAGGAGTTCTGGGTTCTTATTTACTTGAAATTGCAAAATTTCACTCATTTCTCTTATTATTTCCCCCCAGTACTGCCTTGCTACCTCACACGACCACCACGTATGATAGAGGGAGCCCTCGTGCTTCTTACATTTCCAGCATTTATTAGAAGTGTTCAAATTCCCTAGCGCAATCTTCTTTGGTGTCATGTACCAACGATAGATCATTTTGTAAATGTTCTCTTTGATGCTAGTACATGTCGTTGTCTTCATTGTAGTCTTCCACAAGTATTCCCATGCCTCCATTGTTATTTCTTTGTTGAAATTTATAGCCCATTTCACCATTTGTGTTTTAACTATCTCATCCTCAGTATACCATTTCAACAGTACTTGGTATACCTTAGATATTCTTTTCTTGTCCTCTTTAAGAAGGGTCTGCTCTAGTTCCGAATTCTCTGTTCGTATACCTCCCTTTACAGAGTCCGAATTATATAAATCTCTAATCTGTCTGTACTGGAACCAGTCATAATAAGGTGATAGTTCCTCCTGCGTCTTTATTCTAAGTTTAGATGCTTCAGTTCTAGTTATTTCTTTGTAAGTTAAACATTGTTGCTCATTATCAACAGCTCTCGGATCTATCACCTCATATGGAACTACCCACAAAGGGGTTCCTTCTTGTAGATAAATTCTGTACTTCTTCCAGATTGTATATAAACTTCTCCGTATGTAATGATGCAGGAACATCGAGTTCACCTTTACTTTATCGTGCCATAGGTATGCGTGCCATCCGAATATTTTTTTGTATCCCTCTAGGGCTAGTAATTTCTTGTTCTTTAACGTCATCCACTCTTTCAACCACACTAGGCAGATTGCGTCATGATAAAGTCTCAGATTGGGCAGTTGCATTCCGCCTCTTTCTTTTGCGTCTTGTAGGACTTTCATTTTCACTCGAGGCTTCTTGCCTGCCCATACAAAATCTGATATTTTCCTCTGCCATTTTTCAAATTGCTTAGAGTCTCTGATGATTGGTATTGTCTGTAGCAAAAACATTACTCTTGGTAACACATTCATCTTAACTGCTGCAATCCTTCCCAACCATGACAGATTCAACCTATTCCATTTAATCAAATCTCTCTCAATCTGAGTCCATAGTTTTTCATAGTTGTTTTTAAATAAGTCTATATTCTTTGCAGTCAGTTCGATTCCCAAATATTTCACCTTGCTTGTTACTTCACAGTCCATTATTTCCGTTAACAATTGTTTCTGCTTAGTCATATTTTTGCATAATATCTTTGACTTCTTTTTATTAATATAAAAACCTGCCAAATCTCCAAACTCCTTAATCTTATCTATCACTTTTGGCATGTTCTCCAATGGGTCCTCTACAATTAACATTATATCATCCGCAAATGCTCTGACCTTGTATGAATAGTCCTTTATTTTTATTCCTCGAATTTCTTCGTCTTGTCGTATTTGTATCATCAGGATCTCCAATACCAAAATGAACAACAGTGGAGACAACGGGCAACCTTGTCTTGTTCCTTTACTTATGGTCAATTTCTTAGTCGCTTCATCATTCACCACAATTGCTGCAGTCTGGTCTCTGTAAATTTCCTTAATTGCTCTGATGAATCTTTCTCCCAATTGTAGCTTTTCCATAGTGGCAAACATAAAGTCCCAGTTTAAATTGTCAAACGCCTTTTCAGCATCAACAAAGAAGAAACCAACCTCTTTGTCACAACACTTGTCATAATATTCAATAGCATTAATCACTGTCCTTAAATTGTCTCTGATTTGTCTGTCTGGCAAAAAGCCTGCTTGTTCCTCCTCTATAACTTCCGAGAGCCACCCCTTCAGTCTCTCCGCCAATATCTTCGCAAAGATTTTATAGTCATTGTTAAGTAACGATATAGGTCTGTAATTTTTCACATTAGTCAAGTCTTGGCCCTCTTTTGGGATCAATGATATATTCGCTTCACTCCAGGTATCTGGAATCCTTTGATCCCTTAGAACTCCATTAATCACCTCTTTTAGGAATGGTGCCAGTTCATTGGCCATTGTCTTATAAAATTTAGCCGTAAGTCCATCTGGCCCTGGCGCCTTCCCTAGATTTGCAGATTGTATTGCCTTACTTATTTCCTCATCCGTTACTTCACTGTTCAATTTATTTCTCCAAACTTCCGAGATTACTGGAAGCTTCGTTTTCTCCAAATATGACGCTATTGATTCTTTATTTACCTCTTTCTTATTGTACAGCTTAGCGTAGAATTTATAAAAGGCTCTACTAATGGTGGTCTGTTCCAAATACGTTTTATTGTCTTCACAAATTTTATTTATTATTTTCTTTTCCCTTCTCTTTTTCAATTGCCATGCCAGGTACTTCCCAGGTTTATTTGCGCCTTCAAACGCTTTCTGATTCAGTCTCTTAAGGTTCCACTCCAATTCTTTGTTACTCATTGCTGTTAACTGTTCTTGAAGTATTTTAATTTCCTGATATAATTTCTTTTTCCCTGGTCTCTTTTTTAACTGTATTTCTTTGGCTTTTATTTTCTCCTCAATTTCTTGTCTTTTCTCCTCTTTCTTTTTTCTTGCTCTACCGTTTAAGTCCATTAGTATGCCCCTTATAACCGCCTTATAAGCATCCCAAACTTTATCAGTTGGTACTTCTTTATTCACGTTGTATTGTATGAAGAACTTTGTCTCTCTTCTCAACATCTCCATATTCTCTCCTTCCTGTAGCAAGTCCTCATTTATTCTCCATGCTTTCCTTTTTCTCCTTTTCCCTAATTTCCACATAATTGGATTGTGATCTGAGCCTACCATCGGCATTATTTCTACCTCCTTAGTCCATAACCCTAAGTCTTTTGAGGCCCAGATCATATCAATTCTTGATAATGTAGAGTGCCTTGCAGAATAAAAAGTAAACTGTCTGCTTTTAGGATATTCTCTCCTCCATACAGTCCTCTTTTCTTTTGTGCCGCTATTGTCTTTTTATCTAATTCCAAGTTTGTCACTCCATTGAAGTCTCCAGCAAGAATTATCTGGTCATATGAAAGATCGTCTAATTGCTTCCTCAAATCCTCAAAGAAGCTTTCTTTTGCACCGTTCGGTGCATAAACTCCGACTACCAACACTCTCTTTAAATTCCAAGTACATTCCACTGCTATAAATCTGGCTTCCACATCTTTCATTACAAATTTTGGCTGTAGCTCCTCTTTTATATACAACACCACTCCTCTTTTTTTCTTATTTGAGGCCGCTACAAATTCCTTGCCCAATTTTCCCAATTTTAAATATTTTACATCCTGCTTTCGAATATGGGTCTCTTGCAAACAAACAATGTCACATTTTTGTTTTAATAGCCAGTGGAAAATGTTTTTTCTCTTATTCGGTGAATTTAGTCCATTTACATTCCAAGATAAAACTTTACACTCCATACTCATAGTCTTGTTGGTAAGTCTTTTTCATTGTCCCTTATAAATCGCTCCATCTCTCGCTCAGATCTAATGCGCTTTTTGGCCCCTCCAAATTCAAAGGACAAACCTTCTGGAAGCTCCCATCTGTACCTGATTTTCATGTCCTTCAACATCTGGATTAGCGCTTTATATGTTTTCCGATCTAGTAACACTGATCTGGGTAATTCCTTCATTATGATAATTGTCTTGCCATCAATCTCCAATGGGTCTTGAAACTGTTTAGTCACAATCTTCTCTTTCATGTTTCGTGTCGTAAATTGCACAATCACATCTCTTGGTAATTTCCTCTGGGTTGCAATTCTCGAGTTTACGCGATATGCCACATCAAGGATAGCCACAACTTCCTCCTCCTCCTTCCCCAGGTATTCAGCTAACACCTCAGTCATCTGTTCTTGCGCTGTCTTTCCTTCCACCTCCGGCAAGCCGCGAAATCTCAGCTGCTTCTCCATGTGTCTACTTTCCGCAACCGCCATTCTTCCCCTCATCAGTCTCATCTCTGTTTGTTGCGTGTCTGCTAGATTCTCCATCGCTCCTTCTACTGCTTTAACTCTCTGCTGCGTTCCTTGTAATTCATTTTGTATTGTTTCCATACCTTTCTTCACTTCTGACAGCTCCGATTTTACTGTCTGTTTAACCTCTTTAATCAGCTCCAATTTCGTGTCTTTAAGTTCTTTAATCACTTCTAAAAGTTTTTTATCCAGGTTTTCTATTGCCGATTGCCACTCTTTTTTCGACATCGTGGGGCTTGCTTTAGCTCGCTCCCACGAGTCCGCTCTCTTCCTTAACTCCGTGGCGTAAAATTTAATACCTTTTTTGTTTCAAATGTCCCGGTCTTCTTGCATAAATTAATTTTTAAAGAGTCCAAAATGTCGGGCGTCTTTTCTCTATGGTCTCTCTATGATTTTGTAATCCAAAATGGCCTACTTCCTTTTCAGCTGAAGCCGCGACCCTTCCCCTTTCAAAAATGGCGATTCCCTTCTTCCTGCCCTCCAGCAAGGGCCGCTTCTCTCCAGCCACTCTATTGTTATTACGCACTTCCTGTCTCCCGACTTCCCACAGCAGATCTCGCGATGGTATCTTTTTCTCACAGCTCCATAACCACAAGTATTCAAAACAATAGTCCAGTTTCTTTAATAACTTCTTTAAACTTAGTCTCTTTTCAAATGCAACTCTTGCCGAGTCTTCCCCTCCTTTTCATTAACCTGTTGCAGTTTAAAAATCTACTTTTATTCCTCTCTGCTTTTATCAATCTGTCCCGTATCAGAAGATAGTGATCTTTACCTTCTCATTCACTTTTCTCGGGTTGTAATCACTGTTTCGATTTTGGCTTCTCCTCTCCACTTCTTCCCCCAATCGAAGCTTGGGTATGTAGGTCTTATGCCAGCCGAATTGGCCCCAGAACTGCCGCAGAGATTGTAGCCGACTCGTCGCAGGGTGGGACCTCAAGGATCGGGAGGGGACCCGTTGCGCAGAGCCCCCCCTCGTCCGAGATCTAACTCACCCTAGGGTTTTGAGCGTTCTTTGCCTGCTCTCCGCCTGAGAGCAGTCGGCCGCGGGCTATTTTCACCCCGCCGGCCGCTTAAAACGGCAGTCCGGTCAGCTCCGCAAATGGAGCTGCTTCAGACCTCCATAAATCCCAAACCAGAAGTCGGGAGAAGGTGGTCCTTAAGGGAGTCAGTCCTATGGGAACTTTCCAGGAAGGAAAAGAGGAAATTGTAGGGGAGGAGGGAGATGTCCCCCACAAGTCCTTGCAGGTCACTTGCTTGTTTCTTGCCTAATTCTTTGTTTCAGACTGCTGTAATCAGTGTTATCACATTGCTTATTATATTTCTTTCCTATTGATTGCATTGGTTTACATTGTGTAATCCACCTTGAGTCTTAGTGAAAAGAAGTGTAAATAAAGTAAGTAAATAAATGGGTTAGATGGATAGTGTGTGATTGGCCCAAGGTCACCCAGCAAGCTTCCATGGCAGAGTGGGGAATCAAAACTGAGTCTCCCAGACCCTAGTCTGACATTCTAGCCACTATACCATACTGGCTATCAGTGAGAAAAATAGTCACAGCACAACAAGTCACAGCAAAAAATAAATTTTTAATCGTTATTGAACCAAATGTGCTGAATCCAAAAGAGGTTACAGTAAAACCTTCCTACATTTAGCAGTCATAAGAAATAAATATAAATGCAGTACTGGAAAACAAACCAAAACATCAGCAAGCCCTGACACTTGATCACTGCTTTCAAAGTATATTTATAACTTATTTCCTGAAAAGTGGTTTCTTCTCAGAGCACTGACTTGCAGTGCTTGACACAAGGTCATTTGCTTGGTTTAGATGCAAAGATCAAACTGATTTAACATTGCGACCTACCATAAAAATTACAGAACTGCTACAAGTTGTTTGCTGTAGATTATTAAATTGAAAGCTTCCAAAAATGTATGAATCTAGTAGCAGTAAGAAAGCATTAACTCAGCTACAGGAGTACGACCTTTCATATTTACCTATGTTTATTTAGACAGTTCAGTGACTGCATTCTCACTTACTGCTTTAGATGAAATTTTACATGCTACTCTGGGCCACATTTTAAAATGCTTATTTCTGCAGAAATAAGAGATTTTAAGAGCTCTTTTAAGAGCTGTGTTACATACAAGAAAGAGAGAGACACACAGGCACAGAGACAGATCGAGCAAAGTTTATGCACAGCACACAACCTGGGGTGGGAGGAATGCTTAGGAAGCTGACTAGCCTTGCCATGCCTGTCTACCGGCCACAGGCATAAATCCCTGAACCAGGGGGTGGTCCTGTAGTTAGCCAGTCCACTAAGCCATTCCAGTCTGGGAACGTTCTCCAACAGAGGTGGGAAGTTATACCATGAAAAATGATGGCATAGCTTATAGAGGCACATGCAAAGGGAAAAGTCAACCCTGCCCTCATGGCCACACCTAAATGGCCTGGAGGAGCATAGTGTTACCCAAATAGGAGGTGTCCTTAGTCAGGGGAATTAGGTTTAAAGGAGACAGTGAGAGGAGATAACTAGGAATCTCCATCTATGTATACCAGGATTATTCTCTTAGAGAATTCTCAAATAAACATGCGGATATTTAATAGGAAAGGCTTCTTTATTAAAGAGACATAAAAGGCAATCAAGCAAGCACAAAACACACATCACACACACACAGGATTAACTGAGAAAATAGGGAGGAAAGTGAGAGAGCAATTCAGGGTAGGGTGATATTTACCAGTCCTGAAGAGGGGGAAGATCTATGGAAGCAGCAGAAAAAAATCACCAGCATTTCACAGTGGGGAGAAGAGAGGACTCAGACATATCTGAGGGTGCATGTATGGGTCCAGAACACACACACATAGCACGTGGCTGGTCAGTCTAATTATAGGGCAAAATGTGTCCTGGGGGCAAAACTGATGTCTTGCCTCAAAGACAATGGCTTGATGGCTTGTCTGGAGGTTTGGACAATACATTAGGCTCTTCCTGAGGTAGGAAAAAGTTTGAAAGGGGCTTGACGACCTGGTAAGTACCAGGCAGGAAGGCTATCAGATGTGCTGAATAGTTCTGATTAGGAAAGTGGGAGAGGAAAGGTGGAAGAAGGTGTTGATGAGATTAGATAAGGAGGTGTATCAGGAAGCCTCATTAGAGAGCCAGTTTGGTGTAGTGGTTAAGAGCACGGGACTCTAATCTGGAGAGCCGTGTTTGATTCCCCACTCCTCCACAAAGCCAGCTGGGTGACCTTGGGCGAGTCACAGTTCTCTTGAGCTCTCTTAGCCCCACCCACCTCACAGGGTGATTGTTGTGGGGTAATAATAACACTTTGTAAACCGCTCTGAGTGGGCATTAAAGTTTTCCTGAAGGGCGGTATATAAATCGAATGTTATTATTATTATTATTATTATTATTAGCTGTGCTGCTCTCTGTGGCGTGGAGGGCCATCAGTCAGTTGTCCCCCCCATGACTCATGGGTTGGTAGTTTTTCAGTCTCCATGCCTCTCTGCCTGGGGTCAGGCCATGTCTAGTACTTATGGCAAGTGGTTTATGATATTTCATATCCATAAACTACCTTTGCAGTACAGGGAGGGGGTCTGACTGCTAACAACTGGATGGCGACTACAGCTGCAACCAACCTCCTCCCACTCTTGTACTGGCCAACCTCCCTCCCCAGCACCCAATCATAGCCCCCCTGCCCTACATAAACCCCAAGCAGGACATCCTAAGTAAGGTACACAGCATAGGGTTCAGTCTCACAACTTTCTGCCATGCATACTTAAAGCATGTGGCACTTTAATGATAGGAAAAGTGCAGAGTAGGCACTTAGGAAAACTGAGCAAGCACTTGGTATTAACACCCCATGAGGAGTGCAAAGTCTCCACTGTGTGGCTAGCATCTCTCATTTCAAATCCCTAATAGGTACCCCATCTCCAGAGGTTCAGCTCAAAGGGGCGAGGATGCACTAACAGGTAAGCAAGAGCTGGGAATCCAGCTGCCCTGGCCTGGATGTCCACCTCCCACTTTTGCCTCACATGGGCTGGGTGCTTCCCCCACAATGCCAACTTCCACAATTGAAACCAGTACTGTGGTGGTGGTGGTGGGATAGCCTGAGCCCAGCCAAGCAACCTTGAGACTTGTTCCCTTGCAGAGCCCAATGCAGCAGCGGAAGGAACAAATCAATCTTCCGCACTCACAGAACACTGGATAGGTGGCATCAGCCTCATTTACTACAATTGCCGCACATTGGTCTTTATATATCGCTCTCACCGCTTGAATAAATTCATTTCCCAGTTGCAGTCTTTCCATTGTGGCGAACATAAAATTCCAGTTTAAATTATCAAAAGCTTTCTCTGCGATTCGGTTTCGTTTTCTCAGCCATGCCGGACGCTCCTCTCGGCTGGTCCGGGAGGAAACGACCGGGCACCCTGACCGGGCGGCTGATCCGCAAGGATTAGCCCCCAGGACTCCCAGGGAGGGAGCCAGGGTCCGGGACGCGGCGGGAAGAACTCCCCGAAATCAATGCGGGGGGGGAATTGCCCGTTTGTCCCTATGGAGGCCGGCAGATGTGCGCGGCGCCTCGAGTGCCGCCGGGCAACGAGAAACGGCAAGTAAAAGAAACAGGCGGAAGCCTGTAAACAAGCGAATCCCTTCTGTTTTACAAGCGTTTGTGAAGGAGAGGTTGATCTGAAGAAGACTCGCTCTTCCCCTTCGTTGAGTTCCAGAATTTTGTTGGCGCCCCCCCCCCAAAATGGCAGCAAGGAAGCAAAGTCCCGCTCTCGGTAAGTCAATCTCGGCTACTTTGAAGGGGGAGTCGCTCGAAGAGTTGGTGCGCAGGGCGGTGGTGGAAGCCATAAAACCCTTTGTTGACAAGCTGAACGAAACTGATCAAAGGGTGGGCTTAATTGAAAGCGAGGTGAAAACCATTAAGGCAGCAGCGGGGGGGGGGCAGAAAAGTCTGCTCTGGAAAGTGCGTCACTTGTGAAGGCTACAAAAAAGGAGCTGAAGTTGGTGGAGAACCAGCTGATCGGGCTACAGGTGGAACGAACGCAGACAATTTTGCGTCTCCAAAACGTGAAAGAGGAGGAAAATGAGGATCTGTGGGATTTGGTCTCGGAACTACTGGCGACACCCGCGAGGACGACTAAAGAAGAGGTTAAAAGCGCCATTTTGGAGGTCCGTCGGGCTTCTTCAAAATATGCAACAAAGCGACAGTTGGCTCGTGAGATCATTATTGACTTTTCATCTAAAAAGATTCGGGACACCATCCTATATAACTCATATAATGCGGATTTGGACTTTATGGGTTTGAAAGTCAAGATCTTGAAGGACGTTCCATTTCTAGTCCGGAAACGGCGTTTTAAATCTAAAAAGTTTGCAGCTCTTCTGAGGGACCATGGAATAAAGTACAAATGGTTATTCCCGGAAGGAATATGGTTCAGATATAAAGATCAGGCCTATAAGATATTATCAGAAGATCAACTAAAGGATTTTGAGAATAAAAACCCAGAACTCTGCTGCACCGAGAACGAAGAAAAGGAGGAGCCGGAGGGGGGGGAAGAGGAGGAGGAGAGCACCGCAACAGCGGTTGCACAGAGAGAATTGCGTCCGGGACCTAGAAGGGGGAGGAAAGTTTAATCAGAATTTGAAATGTTTATTCTCTGTATGATTAACCACTCCATCATTATTCTATGGAGCTATTTTTGTATTATGACAGTATGAAGGGAAACATTGAAGTGTAGTGTTTAGTGTTTGTAGTTCATTCCCCCCCCCTTTTCTTTTTCCACCCCCATTTGTCCCTTCCCTCTCCCCTTTCCTTGTGATAGTCTGGTGTAGTGTTTTGTAGTTATGAAAATAAAAAAAAAAAAAAGCTTTCTCTGCATCAACAAAAAAGAAACCAACTTCTTTCTCACAATGTCTATCATAATATTCTATCACGTTTATTACAATTCTTAAATTGTCTTTAATTTGTCTATTCGGAAGGAATCCTGCTTGTTCTTCTGTAATGAACTCAACAAGCCATTCTTTTAACCTCTCCGCCAAAATTTTCGCAAATATTTTGTAATCATTATTCAACAATGAAATAGGTCGATAATTCTTAACACTACTCGAATCCTGATCTTCTTTTGGTATCAATGATATGTTAGCTTCATTCCAGGATTCTGGAACTCTTTGCCCTTTTAAAATTTCATTCATCACTACTTTCAGGAGAGGCACCAGTTCATTTGCTAATGCTTTATAAAATTTAGCCCTAATTCCATCTGGTCCTAGTGCCTTTCCTAATTTAGTCAACTGTATCGCCTCCTTTATTTCCATCTCTGTTATTTCAGCATTCAATTTTTCCTTCCATTTTTCTGATAGCTTTGGTAGATTAATTTTACTCAAATATTGATCAATAGCATCCAGATTTACCTCTTTCTTTTGGTACAATTTTGCATAAAACTTAAAAAATGCTCTGCTTATAGCTGATTGGTCCGTTAACATCTTCCCTTCTTCTTGAATCTTAGTTATCACTTTTTTTCCCTTCTCTTTTTCAATTGCCATGCTAAATATTTCCCAGGTTTATTCGCACCTTCAAATGATTTTTGATTTAATTTCTTCAGCTCCCATTCCAGCTCTTTATTCTCCAACGCCTTTAATTGTTCTTGCAAAATTTTTATTTCTTGATGGTTTCTTTTTCCCTGGTCTTTTTTTCAATTGCAATTCCTTAATTTGGATACTCTCCACAATTTCTTTCCTCTTTTCTTCTTTTTTCCTTCTGTCTCTTGCATTTAAATCCATTAAAACTCCTCTGATAACCACTTTATATGTATCCCAGACTTTATATGTTGGAACAGGCTTACTTAAATTGTACTGTACACAGAATTTGGTTTCCTTCTGTAGTATCTCTGTATAACCCTCTTGCTGCAGCAAATCTTCATTTATTTTCCATTCTCATCTTTTGGTGCTTTCCCCAAATTTCCACATAACTGGATTGTGATCTGAACCTACTTTAGGCATTATTTCTACATCTTTAGTCCATATAACCAAGTCTTTAGCGGCCCAGATCATATCGATTCTTGATAATGTCGAATGCCTTGCCGAATAATGGGTATATTGTTTTACTTTAAGGTTACTTCTTCTCCAAACTTCTTCCAAGTTTTCCTGATCTTTGATTTCAAAGAAAGATTTTGGCAACAGTCCTCTTTTTTTTTGAGCACCCTTTGTTTTTTTATCATCATTTAAATTCGTAACTCCATTGAAATCACCTGCCAAGATTATTTGTGAGTAAGTTAATCCATCTAGTTGTTTCTGCAAGTCTTTAAAAAGATTATCTTTAGCACCATTTGGTGCATAAATCCCAATCATCATTTTTTCCCCCTTCCAAATAATTTCCACCGCTATGTATCTGGCTTCTGCATCACTAAATACCAATTTTGGTTGCAGCTCATCTTTAATATACAGAACAACTCCTCTTTTTTTTTGCTTTGATGCAGCAACAAATTCTCTCCCCAATTTAGCATTTTTTTAAATATTTCACATCTTGTTTCTTAATATGGGTCTCCTGTAAACAAATTATATTGCAATGCTATTTATATGACCAATGAAAAGTAGTTCTGCGTTTAGAGGGTGAATTCAGTCCATTTACATTCCAAGATATTATTTTACATTCCATAATCAAATTCTAGATCTTTTAGGTAAGTCTTTTTCATTATCAAGCAGAAACATCTCCATCTCACATCCAGATCTGATAATTTTTGTAGCCGTTTGAAATTCAAAACTCAAACCCTCTGGTATCTCCCATCTATATCTGATGTTCAACTCTTTCAACATTTGCACCAATTCTTTGTATTTCTTCCTCTCCAACAAGACCTCCCTGGGCAATTCCTTCATTATTCTCACCCTTTTCCCATCAATTTCCAGAGGGTCTTGAAATTGCTTACTGACAATATATTCTCTTACTCTTTTTGTAGTAAATTGCACAATCATATCTCTTGGTAGGTTTCTTTGAGCTGCATATCTCGAGTTAATTCTGTACGCCACATCTAGAAGAACTGCCACCTCCTCCACTTCCTTGCCTAGAAATTCTGCCAATATTTCTGAAATTTGCTCTTGGGTTGATTTCCCCTCTACCTCCAGGACTCCACGAAATCTAAGTTGTTTTTCTATATGTTTACATTCCATCACGGCCATTCTTCCTTTCAGACCCTTAGTCTCTGTCTTAAAGGAAGAAGACAACTTATCAGTTACATCTTCCATTTCTTTAACTTTCTGCTGCGTCGTTTGCAACTCTTTCTTGACCTCATCAATACTCTTTGTTAGTTCCTCCACCTCTAATTTAAATGTCTCTTTCAGTTCTTTTACCATCTCTTTAATCATATCTTTGATCTCTTTATTTCCCTCCACCACTTTCTTATTGAGACTGTCCAACGCCGACTGCCACTCCTTTTTTGACATCGTGGGGCTTGCTTTACCTCGCTCCCATGAGTCTGCTCTCTTCTGTAACTCCGTGGAATAGATAATTTATTTTTGAAATTTAAAAGTTTATTTTCGTCCAATTCTTCACAGTTTTAACACTTCCGATATCCAAAATGGTGGGCGTCTTTTCTCTATGATTCTTTACCGAAGATTCTGCCCTTACCCTTCTCCAAGATGGCCCACTTTCGTTTATGATGAGGTCGTACCCTTTCCCTTTTCCAAAATGGCATACTTCCTTTTTCTGGTCTGCCCTTTAACAGCCACTTCTAGCCCGTTGCTCTATTATGTTGACGCACTTCCTGTTCCATCTTCACCGCACAGCGCTTCTCGCAGTCTTTCGGGTTTCCCACACTTCACTATCTCTCTTAAACCTATCTCTCTTAAACCGCAGGCATGTAAACAATAGTCCTTTTTTCACTCTAAATCTTCTATAAAAGCTTCTATTTTATTAGTTCATTTGCCGGAAAATAGCCAATAGAGTTTTAAAGCGTCCCCGGTTTTTTTCCTCCACTTAACTTGAATTCCTTTTATCAAATTTTAACTTCAAAAGAGAGAGAGCAATCTTTACCTTACTAGTTTCTTTGCGGGTTGTAATCACTGTTTCATTCCTCAAATTAGTCCAAATTAGTTGCTGAAGATTGGGTACAATGGTCTTATGTCAAATCAATGACTCCAAAGCTGCTGCAGAGATCTCTGCCACCCTTCTTGGAGCGGGATCTCAAGGCTGGGTGGGAGATCGTTGCGTAGATCCCCCCCTCAGCCGAGATCAAACACACTCTCGGGTTCTTGAGCGTTCTTGCCTGTTCTCTGTCTGAGAACAGGGGGCCACAGGTGATCTTGCATCCCACTAGCCCTCACAAACAGCAGCTCTGACAGCCCAGCTCCCTGAGCTGCGTCAGACCACCATGATCCCAAACCGGAAGTCCTGGATAGGTGGCATCAGCATATACCTTGGAAGGGTCTCCTAGCACCCTAATGGCATGGGGCTGTTAGCTGATTTGCCTCAAAGATGGGCATATATTATGGGATCATAACCTGTGTATACCAGGGTCAGAGTTTCCAGAGTGTGCACAATGAAGAAGGAGACTAATACTTTAAAATGAATAATGGCTTTTACTTAAGAACCCTTAAGCTTACGGGGTCTAATAATCACGCACACATTCAATACAGAACTAGGAAGTCAAAGGGTGGCAAGGGTATAGAGACGATTGCATTAGCAGGAAAGATCATTGATGGGCAATACGTTACCTGTCTGTTAAGAAGCAGAGTTTCAGCAGCAAGGAGCAAAATGCCTAGTGGAGGTGGGATGGAGTGGGAGTGAGAGCTCAAGGGGTCCAAGCATCCGACTACTGACTGGAAAGGGTTGTCTTAAATAGCTAATTTCTATCCTGAAGCAAGACCAGGGGTGGGTTTTATGCCTTGTAAGTGGTTCTCAGGCAATTTAACAAATGTAATTAATGTGCCGCTTTAGTGGGACATAAGAAATCCGGGGTGGACACTTTGGAATCTAATGTTTGTTTTCGTGACACCTCTGAAGGAACAAAAGTGCAGGGAGGAAGGACGGATGGGGAATGATTGTATTTTCTGATAGTCCATGGCTTGATGGGTGGAAGCGATTATCTTGATATGAGATTAACAGATTCCAGAGGCTTCTTGCTTCACGTCTTTGTTTTTGGCTGGACAATAACATCTACATACCAGGAGGCACACCTGGAAAGTGGTGCATGACGGGAGCACTGGCGTGTCATGGCTCCCACAGGAAAATAGTTGTCCTTTTGTTTTCCTTTTTAAACTGTTTCTGGAACATGACTTCTCCTTGGCCCAATACTGGTCCTCGTTCCTGTAGGGAGCACAGCAGTGGTTGGCATCTTGGCAAGCAGGCACATTGATCTGGGTGCTGAGTTGCTACTCCAGAGTGGTCCCAGGGAGGGTTGCTTGTGAGCACTGGCTGGGGGGGGGCATGCCCTACCAGTCCCATGAAGTTCCCTTTCCATGCATAGGATTGGCCTCAGTGCCAAGTTGTACACAGTTCATATAAAGTCCATGTCCAGATTCTTGGAGGGGGCTCCAGGCAACAGGCTGTGGTCCCTTTTGGGGCCATGGTGGTGCTGAGCCTGTGTCCCATCACAGCACATGCAGTTGGAAATTCAACAGGAAGAGCTGGGTGCAAGGCCATTACAATTCCTTTCACTCCAGCCAGACTCCTGGAATATTCAGCCTCAGCCACTTGTTTGAACTGGGAGTCTGCTTCGCTCACAAGCATGCTGTGTTGGGGACAGCTCAGCCTGTTTCCCAATGACCTCTGGGAATAACTCTTACATGCACAGGTGCTGAACTGGACAGAAGAAGTTGGCAACTTGAATCCTTGGACCTCTTCATGATTTGCAGTTTAATAAAGTCTGCACTGTTTCACAACTTTCTCTCACCTGTTTGTGACACTACTTCGATGCCCCTCCCTGCCCCACCTCCACCCCTCCCGTCTTTGACTTCCCCTTTTGGCTGCCCCTTCACACAGACAAGAGGGTGAGCTCTGACTATGAAATGCCCCTGCTTGAGTGCTTGTCATTGGTCTTCCAGGTGCCACTAGATTTCTGTTTTGTTCTGCTGCAAAAGAGAGTGTGTGTGTGTGTGGGGGGGTGGCATCTCAGTATTGAGCCCACACTTAGGTCCCCACCTCCTTCCACCTCATACACTCTGTCAGCTGCTGTATACAACTTGCACAAGGAATGGGCTGGTGGGTTGTCCGAGATGATGCATGGCTGCTCCGGGAAGGGTGTGTTTGTCTCTGGGTCACACACTCTCTAACTATACTGCTGACATCTGATAAGCCATGCAGATAGTTAATGTATTGCCTGTCTCTCCTTTCTCCCCATGGGGACTGAACCAGGAGTCATAGCTAGGGTTGCCAGGGACCCCAGGGGACAAAGTAGAGGTGCAGGGGTCTGGGGTGTGTGTGGAACACAGTGGGGTACGCGCCTCCTGTACGCACACATACTGTGCTCCTGCGTTCACCCATCTCACCAGAAAATGACATCATTTTCCAATGTGAAGGGGAAGTGGTGTGTGCTAAAGCTTAACGCTGTGAAAAATACCCCTCTGGAGGTAGTTTTTACTGAGTTCCACTTCAGCACACACCATGACTGCTCCATTGCATTGGAAAATGAGCATGATGGAATAATCTTCATGCAAGTTGAAGTGGAGCTCATTAAAAAACGTTTCCAAAGGGCCGGTTTTCACAGAGCTCAGCTTCAGTGTGCATAATTCCCCTGTTGCCAGCATGATGGGAGAGCATAGGAGAGTGTGCTTCCTCCTACCCCCATGCCTCCCCCCACCACTGACCAGGTGAATGGAGCATAGGGTAGGCAGGTATGGGTGAGGGGATTTCAAGCCTAGCCCCAATCATGCTATCAGGTGCATTTCCACTATGCCATGCCTATCTGTGCATTTTAACCTGCCTAGCCCCTTGTGGCTGGTGGTGATGCAGAGCCGCAGTTGGGTGTCTTAATGCCTACTGGCACACTTTTTTGAAACTTCCCCTCTTTGTTCTGAGGTTAGGGTGATGGTCCTACTAGTCTTACAGGCTGTGGGTTCAAAATTAGCCTTGCCTTTTTTCCTTTACCTTTCTGTTTTTGTTTTTCTGGGGGAGGTGGCGGTTCTGAGCAGAGGTGTTTGCATGTAGCCATGTTATGGAGATATGCCAACACTAGCTGTGCCAATAAGTGGGATAAACTGAATTGGGTCAGTTCACATAATGAGGATCTGAAAAAGGGATAGACTGATGTTATATGTTACAATAAGCTCTTTCCAATCTTTCCACCTACTACAAGTAATATTTAAATCAACCTAATATTACAACTACCAAACTGTTTTGAGTTACAAGAATTATTTGGTGTACAGAAAGAAAACAGGACTGAGCAGACATTATGACAGGTTTTTTTTTAAAAAAATGCACAGAAGGAGGAGCTGGGTCATTCCTGCTAGCAGTGCCCATTTCCTTATACACATTCTACGTAACTTTTGAACAGGACTTTCACATTTTTCTTATGTAGACTTTCTATCTTCGATCAGGGTTCCTATGTTTTGTTTTGTTTACTATGTTTCAGTTAGGTGGACAAAGCCTCCATATAAGTGCATAGACTTTTTAAAAAGTTGTATAGCTTATGCAAGGGAAATGGTGGAATGATGGGAACACTCCTGTTCCTCCCATTACATGCATTCAATAATCATAGTTGTAACCACTCTGCAGTCCTTGTATGGTTGTATTTTAGAGACCGCACAGCTATTGGCCAAGTTCCATGAATATACATTGTTAAAAATTACATACTTTAAAAAAGAGATAAAGGTACTACTATTTAATCAGCTTTGGTGTAGCCCAGCCCCTTGAGTTTCGACCCCTTAACACTAATGAGGGCAAAATTGTACACATTCTTTTTCAAAGTCAGATATGATTTCCAAAAACACTTAACAGCTGTCTTGAACTGTGAACTAGCTCTTTCAGTTGTACAAAGTAATGCTGTGTCAAAACTAGTCTTAGAGTTTCATGTTATTTTTGCCTTTGTCAGAACTGAACATTGATTTTTCAATGTTATTTTGCTTTTAAAAGTATTTTCGGCATTTTTTAAATCAGGAAATCATATTTTCATTATCAACTGACATTGGCAAGTGCTTCTCCATCACAGATCATGACATCCCATTACCTTTAGGGTACATTGATTGTGACTGGCAAAACAAAAACAGACACAAAATTATGGGAATCATAGTTTTTACAAAGATCACAGAAGCATGGAAAATGAGTATTAGAAGACAAATAGGCCAAAACATTTTTGAAGCTTCAGAAAACAAGTGAGGATTTCATACTAATTTTTTTCCCCTCCACTTCCCACCAACCCACTATTTTTACCTAAACAGTGAAGTCAACCTAACCATCATTCAAGTTTATGCCCCAACTACAGATACTGAAGAGGAAAAAATTGAAAGCTTTTATGCAAGTGTCCAGGAAGAAACTGATAATACACCTAAACAAGATGTATTTAAAAACATGTTACTGGAACAGAAAATTAGGAAACAAAGCAGAATCAAATATTGTGGGAAAATTTGTACTGGCATTATGAAATGCACTGGCAGTTCTAGTCTGTCTGCTAAAACAAGACCAGGAACAGATTGTGGTACAGACCACAAATTATTAAGATCAACAATTGGAATAAAGCTGAAGAAAACACTAAAACAATAATGGAGCCAAAATATAATCTAAATAAAATTCTTTTTTTTTTTTTTTCGGATACAACAATACATAAACATCAAAACACTAACAGTTGGCAATATTCAAGTGTGCAAATATTATACATAATCAATAGGAGTCTAATACAGTGTTAAGCAAGCTAATTATAACAGCATCGAGAGAAGCATGTACAGGCACATCCAGTATGTCGCAGAGTAAATCCATATTTCAAATTTCGGGGTTTATAATCGCGTAGTGAGGTAGCTTAGAGATCAGCCATTCATTCTGAGATAAAAATTCCAGGAAAGGGTACCATTGTGCGTAAAATTGTGTAGGTTTGGAGGGGTTATGCAATGCTCGAATTCTGTCTGTGATCTTTTCCATCATAAGGTGGTCCCACACCACTCTATACCATATGTCAAGAGTGGGAGGGAATCGCGATTTCCACCTGAGTGCAATTGCAGCCTTTGCAGCTGCTAGGAGAGTTCTGACCAATGCCTTCCGCAGATGGGGAATATCTAGATCTCCCCAAAGATCCAAGAAGACAAGTCCCGGGCTTGGGGGTATCACATAAGTCGTGATACGGGAAATTTCCTGGAGAACCGCCTTCCAGAAAGCGGCAACACTTGTACACTCCCACCAGCAATGCAGGAACGTACCCTGCTCCCCGCATTTTTTCCAGCAGAGTGGAGATCTGCTGGGATATATTTTCGCCAGCTTTTGGGGAGTAAGGTACCACCTGTGGATAATCTTATAGGTTTGGAGGCGTACAGTGGTGACAGGGGAGTTAAGTAATGCAGAGTGCCAAACATGCTCTCAATCCTCTTGTGTGAGTTCTATCCCACAGTCCTGTTGCCATTTATTGAGCAGCGCTTCAGTGTTTAGGGGTTTGGTGTCAAGCAGGGTGAGATATAGTCTTGACAGGAGACCTTTACGTTTAAATGAGTGGGAGTCCAGAAGTGTTTCAAATTTAGTTGGTGGTTTAGTCATTACGCTTTTTATATTCAATTCGTGCAGAAGATATCGCAGTTGCAGGTAGAAAAACCAGGGGACTTCCCTGCCCAGGTTGTTGTTCAAGTCTACTCTGCTTATAATACCATCCTTGGTGGCTATGTCCAACAACCTCAAGTCCCGCAGGTCATCCCAGGAGCGCAGTGCGGTTATATTATGCTGGCGAGGCATGCCCTTATGTGATGTAAGCACTGAAAAGCGGGATATGACCGGGAGAAGGGAAAGCTTATGTCTGTCCCAAAGCTTCAGCAGTGCAGCAAGGAACATATTATGATATATGGAGGGAGGACGCAAACTTGGGGTAGACCAAAAAGTCTCTCGCAAAGTTTTTGGTTGGGAATAGGTGCCCACTATGTTTATCCAATCAGAGTGTCCAGAGGGGAGTAATATCTGGAGGATGTCTGTCAATCTGGCTGCATCAGAATAGAGCCCTATATTTGGGTAGTTAAAGCCCCCTGCTGTTTTAGGGGCGCACAAAACTTTGAAGGCAATCCTAGGACGCTTATTCTGCCACAAGAATCTGTTTAATGTCGTCTGCCATTGGCTCAGAATTTTGCTAGGGATTTCAATCGGAATTGTTCTAAACAAAAATGTCAATTTTGGGAGGACGAAGGATTTTATCAAGTGGTATCTTTCATACCATGCCAGGTTTTGCTTGTTCCATTTGAGCAGGAGGTGTTTGATTTCTTTCATCTTTTGGACGTGGTTTACCTGGAGTAGCTGGGCTGGGTTGGGAGGGATATTTATGCCCAGATATCGGAGGTGTGATTTGGCCCACTGGTATTTAAATTGCCGTTTTATGTCGTTACACGTCTCCTCTGGGAGACTCACTGATAGGATGGTGGATTTGGCTTGGTTTATCCTCAACCCCGATATACACCCAAATTGAGCAAGAACAATTGCCAGAGCCTTTAGGGAAGCAAGTGGGCACGTAAGAAACAGCAAGATGTCATCTGCGAATAAGCATATTTTGTAAGTACGGTTGTCTATTTCAATGCCTCGAATCCCTTCATTGGCTCTTATCTCCTCTGCTAAGGGCTCTATCGCGAGGGCGAAAAGGATGGGGGAAAGGGGACACCCCTGGCGCGTGCCTCGGTGTAGAGTGAAGGGATCGGACGCTAAGTCATTAAGTTTGATTCTTGCCTTGGGGCCTGCGTATATCGCTTTAATTGTTTGTAGGAAGTTAGGGCCGAATTTCATGTGGGAAAGGAGCAACTGCAGGTACGGGACCTCCAGGGTGTCGAAAGCTTTTTCGACATCCAAGGAGAGGAGTGTGGTTTGTAATTTGCTGTGTCTACTGAATGTTAAAATGTTCAGCGCCTTATAAATGTTGTCGGAGATGTCCCTATTGGGGATAAAGCCAATCTGATCCGTACAAATATAATTTCCAATGAAAGAATTGAAGCGTCGTGCATATATTGAGGTAAAGATTTTATAATCGACATTCAGCAAAGAAATCGGTCTATACGAACCGGGGTTAGAGGGGTCTTTGCCTTCCTTGGGGATCATGGTGATGACTGCCTCAGCCCAGGTTCCAGGTAAGGTCCCCAATTTATGCACCTCATTACAGGCCGATAACAGGGGCGGGATTAATACCAAAGCAAACTTTTTATAGAATTCGGCCGGGTAGCCATCCGGCCCAGATGCCTTATTGCTCTTCAAATTCTTAATGGATTCCAGCAGTTCTGCGGCGGTGATTGGGGCATCCATTAATTGGCTATGTTCCGCTGCCAGTTTTTTAATGTTCTTATGGGTTGATAGATAGTTCCTAATTGACGTTTTATCTGGCCTGGAGGAAGTATATAAATTTGTGTAAAATTTTGTAAATACATTCAATATTTCGGGAGATTTAGTGAGCGTTTGTCCCTTGTCGTTTTTTATAAGTCTGACGTGCCTATTTATTCTCTTCTCCTTGACCTTCCAGGACAGATAACGTAGGGTCCTAGGAGAGTGGTTCCAGTACTTTTGTTTTAAATATAAGATGTTCTTTTGAATTTGGGACGTTTCAAGTGACTCCAGAGCTTTGCGCTCATGGAGCAGCTGTTTATAGGTTTTTTTGTTGCCTCTATCCTTGTGTAAGCGTTCCAATTGGTGGATTTTATCCATTGTGAGTTGTTTTTGGAGTTTTTTCTTCTTATTTAGAGAGGCAGAGAGAGCGATCAGTTGTCCCCTTAGTACCGCCTTAAGAGCGTCCCACACCGTTTGGGAGGATGTCGTGCCTGTTTGGTTATCTTTGAGATATTGGGTGATAGCTTGTTCAATTTGTAGGACATTGTTCTCATTAAGTATGAGGTTTTTCTGGAACGTCCAGTGCCTCTCCCTTTCGTAGGGCCTATCTAGGGATAATTTGCACGTTACCCAAGCATGATCCGAATAGCTTATGTCTCCTATGCTGGAGAGTAGTACTCTGTCTCTCAAATCTGGGGACACCAGGATATAGTCAATCCTGGTGTATACGTCATGGCGTGGGGAATAGTATGTGTAATCTTTGGCCAGTTTGTTCATCTCCCTCCATATGTCCACTAAGTGGAACCGAGTAAATAGCGTGAGCAACTGTGTGTCACGATTGGGGTTCTTAGGCCTTCTTGGCACTCGAGGTGCATTGTTGCGGGGAAATGAGGATTTATCTAGGTCATAGTGTGCTACATAATTGAAGTCCCCTCCCACAATTACCGATCCCTCCTGGAATGCCTCTAATTTTCGGAGGATTTCTTCCGTGAACTCCAGTTGCTGCGTATTGGGCGCATAGACAGATGCCAGTGTAAGCAATTGTCCATTGAAGTGCCCCTTTATGAATAAGAACCTGCCTCTAGGGTCCCGTAGGGTGGCTTTGTGTTCAAATTGGACCCTGTTTGCTAGTAAGATTGCCACCCCGCGGGATTTGGAGGAGCCCTTTGCGTGGAATTGCAATTTTATCCATGGGGCCTTAAGCTCCGCCTCATAGGATGCATGGAGGTGTGTTTCTTGGATCAGGGCTACATCTACGTTCAGTTTCGCCAGGCTGGTCAGAACTCTCCTTCTCTTCACCAGGTTGTTTAAACCCCTCACGTTTTGCGAGACAATATGGACATGTGGTTGTGAGGCCATTATAGAATGGGTAAAAGTAGAGTATCAAAATTGGCCTTTGAAGCGAAATGTACTGGTATTGCAGAACCAAAAGTGCAAGTATAGAGACCGCTAGCAGGAGTGTAAGGGCTCCTGCCTCAGTAGTTTATAATAGATATGAATGAGATGGCTGAAATGATCTAAGCACCAAAGAAAGGGTCAATACGTAAATGCAATAAGATTCAGGTAAGTAAATCACTGTCTGGCGTTAATTAATTAAGCAATCAAATTTCATCACTTTGAAGGCAATCATGCAACAAATTCATTGGAAAGGAACGAGAAATTGTATCACAAAACACAAATGCAATGAAATGTATAGCAAGCGTAAGTTAATCTACTATGTTGGTAATTTTCAATAAATAAATAATCGACTTCCGCCCTTACCCTTTCAAAATATGGTGGGAAGCAATCAGACTGTCAGTGGACAAAACTGACAGTTGTGATAAGCCTGTAGTCTGCTATGCTACCTCCCCTCTCCGATTATGGATGGATCAAACAGCAAGTAATTCCAGGTATATGATAATCAAGTTACAATCAAGTAAGTACCAATTAATTAAAATTTCTTATTATTACTGTATGTGGGGGTAGACCAAATTAATAGTTGTACCTCTTAACCGTAAATCACTAAGTTGCTTGTGGTGTGCTATGTTACCTTCTCTCTCTGATTATGGATGGATCAAACTGCAATTAATTCCAAGTGTACAATATGCTAATCAATCAAGACTCAATTAATTAAGATGTCTGTTTGTTACCTTTTGGAGGAGTAGATTGAATTGATGGATGCACCTCCTAGCACTCAATCACTAAGTTGCCTAACTACCTTAACAAAGTTATATACAATAAGCACGCAGCACTTTAATATTGTTTTTGGTAAAAGCTTGAAAGTGTAGATATATTCAATTAACTCACTATTTATACTCCTTTAAACCAACTGTCCCCAGACTTGTAATAAATGATTAATTAATTCTTGCCCTTACCTCTGCAAAATGCAGTAAGGAGCAAGCAGATAGTCAGAGGGTAAAACTGCAAGCTGTGACTGGTGTATAGATTGCTTCGTTACCTCCCCCCCTTTACCAACGTCGGATCAAGCTGCAATGAGTTCCGAGTATCTGATATGCCAATCAAGAAGGTATTAATTAATTAAGATTTCTCTTTATTACTTTATGTAGAAGTGGATCAACCCTAGGGGCACACCTCTTAGTATTAAATCACTAACTTGCCTTAACTACCGTACTAAACTATATACAACGAGCACTCAGCGTCTTGTTACTTATTTTCCAGGAAGAACTTGAAGAGTGTATTTATATAATTATCACAAGATCTAATATTTTTCTAAAGCAACCGTTTCCAATAGAGAAATAGAAACTAAGGTGCTACACAGTCCTCAGCAGCCTCGCGAGAAATCTCTGCAACGAGGTTGCTGTAAATAAACAGAACGGAGGACTGTTTGTGTAAGGGGCTAATAAAGAAGCAATCCCTTCAATCCCACCCCAACCACCCCTACCCACGAGTAAATTAAGTAAGATTGGGACGTTCCAACACAACATATTCTGGTCATAAGTCCTACCAGTCAGAGCTTCAAGTGTCCCGGACCGGTATTTTATTATTTTTCTGAGGAGACATGGGCAGCGGTCGTTTTCTTTTCTGAGAGCTGGCCTCCGTCTCCATGGCGACCTCTATGCCTAGCTCACGTAGAAACCGGAGGCCTTCCTCGGGAGTAGAGATCAGGTGCTGTATGCCCTTCAACGAGATTCTCAATGCAGAATACCGGGTCCAGCTATATTCTATTTGGGCATTTCTGAGTTCCTCAGTTATCTGTCGGAGTTGTCGTCGTCGCTCCAAAATCTCGGCCGGTAGGTCTGTATAGACGCTGATTCGCGCTCCATTGTAGGAGAGGAATTTTCGCGCCCTCGCCATCTCAAGCGTTTTTTTCCTCAGCCTCCAGTCGGCAAAGACAGCCACCACATCTCTAGGTCCCCGCCTCTTATCTGGATTTCTGGGGCCCACTCGATAAGCTTTGAATATAGTCAATGCATGGGTTTCCTCCAGCTTTAGCTCCGTCATCAGCCAGCCCACCAAAAAAACGGCCAGGTCTGCATCCACGGCCACATTTTCCTCTATCCCCCTAAACTTCAAATTAGCACCCCGCAGCTGAATCTCCATGTCCAAGATCTTATAGTGGACACGATCTTGTTCTGATTGAAGGGAGTGGACGTCCTCCCTTAAAGCCGCAGTCTGGGTAAGAGCCTGATCCGATTTAGCGACCACAGAGTCCATCACTATCTTAAGGTCAGTTAATTGTTGTGATAGTGGTTCCATTAAATGGGAGATTTTGTTAGAAAAGCTCGATTCGATGTCTAGCAGTAGGGCTTTTAGTGCTGGGTCATAGGAAACCGTCTGAGTTTTTCGTGCCTCAGCATTCACCATCGCGGCCGCCATGTTTGCACTCGTTCCCTCTATCTCCCCCTCCGTACTTTCTGCTTGTGAAGCTGGGAAATAGCTCTGCAAATTTTTCGCCGCCTTAGAGTTGGGCTTCTTTGCAGTAAGATCTTGCTTACCCTTCATACTAAGTTGTGTAGAACGTCTTTGAAGTGCTTATCGGGGTTTAGGGGTGGAATTGAACCGGAGCTCTGGCTTTAGGCGTCCATTCCTCTCGGTGCCGACGCCACGCCCCCAAAATTCTTGAAGATTTTAAAGACCATGCAAAGAATAGATTTGCATTACCAAGTTCAATTGAATGTGAACCAGAGGAACTATGGGTTGAAACAAGAGACATTATCAAGGAAGACTATTCCTGTAGCCAAAAGAAATGAAAATCCTTGAAGAATGACTCTAAAAGAAACTCTTAAAATTGTGAGATAGACAAGAAGCAAAAGTAAAATGTGACAGAAAAACAATCAGAATTCTAAATGCAGCTTTCGAGTAATTTGTATATAAAGAGAAAGAAAACTATTATAAATAATCAGTGCAAAGAAATTGAAGAGACCAACAAAAAAGGAAGAACAAGAGATCTCTTACTCACGATCCAGGAAATCAAGGGGGAAATTCAAACTGTGGCTGGGGATGATGAAAGATTAACATGGAAATATATGGACAATAGAAAAAATTGAAACAGTACACTGAAGAACTATAGAGAAGAGATGAAAGGATGAAAGATTCCTTCAAAGAAGCATCTTTTGATGAAGAGCCTGCAATTTTAGAAAGTGAAGTGGAAGCTGCACTCAAAGCAACTGGGAGAAACAAATCACCCAGAATAGATATCAACTGAGCTATTTCAAGCTATAGACACCAAGTCCATCAAAATTTTAACAAAGATATGCCAACAAATATGGAAAACAAAACAATGGTCCACAGACTACAAACAATCTATACTCCAATTCCAGGAAACGAGATGTCAAAAATTATAGCAACCATCAGAGCATTGTATTAATTTTCCATGCATGCAAAGTAATGCTCAACATTTTACAACAAAGACTAACCATATGTGGAACAAGAAATACCAGATTTTCAAGCTGGATTCAAAAAAAGAAGAGACATTAGAGGTCATGTTGCAAACTTACAATGGTTACTGGAGTGTACCAGAGAATTTCAGAAGAAATTGATTTTGTGTTTTATAGATTACAGCAAAGCTTTAAACTATGTGGATCATGAAAACTATGGACGGTGTTTAAAGAAATGGGGGTACCACAACATTTGATTGTTTCAATGCACAACCTGTACTCCGAACAAGAGGCTACTGCTTGGACAGAATATGGGGAAACAGAATGGTTTCCATTTAGCAAAGATGTCAGACAAGGATGTATATTATCTCTCTATCTCTTCAATCTATCATAAGGAAAATTACATTAGATTTAGATGGTGGAGTGCAAATTGGTAGAAGGTACATTAACAACTTGATTCGCACTTGACACCATGTTACTGGCAGGAAATAGTAAAGATTTGAAATGACTACTGATGAAGGTTAAAAAGAGAAATTGCCAAAGCAGGATTAGATCTGAACATCAAAAGTAGTCAAAAGTAATCTAAAGTAATGACTACTAAGGAATTACACCAGTTTAAACTTGACAGTTAAGAAATTGAAATTGTTAAAGTTTTTCAATTGTGAATTGGCTCAATTGTCATCCAAATGAGGAGACTGCAACCAAGAAATCAGAAGCTCGAGACGTGGAAGGGCAGCCTTGAATGAACTAGAAAAGATCCTTAAGGATAAGGATGTGTCCCTGGGGACCAAGAGCAAGATAATTCATACTATGGTATTCCCCGTTGCTATGTATGGATGTGAAAGCTGGACAATGAAGAAATTTATTTAAAATGTGATGTTGGAAGAGAGTTTTACAGATACCATGGATGGCCAAAAAGACAAGTAAGTGGATTATAGATCAAATCAAGCCTGAATTCTCCCTAAAATCTAAAATGACAAATCTCAACTCATTGGAAAAGAAAATAACAGTAGAAAAAGTTGGAGGCAGTAGGAAATGAGGAAGATCAAACATAAGATGGATTGGCTCAGTAAAGAAAGCAACAACTTTCAGTTTGCAAGACCTGAGCAAGGCAATGATAGGACAATTTGGAGGTCACTAATTCACAGGATTGTCATAAATTGGAAGCAACTAAACGGCAAATACACACATGCACACTTAATAGTCCTAATCCTAAAAAGAGTTACTCAGTGGGCTGAAATGGAGTAACTCTGCTTAGGATTGCACTGACGATCATTCAACTTAATACTAGACAGGTCTTTATCATTTACTTGACTATTTCTTTCTTCCATGTAGTTTCTTGCTGTTCACACTATGTGTCATTTGTTCTACTTCTTGTTGCTTTTTTCTCATTCCATTTTGATCTTACTTTGCACTGTATTGGAAATTACTACAAGCCTGGGGTATCTGATCTTTCCTGCTATTTCCTCCTTCCCCAATAAAAATGGCTTCCTGTAGATCCGTTAAACTTTTGGAAAAGCAAGGCAGAGCTCAATCACTGAGCAGCAAATCAATGTGAATATACTAAAACATAGAGCCAAGAGATCTCATTGGAAACAACTGAAAAATATCAAGGACGTTAATGTAATAAATGCTGTCAATAAGTTACGGGAATTGTAGCTGGAAGGGTACCAGGCAATGCTGTTAATACCTGTTTTAGCTAATCCTATGCATAGGCCAAACAATGGAAAGAAAAACTGATACATCAGCAGCTGCCAGATTCACTAATGATGAATGGAATTTAGTAAAGTTGGACAATTTATTTTTAATACACTTTGGGAATTCGCTTGAGGTTAATTGGAGAAAAAGCTGAATTTGATCCAAAATATGTTTCTCTGTGCTTCATTTACTTTTATATAATGTAATGGAGGCATCAGTTTTTACAGGCTGCTGAAACAGCTTCTATACAGGTTTCACTCCTGAAATGGTCTTATGTGTGTATGCTTTACTTCCAGGAAAACTCTCAATTAAATCCATAGATATTTCAGTACTCTCAGATATAAGGAGTGTCAAAAATCTGAAAGGTTAATTATCTTGACGGACCAACAGCCCAATACTCAAGCTCTCTTGGACAAGAAACAAAGGCAAAGGAATAGAATGGACCAGGCAATCTCAATGTGCAGTTATGAAGTTGATCAAGGATACAAGGTGCTGGGGCTGCAAGAATGCTGGAGGATGGGGCTGTTATTGGGTGAGGAATTTCTTTCCTGAAATTCTCTTTTCTAAATATAGCCACTGATTCCTCTTATTCTTTTTGTCTTCTCTTTTAAGAGCAGGACTTCTCCTTCATTTCTCTTTGAAGAGAAATCAAGGCCCTCTTTTCAGCCCTTGCAGTTGTTTTATCTTATACAACCCGGAGGAGTGCTCTAGCAGGAAGATATGAAGGCTTGGGAAGATATTGCCTGCCTCTGAGCATCTGCAGAATAATATTCTAAAATTAGGCAGACCCTGCCTTCCTGGCTTTTCCTCTCTTCAAATTTCCCTTTGATCAAAAAGGAATTGACTAGAACCTGACTCCAAATTCCTAAAAAGAGGGAAAGGATTGTTAGATTTCAGGGAGAAACTGGATAAAGATGGATTAAGAGAATTTCTCTTAACAACCCTACCGGAGGAATGGTCAGGAGCTGGACCCTCCAAGGAAACCCAGCCCCCCCCCCGCCCCTGCCAAGCTCCAAACCATCTCTATATGAAAAGCATGGGGTGAGAGCCAGTTGATTCCTTGCTGAGAGCCAGCCAAGCACCGTACCCAGGCTGAGCCACCAAGCCAGCAAGTGTTGCTGTACTGCAGAGATGGGCAAAGCCAAGCTGAGCACTGATGAGAGCCGGAAGCCGGGAGCTGATGGTGAGCCACTGCCAAAGCTAGAGTGGCTGGGCCACCAAGGGCCTCCAAAGAAAGCTAGCCCCCTCCGCAAAGCTCCAACTGTCTCTGTGTGAAGTCGTGGGTTGAGACCCAGCCAAGTATCACACCTGGGCTGAACCACCAGACCAGTAAGCATTGCAGTGCCACTGAGCTAGGCAAAGCAAAGCTGACTGCTGCAGAGCCTAATGATGCAGGCTCAATGCTGCACCATGTGTTGGGAAGGAGTCGAGGCTGTGCCATCTCAGGTCCTAACGTTCCTTGGGATCAAGCTTGACACGGTCAGCCAAACATCAAGACTGCCAGCTGAAAAGCTTAAGGATCTCAACTCTTGGTTAGCCAGCATGAAAGTGGGCAGCTGATTAGATGGGAAGTGTCTCTGCAGAGACCTAACATTCCTGGATGTTTTTCCATTCCTAGTAGCGGTCCACTTGTGGGAGAATGAACTAGCAAACCACTCAGTGCACTTTTGGTGCGATAATCTGGCAGTGGTTCGTGTAGTGAACTCCCTCTCATCCAAATCACCCAGGGTGATGAGATTGGTTCGGGCATTTACTCTTAGGTTCTTGCACCTTAGTATTATGTTCACAGCCAGGCATGTCCCAGGTGTGAGCAACGGAGTGGCAAATGCACTGTCTCACCTACAGATGGACTGGTTTCATCAACGTGCCCCTGAGGCCAACTTGCTGCAACCAAGATGCCCCAGGATCTCTGGCAGATTGGGAATCTGAGGCCTTCAGGGCAATTCAGCTAGCTATTGCTCCCAGCACTCAGAAGGCCCACAACAGGGCAGTTTGGCAGTTCACAGGATTCAGGAGCCAGGTAGGTCTCCGCCAGTTGTGGCCTATCCCTGTGGAGCATCTGATGCAGTTTTGCATGATGCAGAAATGTAGGGGGCTAGCAGACAAGTACATCTGGAGCCAGCTGGCAGCCCTGGCCTTTCCAAGAAAAGCTTGGCTGACTTCTGCAACCAGAAGATGCTGGAGGAGTGGGCCTGTGGGGTGGTGGCACCCAGACTTCAGAGACAGTCCATCTTACCTAAAATTCTTAAGAGACGGAAGTCCGTGTGGGCCACGGTCTGTTATTCTAAGTTCAAGGAGGGCCTGTTTCACACCGCTTCCCTAACTCCTTTCTTTGGGGCACTCAGGGTCAGCAAGCTGGTTACTCAGAGCCAAGCTACAAGTGATGAATTACACTTTCCTGGAAAGTGAGAGGAATACACGTAAGTCTGTTCATTTGCCAGGCAAGTGTAATTCATCACTTGTAGCTTGGCTCTCAGTCCCTTAAGGATGAGTCGGGCTGAGCCTTGTAAGCCAGGAATGTTAAGTTTACTGCTATATTTTTTTTATTTAAGCAATTTAAGCAATAAGAAAAAACACAACAATCTAAAAAAAAAACCCATCACACTATCAGTACATATAAACATGAAACAACAAACAGGACAAACAACTAATAATAAAAAAAGAAAATACAATTGAGAGAGATATGAAAAAGAAAGAAAAAAAGTAAACTACAAGTTGAGTTCCGATTTTCTCAGAACTGGCTATCTGAACCCAGCCTCCACCAGGATCAAATGCAGGTTGTGAGCAGAGCTTGGGCTGCAGTACTGCAACTTACCACTCTGCGCCACAGGGCTCCTTTACAATAAATAAACATTATACAAAATTGCAAATTCTCTCATATAATAAAGTGACAGCCAATCTATAAATATAAATATCACAGTCCAAAGTCCACTAGCACCCAAATAAGCAATATAGCTCTCAAAAAGATAATAATCTTCTCATCTATTGTAGGTGCATGGAAGGAGGTGTTCCAGAGGATCCAAAAAGGACGAGTGAGTAGGCACGACACATTCAGTGCTCATAAAAAATTCTTGTTCTGCTAATTCTTTAGGTGGACCCAAATCATATGGGATAAAAATCTCTTCATGGACACATTTTAAACTTGTTTCTTAAAGTATTGTCGAAGGCTTTCATATAATAAAGTGAGAGATCTCTGAGAGATCTCTATCTTTTGGTGCTACACCTCTGAAGATGCCAGCCACAGCTGCTGGCGAAACGTCAGGAACTACAATGACAAGACCACGGCAATACAGCCCGGAAAACCCACAACAACCATGTTTCTTAAAGCTTCATCAGGAGTCTTCCACACTTCCACCAAACACAGTTCACCTCTCATATCAGTACATTCACATAGGACAACCTCAGCACACAAAAGTAACAAGCCGTACTTTCACCCAGCTGGGATCAGGAGCAGAGCAGGTGGCAATGCCTGCCCCCTTCACCTATCTGGGATCAGCCATGGAGCAGGTGGCAATGCCTGCCCACTCTCACCTGGCTGAGATCAGGTGAGGAGCAGGATACAATGCCCCCCCCTTCACCCAGCTGGGACCAGGAGTGGAGCGGGAGGAAATGCCTTCCCCCCCTTCACCCAGACAGCATCAGCAGCAGAACAAGAGGAAATGCCTGCCCCCCTTCACCCAGCTGGGATCAGAAGCAGAGCAGGTGGCAATGCCCACCCACCTTTACGTGGCTGATATCAGGTGAGGAGCAGGTTACAATGCCCCCCTTCACCTGGTTTAGACCAGGATCAGAGAAGGTGGCAATGCCTGCCCCCTGCCATCACCCAGCTGGGATCTGGAGCGGAGCAGGAGGAAATGCCTGCCCCCCTTCACCCAGCCAGAATCAAAAGCTGTTAGCTATAATACAAACAATAAAGAAACAAAATCTTCATGAGCTTAGATAGTTTAAAGTGATAATGACGAGTTATGTCTGTGTGAATTGGGTCTGTTCAAGTGTACAGTTCATATTTTGTTGGTGTTTGTATGGCTTATGGCTTCGGCCGGAAAAGCAATAAACAATATTATTATTAAAATACAAACAATGAACCATGGTGTAATGCTTCCAACAACACAACAAAGCCACTGTGTGGTAGTGAACAGTAACTACTCAAGTAACACCAATGTCTTTTCAAATTAAATGGTGTCAGCAACAGTTCAAAACATTAAATTACAGTATAGTAACACTGGTGTTACTTGAGTAGTTACAGTTCACTACCACACAGTGGCTAAGTTGTGTTGTTGGGATCAGAAGCGGAGCAGGTGGCAATGCCCACCTCCCTTCACCTAGCCAGGATCAGGTGAGGAGAAGGTGACAATGCCTGCCTCCTTCACCCAGCCAGGATCAGCAGTGGAGTAAGTGGCAATGCCTGCCCCCCTCCACCCAGCTGGGTTCCCATTTTGGGTAGAAGAAGTGAGAAACATTATTGATCAATTGGAGCTGAAGACAACTGCAGTTTTTGAACGCAAAAACCCATCTGAAATAGGAGTATAGCTTGCACCCTATTGAGCATTTTCTGGCAGCTGTGGATTCTCTTCCCTGTGAGACTTGGATGTCCTACTGTGGATTCTCCCTCCTGGGAGGTGCCTGCCATCTTGGAGCCCTCCCCTTGGCTGTATCTGCACCTGAAAAGGAATAAAAAAGACTTTTATACTCTTAGAAGATTTTCTTACATACTGTATTAATGATAAACTTACCTGTTGACTCCAAGTCTCCATTTTGATGAAATAAATACTTACAATCTGGGAGTATAAGTATACTTCCTAATGATAGGATTTGAGAAGTGTATTGGTATATTTATGAATATTGGATGTGAACTTTGTATTGAGAGGCTTCACCTCTCAAGGTCAGGGAAGAAAATGTTTGGAAAGAACCTGAAGAGTTTCATCAGGAGAGCTTTAAACCGATGCTGCAAGGGGAAGGGGGAGATCAACGTGGGGATTTCAATGAAAAAGTGATAACAGTGGGGACCCACCTGGATAGGACAGGTAAAACAAAGGTACATGGCTACAAGTGCCTATTACAGCAGTTTTTAAAGGTATTGATCTGTAAGCAGTAAAGCTTTTGATAAGGTTCCTCATGACATTCTAATGGGTAAACTGGAAGACTGTGGACTGGACTATAGAACAGTTCGGTGGATAGGGAACTGGTTAGAGGACTGCACCCAAAGAGTGTTGGTCAATGGCGTTTCATCAGATTGGAGGGAGGTGTCCAGTGGGGTGCCACAGGGCTCGGTTTGGGGCCCTGTACTTTTCAATATTTTTATCAGTGATCTGAATGAAGGGGTAAATGGGCTACTCATTAAATTTGCTGAAGATATCAAATTGGGAGGAGTGGCCAACATTTACAGTCAAACCAAAATAAAACAACCCACCCCCCAATTAAATTGCCCATTTAAAGACGCCTGTCATGCAAAACCCCTCAAACCCCTCAAAGACTCCCCCAGGTAGATGACCCTTGCAGCACCTCCTGATGATCTCCAATGTGTAGGCTCAACTCACCTCTTTAGGGACTCCATTCCACAGAGTGGGGATCACAATGGAAACAGCCCAAGTTCTGGACAATGCCAGGCAGATCACCCTAAGAGGTGATCACCAACAGATGGCTGCATGAAGAGTGTAGTTGGCACACAAAGACAAATGGAAGAAGACGGTCCTTCAAGATAGCATATTAGAGTCAGTGAGCTTGAACATAAGGATTATTGACATCACCAGACATACCGCTTCTGCCAGGTCTTATCTTTGTTCCACTAGATTCTATCTGGCCCTTCCCATGGGTGGTACACTGATTTTTTAAAATCAAAAGTTAGCTAAGTGGGCTATTGTGAAGCTTTCATTTGGACAAGGAGAAGAGACTCTGCCTCTTTTCAATGACCAGTTTTTGTATAGAATTCCTTGAGAAGAAAAAGACAACAAAAGAACCTGGATAATCATGCCAGCAATCTTTAGGATGCCATCATTTTCTGTTGTGTGGCACAAGTCTTTGTTATAAGATTTAGATTCATCAGGAAAATAAATATCCCTCCTGTAACTCTTTTCCTACTGAAATAACATGACAGCTAGTAAGTTTCCAGGAAATTATTGAATGCATCTGGTTCATTATGAAACAGAAGGCCCAGAGGCTGACTTATTTCAACCATCACAAATGTCCAAGAGTCCCTTAGAAATATATACCCAGGGTATATGATTGTTATTAAGAATGCATTGAAGTTAATGGGCAAAATGGCCATGCCTATAAATACATTTGGAATCATGACCTTGCTCTGACATCATCACTAGCCAATTGGGTAACTGCTATGGTCCATCAACTTCTCTAGCCAGTTAAACTTTTTTTCAGTATTGTCTTACCACATGAACCTGGATTCTGGCCATTCACCATCAAGACAGACTGGACTAGTAAAATCCTTGGCACTTAGAAGCACTGTTTTAGCAGAAAGCAACCCACACAGTTTTAATAGAATTGAACCAATAAAACACAAAACATGAAGCCGCTTTCATGGAGAAAGTTTCAGGCTAAATATCCTTTTCAGTTTAGCTATTATATATGATCTATTCCATGTAATTTACACAATTATTCAGCACTGTGGGCTACACTGGAGCTGAATTGTGAATTGAAAAACCAAACTCAACTTGTGGTATTTCTCTAAAGTAGCGGTATTCGATTAATATGGGGAGTTGCATGTAATCAATGTATCTAGTATTCAACATGGCCTCGTCTGTGGATATCCAGAAAGTGGGGCCATGGATATACAAGACATTTTTATGCAAACCTGAGAAATGACCAAGAATTTTTATGCAAACCTGAGAAATGACCAAGAATTGTTTAAGATCTCAGAAAAATCTGAAATCTTAAAAAAAGGAGGGGGGTAACCACCTCCCAATGATAGTAGCAGCTCCTGTAGCTTTAAGATATGAATGCTCTTAGTGGCTGTTGCTAGGGAACCATAATTAATACAGCCAGCAAGCTGTTATATTGTGGGGAGCTGTGAATTTGGTGATGTTCCTTTATTGTATAGTTATTTTAACATGATCTCTTAAGGAAAAGGCCTTTTTTAAAATTTCACTTTTCACTTATGTTGGTTGCTTGCCAGGTCCCTTTACCTTGCCAGCAGAGGCGGGGGGGGGGGGAGGGGGGACTGGCATTTACCTTGTAGGTCTCCTCATGTGTGCTCCCAGCAGGTGCAATGGTATCACTTCCAATTTGGGCTGATGTTTAGATCAGGAGCATGGCTGACACAGAGCATGATGATGTAACTTCTGGAAGTGATGTCATTACACCCATGCTGGCTTGGGAGATTTTTTTGCCTTCCCAGCCCATTCCCCAGGGCCTTTTCTCCTTGCTGGCCAGGTGAGTGGTGGTGAGGGGCAGAGGCTGGGATCAGGGGATCCCCCGCCCCCACTGGGGGACTGGCAGCCCTATTGCTGAGTGTTGCTGATTATGGCCTAGCAGGAGCCAGACCAGGTCTTGCCTATGTTCCAATAAAGTTCTGAACACTGTGAAATTATTATACAAGCCTTGTTTTTTGTCAGTAAAAGGCAGATGGAGGAGGCAGGGCCCGTTCCAGGGATGTTTTGGCCTTTGAGGAGGACTTATCAGATCCAGGTCCACCAACAACCACCAGGTAACTTGCTGCCATGTGACTTGCATGATACACTCAGGCCAGGCTGCTTGCTACTGCTCAACAGCAGCAGTCCTAGTTAGCCACTGTGGTTTAGTGGTTAGAATTTCAGACTAGAATCTTAGAGACTCAGCTTCAAACCCCCACCTTCACTTATAATTCACCAACCTCTCTTCAACCATAAGGATTAACAAGTTATTAATTATAAGAGAAGCTCCATGGACTTCAGAAGTGCTTCTGGGATAACACCTATGTATGTTATTTATGAGCAAAACAAAAACTGAACTCTGAGATGTTATCAAAGGGCACTTTTGTTGTGATGAAAATTTTATATAAATAATGGCCATGGAGTGAGCATGAAAACCATGCTCCCCTTTGGTTTGGAAGCAAACTACAGTATGTGAGATATAAAATGTTAAATTAATAATACATTGATAAATATATTTTCTTAATAGATGAATAAATCCTTTCAGCTCTCATGTATCTGCTCTTACAGCTACTTCCATTTGGAATACAAATTGTCCTATTTTGTAGTGCATGTATGCAGTAGTTTTGGAAGAATGAAACAAGCAATATAAATGCATACACACATACACAAGTAAATGTAAATAGTTAAACATAATTGACGGATGATGGAATCTTCGTAGCCTAGAGATTGGTCCAATTTTGTTGAACTTGTTATCTCTCTTCATTTCCAGAGAAACATGCAGAATATAATTTTGATTAACTTTTTTTTGCAAAGTCCCAGAAAAATACACAACAAGTAATTAAACAAGGAGTCATATCACATGATAGATACAAGGTAGTTGCAACTGCAAATGGGTGAAAAAGAATAGTGGCCTTTGCTTTTCATGCTCACTCCATGGCCATTATTTATATAAAACTCTCATCACAACAAAAAGCTGGCTAGATCCAAATCATTATGCTATTTAAAGAGTATACATTGTATGTATCATCAATATACCTAATTCTTAACATGGCCCAATCTGTGGATACTTAAATTAAGAGTGGAGCCATGAACAGATAAGACATATTTTTTTTAAAAAAAATATTAAACATTTAACAATATAGATACATAACAAAGAAGTAGTTCTTACTTACAATAGTCTGTAACTTCTTTAACATGCTGAGCCATAACTTTATCTATAGTCATTAAAGGAGTTCGTTCCTTATTACATATTTTTTTACAGTTTTATTTTTTCAACAAAGAGGGAAAAGAGAGTTACTATACTTGATATTAAAACATAGGTAAGCTCTACATATTACACTTTTATTTATGTGTTTAGTATTGACTGCTAAATGGTATTTGTTGGATGCAAGTCATTTGCTGTAATATACTCAATAAATGGTTGCCATTTTTCATAGAATCCTATTGTTTTTTTCTTTTCCAAGAGAACATTGTATGTCTTCAGTGATTTTTTCCATAATAATTTGGTCCCACATTTTTTCATACCTCTGGTTTGTGTTGGTGTTGTTTTAGCGTTCCATCTTGATGTGGACAAGAAATATTTCTATAAATCTGAGAAAAGGCCCAGTTTTGCAGAAAAATGTGAAATTCAAGGATCTTATTAGATGATAAGTTAAATACAAGTTGGGCTGGGAGAAAGTGGAAACCCCAACTCAACTCATGTTTAACACATGGCCCAGAGCTTAGGGGAAGTGGAATTTCTTTTTCTGAAATTCACTTTTTTAGATGGATCCATTGATTGCTCTTGTTCTCTTTTCTCTCTCTTAAAAGAAGAATTGTTTGTAGGGAAATCACTGTTCCCTTTCATAACTTCAGCTCTTGAAAATGTTTTATATTATACACAGGGTCATGCTCTGGTAGAAGGACAGGAAGGCTTGAGAAGATGTTGTCTGCCTCTGACCATCTACAGAGTGAATTCTGAAAATTTCAGAATCTCCCTTCCTACCCACCCTCCTTGATATTTCTCTTTGATCAAAACAGAATTGATTAGAAACTGACTCCAAATTCCTAAAAAGAGGGAAAGAAATGGATTGTTGGTTTTCAAAACTAGGTATTAAGAATTAAGACAATTTCTCTTAATATGCCAAGTCCAAATTTGGGAGCATCATGATCTAACCACCAAAAAAATCTCTCTAAATACTCTTAGTCCAGCTTCTAGGAGGCTATCCTTATATTTCCAAGAGCAGGGTCAGCAGCACTCATGATGAAATTTCAGTTATTCACTACCCAGTTGTTGCTTGTACTCTGGTTGTCAACCTTCCTTGATGTCATGAGAAGGCTCATGTTAGTCCAAAGCCCCATTCTCAAGTTTATGACATGAAAGAATAGGAAAATTAGTGTCCTCAAAAAAGGGAAGGTAGGATAAATACTGACTTCCATCTTCCTCTGAATTGCTAACCAGCACAATTGGAATAGTCCTTGCTATTGAATGAGCTGTAGAAATTGGCACTCTATCATCTGATCCAACTAAGATAAGAAATTATTAGGAGAGGATTCTTGGCAGAGCTTATTTTTTTCTTTTGTTGCCTCTTTAGTCACAATGAAACTAGGCCAGATCAAAACTTCTGACTGGTGGTAAAGAAATACACACTTTCCATGGATCAGACATAACACAAGCAGTGGGTTTATAAAGTAAATGTAGGCTGACCTGAGAATTATGTTAACACTCAGCGGCTTGGTCTGGCAGTGGCTTTAGAGTAACACAAGGGAAGTCAGGGGTGGGGTGGAGAGTGTGACATATTCCCAAACTGCCAGTTTGACTGAGCCGAGATATAATACCATACAGCTAAGAACAGGCATCCTGTTATGATGTATAAACCATTTATTTATTTTGGATGTCTGTGAACCTCTACAACTGATCCAGCTTTAACTCATGGCAATATTAAATATCTTAATCTCTTAGTATGAAACCCTTCTTCTATAAAGCTGTTATTGCTATTTGCTTTTAAGAGGTTTTTTGGAAGGAAAGAAAAAAATACTTCCTGAACGTCTACACACAAAAGATAGTACAGTGGATACAAGCTTAGCTGCTATACTTCAATCAATAGAAAGCTTCCATTAGAATACATCCTTAGACATGATATATGTAGTTAGAAAAATACATGAACAGACCTTCTGGCAATGCATCCCCCAGAAAGAAGATTGGGGGTCTCATGCTGAAATGCTACACAAAAATGTCTCAGTTCAGATTTAAAAAAATAACAAGGAAAATGCTTTTCTAGAATTCTTATTTGCAACATGATCAATTTCCTTGGGTGTGGAGTTTTTAAGCTGGGGGGGTATTTGCATTCTGAAGAAGAGGGCTTTACCTGGTTTTTTTTTTTTCTGAGCTAGAATCTAAAAATTACTGATCTATCAGTGACAAGAACAATCCTAAACTGGTTTACTCCGAATCCTCATCAGGTGTATTCAATGGGGCTCACTCTCCGGAGAGTGTTAGTAGAAGGCTAAAGCAGCATCACCGTTTCTACAAACTAATTGAAACATCTGCTGCATTTTAAAAAATCTACTTAAATTTCTTGCACCTTACATGAAATATGGCCATTGTTTGGCTTGTAAAATCTTTTTAAAAATCAAAGTAAAGTATCTTTTCCTACCACATATCAAAGGAGAAGGCAACACATGATGGGGAACAGTGAGGGGATGAAACCTCTGTGTCTAAGCTCCATCTCCATGACTGGCTTATAGGCAAGGTGGGGCTAGTCTTCTCATTTCCACTCTCCCTCTAAGCATGTTATCCTCTACTTGGAGATGACATCTGAAAAGGGGTTGTCACGTTATAATCATAACAAAGAATCGGTTGTTCAGTGGTTCAGAACAATCCGTATAAATTAAATCAAGAAGAGACAAAAGAAAACCATACAGTCCAAGAAATCATTCAACCAGCAAAAATCAAAAATGATTTCGTTTTCTAGCATGAAAAGGGAGCGTGGGAGCATGTGCACACTTTGCATAAGTATGAGTGTTAAATACCACCACCATCACCCCGGCACACTCACTTGGGCCACTAGGGCTCCTAGCAAGCCTTCACCAGCCAAAGATGGTAAAAAGTATTTCACACTATTGATTGGATCAAACTGGATTTTCTGCTAATGAAAAAACAAAGAAGTTGTCCTATTGGACCAACCACAAAGGCTATGAGGAGACTTGCATGCAGAAGGCTGTAGTAGGAAAGGAAGCTATGTGAGACTGTGTGAAAAAGCTGGATGGATCCAACCCTGTGAGTGCTATTTGTATGTCCATAAGCAAGTTGAATAGCTTTCCCAAACTACTCTGGGCTGACTAGCATACTGCCAGAATAACCGCAGGAGAGCAGATGTGTAAAAATCCTTGGGACATTGAGTTTGATGGGGCACACTCCCTAGGAGGCACACATACAACTGCAGCCTTAGCTATGGAATTCAAGCAAATAAGTCGACAGGAAGGTAGAATGTTGAATTACAGCTTTCTCAATCAATTCAGTCTGGGATTCCATTTCAGTATTCTATCACACAATAGAGACATCAAGAGACAGGCAGGCCTTTTGCAGAAATGGAAGGAGACTTATCTTACATAAATAAACACAGCAAGCACTGGTGATTCACAGTGGTATGTAAATACATTTAATAAAGAAGACGCAAGTTTGATGACATACATAATCCCTCTGTGAATATACTATTCACCCAGAGAAGAACTGCAGCTATTTTTCAATTATACCAACATGCAGAACATTCAGAAAAAGGAAGGCGAGTTGAATAAAAATACAATTAACTATAGCTGTCTTTTCTAATTTTTACCAGCTGAACATATGGGTCTCTATTTGTTTTTGTCATGAGTGGGATCTTGACAGAAAGAAACATTACTCTAAATCTGCTGTCTATTTCTCACATCATGCCTTAATAAGATTGCAAGCAGCTTGCATTTTTGCACATAAAAATATGTGCATTCCCAAAGCAGTATCACCATATTCATCATAAACAGACCACCGTGCGACTAGTGAACAGGCACTTAGTTTGCCTAAACTGCAGGATGCTGAATGTTAAAAAATTCTCAATTGATTTCAGCTAGAGAAAAGGTCATCTGTATGCTTTCTTACCAAAGTTCCCTCTGTTCATCTGTAAAATCAACTCCTCTTTAAGCTTCTCCACTCAAATCACCAATTTAAGAAGTTAAAGCAGGGAAGATGGAAGAAACAAGCACAAATCTATTGTTTTAAAATATGAAAACTTACAGAAGGGTTCTGATCAGGGCTTTTTTTCAGGGGGAACGCAGTGGAATGGAGTTCCGGCACCTCTTGAAAATACTCAGCAAAAGTGCTTGAAAATAATATGATTTCAAAGAATCCTGTGTGTTTCTTCCTCATTTCCCTCTTGAGAGTTCCACCACCTCTTTTCCCAGAAAAAAAACCCCTGGTTCTGATCCTTGCAAAGTGCTAGAGATCCTAATGATGGCCTCACAGGTACTATACGTAGAAAAATAGACAACTTGCACAAGTCATATGAGAAGAGTAATATCAATGTAACTAACCTGGTAGGTATCTTGCAGCCCATTAGGAGAGGAGGTTGAAGCTGGGCACCTCTCAGCACATGAGGGCTGTGCAGGCTGGGATAAACAAGGCTAGGGATTCAGGGAGACAGGTGGACTTCCCTAGTGGCATCCAAGGATATTGCCTAGTGCAGCTTGCCCTCAAAATAGTTTATGTTCAAATGAGTGATGATGTATGTCAGCCTTTTAAAATAATTACATATGTTAATAAATAAATAAACAACAAGTTGACCCAACATAATCATGTCTATGTATTTGTTATATTGTGTCACATTTGGGGTGCTGGGGCAAATGCTGAAACAGAGCATAAGTAATTCTAAGGCTGGCATGCTAAACAACATAGAAACTAAACAGTAGGATTATACTTACGGCAACAGACAGTTCATAGTAGTAATGTCTATAGTCCCTATCTCTTTGAGACCACTTCCTTACAGTACAGCCGTCCTGAGTAAAAAAAGCCCTCTTGAATAAGTCAGTTTTGCCCAGCTTATGAAAGGCCAGGAGACCTTTTCTGACCTCTTCAGGCGGGTCATTCCATAAGGTGGGAGCTAAATCAGAAAATGCTCATGTATGGGCAGCTGTTGATTTTGCCCATGTGCAAGATGGCACCTACAGAACACCCTATTAAGAAGAGCGAAGCTGCTGTGACAGGATATAGGGAGAGAGGTCGTCCCGTAGATATAACAAACCAAGGCCATGAAGAGGGTTGTATGTGATATCCAATACCTTAAATTGAGTCTGGCAACTAAAAGGTAGCCAATGAAGTGACTGCATAATGGGAACTATTAGGAGAAGATTCTGGGAATAATATTCATACCACACTAGCTCACACTGTTGGAGAGGCATGGAAGATCCACCATTCATAGGATCCAACTCTTTGCGTTTTTTTGCCAAAATAAATGATGCATTTCTTCAGTGTCTCTATTGAGAAAAAAAAATTAAGACTTTGCCTTTTACCTGTTTTAGCAAGATCACTTAGAAATAATGAACATGATTCGGTTTCGTTTTTGCAGCCATGTCGGACGCTCCTCTCGGCAGGTCCGAGAAGAAGCGGCCGAGCCGCCTGGCCGGGCGGCTGATCTGCAAAGGTTAGCCCCCAGACTCTCAGGCAGGGAGTCTGAGTCCGGGGCGCGGCGGGAAGAGCCCTCTGACAGATCGAAGCAGGGGGTAAATTGCCCGTTTGTCCCTATGGAGGCCGGCAGACGAGCGCGGCACCTAGTGTGCTGCCGGGCTATGGAAAACGGCAAGGAACAGGATTAGGCGAAAGCCTGCAAGTAAGCGAATCCCTTCTGTTACTACAAGCGTATGTGAGGAGTGGGGGGGTCTGAAGGTTAGAAGACTCGGATTTCTCCCCCCTCATAGAGTCTCGGAAGATTGGCGGTTTCCCCCCCCCCCCAAAATGGCAGCAAAAAAGCAGAGTCCTGCGCTTGGCAAGTCAGTTACGGCTGCCTTGCAGAGGGGCGAGACGCTTGAGGAACTGGTTAAAAGAGCGGTTATGGAAGCCATAAAACCCTTTGTTGACAAGCTGAATGAAACAGATCAAAGGGTGGGCTTAATTGAAAGTGATGTGAAAGCCATTAAAGAAGCAGTGGGGGGGCAGAGAAGTCTGCCCGGGAAAGTGCGTCACTTACGAGAGCAACGAACAGGGAATTAAAGTTGGTGGAAAACCAGCTGATCGGACTGCAAGTGGAGCGAACACAAACCATTTTGCGTCTCCAGAATGTTAAAGAGGAGGAAAACGAGGATTTGTGGGATCTCGCCTCGGAACTTTTAGCGACACCCGCGAGGGCAACTAAAGAAGAAGTGAAAAGCACCATTTTGGGAGTCCGTCGGGCATCTTCAAAATATGCAATGAAGCGGCAGCTGCCTCGCGAGATTGTTATCGAGTTTTCATCTAAGAGGATCCGGGACAGTATCCTATATAATTCATACAATGCGGAATTGGACTTTCTGGGAAATAAAGTCAAGATATTGAAGGACGTTCCATTTTTAGTTCGGAAGAGAAGATTTAAGTACAAGAAGTTGGCAGCTCTTTTGAGGGAACGTGACATAAAGTACAAATGGCTACTCCCGGAAGGAATCGGGTTTAGTTATAAAGATCAAGCTCACAAGATTAATTCGGAAGATCAGCTACGGGATTTTGTGGATAAAAATCCAGAATTTGGACCAGACACCAAGCAAAAAGAAGAGGATCCGAAGCCTGAAGGGAGGGGGGAGGCAATGAGCGCTCTGGCGGTAGCTGCGCAGAGGGAATTGCGTCCGAGGCCCAGGGGAGGGAAAAAGATTTAATTTGAACTGTAATTTGTAATTTGTATGATCAACCACTCCGTCACTACTTTATTAAGCTATTTTTTTACTATGGCAGTATGAAGGGAAAGCATTGAAATGTAGCGTTTAGTGTTTGTAGGTTACCTTCCCCTTTTTTTCCACCCCCCCTTCCCTTTCTCTTTTTTCTCCCTTCTTTCCCTTCCCTTGTGCTATTGTAGTCTTTTGTAGTTACTGTCATTGTAGTTTTGTATGTTAGATATTGAAAATAAAAAAATATTTAAAAAAAAAAGAAATAATGAACATGATCTTTCTCTACATGGTTGTTCACATGGTTGCTCAAATATACACAGGATCATATGGAAGCATTACTAGGACATTACATAGAATGTACATACACATGATGCTTGTTCTGGCAGCTTTTCATAAGTTTCCAGTGCCACAGACTAAGTCTCAATAATTTTTCCCATCTTCCACAGTCACTGACAATATTGCCTGACTGCAGCAAGATCTGCAGTCTCCTCTCCAGTGAAAAACTGGAGGATAGATTGGTGTTATTTAGCTTATTTTTGCTCTCTTTGTTTTACCTCCTTACAGTTTTAGCTGCCTGATTTGTATTTATAGCCACCCCCAGACAAGGCAGCACAGACTGTGTATATGTTTGTGACTGTGAGTGAATTAGCCTCCAAATCCTACCACCACCACCAGCAACAACACGTGCTCCCACTGTCTTATGGGGCTTTGCTTTGACCTTCCCACCAGGTGTCCCTCCCTCCTGCCTTTGCACAAGGAATGATATGATAAACCCAGGAGGCCCAGTAGTTCAGATTGTTTCTAGAAACAGATCCTCTAACACTGATTCTGATTGGCTCCAGCAAATTTCACAAAATCTGGATAATAGATACATAGATACGAGGAAATTAGTTTATGTAAATATCCTCAGACATGATCTATATTTATTCCTATTTTCCTTATGGTAAAGTCTAGATTGGGCCCTTCTGGCCATCCAGGCCATAGTAAAGTATATCCTTCCCCCCATTTAGGGGGCCAAGCATTTACTAGGAGTGAATGGAGAGGAGGTAAACCTAGGGCTATGTTATGTCCTATAGGGTTCCCTCCTAGGGCTGCCAGTCCCCTGGTGGAGTCAGAGGATCCCCTACAATCAGGCTCTGTCCCCCACTGCCACTCACCTAGCCAGCAGGAAAAGCCCAGGAGAATGGGCCTAGAATTAAAAACAAAAAACAAAAAAACTCCCAGACCAGTGTGCAATGGATGAGCTCTCCATGGGCTTGATGATGTCACTTCCTCAAGTGATATCATCATGCTAAGTGGTGGGCACTTCATAGGGGCCAAAGTAAGGTAAGTGTCAGGTCTCCCTCCCACTGGGAGAGTAAGGGGACCTGACAACCCTATTCCCTCCATATGTGAGCAAGAATTATGCCCAGTACATCCAACATCTAAGCATAACAAAACCAAGAGAATATTTTTTGTATCCTGAACTACCCAAACAGTCCAACAAGCTTAAAATAATTCTTGCACTTCATATTTCCAAGTGACTGGCATAAGCAATAATCTTAGGAAGTGTATACTGTTAAATATGAGCAATAAACCTATTGATCGTAATATATCTCTTAGCTGATGAGGCAGCTTTGTTAGAGAAAACCACAATACCATATGAATTCAATGTGCATAATATAGTTCTCCAAATAACTACAATAAATACTAATTAAAATTATAAAGGGCATTTAATAGTGAATTCCAATGTGTTCTTTTAAATTGCCATGAACTTAATGTTTCTGTACATGAGATGCTGTTTAGATGAAAGACAAAGAAACAACTGACTGTAGTTTATAGGATTTGAAATGACACTAATTTCAAGCTTTCTGCTTTGTACCATAAAGTGTGAGGAATGTGTGTTTCTTGTTAATTGGAAGTGACACCAAAATACAATGGGTAGTTTCTCTAGCTGTGTTCAAATTAAGCTAGAGCAGTGCCCTTTTTTTGCTGAGTGAGATCCAGCATCTTATTAGAATTTTAAATGTGAAGTTTAAATGGAAACATTCTTTTCACTTCGAAAACTCAATTTTGGCAAAGGATGAGGTAATGAATGCCTAGAACTTAAATTTAGAGGAATGCTAAACCCACATTACAGCTTGCCAAAGAAATGCTATATGCCTTTCTTTTCCAATGTTTATTTGTCAACAAGTTAAATGATCACATTGAGTCCATCTCAACAGTCAACTGGCACTAAACCTAGTTTCCAAGAGAAAACAAGGTTTTCTGCTAAATACAAATTTCAATAAGGTTGGTAGGTCACTACAGAAGTACCTGATATGGCAGAAAACCCAAGGTTATTTATAATCTGAATCTGGTGGGAATAAATCTCAGCACAGGCCAGACTTGCTGGAACCACAGGTTCAGCTCTTGGCAAAAATGACTACCGTCTCCCTTCCAAGGTAAGATAATTTCATAGAGACCTTAAAATAAGATCCCCCCCTCTCCTGGAAATCCAATTGCCTGATGAAAATTTCTTAGCAGAATTTATTATTTAGCCCTTGGTCAAAGTTGTAGCCGCCTTCGATATTTGTACATTCTACTTTATGTAGGCTGTCACCTTGGAATCTCATTAAAGTTCCATTTAATCCACAGCATCATTCATAGTGTCATCATGATCATGATCACCACTCGTACTCCACACCAAGCCATAACCACGTGTTTTGAATAGATTCCAGATCATCCCAGATCATTCTTAGTAATGGTCCTTGGAAGACAGCCTTCTTTCATTGGCTAGAGACAATGTTGGTTCCAATTCACAAATGCCATATTGACCATAAGAACTTGGGCTTTTCTTACATTCGGACTCCACTTACTTCCTCTAATCTGCTCCATCTCAATCTGCATGCCCTAGTGCTAGTTTGTTTTTTTAAAATCAAGTATCAACTATTAAAAGAAACTAAGTATTTTAGATTGTGGCTTCCCATCACTGTAACTTTATTTCTTTAAAGGATCACAGAAACTCATATATCTTCTGAATGTTGTAAGATACTTTGACAGAGCTATCAGATATATATTTATATTTTAATCTCTATTATATAGGGAAATGATGGACAGAAAACACTCTAAAATAATGCCTTTATAGTGAGAAAGTATGGCCTTTATTTACCCATGTTTACAAATGTATGAGAAATCCTGAAACTAGCTTTTGTTATATAAGAGGGACATATTTCTAAAGAAACATGTATAGAATGGTAGGACTGCTTGTGGAGTTATATTGATTTTCTGTTGTTTTGATATGGAGTTCTAGTGTGATACCATTCTATGCAAAAAGTAACAGACCATTGTCCTTTGTCCTGATCAAGTTCGCCCATGCTTTTAGACATTACAGCAAAATTGTTCCGTTTTCACATATAATTTTCTAAACATGAAAACACAAATACAAGCACCGTATGGTAGAGAAGAGAATCTGTCAACTTGCTTTATGCAGGTATTTGTTCCATCTCCTGTATCAAGCAGTTGATCTCTAAAATGGTATAAGGCTCATATAATTCATTTTCTTTGCCAGCTTTTGCTTAGGGCCATTATGTAAGATAAATCTGTTGAATGTATTATACAGCAGGATTATATACAGAAAGCCACTTCTAAAAATACATTATATTCAAACCACACATGGTCACAATTAAAATCTGCAAACTTTGCTCTCTCTAAGGTTACAGAATTTGTTGCAATATGGAATCTAAAGCACATTTATTGTATATAAATGCCATGCATGGGTACTAGCTTTCTACAACTTCTAGCTACTCCGGTGGATATTTACTACAACCACTTCATGATATATTAAAGAAACAGTAAAAGATTTGAAATATCCAAGACTTGCTTGGCAAACCTCTGGAAACTTGCAGATTTTACTGGTAAACAGTGTACAAACCTCTGCATTCTGACCCAATCCTAGATTTTACTATATGCAGGAATCATGAGATCACATATATGGACTAATGCTGATAAATTGCAGACTGCTTTTTAAAAATCAATGTAGGTTCCACTTTTAAGCCTGAATGCTCATAAATAAGATCCATAGACAGCATAAGGGTGTTTGCATCATTAATGGTAACTCACGAATTCCAGATTTCAGCTTGAACATAAAGTGAGAAATCCATTGGCCTATTAAATAGTGTAGGAGTACAGTGACAACGCTGGGAAGTAACTCTGGCTAAGAGGGTGCGACTTGCCCAAGGTAAGCCACCAAGAACTAACCTGGGGCAGAATGTTCTGATTCCTTTCATTTTGGCCATCCTGAAGTCCATGGCCAATTCTCAAATGTCTAGCTTCATTTTCTGATGAGTTGTGCCTCACACAAAGGAAGTACCTTTGCTTCCGTTGCACATAACAAGGGGATTGGGGGGTTGTCACAATAACCTGTGAAAAAATGTTTTGGTTCCCTTCATCTTTGGAACTACAACTCCCATGAGCATCTTGAAACTCGTGGTCAATTTTGAGACTTCCAGCTTCATTTTGGTTTAATTATGCCTTCCACAAGCAGACAACCTTAGTCTCCCCTGCAAATAACATAAAGGGGGAGGGGAGAATGGAATTTTGGATGTAGCTTGGCACAGGATGTTGCAATTCCCTTCATTTTTGGCATTGCAACTCCCATTATCATCCTGAAGCTAGTGGCCAATTTTCAAATGCCCACCTTTATTTTCTGATTAGTCCTGTCTGCTGCATACAGTCAGCTGTTGCTGATACCATGGTGAGAGGGCTGGATATAATGAGGGCCTTGGCTCAATCAACAATCAAAAGGGAGACTGCAACCAAGAAATCAAAAGAAGATTGAGATTGGAAGAGCAGCTGTCAGAGAACTAGAAAAGATCCTTAAGGATAAGGAGGTCTCTCAGGGGACCAAATTGAGATAATCCACATTATGGTATTCCTCATTATTATGTAAGGATGTGAAAGTTGGACAGCAAAGAAAGCTGACAGGAAGAAAATTTATTTATTTGAAATGTGGTGCTGGAGGAAAGTTTTGTGGATACCATGGACACCCAAAAAGACAAATAAGTGGGTACTAGATCAAATGAAGCCTGAATTCTCCCAGAAGCTAAAATGACAAAGCTGAGGCTATCATACTTTAGTCACATTTTGAGTAGTCAGCTTGGCCTCCACCATTTTAAGAGCTACTTATGATGTAAAAATCATAAGCCCCTTGAATCTGATGCACCTTAATTCATATTAGCAAGCCAGCTGGCTGAACAAAGCATTGCAGGACCCCACCCAGGAGAGTGAGTTATACATGGAATGTGAGTAAAAGCCGAGCGACTGGGTGTGATTGGCTCCTGCCTCCCCACACTGCGGAATGTGCTATCTTTACAATAGAGGTGTTCTATTCATCACCCTCAACATTCCAATCTCCCCTCTTACCATTGATTAAATCCTGTCCTGCAATCGAGGGCCATCAATCAGCTCTGATAAGTTTTAAAAACTCTTCCTAGGAATGTTTAATCCAAACTGTAAATTCATCAACCATCTCCAGGAACTGCCATTTCTTTGTAAGGCACCAGGATCAACCAATCTAATTCCTTTGTCATGGCCCAGCAGCACCAATCAAAATACTCAAATCTTTTGTCTATCCCAGGAGACAACCATTAAGGTCTTTATCCTAACGGCTGAAGTCACTCTCCGGCCTTAGAGCACATTCAGCCTTATAAGAACCCTAGCTCTGCCCCAATCAAACTGAGCAGTGTGGAGTGCCTACTTTGAATCTTAGCACTGCTCCCCCAGAGTCTCTCTTGCTGAGCCTTCCTCTCTGGCCAAAGACGCAGAATGTTCAAAGCCCTCTTCCTCTGTGGACTACACTAGTCCTTTGATGATAACTATATCCCAAATCCCTCCAACCTCTGGCTAATTTCCTAGGACTCTGGTGTGCTTGTGTGGACCGTTTATTTGTCTTCTCTGTGTGTGAGTTTTCCCCTTTAAATAAAAACTATTTATTTCAAAGAATACCCATCTCATCAATTTTCCAGGGGAGAAGAACCTGTAAAAATTGGTGAAAGTATCCCGCTTGCTACCCTTCTTGCATAGCGTTCTCCTTGCTGCTAATTCCTCCCTACTCACAAGAAGACCAATTTTAGTAACAACATCATGAGAAGACAAAGCTTTCTGGAAAAGTCAATAATGCTAGGAAAAGTGGAAGGCAGTGGGAACAGAGGAAGGCCCAAAATGAGACGGCTTGACTCAATAATGGAAGCCATGTCCTCCAGTTTGCAATATCTGAACAATATCTGTTAATGATAAGACATTTTGAAAGTCTTTCATTCATAGGGCCACCATAAGTCAGAAGTGACTTGAGGGCACATAACATACACACAGAATGTTCCAGTTCCCTTTTGTTTCTAGAACTGTAAATGCCATGATCATGTAGAACCTGGTGGCCAGTTTTGAATGTCTGACAGAGACAACCAGTTTCCAATACAAAAAGTAGGCAGGGGGGTGTCTGGCATAGGCCAATATGTTCTGATTCCTTTCCTGTTTCGCATTGCAACTCCTATGATAATTGTGAAGTCTTTTGAGGCTCCTAGCTACATTTTCTGAGGAGCTATGTATACCACAGATGGACAGACAGATAGATGGACAGAAGGAACATTTTACTATTATTATAGATATCTGACATCAAAATGTTACAGTTAATTTGGAGGTGGATTTTTGGTGCAAAAGGGTAATGAATAGATAAAGCATTCGGAGTACTAAAAGGTTCCCCTGACATGATCTGCTGATTAAAAGTCTTCCTTAGCTTGTCTTAAATTCTTCTTTATTTTATTTACTTCATTCATATCTTGCCTTTATCTCAGGTGAGGATCCAAGGCAGTTTACATTGTTGTTCTCGCCTCCTTTTTATTCTCCCAGCAACCCTGCAAAGTAGGTTAGGCCGAGAGAGTGTGATTGGTCCATGGTCACCCATCATACTTGGGTGGGGGAAGAATAAAGATTCAAATGCGGGTCTCCTAGATTCTAATTTGGCACACTAACAACCACATCTCACTACCGCTGTATCTTATGTCTATGCCCCATTTGTTACTAAGTATCACTTTTAGCACTTTGAGTATACAAACTTTCTGTGTGCTGAATAAACTTCCAGTTACTGAGAGAAGGACACGACTAATCTTATTCACTTCTGGGGAGATATCTGAATGATGAAAGCTGTCATAGTCTAGCAGTCAGTGACATTGGACTGAGAATCCCATAGGCCAATTTTCAAATCTAATTTACTATTTATGAAAATTATAGCAAATTATCCAGTCAAGAACAGTAATTTTTCATTGAGTCCCAGTTGTTTGTATCAGCTTCTTACAAGTACTACAAAGGGTAAAAGGAAGAATCTTTCTACTCATGCCAGAATGTGTTCATTCTTTTTAAACCACAGTGTTAGGCTGTTGAACCTTAATATACTATGAACACTGGTAGAGCAAAGGGACAGCAAGACCTAGTCTGTGAGAGCACCACTAGCTACACTTTGTTGATCAGAGTTGGGGCCCTGACACTGTATCTTTTACCTACAGATTGCACGTCAGTGTTTAGACTACCACAGTCACAGACACCTACCCCTGCTCCAGACAGACAAAACTGTAAGTGGCAAAATTCTAATGGCTCAGGAAACAATTGTTGGTTTTTGTTTTGTAATTATGAACTTCTGATGAGGCCAATAATGAGAAGTACCAGGGGAAACCTACACAAAAAACTGGAGTGAGAATGTCTAATCAGGATTCAAAGTGCTGGCATTTATTTTACTGCATAAATTAATGTAGACTGTTGTGTCATTCAGAGCATGAACATTTTGCAATTGGCATTCTTTACCTATTAAAATTATTTAAATATCCAGGATATGTTCTTGTTCTGTTTTCATATAAAGTGTTCTGTGTTGGAAAGATTAGGAGCTAAAGAGCCAGATGGTGATACAGGTTAATCCCAGAATTTTCCATTTCAAAGAAGAGAAATATAGGCAAATTTGTGGACTTTGGCATCTATGGCACACCTACCAGATAGCTACAGAAGACAGAATATAATCCACTATTCAAGTTTAAGTTGTGTTTGTTCTGTGAAAAAAAATTAAAGAGTGCTCCAGTCAGATTTCCATTATCATCAAATCACCAGGGGAATCGGACTTCCGGTTTGGGATTCATGGAGGTCTAACGCAGCTCCATTTGTGGAGCTGACGGATTGCCGTTTTTTAACCGGCCGGAGGGGTGAAAATAACCCGCGGCCGACTGCTCTCAGGCGGGGAGCAGGCAAAGAACGCTCAAGACCCTAGGGTGAGTCAGATCTCGGACGAGGGGGGGGCTCTACACAAGGAGTCTCCCCCCCGATCCTTGAGGTCCCACCTTGCGACGGGTCGGCTATAATCTCTGCGGCAATTTTGGGGCCAATTCGGCTGGCATAAGACCTACATACCCAAGCTTCGATCGGGGAGGGAAGTCGAGAGGAGAATTTAAGATCGAAACAGCGATTACAACCCGAGAAAGCTGGAGAGAAGGTAAAGATCGCTATCTCTTGAAACGGGACAGATTGACAAAAACAGAGAGGAAAGAAAGTAAACTTTTAAACTGCAACAGACTAGCGAAAAGGAGGTGAAGACTCGGCAGGAGTTGTATTTTAAAAGAGACTAAGTTTAAAGAAGTTATTACAAAAATCGGACGATTGTTTTGAATACCTGTGGTTTTGGAGCTGTGGGAAAAAGACACCATCGCGAGACCTGCTGTGGGAAGACGGGAGACAGGAAGTGCGTAACAACAATAGAGTGGCTGGAGGGAAGCGGCCCTTGCCAAAGGACAGGAAGTGGGGAATCGCCATCTTTGAAAGTGGAAGGGTCGTGGCTTCAGCGGAAGAGGAAGTAGGCCATCTTGGATTATAATAATATAGAGAAACCATAGAGAAAAGACGCCCGACATTTTGGATATAAAAAATTAATTTTGGCAAAGATTGGGACATTTAAAAAAAAAAAGGAAAACGTTTAATTATACGCCACGGAGCTGAGGAAGAGAGCAGATTCGTGGGAGCGAGCTAAAGCAAGCCCCACGATGTCGAAAAAAGAGTGGCAATCGGCAATAGAAAACTTGGACAAAAAACTTATAGACATGATGAAAGAACTTAAGGACACGAAATTGGAGCTTATTAAAGAGGTCAAGGAAGTTACACAGACAGTAAAGTCGGAGCTGTCAGAAGTGAAAAAAGGTGTGGAAACGATTAGCAGTGAATTACAAGGAACGCAGCAGAGAGTTAAAACAGTAGAAGACGCGATGGAGAATTTAATAGACACGCAACAAACAGAGATGAGGCTGGTGAAGGGGAGGATGTCAGTTGCAGAAACTAAACACATGGAGAAGCAGCTTCGTTTTCGTGGTCTGCCAGAAGTGGAAGGGAAGTCAGCGCAAGAACAGATGACTGAGGTGTTGGCTGATTACCTGGGGAAGGAGGAGGAGGAAATTGTGGCTATCCTAGATGTGGCGTATCGTGTGAATTCGAGAATTGCAACCCAGAGGAAACTACCAAGGGATGTGATTGTGCAGTTTACAACTAGAAATATGAAAGAGAGGATTGTGACCAAACAATTTCAAGATCCATTGGAGATTGATGGCAAGACGATTATTATAATGAAGGAACTGCCCAGATCAGTGTTATTGGACAGGAAAAAATATAGAGTGCTAATTCAGACCTTGAAGGACATGAATATCAGATACAGATGGGAGTTACCGGAAGGAGTGTCCTTTGAGTTTGGAGGGGCAAAAAAACGTATCAGATCTGAGCGGGAGATGGAGAGATTTATCAAGGACAATGAAAAAGACTTACCAACAAAACCATGAATATGGAGTGTAAAGTATTATCTTGGAATATAAATGGACTAAACTCACCGAATAAGAGAAAAAATATTTTTCATTGGCTACTAAAACAAAAATGTGATATTGTTTGTTTGCAGGAGACCCACATTAGAAAACAGGATGTAAAATATTTAAAATCTGGAAAATTGGGCAAAGAATTTGTAGCGGCTTCCAACAAGAAAAAAAGAGGAGTGGTGTTGTATATAAAAGAGGAGCTGCAGCCAAAATTTGTTATGAGAGATGTGGAAGCTAGATTTGTAGCAGTGGAATGTAATTGGAACTTAAAGAGAGTGTTGGTAGTCGGACTTTATGCACCTAACGGTGCAAAGGAAAGCTTCTTTGAGGACTTAAGGAAGCACCTAGACGATCTTGTATATGACCAGATAATTCTTGCTGGAGATTTCAATGGAGTGACAGATTTGGAATTAGACAAAAAGACTACAAAAGCACAAAAGAAAAGAGGACTATTGCCAAAGCTTTTTTTTGAGTTGATTCAACAAGAGACTCTCGAAGACGTATGGAGGAGAGAATATCCTAAAACCAAACAGTTTACTTTTTATTCCGCAAGGCATCTTACATTATCAAGAATTGATATGATCTGGGCCTCAAAGGACTTAGCGCTATGGACTAAGGAGGTAGAAATAATGCCGATGGTAGGCTCAGATCACAACCCAATCATGTGGAAATTTGGAAAAAGGAGAAAAAGGAAAGCCTGGAGAATAAATGAGGACCTGTTACAGGAAAGTGAGAATATGGAAACACTGAGAAGAGAGACTAAGTTTTTTATACAATACAACGTGAATAAAGAAGTACCAACCAGTAAAGTTTGGGACGCGTACAAGGCGGTTGTAAGGGGCATACTAATGGACTTAAATGGTAGAGCAAGGAAAAAGAAAGAGGAGAAAAGACAAGAGATTGAGGAGAAAATAAAGGCCAAAGAAGTACAGTTAAAAAAGAGACCAGGGAAAAAGAAAATACATCAGGAAATCAAAATTCTTCAAGAACAGTTAACAGCAATGAGTAACAAAGAATTGGAGTGGAACCTTAAAAGACTGAATCAAAAAGCTTTTGAGGGTGCTAATAAACCTGGGAAATATTTGGCATGGCAATTAAAGAAGAAAAGGGAAAAGAAAATAATAAATAAAATTTGTGAAGAAGACAAAACGTATTTGGAGCAGACTACCATTAGCAGAGCCTTTTATAAATTTTACGCTAAGCTGTATAATAAAAAAGAAGTAAACAAAGAATCAATAGCATCATATTTGGAGAAAACCAAACTTCCAGAGATCTCGGAAGCTTGGAGAAATAAGTTGAACAGTGAAGTAACTGATGAGGAAATAAATATGGCAATACAATCCGCAAATCTAGGAAAGGCGCCAGGGCCAGATGGACTTACGGCTAAATTTTATAAGACAATGGCCAATGAACTGGCACCATTCCTAAAAGAGGTGATGAACGGAGTTTTTAGGGATCAAAGAATTCCAGACACTTGGAGCGAAGCGAATATATCATTGATCCCAAAAGAGGGCCAAGATCTGACTAGCGTGAAAAATTATAGGCCTATATCACTACTCAATAATGACTATAAAATTTTTGCGAAGATATTGGCGGAGAGATTGAAGGGGTGGCTCTCGGAAGTCATAGAGGAGGAACAAGCAGGCTTTTTGCCAGACAGACAAATAAGAGACAACTTAAGGACAGTGATCAATGCTATTGAATACTACGACAAGCGTTGTGACAAAGAGGTTGGTTTCTTCTTTGTAGACGCTGAAAAAGCGTTTGACAATTTAAACTGGGATTATATGTTTGCCACTATGGAAAAGCTACAACTGGGAGAAAGATTCGTCAGAGCAATCAAGGAAATCTATAGAGATCAGACTGCAGCAATTGTAGTGAATGATGAATTGACCAAAAAATTGACGATTAGTAAAGGAACAAGACAAGGTTGCCCGTTATCTCCATTGTTGTTCATTTTAGTATTGGAGATTCTGATGATACAAATTCGACAAGATGAGGAAATACGAGGAATAAAAATAAAGGACTACTCATATAAGGTCAGAGCATTTGCAGACGACATAATGTTAATTGTAGAAGACCCACTGGAGAACATGCCAAAAGTGATAGGTAAGATCAAGGAGTTTGGAGATTTGGCAGGTTTCTTCATTAACAAAAAGAAGTCAAAGATATTATGCAAAAACATGACTAAGCAGAAACAACAATTGTTAATGGAAACAACGGATTGTGAAGTAACTAGTAAGGTGAAATACTTGGGAGTTGAGCTGACTGCAAAAAATATAGATTTGTTCAAGAATAATTATGAAAAATTATGGACTCAGATAGAGAGAGACTTGATCAAATGGAATAGATTGAACCTGTCATGGTTGGGCAGGATTGCAGCAGTTAAGATGAATGTGTTACCAAGAGTAATGTTTTTGTTACAGACAATACCAATCATCAGAGACTCTAAACAATTTGAAAAATGGCAGAGGAAAATATCAGATTTTGTTTGGGCAGGCAAGAAGCCTCGAGTGAAAGTAAAAGTTTTACAAGATGCAAAGGAGAGAGGCGGAATGCAACTGCCCAATCTGAGACTTTACCATGATGCAATCTGCCTAGTTTGGCTAAAAGAGTGGATGACATTAAAGAATAAGAAACTATTAGCCCTAGAGGGATATAAAAAAATTTTTGGATGGCACGCATACCTATGGCATGACAAGGTAAAGGTCAACTCGATGTTCCTGCATCATTTTGTAAGGAGAAGTCTATTTACAATCTGGAAGAAGTATAGAACTTACTTACAAGAAGGAACCCCCTTGTGGGTGGTTCCATATGAGGTGATAGATCCGAGAGCTGTGGATAATGAACAACAATGTTTAACGTATAAAGAAATAACTAAGATTGAAGTATCTAAACTTAGAATAAAGACGCAAGAGGAACTATCACCTAACTATGATTGGTTTCAGTATAGACAGATTAGAGACTTATACAACTCAGACTCTGCAAAAGGGGGCATACGAACAGAGAACTCGGAACTAGAGCAGACCCTTCTTAAAGAAGACAAGACAAGAATATCCAAGGTATACCAAGTATTGCTGAAATGGTATACTGAGGATGAGATAGTTAAAACACAGATGGTGAAATGGGCTATAAATTTCAATAAAGAAATAACAATGGAGGCATGGGAATACTTGTGGAAAACTACAATGAAGACAACGACATGTATTAATATTAAAGAGAACATTTTCAAAATGATCTATCGTTGGTACATGACACCAAAGAAGATTGCGCTAGGGAATTTGAATACTTCTAATAAATGCTGGAAATGTAAGAAACATGAGGGCTCCCTCTATCATATGTGGTGGTCGTGTGAGGTAGCTAGGCAGTTCTGGGGGGAAATAATAAGAGAAATGAGTGAAATTTTACAGTTTCAAATAAATAAGAACCCAGAACTCCTGCTGCTAAACTTGGGAATGGAGGGAATTCCAGCCCATCATAGGACGTTGATTTTTTATATGACTGCAGCAGCTAGACTTTTGTATGCGCAGAAATGGAAAGTACAAGAAGTACCAACTATTGAAGATTGGATCTACAAATTGCTGTATATGGCTGAAATGGACAAGATGACAAGAAAACTGAGAGATCTGGACTCAGGGCAGTTCAACACAGACTGGGAGAAGCTGAAACAATACCTGGAGAAGAAATGGGAGGTGGGAGGAAAACTGTGGCAGTTTGAGAACTACTGAAATATAATAAAAGTATAAAAGAGAGGGGTGACTTTACCGGGGGAGGAAGAGAAATGTGAATTTATAAGCAGTTAGATTAATTGATTGAGATATATATAGATATGTATAGGTTAACTGATAGAGAATAATTAATGATAAGGTTTAAACATGAGGATTGACTAACTAACAATATTTTCTTTCTTTGACAAGATTTATATGCACCAAACTGAATGTATAGAAGAGTTAAATTGATTGAGTATCTGAGGAGTTATATAGAATTACCATAAAAAGTTGAAATGAGTAATATATAGAGAACAAATCAAATTGTTTGATTTAAATGTGGGAAATTTTTATGGTTTATGATATATAGGTTTATATAGAATTATTCAAAACTGGAAAATGGGATAAATTGTTTATCTAAAGACGTATAGTTTGGGTGTATAATAATTAAAGGAGTTAATGATGCACTGCTTAATATAATGGAGAATGTATATCTGTTTTAGACAGAGGAATTTAATAGAAGTAAGGGAAAAGGGACAGAGGGTGGGAAAGCTGTTGGAAGTCAACAAAAGGGGGGGAAAGGGAGGGGGTTAGAAACGAAAAATTAGGGGAAAATTGATTGTAATGTAAAAATAAAAATGTTCTAACCCAATAAAAATTTTTCAAAAAAAAAAAAAAAAAAAAAAAATCACCAGGGGAATTTTTAGGGCCAAATAGTCCAAAATAAATGCAGGTAGCTTTTACTTTTATTTATGTAGACAAATGGTAAGACATTGCATGTAATTCATACACCAGCTGCACCACTGGATATTTGTGTAGCTTGCTAATGGCCTACTGTAAATTCATGCTGAGCTGTAATCCATCTATCATTTCAGTTACAGGTGTTTCGTTCATGCCTAGACAGAATCAGTAGTACTGTTGGCTACCTCCATATGGAATATCTTATATTTGTTTGCAATGGGATAGTACAACAGAATTGTTAATCACACTGTCATAAAACATAAAGCCATGGAAACCAAATAAAACAACAGGGGTCCAGCTTTGAAAACTGAAATTGTGCAGAACGTATACTTTAAAATGTGTAGAAAATTCATTGTTTGATAGATTCAGTGTGGCTGGTTTGTTGGTGAATGAACAACAGGCCTTGGTAGTTACGTGTTTCATGGCTACATATGATGGTGATTTGATGGGAATTATTCATAGATTCTAAAGGTAAGACTTCTCCATGCTGAGTCCCCCTAGACTGGAAAAAAAGAGAGAAGGGGAGAAAAATACCAAAAGAAGATAACCAAGAAGGATGAGACAAAAAGCAAAAATGAAGTGAATGCTCTAGACGTTATGCAAATTAATAAGAAACATATAATTTGTTAAAAAGCAAATAATAAACAATAAAATAATATGGTTAAAACAATAGTTGTATAGTTCCACATACTAGTACCATACCTTTGAATAGTAAAATAAAATGTTCTCAGTTTCAAATACACAGGTATTTTTGTGCAATCACCATATGTCCAGAACTGAAAACATTTCAGCCCAAGGCCTTCCTCAGTGGTCTGCTTTAATATAAACCATAAATATAATTATTTAATACAACATGCCTGACTAAGCATAAAGTGGATGTAAAGGTGTTGTATATAACCTTGAAACTGATACATTCCAACCCTTCTGTGAAAAGAATTATGATTTAATGTGAACAAATAAAAGAAATGATAGTATAGCATTTGCCATTGAGTTTCTCTAGGCCAGGTCTAAATTTCACATGCAGATTTGCAATGGTTAATTTCATTTTACAATGCAAGAGCAGCTGGCAACCCAGATCATTTCAGACTCCCATAGGACCTCATTGATGAAGAAATAAAAAAATATCACATCGGACATTACAGCAGAATCAGGGCATCAGAAGTGTGAGTCATATGCTCTTCCAATACTTCTGAACATCTAAAACAACACTGAAAATTAACAATATTATGCTTTTATGCAACCCTATTAAGATGTACATCCTTCCTCATAAGAAAGCTTGTGTGTGGTATCTTTGAGAGTAATTAAATTCATTTTTTAAAAAAATCTTTGTAAAAGATATTACCCTGAAACACTTCGAAACTTCATATACCACACTTTTCTATTATAGAATCTCATAAATTATTTTTTTTTCCATATACAATAGTGTATATGTAGGCTAGGTCAGACTTGATTTAGATGTAAGTATGCACTTAAGAAGCCCTAATCATCTAGTTAGCTTTCCTGTATCAAATCATTTAACTCCTGGCAAGAGGGACACCATAGATGACATTCTAGGTTCATTACTGTGTATTGTATGGAGTCTCTGCTTCCGTTTAAGCTTTTATAGTTACAAAATAATTATTCAGTATTCTTAATATCAACTTAATCAACAGAAAATTATACCATCCATTATAACTACATAGATCATTAAAGGTGAGCAAAGATACAAAGCTCACAGGCAAGGAGCCCCTTCTAAAAAGAAGCTCTCAATCAGTTTAGCGTGCCATATTTATAGGGTTTCAGAAACTTCTCTTAACAATAGCTGCTTCAAAGATTCAAATTCTTGGCCAACTTATTTTATGACTTTATGCACCAAAGTTATCTAATATACATATTTGAAACATCTTCTCGAAATATATAACAATAGTTCATTCTTGCTACTTCTTGTCTTAAGAAAGTCTATGTAAAATTAGTGATTACAACTCAAGTTTCTCATATATCTGATCCAGAGGAGTTAGCCGTGTTTTTCCAAAACAAAGGTAGTTTTTAATTGAAGAGGAAATGTCACATACACAGATAGATTAATGCAAACATATATATTTTAGTGAGTACACAAGAGCCCTAGGAATATAGCTAGAAAATGGGAAATAGCGTAAGTTTCTGGAGATATTTATCTATGAGAGGAGTTGAAAGGTCCACGGAAAAGGAGCTAATGGCTGGCATTTCTCAGGGAAAGGCTCAGACTAGGATCTGAGGGAGTGACATGTGGATCCAGGTGGGTGTACACACACTAGCTGGGGCAAAGCTCAAATATTTATAGGGCAAAATGGGCCCTGGGGCAGAGCAGTACAAAAGACTTTAATGTTTGTCCCCTGGAATAGACAAAGACTTCTGGATGGCTGATTGGCATTCCAGCAGGTGACAAAATAGAATGATTGACTATACCAATGCCTGTCAATAAAACTGTAGTTTACATTAAGTGTCTCCAGGAATGTGCAATAGACTTTGAAATTTAGATTACGTATTCCTAGGAAGGAAGAAAACTTTTCCAGAGATAGATGATTGCTCTTAATTGCTGGATAGGATTGTTGTGGGTTTGTTTATCAAAGGAAAAAAAGAGGAAAGGATGTCCGAAGGGTGTCCAGGAGGAAACTCCTCAGGTGCCTTTCTTGTCAAAAGAGCTACAATCCGAGGTGGGGGGGGGCAGGAGACAATGGTGCCTAATCACTTGGCATTTCAACTGTAACCTTTGCAAATGTTCGAAAGTAAACTTACTGTTTGAATGGATTCTGTCTGGGCCCGTTCTTAAACAACAATAACATTCCAAACTTGGTGTTCTATTTTAGAATAAATCTACTCTTTTTAGACGTTTAATCTCTGGTTATGCCATGAAACAAAAATTGTATTGCCCGTGTTCCACTCTCCTTCAGAAGAGAAATCACTCTTTGATAGCACAGTAACTTTTGATTCTGTCCTCCAACTAAAATAACATCACCAATGCAATGTTCAAGTAAAACCTAAGAAATAATTATTTATTACCAAAGATCCCCGTGGCACAGAGTGGTAAGCTGCAGTACTGCAGCCCAAGCTCTGCTCACGACCTGAGTTCGATCCTGGTGGAAGCCAGGTTCAGATAACCAGCTCATGGTTGACTGAGCCTTTCATCCTTCCGAGGTCGGTAAAATAAGTACCAGTTTCCTGAGGGTAAAGTGTAGATGACTAGGGAAGGCAATGGCAATCCACCCCGTAAGAGAAGTCTGCCAAGAAAACATTGTGATGTGACATCCCCCAATAGGTCATTAATGAATGAGTGCTTGCACAGGGGGACTACCTTTACCTTTTAATTATTTATTAACACTTTGTCTCAAGTTTCTCAAGAAATTTACATTTGAATGGAGACTTGCCGCTCAACTCAACAAATAGAAAATGCTCTCTAAAAGCATTGTGTTCCATACAGAAACTAATTTTTTAGTACAAATATTGTTTCCTATTTTATGGAAGAAGCAGATGTCCTTTTTAAAAAAAATAGTCCTTGGTTCTCTCTGGAAGCTGAACTGATATTTCAAGGTTCCTGTTTGAAATTTAAGAAAAGGTATTTATATGTATGAACATTGAAATTTGAGTTTTGTTATCATGATGGAAAACAGTTGTTGTTCACTTTAAAGAAAACATTCTTAAGTACATTTTGTTTCTAAAGGAAACAACATTAAGATTGGTGTTCTGTTGTACAAGGAGGTAAGAACACAGTTTCCTTTTAATAAACTGCAATTCACAAAGCAAACTTGTATTCTATTTCTGAACAGTGAGGCTTTATAAAACAGTACTGAGAAATCCCCACCTGAGGTGTACCAGCATAAAAGAGAGTACACAGGAGATTTTGTGCATTTTACTGTCTGCTGAAAATCAGTCCAATGATGCTCCTTTGGGTTGGACACTTTTTTGTTCTTCTCTACTTAGTTTCCCATTTTCCCTCTCCAATGCAGAAACCCTTTCCCCTAAGGTGTCTATGTTTCTTTGGATCTTCCTTTGCACTCTCTTTAGGATGTATAGTCTATCGTGGTACTTTTTCCACTGTGGAATGGGAACAAAAATTGGGTTGGAGGAGTCAATTTCTACAGTCATGGGGTTTTGCAATACAAACAATGGATCTTACAATTATACCCACTAGTGTCTAGGTATCTCCTCTGGATTGCCTCAACATTTCTGGAAAGACTGTCTACTGGCTCCTGGTTCTGGGACAGTTTATGGGGGCCAATTTGCAGAGTCCTTCTTGCATTCCCTCTGGAACCAGCTGGCAGATCAGTGGAGGTTCCTATTGTAGACTCCTCAGACATAAGTTACAGCAGGATACATATCTCCACATTTTGGAGGGACAGGGAAAGTAATACCTGACATTTCTTCTTGCCTTTGTGGTCCTATGAGGAATGAGTACCCTGTTTCCTGTGCCCCAGGGGCTGTTTCTGTAGTTTCAGCCTTTTCCTCTGTTCCTTCTGTAATGGTTCCCCTAATTTCTTCCACTTCGGTGTTTGAGTCACACTGTTCAAATGGTTGTCTCCTACAGGTTACTGGGTAGAATTGGTTACTGGGTAGAATTGTAATAATATGGTGGTTACCAATTGCAAGAACATGGTGTATGCTCCTTAAACGGCACCAAATCATGTTAAACAATTTAATTAAATCATGGACTTATGAGGTTATGTGCAAGGCATTAATGTAAGTACTGAAAGTAGCCATCGGTGATCAAACCCAGGTTGGTGCACAGGCAGTTACATCACAGGAAGTTGTGCAATTTCAGTACCATGCATAGCACTGAGAACATTTGCACCTTGCAGAACATGCAGACTATCATGGAAAGTGTTTAGAAGTGTTTAGGAGTTGTTCTCAAACAGGTATCTAGCCACTGCATCTCTGACCTCCTGTCCAGCCTCGAGGTGTTGTCTGTCATTCCTCTCATAGGTTAGTTCTTTCAAAGGAACAGTGAGAAGATTAGGCTGTGGAGAAGATTAGGCATGACCCTTCCACTTGCAAATATTATGAAGGATCATGTAGGAGGTTATAATAGTGGTATGTTTTCTTCAGAGACGATAAGTTCGACAGACAGGCAACATCATCTTGATTTAAGACATCTGAACATGCACTTCACCACGTTCCTGGCTCTGCTCATTTTGTGGTTGAAGTTCCTCTCACAGGCTTCATCAGCCATCTTCTCATTGGGTACACTGCATCAGACATAACTGGGGGAACAGACATGACTAGAGGGTCACTGTAGGATTTCTTGGAACAAACTCCAGAGCATCCATAGCTATGCAGAAAGCTGAATTCAAAAAAATGAAAGCATCATGATTCCTTCTACTCCAGCCAACCTCCACATTGATGAATCGGCCAGAGTGGTCCACTGTCCCCTGTAGAAGTATTGAACAAAACCTCTTGTTATCATACTTGTTGTGTCTTCCTCGTGGTTGTTGTATGTTCCCAATGCAGTCTGGGAAACTGAGACATATGAATCTTACTATATAATTAAGTAAGCGTATTTCAGACAACTCACTTTATACCCTGGTGCACCACCAGAGGGTGCTGCCTTGGAGGGAAGCCTAGGTAAGGCACCATGTCCCTCCAGAAAATGTGTCATAGTGGGAAGCCCAAGCTGGGATCAGGATGGGAGCAGGTGGCAATGCCCGCCTCCCACCTTCACCCAGCTGATATAAGGAGTGGAGCAGGTAGCAATGACCACCCTCTGCCTTAACCCAGTTGGTAATAGGAGCAGAGCAGGTGGCAATACCCTCTCACTGCCTTAATTCAGCTGGTATTAGGAGCGGAGCAGGTGGCAATGTCCTCTCCCCATCTTACCCAGCTGGTATTGGGAGCAGAGCAGGCGGCAATGTTTGCCCCCCTTTTGAACCAGTTGGGATCAGGAGTGCAGCAGTTGGTAATGCCCACCCCCCTGACTTAACCAAGTTGGGATCAGGAGCATATCAGATGGCAATGCCCACTCCCCTTCACCTGACTGGGATCAGAAGTGGAGCAGGTGGCAATGCCCGCCCCTGTCTTAACCCAGCTGGTATTAGATGTGGTGCAGAACAAAATGGCTATTCCCTTATGAAACAGCAAATAGAAGAGGGAAAAAAAACAATCCACAGGGAATACAATACTAGTCTACAAAATTACAAAAATGTATTCAGAGTGCAAAGGCTACAAAATTTCATCACTGTGTTCAAATAAATACTCTTAATACAATTTCCAGGCACATACATGAACAATACAATACTTTTTACATAATCATATAGGGCACATTGCAGTGGACATCCACAGTTTCCACAGTCTTTTTGAAATAATTATAACAATTCTTTCCAGGGCTCCCCTTGGCAAGTGAATGGTGAAGCCCAGCCGTGAAGCAGACTCCAACCCACGCTCAATCTGGGGCCGGCTATCTGTGGCAGATATCGGAATCCTTCATCAGGAGCGTGTGGAATGCTTTACAGCAGAAAAGGAAACTTCCAATGTCTTCTTTCCAGGGCTCCCCTTGGCAAGTGAATGGTGAAGCCCAGCCGTGAAGCAGACTCCAACCCATGCTCAATCTGGGGCCGGCTATCTGTGGCAGATATCGGAATCCTTCATCAGGAGCGTGTGGAATGCTTTACAGCAGAAAAGGAAACTTCCAATGTATTCAAATCCTGCATGCCCAAAACATAAACTTGAAAATCTCTTATGCGTGCGCATAAGAGATTTTCAAGTTTATGTTTTGGGCATGCAGGATTTGAATACATTGGAAGTTTCCTTTTCTGCTGTAAAGCATTCCACACGCTCCTGGTGAAGGATTCCGATATCTGCCACAGATAGCCGGCCCCAGATTGAGCGTGGGTTGGAGTCTGCTTCACGGCTGGGCTTCACCATTCACTTGCCAAGGGGAGCCCTGGAAAGAATTGTTATAATTATTTCAAAAAGACTGTGGAAACTGTGGATGTCCACTGCAATGTGCCCTATATGATTATGTAAAAAGTATTGTATTGTTCATGTATGTGCCTGGAAATTGTATTAAGAGTATTTATTTGAACACAGTGATGAAATTTTGTAGCCTTTGCACTCTAAATACATTTTTGTAATTTTGTAGACTAGTATTGTATTCCCTGTGGATTGTTTTTTTCCCCCTCTTCTATTTGCTATTTGGTATTAGAAGTGGAGCAGAAGGCAATGCCCTCACCCCACCTTAACCCAGCTGGTAGTAGGAGCAGAGCAGGTGGAATTTCCCCTCCCACCTTAACACAGCTGTTATTAGGAGCAGAGCAGGTGGGAATGCCACCCCCAACCTTATCCCAGATGGTATTTGGAGCAGAATACATGGCAATGCCCACCTCCCTTCACCCAGCTGGGATTAGAAGCAGAGCAGGTGGCTTTGCCTACCTACTGCCTTAACCCAGCAGGTATTAGGAACAAAGTAGGTGGGAATACCCACTCCCACCACCACCTTAACCCAGCTGGTATCAGGAGCAGAGCAGATGACAATACCCACCCCCCTTCACCCAGCTGGGATAAGGAGCAGAGCAGGTGGCAATGCCCGCCCTCTTCAACCTACCGGATTAAGTTACTGAGCAGGCAGCAATGCCCACCATGTCTTTACCCTGCCGGAGTCAGGAGCCAAGCATACAGCAATGCCTGCCCCCCCCTTCAACCTGCTGAAATCAGGAGCAGAGCAGGTGGCAATGCCCACACCCCTTTCACCCAGCTGGGATCAGGAGCAGAGCAGGTAGTAAAGCCTGATGCCCACCTTCACCTGTCAGGATCAGGCATGGAGCAGGAGGCAATGCCTATTCTTCTCTTCACCCAATGGGGAGCAGGTGGCAATGCTTCACCCAGCTGGAATCAGGCTCGGAGCAGGTGGCAATGCTTGCCTCCCTTCACTCAGCTGTAGTCAGGCGCAGAACAGGAGGCAATGCCCCCCCTTTACCCGGCATGTATCAGGCATGGAGCAGGTAGCAAAGCCCACCACCCCTTCACATGACTGAGATCAGGCAGTTCAGGCGTGGAACATATGACAATGCCCACTCCCCTCCTTCACCAGCTGGAATCAGTGATGGCGGAAGAGCGAATGCCTGCCTGCCCACCCTCCCTTTTCTTGAGCCCGTTGTATTTTTCCCCACAATGGGCTTTGTTGCTAGTCCTACAATATAGAAGGCTAAGCATATTCAAGACAACACATTTTCTATCCTGATACACCTCCAGAGGGCGCTGCAGTGGAGGGAAGCCCAGATGAGGCAGCCAGATCTACAGAGAGCATGCCATGGTGGAAAGCCCAGGCTGGGATCAGGTGTAGAGCAGGCAGCAATGTCTGCCCTCTGTCTTCACCCAGCTGGGATCAGGAGTGGAGCAGGTGGCAGTGCCCATCCTCCTCTTCACCCAGCTCAGATTAGGAGCAAAACAGGTGGCAATGCCTGCTCCCCCCTTTCACCTGGCTGAGATCAGCAGCAGAGAAGATGGCAAGGCCTGCACCCCACCTTCACCCAGGTGAGATCAGGAGCAGAGCAGGTGGCAATGCCTGCCTCTGCCTTCACCCAGCTGGGATGAGGAATGGAACAGATGGCAATGCCTGCCCTCCACCTTCACCCAACTAGTATCAGGAGCAGAGCAGGTGAAAATGTCTGCCCCCTTCACTCAGCTGGGATCAAGAGTGGAGCAGGCAGCTATGCCACCCCCCCCTCCGCCTTCAGCCAGCCACGATTGGGAGCGGAGCAGGTGACAATGCCCATCCCATTCATCCAGCCAGGATCAGGAGTGCAGCAGGTGGCAATGCGTGCCCCCTGCATTCACTCCTTTGGGATCAGGTGCGGAGCAGAAAGCAATGCCTACACCCCGACTTCACCCAGCCAGAATCAGGTGCAGCACAAAATCAAGGGGTACCATAGCATAATACAGCAAGTAGAAACAAAAGAACCTGGCACGGTTACACAAAACTAGTAAAAAAATTCAATAATTTAAAGAGCAAAATAACACAATGATTCTAGATATACAATTTTATATTCATTATCAAAAATGCTAATGCTCTTCATAAATATCAAAACAGCAATTATTACAATATGTTCACATCCTGTAATCAACCTTAACTGATGAAAATTGAACCATTTACATTTAATCACATGAACAAACTGGTAAAAGAAAGGGAGATATCTGGGGTCCTATTATGGCATTAGAGAAGTGAGGGATTACTGGCATTGTAGACTGTAGATTACTGTTCAACTGGCACTGTAGACTGCTGCTGTTTGGGGACACTCTTGACACACCACAACCGAAACAGGAGAGTAGCTGGCATTCCTGTTGAGCTCTTCACAGCTTGGAGACCTGGGGGTCCCTTCTTGTCTGCTCCCGCCTGGGAGTTGGGAAGTTCTCTATACTGGAACCATCTACGTGAAAAGACATTTAAGAGAGAAGTGAAGATTAAGGATTACATTGGATGGATCCCAGAACTCTTGGGACTCCCTTCCTTTTGCCACTTTGTTCATGGGGTCGATCCAAAAGATTGGGGCTACATGTGTGCAGATGGATAGTCCCTAGTATTTTTGGAGTATATATATTGGAATACTTACCTTGCACTTTTTGCACTCATTGCATTGGCACTTTAATTAAAATTGCATTATTGTTATTATCTATCAGGGTTCTGTAGACCGTTTGGTCCTTATTTGGCAATATTTTGTTTGAAACCTGTCCCTACTTGTTTGTGATATTAGTTACGAAGGTGACATGAACAAACAGTAAAAGTAGAATTACCAATTATGGAAATTTAGGCAGAATTGTTCTTCCTGAGGTATTTTCCTGCCCATTGAAGCTAATGCGGTTGAGAAGATACCATTTTCATTGTTAGCCTTACCTATCTTCCAGCAACACTGAATCTTCTGGTTATTTATTTTGCAAGCTTCTTCCCCATCCCTTCGGCACTATTTCTTATCTCTGCTTTTTCTCCCATTGCTCTGATACCTATGTGGAAACCGTGTCTATGTTCATATGAATATGGAAAAATTCCAGAATAGCACTGTTGAGATATATTTGGATTTTCCACTAGAGAACCTAAGTACCAGGAAGAAAATCAGATATATTTGGCATCAGAACTGAAACACAAGGTCATGATACGGACTATTAATTTTTGATAGTACAGGACAATAAAGATGTTGGTGGAACTAGATCTGAGATCACATTTTTAGAAAACATCAAAGATATATTTCAGGTGACTTCATTCAGGCTGCTACAATAACCAGAGCAGGCCCCTCTAAACATAATTTTTAGAAAAAAGTGGATTCAGAGCTGAAAGGCAACATGGCTTCAATCATCCTGCTTTTCTTGACATACCCAGGTCTGTGTTGTAGTGGTAAATTCACAATAATACAATCTTTATTACTCACAAATACATATCTTCCCTTTGCATGTCATTGATCCCACCACAAGAATATGGAATTTTCTTCTATATGTGTCTCACAAGATTCTCAAAAACCTTTCCCTTGAATAGGCTATGGCCTAGTCTACACATACAGCAGAGTGGGATCATACATAGAGTTACTAATCACCAGGAGGGGCCTGGACTTTCCCCAGAATTACAACTAATCTCCAGACTATCTAGAAAAAATGGCAGCTTTGGAGGGTGGACCATATGGCATCTAGGGAGATCTCCCGGCCTCCGTTTCCATTGCCCACTAACCCTCAGTGGGCCGGAAAAGGAATTTTTTTTCAGATCCTAGAGTGTTACATTGATTTTCCAGAAGTGATGTCACACCATTAATGCACTGTCGTTCTCTTCCATCCCCACCCCTTCCCTCTCCCTCTGGTTTCCAGGCAATGGATGGTGACCCTCATGGCATCACATCCCAATGGTGTTCCCTCCCTAGGTGCTGTCCCCAAATCATCAGGAATTGTCCAAGCTAGCATTGGCAGCCCTAGTCAAGAAAGGGTTGTACTACTTCTGACTGTGAGTGGGTGGATTTAATGCTTCTCTGTGTGAAAATTCTCTGCAACCCCCCCCCCCCCAACCTTCACACATCAACACTACCATGGTGCAGTCATTAAAGAATCAGATTAGGATCTGAGAGGCCCAGGTTTGAATCCCCTCTCCACTATGGAAGGTTGCTGTTTTTACAAGATGACTGGGGGCCAAGCTACAAGTGACGAATGACACTTGAATGACAAGTGGATTGAGTGGAGGGCAAGTGAACAGGGAGAAATACACTTGCCGTTCAAGTGTCATTCGTCACTTGTAGCTTGGCCCTGAGTTGCTCAAAGTAAAATTATACCCTTCTAAGTCCATTGACTTTAACAGACTTTAAAATATACAGTCTCTTCAGATTACACTGTCAGGGTAGAGAAACCATTTCAGGAAAGCTACCAGGAGATCCAAGCAACTCCTCTACCTCCCAGATTGAATCTTAGAGGAAGACCAAGGGATAGAGAGCACTAACAGTAACCTCCCATGTAGAGAGCATCCCTTCGTTTAGCTGGGTCAGAAGGCATACCTGATACCGACTTATGCTGAACAGGCTATTTTAAGTCACAGAAAGGCTAGCGATGAGGTGAATCCAAGGCTTCTACATGCATAAACACTTCCCTGACCTTTTTGTACAAAGGTATTACCTACCAAGGCAATAGCACGTGAAATTTCAAATATGTATTTACCAGTTTAGTCCTGAAGACATGAAACTTTCAGAAATAATAGCATATAAGTGACTAAAACTCTTTATACTGTCCTGGAATTTTTTTCCAGTATTCTGTAAAGTGTCCATTAAGTGCATGAGATGGAAAACACCTGCTGGGAAATCAGCAAATCATAAAAAAACCCTCTGTTAATACAGCAAATCCTAATTAACACTTCATAAGCACTTGAACATAGTGTCAAAATTGAAAACGGGGGAGAATAAGCGCCATCATTTCTTTTTGCACATGCCAAAATATTAGTACGCCACTTAAATAACTCAGCAATCTATTTTAACATAGTGTTACGATCTAAAGGAAAAGAGAAATAAGAAAAGACAAATGAAATGGCTGGATATACTATATGGATTTTTATTTACTTTTAATAATCCTGTATATAAATAATTCAGTGCTCTAGCTCTCCAACTGTTTCATTCTCATCTCTAGCTACAAGACCAAGTCAGTTTTGCCTCTCCTTTTGTTATAAAAAAACTGTCAAACACATTTTTGAGTTTTTGTCTAGCAGGCTACTTACTACAATATTAGAGGCGTGCATGCCAAATGCTTGCAAAGTAATTCACCAATATTTTTTAGGGTTCACATGCCCATGAAACTCAATATTAAAAGCCCCTCCACCCTTCTCATGAATATTGTGAAAGTCTCCATGGTTTCTTGGGATTTGGATGAATCATCTTTGCCGCCATATCAGTGGATGTCCAGGAAATCATTCATTAGCAAGAAATTAGATTCAGTGCAAAGGACAGATTCATTTTCCTTTCACCTTTCAAATACACTTTCTGCAACCATTTATTTCTACTAGTTCTTCTTTGCTACAGTCTTAATTTATAGACCTGTGTTCCTATTTACATGCGTAGGGATATACAAAGGTGTCAAGAATCATATGTAATGAACAAAGCACCCAGTTAGGAGGGCTGGAAGTCGAGAAAACCATGCAAAGAAACTTTGAAAGAAACTTGAGGCATCAATTAATAAAATCTTATTGTCAGCATGGCAATTCTTTAGGGCAATTGCTATCCCAGGCAAAGTAATCTCAGAAATACATATTACTGAAATAAATAATTAAAGTCAATCAGCTCCATGATTAACTGGAAATCCTTTTCCGTTGACTTCTTGATTTTTTTTTCTAGTAGAAAAAGACTAAATGAGCAAGGCATAAAATCTTCTTTTTTGTTGTATGTGTATATTTAAATTGAATTAAAATTTGAGAATCAATAACCTGGCGGACTTTTTCTTCTGTATTGAAATGTGCTGTGGTACCTTCACAGAGGCTCTTCCACTGAGCCACAGCACCTCCCAGATTCTCAAGAAGTGAGCTGTGTCTCACGAAAGATCATACCCTACTACAAATTTTGTTAGTCTTATAGGTGCTACTGGACTCTTGCTCTTTTCTACTGCTACAGACAGAGTATCAGGGCTACCCATCTTGCTAGCTGTCTGTGTCTTCCACTTTTTTTCTCTTGCTTATGAATCATGGCAAAAGAGAACAGGCTGAACATTGGGACTGAACATTGATTACAGGATTTGAGGAAGTATTGAGATTTTATCATTCTGTATCTTTTAATCTTTAGTTGATTGACAACACAGTTGTAATTCACAGTGGATTAGCACTTCTTGGTCAGGCAGTTCTTAATATATCACAGTTGGTAAAGAAGACAATATCAAATTATTTACCTGAAGTCTGAGATAGGTCTACATTCATAGAACAGAATATTGTGTTATAATTTTCATATAATAGAAGCACTGGTATATGCTGCTATATGCAATGATAAAACTTATATACCTATGATAAATGGACAAGACTAAAACAGTCTCTTTTCCTGCCAAAAATATCATTTGTCTTAAAAGCAGATGGAGATAAAATGAAGATGCCTTCACAGAGAAAAGCAATTATTTCAAGATGGACCACATAGGTTGATAAAAGAGGTATGTTGGATGAATAATATAAGCTGTATATGAAATCTGGAGTACCGTCTAGTAACCATCAGCCAACTCTTAAAATCTACTGCATTGACTATACCCTTGATGTTGTAAGTTAACCCATCTAAATTCTGGCTTCTATTTTGGCTGAAATATTGTCTTGTAGACAGGTTTTTTTTCTGATTTAGTGATTTCTTGTGGATGCAGGAGTTTGAATGTGCAGATGAAATACAGTGTTTTCCCATTCATTTCAATGAAGGAAGCCGAACCACATTCCTTTGTATGTATAGACACTGATATAACTACCTGTGTACATCAGAACTGTGCTTTGGAGCATGATTCACCCTGAATCAGGGACAAGCTAGACATGCAGGTTTTTAAAGAGTTGGTTCTTAATTTGCCAGACCCAACTCAAGTTCCCAGCAGCCACACATGAGCTGTAGGAAATGGCCAAACAGCCTCAGAATGCCGCTGCAGGAGAAGGAAGAACTCCTCCCTCCCACCTCAAGCTATTTTCAAAAAGCAAATGGGAAAGGGTCTCTGTTTTTGCTACTCCAAGTGGGGTATTCTGTCCACATGGAACAGTAAAAACAGAGGAAAAATTCCCCTTCTGTTATTTTGATATGGAAAACAGCTTTGGGGGAGGAAGCCAGGAACTCTTCCTTCCCCTGCAGAGGCATTCTGAGGCTGTTTGGACTCTCCTTTTTAAAAAAAAAACAGCCATTCCCCACAACTGAACCCAAACCCAACTCTTTAAAAACCTGTCTGCCTAGCTTGACGCTCAGAGTGAATAGTTTAAGCTCAATCTATTCCCACTTAGAGATGGGCACGAACAGCAATACGAACTTTAAAAAGCCACGAACAACCCAATCAGCTGTTCACGAACAAGCTGTTTGTGAGGCCCGATTCTAAATGAACAGGTGGTCTTTGCAAGCCTCGTTCCTTGCTGTTCATTGCTGTTCGTCAAGCCAGACAATCTGGCACCTGCAATCAATTCCCTTGGCAACCGGACTGCCTGAACTCTGTCTGAACTCCTGCTGTTGCCCTGGAAACCCCACTCTAAGTAAATTTAGGTTGATAGGCAGGTCTTCCTTTCAAGTGTGGAGCTCCTAATTTGTTACAAGGAAGCAAAGAGCAGGGGGAGAGGCGCTCCCAGCTCTGGTTTTGCAGACAGTGAGGGAGAGACAGTTGCTGTTGGCATTTTGAGAGAGAGACAGTGAGAGTGCATTGGAGCTTGAATTTTCTTTGTATGTGGTGGGATAGGGATCTACTCCTTCAAATTCCAGGGCTGCTGCCAGGCTCTGGGGCCAAGCTATTATTTATTATTGGTACATTTCCTGCTGCCTGCTCAGGTAGGGTTTCTGGGAGTGGTGTGGTAGGGATCTTGATGGCTGGAGGATAGCCTGCTAGCCCCCATGAACAAAGAACAATGAACATGTTCATGAACAGGTCATCTTCGTCAATATTCATTGTTCGTGGATGGCAACGAACAACGAACACTATGTTCTTTTTTTCCTGTCCGTGCCCATGTCTATTCCCACTCCAAGTGACATGCATAAGCAGCCCTCTCCGTGGATGAGTACATTTGTTCCCTTTGGCCATCATAAATTCAGGTATGGCTTAGAGCAATGAATTTAATTGGCAGGCCAGAATTTCCATAACTTTGAAATAATGGGATTAAAAATGAGGCAAAAAATTAATTGGCACAGACGTTCTATTTAAACTTGTGTATCTGTATTTATTTTAGTTCTGTGGACACCAACATAAATGTATGAGCAGTTTACGCACGCCCTTGTAAGTAATTTGAAGCTGGCAGTATTATTTCACACTAATTTAAGTAATGACTTTTTAAAGTAAAAATGCTTTTAAGTAAAATGGTGAAAGTTAAGGCTATTTTTAATTGAGGGGATTATTTTCTGCTTCTAATGTTAATCTGTAGTGTAATGTTTCCTGGGTTTTTTTTTTGTGATACTTTATGTAGCACCAGAAAAGTGGTATAAAAAGGTATAATTAAAGTCATTCATAGGAGACTGCTGGCATGTTATGACCTTCTCTTCAACTCTGCAGGCTGGACAGAAATCTTTTCATATTTTTTTAAATCAAATTTATAGCCAGCAATTTGAAAAAGCATCAAGTACTTTTCATGAGCCCTGTGGACTGTTACCAAATGGAAAATTGAACAACAGAGGTGGAGCAGATTTCTGTGGTTAGTCATGATCTTTTCAGTTGACTGTAAGAGTGTTAGCTAGCTTATTTGAATTTTAGCATAGCCACTGCTCACACCACTGCGTACTCTCTGAGGCATTTATTTCTTGAATTATGAAGGAACACGATAGCTCAGTTGAGCACACTGTCTCAATTTACCTTTATTTAAAGAGTATCTTTGTGGTATCAAAAAAAATTTATTTGTTCACTTCCATTACCAAAGCTCCTGTGTTTCCAATGAAAATTTGCTGTAACCCTAAAAATAAGAGGGAAGGAATGAAAAACAGTTGTCTAGTAAAACCAGGGTTGGCTTCAAATCTGGAAGGTACCAGTAAAACGAAAGAGAGTGAGTGTGTGTGTGTACTAGTTATATCAAGATACACCAATTATTTTCCTCTGGATTTATTCAGGCTCTTAAAATAGGCTTACCAGTTTTATTATTGCCAGAGTAAAATGAACCAATGATTTCTTTCACTGTATCTTGCAATCTTTATCAGCCCAATAAATGTACATAGGATAACCAAAGAGCAACTATTGGTCGCCTTTTGCTGCAGGAATGAAATGAAAACAGACATTTTCAACTTTATGAGAACATGTAAAATGATAGTTTCCTGAAAATGTCTCTAGTCGTAACTGAAATATCAAAATGTTCTGTTTGGGATGTTTTGTTAGTTGTAAAACACAAGCCACAAATTGCATTTTGGAAGTAAGTTCTACTTAGCACTTACCATTGCTGGAGATATGATTGAGAAAATTAAGCATTGCTGGCTTATAAATATAAATATAGCTTTTAAAAATTATAAATATAGCATTTATTATATTACTGGCAGCAATAGGCTGATGCTGTGCTTTTGGTATATAGCTCAGCATGGTGGCAAAGTAGGATATAATTATGCCTGTTTAAGGGGTTCTGGGGGGATTTTTGGCCATTTCTGCTGTGAGTTTGTTTCATGATTTGTTTCATACACTTTTTGGTGTCTCCAGATCTTTCTGCCACCTTCTGTGTCTCCCTGACTATCTGTGGTGCTACTTTTTGAGCCTCACCTTTTGCAGGTATATGAGACCAGACTCACTCCAGGCCACATCACCAGCTGGAATGCTCTATCAGCAACTGAACTCCCCACTGTCACAAATCACCTTTGCCCTTGCCTTCCCCGCATTGTCCAGTGTTGGACTTCTCTGCAGTTGCTGTTGGAACATCCCCTGACCCAACATTCAAGCCAATGACTGCATGTACTGCCTCCAATGGCCACTCACATCCCCTCTTCTCCCACTGACAGAAGGTAGGGCAACCATTACCTAGTGAGAAAAAAATCAGCATTTGTATGTCAGGTACCATTTCAGCATACTGAGGAAACATGGCACTGCAACTACAAACACCGTGGAATAAGCCTAGTATTAGTGTCCTTTTTATGGTCCAATTATTACAAGAGGTCGTGATCTATCACCAATGTAACCCACTGCCTCCCATAATATTGGCATCCAATTATGCTGTTCCTCAGACGGAATGGCATTTCTAACTGTGGAAGAAGGGATGGTGAATGGCAATTGCTGCTGATATGCCCTTCCCACTACAGACTCACACTTTCCCTCCTACACTATCCCTGAGAAACAGGAACAAAACTGAGAGTGGGCTCAGTGGGCTGAAACCAGAGGGGACAGAAAAATCCCACTCCATGAAGTCCACGGATGATTGTATACATGCCACTGCATGTGTCTCTCCTGGAATTTTTGACTAGTAATATGGTGCAGTGCAATCCTAAGCATGTTAATTCAGAAGTAAGTTATGTTGAGCTCAGTGGTATTTACTCCCTAGGGTTTAACCTTAGTAAGGTTTCCTATATTAGAATTTCTCCATGCCTGATATCAAGAATGTATAGAATTTTAATTAAGAGGTTTATGTATGGGTATCTCATAATAAAAAAAGAGAATTTCTTTTTTTCTGCTGTGGGGCAAACAGCCACTTTGAGCATCTGTGTGTGTGTGTTTGTAATTAAGGCTGGCAAAATGGCTTTACCTTTGATTAAAATCCCTTTCCTTTAGTGCCACTTCTTCAATCAAATTCATTGACTGCTTTTAGGTAAATTGAAAATATTGGTAGATTTGCTCGCCTGTCTCCCATATAATATGTAGGTTGTCCTTTAACTTCCTCAAAGATGCAGAGGTTTCTGGCAGCTTAATTATGGTATTGAAGTCTGGGCTGCTGAAGATTCAAATAAGGGTGGAGGTTGTTTGGGATTATTTTGAAGGTTCTTCTCTGTATTCCGTGCTGTATGCACACAGCAGCATTATGTGCAGAGACAAAGGTTTGCACTGTTAAACCTGAGCTCTTATATATAGGTGAAAATGCAACATATCTACATAGTAATGGTGATCTGCCCCAAAGTGTTTTATGAAGCAAATTGTCCAAAACTTGAAAAAAGAGCAGAGCAACATCTTATGAGGACTGGTGCCGAGGCCATTTTTTCCTGCCACCATTTTGATAGAAAGGAACATACTGGGGTTCTGTGCAGGAGCCTTCCCCCATGCATTCCAGCCAATTGAAAGAGGCAGGCTAGGCAGATTTGCTAACTCTAGATGGAATTATTTCAGCTAGATGTTCTGTGTTGGATAAAACAACCTCAGACAACGTAGAGCTAGTATTTACGAAGCAGCCACTGTGCCTGAGAAACAAGCTGATTGTATGCTGTAGCTCATGCTGCGTATCTGGATTTCCTCCCGGTCACTGCAGCTTCTTTCTTTTTCTTTTTGTTTGTGGTGACACAGAGAAAATACCTTACTCCATAGGGTAAATGAAAAACTCCATTTGCCATCAGGAGACATTTCTTGAAAGTTTTGAAACTGAAACACTTATGTATGATACAAATATATAAATACTGCAGACAGTAATTAATTGTGAGTGCAGTGGTCCTCAAAAGTGAACCTGTAAGGCAACAAAACCTCCAGTGTATAAAAAAGCATGTTCCTGAAGAGCCTTTAAATCTGGTACCTCAGATGTTCATGGATTTGCCTGAAATAAGGAACTCCAAAAACTATTTACCCAGATGTCATGAGATGAATAGGGCTTAGGGTTTCCTGCCTCTGCAACTGTGGGGAGATTTGGGGGATCAGTGCCCGGGAGGGCAGAATATAGAAAGATTGTTATGTAGAATGGTATAATTTCCTACAAATAATGCTGAGATTTCAAAATGTATTCAGTAGATAGTTGGACAGTGTGATCCTCTGGTTTTGTTATTAGATTTATTTAAAATTTGAGAGAGAGAGAGAGAGAGAGAGAGAGAGAGAGAGCGCTATTCCACTCAATTTTAAAAACAAATTTCAAATACTAATACAAGCACATATCAAAAGAAATGCCATTTCCAGAAGGGGAGGTGAAACTGACAGAACCTTCGGGAAGGTGAAGAGGAAATAAACAAACCTCCTGAGGAGCGATCTTCGCTGGCTCTATAGAGAGAGAAATTGACAAAGCTTTCCAATCTGTCTTTTAGAACTCGGCTTCCTGGCTAACATTGCATCTCTCTTCACTTGAGCATCCTTGTGTAATTTGTCTCATGCACAGAGGCTCTCAGGGAGATATGTTCAGAATGCCTAACTCCTGTAAACTGTGTAGCTGCTGTGTTCTACACCAATTATAGCTTCTCTGTTGCTTTTAAGGGCAGCCAAACACAGAGTATGATACAATAGACTAGACTCACATTTACCATAATATGGCTTGCATGGCTAGTTCAGCTGAAAGCTATTAGGATTGCTAGCAAGCATTTGGCAATAAGCAGAAATCAAGGGGGGGGGGCACTGACACAGTAGGGTGCCCTTACTTCCGGGGAGAATCCAGAAGTGATGTCAATGGCTTTCTAGGAATTACTGGAAACTCCATTGTTTCCCATAGTTTCTGGCAATTTCTAGAGAGACACGGTGTCTCTTCTAGGTTTTTCCAGGAAGTGATGTAACAGTGTCATACCAACAGCAGTTATGTACTTTACTTTCTTCCACCAGCCACCAAAACAGTGGCTGGAAAAGGGAGGTTGAGGCAAAAGATCTCCTGCCCCCAGTGTCTACCTAACAACCCTTGAACTCTAAGAAGCCTAATGGAGAACAAAACAACACCACTGATACAAGAGATATTAAAGTAATATTATTTAAACTATCATAGCATCCCTGACAAATCCATCATGGCTCAATATAGTCCTGACTGTTCTGACTGTGTTTCCAAACAGGTAAACAAAGTACTAGATTTTTAGATAGAATTCATAATGAATTGAAGATATCTATTCTCACAAAGCATTACCAAAGATGACTACATCTTTATACATTGGACTAAGATTTGCTTTAATCTGGATTTGAAATAATAATATACTTCTGGTTCTCATTAAATTAATGAAAAAAATCTGCATAATCATCACCTTTTTTTAGTACTTGTTGTGATTATGGCTTGGAGATATCAACACAACCAAGAATCCAGCTGAAACTGCAAATATTGTTTACATTCTGGATTTTCTTCATTCAAGGTATATAGCATACACATCAATTGAAACTCCCAGGCTAATATACTGAAAACTGAACATAATTTAAACCATTAACATTTCTCTCCAGTCAATCAGAGAATGACCCTTCCACCCTTCCACCAGCTGGTCAGCAATATTATCAATATATTTTTGTACATATACTAATTTGATTCAATAATTTAAACTCCACCTGAGTTTCTGAAAAAAAATTCTTTCATTGTCTATGTTCTCTTTTTAGCAGCTCCTCTGACACTAGATGTTTGACCCTTGCTACCATAATAGCTGCTAATGGAAATTTCACCTCATGCAAAGATAAGATGGATTTTTGGCAGCTGTGAGAGATTATGGAGAGTAAGAACAATCTTAGCTGGAATCACACACACACACACAAAAGAAGACATCTGTAGCTTGAGAACCATTCATCTGGTTTTCATTATATACCAAGCCTATATTTATTGCAAAGAGGCTAGCCAAGAAACTGAAACTGATAGGCCTCTGCTCTTGGACTGAGGAAGCCAATATTAGACTGGTAAATTCTTCCTCTTGAACTCATTTGGGTACAAGCATTACATTATAGATGTGAAATAGTAAAGAGTCCAGTGGCACCTTTAAGACTAACCAACTTAATTGTAGTATAATCTTTCGAGAACTACAGCTCTCTTTGTCATGCATCTGACATCATGTTACAATAAAGTTGGTTAGTCTTAGAGGTGCTACTGGACACTTTAAGCAACTACAAACTAACACGGTTAACTCCACTGGATCTATGGTTATAGATGTGTGCAACTGATAAGATCCATCTGATAGAACTTCCTCAAGGATGGTGTTCATCCTGTTGGCTAGTTCTCATCATCCTGGTTCTAAGCAATGAAGAAACTTCATGGATATTTTTGGATCCCTTTGAGGTTCTACGTATTCAGCTATGCCTAGAAACTAGTGGTTGCCCTGTTCTTTCTAGCTATTGCTACAGCCATCCTCTTTGACCTCTGCTGACTGTCTGGCTACTCCCCTTCTATTTGTTCTGTTTCCACTTTGCCCATACGGTCCTTGGAGTTCAGAGACCATATTTTATTGTAGAAGTTGGTGCATCCTTACTGTAGTTGGCACTTGATTATCCATTTGTTTGGGTGGACCCCACCATTTATGAATTATCCCTTTCAGATTTCTATATTTGTTCTCTCATGATCTTAAAAAAGTAGGCGATTTAAGACTATTACTAGGCCAGCATTCTAACCTCTATGCTACCCTGTATTTTATTCTTTTACTCAACTACAGCAAGCACTTAATCTATTTGTTTTGGGAATCATACCAGGTGGTAGGAGATGGGAACTATAATGGTGTTGTTGTTGATAGTTATAGCATCCATACACTAACATAAAAGAAGACAAGGAAAATGTTGGTTTTCTCATAACGTTTTCAGATATAATTTACCCATTTTGTGGTTTAGCTAAAATCCTTCATGAAATAAACGGTTGCCCATCAAGATGATGAATTTGGTTTATAAGGGTTTTCAGGCAGCTGGTTCATCATAGTGCTCAGACTAGAGGATAAAGGAGAAATTCCTTCTCATCTAAGTGCAATTATTTCAGAGAAAGTAGACCAGAAATGACACTTGGCTGTGGTCGTCTGATTTGCAGGAAATCTTGTACAGACATCAAAGGTCAGTGCCTCAAAAAGGACTCCGTTTTGCTCTTCTACATCCTGCTGAATACAGTGCCTGGAATTTAAAGGGAGTATTTTTGTTCTTCAGTCTTTGAAAGCGGTCAGAGTATTTTTAGAAGACAAGATAAAAGCTTTACTGGAGAATTTATAGAATTATGGGTTGCTGGACTAGGCGCAAATCTAAAAAACTGCTTTGCAGTTGTACACGAAAGCATTAAAACTCTCTTGTGTGATAAAAGTGTCTAAATATGCAGTACCCTAACAAGACTTTATGCTGGGGTCTGGACAAAGATTGTTCTATAAAACCAGTTTGCATATAGAACAAACATATATTGCAATCTTTGACTGACCAAATAGTATTCCTATATCCTTAATTAATTTAAATATATCCGATATATTCAAATTGAGTTCTGAAATGTTAGATTTATTAATGAGAAAGGAGCAATAAATTGTTGTATGGTAAATATCTTGTAGGCTTGGTATATTTCAGGAATGATCTTGAGTTTGATTAAGGAGTGAATAAAGAGAGCATATTCAGGAACAACAATTTTGACAGAAAGCGGAGAAACAGACTTGCTTACTAAACTGGGAGAGAGGGACGTACAGGAAGAAGCAGGAAGTAGCCCAAGAATATCAATCTGGAGACATGCAAGGACAGAGGACCGGCAGAAAGAAGGATTTTATTTTGCTATCTGTCAGATTTGCTGCCCCCTGCAGGTATTCTGTGTCTTCTGCCCTTTTGTACACAAGACATTGTATTTCCAACATATCTAACATTCATCTTATACTTACAACAGAAGTTCTGTGAACACTGAACTTCTTTCCCAAGCTTGAGCACTCACATTGGGTGTGTTTGTATGCCGACAAGCGGGTGATTCAAAGAATAGCTCTCCAAACACACAAATTTGGACTGGTGTGCGCTCAGGAAGCTAGAAGAAATTGGTGTAGTATAGAATGCAAATAGCTTTGCTGTTAGCTCTGAATGGCATCAAACACTCATTGGCCTCATGTTACTGCATACATGCACATAATGTATTTTTGCATTTTATATTTTTTATCTCTGGATCATGTTGATAGTCTGCCTATCATTATTAGTAGTCATATTTTTATGAAGCCAAATGATCAGTGTCTGAAAACTTCACATACTGTTATAATACTGAGGTAGAGTTGGGGTGGGGTGTGGTCTGGTGGTAATTCCAGATATTTTTGATACATTTTAGCTCTTACTCAGAATTCAATGAAGTTTAGGCCATAAAAAGTCCAAAAAACCTTGAGACCAATTTTGGCAGGATCTGAGCCTGTGTGATTCTATATCAAATGCTTTACACATTGTTCTTTGCTTTCACTTACAGCATGCCAGGGATGCTCCATGAAGACATGGAGCTGCCTTATCCTGAATCTCCCCATGGGTCCCTAAGGTCAGGGACTCAGGCAGAGCTCTTTCATATCACCCGCTACCTGATCCTTTCTGCTGAACATGCTGCGGATTGAACCTGGGACCATCTGCAAGCCAAGCAGATGCTCTGTCTCTGAGCCACAGCACAGAATACTTGGCTTAGAATAAAAAACTTTGAGATTAACAGGATTCCTGGATACTTTACATGTCTGAATGCCACATGCTGGGAAGCATTTCCTTTCTCAAGGCTGTCCAGACACACAAGAAAAGAAGAAATCATACTGTAACATGATGCAAGGCAAGGAGTTGCATCAAGTTTCACTCCTTAAGAGAAACCAAAGTAAAGCAAAGGGAACTAGGAGGATCTTTAGGACAAGGATGTGATTCCAACTAGAGACTAGACTGGGATAGAAGCCCATGACCTCTGGCTTTATCATTTCTTAATTGTTTCATAAAGGTGCCAAGATTTGGTTACCTTCTCTAAGATGGAATTTTACCCTGAACATTGTCTATTAGACAATTACCCTGAACATTGTCTATTAGATATCTATAACATTTTAGGCCTGCCCTTCAATGCAGGTGGTTCTCCCCTCTATTTATTGTCATGAGCTGAGAATCCTGTTCATTAATTTTAATCATTTACCTGACTCTGGATTTGTACATCTGTACCTTCCCCCCTCATTGTCTCATACTGGGGAAAAAACAGCCGAAAAACTAGAGGACGCACCATATAGAGACATCCTTTGATAAAGTGAATTCTACTATGTGTACGAGGCTCCCATTAGGGCCTGAATAAAAAGGGCATTCCTTCTTTTTCAGATACACTTTATTTGCTAGACTTGGGAAGCTGCTTCTATAACTCTGATCTTCTATTTTATTTTTGCTCGTTAGCGCTGTTGTGTGGAGTTTCTTCCTAAGCCTGGTAATCGACACTGTCTCTTGAATAATTTAAGTGTTTCCATCGTCATTAAAAGGGAGTCTAGTAGGCAAAATTCATTCCCTACTCGTAAATCAATACTGTTCTTTCCTTGATTTGTTCTCCTCAAATAACCATCCAAATTAGGACTGAAGAAAGCATGTTTTATAATGTGGGCTTTAGTTGCAGCACCATTGGGTCTAATCCCACATTCAGCCATGGGTTATACACGCAATGCAGCCACCAGTGGAGCTGCTGGATCACACACCTTCTGCCCCACGTCACCTTTAAACATATGTGTACATGTATATGTCTACAGTACACAATCCTTCCCCTCAAAACTGAAACATAAAGAATGTACAAATTTAAATCACACAGATTTAATGCCCATCAGTCCATCCTTACCTGTCCCTTGAAGGTACAGAGTCTTTGTAGCTCAGAAACTACTCTCTACTGTGTTGTACTCGCACCCTTTTAAACAGACTTCTTCCTGTTATGTGGGGCATCTCCTGTTTGTAACTCAGTCTTGGCATATTGCCTTGTTGTTCCTGCCTCCATTCTAAACCTTGCAGGAACTCTCCCAGTTTGTCAACATTTTTCCTTTCCTATCATGTCTGCTTAAGGAAAATACCTCTTGGAAAATGAGGCAGAATGTATTTGTTTTGTCTTTCAAATAAATGAGGCCGTTTGGCTTTCCTCTTGCTTGGGAAGGTCTACCTGGGCAGTTATGTCAGTTTTCTGCTTTACCACCAAAGGCCCTTATCCAGAGGGGAAGTACTCCTTAACCCCAAGACAAATATATCATATTTTGTATTCATTTTTCAGTTAGTAGACAGGATGTGAGAAACTTCTTAATCACTGTAAGGTGCTCCCAATATAAATGTTACTGTCTTTAAGCTAGAGCTTTACACTTAGCCTCAGAATCACGCAGGTCTTACTGCATGAACCATATAATGTTTATTTGCCAGGTTTTTTTCTGCAGACGTTTGCTATTCATCCTGTAGAGTGGAATTTCCTATTATGATGTCAACACATGCTGGTTTTGAGGATAAATGGAGCACTCTTTTGAAATATACCAGCATTTTACAAGTATATGAAAATTAAGCAAAACATATGTTTAAAAAGAAAAGATTTTTGTAAAGCACTGAAGAGGTCGCCATATTCAGCACTGAGGGTCAGATTTTTACCAGTTAAACGGGTCAAGGACCAGATGCTTCTTTCTACCAAACAGGACTGCAAAAATGTGTTTTTTGTAAAGACTTCTCTTTGATAAAGACAAATGTATCTTCCGTGATAGTGTAATCTAAACTGTAGGAAAGTTTATGATTTTATATCTGCTAACCATATAATATTACTTTGCATAAACCAAACTGTAAAGTGATGCCCTAATGCACATACAAAAAGTAAACAAAAAAGGAAGAAACTGCATATTCAGACAACTGTGGGAAGAATTTAAATGCAACAAATGAAAGTAAAATCCAAATGAGCAGATTTACAACAGAATCCACCCTGGGAACATTTGTCCAAGATGCATTCCAATGCTTTTTTTTTTTTTTTAAAGGCACCATGCAATGATTGATTTGATATTTTAAATTCTTATTTTTAATCCTAAGTAGGTCTACTCAGAATCCTACTCAGGTTTGTTTGTGGGCTCTACTTTCATGAATGTTTTTACAATTGCACTGAAGGAGGTCCACAAGAGTAAACTGGATCTTTTCTTACGTTTTTGTCCCCAACAAGTATCAGAAACACCAAAGCAGTCTGAACTCTACAAAATTGTTGAAATAGATTCAGAAGACCCATTTCATTAATAAAAGCTTAAAATTGCCACGCACTTTCCACTCCCCTCCTTGGCCAGAAAAAGGACCTAATCTAAATTTAAAAATTAAACCAGAAGGTCTCTGGAATATCTTTTATTTAACAAAGACAAGTCACTCAACAGACTTTTTCAATATCTATGAAAATTACAGAGTCAGTGATTATTAACCTTTTGGATCAGACCACCTTTATTTATTTGAAGGTCATTATTATGTTCTTGAGGGAGGGAAGGTGGCATGGTGTAGCCTAATTTTGTCACAGCTTGGAAGCTAAGCAGGGTCAGTACTTGGATGGGCAACTACCAAGGAAGACTCTGCAGAGGAAAGCACTGGCAAACCACCTCTGCTTCTCACTTGCCTTGACAGTCCCTTGTTGAGGTCATCACAAGTTGATTGCAACTTAATGACACTTACATACACTTTATGTTCTGGACCCCTATATTCCCATATTTATTTGAATGAATCGAGAACAACAAATATCTCTTTCACCATCATTGGATGAGGCGCCTTTTGGAGAATCACACGTTGTCTTTGATCAACACCAGACAGCTTTTGAGATGAAGCACTTCTGTTAGGAGAAGTTGGGTAGGAAATAATGAGTTTAGCAAACCTGATAAGGCGGGCTTTAAACTAAATCCTTTGCGGGAGGGACACAAAACCCCCAAAGCTAGTATGATGACAATTACTAGAGATAAGAGCACAAATGATGTGTGGGGAGAGGTAAATATGCAGGGACACACTAATTTTCAGTTAAGGAGAAAACTGAAGCACTCATGGAACATAAATCATGGATTCTGAGGTCTCTACATAGAGAGTGTGGGAAATAATAGGAGGAACTTGAAGTCTTCATACGGGAAGAGGACTATGACCTAATAGGCATTACTGAAACTTGGTGAGATAAGACTCACAACTAGAATATTAAGATTGAGGGGCACAGCTTGTTTAAAAGGAATAGACCAATAAAAATGGGGGAGTAGTGGCATTATATCTCAAGGATGTATATAGTTGTGAGGAAATACATGAATCTGAGCATGGAAGGTCAGTTGAGAGCCTCTGGGTAAAAGGAGAAAGAAATAATAGTGCAAGTGTAGTGGCTACAGACCACCATGCCAGGCAGAGGACTTGGATAATACACTCCTAGACCAGATTACAAAATTTTCAAAGAGACGGGACATAGATGTCATTGAAGATTTCAGTTACCCTGATACAAGTTGGATGTCAAACTCTGCTAAAAATGTAAGGTCTAATAAATTCTTGACTTGTCTCGCCGGCAACTTCATCTTCCAGAAGGTAAAAAGGAAGGAGGTCTGCTATCTTGGTCTGGATTTTCACCAATAGGGAAAGCTGGTTGATGAGGTAAAAATAGTGGTCATTCTGGGTAGTAGTGATCATGTAATTTTAGAATTTAAGATGTTGGGAAAGGGAACAGCGAAATGTAGTCGGTCATATAAGCTAGATTTTAGAAAAGCTAAGTTTAACAAGCTCAGGGTTATGCTGGGTAGAATCCCATGGTCAGAAATACTCGAGGAGAAGGAAGTTCTATATGGATGGGAGTTTCTTAATAGTGAGATATTGAAAGCACAATCACAAACTATTCCAATGAAAAAGAAAAATGAGAGGAACCTAAAGAAGCCAGAGTGGCTTCATAAACAGTTTTCTAAAGAACTGATAATTTAAAAAGACATATTTAGGAAATGGAAGGAGGGACATATAGCTGGTGCTTGTAGGGAAAGTGTTAGAAAAGCTAAAGCTCACTAAGGCTAGTATGAGTTACTAAACACAACAAAAAAGTGTTCTTTGGTTATGTTCAGAGTAAGGAAAAGAACAAGGAAGTGATAGGCCCACTGTGGGAGAAGAAAGTAAAATTTTAACAAGTGATAAAGAGAGGGCAGAACTGATCAATTCTTATATTGCCTCTGTCATCTCTTGCAAGAGAAACTGTTCTCGACCTGGCAAAAAAGAGAACGTATGAAGGAAGGGAGTTCCAGTCTAGGATAGGCATAGGAGTTGTACATAAACACCTAACTTCTTTAAATTAAATCAAATTTTCAGGGGCATATGAATCGCATCTAGGGTAATAAAGGAACTTGCTGATGTAATTGCAGACCCTCTGTCTCTTTTTGAATTCTTGGAGAACAGGTGAGGTGCCAGAAGACTGGAGGTGAGCAAATGTTGTCCCCATCTTCAAGAAGAGGAAAAAGGAGGATCCAGGTAACTACCGACACATCAGCTTGATGTCCATATTGGGACACAGTCAGTCCTTGAGCATTTAGAAAATATGGATGTGATTTCTAAGAGCCAGCACAGGTTTCTCTAGAACAAGTTACATCAGACTAAGCTTATATTCTTTTATGAGACAGTTACTACTTTGTTGAATCAGGGAGATGCTGTGGGCACAGTTTATTTGATTTCAGTAAGGCTTTTGATAAGATTCCATGTGATATTCTTGTTGACAAGTAGGTAAAATGTGGTTTAGATCCTACTACTGTTTGGTGGATTTGTAAGTGGTAGACAGATCACATCCATCCTTTGGAGAGGAGTTACAAGTGGAGTTCCTCAGGGATCTGTCCTGCATCCTGTGTTGTTCAGTATCTTTACTGAACAACACAGTATGCTCATTAAATTTGCAGATGACGCTAAATTGTAGAAGACAAAGTCAAGATTCAAGATGATCTTGACAGGCTGGAAAACTGGACTATAACTGAATTTCAAGCGAGAGAAATGTAAACTTCTGTGTCTAGGTAGGAAAAATCAACAACATAATAATAGGATAGGTGAGTTTTGTTCTGGCAGTCATACATGCGAAAAGGATCTAGGGGTCTTAGTAGACCATACATTGAACATAACCAGCAGGGTGATGCAGTAGCTAAAGAGGCAAATGCAATTTTGGCCTGCATCAACAGAAGTATAGTGTCCAGATTGCTTGACTGTATCACTTTGATCTGGTTAGACCTCACTTAGAGTACTGTCTTTTGGGCAACAGAGTTTAAGAAGGATGTTGACAAGCTGGAACGTGTCTGAAGGAGGGCAACAAAGATGGAGAAGTCTGTTGGACCAGAATCAACAGGTTAAAATGAAATCAAAAGAGCTTCGGGCTAAAAATTAGGAAGAACTTCCTGGCAGTTAGAGTGGTTCCTCAATGGAAGAGGCTTCCTCTGGAGGTGGTAGACTCTCCTTTGCAGTTTTTTAAAGAAGATGGCCATCTGATAGCAATACTGTCATTATGAATTTAGGCAGATCAGAAGAGGGAGAGCAGAAAGGGATGAGCCGATGCTTGCTTCTCACTGTCCTTTCTTATACCCCCAGGGTAATGCATATTACCATTTTAGGGTCAGGAAGGAATTTTCCTCCAGGTCAGATTGGCTGGGGTGAGATGAGATTCTAGAGAGCTGGAAGGAATTCCTTAGGATTCCTTCCAGCTCTATGTTTCTAACAAATAGTTTGAACTATAGTTGGGTTAGTTCTGTACATACATACATAATCAAGTTGCCAACTCCAAGATGTAAAATTCCTGGAGATTTGGAGATACACATTGGAGAAGGCAGGATTTGGGCTGGGGAGGAACTTCAGCAGAGTATAATGCCTTACAGTCTATCCTCCAAAGCAGCCATTTTTCCAAGGGAGCTGATCTTTGTAGCATGGAAAACAGTTTTAATTCCGGGATATTTTCAATCCCACCCTGGACATTGGCAAGTCTGGGGGTGGGTGGGTTTGTGTGTGTGTGGTTAATAAAGAACATTCTACCAGCTGGGTGTTCAGGCCTAGTCAGCCATCCTCCTTCCCCAAGTAAACCTCTAATGAGCCATTACTATTAGAGTTCCATTTCTCAATGAGAATGGAATGAGTGGTGATTTGGTACTAGAAGGACTGAGGATGATGCAGAAAGTAGCTTTACAGCACAACTGGGGGCCAAGCTACACATGACGAATGACACTTGAATGGCAAGTGGATTGAGTGGAGGGCAAGTGAACAGGGAGAAATACACTTGCCGTTCAAGTGTCATTCGTCATGTGTAGCTCGGCCCTCAGTTGTGCTGAATCCTGTTTTCTGTTGTTGTTCCCAAAACAAAACCAAATGTTGCGTTTAAAAAGATTACAGCTTTTTGCTGATTTTATATTTGGCCGCATATGTTTCTTCCAGTGATGCCATAGTAAAACTTTTGCTTTTGAAAAAGACATTTTCAGTGAACAGAAGCCACTGGATTATAAATATATGTGAGTTTCTACCAAAGAAAATGAAAGATGTTTAAAATCAGACTTTCCATTTAGCAAAAGTTGTGTAATTCTAGACATGATAAAAAAGCAGCATTAAGTAGCTTTGGAAAAGATTGTAAACAGCCTTCAAAAGAGGATTTTCCATTTGGCAAAGACAGCTCTATTAATAAAGAGAGTTTCCACTCTATTATATAAATATTGCTTCTGACTCTTCTATTCCATTCTGTTACAAGTGATTGCTTACACTGTATGACTCATTAATAGCATGGGGTGCAATCCATCATGAAGGTCTCCTCTGGAAGCAGATCGTAATGAATGGGAGCCATGCAAGAGAATTAATCAGTCTCTATCAAGTCTTTCATTTAGTTTTTTCATTTCTAAAAATAATCCAGTGCCTTGGATCTTAAGACATATGCCATGTTCCCTTGTTGAGGCTCATGTACTTCTCACACTGCTACTGAATTGGAATCCTTTGATCTGCTAGGAAGAAAGTATGGGACAATTGCCTGGACAACTGGAGCATTTTTTACTTATGCCACCTATTTTATTGGCACAATGGTAATTCTTCAACAGATGTGCAACTGAACCATAGCACTGGATGGCAATTATAACCTGTTTTGCCCTTACCATATCCTCAACTCTATCTGTGTTAGTCTCTAGTGCTGGTACAAGACTCCTGGCACAAGACTAAAATGGTGTCTGTCATGGGCTGGGATTGCCCCAGCAGAGTTGTCCAAGTCCAGTCTGAGGTCAGAGCACAAGTCCAAAGCCAGGAGTGAGTACAAAATCCAAAATCCAGAATCTGAAAGCCAAGTCAGGAGGTCCATAGGTCAGTTACCAGTCAGAATAAGGACGATCCAGAAACAAGGTCAAGGCACAGTCCAGGGGTCATACGGCAAGGCAAGAGTGGTCACAGTCAGAGCAGGAGTCTGATGTGTTGCTTCCATGCCTCCTGGTCTTCTGTGGCTGGGTTTTATAGACAGGCTGTGCTTGCAGCCAAGTGCTTGAGAGCTATCCTGCGCTCACTCCTCCTTGCTCTCAACAAGCAGCTGGCATCTGGCCAGGAGGCATGCACTTTGCAGCCTTTCCTGCAGCTCCACACGCTGCTTTTGTCTGCAGCTCTCTCTGGGTGAAGCTGGAGGTTTGGGCGTCCTTGGCTGTGCTTCACCAGTAGTGTTGGAGCTGGAGGGCATTGGTGTCTCTGACTCAGCTGCTGACTGAGGACTTTGGGCAACTGGTGGCTGGGCTTCACTGGTGGTGTTGAAACTGGAGGTGTTGGAGCTGGCTCAGCTGCTGGCTGTGGACTCTTATTAGCCAGCAGCTTTTCTTTCTGATCGCTGGCTTCTGCTGAGTCAGGGCTGGCTACATGGAGCTCCTCTTCTCCTCCGGAGTCAGGGCTGGCTACACGAGGCTCCTCTCCTTCACAGGAGTCCTCACTTTCAGTGAGCCCAGACTGGCCCATGACAGTGTCATATACTATCGATTGAACCGCTATTACTACATCAGGATATATACACTATGCAGATATATTTTGTTACACGGGAGATTGACAACACAGTCCAAAGCCAGATTTCAATGGGCTTAGAAGTGTATAAATCTCTTTAGGATTGCATTAGTGGAAGTAGTGATAATAGTTTTGGTGTCGGATTGGTGGTAGTGATGGCAGTGGTAGTAGCCTTATCTGATTGATATAATAGAAATATATTACATTGATGCTACTTTATGTCCCTGCAGTCAATTCTATAGTTTTTTATTTGAAATGGAATGCTAGGATCAATGGACATTTACAGAACACTATGATATTTGAAATGCCATCTGTAAGGTCCCATGTGTTTGATCCAACCAGCTTTTCTACTGCTGAAAGAAGACGGATAGGATCCCCTTTAAATTCCAAAAAGGTTATGGAGGGATCACGTACCAAAGACTTCTAAGAGACTATTCCATGACAGGCTAAGTAATGTCTATGACTTGCACCAAATCATGGAAACCACTTAGGAATCAGTGAAGGCTTGCCTTTCCACTTCTTGGATCTGTTGCTGCTCCCTGGTATAATTATTTGCTGTACCTAGACATTTTGCCCCACTCCTGCAGAAGGTTTTACAGGATGTAAAGGAAAGAGGCGGACTTGGTGTGCCAGACCTAAAATCATATTATGTAGCTGCCTGCCTAGTCTGGTTAAAGGATTAGATAAACTTAAACAATAGGAGGATTTTGGAATTGGAGAGACATGATTTAAGATTTGAGTGGCATGGCTTTGTATGTTATGATAAAATTAAAGCATATGCAGATTTTAAGAACCATATTTTACGCCGAGCCTTATTACAAATCTGGAATAAGTTTAAGACAAGGATAACGAAAATACCATTGTGGATCTCACCACACGAAGCTTTATTTAGAAGAGAAATACTACATAAAGGTAAGTGGTTAACTTATTATGAATTGTGTAACCTATCAAGAAGAGATATAAAAATATGTACAAGAGAAGATTTTGATTGCCAATGGTTTGCATATATGCAATTATCAGAAAGATTTAAAATTGACCTTAAACTATATGCTATGGAGGAAACAATGAGTACATTTGAAAAAGAATTATGTACAAATGAGGATCATTTAATAGCCAAAATGTATAAATTCATATTAAATCTATTAAAAATAGAATTGGAAGAAGAACAAGTGAAGGATTGTATGGTTAAATGGGCTAAAAAATTTGGATACAACATTCATATGGAACAATGGGAGAAAATGTGGAAACATGGCCTAAAATTTACATTGTATTATAATTTGAAAGAGAATTTCTATAAAATGATGTACAGATGGTATATAACTCCAGGAAAATTAGCTAAATGTTTAAACGGGTCTCAGCTAAATGCTGGAAATGCAAAAAAAGTGAGGGTTACTTCTATCATATGTGGTGGACCTGCCCTGTTGCTAAAAAGTATTGGAAATAAATACATCTAACAATACAAAAAGTACTAAAGATTAATCTGCAATTAAAGCCAGAGTCATGCCTACTGAGTTTAGTGGATACTTCACTAGAAAGTGAATTTGAAACTCTAATTAGATATATGACAACAGCAGCAAGAAGAGTTTACACACAATATTGGAAATTGGATAAGCTTCCAATAACAGATGATTGGTTAGTTAAGATGTTGGAGATTGCCGAAATGGCAAAATTAATGGGGCTATTAAGAGATAGAACAATAGCCAAGTTTACGAAGATCTTGAAACCTTTCATGGACTTTCTGTATGTGAAAGAGAAGTCAGAGTTAGTGATCTGTAGGTTTGAACATTAGAATTTTATGATAGGCAGCAAATATTATGCTAAAACGGAGAAGTAATGGGGATACATTCACATTAAGTTTGAATTTATATATTTAGTAAAGATAAGAGTAATACGAAAGAATTATCAACTAAATAAGTCTGACAAGCTTGTAAAAAGTGTATTAATTGGTACATCTTCCTCGTTCCTCCCTTTTCCTTTTTCATATTTGTATTTTATGTTAGTGTTGTACTGTTCTAACAAATACATAAATAAATAAATAAATAAATAAATAATAATAATGGTGATGATTATGATAATAAAGACATTTTGCCCCACTCCTTGGGTTATATCCAACCAGCTTCCACACTGAAAGTGGTCCCTTTTTACCTCCAAAAAGCTATTCTGAGGACTTATGGTGCCCGCAGGGACAAAAGCCATGAGTAGGGTTTTGTTTCGAGTTTTGTGATACCTTTATGGTAGCAGCAGAGTTATTTAGAAAAGTTTAACTCCAAACGTGCATTAATTAGTATTGAGACAAATCATAGAAAGATATAACTTACAGTTTTATTGAAGTAGATTCCATTCATAGCAATATCTTGGAGAAGAGAGAAAGATCCTAATCTAAACAGTTACTTTCCCTATAACTACACCACAGCCTGAAAATAGGCAGTGAGGCTGAGAGGTGCAGGTTTGTGGACAAGGCCTTCATTGTAGAGGTGAGATAATCACATCCTTCTCCTTGGAAGACCATGAAGCAAGAGAGAGAAATCTCCCAAGAGGCATAGAGACAAGAGTTGGCGTCAGGAGGTGTTCCCACCTTAGACAAAAGAGTAGCAGCTTACTTGGCTAGAGTTACACATACATACAGAAACATGCAGCACACACACACCCAAATGTCCAAGGCAAGCTGAGTCGCCTATTCCAACAATAACAAAAGGAATTAGGTGATATTGAGCAAAAAGTTGGCTGGATCCAACCCATTATCCTTATTCAGATCATGGTAGTATTACATTTCTCAAGGAAATGCAGTTCTTCTCTAGTATTTCAGTTGTTAAAGGCATGCATATCAACGGCCCTAGAGTAGCTGAGGAATCTGGGGCAATCTTGATGCCTTGTTCAAATGCCATGACTAACACATGAGTTGCCTAGGATTGCTTCATCCTGATTCTTCTGTTTTTCATCCAGCTTGAACACTGAATTGAGCAGGCTTTGGCTGTGCCATAGCTTTGGCAGACTGTCTAGCTTATGTTTGCAGTATGTGTCCACTTTTGTGCCTGTATACTAGGGGAAACCAATCTCCTCCCACATCACAGGTTACCTAAATGATGTCATTTTCAAGCTCAGATCATTCTGTTTCCCCATCAGTTTCGCCTTCAGTTTCTAGGTTCCCCTGCTTCAGTTGTCACAGGCAATCTCCATACCTAATCAATCCTTTATTAATGTTAGAGTTTTAAAAGTGTAAAAAATGATGCAAATGAGGCAATAAAAAACAACTCTCATAAGGCTGTGTGAAATCATACATATATGAACTGGTCTGAATCTGGCGGTTCATCAGTTGTTAACTTATAGAAATTAAGCTGTCAGAACACACCCAGACCAAACAAGTAAGCACTAAATATTTTTTTCCATTTAATTCTTACATTCAGTAATGTATTATGCCTTTTTAATTGGTGATTATAGTGGTGGCAGAGGAAAGCAAGTGCCAAAAATATAAAATAGGTATACAATTATGAATGGGTTAGAGAGAATGCACAGAGAGAACCTTTTCTTCCTTTTCCAAAACTTGGGAGCACAATGAAGTTGATGGGCAGTAGACTTGGGACAGACAAAATGAAATACTCCTTTATTCAACAAGTGAATTGTTGGAATAGAAGCATGCCTGGACACTGGGTATATTTGCTAGTTTCCCCTTTACATTAGAAGCAGACTACATATTTGTGTGATGTGTTTCTTTAAGCTAGAAACTTCTGACTCTCCTCTTCTTTCTGCATCTTTGCTTTGTTCTCTTTCCCTTTCTGGTCTCACAAGAAGCAAGGTGGTTCTGCAGACGTCTCCTGTGCAAGTTTGCAAGAGGCACACCGATACTCCACCCACATGCAGCCAGATTAGCTGGTTACTTGTAATAGGGAATACTGTTTTTTAGATTAGGTTTCTGTTTTTTCTTGTGTTACTTCAAAGATGCAGTGAATGTGAATCAGCTTCAATAAACATAAATTTTAAGGCTTATGTGGATTTCCGTCCTGAGGATGTAGTGATGGCCACAAGCATAGATGACTTTAAAGAAGAATTAGACAGACTTATGGAGGGTATGTCTATCAGTGGCTACCAGCAATGGTAACTAAAAGGGAAGCTCCACATCCTCTCAATACCAGTGCCAGGAGGCAACATCAGGGGAAAGCCTCAGCCTCTATGCCCTGTTGTTGGCCCTTCAGAGTAACTGATTGGCCACTGTGTGAGGCAGGATGCTGGACTAGATGGAACGCAGGGCTGATCCAGTGGGGTGCTCCTTATGTGTGCATGTACAGATACATCATTTCTCAATCACAGAAGTTCAAGCTGTTTAAAGGCCAACTGAACTGCATGTTGAATGTTGAAAGTTCAGCTCCCCTGACTGCAACATATAATCACAATGTGAGCCAGACTGATGGGTGATTAAACATACCTCCTGATGTTTTATTCTTGCCAAAAGAGATGAATGGACAGAGTTAGCAATGAATTATTATTCTGGTTTACTAGGTGAATGTGACCATAAACCAGGACAAAATTTCCCATTAATGTTTGCCTGAAAGAATTTTTTTTCTGGATTTACTGGTCTTTTAAACCTTTTCCCAACATTCTCCTGCATGTTCACTTATTAGTGATCATACATACTGTGGAATGGGAAGCCGCAGCCACAATGATTGGGAATGCTGTGAAAATCTGAGTTCTGATCGCAAAGAGCTGGCTACACACCTACAAATGTGTATATACAGAGGCTTACGACAAATGTTTTGGTGAATGCATAGATTCAGTGAACTTGAAAATAAATGTCTGAAGAAGAGAAAAAAGAGTCCAGTAGCACCTTTAAGACTAACCAACTTTACTGTGGCATAAGCTTTCGAGAACCACAGTTCTCTTCGTCAGATGCAAGAGAGAAGAAGAAGAGAGAGGTGGCCTTATGGACATGTGAAGCTGCCTTATAGCAAATTAAACCATTGCTCTATCTACCCTGGTATTGTCTACTGTGACTAACAGTGGTTCTTTAAGGCCTCAGACAGAGAAAGGTCTTTCCTAACACCTGAGGCTAGAGATCTTTTAACTAGGCTCTTCTGTATGCAAAGTATATGGCTTTGTCCAGAGTTATGGCCTCTCCCCTAAAGTAAGAGCTGGGACTTCTAGGTGAGAGCCAAGCTTCCATTTTAGCATGCTTATTTCTTGGGATTTTCCTCTTGCACTATTTACTACTTAAGATGATTTTAGCAAATAAAATGTTAATTTTAATAATAACTCAAGCTTTCAATATTATATTTTGCAATATGATATTTTGGGAATATAGTCTAATAATATAGATTTCATTTTGTTAAAGTTTAGCATGTGTTCATGACCCCACATAATGTTTTTCCAAAGGTATAGTGCCACTTATACTGATTAAGTATACTGAATATATACATTTGAGCTAATATTGCATTAGAATATTCTAACAAATATGCTATTAACAATCACATTTTTTTAAAAAAAACCTGTTCCTGTTACATGGAAATAATTAAAGAACTGTTTTTAAAAATAGCCTTACAAGATTTAGTGCGAGCATTTGGTTTAATTTTAAAACCACAATGTAATGCTAAATAAAATAAATCTCCAAACGTTTTTCGGAAGAAGTTAGATAGCTTTTTAACCAGCTGTTTTGTATAAATTGTGGCTTTAGGTAAATTTATGAAATAGTAAGTTTACTTTTAGAACTCAACATAGGGTGTGGAAAAAACTTATTGTTTGAAGAATTTCCAGCATGAAACCCCACAGAGACTGGGGATCATATGAGAAAAAAAACCTTCTATTGAATGAGTGCATCTGATTTTTTTCAAAAACAGAGCAAAAGAACAACTGAAATTAAAGTAAAATCATATTCATAGGTGAATGCTGAAGCAATAATTGCAAATAGAAAAGCAAAAGAGAGAAAGAGCTGATTAAAGATTTGCATAACAAATATTAGAAAGTGAAAGTACAGGTTTAGAATAACAAGTATCAGAAAACAAAAAATACAGGACTTGACAGACAGTGCAACATTAACTGATCAGAGATCATATAAATGTTCCACCTAAGCAATGAAGAAAAGTCTATGAGTTGGATCCTAACTAGAGATGGGCATGGACAGTTTAAATGGCCCTGCCACAGGCAGGTCCTTTTAAACTATCAGCTGGCAGGCAGTGAGGGGGGATCCCCCCGCCGCCCGCCAGCTGATAGTTTAAAGTGACCTGCTGCTTGCAAGGCAGGAAAGAGCCCTTTAAACTGTTAAATGCCCCTTTTCCTGCTGCTGCTAAGTGGCTGGAAAGGGGTATTTCAACTCCATGAACCACGAACTGGTTTGTAACTGGCCCCAGTTCCATGCCAGTTTGTGGTTCCTGGTTCGTGAAAATCCACAAACCATGAACCTCATAGTTCGATTTTTTTGGTTCTTGCCCATGTCTACTCCTAACCTTCCTTCCCACTTGCAGAAAGCACAACCACTCACATAAGAAAGATGGTGACTGTTGCCAATTCCTACCTCTCACTGCAGTCCTCAGCAAGGGGCCCATGGACATCATAAGGGCATAATTTTGCAAGTTATAAAAGGATGGTGGGAAGGGAGAGTTGCCATGTATGTAGCATAAGTTCAGGCATGCTGAAAAAATTCCAAGCATATGAATCTTATTATCTACTAGCAACAAAGCCCATGGTGGGAAAAAAATACAATGGGCCCTAGAAAGGGGAGGACGGGCAGGCAGGCAGGCATTCACTCCTCTTCTGTCACTGATTCCAGCTGGTGAAGGAGGAGGGGTGGGCATTGTCATTTGCTCCACGCCTCAACTCGGCCATGTGAAGGGATGGTGGGCTTTGCTACCTGCTCCATGCCTGATACATGCCGGGTAAAGGAGATCATTGCCTCCTGTTCTGCGCCTGACTATGGCTGGGTGAAGGGGGCAGGTATTGACCCCTGCTCCGAGCCTGATCTCAGCTGGGTGAAGGGGGTGGGCATTGCCACCTGCTCCCCGATGGGTGAAGGAAGGAACAGGCATTGCCTCCTGCTCCATGCCTGATCCTGACAGATGAATGTGGGCGGCGGGCTTTACTACCTGCTCTGCTCCTGATCCCAGCTGGGTGAAGGGGGTGTGGGCATTGCCACCTGCTCTGCTCCTGATTCTGGCAGGTTGAAGGGGGGGGAAGGCATTGCTGCATGCTTAGCTTCTGACTCTGGCAGGATGAAGACAGGGTGGACATTGCTGCCTGCTCAGTGGCTTAATCCAGTAAGTTGAAGAGGGCGGGCATTGCCACCTGCTCTGCTCCTTATTCCAGCCAAATGAAGGTGCGAGGTGGGCATTGCCACCTGCTCCTGATCCCAAATGGGTGCCACCTGCTCTGCCACTAATACTACCTGGGTGCCACCTGCTCTGCCACTAATACTACCTGGGTTAAGGCAGGGGAGGGCATTGCCACCTGCTCTGCTCCTTATACCGGCTGGGTTAAGGCGGGGAGGGTACTGTCACCTGCTCCACTCCTGATCCCAGTCGGGTGAAGGAGGGTGGGCATTGCCATTTGTTCTGCTCCTGATCCCAGCTGGGTGAAGGGGGGTGGGCATTGCTACCTGCTCTGCTCCTAATACCGTATATGGAACTTGGCAGCAACAGGGTCTACTTTTAAGATGGCTTCATCAGGTAGAGAGATTCCCCTCAGACACTTTTCCACCTGCAGCACTAGTGGGGTGGTTTATATTATTGAGTGCAGTTGCCCGTGTATCTACGTAGGGAGTACCAGTAGACCCATTAAAGTGTGCATCCAAGAGCACATTTCCGGAATCAAAAATGACTATAAGGATGCACCCCTCACACCGCATTTTTCGGAACATCACAGAAATGAGGGGGAGTTTAGATTTTCGGTCCTTGAAGTACTTAAAATAGATAGATCCAAGGATCTCAACAAAGAATTGATGAGAAGAGAGGCCTTTTGGACATTTGAATTGGATTGCTTAGGGCCCTTTGGGCTCAATTCTTTCATTGACTATTCTAGTTTTGTGTGAACAGGATTCATGCAGTTGTAGTGAACTTATAAGGTAAAGGGGACCGCATCTCTTTACTGTAACTAAAGAGATGTGGAGCACATAGCTTTAAGAGTTTATAGCACGGGCTCCTTATATACCTGTTAATTGGATACTCGAGTATCAGCTGTTGACCAAGCAGGAGATGCAGTCGTGAACTTTTGTCAAGCTGGAAAGGAATGAATATTGCTATGAGTTGAAATGTATTGGGTAATTCACAACGTGTAGACTGGTATACTATGTATATGCTGTTTTTTATAGTTATTTCCCGTGATCAAGTGAATTGCGAAACAGGAAGGTATCCGGAATCCTGTTGGGATACCACCAGTACTTGTGTTCATCCCGCGTTCATGGGGACCCTTCTACTCGCCTGTTAGATTACTACACATCACATGGATTTTTCCATTGGAAATTCTTCAACAGCAACAGCAATGTATCGTTAGTGCATGGACCCTTGAATTATAAGGGGTTACAGTGCATTGTGAAGCTCCAGTTTATTGTAAGGAGCAATATTGTTTTGTCAAGCTCCTAAAGTCCCATAAGAGGCACTGTCCTTGGTTATTTGTATTGTTTTTGTATATAGGACATTATTAATTGGTTGCCCAATGGTTAGGGCAGATAAAATGGTGTTGAATCTTTCATAAATTTGGTTCCATATACGGGGACATTCGTCTTTTCTTGCTATCTTACCCGTATCAGCCCCTTAGCTGGTTCTGCTCCTAATACCAGCTGGGTTAAGATAGTGGGTGGGCATTGCCATCTGCGCCGCTCCTAATACCAGCTGGGTTAAGGCAGGGAGTGAGCATTGCCACCTGCTCCACTCCTAATATCAGCTGGGTGAAGGTGGGAGGTGGGCATTGCCACCTGCTCCCATCCTGCTCCTGGCCTAGGCTTCCCACCATGGCACATTTTCTGGAGGGACATGATACCTTGCCTAGGCTTCCCTCCATGGCAGCGCCCTCTGGTGGTGCACCAGGGTATAAAGTGAGTTGTTTGAAATTTGCTTACTTAAATATATAGTAAGATTATCTGGTCTGAGATGCTCGTTTGGTATAGTGGTTAAGAGCAACAGGACTCTAATCTGGAGAACTGGGTTTGATTCCCCACTCTTCCGCTTGAAGCCAGCTGGGTGACCTTGGGTTAGTCACAGATCTTCCAGAGCTCTCTCAGTCCCTCCCACCTCACAGGGTGATTGTTATGAGGATAATAACAACAAGTTGTCCTGAAGAGTGATATATTGTTGTTGTCATTGTTGTTGTTCATAATGATAATGATAATGATGATGATTTCTTTTTTTCCCACAGATTATTTTTTTGCAAGAAAACATGGACCATAAATATGGGGATCCAAGTTGAAACTGAAGTGCTTTTTCTTGTTACTATAGTTGCCTGGTGACTATTTACAGGAAAGCCATGTTTCTTTCCCATAAAAAGTAATATTTAAATAACTGAAGGCAATTTGAGAAAGTAAATAAATAAATAAAACCAAATAAATTTGTAGACGGAATGTGGGTAGGTTGATGGATGTATTATTGCCATGGTTCCAGCTACACACCCCCAAGCATGTGTGTTCTTTCTCCTGAGACTGAATATATGCAAATGACTTATATCCAAGAGCAGCTGTTTCATTTAGTGCGCCAATATTAGTTATGAGCTAATTAATGCAAAGATCAAGAATTTCTCCACAGCTCCACTCCACCTTGAAACATAAGTTCATCTGAAACCACACAAACATTCTAAATTTTTTGGATCAAGTATCTCAGCAGGTACTACAAGGGATGTGGGAAGCGGCTGATGGAAAGTTAATAATCTCATTGTTATTGGAGCTCCTTTGTTGTGCACGGTTTAGAAGTATGAAAGTATACGTTTTATATAAGAAAACAAAACAAAACAAAAAAGAATACCAACATTTCAAATCATTTACAAAAACATATAATGCAGTCAAAATCCATAGCTACCTAACTTACTCCCACTCAAATGTGAGATTTAAAAGTGCTTATCTTCAGCTGGATCATTTCCAGCATTAATATTAGCTTGAACATTCAAAGAGAATAAAAAATGCTAAAATTATAATGAAATTGTATAAAAGTTCATCCTATTTCAGTCTCCTCTGTGCTAGAAATCTGTTTACTGTTTACTTGCTATACTATTGTTTTGATATGATAACTAGACATGGGCACGAACAGAATTACGAACAGAAAAAAACAATGAACAGCCTAATCTGCTGTTCCCAAACAAGCTGTTCTTGAGGCCCCATCCTAAACGAACAGGTGGTCATTGCAAGTCTCGTTCGTTGCCTCCGGCAGCTGTTCGGCAAGCCAGATAGTCTGGCACCTGCTGCAATCAATCCCCTTGGTAACCGGAGGCTGGGAGGGACTGAACTGTGTCTGAACTCCTTCCGGCTTTCCTTCTGGCTTTAACCCTTCAAAGTACTTCCAGCAGAGAGTCCCGTTTTTGCCACTGTGAAGAGAAAATGACAGCCAATGGGGAGACCCATGGATCATGCCTTTCTCGGGGTGCAATCTCTCTGAAACTTGGGGGCTCTTCAGAGGACAGTGAGGACTATGTCCCCTGCAAATGTGGTGGGTATTGGACATTGGGAAGGTCACTTTTGTAACCCCTCAAACTAGCTGCCAGCAGACACTGCTGTTTTTGCCAGGACAGGGCCCTTTAAACTATCAGCTGGCAGACAGCAGGGGGGCCAGGTAAGTGGGTTTGAGGGGAGGGGGGGCTAAGTGGGGTGGCGGTGGTTCTGGCCCCCATGAACAACAAACGTGTCCGGGAACAGTTCATGTTCATCCATGTTCATTGTTCATTGTTCGTGGATGGCACCGAATGACGAACAGGGTGTCGGTGTTTTTTTTCCATTCGTGCCTATGTCTAATGATAACCTTGTTTTACCACCTCAGATGGAAAGAAGAGACAGGCACAAGTGTTGGGAACTAATGGGCCATATTTATTTGGCAACAACATATCATTGAACATATATACAAGGGCCTAACTAGCGGTACAGGTCAGGCCCTGGGGTCACCCTGGACCTCCGCCCTGACCTGTCTGGGTGAGCCCCGCTGCCCTGGGGGCGAGCCATCCACACACATGGCTGTGACCCAGCCAGCCAGGCAAATGGTTCCCCACTCACCATATAGCAGGAGGACCGTACTTGTCTAGGGGATTCACACAGCAGTCTGCCCTCTCAGCTGGTAGCTGTAAAGCAGTACCAGTGATCCTGGCAAACCCCAATTCCCCCCCCCCCAAAATGGGGATGTGCCAAGGGTGCTCACCAGCCTGCTCATTTCTCCCCCTCCTAATCCTGCTCCACCATAAGCCAATTACCGCAACCCATGCAAGAAGTGCAAGGTAGGTGAAAAACTTCCTTCTCGGAAGCCAAAATGGAGAAAGGAAAAAAAAATCCTACCTGGACCTAGTAAACAACTACCAGCTAAGCCTGTACTACTGCAGGGTGGGTTGGTGGGCCAAGCTCAAGGCAACTGCAGGGGAGTGGGGTGGAGCCACCTTATAAGACTCTTGGCTCTGCCCCTCCTTAATCCCCAATTGTCTGAGAAATTGTTTGTCAGCTCTTCTTCCTGCGGCAAGGCAAAAGGCGGCCCCCGGCCTTAAGCAGCTACACTGCTGGCTGGCTGGGCTGAACTCATGTTATAATGAACACATATATTCCCTGCCTATACTTGCATACACCTGTTTGCAAGAAAGAGTCATCGTGTGTTCACTTTACAGATGAAACCAGGAATCAGTTCCTGGATAAATGTGGGGTTTGTATCACTCATTCAGCTGTACCTGCATTGACTGTAACATGAAAATTACTCAATGCATATACAAAGAACAATCAATTGTGTACTGTACACAGAGTATACATTTATTCATGTAATTTCAGAAAAGGTCTACTCTACAGTCTTAAAGGTCTACTCTACAGTCTTGTTCTATTTATACACTTGTAACATATATGTGCATGCAAAGGATTATATTGTGATATTTCTAGCAATGGATTATTTCCCAATGCAATTGGCTATTCAAATTGATTTTATTAGAACTATGATTTATTAAAACATTCACGGGAAAACTACAGGAAAATTACCACAAAGACCACACATGAATTTCTTCTATGTCATAGTTTTCAATTTCAGATGAAAATAATCTAAAAATACAAAGGCCTTTCCAAAACACAAAGCATACATCGTGAGCAAGATATGTTTTGTTGAAAAGAAACATTTTTTTCTTTTTAAATGCTGATGTGGGATTTAATTCACAAACTATTTCTATGGGAATAAGAATTTGTTTACTTCCATCACATAGTGTCAGATTTCCTGTAACCTCAAACTTGTTTCAATACTATAGGATTTCGTTGTGCTTTTAAAAGAGCAACCCTAAATGGAGTTTACACCCCTCTAAATCAGCTGAAGTCAATGGGCTTACAAAGCTGTAATAATAATAATAATAATAATATTTGACTTATATACCGCCTTGTTTAGGATTGCACTGTAAACATTTATTACAATACAAATGTTAAAACTAAGGAGGCAACAAGAGACCCCTGTCCAAATTTAGATGTCTGAAAGAAGTCCATTTGCTGTTCTTGCCAAACCAGGGTATATCACCCATTATTTTGTGTCTTTTTAGCCCTTTAGCTCTTGCTTGGAAAGTTCAAAGGTTCCCTGTAATCTCTTAGCTATGCATTGATTTACACTCCCTTGGCCTTTAGGAATGATACTGCATCTGATGATCTCCCTTTAATTTATTCTGTATAACTTAACTTTCACACTGATAAGCCTGTATAAAGGATCTGGACAATCATACCTTTGGGGCATATATTTTAAAATATATGTGTAAAGTTACATTTTAACTTTTTGGACTGTCATTGTGACTGATGATGAAGTGGAAGAATGTGCACACTTTTTAAATTACAAAACTTACACAGTGCAAGGCTTAAAAAATGTTTACTCAGAAGTAGGTTCCACTGATTGTAGCGACATTTACTCCTTAGTATGCATAGGATTGCTGGCTGAATCTTACGAGATACAGATACTGACCATGCCAGCAAAGTTAACACAACTCAAGTGAGAGCGACTACTTTGGTAATCTTTAATGGACACAATTGGCCTGGGCCTGTTTCTTATCCAAAGACAGCAGCCCTTATCTAGTATGAAAGGACTGCGTGAGAAGGAGGGGGCCACCCACAAAGAGAAACCATCATCCCTTTTTGCACTTCTTGTCAAAGCTTTCCTACCCAAATCCTACTTTTCTTGATCATTTTAGTTTGAGAATAAACAGAACAGCAGCTAAAATATTTATGACTAGGTAAGTCTCTTACTGTATGAGTTCAGTGTCAAGCTCTTGAGAATATACACTAAAATCTGGATGGGTCTGGGGGTGATTGAATTGAATTATTAACAGGAAATTGAAGAGCCAAAAACAACACTCTGATTCACATTTGTATCACAGTTTCATCAGCTTTCTGTCTTTTGTATTACTTAAATCTTCGGCAGCCAGGTGTATTTGCATATTTTCTCTTGGATTTCAGCACTTTTGCTATCAAGGCGTGCCATTTAAATAGCACAACTCCTCCCTAGCATCTTATTTACACTGAGACACTTTTTTGTTATTGTTAGAGTCATATTTTTTAATATCTTTATATAAGATTAGAAATTAGTGGTTTGATGATGACATCAAATACTTTTATGATGTTGTCATCAGAGACTGTGAAAAGCTTTAAAATAATTGCTCATGAATGGAAAGGACAACAAAATAGCACACAGAAGCCAAAAAACATAAGCACAAAGAAATGCATTCTGGGGACAGCTTTACAAATTAGAGGTGGGCACGGAACAAAAACCTGACCAAAATTTGTCATGGACTGGTCTGGTTCAGTGTTCGCAAACTGGTGGGTCATGGGACATGCATTTTTCATGGACGTGAAAACTTTTGGGTTGATCTGTCAGTACGTTGGTCCATGAAACCAGACATTCTGGTGTCGAGCAATCAATTTCCCAGACAACGTAGGGGAGTCACCTGCAGACTTTCTGCTGCCTTTGGAACACACCAATCTTAGCCCTGGAAACCTTGAGAGGCAGCTCTGGCTGCCAACCAGAGAGCTCCCATTATTCTCTATGCGAGCAAGCAGTATATATAACACCCAGTGCTGAGCTGCGATTTCACTTTCCATCTGGTTACCGAGGGAGGAACTGCTTGTTGCAGGATTTTTTTTGGATTGCGCCAGAGGGAGGCTTGGGGCTTGTGCTGCAGCAAGGCCCAGAGAGCAAGCTTATTGGGTTTCCTCTGCTGAGGGCTCACTCTTCTGTTTAATATTTTTTATTTCAATTTTTATTTGCTTGTGGGGTGGTAGGCTAAACTAGATCTCTGTCCCAACCCAGTCTCAGAGCTGCAGTAAGTTTCTGGGTGCAAGCTTATTGGTCTCTTTGAAGGATCACTCTTCTGTCTCATTTTCCCCTTTCAATTCTTATTTGATTGTGATGTGTTGGGCTAGCCTAGGGCTCTTTCAATTGCTGCAAGCCAATGCAAGTCAATTGGCATTTGTGGTTTCTAATCTATCTACTGGAAGTTTCCTGAGGGCAGCCACTCAGGGGGTCTGTAACTCGGACCTCCAAAATGCAATCTTGGCCAAACTTGGAGAGTGGCTGGAGGAGAGCCTGCTGAAGACTTACTGTGAGTTTGGCATCTCTTGGCGCGTGAAACAAGGCAGGTCTGTGAAAGTCCATAGTCCGTGAAAGATGGACCACGGGCTGACAGCCCACAGTTTTTTTACCAGTCCATGCCCACCTCTATTACAAATATAATGTGACTAATAGTTCAAGTGCCTAACCATTACTTTACCTCTTTACTTCTGAGTAAATGGGCAGAAGATTGCACTATATAGAACTGAGTGTGGGTGAAAGAGTTTGAGGTTTACTAAAATGGTGAACTCTTTTCCAAACCATAGAAAATTACAAAAAGTTGCTTCAAGGGCTATTCATTAGAACTGATTAGAAGTGGGCTTTGGAAAAGTTTTTTTCCCCTTAGTCTTCATGTTTAAAGCCTCCAGATCATATATGCCTTCCCTCAACATCTACAATATTTTTGTGATTTACAAATTTCAGAAGTGTATCTCCTCCTCTACTGGTATGGATAAAACAATTAACAAGTTTCATATTGAATGTATACTGGAAGTTTGGAACCCTCTGAGACCTACTGAGTATTCCTGAGAATCACTGATTACCTTTTAAGTATGACTTTTCAACCAAGTATGCATTCACCAACCTTTTAAGTCCACATTTTTGCACAATCTAGTGCTCTTATCTGATGTGGCTGCCCAGATGTTGATGATCTGCTAATTTAAGCCTTGTGCTTGACATAAAGTTCATATGCTGTCAATAATTATTCTTTGAGCAAAATGAATGTATACTTTTTTACATTTCTCTTTTAAGAACTCGGCTGTGTGGGCTCTGGTCTAAAATAATGTGGCTTTGTTTTAGAATATTTTAAAACAGGCACACTCTCTACCAATTACCACAAGTAGTGAAAATACCAGAAAGCATTACACCGCAGGAAACAAAGAAAAGGAAAGGGAAAGAAAGCAAACATAGTAAGAGTAATGATTTGCAGATAACAAAGCAAAGTAATTACAGAATTATCAAGCTTTTCACAGGTAACATGAGGTGTTTGTTGACATGGTTTCCTCTCTGACTTTTATGAGCATTGTCTTATTCATTAAAAGTGGGACATTTCTGAACAAAAAAACCCTCATTGATATGAAGCTCTTCTTGGACAATATAGAGCTTTGTGTTTCAGTTTATCGATTCTGATGGTGTAAAATCTTAGTTGCGTCTGAGACAACTTCTAGGTAGGTAGGCTCATGCAGGATTTTCACCAGGGATCTTATGCTTCTGCTTGTGCTGTTTCATAGTGCTATGCCTTTCTTTGAAGGCTTTCCTGCCATGGAAAATGGCTTTTTTTGACATCAGGGCTAATGGCGGATTCCAAATGCCACATGATGCAATCCTACGCACATACTGGGAGTGAATCTGGCTAAATTCAGTGGGACTTCTTTCTACATATGATTAGAGTGCATAAAATAAAAAAGGCCTTTCCCACTCACATATCAGGCAAGAAATGTTTGTATTGAATACTTTGATTAGGAGAATTCAGAAAATTCAGCCCTCTTGGCCAGTGGCAACGCCACTTAGGCTGGGGGCTGCTCTTTGCCTCCTCGGATGCAGGAAGGCAGAAAGCGCGCACCCGGTCATCCGGGGTTTCAGCATTGAGGGCGGAGCCTGGAGCCTTATTAGGCTCCGCCGCCCTCTCCACTCACCAGTTGCGTTTCATCCTCGACCCACCCACCGCACCCTATCGCAGTGCAGGATTAGCCAGTCGCCTATTGGGGCCAGGTAGGAATTTTTTATCTTCTTGTCCCTGATTGGCACTTGGGACGGGAGTTTTTTTTGCCTACCTTGCACTGTGAGAGAGGGGGGTAATTGGCTTGGTGGGCAGGATTTCAGTTAGGGGAAATCTGTAGTGGGCCGGTGAGCACCCTTGGCACCTCCCCATTGGTGGGGAATTGGGGTCTGTCAGGAGTGGCTGCCTGCCGTACGGCCCAGTTGCGAGGACAGACACCCTGGGTGGGGAACTCCTGGACAAGCCAGTCTCCCCCCGCTGCTGTATAGCCGGGTGGGGGAGCTTTACAGGGTGAACCACTTTGCTTGGCCAGGCTGGGTCCCAGCCATTTGATTGATGGCAGGGTCCCGGAGTGACCCCAGGGCCTGACCTGTACCGCTAGTTAGGCCCTTGCCATAGTTGATGTTTACTTGTTAAGAATTTAATAAAGTGGCCCATTTTTAGAACCCAAATACTGTGTCTGCCTTTCATTCCGAGGGGGCAAAAGGTATGGACCATGTTTTAAATTGGTATACAGACACCTAATAATGAATGTAAGTAATTTTATGTTCAGTTGGCTTCAGTAAAAATTAGTTTATGTACTTCTGAGCCAAAATAGAAGGTTCATTTCTTTTGCCAGCATTTCTGCCTCCTGTGAAACTGCATTTAATATGCTCTGAAGTTATGATCTGCACATAGACAATCATGCTGTTATCTTTCATCTGCTAAAAATGGGCACAATCCATCAAACTTCCATTGATTAGAACTGAATAATTAAAAACATGCATTAATGAATCTCATTAATATCATACATAATAGTGCTTTCATGATGTTGTTTTTTGACCTAAAGTTCTACAAGACCAGGATTCATATTCTGATCACAGTATATAGAATCTGGAGTATACTGACAGCTCCATTGTCTCAAACTGGACTAATGCTTGAGAATAGGAGTGTTTTGTTTTCAAAACAAACTGCCCTAAGCTATTCATTCCTTGCATATGTGTGGTAGGGTTGAATAACATCAATTAATAAATAAGGGGAAATGAGCCCAAGTTTCAAGCCTGCTGGCTCCATTTGAAAATCCCTATTCATATCATTCTCTCTTTCCTCGCATCATGTTCTTTACTAGAAATATGGAACTGTACCTATGGACATGTTCTACTATGACTGATGCCTTCTTCCAGTATAAACTTGCAGTGATGCTGAAATTGTTTGCATCAGCAAAAAGCCCTGGGTGCTAGAGGAAAGCGTGACTGTTAGAAGAATGAATCCATTGGTTCCAACCCACGTATTTGTCAACGTAATTTGTGTGTGGATTTTGTAAGGTGTAAAAAATAGCATGAAAGAAACAAATAATTAATCAACAACAGCACCCCACCAAAAAGAGTGGACTAAAACTGATGCCAATAATAACATACATAATCCAAAAGACAAGAATATGTATTGTTGGATCATCTCTGTTACACCATTCATTGGAGAATTATATATATTTTTTAAAATTCTGTTGTGACAAGACTAATAAAAATACGATCAGCTTCCACATTCATTTGAACACTATGTATAAAAGCACATTTATATTATTAAGATGTCAACCTCTTTTTAATCACACAAGAAGGAAATGTATGTGTAGTTGATATATATTTGTGCAAAGAATGCAAAATGAATCATTTCAAAGAGGAGGCCTGAAAATTACATCTGAGGCTCATGGGTATAAAACTGTATGCCTATCTTTCCTTTGCTGTTAGTGTGAGACTAGCCATAGCATCCTTTAGGAGAAAAATTAAATTAAATTTATTTTACGCATTGGCATCAAGTGGTTTCTAAAGCAAGATGAAGTCCAGAGGCAGTAAAAACAGTAAATGCTATAGAATGAAAAGAGGAAAACCAACATCATACTTTTGCAGTTCTAATCATGCACAACTCAAGTTTCATGTCAGAGTCCCTCACTGAGATGCCATTCATTTTGTTTTAAGTTAATACAAATAGGCAAACATGCATATAAAAAGCTATTTATGGCTTGAGATACTGAACTCTCAATCACTATATAATTTTGAGCAGGAACTGTTGTTTCTAATGTTATCTTTTAATAAGAGTGCTGTAATAGTAAAGGCAGTGGTGACAGTGGGAAAAACTACCATTCTACATTTGCTTCTCTACAGAGGCATCTACTTGGGGGGTTAGAGCAGGAGATGGCAGGTATGAGGTATGTGTGACCACAGAGCAAGAAAATGGAGGAGGAGAAAGAGCACAAGCATTAGGGCCAGCAGAACAGATATAGGTGACCACCTCCTAGAAGCATCACACTACTGCAAAACTACTGCAAAAATATCTCAAACATTGGGTCCATATTGATATCTTAACTGCATCCATATTAAATGCATTCAATGTTAATAAAAATCAGAATCAAAAAGAGTCTAGTAGCACCTTTAAGACTAACCAATTTTATTGTAGCCTAAGCTTTCGAGAATCACGTTCTCTTCGTCAGATGCATCTGATGAAGAGAACGTGATTCTCGAAAGCTTATGCTACAATAAAATTGGTTAGTCTTAAAGGTGCGACTAGACTCTTTTTGATTTTGCTACTACAGACTAACACAGCTAACTCCTCCGGATCAATAAAAATCAGAGTAACTGAATTTGAGAAAAAGCTAAGGTTGTCAGATTCCCCCAAACAACTAGTGTGGGGACTTACTGGGTTGTGAGAGGCTCACTGGCAACATCATTACAGTGCCAGTGATACATTGATGTCACTCCTTGTGCACCTGGAAGTGACATCAGCACATCACCAGGGGATGCCAGGGATGCTGTGGTATTTGGACAAAACTTCATTTTACCCATAGAATTTTGTCAAAATACCAGAATGTCCCCATGCAATGCACTGATTTCACTTCTGGGATTGTTGTTTAACAGTGTGCTATTTGTTAACAGTGTGGTATTTGTACTCTTCAGCCACGAACTTTGTACTGTATTCATAGGTCTATTTGTGGCTGGGCTATTGTCCTTATTATTATACACTGCAAGTGACGTCAGCACGTCAGGGTACTGCCAATGTTCCCTCCCCTTTCCTGTCACCCCCACTGGTCAATTGAGCAGCAGTGGGAAGAACCTGCTGTTGGCAGGGCCCCCCTCCATCAGAGGGGGCTTGGTAAGCCTGGAAAAGGCCCCAGTGCACCTCCCCTCGTACATTTCTTTTGTTATTTTAGTTAGGGAGTAGCTATTGTTGGGACACCTTTTTGTATTTGTTTTTTTTAGTTAGGACTTCATGTTAATTCCATTGAAAGTAAATGAGAAAACATGACATTATATTCTATAGTCCTATTATTTTAATGGTACCTAAACATTCTTTGGTTTGTTTGTTTTACTCCCAAAATGTTCATTAAAATAAATCAGGGAGAATGGGAGGGTGCAGACTATGGCATTATAATCTACTGAGATCCTTCCTTCCGCAGACCAATCCTACTCCAGGCTCCACCTCCAAATATCCAGGAATTTCCCAACTTAGAGTTGACAATTCTAGTAGCCATAGGATTGGTAACTTCCAGGTAGAGCCAGGAGGTTTGCCAGAGTTATAACTGGAAAAGTTCTGTTCCCCTGGATAAAATGTCTGCTTTGGAGGGTGGACTCTGTAAAGAGATCCCATTCCTGCAGTGGGGGTGGGGGGTTCCCACTTTCACCTTCTGCCCGCCCCCCATCTGGCCAGCATGGGGGAAAGGGGCAGGAACAGACCTCCTGGTCATGCTCCTAGGGCAGTGCAATGTGACATCACTTCCTGGGAGTGACATCATTGTGCTGCCCCAAGAGCACTCCCATGCTTCTCAGCAGGCTCCTGTGCCTGTGTGATGATGTCACTGCCCAGAAATGATGTCATTGCACAAAAGGAGAGGTACACATGTGCAAAGAGCATGATGGGAGTGGTGAAAAGATAAGTGCCAGGTCCCCCCCTCTTGCCAGGAGAGTAAGGGGACCTGGCAACCCTAACTGTATATCATTATACCCTGATGAGGTCCCTCCCTTCCCCAAACTCCATCCTCCCTAGGATTCCAGGAATATCCCAACCCAGAGTTGGCAACCCTAGGTAGCCAGGTATTTTCCTGTCAAAGAAACTCCTGCTATTAGTGCACTCTCTCTTAGTATCTGGCATATTATTGAAGTATACACAATGCTGACTGTACTCTTGAAAATTTCATAGCAGTAATAACAAGTGCACCAATCCCTATGGCAGGTATCATATGGGTTACTGCCAGGTCTTTGAACTGCAAAAATAAATCAAGAATAGAACAGCATTGTAGTGGCCAAGCCTGAGGCCTAGTCATCTGTCTTATAGCATGCTCTGGTAAGAGTGTTTGGCTTGGACCTCTTCCATCACATGTGGTAGCTTTGAGTGGAAGGGGTGGAAAAAAGAACAACATTAGACAGTACATTTTCATGTGTGCTGCCTTAACAGTTCTCAAAAAAACATTAATCCCATTTGCTTTCATAGAAGCCAAAATGTACTCTCTTGTGTTGAGCTTCTACGTGTACAGATAGGTCAGTTCATGACTCCAACCCACCCCTGATTTCTGAAAGCATATGCTGAACTGGTATGCATACTCACACACTGTAACATGTGGTAATAGCTAGACCAGGATTTGTGGTGAGTTGCGTGTGAACTTTTCCTGGTAAATTTAATTTCTTTGACATATGATGCTTTTTTCAGTGAAAAGCTCAAAACCAGAGACTGTGTAGAATAAGAAGTAACTGATAGTTGTCAGTCTTGGCTTAAGCATATTCCTCTCTTGTGTGGAGTGTGGCAATATAGGAGCTTCTCTTAAGTGTTTGTTAATCAAAAATGAAGGCCCTAGTTCCACTATTTATATGGATATGATTTTTCAAACATGGAGTGTATACTTGTGAAATAGGGTTGCCAGCAAGTGGCTGGCAAGCAGCAGGAATCTAGGAAGCAGGAAAACGTGTGTGTTGTATTTGTGTGTGACAATGTTATATCACTTCAAGAAAAAACACAGAAGTGAATGAAATCAGTCCACTCTACAGCCCACTGACATCACTTCTGAGTTCCCCCAAAAGTGATATAATGCCATTTTGTCAACAGTGATTTTCCCATTGGCTACTGGAGAGGTGGCAGGAAAGGGAAGCTCAGGAGCCTTCCCCCCTCGACCACGGCATCCTTAGTAATAAAACAACATAATCATCAACTGATGGCTGTAAACATGTTTTCACGGATTTTTAAGAAAGCCAATGTCTAATCAAGCTTTGGAAATTATTTGCTCCCATTGCTAAGTAGTTCCTGATCATACAATATCCAATCTATCTATTGTAGTGATGGAAATAACATAAATATCATATTCCAATCCATTCTTCCTATTGACTTCAATTCCCTAGATGCTAATTTGAGACTTGAACCAAGATATCTTTTCAGGTTTTTGTGATTTTAATAATTTAACAATATTTGACAGTGCACATTTTTATCTATAATATGGTTCATACTTTAGTTTAAAGTTCATATAAGAGAATTAGAAAATATACTTCCTTTCTGTTTTGGCACGTAATTAATTTTTTCTCCATTAATGAAAATGTAATTTGGAAGGACCAATATAAGAAGCTAATTTAAATTCTCTTATATTCTGTTATGCTTCAGGGTTTTTTTGTTTTGTTTTTGGTCTTGGGAAAATCCTCAGCTATTTTTCATTCTTAATTAACTTGAGACTGCAGTGAGGTCAATAGGACTGCTGTAAAATAAGTATGTAGTTTCATGTCACTTTTAAATATGTATAAGATAAACAGCAAGTGACTGTGTGATATCTACTACTAGATTCTGTGATATCTACTAGTTGTGAATCTACAACAATTTTCTTTGATCAACATGTAGGACACAAACCAAAGTTATTTACATGTGTGTTAAGTCCAATTCCTTTCAATATACAAGTTCAGCACTAAAAGTAATAGACTTTAAAGCTACTTCACTGGATTTTGCCCATAGAAGACAAAGTGAGTGCTGAAAAAAGGTCAGCATTTTGTGTGCCGGAGCTCTTTTTTTAGTGGTTGCTTTAATTAACTGGACCAACTATGAGGTCTTCCTTCCATTATAGAAATGTTGTAGTTGTTGATTATACTGTAGGTCTTCTGAATTGTGGAGGAGATGTGGCATATTTATAATTTATGTCAAAGCTATGCTTTATTCAAAAAATATTTCTAAAGCACAATTTAAATTTGCAGTATGTGAGAATTCTGGCTCACCCAAGTTGTGGCTGGTCTCTCTGCTGTGGCACCATTCACCCGCTGGTCCCATGGGCATGGCTTTGCTTCCCCAGACCACCTGATCAGTCTGCTGGATGCCTTTTTTGTGCCTGGTGGATATCCCGGTTAAACTTCAGTCATGGTGGGAAAAGTGTCAGGGTATGAACCCCTAAAGTTCCTCTCTCACCTGGGAGGATGTCCTTTCACAGCAGGGACAGACCCTGCACTCTCCTCCCTGGCCTAGGCTTCTGCCCACCTTATATCACTCCCACCTGAATGACTGCCCCCATCCCAGGGCCCTGCCCCCTGGGCCAGGCCCAAACCCTGGGCTATGGATGACCAACATGCTTTGGCCCATAGCCCAGTAATTCCTGAGTTTTGCCTCATTTGCCCACCTTCCAGCCCCACCTCCCCTGCTGCCCTTCGTGCCCTGGGTTTGGTTCCAGTGGGCAGGGCTGATGGCCCCTTCACACCATTGGTCCTTGCAGTGGCATCCCTTGTGGCAGCAGGTGCCCTGGTCTGTTGCTGGCTTGCCTCAGTCCCAGACAGAGGTGAGCCTCAAGGCTAGGGGTGTGGCATGTCCAGCCAGCTCCCAGGATGCTATGGCTCATTCCACCTGAGTGGCACAGCTTGTCTGGCTCATCCTGTCAGCTTCCAGAGTGCTGTGGTTTGCTCCATCATCTTCCTGAGCAGCACGGCTTGTCTGGCTGGATTCCTGGGAGGCGCAGCGTGTCCTGAGGGCTCCTCAAGCAACATAGCTTGTCCTGCTGCTGGGATGTCACCTCCATGCTGTGTTGCCCCCACCATTGTCTGCAGAAGCCTAGGCCAGGGATCATTGTCTGCAACTGCCATTGTCTGCAACTGCTTTACCCACACTAGTAGTGTAATGTCTAAAGTAGGGATCCATGAAAATCTCATGGAATTATTCCAATGATTTCAAAATGACTATTATACTGTTATATTATTACTACGACGACGACTATTTCTAATGAAACAAGCAGCCACTATGATTTTCTGTGAACCTTTACATCAGCTATTAACTGACAGACAATGGGAAAGCAAACAAGAAATTCTTCGAAATGTACTGTCTGTCTCACGCCTGAGTCTTTCCATCCCCTCAGCTGGATGTGGTTTACTGAAGCAGCAGCCACAACCCACCCTACTGATGCTGACAGGAGCAAATTGAAAAACAAAATAAATACGCAGTCAGAGTGGTTGTTGCTATCCCCCAAGACGATTATTTTCTCAAGATTTCACAGGAATGGTGATGATAAAACTAGTTGAATTAAAAATGAATAAAGACAGCTGGATACAATCACAAGAAATTATTTCTTACATTTGTACTTATTCTGACTGTGGGAGATGAAACAAAAAGCAAGCAGGTTTCTCTGTTAAATTTAATACTTGCTATTTCAGATTGTGATGGGCTTATTTTCTCATGCACAAAACAAAGGAAACCAATAGTTTTTTGTATATGAATAATTCAGATCCTCAGACAATTGTTAGGAAGGAATACAAGTGTAGGCATCTTTGCATTGTTTATTCAGTGGGAAGGTCTTAAAATTGACAATTTTACGATCTTTCAAAGCTGAAGAAACTCATGAATCCTACTAAACTTCTGTTTAATGAATAAGGTTTAGACTCAAGTTTTAGGGGAAAATAGTGTTCCTCTCATAAAGATGGTCAAAAATTAAACTTACTCTGATCTGCATATAATGCCTTTTTCCGTTTCAATGCATGTTTTCACTGCAACACAATTATAAATGATCTATTTATTTATTTATTTTACTTTAAACGTTTATCTACCTCTTCTCCATTCAAATAGGACCCCCAAGATAGCAAACATCAGATGTTAAAATATTTAAAATGTATATGAAATGTATATACAAAAAACGTACCAACACACACGCACACAAACCAAGGAAGAAGCCAATAAGAGTTTACTGGGGTTGCTTCAAATGAACCAAAAAAAAAATTCTTTGCCCACTGACAGAGGACAATGATAGAGGAAGACAGGGAAAGAAAGCTCCCTGGGAGGGAATTCCAAAGGCTTGACAATATGTGCTGCTTTTGCATGTCCACAGTCAGTGGTATTGATTGTCACACTTGGTAGTTGACCAGTAGATGCAATTTTGGATGTTCAGATTTAGGTGACAAGGTGTTGTGACACAAGGCATACATAGTGTTGCATGGCTGCCCAGGGAATGCAATGCTTCCTCCCAAACATGAATTATACTTCTCTTTCACCCATGAAATTGAATCCAGGCAAGGAAAATGGGCAAACTAGGCAAAAAGACTAGCTAGCCTAACTTTATGTGGGTAGCCATGCTGGTTTGCAGTAAAACAGCAGGATTTGAGTCCAGTGGTGCCTTAGAGATAGACATGGGCATGAAATGGGAAAAACCCGAAATGAGAGTTTCGTATTTCATCGTGATCCATGAATCGTGAATTATAAAATTTCACAAAATTGACGCATTTGCCAAAACAATTCGTTAGTTTTGTGATTCATCAGAGCCCGGGGCATTTCAACAGTAAGAGTGAGCCCTCAAAAGAGCAGAGAAAGAATTGAGAAGAAACAAAGACAAGCAAATAAAAAAAGAGGAGGCCTAGGCACTAGAACCAAGCTAAGGCCTGAGACTAGGGTGGGATGGGGTAGAGGAAAAATGGCACCCTCATCCAAAGACCTTCCCACAGCAAGGCCAAGATCTGGAAATAAGAGGCTTCTTTCAGTCTCTTTTAAAGCAGCAGCAGCCAAAAGCACAATCCTTCCACACACTCTCTCACTCCAATCCCAGCAACAAGTCCTCCTCCCTCTCCCTCTGTCTACTGGGACTGAAACATGAAGCAGAGAGAGGTGCCTTTTATAAAAAACACTGATATAGAGCAGAACAGGAGGTCTGTGGTTGGCTGAAAGACCTGCCTAACAGAGTTTGGAGGGGTGAGATTGGTGTGCCCATGGCTACAGAAGACCCACCTCCTTGGTTGCCTAGGGGATTGACCCCCAGCTCCTGGCTGTATAGGGCAGAATGGAAGGGTAAGTGGGATATGATTGGGATTTCCAATGGCAACAAAGGGTCTGGGCCAATTGTTGCCTAGGGAATCAATGGATTGGTGCCAGCCTGTCTGCAATTACGAATAATTCACAATGCTAACAAAACGGGCCAAAAATTCGTGAATTTCATGACAATTTCGTGATAACTGCGGCCCCACAAAATGTGGTTTCGTGACACACAAAATAGCCCATTTCATGATGAAATTCACTTCATATTCCAATTCGTGCCCATGTCTACTTAGAAACCAATAAGATTCTCTGAGTATCTGAAGAAGGGAGTTCTGATTAGACATGGGCACGAACGGGGAAAAAAACCCTAACAGGCCGTTCGGTGTTCGTTCCTGATGACGAACACGAACAGCTGACCGGACCTGAACATGTCCTGTTAACAAACATGTTCAGTGTTCATCGGTGCCACAGCGCGCGCCCCCCAGCACTTAAGAGAGCCCATATTCACAGGGAATGTGCAGCAGGCTCTTTTCCAGCCACCACCCAAGTTTGGTCAAGATTGCAGTATGGATCTCGGAGTTATACATTCCTGGAGGGAGGGGGTAGAGCCCTAGCCCAACACTCCCAGAGACCTGACCAGATCAGGCACTAATAATCAGGGTGAACCCTCAGCTGAGGTGCCCACTGAGCTTGGCCCCACGACCTGGCAGCAGCCATGGAACCAGAGGGGATAGCTCCCTATCCCACCCACCACACACAGAAAAAACCCAGCTCCAATGCACTCTCCCTCTCTCTCTCCCACTCCACTGCTTGCTGAAAGTGAAACCAGAACTGGGAGCGCAGTGCCCTTTTATTAGCTGAGGACTCATGGAGAAACGCAGGAGGCCTGTGGTTGGCAGTCAGAACTGCCTAACAGGGTTTACAGGGATGAGATTGGAGTTCCCATGGCCACAGAACACCCCCTCCCTCCCCTCCTGGTGTCTGCTCCCACGTTACCAATTGTAACCGATTTGCAGCACCACACTTGGAAGGAAGACCTGCCCATCAAGATAAGTTGGGCTTTGATTGGGGTGTCTGGGGTGACAAAGGGAGTGCAGACAGAGTTCAGGCACTCCCCCCCTCTGTTGCCGTGGCAATTTATTGAAGGCACCTGAGTATCTAGCTTCCTGAACGGCGGCCGAGCACAACGAACGAGGCTTGTGCCAACCACCTGTTTGGCTGGAATGGCGCATCACAAACAGCCCATTCGCGAGCAGCCGAGCGGCCTGTTTTTTCTGTTTGTAATGCTGTTTGTGCCCATGTCTAGTTCTGACTCTTGAAAGCTTATACTCTAAAAATCTTGTTGGTCTCTAAGGCACTACTGAACTCAAATCCTAATTTTGATACTCCAATCCTCCCACTAGGAATGACATACCTAAATGGGCATAGCTAGCTATTACAAGAGAAGGAGCAAAGCACCTTCTCTTGTAAGATCTCATATTCTGAAACAAATTTCAAACAGCTAGTCTTCTAAGTAAGTCTATGTGTGCATGTTTGCATATTTGTCTTTCCTGAGCTCTAATACCCTTGTTTGATCTGAGCTAGTGTCACAAGAGGCATGTGTGATGGTAAAGGTATTACAGTTCAGCTTCTTTAGTGTCAAAGAAGGGCTTAGGGCCAGATTGCTGACTGTTTAGGGGGAGTGGAATCTGTTGAATTAAAATTCCGAGAACAACAGACAACGTTTGCTAATTAAATAAAATAAGGACTGAATTTACCCAATGTTTTTTTGAATAATACACTGTCAGTGAAGATCTCTTGGAGTCTTTCCCAGAAATAAGCAGAAGCTGAGTCTGTAAATGCATGTATTACTGAACCTAGGGCTTTATTCTTCTTATTTCCAATAGTCCTGTACCAGAGCTTACTTGGACTGTTTGAATGTATGTGGTATTATGGGCTTATCCATGTTTATCTGAGTATTACCTGAAGGCAGCTACATCTAAGCTCTAAACCTGTACAACTGTATATAAAGAGTCTGATAGGTTTTACACCAGACCACAGAAAAGAATGATTTTCTTTGTTGGAGGATCTGAATTTAATGTCTAGATTATCCCCACACTCATATATAGAATATTTTTATGAAGTTATTCTCCCTGGGCTGTATAACTTATAGACCAATATTGTGTGGATTAAAGTGGTGTGCATGCCTCCTCTTTTTCTGTCTCTTTGGTAGTTCTTTAGTATCATATTCCTCATAGGTATTTTCTTGACAGTACTGCTTGATAAAACAATTTGGATATTATAAATAAGGATAAGGATCCCTGATAGGGTGGCTGTGAGTGGAATGGTGTGTCTCCTGGCACTTGTTTGCTTCTTGAGATAAAAGCTAAAACAGGAGGAAAAAATGGAGCTTCAAGAGACTCGCTGTCAGTTTACTGTTTAACACTGTGCTGAAATCATCCCAGGCTATACACCCTTGGCTTGGCCATCACAGTTATGTCTCTGGGCTTTGTAACAACACAGTCAGCCAACCCTTCTTCTTTTTTCAAAACTGAAACAAACAGAATTTATTCCCCCCAAAGTAAAGAGCCAAGGTTGGCTTTCCATCATCTCCTGAGGCAGGAGGTAGTTCAAAATAGCCCAAGAGGCATTATCTTTGTATCTGCAGGGAGCGCATAATTAGAAACAGATGACTTGGTTGTAGGAAGATGCTTGGCTTAAAAATGTCCAACATTTTGTGCAACCTCCCATCGTTTTGTGATTGTCTCCTCCCTCATGGCAAATATTTGTGATTGGCTGCCACACAGGTAGACATTTTGTGGTGGCACTCACTACGCATTTTGAAAAATCCAAAACTCTCTGCAGGTTCAGTAAGTTGAGGGACTCAGACTATTTTTAAGTCAATGAAATTAAGCTTGGCTAGAATAGGTACATAGGTAAGTAAAATTTATTGTATATGATGAAAGGCCATTACAATTCAACAGAAATGACTGTCCAAGCAGTAAAAAATAAAACAATGAAAACAAAATGAAACTAAGAATGGTGTTAAAATGTCTAAATTTCTTTGTCTCTATCCCTTCTCTGAAAGACTGAGAAATAAAAATAAAAAAGAATCAGTGGGACATTTCATTGTAAATAGACCACTGACATGAGAACTTCCTAAGAGCAGTCTCATACGTCCACCAGCGCTGCTATTTTTCTTTAATGTTGAAATCATTTAATAAACTATCTCATACTAACTTCTAGTATATATCTTTGGGAAAGACCTCTGCTACATCACTGTGAATGTGATTTCCAGATCAACTCAAGAACACCCAGTGTTACTGGGCACGAAAGGGATGTCCTTGAAGGTTGCCACACAGCCATAACTCTTCCTATTCTTGTACAATAATCATGGGCACAATTTTCCCCAGAAATTTGCAAGACTACCCTATTTGGGTTCTATTTTGGTGGCTAAAGTTAAACTTAAAGATCTTCCAAATTTAGCAGATAGCTTGATTTTACCTGGATGTGTTGCTGTCAAATTCTAGTCCAGTTTTAATTATGTTTATGTACAAGTTCTATTATTATTCATTACTAAACAGGGGGCCTTGACCTGGATAGCCCAGGTGAGCCTGATCTCATCAGACCTCAGAAGCAAAGCAGAGTCGGCCTTGGTTGGTAATTGGATGGGAGTACTCCAACAAAGACCAGGGTTGCAGAGGCAGGCAATGGCAAACCACCTCTGTTAGTCTCTTGCCATGAAAATCCCACCAGGGGTTGCCATAAGTCAACTATGACTTGAAGGCACTATCCACCACCACCACTAAGGAGGGGCTAAAAATTAAAATAGATAAATAATTTGATACACACTTAGAGTAGAAATTGAGTCCCTAGAAATGAACAAGGTTTTCAGAGTATAAGCTTTCAAGAGTCAAAGCTCCCTTCTTCAGATTCAGGACCAACACAGCTACTTGACCAACAGTTTATCCAAATCATTCTCTCTCTCTCTCTCTCTCTCTCTCTCTCTCTCTCTCTCTCTCTCTCTCTCTCTCTCTCTCTCTCACACACACACACACACACACACACACACACACACACACACACCTTTAAAAACTGATTTTAACCAATGAAAACCTTTTAAGGTACTTAATTGATGTATACCCTTTTTCCAGTCAATAAGAAGACTGTTTGCCATGCAAGAAAACCACAAATACCACAATATAAAAAGTACTAATTTGGTACTAATTAAACAGATTAAAACAACAAATTAAGCTTTAAAATCCAGAAAACTTCACAGTAAAATTATGTTGTAGCCAAAGGGGCTTGTCAGGGAGCATAGAACCCCATTAGTGAACACAACATGAAAGGTACCCTTCCACCACCATGGCACAGTGCTGCTGCAGCTAACTAGCTATAGATGTTGTAATCTGTATGAAGGTGTCTCTCTACATGGCATGAATCTCAGGGCCAAGCTACACATGACGAATGACACTTGAATGGCAAGTGTATTTCTCCCTGTTCACTTGCCCTCCACTCAATCCACTTGTCGTTCAAGTGTCATTCGTCATGTGTAGCTTGGCCCTCAGAAACAAACTGGGCTTGCTCTGGGTCATGAACATGTAACTTTGCCCCTTTTTCTTGACTTAAAGAAATACTGCCAGCTCTGAAAAAGACTGAGAAATCCCTCTTATACTTAGATAATAATACAGTTAACAATCAGTTATTACAAAATTGGTTAATTACCCATGTAACTTTTTCATAGCAAAATTCCTTTGCAGTAGCTCCACACTGAAGAAATCACCGACAGTTTTTGTTACCATGTAAAAATTTACACAGGATGATATCCTAAGTATGCCTACTTGAGAATTAATCCTGAGAAGTAATTTACACAGAAGTAAATCTAGCTAACTGACCTTGTTACTCAACTGGATTTACTTCTGTGTAAATATGCATAACATTGAGCTGCATGTATGTTAATAATTGTAAATTATTATCTGCTAATAATTGTTGTAGTCCTGATCTGGGCCTGTTGACTTTATGCAGTTCAGCCTTTTATATAGAAATATAGCCACTGTATTCAGAATAAAGTACCCTTGTCTGAAATCAGCTACGGGCAGAATTAAAGAAACCCTTTTATGGTTGAATTGGTTTTTCCATAAAGTAGAAATAAATTTGATGCTAATTGAGTTATATTGCAGCATAATAATCTGCATTTATTACAATAAAATTGATGGTAGGCAAGTTGGTTTTTAAAATTTCCTTAAATTAAGCTTACAACTAACAAAATTCATTGTAAGAAGAGAAGGTAAGATTAACTTTAAAAAAAGCATATCCAAATGGACAGCAGTCTAAAAATATAATCATGAGCAGTAGATTGTTTATGTCCTAAAGTTTGGGGGGATGGGGGAGAGAATGGTTGTATGAAGCTGTAGCAATAGTCTGTGGACCTGGTGTCTTCCATGGCAGCACTGGGACTCTCCCAATTTGTGTCGACCCCTACACATCAAGCAGGCTACACGCTAGATCATTGGGATGGGGTTAAATGTAAATCTGAAAGTGGTAGAACTGGTGCCATGGTCAGACCACTTGATCCCGAAGGCTCAGGTGGGGATACCACCACCCCTCGCAAGGGTGGTGAGCTGATTTATGCTCGCTTGTGGAGACTTATGGACCCGATTGGGTTCCAGAACGCTTTGCGGGATCCAATGCTCCACGGCGGTTCGTTAGATGAGCTGGTGGAGGACTGGCAGTGCTGGCTCTCTGAAGCCATCGACAAAATTGCCTCCGTCACCATCTTTGCCCCCATGCAAGACGGGCTCCCCGGTATACAGACCTCCAACAGAAGAAGCGGGAGCTAAAACGGCTTGAGCGAGTGTGGCAACGATCTCGGGATGAAGAGGCAAGATCATCTTATTGGATGTTTACAAAAGCCTATGAGGTGGTGGTTAACGCTGTGAGGAAAGAGTTTTATGGAGCCTCCATCGTGTCAGCTAGTTCACACCTGGCAACATTGTTTAATGTGGTTCGGTCATTGGTCTCCTTACCAGAGGGAGGCCATCAAATTTTGAATTTGGATATTAGCTGTGAGGCTTTTGGGAGCTTTTTTACTGATAAAATCTTGTCTCTCCGCCGCGACTTGCCAGCCACAGTTGATTCAGTGAATGAGCTAGAGACCCCTTGGCTGTCTTCAGAACTGATATTTGATCATTTCAGCCCACTCTTTGGAGAGGAGATTGACAGAAACTTGTGATCAGTTATGTCCACCACAAGTCCCTTGGACCCATATCCGTCGTAGCTGGTAAAGGCCAGTGCCGAGGGGCTGCAATCCTCACTGGAGGCCATTGTTAACCTATCCTTAAGCTCCGGGGTATTTCCTGGGCCATGGTGAGAGCTCTCTTGAAGAAATCATCGCTGGACCCCACTGACCTGGTCAATTACCGCCCAGTTTCGAAAGATGATTGAGCAGGCGGTGGTGGAACAGTTGCAGGACTTTCTGATGTCTCAGCCCTAGACCCCTTCCAATCTGGGTTACTTTCAGGACATGGCACTCTCCAATCTGGGTTCCTTTCAGGACATGGCACCCTCATAGATAATCTTCGTAGACATCTGGATCGAGGCTGCTAGGCGCATTTGATACAGTCAATTACAATCTTCTGACTCACTGCCTCACCAATGTGGGGATATGAGGGACTGCCTTACAGTGGCTTGTCTCTTTTCTCCATGGTCGGGGACAGAGGGTGGCGCTTGGGGAAAAATTGTCATCCTGCCACCCTTTGGTGTGCGGGGTCCCACAGGGAGCAATACTCTCCCCATTATTGTTTAACATCTATATGCACCCTTTTCCCTAGTTGGTGCAAAGTTTCAGACTTGGGTGTCATCAATATGCAGATGACACCCAGTTGTATCTGATGATGGACGGCTGGCCCGGCTGAGCTCCAGATGTCCTGGAACATGCTTTTGTAGCCGTGACTGGTTGGTTGAGGCAGAGTCGGCTGAAACTGAACCCGATGAAGACGGAGGTCCTATACTTGAGTCGTGGGGGATTAGGTTCGGGACTCTGGCTCCCGGCCCTCGGTGGGGCACCATTAGTGCCAGTTCCAAGGGTTAAGAGCCTGGAGGTGATCTTGGATGCCTCCCTGAAAATGGAGGCACAGGTCACAGTGGTTGTCAGGTCCTCTTTTTCCATCTGCAGCAGACCAGGCAACTTGTCCCTTACCTGTCAACCCATGACTTAACTACAGTGATCCAAGCAATGGTCATCTTTAGGCTAGATTACTGTAACTCACTCTACTCGGTGCTGCCTTTGAGCCTGACCCGGAGATTACAGCTGATACAAAATGCAGTGGCACGTGTTATTACGAGAGTGCCAAATAAGGTGCATATAATACCGTTCTTATGCGAGCTGCATTGGTTGCCAGTGGAGTACCAGATCAGATTCAAGGTTCTGGTATCGACCTATAAGACCCTGTGTGGACTGGGACCAGCATATCTATGGGACCCTCTCTCCCCATATATTCCCCAGAGGACACTCCAATCAGGGGACAAACAGCTGTTGGTGGTCCCTGGCCCCAAGGAGTCTTGCCTAGCCTCGACTAGAGCCAGGGCCTTTTCGGTTCTGGCTCCCACCTGGTGGAATGCTCTGTCTGCTGAAATTAGGGCCTGGCAGGACCTACTATCTTTTTACCAGGCCTGCAAGACAGAGTTGTTCCGCCAGGCGTATGGCCAAGGCTGGGCCTCCGCCGGCCTGGAAAAAGGGGTGTATAAATCTTAACTCTCCCTGTGAAGGCTGTCCACTATCATGTTTTAAATGTGTTGTTTTTAATGTACATGAATTTTTTAATTGTATTTTTAATATGTTGTTATCCACCCTGAGCCCGCTCACGGGGAGAGTGGAATACAAATCTGAAATAAATAAATAAAATAAATAAAAATAGTCAGACTGTATTTTCATAAAAACTTGAATTCCTTTGATATTGAGTTGCATTTGATTTCAGTGTTTGTCCATAGAAGCTCCCTAGGATAAAACATGAGACAATCCAGAAAAAGATAAAGAAAAAAAAATAGTGGTGCTGCTAGTGGTGGTGGTAGTAGTCATAGTAATTAGTAATTATTATTATTAAGATATTATTAAGCAAATTATTAAGTTATTAATAATAATGATAATAATTTGTTGTTTGCCATCTCTTAAATTAACTTTGCAATCTGCTAAATTTCCTTTACCAACAGCTTTCATTCACATTTATGACTTCTCTCCACCTCTTCATTAATAACTTGCATGCGTACATTGATAAAACCCTGCAAAAAGCAATTGTGATGTATTTATCTGATGATTGCATCAAGATTCTTCTGGCATGGTATTTTGATGCTTTATGTATGCCTGTGTGTATTAATAAAATCCATAAAAAGACCTCCTGCATTCACCGTTTGACGTCAAATCTTGCACCAATCTCTCTGTCACATGATGAAATTTCGCATGGGCTGTCTGTTTCCTAGGCTAGGCATTGCATAAAATGGTTCTTGGATCTCCGGCCTCGGTTCTGTTAAGAGACAACTATGTGTAGATGAGACTGAACTATGATTTACCCTTAAAAATGGCTCTCTTGCTAAAGATGAAAATAATGGCTATCTCAAATGAAGCAGTGCCTGAGCCACAAAAATATAGAAAACATGAAGCCCTAAAACAGTTCAAGTGACACCTTTGATACATATTAAACTTTATTTTTGTAAAAAAAAATGTATGGCTGAATGTGTAGCAATAAATATTAATGCTCCAAAGCCATAAATTAAGAGAAAGTTATTGCAGAAATATTCATACTATTTTTTAGAAACTTTCAGTGCTCCCTTAATCGTCTACCCACTCTCTTGACAATGATTTACTGCCAGCTGCTTAGTTTAATCTAGGCAAATAACACAGAAAGAAAGACCAAGCAACTCCTTTTTCCAGCTAACATCACTTTCTTCTTGAATTATACCCATTTATTCAGTCAAAAATTTATATATTTTTTTTCAAAGGCCTGAAAGATGATGAATACAATAAAACCATAAAACACTTTAAGCATTAAAATTTGCATAATTCAAGAAGAATTGCATTAGACATAAAATATGGTGTCTCTTAAAATCAACTGCCTCAACTAAGACCATTTTAGTGGAAAATACTAAAGGCGATGGCTCTTTCAAAGGCTAACAGGACAAGATGCTTTGCAATAAATGTATCTAATTAATGAATGACGGATAAGAAAAAGAGAGGATTGGCTTCTGTCTAAAGTTGCTACTATTTCCACTGAGCATGCTGAGATTTTGTGGAATCATGCCCATCTAGCCCGCTGTCTGTTAGCTTTTGGCTTTCATTTTGGAGATGGACTTCAGCTAGGGCTGCAGTCCCAATAGCCAAGTAAAACCATAGAGTCTTGGAACAATCCTGGATTGTTGTGCTGATACAATGATGTTACTTCTGGGGTCAGACTAGAGGTGGTGGTGTAGTGTCAAAATGAGGCCTATTTGCATGTCCCAGCCCCCTAAACCTCCTGCTGATTGCTGGTGCTGTGCTTGTTATTCCGGCATGTGAAAGCCTGTGATTATAGGTAGAGTGCAACTAGTCATGGTCACCTAGATGGAGGGGTAGAGAAATACCCAAGTGGGGAGCTGATAGCAACAACAAAAGCAGTGTTTCATCTAAATACCACCCTTCAAGACAAGTTAACGCACACTCAGAGTGTTTTACAAAGCGTGTTATTATTATCTTCACCAACAATCACCTTGAGAAATGGGTGGAGCTGAGAGAGCTCTGAGAGAGCTGTGACTGAACCAAGGCTTCAAGTGAAGGAGTGGAGAATCAAACCCGGTTCTCCAGATTAGAGTCCTGCCACTCTAACCATTACACCAAACTCAAGCAGAAGAGGAAGAAGGGCATGAGGGAATTGAGAGCCATGGCAAACCCCAGTGCTCAGGCAGTTTTCAAGGTTTGCTTTTCACCAAACTGCTAGATTAGATGGAATATCTTTGCATCTTTCAGTCATGCATTTCCTTTCTCGTCTGATTAACACATTATGAGCTAATTTAAATCAAGTGCTTTTGCGGAACAGGAACAAAGATCATAAATCCCCATTAAACTGGACACCGAAGACTGATTTCTTTGCAAATGGCATTCCTTTGCCAAGTATCATTTTTCTTTGACTTACGATTAGTGATGAATTACATTTATTATATAGTTTGGTTTGGATGAAGACTATTCTTCCAATTTCATACATTTCTTATAAAGGTTAGAGTTGCTTACATTAATTATAACTTTCCCCCAGTTTTTAATATTTGATTAAACTTGTTGTCCGCTTCACATGGTTCATGGCAAACTATCCAAGATATCTGTCACAGCATGGTAAATTATCCATCACAATTACTGTGGCAAAAGCCTCATGGGCATATTTTCTTTGTCATTTTCTCTGCAATTAATTCATCTAACGATTCCATGTTGCACAACTGCATCTTAATTGCAGACAAACCATATAAAAGGACAATAATGAAGTGGTCAAGCTCCTTTGATCTTAAACTTTGATCTTAGACTGTATAAAGAGGTTATCAAGAAGTATTCTGAACAAATGTCTATCATTACCAGAATGTAAAGAGCAAAACCTACCATGCAAGTCAGTAATACAATTTTCATTTCCAGGCTGGGTGGGGGGGATCACTTTGCTAGGAACCTCCAAATTATCCCATTCTTTGGGGAAAGGTTTATGAAGAAAATAGCAACCATGTCCATTATAAAACAATCCAATTTTAATATAATTGTATGTGTACATGGACAAATTCAAAGTGCAATGAAATTGTTGTGGAAAGCAGGTTGGACTGGGAAGACCTTGTTACAATACAAAGAATCTTGGACCAGGTGAGTGGTCCTTCTAGTCCAGCAACCTGTTTCCCGCCATGGTCAATCAGTTAAGGCCAACAAACAAGAAACAGAGTTCAAGGCTTTCCCCTGATGTTGCCATCTAACATTGGTATTCTGAATGTGAAGGTGCCTTTAGTCATCATGGTTTTCCTGGCAGCTATTCATGTACCTATCTTACAATAATCTGTATTATCCGCATTTAAAAGTGTTTATGCTAGTGGCTGTCTGTTTGATTACCAGCAGTGAACTTCACATACAAATACCAAGAGAGCCCAACTCAACCATGTAGGTCACTGGGAAAGTCTGGATCCATCACCATCTCTTTAATCTAACTCTTGTTGGGAGAATATAATGTGGGGAAACTGTCCAACGCCCGCAAATCTTTGGTGAAAGGGTAGGATAAATACATAAGATATAATCACATCAAGCAGGCAAGCTTCAGATTAGAGTTGCCAGCTGATGGCTAGCTCCTGTGGGAAGATGGGGGGGGCGAAGACATGGGGGTGCTGTAATTGCATGTGATGTATTGTCTCTTCCTGGGAAAAGCAGAAGTGACGTTATGTTGCTGTAGGAATTGCCATAAACTATGGTAGTGTTTCCAGTTATCCCTAGAGTGACGTGGCATCACTTCCAGGTTTCCCTAGGATGTGTTGTGACATCAGAAGAGAAGATGGTGATTTTAAAAAAAATCTTCCATTGCCTGAAGGAGTGACACTGGGACATGCCAGCAAGAGATGCAGAAACCTTACCACTTATTTCTAGTGTAACATTATGAAGTGGTTTTGGAGATGGTCCCAGGTTCAATCACCTACATCTCCATTTAAAAAGGACCAGGTAGAAGGTGATGCAAAAAATCTCTGTCTGAGGTCCTGGACAACTGTTCCCAGCCATAGTAGACAATACTGACCTTGCTAGACCAATGGTCTGATTCAATATACAGCAGATTCATGTGTTTATATCATTATTGCATGCAGTGACTATCAAATTGGCAGTGTAGAAGATAACGATATTTGCACACCCAGAATTTCTTCTACATAAGCCAGAGCGATAGTTTGTTGCAAAACTACCTACCTACCTTTTTGCAAAATGCTTCAAATGCTATATATTTCTTTGTTTTTAAAATACAGATCAGCTATCTGTGCATTCAAGGTGACTTGCTGCACATAAAACTTAAAGAGCAATATAAAATCATTTTAACCAGCAATAGGAATAGTAGTAAAATTAAAACTAGTAAGAATGACAACATTCTCAGGGTGTACATGGAAATAAATAAAGAAAGAAATGTAACAATGTACCAAAGATTCAGAAATAGAACAATACAGACTTTACCTGGCCTTGAAACATGTCAAAGATGGAGGCAGGCAAACCATCCTTAAGAGAAATTGGTATAGGAAAAGTACAGGCATAAAAAGGCTCCATTCTCTGTAGACATGTACCTCAGATTCGTAGGGGGGGTCTCCAATGACTGTCTCAATTAGGGTTGCCAAGTACCCCTGTTCTCCCTGCTGGAGGTAGGGGACCTGGCACCTCTCTGCTCTGTTGTCTTTTGCGTGCACAGAAAGCACGTGCATGCCCCCGGACCCATGTGATGACGTCACTTCCAAATCAGGCTGCTACAAAGTGTGGGAGTGCTCCCATGCTCTGCAGCGGCCCAATCCAGGACAATTCGAATTGTCCCAGATTGGCCTGAATCAGCCCGGATTGGGCCCAAATTGGCCCAGAAAGGGCTACTGCAGAGCACAGGAATCACTCCTGCACTCTGCAGTGGCCCGATCCCGCCTGATCCAGGATATTTCGGGTCCAATCTGGATCAGGCCATATCGGGCCTGCAAGAGTGTGCTGCACCACCCAGGAATGTGCCCCCAGTAGGCCTGTGCCTCCCCCTCCAGCCAGGTAAGCAGCGGTGGAGGGTGGAGGGTGGGAGTGGGTGATCCCCCACCCTCAGTGGGGGACTGGCAACAGGCTCCTCTGATCATATGTGTTGGTAAGAAAACTGTGACATGTTAGACTTTTTAATGAAAGTGTCTATTATACAGTTTTCTACAATAATTCAAATCCTTTTCTTGTGCTAGTGTGAGAAAACAGTTCTATTGCAGTACCGATCTGGGGATGATTTAGGATTATTTAACTGTGGCCAATACCCCTTAAATAAGAAGTAATTTATTTTCTTTTGATGTGATACTTAAACTGAAAAAATAAGACAGTGAATTAGATTTTTCTTTTACCCTGAACTGAACCACAAAGATCTTTGCTTCCTAAAACATTGCCATTTGTTTATTTATTTATTTGTTTATTATCTATAGTCCGCCTTTCTTTCTGAGATTCAAGGCAGATTGCACAGTATAAGTCAATACAATCAATGGATGGTACATCCAACAACTCAGTATAAGTCAATACAACCAATGGCTGGTACATCCAACAAACCCCATGGCTGGGGTATGGATTGTTAAAATTTGAAAACAAACACAGAATTGAATACAGATATGAAACATTGCAAAAACAAAATATAAGTAATTTGAACTGAACATATAAATTACACAGAAACCCTCCATAGGGGCATATCTACCCCAACAGCTAGTATAGTCTACAAGCCCTGTTCCTTTACCAAGAAATCTGTCCGAACCATTTTTTTTTTTAGGACAGATCTATTTTCAGAGTTAAAAGCCCTTCTAAATAACTCATTTTTGCATCATGTGTGCAGAGTCAAGAGCTTTCCTGACCTCTTCTGGCAGGCCATTCCATAAGGTAGGGGCCACCACAGACAATGTGTATGGGCAGCCGTTGATTTTGCAGGGTGGTATCTGCACAAGGCCCTGTTGAAATCAGTGAAGCTGCTGTGGCGGAACAGAGAGAGAGGCAAACCGGCAGATATGAGGGGCCAAAGCCATTAAGAACTAGAGACGGGCACGAACAGCAATATGAATGTTAAAAAGCCACAAACAACCCAATCAGCTGTTTGCAAACAAGCTGTTCATGAGGCCCAATTCTAAATGAACAGGTGGTTGTTGCAAGCCTCGTTCATTGCTGTCCATTGCTGTTTGTCAAGCCAGACAATCTGGCACCTGCAATCAATTCCCTTGGCAACTGGAGGCAGGGACTGCCTGAACTCTGTCTGAACTCCTGCTGCTGCCCTGGAAACCCCAATCTAAGCCCAATTTAGCTTGATAGGCAGGTCTTCCTTTCAAGTGTGGAGCTCCAAATTTGTTGCAAGGAAGCAAAGAGCAGGGGGGAGGGGGGCAGCTCTGGTGTTGCAGACAATGAGGGAGAGACAGTTGATGTTGGCATTTTGAGAGAGAGAGAGAGAGAGAGAGAGTGTATTGGAGCTTGAATTTTCTTTGTGTGTGGTGGGATAGGAATCTACCTCTTCAAGTTCCAGGGCTGCTGCCAGGCTCTGAGCCAAGCTATTATTTATTACTGGTACCTTTCCTGCTGCCTGCTCAGGTCAGGTTTCTGGGAGTGGTGCAGTAAGGATCTACCTCTTCAGGTTCCAGGGCTACTGCCAGGCTCTGGGGCCCAGCTATTATTTATTACTGGTACACTTCCTGCTGCCTGCTCAGGTAGGGTTTCTGGGAGTGGTGTGGTAAGCATCTTGATGGCTGGAGGAGGGCCTGCTGGCCCCCACTAACAATGAACAATGAACATGTTCGTGAACAGGTCATGTTCGTCAATGTTCATTGTTCGTCGTTCATGGATGGCAACAGAACAACGAACACTATGTTCATTGTTTTTTTCTGTTCATGCCCATGTCTATTAAGGACTTCATCTGTGATAGCCAAAACCTTGAATCAAGCCCAGAAACTAATAGGTAGCCAGTTAAGTGATTGCAGAATAGGAGTAATATACATACTCCACTTCTTTCATATATGATTTATTTTTCAAAATTAGAATATTTAAAAATGAGAGGAACATGCACATTATCTACAAATAAATTACATATATCCAACATTTTCTATAAATTGTAAAAGTGGCCCGTTAGAAGCTTCCTTAGGAACAGAATACAAATACATGCAAGCGGTAGAAAAATGGTTGAAAGAACTGGTACTTGGAAAGTGCTTCAAATGACTTCAGTGGGAAGTGCCTTTGATACTTAATAGAAATTGGGAAAAGGCAGATAGCAAATGGAAAAAAAATTAAATATTTGGGCTGCTGGCCTTTTTATATGAAACTGGGAACATGCAACACCCCTCACCCTTTCATCTCTCATTACTTATTTCACAGTAGAATTGAATCATGTTGTTCTGTGAATTAAATGGAATTGTGTGAAAGAGATTTCTTACTGATGCCTTATTTGCCTCCTACAGAAGCCAAAGGAGAAAAATCTTGCTGACTTGATGCAAAAGGGTCCTTTGAGCTCTAGATGGCTTTTCAGCACTGCGAGAATGCAGTACTGTCATTATTTTAGCTAGTAACCTTAGAATGTCAAAGGAGAGCAATAACTTTATCTTCTGGAATTTTAATATCATTTAGATTTGGTACAATCCCCCCACTGTCAATATTAAAAGCAGAAGGACTCAGTCCCTTTTCACCTCATGTACACTTGAGTCTGCCTGGGTGGCATTAATAAAACGTGGAGGAGGAATAAAAATAATTTGTGAGCCTATGGATCTAACTTGTGCAAAAGTGAAGAGTTATTGCCCATTCCAGAGGAGGGGGGGGGGTACCAATATTTACAGTTTAACATTTCCTTCTGACTCATGAAGGACTTGAGTGTTTCTTTCTTCAGTAACTAATTTGTCTCAAGATGCACAAATGAGTGGCGAAAGGTGTAAGATTTTATCACCCATGTGCCAACGCCAAGTAGTTCAACAGATGTATCAACACTTCAGAAAGGGAAGTGATTGATGGTTTCCAAAAAGCTGACAGTGGTGTTTGACAACTGTTTTTTTTTTCCTTGGGGTTTTTACCCCCAGAATGGATTTTTTTTCCCAGAGTGAGTAGCTTTTGCTAACTTTAACTGAAATTATTTCAGCCACAGTAATTTTGAAAAAAGAAAGGGAGACAAAAAGAATGTATTCATGTTTGAAAATGTAGATGGCATACTCTAGGTTTTCTTTGGACAATTTCCCAGGCAGTACAAGAAAGTGATTTTTTTTAAAAAACAACAATTGAGCTGGTTAGAAATTGTCCTGTACATTGACACATACAGTAACAGACATTTGCAAATAACTGGTTTGCATTTTTATCTGGTCATTTTATTTCAAGCAATAAAATGTTATACGAAGTAAAACATTATTAATAGATAAACAGTATTATGACTTCTGTGGGCTACTAACCATTAAGTAAGATACATCAACAATGCATACTTTCCTTATTCATGTTATGAAACAACTGGTTTATGTCATTTTTCAGCTTGTGATAATGTGTGTCTTTAGGTAAATAAATGGATGACTGCATGAATTTTCCTAATAGTTCTATTTTATATAGCTTTTTAGAGGAAGGGCAAGATTAGATAGATCAATAGGTGGAATCAGAAATAAAGGTTATTAAGGGGAATAATATAAGCAGTTGTCGTTGAACTCTGTCACAATGATATCAAGCATACAGTAGAATGCTCACATTAAGTACACACACATACACAAAAGGGAAGGTAAGAGGCCAAACAGATAGAGCAAGATGGTAAAGTAAGCACTTATCTATCTATGCAAGTTCTAAGTAGAGATTCCAATGTCTAGAAAGCAAAATAATCCAGAAAGTAATTCACAAACCCTCTTCCACAAACCCTCAAAGGGATACTGAGTTCAGAACGTGAAATCTGTAAACCAACTTTGGAGGGTTTTTTTTTACTGACAGTATATAAATATTGTACATATATAAAATTAAAACACTGCTGTGTTTATATACAAGTCAAATTAGAAGTCAAGTTTATACATGTCAAGAAGTCAAGTTACATTTGCTTTTCCGTTCCTCCCCCCACAGCCGTACAGCATACCAAATTTGCATACTTACTGTGAACTTCAGCACTACTGATCGACATTGGGATTTCTACCTCTTGTGGTTCTCCTTGTGGTTCTCCAACCTAAATGGCCCAGCTGAGATGGATGTACACGAAACTGGGTCAGAGGGAAGCAGTGTTGCTGGCGTCAACTTATAAACTTACTGAGGTATACCAACTGCACACCTAACCCACTCCTTGAGTGGAAGTACACTGGCAACAGAACAACAACAGAGAGGAAAGGAAGCCTGAGTCACAGAAGTGATACCAAAGGGTACCTCTGCCTCCTGGGCTGTGAGGAAAAAAGCACTGGGGGAGGGATATTGCTATTAGTATGGGACTGTGTTCTTCGAGGCAAACTTCACAGCCCATGTGACTGGCTAAATTCAAGTTCATCTTTCCACACGCAAAAACTTCTGAGTCATGGGATTATTGAAATACCTGCTGCTTTGTAAGATGCACCAACTTGGTTTTGTTCTTTGCAGAAACTCTGTCATGAAGTGCTGCTCACCAGGACACAATAGAAAAAATAGAATGGCTATGTGAACATTCTGAATACATGTGACCAATTTATGTTATTACTCTCTGGAAAAATAAAGACCTTTGTCTTTCTATTTTTGTCATAGCTCTGTAAATGCAACTGATTAATAATCCATTATTCATTTTAAAATAAATTATTTCATTTTAAAGTTTAATCAGATGAATGTTCTACTCATTAGAATGAATCAAAAAGTTTCAGTGACCCAGATATTTTACAATTCCCAGCTTTCTGAATTATTTCAAAAGTCAAAAAGGATCACATGAGACATAGATTTCTAGACTGTTGTCCTATTACTGAGAGATCAGGTAGGCTGTGGCCACAATCCAACACCATTTCAGTGGGATTCAGGGGTAAATATCCTCAATTGCAGTGAAATGTAAGCAGAACTGTACTGGAAAGAAAGCAGCAATAGTGGGCAAAGAAGTCACTGCCAGAAGGTAAGGTATTGGCTTCATTGTCTAGGTAAAATGAATGCATTGCCTCCCCATTCAGAGTGAAGGCAATAGGAATCCTTGATTTGTCCTGAGTGATTTTGCCACATATCCCATCTCACTGCATATGCAGCACTGTGATATCAATGTGGTTGCTACATGATTCTTGATTGGCTGGTATCCCATAGTGCAGAGGTTCTTTGAAGCAAAATCAATCTTACAGAAGCATCAGCAGACTGGGAAAACAATGACAACGGAATAAAAGAATGCACAAAATTGGTAAATAACATTGTTTCATGGAGTCTTTGACATTGCAATTTAGTCCTGGTGGCCAATGAAATAAGAGACATTCATTGGCTCAGATCAGCCAGGGCAGCTGCCTCAGGCCTTGCACTAGGGAGGGCCCCACCACCCTACAGCCAACTGCCCCAGCCGCTGTCCTGGATGCCCCTACTACTCCGAGGCTTTACTTAGGCAGCTGCTGCAGTGGCTGGCAACTGAGCTGGACACCCAGTCCAGCAACTGAAGCAGGAGAGGGTGAGTGAGCAAGCCAGCAACCTGGGTCAACAGCAGCCACCTTACTGGTAGATGAGAAGGCAATCTGGGTAACTGGGCAGTGGTAGCTATTGTAGCAGCAAGCATTCCAGCTGGCCTTCTGAGCCAACAGGTGCCTTGGCAAAGAGCAAGCCAGTCAGCCATATGGAAGAGCAACTATGCTGGAGGTGTTCTCGCTCTTCTCCGCTTCTCTGTATATTGGGAGGAGGCAAGCCAGGGGGTGGGGCTGGGAAAGGAGGAAGCACACAGTCAGCCTCTTGTCTCTTCACTGCTGCCATCACCTCCAATGACATCCTGATGAGGTAGAACTGCAGATATGGTAGGGAGAGAAGCCAATGAGGGCACTTCCCTCTGCAGCTGTGGTACTGATCAGAAGCCTGGGTAGGAGGAAGTAGCCCCCTGAGTGCAGCTCTGTCACCTCTTTGTGTGCTCCAGCTATATGTGGGGGGGGGTGCCTCCCCCAAGTGATTCTAGGGCCACATTCTTGAATTGTCTGGGACCCCAGAATCAGTGAAATCACCTGTGAATGAAACAGATGGTAAGAAGACAGAGTTTATTCACCTTAGGCAGCAGCATGTCTAGGCAACAATATGACAACTTGCACACTAAAAACTGAACTGTATGAAATTCAACACAGCATTTAAATTTAATGCTGAGCTCTTGGATAATTATCATATATAATTCCCCAAATATGCCATGCTATCATTGTTATTTCTTGGTCACCTATAAGGCATTTTTTCAACTGACCTGTATCTGCTGTTGTTGCAGAAGATAATGAAAAGGTATCAAAGCCGAACATATTGGCCAAGGCACTGCCCAGCCCTAGTTACATAGGTTGCTACAGAATGTAAGTTTGTAAGTGACTGGCTTTGTTACATTGTGTGGAGCATAGTTATGTATACCCTGACAAAATACAGCCTATACCACTGTGCAGCTATGCAATTAAACAGCCTTTTAGGGCTTGTGAAGCTCTGCTTACCGCTGATTTGTGACTAATTTTCATCACTGTTCTGCATGCACTACCTCCTCCTAGATGAGATGTGCTTCAAACCAACATCTTCTCTGTGCTTGTGAGAGTCGCTTCCGTCCCATTCATGGTAGCAATACATGTGTGATTGCATACTGTGTCAATGAAAATATTCCACTGGAAAAAAACAAGCATTCTTTCAGAGGAACATAGATAGTACATCCCTGATGGGTTATGCTCTTAGACATGTGCTTTTGTGCACGGATGGGAGGACATTACCCCCATATATGAAGAGAAAATGGTCACTGAAAATGTGGTGGCATTGATAGGAATCATTGATGAAGCTTTGAATGACTGTGCGGAAATCAAATATTAGGCCCTGACAACTGTGGAAAATTCCACTCATAAAGTCAGGACCAGAAGGCCACTGAAGGCTGAACAAAACAAGGAAGTGCAATTTATTTTAAGTGATGCACACAAAGTCGTCGTCATGGGAAAAGAACATTTTCATTAAAAAACATGTCATTATCTCTTATTACATTTATTTCCTATGAATAACTGGCTTCAGGGTTATATTTCTTTAGAAAGTTTATCAAAACTGAGAAAATACTAGATCTTGAGCATTGTGTAGCTACCATCAACAGCAGCTAACGTTGGTCTTCTTTTGCTATAGAAAGGAAACGTTTATTTTAAGCTTGAAAACTAATGACCACTCTTAAATCTGTGCATATGCGCCACTCACCCATGATTTATGTAGAGTAGATCCTTATATTAAGTCATGGGTGAATAGCTCTCTGAGGGTGGCAGACCAAATGGCTTTGCTTTGATTACTGCTGATCCTAAGCCAATAAAAAGTATTTAATACAACCAATAAATGTATTGAAACACAAAAGGGTTTTGTAATTGTTAGAGAATGCCATTTATAATTCAAAACCGTTGGCCTGTACATGTTTAGAGATGCTTAATTGGTGTCCTTTGAGGGGAAAAGAAGAAAAAGAAGCATTTTCATTTGCTTTCAGAGACTCCACCAAGCTATTACTTGAAGTACTTTTAAGTGCAATACTCTGAGGGGCTCCTCGCAGCAGACTGTTGCAATTATTTTTTATTTCTTTCCAATTTTCACATAAGATGGAATTTTTCTCCTTTTAAATAGTCTAGGAAAAGATTTGTTCTTTTTAAAGGGTTTTTTTAAAGGTTTACTTTAATTCTCCCAGTAGGGTTGATTGATGCATGTAGTGGTTCATTGGTGAGTTGGTTTGTAGGCTATGCAAGAGTAGTGCTGGGAGAGCAGGACACATATCAAGTGAGTGTTGCCAGACTTCTGGAGAAGTCAAGCTTCTAAGTTCTACTAAAATCAGCCATGATGAAGGCAAGGTTCTTCTAATAGCAGCAACGCAAGCAATCCTGTGAGGCTTTAAAGTGGTAAAAGATGCATTGTTCGTAGGTGGTATAGAACTTTCTTCCCTGTAATAGAAGCGATTGAATTTTGCCCCCTCAGTCGGAATGAAGAGGCAGACACAAGAGCTGGGAACTAAAGGGCCACTTTATTGAATTACAACTGTCAACATGGCAAGGGCCTAACTAGCGGTACAGATCACTGATCAGGCCCTGGGGTTACCCCTGGACCTCTGCCCTGACCTGCTGGGTGAGCCACGCTGCAATCCATCTATGTGCATAGGTGGCACCTAGCCAGCCAGGTGAAGTGGTCTCCCCCTTAAAGCTCCACTACCCAGCCGGGAAGCTGGGGGAGGGCTGGCTTGTCCAGGGGTTTCCCCACCAGGCAGTCTGTCCTTGCTACTGGGCCATGGAGCAGCCAGCTGCTCCCGGCAGACACCAATTCTCCACCAATGGGGATATCCTAAGGATGCTCACGGGTCTGCTCATTTTCCCAAACTTCTAATCTGCCAGCAGGATACCTGAACAGACCCACCACAAGCCAGTTACCACTGCCCATGCAAGCAGTGCAAGGTAGGCTAAAAAATTCCTCACCCATTTTCCAATTGTGAGGAATGGAGAAAAAATTCCTACCTGGCCCTGATAAACAGCAACTCGCTAAGCCTGCACTGATACAGGGAGGATCAGTGGGCCAAGCACGAGCTGCAACCGGGACGCTGCAGAGGTGGAGCTTCCTTATAAGGCCACCAGCTCTGCCCCCCTCTAGCATTCCCGGATGCCTGAGTAAACGCCACTGCCTCTTCTTCTTCTGGGGAGGCAAAGCACTCCCCCCCACCCCCGCCATAGTGGCTGGTGCCACCTACCAGGATGATTGTATTTTTTATGTTGACATCTATCAAGCAAAACCATCGGCCCAACTTCTATATGGCTCTCAGATTGGTCTCTTTGTCAACCTAAAGTCCCTTGAAATTGTCCAATCTAAATTTCTTCGATCCCTATTTGGTGTACCTAAATGCATTTCCAATGTAATACTCAGGCAAGAGGCCGGTCTACCCAGAGTAGAAACAAAAGTTTGGGAACAAGCAATATCATTCTGGCTAAAAATTCACTACAAGCCAAATGGCCTAATACCCTTCTTCTGGCCTCGGTCCCCTATCCCATTTGGTCTACACAAATTCTTAATAAGGTTAAACAGTTTGGTTTAGTTCCAGAAGATCTCTTTCATGGAAGCCTTCAAATGGCAAGAACTTCCATTACACAGAGACTTCTTGATATTGAATTACAAAATGAAGAAGCTCTGCTGCCCAGGAACTTTAAATGTCTAAAATCGAGCCCCAGTTTTACTGCTGCTCCTTACCTTTCCAATATCACTCATGAGCCTTACAGATGGGCATTCTCCAGAGCCTGATTTGAGGCACTTCCTTCTGCTGTATTGCAGGGTAAATTTGCTCATGTGCCAATACATGAACGCCTATGCCCATGCATGTCCAACATGGTGGAATCAGTCACTCCTGTTCTCTTATTCTGCGAACTATATCAAGAGGAAAGAGCTTGTCCTATACTGCCTCTCCTGTCTAAATTTAACCCCTTGCAGTCCTATCTCGACTTTAGACCAGAAATCTTGCATAATTTCCTTTTAGAAGACACTCAGAGCTCAGTGACTTATGCCGTGGCCAGGTTTTGTTCTTTAGCCATTAGGGAATGCAGACTTCTTTTAGCTGAAAATATGGTATAATTGCTTTTGCAGTTTTTTCTTAACTCTCTTTTATCTTCATTGCTTTTATTTCATCAATTCTTCTATCACTAATGCTCTTATCTTATTGTTATGCCCTTTAACTTACTTTTTAATCACAGATTTGTTTTGTTTTATTGGCTTTTGCTGTAATAATAAACGACTTTAGCTATGTTGACATGGAGACCAATTGGACCCCAACATTATTCTTCCTCTGAAGAATAATAACCCTGAGAGGTAAGTCAGGCTGGAAGAGACTGACTGGCCCACGGTCACTCAGAGAGTTTCCACTGGACCTGGCTATCTCAGAGCTAGTCCAATACTCAAACCACTACACCACCCTCTTGTAACAGTAGCACTTCAATATTTCATGCATGTAGACTGAAATATCCTCTTATTGCAGGCCCAGCATCAAGGGAGGGGGTGGAGGGCTGAGGGTAAGGCAACAGAAGACACAGACAACTTGTTGGGATTTTAAAAGGCCAAACTTTATCGGTTACAGCTTAGGAAGACTTGGCACTGCATTGGGTGCAGATCCAAGAATAGACTGACTTGTCTGCCGGCCGATGACCCCCTCATCCCTTCAGCCCACCTGCAGAAGGTGGACACTGTTGGATGATAAGATGTGAGATTCCCCATGGGTACACACCTCTGCATGGACCACCCTGCCTCCTGGGGGTGAGTATGCCATGACAGCCCACCCTGAAACTGGGCTTGTGGCCTGTTTCCTTCCGAAAGGATCTGTGCCCAATGCCAAAATGGCTCTTCCCACAGTTGTGATGGAGATGAACAGCCACTAGAATAAACTAAGGAACTGCAGCCCAAGAGCCAATGCAAACACCCAATGGACCCTAGAACGAGGGTGGGATGGGAGGAAAGCTAGTTCAGAAGCCAAGTGCTTGTGGCCTGGCTGCTCCCCAACTTATACCTCCATAGGCAAACCAGAAGGAAGACGCTGCTGCCTGCCCCGCCCAGAGGCAAGCTGCTGGGCCTTGCACAGTGGCAGCTGCCCTTTCCTGTACCGCCCCCAGGCTGCAAACAGGGTCACAATTAGTCTTCAGCCATAGTTTTATTTAACTTCCTCATCATCTGGGGTATACAAACAATATCATATTTTTTGTTTCATTTTTTATTATTGCTGTCTTACCTGGAGGGTCCAGAGGAGGCTCAACTGGACCTCCAGGAGCCACTAACTCAGTGGGGCCAGCCACAGCCAGGAGAGAGGCAGTGAGAACATGCTGCAGCCATCAGAATGGCAGCAGGGCTGGCCTCAGCCAGGAAAGAGGTGGCAATGCAGGAGAAATGTGCCGTGGCATCATCCAAGTTAATCCCTGCCCCAAGAGCCAAGGCAGGTATGGTGCTGGAGCCAGGAGAGCCCATGGAGGCCCTGCGAGCGATGGCCTGGTGGGGGAAATCCTCTGAAGTGGTGGCAACACTCGTCCCGCCCCGAGCAAAGGCAACAGGACCAGGAGAGGATACCAGCCAGCCTGCACAAGTTCTGAGCCCATTAGGGGCCACAAAACCATGCCTCCCAACAGAGGAGCTCTGAACATGAAGATGCCATGGAGGCTCCCGGGATAGGCCAGCCCCTCCAGAGGAATGGGGGGGGGTAGGGCAAAGCCAGGGGAGAGCCGGGAATTCTCACTAGGAAAGCCCCATAAAAGCGGGCATTGACAGGAGGACAATGAGGAGCGCTTAAGAGACAGGAGAGTGGAGAGAGAGAGCAAGCAAGCCAGAGAGAAAACATGAGAAATCTGTCAGCCTAACAGGGAGAGAGGGTCGAAGGTGCTGTAAACCCCCTTCCTCCCCCCAATTCTGAGGCCAATCCCTAAGTCCACTAGAGGAGAAGGCCAACCTGGAGGGCATGCCACCCCCACCCCCAGCTTTGATACCCAGGAGGTTGAGCCTCACAATTGCCATTTCATTTTACTTGTTGTTCATTCCTGGCATTTTTTATATATTTCTATTATGGAACACCATTTTTTTACACTTTTTGATGCCATTGCAAGTTGGCTTGAAATTTCTGTTCCTTGAACTATTGCTGATATGCATATATGTAAAAAAAGGCCGCTTTTCATTTGGGCCTTCATCAAAATTCTTGTGAGGCACCATTTTATTGATAGTAGGTAGCTGCATACTATGTGCAATTAAAGACAGAGGGCCAAGCTACACGTGACGAATGACACTTGAACGGCAAGTGGACTGAGTGAAACGCAAGTGAACAGAGAGAAATACACTTGCCATTCAAGTGTCATTCGTCATGTGTAGCTTGGCCCTGAGTGGCTAGCCTAAGACTACCTAGTGAAATTATGTCACATGTGAGATTTGAACTGGGGGAATTACTGGTTTTTAAGGACTAAGAAGTATAAAGAATACTCTGGGCTAAATTTTGTGGATTTTCATATCAGTGCAAGGAGTCTTTTTCTGACACAAGGGGCACTTCCATACCAAAGGAGATCATTGTTGTTAGCTGAACAGATATGTGAGATCCAGCTCATGTCTTTGTTATATAATACATGCCATGCTCTACTCCAGTGCAGTGTGATGTGGGTGGAGTTAATATTGGACTTCATCTAAAGCATAACTGTTATTTATTTGTTTGTTTAAAGCATTTCTGAGCCACTTTCCCATCCAAATAGGGTCCCAAAGGCAGCAAACTTCCAAACATTATAACATTTCAACATTAAAACAGCATTTAAAATAAAGGCTATATAAAATAAGCAAGTCTATTAACACATATAAACACACATAATACAAAAAGGGAGGGAGGTCATAACATTTATTCAGGATGTGCCAAACAAAGCAAAAAAGTTCTTCACCCACTGGTGGAAGACGGTAGAGGGAAGTTCCAAAGTCCCTGGGGAGGGAGTTCCAAAGTTTTGGTGCCTGAGAAGGCTCTTTCTTGGCTTGCTGCCCATCTAGCCTCAGCCAGTGGGGGACCCAAAGCTGGACCTCCAAAGATGACTGGACAGGTAAGTTCATATGGGAGAAGATGGTCCTTCAGGTATGCTGTTCCCAAGCCATATAAGGCTTGAATGGTCAGTACCAACACCTTGAATTGAGCCTGGAAGCAAATTGTTAATGGCTCCCAATTAATGGAACAAGAATTGAACAATATGGTCCCTGTAACCCACTTCAATAAACAAGAAACAATAAACATTCTGTACCAACTGTAGCTTCCAGACAGCTTTCAAGGGCAACCCCATGTAGAATATCAGCTTAAATTTATATTCATTCCCTAAACAGGTTGATCTTGTCCAGTCACAAACTGTCTTCCTAGAGAACTCCATAGGAAAGTTGTGAGCATAAAATAGGCAAAAATTTATCCTGCCTTGGGGTCCTTGATGGAGGAGTGAACTAGAAATTTAATTAATGCAAATCAGAATATGTTCATGCATGGCCATACTGATGTTCTATTCAAAATTAATATCATGCTTTAAATTAAGCCAAAATGTTTAACAGATGAAAAGGGGTTAATTTGAATGGGGGGAAAGCACAGCGTATTGAGCTGTTAAAATGAACTCATTTTTTTCCATAGGACTTTATAAATGGTGTTTTGCTATACCTGGAATTTCAATTTGCACATTATAAAGCACTGAAACAATTTGGTACTTTCAGTCCACCTTAGTATAATAGTCTATAAATGGAGTGTCACAATAAATAGAGGAGTCTATAAATGGGGTGCTAATTACGTAGCCAGATTGAATTGAGGGACTAGCTTCCTGTGGAACGTTAACATTTTGCTTTAATTGATAACTGAAATACAGAGCCAAAAAGGGGAGGCAAGGAAGAGAATCATAACTGTAGAGTTGATTAATCACTGTAAAGTAAACATTGAAAACTGCCACTCAAATGATTTTTAAAACATATTACAGGTTAACTGTTAACTGTAATAATAAAAGCCAATCACCATTCACAATTTAAAAATATTAGCCTAATTAATAATTTGATTTTGACACATCAGACATTATATTTCTGTGATCCGGTTTCCATTTCAGTGGCAATTTTTCATTGCCTACTATAGAAAGAGTCATCACCAATCCAAAACAAGACAGTCACCAATACTTCCATCCAAGCAAAGGGAAAACACTCCTACACAACAAAATAAATGACATGTTGGACAGATTCAGAAAGTATATGCCATTAAACTGCACATTTTATAAGTCAGAGAACATACATTTATTTCACCATGCTGTTAAAAAAATGAGTATTTACTATAGTACTCTTTCAAAAACTGCCAGGTATATTTACAACTAAACAGTCTCTAGCTACATCATGGAAAACCTCACTTATTAATTAGAGATTTGGGGCACTGTTAACATATAATGTATATAAAAGCAGCACTGATTTTATCAATTACCTCTAGGGCTTCATGTCAAGATTTATGGGTTGCTTTGTGCAGGAAGTAGCTGAAGAGTGCTTATCATTTTGGGGGCCTTTGAAGGCTTTTCACCCTCTAATCTGATGTCTATTACATTCCATACTCTCATCAGCTAAGTATTTGGAGATGCTCCACAACTATAAAAGTATTTTGGATGGAGGATGCAGGCTACTTTGAGATACATGAGAAAGGGAAGAATTTGGTGGGAGGTGATTTGGCCACAGATTGGGTGAGAGGGATATAGGCTTGTAGGATGAAGTATGCATTCAAGTTCACTCACTACTCTTGTTATATTTCATTACAGTTCATTTCATTCTAGTTTTATCCCTTAGAATCTAGTTACTAATTTGTACATTCTCTCTCTCTCTCTCTTTTCAAGAGAGCTTTTTTACTCAGATAGGAGGGATACAATATCAAGTGGTGGTGGTGGAGAGTGCCCTCAGATCAGAGTTATGGTGACCCCTGACGATAATTTTATGGCAAGAGACTAACAGAGGTGGTTTGCCATTGCCTGACTCTGCAACCTGGTCTTCGTTGGAGGTATCCCATCTCAAAGAGATGCATCAGTAAAGGAATAGGAGTATGATTCTACTGGGTAGATCCTACATTGTTTAATATATCGATTTTAGAATTACTTATGCTGTTTCAGTGCTTCTTCAACTCTGTATTGGATTTATGCTGCTTTTAAATATTAGCAAATTTGTATGCATTACATATGAATTGAAATGTCTTTGCAAATGATTGTATTGACCCACACTGTGTAATCTACCTTAAGTCTCGGTGAGAAAGGCAGACTATAAGTACTGCAAATAAATAAATATACGTTTCAGCTGTCAAGTTATGGAATGAGTTTTTTGTTAATTAATGTTGAATGTGTGCAGTTGCCATTGTGAATTCATGCATACTCTAATAAATTTGATTTTACTGTGCCCCCAAATAGTGCAGCAATGGAGGAGCACAAACTTGTGTGTCAAAGCTGAATACCAGAAATTGCTTGCCATTTGGATTATCACTTCTATTTATTTTATTTATTTTATTTATTTCAAATTTGTATTCCGCCCTCCCTGCAAGCAGGCTCAGGGAGGATAACAACATATTAAAAATACAATTAAAATACAATTAAAAATTCATGTTAATTAAAAACAACACATTTAGTTGTTAGTTGTTAGTTGAGGCTAGGTGGGCCTCCTTGAGGCCAGGGACCACCAACAGCTGTTTGTCTCCTGATTGGAGTGTCCTCTGGGGAATATATGGGGAGAGACGGTCCCGTAGATACGCTGGTCCCAGTCTGCACAGGGCCTTATAGGTCAATACCAGAACCTTGAATCTGATCCAGTACTCCACTGGCAACCAATGCAGCTTGCGTAAGAACGGTGTTATATGTGCCCTATTTGGCACTCGTAATAACACGCGCCGCTGCATTTTGTACCAGCTGTAATCTCCGGGTCAGGCTCAAGGGAAGCCCCGCATAGAGCGAGTTATAGTAATCTAGCCTAGCGATGACCGTTGCTTGGATCACTGTAGTTAAGTCACGGGTTGACAGGTAAGGGACAAGTTGCCTGGTCTGCCGCAGATGGAAAAAGAAGACCTGACAACTGCTGTGACCTGTGCCTCCATTTTCAGTGAGGCATCCAAGATCACCCCCAGGCTCTTAACCCTTGGAACTGGCACTAACGGTGCCCCATTGAGGGCCGGGAGCCGAAGTCCTGAACCTAATCTCCTGTGGCTCAAGTACAGGACCTCCGTCTTCATTGGGTTCAGTTTCAACCGACTCTGCTTCAACCAACCAGTCACGGCTACAAAAGCACGTTCCAGGACATCTGGGGCTGATTCGGGCTGGCCGTCCATCATCAGATACAACTGAGTGTCATCTGCATATTGATGACACCCAAGTCCGAAACTTCACACCAACTGGGCAAGGGGGCGCATATAGATGTTAAACAATAAAGGGGAGAGTATTGCTCCCTGTGGGACCCCGCACACCAAAGGGTGGCAGGATGACAATTTTTCCCCAAGCGCCACCCTCTGTCCCTGACCATGGAGAAAAGAGACAAGCCACTGTAAGGCAGTCCCTCATATTCCCACATCGGCGAGGCAGTGAGTCAGAAGATCGTAATCGACTGTATTGAATGCTGCCGACAGATCCAATAATATCAGCAGTGCCGAGCTGCCTCGATCCAGATGTCTACGAAGATCGTCTGTGAGGGCGACCAGCAATGTCTCCGTTCCATGTCCCGGACGGAACCCGGACTGGAAGGGGTCTAGGGCCGAGACATCGTTCAGGAAGCCCTGCAGGAAGCCCTGCAACTGATTTGGAGTGTCAAATCAGATGTGATACAAAATATCTAGGATTAGAATTTACAGTCATTTTAAAGAAACTAATTAGTAGCTTCATACAGTTACTCTGAAGATCGAAGGAACCCTTTCTTCCTATACCTCTTCATTTGCTTCCCTGAAACTGAAATTAACTGCATGGAAGGAAAAGCAGGAGTCCTTTTGCTCTTGCTGATATATTTGCTGAGCATTTTTCCCCATAGAAATGGAACTTGTTTTGTTGTTGCTGCTGATTTTACTAGTGGCTTCAGATTAGATTTCAGATTAGAATGCCTAGTCAATGGATGCCCAGTCCATCTGCCAACTTGATGTGCCTATTTTATTCTTCTAATAGAACACTAATTTGCATAGTTTTTTCTTGTAGAACCTTTGCATGGGTGAATATAAAAGGGTGCTGTTATTTATATTCCTTCCTTAGTAGATCTAGGTTTTTTTCCTGTATTTGATATACTTCAGAAAATATAAATTGTACAAGTCTTACAGTATATTAGGGTGGATTTGCTTTGGTTAACTGAAGAAGTGCTTATATAAGAAGGCTGTTTCCTTAACCTCTGGCCAACTGCTTCAGTCAAACATGCCTGTGCAAAACTGTCAGATTCTGAAGCAACTCTTAAGGCTTTCCAAGTCTGAAAGACTTTTTCAACAATCCATTGGCTTGACAATTCTAAAGATACTTCTTATCTTTCCAGTAGAAAATATTAGTGGAGAAATGCATGCTGTTAAAACTCTGCTAGTTATTAAACCTCTTTATCTTAATATACAGTTACACTAAGGGAAATGAAAATAGATAGTTTTGTATGCAGGCCATGTAAATTGATTTCTGCAGCTATCTGCAGAAATTTCTGCAGATATCACATATCTAATCTTATATCTATGATTGGAATATCACACTTATAATGTATGTAGTATGACAGCCAGTTCATATATGAATTCATATATCACATATCTAATCTTATATCTATGATTGGAATATCATACTTATAATGTATGTAGTATGACAGCCAGTTCAGTATAGACTACTTCTGCATTAATCCAATTGAGTACAGGAACCTAAATCTATAGTTCACACATGTGGCAATGAGAAAATGCATGAACGTGGACAGTTGTCACAGCTGTGTAAGCATGTTAAAGGTGGAAGCAATAATTCGTGCATATTTATACATACATACATACATATATACACACACACACATATGTACATATATATATATATATATATATACATATGTACATACATATACATACATATGTGTGTGTGTACACACACACACACACACACACACATACATACATATATACATATTTACATTTAATAGTTTGAACTTATATTAAAGTTCTATATGACTCTGACCGGAAATTACTTGCTAAGGTCTTAAGCACAGAAAGTCAATGCCTGCGGTTAAAACTAACAGAGGTAGCTTGCCGTTGCCTTCCTCTGTTTAGTGACTCTGTTCTTCATTGGAGATCTCCCATCCAATTACAAACCAAGGCTGATCCTGCTTAGCTTCCGAGAGCTGATGAGATCACGCTTTTCAGGGCTATCCAGGTCAGAGCACTCCTCATACTTAATGGCTTCTAAAACTTCTCTGTATGCCTGCTTGTGGTAACTGCTGCTGCACATGCAAAGTGGAGATGAGGTACCATAATCTAGCATTATCATCTCAACAATTTTTTACATTTATCACATAATTAATGCTCCAGTGTCTATGTGTGGTGAATAATTCATTCCTTAAAATCCCCATGATTGTGAGTGACCCAAATTTGCTCTGTTAGTTTTATGGTTTCCCCAGTCCTAGTCCAGCACTGTAAGCACCACACTACAATGGCTCACTGATTAAAAGGAGAAATGATCCTTCAGCCTGTTACTGGTCTTTCTGATTGCATATGCAGTCTTCTCTTAAGTACTGGATCAGGTCGGTGCCACTCCACTGAAATCACGGGGTGATGACTAGGAGATACAAAGTAAGCGCTATGAATTCAACACTCTATTTTAAAAGGTGCTTGAGAAACTTTCCTTTGATGTTTTAGGCATATTTATCTCTGACCTGAGAAAGAGAGAAGTGTTAAGGACTAAGATCGAAATAAAGGGGGTGGGGTTGGTACAGGGTTTTTGCATTGGTATATTTAGACCAGAAATGCTCTTTAGGAGGATGCATAATGAAACAAATGAGCTGAAAATACACAGAGAAATCACTGGTTCAATCCATTAAAATGGCTTCCAGAATGGTGGAACAAAACTGTAATGTTCCCCCTCTGAGAAATGTGCGTGTTTTGTTTCTTACCTGTGCAGCACTGTCACAGGCAGGCAGGCCAACCAGGCACTGTGGGCAGCAGCCTGCAGCATCTTGTTTTCCTTGATCGCAAATCTGTATGCAACCAGCCCAAGAGGAGAGACTGAGCCACCCTTAGAATTAACCTTGTTGGCAGAAAGGGGAATGTGTGTGGTGCTCATGAGTGCATTTTTGCTGGGTGATCTCCTTGTTACTCGGGTCATTGAAAGGGAAGAAGAAGTGACCACCCTCCCCCACCCATAGGCTTTGGAAAAGTCTGTCCAATTTAACTTAATTGGAGGGGAAAGGTGCTGTGCTTTGGGGAGGGCACCCCTCATTGTGGGAATGCAACTACAAAGCACAAGGAAACATGGCATCAACAAGCAACAGTAGTAAGGTAATTTTTTGCCGCTATCATAAAGCAAGATTTAAAAAAAAATCACTGCACCAATTGGCAGTGGAGTGCTCTCTTGCTTTGGCGCTGGGCCACCAGCTTGCCATCACCTCTTTGCCAGCCAGTTTCCTGCCATTGTGTGTGCTAGGGTTGTGCACAGGGGGAAAAAATCAGTTTTCCCACTTTGAGTTTACCCAAAGCAGGAAAATGATTTGTAATACCCCGAAAACTGAAATGGCAAGCCACTTTGGCTTTGGGTATTTAAATTGCTTCGGTATGCTACGTAAAGATTTGGAGTATACTGAAGTGAGTGGGGAAGCTGTCTCCCAACCTCCCACCCCTACTTAGTCCCCCATTCTCCCCACCCACTTAGTCCCCCCATCCTCCCCACACCCACCCCACTTACCTGGCCGTGGACCCAAGAAAGAAGACCATCTGGGTGGCAGGGAAGGCCAGCATGCTGTCCCCGATTCAGAACCCCCAAATCTTTACAGATTCGGGCATTTTTCATGAATCAGATACCCGAAGTGCGCACCCTAGTGTACGCCCTTCGAGGTCCACTGCTGTGGTGTATATGTGTTTTGTGTTGGAGAAGAAACTCATTGGATTGATAGGTTTTTGGACTAGGAATGATAAATTTGTGGCTTTTGCTTGATTAAGCATGAATAAAGCCTCATTTCCCCAACCCCCCTTGAAAATAACAGTGTATATATGTGTAGTCCCAATACTCACCTTAATGCCTTTCTCATCCCCAAGTATTTTATGGGATCCATGACTGAACCTCATTGTTGCCATGTTTGTGCTCAACATGGCACATGTTGGGTCATTTCTTGATTTGGCAGGGGGAGTGTGTCCCAAATGATTTTTATGCCATTAAGTGCAAAAACAGCTGCTCCAGAGCCTCATTTCCCCAACCCCTTGAAAAATGCAGCATATGTCTGAGTATGTGGTGATAAACACAAAACATATCAGATCTGAGCCAGCACCGGCCCACCCGGCACAAACCAACAAGGGAATGGAATTAGGAACCCTCAGGACCAAAACTGAAACAGAAATTTGCTCGGTGCACACCACTACTGTTAGTTCATTAAATACTTTTTAGCAATTTGATTTTAATAAAAAAGCAATTAGGGATTTATGAATATACTTTTTTTGTTTCTTTTTGTTTTTTTATACTGCTGTTTGGAGTCTTTTTGCTCGGTATATTTTTGTTGCTGGTGTTCCTGATTTCTTTGCCTCATGCTTTTTATCTGAAATTGATGTAAAAATAACACAGAGAAATGCCAAACAGTACAAAAATAAAGATCAATGGTGAAGTGAAGAGGAACTGGGTGTCAGATACTGATGTATCTTATGAAGAGAACTGTGGTTCTCGAAAGTTTATGCTACAGTAAAGTTGGTTAAAGGTGCTACTGGACTTTACTATCAGAAATTTGACATCATCCCTAAAAACAATACTATTCCTGGAGAAAATTCAGAATAGTAAATGGAAATTGATTATTTTAACATCACCATTTTTTAGTCATGAGTCTGCAGCCAGTAAAACATTTATTAATGAAAAAGGCATAGAGATATGCATTCGATCTGTTTTCTTTTTCTTTCTTCCTTTTTTTTTGTCCTCAAGTCGCAGCTGACTTAAGATGACCCTGTAGCGTTTTCAAAGTAAGAAATGTTCAGAGGTGGTTTGCCATTGCCTGCCTCTGTGTTGCAACACTAGATTTTCTTAGTGGTCTCCCATCCAAATACTGACTATCAAAGCTGACCCTCCTTAGCTTTCAAGAGCTGATAATGTTGGGCTAGCCTGGGCTAATCTAGGCTATCCAGGTCAGGGATAGCATATTTATGTAATAAAATATTTCACAAAGTGTATCACAAGAATATTTGAATTTGTTAAATACAATAATCAGAAATCTCTTGATGCATGAGGAGTTATATTTCCACAAGGTAGTATTTATAATCCAGCTGAGAGGTATTACTACATAAAGAAAGCAGAAAAGATGTAATTCTGGTAATTTTCACATTGAATTAATTCTTTTCTATCAATTACTTTCTATCAATTTTTTTTATCTTTTGCTGTTTCAGGAATCTCAACAAATTTCTAATCAGTTCACTCATCTGTGAGTGTTTGAATCCCTTCTATATTATACCTGATCAATGAAACTAGGGCCTGACCAATCAAACTAGTACTGAAACAAAAAGGAAGACCTAGACTGGCAAACATTAGTGGCTGACCTTAGATGAGTTTGCTCACCTATTTACCTAGGCTTTGTACCTTCATTTCCTTTTACTTAGCCTATTTTACAGTTCCTGCTTATCATAAGCTGTTCTCCTTCATATGTTTTAACTCTCCCCCCTTAGCAGAGCTAACAGGTAGATTTGAGGAACTACCTGTGAGTAAAGGCTGTTTCCATGTGGTGCTCAGTTGTGAAGCTATGCAAAACTCATTAGCGTTAATTTAAGCTGTAAGAATACTTTACCCTGAATCATATTTATAAACACACTAGTAACAAAGCCCATTGTGGGAAAAATACAATGGGCTCTAGAAGGAGGAGGGCAGGCAGGTGGCATTGCCGCCTCCTCCTCCATGACTGATCCCAGCCGAGTGAAGGCGGGGGAGGACATTGCCATATGCTCTATGCGTGATCCCAGCTGGGTAAAGGGGAAGTGAACATTACCTCCTGATCCGCACCTGATCCTGGGCAGGTGAAGGGGGCGGGCATTGCCACCTCCTCTGCTCCTGATCCCTGCCGAGTAAAGGGGGAGGGCATTGCCTCATGCACCTCTCCTAATCCTGGCAGGTGAAGAAGGAGAGAGCATTGCTTCCAGTTCTGCACCTGATCCTGGCTGTGTGAAGGGGGGGCAGGCATTACAACCTGCTCTGCACCTGATTCCAGCAGGATGAAGGGGGGTGGGCATTGCTACCTGCTCCGCTCTTGATCCTGGGTGGGAGAAGGGGGAGCGGGTATTGCCAGCTGCTCCATGCCTGATCCTATCTGGGTAAAGGCAGCAGGCGGGCATTGCCACCAGTTCCACTTCTGATCCCAGCTGGGTGAAGGAGGGGCTGGCATTGCGACCTGCTCCACTTCTGATCCCAACTGGGTGAAGTCAACAGGTGGGTATTGGCCACCTTCTATGAGCCAGATTCCAGCTGGGTGAAGTCAGGGGCAGGCAATGCTATCTGCTCCATTCCTGATCCCAGTTGGGTGAAGGCGGGGGACAGGCATTGCCACCTGCTCTGCTCCTGATCCCAGCTGGATGAAGGCTGGAGGCAGGAATTGCCACCTGCTTTGCTCCTGATCCCAGCTGCGTGAAGGCAGGCATGGGCATTGCCACCTGCTCAGCTTCTAATTACAGCTGAGTGAAGGGGGGGCATTACCACCTCCTCCACTCCTGATCCCAGCTGGTTGAAGGCAAGATGCGGGCATTGCCACCTGCTCTGTGCTTGATCACGGCCTGGGCTTCCTGCCACTGTACGTTTTCTGGAGGGATAGGTTGCCTCTTTTGGGCTTCGCTCCATGGCAGCACCCTCTTGAGGTGCACCCGGGTAGGAAGTGAGTTGTCTGGAACATGGTTATCCTTTTATGTAGTAGGATGTTTTTATTGGTCCCAGTCTAAGCAAGTCAACAAGCCACTGTGCTTTATGGACTATTCTACCGCTCTTCTGGACCTCCTTTCTAACAATTTTTGTAGCTGTGAAGCTAGCTTTCTTAATTGACTGCTTAGATGTTTAGAACCCTTGTCTAATTATTTGGATATTGTGCAGGACCTAGATGTTTCTGTTGTATACTCTTGCTTTATGCCTTTGGCCTTTTTGTCCCATCCTTTATTGAGTGTTACACATGGCACAGAGTGTGTGGGTATTTGAAATAAATACTTCTTAACACAGGTATTCTAGTATTTGATGCAATTTTTATGTGCTTGATATTATGTGACTGCTTTGGGCTATTATTATTCACCTCAATAAAGCTCTTTCTGTTTTTTGCTATATCCTAGATCTCAGTGTTCTCTGGCATAGGTGCTACACCAAAATGCAGGAAGCAAGCTGGCCTGGGAATAATAATAAAAACAACATGCTTTTTATATACCACCCTTCAGGATGACTTAACACCCACTCATAGTGGTTTACAAAGTATGCTATTATTATCCCCACAACAAAACACCCTGTGAGGTGGGTGGGGCTGAGAGAGCTCCTAGAAGCTGTGACTAGCCCAAGGTCACCCAGCTGGCTTCAAGTGGAAGAGTGGGGAATCAAACCCAGTTCTCCAGATTAGAGTCCTGCACTCTTAACCACTACACCAAACTGGGTCTCTGGAACCTTGCCACTTTGTGAGATGAATATTTGATTACTAGGTTATGTGTTCTTCATCCAGCAATATTCAAAACCTAAGCCTTCAGCAGCTTTAAAATATAAATGAGAGGTGGCAGAAAGAAAGTTTCTCTTTTAAACTTAGATTTCCTCAAAGTGATTTTGGAGTAGAAAGGGAACGGATGGGTTTAATTCATATGACCACGTCTATTGTACATGTCTCCCCAATCACATAAAGTAAAAGAAAACAATAATAACATTTGATTTATATACCACCCTTCAGGACAACTTAATGCTACACTCAGAGTGGTTTACAAAGTGTGTTATTATTATCCTTATGACAATCACTGTGAGGTGGGGCAGAGAGAGCTCCGAGAGAGCTGTGACTGACCAAATGTTACCCAGCAGGTTTCAAGCAGAGGACTGGGGAATCAAACCCGGTTCTCCAGATTAGAGTTCTGCTACTCTTAACTAGAGATGGGCACGAACTGCATTATGAACTTCAAAAACCCACAAAAATGGTGATTGCGTGATCGCGATCCGGCAGTTCGTTATTGGCCACGGCCAACGAACCAGCGGTCGGTAAAAGCCTTGTTCGGTGCGTTTGGCCGTGATTCGGGAAGCCAGACACTCAGGCGCCAGCAATCAATTCCCCTGGCAACGGAGCCAGGGGAATGCCTGAACTCTGTTTGCACTCCTTCTGTCACCCTGGAAACCCGAATGGAAGCCCACCTTACCTTGATCTGCAGGTCTTCCTTCCAACCACGGAGATGCAAAGTAGTTAGAAGTTGGGAGAAGACACCCAGGGGAGGGAGGGGGAAGGGGGTGTCCTGTAGCCACGGGCACTCCAATCTCATCCCTGCAAATCCTAATAGGCAGCTCTGATGGCCAAACACAGACCTACTGTGTTGCTCAATGGGACCTGTGCTTATAAATAGCCGTGGACTCCCAGGCTGGGTTTCACTTTCAGCGAGCAGTGGAGTGGGACAGAGCTCTTGCTTGCCAATTGCTAGCCTTTGGGGAGAGAGAATGAGAGTATAATTGAGCTTGGATTTTTGTGGGAGTTTCCTGGGGGCCTTGGATTGGAGAGGGTATAACTCCAAGATCCCTTTTGCAATCTTGTTCAAACTTGGGTGATGGCTGTAAGAGAGGCTGCAAAAGACTCCCCGGGAATATGGGCTCTGTAAGTGCCACGGGGGCCATTCCGCGCCCAATGAACTGTGAACCGCGAACTGGTTCGGTAACAGGAAATGTTCGTTGTGGTTCGCGGTCTCGGGATCGTCGTTGGCATTGAACCGCAAACCGCTGGTTCATTAAAGTTTTTTTGGTTCGCGCCCATGTCTACTTTTAACCGCTACACCAAAATGCAGGAAGCAACTAGATTACTTAGTACCCAAAATTCCATTACAAATGTTTTAAGGGTTAAAATGCCACAATCACTGTTTGGTTGAATCATAGAACTGTAGGACTGGAAAGTCATTTAGGCCCCATATGTTTTCCAGGTACCAAGCCTCCACAAATATTTCTTTCTTTAAGTAAGCTGTACTGATCCAGTGATCCACTGTAGCCTGAGAAGGTAAAAAAAAATGCTTGTCTTGTCATTAGCGATAGGTTATTATATTTTGGAGGACCTGATGCATTGTTTCTTCATAGTAGGAAAAATGCTGGTGTAAATAAAGAACAAAGAAAACAGTATTTAGTTGTACTAGGATTTTTAAAATATCAGATCTTGTTGATTGGAATAGTGCATAGTTAATGACTTCTTTTGATAGTTTTTGCTTCTGCAATTCCTTGTTGCTTCTGGAATTCAAGAAATGTATAATTTTTAATGCAAAAATAATATCATTTGCTTTGGTTATTCTTTATTTGTGTTTTTATAATTAGATAGAACAATGCACAAGCAGTGTGATTTTTTTTTAATTTAACAAAGGCCACCATCCAATCTCCATACCTATAAACAATGGCTGCTTTTATCAAGGGAGTTTGTTTTCAGATAAAATGCCTGCCTGCTTCCACATCTGGCAATCCCTTTAATTTTTCTATCATGACAAATACCAGGCCTCACCCATGTTGATTATCTGGATAACCTACCAGCAGCTATGGAAAAAAAAAGGTGTTTAATTCATGAAATGTGTAAACAAGATCTTGACTTTTAGTTAAAACATATGGATACCAGTCATATTAAGGCCTTTCAGTGATGGAGAAAACTAATTGTACCTGATTTGTGTTAACAACATGAAATATAAACTGTCTATAAAGCAGGTGGAGCCTTCTTTTCTACATATGTTCATCTGGAAGTCCAGAAAAGCATATGGAGCAAAATCAGAGGCCTTAGTTAGGAAAGGATTGAAACAAAACATGGAAAGTCCCACAAATCAAATCAGAAATGAGAGTAAAAATTCTGATTTGATTATTTTACATGCTTTCTTTTATGTCAACCACCTCCTTAAAGTTGGCAGCACTCTTTCACATTGGATGGGTGACTTCAGTTAGTGATCTCCCATTTTTGCAAGAAATCTTCTTTCTTAATAATGCATTATGGCCAAACATACATAAGACTTTTTCATGGGAAGGTAAATTTTCAGATGTGATAGGTATGAAAAGCTGCGTTTTTTATTCCTATTTTCAGATCAGTGAACATCCCCAATGGTTAACACACTGGCCCTGTTCATTTTACAGAGAATTCGGCTGTCCCAACCAGTGACAACAGCCACTCAGGCCGGTGGCCGCTCTTTGCCTCCTTGGAAGAAGGAAAGCAGAAGGCACACCCTGGCATCCAGGGCTTAGCATTGGGAACAGAGTCTGTAGCCTTAGCTGGCTTCTCCGCCCCATTGCCTTCAGTTGTGCCTTGTGCTCGGCCCACCCACCTCACCCTATTGCAGTGCAGGATTAGCCGGTTGCCTTTGGGGGCCAGGTAGGAATTTTTCTCTCCTTGTCCATGATTGGCACTTGGGAATGGAGTTTTTTCACCTACCTTGCACTGTGAAAAGAGGAAGGTAATTGGCATGATGGGATTGAGGTAGTTCCCTGGTGGCACGATTTAAGTTAGGAGGGAATTTGAGTGGGCTAGTGAGCACCCTTGGCACCTCCCCATTGGTGGGGAATTCAGGCCTGTCAGGAGCGGCTGGCTGCTGTATGGCCCAGTTGCGAGGACAGATGCCCTGGTGGGGAACCCCTGGACAAGCCAGTCTCCCCCTGCTGCTGTATGGCTGGGTGGGGGAACTTTAAAGGGGTGAACCACTTTGCCTGGACAGGCCGGGTCCCAGCCATACCATGGATGGCTCACACCTGGGGCAGCGGGTGTCTCGCCCAGACAGGTCAGGGTCCAGGAGTGACCCCAGGGCCTGACCTGTACCGCTAGTTAGGCCCTTGCCATAGTTGATGTTTAGTTGTTGTAATTTGAATAAAGTGGCCTATTTCAGAACCCAAATACTGTATCTGCCTTTCATTCCGACTGAGGCGGCAATGAACGTATATCTGGCATGTGTGTGTGACGCCTATATTAATCAAGAGCCAACTCACGTTCATTTTACAAATGAAACTGGGAACACATATCTGAATAAATGTGGGGTTTAAATTGCACATTGAACTGTACATGCAATGAATTCAACATAAGAATTACTCAACACACATATGAAGAAAAAGAAAGTGTACACTACACAGATTGTATGTGTGTTCACTGTAAGTTTTAAACAGAGCTAATATAGTAGCTTTAAATGGTTCTTCAGGAAAACAATTATACCTGAGATTTCTAAGAGATGGAGATCAATGGAGGCCAATCTTTTGGCCAAGCACTGCAAAGACTAACATATTATATATTGTTAATCTAGCATATGCCCTGATCTGGATAGCTCCGAAGTAATGTACACATACACCAACCAAGTTGCCCTCTACATCAAGTTGTTTAAGGGCATCCTACTATATAAAAGGCTAAGCGTATTCAAGACAACTCACTTTCTAACCTGATATGCCTCCAGAGGGTGCTTCCGGGGAAGGAAGCCCAAATGAGGCAGCCAGATCTCCAGAGAATGTGCAATGGTGGAAAGTCCAGGCTGGGATCAGGTGTAGAGCAGGTGGCAATGCCTGCCCTCTACCTTCACCCAGCTGGGATCAGGAGTGGAGCAGGTGGCAGTGCCTACCCCCCACCTTCACCCAACTGGGATGAGGAGCAAAGTAGGTGGCATTGCCCATTCCTTACCTTCACACAGCTGAGATCAGGAGCAGGAGGCAATGCCCAGCCCCAATTCACCAGTCTGGGATCAGGAGCAGAGCAGGGGGCAATGCCCACCCACTGCCTTCACCCACCTGAGATCAGGAGTGGAGCAGGTGGCAATACCCAGCCCCACTTCACCCAGCTGGGATCAGGAGTGGAGCAGGTGGCAATGACCTTTACCCAGCTGAGATCAGGCATGGAGCAGGGGGCAATACCCATCCTCCGCTTTCATCCAACAGGGATCAGGAGTGGAGAAGGTGGCAATGCCCATCCCCTCTTCACCCAGCTCAAATTGGGATCAAAGCAGGTGGCAATGCCTGCTCCCCTCCTTCACACAGCTGAGATCAGCAGCAGAGAAGATGGCAATGCCTGCCCCTGCCTTCACCCAGCTGGGATGAGGTGTGCAGCAGGTTGCAATGCCTGCCCTCCACCTTCACCCAGCTGGTATCAGGAGCAGTGCAGGTGGAAATGTCTGCCCCCTTCACCCAGTTGGGATCAAGAGTGGAGCAGGTGGCAATGACTGCCACCCATCTTCACCTGTCCAGTATCAGGCATGGAGGAGGCAGTAATGCCCCTTCACCCAGCTGAGATCAGGTACGGAGCAAGTAGCAATGCCTGCCATCTTCACTCAGCTGGGATCAGGTGCAGAGCAGGTATCAATACCCACCCTCTTCACTCGGCCGGGATCAGGCACAGAGCAGGTCACAATGCCCGCCCTCTTCACATGGCCAGATCAGGCGCAGAGGAGGTGGCCATGCTCCCCGCCTTCATCCAACCAGAATCAGTGACAAAGGAGGAGGTAATGCCCACCTTCCCATCCTCCCCTTTCTAGAGCCTGTTATATTTTTTCCCTCAACGGGCTTTGTTGCTAGTCATAATTCCAATACAATGATTTAATCCCATTGAGCCTAATAATTATGAGAAAGGGAAATGTAAATATTAGCAGAGGTGGAGATGCTTCAGTTCTTTTTGTGAATAGACAAGGCTAGACTACTATAGACTCTTACTACATGACTAGACAATTACTTGGCTACTACTACATGAGTCTGTTATCAAAGTCAGCTTGGAAACTCCATTTTGTACAGAATGCCACAGCTTAGTTATTATCAGGATCTTGGCAGAGTATGCATATTCCACCTATTCTTCAGTTATTCCATTGGTTAACAGTTACCAGGTTCAATTCAAAGTACTAGTTATCACCTACAAAATTCTTCATGGCCTCAGACACACTTATTTGCAAGACAAATAACTACATTAAGGCTAGTGTCTATCTTACTCACTAAAGTTCAGATGGGTCACACAAAAGGTGCTTCACATGACCATTGGCTGTTGGTGGTCCCACACTTCACATTGTGAACTCTCAGAGCCTCATATGTAATAATGACACATGTGGGTTAAATAGATTAATCATAAAAGTGCTAAAATATAGACCTGGTTTTAAAACAAGCAATTTATATTTATTCTTATGCACGATACTAAAACTCAAAATGTTTTTAGATGCATTTATTAGTCTTTTATTTTCCAAGAACTTGAGTATATTATTAAATGCTTTATAAATGTACTAGCGCTTCCTTCATTTCTGCTTAATGTACACATGCTTATCGTATGTGTTAATTATTTAGACTCAGGTCTTCTTACAAAACTACCAGGGTATCCCTTTTTATTACTTTTAAACCCCTCTCTATGTGGGTGGGCAAGTGATATTATGCAGTTACCGCCATGCCAGCTGGCCACCTAAGTGTCTCACTGTGTGTGTTCAGTTGCTGTATGACAAGAAACAGGGCTATGACCCCTGTGATACTTCTGCTTGTAAATGTAAGCTAGCCTATAAAAACGGCTGTGATTCCATCAACAGTCGGTTGTTCAGTGATACATTCTGTACTCTGTTATTTACTATGCATGGTCATTGGAAATGACTTTGGCTAAAAGAAATATGTTTTCTCTTGGTTGTTGAAAGATGCCATAGTCAACCACAAAGAAAACTTGATTTTATTTCAATGAAGTGTTCAATTAAGTCTTGGCCATCTTCTTTTCTACTCCTAAGGTTATTTTTAGTTTTAAAAAATTATTTTGACTTTATATGGAATTGGAGGTATTACTGGATCAACTCATATAAACTACTGTAACTTTTGAAAAAATGTGTTTATGGGAGCAGGGCCCGATCCCAAAACCCAGTCAGCTAGACCCTATGGCTGGCCAGGCCATCTGAATTTTAGGCTGCATGTATAGCCCTGAATGAGGGTTCTTGGAGCTGTCAGGCCAGCAGGAAAGATGGTGTCTGCCATTCACCTCCCCTCCACACTCTTGTGGACTGCAAATGGGGGGCCATGGAAGTCTGCAGCAGGGGTTTCTGTGGAATTTAATAAAGTGTACAGTTATAGCCCTAGTTTTCAACTGCCCATACACATACATCCTCTGCAGTGGCCTCCAGCCTATGGAACTGCCTGCCTGAGGAAGTTAGGAAAGCTCCCACTCTTCTAGCCTTCCACAATTGATGCAAAATTGAATTATTTAAGAGGGCTTTTTACTCAGATAGAAGAGCTGTACTGTAAGGAAGTGGTATCAAATAGATCCATTGATAAAGTGATAGGGAGGGACCACAGACTTTACTGCTATTGCTGTATTGATGGACCATAGACCCCACTACTATTGCTATAAGTACAATCCTACTAGGTAGTTCCTATGTTATTTAATATGACAGTCATCATCATCATCATCATTTTTATTACAGTACCAAGACCAATATACAAAAATTATGTTACTAAACAACTTATCAATAAAAAGAAAAATGATCAGTTATTTAAAAACTTTTAAAATACATCTCATGCCGTTTAAAAATTAATGTACAGAATCTGGCTATTTGCCATGTTATCATGTGGTTTTTATCGGCTAAGAGCCAGCAGAGCTTTGCTTTATTTGTAATTATATGACTGGGGATATGACAGTCATAGAATTGCTTATGCTCTGTTTCAGCATTTGTTCATTTCTGTATTGGATTTCTGCAGGTTTTTTAAATCTTTGCAAATTTGAATGCATATACCCATTACATGTTTTATTGAAATGCCTTTGATATTGACTGTACTGACTCATACTGTGTAATCCACCATGAGTCTCAGTGAGAAAGGCAGACTGTAAATAACGTAAATAAAATAAATAAATAAATAAAACCTAACAAAGATGTCCCATTTATTAATATTTAATTACTCTAATTAATCCAAATTGAAAATTAATGACATCCAGTGCTGTTTGGGAATATTTGGACATTATTCTGGAGCATGGCTGTCTGGTTTAGATTTCAAGAAGGACAGAAGAAAATGTTTGTTGTACATATACTGGCAAGTAGGCTGTAGTATTACTTTGAGAAATGCTGGGGAAGATAAAGCAAATGTTTTGATTTCACACACTGGTCTACAGGCAGGCAGTACTGCAGACTAGAAGGAAATGCTACATTTGTTTTCTCAAATGCCAGGTGCGTCAATTTAGGTCCAATTTAAAGATGATGCTGGAAGACATGAATTTACCCATAGAACCTAGCACACATTTCCACATTCCAGAAATCTTTTTGCTACAGTTGGCAATGGAATCTCAGTTCAAGACATGTTCATCTTTAGAGGTAAAATTTGAGTTGCTATTAAATGACAGCATATTATCAATGATTTTGGTTAATATCATATTACTACTACAGGAAGACACCATTCTTTGGTCAACTCTGTCCCAGTTCTATAGCTGAATTTCAACTATTAAATTCATACTGGTGCACTTCAATAACTTATGTGGAAATCAGTGGACTTAAGCTTTTTAGAGAGTTTTGATGCATCATTTTTATCTTTCCATTGTATCCACGAAGTGATTCTGTGTATGAAAATTTTATAATGGTTTGATATTCACTGGGGAAAAAGTGCGGTATTTATTTATTTATTATATTTTTAACCCTCCCTCCCCACAGGTGGGCTCAGGGCAAGGTACAACATTGATTAAAATATAACATAAAAATAATAATCACAGCATAAAAACAGCAATCAATAAAACCATTCCAAGATGGGGCAGTCCTGCACTCCTGCCCATTAGCATACAAAAAGAGGAGGTGGTAGCCTCCGTACCCCTTTTCGGGGCAGCCAGCAGTAGACTATCTATAATAACCCCTCATAGAGGGAGACCGGTTGAAGGCTTAGTAATGATGGACTAAAATTAAATAAAAGGTGAGTAGTATCATTAGTATCTGTTATTGAACCAAGTTCCAAACCTCAAATATCTTTCTTCGGAGGAATGGAATTAAAATGTCAGACTCTAGGATATTTGTTTTGTGAATTGTGGATTAAATCCTGTATATTCAGAGAAGGAACAATGGCAGAGCCCTTTAAAATTCTATCCAGTTAAACAGAAGCCTTGAGAAAGAAGCTATGAGGTTTGTAACACCTCCATTCCTTCATCCAGGCCAGTAATTTAAACTAACTATATGGACTAGAAGGACAAAAAGACTAGAAGGATGACAAGGAAGTTCTAGAAACAAGTTAAGTTAGTGGTTGCTGTCTGTGCAGAGAAGGAACTTCTTTTAAATGATTTGCATCTGTCTGTAACTGCCTCCTCTAGATACAACAGAGGATAAGTTCTCTTCCACAGACCTTTTCATCTGTTATGACACCAACAAGCTTCAGAAAATAATTGAGTGGGGTATAACCCTGGTAAAGGTATTAAAGTAAGGTAAGACTGGGTCTCACTTTGGGAGGGAGATTCAACAGGCAGCTGTGTCTCTAGATCCCCTGCCTCTGTGTCTTTAAGGAACAACATTGTGACAATAGCAACAAGTATTGCAAAGAAGGAACAAATCTAGCCTTTCTTCTTTGAGCTGCACCAATTTCTGACCTAAAATAAACAGGCATTGTTTTGCTTTTTGGATTACTATAAGTGAAATTCTCCCTTGTGAGAAATGGCAGAGTGCATCTGGGATCTAGATGGGAGAAGGGAAGTCGCTGTTGATAGCTGTGAATCCAGAGGAGTTTGGTTATCTTCATTTCTGTTTGGATTTGGGTGGTAGAATTGATTTTTTTTATTCTTCACAAAACAGTTTACAAAATTTTAAATATATATATATAGGAATCCCAAATATACTATCAATGATAAATAAATGTATAAATAATAAATGAATAAATAAAAATATTAAATAATAAATAAAATATACTATCAATAATAAATAAAATAATAAGTAAAATTTCTGAAGAGTGAAACATTTGGAGAATTGGTCCAAAATGTGGCAGTCATGTTAGTGTCAGGAGTCAGTTATAAGGAATGTATTACCCCATGTGCTGAAAGATCTGCATTGGTTACCCGTCTGTTTCTGGGCAAAATTTAAAGGTTCTTATCTTCTAGGCCCTGAATGGCTTTGGGCCAGAGAACCTGAAGGACCATCTTCTCCTGTACTATCCAGCCTTCAGAGGTAAGGAGGGTAGTGACTGGAGATGGCATTTCTGTGGCGGCACCTCATCTTTGGAATACCTTCCCCCTTGAGGCTGACCTGGCCCCACTTTCTTTAAGGTTCCAAGCGAAAACACATATTTTTACTCAGTTTGGGGTGTGAGGCTGTGGCACATCATTGCAGCAGTTTGGGGCTACACAGGCAGCCTGTAGTTTAAAATGCCCTGCCAGCCAATCAGCAGCAGACTGGCACTGGGGAAGACTTTTTAGCTGACAGACCTAGAAGACTCAGCCTTCCCTCTGGTCCCCAAGCTAAGTACATCTTCAGGAGTCAGCTGTTCCCCCTCAGCATTTGGCTCTTGGCTGGCTTCCCATCCACCCCTCACTCTCTGCTCTGCTGGTGGTTGGGGGTTCTGTATAACTGTTGATCTTGTTCATGGCATTATTACTTGGTTGGTGATTTTCAGTTCTGTAACTTACACTGGGGGGGGGGTGTTAGTGTTTGCTAATTGTTTTCTTGCTTTGTCAAAACTTTAGGTAGGGGCAGTTTTGGCACAGGGCCTGGATTTTTTCTGGCGGGGGGAGCAGGCCTGTGAGCCCAGTTTTTACATAATATTTGGAATCCCCTTAAGGGATCTTGGGGTGAGGTGTGGCAGGGACATGCCCAGCTAGGGGGCTTTTGAAGCATGCTCTCTCCCAGGTGGCAGGGGATCCACACAAAGGTGTGTGCCTATGTGGAATCCCACTTATTGTCATCCCACAGTTTCCTGCCTCTGCAGGTGCGCTGAGGGGGACATGAATTGGCAAGTGGGTTAGTTATGCTTGGATGCGGCACCAAGGCACCATAAGATGTAAACCAATAAAGCAGTGATCATTTTAATCCCAACAAGTTATCAGGTGTCTTTTGTTGCCTTGCCCTTACCTCCTCACCCCTTTGACACTGGGCCCGCAAACACTTCTGCAAACATTGCAAAAATTTTGAAAGGTTAAAGGTGTAATAAATAATCCATTGTGTGAACTTCTGAGAGTATAGAAAGATTTGAAAATCAAACAGTACCTCTGAATTAACAGAAATGTATAGCTTCGGGAACCTTCGGGTCAAGGGGCTGAAATGTCCTTTTCCATGTGCCTGTGCAGCAGGAGGGAGAGGGACATTTAAACTGCCAATCAGCTGTTTGTCGGGGGTTTCCCTGACAAGCGGCTGAGTGCAGCCTGTCAGGGTGAAATGCCCTTCTCCTCGCTGCTGCGCAGTGGCAGGGAGAGGGGCATTTCACCCTTTACTCAGCCAGTTGTCAGGGGTTTCCCTGATAAGCGGCTGAGTGCAGCCTGCCAGGGTTTAACTCTCCCTCTCCATGCTGCTGCGCAGCGGCATGAAGAAGGACATTTAAATCTCTGACTCAACCGCTTGTCAGGGGTTTCCCTGACAAGTGGCTGAGTGCAGCCTGCCAGGGTGATATCATATGCCCTTCTCCCTACTGCTGAGTGCAGCCTGCCAGGGAGCGTTCTTCCCTTCGAACTCTCCCCCATTCCTCCAGCCAGCTGGAAAGGGTGAGAGTTTGAAGGAAAGAATGTTCCCCGCGCCATGTGCAAGTGGCGTGGGGAAACTTCTTCCCTTCAAACTCCTACCCCCCTTCCTCCAGCCAGATGGAAAGGGCCATTCTTCACTTCATCTAGGTCATGGGGGTTATCCCCATGACCCAGATGGAGTTTAAAGGGCCGGCCTCAAATCCCGCCAAGCAGCTGATCTGCTCAGTGGGGTTTGAATTTCCCCCTTGGCTTATTTCACCCGATGGGAGAGGAAGGAGGGGGTTCCTTCCTCCCCTCCAATCAGGTGAAATAAATGGGAGGGGGTGTTGTTGGTGTGCTCCGAATTTTTATGGAGCACACCAAAGTGGGTCAAACAAGGGAGTCTCGAAGTGGCTTGCTGCTTCGGAAATCCCTTATTTCTGACTCTTTTTTTCTGCTTCGAGTTTCCCAAAGCGGGAAAACTTTTTTTTTTTGCACACCCCTACTCCTAATACAACATATCATTTAACCATTGTGTGAAACTGTTGTGGAAACCTTATCATAAAAGACTTTCCCTACTTCTGGTTATAGGACAATGTTGCTGAAATAAATTTCAAAACAGTCAAAGTAAACATTTAAATTTCACATCTTTATAAACTTAATCTGTTGGCTTATAAAGACCTAAATTTTGATGTTGACAATGAAGATGGATGCTCTGTTTGGTAAGCCCATTACCTGCTGATATGGCCAGCATAGGTTTTCCCTATTAAAAAACCATCAATTCCACATTGGACCATATTGAAAAAAAATCATTCCTTGTGGTTAGACTGTGACACAAAGCAGTTGGGCAAGAACCACCATATAAAAACTTCACTAAGAATCCTTCATGTCTGGAGGTATATAAAAAGCTGGCAGGGGGCAGAATAAAAGAACTTTCAACTGTATTTTTCTCACACACAATGTGAGAGGCAAGTCAACAAGTAATTTTAAATATCAGTTAAGTATAATCCTCTCCCAGTTAAATAACTCAGAATCTTCTCCAGCAATGTTTGCACATGTTTATTGGGAAAATATTTTGTAAGCATGTGACAAAAGTGTAAAATGAAATTTAGGAAAATATTTAAAAGCAAATTAGAATTTGTTGTGAGATCCTGTATGCAATATATTATTTATTTACTTACTCTCTTAATATATTCCACACTTCTCCCAATGGGGACCCAAAGCAGTTTCTATCATTCTTTTCTTCTCTATTTTATCCTCACAAAAACCTTGTGAGATAGGTTAGGCTGAGAGTGGGTAACTGGCCTAAACTTACCCAGAAAACTTCCATGGCTCAGTGGGTATTGAAACCTAAGTCTCCTACTACCTAGTAAGATACTTGAATCACTATGTTTTATGGATGTTTTAAACTGCTGATTCAAAATCACAACACAAAATAAAAATCACAACACAAAAAATAAATAAAAACCTTCTTTTAGAGGATCTTTGCTAGGGTTGCCAGGGACCTGGAGTACCTCAATGGGAAATGCTCAGGTCCCTGGACTCACCTGCTGGGGGATTGGCAGCTGGCACTTACCCCGACTTCCTTATTCGTGTGCATGTGCAGCATGCGTGCGTTCCCGGCTCTTGTGATGATGTCACTTCCAGGAGTGATGTCATTATGGAGAGTTCAATGGGGGCCCTTGTCCTCACCAGCATAGGCTGCTGTCACGGGCTGGGCCAGCCCAAGCAGGGTGGTGCAGGTCCAAACCTTGATACCAAGTCCAGAGGGAGTTTCAGGAGCCAAAAGCCAAGTCAAAGCAGTGGTCAGAGCACAAGTTAATGCCAGAGTTGAGTCCAGAGTCCAAGAGCAAGGTCAGGCACAGTCCAAGGTCAGTTACCGGTAGTGTCAGGTCCAACAGTAGGCACGGGCAAGGTTCACGGAGCACGGAGTGGTTGCAGACAGTAGAGACGTTGCTTCCACGCCTGGCTGTTGCTCCTGACTGGCTTTTATAGCCAGGCATGGTTTTCAGCCAGCTGCTGGGGCTCCATCCTGAAGCTACTCATCATCACCCTCCAGCAGCTGGCGTTGGCTCAGGAGACGAGCACTGCGCCGTCTCTCCTGCAGCTCCAGTCTCTGGCGCTGTCTGCGGCGTTCTCTGGGTGTGGGTGAACCTGGGGGGGTGGAAGCCTCTGGCTGGGCTTCCCCTGTGGTGCTGGCAGTCCCTGACTGAGCTTCCCCTGTGGAAGTCCCTGGCTGCACTTCCCCTGTGGTGCTGGGGCTGGAGAGTACTGATGGCTCTGCTTCAGCTGCTGGCTGTAGGCTCTGATTAGCCAACAGCTGTGGCTCCTGATTACCAGCCTCTGCTGAGTCAGGGCTGGCTGCATGGAGCTCCTCTTCTCCTGAGGAGTCCTGGCTGGCTACACGAAGCCCCTCTCCTCCTGAGGAGGAGTCCTCACTCTCACTGAGCCCAGGCTGGACCATGACAGCTGCTCTTGCTGTAACCACAGCCCGCTCTTGCTGCCACCACCACAGTCTGCTCTCATTTGGTGCAAAGGGGGCCCCTGTGGTGGCGAGAGCAGCTGCTCTTACCGCTGCTGCCACAGCCTGCTCCTGCTGCCGCAGTGATCCACTCTTGCCGCCACCACAGCCCACTCTTGCAGTGTGAGAGCACGCCGGGGGATTGGCAGCTGGCACTTACCCCAACTTCCATATTCACGTACACCCCAGGGAGTGCCCCCCCACTGGCCAAGTAAGTGGCAGGGGGGGAAGGATAGGACTGGGGGATCCCCCACCTCGGATGGGGGAATGGGAACCCTAATCTTGGCATTTCATATGTTGTTCAGTAAGTAAAAGAAAGAGATTATCTGAGGGCCAGTGAATAAAATCTAGTTAAATTGAACTTTGAATCTTGTGTCTGCTACGGAGCTGGCCGTAGAGACAGTTTTTCAAAAGATAAAGACCTAGAAAAAAACAAGGAACAACAAGTGAGCTGCATAACAGATCAGTAGCAAAGCTTGTCATTTTTCAGTTTCTTTCTTTTTTATTTTCTCCTGGGATTTTATGAAGGGAATGGTACTTGCAAATGCTGGCAGGCCAGCTGAAGCCAGCTGATTCTTCAGCTTGACTAACATCTCTACATTTTTCATTTATACTGCAAGGTATTATTATTATTATTATTATTATTATTATTATTATTATTATTATTATTATTATTATTATTATTATTATTATTATTATTATTATTATTATTATTAATATTAATATTAATATTAATATTAATATTAATATTAATATTAATATTAATATTAATATTAATATTAATATTAATATTAATATTAATATTAATATTAATATTAATATTAATATTAATATTAATATTAATATTAATATTAATATTAATATTAATATTAGTATTAGTATTAGTATTAGTATTAGTATTAATATTAGTATTAGTATTAATATTAATATTATTTCCTTATTAAAAATAGAAACAAAAAAAGACAGCTCTCTAGATTTAAATTTTCCTTTCTGATAGCTTTTCATCGTCTCCAAGCCACATAAAAAAAAGTTACAGAGTGAGTTTTGAATAGACATGGGCACGAACCGCATTATGAACCCAAAAAACCCACAAACCGCCCAATCTTCCGTTTGCGAACCAGCGGTTCGTGAGGGTCCATGGCCAATGAACCAGCATTCGTTGGAAGCCAGGTTCGTTGCATTCGCCCGTGGTTCGTGAAGCCAGTCAGTCAGGCACCATCAATCAGTTCTCTTGGAAACGGAGCTGGGGGAATGCCTGAACTCTGTCTGCACTCCTTCTGTCACCCTGGAAACCCGAATCAAAGCCCAGCTTACCTTGATTGGCAGGTCTTCCTTCCAACCACGGAGCTGCAAATTGGTTACAATTGGTTGCATGGGAGGAGACACCCGGGGGGAGGGAGGGGAAGGGGGGTGTTCTGTAGCCATGGGCACTCCAATCTCATCCCTGCAAACCCTGATAGGCAGTTCTGACGGCCAACCCCTTGTACACTGGGCCAACATCAACTGGTGGCTCTAATTGTATCAAATGGGAGTTTCCAGGGGACCTCGGATTGGAGAGGGTATAACTCCAAGATCCCTATTGCAATCTTGACCAAACTTGGGTGCTGGCTAGAGGAGAGCCTGCTAAACACTCCCTGTGAATACGGGCTCTCTAATTCCAACAGGGGGCATTCTGATGCTCACGAACCACGAACCTCGAACCGGTTCATCAGCGGGAAATATTCATTTCTGTTTGCTGGTTTGGGTTCATCATTTGTACCGAACCATGAACCACTAGTTTGTTAATTTTTTTTGGTTTGTGCCCATGTCTAGTTTTGAACAAGGTATTTTGAAAACAAAGTCAAAGATGGAGGAAAGAAGCATTGTAGAGAATGACCTAAATTTTGTTCTGGTACACTGAGATAATAAACAATGCTTTCCACGGTCCCATAAATTTCCTTGCTATGTGCATTTCAACAGATGGACCTTGTAAACTGAATAAAACTAATTTTCCTATAGAAACATTTAGCATGCTTGAAGCTAGTATAACTGCATATGAAATTTTAGCTCTATGAATTAATCTTGTCCACAAATACAATAGATGTATATTCACAGAGAGAAATAAAAATAAACAATGAATTGCCCCCAAGGAAGACACTGCTTCTGATCCTTACTTCATAAGGGAGGTGATGGTGATGATTGAAATGGTTTCTCTTGTATAGAGTCTGTAAAAAGCTGATTATATTTTTAAAAATCGACTACTCCTCCCAATGTTTAATGCTTGTGAAAACATTGGACAGGAAGCATCTATAGGTCAATTTTCATTACTTTGCAATGTGGTAAGACCCTCATACAATGTCTTTACCATGCTGTTTTTCGTAAAGTTTCCCTACATGGATAAATTAAGTTTTACCATGCCAGAGAAATCATTAATTTTCAAGCAGAGTTTCTGACATGGTAATTTTTAAAATTATTTATTTATTTATTCATTCACCTGCAGCCTCCTTTAGAAATACCACTTTCAAAATAGTATCCACTTTGGCATGTCAGGTAATTCAAAGAATAAAGTAAAAATTCTTCTTCTTGACAGAAATCATTAATTTGCATTCTATTACCGTTTTTGTTAACCAGATGAGAAAAACATAATATGAAGGGACAATCAATGATCAATAATATTCATTTTTACTAGTTAAATCACACCATGTGATTAATGCCTGGCCTCTATAGAAATAACGTTATAGGAACTGGATCCATTTGTTGGAAGTAAAAGGGTAAATGAACTATGATCTTCCCATCATATAGATTATGAAAAAATGAATATTTTGTGTTATGCGTAGTTTAAAATTAAGCTGATGGGTGTTTCACTTGTATTTCCTTACTTTGTTTTCCTTGTCCCTTGATATACACTATCCTTTTCAATGCAGGTTCCTTTTGGTACTCTTTTCCACACAAATGGAGAACGGTTATTAAAAATAGGAAACAGAACTTAAGTCAATGCATCCTGCAATGATTATTTAGAAGCAGAGGGCTTACAAGCTGCTTAGCTATCAAGTATGGGCAGATCCTCAGCATATATGCTGAAGCACTACAAAGTTAACATAGAGGGTTTACTGAATGAAAAATCAGTATACAAAGTGAAAGAAATAAACATATAACATACTGCCAGAAAAAAACGATGTATCTAATTTTCAACATGGCCCCATCTGTGAATACTTAAATCTGAAGACTAGAGCCATGAATGGACAAGATGCATCTTTTTACAAAGCTGAGAAAAGGCCCAAGTTTGCAGAAAAATCTGAAATCTTAAAAAAAAAATACATGGGGGGGAGTTAAAACCCTTCTAATAATAGAAGCAGCACTGCACTTTAAAAAAAGAAATGCCAGTAGCCATTGCTAGACAACCACACAGAGTTGCTAGTCTTCAAAACTTAGTTTCTGTCACTAAAAAAACAGTGAGAGGCAGGGCAGGGCCATTTCCAAGGCTATTTTGGCCAGGCCTGGCAAAAACCACAGGGCAACTTGCTACAATGCATAAGAGAAGGGAGGAAGAAAATGGGAGATGCTACAGGGGCTTTCAGTGAAATGCAAGAAGCAATAATGGGGGAGGAGGAAATTATGTGCTCCCAAGTCTTGGTGGGTCACTCACTTGTGCTTCCCTAATCTTCATAAGATGAGGCTAGAATTGTGCAGTGTGATGGAAACATGAATTTCTAACACTAAACACTAAAGCACAATATAACAGTTAAGGTGGCAAAGGGGGGCTAACTAGCGGTACAGGTCAAGCTAGCGGTTGCCATGGGACCTCCTCCTTGAAACTGTCTGGGTGAGACCCACTGTTCTGGGCGTGAGCCATCCACGAGGTATGGCTTTGGCTTGGACAACCAGGAGAATGGTTCTCTCCATAAAGCTCCAAACACCTCAAGTTCTGGAGCCTGAGGGAAGGCCTTCTACGGGAAGTCCCATCAAGCAGTCTGCCCTCACAGCTGGCAGCCGTAAAACCACCAGCCACTCCTGACAGACCCCATTTCCCCACCAATGGGGATATGCCAAGGGTGCTCACTGGCCCGCTCTCATTTCCCCAACTCTAACCTGCCAGTGACCTAATTATAGTACGGCTCCACTGAGACTAATTACTGTAACAACTGCATGCAGAGCAAGGTTGGCGAACCCCCACCACCACCATCGTAGCCAATTTGGTGGAAGGGGAAAAACTATTACAAACAACACTAAGGCAGAGTTGGCTGGTTTGTTCCATTATTAGGTTAAATTCAACAGATATAAACATGTAATGCATTTGAAGACATACTGACTTAAAGAAGCTCTTCTCAACTGCTAAAGACCTACAAATAATTCAGCCCTCCCAGGCGGCAGCAGTGCTGCTTGGACGGGGACTGTGTTTGCAGCCCTGGTAGAAGGAAAGGCAGTTGGGCTTTTTCCCAGGCATCCAGGGCTTTGCCAGGTGAGTGAAGCCAAAGGTATATTAGCCTGCTCCGCCCTTCCCCAGCACACAGTTGTCTTTGTTGCTAGGAAGATGTGTGCGAGGCAACTTTTTCTCCTGAGTGTCTTCTGAAGTCTGTGGAGGCCGGGCGATTGGTGGCGACAGTGGAATGATGGCAGGAGAAGCTTCGCGTTGGTGAGCGTAGGCAGTTGACACTTTTGCACCCCTTCTCCTTACCCTGACTGGCTGGCCCATGCTTGAAGCATGTTCTGCATGGCAGCAGCTGGTTGAAGCTTAATCCCTCCCCCCATGACTTTAGCAGCATTATTAGCACCCGGGCTGCTTCAGGCAACACCAGGCTGGCAATACCGCGGCTGCAGCAGCCTTTGCTGCATGTAAGCAGCACTGAGCCTGTGGTAGACTTTGCTGCTTGTAGGCAGTGCTGAGCCTGTTGTAACAAGGCACCTTTCCTACCATTCTTTTGCCCTCAGCCTGCATGCTGCATGGCAGCAGCTGGTTGGCGCATAAGGTGGTGGAGGCATAACCCCAGTGGTGGATGGTGCGGACACAAATATGGCTTCAGATCAACCACACTGACCTGCAGAGGGCTGCCCTATAGTGGCGGCTGTGGGTTTGGACGACATCAATGGTAAGCACACTAAAACACAGCGGGCATATGCTTGACTGTGGGGGCCCTGGGGTCAGCCTCTATTCCTATGCCTTTGGTGCTTTACTTTCAGGTAGAACCCAGGCTAGCACATCTCAGGGCCTGAGCTATTCAGAACAGTGGCCTTTGTGGCCACAGCCATATCGACAGCTGGCCAATATGGCAGGCAGGTTGCCAGTCCACACACACAGTTGGCTTTAGTCACTGTGCCATGGTAATGAGTCAAGGGTCAGTCCTTAATGGGCTCGATGGCTCCCTGGCTGCCCCCTCCTTTTTCAGTACCTGGATATAATATAAAGGGCACAATGACTGAGCTAGTGCTGCATGGTTGCAGTGCGATAAGGAATTCAGGGTGTGGGGGTTGACCTCAAGCCTGGCCTACCTTGAGATAGGATATACTACCAGCTTGGGCTACAGGTGATGTCTCCTGCAAAACCAACATGTGGGATTGCTCTGACAGCAGTCACACGGGGGATTACTCTGACAGTGGTCACCTTATTCATAGGGCTGCTGTTAATCCTAGTATCTGTGCCCCTAGTGGGGCAGTCCATTTAGCCCTGGATGCTTTGTTGAGGGTTCACCTCCCAATGGGTGGTGCTAGGAAATTCTGTAGATTTGACCACAAATGCCTAATCTGAGGTGCCCCACCCACCTTCACGGCCTGTCCCATAAATTTGAAGTTTCTTAGAGGTTGCTGGCTGCATATTCCAGATGCCAGGATGCCCCTTTATTTGCTAGTGGGTCTCACATGGATGTCGGATCCCTGTTCAGGGTCCTGGTACAAAATAGCAAGGGAGTGTGATGAGGACAAGGTGCTGCCCCCCCTTTTGATGCCCCTCTTGTTCTGCATAGAGGTCCTTTGACCAGCAGTCAAGGTAGCTCAATGATGTGGGGTCTGCACTGAAATGGCGGAATGTGGCATTGAGTCTTTCCTTCACCCCATTGGTTCATCTCAAAGATTTTGTGTTATTTGGTTTCCCTTTTGAAGGGCAATATCATAAGAGCAATATCATATAGTCAGAGCTCTTCTAAGGGAGTCTTTGTCTTTTAGTGGCCTTTGAGTGCTTCAGCTCTTTTTGTGAGTGAGGGCTCTGCAGGTTCTGGCCATTGCCTTTAGCTCATGATTTGGTGGTGGGCGCAGTGTCGGTGCTAACATCCCTGGGCAGAGAGCTGGATATACGGGAACAAGCATCAGGTTTGTCGACACAAAAGCCATTGGCCCTGCTGGTCAGTTTGGCCTCTTTTAGAGGAAGAATAAAGTTTTCCTCTTGGAGATCCAGCAGCTTGTGGATCACTTAAATTTTGCCTGTAGAGTGGTGGTATCTGATTGGGAGTTTTTGGCAATCCCTACTTGAGGCTATGGGTGCCCCTCTGGTTGCTTCATCACAGGCGTAAGTTTTGCAAAGGTATGAGGGAGAATTTTGCAGTGTGGGATGAGTTAAGTTTCACAACTTCTTTAATGAGGTTACCTTCTGGAAGGAGGACCTGCTCTTAGAGGCGGAGTTTCAGGTTACCTCTGATGCTTCTTGGTTTCCAGATCTTAGCAGTAGTTGGTATGTGGTAAGGGAGTTGGTCTGCCACATTGTCCACTTTTGGTGTGGCAATTCAAGGGGTATTCCATGTTCCCAAGTCACTTTCTTCTTAGCCATCCCCCCCCCCCCAACAGAGTTATGAAACTGGTCAGACCATTTTTGCTCCTGTGCTGCAGTTAAGGTGGCAGACGGGGAGGTTCATCTGGGTGTCCTCGTGGTCAGAGCACACCTCTTTCCTATAGGTTTACACAAACTTGCTGCATCTGGGCAGGTAGTGGCCTGATGGCTCAAGGCAGGTGTGGTCTTCAACCTCACGTCCTGGTCATTTACCTTTTGGTGATTATCTTGGCTTACAGGGTATAGCCCTCCCTTTCTTTACAGGCTCACAAAGACTTGCAGAGCCCAGGCAAGTAGTGGCCTGATGGCTTGAGTGGAGATGTTATCCTCAGCCTCACACCCTGGTTATTCACCTGGATGAGAATGACCTTGGCTCACAGGACATGCCCCCCTTTTCCTTACTGGCTCAAACAGACTTATAGCATCTAGGTAAGTAGTGGCCTAATAGCTCGAAGAGAGGTGCTGTCCTCCACCTCACGTTGGTTCACAGGCCCTTTCTGTACAGGCTCACAAAGACTTGCTGTGCATAGGCAAGTAGTGGCCTGGTGGCTTGAGAAGAGGTGTGTCCTCCGCCTCCTGTTCTGGTCATTCACCTGGATGGTAATGACTTTGACTTTTGGAGAGGGCTGAGGCATTATTTGCTGCACCCTAGCTTACAGGTTGAATTCACCAACCTCTACATAGGTGATGGGGTCCAGCTATCGGTGGCTGGCTATGACATATTCCTGGATGATTTAAGGCAAGGGCTCAGGTTGGCCATGAGCCACCTGTGGGACACAAGGACCTAAGCTGAGGGTTTGCCCTAGCATTGGCAAAATGGAAAAATGAGTAGGCCGGTGACCCCCTTGGCACATCTCCATTGGGGAGGTCTGTCAGGATGGCTGATAGGCTATACGGCTACCAGCTGTGAGGGCAGACTGTCACTGTCACGTAAGGCCCTCCTATTGTACGGCGAGGTGCTGCAGGCTTGGAGGGGGGAACCATTTGCCTGGCCGCCAAGTACAGCCATGTGCTGTATGGCTGACTCCCAGGGCAGTGGGAGCTCACCCAGACAGGTCAAGGCAGAGGTTGTGGGTGACCCCACGGCTTGACTTGTACCACTAGTTAGTTAGACCCCTTGCCGTATTGACAGTTTATGTTGTAATTAATAAAGTGGTCTAATTTTATACCCAAGCTTTGTGTCTGTCTTTTATTTTGACGGGGGTGGGGGGCAATGCATGTTTCCAGCTGGGAGTCAGGCTACATAAGGAGTAAAGAGAGGAAAAGACATCTATTGAGTTCTGGAGTAGAGAAATTTTAATAAGCTTGTGAAGGATCAATGGTCTGGTCTATGGACCAAGCCAATCCTCAAGACTGGAGCTAAATTCTTGGAGCTGGTCTTTATAAGTATGGACCACAGGAAAAAGGAAAAGGCCTAGGCATCCCTTGTTCTGTAAGACAATATTAACAAAAATTTTCTCCCTGTTATCCCATTTAAGGCAGCTTTTCTTGCACAAGTTCCCATGTGGTTTTAATTTTCAAATTCTCAGGCTGTAACATTTGTGCATTCTTCTTTGGCACAGTTCTCACTTACTTGAAATAAATTACTTGGCCCTACATTGCCTCATGATTTTTCTTTACAAAGCAGGCAGTGTACTATCTCCTGGGTTCACCTCTTTCTGAGAACCTGCAATAAGACCTGCTTTAAGCAGAGCAAGAATCTTGTTCTCGTGAACAGAGGCACATTTTTTTCTCGCTAAATTTTTTAAAAAGCTTTGCACCTCACACTATTAATTATTTGGTGCTAGAACCATCTTCCTACTTTGGCACTAAAGCATTTACCACCTTTCTGTGTCTCTGTTTATTAATGAATCCCTTGACATCAGTGCCATTGCAGGTGACATTTCTATTGGATGTAGTTTCAAGAACAGTCTGAGACAGGAAAACACACTTAATTGTGTGACTGCCTCACTATGGGCCACTGGAGAAATAAAGAATGGCTCTTACTGTCATTCCCCCCCCCCCTGTTTTTATTGAGATCAACTCGAACTTAAACATTTTTTTCTTATTTTGTGGTAGATTTATTGTTGTTGCTGTAGTTAGCATTTGGGCTACATGCTAACATCCTTTAGTTATATCTCATAAGTGAACTTTGACTTATGAAAGCTTATACCTGGGAAAATGTTGGCCTTTAAGGTACTACTAGATTTGAATTTTGTTTCTCAAGGGATGGGGAGGGAAGCGGCTTAACTGCATGTGAGATCCTATCAAAAAAACACAGACTGTGAAACTGGTCACATTCCTGATTGCGATTCAAAACATGTGAAGTGTTCAAGGGATTGAGAAGAAAGAAGTACTCAAAACAATGCCCCTTCCATCAGCCAGAAGGCTCCCTGCACTAGAGGAAAGCATTTCTACTAGTGAAACAGAACTGAGGGATCTATCCAAACCAATAAAAGTAGAGTTTAATTTCACTTAAGCACTAGCTGAAATGATGAATGTTCAATGATGTCATTTAACAGCTTGCCAGCCGCCAAATGCCATTATGCAATAAAATGCAAGTGACATTAAAATAATTCTGGATTTTTCTAATCTAACCTGAACAACAGTAAGATTTGTGACATCTAAAAGTTATCTACAAATTTCAAAGAAGCCTCAGAATGTGCAAGTCTGAGCATTGGCTCTGATCTGCTACCATAATAGCATGAACATAATTTTATTGTTCCTGTTCTTGACAGAAAGAGCATCAAATGAATTATGGCCCAAGACTTAAAATGGTATTATGGTCCCAAGTACAATAGTGTATGATTAATCTATTGTTCTTGAGTCTAATTCTTAATTATGCTGAACAAAGTAAGGGTTTGAGTATTGTGGTGTTATAGTTAACAGAAGCATTTAAGTTTGACTGGTTTGGTTATCACATATTAGAGGACAGCTCAATGCCTTGTCATTGAGTTGAACCTCTCACCCTAGAATCTTTATCCAAACCATCAAAACCTGCTATCTTCATATTGTAGCTTGAATCTAAAATAAATGTCATTTATGCCTCAGCACTACCATTTTGGAAATTCCTCTGGACATCATCAGATCCAGATGTTTTCAAGTGTCATTATTCATAAAGTGAAATGATTACAAATGGAGAGTTTTTGTGGGTCTCTCAACTATGGCTGCCAGTTTCCACCAGCTCCGAGAAGACTGTTATTTCTATTAGGTGGGAATGATCCTGGCTTCAGCATCAACTTAAAATTTAATTACATGTGTTGTTTTATGGAAGAAAGCTGGTTTCAATGTTTGTTGACTTAAACTCTGGGAGATTTTATAAGATAATTTTAAAGCAAGGATGGCTTCAATATACTAAAAGTTTTTAAAAAATCTTTGTATAAGCTGTCTTCTGATTTTGGAGGTAATGATGAAGCTCACTATCCTTTTTTATTTTGAAAATTTGTTTTCTCTAGGCACCTTTTTCCTTGGGAGATGTATGTTATTTTACAAGAGCAAATCTATTTCAGTGCATATTATTATATGACTGTTTTTTAGGGCTCTGAACATCTGGACAAAGTATGCATGTACCAACGGGCCTAAATGGTAGTTTTTGGAGCTGTGCATAAATTATGATTGATTTACTGAAAGAAAAAAGAGTTTCATACTCCAGTTGGATCAGTAAAGAAAAAGAACACCATATGTTTTAAGACCATTTTAATAATCTCTAAAATTTAAAATGATCCATTTCAAATAGCTGCTGTAAAGAAATCCGACAGAGCAATCCCATTCAGAGTTAACCCCTTCTAAATACATTGGTCTGGATGCCACTAGCTTTCCCCTCAGTCTCACACTATTAACCTCCTTACTACAGCCCCTGTTCCATGTAGCTTTTGTCCATGCAGGTTCTTTGATCCACCTCATAGTCTTTTTGTTGCTTATTGCTTTTTCACCAGCAGAAAGCTGGTTGGTTCCAGGCTTGACTTCCATTGACTTAGAAAGGTATAACTCTTCACAGAACTGAATTCATCTTGAATGCTGTACAGAATGTAAACAGATCTTGGCATTACAGATAAATCATCCCTTTGTTTGAAAGACTTTATGAGATGACCCTTGATATGTAAATAAGAACAATTCAATAAACGTGATTATTAAAGCTTCCTAAGCTAACCATGTGAAGCTCATTACTTCGCACAACTTCGTTTGTCATGATGCCATAAGTGTTATGGTGGTTGTTACTGAACTTCACGTTTTCACGCTTTGTAGCATTTAGTTAAAAGGGTATTTATTAGGAGAAGTTATTGAACAGAAATGGCTCAGAAATAGTATATAATACAATCCAGATTTTACAGTCAGGAGGGAATCCTTGATTTGGCACTGACTCTTTAATCAGGATTTGTGGACTTCAGAACAATGTGTTCCTTGAAGGAGCTGACATGTGCCCAATAGGAAGAATTGCAAGATTCTTAAAAACTGTACAACAGTCACATCCAAATTTTACTACACACACACACTCCCAAATGCTGTCTTGAGCAAAATATTAATATCTTATCATTAAGTCATTTTTGGCACTACTAGTAGCTTAGGTTTCTTGTAAGGGTTTTACTGGAGCTCAAACCTGTATCCTAATACTCTCTTGGCTTTTTCAAAGAAACAAATGGATATAATAAATATGCTTCCAGTACATACTTATGAGTTCTTTATGAGTGAACATTGCTAATTTTTCCAAAACTCTTCATAAAAGACATTGAAAAAGAAGTGAGAAGGAAAATGAGCCAAAGATATGCTAACTAAAAAGAAGATGAGGGTCATGGATAAAGATCTGCCAATATTTTGTGGGAAAATATGAAAATAATCCCACTGTTCAAAGTGATATTTTTGCTCTAGTGTAATATTTTAAAACTCCAAGCCTTTTGCTCTTTGAAATATTTGATTGCAGTCTACCAACCTAAAATGAGTAGTTTGTACATGCTCAATGATAAAAACAAGTTAAGATACTGAGTTGTTTTGATTCATGATTAAGTCAAGTATTTGTACAGGAAGCTGGCCATTCCCCTTTACTGCATTACTGCTTGGTTATATGCAACAGACATTGATTTGGCAAGCTGCTATTTTTCAAAAGTTTTAAGTGAACTTATTTTGGCACAAAATGCCATATTGCTTCATTTTGCATGGTTGACTTACACAATTCCTGGCAGTGAAAATTGCACATTCTTCCCCCCCCCCCACATTCACCCCACTGTTATGGTATGTCTCTGCTGGCAAATTATAAACCAATACAAGAACCTGATTCTCTTTGCACCCGCACATGGGAATGATGTGAAGTAGCCCCTTTGAAATAAATATAGCTTGAATGATATAAAACAGGCAAGTAGAGAAAATAATAAAATATTTATACATTGCACTTAATTTCGTCAGACGTGACTAATAGACCCAGGTAATTTCATACACATTTACCAAAAAAGTAATGTGCTCATAGTTCAGTAGGATGCTATGTTATTCACAGCTATTTTATAAAGCTAGTTTAAACTATGTTCTTGGTGCTTATATGTAATTTGGAAAATTATCATTAAAACAAATTAGTGCAGTTTTCATGGAATACCAACCTTTATTTGGTCATTTGGGCAAAAATCCCTGTCTTGCTATGGATTGCCTTCTTTCTTTGCTGATGTTTTTAATTAAGATGGCATTCCTCAGTGTAATGTGATTATATATTTGCTTGCTGGATGCCTAACACAGAAATTACAGCTGAGTTTGTTGCTTACATTATGGTTTGAAAAATCATTCTTAGTACCGCAGGGTAAATACTTTAGTACTGAATTTATTAAAGAAAAAAATCTGTAAATCTTATCCAAATATTTTGGTTTATGCAGCATAGTAGCCTGCATACTTTTATTTGTCTGCAGCAAGTTAATAACTGTTGGAAGAATAAATTCAGAAAAGATATAGCAGTGGGCCTGTGTAGCTAATATTAGTCTCAATCCAAAGATCTTTTTGAATGAGATTTCAGGCACAGGGATTACTAGTTGCACAACAGGAATGTTTTTGAAGTTTTCATATGAGCTGTTTCAACTTCAAAATCCTATTTCAGTTTTGTTTCTCTCTTGGGCAACCTGAGCTTCTTTTTTGTTTTTGTTTTGTTTCCTCAAACTTAAATTTTCCCATAAAATGTGCATATTTTCCAACATTATTTGCAATAAATGAGCATTACATTGTAAATACTGCATAAATTCTGCATAGAAACATACAACAAATATACATGATCAGAGTTGGTGTCCGCACATGATGAGGTGGGGCAGCTGCCATGGCCTGTAGCTTCTGGTGGGGCTCACGGCTGCCAAATCTCTGTTCACGCATCTCCCGTGATGCTTGCCCTCAAACTCTTCCACTGCCTACTTGTGAGTGCTTTGTTACCACTGCTCCCAGCTGCAAATGCTGCCTAGTGCTGCTGCAGAAGGGCATGGGGGTGGTGCACAAAGCATCAGCATTCCCAATGGTCATCATAGTGCCACTCCTAGCTGCACCCAAAACCCAACACAGTCAGGGAAAGGGTGTGCAGGAAATGAGGGCAGCTGTGACTGCAGGTGGTAGAATAGTTTGTGAGTGGATAAAGAAATGGTGCAGAGACAGGTGGGAGCAGGTGGGTGGGATGGAAGGTTGCTGGTCCCCTGGTGGGAGTGATGGATCCCCTGCTCCTAGCCTCCTCCCCCTACCACCATGCACCTGGCCAGCAGGGGAAAAGGTGCAGGAACCAACCTCCTGGGGCGTGCTCCCAGCGCGGCATGATAACACTCCCAGGAGTTATGTCATTACACAGGACCCAGGATTGCTTCTGGGCCTTGCGCTGGGCTGATTCGGCCTATTTGGGAGCCCAAATAAACCAGGCATGAAGCCTGGGTGTAATTCTGGGGCCTGTGTGATGTCACTCCCAGAAGTGATGTCATCATATCATGCCAAGATTCCATGTGTGCATTGCATGCACATGAATAGATTAAGGAGGTAAATGTTGGGTCCCCCCTCCTGCTGGGAGGGTAAGGGGACCTGGCAACCCTAGTGAGATGGCAAAAAAGGGAGCCTAGCAGTGGGTATAGAGGGTGCCCTGAGCAATCTCTGCCCAGGGCCCCCAAACCTGGAACTAGCCCTGTGCAGAATACAAATAAATCTGCAAAACCAATAGTTGAAAGTGAAGAACGGAAATTAGTGACAAAAATATAAAACATCAGTAGAGAGAAAATAAGAAAAATGTTTGTCACTAGTACAAAGGCCTTCCCATTAATTTCAGTAGGATGCAGACTTTATAGCTGTAGGACTCCTGCAAGCGGTGTACAGGAGTCCTACAGCTGCCTTGTACTGAATCAGATCATTGTCTACCAAGCTCCTCTGACTGGCAGCAGATCCTGGGGTCTCAGGTACAGGTCACTTACTACATAATTCTTTGAATCTGATTCGAAGTGTGGATTGAATCTGGGACCTTCTACATAGAAAGCAGATGCTTTATCACAGTTCCACTGCCACTTCCCACCAACAGTTTAAAGAGAGTTTATTTAAACTAGTTTTAGAACAATTTCATCATGTGTTTGCCACGTGCAGAAAATAGAATGTATTTTAATGGCTTCTGTTTTAATACTATGGTTTTTAATTGTAAGCTGCCTCAAACAGGATTCTGAAGAGGTGGCGTAGAAATAGTCTAAATAAGTAAATAAATAATATTAATGGTATAATTATTTAGAAACATATCAATGATTGTAATTTTTATCAATTTTGAAAATTTGTAAGGCTCTAGATCTGCTCAAGGCAGCTAACAACAAACAAAACTAAGCACACAGTAAAACAATAAAAACAAAGCATCACTTAAAGTCATGCCAATAAGAATAACGGCATAAGAGCCCATAACACTCAGCACAGTCTAGAATTATATTGATAAAACAGTCCACAGTTAGGAACAGACTATAAATATCTGAAAAGATGTCCCTCCTTAATTAAAAGCCTGGGTAAGGAGAGTAAAATAGGCATCAGGCAAGCCTCAAGGGAACAGAATTCCAAAAACTAATTTATCCTGCTGAAGAAGTCCTGCCTTTGGTCACTACCCACTTTACCTCTGCAGGCACAGACAGTAGGGCTTGAGAAGAGGCTTGCAACTGGTAGTGTGGATAATATGTGAGGCAGAGACCCTTCAAATACCCCAGACCCAAGCCATTGTGAAAGAGACCTGATATTCCTTATTCTCATAGACTTACCAAGGCACTTGCACTTTGGGGGAAATTGCATCTCTTCTGGTCATATGATGGAGTTCTTATGTATATCAGCGCAGAATGCATTTTTTTCTGAATGGATAGTGAATGATCAGAACACCAGGACTTAGAACAATACCTAGCTTGCTGCTAAGACAGGGAGTGTGCCAAGAAAAAAAATGTTATAATTTTGGATTCAGGCTTCAGAAGGGAAAGTTTTTACTGTGGTTGCCTAATTCTAGCCAGGACATTAAAGGTTCAAGACTAAATTCAATGTGCTTTTTCAAGTTCTGGAGTTCAGGATGATTATTTTCAAAGGGAAATGTCTATCTGGGACAGTAGTTTATAAAAATAATGGCACTAGATATGCACAAAACACAGTCCTCCCTCTAATCTAAAGACCACGTAAGTTTCAAGCAGATTGAACAAAAGGATTCAGTTGCACAGACTCTTGAAGTAGATGCCTCTCTGTGCAGCTCACTTCTCTCTACCATTTGCTATGGGGGGTGGGGTGTTAAACAACAGTTTAGCAGGAGAGCTCCAACAGGCCACTGGCCTTAAAAAAAAACCCTGTCTGCATTCATTTTTCTGCTCCTACAGTGACTGATTGACAGTTAACAAAAATTTACCTTTCCGCTGAAAACTCTGCATTTGCCATCTTTCCTTGTTGTGGTCTTTTTTGTGTGTCTCATTTCACAAAGTGAGGAAGATATCTTTTGCAGACCTCCCCCCTTCCCACAGGTCTGCAATTATTCTCTGTACAGGACTTTTTCCCGGAGGGGGTTGAACTGGCTGTATTTCATCCAAATGACACCAAAATTGCAAAGGAGCTAGTGCTGCCTGACCACTAAAGACCTTTCTAGAGAATTGGACCAAGGGGTCCAATTCTAAGGGCCTCTAAAGAAGGTGGCACCAGCCATCATATCTGAAAATAAAAAGAAAAGGCTCCACCTCCACAAAGAGGGAGAGGAGGAGAAGGAGCGAGTCAGAACCACAGCACTGCCGAGCCATGCACCTGGCTTACGTGGCCCATCGTCCCCTAGCAACTGCCCAGGAAATCATTAGAATCAAAATAAATCATGTTGCATTGCTGGTAAACACCCAAACACACATACAACCGCCCCCCCCCATTATGGATTTTTGAGGGAGGGTTTTTCCATAATTCCAAGAGTCCCAGATTTGTGTTATCACTCCTGAAAATCATGCTAATGACCTGAACCAGTGATCTTGGTCTATGTTTTCAGCTTGAGAATTTTGTAATGCATACCCCTACTGCTAAGTATTATGTCTTCCTGCATTTCCTAGCAGTATGCTTTATTGCAGCTCCATAGTAGTTTTGCATCACTGCGATTAAGGAAGAGTCAAAGCACTTTTCTAGACAATAAAGCGTTGTTTCCTGTCAGGAATCCAGGAGTGAGCTAGGTCCAAAGGAAAAGCAAGATCAGTACCTTATAGAAAACCCAGCGGGCCCTGCCTGTTGCAACAAGGTTCTTTCTTTCTTTCTTTCTTTCTTTCTTTCTTTCTTTCTTTCTTTCTTTCTTTCTTTCTTTCTTTCTTTCTTTCTTTCTTTCTTTCTTTCTTTCTTTCTTTGAAATTTTTTATTAGGTGAGAATATTAATATACAACTTTCAAATAGCATCTCATTATCCTTTCCCCCACACTTTCCCTCCCCTCCTTTTCCAAGACTTCCAACAGCTTTCCAACCCTATAGCCTAATCTATTCCCAATCTGTCCCCTTTTTCTGTAACTCCTTATCTCATGTTTACTTACTCTTTTATTCAACTAAGCCCTATCTATTAACTTCAAAAATATTGTTATAAACTTAAAATCTATTATCTATTACTTTATATTAGCTCCACATATATTTAAATTTAAACTAACTGTCGGATAAAATATCTACTTTAGTAATTCTAACAATATCTATTAACTCTAAGTCCACTTACATTTGGGCTAACAATTAGCTAATACTTCACTTCATATGGTAAAGACTCTATCTCTTCTAATAACAAATCCATTCTAGTAATTTTCAAATTGCCATAATTCCCCCTTTACGTCCCACTTCTTTTCTAAATATGTTTTCAATCTTCCCCAGTCTGTAAAAAATTCCGCTGGATTCTGATCTCTCAGCTTCCTTGTCATTTTATCCATTTCCGCCATGTACAGCAATTTATGCATCCAATCTTCAATAGTTGGTATTTCTTGCACCTTCCATTTTTGCGCATATAAAAGTCTTGCTGCCGTCATCATAATATAAAAAGTAATGTTCGGTATTGAATAGGAACATCTTCCATGCTTAAGTTCAATAGCAATAGTTCTGGGTTCTTCTTTATTTGAATCTGCAATATCTCATTTATTACTTCTATAATATCTCTCCAGAACTGTCTGGCTATTTCACATGTCCACCACATATGATACAATGATCCTTCATGCTTTTTACATTTCCAGCATTTATCTGACATGTTAGCATTTCCAAGCGCAATCTTCTTTGGCGTTAAATACCATCTATAGATCATTTTATAAACATTCTCTTTAATACTGGTACAAGTTGAAATCTTCAGTGTAGTTTTCCATAAATATTCCCATGATTCCATTGTTATTTCTTTATGACAATTAATTGCCCACTTCACCATCTGTACTTTGACCGTCTCATCTTCTGTATACCACTTCAAAAGTATTTTATAAATCTTAGATATCTTCTTTTTGCTTTCTTGTAGTATAGTCTCTTCCAACTCTGAGTTTTCCCATTTAATTCCTTCTTTTGAACAATCCAAATTATAAAGGTCTCTGATCTGTCTATATTGGAACCATCCGTAACAAGAAGATAACTCTTCCTCCGATTTAGTTCTTATCATTTTCTGTTCCATAATCAATATCTCTTTATATGGTAAACATTGTTCTTCATTGTAGATAGCTCTCAGATCAATCACTTCAAACGGTACCACCCAAGAGGGGATGCCTTCACCCAGATATTTTTTATATTTTTTCCAGATCGTGAAGAGGCTCCTTCTGATATAATGATGCAAAAACATAGAATCAGCTTTTATTTTATCCTGCCACAAGTAGGCATGCCATCCGAACAGCTTCTTATAACCTTCCAATGTTAAGAGCTTACAATCTTTCAGTGACATCCACTCTTTTAACCAAACTAAACATATTGCTTTGTGGTAGTCTAATATTTGGCAACTGCAGTCCACCTCTTTCTTTAGTGTCACACAAAACTTTCATTTTTACTCGTGGTTTCTTGCCTGCCCACACAAAGTCAGAGATCTTCCTCGGCCATTTTTCAAATTGTTTAGTGTCTCTAATAATTGGAATTGTTTGTAATAGAAACATGATCCGTGGTAACACATTCATTTTAACTGCCACTATTCTTCCCAGCCATGATAGATATAGTTTATTCCATTTAATCATATCTCTATCAATCTGTTGCCATAGCTTTTCATAATTATTCTTAAATAAATCAATATTCTTCGCAGTTAACTCAATTCCAAGATATTTAACTTTATGTGTTACTTCACAATCGGTAATTTCCATTAATTCTTGCTGCTTTTGTTTAGTCATATTTTTACATAGTATCTTTGATTTCTTCTTATTAACATAAAATCCAGCCAGATCTCCGAACTCTGGCATATTTTGTATTGGATCTTCCACTATGACCATCACATCATCTGCAAAAGCTCTAACCTTGTAGGTAAATTCTTTAATCCTTATGCCTCTTATAGCCTCGTCTTCTCTTATTTGAATCAATAGCAATTCCAAAATCAAGATGAACAACAATGGAGATAATGGGCACCCCTGTCTTGTACCTTTTCTTATTTCCATTTTTTTTGTTAGCTCATCATTTACTACAATTGCCGCACATTGGTCTCTATATATTGCTTTTACTGCTTGAATAAAATCTTTTCCCATTTGCAACCTTTCTATTGTGGCAAACATAAAATTCCAGTTCAAATTGTCAAACGCTTTTTCTGCATCCACAAAGAAGAAACCAACTTCCCTTTCACAATGTTTGTCATAGTATTCTATAGCATTTACTACAGTTCTCAAATTGTCTCTTATTTGCCTGTTTGGAAGGAACCCTGCTTGCTCTTCTGCAATAATCTCAACTAACCAGTCCTTTAATCTCTCCGCCAAAATTTTTGCAAAAATTTTGTAATCATTATTTAACAACAAAATAGGTCGATAATTCTTGACGTTACTCAAATCTTGATTTTCTTTTGGAATCAATGATATGTTGGCCTCATTCCAAGACTCTGGTATCTTTTGTCCTTTTAAAATTCCATTCATTACCTCTTTCAGAAAAGGTACCAGTTAATTTTCCAATAATTTGTAGAATCTAGCCATAATTCCATCCAGACCTGGTGCCTTCCCTAACTTAGTCGACCGGATAGCCTCTTTTATTTCCATTTCTGTTATTTCTGCATTTAATTTTTCCTTCCATTTTTCTGATAGTATTGGTAAGTTGATCTTATTCAGATATTGGTCAATAGTATCCAAATCCACTTCTTTCCTTTGATACAACTTTGCATAATACTTAAAGAAGGTTCTATTTATGGCCAGTTGGTCTATTAACGTCTTACCATCTTCTTGAATCTTAGTTATTACTTTTTTCTCCCTTTTCTTTTTCAATTGCCACGCTAAATATTTCCCAGGTTTATTCGCACCTTCAAATGATTTTTGGTTCAATTTTTTTCACTTCCCACTCTAATTCTTTATTGTTCATTACTCTCAACTGTTCTTGCAGAATTTTTATTTCTTGATACAACTTCTTCTTCCCTGGTCTTTTCTTTAATTGTAACTCCTTGGCCTTTATCTTTTCCATAATTTCTTGCCTTTTTTCTTCTTTTCTCCTTTTGTCTCTTGCATTTAAATCCATTAAAGTTCCTCTGATTACTGCTTTGTAGGTATCCCATACTTTGTCAGTCGAAACACCTTTATTTAGATTATATTGTATAAAGAATTTGGTCTCTCTTTGTAGTAGCATTATATTGTCTTCTGATTGCAGCGGGTCTTCATTTATCCTCCATCCTCGTCTTTTGGTGCCTTTCCCAAATTTCCACATTACTGGATTGTGATCTGAGCCTACCTTAGGCATTACTTCCGCCTCCTTAGTCCATACCGCCAGGTCTTTAGAGGCCCAGATCATATAAATTCTTGATAGTGTCGAGTGCCTCGCTGAGTAAAACATATATTGTTTTATTTTAGGGTTACTTCTTCTCCAAACATCCTCCAAATTTTCCTGATCTTTAATTCCAAAAAAGGATTTTGGCAAAAGTCCTCTTTTTTTATGAGTGCCTTTTGTTTTTTTATCATCATCCAAATTTGTTACTCCATTAAAATCACCTGCCAGAATTATTTGAGCATATGTCAGTCCATCCAATTGGTTCTGTAAGTCTTTAAAAAAGTTCTCTTTAGCGCCATTCGGTGCATAAATCCCAATCAAAAGCATTTTCTTTGCGTTCCAAATTATTTCCACTGCTATATATCTAGCTTCTGGATCATTTAAAATCACTTTCGGTTGCAGCTCATCTTTAATATATAAAACAACTCCTCTTTTTTTCTGCTTTGATGCCGCTGCATATTCTTTCCCCAATTTAGCAAATTTTAAATATTTCACATCCTGTTTCCTAATATGTGTCTCCTGCAAACAAATTATATTACAATGTTGTTTAGATAGCCCGGGGAAAGTAGCTTTACGTTTCGAAGGTGAATTTAGTCCATTTATGTTCCAAGATATAATTTTGCACCCCATTATCAAATTTTAGATCTTTTGGGTAAGTCTTTTTCATAGTCCTTTATGAACATTTCCATCTCCTGTCCAGATCTGAGTGTTCTTCTGGTCTCACGAAACTCAAAACTCAATCCTTCTGGTATTTCCCATCTATATCTGATGTTCAATTCTTTCAACATTTGTACTAGTTCTCTGTATTTCTTCCTCTCCAACAAAACCCCCCTAGGAAGTTCCTTCATTATTCTCACTCTTTTTCCACCAATTTCCAGAGGGTTTTGAAATCGCTTACTCACAATCTCTTCTCTTGTTCTTTCCGTTGTAAACTGGACTATTATATCCCTTGGTAGATTTTTTTGTGCTGCATATTTTGAGTTGATTCTGTATGTCACATCCAGAAAGGCTGCCACTTCCTCTGGTTCCTTATTCAAAAATTCTGCTAGTACTTCTGAAATCTGCTCTTGGGTTGATTTCCCTTCCACTTCCGGGACTCCGTGAAATCTAAGTTGTTTTTCCATATGCTTACATTCCGCCACGGCCATTCTCTCTTTCAAACCCTTGGTTTCTATCCTGTGTGATACAGCCAACTTGTCAGTTTCATCTTCCACTGTCTTAACTTTCTGCTGTGTCGATTGTAATTCTTTCTTGACCTCATCAATATTTTTAACCAGCTCCACCATCTCTGATTTAAAAGTCTCTTTGAGCTCCTTAATGTCTTTCACAATCTCTTGCATCATATCTTTGATCTCCTTATTCCCCTCTGCGACTTTTTTATCAAGACTGTCCAGCGCCGTTTGCCATTCTTTCTTCGACATCGTGGGGCTTGCCTTACCTCGCTCCCACGAGTCCGCTCTTTTCCTTAACTCCGTAGCGTGACTGATTTACTTTCCTCACCTTAAGCATCAAATTTTAACAAAGTCTTTTAAAAATTTGCGATCTTAGCATCCAAAATGTTGGGCATCTTTTCTCTATGGTTTTTACTTGAAGTTTATGCCCTTTCCCTTATCCAAAATGTCCTACTTCCGCCCAATTTGAGGTCAAGCTCTTTCCCTTCTTCAAAATGGTGCACGTCCTCTTCCAGTTCCTCAGAGGCTGCTTCCAGCCAGTCTTTCTATTGCACTGATGCACTTCCGGTTTCTCTTCTCGACACAGCATTTCTCGCGATGTTTCAACTTTCTCACACTTTGCTATCTCTTACAAGCCGCAGGTATGTAAACAATAATCTATTTTCCGTGTTAGCTCCTCTCTAAAAAATTATTTTTTTTCAGTTACTTTGCCGGAATATTCACAGTAAGTTATTAAGTCTTTTGCAATTTTTGTCTTCTAATTTGATTCAGTTTCTTTTACCATTTTTCTTCTCACATAAAGAGATAGCAATCTTTACCTTATTAAATCTTCTTTATGGGTTGTAATAGCTGTTTCAGTAGTTACGATAGTCCAGTATTCCCAGTTTAGTGCTGAAGCTTGGCTACAGAGGTCTTAAGCCAAAAACTTGACTCCAGAGCTACTGCAGAGATCTTTGCCACCCGTCTACGAGTGGGGTCTCAAGGCTGAGTGGGTTATCGTTGCGTAGATCCCCCCCCCCACAGCCGAGACCCTCACACTCTCGGGGTCTTGAGCATACTTGCCTGTTCTCTGCCTGAGAACAGGGGGCTATGGGCAGTTGGCACCCCACTAGCCCTCACAAACAGCAGCATGGACAGCCCAGATCCCTGAGTTGCTTCAGCCCTCCATGAACTCGAAGCTGGAAGTCCCACAACAAGGTCCTTTCAAAAGATGTAAAATGAAACTAGTGTTAGAAATTTAATTCTAAACATATATTTACATGGAAAAATTGTTCAAGATACTTTTAATAAGCTATAATAGAAAAGAGTTCAGTAGCACCTTTAAGACTAACCAACTTTACTGTAGCATAAGCTTTTGAGAACCACAGTTCTTTTCATCAGATGCATCTGATGAAGAGAACTGTGATTCTCAAAAGCTTATGCTACAGTAAAGTTGGTTAGTCTTAAAGGTGCTACTGGACTCTTCTATTTTGCTACTACAGACTAACACGGCTATCTCCTCTGGATCTTTAACAAACTATGCATCTCTTGAAATTTTTAAAAGGTATTTTAGCTGCCAGATACTTCTTTGTAGTTTTTTTTAGATTGTCCAGTTTGGAAATAGATTACAATTCAAAAGCTTTCTTTGGACTGCAATTTAACAGTTCATCCAAAAGTCCAAGAATACAATGTATATATGTTGACATAGCCAAAGAAAAAGCATTGGACATAATTTTTGAAACAATATTTTTGAACTCTTTTAAAAGTGCATTATTTAGTTTAAAAATATTTTAAGAAATGTCCACATCAGGTCTCCCACTCATTTAAGAGCATGTATAATTTTCACTTGTAGAAGAACTGCAAGTAACTGTGATCATAATTGTAACTTGTTCATATTGGTAAAAAAGCAAATTAAACTTGTACAAAACAAGATAACTACTGCAGAATTTCTCAGATAAGAAAGTAAGGAAATTACCAACATAAAATTTCTTATGGAAATACAACAAAGAAAATATTGTTTACAAGAGACAGGCTCATGTCAGACATCATGTAAAAATCACAACTTTATTAAACTCACTATGGTTATTGTAATTTTCTAAACTAACTGTGGTTAGTAGAGGTGTATAAAATGAAACAGATGAGATAGAAATACACCTGGAATTCATTGTTTCATTTGTTAAAGTGGCTTCCAGAACACTAAACAAATTCAAAAAAAGAACCTGTAATGAGGCACCCACACACCCCAAATTTCACATTTTGTTTTGGCTCTTACCATGCAATGGCAGTGCAGGTAGGCAAGCATTGGGTTGGTGGCAGCATCTTGTTTTCCTTATGGACAAGTTTACCAACCAATTGGATTCCAAGGGGAGAGACTGAGCCCTTAGCGTTATACCAATTAACTCGGTTGAAGGGAATGGGAATGTGCACAGTGTGCACAAGTACATTTTTTGTTTGATACTTCCTGGGCAACGGCATTGTCTCCCTGCCAACTGGGTTATCGAAAGGGGAGAATGACTGGCCCTTTCCACCGCCCTATGGCTTTGGAAATATCCCTTCAATTTAACTCAGTTGGAAGGAATGGGGGGATGTACATCTTTTGGGGGAGTGCTACCCTGGCTACAACATTGTCTTTCCGCTGGAGGTGTGCACCGGGGAAATATTTGGTTTTCCCACTTCAGGTTTACCAGAAGCAGGAAAAAGATTTGGAATAACCCAAAACTCGAAGCAGCAAGCCGCTTTGGATTCAGGTTATCAGAATTGCTTCAGTATGCTTCATAATGATTTGGAGCATACTGAAGTGAGGCCCCTTCACCCCCACTGAGCCCCCTTCCCCCAACCACAACCCCACTTTCCTTTCCTGAAAGCAGGAGTCAGCTCCTCCGTTGCCTGCATGGCTTCCCCACTTAACTTTTCTTTGCCTCCACAGAGGCCAGCTGGGTGCTGAAGAATGCCGGAGCAGGCGCCTCCGCCACCACAGCAGCCAGCAGGGCAGCAAGGAAGGCAGGAACTGGTGCCTTTGCCACCCACACTGCTGCTTCTGCCTTCACAGCGTCCAGCTGGCCAGCACGGAAGGCCACAGCCGGTGCCTCCACTGCCCATGCCACCGCTTCCACCACCACAGTGGCCAACTGGGTGGTGGGGAAGGCTGGACCATGTGCCTCTGCTGCTGCAGTGGCCAGCTGGGCAGAGGGGAAGGCCACAACCAGTGCCTCCACCACCCATGCTGCCTGCACCACCGCTGCCAGGATGTCCCAGGTAAGTGGGGTGGTGGTAGAAGGGAGCCCTTTAATAAGCCTGAAGCTTCCCGAAGCAACCCAAATCACTTCGGGAAGCTTTGATTCAGTATTTCCGAATTGGGGCCATCATACTGGCCCTGATTCGGAAATACCAAATCTTTACAAATTGGGTCCGATTCAGTTTTTTTCCCGAACTGGGAACCCAAAGCGCACACCCCTACTTCCTGACAATCAGGACTAGGGGGAGCTCTGCCAATTACTGACTCCTTCCCACTTGTCAGCTTCAGAAACATTCTTTTAATTTAACTCTGCGGAGAGAAATATGTCCTGTTTTTTAACTCTGTGGAAGGAAGGAGTGTCTTGTCTTTTGAAGGGTTTCTTTTTTTGGGGGGGGGGTGCCTCCTCAGCAACAGCATTGTCTCCTTGCCAATTGAATCCTAGGAGCATGAGCCCTATTGGCTTCAGAATACAGGAATACATAAAAGCAGGGTTTGTATTTAATGCCATCCCTATGCTGTGCTAGTTGGAGCACTCTTCTGCTGAATGCCTCCCCACTGCTGCTGCAATGCCACTACCACTTTGCCAAACACTTTCCTGCCATAGAATACATCCATTGACACTTGCTTTCTTTTGTGTGTGGGGGTAGTATACTTGAGCGAAAACTCAGTGGGCTGATGGTTTAGAGGGAGGAATATGTTCTGTCTGATTTTGGTGCCATTAAGTGCAAAAAAAGCAGCCTCAGAGCCTCGTTTCAACCCTCCTTGAAAAGAACAGAGTATGTCTGCACGTACACAGCCAACATTTGCCTTGCATGCACAACTGGGCTGAAATGCATTATAATGAAAAAAATGGATTAGATCTGAACCACAACAGCCCACTCAAAGCAAACCAATAATGGATCTGAGTTTGTTTGGAAACCTCAGATTCAAACTGGTAATGAAAATTTTCTCAGTGGTTAGTAAGGGTCTATCAAATCAGGATTTGAAGCCATGAGTGGAAGTTGGCTTATTAACCCCAATTAGTATTACCTATGGTTTAGCATGATGTGCAGATAGACACTGTCTCAGTGAATCTTTAAAAAATAAATACCTGTGGTTTACTTTAATTCTAGGTGGTGCATAAAATTAGTATTTGGCTGACAGATAAATCCTATTTTTGTTTTTTTCCGTGAAAAGACGGGTTTCCTCACAGGTGCTATTTTCCTGGCTATCTGGCTCTTTTGTAAAGACACTGTTGCAGTGTGGTGAAGGCAGTATCAGACTCACTTTGGAGAACAAATCAATTTTAAACAATGGCTTTAACTTCTGGCTTGATGTCTCCTAACTAACTGTAGTTAGAGGGAGGAGTGCCCTACATTGGACAACACACTAAGCAAGTTATTTTAATAAACCATAATTTCATACATCATCTGAACAGAGACTATGTGCTTTCTTCTCTTCCCTCCAATCCATAAATCAAAGCATTCTTTGGGATAGTTTGTGGTTCGGATGAACAGCAAAATATGGTTTGCAGCAAAAGCAGAAATTATTCATTCTTAAGCCACATACACGAGGAGGAAGGAGCAAAAGAAGTGCTGAAGTCTGGAAATACCCCAAGCTCATTCCCATAATGGCAATTGTATGTGACTCTGTTGAGTAGAACAGAACGCTCAAAACTATGGATACTGTGAAATTTGCCATGAATATGTTCAACAGTCAAACCTACCATGTTCAATGGTGTTGATCAGATGTGAGTTGATCACACAGCATGTTCAGTTCATGCAAAACAGCTCTGAATGCCTACTGAACAGGCTGTCAGTGGATTTTGCAAAACTGTGCATGCACAAAGACACTGCTGATTGAAACTATCAGAAGCTATTAGTGTCATATGAGGCTACTTAGATGAACACTTAAGCTTCAGATTATGTTTTTTAAAATAACATGTATTTTTGTCTGATTTAAACATGATTTGAGCCTAATTTAACTGTGTATTTAAACAATTGCCTGATGAGCAAAGCAGTTTTGCTAAAAGGACAAGGTGTAGTAGAGTTTAGTAGGTCTGTATGAGAATGCTCATGTGTGAAAAGCCAGTTGTGCTGTACTGCATGGGTTAGAATGGAACCAGTGCTAGCATCAGCACATGGCAAGGTAGAGTAGCTGCCATGGCCTGTGGCTTCAGGTGCGGCTCAATATTGCTGACTCCCTACTTATGCATCTTCTCTAATGTTTGCACTCACACCCTCCCACTGCCTGTTTGTGAGTGGTTTGGCACCTCTGCTGCCAGCTGCATATCAGTCTAGTGCTGCTGGAGAAGGGCATGTGAGTGGTGCATCAACATTTCTGTGGCATTCCTAGCTGCAGCCACCACCTAGCACCATTGGAAAGGGCATACAGGCAGTGTGGGCAGCTGTGACTGCAGTTGGTGGGAGAGTTTGTGAGTGGGCAAAGGAAGTATGCACAGACAAGGGGGAAATGTGGGTAGGAGGTCAAAAAGAAGGGGCATAGTGGTGGGCGTTGAACACTCTCTGTCCATTGGCCCCCAATACCCAGAACCAGCCCAGAAAGGAATACAGTGAAGCAATCTGCCAAACAGCCATGAATGGGGTCAACATTCGAACCAATCATCATAATTAGCTCCCTGTTTGTGACCAGCAAACAGAACATGAGGTTAATTGGCTATGTGCTTAAGCATCCCTACTCAGAACAGCTTTTTCACAATATTTCCATTAATGCTGCTGTTTTCCTCTTCCCTTTCAGCATTTCACATAAAAAACATTCCTTTCTAGATCAGGTCAAGCGTCCAGCAGTCTGTGTTAGAATACTGCCAACCAGATGCCCTGAAGCCGTTGCTCTATTTCCCCCCAGCTGCAGACTCTCAGAGGTACACTGCCTTTGAACATGGAGGTTCCCATAACCTTAACATAACCCAGGACCATGCAGACAAAACACATTCAAGTGATCCTCCAGTTTCTTTCACATAGATGATGAGGGTTTTTTTTCAGCTTTGGGATAAAAAATTTGAAGAAGATCAAACCTTGGCCCCAGAGTCTCCTGTTAGTTTCCGTGCTGTCTGTCAAAGAACAATGAAGCAGTAGAAGAAACTTGGCTGAATTTAACACAGGAAGGTTTTGTTCTGATCCAAGAATAGAAAGAAAATGACCGTAAATGAATGAAACTGGCTGAAAATAGCCCATTTAAAAAGGAAGCAAAATAGTTTAATGTTCTTTTTTCATCATCCAATTTCACATTTGACAGAAGGCAAACAAAAGGAAGATCTTTTGTTTTTTCTGCCTTTCTTGAAACCCACAGGCATTACAGCAAATGAACATGTTTTCCAGTTCAAATATTTTCAATATTTTAAATGTTTATACAGGCTCAAAATTTTAGGGTGCACGGATTAATTTCCCCCCCCCCAACTCTTTCTTATTTTGCAGTGCTTGCACATGGTATGCAATTGAAAACACTTTACATTAAAAGGAACCGTGGGTGTTTAATAGCTTGCAGAGTGTAACATAGGCTACGTACTTCCATGAAAACATGCCTTTTAACATCAATAGTATTCAAGCAGATGAAATAGGTCCAAATTTTCCCAAGCAAACTATATGAATCTGTGGTCATTGGTCTAAAAGGTAAGAACCCTTCCAGTTTAGCCATTCAAACCTAATTTGAGTTTATACATAAATTTATGACGGGCTATTTTACCAGGCTTGGACTGTAACATGTTCAGACTGATTTTTTTTAACAAGCTTTTAAAAATAAATAAAAAGTGTCTGTTCCACTCAGAATGTTCTCTACCTGATTTTTTTTTGATGTTTGTGACCACCAACAGTCTTCTTCCTCTCCAACCAATACATTGTGTTTAAATCCATCTGTTGTACTTTTCAGTTATCCAGAGGGCTTCTGGTAAAGAGATTTATCTGTCGAATGGAATGCAGAGTGCCAGATTCAACAAATGACAGCTTAAGCCAGTCACCAGTGACCACAATTTGTGTGGTTTATATTTTGTTGGCATGTTCTTTGTCCTGAGCATTTATTTTGGCTGTTGATTCGCTCCATTTTATAGCTTCTTCTCAGGCACAATTCACATAGTCATATGCTTTTCTTTCTGGGACTGATATTCATATCTGGAAGTAGAGATGCCTCTTTAAGCATTCAAAACTGTGTATGCTCTATGCATGTAGAAGGGAGGTGAATCATGCCTTCTGGCTATAAGCACATACAACACTTTGTGTACATGCATAGATGTTTCTATGTATAGTCAGAATGCAGTGTTTTGTGGCATTCCCACCCAGTGCTCAGTTCTCGTGGCTCTTTCTTATATGACTAGTATAATGCCTATCATCACTTTGGGGTCAGGAAGGAATTTTCCTCCAGGCCAGATTAGCCAGGGATCCTGGAGCTTTTTTGCCTTCCTCTGGGAATACAGCAGGGATCACTGCGGGAAGGTGGGGTAGCTGTGAATTTCCTGCACTGCAGGGGATTGGACTAGATGACTTTTAGAGTACCTTCCAGCTCTATGTTTCTACATGTACAAAGCACATGCATACACATTCAGCACATTACACAAATGCTGAGGGATGCAGCATACACTGAAGGCACACAGAGACACCTAAGTAGTAAATTTCCACTCAAAAATCTTTTTTCCCTGTTTTGCATTTGGAGGTTGGGGTCAGCAACTGCAAGGAAGCAGTGTGATTCAATACTTCCCAATTCACTAGTATGCAACTGAGCAGCTTCACCACATGATCAGCTCCCTGATCATCACTGGCAAGCCAATCTGGAAGGCAATCAAGCATGTTAAAGATAAAAAGGGAATAGTGTTTTTACTGGCCCTTCAATGGGCTTTTCTACATGCTTGACTTACTCCTAATTTTCTTGGCAGCCGAGCCACAAACACTGGAATTGGATTGGGTACAGTTCTCCTGCATGATTGCCCTCCCTCTTCACTGTTACAGTTGTAAAAATGTCAAGTTTATTTTCTTCCTTATTCTCCTTAAATAATCAGGATTTTCATGAGAGGGTGCTGGAGTCATTGGTGGTATCATTAGTGGTGTCACAGCACCTCCCCCTTTTAATTTGTGTGCATACTTGTATCAATATAAGAACTGAATTTTAAAAAGTAAGTTTGGAAATGATCATACTTTCTGTCTTCGCACGGGGAAGCCTAGGCACTATAATGTCGCTGTTGCTGATATTATGATTGATTTGACAGATTCTCTGAATTCCCAGCTTTCTTTCTTTTTTTTCTTTAAAGTAAGCCTCTAGCCCCTTCCCAATGAAGATATAATGAAAAAAGCATATCTCTGCAAAGGAAGGGCTAGAGATTTTTTAAAAAAACGAAAGCTGGGGATTCAAAGAACCTGCTAAACCTATCAACAGGGGTGATGGTGTTGCATGTTTATATCACTATATTGGTTAAAGGGTTGATTTTTTTTTAAAAGATAAAAAATAAAACCACACATCTTCAGACTGAAAGAGGGAGAAAGGGAGTGGTTTGGCAATAGGGGTGTGCAATTCGGGTATATGATACTCAAAAAACCCCCGAAACAACCTGTTTCGGGTTGTTTTGGGTTTTTCCGAAACGTTTCAGAAAACCCAAAACATTTCAGGTAATCCGAAACAGCGATTTCCAAAACGTTTCAGTATTTCAGCTTGTTTTAGTAATAATGCATTTCAAGGGAAAAAGCCTCCCCCAGCCTCCCCCAGGCTTCCGGGAAGCCTGGGAAAGGCATTTTCCCACCGAATCAAGCCAAACTTGGTGGGGACCTTACTCTAACCCTCCTCTAACAACCCCCCAAGTTTCAGAAAGATTGGACTTTGTGGGGCCAAGTTATGGCCCCCCAAAACAGGTTCCCCTATCCTCGCCTAAAAGGGAAAGGTTTTTGCTTGTTGCTGCTGATTTCTTACGTTGTGGATGCTGCTGCTGATCTCCATGTTTCATATGGGGGAAAAATGAAGAGGCAGGCTTGTCTTTCTAGGGGGGGGGGGCGCATTTTGCATGCAAAGGGGCCCTTCTCCTACCTTTCCTCCCACCCCCCACCAAATCTCAGCCTGCTCCCACTTGGGGGGGCATTTCATGGCCTCCCAAAGTAGGTGCTCTCCCCCCCCCCTTTCTGCACTATTTCCAGCTGGGAAATAACAGAGGCTTGTCTTGCTAGGGGTGGCATTATGCATGCAAAATGCCCCCAACCCTCAGGGGCCCTTCTCCCACCTTTCCTCCCACCCCCACCAAGGCTCAGCCAGCTCCCACTTGGGGGGGCATTTCATGGCCTCCCCAAGTAGGTGCTCTCAGCCCCCAAAGTCCACCCCCTACAGCCCCACACATACCCAATACCCCCCCAGCTGCCACACAGACCCAGATTCCCACATTAGCTCCTCACAGACCCAAATCCACCCCCAGCAGCCCCACACCCATAACCCCAGGAACAGGCTGGCAAAGGCCAGCCCTCCCCCTTTGTTCCCTATGCTGGGAACTAATAAACTCTCTTTCCCAGGACAATTCTGCACAGCCCAGGGGTGCCACAACAGGGCGTAAAAACAGTCTACTACACAAAAATAACACAACTCACTTCACATCAGAGAATCACTCAAATACAATTGCTGTCAAAAAAGGTGAAGTGGGCTGTATTATTTTGTGTAGTCTGCTGCTTTTACGCCCTGTTGTGCCTTCCTACTGTGTAACCTAAAGCAATTAAAGAAATAAAGTGCTTTTGACAGCAATTTTTGGGGTGATTCTTTAATGTGAAGTGAGTTGTGTTATTTTTGTGTAAGATACTGCTGCCATGCCCTTTGGTGTGCCCCCCTGCTGTGTAACTTAAAGCTGTTCAAGAAATAAAGTGTTTTTGACAGGAATTGTGTTTTTGTGATTCTCTGATGTTAAGTGAGTCGTGTTATTTTTCTGTGTGGGGGACTGCTGGTGTAATGTGTCATAATGCTTTGCCTATTTGTACTTTGAAAGTGAGAAAATAATTTTTTTAAAATTTATTTTGTGTTGTTCGTGTTTTATTCTTTGATGTGCAGTTGGTTCCCATCATAGGAAACAGTGCAGCAGGCTGGCCAGGCTTCTCTGTAGGTGGTGGGGGTGTCAGGGGGTGGTTGTCTGGGTGTCAGGTCAGGTGCTCTTTCCCAGGGATAAGTTGGCACTCAGAAGTTTGCCCACCATTGTGGCACCCCTGGGCTGTGCGGAATTGCCCTGGGAAAGAGAGTTTAGAAGTTCCCAGCATAGGGAACAAAGAGGGAGGGCTGGCCTTTGCCAGCCTGTTCCTGGGGTTATGGGTGTGTGGCTGCTGGGGGGGGAATTGGGTTTGTGTGGGGCTGTGGGGGGTGGACTTTGGGGGCTGAGAGCACCTACTTGGGGAGGCCATGAAATGCCCCCCCAAGTGGCAGCAGGCTGAGCCTTGGTGGGGAGTGGGAGTAGAGGTGGGAGAAGGGCCCCAGAGGGTTGGGGGGCATTTTGCATGCAAAATGCCACCCCTGGCAAGACAAGCCTCTCCCAGCTGTAAGTAGTCGAGAAAAGATCACCTACTTGGGGAGGCCATGAAATGCCCCACAAAGTGGGAGCAGGCTGAGCCTTGGTGGGGGGGTGGGAGGAAAGGTAGGAGAAGGGCCCCTGAGGGTTGGGGGGCATTTTGCATGCAAAATGCCACCCCTGGCAAGACAAGCCTGCATGGCTGCCTCTTCATTTTCCCCCCATAGAAAACATGGAGATCAGCAGCAGCATCCACAACGTAAGAAATCAGCAGCAACAAGCAAAAACCTTTCCCTTTTAGGCGAGGATAGGGGGACCTGTTTTGGGGGGCCATAACTTGGCCCCCCCAAAGTCCAAACTTTCTGAAACTTGGGAGGGTTGTTAGAAGAGAGTTAGAGGAAGGCCCCCACCAATTTTGGTTTGATTTGATGGGAAAATGCCTTCCCCAGGCTTCTGGGAAGCCTGGGGAGGCTTTTCCCCATTGAAATGCATTGAAATGCATTTCCGAAAACCCAAAACAACCCGAAACGATATCCGAAACTCAAAATCTGAAACGGCTTGCCGTTTTGGATTTTGCTGTTTCCAGATCAGATTCTCGTTTCGGATATATCCGAAATGAGAATCCCGAAACAGTGTGCCTTTGCACACCCCTATTTGGCAATGATGACAGGCCAATCAGTAAAAAATAATTTGGAGTTGGTTGGGAGTGGGTGGGACTAAGAAAACAAAAAAAAATTATGCATGAGAGGAAAAGGTGACTCAAAATCAGTTTCCAAAAAAAGATTGGGGTAAAAGTGGTCTCAAAAGAACTAAAACTGCTGAAGACTAAAAGAAATTTTAGTCTTCAGCAGTATTAGATGCTGCCCCCTCTTTCTGAAGATAAACTACCACAATACACTAGAAATCCCCAAGTAATTAATAATCTTCGTATGCCTAAAGTCATAATTCTGTAAGCCCCTTTTAGTAAAATGGGGGAAGGGCAAGGCCATCTTTTAACGGATGAGCACATGCATTCCTCACACAAGGATCCAGGTCCATTCCTTGATGTTTTCAGTTAAAACTGCTCAGATAGAAGGTACTGGGAAAACTGTGTGTTTGTTTGTGAGTCTACAGCATGGACTATAATGAAGTAGATGGACTTACAATGTGTGACTTGGTATAAAACAATTTTATATATCCAAAACATTTAAGCACTGTCTTAAAAAAAAACCAAAAAAAAATATATGGAAATCATTGAATTGATTCAAATTAGAAGAATTCTCAATAATTTCATACTATCCATCCTTGATCTACCACATACATTCGATATACTTTTCTTTATTACCAAAACAACTATGTAATGACAACTATACCAGCATAATTTTTCCAACTGAGATGGTTCCAAGACAGTAGAGTAGCTCCATTGGCTTGGGCCCAACATTTTATTCTCATTCCTCGAGGCAATGTTAATATCAGATAGAGTTCAGACTCTCCTCATAAATCAAAGCTGTCAGAAGACTGAGAAAAACAACACTAGGCAGTAACTTTTGGTAGGGAAAATCCTTTGCTACTAGTATTTGAAACTGAGCAGGACATCATTTACAGACAGCACAAAAAGTGGCAAACATGAGTTCTGCAGACAATTAGACTTTTCTAAAGGAGTTCTTTTTTCACATCATTCTAAAAAAATCTTTTTTTTTTTGTAAAAAAACAATTTATTAAGTGTAACTATACATAGTTAGAACCAGAGTAAACAACACATGCAGTTCACAAAAAAACCAATTTCTAACAGCTTAAGGATTTTTTAAAAAATGCAGCCACTTGTTACCATTTTTGTCATCTAAAATAGTCTTAGAATTTGAAGTGCTGTTAGATCCATTCCTATATCTCAAAAATGGTCTTTTGTACTGTTTTCAAATAAGCGTATATTCCACATATGAATGTAACCGGCTTTGGGGGACGTGCAAAACAGTACTTATACTGTCTGGGAGAGGAAGTTTAAATAACATATTTGGTGTTAGGTGCCACTGATGTGCCATTACATAGTTCATTCTTTTAAATTCTGTTTTTCCCAACCATACAAATTTTAGGATACTCGATTGTCATTAGAAAAGTTATATTAGGTAGTACATTCATTTTGATTTCATTAATACAAATTGTAAAAAATAAATTTAAGGCCTCTCAAAAATTTTCATTTGTTTTCTTCCATGTTTTGAAGAGCACTGAGTGATGTCATCACATTTATTGTTGTTATGAAATGATATGATTTCTGAGTGACCATGTCACAAGACATGGACCATTTCCACACGGCTTACCTTGTTCCGGAAAACAGCAAAATCTCACGAGAAGGCGCTGTTATCGCATGAAATTGCACGAGAAGATGCTGTTATCGCGTGAGAAGATGTGATAACAGCATCTTCTTGTGAGATTTCGCGCGAGATTTCGCTGTTTTCTGGAACAAGGTAAGCCATGTGGAAATGGCCATGCTTGTATTTGTCAATATCCAGCACAGTGTCACCATGCCATACATCCATGTAAAATTTGATTATGGAGTAGGGCAAGAGCAGTGATTGTGAAAAAAGTGTTGTAAAGCAGTTTGGATTTTTTAAAAAAAGATTTTCCTCATAATTTGATGAGTGATGTAGGCAGAAATAGGGTGAAGGTCAAGTGCACTTTACCATTTCACATCCCTGCCCATCCAGCATGTTGGTGCTATCTCTAGTGCCATCAGCTAGCCACATGTTGGCATGATGAATAAATTTGGTAAACCTTAGAAAAAAACAGAATCAAGCCAGAACCTATGCAAAGTGTATTTGGCAAAATATGTATGCTGCTTACAGGGCTAGCACATTGGGCCCATGAGAAGATATGGAGAAGGTAAGGTAAGTTAAAGAGCTGTGTGGATGCAGAAGAGAGAAAAAGAACATGATAGCTGCTTGAACTCATAATCATTGTATCCCCACTTGCATTTCCTCTCATACAAGGTCTTGTGACAACCAATTTATTGGTCTTACATGAGATCTTGTGCAAACAGAACTTTGCTGTGTCTGTTTATGTTTCCATTAGCTAGGCATAATTGGAACTGCTCCTAAGAAGACAAGCAAGAAACCATCCAGTTTTTAGAAGAAACAAATATATCAGACTGGGGAAGATGCAATGCTTCTTCCTGTCCTTTACCATATTCTGAAAGAAAAAAAATGAATTTGTTATTTTATCAAAAGGTCAATAAATTGCTTCTAAGAGACCAACAATTCCTCCTTTAAAAAGGAGCAAAAGGTAATCCTAACTCTTGTAAAATGTTAACAGCAAAATATGGCTTTAATAAATAGCAAATATTTCCCCCCTTTCTTTTACAATGTGCTCTATAAAAGGGCTGCCATGACAAATCAATTAGCAATTGCAATTTCTCTTTTATTTGCAGAAGGTGTTCTCAAATTCTATTATACTTTTGAGAACAAAGGGGGAAGGTGAGGGCTCCCAGGTGACCAAATCAGGCATTCCAAGCACGTGCAAAGCTAACTATAGGGTTTGATGGTGGTCTTTTAAGCAATAATATTGTCACCTCAGCAGTACTAAAAAAAAATTCAAAAAAAATTACTAACAAGTTGATTGTGGCATCAGCTTTCATGAGCCAGAGCTCACTTTGTCAAATGTAAAAACACAAAAATGTCCATACATACAGTTTGCAAAAGCTTGTGCCACAGCAAATGCTTTAGCCTTTAAGGAGCGACAGTATTCTTTGTTATTTTGGACTAACAGAACCGCCCCTGTGGAATTCAAAGCAAAAGGACAATCTAGGCCTTTATTGATGCATTGCATTTTTTCACTTTTCTTAAGTTTAATTTTTTTCTCAGTAAAATTGAGTTCAATGCTGTGTTCGTTGTGCATGCTAATCCAGCTCCTGATGTCCCATGAACAAATCTAAAATAAATAACAAGCAAATAAATAAATCTGAAATCCAGAAACCAGAGATTGCCCAAACTATTTAAATGAGACCTGGGAGCCTGTTGTAGATTCATTGGGGCAGCAGGACCCTCATTCTCTCTAAAGTGTTACTATTTTTAAGAAATAAGAGAGAATTTGTATGTGAGTGAATATGTATGTGAGTGAGTGTTTGCTGTTGGCTTTGTAGATTCTTTATTGTGTACTCATATTTGTTCAGTTATATATGCAAATTATATTTATTTATTTAGCTTATTTTATCTCTTTTTACCTTTCCTACATACCAGCAGTGGCTCCCAATCTGACAAATCAGATCATATATATGGTTCAAAAACACATTCGGGAAAATGTGCAGCCACTAGTCCATGTAACTTGCAGTGCAATATTAAGCATAGTCACAACCTCTAGACCCATTAAATTCAATGGGTTTAGAAAGGTATAAATCTGCTTAGGGTTACACTGCCAATAATTTAACTTGAATAAATTAAAATGCATATGGCTTATATGTATAATATATGTGTAACATTACACAAATAAAGTTAAGAAATATGTTCCATTTCCAAGAGAAACTAGTTGCAGCAAGAAAATAGAAGACGCACCTAAAAATCACACATGTGATTCATAGAAGGAGAAACAATGCTGAAATGGGACATTTGGGGCCAAAGGAGGTAGAATGAGAAATTTAAGGTTATTCTTACCACAAACTACTATTGGCTACAAAGATTTCTAAAACTATCTGTTCCTCCTACGGGACATTAGAACATGAGGCTTTTCCATCAACCACTGAGGTTTTCAAAATCTGTAATCTTTATCTTTGAAAACAAAACTTGCACACACTGTTTGCTAATACAATATTACATTTCAATGTGAATACATTTTAGACCTCTGAAACAGAAATAAAAAATACTGTCATAAATTCACTCCAAAAATATGCAAGACATTACAAAACATTTTTAAAACTACTGGTACCATCATGGTTGGGGCAAATTGGATGTCAGGTTTCAAAATCAAGAAAATCAACAGGTTTTTTTTAAAAAAAACAAATAACGGAAAAGTAAATAAACAAGCCTTTCTTAGTCTGTTTCTTGGCTTTTCAAAATTTTGTTACAGGCTTTTGGGCCTGGTTAGGCTATAAAAAAGGAAATATCTGGAAATTAACCGAGCTCTGAACTTCTTGTTACCCAAGGTGAGAATCTCACCACAACTCCCCCCCCCACCCCTTTCCAATAATATTGTCATTCCCAGTGTGACGTGGAAGCTGTGGACCACATGAAGGACTGATTTTGTAAAAATAAGCTACAAATCTAGTGTTTCGGGCAGATTTTTACTAAATCAGTCCCATATATGACCCGTTGCTTCCGCGTCACTCTGGGAATGATGGCATTCCAGGGTAATGTGGAAGTGCTCTGGGGCATGTGGGAGCATGCTGTGGGGTTCCCATTCCCGTGCCTTTTCCTCCCTTCAGGCTAGGTGAGAGGTGGCAGAGGGAGGAGGCTGAGCGAGGCGGATCCCCCTCTCCTATCAGGGTGATAGTAACCCTATCCCCATATTGTGTTTTTCCTCTTGACCCCCACTCTAGCCTTCTTGCTGATATAAAGTGTGTGACCAATACCAATGAAGATATGCAAGACACAGCAAAATGGCTCATGGAATACATTTTAGCATGGCAACATCAGGCTTCTTCAAGAATTAATAGTCTATATTTGGAAAAAAGAGTAAGGCAGAGACAGAAAGTTAAAGGAAAGGAAAGCTTTGTATTCCATAAAATGTGGCACTCTGTGCCTGGGACACATTGGCTTGGATCCAAAACACTGTGAAAGTGGAAACATAAAAAGACTTGGTGCAGTTCTGTTTCTGCAAGATCTTGTGAAACACCTAGCACTGTCTTTCCTAAATATAATAGTGCCTGAAACTTGGTCACACAAGATCTTGCACAAGTAGAAAAGTCACCATACATTAAGTTTGACTTAGCAAAAGCAGCTACCATGGTCTTTCCTTTGCATTTCCTCTTGCTCAAAACCTCTAATGCAGGCAAGAATTTTGTGCCAAATCTGGATTTTGGATTTACAGATTCTGTAAGTGTCACATGAAGTGGATGGAAGCTGCTATCGGTGTGGTTCTGCCTTGTGACACGGATAGCCTTCTGACTACCTTCAGCTGAAGATGCTACCAAATGTCTTAGCCTTATCAGTACAAAAAATCTTGTTTCAATTTCAGTAATCTCTTCTGTAAATCCAACACAGGAGTCTTTTATTTGCATTTCATTTTTTGTTTCGGCAGAGTGAATTTTTTCCATACATACTTCGTACGGGTAGTTTAAATCGGTTGGGCATAATGACATAAAACTGATATAAAATAAATGAATGAAAAGGATTACAATCACATCCTATGAACACATAAAGTAATGAAAAAGAGCATATCTGTACAGTTCTACTTCTGATCCATTGAACGTTTTATAATATAAATGACTAAAATGTGTTTTTTGCCCATATTGCCAAGGCAAAATCATCAAAGAGGGGCAATTAATATATTTCAGATAATTAATAGTATAATATCTGGCTTTAATTACCAAACACATCGCCAAAATCAATTTGGTTGAGAGTTTAAGTGAGGTAATTTGTCTGTACTTGTCTTCTCATCTGAGACGAAGAAGGCATGCTATTACTTTACAGTGTTAACCTGTCCAATTATTTTGAGACCGTGTTAAAAATAATTAGGGGTTAGGGGAGGGAAGGACTATTTGGACATTAATACATCAAAATCTCCTGCATAGAAAGTATACAAATATTTCATTGTTGTTTGTGTATACACACACACACATACATACACACTTGATTGTAAAAATATGCAGAAGTATGCTCTCAAAATACAGCTATTTATTAAAATTGTCAAAATTGATCATTTGCCTTTATGCCCCCCATAAATCTTAAAGGAACTTTCTTTAAATAATCTTTACATAAATATTGGGCTTGGATGTTCCAAAGGCAAAACTGAAGGGCTCATCATGGATGTGAGGCAGAGGGCAAATATCTGACAGATATGGAGACTGACTTGAAGGAGACAGCAGGCTTTGGGGAAAATCTCATCCAGCCAGATGAGCTGCATTTACAGCCCAGAAGGCAAAACATACCATCTTTTTGAGATGTTATCACCTTGCTACTGGGCAAGGGCTTGATGGGTTTTGAACACTGGAATCCTAGGACCAGACTGTCTAATGCCCTTTTGGACACATAGGGGCAGGGGGAGACCTGAAAAGGAGCTGTCTCTTGTGTGTGTGACCAGGATGTCAAGAGACTGCATAAGAAGTTATGCAAAGGACCCACATCTGTGCCCTATCCATACCTATCTGCACACCTTCAGCAAGGTTGGGGGGAAAGGGATGCTTAGGAACTGTAGGTCTCATCTAGCTTAGGAACATTTTCCATGCTCTTTTATTATCTAAGAGTCGAACCACACGATACGAATTACACGAGACCAAGCGAGTGTCAGAAGTCCTGTCTTACCCCGAATGCCCATGTCCAGCATTCTATCAATGAACACGTGTCCTGGTACAGGCACGCATTCAAAATTTTCTGCTCCAGTGTAGCCGCAACGGCATGTGTACATGGTCATGATCAGTAAGTCGGCAATGCAGAGCGTCCTTATTTCCTATATCTTCCGCTTCCTATCTGTGCAAAGTGGAGATGTATGATGGGATATCTTGGAGGTACACAGAGAAAACTCATGCCACCACGAACACGGGTTCGATGGAGGTCCTGCAGTCCTGGCGCGTGTAGTTGAAAGCAATGTTGGAACACTTGTAAGTAAGTTTTCGTGTCATCCGCGCGTCATTCATATCATGTGGTTCGGCTCTTAGTCTGCATTCTAGGCCTGTAACTGTCTTTCCTTGAGAGGTGTGCATTGTAGAAACAGTTGATTTAGTTGTTGTTTGCCAGCATAACTGAATAACCTCTGTATAGCTGTACCACAGGGTAGTCACTAAGGAGCAGGGGGAGTTCCCAGAAAAGGGGCGGATGAAACTAGAGGTGGTGGCAGGCTATCTGAAAGAGAACTCAAATCCTGCCTTATGGGGAGTGTAAAAAGGTGACTTTCTGCCCCGTGCTCCCAGAAGGGTTGTGTGTCAGTGAGAGAATCTTGTTTGGAAGCTGGTCAAAAAACCTTACAGTACTGTTTTAACTGGGCTTGTTATTTGGATATTCTTTTTTCGGTCCCATTTTTCTCAAGGGTTTCTCTTTATCACAATTCATGTCTACAACTCACTGAGATGGTAAACCTGTATCTGGAAAGTACCACTTTATACTGCACGTTGGGGCTTAAATGCTCCACCAAACAAAATCAAATCCTTGCACAGAGTGCTTGATGTAAGGAGAAAGCTAACCTAGACATCTGTTTTTTATAAAGAAGCTTTTTTAAACATAAAACAGTGTTCAATCATGTGAGCTCACATCAGATCCCACCTCAATGAAAACTTGGCTTCGGTCATTCTAATTCAGTGGAAACATAAACACCGGTTTGGTGGAAGACTCTGACCAGGAAACGGTGCATTGCCTCGTGACAACTTCTGGCAAGGACACCATGTTCAACAATTTTTAGTGGCAAGTCCTCCAATAAACCGCCACACAAACCGCCATCACTCTAAGGTAAAATTCTGCTTTGGTGCACTCTGCACATTCTCAGAGTGTCACTCCATTTTACCATTCACAGCTAAACCTTAACAAAATCTGCAGTTTAGTCTTGATGTACCAAGCTCTAACAAAGTCTTGTTTCAGAATTTGCTATGTATTTCATCATTAACAATATATTATTGTTCAGTATAACGTGTTTTTTTTGCTTTGAGAGGGTTTCGTTTTTCTCCTTGTAATTTTGTTTCTTTGTTTGGTTGTCTTTGCAACCAATTTTATTTTAAGTTCAGTATTGCAACTGCAACTAAACAGAAAACAACAGAACACTAGGTGAAATTATTCCAATTAATTTATGATTTGGTTCTAAGTATAGCCAGGGCAGACATCATTTCACCTGTGAATAATCCATGAACCATTTAACGAAAATATCTTAATGAACAGAAACTGGCTTTAAAAATGCAATAAAATGTTTTAAACACATGCTTGCTTTTACAGGTCTGTCAGCAGAGTAGACTGAAGGGTGATGGATGACTGCACCAGAAATGCCTAACAACAAGAAAGCCTGGATAGTTGTAAGTTTATTGTATTGCTATTTTAAAATAAAGAAACCCTATAAGCTTTTAAAACCCACAACGTTTTAATCGAGCATGGGCCATTAGAGCAAAAATAAAATGACACATGTTATTATGTCCAGGATTGCTGGTTAGTGACTAACTTTCTTTTAAAATTAACTATGCAGTCCCCTGGAAGGTGACGTTCCCAGTGGAGTACAATCAGTATCAAGGACATTTCCATGCAGTGTCAAGGACATTTCCATACCAATGACAGAGTAAATACAAGTTTATGAAGACCAAGCATTAGGAAGGATCCAATACAGAGTTGAAAAAAATGCTGAAACAGAACATAGTCAATTCTGGAGCACCATGCAGGTAGACTTGCTTGCTTGTGAGGAGACCCAAGTGGATGCTTGCTTGCAAGGAGACCTTTCTAAGGGCCAGATGGATGCCTGCAGTACTTTGCTGTGCTTCCCTGCAGTACTACTTGTGCTTCATGTTGTCTGTCAGTCCTAGAATTGATTATGTTCAGTTTCCACATTTCTTTAATGGAATTTCTTTAATAGAATTTCTAGAATATGGTGGTGGAAAGTGCCCTCATCATAGTTGACTTATAACAACCCCCAGTGGGATTTTCATGGCAAGAGATTAACAGGGGTGGTTTGCCATTGCATGCCTCTTCAACCCTGGTCTTCGTTGGAGGTCTCCCACAAATTACTAAGGCCAACCCTGCTCAGCTTCTGAGATCTGATAAGATCAGGCTCACCTGGGCTATCAAGGTCAGGGTTTCCAGAATACAGTTCTTTTTAAAATGTTCTTTAATTGGATGGAGACCCTTATCTGAAATTTGGCTAAAATATTGAATAGTTATATTACCAGCTATTATTCAGAAATGGTTTTAATGAATGTATGTTACATTATATCCAATTTGGATAGAAGTCCCACCTCCCCCCCCTTTTTTGTCTTTTCCTTGTTTTTTGTTTAATCATCTTGTTGCTATTTGTTGTTGTGTAAAATATAAAACAATTAAATTTTTTAAAGTGAACCACTGAGATCTATTGTAAATCAATCACTAACTCAGGGCTCCTTTCCCCAGCCACTCAACAATCCCCAGCCATTCAAACAGGCAGTTATCCATCCACTTAAAAAACTATCCCTAGACAAAATGATAAAAATTACAGATCATACCCGAGTTACAACAATCATTGATGTGAAACAAATCAATACAAAGTACATATGATGATTTAATCCAATATTATTGATAAAGTAGTAAGCAGAACAATGGAAATATATTTTCAAAAGAATTCTGATGCCTCTATCCCATACACTCTTCACTGAGAAGCAATGAAAGTGGTGGTGAGGGGATCATGTATGCAGAACTTAACAATATTAAAAAAGGGAAACAAATTAACAATATGGAAGCTGAAATTGGTAGGTTAATAGAAATTTGCCACCTCAGACAGAAAGAAGAGAGAGACACAAGTGTTGGGAACTAATGTGCCATATTTATTTGGCATCAATACTGAACATATATACATGGTGAGGGCCTAACTAGCGGTACAGGTCAAGCCCTGGGTTCACCCCTGGACCTCCACCCTGACCTGTCTGGGCAAGCCTCGCTGCCCTGGGCATGAGACATCCAAGCACATGGCTGGGATCTGGCTGGCCAGGCAAACAGTTCCACCCCCAAGCATATAGCACCCCATTGTAAAGCAGGAGGGCCTTACTTGTACAGGGGAAGCCATGCAGCAGGCTGCCCTCTCAGATGGCAGCCATCAAGCAGTATCAATGACCCTGACAGACCCCAATTCCCCCCCCCCAAATGGGGATGTGCCAAGAGTGCTCACCAGCCCACTCATTTCTCCCCCTCCAGGGGACATCCAATTACAGCTCCACCCTAAGCCAATTACCACAACCCATGCAAGAAGTGCAAGATAGGCAAAAAAAACCTCCCTCCCTGAAGCCAAAATAGAGAAAGGAGAAAAAATTCCTACCTGGCCCTGGTAAACAATGACCAGCTAAGCCTATACTACTGCAGAGCAGGTGGGTGGGCTGAGCTCAAGGCAATTGCAGGGAAGCAGGGGCGGAGCCGCCTTATAAGGCTTTTGGCTCTTCTCCTCCTTAATCCCTGGATTGGCTGAGAAGTTGTCTGTCAGCTCTTCTTCCTGCAGGGAGGCAAAAGGTGGCCCCAGCTTTAAGCAGCTACACTGCAGGCCAGGTGGGCCAAAATATAAAAGATTGGATCCCCTCTAGATAAAGCAAAATTAGAACAAAAAATAGATCAGTTAAATTTATTAAATATTAATAGGACAACACTGAAACTATGGTACACTAAGCAAAGGTATTATGAATTTGCAAGGAAGTGTTCTAAGCTAGTAGCAAATAAAATCAAGATAGCCAAACAAAGGCAACTTATTATGGCAGTTAAAAATTCCAAGGGAGAAATTGGCTAACAAACCAAAAAATATTTTGGAATCCTTTGTGGAGTTTTACAACAATCTTTATACGGAAAATCAGGTCTAATCTTCAGCAATTAATGATTATTTCGGTGAATATGACATGGCTGGAACCAAGGATCAGGGACTTGTTAAATAGAAGTATAACCTTAGAAGAGATTAATGCAACAATTAATTCATTAAAAATGGGCTCTGCACCTGGACTAGATGGGTTTACATCAGAATTCTGTACAGGGCTTTCTAACATTTATTCAACTGTGGTTTCAAATAAAGTCATTCGTCAGGTAGATCAAAGTATTCCCTCTAATTGGTCATCTCCAAAAGCAAGACCTTATCTATTTGACACAATGACAAAATCCCCCAGGTGGTGACAGTTCATTCAGCTATGACATTATAACTTGAACAAAAAATGCTGTTTTTCGGTTCAGAATCTATCTTCCTTGAAGCACTACACTATTTTGAAAAAAAATATATTATGGGTAAGAAAAAATGTAGACGGTCATTAATAAAGGGGTTTCTAACAAACCTTTAATTCAAGCCCAGAGTTATTTGTTACATTCTGACTTGATTTTAAGACATTAGGCCATCATTATTCTCCCCTAATTATACCTTTAATAGTGCTTTTAAAATCTTAATTGAATTCTTTATAAGCGAATGTTAGCACCATAGATTTTTTTTATTGTTTTCATGTGACAAAGGCATCTAGGATTAATAATTAAGGCATAACCCAGAGCATTTACTAAATTTGTTCAGGTTTATGGAGTGTGAAGTTGAACTTGCTTTCTGTAGTATAAAGCAGATCATATGTGAAGAACAGGAAACTCTTTGCATGTTTTCAAGGCCAGTGCTGTGTTCATGCCAGAGTGTCTTTTAGTTAAGCAGTTGCCCAAGGAAAAAGGAACTCTTCTGAATTTGGACAGCATTTCTGCTTGTCTTGCTTTAAGAAATAAGTATCCACTTCCCACACCATCTTTTGTTTTCTCTTCCCAAGTGCTTTAAACATGGCCCTTTACATCTAGGTTGGAATGAGGATTCTGTGTGTGTATCAGCTTCTGGAATGCAATGACCATCTGAAAAATGGGTGCTTCATTCTGAGCCTAATTCAGCTTTCCACCATGAGACTGGGAACAAGAAGAATACGTTTAAGCTGTACCCGGATATAATTGGATATTAACCTATTGTTGCACTATAACAATTGTAGGTAGTATGCAATTCCAGTATGCATGGTGGGATAATTCCAAACATAATTTCTGAAAATGGCTGTTGTTTGCCCAGAATCCAGTCTTATCTCCTTCACAAAAAGGAATGTGTAGGGATAAGCATTACTTTTGCTAGTGTGCTGAACCAATTCAAATATCCCTATTTACCTATTTCAATTTTACTTCTCCATTATGAGGAATGAATCCACGAGTCTTTACTTCCATGATCTATTTTCTTGCATCAATTTCTTCCCATAAATAGTATACATTTTTCAGCACTCTTTATGGATCAGTTACATACAACTGGTATCCAAAGGGTGTTAAAATGCTGTAAAAGAAACTAAGCAATCTCCAAAAGCAACAAAAATGTGGCAGACAAAAACTGAGGATAACCATAACAACACAAAGAATCATAAAAACACAAAAAAAGCCACATCAGCTCATTGCTGATCATCAGCACATCAGCTCATATGGCAGATAGTATGTACTGTCTTAAGCAGGGTATAGGCATCCACAATTAAGGTTAATACAACTAGAGGAACACACAGGAAACAAGTGGATCACAGCTGCAGTGTATACATAGCAATAAGAAGGGCAGCCAAGAAAGTTTGATTTTATTTCTCTTTTAATTTTTATCATATGTTCAAAATTAAAGGCAAAGAAAATAAAATTATTATTTGGACTAAAACAATGTTATTTCCCCCCCTAAGCCCCTAAGACATAGTCTTTCCTGTGACAGAGTTCTATATGGAAGACATGATTTAGTTCACCAAGAGCCACTTTAACTAATGGATAAAAATGGCAGTTGCTGTGGGACCATCACACCAGGGACCCACTGCCGGCCCAGTACTAATAATGACTTCTCTGCCTCGCCTAGTTGCTTATTTTTTACCTTCTCTTGCACAGACTGGGAGGGAACAGTACTGTGCATAGGCAAAGGGAGAATACAGAAAGCAACTATTACCTGTCAATCCAACGCAAGCAAGATGGGCACAAACTGGGAAAATTCCAAACTGTGTGGTTCGTGGTTCATTGTGTTTCACTAACCGTGAACCATGAACTTTCATGAACTTGCCCCGGTTCATGAACCAGTTTGTTAAAACATCACTTTTGGATCATCAGAAGGTCTGCAGAGAGCCCATTCCCCCCTGATGCCTAGGAAACTGATTGATCAGTGCCAGGCTGTCTGCAGTGATGAACGAAATATGACCCAAACAAACCGGGCTCAAATTCGCCACAGTTCATGAGAAATGAGCTCCCATGAACTGCCAGTTCACGAACCATGAACTGGCCCGGTTTGTGACAAACTTTGATTTGTATTTCACTTTGTGCCTGCCTCTAGTCTACACCCATCTCCTGGGCCAAACATTTCTATAGCTGACTGAAGCCAAGAACTAGGGGCAATAGCCAGCGCAATGACTGATTGTATGATGAAACAGTACAGTAGCTGAAAGAACTGAGGCCTGGACAGAACCATGTTATGCATGAGCAGCCAACTGGGTGAATAGTGACTGCTGGTAATGCCGAGGCAGTCGAACTACAGCTATGCAAAGAGTGCAGCAGGATGGAGCACTAAGGAGGACTGAGTAGCTGGTGGGAGATAACAGCATTTTTTCTCTCTACTCAGGCTGAAGTAGGATGTTGCAAACTGGTGAGAAGCAGGAAACTATTTCCCCATATCCTATCTTTGAAAGGAGGAAGGGTGAAGCCAAAGGGGAGGGTCCTATGTGGGAGTGTGGCTAGTGGAAGAAGGGGAGGCACCAAAAGAAAAAGATAAGGGGCATAATTATATTCTGCTGTCAAGGGCCCACAAAAACTTGCAACTGGTCCTGGCAACAGCAGCTGACAGGACTTGAGGCTGTGCTTGTGAAGACAAACTAATTCATACACAGTTGAAGCCATTGCCATCCTCACTCAGTTGTGCGGGAAGTAGATGTAAGTGCAGGCTTATTAGGGGGGTGGCAAAGACACCACTATGTAGATAGCCAATGGGGCTGGACGTTTTTGCCATCAGAAAGGGACAATTTAAATTCCATTCATGAAGCTGAACTATGCCATTAGGTTTAGGAGATCCCTCTCTTATCAAGCCCTATCCTTTGTTAGCTCATGGGTGGCCACAGCTGGCAAACATAGTCAGTTTACCTGTTGAACATGTTCCCTGAAAAGTTCACATAATCCTTTGTTCTGCTTGGCTGCTTTGCTAAGCCCTGTGTGGTTGCAGCTCTGTTTGGGTGCTCTTTTAATGCTCCTTTTTCTTCAGCATATTGATGTCAGGCCACTCCCTCACTTCCAGTTTGAGGAAATCTACTTCTGGTTAGCTTGCATGAGCCCCATGGGCATCTCTCACCATCGTGTGCCAAAGCAGCAAACTTGCTGAACCTAACTAGAAATGCGTTTGGTCGATGTCTGGGTGGGAGACCTCTTAGGAGACCTGCATATACCACATTAGTTTCGATGATAGGCCAAAGGCAGGAAGTAAATGGAATAATGAATACATGTATTACGTTTATATGCACATGTTGATAACTGATAAATGAGATGTGATAAAGTTGCTAATGGAAGTAGCTTTAGTCATGCTACTGAAAATTTGGGCACAGCCAGCATTGAACTTTCTGTTCCAAACAAAGGTTTTTAAAAAAGTCAAGAAAGTTAATTGGGGCAATAACTTACCTTTGCCACCGAAAAGCAAGTTTCTGTGTAGTATTCGCAAAGTATGAAATATTTTATGCGCTGATGTCAGGACAACTGTAGGCTTCCTTCAGTGGGACTGCAGGGGTCATTATGAAAGAAGTGGTCTGTGGCTTACTTTAGGGATGGTGGTTTATTTTTTCTTGGGAATACTTTAGAGTCTATGGGCAGAGTCTGTGGGTTTCAGGTTGTGTGTAAACATTACTTTAAATAACTACTGAAGTGTTTGGACAAGGGAATTTATTTAAACAGAAAAGTACTAAAATCCAGTAGTTTTTAAATGTTTTTAACAAGGAGAATCTCATTTCAACGTTAAAAAAGTTGCCACACACAATCTATAATTGTGATTATGGGCTACTGTCACAGATTGACATTAGCTAAATACAGAACTATTGCTGGTATTCTTAGCTTACAGACAATAGCATTTGCTGATAAACTGAATTATCTCTGCATAGCCTGGCACCTGTAGTAGAACACAAAGCAGAATGTCTTCTGAGAAACAAATTTATTTTCCATAGCCCTGCTCAGACTGGCAGATGCAAACAAAAAAGCAAAAGAGTCAACGCACACAAAACCTTTAATAGAAAAACATGTTCTGGGTAGTATCCCTTTTGAATATTTCCTAATTTTTCTGCTTGGCCCTTTCATCTTGACTTATCTACTCCTGCTGAGACAGACAGGCTGGGGATTTTTCTTTTCTTCCCTGCTGGAATCAGGATTCTTTTAAAGATTCAGTGTCATGTGGCATTAAAGAAGCTGGCTTCCTAAAGATTTATTATTCTTTTTTTCCCAACTATGCTGGATACAGAACAACATGTGCTGTATACCAGCTTTTATTCTAGGGTGCAGCTGCAAACTCCAGTCAAGACAGAGTACAGGAGGAAATATCCCTTGGATCCTGCAATATACACAACAGTAGCAAGACATTCTACTTTGTTGTACTGATTTGGGTCTGATGGGCAACTTGATTCCTTCAGTTTGGTGTACAATGTGTTCAGGTAAGTATGAGTGACTGACAGTTGAGCAAGCCAGTCAAAAAGTGCATGAGACATTCTGTGTACTGGAAATATTGCCAGACCAGTGGTACTCACTCCACTCGTGAAGAGCCACATTTGCAATTACCATCAACAAACAGAGCCACATTTACTTCTACTCTGGGCATAGTACTGTTGATACATTTATGCATAGTACTTGCCTTTTCCCATGCCATCCTGCCTACCAGTTAAGGTCTTCATCTCAAACCCAGTTCTGTGTTCTTCCTGCCTATACAAGTTCAATCAGTGGCAAATAATATCATAACATTTAGGCTGGTGGTGCCATATATTTTCTCCTGCAAGTTCACATGGTGCTTTCTTTAGTCTTTTTTAGGAATCAGGTAAGGTTGATCTTATTTGACTGGTCTTTTGTCTTTTTTTCCTAGACATTTTTGCCATCTGTTTTCACCTGTCTTGAATTTTACTCATTGTTTCATTTAACAAACCTTGGTTTATGGATTTTATGCTGATTTTGTTTTTGTCTTGGTCTTCTTGCTGTCCCTTCCTGCCCCCACAATGCTGATTTTAGCTCTCTTTTTTGTGTGTGACTGAATGCTTGAGTTGCCAGCTCTGGGTTGGAAAATTCCTGGAGATTTGGGGGGTGGATCCTGGTGAGTGCGGGGTTTATAGAGGGAAGAAACCTCAGCTAGGTATAATGCCATAACCCATTCCAGGGTAGCCATTTTTTCTGTCACCTGGAGATCAATTGTAATTCTAGGAGATCACTGGCTACCACCTGAAGTTTGGGAACCCTATTGAATGCTGCCCTCTGTTTTTTTTTTAATTGTTTCAAGTTGTGTTCAATTTGTTGGGAACCACTTTATGCAGTTCTCTAGAGAATAGCTAACAAATAAAGCAATGAATAAAATCCCATCCTGCTACCTTAATGGAGATTATTAATGAAAGCAGCCACATAGTTAGAGTGGTAGTAGAGCCTCACCCTCCTCTTCTGTTTGCAAAAATCACCTGCATTGTATGGCCTGCCACTATGAGTGGAACTAGAAGAGGGCAGCTAAAGAGTGGTGGCAATCGTTTTTTATCAGCCTTCATTCAGGCCACCACCCCCTCTTCTCCAACTGTCTCATAGGCTCAGAACAAAAGGGACTATATTTTAACCTATGGATCACTCCTTATGCCACCTTGTGTGCCACCGGTATGTATAGTTCCTAAGAAGTCACAGAACTGAAGAAATAAAGTATGAAATCCCTCAAATAGAATGTATTGAAAGAGAGTTCTCAACGAAGGATTAGGACCTGATAGTTGTTGCCATGACCTGTACATGCCTCCTCGATAATGCACAGTACTTGAGCCTGTAGTTTAGTTTAAGTGGAAATCCTTCTTCAGAGATGTAGAACATGCCTGCTTCACATTTTGTTTGGAATATTCAGAAGCCTTTGTTTAACAAATAATTTTCTAACTAGACTTTAGTGAGTCTACCAAGGTTCTATATTTGATTTTTAAAAGATAGCTATTATATATACAAAGCAGCTTTAGGTACAATTCAAAATCTTTTTTATATATATTTGGGGCATAAGCATTATTCTTCTTGTTAACATCTCCCGGGAAATTCATTACAGGGGAGAATATAGTTTATGTTACAGTTTTCTTTGCCTTCAATATAAAATCTAGTATGGTGGTCCAGTCTTTAACTTATATGACTTGGATATGTTAAACCATTTCCATTTATTTGCTTTATTAAGTTCAAGATTGTGATAACATCATATTGCTAGTTTTCACTATTTTTGGTTAGGCTGCAATCCCCACTATCCCGTCAATACATCACTGCTCTGCCAAGAGACACAAAAACTTTTAGTGTTTTTATTTTTCCCATTCTAAAGAGAACAGGTATTCAGATTATCCAGACATGCTACATAGTTTGCTGCCCAACTACATTACGTAACTGAACTAAAGAAAGGACGGGTCAGTGATGTACTACAGTCCACGGGTATTAGTTTTTATTAGGGACAATTGCTGCCCTAGTGTGAACAGATGTTAAGATTCTCTTTTGCCATTCCTTTTCTGCATTTACTAATGTAGCCTCAGGGCCAAGCTAGAAGTAATGAATGACACTTGAACGGCAAGTGGATTGAGTGGAGGGCAAGTGAACAGGGAGAAATACACTTGCTGTTCAAGTGTCATTCGTCACTTCTAGCTTAGCCCTTAGTGAGGGATGCTGTGAATTTCATGGCAATAATAGTTGACAGTCAAACTGACTGTATTTGTCTGTGATGATTAATTGTGAGATGATTACCAGGTCTGTTTAGTCTGACACCAAATGGCTCAAAACCTACCAAACAGGTTTGCATCAGTTTTTCCCCCCCAAACTTTGCTTGCGTGGATATTCTGCTGACACCTCCTGTTGAGCCATCTAGAGACAGAAGTGGGCATCAACAGATGCTTCTTGAACTGGTTTAAATTGTCTCTCATAGAATGGACTCAAAGGGTTGCTGTCGGAGATCAGCTATCTCCAGAATGAGAGATATCTTGTGGGGTTCCGCTGGGCACAGTCTTATTCCCCATGTTATTCAACCTTTATATAAAGCCTTTAGGAGAACTCATTCACAGCTATGGAGTTGGATGTCATCAATATGCAGATGACATCCAACTTTGTATCTTGCTATCCAGATCCCCACAAGATTCAGTAGAAGTCTTGGGTCACTGCCTGACAGCTGTGGTGAAATGGCTGAAAACAAACAAATTGAAATTGAAACCAGACAAGATGGAAGTGATGCTTGTTGAGAAGGCAGAGCTCCTGGAGTTCATCTGACCCTTGGAGACTCGGTTAAGAGCCTAGGGATTGAACTGGATCCAGCGCTATTACTAGAAAAACAAGTTAAGGCAGCTGCAAAAAACCTCTCCTTAGCCTGGAAAATGGCTTCTTACCTTGACATGACCAACCTGGCCACCTGGATCTATGCTATGGTAACATCAATACTTGACTATTGCAATGCACTAGGTATCTCATCTAAAATAACTAGGAGACTCCAATTGGTGCAAAATGCTGCAGCTTGACTATTATCAGGAGTGAGCAGGAGCATGAACATCACTCCCATCCTGCAGTCATTCCATTGGCTACCCATTAGCTACTGTGCTCAGTTCAAGGGATTGGTTATCACTTACAAGGTTACCCCAGAAGGCCTCACGGCAAGCAGGAGAGTAGGAGGGACACACTTTCACTTCCCTGCTAGAAAGCTGCAGGAGGGCAGGCTTATATAAAGTCTTCCGGTTTCAACCCAAGACAATCCTGGTCCTAGTGGACAAAAAAACCAGCTTTTACTTATTGTTATATCTCTTTCTTTCCAGCCAAGTTATCTGCCCAGAAGTTTCACTGTTAGTAAATAAACCATCTAAGTTCTAATACTGATAGTGATCACATGGTAGTAGTTGCCCCCATTCAAACCTGAACTGCCAATTAAAGAAAAAGGAAATTTTAGTGGATGGGCAACTTTTATTATTTTTATACCTTTAATTTTTACTAAGGTGGTAAAAGGATCTAGAAACTGAGGGGTTTTACTGAAGAATTGTTTGCAATAATCCAGGAATCCCTAAGTAAATGTGTGGGAAGAAGTAGTCTCCTTAGATTCTGGGCTCTATGTAGAAATTCCTAAAGGGTTCAGATATTTCTCTGTATAAAGGAAGGTGAGAAATGTCACTGTTGCAGTGGCATGCTTGTAGAGCTTTCCCTTCTTGAAGGGCTCTGGGTAGAGTTGCCAACCCTCAGGTGAGGCCTCAGGAGCTCCCAGAATTACAATTGATCTCCAGACTATAGATATCAGTTCTCTTGGAGAAAATTATTGCTTTGGAGGGCTGGCTCTATGTAGGGTTGCCTGGTCCCTCTCCCTTCCCAGCCTGCATACACTCCTGGTGCATGTGCGATGATATCACTTCCTAGACTTACATAATCATGCCTCTGGCACGGGACTGATTCGGCCTGTTTGGGGCCAAAATTGGCCACAAATGAAGCACAGGAGCACTCACACAGCCAGCACGACAATGTCTCTCACAGTGGTGATGTTGTTGCACTCCCCCCACCCCAGGAGCACACATGACATGCATGTTCCCGGGGTGCCTGCTGGTGGTGGGCAACCTCCAAGGGGCTTGCCACCTCCCACCAATTACTGGCGGATCGTAGGGCAAGGAGGCAAACCCACCACCAGTGAGCACCTGGGAACCCTAGCTCTACATTATACTCTACTGAGATCCCTCCCATCCTTAAATCCTGCCCTCCTCAGACTCAGCTCCCAAATCTCCAGGAATTTCTCAGCCTGGAGTTGAGAACTTGTTCTGGGGAATAGTTTTCCAACAGCAGTAGAAGTTTTGTAAGTACCCACATCAGAATGTGGCCAGTTATTCTGCCAGCCCATTTCTCAACCACTCCACAAGTTGTATTCTCTGTAACGCTTATACTTCCTCAATAGAAATTGCAGCACCTCCTCAAAAACACCTCAGCTCTTTCCTTCACATTCTTTCCCTTTCAGGCTCTCCCAGCTTCCCGAAAGTGAGTCAGATTCCTTTTTTAATTGCCAGGCAAACCCCTCACAGAGTCTCAAGAAATCACCTCCATCTAGATTAGAGCATTTCTAAAGATGAATACATAATATATATTTAAAAGGCTTACATATACAAAAGGATCTACGATGCTAAAATCAAGCCAATCTTTTATGCATAAAAGTAATGAGGAAGCCATAAAATGGAAGCTCCTAGTTAAAATGAAAGCAGATGGTATTATGTAGAAATCACCAAATAATTTGTCATGCTTTAAATGCCTTTACCTTACCAACCCCATAGCAACAACTGTCCTCTATCATCTGGTTATGTTTGACAAAAAACATGTATGGCTTATTATTATTCCAAGTACAAATGCCTTTTAATTCCTACACTATTATGAGATTAAAAGCCTTTTTTGAAAACTTTGTTGTGCCACAATGAAGAAAATGCAATCTGTCAGAACGCAAACCTTAGTATTCAAAATTAGTTTAAAATAATAATCCTCTGTTAGATTCACTATAATAAACAGCTCTTGCTACAATGATCCACAGTTCAGATCATTATTTGTACTGTAGAACTGCTTGCTGTGATGTAATATGCACGGAAAGCCTTTGAACTCAAGAGACAAAATAAGGACTTGCCTGAAGATTTATTACTACTTATTTATATGGTTTATTTTTGATAACAGCTTTCCCCCTTCAGCTTTCCCCTCTGTAGATATCACTATATCAACAGAGTGAGAAAATACATAACTTGGTGAAATGTCCTTCAAATAAACATATTGCCATAAGGGTTCAGCCCAATAAATATTGTAAATTGGGCATCCTGATAACTTTCTGCAGCTACATTTATGCTTCACAGTGCCATTCTAAGCAGAGTTACACCCTTCTAAGCCTGTTAACTTCTGTAGACTTAGGGCCAAGCTACACATGACGAATGACACTTGAACGGCAAGTGGATTGAGTGGAGGGCAAGTGAACAGGGAGAAATACACTTGCTGTTCAAGTGTCATTCGTCACTTGTAGTTTGGCCTTTAGCGTCTCAGGAATACAAACTCACGTGTATTCCTCCCTGTTCACTTGCCATTCACTTGCTCTCCACTTGATCAAATGGAGTGCAAATGAATGGCAAGTGAACAGGGAGGAATACACTTGAGTCTGTTCACTTGCCAGGCAAGTGTCATAGCCCAGTCTGAGAGTGAGGTCTCCTCTGGAGGAGAGGAGCCTCGTGTAGCCAGCCAGGACTCCTCAGGAGAAGAAGAGTTCTGTGTAGCCAGCCCTAGCCCTGACTCAGCAGAAGCCAGCAATCATGAGCAGCAGCTGCTGGCTGATCAAGGCTCACAGCTAGCAGCTGAGACACCAGCACCCTCTAGCCCCAATACCACAGGGGAAGCTCAGCCAGGAACTTCCACAGGGGAGGCTCAGTCAGGGACTGCCAGCACCACAGGGGAAGCCCAGCCAGGGGCTTCCACCCCCCCAGGCTCGCCCACACCTAGAGAGCGCCGCAGGCAGTGCCAGAGACTGGAACTGCAGGAGAGACGGCGCAGTGCTCGCCTCCTGAGCCAACGCCAGCTGCTGGAGAGTGATGATGAGTAGCATCAGGATGGAGCCCCAGCAGCTGGCTGAAAATCACGCCTGGCTATAAAAGCCAGTCAGGAGCAACTGCCAGGCGTGGAAGCAACGTGTCAACTACCTGCAACCACTCCCTGGTACCTTGTGTCTTGCTCTTGCCTGCACCTTGACTTGATACCCTCGTGCTCTGACTTACGGACTGGACTTGGCTTGGCTTTTTGGATCCTGGAGGCAACCCTGGCATTAACCTTGTGCTCTGACTACGGACTGGACCTGGCTTGTGACTTTTGAACACCCCTTGGCTTCGTGCTAGTACCTGGACTTCCAGCTTGGGCGGGCCCAGCCCATGACAGATTGCTTCCACCACAAAACTTCCCAGCATGGACACGGCGATGCCCACCCTGGGGAGCCTGGCTCTGCTGCAGGATCAGGTACTGCAATTGACTCAAGCACTGGTGACTTTGCAGCAGCAGATTGCCACCCTACTTGCTGCCCCTGCTGCACTGCCGCCTGCTAAATGCCCAGTGAAGCTTCCTGACAGTTTTGAGGGCGATGTGGAGGAATTCCCAGCATTTCTTGCCCGCTGCCAGCTATATATTGAACTCCGGGCCAGAGACTTTCCCACAGATAAAAGCAAGGTCGGCTTTATCCTCAGCCTGTTAAAGGGGCAGGCGGCAAGATGGGCCACACCCTTGTTACTGGCCAAATCCCCACTGCTAGGGGATTTCCCAAACTTTGTGGCCCACATTTCTGCCGCCTTTGCGAACCCCCTGAAGGCCATCAAAGCAAACCAAAGAATACGTGCCCTCACCCAGGGGAATGGGACTGTGGCCCAATACACCACTGAATTCCAGTTACTGGCCCAGGACCTGGGCTGGAACGAAGCTGCCCTCGCCGACCAGTACCTGGAGGGCCTATCTGAGGAGGTATTGGATGAAGTGGCCCGATCCGAACGACCGAGAGAACTACAAGCGCTCATTCTCCTATGCTTGCGAATCGATGGGCGGCTAGAGAACCGGAGACAAGCCCGTGTGCTAAGCTGTCCTCCGCCCCAGGCCTCACCTGCCAAGGCAGCAGAACTAGCACCCTCGAGCATGCCTTGTACCCATTTGCCTCCTGAGGAGAAGGAGCGGCGTCACACCCACAACCTCTGCTGGTACTGTGGTGGGGTGGGCCACTACGCCAATGACTGCCCTGCAAAAAGGAGGGCCCCAGCTTTAGCTCTGGAGCGGACTCCTGCTAAATAACTTGTTGGAACAGCCAATGCCTCCTGTGACCATCCCGAACCATTCCTGGTGCCTGTAAAGCTGTGCCTGCCCGACGGCCGATGCCTATTTGTGTATGCCATGGTAGATTCAGGGGCATCCCGCTGCTTCATGGATATCAAGTTTGCCGCACAGCACAGGATTCCCTTGCGGGCAAAGAAGACCCCCACCGTAGTGGAGGCCATTGATGGGCGGCCTCTGCGTTCTGGGCCAGTGGTCAAGGAAACCCAGGACCTTCTCTTGCAGATCCAGCATCACCATGAGCAGCTCTGCTTCGATGTTGTGGGCATCCCCCACTTTCCGCTGGTCCTGGGGCTCTCCTGGCTCTGTTGCCATGATCCGGTTATTCGGTGGGGCCAGCAGGACCTTCGCTTCCGGACACCCTGCCCACATGAAAATAAACGCACGGGTCCAATTGCAGCCGCTGCACAAGGGGCCTTGGCACTACCGGAGATATATGCAGATTTTGCAGATGTGTTTGAGGAAAAAGGGGCAGACCAACTCCCCCCGCATCGGCCGTATGACTGTGCTATTGACTTAATCCCCGGCGCCCCCCTGCCAGTGGGACGCCTGTACTCGTTATCAGAGCCTGAGCTGGCTGCACTCCGGGACTTCCTCACAACCAATCTGCGTCGAGGATTCATCCACCCCTCCACCTCGCCCACCTCTGCCCCAGTCCTCTTTGTTAAAAAGAAAAGTGGAGAACTCCGGCTCTGCAATGACTACCGGGCCCTGAACAAAATCTCTGTCCGAGACCGGTATCCACTGCCACTGATCTCCGACCTCCTGGAGCAAGTTAAGGGAGCCCAGATCTACACCAAGCTGGATCTTCGGGGAGCCTACAACCTGGTGCGCATCCGGGAAGGCGATGAGTGGAAAACTGCCTTTAGTACCAGGTATGGACAATACGAGTACATGGTAATGCCCTTTGGCCTGACTAACGCGCCCTCAGTGTTTCAGAGGTTTATGAATGATATCTTTCGTGACCTGCTGGATCAGTTCGTCATCATTTACTTGGATGATATATTAATTTATTCCCGGAACCCGGCTCGACACCCCCAGCACGTGCGCATGGTGCTGCAAAGACTCCGGCAGCACGGCCTGTTTGCCAAGCTGGAAAAATGTGCATTCCACCTGCCTGCCGTAGAATTCCTCGGCCATGTGATCTCGCCCCGGGGTATCCAAATGGACCCAGCTAAGGTCGAAGCGGTACAGACCTGGCAACCCCCCCGCTCACGGAAGGATGTGCAACGATTTCTGGGGTTTGCCAACTACTATCGGCAGTTCATCCCCCAGTGTGCATCCATAGCTGTTCCCCTTACCCGGCTTCTCCGGCCTCGAGAACCCTTCCATTGGACACCGGAAGCCAATGAGGCATTCCAGACCTTGAAGGCACGCTTCATCACACAACCGGTACTCCGATACCCAGATCCCCAGCTACCCTTCGTAGTTGAGGCGGACGCCTCCAGCACTGCCATCGGAGCGGTGCTCTCACAACGCGCAACCTCCTCCAGCATCCCCCAACCCTGTGCCTACTACTCTCGCCAGCTTACCCCTGCAGAAAGGAACTATACCATCTGGGAGCGGGAGCTGCTGGCAATAAAGGCAGCCTTCGAGGTTTGGCGGCACCATCTGGAGGGGGCTCAACACCCTGTCCGAGTGCTCACTGATCACCGGAACCTTGAACATCTCCAAACCGCCCGCCGCCTCAACCAGAGGCAGATCAGCTGGTCATTGTTCTTCTCCCGCTTTGACTTCAGGATCACGTATGTCCCCAGTTCCCAGAATAAGAAAGCCGATGCTCTGTCCCGGAAACCAGAGTACAACTCATCCCCAGGCTGGGAAGAGCCTCTAACTACTATCCTGGCTCCCGAAACTTTCGCTGCCGCGCAACCCTCCCAGGGGCCGGTTGAGGAGATACTGGCTCAACAGGTACTGGACCCAGTTGCCCAGAAATACCTCCAGAAGGTCCGGGAGCCGCACCAGCTCCAGGCGGATGGCTTCGCAGAGGAAGAGGGGCTACTGACCCATCGAGGCCGAATTTATGTACCACCTGGCCCGCTGCGAACGAAAGTCCTGCAACTGGTCCATGATTCCAGACCCGCTGGGCACTTCGGTCGCCACAAGACAACCCATCTCTTGACCCGTGACTTCTGGTGGCCCCGGGTGCAATCAGATGTGGCCCGGTACGTGGCAGCCTGTGAGACGTGTAGGCGGGCCAAGGATTCCCCTGGCAAACCCTCCGACCTTCTGCATCCGCTACCCACACCCACCGGGCCATGGAGGACTATTTCCATGGACTTCATTACAGATCTGCCCTGCTCCAAAGGCCATACCTGCATCCTGGTGGTGGTGGACTTATTCACAAAAATGGCCCATTTCATTCCCTGTTCTGGACCCCCCACCGCTCAGGACACTGCACACCTGTACCTTCAGCATGTCTTTCGACTTCATGGGCGACCGGACCATGTAATTTCCGATCGGGGAGTTCAATTCACCTCTAGGTTTTGGCGGGCACTGCACTCCCTTCTTGGCACCCAAGTCCACTTATCCTCAGCACACCATCCCCAGTCCGACGGGCAAAGGGAACGCACCAATGCAACCCTGGAGCAGTATCTGAGATGCTATACAAACCATCAACAGGATGACTGGCTAGCCCTACTGCCTTTGGCCGAGTTCGCATATAACAATGCAGTGCACTCCTCCACCCAACAGACCCCCTTTATGGCTAACTATGGCCATCACCCTCGCTTCTTTCCTAGCACCGCACCCTCGTCAGGAATCCCAGCTGCGGATGATCGCCTCCAGGAACTTCAATCCATGCATGAGCTGTTGCGGGAGCAACTCCAGCTTGCCAAGGAAAACTACAAGGGAGCTGCGGATCGGAAACGGCAACCTGGTGTTCCCCTGTACGTAGGTGACCAGGTCTGGTTATCCACCCACCATATCCGCAGCCAACGGCCCTCCAAAAAGCTGGATGCTCGGTTCCTTGGACCCTTCGTGATCACCGACCAGGTGAACCCCGTAGCCTACCGCCTGCAACTACCACCGACCCTCCCGATCCATCCCGTGTTTCATTGGTCCCTTCTAGTCCCGGCGTCACCCCCAGACCTGCACCATCCCGGGCCACCACCTCCTCCGCCTCCGATTACCATTGAGGGGCAAGAAGAATATGAGGTCGCCCAGATCCTGGACTCCCGTCGCCGGCGGGGGTAAGTGCAGTACTTGGTGGACTGGAAGGGGTATGGACTGGAAGACCGCTCATGGGAGCCGGCTGTGAACATTCATGCCCCCCGTCTAGTCCGACAATTCCATCGGGCCTATCCTCAGAAACCAGGGGCACCCGGGCCACAGAGGAGGGGGGGCCTTGGGAGGGGGGATGGTGTCATAGCCCAGTCTGAGAGTGAGGTCTCCTCTGGAGGAGAGGAGCCTCGTGTAGCCAGCCAGGACTCCTCAGGAGAAGAAGAGTTCTGTGTAGCCAGCCCTAGCCCTGACTCAGCAGAAGCCAGCAATCATGAGCAGCAGCTGCTGGCTGATCAAGGCTCACAGCTAGCAGCTGAGACACCAGCACCCTCTAGCCCCAATACCACAGGGGAAGCTCAGCCAGGAACTTCCACAGGGGAGGCTCAGTCAGGGACTGCCAGCACCACAGGGGAAGCCCAGCCAGGGGTTTCCACCCCCCCAGGCTCACCCACACCTAGAGAGCGCTGCAGGCAGCGCCAGAGACTGGAACTGCAGGAGAGACGGCGCAGTGCTCGTCTCCTGAGCCAACGCCAGCTGCTGGAGAGTGATGATGAGTAGCATCAGGATGGAGCCCCAGCAGCTGGCTGAAAATCACGCCTGGCTATAAAAGCCAGTCAGGAGCAACTGCCAGGCATGGAAGCAACGTGTCAACTACCTGCAACCACTCCCTGGTACCTTGTGTCTTGCTCTTGCCTGCACCTTGACTTGATACCCTCGTGCTCTGACTACGGACTGGACCTGGCTTGTGACTTTTGAACACCCCTTGGCTTCGTGCTAGTACCTGGACTCCCAGCTTGGGCGGGCCCAGCCCATGACAGCAAGTGTCATTTGTCATTTGTAGCTTGGCCCTTAGAAAGGTATAACTCTGCCCAGAATGGCATTGTCAGAAAGGTTCATAGGCATGACAATCTTCAGCTGTTGCATTCAAAAGCATCCTATTTACTTGCTTGCTGACTTATTTATAATCCTCCTTTTTCACTGAGACTCAGGGCTAAGGGCCAAGCTACAAGTGACAAATGACACTTGAATGGCAAGTGTATTTCTCCCTGTTCACTTGCCCTCCACTCAATCCACTTGCCAGGCAAGTGTCTTTCGTCATGTGTAGCTTGGCCCTAAGCTACAAGTGACGAATGACACTTGAACGGCAAGTGTATTTCTCTCTGTTCACTTGCCTTCCACTCAATCCACTTGCCGTTCAAATGTCATTCGTCACTTGTAGCTTGGCCCTTAAAGTGGATTACTTGGTATAAAACCGTGGTATTAAACAACATGATTGTATGAGAGATCTAATAAATGGTGCAATAGGACTAGAATTACAAAAGTTAGAAATAGTTCAAAAAAGCATCAGACATGATCAATTAGAACCAATACAAAAAAAAAGTATCAGATACATCAAACAATGTGGAGAGTGGAATTATGGGATTAGAACACACTGCAGTAACAGTAGCATAATACATAAAAGAAACTTTTACTATCCATAAACAATGTTCCCTTTATAGAAGCACCTTCCTGCCTTATTCCAATATACTATAGCCCTACTGATTACGGCCTGCCAAATCATAACCAGCTCACAACAAGCAAGAGATGAGCAGATGTGGTTTGCCTTTGCCTTCCTCTACATAGTAACATAGGTCTCCTATGCAACCACTAACTGACCCTGATTAGCTTAGCCCTATATCTTAGTAAAAATTCCCTCCTGAACAATTCTGTTTTACACAGTTGGCAGAATAACAGAAGTGTGGGAGCTGACCCAGCAGGTCCATCCTGGCTCCAAACTTGGCCAGCGCTTCCACTGGTCTTGTTATCATTGACAGCACAATCACTAGATATCAAGAGGTGCCTAGCCTCATCTCCCCCGCTAGGTTTGGAAAGATGCTGCTCAGCGTCAAGGGTGCTACTTCTAAGCACATCTAGCTGTAAGGTGTGTGAAGGCCTGTTCTGGACACATCCTCCATCCTGCCCAATGCCTTACGGTATCTGCCAGTTCTCCCTACCTGACTTTGGGGGAGAAATAAAACTGGGGAAGGTCAGTTGGGATTTATAAAGAGGGATAAAATGGGGGGGGATAGGTGGGATTTACAGAAGGGTGATCAAAACCTTAAAATAAATTATTGTTGAAGGCTTTCACGGCCGGAGAACGATGGTTGTTGTTGATTTTCTGGGCTGTATAGCCGTGGTCCTATGACACTGAGACGCTAAAGGCCAAACTACAAGTGACGAATGACACTTGAATGGCAAGTGAGGGCCAAGCTACAAGTGACAAATGACACTTGAATGGCAAGTGTATTTCTCCCTGTTCACTTGCCCTCCACTCAATCCACTTGCCAGGCAAGTGTCTTTCGTCATGTTTAGCTTGGCCCTAAGCTACAAGTGACGAATGACACTTGAACGGCAAGTGTATTTCTCTCTGTTCACTTGCCTTCCACTCAATCCACTTGCCGGTCAAGTGTCATTCGTCACTTGTAGCTTGGCCCTCAAAGTGGATTACTTGGTATAAAACCGTGGTATTAAACAACATGATTGTATGAGAGATCTAATAAATGGTGCAATAGGACTAGAATTACAAAAGTTAGAAATAGTTCAAAAAAGCATCAGACATGATCAATTAGAACCAATACAAAAAAAAGTATCAGATACATCAAACAATGTGGAGAGTGGAATTATGGGATTAGAACACACTGCAGTAACAGTAGCATAATACATAAAAGAAACTTTTACTATCCATAAACAATGTTCCCTTTATAGAAGCACCTTCCTGCCTTATTCCAATATACTATAGCCCTACTGATTACGGCCTGCCAAATCATAACCAGCTCACAACAAGCAAGAGATGAGCAGATGTGGTTTGCCTTTGCCTTCCTCTACATAGTAACATAGGTCTCCTATGCAACCACTAACTGACCCTGATTAGCTTAGCCCTATATCTTAGTAAAAATTCCCTCCTGAACAATTCTGTTTTACACAGTTGGCAGAATAACAGAAGTGTGGGAGCTGACCCAGCAGGTCCATCCTGGCTCCAAACTTGGCCAGCGCTTCCACTGGTCTTGTTATCATTGACAGCACAATCACTAGATATCAAGAGGTGCCTAGCCTCATCTCCCCCGCTAGGTTTGGAAAGATGCTGCTCAGCGTCAAGGGTGCTACTTCTAAGCACATCTAGCTGTAAGGTGTGTGAAGGCCTGTTCTGGACACATCCTCCATCATGCCCAATGCCTTACGGTATCTGCCAGTTCTCCCTACCTGACTTTGGGGGAGAAATAAAACTGGGGAAGGTCAGTTGGGATTTATAAAGAGGGATAAAATGGGGGGGATAGGTGGGATTTACAGAAGGGTGATCAAAACCTTAAAATAAATTATTGTTGAAGGCTTTCACGGCCGGAGAACGATGGTTGTTGTTGATTTTCTGGGCTGTATAGCCGTGGTCCTATGACACTGAGACGCTAAAGGCCAAACTACAAGTGACGAATGACACTTGAATGGCAAGTGAGGGCCAAGCTACAAGTGACGAATGACACTTGAACAGCAAGTGTATTTCTCCCTGTTCACTTGCCCTCCACTCAATCCACTTGCCGTTCAAGTGTCATTCGTTATGTGTAGCTTGGCCCTGTATTTCTCCCTGTTCACTTGCCCTCCACTTGCGCTTCACTCAATCCACTTGCCATTCAAGTGTCATTCGTCACTTGTAGCTTGGCCCTGAGACACTCAGTGTCACACTGTGACACTGAGAGATCTCTGTCTTTTGGTGCTACACCTCTGAAGATGCCAGCCACAGCTGCTGGCGAAACGTCAGGAACTACAATGCCAAGACCACAGCTATACAGCCCTTAAAATAAATTGCTATCTCCCATTTACTCCCTCCCTCTCTCCCAAATACATATGCTCACTATAAACTAAGCTTAAACTCTTATAACCAAACTGTAATCCAATGATCCTGCAGGCCAGAGCTCCTTTTCTGTCTTAACTGCAGCAACAGAAGGTTGCAATGTAAAGGGAGTAGCTCCTTATAAGCTAGATGCTGCCCTCAGTTGGCTGGAAACTCTTCTGGCCAATCGTGCTTTCTGTTTCTGAAACAAGGAGGCCAGGGCAAAATGCTCTATGGCATTAATGTTGTGAATGGTCCTTGCAGAAGGCGGGAACCACCGAAACAACGCATGTGTATGAGCAGCTATATTCTTATCCATTTGGAAGGTGGCACATTCAGAAGTCTTTGTTCAGATGAGCAAAGCAGTCACATCAGAGCATAGCAAGCATAGCAAGAGAGATGGTCCAACAAATATGAGGGTCCAATGCAATTTAGGGCTTTGTATATGGTAACAAGTACCCTGAATAAAACCCAAGGACTAATAGGTAACAAACGGAGTGACTACAGAATGTATGTAATATGCATACTCCATCTAACCTCAATATCAACCAACTGCAGCATTCTGTACTAACTGAAGTCTCCAATGACTTCAAAGGCAGACCCGTGAACAGTGCATTATAACATTGCACTCTCATGGTCATCATGGCATGGATCCAAAGGGCTAGTTTGGCTGAATCAAGGTAGAGAAATACTTCTAATAACAGAAGTAATCATTTGGCTTTCTAACCTATCCATTCCATTTTGGAATTGATGTAAATTGACTGTGCTTTGAAGTGGATCACAAATGTTGAAGGTATCCCTGTTAGTTAATGGATTTACATCTGTCCACATTTTAACATTTCTGGCTCTTCTTTCTTTCTCCTTCACAAACACCATTTCCTTTGCCTAAATTTTATTATGAAAATTAGTAAGGATTTTATGTTTTGGAAAAACATTTTATATAGACCTTTGTAGAAGAAATGTAGAGAAGGATTTAGTTAATATGTGCTTCATATAATTTTGAGCATACAGGCAGGTTCCTGTGAATACCCCTATTGATAAAGTTTTGCCTTGGCATCTAATAGGAACTAGAGTGTTTAACAAAATAATGTAAATAGTCTTGAATGGAAGAGGATGTTTTCTCAGTAGAAATAATTATTGGGACCTGTATGTTGCTAACTTGTCTTATTGAATGACAGATTCCTCCTAGCTTAGTAGATAGGGCTATTTTGTGCATTTGGGAAAAGTATGAAAAAGTCAAGAGGAAGATGGACAGAACTGAGTGATGGGTAAAAGTTAAGCACCTTCAGGCAGAGGTTCTTCTGATATGGGAAAGATGATCTCCTCTTGACTTGCTGGAGTGTTTCTACTTATTCTATTTTATGCTTCTGAATCAGGAAAACGTTACAAGTGTATTCTCATCCAAAATCTACCAAACCTGGGTTGCACTACTCTTAGTAATTTTCACCATTCAGAGAAGAGAAGGAGGTGTATAAACAAAATCTAGGATATGCAAGCTAATTCAACATGCCTCATTCTACCAACTCGTTGCCTCATAGAAATCCTAAAATCATCATGTAAGCCGAATTCTGCTCCCCCCAGTCCATTTTGTCTAGGCTCTGTCCCCTTTGAAAATAAATAATAATGATGATGATAATAATAATTAACAATAAGAGTGCTTATATACCTCCTTTCTGGACAGATTAGTGCCATGCTCAGAATAAGTCAATGTTGTTATTATTCCCATAATACAGCTGGGGAGCTGGGGCTGAGAGGAGTGGCTTATCCAAGGCCACCTGCAAAGTTCATGGCAGTAGTGGGAGTCAACCTAGCAGAGTGCTAATTTGCAGCCCAGCCTAACCACTTAACCACTGTGCTACTTCAGCAAGATAAGAATTTTGCTTTTAAACAACACAAGGAATAGGTAGTTTGTACTGCATTAATGCACTGGTTGGGTTGAAGGGCATCATTTCCCTCACATGCCAAGCTGGTAAATACATCATTCAGCATATTTCCATTCCCCTGTTATCTCTGATCCTTTCCCACATGACCATGGCCAGATGTGAAGGAGTCTTCATTTCCTTCAGCTAAAGATGCAGAGGCTGTCCTGAAAGAAGCTGGATGTTACTGGAAACAGGCTAGATTTTACTGTCTGCCCAAGATAGTTTTGAGTTATCATTGCAGTTCTTTATTTTCATTCGGGCAAAAGATTGGATCCAGGCAATGAGAAAAACGCATTTCAGATATTCTGAATTTTTATAATGAATACTTGTGCAGAGAAGCTGGACTGAAACAGCCTATAATTGTTAGCTGGAATGCACACATAAAGCTAATGTGCCTGCAAGTATATCAACATAGCACTCATGTTTTTGGCAGCATGTAGGCTCTACAATGACCTTCCAGTGAACAAGCATAGGATGAAGGCAGAGCATTCTACTGTGATTCCTCTCTCTCTTATGTGCATTCATTGTATGCTCTTAGAATGTCAGAAAAGGCTACAGGAGAATGGGATACAGCAAGAGAAATCTGTTTCATTTACTAGATTCAACACATCCAAAATTTACTACATTCAACACAGCCACTTTTGCCAAAACAGTTAATCCTCCAACAAATGCCCACTGAAATAAAATCATTTTAATGCCATCTTAAATTCAGAAATTGTAGACTGATATGCACTCACTGTCATATCAGTTTTGTTCTCACAAAATTGGACCTATCACAGAAAAAATACAATCTGTCTGTTGCCAGATTGCCAATTCTAAGAGAGCACCACATGGACAGGGCTGGCTTAAAAGCACGGGTAGCCTGTGGGAGTCTATGGAGATGGAGTTAAATAAATTTGATGCAGGGCTGCTGAGAGCTACTAAGCAAAGATTCTCTCTGGGCCCCTCTTCCTAACATTCCTCATCCACTCATCAGAATACTCATAAAACTCTGGATTAGAACATGCATGCTGCTATTATTCTAGACTAGCACTTTGTAGAGTTACATGGGTTGCATAGAGATCTGAGCTCCTAGAGTCTTGTACCATTAGTCCTCCTCTGGGCCCTGGTCTGATGCAGTATCTTCACTTCACCATGTGTCCATTGGAACCCATTCATTTCTTCCCAGTCATTCTCACTTCAGAAGTATATCTAGTAGTTTGTCTAAGACCACTAAAAATTATCACTGTGTATGTTGCTGGTGTAGAGGACTACCCATACAGCCAGAGTCCAGGTTACATTGATAGACTTTTTACCATAGACCATTTCTAGTATCCCCCATATGATGACTATAGACGAAGATAGCTCTTAGATTGCTGTCACAGCAATTAAACAAATATATTTGTTTAATTAAATTTGGAACTTAAATTTATTTGTTTAATTTAAAATGTAAAGAACAATTTTGCCAAGCTTAAAATCGTTTGTAAATGAGTTCATGTATTTTTCTCTCCGATGTAAGGATATCACAGCAACACACATTTGAGCATACATAAATGTTAATATTTATGCTTTTAGAAATATCATTAACAATTGTACTGTGGAAGAAACCAGGTATTTGGAGAACCCGTAAGAAGAAACAGTAATTAGTGAATTGTAGTGTACATTTTTAAATCCAAAAGCAAAAGTTTATCATTAAATTCCATTGAAATCAGAAGAATGGGTGGCACAGTGCAGTGTTTTACAGGTTTACTTATAGGTCCCACTGAGCTCAGTGTTGCTTACACCTAATTAGGTATGTATAGATTAGGGGTGTTATGCTATGTTCACTCAGGGCCAAGCTACACATGACGAATGACACTTGAACGGCAAGTGGATTGAATGGAGGGCAAGTGAACAGGGAGAAATACACTTGCTGTTCAAGTGTCATTCGTCATGTGTAGCTTGGCCCTGAGTGTAAGTAAACCCCATTGAATTCCATAGGATTTACTTCTAAATAAGCAAGTATTGGATCTGAACCACTAGCAACCACTAGCTGAGTTCTATGGTGCTGACTTACAATGAACTTTTGCAGGATTAATTATATTTACAAGTTTGACTAAAGAAATAAACAAGAAACTGGTGTGCTGTTTTGCTGCCCTTCAGTGGGAAGCAGGCATGTGTTGGTATCTGCCATTGCCACATCAGCCTCAAAATGGCTGGCCAATAGAATTGACTGAAAATTAGCCTGCATCTGCATCATTAGCACCTTCTGAAGGCAACTCTGCACCCAGATTCTCTCTCAGGACCAAGCTACAAGTGACGAATGACACTGGCCTGGCAAGTGAACAGACTCATGTGTATTCCTCCCTGTTCACTTGCTATTCACTTGCTCTCCACTTGATCAAGTGGAGCGCAAGTGAATGGCAAGTGAACGGGGAGGAATACACGTGAGTCTGTTCACTTGCCAGGCAAGTGTCATTCATCACTTGTAGCTTGGCCCTCAGTGTGCAATGTGGGTTTAATAGTTCTCTGAGGTTCTGAGGAGGAGAGCAGTTTCCAAATGGGAAGGGTCTGCTTTCTCCCCAGCTACACTGCAATGGAGGATTTGGGGAGGTAGAAAAATACAGGGAAGGCAATAAAGACTTTAAGATGGTCATAAGGTCACTACCCTGAAGCATAACTTAACAGGATGAAGGAAGCTTCCTCAGACTAGGCTGTCAGGAGGACTAGAACAGATATGATCTTGAGGACTGACTGATTCAGCAACCCAGAACTTAGTGACTTTGGGTGGAAAGATGCATTACTAAGTACCTAGGGATGCTCAAGTGAATTTCATTCCATGTGCCCCCCCCCACTTCCTATGCACACGCTCACACAGTCACACTTCAATTTGCTTAACTTGAGTACAGTCTCGCCTTCTATATCAGTTCCTCCTCAACTGCTAAAAGTATCCTAGTTGGTTGTTGTGGATTTTCTGGGCTGTGTTGCCGTGGTCTTGGCATTGTAGTTCCTGACATTTCACCAGCACCTGTGGCTGGCATCTTCAGAGGTGTAGCACCAAAAGACCCCACCCCTCCTGAGTAGATATAAATGATCTGCCAACATCTTTTCCACACTGTGACACTGAGAGATCCCTGTCTTTCAGTGCTACACCTCTGAAGATGCCAGTCACAGCTGCTGGCGAAACGTCAGGAACTACAATGCCAAGACCACAGCAATACAGCCCGGAAAATCCACAACAACCATCATTCTCCGGCCGTGAAAGCCTTTGACAGTATCCTAGTCTCCCCCCCCCCACTTCAATTCATTTAAATTAAGATCTTGACACTTTCTCACACCTTAAAGAGATGCAAATCGGCAAGTCAAAGGAGCCTACAATACTTGTTCTCACAGTGATCTGCCCTCTGGACACAGTAGCAGATGCAATCACACAGAGGGAGTGCCTGTAAAAGGAGCATGCATGTATGCCAAGCAAGAACAGCTTGCACATGAATTGAGGACCACACATAAAATCCTGCACATGAGCATCCCCAGGAAATTTGCAACACGTGTCTCCACTCTTAGTGTGAAAAGGAGGTAACTAATTGGGAAAAGCCTCGATCAGGAAAGTTAAGCTGCAGCTGTGAGGAACCAAGAATGGTTTACAACCACTTCTGGGCTTAGATCTTCTGGGCATTGTTCTTCCAAAAAACAAAACTAAGTGAGGAGATGAATTAACAGTTTCTTATGCCCAGAATTATACCCACACCAGTATTAGCAATTAAGCAATTAAGAACATTTTCCCACTGAAAGTTTCTAAGTGTAATAATATTGTGGTCCATGAATGTAACCTACATGTACTGTATCTTGCATGCTTATTTCTGAGAACACAAAACCAGTATTAATTGGAAGCATCCTTTTATATATAACATTAGGTCACTGAAATATTAAAAGGGTATGCAAATATTATGTGTGTTCAGTTTGTTAAGAGCTTTTTAGATGTTATATTCATCTACCAAGGAGTCCATCAACCATCCATAATGTACTACTAGAGATCCATCCAAATGCATTGTTGTCATGTTACATGAACATTGGCAATATATATATTTACCATGCCTGTACACCTTTGGTGTATGCAAATTGACCACCGAATTTTTAAGGGTTTATGGTCATGCAAATCGAGCTGTGTGTGCACGGCAAATACACGTGTTGAGCCCTGTCTATGCAACATGGCCACAAGTACCAGGATGATCTTGGATAGCATGCACACACCCGTTACGTGCTTTTGGTTGATTCCTGGTACGTATGATTATAAAGTCTGTAAAGAAGGGTTTAAGAAGGTAATTGGAAAGGGGCAGTCATGTCAATTTGCCACAACAAAAGAAAACAAAAATTTAGTAGAACTTTAAAGACTAACATTTATTTGATATGATTTTTTCTGAGTCACAGCCCACTTCCCAGAGAACATGGAACTAGTTTGAACTACAATGCAGAGAATTTATTTTTCATAACTTTTACAAAGATCAGCTACTGATGAAACAAATAATGGTTGTATAACATCCTAAATAATTACTGACAGTTAAATGTGTTGCGAGGATGCTAAATTGACTGGGAAAGCAACATATACATTTATGGTGGGGAGTAATAATTTTGTGTTTTAACATGGCCATTGTTTCCCTGACTAATTACTGCTGACTACACCAGTAGGGGGTCATGCTCTAAATCAGTGGGAGGCCATGCTTCCCAGATGCATGTTCATTTTTTGAATAGCTGAAGTGAAAAAAGAAAAAAAAAACCACATTCATCAAAATGAAAACAAAGATCTAATAGTTCATTTTTCTGGGAAACAACTTAGTAGAATCCATAATATAGTCACTCTGCTTGCTGGAGTATATGCCCCAACATGAGTTAGTAATCGTGGCTCAAGGGTGTCAATGTGATAACCATTCCTGTGTTCCTGGTGCCATTCAAAACAGCCCTGTTAGACCTTGAATCACTTCCAACTACTTCAAGGAAATATGTTTTAACTTATGACTGTTTTATTTCATATTTGAAGGCATTGTTCCATTCTATAGTGGACCATGCAACAGAGCCAAAAACTTACAGATAGCCTATGTGTATTTTGGAAAGTGGAGGAGAAAGTGAGCAATGCTTGATTGTTCCAGCTATGAAAAAGTGACTATTAAGAGTAACTTGATTACATTATTGAGATTCTGAATGTTTCTTTTCAAGAGCTTAAGGAGCATACCGGCAGAATGATCCCAATATTTTGAGCCTGTAGTTATGCTTGTGCTGCTACCCTTACAGCCCCAGTATAATGCTTTCGGTTTGGAATGTTGCCCCGATACACACCGATACACTCTCCTTAGCTGTGGTTCTGCTACAAGACTATAAAATATTTAACTCTAAATCTTAGTTTCAAGATTGTTTAGGATTAGCAATTAAAATAATCCCTGAAAATATTTCCAGTGTTATCTACCATATAATAAAATAATTGCCATGGAGCAGCTTTAAAGACTATTATGAACTATCTATTATGTTCTCAGCTGTAGAACCCCATTGGTTTAGGACCTCTCCACATGGCCTTTCCGTTCAGATAGGTTGTTCCAGGAATGAAGCAAATGTATCATCTGAATAGTCTGCAATTTTCTGGGATTCTCCTCAGTTCCCATTAGAAGGTTTTATGGTGGCAACAAAATCACAGTGTGTGCTCATTATGAACAATTCATTTGGCCCATTTGCCACATGTATGCAACACTGTATTCCTGCTGCCTACATGAAGCACCATAATCTTTTCCGGGGGGGGGGGGATGAGGCTGTACTAGTCCCAGTGGGGGGGGTGAGGGAGCAGGAATACGCTTGCAAAAGAGAAGAAAATTAGTTTTCTCTGTTTTTAAGTCTAAAAATAAACATGCAATAAATATGTGTACAATATGTGACTCTTAATGGACACATAATTATAATAATATTAATAGTTACAAAAGTGCACATATACCACTATGCTGATTTAATTCATTAAAAAAACCTCAAAAGATTCCTTTTCTGCCCCACTAGGCTTCTAAACTACAAGTTTCTCTCAGCCAGCTAAAATGGATTTTAGAAACCCTTCTGCTGAAACTAGGCTCGCTTCATTTGCATAAACGTTGTGAATGTTACATGATGACTGATTCAATTTTAGTTTCAAGCTGTTTTTAGAGGGAAGAATTGTACAACCATTAACAGAGGCACATCCCTCTAAATCAAATGATATCAATGTGTTTAGGAGGGTGTCACTCTGCTTAAAGATTGTACTGTAAGGTACGTTACGGTGTGTGGTCTGAGGAAAACATGTACCTATGCACATCTTCCAGGAGAAGGCCCACTTCCAACTCTGCTCAGATGCATAGATCGGTAGCCTGAGCATGCTTTGAGTCCAGTAGCACCTGAAAGATAAACAAGATTTCCAGATTATAAGCTTTTGCCTCTTCATACCCGATGAAGGGAGTTTGACTCTGGATATCTTCTTGATCTTTATGGTGCCTACTGGACTTGAATCTTGCTCTTCAATTGCAGACCAATGTGGCTACCCACCCGAAACTAGCCTGAGCATATGGAAGAACACTATAAAATTATCTGTTTAAAAAGGGACAAGGCTCATAGCACAAGTTTAGAAGAAGTTGACTTCAACTATGGAAAAATCATATATGCTTTATTGACAGGAATAAGTAGAACGCTCACAGAAACCCTAAGCAGAATTAAACACCTCTACCACCGAAGTTATAGATTGCAAGGGGGCACAATAATTTGGGTTGCCAACCTCCTGGCAGGGCCTAGAGCTCTCCCAGAATCACTACTACTTTTCAGATTACAAAGATCAGCTCCCCTAGAGAAAATGGTTGCTTTATATGACATTATATCCCACTGAAGACTTCCTCCTCCTCAAACCCTTCCATGCCCAAGCTCCACCTCCCATATCGCCAGGAATTTCCCTACCTGAAGTTTGCAACTTGATCAGTAATATGAAACATATATGATTGTGGTGAGCTGGTACTGATTGAAGGCATCAGCATTGCCCTGGCAGTACCAACAAGCCTGGCTGTATATACAGATGTTCTAGGTTGGACAGGGGGGATGCAAAGCTGCAGGAGATAATCAGCTGCTTCCTGGTAGCCTTTAAAAGGCTCTTGGGAAGAGTGGACAGGAAGAAGCCCAGCACTGGAAGTAATGCCGTAGCAGCTCAGCTGTAGCAGCTCCAACATCAGTTTTTTCACCAGGGGACTGAGGTGTAGGTCAGGAGGATCCTACATGTGCATACATGAAGTTGGAAACCATTCCAGGACCCTACGAAAAAGAGAAACAAGACTATTAGCAGAAGGTTTGGCCCATGAGCTCTTTACTTGTGCTGTCCTTTATTCATAAGCATGAAAAACCCAAGTAAAGGATGCAAACAGTGATGAGGTGAGCCTGAGCTGATGGCTGGAACTGTATGCTGATCCTGGGCTTGCTGGATGAAAGACACCCAGCTGACACCTCTGAGGCTGCTCGACAGAGACCAAGAACGTGAGTTGAGTCTCCCCATCTCCAGTCCTCAGCCTAACCTCCCAGTCTGTGCCACATAATAATACTCAATACTAGAACACCCAAATATCAGACATATACACTAAAGGAGCTAAGAGGCCAAAGAGATAGTTCAAGGAAATATAACTCCATCTTTAAGCTGGTTCTAGGCAGATGTTCAGAACCTAAGGCAGGGGGAAGTCATCATGAACCTTCCCCCAAGATGGTGATCACCTTGGGCACTCAGTGATCTAAATTATACTCTAGAGAATATATTGTATGATCACAGTAATTCATAAAATCTTAATTTACCAGTGAAGCATCCGTGGAATATTGTTATTTAGGAACTGGGTTATTAAAAGTATGAATTTTCTGTCTGATTTATCTCTGTAATGATCTTTGGATCAGCACTGATGCTGATGCTAGTCAGTGTGCGTTGTGAAGTCATATTGTACATGATTTGGAATTGATTTAATTGTGTAACCTGTTCTTCCACTTTTTTAAAAAAGTTATTCTGCCTTGGCATTATGGATTCAGCCTGTTTCTCTTATCCTACAGCCTTTGATGTTCCAGTTCAGTTATAATGAAGTCAGTTCCCACTGTGTCTAATTTTTTTTAACAAGAACAAAAGAAAAGCTGCTGATTTTCTTCATGTTAACTATGCCTTTGGGGAAATGCTATAACAGTTTCTGAAAGTTGGAGGGAAATAATCTGTCTTCTGCCAAGAGGGATAAACGATGAAGAATAATGTCCAACTTAGAAGAGTTCCTTGAAACAGCTGCTGCTACCTCAAGCTTTTGCCTCACCTGGTGGAGCTGTTGTGTATATTTATCCAAACTGAGCGTCAAGTGGAATTAAATGCAGAACACACAGAGAGCCTGGAACAAGGATGCACATCCCTGCCCACACGAACAGATGCATCAGTCGGCCTCAGGTTATTAAAAGGCAAATGCATATACATTAGTATCTGCTGCACATGTAGATCTGCCTTCTTGGATCCAAATTAGATGACACCCAAGAGATCAGTGAACAGATAGCACCAGCATTTTTAAATGGTAATAGCCTCTGTTAGGCTGGTACTTTGCTGGCATTTTTTTACGGGTATTTTTTGCGGGTATTTTTCCTGGAACTTTGCTGGTATTTTTTCTTCTTTCTAGAGCTAACAATAGTACAGAAGGTGGTTGATTTGATGGAGAAGAAAACTAGTGGAGGATTAAACTCACTTTTCCACGTCCCATGGCCCCCACACTCAAGATACATAGGGCTGCTATTTCCCTTTAAAAATGCTGGAAAGATCTGTTTATAAGAACTCTCAGCCTTATGTTGAATTTAGCCCATGGAATAGGGGAGGGGCTGTGGCTAGACATGGGCACAAACAGCATTACGAACGGAAAAAACCTACAAACAGCCCGTTCGTCTGTTTGCGAATAAGCCATTCATGAGGCTCCATTCTAAACGAACAAGTGGTCATTGCAAGCCTTGTTTGTTGCCTTTGTCAGCTGTTCGTCAAGCCAGACAGTCTGGGGCCTTTCAATCAATTCCCCTGGCAATGGCAGGGACTGAAGTCTGCCTGAACACCTTCTGGCTTTCCTTCTGGCTTTAACCTCTCAAAGTACTTCCAGCAGAGTGTCCAGTTTTTGCCACTGTGAATAGAAAATGACAACAAAGGGGGAGACCCATGCATCATGCCTTTCCCAGGGTGCAATCTCTCTGAAACTTGGGGGGTCTTCAGAGGACAGTGAGGTCTATGTCCCCTGCAAATTTGGTGGGTATTGGACATTGAGGAGGTCAGTTTGTAATCCCTCAAAGTAGCTGCCTTCCAACAGGCAGTTCCATTTTTGCCACTGTGAAGAGAAAATGACAGCAAAGGGGGGGCACATGGATCATGCCTTTCCCAGGGTGCAATCTCTCTAAAATTTGGGGGGTCTTCAGAGGACAGTGATGACTATGGCCCTTGCAAATTTGGTGGGTGTTGGACATTGGGAAGGTCAGTTTGTGGGGTGTTTAAAGGGCCCTGTGCCTTGCACGTGGCAGGAAAGGGTCCTTTAAACTATCAGCTGGCAGGCGGCAGGGGGGAATTCCCACTGCCACCTGCCAGCTGATAGTTTAAAGGGATCTTTAAGGAGCCATGAACAACAAACAATGAACATGCTTGTGAAAAGGGTCATGTTCGTTACTGTTATTTGTTGTTCATGGATGGCAACGAACAACAAACAGCTTGTTTGGGGTTTTTTTCTGTTCGTGCCCATGTCTAGCTGTGGCTCAATGCTAGAGCATCAGCTTGGTATGCAGAAGGTCCCAGGTTCAATTCCCAATGCCTCCAATTAACGAGTGATGTGAAAGACTTCTACCTAAAACCCTGGAGACCTGCTGCCAGTCTGAGTAGCCTCATGTGTTGAATAGTCAAGATTAACAGTGCATTCCAAAGCAGAGTTTCTCCGGTCTAATCCCATTTAAATTTTATGATTGCACTGAAAATCTTGTAATGACAATGGGGCCACTCCTGAGCTGCGGCTTCAGCCACTTAGGCAGGGGGCTGTTCTTTGCCTACCTGGTGGAGGGAGATGCAGAGAGCTTCTTCCAGGCCATCTGGGTCTTCAGGCTGGAGGCTGAGCCAGACACCTTAAAAGGCAGCTCTGCCCTTCAAATTTCACAGTTTGCCTCATGCTTGGCCCATCACCCTGCCCTGTAGTAGTGCAGACTTAGCTGGCCACTGATTATCAGGGCCAGGTAGGATTTTTTTCTTCTTTTCCCAACTAGGCAATGGGGAGAGACATACCACTACTTAGGCTCTTGCTGTGTTTGCAGTAATGTTGGATGTTAATATTGTTGCCAAATAAAATGGCCCTTTAAATTCCCAAATAACTTATCTGACTCTTTATTCCATTGGCAGGGTGGGGGGGAATACATCTTCCTGCAATGTAATACTATGGGGAAAGGATTAATTAAAGTGATGTCTAGGAGGCAGGGATTCAGAACAAGGATGAAGTTTGAGCATCTCCTGAAATCTTGTAAGATCGTACAAGCATCTTATATGGAAAAAGCCTATATAAATGTGCTTCTATCAGGACCTAATTAGTCCGTCAGGCAGTGTGAATACAGGGGACTGCCACAGAGGTGTTCAAAGACAGAAGCCTGGTTAGGTCTTTGCAGTTAAACTGTTTAACTTACAAAACCATGTATGTTTTATTTAGGATGATATTGCTTTTGTTATTGGGTAGGTTGCCATATTGGTCTGCAGTAGAACAGTAGGATTTGAGTCCAGTGGCACCTTTTTAAAATTAATTTTTAATTTTTTTATTTATTTGTTGCAAAGAGAAGAAAAAAGGAAAGGAAAGGAAAGGAAAGGAAAGGAAAGGAAAGGAAAGGAAAGGAAAGGAAAGGAAAGGAAAGGCAGACAGTCAGACAGACAGACAACACTGGCAAATCTCTATATAAGTTTCTATAAAACTTAAAAACTCCAAATATCTAAAAATAAGTCTGTATGCAATTGTCATATATATGTGATTCAAATGTTGATACGTTTATAAGGTTGTCAATCCAATAAGTTACAGGAAGTGGAGCTTGTGTCTTTTCAGTGCTGTAGTATAAGTCTTTTACTGACTGTAGGGGCACAGAGGGTCCATTTCCATTAACCATCAATTAGGTTCCATGAGACAAGCAAATAGTTTAAAAGTTCGTAAACATCCTCAAAAATACATGAGTATTCTAATACAAAATGAATATAATAATATTAGTTCAGTAATGGCTTCTTTCCAAAAGGACTGAATAACTGGACATGTCCAAAGCATATGCTTATATATCTTGTAATTTATAATGCCAGCAATCTGTTACTGTACTTAATCCTTTACTGAAAACATGCTGTGATGTCCAATACACCCTAAGCATATTTTTTGCTGAATAAGTTGCAGCTTAAGATCCACAGAAGCAACAAGCATAAGGCTTAAAGCCATGACACAAAGCCATGCCTCATTGCTTTGGCAGAATTATACTTTCTAGCTCACTGTTTCGTTCTCCAGTGGCATCTTAGGGACCAACAAGGTTTTCATGGTACAAGCTTTTAAGAATCAAAGGTCCCTTCTTTAGATACATTGGAAGAAGTATCTGAAGAAGGGCGCTTTGGCTCTCAAAAGCTTGTACCTTGAAAATATTGTTGGTCTCTAAGGTGCCACTGGACTCCAATCCTGCTGCTTCTGTTATATATTTGGGTCTTCAGGTGAGGGTCAGCAGAAGGGATTACCATCAGAAGGAAAGCTGGATGTTGTCCCTGTTTAAAAGTGCGAACTTTCTGCAGCAGCATATTTCCCCGTCATATTTTTCAGAGCTATTTATGGGATGTTATACCACATTTTCATATTGGCAGAGGCCCAGAGCATATTTCCTAGCCATTGCCGTTTTTTAATGGGGACCTTTTCCCCATTGGTGAGATTTCTGTTCTCGCATTTCAAATGGTTTAAGAGCTTTAGATAGAGAGAAGACAGCCTGATCTCATCAGATCTTGGAAGCTAAGAAAGGTCAGTACTTGGGTGGAGGACCACCAAGGAAGACTCTGCAGAAGAAGGCAACAGCAAGCCACCTCTGCTTCTCACTTGCTTTGGAAGTATCTTGCTGGGATTACCATAAATTGGTTGCTCTTTTATGTCACATTATGTCGCTTACTCAATTATATAGTAAGCGTATTTCAGACAACTCACTTTATACCCTGGTGCACCACCACAGGGCGCTGCCATGGAGGAAAGCCTAGGCAAGGCACCATGTCCCTCCAGAAAATGTGCCATGGTGGGAAGCCCAGGCCAGGAGCAGGATGGGAGCAGGTGGCAATGCCTTCCTCCTGCCTTCACCAAGATGTTATTAGGAGTGCAGCAGGTGGCAATGCCCACTCCCTGCCTTCACCCAGCTGGTATTCAGAGCAGAACAGGAGGCAATGCCCACCCCCACCTTAACACAGCTGGTATTAGGAGTGGAGCAGGTGGCAGTGCTCACCCCCTGCCTTAATCCAGTTGGTATTAGGAGCAGAGCAGGTGGCGATGCCCACTCGCTGCCTTAATTCAGCTGGTATTAGGAGCGGAGCAGGTGGCAATGCCCACCTGATCTGCTGGTATTAGGAGCAGAGCAGGTGGAATTTCCCCACCCACCTTAACATAGCTGTCATTAGGAGCAGAGCAGGTGACAATGGCACCCCCAACCTTAACCCAGCAGGTATTAGAAGCAGAACACTTGGCAATGCCCACCTCCCTTCACCCAGCTGGCGTCAGAAGCAGAGCAGGTGGCTTTGCCTACCTACTGCTTTAACCCAGCAGGTATTAGGAATGGAGTAAGTGGCAATGCCCACCCCCACCTTAACCCAGCTGAAATCAGGAGCAGAGCAGGTGACAATATTCACCCCCCCCTTCACCCAGCTGGGATCAGGAGCAGATCAGATGGCAATGCCCTTCTTCCCTTCACCCAGCTGGGATAAGGAACAGAGCAGGTGGCAATGTCCGCCCTCTTCAACCTACCAGATTAAGCCACTGAACAGGCAGCAATGCCCACCCTGTCTTCACCCTGCCAGAGTCAGGAGCCAAGCATGCAGCAATGCCTGCCCCCGCCCCTCAACCTGCCGGAATCAGGAGCACAGCAGGTAGTAAAGCCCGCTGCCCACCTTCAAGTGTCAGGATCAGGTGTGGAGCAGGAGGCAATGCCTGTTCTCCCCTTCACCCAACGGGGAGCAGGTGGCAATGCCCACCCTCTTTACCCAGCTGGAATCAGGCTTGGAGCAGGTGGCAATGCTTGCCCCCCCCCTTCACTCAGCCATAGTCAGGCGCAGAACAGGAGGCAATGCCTCCCTTTACCCGGCATGTATCAGGCATGGAGCGGGTAGCAAAGCCCACCGCCCCTTCACATGGCCGAGATCAGGCAATTCAGGCGTGGAACAGATGACAATGCCCACCCCCCTCCTTCACCAGCTGGAATCAGTGATGGAGGAGGAGCAAATGCCTGCCTGCCCACCCTCCCCTTTATAGAGCCCATTGTATTTTTTCCCCACAACGGGCTTTGTTGCTAGTATGTACATAAAAGCTTTGGACAACAGGGAGGGAGGGCTAATAAGTACATTTTCTCTGGGAATTGTGCTGATGACTTATAATGTGGTGGAGAGGGCCCTCAAGTCAGAGTTGACTTTTAGTGTCCCCTGGTGGGGTTTTCATGGCAGGACACTAACAGAGGTAGTTTGCTATCGCCTGCCTCTGCAAACCTGGTCTTCATTGGAGGTCTCCCCTCCAGTTAATAATCAAGGCTGACTCTGATTAGCTTCTGAGATCTGACGAGATCAGGCTCACCTGGCCTATCCAGGTCAAGGCAATGACTTATAATAGCCAAAAAGAAAAGGAAGGTCATTCTTCATGCTCTGGCCATACTGAAAAGTCATGCTTTCAGTATGGCCAGAGACTGACAAGGACAGTGAGGCACAGGATGCTCCATTTCCAGTTTTCATTGTGGCCATATGTGCATTCAACAGTGTGGGGAGGTTGGAGGAGAGGTGGAAATGAGCTTATTACAGGGAACATTCAAGAAGCTTAAAAGGAGTATTAGGGATATTAGAGATATTGGTACAGCTTTATTTAACCATAGGGCAATCAGTTCAGCATCTTGGCTGTTTTTCATGTAACAACATTTTATTCACCTTTCCTTCAGTCTGCCATGCTTGCACCAGTTCTACCTTGTTGCCACAGCTAAAACCAGTGAGAAGGGAAAGCTTAACTATTCCATGCAGGAAGCAGAAAGAGATGTTGGGAGTTCAACCTGAGATATTTTGTCATCAATCTCAGTTATTCGAGGAAGATGGAGAGGTTGTGAAACGTACATGAAATGTACATGAGGTTGTGAAATGTACATAATGCAAATTATGAGGCAGTTGGTAGAGAACAGATATTTCTAAGCAACTCCATTTATAGACAGCAGGAAGCACCCTTAAAATAGTATAGGTTGCACAATGAATGAGGACCTAAAGGACTCTGTACATTAGTTTCAAATCTCTAAATGTTAATGATATTGAATGTATATACTATCATTCAAGGACTGAAACAGCACAGCGACTTTTCAGCCATGGATAATTTTCTGTATACTTAGATTTGCATTTAATCACGTTTCTGTTTTTAAACACTAACTTCAGACATAGGTTAAAGGTAAATATAGTCAAAAGAATTAATGCATGGAGAATGGCAAGAAGAAGCCATTACTCAAAAATGTTTTCCTATAATAGATGAATATGTATATTCACCCCTAGAAAACATTATAAGCTTACTCTTCTGTCTCCTGCACTGAAGCATGCAAATCATCCCAGAAACTATCGTTCTTCTTATAAACACAGAAGTTATGTTCTTTGGTGATCTTGGCACATTTTCTTATACACATCCTTAGTGTGCAGTGCTAAAAAGATTACATCAATGTGGTGCTTCTCTTGCTAATATACATTTGATTTCTCCAGTGCTATGGATACAGTTTCCAGCTGTTTTACAGATGCAGACAAGCTGAGAAATGGCATTCTGTATTTTGTCAAAAGATCATGTAACAGGGGAAATGCAGGCTGCAGCAATGAAAAGAACCCCTACTTGTGCCACCTTACAGAGTTACTTCAAATGGTTGTAATTTTAGCCAAAGACATGGGCAGACCACAGACTATTGGGAGGCTTGGAATATTTCAAATAAATAATTCCAGGCCCAAGAGTTTCTGCATTTATTCTAACATTCATGCAGGAAGCCATACTAGATCAGGTTGTCTCTTAAAATCTCTTGTCAAGACGTACTGGACCACAACTGAAAATTGAAACTTCCTGGTTTTTCTTTTTCAAGGCTGCAGTTCTCTACTCTGTCCCCTTTTTTGGTTAAAGTCTTTCTTCATGATTTGGCTGCAACTATGGGAGCATTTATATGGCTTGAAGAAGGTCTGGGCTTTTAAAACACTGTTCCACAGGACATTAGTTGCATATAAGGCTGTTAATCTGAAGGTACATTCATAAGAAACCCATTGTGAGAAAATTGTGGGAGAATGATGAGGAAAGGTCAACTTGTGCTGTCCTTTTCCTGACATAAATTATTATATTAATGGATATGATACTATATTAAGGGGTAGTTTTGCATTGTTCACCCCAGCTGTTTTGATCCTAGAGCCCAAATGATAATTTTCTTTTTCCTAAATCAAAAAGAGTCCAGTAGCACCTTTAAGACTAACCAATTTTATTGTAGCATAAGCTTTCGAGAATCACAGTTCTCTTCGTCAGATGCATGGAGGGCAAAAAGAGAAACTGGTCAAATATAGAGGAGGGGAGGAGGAGTGGTCAGATTGAGGAGCAATATGAATCGCCTTGGAAAGCTTTGCTTTGGGATTCCCAAATCAGCTCAGCAATGTTGGGGCCGATTTGGGAATCCCAAATCTTTCCAAACCGGGCCTGATTTGGGTTAAATACCCAAATTGGAAACCCAAAGTGCACATCCCTAATGACTGGTATACTGGATAAAGGTCACCAGGGAGACCTCAGTTCAAATTCCATTTTTAGCCACAAGTTCATTAAATGATCTTAGGGCAGTCATTATCACTCAGCCTCATGTGTAGTTGTTGAGAAAATAAAAGGGAAGATACCTTCACAGCTCTTGGTGTCATGATCCCAGCCCCTTTGCTGATGTTTTCTTCTTAAAGGAAAAATTTTACTGCGAAAATCCACTGAAATCAATAAACTTACAAGTGTGCAACTCTGCTTAGGACTATGCAGGTAGGCAGAAATTGTAAACAGGTGTACTTAGAAGTCCCATTTTAGTCAATGGAGCTTAATTTCAGATTACAGGAAAGTTTGTAGGGCTGCAGCCTTACCTTGTTAATGTGTATCTATTGTCTAACTCACCCAACTTCCAACATTCAGTTATGACAGTCTCTAGAATACTTAAGTATTGCTGCCATAGCAAAATGGTTAAGTAGTTGGGCTGCAAATCAGCACTCTGCTGGTTTTAATTCCAATACTGCCATGAGCTCAGTAGGTGGCCTTGGGTAAGCCACTCCTCTCAGCCCCAGCTCCCCAGCTGTATTGTGGGTGTAATAACACCACTAACTGAGGGCCAAGCTACAAGTGACAAATGACACTTGAACGGCAAGTGTATTTCTCCCTGTTCACTTGCCCTCCACTCAATCCACTTGCTGTTCAAGTGTCATTCGTCATGTGTAGCTTGGCCCTGAGTTCACTGCTTTGAGTAGGGCACTAATCTGTCTAGAAGAGCAGTATATGGCTGCTTCCACACACATTGGATAATCCACTTTCTATACTCTTTAGTGAACATTTGGAGCTGCTTTTCCATGTGCGGAACAAAAAATCCACTTTCAAAGGATTGCTAAAGTGCATTGAAAGTGTATTATTCAATGTGTGTGGAAATGGCCTATAAGTACAGTTATTAGTTGTATATTTATATACAACCAATGTATGTATATGTATATGTATATGTATATGTATATGTATATGTATATGTATATGTATATGTATATGTATATGTATATGTATATAGCTCAAACTAGCCCAGAAGATAGCCCCCTTCCTTGACATGGCCAATCTGACCACCTGAATTTACTCCATAGTAAATGGGGAACATTGAGACTAACTACTGTAATACACTCTACATAGGTGTCCTCTCAAAGTCAACTCAGAGGCAGAAGGGCAGAACTCAGGAGCTAGGTAGAACATGCATATTACTCCCATTCTGCAGTCACTTCCCTAGCTACATATTACTTACCTTGCTCAAGTCAAGGTTTTGACTATCACATACAAAGCCCTTCATGGAACTGGACCCTCATTTCTGCAGGATTGCCATGGCAGGACCATCTGCAGATACCACCCTGTAGTAGGGCAAAATCAGCAACTGCTCATACATACGTTTTCTCTGTGATAGCTCCCAAGTCCCAACTTATGGAATGACCTGCCTGAGAAAGTCAGGAAAGCTCCCGCTCTCCTGGCTTTCCACAATGATGCAAAGCAAAGTTATTCAAAAGGGCTTTTGTACTCAGGTAATAGGACTGTGCTGTAAGAAATGGCTTGGAGAGATGCCTCTGAAAGGGACAGAGATCATAGACTTTTCTACTAAGTATTTCCTGTTGATGTAGATATGCTCATAGTGAGTAGTTTCTGCACCTTTAAAGATGTTGTGTTTAATTACTTATGCTTTGTTTCAGCAAAGTTTTATCTCTGGGTTTGGATGTGCTTTCAAATTTCTGCAACCATACCGTATCGTATTTGTTCATTAAATGTTATAGATGCTGATCGTATTGACTTGCACTTATATACACACTAGCATTATACTTGCAAGTATATATACATACACTTGCATTATACACACACACACACATATAGACACATATGTGTGTCTATATGTGTATAGACAGATGTCCCTGTAACATTTCAAGTTAGTCACTGATTTTCTAAGTGTTTGTTTAGAAAATGTACACACATGTTACTACAAATATCAGAAACTTTATAAATGTATGCATTATACACTGATAAGAGATGTGATAGAAGTCTTCTGTTTGAACAAGAAAAGTATTCATGAGAGCCATGACTAAGAATTCTCCATTTGTAGCCTGGCTCCATGAGAAATGAGAAAGCCATTCTTTAGGTACTTTTTATGTCCATTAGTATATCTAAATGATCAAGAAAACAATATATAAAATGTATTGTCGAAGGCTTTCACGGCCGGAGAACGATGGTTGTTGTGGGTTTTCCGGGCTGTATTGCCGTGGTCTTGGCATTGTAGTTCCTGACGTTTCGCCAGCAGCTGTGGCTGGCATCTTCAGAGGCTGGCAAGTTAGTCACTGATTTTCTAAGTGTTTGTTTAGAAAATGTACACACATGTTACTACAAATATCAGAAACTTTATAAATGTATGCATTATACACTGATAAGAGATGTGATAGAAGTCTTCTGTTTGAACAAGAAAAGTATTCATGAGAGCCATGACTAAGAATTCTCCATTTGTAGCCTGGCTCCATGAGAAATGAGAAAGCCATTCTTTAGGTACTTTTTATGTCCATTAGTATATCTAAATGATCAAGAAAACAATATATAAAATGTATTGTCGAAGGCTTTCACGGCCGGAGAACGATGGTTGTTGTGGGTTTTCCGGGCTGTATTGCCGTGGTCTTGGCATTGTAGTTCCTGACGTTTCGCCAGCAGCTGTGGCTGGCATCTTCAGTGGCTGGCATCTTTCGCCAGCAGCTGTGGCTGGCATCTTCACCTCTGAAGATGCCAGCCACAGCTGCTGGCGAAACGTCAGGAACTACAATGCCAAGACCACGGCAATACAGCCCGGAAAACCCACAACAACCAATATATAAAATGGTTTGAAAATGTATAATTTATTTATTTATTTTATTTTATTTATTTCAGATTTCTATTCCACCCTCCCCGCAAGCAGGCTCAGGGCGGATAACAACATATTAAAAATACAATTAAAATTAATGTTCATTAAAAACAACACATTTAAAACAGGATGGTGGACAGCCTTCACAGGGAGGGTTAAGATTTTATGCACCCCTTTTTTTCAGGCCAGTGGAGGCCCAGCGTGAGCCACATGCCTGGTGGAACAACTCTGTCTTTCAGGCCCGGCAAAAAGATAATAGGTCCTGCCAGGCCCTAATTTCAGCAGACAGAGCGTTCCATCAGGTGGGATCCAGGACCAAAAAGGACCTGGCTCTAGTTGAGGCTAGGCAGGCCTCCTTGGGGCCAGGGACCACCAACAGCTGTTTGTCCCCTGATCAGAGTGTCCTCTGGGGAATATATGGGGAGAGACAGTCCCGTAGAAATGCTGGTCCCAGTCCACACAGGGCCTTATAGGTCAATACCAGAACCTTGAATCTGATCCGGTACTCCACTGGCAACCAATGCAGCTCATGTGAGAACGGTGTTATATGCGCCTTATTTGGCACTCTCGTAATAACATGCACCACTGCATTTTATACCAGGTATAATGTCCAGGTCAGGCTCAAGGGCAGCCCCGCATAAAGCGAGTTACAGTAATCTAGCCCAGAGATGACCATTGCTTGGATCACTGTAGTTAAGTCACGGGTTGACAGGTAAGGGACAATAAAGTAACCAACACTGTTTACAAAAGTGAATGTGTTTTCAAGAACTGAAGACATCAAATATTTGGAAGCAGAAGGTATACATTTTATACTAACAGTTATAAATTTTAGGTTGCATTACAACTATTTTGTTTGGGTCAAGACAGACACACATATTCTTCTATTCTGTTGTATCTTTTAAAGGATAGATTGAAATGTTAATTTGTTTAATTAAAATAATTAAATAAGACCCAGAATGTATTACAACTGAAAGCTCTGTCAGTACTAGTGGAACTAGACATTCTGTTTCATTAATCAAACTTGATCTATGTAAGAACCAATTTGAATGAAATTAGTGTTTTTAAATACTTTTAATTCACTGTTTCTGGGTTATAGCAAGACCTGCAGATTTTAATAGACTTTGGCATGTTTCGTCATTGATTTCCATCCAAGACTGAAAGTGAAATTAAACCAGAAGAATATGAAAAAGGCAAACTCTCTGTACACCCACCCAAAGCTCATTGATGTGTCTCATGGGCCACTTTCAGCACCAAGATTTTACATGGCAAGTTCATATCAGTCTCTTGACTTGTTAAAAATGAAATCAGCCATAGGAAACTGTGAGTTTCAGTACAGGATGTATAGAAGGTGGAAAAGATAAAATCTATCTTCAGGTATTTCTTCTTCTTAAACCACTACTACCAGCTTCTTTTCTTCCACCAGACTCTTGATGTTGCACAAAGATATCTTCTACCCATTTTATCCCAACAATAACCGCATGAGTTAGGCTAAACTGAATAATTGTGACTGGCCTAGCTATTGTGAGCGTCATGGCTGTGTTGGAATTTGTCATTTCTGTACTGATAGTAGTAATAATCAGGAAAGACTGTTTAGTCCCTATCTTTTCTCAGAGGCGGAAAAGATAGTGGAATGCTTCTGAGTACAAAAATAGCTGGGAGAAAGGGTTAAGTGATCTTGTCTTACCACCAGTCCTCCTCTTAAAATTACAGTTTCACATAGTTGTGTTTCATTAAAAATCACACATGTTCCATGCAACATACTGGTGGTGGGAAACATAGTATTGTGAACAGAAATAATCATGGGTTTGATTAACAAAGGAAGAAGGAAGATCAAAATGGAGGCTTGTTAGCTAAAATGGTGTAATTACTGTATTTGATAGAGGCAGCATTGGGTGAAACAATGAGGGAGAAGAATGGGGAAAATATGCTGATGGTGTGGTCCTCCGCCTCACGTTCTGGTCATTTGCCACGTGGTGTTGACCTTAGCTCATGGGACATGGCCCTTTCCTTACAGGCTCACACAGGCTTGCAGCACCCAGGCAAGTAGTGGCCTGATGGTTTGAGGGGAAGTGCAGTTCTCCGCCTCACATTCTGGTCATTCACCACGTGGTAATGAACTTGGCTCACTGGGCATGATTTTGGCTGTAGGGCACGGCCCTTTCATTACATGCTCACACAGACTTGCTGTGCATAGGCAAGTAGTGGCCTGGTGTGTTGATGATTGGTCTGCAATGCTTCCACGTCAGTGCGGAGGGAAGCTTGGGACTCATTAGCCTCTGAGAAGGCTAGGTGAAAGGCTAACAGAGCCATAGAGAAAGCTTTGGGGGAGGGTCTGGGCATTTATTTGCCACATCCCTACATATTAGGCTGAATTTCCCAACCTCAACCGAGGTAATGGGGGTTCATCTGGCCACTAAAGGCAAAGACATCTTCCTCAATGACCTACGAAAAGGGCTGAGGTTGGCACTAGGCCACCTGTGGGGTGCTAGGGCCTAAGCAGAGGCTTGGCCCTAGCAGTGACAGGATAGAGTTTGGGGATAGGGAGTGGGCTAGTGAGCACCCTTGGCATTTCCCCATAGGAGGGGGAAATGGGGTCTGCCAGGAGCATCTGGTACTGCTTGTGATGGCTGCCAGCTGCATGGGCGAACTGCCTGGGGGAACCCCATGTGCAAGTCCTTCCCTCACTGCTGTACGGCTGAGACATTAAGAGCTTGAAAGGGGGGACCCAGATTTGCCTGGCCGGCTGGGTCCCAGCCATATACATGGATGGCTCACACCCGGGGCTTCGGGGCTCACCCAGACAGGTCAAGGCGGAGGTCCAGGGGTGACCCTGTGGCTTGAGCGGAGCTGCTAGTTGGCCCTTGCCATATTAATGGTTGATGTTATGTTTAATAAAGTGGCCCTTTAGTTCCAAGCCTTGTGTCTGTCTCATTATTCCGACTAGGGTGGCAATGAGGAAGCAGAATGGGGGAAATATGCTGATTCCTCTCCCCACTCCACTCTATATGGCAACTGAAAGTAATTTCAGAATTTCCGTTTATTAAATGGGTATTATTATTCAAAGGAAAAAAGTTAAAAATAGCTTTGGCCATTCTCAGGATTGGCCATTTTTGTGGTTTTGTGCCTTTGGTGAACTATGGCTTTACCCCCCCCCCCCGCCCTTGCTGCTGCCTTTTTACTTTCACGTTCCAAAATGTGAACTCAATAACATAATAATACCATTGTGCACTTTTACAAGTATATTCTTTGACAGTTTGGTTTATAAGATAATACATTGATTTTAAAGAACAGATTAAAGAATTTCACTTTCATCTAGTTTGGCAACCCTAAAGGCCTGGTGCCCTAGGCAACAACCTAGTTTTCTTATATGGACCAGGCTGGAGCTGTGTAAATCCTAGCTAGGCCTCTGCTTATTTCACACAGTTAACCTGTAGAAATATGATCATTCTCAAAAGAAAATAATTTAAATACAATTACAAAGATTTTTTTTTAAAAAATCTGGGATCAGGGATATTTTAAATTGGTTTGTCTTTTACCTGAATACCCATTTCAAAGGGCCAGAGAAGTTCAATACTCTGCAGTTTAGTTCATCTCTAGTGAAGCAATGAATTCCCAACTGTGTTGGAAACATCATGTGTAAAATTATTGGTTCAACTGGTTTTTATTTGGTTTTGAATGTGTGCTATTTAACAATCCAAAGAAAACAGAAACACAAATCTCCCAATTCCAAAGGACATTGTAAGTCTCAAATGGTGAGATGTTTTGTATCACTTCCACCTTCTGAACGATATCTCGTCAGGTTTAAATTCTTTGTATTTAATCTCCAAAGCTCAGCTTTTCCAGTTAAATCTCTGCTTGCTTTCAGCCTAAAACAAGAGGAAAGAATAGAAAAAGAAACAACAAAAAAATCAAAGCACACCAACCATTCATCAAATGTGACTATGTTAGCAAAAGGCTTTTGTGTGTTGTGAACTTCCACAAGATATGGTTAATGATGTGCAGCCATCAATTCATGGTCCAAAAACATAGCAAAAAAGAACAAGAAAAGAAAGAAAACAAAATAGCCTTTGCAGGGGCGAGATTTCACATATATTCACACTGAGATGCTACATAAAGACCCTTTATTAGGCATTTATTATTGTTTTTTTGGCAAATACTATAAATCAATAAGACTTACAAAAACACTCTGTTAGATGTTAGAACTAAGTTATAATTATCACCATCAAAAGGGAAATCTGGGATTTGCATTCTGTGGGGAGGAAAGCACCATTTTAATGCCTCTTTTTCATGCAGTATCAAAGCCACATTAAGTAAACAAAGTTTTGCACGCTCAGACCTCATCTGTGAGTGTCAATGAGACATGAGAACTAACCTCACACAAGACCTGTTCAGTGAGAAAGAACAGAATGGCTGGGCAAAATGGAAATGGATTTTACCCATCCTCCCCAGGATTTTCAAACTTTTAAGCTGTGCGCAGTCACTTCAAATAGAGAACAAGCACAGAATACTAAAAGCCTTTGATTTATTTTGAAGTAGACTTGGAACATACAGCTCATAGGCAGCTTACGACTTCCTTTTATCCATGCAATGGATTACCCCTTATCCAATGTGGAGTAGACTTCAGATATTTAAGAGACAATAATTCAACATTGCTTGCAAATTCCAGAGGTTTTCTCTGGAAGAGAATCTTTTGAGATTGTCTGAAACCTTCATGCACATGGTTTTACTTTGTGAACTGCATGAACAAGATGAGTTAAAAGCTATTCCTTCTCTCTTATCCCCATCCTAGGAATAAAGAATTATGGAGGAACATGATGGGACTGTCTTCTTAAAACAGAAAATGTGGCAGCTTACAGCTACCACAACTTTACAACAGTAGATAATTATTTTTCATGGTGTCATGACTTCTTTTTCACATATGGAAATAACCACCATTGATCTGGGGTGCTGTTAAGTGCAGTTTAGATACTTAGAATTCAACTTTTGTTCTATAAAGAACCATATTATTAAAGTGCATTATGTGGTCATTAAGGGATTCCTATCCTACATTACAAGCTGAACATTCCTTACACTTTAAAAAGCTTAAAATGCTTCAACTAAACTTAGTAAGTATCCCTACAAAAGTCTTATAAGGCCTATCCAGTTAGCTCCATTTTACAGATATGAGGCAGAGGCACAATGGTCTGCCAATGAGTTCATAGCTAAGGTAACATTTGAACTAGGAACTTCCTGGCTCTTGTTCTCAGTTCAGTCCTATGGAGAGTTACTTTATGTTAAGCCCAGTGATTTCTTAGGATGGCACTGTTAGCTGCTACAATTTACCAGCTCTTACTAGAAAGTGAGGCCTGAAAATGTCAGCTGATGTATTTTTCTGTTGGCTGAAATGAATGCTTTGGGCATATCTAGGATTACCCATAGTACTTTACTATGTTGCAAGAACACTATTATTACTGTAGTAGATTATTAGAAGGATAGAGCAGAATGAATGAATGATGGGTTAGATCCACTTAGTGCTGTTCTGCAAGCTTGTACAAGTGTTCCTGCAGCATTATTTATTTAGCTATAACCCAAGTGCTGTAGGACATTTTCAGTGACTGGGCTCCCAATCATGGTAGGGAACTCCTTTGCTCTCTTTCTTCCATAAAAGGTACAAAGTGGAATTATTTAACTCAATGTTTTAATTTGATATATTTTAATTTATATGTTACTTTTAACTATGGCTGAATCCACATTACCTCGGCGCGTCCCGGTGTTGCACTAAATGTTCGCTAAACACCCGGAAGTATAGCGTCTAGCGCAATTCAGAAATCGCACTTGAAAGACGCTATACTTCTGGGTGTTTAGCGAACATTTAGTGCAACACCGGGATGCGCCGAGATAATGTGGATTCAGCCTATGTTTTATAATGGTGTGTGTTTACATTTTGTAAGCCATCTTGGACATTGTGGAAAAATGTGATATAACTATTACAAATGAACGGCTCTATAGGGATGCTTGTGTTTCCATCACCACTATGAAGTATAAAATATCCATGATTGCATAAACTTCCATGAATAGAAGGCACATTCCATGTGCTGAAGATGACATTTGTATCCAGCCCAGCTTCTAATGATAGTAAACTAACACACAATTCTTCCTCACAGATTCTTAATTTCAGCAGCTATAATATCTTGGATTCATGGCTAACGGATATGAACATTGACTGATGTGGTAGCCTTTGATATCTTTTCTTTAGTACCAGACTTTACAAATACAGTAGAATCTGTTATTATAACCAGAAAATATTATGCCTCCCCATAGAAACAGTCAGAGTGGATGAGCAATTTTTCATTGAGCACTGTGTCAACAAGTATCTCATTAAAGAAAGATTATATGTCCAAAGAGAATTAAACTTTATTTAAAATGAAAATGAGGATTGGAAAAATGCTGACCTGAGAAAAAAACTCCTAAAAACAAAATACCAGAGAAGAAACCAAGTGTGTTGTTCCAGAGGATGCATCATCAACCAAAATATGTGTGTCTTGGCTTGAAAATTCAGCTGAGGAATAAGAAGTCTCGCCACTGGACAATTATGGTACCTTTTTTGTGGTTACACATTAATCGACTTGTCACAGAGTAAGTCCTCCAGGAAAAGATCAGCCGCTCACTCTTTTGAAAGCTTTTGCTTTAGAGTTTTATACTTTGACCTTCATAAAACAACAACGTAGTGGGCAAAGTCACATTGTTTCATATATTTAACAAGACCACAAAGGAACATGAGAAATTTTGTCAAAGTTGCTATATTAAGGTGCAGGCAATGTGGTACACTGGATTCTATGAAGAAATTAGTGATGCCTACTGAGGCCAGGGTAGGAATAGCATAGGTTGCCCAGTTGATGTATCCTCCTTACACAAAAGATAGAAAGGTCATAAGAGAGGCCCTCTCAAAGTCTGTGCTTTCTAATGGCCTATTTTCTTGCAAGGCAAGAAACTTGCCTATCCTAGTTTTTTGCTTGTCAAATGGTTTTTAAGCCCCTTCCTTGTGTTTCTCACCATTTTCTTCCAGTTTCATAGCCCCCAAAGAAGTGTTTGCTACGTAAGTATTACTCAGCACTTCTGGTCCTTTGCCTATATTAATTTCCTCAAATACATATTGTTTAACTGCTCAGTTTGCTGTTTCACCACTTGGTAGGAATGTGATGAAATGTCTTAAAATCTTCTCATTTTTGAACAGGGAATTCTAAACTCAAGAATATAAAAAAGTACTCCTTTCTTCTGTGTCTTTTTCCTAATGCAATATTCTAGCAATATATCATGGCTTTAAATAAGAACAAATTAGGCAGCAATGTTAACCCTCCTGTGGCCTGCTTCTCATGTTTTCTCTAAAAGCAAAATAGCCACCTATCTTGCTTCCACAATATTTTTGCTGTGGTGTTTGGTGCGTCATATTAGGGATGCTTCAAATATCAGTAATTAGCCATTCCCACATGGAAAAGATGGCTGCAATTGTAAGCAATGTCCTAAAGCAGCAGCAAGGTTACAGGGTATGGTTAGAAGGCACTTGATGGAGCAACCTTGCTGCAGCTAAATAAAAGCTTTTTCTGACCAATGCCGGGTTAGAAATCCTACGTACACTGACTTGAGCTTTACAGGATCACCAACCCCTCAATGACTTGCAAATAGTAACTAAGGTAACCTACTACAATTTATTCCAACTGGATCAATAGTAGTACCCCACTCTGCTTCTCCAGCCAACTTCAAGCTCTGAAACTTTAAAAAATATGTGAGACAGTAGGGTTAGGAAGCCATTTTGTGGTGGTATGGTTTCTCAAAATTTCAAAAGTGACCACACTAAATTTGGGGACCCCTGACATTAGAATTGTCAGTCACAGCCAACAACCACCTTGGAGGAACTGGGAAGGGCAGGGACAGATGTGCCAACATGTGACTTCAATTCTGATGAAAAATTGGAAATGAGGTCATTACAAAATTGCCAAAGTTTTGGCTAAATGATAGAGCATCACCTCCAATGTAATGATATTACTTCTATGTTTTTGTCATTTTCCCTTTTTTCATTCACTGGCCTTGAAAGCACCAGTGGAGGACGGGGGGAAATGGCAGGAGGTCTCCTGTTATAGTGGTAGACCTGGCCTGCCTACCTGACACGGACAGTTATCTTGAAGTTACAAGTTCATGGGTGCGGGGGAAAAGAATGACTGCTTTGACTCATGATTCTGCCATTACTAAAACATATGTGAAAGGTTCTATTGCCTTGTTTATTGTATAATATACATGTTATTATAGACCATCTCATATTGATCTACTAAACTACTAAATCATCTGAAAAATGTACGCCTATTTCATTCACTATGCCAAAGCAGGTTCTTAAAAGCTGTTTTTTTGTCTGTTTGTACATAAATCCTCCTGTGACTTCAAACAGGAACAATCAATTGAGAATGCTTCTCTTGCTTATAATTATTCTATCCCTTTTTTCTTTTAATATGATCCGGATTTAAAGATAGCACCACATGATTAGTACACCCAATTTACTTGGGTATAGTTTCTATAGATAATCTATAGAGATAAATAAAGAGATCACCAATTTTTGACTGTAATAATTTGGTATTTGCAAAAAGGATTTATTTTCTAACATCTGTGGTTTGAAGACTCTACTGAAATGCTAGATAGCAGGTGGTTTTAGAAGTCAGTGTAAACAAAAAGTTACCATGCATTTACCAATTCATTTTTTAGCATACAAAAATGTTAAGGAAATGTTCACAAGAGCAACAGATTGTCATTACTCTTAAGAAACCACAGCTGGAACTTATTGAAATTTATATTACAAGTCAGGAAGACTGTTTTGAAAAGGTGTGTGTGGGAACCCATACTGGAATTATAAGCATTTAAATTTGTTGTTCCTCTGGATGAAAGGCTTCAATAAAATCACATACTGTTCTCAAGTTCAAATGCCATATTTCAATTCTGCAGTTCACAATAGTGAGCGTCACATGATTTGACAGCAGATAATTGCTTTTGGGATGTTAGATAACATTGGCAAGTGTAGAGCTTTAAGAAATATTTCTATTTATTATATCTGACAGATGAAAATTGCAGTGGTTTTAAAGATGAGATTTATCCCAGAACGTAACCTGTCATTCTAATTACAGCATTATTTTTCATAAGAAAATCATGTTGAAACTTTAAGTTGGTGTAACATGGGAAAGCTTACATATTTCAGATGTTTTAGCCTAAAGCATAGCAGAGGCGAAACAAGCAATTGCTGAAAGCACATAAAAGTTTGAGAAGTTCATTTCAGAAAACAGACCTCAATATGGCATGTGCATCAAAGTATTCTTTTTTTTTTAAAAAAATTATATAATTTTTAGTCCGTCTTTCTCACTGAGACTCAAGGTGGATTGCATGGTGTGAGTCAATACAGTCAATATCAAAGACATTTCAATAAACATAGTGCAAATTTGCAAAGATTTAAAAACCAGTAGAAATCCAATACAGAACTGAATAAATGCTGAAAAACAGCATAAAGAATTCTATGATAGTAAACAGAATAGGATCTACCCAGTATTACTTATAGCAATAGAAGTGAAGTCTGTGGTCCCTCAACTTTTACAGCAATGGTCCATGGTCCCCTCCTTATTGATGGATTATTGTATTGATGGATTCCCTATCCCTTTACGGATGGATCTGTTTGAGACCACTTCTTTACAGTACAGCCCTCCTGTCTGAGTAAAAAGTCCTCTTGAATAATTGTTTTGCCTCATTTGCAAAAGACCAGGAGAGTGGCAGCTTTCCTAACCCCTTCAGGTAGACTATTCCATAACGTTGGCACCACCACAGAGGAGACACCACCTCTGTGGCACCACCACAGAGGAGACACATGCATGGGCAGCTGTTGATTTTTCCCAGGTGCAAGATGGCACCTGCAGAAGGCCCTGTTCAGATGAGCAAAGCTGCTGTGGTGAAATATAGGGAGACAGGTGATCATGTGGATATGATGGCCCAAGGCCATGAAGAACTTTGTAAGTCATAGCCAATATCTTGAATTCAGCTCTGTAACTGATAGGTAGCCAATAGTGACTGTAGAATGGGAGTAATATTCATGGTCCTCCTTGTCTTACTATATAATTGAGTAAGCATATTTCAGACAACTCACTTTATACCCTGGTCCACCACCAGAGGGCGCTGCCATGGAGGGAAGCCAAGGCAAGGCACCATGTTCCTCCAGAAAGTGCGCCATGGTGGGAAGCCCAAGCTGGGAGCAGGATGGGAACAGGTGACAATGCCTTCCTTCCGCCTTCACCCAGCTGACATTAGGAGTGGAGCAGGTGACAATGCCCACCCCTTGCCTTCACCCAGCTGGTATTAGGAGTGGAACAGGTGGCAATGCCCACCCAACTTTAACCCAGCTGGTATTAGGAGTGGAACACTTACCTCCCTTCACCCAGCTGGGTTCAGAAGCAGAGCAGATGGCATTGCCCTTCTTCCCTTCACCCAGCTGGGATAAGGAGCAGAGCAGGTGGCAATGCCTGCCCTCTTCAACCTACCAGATTAAGCCACTGAGCAGACAGCAGTGCCCACCCTGTCTTCACCCTGCCAGAGTCAGGAGCCAAACATGCAGCAATGCCTGCCCCCCCTTCACCCAGCTGGGATCAGGAGCAGAGCAGGTAGTAAAGACTGCCGCCCACCTTCACCTGTCAGGATCAGGCGTGGAACAGGAAGCAATGCCTGTTCCTCTCTTCACCCAATGGGGAGCAGGTGGCAATGCCCACCCCCCTTCACCCAGCTGGAATCACGCTTGGAGCAGGTGACAATGCCTGCCCCCCTTCACTCAGCCATAGTCAGGCGCAGAACAGGAGGCAATGCTCCCCTTTACACAGCATGTATTAGCATGGAGCAAGCTGCAAAGCCCACCACCCCTTCACATGGCTGAGATCAGGCAATTCAGACATGGAGCAGATGACAATGCCCACCCCCCTCCTTCATCAGCTGGAATCAGTGATGGAGGAGGAGCAAATGACTGTCTGCCCACCCTCCCCTTTCTAGAGCCCATTGCATTTTCCCCCCACAACGGGCTTTGTTGCTAGTTCTAAATAATAGCTGACCTGCGGCATTATGCACCAACTGCATCAACTGGACTCTCCAAGTTAACTTAGAGGGAAGGCCTATGCAATAGTCAAGTCTTGATGTTAACATGTCATGCATCCAAGTGGCCAAATCAGCTGTGTCAAGGTAGGGGGCCATCTTCCAGGCTAGGCAGAGTGCACTATGTGTTTGTGTGTTTTCAAGCTTGGAAAAAAATTAACCTAACTCTTGAAGGAAAACTTTAGCCATTAAATTCACATGTAGTGAATTTCTAAGATAGCAAATAGGGGTATAAGATCAATTGTAGAAAGCCATTAACTGAGGTTTGTTGCTACTTGTGAATGTGGCAAATACACACCCAGATGTATTTTTTGTAGTTTCTTTTCATCACTGTTACTAAGCAACAAACAAAAACACCCGGGCCTTACTCCTCTCAATTACATCAGTGACCAGCCATTCTGTAGAAGGAGAAGGAAAGATCAAGTCTCTTTGCATCAGCCTGCCTAGCCTGTGTCACGACCATAGGGCCAGCCTAAGGGCTTTCTGCTCCCTCGTTGGGCCAGCACAAGCACCTTCCCCTCAACTAGCTCACTTGGGAGCACCCCAAACCACCAACCAATCAGATGGCTCAGTGCTCACTTATCCACAGATGCAGCTGGAGAAAGTGGGGGAATTAAACCAAAACCAATTCTGGATGATACTCTAGGAATCTCTGGAATCTCTATGCCTAGGACCATGGAGATTTTGTGGGTTCCTAGAACATTGCCTAGAAATGGCATTACTTCTTGGGTTTAACATAATTCCTTCCACTTTCTCCTGCTGCATTGGCAGGGAAGTTGAATCTGCTTCTGGCTGCTTCTGCCTCACTATGCCTTGACTATTGTAATGCTCTATACATAGGTCTCCCATCTAAGTTAACTAGGAGGCTCCAATTAGTGAAAAATGCTGCAGTCACTCCATTGGCTACCCATCACTCCCATCCTACAGTTGCTCCATTGGCTATTCATCAGTTCTACCATGCTCAGTTCAATGTATTAGTTATTACATACAAAGTTCTTCACGGCTTTGGTCTGGCATACCTACGGGACCACCTTCCTCCCTATGTTCCTCCATGGCAGCTTCGCTCATCTGAACAGGATCTCCTGCAGGTGCCAGGCTGCACACAGATGAAGTCAGCAGCAATCTGTACATGGGCTTTCTTTGTGGTGGCTTCTATCCTGTGGAATGACCTGCCTGAGGAAGTCAGAAGAGACCCCACTTTCCTGGCTTTTCTTAAATGATGCAAAACCGAACTATTTAAAAAGGCTTTTTATTCAAATGGGAGGGCTGTATTGTAGGGTTGGTGTCTCAGATGTTTTGCTAATGAGTTAGGGACGGTAGACTTCATCACTATATTGCCTTACATATTATCTGCTGCTTTAAGTATGTATTCCTATGTACCATCAGTGCTTCATGTTGTCTAAGGTTCGTCCTAGAACTGATTATGTTCTGCTTCAGTATTTTTTCTACTCTGTATTGGATTTTTGTTAATACTCTGTCTTTTACGCTTGTATTGATTTACCCTATGGTATTGTTTATGAAATATCCTTGATACTGTATTGAAATGTACTTGATACTGATTGTACTAATCTCATACTGTGTAATCCACCTTGAGTCTCAGTGAGAAAGGCGGGCTATAAATGACGTAAATAAATAATAAATAAAAATAATATAAAAATGTTCTAAAAGAGAAAATGATTTAAAAGAATAACAAAAATCTATAGCTATAACTAAAACCATGCGTTTTGAAAAGAGGTATTTTCCACATAAAGACTATATTCTCTGTAAGCCTTCTTAGAGAAAAAAAGGCATAAATGTAAAACATACATGAACTGAATGTTGTCCAAGACATGGCATGTTTATTTGTTCAAAACAATAGAATGTGATTCTTCAGCTCTCCTAAGCAAGGGGTTAAATCAGTGAGATCTGGCACTTTGCATAACAAACATATTATATCACTCTTCTTATATATCATTTCTTGTTACTCCTTAAAGATGAAAAGAGCCTTTGATGCCAGGAGAATCCCTGAAGCATGTATGGCAGATCACTTCCCATTCTGAAAATCAGAAACATTTCACCAGAGTACAGGGCTGTTTTTCAATCCCTCAGCTTTACGATTGATAAGGGCATCTCCCTTTATTTTCCAGACAACAAGCTTCGAACATTATACAGCAGGTCTGGGCTATTTCAATCCAATCAACAAAGCTGCTTAGTTTACTCAGGGAGGAAAATTTAAGGGAGACGGTTCAGCAAAGGAATAAACTATCAAACCACCAAATGGCCATTAGAAGACACATCTACTTTTTAAAAATCTATTTAAATATAAAGTCAGATCATCAGGCTTCTTCTTTGTATGGGTCAGAAAAAAAGTGTATGAACATGGTCACAAGCTACTGATAGTGCAATAATATGCAAAGCTACTCCAGCATAACCCCAATGGAATCAGAGTAACTGTGCATAGGATTGCACTCTGTCTTTCCTCAATCTAACACCAAAATTCCAAGACAGTGACATACTATGGCAGTAACCTACATTTCCCAAAGAGCCACCTGAGCTACTTAAGTGGAAAGAACACTAAGGTACATCTTTCTATCCCTGACTAAATTTTCCTTTATGGCAATGAGCAGGAGCAGTACTTTTTTATTGTTCTCTTTCTCAAGCGCTGCACCAGTCCACTGGCATTTAGGATCTTATATACTAATAGCCAAGTGGCCCTGATCTGTGGATACATACATTCAAAGATTGGAGCCATGAATGGACAAGACAGATCTTCCTACACACCTGAAAAATGCACTAAGTTTACAGAAAAATCTGAAATCTAAACAACAACAACAACAACAAAACATTGGGTATTTAAAAAAAACAATATGATAAAAGGAGCGCTTGTAGCTTTAAACAGATGCCTTCAGTGGTTGTTGCTAGGTAACCATAACTGTTTATTTGTTTGTTTGTTTGTTTGTTTGTTTGTTTGTTTGTTCGTCCGTCCGTCCGTCCGTCCGTCCGTCCGTCCGTTCATTCGTATTCCGCCTTTCTTACTGAGACTCAAGGTGGATTACATAGTGTGAGATTAGTACGATCCGTGGCAAGGACAAGGGCAGGCATTTCCATACAGTGTCACATTTCCATAAACAATTATTTCAGGCTTGGTTTCTGTCAGGAAAAGGTAATAGAAGGGGGCAGAGCCCTTTCCAAGGCTGTTTTGACCTTTGAAGGAGGACTTATTAGGGCCAGGGCCAGGAGCAACCACTGAGTGACTTGATACTACACGACTTGTATGACTCTCTAGGGGTGTGCACCCCAAAAAGATTCAGTTTCCCACTTCTGGTTTACCCAGAGCAGGAAAAAAATTCGAGTAAACCCAAAACTTGAAGTGGCAAGCTGCTTCGGGTTCAGGTATTTAAGTCGATTCGGGATTATTAGGGAAGATTCAACCATTGTTTCCAATGGGAAATGCTGCTCCCAGCTATCAGAGGGCCTGGGGGGCATTTCCTTCCCTAATTACACCAAATTTGCAGGGGACCCTCTCCCAACCCTCTTCTAATGGCCATCCAAGTTTCAGGGAGCTTGGACTTCGGGGGGCTATGTTATGGCCCCACAAAGAAGGTCCTGAAACTGCATTATTCTCTATGAGGATTAACGTCACACCAAAGAATCACAATGAGAAAAATTTGATTAAAAATACACAAAACCATGTGAAGGAAGTGAGTGAGCAACCAGAAGTGAACTAATGAACAACCTCCCTCAGTACAGCCAAACTGATGAAAGGGGATCAACTGGGCCACAGGGGAGAGGCTGCTGGGGGTGGGAGAGCTGAAGACAAGGGGGCAGACAAAGGTGGTTGGGAAGGAGAGAAGGAAGCAGGAAAAGATGGCAAGGCTATGGAGGGCAAGGAAGGAAAGAAATGCCCCCTGAAAGTCCTTGTGGGTTCCTTACTTGTTTATACCTAGTTTTGAAAGATGGGAGTATGCAAGAATTTGTTAAGCAGTTGGCACAACAAATACATAGCATGATTTCTTGTTATGAACGTTTGGAAGAAAAATCATTTGTTCACAAGTAACATGATTTATTGGATCAATGTATAAGGAGATATACAATCTTCTTATTTTCCTCGTGCAATCATGCATTTTGTTTTCCCCCCATTTTTTTTTATTATCTAGTAATATCTTCCATGATGTAGGTACTGCTCAGAGAGTATTGGTTGAGTTTCAGCCCTTTCTAGAATGCATGCATTTCCAAAATTACCTGAAGTCAAGCAATAAAATGTCCCAAACTTTTCATGCTGCAATAGTTTTAAATAGTAATTTGAATTCACAGCAAGAAATCCTCTGCTTCTATATATCAGGGTAGCTAGTACAGTAATTGTAATTACTGTGGAGATGCATCTATACTTTCTTAAAAATCATCAGCACAAATCTATCACTTACATCTACAATGTGCAGCCTCCATCCTTCACTATTTCTCAGCCATGTAGTTTTGACCTTGTTATCTATATCCCAGCTTGGATCACAGGATCACAACTTCATATCACTGAATAAGCTAAGTGATGACCAACTGGTAAGCAGACTCTGATCAACAAAATTATTTCATAATACAAAAATCCTTGTAATGAGGCAATGTATGCAGAAAAATATAATTAAGATTTCCAGATTTAGTTTTTGAACATTATCTCCTTGCAACTATCAAACATGGATATTCAGAAGCTCAGAGAACCTGTTTTCCTAATCTCTCATGGGTCTGGACTTAGCAATGACTTTTAGTCAGAGCTGCTCAAATGGCTTTCCCTTCCAACAAGATTATACACAGATTATGCCCATATTTGTCTTCCAGAGAATATTAGCTCACAGATTTCTCTTTTAATTACATGGTTATAGTTAAAAGATCATCAGTGTTTTGATTCAGAAATACAGTTAAAAAGGATTGAGCGTGAGCAACAAAGAAAAAAGTGGTATATATTCCAGGCAGGCCCGAGCTTTGATACATTTCATTGTAGATATAGGATCTGCAACCTTCCTGGCCATAATTATTCATGAGTTTTAACCATAGTAAAAAAGAGATGTCATAACACAGGTCCCTTTCACACAGTCTTTGTAAATCATTTTGGCTGCTGATTGCTCGTGGATTTTTTGTTTCCATTTCAGATACAACTGTTTTGACTGCCAGTTGCTAACCATTTTTTTAACCATTCAGACAAAGCTGCTTGTGTCCTGTTTGCAATGCAGGGTTGAGTGGGTTTTTTTTTAAAAAAAAACACCCAAAACTTTTCTTCTGTTCTGAAGTGTTCTGTGCATTTCTGATTCTCTGCAGTGCACTGTTTGAAATGTTGACAGTGGACTTCCCAGGACTGCCTTTTTTATTTTCCTGCCCATTTCCAGCGGATTCTGATTTTTTGAATAAATAGTGATTAGTGCTAACGCATTGTAATGATAGGTGTATCAAGTTGTCTGAATCCCCAGCTTTCATTTAAAAAAAAAAGTCTCTAGCCCCTTCCCTTGCAGAGATATGCCTTTCTCGTTAGATATCCTCAAAAGCTCTAGAGTCTCAGGGGAGGGGAAGAGGTAGCCGCCAGCACCAGAAAAAGCTATGCTGTTTGAAACAGCCACGGTGGATAATGTATGGTTCATAAACAGATGCATGTGCTGTTTGAAACCGCTCCCCCCGCCCTTTACATGAATTCAAGGAAGCAACAGAAAACAACAGAAACGTTAAAACAGAAACGTGAAAGGAGCCATAGTGATGTGCACACGACATTCTGGGAGCATAAAGCAGTACTGTTGATACGTAACAAAAGAAGGTGCTCAAGAAGTCCAGTCTGAAGAGGAATAGAAAGATGTTTCTACTGGACTCTACATCCATTAGAAAAGATTCACTCTTTCTTTTCATTGCTAGAAGTCTAATAATCCCAGACAGCCTGTAAAGATTTCCAGGTTTACTAGTGACCTCATAGGAATGGAAGAGTGGAATGATATCTGCATCCACAGTACAGAAAGACCCAACCATGCACAGTTCAACTTCTAATTATTGGATAGAATGAAGATAAATTGCAGTCGCAAAGGCGTCTTGCAATCACTTATCAAGAGTAACTGAATAGGCACAAAGTTTTATTTATCATGAGAAGAATGATATACTGCTAATATTTTAAAGGGTTCCTATAAGACTGCGTGATGCAACAGACTGGAGAAGGAAAGTGTTCACAAAACAATCTATTTATTTTATGTTAATATATAAACTTGTCTGTAATCATTATAGATAAGGAAATGACATCATACCTTGGTAAATAAACATGTTTTAAGAATATGGGAGTAAAAACTTTGATTTTAGTCCTGAAAATTATATGGATGAAGTCTATCTCTATTCACTTGAGCACAATTCTGATGAATCTGACACTTAAATCCACATTGAAGCCAATGGTGTGAGCATAAGTCTAATTGAGCTCGATTAAAAAATCTTCTTATTGTACCTGTGATACTAAAATAACAAATAATAAACTGGACACAATCTAGAGGGTTGCAAGTAGAAGAAAAAATGCTGCTTGCTCAGGCCAACTAAGGCAGAAACATGGTTCAGTTTCTCAGGCTAACTAAGGCAGAAACATGGTTTTCTCCCTACAGAAGTCTCAGTAGGGAGAAAAAATTCTTGATGCTATTTCAAGTTGCTCTTTTTCTACAGGTGGAACTGAATCTCTGGGTTGTTAGAATGCTGACTTTCATTTGAAACTTATGCAAGGCAAAAATGACAAATGTGGATTATAAATGTGATGGTCCAATAGTTGCTACAAGCTTTAGCATCACCTTTTTGGAACTGGAAAGTAGGTTGTGTGTTTCTAGTTTGTGGCCCATTGTTTTTTTTCCATATTCTTATTAATATTTTTATGGACTCAGTTTCTGTAGCTAGAAATAGTGTTATTGGATTAAAATGCAAATGCTAACATGCAGTAGCTTTTTAAAAAATAACAAAACAAAGGAAGGACAGCCTCAAAAAAGCTTACCCTTGTGCCAAAAGGCCCCAAACCCATCACCCCCAGTTCAACATACTTCAGGAAATGCCTCCTGTAAAAGAGTTACTTTACATAGTTTGTGGGAGTGATGCTACTTTATAGATTGCTTTTGGAAAACATGAGGGATCATAACTGAGAACAAGCAAGTTTGGCTGTAGATTATTGTACCTACCAGTTTCATGTAATCACTAAGAGAAACTGTTGGTAGAACCTGAGTTGGCACAAGGGTTGACACAGGGAGAGATGGTCCTGGATGCTTCAGATATTCTCTATAATGCCCTCCCCACATCAGTTGGAAGCTGCAGGGAGGAAGGCTTTCAGCCAAAACAGGCTTGAGTCACAAGAGTCTAGCTGCTTCCTGCCCCTTTCCAGCCCACATAAATGTGTGAGTTGAGGAATTAAAATCATAACAAGTTTCAAATGCTTTCAAATTAAATTACAAAATAACAGTGCATTTTACTGTATGTGGTGGGTGGGTTACTTGTTGCTATTTCATTATTAATTGGATATAGAGATTATTTTTGGAGAATAATCACATGTGGTCTGAAACATAGGGCAAGAAGTTTCCTCATCTTCCATAAATGTATGTTTCTCTTTTTAGCAGTTGTGGGTGGACATCTGTGACAGTCTGCATGTTTTAAAGCCTAGATAGGGCTGTACAGTCATATTTGCAGGACTGTTAAGGGTTAATCCTTCTCAGAATCAGAGAATTTTGCATGGCAGGTTACTCCTAGGTAGGGGTGTGCAAGGAAAAAACTTTCGGCTTTCTTGTTTCGGGATTACCCGAAACAAGATTCTCTACCGTTAAAGCCGAAAGCCGAAACAAGAATCTCTTTCGGGATTCGGGATTCGGGATTCTTTCGGCATTCTTTCGGCATTCTTTCGGGTTTTTTTGGGGGGAAAATGCCTCCGTCTTTCAGGACGCCTGGAGGAGGCATTTTCCCACATAATAAGCCCAAAATTGGTGGGGACCTTCCTCTAACCCTTCTCTAACAACCACCCAAGTTTCAGACAGATTGGACTTTGGGGGGCCATGTTATGGCCCCCCAAAGCAGGTCCCCCCATCCTCCCATAAGAAAGCGAAGGAGCAGCATATTGTTAGCATGCTGCTGCTGATCTTTCTTCATTATTTCCTATGGGGAAAAAATGAAGAGGCAGGCTTCCTTTGCCAGGGGTGGCATTTTGCATGCAAAATGCCCCCCTACCCTCAGGGGCCCTTCTCCCACCCCTCCTCCCACCCCCCACCAAGGCTCAGCCTGCTCCCACTTGGGGGGGCATTTCATGGCCTCCCCAAGTAGATGCTCTGCTCTCATCTCTACCACTGACAGCTGGGGGAGGCTTGTGTTGCCAGGGGTGGCATTTTGCATGCAAAATGCCCCCCCAGCCCTCTGGGGCCCTTCTCCCACCCTTCCTCCCACCCCCCACCAAGGCTCAGACTGCTCCCACTTGGGGGGGCCATTTCATGGCCTCCCCAAGTAGGTCCTCTCAGCCCCTAAAGTCCACCCCTTACAGCCCCACACAAACCCAATTCCCCCCCAGCTGCCACACACAGACCCAAATCCCCACATTAGCCCCTCACAGACCCAAATCCACCCCCACCTGCCCTACACCCATAACCCCAGGAACAGGCTGGCAAAGGCCAGCCCTCTCCCTTTGTTCCCTATGCTGGGAACTTCTAAACTCTCTTTCCCTAGGCAATTCTGCACAGCCCAGGGGTGCCACAATGGTGGGCACACTTCTGAGTGCCAGCTGGTCCCTGTGAAAGAGCACCTGAACCACAGACACCCTCCCTCAAATTCCCCCACCACCTACAGAGATGGCTGGCCAGCCAGCCCCATTGTTCCCTATGATGGGAACCAACTGCACAACAAAGAATAAAACAAGAACAACACAAAATAAAGTTTTAAAAAAATTATATTCTCCCTTCCAAAGTACAAGTAGGCAAAGCATTATGACACATTACACCAGCAGTCCCCCACACAGAAAAATTAAAACAAAACTCACTTAACATCAGAGAATCACAAAGCATGATTCCTGTCAAAAACACTTTATTTCTTGAACAGCTTTAGGTTACACAGCAGGGGGGAACACCAAAGGGCATGGCAGCACTATCTTACACAAAAATAACACAACTCGCTTCACATTAAAGAATCACCCCAAAAAATTGCTGTCAAAAGCACTTTATTTCTGTAACTGCTTTAGGAAGGCACCACAGAGCAGGAAAGCAGTGCACTACACAAAAATAACACAACTCACTTCACATCAGAGAATCACACAAACACAATTGCTGTCAAAAACGGTGAAGTGGGTTGTATTATTTTTTGCAGTACATTGCTATCATGCCCTGTTGTGCCCTCCTACTGTGTAACCTAAAGCTGTTCAAGAAATAAAGTGTTTTTGCCAGGAATTGTGTTTTTGTGATTCTCTGATGTTAAGTGAGTTGTGTTATTTTTGTGTAAGATAGTGCTGCCATGCCCTTTGGTGTTCCCCCCTGCTGTGTAACCTAAAGCTGTTCAAGAAATAAAGTGTTTTTGACAGGAATCATGCTTTGTGATTCTCTGATGTTAAGTGAGTTTTGTTTTAATTTTTCTGTGTGGGGGACTGCTGGTGTAATGTGTCATAATGCTTTGCCTACTTGTACTTTGGAAGGGAGAATATAATTTTTTTAAAACTTTATTTTGTGTTGTTCTTGTTTTATTCTTTGTTGTGCAGTTGGTTCCCATCATAGGGAACAATGGGGCTGGCTGGCCAGCCATCTCTGTAGGTGGTGGGGGAATTTGAGGGAGGGTGTCTGTGGTTCAGGTGCTCTTTCACAGGGACCAGCTGGCACTCAGAAGTGTGCCCACCATTGTGGCACCCCTGGGCTGTGCAGAATTGCCCAGGGAAAGAGAGTTTAGAAGTTCCCAGCATAGGGAACAAAGGGAGAGGGCTGGCCTTTGCCAGCCTGTTCCTGGGGTTATGGGTGTGGGGCAGGTGGGGGTGGATTTGGGTCTGTGAGGGGCTAATGTGGGGATTTGGGTCTGTGTGTGGCAGCTGGGGGGGAATTGGGTTTGTGTGGGGCTGTAAGGGGTGGACTTTAGGGGCTGAGAGGACCTACTTGGGGAGGCCATGAAATGCCCCCCCCAAGTAGGAGCAGTCTGAGCCTTGGTGGGGGGTGGGAGGAAGGGTGGGAGAAGGGCCCCAGAGGGCTGGGGGGGCATTTTGCATGCAAAATGCCACCCCTGGCAACACAAGCCTCCCCCAGCTGTCAGTGGTAGAGATGAGAGCAGAGCACCTACTTGGGGAGGCCATGAAATGCCCCCCCCAAGTGGGAGCAGGCTGAGCCTTGGTGGGGGGTGGGAGGAGGGGTGGGAGAAGGGCCCCAGAGGGTTGGGGGGCATTTTGCATGCAAAATGCCACCCCTGGCAACACAAGCCTCCCCCAGCTGTCAGTGGTAGAGATTAGAGCACCTACTTGGGGAGGCCATGAAATGGCCCCCCCAAGTGGGAGCAGGCTGAGCCTTGGTGGGGGGTGGGAGGAGGGGTGGGAGAAGGGCCCCTGAGGGCTGGGGGGCATTTTGCATGCAAAATGCCACCCCTGGCAAAGGAAGCCTGCCTCTTCATTTTTTCCCCATAGGAAATAATGAAGAAAGATCAGCAGCAGCATGCTAACAATATGCTGCTCCTTCGCTTTCTTATGGGAGGATGGGGGGACCTGCTTTGGGGGGCCATAACATGGCCCCCCAAAGTCCAATCTGTCTGAAACTTGGGTGGTTGTTAGAGAAGGGTTAGAGGAAGGTCCCCACCAATTTTGGGCTTATTCGGTGGGAAAATGCCTCCTCCAGACGTCCTGGAAGACGGAGGCATTTTCCCATAGAAAAGCCGAAAGAAAGCCGAAAGAATCCCGAAACGTTTCGGCTTTTTTCTTTCGGCTACCCGAAACGTTTCGGCATTCCCCGAAACGTTTCGGCATTCCCCGAAAGAAGCCGAAACACTTTTGTTTCGGCATTCTTTCGGCATTCTGAATGCCGAAACGCACATCCCTACTCCTAGGTTTTGGATTCGGTAGCTTGATCTGGAAAGAGAAGGGTCTTTTTTCCATCTTAGCTAAGAGAGAGATCCAGTGTGAAGGAGTTGAGAAACAGAGTCCTCACAGAAGGCAGTTTCGACACCACATGGAGAACTGAGAAAGTTGGCAAGGAGGTTTGAGAAATAGGTGCAAACCCCCAAATGGCCCAAAGAAAGGGGTAGATCTTCTAAGGAGAGGAGATTTTCCCTACCCAGTCAAACAGGGAAGTAGCTCTTGGAAAATGGAGCGATTCCTGGTCAGGTGTGGTTGAAAACTGCCTGTGGAGACTTTCAGATTCAGTGAACAATTGAAAGAAAGCACTGGTATGTGAAGAGACGGGGCTTGAGGTTCTTGAAAGTGGGTACCCGTCTTCCTAACCCCAGAAGTGAGATAGAATACTGAAAGAAAGTATATTAGAGTACTTAGGGGAAAACAAGGGAACCCTCAATCATAAGCCTTAAGTAACAGCGAAGAGCATAAGAATGAAAGTCTGCACATATTCTGAATTTTACCTCAGAAATTTTCAGTCCCTGACTTCACCTAACTTTCTCCTTCTAATATAAATAAACTACTTAGTTAATTTTGGAATTTTAAAAATGTTTCTGGTGCCATTTCTGTGGTTTAAAGATGAGGAAACATTTTAAGATCATATATGGAAGAAAGTGGATATACTTTGAGAGGGATCTACAGTCCAAGATGGTGCCCAGTCTAAGCTACAAGCCCATCATTATGATATGACCTATTTATGAATTCATTTGATATTAGGGGTATGCAAAAAAAAAATTGGGGTTTCCCGCTTCAGGACCCCTCCCCAAAGGGTCGGAAATAAGGGACTCCAAAAGTGGCAAGCCATTTGGGAATCCCTTGTTTGACCTGCTTCAGTGTGCTCCATAAAGATTCAGAGCACAATGACAAACAACCCCCACCTCTTAAATAAGCAATACAAACCTTCTCCTTCGTCTCCCATCAGGTGAAGTAAGCGGTGGGGTGTGTGTGGATTTCTAACCCCACCAGCGCAGATCAGCGGCTTGGTGGGGTTTGCGGGGGGGGGGGGCTGTAAACTCTATCTGGGTCACAGAGGGACCCCGTATGATCCAGGTGGAGCATGGAAGGGTGCTTTCACTGCTGTGTGCAATGCAAATAGAGGCGAAAAGCCCCCCCCCCATGACCCAGGTGGAGCGCAGAAGGGCACTATTGCTGTCACTTGCAATGCAAACAGTGGCAAAAGCCCCCCCCCCTGAAACCCAAGTGGAGTGAGGAAGGGCCTTTTCACCACTGCTTGCAAGGGGCAGTGAAAGGGCCCTTCCGCGCTCCACCTGGGTCACGGGGCGGATTTTCACAATGCAAGCGGGGAGCTTTTCGCAATGCAAGCAATACAATGCAAACAGTGGTGAAAAGCCCCCCCCCCCCCACCTGGCTACCCAGGTGCAGTGCAGGAGGGCACTTTTGCTGCCGCTTGCAATGCAAATAGCTTTTTGCAATGCAAACAGTGGCGTAAAGACACCCCCCGTGACCCAGGTGGAGCGCAGAAGGGCACTTTTGCCACTGCTTGCAATGCAAACGGTGATGAAATGGCTCTTTAAACTCCATCTGGGTCATGGGAGAACTCCCCATGACCCAGGTGGAGTATGGAAGGGCCCTTTCACCACCGCTTGCAATCCAAACAGTGGTGAAAAGCTCCCCCCCCCCCGCCCCTGTACCCAGGTGGAGCACAGAAAGGCCCTTTCGCCACCACTTGCAATGCAAGCAGCAGCAAAATGGCTCTTTAAATTCCACCTGGGTCATGGGGGTGCTACACCTCTGAAGATGCCAGCCACAGCTGCTGGCGAAACATCAGGAACTACAATGCCAAGACCACGGCTATACAGCCCGGAAAATCCACGACAACCAGAGTATATTTATGTTTGCTTTGGTTCAGAGGGAGGTGTTGCAATTTTGTCCTTTGTTTTGGGTCCAAAATGATGGTGCTGGGGCTCTGGTTGTAGAGTTAAGCTTGATCATATGATTTCTAAATATTCCAATCTTATTTTTATTGCCTAACAAATGAGATCCTTCCTTTCCCCTCTAGCCCCACATTTCTATTATTCCCTTCATGTGTCTGACAAAGTGGACCCCGTGCATGAAAGCTTATGCCATAAGAAATGCTAATTTTTCAGGTGCCTCAAAACCTTAAGTTGTTTTTGTTGCACAGCTACTCTTCTCATATTATTCCCTTGTTGCAGTATCCAAACTCTTCCTGGACAATACAGTTATAACAGATGTTTCACAAATCTGTCTGAACACACCTGAATAATCATTTATTGGATCTCCAAACATCAAATGTTTTTAAACAGAAGATGTATTATTTCAAGGGGAAAAAACTATTATTCTTATTGAATGATATCAAATACCTTTAATTTAAAATTAATAAATCACCACACCATCATCTTTAGCAATAACAGCCCATGTACTTATAATGTAAGTACTTTGTATTCAGAATGTCTATTCTATACTAGGAATATTTACAAAATATTGAGCTGTTGCTTGGGGCTATATTTTGTAAAACATATTTTGTAAATTATATTTTGTAAAATATAACTAGGCTCCAAAATTCTTGTTATTTGTCTCCTAGCATTTTGGACTTCCAAATTATGTTTTCTTTTAGCTAAAGTAAAATACATTGTACATGGATAAAATACTGCAAATAAGCCAATGTTGTTGTGAGTGTAAATACACTTGCATCTAAATTTTCTTTGTGTGTTTTACCAATACACAGAAATGCAAATATGTGTCTATAAAAATCTTTGTGATGGACAGCTCTGGCTCTGCCTCTTCTGGATACAGCCAATGGAAGCTGATGGAATATTGGGGCTCAGCTGTCAGTTGAAGACAATTAAGAATAACAATTCCAAGCTGCTGGAAGAAACAGTATGAGTGAAAAGTTGACTTTTGAGAACTGATACTTTGATATTATTGACTGCTAGAATTATCTGTGATCAAATATTCAAATATTAGAAACAATGTGTTTGAGTCATTCTGTATTGTTAAAGTTGCAAAAAAAAGTTAACTCTTTTCTTCTTTGTTCATACCCAGTTGACTGAATGTCTGGTGTCTCAAGGAAGGTAAAACACACACACCCCAACATTTCTGGCCATGGCCAGTATATATAAGTAATTAAATGGTGGCACCATATAAGAGAAAGAAATGCTGAGTTTCCTAACTCCAGTAGCCCTCAACAGTAGCTTGGTTAAAGGGGCAAATAAATGGAACTGGGCTGCTCTGTCTGATGATTCTAGGAAAGGAGATGGGAGTCCAGTGTTTTGGGAAAGGGTCAGGGCTCTCTACTTGTTGAAGAGAAATGGGACAGGTGGCAAATTGTGACAGCCTTATCTACCTGTAGCACTGAACCTAGGAAGAAAGGTTATATTGGAAGGCAGCATGAAGAGGACATAACATTTTCAAAAAGTGTACAGTCACATACATTTGGAGGATAATGTTTTATCAATACATATATGAACAACAATATAGCAGAGGCCTGAAAAGAAAAATATGAAGTACAGGAAATAAAGCTGCAGCAATCTGTGAACACTACAGTTCTGAAATTAATTTTTTATATCCTTCTATCCAAACCAGTATTCAGGATGAGTAGCATGCAGAAGTGAGTGAAATTTCACAAAAAAGAAGGAACAGAATAGAAGAAACCCTGTCACTCTTAGGAAAATACAGATACTTTTAAAAAAAAAATACCATTGTGTGAATCTTATTTTCCTCTATAAGTGAACAGATGGGAGGACTATTGGTGTGGCACAGGTACTCATCCAGAAAAGAGTAGCTCTACCCCACCATAATAATTAACACTTAGCCACCTATTTTTAAATCGCCAAATATTTCGATCATATATATTGCTGATTAGTCTTGTTCTGGAAGAGGTTTAGATTGAAAGTAAAATAATTAGGTTCCTATGACAGACCCCCAACACACACCCACACACACTCCTCATTGTGAGGCAGATTTTTCTGCCAAAATTCAGTTTTCCTGCTTTGAATGAGCTGTCCTATCCTGACACACAGATATAATTTTGGCTTTTCAGCCCAGCTCAGGAACTTGATGGGGGAAAGCAGGAGCCCTCATCCTTTTTGTTGGAAACGGTACTAGAGAATGTATAACATTCAAAAAGAAATAACAACTTCATTTAACAGGTAGGGAGGGACTGAGTAAGTGTAGTCAGGGGATGGAAATGAGGAGGTAAAATTTGGTTGGTATTACAGAATACACTTCATGTAACAGGCAAAATAGTATCCTTGAAGCTTATTTTCATGTATCCTTGGTTCTTAACAGTGAGAGGTGTTCTACTTAGTAATTTCTTCAGGAAGTTACTATCACAGTTCAGGTTTTCTAAAGTTAGTCACTTTCTTTGTGCTCCTAATTCAACTCACTCCTTTTTTGAAACTAGAGGGTATTTCTATCTCCTGAATAGTCTAAAATAATTTTCCCTTCACAACAGACCTGGGGTCCACCTCAGAGCCAACCCTCCGAAATTAGGCGGGAATTAATCTTCTTCTCCTCAGAAGATATAACCCCTCTTCTTTTTGGCTTGAAAGGGAGTCTCAACTCACTACCCCATCACTCTTGCCAAAACATGCTCCCAATTCTCTGGTCTGTGTACAGTGTACTTCACCTTATGCTGACATTTAGACTTTGAACTCTTAGAAAGAATTCTTCCTCTGGACAGTTATAGTACAGTTAGGGCAAAGGAGTCTTCTCCCTCTAAAGGTGAACCTGTCTGACTTCTCTTGTCAGACTCCAAAAACTGTAAAAAACCGACTGCCTTCATACTGATTCTAACTGACCAATCAGAGGGAAAATGTCATTGAAGCTACTAGTGCTTATTGAAAAGTAAGTTTAAGAAAAAAGATTCTCAGGTTAGGTTTTTAGAGGCCAAACGAATAAAGCCACAGTAGATGGGCCAGAACAAAATCTACAGACAAGTAATGGTCAGAGCCAAAAGGTTTCCCATTAGCAGTTCAAGCCAAAAGTCTTTGTGATCTCTTAATGTTATTGCCACTAAAAACACTAGAAAGTGGAGCTCTGATCTAGCAATAATATTATAGCATGCTGGAAAGGAATTTGAGACAAAGTGTAAAAATAGGAAAATACTGAAAATAAGCTAATTTACAACAGTATATAGTGGCTTGTTGATACATTTCAAAGCCCCTACAGCCAGGAGTATATTTACATTTGAAATGCACATAGTATAATCTTGTAAGATATAATGTAATATGCATATGTGGGAGATTTATGTTTTGGGGAGTCAGAGCCTACTCTGAGGAGCAAAATGCAGGAGGCCAATATTTCTTTTTAACATATCACAGCATTTAATAAACCTGCACTTTGGGCATGATTTTTTAACTTAGTAGAAAATCCAGTACTAAATCCAGATCCTCATGTGCAGAACAATAGGTTCCATGCCTGCAGATGGATACATCAGTGAAGCTGCACAAGCTGGTCTCATAATTGAAATGATCAGAATAGCTAATATTGGTGAGAGAAACTGAACATCACAGCAACATGGACTTTTTCAGAACAATATTTTAAATATCTAATGGATATGGTGAATTTACTTCCTGGAGACTGACGTTCAAGGCTAAACTCCCTTATGGACTTATGGCTAATTAGCAAAATAGTTTCAGTTGATGTCATTTGTTTTTGATGCTGCCCTAGATTATTTGTTTGTTTTACATCATTTATAAGGTGTCAGTTTCAGGCTATTTTGATGATGATGATAATGAAGATGATGGATTTATATACTGCCCTTCAGGACAACCACTCAGAGTGGTTTGCAAAGTATGTTATTATTATCCCCACAACAATCACCCTATGAGGTGGGTGGGGCTGAAAGAGCTCTGGGAGAGCTGTGACTGACCTAAGGTCACCCAGCTGGCTTCAAGTGAAGGAGTGGGGAATCAAAACTGCTTCTCCAGATTAGAGTCCTGCTGCTCTTAACCACTGCACCAAACTGGCTCTTTTAAGTCCTTTTTTATGCTATACAGAATATAAGGCTCATTTCTCAAAAGGGAGACATGGAATTGAAATGAAGATATTCAAATCTAACAAAGCAGTGTTCAAAATTCAGTCTCATCAGAGCATGCAGCTATCTGAATCATGGCGAGAAGGATTTTACTGTGCACGTTTCCCCACATAGCTGGTTAGGAGTGAAGCTATGGAAAACTTCTCTCCAGTGATGCAGTTAGCACTGGTTACTGACTCCTCTGCATGCATGTGTACCATGCTAAATTACTACTTGCTTAAGTGTTCTTTTTTATAGCAGGGTGTGCCGAAGCCCACAAAGAAGTGATGTCTTTATTTTACTATCCATTAATCCCTAGATGTAGCCAATGGCTCTTTAACTTAACACAAAACTACTGTGTTTTACATCCAAGATTTCACACAGGAGGCAGGCAGTGCTACCTTCAAATATCTAAATATTTGATATTAGCACAGTGTAATTTGTTACACTGCGTAATTTGCACAGTGTAATTTGTTCATACAGAACAAGTTGAGAAACGGTCACCACCTTTATATCAGACTACATTTTTAGGGAAGCCAAATGTACTCGAACAGTTTTGTCCAAGACTCCAATTTTTAATTATTTCCAAATATACTCAGGCAAGTGAGGAAATATATATTCTCCTTATGATAACAAAGTTATTTTAGTATTGTGGCTATAGTGTTGAAAAAAGGAGAAAGCTGGAATATCATTCCCCAAAGGAAATGAGACATACACTCTGCATGTAAAGTGTTTCAATTCTTCAATTGTTGTTTCTCTGTTGCATGAAACAAGAACTCTTGTAAATCATATCTAGGTTAGCGCTTGAACTTGCCACACAAAACTTAATGCATTTGGCTATGGAAAAGATTTCCTAATCTAACCTTTTTCTAAGCCAACTTAAAGTTTGTTCTTTTTTTCTTTTCAGGATGAAAAGGTCCAATATGTCATGGAATGATCCAGATGTAATATAAATGGATTCTTAAATGGCAGCTCTAGCACTTTCCTGCAACTTTGCAAACCACAAGTATTTGTAATGTTCTTCAGGAGCTTATTTCTTGAGTCAAGCTCTGTTATACACTTTAGGTTTAGCATTACACTTCCCTGCTCCCTTCTTTTTTCTCCTTCCAACATCATGGAAAAATAACCTTATGTTGGAATGTAAATTATTGCTATGCCATGCAGAACACTGCCCTAGAAGGTAGTTGCAGATCTTGGCTGGCCAAGATAGAAGGGACTGTACTTCTGTAGTCTTCAAGTATTCCTTAACATTATAATCTCTATAGCACTATGAGTTTATTTCTGGAAATGTCATACAAATTTGTGCTGATAGGAGCCTATACAGATGGCCAAACAATGCCAACATGAATTGTTTAACCTTTGTTTCATAATTTGGATCTTCCTGCCAAGGTTTTTTATGACATGCCATGCACTGAAAGGTGGTAAAATAGATATTAAAACTGACATCCATTTAGTCTTTATGTGGGCAAGGCTGTGACAATGTCATGCTGCAAATTCTTCAACAAACTCATAGATAACTCCATGATTTTAGGAAGATGTTCTACTACATCCTATTGAAATAACTGAGAATTTAAAAGGATGGTGCCATGAACTTTGTGGTAAACACACTTGACATGCAAACATACCATTTTCAACAGCTGAAATGACTCATGAGTAGACATGGGCACGAACAGCATTATGAACAGAAAAAAACAACGAACAGCCTAATCTGCTGTTCTTGAACAAACTGTTTGTGAGGCCCCATCCTAAACAAACAGGTGGTCATTGCAAGCCTCGTTCATTGCCTTCGGCAGCCTCAAGCCAGACAGTCTGGCACCTGCAATCAATCCCCTTGGCAACCGGAGGCAGGGAGGGACTGAACTCAGTCTGAACTGCTTCTGGCTTTCCTTCTGTCTTTAACCCTTCAAAGTACTTTCAGCAGAAAGTCCCGTTTTTGCCACTGTGAAGAGAAAATGACAGTCAATGGGGAGACCCATGGATCATGCCATGGGTTTGAGGGGAGGGGGGCTAAGTGGGGGTGGTTTGGGGGTGGGGGTGGTTCTGGCCCCCACGAACAATTAACAACAAACATATCCGGGAACAGTTCATATTTGTCCGTGTTCGTTATTCGTGGATGGCAACGAATGATGAACAGGGTATTCAGTTTTTTTCCCCCATTCATGCCCATGTCTACTCAGTCATGAGCCCACTCTCAGAACTTCTCACCTCACTACCATCTGACTCGAGCAGCTGTCAAACATCCCACTCAGTAGATCTGGAAGTGGGCCTTCATTTTCTTCTGCTTTGTGGCCCTTTTCCATCTTCAGACTAAATTGAACAGATTTTCCCCCCTGAGTCAGATGACTAAGTCATGCACCGGAGAGAAACTCTTTCATAAGGATATGCAAAAATGCATATGCATGAAATAACTTCAGTTACAGCCTTAGACAAACACAAAACAGTCACAGTTTTTAAGTGTACATTTATAACAAATTAGCTCACACTTTATTTAAAGTATTGGCTGCAGAGTGGCCACAGCAACAAGTCAGTGAAGGAGGAAACTAGAAGGACTGTATGACAATGTGCATGCAAGAAATACCGTTGCTTGCTCTGAATTCTGTAGTGTCTGAATATACAGAAGGTAACCCAAACAGGATCAAACTGCTCATTAATAGCTGAACTAGCCAATGAAACAATCAGATTCCTGTTCATTACTGGCAAGCAGAGCATAAGCCAAACCAGTAGATGCTTCAGCATCCCTAAAAAAGAGCTGACTGGATTATGCCCAATATGCAGACAGCTCAGGATATAAATTGAGGAAAGGATGTGCAAGCCTCATTGAAAGCAAAACAATGACATTTCTTGCTTTCCTGTGAGCACGATAGACTATAAGATTGCAAAGTTATGAAAAATGACAACAGGGAGCATTAATGTATCTACATGAGTTTTAAAAGCAACTTTTCAAAACAGTAGCAAAGATATCAAGCTTTTATTCTTTCCAAAAGAATGTTCATAAAATCAAAAAGCATTAGAGAGGTAAACACATAAAGGAAGCTTCCATTTAGGAGTTCAAGGTTATGGTCTGTCTGGTTTCACAATTCCCTAAACATCTATTGAGAAACTTTCCTTTGAAGCGTCCAGGCCACTGTTTCTTCCTGCCTTATCTGTGTAACTGACATCTTCATTCAGCTTCAGCAGTGAATTTGTAATCACAGCTTTTCTTGGTGGGCAAAGCTTAATCTTTTGAACCAGAAGAATAATTGTTATTGTAAAGAGGTTCTTTTGACCAAGAGAAAAAGCTGCAGGGTCATCATTGCTTCTAGTCTTTCTGGGAGATAGAACAATAATTTGTTTGTTAGTGTTGGAATGTGGTCAGTTTGGAACAGATTGGCACTCCATCCACCCATGTTAGCCTTAACATATTGCCATGAATCATAAGAACTACATTAAAAAGAGTTACAATTTTTCTTCACTGCTTTTTTAGTACAGCGTAAACTAATTTTGTGTGTAAAGTTGAATCTCTCAATACCCCAAGAGCCTTGATTAGCATTTGTCTTTTGTAAAGCACTTTGCATTATTTTGTTTGGTCATGATTATTCATTCAGTTCAGTATTATGCACTAGCTTTATCATAATACCTTCAAACAGTATCTGCAGTATTTGTGAATTAACTTTTGTGTAGCTACAGCTTGGAACGGAAAGCATTAACTATCTATCTGCAACTATCTAAGTATTCTTTTGAACTGAGTACACTATATATCTGAAACACAATGGTTTGTCTTTTTTGTACAACATTTTTAAAGGGAGCATTCAAAATACTGCCCACCTGCTCTCTGAAGTAGTATGATCTGGCTTTGGATTTTTATAACAGCTTCAATTCATTTATTCCCACCTCATGCTACTGCAAGTGAAAATATAGTCCCACATAAGAATAAAATCAAGCATCTAATAAGCAGGCTTTGAACTGATGTGGTTACTGGCATTAAAATTGCATTTTGTAAGTAGCTACCGACATTTGTGTGAGAAAGAATGATTGACTGGAAGGAACTTACCAGGGTCTGAGCAGAAAAGATTCACTGTTATATGGGAAGGGAATGATCATGAAAGCACAACATCTGCTGGACAATAAGGATGAAGAGTGCTTTGTTGAGGCACAATAAATTATGGAGCCAGGCAAGAGGCATGGAGTGGATACTACAAGATCTGGGTCACTAGACTCCAGTATAACAATGAGAAGAACTTTGGCTGGAAATATTTTAATATTGCCAAGGACTTCAAATGTCTTAACTGGTTTCATCATAACTCAGAATCTGTCATATGTTATAACCACTTAAAATAACATGCAGCTGAGCTGACTATCAGCAAAGACAATGAATGGTATATATCTTTGATTCAATTGTTTTGTTACTGAGTTAAGTTAAATGTCTGTTGTGATGTATACAGATTTGTAGATCTGTCAATGTGGAAAAATAATATCGTGTCAAAAACATGAAAGACAAGCCATTATGAGCATTTTTCCTTTTATTTGCTCAATATTCCTTGAGGTAACAGGCTAGGTAAAACCAGAGATGGCCTATAATGGCCTATAAAATGCAAACTCATTTGGGATTTTGGAGGGTATACCTCTCGTATAAGGGCTTCAGTCTCTGAGGATTACATCCAAATTTGATGAAAGAAAAAAACATAAAATTGACCTGAACCTGAATCCAAATACATTTCCGGGCTCATTCCTAATAAGGAAAATGAAGTGTGCAATGTCCGTAGAGCAAATATTGAGAGGTAAAATGAACAGTTTACTTAAGTGTATTGATGTGATAAAAGAATGCAGAAGGAGCATATAATAATTGTCAAAGGACCTTATCAAAAGATGTTCATAGTCATGCAGGAGTAATCCATTATATATAGTCTGCAACACAAAGGGGCAGATAAACTAGAACATCCATGCATTGAACCAAATACAATAGACATATTGGGAAGTAGAATGTGATCTTCATTTAGAGAGAACAGATGCTTCAGATCACAGTTTAAAAGTTTGGGTGTGAGTGACAATCTAAATTCGGAAGCATTCTTGCTTTCTACTCTTGATATGAATTTAATATCTGCTCCACCTCTCAGTTTTGTGTCATTATGTTCAGTGCATTTATCATTGTCATCATGGGTATTTTTTTAGCACAAATAACTGAAAAGTTTAACACCCTCAACAATCTGAACAACAAACTAAAAATGTCATGGAGATACATCATGCTAAGCATGAATCCAGTCAACTGTTTTACACCCACAAAAGGAGCGAAGATGATTGTAATATATTTTCAGTCTCGTCCATTGTAATGAGGTGGAAGGCCCCATACATGGGTTTTGTGGAAGGTCCTGTACATAGCACATGGCAAGTCTTCTCCATCTATTTCCCATGTTGCTGCCAAAACACATCACCCTGAATTCCATAGTGCCACTCTGTAATGGTATAATACACTGGTAAAATAACATGATTGTTTCCTTCTTGTAGCTGTTGCCATCTAGCTAAATACATTATGCAACAGGGATTTTTTTATTAAAATGGATTAGCTGTTGAAAAATATAGTAAGAGGTGACATTAAGGATTCTGAGTGTAGAACAGTCCTTGTTTCAAATACATTTGGTTGACAGTTTTTTGTTTCTTTTTCTGGGGTTAACTTTTTGTGTGAGCCAACTAAATTGCAAATAAATAGGAGGGGAAAACCCTGTTTTGCACTGAATATTGATAGATCACTGATGGTGGTCATTTTCATATACTCCTCCAGTGCATCTGAAGCAAATTTATGTCATGTCCAAATGCATGTTTCATGCGAGAACTGAAGCATTCTTTCCAGCTCTCAGAGTACCACTTTGCATACAAGACAGTTTGTTGGGTGACTCTTTTCCTCTTCTCTAACTCACGCAAAATGGGAAATAATGGTAAGCAGAAGGAAATTATTAGATCATGTGATTTTTGTTGTTGTTTGATATAAGCCATTCTGAAATGTTTAATACCAGAGACAACATACTACACTGGCCACATTTTTAATCAGCAGATTTTTGATTAGGCAGAATGTATGACATGTAATTTCTGATTTCCTGAGCAGCAGTTTGCCCTTTTCATAGCACATTTCCTAAAACTTGAGTGAATAGAGCCGCGAATCAGTGACCAAACATATTCCTTGTATGTATAAGGTATGCTTCATTGTGCAGAACAGTAATCTGATCCCCTAAGTTAGGGCTGTAACCTAGCAGACAAAATGGAAACAGAATGTAAAAGCATTAAAATGTAAAGGAGTTGTCCCCCTTTCTAGTCCATGGACTAGAGAGATTGTTTGTGACTTCCCTCAGTTTTAATGCTTTATGTAAGGTTTTTCTGTAGATGCATTTGATGATCTGGAGAGCAACAGAAGTCTGTTCTTCAGGAGAACAATGCCAACTGCTAACTCAGAACTAGTTCAAGTAGCATAAAAACTGAGGCTGAAGTGCCCATGTGCCAGATGCAGAACTCCTGGAGGGGATGCTGCTGCAGTATCTCCTTCAATAATAAAGTGATTGTTCCTTTGTATGAATAACTTTCTTTTCCTGTTAGCTTTGCCTGTTTAAAAATAACATGCTCCAGAGACGAAGGAGGGAAACTGCAAGCAACAGGACATATGATAACTGCCAAAGGGATCGCTATTTCCTGGCATACAAAGACAGGAAGGCACAGAATCAGTGGGGCTTGTATAGCCTGATATACACATTTGCTTTATTCCTTAAAAACAATTGGAACTATAAAGCGTGCTTAAAAGTGTTCTTTCTTATTTTAAGAAGAAAGGCCCAGTTTGAAAATGTCTGATAGTTCATAATTAAAAAATAACTCACAATATCAAAACAACATACAAAATATACAGCATTGTAAAACCAAAGTCAGATTAAAATCCCCAAACCAAGAATTTAAACAGTGTCAGTATTAACCACTATTGAAGGATTTCAGGATAAATAGAGATTTAGACTCTTCTGGAATTTCTGCAAATAAGAGGACAAACATAACCTCTGGAGGAAGGAGTTATACAATCTAGGCAGCTGATAAGGCCTTTCTGTGGATGCCAACTAACCCAATCTCTGAAAAAGCAGGTTCATAAAGTAAGTTCCTTCTTGATGCCTTGAGATGGCTCATGTAAGCAGTCTTTCAGTCCTTTGGGCTCAAGCCAATTAGATCTTTAAAGGCAAAACTGACACTTTGAATTAGGTCTGGCAACAAACAAGAAAACAGTGTAGGGGTAATACATGGATGCGCTGTTTATTATTATGTGAATACGGCATTCTTAGGACTAGCACCTTATAGCCATATCCTGATTTTCTTCATCATTGAAGTATTGACATTAAAATATATTTCTTTTTTGTATCATCAAATTATTCAACAGAAAGGGTAAAAGGTAAAATAGCTACTATATTTCCTGACAGATATGTAATGTGGCCTTTATCAATGGCAATATTCAGGCCAGACATTATCATTAGGCTTCAACTAAGTGCTTTCTAAGAGCTTTCATGACATGGAAGTAAATAGAATTTCCTGTTATTTGCTGTAGATCAAACTGATATACACAGGACAGCTAGGGGGACCAGTTCAAAAGGTAAGTAAGCCTAGCTGCTGGCTATGTGCAGAGTTCTTTTTAGCTTAAATACTTGCCCCAATCCAAGATCTTCCTGACTTGGTCATATTTATTTATTTTATTTATGGAAAAAAGCAAAAGTCCAGTAGCACCTATGAGACTAACAAACTTAGTGGTAGGGTATGAGCTTTCATTTGTGAGCCACAGCTCACTTCTTCAGATCTGAAAGCTCACACCCTACCACTAATTTTGTTAGTCTCATAGGTGCTACTGGACTCTTGCTCTTTTCCATTGCTACAGACAGACTACCACAGCTACCCATCTTGATCTTATTTCATTTATGTCATTTATAATCTGCCTTTCTCACTAAGACTCAAGGTGGATTACATAGTGTGAAATTAGTACTATCAGTATCAGAGGCATTTCCGTACAGTGTCAAGGACATTTCCATAAACAATGCCATACAGTAAATAATTACAAGTTTACAAAGACATAGCATTAGCAAGGATCCAATACAGAGCTGAAGAAATGCCAAAGCAGAACATAATCAGTTCTAGGACTAACATTAGACAACATGAAGCATGGGTAGTATACAGGAGTCGGTAATTTAAAGCAACAGATAATATGTAAGGCAACAAAGCGGTGAAGTCTATGGTCCCTAATGTCAAAATATATAAAAACAGCATGCAGCTGGCGGCATTCTCCAAAACTAGCATGCCTTGTTTAAAATACAAGTGGGGAAAAAACAGTATTAATGAGGACACATTCTATATACATCACTAAGATATGGACACAGAATTTAAAATTTTCCAAAGACACAAATTTTCATTTAAAAAGACAGTTATTACAAAAGGATTTTTTTAAAAATGTTCATGGCATTTAAAAAACTTATATAACACTGACATGGGAAAAATAGCAAAGATTCAAATTCCTGCATAGACAAAAAATAGATAAGAATTCTAAAGCTTGCCTGCATTCTAATCTCTTTCTCTGTTTAAGGCATAATTCTAATGACAGGCAAGCTACTGAACCTGAGTAGAAGCAGGAAGTTTATCCTTGTTGGTCACATACTTCAGAGGAAGGAACCAAACTCACATTCTGACAACTACTTGCTTAAGGATCTTCTGAGGCTTACAAGCTCCTTTTATTTTTTTCTGGCTAGCTGGCAACCCTACCAGCCAGCCAGTTCTGGAGTGAATTTTATTTAATACATAATTTATTCACTTTTATTTATTCACTTCAAGTTCTGGAGTGAGTTTTATTTATTTGTTTATTTGATTATTTATTCTCTTCTGTTAAGATGTCAAAGTGATTCACAACTTGGATGATGGCTGGAGGAGAGCCTGCTGGCCCCCACAAACAGCCAACCACGAACGTGTCTGTGAATAGGTTGTTCGTGAGCCCCTGTTCATGGATGGCAACGAACAACGAACATCATGTTTGTCATCATGTTCATTTTTTTTTCGTGCCCATCTCTACTCATAACTGCCCAGCACAAACCCCTGGACCTAGAGACATAAGATTTGGGGAGAACATTCCTTTCATGATGTAAAGAAATTCACCCCCTTAAGGGGTAAAAAGGGGTAAAATGTGTTTTCCCATAGGGATACAGCTTCCCTGTGTGGCTGGCAGGCCTGCTTGCCTCCCCTCCCCCACCCACTGCCAGCTCAGCCACTCTTCCCTGATTGGGCCAGCTGTTTAAGGTCACTTGCATATGCAGCCTGATTGGTCCTCACTCCCAACATTCTAAACAGTATGCAGTTGCTATTGGGAGTCATCGGATGTGTCCTGCAGTAAAATGTACCTCCCAGTTTCCCCCTCAAAGTTCACTAGGGTTACAAAAAGAAGATTAAGGAACTCCTGGACCCCTCCACCTACAAAAAACTAAAACGAGATCCCACTTGCAAAATCACCAGGCTAACAAATGCGCTGATCAAGAATTCCTCACTACATCCCGACACACACAGCAAACTAGGCAAGACTGAAGCACAGCCACCTAGACTATATGGACTCCCCAAAATACATAAAGATTCAGTCCCACTCCGACCCATTGTGAGTGCCATTGGCTCACCGACATATGAATTAGCTAGACATTTGGCAGATCTCCTGCAGGACCACATCGGGAAAACCTCGTCTTACATCAAAGATTCAGCAGATTTCATCAACAAAATCAGTTCTCTGAAACTCAATCCACAAGACATACTTGTCAGTTTTGATGTTGTATCCCTGTTTACCAAGGTTCCAGTAAAAGACACTATTGCACTGATTAATCAGATTTTCCCAGAGGATGTAACAGCCTTATTCCATCATTGTCTGACAACCAGTTACTTCCAATGGGACAACGAATTCTATGAACAGATGGATGGGGTGGCCATGGGGAGCCCACTCAGCCCAGTTATAGCAAACTTCTACATGGAACATTTTGAAAAAACAGCTCTAGAATCAGCACCCCACAAACCCAGTGTATGGTTCCGGTTTGTGGATGATACATTCATCATTTGGAGCCATGGGGAGGAAGAATTGATGGAGTTTTTGAATCATCTCAACAACATCCACCTGAACATACAATTCACAATGGAGAAAGAAAGTGAGGGAAAACTCTCATTCCTGGATACCTTGGTCATCCGCAAAGCAAACTTTCAGTTAGGTCACAAGGTCTACAGGAAACCAACTCACACTGATCGGTACTTACACAAAAACTCCAATCACCACCCCCGACAGAAAAGAGGCATAATGAAAACATTAGTGGATCGTGCAAGACGGATATGTGAGCCGCGCTTTCTCAATGAGGAAATTAATCATCTAAACCACGCACTTCAGGCAAATGGCTACTCCAGAAATGAAATCCGAAGAGCAATCAAACCCAGGATGAATCAAACAACCAAAGAAAAACAGTCACCTACAGGAAAAGTGTTTTTGCCATATATCAAAGGAATTACTGATCAGATGGGAAAGCTTATGAAAAAGCATAACCTTCAAGCAGTATTCAGACCCACCCGAAAAATACAACAGATGCTACGATCAGCAAAAGACAGCAGAGACCCCCTCACCTCTGCAGGAGTATACCGTATACCCTGCAGCTGTGGACAAGTTTACATCGGGACCACAAAGCGTAGCATCCAGACAAGAATAAAAGAACATGAAAGACACTGCAGACTTGGACAGCCTGAAAAATCAGCAGTGGCTGAACATAGCCTAACTCAAACAGGGCACAGTATCTTATTCCAGGACACCAAAATACTGGACAACACTTCCAACTACTTTGTCAGACTGCACAGGGAAGCCATTGAAATTCACAAGCATAAGCAAAACTTCAACAGGAAAGAAGAAACCTTAAGAATGAACAGAGCATGGGCTCCAGTTCTGAAAAACACCAGGCCAACAAAACACTCCACACCCGACAATAGCCCTGCAGAGAAGATTAGCACATCAAACACCAATCCATATGCAAAAGAACCTCCTCAGGATACAGTGAAGCCTCCCGCCATTAGCATTCCACACCCTGGGAAACTCTTACAGAATGACTCAGCTCAACCCCACCCCTCCTGAGTAGATACAAATGACCTACATCTTTTCCACACTGTGACACTGAGAGATCTCTGTCTTTTGGTGCTACACCTCTGAAGATGCCAGCCACAGCTGCTGGCGAAACGTCAGGAACTACAATGCCAAGACCACGGCAATACAGCCCGGAAAACCCCCAACAACCTTCACTAGGGTTGCTAATCTCCCTGTGAGGGCTGGCTTTTCTGTGTTGCTGGCAGGCTCTTGCCTGTTTGTACTCCCCTTTCTCTGATTGGTCAGCTGTGGAACTCTGTGTTCTGGTCAAGGAAACTGCAGACTGTTGAAGAAAGATGGTACAAGACTCCTGAATAGGGATTTTATATAAAAGTCGGTATGGCTTCTGAGTGTTTAAATATTCATGGGGAGATGGTGCACAACATTTCTAGGGGTCATTTCAATGTGAACCTCTCACATGAACCTGCCGAAGTGCCCACCGCACCACCCCTCCCTCAGTCCAATTCCACCTCACACCTCTTGCAGCCAACCCTTCTTACTGCCCTCAAGAAGCCACCTGGCAGACGTCGTGCAAGATACACTGACACTAAAAGGAGGAAGCAACTTAGAGTTGCGGCAAAGAAATATGCACATTGTACTCCTGTGGTCCATCAAGCAGCAGTGACCAAGTACCAACAAGATCATCCTGAGGTGCACAGAGTGGCACAGGCTTTGTATGAGCAAAGCAATCCCAGAAGATGAGTAGAGAGGTGCTCACTTCCATGAAAGGTCAAGGCTCACTCAAGCATGGCATATGAGCCTTCACTACCTTCAAGCTGCCTCTCAACCTCATCCATGCAGAAGCACCTCTGTTCAGCATCTCAAAACAAAGCAACATGGCCCAAGTGCTTCAGAACTGTAAACTCATTGTTTGGGATGAGAGCACCATGGCACGCAAGAGGTGTTTTGAGGCACTGAACATAACCCTCAAAGACATCAGGGGCAATGAGAGAGTGATGGGGGGAGTCACCGTGCTGCTAGCTGAAGACTTATGGCAGACTCTGCCAGTAGTCCCAAGGGGAACTTGAGCTGACAAGCTTACATGTGTGTCAAGGCATCGTATCTGTGGCCCCTTATCAGGAAACACTCAGAAAGAACATGAGGGTCCACTTGAGAGGTGAGGTGTCCGCTGAGGAATTCTCTGAACTCCTACTAAAAATAGGTGATGGAGAGTATCCTGAGTCCAAGGGAAAGGTGACCATCCCTGCAGGTTTGGGCACAGTGGTGATGACCCTAGCAGACCTAACAGCCATGATATACCCTGATATCACCACTATCATGGAGAAGTCCATGGACTGGCTGTGTGAGCATGCATTCTGACCTCCAAGAACAACAAGGCTGCCATCATTAATGAAACTCCCTCAAAGTTTCTTAACTTAACTCCCTCAAAGGGGCAGAAATGGAGTACAGATCTGTGGATGGTGGTGCAAATGGATGACATAGTCCACTACCCCATGGAGTTCCTCAACATGCTCAGTCCTCCTGGCTTCCCAGTCCACAAGCTTCTCCTCAAAATGGGTGCTCCAGTGATGCTGCTCCAGAACCTCAATCCACCCAAACTCTGCAATGGCACTAGAGTGCGAGTGAAATCCCTCCACAGGAATGTAATCAAGTTTACATTGTTCACCAGCAGTGCTCAGGGGGAGTCAGTGTTCATACCAAGCATACCACTCATACCATCAGGTAACCCCTTCGAGTTCAAGAGACTGCAGTTCCCTCTCAAGGTCTGCTTTGTTATGATGATCAACAAGTCCCAGGGGCAGACACTGAAGGTGGCAGGAATTGACTTGAGGGAGGACTACTTCTCACATGGCCAGTTCTGCGTGGCCTGCTTCAGAGTGAGTTCACCCAGCAGCCTGGTGATTCTAGCACCTGAGGGGAAAACCACCAATGAGGTCTACAAAGAGGTCCTTCAGTAGAAAAAAAATGATTGTATGTATTTTTCACTTTATTTATTGCACTACAATCTTTTCCTGTTAAAATCTCTTCAATAAATGTTACATTTTGAAATTCACTTAATTGGTTTTTGGCATCAACATGCTTCACTTTATTAAAACACCTTTGTGAAGCTCAGGTACTATGCTATTATGCTACAAAAACCAACAAAAAAAATCAGAAACCAAAAAATGTTACATATCCATAAGTATTATGGATACTTATTATTACAACTTTTCAGTGTAACTTCCGAAAGTAGTATTTTAAGTAAAGTAAAAACTATTAAACTTAAAATTCACTCTTTTAAAACCCAAGCCAAGATTTACATGTTCTCCTAAAGATTAACAAGATGCTGAAATTTTTCTGGTAATCCATTCCACAACCCACAATCCAAATCTATAATCTGTAGCTGCTGCCAATAACATTACTTACTGTAATCAAACTTTATGAATAGGACCATTAGCAAAAATAATGAGATATGTGAGTCCCAAGTCATGTAGAACATCTTAAATTCCAAGAGAGATTGCTGAGTCCAAAAATACCCCCAAGCTATAGACCTGATCTTTTAGGGTCACTGTGATGCATCTAAAAGAGGCATTCCACCCACTAACTGAAGTCAGTTTTATCATCCACCATCATTAACTCAGGGCCAAGCTACAAGTGACGAATGACACTTGAACAGCAAGTGGATTGAGTGGAGGGCAAGTGAACAGGGAGAAATACACTTGCTGTTCAAGTGTCATTCGTCACTTGTAGCTTGGCCCTCAGTCATCATATCTGGATCAATCTTTACCAATGCATTCTCATCCAGCCCATCTCTGATCTCAGGCATGTATTCAGAGACCTTGTGACTTTAAGGTAATATAACTGGAACTAAGTGCAGTGTCTAAATATTGAGTTCACTCTGGAACAATTGCAAGTCTACTGTTAGTTAAGACTGAAGGGCCAGTCATTCATGGTTGTTCTTCTACTATATTTTTTCTATAGCAAGATCTGAATAAGGGGCACCTTCATGACATTCATTCATTTTACAGTGACTCTCAGCTCTTCACTAAGTGATCTGTTTTATTGCTGGGAACAAGAAACATTGTATCACAACAAAACAGAAAAATAACAGTAATAAACACTTTTTATGTGGACCCTTGCATTATATATAAGGCAAATTAGAGATATCAACAAAGCAAGAAATGTTAAAAAGGATCGCTTTTGCATTAATGACAATATTTACCAAATAGATTTAGGCTTAGACCTAATATTTAGCTGCACTTAAATATTGGCTCCCAAAGGAATTAAAAGAGCAGCTGGTATTGTTGATCTAAGAGCGCCATGTCAGCCTGAGCAGACAGTGTAAACTGCAGGAGTCTCAGTGTCAACAAGCTATAACCTTGGAAAAACTGAGCTGACTATTTTATATTGTGTTCAAATATTTTCCTAAAATGATGGTGGGAATCAGATGAAATGGTAAAGCAAAGTCAATTTTGACTCCATGTTGTTTATGCAAAGGGAGAAGCATGTTTCCCACATCTCATTACCAACATCTGAACAATATATTCCAACATCAACATCAAGTTTATGCCTCTGAACCTAATTTTAAAAAGCCATGTGGACTATATTCCCTTCCATAAAGAAACTCTCCAAGATTGAAGCCGGAAAGTAGCTTCTCATACAACGCACAACATCCAAAATAACGTTAAAACATTTAGAAACAAAAATAACCACTCATGCAGGCTCCTTAACACCCACATTAACAGTACTGTACATGCTCCACACGTAATAAATAATTACATCATGCTTTGAGATTCCAAGTCGGCACCAATATTAGTGTGACAGCACAGTAGCACAAAATGTGGTTCCAAGGTTCCCTCTTTAGTATGAGCATTGTGTGAGTGTCTGAGGCACATTTTCTGAATGTTAGAAGAGATGGAATACATACAGTAGTGGAGACTCTAGGAAGGAAAAGAATTTGACATTAGAGAAACAAATATTGTCTGTACATGTGGACAGGGGGATTGTTGTTTTATTGTTGCAAAAAAATAACCCACATCAAAATAATTATCTCATGGTTCATCTAGTATAGCATTTAATAGCCTCTGGAAGTTTGCAGGAATGTACAAGAATGCTGGTCTTTGCCTTTGGCCCCAGCATCTGGATTCAGAAGTATACATGGTTCTATCAGATTTCTAGAAATTTGCCTGTACTATTAGGTCCCAGCATACATTGTGTGTGACAGGGAAAGCTATAATTTAATTATACACTGTATGAAGAAGTAATATTTGCTATGTATTTGGGAAGAAGTTATGTATACAGTATTGCTTTGTGAGGCTGCATCAGTTGGTTTTTCCTTGAAACGAGGGGAAGTGAGCAATTCAGAACATCATGGCACATCATGGCGTTTCAGGACACCTTTGTTTCAAAGGCAGCTATTGTTCCTTTGACCCCATTCAGTTGTCTCTACACCTCACTAGTTTAATGTCTGTGAAATTGACACTGCAGCAGGAAATGTTATGGCTTAGGAGTGGTAATTAGTGTCTTGCATTCAGGACCTTGACTCCACATCTGCCATGAATTCTATTCTTGGTCCCTATCCTGTATAGCATTCTGTTTTCAACATGGGGAACCAAGTGCTTCTGTGGAACTTAGAACATTACATGAAAGTGACTACCTTCTCCTTCTGCTTCCTCAGCAACTGAAGCTCAGAGTTCTCCAGTTAACAAATAGGACCACGTCAACAGTGGATCAATTGGCGGGCCTTTGACAGTATCCCAGCTACTATCTATAGGTACCATGGGGGAGGGGTATAGAGCCATGACCAAAGGACATTGATACAAGCAATGGAACTGCCTACACTGATGCCAGCATCATAATGGTGCAGAACTGCTATGTCTAGTAGAATCAGTATGGGTGCATCTGGTATCAGTTACAGGTTCCAAGTCCTATTAGTTCCTCAATAGCTGAACATCTGCACAGTGCTGTAGCCGCAATCCTGGTATTTTTGGCACACCTTATAGTCTACAGTAAGAGCTTTGCATTTCATTTACCCTTCCGTATTGCTTTGTGAGATGTGTGATACTCCCTGGGGCCCTCCATATGAGCTGCTGTTGAACCTCCCAACCCTACCAAGACACTTCCTGCTCTAGCATCTACAACCAGCTAGATTATTAGCAAAGCTTTTTTATCAAAAGAGAAAGTTTTATTTGATGTGTATATAAAATTATAAACAATTATTTATTTATTTAAATAGGACCATCTAGGCAGCAAACAACAAATATTAAAACATTTAAAACATTAAAATAACATTTATAATGTGCATACATACATACTTGCATACGTGTGCATGCAAACATGCAAACATATATATGTATGCTTATAAATACAGTAGATAAATAAATAAATGCAGGGGCGTGGCGTCGGCACCGAGAGGAATGGATGCCTAAAGCCAGAGCTCCGGTTCAATTCCACCCCTAAACCCCGATAAGCGCATCAAAAACGTTCTACACAACTTAGTATGAAGGGTAAGCAAGATCTTACTTCAAAGAAGCCCAACTCTAAGGCGGTGAAAAATTTGCAGAGCTATTTCCCAGCTTCGCAAGCAGAAGGCACGGAGGGGGAGATAGAGGGAATGAGTGCAAACATGGCGGCCGCGATGGTAAATGCTGAGGCGCGAAAAACTCAGACGGTTTCCTATGACCCAGCACTAAAAGCCCTACTGCTAGACATTGAATCGAGCTTTTCTAACAAAATCTCCCATTTAATGGAACCACTATCACAACAATTAACTGACCTTAAGATAGTGATGGACTCTGTGGTCGCTAAATCGGATCAGGCTCTTACCCAGACTGCGGCTTTAAGGGAGGACGTCCACTCCCTACAATCAGAACAAGATCGTGTCCACTATAAGATCCTGGACATGGAGATTCAGCTGCGGGGTGCTAATTTGAAGTTTAGGGGGATAGAGGAAAATGTGGCCGTGGATGCAGACCTGGCCGTTTTTTTGGCGGGCTGGCTGATGACGGAGCTAAAGCTGGAGGAAACCCATGCATTGACTATATTCAAGGCTTATCGAGTGGGCCCCAGAAATCCAGATAAGAGGCGGGGACCTAGAGATGTGGTGGCCGTCTTTGCCGACTGGAGGCTGAGGAAAAAAACGCTTGAGGTGGCGAGGGCGCGAAAATTCCTCTCCTACAATGGAGCGCGAATCAGCGTCTATACAGACCTACCGGCCGAGATTTTGGAGTGACGACGACAACTCCGGCAGATAACTGAGGAACTCAGAAATGCCCAAATAGAATACAGCTGGACCCGGTATTCTGCATTGAGAGTCTCGTTGAAGGGTATACAGCACCTGATCTCTGCTCCCGAGGAAGGCCTCCGGTTTCTACGTGAGCTAGGCATAGAGGTCGCCATGGAGACGGAGGCCAGCTCTCAGAAAAGAAAACGACCGCTGCCCATGTCTCCTCAGAAAAATAATAAAATACCGGTCCGGGACACTTGAAGCTCTGACTGGTAGGACTTATGACCAGAATATGTTGTGTTGGAACGTCCCAATCTTACTTAATTTACTCGCGGGTAGGGGTGGTTGGGGTGGGATTGAAGGGATTGCTTCTTTATTAGCCCCTTACACAAACAGTCTTCCGTTCTGTTTATTTACAGCAACCTCGTTGCAGAGATTTCTCGCGAGGCTGCTGAGGACTGTGTAGCACCTTAGTTTCTATTTCTCTATTGGAGACGGTTGCTTTAGAGAAATATTAGATCTTGTGATAATTATATAAATACACTCTTCAAGTTCTTCCTGGAAAATAAGTAACAAGACGCTGAGTGCTCGTTGTATATAGTTTAGTTACGGTAGTTAAGGCAAGTTAGTGATTTAATATTAAGAGGTGCGCCCCTTGAGTTGATCCACTTCTACATAAAGTACTAAAGAGAAATCTTAATTAATTAATACCTTCTTGATTGGCATATCAGATACTCGGAACTCATTGCAGCTTGATCCGACATTAGTAAAAGGGGGGGGAGGTAACGAAGCAATCTATACACCAATCACAACTTGCAGTTTTACCCACTGACTATCTGCTTGCTCCTTACTGCATTTTGCAGAGGTAAGGGCAAGAATTAATTAATCCTTTATTACAAGTCTGGGGACAGTTGGTTTAAAGGAGTATAAGTAGTGAGTTAATTGAATATATCTACACTTTCAAGCTTTTACCAAAAACAATATTAAAGTGCTGCGTGCTTATTGTATATAACTTTGTTAAGGTAGTTAGGCAAATTAGTGATTTAGTGCTAAGAGGTGCATCCATCAATTCAATCTACTCCTCCATAAGGTAACAAACAGACATCTTAATTAATTGGTTCTTGATTGATTAGCAAATTATACACTTGGAATTAATTGCAGTTTGATCCATCCATAATCAGAGAGAGAAGGTAACATAGCAAACCACAAGCAACTTAGTGATTTAGGGTTAAGAGGTACATCTATTAATTTGGTCTACTCCTACATACGGTAATAATAAGAAATTTTAATTAATTGGTACTTACTTGATTGGCTTATTATATACCTGGAATTAATTGCTGTTTGATCCATCCATAATCGGAGAGGGGAGGTAGCATAGCAGACTACAAACTTATCACAACTATCAGTTTTGCCCGCTGACAGTCTGCTTGCTTCTCACCATATTTTGAAAGGGTAAGGGCGGAAGTCGATTAATTATTTATTGAAAATTACCAACATAGTAGATTAACTTACGCTTGCTATACATTTCATTGCATTTGTGTTTTGTGATACGATTTCTCTTTCCTTTCCAATGAATTTGTTGCATGATTGCCTTCAAAGTGATGAAATTTGATTGCTTAATTAATTAACACCAGACAGTGATTTATTTACCTGAATCTTATTGCATTTGCGTATTGACCCTTTCTTTGGTGCTTAGATCATTTCAGCCATCTCATTCATATCTATTATAAACTACTGAGGCAAGAGCCCTTACACGCCTGCTAGCGGTCTCTATACTTGCACTTTTGGTTCTGCAATACCAGTACATTCCACTTCAAAGGCCAATTCTGATACTCTACTTTTACCCATTCTATAATGGCCTCACAACCACATGTCCATATTGTCTCGCAAAATGTGAGGGGTTTAAACAACCTGGTGAAGAGAAGGAGAGTTCTGACCAGCCTGGCGAAACTGAATGTAGATGTAGCCCTGATCCAAGAAACACACCTCCATGCATCCTATGAGGCGGAGCTTAAGGCCCCATGGATAAAATTGCAATTCCACGCAAAAGGCTCCTCCAAATCCCGCGGGGTGGCAATCTTACTAGCAAACAGGGTCCAATTTGAACACAAAGCCACCCTACGGGACCCTAGAGGCAGGTTCTTATTTACAAAGGGACACTTCAATGGACAATTGCTTACACTGGCATCTGTCTATGCGCCCAACACGCAGCAACTGGAGTTCACGGAAGGAATCCTCCGAAAATTGGAGGCATTCCAGGAGGGATCAGTAATTGTGGGAGGGGACTTCAATTATGTAGCACACTATGACCTAGATAAATCCTCATTTCCCCGCAACAATGCACCTCGAGCGCCAAGAAGACCTAAGAACCCTAATCGTGACACACAGATGCTCACGCTATTTACTCGGTTCCACTTAGTGGACATATGGAGGGAGATGAACAAACTGGCCAAAGATTACACATACTACTCCCCACGCCATGACGTATACACCAGGATCGATTATATCCTGGTGTCCCCAGATCTGAGGGACAGAGTGCTACTCTCCAACATAGGAGACATAAGCTATTCAGATCATGCTTGGGTAACGTGCAAATTGTCCCTAGATAGGCCCTACGAAAGGGAGAGGCATTGGACGTTCCAGAAAAACCTCATACTTAATGGGAACAATGTCCTACAAATTGAACGAGATATCGCCCAATATCTCAAAGATAACCAAACAGGCACGACATCCTCCCAAACGGTGTGGGACGCTCTTAAGGCGGTACTAAGGGGACAACTGATCGCTCTCTCTGCCTCTCTAAATAAGAAGAAAAAACTCCAAAAACAACTCATAATGGATAAAATCCACCAATTGGAACGCTTACACAAGGATAGAGGCAGCAAAAAAACCTATAAACAGCTGCTCCATGAGCGCAAAGCTCTGGAGTCACTTGAAACGTCCCAAATTCAAAAGAACATCTTATATTTAAAACAAAAGTACTGGAACCACTCTCCTAGGACCCTACGTTATCTGTCCTGGAAGGTCAAGGAGAAGAGAATAAATAGGCACGTCAGACTCATAAAAAACGACAAGGGACAAACGTTCACTAAATCTCCCGAAATATTGAATGTATTTACAAAATTTTACACAAATTTATATACTTCATCCAGGCCAGATAAAGTGTCAATTAGGAACTATCTATCAACCCATAAGAACATTAAAAAACTGGCAGCGGAACATAGCAAATTAATGGACACCCCAATCACCGCCACAGAACTACTGGAATCCATTAAGAATTTAAAGAGCAATAAGGCATCTGGGCCGGATGGCTATCCGGCCGAATTCTATAAAAAATTTGCTTTGGTGTTAACCCCGCCCCTGTTATTGGCCTGTAATGAGGTGCATAAATTGGGGACCTTACCTGGAACCTGGGCTGAGGCAGTCATCACCATGATCCCCAAGGAAGGCAAAGACCCCTCTAACCCCGGTTCATATAGACCGATTTCTTTGCTGAATGTCGATTATAAAATCTTTACCTCAATATATGCACGACGCTTCAATTCTTTCATTGGAAATTATATTTGTACAGATCAGATAGGCTTTATCCCCAATAGGGACATCTCCGACAACATTTATAAGGCACTGAACATTTTGACATTCAGTAGACACAGCAAATTACAAACCACATTCCTCTCCTTGGATGTCGAAAAAGCTTTCGACACCCTGGAGGTCCCGTACCTGCAGATGCTCCTTTCCCACATGAAATTCGGCCCCAACTTCCTACAAACAATTAAAGCGATATACGCAGGCCCCAAGGCAAGAATCAAACTTAATGACTTAGCGTCCGATCCCTTCACTCTACACCGAGGCACGCGCCAAGGCTGTCCCCTTTCCCCCATCCTTTTCGCCCTCGCGATAGAGCCCTTAGGAGAGGAGATAAGAACCAATGAAAGGATTCGAGGCATTGAAATAGACAAACGTACTTACAAAATATGCTTATTCGCTGATGACATCTTGCTGTTTCTTACGTGCCCACTTGTTTCCCTAAAGGCTCTGGCAATTGTTCTTGCTCACTTTGGGTGTATATCGGGGTTGAGGATAAACCAAGCCAAATCCACCATCCTATCAGTGAATCTCCCAGAGGAGACGTGTAGCGACATAAAACGGCAATTTAAATACCAGTGGGCCAAATCACACCTCCGGTATCTGGGCATAAATATCCCTCCCAACCCAGCCCAGCTACTCCAGGTAAACCACCTCCAAAAGATGAAAGAAATTAAACACCTCCTGCTCAAATGGAACAAGCAAAACCTGGCATGGTATGAAAGATACCATTTGATAAAATCCTTCGTCCTCCCAAAATTGACATTTTTGTATAGAACAATTCCGATTGAAATCCCTAGCAAAATTCTGAGCCAATGGCAGGCGGCATTAAACCGGTTCTTGTGGCAGAATAAGCGCCCTAGGATTGCCTTCAAAGTTTTGTGCGCCCCTAAAACAGCAGGGGGCTTTAACTACCCAAATATAGGGCTCTATTCTGATGCAGCCAGATTGTCAGACATCCTCCAGATACTACTCCCCTCTGGACACTCTGATTGGATAAACATAGTGGGCACCTTTTCCCAGCCAAAAACATTGCGAGAAACTTTCTGGTCTACCCCAAGTTTGCGTCCTTCCTCCATATATCAAAATATGTTCCTTGCTGCACTGCTAAAGCTTTGGGACAGACATAAGCGATCCCTTCTTCCGGCCATATCCCGCTTTTCAGTGCTCACATCACATAAGGGCATGCCTCGCCAGCATAATATAACCGCACTGCGCTCCTGGGATGACCTGAGGGACTTGAGGTTGTTGGACATAGCCACCAAGGATGGTATTATAAGCAGAGTAGACTTGAACAACAACCTAGGCAGGGAAGTCCCCTGGTTTTTCTACCTGCAACTGCGATATCTTCTGAACGAATTGAATATAAAAAGCGTAATGACTACACCAACAACTAAATTTGAAGCACTTCTGGACTCCCACTCATTTAACCGTAAAGGTCTCTTGTCAAAACTATACCTCGTCCTGCTTGATTCCAAACCACTAAACACTGAAGCGCTACTCAATAGATGGCAGCAGGACTGTGGGATAGAACTCACACGAGAAGATAGAGAGCATGTTTGGATATCTGCATTGCTTAACTCCCCTGTCACCAATGTGCGCCTCCAAACCTATAAGATTATCCACAGGTGGTACCTCACTCCCCAAAAGCTGGCGAAAATATATCCCAGCAGATCGCCACTCTGCTGGAAAAAATGCGGGGAGCAGGGTACGTTCCTGCACTGCTGGTGGGAGTGTAAAAGTGTTGCTGCTTTCTGGAAGGCGGTTCTCCAGGAAATTTCCCGTATCACGACTTATGTGATACCCCCAAGCCCGGGACTTGTTTTCTTGGATCTTTGGGGAGATCTAGATATTCCCCATCTGCGGAAGGCATTGGTCAGAACTCTCCTAGCAGCTGCAAAGACCGCAATTGCACTCAGGTGGAAATCGTGATTCCCTCCCACTCTTGACATATGGTATAGAGTGGTGTGGGACCACCTTATGATGGAAAAGATAACAGACAGAATTCGAGCATTGCATAACCCCTCCAAACCTACACAATTTTACGCACAATGGTACCCTTTCCTGGAATTTTTATCTCAGAATGAATGGCTGATCTCTAAGCTACCTCACTACGCGATTATAAACCCCGAAATTTGAAATATGGATTTACTCTGCGACATAATGGATGTGCCTGTACATGATTCCCCCGCCGCTGTTGTACTTAGCTTGCTTAACACTGTATTAGACTCCTGTTGATTATGTATAATATTTGCACACTTGATTATTGCCAACTGTTCGTGTTTTGATGTTTATGTATTGTTGTATCTGAACATTGTTATGTATGATGTCACCTTTTTTCTACGCATTTACTGTTGATCTTGTTACTTGTTACACTTTCAATAAAATTTTTTGAAACTTAAAAAAATAAATAAATAAATAAATAAATAAATAAATGCAAAGGAAACATAGACATATAAACAAATACACACACAAACCATGAAGGAGACCAATAAGAGTTTGCTGGGGGTACACCAGAGATGAAACAAAAAAATCTTTACCTGCTAGCGGAAGACAATAATAGGGCCTAGTGAGGGAGTTAATGTTGCAGCACCACAACTGAGAAGGTCCTTTTTTCAGGTTGCCACCCATCTTGCTTCAGATGGCAGGGGTACTGAATTAAGGCCTCAAAAGATGTTTGGAGTGAACGGAGAGGTTCATATGAGAGAAGGTGGTCCTTAATATATAATACAAATATAAAATTATTTCTTGAGTGGGGCAGAAGGTAAAGATAATTCGATAAATGGAACATACTTTGAAGGGGACTTCTTAAAACTGGGACCTTGTATAGTTAGCACTGGCCCCAAAGCATATGGAAATTAATCTGATGCTGAAACAACACTTTTTGTGGTGAAATGTTTTTACTTTGATCATGCAGTGATCAATTTCATGGTTAATTTCATGAATTTTGAGGAAGCAGGCTGAAGACAGAATTTAACACAGAATGTAAATGTTGGTATTACAGTAACACTTCCATGTATTAGAACTAAAATTGTATGATTACGGTCTGCAGAATTCAGCAAAGTAGCCTTGGGCAACATTTTTAGAAACTGCATCTTTCTTATTATGGTGAATTTGTTTTCAGAGAGAAAAAACTGTGTAAGAACAGTATACTCAAAAATCCATTTACAGGGACAATAATTTTGCATTCCTGCACTGCCTGGAACTAATATCTAAAATGCTGCTTGCTCTTTATTATTTCTTTCTGAACATTCCTAATACATTTGGCTTGTCAAAGATTTCAAAGAAATGTGAGTCCCAAAGTACAGGAGCTGTACATATTTTTTCCATAGTCCTGGGGGCAGTTTTTGTATTCATGTAACCATTTCATAGTGTTTGGGCAGATGGATATATATTTTTTGTGGGTCAGGTAATTGGGCAGATGGATATATTTTTTGTGGGTCAGGTAGTTAAAATAGCATGAAATATAGAAACCTGTAGGAGAAATTGTAGAATCATAGCAAACCCCAAATATATTATCTCATTGTATTCTCAAATTATGAAACCTCAGATCACTTCTTATCCTTCATATCAGGTATCAGAGTGACAGTTATTCACAGCTGTGGCAATAGATGAAGAGATTTATGAATACTCAAAACTGACCCAAATTATCAGGTCATTCCATATATGGATGTTTTCCTGCCATTTCTCTTGAAGATTCTTTGAAGCAAGTACATTAGGATGGTAAATCTATTTGGAGAACACAGCCCAGGATACTGCTGAGAAGGCATCTTTATGCCTTTAGCAGATGTTTGTTTTCAGCAAAGATCTGTGGACCTACCACCCTGAAAAATTTAGCTTGAATGGACTGAAATCTCAGTGAAGGGTTTCATCTCCGCACTGATGATTTTAGAATGCATTTAATGGTATTTTTTTAAAACCTGTCTATATTTCAAGATATGAATAAATCAGCTTTCCCCCCTCAAAGCTTATACATTCTGCTTCTCTAGCCCTCTTTATTCTACCTAAATTGTCACAATGCATGATGGTAAGCTTACTGGAAAAGAAGTGTTCCATCAAGATGCTGCGGAGACATTAATTCCTGGAGTCATATGTAATTTTGTTGTTGTAATATTGGATTGGAAGACTGTTTGCTTAAGAGAACTTGTGAGAATAGGATTCATATTCTGATCACATCAAATTTATTTCAGTGATTCTTAATATGGGCCATATGACTCCCTCAGGACAATCTACAAATCTTGGGATTTTTTGTTAGGAAATGAGGGGTGTTCAGAATTCAGGACTTTAGTGGTCCCTCCAGCCCACTTGCAATGGATTCTGACAGCCCTCTGTGAAGACTTGGGTGGAATCTATATAAATGTTAAAAAAAATAAAAAATAAAAATCAGGTAGGGTGTTATATATTTCCAGCCACCATTCTGACCCTTCTCTGGTGATCTTTAAGCCCAAACCAAGAGGGCTAATAATTTTGTACGTGTGAGTGTATTGGTCTGTTAGGTGGCTAGTACGTTGTCACAAGTGAGGTAACCTATTAAGGTTTGTTTAACATATCTTTCCCTCCTATTTGAACTTGGGGAAACCAATCTACTTTCCAAAAACATCAAAAAAATTAACAGACACATTCTGAGACTTATTACAAGCTCAGAATGCATCATGAATGCATCCTGTAAAAGTTTATTCTCTTCCTTCACTCAGAATCACAACTACTGCTGCAGGAGAGCTATATTATTGCTGTTGGCTGGCTTACAAAAGGGTGAGCAGGCAGAAAACCTTTCCCTCCATGTAGTTCTACTGGATGGTGTAGAGGATACCAATGTCAGTCACTGATGAGGCAATATGCCTTGGTGTTGGGAGATGTGGCCTTCAAAGGTCTGACAGAGTAGAGATGGATACAGAGAGTTGGGCCGATTCATGGTTCATGAAACGTGTTTTGTGGGGCTGTGGTTTTCACAAAATTTACAAATTTTTGGCCCAACTCGTTCAATTTGTGACTGATTCGTGATGCTAGACAGGCTGTTGCCAATCCATTTATTCCCTAGGCAACATAGGCCCGGATTGTCTGCAGAACTTTTGTAGCCATTGGAAACCCCAGTCTTAGCCCACATTACCTTGATAGGCAGCTCTCCTTGCCAATTGGAGAGCTTCCATTCTGCCCTATACAGCGAGGAGTAGGGGGGTTAATCCCCTAGGCAACTGATGAGATAGGCCTTCTGTAGCCATGGGAACACCAATCTCATCCCTCCAAACCCTGTTAGGCATGTCTGTCTGCCAACCACAGATCTCCTGCTCTGCTCTAGGTGAGCATTTGTTATATAAGGCAGAGCTCTCTATCTCCTGCTTCTCAGTCTCAGTAGACAGAGGGAGAGGGAGGACCTGTTGCTGGTACTGGAGTGAGAGAAAGAGTGGAATTGAGCTTTTGGCTGCTGCTGTTTTAAAAGAGACTGAAAAGCCTCTTATTTTCAGCTCTTGGCCTTGCTGAGAAGGTCTTTGGGTGAGGGTGCCTATTTCCTCCACCCCACCCCACCATCGTCTCAGCCCTTTGCCTGGCTCTGGGACCTAGCTTGACTGAGGCCTCCCTTATTTTTCTTTGCTTGTCTTTGTTTCTTCTTAATTCTTTCCCTGCTCTTTTGAGGGCTCACGCTCTTGCTGTTTTCTTTGGTTTTATTTTGTGCACCTCTCCCACCTGGACAAGTGTCTGTGTGGTAGTTTTGGGGCCCTCCCCCCAAGCCCAGTCTCAAGGCCACTGCCTGGCTCTGGGGCCCAGCTTTGTGGGTTCCTTGCCTGAGGGCCTCACTCTTCTGTTTGCTCTCTCTCTTATTGTGCAATCTTGACCAAACTGGGAGAGTGGGTGGAAGAGAGCCTGCTGAAGTCTCCCTGCAAGTTTGGCGTCTCTGGGTATGAAGGGGGGCGTTGAAGTGCCCCCGGTTCTGACAAATCACAAAACTAACGAATCATATCATGAAATTTGACAGTTTCGTGGCAGTTCGTGTTTCATGATTCATGGAACGTGATGAAGCGTGAAACTCTCATTTCGTTTTTTCCCCATTTCGTGCCCATCTCTAGTGGTGAGCAATGGGCAAGAGAGAAGCCAGTTTGGCTTAGATACACAATCTCAAATGCAGAAAAAATGGGACTTGTAATATTTCCCCTTGAATTGAAGGTATGCATCATGAGTTTCCAAGCTTGTATTTCTGAGCCCAGGAAGTATGAGTTGGCCAACATAACTATTATAAAAAACAGGTTAAAATCATAGCTTTTTGTTTTAAACATTTGAGTGCTGAGGACAGACTTGCCTTGTCTTCCTTACCCTACCTCTGCACATCTGTTTCCAATCTTGCTTATGAATATTTACACTTTGAATGTGAAATGACAACCTTAGGATTTTAGTGGCCACCCTGCTTTTATTCTTCTATTTATAAAACAGAAGGCATTAAATTGTGCAATATTCCTCTTTACTTAAACTTCATTTCCCCACATTGCATCTTCTAGGTGTAAAGCATTGACTGGTGAAGGAACAGTACTCTTTACGTTGCAGCACTACTACTGTACACAAAGCACTAGATCAATGAGACTCACTAAGTGGCTCAGGAGCCACATGAGCTTGTTGAGATGCCACCTGTGGGTCTTCTGGGTACTCTTCCCCAATGTGGCACGTGTTCCATGTTTCAGGAAAGTGGGAAAGACCCTTGTCTGATAAAGCATGTATTTCGTAGGTGGTTCCCACCTCCCAGCCTCTGCCAGAAGAATGGATAAGTTGCAAGCCTCCCTCAGGTGCAGGTCTCATGCCAGGGAAGTAAATGTGGCTTTTGGGGTTAATGAGTTGGGTTGATGATAATTGCCCTCCATATTTTATTATATGTGTTATACAGCTTTGGACTTTCCTTTTGCATCTATTCACATTTAAATGTTCTTTCGGCTTTAATATAGTTGTATAATTAAGAACAGTAGCTAATTGAGTGTGTCCTGACTGGGGCGAGGGTCTTGTCTTACGTAACTATCATTCTTTTATTTTGGGTTGTCTTATCATAGAGCTTTTGTGGTATGAAATGATCAGAACTTGTTTACCATTGCCTTCTTCTGTGAAGCACTAACTAGGGTTAGCTGATATGTAACTGTTGTTGTCTATGAAAGATCCTCCGCAAGTGTCACTTTACACTAGCACTGCTACCCAGCACCACCCTTCAGTGTTGCTATCCTTCAAGGATTCCTCCATCACCTCTATCACCTTCGATGATTCCTCCATCACATCTCTTCTACCGATGTGACTGTTTATTCCTGAAGGGAGTGGACACATCTTCATCTGGTGTCACACCTTTGAGCATTCTGCCTTGAGTACCTTAGCTATGAGCTTAGAGTCTTGACAGAGTCTCAATTCTTGATGATATTGCTCTCTGCTTCATTGACACACTCAGCTCCCCTCACTACATTAAGCTGTGCTTCTAAGAGGGGATTAGCAATGTTTACTCCCAGATAAACATGCACAGAATTGTATTCTCAAGATTCCATTCTCCTGAAAGGATCCATGACTATATGAAATTCATCCTTAAGTAAAAGATTTTAATCAATCCAGCATATTTGGCATAAATTACTTAAAATGGTATATTGAACTACTTGTTAGCAGGTTGGAACCTGATGGTGGAAAAAGGAGAACAGATTACTACTGCGTAGTTAAATTCCACATCAAAACTAAGAAGCATACAAGTTCTAAACTCCACATTTGATTCATACCTCCTTTACTCTGACAGGAAGCCTATGATATCACTGACAAAATAGTTTTCAAGGAACTTACTATGATAAAAGAAAGTCTGCCACTTATCAACAGAGAGTATTCCATGTTTGCCTAATATAGTTCTAGTTGTGAGATACCATGAAGGAAATAAACTACCCACCAGGTACTTAAAAACTTAGACACTTATTAGATATATCTATTGTTTTTTCCAAATCCTTGATTGTAAAAACTCTTTTTGTCATGTCTGTGATACTTTTGATTGTACATTTAAAAACATCAGAATTTATTGTTGGAAATAGTAGTGGAATAACTGCTTGCTTCAGTTGGACATATTCTGAACATATCTGCTGTATGTGTGATATATGAAAGATGACAGTTAATTTTGTAACCATGCCCCAAGAAGTATATTAGGGGGAAAAAACAGAATAACCTATGACATTTGCCATCCTGCTTCCAGAATTATAGAAAGATATTAAAAATGTCCTATGATTTAGCGGTACTTTTCCTTACTGTTTCCGGATTCTTTGGGCACTCACAAATCAATATGACAACCTCGCACACCTCAGGGTCTTCAACCTAGACATGTCAAAGCAACTGTGAGGAGTAAGTTAGCAAAATGTCCAGCTAAATAGCCGTTTCTTTCAATATTTCTTCTCCAATGCACAGTGACATAGTGTAAAGGAAACAAAAAATTGAAAACCTGGTATTTTCTCCCATAATACATCCTTCACACAAGGATTTGTAATGCAAGCATGAACAAATAGATATATTTTCTCCACCCGTATTATTAATTTATTTAGGAGATATAAATAAGCTGATCTGTATATGTTTGTATATATGAGTCAATCAATCAAGACTTAGTGAAAAATGATTTTAAATGACAGTAATGCAATTGTATATTTACTGCACACGTCTGACTTAACTAGTTCCATTTAATTGCACCAAAGGAGGCCAACCTGCCCTTTTTGAAAAAGAAAGTAGTCAGATTATCTAGGCCTCAGAACGACAATAAGAAGGCATTAAAAGCTACTGCAGAGATAGTAAAGTACTTGCTATGTTTTCCCTATGAAGTTCTTTCTGTTCGTGAAACAACATACTACTTGCTTTTCTAAGATCTGTTTAACTATTTTTCCCCTTGTTCTACAGAATGCAGCTATTGCGGTGTAATTGAAAGGAAACATAAGTGTGTATTTGGGTGTGTGAAGGAGAAGAATATTTAAGCTCTTTCTCTATTCTCCAGAAGCTTTAGGTCCTTGTGGGCAAATGCCTATAGGTATTGGGTCATGCTACTCATCTATGCATTGAGAATTACTTCCATGCAGAACTGCATGTAGAATCCACATGCCCAAGGCCCATGTGAATTGCCTATTCTTTAAATATATGTATAGTCCTCCTTTCTTAATGAGACACAAGGTGGATTACCTATCACAGGACCGAAAGAGATGATATGGCCAGCACATCCAGCTCTCTGTCCCCAGACAGGATAATGTACTCATCTCATCTCTACCTTAGTTTATACTACAATAATCAAAGCTTTGAACATTATGGGGAAATTGCACATGTTATATTCAAATATTATTAAATAAAAATCTGTCATTTTCACCAAACAAGGAAAAAAAGATAATCCATATAAACAAGTAGACATTCAATACTATGGTCAAATCAACATTTTCTTCTAAATTCTGAAATAATGTTATGTCTCAGAGGTACAAATGATACATCTTTTTCAACTGGACCATTAACAATTTTGCTATCAAGGCTGTTATATTTTATGCCACTGATCCAGACAACAGGAAATAACTTGAATGCAAGAGGGTCAAGATAAAAAGAAGTTCAAGGAAAGTTTCAAGCTGTCTTCTGCAACTGTGGAGTTCACATAACTAATTGAAGGTTGCAATACCTATTGATATATACCCATGGATTCATTCATTAAATAATTATCTTGCTAAAGGAAAGCATGCACTTTGTTTTGTATCAGGACGGAGACATATTCATTTGTTACATACGTATCCCACTTTTCTTCCAAGGAACTGAGAGCAAAATTGTTCAGATTTGGGGTTGGATTCACTGAGTTTTTTGCTCAATCTCACCCAATTCCCCTTCTTATTGCAGCCCCTGTCCCACATGGCTTTTGACCATGATTCCCAGCGTGGTCTTTTTTGTGGTTATAGAGGACATCATCCTCTCTTTTTCCCCAGCAGAAAAAACTGATTGTATCCAATCCTTTCAAAATGCAATAGACACATATGTAATATAGTTTTGAATGCATATAGTTTGACTTTTGTATATCAATATTCTGTTGTTTATATAAAGCTCTTGCTTCTGTTTGAGAAATAAGTGGGACTGCCTGGGCAAGTGTGTCATTTTTGCTTTCAGTTAATCCTATAGTACCTAAGACACGGTAACTTGCCTTGTGATTGCTCATTTTGTAAAAGGCCATTTTTCTGCATGGGATCCTCAAGAGTTGCTACTAGTCAGAGTAGAAAATGCTGAGTTAGACGCAACTCTGTATATAACCGGCATGGCTGCTCAAAGGGAATTGACCGAAGGTTCCTTTATCTGAACCCAACATGCTAGGCACTGTGGCCTGCTTTAAATTATACAACTTACCATGTTTCAAGTAGGTGATATGATGTCTTGTATGAGTACTTGCCACAAGTGCTGATCATTGCAAATAGCAAAATGCAGCAAATGGTATAAAAGATTTCTTAAAATCCATACTTGCCCTATAATGTTATGTTTTCACCCTCTCTCACAGAGCTCTAGAGGTTTCTTAGCCCATATGTCATTGCTGATGTCTACAGCACTTCATAGGAGAACCATAAACATATAGACAGCAAGATAGTCTTCATTTTTAAAGATGGTTTGGAATCAAAAGTTTGTAGCTGGCGGCTACTGACTTGTTTCTTAGGAATATAATGCAAACATTCAGAGTGCTATAGGTGGATTCCTAAGGTGGCAAGAGACCTATTCAACACACCAAATACACATGTTAATATGAACAAATATGTCACGTAGAAACAAATTTCCCTATGATGACTCTGAGTCTAGGGATGTGAAATTCATTTTTGGTATTGGGTAAAAAATAACGAATTTTACCAGATTCCATAAAATTTGGTATTACCAAACTTAAATCTGTATTACCAAATGAATTCAGTAATACCAAAATTAAGTTTACTGAATTTATTTGGCAAATTTTGGAAGTGCAGCAGTGCTGTTCCTTTGCTTTCCTACCTTTTTTTACCAGATGGGAATGGGGAGAAAGGAGGGGGAGTGAGTCGGAAGGAAAAGGGGAGTGTGAGTGGCCAATACTTGCAGCTGCCCATCTCTAGTCAATGGGATTCTTAAGAAGGAGAGTGCCTTTTGAAAACTTGCTGTACGTAATTAAATTAGGTGGCTTGCCTCAGTCAGCCTCCATTTTGTTCTGGCCTAGAGACTGAGAGACACTTCTTGCTTGTTGCTGCCTACTGTTGGCTTTCTCTCATGGACTGCAACTGAATCCAGCTGCCTGGTGAGAGGAGTGGATTCCTGGCTGCTGCCTGGTTTCAGAGACGTAGGGCCAAGCTACACATGACGAATGACACTTGAACAGCAAGTGTATTTCTCCCTGTTCACTTGCCCTCCACTCAATCCACTTGCCGTTCAAGTGTCATTTGTCATGTGTAGCTTGGCCCATAGATTTACCAGGTTTCCCCCCCCCCTTTGGAGGTAGGGAGTTGTTCTGGTGTTTGGGAGGGATGGGGGAGAAGTGTCTGCAGTCTGCAGTGTCTTTCATGTTCTTTTATTCTTGTCTGGATGCTACGCTTTGTGGTCCCGATGTAAACTTGTCCACAGCTGCAGGGTATACAGTATACTCCTGCAGAGGTGAGGGGGTCTCTACTGTCTTTTGCTGATCGTAGCATCTGTTGTATTTTTCGGGTGGGTCTGAATACTGCTTGAAGGTTATGCTTTTTCATAAGCTTTCCCATCTGATCAGTAATTCCTTTGATATATGGCAAAAACACTTTTCCTGTAGGAGACTGTTTTTCCTTGGTTGTTTGATTCATCCTGGGTTTGATTGCTCTTTGGATTTCATTTCTGGAGTAGCCATTTCATGTTCTTTTATTCTTGTCTGGATGCTACGCTTTGTGGTCCTGATGTAAACTTGTCCACAGCTGCAGGGTATACGGTATACTCCTGCAGAGGTGAGGGGGTCTCTACTGCAGACTTGGACAACCTGAAAAATCAGCAGTGGCTGAACATAGCCTAACTCAAACCGGGCACAGTATCTTATTCCAGGACACCAAAATACTGGACAACACTTCCAACTACTTTGTCAGACTGCACAGGGAAGCCATTGAAATTCACAAGCATAAGCAAAACTTCAACAGGAAAGAAGAAACCTTAAGAATGAACAGAGCATGGTTTCCAGTTCTGAAAAACACCAGGCTAACAAAACACTCTATACTCGACAATAGCCCTGCAGAGAAGATTAGCACATCAAGCACCAATCCATATGCAAAAGAAGCTCCTCAGGATACAGTGAAGCCTCCCGCCATTAGCATTCCACACCCTGGGAAACTCTTACAGGATGACTCAGCTCAACCCCACCCCTCCTGAGTAGATACAAATGACCTGCCAACATCTTTTCCACACTGTGACACTGAGAGATCTCTGTCTTTTGGTGCTACACCTCTGAAGATGCCAGCCACAGCTGCTGGCGAAACGTCAGGAACTACAATGCCAAGACCACGGCAATACAGCCCGGAAAACCCACAACAACCAACATTGAAAATGTGTATGGGGAGGTAAATCTGGTGTGAGGAAACAGAAAAAATCAAGAATCATAGGTTTCATTTGCACAATCAATCGGACAAATCAAAACTGGGAGTTTGAAATAGCAAGGATGACAAATCTGAAATCATTTCAAGAACAACCTTTTCCCCAAAGACATCGGATTTTCTATTGATACTTCTATTGGATTTGAAGTGTATATGAATTTCATTGCTGGCAATGAAGCCAACATGAGATTTCTTAAGCAAAACATTCTCAAAATGAAATTTCATTTATAATCTACCTTATGCAGTTACAGTACTGACAACTTTTTGTAGATTGCAGAGAAGTATACCTTTACATCAAGTTAGTGTATTCCTCAGAAAAGGCAGTGCACAGCGTACCCTCTCTCTCTCTCTCTCTCACTGAAAAAAAAGACTATATTTCATCTCCAGAACTTTTATAATGGTTTTTTGTGTTATCAAAACTGGCAGATGTTAAACAGAACATTTTTCAGAATAATGGCTGTGGATGAAAGAACGAACATTTAGTCTCCCAGTAGTCCAGCCACCTGTGCAAACACCAACTTCAGTCTCAGTTGCTGGATTTTGAGTAGCAAATTATTTGAGACTTGGTGGAGAAGTTAACTGAAGAAAATGTTATCCAGACCTATTTGGATTTATTTTCTAAACTGGGCCTCCACAGTGTTTGCCCTGCAAAGTCTCCCTTGCATTGTTTACATTTGTGGGAGCTGTTCGGCTATAACTTTGGTGTTCAGCTATAACTTTTGCCATCACACTTACAAAGTCCTGCTTCTTTTAAATAAACTGTCTTTTGAATTCTCTTGCATCATAAAAGACTGAGGAATATCTTATCAGGAAATCTTACAGTTTCCTAAGTGGAAGAGATAATGGGGATTTTCAACCAGGCAATTTCCTTTTTTAAAAGATACATGTTTTGATATTCAGGAATGAATATATGGATGCCAGATCTAAAGCAAACTGTAGGGAAACAAATTGTAACAATTTAGTAGGGGAAGACCATGATCACTACTTGGAGCAAAGAAACCACACCACCACATTTTTAAAATGATACCTGGGAGTAATGAGGCTAGTGACCTTTATATATTTTTTTTAAAAAAAGAGCTCAAAGCAGACCACAGTGGAATAACTTCCTAGAAGAAATATGTGGTGTGAGAGGGAGTCAGCCATGGAGCTGATCAGACTGAACTGGATAGGAGGACAAGGTTAACTGGCTGATCTAGAAAGCATATGTTACATATATGAAATAAAAGACAGGCCAACCAATATATTACTATGAATTGTTGCTTGTGGGGCATGGACTATACTTGATCAAGTTTAAAGTTAATCCTGCACTGCTAGTGACATTCGGGTAAGAAACAACTAAGCAGAGAGGGCTATGATATTTTAACCTTTCTATGAAATTACCATACATGTAAGAAACCTGTGAAATTTTCTTTATGACAAAGGATGCAAACAGGAATGTACGCCCTCTGTTTTGGAGGAAACATGAGCTTATTCATGCATGTGAATTACTTTGTTTCTTTCTGTGTACTGTAACAGAAATGAAAAGATACCTGTGCCCTTGCAGCATTATATGGTGCACTTTGATACAAAAAGAAATTTTGTATTTGTTAAAAAACACACACCCTGTATCTAGTAGAGTGTGACTGGGTAGGACAATAGCCATTTTAGACAAGACAGGAACTTTATTGGCATAACCGTAACAGTGTCGAAATAGCCATTTTAGACTGCGCTTCTTTACAATCATGGATCCTGGCAAATTTATGAATTCATTTCATATCCTCTTTCTGTATACTGCATCAAGCATATGCATTAAATATAATGTTTATGAAAGCTTTTTTAAAAAAAACTGAACAGGAGACTTCTGGAGAGGAGATTCATGGCTTCCCTTCACTTTGGTTGTGCCTCAAGGTGAAGGTGGCTTAACCCCCACTAATGTCTTTATCACCAAGAAGACTCAGTGTATGACTTTCTATTAATCAGGGTTTCTTTTTGAGTAAGTTGTCACAATTAGACATGGGCACGAACAGCATTATGAACAGAAAAAAACAACGAACAGCCTAATCTGCTGTTCTCGAACAAGCTGTTCATGAGGCCCCATCCTAAACAAACAGGTGGTCGTTGCAAGCCTCGCTCATTGCCTTTGGCAGCCCATTGTCAAGCCAGACAGTCTGGCACCTGCAATCAATCCCCTTGGCAACTGGAGGCAGGGAAGGACTGAACTCTGTCTGAACTCCTTCTGGCTTTCCTTCTGGCTTTAACCCTTTAAAGTACTTCCAGCAGAGAGTCCCGTTTTTGCCACTGTGAAAATGACAGCCAACGGGGAGACCCGTGTATCATGCCTTTCCCGGGGTGCAATCTCTCTGAAACTTGGGGGGTCTTCAAAGGACAGTGAGGACTATGTCCCCTGCAAATTTGGTGGGTATTGGGCTTTGGGAAGGTCACTTTTGTAATGCCTCAAAGTAGCTGCCAGCAGACACTGCTGTTTTTGCCAGGACAGGGACCTTTAAACTTTCAGCTGACAGGTGGCAGGGGGGATCCCCCCCTGCCGCCTACCAGCTGATAGTGTAAAGGGATCTTTAAAGGGCCAGGTAAGTGGGTTTGAGGGGAGGGGGATAAGTGGGGGTTTGGGGGGTGGTTCTGGCCCCCACGAACAACGAACATGTCCATGAACAGTTCATGTTAGTCCATGTTCATTGTTCATGGATGGCAACGAACGGCAAACAGGGTGTTCGGGGTTTTTTCTGTTCATGCCCATGTCTAGTCACAATTGGTGACAGTATTTGCTCACAAGCAAGTTTAGTCTTAACTATCTGCTGTTCTATCTACAGGTTGTTCACCTCTTGTTGAGCCTCTCCTTTGCTTCTTTGGTTGTTGCCATTAGAGAGAAGTTCTCAGAGAAAAGGGAAGCAGCTGCCAAAATCTCAAGCCTGGCTGACTAGGATTCCTCTTTGTAAATTTATTAACATAACCTGCTCAGGAAGAATTCTGAAGGTACTCAACTGTGTGCGGACACAAAGTGTCCATGTCCCCTAGTAGCTACATCATTGCCAGCAGAACTCAGAAGTGACAGGTCATGCCAGGGGTTGATTATTTAAAAATCAATCCTGGTGCAACCCGTCGCTTCCAGTTTGTGCTGCGAATATTGTGATCACCGGGAGATGTGGGTATACACTCATTTCATGTGCATGCCTGCTGGTGTCCCTCCATTCTTAGATGCCTCCTCCCCACCAGCTAGGTGAACAGCAGTGGGGCAGTGGCTGGGGGATGCTGGGGATCACCCCTATTGCAAAAGACCTGGTAACCCTGGGGGAGGGGGAAGACTTCTTGCTGGGATTGTTGAATTTTTTTGTTCTGCATTTATTTAATTCGTTTTTTTAAAAACTTGCCTTTTATTATACTGTGTTATGTTTTTATAATTATGAGTTGGCTTATGAACCTGTGTGGATAAATATGTTGTGAGTAAGCAAACCAAATTATTTTAAATAAGTGCCCTATGGAGTCATGCAGGAGTTATGTGTGATGAAAAGATCAGGATGGCATCTGCCTGTCCTTTTTCTGGCAACTATAATTCATAATTAATACAAATATTAATACATCCTTGTTTCAGCTGGTATCTGATGCTGATATACAACTGATGGAATTATCTAGGGAAGACTTTAACAACTCAGTTCATTAATCTATAAAAGATGTAAGTGCTATGAATGTTGAGGTAGATAATGTTGGAGTAATCAATGAAGTGCAAAGGCAGTCTTCAGAAAATCATGAAAATCATGCTGCATTGACAGTTTCTTCGTGCACCAGCCTCCACGCCCTACAGATTATTGGCCATATCTGTTTCGCATGATAATGCTTTTCCAAGGGCTGACAATAAACCTGCATATCAAAATATAATTATGAAGGTGAAATGTACATAGCAGCCGTTATCATATTAGTTGCCCAAATGTTAATTACAAATACTCACTACAATTATTGTATATATTGATTCTTTGATTACACTTATAGCACTTTGCACTTTCTTATAAAATTGGTAAATATATATTAAATATTTGGTTGATAGATATTTTGACAGGAGTTTGCAACAATATAGTTAGTGAGGCTACTCCTAGGCTATACCCTTTAGTTGTATTGTGTTGTCCTTTTTCTGGGCCTGCCAAATGATTATGTACTGGATTTCACATCTGGAACATAAAAAGCTCAGTGCTTTAACCTGTAATTTGTATGGTGCAGTTTTGTGGTGCATAGGATGCGTTGCTCAGGCCTATATATTGGGCTCTGTGTGCATAGGCCTCACTGGCAAAGGTGACATCTAGCTTACAAATGTTAACAGGTTTGGATTTACTAGAGTAAGTGAAAGTGTGACTTGAATCCTTTTACCACACACAGCCTTCAAAGGTTAGAAAATTGTGTGTTTATTTGGAAGGGCAGAGAAGTAGACAGAAGAGGACATAAATAATTGATCAGTGTTTGGCATCTGTCAGGCACTTGCCAAGATTTTAAACTATATACTACTTTGCTCTTATTCCCCCCCCAAACCAGTCTTAACAGAAAATGCGGCTTGCTGCCAGATGCCACGTAATTTTCTAACAGTGTGTTAGAATAAGCCCCATATTCACTAGCTGAGTCCAGTCAGGCTTAGGCTCTGTCATAAGAATGTCAAAAAACATGCAAACACTATCTTGCAAAATGCTTGTACATGGGGTTTAGTTTCATTAAAAAGAGTCCGTCTCCAATTGACTCATATGTCTCCTCATAAAAGGGGAATGTTTATGTGGCTCCATATCAAGCATCGCTATCATGTTTGTTTGGTCCTTTTAAAATGAGTAAACCAGGACTTTGCTCTATTTCCCTTCGCCCCTTGGCAGTCTACTTAAGAGCCTTTTTATATGTGGATATATACCATAAACCAAACAAAGTCTGGCTAATTTTTAATTCCATTTTCAAAACTGTATATATTGAGCTTTGAGAGCTGCCAATGACATGAATGACCTGTCACATAATACAGCTTTGGGAAGGCTTTCATCTTGTCTTCTCATTGCCTTTGCAATCAGGAACTAAGCTTGATGGCTTTATGGCAAAGAAAGAAAGGAAGAAAACTTCCTGTCCTTATTCTTGCCAGTCAAAAGGTTGCTAACCTCTTCTTGGAGATTTGTGCTCAAAAACCAGTTCCACTTTGCCCACAGCCTCATTCGTCAGGCCACTGAATCTTACTGGGCAAAATTTTCCTTTGAAAAAGAGTTATGTGCAAGTCATAAGCAATTGGGCCAGCATGACATTAATCAATGGGCTTTGTGTGGGGCAAGATGGGAGGGTATACCTACTGAAGGCAGTCCTGTTCATTTACAGCATCATTTGTTGCAGCTAGTTTAGTACAATGTACAAGCCTTTACAGTGGTCCAAAGAGGGCTGGGCCACTTCCAAGTTCTAAAGTCTCTATCTATAATAAAAAACAGAATGACAAATGAAAACAAAATAAGGCACCTAAAAAAAAGTTACATGTCGGTAGGGTTGCCAAATTCCAGGTGGGGTCTTGAGGTCTCCCAGAATTACAACTGATCAGAGGTCAGTTATCCTGGAGAAAATGGATGCTTTGGAGGGTGAAAATTATGGCATTTTGCCCTACTGAGGTCCCTCTTCTTAGGGATGCCAGGTCCCCTGAGGTCCAAACCAAAGGATGGGGGCAGTGGGGCAGATACCCCAGCATACCTTTCACACTAAATTTTGGGGCAATTTTTATTAAATGGACCAATTGCTTTCACGTCATGCCAGGAATCATGTAATTCCCAGTGTGACTTGGGAGTAGAGATGGGCATGAACAGAAAAAACAACAACCATGATGTTCGTTGTTCATTGCCATCCATGAACAGGGACTCACGAACACTTATGAGCATGATCTGTTCATGAACATGTTTGTGGTTGGCTGTTCATGGGGGCCAGCAGGCTCTCCGCCAGCCATCAGCCAAGTTTGGTCAAGATCCCTACTGCACCACTCCCATAAACCTTACCTGAGCAGGCAGCCGGAAAGGTACCAATAATAAATAATAGCCTGGCCCAGAGCCTGGCAGCAGCCCTGGAACCTGAAGGGGTAGATCCCTATCCCACCACACACAAAGAAAATTCAAGCTCCAATGCACTCTGTCTATCAAAATGCCAACAGCAGCTGTCTCTCCCTCTCCACTGTCTGCAAAACCAGAGCTGGGAGCCCCTCTCCCCTTGCTCTTTGCTCCCTTGTAACAAATTTGGAGCTCCACCCTTGAAAGGAAGACCTGCCTATCAAGCTAAATTGGGCTTAGATTGGGGTTTCCAGGGCAACAGCAGGAGTTCAGACAATCCCTGCCTAAGTTGCCAAGGGAACTGATTGCACGTGCCAGACTGTCTGGCTTGACGAACAGCAACGAAAGAGGCTCGCAACAACTACCTATTCATTTAGAATGGGGCCTCACGAACAGCTTGTTTGCAAACAGCTGATTGGGCTGTTCATGGCTTTTTTTAGTTCATATTGCTGTTTCTGCCCATCTCTACTCCAGAGCAGATGGGAGCATCCTTCACCCCTTGCTACCCATTCCTGCATCTTTTTCCCTGCCATCCAGATGAGAGACAATATGGGGGACGGAGACCAGAGAAGGGGAATTTGGGTGACTGACAACAACAACATTCGATTTATATACCGGCCTTCAGGACAACTTAATGCCCACTCATAGCAGTTTACAAAGTGTGTTATTATTATCCTCACAACAATTACCCTGTGAGGCGGGTGGGACTGAGAGAGCTCTCCCCGGCCAAGGCCCGAGCCCGGAGCACATTTCCCAGATGGTTCGATAGATGCCAACCCCTGTCTGGATAAGCTGCCTGGACGACACCCATATACACCGTGAAGCCCTCGAGCCAGTTAGAAAACGAGCGCTCCGCCAACTCCCTACGCGCCCGCCGCTTGCCACGCTTGGCGGCGGGGCTGGACCTCCCCTCCTCTGCCTCCGGCCATAGCAAGTAGAAAACATCCACGTAATACCCGTTTAAAATACATTCGCGGGCCTTGCGGGCGAGGTGGATCCGGGGGGGGGGTCCTTGTCATCCAGAAAGGAGGGGCCCAGGGTTTCCCCCTCGGATCCCCAAACCTCAATGGGAGCGCCCTCGCCCTTCGCACCCCGCGACCTCCGCCTGCGGGCCCAGTCAGGGAGCCCTGGGACCTTGGCCGCCACCTCCCAGTAGTCATCCCCTAGGGAATCATCCTCTGACAAGGACTCACCTGAGCTCCAATCGCTGTCTGACTCCTCAAGCTGCGCGCGCCGGCTGCGTTTCTTGTGGGATGACTTCCTCTTCTTGACCGGACGGCGCCGCTCGCTGCTGCTGGCCCCTTCCGAGCTGGGCGAAGATGCTGCCCCACGCTGATGAGGCCCAGCCTTCCTTTTTCTTGCTCTGTCCTCCCTGGGCTGGGAGCTCTTGGTCGGTGAGGGAACAGGTCGGGCAGGAGCCGCCCCCTGACCAGGGCCCCCCAGGCTGTCCACCCATGCCATGAGGAGCTCCAGCGCACGGGCGATGCTCTGCATGGCGTCGCCGGACTCGGGGGTTGGGGCCACCACATCCCCCCCAGCCTGGGGTTTTCACCCCATCCCCCTGGTGAGGGCCCTTGCCCCAGAGGGTGCTGGCTTAGAGCCGGCTCCCCTGCCACTGGTTAGTTTGCTGCCCCTAGCCCGTCCTGCCCCCAGGGTAGCCGAACCGAGCCTGGGAGGCCTGCTGGCCTTTTGCCGGGCCTGCCCTGAGCCACCTGGTCCCTTGGCCGCCCCCCCACGGGGGGGGGGTTGCCCAACGATGGGCGGCTGGTGCGCGGTTGGGCTCGCCCGGCAGTCTTGCCCCTCCGGGAGTTGCTGGGCCCAGCCCCATCCCCCTTTTTGGAGGCCCCATTCCCCTTTTTGGGGGCCATCCTCTCCAGCTAGAGGGCGCGGCAGCAGAGCCTGCCAAGAATCAGGGACTCCCTTGTGCGGGGACGGAGGACTCCCTTGTGTGGGATGGAGGAAAGCCCCCACCCCCAAGAAGCAGCTCTCACTCTTCTTCCCCTTCGCCAGGCTTGCAGCGCCGCCCTCCTCGCTCCTGTCTTCCAGCGGGTCTTCGCTGGAGCCGAGGGGTCGGCGCTCAGGCTGCGCAGGGACCAAGCTCAGCCCCAGCTTCCCCTGCAGCAGCCACGTGCCACCCCACTCCGGGCTTCACAGTCTTCGCCGGAGCCGAAGGGATGTGGCCCGATCAGGCTCGCAAGGGAAGAAGCCGAGCTTCAGACCCTTGCTGCAGCCGCGTGCCTCCCTGCTCCGGTCTTCGCCGCTGCTCCGCTGCTCCGATCTTCGCTGCTCCGAAGCTCACACATCTCGGGGCCGGCGCAGACTGAGGGCCAAGCCCGGGCGGCGGCCGGATAAATACCCGGCCGCCGGACCTGAAGGAGAACCGGCCGGCCGCGCCTGCCCCGCCCCCTCCAGCGAACCTGGGCGCCCAATTGGGCGCCCAAGTTTGAAACGATTGGCCGCGGCCTGCGCAGGGGCCCCAGCACAGCCTGCGACCCGGAAGTCCTGCCGCGAGTCTCCCGCGCGGCCCCGTCGGCAGCAAAACTGGGCCCCTGGTAAGTCGGGGGGGGGCTCGCCTTATCCTCACAACAATTACCCTGTGAGGTGGGTGGGACTGAGAGAGCTCTGGAAGAGCTGTGACTGACCCAAGGTCACCCAGCTGGCTTCAGAGGAGTACGGAATCAAACCCAGCTCTCCATATTACAGTCAAGCCACTTTTAACCATTACAACAAATTGGCAATCCTATGCCCTTTCCCCAAACCCAGTATCCCCAAGATCCACTCCCAAATTTCCCAGCTCAGAGATGACTACCCTATCTATATATCTAGTAAGTACTTTTTTTGATCCCATCTTCCTCCAAGGAACTCAGGGATGTGCAACTAAATCTCACTTTTCTACTGAATTTCCTGCCAGGTCCAAGTAATTGGGAATCCTAGTTATTTACCTTAGTAAGGCAGCCCACTTAATTGGCCAAGCACTACTTTCCTCATCTCACAAGGGGTTTGGGTGGCCTGAGTTCACTTCCATGGTTTTGCATGGAAGTCAGGTGAGCCATTAGCTACCTCCTCTCTTCATGTGGCATTTGTGGGGACTGAGCTGGATGCTGCCCTCTACCTCTCTTCATGCGGATCAAGCTAGGCACTGCCTCCTTCACCTTATGCAGGCCAAGGCATGCACCACTGCCTCCCTTGCCTTACTGGTGAGTGCCACAAGGTAAGGCAAAGGGATGATTATACAAAGCAGCCTATCAAGTTTCATCAGTTTGAGGAGCCAGGGAAGCAAAATCCTTGGGATCTGTTAGCTTCTAGGGCTCACTGGCTTGTAAGCAGATGGCACTGCTGGTCTCCTCAGTGCAGGAAAGAACAGAACATGTTACTGCTTTTGAGCCATGCCAAGGTCACTGAAACAAGGAAGAAGATAGAAATATAAATCTCAAGGGACATTTAAGCCATGTTGGGGAGTGGGAAATAAGTATGGTTGCCAACTCTACATTGGGAATTCCAGGAGATTTGGGGATGGAGTTTGGAGGGCAGGGAACTCAGCAATGATGTGATGTCATAGAGTTCACTTTCCAAAACTGCAATTTTTTTCAGGGGAACAGATCTCTATCATCTGGAGATCCAGGAGAAATCCAGGCTTCCCTAATTCCAGGAGAAATCTAGGCTCCACCTGAAATTTGGCAACTTTAGATGTAATGATGGTTCCACACTAGTCTAATATTGTACAATTACCATCATTTGTATACATAGTTATAATGATGCTGCTCAGACATCATCAATCCACTATTGACTCAGTCTTTCTTTGTTACAGTCCTGATTTTCTATCAATCGATTGAAATATCTATACTCTGCCTTCTTTTGTGGCTCAAGGTGGCTTAATTAAAACCATCCATGGTACAGTCTATGTGCTACTATTGTGCTATGCGTGTTTTGATATGTTTAGTTTGGTGGCATGGCAGGAAAGGATAGGTCCATTGGTCAACTTGGGATGAGGGGTATCTTTGTAGCAAAGGGAGCCTTTGATCCTCTTGTCATTTGAGAAGGGGAGAAAATTCAACAGGTCTGTGAAATCCATGACACCATGATGTAGTTTCAGAAGTAGAAAAACATGTGGGGACGGGCGACTTGTAATACGTTGTCATAAGGTAACATCACTGGGAAAAAATGGAGGTACACCTCCACCAATGCTAGTGAACAGAGTGGTAGAATATTTGTGATCGTAACAGAACAAAACCTCTTCTGTGTATGAGAAAGTATATGAGGTGAATCATTTTGATGATGTTACAATTCCTCAAGCATCTACAATATATTTGCAGATAATGAGTTCAATGTAGAACCATTCTAAGCAAGACGTAGTTTAGACATAAATCAATGGTCTTAGACTGGAGTAACCCTTCTCAGGATTTTACTGAAAATTATGGAATCTGGCTTCGGCCTATTAAAAAAAATGTGAAATAAAATAGGGATTACGTATCTGTACTAGATTCCAGTTGTGCTAGGGTTCTGTTACTCTGTTGGTCTGCGTCAAAGAAGTCCTTCAGTGAGCCACTCGACTATTAATCCTTTTAGTGTTTACTTGGTGTGGTCCAAGGTTTTGTATACAGGAAAGGTTGTGGTAAGTAGTATCTTCCTTTCTACCATGCAAGGCTGCAATTGCTAGACCGCTGGAATCCAGGTAGGTTGCAGACTTATGCTATGCATTACATACAATAACATTTATGGTGGTTAAATACATTGGTGACTTTGGAAAGTAAAGAAGGTCTCTGGTTTCAGGATTTACATCAGTCTTTCATTAGTAAATACTTTGTGGACAGGAATATATTATTATTTTTAAAAGTCGGTGAATCTCCACAATAGTAAAAACAAATATAAAGCACTAGATTAAACAGAAGTTACCATGTCCCCATTCTATGAATATTTTCAATGTAATGCATAGAATTTAAGTGCTGCTTCAAATAGTTTATCTAATGCCAGACAAATCATATACCTGAATCCTATCCTTCCTCTAAGGAATCTAGCTTGTATGGACGTCATTACTAAAATAACCCTGTGAAGTACATATGTTGAGTGATAGTGACTGGCCTGAGATCACCTTGTAAATTTAATTTCTAAACAAGGAATTGAATTCAGGTCTCCCCAGACAAACTGCAGCATTTACCACATTAGCTGACTACCAGATGCTGGAAGTCTGTGTTGCTTTTCCAAGGTATAACCTGAGTCCCCATTGAAGCTAGGTCTCTTGATATTTTACTATGTGGAAGCAAAAACATCCAAGACTGTAATATGTCTTCGTTCCAATTTTCAATGGTCATCATTTTTCATACTCTTTCCTATTGCCTCCTTCACATATTCCACCAGCTTCCTATGAAGCATTGACATATTATTTTTCTACCTTAGCTATTTAATTGCATATAAGTAATATTTATTTATGATTAAATTAATTCAAATCGTTTTATTCATTTCCTCAGCTTGTGATCATGTCTAACTGGTTTACTGAACCAATGATGTGTAGTGGTTAGAGTGGTAAATCTGCCATGGAAGTTCACTGGATGACCTTGGGCCAGTAACACTCTCTCAACCTAAACATCTTCAGTGTTGTTGTGAAGATAAAATGGAGGAGAGGAGAATTGTGTAAGCCACTTTGGGTCCCCATTGAGGAGAAAGGCAGGGTATAAGGGAAGTAAATAATTTCTTTTATCTTCTAAGATTAGGTAGAAACCTTCCTTCCCATTGTAACAGAGATTTGCTTAACCAGCAAGCAAGATAATCTTACTATATAATTGAGTAAGTGTATTACAGACAACTCACTTTATACCCTGGTGCACCACCAGAGTATGCCATGGTATGCCATGGAGGGAAGCCTAGGCAAGGAACCATGTTCCTCCAGAAAACATGCCATGGTGGGAAGCCCAGGCCTGGAGCAGAATAGGAGCAGGTGGCAATGCCCACCCCCACCTTAACACAGCTGGTATTAGGAGCAGAGCAGGTGGCAGTGCTCACCCCTGCCTTAACACAGCTGCTATTAGGAGCAGAGCAGGTGGCAGTGCTCACCCCTCCCTTAACACAGTTGGTATTAGGAGCAGAGCAGTTGGCAGTGCCCACCCCCCACCTTAACCCAGCTGGAAATAGGAGTGGAGCAGATGGTAATGCCCACCCCCTACCTTAACCCAACTGGTATTAGGAGTGGAGCAGGTGGCAATGTTTACCTGCTCCACTGGTATTAGAGCGGAGCAGGTGGAATTTCCCCTCCCACCTTAACACAGCTGTCATTAGGAGCAGAGCAGGTGGCAATGCCACCCCCAACCTTAACCCAGCTGGTATTAGGAGCGGAGCACTTGGTAATGCCCACCCCCTTCACTCAGCTGGGATCAGAAGGGGAGCAGGTGACTTTGCCCACTCACTGCCTTAACAAAGCAGATTTTAGGAGCAGAACAGGTGGCAATGCCCACCCCCCACCTTAACCCAGCTGGGATCAGGAGCAGAGCAGGTAGTAAAAAGCCCCTTCACATGGCCGAGATCAGGCAGTTCAGGCGTGGAGCAGATGACAATGCCCACCCCCCTCCTTCACCACCTGGAATCAGTGATGGAGGAGGAGTGAATGCCTGCCTACCTGCCTGCCTGCCCTCCCCTTCCTAGACCCCATTGTATTTTTCCCCACAACAGGCTTTGTTGCTAGTAACAAGATAAGTAACAAGCAAGAGCCAGTGGAGCATAAAGTTTAGACTGTCAGAATAGTATCTGGAAAACCCAAATTCACATACCGAGTTTGTCATGAAGTTTTCTGGATAGCTCTTGGGCCAGTCAACCTCTCTCAGCCTATCTTAACATTTCCCACAGAGCTGTTGTTGTAAGGATACAATGGAGGTAGGGAGAACAATATATAAGGCCCTGAATTCCTTGACAGAAGAGCAGGGTAAAAGAGCAGGCCAAGCAGCCATAGAATTGCATGGAAGGAGGCAGGAAAAACAAATGGTTGGTTCTAACACTTGCTCTAGCTAATACAATTGCTAATACATGACTGCAAATGATCTATGACAAAAAACCAATTGTAGTAAGAAGAAATTAGTCTGCCTTTTCTCATCTGGTAGAAGATGCACCGTAGATCAGCTTCTGTTATCTCCAAATCAAGATTTTTCACATGAGACTTGGCTGTAAAAAGTGAAAATTTGAGAAATTTGACTACAAAAAGTGGCATAAAGTATGACCTGCTTTATGAAGGTCTCCTTTGGATATAAGCCAGGATGTATTTGGGCTTGCCCTAGTCCCTTAGAAAGGGTTACACATACGAATCAAACGATTACTTGAAAGTTCTATAATTCTACATGGTGCATCGCTAACACTCTATGACAGTGACATTGAACCAAAAAGTCCTTTCAGGCAAAACTAGTCAAAGCAAAATGAAATAGACAGTTGCTTTAAACACATTTAGAAGGCAGGGTCATACATCAAATAAGTTGAAACTATATTGGTGGCAGTTTCTGTGATACAAAAAGCTTCTGAGAGTGACCTGTATTTTCTGATGACTTCACATCTATAACGGCATGTTTTTAGACTCAGGAAGTACCTCTCTCTCTGCAAAATTCACCCTATAATATTTTCATGAGGAGAGCTATTCCTAATAAAATAGGGACTCTTAATCCTGACTAGGGTGTGCACCAAAAATGTTTCCGTTTCAGTTTCGGTTCCAGGAGGTTCCGGAATAATTCTGTTCCATTACTAGCTTATACCAGGTCCACTGGCGCCAATTCAGAAGTGATTTGGTTTTTTTTGGGGGGGGGGTCATGAGTTTCAGTCTGTTGCGCATGAGCTGGCTGCACATGTGCAAACACACACTGTTCTATTCAAGAGGATGGGGAAATGAGGCTCTGGGGCAACTGTTTTCGCATTCTACTAAGACCAGCATCAACCATTAATCCCCCTCCTAGTCTAAACAATTGATCCACTGAGTTTTTCCTCAAGCACAGTAATACACACACACAACAACAACAAACCCACAGAAGACGCTTGGTCAGCAGGTGGAGTAGCACCACAGCAGGTGTTCCCAAGTAGGAGATTTCTCCAACAAGCACAAAAATCAAACCTACTTCATGTTCACTTTTTTCTTTTGCTATAGTGCCAGTAACTTATTACCTTTACATTCGGCTGTTGCCTGTCCGTTGCATGTTTCCTTGTTATTTGTATTTTTGTTCCCAACATCCCACAATGAGAACAAAATTAAAATCCAGGAGGTACTAAAATGAATGATAAGAATGTCCACTGAAAACAATGGGAGAGGCTTAAAAGCCCATTGGATATAATAGGAGCCATGAAAGCCAATTAAGTTGCATTGGCTCAAGTGAAATACATTACGGTACCAAAAGGTTGCAGTGAAAATGTGGAATAGAGAATTGTGCCCTGGGAATGGAATGATGCCCTCAAGAGTAAAATGATGGTCCCTGGGATCAGCTAAACTGCCCAGGGGATGGAGTGAAGATTGCTGGAATGACAGCACTCTGCTCCAGAGCAGTTTTGCAGGTCCCAGGGACTGCCATTACCACTCTGTAAAACAAGATGCTGCTGAACGGCCTACCTCACTTCCTGACCTGACTGCATGGAACTGAAATGAAACACCAATTTTTCAGCAGAAGGCAGGCAGTCATTACAGCCTTGTTTCCAAGATTTGGTTTAGTATTTCAGAAGTTCCTTTAAAGAGCAACACCAGCTATTTTTCATTATGCACACCCCTAGTAACTAGTAGTCTTTCTTCAAACCATAGTCGATTGTGATATCTGAATGTGCCATTATGACATTCCGTATGGTCTAATGGAATCTCAGCCATGGCACCTGAGGTCTTACTGTGCTTCAATACCTCATCAGAAACTCAGGGAAGCACTTAAATTCTCTTTACCATTTTGGTAGGACAATAAAGAGTTTGATGCACATCATGTTTAGCTACTGCTGGATTAATAAACGCATTTGCCCTTTAGGGTCCCATTATTACCGTGTGGTTTGTGTTCATTTCTTTAGTAGCATTTGATTTAAAGCAGATTGTTTGCAGATGAGGGTATGGATTATTACAACGTAATTCTGGGTACCAACCTACACAGCCATGGAAGTGGCTTCTTTCTCTTTCTCTGTATGGTATATCTCAGTTTGTGCAAATGTGTTCAAAGCAAAAAGAGTTTTCCACAGCACTCATAACCATCCCTATACAAACTGAGGGCCACACTAGACATGGTAGAGGAGATTGGAGTGTCTTTAATCATATGCCTCATTCGCATATAAAGCAAGGAATATCGTTTTTTCAGTAGATGGGGTGTGCAGGTGAGGAAAACTAACAGTTCCACACCTTATGTCTCTGTGCTCTGTTGTTTTAAGGGACTTTTCTTCCAGCTTGGGTAGCTTCGAATATTAGAACTTAGTTGGAAGGCAAATGCTTCAAAAACCAGAGTGCAACACAGTAAGGAGGAACCAGGCTATAATTCTGCTCCCTCATGTACTACATTTTAGTTAAAAATTAGATCTCCTCCATTTGAATGAGGGACTGGGGAATAAATAAATGTGGATTTCCTCCATCTAACTTGTCCTTAAGAAGTGATATCTAGAACGGTGACTGAGTGATCTGCTTGGGATGGAATGGGCTTGTGACTGACAATTGTTTTAGAAAGCAGCTACCACGAGCCAAGGTTATGGTTAGATTATGATTTTGCACATGGTTGTGATGTGTATAAGAGATGAGAATTAAAAATTGAGAGAATCTATAAATACTAGGTAGGACACTGAATAAATATGAGAAATTAGAAGCTATAAATGCTAGGTAGGACAGTGGATACATAACAAACTGAATTCTGAGGTTAGCCCACCAACCGACTTTGAGGTGCCATGACCAAATTTTTGTGTTGTTTCTGAGATTGCAAATAATATAGGGGAAGCTGCCACTAATGATGTTCACAGTCCTTCAGCTGCAGTTTGACAGTGCTAGGTTTTCCATTTTAGAAGAATTGGGAAACTTGTTCTCAGAAAGCAGAACAGGCTATTCTTTCTGTTACTAAAAGGCATACAATGTGTGCATTCTTTATTTTTACAATAATTGCTGGTGATTCAATTACATGGGCACTACCATATATTTACAGAGAAAATACATGGATATTTTTGTTCCCTAAATCACAGTGCAGATTATATCGTACAATAATTATCCTTTGACTCTCAATATGTGGTTCCCAAGTTTGAGAGAATAAAAAAAAGTTCTGTAAAGGTTTTCGAGGGAAGAACTGGTTGAGTGAACTGGGAGAAAAAGAAAAGGAATCATAGAACATCTCTTTCATCTCCATTAACTGGTTAGTTTGCCTTCTAAGGATTTTTGCTCTTAATATCTCATAACCATTTCACTTTTCAAAAAAGACTGGCTGTTGTGCCATTTAGCAAAGCATTATGGCCTTGACTTATATAGCAATCAGCGATCTCATAACATATACAAGACCAGTTAACCAGAACCCATTTCAGTGGTTGTATTTTTAAAGCTCTTATCTCATATACTGGGAGAGTACACTTCCTGTGAACCTCCCACTAGGCAGAGATGCCATTTTGTGTGAATAAGACAATGTGTATATTTCCAAGCCTTGGTACAGGTGAACACAAGCAGGAAACCTGGGATTCCAATCACATGTACTTAAGCTGGAAAACGTGCTCATTGCTATATTCACATGAAATGATGATCATACAGAATGAAAGGATCACACATAGGGCCAAGCTACACATGACGAATGACACTTGAACGGCAAGTGTATTTCTCCCTGTTCACTTGCCCTCCACTCAATCCACTTGCCAGGCAAGTGTCTTTCGTCATGTGTAGCTTGGCCCAGAGTTTGCTTTCTTGTTACTTGATGTAGGGGTGCCAGAAATGTACTGACTGAAGAGCTCAGGTGACTTCACCACATTATATTAATCCAACTAAGAGTCCCCAGTCCTTTAATTGGAATCTAAATCGGGCAAACATAACTAGCAGCCCAGTTATTAGGTGGCCATCTGCTGATGCAACAGAAACACCACTGAACCATTCCATAAGGGGATATTGCACAGGCAGGGGACCAGGCAAATGCCCTGAAGCAGAGCTGCATGGATTGCAACACTGCTGGTGTTCCTGGAAACTGTGCTGCCACACCCAAAGAGTGCAAAGGTGTGTCCATGGTGGACAAGGAAGAAGCAGCTGACCATAGGGTGGTAATCAACAGAAGCTGGCTCTGGAAATGTGAGGGGAGGGGAGGGCCCATGCAGTACCAAGCCATGCCTATGGCCCCAACCCACCCAGGTAATGACACAGACCCTTGGCAAACAGAATGGATGCAGCAATTCAAAAGCGGGGAGGGAGCCCCATCACCATGCACACAGTCACCCAAAACATGTCTGCACTTCCCCCGAGCTCTGTGATGGGGCATTTATAGCCTAGCTGCTGACTCAGGGATCAGCTGTCAGGCTGCTGGCTGGTCCTGAATGGCATGCCTGCAGGGAATGTCTGGGATGCCCCTTGCAGTAGCATGGCAGAACCACTGTGGGGGGAATCAGGTCCCCAGGGGTCTGCTGACCTCTGCTGCTGTTTCAACCATCCTCTCCCCCACCCAGGTCTGTCCTATTGATGGGGTCTTGTCATCTCACTGGTTGATGTAGCCCCATTCCATGTGGCTTTGCCTGTGCGTGGTCTGGGGTGTCTGTTTGTCTATAATATTATCTATAGTTGGTGCTTCTCACTGAGGCTCAAGGTAGATTACAAAGTGTAACATTCGGTGAGAATGAATGTTCTTATGGGATATTCAATAAACAATGCAATAGAGTATGCAAATACAAAATTTGCAGGAATTTAAAAACAAGCAAAAATCTGATATAGAGCTGAAACAATGTTGAAACATAGCAGAAGTAATTAAATATGACATGTTAAAGTGCACAGAAATTATGCAGTGCTTACAGCAACAGACAGCAAGCAGTAGTATAGGCTACAGACCATACGCCTTTACCAATGCATCTCTTCAAACCATTGCCTTAAAGGACAGTCCTCCAACCCATGTAAAAAAATCCTCCTGAATAATTCAATTGTGCATAATTTGCAGAAAGCCAGGAAAATGGGAGCCGTCCTAGCCCTTATCAGGCACACCATTCCATAAGGTGGGGGGCCAGAACAGAGAATGTGTATATACGGGCAGCTATTGATCTAGCCCATTTGCAGGAGGGGTTCTGCAGAAGGCCTTGTTCAAAGGAGTGAAGCTGCTGTGGCAGAGCATCTCAACTGTTTGAGTCCATTCCATGAGAAACAATTTAAAGCAGTCTAAGGCACATTCCTGGACACCTACTTCTCTCTCCAAATGCCTCAGCAGGATGACATGATCTATATCGCCTGCTGGTGGCTAGCAACGGCCACTGCACTGGGGCTAATGGGTGCACCCCAGGCCACCCACTGAATTTGTGATCTTTGGTGCCCTGTGGCACAGTTGTGATTGCCTTCACCAACTTATGGGTTTCTATGGCTACATTGTGGTTTTTGCAGGCATAGTACTGTACCATTACCAGGGGGTGTTCGTAATCCTTACCATGCCCCCAAGCCTGTCCCTTCCCCTGCTAGTGCAGAGGGTTGTGCTCATGGTGCTCTGGTGTTTGTCTGCAGCATGGCAGCATTCAGGTTGTGCCCGCCTATTTACAAGATGTGCTAGCAGAGCAGATGGTAGGCTTCCTGTGAACTTTGGCCTCCTCTCCCTCTCCTCAGATTGCACTGTAAGATTCACTTCCCATTTTGGCAATACATAGCATGGCTTCTTCCTTCCAGGTTATTGTTGCTACTGGACCTTCTAACCACTAAAATGCAAGGAAAACCCCTATCTGTAGGAAACACAAATATTTGATTGTGCAAGAAAAAGTTGGAATAATAAATATCTCCTGCCAAATACAAAGTCAAGCTGCCATCCCCACCTATTAGGACAAATAGACATATACCTTATTCAGTTATTTGATTATGTATACAGTGATCATGCATAGAGCGAAGTGGAATTGTATCTCTTGGACCTAACTAATACACGTTCAGCAGAAAAGCTTGGAACTGAATTCTACATGCACACAAGCACCATACTATACTTTCCCATTCCCATTCTATCAGGAATGCTGCAAAAAGCATTGACTCCAGCTTCACATACAGGCCGGGTCCACAGAGTGTAGCTTCATTCAGATCTTCAGCTAACACACACAAGTTGCTAGTGAAGCCAACCAGGTGCAATCCTACTCCCACTATGCATGATCAGTTATAGCCATGGAGGTGTGACTGCTGTGGTCTGAAATGGTTCTGAACAATTGGGGCTCTTTTGCTTTTCAGAAAGTTTAATTACAGAGATTCCTTGTTCTCTGTAATTTTCTTTGAACTTGACTCCACAGAAGTATTATGTTATTCTGATTATTATTGATTGATTGAATCTGGTTGCTCAAACTCACATGCCAGGAACATTCAGAGCATCATCCCAAATACATATGTAAGTAATTGAAAGTCAGAGATTCCTGGCTTCCTGAAGGTCATTTTTCTCCTGGATATTTTATTTATTTTTCCCCTCCCTCCCCAGCAACTTTGAAATTCACTGCTGTATAATATCATGTTCCCTACCTGCTTGCTACTTTAGGTTGAGTGACTAATATCTAGTGCCTAGAGTAATAGTAAAAGTCAGACTGTTTGCTGTTTTTTTCATGTTGTATAGTTATTATATGGGTATTTGGTGCCATGAAGTGTCTGCTCTCTGATCATGTCACACATAATAAATTGAACAGCACACCATTATGAATGCAGAATTCTAATCTTGTTCTTCTGAGAAGTCCAATGTTTCAAACCTTTCCCCTTAAACTTAAAAACAAATGCAGGGTTTTTATTTTTGCTACTGTGCACAGTGATATACCAATACAAATATATTGATATATCAATAAAATCTATCTAACCATTTTTCATACAGCCTAATCCATACAAATGCACACAGCTTCAGCTTGTTTTCAGTCATGCAGAATGTTACATTAGTAGCAGCATGCATAGTTTGAGAATTTCTTTTGTATTTGATGAAAACAGTATTTGATAAATTGGTAATATCTTGGGTGTTATGTTCGTATGTTATAAAACACAGCATGTGTGGAGTGCACAAAAGACATGGTTGATGGTATCAAAAGCCACTGAGAGGTACTGGAGAATCAACAAGGATGTATTTCTCCCTGTTGGAGAAAATCAGTCAGATACAATCACATTTAGAAATAAACATCAAAGCATCAGAAGCCAATCACTCAGAGGAAATTGGTGCAAGATGTTTTTTAGGTAGTAAATTACACCAAAAGATACTGAAAAAATAAATAAGAAATGTGTAGGGTCATGTTAGAAGTGTAAGAAGCAGATGGTTCTTTCTTTCATATGTGGTGGACATGTAAAAAAGATTTTTTACGCTAAGATTCAGAAGATTTTAAAAATTAATTTTGCCATGAAACTCCAGACTCTGTTGTGGGAATAATACCAGATAATGTTGACAGAACACTACATGAACTATTTCAGTATTTGCTGATGGCGGCAAGAGTGGTAACGGCAAGTAAATGGGAAAAAGGAGAATGCCCCACCAGGGAAACCTGGAAGGAAAAAATGTCAGAATATGCGGTAATGGCAAAATTGACAAATTGCATAAATAAAAGGACAATTAAAGAATTTGACGAGAAATTAGGAAAATATTTTGCTTACAACAGATAAAATTTATAAGACATCTTAGTCCTGTAAATTTGAAAATTATTGCATATTGATGTATTTTATAATTTGATTGTAAGATAATTAGTTATATTGATAGAATAGACTGTATAAGGTTGAAATATTAACAAAAATTCAACACTGTTATTGTTAAGTAAAGTATAAATAAAATGTAATGGTAAATAGGGGAGATAGGATTTTTTTTCATTTTTTAAGATGAGTACAAACAGATCAGACTCTTCAATAGTACTTTATCTTAATACTCTTAAAGGCTATGACAATCGGTTACATTAAGTAATAAGCATTATTATTGTTAATAATTACCTTTTTATTATTATTACTAAAATAACGAGTAGCAATAGGTTTGAATTTTGCATGTGTTGTTTATTTGGAAAAATATATACTAAATAGGCTTAATTATTATTTTAATCACTATTCTAATATCTATAAAGGTTATGATTTTTGTACCCTGTATTTTAACAATCCTTTTAGCACAGTTTTACATTTGCCTTGCTTGTCCCCTTTTTCTCCCCTTCTTTTCTGTATTCTCTTTTTGTTTTAATAAAATTTTTAAAAATCAAAACATCAGAAGAGGTATAACAATACAGAAAAGGGGGGGAATCTATTTTTTTTTAAAGTTTTTTTATTTTTTTAATTACTAGTACTACAAAAAGGAAAAAGTGGGAACAGGGAGAAGGGGAAGAAACAACACATAACAACACAAACACTACAACTACAAGTAATGCATTCCCTTCATACTGCAATTATTTAACATTAGAACTTTGTAAAATGCTGTTAGATTGGTAGATCTTATAAAATACAAACAACAATCAGGATTAGGTCTTCTTCCCCCCTCTGGGTCTCGGTCGCAATTGTCTCTGAACAGCTACAGTCACAGTGCTCGTTTCCTCCTCCCCTCCCCCTTCAGGCTTGAAATCCTCTTCTTCTTGATGGAACTCTTGATGTTTACACACAAAGTCCCTTAGCTGGTCTTCTGATGTTATCTTGTGAGCTTGATCTTTATAGCTAAACCAGATACCTTCCGGAAATAGCCATTTGTATTTTATTTCACGTTTCCTCAGAAGAGCTGCAAACCTTTTATATTTAAATCTTCTTTTCCGAGCTAAAAATGGAACGTCCTTCAATATCTTAACCTTATTGCCCAGAAAGTCCAAGTCCGCATTGTATGAATTATATAGGATGGTGTCCCGAATCTTCTTAGATGAAAAGTCAATAATAATCTCGCAAGGCAGCTGACGCTTCGTTGCATATTTTGAAGAAGCCCGATGGACTTCCAAAATGGCGCTTTTTAACTCTTCTTTAGTTGCCTTCACGGGTATCGCCAAAAGTTCCGACACCAGATCCTTTAAATTCTCATTTTCCTCCTCCTTCACATTCTGGAGCTGCAATATTGTCTGAGCATGATCCACTTGCAACCCAATCAGTTGGTTCTCCAACAGCTTTAGTTCTTTGTTTGTTGCCCTCATGAGTGCTGCGTTTTCCCAAGCAGATTTTTCCGCCCCCACCGCTGCTTCCTTAATGGTTTTCACTTCACTCTCAATTAAGCCAACCCTTTGATCAGTTTTGTTTAACTTGTCAACAAAGGGCTTTATGGCTTCAACGACCGACCGCTTTACTAGCTCCTCAAGAGACTCTCCTTTCCCCTGCAAAGCAGCCGAGATGGATTTGCCCATAGCGGGGATCTGCTTTTTCGTCGCCATCTTGGGGGGGGGGGAATCCGCCAGCCAAGTTTCGAAACTCAGTGAGGGGGAAGAAATCCGAGCCTTCTTAGCTTCAAATCCCACCAATCCTTCGCATACGCTTGTAGTAACAGAAGGGATTCGCTACTTACAGGTTACCTGCGGAGAGGAGCGTCCGACATGGCTGAGAAAACGAAACCAAATCGAAAGGGGGGGAATCTAAATTACCCAAATACAAATTCTTATTCTGACTGTTTTGAGGCAAAATAGAGATACACAGCCCATCAGTATGGAAGAAAAAAGGTCTCTCAGCAAACTTGGGGAAAATTCAAAGTTTGCATGTAACTTTGAAAACCAAAAAAGGGGGTGAACCTCAAAGTGATGCTTGTGGTTTCCTCTACCCCTCTGGGGGCCCCTACTTATGTACATATGTAAGTGTGCATATCAAATGGAGCAGAGAGAATATGCTTGGATACATGCCACTTAATTTCTATTGAAATTATACTCAAGGTGGCTTACAAATAACCAATTAAATGAAATCACAGGAATAGCAATAATAAAGATATACAAAACCTAACAAAACCGATAAAACATTCAAGCAGCTATCTCACTAACAGCAATAGAACAATAGTCTGATTTTACAACAGTTTTGTCCCCCATAGAAAACCTGTGAAATGTTGTGTCATCACTACCTAGGCATTTCATCTCCAAATTGATATTTTCTAGGGGCAGTAATTCTGATTTTTCCATCCCTGCTTTTTTAACCTTAAAATGCCCATTGTGGTTTCATTTCTCCTTTATGCACATAAACCCTGAGTGTCTTTACTGTAGTGCAATTGTCTATTTACTCATGCCAAAGTTTTGCCATAAAAGGTACACTTTTTCAACATTGTGCATCAAATCAGCACTAGCCATTGTACTATGTTATACATATAAACAATGTACAATATGTGTTTAAATTATGTGTACATAAAGCCATACAATGTGCAATACAAACAAATTGTCCACACTAACAGCAAAAAGCTGAGAACCAAAACAGCTAGCAAAAATAAAACTGAATATAACTAGAAACAAAGCGGGGGACTTTAATCAAAGTAAACTCTTAAGTAGGCAGATCATGTTCCAGCTCTCTTCAACCGCAGCCAAGTAACGCCACTGCAATGGAATGCTCACTGGCAGAGAGTAAGAATATCGGGGTGTATTTCTACATTAATTGAGCTTTTTTGTAAAAAAAAAAAAAAAGGAAAATATCCACCAATTAATGGCAGAGGTCACATAAACATCTTACATTAACCATCAGAATGCCTTGAAGTATTAGTCATGTTCAGATAGCAGTATATATTCTGGATCGGCATTGAGGATCTCTGGCCTCCAGGCATAGTCTTTATATCACATCAATCAGAAGCCAGATTGTTAGTCCAATCCTCTCTGAAACAAGTGGGATAACTTCAGCAACATTTGTTTGTTTCAATATTTTTGTAGTTCAGCTCTACTATATACTATAAACATTAAGACCATGAAAACCCTATACAGTGTCCATAAATTACTGACACTTGAAAGGCCTTTGTGCTAGCAAAGTTCCAAGGCCTATATATGAAAACCTAAAATCTTCCTTTTCAAAAATATCAAGAACTTGGATTGAAATGAGGGATGCTCAAACATCCAGCAGTTCCGCTCATCATCTGTTTGCTGGTCATAAATTAGGAGCCAGTTGTCCATTTTTAGCTTGCTATTCATCAGCAGTCTGAGCCAGTTTGTCATTTATTTTTGTCAGTTATTTAAACAATACCTTAGAGTTGAGAGTAATCAGCAGTGTTTCTCACAGCCCAATAGCAGCCCTATTTTCCTCTTCTCCCCTCTTTCACAGTGCTGATGTCACTGCACAACACTCAGAAACCAATGGTATAAATAAACAGCGAGCAAACCCATCAGTGAGCCAAGGGATATAAACACTTTGTAAAAACGTGTTTGTATAAGCCCATGCTATCAGCATTCTTTCAAGAATGCACATTTTTGCACAGTCTTATGGAAGATGTTGACCCTTCATAACATTTAATGAGCTGATCCAAGAATCCATGACCACAAGTAGCATAAATCTGTTTAAATGCAAAAGTTCTCACAAGGCAAAGAAATTGCTACCACCACAGTTACAGAAATTTCCACTACCACAGTTACAGCTCAAGTGCAAAGCTGTTCCACAGTCATTCAAGTGGCTCAACAACCATTCAAGAGGGCTGATGGATGGGCAAATAAACTTGACATTTGGCTCACAGGTATGACCAAGTATTTTGCATGTTTATTGCAAAATTCATGGCATCTCTAATATACTTGACAGATTGAAGTAACCCTGTTCAATACGTGTAGATAACAATGAGATCATTTCCAGAACTAATACTCTGTTCATTAACCGAATGATCAAAGTAAGCAATTGTTTCAACTGAAAATTAAGCGTGACAGTTTTATATATTGTGTCTTATATGCAATCTATGTATACTGAATTTTAATAACATAAATGGGATTTAATAGGCCATAACTTTGAGGTAACCCTACCATACACACATCAGCCTAGTCCAAATTACCTCCAAGTATCACAGAGCTCTGATACTTTCCCTTTGTTGGATGCAAGTATTTGGTGAATTCTCCATATGAACAGCCTAGGGAGATTAAGCAATTGCACCTCCCTTCAAAGCACCTTATTTAATATAGACATTATAATCTAAATGATAATATAAGATTGTTAAACCATAGTATTCTTTATCATTACTGTCTGCTTTCAGTGAGAATCATTAGAGAAGAAGAAAGAGGAGGCAGTGAGTCAGCAGATAATATAAATGACAGGGATACTTTCCGACCAACAGAATTAGGTCTTTTCTGCATGGCGCTTTTTCACCAGTTCTGGCCCCATAGTGCTTTGATGTCTCCTCCAAGCTCTGCAAACATGGTCAAAATACTCAGTTCAGTCTCCAAATTGCTTCCCATATTTTTTTCATGTTCTGCACAGTGAAAGGCTGAATGTGCCACAGAACTGCTCTTTCTCCTGCTTTTCTGCAACTTTTCTCCATGCACCCATATCCTGATTTTTTTCATCAAAGTCCAACCATTGCTTTTTTTGAAGAGCAGAATGCTTTATTCGGTGTGAGGCTTGGCCCTGCCTTTCAACCTTCCCTGCATCCTGATTGGTTGAACATCAGCAACCAAGCCAGGTAATTTCCCTATTTTTTTTAAAAAAAAATTAAAGCAGCAAAGTTGCATTGTTGTTGTTTTAATTTTTTTCTTTAAAAAAACTTTGCAACCCTTTCCCCTCTTGTTGGAGGTGCAAATGCTGCAGTGGCTAGCAGAAACTCTGTGGAGAGCTCTGAATCCCGCTTAATATTTTAAAATTTCCCTCTAGAACTCCTCAGTCAACCGACACATGGAAATGTCATCATTTTTTCTTATATGTTGTACGTACAGGCTAACCTCAGCAGTAGGAAGTAAAGCATCTTCTGACCAAAACAAGGAAGACGTTTTGTACATGGATCACTGTGTTTCATATTCTTTTAGTTCATATTCTTTTAGTTCATTCTTTTTTGCCATTTTTGTTTATTTTATAAAAACATTGCAATGTTGCAATATTGTCATTTTTAAATAAACAAAAAAAGAAAACCACACTGAACAAAATTGATTGTCTTTCCCCCAGAATGCCCACAGCTGAAACAGAAAAACTGAAAAAGAAAAGGAAGAGGATATCCTCCTCAAAAGTACTAGTGCAAAGAAGCGGGAAACTGCAGGAGGAAAGACATGCAAATTTACACAATGACAAAGGCTCAAAGCGGATCTGATCCTTGTGGATCAAATACTCAGAAAATCCAGTGTAAGTGTGCATACAGAAAAGGCCTTACAGATAAGGCCACTGAACATGATAGGTTTCTCTCCTCCCTCAAAATGTTGCAATATATCAGTGGCTTAGTGAAGGCTTTCCAGATTCTCTATAAGCAGAGCTACTTGGTTACTTGGACAATTCAGTTGGCAAGCTGCCCACAAGTTGCAATATGCACAGTCATATTTTCAACAAACTATTCATTTGCATTCAGTGAGTTTGCATATGTTTTGAGTTGTACAAAGAAACTAACTGCAGATAGAGGCCAGTCAGGAATAGATCCCTTGCAAATTCAGTGGAATTTTCTTGAAAATTCGGCTCTCCCAGCCGTGGCATAAAGCCGCTCTGGCTGGGAGCCGCCATTTGCTGCCCCGCCTGGTGGGAAGGAGACAGGCTCCCTTCCCGGGCATCTGAGGGCCAAGCTACACATGACGAATGACACTTGAACAGCAAGTGTATTTCTCCCTGTTCACTTGCCCTCCACTCAGTCCACTTGCCGTTCAAGTGTCATTCGTCATGTGTAGCTTGGCCCTCAGGCTTAGCTGGGGGGCGGAGCCGTTTACTGGCGGCTCCGCTTTCCCTGGCTCCAGTCTCTTTGATTGCTCAGAGAGGCAGGAACATTTCTCCTGTGCCTCCTCCGAGCATCGTAGAGCAGAACCACAAGTGACAAAAGGCACAGATTGGACACTTGTCAGCTTCTCTCAAGTTTTGATGGAAATTTTGGCAGCTTGGCGGAATGTTGGACAAGTGACAGTTGAAAAGTCCACTGGACAGCAGTCAGAGAGCCAAGCTTCAAGACTAGGATGCCTACATTTCCCATCAAAACTTGAGGGAAGCTGACAAGTGTCCAATCTGTGCCTTTTGTCACTTGTGGTTCTGCTCGTAGTGAAGGCCCTCGGCCTCTGCCGCAGCGGAGGCGCCTTTGGGAGGAATGGCCTGAGGACGTCTGCAGGGCCGTTTGTTCGGCGGCGGTCGGCCGTGGGAGCCGCTTTTAGCAGGCGCGCACCTCCGGCCCTCGCTGCAGCAGTGGCAGCGTTTGTCGGCCGTGAGGGCCATTTTACCGGGGCACGCGTCAGCAGCTCTTCCAGCCACCGGAGTTGCGGCAGCTGCATTGTTTAGGCATCGGTCACTTATATCTGAGGGGCTGGCAGCCCAGGGAGTGGTGGGGTTAATTCACCTGCTTCCCCCACCCCATCTCTATTTCTCTCACACACATCCCCCCTGAGTTCCCCCCCCACACACATATTAGGCCACTCACTAATAAGCCCTGTGTCAGGGCTGGGCAGCTATTTGTTCTTAACCCCGTCCTAACAGGGGAGTTGGGACGAGAGCCTGCCTTTCCTATCCTTGCTAACGTGAGGGTGGGGAAAAGAGCCTGCTTTGTGCAGGCTTTGGGGGCCATCTTGTGGCCAGTGTGTGGGCCATTTTGTGCAGCCTGGTGGCCATCTTGTGCAGCCTGGTGGCTTACTTAGGGTGTGCCTACCGCCATCTAGTGGCAGCATCGCATCATTATTCCTGTGGGGCATTGGTTATTGGGGGACCGCGACACCACCTAGGGGTGGATTTGGATTACTGTTCAGGCTATTTCACAATTTAACCAGGCTCTGTCCTACCTGGTAGGGTGGGTGTCATTATTGGTTAGGTGGTTGGGCTGTGAACAGTCGGTTATATTATTACGTTCTCAGCTGTTGGGTCGGACTTTGGTATTAATTATACCGCCCAAGAAAGGAGGGGGTCCGTCTAAGGGAAAGCAGCCTGCTAAGAGGCCAGCGCCAAGGAACCCACCTCCGGCTTTTTCTTCCTCGGACGAGGATGAAGGCCCGAGTAGGCAGGAACTTATAAAGCACCTTATGGCTCTTGAGAGGGGTAAAGGGGGCATGGCATCAGCTGTTGTGCCCACTCAGCCACACAGGGGTGCCAAAAGAGTTGCTAAGGCAGGTTTTAATAAAGATTTTGCCTCTCGCCTTTCTGCCCTCGAGAAACTATCAGGTGTGGCAGCAAGCAACGGTGGTGGTGGCCAGGAACATCAGACCTCACTGGAAGGTGCGGCTGACGGTGACCAGGAATGGCCGACTGACAGTGGGTGAGTCACCATAGCGGTGGAACCACCGGTACCTGATGGTAAGGATCCTCTGCCCCAACAGAGCACCGCTTGGCCCTGGGGGCCCTGGGGGCAAACGGCTGCCTCCGGTCTTTCTGCCCCTTCCATTTCTAGCACTTATCCCATGCAGGGCTGGCCTCCTGCGGGCACATCAATGTGGCCTAATTACGCTGGTGGCGCCTTGCACCAGCAGCAGGCATCAGTTTTGCCAAATCCAGGCAGTGCTGCCAGTTGGGAGGGACAATCCTTTCTGCTTCCTGCGGCCAGGTGGCCTTATGGATATGTCAATCAGACGGGCTGGGGATACTGCCTTGCCATTAGGAGATCACTTGAGACAAGCCACCCATGAGAAAATTATAAAGGGCAAGTATGTGGAGGACTTTACCCTTCTCTTCAGGGAACTGGAGAAGAAGGATAAAGACGATCGTGATGACAGGGATAAGGAGAAGATCCGCCGTCGGTGTATTGACAGGACCTGGGCTCATTGGTTGCCTGGGTTCCTGGTTTACGCGGGGGTTTTGGCCACGGCACAGCCGCATAGGGCCCTCCCCCTTTTCCAGTATATGAATATCATATACAGGGGGTATATGGATTTTGAGGGGGCGGCGTGGCTTCGTTATGACGAAGAGTTCCGCATGTGTGCAGCTTTGACCCCGAGCTTGCCCTGGGACCAAATACTGGTCCAGCTTTGGGTCCAGATTATGGCACCCTCGAAGTCCACCACAGGGGACAGGACCAACAGCAGTCATATGATTATTCGGCCCGCTCAGGGTTTAGGTTCCCGCACCTCTGCGGGGCAGCAGGTTCAATTACGGCTGCTCTGCTGGGACTTTACATCCAAAGGGGTGTGCCATAGGCGTGCGCGCAAATACAGGCACGAGTGTCCTGCATGCGCGGGGCCCCACGCACATTCCGCCTGTCCCAAGGAATGACAGGGAGGCCAGGGAGGAAAACATTTTGGGGGCGGTGGCAGCCAGCAAGGGCCTGGTAAAGGGGCCAATCCAGTAAGGCTGAGGGTACTTGAATGGTTGCTTCAAGTGTATCCAAGGTGCAGGGACGCTGATTATTTACGTTTAGGTTTTAAGTTTGGGTTTAGGATCCCTTTCCAGGGTTCCCGGACACCTTTCTTGGCAGCCAACCTTAGATCAGTGGCTGGCATGGAAGAAGTGGTCCGCCATAAAATGTTGAAGGAGTGTGCTGAGGGCAGGGTCTTGGGGCCTTTTGAAGCCCCTCCTGTCCCGTCCTTGAGGGTCTCTCCTTTGGGGGTGGTGCCAAAAAAGGCGCCAGGGGAGTTTCGCCTCAATCACCACTTGTCTTTCCCCCAAGGGGGATCGGTGAATGATGGACTTCCTGATGAACTCTGCACAGTGCACTACACTTCCTTTGACCAAGCGGTCAAGGTTGTACGCCGGTGTGGAGTGGGAGCTGAGTTGGCAAAGTGCGATATCAAGTCTGCCTTTCGCCTGCTCCCTGTTCACCCAGAAGACTTTGAGCTCCTGGGGTTTGCATTTGAGGGCAAGTTTTATATGGACAGGGCCCTTCCTATGGGGTGTTCCATATCTTGCTCGGCCTTTGAGCGCTTCCGTTCATTTTTGGAATGGAAGTTGCATCGCCTCTGTGCCTGCCTAGACACCGTCCATTATTTAGACAACTTTATGATGTCTGGGCCAGCTGGCACAGGGCAGTGTGCCAGGCTGTTGGCTGGGTTCATGGAGCTTTGCGAGGAAGTGGGGGTCCCCCTAGCTCATGAGAAAACGGAGGGACCATCTGTTGTCCTGACGTTTTTAGGAATTGAACTTGACACGGTTCACCAGACCTTAAGGTTGCCATTGGAGAAGGTGGTAGACCTTAGAGCAGGGTTGGGGGACTGCTTGAGTAGAGACAAGGTGTCCCTTCTTGAGTTGCAGCAATTAGTTGGACATTTAAACTTTGCCTGTAAGGCAGTTGCGCCTGGGAGGGCCTTCCTCAGGCGGCTATGTGATGCTATGGGGAACTTGCGGTTGCCCCATCATCACTTACGAATTAACAAAGGTATGTGGGATGATTTATTGGCGTGGAAGGAATTCCTTGGCACCTTTAATGGGGTGACTTTTTGGAGGGAGGATCTTTTGCTAGAAGCTGAACTTCAAGTCACCTCTGATGCCTCCAGGTCTACTGGCTATGGAGTCTTTTTTAGGGGGCATTGGTGTGCTGACCAATGGCCCGCAGATTGGGCAGCCCAGGGATTAAGAACATAAGAACATAAGCAAAGCCATGTTGGATCAGGCCAGTGGCCCATCCAGTCCAACATTCTGTCACACACAGTGGCTAGAAATCCAGTGCCATCTAAAGGACTGTCAGTGAGGCCAGGACACCAGAAGCCCTCCCACTGCCTTCCTTCCAGCACCAAGACAACAGAGCACCACCTCCCCACAAAGAGAATACCATCTATCTCCTGTGGCTAATAGCCACTGATGGACCTCTGCTCCATATATTTGTCCAGTCCCCTCTTGAAGCTGGCAATGCTTGTAGCTGCCACCACCTCCTGTGGCAACGAATTCCATGTGTTTATCACCCTTTGTGTAAAGTAGTATTTTCTTCTATCTGTTCTAACCCGACTGCTCAATAATTTCATAGAGTGCCCACGAGTTCTTGTATTGTGAGAAAGGGAGAAAAACACATCTTTCTCTACCTTCTCTAACCCGTGCATTATCTTGTAAACCTCTATCATGTCTCCCCTCAGTCGTCTTTTCTCCAGGCTAAAGAGCCCCAAGCGCCTCAATCTTTCCTCATAGGGAAAGTGTTCCAACCCTTTAATCATTTTAGTTGCCCTTCTCTGTACTTTTTCCAGTGCTATGATATCTTTTTTAAGGTGTGGCGACCAGAACTGTACACAGTACTCCAAATGAGGCCTCACCATCGATTTATACAGAGGCATTATGATACCGGCTGATTTGTTCTCAGTCCCTTTCCTAATAACCCCTAGCATAGCATTAGCTTTTTTTATGGCAGTCGCACACTGTGCTGACGTTTTTAGTGAGTTATCTATCATGACTCCAAGATCTCTCTCTTGGTCAGTCTCCGCCAGTTCAGACCCCATCAACTTGTATTTATATTTTGGATTTTTGGTTCCAATGTGCATTACTTTGCACTTGGTTACATTGAACCTCATTTGCCACATGGATGCCCACTCTTCTAGCCTCGACAGATCCCTTTGGAGTGCCTCACAATCCTCTCTGGCTTTCACCACCCTGAACAATTTCGTGTCATCTGCAAATTTAGCCACTTCACTGCTTAATCCCAATTCCAAATCATTAATAAACAAGTTAAAAAGCATTGGACCCAATACCGACCCCTGTGGCACCCCACTGCTCACCACCCTCCACTGTGAGAAGTGCCCGTTTATACTCACTCTCTGTTTCCTATTAATTAGCCAGTTTTCGATCCACAAGAGGACTTGGCCCTTTATCCCATAGCTACTGAGCTTACTTAGGAGCCTTTGATGAGGAACTTTGTCAAAAGCTTTCTGGAAGTCAAGATAAACAAGATTGTCCAAAGACCTTACGTTTTTGGAGTTCTTTCTCTTGTTAGTGGCTGTGTAGTTTTGGGGACCACAATTGGCTAACCAGGCTGTCCACTTTTGGTGTGACAACTGTAGTGCATGTGGTCAACACTATGGCATGCAGATCCCCCAGGGTGATGAGGTTGGTGAGGTCCTTTACATTGAAATGTTTGCAGTTGAACATTTTATTTAGGGCCAGACATGTTCCAGGTGTTAATAATGGTGTGGATGACGCTTTGTCTCGCCAACAGATGGAACGATTTTGGCAGCTTGCCCGCTGGGCTGACAGGCTACCAGCAAGGGTGCCCTAGGAGCTATGGGAGCTTGGATGGCGGAAGCAAATAGAGTGATCCAGCTGTCCATTGCCCCCAGCACATGCCGGGCAGCAGCCATGGGATACCCACAGCAGGTGATACAGTGACTGGGCAGGTGGCAGTCAAGGGTGTTTCGGTCCTATATCCGGCCCCTGCCTCAATTTTAAATAGCAAAACTAATTGCTCTTTCCTCAGGTGCCATGTCGGGCCAATCGAGGAAGAAGATCCTGATTTGTGGCCACAGCATGGTGTTCTGGGCAGCCAATCAGGCCAAGAGAACGCCGACTGGATCCCAGCTGGATTTGAGTACTGTGGCCATGGTGGAGTGGCAGGGCCGGCGCGGCCTCAGATGGCCCGGCCTGCTGCCCCTCTTGTTTCAGGGACGGAAGGGTCCTCCCCCGCACATTTTGGTCATTCACCTTGGCGGTAATGACCTGGGGCTGGTACAGGGTAAGGCCCTGTAGATGCAAGTAGCTGAGGACCTGAATTATGTAAGCAGCTGATTGCCGGGCGTGCTTATATTATGGTCAGAGACGCTACAACGACAGGTATGGCGGGAAGCCTTAGATCCCAGGGCAATAGAGAGGGCCCAACGTAAGGCTAACCATGCCGTCAAGAGGTCTTTGGGGCAAGGCTTGGGCATTTATTTGCCACATCCCACGATTAGGGCCGAATTTGCCCACCTTTACAGAGGCGATGGTGTCCACCTGTCACCAGCGGGCAATGATATATTTTTGGATGATCTACAGCAAGGGCTTCAGTTGTCTTTAAGCCATATGTGGGGCACAAGGGTCTAAGTAGAGGCTTGACCCTGGCAGTGGCAGGAGATTTTGGGAATAGGGTGTGGGCCGGTGAGCCCCAGTGGCACTTCCCCAGGGGTGGGGAACAGGGTCTGCCATCAGTGCGGTATGCTTGTGGCGGCTACCGTAACATGGGCAGACACCTGTGGGGATTCCCAGGAACGAGGCCTACCCTCATGCTAGACAGCTGGGGCGTAATAGGTACTTGAGGGGGGATCCATGGCCTGGCTGGCCAGGTTGCAGCCATTCGTGAAATGGCCTACACCCGGGGCATGGGGCTTGGCCAGACAGGCAAGGCGATGGTCAGTGGGCTGATCCTGTGGCTTGACCTGTACCGCTTAGTTAGCTCTTGCCGTGCTTTATCTTTATGGTCATTTTAATAAACAGCCCTTTATTCCAAGCCTGTGTCTGTCTCTTCCTTCCGGCTGGGGTTGCAAATGCCACACACAGATATTTTTCCCCTTACAAAATAATGCAGAGTAGCTGAGGGCATCTTCTTTGGGGGCTCATAAAATTGGTCCCTGTGACCCAATATTCCCAAAACTTGGGGAGTCTTTAGAGAACAGCCAGGAGTAGGTTCGTTCCAAATTTTGTGATATTTGGTTGAAAAATGACCCCCCCTGCCCACCAGATAGCCCCCAGATTGATTTTTACATAGGAAACAATGGCCACATTTTACTAAATTAATTTGCTTAAAATTCAGGATACCTGTTTTTTTTTTTTTTAATGAAACATCCGGATTTCACCTAATCAACCAAAATTTGATATTTTAATTCAAATTCTGAACTGAACTGCACATGTAATGAGTACCTATCACATATAGGAAGACTCTCTTTGTCCCTTATGGTATATGGAAGATGAAATTGACCAAGGGTAGTTAAGGAAGTGGTTGATTTCAGTATATTTGGTTAGCAATGTTATGAAACCAGTTTAGTCTTGAATACACTGTTAGTGTATTGTTTGGAAAGGAATCCAGCTAGGAGCCTAGGAACTTGAGATGAAATTGATCAAGGCTTACTTAAAGACACTGGTGTTGACTATCTATATGGAAAGAAAGAAAGAAAGAAAGAAAGAAAGAAAGAAAGAAAGAAAGAAAGAAAGAAAGAAAGAAAGAAAGAAAGAAAGAAAGAAAGAAAGAAAGAAAGAAAGAAAGAAAGAAAGAAAGAAAGAAAGAAAAAGAGGGGCAGAGGCTGGGGTCTGGCAAAAAAAGAAGAAGCAAAAAGAACATAATTTAGCTGCCTTTTTAAAAAAAAGATGACCCAGGGCACAGTAATCAAGCAGGCATCATCAGCATGCTGAATATCAGTGCTACATACAGTAGTTACAGAACTGATCACTGTACTGCTTGGAAGCAAATCTTTGTGATGATCAAAACAGAGGCTTGGTTTGGCAGACATACTAAGGTTAAATATTGATTCTGATTTTTGTGAAGTTCTCAGCATTCCTGTATCTAAGCAACTACGACACTGCGCGGATTCTATCAATTGCTACTATGAACAGTGTAAGATAGCTTCACTTTTTAGCTGATTCTTGTTCCCTCTGAGAATATGATTCCAGCCATTATGACATTCCATCCTCCTCTTTCCCTCTTCTTTGTCCTTACACAGCAGGAATGGCACTTGAGGTGTTTTTAAACTTCAAAAATGACTATTTTATTTATTTTTGAGGAGGAAGATCAGGTGAAATCAGGGGTTGAAAATTTCTGAGGTCATTTAGCATAGGAATCTGAGATAAATCAGTACATGCACAGACTTTAACTCTTGTGCTCTTCACAGATACTTAAATGCTTATGTTTAGAAGCTTTTATTCCCGTCTTTCCCCCAAACACTCTAGTACACTTTCTTTTAGTATTCTCTTTCTCTTTTTAAGAATGCTGGTACCCACTTTCTAGTACTCCAAACTAATTCTCTTCAAACCAGTGCTTTCCTTCAGTTTTTAACTTAATCTTAGTCTCCAAAAGGCATTTTCCAACCACATTCAACAAGGGATCTATTCACTGTCCAGAGCTACTTCCCTGTTTAACTGGGTAGGGAGTCTCCTCTCCTTAGAAGATCTATCCCCTTTCTTTGGTCCAAATGGACCAATGGCACCTACTTCCCAAACTTTCTTGCCAACTTTTCCCCAGTTCCTTGTTGGTGTTAAACTGCTGACAGTTAGGACTCCATCTCCCAACTGTTCACACTTGCTTCCTATCAGCTAAGGCTGAAAACAGACCCTCCTCTTTCCAGCTCATGCTGGATTCCTTGGAATAGCCTGTCACTCAAAGTTCTCTGTGTCTGTGAGGAATTAATTCTTGTCAGTGTCAAACGTGTTTGTAAGGGCCGAAGGCAGGGAGTCAGCCATGCTGGCCTCACTATGTGGGTCCATCCCACCTGCCCTGATGGCCATCTGGTCGGCTGGGGGTTGCAGACCTGGGGGCAAGGGCAAGGGCTCCCCTAAGGCCTCAGAATGGGGTGCACTGGTGCAAGGCCTGATGCCTGACAGCTCAGTGCTCATACTCCCCAGGAGACTGCCCCTTGCCTCAGTAGCAGACCTCCTCTTTCTCCTCCCCGGCCTGGGTCTAGAGCCCTCCTTATATATCACCCCCAATGACATTCCTGCCTCATGTCCCACAACCCTGCCCCCATGGTGAGGCCTACCACATGGGCCAGGTGTGGCCGTACACTTTGACCTCACCCCCATTGGGGCAGCTGATAGGCTCTTCCCCCTGCCCCTCTGAGCTGTTCCTGCCCCTGGCTCTGGAGCCGGCCCTCTAGCTGGCAAATCACCAGCCATCTGTTGGGTGGCTGGGGAGTGTTGCCCTTGGGGGCGGATCCTCTTGGCCCAGGCTGGGGCCGGGTGTGTTTCGGTGACTGTGCACCACCACTGAGGCTTGAAGGCAGTCCGGAGGCTTCCCTGTGCCACTGTGCTTGCTCTCCTCTTCTCTTGCCTGTTGGGCTCTGGTGGCAGCTTCTGCTGGTAGTGGTGGTGTGAAGCTTGGGCCTACGCTGCCATGGCCTCCTCCTCCCTGTCGCTTGTCCGGGCTTATGGCTGCTGCCTGCTCTTCCCTCTGGGTGCCGGTAGCCATTCAGCACCCTCAACTGGAGGCGGCCGGGCCCGCCTGCCATGGTTTAACCATGGCTTGTCCTCTGGCAATGCTATCCCAGGCAGAGAGAATGAAATGGAACCAGAGGTAAGCCAGGATTTGAATGATTGCCTGTGAGCTGAATCCTTTCTTCATAAACTAGCCATAGTTAAATAAAATGGCTTTGCATTATGCCTGAACTAAGATGTAGATGACAGCCATTGTATGATTGACAGGTAATGGAACAGCCTCTCTCTCTCTCTGAACACAGACATTATATTATATATCACTTGAAATGCTGGTGATGAACTCATGTTTTTCTTCAGGGACCCATGACTTCTAGGAAAATACCAGCAACCAAACAGAAAATAGTATCCAAGGCAATTAAGACTTTAGCCTGTAATTTCCAAGTATATAAAAACATTTAATTTTTTATTTGCATTTTTATGTTCTTTTTACAGTTTGCAGTACTATGAATGACCTTTAGCATTTAACATTTCCTCCAACTTAATGCCTTGTAAAATTAGGTTTTCTTTCAACTTTAACCCAGTCAGCCATTAGCTGTCAGGAAATGCCCTTCTTATTAGCTATTAATCCCCTCAAACACTGACATAGTACAATTTTAAACATTGTATGAATATACCAGTTGCCTTTTTGCTTCTTTTTTTGTTTCTTTTGCATAAATCCATTACTGGTTATACCATGGTTTTCCATTTTATAATCCTATTTGTAAGGTTTAGAAGTATGAAATAAAAACATGGTATTTTCAAGATTCAGTAAAGAGGATTTTTACCATTTTAATGGCGTAAAAGGTGACGGAAGCAATGCCGCATCGCGCTTTTTATATAAGGTAACTGGATGTGCTCTTGCCCCCTTTCAAGCAGTCCTCCTCAGGCCTGGATATGGGACCAGAACAGTGTTAATAGTTCTGGTGGACAATCTTCACCATCAAATGAATAAAGGTCAGCATGTATTTATTTATTTAAAATATTTACATTCTGTCTTATTTCTGCAAATTCAGGGCAGCTAACAGCAAAAGCTGCAAGGACACAAATTTCACATGTACCAGCATCAAGTTCAAATCAAGCTAAAAAACTAAGCTAAAAACCAATACACATGGTTAAAAATCACAGCCAAACACAGTGAACTCCATACCAAAGTGCCTGTGGAACAAAACATTTGTATACATTTCCTGAATGCAGCAAGAAAAGGCACCTGTTTCACAAACCATTCCTCTGTGGGCTTACCACTAAAGGGTCCCCCACCCCCAGCTCCCATTTCCCAACACCTGTCTAAGCAGGAAACAGTGGTCAAGAACATGGGAAGGCACTGTCAATGGCACAGTGATATCACTTCGGGAGAAAACCTGGAAGTGACATCAATCCTGTGTAGGAATTGCTGGAAACATGATTCTATCATAGAGTTTCTGGCAATTTCTGAAGACGGGATGTTACTTCTGGGTTTCCTCCAGAAGTGTTGTCACAATGCTGCTAATGGTGCACCCCATGACCCTACCCCACCCCCATTTCTAACTGGATGCCAGGCCATACCTGGCAAAACTACTTACTACAGATCATGTAGTGGGATGTTACTAAATGAATAGTTCTAGGTCAGGGTACAAAGGGTGTACCCCCCTGCTTACCATTTCTGGGTTCCTGCTGCTACTCTGTGGAGCAGCAGGAGCAAAATGGGGGGGGGGGGGGTTGGCAATATGCTGACACCACAACATCCCATCCAGTGTGAACTCAGAAGTGATGTCACTTGGTCAGGGATACTTTTAGGAGGGTTGTCACATTGGTCTGCAGTCAAAGAGCAAGATCCACATCCAATAGCACCTTAAAGACCTAATAGGTTTAGTCAGAGAGACACTCTAGGATTCACCCAGAACTCTATAGTAAAACCATTGGTGTGATGCCTCTAAATGTCCCCACACCTAAGATGCTGCCAGTTGCCAGTGCTTATCAAAAATAAACAACCATTCCCATAATGAACTCAATAATTCACTGAATATACAGTATAATTTTTTTTAATTTATTGATAGGTATTAAAGTGCAATGCATAAATCATAGGTGCAAGTTGCCAAATACATTTCAACATCAGCCACTGGTACCAGAGGTACTTAAAGCAATAGTATAGTCATAGCATATATACAAGAACTCAATGACCATCAACAATCCATATTAGTTACAATAAATTACAATAAATATTCATGCATAAATAGAAGAATAAATATGGGTATACAAAATATATAATACAAATACACAATGGTAAGTAGAAAGGCTGAATTTTGTTGTGGTTAGTTACCAGTGCTTGGCTGGCAACTTCAGGATACAACCAGGAAAGGGGTGTCTGAGGAGCATAACAGGCACACAGTTCAGGGTTCAGGTCAAGAGTATCAGGGCCCAAGGCCATGAAGGGCTTTAAATATGACAACCAGTACTTTGGATTGACCCTGAAATCAGATAGGCAACCAATGCAGTTGATGCAGCATTGGCGTTATATGTTCCAAGTGGATGACCCCAGGCAGGAGTGTCACTGTCACATTTTTCACCAATTGATGCTTCCAAAGCCCATATTGGTTTCTCCTAATCAAACTTTAATTAAGTGCACATGTAAAGAGACCCATATGTAGAGAGCCCAATAGTCTATGGAAGATGGCAAGAGTAGGTGGTACCAGACTTTTCCATCAGAGGGCAGTGTGGAGTGGGGAGAATTAGGCGTTTCCTCACCATCTAAAAATAGTGCGATACTCACGGAAGATTGCTAGTTTCCTTGCGCGATTTTGACACCATCCATTTACAAAATGCCACAAATCACATTTGTGACAGATTCATGTCAGCAGCAATTTCACATTTGTAAATATTGATCATCCCTCAGTAGACATCATGTGTATCATTGCTCTGTTATATAACTGCTGTATAACTGAAGTTAGGTTAGCAACTTTGCTTAATGTAGCTTTAGCATTTTACAATGCAATCAAAAGAGTTCCATGTAGGGAAAAAACCGAGACTTTTCACAAAGAAAATTAATTTAGGCTTATCAAATCCAATTCTAAAAAAAAATGACACATTTTCAGTTGAAATCAATAACAAAATTCAGATTGCCTTAAGCAGGCCAGGAATTGTGTGTACTGAAAAAGTGCCCCTGGAATGCGGATGTTTCTTAAATTAGGGACTATATTAACCTAGAACCTAATAATAGGGGCACATCTTGATACTGGATTTCACTTTTTAAAAAACTGGGTTAACTATTTTAGGTTCATCATTTCTGATATTTATATGAATGTTCTGATGGCCATTGCAATTGAACATGATTTCAACCAAACCTCTTTGAAATAACATTTCAAAAAACAAAGTAGTATGCATTCTTTCAGTATTTCAGTCTTGCTATGCCAAACCATCTGTTTTATATTTTGCATTTGATTTGTGTGTGTGTGTGTGTGTGTGTGTGTGTGCATTTACATAGTACAGAAAAATATTGAAATGAATGGGTAGGATGAGGCTCTCCAACACCCCAAAATAGTCCAGGAGTATGTACAGGACCAAGAGCGTGTTTTAATCTTTTACTGCAAGATGACCTTTGTAAGCAGTCTCTTGGAAATTACAGCCACAAACTGCTAGGAAGTTCTCCATACAACTCTCTTGTGGGGCTCCCATTTTGATTAGCTTTTATACAGAAGACCTGCACATTGTACCACCATCAGAAACCAGGTTGAACTTGGAATTTTAGAGCGCATCTAAAATATTCTGCAATTGAAATTGGGTCTTCTGGGAGCTAATTGAGAATTCATTATAATTTCTTGGAGCAAATGATAGTGGGGGGAAAGAGGCAATCACAGCTTCCCAAAGTCGACTGTCAAGAGCATGAATGAACTTCTGCGTTGAAATTATACAGGTTTTTCTTCAAAGTTTAGCACTTCCATAGGGAAGTGGGGGTGGGGGGAGAATGACTGTTTCAAATTAATATGCTAATGGCAAACACCAGAATTTCTAAATGGAAAAGTGGCAGAACTGAAGACTGAATGGATTCTGAATGGATTCTACACAGTCATATCTATAAATTCTGACCCAATCTCAAGTAGGGGATGGAATGTTATTGCTTAGTGGTAAAGAGTTTGAACTTTGTACTATTTCAGAATAGTGTCTGCATTGTAGAGGCAATTGCAATTCTCCATTGCATAGCAAACACAAAGAAATGTGCATTGCCATGTGACTTGTTTTTCTGATCTGCTGAAGAGAGTTGGTGCAGTGATTTTTAATATATATTAAATCCAAGACATATAGGAGAATGTAAGTATTCATCTCTGGCTTCTGTCATATTTGATATAGGCCCATGATATGAAATCATAGGGCCCCTGAATTAAATGCAGCTTGATCTGCATCAGGGTGAGTTCCAGCTGGCTGGGCAACAGCATTGCTAAGACCCCCCCCCCCCCCCCGGAGACCAAGGCATGAATGGGATATTCATACTAATGCAGAATGACTGGTGGTGATTGAATTTACTGCCTCTCCTGCTGTGAGCGTGAGCTGTGATAAGAGTCTCACTGAGTCACCCCACTTAGCACATTCTGATGCCCTCCTTCTGTGATTAAATCCCCATCCTAAGATTGAGGATCAGTCAGTCAGCACTGATAAGTTTAATTTGTCTCCAGGAACATGCATTTTCATATCTAAATTAATCAACCCAGCTCCAGGGAGATTCATTAGCAACCTGCCTCTTTGTGAGACAGCAGGAGAGACTTTGCATTTCTTTTTACGCACCCCGGCAGCAAGTAATCAAAGTAATCAAACCTTTGCAAGTAATCAAAGTAACCAAACCAAAGTAATCAAATCTCTGTGACACTGAGAGATCTCTGTCTTTTGGTGCTACACCTCTGAAGATGCCAGCCACAGCTGCTGGTGAAACGTCAGGAACTACAATGCCAAGACCACGGCAATACAGCCCGGAAAACCCACAACAACCATTGTTCTCCGGCCGTGAAAGCCTTCGACAATACATTAATCAAACCTTTGTCATTCCCCAGAGATGATCTTTACGATCTTTGTCTCAATGGCTGAGGGGCTCCCCAACCTCACAACACATTTTGCCCTATAAGAACCAGGATTCTTGCCCCATTCAAATAGTGTACACTTACTGGATCCAAGTGCTGCTCCTTTAGGGTCACTTTCCCTCTCTCTTCTAGCCAAGAATGCTGGACATTTGAAGTTCTTCCTTCATGGATTACTCTGCTCTTCCGAAAAGTAATTATCACCCTGAAATCCCTCAATTCTATTCCATGTTCACAACTGCTTTTCCTAGGCATCTTGTGTGTTTGCAAACAATCTCGTGTGTGTGTGTGTGTGTGTGTGTGTGTGAGAGAGAGAGAGAGAGAGAGAGAGAGAGAGAGAGAGAGAGAGAGAGAGAGAGAGAGAGAGAGAGAGAGCTTTTCCCATCAATAAAGATACTCCTTTATTTAAGACCAGAGCCTCGTTTGCTTCCTTGTGGAAAGGACCCCTGTAAATATTGGTGGAGTTATCCCTCAGTTATCCCTCTCACATAGCTGTTTTCCTTGCTGCTAATTCCCCCTCTCACAAGGAGACCAATCCAGGTAACAAAAGGGCACCAGCACCACTTTGCACCTCGTTGCACTCCAGTGCTTTAAGTACTGTTCTCCCAGCTCAGCTCCAACACCAGAAGTCAGCCAGGCTGGGTATTAAATGCTGAAAACACCAATGTGTAGGATGAGGAAGACATTTTAGTTCCTCCAATTTGCATCCTCTGCATTTCTTCTAAAAGTACATCCCCAAACAAAAAAAATCCCATGCAGTATTTCCTGTCTTTTCTCCTCCTGTCAAGAACAGTTATAGTTGTGAAAGTAAGAGGATTTTATCATAATGCAGACAAATGTAGCTTTAATTCTTTAGCTCGAAATTAAAGAGAGGGTGAGCCTGTGATCTCAGACATTTGGTACTCATCATTGCTCTCTGACAGGGAAAGAAATCCTTCTCTACCCCAGGTCTCTTGTCGCATGGCTCATTTGCCCTTACCTTTCCTTTGGATGAACACTTGCTTCAACGTCTTCCATATGCAGTAGGCCTGATCTTACTTCTAGAAGTAAAAACAGCAAGCAACATTTCCAACTCTCTCCCCTGCACATCATGTTGGGGAAAACATGTGCTGTCTCTCCCTTCTCCTGCCAGCAAGTGATTTCCAGACAGTATAAGGACTATTAGGAGGAAGCCTGAACCTCTGCTTCTAGCCTTTCCTCCACTCTGTTGCACAGCCCTCCCTGCCAGCCAAAAATGAAAGGCATGCCCATGGCTACATAGCAGATAACAATTCAGCTCATGCAAGCAGGAATATCAATAAACTGTTCTAGTTGGAAGACTCTGGTCACATAGCCACTGAGTTGCTCACTCCTATCTCTCTCCACCTCTGCTTCCTAGAAAACTGGGATAAGACAGTGATATACCAAAGTAACTATTGGATCAGAGGCTTTCTGACTGCTCATGAATATCAGAAATAATTCTATTCAAGTTTAGATTGTTTACAGTATTAAGTTCAAGTCAAATTCGATTAGTTGTGTTCCAATTGCTCATGCATAATAAGCACTTACAAATTGCTTTCATCCCAGTCTATGAAATGACAAGTCCAGGCTCCTCAAACAGTAATCAAAAACTGTCCAGCACTGAACAAACAGGAGAAAATTCACAAGTAAGCACATATTATAACATTGCCTCATTTATGTTAAGTTAGCATTTTTATCACAAAAGTAGCTTCAAGTTATGAGACATACTGGAAACGTTAGCTTACAGTGCAATCCTAAGCAAACTAATCACACTATTAATAGCCTCACTTTCATATTACTTTACCCAGAAGTTTTGCAATACTGTGAACTCAATATATTTGCAAGGCAGATGCAGTGTATGGAGAATTGTCTTTGGGATTAATGGAGTCCTGATTCAATTAGATCTAGCCAACTATCATTCAATCTCACATAGTTCTCCTCCTTCCCACAGTCGTTATATCACTGGCTTTTGTCTATGTATGATCCTCAGCTAGGATTGCCAGGTCCCTTAACTCTCCCGGCAGGAGATTGGGAGCCTGGCACTTACCCTGTTGCGTCCCTAGATTCTTTCTTTGGATGTATGCACAGTACACAGCGCACAGCGTGCACGCTCCTGGCTTGTGTGATAACATCACTTCACGGAAGTGATGTCATCATGCAGGTCAAAGGGCACTCCCGCACTCACTGAGGGGCACAATTCAGCCCAAAATGGGCCCACTGAGGGGCGCTGCAGGGCACAATTTGGGCCGTTGTGGGGGCAGGAATGCACCGCACCACCTGGGGGGGGGGGCTGTGCCACCTGGGACACCACAGGAAGCGTGCTCCCTGGTGGCCAAATAAATGGGTCCAGGGGGAAGATGGGAGCAGAGGATTCCCCACCCCAGGCGAGGGAATGGCATCCCTATCCTCACCATAGCTCTTTTGGTAATCAATGGAGACATCCCCCCCCCCACACCATCCCTTTTTCATCAGTACAGCCCCCTCTTCTTCTTTCTAAATGCGTTTTTGGTTGTGAATTATTAGTTAATGCATGTTTATCTTGTACTTCCTCCAATGTTCAGGATTGCATACATTGTTCTCTCCTTCATTTAATCCTCACAACAATCTAGTATGATAGGTTAGGCTTAGAGAGAATGACTGGCTTGGGGTCATTCAGTAATTTTCATGGAAGTGGGGATCTTTATCCTCATTGTTCTAGTTCTCCATTTTTACCATTACCTATACTACATTATGTATGCTTCCTAAATCCTAATCTAGCTAAACAAACCTCCCCAGTGCAAGCTTTTTTAAAAAACAAAAAACTAATTTATACCAGGCCTTTCCCCCCAATGGGGATCCAATGTGGCTTACATATTCTCCTCACCTTTATTTTTTCCTCCCAACAACCCTATTAGGCTGCAAGTGTGTGACTGGTCCAAGGTCATCCAGCAAGCTTCAAGGGCAGAGTCAGGAATCAAAACTGGGTTCCCAGATCCTAGTCTGTCACTCTAGCCACTGCACCACACTGACTCTCTGAAGCATGAGAAACTGTTACTGAGATGAAAGCTAAACTCCATAATCATTTGGCTTCAACACAGGTAAGCATTTCCCCAACCCATTTCCCTGTACCCATATAGGATCTTACTTACCCAAGTGCTACAGAGCCTGATTTGGTTTGGAATCCTGGAGTTGGGAAAGGAGGGGCTTCTGGCCTCACTCCTGCATCATTTCTCTGAGCCCTGTTACATGGATGTACGTGCACAATTTGACTCATGGCCAAATGTGTCATGTAGTTTGGCCTTGAGACGGACAGCTGAATGAGGAAATGAAATCAGTCTCCAGTCCTAACGGCTCGTTGCAATGCCTGGTGTTATCTGCGCTGCTGAGAATGGGGTGGGGTGGGTGGGAATCCTTCACCCTATGAGTGGACTGAGCCTTCTGTGTCTGATCCAGATAGAGTTAAACAGTTATACCCCATTTATTTTAAATCGTCTTAAGGATGCTTAAATTTATACATGATTTTTTTTTCTGGTTACAATTGCAGAGACAATACAGCAAGTATTCCTGGATACTGAGTCTCTAAAATTCTGTCATAGCATCACAAAAGTAAACTCATGAAATAATTTCCCCCTCATCAACTTTGGTATGTGATGGATGGAAGTCCATTGCATTAATTAGAATCTGTCCATTGAATTCAGTGTGTTTTGGCTCAACCCCAGGATAAATTAAATTTTCAGGAAAAAATATTCTAGGTTCTCTTGTCATGGAAACAAATAATCAACAACCAGTGGGCTGTAAATTAAATACCGATGTCTGAAAAGTGTGGTAGAACACTGACATAACATTTTATCCTCACAGTTTTGAAAAGAACATTGGTAATAAACTTTTTTTTTCAGAGAAGTGCTAAGAAAGCCTTTAAATCACACTGAACAGTTATGAATTTGTAGAACAAAAAGCTCTTGATGGGGCACTTGCAATGTGTATTTAAGTTGTTTTTTAAAAAGAATATCCTACAAATATTACCACAGCTTGGACCACTGTTGTAAGATTCAGGAGAAATAAATTCAGTGAAAAATGATCTGCAGCTTTAAATTCCAACCTCACGTACCACAAGGTGTCAGTGGAGGCTGAAAAGGGCTCCCTGCCTCTCAAAGGGCCACCATGGCGATGATTTGAGGGGTGAGAAGGCCATTTTCAGCCTCCTCTGCCACCCTGCAGGCCCATGCAGCGGTAGAAGAGGCTAAAAATGGCCTTCTCACCCCTCACGGGAGGAGAGGGAGGACTCCGCGGGCCCGCAGGGCAAGGTAAGTGTAGGGCAGGGGCTGGGGCTGGGGCTGGGGTTTGGGCAGTTTAAAGGGCCCTGCAGCTTCCAAGCCACAGATCCCCCCCTGCCGCCTGCCAGCTGATAGTTTAAAGGGACCTGCCATTTGCAAGCCACACGAAAAGTTTATATGGCCATTTCCCTGGGGAAATGGCCATTTAAACTTCCCCTTTACGACCCAAATAAACCTGTAGACCAGTTCATGGAAGTTCGTGGAAATGAGCTTCCATGAACCACTGGTTTGCGAACCACGAACCAGCCTGGTTCGTGTGGTTTTTTGGGTCGTAATTCAATTCATGCCCATCTCTACTCTGGAATTCACTGCCAGTGGCAATAATAATTGCCAAAAGCATAAATAACTTTAAAGGAGAAAGAGATTCATGGAGAAGAGGTCCATCGGTAGCTAGTAGCCATGGTAACTGAAGGGAACCGCCATATACAGAAGCAGCAAACCTCTGAGTACCAGTTCTTGGAGGCAGCAGCAGGGGAGACCCTCAGATCCTTTGCCCTGTTTATTTGGCCCTCCAGTCTAATTAGTTAGCCACTGAGTATGTTGCTGGATTAGATAGACCAGTGATCTGATCCAGCAGGCTTTACTTATTTTTTTATGTTATTAAGGTCTAAACCTTAATAACATATTGATTATTTAGCAAGGATATATACTGTTTGGAATTGGAAACACCAATATGATGTTTCTAAGCAAAGAGAAACTTCCTCTTACTGCTGCCCATGACAGCTGAAGCTTTTGCTGAAATCTTAAGCTCATTAGGGCTGTCAGAAAGATTCATTCTATCTTTGAACTTGCTAAACTAAAAGGAAGATTTCACTTAGAAAGCCAAGAAAGATCTAGATGGATGAATATATCAGTTTTTAAATTGGACATTGGCTACTTTAGAGCAAATAGTGTAGACATAACTGAAAGAAAGGCCAAAAGAATTACTCTGTTTAATTCAATTATTCAAATGGATTGTTTTCTGCAGCCAACGTTTACCTCTAAATAACAGGTGGGAAGATTTCTCTTGCAAGATTAACTTTAGTAGCCTCATTTACCCCAGAAGTCTAACATGGATTAATGATCTTGAGTTAAACAGTTATGTGGGAACCCCAGAGTTTAGAGTTTCAAGAACCTCTGCCACATAATTAAGACAGAAGTTGAATAAAGAATTAAAGGCTCACAGGTTACAGCCTCAAAAAAAATTCTGCAATTTGAGAATAAGATTTGCTAAGTTGTGGTTAAACAATGAAAAGCAAGTTACCGGAAGACCCTGTGGTTAAGTATCTGGAAGCAAGAGATAGGTAAGGCAATTTGTGGTTAAACTGGCTCAAGTTCAAAAGTTCATTTTGAGGGGTCTGGAAAACCAGGGAACAATTTATGCAAAGCAAGAAGTATAGAAACGGATGCTGGAAATAACATGCAAAAATAGAATATGGAACACAAATAGTTTAGAAATTATTAAATCATGCTGAAGCTCTTTATTTTTTATTTATATCACACATTTCTCCACAATAGGAACACAAACAGTCTTACAACCGCATTCTACCGCCTCACAACAACTCTGTGAAGTAGGTTAGAAAGTGTAATGGGCCCAAGGCCACTCAATGAGCTTCCATTTCAGAATTGGGATTTGAACCCATTTCTCTCCAATCATTGCCTAACAGTAGCCACTTCTTCACCTGTACATGTGAAAGTAAACTTGGTTGAACAAGATGTGGCCAGAGCTCATGCAAAAAAATTAGTTGCAGAAAGATGGTGCAATTGACCTCTTTACCTGCTCACTGAAAGCAATAGAAATTTTTATCTCTGCATTTCAACCTTATGGCCAGTGGGGTATCACAGCACTCCAAGGCTGACGGAACTCAAGAAACGTGCCATCCCAAGAAGTCTAGTTTGTTTACATGCTCTCCAACACAGAAAGAGAAAAACTAGGCATAATCATGGATGCATGCTTCTTCCTTTTCATTGCGGTTGCCAGGTGTCTGGTTTTCCCCTGGTTAAAATTCTGGACATATAAATAGCTGGCAGCAGCACCAGCAGGCCTTCCTGTGCCACCTTCTCCCCCTGCTTTTAGGTAGTCCAGAGTCCCTGGGGGAGTGGCTGCCCACCCACCCAACCTCCTGCACTGCCTCTGCCTCAGCCCCTTGTTTCTAACTCACCTGGCTCCCTGCACACTGGGGAAGCACCTGGCCAGCTTGCTCACCCTGCCCCCTGTGAGCCAGAGAAGCAGACAGACAGCTCAGCCTCCTAGGTAGCAGGAAATTGCCTAGCCAACCCACTCACCTTTCTATGTGCCAGGGAAGTGGCTAGCTGGCCAGCTTGCTTGGTCTCCTGGGCAGAGGGGAAGTGCCAGGCCAGCTGGCCAGCCTCCATCAATGATGTCACTTCTACAAAATACGTCATTGTACTGGAGTTGAAGTATGCACACAATGTAGGATAAAAAAAGGCGAGTGCCGGGGCTCCATTTGTTTTTCGGGGGAGGCCATCTGACAACCTTACTTTCCATCCCTGAAAAGCCCAAATATGCTTTCTACTACTGAAGTGAATAACAGGCCACCTTGTGATTTTGCACTGTAGGTGAGGTAATATGACATGTTTTTATGCTATACTTGACTTTTTGCTTGTGTTAGAATAGTGTGCTATTATGTTTAATAAACCCATTTGATTTGCGAACCTAACCAACTGAGCCCATGTTTGGCCTTAATCACACTAAATTTCTGAAAAGGATTTGGGGCACTGGGATGTTCCATGATCCTTTGAGAACATCATGCTGGTTTCTGCATTCATGAATTTACAAAGCTTTACATAATTTTGAAAATATCAGTCTCCTAGTGATTCAAATACACTTTGCAGCATGTATTTATGGCTTTTAATGTTTATATTCTACTATGGGTTTTAATGCTTGTATTTTACTATGTTATTGGTTTTTAATGTCTGTATTTCATTGTAATATTATATTATTGATTTTAATATTTGTATTTTATATGTATGTTGTAAACCACCTCAAACACCAGACATTGTGAAGAGGAGGTATAAATAAAATAAATTCCCCTATCCATGTAATTAAATGTGAATAACATTTCTTTTAATCCATATGATTATGTGACCTTGGGCCAGTCACACAGTCTCAACCTATCACACCACACAGAATTATTGTGAGGATAAAATGGAAGAGAAGAGAATGATGTAAGCTACTTTGGGTTCCTATTAAGGAGAAAGGTAGGGTATGAATACATTATTATTATTAATAATAACAACAACTGCACTTATGTACTGTTCTTCAGGACAGATTAGTGCCCCACTCAGAGCAGTGAACAAAGTCAGCTAGGGCTAAGAGGAGTGGTTTACTCATGGCCATCTGCTAAGCTCATGGCAGTAGAGGGATTTGAACCAGCAGAGTACTGATTTGCACCCCAACCATTATGCATTATATAATTTAGCATTTATATAGATTTTTTGTCATTCTAAGTACCCCATGAATATTGCCACAGTATGGGAGCAATCCTGAACAGATCTACTTGAAATTGAGATCCATTGATTTCTGTAGAGTTTACTGTCAGGAATTTGCTAAGATTGTAGCCTAATACTTATAACAGCCAGAAGATAATCCAATGTTATTATTTCCACATTGCAGATGAGAGGACTGAATTTTATAGAAAATTATTTGACTAGGGTCACTGGTGCAGTGGTTCTCAACCAATGGCACATGTACCACCAGTGGGACACCAAAGTGGTCTAGGAGGGTCAAGTTGCAAGTATAATGTGTCATCTCTTGCTGATCCTTCCATAGAATATTCATCTGTGACCTTTTAGCATGCTAACACTAATAACAGAATGCCTGGTTGTAAGTAAGTAAGTAAACAAACAAACAAACAAAGTCCTTCTTGGAAAAAGTAGGCTTTTTGTCTCTATCCTGGTGATTGGTTTTGAAAGGCTGAGAACCACTGATATAGTGAATTTATGGCTAGCAGAATTTCTGCCCAGCTGTAAACTCACTACATACACTTCTCAGACCACCATCAGTCCATTGTGCTACACTAGTACATTGACAAAAGCAGTTGCTCTGTAGTCTTTAGTTGTTTCTTTGGTTTAAAGGTTGTAATTGCCAGATTCTGCATTGGTGATATGACTTATTTAACTATTTATACCCTGCTCTTTTCCCCATTGGCATCCCAATGCAGCTTACAACATTGTTCTCCCCTCCTCCATTTTATCCTTATAACAACCACCCTATGAAGGAGGTTAGGTTGAGAGACAGTGACAGCCCAAGGTCATCTAGTGAGCTTCCATTCCAGTTGGGATTTAAAATTGATGAAGTCACACCTGAACATGAAAACTGGCATAATTGCCACAAGCCAAAAATGATAATATGCATTCCATTATTTATTTATTTATTTATTTATTTACGATTTGTATTACACCCTCCCTGAGAGCGGGCTCAGGGTGAATAACAACATATTAAAAATACAATTAAAAAATTCATGTACATTAAAAACAACACATTAAAAACAGGATGGTGGACAGCCTTCAAAGGGAGGGTTAAGATTTATAATGTACAAGATTTTATAAAAATCCATTGTACTCCATTTCCCCCACTCCTTTCTTGGAGCTTCAGAGATTCCATATCCCATAAGTCACTATGAACTTAGTGTAGCGCTAAACTACACGAGATGAATTACACAAGGATGCTCAAGTGAAGGGAGACACAATGTTAGTCGGGAAGCATAATTTGAATTTCACCTGTCTCTACAGAGCCGGCAAAGATTGCTCCTCAGAGGGTTTGTTAATTTCCTCATTGCCTCCTCAAACGGTCTGTCAATTATTAACAAACCCTCTTGAAGAGCAATCATTGCTGGCTCTGTAGAGTGGTGAAATTAACAAACCCTCTGAGAAGTGATCTTTGCTAGCTCTGTAGAGAAGTGAAATTCAAACTACGCTTCCCAGCTAACACTGTGTTTCCCTTCACTTGAGCATCCTTGTGTAATTCATCTCGTGTAGTTTAGCTCATGGACAGGCCATTTGGAATCAGAACATAAGGGTCGGCAGACATTAAAAGCATCATCCCTGTGAGCATAATGCAAACATTAAAATGCCATGGGCAAAAAAGATCACATCAAATTATCACAGATGGATTCCCAAGAGGGCAAGCCAACAATTCAACATGCCAAATGCATATGGTAACCTTTACAAGTAAACAAATACATCATATGAAAACAGAAAACTTCCCATCATTTGTATCATTCATACTAGCTTTAAATTAGATCCTATATTATTTTTTTTCAAATATAGGATATTTTAGAACTGCTATTACTGTTTGGTACCTACTGGAAAGACCTTTTCTAATCCAGTCAAACATCGCAGGTAGACAAGTAACATGATAACTTTTTTAAAACTAACCAAAATTTCACAAAAAATTATGAAAGCTTCCCTGCTGTCTGAAACTCATCATGAGACTGACTGTTCAGTATGAAAAAAGAGGAGGGGAGTAAATATAAGTTGTTCCAAGACCTGATGGCAAAGTCCAAAGTCTGGAGTCGCAGTATTGCTAACAGAAAACAGGATGTGCCGCACAAGGAATTGGATTAGTTTCAACGGTACAGGGTTCCAAACATGTTTTTAAACTGTCCCAGATAGCTGGGAAAAGGAGAGGAGAGTATGTTGAGTATGTGAGTATGGAAGGCAGCATAATGAAACATATCTCTAGACTAAAGGAGACTATCTGTTTCCTTACAAAGAAAAAAATGGGGTCTTAACAAAGTTGGATATTAATTTACATTGCACTAGATAAAATATCCATGGAAGTCAAACAGGGTACTTTTTATTTAGTTTAACTTGTCATACTTTATACACAGGGCATCTGTTCAAGAAAGTGTTACTAATTTCATTTCTAAGATGTAACTCTTTAGTTCTGTTTTGAAAAGCTTAGTTTAATAAATATAAGACAGAGTCCATACAGTCAATGGCAAAGGACTATGCAACAAGTGCTTTGCACTCATCTGTAATTTTGTCATTATCCCTTTTAGTGGATATATAACATCACAAGTGCATACATAAACATTCCTAAAAATGGCCTGTTGAACATTGGCTTTTTCCTTTACAGTTTTATATGCCATAGAAGCCAGATCACATTCTGGCAATAGTAAATTCCAGTTTTTCAAAAAAAAAATTCAGAATTTTGAAGACAATTTGGTTACCTATTGCCAGCTTATCAGTTTCAAGTACACCTTGTGTCATCTTTTCTGATTTCTAAGAGAAATGTAAAACCCAAAAGTCATTCCTTCTACATCATTTTATGTTGACACTGCAGTTTTGCCAGAAACAATTCTCTTTTAGAACCTACAGAATATGTGCCTGTTTCCAATATGGCCTGTAGCTTTAGGGAAAACACTCTTCAATTACACAGGCCTGGTGGTGCTGGCAGAAATTCAGAGCAGCTGCAAAAATTACTAACATAAACTAGGACATCACTTAGTGAGTACTTGTCTCAAATTTAGGGATAAATAGAAGAATCTAGGAAGCACATAATTCACAAGGTCTTTTCAAACGATAGTTTCAAGAATTAAACTAACATAATCTCTCCTTCTAAATTGACAAGAGAAATTCTTCACCTTTGGACTGAACTGTGTGGAAGAATTATCCTGCTTCACTGCCAAGCTGAGAATGTGAGATGCCACAGTTCTCTTCTCCACAGGCTTTCTTCTATGAGGATCAAGTACTAAAGTTTCAGTGCCACTTTGAGAAGGCCCTGTTTCTAGTGTATAATCATTTATTCTTTATTTTGCTTCCAGCAGTGCTAGAGGAACCTGGCAGGAGCTGAACTGGGTGATACTCAGAAAGGTAGGTCAGGGCTGTGTGTTCAAAAGGGCAACTTCCGTTAGAGGAAGCCTCTTTGCCAGGCACCTAACAGAGCTGAATTTAGGAGTATGGCTGCTTTGATCTGGAAATATGATGGGACTCTAATTTCTCTTTTCATACATAGGCCAGGGCTGTGGGGTTCAGTTGACCCTTGCAGACTCAGTTAAGGGTCTAGTGGTTATACTGGATCCAGCATTTCTGCTAGAGAGGCAAGTTGAAGCTGCAAAAAAAGCCTTCTTAGAACTCAGTCTAGCCCAGATGGCCCCCAACCCTGACATAGTCCATTTGGCCACTTGGATCCATGCCATGGTAACATTGAAACTAGAGTACTGTAGTGCACTCAACATGGGTCTCCCGTCAAAACCAACTTAGAGACTACAGCTGGTGCAGAATGCTGCAGCTTGGTTTTTATCAGGAGTTAGACTAGGCTAGACTACCCTCTGGCATTTTTCTCTGCTGAGGTCCCTCCCCTTCCCAAATCCATGCTTCCTAGGCTCCACCCCCCAAATCTCCAGGAGTTTCCTAACCCAGGGCTCAAATACAGGATCTCCGTCTTCACAGGATTTAGTTTCAGCTGACTTTGCCTCAACCATCCAGCCATGTCTTCAAAAGCATGCTCCAGGACATCCGGGAACGATCTAGGCTGGCTGTCCATCCACAGATATAGCTGGGTGTCATCCGCATATTGGTGACACTCAAGCCCGAAACTTCACATCAACTGGGTGAGGTGGCGCATGTAGATGTTAAGCAGTAATGGGGAGAGTTTCGCCCCCTGTGGCACACCACATATTAGTGGCCTTCGGGATGATAACTTTTCCCCCAGCACCACCCTCTGTCTGCGACCGTGAAGAAAAGAGATGGCCTCCCCCACCTATCCTGTTCCAATTCACAATTCTGACAATTCCCATATAGTTTAATCTAATAATTCCAGTTTGCAGCAAGACTCCCCCCCCCCATTTAGTTCAAGAGAAGCTCTCTCGAGATTCTCTATTTAATTAATTAAGGCTACAACTAAACTGACTCATAGGCATAGTCAGTAACCATATTAATTCTGGAGGTAGTATATATGTCCTAAATTGTAATTATCTAAATATTATTCTTCAAATTAATCAAAAACTCAATCATTAACCCCCTGATTTACATATAAGTTAGGTACTCCATAAGTTAATTCAATTGTAAGCTCTAAGTGTCCATAATAGCTAGCGGACCCTACACCTTGAGAATTGGCCTAGCTGATCCAAGCATTCATTGGTATCCTAGGCCGTTTCCACACGTCCTTTCTTTAGCGGAATGTTAGCGGCAGGGTCCCGTCAATTTCGCATAAGTACACACGTCACCGTGATCCTGTCGCTCATATCCCGTCCTCATCTAGTCAAAATCCCGCTGTAAACGCTTTTGCCTTTTTCTCGCTTTTTCTTGGTTATGACGGATTTTTTCTGCATTTTCCATGATAAGTGAGAACAGTTTTTCACGTTTTTTCTTGCGAGCGTTACAAGCACAGATCATCCCCACCCGCCGGCCTTCCGTGAACTTATCAGCCAATGGAATGTCAGGGACTGCCTCAATGGCAAGAACTGGGTGAAGTGAAACTATCCAGTTAGCACGGATCATGTGTTCCTACCTTTTCACCTCCTTTTTTTTTGAAAGTAAGGGGAAGGATTGCCCGATCCCGATTAACTGCCGACAGACCGTAACAGATGCAGTGCGAAGGTTTGGGGAGGGGGTTTCTGAATTTAATTTTTTTTAAACAAAATTGAAGTGCGCTGTCCCGCTACTGTGTTCTTAAAGTATCTTTCCTGTAATAAAATACACCTCTTAACCGGTCATCTTATTTCCCGCTCTATCGATGTTTTGCTCCGCCACAGTCAAGCATTCTTTGCACATCGTTAGGGGATTGAAATTGATGACGGAGCAAAGTTTGAGAGCAAGTGGCGCTGCACTCGACAACAGCTGTGTGCGCCGTGTTCAATCTGAGTTTACACTATTTTACGGGCAATGTGAGTGGGCACACAATCATCAGATATTATGTGTGAGTGTGTTATTGACTTTAAACATCCGGAACTGGTTCAAATGAGGACTCCTTTTGGTGCGCATGCTCGTTGCCTTCTGATCTCGAAACTGACGAGCTGCAAAACCGCGCGCAAATTTGGGCACGTTTTTCAAACCTGCAGTCTTCCCATCGCAGCAGTCGGATATCCTTATTGTTGGCTGGCAGATCACGGTGAGGTCGCATGAAAATGTCTGTCCATAGCAAGAGTGTAGGAGTGAGAGGGGCGTCATGGAGGGAGAAGGAGATTTTGGATCTTCTAAGTTGTTGGGGAGAGGAAAAGATACAGGAGGCTCTAAAAAGTTCACACCGTAACTTTGACTGTTTTGTACGAGTGGCAGAGCAGATGGCCCAGAGAGGCCACAAACGTTCAGCTTTGGAGTGCCGATCCAAAACGAAGACGATGCGCTTAGAGTACAAAAAGGTGGTGGCCCACAACAGCCGTTCGGGCAATGCCCCTATTACTTGCCCCTATTTTCGAGAGCTGGACAGTATCCTGCATGGTGACGCCAGCGTCCGGCCAAAATGCCTGTCAAGGAGCATGGTCTTGCAGGTTGTGTTAGAGAACAGAGGGAATATCTTGGAATTGCAGGAGGGATCAGAGGAGCTTTTCTCCCACGAGATGATCTCCATGGAACAGGGGAATCTTCGATCTTCAACACCATGCTCAGAAGGTGGGTCTAAGGTGCCTCTGATAACATTTGTGTCAGTGATAATTCACAACTCACCATATTAAATGGGAAAATTAACTTTTTTTGCCCTTTGTCGTTGGAGCATGCTATAGCAAACATTGTGAATGATCAGTTGTGTCTCCAGTCCAAGCAATGCCTAAACACAAACACTGTTGATTTGCATGGAGAGATTGATAGGATCTGACATACCCGATTTTCCAAATCTGCCTTCTGATATGCGGTTGGACTTTAAGGGAGAACTCTTAACGTAATATTGGAGCACTCTCCGATTGTGTTCAACGCTTGCTGATTTGGGGGTATGTGGGGTATATACCTGATCCAAATCAAACACTTATTTGATTGCTTGAATTTTTTTTAAATTTCCTTCGAGCAGTTAACCCACAACAGCCAGAGACGTCTGTGCAGCTTTCTGATCCAGATGTGACAATCGACGGTCTGGAGGGTTCAGGTGAGATTTTAATTACTCTTAATTATGGTAGTTGTCAACATCATGTTGAGTGTTCCTGTCCTGCTGTTTTGCTTACTGGAGTCTGCAATTCACAACACATGATTAATTTTTTAGTCTCGTGTGGGTTGGCACAAGTGCGCATGTGTGGTCGTTCCGTTGAACAAGAACAATTCCTTATCAAGAGAGCAGATCTAATTTAACTTCACAAAAAAAATAATTTGCCTGTGTGGACATGTAGAAAAATCTTGTCTCGATGTGAGATTGGCATCACATTTTCTCATTCATAAAACATGGACCATTTTTATGATTTTAATGATCCCATATCAAAATGTGTCCAGTAGCACCTTTAAGACTAACCGATTTTGTTGTAGCCAAAGCTTTCGAGAGTCATTTTTTTTTTTTTGTCGGAATCATGGTACATAAACTGGTCAAATACAGTGGAGGAGGGGGGAGGAGGGAAGGAGAGAGAAGATGCATTCAGAGGGGGGGGGAAAGGGAGGATGCAACGAAAACTTTCCTTTGCCAGTAGATGTCAACATCTCCTTTTGTTGGGGGGTTCAGTTGGCTTCAAAGGAGTCTGTCGTGTTGTTTTGTTGCAGCATAACAACTTGACTATCCAATTCCAATGCAGTGTAAGCCGTCTAAAGGTCACGAACTGATCACATACTTTCCTATTCCTGATTCTAGGCTCAAGCCATTCTCCGTCCGGCCATGACAGCGATCAGGCAGATAAAGAAAATGCTCCTCCTGACCCCGGTGATGGTGCGTGTTGCGTAAACCAAAACCAGAAACTTGATATTTGCACAGTTTTGCCAGACACCAGCAAACACATGGGGAATGGGGTGGCTCAGCTCCGAGACAAAACTTTTTTTAAAAAAAAGGAACACAGAACCATAATTTATGAGGCGTCTCTTAAAAAGACCAAGGAGTCGGCCTCCCATTTTACCAGTCAACAAGACATGCTTTCAACACGACATGACACAAGTTGGATAAAAAGAAAGTTGTCTTATGCTCAGACAAACTGAAATAAACTCCTGGAAACAATGAGTGTCCCTCTGTCAAGATAAGCATCCCCTTTCTGTGTGCATGCAAGTGTGGACTGTGGACAGCAAGTCATAGATTGCAGTTTAGTGAACACAGAAGATCACCAGCTTTGATGACGGGGATTACTGAGCGACCTGACAAATTTGAAAGAGGTCAAGTTTTCGGGTAAATGTCATTAATTTAAGGGGGTTAGACCCTTGAATTAATGGCAGACAAATGGAGCAGACAAACGGAGGAGGGGGGGAATTTGCAAATATGTGCAGACAAACAGAGAGGGGGTGCAAGTTAGCAATTATCTTGGTTGTTTTTGATAATGTTTTGACTGCTGAACAAAATTGACCCATTCATTAGAATGTATTTTTTGGGAGCAAGAAAAGATTGACATTGACCATTGCTGCACACCCACCCTCTCTTAGGATCGAACGTTACCTCGGCAGCAGAGCTGTCTCCAGGGACAAGGCTGGCAAACATCAAAAATCGTAGGAGAAGGACGGCTGGACTGTATAGTGTTGCTGAATCAATGATGGCCCAGTGTTCCGAAGAACACAAGTCAGAGTTGGAGGAAAGGCGGAAAGAGCAGCAGGAGGCCAGACTGTGGCACAGTGAGTTTATGCAGGACAATAAGCAGGAGAGAATTATTTTTCAGGAGGCTTTTACACAGCACCTAGAACTTCTGAGATGTGCGGTCAACGCACTAAACAACATGGGAGAGGTCATGCTTCAACATCGAGAATCCCCCAGAGCGTTGCCCACTGCCACAGCAATGCCAGAAAAATCTGCACAGCATGAGAGATCGGCTCTGCCGAGACGTTCCTGTGTGGGCAAGGCGAGAGACCGACTGACAATGTAGCAGCATGATGTGTGATGTGCACTGAATTCAGTACGCAGGGAACAGGGGTGTCGGTGTTTGTTTACGAGTGTTGAACCTTGTTTGCAATAGATTGCACAGTTGACTCAATTGTCCCACAAAAAAACACAGGAAAAGTTTATTAACAAGTTTCATACAGACAACACAAAAAAAAGAAAAAATTTGGACTTTGAAATATGCAACTATTAGCATAGGTGGTGTGGGCCTGGGGGGAGGCAGAGGAGGATTATCAAGATTGATGTGCTCTTGGTGCAGTGTCTGCCTGGCAACTCCTTCCTCCGGGACCCCTCCCCATCAGCCGCAGGCGTCTAGTGTTGCGTGCCACCGCCTTCTCTAATCGAGTTACTCGCGCTTCTATCTTGTTCACTGTTGAAAAATAAAAAAATTGTTCTTTTATTTATTCTGTTCTTCCAAAAATACAATCAATTACTTGTGTTTGTTATCAAGTCCAGAATGAGGTCCCAATTGTGCAACCCTTTCTTTCCAAACATAAATAAAATGTTGTGTGACTCTTATTCTGAAAAATTGAAGTAGATCTCATAAGCATCAAACCAAGTTTAAAGTTGTTATTTTCAAGTCACAATACAGGGGTTTGCCACAGACATCTGGTGATCACCATGACGGTGGAGAAGGGGGTACTCACTTGTGTTCATGATGCGCAGCTCCATCCCAGCAATGGTTGCACATACATCCATGGGCTCTGTGGGGGAGGAGGCATCCATGGGAACATGCCCACTTGTACTGGGTGCGTCTGCTTGAGTATCTCCCTCTGTGGTCTCCTGTGTTCCAGTGCCACCTTTTACCAATGAGAAGAGAATCAATTTCACAGATTAGAACACCACTAGATATACGGATCACTGGCTATATCATGGAAACATCTTTTTTTTTAGTATACCCCAATTTGGTTGCAAATTTATTGAAAAAGAGAGTTCAGACTCAGTTTTTCAGGAACCAGCAAACATTGCAATACTCGTTTTCAAGGATGAGGTGTGAGGGGAGGTCAAGGGACATGGAGAGCACAGGAATGGCGTGGTTGTCAGGATCAGGTGCCGTGCTGTGATTGATGCCAGGCAATAGCATTGAGAGGATGCTTAGAGCAACAGTTGTGCAAGTGTCAACAGTACTTTGATTTCACGTGTCCAACTGTTGAAGGATCATTTTCCAGACATACCTCCTGTATCACCCTCATTCTCCAATGGCTGTTCCATCTGCGGTGAGCTCGCTGATTCCTGATCACCTCTGGTGACGGTATCAACAGCATGCCCCCCGGCTGACGACTGCCTGACTATTCCTCGATTGAGTGCTGTGGTGAGAAATAGAAAGCACATTTAGACTCACAGTTCCATGTTGCGCAAAGATGGTGAATTAATGTCTAAGCTACAGCCATTTGGCTGGAATCAAACATTATCAGACTCAGTTTCCTGCTTTAGAGATGCAAACGCAACACCAGCAGAGCATCTCCAAAAGGGAATTTCCAAATCACTAGATCACTTTTAAACAAGCGAGGCAGAGCTGCCAGTCAATTATAGTCAAGGATTACAGCAAGTGCAAGTGTGGAACCGACGCTGACTTGCTGTGCATTGTCAATAGATAATGGGACCATGACCCAAAAGAGTGGCCACAATACCTTTCATCTGTGCAACTGTGCTGGCACTATGATTGTGGAGAAAGGAGAGGAAAATGCAGCAATCCTGTTTGTAACTCACCCTGGGAGAATAAGCACTTTTTACAGCTCATATGTGGTCATTGATCAAGTTAATACCTGAGAGGGAGGAATGTTCTTGATCCGTTTCATGGGGCGACCATAGGTCTGCAATTGCTCTGATCTCTATTCCTGATCTTCACGTTTAGCCAAGGAAACTGTGACATGCCAGATAGAACTGGATCACATGTCTTAGTGGTGTAGGCACCCTATGAGGAATGCAGTCTTGCACGAAAGGCTGCAACAATGGTCAGGTTTCATTTTTAAGGGGGAAATGATAGCATGCCGTCTGTGTAACCACGAAGCAGTTAAAAGCAGAATTAACTCACAGGCATGGCGTCTGTCCCGCCAACTAGGGCGCCCCGCTCTCTCCCACATCCTCATCATTGTCGAGAAATGAGGTGGTTTCCCGCTTTGCCGTGGTATCCCTTGCCAGGCCTCCAAGGCTTGAAAGAAAGAGGACTTCACGTGTTTAAACTTGGATCAGCATTGCTCCGATGTCCTGGCGAAGCCCCGCTCTGCCATCTTCCTTGCAGCCACTCTAAAGATTAGCTTAGTGGGGAGGTGAGTGCTGGTCATGAGACGGGTGGCTTTCCCAGTCTGGAGCAGCACTGTGAGAAGGGTCTCAACTTCCTCGTCCTTCCAAAAGGCTCCCTTTCTGGCGGCCATTTTGTTAAATCTATATACTGGTCTATCGGAAAAGAGCGGGAACGTTACTGGGCATGCTCAGAAAATGTGAAGGGGAAGTGGGAAGGAAAGTTCACTGTGCACAAACAGTCTCTGGATTATACCTAAAACAAAGGCTGTGTTGATTTGATGATTTATCGAACATGCATGTGGTCAACTTTTGAACGGGGTTGATCCCCCGTGCTTTCCGGAATCCATGGCCGCATTAAAATGAACCATTGTCATTAACAGCCCTTTTTCGCTTCATTAGTAGTTGCGGGGACCATGAGTCAATTTCTAGCTCCGATCTTGTTGTACTGTCCCCTCCTCCATCCTCCAGCACAGCTGCCATTTCTGTCATCAAGTCGCAAAGGAGGCGAACAAAGTAGCAAGTTCATGTAAAAAAATTTTTAAAAAAAATTCTAAATGGTTCAGTACTCTATGGTTGTAACAGTAGTTGCTGACCGGGACATATGGTTTTAGTTTCCTGTGTATTATTCCCGGCCCCAGCCGCGGAGAAGGGATGTGTACAGGTGCGATGGAATGCTCAGCCTGGGTAGAAAGGAAAGAGTGATGCTGCCTTGGCTGGATTCCGCACAAAGCATGGAAGTTTTTTTTCTAACACTTAAATTGGAATGCATCGCAAAAGGAAAAAATAATTTGATTCATAGATTATAACCATAAAATCTCTGCACCTTTGTTTAACATGCTCATTCGGGGGATCCTCTACAGATGGGTGCTGCAATTGATAACCAATGATACAGCTTAAATTTAATGCAAATGGTATTAACATGTATTAGTGAATGACATCTCTAAAATGCAATGACCACACAACACACCAAAGATGCATGCCTGTAACTATTTTTTTGAAATGGAATGATTGCGGTGATTAGGGACTTGAGTCTGTGTGGTGCGACAGTTCATTAGCTGTCATTGGGGAAACAATGAGACCAGCTCAGCTCAGTGTCTCCTCATGCCCAAAATCTGACATGCCATGAGTTCGCCAATGAAAAGCAGGGATTAAGATGCCCTCCAGAGCAGCTGTTTAGAAGGTGAGCTCCCTCTTCCGCGAGGACCGATTATTGAAGAGGGTTAACGTCAAAACGCGATCTGTCATTTTAATGACATGACACCCATCTTGTATGAAAATAAAAACCATATTCATTAACCACATTGACATTTATTACATGAGGGTGGGAGGCAGGTGGATGTGCACATGGCATTTTTGGGAATAAGAACGAGTAACATGGAAAACGGTGCTCATTAACTATTTGCAGAGGCACACACCACATGGACGCACACCAGACACAAGAACACATTTTGCATTCAAGAGGGGGTGGTGGCAGAGGGAAAGTCATAAGTTTTATGCTTGATCACCAGGATGAGACACATCATCCCCTTGCATTTGCATACATAAACTCAGCCAAAGCATCTCTGACTGCCTTCCCCTCCTCAAGATGTCCCCGGTCATCCTCCAACTCCTCGTCCTCTTCCTGTGGGACTGTGACAGGTGTCGGATCGCCTCTTTCACATATAACTTGGTGTCCCCTAGCCTCACAGATATTGTGCAGAATAACGCAAGCTGACACCACGGCAACCAAGTTTTCCTCTCTGAAGTTAAGGCGTGCGGCCAGACACCTCCATCTTGCCTTCAGACGGCCAAAACACCTTTCAACCGTGTTTCTAGAGCGGCAAAGCACCTTATCAAAATGTCGGTGCGCTGCTGACACGGCAGAATTACCATACGGTTTCATTAGCCAGCGTCGAAGTGGGTATGCACCGTCCGAAATAATCAGTGGTGGGACAGAGATGCCTTGCAAATTTAATGTCGGGTTTCCCAGAATGAATGTCCCTGCATCCATTGCTGCACATAAAGCAGAGTTTCGGAAGACAAAGGCATCGTGGTTGCGTCCACTCCACCCGATCTCGACATCAATAAAGCGGCCGCGATGATCCACAGTCCCCTGAAGTAGTATGGAGGAGAATTTTTTCCTATTGATATACTCCTCAGATCTGCCTCCCGGAGTGCAGATGGGGATGTGTGAGCCATCAACTGCTCCCACGCAGTGTGGAAAACCCATGGCTGCGAAGCCATCAATGATCTGTGTGGAATAAGGGAGAGATCTCTGTCAATGATAAACTGGCTAGATGCATCATTTGCTCAAACAGTACACCCCATTCCACAGACACTTCCTGACTGCCAATCACCACATTTTTCCCTGAAACAGGTTTAATGACACATCGATATATCGTTATTAAAATTTTAAAAAAATTTTTTAAAAAGTACCTGTCCCACTTCTCCGCGTAGGGAAACCGTTCTGGAGAGCATTTCCAACTCTAAGACGTGGCACACCTCCAACACTATTGTTCCGATGGTGGAGAGGCCGATTCCAAACTGGTCGCGTACCAGTCAATAGGAGATCCCGTTGGCGAGACACCAGAGTGCCACAGCGAGTCGCTTCTCCACAGGGACTGGTATCCGCATGGTGGTTTCTTGCCGCTGCAGACGAGGACGGAGAACATCAGCGATTTCCTGGAATGTTGCATGGGACATTCGGAAACCCTCAATCCAATGATGTTCCTCCCAGTTTTCCAATACTATCCTGTCCCACCAGTCCCAACTTCTTGGAAAGACCCAGTAATCCCTGGCCTGATGTTGCTCTGCCAAGGCGTACCATCTAAGCCTGAGCAGCTGTCTTCGTCGGATTCTGCGACAGTGACTCTGCTTTTGTCTTTGCCGGTGATTGTCCAGGAACATGAAATAAGTTCTGCGCCTTCTCGAGACATGTCTTAGATAGGCCACGTGAATGTTCAGTGTACTCTGGATGAGCTGCAGAACCAGTTTTGCTGCCGCTATCATCAGTGCCACGTGTGGAGCCATGTTTCCACCTGCTTTGATATTTTGAGTCTCCAGACAAAGGCTTTTTCAAGTGGAAGAGGGATTTTAATAAATTCAAATACTGCTGCAAGCCAATCCACCAATGAAAATTGGGGAGGAAAAGGTGGGAGAAGAGGCTACGCAGATTTTGAATGCAAGTGCCGGACTATATTTTGCAATGGAGATAGGTCAATTTATCGTTATACTTGTATAGAGAACTAAAAAAAAAGTTCTGGTCACGTGACGGCGAAAGCCGCCGCGATGCCCGTCCGCGGAGAAGTTGCGCGATTAAAAATGGCGTGGGGACAGAAAGAGGCGTGAAAAACACGGGACATACAGGACGGTGAGCTGCCGTGTGGACGAACCCACAAAAATACGGAAGGGGAAAAAGCGGCAGAGAAGCGGAAAAATAGGGTAATGTGGAAACGGCCCTAGTCAGTTCTTTCTATACTGATTCGGCTCAGCACACCTTCTCTGCACTCAGAGGCCCCTGGCATTAATTGGCTCTCTCCAGAGGTCGTCCCAGCATTTTCCAGCAACCTCCGGAGGCCCTCGTCTCCACTTGGAAGACTCCGAAGCTCGGCAAGCCGATCAGGCCACTCCTCCAAAGCAGTTCTCTGCGGCCGTCCTCCAACCTCCTCCACAAGCAACTCCCAACAGAGCTCACCTAGTACTCTGATTTCTCGCTTCGGATCACTCCCCACAGGCTTCAAAGGCTTAGAAGACCTTCAGCTCAATGGCCTAAGGCTTTCCACCTCTCCACTTCTTCCTCTCTTCATCTGCTCTCGCTGGTCCCCAAACCTCCAGTGGTCCTATCTTCCCTAAATGAAGACTCCACCACTGGGCAATTGGGTGACCAGCTCGGGTCTAGTTGGAGCAACGACTCTCCTCCGTCTCAGTCTCAGCTCACTTCAAGCCGCTTCAGCTGCTCACACACCCGAATCAACGGTAACACAATACGTTCTTCTCTGAGCTTCCCCACTCGTTTCTCTCTCCTTCTGTTGATGCATCTCTCTGCTGCCAGTACTGGCTTTGTTACATGTTGTTATTTGCTGTTTTGCCACATTATTCCTTCTATTCCTTTAGTCCATGTGGCTATAGTTTCCCTTTCTGTCTCGTCAGGGTGTTCCCTTAGTTATAGGTTCAGTTGCATTTTAGTTGTAATACCTAATACGGCAGAGCTCAAACCACAGCTCCTGCCCATGTGCAAATTATTACAACAGCATAATAGCCAATGATATGAGGATATGATAATTTGCCCTGTGGCACAGAGTGGTAAGCTGCAGTACTGCAGCCCAAGCTCAGCAGGGTTCAGGTAGCTGGCTCAAGGTTGACTCAGCCTTGCATCCTGCCAAGGTCGGTAAAATGAGTACCCAGTTTCCTGGGGGTAAAGTGTAGATGACTGGGGAAGGCAATGGCAAACCACCCGATAACAAAAAGTCTTCCAAGAAAACGTTGTGATGCAACGTTCCCCCCACCCCCATGAATCAGTAATAACTCGGTGCTTGCACCTTTACCTTTATGTGGATCCTACTTTAGTTGTGATGGAAAGGTGTGTTCTACATGGAAAGGTGTGTTCTACATGTTCAGAGGCTTATCCTTGTTATTACTTCTGATCTCTGGCATTGGAAATACACCCCAGGGCTGAACCCAGCTGAGGCTTTGTTCAAATTTGGCCCTGTTGATGTACTGCTGGTGTCAGAATGGAGATATATATATAGTCCTACCTGACCCAGCAGCGTTTAAGGATAAGGTCAGTAAACATTGTTTGCTATCCAAAACATAAATCTAAAAAGTAACTAAACCTTTCACCATTTGTCCCTCCATATGAGTGCCATATATTTTACACAACTAATCCATTTTGATTCTGTGAAAATGTTTTATTTGCCTTGCAGCTATTAAAGTCTTAGCACTTACTGCATTGTAGTTAATGTGTGTGTTTCCCCCCCTAGACTTTGGGTAGTAACTACTTCTCAGCATATATCTCTTCAACAGGTTCTCTCATTTTTTTATTGCTCTTTCCAAGATACTTTATTAGTTTAGAACCAAAACAAAACATTTGATTGAGAAGCAAACATTCAAAAAAGACAAAAATGGAAGAAAAGGAAAACAAAACTTCACCTTTCATTATGCCTGTCATGAGAGTCTGCTTTATTAAATTTGCCTAATGTTTAAATTCTGTTTTTTTTAAAGTAAGGTTACCTTTAGCTTTTACCATTTTGAATAAGATGTGTTGAATGTAGTAATTATACTAAACTAAACAAAGGAGAAACTAGATCTTAAAATGAAAGCAATGTGCTTTAAGACATCCATATGCAAGATATGATTAATAACATTCATATTATTTAACAGATGTCGTCATAAGTTCATTTTGAAAAACAGAAATCTAAATGGGCCTTTTCACATGGCAATGCAACAGTACATAAAAATTATGCTTGTGACGTGTATGTTGGAAAACTCTGAAACACAAAGATGATGTACACAAAACTGAACCTACAAAACTGGCAGAGCAGAGTCAAGACTAAAACAGACAAGACAGAGGTCTTTGATCTTCCCAGCATCTTTTAAGCAAAATTACAAGGGGTGTGCGTGTGTTGTATGTATGAGAGATTAGCTAGAGGGGGCAACACTGCCATGCCCATATTATCTTTTTTCACGTGGAAACTGCCAACACTATTATAGTGCCAGTTTGGTGTAGTGAGAGCCACTGAGAGCCAGTTTGGTGTAGTGGTTAAGAGTGCGGGACTCTAATCTGGAGAGCCAGGTTTGATTCCCCACTCCTCCAGGTTACCAGCTGGGTAACCTTGGGCTAGTCACGGCCGCCGGAACTCTCTCAGCCCCACCCACCTCACAGGGTGTTTTGTTGTGGAGATAATAATGACATACTTTGTAAACCACTCTGAGTAGGCATTAAGTTGTCCTGAAGGGCGGTATATAAATCGAATGCTGCTGCTGTTGTTATTTATAGTCATTCAATGAAAAGAAATAAAAAGGCACTGTTTTTCCCCCTTCAATGGTCTAATGACAATGTGATTGATTAACACGAGGGTGGTATGATTAAACATAAGAAAGACATGTGGTGTAGTGGTTAGAGTGTCTGACAAGGATCTGGGGGACCTAGCTTCAAACTTTCCACTCTGCCATGGAAGCTTGCTAGATGACCTTGGGCCATTTACTCTGTCTCAACCACAACTTTCTGCATGGCAAATTTCAGGCTGTTAAGAGAAATGTCCTACTTTTAAAGTCAATTTAAGATTTTTAACTGTCAACTGTAACTTTTTCTTCTTCCCATTTGGATAGAATTCTCCATGTTCTCCTCATTTGTATAACAGATCCTCCCTGCCAAATTTCAAGCAGATGGGGAGAAGGGGCCCTATTTTACATGCAATGGAAGTTTGCATTTCCCAAGATGGCACAGAGAGGAATTCGATCCTCCAAGAAAGCCAGGGAAAAGTAACATAGAACAGGCATAAAGGCTTCCATTTAGCAACCCAAGAAGACAAGCAGCATGGCAGACTGCATACCAAAGGTAGAGATATTGCCTTTCCCAGGAAAAGATGTTTGATTCTCTTGGTTCCTCTTTCTGGTTCCTGTATTTTCCAAATTCTATCTCTTGGAGAACAGGAAATCACCACAGATGAATAATAACTATGGTATATGTATGTGAGGGCAGCTAATTTTCACAGTTAGGCATATTTAAACAGTAGGAGGTAGGCAGTGTTACAGAGTGGTCATAGAGAAGTATGTGAACTGAACAGAGGCAGACAGCTGGAGGTATAGGTACACAGTTTGCATTTAGCACTCTAAGAAACGAGGCACTTTACCAAACTGGCAAACGGAAGCACTGGCTAGGGTTCCCAGGTGCCCACCAATGGCGGGCAAGCAGCATCCAACATTTGCCTTAGTGGAGTTTGAATGGGATCTACATTGGTGAGATAACCATCTTTGAAAAAGACTTGGAAACGTGACCAACCTCCTCCCCCCCCCCCACACACACACCCAAATGAACTGGACTGCCCGTCAGATGGTCTAATCCAACCTGCATGTATTCGGACCTATACTTGAATTTTGACCCTATGAACTTTTTGAGTAAACTCTAAGAAAATTGATGGACTTTAGAAGTATTAATTGTTCATAGGCGATACCATCATTGTTTTTCACTAGCACTTTATTTATAGGTCTGCATATGAAGACTGTGTGTACCATTATGTATTGAATGGCAATTTGAATTATGAAACAGCAGTAAGAAAAATTTGTAATTTTTCTAAATCTTTATTTCGTTAGGTTTTCACGACTATTGTAACTTTTTGCTATCTCTTCTTGTGATTTCTAACCAGAAGCAGGTTGCCAGTTCCAGCTTGGGAAATTCTTGGAGATATGGGGGTGCAGCCTGAGGGTGGAGGTTGAGGAGGGGAGGGAGCTCAGCAGTAGAGTTCACCCTCCAAAGCTACTACTGGAACTGATCTCTGTAATCTGGAAATCAGTTGTAATTCCAGAACTTCCCCAGGTCCCACCTGCAGGTTGGCAACCCTACGTGCCAGTTATGTTCCTTCACAGCTACTTTCTACTGCTACTTTGGAATGCTATTTGAACTGGACAATGAAGCCCAGATTTGGGGTGATAGTAGTAGGAACTTTACAATCATGAGGTATAATAAATAGGTTGCCAACTCCAGGTTGGGAAATTGCTGGAGATTTGGGGATGGAGCCTAGGGAAGGCAGGGTTTAATAATAATAATATTTGGTTTATATACTGCCTTTTAATGCCCACTCAGAGCAGTTTACAAAGTATGTTATAATTATCCTCACAACAATCACCCTGTGAGGTGGGTGGGGCTGAGAGAGCTCTAAGAGAGCTGTGACTGACCCAAGGTCATACAGCTGGCTTCAAGCAGAGGAGAGGTGACTCAAACCTGATTCTCCAGATTAGAGTCCTGCCGCTCTTAACCACTACACCAAACTGGCTCTCCCTTAGGGAGGGGAGGGACCTCAGCAGGATATAGTGCTCTAGTGTGTGCACCCTCCAAAACAACCATGTTCTTCAGGGGAACTGATCTGTGAGGGCTGCAGATCAGTTGTAATTCCAGGAGATGTCCAGGCCACACCTGGAGGTTGACAACCTGAATCACCTCAAATATAATACACTGAATGCAAAATATATGGATTCTAGAAAATATATATGAAAAGATCTATCTTTCACCTTTTTCTTGTTAAAAAAAAAAGAATTTTTGCCTGCTGTTACAACAATTTTTTCCACTAATTGTTCTCCTTTGATGAGAAAAAATTCACCAGGCATCTCCCCTGAAAGGCCATGCCAAAACCAGGGAGGTTGGCAGCAGGAAATGGTTTCTCTTCTTTCCTTGCCCTGGATTTTGCTGCCTGAAGCAACTCCTTTGTGCTGCTTTATGGCAAGGGAGGCCCTGGAGTTAATTACCATGCAGCCATGATGCACAAGGCTAACTAGTAGAGAGATTTAGTATGTGGGAAACATGAAAAATAGCAGAGCTCAGCTTTTAGCTTGACCAGCAAAAGTGCTTAATTTTGAAATATGAGGTTTTATTTTTGTATTTTACAGTTTTATTTACTTTTGTACTTTCTCCATTGTTCTTTTAATCTTCATAATTTTCCACTTCCCTTCTCTTCAGTTTTAAATGCACTTTTAAGCCACCTTCCATTTATGGTTATCTGCTGCTATGCGGTTCATCAGAAGGAAATTGGAGAGTGTTGTCAAAATCTGGACTCAAGCACTTGTGCCACTAATAACTGAGGAACTGAGGCCTTGAATCCATTTCAGCCTCTTCGAGTACACTGAGCAAGATAAACCAGCTGAGTAGTCAGGAAATACAGTATTACAGTTGTATGGAACCTTATATTATTTATTGTTATTGTTAATTAAATACTGTTATTAAGCACCCCAGAATATTTCACAACAGTTAGCTATTATGTTGGTGAGATGAAAATTTTAATAATTACCAAAACCTCCGTTTTTTAAAACAAATGGATGCTTGTAAAAATTAGATTTTTCTTTTTTTAAAAAATGGGCTGCATTCTTGAAATTGTTTAGTTTGAAAACAATACAACTTGGAGAGTATCACCACTATAATTTATTTTCCTGCTGACCTAATGGAATTATATACAAATATTCTTTCCTTCCAGACAGATGGCTCACATCTTCAACTGGTGTATTAACTAATAGGTATTTAGTAACATTTTGGTGATCCAAACATAAGAACTGCCTTGCTGACAGGATGTGAGCCTAGCCTAGCAGTGGTGGCTAAAAGGATGGACATTAGATAGTAATGAATGATAGCAAAGTTGCTAACATGTTTTGAAAAGTATTTGAAGGGTAGATGATGAATCTCTACAGATTAATTTCCCTGTGGAGAGAGTGGAGCTTCTGTCTTCTTGATACTATATGCTCGACCTTTGGCAGTTGCATGCTTAGTCTGACCTCAAGTGAGTTTATTATTGGTTGCTCAGAAATGAGTTAAATGTAACCCCCCCCCCCCCAAACAAGAGCTTGTGCATGACTCCCCCCACTTTGGAACCTCCATTTGCCCACTGAGAACCAGTGTTGTGTAGTGGTTAAACTGCCAGGCTAGGATCCAGGAGACACAGGTTCAACTCTCCACTCTGCCATGAAAGCTTGCTGCGTGACCTTAGGACAGTTACACACTCTCATCCTAACCTACCTCACAGGGTTATTGTGAGGATAAAATAGAGGAGAATGATGTAAACCACCTTAGGTCTCCACAAAGGAAAATGGTGGAGTATAAATCAAGTAAATAAATATTAGACTTATGCAGGGAAGTTTGTTTTGTTTCTTTCATTTTAATTATTTATTCATTATTGAGTTTCATTATTGAGTTATTTTGTATGTTTTTGTTTCATTAGGTTTCTTTCATTATTGTTGTTTCATTTTCATAGTTCTATTTCATTATTATTTCCCACTGGTTTCAGTGGAAATATCCCCTCCTCCCTTTCTTGGGTCAGTACCTTCCTGGTCTTCTATCTGAAATTGACAAAGGTCAGGGGGATTGCAGTACTCCACTAGGACATCTACACTGCCAAACACCAGACATGAGGGCATCTACACTGCCAACGATCAGATTGCCTGTTTGAGGCAATGAAATGTGACTATGGTCATTTCCACACGTCCTAACATTGCGCAACACTCACAGTACGAGGGCATCTTCATGTCGTGATTTCTGATGTCATCATGCCACAATCCCATTTTCGTGGTGCAGCACATTCATCCCACAAGAACAAGAAGACTGCGCCCAGTCATGATGTGCTAAGTTTGTATACAGATGTCAGATAGGATACTATAATGTGTGTATTACAGGATTGTGCTTGATAAAATAAATAAAATTATACTTGGGCTACACTTGGGACACCAAGACATACAACACAGAATGAGTTACAGAACAAAGACAAATCCCAGATTAATTGTAATTCTCACTGAACCACAGCAGCTTCAATGGGGGGGGGCACAATTAAAAATCAAAAGGGTTTAGTTGAAGGACACTGAAGCAACACACAATTACAGCAAGTCTCACACTGAAACAAAGAACTAGTGAAGCAGATAAGATTGAGGGGGGGGGGTGAAATAAAAATGGGCTCCAAAGAAGAAGCAAAAGAAACAATATATGTGGAAATACTGGGCCCCAAGAGTTCACTAAAAGTGGGAGTGTACTATCCCCCCCCCCCAAATCAAACCCTTGAAGCTGATATTGAGATGCAGAAGGCAATAAGGGAAGTGATTAAAGCAGAAAATGTTTTGATAATGGGCTACGTCAACTACTTTCACATTGACTGGGAACACATGTGCTCTAGTCATGCTGTAAAAATAAGATTCCTAGACATCATGAATGGCAGAGCACTAGAACAGTTGGTCACAGAACCAACCAGAGGGATAGTGATCTTGGACATGGTTCTGAGCAGAGCTCCAGACCTAGTGAGATTCATTTGGGAACAGTGAGCACAATGCTATTAAGTTCAGTTTTCATTGCAAATGGAAAGGTATCCCTAAAGTTTGATTTCAAAAGAGGGGACTTTACAAAAATGAGGGGAATAGATAAAAGGAAGTTGAAAGGGAAATACAAGAGAGCAGGGCTTTTTTCTGGGAAAAGAGTTGGTGGAACTCAGTGGGTAGCCCTTGGAGAAAATGGTCACATGGCCAGTGGCCCCTCCCCCTGATCTCCAGACAGAGGGGAGTTTAGATTGCCCTGTGCGCCGGGCAATCTAAAATCCCCTCTGTCTGGAGATCAGGGGCGGGGCCACCGGCCATGTGACCATTTTCAAGAGGTTCTGGAACTCCGTTCCACCGCGTTCCTGCTGAAAAAAAGCCCTGCAAGAGAGTCAAATCCTTAGAGGATTTGGAAGCTATTTGGAACCACACAAATTGAAGCCCAGGTAGAACACATTCCTCAGATCAGTAAAGGTACTGCCAAGTCAAGAATGTTTGCATTTTCCAAGTCAAGGAAGCTATAAGCAGAAAAAAAGATTTATTTTTACAAGTGAAAGGTCTGTCCCAATGAAGAGAACAGAAGGAAGCACAGGGTCTGTGTAAGTTTATAATTAGGCATGCAAAAAGAGAATCTGAAGCACAAATTCCTGAAAGCATCAAGACAAATAATAGACATTTCTTTAAATATATCCAAAGCAGGAAACCAGTCAGAAAAGCAGTTAGACCTTTGGTTGACCAAAGAATAAAAGAACTGCTAAAGGAAGATGGGGAGATGGAAAAGAAGCTCAAAGAATTATTTGCATCTCTGTTCACTGTGGAAATTGTGTGTGGCGGGGAGGGGAGATGATTGTCCAGACAGGAGTCTGAAGGACTGTCTAATTGAGATGAGAGATAAAATTTGAGATCTACTGGGGAAATTAAAAACTAATAAACTTCCATGTCCTGATAGTATACACCTGAGAGTTCTTATATATGGGTTAGTAGATCATTGATCTACTAACCCATATATGTAACTTAAAATCGGCCACTGTACCAGAAGACTGATACAGGAGGATCTCCACAAATCCAGAAGGATATCCACAAAACTGAATGAGTGTGACAAATGAAGTTCAACGTAGGTAAAAAATGTTCCACCTATTTTTAAAAGGGGGTCCAGAGGAGAACCCCAGGAAATGTACAGGGCATTTAGCCTTGCATTTGTACCAGGCAAAGTAATAGAAACTGTAATCAAAGATAGAATTATTAGGCACACAGAGGAACAAAACCTCTTGAGGGAAAATCAGCATGGGTTCTGCAAAGGCAAGTACTGCAGCCTCACCAATATTTTGGAGTTCTTTGAGAAAGTGAACAAACATGTAGATGACAGCAGCCCAATAGATATTATATACCTAGAGTTTCAAAAAGATCTTGACAAGGTTTCTCATCAAAGACTCCTGGGTAAGCTTAGCAGTCATAGGATGGATTAAAAATAGGCTAAACAACAGTAGACAAAGAGTAGGAATAAATGGACAGTTCTTGCAATGGAGAGAAGTAACTTAAGCAGTGGAGTCCCACAATGGGACAGTGCTATCTAATTTGTTAATAGATTATCTGGAACTGGGAGTGAACAGTGTAGTGGCCAAGTTTTCAGATGATGCAAAACCGTCCAGGACGGTAAAAACCAAATCCAACTGTGAAGAGCCCCAGAAGAATCTCGACAAATTGGGCGAGTGGGCAACAATGTGGCAAATGAAGTTCATTGTAGGCAGGCAAGATGGTGATCCGCATGAAGCCACACCTTATCTCTCTGCTAGTTTTAGCGTTGTTCTGCCTTATCTTCATCTATTTTAATCTTAATCGGTTTTAACTAGAGATGCTGGGGCTTTGGATGGTTCGTTATCTGGAAAGCAGTTGCAAATCATGAGCCCTTGCAAGAACTGGGAGGAAAAGTGGAGGAGGGTGAACTCAGATCAACATATCCCAGAAAAGTCTATAAAGCAGCTGAAAACTGATGACTTCATCTCTGCTTATCAGCCTTTTATTCTGCAAACAGATACAAAACAGATTTTAGGCAAGAGTAAGGTAATGCTCATTGGAACAAAAAATCCCAACATTAGGTATATGCTAATAGGTTCTGAACTGGCCAAGACTGGGAGCCAAGCTAGAAGTGACGAATTACACTTGAATGGCAAGTGAACAGATTCACATATTCCTCCCTGTTCACTTGCTCTCCACTTGCACTCCACACAATTGCATAGAGTGCAAGTTAGCAGGGAGGAATACATGTGAGCAGGGGTCATTTCCTAGAAAAAGAACTGCAGGAACTAATTAGCATATCTCATTAGCATATGCCACACACCCTGACATCACCGGAAGTGTGTCAGAAGGCAACATCCACCCCTCAGGCCCAATTGTGCAAAAATCTCCAGGTATTTCCTTAAAGCAGAATGAACTCAAAGCAGCTTACCCTCCTCTGGAGAGCCAGCCCTGCTTACACCCACGCACTCACACTCACAAGTCACAAATGAAAATTAAGCAGCATGAATTCCAAGCAGCTTACGTTCCTTTGGAGCCCAGCCCCACTCAGCTTGCACTCACTCACTCATTTTCTCTCTTTCTCTCCCCCCCCCCACAAGTCACAAATGAAAGTAAAGCAGCAGAGCAGCATGAATCCAAGTAGCTTACGTTCCTTTGGAGCTCAGCCCCACTCGGATTGCACCCATTCACTCATTTTCTCTCTCCCCCCCCACGAGTCACAAATGAAAGTAAAGCAGCAGAGCAGCATGAATTCAAGCAGCTTACGTTCCTTTGGAGTCCAGCCCCACTCAGCTTGCACTCACTCACTCATTTTCTCTCTCCCTCTCCCCCCGACTCATGAGTCACAAATGAAAGTAAAGCAGCAGAGCAGAATGAATCCAAGCAGCTTACGTTCCTTTGGAGCCCAGCCCCACTTGGCTTGCACCCATTCACTCATTTTCTCTCCCTCCACCGAGTCACAAATGAAAGTAAAGCAGCAGAGCAGAATGAATCCAAGCAGCTTACGTTCCTTTGGAGCCCAGCCCCACTTGGCTTGCACCCATTCACTCATTTTCTCTCCCCCCACCGAGTCACAAATGAAAGTAAAGCAGCAGAGCAGAATGAATCCAAGCCGCTTATGTTCCTTTGGAGCCCAGCTCCACTTGGCTTGCACCCATTCGCTCATTTTCTCTCCCCCCACCCCCAAGTCACAAATGAAAGTAAAGCAGCAGAGCAGAATGAATCCAAGCAGCTTACGTTCCTTTGGAGCCCAGCTCCACTTGGCTTGCACTCGCAGGAAAAGGAATCACGTGGGCAGGGCCAAAACCCACATGACCTCTTTTCAGATCTACCGGAACGCTGTTCCGGTGCGTTCTGCCTCCAAATGAGCCCTGCATGTGAGTCTGTTCACTTGCTATTCGAGTGTAATTCGTCACTTCTATCTTGGCCCTGAGAGAGAAAGATACCTTGGAGTCATAGTCAATAACTCAATTAAATTGTTAACCCAATGTGCTGCAGTAGTAAAAAGGGCAAACTCTATACTGGGATTATTTAAAAGGGGTTGAAGATAAAATGGTCAATATTATAATATAGATCTATGGGGTGTGGGATTGAACAGATTCATGGAGGATCGGCCTACCTGTGACTCCTAGCCACTGTGACTAAAGTGAAGCTCCACATTCAGAGGCAGTGAACCTCTGAGTACCAGAAGGCCACATCAGGGGAAGGCCTCGGCCTCTATGCCCTGGTGTTGGCCACTGTGTGAGACACGATCTTGAACTAGACGGACTACTGGTCTGATCCAGCAGGCCTCTTCTTATATGCTGATGTTTGTATGTTCGATGTGCACATTAGACTTCATATAGTCTATCCAGAGGGGGGGAAATGAGATATAGCCAAATAAAACAGTCAAAATATATATTCTGTTTGTACTGGTTTCTCTGGTTTATCTAAGAGAACACTTAGATTAAAAAAATCTAAAAAATTGAACCAAACATGTTCAAGTAAGTTCTGTTTTTCTGAGTAGGTATGATATTATATGCTGTAAATTAAAATGTTGTATCTGGGTGTCTCCCCTCCCCACTCCCGCCATCTATGTGCTCATTTTTCTGTTTTTCATGATGTCAGGGAAAGACTGGTTATGGATAACATGAGCTTTTGAGAGTATAGGAAAAGAGAGGGACCACTAAAACAAATACACCCCCACCCCGAGCAAATCATAAATGTCTGGGGGGATACAGAGAGACTTCTTAGACCTCACACAGGCAAATTTCAACAATTGAAAAAAATCCCTCAGGAATTCAGACCCAGAAGTAATGGAAGAATTGTAGAATAATGACTGTTGGCTCAACCACTGACTGACCTTGAATGTATGCAGTGCAAGCAGTCATCATTACATCAGCCGCTGCGACTGAGAACAAACAATAAAAACTGTCTGATTCCTTACAGCAAATTCCATCTTTACAATTTTCTTTTCCTGCTTAACTAGTCGTTAATTTCCTCTTTTATGCCAATGCTGGCTTTCTCTATATCTGTTATTTGTTAGTTTTCTGGATGTGTTAGTAAACCTAGCTAATTATTTCTTTATTAAATTCTTTCCTTATGAATATCTGTCTAATTCCAATTATCTTAGTCATGACATTATGCAGAATTTATGTAAGTCCTCCAAACTGGTGTAAGTCCACCCAAACTACTTCAGAAAATAACTTGATTGGCTGCAGCTGAAGCTAAAATAAACACTCAATTATACTGCAAATCTTTTCATTGAACTTTAGCCAGTGCTAAATTTCTGGCCCAATATGAAAAATGATGAAGTACATGGATTTTAAGAATCATGTAAAATACTTGCACAAAAAGAGACAATTCTACTATTTAATTTCACAATGGTCTTCAAAGCTGCATAGACAAATACATACAATGAAATTGCAAAATAACCAAGAAATCTGAACAGCATATATTAAATATTGCAAAGGTCTACATGCTGAGATCAGCAGCACTGAACCACCTAACCCACGAGCTTTTGAAATAGGAATTTTAAATAATGTCTTAACCATGAAATGCAGAGGTCCGGGCAGCTTTCCCAAGGTCAGATGACATTAATAAACAGAGACCCACTAATGGAAAAAGACCTGCTGCTAATTATGGTGAAGTTGTTGATGTTACTTTTCTTGTCAATTTCATTTCTAATAGGCTCCAAACCCTACCTAATACTTTAAAGTTGTATTAAAGTGGACACCCATATACTGACAAAACTTGAGGGACACACATTCCTTTAGGTAACTAGACCAATTCCCAATTTAACTAATTATTCATGTAGGGGCAGGTATGTGATTAATTCTGTTTGAGTAAGGATGATCCTGAATTCAGCCAACTGATCAGCTGAAAAACATTTGTTATGTTTTTGAGATCCTTTATTTTTCAATATATTTTCCCAGTTGCTATTAGTAAAGTTCTAAACATTTCATTCAAATCCCTTCCTCATTATATCTGAGCCTTACCATGTGTAAGATACGAATTGCCATTGGAAATTTACTTGTCAACATGAGTCATTTAACATGAGCCATGAACCACTTGTAAATATGTGGTAAGTACTCTGAATCTAACTGTAATTAGGCACATTTGGGAGTAGTCTGAAATCTTCTGATCTAACTATTTATTCTGGCATCTTCCTGTCTGGTTTCATTTTCCGGTGTAGTGGGACATTGGATAAAAAGTGAGATGAGAGAGGACAGAGATACCTAGTAGATACATGACTGACAGGATGGCATCCAACCATGACGAACAGCCTATCTTCCTGCTTAACAGGATTCTATTAACAGGAACCTATTTCAGCAGGGGAAAGCCTTTGCTAATCTATGCTGTTGAATCTGTTCACAAGATCCATTTCCATGATTTCAGGAGAGCTAGTATGGTGTAGTGGTTAAGAGCAGCGGAACTCTAATCTGGAGAACCAGGTTTGATTCCTCACTCCTCCTCCTGGAGCCAGTTGGGTGACCTCGGGTCAGTCACAGCTCTTCCAGAGCTCTCTCAGCTCTGCCCACCTCACAGGGTGATTATCATGAAGATAATAATGACACACTTTGTAAACCGCTTGGAGTAGGTGTTAAGTTGTTCTGAAGGGCGGTATATAAATCGAATGTTGTTGTTGTTGTATGAATCTACAAAGGAACAGCAAAAATTTGGCATTAGGAAAAACTGTTATGGGAAACAAAGTTTTAAAAAGAACTGTCCTTTTAAAAATATTTACTATTTAATAAATATATTACCCAACTTTCCTCCCAAACTGGGGAATCATAGCTGGTTACAAAATGAAGTATTTATAGGCATAGAATTTAAATAACAATGTGCAACTCTGGAACTCTCCCCAGGAAGATACGTCTGTCCCCTTCTGTTGCCACCGTCTGTCAGTGCGTGAAGACGTCTATGTTTTCGTCAGCATTCCCTCAGTGAGATCTCCTTCATGCCCAATGTTTTAATTTTGTAAATGTTTTTTGTATGCATTTTAGCTCTAGTTTAATTTTTTTAATGATGTGTTGGGGGATGGTTGGTTTTTAACAGTGTTAAAATGTGATTTCATTATGTATGCTTTAATTTCTTGTCTGCCTTGGTAGCCCATGTGAAGACAGAAAGGTGAGGTAGAAATTGTGTAAAATAAAAAAGAAATCTAACAGGCTGCTAGTACAATCTTTAAAATGGTAATAAATAAGTGACAAAATGCATTTATTTATTCATTAATTTTCTTCATTTATATCCAATTTTTCTCCCTAATGGGGATCCAAAGTAGCTTACATTCCTTCCTTCATTTTATCCACACAGTAACCCTCTGTTAGGCTGAGAGTGTGAGGCTATCCCAAGTGTTCTATGGAAGAGTCAAGATCAAACTTGTGTCTCCTAGAATCTAGACTGGCACTCTGACCTCTACACCACACTGGGTCCTTCGATGTCCAGTACGGGTGTGCACTGAGAAAATTTCCATTTCAGTATTGAAACCAGGTTTTCTGAATGAACTGTTATTCTTTTTCCAGGTGGAGCATTGCTGGTTTGGATCTAATCTATGTGTTGTTGTTGTTATTGAGTTTTAGCCTCATTCTTTGCAATGAGGACTTCCAGGCTCTTTGAGACAGTTGTTTTTCCAATTAATGGTACCAAAATCACACAGAACATAGTCCTCCCTCTAAACTATCAACCTACCAAGTTTGAGCACACACAACATTGAGGTTTGATGTTTATGGACCCTGAAGAATAGTTGGGGAAGGCATCAAGATGCGTGTTGGGTGGCTGCACATGGGCACATTACTTTTTTCAGGAGGGGATTGGGGAAACACATTGTTTTCTCACTTAACCAAAAAACGTGTCAACCATTAGTCCCCATCCTAGTCTAAATTTTTATTTTATTATTTCGATTTATAAATCACCCATCCTCAGGGGCTCTGGGCAGTGAACAAATCATCAATCTACCAAGTTTTTCCTCAAGTAGAATAACAAACACAATGGACCCCGAAGAAGGTGAGCGCAGACTATGGCAGGAAACTGGCTGGCAAATCAGTAGCAGGGTGCAGTAGGGCAGCTCCCAAGTAGGAGAGTGCTCCAAACAGTGCACTGCAGTGACATTAAAAACAATTCTGCTTCATGCTACCAATAAATGATTACCTTTGTATCCTGCTGTTGCCTGCTTGTGCTTTGTAGCTTTGTTCCCATGATGAGGGGCTCAGCATTCCACTGCAAAATGGGGCATCCCTGAAGTAATAGCCACCAATGTTCTCCAGCACCAAAGTTCAGGCAGGCAGAATTATTGTTTGATCTCCACACCCCGCCCCAAGCAGACCTCTGGGTTTTTTGATAAGTTTTCTTTTTGCTGAGGGAGCAAGTAGCATTGTTTCTGAAAGAGTGAAGAAGGACAATGACTCACAGGGGGCTTTGACTTAAACTTGATGTTGAGAATTTTTTTTTAAATAACATTTTGGTGGATGCTGGATGGGGGGTGGCATTGCAGCAGGATGAGAAACTTGAAGAGAAAACCATATTGGTTGATGTGTAGGTGGGAATTATGAAGGAACTGAAGTTTCATTGTATACACTTTGCTATTTGACTCAGAAAAAGAGACACACACACACCCAAAGGACTACGGAAGCAATCCTAAACAGGTCTACTCAGATGAAGTCCTACATTATTCAATAGATCTTACTCTTAGGGAAGTTACCAACTGTCCAAGTGCCCTAATTGGGGTGGGGGAGACAGACCAGTGCCTGGGTAGTGTCAGGGGAGGAAAAGTGCACTCATGTGCACATTCCCCCTTCCCTCCAATGTAAGGGCTCTCCTCACTTGGGATCCAATTTGTGGAATGCCACTAAGGAAAACAAGATGCTGCTGATCCAGAGCCTGCCTGCCTGCCTGCTGCCGCCACTGTGGAGTAAGAACTAAAACAAAACACAGGAGCTTTTGGGTGGGAGGATGCCATTATAACTTGGTTTCCCAGATTTGGTACACCATTCCAGAAGCTGCTTTAAAAAAATGAAACACCAATTTCTCCTAATGTCCAGAACTAGTGATGCTTCCACTCACATGGGCCTTGTAGAGCCACAGGCTAAGGGGTAGAGGCCCTTCGTTGCATTTCTGATCAAGCCTTCAAATATTTTTTAAAGGACGATGACCACTCAGTCCAGGTCTTTTCCAGCCAGGTTACATATTCCAGGTTCCTCTCTTGCAGACTTTCCGGACTTCAAATATGCCAAAGGTTACATTTAAAAATAACTTGGAGGAGATGGAGGAGAACTGTTGGTGTTACACCTTTATGTCTCTTCTGGAAGTGGCACTAATCCACTCTTGGAATTGCCAGAAACTCTATGCATTTCCCAGCCTCTCCAGATTCCGACTGTAATCACAGTAGAGCCATGACCCATTAGAATCTACGGCAACTTCTGTAATATTCTCTTTAGAATAAGAAGTATCTGAAATGTGCTCAGACAAGTGGCGCTTGAGAGGTGGATAAGGCTGCAGGGTAGGAAAGCTTGTAATAGACTTGCCAACTCTTGCTTTGAAAATTCCTGGAAATTTGGGGAAGTGCCTGGGGAGGGCAGAGGTTGGGGAGGGGAGTTCAGTCCCTGCCATAATGTCATTGAGTCCACTATCTGAAATTGCCATTTTCTCTGGAGAACCGATCTCTGTATTCTGAAGGAAGGTAACCCTAGCTTGTAGCCCCATGGTTTTTAAGGTCACCAGCCATCATTGGTCCTCGTGAATTTTTTTTCAATAGGGAGACATCAAGTGTGGGGTAAACAGCAAAGAGGTAAACATGTACTTTCTTTCCTCATATTGGTTCCCAGTTCAAGTTTTTGAACCTTCATGGAGGCTAGTTCTTTTTGGGTGGAGGAACACTTTCCTGTTTATTTTACTCCTAAGCAGCTACCTTTGTCTTTTGGTTCCTGATGTAGAAAACCCTTTTCCTTTCCTTTGCAAAATGTTTGCTAGTTTACCAGAAGTATTTTAAATTTGCTACAGTAAGCAGAAGAGGATATACTTCCAAATATTGAAACTATTAAATCCTTTTCTTTATCTTTTTCTCATGAATATCACATGTCCTAACTAATTGGTTTGTGGAGTATAGTACTTAACTCAGCAGTTTAACAGCTTAAAAAGCCCTCTAGATTTTGGCTAGAATGCTTGTGACATTCTAGTTGGTTGCATGTAAACTGGGGGAAAATGTAGAAACTTGGTAGCTGTTTTACTGATTCCATACTACAACTTGCATATAAGTCTATCCGACATGTCTGTAATCTGCTTGATGCTGATGGCTGATTTGGTGAGTTGCCATGGAATGTAGATAAATTCTCAAATTGCTCATGTAAATATATTAACGACTAGTTAATGGAGTTAATAACTGTTGTGTAAATATCTTTCAGTTGACAGAACATGTTCACAAATAGTTTAGGAATAATTGTTTGAGGTTAGGAGAAAGGTGACAAAAGCAAGAACAATGGGTAGGCCAGAATGCTAGGGTTAGGAATATGAAAGAAATGGTCAAGAAAGCTGGGGGAAAGGAATTCAGCACTGTGATGATTGAAGGAAGTTGAGAAGCAGGAAAGAGTAAAGGATGGAGTTTTTTAAAGGAAATAAAGGCAGAGGGATTATATAATTTTTAAAGGGAGAGAGAAGGAAATGGTAAAAGGTAAAGGTGCAAGCACCAAGTCATTACTGACCCATGGGGGGACGTCGCATCACAGCATTTTCTTGGCAGACTTTTTGTTATGGGGTGGTTTGCCATTGCCTTCCCCAGTCATCTACACTTTACCCCCAGGAAACTGGGTACTCATTTTACCGACCTTGGAAAGATGGAAGGCTGAGTCAATCTTGAGCCGGCTATCTGAACCTGGCTTCCGCCAGGATCGAACTCAGATCATGAGCAGAGCTTGGGCTACAGTACTGCAGCTTACCACTATAATGGCAAAAAAGAACATATGAACTGCCTTGCTGGGACAAGTCAAACAGATCAATGCACTGTGTATCAAACAGTGGCTAAATAGATGTCTCCGTGAAGCTTACAAGCAACAGATTAAGGTGTGAACCTACTTCCATGGTTTGCTTTATTGCAACCCCATCTGGAATGAAGAGACAGACTATGGGGGATTCCGCATGATCAATTTTGATCGGACTTTCTGAGCAGTCATGCCGCAGTGGAGTCGTACAAATCCACTTCTCCCCGATTCCACATTAAAGCTTTTGTTTCGCATTGACATTTCCTTTCATCGGCTCGAAGTCCATCGTGCGGAATTTGACAGGATAAAAATCGATTCCTCATCGCTTTCTCCAGGGGAAGTGTCAAATGATGCACATCTTGATTTTTTAAATTTTTTTTTCCAAAAAAACCCGTTGCAACATATAAACGTTGCATCCAACACATTAGAAAAAAAATTCTCACAAAAATACGTTGCTACACATAAACATTGCATCAAATAAACATATTGGATAGGCCAGAGCACTTCCCGCCAATATTGTGGAATGAGTATTGGCTATTGACATTTGAAGGGAAAATTGTTACCAATGACCCCGCCTCTATCTTTCCCGCTTTCTTCGTGAGTGGTGTGGTTTAGTGATAGGTGTTGTGTTGAGGACGGTGTCGTGGTTGGTATCAGTTGTTTCCTGTGAAAATGAGGGCTGGAGATGTGATTATACTGTCAGCAATACGCATGATTATTCTTGCCATGAAATCCACAATTGATGCCTGCACTATGTTCGTGAAAAAAATGTGTGCCAGAAAGCAGGCTCTTCTAGAGAGTTCCTTCTCTCAGCGACCAAAAAGGTCACAAATAGAACTTCACATGACACAGTGCATGTTTCTTCATAGTGATGTACAAATGAAGAAACGTTGCAACACTTTTTTTAAAATGACTACTGTTTACTTTACAGCCAGGAAGGGGGAATACCTGTGACCTAGATTCCTGAACTTTATAAAGCATTTCTGTCCTCTTTAAAACCCTGCTTGATCTACTTTGCAGTGATCATTGGAGGACAGGGTGGATGGAAATGGCATTGCTGCCTCTGCTGCGCTGCAAGGGGAGGGGGGCACGATGGGGTGGGGGAAGTTGATTTCATTAGGAGAGTCTTCCTTGTGCTGCAGGGGCTCTCCTTTCTCTGGGAAGACACTTCTGGCTGCTGCTCTTCTCACTGACCCCACTCCCCAGCCCTCAGCCTTTCTCTCCAGCTTCCAAGACAACGCACATTCTAGGGAAGGGAGAGTCGAAACGGTGCTGCCAGACTTAGCTGAGGGAGCTGCCAGGAATGCAGCTCCCCTCGCCTCCCCCAGGGAAAAGCCTGGTTTTTGCTTTCAGATGCTTAGCCTGAGTAGCTCCCTCTGATCGGCACTGAAACTGAGGAGCAGCTTGCACATTTGTGGAAGATGGTGTTTGTATGTGTGTTGGGGGTAGGTTTAGGTGGGTATCTTTATAGGTCTGCAGGAACTGTGGAAATTTTAGGCTGCTGGAATAAAGTAAGCATTTTGTTGCAGGAAGCAAACACACTCCCTTCCTCGTGACAAAAGTGTTCCCTCTGTTCCTTTAAACTGAAGGTTTATGGTTGGGAGAGGGAGGGGAATGTGAGTGACTGGCAACCTGAGTAACATGATCTATGGCAACCAATCAGAACTCTATAACCATAGAGACGTTGATACGCTGTTCTGCTGTACCCAAAATGGCTCCCAGACAGCATGGAACTTTTTGGCAAGCTAATGAGGTTTCTCTGCTGCTAAAAATAGTTGAACGCTGAAGTCCCTCCATCACACTTTCCCTCTACCTCAGAAGCTGTCAGCTGTCAGCGAGCAACAAGTAAAAAATTTGGTGCATTGAAAAATGGACCCGTTATTGGTCAGCTGTTGTCATGTGACACAGGATATGTTTCTGCATAGACTTGTAGAAACGTTGCAACGTTTTTTACAATTTTTTTTTTAAAAGAGGGGAAGGGAAAGGGTAGTGGGTGTGGCTTAGAAAACATGATTGGCCAATCAAATTAAGTTGATTCAAAGGGAGAGAGTAAAGGGCAAGGGTGGGGAGAACATCGGATAAAGAATTCCGCATGATTAAAATCCCTAATCTGCTGCGAATGGACAAATAAATCGGGGGGAAGCAGGATGGAAAAAACTGGACAAAACATGCAGTGACTTCGAATCTGCTGCTAGGATTGCCTTCCCACATGTGGAAACACAAGAAAAAATCGAGGTCATTTAGAAGCTGAAGCATGGAAAACCACTCGTGTGGAATCACCCACAGGCTTGTCTGTCTCTTCATTAAAGGGCCATTTATTAAAATGACCATTAACATATACTACGGCAAGGGCCAACTAAGCATTACAGGTGAAGCCACGGGGTCAACTCCGAATCTCCGCCGTGACCTGCCTGGGTGAGCCCAAACTGGACGCCGAGCCCCATGCCACACACAACGGCCGCCCAATGCAATGGCAACCGCCCCCACACCGTGGCCACTGAGTACAATTAACTGCGCTGCCACAGCTAGCGCAAAACCAGCACCCGGGGCAGCAAACGAGCCACTTGCCCAGACGGTGCTGCCACTGCCGCCGCCACCAGAAAGCAGCCCGGGAGCACCAAGGGCTGCACAAGCCACCTGAGCGAGGCTCAAAGCCGGCCCAGCCCCAGGCTGCCAGCAGTCGCTCGCACTTGGAGGGAGAATCAAAAACGCTGCTTCGTCCTCCGAGCGCGTTAGCAACGGATGCCAGGGGAAAGCAGAGCCACCTGCAAAAGGCTCGTGGCTCCACCCCCAGCCAAAGCCCCGGATGCCCAGGAAGGGAGCCTGTCTCCTTTCCTCCGGGCAGGGCTGCAACAAACGGCTCCCAGCTCAGGCAGCTATGCTGCTGCTGGGAGAGCTGCATTATCTGGTAATTTTAGATATGTATATCATGATTACAATGTCATATGTACTTCAGCCCTAAAAAGGAGTCACAAAAGAATAAGTACATAGCACTGGAGAGGTGAATAACTCTTCCCCCCAACATTTCTGTGATTGACCCTCCTCCCAGATTTATGTACAAGGAAAAAATATTAATTCCCGTGCCCCACCATGAGGCATTTTTAATTGGAGAAATGACATGATTAAATTAATATTTCTCCAGCACCACAACACTGATCCAAATAAGTTACTTAGTGTCAAATTACATACCTTGGATTTCCATGAAAATACAACATCGTGTGTAGTTTGGCTCCTAGGCAGGTGTAATTTATTCCCTCAGCCATGATGTGTTCCCAGAAGGTCTATTTCCTGGTTGTTTAATAGGGGAAGGGTCTGAATGTATTGGTAGGTTTTGAAATTTGACTCAGATTATTTGATTAAAGTTTCTGATCTTAATCAAGAATGAGCCTATCTTCTGAAGGAAGTAGACTGGAGTTCTGTTATTTCTGTGACTATGGGATCTGGGTGTGTTAAAGAACATCTGAAACTGGCGATGTCATACATCAATCGACTGAAACAGGGCCGATTCCAGATGGCCAGAAATTGCGGTTTTTCTGCGGAAATAATTGCTTACCAGCTACATGTTCACTTTAGTCTCCGTCCACTTTGTCTCGCAGCGTTCCATGCCGTCCCGCTTCCGGATGTTCGCACGGCCAACTGAGGTACCCGGGATTGGTTGTTTCCTCCCCGTCACAGTTGACGTCGGGGGCCTTCATTGGTTCACATTTCAGGGTTTTTTTAAAAAAATTTTTTTACGTGTTTTGCGCAAATGCGCAAATGCACAGGTATGCGAATACGCAGTGTCGATGTTTGTGCGCTTTTGTGCATTTATGCACATTTGCGCAGTTTGATGTGCGCAAATGTGCGACTGTGAAAATGGCGCCCGGTTTTAAAAAAAAAATTAAGGGAATATTGTTGCCGGCCAGCTGGCAAAGGAAGGAGGGAAATGGGAGGGCCTCTCCGCGGTGACGAAGCGTCCAGAAGTGTGCAAACCCACAATACCGCGTTCACACCATCTGCTTATAGAGTGCAACCGAGCGCCATGGACCGCAGGTAAGCCGGGACGGGAAATTGCGGGTTTTTACGAGTGAGGTCGCTGAAAAAGCGAAAGCACTCGCTCTATTTGTGCCCATCTGGAAACGGCCCAGCTGTCAGTCAGGGTTGAAAGTGCATATAACCTCTGAACAAATATGAGTAATCTTGTATTTAAACCCACTTGAAACAATACTTTGAAAAAGAAAAGATTTGCCTTAGCAGAAAGCTGTGAAAATACATTACTGTGGTAACATTCAAACAGCTGCTGTTTTGTACGTGTTAAGCCTGCTAAGAAAGTGAATTAATAAATCTGTTCGTTATTTTGTAATCCTGTCTACTGTGCTCCAGTCACATTTACTAATAATAATTTCAAAGAATAACAAACTCACATTAATATAGCCATAGAAATAAAGAGTGACTTGTGCTGCTTTATTATCTGTCAGGGAGAAGTTTGTCATGAAAACCCCTAAGATAAATGATCATCTCAGTCCAACTGCCCTTGCAAGATCGGTTTCAACAGGCACCAAAAATGCACAACATCACTCTACCTAGCACAGAGCTGTTGAGAAACTGGGTTGCATGCTGCCTATCCAATACTTCCATGCCCGCCATAACAGCCAGGCCTGACATACCAATACACTGCAAACCTGACACACTGAAAAGTTCTCTTCATTCTGAAGTCCGTGATAAGAACAGGCAGTTTTTGTAATCTACTGCTTTCATCCAACTTTTTAAGGACTCGTGTCTAGGACCAATCAAGAGAAAAGTGGTAAAGAAGTATTTGGGTTTCTGGGTTTCAGTTTGGTGTAACAGGGTTTGATTCCCCATTCCCAAACTTAAAGCCAAACTTAAAGACTTTGGATCAGTCACAACTCTCTCAGAGCTCTCAGTCCCACCCACCTCACAAGGTGATTGTTGCGAGGATAATTATAACAACACACTTTGTAAACCACTCTGTGTGACTTTAAGTGGTCCTGAAGGGTAGTATATAAATCAAATGCTGTTGTTGTTGTTAAAGTTTGAAACTTCCTGCAGCATAGCCTTAACAGGAGGCTTTGGAATTTCTCAGAGAAGTAGTAGTATAGTGTTTGTTGTGTATTGCTGGAGCTTGAGTCTGAACGAAGGTTCCTGAGGCCTACATGGCTATTGGGTGTTTTTGCACTGGTAACAGCCAATCATAACTATTGCCTTATAATCCAATCGCTGTAAGTAGTTACATTGTATATAGTTCATGCAAACGAAGGATTCTGACTACTTGCTTTGTATTGGTTGTTGCTAAAAAAGGGTGCGGTTTTCTTAAGTATAATTTGGCTCCTGTTGAGCCTGGTTTCAGTCTGTCTGCTTCCAGTCTTTAATAAAGTTGTTTTTGTGAGCTGTTAATCACAATACTTAATAGTGTTTCACTCTTGAATCTAATAATCAGTTTTACTTGGTTAATATCTATAGTATTTGCAAGGGAAGAGGGTGGATTTCTTAATACTGTCCACCATAAAAGTTGAGCTGTGATATACTTTCTCATAATTATCCTTGCTACTTTTGATTTTCTGTACCGCTGAAACCACATGCAACTTGGTGCATAGTGTCAAAAAAATTTTTTTCCTAGGGATCAATTCAGCCAAAGTGAAGCATTTTGATTTCATTGGAAGCACAGATTTAACATTCCCATTGAAATCTATGAAATGTAAAGGTCTTGACTTGTCTGGATCATGACCTTGGATCATGATCTTGTTGAGATTATTTCTTCAGCTGAATGCTGGGCTTGTAATAAAATTTACCAGCTGGGAGCTTAAGGTCAGTGTTCCAGTTCTGACACCCCATACCCTGAGACAGACAATTTGGGAAACACACGTGACGTAAAAATGTACATTGCACTACTTTACACAAGGGATTAATTTGAGCTAGGGAACAGTAGAGTTATTTGAAATGCTAGGACTAACCCCTGGGGACGTGTGAAGTAATGCCTGTGAGCATGTGGCATGTCCTGCTTTCTCCTCACCACAGAATAACCACAGCCAGCTCCAAAACAGCTGGGATTAGGGGAAGAAAGCCAGAAGGCATCACATTCAGGCAGCGATGAAGCCTTGGAAGAATGATCACTTGAACACTTCATCATGCAGTGGTTATGATCATACTTGAGCAGCATATCATAGCTAAATGCTATTTCATACATTGAAGTGACAGAAGTCTTGGCTGTTAGAAGAGGAGAAGCAACTGAAAGCACAGCCATAAGGATTAAAAGAAATAGAATGTGACTGAATGGGGATGGGAGAAGGTCGTTTGGAACCACGCAGGCCTCTTGACGCGATATGTGGACAAATTAATTCCCACTTCAAAAATGCATTGCTCTCTGGAGACATTTGTGTGAAAGAAGGAAAAAGCAGTACATGCTTGAGAAACTTGTTTTTCCAGTGGAAAGGCTACTCAGCATAGATTAAATAATGTGCTATAAAAGATGGATGCCAAAGGATGATGTCAGGTAGATGTCAATCCCCAGAGGCATCAGCTTCATGGCATCCGCTGGACTAATTTGGACATTATAGCCAGTGAAGTCAGGGAAATAAAAGATGTTTTACTGTTATTTACAGTCTCATCAAACCAAGACGGTGCTGTACTAAAAGTTACTAACGTTACCCTATGTACTTGCAATGCTTGTTGTGTTTCAGGGATTAAGTGGCAAGATGGTTGCTACAAGCCAGTCTGTTTCTTTGTAAATAAGTATTTGTATTACCCTTTTCCCACACTTGGTGTCATATATGCCTTTATGCATATCTGCCATGAATGTATTGTGTGTTATGTACTGGTCCTCTGAGGGCATGAGAAGTTTCTTATTGATGTTAAGGCAGTAGGTTATCTTGCAAGTATTTACTTTCTCTTTCCCCGCTGCCTCCAACAAGTGTCCTTGAAGGCCCGCTGCGGCCACCTCAAAATGTATATTTCTTGGGAACTGAGACTATTTCATTCTTTGTTCTATCTAGCCTAAACCTAGCTTCTCTTCTTCACCTCCCTGGCTCATTCGTGCCCAAACTTTAACGGTCTCTATCCTGATGGTGGGAACCTGCCCTATAACTAACACTACTGACCCCATCCACATCACTTCTGCCAATTTCAGTTGTCTGAGCACCTTGAACTTGATGGATCTCTAATAAAGTTACTTCAACCAATACACCTGTGTGTTTGCTGTGGAGAACTTGGGGAATCTGTTACCAGAACTGCTCTTTTATTATAATGGGGAATTAGCTGTAGCAGTCTGTAACTATTAATATTAAGCGAGGATCATAACCTATGTTTACGGAGGTCCCGATCCCAGACACTCTAGTGAAAAAGAGGCAGACAACAAATAAGTTCCAAACACGTGTATTGAGTGTAGCGTAAGCCTAACTTGCACAATCATACAAGGAACACACAAGGTCTAGGAAATACAGAGTAGGAAATACAGAGACGTTCGCATTAGCGGGTTCCCAACGATGATAAGGGAAATACTCACAATCCTGGAGCGAAGCAGAGACGCAGCAGCGAGGGTGGCCCAATGCCAGCACTGGGACCACAGACGGACAGCAAGGAAGTCTGGATAGGAATGGCCTGAGCACCGAGTGGTCTGAGAGACCAGCTTAAATACCCCAAAACGTACCCTGGGGCTGGTGCTGTACTTGGTGGTTCTCACAGTTTAAAACAAAGGGTCTAATGGGCTACTGAATGGCTTGGATGGGCCACTTTGGTAATCAGATTGTGATAAGTGACACCTCAGGAAGAGGGGACAAAAGAGGGAGGGGGAAATCCAAGTGGGCTGAAAGGATGTTCCAGCGGACAGGGCTTGTCCTGATGTCATCAGCTTTGGAATGCGGAGGTTTCTTTGAGATGCATTCTTTAAGTGCTTGGGATGGTCGGCACTTAGTTCCTTCTCCGGGGCGGCTCCTAAGATATGCAGAGCGGGGCGAGGGGCTCTCGCTGCGGACGTGGTGTGCCCGCTTCGCCGAAATGGCTTCTCAAAGCAGTCTTCTTCCCAGGGTCTTCTGTCTGCCTGAGAACATGGATGCCGGCTGGGCATAGCTGGGGCTGGATAGCAGGCTGCCCGGTAGCGAGGGCAAGCTCGGGGACCGGCCCGCGGGAGGCTCCAGGCGGGAACTGACCAGGGAGCGCCTAGCCAGGCTCGCTGGAGGTTTCCCCGGCAGGCGCCCGGCTGCTAGCAGCGGCTTGGGCCCATATGAGGCAGGCTTCCATGGAGGCAGGGGGAACAGCACACAAAACACAGTCCAAAGCAGGGAACAGGCACGGTCCGTGGCAGATGGCAATGCAGGCACGGGGCACACTTGTAACAGAGTCCAAACACACACTGGGAATTCCAGATACAGGCCAGGGCAGGGCTTGCCCAGGAAGAGAGTCCTTTGTGCAGTTAACCAAACATGGAGTCAGTAAACTACACAGTCTATAACAGCAGCAAGGCAATTGACACGCAGGCAGGAAACTGACACGTGTATCAGAACACACACGTGCAAAGCAGTCTTTGGTGCAGCAGTAAAACAGCAACGCAGGAAACTTTAGCACAGTTCATAGCAGGCTTCAAAGCAGGGGAGGGGGCCTACTTGGCAACAATTCCCCCCCTCGGAGACCCCGGGACGTCAGGCGCGCGGGTCTCCGAACTTGGCTTCAAAGGCGAGGTGGTTGGCAATGTCCGGTGGTCGAGCTTCGAGCGAAGAAGGAGTGGGAAGGGAAGGAGGGGGAGGCGTCACTCAAAAATTTAGTTTGGAGAACCACCTAACCGAATAAGTGCAATTTAGATCAGCCAATGGGCTGCAGGTCTCTGGGTTCACACCAGGGGGTGTGCTAAGTGCAATTGTCAGAATAAATAGTAATAATTCATAGCAATGGTAATTCATAGTAATAGGCAGCAATGATCAATTCATGCATATAAATAGCAATAATTCATAATTGTGTACATTGATTAATTCATGGATGAAGGTAATTCATACGGAATTCATGATGGGTTAAAAGCATTAAAAAAAAAACCAGGAGCAATTAATATACATGGATCAATTCATGGATAGTTAAAATCATAAATAGATACATAGGATTAAAAGCAGGGACAATTAAAAGCAATTCATACAGGGTAAAGTGAAATGTGCAAGCATGGCATAATTCATTGAGGGTAGGCTAATTCACAACTGGTTAAAATCATAAATACATATATGTGATTAAAAGCAATAGTTCATGAAGTCAAAAGCAGCAAGAATAAAAGCAAGTGCGTGGAAACCATTCATGAGGGGTAAGCGGCGGAAGGGCTCATGGGGGACAGAAAACTAAACTCTGCGATTAAAAACCAAATCAATATGGCTGGATTAAAATCAAATTCATAGACTAGAACTGCCTCGGCGGAGGGAGTCGGGTTAAGAAGGCAATTCAAAAGGTTAAAACCAAATTCATCGGGATAAAGTTCATGGGCGCACTTGCAGTAGATAGAGGGAGGGGTTAGTTCGGGGCTAAATTCATGGGAGTTAAAATTCATAAGAAGCAATGGCAAGAAATTCATAAGAAACGTAAAACAATAGAGCAGCAAAGATCACAGACGGCTCAGTCCGCAGTACAGCTGCTGGACTGGGTTGCATATATACAGAAACAAGCAAGCTTAGTCCATGTGTTCCAAAACACACTCCCACCCCCCCTTGCTGTCTGCGTCAATCCGCAGAGCAGGGTCGGCGGGCGGCGAAAAGGGCTTCAGGCACACAGTTCTAGTCCTCATGGAGGTGGCACTGCTGGCGGTCGTTTGGAGACGGGCCGTGGGCTGGGAGGCAGAGAGATATGTCCCCCCCTAGTCCACAAGAGGGCCTCGGAGCAGTGTCCGGCAGCAGAGCGTCCATGGGGCTGGTTCAGGATCCGTACACATAGTAATAAACATAATCATAGTTCATACCGGCACAAGCAATAAAACAAACAAGGGTTAAAGGAGAGCGCCAAGAACAACCCTTAAGGCAGAAGAAGGTCGGGGTTATAGTGATCCAAGCGGTAAGACAGCTGGAGTTGCTGGAGCTGTCGGCGGCTCCAACAGCCCAAATAAAGCAGTGAGGCACACAACAAAATTTGGAAGGCCAAAATAACGATGATCGGGTGCAAAGCCAAATTGTAAATTCCAGTGGCGGTGGGGCTCCAGCCAAAGAGGGTTTCCCACCACGAGTGCTCACCCGTGGTCTTGATTCGTTGGACCAGGTCCAGGATCTCCTTTCCGTTGTGGGACACAACCAAAGCAGTAGTGTCCCCGTCCCTCTGGATGCTCTGGAGGGTGCGGTGGAGCTGCGGGTGGGCCAGGAGCTCGTGGATTAATTCCAGACCGATGCCAAGGGAGACAGGCTTCACATAGCGATAGATGGAGGGTGCCACCAGGATCTCTTCTTGGGTCCAGACCGGTACCGTGTAGGTGAAGTCGCAGGCTGCCACCGAAGACAGGTTGCAAAAGCAGCGATTGACTCCCGGGATCACGGGCTTGAGCTGGAACGAGTTCAGGATCACAAAGTCGCAGGCCGTTCGCACGCAGGCACATCCTTTTCCAATGTAGACCACAGCGGAGCTGTTCTCCCGGACGACCTCAAAGGAGCACTCGTTGAGGGCGTCGACTTGCGGGGCTACACAGGGGTGATGAGGTGCAAAGGCTTGGTCCTGGCAAATGAAGCCGGTCTGGTCTCGATGCTGGCACCCTTGGAGGCTGACGAGCTGCCATCCGGTCGGGGTGAAGCGGGCCCAATGGTCGGGGTGTCTGGCGTAGAGGACTTCGGTGTCGCTGACTTGGAGTCCCAGAGGCACAACTGGATACACGTGGAATGACTCGTGCGCACTGGCCGTTAATAAAAATAATTTAAGCTCCTGGGTGGTCGGCGAGAATGAGGAATTTACGAGAGACCACCAGGATTCAAGCTCCAGTTCAATGGGTGACAATTTGGGCATAATCAATCTTTTAATTTCCAGGGGCAAGTGCCCGTCCGTGGCTTGCCGAATTAGCCCCATGGCCACAGCCTGATTTAATTGTTGGGCTTGCATACATGCCATGGCTATTGACACGTTGCGTTCAAAAGACTGTGTTCCTTTGAGTAGCAGAGAAAAATCTCTTTCAATTTGACTCTCCCAGTTAACTAAAATGGAGCTGATCTCGTGTTGCCCATTTGAAATGGAATTTAGGGACTGCACCACCGGTTTACCTAAGTCGGAGATGCTGGTCGTGACATGGGCAAACTTATTAGCGAGAGTCTCAATGTTGACCGAATCCATGATTGCTAAGCCTCCGGCTGCGGGAGCAGTCCAGTCGGCAATGCTTCGTCTGGCACGTGAGAGAGAGGGGGAGGGATCGATCCACAGTTGTAGCCATGCATTCCAACCCTTGCTACCGGCCTCCAGATAGGGAGCGCACTGCGGCAGCCTCTGGGTTACATTTAGCTCAGCTAAGTCTATGCGGATCTCTTTTAAAGACATTTGCGGGCGGACTAGAACTCTCTCTCGAATGTCAGTCTTCAAAACATGGGAGCCCACTATATGCGTGCCGCCTTGGCTTAATTGTTCATTGCTGGCAATCAAAGGGTCAATTTGGATGGCGTGGGTCTCCTGGGTCCGGATCAGCAGGGAATAGTTGCCTGGTTCATGAGTCAAATTTACAAAGAGCAGCCCAAGCCGGTGAAATTTCTCTACTAGGGGCTTGGTTTGGCATTCGGGCGTCTGTTGAACCAGTATCCAATCGGGTGGGCCATGTTTGTCTAGGTCTTCCTCTTTTACAATCCAGGTCAGGTTCTCCCAGCGTTCTATAGCAAAGGAGAGAACTGCACCTGAAGGGGGCGTGACAGTGACTGATGCAGACTCAGTGGCGGTGGTGCCTAGTAGGATGGTCATTCTGAAGGGGTCTCCTGCCTTCCATACTGCGGCCGACACTAAAATAACTTCACAGTATGGTCCGAAAGCCTCAGTGACAAATGGCGAGGTTTCGAAATTGGCAGGGGTGGTATATTTGTCTACCACCGGGACTGCGGTGGGGGCTGGCCTGATACGGGGAAGAAACATACATGGAATCGGAGCAAGTGGTGACACTGTGTCAGTAGGTGAATAACATACTAATTCTTGAGACAGAGTTTTTACTCCCACACATAAAATAACAAGCTCTGGGGGTCGGATCCACTGCTCTTCGCAACTGCGGAAGTTAGTGCGATCCGTGGGGGTGGTCATGTTAATCTGCTGCACAACCTTGCAGACCATCATTTCATTTCCTGCTAGTGTATTGATACATCTCCAGTGGGGGTAGGGCATTAATTTGGACGGGCGTCCCTCTATTAGGGTGCCTGCCAGCACGAGCAAACACAGAGTAGCCAGGTGCCTCATCTCCTGGCCTTCCTTTTCCTTTGTGGTGAAAATATCCTGGGGAGACCTGCGGATATAAGTACAGGCTCCCTGAGTTTCTTGCAGCAAAATGAATGAAGTAAAGCAGGGAAAAAGGAGGGCGTATTTCTGCCAGCACTGTATGTTAGGTGGGGCTCGAACGAGAAGTCCCGGAGCACTAAGCGAGCCTTCCAGCTTGTTGCTCTGGGGAACTCCTGTACGAAGATTTCTTTCTAAAGCGTGTATATTTCAGGGGGGACGTCTTTGCGTCGGGCAAGGGTCGGCTGTGCGTTAGGCGGGATTATGCAAACTCGCCCCAGGCGTCCCTGGGTGCCTAGACTATGTGGCCTTCAGGTGCCCCTTGCTTGGCGGCGGGCTGCTTTTATTTTGCGGGCTGAGAGCTATCGGTCCGGCTCGGCCTGGCCTTGCCGTTTAAAAAGAAAAAACTAGAGAGCGGTTCCCATTAACTATAAGGGTTGCTGCAGACGGGGGCCCTCGCTTTAATTTTCAAAAATGGGCTTTCGTCATATGTTTGCAGGACAACCAATTTTTGGAGGGACTCCCTCGGGAGGCCCCGTTTTCTGGTTTAAAAAAGTACACCGGGCAAAAAGAAAAATACACTGAGCAAAAGAAAAATGCACTGAGCAAAAAGAAAAATACACAGAGCAGAAGCATACGGGTGTGGGGTACTTTTAGGTTGCCCTTACTTGGGATGCCTGGCAGGGCTTCATTATATCTTCAATATGTCTCCCCCCCTTCTTTTCCCTTATACGGTACGGGCAAGGGAAAAGATATCAGTACGTGGGGCGAGCGGCTGCTGGCGGAAAGGGCCGAAGTGGAGCCGAAGGTGCTCGGCAGCGTTTATCGAAAAGCGGCGGAGGCGGCCGAGATCTGCCGGCGCCACTGGGTCTGGGTTGTTCGGGGGTCATCTTGGCGCGGGGGATCCTGGCTATGTAAATGAGGCACGCTGCCCCTTGTGCGTTGCGAACGCACCTCAATAACATATTCCAGAGGGCACATATTTACAAAATACTGGCGGGTCTTTTACCTTTGTATTAAAGCGTACTAAGTGGTGGCGCCGTATAGCAACTCACCATGACGAATATGAACATTAGTAAAAGAGGGATGTTGGGCTATCTGGGGGTCCTTTTCCAGGGGAGGCACGGCCCTCAAAGCCAAAGCCGACCATCATGCGAAAGCGTGGGTCTGGCAGGTGAGACCCCGAATCTACGTAGATGCGGGATCTTCACCAGCACGGCGGGTGAAATGTTTTCAAATACAGAGATCACCTTTATTGGTGTGTCTCCAATATTGGAAATGCATTCACTCTTGGGCTAAAGCCTCTCCAAACACTTTCACACACAGCAAATCTCTTTTGCCTGTGCAATTTTTCCCGAACATGCGGCTTACAATCCAATTAAGAATCACTCTCGGTGGTGGTCCTATTTGGCTTTGGTTGCCGTGTCTTCCCCAAGGGTCCCAACTGTGGGGCCCGCCTAATGAAGTTAAAGAATAGAACTGGAAAAACTTTTGACATTCACACCTATATCTACATATTCTACTGTTTCTTTTATACTAAGGCTAAAAAGGTCTGGTCTAAGGGGACACAGGGTATCTCTGGCCCAGGGTGAAGGGATATCTGGCGAATCACTGGGCAGAGGGGGGCTGGGCTGGTGGCGGCTCCCCCAGGGTCATACACAGGAGGGGCAGATTGCAGCGGCTTCCCTTTCCATTCTTTTAACTGAGAGGCGTGAAAGTATTTTAACCAAGTGCCTCCTGTCTTTCTCTGGATAGCTACCTGATAGACGGCTGGGGAGACTCTTTTCGTGATGGGGACTGGGCCCTGCCATTTGGCTGCTAGTGAATGCGCCTTTTGCGAGAACTTTCTATACAGAACGAGCTGTCCTTCCTCCCACTGCCTGGGGTTCCTGACCCATCCTAATTTGCGGTCCATATCTTTCTGAGCGGTGCCCAACTTCTGGGCCACTTGCATGTGGACAGCGTGTATGGATGAGAGCAGATCCTGGACCCAGGCGTCATTAATCACTACGGGCTGCATATCAGAAGGGAGCTGCGTATCTAGCCAGAAGGCTTCCGGGAGCTGCATTCTTCGCCCTGTCATTACCATATGGGGGGTGAGCCCGTGAACTGCGGTGGTGCCTCTGATGGCCATTAGGATTATGGGGAGTTTTTCATCCCAGTCTCTCCCGGAGGAGCGAACCATTTTGCGGAGAGCCTCCTTGAGGGTCCGGTTGGTTCTTTCTATGGCGCCCGAGGCTTGAGGGTGGCCGGCTATGTGGAAGCGCTGCTGGATGCCTAGCGCCTTGCACAGCTCCTGGGTGACTTCTCCGATGAAGTGTGAGCCTAAATCAGAGTCCATGACTCTCACGATGCCCCATCTTGAAAAGACATTGTTGAACAATAGTTTGGCTGTGGTGGCTGCATTGTTGCGCTTGCACGGAAACGCTTCGACCCATTTGCTAAAGGGGTCTATGACAGTGAGACAGTAGCGATTGCCGCGAGGAGTGGGGGGAAGGGGGCCGATAAAGTCAATCTGTATGCGAGCCCAGGGTCCGTTAATTCTCTGATGCTGGAGGGGGGCTCTAGGTCCGGTGGGGTCTGCATTGACCATAGCGCAGGACAGACAGTTGTCCACCCATTGCGCTACTTCGGTGCGCATGCCAGGCCACCATCCAACCTCTTTTACCCTTTCCAGAGTCAGGTCCTTGCCTCGGTGTCCCTGCTCGTGGACAAACTGAATCAGGTCGGCCCTGACTTCCAGTGGCACTACCCAGTGGCGTTCGCCGGCTGCATCTACTGCCCAAACTATGCCTTCCTCTTCTCGGATCATTAGTCTTCCTGTCTGATCTCTCCCTGCGGTTAGGAGGTCAGTTATTTCTGGGTCAGATAGCTGTAGTTGCGCTAGGTCTAGTGTTCCCGTAGTTCCCTGAGCCTGGCTGCGGGCTTGTGCTCGAGTGGTGACAGGGTGTAAGGGGCAATCGGTAGCTGGTTCCAGTAGGGGAGCATTCTCAGTGGCGGCTGCCTTGGCTGCGAGGTCTGCCTGGTCATTCCAATAAGCGGTCTCTGAGTTTGTCTTCTGGTGTCCCTTGACATGGGTAACCTGCGTTGGGCCTGAGCGGGACTGAAGGAGTGCTGCTACTTGCTGCCATAGCTGTAGGTGGGCTACGGGTTTCCCATCACTAGCTCTCCACCCCTGATTCTGCCATACCGGGAGCCAGACCGTGGCGGCTTTGGCCGTCCAATCCGAGTCTGTGTAAATGGCCAGCGGGCTTTCTGGGGGCTCAAACTCGAGCACTGCCAGAAGCGCTTGCACCTCAGCCGCTTGGCTGGAATGGGGGCGGGCTGGACCTTTGAGAGTATGGGCGTCACTCACTCGCACGGCGCCGTAGCCTGTCCGAGGAGAGCCTCCAACGTGAAAGGAGGAGCCGTCACAGAACCAGCATGTGAAGCCGTTCTGTCGGGCTTCCTCTAGCGGGACTCCCCAAGTGACTGGCCAGGCAACCTGCGGTGGCGGGTCCAGGGGGCACTCGTGCTCGGTCCCGGTTACCAATAGGCCATAGGGGGCTGGAGGCTCGGTGGTCTCCTTTTTAAATTCCACTCCGCGGTTGACTAGGGCCAGGGTCCACTGCGCTATGCGGGCGTTTGAGACTTGTCCGTCTTGTATTTTTCCCGACAGGATATATTTGAGAGGCGTGTGAGTGGTTTGAACTATTGTACGTGAACCTCCTATGATAAATTCCCAATGGGTCAGACTCCAAACTAGAGCAAGGCAAGTCTTTTCGCATGGGCTGAACTTGGTCTCTACTGCGGTTAGGTTGCGAGAGGCATAGGCTACTACTCTAGCGGTTCCCGCTTGCTGCTGGGTGAGCGTGGCTCCTATGCTCTTGTCTGATACTGCTAACTGAATAAAGAATGGCTGGGTGACATCTGGATGGGCTAGGGCCGGGGCTGCGGCCAGACTGCGCTTTAGCTCGGCTAAGGCTGTCTGTTGCTCCGGTCCCCACTCCCAGGGGGTGTTCTTCTTGAGGAGAGCATAAAGGGGGCGAGCCTTGTCTGCAAAGGACTCGATGAAGTCTCGGGAAAAGTTAAAGGTTCCTAGAAGGGCTCTGAGGGAGGGGACATCGGTGGGTGCAGGCAGCTTGGAAATGACCTCCATTCGCTGGGCATCCGGGGTGCGACCCTCGGGCCCCAGGGTCAGACCCAGGTACTTGACGCTGGTCTGAACCAATTGGGCCTTTTCCCTGCTTGCCTTGAACCCAGTCTCGCGGAGGAGTTCCAGGACTTCCCTGGTGATTTGGCGGGCTAATTCTTCCGTGGGGGCGTGGACCAAAATGTCATCCACGTAGCTCAGTACGTGGGGCCTCGAGGAGGGTTGGAGGCGTTCCCACATCTGAACCACATGGGCATGACAAATACTGGGGCTGGAGTGGAATCCCTGGGGTGTCCGTTTGAATGCGTATTGCTGGCCGCGGAAAGTGAACGCGAACTTGTACCAGCAAGACTCATGCAACCGGATGGAGTGGAAAGCGTTGGCCAGGTCTATGACCGAGTAGAACCGGGACCCAGCGGCAATGGCCGTTAGGATCTCATTGTACTTGGCCACAACCGGGGCAACTGGAGGGGTGGTGGCATTCAGGGCACGGAAGTCGACCGTCATTCTCCAGGTCACTCCATCTGCTTTTAGAACTGGCCACAATGGGGCGTTGCAGATGGACTGCATCGGGAGTATGACGTCCCACTCAAGGAGTCCTTCTATAGTTTTGGCTATCCCTGTCTCAGCTTCCGCTGGGTACTTGTACTGTCGTTGAGGAGGGGGGTCCTTTCCTTCAATCAGGACGCAGGCGCCCTTCACTATCCCACACTCGGCCTTGTCTGTCACCCACACTTCGGGAAAGTCCTGAACCCAGGGGTCTCCTGTGATGGGGGCGAGAGGGAGGGGGGCCTTAAGGGCTGCGCACCGATGGATTGCATTGACGAAGTCTGGGCCTCCTGGGATGCGCCACAGGAGCCCATTTGCTAGGTCAATGGTCAGTCCCTCGGCACGGAAAAATGGCATGCCCAAAAGTCCATCATCTTCTCCCCGGTTTGCGCATGCCGAAATCCTGGTGGCCAGGTTCCCAACGGAGAGGGGGATATCCTGCCAGACCTGGGATTCCTGCATGCCGCCTCCAAAACCGGCGAGTTGCATGGTTGTGGGGGTCTGGGTGCCCTTCGTGACTAAGGTGGGCCGGAGTATGTTAAGTGAAGCTCCGGTATCTATGAGGAGAGTGGCAGGCTTCTTCTTTTCCCCGGGAGTCCCGATCCCTGCCTTTACTGTCGGTCTCCCCCATGTGTCCGGCTTTAGTTTGGCAACTATGCCCACGGAGGGAGACTGGGACTCGGGGCAACCCTATTCTGATCCTGCACACTGGTCGGTGGAAGCGGCGCTTCCTCTAAAGGGGTTGTTGGGGCTCGGTCGTTCCCGGACCGCAGCTATCGGGGGACTCGAGAAGGGAGGGTCCGGCGGTAAAGGGGGCGCTGACGGAGGTACTGGGGGCTGTTGCTGGTCTTCCCACTCCATGATCGCTTTCATTAGAACGGACGTGGGCTTTCCATCGAATAGCTCCATGTTCGCTCCAATGTTTTTGAGGCGCATCCACAGTTCCCAACGGAGGGAGTCCCTGGACTGGGGCGTGCTGCCGCGGTCCCGGTAGCCCTCGTGGTCGCCCTGCGATGCTCCCCAAGCGTTAGACTGATCTGGAGGCGGGTAGACCTGATGATTGTACGGGTGTGATGCTCGCGAGTGAGAAGGGGCTAGGGGCACCTCCTGTAATCGGGGCTCGTGGGGTCCCTGCTGGGAGGAGGAACTGTAACTCGGGGTGGGCGCAAAGGAAACTCCCGGGCGGTAGTCCCTTGGCCCTCTTCCCCGGTTAAAGCTACTGCTCCTTCCCCTCAGGATCCCTCCCCTTGCCTCCGGGTACGGGCTGCGTCCCTGTGGTCGGTACTGAGAGTGGGGGCCATGGTTGGCATAGGTGACTGCACTTATTGGCTCGCTCTCCTTTCTACGAGAGGCCGGGGACTTCACATGGCGGATGGCGCCGGTCTCTCGCAACAGGCCAGCAATGCTCCTGATGCGGGATTCCAGCTCTCCCCATGTAATGCTCCCGGGCTCGACTCCTGCTAGGGCTAGGCGAGTGGTGCTGTTGAGTCCATCTATGACTGCCCTCCTGAATTCTAAGTCGTCGAAGTCCGGCATGTCGCTCAAATCTAAATCTACCTCGTCTGCTAGTTCGGCTAGGAGCTGTTTCCTGGCTAAATATGCCTCTGGATCCTCTCCGGGTTTTTGAGACTCTGCAATATACAGGGCCTTTAAACTCTTGGTGGGCCACAGGAAGGCGCACAACTCTTTCATGGCACCATACTGACTGCGAGTGGCTAGTCTCCGGTTAGAAATATATGCGTTGAGGGAGGTGACTATTTCGGGGCTGGCACAATGGCGGGCCAGCTGAGCTACATCGGAGCCACTGGCGGAGGGCTGGGACATGGTCACGTGAGCAAACCATTGTATAGCTGAGTCTCGGTTCAGGGGTCCCATTCGGTCCGCTATGGCTTGGAGCTCATCGGGCCTCCAATTGCGGGTCTCTTTAACTATTCGGTCTGTCTTCCTGCCATCATCGTCTGTGGTGACAATTTCTTTGGTAGCTATCGGATGGAGGGGCTGTGGAGCTTCCTCGGGCTGGGACGAAGGGGGTGACCAGCTGTCGGTACTACCTTCAGGGAGGGCCAAGAGGGCTGCGGGATGCACGGCGGAAATTACGGCCTGCTGCATCCCCAGGTGCTGCTTTAGGGCCTCTAGCTCCCTCTTACAAGCGGAGTGGTCCGCAGAAGCTACCTTGGAGTGATTGTGCTCTGCCATGAACTGGGCGGCATGGGTTAGCTTAGCGATTCTTTCCTGTCCCTCGATTACTGCATGCTCAGCCATATCGGCACGAGCGGAGGCCGCTTCAGCCTTGTGCTGGGCGTCCTGAAGGGCAGTGGTTAATCCTTGTTTTTCCAATATGAAATTGACGCGTTCAGCGCGCCACTCAACTGCTTTCTCCTCATGGTCTCTTTCCTGTTCGGCTAGTTTGGCCCTGAGACTCTGGATTTCTAGATGCAGGGCGTCCTGTTCTCGCTTTGCTTTTTCCTCTAGCTCCTTCCTTTCTTTGTCTTGGGCTAATCTGAGCCTCTCTATCTCCTGCTCACTATCTTCCTGCGCTATATGTAATTTATTTATCAGGGACACGCTGTCCTGTAAGGCAGTGAAAAGTGCCCAAGCTCCGTATCTGTCCTTCTTGCTCGACTTGGGTTTCTCTTTCTCACAAAAATCTTGGAAGGCACTTCTGACTATCTGGAGCGGGTCAGGTCCCTTGAAGGAACCGGCTTCCCAAGGGCAATCTCCCTTCTTCACTAGCCACTTCTCCAGGCGGGGCACGGTGGGGTTTGCCCGGTACATTTTTACTTTCGTTTAAGGCTGACCTCGGGGGAGGTTAAAGAGTAGATCAGCGATACCAGGGGTGGAGCGATTAAAGCTGCTCAAGGGTTTTAACAACTTCTTCCTCTCTATGTTCCTTTTGGGAGGTTTATCCTTCCCTTAGGTCCTCAAGGGTTTTTACCAGGGGGTTTTAAGGTTCTACTTTTAGGGTTTACAGGGTATTTTAAGGGTCCTACACTCGGCTCTTCTCCACCGGGGGAGAAGGAAAATTCCTATTCCCGTTTTAAGCTTGCCTACAAGCCACGGGACCAGGAAAGCTTACTGGCTCAGAGGGTGCTCTCAAGCTCTCTAAGCCCAAGAACCAAAACGCTCAGTGCTCCCAAGCCTCTGCTCAGAAGCCAAAGCTCAGGGGTCTCCCAAGCCTATTGCTCAGAAAACCAGAAAGTGTTCCCAAGCCTCTGCTCAGGAACTGAAGTGCTTCCAAGCCTCTGCTCAGAAGCTACAATGCTCTCAAGCTCTCTAAGCCCAAGAACTGTACTCAAAAAGTCCCCAGGCCTCGTGCTCAGAGACAAACGATTAAACTGTCTCCAAGCCTCGACCAAAAGACTAAATGCGCTCAAGGACTGCCTCTGCAAGTCCCCAAGCAAAAGTGCTCAGGAGTAAAACTACAATACTCCCAAGCGGAAAAAGCGCTCAAGAGTTCTACCAACTCTCAAGCGAAAATGTGCCCAAGAGTCCCACTGACTCCCAAGCGGAAAAGCGCCCACGAGTCTGACTTAAAACTCGCAAGCGGAAAGGCGCCCAAGAGTCTACCTTAAAACTCTTAAGCACGGTGCGGCCGGCTGCCGCGGGGCTTCAGGAACCTGGCTTTAGATTCCCAAAGCTAAACTAAAACGAACGGACTAACGATCCCTTCACGTTTCCTCCGGAGCGGGGATTGAAGCCTAAGTGCTGGCAGGAGCGGGGTTTGGACGGACTTAGGAGAGACGGGGGAGGGCGGAAGAGAGTTTTATATGTGCTGCTTCAGGATGTATATAAATCTATAGAGCCTACTTCTGGGATCCCACCCACATAGACGCGTTTAGGCGGCCCGGAAGGTGGCCAGGAACTTCACCAGTTCAGAGGTCCTCACCCACAGTACACCGGTTATAACGGCTGGAGGGCCTCGCGGTGCACCACAAAAGGCAAGTAGTCCAAAGCTGGCTGAAGGAGGAAATGGGGAAAAGCCAACCCACAAGATAGAAATGCTCGCTAGAGCCACACACACTCACACTTTTAATTCCCTGAGCTAAAATTGCGCTCTTTACACTGAGGTCTGGAAAATTTTCCTCTAAGTCAGTTCGCTGAAGACACGCGTGTCGACTCACGTGTATTCACACGAACTGGGTTATGCCCGCATTCTCCACCAGTAAACTGTTACCAGAACTGCTCTTTTATTATAATGGGGAATTAGCTGTAGCAGTCTGTAACTATTAATATTAAGCGAGGATCATAACCTATGTTTACGGAGGTCCCGATCCCAGACACTCTAGTGAAAAAGAGGCAGACAACAAATAAGTTCCAAACACGTGTATTGAGTGTAGCGTAAGCCTAACTTGCACAATCATACAAGGAACACACAAGGTCTAGGAAATACAGAGTAGGAAATACAGAGACGTTCGCATTAGCGGGTTCCCAACGATGATAAGGGAAATACTCACAATCCTGGAGCGAAGCAGAGACGCAGCAGCGAGGGTGGCCCAATGCCAGCACTGGGACCACAGACGGACAGCAAGGAAGTCTGGATAGGAATGGCCTGAGCACCGAGTGGTCTGAGAGACCAGCTTAAATACCCCAAAACGTACCCTGGGGCTGGTGCTGTACTTGGTGGTTCTCACAGTTTAAAACAAAGGGTCTAATGGGCTACTGAATGGCTTGGATGGGCCACTTTGGTAATCAGATTGTGATAAGTGACACCTCAGGAAGAGGGGACAAAAGAGGGAGGGGGAAATCCAAGTGGGCTGAAAGGATGTTCCAGCGGACAGGGCTTGTCCTGATGTCATCAGCTTTGGAATGCGGAGGTTTCTTTGAGATGCATTCTTTAAGTGCTTGGGATGGTCGGCACTTAGTTCCTTCTCCGGGGCGGCTCCTAAGATATGCAGAGCGGGGCGAGGGGCTCTCGCTGCGGACGTGGTGTGCCCGCTTCGCCGAAATGGCTTCTCAAAGCAGTCTTCTTCCCAGGGTCTTCTGTCTGCCTGAGAACATGGATGCCGGCTGGGCATAGCTGGGGCTGGATAGCAGGCTGCCCAGTAGCGAGGGCAAGCTCGGGGACCGGCCCGCGGGAGGCTCCAGGCGGGAACTGACCAGGGAGCGCCTAGCCAGGCTCGCTGGAGGTTTCCCCGGCAGGCGCCCGGCTGCTAGCAGCGGCTTGGGCCCATATGAGGCAGGCTTCCATGGAGGCAGGGGGAACAGCACACAAAACACAGTCCAAAGCAGGGAACAGGCACGGTCCGTGGCAGATGGCAATGCAGGCACGGGGCACACTTGTAACAGAGTCCAAACACACACTGGGAATTCCAGATACAGGCCAGGGCAGGGCTTGCCCAGGAAGAGAGTCCTTTGTGCAGTTAACCAAACATGGAGTCAGTAAACTACACAGTCTATAACAGCAGCAAGGCAATTGACACGCAGGCAGGAAACTGACACGTGTATCAGAACACACACGTGCAAAGCAGTCTTTGGTGCAGCAGTAAAACAGCAACGCAGGAAACTTTAGCACAGTTCATAGCAGGCTTCAAAGCAGGGGAGGGGGCCTACTTGGCAACAAATCTACCTGCCAAGGACTGACACTTGGGACTCAAACTGAATGCACAAAATATAAAATTTAAAGCAAGAAAAATGAACTAACAGCACCAGTTACACTTCAAACAAATTATTAGTTATAAAGTCATATCTGGCTGATAATGAATCTGCTGGCATGGCTCACATAGCTTAAGAACCAAGCAGCAAGTTGTCCTGTCTTTTGACTTGTGACTGTGACAATCTCAGGGTTAATAAACCTGCAAAAGACATGGAGCCAATGCTCATTCACACAGGTTCTATTGGGCTGGCTCAGCTCTTTCCAGTCCTCTCCTCTTCCTAGAAAAACTGGTGTTCTTCAATTTGATTTCCAAATGGAAATCAAACGAGATCTTCAAGGCGTTTGGGGGCATCAGTTTTTTTGCAATTGATGATACCAAGATACATATTCCCTACTAAACAGGTCTACTCAGAAGCTCCATGTTATTCAATAGTGCTTACCCCCAGGGAAGGGTCTTTAGAATTGCAGCCTATGACTGAAGTCTTCCAGGACTTTTCATGTACCTCACCCAGCAGCACTTTTCCTCACAGCAACCAACCACCTAAGTGCCCTGATGGGGATGGAGAGACCAGTGCCCTGGTAGCACCACAAAAAAAAATCCTTAGATGCACATTCCCCCTTCCATCCAATGGCATCAAATGCATGCTTCCAAAGTTTATAGGCAGGGCAGATCTCCCTTTGCTCGGACCTGATTGACAGGGAGAAAATGCCATTGCCCAGGTAACACTGGTAAAAAAATGATGCACTCATACTCATTGACCACATTCTCCCTTCCCACTAATGGAGTTAGTTAGGTTTAAACATAAGGACTCTCTTTCCTTGGGATATGGTTGGTGAATGCTGTTAAGGAAAACAAAACAAAATGCTTCCGTGCCGGCTCAGTGCCTGCCTGCTTGCCTGCTGCTGCTGCAGTGCAGTAAGAACTGAAATGAAACACATGAACATTTTTCTGGGTGCTGTTAAAACTTGGTTTCTCACATTTGGTTCACCATTCCAGAAGCCCCTTTTATCAAAACAAAACAGCAAATTCTGGTTATTTCTGGCTCATTTGTTTCATTTTGCATACCCCTACAATTCAATGTTAGCTGAATTAAGGATCTGGGAATTGCCTTAGGGAAGTGATATAGTACATCAAGACTTTTTATTTGTTGCCTCCAGTAATATCACACATTAACAGCATCTTAAAGACATGACATTCTTGAATGGTACTGCTTGTCGGTGCTGCTAATATACTGGTATGCATACAGTTAAATTCCCAGTTTAAATGTATTACTCTATTGACATTCATATGGCTGATCAAAACTCTCTCTCTCTCTCCCCATAGAGAATAAGAACATTTTAGTAAGTATATTTATACAAGAAATAGCTCAAAACATTAGAATTATTGGGGATATTTATATACAAGAGTGCTACTTGTAAAGAATTGCTCTGAACTGGTACACCCAAGATACACAGAATACTCATAGAGATTGTGGATCAGCAAGAATTCTGCAGTACATGCAACATTTGCTTTTTTAACTACCTTACTCAAGCAGCATGCCTATCAGCTTTGTAGGCTTCATAGTAGGTGAAACAGATGCTCTCATCCTAGGTCACGAACAATTGAATAATAATAACAATAATAATAACTGTGCTTATATACCACTTTCTAGACAGATTACTGCCTCACCCAGAGCAGTAAACAAGTTAGTGTTATTATTATCCCCACAATACAGCTGGGGAGCTGCTGCTGAGAGGAGTGGCTTACCCAAGGCCACCTACTGAGCTCGTGGCAGTTGTGGGATTCAAACCAGTAGAGTGTTAATTTGCTAATTTGCAGCCAAACCACTTCACCACAGTGGTACAGCAGGGGTGGGAAAACTACAATTGTGTAAAAATATGCAAAACTGTGCTCATAACACGAACTTAGATTAACACCAAAAGGTAAAACATTTTTTAAAAAGCTTATTTTTAAATTTATTTAAAAATTTATTTATTTGTTTATTTATTTATAAATTAATTTATAAATTAATTAATTTATTTATTTTTAAATTTATTTATAAATAATTAGTTACTTCATTCTTTGTTGGTATGCACTGATGACAGGTCTGTGTGAGGTCAAGGAACTAGAACTCCCAATAGGCTGTGCATGTGTGAAATGCTGCTGTACTATTTGAATGTGTACAAAGCAATGCACTGAACAAGTTCGAGTGGCTCACAAATAAGTTACTAACCGATAGAAATTTGGCTCCCTGCCTGCGAATGGCAAGTGGAATATGAGCCGAACCAACAAGTGGTTGATCACCTCTACATAGTATTAGTCGAATGGCATCCTAGAAAGAATAATCTATTATTCCTATCACAGTTCACATATAATAGTTAATTAATTTTTTGTATTCCTTCTCCATGGAGTGGAACATAGTGGCTATTAACTGGGACTGGCAACCGACTAATGAACTATTCATCATAGGACTACTGAAGGCTTGCTGAATATTGAGAATTGGTTATGGGATGCATGCACAATATTTGCTCCTCTATAACAGTGTATTAAACTTGCAAGAAAAATCTTTCCCAAGATTATGCATATAATTCAACCCCTCTTCTCTTCCAGCAATTGGACAGTGTATCCATATACGTAGACCAGCCTGCACGTGGCAAAATCAACTGCAGCCCATATACGGGCCTTCTCTGTGGTGGCCCCTACCCTATGGAACAGCCTGCCTGAGGAGGTCAGGAGAGCATGCAAACTGACCTAGAATTGTTTAACAAGGGATAACCACACAAAGGTATTTTAATTATTTATATTTTTTTAAAAAAAAATCTTTCCCAAGATTCCTGAATGTGGCCGATCCTCATGGAAGTATGTAGCTGTAGCTGGTATTAAATGGGGCAAAAAGTAGAGCTATGCTTCCCTTCATCATGCTGTGGCTGCCAACATCATCTGATCTTCTTCCATTCAAGTGGTAAAAGCCTGTGAACAGTTACAGGGCGAACAGCACTGCATGGTTCTGACAGTCAATGCTGTTTGTGTGTTATGTGGTGTCAAATTATTTCCAACATGATAATCCTATGAATGAATGACCTCCAGAAGTCCTAGTGGAGAAACGGCAGCATGGTATGGCCTGACCTTATCAGATCTCAGATAATCGGGGTTGGTACTTGGATAGGGGACCACCAAGGAAGACTCTGCAGAGAAAGGCAGTGGAAAATCACTTCTGCTCTTCACTTGCCTTCAAAGTTCTTTGCAAGGATCACCATTAGTTGGCTATGACTTGATGGCACATACATACATACATAAAACATCCTATCATTAACAGCCTTGCTCAGGTCTTGCAAAATGAAGGTCATGGCTTCCTTGGTTCAGTCAATTCATCTCATGTCTTCCTCTTTTTCTAGTGCTTTCAATTTTTCCTAACATTTTGTCTTTTCTAGTGATTCTTGTCTTCTCATGATGGGACCAAAGTACAATAGCCTCAGCTTCATCATTTTAGCTTCTAGGAAGAATTCAGGCTTGATTAAAACTCATAAAGTCCATGGTATCTGTAAAACTCTTCCAGCACCACAGTTCAAATTAATCAATTTTCTTCATCTCATCTTTCTTCATTCCCCAACTTTCACATCCATATATAGTAAATGGGAATATCATAGCATGAATTAGCTTGATCTTTGTCCTTAAAGATACTTCCTTATCCTTAGGGATTTCCGCACCCCCCCCCTTAGATTTTCTTGGATGCCCTTCTCATTTCTTGGTTTCAGGCTCCCTTTTGGTTGACGATTAAGTCAAGGAATAGAAAATCTGATGATGTTGTATCCACTGCTAAATGCCTACACCCATCACAGTCTCAGAACATTGTTCACAACATGTAAATCAATGATGCTTTCCAAATTTCCTAGCCATAAAAGAAGCACTGGCTTAAAGTAGGTGACCTTGTGCTGGTTATACTTTAAAATACTTAAACATGAATTATTTTGCAAAACCCCAAGCTGAAGTTTTTATGTAAATACCCTGATCTTAATTTATGGTGTTCTTATTTGTGTAACATTCTAGCTATTGGCATTTGTCCTATGAATATATGGGTTTGGAAATTGTGCACTAAGGTTATAAAACATTCTTGTCCCAATTCACAGCTGTAAGAAAGAGAGAAGAAAGAATTGCTTCTTTTCAAAAGATTTTTTCTGGTAAACTGTTTTATGTTGATGAACAGCATAAATGACATACACTTGACTGGAGCAAAAGCTCAGCAACTGGCAGGTTTAAAGTCAACAAAAGGATTTATTTTTTACACACTGAACAATTGACCTTTGAAAATCATTGTCCTGGAATCTGATGCTGGGAAACATTATAAGTGGATTAAAAAACAAAAGGTCTAGGAAAGTCAGCAGAATATTCACTTTATTTCTGTTTATTTTAATGGATTTAGTAAGACTTACATTCATGTAAGTGTGCTTAGAGTTGCCAAACTAACGCCAGATCGTAACAGAGTTCATTTAAGAATAAGTCCTTCTGAGTTCAATAGTACTTAATGTTGATGGGCATTAGATTGCAGTGTTAGAGAATTAAATATCTAGTCTTCCTTTCTCTAGGGCTCAGGGTGGGTGGTAGTTTAAAATTAATATGGAATAAATTATGTTATTTAAGATTATCAAAGAACATAGCATTATGTTTTCAAGCTGGGAGTGAGGGAACAGAACAAAACGTTTTCCAGTTCCTTCTGAATGTAATAGGATGAACATCCACATACCTTACTGAAATAAAATAATACTTAGGTGTACTAGGGAAGAAAAGCAGTCAGTTGCAGAAAATCCTGTACAAGAAAGCCCTTGATCCTGATCTGATGACGGTCAGAGGAGTCTACACAGGAAGATGATCAAGACAGAGTCTCAATAAAAGCCAAATATAGTAGGCAGTCACCAAGGAAGTGCACAGATATGGAAAGGAGAAAGGAAGTACGTTGGAACATGATCAGGAAAAAACATATCAGGGATAGAAAAAAATTACTTGGAAACAAGAACACAACAAGATCAAAAATAACACAGCATTCATGAAAGCTGGAATGCTAAATAGTGATGCTTAGAAGCCATTTCATAGGTCAGAACTCACTTATGAATAGTATGTTTTTTCCATAGGAAAAACAGCTATCTAGTGGTTAAGAGGTTGAGTTATGAATGATTCATGAATCAGCTCTCTGCTGATTTGAATCCCACTACTATGAGGTCAGTAGACGACCCTGGGAAAGCCACTCCTCTCAGCCCCAGCTCCCTAGCTGTATTGTAGGGATAATAATTAGTGGGGCACTTATCTGTCTAGAAGAGTGGTATATTAAGTGTAATTATTATTATTTTTAGGAAGAAATCAGGCTGAAAGCTGCAAGATCTTTGAAGGAAAATGGGAATATAATACTTGAATCTTTTGAAGAAATTCATGAAAAAATGATTTGTCGGTATTTGTCATCATTTTTCTCCAATGTTGCCTTTGTTCTAATTGACATCTCACGTTCTCAGTATACCTTTGTCCTATTGAATTACTTCTGTAGCTGATAGGAGCCTCTCTGCATCTTGTGGCTACATAATAAAATCTGCTTGGGTATTTTCCTACCCAGATAAGCAGAATGGGGCATTTCCCTTCCCTTCATTTATACTAGACAGTCAAAGTGGTTTAAGTTGACTGAGAGAAGGACTATAAAAGGATTTCTCTGTTCTGTCGATTCAATTTGAATGTAGTGATTTCAGTGGGTTCTTTTGAGAAGAAGGATGAAATCATGATTGCTGGTGTTTGACAAACGCTTGACAAAATAATAAACATCAATATTGATACCAGTTGATCAGCCTTTGGGAATTCAGTCACTTCCCCCCCCCCCTCAACTCACTGATAAAGATACATCTACTGGGTGGTGACCATCCCTTTGTTACTCTAAACATTCAGAATGAGAGTCCCGTGGTTCTAGTTTACATTCCACAGTACGGAAAGGTTGGGTTTCATTATTATTTTTGCCATCAGTTTCAGATTTCCTAAACTCCTATTGTAAAGATTAAATAATTAATTGTGCAACATTGGCACAATTTGCACACTCAGAGACCTCACAATCAGTTTAAAAAAATTCTTAATACTAAAAAATGGACAGTGCAGAACAACTGCAAAACAAACAATTGTCTAATGCTGTTTGGGTGAGGGAAAGGGTCAAAGAAGCCCAACCACCCAAGGCTGACATCTGTGCATGCCTAACTGCATCTGTGCATGCCTAACTGTGAGTAATTGCATAGGAACCACCATTATCATCTTGTTCTTCCTTCTCCTCCTCTTCCATAGCATGTTTCTGTTTCTATGTCTCTGTATAGCATTATTAGATTATATTATAGTGTGAGTAGTTTTAAGTGCCCTTTTCATATGATGCATGCATCAACATCAATGGCATGTTTTCTCTATGTATCTGTTAATAATTTAGTGCATACATACTCAAAGTTATTCTCCAGCAAGCATCCATGTATTTTGCACCAAGTAATCACACTTACCAAACAGTGAGTAGGATACAGAGAGATTAGCCATACTTTGAGAATATTTGTCACATTCTCTCCTTCGGGCTTTTCCATCAATCTTCCTGTCTTTCTGTCTTCTACTGTTTTTTAAATACTCCTTTGCCTTTCTTAAGACTCAAAATCTCAGCTGTGCCATTGTTGTAGTATGGTAGCCCATCTCTTCTGGGTTGATGCTACTAGCAAAATCTCTCTGTCTGCCCTATAATTTTGTTTTCCTTTCTTGGGAGTTTCCAGTCAGTAGTTCTGCTATGCAGGCCTCTTTCTGGGATTGCCAATTGCCTCTTTGGATCTATTCTGAAACTGAAAACTGTAGTGCCCTATACAATGGGGGACTTTCTCCTATCCAGCTGGAACTTGGCAGACAGGATTCTAAGGGTGAGAACTGTAAGAATCCCATCCCAATGTAATGGGAAGTTAAAAGTTACACCTGGAAATTTGTTTGCACTTGAAAGTAATAGAAATACATCTGAAAATTTTAAAAAATGTCCGTAGCAATGAACAAAATTTGCCATATCTGTTTTTGTACATTCCTGTATACAATACAATGTAGGCAGTGAGCTATTGAACATACAATATTAGAACAATTTCAGATACATTTTGGCTGGAGTTTAAAAATTGTTGATATTGCTTTGGCTTCTGAATGAATTTGCAGCCACATTATGCCTCAGTAGAAAACTCTCACTTATTCTTTTCTAGGCCTCAGATGTATCTATTTACCTGTACACTAAGCTTATAAAGATTATCCATCTCTTACATTTGTCAAACCCTTATTTTCTCTCAGGGAACATCTGCAAAAGTGTGACATCTATTTCAGTTTTCCAACACTATTGAGGTAATCCTTTTCTAGACCAATTCAGTTCTTTATATCTAGTTTCTGGCCAATTTCTTTAAATGTGTTCAGCCAACAGTCACAAAACATGAGTCCCCCTTTCTATAACTTCATATGCATGTATATCTCTAGTCACGTCCTGAGACTCCTGTCACAAAATGTTGTCTTTGGTGCAACTTGTTGGGTTTCAGTTTGATTTGAACAAGCATATTGTTTTTGAGGATCTCAGCTTTGTTGAGAGACCATAACACTAATGTCTCTTCCTGAAACACTGACTTCAGCACTTTCTCACTCTTCCTATTCCCATCGGCTATGCTGGAAAATGCTGGACCTTTGAATGGAGCACATTTAATCTTGAGATGCCAAAACTCCTTTTCCAGCTGAAGCCCACTGTTGTACGAGTTGGGAATAGGTGTGTGACTCAGTACAGCCATGAAATCCTGGGAAAGAAAAAGAAAAAAAGTGCTTCATTTGGTCAGACTCTTAATTTCTCTTTTTTTTCTCCTCAGAAACTGGCAAATTAGAAATGAGAACAGAGATATGACACTATGTCAGCTATGATTCACAGCGGGGGATGTTTAACTGCTCAGTAGAGCCAACTCAAGACTGGAATTTTGACACTTTCTGACAAATCTTTCTGCTCTTCTCACATCGCTTATGAATGCATGCAGTATTAATGTGCAGAAAACTGTTTTTACTTGTTTAACCTTGCCTTAATTTTTGTTTTTGATAAAAATATAGTAATATCAAGTAAGCTATAACCAGTAAGACAGCATATGCAAGTTTATTAGATTTCTATCAAACCTTTTAAATTCAACATTAGGTCACCAGAGATTATGGACTGTATTTGATGATGGGTTCACTTAAATTGTGCAAGAAACTATTTTTCAGTTTTACTTGCACAGGAGAATAGGTAAAGGTAATGGTAGTCCCCTGTGCAAGCACCGAGTCATTACTGACCCATGGGGGGACGTCGCATCACAACGTTTTCTTGGCAGACTTTTTGTTACAGGGTGGTTTGCCATTGCCTTCTCCAGTCATCTATGCTTTACCCCCAAGAAACTGGGTACTCATTTAACCAACCTCAGAAGGATGGAAGGCTGAGTCAACCTTGAGCTGGCTACTTGAACCTGGCTTCCGCCAGGATCGAACTCACGAGCCAAGCTTGAGCTGCAGTACTGCAGCTAATCACCTCTGTATTGCTGCCTTCTGTTCCATTTCCAGTTGCAAAGCATAGTGCACAAGATCACTTGAAATCAGGAGGTTACAAACTTGAAGCCATCATTTCTAGTAACTGAGACCTCCAGTTTCACAGGGTTTCAGTAACAGAAGCTGAAATGGTTGTTGTGGGTTTTCCGGGCTGTATTGCCGTGGTCTTGGCATTCTTGTGTCCCTGCAGCGTAGGAGAAAGGTTAAAGAACAGAGTAGATGTGTTTTCTTGTTCCGAAGTGTTTCCAATCTCCGGGTCTGTTGGAATGTTTCCTCCCCGTAGGGGTGTTCGATGTATTGTCGAAGGCTTTCACGGCCGGAGAACGATGGTTGTTGTGGGTTTTCCGGGCTGTATTGCCGTGGTCTTGCCAAGACCACGGCAATACAGCCCGGAAAACCCACAACAACCATCGTTCTCCAGCCGTGAAAGCCTTCGACAGAAGCTGAAATGTTTGGTGCAAGGAGATGTGTACCTCTTAAGTCATCGGAATATCTACACATTACAAAGTTCTTGTATTTGTTGAGGAACAAGGTGAGGACTTTGCATCATACATGTGATAGGAGTTATATGCCTCCCAGCCGTACATCAACTCTTTTCTATTTGTTACCACAGCATACAGGGAGAAGCAACTCTAGCCTCCCCACTTCTGACTCACTGGAAAAGACAATAATGTTCTGAAAAGTTGAAGGCAAAAGGAAAAGAGGAAGACCCATCGTGAGATCACTTGACTCAATAAAGGAAGTAATGACATCCGGTTTGCACGATCTGAGCAAGGCTGTCAAGGAAGGGATGTTTGGGGTTCATTAATTCATAGGATCACCATAAATTGGTAGCAAATTGACGGTGCATAAAGGACACAGTCTGTCTCATGGATCAAATACTGGCTCCACTATAAAAATCTTACTTGGCTACATATAAGTTTTGCAATGGAGCCAATAGAAGGAAAAAGCACTGTTATAAGCTGCTTTTGGGGGTCCAGTGGTATGGGGTGAAATATCTAAATAAAATAAATATAAAATAAATACTAAGGTAGAATCTGCCAGGAAGCCTTCTTTCATGAGCCTTACAGAAATGAGGCTCAAGATTCTGCTCAGATCTCTTTGGAATGGATAGATCCATTGGATCTATATAACAAAAGAAATGCATGCATCAAGGTTTTTTTCATATCTACAATAAAAATTCCTGTAGGTTCATACCCAGATTACATTTAAAAATTGGTCAAAGGTAATCCGAGAGGTCAGCCTTCAAGAGGAATCAAAACAGTGAGAGAATAGTTATACATTTTCCAGTGGTCATCTTTATGTTCCTGTAGAATGTGGCTTGATGATATATATTCAGCCCATAAGATCCAGAGATGGAGTCCATTTTCTGTGTGGCAAAGTATGCTGTAGCCTGTCATATCACCACAAGTGAATACTATGAGAATGTGAAAGAAATTAGAAATTTTTAAAAATTGGTCCGTGCCTACCCCTCAGCTATGTCACTCAGGGCTTGTCATACTAAGATGGAGGGAACAGGCAGGAAGGCTAGTGATGCTTTGCATGCTCATTCATTGGCCCTGGACATTGCAACCATGGAGCAATGGATTGAATGCTTTCCTGAACTAAAGGGCTTTGTGGCAAAAAGGACAGATCAGGAAGGATATCTCTGCTGCACTTGACAGCTGGGAGATTATGCTTTCAGTAATGGTTATAACTGTAAAGATCTTCATGATAAAGAGAATGAGTGCAAATATAAGCCAATTTATCATAGGCAAATTTATGGCTGCAACGCATGTTGCCTTTGGAAGTACTCTGTTATACTTTTAGATATATTTTACCTGTTACTTAGAGGTACACATTAGTGAATCAGGCCATGGTAGAAGAAGTCACCTTCTGATACAGTACCATTACTCTGAATTCAGATGCTTTAATTCCCATGTAATATCCCAAACAAAGAAGCAGCGTAGAGGAGGCAGAATGTTGGGCTTGAGCTTAAATTCCTCTGTGTGACCTTTGAAATTTAATCTCATCAGCAGCACCCACATTGTACAGTGGGTCACCCCAGCAAAGATGGCCTTCATAATCATCGTGCCAATCTAGGCAGGCAATGTGTCAAGTTTCTCTCTCTGCAATAGATCACATTTCTTCTTCCCTTGCTTTCACTGTGGCAGCAATAACAGGCATGACCATTTTTGAAGGACTAAAACTATGGCCTTGTCAAAGGCTTCAGAGTCAAGATGGGGCAGGGAAGGCAAGAAGCTATAGCCCTGCTGCAGAAGCAGCAGTCAGGTTTCTACTCACAAACAAGAGCCCGCTCATGTATAAAGGCTTATGACTGAATAAGGGCCTATTTGTGAGCAAGGCAAGAGAATCTAGAGTGGTGGGAAATGGCAAATAAAAAGAAGCAGGAGGGAAAGAAAAAGGAGAACTGGCTCTTCAGAACTGGCAAAATGTCCTGAAGAAATGACGCTGGGGAGACTGGGATGCTTTCCTTCCCTGTGTGGAAGTAGATCAGATTTTTCGTAACAGTAGAGGCAGTCCTCAGGCAATTGTAGCCAGATGGCACTGCAGCCTCTGTCATGACACAAGGAAGGAAAGTGCCCCAAGCCAAGAACTTCTTGAAGAGCTGCCCCACCCCCAGAACCAAAATGAAAATTGCCATGCTGGGAAACAAAAAGGGAAGACCAAAAAACTTCAGACCAAAAACCAGTCCAAGTCCTAAAATGTCTTTTTAAGAGATGGGTTTCATTACATAGAGACAAATTTATTTTAAAAATATATCTTGTTGAGGGAAGAGAATGGACTCCTGAAGCAGGCAGCAGTCCCAGTCCATCAGTTCTTTTCCTTTTGAAGCTGAAGCATACTCTGGCCTCAGATTTTTGCATACAGATAGCCGGTTGGTTGGGACAGGAAATTGTAGGAAACTTCCATGCACTCATGTATTTCCTGCATTTTTTAACTTCCCTTCAAGCACACATTCGTCTGAAACTCTTTAGACCTGACCAAATTCAAGTCAGAAAAGTATCTTAGTGGAAACAATTGCCAGAACTTTACAGGATGTGTTTTAAGGCCATGGTTACCAGTTCTGACTTCACAGGACGCTTTGATTTGACATTTCTTATCATTGGAGACTTAAGCGTGAGAGTGAGTGATTTGAGGGTAGACTATGTATTTTTATGCTTGGCTCACCTCCACTCAGGAATCAGCTTCAAATTGGCCCATTAGCCAATCTGCTTATCAGCCACTGGGCATTCCAGTGCATAACTGTTGAAGCTATAATACAGATTTTTTTTTTCAAATCATAACTTTGCTCTGTGATTTTTACTGAAAAGAAATTAGAGAGCTCAGAAGCAGTGTTTGCTACCTTTGTGGAATGGTAGTCTAAATCTCATGCATATAGCATTGCAGCTGTTAAAAATATTGAAAAGAGGGGCTGTAGGTACATTACTTAGGCATTTAACTGCCAACTGATACAATTTAATGTTTATTTTATATGTGACTTGTTACCACTAAAGGTTCCCAAAATGAGATTAGATTAAGATACATGGTTTCAAAGAAAAATAGCAAAAGTAGCCTCCACTTTATCCTTCTCTTATATCCTCTGAGCCATTACAGTCCTTTCCTTACTTAGACAAACTTTTCAAAAAGTATCTGCTCTATGTGAAGAATTATTGTATAAACCTCAACCTTCACCAGTGTTGAAGGCAATAAAGAGTACCGACGGGATTGGCAATATTAGAAAGGCCGTGTGTTTCCCTGAGACCCTGAATCCAGATGAAAACCTCTCTTTATGTGAAGTTTAGATGTTTAGTTAAACCATTGCATATGTACTTTACATTACCTATTACATATGGTAAAAAATATTTGCCTGATTTTAATTAGAGCAGCATTTTTCAAACATCACTGGGAAACCAGGATTAGGTCAGTCTGGGAGGAGGGAGGGGGAAAGAGAGCAACAGAGAGACAGACAGATAGACAGATTTAAGTAACACTAAAATGTGATTCTGTTGTGAAAAATTTGTCTGTATGGAGAGTCCATCGCCAGAACAGATTCCTCCAGCTGCATCCTAATTAAGATTTGTTCCATCTTTTTTTGCTCCAACAGTCTTACACTGAATTTCACCAAATTTTGAGGACCACAACTCAAAGATTAAAGAGAGAATAATCCTCCCCAACCTGCTTCAACTTGAAAACGGATGCCTGCAACCAGGGCTGCAAAGATCTACCATGGGCCTCCAGACAAAAAAAAAAAAAACCATTTGGGCCCCCAGATCAAAGGGTACAGAACTGACTAGATACTTTGGGAGAACTCCTAAGCTGGGCTCCTTAGAAGTAAGACCCATTTTATGCAATGGGGCTTTCTCCTGTTTCACTTGCATATATTCTTTTTACATTTTAAGATATTATGTTAATAAATTACAAGGATCATAGTTCCATAGCAGGCATTTTATTGGGAATTACAACTGCTTTCCTTCCTTACAAATATTTTCCCCATGTGTGTAGCTCTTATATGCAGACTGAGAATTCACTTCATGCATCTAATGATTTTTTTTAACCAAGCATAATGATGTTAAAACATTATACTGTTATAACATCATTACACTTTGTTTTAAAAGAAAAAAAGATCCCTGATATATGACAGCCATGCTCCAAGTATACATTTTTGTTTAGGATTTATAACTCCTCCCTCACAGTCCACTGGAGAACTCTGCCCAGGCTGAATTAGAGCTGGGAGGCAGACACTGGCACCAGGGTCGGAGCAAACTGACACAGTGCAATAACAACATTAAGATGTTATAACATTATTAAGTTTTCTTCATAAAAAGAAACATCTTGGGAAGGGAGAGGGATGAGGAGAAGGAAGCGGGGGGAAGGGGGACAGAGAAGTTGAGAGGAAAATGTAGAGACCAGTCAATAAGAAGTGGCCTGTAGAGGGGGAGAGAGAGCAGAATAGAGAGCAAAGAGGAAAAAGCAAAAGGAAAATTCTGCACGATCGAAATAGTCGACTCAAAACAGCTTTAAGAAAACAATAAGTGCAGGCACAAAATTCAAAGAGAAACCTTGAAAATGGTGCATTGAAATCTGAAGAGGGAGTTATGTGTGCCGAATTCAGACGAAACCCCAAAGCGGAATGGGGCCAGAAGAGGCAATGATCATCTGTGCAGAAAAGGCCTTATTTTTTAGTAACAACATACTAGAAGCTACAGTTGTGGTCCAGTTGTTTTCATGGAAAGTGGTAGTGTTCGTGAAAAAACACTTGTGGAAATTTTGGATGGCATAACTGAGGTGAGAAGAATTATAAGCATTTCCAACTTTGGTAACATATTATTTTACTATTGTTTTAAAACTAGAAAACTTCACATTCTAAATCTAAGCATTTCTTTCTTTCGATTGATACTGCCATGCTACGATCAGTTCTTGAATGGGGCCAATCTGTTCTTTGGGTGGAATATGGCACCTCTTGGACCACCCTGACTACAGCTCTGTGCTTGGGCCTCTCTTCATAATTCACAGTTATGTCAGCCATGAGTTATTTATGGCTCCTTACAATACCATCCTAAAGAAGAGTTAAACCCTTCAAAGCCGACTTAGAAGGTCTGCTTAGGATAACAGTGTTAACTTCACAGCTTTGGGTATAATAAGAATTTTGGGAGTAGCCAAATTTACAATCTTCTACTTCAATATGATACAGAAACAGAACAAGCTGAAAGTTGTATGCTAAAATGGATGCAAAATTTTGTAGAATAAATAACATTTCAACAGTGGGAAAATGTATGGACTTAAGGGCATAAAATTTATGGCAAGCCAAACACAGAGAAAATTTGTACAAGATGCTTTTTAGGTGCTACATCACATCAAAAGATATTGAAAAAATGGATAAGAAATATGTAGGGTCATGTTGGAAATGTAAGGAAGCCGACGGTTCCTTTTTTCATATGTTGTGGACATGTAAAAAAAGTAAAAAATTGGAAAGATTCGTAAGTTTTTAAAAATTGATTTTGCCATGAAACCCCAGATTATGTTGTTGGGAATAATACCAGATAACATTGACAGAATGCTAGATGAACTATTTAGGTATTTCCTGACAGTGGCAAGAGTAGTAATGGCAAGTAAATGGAAAGAAGAAAAATGCCCAACCAGGAAAATCTGGAAAGACAAAATGTCAGAATATGCGGTGATAGCAAAATTGACGAGTTACATAAATAGAAGGCCAATTAAAGAATCTGAAGAGAAATGAAATTATTTTGCTTACAACAGATAAAATTTATAAGATGTTGTAGTCTTGTAAATTTTAATATGATTGCAGATTGATATATTTTACAATTTGACTGCAAGATAATTAATTATATAAAGATAATTGGTAGAATAGACTGTATTGTCACGTCTGTTGCCCACAGTCCCTCCATCTTCACTAGTTTTGCAATCCACCTATGTATTTGTGTATAGATTCTTTTCACAGGCCATCCAGCTCCTGGGAAGACAGCACGCTTATCTCGGATGGCTCGCCATAGCGGCCTTGGGATGGTTCCTTCCTCTGCTCCCACAGACTATGCCCAGCTGGTTGGGCACTGAGGGTGGGGGCTTACAGGGAAGGACTGGAACTGTGTAGCAAGCATTCTTTATGTCATTCTCAACAAGTGCTCTGTGTACAGCCAGACACTATTATTGCTTCTGTGTATTCTATGGACATATATACGCTATAATTTGATTTCTCAATAAAGAACCTTGACTCAAGAGAACTTGGATTTCTTGCTACAAGGGGGGAAGTCATATTCCACGTATCCTGTTTTCCATAGACTGACACGTATAGTAGATAATATTGATATATTGGCCAAAAGTCAACATTGTTATTATTGAGTAATACATAAGTAAAAGTAATACATAAGTAAAAATAGGGGAAATAAGGATTTTTTCATTTTTTAAGATAAGGAGTAGAAACAGGTTGGAATTCCCAATGTTACTTTACCTTCAGCTTTTTAATTTATTTTCAAATAGGTTTGAATTTTGTACATGTTATTTGGAAAAATATATACTAAATAGGCTTAATTTTTATTCTAATTATTATTCTAATATCTATAAAGGTTATGATTTTTGTACTGTGTATTTTAATAATCCTTGTAGCACACAGCTTTATATTTGTCTTGCTTGCCCCCTTTCTTTCCGCTTCTCTTTCTGTATTCCCTTTTTGTTTTAATAAAATAAATGTATTTTATATTTATTTATTTATTAAAAGAATTTTGGGAGTTCAGGTATAATCTTTAAAAGCTGGCAAGAGCTGGGAAGTGGCAAGATAAGGAAGGAAGCATGTAGGTCGTACTTTGATGAGAAAGTTAACAAATAGAGAGAGAAAAGAGTAAAAGTCATTGAAGGAATAATTAAAATATGTGGTACCTGTTCCTCTTGAAAGCATAATACCCTCTATGAAGTAGGATGAAAAAATATTTGTAGGTGTGAAAAAGAATTTGGTATAAAATACAGCAATCATTCAAGTTCACACTACCTAGCCTTAATCAGCAGTTGAATGCATTGTCAGTGAATCTGCTGTGACATCTAACAGAATGAGTTATCGGTACAAGTTTTGCTGAGAATATTTTATATGGGTATGCTGTATAACATAAGCCAAGAACTGGAGGAAATAGAATGGAACTGATTGGTCAAGATTCTCTGGCTATCATCAAGGAACAGCTTCAGATGTTAAAATATTCTTTTTTAAAAAAAATTGGTAAAGGCATTTGGGGAAAATTAATGGCAACCAGATGTTCCTTAATTAAAAAGTGCAATGAATCCAAAAATCTGGGTTGCCAATTTTTTTATGACATAGTTTGGCTGTCATTCATGCCAGAATACATTGTCCAATCATGAAGGGATATCATTTATGGGGAACTATGATGCTAGAAACTAGATATCACATCATATATTGCAGAGAAGTATTCAGGATAAGAGATTAGGTCCTGTCAGATAGATCTGTGCATGCACAACTTTTTTTTTCCAGATTCCCCCATTCCATGGCAGCTTTTGTTGGGTGTTTTAGGTTGCAACAAGAAGACAAAGATCAGACATTCATGCTCTGTGGGTGGAAATCCTATCACCCATAATAAATCTGGGTGGCGTGAAAGCCGTTTTCTTAAAATTTAGCAAAGCAATTCACAGATATCATGGATGTCAAAGTCTATTTCTGCATGCTGAGTTGAAATGAACAGTTTATGAATACAGCAATGAATTCATAATTTGTCCTGGAGGTTTAGATATTCATGAATGTTGTTCTAGTTCCAGGAAAACACACAAGTGCAACTGGTTTTATAGAAACTCAGAGAGAAAGTGAGTGGATTATTGTTGAGAACACAGCATGGTAAGCACTAACATATAAAACATGTTAAGTATACACATTAACGTTGCTGTTCCCATAACCTTTCTTCCAATTTTTTTTATTTAATCAACAGTCAATTGCCAACTAGCTGACATGTTAAAAACTGTAGATGAATTTCAGAATGTAGAAAAGTTGATTATTTGGCTTCATGACTTTTTCATACCATTAAGAAACCTGTTGTGTAGACAATATGACTTTACTATTTGGTGAAGATATGTAGAAGTGGTTGTAATCAGACCCCAGCATCAAGGATTGTGGGACTTTCATATCCATTCATTTGCTTCCATGTTTCCTTTCTTTGTGCAAGACAATCACTATAAGTACACAGAGTAGCACACTATTTACATTATAGAAGTGCAACTTTTGCCAGCATAAACCCTTGCTGATTTCAAAATTGAAAATGTCATCAAGAGGACAAACAAAATATTCATCCATATTCACTAATGCATTCATGGAACTGGAAAGGGAGTAGTAGAATTGTGGACATCATAGAGATGTTAACAATTTTGAGTAGATTAGGAAGATGAATAGGTCCATTGTGGAAGATCTAAAGAAACACTGAGTTTAGGAAACACAAATTCTCTATTCTTCCTGTTCCATGAGATAAGTTTGAATGTTTGAAAGATCAGAATGATATAGAAAAGTCCACTGATTTCATTGTGTTCAAAACAAGTTCCAGATTCATAAATTGCTGTCATATTTTAAGTATTAATGAAACATTATCTTAGTCATACTCAGTCCATCATCAAACCTGATATAATTGGTCTTTAACTTTGAGGCTGTGACCCTTTTTTACATTAAGAAAAATTAGAAATTATAATTTAATTTGGAGTATTCCAGAAAATGTTTAATTTGGAGCATTCCACAAAAAAGAATATGCTGCAATTATACATAGAATCAAAGCAAGGGCTCTCTTTTTTTGGCAGTGTTATATGTGTGAATCAATAGAGGGGAACATATATAGGAACATATGGATAGAGCTACTAGAGAAAACAACATATAATCCAATAACAGAATTAATTTTATCTCTTCTTCAAAATAAACCAGAATTAAGGAGGACTGGGATGTAGCTCAGGGAACAATTCGGGAATAAAAGTGGAAGGCAGAGAAATGTGTTCATCACCAATTTCAATATAGATGATTTTTAAAAATACAGAAAACTCAGGCACACTTTAATGTGATCCATTATTATCGAAGCTGTTAGAATAGCAACAAAATGCCCCTACCCCCCCCGCCCAAACCTTGGAACCTTCTTCAATTAGATCACTAAATAATAGGAACCTTTGAGTTGCTGACATTACTTTCCCTTTTTCTCGCCCCCATTATGTGCTTTCTCCTTTCTCCCTTTTAAAAAGATCAAAGATACTCCTGCTGAATGGATGCTAATGGTCCATGCACTCATTTGAGAAGCTCCTGAAATCTGCTCACAAGAGGGTTTTTTCCCTTTCATTTAATAAAGAATCCAATAGAAAGTGTATCTGACACTATTAGCAGGAATTATGCCTACCGTCCTAACTAAACAGGCCCACTTTACCATGTGTGAAGTAGCCGCTAAAGTGTGAGTTGCATAACCTTTCATCTCCTTGAAAGGAACGGTGACATTGAAGTCCAGAGCAGTAGGAGAGTTAATGATTCTCTTCCTTATGCACATGCACCTTCCCTCACTTTGTTCACAGCTAAGTGTGTGTGTGTGTGTGTGTGTGTGTGTGTGTGTGTGTGTGTGAGAGAGAGAGAGAGAGAGAGAGAGAGAGAGAGAGAGAGAGATTGACAAGCTTGGGAAAACTGAGTCCACTTTATTTTTTTGTTTAGAAAATTTCTGTGCTGCCTCTCCAGGCAAATGGCTCCAGAGAATATATTAACTGGAGCTGGAATGAAGGCTGCACTATTGATCTCACGGTCTCACTTCATTCTGTGCACAATTGTTTAAGCTTTAATTGGCACAGTAGTCTCGTCCAGTTCACTAGAACTGACTTTCTGCTTAGGGAAGTAGGTCGGTCTCCTAATCCCATAGGAGTGACAGTTTAAATTTGCTCATTTCAACATAGCCACAGGTGACTAAACACACTCATAGAACCATCCATGGACCCCCTGTGTTCAGTGGCAATATAGCACTAGATCTCAGTTGTTAGATCATTATCAGGAGAGGAATCACTCTCTGTTTGCCTGCTTAGGAACCTTCTGTACTTTACAGCTTGCTGTTGGCTCATGATGACCATCTTGAGATGGTATCCACCAGCTGCAATACTGTTCTAAGAGATTAAATATTTAAATTAGTGCTGAACCCTTCTGTGCCTATGTATGGCGTTCCTGGGCACACTGACCTTTTCATGTCCTTCATACAACAATCCATGTTTTTTTCATTTTCATGTGTTTATCACTATCAGCAGCTGACATCTTATTTTTCTTGGATTCTCCAGATTTCCCAGGTAATGACCCAGGAAGGGAGGCTCCTGGCGGGTGCAAGCTGGGTGCAGGGCTCAGCCGAGCTGTGAGTAGAGATGGGCATGAACCGCATTACGAACCTCAAAAACCAACAAAAATGGTGATTGCGCAATCGTGACCCGGCGGATCGTGATCGGCCACGGCCAATGAACCAGTGGTCAGGAGAGGCCTGGTTCAGGGCGTTCGGGCGTGGTTCGGGAAGCCAGACACTCAGGTGCCAGCAATCTATTCCCCTGGCAATGGAGCCAGGGGAATGCCTGAGGTCTGTCTGCCCTCCTTCTGTCACCCTGGAAACCCGAATGGAAGCCCAGCTTTCCTTGATCAGCAGGGCTTCCTTCCAACCACGGAGCTGCAAAGCAGTTACAAGTTGGGAGAAGACACCCAGGGAAGGGAGGAGGAAGGGGGTGTTCTGTAGCCATGGGCACTCTAATCTCATCCCTGCAAACCCTGATAGGCAGGCTCTGATGGCCAAACACAGACCTCCTGTGTTGCTGAATGGGACCTGTGCTTATAAATAGCCGTGGGCTCCCAGGCTGGGTTTCACTTTCAGCGAGCAGTGGAGTGGGACAGAGCTCTTGCTTGCCACTTGCTAGCCTTTGGGGAGAGAGACTGAGAGTACAATTCAGCTTGGCTTTGGGGGATAGGGATCTATCTCCTCTGGTTCCAGGGCTGCTGCCTGGCTCTGGGGCCAAGCTCAGTGGGTACCTCGGCTGAGGGCTCACGTTGATTATTAATCAGTGCCTGATCTGGTCAGGTCTGTGGGAGTGGTGGGCTAGGGCTCTAGTCCCTCCCTCCCTCTGGTGCCAGGGCTGCTGCCAGGCCCTGGGGCCGAGCTCAGTGGGCACCGCGGCAGAGGGCACACAGTAATCTCCTTTCCTGTCCTCTTTAATTCTACTTTGGTGGCACAATGAGTCTTCCTATGTTGGCTGCCAAGGGTGGTTGTGGGATGAAGTGCGATGGCAGTCCTCCTGGTTCAGTTGTGGAAAACAGTTTTGGGTGTGGCTCGGGGTCTGGGACAGCGCTGCTTACAACCTCGAGGCTGATTGCTCAGGAGGTGGCTGCTGCCGCACTGTTCCTCAGTGGGACCCTTGGGTGAGGATCAGCGGTGGCTGGGGAATCAGGCCCCTGGTCTGAATTACACATCCTCTCCCTCCCACTCCGGGAATACCAGCACGCTCCTCTTTGGCCTGGCGGTGGTGGAGGGATCTTCCCACTTACCCCCCACATGACAGGTCCTCTCCCTCCCATCCTTTCCGGCAAGGCAGGAAGATGGGTGATGCTGCTGATGGAAGCCTCCTTTGGCTACTTACGCAGCAGCTCAGGAACTTTTGCACATATAGTTCAGCTGCACGGTGCACCCTTCCATCACAAATGCAGAGCCCTCTGAGCAGGGGGGAATGGGTCGCTCGACTAATATTCTTCCCGCAAAGGCAGGACGGTGGCCGATGTCAGCTGCTGCTGCTGCTGTCCCGTTTCCGTCTCCCCCTCTCAGGACCCACTCTGACTGGTCCAAACAATGCTTCCTGTCCTGACCATCCCTTACTTTTCCCAAAGGCAGGACGGCGGATCAGGTCAGCCACTGCTTCACAAGGGACTATCCTGTTACTGCTCCCTCCTTGGTTATACAGCTCGGTTGCGCTCGCACAGCCGATTGTATTGTGTACGGATACAGTTGGTTGACAATGTGGCAGCACCCCTGTCAATGGGACTGACGGGACCTCTTTTAGCTGGGTGGGAATGTGTCCCGCAACTCCCATCCTTTCCATCAAGGCAGGAAGGTGTGTACTGTTGGCTGCCTCCGCCGCACTGTTCCTCAGTGGGACCCTCGGGTGATGACCTACGGATGCTGGGGGATCTTCCCCCACCCCTCCTCATGATGACAGGTCCTCTCCCACCCACTCTGGGAATACCAGCGCACTCTTCTTTGGCCTGGAGGTTGGGGGTGGGATCTTCCCACTTACCCCCCACATGACAGGTCCTTCCTCTCCCTCCCATCCTTTCCAGCAAGGCAGGAAGGTGTGTACTGTTGGCTGCCTCTGCCACACTGTTCCTCGGTGGGACCCTTGGGTAAGGACCCATGGATGCTGGGGGATATTCCTTCTCCCCCTCCTCATGATGACAGGTCCTCTCCCTCTGGGAATACCAGAGCGCTTCAGTTTGGCCTGGCGGGTGGGCACATGGGGGGTGCCGCTGGCGAGTGGCCAGACCCTCTGCCCCCTGAGGGGAGGCAGCTCGTCACCATCTCCCCGTGCCTGCCAGGCCCGGCGGCCGCCCCCAGTACACACCTTTCCTACATTGCTGGGGAATACCAGCGCGCTCCAGTTTGGCCTTTAGGGCGGGCACATGGAGGGTGCCACTGGCGAGCAGCCAGACCCCCTGCCCCCTGAGGGGAGGCGGCTCATCACCATCTCCCCGTGCCCACCAGGCCCGGCGGCCACCCCCAGTACACACCTTTCCTACATTGCTGGGGAATACCAACGTGCTCCAGTTTGGCCTGGCGGGCAGGCACATGGGGGGTGCCACCGGTGAGTGGCTAGACCCCCCACCCCCTGAGGGTAGGTGGCTCGTCGCCATCTCCCCGTGCCCACCAGGCCCGGCGGCCACCCCCAGTACACACCTTTCCTACATTGCTGGGGAATACCAGCGCACTCCAGTTTGGCCTGGTGGGTGGGCATATAGGGGGTGCCACCGACGAGCAGCCAGACCCCCTGCCCCCTGAGGGGTGGCGGCTCGTCGCCATCTCCCTGTGCCTGTCAGGCCCGGCGGCTGCCGTCATCACCCACCTTTCCTTTATCGCCAGGGAATACCAGCGCGCTCCTTTTGGGCCTGGCGGGTGGGCACAAGGGGGGTGCTGCTTGTGAGCAGCCAGACCCCCTGCCCCCTGAGGGGAGGTGGCTTGTTGCTGTCTCTGTGTGCCCGCCAGGCCCAGCCGCCGCCAGCACCCACCTTCCTGTATCGCTGGAAACATTGGCGCGCCCTGCTTTGGCCTCCATGAACCACGAACCAGGTCGGCAAAAGGAGATGCTCATTGCGTTTCAGGAATTCGGGATCATGGTCTGCACCGAACCACAATCTGCTGGTTCGTTAATTTTTTTGTGCTCGTGCCCATGTCTAGCTGTGAGTCTAGCTGGCTCCGTCTCCTTCCCCCTCTCCTTTGGGGGATAAAGCTAGTTTTTCCTCTGCATGTATTATGTCTGAGGGCACCTTGTTCAGGAGCCTTTACATGCTTGAAATTGAGGAGGTCTTTAGTGGACAGGCAGCACTAGTTCTCCCATTTTGGTGTAATTTGATTGAAAAACAGTCATTCAACCCATCCCCTCAGCTGCAGTGGAATGGAATGGGGTTTTTTTGTCTGCAAAGGAAGTCTTCCACACTTTGTGAAAGGAAACTAACAACAGACCACCACAGAAAGTTTTCAGCAAAAAGGCGAAAATGTTTATTGCCAGTCGGTCACTATAAGACTAGGAAAACGAATGCTGTCTCTTTTAGGAATCAGTAGAGAGAAGTGTGGCTGTGCAGAGAGATACCTAGTTCAGGAGTCTGTGAAATGTAGCCACCTTTTCAATATGCATGAAACTTAGCAGGTCTTTATCCTAGGGTGAGGTCTATGTTCTGTGCAAATTTGGTGCCATTGTCTTTATAAACAGCTGCCACAGACCCTCATACATTCCCTATCTAATGTATAATGGTCCCAAACTCCGGAAGCCAAAAACCATATAGATCATGTCATACAAAAAAATCAACAATCATGGTATTCCCTCCCCAAACCCGGATCTGAAATTATAACATTTTTTTTCTCCGCATACACCCTTAGTTTTTCTGCAGTATTTGGATCAGACCTTAAAAAAAGAAAAGGTAAGGTATAAGAGTATAAAATCAAGAGTGCTAATATTTAAAAAGGGAATCTGACAATCTTAATTTTTTCCCACAGACTAGTATAGCATACTGAAGCTCATGTTCTAGAAACTGATACCCAAAGTAACTGAATTAGTTGCACAAATGGGAGGGCACACTCAATGCTGAGTTTGTTTTCCACAAATAACTCATTTCAACACAGCTAGCTGCCTTTGGTAGGTGGGATGGGCTTTACTGCTTATAAATGAGCACTCATACTCTCCCCCTTCAGAGGTGGCTTTGCAAAGACAGAAAAACTCAAAACATTACATTGTATGCACGGCCTGCTAGTTGCATGTGTACTTTCTCTCTCTGGATTGTGATCAAGAAGTACAAATAGTCTGAAAGGAATTGATAGACAATTTTCCAAAGTATCACTCACTTTCCGTAAGAATAGATGAAAAACAGGCATAACCTGAAGGCCAGAAAATAATGCTGAAGAAAGTGCTATTAGTGCTATTGACACATGACAGGGGAGAAAGCAAAACTCCCCCACATCCCATGTTAATACCTTGTTACCAGCACGAGTCTTGGAAATAAGCCGGTACATGATCAAGAGGCATTTTGTCCACAGAAGGTATATTGTAACATAAGTAATTGCAGCAATGAAGGATTTCATTATTATCATAAACAACTGATCAGCAAGCTATACTGAAGAGACCCTGTTTTTGTGCCCCAGGAACTCCTCCTCCAAACCCAGATTAGATCAACTAATGGATTTTCCTTAGCTTTCTGAAACAAGCATTTTACATCTAGGCTTCTGGCTGATGTGTGCCGAGGCTCTAGAGTTTCATATGATATTGGCCACAGGACAGTGGTAATTTTATTTTGCTCATGAGTTACAGATCTGTTGGATAAAATAATGCCAGGCTTTTTAGCAGCTTTAGCATCCTATACACTTTCGTAGAATCAGACATGACAGCCAATCCACAAAGTCTCAGACTGAGCTCATTTTTCAACCTAAGCAGATTTTATTTTCTGATTGTTTTTTTCTATACTGATTGTGCCAAGTGATGGTGAATCATTAATGGGAATGAGAGCCATGATGAGCACACATGACCATGACCAGTTATGTACTAAGTAAAATATTTCATGGAGTTCATCACAGACATAGGATCAAAGAATCTCAGAGTTGGAAAGGGCTTTACAGACCATTTAGTCCAACCACCTGCCCAAAGCAGGAACAGCGTAAAACGTCCCGACACGTGTTTGTCCAGGCATTCCCTTCTCTCCTCTAAGTGACAGCCTTTAAAATACTTAGAGACAGCAATCCTGTCTCCCTTCAACCTCCTCTTCTCCAAACAAAACATTCCCAGATCCCTCAGTCTTTCCTTGTAGGGCGCAGTCTCCAGACCCCTAATCATCATGATTGCGCGCCTCTGTACCTGTTCCAATTTGTCCACATCCTTTCTGAAATGAAGCCCTGACCAACGCAATATATAGTGGGAGAATGACATCCTGTGATTTGTATGTTATGCCTTTGTTAATACACCCCAAGACTGTGTTTGCCTTTTTTGCTGCTGCATCACACTGACTGCTCACATTTAACTTCCTATCCCCCTGTATCAGCTGCCTGTTTGTGAATGGCAAACAGGATATGGGCAGACCTTACACATAACTATCACAAAAGTTAAGTAAAGATGACCACAGCAAAATATCCTAAAATAAGTAGACTAGCAACCTATGGTTTCTTCACTTTTTTGGTAAATGGAAAGCAAATTGGAAATAGATAAAAATATTCCACTAGGTTAAAAATGCTTGTCTTCAATTATGTGTGTATACTGAGGGTGAAAGTGCTGCTGATATCATTTGACTCCCTTCTCTTTAGTTTTGAAGTCTGGAAGAGGAGATAAAAATCATGAAGCAAACATTCAGCCACATGTAGTTTAACAGTTTGATTTATAGATACTTCTTTTTGGAATCTCTCTGTGTGTGGGTTTCTCTCTTCCACCCCTTCCCCCCCCCCTGAGTTTGCAATATCAGTTTGCAAGCCTGGCAAACTCTGAGAACCTTCTCCCTATAATAAAATACATTTGCTCAGTGGGCAATTTGCATCTTGCCTATGTCTAGTCATGATGAGATCTTTATAATAAAGTAACAGAGTCCCCAGAAATCTAGGTCATTTGTAGGGTTTTTTCCCCCCTGCAACATGAATTAAAGAATGACACAGCATTTTTTATTGCTGGTTGCAGCTGTGGAAACATGAGCAAGTTATCCTTTCAGTCGCAAGAGTTGAATAGCATTGCAAAGATGTACAAGTCCAGCCTTTAATAATCTCATGGTCATGAAACCAACAGAGATGACTTGCTTTCAAACTGTACAGCCTTAGCAGTAAACTTCATCAGCAAATCATAGACTTTTGGAAACCCCAACCAACCTATTAAAACAGTGGAAGAAGTTGGTCAAAGTTCCGCTTAACTTAAAACCCATTGCTTCCATTGGGTCTTACAGAACCAGCCTGAGCAGCTCTACACATAATTCTATTCAAGTCTATTCAATGGGGCTTACTCCCAGGAAAGTGTTCTTAGGATTGCATTGTGGAAAAACTAGGTGGGATAGATGCACAAAGCATGATTTGTTCAAGGCTCATTAAAAAACTTTCAGCAGTTCCTTATACATATAAATACAAATCCCATGTCATACATACAATCTCATGAAAAGAAAGGTCTACAGTAAAGTTTATTTCTGACCCCATAAGAGCTGAATAAGCAACTGGATATCATGTTTTCATTTTTACTTAAAAACAGCCGTGGCCTAATTTTATGGAGCAAGTGGCACTGAAGGAGGGTATGTTCATTCCCCCCATTTCCTGCACCATTCCCCCATTCTAAATTGCTGTCCTAAATCAATTTGACCTTTGCAGATGGAGAGAGTAAATACCGGTGCCTGTATGCTTTCCCCAAAAGGAACAATAGCAATTTTGGAGGGGCAGATTTAGACCAGAAAAATGTCATGCAGAAAAGGGATAGGCAAACTCTTGTTTCCTCAGCACCACTTGCATGGTCAAAGGCATAGCACCAACTTATGGCTCCCTTGAATAAAACATTAAAAATTAAAGTGAAAGAGGTAGATGGTCCCATCATGAATCTTCCATACCCCTTTGGCTTTGGCCCCTCATCACAGCACTGGAGCCAAATCTGTACAGATGTCATGAGTCAGCCCCAGCCCCGGCTGGCCACCTTACCTATTGCTTCAGAGTCCTCCTCAGAAGATGAGCAGGAAGGGCCAGAAGGGTCTTCTCTAGAGCCAGAAGCCCCTGCAGAAGCTATTGGAGAGGAAGAGCAGTCAGAAACCACTGCTGCTGCTCCAGGAGGAATTCAGCAAGAACAGCCTGGAGCTTCTGCAGAGACTGTCAGGGATGAGGAACAGCCAGAAACCTCCACAGAGGCTGTAAGAGACAAAGACTCCCACAGGGCAAAAGCGAAACCTGAGCACCTGGGGCCAGCTGAAAGGAGGAAGCATAGAGATAAGTCAGCTCTGTTGGATAGGCGAAGGAGCGCCCGTTTACAGGCGCAACACCGAACTGAATTGTTAGAGAGAGAGGCAACAGCTGTTCCTCATTAGGACAGCATAAAAGGAAGACGCCGAGGAAACCAAGCGTGGAAGCAACTCAGCTCGCCACTCCCTGCTACCAGAGCTCTACGCCTGGACGCTCTTGCCCTGCCTTGTGCCCTGCCCTGCTGTTGGATTGGATTTTGACCCCGGCCTGCTTTCTGACTACTCGTCTGCCTGCTCCTCTCTCTGACTGACATATTGGCTCTGACACCTGACCTGACTCCTGGACTACTGACTTCCTGCCTGTTGTGTTCTGCCCTGCAGTACCAGTGGGCCTCCTGCCTGCTGAGCCCAGCCCTGTGCGCGACACGTTGCTTCCACCCACAACTCAGCAGCTACTGGCAGCATGGATGCAGCCACAGCTGCTGCACTTGTAGCTCAGAACCAGACGCTGCAGCAGACGGTGACCCAACTGAGCAATGCTGTGGCTCAGCTTCAGCAACAGCTTCAGCAGCAAGCTGCGGCAGTGCCGCCGCCGGCCACGCCCAAGTGCCCAGTGAGTCCACCAGAAAAGTTCGCGGGCAATGTGGAGGAGTTTCCTGTCTTCCTAGCCCAGTGCCAGTTGTACATCAGCCTGCGCCCCCGAGACTTTCCTGACGATAAGACCAAGGTGGGCTTCATCCTGAGTCTCTTGAAAGGTCAGGTGGCCAAATGGTCTACCCCTCTGCTCCTGGAATCATCGCCGCTGCTGCAAGACTATACTGGGTTTGTGGAGCGGCTCCAGCAAACTTTCGCCAACCCCGTTAAGGCTGAGAGCGCCAACCGGCGCATCCGATGGCTCTGCCAGGGACGGGGGTCCGTGGCCACCTACGCGACAGAATTCCAGTTACTGGCTCAGGACCTTGCGTGGAACGAGGCAGCGCTGCAGGACCAGTTCATAGAGGGCTTGTCTGATGCGGTTGCAGATGAGCTGGCCCGAACGGAACGCCCCAGTTCCCTTCAAAACCTTGTAGTGCTGTGCCAGCGCATTGACCAGCGCCTGGAAGCCCGGAGACAGGCGCGCAGCGAAGGGGCCTGGCGGGGAAGGATGCCCCGGCTGGTGCCTGCAGGCCCCTCCTCTGCCCCCACTGCTCCAAAGGGGGCGGAGGGGGAGGAGCCCATGCAGCTGGGCGGCGCCCGACCCCGTCTTACGGCCGCAGAGAAAGCAAGGCGACGCACCCAGGGGCTCTGCTTGTACTGTGGCGGGGCCGGCCACTATGCCAACGCCTGCCCGGAAAAGCGCCACCCAGAAGGTGCCGCAAAAGACCGGCCCCGGCTCGCGGCGACCCACGTGGACCGGGGCGAGAGGTTTACACCAATGGGGCCCTTGACGTCGGAGGGGGACACCTCCTCCTCCACCTAGAAATCCAGTTGCCAGACGGGCGGCGCGTGGAAACCCGTGCCATGGTCGACTCCGGCGCTTCCCGGAGTTTCATGGACCGGCAGTTTGCCCATCAGCACCACATCTCGTTGCACGAAACACCTGTTGCTGCCCTAGTGGAGGCCATCGACGGGCGGCTACTGAAATCCGGTCCAGTAACCCACGAGACTGAGCTGGTGGAGGTAGCTGTGGAAGGCCACCGGGACCGCGTCCAGTTCGATGTAGTCTGCATGCCGCACTTCTCGGTGGTGCTGGGGCTGACCTGGCTCGTGGGCAGCAACCCGCTCATCGACTGGAAGCGCCAAGTCGTCCAGTTCCCGACCAGGAAGCCGGATCCCCTCCCGAAGCTGCTCGCCAGCACAGACGCCAAGGTCCAGGGATCCCTGCTGCCACCCCACTATGCAGAGTTCGCGGACGTGTTCGAGGAGAAGGGGGCTGATCAACTACCTCCGCACAGACCGTACGATTGTGCCATCAACCTGATTCCTGATAAACCCCTCCCCAGCGGACGCCTGTACTCGTTGTCGGAGCCAGAACGAGTGGCCCTCAAGGACTTTTTGGCAAAAAACCTAGCGCGGGGGTTTATCCGACCCTCAGCCTCTCCGACATCTGCACCAGTCCTGTTTGTCAAAAAGAAGGGAGGGGACTTGCGGTTATGCAATGATTACCGGGCCCTTAACCAGATTACAGTCAGAGACCGCTACCCACTACCTCTGATCCCTGACCTCTTAGAGCGGCTCCAAGGAGCAACTCGGTTCACTAAACTAGACCTGCGGGGAGCATATAACCTCATCCGGATACGGTCAGGGGATGAATGGAAGACAGCTTTCGGGACTCGTTACGGCCAGTTCGAGTACCTGGTAATGCCCTTTGGCCTATGCAACACGCCAGCGGTCTTCCAGCGTTTCATCAACGACGTGTTCCGGGACCTCCTCGACCACTATGTCATCGTGTACCTGGATGACATTCTGATTTACTCCCGCAACCCTGCCAGGCATGGGAAGCATGTGCGTTCTGTGTTGGAGAGACTTAGACAGCATGGGTTGTATGCCAAGCTCGAGAAATGCGAATTTGACCGGGAAGAAGTTGAGTTCCTGGGACACCGAGTGTCCAACCAAGGAGTACAGATGGATCCCACTAAGGTCGAGGCGGTACTTTCCTGGCAGGCTCCCCGAAACCGTAAAGAGGTTCAGCGCTTCTTAGGGTTTGCAAACTACTACCGACAGTTCATCCCTGACTTTGCTGCACTAGCCGTCCCCTTGACCCGATTGACACGGCCCCGCCTGCCATTCCAATGGACCCAGGAAGCCCAACAGGCCTTTCAAACCCTGAAGACCCGGTTTACGACTGGACCGGTCCTTGTGTACCCAGATCCGAGCCTCCCGTTCATAGTGCAGGCTGACGCCTCTGACACCGCTTTGGGAGCAGTCTTAGCACAAAGACGCTCCTCCCACGAGGTGCCCCAACCATGTGCCTTCTACTCCCGACAGCTCACTCCAGCTGAGCGGAATTACACTATCTGGGAGAGGGAGCTGTTGGCCATCAAGGCTGCCTTTGAGACCTGGCGGCACCATTTGGAGGGAGCTCGGCACCCGGTGGTGGTATATACAGACCACCATAACCTAGAACATCTGCAAACCACCCGAAACCTAACGCAACGCCAAATCCGATGGGCGTTGTTCTTCTCCCGCTTTCAATTTACTATCCAATACATCCCTGGCTCACAGAACAAGTTGGCGGATGCCCTGTCCCGGAAACCTGAATTCAGCCGGCAGGCAGGAGAGAAGCCGCCAGCCACAACCATTCTGGCTCCTGAGTGCTTTGCAGCCACCAATGCCCCAGATGCCCTGCAGGATCGGATCCGGCAAGCTCAAAGCACAGACCCCTGGACACAACGCATCACCCAGGGACTACAGGACCCCGCGCAGCCAGACCCCCCAGGCTATCTCCTGCAGCAGGGCCTCCTTACATATGAAGGCCGAGTCTATGTTCCCCCGGGTGCTCTACGAGGGGAGGCACTGCAGCTTGCTCATGACACCCTAGCAGCTGGTCACTTTGGGAGATACAAGACCTTGCACCTATTGTCCAGGGATTTCTGGTGGCCCCGTATGCAGGTGGACGTGTTTCGCTACGTGCAGTCCTGCGATACATGCCGGCGGGCCAAAGACCTTCCAGGGAAGCCAACAGGACTGTTACAACCACTGCCCACACCCGAGGGGCCCTGGGAAACCGTTTCCATGGATTTTGTCACGGACCTGCCACCCTCTAAAGGGCACACATGCATTGCAGTGTTTGTTGACCTATTCACCAAGCTGGCCCACTTCGTACCTTGCCCATCGCTGCCTACGGCCAAAGATTTGGCATACCAGTATGTCCAAAACGTGTTCCGGCACCATGGGATTCCCCGGCACCTGGTCTCAGATCGGGGGGGTGCAATTTACGTCGCGTTTCTGGAAGGCCCTCCAGACACTGCTCGGAACCCAGGTTCACCTGTCCTCAGCCCATCATCCACAGTCCAATGGGCAGACGGAGCGGACCAATGCCACGTTGGAGCAATACCTGCGCTGCTATATAAACTACCAGCAGGATGATTGGGCAGACCTCCTAGCCATGGCCGAATTTGCGTATAACAATTCAGTGCACGCCTCCACACGCCAGACCCCATTCCTGGCCACCTACGGACGTCACCCACGTTACTTTCCCAGAACAACGCCAAACTCATCAGTACCGTCAGCAGATGACTTTGTCCGGGAGCTGCAGGCCCTACACCTGGTTCTGCGGGAACAGTTAGACCGCGCCAAACGGGCCTACAAAGCAACCGCGGACCGGCGACGGCGGGAAGGGGACCCTTTGAAGGTGGGGGACTCGGTGTGGCTTTCCACTCGGCACATTCGGTCACAGCGGCCCTCCCAGAAATTGGACCACCGGTTCATCGGGCCCTACCGAATTACCGCCCAGATCAATCCTGTTGCCTACCGATTGGAGCTCCCGCCAACACTCCGGATCCACCCCGTGTTCCATCGCTCCCTGCTCACCCCGGTAGCACCTCCACACCCCCTCCGTGAACCTGTACCACCGCCTCCCCCGGTCCTGGTGGACGGACAGGAAGAGTACGAGGTGGAACGGCTCGTAGACTCTCGCTGGCACCGGGGCCGTCTGCAGTACCTGGTGGAATGGAAGGGCTATGGACCCGAGGATAGATCATGGGAACCGGCCGAGAACCTCCACGCACCCCGCTTCATCCGCCAATTCCATCGGACCTACCCTAGCAAACCCGGACCTTCGGGTGGAGGGGGCCTTGGGAGGGGGGATGGTGTCATGAGTCAGCCCCAGCCCCGGCTGGCCACCTTACCTATTGCTTCAGAGTCCTCCTCAGAAGATGAGCAGGAAGGGCCAGAAGGGTCTTCTCTAGAGCCAGAAGCCCCTGCAGAAGCTATTGGAGAGGAAGAGCAGTCAGAAACCACTGCTGCTGCTCCAGGAGGAATTCAGCAAGAACAGCCTGGAGCTTCTGCAGAGACTGTCAGGGATGAGGAACAGCCAGAAACCTCCACAGAGGCTGTAAGAGACAAAGACTCCCACAGGGCAAAAGCGAAACCTGAGCACCTGGGGCCAGCTGAAAGGAGGAAGCATAGAGATAAGTCAGCTCTGTTGGATAGGCGAAGGAGCGCCCGTTTACAGGCGCAACACCGAACTGAATTGTTAGAGAGAGAGGCAACAGCTGTTCCTCATTAGGACAGCATAAAAGGAAGACGCCGAGGAAACCAAGCGTGGAAGCAACTCAGCTCGCCACTCCCTGCTACCAGAGCTCTACGCCTGGACGCTCTTGCCCTGCCTTGTGCCCTGCCCTGCTGTTGGATTGGATTTTGACCCCGGCCTGCTTTCTGACTACTCGTCTGCCTGCTCCTCTCTCTGACTGACATATTGGCTCTGACACCTGACCTGACTCCTGGACTACTGACTTCCTGCCTGTTGTGTTCTGCCCTGCAGTACCAGTGGGCCTCCTGCCTGCTGAGCCCAGCCCTGTGCGCGACAACAGATGTGCTTTGCTATTTTGATGCAAAGCAGGGAACAAAACTGTACCGATGTGGAAAGGAGACTTTTAAAAAAAATCCTGGTTCTAATAAAACAATGTGATACAGTATCACACAGTGCCGCTTCAAAATATCCTGTAAAGTAAAAACTCAAGTTAAATCTCATAAGTATCGGAGATCTTAATATTTTTAAGTGCCCCTCCCCCCATTAAGTTGTTTGTGTGGAGGAAGACTCGGTGACGAAAATAGCAGGTTTTCAGAAGACGGCAATGGATACCTTCTTGTGTGTTTTACGCTATGTCCATTGTGTGTCTTTTATTGCAAGAGTCACATACAAACAACTTTTAGTAGAAACAACACAAGATGAGAATATAAAATGACAACAAGGATTCTAAAAGGCTGCATAATTTGTCCTCCACAGATGCTTTGAATCTATAATGTAAAAAACTCTTTGGCGGTTTTTTTTGGTTCCCTGCTCCTTTCTGCAGGGAAACATGATGCCAGCAGAGACAATGGAAAAAAAAAACATGCTCACCTCCCTGAATAGTTCAGTAACATTTCCCATTTTGGAAATACCTGTATTGTTATATGCAGTGATATTTGAATTGCACATGCTTGTCTTTTGTGCTACTGTCAAGCAGGTGAAACTACTGACTGCTTGAAGTAAAGGTTTCCAGATGCCTTCTGAGAGCAAAGTAATTTGATGAGAAATACTGATAATACCTCAGGAAAATGGTGGGAACATTCCACTGGGGGATGGGGAGAGTACATATAGGACACACTGTACTATACCAATTAAACACTTAGATAAATACACGTCCTATTATGTCATGGCTGGAAATAGAAAAATCTCAGCCTCTGATGCTCTTGCCCAACTCTCTTTCCTGTGGAGTATTGCATGTCACATGAAAAACAACAAATTGCCTACTTTGTACCCAATTACAGCCATCCATTCTGTCAAAACAGAAGCAGTTAAAGGCAGAAGGAACGTCAATGGTGCTGGGAGGGGGAAAAGAAACTGGTTAGATTTAGTTCATCAGGGCGTTGGCAACTGTTGGGAAGACTCTGTGTCACTATAATCCTTGAGGGGCATATGGAAGGGAGGGAGGTGGGTGCCACGGCACTCCTGTTGCAGTTTACTTCAGCAGCTTCATTCTGCACCTCTAATAAGAAAAAAAAATTTTTTTAATCTTGACTGCTGCTTCAATATCCATTGTGAAGATGGCAAAAGATGGGGACTTGTGGAAGGAATTAAAAGTTTACAAAAGAACGTATGTTTCCTCAGAATTTTAATGATTGCTTGCAGGTTTGGGCACCATTGTCTCCATATTTAGCCATCTCTCTCAGTATTTACTTGCAGAATGACCTCCGAACTGTGGTATAGTGGTTAGATGGTTGGACTGGAATTTGGGAGGCCCTAGTTTGATTCCCCAGTCTACTATGAATGCTTGCTGGATGACCTGGGCCAGGTGAGTCCTACTCAGGACTAACCTACCTCATGGTTGTTGTTAGAGTGGCTCAGTCTCAGCAAGATTTGTTATCATTTCACCGCGTTTGTAAAATGGACATGTTCTGCTAGGCTTATGGTGGTTGAGGCAGACAAATTGCCCAACAGCCCCTCCCAGTGCGGGGGAGACATCCTGCCCACAGACCTTGGGGATGTTTTTGAGATGTGGGGTGCAATGTGAGCTGCCTGGGACACTTTTGGTACAGTATTTTAATCATATGATTGCTACCAATGTTTTATTATATCTTTTTCTTATATGCATTTATATGTTGTGAATCCACTCTGAGCCTGCTCACAGGGAGAGTGGACTATAAAATAAATAAATAAATAAAAATAAATAAATAAAATGGAGAGGGTAGAAAAGCACTGTAAGCTGCTTTGAATCTCCCTTTGGCGAGAAAAAGTGGGCATAAATATGTAACCAAGTATCTATACGGTCATTATGTGGAGTCTCACCCCCCCCCCCCTGTGTTGTCAAACAACACAGTGTTGTGGCATGTGATGGTGTTCTGATACAGGTGTTGGTATACCCTATCCTAAGCATTCACACTTGCAGTTGTGGAAAGTCTATAAAGTGGCTACTGTCGTGGAAAATGAAGCCACATGCATCAGGGATCATTTGGGGACTTTTCCATTCCTTTCTGCAGTGTTGAGAATTTATTAGTGACAAAAGTAGAGCCTTTATTTGCGACAAAAGTAAAGCAAGACAAGTCCAAAGCAAGAATGATACAGCCATAGATTGTGCATCTCTTCATGCATCTTTTTTCAAGGTCTATCAGCCTGATGTGCAAGTACTCATACTTCCTAGAACATATGCAACCATTCCAAATTTTCTAGAAAATTTGCTGGGAAGTGAAATACTCGAAGTCGATGTTGCACCTCCAAATATTTACGAATGAAAAGCTTATAATGAGAGGGATAGATCCAAAAACCTTGCCATGGAACTTTTGGAATAAAATCAAGCTGAGAATACACTGAAGCTGTCAAGCTGCAGTTCAACTTCAATGTATTTTTTCTGTTACTATGAATCAGTGGTTTAGTCTGGTTTAGTTTTGCATTTACGCTTTTATAAATCACCGTGTTATAAACTAGAGACTCAAATTTGATGTTTCTCAAAGCATACACAAAGTGTAGAAATGGATTGTTAGGGTCTTGGGGGGGGGGGTAGTTGTTAGCGGTTTCTTTTCTGCTGGCAACAATATATTGTTGCATCTGATGCATCTGATGAAGAGAACTGTGATTCTCGAACGCTTATGCTACAAGAAAGTTGGTTAGTCTTAAAGGTGCTTCTGGACTCTTTTTGATTTTGCTACTACAGACTAACACGGCTAACTCCTCTGGATCTATAACAATATATTGAACAGCATTTGTTCAACATTAAAAGTATTTGTGATTAAATTAGAAGAATTTTAATTTTTACAGAACCTAGGTGCCACTTTTTCAGGACTCAGATTATAGTGGTCCAATCAAGTGCGCTTCGTATGAACGCCGTCACTTGTCACTTGACTCTTAGACTTCAAGAAGGGCCTCCCTAGGCAGGGAATTCTGCAGGGAGGGCCACCTCCATCTCCTGCACACTGATATGGTGATGGCATCCAACTCTTTTGGATGCCAGAAGCCTTGGACCAAGTACCCAGGGTCATTGCTATGCTCCTGCGTATGTCTAAAGTGGAATCAATGTGAAACTCACTCTGGAGTACAGATATCTTGAACATACACACTACCCATTTTTGGTTTTTGCTTTTTAGAACTCGGTGAGGATATATGCATTGCTTTGCTTGCTTTTACTTGACTTTTAATGAATTTTGTGTGTGTGGCTGGTCTTGCTCTCACTAGAATGCTGAAAAGAACCTGGGGCACTGTGACCTCAGCACAGCTAAGAGATGGAATGGAATGCATTTGTTCTGCTGCTCACTAAAACTTTTCAGAATGGAATGTAGTTGTTCTGCTCATCCCTAAATTGTTTACATGTGGTTTGGATGTAAAAGATGATGCTGGACCACTTCTGTCATTACTTCTAAATTTTTATAAATATGGAAATAAAATACAGAAAAAAATTAAGAGTAGTTAAGGGTAAGAAATGTAGGCAAGTTTCCTACATTTCTGCATTGTTAGGTGTTAACGCCATTTTTTTTTCTTCTACTCAAAATTGATCCCACATATATTTAAATTCTGATTTTAAACTTTTGTACCTTGCAATTTTCTTTTCTAAATTTTTCTAAATTTTATTGTCACATATTATTATCATTAGATAATAATAAGCAGTAAAATAGCAAAGAGTCCAGTAGCACCTTTAAGACTAACCGACTTTATTGTAGTATAAGGTTTCAAGAACCACAGCTCTCTTCATCAGATGCAAGACAGAAAAGAGCTGTGGTTCTCGAAAGTTTATGTTACAATAAAGTTGGTTAGTCTTAAAGGTGCTACTGGGCTGTTTACTATTTTGCAACAACACACTAACATGGCTAACTCCTCTGGATCTAATAAGCAGTAGTATCCATTCTTAAATTGTGATTAGATATTTTAGGAAACAGCCTAAGTAAGGCCTTTTGAAGATATATCAGGTTTGCACTTTCGTATTTTAATCTCTTTAGTAATAGAGGTTTGAACTCAGAGAATATAGGTTATGCAAATAGAGTCTGATGGAAATCTGATTGGTCATCATAAACCTTCTTCCATCTTCATCTGGTGATCAAAAGCATATGATCTCAAAGTCATCAGTAAAAGCTGAAATATATATTTTGATTGAGTTTAGATTACATGAAAAAAGAGCTTAGATAAATGTACTATAAATTCAAAACCCCCAAACCACTTTAAAGGAATTTTGTAAATTCTTTGCAAACACACACTGTATATAATTTTCCTTCAGCAAAATAAATTAATTTTTTTTTAAAAAAAGCTTTTCATTGGCATATTGCAAACTTCAAGATGCCTGGTGTTAATTTCAAAAGATTTTGTTCACTGATGCTTTCAACAGTAGTTAAAAAATAACTGCTTGGCTTAGGTACAGTCAGCATTAAATGGATAATATTCAGACCAAAACAGACAGCTTTTAAACAGATGTTTAATTACACAAGTCCCAGTCCAATAGATCAGTGGTAGATGCCCTATTGTTTCAGATGTATTTACTTAGATACAAATGTATACTGTTCTGGCTCAGTATCTTCTGCTGAACACTCTGTCATTAGGGAACAACTTGACAACAACATAATTTTAGCAAGAAGACTTGAGTGCCAGTATAAAAGCTGAAATTCAAATGACCAAGACTGGCTACATATAAAGAGTTCCTTAATGTTCTTCTGCCTGCATTGTTTGCATCCATTTTGTAATGACTGAGCATAAAAGCCAGTCTAGCATTACAAATGATGTAGTCTGTCTTCATAATCTACAACTCTTCAGTTCACAGCCATATAAGTCATAACACACATATCAATTATTCAAAAATTAGTTATTTTGTCAGTTTTAGGGTGCAGTTCTAAAGTCAAGTCACTTGGAATAGCATGGTTAAAATCAGCAATATACTGAGGGCTGAATCACACAATAAAAAGTCATTGTGGCTCACATGAGGACTTTGAATCACACATGCTGGGTGTTCCATGCTTCCTAGGTGTGTGGGGACCCTGTTCTAACTTGGAACGTAGCACACATGGAGAAGGGGTTTTAGCCTTCCTGCCCCCCATGCCATTTTCCTAACTGGAGACAGCCCGAATGAACCACTGTTGGCTTTGCTGGGAAATGCAATTGTCATCACTACACATAACTTACCCAACAGAACAAATAGTATCTCCCTTGGGCCATTTCAGATCAGGAAAATAGGCAGGGGTGGGGTGGGGCTGAAGTCCCTCTCTATACACATCATAGTTAGTGCTTCTAAGAAGTATGGTTCTGTCGGTGGACATGTGATGCAATATCTGCTCAGTGGCCCCAAGGACTTTGTATCATCTAAATCAGCCTTAAGTAGCTTGCAACATAGCATTGAACAAAATTGGCGTATGCAATCCCGATGAAATCTGTAGGTTTACAGAATTACAAATACTGCGAGTGACCCTCTTTGGAAGAACACTGATCTTTGGTTTGCTGTATATAAAAATGTACAGATGATTCAGGTTTTAGTTCTTTTCAAGCAAATGGGTTGGCTTCAAAGGATTCTGACTGGAAGTTCACTAGTGGAACAAAACCTTCTACAATGCCTTTTACTGGTTCAGCATGCTGCACTCCAGGAAATGCTGCTCTGGGGGGCTTCTCTGAGGGGTAGGACATTCCCAAGAACATCAATGTACGCAATATAGGGGGTCTGAGTCACCTGGGCTCAGGAGCACATGGTCTGCAGCTGCTAGAGGAGGTAAGGGCTTTTTGCCTTTCTTGGCTGTGGTGGGTTAAGCTGAGAAGCTAAGGGTGGTCCTCTCTAGCTTTGGGGCTTTTTGTGTGTAGTTTTGTGTTGATTTGAGTGTAGTTTTGAGGCTGAGTGTGTTTGGGCTTGATTGTGTTTGAGGGTGAGTGTGCTTGTAAGGCTGCTGGGGGTTGCTGGAGTACAAGCCACACCCCCCCTTTGTGCTCACCTCCTGTGCTTAGCAGGAAGTGACCTTTTGCATTGAAAAGGCAACTGCTGGGCAGGGGCGCGAGCCTTTGGCACGAGCCAAAGGGCTCTTGGCCTGTGGCTCTTAGCCGGGGGATCATAGCCGGGGGATCATAGCCGTTTTCTTTCCTCTTAGTGTGTTATTCCTAAAACAGAATAATGAAGTCAGAATGCCAGCAGGGGGTTGGGGGCTTTCCAGTGTATTGCACTGAGTGTCACATGTATGACTATCTGCCTTCTGGTCAGAAGTCCTGGATGTGTGCTCGCTGCAAGGAGCTCCTGGTTCTCAGGGAATGAGTACGTACCCTTGAGGCCAAGGTGGCTGACCTGGAGAAGCGGAGACAGTTAGATAGGCACGAGGACAAGATTCTCAGGGACAGGATAGATGTGTCCCACTCTAAAAATGGCAGCGTTCTTGTTGTCAAGGAGAATGAGGATCTTGTGGAATCAGGGCACCGTACTGAGGATAAGGGGAACATGCCCTCAGAAGGGACCTCTTCTTCAGTTGGTGAGCAGGTTTCCTTTCGCATCAAGGAACCATCCCTGGGTGGGGCGGGAGGGAGGCTCTTGGTAGTTGGTGATTCGATCCTTAGACAAGTAGATAGCTGGGTGGCACAACCGCGTTCTGACCGTATGGTGACTTGCTTGCCTGGTGCGAAGGTAGTGGACATTACGCGTGTTATAGATAGGCTGGTAGATAGTGCTGGGGAAGAGTCAGCGGTCGTGGTCCATGTTGGAACCAACGATGTTGGGAAATGCAGTCGTGAGGTCTTGGAACAAAAATTTAGGCTGTTAGGCAGGAGACTCAAGGCCAGGACCTCCAAGGTAGCCTTCTCAGAAGTGCTACCTGTTCCACGCACAGGGCCAGAGAGACAAACGCAGATCAGGAGTCTCAATGCGTGGATGAGACGATGGTGTAGGGAGGAAGGGTTCAAGTTTGTTAGGCACTGGGATTCTTTTTGGGACAAGCGGGAGCTGTACAAGAGAGACGGTCTCCACTTGTCCCGAGAAGGAACCCGGCTGCTGGCACTTAAAATCAAAAAGGTGGCAGAGCAGTTTTTAAACTAAATGCTAGGGGAAAGCCGACAAGAGATAAAGTGTCTCTGGTTCAGGATGGTTCATCTCAGAGAGATGAAGGGCTAGGTATAACACTTCTACAGGGAGATAGATTAGAGTTGTCAACTGAGATGGAGACAAACAGTGCAGATGACCTAACTACGTCTCGAGGCAAAGTGTGCCGGGGAAGTTACAGGTGTTTATATACAAATGCTAGAAGTGTCCGAGGTAAAATTGGGGAGCTGGAATGTTTAGTGTTGGGCGAATCCATAGACATTGTGGGCATATCAGAAACTTGGTGGGATGAGGAAAATCAGTGGGACACGGTGATTCCTGGATATAAATTATATCGGAAGGATAGGGAGGGAAGGGTTGGTGGTGGGGTGGCTCTATATGTCAGAGAAGGTATACATTCCAGTAAGATTGAGAAGGTAACTGAATTAGATTCGCTTCTGGAAATGCTATGGGTTGAAATTACGGGCCCAAATGGAAACTTAACTGTGGGAATTTGTTATCGCCCTCCAGATCAGAAAATAGAGGAGGATTATAAAACGATGACAGGATTAAAGATGGCTGCTAAACAAAAAAACTGTGTTGTAATGGGTGATTTTAACTACCCACACATTGACTGGGCCAATGGGTGTTCGAATCGGGGGAGAGAAAGTGAGTTTCTAGACTGTCTCAATGACTGTGCTATGGAACAGATGGTTACAGAACCTACTAGGGGAGAGGTGATCCTGGATTTGGTCCTCAGTAATGCTGAAGACCTGGTGAGAGATGTAAATGTGATTGCACCACTTGGGAACAGTGACCATAATGTTATTGAGTACAACATATGTATAAATAGGAAATTGCCAAATAAGACCAACACAGCCATGTTTAACTTCAAAAGGGGTAACTTTTCGGAGATGAGGGGGGTACGTGAAGAAGAAACTGAAAGGGAAAGTAAAAAAGGTCAAAACACTTGGGGAATCTTGGAGACTATTTAAAACTACAATCCTGGAAGCTCAAATTAAATATATACTGCTGGTTCTTAAATTTTATGGTTAACGTACTGGCCAAGTGCTGTAATAATAAATTACTTACTTACTTACTGCTGGTTAGGAAAGGCACAAATAGGTTTAGGAAAAGGCCAGCATGGTTAACAAGCAATGTAATAGAAGCTGTAAAAGGTAAAAAGGATTCTTTTAGGCAGTGGAAAACTAGTCGGAGTGAGGTTGATAAAAAGGAGCATAAGCTGTGGCAAAAAAAGTGCAAGTCTGTGATCAGACAGGCAAAAAGGGAATATGAGGAGCATATTGCAAAGAACATAAAGAAAAACAATAAACAATTCTTTAAATATATTAGAAGTAGGAAACCAGCTAGGGAGGCAGTGGGGCCCTTGGATGACCAAGGCGTAAAAGGATTACTAAAGGGTGATAGGGAAATGGCCGAGAAGCTGAATGTGTTCTTTGCTTCTGTCTTCACTGTGGAAGATAAGAAGTGCATGCCCACTCCGGAAGCACTGACTTTGGGAGGGGTTTTGAAAGACCTGAGTCACATTGAGGTGACGAGAGAGGAGGTTATGCGACTGCTAGATAATTTAAAAACTGATAAATCACCGGGCCCAGATGGCATACATCCAAGAGTTCTGAAAGAACTCAAGTGTGAACTTGTAGATCTCCTCACAAAAATATGTAATCTGTCATTAAACTCTGCATCTGTTCCTGAGGACTGGAAGGTAGCTAATGTTGTCCCCATCTTTAAAAAAGGTTCCAGGGGAGATCCGGGAAATTACAGGCCAGTCAGCCTGACGTCAATACCGGGTAAGTTGGTGGAAACTATTATCAAAAATAAAATTAGTGGGCACATTGATGACCAAAAGCTGATGAGGAAAACTCAACATGGGTTCTGTAAGGGAAGATCTTGTCTCACCAATCTGTTAGAGTTCTTTGAGGGAGTGAACAAACAAGTGGACAAGGGAGACCCGATAGATATTGTTTATCTTGACTTCCAGAAAGCTTTTGACAAAGTTCCTCATCAAAGGCTCCTAAGTAAGCTCAGTAGCTATGGGATAAAGGGCCAAGTCCTCTTGTGGATCGAAAACTGGCTAATTAATAGGAAACAGAGAGTGAGTATAAACGGGCACTTCTCACAGTGGAGGGTGGTGAGCAGTGGGGTGCCACAGGGGTCGGTATTGGGTCCAATGCTTTTTAACTTGTTTATTAATGATTTGGAATTGGGATTAAGCAGTGAAGTGGCTAAATTTGCAGATGACACGAAATTGTTCAGGGTGGTGAAAGCCAGAGAGGATTGTGAGGCACTCCAAAGGGATCTGTCGAGGCTAGAAGAGTGGGCATCCATGTGGCAAATGAGGTTCAATGTAGCCAAGTGCAAAGTAATGCACATTGGAACCAAAAATCCAAAATATAAATACAAGTTGATGGGGTCTGAACTGGCGGAGACTGACCAAGAGAGAGATCTTGGAGTCATGATAGATAACTCACTAAAAACGTCAGCACAGTGTGCGACTGCCATAAAAAAAGCTAATGCTATGCTAGGGGTTATTAGGAAAGGGATTGAAAACAAATCAGCCGGTATCATAATGCCTCTGTATAAATCGATGGTGAGGCCTCATTTGGAGTACTGTGTACAGTTCTGGTCGCCACACCTTAAAAAAGATATCATAGCACTGGAAAAAGTACAGAGAAGGGCAACTAAAATGATTAAAGGGTTGGAACACTTTCCCTATGAGGAAAGATTGAGGCGCTTGGGGCTCTTTAGCCTGGAGAAAAGACGACTGAGGGGAGACATGATAGAGGTTTACAAGATAATGCACGGGTTAGAGAAGGTAGAGAAAGATGTGTTTTTCTCCCTTTCTCACAATACAAGAACTCGTGGGCACTCTATGAAATTATTGAGCAGTCGGGTTAGAACAGATAGAAGAAAATACTACTTTACACAAAGGGTGATAAACACATGGAATTCGTTGCCACAGGAGGTGGTGGCAGCTACAAGCATTGCCAGCTTCAAGAGGGGACTGGACAAATATATGGAGCAGAGGTCCATCAGTGGCTATTAGCCACAGGAGATAGATGGTATTCTCTTTGTGGGGAGGTGGTGCTCTGTTGTCTTGGTGCTGGAAGGAAGGCAGTGGGAGGGCTTCTGGTGTCCTGGCCTCACTGACAGTCCTTTAGATGGCACTGGATTTCTAGCCACTGTGTGTGACAGAATGTTGGACTGGATGGGCCACTGGCCTGATCCAACATGGCTTTGCTTATGTTCTTATGCTTATGTTCTTATGTCTGCAGTGGAAAGGGGAATCTGCTGTCATCCAACAAAGAAGACATGTTTCATTCTTTCCCCTTCTCATTCTCTGGATATATCATGAAGAGTACTGATTATGTCTTACATGGGCTTCATGGCATTTTGAACAGAAGTTATTTTCAGTTTAGTACCAACCACTGTCACTGACTTGAATTCTGCAGCAGATCTGGAGTTCTGCTAGAATTCTGCAGCAGATTTGGAGTTCTGGATATGTCCTAGTTGATGTTCTATGACAAATATGCAAACTATACAATATAGCTGTAAAGCTGATCAGTCTGAAGCACCTTTGACATCATGCTGAGAACACTTTGCTGGAAGCAAGTCCAATTGAGTAAAACTGGACTTACTTCCTAGTAGACCATCTTGATGGCACTCTGCATCTTACTTGTATGTCATTGTTTAACAGCATTTTATCGCTAAACCTGACAAGAGTGACAGTATCATATTAAAGCAACTACATCATAAGGTTTACAGTGATGCACACTAGACATTTTAAATAAATATTTTAATTCTATTATTGGCATTTACACATAGAAAGCATACAGTATGTTACAATTTTATCAAAATGTGAAAATATGAATGTTACATAAGTAACAAATGTAAAAAAAGAGAGTATTTTTCTTACTTTCCCTGAAAGTAAGAAAACTATTCAGTATAGGAAAATATTGATACCAAAAACATAATGTTGCTTTAAAAAAATTAAAAAATCAAAACTTTTTTTTTTAACTTTGCTTTACACAGTACAATAGGATTTTGGAGCTGCATGGAAATGAATTTTCTTCAGAAAGCAAATTTAAAATGAGGGCGTTCAGAACAAAGAGCTTGCTACTGGAAATGGATCTAAGAGTGTTCCTCCCCCCATATCAGGGCAACCTGTGATACATTTTGCATTCTCATACAGATAAAAAAAGACACCTATATCATGTCTGTTATGATTGGTGCAGGCAACCACTGCCAGCCACTTTCCCTTTTAAAATGCATGTGAATGGAAGCCAGGGCCCTGCTCACATGCATTTTAATGGGAAGGGGGAGGGAGAGAAAATTTGAATATATCACTGCTGTGGAATGTTTCATACTCAGTATCCATACCTCAGCACAAAACATGTTTTTAGAAGCATCATTCCTGCAGCAATAATTTTTTTCAAATGCTTCTGTTGTAGAAAAATCTGTGATGTAGCAAAAAGGTCACTCTGAGGTCTCACGGGCAAGGCAGTGCTTAAACATTGATACTACTTATAATACTACATGGCTTTTTAGCACTTATTATAGGCAAGAAGTACTCACAATGGCCTCCTGTGAGGTAGCTTTGTACTTTTTGTAACACTTTCCTCCCAGGGAGATGGAAATACAACAGAAACACATAAATGGAATGATTTGCCCAGGTCATAAAGACTCATTGGCCAAAGAGATACAGTGATTATTTTTAGTTCACTTTGCATTTGCCCACACTACTTATTTCACAGATTTTACTCTTTGTTCATTTTGATAATGTCTACTAGTTTCCATGCTAGCTACAAATACTGCCAGATTTTCAAGTGGGTGGGTGGGTGGGTGATGGTAGTAAGGATCCAAGATTCAGAAGTTTTCACACAACCTTGTCAAAAATAATAAAATCCTAAAGTGCTGATGAGCTTGAGCTGGTTCTAGCACCCCTTGTATTAAGAAAGATAACACAGTGATAAGCTTATCATTCTTTAAAGTATCCAGATTTGAACAACTGCATAAATCATATATAGATAATATGTCTTCCAAGAGGTCCTGAAAGCACAGCTCCTTCAATCAGCCTCTGTTTCTTCAAATGTCTCCCTAGGAAAAAAATACTCAATATTCTTGTATTTCAGAACCACTTAAAATTGGATACAAACACACTCTTCACAATAAACCATTTTGTGTCCATTTTTAGAACAAATCACTATTAATTTAAAAATTCACAATCCAAACATGGTTACAGAAAATTCTTCCCAAATGCTGCATGCCAAATAATTTGTTTAGAAATAATATGCATGCAGGAGAAACAAATTCAACCAATCCCAATTAAATTAACAAAAAATTATTTGTCCATTTCAGCAGCATAATGGTGATTATTTTTTAATGCATCCTTCTAACCACTGGCCCTGGTTAAAAAAAAAGGTGTGCCCTTTTCTTATCTACAACGATAGAATGGCTTGAGTGTTCTGTGCTTTTTCAAAATGTCAGTATTAAGTTCTATACATACTGTTCTGCTTCCCCATCTTTTGGTTGTGTTGTACCACTTTTGCTCTCTTCATTTACAGTTGTTCCTGTCTTTTCTGGAAGAGATGCCAAATCTTTAAAAACATCCACGTAATGCCCAAATCCTGGGCCCCAGTTCAAAAGATTGTCCCAATTGAAGTTGCCTCCTTGTTGCCCAAGTTTTAAAGGTGATGTATTGTCATAAGTACTTGGCACAGTTGCTTGTGCACCAACAGGCCCACCACCCTCTCCTCTACGGCCAGGGTATCTCCTAGGCTTGAGCCTAGCACCAAAATTGTCTTCATCATCTGCATCTGATTCATTAACTTGAGATAACTTAGGCATCCTGGAAGTATACACCATAGGTTTGTCCCTATCATACTCCATCTCAGAACATGTAAAAGAATCATGGGAATCACTATCAGATGATGATTCTGGAGCTGGAATACCATCAGCAGGATTCCTTGTTCTTGAAAGTGGCCTTCTGCAGTCCTCCTCAGAAGAAGATCTTCCATGGTCAGCACTGCAGATACTTGGGTTTCTAGGACGTGGTGTGTTGAGCCTCTCCACCTCCTCAATGGAAAGCCCAACAGGAGGACCACTGTCCAGAGGAATCTGTCCTATTGGCTGCTTTAGGCGACTTCCTGGTCTGGAACTATGAGTTGCCATCATTTGAGGACTCTTGCTTCTCCTCCCTAATCTTGTGGGATAGTTAAAAATGCCTGTTTGACAGACATCGTTGTGCATTTCCAAAGGGCTCCCTTCACGCATTGAAAGATGCATTTCCCTTGCTGGACTGTTTCTATAGAAAGTTGATGATTTGGAAAATGGGGCTGGACTGTGACGAGAAAGGTGGTTGGGTGTAGGGCATGCAGAATGGCTTAGGGAAGTTGTCCTTAGCCCTTGACCGTATGAAGGCTGATAAGTCAAACTGCTTGCTCCCAGGGGCATAGGCGACTGCCTTGCAAACCCTAATGGACTGTGTCTCTGAATGGAGAATTTGGGCGTGTGGCTCCGGAACTGCTTATAGTGCTGAATAATGTCTGCATCTGAAGGAGCTATGCTGCTTGCATTGTCAATATCGTAGTGTTCTATTTCTGGTTCAGGAGAAGCTAGGGGGGCACTGGGTATCGTCTCTGTGTTGTGTGGTATGTCTGTTTCATCAAAGATGAGGTAAGGGTTTTCTCGTTCAATTATATCAGGCTTAGGGTTTCCTTCAGGCTGTTTCCTGATTGTCATGTCATCACCATATGGCGGTATATTATCAGGGTCATCGAATGCATCGTTCTCACTGCCCTTCTTTTTCTTTTCCTTTGTTTTCTTCTCCTCTTTTGGCACTTTTGCTTTCTTTCCCTTGCACTGATTGCACAGGATCAGGCTAAGCACGAGCAAGGCCAGCACAGTAGCACAGCTGCCAACAATGGCAGGAACAGCCCATAGTGGCAAGGACAGCTCAGCTGGGTAAGGCTGAGGGACACATATATGGGCTCCATTCACTCCTCCCTTGCACACATGTCCCTGGGCACAAAGAACACCAAGACAGGCCACTGCTGTCTCACATGTTCTTCCAGTGTAAGATTCAGGACAGCTGCAAGTGAATCCAGCTCTCTCTTCAGGCTCACAGCTGCCACCATTCTGACAGGGGTTGGAGGCACAGGCTCCAGGAGACACACATTTATAAGTATACCACTGGTTAATGCACATTAAATCCCCCCAACAGGGATTGCTGGCACAGATGTTTGGCCCTCGGCAGCCAGTCTTTACAGATGGATCTGTTCTGGAGATGGTCACCAGGCTATGCTTGCCTGTGAAAGGAAGACTTTCTTCACCATACTTCAGGTACGCAATGCAGCCATCAAAACCTACAAAAAGAGAATAATGGTGACTTGCAGGTTGTATGTATTAAAAAGAATGAATCAATATTAAAACCAGAAAAGCAAAAATAAGTAAACTCTCAAGACCACTTTATGTAAAGTTGAGGTGGCGGGGGAGGGGGGACAATTTGATTATTTTAAAAGGCTTTTACCGGAATCCTAAACAGAGTTACTCCAGTCTAAGCCCATTGTTTTCAGTAGGCTTAGACTGGAATAACTCTGTTTAGGATGTTATAATTTGTAAACACTTGGGGTTTAAACCATTGTTTTCAAGGTGGGAGTTCTGAATAAAACACACACACACACTTCCCTTCCATGAGGAAGAGAAAATTAATTTTATACTCACTTTTGAAATGAACATTGGATAAAATGTTATGGAGCAACCAAGCTTAAATCGATACCAATCTAATTAAGGTTTATTTGGTATCAAATGTTTACTGAAAAAAATTAATTTCTTTCCTATGTCAAGGAACAGATGATCATGTTGCTTTCCCCCCTATTAATCCTTTAGCCTTCTTTAATTTCAATATGTATTGGATAGCTAACTGAGAGGGCACACAAATTTAGAAATCAAAATAAACACACACTCATTTTCTGAATTCTGAATTGTGTGTACATTTTAACAACTCTGAAGAACAAAAGCCAAACAAAAGAACAAAAGCTAAGAATAGATATTAAAGACTGATCCAACCACAGTTAAGCACTTTTAAATCATCTTGATTCAATGAAGAAGATAAGCATGTGCTTTACAGTCCAATCCCATGCATGTTTACTTGGAATTAAGTCCCACTGATTTCAGTGGAACTTAAGGGCCAAACCAGACATCATGGCATCCATGTGTCTCACTCGTAGACACTGACACCATTTTAGAGAACAATTCAGCCATTTAAGAAATCCACAAGGGCTGAGCCCTCACAGTATTTTTAAATGGCCAAGTTTCTCTAAAACGGCATTGGTGTCCATGGGTGAGACTTGAGCATGTTTAGTTTGGCTCTTACTCTCTAAACAACATTCATATGAACTGACACAATCTGAACAGCTTATAATGACATAAGATAGGAAGATACTGTTGTAAAATCCTCTCAATACTGTATAGTCTTAACTTAGATAAGAGGGAAACCCATATTCTTAAATGGAATATGAGCCTTGGTTATTGCTTGGATCCTAGAAAATGGAAATTTATTCATACTATGAGAACAGAGTTTTCTTCTATAATACAAATAAGAGAGAGTTGCATTAAAATGGTGCATCAGTTTCATCTAACACCAAATAGATTATCTAAATTTCCTCTCTTAGTTAGAAATATGTGTTAATTTTGTATATCCCCTAAAGCAGATTACATTCATATCTGGTGGCATGTCTTATGCATTGTAATTCAATATTAAGATAATACTGTATAAAATGACACATACATTCCTACTGCAGGGCACACTCCAGTAATGTGTCAGCATCTACATTAATCATTATTTTTTAAAAAAATTCCCTTCTCCCACATCCCTCCATAAGCAGTCTGCTCTTGTACAAACTACAAATCTGACCTGCAAACCTGGTCTACAAGTGATGATTGGGCCAGCACAGTGAATGCCTTCTGTGTGATTTCATTCACACTACCTCTCATACCAACTGAGGTGATGCGGATTTCATTGTTTTCATTGGACACCGTAGAAATGTGAAGTGTGAACTTACTACAGGCAAGGTTACTCTATCTGGTGATAATCCTTTAACTTAGACAGATTCTTAGTATAAAGAGCTCTCTAAAATATCACTCCTTGCTTTTTTGCTGGCCTTGGTGTCCAGCAAATCATATCCATCTTTTTTGGGGGGTGGGGGTGGGGGGGTAAATCCCAGGTAAGAATGCTAATGTCTAAACTGCTGATTTAGTGCAGAAATGAAACTAATCTTTTTAACAGTTCTCCTTTATACGTATGATTCTGACTAAGCTGGTCTCCACAAGCTGATTTAACTATAGTAGCACAATAATAGCTTTCACCCTAAAGCTAAAGTGGTCTCTTTCCTGACTAATCAGGACAATGTTTACTAATTTGACATCTGCAGAATTTGTTGTGGTGACTGAAAACATTTCAGTTTCCCAAGACATTCTACTGATGATCTGAATGTCACCATTATTCAACAAAAGCATGTTACAGGGAGACTTTAGTATAAAAAACTATATTGTATTATCCATTTAGGATTCATTCACAATGATAGATTCGTTCCATGTTTCTAGAAAGATTGTGCTATCACCTATTACTACATTTGTAAGTGGTCACTATTGTGAACATTTCAGTTTTATGTAGAAATGTTACAGATTCTGTAGCTTTTTGACAACAGTACACACATTTTTGTATATGGCCATGCTTATGTATCTTCCTGTCAGTATCTGAAAGGAACAATGCTATATATTTTATGATGTATCAACTTCAACCAATCCTATGCACGTATACAGTAAGTACTATGTTATTCATTGGGGCTCACTCCCAGGAAAGTGCCTTTAAGATTACAGCCTTAATCCCTAAACTGGCCACTCTACTTTCCAATAGTTGTGTGGTGTTAATTGATTGGTTCTTATCAATTGTTTCAGACAGTGCAGTCCTATGCAGAGGTAAAAATCAATGGTTTTGTGCTGTCTGAAATTAAACTCAACCACAGTGTGTGATTTTGCTTAGTCTTCATAAAACTTTATACATGGCTTTGGTTTGCTGTGCTTTGCTATGAACTAGCACAATTACCTACACTATTTGTATACTCATTCATTTTATTTGTTACTGCCAGTGTGAATGACATACCTGGATCATTGCTTCTGAGGGCTTGGTTGGGTGGGATTCCACCAAGAGAAACTGTAACAACATTCAATCCTCCAAAATCTTGAGTGACATGTAGGATCTCTCTGCTGTGGATCTGGTCAATTGCTAATAATGTGGAAGTCCCATTCTTCTCAATGACGAAAGAGTGCCAGTGACCATCAGAAACATAAACTTCAGGAACACTTCTCTCTACCTTCCCACCAACTCCAGCATCAGAAATATAGTGAATTTTGCCACCTTTTATCTGCAAAGTTAAAAAAAAGAAAGGAAGGTTATAATAAACTATATATTTTGTGTACCATGTGATTGCATAATAAAGATGTAGAAACAGGAGACCGCAAGGATGCATACAGTGACATCCTAAGAAGAGTTACTCCAGTCTAAGCCCACTGACGAAGAGTTACTCCAGTCTAAGCCCATTAATTGACTAATAGTGGAGGGGGCATCCCAACTACCACGTCCCTTGATGGTCCTTTGACTCCCTGTTGTGATAAGCAGTGGCTTGGGGTGGAAAACACTTGGTGTGCACCAAGCCACACCCCAACCTTTGTCTGGGAGTCTGGATCCAGGTTCCCAGATCAGACCCAAGATTCTCTAATTTGATTAGGAAAAGCCAGATTTAGCAAAAATCTGGTTTTTCCTCCTCCCTGAATCCCAGACCCAGATCACACACCTGTAACAGCAATTGTGCAACTGCTGATTTTTTTTTTTTAAAAAAAGGCTTGAGAAAGCCTTCTGGTGGCAAAAGGGGAAAATGGGGGAGGGGGAGTTAAGGCACAAAAATAGCACTAATGCAGGCAGGACCTTAAAGTATGCACCTTTCCATCCACCCAGTGTGCAAATCAGGTTTGACTGCAACCCTTCTAACAATATATATTAAACCAGGTTTGGGAAAGTGGATAATTAAGGGACAGTGTTGTATGGATGCTCTAAAAAAATCCTCCAGTCTGGATGCCAAATAGGAGCAAATCTTCCTGGAGGAAGCAACCAAAGAAAGCGATTACACCTCAGAAGTACAGATCTGCTGTTGCCCATAATGTCAATGTATCGGTTTTGGGATCCCAATACTGTCTTTATATGCTTTTTTTAACCAGTTATGCTGTCATAGAATTTCAGGCTGAAATTCCACAGTGCTCTCCAAGATCATTTGAGAACACGTTTTTGGTAAATAGTAATATTTACACACCATCAGAAAAATAGGCACATATTGAGAGGCATTCTCAACCCATTGCTAAAATCAAAAAGAGTCCAGTAGCACCTTTAAGACTAACCAATTTTATTGTAGCATAAGCTTTCGAGAATCAAGTTTTCTTCGTCAGATGCCTGATACAGAGACTGGTCTCTGTATCAGGCATCTGCATCAGGCATCTGACGAAGAGAACTTGATTCTCGAAAGCTTATGCTACAATAAAATTGGTTAGTCTTAAAGGTGCTACTGGACTCTTTTTGATTTTGCTACCACAGACTAACACGGCTAACTCCTCTGCATCTATCAACCCATTACTGTGCAACATTTTTTTTTTTTTTAGAGATCTGCAAATGCATAAGCCTGAAGATCTCTTGGGATCACTGTCATACTTTTTGCTGTCTCTTTTTGGATGAGCAGACCTAAGTTTGTTACTCCCCCCACCCCAATATGCGTCATATTTTTATCATAACATTATCCACTTCATAACCTTGTGTATATATATAACACAAAAAAACTTTTAAAAGAAGAACACTACAAAATTTTGTAGAGAGATTGTGCAGTAATAGGATTATAAGAGCAACATTGTTGATTGTCATCTGCTGAAGGGGCTGTAGGGCAAATGTGTCATATAGTACTGTTTTACAGAGATTATTCCCGAGGAAGCCCTGACCAGATCTCAAAAGCCAAGCAGGGTCAGCCTTGGTTAGTAATTGGATGGGAGAACTCCAACGAAGACCAGGGTTGCAGAGGCAGGCAATGGCACCTTTGTTAGTCTCTTGCCATGAAAATCCCACCAGGGGTCATCATAAATCAACTCTGACTTGAGGGTACTCTCAACACACACATTGCAGAGGAAAAGCTACACAGGCAGATTATGATACTTCAAAATCTAAAGCTATAATCTTGTGTGCACTTAGTTGGGAGTAAGTCCTATTGAAATCAGTAGGACTTCCAAGTAAATCTAGATAGGATTGTGTTGCAAGATGTTAAAACAGAGCTCAGTAGTCTCTACAGGTAACGCTATCAGGACTACTAGAGAGGCAGCATTGTGTACCAATCAGAGTGTCTGACTAGGATCTAGGTGGTCTAGGTTTGAATCTCCACTCTGCCATGGAAGATTGCTGGGTGATCTTAGACTAAAATGGAGAAGAGGAGAATGATATGAGATGTTTTGGGTCCCCTTTAGGATAAAGGTGATGTATAAATGAATGAATGAGTGAATGACTGAATACTAGGCTACAGTCACACAAATGCTCTGCCCACAATACTAGGCAAATGCCATGACTGCTAATTGCTTAACTGGAAGGTGCAGGGATTTTGGTCCTGGGCCAAAGATGGAAGGCAGTAGGCAAAGGAGAACAAAAACAACCACCACTCAAGGCTGGTATGAAACATGGCCTCAACTTTATTGATTATAGCCATTGGTGCATTGGTGCAGCATAGGGCATTGGACTAAGCACTGGACAACCCAGCTGCCATCTGATGACTCCCATCCTGGCCCACCTTCTGGGAGACGACTGCAGAATGGCAGGTGATGTGATTTTACTTGTGCAGAAGCCACTTTGTGGCTTCCCTACCATCTTGGAATGAAGCTGAACAATGCCCCTTGAGTTGGGCATGGCCTTGAATGGCTCCACCCCAAATCCCTTAAGGGGACTCCCGTAATGGGGGGTGAGATGGCATGCAAACACTGTCTCCTCCCAAATGGATCTGGCCCAATGCCCCAAACTGCCCACTATAATTGGTAACAAAATAAATGAATGGGCAAGTGGAATACAGGGAAAATATTTCCCTTCTGGTCTGCCTGGGTAGCCCTGTCCCCTGTTTTGGCTGGGCAATCTGTGATTGGATGCCCAGGTGCACTTGTAGGATCCAGTGCAGAAGCTCATACTGCACCACTGTAGAGGCAGAAAATGCTGGTGGAAGAGTCTACCCCTGAGGCTTCCTTCATATTGCTGTAGTGAAGAGGATGATCCTGGAGAGAAGGGGAGTGTACCCCCTACACACTCCCTTGCCCTGCCTCTGCCAAGTCACAAATCGGCTGGGCGCCCTACCTCTTGCCTTGTTATGTTACATCATTCTGAGTTGGAATGCATCTCACACAGCTATGGGATAGTGGGAGAGGATTTCATGTGCACTGCTCCTGGGAGCTAGATCAAGGCTGCTATAGCCTGGGCAAGCTTTTTTCCTCCTTTGCTTGTGGAAATATGAGCATACATACCACTCTCCTTGCCTTTTTATTCCATGCTAGGGTTGCCAGGTCCTGCAAGGAACTTACAGTAGGCAGTGGGAACTTTCCTCCCAAGTGCGTGCTTTGCATGTGTGTCCTCCCATGCTCACCCATTGCATTGAAAAATGTCAGCATTTTCTGGCACAACATGGAAGCTACAGGTTGCACAGAAGGGTGATTAACTAACAAGTGCCCCCAAACTTAGAGTGATTTTAAGTGAATCTCCTCCCTGGCACAACCTGCAGTTTCCATGTCATGTTGGAAAATGACAACATTTTCCTTCCCGCTGGCCAGGTGAGTGGAGGAGAGGGGGCAGGGACTGGGAGCAGGGAATCTCCCACCCTCAACAGGGGTTTGGCAGACCAGCAATCTGTATTAATGATGAGGATAGCTTTACACCTCTAACTGTGCTTCCTATGCCTTGGATATCTAACAAAAATACAAATATAACCAAATGTTGAGTATAGTTTATTTTTAAAAAATTATGTCAAAGTAATAAAAGTTATGCAGCGATAGTCTCAGAATACGCTCGTTTCTGCTTTTGTTTCAGGGGTGGGGGGAAGCCCATGGACCTCTGAGAGAATGGGAAGCCAGATAAAGTTGATAAATTAATGCTGGCTGAAGCATAAAACTGTGGTCTTATGCTGGAGATTCGTATAAGCTGGGGAAAAATGGAAACAATTAAAGTAGTCAAGAAAACTTGGATCTTATACCTATCCAATAAAGGAGTTTGCCAGCATTACTGTTCTACTCATTTAGTGTTATGACTAAGTGGACTGAGTCATACAGAAAGGCTGAGCCCACTGGTTTGTCTTGTAAAAGGTACAGATGCTGGCTATACAGTTAAAATCCATTTTCACTATGTCATTCTGTTACTCCAGCATCTCTTCAGAGAAGATGAAGACACACATATTCCCTGTAGGGCTCAGCTGTAACTGTGGTTGATACTCTACTGATAACAAGGAAACTAAGCTGGCTTAAAGCAAGAACTTTGGCACAGATGATTTGAGGACTGGATTTGTGTGATTATGCCTTTTTAAAAGAGCTTTCAGTTTCACTGTGGTGGTCACATTTTATAGGAGGTCTGGAAAAAAAAACGATTTCACTCTAATGTGCAATGTTTCATTAAGAACATATGCAACAAATAGCCTTCCGGCTGCCATTCAAATAGTCAGAACCTGGAGTCTAGACAAAGCTGATTAGAAGCAAAATTATTCAGCCCTCTTATACTTGGAGCTGTGCCTAGCACTAGTCAACACTCTGGTATTTATAAATAAAAGACTGGGGTGAATACAGAAGGGGCAAAGACCACTTCATAGCAAGCAGCCCAATCAAATCAACTCAGACTTACCTTCACAGTAGTGTAATTGCTGCTTTCCTGGATATAAATCAAAACTCCATTTTCACTCCTTGTCCTAAACTTGACTTCAATGCTATTCATACTCTGGGGCTCCAAAATGGCATCTCCAGTGTTAAGTTTCATCATGTATTCCCATTTTCTATTCTGGCGCATGTAGTAGTCAAGACGACCTTTGCCTTCTAACGATAGGGCAGTGTCAGCAGTAAGATCTAGAATAAAGAAGAAAGTGTTTGTGGTAAAGGTTGTTCATCTGCTACATGAAATTTGGCATGGAGGATCCATTTGGTTAGGGATGCAAACTCTTGAGAATTTCATCCAAATTTGGTGAAAACCAACCAAACAAAAAGTTATAGGTAGAAAGAAATGTTTCTTGTTAAAGAAAAGGTGAAGGACTGATTTATGTGATCTGAAGAGAAACCAAAGAAAAGGAAATTAATAAAGAATGGATGAGAGAATAAAAACAAGCATAATAACTATAATAAAAAGAAAGTGAATAAAATTATATTAAAGAACAAAATTATTGGAATACAATTTCTATGCCTACTTGAGTTCTTACAGCTCCAAGAAGAAACATAATATATATGTCATAAATAGTGGCAAAAAGAAGATAAAGAAATACTCTATTTACATTTTTCACAGTTGTTTCCAGCTAGTCCTTCCTTGCACTGACATTGCTGCCAAGACCAGTAATCTATACATGTTCCACCATGTTGGCAAGGGTTAATAGCACAACTTCCATCCAGTCTGGGACACCTCAACAAATAAAGAAAATAATAAGGGTTATACAGAAGCATGCATATTTATTTATTTTTCAGGACATTTAAATATTCGTGATATTCTTTGAGATTATTCCAATACACATGTGAAGCCAATGGCTCTTGGAATAATATGTTGTCCTCTTGGATGAAAGGGGAAGAAGTTGTTCTCCCCCTACTGAGGAAGGCAACTAAGGCTGAGCTGCAACACAAGGACTGAGAGGCAGGCTGGGCATCTAGGCACTTGTGTCATCTTGGAAGAGAGCACAAGACATGCCACATTCACTTCCTGGGAACTGACAGTGGCTAATCATTTTACAGAGGACTGTGAGAATTTTTATGCAAACTTCCTGACTGGCTACAGGCTCCTGTGATTCCTGTTTAATTCCCAGTGCTTTGTTTTTCTGTATTCCAGGCAAAAGCATTCAAATTTATATCCTAACCTTTGAAATTGCTCAGGAAAACTACGGCCCTCATGATTTCACCAATGTCTCACTCAGGGTGTAAGCATTTTGTGTGCAGTAAACAAGCAGAACTCCACCACTTCCAGCAACATAGTAGTTCTCTTATTTGTTAAATCAGTACACCTTGCTCCTTAGATATTAGAATATTTGAACTATTATGCTTTGGTATATTAGTAAATCAGCACATTTTCAACACAAAAATTCTCACTTTTGAAGTAATTCGGCCCCCACCTGGTCGGCAGCCAAGGGCTTGAGGCCAGGGGCCGCATTTGCCACCACAGAGGAGAAGCGGTAGCGTTTCCATGGTCTCTCAGGGTCACATGGGAAGGGGGTAGGGCTAAGTGCCTTAACAGGACAGCCCTGCCCCTTCATCAACACTTGCCGCCTCGTGCTCAGCCCACCCTCGCACCCAGTGGAAGTGCAGGTTTTTGACCAGTTGCCTTTTGGGGACCAGGTAGGAATTTTTCCTTTCTTTCCCTGATTGGCCTTGGGGAAGGAAGTTTTTTGCCTACCTTGTACTGCTTGCTGGAGCTGTGGCTATTGGACTACAGTGGTGCTGTATAGGCCATCAATGGCAGGATTTAGTTGGGGGGATGTTAGCGGGATGGTGAGTACCCTTGGCACATCTCCACTGGTGGGGATATTAGGGACCTGTCAGGATCGGCTGGCATGCTTGGCGGTGGCCAGTTGAGAGGGCAGGCTGCCTGGTGGGATCTCCTGGACAAGTCCTTCCCTCATGCTCCGTGGCGGAGGTGCTTGGAGCTTTAAGGGGGAAACCATCCGCCAGGCCAGCCGGATCCCAGCCATGCATGTGAATGGCTCACATCCGGGGCAGCGGGTCTCGCCCAGACAGGTCAAGGTGGGGTCCAGGGGAGTGACCCCAGGGCTTGACCTGTACCGCAGGTTAGGCCCTTGCCAGGGTTTTTTAGTTGTTGCAGTTCATGTTGTTGCCTAAATAAAAATGGCCCTTTATTACCCAAGCCTTGTGTCTGCCTCTTATTCCGACTTGGGGGGGGGCAAAGATGTGAATGCTCATGAATGGCTTATATTGTGCTACTGCAACACCACTGTTTAAAGATATGTGAAGCCATCAAAGAAAAATATTATGCTCCATCTTAAAGGTAAAACAAATGAAATTCAGTGTTATGAGTGACTTCACACAAAATACTGGCCACTTGCAAACCTCTTTCTCTCTACAGCTAAAAGAGAGAAATTCCAGAAACATTTTAGTATAATAACCGTATTGTATACAGTCTAAATACATAACATAGCAAGTAACAAGAGTGGAATAAACTTGTGCTATACATTAAATTAACAGCAGAATGGGTTTGTTTGGTTTTTTTACATTATTGACTGCCAGGCAAAGCTGAAAGGAAGCCTGAAACCACTTTTCATTCTGAAATTGTCTAAGGCATTAAAGAAGGAAATCTGGTAGACAAGAGACACACAAATTATAGACACTTCTACTTTTCAGTGGTGATATTCCAACGGTTGGCTGTCTATGAAAACATAATTGATGTTGATCTCTATGCTACAGAGCTTTAGGAAACTGTATGCCACAAGCTGAGACCGTGAAAAGAAAGGAGATGAGCTAATCATTCTGGACATTCTCTTATTCCAACTCTAGGTTCAAACTGCGGGATGGAAGAAACAACAGGTTCAGCTAATCAATCATTTTGAAATGACATTCACAGAAGGAAACCAGGTAGAAGGGAAGAGCACTGATATTTGAGAGGAAGGGTGAGACAACAGACCCTGGGACTGGAAGGGCATTAAATGTACTGAATCAAATCAGTTGGGGTAGCATTTGAAACTGCAAAGGAATGCTGCTTGTCTTCAGAGTAGCAGGAACTGGTATCACTGGAAGCAGTAGTAAATACATTTCAAAGCAGTCCTTCCATACTTTCATGCATATTTAGTTCCATTGACTTCACTGTGGTGAATGAGAATGAAGTACGGGACTGCAGTGCTAAACTCCAGTGCAAGTATACCCATGTATAACAACACATATGAAACCAGAGACATACATTTCCATACGTACATTGTAATACAGAGGGAAATGTATGCTGCTGTTCAGACTACATTGCAAACAAATTACTCTTATCCACTGCAATCTGCCTTCTGGATATGAGCATTCAGTCAGTGGCAAAATTACAAACCCACCCAAAAAATTAGCACACCAATGCTTTCGTGCACAGCTCACTTGCTGGAGCAGAGCAATTAGGTAAAATAGAAACAATGATGACTACATAAATCATCCAAATTTGCTGATGGTTAATTATTCTCATCTTATTCTGATAATGGTATAAATGACATACTGGTCTAAGATGCCTTCAGCTGCCAAAGCTTGGCTGGGTTCTAAGGGACGTCCATTCACTGCAAATTCCATTATGCAACCAACAAAGTCATAACTTTCCACTTGTCCCTTCCTTTGAAGTATTGGCTCTATGGATCTGATACCTCCAATGGTGACTCTGTTGGGTTGTACATCTAAAGTCCTGGAAAAGTGAATTAAAAAAAAAGAAGAACACTTATTTACAACAGCAACAGCAGAGACATACTACCCACTTATAATTAACACATCAGCAATCACATCAGTGGCTAGAAAACCACTAATAAAAAACTAATTTGTTGAGGATAGCCTATGAAGATATTACTCGGATAAATTCTTCCAAATGTTGAAATTAGTTTTGAAAGGGAAATGTGGGGAAACAAACTCATTCTTTTAAATGCCTTTGGCCACATTCAGTTAATTAAAACCATTAGAAAACAACCATTTATACTGACTACATGTAATATAATAGCTTCTTCTAAAATGAAATAAACAAAAGTAAATACCTTACTTTGTTACAACTAGAGACCTCATTTTGATTGTCCTGAAAGTTCTATGTACAGTATGGCTTCAAAATCAAGCCCCGGAAGTGATTTACTCAGAAAGTAACATAACTTAGGAAGTAACTTGATCATTTAAATATAACAACAGGGTTCTTACACAATCCACAGGGGTCAATTATTTCATACACCAAGGGAGCACTACGTTTATATATGCTAGGATCAGTTTATGACCAGCAATGAGCAAACTTCCCCTAGCTCAAATCAGAAAAGGCCCAGCAACTTATTAGCAACACTGGAGAACTCGGGGGGGGGGGGGACTTATTTCTCTATAAGATGTGAAACTGCTGATAATCTGCCCCATGATCCTAGAGTCCTGTCCTCCTATCAGCTTTTCACCCTTTCACTAGCCCCTTCAATTGCCTTACAAGAGCTGTTTCTCCGGTGGCAACCTAAAGTAAAGGAGCACTGTCCTTCTCACTTCCTCCTACTTCCCCCCCCCTCTTAGAGGCCTCCATAGCAGGGGCCATCATGAAACTGAAAGAAGGAAAATGGGAAGGCAGTATTTTTATGTTTCTGTCTGATATCCTTAACAGTGTCAACTGCAACATTCCCAGGAACCCTGAGTAATGTAGGTTTCCTCCTGAGGGTGTCTTACAGCCAGAATATCATGCTGAGGAAGGTGGCAGAGACCTCCTTTCCCATCATTCCTCCATCTGTGCTGTAGACTGGTGGCCAGGATGTTTTCATAACCATATTCAGCCATTGACTGTTGCTAATGGGGCCAAGAAAAGACAAACTGTAATGGCATCTGGACCTGGTGTTGAACTAGACATTAGACAGTGGTGGAGGTAATAAACAAAGAGCTGCCCTTCCTGGAGTCCTGTAGTTTACATCTTATAATTATAATGTAAATAACAACAACAGTGAAAAATTTATCATACCTTCATTAAAGTTTGGTAGGGCTCTGGAGGAAGAGACAAATTTGATTTGTAGGCCACATCTGGCCTCCAGGCTTCAAGTTGCTTAGCCCTGATACTGATTATTATTCATAATTTATAAAACCTTTGTCATTGAAAAAAATTCCCTTTTGTTCTTAGATCAAAGTGTTCATCTAAAAGTTAGTGAGTTATATATAAATTTCATCTGTTTATAGATTATAACATTTTTACAATTAAACCTAATTGAGGTAGATTAAAATATGAGAGCTTGTTTTGTTGAGCATTGGCAGTTACAGAAGAAAATGTTTCAAAGGAAGAACTGAGACTAGGTGTTGCAAGACAGCTGGAGTTATGAGAGTTAAGTGTCTCCCAGCCCAAACTGTATAATCTGTAAATAAGCATGCTGAGTTCATTCATGACAGGATATGATCAGTCATTTGAGAAACATGGAGCTCTTTCTAAACCCCACCTTCTAACTCTGCCCTAACTCTGCTCCTGTACTTTTATATCTATTTAAATGAAAGAGGGGTGACATTGCTAATAAAGTAGGGCACCCATGTCTTTCTAGAACCTCAAACAGCAATTTAGCTGTGTCAAAATATGTGAACATGAATCTCATATTTTAAGAAATTATCCTTTGTGGATATCCTTTGTGGGTTTGGCTACATTTTCTACACTAATGAACAAAATGAAATGCGCTTTTACCAGTCACTAGATACGGCCACATTGCTAACAGTGCAGTAGCCTGGTTCCAGTTCCTCTGAGCAGGAGTCCACAGTCAAGGAGGCTGCCTGCAAAAATTACATCAAGAGTGAATTAGCACTTCAGGATTCATCATAAAGCCCCAAGAAAGTATTGGTTTAAGTTATTATAAAATGTACAAAGTGGGAGGGTTGAAACTAACACCTGTGGTTTAGTTTTCCATTTTCAAAATGCATTAGGAAAGAACACCCATATGTAAACTCTTACTATCTTCTTTCAGTACCGACAGTAACTTGCATATTACGGTAGTCATTATAATGACATTTTTGTCTCCAACCTGCTCCCCGCCCTCTCCCACAGAAGCCAAAGGAAAAACCAAGCCGATTAAATTAGTTCATGTTAGTGTTGTGACTATCTCAATATTACAGATACGTAATGTAAAAGTCATTCTCAGATGTAAAAGATGACGTCCAGAGAAGGGGCTGTTGAATCTAAGAAGTCACTAAAATATATGGAGAATCAGACAATATATCCTTTGTGCTAAGCAAGGTTCATAGCACAACCATAAGACTCTGAACTAGGGATGTGCGTTTCGGCATTCAGAATGCCGAAAGAATGCCGAAACAAAAGTGTTTCGGCTTCTTTCGGGGAATGCCGAAACGTTTCGGGGAATGCCGAAACGTTTCGGGTAGCCGAAAGAAAAAAGCCGAAACGTTTCGGGATTCTTTCGGCTTTCTTTTGGCTTTTCAATGGGAAAATGCCTCCGTCTTCCCGGACGTCTGGGGGAGGCATTTCCCCACCGAATAAGCCCAAAATTGGTGGGGACCTTCCTCTAACCCTTCTCTAACAACCACCCAAGTTTCAGACAGATTGGACTTTGGGGGGCCATGTTATGGCCCCCCAAAGCAGGTCCCCCCATCCTCCCATAAGAAAGCGAAGGAGCAGCATATTGTTAGCATGCGGCTGCTCATCTTCTTCATTATTTCCTATGGGGAAAAAATGAAGAAGCAGGCTTCCTTTGCCAGGGGTGGCATTTTGCATGCAAAATGCCCCCTCACCCTCAGGGGCCCTTCTCCCACCCCTCCTCCCACCCCCCACCAAGGCTCAGCCTGCTCCCACTTGGGGGGGGCCATTTCATGGCCTCCCCAAGTAGGTGCTCTAATCTCTACCACTGACAGCTGGGGGAGGCTTGTGTTGCCAGGGGTGGCATTTTGCATGCAAAATGCCCCCCAGCCCTCAGGGGCCCTTCTCCCACCCTTCCCCCCACCCCCCACCCAGGCTCAGACTGCTCCCACTTGGGGGGGCCATTTCATGGCCTCCCCAAGTAGGTGCTCTTTTCTCTACCACTGAGAGCTGGGGAAGGCTTGTCTTGCCAGGGGTGGCATTTTGCATGCAAAATGCCCCCCAGCCCTCTGGGGCCCTTCTCCCACCCTTCCTCCCACCCCCCACCAAGGCTCAGACTGCTCCCACTTGGGGGGGCATTTCATGGCCTCCCCAAGTAGGTCCTCTCAACCCCTAAAGTCCACCCCTTACAGCCCCACACAAACCCAATTCCCCCCCAGCTGCCACACACAGACCCAAATCCCCACATTAGCCCCTCACAGACCCAAATCCACCCCCACCTGCCCCACACCCATAACCCCAGGAACAGGCTGGCAAAGGCCAGCCCTCTCCCTTTGTTCCCTATGCTGGGAACTTCTAAACTCTCTTTCCCTGGGCAATTCTGCACAGCCCAGGGGTGCCACAATGGTGGGCACACTTCTGAGTGCCAGCTGGTCCCTGTGAAAGAGCACCTGAACCACAGACACCCTCCCTCAAATTCCCCCACCACCTACAGAGATGGCTGGCCAGCCAGCCCCATTGTTCCCTATGATGGGAACCAACTGCACAACAAAGAATAAAACAAGAACAACACAAAATAAAGTTTTAAATTTTTTTTCTCCCTTCCAAAGTACAAGTAGGCAAAGCATTACGACACATTACACCAGCAGTCCCCCCCACAGAAAAATAACACAACTCACTTAACATCAGAGAATCACAAAGCACAATTCCTGTCAGAAACACTTTATTTCTTGAACAGCTTTAGGTTACACAGCAGGGGGGAACACCAAAGGGCATGGCAGCACTATCTTACACAAAAATAACACAACTCACTTAACATCAGAGAATCACAAAAGCACAATTCCTGTCAAAAACACTTTATTTCTTGAACAGCTTTAGGTTACACAGCAGGGGGGAACACCAAAGGGCATGGCAGCACTATCTTACACAAAAATAACACAACTCACTTAACATCAGAGAATCACAAAAACACAATTCCTGGCAAAAACACTTTATTTCTTGAACAGCTTTAGGTTACACAGTAGGAGGGCACAACAGGGCATGATAGCAATGTACTACAAAAAATAATACAACCCACTTCACCGTTTTTGACAGCAATTGTGTTTGTGTGATTCTCTGATGTGAAGTGAGTTGTGTTATTTTTGTGTAGTACACTTCTTTCCTGCTCTGTGGTGCCTTCCTACTGTGTAACCTAAAGCAGTTACAGAAATAAAGTGCTTTTGACAGCAATTTTTTGGGGTGATTCTTTAATGTGAAGTGAGTTGTGTTATTTTTGTGTAAGATACTGCTTCCATGCCCTTTGGTGTTCCCCCCCTGCTGTGTAGCCTAAAGCTGTTCAAGAAATGAAGTGTTTTTGACAGGAATTGTGCTTTTGTGATTCTCTGATGTTAAGTGAGTTGTGTTATTTTTGTGTAAGATAGTGCTGCCATGCCCTTTGGTGTTCCCCCCTGCTGTGTAACCTAAAGCTGTTCAAGAAATAAAGTGTTTTTGACAGGAATCGTGCTTTGTGATTCTCTGATGTTAAGTGAGTTGTGTTATTTTTCTGTGGGGGGGACTGCTGGTGTAATGTGTCGTAATGCTTTGCCTACTTGTACTTTGGAAGGGAGAAAAAAAAATTTAAAACTTTATTTTGTGTTGTTCTTGTTTTATTCTTTGTTGTGCAGTTGGTTCCCATCATAGGGAACAATGGGGCTGGCTGGCCAGCCATCTCTGTAGGTGGTGGGGGAATTTGAGGGAGGGTGTCTGTGGTTCAGGTGCTCTTTCACAGGGACCAGCTGGCACTCAGAAGTGTGCCCACCATTGTGGCACCCCTGGGCTGTGCAGAATTGCCCAGGGAAAGAGAGTTTAGAAGTTCCCAGCATAGGGAACAAAGGGAGAGGGCTGGCCTTTGCCAGCCTGTTCCTGGGGTTATGGGTGTGGGGCAGGTGGGGGTGGATTTGGGTCTGTGAGGGGCTAATGTGGGGATTTGGGTCTGTGTGTGGCAGCTGGGGGGGAATTGGGTTTGTGTGGGGCTGTAAGGGGTGGACTTTAGGGGCTGAGAGGACCTACTTGGGGAGGCCATGAAATGGCCCCCCCAAGTGGGAGCAGTCTGAGCCTTGGTGGGGGGTGGGAGGAGGGGTGGGAGAAGGGCCCCAGAGGGTTGGGGGGCATTTTGCATGCAAAATGCCACCCCTGGCAACACAAGCCTCCCCCAGCTGTCAGTGGTAGAGATTAGAGCACCTACTTGGGGAGGCCATGAAATGGCCCCCCCAAGTGGGAGCAGGCTGAGCCTTGGTGGGGGGTGGGAGGAGGGGTGGGAGAAGGGCCCCTGAGGGTAAGGGGGCATTTTGCATGCAAAATGCCACCCCTGGCAAAGGAAGCCTGCCTCTTCATTTTTTCCCCATAGGAAATAATGAAGAAAGATGAGCAGCAGCATGCTAACAATATGCTGCTCCTTCGCTTTCTTATGGGAGGATGGGGGGACCTGCTTTGGGGGGCCATAACATGGCCCCCCAAAGTCCAATCTGTCTGAAACTTGGGTGGTTGTCAGAGAAGGGTTAGAGGAAGGTCCCCACCAATTTTGGGCTTATTCGGTGGGAAAATGCCTCCTCCAGGCGTCCTGGAAGACGGAGGCATTTTCCCATAGAAAAAAGCCGAAAGAATGCCGAAATAATGCCGAAAGAATCCCGAAAGCCGAAAGCCGAAAGAGATTCTTGTTTCGGCTTTCGGCTTTAACGATAGAGAATCTTCTTTCGGCTTTCTACTTTCGGCTATAGCCGAAAATTTTTGGCTTGCACACCCCTACTCTGAACCCTACAAGTGAACTGTCAGTGCAAGATACCATGCTGTCAGTATTGTTCTGCCTTGCCCACTCTCTCTCACCCTGCTCTCCTCTTTCTCTTTCTGCTCCAACCTGAAATAGGTTAACTAACAGAGCTATCCTAAGATGAGTTACTCCTATCTAAACCCATTGACTGCACTGTAAGTACCTTGCACTTTGTGCCTGACACAACAAGTTTCCAAATACACCAGATGGAGGTCATGCATCTTGATCCACCCATAAAATGCAAATTATAGAAGACAAGTCTTTTCTCCTATAAATGGTAACAGCAGAACAAGAAAGCAGGTTTCAGATTCTAAAACCCAATAGAGATTTAAGGGTTAAATCCCATTCTCCGTTCCGGGTGTAGTTCCAAGGCAAACTGAGACTGTAGGAGTCTGCGATTTGCATTTTATTGAGGGACAAGATGAATTAACTGAATGTTAAAATGTTTGGCTGTGTTAATGTTAGCCAAACAAGCTACAGAAACATGAAAGAATCTGAGTTTGATACTACTGTATAAAATATGTTCTAATTTATGTATTATTCAGTTTTTTATTAAATTGGGACATTCCATGTCTGACTATAAATACCAAATATGCATGATGTATTCAAATAGGCTTAACTATTAGGAAGTTCCTTACAAGTAATTTTTATCAATTTATATTCCTACACATTCTCAAAGCTAGACTACAGTAACCTGAAAGAAAAGTTTTCAAACAGTATATTACTTAGGTCCAATTTCATAGAATTCAGTTCCTAATGATAGTCAAGTGGCCCTATTTGTTACTTTAGCAGTTCATTTGCTACCGTTACTTCTTCAGTTATGAGAATTTCTACTTTGTCACTTTGCTATATCTCAAATCTGACAAGTTAATGATTTTACCAGTTTCCTACATCCCTGTAGCAAATGACAGATTTTAAATCCGGTAGAGTAACTTTATGTGCTTTTGACACTACAAGATTTAATTTCTATCATAGGAATATTCTACATAAAGATGATTATTCTTTTCACATCTTGCATCTGTAAACAGTTTACACAGCGATGAGACAAAAATTCAAACTTATAGATGAAACTACTGTAGTTGCATGGTAGATGCACAGGAGAAAGGTGGGCATATAGATATTTTAAACAAAGAAAGAGATAAATGTTTCCTTCTGTAGGTATACTGAAGTATTTTGTATCCGAATTTGTACTGAGAGTATATAAACACTTTGGAGTGGAGCTGTGCTGTACTGAGATATATGGATGGTTGTGAAAATGGCAGTCTCATGTTTTCCCCACTTTTCTTCCCATTTTTCTGTGGTGTGTTGTAAAAGAAAATGTGTAACATTATCATACTCCCACTTCACTTCCTTGGTTGAAGTACAGATAAACAAGGAAGCCTGGAGTGTTTGAGCTGGGCACCACTGCCCCCATTGTTAGCCATCTCTACTGCAGTCTTTAATTGCCAAGCATGTTGGACTAGGATTTGGGAGCATCAAGTTTGAATCCCCTTGTTGCTGTGGAAGCTTGTTTGGAGGCTTTGGGCCATCACAGAGACTCAGCATAACATACCTCATAGGGTTGTTGTGAGGATAAAATGGTGGAAAGGAGAACAATGTAAGTTGCTTTTGACCCCCACTGGGGAGAAACGTTGCGTATAAATGAAATAAATAAATCAATAATTACATCACATTGGAAATTCTCTTTCAGTCAATTGAAAAAGAACTAAGAAGAAGAAACCTGGGGCTGCTGTTTTCTGTGGCAGTCAGGTGTCTGTTGATGTGTACTTCTTGTCAAAGAAAATGACCTAATTTTAAATTTTAAAATATTGTCCATTGATGTGGTATTTACAATAGTGACATGGAAACATGGAAGTAATTGCCTGATTATCTGAACTCATGAAGATATAAGGGTAACATTAAAGGAAGGGTTAGTAAAATTTAGGACTAAATGAATTATATAAAAACACCCTACAATAAATTCACTAAAAATATTCTCTTACTCAGAGTGAGGGCAAGAAGCATTGTTTGCACTGTAATCTGTCTTTGTGCCAGATTACATAACCAAAGCTGATCACTATGTGGTGCCATGATCCCTTAGCCAGCAAAAGGGAGGGCCATCTTTAAAAAACAGGCACCGAAGAGATGCTCGAAGAGACAGCAAGCAGGAGCAAACAAACAAACAAACAAAAAAGAGTTTAGGAGAACTGTCAGAAAACATTTCTGGCTTTTCAAAATTTCCATTTATACACTGAAAATGTTTGTGCATTAAATTTCATCTCACTCCTCTACAGAAAGTTCCAATGCATTAAATGTGAACTGACTGAATTAGTTTTTATTCTGGGATCCCACAATGATGGGCAATTCCCTAATTTGTCTAGATTATTGAGTTCTCTAGACACCAATGACAGGAACTTCATGTAGGAGAATTTGAGCCTCCAACCTTATATAGCCTGAGACAGAGTAGCATCATGTGTCTAAATATTTTGAATCCTCTTGTGGGAGGTGATAGAATGCCAGAGCAATCCAATGCAAAGTTATTCTAGTCTACTGAAATCGATAGGATTAGAGTGGAGTAACTTTGCGTAGGATTGCATTGTGACAGAGTAACTCCATTCCACCTAAAGTGAAATACACAATCATCTATTGATAAGTACTACCAGTATGTTCATAGCTGGGCACTGTATCTTTTACTGCTAAATATGTAGTTCTGAAAACAAGCTTTTCACAAAAGAAAATATTTTTTCTTTAGAGAACTGTATTTCTTATCATGGCACTGAATCTGTTTGCTCCTCTGTCAACTAATTTGGGAGACCTCACAAATCTTTTATGATATTAATCATTGTGGGAAGTGGGATTATTTCACTGTTTGTTTGTTTTTTAAAAACATTCCTATTATGTACTCTGACTAGCATTTTATTAGAGTTAATGGATAGTACTCCTAAATTAGTGATCTGAAAACTGCTAGATTTTTCTGGAAGACTAAATTTTCCAAGGTTAATTCTGGGAATTTTGTTACATATAAAAGTAAGGATTTTCTATTATATTTCATCATATTTCCTTGGTCTTCTTATGGCTAACTATCAAGAACTTCCTAGTGGTTAGAGTGGTTCCTCAGAGGAACATGCTTGCTTGGAAGATGGTGGACTTCCTCCTTTGGAGGCTTTTAAGCAGAGCTAGATGGCTATCTAGCAGCAATGCTGATTGATCGGCTGATTCCGCACACATTGGATAATGCACTTTCAATGCACTTTATCAATCATTTGAGGTGGATTTTTTGTTCCACACATGAAAAAAATCCGTTTCAAATCATCTATAAAGAGGATTGGAAGTGCATTATCCAACATGTGTGGAATCAGCCTATGTCTCAGTATAAACTTAGGGAAATTGCCTGGTTAAAGCCACAGGTGCTCCTTTTATTGTTTTGTAAAAATATCAAATGTATTTTTTAAGATTTCAGATTTTCCTGCAAAACTGGGCATTTTTCAGGTGCATAGGAAAATCTGTCTTGTTTGTTCATGGCTTCATGAAACAGGACTGGAGATCAGAGCAAAACATAAATGGGTTTGGATCCAAATGGGCATGTGCATAGCACCTTGTTCCCCCACTCCCTCAGGTGGCTTCAGAGCTGTGCTGCACTCAGGAGCAAAACTGACGACCCTCTCCAATCAGTAGGAATACCACCTAGGACTCTTTGGGTTCTAGCTATTAAAGTTAAAGTTGTATTAAATATTCATAATATTAAGAACTATGAACAGGGTGTTTTTTTAAAAAAGGAAGAAATAAAAACAAAACAAAGATCACAATGATTTCTGTTAATAGTCTTAAGTGGAAGGAAATAGAATAGACTACTGTGCAGCAGAAGAATATCTGCTAATGTTAAAAAACACGTATGTAGCATAATATAATCTTCAGTTTCAAAGGTTGTATTCTTTCATTATCTCAAGCATTAAATCAGACTTTTAATGAGCCTTCCCCAATTATTCCTACCATAGCCTTTACCTATTAATTACACCAGGACAGTAATTTTGCCCTCTTTTATAATTTAAAAAGAGGCAAAATGACTGTTCTGGTGTAATTTACATTACATTTACATGCTTCAGGATAATATTTGATGAAACTATTACAATTCTTCTTCTTACTATATGAAAGCATTTTTTTACCATTTGAAAGTAAAAGGGACTAGAATTAAATGAACTTTTGTTTAGTTGATTTTACATTGAACAACACTTACCATTCCAGCCCTCCGGGCAATAACTGTGTGAAACTGTCCATCAGACACTTTCTTTGTTGTGGTAAGTTTGTATGTGCCACTGCCAAGGTTGTAAGAGAATCTCAGCCTTTCTTCTGTGATTTCCAGGGCCAGAAATTCTGCTCGATCTCCAGTTTGGTTGTCATAGTTATACAACATTAGAGCATTACTTTTGATAGTTGCAAACTTTATGTAAATATAATTGTTGTTTGGATCCATACTGGGAAATTCCATATAAGATAGTTCCTCAAATCCATAGCTATTTACTTCACAATGCTTTCCGAAGACACCTATGAAAATAAAAAGCACACCAATTTTCTATCAGTATTTAACCACATCTAAAACACATTCTATTTGTTGAAGAGGTTGTCAAAAACAAAGATACTAGACGTGATCCAGCAAAGTTGATCAACTTATTCTTATAAGGATGTTCATTGATGTGATTTAAATTCTTCCAATGGAACATAAAAAGTTTAATGTTTGTTTTGTTATTACAATTTTCAACAGGACAAAACTGAAATACACACCATGACCAATATTTTTAAACTAATTTGGCATGCATGGCTCTGCTTGTCATATTTTAATTGGATTAAAATATTAATAAAACATTTACATTCAGACTATGCCAAATGCTATTTGGGTATTTTAACATTAGGAACTGGACATATTAACTATCTTAAGAAATACATAATCATACTTGGATAAACAATATTGTACAATTACATGCACCCTTTCCCACTCTGCATTTCTGTGTTCAGTGACAGCATGGAAGAAGGGAGTAGGATGGCACCTGCCACCCCCACCTCTAACCTCTACAAGTTCAGGCAAAGATCTGAATGCATGACTGGCACCCAAGCCTCTGGTGGGCCCCTAACTGCATAGAGACAGCTTCTGCACATACATTTTAAATATGGATAAATATGGATGGATATAAGAAACCCATAAATATCTTGAGAAGAAACAATGGGTAATTCCTTGTCTTGCTCTATACATTCAGCTAATATATGAACAGGGTTATTTCCTTTTAAAAGGCAAGTTTACAGACTACCAATCAATGCATTCTCTCATTCTCCTTCTGTATTGATTGACACATGCTGCTTCTGTTTCCCCTGATTTTGTATATGTTAATTCAAGAATTTTGTTGCTTCAGAAGTAAGTCAAAACTTTTGCTTTCACTATTTTCTGGCTATGTCAAATAATATGAAATATAAATGGGAGCCAATATGAAATCACTGGCGGTTGCTCCTTTATTATCTAATAATCTATCATCTATTATTATATATTATTCTTTATATCTCAAACCTACATATAAGGTACTTCCCAGAGAACTTGTGGTATTTTCCTTTACTATGAACTAGCCTGACATGTACAGATCCTATACATTATCCATATTCAGATTTTGTTTCAAACATTAATTCTTTTAGAAATATGTTTCATAAACATTTGAATTGCTTGCCAACTTTCAATTATTTAAAAAATGTAACAAACTCCCTACTCTGTGAATTTGTAATTGTAAATAGAGTGTAGCCAAGAAGGGAAAATACATAAGGTGCTGTAAGAAGCAGAAAGAATTGGATCTGGAGTTAGTATGTGGGAGAGTGGAATTTGGCGTTCAGAAAAGAGGAAGGGGCAACTGGGTTAAGAAGCAAGGAGAAAGTGGCATCAGGATATGGGAACCAATTTGGGATTAGGAGGGAAAGAATGGAATCCGAAATTAGGACATGGAAAAGAAAGATTGGGGTTAAGAAGGGAGGATATAAGAGCAGAATACACACTTGCATTTAGAATCTGAGGTCTGGTCTAGGCATGTGTGCTTTTAATTTGTTAGCCACCTTGTGGCCCTTATGTGGGCAGAAAGATGGGGTATAATTTTTTTAAAACAAACAAACAAAACCACCACTTACCAAATGGACAATGGCAGTAATATCCTTCCTTTCCATTTTGACAGGATCCTCCATTGAAACAAGGATTGCCTTCACAGTAATTGACAGCAGAGTCACACAATTTCCCTGTAAAAAACCCAAGTGGTTCAAGATGAGAGATTTGTAGAAAAATGCATTTAGGCAATTTTTATTACCAGTAAACTGGGATAGGGGGAGGGGGGAGTGGCCATGGAAATGATAGTCCAAATGAGCGCACAGAAGAAATTTGATAATTTTTTCTAAGTAAATGGAATAGAGTTTATTCTTTTAGTCTGAGTTGGTTTCTTGTGGTAATCTTTTTTAATGGGGAGAAAAGAAACATCAGTATAGAGTAGCACTGTCCTGTATGGTATCTTATAAATGTTTCATAACATACCGAAAGTGAGGTGCAAGACCATGTAATTCAACCAGAGCTGGTCTTAGCAGCTGGCACTTGTGAGTCATTACCAATGTCTTAGCTTTCCAGAATTGCCTTTAGTTGACTTGAGTCTGCTGCTACTTCTTTTCATGGCTACCACTCTTTCTCCCTTGCTTGGCTAATAGCAGGCATGAAAGCAAGGAATTGGAGGAGAAAGCACTATCTACTTGCTTCCTAACATTGTTTGGGCAATGAGCAAATAGCAACAAAAACAGGGCCCTCCCACTGGAAGGCAGCTCACACAAGCCAACACTCACAACCCGGAGCCAGCCCTAAATTCAGCCACCTAAGACTCCCACTGTATTCTTAATGATTATCTCTTGATTTAGCACGTAAAGAAAATGTATAAGAACTGTACGATGTTCAGGGCGTGGCTGTCAGCTTCTTGTTATTATGGATGACGTAAACAGTCTTGATTGAAGTTTCCTCCAACTTTCCCAGTTCTTCATGACAAAACTACTTGAATATGAAGTTGTTTATCACTGCAAGGAATTCTCAGCATGGTGCAAATTGCACAGTTTTATTGCCTTTGTAGATATTCCTCTTCAGAATTTAATTAAATTTTCAAGCCTGAAAAGGGGGTTGACTTTTTAAAAATACATTCCTCAGGCTATTTTTTCCTTTTAAAAAAATCACAGCTCCATAATTAATTGCATATGTTTCAAATAATAATGTTTTCATGAGTGAAACCAATGATTTGCTTGGGTAAATTATGCCCTAAAGTTAAACAAATTACCAAATGAGCGGCTTCTTAAACTTGCAAGGGCTGAGAGTGGCTCATCTACAAGTTTCAGTTTCATACATTATGATCTCTTTGCCCATTTGAAAAAAACTGGTCAAGGACTAATTTTGATGTAAGGGGAGGATACAGACTTTATCCTTGGAAATATAAAAGAAATACCCAAGTCTCTGTATTTTAGATGGTGTCACCTTCCAAGGAAATTAAGATTAACCATAAAGATATGCAACATATGAACATCTATATCTTGTATTATTATTCATTTCCTGTTGCTGCCCTCAAAGAAAAGTGAGATGCTGAAAAAAAATGTAAAACTTTATTTTTCACTGTTAATTTTGCAAACAAGTCTTCAAAAATATAATAGCTATAAATACCATGGATTCATGAGACTGTCACTGTTCTACTCTCCAGTAGAGATGGGCACGAACCACAAAAAAAACGAACAATAAGGTTCGTGGTTCATGAGTTTTCACAAACCAGGAACCACAAACTGGCATGAACTCGGGCAAGTTTACGAACCAGTTCATGGTTCGTGAGGTTTAAATGCCCCTTTCCCGCCGCTTAGCAGTGGCAGGGAAAGAAGCATTTTACAATTTAAAGTGCCCTTTCCTGTCTTGCAAGTGGCAGGTCCCTTTAAACTATCAGCTGGCAGGCAGCAGGGGGATCCCTGCAGCGGCAATTTGAGGGGCGGGAAGGCTGTTCCTTCATCACCCTGCAGGACCCACACAGTGGCGGAAGAGGCCAAAAACAGCCTTCCTGCCCCTCATGGGAGGAGAGGGAGAATGCCATGGGCCTGCAGGGCAAGGTAAATGTGAGGCTGGGGCTGGGGGCTGGGGTTTGGGCAGTTTAAAGGGCCCTGCCGCTTGCAAGCAGCAGGTCCCTTTAAACTATCAGCTAGCAAGCGGCAAGGGGGGGATCCCCCCCTCCTGGCTGCCAGCTGATAGTTTAACGGGCCCTGCCACTTACAAGCGGCAGGGGAAGTTTATATGGCCATTTCCCTGGGGAAATGGCCATTTAAACTGACCCTTTAATATGACCCAAATGAACCAGTAGACCAGTTCGTGGAAGTTCGTGGAAACGAGCTTCCATGAACCACTGGTTCACGAACCACGAACTGGCCTGGTTCATGCATTTTTTGGGGTCGTAATTCGATTTGTGCTCATCTCTACTCTCCAGTCCTGCTTCAAAGCTTAACAGATAATTGCTACATATCTCAATTGTTAATGCAGAGGAAGTAGTCTCTGCATTGCCATGTCTGGATCCACTTCAATTTGTATTACCACCCAAGGCACAGAATGGTTAAAGAAAACTATCTGTGAGCTGGACCCAGGGTGATCCTGGTTCAAAGGATAAGTTCAAAGGATAAGTTCAAAGGATAAGCGCTTAGGAATGCCCAGATTATAGCAAAACTATGGTTGTTCAGTCTCTGCTTGAAAGCCGTATCTTTTGATGCATGTGACCTTCTGCATTTTATCTGTAACTTTCTTTTCTGGAGAATATGAGCAATTGAATTAGCATCTGTCTTTTTGTCCTGGAGCACCCAGATTAGGGTTACAAGCTCTGAGCTGGGAAATTCCTGGAATTTTGGAGGTGGAGCCTGGGGAGGGTGGGGTTTGGGAAGTGGAGAGACCTCTATGGATATAATGCCATAGAGTCTACCTTCCAAGGCAGTCATTTTCTCCAGGGGAACTGATCCCTGTTGCCTGGAGATCAGTTGTAATTCTGGAAGTTCTCCAGACACCATCAGAAGGTCTGGAACCCTAACCAAGATCTATATAGACCATCCCTAGCCTTATTTTTTCATCTGGGCATGAGATTATACATTAGTCATTTCTTCTGACTGAACCAATCAGAATTTGCATCCTGTGAAATTAATATGAACTTCCTCTCTCAGGCTGCTTTCTAGTACCTCTATTTAACCTGTGGGCAGAGAACCCTTTTTATGGGCAACATCAAAAAAGGCCTCAAGGTAAATCCCTCCTGGCTACATCTTGTATGAGTATGTCCATTTTGATTTCAGCTATAATGTTACATATATCCAGATACTAGAGAAGCCATTTTCAGTGGTATTCTTAGGGCAATCATAATGTATGTTCCACTTGTGGCCCTGATTCTGTCAGAAACTGCACTCCCATAATCTGGCAGAAATAGTCTCTGAGGGTACACAATTTCTGCTAGTCACTGTGTTTTCTTATACTTTCTGAGGATAGGCAATAAGAAAACACAGTGAGTGAGAGGAAGTTCACCAGAGAATGAACCTTTTTGGGAACAGTGTAAAATGTTATTGGCATGGCAGCATTTTTGTGATCAGAGAGTGACAGAAGTTTGGAGTTTTAATATTTTGTAGAATTTGCTTTGGGATGCATCATTCTATAAATTCAGTATACAAGTACACATATGAAAGCTCTTATAATTGCTTTCCACAGAATTCAGAAGTCACAGACAGTTTGGGGTAAGCATAGAATTTTGTAACCTTTGACCCCTGACAATTCTCTCTTTCACTTTATTTCATGACACTATATGATAAATGCATTTCAAATAGAGGTAAGATGACAGTAGAGATGGAAAGAAATATGTAACACCTACACTTTTGCTAGTACTAGCCTAGACAACCCAGGCAAGCCCGATCTTGTCAAATCTTGGAAACTAAGCAGCATTGGCTTTGGTTAGTAATTGGATGAGAGAGCTCCAATGAAGACCAGGGTTGCAGTGGCAATCCACCTCTGTTAGTCTCTTGCCATGAAAACCTCAGCAGGGGTCACCATAAGTCAGCTATGATTTGATGACACTCTCTACCACCATCACACTCCTACTAACATCCTTCCACCATATCAATTTCTGCTTTGTGGGATTGCTGATAACAAGACTGGAAATTATTTGCTACATCAAGTTTTCATATGGGATATTGCAGTTCAAACGTACAGGGGGGAAAGGGATTTTAAACAGTCACCTTTTTGCTACTGTTGTTTTGTTCCAGTCAACTTCTTTGAAAACATTTGAAGCTATTTAACAAACATCCATTCATTCATTATAATTAGGACCCCAAAACGGAAAATGGAAGGCTCACAGAAAGGGCATGTAATATGCTACTGTTTGTCAAAAGATACATTCCATCTTGGAAATGACGCTTTCTATAACATGATCATCATTAGTAGACATAATTATAACAGATTGCTTCAACCTTGATGCTACACTGAGGTAATCTTTTATTATAGCTGTGTTCATTGGAACAAGCTTAATTTGCCTCTATAGAGAGATGAGTTGAAATGCAGCTGGCTAAACATAATAAATCAGTGAAAATATCTATACCTTCCCTCTCTTGAGCTCAGCTATTCTAGTGGTCTATAACTTAGAAATTCAAATCCTCACTGGACAGAAAGCTTGCATGAGAATGTGTCAATCACAGCTCTTTCAGAGTTCTCTCAGCCCTACCCACCTCACAGGGTGATTGTCGTCAGGATAATAATAACACACTTTGTGAACTGCTCTGAGTGGGCATTAAGTTGTCCTGAAGGGTGGTATATAAATTAAATATTGTTATTATTATTATATTATTATATACAAAAACTACAGTTAGTGAACGTGTCAACCATTATATACAAAAACTACAGTTACCTGATTCAACTATTGGCCACACACAGACACAGACATACACACACAAACAGGATGGGAATCAAATGCATTCTGCAGGCATGACTCTCTAGCCCAATTCAATATCCAGCAAGCCAGTGTCTCACCATGATATTTAGTTATGAGACGTGAGTGAGTGACACTAATCTTCGTGAGTGATACTAGCCTTCTGTTTTAACAATACAGAATTGTCGCTTTCTAAATAATGGAACTGACTGAGGGACCTTGGCCCAGTCATTCTCTCAATGTATCCTACTTCACAGAGTTGATGTGAAGATATTTGATAAAAGGAGATTTGACTCCAAAAGCTCATACTCTGAAATTTAGTTAGTCTCTAAGGTGCAGCTGTACTGAAATCTTCCTCTAAATAAATTCATTTACGTTTCTGCTGTGGTTGCTTGCCAGTGTGGTGTAGTGGTTAGAGCACTGGACTAGGATCTGGGAAAACCATCTTCAGATCCTCACTCTGCTTTGGAAAGTCACTGGGTGACTTTGGGCCAGTCACATACACTCAGCCTAATGTAACTCAAAGGGTTGTTGTGAGGATAAAACAAAAGAGAGGAGATTGATGTGAGCTGCTTTGGGTTCCCACTGGGAAGAGAGGTAGGATATAAATGAAGTAAGTAAATAAATAAATAAATAAATAAAATTTTGACAGACATGACATTACATTATTTTGAGAGGGATAAAAACACAACTGGTTACACTTAAAATCATTAATTTTATACAACAATTCTACAAACTTTCTTTGTGCAAGTGTTTCTGTTTTCAAGCAGATTGGGAAAATTAATGTGTTATGGTGGGGGGAAATATCACATGTGCCAGGCACCAGATATGACATTCAAACCATCAGATCACTGGAGTTTCATTAACCCCCTATTATAAACAACAGGAATGATGTAACTACATTTTGCTACAGCTTAAATGAATGTTCTGCTGAGCTGTCCCAGTGAGAGCGTGCTTATTTAACCTCCAGTGCTAAAGACTTAAAGGGTTAGTCACAATTGTGCCATGGAATTATTCTGCTATGCTGCTGGCCAAATAATTTGATGTACTGATTCAATGTGAAACATAATCTCAGATCATTAAGTTAATTAGAACAGCCATTCAATTACAAATAATTACTTGTGACCCCAGGCACAGCAGGCTGTACTGATGGTATACATGGAAGGATCCCGTAAGTGGCTTTTGTGCCAAGAAAGCTTTCACAGAGAACATATGTCAGTTGCCACAGATGTTCTTTCAATGCAGATGTAGGATGTGCGATGTTGACAGCTCTTGGGTTTTTTTTTTTTACACAAAGAGGCATCTTTTGTATTTAACAAATATATTTAATAGAAAGGCTTGAAATGTTGATGTTATACAATGTTCTCTGTGGCAGGAGGGTACGGTAAAAATGTGCATGGTTTGATGCTGACCTGTTTTTGGCAAGTGCAAAATAAAAGTTTTGTGAAATTCATTGCTTATTTTGAATACTTAATTTTCAGGTTCAATTTAAATGTAATGCTGGTGAAGCAAAAGCACACTCTGAGGTGTGTGTGTGTGGGGGGGTGGCTTTCTATTGGCACAGCACCTCTGTTAAATGAGGCTTCTCTGCAGCACAAGGAGTTGTTTTTCACAGACAACAGACAAGTTTAAATGGGATGCTGAGTGAGCACAAAGTCCCAGTGGTTTTTGTTTCAATGTCCCCAACAGCACACTTAAATCTGACCTTACAAACAGCAAGTGAGGTGGTACACTTCTGTTTATACTGTATTATGGCTTGGATCCAGACTAGACGCTCCCTCTCCCTCAGGAATGGATTTTAGGGGGCATTCTGGGTAACCACAGGAGGGGCAGAGGCAGAAAATCCGTGTTCTACAGACACAAGCCTTGTGCCCATGGAAACCTTAGCCTGTATCCAACCCCACTGAGATTCCAATTGGGGCACCTATGATTGAATGCTCCTCTATATTGGAACTGGCACACTGGAACTATACATTCAGAGAGAAGGATATGTTTGTTTTCTATGTGTTGGAATAATTGTTTTTCATAGGAAAGTATCCATTATACGAGCTTTGCCTGGTGAAACATCAGGACACTCACTTGCCATCTTATTCACTTTTTGTGAGAGCTACAGCTTATACAGGCCTACAAAGAAAACGTGATACTGAGAAGCAAATAACATTGCTAGCATTTAACTTCCATTTACTTAATCATGGCATTATGCACTATGAATGGAGGCTTTCTTGGAGACTTGAACCTGCTTTACATGTGAGTCACGACGAGTATCAAACTGGATGGGAACACACATGCTACTCTAAACTCCTTGGGAAAAGTATAGGAGAAAAATAAGTAAAGATTATTTCTAGATTGCCTTTTTTACCAGGATTTATATTCTCAATAACCATCCAACAACAAAGCATCTTTAAGGTACTGTTGATTAACATTTACAATATCTGCACATAGGATAGCAGTTACTTTAAGTTCTTACCTGTATAGCCAGTCTTGCAAACACAGCTGAAGCTTCCTGGGAAGTTCTGGCAGAGAGCACCATTTTTACAAGGACTGGAGAGGCACTCATTGATATCTCTTTCACAAGCCATTCCTGTAAAACCATTGGAACAACTGCAAGCGAATCCTCCCACCAGGTTCTGGCAAGTCCCTCCATTGTGGCAAGGAGACGGAAGACATTCGTCTATGTCTATTTCACACAATGTTCCCTCGTATCCTGCCATACACCTGCATGTAAAAGGCTGGAGTGGTTCATTTGCCATGATGATAACTGGAACACTCTCATAGCTGCTTAACTGAGGACTGACACTTAATTTTCTCAAGCAGCTACCACCATTCTGACAAGGATTTTGTAAACATGAATCATGGTCCACAGATTCTATTCGAACTCCACTTTGGCGGAAGAGGATTTCTTTGATGCTTTCAAAGAAAGTAATCACGCCACCAGGATTCACATATTGATAGTTGTTCCGCTTCACAGCCACCATCAAGAACGTCCGATTATTTTTCTCATAAACCCCAAAGAGTTGCACAGTTGTTCCTAGTCCTGTTAACTGTGAATTGGCAATTCGCATAAAATGAAGGTAATGATTGGTCAGAAATTCTTTCAGAGATTGTACATTAAGACGAAGGAGGATGCTGTTGTCAATTGTGGTATTACCGAATCCTGTAAAGAAAACCCGAACGCTGCTCGTAACAGAGTTGTGCAACCCATCATTGCTTAGAACCGTCAGATCAAATGTCCCATCAGCAGACCTTGTCACAGAACTTAAATCACAGGTGCCTGCTGGAATACTGAAGACACTTGTCATCCCTGAAGTAAGAGAGCACTGGAAACTGTCTAAAACATCTGGATCCTGAGGTTTTACATTGCCCAGTATTCCACCAGGGAATAGGCTGCCATAATAATTAACAAATATTTCTACTGATCTAGGTTGTGATGGGTTATCATTTTGGTCTATTACTTTTATATGTACAGTTCCTGTGGAAGACATCTGAGGAGTGCCTGAGTCTCTGATAATCACTGACAAATAGAAGTTACTGATCTGTTCTCTGTCAATCTCTCTTGTTGTAGTCAAAACTCCAGCAGTGCTGAGACTAAAATAACTAGTTGCTGTGCCAGTGCTAAGCAAGTAATAAAAAAAGGGGCCTTGGTTTGGAGGAAGATCAGGATCTGATGACTGAAGTGCCATCACAAGGGTCCCTGCACGGTTGTTTTCCATTATTTCTCCTTCTATGGTAGAAAGTGTAGGTCCATTATCATTGATATCTTCTAAAGTTACCAAGAGAGAGGCACTTCCTGTAGCAGAAGGTGCTCCCGAGTCAATTGCTAACACAGTTAAATTGTACACCGGTAAATTTTCTCGATCCAGTTCTGCAGTAACTGTAACCTGCCCTGTCTGTGGGTTAATGGAAAAGGCACCATTGTTGTTCCCATTACCAATAAAATAGGAGAACCGATTCCAGCTAGGGAGAGAGTCAGAGTCAAAGGCACTTACAAAAGTGACGTGGGTCCCAGGAGGAACACCTTCACTAATCTGTACATTATACATCCGCAAACTGAAAACAGGGGGATCATTGGCATCGAGTATAGTGATATTCACAACTACTTCATCTATATCTGCACCACGAATGCTTCCAGAATTTTTTGCAAGTACCTTCAAAGAGATTCTTTCTTCCTTTTCCCTATCAAGTGGACCTGTGACATAAATCTGCCCACTACTATCATCAATCTGGAAACCTTTTTTTCTGCTACTGCCGAATATTAGATAATGAACTTCTCCATCAGTTCCCATATCACGATCACTTGCAAATACTTCTCCTACAATGGTGCCATTAGACGCTGCTTCAGAAACCTCAAAATAATAAAGCTTTGACACAAATCGTGGAACATACTCATTTGTTCCTTCTAAATGGATGTTCACATTAGCAAAATTGCATCTCTCTTCATCTGGAACATTAAAGGCTTTGATAGTGAGATGATAGCTTTGTTTTGTTTCATAATCCAAAAAACCTTGAGTAGTGATAATTCCAGTATTAGGATCAATAACAAACAGGTCACTATCTGAAGACTGAACTGCATATGCAATGACGGCGTTAGTTCCAGAATCCAAATCAGTTGCACTGAGACAGATAACAGTTGTCCCACTAGGAGCATTTTCTAAAACACTTGGAAAGTAATCTTCTGGGCTGAAAGTTGGAGAATTATCATTCACATCAATAACATTAACTGTGATTCTACAGTAACCAGTTCTAGCAACCCATCCTCCATCTACAGCACTAACAGTTACATCGTGCTTTTGACATAACTCATAATCTAGGGGCTTTGCAAGGCTTAATGCACCAGTAGATGTATTAATTGCAAAGTTCCCAAGCTCATTTCCAGAAGAAATGTTGTATTTGATTAGACCGTTCATAGCAGCATCTTTGTCCCTTGCAGTTACAATCCTGAGAACAGCTCCAATAGCATGACTCTCAGGAACTGTTACAGTTATATGGTTTGGAGAGAATTCTGGTGTATGATAATTTTCTTCAGTTACTGTTATCTGCACAGTTGCCTCTGATGAGAGAGGAGGATTCCCTTTATCTTTAGCTTTTACTTTTATTAGAAAGTTTTGATTCATGTAATTTATCAGTGAAGATGCTACTGAAATCCAGCCTGTGTTTCTGTCCAGATTAAATTTATTTGTTACGCTGTCATTTGAAATAATGTATTCCACTTCTGAATTCAGACCAAAGTCTTTAGCATCAATGGCAGTAACTTTAACTAACTTTGTACCAACAGCTACATTTTTAGTGACAGGTGTAAAATATTGGCTAGATGGAAACTGTGGTGTGTTGTCATTACTATCCACTATGTTGATTGTGACTGTTGTTTCACTCAACAAAGGAGGGCTGCCTCGATCTGAAGAGGTAACTATGAAACTGTGTCTGTTAAGATTGGAATTGGTAGAGCCACTGGAATTCTGAAACTTTAATGATTGCTTGTTAAAAATCTCCCCTGTAGAAGCATTAATTCGGAAATATTCTGATTGGGATTTTATGAAATAAAAGACTTGTCCATTGGAGCCTTCATCAGGATCTGTTGCAGATATCTGAGTAACCTTCGATCCAACTTCATTAAATTCAGGACAATCTAAGTAATAGGATGGTTTTGTAAATCGTGGGGAATTGTCATTGATGTCTGTCACAAATATGGTCACATCTGTGCTTACTGTCCATCCAGAGTCATGTGCAGAAACTCTGATTCTGTAGCGATCTGTATCTTCCCGATTTAGAAGCCTGCTGATTGTTATATCTCCTGTATTGGGATTAATGACAAATGGTACACTTGTATCTCTGATTGAATATCTGCTAATAGCATTCATGCCAATATCTTCATCTGAAGTTGTGACTCGTGTAACGGTGTAACCCAAAGGTGCATTTTCAGGCACAAGAGCGCTGAATATCTGTGAAAATTTAGGTGCATTATCATTTTCATCTAAAACATTAATAAGTACTTGGACAGTTGAACTCTGAACAGAGGTACCTCTGTCTGTAGCTTTTATGGTTAGAGTATATTGGGCCACATGCTCCCTGTCTAAAGGTCTAACACTTCTTATTTCACCATTAGCATGGTTAATACTGAAACTATTCTCCTTATTGCCACTGATTATTTCATAATTTAATTGTCCATTCAGGCCACTATCCTTGTCCACAGCAGTGACAGTAATTATCTTACATGGTGAAAGGTTCTCCAGAACTTCAGTAATTAATGGATCTTGGTCAAAAACTGGTGCATTATCATTTATATCTATAACTGTTATTTCTAACTTCACATAGGAAGAAAATGGTGGAAAGCCCATATCTCTTGCCTCAATCCATACAACATACTTCTGTATTGTTTCATAATCCAAAGGTTGGTTGATGGAAAACTGCCCTGTTAGTTGATCAATCTGAAAAGTGTTGCCAAAATTACCACTGGCAATGTAGTACGACAATGAACCACCTCTGGATGAGAGTCCAGAAACAGAAGTGACTAAGGTGCCCACTGCTTGATTTTCAGGAAACATGAAAGTGTGCTGTTCGGCTTGAACGTGAGGGAAATCTTCTCTGTTCACAAACCTTACAGTCACAGTTGTAGAATCTGTCTTTGGGTGTAAGCCACAATCTTTCACATTAACAGAAAAGGTCACTTCGGAATTCCCAAAGAGTCGGTCAGCAGCCATAATCGCCCCTCGTTTTGGATCGATGCGAAATTTTTCAGAATTCTTTCCCGAAAGAGAATAATGAAGCTCAGCATTCGGTCCAGCATCAGTATCTGTAACTGTGACTGCAAATACAAATGTGCCTAAAAAAGATGAAAACAAAATAATTAGTCATCAGAAATTAATGTTAGTGTCTCCGCTGATAATTAGGCCCACAAGCAGATTTAATACACTCTGGAATATATTTCCTTCTTTTCATAGCAATAAAATGTAATTAGAGAAGAGAGATATTTTTAGGAGCTGGAAGCACCCAACAATATCAAAGTATGTTATATTTATCCTGAATCTCAGGTTTTGTTAATCCCTTAAGAGATCATAAAATTGTTCTCTCTATGGAAAAACATGCAAGACATTTTTTATTCTTAAACTTCTGAATATGGATTAAGCACATTTAGTTGAGTGTAAGTCGTATCATCGCCAATAACACCTGGCTTGTATTCAATCATATGCGTTTAGGATTCTATCGTTAGTATTTGCTCAGGAGTGAAGATGTTAGCGCATGGATTTATGTAAATTTATTTATATCCTGCTTTTCTTCCCAATGAGAACTCAAAGCAGCTCAGACCAGTTTTCTCCTGCTCTATTTTTTCACAACAGCAACACCGAGGTAGGTTAGGCTGAGAGAAAGTGTGACTGGCCCTAAGTCACACAGTAATCTTCCATGGTAGACTGTGGATTCAGTCCCAAGTCTCCCAGATTTCTAGTTCATCACTCCATCCACTATACCACATTGCCTCTATCTCTATTACAGATTCAACTAAACAATATGTTGTATTACAATACAAAACTGAATTGTTAGGACTGTACGTTTATCTATTTTTCTATTCTTATACATAATACATGTATATGTAGATGTCTATTTAAATTAAACATATATGGATGCAGGTAAAAAGGTAAAGGTAGTCCCCTGTGCAAGCACCAAGTCATTACTGACCCATGGGGGATGTCGCATCATGACGTTTTCTTGGCAGATTTTTTGTTACAGAGTGGTTTGCCATTACCTTGCCCAGTTATCTACACTTTACTGCCAGGAAACTGGGTACTCGTTTTACCAACCTCAGAAGGACAGAAGGCTGAGTCAACCCTGAGCTGGTTATCTGAACCCAGCTTCCGCCAGGATTGAACTCAGGTCATGTGCAGAGCTTGGGCTGCAGTAGTGCAGCTTACCACTCTGCGCCATGGGGCTCTTATGGATGTAGAAGATTGGAAATATGCTCAAAGTTGCAGTTTTACACCTTGTTACTATCCATATTTACTTAGAGCTAAGTACCACTGAATTCAATATGCTTACTCACAAGTAAACAAAGGATTGTTTTCTAACACTGAAATCCCAAGTAGAGATACACCCTTCTAAGCCCACTAAAGTCAAAGGGCTTATATAACTTTGTTTAAAATTGCATAGTTACAGTATGGTCCTAAGAAGTGTTACTCCAGTCTAAGCCCATTGATTTCAATTGTCTTAGAGAGGAGTAACCCATCATAGGATTGTACTGTTAGTCTATCTGTACTAGATCTGAACTTAAACAGAAAGCTGCTTTATGAGCCTTTTGCCCCTCACAAATAATTCCCTTTTCTATGAGTGTTCTGGGATGACAAGAATCATATTGATCAATTGTCAAGGAAAGCAAAATTCCATCTTGCTGAGCACTGCCTCCAGGCACTTGTGCAGCTTGGCAAAAGTAGCTTGATCTAATTGGATGTATATCCATATCCTTACATGAATGGAAATGCACATCCAGATTCATTCTGGATATACAACAGATTTATTATGTTTTTTTACTTCCTTAGTTGAATCGGCAACTGCAAGTTGATGGCAATGCAAGGGCATAACTAAATTTGATTAATTAGCTATGATCTTACCTATGGTCAGATAACCAGTGGGAAAACCATTGTTTAAAAATTGGTTTCAAATCAGTTGTAAGGAAGGCAGTTTACACAGTCACACACACATAACAAGGTATGATGCTCCAAGGGTATTCGATGCATATTTTGAGCCCTCTTAAATCCTTTTTGCATTAAACATGACATAACCACATACTGTTGTTGCTTCATAAAACTGATTAAAAGGATGTGTTTTATTAAATATATCACAGGGCACACTGTGACCATTTAAAACCAAAACCAAATACATAAATTAAAACCATTTAATGATATTATTTTGAATTTAATTACAGTAGCTAGAATAGTTTTTGCTAGGTATTGGAAGAAGGATGTAGATCCAGGTATAAATCAGTGGACTGTTTTAGACTGTTAAAGGCGTTTTTATAATGATTAGACTAACTTTTTTGCAAAGAAAAAAAATAATTCAATTTGAACAAGCTTGGTCTTCCTGTATATCTGTATTGAAACGAGTGTATACATTAGACGGCTCTCCCAGCCGCGGCAAAACGCCGCTCAGGCTGGGAGCCGCCTCTTTGCTGCCCCGCCCGGAGTGGGAGACAGGCTCCCTTCCCGGGCATCCGGGGCTTTGCTGGAGGGGGCGGAGTCAAGCGCTGTTCGCGCCGACTCCGCTCTCCCAGCCTCAGTTCAAGGTTTTGCTCGGAGAGGACGCAGCTTGCTTGCTGTTCCTCCCCGAGCTTCGGAGGCGCGGCTCTCGGCTGCAGCTTTGCTGGCTGGCCGGAGGGCCTTGGTGCGGCGCGGCGGCGGCGCCGGTGTTACTTTTCGGGCCGGTGGGCCTTGGAGCGGCGCGGCGGCGGCGGCGGCCCGGAGGGGCTGGATCGGCCCGATCGGCGGCGGGGGCCGCATTTCAGCGGCACGCAATCACGGCCGCTTTAAGTTTGTTCCAGTGGGCCTGGAATAAAGGCCACAGCTCCCCTTTTGGCGGCTGTCTCCCCCCCCCGGCCTCGGCTAGTTTGAGGGTGTGTGAGGGGATATAAGGGCCTACTGGTTGCCCTTTGGGGCTCGTTTGGGCGCCCCTCTTGCCCTGTGGTGACTACCGCACCCCCCCTCACCCCCCCTTTCACTCAGCCAGTCTGGGCAGGGTCTCTCTGGTCGTTTGGGCACCCCCCTTGCCCTGTGGTGACTACCGCACCCCCCCTCACCCCCCCTCTCACTCAGCCAGTTCTGGGCAGGGTTTCTCTTGTTTCTGGGCGGGGCGTCATCAGTCTGCCCGGCAGCTCTATAGTCTCGCCTTGTGATTGGCCGTAGCCTCTTTATTCTGCCTAGTGACTCAGGAGCATCTTGTTACTGGGCGTAGCCCTCTTGTTCTGCCCGGTAGCCAGTTCTTGTGTGCTAGCCTTGTGCCATCCGGTGGCCGCTAGCGGTACTGCTCCTGTGAGTAGAGAGCCATCTGGTGAGGGGCCTAAGTACTGAACGGTTCCCCCCCTTTTTTCCAGTTCCAGGAGTTGGCCCGCCTTGCAGGGGTGTTGTTTTGCCACGGCAATTGTCTTAACTGTTAAGTTGCCAGTAAGGTACTTGTTCAGTTAATTTACGCGTTATCATGCCACCCAAGAAGGGAGGGGGTCCCTCTAAGGGAAAGCGGCCTGTTAAAAGGCCAGCACCAAGGAACCCACCTCCAGCCTTGTCCTCTTCTGATGAGGAGGAGGGTCCGAGTAGAGGTGAGCTGTTGGAGCGCATTGCTGTTCTTGAGAGGGAGAAGGGGGCCATGACGTCTGAGGGTGCCACTAGTCAGCCGCGTAGGGGCGCCAAGAGGGTGGCCAAGGTGGGGTTTAATAAAGATTTTGCCTCTCGCCTTGCTGCCCTAGAGAAATTGTCAGCGACTGCCGGTGGTGGAGCCCAGGATCATCCAGCCACGTCCGATGGAGCGGCGGTCGGTGACCTGGATGGCCAGGATGACGTGGGACAAATCGCTGTGGCAGTGGAATCACCTGTGCTGGACGGTAAGGATTCCCAGCCACTGCAGAACACGACTTGGCCCTGGGGCCCTTGGGGGCAAACAGCTACGCCAGGGGTTTCGTCACCTTCAGTTTCTGGCAGTTATCCCATCCAGAGTTGGCCTCCGCCAGGGCAGGGGTGGCCTCAGACGGGGCCTTCATCTTGGCCCAATAGTGCCAGTGGCTCTTTGTATCAGCAGCAGGTGCCTGCTGTACCACCAGTGGGTGGGGCTCTTGGGTGGGAAGGGCACGCCCTTCCGACCCCGGCTACTGGCTGGCCTTATGGGTACGGCATCCAGCCGGGTCCATCTCCTTACGGAGTCCAGGGGTTCAGCACGGTACCTTACCGGGCTTTGCCCCCTGGGGATACGGCGTTGCCATTAGGGGATCACCTTACGCAGGCCACACGTGAGCGGATTATAAGGGGTGAGTACGTGGATGTCTTTACCCTCCTCTTCAGGGAACTGGAGAAGAGGGATAAAGATGATCTGGAGGACAGGGACAAGGAAAAGATCCGCCGCCGACGGATTGATAGATCATGGGCACATTGGTTGCCTGGGTTCTTGGTCTATGCGGGGGTTTTGGCCAGAGCGCAGCCACAAAGGGCCCTCCCCCTATTTCAATACATGAACATAATATACAGGGGGTATACCGATTTTGAGGGGGGGGGCCTGGCTGCGTTACGACGAAGAATTCCGCATGCGTGCGGCTTTGACCCCGAGCTTGCCCTGGGACCAAATACTGGTCCAGCTTTGGGTCCAGATTATGGCACCCTCGAAGTCCACCACAGGGGACAGGACCGATAGTGGTCACATGATTATTAAGCCCCCTCAGGGCTCAGGTTCCCGCACCCTCGCGGGGCAGCAGGTTCAATCACGGCTGCTCTGCTGGGACTTCGCGTCCAAGGGGGTGTGTTATAGGAAGGCTTGTAAATTCAGACACGAGTGCCCTGCCTGTGGCGGTCCGCACGCACATCCTGCCTGTCCCAGGGGGCGGCAGGGAGGACAGGGTGGAAAGCGCTTTGGAGGCGGTGGGGGTCAGCAGCAAGGGCCTGGAAAAGGGGCCCAGTCCAGTCAGGTTGCGGGTACTTGAGCGGCTGCTTCAAGCATACCCACGGCGCATAGATGCTGATTATTTGCGTTTAGGTTTTAAGTTTGGGTTTAGGATCCCTTTCCAGGGTCCCAGGACACCTTTCATGGCAGCCAACCTTAGGTCTGTGGCTGGCATGGAAGATGTGGTACGTCACAAGATTTTAAAAGAGTGTGCTGAGGGCAGGGTATTAGGCCCCTTTGATGCCCCTCCGGTTCCGTCCCTGCGGGTATCTCCTTTAGGGGTGGTGCCAAAAAAGGCCCCGGGGGAGTTCCGCCTCATTCACCACCTGTCTTTCCCCAAAGGGGGATCGGTGAATGATGGCATCCCTGTGGAACTCTGCACGGTGCACTACACTTCCTTTGACCATGCGGTCAAGGTTGTGCGGCGGTGCGGGGTGGGAGCTGAGATGGCAAAGTGCGATATTAAATCTGCCTTTCGCCTGCTCCCTGTTCACCCAGAAGACTTTGATCTTCTGGGTTTTGCCTTCGAGGGCAAGTTTTATATGGACCGGGCCCTGCCTATGGGGTGTTCCATATCTTGCTCTGCTTTTGAGCGCTTCAGTTCCTTTTTGGAATGGGAGTTGCGTCGCCGCTGTGCCTGCTCAGACACCGTTCATTATTTAGATGATTATATGGTGTCTGGGCCTGCTGGCACTGGGCAGTGTGCCAGGCTGCTGGCAGGCTTCATGGAGCTCGCCGACGAGCTTGGGGTTCCCGTGGCTCATGAGAAAACGGAGGGACCAGCTGTGGTCCTGACGTTTTTGGGCATTGAACTGGACACAGTTCAACAGACCTTGAGGTTGCCGCTTGAGAAAGTGGTAGACCTGAGAGCCAGGCTGGAGGGTTGCTTGAGCAGAGACAAGGTATCTCTCCTTGAGTTGCAGCAAGTAGTTGGCCATTTAAACTTTGCCTGTAAGGCAGTGGCGCCTGGGAGGGCTTTCCTCAGGCGGCTGTGCGATGCTATGGGGAGCTTGCGGTTGCCCCATCATCGTTTGCGCATTAACAAAGGGATGCGGGAGGATTTATTAGTGTGGAAGGAATTCCTTGCCACCTTTAATGGGGTGACCTTCTGGAGGGAGGAGCTGCTGTTAGAGGCGGAACTCCAGGTCACCTCTGATGCCTCCGGGTCCACAGGCTTTGGGGTCTTTTTCAGGGGGCATTGGTGTGCCGACCAATGGCCTGCAGATTGGATAGCCCAGGGATTGTCCAAAGACCTTACGTTTTTGGAGTTCTTTCCCTTGTTAGTGGCCGTGTGGCTTTGGGGATCACAATTGGCACACCAAGCTGTCCACTTTTGGTGTGACAATTTGGCTGTGGTGCACGTGGCCAACACCATGGCATCTAGATCCCCCAGGGTGATGAGGCTGGTAAGAGCTTTCACATTGAAATGTTTGCAGATGAACATTTTGTTTAGGGCCAGGCACGTTCCAGGCGTTAACAATGGTGTGGCAGACGCTTTGTCTCGCCAACAGATGGAACGGTTCTGGCAGCTTGCCCCCTGGGCCGACAGGCAGCCAGCACGGATGCCCCAGGAGCTGTGGGAGCTTGGACGGCGGAAGTAAATAGAGCGATCCAGCTGTCCATTGCACCCAGTACACGCCGGGCCTACGACCGTGCGGTAGGGCAGCTGTTCCAGTTCAGGGCATCGGTGGGGCTCCAGCAGTCGTGGCCCATCCCGCCTGAACACCTGCTGCACTTTTGTGTGGTGCAACGGGGGCGGGGACTTGCGGTCAAGTCTATCAGGGGTCAACTGGCCGCTTTGGCCTTTGCCAGCAAAGCCCGTGGCTTTCCTGAATTTACAGGTGTTTTCAGGATTCGCAAGATGCTGGAAGGCTGGGCCAGGGAAATAAAAACGCCAAGTGACCCGAGGCAGCCTATCTCCCCCTCAGTACTGAAAGGGCTGGGGTTAGTGTGGGCAGATGTCTGTTCTTCTGTTTTTGAGCGGAAACTGTTTCACGCTGCTGCCTTAACGGCATTTTTTGGGGCCCTGCGAGTGAGTGAGCTGGTGGCCTCTTCGCGTGCAGACGCGTCTGGTCGGGCCTTGCATGCAAGGGACATTAAATTTGTCGGGGATAAAGTCTCCATCGGGATCAGAAGGTCCAAAACTGACCAGCGACAGCGGGGGGCCACCTTGCTTTTGGGCCCATGCTCTGAGCTGGAGCTGTGCCCTGTTAAGGCCCTCAAGGAATATGTCACGCTTCATGGGGATGACCAAGGAGTTTTATTCCGCCACGAAGATCAGGCCCCACTGACTAAGTATCAGTTTTGGGCGGTGACAGAGAGGGCACTTAAGAAAATTGGCTTGTCGGGGGTCAAATTCGGAACCCACTCCTTCCGGATTGGAGCGGCCTCCACAGCAGCTGCTATGGGATACCCTCAGCAGGCAATTCAGAGAGTGGGCAGGTGGCGGTCAAGGGCGTTTAGGTCCTATGTCCGGCCCCTGCAGCAGTTCTAAATGGCGAACTAATTGCTCTTTCCTCAGGTGCCGTGACGGGCCAGGCGAGGAAGAGAATACTGATTTGTGGCCACAGCATGGTGTTCTGGGCGGCCAATCAAGCCAAGAACAAGCCGATTGGATCCCAGCTGGGATTGAGCGCTGTGGCCACGGTGGAGTGGCAGGGCCGGCGTGGCCTAAAGTGGCCTGGCCTGCTGCCTCTCCTGTTTAGGGGACGGATGGAGCCTCCCCCACGCATTGTGGTCATTCACCTGGGAAGTAATGACCTTGGGCTGGTACAGGGCAAGGCCCTGTCGATGCAGGTAGCAGTAGACCTGGAATACATAAGCAGCCGATGGCCAGGCGTGCTTATAGTATGGTCAGAGATGCTACAACGACGAATCTGGCGGGAGGCCTTGGACCCCAGGGCAATAGAGAGGGCCCGACGCAAGGCTAACCACGCCATTAAGAGGTCTTTGGGGCAAGGCTTGGGCATTTATCTGCCACACCCCATGATTAGGGCCGAATTTGCCCACCTCTACAGAGGAGATGGTGTCCATCTGTCACCTGAGGGCAATGATATCTTTTTGAATGACCTGCGGCAAGGGCTTCGGGTGGCTCTAGGCCACCTGTGGGGCGCGAGGGTCTAAGCAGAGGCTTGACCCTTGCGGTGGCAGGAGATTTTGGGAATAGGGTGCGGGCCGGTGAGCCCCTGTGGCATTCCTCAAGGTTGGGGAACAGGGTCTGCCATTAGGGCGGTATGCTTGTGGCGGCTACCGTCAGGGGGGGCAGACGCCTGAGGGGATCCCCCGGATCAAGGCCTAACCTCATGCTAGACGGCTGGGGCGCAACAGGTGCTTGTGGGGGATCCTATTGCCTAGCTGGCCGGGTTGCAGCCATTCATGAGATGGCCTACACCCGGGGCATTGGGGCTCGCCCAGACAGGCAAGGCGGTGGTCAGGGTGCTGACCCCAGGGCTTGACCTGTACCGCTTAGTTAGCTCTTGCCGTGTTTATCTTTATGGTCAATTTAATAAATGGCCCATTAATCCAAGCCTGTGTCTGTCTCATTCTTCCGGCTGGGGTTGCAAGACAGCTCTCCCAGCCGCGGCAAAACGCCGCTCAGGCTGGGAGCCGCCTCTTTGCTGCCCCGCCCTGAGTGGGAGACAGGCTCCCTTCCCGGGCATCCGGGGCTTTGCTGGAGGGGGCGGAGTCAAGCGCTGTTCGCGCCGACTCCGCTCTCCCAGCCTCAGTTCAAGGTTTTGCTCGGCCCACCCACCTCACCCTGTTTTAGTGCAGGAATAGCCGGCTGCTGTTCCAGAGCCAGGTATGAATTTTTTCCTCTTTTTCCTGATTGGCAGTGGAAAAGGGGGTTTTTCGCCTACCTTGCACTAATGGCAGTGTTCTGAGTTACGTTGGGTTGTGCTGTTAGTTAATAGTTGGCAGGAGATTTTGGGAATAGGGTGCGGGCCGGTGAGCCCCTGTGGCATTCCTCAAGGTTGGGGAACAGGGTCTGCCATTAGGGCGGTATGCTTGTGGCGGCTACCGTCAGGGGGGGCAGACGCCTGAGGGGATCCCCCGGATCAAGGCCTAACCTCATGCTAGACGGCTGGGGCGCAACAGGTGCTTGTGGGGGATCCTATTGCCTAGCTGGCCGGGTTGCAGCCATTCATGAGATGGCCTACACCCGGGGCATTGGGGCTCGCCCAGACAGGCAAGGCGGTGGTCAGGGTGCTGACCCCAGGGCTTGACCTGTACCGCTTAGTTAGCTCTTGCCGTGTTTATCTTTATGGTCAATTTAATAAATGGCCCATTAATCCAAGCCTGTGTCTGTCTCATTCTTCCGGCTGGGGTTGCAATGTATATTTTATTAGTTTATTAGTTTGTTAAATTAAGTTTGAAAAAGAATAAAAATATGAAACAAAGAAAATAAAAATCAGCAGATTAAAACTATCTTCCTCGTTAAAAATAAATAAAACTATATGAACTATTCATTAAAAAAGAGCAATGAAACATTCATGTCCCATGCTCAATCTTGTTTTGATCCTTAATTTTACAACATCCCAGTTAATAAGTCTGACAATGTCTTTAAAAGACTTAGGTTATAGAAAGTCTCCAAAGGGAGGCTGATTCACAGCTGTGGTGTAACCACAAAAATCCACTGTCCACTAGAATCACAAGGAATACGATATATAGAAAGCATAGCCAAAAAAGTGTTTTAGCTATTTCAATGCATTCCAAATATTTTACTGAGTAGTTCATACACTCAAAATGATTTACAAATTGTTGGTGCTCAATTAAGGTGGCATTTTCTTATAGCAGTTCCAGGGCACTTGGCTGTATGAAGTCTGTCAGTCTGTTTTCTCATAGTAACATTCTCTTCTGCACATATTAAAATCTCAGTACTCATTACAATAACATTGCGGAGCTACCTTGGATAATCATTACACTGTTGAAACTGCCAGAAAATGATGAAGTCATTAGCTTACCTGAACTTGTAGGTGATGGAATATGAGTGACGTAAGGATGATGCTGAAATTTAGGGGGATTATCATTGACATCAGCAAGAGCGACAAGAACACTTGTGGAGCTGGAAAGAGCCTGCGGCAAGCCACCATCTTTGGCCATAATGATCAAAGTGTAATTCTCCTTAGTCTCTCGGTCCAACAAAGCACTTGTGATTATCTGACCAGTAGAAGGGTTGATTGTGAACTGAGCATTTCCACCACTAAGGCTGTAGCTATATAAAAATAAGAGGAGACACAGTACCTCTCTCAGTGTGAAATATATTAATTTACTATATACTATAGTACAAATTTTATATCCTAAAAATAAAGAACAATTGCAATCCATCCATGTACTATTACTAAGGAAATCTGAGCATAAACAAACAAATAAATGAGGTTGCCATCCTGGTAAGATTCATTTCTGTGCATAACTAGGGGTATGACTGCAGCTTAAATGAATATACTGAGATATTTTGTTTTAATCCTAGTGATGATTTCTGATAATATGTTCTCCCTCCAATGTATTTTATTAACCAGAAGACAGGAACTAGCTCATTTATCTGTAGCTGCATAACAGTAATCTTCAACTCTGCCCAAACAGCAGCATTATTTTTGAAATGTAGATCCATATGATATAGGTTTTGGCCTAAGCCATCAATATCTGATCAGATCTTCTAAAGGTGATTGCACAGAATACAAATAAGTACACTAAGCTCTATAGTTATTTGTGCTGGAGATCTGTTTAGAGATGTGATGGGAGATGGAAAAATTTGGGGGAGCACTGAAAAAATAACCTCCTGGGAAATATTTTATTTTTGGAATAAGTGAAATAGTACAAAATGTGTACCATTAAAAAATCTGAGTTCTTTTAAAATTTTTCCAACAGAAAAAATCAAGGGAATTCTTGGAAAAAAAAACTTCTATGAAATTCCTTTTTCCTTTTCAAAATGAGTGAAATGCTTTTTAAGACAATGTGTGTAGTATGAAGAATTTAGTTAAAATGTGTAGTATGAAAAATGTTATTTAAGACAGTATACAGTGTTAGATAATGAGAATGCCTATGTATACCGTGGACATTTACAATATATTTTTAGGCAATATATTTTGTTTGCAAACAGTATCAAAAAAAGCAAAAACCAAAATTTGGGTATACCCAAAATAACACTGAAAATTATGTTAATGCTGCGGACCTGATAGTCAAGAAAAGGAGGGGGTGGTGAAAAGTAACAGAAGGCGGAGGCAAGGAAGAGGGGGAAGGTGATGAGAAGGGAGCTGGAAGCAGCAGTGGGGTAGGGATAGGAATTTGGAGCTAGCTGAAAGGAGGAGGGGATAAAAATGATATTTCCCCCCACCATCACATGATTCTTTACTGGTCCCATTCTCATAGTGTACTAGATGCAAAATGGGATATGGGTAAGTTAATGAAAAAGATCCTCCCCCCAAAGGCCAGTTTTGGAAAGCTGCCACCTGTATAGTGTATAGTGGGTCACAAAAGTACATGTTGCATTTTATCTGAAATTCTGTCATTTATAATCATAAATAAAATGACATTTATAATGTCATTTATAATCATTTACCATATATCTAGCATGTTGGCTTGTGCCAATTTAGCTGCTGGGGGCTGAATACTATTAAGAGGGAATGAATTGTCCCTGTCTTATCTCTTCCTGCCCATCTCTGCATCTGGTAATATCGGCAGTGACTGGCACAGTAGTTGAGGCGAGCAAATTATCCAGCCCACCTCCTACTGGAGGGGGAGTTGTCCCCTTTGGCTCTGCTGTCCCCTTAACAGCTGCCACCCTGTTCCACGGGATTTGAAGACTGGGTTGTGTGATCTGAGAAGCTGTGTATTGAGAAGTTGTGATATCTGAATCTAAAATGTTGATGGTTTTATTTATTATGATTGTTGTTTTTATCTTCATCTGTTTTGCTTAATGTTGTTATCCACTCTGAGTCTATTTATGGGGAGATCGGGCTACAAATGTAATAAAATAAATAAATAAATAAATAAATAAATAAATAAATAAATAAATAAATAAATAAATAAATAAATAAAATAGTTGTGATTGACCCACGTCTTCTGGGTCACTTTGCAATGTTTGTCAAGTGCCATAGGTTGGAATTCTCCTCAGCAGGATAACAGCCTAAATTTGAAAACTAGATTAAAAGTAGCAATTGTATATATTAAGGCTTAACAAAAGAGTTCAGTGCAACACTAAAACTATATTAAATCAATTTTTCTCATGACTTGCAAAAATAGACAAGCTACCACGGCAAAACATTATGTAGATGTTTAGGACCTAATATATAAATGCTTCTATAATTTGGGTAGTAACTCTCCAATTCATGTTCTATTGTTCTGTCCTACTGTTTGGCTACTGTATTTTTTATCATCAATGTTGTACTTGAAGAAAATACAAAACAGATCACACCTTTGTACATATTTGTCCTTTATCCATATATACGGTTTTTGAAAGACAAATGGGGAAAACAGGTCCTAAAGTATAGCATTAATAGAACCATAAGCAAAGATCATACCTGATAATCGCATTCACTGATGCATCAGTGTCAGAGGAGTTTACAAGCAAAACATCTGTCCCTGTAGGCACATCCTCTGGAATGGTTGTGGAATACATATTAAAGGCAAATTTGGGGACATTATCATTGACATCATCTACTTTGACAGCAATAGTCCCGGTGCCAGTAAGGGCAGGACTTCCTGGGGAAATGAAAGAGATTTAAAATGCTAGAGGTTACAACATAACAATACTATTACTGGATATGCCACTCTTCATTTATTATCTCACACTTGAACATATCACAGTTTACAGAACTGAAAAGCCAAATCTCTGACAAGAACAAGGTCACACTTGTTTGTAAAGACAGTCATTATGAACTCAAAGTGTCACAGTAACAAGAACATTTTGAGCCTCATACAATCAAATAAAGATGTTTACAAAAAGAAATTTAACACAGTACACAAACCTTGATTGTAAGAACAGAGACTAAGTTGACAGCTAAAGTAGGTCAATGAGTGAGTGACTCTACTGTAAGTAAAAGTTGAGCCAAACATTACATGAGAGCCAGTTTGGTGTAGCGGTTAAGAGCGATGGGACTCTAATCTGGAAAACCGGGTTTGATTCCCCACTCCTCCACTTGTAGCTAGCTGGGTGACCTTGGGCCAGTCACAGCTCTCTGGAGCTCTTTCAGCCCCACCCACCTCACAGGGTTATTGTTGTGGGGATAATAATAACATACTTTATAAACCGCTCTGAGTGGGTGTTGTATGAAGGGCAGTATATAAATTGAATGTTGTTGTTACATTCATACATATATAACAAAATCAGGATGGCTGCTTTTGGAAGAGAAAAGCCACTCAAGATATTTCTCAGAGCACAGGAAAAGGGAATGCATAACCTTCTCCCCACTTGCTGATTTTCTTCCATGCAACCCCAAGATACTCCTCCCCATGGTCCCACAGACTTGCGCATGCAAAGGTCAGCACACATCTGGATGCCCACTGGATAGAAACCAAGGAAAGCAACTGCGAGGGGCTGACAGTACAAAAGGTGCAGACAGGAAAAAAGATTAAGTAAGACCCTCTTCCACTATCATATCCCATTCCACTTTGACCTTTCCAAAGAACATTTACCTAAAAAAAAAAAAGAAGCCATTCAGGTTTTGTTACATGTGTGTGTAAAGTGCTGTCAAGTTGCAGCCCATAAAGTTTTCAAGGCAAGACACAAAAAGAGAGGTGGTTTACCGGTTGTTTGCCTCTGTGTGAATTTCCTGGTGGTTTTCCCATCCAAGAACTAACAAGAGCTGACCCTGCTTAGGTACCATGATCTGACGAGATTAAGCTAGCCTGGACCATCCCGGTAAGGGCAGTCTAGGCTACATTGTTATATTAGTTTGCTTATAAAGTTTAGTTCTTCTATATACTCTACAGTCATACAACCAATCTGGGTCTTTCTGCTGTATTTAAGAATTGTATTTAGAAGCTCAGTCCAGCACCTAATCATCACCCAGAAGCTCAGTCCAGCACCTAATCATCACCCAGAACTTTTACAATTATGATCTAGTTTACAATTATGATCTATGCAGTAGTCAAGCCTACTGCACAGACTTGTACTATTAACAAAACTTTCTAGGTTTAGGGATTGATGCTGCACGTCTGAATGTGTCTTACTGCTTTTGATTTTAGAAAATAAATTATAAGACAACCATCCTTTACAAGGAATTCAGCTCACCCGGCTGCAGCATAGCTGCATAAGCTGGGAGCTGGCCTTTGCAGCCCCACCCGGAGGGAGAGACAGGCTCCCTTCTCAGGCATACAGGGCTTTGGCCGGGGGTGGAGCCAGGAGCCTTTTACAGGCAGCTCCACTTTCCCCGGATACAGTTGCTTCGCACACTCAGCCCACCCACATCACCCTGTCATAGTGCAGGATTTTTGCTGGCTGCTGTTTCCAGAGCCAGGTAGGAATTTTTTACCCTTTTCCCTGATTGGCTGTTGGGAAGGGGGTTTTTTTGCCTACATTGTACTGCTGGCAGAGGTTTGAGGTATTGGCCTGGGTGGTGCTGTTTTGGTTAGATTTCTGGCAGGAGAGTTTTGGGAATAGGGCGCGGGCCGGTGAGCACCCAGAGGCGCTTCCCCATGGGTGGGGAACAGGGTCTACCAACAGTGCGGTATGCTTGTTGACAGCTATCATAACACAGGCAGATGCCTGTGGAGATCCCCAGGGACAAGGCCTTCCCTCATGCTGTATGGCTGGGGCGTTAGGTGCTTGATGGGGGGATCCATTTGCCTAGCTGGCCGGGTGGCAGCCGTTCCAGGGATGGCCTACACCCGGGGCTGTGGGGCTCGCCCAGACAGGTCAAGGCGGAGGTCCAGGGGTGACCCCGTGGCTTGACCTGTACTGCTTAGTTAGCCTTTACCGTGGTTTTTGTTTATGGTCATCTTAATAAATGGCTTTTTAGTTCCAAGTCTGTGTCTGTCTCTTCATTCCAGCTGGGGTTGCAAACATGAACAGCCTTAATTAAAAATTAAAAACAGAATAGAAAACCCCATTTTCCAGTTCTAAAATACAGTTTTCCTCCTATGACTTGTTTCAACAAGAACATTTGCCCTTCTCAACAGACATTTCTAATGATTGATTCAATCTATGCAGAAGTAGCTACTTAGTACACATGGGTATTTTGATCCATTATTTATTAAAATATACTACACCTTTCCCTTGTAGCTCATGGAGGCTTAACCGTCTAAATTTAAAATATCCATCAATAATGATAAAGAGATGTGTGCATCTGTATGTCTATGGCTGGCATAACTCATAGAAAATAAAGTTAGAACTTTCAAAAATGGTCATCAGCTTCAGGATGAAGTTGCATTTGTAGTGGCCAAGATTACCTCCAGAACATTCTTCTGCTATTTGCAGCGGAAGCGATGGTTTATTCACTAGACGCCAGGTAGGCAGAAGTAGCACTGACAGGGACAGTAGAGAATATTATCTCCTTTGGTTTCTTAACAAAACAAACGACAACCCAAATGCAATACATTTTTACATCCAGGCATCCTAACTTACTTCTTTTAAAGAATAGTTCTTTGTTTGTGCAACATAATATATTAAAAATACTTATCATTAAAGGAGAACAAAGGGTCAAATGCTGCTTTTAGCATTAACCAGCAGAGCACTGGGGGCAGAGCCCCATAGAACTATTTGCAAGCAGAGTGAGTTATCGGTAGGGTTGTCAGCCTCCACGTAGTAGCTGGAGATATCCCAGAATTACAACTGATCTCCAGGCCATAGAGATCAGTTCCCTGGAGATGATGGCTGGTTTGGAAGTTCCTCCCCTCCCCAAACTCCAGGCTTCACCCTCCGAATCTCCATGAACTTCTCAACCTGGAGCTGGCAACCCTAGCTATGGAGATGGTAAAAAGAGTAAGTACAGTCTGGCCACCAGTTATACATTAAAAGTAAATAAACCCACAACCCGAAAATGTCTACACCTCAGTCAAACTCCATTAAAGCCCTAGAAAATAAAACAGCCTTACAGTGCTCTCTTCTTAGGTGATTGCCACTAGACATGGGCACGAACCAGAAAAAAACCAAACCATGGGGTTCGTGGTTTATGGGGTTTCCACGAACCACGAACTGGCATGGAACTGGCCCAGTTATGAACCAGTTCATGGGGTTTAAATGCCCCTTTCCAGCAGGTAAAGGGGCATTTAATCATTTAAAGGGCCCTTTCCTGCCCATTGCAAGGGGCAAGACCCTTTAAACTATAAGAGGACAGGCGGCAGGGGGGATTCCCCCCCTCACCGACTGCCAGCTGATAGTTTAAAGGGACCTGCCGCTTGCAAGTGGCAGGGCCCTTTAAACGGCCCAACCCCCAGCCCCCAATCCCAGGCAAATCCCCAGCCCCAGTGCCTCACCCCCCCTAGCCCCAGCCCCCACTTACCTTCCCTCTGATGCTGGGGTGGTGGAGGCCTTCCCTCTGCTCCCGCGCAGCAGAGGAGAAGGCCAAAAATGCCCTTTCTGCCCCTCAAATGGCAGCTGCGGCTGCCATTTGAGGGGCAGAAAGGCTTTTTTCAGTTTCCTCTTTTGTACTGTGCGCCCGTAGGGCAGTGGCGGAGGAGGAAAAGGACCCTAGGAGAAAAGGGGCCCGCCCACCCCTCAAATGGCAGCTGCGGGTCTGCAGGGCAGTAGAGGAGGCCTCTACCACCCCAGCATCAGAGAGAAGGTAAGTGGGGGGCTGGGGCGGGGCTGAGGGGCTGGGGCTGAGGGGGATCCCCCCTGCCACCTGCCAGCTGATAGTTTAAAGGGACCTGCCTCTTGCAAGTGGCAGGAAAAGTTTAAATGGCCATTTCCCCCGGGTAAATGGCCACTTAACATGGCCCTTTAATACGAACCAAATGAACCGGTAGTCCAGTTCGTGGAAGTTCATTGAAACGAGCTTCCACAAAACCTGGTTCATGAACCCTGAACTGGGCTGGTTCGTGGGTTTTTTGGTTCGTATTTAGGTTCGTGCCCATCTCTAATTGCCTCCACTTAAAACCAATGAGTTCTGATAGACTGATAAATAGACACATAGGTAGATAGACAGACAGACTTTGAGTGTAGGGATAGTCCGACAATGGCAGCAAGAGGGCCATAACTCGTGCAACATATGGGTCCTTCAGATATGTGGGCCATGAAAGTCCATGTATGATAAACCAGTGCCTTAAATTAAACTTGGAAACAAACTTGCAGCAAAAGTAGCTGTTTTAAAACAAGCAAGATGTTTTCCCATTGGCTAGCCCCTGACCATAACTGACTCCTGCATTCTGAACCAGTTTCTGGGTTACCTTCAAAGACAGTCCCATGCAGAGTCCAACCACAAGGTTACAAAAGCACAAGTTAGCATAACTAGCCAAGACTAAGAAATGGAGGAGCTGGAGAAGCAAATGCAACTGATAGAAAGTACTGATGGACACTGCTACTGCACCAACCTGCTTTTGAAACAGCAAGTCTGAGTCCATAAGCATTCCCAAGCTCTTAACCTGTTCCACAAAATGCTGATTCCATACAAAGCATGTGAGTTGATAATTCCACCAAAGCATCAGACTTTCTGGCAAGCATCACCTCTGTTTTGTCTGGATTCAGTTTCTGCTTGTTCTGGCTTAGCCACTTGACCACAGCCTCAAAGCACTGTTTCAGAACTGCCAGATACATATAGAAGCTGTGATAACAAAATATAGAGCTGGTTGTCACCTGCACATTGATGACATCCATCCTTTGACAGTCTCATTCAAGGGCTTCATATGTATAGGGCAGGCTAAAATAACCAAACTGTCAATACAAAAGAATTTCTCACATATTCTATCTTGATGCGTCATAATCATCTTAACAACGTAGGGCTCTTGTTTTTCTGCATTCATACCTGATTCAGAGTACGATAGAAGAGACTTGTATAAAAGCGTATAAACAGAGTTTTACATGAGGATAAATATGGGTAGTGCATAGGTTCGGCCTTATCAGTTTCCTTCTGTGCCTCAAGCTAATGCACATACAGTACCTGTTTATATAGTCCCACTGAGGATCTGGATTAAAAAACTGAAAATGAATGCTACAACTATATCTTCATATAGTTACACTGAGTTACACAGAAACAATACCTGTACATTTTGGGTTGAATCCTGCTAGCATTTTTACTTAATCTCACCCATTTCCCCTCACTACATCCCCTATCCCATATAGCTTTTGAACATGCAGGCCCCATGATCAATCTTTTTGGTGGTCAAAGACTTTCCCTTTTCACCAGCAGTTAGATTTAGCCATTCATCCGGCTAAATTCCTTAACATACAGAAATGGGAGGCCAGTATGTGTTTTTCATGTTGGTCAAACTTGTTACTAAATCAATGTAATCAAACGATAGTATTTGAAAGAATGAAGGTATCACTTCCATCAGGCAAAAACTAAAATTAAATGCATGAAAATAGTGGTATACTAGAAATTGTGCAGCAGAGACTGCAAGCAAGCAAATAAATGAAAAATGTAAAGTAAATAATTAAAATGTATTACTTAAACTGTCAAAGAACCCTAATTTATGTGCGCCTTGTAAATTAAATATGTCATTATCCTAACACACAGTAGCAACTTGAAATGTATGGAATTTTTGCTCAACTGAAATCTGTTGCTTTGCAACAAAGCTGGAGTCAAACAGCAACTGAATAGAGCCTCAGAGTGGAAGTTATGTGCTACTACAAAGGTTTAACTTTTCCATGGAGTAAACAAGGCTTTTGCAGATGAGAGACTAATATTTCAAAATATACTGCAAATCAGATGGACTCATATGCACATTGCTGTGATTATAAATTTGTTAAAACATTATCAGTGATGATACAACAGCAATAAACACCATGGTTTAGCACAATAGCAACCCCACAAACAATCTATTTTCCTCTGAAATATAAACTAAAATTTCCATCCTACGCTCAATTACTGCTGCACAAGTCACATTGATCTCTGAAAAAAGTATGGAAACAGAATGCAGAACTGAAGTATTAATAAATAAATAAATGCTAAAGGTATATAATATATACATGTAAGACCTAGTCAGTGATGCACAGTTTTAGTCAGTGTATAGACATATGTAGAACACATCTTGCGTTTTGTATACAAAGCTCTACAGACTTCGAAAAGGTCACCTCTCCCCCCTCTTTCTGCTGGAATTGAGTTCAGGCTGCCATTGAACAAAAACACTGATGAGAAAAATTCTGCTTTTATTGCAGACTATGTGGGTCCCAATCCTGCTCAAACTTCAGTGTTCTTTTTTTCCCCACATGCACAGCAGTTGGCCCACAGTCTAGATCAAAAGTTATTAAGCTACACCAGTCACTGTGACATTTTTGATAAAAGGCTGAGTGTCACATGGTGGTTTGGTTGAACAGCATGTCTAGAATTCAGGTATTTGTAGTAACCTAAAAACAGAGCACAAATGCTCTAAACTGAGGGAGCAATCTTAAACAGACCAACTCAGTAGTCTTAACTTTTATTCAATGGGGTGTGTTCTTAGTATTGAAGCCTAAAGTGTCCTACGCAGAGTTGCTACAGTCTAAGTCCACTGAAGTTAATGGACTTAGACTAGAGTAACTCTGTAAGAGATTGCACTGTTAGTGATCTAGACGTGTGGTGGCATGCTAAAAATGGACAGTTCCATGAGGCTAGCCACTATTTATGAATGGCTTGCAGTTTGTGCTACTGAACAGTTTCTTAATGAAATATAGTAGTTGGTTAACAGTTGGTTTAAAGTTTCTTCTTAGATTTCAACTGTCAAGCATGATAAGCTCAAGAAATGGGATCTCTAGTAACCTACTAATTACTTTGTCAGAACACTATCCAGGCCCTAAACTTTGAAAGCAAAAATTACATTGGTTAATCCAAATCCTTGGAAAGTTCGTTCTGCAATTCAGCATGAAATTCATGCTATGAACAGGATGTATATCAGATCATCTCTTTCTACAGTAAAGCTGTCATTCAGATGTATGAAGTGATAACTACCTATAAATTGTTGTTGATATGACCCATATTGTACAGTGCCTGACTACAGCCATATGATTTTTATTTTTGATGTTATATCTCCTTTCAAAATCTGAAGTCAAGTTAATATAAGCTTTAAAGTGATACTAAAAATATGTCTTACTGCATTTAGAGGGTCAAGTACAGACTATAATTCACTTCACAGGCACAGGAATGAGAAACCTACACGGACTGTGTCAGTTTCATGCAGATTTTTGATTTGCCATGCCCTTAAATACTTGTATGATCTGTGGGCTCAATATGCACATCTTTATGTGCAGTATGATATTCTCTTTATGACCTTCAAGACTGTGGTTTTTAAAGAGCAAGCTATTTTTTAAAGAAAACATTTTATATTCTTTAAAAATCATTAACTCTTTGAAAAGTTATAGTTGTCAAAAGAAAATGCCAGAAAATCTGGTTCCTTGAGGATCGTTAAATTAATCTTACCCCTTAATAACTTCAGCGTAACCCACAGTAAGCTGCCTTTATTTTGTTATTTAATTATATTTTTAAACACCCTGTTCTTGGAGATTAACCTACAGGATAAGCATTCCTTGCCATATGGTCATGTTTTACTGCCCTCATCCTAGTAATTAAGTTTTCCAAATTTGTAGTCTTGGAGTTGAAGAAGTAATGAGTAGTATTTTGTATATAGCACACTGGGTTTAATGGAAAAGTTGTAACTCAAGAAATTTATTCCACGCAGCACTAGCATGTACGATTACAGTCATTTACCTCTATGACAATGTTCCATAAAGGTCATAATGATACAGCATGATCATTAGTGGCGTGCAAAACAAAATTCCCAAGCAAAAGATATACAAGGAAATCACTGTTTTGAATCATTGCCTTGATTCTCTGGAATGGTAACACAAATTCAAGATGCTTGCAACAATGAAACCCCCTCTCTGAATTTTTTTTTCAAGTTATGATGCTTACCAGCCATGCAGCACAAGCACATTTTATGAAAATGGTATCTCTTCCTTCCAATCAGATCCTTGCAAGGGAAGAGTACAGAGCATGCCCAGTCAATTCCATGCTGCAGAGAGCTGCCATTTTCCTTCACCCCTCCTCGGTTGGTGAAAGAGTTTTTTTCACTCTGAAAGTAGAAAGCCTGGGCTTGTTCAGGAGTCTGTAGAATTTAAATTCTTTCTCCAATTTGCTTGACCCTTGGGGTTATTTGAAGGAAAGGCAGAAGACATTCTGCAGCATTTCTGGTGACATTTGGTTGAAAAACAATGAATCCAGTCCCCCTCAAGTTGCATTGGCTCCCAGGGAATAATGGATGTACAATTACAATGCCTGGGATGAGGCTTGTTCAGGGGCATGAAGAACTTAAACCCTTTCTCCAATTTGCTTGATATCTGGGGCGTGTGGTTCTTTGAAAGTCAGAGGGGCCTCCTGGATGCCTCCCTATCAATGGAGGCCCAGGTCACAGCAGTTGCCAGGTCTGCGTTTTACTATCTCCTTCAGCTCAGGCAACTTGCTCCCTATCTGGCGGCCCACAACCTAGCTACAGTGATCCATGCAACCGTCATCTCCAGGCTGGATTACTGTAATTTGCTCTGTGTTGGGCTATCCTTGGGCCTGTTCTGGAAGCTACAGCTGGTCAAAAATTCAGCGGCACATATCCTAACTGGCGCACCATTCCGGATGCACATTACACCTGTTCTGCACCAGCTGCATTGGCTCTAGGTGGAATTCTGGATCAGGTTCAAGGTTTGAGTCTTAATCTTTAAGGCTCTAAGTGCACTGAGACCAACATACCTGTGGGATCATCACTCACTCTATGTTCCCTAGAAAATGTTCTGTTCAGAAGAAAAACAGCTGCTGCTGATCCCTGGCCCCAAGGAGATTTGCCTTGCCTCAACCAGGGTCAGCTGCCTCAGACCCCTGAATAGATTTCCCATTGAAAATAATGGTCCCGAAGAAAACAAACACAGATTTGACTCCTTAACTGGTTATATCCTACCTGTAAATAAGCAATCAGGGTAAAAAATGTTCCCCCAAAATCCAGATCACAAATTAAAATGAAAATTGTCTTAGTACACATCCCTAATAATCATACTGCATTAAGCAAGAAGGCAAAATGTTTAGTGATTTGATAGTCTGCACTATTTTATTTCTACAATAAAGGGGATGCGATAAAAATTAATCCGACAACAAGTACAATAATAGGTCCAAAATTAACCAGCTGTATAATTAATAACAATAACAAAAAAATTACAGCAATAAATCAACAGCAATTTAAACAAGGACCAAAGGAAAAATGAAATCACAGACTGCAATAACAGTCCTCCAAGAAGCAGTCAAAATATACTATAGAGCTGTTGGTATAAATGCCCAGAAGACAGAGAAAATCACACATCAAAAACTCAGATAAAAAAGGACAGTATGCCCCAAATCTACAAAGCTGGGGGCAGGGGGGGGGAACAGTACTAGGAAAATATTCCATAAATGGACCACAACCACAACCACAGAGAGGCTCTCTCTGTGGCAGTCCTCCAGTGATGTTCCTTGCATAATGTTCTCAATTAATAGGCATGTTTACATGGGAGAAAGCTATTCTTCAGAGATCCTGATCTCAGACTGTTTCCCACATTGGAAATGCAAGATACTCAAAGATATAGTTCAATAGTTACATACAGGAATACTCTAGAACCAAAGAGAGATCCTAGATACTGACACATTTAACATAAATACAAAACACAATCAGTAATGAAGTTCTGCCAGCTGAGTAAGAGCATTTTGGAAAACAAGAACTGGATATGTGAGATTCTGCCACATACCCCCCCTCCATTTTCTGAGGCTTCTCCTACCATACAGTGCTCTTTTGTCATCCAGCTTGGGGGTGGAGAGAGCCGTCAAGTCATAGCTGACTTATTGAGACCTCTGGTAGAGTTTTCATGGCAAGACACTAACAGAGGTGGTTTGCCATTGCCTGCCTCTGCAACTCTGGTCTTCACTGGGCAGCTCCCATACAATAAGTAATCCAGGCTGACCCTGCCTAGCTTCTGAGATTGGATGAGCTCAGGCTTGCCTGATATATCCAGGGCATCTATAGTATGTAAGAAATGCGACATCTATAGTATGTAAGAGAGATGAAAGGACTATAAGAACCATTTTTTGTTCTATCCAATGAAATGACAAAAGTCATGGATATTGCTGAATAGTAATACTGTTAAATAGAATAGACAGAGAAAGAGTAGTGCTTTAGGCAAACTATTTTGCAAAATAAATCCAAACATTTGAGTTTATACAGAACTCTTTAAAAGGCAATAAGTAGTTTGAAGACCACAGCTTGGAATGCAAAGGGGAAAAAAATAGAATAGCTTTGTGAAATATATAATTTGCCAAACCACTTAGGGCAACATAGCTAAAGTATGACAAAAGAATCAAGATTCTGAAACTGCCTGCTTTTGGTTTTATGTAAGCCTATAAAGCTATGCCAGTAAAGCAGACTGGCTACAGATGTAACTCTTCTCCAGAGAACAAAACATATACGCATCATCAATTTAAAAGCAAAACTGCAAGTGGGAATATCAAAAAGTAAGTACAAAGACATGATACAAATTCCACTTTAGATATATTCATCTAATCTGGCTAGAAGTTTCATTAAAATCCATCAAATAATGACAAAAAAACCCCTTGGAAGTTACAGCATTTTGGATGTAGCAATGTTTCAGGTAACAGGTCATTTTGCTCCACAAATGGAGGAGCTGGGGAAGAAAACATAATCTACTCAGTCAGTAGGCCAGGCCAGAGCAGCTAGTAAGGATCCAAATGTGATACTCCATAGTCAGGCAATTAATAAAACAAAGGACAGAAGCCAACATTTTTGCAGAAAAATGTTCAAAAAGACAAAGAAGTTATGATAAATGCTGCTGCTTTAGCTGATGGCATGCTGCCATTTGATTATCCTTGAGTTTCAACATATATTTTTTTTTTTTTGTAAAAGGAAAATCACTACCTTCATTGTTCTTCCTGAAAAAAAGGGGGGGGTGCTAACAAAGTAATAATTTATGCTTTAGGAGACGCATAACATATTCAAATGATCAAATGTCACTTTTCTGGACTGAATGCAAGAGGGCTTGGGATAGCAATCTAAATACTATCATGTAATTTTGAAGTTCATAATTTGCCTGCCATCATTTTACTCATTTATTAATCACATCTTTTCTGTAGTAGAATACCTCTAATTTAGGAACAAAAAAAAGATGTTCTTAGTCCTATTCAACCTGATTCTGAATCTGAACTAACAGAAAAGCCTTGAGTTATGGTTCCAATCCCATGTTTTTCATTGTATGTTTGTGCAATGCATGATTGGCCCTTAGCCTTAATCACCATCTCAGGCACTTGTAGCATAGGGGGAGGGGGTGTCAAACCATGTTAACCTGCAGTCATTATCAACTGTGCAAAGAAGTGCTAAGAAACTTCTTTCCTGAACAGATTCTGTTCTGATTTAGCTTTTCTTACACTACTAAGAAGCACAACAAACTTAGAATGATGTATGAAAAACCAAATATGAGCTGAATCTTGCATATTTTGGTGGTGACTCATAACCATCTCAATACAGCATTGATGTGGCTAAGTCGCAGCCTGTGCTCTGTTTTTCCAACAGATGCAGAAGCTGAGGACCCTAATGGGAAGTGCATATTAAGACAGCTATTTTTTAAAAAAAATGTTTATACATGAAAATAAGATGGTGAAGGACTACCTATGGAACAGAAAGAACAGCTATTTTGTCTACTTCTTCTCCTCACTGCAATTGCCCTATTGCATGTTTTTTGTACACGTGTCCCCCAGCTTCAAACACTGCCATTTTAGGACTCATGGGAAGCCACTGGGTGAAGAAAAGGGGGGGGGAATCTACCTTGCCCTGGTAATCAAGTTTTCTTTAAGAGCCACTGCCCACAACCACACCTGCTTGTAGAGCCCATCATTACAAGAAGCTTATGGTTACTATTTTATTTACTTACTTACATAATTTATACTCCACCTTTCTTCCCAGCGGGGACACAAAGTAGTGTACATCATTCTCCTCCCTTCCATTTTTTCTTCACAACAACCCTGTGAGGTGGGTTAGACTAAGAGTAGGTGACTGGCCCAAGGTCACCAGCAAGCTTCCATGGCACAGTAGAGGTTCCAAGCTGGGTCTCCTAGGTCCTAGTCTGACACTCTAACGACTATAAAAATGTCTCTCACATGATGAGCAAATGGCTACCATGTTTGGAAGGCTCATGAAAAGGAACTCTCAGTCAAGATCAACGGCAAGATCATACAGTCAAGCCTAACATATTCACAAGGCAGTCTTATTTGCCTCTGTTTGCCACTAAGCCACATTTTATTGAAACCTTGAAGAAAAAGTATTACAAATTTTTGATGGAGTCAATATGAGATGGTTAACTCCAATTTCTATACAAATTATAAGCAGCACGGATGCAGCAAATGGCAAAAAATGTCAAAGTAATTAAAATACTTTCCTTTATACGGAGTTTTATTTTTCTATAATTTCGTGCCAAGTTAAAATTTAGACCATATAAAAGGAAAGACAATGTGTAAAATGACAATTGCTTTGTTGATAATCATCAAATGTAATTTTTCCCCACCAGCGATAAAAACCAAAGTCCACAAAGTAATATTGTTTATGATCAGAGAACATATGTATGAATATAAATTTTTTGACAAGCTGCTTTTTTTCAAGATTTTGACATGTACAAGGTAATGGAGAAGTACTTCCACACTGTTAGTTGAAAACTGCAAAATATATACTGAAAACAGAAGAAATGTATAGTAGGCATTAAATAAATATTTTTAAGTGAAACCGAGGTACTGTGCACTGTAAACAGTGATCACAGTCTTACATAGGAAGCAATCCTTAGTCCTTTTAGTAAGAGGATCCAGAGGGGTGGGAGACAGTTGGGAAGATCAGTATCTGTATCAACAGAAACACCTCTAAGCGCTGATGGCAGGAATAACAAGTCAATACAACATAATGGTTAAAGTCAAACTTTTAAATCCAAAAATAAAAACCTAGGTATTTTTCATTTTGACATTTGTCTCAGGGGAAGGAGGATTTCACTTCTGGGGTATGTATGATTCACCTTCTGAATTCAGAAGAGCATATGCCTTGTGCTTTTACAAACAGCAATATGTTTCCATGAAAGTGCAGCAGGGCTCCTCAGTCTGATTTACCTGAATCTGCTGCTGTGATCAGCATGACATACTGTTCTTTTTTTTCTCGGTCCAGGCTCTTTATAAGGCTGAGCTCCCCAGTGGCTGAAAGTGTAAAGGTGCCATCTTCTTTTCCACCAACAAGGAGATAGGTCAATTTGCTATTTAGACCTTGGTCATCATCTCTTGCTACAACCTAAAGAAGAAACGAAGTACAACACAGAAGTTAATAGTATGCCTTTCTGTCTAGTTTCCACACAATTGTATCTTATGTAAGCAGGCAGAAGCAGCCTTGTGGTCGATGGGGGGGGGGATCTACCCAAACAAAAAACCCTCAAACAGTACAAGAACATAATACACAGCTAACCACTTCTTTAAAAACTACCAATTAAATTTGTTTTCAGCAAGCTGCTGATGTCAATGCAATACTGAATGCAGCTTCCCTAATTTGACAAAGAGGCATGCATCCATATGAAAAAAATCAATGACACTTCATTAAGTTAGCAATAACATTCTGCAAAAGGAAGATGAAAAATAGAGAAAATGAGAGAATTTACAAAAATCAAGATAAAAGTCTGTCTAATCTACACACAATTAACTGGCAAGGGATATCAGAGTTGCACAGCTCAAGCCATTATACTTGTCTTTTAATTGTACAGAAATTGCATAGCATGTAGTTAAAGTTAATAGAACTTTGTATCCATTACTTTAAATGCACTAACCTGAAGAATGACCTTTGGCAACATTTCCATATTTTCTGGGACATTTACAGAATAGGGAGAAAGCTCAAATGTAGGGACATAATCATTAACATCCGTCAAAATAATACTGACAGTAGTAGTATCAATCCGTGGGCTGCTTCCCCGATCAGCTGACTGAACTGTTAATGAATAGGAAGATTTTTTTTCACGGTCCAAAGATTTCGCTACTGTTATTACTCCAGTGACGGAGTCAATCCGGAACTCATTATTATTATTTCCACTGACGATAGCATAGCGAACTTGTCCATTGGAACCCTCATCTCCATCTTCCGCATATACCTGGACCACATCTGTCCCTGTTAGAGTATTTTCCAAAATCTCAATTTTGTATAATTTTTCAGCAAAAATGGGGTTATTATCATTGATATCAAGGACTATTACAATTATATCAGCAGATGAAGAAAGAGATGGCTGTCCTTTGTCTGTAGCAATTATAGTCAAGGTATAATTAGAAAGTGTTTCTCTGTCAAGTTCTCCAGTGAGCCTTACTTCTCCATCAATAGTACCAATGCTGAACTTGTTTTCCAAATGATTTAGCAGATTATATTCAATGTAGCTATTTGGACCACTATCTGGGTCAGTTGCTTGGGCTTTGAATACAATGGTGTCAATAGCAGTATTCTCTGGGATATAGGTTAGCTTAGGAGAGATAAAGCTTGGAGGGTTATCATTCACATCGAGCAGAATAATAGATACTTGGGTTGTGCTTGTGTATCTGGAGCTTGGAAGAGAAGCCATATCATGAACTTGAACAATCAGGCTGTAGAAAGATTGGCTTTCACGATCCAATGGCTTCTTGATGCTTAAAACTCCACTGTTGTCGATATTAAATTGGCCCAGGCTATCTCCAGAAGTAATACTGTAAGACAACTGTGAATTAGTACCTGAAAAACATGCCCCCCAAAAAGAGATTTAATCAGTCTAATCATAATGAACATAAAGCAAGGGAGTTATCAGAACATTAAAGAGACTGAAGGACATATAAACTATAGAAGCAGATTACTAAAGTGATAGCAATTTATTTCATCAATGGAAAAGCAGATTCTATCAGCTCTCGCACGATGGGGATTCATTCTATTTTATTCTTGGTATTTTGCTCCAAAAGACTTCCATCAAATTTTATGGACCTTGAGAATCATCAGCACCCAAGGGATAAAGAAAGAACTTCATGGCCCTCTCCAGAGATCACTGGTGGGGGAGGGGCACAAAAAAACACAGACCTCCATGACACTGCACATTGGAATTCTCATAAACAGGATTCAGTCCCGTGAGACTGGGGCAGTGGAGAACCATGATTTGAATACAAAAAGCATCCTAGTGGGATTTCACAAATGCAATACAGATTGCAATTAGGAAAAAAAACCCCAAATTCTGCACATCCTGATTTCAGTGGAGTTTAAACTGTCTAGCTCTATATAATGTTATAGTAAAGTAGCAACCTATACATAGTACACATCAAGAAAAATATATGCCACGAGTTTAAAAACCAGGGATCTATTCTTTTTGCATTATTCATTGTACAGGAATGCCAACATCTATTACTTTCCCCTACCATACATTAATGGGTAAGACCTTACACCACTAAATAAATAATGTGGAAATTCTATCTGCCTAATTTTCAAAGAAGTTGAGGCTTGCTTTTACTGGATTTCTATTTTCTAGCATGTCCTTCCTAAACTTTCAATTTTTCACTTTGTAGAAGCTATTGATACAATTGAATGCTTTGCTTTGTGTGCCAGTTTTCTCAGTAACATTCTAAGGGATAAATTAAGTGTTGTAATGCATTAATGGCTGCTATTTATTGTTCTAAAATGAGAGGTTATATAATTTTAATGTCTATATGATCCAAGATGAAATAATGCTTCTGCATATATTCCTGCCACAAACACATATTAGTGCACGTTTTTTGCTCTATAAATGTACCTTATATTTAATATGACTAACAAAAATGCCCATGGTATGTTACAGAAACAAAGACAAGCCACATAATAATATTGGCCTGCATCCTGTCACATTAGGCAAAAGACTGAAGCCTTCTTACAGCCTAAGGAGTCGTCTTCAATTTAAGTGGTACTTCCACTGGCAGAAGAGCCATTTAAGGGAAGGCTCCCAAGGTTAGAAGGTGGCTTCAAATTTACTCAGTGAAGTGGTAGGATACATATCACTATATTTATGAACTAGCAATTTATTTATTGGTAGGAATTTTGCCATTAATTTGAACGGATTAACTCTGAATCCATTATACTGCTGTTGAGGCAGTGAAGATTATGTTTGACTGAGCTGGTGTGACAGCTTAAAATATTTAGATGTTCAAAGCATTTAAACAGTTTGCCATTCAGCTCTTGTTAGGCAAAGGAAAGTTGTCATTTTAGCTGGCAATAATCATCATGCTGGGGTTGGATAAGGAGAAAGTTGGGGAGGCAGAAACCCTAAAGATTAAGGAGCCCTCAGCAAGAAATAATGGTAAATGTGAAGAATGAGGTTTGACAGAAAGTGCCAAAGAGACAAAGAATTTGGATGAGGGAAAGGGATTCCGAAGAAACTTCACAGCACTTAAGAGAAAGAAGAAATGGCATATAGAGGAAAAATGAAGGAATACTAATGAGACTAGAGAAAGGATGGCTAAAACAAGATGATACAAAATAGGCATTGGGGTGAAAGCAGAGATACCTCTGAATTTTACAAGCTTGTTTCAATTTTGTATCTCCTTTATTTTGGCCAGTGTTCTGTATCCTTATACTAATTTTTTCCTGTCAATTGTACACAATTTTCAATATTAATTGTGCATCAATAAATCAGTATTATGCATACGTACATATATATGTATGTATATTGTATAAATTGCATCAAAGAAACAAGGGACTCATCAATACCAGCGATGGAAATGGGCAGACTGAAGCCATTCACAATGACAAGGGGTGGCGGGGGGGGGGGATACAAATGAAGAGAAGCATATCCATCCATTCCTTATTGAAAAACTGAACTGAAAAAAAAAAGAGTTGAGGAAAATGTAGGGCTGGGGCAAACTGCATTTGCATCAAGATGAAAAAAGAGTCACATTGACATGGGTTGCAGAATATAGAGTCCAGATCCTGATGGGGGAGTTCTGTTCATGGCAGAATCTAGTGTCAACTGCCTACCCCAGGGGTGGTGGTGACAGATCTGAATTTCAATCAGCCATTGTTTGGCTTCAAAACAACGCTATTTCTATGTTCACTTCAGTAGTTTTATTTCCCATGCTGTTCCCAGAATGCTAGTCTTGCATTAAGCTGCATTTAAGTGGACAGCCACTTCACAGTTAACATTATATAATATACTTAAAATGAGGCATAAAGCAGTCAGTCATACCTAATTTCGTATCATCATGCCTATTCTCTGAATCTCTAAGAGTCAAACAAAAACATTTCAGCTCTCGAAAGACCACTTAACAAAAAATGAGAGAAAAATAATAGAGAACAGGTTGTGTGGTAGTTGAAAATGTTCTTAACAGGTCAATACCGCTGTCAGCTTTTAAATGCTGTTTTAATGTTTTAAAAGTTTTTAATGTCTTGATATTTACTGCCTTGGGGACCCAACTGGGTGGAAAGGTAGCATAGAAATGTTTTAAATAAAAGATATAAGGCATGTAGGGACAGTAACAGAAGTTAGGACCCCTTTCACACTCATGGGTTAATGCACCATTTTCGAGGAGTCACCATGATTGCAGCAGACTCAGCTCAGCATCCGTGTGTTTTACACTGTCCGAGAAGTTTTGAATTGGTGTCCTGTGTTTTGTTTCACACTCACTTTGAAGCCTCGGTTTTGTTGTAGGCTTTGAAATTCACATCACTCTTTTTGAAAAAAAGTTTGCACGTGCATTGTAACAAACCCCACCTCTCCTATGCACATCAATACTGCATCTCTGTGCAGTCAATTTTGCACCCTAACTTTTCATGTTTGAAAATAGCGCTGAGGGGTGTTGAGAGCTGATTGTCTCTGCCCAGCAAAAGGTCTGGTATTGATTGTTGGTTCTGTTGAGCTTGCAACAGTGTCATTCCTGCTGTGATGGACTCAGCTTCAGATGCTGAGATTTTCAGAAGTGAACGTATGATTGACATGTTTCCTCCCCCCTCCCCCCCCCCCCGCATGGGGCCAGCCTGAAATGGGGCAGTTGGGGATGGAATGTTGGGGAAGCAGTCAGTTGGAGCTGGAGAGAAAAAGAGAGTGAAAGGGAGTTGGAGCCTGGCGTTAGACCAGAGGTCAGCCAGAAAATCCTCTGTGAGAGGAAATAAAGTTTGTGAAACACTTTTAGTCCTAGGACTAAAGTGGGGAAAACCAGTACTAACTCCTACTTAGACTCAAGAGATCTGGGGATTATAGAGGACCAAGGAAGTGGGTAGAGAGGAACAGGGTTATAGCTCATAACTATAACGCCTGCCCAGTATCTAGGAAGGGTTTGTCTCAGTGGAGCACCCATAAGGTCTGGAGAGGAGGGAAAGTTGTGCTGTGTCTGTGCTTTAAAAGGGAAACATTTGTGAAGCAGTGTCAACCTCTGAAAGAAGCCAGCAACCTAGTGTTATACCAAGTGTTTTGTGCCTCACACCAGTGAAGTTCCTGTACAAAAAACCTTCCTGTTTCTTCACTTCAAACACCTGCCTACCTGCCTTTTGACTTTAACCTACTGTAAATAAACCTTCGGTTACCTTTTGAACCTCCCCAAGCCTCGTGTGCCAGTTTCTGCTAAAGGGAAGCGCAAACCCTTGATCTGTTCCCTACTAAGACTTGGCTGGGTAACCATTTTTAATAATCCTTAAGGGTGGGACAAGAATGAAAGTTGAAGCTTAACATCAACCATGCTACCAGAGGCTTCCCAGCCCAGTATACAGCTTCATAGGCTTTAAGAGGAGAAATTTTACCTCAGGGTAGGGGAAGGTCAGCCTAAGCCTAAGCTGGACGTGGGTTTGTGGCACCTGGCTTCAGTTTAGTGTTTTTACATTGGTTCTGTTCAGATTCTGTGGTTTGGGGTTGGTTCCGTTGTGCTTGCATAGACCTTGAGTTCTGCCTGCCTGGGTTGTTGAAGTGACAGTTTCTATCAGGAAAAAGCAGGGGAAGGCATTAGGGCCCTTTCCAGGGACTTTGAGAGAAGCCAAGTTTAGCAGCAGTCACCCGGTGACCTGTTACTATGCAACTTGCATTACTCATCCTGACCAGATTGCTTGCTGCTGTTCAAAAGCAGTCCCCCCACCCAACCCGCAGACCAGTGTGATGAAGTTGCCAGAGTTTCAGACTAGGATATAGGAGAGTCAGGTTTGAATCCCTGCTCTGCCATGAAAGGTTGCTGGCTGACCTCGGGCCAACCTCTCACTCTCACCTAACCTACCTCAATGGAGGAGAGGAGAATGATGTAAGCTGCTTTCAGTCTCCATTGTGGAGAAAGCTGGAATATAAATGAAATGAATAAATAATACATATAGCTGAAAGTGATGGAGCAGATAATAGGTAGTCTGCCAGAAGGAGGGAAAGGGGAAATAGTGTGGAGAAGGGATGCAAGGTAAGGTGAGGCATTCCCTGCAAGTCCTTGCTGGTTCCTCACCACACAACTGAGCCCTGTTCAGCCGCAATTTTCTCTGGAAGAGGCTGCCAGGGAGAAGGGAAAGTGAGAAAGCTGAAAATGGGGCAGATAATGCTATGTTGGCTGGTAGGTGGCAAAAGGGGAGAGGATATGGAGAATGCCAGGGAAGGGAAATAAAAAAATAGTAAAGGAGAAGAAAATGAGATATCCCTCTTGCATGTCCTTGCAGTACTCCAGCAAGTACACACACAGGTGCTTTTCTTGCCATTATATAAGAAGAAAATACTCAGTCTGGAGGTAAAATCCAACTGTATGAAAAAGTTGGTTTCTTTTCCCTTTTGGATTAACAATGAGAAATTCTTGCCTGCACATGTCTGTAAACATGAAGTGATGAAAAAGGAGCTAAAATGTTAACAGAATGTTTAGTTGCTGCGCTATAGTTGGTTACTATGAGTGAATAGCAAAAGCCAGAGGAGATGTTGTTTCCTTTCAGTTATCATGAAATCAAGTTATAAAACTGACTGATATTATTTCTCATGCAAGCATTTCCCTGTATTTTGGCATCAGTTTCAGGTCCTAGTAAAACCCTTTGCTTGAAATTTGCATATTTAAAAAAATGTATGGGGAATTTGAGCTTTTTAATGACACCATGCATTTCAACTTTAAAGCAGACACAAACTGTATTAGATATGATTTGTTTGTTTGTTCAAGGGTTGAAAGCTATAGTTAATTCTCTCTGATGTCCAAATATAATGCCAGTTTCTATATATAAAGAATCTCAAACTGACGTTAATACTATTGTTTTCAGGAGACATATTAAACAGGAAAGTGACAATAGGTACTTTGTTTCTGAACTGTCATTTTATCTTTATAATCCCTAATACTAGAATAACAGGAAATTAGCCAGATTCATTCTTAGAAGTTTCACAAATCCACTTCCATATAAATATATGCTATACATATATATGTAAGATATGGGAGAATAATCTGCACTGAGTCATTTGCAATGCAATCTTATGCAGAATTACTACAGTCTAAGTCCCTTAATTTTAACGGTCTTAGAATTAGAGGTGGGCACGAACTGGGGGGGAAATGAGCCATGCGGTTCATGGTTCATCCTGTTTCACAAACCACGAACTTTCACAAACTTGCCCCAGTTCGTGAACTAGTTTGTGGTTTGTGGCGTTTAAATGCCTCTTTCCATGCCTCTGCGAAGTGGCACAGAAAAGGGCATTTCACCCCCGCTGGCTTGAATCAGGTGCTTGGCAGGGAGATCCCTGACCAGCAGCTGATCCGGGGGTAGAATGCCCCTTTCCCTGCTGCTGTGCAGTGGTAGGAAAAGGGGCATTTCACCCCTGCAGGCTTGGATCAGCTGCTTGTTGGGGAGATCCCCGACAAGCAGCTTATCTGGGGGTGGAAATGTCCCTTTTCCTTCTGCTGTGCAGCAGCGCAGAAAGGGGTATTGAAGTTTAACATGAACCAAATGAACCAGCAGACCAGTTTGTGGAAGATCGTGGAAAACAGGCTTCCACGAACCGCTGGTTTACAAAGCACAAACCAGCCCAGTTCTTGACAAACTTTAGTTCATTTTGCGGTTCGTGCCCATTTCTACTTAGAATAATTCTGCATACAATGGCATGGAATGGAAAGTGATCGATCTAGTTTTTAAAAACATGCAGAAATAGGATCACACATTCCTGAACATTTCTTACACCTGTATTCCAGATCATTAAGGCCAATACTTATTATGAAATGTATTATATATTGCACATATATATATTGCATTTGATAATAATTACTTCTGATAATAATTTTCCATTTAGGGGAATTATATGCATTTTGTGCTAACAAAGGTATAAACATATAAATATAGCCTACAATGCACACACAAAAAACGGCATACCATCATCGGCGTCAGTAACATTGAAAATAAAGATAGTGGAGCCTGGAGGAAGATTCTCCATCAGAGATGTGCTGTATGAGGCCATGTTGAATATGGGTGGATTATCATTCACATCTAGTATGTTGAAATAAACCCTGTCAGTTGTGAATTGTCCACCTCCATCTTCTGCACGAACTGTAAGTATGTAATATTGCTGTACTTCATAGTCCAACGTACAAGTCAGGTTAAAAACTCCAGTGACTGGATTTAGGAAAAATGTCCCATCTCCATCGTCTTCACTCACAGTGTATGTGATTTCTCCATTCACACCTGAATCTTCATCAGTAGCTAAGATGGCTGCCACCAAAGAACCTAGAGCATAATTAAGAAAAATGTTAAGAAAGCAAAACAGATTTTCCCATGAACCTGTTCTAGATAACTTCAGACAATTCCTTTCTGTACAACTCAGATATTTACAGCACCTACTTATATAAAATCTATTTATATTAAAGCCTTATATTTCGCAGAAATACTAACCAGTGAAGTCGTCCCATTAATTTTAATGAGAAACTTAAGTACATCATAATATCTCCCATAATAGAAATGGGACTTGAATACAGTCTAATTGCGTGGCCAATTTGTGTACCAGTCCCTTACTTATTCATATTCAACTATATGTCCTGCTGCCCATTTATAAGGAGAGTTACTGAAATCATTCAACTAAATCTGAGAATTGATTTTCTTTTTATTAAAGAAATATATTAGTAGTTTACACACACATACCGCTATATATAGTTGTTAATAACAATTTTCAAAACTCTCAAAACCACACCTAAAAGAGTTATTATGCATGTAGGTAAACACACACATACCCAAACACTCAATTTTGCACTGATAGAGTCCACTTCTGGTCCAAGTCCCTACCTCCCAGGGGAAAGTAGTGAATTGGGAAGAAAAGGACCAGTAATCAGTATATTAGCATCCTTTTACAGACAGAAATTTGGAGAGAAAGTAGGTTGAGATAACTGAGCTTTTTAGAATCGAAGAGAACACTCCTAAGCAGGTCTACCCAGAGTCCTATTGAAGTATATTCAATGGGAAAGTATTCTTAGGATGACACTGTTAACTGTTAAAGGACATGACTTAAGTATAAGACCTTGAATCCATCCAGATGATAATTTTATCACATCCTGATCTGTGATAAAATTAAACTGTGATAAAAAAAATTCTTACCACTTAAGTAGGAAGAGAACTCATTTCAGGATTGCTTGTTCATCTACATGGGCTTCAAGTAGAACATCAATGAAGCAGTTGAACACAAGCCTCCGATATTCAACCCATTATTAATATGTAAGATGAAGTGACTGAAAAACTAAAATTCTTCTAGCATATTCATATCCAGAAGTATGGAAAAGAGGAAAGCCCAGGGGAAGGAAAGAAAATATAAACTGAATCCCAAATTTCTACTCTGCTTCAATTTCACTGAAACTGAATTCCTTCACCTCTTGAATCTCATATGAATTTCAGTGAAAATCCTTTGAAGCTCTTGCTTGGTTCCAAGAACCCCCTACCTCATTGTTTCATAGACCCTCACACTGTAATTCTAAATGTATGTATTTTTTAAAGTGAGGGGCATGACCTCTCTTTATAACCTTTACGCGCAACTGTAAAATACTTAGCAAGGAGAATTTTTAAAAACTCATTATCACTTGCTGGTTTCAAATTTTTCTATACTTGAAACAAAGGATTATGTAACACAGACATCACAGCTGTTTCCACTCACTCTGTTTTTATGCCAGTCAAAGAAATACGAACAAGGAGGCTTTGGTAGCCCTACTTCCCTCTTTACTACTTGCACAAAAGCTTGGAAAAGAGAGATCTGGACTAGCTATCCCAGATGTTCAGTCTAACAGCTTTATAGTTATTCACAAGGTTGGTTCCAGGCTGGAGGGCAGGCTTGGCAAAATGTTGTTCAGCAAGCCCCTTCTCAAGCAGGCTCTTGACACAGATATGCACAGGTCTCACAAGCAAACGATGGCTTGCTGCTGCTCCTAGTCAGCATTGCTGTTCACTCATTTGCTTGGGTGAATGAGTTGTTACACAAAAAAGAGGGCTCAGCCACTGCTTGCTCACCTGCCTCCGTTTGGTTGCCAGTAGCTCCTGCTGCTTTCAGAAGGCATCCCTGCTCAGGCAGGTAGATGGATAGAGAAATGCAGCATTCTTTACAGATTATCCTTTCACAGGAAATGGCATTTCTACTTGTAGTACTAGCATGCATGATGAGAGAAAGGAAGGGCAGGCCCACCACCACCACCCAGAGAGAAAAGACAACCTGTAACTTGGACACAGTGGTGGGGTACACATAGCAGTGGGCCTCCTAACATCTTGGAGCCTTGCTGAGCAATGCCTATCCTTGATGCCATCAGTGGTAATCTGGAAATCTCCAGGATTCACCTGAAATTTGCTGCTGCTACCACTTCTTACTCCCATCAATAACAGTTAAATACACAAATTATGGTCCTGTCTAATTAGGTTATAAACCTAAATATATATCACTTTAGAAGAAGTGCCACTGTCGTTAATGGGTCTTCAGAATAAACCTGGTTGGATCAGATTGTTAAGACGCTTGAAGGATAATTTATCTATGTAAATAAAAACAAAATTTTTAAAAGTGTTTGGATTTTTAAAAATGAACTTAAAATAACATAAATTGTCACAATGGCTAGAGAGAGCCATTAAATTAGATGCTGAAAGTAAAACAAATGACTCCATTGATTTACCTGGAGTAGTATCTTCCGGTATGTCGAATGAATACCAAGGTTTGGAGAACGTGGGTATATGATCATTAACATCACTAATGGTAATGTTTATCCTCATATCTGAAGACTGTAAGCCATCATCAGCACGAACCAGCAGAGAATATTTGGAACGACGTTCTCGGTCCAAACGCTTGGTGGCTATCAACTCTCCTGACTCGGGATCAATATGGAAGCTGTCATCCGCCCCACTGATGATAGTATAAGTGACCAGAGCATTTGCACCCTGAATAGTGACAAATAAAGGCCAAGATGATGTATTTCTCATGCATATCAACATGCAGTCATTCTGTTAATTCCCAAAAGTTGCTTATGTATCTAAACCATTTTTTAAAATTAAGAACAAACAAAAAAGCATATGTGAACTATCATTTTAACATATTTTAAAAGATACTAAATTAAGTTACAGAATGTAAAGAGTTCTGGGGTAGGCAGGTCGCCTGTCTGGCATCCCAGACCTCTCCCTCACTAACTGCTATGATGTCTCTCAAGCATTGCAGGGAAGCATTGGTCCCTTGGGCTTCTATGAAGGTGGGGTCTGCTTGCCAGGAATCGAGCGCTGGGTCCACAGGGTCCACTCTTGGCACACCACTTGGCCCTGTGGGTTTGGCCCTTTCTTCTTCTCCCCACATAGTGGTTGCAGGCATCAGTGCCTCACGGACGAGCTCCCCAGGAGAACAGCATAGGGAAGATTGGGGACCTTGGCTACCTCCAGCACATGCGAGCTTCCGCTATACTTGAGTGTCACAGGGATGATTGGCCATTGGAGTGTGTGGTGATAAGACCCATGAGTCCACCAGCATAAGGGCAGGTCAGCAGGCAGCAGGTGTGCCTGTACCATAGATACGGTGCTTCCCAAGTCCAGGAGGGCTCTCACCCTGCGCCCACAGAGAAAAACGGGTGCTAGAAGGCCTGGGATGAGACCAGCCCAGTATTCGTTGGGAGGGCCACCTCCCATCCAGCATCGCACTCCATAAGAGGGCAGTCTTTGCAATAATGGCCCAGCTGGCCACATGAAAAGCAGGGTCCCCTGTCAGAAGGTGGGGCTTGCCCCTCAGCGTGGCCATTGCTGGGGCCTTCACTCCCCAGGCCTGCTGCTGCAGGGGTCGGGGTTCTCAAGCTGGGGGTCTGAGCCGACAGCATCCATTGGAAGGAAAGGGCCAAGGGCCAGGTATGACTTTGCGAATGCAAGCGCCCTTCTGGAGGAGTCCCCTCTTGGGCCCCCCGCCCATGGGTCTCACCGTCATGGATCGACATGGCCCTGGGTGGCTGGGAGCCATTGACTCCAGGGAGCAGCTGATGGCCTCAGCATCATGACCAACTTCTTCAACTTCATCAGCTTGTTTTGCAGGTTCCAAGCCCAAACGTCCACTGGCATGATTTGGAGCAGCTGCTCAGGTACTACCTTGTCTGTCAAGGCGTTCTTGCCGGGGGTCTGTGGCCCGAGCCAGCGGGCTGCCAGCTCCTGTAGCTCGACATTCAGGTATTTAAAGAGTTGGGTGTGAGTTTCCAAGACCCAACTTGATTTCCCTGCAGCTACAAAGAATTATTCCACAGAGGGAGGGGCTCCTTCCTCCCCCCTCAAGCTGTCAAAATAGGAGATGGAGGTTTTTCCATGTTTTTTTTCTGCTCCATGCGGAATATTCTGTGCATGTGGAGCAGTAAAAACAAGGGGGAACTGCCTCCATGCTATTGTGACATGGAAGAAAGGCTTGAGGGGAGAGGGGGAGCCCCTCCTCCCCCTACAGAGGCATTCTGAGGCCATTTGGGCTCTCCTTTATTTTTTAACAGCCATTTACTTTTTAGCTGCTGTATGGCTGTAGAAACCTAAATTGGGTCTGCATTTTAAATGGAACCCAGATCCAACTCTTTAAAAACATGCATATCTAGAGAGACCCTAAGAAACCAGGAGAGAAGTTGAAACCTGACAATATTATTATGATGTTTGTGTAACAGGGCTTTCAAACCAGCAATAATCTCCTACCTCATCAGCATCCATGGCTGTCAGCTGCATTATTTTAGATCCATCTCCTACATTTTCTTCTACAATCACATCAAGCATATCTGTAGGAAACACTGGTGGGTTGTCATTCACATCTTGAAGAGTTATTTCCACCTATGGGCAGAAAGGGAAAAAATGTCATGAGACATGGTCTATGTATGTTTATTATTATGATCCAAGATCAGAAGTCAAAATCAGAATAATCAACAGATACATACATTGGATACATGTCATAAATATATAAAGATATACTAAACAGAAAACACAATGCTTAATTAAAATTTGCTAAGACAGAATTGTATTCTTCTGCCTAATTAAACATGCCAAGGTACAAAATCTTAGTTACTTTAAGAGAGATTTCATTTTATCGATCACAAAGGAGTGAAATATAAAAGTGATTTGGTCTACCTGGATAATTGTACGCAAGTGGATTGATGTATATATTCCGAACATTCTGGTAAAACCAACAGTATAAGGGAACATGCTCAATTGTTTCTACCATACATTTTTTCATTCATTTTCATTTATTCGACTTTTTTGTCCGCTCTCCCCATGGGAGGCTCAGAGCGGAATGACATGGACAGAATGACATGGACAGAATGACATGGACGTTTCTTGAATGGGATACAAATGTATCTCCCAGCAGGAAGGGCAACCATGAGACACTGACTAAACAAGAATGCAATAAATGACCTAACTTTACATTAAGACCAGTAAACAGTGCATAAACTAATGTTCAAAAACTTTCCCAAACAAGAACTACAAGCATGAGCAAAATTCATGGGATTGTTAAAAATCCTCATTATTATGAAATCCTCCAAGAAAAGTCTCTAACCTAAATAATTTGACTTGTTGATAGTAACTGATTTTAAATGGATCTCAACTAGTTTACATTGGACATGGTCCACTGATTGACTGTCATTGTAATCCCCCAAAGTTGGCCCCTGGAGGATAACTGCCAAGACCTGAGGCACAAGCTCATTCAACCATTAAATGCTGCCTGACATAAAGATGAGGTGGTGTAAAATTCTTCCTGAAATGTTTACACATTGGCATGTCTTAAAAACAGATATTTTTAGCACTAAGATGGGTTCCAATTTCCATTTTGGAGGAAAGATGTGATTTGAAAAAGCTAGTATTATATCATTGCAATGTCCCTTTCTACCTGGTTTACCCACATCTAAACTCAAACACATTTTACTTTTCCAAAATTCTGTTTGTATACTTAATAAACATCATTAGTTTAATCTAAAATACTTGCCAGAGCTGTTTACTCATGTCTCTGTGTAAGCAAGTTTGTTTAGATCTCACAAGCTTAGGTTAGCTTATGTTTCAACTGATAGGTGGACACATACTAATAATCGCCTAATAAAAAAAGGAAAGACAACAGCTGGTTTATATCTATACCGAAAGCAAGGGATTCCCATATGGCACAAACCAACAAGTTGTCACCAAAACATGAAGACCACCAAGGAGATAATGGTACAGTCTCCTTTCAACAAACAGAGAGAAGCCAGACTGTTTAGTCAGACTGAAAAAGAAACAGAACTTTAAAAACAAAGATGATAAGTAGATTGACAGGCAGAAACTCAGTGGTACTCCAGAATTTCCCTTTTCAGTTTTTTTCAGCTGATCTTTCTAAATCTGGTAAAAAATGTTTAATGTATAAAAAAAAACAGTACAATATCTTTTAAAAATTATGTATTTCAACAGATTTACATATGCCTTACTCCTCTTCATTAGAAACAATGCAGACTAGGGTTGCTAACCTCCAAGTGGAGTCTGGAGATTTCCAGAGGTTAGAGATAAGGTCCCTTGGAGAAATGGCTGCTTTGGAGAGTAGACTGTATGGCATTATACCCCACTGAGCTCCCACCCATCATCAAACCCTGTCCTCAGCAGGCTTCACCCCTAAATCTCCAGGAACTGCCTAACCTTGTGTTGGCAACACTAATGAAGACTAGTATTTCATTTTACTAAAAAAGCAAAAAACCCTGCATATCTCTTTTATAATTTCAAATGAAAAATAAATAATATCCTAATACAAATGTAGTATATAAGAATTTAATAAAGGGCAATAGCAAAATACATAGTACTTCTATATTGCCTATTTTCTTATTTCCTTGCCCTTGTTTTATGGAATATTATCAGATCAAAAATAGCACATAGAAACAGACATATAAAATAGTTTAACAACATCCACAACAGATCACTAGCGAATATTGGATTGGGCCCTTCTACCAGTGGAAGAGATGCTAACAGATCCATATATCTCACCCACCTCCCCCTCCTTTAACATCCCTGATCCCTCCTTCTTCAGCCATTGGAGACTTCTTAAAAGCCCTATTGGTGTAAGAGAAAGCTGCAGCTAATTTCACCAAATCTCCCTCCTCACTCTAGCCCCTTTGCCTGTGGCCTTGTCTATGAGGTTCCCCTAACTGCCAGAATAATCTTTGGGATGATCAAAGGGGACTGCTTGGTGAGCATGGAGGTGGGAAAGATCTGCATCACAGCAGCCCATGCACATTTAGCACACGAGCTGTTACATATGGACCACGTCAACCTCTACAGAAAGATTCTTCATAACTATGAACTTCTGCTCAGCTAGAAGTTTAAAATAGTGTGCTGTTCAACTATTTTTTAAATTAGTTGTACTTCTTTTGTTAAAGATTAGAGCAACATCCTTATTTCATCTTTCCTGCTCACCCTCCCCTATGCATACTTACCTCAATGTATATACAGGTCTTTAAGCATTTTCCAATTGTATAGTACAGAGTGTTATGTAGTAAGCTCAGGAGATACACATATGGGCCTTTCTACATGCTAACCCTGGTCTGGGACCCTAAATCTGTGTATACAAGTGTGTGCTTGGGGTAGTCCTTAAGGAACAGTATGTATGTGTGAGAAAGAGAAACATTTTATTGAGATAAATCAATGTTTATTGAATAGAAAAATATAAAGACAAGATGGTATCACAGGTTTCAAAAATGCAATACAATGAAATTTAAGTAACATAAATTTAATATTACTGGGAAGCAGTTAAAGAATTCCTAGGGCGAATCCACATTACTCATTCTAAGTCGCATGTTCCCTGCATTCCCCACGCAATCCCAAGTGCCGGTCACATTACCTCATTAAACAGACGCATTTCATTCGCATTTCTCCCAAATATGTGGTCACAGGTTTTCAACGGGAGTTTCACGGTGGCCATGAATGGGCCAATGCGCAATTTACGCGGTTTTTTTAAAAACCACCCCCCTTCCTGTCTCTCCAGCTGTTTCGAGAGTTCCTATTGGCTGATTCAACTTGCAAGTGCTCCGTAGTCTGTAAAAGGCTGTTTTTGACTTCATAGCATTGGATTTATTGATTATGCTGTTTCTGAATCAAATCTGGTAGTTTGAAAAATAATTTTGGGGTGAATCCATCCTCAGAACGGACTCCCGAAACTTCCTTTTTAACTGTTTTTTATTTTTTTTTATTTTATATTACTGTAATATCGAAAATACGGTGAATCAATCATTTGAAATAAAGAAAACACAGAGCAGGACTTCCATCACTCCTCCATGTTTCCCCCAAGTTATAATCGGTCCCCAATGACATTTTACATTTCCTCGAAAACTGTCAGGGATGATGTTCTATAACCTCACACAAGGAAAATGGGGCGCGAAACATCGGGCACACTGTTGGGTCTCCGTCAATGCATCAGAGAAACAAGACATCGTTATCTATATATCATGATATTGTTATACCAAAGTTTCGAGCAAAAAAAAAAATTGAATACTTGGCTAAAATGTGAGAATCGAGCGCTCATTCTATGGAAAAAACATTTTCTTGAATTTTTATTCTCTACTTTTGTGAGACAGAGCTTCCTTCTTTAGACACAAGTAGGAATGAAGATTGAAGCTCTGCCTCAGGAAATCCCACACTCTGAAAATATTGTTGGTCTCTATGGTGCCACTGATCTGTCTCCGGGAAGATTTGTTCCCTCCCTCAAAAGCGGAAAATGCGGGTGTGGGGTGGATGTAGATTCGGCCAGTGACTATTGGGAACATAATGACACTCCAAGGAAGTGAAACTTCAGTAAAATTCAGGCACTGAACTGTCCTGCATAGGAAATGCCCACGAAAGCTTCCCACATGCTTCACACCCTGCCCTCCACCTCCAAAATCTCCAGAATTTCCCAAACCAGGGTTGTCAGCCCTATCTGGGAGAGATGAGAAAGTGAAGGAGCTGAGCAATAAGGAAGAGATGGGGGGGGGGAGAAACATGAGTGTTGGCAAAAGCCATGGTGGTGAAAAGCTGGTTTGGGGGTTCAACTGAACTTAAAACTCCAGGATAAAAGGGGGTTCTTTCATATGCTGGATTCATACCTTTTTTCAGCCAATTGCAGGAGCAAAGCTTTCAGATTACCTGAGTTATTCTGAGTGAGATACAAACAAGATCTGGGATGTTATTTTGCTGATTCAGAACCTGATTATAGAGTTTCCAGGGAACCAGCGCCAAAGCACGAATGCAGGAGGTTGGGAGGCAGCTGGGTACTTACTTCCTGCGCTCCCCTGTCACACCAGACAAGGAGGTCATTTTCCAGCATGACAGAAGAGCCACAGGTTACGCTGAAGACCAGTTGAGTAAAAATTGCCTCCAAACGGGTCCCCTAACCCTCCTGGTGGGAGACCCAGTGCTTACCTTCCCAGTGCTCTGGGGATGGTCCTCGTGCTGGCAAGATGACATCAATTCCAGGAAGTGACATCATCGTGCAAGACTAGGGAACACATGTGAGTTTTGCATCAGGCTGATTTGGGCCCCAAACAGGCCCAATCTGCCCCCCTGTGAAGCACGGGATTGCTCACAGCACAGCACGATGACGTCAGTGATGTCATTGTGCTGGCCCCAGGAGCACACCCAGGAGGGCCGTTCCCTGCCTCCCCCCCCCCCACTCGCCAGGTATGCAAAAGGTGAGGCAAAAGATGAGTGGGGTGGGGGGAGGAGAGGTGTGCTTATGTACCTGTTAAGGTTATTTTGTAATTATAAGATGGTATGGGTGCATGAAAGTGGGTATACAATTGTCACCCACTAGGTGACAATGAACTAGGTGACAAGTTATATATTAACATAATATAGCTTTCAATTATATGTGAATAGGACTCTCCTACATACAGCTCTGCCAGAAACAAAGACCCATTGCTCAGTGGATTACATTCTTTGCATGCAGAAGGTACTAGGACTAATCCTCAGCATTTCCAGATAGAAGAACACTACTGGAGTCCCCAAAGGATTGCTGCCAGTGATAGTGAACAACCTTGAGCTAGCTGGATCAATTGACCTCATAGAAGGCAATTTTGTATGTCCATATATGCCAGCAGTTCCTATTGATTTTCAATGACACCCGATCACCTCCAGCCCACCCACCTATCCAGTAACCCAGTCACAAAACAGATCCTTTCATGTGCCAGTTCAGCCAAGCAACTTTAAAGATATCAGAATGCTGTTGAACTTTGGAAGTAGCTTTGGAAGTAATCTTGAAAGGCCCATTATTTGGGAGCAACTAAATCAAAGACCTAGACATGAATTAATTACATTAGATATAAATAATGACCTCCTTGGGTTTAGTTTTCATATGTTAGATCTGCACCTGGAGATTTTAACAGACAACCCTAAACCTCTTAATGTAAGAATTAGCATTGGTGTTGCTGAGCATTAAATACAACTAAGAATTTGGAATTAAATCATTTTGGACTTTTAGCGTCAGAAAATTAAATTGCCTGCGAGGTTCACTCATTAAAAAAAAGTACTGCAAAATTGTGCCTATCAATTTCAACAAACAACAACTATCTAAAGAACATTAGAAAAGAAAGATGGACTGTGGTATGTTAGTGCTGACAATCAAATCTAGACTCTTAAGTGAACACAGATACAACAAGCTACCAAACCTATTAAATTTCGCCAGATCCAATTTCAAGGCACAGCAGCTGTAAAGCTGCGTAGTTTACTTATTAATATACCATATACATGTACAACTAAGGTTTCAACCACAAGTTGATCTTTTGCCTCCAAAGCAAGACTTTGGACCTATTGTTCTTTGTAGCTATATATGTAAGCAACTTCAGTATTTAAGTATCATATGGCTAACGTAGCACTTCGAAGCTTTCTTGTTTAAGGTATAACCATAATCTACACACTGTGTTATGTTATGAGGCTGAATGGCTAAATTCATGAAGAACACAATGCTTAACTGAAGAAAGGCTGACTGATTAGAAAATAAGAAAAGGGGAAATAGTCGATGATAACAGAATATCATGAAAAATTAGTAAATCGAGCAGTAATATTTAATATTGAAGTTCCTTTTAAATCTAGAGACCTGTCAAGATGATTTGAAAGGAAAACAACAACCAATTAAAGGGGGAAAGGCTGCATAGGAATGCTTACAGTGTAAATTTTAACATTAATTATTTAGCATTAAGATTAATTTATACTAATTAATGTGTAGGGAATTCCAACTGGCCCTACTTTTGACAGCACAAATAAGGTTAAAATAAATACAAGCCTACATTACAAACTTACAAAAAAGTCTAGCACCTGATTATTAAATATGATGGGATGTTAATAAACTCCTGCAAGAGAACATAAATTGTATAATAATTCTCATTTCCTCCCCAAAACCCCATTTCATTTACTTTTTTCATAAGGATTAACAAATAAAAACAAAACAAATTACAGTTTTTCTAGATGTTCTATAATGAAGAAGCAGAATGAGATATATGCTCCTGTTTATTCCAGTTTTTAAATGCAACCCCCAGACAGCCATGAAAATCATCTGCTTATGTACATACACATACATATTATTCAAGTACCTATCTATACTCCACAGGTATTTTTGCTTCCTAGGTTTCTCATTTAGGGATCTTCAAAGACCTCAATCAAGACATGCTTTCCAACATTCTAAGGTCAGAATTTCACATTTGCACACTGAAGAATTTGTGATCTTGTAAGAATTTACAGGCCTATCACATGGACATCTTGGGAGAAAAAGCCACAGTGACTGCCTGCCCAAATGTATATAACCTTCTGAAACCTTATGGTTGGATTACTGTTATGTTTTTTAAGTTCCCTTGAAGACAATCCAGAAACTGTAGTTGGTGCAATATGTGGCAACCTGACCACTGTTGGGGGCTAGCTGGTAAAACATAACACATATCTTAAAACAGCCATTTCAACTTTCAGTTAGTTTGCAAGTCCAATTCAAAGTTCTAGTTATAATCTTTAAAGCCCTTCGCAACCTCACATATTTAAAGGGCTTCCCATTTCTCTCCAAAAGGCAACTATGGTCCTCATGCTCCCACTTACTGGTTGTTCTCCTACTTAGCCTGTCTGGCCTCACCCAGAGCCTGTACCTTTTCCATCTCTTGAACAGGTGATGACAGGACCATTTTATTTGCTAGGCATTTTAATGTGATATCGACTGCAGGTATCATTGGGGAGCTAATTGGGGCTTTATTTTGTATTTTGATTTAAACTGTAATGTCTTAATTGTCCAAGACCTTAGTCAGGAGTTATAGTAAATTTATCACAATGCACTTGTAAAGGAATCAAGTTTGTGTAGAAATTTTTTCTTTGATCTAGCAGCTCAGACACTGCAAGTCGTTTTATTGCCTGTCATGAGTTGAACTCAATAGATCAAAACAAATTACTTTTGCAAAAAACCTACACTCTTTACAAGCCAACTGGCTCTTGAAGAGTTTACTCTTAATTTGCCAGTAACATTGCTTTGGAGACCTCTGCAAATCTGAAATGAATTAGAACAATGTCAGAGTCATTTGGAGGAAGGAGGGTGGAATGGGCAAACAGTCAATAGGGACACTCAGGCCTGAGAATCAAAACTAGCCATTGTTAGTTTCTGTGGCATTTTGCAAAAAAATCCACATTTGGTTTTAAACTTTTTTTTTCCAGTTAGCAGAAGACTGGCAGAAAGAGAGAAGTGAATTGCTCTCAAGCATCTCCTCTCTTGCCAACAGCTCTAGCAAGTACCAGACAAGCTTTGTACTGCAAATGTCCCTCCTGGCTGAAGACAACGAAATGGCCTGCTCACATCTTGGCTGGAATTTGACACCTAGAAAGGACATTGAAACTTGGGGTGTGTGAGGGGCTAGATAGCATCTTTATTGAGATTTCAGGAAAGGGTTCTTTGACCTATAAAGAGGGGGCAAACGGAGACAGTAAAATCCCTTGGTATGGAGGGAGAAGGGTCCACTTTTTTTCTTGATTCCATCTGGGGAGCTCTCATATTGAGCTCAGTCTTCTTGGGTAGTGGCCATTGCCACATGGAGGAGCCAAAGGTCTGCCTGCTGATTACAGGGTAATGGGGAGCTTTTAGCAAACTGTAACTTCCAAGTCAAGGAGCCTGCCTTATAAAAAGATCAGCTACAGCTTATGCGTAGGCCTGAGGAACAGAGAATCACATCTTTACATCTTTCCTTTGTAGTCCTCTCTCAATCCACTGCTGTGCAGAGAGTACATCTGCAGACTTCCTACTTTTAATAAATTCTTTACCATTTTAAATGCTGGTAGTGGTTCTTTGTACTACTTAAACCTCTGTTATTCAAGCACACTGTTTAAAAGAGGTATCAGGGAAGGGAGGCAATCAGTTGCTAAATCACTATTTCCCTATGAATGCACAAGTCATCCATGTGGTAACCAGACCTTGGTAGTAGGAGGCCTGGGCCTTAGAACAGCAATGCAGAAAGAAACTTGGAAGTAATGTCCCTCTTGGTGGGTAAATCCTAAAACAACAAGCTGGTAGAAGTGTACTGAAAGAGAAGCAAGAGAGAGCTCCATCCAAGAGCTGGGCAAGCTAGGAGAGTAGTTCATCACCAGGCAGAGACTTGAGATGGTCACTGGGTGGGGTTGCTAGGTCCCCTGACACCCCCAGGTGGGAGGTGGGAGGCACGGCACCTACTTTATGGCTTCCCCTGGTGTGTGCGTGCTTCCCAGCCCACATGATGATATTACGTCCGGGAAGCGATGTCATTGCATGGGGCGTGTACTACCCTGGGAGCACTCCCGTGCTCCCCAGGGAGCTGAATCATGCCCAAATTGGCATGAATTGGGCTGCTACAGAGAGTGGAGCACTACTGCGCTCTGCAGCAGCTGGATTTGAGCCAATTCAGTCCAAATCTGGGCCAATTTGGGCTGATTTGGGCCCAATTTGGGGGCCTGGCATCCTTATCACTGGGTACCTAAATGCCTTGGAGGGTTGAATAGAACAGTGCTTATTGATCACTGACACCATTCCACCACAGTTTCTTCCTTTCCTGTATGTTGTTCTTATGTCACCTTTTCTCATCTATCCAGTCAAAGTCAAAAGAGTTTATTGCCTATAGCCATAGGCCGTCACAATTCACCAAACATTGACTAATAAACAATTAAGTCCCTTATCACAGTTTATATAGGTTACTAAAAATTAATTAAAACAGTAATAATAATAATAATAACATTCGATTTATATACCGCCCTTCAGGACAACTTAATGCCCACTCAGAGCGGTTTACAAAGTGTTATTATTACCCCACAACAATCACCCTGTGAGGTGGGTGGGGCTAAGAGAGCTCAAGAGAACTGTGACTCGCCCAAGGTCACCCAGCTGGCTTTGTGGAGGAGTGGGGAATCAAACCCGGCTCTCCAGATTAGAGTCCCGTGCTCTTAACCACTACACCAAACTGGCCCCTAACAGTATGCCAAACTATCCCGTGCTCTTAACCACTACACCAAACTGGCCCCTAACAGTATGCCAAACTATCCCAGGGGTCATGAAACAGCCTCATTCAGTACCACCTTAGATCTTATCTTTTCTCATCTATCCATCCGTCCATCCGTCCGTCTATCTATCTATACCCTTCTTTTCAAAGAGCTCTGGGACGAGTATGTGCTTGACCATCTGTCCATTTTATTTTCATTTTCTTCAGTGATATTATCCAGAAGTCTTGTGAGATACCACACATATCAAGGCAGTATATCTTGTGTTGGTATAAAAATATAAAAGAATACTTGCTTATGTAGTTATGCTTGCACTTTAATTCAGTAAGATATTTAAACAGAGTTTTATTTTCCTCTGAAGAAGGGGGTCAAACCCAAGTTCACCAGCATACTGGCACATTTCATTCTTTTCCATTTATACTGGTGTTTGCAAGTGTGTGGACTAATGGTTTTCAATATTGGTTGCAAAGTAGTAATGATTACATTCTGATACATACTATACAATGAAATTGCACAGTTCAGATGTCTAATGAGTAATTCCCACAGGATGTAAATTAAAACCAGAGGTCAATCAACCTAATCATGCACTGCTGTATTTCTATTTACACCTCAGGAAATGTAATTTTTCAGCAATTCGTGTGGCTTTCATCGGCACAGTATCGGGATGTCATGCAACAATACTGACACAGGAAACAAGTGCCCATACTTTGGCTTATAACAATCTGCATTGGTGAAACAGCAAAAAAGAAGTAGCAGGCAAGTTCATATACTTGATGCCTACACAAATAGATGCTAAGAGATGGGACACTCCAACTGTTATGCTGCTATAGTCTACATTAGCACAAATGCGGTAGCATTGTCACCGCTGAGAAAGATATAACAATTTCTTAAAAATAGAAATCCAAGTGATTAACAAATTCTATCCTTTTCAAATTGTATGGAAACATTTGAGTAAACATTACAATATACACAATTACTCAGATGCCATTATTTGTACCCCTGAACCTTAACACACTAGTCATACATTTACAGACATGAGGGTGAAACTATTAGATCTATTGTCTAATGAAATAAACACTAAATCCAGGGACTGGCACAAATTCCTTGATTCCAATGCTACATTTCCTGCCTTGAATTTTCAAACAAAGATACACTTTGTGTTTTTCAGCCCTGATTGAAACAAACTCATTTATAAGTCTAAATATTCTGTCAAACTAGTTTGTGCAAAGATTTATTGTGGTGTTTAGGTTAAGCCGCTCCAGGGCACATGGGAGGGAATAGTGAAACATAAATCTATTCAGACAGTCTCTCAATTACAGACAGACTATGGCTCCTGAACAGGGCAGGCATTGCTTTTATTTCTCATATTAAGATGATTATTTCTATTAATCATTAAGTATCACCTGGCAGCCACAGCCATGTGTTCCTTATACAATATTCCATATTGTGGGGTGGGGGTGGGGGAACAGTATGAATGACAAACTGGGCAATCAGCCAAAAATGCCAAAAACACCCCACAGTGTGGATAAGAATGGGATAGCTCTACTTGTGACACCAAAAAGCTTTTGAAAACCCACCAAGTGTGCGGTGAAATAATAAAGGAGTTAAGCTTTTGTAAGCAGACCACGTTGCTTGAAAAGCTGAAATTGAATATCCCCCCTCTCTGAATCAAAGAAAATTATACTGCCCTTTTTAGTTTTTTTGGAAATTAATACAGTTTCTGTAATTGTTTAAGTCATTTTTTGCCCTCTTAGGAGAAGTGCTGCCTCTCCAGTAATTGACAGCCTGATTGTCAAAATGCATTTTTCCTCAAGAGCACCAGTGAAGTCAACAGAGCTCTTGCTGTCAGCAGTGCACTGAGGAGTGAAAGCAAGGGCAGTTTAGAAATGGGTGAACACTGGAAAGCATTGGAAAGTTATGAAGTGTCTGGGTTTCAAAACATACATCTGCACTATGGAATGGCACTATAAAGCCTAGCAGTAACCCCATTGAAGAGTCAATGGAAGAAACATTTCAAAATGTTATTAGGAATAAAATGTTAAGCATAAGCTCCATCCCTCAATAATACATCAAAAACATTTTGAGTTAGAATATATTTGTGTATGTGCTGGGTGAGAATACTGGGGGTGGTGGAGGCTGATGCATGGTTTACTTATCCATTTGTAGTTGCTACCAAAGAGTAATAGGGATTAATCTTTACGTGTGTTTATCATGTCAGTCTACATGCTAGAATAGTGCATTGGTTAAGGTGTCAGATATGGGAAACCCAGGTTCAAATCCCCACTGTTGTGGAAGTTTGCTGGATGACCTCAGCCAGTCTCACAGTCCCTGTCTAAAGTACATCACAAGGTTGTTGTGAAGAGGAAGGAGAGAATAATGCAAGCTGCTTTGGGTCCCCACTGGGGAGAAAAGTGGGGTATAAATGTAATAAAATAAATATAAATGTATTCAACTTCGGAAGCGCCCAAACTTAGGTAGTGTTGATTTCTAAGTGCTAACATTACTACACTCTTCTCAACAGTGTGGGTTAGAGGCTTTTTTTTTTTTAAGTAGGGGCCATGAACAGCAAGTAATATATAAACAGGAGGATAGGGGGATGAAGCAAAAAGGTTTTATTTGAATGTTTCACCTCTCCCTCTTCCATGGTCTTTGTTATCCCTTTTCTTCCATATCCTATTCCACTTGCTGAATCTCATTCCTTCCTAAAGAGATAGTCATTTCCTCTTAACGCACTTTAACCAACCCGTCACAATTACAGTGCAGACTGTTGAAGAATATTTAAAAGGTTGGTTTGCAACCTTTTCAGATCAGTATGTGATTAATTTAGAAGGGAGACCTGTATTTGTAAGAGATAGTATAGATTATACATACAGAGTAATAGGGTGCATGCTGGAGATTAGGGAGATGTTCCCACTGCTTGATTAATGATTAATTTGAAATGGGGACTAGTACGACTGCAACAACACCATCAGCTCAAGTGTGTACTGAGTGTGTACTGCCAGACCTACCAAAACAGTGTCTTCTGTTTTGTTCATCCGTTTTAAACATTACTCTTTATTCTTGTTTCTGCCTAATTACCTGTAGTGGTCTTTGAACATGCACAGGTTCTGTCTCAAACCTTAATATATTTTTAGTACACCATTCACAGTGAAATCCTAAACAGGGTTACTTCAGTCTAAGCCCATTGAAATCAATGAGCTTAGACTGAAGTAACCCTGCTTAGGATTTCACTGCTTGTATTGTTTCTTTGCAATAGCATGTAAAAAGCCTGATTCTGTGTGTGGTGGTACTTAATGTATCCATCCAGCCACTGATAGTGAGCCATATTATCACTATACTGGATACTCCCAAAAAAGTTATGCATGGCAGTTATATGTTTACATTTCTCCTAGATGAGCACAGAACTGGGTAGGGGAGAAGACTTCTTACGCATTTTTTACGTTTTGCACCTGAATAACCTGGATCTCAAAACTCAGTCTTACAGACAGTGTGTCATTCCCTTTAGTATAAAGTCTGGTGATTTTCTTTTAAGCCTACATTAAGCTTCCTGCAGCTAGCATTACCGTTAGTCATTAAAATCTGTTTTAGCCATCTGCCAAACTGATACAAATGCTTAGCAAGCACCTTTTCCTAGGATACTTTAAGAGTAAAATACAGGAATCTTACACATTTGGGAATCATATAGTTTACAATTTTATGTTTAACTTAATGAGATGTATCACTGTTTAATAATATATGGATTTCAGGGGTATGCATGTTACCATTCTCACAGGGAAAATGAACCTGCAGCTCCATTTACTGTCACCAACAGTAAATTAATAAATGAGCAATTAGGTATATGGGTGTAATTTCATACTACTTGTACATAAACAGTGTCTAGTAGACTGAGGCCATAAAGAAATTAATCTCATTAAGCTAGATGATGACTGAACTCAGTGGAAATGCTCCTTTTCCATATGTATACTGCAGGATAGATGGATATGTCCTCCATAATTTCTTTTTGTTTCTGTATTTTGTCATTATGAATGGTTTTACTCTATGTATTTTCATTGCTCATGCCGAAGATTTGTTTGGGGGGCTGAATTTATTTTTAATGAATTTTATACAATTTAAAGTGTATTATACATAGTTTATTCCAATAACACGCACATCAAGAACCCTAGCAGAAGGCAGACATCGCAGCAAGATTTAATATGACTAGACGGGGCTTTTCTGTGGTGGCACAGACTAGTACTCAGTACCAGCATCTTTTCTTTGTATTTTTTAACACTGTGAGTAGAGGTAGGTTTGGGTGTTCAAAGTACATTTTTGGAGAGTTATTTTGGTATTATCCACCCAACTGAAATGCTGTCTGTAAAATGGGAACAGTTATTGGGCTTACAGCTCTGGTGCACAGAACTTTCATTGGTCTTAGAATTGTACCAGCTTTAAGCAGGCAATAGTGAATATTAATGTATGCACTGCCTGAGCCCCATGGAATCAAAACAGACACAGATTCAGAGCTGCTTTAACTGTTATCCTCTTATGCATGGGTACTCAAATCTGAGCTGTGGCCTCTCATTACATTTCTTGTATTTGGTTCAGTCCACATCAACTTCTCCAGGAGGAGAAGCAATTTGTTTTGTTTTCTCATTATATATATATATATGTTACAGATGTCATATATATAGAAACATTTTTATTATATGTTTTCATCATCAGGAACTCAAGGTGAACAATAAGAAAATAAAATTCAGGAAAAGGTCAGTTGCAGGACAGGAGCCTTCAGGTTCCAAAATAAACATTGCAAGGGGGGTTTTTTGCTTGGGAGACTCGAGAAATTAAGATCTTCTGCTAAAGAGGAGGGAAAGAACTAAGGAAATGTTCTCTTAGCTCCATTACTTGTTTAGAGAAATTTCACTGAACCCACCCTGCACATGGGGTTGCTACTAGCCTCCTTACCTCGAAGGAGGGAGAAGCGGCAGCGGGCTGGCCCTTGTGTGCACAGTTGCACACTCTCCAGAGGCCCACAAGTGTGATGTCACTTCTAGTGTAAAACCAGAAGAGATAGTGTCTCTTTGGAGCCAAATTGGCCCAAACATAGCATTCTATATGTTATAACATGTTATAACAGCCCTTTTCTCATACCAATGATTATTGCCCAAATTTTCCACATTAGACAGTGCTGAAGAATCCACTCCACTTGCATTTATTTACTCTTCAACAGCCTCCCCTACAGTAGCTTATAAATCAAGATAATTCTTGTTTCATGTTAGATAACTATAAAAAACATTATGGTCTAAAAACAGATCATTAAGCAATCAAACATTCAGCCGATGCAACATGTGAAATGGTAGGGTGTGCATTATATTGCATTTTACTGTTCATATATATTCATTTACATGCATGTGCATTATTTCAGAGGTATATTCAGAGATTTAACTTCCACAGGCCCTAAGGAGCAATAACAATCCCAAATAATTTTATTTTCTTTTATTTATTTATATTTCAATTTGTATATCGCCCATCCCCAGGGGCTCTGGGCAGTAAACAGTTAAAATCGATAAAAACAAGAACTAAAATCAATATACAAACAATAAAACAAATTAACAAAGTGCAGTGGTGGGGAGAACCCTCCCCCACCCCAAAGGTGGGAGGCCGACATGGCACCGCCCCCTTCAATCACCGAATGCCTGGCGGAACAGCTCTGTCTTACAGGCCCGGCAGAACGATAATATGTCCCGCTGGGCCCGGGTTTCCATTGGCGTTCCACCAGGCTGGGGCCAGGACTGAAAAGGCCCTGGCCCTGGTTGAAGCGAGGCGGGCTTCCTTAGGGCCAGGGACCACAAGTAAATATTTATTCGCTGATCGAAGTGATCTCCGGGGAATGTACAGGGAGAGGCGGTCCCGAAGATAATTATTTCACATTAACACAGTTATTTAAAAGTAACCAAAAAGTTGTCAAAAATCAGGTAAAAGCAGGAACATTATTGGGGAAGGTACTGAAATATAGGGACTATCCATAATACACATAAAATATATACTAGGTTTCTGTAATTCTGGAACATGTAAGATGGATAAAAGGCAAAAAGGTATGTGGCTGCAATTCACTTACTGTCATAAAACTGTCCACAGTAAGGCAGTTAAAATTATTAAAAAGATATTCCTAGCATTTGAATGATTTTAGTGAACTTTCTTTATATCCCCATCAAAATATCCAATCTTCAGTATTACTTAATCACTCTGGAGACCATGGTATAACAGTAAAACTGCTTAGTTCTCCTTTTTGCATACCATTCAGTTCCAGAGCAAACTTATTATGTAAAAAATGACATCCTAGCAGTGAAACAGAATAGCCACTAATGATTTTTGCAGATAGCATTGTAAAGCAGTAACAAATTTCATCAGTGTCAACCTATGAAAGAAAGCAAAGATTGTAACGAAAAAGGAATGATGAGAAATTAATTGTCTGGGCTATGTTATGCATTTGGTTCACTACTGTTTAGCACTCCATTTCTTTGCCAGCTTGTTTATAATATGATAGCTCCATTAAAGAGATATAAGAATGGCACGTATAATCAACAGCACAAGTACATGTCAAATCTGAATAGCAACTCAGTCCTTATGCTACATTTCAAAAGAGAGAAGAAAATACAGAACATACCACAATGTGATATTATCTGCCTTGCAGACTGATAAAATAGAATGAAAGTCAATGTGCATGCTCAAGATAGTATTTCACATACCCTTTTCCAAGGGGACTTAGACAGTGCAATCGTAAACACTGGGCTTAGACTGGAGTAACTCTTCTTAGGAGAAAGAGGTAAGGGGTAACACAATGGGATATCTCCCTTGAAGACATAAATAAAAATGAAAAGTAGGTGTACACATTCAGACTGAACATTCTTTGATTCAAACTTTAAGCTATAAGAGGAGGGATTTTTTAAAAAAATGAATAATATTACATAATATTGCAGTCAACCCCCACAGCCAATTTTAAGGATGCCAGAAAATATGTAACAAATAATGCAATATTACTTGTGATAACATTATCTGTATCTCCTTTCCCAAGCAATGTCTTAACTCCCAAGAAGCTGCTGCTGAGCCTCAGAAGATTCTCCTAAAAATATCACATGCAGTTTGAGGGTCAAGGCTGAAGTTGGTTCCCAGTTCCCAATTCCTTATTTGCATTTCCTGTTCGCGAACTCATCCACAAATATTGCAGAATCAGCATTTGGACCGGGCAGCAGTACATGACTTATTGCAGCGGACAGTCTCCAGAGTGTAGGGACTTATGATTTGGGGTGGCCCAAAGATTGTTTTGGGGTACATATTTTATCCAGTATCTGCATGTTGCTTTTTCCTGGGGGCACCCCACTTTGGAGCTGCTAGCACAAGAACTGGGCTTTGACCCAGGAAACAGCATCAGTCCACTTGGTGAGCAGAGTCCCCTGAATGTAGGGGTGTATGGCATGTGGTGGTTCAAACTTTATTTCGGATTGTAGAGCTTTTCAATTATCCTCAATATTTGTGGCTGGATTCACAAATAGGAAATACAAATAAGGAAATGGAACAAACTTCAGCCTCTTGTTTGATGGTCTATGGCAGGGAAGAGGCATCTGTGGCATCACCGTCCGCTCATTCTTGCTTGATAGGACTTCAGTTTAATGAGCCTGTTGAACTTGAAAAAGAAGGCAAATTCCTCTGACTGGCTGCAGGCCCTCCATTCTGTTTGAGAGTATGGAAGGGGGAGCTGAAAGGGGAAGGGGAAGCTGACAGTATTTACTTCTGTGAATTCACTCTACACACAGAAGCCATAGTTCCAACCCAATGGAATGACGTTTGGTGCTCACATTCAGGATGCCATATTTTTATTCAGTTATGCCCCTCAGAGGGCCAGGGGCAAGCGATGCATTTTAATTCGTTTCCTGCTAGTACCGAGAGATTACAACAATTATGATCTGTCTCTTGATTATTCGGGGGGGGGGGGGTCAGCTCTCTCTGTGTGTGTGACATAGTTTCATCTGAATTCCTCTGTTTGGTGACAGCAAAAATAAATACTTATTGGGTAACTTACTCACAAATAATGCAGTAGCTTTTTTTTTGTCCAGAGAATGAATAAATGTATCAGTAAGAGGGGGAAAAGGGGGAAATGAATATAATTTACTCAATAATTACCTCAAATGATATCAATGTGATGACATCGCTAAAGCCTATGTAACATATGTTCAAAAGTTTTAGAAAAAAGAAGAAAAATGCATTTACTCTGTTTTTATTCAAGAAATTAAGTTTTACAATCAGGAAATCAATCCCCTCCAGAAATCAATCAGAGTTGGAATAAGTTATATTATAGTTAATCACAGCTAAGCAAAACCATTCAGTTGACTATAGCAGCTTCATTCCCTAAACAATTTTGTGGCTATATATAACATGACTGATTAGTACAGACTGGCTTGAATATACACCCCTAATTATTAGGAAACAGTAACTTTTTAAACTACCCCATGAAACATATTGTTTACTCTTAAGTGAGTTTCCTTACTAGAAATACACACAGCCCATTCTTCACAGAAGAAAAAAATCCTGGCAATTTACTTCTTTAAATCTCATTACAAGATTTTCATAGACCGATCTCAACACCCTTACTACATAGATTCACAGTAGGGTTTCCTTGCCTTGTTAGTGAAACCAGACAAGCCGAAAATATGCAAAGTGTGAAGGAAGCCATTTCTATCTTCAAAAGACTTCAGGGTAAAAACAGCAGAACACCTGCTGATATTTTGTCCAGAAGCATGCTTGACTGAAGCCTAAACTTATAATACTTTCTGAACTATAATGTTCACAGCAGTAATTAAGAACTTTGCGAATGCTAGTATTCCTTGAGAATTAGAAAATAACGTCTTTTGAACCACATCCTGAGTGCTCCTGGAAGCAGAACACATTAAATTCAAAATAAGGGACAAGCAAAGATATGACCAGAAAAGGGAAAGCTGGACTGGAGGCAAAAAAATACCCTTCTAATGCATATGTATTCTTATTCTGCTCTTATGTGATGGATCATATAGGAATAAATAATAAAAAGATAAAATCTTTCTTCTAATTAATATTGATTTTCATAGTGGCTGGGGAAAAATCCTAGAAAGAACTTCATCACCCTAAGAACTATTTCTAATTCAGTCACAGGAACAGTGTAGGTCACCCAGAGAGACTGCATTGGACCAAAACTAAATTTTATCATGGCAGAATGGAAATTTCCTGCCTCTCCCTACCGATCTTCATGAAATGCTGCTCTTGTGGGATAGTGGAGCTTGAGGAATGACAGAAAGAAGAGGGATTTGGTGGACATTTCCAATTAAATCGGGATCCAGCCCATTACCTAAAGCTTAGGAGAATAATGAAATTAAGGAATCAGCAGTGCATACAATTTAAATGTTGGATAGCAGATGGACGCTAAAGTGGCATGAGAAGTGAAAGGCTCTCTCCAAATCAGGACTTTTCATATGTGATGTGATGCAATGCTGACATTTATGCAAGCAATGGATTGCATCAACTGTCACTATTTATAGCAGGATTTGAGTCTAGAAACACCTTAGAGACCAACAAGATTTTCAGGATATAAGCTCCCATCTTTAGCTACAAGTAGGAATGGAGATCCCTGAGCCTTTCTATCCCACTCAGGAGGTGAGGGGGTGAAGCAAAGAAGGGAGTCTGGATGTAAAGGTACAATGTTACACAATGCAGCTAGATTAGAGCAGAAATTGGCATCTGTAGTGAGAAGATTTCAGGAAGGTAGCTGTGTTTGTCTGCAGTAGAACAGCATGATTTGAGTCCAGCAGAACCTTTGATACCTGAAGGAGGGAGCTTTGACTCTCAACAGTTTATTGGTCTCAAAATCTTGTTGGTCTCTAAGGAGTTGCTGGACTCAACTCCTATAATGAGATAAGAATTCTCTATCCCAGGAGTGTCACTGTTCTGAATTTGTGAATGAACTCGAGTTCAGCAATCTCACATTGCTGGTTTCTAAGCAACAAATCCTGTTGGTCTCTAAGGTGCCACTGGATTTCAGTCCTGCTGTCCTACTGCAAACCAATAAAGCTACCTACTTCACTTTCAGATTTCTCATGCAGATTGACTACTACCCTTAACCAAGTATAACAAAGTCCACACTGAAGTTCATGTGGACTGAAGATCATTTACTTCCATATTCATTAGAGACATTTTTATTCTTTTAGGATTGAATCTACCTCTTCGTACTATAATATTCTAGCAAATACAACACTTAGGATTTTCCAGGTATTAAAAATACAGACAGTCCACAGAGTGGCTGCTCCATGATCATAAACACTGGCTATCTCAAATGCATCTCCAAGCTTTCCATTACCTCTTCTTTTTTCAGTAAACTTTAAAAAATGCTGGAAGATTTATGCACAGGTGTAATTGCACAAATTTAGCATCTGTTAATTTTTTTAAAAAACGGACATGCAAAGGGGTAATACTCCCACCCAGGCCAAATTTCTCAAACGGGATTAAGAGATAACAACTATTCTTCATCAACATGTTTATGTACTTTTAAATCTATTTAGTTATCAGAACAAAGAAATTAACTTTTATACTTCACATTCAATTATTAACTTTTAATAATGACAGTATCATTTTGGAGAGATTTTATTGGTCTATCACCATAATCGTAAACAGTACAAACATGGTGTTCTAGCTTTTTTATTGATCAGGGTAGAAACTGCTGATTTCATTTTGGAAGAAGAAAAATTCTCAGCAAGATTTATCAACCTCCCGGGACAGATTAAAGATGATGATGATCACACAATAGTATATGCAGACAGTTTCGCTGGAGACAGTGGACTCATTTCTGATGGCCAAGATCTTGTTTAAGATCTGTGATCAGATCTCCTGATTTTTTTTAATTCTAAAAAGCACATACAAGAGAGGCTGATTAATCTGTGTTCCTTCCTTGATGAACATTATTGCAGCCTAGGAGGGAAAATTTGATCAAGAAAACTTTCCAGAGTGAAAGAGTGATCTTTCCTTTGTGCTATGCCAGAAGCCTGCTGCCTTTCTGGGTAAACAGCCACACACAGAGTCATATCTGCTGGGTGATCTTGTTTTAGATCTCTGATGTAACACATATTTACATACAGTTTGGTTCTGAGCAAATACATACATAGAAAAAAGAGAGACACAGGCAGAGAGCATCTTTTCAGAGTATTGGTTATAGCTACATTTTATATATCATAATAGCTGCAGCAATATTATCAACATATATCAAATACTTACTCAGTGTATGATGGCATGCTTATACCAGTCCATGAACTAATTTATAATGATAGACACCTAGTGAACAGGATCTGCTGTACTGCTGATGAACACATGAAACTGCTGTGTATTAAATTAGCCCATTGGTCTATCAAAGTCAGTATTGTTTATCCTGATTGTCAGTAGTTCTCAAGCATCTCAGGTAGAAGTTCCACACACCCGATTCCTTTTTTAAAAAAAAAACTAGAGATGCCATGAACCTGAATCTGTGACTTTCAACATGCAAAGTGTGTGCTCTTACCCTTCTAAGGCACAGCCTTTCTCATTAATTCAGATATTTGAAAGGAAAGTACTGTTCCTGAAGAATAACAAAAGGTGGAGAGGTAATATCACTCCACACTCTCAACTATTCTTTTGAATGAATACAATAGTTTGGGATTCAACTACAGGCTATACCTAGAAACAACTGAAATTAGCCTTTCACAGTAGTGTGGTCAGCATTTTAGAGGTTCAACAATGTAGAGACTTGAAATGACTATTTCACCTCCAAATAAAAGAAAGAAAGAAAGAAAGAAAGAAAGAAAGAAAGAAAGAAAGAAAGAAAGAAAGAAAGAAAGAAAGAAAGAAAGAAAGAAAGAAAGAAAGAAAGAAAGAAAGAAAGAAAGAAAGAAAAAGAAAGAAAGATGTTGACATTATATCTATGCTGACGTATTGTCGTTACACCACTGTAAATTCTGAATGAATCAAATTTTGTCAGTGAACTTCTCTTTACAGTACACAAATTACCTTGCTAGCTCACTTTTCTTGAGCAAGACCTCTGAACCAAAAAAAGAGTTAATCAAAACATGCTAGTGCAAAAATGCAAACTACTCAGATCTGTCAGATTTAATGAGGATGGCAAGAAGGAAACAATACAGTCCTTCTTTCCAGACTGCCAGAAACTACACAGTCTGAGTCATGTTAATAAATACTGTAGAAAACACATGTCATTCCCTGGGTTGTAGCATTTTTTTTTATTTTATAGTGTATGATTTTTAATGCAAGAGGGAATACTCTATTAAACAATGGAATTTGCTGCAATGCTAATGGCCTTAGTATGCATTATTCAGGAGGACATGGTAACATTCTAAACATGCCCACTGCATTCCATAGAAAGATTAATAAAAAATGTTGCTAAAAAGAAAAACACAAGAAAAAATTAATATAAGAAAGGTATTGATAGATTTTTGACTCAGATGTGCTAACAAATCAGCTTGCAACCAACTTAAAACCAAAAAATTAATATTATACACAAATACAAGAAAGCTATTAGACAAAAACTGAAACAGTTTAAAGCAAAACTACAGACTATAAAGTTCAGATCCCAGCCAACTATATTGAGCAACAGAAAACAAATGCTTTGTGAAACAGAAGGCTGTGCTAGGAAGGAAATACGATTGTCAACTCTGGATTGGGAAATCCATGGAGATTTGAAGGATGATGACTGGGGAAGGTGGGTTTCAGTGAGTGAAGGGATCTCAAGGGGATATAATGCCACAGAGTCCACCCTCCAAAGCAGAAGCTTTACTATGTGCACCCTTATGGTGGGCAATCTCATGGCGTTTTGTTCCATTGCTTGCCCCTGCTCCAAGCATAGAGTTTTAGCGTAGTGTTCTGGTGATTCTTGAACTACTCACTGACCAGAGTTGCCAATCTCTCACTGGGGGTGGGGGATCCCCTGGTCTCACCCTCCACTCCCCGCCCCGCTTACCTCATCGGCGGGGGTATGTGCCTCCCGGGTGTGCTCCTGCATGCTGCAGCAGCCTGATTTGGGCCCCATTCAGGTTGAATCAGGCTGGATTTGGGCTGAGTCGGGCCCAAAATGTGAATGAATCAGGCCACTGTGAAGAACTGAAGCACTCGTGCCCTGCAGCAGCCCAATCCATCCTGAATCAGGCCAAATTTGGGCCAAATTGGACTGGGTTCAGGCTGAATCAGGCACGATTCAGCCCCTTGTGAAGCGCAGTAGCACTGCCAGGGGCTGCTCCCGCCGCCCTGCATGATGATGCCACTTCCCAGAACTCCCACTAGTTGGCAAGCTAAGCCTGGCAATCCTACAAGGCAGCTATTTTCTCCAGAGGAACTGACCACTGTAGTCTGGAGAACATAATTCCAGAAGAACTCCAGGCTCCTCCTGGAGATTAGCAATCCCCAAACTACTGAACCACTGCAACTACTGAAAATGCCCTGTTCTACACAGTCACCAACAGTACCTCTGATGATAGAGCAGCCTCTGTAGCTGAACACAGTGAATGTAGATGGACACAGTGGAATCGGCTGCCTAGGGTCCCTCCTCATTGGCAGACTTCAAGGAGCAGCTGGATGGGTACTTGTCAGGGATGCTTTATGCTTTTCCTGCATTGGGCAGGGAGTTGGACTAGATGGTCTGTAAGATCCTTTTCAACGTTATGATTCTATAATTCTATGATTCCATGTTGATGTGATTCTTGAGGTACCTTATCCCAGGCAATTTAAGGCTTTAAAGATCAAAATCTACACTTTGAATTGGGCCCAGAATCCTACTAGGAGCAAGAGATTTACATTCATTATGACTAGCTTAGTCCATTGATTTAAACTTATTCGTGCCTATTTTGGTGGATCAAGTACATAATGTTTGAACAGTTCAGTCCATGCTAAGTTGAATTAAGACAAATAAATACTTTTAACAACTGAAATTTGATGTAAGGATATTTATTCAAAGAAATATAAAGAAATGAATAAACAAATAAGACACCGGGGCCACTGTTAACCTAACAATTGATATCAGTCTACCTCAAAGCGGTGCTTACTGTGACATTCATTCAGCTTTAACTGAAAAGGTCAAATTTTTGGAAAGAAAGAATACTTATTTGCTTAGAATTCTGCATCACTGGTATGCACAACTTCAATAAATTGTAGTAAATGTAAAATAAAATAAATATATGTGTTTATTATTTAATTTAAAACATTTTAATTCAAACTTTCCACTCAATTAGGGCTCTTACAGCAGTGAATGGTTAAAAAGACATTAAGAATTAATTTTTAAAACAATACTTAAATATAAACCAGCAGTTCAAACATAAATAGGAAAAAGAGTCACTAAATGAAAGTAAAATGAAACAAATCTTCATCTGTTGCTAGAAGACAGTGATAGAGGTAGAGATGCCAGTCCCTAGGTCCCATTTCCCACTGCTGCTCAGAGTGGCAGTGGAAGGAAAATAAACAAAAAAAATAGCAGTTGGCCTGAAGTCTTGATGTTACTTCCAGGGAAAACCTGGAAGTTTTCACCAAAGGCAGCCACCCATGTGTGTTCCCCTGCCCCACGTCTCCTACTGGTTGCCAGGCCAGAGGGGAACAGATGAATCTCTCTGGCTCACCTCAGATAATGGGAACACCTGAAGCAAGGCCGTTGAATATGGCAGTAGTAATCAGGTAGGTTCATCTGGATGATCCTTAAAGTATGCTGCTTCCTTGTCTACCTAGCCCCCAACGTAAGGAGGAATACAGTGTGATTTTGCTGCTAGTCTGGAATGGATTTACAGTGCTGGCAACCCTAGTGACCACTGTATTACAATAACTTGTATTTGTATCTAGCATTTCATTAAAACAGTGCAATTATATGTATATAATAAATAGTGTAATACAGTAGTGTTTTGTCCAAATTCACTGCTTTCTTTGTGCAGATTGTCAGTTTTGAACAATTTTCCAGACACAGCCATGAACGATACAAATAATGAGTTTCAGTATTATTTCGATGAAACAATGTAAGTAATCAATGCAAAGGATTTAGAATTAAAGATGAACAAAACAGTCATAATTCTTCAGAGTACAAAAGTTGAATTCAGGAACTCGAGCATGTATCCAAGTAACCAAATTCAGTGTTTTAAAAAAACCAATTATTTGAATTTTAGTTATTCAAAGTGCTATTATGTAAATTCATGCTGTAGTGCTGAGTTGATATAACACAGAAAATATCACATTTTGTTTGAAAGGCAGAATATGAACTTGTAAAATAAAAAAATCAGGCTTTCTTCACTTCTTGTTTGTATACATGGAAGAAAAGGTGGAGAGCCATCACTGTACACAAATAATTTCTTGTGGGTTCCTGATACACTCACATAATGCTGAATATACTCACATAATTACATGCACAGGGAACTTGACCCTTGATGCATGTACTTTCTGCTCCTGCCTCCAGCATTCAGTGCTCTGTGTACACAAAACCCACATTGCACATATACCCCAATGTGTATCAGCCACAGCCTAACACTGTGAGACTCCCTTGCAGTTTATCTAGTCCTGCAAGCCTTGGCTCATGCAAACATGCACATTGCTCATGGTTAGATCACACAGAAGTTCTAGCTGGAGCAAGCTTGTAGCCGCAGGGGAAATGGTAAGTCTCTAACGTTCCCTTGCCTACTTTTCCACTTTCTATAGATCATCTTATCGCTATGCCTAGTTACTGAAAAAGGAACACATAAAGAAATGGATGTTTTTACTCACATAAAATTAGGAGACATGCCCCAATATCCAGGGGTTTGGTTGACTCCCCCCCGCCATCACCACATACACTAATTAATGAACACCTAATGCAAGCCACTTGTGATAAAGTCTTAATTTATTCAATGCTCTAGTCAATTTGGGATGTGATTAATATATGACTTCAGTGTACCAACAAGTTTGAAAACACTGTCCAATCTGTTACGGTATTTTAAAAATTTCTGGCACAACCTATTGGAAGGAGAATGAGGAACTAAAACATTGAGAACACTGAAAAGCATATGATATCTATTACAATTTGTGGTTAAACTGTTTCGACCCTTTCTGTGTTATTCTTGCAACCCAGATTTCATGGTATTCACTGAAGCCAGTCTAATCCCTAAAGGACTTTTTTATGCACACCTTCCAAATTACATACTCCTAGCAGGGAACCCTCAGTTTCCCAATAAATTCCTTAAAAGTAAATTCTATATAATTACATTATGCTGGAAAGTGTTGAAAAACTGTTAGTACTCTGACCCAGCCAATTCATATGTGTTTCTGCAGAGACATACATGTTAGATATTTCTCATTTTCAGAAGTTCAAAATTTGAACTACAGCATCATCACTCAAATTTGCTCCCTGAAGAACAAAGAAGGAACTGGTACCACTAGATATGCTTCTCATTCTCTTTCACAAATAGACAAATCCCAAATAGATACTGCTTAGCTAACAGCTTTGTCAGCAGCAGTAAATGAATATAGGTTGGTTGGTTCAAACCTTTGTTCTGTGCAAGGTGCAGTAGCTATCTGTGGAACTACTGCACCTTGAGTGGGCTGTGTCCTCACCCGTTTGATGTGACATGCTTGGAGTATTTTACATTTATACCCCACCTTTCTCCCAAATGGAGATGCAAAGCAACTTACATCATGCTCCTTTCCTCCGTTTTCCCAATTTACCCTGAGAGGTAAATGAGGCTGTGTGTGAGAGACTGGCTCAAGGTCATTCATTAAGCCTCCTCTGCTTCATAGGGATCTGAACCTGGGTGTCCCAAATTCTAGTTTGAAACTCTAGAAACTATGCCATACTGGCTCTCAGTGATCACCAACAGAACCATTTTCTATGTCACTTGTAGCAACTTTGTGTCATGTGGATTGTATTTTATGCTGAACAGAGGAAGGCGACAGTAAGCCTAGTCATTATCCATGACACATTACACAAAAATAACCAAAACAAGACCGCATGGCCACACACTGCAATAACCATGTGGAAAGCTTATAAACTGTAGCCTCTGCCCAAATGGTAAGCACCTGTGACAGACCAGAAACAAGGGAAAATGAGGGGGAAATTCTTATTACCACATGGCAACATGCTACAGATGACTAGCTTACCATGTGTTTACATGTAATATGACTGTGTGAGAGATTGCTATCTGTAGCCACTGATAATCACAGTGAGGCATTGTTCAAGATATTTCCATGTAGTTCCTGAATAACCTTTCATGAAAAACTGTGGGAAAACATACAATTTAAATTTTACAAGTTTACACCACAGGAAACTATTTATGAAATAGGGAAAACATGAAAGCAAGAGCATTTATAAAATTCATTTGACAGAATAATGTAGTTGGTCTGATACATTTGATGATAAAGAGCTTTGGATGGCTGTTTCTGCACAGCCTGTTGTTCCCACCTTTTTCCTGCGTTAGGTCTGTGTTTTGCTGAATTGCCTCGACAACTCATTCTCCACATGCAGTACCCACAAGCACTTACCTTTGGTTGAGGTCACAGGAAAACCTCCAAATAATAATAAAAAAAGTGCAGTTTGAGAGAGGAGGTCAGGCACTTTCATCATTATAGACTAAGAGTGCCTGTCCCCCTTTAATTTATTTTTTAACCTTGCACATACACAATTGCATGAAGCTACTGTTACAAGTAGTCTTCTGCAGGTAAACAGAAATGTGAGCTTCGGGGAGAGAACTCGGCAGAGACTGAGATGAGTAGGAGGTTTCTTCAGAAATGCTTCAAATCCATACGCCAGAAAATGCAAAAAAAACCCCACCAGAAACGTGCAACAAAAGAAAACATTGCAGCAAGTGTGGTCCCAGTAAATACACGGAGAACCCAGTAAAAAAACAATATGCACATGGTCGGCAAACAATAATACGTGCATGTTTGGGGAAAAGCCACCCTATGGGAGGAACTGCACCTCTAAGGATGTGCAGTAACGGCCAATATCTCTCTACCAAAAAAAAACCCCACAGACAAAGGGATTCTTTTCTAGGGATATATTACCTTTTAGTACCCAATGTTTAAAGTAAAAAATTAGAGACAAGACTAGAGAGGTGTTAACATGAATAAGCAACAAAGCCCAGGATGTGGAAAGCGTTTCCCATTTTTTTCCCAGTGGAGCAGACAGCTTAATCAAGGAATCAAACTATCAAATTACTGTAACAAGTTAGAATGGAACATACCATATTCTCAGTTGTAGTGATGTGCAATTTCAGAGGAAGGCAATAAATTGCATAGTAGTAGTATGTATTTTATTGTCTCAGCACTGTCTTCTAGTCATATAATATAATTTTCTGCATAAACATATCCTATCTAACGCTTTTTGCTTTGTTTCACATTTTGGCAATCCTACTCATATCATGTTGCTTATATATCATGTTTTATTGATTGCATTGGCTTACACTGTGTAATCCAACTTGAGTGAAAAGGGCAGTCTATAAATAAGATAAAATAAATAAATAAATACCTCACTATTATGAGGAAAATTAATTTAACCACACATAATTTTAAATTCCTTGCAACTAGGATGTCAAGGTGATTAATGAGACAGTTCTATACAAAATTATTTTAAAATACTATATATAGAGACATTAACAATAAAGGTTCGTATGTATTTCTTGGAGAGGTAGCAATATTACAGATGTTGGCTTATACCAACAGCCATAGAAATGAGAAAGAAGATGGTGGCTGAACATGCTACTCTGTCTTTGTTAAGCATGCTGAGAACTTTGACACAAACACAATCTCTAGGTGAGTTTCATGCATTCCTATAATCCTTTGATTACATAAAATGAACTTCTGATTGGATCGCCTTGATGTTCACCTTGAGCAAAACACTGGACTGAGAAGTAACCATGCTCATTCATGAATGATCACAAACTACTGATATTTTGCTGTGCAAATATTGAAGAAAAATTAATATGAACAATCCCGTCTGACACAATGCAATATCTGCAACTATCCTGTCAGTGCTGCTATTTACAGTAATAACATAGACTCCCATTCAACCTCTCAATGTCTTTACCATAAAAGTATTAACAATTTCCATCATAAATATTTCCTGCCTTAACATCCTGTCATTGCTCCCTCTAGTCCACACCTGCGACTGAATAACTCCTTTCCTTCATTTATTCTGTACAGTTAAAAATTATTGACAGACTGTGAGTAAGAACTGGCTGAATCTTCTCTCCCACTTTTCTGTATTATTCTCTATCTGATATTTAATCTCGGGTTTTATCATCTTGGAACTACATCCTAACAGTATGAAGCAGCATAAGGGTAATATGCACGGCTGCATATATTCACTGCTTTACAACTTCCTATAACTGATACACCATTACATGCATCCAAAGTGGTGAAGGAGTTATCTCAGTAATGTTACTCAAAGGTCAGTAGACACTTTGACAAAAGAATCTGTTTTACCATACTAAAAATTCTCAGTGTTGTCATCCAAATGCAAGACTTCTGACATACCAACTTAAATACTAAACATTAATGGTTTAACTCAATATGTAACTGCTTGAGAGTCCCATATGGGTCTCTGACATTCCAACTGTGTCTCTTATGAGCACTATTCTAGAATTTACCCCAAAAGTGGCACCTACCCCGTGTTCCATTAAAGTGAGTTGCCTGGTAGAGTTTGTGGTCAACATGTAGTTTTTCCCTTGCAACAGCTGCCTCTGAAGGAATTGGAGGATGGGTAAGATGACAGCCTCCCTCAGATGAGGGGCTTGTGAAAGAAAAGTGAAGAGCCTATCAAACTGCACCACCCCACCCTTCTTTGCAGTCTCTGAACTCTTACAGTGCAACCCTAAACAAAGTTACTTCAGTCTAGGATCAGTGAAATCAATGGGCTTAGATTGAAGTAACTCTGCTTAGGACTGTGCTGGTAGCCCAGCCACTCATTGAGCTGCCAAAGGGAGAGCAAGTGGGTTGCAGAGGGTGGAAAAAACCTTCACACATGGCAACCACACAGGAAAAGAGCAAACTTAACACAGTAGAGTGACGATGGCTTTATTCCCCTGACTCCATGATCAGCTTGCAATCTCACTGTCTCACTCTCACACAACCTATGCCTTATACTGAGTAGGAGCAAGAAGGCAGAGTGGAACACGCTGTCCCTCTCTCCAGATGCATAAGAATGGCTACAGTTCACCAGTGGTAAGGAAATGCAGCTGGGCATGCATAGAGATACTCTGGGAATTAGTAGCCATATGGTTTAACAAAATGGCTGTATAATTTGTCATCTGCAGAAAATGATGCATCTACTCTTGGACTCAGACAAACTTTTGTACAGATTTCCATAAGTACACATTAAGATACCTTTCTTAGCACACCATGCATAATTGAAAGTAGAGTTCCCCAATAAAATACCTCATAGAAACCCCAAGCACAGTTATCTGGGATAGTATGACAACATACATATCCATTCACATTGTGAGGCAGGTGGAAATCTACCCAAGCAGTCCAACTTAGCGTCATTCACCATCAAAACACGTGTGTGAAGGTGCAGGATCTCCAGATACATTAGTTTCAGAGTACAGAAGACTCATTTGGAAGTCTGCACACTCAGAACAGCTGTTCAGCTCACACAAGGCTCCTACCAGATGTCCAAAGCAACTGCTGGTTCAAGAAGGTCAAGGATAGTCATATATAAACAGTTTATAGCACACGCCTTCCTTTATCCCCTTTTCACACTGTCAACGTCACCTTGAGTACCATATCACTAATAAATGTCAAAGTCTTCATGCAAAAACATCTGTATTTGATTTGTTCTTCCTGCTGTTGAGCATACCACCACCACAATCATAACCATACGGATTTGGCTGGACACACTGCCCTTTTATTACTTTATTACGCTTCACTGCCAATCCTTATGACAATATAATATGCAAAGTCATGGACTCATTTTTTTCTAAAAAAAAACAAGAGAAAGAAAGAAAAAAAAACAAATAGCAATGAGCTCTGTACAGGAAGATTCCATCTGCTTGTAGATATTGTAGAAATTTCCTGGAATTGTTTTTATTCTAATTTCCTTTCATAGTCAATATAATAACCAGAAATGTGAGCCTGCAACAACATTGTGCTTAAAATGAACATACCACTGGATAAAAAATGAGTAAGCCTTAGATATTTCCTTTTGTAAACCAAATACGTTCTGTAAACTTATTGAGCATTACAACTCAGTTATGCAAACTGTGAAAATCTGCATGTTCTATAACTGTGAGTCATTTTAAAAGTACAAAATTTAACTGCTTCATTATAAATCCACATTTAAAAAGAACATTTAAATATTTATCTTCAACAAATTAAAATTGTTTTACTGCAGAAAGCAATAAAAAAGTGTGATTTTTTTTTAAGAAATGGGGTTCTAATGTTGCAGTGATGGGACATTTTCCATTTTTATTTTCAAAGCTAGTTAGCCTCCATATCTTCTTTGAAGATCAGGGAAGAGTCACTACGGTAGGGGGAGTTTAACATTTCTTTCTATGCTTTTTCAGTGATTTAAATAGCCCTCACAAAGCCCTAAGTAGTTTTGAAGAGCACTCCCCCATACTCTGCCCTCCACTGCTTAGTGGGCAGCATGGAAAAATTGCAATTGGAGTCACTGAAGACAATGATATCACCTCAGTATGACCTGGTAGTGAAGTCATCATGTCAGGAAATGCTCTAGCTTTTCACCCAGAACTTTATGATTATACCATGGTATCACTTCAAGCACAACCTGGAAGTGACATAATTGTACTGCTAGTCACATTCTAGTATTCACCAAAAATTCTATGGGTATATGCTAGAATATGCACGAAATGTGCCTGAAAATAGCAACAAGTGCTTCTCATGAGAAGTAACTCCTCCTACCTCAAATGTTTATGAAGAAATGTTTTGGGCTTCCCAGTTTGATACATTTATTTACAAAAAAAATTGGCTTCAAATATAAGGACAGCATTATATTATATAGCATTTATAATCTAGCAATTTTGTCTTTCTTCTTTATTTCCCTCTTATTTGTGCATGTAGTGAATAGTATACTTTAGGAATCCCAGATCCTCCAGTGCAGGCAGGGGATCCACCCTCCACCCAACCCTCACCTGGCTGGCAAAGGGGAAAGGCGAGAGAATGGGCCTCCCAGGCATGCTCCTGGGTGGTGTGACGATGTGACTTCCCGGGAATAACATCATTGCCCCATGATCACTCCCATGCTTTGCAGCGGGCCAATCTTGGCCTCAAATGGGCTGAATTCGGTCCAAATCGCCCCACTGAGAAGCATAGATGCACCCCCATGCTTGTGCGATGATGTCATTTCCTGGAAGAGACATCATTGTGCAGGCATAGGAGCACGCTCATGCAAATCACACATGCGAGGAGGACTCTCAGAGTGGCATGATGGCAAGTGCTGGGTCCTCGCCTCCTGCTGGGAGGATAAGGAGACCTGGTAACCCTAATTAGGAAAGCTGTGATTCAATATCAGTTATTTTGCCTAAATTATCAGATATACTCATAAAATGGCCCCCTTTCTTTTTAATCTTTTTCTTTCTGAAGGGGCCTACTGGTAGTTTTTCTCTCCTTTTCTAGCAAAAATTGATGGCCATCCCCCTAAACTGAACTCCTTCCCGGTACCTATCCTATTATATGCGGATGATGCTGTGATTCTCTCCTTTTCTAGGGTCGGCCTAATGTGTTTCCTATTAGGGTTCATGGCCTATTGTAGATAGAACTCTCTTTTTGTAAATTTTGATGAGAGAAAAATATTGTTTTTTTTCTAAATCATGGAAGCGCATTTGTTGGAGAATAGAGGGAAGAGAAATCAAGCAGGTTAAATCATTCAGATACCTAGGCGTTATACTGAAATAGAACGCCTAGGTATCTGAATGATTTAACCTGCTTGATTTCTCTTAACTTAAACTGGTGTTCTCATCGGGAACAATCTCTTATCTTAGCCAGGAATAAGATTGCGGCTATAACATGCTTCTTCCAGCAAAGAGGTAACCAATTTGTCGCGGCTGCGCCTCAGACTTTTCAGGTCACAGTCATCTCATGCCTGCTGTATGGGATTCCTGTGTGGATCCCGAACTTCAACAATGAGGAAAAAAGCATTAATGCTATCTTTCTACATGGGATACTCGGCCTCCCCAATTCTGTAGCTTATTTTACTCTCTGCGCTGAGCTGGGTCTTCATCTTATCCTGTTATTAAGTATTGGCTTCATCTCTATTTTAGCCCCCCCACAAAAGTCTTATTGCTCTCCTGTCTAAAATGAAATCCCTTGGCATTGACCTGGATTCTTGGGCCAACTGGAGAAATGGCCATTTTTCAGGCAGTCCGAAGGAGGATTTGGGACATTGAAAGCCAAGTAATCAATGCTGGCTGCTCTGGAGTTTGTTCCCTACATTTTTTTGGCCTTCCCTTTTCATATGACTCTATAGCCCAGTACTTTTCTAAACTGGTAATCCCCTCCCTTCGTAGAGCCTTCATGTTGGCCAGGTTCAATCTCTTTCCCTCAGCTGTCTTAACAGGCAGATATAACGGTACTCCCTATAAGGAAAGAGTTTGTTCTTGCTCATACAATGAACCTGATTCTATTCAACGTATTCTTCTTCACTGTCCCCATTACTCCTGTTTACGTCACCATCTAATTCGCCCTCTTTTTTCTTCTGCAAAATCCATGATTGGTAACGAAATTATTTTTTTGTTATCTGATAAGTCCCCCGAATTACTGCATTTGTCGCTGAGTTCCTTTCACGTGTATGTGAAATTAAGGGCAGAAGTTTATAATATGGGAAGACTTTACTGTGTACCTTTTTATTGTGTTTTTTATCTTACCATGGTTTTTGACTGGTTCAGATTTCATATGACCTTTTGGCACCTACCTTTTGGGGTTTTTTTTCTGTTTTGTTTTACCACATGTGCGGTATTCATGTGAATACCACACATGAATTCTTGGAACAAATTCAGTTTGAACTCATAAAGATTTTGAAGACTCAACTAGTTAGTGAAATTTAGGTAGAACTGAGGAAACTATGTACTTCTGTTGCATATAAATTGTAAATGGTTTTCAAAATTACATTACTGTCTTCAGCAAAAAAACATGATAATCCTGTCTCTGGACGGCATCAGTCACCAGTGTGAAAGATCAAATAATAGTTCATTGAATATAAGAAGCCAGGCCCTTATATAAAGCTTCTTATCAGGGAGACAAACCCTTTAAAAACCTTAAAGAGTAGAACCACTATACGTTTGTTTCATATAGGGATAATTTCCACAGCAGGAGGAAAAAACAACAAAGAATGTGAGTCAATTTATGCTAAGCCCCATTTTGCCCTAGAACCTTAACAATTGAACAGCACCTTTAAAAGGATTCAAATAAAGTTTGTATTTTTTTTTCCATTCACATATTTTGTTTTCTTCAGACACAAATGAAATGAATATCCTAATGTAAGATTTATTTACCGTAAGTACTTCAGTACAACATCTCAAGTACTTGGAAGATATGACTGAAAATGGTAATATGATGCTAAAGGCAGAGACTCCAATACCAATATATAGAATCAGAGTATGTAGCTATACATAGTAAAGAAACCAACATACAAATCCTGTAAACAGGTAAAGCTAATTTACCTAAGTATACCACTGCTTGGAAAAGACTTTATATTATCCAAATTTTAGCACAAAAAAGATATCACAAATTAATGTCACAGGATTGAATTTAAATAGCTTTTTATGATTTAACTGTAGGCACTCTTACTATATCTGTATCTGCAATTTGTTTTTTTTTTTTATTTTCCAACTGAGATCTATTTTCCAGTCACCTAAAGCTGTTTCATTTAGGGATGTATAAATATGCCCTTTTTTGGTTTCATTTTGTTTCCACTATGATGCTGTTGTGAGCCTTTTCATTTTGCCAAATTTCATGCCTGATGTTTTCAATTTGTTCCTTTACGCAACATTTGTGCCATTTTAACACTCTTTTATTCCACTTATATGCAATTTACACAAAAATAACATTACACATTTGCCATGAGACAACAAAATGTGACAAAATTAAAGCCTTACATATTTGATTTCCATAAGGAATCATGAAACTGAAAAAGGAATTTTTTAAAATCAAAACAGCAAGGGTGAAAAAATCAAAATCATCCCTAATTTAATCATAAGGTACACTAGGTAAGAGCTGCCTCCTATATATGATGGCCTTTGGTAATATGTTCTTTGTCAGAACCAAAGAACTCATCTAGGTAAGGGTAAGCAAAGGAAAGAACTGTAAAATTTAATATAATCTCAGATATGTGTATTTTAATCTTCATTGTTGGGAAAACATTCACGCACTGCATTTACAATTTATTTAAATAAACTCTATCAATGTGGATATTTCATTTAAGGTTCACAAAACTATTGAAATAAAACTGTTAAGAGTTAAGAAGGGTAACTCAGCACATCATGGAACTTTAATTTTTCTCCTTTTATGATTTTTGTTTAGTGGAAGTTTAAAAACTTAAATAAAATAATAGTTATACATATTGATACAAATTTATGCTTAACATTTTAAAGCATCATTCTAGACCTTATGACTTTTGTGAGATTGTTTTATAGTAAGTTTTGAGATATACAAAATAGGGGTTTCCTAATCTACAGGTCTAAAAATATTTTTTCGCATAAACTTTTTTAGTTTTTATTTTCTGAAAAGCAAACTTTCTACATGGGGTACTCAACGTATAAGCACTTTGACAAACTAAGGAATCTCTTGAGGAAGGGTGCAGTCTACCATCTCTATAAATAGGGTACTGAACCTCCAGGTTAGGACTGTGTGTGCTATTAAAAGCTATGGATGGTTTTAAAAGAAATGGGTGTGCCACAACATTTAATACTTGGCACACAACCCGTATTCAAGAATCAAACGGAGGTGATCTCCCCCGAGATATTCACCTACTTCCACATTGGTGGTTAAGGAATGTAAGCTTGGGGATGCCAATAAATGGTCAACTACGCTTAGACCATTAGAGGTAATATAGGTGAAACAACTTGATCGCTTAGGGTTGACAGTACCATTCAAAAGCACGAGATTTAACGTGACCGCCAGTGAGGCCAGATACTTGCCGGCTGAGTTAATTTTGCGATCTCTAGAACTTTTGGAAAACCAGGGAGATGGAAGAACTAAATCAGATGAGCCCAGCACCTTTGGAAGCAAGGCCTCATCATTACCTCCTATTCGCGTTGACACAACCTGTACTTTGAACAAGAGGCTAATGTTGGGATAGAATATGGTGAAGCAGAGTGGTTTTCAATTGGTAAAGGTTGTCAGATCCCCTTACCCTCCCAGTGGGAGGGGGGTACCCGGCATTCACGTTTGGAATTTCCTTACACATATTTTTTGCATGCACACTCCCAGTTCACTTCCAGAACATCATTGCACAGGGGATGGGAGTGCTGCAGGCTGATTCTTAAAAGAATCGGCCTGATTGGGGCCCAAATTGGCCTCGTGCAAAGTGCAGGGTTTCTCCCAGGCCTACCAGAACTGTGCCCTTGGAGGCTCATTCCATCACTTTCTCCACTGCCAGCCAGGGGAGTGGTAGTGGGGAGCTGAGGCTGGAAGCGAGGGATCCCTTGCCCCCACCAGGGGGCCGATGCAAAAAAGAGCTGCTCCAGGGGCAAAGAACTAACACGAAGTACAAAAGGCCCTTGAAGTATACAGTCACTACTAATAACAATAATTCATATATTTAAAGTGCCAAAGTGCTCAATAAAGTCAATTCAAACATACAAATATATAACACTTCATATACTCCAAAATTCAATGGTGGTAGGACAATTAGAAGGAATAGCAAAATTCATTCATACAATATACATAGAAAACTGCTTAGAAAAAGTCCATAACGGAGCAAAGTTATGCAGCAATCATGTAGAGTTCAATTTGGTAGATGCCTCCTCATGACTATATGAAGAGTTATATATTCCCACCAGGGGACCGGCAATCCTATGTCTCCCTATTTGTTTAACCTATATGCAGAATATATAATAGAAAGCTGGATTAGATTTATAAGAAGATGGAGTTAAAATTGGTAGAAGGAACATTAACAATTTGAAATGACCAGATTAGACATGGACACGAACAGCATTACGAACACAAAAAAGCCCACGAACAGCCTCTTCGGCTGTTCGCAAACAGGCTGTTTGTGAGGCCCCGTTCCAAACAAACAGGTGGTCGTTGCAAGCATTGTTTGTTGCTGTTTGTTGCTGTTCATCAAGCCAGACAGTCTGGCACCTGCAATAAATTCCCATGGCAACTCAGGCAGGGATTGTCTGAACTCCTGCTGTTGCCCTGGAAACCCAGAACCAAAGATTCCTGAAGCTATTTGTATAGCTTCGGGAAGCTTCGGAGTTTAAATGCTCTTTTCCATGCCGCTGCTCAGCGGCATGCAAAGGGGCATTTAAACCCCTGAATCAGCTGCTCGTCAGGGGCTTCCCCTATGAGTGGCTGAGTGCCAGCTATGGGGAGAATTTCCCCGCCCCTCTCGCACTAGGTCACAGTGGCCCAGTGGCGCCGGATTTCCTGGTGCTGAGAGGGACGGGAAGATTCTCCCCCCTCCCACCAGGAGAGCCGGCACAGCTGGGCTTCTTCTGCCCAGTGTCAGAGGGAGTAGGAGATTCTCCTCGACCCTCTGACACCGGGCAGAAGCAGCCCGGTGTGCTTGCTCTCCTGGTGAGAGGGGGGAGAATCTCTCTGTCCCTCTCAGCACCAGGAGAGCTGGCGCTGCGTGGCTTCTTCTGCCCGATGGAAGAGGGACAGGGAGAATCTCCACGCACCGTTCGCAAGGGCAGAAGCAGCCCTGGGGTGCTGGCTCAGCTGGTGCGAGTGGGACGGGGAGAATCTTCTCATCCCTCTCAGCACTGGGAGAGCCAGCCCCGAGTGGCTTCTTCTGCCCGGTGCAAGAAGGACAGGGAGAATCTCCCTGCCCCACTCACACAGGGCAGAAGGAGCCCTGAGGCGCCAGCTCTGCCGGGTGGGAGCGGGACAGGGAGAATCTCCCAGCCCCGCTTGCATGGGGCAGAAGAAGCCCAGGGGCAACAGCTCTGCCGGGTGCAAGTGGGACAGGGAGAACCTCCCTGCCTCGCTCGCACGGGGCAGAAGCAGCCCCGGGGCACCAGTTCTGCCAGGTGTGAGGAAGACGGGGAGAATCTTCCCATCCCCCTTAGCACTGGGAGAGCTGACAACGCGTGGCTTCTTCTGCCTGGTGCAAAGAGGGACTGGGAGAATCTCCCTGCCTAGCTCACACAGGGCAGAAGCAGTCCTGGGGTGCCGGCTCCGTTTGGTGCGAGCGGGACAGGGAGAATCTCCCTGCCCTGCTCGCACAGGGCAGAAGCAGCACTGAGGTGCCAGCTCTGCCGGGTGTGAGCGGGACAGGGAAAATATCCCTGCCTCACTCACATGGTGCAGAAACAGCCCCGGGGCGCCAGCTTCTGGCTGAAGAGGGACAGGGAAAATCTCCCTGCCTCGCTCGCACAGGGCAGAAGCAGCCCTGGGGCACCAGCTCTGCCAGGTGCGAGTGGGACAGGGAGAAACTCCCTGCCTTGCTCACAAGGGGCAGAAGCAGGCCCTGGGCACCAGCCCTGCCAGGTGCGAGCAGGACAGGGAAAATCTCCCTGCCCCGCTCGCATGGGTCAGAAGCAGCCCCAGGGCACCGGCCCTGCCGGGTGCGAGCAGGACAGAGAGAACCTCCCTGCCTCACTTGCATGGGGCAGAAGCAGCCTCGGGGTGCTGGCTCTGCTGGGTGCAAGCGGGACAGGGAGAATCTTCCCGTCCTTCTTAGCCCCGGGAGAGCCGGCACCGTGTGGCTTCTTCTGCCCGGTGTAAGAAGCAGCCCCGGGGCACCAGCTGTGCCAGGTGCAAGCGGGAAGGGTAGAATCTCCCCGCACCACTTGTTATGGGCAGAAGAAGCCTGGCAGCACTTGGGTGGGGCAGGGGGGTTGGGCTGGGGGTGTTTAAAGGGCCCTGCCACTTATAAGTGGCAGGACAGGGCCCTTTAAACTATCAGCCGCCTGCCAGCTGATAGTTTAAAGAGATCTTTACAGTGCCAGGTAAGTGGGGAAGGGGGGCTAAGTGGGGGGGGGGTGGCTGCAGGACCCCATGAACAACGAACAATGAACACGTTCCTGACAGCATCATGTTCATCAATGTTTGTTGTTCATTGTTCGTGGATGGCAACGAACGACGAACACCGTGTTCTTTTTTTCCATGTTTGTGCCCATGTCTAGTTCAGATAACACATTACGAGCAGAAAACAGTGAAGACTTGAAATGACTACTGATAAAGGTTAAGGGAGAAAGTGCCAAAGCAGGATTACAGTGGGACATTAAGAAAACAAAAGTAATGACTCCCAGTTCTAAGGTTGAGTCCTTGGCTCAATCATCAACCAAGAAATGCAACCAAGAAATGAAACCAATCATGCAACTAAGAAATAAGAAGGAGACTGAGCCTTGGCAGGTCAGCCATGAAGGAACTAGAAAAGATCCTTATGGAGAAGGTTGAGTCACTGGGGACCAAGATCAGTATAATTTATACTATAGTATTCCCCATCATTGTATGAATGTGAAAGTTGGACAATAAAGAAAGGTGACAAGAAGAAAATTGTTTCATTTGAAATGTGGTGCTGGAAGAGAGTTTTGCAGATACCAGGATGGCCAAAAAGACAAATAAGACAAAAGACAAATAAGTGGGTTCTTGATCAAATCAAATCTGAATTTTCCCTAGAAGCTAAAAACTGAAAGCTATGAGAAGACAAGACCCACTGGAAAAGAAAATAATGCTAGGAACAACAGAGATTAGATTTAGAATTTCTTACTAGTGGATTAGTTTCCTATTTTCATGGAAGTTAATTTTTTTTTTAATATTGAAGGACATTTAAAAAGTGGTATTTCCCATTTGCAGGTTGAGAAGAGTTCATTCTGCTGCGCATGTAAATCTTGTACTAAGGGAGAAAGGAGCATGAGTGGTTAGAGATGAGAGAGTGAAGAGGCAGCTGTACCAAAACAGTAATAAACAGCTAGGTTTAATTTCTTATAAAAGCTTGCAAAATCTATCATACTTGCATGACATTTAAATCTTGTGCAGTTTCATATTTGTTCTTTTGAAATAATGTAAAGCAATCAACCATTAATTTCATATTGATTACTAAACTGAATTCAACTATTCCCAGAACTTAGATACTTCTCATCACGAGTCCATAGTTTTTGGTGAATCACAATAACATATCCAAAAGCTACTATTATTTATTTATTCGCCTGCCTGTGGCCCTTGTAAATGATATGCCTACCTTCCCTTGAGTTCCTGCTGTGCTACATTAATATTTTAGTGACCTCCATTGTGAAAGATACTTGTTTTGAGAGGCTATCATGTAAGCTGTTACAAGATCAGGGCTTGAGTTTGCAAAATTACGTACCTCTTTGAACCCAGCAGAATCTGGGAATGCATAAATGACCTCAGAATAGCAGAACAGAGCTCAGAAACAAACAAGCAGTTTAAAATATAATCCTGTCATTATACTGTATTACAATAAATGGCTGTGATAAATTACAATCATTTATTGTGACATCTCAAATGATGGTTGCAGATCTCTTGTGTTATAGAAATCAAAATCTACTTTTTAAGTAGTTTTAATTTTCTGCTAAAGTGACAGGATATTGAAGTGAAATATTATTTTGCACTAGAAAGATATTAGCTTATATTTTAGGCTTATAATTTATAACACTTTCTTTCTTAACATCTTAATTGCTTTCATTTATTAGCAGAAAACAATCTTATTTTTTGAGGGTAATTTATATTGAAAGATTGAAACAATATTATAAACTATGAATGGGACTGGGATCGAAATGGAAATAATTACAAACTCTTCTATATTATTGATTGCTCTGAAGTTATCATTGTATTTTCATACTCTGAATGTCCAAAATGTTAAGAGAAACCAAATCCTTGAATGGATATAAATAATAAAGTCGCTGCCCATGCAAAACAATCACTGTAGGAGTTTTAGATATCACCAAGCCCAATCTCAACAAATCTTGGAAACCCAGCAGGGTCAGCCCTGGATGGGGGACCTTCAAAGCAGATCAGGGTTGCTTAGGCAGGCAGTAGGGATGCCAGACCCCCGCCGGGGGTGGGGGATCCCCACCCCCACTTACCTGACCTGCTGGGGGAGCGTGCTCCATGTGTTTTTCCCCTGCGGCGCTGCGCACTCCTGTGCACTGCAGCTTCCTGGATTGGGCCTGTTTTGGCCTGGATCAGGCCCAGATAGGGGCCGCTGCCCTCCACAGTGGCCTAAAATGCACCTGTTTCCTCCCAGGTTGGGCTCATTTTGGGCCCGTTTTGGGGTGGATCGGGCCCATTTTGAGCCACTGTGGAACACAGGAGTGCTCCTGCACTCTGCAGCAGCAGAAAACGGGACCGTTTTTGCCTGGATTGGGCCTATTTCGGGCTGCTGTGGAGCGCAGGAGTGCTCTCGTGCTCTGCAGCAGCTCAAAACAGGCCTGATCCATACCAAAACGAGCCCGATCTGGGCCAAAATGGGCACGTTTTGGGCTGCTGTGGAGGGCAGAAGCGCTTCCGTCCTCCACAGCATCCCCAATCCGCTCCCAGGGGCTGCGTGATGATGTCACATCCTGGAAGTGACATCATCGCACTTGCAGGAGTGCGCTTCACATGTGCACACCCCCCCACTCCCGCAGGTTAGTGCCAGGCCCCAATCCCCTGCCGGGAGGTTGAGGGGGCCTGGCAACCCTAGCAGACAGGCAAACTACCTCTGTTAATCCTTTGCTTTGAAAACCAAAGCAAGGGTCATCATAAATCAGCAATGGCTTGATGGCACTTTCAACCACCCAATTTAATCTATTATGTTTTAATCATCTTAGTGAAAGGTTGCCTATGTGATGCAAGCTTCATGAAGGTCATCAGTGACTGAAGTTAAGCTGTGTATGCAAGAAACAATATGCTCATTTTAAACAATATGCTCATTTTAGAAGGCATCCTAATAAGCTAGGCCTGCCAGCTTCCAGGAGGTAGCAGGAGATCTCCTGGAATTATAACTGATCTCCAGGCCATAGAGCTCAGTTGCCCTGGAGAAAATGGCTGCTTTGGAGGGTGGACTGTATGGCATTACACCCTGCTGAGGTCCCTTCCCTCACCATCCCCTGCCTTCTCCAGGCTCCACTCCCAAAACTTCCAGGAATTTCCCAACCTGGACCTGGCAACCCTATAATAAGCAGACCTTCTGCCTGAAATTGTTTAAAAGTTACTCTTAGAATTATGCATCATCTTACTCCCTAAGGTTGGCAGGTGCCTATTGAGGGGGACAAAATCCCAGTGGTTTACCCCTCTGCTCAACACTTGCTGGCAATCAGCAGGAAGAAGCAGGCCACCTGGCAATCACCTGCTACCAGCAGAAAGCCCAGGCACATGGGCACACATGCTCCTGGCCTTGTGTGCGATGACATCACTACTGCACATGACAACCTTCCTAGTAGGTACTATGCACCTCCTGCTCGCCACTCATTGACATTTGATAGTTGGCTCCACCTTCTGTGGAAGCCATTTTGTAACAAAACTCCAAAAGGCTCAAAAAGACTAAGGATCTCTTGTCATGTGCAACAAAGGCTTCTTCTGTTTATTCTCTTTAGTTTATGTGACTGTGGCTTTCAGTTAGAATGTTTGTTGTATGTCTAATCTGAGCTGTTTATAAAGTGCTTTTGAATTTCATTGTTAACAGCACTGCATTTTATAAACGTAGCATAACAGTATCAGTAAGAGATTTTGTGTCAAGTGGTCACCTCAAATTAGAAATAGTAGTCAAAGGCATAATAGTTGTCAAATACATAATGAGCTATGGGCTGATCCCTTAGCTCATTATGTATTTTTTTTTAATAGCAACAAAGCCTCTTTAAAAAACTGAGCAACATGACAATAATATTTGAAGCGACTTTTTGGTTTAAGCATAGCTTTCTAAATGAAATTCAATTATCAATTACAATACTTTCTTCCTACTAGCTAAACTTATGTTGAAATAAATTTAAACCATACAAATTTCAAAGATATCCCTACATGGCTCCCAGGAAACTAAAGATTTCTGTTCCCGAGAGAAAAAGACTAGACTCTGCCATTCCAAATGCACCAATGGAATATCATCCAATGAACAATATGATGGAAATGTGAAGGATGGGAAGAAGGCATTAAGATTTTTAAAATCATCTTGTGTAAAAGAAGATATTATAAACCAATATACACATAAAAATAATCAAAAAAGAATTGAAGTCTACTTTAAAGTGCTATGCTTTGTATGTATTACCTTCTACCTGTGACAACATATAAAAATCATACACCTAATCATACGGACTGTAGCTTTGGAACTTGAAATCTCAAACCACTTCTGCACTAAATTCATTGGCTTGTATGTAAAATCCTCTACAGATAGAAATCTTTATAGAAAGTATTTATAGAGATATATAAACTGTTCCATTTACCACCTTAGAAGAGTCATATGTCAGAGTTAAATCCTACTAACAAAATGTGCTTTATAGCAAAGATATGATGCAACTGTCAAATGCAACATCTGGCCAACCATCATTTTTGACATAACATAGAAAACAAGCCGGTCCACATTCTAAAATCACATTATGAACATACTTAATAGGAAATTATGTATGTTGATTTACTTTTAAAAAACCAAGAACAAAGGATCACTCAATGAACCTCTTGTTATTTGCCACCCTAGTTGGAATGAAGAGACGGACACCAAGCTTGGTTCTAAGGTCCACTGTATTAAATTAGCATCAACCTTAAACAATTCAATAACTTTGGCAAGGGCCAGCTAGCAGTACAGGTCATACCTGGACCTCCGCCTTAACCTGTCTGGGTGAGCCCTGAAGCCCTGGGTGCGAGCCATCCATCCGGATGTCTTTTTAAATTATCAGACAGGTCATATGATAGCCATCTTCAAGAACTTGAAGAGCTGCCACACAGATAGAGTGGAGTTGTTTTCTGTTGCTCTAGAGGGTCAGACCAGAACCAATGGGTTAAAATTAAAGCAAGAGTTTTCAGCTAAATATTAGGAAGAACTTCCTGTTAGAGTAGTTCCTCATTGGAGCAAGTTTCTTTGAGATGGGGTGCTTCTTTGGAGGTTTTTAAGAAGAGGCTAGATGGCCACCTAACAGCAATGATGATTCTATGACTCCATATGAATTTAGGCAGATTGTGAGAAAGAGGGCAGGAAGGGATGAGCTGGTGTAAAGCTCTTGTGGCTTTCTTATATACCAAGGGTGATGCTGATCACCACTTTGAGACTAGGAAAGAATTCTCCAAGCGGTTGGCTAGGGGTCCTGGAGTGTTTTTGCCTTCCTCTGGGCATAGAGCAGTGGTCACTGGGGGAGTGGGGGGAGGGGAAGTAGCTATGAATATTCTGCATTGTGCACGAGGTTAGACCTGATGACCCTTGGGATCCCATCTAGATCTTTGAGGTTTCTATGCTTATATCACTAAAATAGCTTGTGCCTGCTTGCAATTTTAAAAAGAGCTGTAGAATTCTGATTCACAGCAATATGATTACTCACTTTATACAATAACTATTATCTGAGGTAAATTCCTAAAGCTTTCATTTTTGGCTGAGGACAAACACATCTGTGATTCATTTGGGCTTGTGCTGTCAAGGAACATAAACTAACCCTTGACCGCAGCCATTCTAATCCTATGGTAAACAAATGGAATGCCCTGAGCTTAATATGTAAACAGCCCACATTATAATTTGGTCTCTGTGTTACTGTACTTTTAACATTATCCTTAATGCATATTTGCCCTGACCTGGATAGCCTGGGCAAGCCCAATTTGTCGGATCCTGGAAGCTATGGCAGTGTTGGCCTTTGTTAGTAATTGGATTGGAGACCTCCACAGAAGACCAGGGTTGCAGAGGCAGGCAATGGCAAGCCACCTCTGTTAGTCTCTTGCCTTGAAACCCCCAGGAGGGATCACCATAAGTCAGCTATGACTTGATGATACTTTCCACCACCAACGTATTTACAGTCATTGATCACAAATACAAACTGAATATCAGGCTTATAGCTGGAGGAAGAGCAGAAAACTTGAAGTCAGATGTTCCAGTTTAGCAATGTTGTTCAAGAATAAGAGACAGAAGGATCACTCCTAAATGGGATTTGTTATTTCTGACACTGCAATACAAAATGAAGGCACCAGCTTGATTGGCCAGCCCTGCTGCTACAGCTGTTTCTAGAGCTGTTTCAATAAGTCTAGTTTCTCAAGACTTTAAACAGCCTTGGAGATTCCTGTTGTCAGCTGCTGCCCAAGTGAACTGACCCTTGCTCCCTCCAGAAGCAGCATGGTACTAGCCCGCCAGCCAGGTAAGTGTGTGTGTGGGGGGGGGGGGTACAAGGTAGGAGTGGAGTATTCTCCACCTTGGCAAGGGACTGGCATGTGTAGCTGGGGTGGAAGATCCCCCTACACCAAACTGCCACTCCATGCCACCATTCACCTGGCTGGTAGGAAGAAAAAGAGGAAAACAGAGACTCACTGCCCTGTGCCCACACTTGCTGGTAATGTAATGATGTCACTGACAGATGCACTGATGTCACTTCGCGTTTCTGCTCCCAAACCAGAGCGATCTGGCAGGCTGGCAACATGATAATGTCACTTCTGGAAGTGATGTCATTACATTTCTGGGAACAGTAAGTCTCCTCCCCATGCCCGTGCTTCCCCCATTCCCCATGCTCTGCCCTGCCCCTACTTATTCTTTGAATAAACATTCTCCCAACTGAAATAAAACAATTATTTCTCAGTCAATAAATTAATCTGTTGAGAATTGTTACATATTTCATAATTTAATTTTTAAAAATAAAAATACATGAAATTCAATTGGGAATATTTACTGTGTCATTTTTCTGATGTTAGTCTCAATACATCTTATTTAAAATAAATCCTTGAATGAGGAGCAGAGAGCCGTGAAGTTTGTGAGGGAAACACAGCCCGTCACCTTAAGGTCAACATTTCAAATCCTGCCTGGGTCATTACTCACATAAAACTGTTATAATCTGACAACAGAAGACATGTGACCCTGACAACTGGTGGTCTCACCCTCGTTGTTTATAAAAACATGAGTCCAACTGAATAAAGACCATAATTAGGCCACACAGCAAAACTTCTTTCAATGACTGAAACAAATAACTAAAGACAGAAAAATATGCACTAGTACTAGAGTAAGTAACATCGAAGTGGGTTATCAATTGCAAAAAAAGAAATAAAAAAACCCTGAGTCAATATTAAAATTGCTTTTGATTGTACATAAAATATAATCTGCTAATAAGAAATCAGAAATAGCACAGACACTTTGCATACAGCAACAAAAGTGACAATAATATATTGGCTTTGAGATAACCAGAGTATAGACAAAGAGTAATGACAGTAGAGCAGTGACCTTTCATACCAAACTCTTCACTTACTACAGCACTAGGAAAAAACACTGTTTTACCACTGCAAAGCTTATGTAAGAAGTGAAAATAACTTCAGCATTTTACTACAATGATATTATTTGATATATAATTTAGCATGTACAATAAAGTATAATTCTATTTACTCAGCTATCAAACATACAGTTGAAAATTCAATTGATGACATTGGAATTTAATTTCATATTACTTAAGTGCTTTTATGACTGCAGAAAAAAGCTCAATTAATTTAATGAAACCATTGCTCTCAGGAGACATCTTCCTTACTGTGGTATAGGGTTGTCAACTCTGTGCTGGTAAATTGCTGGACATTTGGGGGTGGAGCCTCAGGAGGGCAGGATTTGGAAAGGGGAGGGACCTCAGCATAGTATAATCGCATACCGTTCATCCTCCAAAGCAGCTAATTTCTCCAAGAAACTGACCTCTGTTGAATAGAGATCAGTTGTAATTCCAGGAAATCTCCAGTCCCAACCTGGGGGTTGGCAACCCAATGTGGTTGGTTGTACAATTTAATACTGGACAAGAATTGCAGAAATAATGCATGCCGATAAATACAGGAGGTGCACCACTGCACAGGTCCTTATTTAGCCATGTTTTCAAAATGAATCATCCAGAATGTGATTTGAAGCCACTATTTGGCTAGTATTTTGAAGAACATTCTTTACATAAAAGCATCTAGATTGTCATGGAACCGCAACAGAAGTTGACCCCAACCATTTTCATGTGCACTTCCTTAAGAAGATGCAGGATGAAAACCATCAACATCTTACTAGATTTGTTCAAACACAGCATGAAGGGAAAGCTACATCCAAAAGGTCTGGAATTTAACAACTGCAGATTATGAATTTAAATACATTGCTCAAGTAAGAATTAATTAAACTATATTAAAGGTTTCTGTCACTTCCTGTAAATCTTTCCAGATCTTATTTCCAATGGAATTTGTAATATTAATTAAAAAGATTGAAGCAGGAAAAATACTAGTACACTGCCAAAAGCCACACAGTAACAGAATACCTTAAACAAAGTATCAAGCATCTCCCTCAAGCACAAAAACTACAATGTGAAACAATCAACACTTTAATATAGAAATGCAAAGTCCAAGACTGATATTTTGTTTTCCTTAAGACTAGATTCAGACAACCAGGGTTTCTTCCTCTTTTTGGTCACAGTATGGAAAGAATCCCTGTGTAACCAGGTTATCGGAAAGTACATTTGATCAACTCCATGTTGTCATAGTAGGCCACTGATCCCCAAATGCCCTGGCAAATTACAATTCTTATGGGGAATTATAAATGGGTGGGACAACTGACCACTTCAGGAAAGTACATGGGGTGGAGGAAGGAGGGCTGAACTGAATTTGAAGAATTACATTTCAAATCATCCCACTTCAACGACCCAGCAGCATTACTATTCTTAACATGGCTCAGAAAGCAATCCTAAATAGGTCTACTCAGAATCCTACCTAGCTTTGTTCAATGGTGTTAATTGCAGGAAAATGTTCTTAATATTATTTTGTAAACCTAAAGCAACTATGTTTAATGAACACATAGTATTTAAGAACTCATCTTCACACTCAGGATGTAGTACAACGCTCCCTGGGTGTACCACTTTAGGATGCAGGTGGAAAACTTAACATAACCAGCTATTTAGCCACATCACAGACTATCTGCCTAGAGAAAGTTAGGAGATCAAAGACACGTTATCCATCAGAGCCTTGTCCTTGACATGCTGCTGTTTCATGTTCTACCTGCAAGGTTTTTGTTGCTGTTTTTAATGGAGGAAGATTTAATTCACGTGATCCTACCCAGTTCTCATGTTCTGAAGTGGTAAAGTCCCCAGAAGGAAATATCTCATGGTTTTCTTCTGTTGTTTGGTACTAATTATATCAATATCATGTAAATATTATAACTGAATTGAAAATCCAAAATCAATTAGTCATTCTTCTAAATGTAACTGTTCCTAGAAGTATGTTGTTTTTAATCAAAACACTTTCATATCAGTGAAATCTAAACACCATCACAAGTGCTTCTAATAAGAACAAGGACAACTCATGATCTCCTGTATGGCTTTAATCGGTACCTATACACAATAAACAAGAGAGACAATTCACCTTCACCTTGAGACAGTGGCTTTGTACAGTCTAAGAAACACAAAAGAGTGAAATTATGCCCAGCTTCTGTATTTTTACGATAAATACCTCAAAACAATAAAATAAATATAGATATATGATACTTCCAGTGTAACTATACCAAGTGCTCAATCTTAAAAGGGCTATAAAGAGCCATTAAAACGTTCAGCACTTCATTATTTGCAATAATTGCCAGATAAAAGAGATGGTGGTTGAACTAAATAATGACATGCACCACTTTGCTGGAAACAAATTATTAGGTTGTACGAAATGAGGCCACCCTAGCTGTCCATGTGAGGAATAAGGCAGCTGCCACTTTGCCCTTTGAAATAATTCAAAGGGAGTTACAACAACATGCAGCTTTTACCAGCTCCACACTTGGGCCCGCTGAAGAAAACACTGCTGATATACCGCTGACAAAAAACAAAACATGGTAAAAACAGCAGGACTACTACTTTGAGGGTATTAGTGTGTCAATCAGGGGATGCAGCTGACAGCTTTTTAACGTGCCACAGCTCAGCTCCTTAGGTATGCAAATTTTTGACAGAGTTACCTTTAGCTATCGCTTGCTAGCAAGCCTTTTCAGCTTTTAGGAATTCTATTTGCTCATTCGGAGATGGAAGCAAATATCGCAAACAAAACTGTGTACTATATAGTGCTATCACATACCACACAATATGGAGGGAGGAAGGGAGCTTTGACTCTTGAAAGCTTATACCCTGAAAAAGCTAATAACCTAAAAAATCCATGAAAAGCCTGAAAAACCTTACTGGTCTCTAAAGTGCTGCTGAACTCAAACCCTGCTGTTCTACTACAGATCTGAAACTATCTGAAACTACTACCTGAAACTATCAGATAATATTGTCATCTATACTAATGAGACGTATATTTTTATTTAAAATAGTCATAACCCATTTTAATTGAAATTTACAAATTTAGTGCAGGAACTTTGTATAGTTTGCTGAATAGGTGCTTATCTAGTATCAACAGTGCTTTCCTGATAAAACATATAAAAGTATGACAAATTGTCTGAGGTGTAATTCTGATCATTTTTCAGGAATTCTTCATGTCCTATAATTTTGGACTGGCTTCTGACCAAAAGCCTAACTTGTGTGAAGTAGATTTTAATCTTTCAAACTGTGTCATCTTAATTAGTTAATATACTTAGTGGTGTCTATCTTCTGAAAGGCAGGCTGCAATCCTGCACTGTCCTACACTTGGGGAAACTGTATTGACTGTAGCACTTGGTAGAGAGCAGGAACTCTGCTTTTTAAACTGATGGGAAAAAAGAAACCCAAACAGCAGATTAATAGCCACAACAAATATACCACAAAAAATAATTTTCTGTGCCATGAGGTTCCTGTATGTGTATCTTCATCTTTGAAATCAAATACAATACATAACACTTTTTAAATGACAGGTTATTATTAGACAGCCTCAGAACTTGCGGACTGCAGCAAAAGGGTTTTTTTTAACCTGGCACCCAATAACCCAGAAAATATTTCTAGTACCAGTAAGGATGTATGTCTCTCTGAGAAGTACTTTTTCAACCGCTCTTTTCATACCCACACAGGGGTCTCAAAATGTTGCATTACATGCCTCTATTTGAATGATATGAAGACCCTTTGTGTACTAGATATACTTCCCAGGGGAAAAGGTAACAGTTGTAGATGGCATTAGCCGTATTCAGGACACCCAAAGTGTCACCCTGCAGGTCAGATAATAAGAGATAATCTCCCAAAATAAGCATCAAGATTACTGATCAAACTAACTCCATTTGTGGTGACAAATTAGATGAGACATTTTAGATCTGAGATAAGGACACTGGTTGATCTAAATGCACTGTGAAGAGTTATATAGCTCAGTGGTTCCCAACCTTTTGCATATGGTGACCCACAAGTCCAAATTTACTTGGTACTTCTCCAGGGTGACGTATCCAGGGTCAGCCCAAAATTTTCTGGTGCCCTGCCCATCTCATCAAGCATTTCATTTTCTACAGTGGCCAACCATATGATTTTGAGAAACCAACAAACATCATATCCTACTATGAACTCCAGGCAAGTAGTATTCCAAGGTCTTTGCATATGAGGCCTATGCTCAAGACTTTGACCACCTGTTCTCCTCCACTACTCCCTCGAATCCCCTTTAAAATGCTAAGAAATTCACTCTAGCAGGACACACTTTACTTAATCAACATTAGGGATGCCAGTCACCCGCTAGGGGTGGGGGATCTCCTGCTCTCATCCTTCATCCCCTACCTCCACTTACCTGGCTAGTGGGGGGACATGCCTCCTGGGCCATGCTCCTGAGTGGAGTTGCGTGCTCCCGGGTGGCCCCATTCATGTTGAATTCCAGATTCCAGGCCCAAATCAGGCCGCTGCAGAGCATGTGAGCACTGCTACGCTCAACAGTGGCCAGATTCAGGCCAATTTGAGCCCGATTTGGCCTGAATCAGGCCCGATTTGGCCTGAATCGGGCCAAAATTGGGCCGCTGCAAAGCACAGCAGCGCTCCTGCACTCCACAAAGGCCTGATTCAGTCCTATTTGGGGTCAATTCAGCCCTCTGAGGAGTGCAGGAGTGCTCCCAGGGCAAAACGTGACCCGCATGATGGCAACACTTCCAGGAAGTGACATCATTGTGCAGGCCAGGAGCACGCACACGTACTCTGTGCACATGCGATGAGGGAAGCCATAAGGTAGGTGCCAGGCCTCTCACCTCCCACCTGGGGGGTTGAGGGACCTGGCAACCCTAATCTATGTACATATGAAGTGGGGAAAAAAGATATCAATGAAAAGTATGACATGGAAAAGACTGTTTCAATGGTCAGGTTTTAGTTTCCAAAATACAGGGCCTGCCTCAAATTAAGCACCAAATCTGGCTCTTATACGAACCACTTCACACATGATGATCTTCCCTCAGAAATATTCTACATAGGAAAATGTGTATACTCGTGAAAATACTAGTTGCTGGATGGCTTCCACCATAAATGTCGGAAAGGGTGAGAGAAGTGAGAATTTAAAAAGCTGGTGTGGAGGAAGAAAGAAAGAGAGCAACGCAAAGGTCAGGGACAGCTATTAGGGAGGGCTGGCAGGAGACCCACTTTCAGGGGCTTCATGACCCACTTTTGGGTTCCAACCCACAGGTCGAAAAACACTGATATAGCTTATAATTGCTCTGTAATGGCTATTGAACTAGAAAAAAAATTGTGGCATCAAAGAGGAAACAAAAAAGGGAGCAGATTCCACATGATTGTTTTCACTCATGCGAATTTGGTCATCAATTACTTACAACACACTTACCTACTAGGCAGAGATTTAGTATTTTATCTAGCATTTTCTGTATGTGTGTATTTGAATTGTGAAAAATTATACGGAGCAAGTATTGTGACATTACTATTTTTCCTCACAGATGTGGCAGCCAGGTGCACTCACTTTAATGGAAATGATAAATGTCCAAAAAGTCCCTAACTGTACAACAGATGAGAAGTCACTATTCGTGAGAATCTAGATTGATAAAACGTCTATTAATGTCAACTTAAGGTGTATGAGTGAGAAAATAAACTTTATCCAGCAATGTTAAGAGGGCTGCTTGAAGGAAATCCAGATACATTTGTATTGAAAGGAATGTGGCTACCACTGAGTGTACGATTCTGTAACCAGGAAATATTCCTGGTAGTTACATGTGTGAGAAGACAACATGAAATGAAAGCACAACACTGTTGTATATGTTCAACAGCTATTTTGTAAACACACACCTATATCATTGCCATTTTTCTTCTGTCCTTTGCGATCATTTTTTCCCCAAATTCTCTATACAGGGAGAGAATTTTGCGCTTTTCCTGACATTTAAGTGGCACTTCTTGCTTTAATGATAAATATTTCTCCTACCATTATGCTAAAACAGAAGTTTTATCAAGCTCTAGTAAGAAGCAGCCCTCAGTTCCAGGACACTAGAACTACTGTTCCCTTTCAGAGCTTTCTTTTAAGTCTTGCCCTTTTCTCTCTTAGCAAGCCAGTACACAATGATGCTGCAAGCTACCCTCCCCAAACCACAGCTGTCAATATCAGGTTGTTTGGCCTCTGAGTATGCGAGCAGTCTAGAGTCAGGCTTCCCATGAAAATCAAATCAATGACCTGCATCCCTTGCTCCTGTGAACCAAGAGATGGCTATAATTTTTCTTCCTCCCAGTTTTCACATGTTGTAAATGTTCACTCAAGTCATTAGCCAATACAAAAATGCATTAATTCCAGCAAAGTTAAGTTCTCTTTGAATGGTTTCATTGTGGCTGATTAGGCACAGTTTTCTTCTTTGTCAAATTAAAAAATAGAATTTGAAAAAAAGGAAAGAAATAAAGAGGAGAAATCAGGGAATTCTTAAGGTATTTCTTTTAGTTGCAGACTGTTTGCCTTACTATCTAATCAAGTGGAAACAGCCTTTATCTGCCATGTTCCATTGTAGAAAAGTGCAGCAATAAGTCTAAAGATTTTCCCAAACCTTTGTCATCCTCAAAGGCCCAAGTTTAGCCAATTACTGTCACATTAAAAATAAAAAAGATAAAACACGAAATAGTTGGAACGAAAAAAAATCTGTTTGTAGTTGTATAAAAATTCAGACAATGAAGAACCATATACCCTCAAGAATCTTTTTACTTTGCATCTTAAAAAAGACTGCACAGAGGCTTGAAAGGGGGTTACTTCTTGGTGACCATAGAAACGTTAGCAATGGTGGAAGATGCAGTCCATTGAACTTCAAATGACTTTATTAAAGCATCACTAATCAGAATCCAAAGTGTTTTTAGTCTTACAGCCAAAAGACTGATTAGCTCTTAAAAGTCTAATGACCTACTAAGAGCATTACTTTAAAAAAAAAAAACTTTATAGAAAGCAAGTTAAATACTGTTTTGCAAAAAAAAAAAAATCACATTGCTTTCCCAATTAATCTTCAGTAAATCACAAATTTCCAAATCAACCATGACAGTCATGACTATATTCAAGTCATGGCCTGAGATGGTATAAGGGGAGGTAGTGAGATGGACAAAGAAAGAGTATTTAACATTGTTATCTATTAAGTAAATTAACCATGTTGTAATCTGCAGGGCATTAAAATCAGAAATCAATGCAAGAACAATCCAATGAAACATTTTATGTCCCAGTCATTTCAATTAAAGAGAGTTAAACACATACTTAATTCTTCCACTGAAATCAACAGATTGTCAATCTGATTAACATTGGCTAACATGTTGTAATACCCTATCCATTAAAAACTTTTACCCTTTTCTTAAGTTGATGGTTTTAAGTGAACATCAGAATAAAATTCCACATCTTACAAATGAAGTTCAACATTGTTGGTGAAATTGTCTGCTCCTAATATCAAGAAATAAGGAACTTTTACAGATGGGATTAATTTATGAAAAGAAACAATACTGGCTTCGTATGCTGGCTAAGAACTGCACAAATACTTTGGAGGACCTAAGTCCTTCATCAAATTCTGCATATTAGAACAAAAAGATAAAAAGGAGATGCTACTTCAAAAATAACTTTGTAATCTTCCTCCTTTCATTCATATCACCTTATACAGTAGACTGATATGTCTTTATAACATGGGTTAACTTGTACCATGGTTAGGGTAATCAGCTGCAAGGAGTTGTGCTGGAATTACAACTAATTTCCAGACTACAGAGATCAGCATCTCTGGAGGAAAATGCAGCTTTACAGGGCAGGTTGTATGGAATGCCACAAAGTCCATGAAAAACGTGATATCACACCTCTGCTAGGGTTGCCAGCCTCCAGGTGGTGGCTAGAGATCTCATGGAATTGCAACTGATCTCCATGCACCACAGAGATATTTCCCCTGGAGGGTGAACTCTATGGTATTATACCTCGCTGAGGTCTCTTCCCTTCCGGAGCCCTGCCATCCCCTGGCTCCACCCTCCAAATCTCCAGGAATTTCTCAGCCTGGAATTGGCAACTCTAGCTGAGCTCCTACCCCTCTCCAAGCTCTGCCCTCCCCAGTCCATTCTAAAAGAAACAGGTCCAAGTGCTGGATTTAATATCACTTTACACCTGCTTTGTACATTTTGGATGAGGCCTATTCCTAGACCATAAAAATATGGTGCCCTGCAGACCCTGTTTATAGGGTTACCATCCCCCTGCCAGGGGCAGGGGATCCCCTGTTCCCACCCTTCCACCCCTTGCACCCACTTACTTGGGTGGCTGGGGGTGCGCTCCCCTGAGGTGTGCCCCCCGAGCCACGCCACGTGCTCCTTGCCATGTACCCTGAGCTGAGCCATACCGCGCCCCCTGAGCCACACTGTACCGCACTGTGCCCCCCCACCAAGCCAAGCCACACAGCGTGGCTCAGCTCAGGGCACGCAGCGCAGCTCGGCTCGGGGTGTGCGGTGTGGCTTGGTTTGGGGTGCACAGCTCAGGCCACACGACGTGGCTCGGCTCAGCTTGGGGCACACAATGCAAGCCAATCCGAGCTACGCGCCCTGAGCTGAGCTAAGCCAAGCACTCCTGCACCTACAACAGGCCCGTTCTGAGGAGAATCGTGCCCCGCAGGGCCAGATCCAGCTCTTGGTGAGTACAGGAGCACTCCCAGCCAGCCTTTGACCCCTGCACAATGATGTCACTTCCAGAAGTGACATAATTGCACAAGCCAGGAGTGAGCAAAAAAAACCCTGAGTGGCAAGGTAAGTGTCAGACTTCCAACCTCCCACTGGGGGGAGTAAAGGGGCCTGGCATACCCCCGGTTTGGGCTCCATGGAACCTGGCAGCCCTACCTGTTTAGCATCTCTACCACATATAGGAATCTGATCTCAAAACTGTACTGGTTGGACACTGCATTGATTTTAGTGCCTCTCACTTTCAAATGCATGTATAAGTGTTAAGGACTTTAGTTGTAGATATTTTGCTAAAAGATCTACACAATGGGTTCACCTGCCTCAAATTTCCCTGATACAGTTTTACTTTTTGGCAGTGCTTCACGTCCTAATTAATGGTATGGTATGCAGATTTGTTACTATTTTATTACTGAATTTTGTGAACCTGTTTTATAAAACTGTTGGTTAGCTGCCTTGACTTTGTGTCAAGGTGGAAAATAAATATTTCAATACTTATTACAGGAGGATGAGGTTGCCCTTTGGGGCATCCATTGTCCACATGAAGACTTTTCCTCAGCAGCAATGCAACAGAATAATATTTATTTGTTTATAAGCAGACCATTCTCCTGAACATCTCAGGATAGGAAACAGAAATGTAAATATATATAAATATGAAAACAAATTTATAAAATAAGTTTGTGTGCATTCATTGGCTTTTAATATGCATATTTATAGCCACATGTTATTTTACAAGCAAGATATTATAATTATTTAGATAGTTTGACTTAATAAAAGAAGCCATTGTATCCAGGCTTTAAGATCTGAGAAAGGCAATTGATTATAGGACATTTTGAAGGTTGTTAATTCAAAGGAGTCCCATATATCTGAAGCAACAGCACAATACAGATATACACTCTCTCTCTTCCCATGGGGACCTAAAATAGCTTACATTTCCTCCCCTCCATTTTATCACCACAACAACCCTGTGAGTAGTTTCCCCGGTCCCTACACCCTTCCAGGGAGAGGGAGGACCTGGAACTTACCTCTCAAAGTCTCCTCGTGTGCTCCCGGAGTTTACTTTTATGTGAGAAGACAAAGTTTTCTTCTCACTTTAATGTGAGAAGACAAAGTTTACTTTGTCTTCTCACATGAAACCAATTTTCTGGCCTGTATTATAGACTATTATATTGTAAAGTATATTGTGATTCATATGATTCACATCCATGGTTCTAGTTATCAAATTACGCATAATTGTAATGGTTTAAGCTGCAATTAAATCAGACACAGCTATATACCAAGCAGAAGTTATCTCTGTGATGTACCCATTAAAGAAAAGCAGAAGCTTCAGCTAGAGGCTAGAAGGAACAGCACCATGAAGGCAGATCTGAGGAAAATAATAGTAGCCAACATCACTCTTTTTCTTTGTTTATGATATTTTTGTCTCAGGACTACATGCAGTTCTACACTATTGTGTGTGGAAAGCCAGGAGAGCAGGGGCTCTCCTGACCTCCTCAGGCAGGCCATTCCACAGGGTAGGGGCCACCACAGAGAAAGCCCTGCTGTTGATTTCACCCATGTGCTGGCTGGCACCTGCAAGAGACCCTGTTTGGATGAGCAAAGCTGCTGTGGAGGGACATGATCCGCTATATACATGATCCACTAGGTAACAGTAAAGGAAAGATTTCAGTAAGTAACCCAAGAGATGCCTCACACATAGGGTTGTGTGGGGTCTGGAATGAGAACTGATCTTCAGATTACAGGGATCAATTCCCTGGAGAAAATGGTTGCTTCAGAGGGTGGACTCAATGGCATTATAACCTGCTGAGTTCCAGTCCCTCCCCAAACCCCACCCTCCCCAGGCCTCTCCCCAAATCTCCAGGAATTTTCCAACTTGGAGTTGGCAGCCCTATTCATGCTACTTCCAGTGCCACAAAGATTATTTCTGATAAAGCATACCTACATATAATGGTAATCCAAATGAGAAAAAAGAAATGGGAAAATACATAGGCAAATTAATTATTCAATTATAACTGTGGGGAATAGGGCTGCAGGGAACCCCCTGCTCCCAGCCCCTGTCCCCCTGCCACAACTCACCTGGACAGTGGTGGGGAAAGGCCCAGGGAACAGACCCTGGAGACAAAAAAAACTCCTGGACCAGCAGAAGTGATATCATCCCACCCAGCAGCGGGCATGCTCCCGTGCATCACAGGGGCCCCAATTGTGCATGTACGAGAAGATCTTCAAGGTAAGTGCCAGGTCCCCCCCCCCATTCCTGAAAGGAGGGTAAGGGGACCTGGCAACCCTAGTGAGGAATTCAGAATATCTATTACTGCAGTAGAATAAAGGAGTCTGCATTTCCTATTAACAGTGCATTTTTTAAAAAATTAAATTTTAATTGTACATAATACACTTGATCTGGAAACCACTGAATGGCAAATACATGGAATCCCATAATGCTGCTGTTAGGAAATGAATTTGCAAAATGTGCTTCCAATCATTAACAACTCAAAAATTTAAATTAAAAACAAGTCAACATACTCCAGACTATGTTGCAACTTTCACACCCAACCATATAAAATGAACATCTGTCACACTTCTCCAAATACTCAGTTGGAATAGACAGAAGGCATCACTGAGTTTTACATCTCTGGAGCAAGAAAAACTGAAAAGTAATGAATGCAGAAACAAAAAGATGAACATTTACACCTTGAGAACATAATAAACTATTTAATTTTCTGCAACTGACAGATTTACCTGGATCAAGTTTTTAGATCTGTTGTTTCTCTTGGTTAGTAGTGATAAAGTTTACAAGCACCACAGAACTTCAGGCTGCAGCTGAGGAATTAAAATGCTTGAATGTTCTGCTGCTACAAAAAATGTCTGAGAAAATTAGCAAGCCACATACAATAAAATGGGTTGGATCCAATAAAGCATCAGAGGGAGAAGGATTTGTGCCTACAGAGCATGACTTTCTTATTCCCCACCCCCTGCAACCCCAAACGCCCCCTGAAGTGCTGCTCTTTGGGGCCAATCTAAGCAAAGAATTATTGCCTGGTTCTGCTGATTCTGTAAAATATCCCTGTGCTTCACCATATCAAAAAATAAACAAAATATTCTTCCAAGAAGATATTCCTAGTATTTTAGAATCAGTTCAAAAAAAGAACCAACATATCTGTATAGCTATATCTATCTATAGTATTTACATTAACTATTTCCCATCATTCTGAAACATGAGAAAATATTAAAATAAGTACAACTATTTAGCAATATACACCTTTAACGCATTGTAGTCCTTTGAAAAAATTAATATATAAGTAAGAAATGGCCAATACCTAAAATAAGTTTGAAAACTGCATTTATAACTGATACCAGCATGAGTGGAAATGCAGTTCTCTTGAAGTCTTTTAAATAATAGAAAACTGGCTGTCCTATTGTCTTAAAATTATACCTCAAAAGCTGAAAACGAGAGTTTGAAAGAGATTCCTATTTATTTTCAAAGGGATTACAATAAACTCTGTTTTTTACAGAATCCAATTGACTCCCTAACTGAGGTTTCCATAGAATTGTTCTCCAATGTTACTCAGTTGTCCTCCTAGCACTTGAATTTATCGCTAGCCTCACTGAAAGAAGTATTTCGTTAACACCATTTTCTTGCAATTAATTAATTCTACCCATGTAAACTGCCAAATATAGGGTAATACCTTCCACTTTTAAAAACATTTCTTTGGCAAGAGATGAAAGTTGTTAATTAATCTATGTTATTCTAAGAAAACTACTTCACAGTTGTATTATCTTTGTGTTGCAGCCCAATTATCTATACTATATGTAAATTGATTATATTCAGGGATTTTATTTTTAAGCTGTTTTTCTTGTGTACCTTTTCATCTTGAATACGTATGTGAATAAACAGATATGACGATAAACTGATTAGATTCCTTAAGAGTAGCAAGACCTAGCTTATACACACACACACACACCCCTCCCACGGGTGTACAGACTGAAACTGTAGGGTAATGATTCCAGTTAGTGTTTATGTGCAGGTAGTGAGGATTACCACTCACTGGCTCTGCTCTCTTGCTTGTACCCAACTTCTACACATTCAAGGTCCCATCACAACTCTTCCCCGCTCCCAACATATACACTTCCCAATGAAGTGTGTGCATGGTCCATGCACTAAAGATGGAAGATAGACTAGATATTTGTTGTGTTTTCATATTTTTTGTTGTACATTTTTTTGCTATTTCTTGTTATTCCTAAGGAAGCCTTTGTTTTAAGATGTATTTGGCAAAATATCTAAGCAAAGAAACTTTTCCTCACGCACCAGTAAATTCATGTAGCATAACAGGGATTGGAGAGGTGATACTATTCCATTCTTCCAGTACAATTATAATGCTCAGTGATGGTAAAAAGGCTATAAGGGGGCACAGAAGCTACTTAGAGAATGGAAATTACAAGAATATTTGCAGAGTTCTCAGAATACATTTATTATGAAAAACATCACATTGAAATGGCTTGCAGGACCCTCATACACTTTTAGTACAGCTAACAGGAAGAAAAGTAGTATGTGACCCAGCAGCACAGCTCTTTGCTCACATAGTTGCGCTGGTAAATCAACTTAAGTGAACCAGAAGTGAAAACTAGTACAAATGCAAAGCCAAAACTGATGACCTTGGATTAATGTGAAGACTTCTTTCCTTTAAACCCTGGTTGCATCCACATTTATTTATTCATTTATACCCTTTCTTATACCTAAAAGGGGTCCAAAGCAGCTAACCTCACTCTCCTTTCCTTCAGTTATCCTCACAACAACCCTCTGAAGTAGGCTAGTATGTTGTATCATTAGAAAATTCTGCATCCCCTGCATTAGAAAATCATTAGAAAATAGTATGTTGTATCATTAGAAAATTCTATCAGCTTCTCTAAATCCCCAGCTTTCTTTATTTAAAGTAAGTCTCTAGCCCCTTTCAGGGAAGCCAGATCCTCTGCTACGATGGGGGATCCTTCGCCCCCAGCCCCCACCTGCCTCCCCGATGCCACTCACTTGGCCAGTAGGGGCAAAATGGCATGCAGGAACAGGGGATGCAAACTGGCAGGGAACTGCATGCCCCCATGTCAACTGTCAATGACATTGTTCTTGACCTAACTCAGAGGTGATGGGTTGCTCCAGAGTTGTTGTTGTTTTTTAAAAAAAACAGTCCAAAACACAGCATTTTGGGGTCGCACCAGAAATGACACAATCATCAGGGATGTAGGTATGCATGCTTTACAAGTGTGTTCAAGTAAGTACCTGAACCCCCTATGCCTCCTGTTTAGAGCTGGGTCACCTGGTAACCCTGCCTCCTTTTGTTGCAAAGACATGCCTTTCCCTTAACTTCTCTGCAATGACAAGGGCAGGAAACTGGCATTTTTAAGCCTCCCAGGCCAGTTCCCCCCCCATCTTTCCCCACCCCCACTGACCAGGTGAGTGGTGAGGGGGGCAGAGGCTAGGAGTCGGGGATCCTCCATCCCCACAGGAGGACTAGCAGTTTATTAAGAAGAGATACAAAGTGTACTACAATTTCCACATTTGCACAGAAAGATATTTAGACAAAATAATTAGTAATAGAAATAAATGACTGTTTTCATATGATTTTAATAAAAAATTCATAATGAAAATTTACTTTCCCTATACATTTTGTTTCAAGTACCTGTGATAATATAATAATTAATAGAGGCTAAGAAGTCTGTGGAAATGTTGGGACCATCAGAAATGATCAGCTGTTTAAACAATCGTGGTCTCTTTAAATGCAACAAATAAAAACAATGTAGAGGCGGGGGAAGCAATTATTTCTCTGCAAGTGTACTTTGAAAATTGATTTATGACATTAATAACTCCCTCTGGGGTAACCCCGTGTCACTGCAACAGATCCTTCTAGGATGCCTTCAGTGCAGCCCTAAACAAAGTCACACCCTTTAAAATCCACTAAAAACAATGGGCTTAGAGGAGAGTAACTCTGCTTAGAATTGCACTGTAGATATGATTCTCAGCAGGCCCACCTTCTTTGTGCTGGTCTGAAAAAACAAAAGATTTTTTCATGCACTGCAACTCATTTCTAATATTCACTATGTGATCATTTGATAAATTACTTTTCTTGCTGAAATGCTAAGGACAAAACAAAGTGAACAATATCTCAGCTCACTGAAATAAATGGAAAAGGTACAAATTCAATGGCCAGCAGCCAAAGAGCTACTTTAGATGTAGCTATCAGTTTGCCTGTGCCAGGTGGGATTTTTTAAATATATATATATATATATATAATAATTGTTTCATAAGATGCTTTGGAGACTGCTCAGTTTTAACAGTGATTTGCAAGGTGGCATGGGAATCTGCAGTAAGGAACATGATGGTATTGCCTATATTAGTCAAGTCATAAAATTTTTGAATTGCTAGACAAAAAAGAATTCATATCTCTTGGAACAACTGTGAGCCCTTCATTAGGAATGATCATAAACCACTTTCTATGTGGTTTCTATGATTTACATGAGATGGAGTGATAGCCATTGCTTCCCTAACCACCTCTGCCTCAGTTGTGAAGCAGGAGCTTCCAACACTCGTGTTGATTCCAGATCTTTTTCCAGGTTAATGGAAAACCGAGAGCTCGGTCTTCTAACACTGCATTTGCCACAATGGTAGAATTGCCAGCTCCAGGTTGGGAAATTTCTGGAGATCCAGGGGCAGAATCTGGGGAGGGCAGGGTTGGTGGATGCGAGGGATCTCCATGTGGTACAACACCATAGACTCTGCTCTCCAAAGCAGCCATTTTCTCCAGTAGAACTGATCTCTTTAATCTGGAGATCAGTTGGGATTCCAGATCTCCAGGCCCCACCTGGAAGTTGGGAACTCTACTATATGGGGTTACTACAAAGGAACCTTCTTTGTTCTGTATTGCTTCATAAGCTGCCTTGCAGCACCATAACTGAATAAAGGTACAGAAGAACTGTTAATAGCTTTTATCCTTTTTTTTTTAATCTGCTGGTCTTACTATCTTATCTCTTTCTCGCCACACAGATACACAAATATGTGTGTGCGCACGCACATGCGTGCATGTGTCCTAAGCAGAATGCTGATCAGGAAAAAAAATAACAATAATAGACACATTTATCAGTAACAGCCATCTGTGTTCCTTTAGTTTGAGCCAACTACTCTGGCAGGCATTTATATTTCCCCTTCCTATCCAATAGAATCTAGCCTTGCAAATAAAGTGTTTTACTCCCAATTCCTTCATTCTCTAACATTACAAAGGTCAAGTAGTGTTCTAAATCTGTCAAGGACTGGATGTAAAATAATATGGTATCACTGGCTATGTCTAATTAACTGCAAGCTAAAGGACTGGAACTGCCCCCCCCCAAACCACCCACACCCACACAATTATATTATTTTTAAAAATACATGCTTCTTTCCACTCTTACCCCAATAGCTTTTTTCTTTACAGAAAAGAAACTTCAGAGGTTGCAAAGGTGGCTATTTGTCAGCTCAAAACTGTGTCTACACTCAGATGTGACAACAAGCCCTGTTTGTCTGTTGTAAGTACTAACACCGCTTGTTTCTTCAGATATGGGGGTCTCGGATTGAGAAGGACTTTATAGGAAAACACAAGCACCTTAAATTGAACATGAAATCAAATAGGTACTCAGTGAAGATGTTAAGAAACAGGTATTACATGTTGAAAGCAAACAGCTCCTGAGAGAAGACAAGCTGTTCCATTCCGCACCAATTGAAGTTTCCAGGTTGTCTTTAAGAGCAATTGCACACCAAATATTTCACGAGAGTCCCAGGCTAATGGTTACAGTGGCATCAGCATGGTTAGATCATGCAAGCTCAAGTAGGGGGGCAGATGACAAGCTGAAAGAAGGCACTTCCAGCAACTATGCCAACCTGTTTATCCAACAGCATCCCAGTTTGGGAAACTTACAATCAAACACAGATTTGCTATTATCTGACTGCAATTACCTGAGCAAATTGGAATTCATTTGGTTTAGTTTGAGAGAAGGACAAAAAAATTACCTAGGCATCTACATTCATGTGTCATGGCAAACTAGAATCTGATTGAGGGAAGGGGAGGAAAGCTGGAAGAAGTGTATGAACACATCAACAAATTGTGTTTATCTTATTATGGAAAGACTAGCAATAAAGCCCGTTGTGGGGAAAAAATACAATGGGCTCTAGAAAGGGGAGGGCGGGCAGGCAGGCATTCGCTCCTCCTCCGTCACTGATTCCAGCTGATGAAGGAGGGGGGTGGGCATTGTCATCTACTCCACACCTGAACTGCCTGATCTCGGCCATGTGAAGGGTTGGTGGGCTTTGCTACCTGCTCCATGCCTGATACATGCCAGGTAAAGGGGGGGGGGGCATTGCCTCCTGTTCTGCACCTGACTGTGGCTGAGTAAAGAGGGGCATGCATTGTCACCTGCTCCGAGCCTGATTCCATCTGGGTGAAGGGGGGTGGGCATTGCCACCTGCTCCCCGTTGGGTGAAGGGAGGAACAGGCATTGCCTCCTGCTCTATGCCTGATCTAGACAGGTGAAGTTGGGCAGCAGGCTTTACTATCTGCTCTGCTCCTGATCCCAGCTGGGTGAAGGGGGTGCGGGCATTGCCACCTGCTCTGCTCCTGATTCCGGCAGGTTGAAAGGGGGGCAGGCATTGCTGCATGCTTGGATCCTGACTTTGGCAGGGTGAAGACAGGGTGGGCATTGCTGCCTGCTCAGTGGCTTAATCCGGTAGGTTGAAGAGGGTGGGCATTGCCACCTGCTCTGTTCCTTATCCCAGCTGGGTGAAGGGAGGTGGGCATTGCCAAGTGTTCCGCTCCTAATACCAGCTGGCTTAACGTTGGTGGTGGGCATTGCCACCTGTTCCGCTCCTAATACCAGCTGGGTGAAGGCAAGGGGTGGGCATTGCCACCTGCTCCACTCCTAATGTCAGCTGGGTGAAGGCGGGAGGCGGGCATTGCCACCTGCTCCCATCCTGCTCCCGGCTTGGGCTTCCCACCATGGCACATTTTCTGGAGGGACACGGTGCCTTGCCTAGGCTTCCCTCCATGGCAGCGCCCTCTGGTGGTGGACCAGGGTATAAAGTGAGTTGTCTGAAATACACGTACTCAATTATATAGTAAGATGTTTGTTGTTACATCTGAATGCATTGTATATTTACTGTAGTCAACAACCATTCTCTCATTGACTTCTATTATAAAACTGTAGGCCTAGTACTAGGGTTATCAATCCCAGGGTGGAGGTGAGTGAATCCCCTGCACCCACCCTCTGTCCCCAGCCTTGGGTTGTCAGGTCCCCCTAGCCTCCTGGTGAGAGGTGGGAGACCTGGTACTCACTGTACTTGATTCCCTCACTTTTGGGAATTGACGTTATTGCGCAGGGTGGGAGCTTTGCTTTGTGGACTATAAATTTAGTAAATACATAAAACAATAATTTCTTTAAATTTATAGTCCACAAAGGGCGGGTGCCAATTCAGGCCACTGCGGAGCATGGGAGCGCTGCTTCAGGCTGAATCAGGCCGCTGTGGGAGCTCATCATGCCACCTGGGAGCAAGCCTAGGAGGCACGTTTCCTCCCCACTGGCCAAGTAAGCGGGGGGGGGGGTAGAGGATAGAAGTGGGAATCTCCCACCCCCCAGCAGGGGACTGGCAACCTGCCTCTGCCACCACAAATCTGACTGGCAGAGGGAAAGGCATGGGAACAGAAGTGACGTTATCGCACAGGCGTGGAAGTGCGCATGCTTTGTGCGCTTGGAGACAGAAGACAAGATACGTGCTAGCTCCTCTGTCCCACTGGAAGGCTAAGGGGACTTGGCAACCCTATCTAGCATCCAATAAAATAAACCTACACAAATCAAAATACAGATCTCCAAATTATAAAAATACAGAAGTTAAGAAAATATTTCTCTTCCAGTGGCAATATTTCTTTATCATTCAGACAGCATGAGGTTTCTTGATGGATTACAAACAGCGCAACACAGTGCAGGAAGGGAAAATTTGGAGGGAAAGAAAACACCAGGGAGTCTAAATTGTTGTATGAAAACTCCAACAAATAACATTCATCTTTACTTGCACAGTGGTATTTTCTAATTTAGGCATCCTAATGATCTTTCTAATGTATTCCTATGGAAACATTTTGACTTATTCAACATACCCAAGAGAACTTAATGAGTGTTGTAATCCTAGGTTACAGATGTTTGTATATAAATAAACCATACAGTTTTGTTTTTTACATAGCATCTATTTTGCATGTCTGAATTCCGGGTTTATATTCCTTATTTACAACAAGATTTTCAGAGCTTGTGTAACGGAACTCTGTATCTACATTTCCAGGCTTGCGTACAGTTCTTATATTAACGTTCCATTGAAATTAATGGTTTTTACATAGCTGAGTAGAATTGCAGTCTATGCTTGAACAGGCCAGAGATTGAAAGGACAGTATCCTGTGACAGAAAGCACAATATATCTTAAATTATTTAATTATAATATTACTAAGTTTCTTTGTAATTCATTAAAGATTCATTTAAACAGGTCTTCAGTCAAACAATACAACACTGTCACATCATTTTATGTATAAAAGCATAGTGCCTCTCATTCTTTTGATAGAGATAGTCAGGTTAATTGACTTAGGGTTCCCAGGTGCCCACCAGTGGCGGGCAAACTCCCAGGGATTTCATCCCTTGCCCAGTGATCTGCCAGTGATCTGCGGGAGGTGGTAAGCCTCCTGGATGTTGCCCATGTCTGGCAGGCATCCCAGGAACATGCACAGTGCATGTCCTCCCAAGGGGTGTGGCGATGTTACTTCCGGAAGTGACATCATTGTGCTGGCTGCGGGAGCGTTCCTGCATTTCATTTTGGGCTGATTTGGGCCCTCAATGGGCTGAACTGGCCCCGCCCAGAGAGTGGGAGTGCTCCCGTGCCTGGTGTGATGATGTCACTTCCAGAAGAGCCACAAGACCAACACGAGGTAAGCGCCAGTTCCCCCTGCTCTCGCTGGGAGGGTATAGGGACCTAGCAACCCTATAAAGAGTGATGCAAATTAGTGAGGGCCAGTTTTACCCAACATTTCTTTCATTTCAAGGGAGCAGCAATGACTACAGGATATAAGATGAATGTCGCAAGACCAGGAATGAGCTTTCCTCCTCTTCCTAAAAAAAAAACCCTTAAGTTTGAAAAGCAACTGCTACTGTAATATCTTGAGGAGATGCAGGCAGCGTGGCACAAAGATGGGCCCAGTGGCTCAACTCATTTACTGCAGGTATGGCTTCAAACAGGATGGGAGGTAAAAAAATTATTGTTTTATGTATTTACTAAATTTATAGTCCACAAAGCAACATATGCAGAGAGCCTAAGCTGAGCACCGATCAGACCCATACCTGCTTACTATCAGGTTGATCACTGTGCCATCAAGCCATAGCCACTTCACTAAAACTTCTACTGGTTGTTTTGCCAGGATTGTTGTGGAGGGACAATTCAAATAGGAGCTAGCATTTCCCCATGTTCAGAAGAACTTCTGTCACAGAGTTGACTGACAGACCAGAATTCTGGGAGATTTTCAATGGAGTTTCCAAGCATTTGGGCTCCAGAGAAGGGAGATTTAACCTTTCTTGTCCCTTGTACAATTTCACCGATCCCCTCCCACCCACTCACCCACCCCCTGGACTTTTATTAGCTTTTGAAGGCTCTTTGCTGTCATTTTTGCTTCTCTAAGCTAATAACAGCTGGAGGACAGTTTTAATCTGCCAAATCACATGGAGAGACAAGCTTAAACTAACTCTCTCCTTAATGGTGACCCTAATCCAAATTGGGATATGTACAGCTGCTATTTCCATTTTTAAAAATCCTAGAAATGTTTGTTTCTGTATTCCTCTACATTGTCTGCTTTGGCCCCAAGTCCTTGCTCTGAAAACAGTTTCTGAGATACACATTTTCTTTCATAGCAATTGATTTCATAGTCAGTATTGTGTAGTGGCTAGAGTGGCAAACTAGGATCTGGGAGTCTCAGGTTTGATTCCCCACTCTGCCATAGAAACTTGCGGGGTGACCTTGGGCTAATCATATACTCTCAGCCTAACCTACCTCACAAGGTTGGTGTGAGGAAAAAACGGAGGAGAGGAGAAAGATGTAAGCCACTTTGGTTCTCTACTGGGGAGAAAGGAGAAGTATAAATGAAGAAAATAAAATAAATATAAATAAATAGCTTTCAAATCACCACTAATAAGCAGTCTATATTGTTAGGGGTGGCCTTCTTTTTCCATGGTGAGCCATGACCTTTAGCAGATGGAAAGCAGACAGAAAGACAACAAGTAAAGTCTTTTCCTTTGGTATAGCTATATGATGGTATAAGCTGTAAAAATGTCTTACAATCAAATAACCGTTAAGGACATGTAACCATTACTAGTGCTGGGAACCAAAGAGGCAGGAATTATTTTACTTCAATTTTAAAATATTTATTTGGATACAGGAGAAAATGTGTATCCCTTCATAACATAACAGTCCTATGAGGATATCACAGTGATAACAGACATTTAAAGTAAAGAAATTAAATTTAAAACCTCTCTCTAAATTGCTGTGTGCATATTTTAAGGACATTTGTGGAGGATAATTTTAAATATACTCATATATGAGATGGAATGCACATTAACCAAAGTACTTATTCAAAATCTTGTAGAAGTAGTATATTCACAAAATCATTCATACTTTTATTTTGTTTACTTAATGTGGTAAAATCCTGCCTTACAGGGCAAACCCATGCAATTACTCTAGTCGAAGCTCTGTGATTTCAGTGGGCTTAGATTGGAGCAGCTTTGCATGGGAGTGCACTATTAGAAACTTAAACTGATAAGCAGAGTTTTAAAATAAAATGGCCATTTTAAAGAAAAACACTGAGAAGCAATAGTACACTCCTATGAAAATCTAGTCAGAACTGAACCCAAGGAATTCAATTGGATTTATTTCCAAGTAAATGTGGCTTCAGATGAAATAGAATTACAAGCAATAGTAATGTGAACTCTAAATATTCTACTGTAATATATTTTATCTTTGATTATTTGATATTTAGCAAATGACAGCATTCCCTTCTAGAACATTAAAATATGCAGAAACTCTTGCTGAACCTTTTGTCCCAACAGCCTCCTGATTTCCCTCACTGATCCAAATACTGACATCCAACGTTTTCATTAGTTCACTACAAATAAGGGCTTGCCAGATTCCAATCTTTCATAATCAAAGACCACCATAGTAAACATATACTGATACCTTAATGCATAACTTGTTACAATGAAATACAAAACTCATTTTTCTTTGTTTTGATTGAGTTCCACTTGTAGATAAGTTGAAAACCCATTTGTGGCATTATTCTTTGTAATTTATACTAATACAGCACAGATATTTTCTAATACCAGAAATGTACATCAATACTGTGATATTTAGCATTATTTCAACTTAATCTGAATCATGTGCTAACACTTACTAAGCAACAGGTTGATGTCAAAAGACACTAAACTAAATGCCAGCACAATATGCTGCTTCAACAAGAGATTCTGTAGTCTTGGAATTCCTTATCAAGACCATTTAAAATCTGTTTTAAGTAATATCAAGAGATGCATGTATAATAGCAAGTAATAGCATACCCACAAGTAAACGTAATTTCAGGTTAAAATCAAAATGAAGCAATTGTGCAGCCTAGTCCAATGTGCATAAGTCTAAGCATGCATATTCCAAGCCTGTCCATGTTTACTTGGTCTGATCCATGCTTATTCATAAAGACATCCCACTGATTTCAAAGGAAATGACTTCCAAGTAAGAGTGCATAGGATTGTATCCTTAGTGTACCAGTACATGACAGCAATTCCTGGAACACATTCAGCTTTAGAGCTAAAGAACTTAGACCACGAGGGAAATGTCTGAATCACTGTACACTTCCGGCATCCCCTGCTGGTTGACTATAAAACAGATTTTGTTCCAGAGAGCAAAAGCACAATGATTCCAAGTACAGAGGAAGAATCAGGGCCGGAGAAATGCCTTGAACAATGTCTTAAGGCAAAGCAAGGTTCCACCTTAATTGACCTAGGGTCTCCTACTTTCTTTCTGAAAGACAATAGCCAAGGTACATTTCCAGCCACACAAAGGATAATATAATGCTGCTGGCAGAATGCCTTCCGTAAAACAACAACTTGGCATATCATCTTGATTCCATAACTATTGTTTTGGAATCCTCTCACTCTGAAGCATGAATTAGACTAATAAGAGAGCTCAGCTGAGATTCACTACTTGGTTTGAAAGCAGTCTAAGGATATCAACAAAACAGTGAACACAACTCTGAATACCAGATGAGCCAAAGCCAGAGGAACTAAAACTGTGCCGAGGTGAAGGAAAATGCATTTGGAAGAAAAAGTTTGCTCGGGCCCCATCCACACACTTTTGTATTATATAAGAAGAAGAAAGAAGGCCTAAGACAAGATCACTTCACATACGGTATTTTTCCTAATAAAGAGGAAGGATCACACATGAAGCAATCTAAATAGCTAAAGCCAGTTTCTCATTTATGCAACTGGACCTCCCCACTCCAAACAAGTCAGATATGCATCATGCTAATTAGTTAATTGGGCTCAAGGGGGAAATTCCATTATTTATTCTAATATAATCTCTTTGGCAGATCCTCCTAATGACAATACTTGCATGCTGGTTCAAAGGCTGCTTGTATGCAATGAACAACACATTGTGACAATATAACACAACTTGACACCTGTAAAATAGCAAATAACTGTCAGATTCAAGGGAATTTAACTGATAGGAGGGGGGAGTCACAAGCTCTTTACTGTAAAAGAATAGTAAAAAAAGTTTTACCTCAGCTCTCTGGGTTCGTGGCAAAGCAGCAGATTTTTCAATGGCGTAAACATCCACCAGGTACAAGCGTGCTCCTTGCTCCCTGTCCAAAATAGCAGCCGTTTGAATCACACCAGTGTGACGCCCAATGGTAAAAAGTCGACCAAATATTTTGTCCTCACAACGTACTGAGACTATGAAATATTCCACAACAGCTTCAGTCCCTCGAGGACTAGCTGCTACTATGGATATCACATTTGTCCCAATAGGTTCACCTTCTTTCAAAACCGTAATGTATTTTGGCTGAGTAAAAACAGGCCCATCAAGTCCCTGTAGAATCACAGTCATTTCGGTAGTTGATTTTCTTCGCTCAGGGCCAAGATCTGTGGCTGAGACTATGAAGCTGTACATAAGCTGAGAAGGTACTAACGCCGAGGTCACTCTCAGATCTCCACTATAGCGATCCACAATAAAGGTGTCAGCGTCCCCATTAATTATTTCATATTCAACCTCCCCATTAGCTCCTTCATCAGGATCAGCAGCAATAATAGTAGTTAGGACTGTACCAATTACTGCAGAGGGATCTGCAGCAAGAGCATTTTGCGATATAAAAGTAGGGACATTGTCATTCTGGTCAGTTACCAGAATGGTCACGTTCTTCAAAGCAAACTTTCTGGACTCTACAGGCACAGCCTGATCAGCGGCTTTCACTGTTAATTCAAAAAGATTAGTAAATTCACGGTCTATTTCAGCATTAGTATATATTGTTCCTTTGATTTCATCTATATGGAAGTGGTTCCCTCTTGGCGTCTGTTGAATGATTGTATATGTTAACTGCCCGTTAATATCTGCATCCGGATCATGAGCAGTTACAGAAATGACAGAGCTCCCAATGGGAATATTCTCAACAATCGATTTAAAAATGTCCCCAGGAGGAAATTTAGGAGGGTTGTCATTGTAATCCCTAACATATATTACAATGGACATAGTAGATGACTGAGGAGGTCTTCCTTTGTCTTTTGCAGTTATGTTTAGTTTATATATGGACTGTGTTTCAAAATCCAACTTTTTTGCAAGGAAAATACTGCCAGTGTTAGGACTGATGCTAAATGTTCCGTGATTATTTGTTCCAGTAATACTGTACTGAAGATCAGCATTGTCACCTGCATCCGAATCCGTGGCAGTGACAGAAGAGACGAGTTCCCCAATTCTCATGTTTTCCAAGACATCAATAAACAATGTTGATTTAGGGAAAGAAGGACTGTTGTCATTTTCATCTAGTACATTAATGTTCAATGTACAAACTGAGCTCAGGGAAACTGTTCCAGAATCTACTGCTTGGATGAGAAGAGAGTAGGATGCAGTAACCTCGTGGTCTAGTTTGCCTATCAAAGTCACCTGTCCCGTGCCCCTGTCTATTGTAAACTGATTTTCTTCATTTCCCTTAATTACATAATAATGGATCAATCCATTATTACCTTCATCAACATCTGAGGCAGAAACTCTTAAAACCTGTGTCAAGTTTGCAGCTAATTCTGAGATAGTTGCTTGATAAAGTTCTTTTAAAAACTTTGGCACGTTATCATTTATATCCTTCAAGTAAACTTGCACAGTTGCCTGATCCCTTAAAGGTTTTGGCAACCCCTGATCCATTGCAATAACTGTAAATGTAAATACCGCCGCTCCCCTTTGCCTCATAAGGGATTCCCTGTCCAGCTGATGAGTACTTTTTATTTCTCCATTTATTGCATCCAACTCAAAATCAGGCTGCATGTGTTCAAATGAATATCTGACTTCCCCATTAGACCCAGAGTCTTTGTCAACAGCACTTATTTTACCCACAAATGATCCCCCAGCCTGCTCCTCCTCATAATAAAAAACATAATTGGTACTGTTAAACAATGGTCTGTTATCATTTACATCTTCTAGAATTACAGTGACATTCACTGTGGCACTGAGAGGTTCTACTGCTCTGTCAGAAGCCACAACCAATAGTGTGTATCTTTCCTGGAGCTCACGGTCCAGTTCACTCTTTATATACAACTGACCATCTGGAAAAATGCCAAAGGCCTCCCCAGCATTTCCTTCCATTATGGTATAAGCTATTTCTCCATTTGTGCCTGAATCTTTGTCAGAAGCATGTACATTAAAAAATCTAGAATTCACAGGCTCCAGTTCAGAAATAGTCACTTCATAGGAAAGCTGGTCAAACACTGGTGGGTTGTCATTTACATCATGAACAGAAACAGTTAAAATGAAACTAGAGGAGCGCTGTGGCACTCCCAAATCAGAGGCTAGAACCTCTACTTGATAAGACCCAGCATTTATGTCAAGTGGCCCAGTTAAACTTATGGCACCACTTTCCTCATCGATATTAAACAGGTCCTTTGGATTGTGCTTTAGGCTGTAATGTACCATCCCATTGATACCTTCATCTGGGTCAACAGCTTTGGCTTGGAATATTGTGTGCCCAGTACTCCAGTTCTCAACCACGTTCACACTTTCCACTGCATGAAGGAAGTGGGGGGAGTTGTCATTTAAATCTCTGACATGTATGTTGACCAAAGTGTCCCCAGTTATGGCTCCACCACTGGCCACTACTTTTAGCTGGTAAAACGCTTGCTCTTCCCTATCAATAATACTAGCCGTGGTGATCAGACCAGTCATTTTGTTAATTTGAAAAACACCCCTTTGGTCCCCTGTTGTGATAAGGTAAGTGATGTCAGTATTGAGGTCCATCGTGGAAGCAGAAACACTGCCTACATGATAGTCCAGGGCAACATTTTCAAAGACCACAAAAGTGTACATAGCCTGGCTAAATACTGGGGGGTTATCCTGAGTGTCCAAGACAGTGACCGTGACTATTGCTTGGTTTTGGGACTGAAGGTTGCCACCATCACTGGCCACTACTTGGAGCTGGTAAGCAGTCTTCTCCTCTCTATCGAGGACTGTTTTAGTGGTGATAACTCCTTTCTGACTATGGATTTGAAACCGGGAAGTATCTCCTGCTGAGATGCTGTACTTAAGTGTCCCATTGACCCCAAGGTCTGGGTCACTGGCAGACACAGTGGCAACATAGCTGCCTGCAGGTTCATTTTCCTGGATATGGGCAAAGTATTGGACAGGATAGAACAGGGGGCTGTTATCATTCACATCAAGTAGGCTCACGTTGATCTGAGCCACTGAGGAGAGGGGAGGAGAGCCCATATCATTAGCCAGGACCTGCAAGGAGTAGTGACCCTGCTCTTCCCTGTCTAACTGTGAGATTGTACTGAGTCGGCCTGACACAGGATCCAAGCGAAACACCTTCCATGGTGCTACCACAGGCCCCATTGCCAACATCCCTGGTTCTGTTTCTTGTAAGGAGAACCGCACAGTCCCATTGTTTCCTAAATCTCTATCAACAGCAGTGAGAACTAGCAACTCAGTTCCTGATGGGGAATTCTCTGCCACAGATACATGATAGCCATCTGGCTGGCTAAACTGGGGCCTCTCATCATTAACATCTAGGATATTCACCACTAACTGGGCATAGGAAACTTTGGGTTGCACACCTTGGTCACGGGCACTGATGTTCAACACCACCTGTGAAGCTAATTCCCGGTCCAGCCCTCCAGATGCCAGCATGCTGGTGCCAGAAACCCCAAGGGGAGGTCTAGCCAGCCCCATGGCAGAATTAGGGCTCTGGGTGGTGACCAGGCCACTGTGTTCACTAATACAGAACCAGCCCAGCTCATTGCCAGAAACTATGTTGTACTTAAGGTTGGCATTGAGACCAGAATCACGATCAGTAGCACTCAGGCCTTGTACATAGCTGCCAGGCGGCACCTCTTCACTAATGTTAACTTGGTACACTGACTGCCCAAAGACAGGCGGGTGGTCATTGATGTCATTCACAAAGATCACCAGACTAGCCACAGAGGAGCGGCTCACTACAGCAGGAGTAGCTCCTTCAGGGGTCAGGGAAGAAGGGGGTGATGGTAATGGCAGAGGGGCCCCAGAGTTGTCAGTCACAGCCACAGTGAGGTTGTAGGTGGGTATGCGTTCCCGGTCAAGAGCAGCAGCCACTTTGATAAGGCTAAGGTTGGGAACTTTGCTGCTCTGGACCTCAAAATGGCGCTGCTCATTTCCACCCAAGATGGATACGGAGATATTCCCATTGGCAGCTGGTGAGTCAGCGTCACTCACGGTCAGCAGTGCCACAACTGTGCCAGGTGCTGCATTCTCATCTACTGAGGCAAAGCGGGAGGTGGCTGGGAAATAGCGGAATTTCACCCGTGGCTCATTGTCATTCACATCAAGCAGGCGGATCAGAGCCTCAGCGCGGCCACTTAATGCTGGCACTCCACGGTCTGTGGCCTGAACTGTCAGAGAGTACTGCCGTTGTGACTCATAGTCCAGAGCTTCCCGGATACGGATGACCCCACTCTCTGGGTCCACCTCAAAAGGAAGCATCCCAGCTCCGTCTCCACCAGCACTTTCTAACCCTTCCAAGCGATAGCGGATGTCAGCATTGGTGCCCTCATCAGCATCTGCTGCTGTCACCTGTAGGACACTGGCTCCAACAGGTGCATCCTCAGGTACACGAGCTTGGTAGAGGGTTTGGCTAAAGACAGGTGGGTTGTCATTGATATCCTGTACAGTAACATTGACTTGTAAGTATCCATGCCGCCGTGGTTCCCCTTTATCCTCCACCTGCACCAGCAGCTGGTATGCAGGGGTGGCCTCCCTGTCCAGCCCACCACGAGAGACCAAGTGCAGAAAGGCACCTTCTCCACTGGGGTTGAGAGTGATGTTGAGTCGAAACCGGCCCTCTTCGTTGCCACCCACGATGCGGTAGGAACTGTGGTCCACGCCATTGGTCCCACTGTCTGCATCAGTAGCGGTGTCCAGGATCAGCTGTCGGCCGCTCCCTGTGTCCTCCTTGAAAGTCACCACAATGGAGGGATCTGGGAAGACAGGAGCATTGTCATTCAGGTCCAGCACCACAATGCGCACCTCGCTGGGGTAAGTCGGTTGGCTGGAGAGCACCACAAGGTCCATCACATCGCTGACCAAACTCTCCCGGTCAATGGTGGCACGAGTGTGCAGATCCCCCGAAGTGGCATTGATGGAGAAAAGAGCATGGTGCTCACTCAAGCGGTAGGTGAAGCCGGGGCGGATGGCGATGGTCCCGACCCAGGTGCCCGAGGGCTGCTCCTCCATCACCTGGAAGACCTGCCTGGGCTCAGCGGAGGAGTTAAGCGGGAGCAGCAGGAGCCCGGCGAAGCATAAAAGCCCAGCGGGAGAGGCGCTGCCACTCCCCGAAAGGCCCATGGTGCTGAGGCGAGGCAGGGGGAGCAGGCAAGGCAGCCTACCGGCGGTGTGGCAAATTCTCCCTCACCGGTTGAACAAACGCAGCAATGCTGAGGCGGGCAGAGTCAGTCCACGTCAAGCGAGGGAGCTTCTCCTCCACAGCGGCGGGCATCCCTCGCCCTCGCCCGGTCGCTCCCAGCGCCGCCACGCCGCCTCCCACCAAGACGCGCCGCGGAGAGAAGCCCAGCCGGCCCTTCAGCCCAACCGCTGCAACTTGCCTGGACTCCGCGGCCGGCGAGAAAGTCCTGTCGCGGGGCAGAGAGACGCTCCCGCCGCCCTTCAGCTACTGGGCTGTCCAGGCGCTCTCTTCCCCTCTCGCCGCCGCCGCTCCAGCCGCCGCCGCCGCCGCTCGGAGACTTTTCGGCCGTGCGCGCCGCCCCAAGCGCTCCTGGGCATCGTGAAAAGTTCTCCCCTCAGCCCCGCCTGGCTTTGTGCATCCCTCGGCGCACCGGGCTGGGCGTCCGGCAGAGGCTCCCGGGCTCCTCGTTGCCCGGAGGGGGCCCGAGGAGGCGGAGGGCGAGAGTCCCGCAGCCAGCGCCGCAGACAGACTGGGAAAGCAACGGTCCCTCGGACTGGCGGAGCTTCCGCACGCCCGAAACTCTGCGGCTGCTCTCTCCGGGGTGGGTTTGGCGCAGCCCTTCCGCTCGGCGAGGGAGAGCTCCGCTCGCTGGACTCCGCGGGCAAGCGATGGCGCCCGCCCGCACGCACCGCGCAGCGGCCAGCCAGGCAGAAACTTTGCTCGCTCCCCTTTCAGCGCTCGGCTCTTGACTTCCAGACGCGGCTCCCCTCCTAGCCTCGCGCCGTCTCCCTCTCCGCCTCCCATTGGCCTGTCATCTCCCGCCCCGCCCACCAGCCTCCTGGCTGTAGACAGAGCGGGTCGGTCCCCGCCCCACGCGAAGCGCTCCTCGCCCCGGTGCAGAATCCCAGTGGCTGCTCGCCGTGCCAGTCAAGCCGCGGCTGGCCAGGCTGGGCGCTTCTCCGCGACAGGGCTCTGGGACGGCGGCGGAGCGCGCTGAGGCGAAGGCGGGAGCCGGTCCAGCGAAGAGGGGCGACGGGGGCTTGCCGCGATAGACAGTCAGTCCGAAGGGGATTAAGGAAAGCTTGTCTGGGAAGGCGCGACGCGGATTTCACGTTAACCGTTTCAGCTCCTCGGGAAGCGACTGGACAAGACGCGTTCCCACTGCATTCCCCGCATCTGCCGAAGGGAGCTTTGGCTCTCGGACGCTCATGCCCTGGAAATCTGGTCGGTCTTGAACGTGCTACTGAATCCGGATCGTACCTTTCCCCGGTAGATCAAAAAAGAGCCCATGTCACTTCATGGGCTTTTTCAGACGGTCCGGATACCTAACTCCTGTTCTGTGCCTTTGGGTATCACAAGCATCTGGGTTAGTTAGAAGAGATACGGAAAGAACAGAACACGGGGAGGATAAAATTAAATGTAGAAAACTTGGACCGTTTCAGGTAAATAGCTGTGCTAGTCTGCAGTTGAACAGCAGGATTCGAGTCCCCAACCAAAATTTCCAAGGTATAAACTTTCAAAAGTCAAAGCTCCCTTCTGAAGGTACCTGAAAATCTTGAACATCAAGTTGGTCTCTAAGGTGCAATTGGACTGAAATCCTCTTGGTGGTAGGACAAGGCTTTCATAAAAGCACCCTCACTCCCAGTATCAGAAACGCTGCTTCTGTAAGGAAAGGTAAGAGGAAACGTTGCCACTCTAAACAAAATGCAAGCATCTACAATGCAGCAGGACTTTACTTTTCTTACCAAATCACACACGCCCACAGGGGCAAAGAAAATCATGCAAATTACTTAGAAACCTTAGAAACATGTCAAATATGTACGCAGTGAAACATCCGCTCCGAACATATTACCCCCCCCCAAGAAAATCTCATGGTTCTAAGAAATAATGGTGATCTGCATTATGTCCTTGGCACGCCAGCATAGTGCACTTTCTTTTCCGTACACTCCTATTGAAGTCTGTAGTTATTTCCTATTCACTTCTCTGCGGATCATTCTGAGTCTACGCACACACACACACACACCACCACACTTCTCCATTCCTGTGACTCAGAATTTCTGTCATTCAGATACCAGTTTAACACCTATTTCTCGGGCAATTCAAACTCTTTTGGCCATAATTCCGTATCTTTTTGGCCTGGATTCCACATCAGTAAAATGGAATAACCACGAATCCTTTTCATAGATTACATTTTGAAACAAAATGTGGCTGGATCAAAACCTACCTGAAAGACGCATGCTCTTTAAAGACATTCCCCTAACCTTTGTGTGCAAACTAGATCTTGCCCTGATGCTTCCATCTACTTCTTTTCATCTATCCATCCACCCATCCTGGCAAAGAAATGGTGTATGAGGGATAATTATCTCTTTGGCAGTCTACCACTTCTTATGCCCTCCCAGTTTTCTGCCATGGGGCACATTAACCTTTGCACTGGGGTGGAAGGAGCACTATAGGGAAAGCCATACTGCATATGGTCAGAGAAGGGCACAATCCAGTCAAATCTACCTACTTTCTAGTCCCACTGATTTCAATTAGAGAGATGTAAGCAATGCTTAACTCTGCCTTTGAAATCAAATGGGCATATTTGTCTTTCGGCTGAATTACATTCACATCTGCTTTATGACTAGTGCATTTATTCTGGGGATGAACCCAGAACTGAGAGCTAGTACCAGGAATGAATCTAGAGATCACTGGATCAAACTAAAGTTACTTTAATATATAGGTCTGTTGTAAAATCAGTGTAAGGTTTGGATGAAAAGGGAGAACTTAAACTGGCAGACACAGAGATATGTTTTAAAAGTTTGTCCTGGCAGGAGATATTTGAGTTCCAGTTAAATGGGATTTTGAAGACTGTTGCTGTTATATTCTAACTGTATAATTTTTTACAGATATAATACCAAAGTCACATCCATGACATTGGCCATGGTGTGACTATTTAGGATTGTACTGTAATTGTCTTTTTATAGATTTCCTCCTTTTCTAAATTGTGATTTTGCAATCACAGTATATTTAAGGTGATAATCCAGAGAAGATAAGAATAAATATTATTAAATATAAAATACATAGCACATAATTCACCAATAATATTAGCAAGTGATGCTGATTGGAGAAGGGAACAATGATACTACAGAACACAGACACCTTGGATTCAGAGCAAAGCTTTACATACACAACAGAAATTAATGTTTTGGATAAAAAAAATATTGGCACTTATTCAGTGATTTTTCTTCTTTGCTAGATTGTGAAGGCAGGTAAAGAATGTATATATTCTCTGTCTTTTGGTGCTACACCTCTGAAGATGCTAGCCACAGCTGCTGGCGAAACGTCAGGAACTACAATGCCAAGACCACGGCAATACAGCCCGGAAAACCCACAACAACCAATGTATATATTGTTATTTAGATATAGAACAAGAATTATAAAGTGCAGCTATTGGATAGCATCATGAAATTACTCATTATAAGTCACTCAATGGTCCATTCCCATGCTGATTTATAAACTTTTGAAACCGAATAAGATTATTCAGTTGATATCATTTAAATATCAATGCACTGAGGTAGCCCTTTAAATAATAGAGATTGTAGGCTTTCTCTCTCCAGTGCTGAAATGTACATTTCCACATGTATTAAAAGATATCAAACACATGGAGCCTCGTTTTCTTCAGGAATTCTATCCCATCTAAAGAAAAATAACATTCATTTCATGGGGATGAGAATTGTGTTGCTAGCAGCCACAGGGATGAACATAAATCAAACAGAATCTGCTTTTTAATGTCTGAAAAGTCCCCTTGTCTATAATCTTAAAGCATGAATTAGCAATCATAACACAGATGTTAAATGGGTACCTTTTAATTTACTAATGCCACTTCACTGTCCTCTATAGATTAAGGCTGAACAACTCAACTGCAAACCAAGGCTGCCCTCTGGTGTTCTTGTGCTATTAAACTTGTTTTCATTCGACTGTCCCATTTAATTTTATTAGTAGAATAGAAGTCTCTTATTACAAAGCTATTTCCTCTTTATTGCTTTGAGATAGTAGCAGGGAGAAAAAGATTTGCAGGAATCTCTGAATTGCACCTTTTGGGAGAATGTATAATTTCTGTTCTACAATAACTTCAAATTGTATCCAACCACTAGTTATTTCCTGAAGAAGAAACTTCCTGGCAATCCCGAATCTCAAGCTGCCAAAAACTAAATAGTATATTATGGAAATCAGGGAATGGCAGAACACCAAGCATTTAAATAAAAGCAAGAGAGCCATTTGTAATGTGTTTGGTATTTTCTGTCTGTTGCATGCATTCTGCAGCATAAGGTAAAATGTCCCAGACCCAGTATGACCTGTCTGAGCTCACGGAAGGAATTTCAGGTCAACCTTACTGAACTCACCTCAGACTCTGTAACAAGCATTGCAGCTTGATCCAGTGCAGGGAATTTTTTTTCCTGAGTTCAATTGGGATAATTCCCTAGTTTGTATACTTTACTCTGCTCCACTTTCCAGCTTTGGCAGAGATGCTGTGAAAGTAGATTTTGCGCAAAACTCGCGCGAGAAAACGCGATATTTCGCGTTTTCCGCACGACGACGCGCGACGTTTCGGGATGGGGAGGGCCGTCTGGAATTGGCCACTGTGTAACCGCTTCTCCTTGTTCACCCTTACATGCAACTTTATCCAACAGACACTTCTGGCACTGTGTTCCCTCTGCCTCATGAAGACAATGAAATAAACATCACATGTTGTGGGGGACACTGCTGGTTTTCTGGAATGGTTTTCCTGAGGAAATACATGGTTATCATTCCATTGATCTTGAAAAAAACTGTCTCTTCACCCTCCACAGAACATTATCTATCTCAGAGTTCCCCAGCATCACGATCCATGGGTCCATGGGCATCCTCTGGCACCCAGGTGTTTTTAGAAAATGGGTGGGGCCTGCTGGGGCTTGTTGAGTTTTTGATGTTTATGATATGATACAAACAGTGGGCTCTATGGAAAGTACTTACCTGTGCATATAAGAAAGCGATATTCTAAAAACACAGCGGGACTTGATTCCAACTAAGCACTATCAGGCAACATCAACCGCAGTTTTAGCAGGTCGCTACAGTAAAATACCTAAGGATCAGCATTACTGTCCCTGTGGAACACCTGCAATTGAGGACTTACCCATTATATTCTTAACTGCTCGTTGTATGTTCACCCCAGGACTAATTTTTTTTCTGAGATCTTGTCTGACCTTTGTGCCTACTCAGACTCTGAGAAGATTGTAATTTTATTAGCTGATTCTGATGTTAACATATCTTATAAAACAGCCTCGTATGCCCTGGCTGCAAAAATAAAAAATAAAGGCTAATGCTGTTCTTAAGGGGTTTACTCAACTCTGAATATCGAGGATACTTATTGCTGCTACTAACTCTGTATATATTTGTTTTCCTACCCGAATTTGACAACTGAAAATGGTCCATTGGCTGTATTTATTTTAAAATTTTATTTATTTTAATCATGTTATATTAATTTTAGTTAATTCTATGTCTCTTTGTTCTTACTCCCTGTTATTCTGTGATTTGTAATGGCCTGTGGCTAAATACAAATAAATTTTTGGAATTATCAGGCAGCATGTCTAAAATGCTTAATCACCTCACTACATGAAATGCTGTGTGTTTTTCAAGTATCAATTATGTTCTTGTCAAAATCTGGCCAGAATCTGTCTCTTACTGTACACATAGAAGCAAGGGGGTCATGTGACCTTCAGCACCAGGTGAAACACCAAATAATAGTGCAGGTTAAAATGGGCTTATGAGAGAAGGGCTTGTGTAAAGGGATTGCCAGGAGAAGAAGCTCCCCCCTCTGCCTTTCCCAAAAGTATGTTAGATGCTTCCAAAATGAAGACAGATACTGTCAGGTGAGAGATTCTTAGCTAGCTCAGTATGTATACTTATTTTGTGTGTTCATAAAGTATTTTAGACAATGTGATAAGTTTAAATGGCATCCTGTTAAATAGAGCTTCTGCCTGAAATGCTGAAGACTTACTATCACAGTTATGCATAACTTCACCTTCTTGACATTTTGTGGTTGGAGTCACCTCCTGTGGCCACCATTTTGTGGTTGCACCCTCCACCGTGTGTCAGGATGGAGCTCTCATATTCTGTGATTGGTGTTGCTTATTTTATTGGGTAGCTGAACTTTCTATCTTTGTATTCAATCAGACTGTCTTGATTTTTTTAATATCATCAAGTCTTTGAAGAAAGTGTGCCATTAATTACAATTTTTTTAAAAGTAACATTAACCATGAAATCCTAAGCAGTGTTACTCCAGTCTAAGCCTGTTGATTTCACTGTAAATGATGTATTCAAGGATGCCTATGCCCTCTTCCTACCAAAGCAAGGCACTTTCAGTTTCCTGAACTGGTCTTCATTTCTGGCTATTCTGGCAATTATAAGGGGTTTCGCACATACATCTTAAAGACATTAGTTTGTATTGCTTTGTGACTAAAGGTTGTTCTTCACCATCACAAGCAAATCTTAGGCTGCAAAGTACAGTACATGATCATAGCTAGATTCCCTTCACAGGGCTGCAAAATTGCTAGGTAGAGTCAAACCCTGCCAAGCCAATTTGCATGGGTAGGGAATAGTAATATCATTGCTAAGGGAATCTAGGCCATAAACAGCTTGGATTGAAGATGGCCAGCCTTACTTGATTACCTTAATGCCCCCTACACCCATTCTTTTAAGTACCTTGTCATAACCGTAGCCGTATGTCTACACAGGGTTTTAAAATATATATTCCTCTAAACATTTTTTCACCCTTAAGATACGTCATAAATTAAAAATGTGCGTATATGTACACACACACAAATTAATGATAGATATGACAGATATGGATATTGTCCCTCCTTTTTCAAACTTTGCTAGCCTTTCCAAAACAACTGAGCTGGTGGCAGCTTTGCAGCCAAAGGGAAGGAAGTGAGCTATTCAATGCAACCAGATTAGGTTAGTTTGGTATTTTTATTTTCCTTCCATCACACTGGATGAAAGAGATGCATTAGAAACAAATCCAATACTTCTTTTGTTTGTTTACAGAATATCTTTTAAGTGACCAGATATCACCCAGACCTTGCTAATCTTTCCAATAGGTTGAAGCTGGTGGCAGCTGTACACCCATAGGGAAGAAAATAGGCTTCCAAAAAAACCCCACAGAAAAATGAGGGAGAAAATTAGAAAAATAAAGTCTGTGAAGGAGAAAAACATATCTGTTTATGTGCCTCAAGGGATCTTGGCTATCTTTTCTATAAAAATATGAACTATAATTTCCTCTTCATAGCATCTCAAGAAGTGAGCTGTGACTTATGAAAGCTCATGCTAGTATAAATTTTCTTACTTCTTAAGGTATCACCGGACTTCTGTTTTATTTTGTTACAATAGAATAACAGGGGACCCCCCTGGAACCCTGTTTTAAACAATTTGATAAAAATATAGACTCTGGAAAAGCAGAGAAAAATAAATTGCAGCATATCTCAAGGCAAAGCGATCTTACTTCATAGCATCAAATCTTGAAGAAGGATGTTGGAGGCATCCAGGGCTTTTTTTCAGCTGGAACTCGGTGGAACGGAGTTCCAGAACCTCTTGAAAATGGTCACATGGCTGGTGGCCCCGCCCCCTGATCTCCAGACAGAGGGGAGTTTAGATTGCCCTCCACACCACAGCACGGAGGGCAATCTAAACTCTCCTCTGTCTGGAGATCAGGGGGTGGGGCCACCAGCCATGTGACTATTTTCTCCAAGGGCAACCCACTGAGTTCCTCTTTTCCCAGAAAAAAAGCCCTGGAAGCATCATATATGTTATATTAACTGGCACCTGGTTAACTAGTCAGCTCAATTAACTGGCAATCCAGGGACCCAGAAGCCTGCCCGGGTCAATCATGTGCAGCCCCCTCAGCACTGTTACTAGGACACTGGCAGGCATGCAAGTGACTATGGCAGGCTCTGCCCAAGTCATTCTTGGGGGTCAGCAATGAGAAGGAGGCAATGTCAAGTGTTGTAACAGAGTAAGAATGGGCTGTGAGTCCCAGTGCCAGGTAAGACCGCAACATACTTGACTCTGCTGCCATATCACTGCTCAATAAAAAAAAAACTTAATTAACCAGCATAAGTGGTTAATCAGCAGCCCCATTTCCTATAGATATTGGTCAACATAGCTTTTACTGTATATAGCAAGCCTGTGTAAGACAAGCCTGAGCAAGATCTATAATCCTATAATGGCTTTTGAAGGGTTCCTTGGTGCACACAGGTGATGATGTCCTAAAGTTAAATTAATTTTGATCAAATTTATAAAAAATCATAAAGGGAATTATGGGATACATTATGCCTTCAAAGTGGTGCTCTTAAAGCTCAAGATGCTACTGAATTGAAGTAAAATACAACACTAACTAAAATGAATTGCAAGAAAATTAAAAACACCAGATGGTCCAACAGAAACAGAAATCTTATGGAAATGTTGGCTAGCATTAGATTGATCTAAACAAAACCATTTGATTTATATTTTAAAAATACCTGATGGTAGTAACAATTTCGAAAGGTGGGGGGGACCCAATTAATGAATCTTAAAATCAACACTGGGGACAGAAGAAACTACCTGTTGGTTTCATTGCATTGCATAATTTTAATTTTAAAATGTCTGTGTCCCAAATCACATTACATTTTACAAATTCTGTGACAGTGCAGAGAGAAAACTAAACAATAAAAAGTTTTGTGGTGTCTTGAAAGGTGACAAATTTATAGCGGCATAAACTTTCATGAGGCAGAACCAATTCATCAGCTAGACGGCAGAAACATACATTCACGGGCACAAAGAACAAGGATAAGGGCAGAAACTCAACAATCTAAGAGAGTGTTGCATTACTAGGCAGAACACAAATGATGAGGTCCAGTTGAATGAGAAAACGATTATATCAAAGTGAGGGCATTTCCACATGGGATTATTGCGTCAGTTCTGGCCCCAAATTGCTTGGATTTATCCTGTGGCTTCTGCACATTTTCTTCAGCCATTCGTTTTCACTTCACATTTTTTCTGGTTATTTTCTGCTTCTTTTGTGAACAATTTTTCTCTGGTGTATTGTCGAAGGCTTTCACGGCCGGAGAACGATGGTTGTTGTGGGTTTTTCGGGCTGCATTGCCATGGTCTTGGCATTGTAGTTCCTGACGTTTCGTCAGCAGCTGTGACTGGCATCTTCAGAGGTGTAGCACCAAAAGACTGAGATCTCTCAGTGTCACGGTGACACTGAGAGACCTCTGTCTTTTGGTGCTACACCTCTGAAGATGCCAGCCACAGCTGCTGGCGAAACGTCAGGAACTACAATGCCAAGACCACGGCAATGCAGCCCAGAAAACCCACAACAACCAATTTTTCTCTGCTTTTTTTCTCACAGCTGATTTTGAGTCACATTTGTTCCCATGCCTAATGTTTCCCACACTTCTGTCAGTTCCTTCCCTCTCACTTTCTGCTGACTGGACTGTGTGGGGCAGCCCCACCCAGTGTTCTCTTTATTACCAATATTAATTTTGGTATGAATATATTACCAAGTATTAATTTTTTAAAACTCTCACCTGATAGCAATATATCACTATAAGAAAACATAGGAATTGGCATAGCTCTTCTCTCAGGAATTTTGCAGGAATTTTTTCTTTCTCTGATCTGATTTTTTTTTTTGCTTCCGTGCCCCTTCAGACATCCTTCAACAGAAACGAGAACCAGACCAAGTGATGGCTATAAGGGGGCACAGCAGCACTCAGTGCTCTCTGCAGCCCCTGCCTTCTCGCTTTGCCTCCGTGCCTGGTTCTCTTGATATGCCCCACCCCCACCCCCCATCCCCATGGAATGAAGGATTTTTTCCCTTGTGTAGGCAAGTTTACTATGTTTAAATAAATTTAAGTTTAAATAATTTTTATTAATTTTTAAAAAAAACACTTCCTGCTAGTGATATATCACTATAAGATGCGTCTGTGCCTTGACACCCAGTCCCCCCCCCCCACTTTGGTATGTTTCTGAAGGAAATTGATATTTTATGGTGTTTTGAATCTGATGAGGACTATCGCAGAACAGTCTTCAAAGACAGCCTTAAACAAAGTGTGGTACAATAAAGTGTGATCAGATCCGTGCGCTGATCACATCCAGGTTAATAATCCATCCTGGATTTTATTTATTTATTGTCTGCCTTTCTCACTGAGGCTCAAGGTGGATTACACAGTCAATATGATCAATGACTGAGACATTCAATAAAAAGTATAGTAGGGTAAGGATAGCAGAAATTTGAAAACAAAAAGAAATCTCATACGGAACTGAAGGATTTCTGCTTATGCTGAAACACTGCATAAGCAGACTGATATGACATATTAAACCACACAGGACTATCCAGTAGGAGCACACTTGCGGGAACAGGCAGCACACAGTGGTATACTACAGGGAGTGCACAGGAGTATATTTATCCCTTTACCAGCACATCCTCCGAACCATTTCCTTACAGCTGAGCCCGATTATCTGTGTAGGAAGGCTCTCCTGAAAAATGTGTTTTTGCACAGTTTGTGGAAAGCCAGGAGAGTGGGAAATTTACTGACCTCTTCAGGCAGGCAGTTCCATAATTTGCCAGCATGATACAGTGGTTAAAGTGTTGGACTAGGATCTGAGAGAACCAGGTTCAAATCTCCACTTTGCTATGGAAGCTTGCTGAGTGACCTTGGGCAAATCACACATTTTCAGCCTGTTGTGGGGATGATATGGAGGAGAGGAACCTTATGTAAGCCACTTTGGGTCCCCATTGGGGTGAAAGATGGGGCATAAATATAAAAATAAGGTGAAGGCTATTGTGTAGTAGAGCAAACAACAAAACATCCAGTTTCCTTAAACTTGAAAGTTTCTTAACAGTAAGTTTATAAACAGAAAGTATATTAACAGTAAATGTAGGGCATGCAAGAGAAGATATAAGAATATTTAACTAAGGTCTGATTATGGTTGTCAGGCTCTGGGCTGCGGGTGTCGGAGCCTGGGGAGGTTGCCCCCTCCAGGTTGGCCTCCAAGGTGGGTTACGCCGATGGCGGGTCTCAGAATAGGGGGAAAGGGGGGGGTTTATCACGCTTACTCCCTCTCTCCCCTCGGTTGGGCAGCAGCTTGTTCTGGCACTTGGCCCCTTTCTCGCTCTCTCCCAGCTGCTCACCACCACCTTCCTCCCTGACCTGCTGGGCCAGGTTTCCCTTTATAGGGGCTCACCTGGGACAATGCCCACCCCTCCCCCAGGTCCAACCCATGTTCTCCTTCTCTCCTGCTGTGGCAGCTTCCCAGACCAATGGGGCTGCAGGTGAGGGAGTTTGCACTGGTCAATCCCCTTCCCTTCCCCAAATGGGCTGAGCCCTGCATGGTGGAGCTGGCCGGGGTGCAGCAGATGCCTTGATGGCCCCACCTCCTGGCTCCTGGGCTTTCCGTCGGCCACTTGTGTTCCAGGACTGGCTTTGTCTTCCAGGCGCCACCTTTGAGTGGTGCCTCAGTGTGTTGTGCCAGTGTCTCTTGGGGATTCCCCCTGGCCAGTGCTTCCTCCTCCTCTGCCATGGCCAGTACTAGCCCGACAGCCTCCCTCGCTGGTGCCGGAGATTCCCTGGATGTTCCTCCATATCCAAGAGCCTTGCCTGCCGTGGCTGCTGCTCCTGCTGCCTCATCTGGCCCTGGAGCCTTGCCCGCTGTGACCGCTGCTCTTGCCACCTTGTCCAGTCCTGCCTGCCATGGTGCCGCTGGCAGCTCTGCTGCTCTCACAGCTGCCAGGTTCCTTGGCTGGCCAGGAGCTCCGTCCTGCTGCCTTGGGCCAGGTAAGTCCAGGTGGAGGGGGCTGGCGACCCTCAGACATTGGTCCACTAGGCCTTGAGTTGTACTGGCCTGATTTTTTAAAAGTTCTTGGTATTACCTGCACTCTTGTAGGCTTCTATCAGGGAAAGTGAAATTGTGTTAGTGTTGCCAGGTCCCTGGAGTGCAAAACTGGGAGTGGGTGGGAGTTGCATGGGGGGGGGGGGTGAGCTTTGCGCAGAAGTAATGGATTACGCTGGGGACTAATCGATTAAAAATTGGTCCCCAAACACTAAATTCAGGAGCATGCAGGGGTGATTCGGAGCACGTGGGAGCATGCTTCACCTCGTCACTGCATTCCGACAGTGAAAGGAAGACCCTTCTTCCTTCATCAGCCAGGTGAGAGGTGATGGGAGGACAGAAGCTGGTAAGCCTAAACTGTGTCCTGCCTACACACCTGCTTGCATTGAGGCCTATTGGGATAGCACTTAAAGAGGCAGTAGACAACAGGGGTCACTACAAAGAAAATAAACTTGTATGGGCAGCTGTTGATTTTGCCCAAAAGCAGTCTGGCACTTCCAAAACACCCTGTTCAGATGAGGAAAGGTGGATGGTATCAGAGTGTGAATCACAGTGGCCAAACTCATTGTGAGGCACTGGCACAAGACGCCACGCCAGAGAGAGGCGGGGTGGAGGCAGTGAGGCAAGACCTTCAAAAGGAAGATACGCAGGAGAGAGGGGGTGGGCGTTAGAGAACGGAGAGGTGGAAGGTGGAGAGAGAGAGCTGGGAAGGATTAAGAAGGCTGTGCTGCAGAGTCAAGGCAGCAGCGAGCAGCAAGGCTCAGAGAAGAGATGGTAGGGATAGAAGTCCAGTCTCAGAGAGCCAGGGAGGAGGGAGCAGAGAGGCTCGGAGCCCAGCCTGGTCAGGCAACCCAGAACGTTTTGTCAGGCACACCATTACAGCCTGTTATCCTGATAAACAGGCAGGGCGAGTAACACCAAAGGAACACAGGTGAAGGGAACACTGGAAACACACAAGGTCAGAAAGTCCAGTCAGGCCTGGGATGAGCTGTAAGACTGCAGCCCTTTGTTAAAGGGGAAGCGTCTACTCTGAGGCCACTGGACCAAACATCACACTCATACAATACTTCTTATGTATGACAAAAGGGGTTCTAGCTACAGTACACTGCTTATTCTTTCAGCTGCCATAATGCTCTTTGTTGCTTTGACTAGAATAGACTATTATGGCTATACTCCTGAACCTTGTTGCAATGCAAAAAGAAAACATTTTGCAATTTAGTGAAAGAAACTGCAGTAAACTACAGTTTGTGTTTCAGTGGATAAAAGCTATTGAAATGTTATCTTATTTACAAAGATCAGCCAATAAATTCTTTCACCCCTTTCCTCTTAAGCACCAGTGCTCAATGTTTCTTCTTGTGAAGGAGAAATAAATGGCAGAAGACCCATGAAGAATGGCAGGAGCTGAATATTAACAAAGCAACTTCCAAAGAATCCCCAGCTTCCTGCTTGGCATGAGAATGAGGTGCCAGAGACTTATTTCTTGTGGTGTTTCCTTAGGGCTGCAATGAAAAAGAGAAATCAGATCTAAACATTATGTGGGACCTTGGCTGGAGTTCATTACCAAAGAGTTGTTTGGGCTGAATTCTGGAAGACTTTGCTCTCTAAAACAAAGAGCTATCACAGGTCATTAATTCTTGCAACTCTTCTACGCTTTTATATGAGTAATTTGGCATCTGGAATAAAGATGGGAGAAGAGCATATATTTGGCTGTGGCCCTTACAGATTAGAATCTTTTGGAATCCAAGAGAGATATGTACACATGGCGAAAGAGAAAGGATTTGATGTGGATTTGATTGTCGCATGGAGTTGTGCATCCTGTTGTCTAGCTACCGATTCCATCTGCTCCTTTGGATTATGAGTTGCTTGTACATAGGAGGGGCACCTTTTATTGAAGCTGCTTATTGCAAGTAAGGGGAAAGCTTTTGGCAGGGTAGGGGGAGGATAGAAAGAGGGAGGGAGAATACAATTTGGGCATGCAGTGCATCTCCAGAAAAAAAAGAGTACAAACTATCATCATATCCTCTCAAAGCCATAGAGCTTTACTGCATGAAAAGCCACACATCTTCTATACACCACGAAACAGACCATGGATCCCATGGGACTGGCAATCAAAGAGTTTTTGGTATTTAAGAGCTTGTCAGTACAATCTATACACAGTTACTCTAGTTTAAGTCCAATGATTGTAATAAGCTTGGAGTGCAATTGCATACAGACCTACTCCAGTCTAAGCTCACTGAGAGCCAAGCTACAAGAGACTCATTACACGTGGCAGGTTCGCACAAGTTCATGCAAGTTTACCTGGGAAGTTTACCTGGGAGCTTCAGGGTCCCCTCACTAACTGAAGAGCCGGAGGAAGACAGCAGCAGCAGGCATTGCAAATCATTCTTCTAGGCGCAAGCCTGCCAGATGCAAGGGCCCTCAAAGACCAGTCAGGGGCAGGCAGCTGCTGCTCTCTCCCAGGGCACCCTGCGTCCAGCGAGCTGCCTGACCCCAGGGAGCTGCTTCAGAAACAGCCGCCGCATTGGTGAAGCTCCAGCTGCAGTGACTGTCTCTGCAGCTGCCTCAACAACAACACTGTGAGGTAGATTAGGCTGAGAGCATGTGACTGGCCCAAAGTTGCCCAGCATTCTTTCCTGGCAGAGAGGGGATTTGAACTTGGGTCTCCCAGATCCTAGTTTGAAATCATGAAATGCTAACTGCTATACCACTCTGGCTCTCGTGGTTTATTTTTATTTATTTCTCATAATTTATAGTTATTTTGAAATTTTATGAAACAATGTGTTCAGCAAACTAAAACAGAAAGTGTCCTAATGATAATCACCAAAGGCCTAAGTGAATAAAAACATTTGCAGCCTAGTGCTGATGGCCGGAGGCCGCGGGCGCGATGACAAACAGAGACCAAACACATGGCTGGAGAGAAACAGGCCACAACTTTATTAACACAGCAGTTAAGGAGCGAAGGCAGTCATCTGGATCGGATCCCCACGCATCGGCGGGCCCGCCTGCCAGGCCGATGAACCCCTCCCCCCTCAGACCCCAGCTGAGGGGGGGGGACCGGAGGAGTGGCATTAAGGGGGGAGATCATCTGGGTGTACACCCCTGCATGATTCCCCTGCCACCTGGAGATGAGTCCGACCTGGCAGCCCCCGAGCTGGGCATGCACCTCCGTGACTCACCCCAAGATTCCTTATGGGAATCCCCTCAACAGGAACCAGGGCGGAGGCCCTGGCTCCCGCAAAAGGAGATCCGATCCAATGACCGGCTGCCGCTGTCCCAGAGCCCGGGCCGGCCGGCAGCCAGCCGCCGCGCCTTCTCAGTCCTCCGGCCCTGCGGCAGCAAACCGAGCGCCCGGTAAGTCGGGCGCTCGCGCTAATAGGCTTCTAAAGGAAAACAATGGAGGTGCCCGAGAAAAGGGATCCCAACTTCTAGCTACTGTCACACTGTCATGCAACAGGAACTGTAATTAGTGATCATAGATGATGGGCAGATTAGTTGCTAGTGATATTATGGTTTTTTTTAAAAAAAAAATTATCACAACACCATCTGATTGTATAGGACTAACTTCCGGTATCTTCAATATTAGCTTGGAAGCTAGCCTCACTAGTCTTTGCTGTATTTATTCCCAACAAGTATGCATAAGACTGCAGCACAATTCGAGCAGCAGTCATACATGCTACTATACACATTTTGTGTCATAAATGTCAGTGTGATGAAACAAGTCTAACTGGCCACAGGACTGTAGCCATTATTCTTTGTTTGAGGTGTGCCTTCTGCCAAATGCTTTGACCATTGGACTATGAATTTTCCTTTCTTAGGGCAGAGGAGATTGAGCCCTATGAATTTCCAGCAACTTTGAACCACAGTCCAGTTCTGTGACTGAGAGTGATTCCTATTCCCATCACTTGGAAAGTCCAAGCCACTTTTAGGAGCACTATGAACTCTTCCTATTTTAATTGGATTTTATGGACTGGGGTTATGCTACGATCTGAATATAATGCTCTAAGAAATCTTGTGGTAGTGATAAAGATCAGCAGTGACAGGCTGAAATACTCTGCTGTTACAGAAGGTTCTCTGATGGCTGCTAGCGGAGGACTTAATATGTTTCAAACCCTGAGTCCTCAGATCCTAGAAAGCAGTATGACAGGCAGAAAAAAAAATGTAAAAGAGCTTGTAGGTTCAGCCTGAGGGCCCATTGACTTCGGCATTCTGTTATCCATCAGTGGTCAGCTAGATGATTTCATGAAACCTGAAGGTTATAAAGGCAACAATCTTCTCCTGGAGTATGGTATTTATCAATATACTGCTTCAGATCAGTATCCATAAATTTATCTCACACCTTTCTTTTTAAACATTTTATTCCCCAAAATTTTATTAATAAAAGTTGTACAGCATAGTTTCAATACATGCACAATACAAAGACTTGACAATGACAAAGTAGGTGACCTGTACAACCCACTGAACTCCCTTCAGACTCTCATTGTTGCTAAATAAACATTAGACAGGCATTTCAGGAATTCCCAGACATCAAAAAAAATCAGATTTCAAAAGTATAGATTTTCTGGAACCACTTCTTGTTCAGAAAGATAATCCACCACTGGGAGCCAAAATTCTTGGAAAGACCAAGAATTTGTCTTTCCAGATTTGACCTAGTTGAAGTACTCATAATTTTGCTTTGAATGAAATGCTCCCATGAGCTATTATGCCACATTGTAGTGTCTGGCCCTGTTTCCATTTTTTCGCAACTGCAATTTTAGCAATGGTTAGGAGAGTTGTAATTAATGCAGCTTTTATTTTGGAGCAATTCAATGTTGGACAAAAAGATAGCAAAACTGTTTCAGGTAGGGCTGGAAAGTTACATGCTGTAATTTTCTTTATCTTCAATAAAATTTATCCCCCAAATAGTTGGAGAACTGGGCATTGCCACCAGTAATGTAAAAAAATCACCTAACCACAGCCCTTCCAACATTTAGGGATAGATTCTGGTTGGATAGATTCTATGAAGCCTGTTTGGGGGGAAGTAAGTACTATCTATTTAAAACCTTAAATGAATTAAAATGGATGCTGAAAATTTTTGATTTATAATTTGGAGCATTCATAATTTTTGGCCATTGGGGTTCCAGGATTCTGTGTTGGCAGTCCATTTACCAAAGCACTTGGCAATTCATCCTTCTTTCTGTTTTCTGCTTCACCAGGATTTTATAACTATGGGATATAAGACCTTTTTTGTTACCATCAGTATTCCTAATACTGTAAGGGGCTTCCCCAAAGTGTCAACCATTTGACTAGATTGCATCAGGTACTGTATTTGTAAAAAAACAAAACCAGGATATTCTTTCCTCTAATTTCTCTTTGAGGGCCTCCTTATCTAGAGGCCTTCCTTCTTTCATTAAGTTGGTGAGTCGTGTAATGCCTGCCTGCCTCCCCTTAGTGAATGCAGCCCTTTCTTGCCCTGGGGGAAACCAGGGTTGATTCAAGAAAGAAGAAAGCTGGGTGCCTAGCACAAGGAACTTTTTCTATGGACTGCCAACCAGCACTATAGGTGCTGGATAGTGTTCTGTCTGTATCTGCCAATATAGCAGCTTCATTATACAGCCACAGGTCAGACAAATCTAGCCCTCCCTCTGAAGCTGTTCAGTGCAGCTGGGGAAATTTCACTGTCTTTTTTCATAGGCCCAGAAAAATTGTTTTAATTCCCTGAAGGTTATAAAGGCAACGTTCTTCTCCTGGAGTATGGTATTTAGCAGTATACTGCTTCAGATCAGTTTCCATTTATCTCACACCTTTCTAAATCCATCTAAACAAGGGGTCATTGCCATATATTAAGAGCCCAGGCTCTTAATAATAAGATTAATAATAAATACATTCATTATTAATTAAATAATTTAATAATAAATGCATCAATGAAATAGTTGGTGATTTTGGACTCCTTGAAAGATGTATTCTCTAAAATGTAATAAGCACACATTTATCACAATTACATTGTTAGAATTAGTTTCTTCAAAGGTATTAAAATATCTGTATAACTGTAAATTTGAGGGTTTTAAAAATTAAATTAACTTTTATTCATAAAGGTCTCCAGTTTCTAAAAAAATGTATTTAGGTTTTAATCCTATGTTCAGAATTCATGTTTTCAAAAAAATATATATAATTCCTGGTCTGATTTTTTCTGAGTTTTTTGGGGGTGAGGGGGTTGTGATTTAATTAGTGATGCTGCTTTTCTTTTAATCTACATTTTTCCCAGAACAAGGCAAATGAAAACCTGAAGCTGCCTGCCATTTTCTGGAAGACCACCAGGTGGCACAATTTACTTATGTAGCATTCCCATTCCTTAATTATAGGCTATGAATAAGTATAATTGGGGCACTTGATATGAATAATACCCATACTTCTTTTTAATAAAAAAAGTTGTTATAATTCAATATATTAAATCAATTGCCGATATATATTATCTGCAGATCTTTAATTCTTGTTGATATATGCTTTTTAACAAAGCAAAAATATTGTTTTGTAAATTCTTTGTAAGATCATTACCCAGTTTTGTATTGTGGAATACTAATTCAGATCTCATACATCTTCTGCATAAAATTATAGTTCATGTTGGTCCTTATATTGAATAGTTCTGAACACACAGTTTGTTTTATGTGAAGTTTGGGACTAAGAGATACACTGCCAGTAGTCCATCTAGTATCTGGTTTCACACAACAACCACTCTGTTGTTGTGGGGAACAAACAAACAGGGCATAAAGACCAGGGTCTCCCTCACTGTTGCCTCCTAGCACTTGTTTCCAGAGGATGTGGTAGTTTCCTTTTGTCTTCATGGCTGGTACAGCCTTGAGCCATTCTAAACAGAATCACATTAGACTAAGTTTGTTGAAGTTCACTGGAGTCAATAGACTTAGAAAGGAGTCATTCTGCTTAGGATTACACTGTCACTTGGCAATGTTTATCACATACAGTTATTTTCTTTCTTTCCTAGACTGCTTATAACCCACCTTTCAGCCTTCATAAGCCCCAAGATTGCTAACAAAAATTCAAAATCTGAATTAGAACAGAACTAACAAAAATTAATATCAAAAGCCAGTAACAAATACAGCAAGCACCATTAGTCTTTTAATTTAGCTCAAAGACCTTTTTGAATAAAAATAACTATGAGAAAATGGATTCTTTGAATTGCTTCAGCCTCCTGAAAAGCCTTTTCATAACATTCACTAGATTGGCTAGATTGGTGGTCCCTCTCCAAAGACACAACAAATTACTCTGTGGCCAACTTTGCCTAACATTTTATAACTACAATTATATATTTGCACAGGAAGTGTCAAAAGGACTTCCACTTTGCTTCCTGAAGAAATTTAGCCACTTGCAGGTTTTAACAGCAGCTTTCTCTTTGAAAAACTAAAATAAAATAGTTCCTGAACATTTTCCTATGCAGAATGTCTGGACTGACCATGGTCTCTGAGGAAGTCTAGGGAGAAAGGATAGAATAAAAATGTCATAGACAGATAAACAGATGACACAGTAGCAAGTGTAATAATAATCCTGATTATGCAAAGGATTCCTTCCAGAAATGATAAAATACACTCATACCTGTATTGATAGGTTTGTTTGTACCTGTATCATTTATCAGAAATTCCTGGAGATCTGAGGGTGGAGCCTGGCAATGGAGGGATTTAGGGAAGGGAGAGCCCTCGGCAGGGTATAATGCCATAGGATCCACCCTCCAAAGCTGCGGTTTCCTCCAAGAGGAATGGATCTCTGATACCTGGAGATCAGTTGTAATTCTAGTAGATCTCCGGGCTTCACTTGGAGGTTAACAAAGCTACTTATTGAGGTATCTGCCTGATAAAATGTGTTGTAAAAATATAAGTACATGTTATCATGCTGTGTCTAAAGTATATAGAAGACACCTGAGGCTCCAGCAGGTCTCTGCAGAGGGATGTTTAAATTTTCTAAATAAATGAAACTGCACTATCTGGGAGAGCAGGGCAGTGGCTGGAACAGGGTCACAGTTCTGAGGAAAAGGAGAGTTAAATCTTTTCCTCAGTACCATATTACCCATAGAACTCTCTCCTCCTCAGCAGATAGAACTGACAGGGGGAAACAGTCATGTGTGATTCTTCTGGGGGTTTTTCCCCTATGGAATCGTTTATTTATTTATTTAAAAGATTTATATGCCACCTCTCCAGAAACAACTTGTCAGGTTTCACTAATGCTGCCATCTCCACATGGCATTAGATCCACTGAACATTTGTATCTGACAAAGAGAGCTTTGGTCTTCTCCGCGAGGGGCTTTTTCATTGGTTCTGGCCCCATACTGCATCGACTCCCTAGAGTTCTGCACGCACAGTCAAAATACCCCAATTCACTCCCCAAACTGCTTCCCAGGCTTCTTTGCGTTCTGCATGGGAAAAGGTGCAACTGCTGCAGAATCAGTCTTTCCTGGCTTTTCTCCCTGCACACATACCCCAATGTATTTTCTCCAGCAAAGTCAACCCAGAGCTTTTTTGAAGTGCATAATGCTTTCTTCAGTGTGAGGACTGGTCCTGGCCCAGCCTTTCACTATCCCCTTTATTCCCCTGCATCCTGATTGGTTGAACAGCAACTAATCCAGATTTTTTCCCTAATTTTTTAAAAAATTAAATTGCAACATTGCAACATTGTTGCCTTAAAGGGGGGGGGAACCTTGCATCTGGGAGGGGGGAACACTGCAATGTGGCTGACAAAAAAAAAAAAAACCTCTGCAAAGTGCCCTGAACTCCACTTGATATTTTGAAGTTTTCACCTGTGCTTCCTGTACCTTTTAGTCCATTCTTTTTTGGCATTTCAAAAAAAGAACTATACAGTGACATTGAAATATTTCAATGTTGGTACCACAAAAAAAGACCAAAAAACCCCCACAACCCCATGGGAATCTACTGAGGAAACTGAGGAGTCCTCAGTCCATCAGCTAATGAAACTGATGTGATCTCAGCCTATTGGCTAACCAAACTAATGTGTCCTCAAAGTCCGCAGCAGAAATGGAGCATTTTTCTAGTGGAGTAATAAAAAACAGACATCAGTTCAACTCCCTCAACGTATAAAATTAAAGAACTAAAGCAGCACGGGACCAGAACCAATGGATAAAGAGAATCCAGTCATCAAGGGCTGAATATGCAGAAAGCCTCACCACGTGGAAGAGGCCTTTGACTCATGAAAGCTCGTACCCTGAAAATCTTGTGGGTCTTTTAGGTGCTACTGGCCTCAAACCTTGCTGTTCTACTGCAGATCAACAGTCTATTCACCTGAAACGACCATAGTGAAATTTACTTCTTATTTTGAAATCCAGGCTGCTTCCACACACATTGGATAATGCACTTTCAATGCTTTTTAGTGGTCATTTGGAACTGGATTTTTGTGTGTGAAACAAAAGATCCACTTCCAAAGGATTGCTAAAGTGCACTGAAAGTGCTATCCACCATTTGCCAAAGGTATACCATCCCGGATGACCTGTTAGGGGTATCAGCCGACAACCTCCCACTTAAGGAGTGGATCTACAAGTCAGATGAAGTGATGGATCGGCTATCAATATTAAAATCTAAGGCAGCTCTTTGGCATAAACTAATCAAATTTGACCATTTAAGATCTCCCTACCTAGCCAGTATTTCTCATTACAACCTCAGAGTGTCTTTCACTGCTTTGCACTTTCAGATGATGCAGACATCTCTTTTGGCAGGGCGTTATTCTCATGCCCCTATGGAACATCACACCTGCATTTGTGGATTACCTGCAGTGGAGAACCTTTCCCACTACCTACTTTATTGTCCATTATATAGTGTACCCAGAGCTAAATTTTTGGCCAGAATCCTATCAGTGACAAACACATACTCTGAAATCGAGAAGATTGTGTTTTTGTTATCTGACACTGATAATCATGTGTCCTATAGAGTCTCTCAGTTTGCACTCACAGCCCAAAAGATAAGATCTAAGGTAGTACTGAATGAGGCTGTTTCAGGACTCCTGGGATAGTTTGGCATACTGTATTGTTTTAATTAATTTTAGTAGCCTATACAAACTGTGATAATGGTTTTAATTGTTTATTAGTCGATGTTTGGTGAATTGTGATGGCCTATGGCTATAGACAATAAACTCTTTTGATTGATTTTTGCATTGAAAGTGCTTTATCCAACATGTGTGGAAATGGCCTCACTTTAGCCATTTCCACACTGTCCTAAAATAGCAGCAGGCTCCTGGAATGCTGGTGGCTTCTTTGCACGATATGAGCTGAAAAAACGCCCCACATCCATTTTAAAGAAAACATCGCGCAAAGAAGCTGCCAGCATTTCAGGATCCTGCCACTTTTTTAAGGTAGTATGGAAATGACCTTTTTTTATATGTAGCCATTGATTTCTTTTATTCTATTTTTTATCTTATAAGATCAGAATTCCTCTTTTATTTCTCTTAGAAGAAAAATCAAGGTGCCTTTATGTAACTTCAGCCCTTGCAGTTGTTTTATGTTATACACTCCAAGGTGATGATGTTCTAGCAGGGAGGCAGGAAGGGTTGGAAAAACATTGCCTACCTATGAGCATTTACAGAGTAAAATTCTGAATTTCTGAAGAATTTCCCTTTCTACCCCTCTTCAAATTAATCTTTACTCAAAAAGGAATTGTTTAGAAACTGATTCCAAATTCCTGAAAAGAGGAAAAGAAAATTATTGTTGGACTTCAGGGAGAAACTAAGTAAATAAGAATGAAGACCATTTCTCTTAACATCTCTACTTTTGAGGTAACGGGAATGGGATGGATTGTACAAGCCAAAGGGGGGAAAATCAGGCCCCTGAAAGATAAACTTCTTCGCTAATTTTATCAACAAGCCCCATCTTCTTCTACCAGTTTGAGAGCCAGTTTGGTGTAGTGGTTAAGAGCGCAGGACTCTAATCTGGAGAACCGGGTTTGATTCCCCACTCCTCCACTTGAAGCCAGCTGGGTGACCTTGGGATCGTCCCAGCTCTCTGGAGCTCTTTCAGCCCCACCCACCTCACAGGGTGTTTTGTTGTGGGGATAATAATAACTGTAAACTGCTCTGAGTAAGTGTTAAGTCATCCTGAAGGGCGGTATATAAATCGAATGTTGTTATTATTATTACCACCATTGAAAGAGATAATAAATGTAAGTACACTTCATCTGTAGTGTATGGTACAGGGAGGAGGGTCCCTTTCTCCAGGCAGCCTCAGGAAAGGCCTGATACCTTCTCCTGCTTTCTTGCAGATTCTACTGGATTCACATTAATAAACCTTTACTTTGTCTTTGGAAAGCTGAGCTGAGCACAGTATTGGATTCATCTAACTATTTATGCAAAGAAGGGAAGTCTTTATTTGCTTCTCTTTGTCCCTTCAGGCTTTGGATAACATTTTATGAGATGTGTTAACACTAGAGGCTGCTCTTGCCATTTAGATGTCAAGCTCTATAAACCACTAACAACTATTTTACAAATGGCCATTTGATCTAAATGTGGGTATTTTTAAAATCATGATTTAAGGGAGAAGATGTTTTGCATATTCATCACTACTCCAGTGTGATGTATTTATACACGTCTTTTGAAGCTGGACACCTGGTATGCCTAGGATTGCTTTCACATTTAAATACCATTCTTAATTAGTAATTTCAGTTTCAAAAATCAAAAAGTAGCACCAGCAAAGTAAAGCTCTCCTGTCTGTTCTAGAGGCACCCACCACCACCACCACCACCATCACTCACAATTGCTTAGATTTTTATTTTCAAGATTTTTTGCACTTTTACTTTCCCCTCACATTCCTCAATATGCATGTTTGCATTCTCTGACATTTAGTAGTTGAATGACTAGCAGATCCAGACAACAATTTTGGAAAAATTGGGAACAAAATGGTTTATATGTTTGGGTTGGTATAAGATACTTAATTGTGATCATACATAATGTAGCCTAAACTGTCTGGATATCTTTTGTCTCAAATTGCCTCTTTTCTAAAACAAAGTCATCCCAGAAGGCCATTAGGGTGAAAATTGCCTCCATTATCCAAAGCTTCAATTATGCAAATATATTCAGTGTTTCTCATGACACTGGAATAATCAAGGTTGTATTCTGCAGACAATAGCTCCAGGACTATCTCCTCAAGCCTGAGGCTGAGCATTCTTTGCTCCATCTGCTGCCTACCACCCAAAACAGATAATGCAGGGAGGCCTATGCAAAAGCCATCTTTCTGGGTTAAAAAACATTCAATATAAGCAAACTGGCAGCATAGCTATTGACAGTGCAATCCTAAGTACACTTTTCTAGAACTAAACACTATTGAAATGAGTAGGATTCTTAGTAGACCAGTTTATTCACCCTTTGATTATCAAACAGGGAATAAGAGTTATGTGAACAGAGTAGGTATAAAGAAAGAATATGCATGTCTCTTTCTGTCTGCCCATGAAGCCTTCACAGTTAGTGGTATTTGTAATAAGAAGTGGTATTTGTAATAAGAAACTCATACACATATTGTGTCAGTGGGTTCATTGTTAGCATAATTGTGCAATTAGGAGTAATATACATATTGTATTCACTAACAGACATACCTATTTTATATAGGACAATTCACACATTACAGAGTACACGAGTCTGGCCAACCACCTTGTGTAAAAATCAGACATGAGTTATGGGTTCTCCTCATTTCCTATATGCAAGTGCTTGTTTTAGATTAGGATTATGTCATGCTTGGAAAAAGGACTTCAGCCTCCCCCCACCCATGTCATTTTCCTAAACTATGATAATTCTGGGGATGATAGCCAACTGAAGAAACCCGTATGTTCTTTTATGTATACAGGCTGAATTGTATGTAAAAAAAAAAAACACTCAGAAATGTATTCAACTATTGCCTATGTTATTTTTCTGCTTATCAGGTTTGGCTGTTATCAGAAGTGAGCAGAAGCATGAACATCACTCCCATCCTGCAGTCACTCCATTGGCTACCTATCAGTTACCATGCTCAGTTCAAGGTATTGGCTATTGCATTCAAAGCCTTTGTCCAGCATACCTATGGGACTGCCTCTCTCCCTATGTTCCTCCATGACAGCTTCACTCATCTGAACAGGGTCTCTTGCAGGTGCCACGCTGCACATGGGTGAAATCAACAGCTGCTCATACATGTGCATTCTCTGTGGTGGCCCCCACCCTATGGAATGGCCTGCCTGAGAAAGTCAGGAGAGCCCCAACTCTCCTGGCTTTCTGCAAACAATGAAAAACTGAATTATTCAAAAGGGCTTTCTACTCAGATAGGAAGGTTGTATTGTAGGGAGGTGGTCTCAAAGAGATGCTTCACTAATGAGTTGGGGCCATAGATTCACGTACTATCTGTTGATTTAAGTATATGCTCCTTTACTACCTGTTGCTTTAAGTATAGAACTACTGGGTGGTTCTATGTTGTCTAATGTCAGTTGTAGAACTGCTTATGCTCTGTTTCAGTAATAATAACAATAACTGCGTTTATATGCCCCTCTTCTAGACAGATTAGTGCCTTACCCAAAATGGTGGACAAGGTAGTGTTATTATTATCCGCGCAATACAGCTGAGGAGATGGGACTGAGAAAAGTGGCTTATTCAAGGCCACCTACTGAGCTCATGGAAGTAGTGGGATTCGAACCAGTAGAGTGTTGATTTGCAGCCGAACCACTTAACCATTGTGCTACAGCAGCTCTTTGCTGGCAACTCTAATAAAGTATGTGCACTGTAAATCAACTGTTATATTTATTTATTGACCTCAAATATAGATGCTGATGGAGTTTCCTTATTCTGGTTATTTCATTATTTATTTTAATCTCAGTTTTAAAATATACTTCAAATATTAAGATTACACTCAAGCACTCCTTTCACTCCCTTTGGAAGTGAAAAGATGCAGAACTACTCCTTGGTGCATTTTGTTTCTAACACACAATGATTTTGCCAAGCATCAGCAATGTCTTTATGTACATACAGCTAGTCTTTTCCTAAGAAAATAAAATGACTGCCAAAAGCCATCCTGTCTTTAATAAAAACTAATGAAGTCTGGAACTGTGTATATATATATATATATATATATATATATATATATATATATATATATATATATATATATATATATATATATATATATATATATATATATATATATATATTGTGCTTTGCTATGAATGTGTTCACAAATGTCAGAGTAAATCATCACTGACCAACGTCCAATCAGAACAATGCTCCTTTTATATATGCAAGTAGCATTTTTGCTTTTAAAGAAATTCTAAGAGAGTCACAGCCCCATCTTGAGACTTGTTTCCTTGACTGAATTTAATGGGACATTCTCTAGTATTTGCCCATAGGACTTAATGAAGTAATAGGAACTGCCCATAGTATTTGCCCATAGGAACTGTTGAGGAGGGAGTCCTTTTGGATTTTTAAGTTAGACACTGTAGCTCCCAGAGGTCTAAATCAGATGTTGGACTGGTCATGCTACCTTTGAAGTTGGGTCTTTTTCTTGCTGTGATTGCTACTATGCCTTGTACCTTTAAAGGACTGCACTATCCGTTGACTGTTCTGTACCTTTAAATGATTGCGCCATTCATTGACTATTAGGGTAAATGTAGGGCGTTCCCTGTCCATTAGTTTCATCTGGTATCTGGGGTCCCATTTGGGTTTAGAGAAGCAAGATTACTTCTGTCTTTGGAATTGTAAGTTAATGAGTTTTTGTAATTTCATGGCACAAACTTATTGAGAGTATACTTTTGGAATGAGCATTTTATTATGATTTATAAATATTTCAGCTGTCTATCCACGCTCTTGAGAAAGCTACACCGAAACAGGAATCCAGCTTGTGACCCTGTTGAGCAGTTGATAGCTGTGACTCTTCCCCCGCCTGTCCATTACCTCCGCTGTGGGCTCTTCACTTCATCAGCTTGCTTTCGGCTTTGGGCTCCTGGAAAGGAATATAGAGGAGAAGAGCACTTGGGGCCAAGCTACACATGACGAATGACACTTGAACGGCAAGTGGATTGAGTGGAGGGCAAGTGAACAGAGGGAAATACACTTGCCATTCAAGTGTCATTCGTCATGTGTAGCTTGGCCCTCGGTCTCCGTTACATTTGGACTTTTGTTTGCCTGGACTATTCTGCGGGGCTGTCTTTCTGTGCAGTTTACATTTGTGGCACTTGCCACTTGGAAAATGATGCTCTCGTCTGTCATTGATTCATTGCATTGATTGTGGATTAGTATTGATATATATGCTGCTTGTAAATTGGATGCATGAACACCTAGCTGTTCTAGATAAATGTGATATATTTTTTAAAAAAATTTGGCACATGTATGTTATTTAACAGCTGTATGGTGTCTTGTTAATATTGTGGGTCATCTAGACCTGACCGCGGTAGGTCTATTGTTTGCTTTCTGTCATTTACTACGCGGTGCCCTTCTCTTGTGTTAGAAGGAATCAAGACAGGAATAATATGCGTACCTGTCCTTTTCCCTCTAGGGGCTTAATGTAGTCCACTAAGGCAGGGGGGCCCAACCTTTTTAGCCTGCGGGCACATTTGGAATTCTGGCACTACGTGGTGGATGCAGCAACAAAATGGTTGCCACAAAATGGCTGCTGCAGGAGGTGGAGACAGCCACAAAATAGCTGCTACCGTTTACTTTCAGTCACACAGTGTTGTGTGGAAGCAGTGTTGTGTGGAAGCAGTTTATGCCAAAACAATGTTTTAAAAATCTGCACAGCCAATTAGTACTCCAATAGCCAATCTAAAGCCAAATTTTGCAAAAGCCCTGCCTGGCCCCACTCATTTTATAAAAACACTTGGGGGACACTAGGAAATATGTCAGCAGGTATAATTGTGCCCAGGGGTGCCACGTTGGGGACCCCTGCACTAGGGCATTTCCAATCTGGAAAATATCAATGGTGAAAGCATTAATCCCACACTTTCTCCAGTGCCACAGTCACAATCCGGATAAAGAGCTCTCATGAGTGATTTCTGAACATGTCTGAGGAACTGCCCTGGTCATGGACCCCAGCTTTGTATATAGTTTATCCTTATTGTTAGCATGTATCAGTATCAAATCTAGCTCAACTTACTTGTTTGGAGGGAAATAATCAATGTTCTGTGATTATGGTGATTATGGAAATTAACTGCACTACATTCTCAGCTGTGCCATTTAATTAGTAGCTTCTTTATAAGATTTCCCACCTAGCTTCACTATTAGTTACTGGAGGAATGTTTGGTAAATCGATAGTTTTTTTTCCCTTCACAGCCAGTTTGGAATTGGTCTCTGTGTAGATACTACAAAACATAGACCTTAATGAGTGATCAATACTGCCCAGTACTGAATTGTAAACTGTGACCTGAAGGTCAGGCACAGTATATACCACCATCACGTCAATATGGGATTTGTCGCTTTAGATTAAACCACAGCTTCATCATATCTTCTTGACACTTTTTCAGTCCCCCATTTCTAAAGCATAAGGGAGTATCCTGGAACGGGGAGGAAGCTAACTGTTTTTCTAATTGTAGGATTGTTTTTATTCTGCACATTTTAAAATTTTGCTTGTAAAAATGTACAAAATTGTACAAAATGTACAAAAATGTACAAAAAATGTACAAAATTGTACAAAAATGTAAAAATTGCACAGCTGCACCTTCTGGTGTCTCCAGCCCAGCTAAACCTGACTAAGAGTCATAATAGAAAAGATGGATAGCATGGGTCTAAATTTGCCTTTTAAAAGCTACAGAGGGCAGATCTCCTGCTGGTGCTGCTTGCTGCCACCTACCTGGGCGGGAAAGGAAAGGTGACTGAAATTAGGAGAAAATTAGTGTCATGCCAACACCCTAACATCACTTCTAGTGCAACTTGGAAGTAACATCATCTTGTTGGGTGATGCATTTGTCTCTAAGTGATGATGTCACTTCCAAGTTGTGTTAGATGTGACATCACAGTGTTGCTGGCTCTGGGTTAATCTCCCACTGGTTGCCATCCTTGAGCTGACAATCCTATTAAAAGCACAATGACAACTACCTAGGACCCCAAATGAAGCTGATTCTTTATACCATTATTAGCCAGAGAGAGAGAGAGAGAGAGAGAGAGAGAGAGAGAGAGAGAGAGAGAGAGAGAGATGGAATAGGATGCTCCTATTTCAATTTTTTAAAAAGCAGTTATGAAAGGGATTTCTCTCCCTGCCTGGCTCTGCTTTGGGCCCTGCACAGTTGTAACTGAACTGTTAAAAATGAACGGCAATCCAATACTTCCATCTTAGCTACTCTGACCCTAAGTCTCAACGAAACTCAGTTAGCCACAATACCTTCATTCTTCTTCCCAATTCAGTGGCACTTAGTAAACACATTGTTTTCAATGGGACAGAGCCACAACTAGCTGTAGCTGGACTGGAGCTTTCCGTTTTCGCAAAAGGCCCTGGGACCCTGATCTGTGTTTTAGTGCTGCTGCTCAATAATGAATGTCGAGGTGTTGGGGAAGGCTGAGTGCTCAAAGGGCTAGGAATGAGCTTACATTTTGGTTGTTTGACACACAAAACATAAAGTTCTTTCTAATAAGTTGACATATAACTGTATTTCCTAAAACAAGTAGTGTCATTTTAAGCCTCAAATCTTGCTAAAGACTAAATGAAAGGCAACGGACTCTTTCAAGCCAATTTATACCTTCTTGAAATTGATGTTCACAATGTGTTTTGTATCTTCAAAAGTTTTTTTTTTCAGAGCAATCTGTTGTATTACTCTTCATTTCTCTTCATCTTGTATTCCTCCCCTCACTATGCCTCCCTTTGCCTCACCCTTTGTTAATCCATTATTATTTTTTCCCATTACTGTAGATGGCAGTCTTTTTAAAATTACCATGATTTCATAAACGTTGTTATTGGAAATGCAATTTATAATAATTCATCATACGCATACAGGGTTGGAAGAAATTCACTAAACAGTCTGATAGCATTATTGAATACAAGTGCCCTGAATGCCCCATACAGTATGTTGGAAAAACAACAACAGACCTAGGTACAAAACACCACAAATGTTCAGACAACGCAATAATCACGACATAGAAGATGGAACAATGTGTGGTAAAACATTTTAATAATAAAAACTTTCCTTCTCTGAATTTTGGACCCAGTTAAATCTGATGAGAATTATAGATGTGACTTCCAAGAAAGGGCTGTTTGAGAAATCTAAACTTGAAGATATCTCAAAGAATAAAATACCTTGGAGTATGTATCTGCAACCATCTGGTCTCGCTGATCAGATTGATCTAAAGAAACTATTACTCACTCCTACTACAGAATTTGAATGTATCTTAGAGCCCTCTTCTCTCAATAATAAAGGCCTGATTTCAAAATTGTATAATGTAATTTTAAACACTCTTAAATCTAAAGAATTGAATCTAAAGAAAAGAATCTAAAGAATTCAAGCCCAATGGGCCCAAGACTGCCAAATAGATTCTTAACACTGATATCTGGAAGCAAATTTGGTCCTCCAATATATATAATTTCAAAACAATCGTCACTAAGATACAAACTTACAAGATAATAGACAGTATCTAACCCCCCCAAAACTTTCTCAGTTCTCGTCTGCACAGTCCTCAAACTGCTGGAAAAATTGTGGTGAAATAGGTAGTTTTGATCACTGTTGGTGGAAATGTAAATATATAGAAAAATTCTGGAAGGAAGTTCTTAATGAAATACACCAAATCACAAACTTTCATATTCCATTGTTGCCAGAACTCATTTTTTTAGATCTTTGGGACAACTGTCAAGTTAGTATACCAGCAATAAGGAAAGATCTCATTGAAACTCTGCTAGTGGCTGCTAAGAGTACAATTGCCGGACTTTGGAAGTCAAACACCAACCCTTCAATCAATAGTTGGTATATGAAAATCTGGGATCACTTCATTTCAGAGAAATTACATGACAAAATCCTTCAGATGGAGCACTTCCCAAGAACCACCAATTTTTTAGAAAAGTGGCTTCCCTTCCTTGATTATCTTGAAATTAATAGACCCTATCCAGGCTTAAAACAGTTTTATTTACATACATATGTGTAAATTACTTTTATGTTTCTTTACTAATGTTAAGTGTTTTTATGCATGTTGGTGTGAATCATAGAATTCATTCGCCTTCTGACACTCACAAGCAATTGTTATAATTTATTACTTTTTATTGTACAGTATTTTAATCTAGAATTTTCTGTAAATGACAAACTACAATCTTTATCTTCTGTATTTGAATTCAATAAAACTATTTATTTTTTAAAAAATAAATAAATAAAGTCTTTCTGTGGCACAGAAATGTTTCCAGTAAAGCAACCATCAAATCCAGGGGCATTTGAAACCAGAGAAAACTCTAACACTATGGCCATTTCCACACACGTTAAATAATGCACTTTCAATGCACTTTCGTAATCCTTTAGAAGTGGATTTTTTGTTCCACACATGGAAAATCAGTTTCAAATCTTCACTAAAGAGTATTGAAAGTGGATTATCCAACGTGTGTGGAAGCAGCCCATATGACCTTAATTTGGAGACCAAGATATTTTTTATATAATATATTATATAGTGGTGGATCCTTCCCCTATCCTTGTGATGTATTTATTGTATATGTTACAATGGAACAGTCTGCTTCCCCCCTCTGATATTTCTTTGAGTTGGTTTAATCTTGTAGTCCATGCTGGTTTCTGTTTATTAGTTAGAACTTTATACTCCACAATCTCTTATGTCAAGGTTGTTAGACCCTTGCTGGGGGTAGGGGACTCCTCACCCCCAGCTGGGGCTTTCTGCTGCTGCTCAGCTGGCCAGTATGGGGGACAAGAAGGGGAAACTGAGGGGGACTTACTAGATGGTGTAGGCCCTTGCTGTGATAATCATCACACTGCTGGTGACATGTTGTCACTTTCTGTGCACCTAGAATTGACATCATCATGTGCTGGGTGAAACACTGGTATTGGGCAAAACCCACAGAATTTTGCCCTAACACCAGAGTGGTTCTGCCAGCCATAGCAACGTGATGATGTCACTTCCAGAAGTAACATCAACGCATCACAGGCAATGTGATGATTTCACTGGCAAGGACCCATGCTGCCTGGTAAGTCTCCTCCTCGCCCCCACCAGTTGCCAGGGGAAACCCGGCACCTCATCCTGTATCCTGAAGCCAGTGGTTCCTATCCCTGTATCTTCTACTTTTGAAAACATACATCTCTGCTATGCGAACCTTAGGGCAGGAACCTGAGAGAGTACTCTATTCCTGATTTGCAAGCAAAAGTGAGCATCATACTCCTACCACTCCACTGAGCAAAGTTTGACACTTTTCTCCAGCCTAAGGGGCCTTCCTCCAACTTAAGTGTCTCATGCTTTGGAAGAAGGCTCCTTAGATGATGGTTGGATCCACTCCAATCCTATCACTAGCTCTGTTCACAAATTAAAAGGAATGCACGTGCAATCCATGAACAGTGTATGCTTGATTTTTTAATAAATTTTGAAAAATTGTCATGTTACATCCAGCACATGAACACTTGAACATAAGATTTAAACTCCACATTTATTCAGGTACCAGTGCCCAGTTTCAGTTTTTAAAGTGAATGCATGTTGGCTCTTTCTTACAACAGATGTATGCACACACTTGCAGGTTGTACATGCATTATGTTAACTTGTGAGCAAGGCTATGGTCTAGTTTATGTCACTTTCCAGAGAATTTCATCCTCAATATTCAAAAACCTTGAATATTGGCTCTTAGTATTTCATTTAACAACTGTTCACTAAAGACTTAACCTCAGCTTGGCTCTTAGTATTTCATTTAAAAACTGTTAACTAAAGACTTAACCTCTAAGTTTTGTCTTCCATTTATTTTTATACTCATACACATATTGATGTATTAAAAGCCATGCAAATTTCTCTTTTATCTCACACGCCATCCACCAAGGAAACTACACAAAATATCACCAATGAACATGAAATCTTTAGCAAACAAACTTATTTAGTCTGAAGCAGAACATAGCTTTCTCCAAAATATACATTTCCTTTTGAGCAGTGAATACAAGTATATTCCTACAAAGATTTTTTTTTTAAAAGATTTTGAATTGATTTTGAATGCATATATTAACATGTCATGTTCTGAGACATCCTTTTATTAGACAATTTAAAATCAGTGGATTGCATCTCCTGGGTCATCGGCACAAAGCTTTGATGGCTTTGATGGCTGTGGGTCTTCTTGGCTCCCCCCTTCCCCAGCAGCCATATTCAATCCCAGAAAAGTTTATTTTCATGGTCACAGGATCATAGCCAATGCCATGTCAGGAGGCCACAGTGCCTTTTGTCTTTCACAGAAGTAGAGTTCTCCCTCCCCACTTCAGCTTCCCAACCTGCAAATAGTCTTGCTATTGTTAATGTATTCTAATTCAACCATTTCTTGTTGAACTTGCCTCTTTAAGTTCCTTTGTTGGAGAACAGTCACTTTTAAAGGAGCAACAAAATGCCCTAGAAGCTAAAGCATGGTTTTCTGAATATTATGTTTTTAAACATCAGAATAATATCAGGCAATTGCTGCTGGGTGGTTTATTTAGTTTCTTCTACTATTGTTTGGATTTTATTTATTTATTTTATAGCCTGACTTTCTTACTGAGATTCAAGTTGGATTATAGAGTAAAGAAAGAGGGGAAATGTGATTCTATAACATAAGATATCCACTAAACAATGAAATAGGCCTAGAAACACAAAATTCAAAGACAATACAAGCAACAATGAGAACAGCCAACTGCCTAAGGCAAAGGTGTTGAATGAGCAATGCAGAATGTGGGATTACAATGGGATTAAAAATACTACAAAATTTTACAAGGAAGTAAAAACCAGATGATACCTACAATAACAGATGACAACAGCAATAATAATAGCAGTGGATTACAGATCTATATTCCCATATGAAGGTGTTCTTCTGTACTTCTATGTAAACTGCTCTGAAGAATCAATGCATCAAAAAGTTAGATATAATCATTTTAAATAAAATAAACTTTGATACCTCTCACTTTTTCAGTCAGTGTGCATTTATAAGATTACAATAAAAAGTTGTGGGCATTTCCCCAGATATTTCCCGCTACCTTGCTTGTTGGATGAATTGAAAAGAGTTGCAGAGTTTAATATTAGTACATTCTTGGGGAATTTTATTGTCTTTACTGTTTTAACTGTGTATACTTTTATTGCCCTATATGAACTTGACAACTGGAAATGGTTTAAAGGCTGTATCTAGTTATAAATTTTAATGATTTGACCATGTATCTAGTTTTAAATTTTAATGCTTTTGACCATGTCACATCAATTTTATTCAAACTTGTGTTTCTGTTCTGTTTGTTGTTTGTGCCTTGTAATGGCCTATGGCTGTATACAATAAACCTTCTATCTATCTATTAGTACATTGGAAATAAGTAGACAGACTTCTGTGGTTTTAGCTCTAGAAAAATATTTTTACTGCATATCAGGGAAAAGGGTACATTTGGTAAGAAAATAAAAAACAGCTAACTTACTACATCTTGATGGTTAGAGAGAAAGACTGAGACTTAGAGACTGAACAAAGAACAACAAAACCTTACTATATGTTGCGCAGCTTGGTTTGAACTGTAGCTGAGCTATAAATAAGGCTTCCACACACTTATAGCATTCAAGTGTATGTACAGTTTATTTACAGTGACTTATATACAGAATCTTGTTCTCAGTGTCAAAGTGCTTCACCAAGCACCTAATGGAACAAGCTCCACACCAGCACAAGACACTGCTGGCTTATATCCTCCCACAGCACCCCCCAGTGTCCAATCATAACACATCTGGTGAGGTGTTGTAGGTTGTTTCTCTGCTCTTGCATCATCCAAGGACCTGTCAAATAGATCTTTTACATCAGTAGTGACATGACAGATACAAACAGCAAGACACAGACATGCTTCCTGGCTCACTATGTCAACAGCCCCCCCCCCCTCAATAAACTGGTTCATTCAGTAGACAATCCTAGATTCCTTCATTAAAGACTCCCCTTTCTGTGGCAGGAACCTTTACTCAAGGCCTAAGTGGTCCTATGCTAACTAGCTATCTGACTAAACAGAACAACACCACAACTCTTTCATGACTGAATGTAGGACACTCACTAAAATCCCAACACTACTCCCATCAGAATAACATCATGTAAACACAGAATATAGCATATATTACAATTCGGGGACTGCAGGCCTAAACATGCTTACTATGAAGTCACATTTAGTTAGCTAAGAAGACTTCAAAGTAACCATGTTTTGGATTATCCTGTAGTGTTTGCTATGTTAATATTGGCTTGGTGAGTGATAGTATAACTTTGTCCTAGTATAACTTTGTCCTTATATTTCTAGCATAACTTCCTCCATTCTATAACATGTTCAACGGTGAGTAAAATCTTTTAGCATTGCAATTGATAGACTTACATGCTTTGTTTAATCACCTCTATGTATATTCTCGCTTGGTATATAAGTGTCCACTGCAGCAATTATGGAATTCTAGGGAGGAGAATAAGGCAATTTGGTTATGTTTATTAGCATTTCCCCCCATGAAAGCCAACAAAATAAGAATCCTGTAAAGTTTTGTGTTCTTAAGGGACTATAGGCATCTATGTATCATGGCATGGTGAACCATATTAATTTCTTTTATCATCATTTTAACATAACTGCTGTTGAGATTGCTTTTACTGTTCCGTACTACAGCTAAGCCTTGCTGATTATGGAGAGTTCTAACATATTGCCATTAGATTCTAGCCCTCAAAAGAAATCCTACTTACCGTTCAAAGCAGGCAGTGCAGACATGGTTCAAACTGAGTAGATACATCTTTTATTTAGCCAAATCTGATTATGTGCTAACGGTAAAAAAAGATGATGATTCTCCATCCCTTACTGGAGAGTGAACAACAAACAAAAACTGGAGGAGGTATCATAAAACACAGTTCCTGCTCTTCCTCTAATTGTCTAAAAGGGTTAAAAGACTACATTTCCCATAAGTCTGTCCTCTTCTGTGATCGCTAGCTCTACCTTAAGAGATTCCTAGAGTTTTAGGGGCAAAGACTGAGGAGGGTAAACTTTGGGGAGGGAAAGCTCAGCAGAAATGTTATGCCATATCCACTGTTCAAAGATGCCATTTTCTCCAGGAAAAATGATGTTTGTAATCCAGAGATCAGTTGTAATTCTGGGAGAACTGCAGACCCCACCTGGAGGTTGTCAACCCTACCTGTGCTAGATGAGGCTGTCCACTGTTGACAGTACTTTGGTGATCCAGACCTGCCTCTACTCCCAACAATGTCATTTTCAAGTTTTTAGGGGAAACATCCATCACTCCATTCTAAACTTAATGCCACTTATTTAAATAGGGCTATTATGGAATAGATCAGTTGAGCTGAGGAATACATCAGTTGAGATGTAAAGATAAAATTGTAAGTTAAATCTAAAAATATTTAACTGCTAGGCTGCCCTTCTAGACAGACTTGGAAATGACACACTTGATGACATTTATGGGGATGTTTAAAAACCTTCTAACCCCACAGATTGTTCCAAGATCTATTTGTTAATGTTAATCTGACAAAAGAATTTGCCTGCCTGGGATGTGTGTGTACTTGTGTGTGTGTGCATAGTGCAAGCACATGCTCAAGTGATATGATATTTAAATTACAGTCTAGTGATCGAAGTTCCTTTGTTAATTTTCTGGGGGGAACAATAGTGTATTATATGTACAGGATCCTGCCAAACTGGAGCCAGCAGAAGAGAGCAGCTGCTTCTCAAACCATGCATCCGAACTGCCTCCTCTTTCTCTTCACCTCTGCACACCAGAGACAAGTGATTCCTTTCAGGAAAAGCAACCACCATCCCTGGAGTCTTTTGCAAATGTGGTTGGAGAGGAAGCAGGCCACATGGCCTGTGCTGACGCCTGAGGCTAAAACAAAAGGCAGCTTCTCATGTTTCTGAAGGCTGCTAAACTGAAGCAGCCTGGCAAAGGCTTTGTTTGTTCACCACCCTCCCTAAGCATTAGTAGGATGCATTGTTTCCTGTTCCATTTCTTCAGATTAATTGCCTACAGATTCTTCCCCTTGCAACATGTTATTATTTCGGTTCTGTATAATAATATGGGGACTGATGTGCTTTAGAGCAGTAAAAAAACCCCAAACAGGCTTGATTTGGCACCAGGTGAGGGTTTTTTCCCCTTTCTTGTTTTCTTTATCTGCTTGTATAAACATACCATAATCTCAAAGAGCACCTGCATTTGAAAGATCACTGGATCATTTAGGGTAGGAACTTTTCCAATCTCAGTCTTACTGCAAATGGTTACAGCTTCTGTCTCAGGAAGATAAAATGCCAAGTGAAAGCTGCCCACCAAACCTGATTCTGCAAGGTCAAGTTAATGGAAGAATTATCCTAGCCGTGATGAGACAGATGAGGTGACGGCTGTGGCTACCTAAAACTAGTCCCAAACACCACTGTCATTGTTTTTTCTCTGAAGATACAATACTTCATTGTCTTGAGCTCTTGTGTTTAGGCCTTTTTTGTCTGCCGGCTGAATAGAATCTGGACTGGTCTGTTTCCCTTCCTGTTAAAGGAATTTAATGGTGTGGCTAGAGTATGAGCTTTTTGGCTCTAGGCCCTTGGCTCATGCCCAATGGCTCACAGCTGGTGGCCCTAAGTATGTGGATTCAGGAAGTGATGTACTGTACTTATTAATTTGTTCCCTGTTGGTTTATTTGAATTGTATTTTGTAAGCCACTTTGGATTCCCACTAGAGAGAAAACAGGGGTAAAATAAATAAATGTATGTGGCCTACCACTACAGTTGCCAACTCCAGGTTGGGAAATTCCTGGAGATGTGGGGGTGGAGCCTCGGGTGTGTGGATTTTGGGGAGAGAAGGGACCTCAGCAGTATAATGCCATACCAAAGCAACCATTTTTTCCAGGATTACTGACCTCAGTTTGGAGATCAGTTGTAATTCCAAGAGCTCTCCAGGCTACATGTAGAGGTTGGCAATCCTACCTACCACTGAAGATGATTCTTCTGATTCATATAAAGCAATTATCCCACCAGTGTTAAAAAAACCTGGCTATCTATTTGCTTCACATTCAAATTCAGTGCGCCAGTCATTGTCTTTAAAGGCCCAAATGACCTGTAATTGGACAGCTCTATGAAACAGCTTGTTAGTTCAGATATTTGTCTGTGGCCATCATTTTTTGAGCCTGGGAGAGAGGTTACAAGGGAAAAGCCCTTTGGTTTATAATGTTCTGGTTTTGGAATGCCCTTGTTCTTAGAGCTACCAGATGGCCTCCCCCACCCCCCAAAAAAACAGACGGAGGGCCCAGCACTCACCCAACTTTTCTCCTTAATGCACATGCCGAGCATGCATGCACTTCAGTCTCCAGGGCGATGACATGTCTTTGGCAAAGTGATGTCATCATTGGCATCCATGGCCAGGCATGCTGGCTGGCAGCTTCCTCAACATGCAGGTGGTCAGGCAAATGGACCAGCCAGCCACTTCCCCAGTGTGCAGGAGGCTGGGCTGGTGGATTGGAAGAAATGGGAGGGAGTGGAGGCAGTGCAAGAGGCTGGGTGGGCCCACTGGCCACTCTCCCCAGAGTGTTTCAGGCAGGGGGAAGGAAGAGGTAGCACAGGAAGGCATGTTGGCGCTGCCACCAGCTCCTGCAGGCCAGTGGCGAGCCACTTCTCCCTCATGCACAAAAATACCAGACATTTATGCATCCAGTATTTTAACCACATTTTCCCCAGAAAGTCCAATAAAAAACTGGGCTCTCCAAAGAGAAACCAGACACATGGCAACCCTACTTGTTCCATTTGCCTGGTGCTCTGTTTGGCAAAAGGCTAACACATAACTTTCTCACAGACATTTGGCTAAAAAAAAGTGCCAATATTGTTATTGTTATTTTCATTTATATACCTTTCTTACTGAGACTTAAAACAGATTACAAGTATGGTAAAAACTTTCAGCCAATCATTAAGCAAGCTACGAAATATGATAACATCAGACAATCAGTAAGGAGGTTACAAGATAATATAATATTTAAATCTAACAGAAAAGATTCCTAGTAAGACAACACAATGTTGGAGTGTGATTCTAAAACAGGATGGGGAGGTGACAAAACAAGGCATGCAACATCTCTGTTTAAGGTAACAAGATCATCAGTGTAGTAAAAATGTTATCCCTACCCTCAGGGTTTTTTTTCTAGGAAAAGAGGTGGTGGAACTCAGTGGCGGAACTCAGCACAGCACAATGATGTCACTTTGGGTCAACTGGAACAAGGGGTAAGTTTTTTAAAGTTTAAATTGCCTTTGCGAAAATGGTCACATGGCTGGTGCCCCCACCCCCTGATCTCCAGAAAGAGGGGAGTATAGATCGCCTTCTGCGCCACTGGCTTGGAGGGCAATCTAAACTCCCCTCTGTCTGATTAGGGGGTGGGGCTACTGGCCATGTGACCATTTTCAAGAGGTGCCGGAACTCCGTTCCACCACGTTCCAGCTGAAAAAAAGCCCTGCCTACCCTAATAAAAGTCACTTCCTCAGCTAAACCATTTAACCACAGATTTTGCTCCTTCTACAAGAACGCTCATCTGAACAATTCTATTTTGAAATTTTATGAAATTACAGATGCCTGGTGACCTTCCTAATAGCCTTAGGCAGGCCATTCCACAGTGAAGGAGCCACTACCATAGAGAATGTGCATGAATGGGCAGTTGCTGATATCTGTATGCAGGCTGGCACCTTCAAAAGGCTTTGCTCAGATGAGTGGAGCTGTCACAGCAGGACAGGGCATTTTTAGCTCACTTTTCTCTAATTAAGGACCCAAGGTGACTAAGAATGATATTTAAAAACAAGGACCTCCATAGCATCAATATCTAAAAAAACTGACTTAGAACCATTTAAAAAACAATACTATATCCAATACTCTATGCAGAGTACGTCATAAGGAAAGCTGGATTAGATCTAGAAGAAGGTGGCGTGAGAACTAGTGGAAGGAACATTAACAATTTGAGATATGCAGATGACACTGCGTTACTAGCAGAAAATAGTGAAGGCAATAGATGAAGGTTAAAGTAGAAAGAACCAAAGCAGGATTACAGCTGAACATCAAGAAGACAAAAGTAATGACTGTATTGTCGAAGGCTTTCACGGCCGGAAAACGATGGTTTTCTGGGCTGTATTGCCGTGGTCACTGAGAGATCTCTGTCTTTTGACACTGAGAGATCTCTGTCTTTTGGTGCTACACCTCTGAAGATGCGAGCCACAGCTCCTGGCGAAACGTCAGGAACTACAATGCCAAGACCACGGCAATACAGCCCGGAAAACCCACAACAACCAAAAGTAATGACTACTGAGGAATTACACAATTTTAAAGATGACAATGAGGAAACTGAAATTGTTCAAGATTTTCTATTCCTTGGCTCAATCATCAACCCAAAGGGAGACTGCAATGAAGAAATCAAAGAAAATTGAGACTTGGAAGAGCAGCTGTGAGGGAGTTTGATAAGATCTTTAAAGATAAAGATGTCTCTCTGGGAACCAAGGTCAAGATAATCCAAACTATGGTATTACCCATTGCCATGTATGGATGTGAAAGTTGGACAGTGAAGAAAGCTGACAGGAAGAAAATTAATTCATTTGAAATGTGGTGTTGGAGGAGAGTTTTGCGGATACCATGGACAGCCAAAAAGACAAATAAGTGGGTACTAGATCAAATCAAGCCTGAATTCTCCCTAGAAGCTAAAATGACAGGGCTAAATGACAAGTACTTTGGTCACATCATGATAAGACAAGTTTCTCTGGAAAAGTCAATAATGGTAGGAAGAGTAGAAGGTAGTAGGGAAAGAAGAAGACTTAAAACAAGACGGCTTGACTTAATAAAAAAAGCCACATCCTCCAATTTGCAGGATCTGAGCAAGTCTGTTAATAACAGGACGTTTTGGAGGTCTTTCATTCATAGGGTTACCATAGGTCGGAGGCAACTTGACGGCACATAACACACATATCCAATATAAAATGACATTCTCCAAACCCTTGTAAAGAATTCTTATTTACACTGTATTAAACAAATAAAAATCTGAATATCTTTCTTACAAATTCTGGAAGACCATTTCATTGGGTCCAGGTCCATTATGAGGATTTTGAATTATATGTGAGTAGCAAGTTCCCCACTAGTAAATCAGACCTAGGAATAGGGGGTGGTTTTTGTATATTTGTGTCTCCCAGGAGAAGTATTTTGGGCTGTAGTGGAAAGTTGGAGATGGGGAAATCTTATTCTGCTGAAGGAAAGTCTTTTGATCAGCTGAGATATTCTACAGGGTCTCCACAGGAACTGCCTTTGGACAATTTGGACAGCCACCGGGGGGGGGGGTCAGCAACAAATCCCATTCCTTGACTCAATATAAAATTTATACAGGCTCAAGGAATGGGATTTTTTGCGGAACCCCCACCCCCCTCTGTGGTTGCCCAAATGGTCCCAAACGCAGTTCCTGGGGAGATGGGGCACCCCAGAAATAGCTTTTGAGAAACTGGGAAAATTACAATCATTGGGAAAATCACTCCCTCCTTGTAGCTTTGGAACTTATAGACAGGCTCCAAGCCAATGCGATTAGCTGTTAAGATGGTTATGCTTTTTCTCTTAGATTCTTATGGCATTTATTCTTAATGAGTCCATCTTTATTTACATGTTACACTGCTGCTATATATTATAGAGCAAGTTTTAAACATCTCATAGAAGCTCTTATTATTTATATTTATCTTTTTTGGTTTATGCTTTCTACTGGTATATAAGTTTACTGCCTATAGCCAAAGGCCATTACAATCTAAATACATAAAATCCTCTAGCATAGATATATAAGTCATAACTGCATTTTATGCATATTTTATTGAGAGCCAAACTGAAAATTGCAGAGGAGGAGAGGAGGGAGGGAGGGTTTGACAGAATATCATCTGAAATATTGGAAGGTGAAATACAAATGGTTTCCCTGGCAAGATAACTGTGTATAGGAAGAGATGGTTCTATGCTAAAGGGTCCTGCTAAAAGCAATGTGACTATATTACAGTGACAGTCACTTCTGTCCTTCCATTACCCTTAATGTTTATGTAGGTACAATGGTTTCACGTATGCTGTAACCTGAATACCTTTGTGGTTTCTTCCAAAGACTTCAGTGTAATGTCTTCATTATGCACCATAAACTGCTTTATAAACATACATGTCTCTTTGGGATTTATGCGTTTGTTTCTTTAATTGCCAAAGAATTTTTATCTCAAATCAGGGATGCCAATACAATTCCAAATATTTCCTCAGATACATGAACCAAATCTGTTACATCTGTGTTTGTATCACACAATGCCAATAAGTTTACACTGACAATTATTCTTCTTGGAAGCCTTGTGTTTTGGCTGGTTCATGATTTTAAAAAACTCTGCATAAATCAGTAGCAATAGGCTGGATTTTCTGTATATACAAGCAGTTAATAAATAGTTTCTGTTACTAGTGGGTGCAGATTTACAAATGTAATTTGTAACTATTAACTATTAACTGATATAGATCAAGAAAGGTTTCATACTGCTATTTGTGTTTCATTTAAAGCATACAGTATGTGCTAGTCAACGCTGCCTCAATTATCCACAAATAACAAAAAGTTTTACCTGCTGTTTCTGCTGGAAACCTGGCCTGTGGTATGTAGCAATCATTTGTGAGGGTCATGATCCAGTGCATATTTGCATGCAAAAGAGTTAATGCCAGGCCAGCAAGGACACACAACAGAAAATGGTCAATAAGAAAGAAAAAAATCATATATATCAAAAGAGGTTTCAAATTCAAACCCAAGAAATTGGCAGGGAGGAGGAAAATGAGCAATGGAAGGAAACTAGAGGATAAGGCAGGTGCGGGCGGTGGGGGGGTGGGGTGGGGAAGAGGCCAGTGAAGCAGGAATGAAATTTCCAACAAGGGCATATTGGTTCCCCTCTTATAGTATATTGTGAACAACAACAAATAGAAAAATTAAACACAGATTTTAAAAGGATAATGCTTTGTTAAAGTCAAGAAGATCTCATTTTTAAAAAAGCACATCCACATCAATAAAATATAGGAAACTATAGGAAACTAAGAAGCAATAATCCAGAAATAATCTAATAAACTCAACAATGGTATAATGAAATGGGTATAATAAAACCATACAGCAGTTGATACAAGGCAGGGTGTCAGTCTATGGAATTCAAGTTACTCTGAATTAATCTCCTACCCCTTGCTGCAAGAAATCCAAGGTCTCTTGAGTCAAAGGTTCTTTATTGAAAGATTATATTCAAAGTACAGGTGTCCATATATAATCCAAAGGCGAGAAAACTTCTGGCTGAACACAAAGCTTTGTTGAGAATGCCGTGTTAGTTACATGTTGCAATATATCAAAACCCTCCTTTCTATCCCCCCCCCCCCATATGTCTAGCTAAAGCAGAGGTTTGGGAATGCAAAACTAACTCCTCCAAGGTCTGTGGCTAGCCGCGCTAGATAAGGCCGTCCTGGGAACACAGCTGTCTCTGTGAACCTGCAGACAAACAACACTGGGAAATACATCAGTTAAATGCATCATAGAAAACAATATGGCAGTACTGTGGATAGCAGGTCTGACACAGGGCAAGACAGGGCAAATGATTAATGGATATCATAAATAATTCTATGAGAAAAATCAACAAAAAATGAACAGACTTGGGTGGGAGGGAGGTGGGGGCAAATAATTGCCGCATTACATAGATGAAAATATTAGAACTCAATGGCAAAGTGAGATTTATTTATTTATTTATTTTAAATTTCTATTCTGCCCTCCCTGCGAGTGGGCTTAGGGCGGATAGCAACATATTAAAACACAATAAAAAATTCATCTACATTAAAACATTAAAACAAGTGTATTAATACACATTTAAAACAGGATGGTGGACAGCCTTCACAGGGAGGGTTAAGATTTTATACACCCCTTTTTTCAGACTGGTGGAAGCCCAGCCTCAGCCATATGCTTGGCGTAACAATTGTCTTGCAGGCCCGGCAAGTAGGTCCTGCCGGGCCCTGATTTCAGCAGACAGAGAGTTCCACCAGTTGGGAGCCAGGACCGAAAAGGCCCTGGCTCTAGTCGAGGCTAGGTGGGCCTCCTTGGGGCCAGGGAACACCAACAGCTGTTTGTCCTCTGATTGGAGTGTCCTCGGGGGAATATATAGGGAGAGACGGTCCCGTAGATACGCTGGTCCCAGTCTGCATAGGGCCTTATAGGTCAATACCAGAACTCTGAAACTGATCCGGTACTCCACTGGCAACCAATGTAGCTTGCGTAAGAACAGCATTATATGCGCCTTATTTGGCACTTGTAATAACACGCGCCACTGCATTTTGTACCAGCTGTAATCTCTGGGTCAGGCTCAAGGGCAGCCCCGCATAGAGCGAATTACAGTAATCTAGCCTAGAGATGACCTTGCTTGGATCACTGTAGTTAAGTCATGGGTTGATATGTAAGGGACAAGTTGCCTGGTCTGCCGCAGATGGAAAAAAGAGGACCTGACAACCGCTGTGACCTGTGCCTCCATTTTCAGTGAGGCTTCCAAGATCACCCCCAGGCTCTTAACCTTTGGAACTGGCACTAACGGTGCCCCATTGAGGGTCAGGAGCCGGAGTCCAGAACCTAATCCCCCATAACTCAAGTACAGGACCTCCGTCTTCATCAGGTTCAGTTTCAACTGACTCTGCTTCAACAAACCAGTCACGGCTGCAAAAGCATTTTCCAGGACATCTGGGGCTGATTCGGGCTGGCCGTCCATCATCAGATACAACTGGGTGTCATCTGCATATTGATGACACCCAAGTCCAAAACTTCACATCAACTGGGCAAGAGGGCGCATATAGATGTTAAACAATAATGGGGAGAGTATTGCTCCCTGTGAGACTCCGCACACCAAAGGGTGGTGGGATGACAATTTCTCCCCAAGAGATAGTAGATCAATGGAAGTAGGCTAGTGCCAGGTGGCATCCAATTCTTGTTTACTTAATACATACTTTGGTGTGCGAGAGACAGACCAATTGCATCTTCTGGGAAGAATCTGAGAACTGTCTTCTTCCTGTCATTCCTCCACTAGCTAAAGGCTCATCAGACTTCTGCTCAGAAAGGCTAAAAGAAAATCTGTTGTATGTAATTTTGCTAGTAGTGCTCTAGAAACTGCAATCAAACATATTTGCACCTGCAGGCCTATTTAAGACTTGAATAGGGGTTTGCCATTGCAAATGGATTTACAATTGCAACCCTGTGAACAGTATCTTGAGAAAAGATTAGATAAGCTTACTTAAATATAGGAGTGAGCTTATATTCAAATCCCTGCTGTTCTTTATTACCGTGAATGTATATTGATGATGGCATGAGATTTTGCTGCTTGTTGGTTTGCTATACAATGGGGCATTCTTTCTGTTGTGTATGACATTAAACAATGCCTACTGTGCAGTTAATGGCTTGATTCGTTTACTCTGCAACAATAAACCAAACAAGATCATTGCAGCTGGTTTGGAACAATATTAATTTTGTGGGTGTAAATCATAATTGTTATGTCCTTTATTTGAAATGTATATATTTTTGTGAGATTTTTCTTTCTTTGCATTTTTGAGGAAAGGAAAGAAGGTTTATTGTGGAAGATGCTGAAGCCCCTATCAGAGACCTGCCAGTTTCTCAGAGTTATAGCCACTTACAAATGCTACACATTGCCTAGCATTTCCACGGGCACAAGAAATGATATTTTCCTGACTCTCCCCTCCTAGGGTAGTCTGAAATGCCCAAATGCCACCCCCTCAGTTCTGTTCCTAGGGAAAAAGGGATTCCCAGGAACTGGATTGGGGGGAGGCATTTCAGGCTGCAGGAGGGGGAAGGCAGAATAATATCATTTTGTGGGTGCAAGAGGTTGTGCCCTGAGAAACACTAGTGTGTATCCAAGCAAAGGTTTGTTCTTCCTGTCTCAGGTATATATCTGGGGTGTGGCCATGAGACAAAAGCCCTTGGCCATGTTTCAAAGGACGAGCATCAAAAGTCTCATGGGCCTTGCCTCTTATCTTGTGGTTCGTGGTCTGTGAACTGAACAACTGGCCTGTTGGAATCTAGACTTGCCCCATGAGACATGTTTTCTCATCTCCTTTTATATATTCAAATTATATATATTTTTAGTGTGTCTGATTGTATTTTTATTTGTTGTAAGTCACTTTGAGTCCCATTAGGCAGAAAAGTGGCCAGTAAAGGTACTTGCTGACAAACTATTTATTTATTTTACAATCCACTTTTATCACTGAGACTCACAGTGAGTTATAAAATTTAGTAATGCAATATGAACATAGTGTAAGACATATAATAAAAATGTAAGAAGCATTGTAATTGTCTGAGTCATGCCAGCACAGACATCCTGAGAGCCAAACTACAAGTTATGGCAGCCATGGGTTCAACCCATGTCTACCAACGCCATTTTAGAGGAGAATGTAGCTAAATTGCCATGAGCTATGGGGTACAGGTAGGGTTGCCAGGCCTCCTCAATCTTACCTTTTGGGAGAGGGGGGTGCATGCACGCAGAGTGCGTGCACGCGCCCCCACAGGCGCGATGATGTCACTTCGGGGTGACGTCATTGCGCGGCCAGGTGCTGCAGAATGCGCCCGAAACGGGCCGTTCTGCCATGGATTGGGCCTGGTTTTGAGGCACTGCAGAGCACAGGAGTGTTCCTGTGCTCTGCAGTGCCTCAAAACAGGCCCGATCTGTGGCAGAACGGGCCCGTTTTGGGTGCTGCAGAGCGCAGGAGCGTTGCTGCACTCTGCAGCGCCTCAAAAATGGGCCCGATCTGCAGCAGAATGGGCCCGTTTTGGGCACTGCAGAGCGCAGGAGCGCTCCTGTGCTCTGCAGCTGCTGAAAACGGGTCTGATTTGCCGCAGAACGGGCCGTTTTGAGTGCTGTGGAGCACAGGAGCACTCCTGCACTGCGCAGCGGCCCTGATCTGGCCCCAAACGGGTCCGATCCTGGTGGCTGTGGTGCACGGGAGCTTGCCTCGCGGCAGGGGAGCACACAAGGAAGGTGTGTGCCTCCCCGCTGTTTAGGTAAGTGGGGGCGGGGCATAGGGAGCAGGGGTGGGAGATCCCCTGCCCCCACTGGGGGTCTGGGATCCCTAGGTACAGGTAGTGTTCTCACACACACACACACACACACACCCAACACTTAGTGTGCCTTTTAAAGTGGTGAAACAGTTGTGGTAGGAAATTTGCCTTTGTTGCAATTTTTAAACAGCGGAATTTTCCTCTAAAACAGCATAGGTGGCTGTGGGTTGAACCTGGAGCTGCTGTTAAATGTAGTTTAACTCTGAGTCAAATGAGCAAGACAGTGTAGCTATCCAGCAAAAGGATGATAACCTAGGGCTAGGATTCAGATATGCAGATTCACACATTACAAACTTCATACGAGGCCTGTGGACTGTTAACAGGTGGGGTCTGGGGTTTTAGTATGAATGATATATACAAATGAAAAGATAGTGGGGTCAATAACATAGCCATTGGAACTCAGTTTTTTTAAAAAGTAACTCTCTTCAAGAAAGATGTCTTTCTTTGGGGCAATCATATTCCAAAATTCCTTGTGTTTGGAAGTGTACCGACTTTTTTCCAGGTGCTGTTTAATATTCATATTAATATTCATTCACATTAATATTAATATTAATTCAAATAGAATAACCTATTTTTCCTTGAGTCTTGTTCTATGTCTATCTTGTCTCACATACATTTATTCCTACTTCAGAGCCAAGCATATATGCTGGAGTCCTGCGAGTCTGACAATAGGAGGACTGTGTTGTTTAAAGAAATGGGAAATATGACAATTATTATGATGAGACAAGATAATTGTTTAATTTGCAGTCATGTGGGAGGAGACTTTCCAAATAGATTCAGCTCTAACTCTCCCATTGCTCACATCTGTAAATGAGAAATGAAATTGTATCATTTTAGTGCATAATTGATCTATCTAATTAATCAAAGTTCCCTATCTTTTCTTTAAAAAATGCTTTATTTTTCTTCTTATGTGTGGGCTTCTGTTCAGCTGTAACCCTGATTCCTTTGTTTTTTATTTTCTGTGCCATTTACTTAATAAATACCAATGCGTTGTAATTTGCAGCTTGTTAAATGCATTTTCCACTCCTTGGAACATTGTGCAGTGTTCCTTCCAGTAGAAAAAAAAGCAGACTGAAATCCAATATATCTAATAAAAACAGCTCAAGCTGTTTATAGATTTATAAAGTGCTGCTTTTCAGTTATAGGAAAAGAAATATTTATGTGGTATAAGCAGATATATACAAGCTGCATAAAGAGGCACGTGGCTTGATTTAAAAACCCCTTCACTTACAGACAAAACAGACAACTACCCAAAATACTTAGATGAAGGAGGAGCTCCTTTTCCAAAGAAAATGTCTGTTGACGCCTTTAATGACAGCCATATTAAGATGTTATAGAAGCAGATGTAGTTGCTCTCTGCTATTTTTTTTAATGGTCATTTTTTTCTGTTCACCCAACTTCATGGGTGAACCATAGAGGGATTGGATCCAACCGGCCTTTCTACAGGTGGAAGTGGGGCGTGGGGCTCCCCTCTCCCCATCAAAAAGTTGATCTGGGGATTATGGGATCTGAACAGACACAAGCCATTTTGGAAGGGGGCTTTGGTGTGAAGGGCAAAAAATTGACTTGCTGCCACCCAAGAATCAGCAAGAGCAAGGAAATAGTGTTGGTCTTGAACCTCTGTTGAAATGCCTTCTTTGGGATACTTCACATTTTATTTGTCAAGAGATTATCTCTTCATGAAAACAATTAACAAAACATTGTATGGTATCCAAGAGCCAGCATGAAGAGAAAATATTTTCTGTTCCTGTACTGAGAGGACAGTTATTTTCTTATTCTAATTGTAGAATTGTGAATGAAATGCACAAGCCAGTTGAATGAAAATATCTTTCAAGAGAAGAGATCCATTTAACTAGGAAATATACTAAAGAAGAGGGGACTCGTCATGATCTCCCTGCTTGCTAGTCTGCCCACTCACTGGATCCCATTCTTCCCTGGTTCATGTGGAGATAATGTTTCTCACTCCTCTCTCAGCCAGCCACTTGCATTGCTGCCCCTCTGCAGTTTACTTGGCAAGGACGGCAGCAAGGGTGGCTCCAGCTCCTCCCTCAGCAGCATTGCCACCACCTTTGGCTCACACAGCAGTATGTGTGTGGGTGTCAATGGTAGCTCCTGCTGCTCTTCCCCTACCCCTTCCCACCCATATTAGCGTTCCTTCTCTAGTCCATGTAGTGTAGGGTTCCCAGTTGCCCACTGGTGGTGGGCAAACACACAAGGATTTGCCCTTCCACCAACTATTTGCCAGCAATTGGTGGGAGGTGGCCAGCCCTATGGAGGTTGGCTGCCAGCAGCAGCCCCCCCCCCCAGAACACAAGTGTTGCACATGCTCCTGGGGTGCATGGCAACATCACTTCTAGAAGTGACATCATTGAGCAGGCCGCGGGAGTGTTCCCATGCTACATTTGGAGCCAATTTGTGCCCAAAAAGGGCTGAATCGGCCACATGCAGAGTGTGGGAGCTCTTCCGCAGCCAGAGTGATGCCATCATCTCTGGAAGTAATGTCATCACACAAGTGTCAAGGTGCATGCACGCATGAAGAATAACCACAAGAGTGACCCCTAGTGGTGGTAATGGTTCAAGCTTCTCTTCCTGTGTCCACCTGCCCTGTAGCCCACCATCTACTGCCTCTACTATGAGGAGAATGGATGAAGCCAGGCTGATAGCACAAACACAGACCATGTTTGTGGGGAATTAAGCCCAATGCATTTTTTAAAACTTTTTGGATTTTTCTACAAACCTATGGATTCCCTCAGGGCCGAATCCACACAGCTCAATTTTGCTGCCACTATTTTCCCGCCATTTATGCGCTTCTCAGAGGGCTGTTCACATACTCTTACCTCAATCCCACCATTCTATCGTATCTGTTGCCCTGCTCCTCAGATGAGGTTGTCATGCTTTCAAACACTTCTCTTGCGCAGTTGTCACCATGGATGTGAACAAATAGAAGTGGTTCCCAAAGAGACCACCCCCTCTTAACCACCAAAACTTCCTTGTTTCTTGCCTTTCTGGAACACCATCCCTCTTTGCCAAGCAATTCTTATGGTCCCAACTCTGATGGAGGCATGCCCACACCCCTGTCCTGTTTATTTTTTTAAAAGGGGGGGGCATTCCTAGCACTAGTGCTCAATCCCATTCATGAAGATCACCCTCAAGTGGTTTGGAAAGTGGCGTTGGCATTGTAAAAAGTCCGTGGAGGCATCGGGGGGGGGGGGGGTTGCCATATTTTTTTACAGTAAATAATGTTTCACTGCTGAAGGAGAGCCTAGGTAATTTCTGATAAGCAGACTGTGCCTGCAAAGGTTGACTCTTTCCGGGTTTTTTAAAAAAAATATTAAAATTATTGGTATAGCGAAAGATCGCTATCCTATAATAATAGTTGAGTGGTAACATTAACCAATCACAAGCATCAATGAGGGTGTGGCTCTGCCATTGCAATTGAGCAGAAAATCGATATAGCAAAAATCTAGCATTAATTTTTTTTAAAAAGGCTACATGATGTCGTCATTGGCGATGGCGGATCTAAACCCGCCCCGTATCATGCGATTCTCCCAGGGATGTGAATGGAGTGTAGCGCGATGCTGGCGCAGTAAAAGAGGGGATGTGAACACAGACTGGGACATTGAGGGATAGAATGCAGCGCAATTATTGCGTATGAATAGTGGAAGGTAGGGAAGTGTGGATTCAGCCTAGGTTTGCAGAAAGATCTCTTCTCTCTCTAAATGGCTCCAGTCCATGGATTTAAGTTTCTACAGAGGACGTTCTGTTAAGAATTAGATATAGTGATAATCACAGGGCAAGGAATGAGTAAATGTATAAATTAAACTATTACCTTTTTCTTGTACTCTGCAATGCATAGAAGATGATCAGTGTTACAACAGTACTAAGTCAAGTACTTCCCACAGTCCCAAAATTCATGCAATAAACAATTAAACTAACGGTTGCCCCTCAATTTTAAATATTTTGATATAGTTCACTGCCTGCCTGTCAGGATTGGGCGGGGCCACTGGCGCCGCTGGCAGTGAGGTGGCCATCCTGGCCCCCTCCTCGAGTGGGTCCACCCACTTTCCTGGCATCAGCCACCTGTCCAGCTGAGATCCCAAGTGCCTGAAGCAGGTGAGGGGTCCTCCCCACTGGCCTCAGATTAAAGGTGGGCCCCGGGACTAGGCCTCCTTATGCCTATCCATCCCAGGGGTGCCTTGGGGGAGCAGTGTCTTTACCTCAGAGACAGACTCTCCCCTTCCATCATAGTCCTCCCTGGTCTGGGTTCCAGAGCCCTCCTTTATACTTCCCCCTATTCATTCCCCCTGTTCCCACCCCCGCTCCCAGGACCCTGCCCCCATGGTAAGGCCCACTACCTGGAGCAGGTGTGGCCAGATGCCTAAGCCATGTCCCGGCCTATGCTGCCTCCCAGAACTTGCCCTCCCTTCGCCCTGCTGTCCTTCCCTCCCTGGTGCTCCCGCCCGGGTTGCCCTCTCTCCGGCCCAATCGCAGCCCACCTCTGGTTTGGCGGGGGCGTGTTCGGGAGAGGACTCAGCATTCTGGGCCAGGGCATGGTCAGTGTTGGCTCGGGCGGCGCGGTTCTGGCAGGCCACTCCTCGGGGCGCTCGAGGGTTGTGCCGTGCCGCCGTGTCTTCCCCGCTTCTCTGCTGCTCAGTGGGGAGCCGCCGCCGCTGCAGCCTTGGCAGCCGGGTGTGCTGCATGGCATTCGCCTCATCTCTGGACCTTTCTGCCACCGCCACCGCTGCTGGGTCCCTGGCCGTGCCCAGCCTGGCCTCTCTCGGGTGAGTGCGGGTGCGAGGGGGCAGTGGGCTGTTGTTTGTCCGGGGCTCAGTGGCCGCCTCTGGACACTGCCACATTGTGATAATTCATGATAGTCTGTAGTCTGTAGCCATTGTGTGCATTTATGGTACTGATATACACACAGAGGTACAATACTGTATGCAAACATAGTGCTAGTGACCAGAACATTCATGGGCTCCAAAGACTACAGACACTCAAGGTAATAGCACTGGCAGAGGGAATAGAAAAGGTACATACTTGATGAGCCAACTATATCTAGGTCTTAAGGTTAATGTTACTGTAGCAGACTACCCAGCAATGACTCACCTGGCAGAGAAGGACACAGCTTTGGGCCTAGTGTTAAGGCTTACCTGGGTGAAGCTGGAGCCAGGAGCCAGAGGCTACAGCCAGAAGAGCCTGATCAATAGGGCAGCCTGCTGTACAGATGCTCAGAAGTCAGGGAGGTAGTGAGCAATGCTGGATGGGGAAGCAATGGTTCTCTGGACCCAGGGAGTGTAAAGCTGATTCCACACACATTGGATAATGCACTTTCAATGCACTTTATCAATCGTTTGAGGTGGATTTTTGTTCCACACAAAAAAAAATCCATTCCAAATGATCTATAAAGAGGATTGGAAGTGCATTATCCAACGTGTGCAGAATTACTCACTGTCAGAGGGCCCAGGAGCAAAACTGTCCCAGGGGAGCCAGTTTTGTGTAGTGGTTAAAGAGCGTGGGGCTCTAATCTGGAGAGCCGGGTTGGATTCCCCATTCCTCCACTTTAAACCAGCTGGGTGACCTTGGGCTAGTCACAGTTCTCTGGAGCTCTCTCAGCCCCACCCACCTCACAGGGTGTTTTGTTGTGGGGATAATAATGATATACTTTGTAAACTCCTCTGAGTGGGCATTAAGTTGTCCTGAAGGGCGATATATAAATCGAATGTTATTATTATTATTATTATAAAAGGGGAAATCCCAGCCAGCCAGGGGAAGTGGAAAAAGGAAGCAGATTGCCGCACCATGGCTTGTCTCCCATGTAAGACTGTGTAATCTTGTGGTGGGTGAGGTTAACCACAGGTATGTGAATTCATTAATAAAATGACCCATATAAGAAAGGAGTTACCAGACTGGGGCTGTTTCCACATGTCCTTAAAGGGACAGCCCACTCACAGAACACTGGTGGCTTTTCTTCTTCACTCCACACGTCTCTAATTTCAAAGTGGTAGCAGGCTGTTAGGCTTCCATTTTTTGGGTGCCTTTTCAGGGTTGCAGGAAAGTGTGGGAAATTGTGTTTTCATAAAAGGCTCCAAAAAAGAAAAAGAAAAAAGGAAGCCTAACAGCCTGCTACTGCTTTGAAATCAGAGACGTGTGGAGTGAAGGAGAAAAGCTGCCAGCACTTGGTGAGTCGGCCATCCCTTTAAGGATGTGCACTTGTGCAGGAACAGACTGGTTCTTTCAAGACCTCATGGACCCCAAGCAAGACATTACCTACCTTCAGAGGGCATCACAGTTGGTTTGACAAATAACTTCTAATGCTGTGAAACAGAAGGTCCTGCTTTTCTTTTTTTTTATTTTGCTTAGCAAAGGCCAGCAAGTATAGGTATTGATCTTGCACTGGTCCTGTTGATACAAATAGTTCATACGCTTTGCATGTTGTTTCAAAAATGTGTAACCAAGAGGGCTGGTGATGGAAAGAACTTGTTAGAAGAAGTGATGTCTCTTGCTCAGGCCTTTAGGACTGTCAGCAGAGAAGAAGGAAGGCAACAACCATACAGCCAGTTAGATAGATAGGCTACTATCAGTCTCCTTCCTGCCAGGGGAACTTCCTTCCTTTCCTTCTCTCTCCACTTAACTTATGTAAATATATCTCTTTAGATAAATAAACAGTTATTGGTTCTCTAACTTGGATGAGAGCTTTCCACATGCAGTTTGTTTAGTTAACGTGCCTTAACTAAAACCCAATAGAACTGCATATTGTTAATGGCAACTGGGGTTAAAGAAAAGAATGAACCAATTCTAAAAGTTCTTCCAGTGATACATTAAGATGGCTAATGATTATTCTTTGCAACTTTACAGCAACAAAGAAAGAAATTTTAACAAAACAATTAATTAAAAAAAAGTATGTGATCAATATTTATTTATTGACAATGCAAGCTGACAAAATGAAGATCATCACAGCTTCACAGTTAATAAGCTATATCAGAGAATTAAAATTCTGTTCAAAATAAGCCAGAATAACTTGTTAAAGCTAGAAGCCCCCTGGTACCCATATTCATTTTATTTTTTATTTCCTTTGATGATGGAAAACAATGATTACTTCATTCTGCTTTGTTTTCCTTATTTGAATAGCATAATGGAAAGTTGAAAATTATAGCAAGGCTCTGTCCTTGAATGCAATGCCTACTTTAACAGGAGATTGGAAATAGGGAAATTTGAATCCCATTCAATCTTTATGACAACAGCAAAGTACTGTGGCTCCTGCAGTACATAGATACAATGGTGAATGGTGGATACAACAGACTTCAAAGGCAATTCGCTTCATAAAAATCTGTCAAAAGTTAAGTATAGAACAAATTATGAAGCACTATTTCTAAAATAGGCAAAGTTGGATTTTGTGTTGCTCTTTTAGCCTCAGTCTGTTTCAGCCAGTCGATAACATAATAAAGAGTTTCCCTCAGCTGTTGTACTGTCTTAAAGCAATATTCTTGACAACATAATGAAACCAATACCTGAGACACATCAAAAGAGTGTTCATTAATGTGTCTCTGGCGGTCAATTCTTCCATGCTTCTCAGGCTAAATATAGTTTTATAGAGAGATAAACTGCCATCCATGAACTGCTTACTCCAGAGTAATTACTTTTTTAATGAGTAGATTTTCTCTAAGCATTAGTAGTTTGAGGTCTGCTTGGTACAGCAGCACCAGATTTCACTGATTTGATCCAACAATTCCAAATGGTCACAAAGCTTCCCTACTTACTTTTAATTTTCATAAACTAGGGTGACCCCTGTCACTTCAATGGAATTACCCGTATATGGAGCTGTCTCCTATTAAGTGAATATGGAAGAAAGTTTCTGTAAGAATTCTGTGATTGCATTCAGACTTCATAGTAAGGTAACATTAAGTCAGGGTAGAAAAGAGCAAGAGTCCAGTAGCACCTATAAAACTAACAAAATTTCTGGGAGGGTATGAGCTTTCGTGAGCCACAGCTTGCTTCTTCAGATATTTGAAGCTGTATCTGAAGAAGTGAGCTGTAGCTTATGAAAGCTCATACCCTACCACAAATTTTGTTAGTCTTATTGGTGCTACTGGACTCTTGCTCTTTTCTACTGTTATAGTCTACCCATCTTGATCTATTAAGTCAGGGTGTGCATGAACAAAGATTGTTGTATTGGGTCTTTCACTCTCTCTTCTCACACGGGGAATCAAACTGAGAAACTAATTCTAGAAACTACTATATTTATCCAAAAAAGTAAATTGTTGAAATTAAGATGACTCAAAGGAAGTCATGGCCTCCAGTCTGCAAGATATAAGCGAGGCTGTAAATGATAAGATGTTTGGGAGTTTGTTAATATGGTTTGTTAATACAGTCACCATTATGTTGAAAGCAACTTGACAGCTCATAAAATACACAAGGATACAAAGAAAAATTATATACAACTTTTACTTTACCTACCTGTAACTTTTATGTGAATTTCTTGATGGCACTCCTGGGAAGAAACCTAGGCCATTTACACAAATCTTTAACTTGTGCAAAAGTCATGGAACGAGGGTGGCTTCCTGGCACGATTTCTGACATCATCGTGCCACAATTCCGGAATCGTGGTGTGATGATGTCAGAAATCGTGCCAGGAAGCCACCCTTGTTCCATTAGTTTTGTACTAGGTAAAGACATGTGGAAATGGCCTTTGTCTTCCTTTTAGCAAAATACAGTAACAGACCCTGATCTGAGGATACAAATCCAGAGACTGGAGCCATGATCAGACAAGACAGATCTTCCTATATACCAGAAAAAATACCTCAAGTTTGCAGCAAAATCTGAAATCTTAAAAAAAAATACATTGAGGAGTTTAAAAAAAACCTAAAATGATAAAAGGAGCACCTGTAGCTTTAAACAGATGCCCTCAAGGGCTGTTGCTATGCAACCATAACAGTATTCCAGGTTTGGTTTCTGTCAGAAAAAGGCAAGGGGAGGGAACAAGGCTCTTTCCAAGCCTTTTTTTTTTTTTGGCCTTTGAGGGAGGACTCATTGGGACCAGGCCCAGCAGCAACCACTGGAAGAACTGAGACCACATGACTCATATGACTTACCCAGGCCTGGCTGCTTGTTACAGTTTAATAGCAGCCCCCTCCCCCCAAAAGCCAGTGTAGTGTAGTGCTTAGAGTTTTGGAGTAAGATGTAAAAGACCTATGTTTGAATCACCACTCTGCTGTAGAAGCTCACTGGGTGACTTTGATCCAGTCACACATTTAGCCTCACCTACCTCTCTGGGTTGTTGTGAGGATAATATGGAGGCAAGGATGTAAGCTGCTATGGATCCCCATTGTGGATATATAAATAAATATAGATAATATAGATAAATAAATATAGATAAATATAGATAAAGATGGAGGGCAGATAAAAGGCAATTTGTTTAGTGGGTTTGAAGGAGAGAAGGATGCAGGGAAAATGTGGGGAAGGAGATACGGGGAAAAGTGAAGTACCCTGCAAGTCCTTGCAGGGCCCAGATCAGCTGGCACCATGCAACTGGGCCATGGGGGGTGGGGAGAGGCTGTGGGTGGGGGAGCTGAAGACAGGGGGCAGTCAAAGGTATGTGGCAAGGAAAGAAGGAACCGGGAAAAGGGGGAGAAACTGTGAGGGGAGGGGCAGGGAAATGAAAGGAGAGAAGACATGGTGGGGGGATGGAAAATAAGATGCCCCCCTGTAAGTCCTTGCAGGTCCCCCACTTGTCCATATGATTTGTTTATAGAGATAAATTGGTAACACTTAGTATTCAACTCTTTTTCTGATTTTTAAAAGAAACGACAGCAAGCTTATGCTCTTCGACTTCCTTACTTGCATTACCTGCAGTTTAATTCTAAAAAGAGTTACACCCTTCTAAACTCACTGAAGTCAATGGGCTTAGGAGAGTCTGATTCTGTGACGGATTGTAGTGTTAATGTCCACAGTTGTAATGTCCACAGTTGTAGTTTTAGTGTTAATGTTCACCCTTCTAAGCCCAGTGAAGTCAATGAGTTTAGGAGAGTCTGATTCTGTGAAGGATTCTAGTGTTAATGTCCACAGCATCTAGAAGGAGAATCTTAGCCTTTCAGAAGCGGAGTTAGTTCACATTAAAAAGTGTAAAATTCTCCCCGGAGACTGCCAATCTGAACATCCTCCCATGAGTGAAGTATTATTGCTTAGAACGTCAATAGCCACAGATGTCATTTACTTAAATAGACAAACATTGATGATGGAAATTACTGTGACCTTGGATTTTCTATTTTGTCTTTTTATTTACCATTCTGGGTTTTGCAGAATGTGAAGTTTTGTTATGAGCTGTGCAGACTGCCTTTAATACTGATGTTTGTCTTGTTTTCCAAAACTGAATTTGGTGAGCAGATATTAAAATGGTAACAAACAATGAAAACAGGAAGAAATCTTGGCAAGACAATTGCAGGGATATGGGGAAAACAGAGTGAGAAAAAGTCCAATTCCTGTCTTGTTCCAAAATAATATCTAAGTGTATTTTCAGAAGGAGAAGAAAGCTTGTAAGAATTTCCACTGATGTACAGAAACTACACCTGTAATTTCTTTTTAGGCAGATGGACTCTTCTTTTCATTTTCTTTCTGTTCTTCCTTCTTCAAAATGGAAGCCTAAAACACAGTCTTGCAAATGACGCCTCCCTAGCATACCTTCCCCTAATCATCCGCTGTTTGGAAAAAGACACCAGGGCCCAGGATATAAATGTGCCATTCCCTCATTTCTGGCAACCTGCTGATAATTAGTGATAATCAATATGGTATAGTATTTAGAGTATCAAAGTAGGATCTAGGAGACCCAGTTTCCAATCCCCACTCTGCCATGGAAGCTTGTTGGGTGACCTTGGACCAGCCACCACCTCTCAGTTTAGTCCACCTCAAAGCATTTTTGTGAGGATAAAATAAAGAAGGGAAGGTTGTTGTAATCCTCTTTTGGTCCCACTGGTGGGAGGGGGGCAGACTGGGATAAAATTAGTTGAATAAATAAATAAGTTCTGCATTATTGGATTTGTTTTTTAAAAATGTGCAATGTTACTTTGCACATTGTCCCAAACTGTACAGTAAATTTAGGTGTAGATCCGATTTCAGGAAACTTCACTTCCTGCATAAACAGTTAATACTAACTTTTAGTGTAATTTTAAAATCTTCTATTTTTGTTGCTTTACATTTTAGTACTGCTTGGGCTTGTAGTTCTCTCATCAAAATAAATATGACAGACAGGATAATCTCTTCAGATGAGAAGGAACAAAGGATTTAGGATCTGAAATCTCAAAGACTGAATAGTGGTTTTTAATATCTCTATGTTCCTCATTTACGAAAACAGAGGTTGAGGTTTAGGAACAGGATGTTGGTTAATCTCAGCTCTGGGAAACCACACAGCTGATTTTTCCCAGTCTTAACAAGCAGGTGTTGACTTTGCAGCGGGAATACACTGAAGACAGCAGTCTAGGAATTCAGGAGGATAACATCTGATGAGTTCAATATGCCTCAATAACAACAGAAGCAGCAAAATGCAAATGTGAGAAAAATGCATAACATATGCAAATAGCAGAGTCCCCTCAGTAAGGCACATATCTGTGAATGCAATGATGACAGAAAAAATGGATGCAAGCCTTGAAGTTTAGACACTCCTGTGGCTAATATGCACATTTATACACTTAAGGCCATACATATTAATATTTTTATGTACATGTGCATGTATTTATATCAGCCAGACTGTGGCTAATTTTGACTGGATTCCTGGCAAAAAACAAGAATCAAGAAGATGATGAAACATGATTCACACTTAGAAATGTATGCAATGGCTCCTTTTCTTGGTGGTGATAGGAAGTACCATCAATTCATAGCCAATTTATGGTGATCTCATAGGGTTTTCAAAGCAAGATATTTCCAAGTGTGGTTTTGTCATTTCCTGTCTCGGTGTAGTACCCCAGATACCTTTGTGATCTTTCATCTAAGTACTAACTAGAAATGGGCACGAACCAGAAAAAAACCAAACCATGTAGTTCATGGTTCATCAAATTTCACGAACCACCAACTTTCACGAACCTGCCCTGGTTCATGAACTGGTTCATTTGGTTCGTGAAAACATCACATCCAGGTCAGAAAACCATCACTTCCAGGTCAGTAATAGGTCACTTCTGGGCCAGCAGAAGGTCACTTCCGGGTCAGCAGAAGGTCTGCAGGAGTTCATCCCCTGTTGCCTAGGAAACTGATTGATAGGCACCAGGCTGCCTGCAGTGATGAATCCAAAAACAAACCAAATGAACCAGCCTAAAGTTCATGGCAGTTCATCAGAAATGGGATCTGACGAACCACTGGTTCATGAACCACGAACCAGCCTGGTTCATGCTTAATTTTGGTTCATATTTCAGTTTGTGCCCATCTCAAGTACTAACCAGGGCCCACTCTGCTTAGCTTCTAAGATCTGTGTAGAGTAACATTATTTTAATGACCATCTCTGGCATGTCTTTTGGTGGGGGGAGGGAAGGAAGCAGACTTTTGGTCTGCTCTGAACAGGAAACTGAAAATGGCTTAATGGGTTGAGTAGAAAATAAAATACAAAATGGATAAAATAACAAGTGTAGATCTAGTTTAGGTAAGGAAACAGTATCTCCACAGAGGATTAAACTATACTGTCAATAGTGGGCTTACAGCCTTATATCTAGGTGAAAGCATAGAGTATTGGAAGCTAGTTCTAGCAGTTCACTCTGATATCTGCTATCAGATTGTATGAGAATAAGAAGTGTTTTTATTAATTGGTACTTACCTTTGGATTGTAAATCAATTACAGGGCTTGCACCTTCTTAGGGTCATGATTTCCTAAGCACTAGTGATGCCTGTTATGAAATCCATACAGGTATACTATCTGTGTGGATTTTTAAAATGGGCATTGCTAAGGCTTTATCATTTTTGTATACTGATATTCTCCTTCTAAATATGCACTAACAGTGTAGAACCTTCTTGCTAATGGTGCATGTCCACTCAACTATAATTAACACTTCAGACTGTTATGAAATACTACTTGGTTCTAAAATGTTTGGACTGGCCTAGAAAGTCATTTGAGGGGATAAAAGCCTTCTTCAAAGCATGGTCCAGGAGTCAATGCAGGTGCTGGAGGCAACAGTGGATCATAGACATTGTTCCACCAAAGGCTGTGTGTGATTTGCAGCCTTAAATACTGCTGCAAGGAGGTAGAGATAACAGGCCCCATTCCTCCAAGACCAGGATATCAGTATTTAAGGGTGTCATGCCCTACACAGCAAGCCTTGTACTGTGACAGGGCTCAGGCTGTTCAAGGATTGGAGAGGCTTGAGAGGCTGGTTGGGGAAAGAACTCTGGTGGAGTAGAAGGATTTGAGGTGGAGGCTTAGCATCCAAGTGAGTCCAGAAACAGGGCTGTTTCCCATGGTGAACAGGCTGATTCAGACTCTTGAGGCTCCTCTTGCTCATCAAAGGGGGCTCCTGGCAGTGTTTATTTCTGTGATGGTATTAGGTATCAGCTCTCTCCCCCTCTGAATCTTTGGCTTCTTCATGTAGACCATGACAAGGCAAGATCATCCATCTACCAAGCCAGCCATTTCTTCAAAAACCAGATATGCCACAGAAAAGTACAGAACAAGTTTCTCCAAATTACTCAAGGGGGTGAGCCAGCTAAATTCTCATTCTGATCTGGCTAGGAGGAAAATATCTTGCCAGTTCCACATGTGGCCAATAGGTCAGACCCTCAGAATGAAGAAAAGTCATTCTGAAGCACTAGCAGAGTTGCTGGGGCCTGTGTCATTTCTTGTTCCTCTCTGACAGCAGCCCTCATAAAGAAACATTTGGTTAGCTAGTTGTCTGAGCCATTACAGATGGCCAAGCCAGTTGCATCTTGCCAAGCATTAAGGAGAATGTTGTCATATGTTGTATGACTTGTGCAGTAAAATATGCAACGAGATGTCACTTATATCTACCCTGTGTTTTACCAAAAGAAATTTTATTTGAGTGTCTCTCTCCATCATTCTCTCCTGACTGGTGATTAGACATGGGCACGATCCAAAAATAAATCCTTATTAAGCCGATTGTGGATCTGGGCTGCCGCCAAACGCAGGTTCCCGATTCTAACCGATCAAGACTCGTTTCCGGTCCAAAATTGGGAATCGGGGAGGCCAGCGTCCAGGGCAACCGTAGTCAGGCTGTTGCACGTGCGTGCGCTCCTCCTGAATCGCCCCTGCCCACACAGCAAGCCAGCTGTCCTTGTGCGCTGCGGAGCTGGCAGCAGAGCGAGTGGCTTGGAGGCTGCCCGTGCCGTTCACCTGCCCCGCAAGACAAGGGGCGGCCGGCTTGTCCGTGCGCCCCTTGTCCTGGGGAAAGGCGAACGGTGCAGGCGGCCTTCTAGCCTCCCGCACTGCCTTTTGCCTTTCCCCAGGACAAGGGGCGGCTGGCTTGCCCACATGCCCCTTGTCCTGGGGAAAGGCGAATAGTGCGGGCGGCCTCCCAGACTCCCGCGCTGCCTTTTGCCTTTCCCCAGGACAAGGGGCAGCTGACTTGCCCACATGCCCCTTGTCCTGGGGAAAGGCGAACGGTGCGAGTGGCCTCCCAGCCTCCCGCGCTGCCTTTTGCCTTTCCTTTGTGCCCACCCCCTTCCCCCTCCCTCCCCTGGGTTGCTGCTCCATGTTTGGAAGGAAGCCTGCTAATCAAGGAAAGCTGGGCTTCCATTCGTGTTTCGAGGGCGACAGAAGGAGGGCAAACACAGCTCATTTCCCTGACTCCGTTGCCCCGGGAATAAATTACTAGCACAAGAGTGTCTGCAATTCTGAACAGAAACTGACCCATCCAATCATGTCCCAAACAAGCAAACTCCCGACTGCTGGATCGGTTGCCATGGACAGAACCGATTAGCTGAGTCACGATGGTGAAAACGCCAAAATTGGGGGGGGGGGGGGGTTGAAATCGTAATTCAGATCGGGCCCATCTCTACTGGTGATTCCAGCAGAAGGAAAAGAGTGGAGACTAGAGATGGGCACAAACAGGGGGGGGGAACTGAACACGAACACGAACAGGGATTTATGAACATTGACGGACATGACATGTTCACGAACATGTTCATAGTTGAAGGTTCATGGGAGCCAGAATGGCCCCCTTGGGACTTAGTTGAACTTGATCCGGGGAAAGGAGAGTCCAATGGTCTCCCAATTTCATGTTATTTTCTCTTCACTGTGGCAAAAACTGGACTGTCTGCTGGAAGCGAATCGAGGAGTTACAAACTGACCTTCCCAATGTTCAATACCCACCAAATTTGCAGGGATAATAGTCCTCACTGTCCTCTGAAGACCCCCCAAGTTTCAGAGAGATTGCACCCGAGAAAGGCATGATCCATGGGTCTCCCCCTTTATGTCATTTTCTCTTCACAGTGGCAAAAACTGGACTGTCTGCTGGAAGCTACTTTGAGTGGTTACAATCTGACCTTCCCAATGTCCAGTACCCACCAAATTTGCAGGGGACATAGTCCTCATGGTCCTCTGAAGACCCCCCAAGTTTCAGAAAGATTGGACCCTGGGAAAGATATGATCCATTGGTATCCTCCTTTCATGTCATTTTCTCTTCACAGTGACAAAAACTGGACTGTCTGAGGGATTACAAGCCAGAAGGAAAGCCAGAAGGAGTTCAGACAGTCCATGCCTATGTTGCCAGGGGAACTGATTGAAAGGCACCAGACTGTCTGGCTTTACGAATGGCTGACGAATGCCACAAAGATGGCTTGGAACGAATACATGTTCGCTGGGAATGGGGCCTCACGGACAGCTTGCTTGCGAACAGCAGATTGGGCTATTCGTGGCTTTTTTTTGTTCAAATTGCTATTCGTGCCCATCTCTAGTGGAGACTTGGATGTATACTTTTCCTGGCCTCTTCCTGTTTCAGTGCTGTGACTCAAGTACTCTTCATTACTCATGACAGCACATCTTGCTTGTGTCTACATGGAAGCATGAAATAGTGTTCTAACAGTCATTATTCTCCCTTTTCAAAAACAATGAAATAAGCTGAGTTTTATTCTACAGATTTGTATTTTCCATTCTATAATGATTATGTGACTTGAGTCACTTTTTTCTTCTCTCTTTGTATTTTTCAGTGGCAGCAGTGTGAACAGGAAAGAAGCAGGATAGACTTGACCAAAGAAACATGAATGTAATATTCTTAATGAAACAAAATCAAGCATCAAATTGCATTACTGGGAAAAAAAAACATGTCAATAACATTATCTCTAATGAGAAAACAATGTTAGTAATGGATTGTATTATGTAGACTTTATTTATTGCCTTTGCACAAAATGTTTCAGAACTTATGAATGTTACACATATTACTTCTAAAAAATTAGCTGTATGACTTGGCACTTCAGTTTTTATAACAACCTCTTACAGAGAGATAGAGAGAGAGAGAGAGATCAAGAAAAAAAAACGTAAACGCATGAAGCCCAAAAATGCTCTCGTTTACTACATCTTCCAGATTTGGTTTGTTTAAATGCTTTTAGTGCATAATTGTCATAGTCTGGGTTTGGCAGGAAAAGTGCTCTGGGCAGGTGTCAAGGAAGCTTGGAAAGGTCAGAAGAAGTAAGGCCAGGAAAGGAAATGAGTTCAGTCTGGGAAGGAGATTTGAAAAAAGGCAACCTAGCACAGCAGGGACCAAAGCACAGCTGACCTAGAAAACAATCAGCATTAGAAACATACAAAGAATGCAGCACAGGGATTGTTAAAAATGGGGGAGTGAGAAGAGGATGCATACATGTGATCTCCATAGAGGCACAGATGTGGACTCCATAGGAAGTATTAGAGGAAGGACAGCAGCCAACACTGAGCTCCTGGGCACAATCCAGCAGGACATTTTCTTATGCAAGCCCCATTAAATTGATCAGGAATTGTGTGCAACGACAGCCCACTGTTCACTGAGTCTGAAATGTGCAATTGGTTATTTATTAATTTAAAAATGCATTCCCATTGCACAGAATTTCTCACTGGGTGTTATCTGTGGTTTCATTTTCTTTGAAAGACATGACTTAACCCCCAAACTCCTTGGAAGCTGAGTGTTTAGAAAACATCATAGAATCGTGAGGGATCTTATAGGTCATCCAGTCCAACTCTCTCTTCAGTGCCAGGATTACAAGCTAGTGCATTCTTTGTTGTGACGGCTCAGTGCTGCATCTGTTTCCCCTCATTCATTACACCTCCAGCAGTAGGAATCAAGCTGTTTTGGTTATTGTGTGTTTGCGAGTGGTCAATAAAGCTTAATATGAAAATAACCATAATAGATAACATGCTGCGGTTACATGGGAGAGAAGGGGGCAGAACAAGGATCTGAGGATTTCTGCTCCTTTCTCCCCTCCCTTTTCCTGGAGTGATTCTCCCTGGCACCTTCTTTCTACCTGTCCCAGGCCAGGGTACCGCACTGTGCCTCCTCCCTCAAGACCTTCCTCCAGATTACTGAAGTGCTACTGAAGAGCTCTCTTTATGGTTCCTCAACCATCAGTAATTCCATCTGGCAATACTTTCATCTAGTCCACATTTAACCAGTTTGCGAACCATATGATATGCTGCTAGACACTGCATTAAAATAGATATTACAACAGAGTTCTTTTTCAGATTTTATCCCAGGGTTTTGGTGTTTATTGTGACATTAATCCTTAAATACTATAGAGAATAAGCATAAGGGTGCTTTTACACAGCTCTCGCTGGGGTTTTTGGCCGCACTCTTTAATTGCTTCTAATTCTTATAGTGGAGAGAGCTGTAGGGAACTTCAGTCCACTGGTCCTTCCTGATTCATATAGGTATTATTATCATTATCATTATCATTATCATTATCATTATCATTATCAATAATAATAATAATAATAATAATAATAATAATAATAATAATAATAATAATAATAATAATAATAATAATAATAATAATATCCCACCCTCCCGGCAAATGGGCTCCAGGCAGTTTACAACAGAGGATAAAATATACAAGATAAAATCACAATAAATTAACACAGCTTTCTAATAAAACACCTGCTTGTTGTATAAAAACCATATAACATCTGATGGAGGTGGAGGTGTGGCTTAAACATGCGTGATCACTCATATATGGGGGGTAGATGGTCAATACCCCCTACAGACATAGAGGAGACCAGGAGAGAGGCTCATTTGGTGGAAGCCCTGATGGCCTCAATCATACGCCTGGCAGAACATCTCTGTCTTACAGGCCCATCTGAAGGAGACGAGATCTTGGCGGGCCTGGGTGTTCTCAGACAGAGAGTTCCACCAGGTTGGGGCCAGGACTGAAAAGGCCCTGGCCCTGGTTGAGGCCAGTTGATCCTCCCTGGGGCCAGGGACCACCAGTAGGTGCTTACCAGCTGGTCTAAGCACCCTCTGGGGAGTATATGGGAAGAGACGGTCCCTCAGGTATGCTGGTCCCAATCCATTTAGGGCTTTATAGGTTAATACCAAAACCTTGAACCTGATCTGGAACTCCACAGGTTAGTTGAAAGAGGAGAGAGGCTCATTTGGTGGAAACCCTGATGCCCTCAACCATACGGCTGGCGGAACATCTCCGTCTTACAGGCCCGCCTGAAGGAGACAAGATCTTGGTGGGCCCAGGTGTCCTCAGACAAACAGGACAGCTTAGTTGAAAGAGGCCACAGTTCAGTGGTAAAACATAGTTGAGTGGCAGAAGGTCCCAGGGTCAGGTCTTGGTATATTCAACTAAACAGATTTAAGCATAGAAATGAAATGGGATTGTACCAGAAAACAATACCCTCATGTGGTATCTTCCTCTCTTTTCACTTGTCCTGAAGTTATCAAGCTGTATATTTTTCTTCCACTCCTCTACATCATTGATTGCCATGTGAAAGATAATCTGTTTTGTAAATTTTATGCCATACTGAAGTGGGAGAGAGAGGGAGGGTGCAGGGATAACATTTTCAGAGGCAGCCGTACGTTTTTCATAACATCTAGTCCCACTCTCAGGTAATGGAACTGAGAAGGACCTCTGTGGGAGATACTGGATAGCCACAGAGCACAATGACTAGATGAACCAATAGCCTATGACAATATTAGGCAATTTCATAAATTCATGTTCTATGTAGTACATACAGCAGGACTCCATCCTGTAGTGAGCATGTGGATGTTCTGGACTCAGTGTTGTAAAACAGTAACCTAACAGTGCAGTCCTAAGCAGAGTTACACTCTTGTCATTTCACTAATGCCAATGGGCTTTGAACTCTGCTTAGGATAGCACTGTAAGAGTACTAGACAGAACTATGACTAAGGTAAGATGTGAGCCTTTGCTGTGCACATGCTTTTAAGAGCTGTATGAGAATCAGATAATAATCAGAGACAGTTTTTTCACAGCACAGATATACCATGCTGATGGAAAGCTACAGCTGTTGATTTTCTACCACTGTTGAATACATATAGCTTCTGTCTATAAACCAGTCTACATCCTAAAAAGCTGGAGTGCAGTTTTGTGACAGCTCATATTTTGAATTCAGCAGCACAAGGCTCCCATAGACACAAAAGACACAAAAGCTTGTTGTGCAGGCTGGGATAAATGATGACAGCAGTAATGCTGGCCAAGTGTGGAACCAGAGTGAAGTTAGCGTAGTAACTGACAGTGAAAGTTAGGGCAGTATTTTGATAATTTAGACCAGCTATTAATAGAGCCTAGTTTAACCCAGATGGTGTCTTTTTCTGAGCTCTGTTACAAAAGGTGGCAAAATCTCAACACACAAAATTTCTCAGAATGCTACTCTTATTGGAATCCCTTTTTTCCAGAATAGTAAATAGACCTTTCTGCTGGTTAGAGCTTTCATATTCACCTCCAAATTCAGAGGCATAATTTGGTATCTTATTCACATGAAAAGATTTCATATCTATCTTGTATATTTTTATCCCAGCTTTCCTCCAAGGAAGTAACTGGTTCCCTCCTCCTTTAACTCTCCCCAGATCCTAAGAAGTAGGTTAAGGTATGTGAGAAAGTAATTGGTTCAAGATCACCTAGCAAGTTTCATGGCAGCCTGGGGATTTTAACCTATGCCTCCTAGTCCTATCAAAGAGTTAGCCAACCATGTTAGTCTATTATAGTAAACTAAAACAAAAAACTAGTATCCCTGATCCTAACCTACCATTCTAGCAACAATATCACATTGCCCTATAAGCTTTCATTAATTCAGCACTACTCGCATAAGAGGAAAAGGCTGGCAATTTAACGGCAATCCAGAATTATCAGACTGTTGCAAAAAAGTTGTTACAAGTGGGGACTCTCAAATACTTGTGTGGGCATCTCATTTTCTCTTCCCCGCTATTTCCTCTTTCTCTTCCCTAAAAGCCCCCATAGCCTTTCCCTTTCCCTGCTTCTTTCTCGCCTGCCCATCCAACAGCCAACCAATCTACCTGCCCCCCTGCATTCAACTTTCCCTCTTTCCTTCCTTCCTCCTGGCAGCCTTTCCATGGGAAAACTCTGCATAGTTTTGGCCCAGTTTGGAGTGCCAGTTGGCAGGCTGAGTAAAATTGCATGGTGCCAGTTACCTATGCCCAGATGCATTGTACTGGTTGTTAGGCCAGGTACAGTTGTACAGTGCCAGTCACTAGGTTGGGCTCAGTTTTGCCGTTCTGGCCACTGGGCCAACCTCAGTTGCACAGTGGGGAACCCGCAAAGATTTGTGAGAGTGGGGGGGAACTCACTTTCCTTTGTATCCTCCTCCACACACTATTTCTTCCTTTCCTCCCTGGCAGCCCCCATATCCTCACCTTTCTCTGCTTCCTTCTCTTCCTCCCAATCATCAACCAATAGGGTTTCCAGGTCCAGGTTGAGAAATTCCTGGAGATTTTGGTAGTGTAACCTGGAGAGGGTGGCATTTGGGGAGGAGAGAGGCCTCAGTGGGTATAAGACCATACATTTCACCCTTCAGCATAGCTGTTTTCTCCAGGGGAACTGGTCTCTGTTCCCTGGAGATCCGTTGCAATTCCAGGAGATCTCCTGCCACTACCTGGAGGCTGGCAACTCTATCAACCAACCAATTGACCAACCTTTTATCTGTCCCCCCCTTTATTTATTGACATCATTAAAATCTCTCCTTTTTTACAATGGGGACCCGAAGCAGCTTAAACCATTCTCCTTGCCTCCATTTTATCCTTACAAAAACACTGAAAGATATGTTAGGTTGATAACATATAACTGGCTTGATACCATCAAATGAGCTTGCTTGGCCAAGTGGGGATTTGAACCTGGGTCTCTCAGATCCTTGTCTTAAAATCTAACCACTACATCATGCTAGTGTTGCCAGATGGGGTCTGGATAAATTCTGAACTCCAAGGAGAGGGGGAGACAGCACTCACCTGTTTAAAAGCTCCTGCTGTGATAATGTCACTACTGGAGTCATGTCATCACACCATCCCACTTGTGGGGTGGGTGGACTGGCCAGCCACTCCTGGGCACCTGCATGAAGGAGTCTAAGTGAGTAGCCAAGCACTTGTGAACAGCACTGTGCATCCACAGGGGGCAGGCCAGGTGCCTGAGCTGCTGGTCTCTCCTGGGTGGTACAGTGCAGCCATAGGAGGCTGGCCAGGTGCCTAGGCTGGGTGATGGATGTGGAGCTGCCAGTTGGGGAGCACTCAGCTCTTCCACACTGGGACTCTCCCAGTTTGCTTCAACTCCCACACACCAAGCAGGACACATGCTAGATTTGATCTTTGGGATGGGGATAAATGTGGGTCTGGAAGTAGTTGAGCAGGTGCCATGGTCAGAACACTTGAAGGCCTGGCTGGATATCCTCCCCCTCTGAAAGGGTGGCGAGCTTATTAATGCTCACCCATGGAGACTCATGGATCCTATTGGTTTCCAGAATGCTCTGCGGGATCCAATACTCCCTGGCGGTTCATTAGATGAGCTGGTGGAAGATTGGCAAGTCCGTCTCTCCAAAGCCATTGACAAAATCGCCCCCCATTTCCCTCTTCACCTCCGCACCAGGCTGGCTCCCTGGTACACTGAGGAGCTACGATGGATGAAGCTGGAACTAAGATGGCTTGAGTGAGTGTAGTGATGATCTCGTGATGAAGAAGAAAGAACATCTTACAGGATGTTTATGAAAGCCTATGAGATGGCGGTGAAATCTATGAAGAAGGATTTCTACGTAGCTTCCATTGCGTCAACTAGCTCACGCCCAGCAAAATTATTTCATGTGGTTTGGTCTTTGGTCTCCCTGTTGAGGGGAGACTCTCAAATTTTAAATTTGAATATTAGCTGTGAGGCTTTTGCGAGCTTTTTTGCTGACAAAATCTTGTCTCTCCGCCATGACTGGCCAGCCACAGTATGAGAACTAGAGGCCCCTTGGCCGTCTACTGGGCCAATATTAGATCAATTCAATCCACTCTCTGGAGATGAGATTGACAGAACCCTGCAAGCAGTGAGACCTACCACGTGCTCCTTGAACCCGTGCCCATCATGGCTGGTGAAGGCCAGTGTGGATGGGCTACGGACTGCCTTAGAGGCCATTGTCAACATGTCCTTGAACTCTGGGGTCTTTTCTGGAGCATTGAAGGAAGCTGTGGTTAGGCCTCTACTGAAGAAACCATCTTTGGACCCCACTGACCCAGTCAACTACCGCCTAGTTTAGAATCTTCTGTTTCTGGGTAAGGTGATTGAGCAGGCAGTGGTGGAGCAGCTACAGGGTTTCCTGAATGATTCTTCATCCCTAGATCCCTTCCAGTCCGGCTTCCGCCCGGGTCACAGAACAGAGACGTTGCTGGTCACCCTCACTGATGATCTCCGCAGGCAACTAGATTGTGATGGATCAGCGCTGGTGATATTGTTGGAGAACTGGGGAACCAAGGGAGGTTGTAGCCAGACTCACAGGTTAGATTTTGGTAGAGAAAACTTTAATAAACTTAGAGATATGATGAGAGCTATTCCATGGATGTCCAGCCAGCAGACAGTATGGGAGAAAAGGAACCAGCTGCGGAAGCCAGCCAGGCGCGTCCTGCCCAACCTAGCCCCAAAGGGACAGCAAGCACGCACACCTACCTGGGATGCCAAGACCAGGACAGGCAGGTGAGAAGCCCCTGCCCAAGCCCAAGGGGGAACCAGCAGCAACCACCACCCAGGGGAACTGGCCAGGACCCAGGAGGGCAAGGCAGCACCTTGTGAGCAGAGGCAGCCAAGCTGCATTGCCTAGAAAAGTCCTACCAGCCCTATCCTGCAGGAAAGGATAAGAGAGCAGGGAGGAAAGGGAGGAGGAACACCTGAGGGACTGGACTACACCTAGCCCCACCCTGTAAGAGAGAATAGGAGGGCAGGGAGGGACTGAGATGAGAGAGGGAACATCTGAGGGCAGGCCAAGCTGGAGGGTGTCAGGGATAGGAAAGAGCCTGGGAGGAGGGGAGGAGGAAGCTGAGAGAAGCCATATAAAGAGAGAGAGGGGGGGAGAGGGGGGGGAGGGGGGAGGAGGCGGAGGAGGCGGAGAATGGGAGGCAAGGAGGCTACGGTGAGTTGGCAGGTTGAGCAGGCATACGAATGGTGTGAGAGGGAGCGAGGAGGATGTATATCCCCCTCCTCCCACAAAGCAGGCACAAAGCGCAGGCACAAAGTACAGGTGCACGTGCGGCCAGCGTAGCAATGCCCATGCAAAAGCATGACAATGGACAAGAATGCTGGAAGGGAAAGAAGTGAGTGAAGGGTGGGCTCTCCTAAAAGAAGAGTTGTTGCAGGCTCAAGCTATCCCCATCCCAGCATGACAGAAATGCGATAGAGGATCTAAGAAGCAAAGGAGGAAAATGGAATTGTTCATGAAATGGAGGGAAGGAAATGTATCCATAGGGTAGCTAGGCACTATAGGGCAGCCATCAGAGAGGCCAAAGCTCAGAATGAGCTGAGACTGGCCAGGGGAGCTCACCACACCAAAAGGACGTTCTTTAGATATATGAGGAGCAAACAGAAGGTGAAGACGGTGATACCCCAATTGCTGGGTGAAAATGGAGAAACTCTGACAGAGGATGGAGAGAAGGCAGAAAGGCTTAATGCCTACTTTGCCTCAGTATTATCGATGAAGGAGAGAGCAGGCCCACCTAGAGATGGCGTCGGCAAAACATGGCTTTGGGGCTGCTGGTTGACATGGGCAGAGAAGTTGTGGAGAAGTTACTTATTTATTAATGTAATTATATGGTATTTTAATATTGTTATTTATTGATTATATTGTAGCACTGTTGCACAGTTGCACTTTAAGAAATCACTTTTTGAAAACTTGATAGTGTGGTTTAGTGTATACCATGGGGTATACACCATTGTTTTGCTGTTTATACTGTGGTAGCTTCTCTTTTTTTGTGTGTCCCACAACAAGTCCTGCCAGTCCAACCTCATCTCCTTCTATGACTGGAGGGACAGGCTTACTGGATCGTGGGAATGCTGTTGATGTTGTTTACTTGGATTTCAGTAAAGCTTTTGACAAGGTTCCTCATGATGTTCTGATGGGTAAACTGGTGGACTGTGGACTGGACTCTGGAATGGTTAGATGGATAGGGTACTGGCTGGATAACTGCACCCAAAGAATGCATGTGTGATTGGAGGTAGGTGTCCAGTGGACTGCCAAAGGACTCAGTCCTGAGGCTAGTCCTTTTGAATTTTTTTTAATGTAAATTATCTGGATGAGGGTGTGAAGGGATTACTCATTAAATTTGCAGATAACACCAAACAGGGGGGAGTAGTGAACACCCTTAAAGACAGAATTCTGTGAGATCTGAACACACTGGAAAAGTGGGCAGATTTGAATACGATGCAGTTTGACATGGATAAGTGCCAGTTTCTCCACCTGGGTAACAAAGATACAAAGCATGCATACTGAATGGGGGATATACTTCTGAGTAGAGATGGGCACGATCCGCATTACGATCCAAAAAAACCCACGATAATGGCAATCGTGCGATCGTGACTCAGCGGATCGTGATCGGCAACAGCCAATGATCCAGAGATCGGGAGGGGGCTGGATCGGGGCTGGATCATGCTCGGATCGGGAAGCCAGACACTCAGGCGCCAGTAATCTATTCCCTGGGCAATGGAGCCAGGGGAATGCCTGAGTTGTGTTTCCTCTCCTTCTGTCACCCTGGAAACCCGAATGGAAGCCCAGCTTTCCTTGATCAGCAGGGCTTCCTTCCAACCACGGAGCAGCAAAGCAGTCACCAGTTGGGAGAAGACACCCAGGGGAGGGAGGGGGAAGGGGGTGTTCTGTAGCCGTGGGCAATCTCATCCCTGCAAACCCTGATAGGCAGCTCTGACGGCCAAACACAGACGGCCAAACACAAACACGGATGCCGCCAGCATCACCCACCATTCTTTTATCGCCAGCGCGCTCCTTTTTGGCCTAGCGGGCGGGCACATGGGGGGTGCCGCCAGCGAGCGGCCAGACCCCCTGCCCCCTGAGGGGAGGCAGCTCGTTGCTGTCTTCCCGTGCCCACCGGGCCCGGTGGCCGCCGCCAACACCCACCTTCCTACATAGCTGAGAATAGCAGCGCGCCCCGCTTTGGGCTCCACGATCCACGGATCAGGAATGAGAGATGATCAGTGTGGATCGTTTAGTTGGGATCGTCACCAGTGCCAATCCATGATCAGCTGGATCGGCAATTTTTTTTTGGATCGTGCCCACTTCTGAGTAACAGTATGTGGAAACAAGTGTCAGGGCTTGCCGCCGCTGCCGCTGGGCGTGGCACTGGGCGGTCTGCTCCTGACGTCACAGGGGGGCCAGGGATTCTGCAGGACCCTGCTCTGTGGAAGGAGGGGCGGTATACCTCACCCAGACTCCCTCTCAGTCCACTCGCTGGCCTGCTCAACCTGGCCTGCTTACCCTCTGCGTCCTCCTTCATCTCCTCCTTCCAGAACTCTCCTCCAAACCTCCACCCTTGCATCTTACTGCTCTCACTCCACATCATCACTCCTCACTCACACCCACCACCACAGGGCTCTTCCCAGCCAGCTTTTATAGGGCTTCCTTCTACTGCCCCACCCCTCTTCCAGCCTGGCCTTGGGCTGCACCAAGCAGTTGCAGCTGGGGTAGCTGATCTGGCCCCACTGACCAGCACCAGCTGTGCCTTGTTCTCTGGCTGCCCAGCCTCCCTGCCTTGGCTGATTGCTGAAGGCATGTCCAGCTGCAGTCCCCTGGCTAGCAGCCCAGCCTCCCTGGCAGAGCTGATGGCTGAAGGTGGGTCCAGCTGCGGCTCCTTGGCTGATTGCCCAGGGCTTCCTGCAGAGTGCCTCCAATAGCCCCACCTGGAGTGGCTTGGCTTTTGGCAACTCCTGGGCCAGGCTACTATTTTCTAGCTGGGGCATGGCTTTGGGTTGTTGGGGCTGCTGCTGCTTCTCCTCCTCAGGTAAGGTCTTTGGGTGGGTGACTGCTGGGCTCCCAATCCCTCTGCCCTTGCCCCCTTCCGCCTTGCCTAGCCCCCTTTCCCTCCCTAGGGGAGTGGGACTCGCTGGCCTCTCTCTGTCTCCCCCTGCCTCCTGAGGCCCTGGGCTTTTGCCCCTTGCCCCTGGCACCGGCAGGTTCTGGCTCCATTTGCCTGTGGGAGGGGTTGACCTGCTGTCCCCCAGCTGCCCCCTCTGCCTGCCAGTCAGACCGGTTGACCTGCTGTCAGCTGGCTGACCAGTTGACCTGCTGCCTGCTGGCTGCCCCCTCTGTTTGCCCGTCAGCCCGGCTGACCCGCTGTTCCCTCCTACCAAGTCTGGGGGCTGGGACCCAGACCCCAGACACCCCCCCGCTTAGCTTTGAGTTGTGGGGATCAGGGTCAGACTCAAACATGCGGGACATGAAGTCCGCATCCACATGCTGCGCCCCCTTGCGGTACTTGATGGTGAACCGGAAGGGGAGGAGGGAGAGGTATCACCGCAGCACACGGGGGTTGTGTGCCTTCATGTGGTGGAGCCACTGCAGGGGCGCATGGTCCGTTAGTAGGACAAAGGGATTATTGGCCAGGTAGTATTGCAGGGCCCCCACTGCCCACTTGACCGCTAGGGCCTCCCGCTCCACTGTTGCATAGCGCCTCTCTGCGGGCTGCAGCTTCCGACTCAGGAAGAGGATGGGGACGTCGGTTCCGTCACGTTCCTGAGTCAGGACTGCCCCAAGGCCGGTGTCAGAAGCGTCTGTGGCCAGCGTAAAGGGTCGGTCAAAGTCCGGGTTCCACAGGGCTGTGGTATTAGAGAGGGCTGACCGCAGGTCCTTGAAAGCTGCTTCTAGTGCTGGGGTCCACCGGACTTGGTTGGGCAGCCCCTTCTTTAAGCAGTCTGTCAGGGGGGTGGCTCGGGAGGCAAAGTGGGGGATGAACCGCCCGTAATACCCCAGTAGTCCCAGGAAACGTCGGACCTGCTTCTTGGTCCGGGGCTGGGGGGCATCAGCTATTGAGGCCACCTTGTCTGGTGGTGGGCGAACTCGGCCTCCCCCGACCACAAAGCCCAGGTACTGGAGTTCCTGGAACCCCAGGTGGCTCTTCTTTGGGTTAGCCCGTAGTCCGGCTCGCTGGAGGGCCCTCATGACAGCTTCCAAGTGTTGGAGGTGGGTGGGCCAGTCCGGGCTGAAGATGATGATGTCATCTATGTACGCCATTGCATACGCCCGGCACTCTCCCAGCACTTGGTCCACCAGCCACTGAAACGTGGCAGCTGCCCCGTGTAGACCAAACGGCATCTTCTTGAACTGGAAGAGGCCTCGTGGGGTGGCAAAGGCTGTCTTCTCCCGGTCCGCTGGCCGCACGGGCACTTGCCAGTAGCCCTTCGTCAAGTCTAGGGCCGACAGGTAGCGGGCGGACCCTAGGTGGTCTACCAACACATCTGCTCGGGGCATGGGGTATGCATCGAACTGGGCCACCTTATTCAGTTCGCGATAGTCGATGCAGAATCGGGTGGTCCCATCCGGCTTGGGCACCAAGACTATTGGGCTCCTCCAAGCGCTTCGCGAGGGCTCGATTACCCCAAGCCTGAGCATCTCGTCGGTCTCCTTCTCCACTGCCTCCCACCGCTTCCTGGGGATGGGGCGCCAGGTAGCCCGAGCTGTCTGCCCCGGGTCCGTTGGAATGGCATGTTGGATCAGGCTCGTGCTGCCCGGCCTGCGGGAGAAGACCCCGGGAATCCAAGCCCAGAGGTCTTGTAGCTGGGCCCTCTGAGCTGGGTCGAGCTGAGGGTCCACCTTGGGCTCCTCAAACTCCGGGGCATCAGTGGTCCAAGGCAGCACACTGTCAGGGAGCTCTAGCGGGTCCTCAGCCACGCCGCACTCCTCTTTTGGGCGCTCGTGCCACTGCTTTAGGAGGTTCACATGCAGGGTCTTCCGCCGACGCCGGCCGACCCCACACTGGACTTCGTAGGTGGTGGGGCCCAGCACCCTTCGAATCTGGTAGGGACCCCTCCATGGGTCCCCTTCCTCTCTTGGGAACACCGAGTGGTGCACGAGGACCTTCTCTCCGGCCTGGAAAGTCCTCATCCGCGCACCCCGGTCATAGGCGGCCTTTTGCTTTGACTGGGTGCGAGTCAGTCTGCAATTTGCCTCCGCTTGGGACTGTTGCACCCGGTCACGGAGCCGGCTCACGTACTCCTGTATGGGGGGCGCGGGGCTGCTGGCCCGGGGCCCCCAGCGTTCCGTCAGCCGGGAGAGCATCCCCCTTGGCTTGCGCCCATATAGCAGCTCGAATGGGCTGAAGCCAGTGGAGGCCTGCGTGGTCTCCCGGAGGGCGAACATGAGCGGGTCGATGTACAAGTCCCACTGGTGAGGCTTGTCCCGCGTCATCTTCTTCAGGGCCTCCTTGACGGTCTGGTTCAGCCGCTCTGCCAACCCGTCTGTTTGAGGGTGGTACGCCGAGGTGAACACCTGCCGGATCCCCAAATTCCGGCAGAGCTGACGCATGGCTGTGGCACGGAACAGGCCCCCCCGATCCGTCAAAATTTCATCTGGCAGCCCCACCATCGCGAAAAACTTGGACAGGGCCCGTACCATCCCCGGGGTCTGCATGGTCTTCAGCGGGATGACCTCGGGGAACCGCGTGGCATAGTCCACAATCACCAGGGCAAAGCGATGGCCCCGGGGTGTGCGTGGCAGCGGTCCGATGAAGTCCATTGCGATGCGTTGGAAGGGCGTCTCCATGACGGGCAGCGGGGAGAGGGGGGCCTTCGGCGGGCAGCGGGCTGCCACCCGCTGGCAGGTGGGACACGAGCGGCAGTGGGCCTTCACGTCTGCATTCACGGAGGGCCAGAAGAATTGCTCAAGAACCTTCCTCAGGGTCTTGTGGTGCCCGAGGTGCCCGGCCCAAGCATGCTTATGGGCCGTGCGGAGGACTTCTGCCCGATAGGCTGCTGGCACAAGTAGTTGGCGGACCTCCCCCTGGCCATTTGGGGCACGAGCTATGCGAACCCAGACCCCTCCTTGCTTCTCGATGCGAGGGAGCCGTTGGGACCTCCGTTCATCCCGCACTTGCTCCTCACGAGCGGCTGTCTCTCGCAAGCGCTGCAAGGACTCATCTGCCCCTTGGGCATCACGGAATGGGCGGTCTGCCAGGGTTCCAGCTGGGCCTCCAGTCCGTGGTTCTGCCCCTGGCCTGGTGGAGGGTCCCTCTCCCGGGTCGTTGGCCTCCTCCACTTGCAGAGCGGTGGCAACTTGTGGGTCTGTCACTTCCCCTGCCGCCTTCAGCCGAGACCCGGCGGTCCCTGGGGTGTCTCTTCCCAATTTCTTCGCTGCCTGCTGGAGGAGCCTGAAGAACCCTGGGGCATCTCTTCCCAGCAGTATTGGTACGGGTAGGTGAGCTAACTGGGCAACTTCCATTTGGTGGCGGACCCCTAGGTACTCTATCGTGATTAGGGCCGTAGGGTACGGCTGGGTGCGGCCCATCACATCCGTCACCGGGATCCAGCGGTACACTGGGGTGGCAGCTGGGAGGAGCTGGGGCCGAATTGCTGAGACTGCACTCCCAGAGTCCAACAGGGCTTGTAGGATCAGCCGGCCTATCTTCACGGTGGCGCATAGACTCTGCACCTGCTTGCCAGGCGGTGGGTTATTTTCCCAAACGAGGGCGCAAACCCTTGGCAAGGCCTCAGTGAGCATGCCGGCTTGCCTCTGCAGCTCCGCTGTCTGTGCTAGTTCTACTGGAGCGGCTGGGTAGGCTGCCTCCAGCTTTCCCCACATCCTATCCTGGCGTTCCTCCAGCCACGGTCCAAGCTCCGCTGGGGCGGCGGCCTTGGGAGGCCGCCCCTTGACTGGTGCCTGCGTTGGAACGTCTCTCCCCGTACAGGCCACCAACTTGTCAGGGCTTGCCGCCGCTGCCGCTGGGCGTGGCACTGGGCGGTCTGCTCCTGACGTCACAGGGGGGCCAGGGATTCTGCAGGACCCTGCTCTGTGGAAGGAGGGGCGGTATACCTCACCCAGACTTCCTCTCAGTCCACTCGCTGGCCTGCTCAACCTGGCCTGCTTACCCTCTGCGTCCTCCTTCATCTCCTCCTTCCAGAACTCTCCTCCAAACCTCCACCCTTGCATCTTACTGCTCTCACTCCACATCATCACTCCTCACTCACACCCACCACCACAGGGCTCTTCCCAGCCAGCTTTTATAGGGCTTCCTTCTACTGCCCCACCCCTCTTCCAGCCTGGCCTTGGGCTGCACCAAGCAGTTGCAGCTGGGGTAGCTGATCTGGCCCCACTGACCAGCACCAGCTGTGCCTTGTTCTCTGGCTGCCCAGCCTCCCTGCCTTGGCTGATTGCTGAAGGCATGTCCAGCTGCAGTCCCCTGGCTAGCAGCCCAGCCTCCCTGGCAGAGCTGATGGCTGAAGGTGGGTCCAGCTGCGGCTCCTTGGCTGGTTGCCCAGGGCTTCCTGCAGAGTGCCTCCAATAGCCCCACCTGGAGTGGCTTGGCTTTTGGCAACTCCTGGGCCAGGCTACTATTTTCTAGCTGGGGCATGGCTTTGGGTTGTTGGGGCTGCTGCTGCTTCTCCTCCTCAGGTAAGGTCTTTGGGTGGGTGACTGCTGGGCTCCCAATCCCTCTGCCCTTGCCCCCTTCCGCCTTGCCTAGCCCCCTTTCCCTCCCTAGGGGAGTGGGACTCGCTGGCCTCTCTCTGTCTCCCCCTGCCTCCTGAGGCCCTGGGCTTTTGCCCCTTGCCCCTGGCACCGGCAGGTTCTGGCTCCATTTGCCTGTGGGAGGGGTTGACCTGCTGTCCCCCAGCTGCCCCCTCTGCCTGCCAGTCAGACCGGTTGACCTGCTGTCAGCTGGCTGACCAGTTGACCTGCTGCCTGCTGGCTGCCCCCTCTGTTTGCCCGTCAGCCCGGCTGACCCGCTGTTCCCTCCTACCAAGTCTCGGGGCTGGGACCCAGACCCCGGACAACAAGATCTTGGGATATGGGTGGATAAGAAGCTAAATATGAGCAGTCAGTGTGATGCAGCAGCAAAAACCCAAACAATCTTGAGGTATATTAACAAAGGCATAAAATCCAAATCACAGGATGTCATTATTCCACTATATACCACATTGGTCAGGCCCCACCTGGAGTATTGTGTGCAGTTCTGGAGAACTTTGAAAGGGATGTGAACAGATGCAGAGGAAAGCAACCAGGATGATCACGGGCCAAGCCCTGCAAGGAAATATTAAGGGACTTGGGAACATTCAGTTTGGAGAAGAGGAGGGGAGACATGATGATTACTCTCTTTAAATATTTTAAAAGCTGTCACTTAGACGAGGGAAGGAAGCTGTTCCTGTTGGCAGCAGAGGATAGTACATGAAACAATGGGTTTAAACTATAGGAGGGAAGGTACTGGTTGGATGTTAGGAAAAACTTCTTCACATTAAGAGTAATTTAGCAGTGGAATCAGCTGCCTAGAGATGTGGTGGCTTCCCCTTCATTGGCAGCCTTCAAGGAGCGGCTGGACAAATACTTCACAGGGATGCTTTAGCCTGTTCCTGCATTCATCTGGGGGTTGGACAGTCTGTAAGGTTTGAGCCTTGGTTTAGAAATTGTGGTTATCTAGCAACTGTTGTGGTTGTCTGACAACAGTTGTGGCTGTCTAGCAACTGTCACAATAACCACAGTAAACCATTTGTTTCTTAAACCTACAAGTGTTTTTTTTAAACCCAGATTTTTTTTTTTTAAGTTTTCAGATTTTTCTCCAGACATGACGTTTTTTTTACAGAGTTGTAGAAAGACCCATCTTGTCTGTTCATGGCTCATTGTTCTGATCTCTGGCTTTAAGTATCCACAGATTTTGTCATGCAAAAATTAGATGTACTGATAATTATCACTGGAAAAATCAAGTGAAAGGAATGGACATATATCACATTGCAACTAAACCTTTCCTGTCACACATCCTATCACAGCTTTGTCCAGTACTTCACATACAAACAGTATGCTGGGAACTAGGCCATATATTTTATCTTGCCGGATAGGTTTTAGTGTGCAAATATTTTTATTCACGTCATAGTTTAAGCAGTGTTCATGGAACAGATAGCTACAGTCTATCACATTATTATCAGACTACTTCTTGTAGATTAGGTCTCAAATGATATTGTAATATAAGAGGTAAGTTTCTCTAAACAAAACTACTATTGTTCTCAAAGAGATCACATAGGAAGTATGAAGAGATGACTATCTTGTACATAAAGCTATTATGACATGTTATCAGATTAACTAGATATATCTGTACAATACTTTTAAATCACTATTTCAAGGTTTATACATAATTATGGTTTTTGAAAAGACACTGGCTCGTTTCATTGCACATTATGCTGTTAAATAAACAAAAAAACTCAGAGGCTGTAATCCTTGCTTTCATAGTCCAAGCTATCTTTTATTAAGAACCCACATAAAATTAATCCCAACCTCCATAGATTGTTATTAACTACATGCACAGCTGTTACATTAGTCATAATGAGACCACAGAGGTGTAACACAAATAATCTTTTCAGGTAGTAGATATACTTGAAAAATATGAACAATCATCTATTTTGTTCTATTGCTATTTAACTTGGTGACAAATCTAGTTACAGTCTGGTATAACAGAAAGAAAAGTAAAGAAAGAGATTTGAGGCATTTTATAGATCAACAGACTTATTGTAATATAACCTTTCATGAACTATACATCTGATAAAGTCAGTTCTAGCCTAAGATTAAGTCACAGTAAATCTTTTAAAGACTAAAGTTCCATAATCTCAGGTGGGTAACTTGGTTGGTCTGCAGTAGAACAGCAACACTTGAGTCTAGTAGCAGCTTAAAGACCAACTAGATTTTCAGGATATAAGCTTTTGAAAGCTATCCCTTTGTCAGATAGCTGATGAAGGGAGTTTTGACTCTCAAAAGCTTATATCCTGAAAATCTAGTTGGTATTCAAGGTGCTACTGGATTCTAAAGTTCCATAAAACTGTTCTTTGGGCTTGCTCTTGGATTGTTTGTATCACTTAGGTCCATGGCCTAATTGGAGCACTTTGGTGTGTTGACATTTTGGATTCGGTTTCGTTTTTGCGGCCATGTCGGACGCTCCTCTCGGCAGGTCCGAGAAGAAGCAGTCGAGCACCCTGACCGGGCGGCTGATCTGCAAAGGTTAGCCCCCAGGGCTCCCAGGGAGGGAGTCTGGGTCCGGGACGCGACGGGAAGAGCCCTCTGGCAGATCGAGGCAGGGGGTAAATTGCCCGTTTGTCCCTATGGAGGCCGGCAGACGTGCGCGGCGCCTTGTGTGCTGCCGGGCCATGGAAAACAGCAAAGAACAGGATTAGGCGGAAGCCTGTAAGTAAGCGAATCCCTTCTGTTACTACAAGCGCATGTGAAGGAGTGGTGGGATCTGAAGCTTAGAAGATTCGGATTTTTCCCCCCTCGCAGAGTCTTGGAAGATTGGCGGTCCCCCCCCCCCTAAAATGGCAGCAAAGAAACAGAGTCCTGCTTTGGGCAAGTCAGTTTCGGCTGCCCTGCAGGGAAGAGGCAAGTCGCTCGAGGAACTGGTGAAAAGATCGGTTACTGAAGCCATAAAACCCTTTGTTGACAAGCTGAATGAAACAGATCAAAGGGTGGGCTTAATTGAGAGCGATGTGAAAGCCATCAAGGAAGTAGTGGGGGGGGGGCAGAGAAGTCTGCTCGGGAAAATGCGTCACTTATGAGAGCAACGAACAAGGAGCTAAAGTTGGTGGAAAATCAGCTGATTGGGCTGCAAGTGGAACGAACACAGACCATTTTGCGTCTCCAGAATGTTAAAGAGGAGGAAAACGAGGATTTGTGGGATCTTGCCTTGGAACTTTTAGCGTCACCCGCGAGGGCAACTAAAGAAGAAGTAAAAAGCGCCATTTTGGGAGTCCGTCGGGCATCTTCAAAATATGCAATGAAGCGGCAGCTGCCTCGTGAGACCGTTAGTGAGTTCTCATCCAGGAGGGTCCGGGACAATATCCTATATAACTCATATAATGCGGAGTTGGACTTTCTGGGAAATAAAGTCAAGATACTGAAGGACGTTCCATTTTTAGTTCGGAAGAGAAGATTTAAATATAAAAAGCTGGCTGCTCTTTTGAGGGAACGTGACATAAAGTACAAATGGCTATTTCCGGAAGGAATCGGGTTTAGTTATAAAGATCAAGCTTACAAGATTAATTCAGAAGATCAGCTAAGGGATTTTGTGGACAAAAATCCAGAATTTGGGCCAGACATCAAGCAAAAAGAAGATTTGAAGCCTGAAGGGAGGGGGGAGGCAACGAGCGCTGCGGCTGTAGCTGCTCAGAGAGAACTGCGTTCGAGGCCCAGAGGGGGGAAAAAGATTTAATTTGAATTGTAATTTGTATTTTGTAAGATCAACCATTCCATCATTACTTTATTAAGCTATTTTTTAATTACGACAGTATGAAGGGAAAGCATTGAAGTGTAGTGTTTAGTGTTTGTAAGTTGCCTTCCCCTTTTTTCCACCCCCCCTTCCCCCTCTTCTTATTCTCCTTTCTTTCCCTTCCCTTGTACTATTGTAGTTTTTTGTAGTTTATTGTTTTAGATGTTAAAAAGAATTAAAAAAATAAAAAATAAACAAATGGTGTGTTGACATTTTGTCTTTATACTTCAAGAAGATGACTCAAACTTTTAAACTTGCTGAGCATGGATACTCAGGGCAGGAAGCTTTATAAGCCAGATGGCCACACTTCGCTTATATAGTATGGCCATCTTTTTCATGTTGTAGCTGAGCCATGACTGAGTAGCACATTGCATTCTGTTTATGGTGGCTTTTCAATTCAAATTTTTAGCAACTTATGCAATGGCCATTCTTTGAGAATTTTAGAAATAGTCCTTAAATAACAGTTCAATTTATGCTTTAAAGCAATGTTTGCAAAAAAACATGCTGTCCAAAAGGGTGCTTATTTGGATCATGATTTACCATGTTTATATAATAATAACATTCGATTTATAATACCGCCCTTCAGGACAACTTAATGCCCACTCAGAGCGGTTTACAAAGTGTTATTATTACCCCACAACAATCACCCTGTGAGGTGGGTGGGGCTAAGAGAGCTCAAGAGAACTGTGACTCGCCCAAGGTCACCCAGCTGGCTTTGTGGAGGAGTGGGGAATCAAACCCGGCTCTCCAGATTAGAGTCCCGTGCTCTTAACCACTACACCAAACTGGCTCTCTGAGGTTATATATATATATCTGAGGTTATTTTTGGCTTCTAGTCACAAGAACAAGTACTCTTAAAAATGGAATTGGTGATGTTTAAATGCAATTTTTCATATCCTGGAAGGAATATTTGGGTCCACAGAAGGAGTATGAGGGCACATGTGCCCAGCAGATGAGTATTGCTGTGCTTCATGAAAAAGCAATATTTTGGGTAATTTTTGAATTGGTTTGTTAGAGTAAGAGTCATGAATATTTGATATATACCATTAGAGATGTCTCTATCTAAATGTATTCAATTATGAACTAAGAGAACTGGTCAAATTACAGAGCCCAGTAATACTCATATTCATGTATGTACACACCTAGCAATCTCTCTCCATTCATAACTGGCTGCAACTGATGATTTCACTGGAAGATGTCAAGAAGGTCTTCAAATGCATGAATCTACATATATAGAACTAATAATAGTAATCTCTGTGGTCTTCAGTTATCAAGTACAATAGACATTCTGTATGATCAATTCCATAGTGGTTTTTAGGCATGAAATTACAATACAGCTTCTCCTTTTTCAATTACAGAGGAAATATAAATATTTGAAGTCGGAAAGTGATTAGGTAGGTTGGAATTGGGCCAGGCCACAGAGTTCCAATCCATCGCTTTGGGGAAAGCACAACTTTAGAGCTGTGATTATAGTAATATATCTTTCTACAGATTAAGGCATTAATGATTATGTACTTTACAAACTGAGATCTCACAAGGACTTGTAGGGGGCATCTCATTTCCCCCTGCCCCCTATTTCCTCTTGCCCTTCCCTGAAAGTCTCCATAGCCACTCCCCCTTTCCTGCTTTCTTTTCTTCTTCCCACCACCGTAATCTACTCTTATATGCCCGCCCTTGTCTTCCGCTTTCCCTCCTACTCTCTCCCATGCAGCCTCTATCCAGGATAACTATGGCCCAGTTGCATGGTGTCTGCCACTAACTGAACCTGCAAAGATTTGAAAGGCACCTTACTTTTCCATATATCCACCTTCCCACACTATTTCCTCTCCCCCCTCCAGACCACCTTTCCCTGTTTCCTTCTCTTCTTCAACTCACCAGTCATCCTACCTTTTACCTGCCGCTTCAGCTATATTCATTATTTTATTTACTTCACTTATACCCCATCTTTCTCCACAAGGGGGACCCAAAGCAGACTATATAATTCCCCTCTCCTCTATTTTATTCTCACAAAAAGCATGTGAGGTAAGTTAGGCTGAGACTGAGTGACTGGCCCAAGGTCACTCAATGAGCACCTTGGAAAAATGGGGATTCGAATCTGTATCTCCCAGATCCTAAACGGAAACTCTAACCACTACTCCATGCTGGCTTTCGTGGGGTGGCTGCTGTCACAGAAGTAGAGATGGGCACAAACTGAAATACGAACCAAAATTAAACAAGAACCAGGCCGGTTCATGGTTCGTGAACCATGGTTCATCAGATCCCATTTCTGACGAACAGCCATGAACTTTAGGCTGGTTCGTTTGGTTTGGTTTTTTGGTTCATCACTGCAGATAGCCTGGTGCCAATCAATCAGTTTCCTAGGCAACAGGGGATGGACTTCCTGCAGACCTTCTTCTGACCCAGAAGTGAACTTCTGCTGTCTCGGAAGTGACCTTCTGCTGTCCCTGATGATTTTCTGACCTGGATGTGACGTTTTCAATAACCAAACGAACCAGTTTGCAAACCAGGGGCAGGTTCATGAAAATTCATGGTTTGTGAAATCTGATGAACCATAAACCGCATGGTTCGGTTTTTTTCCAGTTCTTGCCCATCTCTACACAGAAGTCATGTGGTATCAAGTCACTTGGGATGCTGCTGGGCCTGGCTGCTACAAGTCTTCCCTCAAAAATCAAACTGGTCCTTGAAAGGGCCCTTCTGCCCTCCTTACTGATAGAAACCAAAGGTTCAACTGATAATATTGTCATGGGTGCCTAGCAACAGCCACAGAGGTCATTTGTTTCTTAAAGCTACATACACTCTTTCTAATATTTTGGGATTTTTAACCAGTCACTGACCCCACATACTGCATTTTTAAAATTTCAGATTTTTCTGCAATTTTTTCAGGTTTGTGGAAAGATCTGCCTTGTCTGTTCATAGCGCCAGGCTCCAGATTTAAGTATCCATAGATCTGACCACATTGAGAATTAGATACATTGAAAGATCAATATGGGTTTTCTTTTTTCTTCATTCTTTATTTTTATTATTCAATACATTGATTGGTTTTTATATTGTAGATGATCTGAAGTGTTCCTGAACTGCACAGTAACTTATAAATTCTACAAATAAATACTGAAAATAACCCCAGAATTTGATGTTGCATTGGCAGTTGCACACATGCAATCAAGTACATTTTCTTCTTTAGAAGCTGCATATAAATGTTCCTAAATAAATAGATAGATATACTGCAGGATTCCAGCAAAAGATCTTTTCTCACTAAATTCATTTGTTACAACCAAAAATAAATAGCTCCAGTTAGCACACCAAAGGTGCTGTCCGAAATACACAGCCCTTTTGAAATCAGCGGGATGCTTTCTCGGTCATTAATGAATGCCTATACAAGTTCACATTAATATGGGTGGGGGTCTTTTATTTGTGCTCATGCACTTGTGAAAAGACTTGTGCCATTATGTTTATGTTGGGGTAGGGCAAGTACATTCACATATTGACTTATTAACTGCAGGATTTAAACGAATTTAAGCTAGACTTCCCTTTTCAGTGTCAATAACAAATTTAACACATCACTATGTATATCCCTCGAATTCGGTAATGTATCCATGATTTTTTAAAAATGTAACCACTGGTTGGTTGTCTTCTCAAGAACAATAATTATCTTCCTGAAATATTCTCAAAATATCTCCTCTGCAGTGGTATTGTCATATTTATTTTAATTAGCTAATGACAATTTCAAAAAGAAAGGAGGACAAAAAAGATCCTTGGAGAGTCCCAGATGCAGTGTACTCAATACAGAAGATCTGATCAGGTCTGTTGGGAATCATACCCAGAATAACTTTATTGCGAGGGAGTTCCTGACACCTTCTGTACAGAGAAACGTAGGCTCCTTGCCAGGATTTAGCAGCTGGGTATAAAGAGAAGGAAATCTAGTGTCATGCAAATTAAATGCCTGGGAAAACCTGCTGTGGTGTTGCAGAGGTAACAGCTGCTGTTTCAGCCCATAGAGGGTAAAAGAACAAACAAAAAATAGCATTGCTGATCCCTACAGCCTCCTTCAACAACTTTAAGGCCATTATTCTATAAAACATGGAGCAAAGACTTAAGGTAGCAAAAAGCTTCTGGTGTCCCCTCTCTCCCTCCCTTCTGCACCACTGGAATATTAGGTGTGAATGAATGGAGAAAGGACAGAGGCCATTAGCAATTGAATCAATGCTTAATCTGTGCAAATGCAGAAGCAAGAGCTATGTGCTGGGGCTTAAAAACATAAGCCACCATATTGGATTCATCCACCACTCTAAGACAGACTTTAGAAATGCATTGCATCAGTGCTCTGTACTCAATCTGCCCTTATGTGAGCAGTGACTCCATCCCAAGAGAGAGAATACACTGAAATCCTAGGCATAGCCCTGTTGCCCAGAATCTGTGGATCCATCTCTGAACTCTCGCTTTTTATCCAAAAGAGGGAGGGATTCTTGAAGGCAATATTAACTAGCAATACTTATTAATTAATTATAATAAGCAAAAATCCACATATAACTAACAAAATTATATTATCCACTAATACTTGGATCTCTTTATTATGTTGGCACTTTGCTGACTGTGGTAGAGACCATGAAGATCAGAGGAAGTGGGAGGAGGAGAAGGAAGGGACGAGATAATATGACTGTTGTGCAAACTTTCTTTATCCACCACCCTACTAGCTGCAGCGCCTGGACCTGGATTGCCCAGGCTAGTCTATCTCATCGTATCTCAGAAGCTAAGCAGAGTCAGCCCTGATTAGTTGCCTGATGGAAGACCACCAAGGAACTTTGAGGTTGGTATGCAATGGCAAGCCACCTCTGAAGTCTCTAGCCTTGAAAACCCTACAGGGTAGACCTAAGTTAACTGCGACTTGATGGCACTTTCCAACACACTAGCTGTGTCTAAATTGGGTTGGTCCTGGTATTGAGACCTCTGAGCTAGCAAGGGGTTGGCATGGGGCAGCAGTCACAGTATCTCTTTACCCCATCATTCCTGCTCTGGTGATATTTTTCTGACATGCCCAGAGTACTACACAGTATTCCAAATGAGGTTGTACCCTAGCTTTATAAAGGGCATTACAATAATGGCCATTCTATTTTCAGTTCTTTCCCTAATAATCCCTGGCATGGGGATTACTTTTTCATCACTGCTCTACACTGGGTCAACATTTTCATTGAGCTACCTACAACAACCCACATATCTCTTTCAGTCCCAGCTATTTCAGACCCCGTCTGCATATATTTAAAATTAGGGGTTTTTTTATCCAATATGTATCAACTTATACTAACTCATTGAACTTCATTTGCCAAGTAGTTATCCACTCACACAATTTAGGGAGCTCTTCCTGTAGCTCTTCCCAATCTGCTTTGATTTTCACCATTTTGAATAATTTGGTATCATCTGCAAGCTTGGCTATTGCACTTTTCCAAGTTCCAAATCATTTAAGAACAAATTAAATGGCAATACCCAATGCTGATCCTTGTAGGACTACTGTTCACTTCCTGCCATTGCGAGAACTGTCTATTTATTCCTACTTTCAGCTTTAACCAACTTTTAATTTTTAAGATGACGAGTTCTCTTATCTCATGATTGCTAAGCATACTCAGGAGTCTTTGAGGAGATACCTTATCAAAATCCTCTTGGAAGTCCAAGTATATGATGTGTACTGAATTGATCTTATCCACATAATTGTTAAACTGCTCAACTTCATGAGGAGAGTGAGGCAGGACTTCCCTTCACAGAAGCCGTGTTGATTTTCCCTTAGCAGCCTTTGTTCTTCAATATGCTTAATAATTCTCTCGTTAATAACAGTTCGTACTGATTTATTTGGAACAACTCAGTTGAGCCAGTTCCTGGAAGCTACAGGGTAGGGAATGCTGCATCTAGAATGGTGACTGGAATAGGCCATAGGGATTAAATCACTTCAATATTGTTTCTTGCTTCTGGGCTCAATTCAACGTACTAGTGTTAGCTTTAAAGTTGTATATGGTTTTAGGCATGCCTGAAGGACTGCCTTCTCCCTACCCCTCCACTTTGGTCATCTTTAGAAGCCCTTCTCCAAGTGCCATTGCCATCTGCTGCAAGATGGGTAGCAACCCAAAAAAGGGCCTTCTCGATTATGGTATCAAAAGGTTTGGGGCTCCCTCCTTCAGGGGATCATTCTGCCTCCCTCTATCACTGTCTTCTGCCAGCGGGGGAAGACTTTTCTGGCTTACCACCATTAACTATTATTGTCCCTTCTCCCTGGTTTTATGTTTGTTCTTATGTTTTGATTGAATTGCTTAAATATTTTAAGAGCAAGATCCAGGTTCAATATCACCTTAAAGACCAATTAGATTTCCAAGCTATGAGCTTTAAAGTCAAAGTTCCCTTTGTGAGACCTGATGTTAAAAATGCTTTAATGTTGAAATGTTTTGATGTTTGTCACCTTGGGTACCCTGTTTGGGTGGAACGGCCACATAGAAATGTAGGTAGGTAGGTAGGTAGGTAGGTAGGTAGGTAGGAAGGAAGGAAGGAAGGAAAAGCAAGCAAGCAAGCCAAAGAGAAAGAAAGAAAGAAAGAAAGAAAGAAAGAAAGAAAGAAAGAAAGAAAGAAAGAAAGAAAGAAAGAAAGAAAGAAAGAAAGCTTAACAATTTAGCTGCAAAACATGACATGGATGCGTGGATAAGAGGTTTCTGATGAACCATAGGAACCAAATTGTTCTTTTAGTCCAGCTCTCCTTCTTCACCCAAGGGTCTTCCTGACATGGAGTAAATTGAACATGCATTCCAGTGCTGATGGTTCTGCACTATATTGTTTTCATAAGGCATATCTAAATGCTCATTGCACTGAAAGCAATGCAGATAGCCATCTGGAATGAGTTGTATGTGGGTACCCCCAAATGAAATGTATATAGAAAGCTGAGTGCAACTACTGTCTATATGGAATTCATTGCTTTCATCAGAACATGCATTTGGATTGACATCTGATTGAGTGTACATTCCTTTAAAAACAATGTATTGTGAACAGTGTACCCTCAATTGAATGCACATATGGATGCATCTCCTTCACAAACCACAACATTTTTGTGGGTCTATGCTTGTTCTTACTTAACTGTACTGTATGTAGGGGTGTGTGTGTGAAAAATGTTTTATTTTGCCATTTGTTTTCACTTTAAAAGTTCTCTGTCTATTTAGTTTGTTCTAATTGCATTCATTTCATTTTTTTATCAGTTATTAGTTAATTTGTTTTTAATTTTTTGCAATTCAGTTTTGTTTCCCACTGATTTCAATGGGAGATCCAGTCAGAGTTCTTCTGCATTTAACTTTGATGTTTGCATCTAAATGCCCTGAAAATTTCAAGCATTTTTCTACTTGCTCAAGCCATCTGAAAATTCCAGATACATGGAGTTAAGGTTGCCCTTTGTGGAAACAAATGTCTCAAATATTTCTTTGCTACAAGTTGAGGGCTTTCTAGTCAATTAACTGCACTGTCCTCACACTTTCCCCACCCTATAACCTGTCTGTCAACTTCACATGCTGTTCCAGCTAGTGCATCCAAACACAACTTCTCCACTGCTATGGCAATATAAAGCAATGGGAGAATGAATATAGAATGAACGTGAGATTTTTCATTATTTTCAGTTTGTTGAAGTTTTCTCATTTGTTTCCTTTGTAATGCATGAAATAAATTGGGCTCATTATTTTAATATTCCCATTCATTATAAACGGATTATACACCACTAATTATATATTAGCTAATGCTGCAAAGTGGGCTCCCATTTCCAGTGCATTCTGATTTCTAAAGTGGAACACTGAAGCAGATGACAGATGATGGCCACTCAAAGAAACTGTCGTAACCATTTTTACAGCTTTTTTTTAATGTAGCTCCTGACCTATGGAGACAAAGTTCAAGATAGACTTTGTCACCTGCCTGTTATGGGAGGTTTCACTCCTATGTCCTCTTAATATTATAGTAAATTTAATCAGGCACTTCTCTGTCGGTAGAAGTCAGAATGATTTTGGTGTGTTTGTGTTCCAGTGCCTTTTTGCTGTTCACCTTGGTTGGCTGCCAGCTCCTGATGAATGAGAGTAATTCACCTACAGTGGATTCCGTTTCAATACATCAGGAATTAAGGATAGATTTTTAACTCTAATGGTATGTTCACATAAGAATTAATGGATTTTGTCTCCCTTCACCCCTGCAAAAAAAAAAAAAATTAAACTACCACCTCATATTTCTCCTAGTTGTAATTTGAAAGAGATTTAAAACTAATCCCCACTACTTGACCGCTTCAAGACTTTTTAAAAATTTGATTTTCCTAGGTAAATGTTATAGGCCGCAGCTCGTTTTTCAGGAATACTGGATAGTTTGCTAGAGGGATTAAATTCCCTATTGCTTTTTAGTATGTTAATTAAATAATTCAACTTCTCATGTAATATATAGTAGAATGAATTGCACAATGAATTGCATTTAATCTATGAAACAAGTCTCTCTGATAGCATGAACATCCATACATAAAATTAATTGCAATACAATGATTTTTATCATCTCAAAAGCTGTACTTTAAAGCCATTTAATAATAAGATACACAATTTCATATTTCATTAAGGTGTGCAAAAAATTTGATAGCATTTGGATCCAGACATCTGAAATACTATATATATTTATCGGGCCAAAAAATATTGATTTAGTATTTGGATCTGGATTTTATTTGAGAATTCAAATATATTTGGGTTCATTATTCCCTATGGAGGAAAATATCCCGGGGATTGGGGTGCATTTGGTATGCAAACTCCAACAAAATCACTGGGAACCTACTGCTTCCTGTCCACTACAGATCCCCCTCCCAAGTTTCAAGAAGACTGGACCACAGGATCCATTTCTTTGGTTCCCTGAACAAGTTGCCTCCAGCCATTCTCCATTGTTTTTTTGGGGGGGGGGGATTCCAAGGCTTTCCAGGGCAAAGAAATCTTGACCAAATACAAAGGGACAACCCTGCCCAAAAGCCAGTCCCAACTGAAGCTGAACCCAAAAAGTCTAACCGAACCAATGCCAAAGCAGAGAATCCCAGCAGAACCAATGTCAAACCTCAGCAGAACCAAAGTGAAGTAAGGGATACTGATTCAAGCCCAACAGAACCAGTGTCACTCACAGAAGCCAGGAAGAAACCAGTGTAACACAATGTGGTAACATAACAGAACCAAATGCCAAAACATCAACCACACAGGAGCTGACCTACCAACCTAGTACAAGCAAAGTCCACTACAGGCAAAACCAATAAACAACTGCTGTGCATAACAACAGACCTTAACAACTCTTTAAAACAGGCAAAAAGCAATATGCTTCCCCCTTCCTACAATAACAGCAGTGCTTAATATATGACAATTAACAGCAACTCTATAAATATCAAACCACAGGGTATTGCCTCCACCTAACAGCCAGCGAGATTCAGGGATAAGCATTGAACAGATTATATCTGAGGCATTTTTCTAGACTTCCTCCTTGTATTGCCATGTAGCTTCTGGTTTTTCCCTTAGGCCCAAGCTTTCTTTTGATTGATATGCCTTTAAAATGTCCATCTCCCAGTAAAGTACAATCAGTATCATACTTGTCATCAGGGCTTTTTTTCAGCAGGAACGCGATGGAACGGAGTTCCAGTACCTCTTGAAAATACTCGGCAATAGTGCGTGAAAATAATATTATTTTAAAGAATCCTGTGTGTTTCTTCCTCATTTCCCTCTTGAGAGTTCCGCCACCTCTTTTCCCAGAAAAAAACCCTGCTTGTCATAAGAGTTTCCTGTTTTTGAATGAGAACATTCTCTTACTTGTTGCAGACCCGCAAACCAAAGGATGGGACTTGACAGGTTGAGGGATGGCACCCAAAGGGGGCATGTGGCCATACTGGGCTTGTGGGCAGAAGGAGGTACAATAGTTGTACACATTGTACTAAGCCAACCAATACACACACCATTGTTGTTTATATTATTTATTTCATTGATACCCTGCCTTTTTCCCCAGTGGGGACCCAGAACTACTTATATACTTTTCCTCTCCTCCATTTTATCCTCACAACAACCTTGTGAGGATGGTTAGACTGAAAATGTGTGACAGGCCCATCTGGTCATTCATCAAGCTTCTATGATGGAAAGAGGATTCAAACCTGGGTCTATTTCATCCTAGCCCAATACTCTAACCTCTGCACCATACTGGATATCTAAAATATTTTAAAAAGTGAGCTTTGAGTCACAAAAGCCTATATCCCTGGAAAATTTTGTTGGTCTTTAAGGAGCTACTGGATTCAAATTTTATTCTACTATTACAGACTAGCCACCTGAAACTGGGGCTTTTTTCTGAATACTGGCACCTCTTTCGTGTAGTGGTTAGGAGAGCGGGACTCTAATCTGGAGAGCCGGGTTTGATTCCCCACTCCTCCACTTGAAGCCAGCTGGGTGACCTTGGGCCAGTCACAGCTTCTAGGAGCTCTCTCACCACCTCACAGGGTGTTTTGTTGTGGGGATAGTAATAACAAAACTTTGTAAACCACTCTGAGTGGGCATTAAGTTGTCCTGAAGGGCAGTATATAAATCAAATGTGTTGTTGTTGTTCTTATTTCAGCTGGTGGGCTTGGGCTCCAAGGTGGCAAACGTAATGAGTACCCGCACCCACACTTTCTTAAGAAAAAAAGCACTGTCTGAAACTATGTCTAAAATAGCTATTTCTCTGCCTATATGTTAGCATTCAAATTCCTAACCTTGGAAATGAAACAGCCTCTTATTTCTGCAAAGAAACATAATGTAACTTTGAATTTTAAAGGGATGACTAAAAATGTTGAGAAAAGGCCAAAGTCAGTTGATAAGTTGTTTGAGGTTATCATTAAAGCAGTCTGAAAAATCATTGATTCAAGACAGATTATAACCAGAATTCAAAGCATTCAAGTTTTCAGGTTATAAAAAAGCACCACATGTGTACCAAAACTCACATCAGTTTTCAGGCTTGGTTGTTGTGGGTTTTCCGGGCTGTATTGCTGTGGTCTTGGCATTGTAGTTCCTGACGTTTCGCCAGCAGCTGTGGCTGGCATCTTCAGAGGTGTAGCACCAAAAGACAGAGATCTCTCAGTGTCACAGTGTGGAAAAGATGTTGGCAGGTCATTTATATCTACTCAGGAGGGGTGGGGTTGAGCTGAGTCATCCTGTAAGAGTTTCCCAGGGTGTGGAATGCTAATGGCAGGAGGCTTCACTGTATCCTGAGGAGGTTCTTTTGCATATTTATTTATTTATTTATTTATTTATTTATTTATTTATTTATTCAATTTATATACCGCCCATCCCCAGGGGCTCTGGGCGGTGAACAGTTAAAATTGATAAAAACAAAAACTAAAATCAATATACAAATAATAAAACAAATTAACAAGGTGCAGTGGTGGGGAGAACCTTCCCCACCCCAAAGGTGGGAGGCCAACATGGCACCGCCCCCTTCAATCACCAAACGCCTGGCGGAACAGCTCTGTCTTACAGGCCCGGCGGAACGATAATATGTCCCGCTGGGCCCGGGTTTCCATTGACAGAGCGTTCCACCAGGCTGGGGCCAGGACTGAAAAGGCCCTGGCCCTGGTTGAAGCGAGGCGGGCTTCCTTAGGGCCGGGGACCACAAGTAAATATTTATTCGCTGATCGGAGCGATCTCCGGGGAACGTACAGGGAGAGGCGGTCCTGAAGATATGCTGGTCCCAACCCACTCAGGGCTTTAAAGGTAAGAACCAACACTTTGAACCTGATTCGGAATTCAACTGGAAGGCAGTGCAGCTGGCGCAGGACAGGTGTGATGTGTGACTGGTAAGGTATACCAGTCAGGACCCGTGCCGCCGCATTCTGGACCAGTTGTAGTTTCCGGATCAGGCCCAGGGGTAGCCCAGCGTAGAGTGAGTTACAGTAATCTAGCCTGGAGGTGACCGTTGCATGGATCACTGTAGCCAGGTCCTGGGGCGTCAGGTAGGGGGCAAGTTGCCTGATCTGACGAAGATGGAAAAATGCAGACTTGGCAACCGCCGTGACCTGGGCCTCCATCGATAGGGAGGCATCCAGGAACACACCCAGACTCTTTACCACTGGCAAAGTTGCCAGTGGTGTCCCATCCAGGGCAGGGAGCTGGATCCCAACATCTGGCAGCCCTCGTCCCAGCTGCAGGACCTCCGTCTTCACTGGGTTCAATTTCAGCCTGCTCTGTTTCAACCATGCCGTCACAGCCTCCAAAGCTCTGGCCAGATTGTCTGGGGCCGTGTCTGGCCGGCCGTCCATCAACAGAAAAAGTTGGGTGTCATCCGCGTATTGATGACAACCCAGCCCAAACCTCCGCACCAACTGGGCGAGGGGGCGCATATAGATGTTAAATAACATCGGGGAGACTATCGCCCCTTGGGGAACCCCGCACACCAAAGGGTGACGGGGCAATAGATCTCCCCCGAGCGCCACCCTCTGTCCCCGACCCTGGAGAAAGGAGACCAGCCACTGTAAGACTGTCCCCCTAATCCCCACATCGGCAAGGCGGCTGGCCAACAAATCATAGTCAACCGTGTCAAACGCTGCTGTGAGATCAAGTAACACAAGCAGCGCTGACCCGCCTCGATCCAGCTGCCTGCGAAGGTCGTCTGTGAGGGCAACCAAGGCTGTCTCCGTCCCATGGCCAGGACGGAAGCCAGACTGGAATGGGTCCAGGACTAGAGCATCATTCAGGAATTCCTGCAGTTGTACCGCCACCGCCCGCTCAATCACCTTGCCCAGGAACGGGAGGTTCGACACTGGGCGGTAACTGGACGGGTCGGTGGGGTCCAAAGATGGTTTTTTCAGGAGGGGCCGCACTACCACCTCCTTTAACACTCCTGGAAAAACCCCAGAGCTCAGGGAGATGTTAACAATGGCCTCCAGATGGTCCCGTAGCCCCTCCGAGCTGGCCTTCACCAGCCAGGATGGGCAGGGGTCCAGAGGACAGGTGGTTGGCCTCATCCCCTGCAGGATCCTGTCAACATCAAGCACCAACATGGATTGGTGCTTGATGTGCTAATCTTCTCTGCAGGGCTATTGTCGAGTCTAGAGCGTTTTGTTAGCCTGGTGTTTTTCAGAACTGGAAACCATGCTCTGTTCATTCTTAAGGTTTCTTCTTTCCTGTTGAAGTTTTGCTTATGCTTGTGAATTTCAATGGCTTCCCTGTGCAGTCTGACAAAGTAGTTGGAAGTGTTGTCCAGTATTTTGGTGTCCTGGAATAAGATACTGTGCCCTGTTTGAGTTAGGCTATGTTCAGCCACTGCTGATTTTTCAGGTTGTCCAAGTCTGCAGTGTCTTTCATGTTCTTTTATTCTTGTCTGGATGCTACGCTTTGTGGTCCCGATGTAAACTTGTCCACAGCTGCAGGGTATACGGTATACCCCCGCAGAGGTGAGGGGGTCTCTACTGTCTTTTGCTGATCATAGCATCTGTTGTATTTTTCGGGTGGGTCTGAATACTGCTTGAAGGTTATGCTTTTTCATAAGCTTTCCCATCTGATCAGTAATTCCTTTGATATATGGCAAAAACACCTTTCCTGTAGGAGACTGTTTTTCCTTGGTTGTTTGATTCATCCTGAGTTTGATTGCTCTTCAGATTTCATTTCTGGAGTAGCCATTTGCCTGAAGTGCGTGGTTTAGATGATTAATTTCCTCATTGAGAAAGTGCGGTTCACATATCCGTCTTGCACGATCCACTAATGTTTTCATTATGCCTCTTTTCTGTCGGGGGTGGTGATTGGAGTTTTTGTGTAAGTACCGATCAGTGTGAGTTGGTTTCCTGTAGACCTTGTGACCTAACTGAAAGTTTGCGGATGACCAAGGCAAAGCAAACTTTCAGTTAGGTCACAAGGTCTACAGGCAATACAGCCCGGAAAACCCACAACAACCATCATTCTCCGGCCATGAAAGCCTTCGACAATACAAGTTTTCAGGCTACTTCATTTTCTCATTTGTGAAATCTACACTGTGTACAATTTTGCTATTTCTTTTGGTACACAAGAGCAACAGGAACGGAAATAGTTTAAAAGGAGAAATGAAAAAATCAATCAGTATATACTCTACATCATGTGCTGCAGATACACATTTAATACCTGACTACCAGTTCTAAGCATTAATATATCTCTTTTAAAGCAGCCCTAAATTTCATAATAATGTAAAGACCGATAATGGCAACACAAATGTGAAGGATCATGATTTTAGAGAAACAGTGGTGGTATAATCTTAAGATTGTCAAGTACAACTTCTAATGATTGATTTGAGTCACAAATAGAGATGGGCAGTGGGGAAATGGTCATTTAAACAGTGGGGCTTGTCTGGCCAACTGGGAACTCCTGGCTGGCCAGCCAAGCCCCACCCACTCTTTAAATGGCCATTTTCCTGCTGCTCAGAGAGGCAGGGAAATACCCATTTAAACAGCGGGCTGGCCAGTTGGGAACTCCCTGCAGACAGCCTGCAGGGGTGAAATGCCCTTCTCCCTGCTGCTACACTGTGGCAAGGAGAGGGGCATTTCCCCTTGACTCAGCCACTTTTCAGGGGTTTCCCTGACAAGTGGCTGAGTGCAGCCTGCAGGGGTGAAATGCCCTTTTAAGGGGAGAAGAACTTCCCCTCCCCTCCCCATTTAAACTTCGGGTGAGGCTTGGCTGGCCCGCTGGGAACTCCTGGCCAGCCAGCCAAGCCCCACTGTTTAAATGGCCATTTCCCCACAGCTCAGAGCTGCGGGGAAATGCCTGTTTAAAGAGCAAGTGAGGCTTGACTGGCTGGCCAGGAGTTCCCGGCGAGCCAGCCAAGCCCCACCCAAAGTTTAAATGGCCATTTCCCTGCCTAGGAATGGGGAAATGCCCATTTAAACAGTGGGTCTTGGCAGCCAAGACCCACCTGCTCTTTAAATGGCCATTTCCCCGCTGCAGCAGTGGGGAAATGGCCATTTAAAGAGTGGATGAGACTTGGCTGGCCTGCTGAGAACTCCTGGCAGGCCAGTCAAGCCCGGTTGTTTAAATGATCAGCTGCTTGTTCGAGATCTCCCAACAAGCAGCTCATCTGGGGGTTTAAATGCCCCTTTCCCTGCCACTGCAAAGTGGCAGGGAAAGGGATATTTAAACTCCACGAATCAGGAACGATGAACTGGATCGCAAACTTGCCTCAGTTCGTTAAAGTTCCTGGTTCCTGGTTCGTGAAAAGCCATGAACCATTAACCAAGCAGTTCGAAGTAACCAGTAATAAAATAATTTACCAGCAACAAAAGTTACAGAATAAAAGAATTCAGAGAACAGAAGAATTGTAGAACTAAAGTAAACATTTGATCTTTTTAAAATCAGTTGTCTTTTTATTTTAACCTACAACGTTAGAATGTCATTCATGACCATTCTAAAGTTCACAGTTTCTCAAAGCAGATTGAATGGTCATGAATGTCCCATAACATTACATCGACCAATCCAACTGGACCATGGCTTCACCAATGGCATATTATAAACTGATGCTAGAGATATTTTAAAGGAACAGCATCAGCTTTTTATCCTAAAAAGAAACATAGCAGCTTTCCAGTTACACTCTTGCAAGTAAGCCCTATTGATTTCAGTAGCTTCTGCATCTGATTGAAGTCTTAGTATTTCAGCCTTAGACATGACCTGAAAGCTACATCAAAGAAAATGACTGCTTCTTTAGCAAGTTCTACTAATAGCTAAATTCCTCAATTTACAGTTCATTCTTCTTTATCTATTTCTTTTGATGTCTTGGTTTTCTCAAGCAGGTGCAACATATAGAGTGGTGAAAATGATATAAAATTACTTATAATACAACCTGGTGTTCTGGATACAGAGTGTTTTTTCAGGTAGAGATTATGGGGATTTATGCATGCGGAGGCCTAACAACTTCTCTGAACAAATGTTTAGCACAGGTGGTCATACACTGAACTCTGTACAGATCTGTTTCATTTCTCAGTGTAAGATTACGTTCCAGTCCAGAGACTAAGAAGTCGGGAGGGAGAAAAAAATCTGTCTTGAATATAATTCAGGAGCTTATATGGGATTCTTTCTACTCCTCTTTCTCTCCATTGATGCTCTGAGGAATAATTCCACAGTGGTACAATCAAATTTTATATTGAGAACTAGGCTTTGGATGGATGGAGTGGGGTAGGGTGATAGGCCCGAAACTTCTTATTCAAATGACATCTTAAAGGCTTTTACTTCTTAACAGGCCAAATTCTATGGTAGGAGTTTTCCACAAATGTCACAATTTATCTCACTCTTTCCCTGTGATCCAGCAAATCCACTTCAGGAAGTTCATGTTCTTTGTTTAACATTATTCATTATTTATTTCCATCTGCATCTAATCTGGGAGTGGAACTACAAGTGACAAAAGGCACAGGTTGGACACTTGTCAGCTTCCGTCAAGTTTTGATGGGAAATGTAGGCAGCTTGGCGGAATGTTGGACAAGTGACAGTTGAAAAGTCCATTGGACAGCAGTCGGAGAGCCAAGCTGCAAGACTAGGATGCCTACATTTCCCATCAAAACTTGACAGAAGCTGACAAGTGTCCAACCTGTGCCTTTTGTCACTTGTAGTTCCGCTCAGAGTCTGATTGAAATATACCAAAGTTATTAATTCAAAGGCAACCAAAGAAATTCTGTTCCTCACATTAAGGAGGAAGTCTATAATATTTCTCATTGATAATTGCTTCTCTTTCTTTGGTCACTTTAAATTCTTTGTGGTGGGTAGCAAAGCGATTTATTTGTACAGCAGTAAGTGGATTGCTGCTGATTAGGTTGAAGCAGTATGTTTTATTTGACTAGAGCCAAAGTTAATATATATTCCCTATTTAATTTGTCCTAAGGCACACACGCTTGGTTTAGAATTTCAGCAGAACAAAAATAGCATTACTGACCAAGAGACAAGCAGCATTTGATTGCAGCTTAGGCACAGGGAATCCCTCATGTAAATGTTTCTGGAATGTGTGACTTATATAAGTCACTTCCAGAGATTTTCTTACAAGTAAAATGGTGTACGGCTTTATTAATGCATCTGCTGATCCGTATTACTGTCAGTTAATTTAGCTCTACTGAAACCAGGGTGAGTGTTAACATTACAAGTAATGTCTAATTATGTCAGTTACTATTATTTATTATAAGTGTTACAACTATTTATTCCTTTCCTCTTAGAATAGTGCTCCTGGAGTTGTTTCCAAAACATAACTAACAACAAACTACCTATATAATACTATGAATTCAAGCTGTGACCCATGAATATCTCAAGCCAGTATAGGACATATCAAATGCAACAGCTGCATCAGCAGTTGATGCTTTTAATGCCCTTTTCTAGAATATTTAAATGAAATCGCCTCATTTTGTTCACCTCCCTATTTTTCATCGTAGGGTTTTCCTCATAAATTACCCCTATTCCAATTTCAGTATCTCTCTCAGCACCCTTCGCTCTGATGGTTTCTATGCCTCCCCCACTTCTCTTTGGAATGAGTTTTAAATCACACAGTGCCGGAGACTGAAAGCCATCAGCTGTGCAAATTGCAGTAGGATCAAGTGGTAGCAGGAGGCTACAGCATGATGTTGCTTAGCAACGTGTTTATTCCCACTCCCTCTCCATTATCTAGGATTATACTCTTCCTCACACAGGCAGTCAAGCAAAGATAGAAGCACTGTTTTATGGCAATAAGGCAAATAAACAAATGGGTGGGCCCTTCCTTTGAGGGTATAAAACAACTGTCAGCTTTCCCTCATGATGTTCTGCCTATGTTTGTTTAGAAGGGAATATGGACATTCTCACATTTCTTTTTTATTGCTTAAGGTGGGGGAACCATGAAAACTTTTACTTGCTGTGTTAGGAAGAGAAAAGAAAGAAGGAAAACTCACACACCTTGTATATTCTCTTTCTGTCAATGCAGAACAATTACCTGACTTTCTGCAAAGGAGGAGCTGTGGTGGCTCTGTGGAAGAGCCTCTACTTTGCATGCAAAAGGTCCCAGATTCAGTCCCCCAGCATCTCCAGGCAGTATGTGATGTGAAAGACCTCTACTGAGACCTACTGCCCGTCCAAATGTACAATACTGACTCCGATGGACCAATAGTCTAAGTATATGGCATCTTCACATCTACTGTTGTACCCAATCTTAAGTAAGCTTTGGAGTCTGATTGAGGACCCACTCATGACAAAGATCATGAAGTGGTTTTATGAGAGGCTTTTGTATGATCTTATTGCAAATTACCTTTTTCTTGATATTCACTGGACTGGAAACATTTTCCAAGCCATTATAAGTGAAAGAAATGGACCTACTGAAAAAACATTTATAGCTTCATTTCAGATAATCAGTTTTGAATCCTGATTTTAAAATTTGGATGGCCATGCTGAAATCTGCGATGATTGCTCTGCTTATGAATTGTTCTTGTATAAACAACTATGACACCCTGACCTGGATAGTCCAGATCAGCTTGCTCTTGTCAGATCTCAGAAGCTAACCAGGGTTGGCTTTGGTTAGTAACTAGATGAGAGACCTCCAACGAAGACCAGAGGCAACCATGGCAAACCACCTCTATTAGTCTCTTGCCATGAAAACCCTATCAGGGGGGGTCATCATAAGTCAGCTATGACTTGAGGGCACTTTCCACCACCAAACAACTATGACATGTTCTTGTAGTTGTGTTACTGTTGATAAGATCCATCTATTATTGAAAAACTTGTAGCTACCAAGGTGGCTTAACCAGCCCCCCCCCCACCTTCTCCAGCTTATCAAAGTCCTATCTCACTGCCTCTGACTGTCTCTTCTACTGCCCAGGAGGTGGAGCATGTCATGCTTCTTCTCTACTAGTTCCTAAAGATGGCACAACAAGCTGTGCATGTCCAGTGGTATTCCTGAGCGTTCACTTGTGGGTATGGGGGGGGGGAGCATAGAACATGACAGCTATAAGGATGAAGGTGGGGACAGACATGGAGGCAAGGTGAGGCACTTGGGGAGGTGGCCATCCCCCCAGTCCACCAAGACTGCTTCTCCTCCCTTCATTAAAGAGCAAGCCATGTCTATGCCATAGGAGCTGGCATACCACTTTACCGATGGAAAAATAGAAGACCAGATTAGAATGTTTCTAAATTCTTTAGCAGGTTTCTGTTTCTTTTTGCATCCCATTTAAAGAGGGCTTATTTTCTTCGTTGTTTTATTGCTTTATTGCTAGGAAGGATGTATTGCATGAAGAGCACTTTGAATCTTCCTTCAGGATTTCCTCCCAATTGTAGCCACAGCAAAACTGTCGCTCTCAGAAATCAGACAAGGCCAGGGGGGACGTTCTGCTAATAGAATGTGAAGAAGAGAATGAAAACAGGAACCACTTTTGGAAAATTTCATTTTCCTGCCTGATTCAGAACTCTTCACCACTATTCCCACTGTAACACTGCACTGACATGACGGGGCAGATGGTTCACATATTTGAAATTTAATTACTGCATTCACGATGGGGCTTCACCAGAACTTCAGTGAGTTCTTGGCATGTTCATGATTATGCTAATATTTTATTGAACAAATGTGGCTTTAATTTAGGCACTCTCACTTCCATAATTAAAGTTTTCAAAATTCTGTGCATATTATAAGCCAGAATAGAATTTGCCTCGTATGCTTAGACAGTTATTTATTTTATACAGCAAGGCTTTGTTTCTACTTTAGCTATGTGAGAGGCTATTGCATTGCTATAAGGACATTTTCTCCAGTGATGCAAATCACTGTTTTTATTCTAGGAAATGTCATTTCTCAAGGTTCTCAGTGTGATCTAGGAGAAAGAAAAAAATATATTTTAAAATTAACTATATATTCTAGTCAGTGTGATTTTAGCTTTCAATTTGCAAGCTTGGAAAATGCAAAACACTGAAGACATTGTCTAAAGTGAAAAGGCAAGAGTGGAGTTTTAAAGCATTATCCAAGGATGCTAAAGAGGGTTTTTTGCATGACATTCTGGGGTGCAGTTCTGGGGCTTGTGTGGGGTAGACTACAATGCCAAGTTGACCTAATCACATTCACTTGAGGATATACATAGAGGAACTACAAGTGTGCAAACCAATGTACTCTCTTTCTATGACTGGAAATCCTGCTTCTTCAAGCTTCCTTTTTACGCAGGGAGATGCCTGTGTATGCTCTTTTGGAATTCTGCACATTTTCTAATAAATGTGCATATGTCAGAATGGAACCTGCTGCTGCAATACTACCCCCCATCCACGTATGTTTCTTCTCCCCAAAACGTCATGTGAAAGGGTTTTTTTGTGTTACTTCCTAACTTGAATACTGCTCATCATCTTTTTTACTGTTTTATTTATGTATTTATTTAGAAAATGTATATGTTCCTCCTCCAGAGAACCGTTCACATCAGCTCACAAAGTAAAGCAGTGCAATAAAATCTTTAAAAGAGTATAAAATTAATAATATGAAACTCATAAAACAAGCCATAAAATGAGTAATTAAAAACAAACCATAAAAATGTCATGTCATAAAACAGCAAAAAAAACAACCAAAAATAGATATTCATTGAACAGTCTTCATGCTTGAAACAAAACATTAAAGTGGCTAAAATATTTATTTACATTATTTATAGTCTGCCTTTCTCAGTGAGACTCATAGTTAAATGCCTGGGAAAATAGAAATGTTTTAGGCTGGCACCTAAAGAAAAGTAAGGTAGGCACTAGTCAAGCCTGAAGGGGGAGGGCATTGTAAAGGTGAGGTGCTACCACTAAAAAAATCGCTGTTTCCACTCATGTCAGCTCCATAGATGAGGGTACAGAGAACAGGGCTTGGGTTGGAAAAGGTGACATTTTTGAAATCTTTGCATACCTTCAAGGATAAGATGTTCTTTGATCCCTGAATAAATGTTTTGGATCTAGCAAGCATTTCTACTCAATCAGCGCAATCCCTTTTCTTGGTAAAAGGGAACAGCCACAAGCTGGACCTTTTTTTTGTTGAAAACCTTTATTGTTGCTCTTTAAAAGTCCATATTACAGCGATTGCAACAGAGAATTCAACTTACAATAATAACAATTCAATATAGGAATCAAATATAACAGTGCACAAGAAGAGATTAAAACTGAATATATAATATATTGTAATAACATCAAAATAGTTTAGCTTACCATTCATATGTAAAATTCTAACATATTCCAGAAGGAGTGGAGTGCCTGGGGGATGTAGGAGGGTGGTAGGATACCATGTTTACTGAGGTAAGTCAGCAGCGGAAACCAGATTTGTGTGAATTTGTCTTGGGAATCTGCAGTATCAGATTGTTTTAGACCATGTGATATTTTCTCGTAAATGAAAAACTCCCATAGTTTTTTATGCCATGCTTGAATGACGGGAGAGCAGTTGTCTTTCCATCTGGCTGCAATAGCCATTTTTGCTGCTCCTACTAGAATGACTATAAGTTCTCTCCTTGAAGACAAATCAGACTTGTTTTTCTCAGACATTTAATAGTAATGATTCTGGTGAATTTGGTATGGAACGCCCAATTATTTCATGGATATTTTTTATGATGTCCTCCCAAAATTTGTTCACTTTTGGACAAGCCCACCAGCAGTGAGCATACACAGGTTGGACTTGAATGCACATCTGTGGGATTCCTTCGGTTACATTAACTCCAGGGCTCCTTTAGGGTCTTTCCTCCCTGTCTTCTGGTGCTCCAGATGTAGTGTGCTGTCAGGGATGGGTATTGGTTGGCAGCATGAGCAGGGGACCACTCTTTTACTGATGGGTGTGGCTGGCATTACTAAGGACTCTGACATGCTCATTGGGCCTTGTTGAGTGTCTCTCCTCTCTGTGGCATGGCCATAAGATGGTGGTGACTCATGGTTCCTGTGCTATAGCAGATCTCGGCCAATGTAGCTACACTGTGGCCAGTGGGTTCTCAGAATTGCACTGGTTCTATTTCCACAAACTGGCCTGAATTTTCATATGGTTTCAGCCAAGACTCAGAAATTACATATGGCCTGCTGTCTAAGTAATTAAATCCATCATGTGATGAAATTTTAATTGTATGGCATGTTGAAAACTGTTTGCTTGAAACTGCCTTCTTGGAAAGGACATTCAGTAGAGATCTTTATCGTAGAGCTAGACATAGAATAATGCAGGTGTTTTTATAACAAGGAAGCCTGTTACACAAGGTATGTAACAGATGACTCAAGTCATCACAAAGAAATTAGCTTAGCATCTGGGAGAGTGATAATGATAGATATGTTATGTGGATGTTCCCATAGATCTTTTTATACATATATATCAGTCCTGGGACCAATATGCAGGAAATAGGAAAGAGGAGGCTAAAGGTTAATGAGGATAGAGTAAAGGGACTGTTTTTAGTCATGAATGCATTTACTGTTTGGAATTATACTGGAACTAAAATTAAACCATTTGGGATCTCTCAAGAGAAAAAAGAAGCTTTATAGTGTCAGAGTACGATGTTCAAAGAAAAAAATCATTTCAAATAATTACGTACTAAATATAAAGGGACTACACACTGAAGTGTTTTTCAAAAAAATGGGAGAGATCAAGACAGACATTCTTTATCATTTATTCTAAATATAAATCCATACAAAAATGATGTCAGAGTAGAACAATGCTAAGAATATGCACATAAAGATTTGTGCACCTTTTGAATTCAAAAGACTCTCAGTCTTCTGTTCCTACCATTATTCAGATTCTAAGTTATGTGAAGAGATTGTAACGCATTTAGCAATGCTTCTTCTTACTTACTTACCAAGTTACTCTTTTCTTTATACCTCATTGCAGTCTATATCATAATATCAATCTCTAGGTCTCTGGGTGGGCACCATTATAGGTTGCCCCACAGCTTAGAATTCTTCTTATCCCAGTTCATGAAAACAGTAGATGGGGGATGGTGCTACAGACTAGAAAAAAGTTGGAGGCAAGGAATTTATTTGCTTCAATTTATATTCCATCCTCCCCACACCAGCAGGCTCAGGGTAGATTACACTGCATAAGCATTTCAGTAAAACATTACATTTCAAAGATTTAAAACCACAATAAATACAGTATAAATATTTTAAAAATCACAAAATTTCAAGATTACAAAGTTTCAACAGCAGCACAGAAATCCATCTGTTTCTCACCTAACTGTTACTGAACTACTTCAACAAATAACAAATAGGTAAATAAAAACACAGTCTGGTAGTGGACATGCCTGGTGGAATAGCTCCATCTTACAGGCCTGGCAGAAAGATAACAAATCCAGCCAGGCCCTGGTCTCATTAGACAGAGCATTCCACCAGGTTGCAGGCAGGACCGAAAAGGCCCTGGCTCTGGATGAGGCCAGGCGGGCCTCCCTGGGTTTGAATGTCATAGACTTAAGTTTCAAAAAGAGTATTGGAAAGAAGAGGGCCTGAAATAGCAGAAAGAGAAGCAGGAACATAAAAGAATGAAAGGAAAGAATGAAAGGAGATGGGGCAAGGGACAGTTAGGCGAAGAGGAAATATGTAGGAAGGAAGGACTATGAGAAGAGGTAGGAAAGTTTAGGAAACTTCATTACTAGAGATGGGCACGAACAGCAATACAAACAAAAAAAAGCCATGAACAACCCAATCTGCTGTTTGCAAGCAAGCTGTTCATGAGGCCCAGTTCCCAGCAAATGGGAGTTCGTTCCAATACCTCTTCGTGTCTAGCACCTTTCAATCAATTCCCCAGGCAACATAGGCACGGACTGTCTGAACTCTGTCTGAACTCCTTCTGGCTTTCCTTCTGGCTTGTAACCCTTCAAAGTAGCTTCCAGCAGACCAGTTTTTTCCACTATGAAAAGAAAATGACAGGAAAGGGAGGGACCCATGGATCATGCTTTTCCCAGGGTCCAATCTCTCTGAAACTTGGGGGGTCTTCAGAGGACAGTGAGGACTATGTCCTCTGCAAATTTAGTGAGTTTTGGACATTGGGAAGATCAGTTTGTAATCCCTCAAAGTAGCTTCCAGCAGACAGTCCAGTTTTTGCCACCGTGAAGAGAAAATGATATGAAAAGGGGGGACGGAAAGGACTGTCCTTTCCCCAGCTCAAGTTAAGCTAAGTTCCAAGGGGGCCTTTGTGGCTCCCACGAACCTCCAACTACGAAGTTCGTGAACATGTCATGTCCATCGATGTTCATGAATCCCTGTTCGTGGATGGCAACGAATAACGAACATCATGTTCGTTTTTTTCCTGTTCGTGCCCATCTCTATTTATTACTGCCTTCCAGTCAGTTCTACCTTGTGATATTAACTGAGCTGCTCTTGGCAATGGTTTGAAGATTCAACAATGCCTTTCAAGATGGTGGAATAATAACTACTTAGCTTTTATCATATTTCATATTGTACCATGCATCTTATATGGAAGGATCTTATTATTTATTTTTATTTATGTAATTTATAGTCTGCCTTTCTCACTGAGTCTCAAGGCAGATTACGTAGTGTGAGATTAGTACAATCAGTATCAAGGATAGTTCCATACAGTATCTAGGACATTTCCATAAACAATGCCATAGGGTAAATAAATATTACAATGTCATAGCATTAACAAGGATTCAATACAGAGTTGAAGAAATGCTGAAACAGAACATAATCAATTCTAGGGCTGACATTAGACAACATTAAGCACAGGAGCATGTATATACTCATATAGGAGTATATACTTAAAGCAACAGATAACATGTAAGGCAACATAGTGGTGAAGTCTATGGTCACTAACTCAGTAGCAAATCATCTGAGACCTCCCTCCCTACAATACAGCCCTCCTATCTGAGTAAAAAGCCTTTTTGAATAATTTGGCTCCCTACTAGGGGAGGAGGCCTACTCTAACAACGGCATTCTTCTTCCACCAAAGTGGAGGAAATTGAATTGTAGTATCCAACCTACTCTAATTTTTAAAACAATCCTGTAAGAAGAGTTGATGTTATTATCCTGATATCACAGAGGAAAGGGAGGGGGGAATGGATGGAATAGTTTGCCTCATGAATTTATGGAACTTTGGACAAAATATCTTGACGAACTACACTGTACCAAACATCAAAAGAATGTTTCTAGCTGTGCTTGCTAGTAAGAATTACCTGCCACAAAGTATGATTGTATTTTTGGGGGACAGGTATCATCTGTTTTTATAAGGGCAGACCATTGCACTCTAGGTACACTCTAGGTACACTCTAGGAAGATCTAGGTACAGTGTGTTACAGTAGTCCAGCCACAAGGTAACCTTGGCATAGATCCATGTGGCCAGATAAGCTAAATCAAGATAAGAGGGGGGCAATTATTAGGCTAGGTGAAGTTGATAGAATGCTTTTTTGCAGCATCATTGCATGAGAACGCCAACCAGAACATCTTTTCTTTTCAATGCAATCAGTTGCTGGGAGGGAAGTTATGGCTATCCTAGAGAACTCCTAGAAAATAGCATACATAGGTGAATCTATCTTCATTTGGGACTAATAGGATGTATGTTCTTTAGATGTATTATTTTAATTGAATTTCTATTTAACTTTTGCAATTTTTCCAAATAACAATAACAAAGAACAGATTAGTAGGTTCATTAAACAACATAAGATAGTAAAATCCTATCTCTTATTTCAAGATTCATGAACTGTTTGGCCTTAAAGCAAGACAGTAGAATATTTTTGCCATACATGATTGATAATATATTACTTTTATCATCGAAGAAGTCCATATTAATTTTGTCGACAAGTATCACATGTATGTCAATGAGAAATAATAATCTTGTTTCAATTTGTCCTTTATCTTAATATCCTTATTTGTTAAGTAGTCTAGAACTGGGAACCATTGCTTTAGGTGGTGGGATTTGTAGTTTTGATTTTCTCGTTGGGCTATTTGGTCGGAAATGTTTCCATTATAAAATGGTCCCACAAATGGGCATGCCAATTAGAAACTGTAGATAATTTTTTTTGGCTCCTCATGGAAGCTATGACTGATTTAGCAATAGCTAAAAGTAATAGTATAAGATTGGTTCTGATTTTTGTAATCTTTGGGTCTTTCCAGTGATTCAATAAGATTACATCTGGGGGTTTTGGGACCATATATCTGGTGATCAGTGCTATTTTTTAATTACTTTTCTCCAAAATGTTTTTATATATTTACAGCTCCACCAACAGTGCATGAAGATTCCCAGTTCACCACAATGCTTCCAACATTTCACCAAAAAAGATTGATTGACATGATTAGGTTTGACAGATGTTAGATACCAATGAGAATATATTTTAATAGGTTGCATTTTTATATTAATAATTATGGAGGTAAAGTTCTGAGATTTCCAAATTTCTTCCCAATACTCATTAGAAGGATCTATATTGCATTCTTTTTGTCATTTTTTTTATAATAAAGTATATTCTAGTAAGGTGTGGTAAATTTTTGAAATTAAGCCTCTCTGTTTCTCTGTGTCTCATTTTAACAATTTTTCAAACTCTATAAGGTTTTTTAAAAATGCATTTCTAATCCTTATATCCTTGATAAGATGCTTAGTTTGTAAGTATTCGAACCATAGAATTTGTGTTGTTGCATCTTTTTCCAAGTTTGCTTTATCTTGTATTAAACCTTTTGCTGTAATATCTATTAGTCTTGTTTTACTGTTTTGTCTCCACTATTTAAAGGAGTTCAAGTTTAATGCTGGGCTAAACCAATTCTACCCAACAAAAGGGGAAACTTGAGATATTTCTAGTACTAGTTTTCCTCTAATATTATCCCATACTTTTAGATCACTATTTAGAAATTGATTGTTTTTGATGCTTTTTGGACGTTCTTTGCATTTGTACCAAATGCTTTCCTGAATAGGTTTTCCCAATGTATAACATTGTTTAATAACTTTCCAGTCAGTTATAATGGAGTCATTTAGTAGCACTACAATATTTTTAAGATGTGTGGCTTCGTAGTAAGCTCTGAGATGTGGAACATTGAGGCCACCCTTATTTTAGGTTCTTTTTATAGTTTCATAGGAGATTCTCATTTTTTTGTTATTCCAGATGAATTTACTAATTTTTGTTTGCTAATCTTTAAAGGTTTTATCTGGAATTGTTAGTGGTAGTGCTCTAAATAAGAATAATAATTTTGGAAAAATAAAAGACCTAATTAAGTTTATTCTATGAGTGAAAGCTGGATTTCACTCCAATTATCAAACAATGAGTTGACGGATTGATTAATCTATGTATAGTTTGTTGTTAGTAAGTCTCCTAAATTAAGAGGAATTTTGAGTCCCAGGTATTGCCAATTTTGTTTTACCCACCTATATTGGTGGTTTCTTTTAATATTATCAATTAGGTCAGTAGGAAAATAAATAGGGTCAATTTCACTCTTGTTGTAATTAATAAAGAGACCTGACACTTCTGTGAACTTATTAGCTAACTCTTCTAATGCTTTCATTGGGGTATTAGGATCTGATATATAAAGAACCATATCATCTGAAAACAATGACATTTTATCTTCTTTTTTTACCAATTTGAATGCCTTTTATTGTTGGACAATCTCTTATGTAGTTTGCAAATGGTTCAATTGCTAAAGCAAACAAAAGTGGAGAAAGTAGGCAACCCTGCCTCATACCTCTTAGCAACTTGATTTTATCAGATTTATGCCCATTAATTTTAATTTGCGTGATGAGGGCTGCATAAATTGTATGGGTTACTCATAGAAATTTATGCCCAAATTTCATTTTGTCTAATAGTTTTTGTAATTTATTTCCACATGATCAAATGCTTTTTCTATGTCCAATGCTAGAATAAGTGAAGACAATTTAGGGTTTTTTTGCTGTAGTTTATTATGTCCAAAGTTTTCTTATGTTATCCGTTAGTTATCTTTTGGGGATGAACCCGGTTTGATATAAATTAATATAGTTTGGGATTATTTTGTTTAGTCTCACCATTAGAATTGCAGTAAATATTTTGGTGTCTTGATTTAAGTAAGTTATAGGATGGTAAGAAGCTGGATTAATTGTGTCTTTACCTGGTTTGGGGAGTACTATCATATTTGATTCTTTCCATGAAGGAGGCATTATTCCTTGTTTCAAAATTAGGTTGCATACTTTAGTTAGTGGCGGAGCTAACAAATTTGAGTATTTCATGTAAAATTCTGCCAGAAATCCATCCATCCCTGGTGATTTATTATTCTTTAATTTTTTTATAACTTCTAGAGTTTCTTTAAGTGTTATTGGTTGGTCCACGAATGTCTTATGTTCTGATGTTAATTTGTTTTTGGCACCTGCCTCACTTAAAATTTATTTACTTCATCTATGCTAGGATTATCAGAAAAGTATAAAATCATTATAGAAGTTGGAGAAGGTTTCTGTAATTAGTTTGGAGCTAGTGTGGATTTGGTTCTAGTCATCTCTTATGAAGTTAATCAGTCTAATTGCTTTCTTTTTACCCACTTTCCAAGAAAATACCTTTAGTGATTTAGTGATTTGGCATATTTGTGCCAGTATTTCTGTTTTAGAAATGGTAAATTTTTTGGATGGTTGATGTCTTTAAAGATTCCATTTTTTTCCTTTCAGCTAGAATTTGTTTGTAAAAAAATTTACATTTTTTGTGCATCTGCTCTAATCTAGTTATGATATTTATATTTCTTTTCTTTTTTTATAGGCAGAAGCTATTGCAATGTATTTTCCTCTTATTACCACCTTCATTGCATCTCAGATTAACTCCATAGACACCCCACATTTCAAATTAAGATTAAAATAATTGTGTATTTCCTCATTTACATTATTGTATGAGTTAGTGTCAGATAAAAGAAATTTGTTTAAACTCCATTCGGTTGTCTACTTTTTTGGTCCGATAATTGAAGTGAGCACCCGTGAGTGGTCCATCCACATTTTCAGGCCAATTTTTGACGAAGGAATTTGGTTCATTAAATTTGGTGATATATAGTTATTCCTGGTGTGCACCCCATGTCTGGGTGAAAAATAAGTATAATCTATTTCATCTGGGAATTGAGTTCTCGATACATCCATTAAGTCAAAATGTTCTAACAAGTTTGATAATTGTTCTGTTTTAGGTTTATTGGAGCTTTTAAATTTAGCTTTTTTGTGGTTTGTATGGTCTAGCTTAGAATTAGCAATTAAATTCAAATCTCCACCTAACAAAACTTCTCCTTGAAATGCTTTTAATTTGGTGAATATTTCTTTCAAGAATAAAACCTGATTATTGTTGGGGGCATATTTTGAAGCTAATGTCATCCTTTTGGAATCAAGTGTGCCTTTAAGGAATATATATCTACCTTGCTGATTTGATTCTATTGTACAATCAAATCTAACATTCTTTGAGATCAGCACTTCAACTCCCCTGAACTTTGACATGCCATATGCTCGACACTGATATTCTCAACATTTTGACTTGTTTTGTCTTTGCAGTAAGGTGAGTTTCTTGTAACAGTAGTATGTCTGGGCGTTGCCTTAATGCATTGTCAGAATTCTTCTGTTTTTGACTCAATTGTTAAGATCTCTGCAATTTAGTGAGATAACTTTAAGTATCATCTTCTATAAAAGCAAAACAGAAGGCAAAGAATACCTCAGAACCCTATCCCACCCCCCTCTCTACCCCAGCCAGTATTTTCTAACATATGGAAAGGCTAATAAGGCCCTTGCAATTGAAAAAGAGTCAAAAACAAGTTAGCCATAATATTGACAACAGAATTAAGTTTAAGAAATGCAGGAGGCTCTTTTCAAGTTTCTTTCTTCACAGGGATTCTGCTCCAGTTTTTAATTGAAGATCTAGATTTGTATGCCCTAGTCTTACTTGGAGATTCCATTGATGTATCCAGTTGTAGGTCCTTCAGCATCCTGAATCCACTTTCCCTGTCATTGGCTTGGAAGGTTTTTCCTTGTTGGTGCACCAGCAGCCTTGTCTAAGTTACCCACCAATATCTAATGCCTGATTCATTTAATTTATTGATGGGTTTTAGTTCTTTTCTTTTAGTTAATGTCTTGTTAGAGAGGTCTTGATGAACATATTTTTTTTATTCTGGAAAGAGAAGAACCCTCTAGCTCTTGCCTCCCACATTACCTTCTCTTTTGTCCTACTGTCCAGAAATCGTACTACTATATCTCTCTGTTGTCTGTTTCTTTGGTTGCTCACTGAACCCAGCCTGTAGGCATTAATAATGGTAGGAGTAATTCCCTCCTTCAGTTTCAGCTCACATCTTAGCCATTCACCTAAAAAAGCTGTAAGGTCTGTGCATCCTTCATCTTTCTCTTCAAAACCTCTGGGCTTCACATCATTGTATCTTAATTTGTTGTCCAGGTCCATTATTTTGTTTTCTAAAGTCACATTTTTAGCTTGTAATTCCCGAACCTCCTCCTAAACACTGATTCCCAGTTCTATGGCACATTCTGCTGTCTGGGTTACCTGCTGTAGCATCTCTGATTTCACTGAGTTGGTTTCTGAGGAGGCCTTCAATACTGGTAACAATTTTTTTCCCATTTTTTCTATCACATTTTTCAGTTCATTTTCCAGTGCTTGTATATCCTCTGAGTCTTCCAAGCTGCTCGTGGTGGCCATTTTAAGTTACATTTGTCTTTTTTCAGCTGGAGCTTGGATTGCTTCTTTGGGCTCTAAGAAAGCCTTTAATCTAGTATTTGATAGACCAGCGGGCTTAGCTTCCCCCTCTGAATTTTCCCATCATTCTTGCTGGCTTACCATTGTTCAGACACTTAATTTCAGCCGTGGTGGGGATTTAGGGCTTGAGATGAGGCTTTCAAATGCCTGCCAACTTCACACAACACCATGCCTCCTCAGCTGTATTATTTTATAATTTATTTTTATAATTTGTTTTACTGATGTAGAAGAGAGGAAAATAGACTACAACTGCCATGAGGCTGTGCAATAATGTTCAGTCAAGTTGATCTGGATCTGGATCAGTCAAGGTGATCTACACAGTTCAATAGCCATTAATGCACATGTTTTTGGGACTCAGGAGGCCACAAAGAGATACCAAAACAGTATGTGGAAAATCATATTTTAGTATAATTTTTAAAAATGTGATTCAATAAGAATGTAGTTCGATATCATCCCCTTCCCTCAAACAAGTTGGAGCTGGCTCACAAATGAAAATAAAGCATTAGGACAATACTGATTGTAGGGCCAGCTCAAGGGGCAAAAGGTGGGGAAAGGTGACAGAAGACTGAAGAGGCAACCATATGCAATTTTAAAAGCCACAGATTTTTTGATTTACAGCTCAGGGAGCATTGGTGTCACATGGGGTATGGATTCAAGCATTGGCTGACTTGCCTGCCAGCTAGTGACCCCTTTACTCCCTCAGCCTACTTGCTGAAAGGGGAAACTGTGGGATGAAAGTAGGTGGGATTCCACATGGGCATAAACTTCTGCTTGGATCCCCTGCCACCCGGAAGTGAGCATACTCTGACAGCCCCAAAACTGGGCTTGTCCCTGACATGCACCAACCCCTTAAGGGGATCCCCAGTTATGAGTAAATAGTGCACGCAATAGTGTTCCCCCCAAAAAAGGATCTTTGCCCAATGCCAAAACCACCACCACTATCTAAAGCTAGAATAAGACCAGAAAAAACAATCAAGGAGTAGCACGTAAGAACACAGATGCCAAACCAGAATAATGAATGCAGTCAAACCAAGTGTCAGAATTCCAGAACTTGGACCAAGGGAGGGATGGGTGGCATACCAGTCAAAGCTGAATGCCAGAGGGGCTAGGATGGCTCCAGAATTTAAGCTTGACTTGTGGACCTGACTGGAAACTATGTGCTCCAAATCTTTCAGCAGACTGCTGTTGTTTGGGTGGTTGAGCATTTTGAATTTACTGGCGATGCACGCAGCCTTGCAGAGGCTGGTAGGAGCTGCCCAGGTTTTGAGGAAATGGCAGCTGCCTTGTGTCACACCCCATACCCTGTGGACTGCAAATTGGGGGCCCAGGTAAGTCTAGACCCAGGGCTTTGCAGAACAACTTAAAGATTCTAAATTTGGTCACTTTGAATCATGCCTTCATGTAGACAGTCAGTAAGTATTAGGTAAGAACTCTGGAGAAAATTAACGTGTCTGAAAATGATTTCAGATGCTGGCCATTAAAAAATTGTATCTGTGATGGTCCTGTTGTGGAGCTGGCATGACTAGACATTATGAGGTAATACTTGGTAGGTGTGTAATCTGAGAAAAACTTTGTTATAATCTTGTTTTCTGGGATTTTTACTGTGATTGTTGATTTCTTGTGGCTTTTGGGGGCAGTTGTTTGTAAAGATGTGTTGTGTGTTATGTGCTGTTAAGCCACTTCTGATTTACAGTGATCCCAAACATCCTATTATTCACAGCTTTGCTGAGAACTAGCAAACTGGAGGCTGTGGCTTCTTTAATTGAGACAAGTCATCTTATTTGGGGTCTTTGTCTTTTCCTGCTGCCTTTCACCCTTCCTAGCATTATTATCTTTTCCAGTAAGTCTTCTGTTTCATGATGTGATCAAAGTATAATAATCTCAGTTTCACTTCTTAGAAAATTCAAGTTTGGTTTGAGCTAGAACCCATTTATTTGTGGCTTTGCCATCCACGGTATCTGTAAAACTCTCCTCCAGAACTACATTTTAAATAAATTAATTTTCTGCCCATCAGGTTTCTTCATTGTCCAGCTTTCACATCCATACATAGTAATGTGGAATATCATAGTATGAATTATCTTGACCTTGGTCCCCAGCAACACATCCTTAAGGATTTTTTTCTAGTTCCTTCATTTGCCCTTCCAAGTCTTAGTTTCTTTCTGATTTCTTCATTGCAGTATTCCTTTTGGTTGATGACTGAACCAAGGAATAGAACAATTTCAATTTTTTCACTGTCAGCCTTAAAATAGTGCAATTCCTGGGTAGTCATTTTTTCTTCTTGATATCCTGATGTAATTCTGCTTTGGCACATTCTCTCTTATCCTTCATCAGTAGTAATTTCAAGTCTTCACTATTTTCTTCCAGTAATGTGGTGTCATCTGCATATCTCATATTGTTAACGATCCTTCTACCAATTTTCACTCCGTTATCATCTAAATCTAATCCCACCTTCCTATGATATATTCAGCATATAGACTATTATACACTCTACTGAATGCTTTTGTGGAAAATGGAGGAGTTGCTGAATTGAAAGGAAGATCAGCATTTGCGTTTACAACTGTAGCAGGTATACAATGAATAGCTTTGATGGATTTGAAATGATAATCTTTTGGGAAATAAATGGGAAAGTAAGTGTACCATATGCTACTGTGTTCTTCTAATTTGCGGTTTAGTCATTTTTATTTTCTTGCAATTCTGTACATTTTTCTTCCATTGCCATTTCTCAATATAGAAACTGAATTTCAAGCAATTATAGCTATTGGCATATTTAAATACTATTTCACCTGCAGAAGATAGTTTGCACAATGAGCAAGAATTACCACCATTTGCCAGAATCAATTTCAGAGAAAATAAAGAAAGTGTACTGTGTTGTATTTAATATGGATCTTCCCCTTCTTGCTGATAAAGAATGTGATTCATAATGTTGAAAGGAATTTCTCTTTTCTTCATGGGCAAATATTTTAATAGTTATTTTAAGCTTTTAATGACTGTGCTTAGTGACTGGCTAGATTGTCTGCAACAGATCTCTGTGATAAGTCAATATTCAAAATTCATGACATCTCAAGTAAATTATATAATTTCTGTAGAATGTTTTTGTATCACACAAACTCTTAGTTTTCATCATATTTGCACAAGAACATTATTTGGTTGGGAAGAATCCAGTTTCTCTTTCCATTACTGAGGCTGAAATTCTAAGAATGTAAGTCCTAACTCAATAGGATTTACATCTGAAGATAAATGTTTACTTAGAATTGGATTGGAAGCGGCCTAAATCAGTTGCAGGCCATCCTAAGCAGAGTCATACCCTTCTAAGTCCGTGTGCTTTGTTACTATAATTGTGTGGATTAAATTGTATGCATCGTTGAACACCAAATACTCACTTCATTATAGGCATGCTTGATGTTTACTATAGAATATGCTGCAATGCAAAATTAGCTTTCTCACTTTCAGGCTCACTAACTATAATAACTGCTGAAAGCAAGAAAAACCTTAATGACCTTTTTATTTTTAAAATATCAGACATATTACAATAGAACTTGAAGATAGATGCTAGTTTGGATTTTAAAAACTCACAGTGCTTGCTTTACCATTAAAATAATAAGCATTACTCTACCCACCCATACCTCCTACTCATGCATATCAGGCAAATGTGTTTATGCCTGATATCTCTCTGCTACAAACCTGAGAAGTTGAATGTTATTAGTGACTAAAATAAAAAATGTAAATCAAATCAGGCAGCATTTCTTTTTTCCTCCATGGAAACTTACTATTGGGAGCAACAAATATTATACAAATTCTAGTTTGCTATAATGTAAAAAGAGGATCCGAAAGTAATCTTTTCATTTCTCACCAGACACCCAATTTTACAATCACCTACAATAGGCATATTCATTTCTCAAAGTTACTATCTAGGTGACTGCATATCATTTTTGCCATGGGGATGCTGTTAAAAATATCAACAATGTGGCAAGTTCTCTTGATTGGCACTGTAACTACTATTTATTCCATATAACACTGCTTTCAGGTTGTGTGTTCATACACCCCATTCTTGGATGTTCCTGGTAGAAGAAGGGAGACTTGCATTGTGATGGCAGCCTCCAGTGTCAGAAGTAAAGAACTTGCTGGTTTGAGCAGCTTTTTGACAGCAAACATAATAGAACGCATTCATTCATTCATTCATTCATTCATTCATTCATTCATTCATTCATTCACATAATTTATAGTCCATCTTTCTCATTGAGACAAAGTAGATTGCACAGTGTAAGTCAATAGGTGGGACAATCAATAAACAATACAATAGGATATGGATTGCAGAAATTTGAAAACAGAAATGTGGGATTCTATACTAATATATAGTAGCACTGCCCTATTGGCTGTCCTAGTAGCACTGCCCTATTGACTGCCCTAACAAAAATTCAAATTGCATCCTTAGAAAAACTGATTAGGAAAGCCAATCACATAGTTTGTCCAACCTAAACTTGTACTCAATGCATGTGGAACTCCAGACCTCTTCAATTTCTTCACTGAATAACACTCAACTGGTCCCTTGAGTGACAATAGGAAACAAACTAGAATGTAATCAAAAGCTTAGGAGACAAACTCAATCTGTGTACCATTTGTTATCTAATCAGTACAGCTCAATTTTCTCGTAGTCTTGGCCAGATGGCTTAAACTCACATTATACACTAGGACCTCCATGGATAAATGCAATGGAGCAGCAATGGAGAACAGAAACAAATTATTTAAACTGGACCAGAATATGGCAAGTCCAAAGAAGTCATGCTTCAGGGAGTAAATTAATTAGATCATTTCATCCAGAATGGATTTGAGAAAAGATACTTGGGCCAGCTGGGCAAAGCATGTAGAAGAAATCATTTGTAGCTTTGAAACTGAATGTCATCAAGATGCTGATGACATCCAGCTCTACATCTCTGTATCCACATCCCTGGCAATGTGGTCAAGGTCTTGAGCAACTGCCTGGTGGCTGTGGTGCAATAGCTGAAAGTGAACAAATTGAAACTCAACCCAGTCAAGGCACAGGTTAAGCTGGTTGAGAAGTCTAAGGTCTTGAACAACATTGTGCTTCCCACTTTTGATCAAATTCAGCTGATGCTTATTGACTTGGTTAAGACTAGAGTCTAGTGATATATTGGACCCAGAATTACTGTTAGGAAAGCAAGATTTGAGTCCAGTGGCACCTTAGAGACCAACAAGATTTTCAGGGTATAACTAGCTTTCAAGAGTCAAAGCTCCTTTCTTCAGATACCCGGAAAATCTTGGTGGTCTCTAAGGACTCAAATCTTACTCCAGACCAACATGGCTACCTACTTGAAACTATCTTGCTGGAAAAGCAAGTTAATGGTTAATGCACCACAAAAGTGGAAGGGGGAGGGTTTTTTCCAACGAATCTCACACTATGTAATCTGCCTTAAGTCTCTATGAGAAAGGCGGACTATAAATGACCTAAATACATGCATGCACGCACGCACACACACAAGCAAGCAAACAAGCAAACAAACAGTTTAGCCCTGAAGATGGACCTATGCCTTGATTGGCTGATCTGGCCACCCGGATCCATGTACCATGGTAATACCAAACCTAGATTACTGTTATGCACTCTACATAGGCCTTCTCTTGAAATAAACTTAGATATTACAGTTGGTGCAGAATGCCACAGCTCAGTTTTTGGGAGCTAGGTGGCAAATGTATATTACACCCATTCTGCCTTCACTCAATTGACTGCCTATCAGTTACTGAGTTCAAGGTATTGGCTATCACATACAAAGCCCTTTATGGCCTTGGATCCTATCTGAAAATCACCTTTTTACTAGAGATGGGCACGAACAGCAATATGAACACAAAAAAAGCCACGAACAGCCCAATCTGCTGTTTAAGAACAAGCTGTTCATGACGCCCCATTCTAAATGAACAGGTGGTTGCAAGCCTCGTTGGTTGTTGTCCGGACAGTCTGGCACCTGCAATCAATTCCCTTGGCAATTTAGGTAGGGATTGTGTGAACTCTGTCTGAACTCCTGCTGTTGCCCTGGAAACCCCAATATAAGCCCAATTTATCTTGACAGGCAGGTATTCCTTTCAAATGTGAAGCGGCACTTCACACTTGCAAAGAGCAGGGGGAGGGGGGTTCCCAGCTCTGGCTTAATTTGCAGACAGTGGAGAGGGAGAAAGACAGTTGCTGTTGGCATTTTGATAGAGAGCATTGGAGCTTGAATTTTCTTTGTGTGTGGTGGGATAGGGATCTACCCCTTCAAGTTCCAGGGCTGCTGCCAGGCTCTGGGCCAAGCTATTATTTATTATTGGTATCTTTCCTGGTGCCTGCTCAGGTGAGGTTTCTGGGAGTGGTACAGTAGGGATCTTGACCAAACTTGGATGATGGCTGGAGGAGAGCCTGCTGGCCCCCACGAACATCCAACCACAAACATGTTCATGAACAGGGCCATGTTCGTGGTTGTTCGTGAGTCCCTGTTCATGGATGGCAACTAACAATGAATATCATGTTTGTTTATTTTTTTCTGTTCGTACCCATCTCTACTCTCTACTCATCCAAGCTGGGTATTCTGCAGGTGCTGTCTTGCAAATGGACAAGATCAACAACTGTCCGTACATGTGCATTCCCTATAGTGGAATGGCTGGCCTGTGGAATGGCTGGCCTGAGGAGGTCAGGAAATCTCTCAAGCTCCAGGCATTTTGCAAAATATTTAAAACAGAATAGTTCAAGAAACCTTTTTAACAGAAGAAATAGGGGCTACTGCATAACAGATTAGTCCAGGAAAATGCTTTTGTTTCTCAAGATATGATAAACTCCCAAGAGAAGATAAAATCATGGCAAGAAATTTGTAATGAAGAAAAGGAAATATAATGGCCGATATATCTCCAGGTGGTCTCCAGATTACAGGGAGCTGTTAAAGATTACAGAGGCCAATTGAGGGATCTGACTAATTTAGAAAAGATAATTATGCAGTAAAAAATCACATCTTAGGCCAAAGTAGTGTATATTTAGTTTATATATTTTCAAATAAATAACAGAATTCAAACCTAATAATGAGTTATTTATTTATTTATTTCAAGATAAGGAGTAGAAATAGGTTTGAATTCTGTTATTCAAATATAATAATTCAAACCTAATAATGAGTTCTTTATTTATTTATTTATTTTAAGATAAGGAGTAAAAATAGGTTTGAATTCTGTTATTCATTTGAAAATATATAAACTAAATATATACTAATTATTATTCTAACACTTTTAAAGTTTATTTTTATACTCTGTACCTTGATAATCTTTGTAGCACACAGCTTTATATTTGTTTTTCTTGACCTCCTTCTTTATTCCTCTTTTTCTTTATTCCCTTTTTGTTTTAAATAAAGTAAAATATTTATTTTAAAAAAAGAAAATGCTTGTATATCTGCATCATGTTTTGCATTGTTTAATAAGTCATGCTTAATCCTTGTGCTTTGTTCAGACTACAGCTTTGTTTCAAATTTCTAAAATCCTAGTCCTATTAATTGCTTATTGGATGGATCATCATATTGATTGCATTGATTTATATTGTGTAATCCACCTTGAGTCTCAATGGATAAATATTGGACTCAGGAGATAAATAAAATAAATATTGGACTCAGGAGATGAACTGCATGTACTTCATCCATTTGGTTTTCCATTGAGCCAGGGCCAGTTTGCTGTCCAAGTGGTCATGTCAAGTGGAATAATCTAGCAAGGACACCAACACAGCTAGCAGCATCGTGGAGGGAAGGAAGCTACACGTGGATGCCCACCCATCCATTGTCAGTTCCCAGAACTGCATGGCCAGGCAAAAGAGAAGATCCAGAGTGCTGGAGCTAGTTTTTGTCATGGTAACTGATGGTGTGGGAGGAAGCAAGGGACATAACATAGCCTGTGATTGCTGCTCAAACACACTGCACACTTCGGACCAAGCATTACTAAAGCTCAACTTGAATCTGAGTTGGATGGTGCACCGTACCTGTTTGGAGTGGCAAAATACCTTAAGGCACCTCTAAAGCATAAAGAGAAATCTTCCTTCTAGTATGGGCAGGGTCCCCCCCTCCCCCATGTCTGTTGGTTCTGTTTGTTTCCTTAGGTAACATAGCAGCTCTGAAATGGGCACAACTATTTTCCAAGCTCCAAAAGCACCATGGATGAACAGTGGCTACAACTTCACAGCGAAGAGAGATGTCTGGTACTGATTAAACGATATATATAAGTAATAACCCCAAAGAGTAAGTAATGATGCCTTAGGATTGGATTGCATTTATAGTACTTTAACCATAATCTTATTATTGAAAAGATAGTAATTGTACTCTTCAGGCAATAATTGGTGCCTAATCATTCTGCTTTAAAATGCTTTTTTAGGCTATTTATAAGCAAGAAGATTGGATTGGATTTGGAATACCATGACGCTTAGAGAACCAAACATTCAGTGGTATGTTAAATACTTCAAAAATTATTTCATCATAAGCTTTCATGTAGTAGCACCTGCTCTGAATTTTTCTGTCTTTTTCTTTCACATTGACTCCATTTACTCTCTCACTTGTTCCTAAAAATTCAGACATTTCTCTCAACCACAAACAGTTCCATCTTCCCCATTAGTTCAAGTGCTGGTCAATCATGATGTCTGGAGCTTCTAACCCAACTGAGATTCAGTTCTTTTTAAAATCACTTAATTTGGATTGATTTGGATGTGAGGCTTGTGATGATGTATTTACCACCCTCTCTGTTAACTTGACACTCCTGTCACCAACTGTTCTAAAATGTAATCCTGCTACCGAGCTCCTGCAGTGGAAAAATGTAGTAAGTCCTGTTAATTAACAAGGTTGCAGAGGTAAAGAGGGCAAGCTTGGTTATTTTGGTTCGAAATAATTTCCAGTGTAGTATGACCTACTTTGATGTTCTATCCTTTTCCCTTCTGCAGTCAACACTGTAGTTTGAAGGCAAAAATGAAGTGAAACTGACAAACCTCTTGTAAGTATAAAACAAGTTACCTTCTCCTTCCTCCAAGCAGAAGCAATGTTGGTCCAGGAGCCTAGAAAGCAAAAAGGAGGGACATTCAAGGTTTCCCAAGCAGCAGTTGAGAAAGTAGCCATTGCCCCTTCCTAGAGCAGGGATGGGAATCTCTTTACAGGGGAAGGAGGACCACTTGTTGCTCCCGCAGCAGCAGCAGCAGCAGCAGCAGCAGCAATGGGATTTCTAGTTAAGAACACTCAAAATTTCCATATCTTAATTATGCCACCTGAGTGTAATCCATTGCATGTGGAAGAGACTGGCATCAAAGGCTGGAATCTAATGAGTCCCACAGCACAATGTGTTGTGGCAATTTTGTTGGTCCTAATGAAAGGTGTTAAATAAATTTTGTTCTTATTTTTCACTTTTGCATGGACCAATATGGTTGTACAACTTTTTCTACTTAGACGGCCCACTGCCAGTCAAAATGGTTGGCCTAACCACCAGGAATTGGACATTTCCCAGAATCACACTCTGTCTGGACAGAGGTACCTGGAAGAGGCAGCAGAGTGTGGCTTTTTCACACTACTTTGTGAAAAGAGACTCTCTCTTTTGTCAGGAACTCCCATGCTTAGAAGGTATTATGAGGTCATCTTGTCTGCCCCCTGAACCACATGTGAAGCTGGCTATAAATGGGAATACATATTTAGCAAATTGAATTGACTCTGGCTTGCACTTGTATATGGTAAATCAAGAAAACTGTGTGTGTGAGCCTGCGCGTGTGCCTATGCATGTGCATGTGTGTGGAGGGGGAGTTAGACAGATTTTAGAACCCTGACACAGATGCATCTGACAAGGTTGCATCTGATAAAGTGGACTCTAGTCTGAGGAAAGATTATGGCTAACACATAGTTAATCTTATGGTGCTACATGATTATTGGGTAGATTGTTACAACAGACTAACATGGCAGTCTCTCTGGAAAGTGTTTAGCCTGTTACTATTGACCAGAAATAGAGACAAATAGAAAGCTAAACTTCAGATAGCACCATGATGTAATCTAATGCCAGTGCAAAAAAAAAAAGTCTCCACTAGGAGACACAATTTACAGTTTCTAAGTGAAGAATTCACAGCAACAGAAAAATGATCCATGCCAACGACAGCTCCAGCTGCCAGAAGTCTCAATCATGACACCATAACTTCTTCCAACTATGCTATGCATCTTTCCTTTGAGGGCTTCATTTCGTTATTAATAAATAACACAAGTTGAGGGCTTATGATTAACTGGGGGACAATAGCTCGGCCTAAGGCCTTCAGGCAGCAGGGGCCATTTTGTGGGAGGGCTTGGCAATTTATTCAGCCAGATGGGGCCATTTTGAGACCCGGTGATCTGCTTAGCCTCCTAGCAGTGGTGGCCACATTGTGAAGGCATCTACAATATGCACAACTCTGAGGGTGGCCATTTTAAGTGTGGCGTTTGTGAGGCCTGATTTGCCTCCTGCTTACTGGCAGTAGCATTTCAGTGGAGCTTTTGCAGCTTATCCTGTTCTGGGGTGGTCATTTTGAGAGTGGCACCTGGTTGTCTGCTTAGCCTCCTTGCAGTGGCAGCCATGTTGTGAAGGCATCTACAATATGCACAGCTACAGGGGTGGCCATTTTGAGTATGGGCTTTGTGTGGCCTGATTTGCCTCCTGCTTACTGGCAGTAGTGGGGCTTTTGCGGCTTATTCTGTCTGGGAGTAGCCATTTTGAGTGTGTCACACAGTGGCCTGCTTGGCCTCCTGGCACTGGTGGCCATTTTATACAGCCCTCTGCAGCCTACACAGTGTTTGGGCTGCCATTTTGGGGGTGCTGTATTCCTACTGGGCTTTGAAGCTTTAAAAGCAGTAATTTTACATTACATTACATTGTTGTATGTTTCCATCATGCCACCCTGCTAAGGGCAAGTCTCATCCTTTGAGGATGATGAAGTGGCCAAAGGGAGGAGGGCAATACTGGGCTAGTCAGGAGGGCTGAAGCAAGGTTAGGCCCAGACCCTGCAGGCCTCCAGCCTATCTAGCCATTCCTCCCACTGTTTTAACTTTATTTGGAGAGAGTACTTAAAGCAACAGCAGCAGTGAAGGCCAAGCTGAGGCGGGGGGGCAGGGGGGTGGGGGGAGGGCTTCCAGTTATCTGAAAGGTGGATAGCTGTACACATTATTGCTACTGGCTTAGCAAAGATCTACAGTCCCAGGGTGATCGCTGGCCCCTTTTCCTTGCTCAGTTTTGCAGACTTATGGGTCTAAAGAGCTGTTTCAGGTTTTGTCACGCACGCCACTTAATGGCATGCTGTGTTATTGCATCTGCTGAAATCTGCAAAGCTGTCACGCAGGGCACAGAAGTCTAAGATGTGATCTGATCTTTCTACCAGATTAGCACAATTGACAGACGGTAGCGGATCTGGCTAGGATGCCATAATCTGGTCCTGTTGAGGTGACAATGGACCTGACTGACAAGGTAGGTAAGTCCACTGGCCCCTAGGGCCTGGCTATGGTGGCTCTGGGGGTCGGGCAGCAGTCTCCAAGCTGCCACAATTAGACTCCTGAGTTATATTGTCTTGGGTCTTGCCTTTGGGTTGTACAGTTTGGCCACTGGGTTATTACTTGATTCAGTCCACCAGGGACAAAGTTATAAAGAAAGCAGCAGGTCAGGGGTTAACCCTCCTCTTCAGGAAGTGGAAGAGGTGGAATTGAGGAAAGAGACTAGTAAGTGAGACTTAAGAAGGTTTACCGCACCTGGGCCAGGCGGCTGTTAGCTGGCTTCCTTTATAGGAGCTACCACACCTGGCGGGGCACTGAGCCTTGTCTCTAGGGTGTTGGAGCCTAGAAGTGGAGTTTTCTTAGAGCTTCTGCTGCCTTGGGGCCCAATGGCTTTTGGGTTTACTTCAGGAGCACTGGTGGGCTGACCAGTGGCCCATTGAGCAGTCAGAATGGGGGTCTTATTATAGACTGTATATGCTTGGTATGTTTCCAATCCTCGTGGCAGTTGGATTGTGGGGGAAGGAACTAGATAACCCCTCAGCCCACTTCATGTGGATGATTGGGTAGTCATGCACATACCTAACCCGCTTTTATCCAAGTGGCATAGGATTTTGAGACGGGTCGTTGAGACTGGTCCTGGTGTTTATGATTCAAGGCAACACTTGGTCTCTCCTGCAGATGGAATGGTGCAGCTTGTCCCTTGGATTTTCTCTGACCTGTGCTTGCAGGGAGGACCATGGTTGCTTGGCAACCAACTGCCATCGCCCCCAGCATGCAGTGAACCTGTGACCAACTGGCTAGCAGTCGCTAGGTTGGGGTGCAGGTTGGTCTGTAGGAATTATGGCTGAGCTGGTGGATCTCTCCCTTCATTATGGGGGAGTGGGATGTTAAGGGGCTTTCCTCATATTCAGTGGCAGCCATCATATTTACTGCTGGCAGCCAGTAAACCTCTCAGTTTGATGTAAGCCCAGGCAATTTCCGGGTTGGCATGGGAGTTAGATACTGTAGTGTTAGTGCATCAATGGCCCAAGCCACTGGGCTGATGATGACCGGGCTGCTACTACTGTTTGATGGGAGGTGGAGTCCTTTGTCTCACTCCTGGTCCTTCACTTAGAGGTAATGAGATGGGCTTCTCAAGGGCACAGCCCTTCCATTACAGGCCCCACAGACGTGCATACATAGACAAGGTGGTGTGGTGTGCTTGAGGGGAGGAGTGGTCTTCTGCCTCATGTTCTGGTCATTCACCTTTGCAGTAATGACCTTGGCTGCAGGGCATGGCCCTTCCAATGTAGGCTCGTGCAGACTTGCATGCATAGGCAATGTGGCCTCGTAAGCCGGAGGGGAAGAGCAGCCTCTGCCTCAAGTTCAAGTCATTCACCTGGGTGGTATGACCCTTGTATCACAGGACATGACCCTTTCCTTATAGGCTCACACAGGCTTACAGCCCCCAGGCAAGTAGTGGCCTGATAGTTTAAGGGGAAGTGCGGTTCTCCACCTCACGTCCTGGTCATTCACCGTGTGGTAATGACCTTGGCTCACAGGGCATGGCCCTTTCCTTACAGGCTCACACAGGCTTTCAGCGCCCAGGCAAGTAGTGGCCTGATGGTTTGAGGAGAGGTGCAGTCCTCCACCTCATGTCTTGGTAATTCACCACGTGGAAATGACCTTGGCTTACAGGGCATGGCCAAGTGAATAGTCGACACAGCCACGGATGCTCTGCTGGGAGTTTGGCTCACTGGGGGCCTGCTCCAGGGAGATGCACATTTGCTACATGTGCGCAATTTGTGCAGGTCCCCACACCTTCATGGCATGTAAGTGTTCAGTACAGGGCAAAAGGCATGATACAGATGGCACTGAGCAGGGTTTTTTTTCTGGGAAAAGAGGTGGCAGAACTCTCAAGAGGGAAATGAGGGAGAAACACATGGGATTCTTTGAAATAATATTATTTTCATGTGCTATTGCCGAGTATTTTCAAGAGGTGCTGGAACTCCATTCCACCACGTTTCCGCTGAAAAAAAGCCCTGGCACTGGGAATGCCCAGCAACTGGCAGGCAAAGGGCTTTGCCACAATGACGGAATGGACTGTTATTGTTTACGTTTTATGGCCTTGTTGTTTAAGGCAGTTACTGGTTGTGTTTTTTCTCTTTAGGTGTGGTTGTTGGGGCTGGTGATGATGTGTGACATGGGCTGAATGGCATATCCAGCTCTCACCAGAGACTAATGAAATTTATTGGTTTACCATTGTTGCAGGATAGGACCTACGGATTATACGCAGCATGTGCTTCAGAGGCTAAGTGGTCCTATGTATTTTCATGATATTTGGTCCAATGCTTCCTCGACGGGTGTGCGCAAAGAAGCTTGGAATCTGTTTTGTTTTGGGCCCAAGGCTCTGTGCCATGGGTGCGCTGAAACCCAAGGCTTCCCCGCTGGGAGTGTGCAAGAAGCTTGGAAACTGTTTTGTTTTGGGCCCAAGGCTCTGTGCCGTGGGTGCGCTGAAATCCAAGGCTTCCCCGCTGGGATTGTGCAAGAAGCTTGGAATGGAAAGGAATATTTCCTTTCCATATAAATTGTCCATCCTGCCACTAAGGCAGACTGAAGGCTAGCCAGAGAAACTACTCCTACAGTTGTGTCCAGCTGGGAAAGTGACATTAGACTAGCACACCATTTTTAGAAATATCTGTGTTTCATAAGGCATAGTATACCATTAGTTATGTAAAAGGTTCTAACTTCCAGATAGCATATCAGGAAACAATTTCCCACCCAGAATCAAGATGCAATTGCACACCTTCATCTGCACTGTGTAGTAGAAATGAGATCATTTTGGAGGGATTGTTGAATGTGCCTTGTATGAAAAATCTGTATAACTTTTTCCATCAATACGGACTGATACTTGTGAATATTCTTTGCCTTCTGTGGAACAGGATTTTGTGCCAACATAGGCATACAGAAGGTAAATCTCTAGATACACAGAATGATCCAATGCAAATTTGTCCAAACCGAACAGCTTTTTTACAAAAAAAATAAATAAGCAGAGCTCCTCCAATTTGCTTAAGGCAATGGCTGGATCTGGGTAAAAGACTATAGTGAAGTTGATCTTCATATGGATGTAAATAAAACTGAAGTCTGATTTATATTTATTTGTAAGTAATCCCCACTGAATTGCCAGGTCATACTTCTGAGTAAATATTGATACGATTGAACTGCAAGAAGCCTCAGTCTCTGGAACTGAATTGAGCACATGGCACATTAATAAACCCCATATGAATGGACATTTCATGAAAATCAAATGTAATGTCTAAGCTGGCTGAAGCTGCTACATATGCCTGCAATTAGAATTATTCAAGAAGGAGGAATAAAGAAAGCTAATGCTTCTGCATTAATAGATGGCAAAGGCTGATACTCTAATATGTGTTTGAACAAAGTCCTCCAAACCCTAATGCTGCAAAAATGAAAGTTAAATACACTTATGTAATAGGTGTCAGTTCCACTGCCATGATAAACTTCATGCATGGATCTTATGTATCCTCCTCCATTAGTCAAGGCTAAGGGGGCTAAAATAAAAGGCTTTTCTCTACTTTTCCTTCTCACATATGCCTCTTTTAAAGATCTCTAGGTTAGAAGCAGATGGTACTTTTAAGCAGCACCAAATTCACTATTTTTAGGGACAGCCCTAAAATCCTTTGGGCATGCAGACAAGCACCAATGAATCTGCAATTCAGAGATTTATTTTGCTTAATGTGCCTCTGCAACTTTCACTGCAATTGTTCCCAGAAACAAAAGAAAAATACTTCAGGAACTCAGAAGGCCATATTAACCTCCTTAGCTACTCTTATGAAGACACTTTTATTCTTTACTCAGGCACATTCAAATGTAATGTGAACAGAAGGAAAAAGAGCAGAACTTGAGTGGTTACAATTTATCTGGAAAAGTTGAGAAATGCTACTTTCATGTGCCTGTCAATCCTGTGCAAAATTAATGAAATAGACATCTAAGTCAAACCTCATAAAAACAAAAATTCTCCAGCTGAGTTCCCACTTTCATAAACACTGACTAGTCCTCTCTGGGAGGATTATTTTTTACCACTCATTCCTGAACCACAATTATCCAAGGTTGGCCAACTGCACAGACAGCTAATTTGGACAGCCTAATGAAAGGAACACCTGCCAGTCTTTTCATCCAGATGCCTAGAATTCCTATGGGGCAAACCACTACTCCTTTAAAGAAGGCTTTGAAACAGACTCGGTTGCATATTCTGTGCCTTCATCCTAACAGAGGTAGCACACTGCCGGAACAGTGGTGGGTTAGAGCTGGGATTGAGAGTCACAAAACTGTGACCACCCACTTCTGACTGAACATTTTATTATTTTATTTATTAATGTCATTTATAGTCCGCCTTTCTCACAGAGACTCAAGGCGGATTACACAGTGTGAGATTAGTACAGTCAATTTGAAGGACATTTCCATAAACAGTGCCATAGGGTTAATAAACATAATTTTACAAAGACATAGCATTAATAAAAATCCAATACAGACTTGAAAAAATGCTGAAACAGAACACAATTCTGGGGCTGGCATTAGACCACATGAAGCTCAAGTAGTTCATAGGAGCACATATTTAAAACAACAGGTAGTATGTAAGTTATCATAGTGGTCAAATCTATGGTCCTTAACTCATTAGTGAAGCATCTGAGAGCCCCTCCCTACAATACAAAAGCCTTTTTGAATAATTTGGTTTTGCATTGTTTGTGGAACGCTAGGAGAGTGGAGGCTCTCCTGACCTTCTCAGGCAGGCTGTCCCACAGGGTAGGGACCACCACAGAGAAAGCCCATGTACAAGCTGCTGTTGATTTCGTCCATGCACGGGGTGGCATCTGCAGGAGACCCTGTTCAAATGAGTGAAGCTGCCATGGAGGAACATAGGGAGGGAGGCAGTCCCGTAGGTATGCCGGGCAAAGGCCATCCATTTTCCCACTAATATAGGAAAATTGTGCCCTCGCAGTCAGTCCTGTAAGCTTAAACAGCTACTCATCAGCAACAATGGACTACCTAACAGAAATATGAATCAGAGACAATATAGGCCCTACAATATACCCAAAGACCAACACTGTCACAGGCCTTGATATCACCAATAATCACTTGCCAGAACGTTTTCCAGTATTGCCCTTCTACTGTCTAATTTTTTTTCTTTAGAGAATTTGAAGCATTTAAAACTTGTGGCCCTTATTTCTATTCATTTTTCAAGTCTGGTAAATTAAAAATACATGATATTCATATGGCTTTTAGGACTGGAAATAAATCCAGTATGTAGATATAGCTTCTTATCAACAGTTTTAATCATCTGCAGAGCTTCAAGGGAGCAGCTGATTCCCATACAAATCAGGAAATGCAGCAAGTCAAATAGTCTCCAGTGTAGGGAAAAAGAACTATTTTCTTATTAACTAATGAAGGCCAGGCACGGAGTGTTGTTTACAAAGAGGTCATAGGCTGAGACAAAGGCAGGAAGTCAGTCACTAAACAATACACCTTTAATTCACAAATCTACCTTTAACTCCTCAGTTGCATGACAATTAGCTGTGATAACTCAGTGGCTACAAAAGGCACTTCAAATAAAAAAGGCCCGTTTCCCAGGGCCACTTCCAGATTTTGTGGGCCCTGGAGAGAGTTCCCAGAGCTCCCCCCACCCCCACCCACTACTAGACTCCCTTATTGCTCTTCCACCCACGTGCCTGCCTGTGCGTCCTTCCTTTGCCCACCACAAGCTCTCCTGCCACGTGCAGTCACAGTGCTCACATTGCTTGCATTCTCTTTCCCCAATGGCACTGGCTGCCTTGGCCACCAAAAATGCTGATGTTTTGTGCACCACCAACATGCCCTTCTCCAGCAGCACTAGGCAGTATATGCAGCTGGGAGCAGAGGTGGCAAAGCACCCACAAGCAGGCAGCATAAGGTCACACACCTTTAGGCATCAGAGGAGATGCGTGAGTAGGGAGTCAGCACAGTAGTGGACCCCACCAGAACCCATGGGCCCTGGCAGCTGCCCCACTTTGCCATGTGCTGATGCCTGAGGAATACAAATATACATGAATGAATAAATACTAGTTACTTGATTTCCTTGAGGTTTGGTATACTGTTCTAAGAAATTCCAGATGATGAGAGGAAGGGAGGGAATACATTGGGAGACATGACACTAATATCTACACTTTTCAATCAGAAACATCAAACATCTTGCAACAGAAAGTAATTGTGATGGTAATTCTTCTAATGATGTACAAAGACACATTTGTATCATATTCCAGTCATGTTGTTTTTTATTTCATTTATTTATCTCATTTTTTCCCTTTTAGTTCATTCATTTATCTCATTTTTTAACCTGTTCAAATTCTTTATTCGTTTCATTGAGATAACATTCTCAGGAGTTGTACCCCTTACTACACGATGCCTTCCTGAAAATTACATGGAAATAAGGACAACATAGCCCCATTTTAGAGGCAATTACCTAATTAGGTGGACAAGGCACTGCTGGGCGTGAATTAGAAGGTCAGTTTTTCCTCTTTTCCTGAAATCCTCAGCATGATGTGGGAGGCCCTGGTAGAAAGGATTTGCAAGTGAGAAGTCATGGTTGCTTGTTGCTTGTACATGAAATTAAAGGCCATTCTTCATCACTGATTCCTTGTGCCTTGCCTGGTTTAGTGAGTGTGTTTTACTAGTGGGGGAAGTCTTCGATTCTGCTTCTGTTCTCCCCTTGTCTGCAAACAGGTAAGCTGTACAGTATGTGTAGTGGTTAATAATTGAGTCTGTGATTTTATTGTTTTATCTATTGTTTTTATTGTTTTATCTATTGTAATTCTTATAGGGAGGGTGGGCTATAAATTATTGTTTGATGATGATGATGATGATGATGATGATGATGATGATGATAATAATATTTTTTAAAAAACAAGGATCTTGGAAATCCAGATTCAGATCCCCACTTTGTCATAGAAGTTTGCTGAATAACTTTTGGTCTAATAACCCGTTCTTAGCCTAACCTATTTCTCAAAATTTTTGTGACGATAAAATGATGAGAACAATGTGATCCCCTTTGAGTCCCCTATTGGGAAAAATGGGTTATAAATGAAGTAAATAAATAAATATCACGAGGAAACTTTTCTTTGCCTACATCTCCCCTCTAGTCCTCCTCAGAGCCCTTCGCCTGGTGCAAGCAAAGTCTTACCCTCTGTGGGGACTGTCTAGCATTGATAGCAGGCAGGGAGCCTTGGCCTCTATCTCTGTTTTCATCTCCATCTAAGCCTGTTCCCCTAACCCTCAGTTTGTAAAGCAGGTGAGATGTATATTGTAGAGGACAGTAAAATGTAGGCCTCTGAATCTGCCTCCTGCACTGCACATGTATAATTGGCAAGCTGCCTGTCACTGCATGATGGGAGGGGGGCTGGAATCTCGCTCCAGGTAATGCCTCACATGTTTTGGATATTTTCAGTGCAGCCCCTACTGTTTCAACATAATTCATAAAGGCTCTGTTTCTTTCATTAGTTGTCTCTGCAGTATCTTTTTTTTTTCTTTATAAGGGTTTGCCAAATATCATTCAACAGACCAGATGTACTAGTTCTGCAGAATAATCTACCTATGTACCCTGGTGCTGTTTTTACCTTGCTCTTCTGTATTGCTTGGGTGTCACTACCAACATTTTAACCTCCAACTTTACATGGTCTGCTGCCTGCAATTTGCTACTGGAACCAGATTCCAGGACTGAGTTCTAATTAGAGATGGGCACGATCCAAAAAAAATTACCTATCCAGCTGATCATGGATCGGCGCAGGCAATGATCCCGAATAAACGATCCACACCAATCATCTCCTGTTCCCGATCCGTGGATCATGGATCATGGAGGCCAAAGCGGGGCGCGCTGCTATTCCCAGCTATGTGGGAAGGTGGGTGGCGGCGCCCGTTGTGCCCGGAGGGCATGGGGAGACGAGGATGAGCCGCCTCCACTCAGGGGGTGAGGGGTCTGGCCACTTGCCGGCGGCACCCCCCATGTGCCCGCCCACCAGGCCGAAGAGGAGCGTGCTGGTATTCCAGGCGAGAAAAGAACGGAGGGTGTTGACGGCGGCTGCCGGGCCTGGCGGGCACAGAGAGACGGCAACGAGCTGCCTCCCCTCAGGGGGTGGGGGGGTCTGGCCACTCACCGGCGGCACCCCCCATGTGCCCGCCTGCCAGGCCGAAGTGGAGCGCGCTGGTATTCCAGGATAGAAAGGAATGTGGGTAATGACGGTGGCCGCCAGGCCTGGAGGGCACGGAGAGAAGGCAATGAACCACCTCCCCTCAGGGTCTGTGTTTGGCCATCAGAGCTGCCTATCAGGGTTTGCAGGGATGAGATTGGAGTGCCCATGGCTACAGAACACCCCCTTCCCCCTCCCTCCCCTGGGTGTCTTCTGCTAACTGGTGACTGCTTTTGCTGCTCCGTGGTTGGAAGGAAGCCCTGCTGATCAAGGAAGCTGGGCTTCCATTCGGGTTTCCAGGGTGACAGAAGGAGGCCAAACACAGCTCAGGCATTCCCCTGGCTGCATTGCCAGGGGAATAGATTGCTGGCGCCTGAGTGTCTGGATCCCCGATCCGAGCCTGATCGCCCCGATCCAGGCCCCTCCCGATCGCTGGATTGTTGGCCATGGACGATCACAATCCGCTGAGTCACGATCGCGCGATTTCCATTAGCATGGGTGGTTTTTTTTATCGTTATGCGGATTGTGCCCATCTCTAGTTCTAATCTACCCTGGTTTATAGTAAGCAATGGAGCTGGTTTAGTTTAGATGTGAAGTAAAATCTACCTGTCTTCAGGGATGCATGCTAAGATAAGTGGCTCTTGGCAATAAATGTCAGGGGAAAGTATTATCCTTCCTGACCAAAGCAATTTATAACATATCAAGATAGGAAGGGATCCATATATGGTATTCAATGAAAAAGAAAAGGACACCGAAGGGCAATATTTAAACAGGCATGAAAAGTGAGCCACTGGGGAATAAAGATTAGAATTAAATCATGGTCTGGAGATTTATTTGCAAAGGCCAAAAGCCTCATACATCAGGGAATGGCAGTGCCTGTGATTTAATTAGGCAACCATTACTGGAGTTTGAAAGAGGAGCAAAGCTGTTTATTCTGAGAAGATTTTGATGGGATTGAACAAGAGTGTCAAGCATCCTTCTCCCATTCTGCCAAAAAAATGGCCTTTGGATGCAGCATTTAAAAGGTCACCCAAATGATTTCACTGGTCCTGCTCGAGGTTTTGTAGCTGCAATCATAGCATTTTACTACTGTGTGAAAATGCCATTATCTGCAGAATTCCTCACAGCAGGAAACCCTTTTAAGTGGTTGTCCCTGCTTTTGTGTGTGTCTTAATTATAGGGCAGTGTAAGAACATTACCAACCCATTTACTGAACATATGCTTTTTTATTTAAAATAGACAGGCAGAGAGAATATTTCTAAATCTACAGTCCACAAAGAAACAAGTCCATTTCTACAGAGACAATATGATATGAACACTCACAAGATGCAATTTGTGAACATCTCAGGAGCCATTTTGAATCATTGAGTTTGAAAGATATCTATCTATTGGCTGAGTGATAGACAGAGAACATGATAGATTTCTTCTGAGATGAATAGTTGCCCAATTACATAGCTGTGTTGTATGGATGGGACTTGATTTTTTTCTCTGTGTGGCTGATGTCAGGAATAAATCAGCTGACACCAATGAACTGGTGACATGAAATAAACCAATAAGATTAAAATTTAAAAACAAACAAACAAAAGAAGTAAAAGGTGATTGCTGTAGGGAAGGGACATCACTTGCTCATGTTCATATAAGACCAGTGCATTTCTCTTTTAAAAGGGCATACAAGCAATTCCATATTGTATTGTACAGGGGGGATGTCAGCCCATGAAGAAAATGTATTATTTATTAAAAATCTTCATAAAAGTTAAATATTGTGAAGTCATTACTAAGATCCCATGGGTACTCACCAGTAGGTTTCCATGACACCTTGGCTTTAACAAACTGAATGGCACAAATATGCTAATGAATGATGGGAAGCCATCCTATATAGCAGAGAAGTATCAAGGTTTGTATATTTAGAAAATGAGGTTTCCCCCACAGTTTGGAAAATATTGTTTTATTTCTTTGCAACAACTTAGTAATAATAACTGCATATTTATTGCATAACATGTCAGTCTATAAAGATTCTTATGAAGTTCTCTTCATCATTTAACAATTGACAAATTTATAGGGCTTTAATTTTAATTTAAACTCACTAACATAAAAAAGACGAATAACCTTTTGGACTTTCATTAAATGATCCTCTTGTAACAAAGAATTGATTCATTAAGTTAAAAAGTTGACTATATGATCACTAAAATTGTCCAAATGATTAGGTCATTTCCCTTTGTCTGGCAAAATTGTATGTTAAGAATTCTTAAAAATATCAAAGGACACAAGAGACTAAAAACCTTTGCTATAATATATTTTTATCTATCCAACTATTAACTTGTAGCTTGAAGCAACATATGTAATGGAGGTCAAGCCTTTCTCTGACTTTTTTTCTTGGTAGTACCATGGGCCAAATGAAGCTTCAATGCAATTAGACTCATGGTTTGTATATTAGAATAGCGTATCTTCACATATGAAAAGTCACTGGTCCCACCCCAATGACAAATATGACCACTGTCCAGATGACGCATGAGTTCCAGGACCAGTAAAGTAAGTTACACAGTTGGTTTGGGTCAGCAGCACCAGAAGTTCCAGCTAGCACAGGAAAAGTCCAGATGAAGAATGTTTTGGGGAGAAGCTGTCTCAACAAGTCTGTAGGAAATCATTTGGGATGCAGACTAATCAAAGCAGAGGAAATAACACAATGGTAGGAGTGAAGGTTCACAACTCAACAGGATCCTGCCATTAAGGCTTCTTGTCTCAAAACTTCTCTGAGCTGAAATGGAATCAAGGAGGCTCTGAGAGCAATCACATCCCATTTCTTTCTGAGAGAAGTATTATTTGGAGTGATGCATCCTGTGATGGGCAAGAGAACACACATTCAGTGGAGAAAAAGCAAATATCTATGGCAGCTGCTCCTTGAAGAAGTCATGCAAACACCCAGTCATAATAGTTTGTAATATGCATTTGCCATTCAGTAGAAATAGTTGTGGTAGCAAAGCATGTAGTATACTTCACTTGTTTCCTCTTGGCACTTCCCAATAGAAGTTCAGAATAGATAAATTTGGGCATTTCTCTGCATCCACTAAATCAGAGTAAGGATGTTGTCCATTCAAGCTCTTTGGTTGTTCATGCAGGCTTTGAGAGGAACAGAGGCATAACTAAGAGATAATCGCATCTCTCTCTTTTAGCAGTTAGATAAAAGGGTCAGAAAGAGCTGTGTAGCTCAGGGTCCTTTCCTCCAACAGTGTCATAAGCACAATTTATACGAAGCTGTAAGATTACAAAGCATATCCTGCTTGACTTGCCTAAACAATAGTGTGCAAAACGTTCAACTGAGATCTTCCTAGAGAAGTTTGGCACCCCATTTAATTTGGAGTCTAAAATATTTTCTTAAAGCTATAAGGAGATATCATGGAGTATGAAGAGTATATTCCATTATTCAGTCAGTCACACAATAATCCTCCTGTTAATGGATCAGCAGTATGTAGTCTTGCATATACACTGAAGTGAAATTCTGAATCATTTCCATTAAAAGATTTCTTAGTACTATCAGCCTACTCCAGGGTTTACCAAAAAGTACCTTGGGTTGGTTTGCTAAGAAGAGAGATGATCTTAATGCTAGGATTGCTATCCGTTTCTAAAAACTCAGAAGATAGACCCATGAGATGCTGGGGAGAAAAAAAGGATCAGCCAACTGGATGATGCACACAGCATTTAAACCATGATCTTGAGGTCAGCTAGGAAAAATAAATATACTATAGATTGGAACAGCCATTAAAGGTGTTAGAAAATTTAAAATAACACAATATCAAGTTCAAACATAGGAGTCCTAATGATTCAAAAGCCAATGAACCTAGTACAAAAATTAATTCAGGGGGTTGCTGATGAAAAACTGGGGTGCGATTAGGGAAAGTCTTCTGTCACAGGGCTCTAGGCCAGAAAAAGAGCTTTGTACACATGAAGACACGGGTTCACTTCCAGTTTAAAGATCTCAAGAAGGAGACTACTGTCTGTCCCAATGGAAGAAAGTTTCTATGTTCTTAGCACTGTTACATGAAATATAGGTACCATTTAGTGTGGGTTTTTGACATTTACTTTCTACAGCAATGCATGTTCTACTGACAGCTTAAGTTCTGAAAGGAACTTGTGTAAACCAATTGTAAGCTTTAAAAAAATCCCCTGGCTTAAATAAGAGTGTATCCATATAATACTACTGCTGATTACTTTCATGCCTTTTTCTGATACTAAATTTCAAACCAGTGTAATTACCCCTGTGAATAACTAGGTTCCCATGTAATTGTGGTTGAGTTATTGGTAGTAACATACCTGTAAGTATTGAAGAGATTTGGCCTTTGAGCAAGAAATTACCAGAAACGTTGTTATGTCTTTGGATAAAGCAGTTGCAGCAGGTAGCAAATTAGTGGTCCCTGTGGTCTTTTTGTTTTCCTTAATACCATGGAAACTGTGGGGTTGCTTGTTATTCATTGGCTTTCCAATACACAACACAAAGCCAAGCCATTCTTCCTAGAATGTTAACGTTAATGAGTTTCTCATAAACCATTCAGGCAGCATTACAGATATAATTAGAAGAGCCTAAACTGAAATGGGGTGTTCAGCTTTCTTTCTGGATGTAGCCCATCAACAGTATATTTAGATATTGATTGTGAGAACAAAAAGATCCCCTTCAGTTTTGTCCTATGCAGATACAGCTGCTACATAGGGGGAAAATACAAGCTGTCTGCTAATGATCACTAGTGACAATCTCTCCGCCGCGCCCCCCCCCCCTGCCCCGGGGCCTGATTTAAATATGATGCGGTGTGATTTTTGCCTAGTACTTCTTTAAAATTGCACCGATGGCATGCAATGCTACTGATATCCAAGGTATGCAACTCTAGCACACCACTGCAAAGCCTTTCCATGCCTTGGATCTCTGACACACAAAGCAGCTGATGCTCAAGTTTTGATGAGGTGTTGGACATGAAAAATGGCACAACTTCCAGTGCAATCCTAAGAATACTTTTTTCTGCAAATAAGCCCCATTGAATAGAACTGAGTAGAATTCAGAGTAGACTGCTTAGGACTGTTACCTGCCAGCATTCCATTTAAATGAGGCCCTCTTTCATCTTTGGCCTCTTTCCTTTTCCCTGTACTTCACACACATCTATTTTGCTGGATCTGTCTAGAGAAACTGTGAGATCTGAATAGCCCTAGATTATAGCATATTGGGGAAAGTGGCAATAGTTGCAATAGCACACAAAATTGTGGGAATTATACATTGCATTAGTTTCTTCATTGGAATTGGCAGTTTTCCCTATTAATTTTGAAAAGTTAAAATATTACTTTGGCCTGATTGTGAGTTAATGGACACACAGTTGCCACCTGTGGTTTTTGGCTTGAGCTTTTACAGAAATAACATTTTAGTTCAGACTGGCTTATGTGAACAAAGAGATCAAAATATCCAAAGGTTTTATCTTTTCTAGTAACAGCAAAGTTGCTGAGCAGAACACAGCAGGCAGAAAAGAATTTGATGGGTCTGAAGCCAAAGAGAAGCAAGACTTGTGGCAAAGGACAAATTCTGAACCCTTTCAGGGGCCAGCCAGATGAGATCCTGGGAGATCCATGTTCTGATCTCCAGTGCTGTGGGAGGAACCAATATGGATCAGGATCAGAGTTTAAGGGTGAGTAGTTGATCCCATTCTTCCTACTGATTTTCAAATGGCCTACCCCAGAGCTGATATATACCACTGTAAAAAACATATGGGCTACCTGTATATTACCCTCAACCTGGCAAATATCCAGTACACACAACACATCCATGTATTGACTGAATGTGTAGAAAGGGAGAGCAGGCATGAGTTCCTGACCCTCTTCCTCCATGTGATCACCAGCTCATGAGCATGCTGCCTACACAGAGTATGTTCTCTCCCTGTGGTTGGTGATACTGCTTTCCAAATGTTGCCAGGTACAGGAAGGGAGCATACACACAGACACTTCCTCATGTGGGGAACGTGCCCACGAGTCAGCAATCACACTGAAGTGGGGCAGGGCACAGGCGTCATATTCATGCTTGCTCTTCTTCATGCATTCAGTCAACAGGTCTTGTGTACAGGGCTAGCAGTGGAGTTATTTGAATTTGTGAAAATAGCACGAGGGTTAATTCACACCGTGGTCCTCCTAACCCAAACAAGCATTTCCACAGCTGCTATTGATGAAGAAAATAATTCTAGGAATGGAGCTTCCAATGTCTCATCTGGTTTGATCCTTAACAGAAGTGTTGTAGTACAGGTACAATCTTTATTTTTAGAAATTCTTAGATAACATCTCAACACTAGTGTTCCAGCTTGAATGAGACCCTATTTGAGAACTTTATGGTAAATTCAGGCCTGCCAGAGCTTAAATGAAGAAAGGAAAAATTAAGACTAAGCAACTTAATATTATCATTTTATTATTTAGTTGTTGTAGATTTTCCGGGCTGTATGGCTGTAGTCTTGGCATTGTAGTTCCTGATGTTTCGCCAGCAGCTGTGACTGGCATCTTCAGAGATGTAGCACTGAAAGACAGAGATCTCTCAGTGTCAATGTGTGGAGAAGATGTTAGCAGGAAGGTGGGTTTGGGCTGAGTCATCCTGTAAGAGTTGCCCAGGGTGTGGAATGCTAATAAGCCCCTAGCTCATAAGCTTGGGTGTAAGCAAAGGAGGGCAACCAGGATGACAACCACAGTGGGAACAGCTTATGGTAATTAATTGAGACAGGGTGGCTCTTTCCCTTTTTTTGGTCCCTTTGAGCTAGCTCTGATGCATTAAAACCCTTCCTTTCTGGGCCTGCTCCGAGTGAAACATGCCCTGGCAATGAATGCCCCCCCCAATACACGCACATGCGCACATGCGCGCGCACACACACACACACACACAAACCCACTTCAGAACTCAAGAGAAAAGAAAGGCCCAGTGTTTATGCTGACTGTGCTTCTCTGTTGAAACCCAGGTATCCTGTATATCCAGCCTGAGGTCAGCGATTCAGAAGAGCCTTCTGATACAAATACAATGTGAGGGTTTATGAGAAAGGCATCATCACCACCTGTCCAATAAATGACTTCTGAAAAAGTCATCCTCTTTTGCTAAGGCCAGATTGCTAAACAAAGGGATACTTACTGAGCTGAAGAGGACTTTATGCACACCCAAGTTATAGGACCGTTTTCACATGTCTTGGCATAGTGCTAAATTCATGGAATGAGGGCATCTTCAAGGCATGATTTCTGACATCATTGTGCCTTGAAAATGGAATTGTGGCACGATGAGGTCAGAAATTGCTCCATGAAGTTGCCCTCATTCCGTGAGTTTAGCTCTATGCCGAGACATGTGAAAATGGTCTAGACCTTGAGTTTGCCTGCAGACAAGGCCTCCAATTCCCAATATTTAAAATATTGCCCAGCATTTAAAAGAGTCTCACTTCATCTGTAGGCATTCATAGGAAAGATATAGATCCCTTGGGGGTTAGTGATATGTTTCACCAAAGGATCATGAGCATTTCTGTCAAAATCTCTTCATGCCATAAATGTGAACATTAGGGCATAAGTTGGAGAAATTCAGAAAGTAACTATAAAGTACCCCAAATAACCAGAAAATGCCCAGACTCAAAAAGTAGCTTGATTTATTTACAGCTTGTTACTGTGGGTGTATGTAGTCAAGGTGGAAAGACTGAGGCAGCCACAAGGTTCTCTTCTGCTGAAGGATCTAATTGTGGTCTGTCTAGACCAGCAACCTGTTCCACACAGTGGCCAACCAGCTCCCGTACAAGGCTCACAAACTGAGCTGGATGGCCAAGGCCTTCCCACTGATATTGCCTTATAATATTGGCAGTAAGAAGTTTACTGCCTCTGGATGCGGAAGTTCCCAGTGTCTAGGAGCCACTGTGTCAGACAGGCAAGCCAGCCTGCCTGCCATACCTGTGGATGTTTATCTACTAGAGGGGGGTGGGTAATATTGTAGTTGTTTTCTTGCTTCACTGTGTCTTTGCTATGCTTTATTTGGGCTGAGAGGTGTTATCAGTGCAGCTGGGAACTGTCCAACTTTGAGAAACTCGGCTCTGCATCTCTTCCAGGACTTCTGTGCTTCGCAGCTCTGCGCCAACTGCAGCTGACTGTTCTTTGAACTGGAGGGAGGAACCTGAAGGTATAACCTTTCTGGGAAGACTTTGCTTTGGCATTCCAGGCAATTACTAAGTACAGTGTACTTATAGGGAGAAATCTCTAATAAAGACCTTTAACTCATACAACTATGTTTGATGAAGTGCACAGTCTGAGAGAATCCCTAGCCAGGCCTGACACACTGATGGCCTTCTCCTCCATGAATATATTTAGTCTCCTTTTAAAGCTATCTATGCTGTGACCTATTCTACAGGAATAGGGTTGCCAGCACATTGGCAGGCAACTGATGGGAGACTGACCTGTTGGGGAGGGATCTCACCAGTGGCTTAACGACACAACCGGGAAAGATGTTGCTGCTGCTCTAGTATTCAGCCAAAACTCTATTGTTTAACCATAAAGTTTGGACCAAATGCTACAATGTTGCTGGCACATGACACCACCACTTCCAGCTCTACTGGAGGTGATGTTATCACAATCAGGATACTGGGGATGACCCTTTTAATTTCAGCCCCATTTTTCTCCCATTATCCAGCTGAGTGGTGGGAGGAAGTGGTGGCCAGGGGGAAGAGGATCGCCTGTTCAAAATGGAAATCTGGAAATCCTATCGAGGAATCTGTTTAATCCCCTTTTAAAGCCATCTATGATTATTGCCATTGTTACTAGGGTTGCCAGTGCCACCCACCAGTTGGAGTGTGGTAATCTCCCAGAATTACAACTGATTTGAAGAAGCCTGAGATCAGTTCACCCCCCTTTGGAGGATGGACTGTATGGCATTATAGCCCGCTAAGCTTCCTCTCATCCTCAAACCCTGCCCTTGCCAGGCTCCACCCCTCAAATCTCAAGGAATTTCCCATCCCAGAGTTGGCAACCCTTATTGCTACATCCACTGGCAGTGATTTCCACAATTTAATTACTCATAGAGTAAAGAAGTAAAACTTGTATGTCAGTTTCATCTCTCCTTTCCTCTGAGTCTGACCTCTGCATGAGTTCTCTAAATCGACAGCCAGGAATTAGGGCTATGACTCAAAACTAATTGAAATGAATGCTTTTTTAAAATCACCATTTGCTTCCTTTTAAAATGAAGGGCAAAGAATTGGCTTTTTCATTACTTTCTCAACAGATGCACAGCTTAGAACAGCACCTGCTGAAAAATTTCTAAACGGATTGTATGATACTATGAAGCACTTGCATCTATGTTATTCAAACATTCAGTTAGTGTAGCTATGGAATCAATTTACATTTTTCAAAATCTTTTCCATATCAAAATATCTCTGTTGCCTTACAGCTCTACACCCCAGGACTAATCAAGAACACTAATTCAACTAGGCTGCCTGTTCAAAAAACAGAAACCCGCCAGGTGGGATTTAAATATTGAAGTCCTCCTTTCATGACATACTAATGATACTTTGAAAACCACAAATCACTTGTGAGAGAGTAGATGGAAGGATGGAATTTATGAAGGATGTAGGGAAACTGTTGACTCTTTGAAGGATCAGCTTTTTTTTTTTTAAAGACCATTTCCTCCTTGTATATTACTGAGGCATTGTGGTTTTGTTCTTCTTTCCACTTGTCCTTTGGAAGTTCTGGGAGAATGTGAGTAAGTGCTGGACCAGGGGCTCCCCCTTACTTTGTTGTGGTGTTTCACAGTCTGTCTGCAACATTGCTCTAAGTCACACATTGGTCTTTTATTAGACCAGAAGCAAAGGAATTGTGTATTGCAGGGCCAGGGAAGGGCCAGGGAGCATTGATTAATAGTCACATTTTCAGATTTAGAGTGGACGGGTAGAAAATTTCACTCCATTTCTCAAACTTTGACTCAGCACAATAGTTTCCAGCCACCCAAGAATGTCAAAATCTGGACTTGACACTTGAAGTTTACATCATCCATTCATTTTCAGTCCGTGTTCTGGGGAATTCTAATGTTTATTAGTTGAGATTTTTCAGTAACATCGAAAATGGTGAATGGTTTGCCCACCTCCACCAATACTATAGGGTGCTCAACAACCCTGTAATGTACAACCAGAAGGGAATATTTGGAGCATTTTAGATCATACCCTTAGTTCATGCTAAGGATCATACCCTTAGTTCATGGCAGTAGTCAGTCCCAATGGAGCTGACCACTGCTTAAATGAATTCATTGGGATATGAAAATATGCTCTGGAATCCTGGGGAAGGGGGGGGGGGTTATGTTGCAGTTACTGCACAGCATTGTTGAAAGCATAAACTTAAGAATGGCCTGGACATAACCTTGAGCTCCATAGAGGAAGCGCTGGAAAAAATGTGATGGATAGTTAGCATTTGTTGCCAAATACAGAACAAGATCTGTGAATTGTGTATAACATGTAGTATACATAGCTTGTTATGTATGCATTGCATGCTGTACACTACAGTTTGCAAGGAATTCAGTTAGTGAACACTGCTTACTCACAAATTACATTTCCACAGACACAATAATCACTTGCCACAGTAACCTCAGACTAGAAAATGAAACATGTGAATTGGCCCACTGTGTTAAATTGACGATCAAATTCATTTTAAACTATTCCCTACAAATTCAACAGATGGGCCTAGAATAACAGGTTTGGGAATTACATTGCCTTGAAAAGCCAGATCAGGCACAAAATTGGCAAGGCTCTTTGTTTCCCAGACCCAGGTGCAACAGAAACATCCTTACACAAAACAGGTGCCATGCATAAAATGCTTGGAGCCAGAGGCCAACTGATGACAGTGATGTGTGAATTACAACTAAGCATTTTGTTTTAATGTATACTAAGTAACAGTAGATGTTGGCTATAAAATTTGACCTCAAAAGGTATTTTCAGCGTATCCTTGAAACAGAAACTGCAGAATATTCATCTATACTCATCTTACAATACAAAGGCCGCCGGTGATTATAATTAATTTCCAACCCAGGAAGCATTGTTCTGTGTAAAAATTATGTTGTTTGTACATCAGCAGAGATAAAGGAAAAAAACTGGCTAGTTTCCAAAGCCACAGCTGATCTTTTCCAGGCTGCATATGTTGAAGCGTGTTCCCTGCCCCCTCCCACTTCACCTTACCTTTTTAATGATCGGGTGAGATCAGATGTGCTACAGGGCAGCTTTTTCTCCGCCAAGCCAGTTAATGAGGTGGGGTGGGACTAGATTAAAATGCTGGTGGAAATGGGGTCACCGAGGGGCTGAACTTCATGAATTTATTCATTGGATTTGGCTGGTGGACTTCTGAAATGAGATGTCATTGTTAACATTGTGGATAGCATTGCTGCTCACCAGGATGATTCCTGGAAGGAAGCAGAAACATGGAAGCAAGTTATCTTTTTGACTTTTTATGTGCTGGTAGAACAGAAAACAGTGGAGAAAGGAGAGGATGAGATGTTCAGGGCTCAAAAGCAATGGTTTGCAAAGAAATGTGTATTTTTAAAAAGAGATTTTTTTAATCTTCATTTCCTCTAAGACATTAGAAACTGTTCCATATTTAAGGGATGGTCTACGTTAGAATATATTTAAAATATAGTTACTAGGAACCAGGGTTGATTTAGACATCTTGGGGGCTTTGATAGATATGGAAGATGTTTGGGATTTTAGATAGCCCTTGTCTGACAAAGCCTGAATGATCATTGCTGAACATCTTGGGGATTTTCAGACAGATTTAAAAGACAGATTCTCTGATTTGCAAAATACGGAGTTTCCTGGCTGACTGCCACAGCCATTTGGTGTGATTTAGAAAATTTGGAAGTAGATCTATACTAGGAAATAGCAGAGCTCTGAAGTCATCAGCAAAAATGACCTGCAACATCTGATGGCAGTCCATGCAGTTCCATGATGGAACAGAAAATTAGCCTCCACTAATGACTCATGCACAGAATCTTTTTTGCCATTCCACTCATCATACTTAATCAAGTGTGCCTTCAGTACTGTTGCTGATCGATTTGTCAAGAAATGGGACCGCTTGAGCATCACAGATTATGAAGACTTGACAGTTGTCTATTCATATTAAAACTAGCATTAAGGAGTTGGCTGTTGACCATAAGGCACAAAGGTGTCACTGAATGTATGGCTGAGGCCTGTGCATATCATGTGCATATCTCATTCACACACACACACACACACACACACACACACACACACACCAATAGAAATAGTTGCCTTGCCTGAAGTGTTAGGAGGGTTGGGTGGAAGTGGATTAAAAGTTAAGAACCACTGTTATAAAACAAGGTCAGTGGAGCACAAGATATTGAGCATATGACATCAAAGCTTATATGTTGGACCCTACAGAACTCATCTACAATAGAATTCTCCTCTGAAATGTTCTGCTGATACAAGATGTGATTCCATTGACTCCAGAGAAAATCCCCACAGTTCTGCAAGATCTGCTCCTAAGTGATTATAATGTATGTTTGACACTCTGTTCCAGAATACATAGATGGAAGTTATACATGGGGGTATGCATTGAGCAAATTTTAGGTTCCGTTTTGGTTCCGGGGGATTCTGAAATAATTCCATTCCATTACCATTTGTTTCAGCTGGGGCGATGCCAGATCAGATCTGATCCTTTTTTTTTTTCATTTTCATGAGTTTTGGCCTGTTAAGCACACACAAAGCAGCTGTTAGCCATGCATGTACAAACACACACTGTTCTTTTCAAGGGAGTGGGAAATGAGGCTCTGGGGCAGCTCTGGTGTAACAGCACCAAAATCACACATAGCACAGTCCTCCCTCTAAATCGTCAACCCACCAAATTTGATAGCACATAACAACAAGGTTTTCTATTTATGGACCCTGAGGAATGCTTGGGGAAGGCACGCATCAAGGCGAGTGTTGTGCAGCTGCACATGCACGCACACACTGTTCTTTTCAGGGGGAGGGGTGGGAATTGGAGAAACGAGACTTTATTCATGCTTAACCAAAAACTGCATTGTCCAAAACCCCAATGTGTTTCTCCTCAAGCACATAAAAACTCACACAACAATGAATCCCAAAGAAAGCAAGTATTGGTGGGTGTACACAATGGCAGGAAACTACTGGCAAAGCGGTGCCGGCACACCAGCATGGTGCACAAGCAGGAAAGCGCTCCATTGCCAACTAGAATAGTACAATGAAATTATTTTTAAAATCACTTCTTTATGATAGTGCCCAAGGCAATAAATTATTACAACTGACTCCTGCTGTTGTGCCATGTTTCCCTGTGTCTTGTAGTTTTGTTTCCACAATGAGGGGTGAATCCCTAATCTGCTTGGCAGCAGCCCATTACTCCCTATTTAAATCCACTGGCCACTGGCTTATCCTTGCACTATGCATAAGAGCGCATAGAAAGGGAGGACTATAGGTTGGATTTTACTTCCCAGAAAGGGAAGTAGAGGGAGGATGGTCCTCTTTCCCCCCTATTTTTTACTAGTAAAAGCGGGAGACTAGACAGGTTGCTTGTTGCCAATCTCCCTTTCTGACTAAAACTGTTAACCCAGAGTTGAATGAAAAGAAAAAAGGAGAAATCACAGGAAGACAAGCAGGGGGGAAATCTGACCACACCAGTCCTTCCACGTGGAATACTGATCTGGAAAGACTTGGGCAGGCATGTGTGTGTGTACAATGCACACGCCTACTACCTACCTGCCATTTAATGCTGGGTTAACAGGTTTAATCAGAAAAGCCCCCAAGGCCAGAAGGTTTTCTGGGCAAGGTGAAATTCCTCCTGGTGCTCCACAATCTACTGTCTTTGGAGGACTTTTTTAGTCACAGGGGTGGCTGTGGCACCATGCCACCTAAGTGAAAGACAGCAGCAGCAGAGGCTTTTGAATGGGTATGTAGCAGCTCCATATGGCTGGGACCTCCTAGATGCAGTTCATAATTGCTTTTTCTATCTACTTTTAATGGTTCTATACTGTACTTTCCAGTTCTCTTTCCAGTATTCACCCTAATGTGCATAACATGAACCTCTGTGGCAGCCGGGGCTCAGATGCTGAAGGAGACCCCTCCCTCCTCAAACCCACGTGTGCACGTCCACAAGGATGTTGTTGGCTTTTTACTTGCATTGTGTGTAAAGGAAAGGGATGGTGATGACGACTCTGGCACCAATGGCACCATGCTGCCTGCTGCTCCCCTCCCCAGCACAAAGTGATTTGATCCCTATGAGCCACTCAGTGCCAGTGTCATAGCCCAGGAAGTGCTGAAGAAAAAATGCACTTGTGCACACCATGCACATCCCTTTCCCACCAACAGAGTTAACACTAAGGGCTCCTCTTTGGATCGAATTGGTTGCATGATGAGTGAAGATAGACTTGCTGTTAAGAAAAATAAGATATTGCTGAACAGTCCACCCCGTTGCCTGGCCTGCCTGTGCAGCCTCTGCACAGTAAGAGCTGAAATGAAACACACAAACCTTTTGGCAAGGGGGAGCAGTTACAGCCTCCTTTTCAAAATTTGTTCTGCCATTCCAGAAGTTGCTTTAACGAGCAGAGATTTCTGTGTATATTTTCAGCTTTTTTCATTATGCACACCCCTAGTTATAATTGTGTATGGAGGATAATATCTGTGAACTCTTTCAGTGTGTTGTGTAAGTATCATATGATCTTCTTTTTAAGGAACCCAATGCCATCCTTGTTTTTTAAAGGAACCCAATGACATCCTTGTTTAAAGCAGTTGTAACAGAAATGACTTAACTACAATCAATGTTCAGCAAAAATGCAGTTGCCTGTTATAACATGGCAAGAGTGAGATCTGACCTTGTAATATTCACACACTCTTGGAATGCCATTAAAAGGTCATGTGTTCTTCCAGCATCCCTATAACAGGAAATGCATTCCAAAGGAACATAAAGGAAAGTTTGTTGACTGTGATGGAATTCAGAATAAGTTATTGCAATTTAAAATTTGCACATGTGGGACTGACTGTGTTTACAAAGTGATTTTGGGTAAAAATAGGTCAGTTTAAATGCTATGGAATGTATTTTATTTACTACCTTTATGTACTGCAATCACTTTAAAAGTTTGGACCACTGTTTGTGTTTGAAGTTCTTCACACAGAACAGAAATAATGCAATAAACAGGAACACCAGGCAAGGTAGAGAATAGAAACAGGTAAAGAAGGACAATGAGTGTGGAGGAAACTGTACAGGAAAGTATAAAAAGGAAACATATTTGCAGCAACAAGTAGAATTTCTTCAAGAAGAACAAACAGAATTTCTTCAAGAAGAAATTTGTATTGAACATCACTGTCGCAGACCTGACCCTATTAAGAAGATTATTAAATCAACTCTGCATTTTGAAACACTTAAATCATACTGGAATAAAAATGTGTGCTAACAAATGATAACTTCCTCATGTGAAAACTGCAAAAAGGCAGGATACGAGTATTTTTGATAAATAATTATTTAATAGTGTAAGAGTGCATTCAGATGCCATGACAGAGGTTCTTCAGTGATGGGCATATGCACAGCACACTGGGTTTCAAAAGCTGAAATTTTAGAGAGCAATCCTAAGCAGGTCTACTCAGAATCCTACTCAGGTCTGTTCAGTAGGTCTTACTCCCGGGAAAGTGATCTCAAGAGTGCATTGATAGAATACTAGCTCGCAGTAGGAGGCTGCGCAGAACAGACTCCAGCTCCCTCGATTTTTGCATTTAGCTTTCCAAGATTTAATCGCTATCCATGTGCAACAGAAAGAGAAAGGGTGATGCAGGAGGGGAATATAAGTGCATAAGGAGGTGAGCTCATGCACATCATAGATAAATCTAGCTTTCTTGTGCCTGAATGCAGTCAAAGACTTCAGCTGGAGATAATCAGTGGTGGGATATGATGGCGGGGGGGGACTCCAATTAAAACAGAATTCCATCAGTGGGAGACAATGGGCCTTTTGCCATTGAACCAACATTACTGCATAAAGAGGATCAAATCTTTATTACTGCAAGTATGTATTTTAATGGGTAGAGCTGTCCATTCCATTATATTGAGTAATGCATATGTTATTGTGAAAAAAATGATTTCAAAGTGCCAATAGTTTTGTAACCAGTTAACAAAAATAAAAATAAAAAATCCTATCATCTCTTTTCTATTTACTTTGTGGGTGCCCCTCCCCTCCCTGTCTGTTTTACTGCTTTTATATACCCGTGTCACATGTGAATTTATTAATTGGTTTCCAAATGTCCACAATGCTGAGCTCACATATCATTTACATGCAGCTGGAAAACGTATATACATCTCTCTGATTCTTAAAATACTATAAATATTCTTAATGTAAATAGGAAACTGGACAGAAGAAGTAAACACAATTTCTAAAAACAGTAAAAGAGAAAGAGTTGAATAGCCCAACAGACACACAGAGATGAAGTAGAAAAGAAACATTCTCAGTGAACTTTGGTCTTCATTTTCTGGATCTTAGGAGACATGAAGTAGTTTCTTCATTACAATCTGTCAGGAGCAAGAAATTGGCAGGGTCTATCCAGCAGTAAAAGGAAGTAGGAAGGTGGGATGACATGACTCATACTTTCCCAAAGCTGTTCTTACTAGAGGTCTATCAAAGATTTAGAGGAGGAGCCAGCAGTATTTCTCCTGTGCCAGACTCAAACCCAGGAATGGAATCCTCATCTGAGGATAATTAAGACTAGCCCTGGGGAAAGGGAGCTCAGGGACACCTAACTCCCTCAGGCCCAGAGCTCCTAGATTTGGGGCCTTGACAAAAGGCCCTACCCCCTAAGTTTCAGCTCCTGAAAATGCTGCTAAATTGTCAGACTGCCAGACTGCCCCAGGTTCTTCTCCAACCCAGTGGAAGCACTGGAGATAGTAAGCCCATAAGGTGGAGAGGCTAAAGAGACAGAGGGAGCTGGGAACCTAACACTACCACAAAATGAGGCAGTTGGGTCACCTCCAGGATCCCCCTTTGATGGGCAGGAGGAGCTCCAAGAGTCTGAGTCAGCCTACTAACCCTGGGGTACAGCGTTATTCTTGGACTCCAGCTTAGCCTCTGAACCACCTCAGCCCCATTGCAGTACTTGCCACAGTGATCACACATAACTCTTTTAAGTACCAGTAGCCACCTCCTGGAGAAGAGGGGCCTGTATCTCCACCTCATTACAGTGGTATTTAAAGCTGCAGTTCACAACACCTATGTGATATTGTTGACTTCTGTCTTGACTTCCAGTCCTTATCCTTGAATAGGACACAATGATGAAGCACCAGGCTGGCAGCCTATGGTCCTGCTACAGAGACAGATCATCTCTTGAGCAAATATTACTCTTTGAAGTTTCAGGGCTCAGTTAAGCCCTGAATGGATGAAGCCGAGAAACAAGTGCAGTTTATTTCTCTTCAGGATGTTTAAACCCTGGGAGTAGCAGAGAGCCTTGTGGTTCAACCAGTTAGTACACTCTGTGCTCTGGAACAAGGTATAACAACAACAACATTCAATTTATATATTGCCCTTCAAGACAACTTACCACCCACTCAAAGCAGTTTACAAAGTATGTTATTATTCCCACAACAATCACCCTGTGAGGTAGATGTGGCTGAAAGAGCTCCAGAAGAGCTATGACTGACCCAGGGTCACCCTGCTGGCTTCAAGTGGAGGAGTGAGGAATCAAACCCTGTTCTCCAAATTACAGTCCCGCCACTCTTAACCACTGCACCAAACTGGCTATATACACCTAAACTCTGACTCTAGTGCTCCTCTGAAGACTAGGCATGACCTCCAACTACTGCCTTGACCTCAAAAGAGTCTGTAGACCTCTTCAAGTTCCTGCTGTCACAAACAGAACAAGAACCATGGCTCAGTAATGGAGCATCTCCAGATTTAAAAATCAAGTAATAGAAGAAAGACCTCCAGCTGAGACCCTTGTAAGTAGAAATGGGCATGAAATAGAAAAAAAATGAAACAAGCATTTCGTATGTCATCGCATTCTACGAATCACGAACTTTCACGAAATTGTCCCATTTCGCAAAACAATTCGTTAGTTTTGTGATTCATCAGAACCCAGGGCACTTCAATGGCCCCCTTCATACCCAGAGATGCCAAACTCACAGGGAGACTTCAGCAGGCTCTCCTCCACCCACCCTCACCCAACAAGCCAGCAAGAACAAATGCTCTAAATAAGAATATAAGCAAAGAAAATTAAAGAAAAAAAAGGTAGGCCTCAGTGAAGCTAGGCCCCAGAGCCAGGTAATGGCCTAAGACTGAGGTTGGGTGGGGTGGAGGAAAAAAGGCAGCTTCACCCAACGGCCTTCCCAGCAAGGCCAAGAGCTGAAAATAAGAAATAAGCTTTTCAGTCTCTTTTAAAGCAGCAGCAAATACAGCCCAAAGCTCCCAGTTCCACTCTCTCACTCCAAATCCCAGCAACAGGTCCTCCATCTGTCTACTGGAACTGAAAAGCACAAGGCAGAGAGCTGTGCCTTATATAATAAATGCTCACATAGAGCAGAACAGGAGGTCTCTGGTTGGCAGACAGACCTGCCTAACAGGGTTTGGAGGGATGAGATTGGTGTTCCCATGGCTACAGAAGGCCCATCTCCTCAGTTGCCTAGGGGATTATGCCCCCTGCTCCTTGCTGTATAAGGGAGAATGAAAGCTCTCCAGTTGGCAGGGAGAGCTGCCTATCCAGGTTATGTGGGCTAAGATTGGGGTTTCCAATGGCAACACAAGGTCTGCAGACATTCCGGGCCTATGTTGCCAAGGGAATCAATGGATCTGTGCCAGCCTGTCTGGCATCACAAATCATTCATGAATCAAATGAAACGGCCCCCAAAGTCATGAATTTTGTGAAAACCATGGCCTCATAAAACGTGTTTCGTGAAACATGAATCGGCTCGATTCATCACAAAATTTTATTTGTATTTCGATTCATGCCCATGTCTATTGATAAACTGCTTCCAATCTAAATGGTCAGTAGTGAATTTGATTGGAAAATATTCTGATTCATTAGACAGCAGATTCATGTGTTCATTTCTCTTTGGCTTTGCATGTACCGGATTTTGATGTTGTCAGTCGAGTATGCTCCTCACCCTCTGTCCTCATTATCTGGGAGAAATGGCTTACACTTTCTGTGAAATCCTAAGAGTTACTCCAGTCTAAACCCATTGTTTAGGATTTAATTGCTTATGTTGCAGTCCTGCCAAGGAAGCTTGTATATCCCCCCAACCAGTCAATTAGTGGTTGGGACTCACCACAACCTAGAAACAAGATAATGCCTTCTGAATCTACAGCAGCTTACTCTAGATATGGGCACGAACAGCAATGTGAACAAAAGGCCACAAAGCCCAATCCGCTGTTCACGAGCAAGCTGTTTGTGAGGCCCTGTTCCCGGCGAACATGCATTCAGTCCAAGCCTTCTTCGTGGTGTTCTTCAGCTGTTCGTAAAGCCAGACAGTCTGGCGCCTTTCAATCAATTCCCTGGCAACATAGGCATGGACTGTCTGAACTCTGTCTGAACTCCTTCTGGCTTTCCTTCTGGCTTGTAACCCCTCAAAGTAGCTTCCAGCAGACAGTCCAGTTTTTTCCACTGTGAAAAGAAAATAACAGGAAAGGGAGGGACCCATGGATCATGGCTTTCCCAGGGTCCAATCTCTCTGAAACTTGGGGGGTCTTCAGAGGACAGTGAGGACTATGTCCTCTGCAAATTTGGTGTGTATTGGACATTGGGAAGGACTGTCCAGCAGACAGTCCACTTTTTGACACTGTAAATAGAAAATGACATGAAAGGGGGAGACCCATGGATCATACCTTTCCCGAGGCACAATCTCTCTGAAACTTAGGGGATCTTCAGAGGACAGTGAGCAGTATGTCCTCTGTAAATTTGGTGGGTATTGGACATTGGGAGGGTCAGTTTGTAACCCCTCAAAGTAACTTCCAGCAGACAGTCCAGTTTTTGCCACTATGAAGAGAAAATGACATGAAAGGAGACCCATGAAAGGAGACATGAAGGGAGACCCATGGACTCTCCTTTCCCCGGCTCTAGTTCAGCTGAGTCCCAAGGGGGCCATTTTAGCTCCCACGAACCCCTAACTATGAACATGTTCATGAACATGTCATGTCCGTCGATGTTCATGAATCCCTGTTCATGGGTGGCAACGAACAATGAACATCGCATTCGGGGTTTTTTTCCCCTGTTCGTGTCCATCTCTAGTTTACTCAGTGCCAGCTACAAATAATGTATCCTTGAATGCAAGTCAGGTTGGCTATGAGATGTAGGTGTTATGTTCTTCCTGCTGGCCCTATCGATGTGTACTCCCAGTTGTGTTATTCCTTTCATATTCTGAGGGAACACAGAGTTTGTTCAGATTATTCTCATAGTGAGCAACTCCCACATTAACAAAGCTATTCTGCTCTGTAATTCTACATAAGAGGAAGCCGACAGCACAATCCCAAATCCACTGACATCTGTGGTTTAGAAGGGTGTATCTCATGTTAGACTGGTTCTGTAAAGTCCCAGAAGAGATTTGCAAAACAAATGCGTTTTGGATAGCTTCTAAAAAAAAATCCAATACAGACTTGTCCCTCATGATAACACCTGTTTTGCTTTCTCTGATGAGAAATCCAGGAATGTTTTGCAAGAAGGAATGCTGGGAGATTATGTAGTCTGAATCTTATACATTGATTAAAAATACTCACACCATAATTTAATATTCATTCCCTTACATTAGCAGAAGTTCATGACAATATCTAAAGGTCTGACTGTAACTTGGTCATTGCCTTCATTTTCCATTATTTCATTCAGCAGATCTGTGCCTTGACATCTGCTGGTGATTTGCCCCCACACAAGCACCAGAGCTTTAAGCCTCCCAAAAACTCGAGCACTGAGAGTCTCTGTGGATATGTGTTACTTTTAACTGTCTGTTGAATTTGGCCCATCTCTTTCACCAAAGCTCCAATGTGAAGAACAGTTGCTTCAGTGAAATTTTGATAGACTGCCATGAGTTCCAAGGCCAACATTTTATGCCATATTAAAAAAATGAGCTGCAATCTATTGAAAGTACTACAGTCTCTTTAAATATATAGCAAACAATGAAAACAACTAGCTTTGGAAAGTGATTTTCATTTGTAAAGGGAATCAATCACCAATCTGAAACCACACAAAAGCATTCTTGTATTATTGATTGCACAGGCATTGTTTAAAACTGGGATCATTTATGGGGGATCAAATAAAAAGAACAGTAATACCTACTTTTTGAAAGGTTGTTCTGCCTCCCCCTCCCCCTGCCCAAAGTGCCGTATTGCCAAGTGAAATTAATTTTAATTTCAACCTGAGAGTGGAACAGAAAATGTCAAAGCATTCTTCAAAATAATTATTTCTTTCCTTATCAGAGGAGCTCAGACAAAATATTTTCTTAAACTCTCATCTCTTGAAAATAAAAATGTTCCTGTCCTGGAGTTGAAGCTAAAACTTTCTCCCTGAAAGGTTAATTTTCAAGTCAAGAAAATGGCACAAGGAGAAAAGCTGAAACCCTTCCTACATGCACACCGCAATTGAGCCCAGGAAAAGAGGAGAACCTACAACTCCCATCTGAACAGGATGAGGATCTCAGACACAGCCTAGGTATTCCAAAATATGTAAATTAACATGTAGCATTACAGACTAGGCAAGATGGTGAAGTCACACTCCACACATGAGTAGAAGTGCCCTTCTGGTTGAGAAGGGTATGTCTAGAGGAGTGTCAGGGGCAATACAGTGGCTGTACTTTTTTCTTTTGGACATTCCTGGCTAACACTGATATGCGGGGCCAATTCTCCACTAATCAGAACTGCAATGGTATGATGTTGAAATGATTAATGGATTTTTTTTTTAAACACGGATGAAATTTCCATATGGAGACATATTGCTGTTGGGAATATGTGCCAGATTGCAGATTGGAACAAAAGAGTTGAACGTATTAAGCTATGTAGTGTAACTGATTTTCAAAAAATGACTCCAGACCATACTGTCAAATAAAACTAAATGTCTCAGGCTTTCCCAATTCATCATTAAAAGGGAGATACATTTTGCCAAACTTTCATCTATTCTTTTTAAATATATGTTGATAGAAGAACATCACTTAATTTTTAAAAATTCTTTTTTAAAAAAATTCATTTTTCGCTACAGGACAATTTTACAAATGTAATCAACTAGTATATTCAAATGTGTATGTGTGTGTGTGTTTTTAAAAAGCAAACTAGCTTGGCTAGATCATTGTTATTCTCTCCTATATTTACTGAGCCCGACAGGATATATTTCGCCAATGAATGTTTAATGACACATGAACATCTTGCTTTCCTTTGTTTAAAAGGAAAACAGTCCGCAATACACTGCATACAAAACAGAAAAGATAATATGCACAAGATAAAGGCAAGCAATGCTACAATGTATGTATATGTTCATCTGCTTAACTCTTCCTCTCCCTCAAAGATACACTTCTTAAGAACAAATTTCACCAATATCTACAGGAGTACTTTCAAATTTATTATATAGGATCACGGTGATCAACATTACATTTGATGTTAACCTTCAGCACACATCCATGGAACAAGCTAACATCAAAAACAACTGCTCTAATCCGAAGGACAGAAGAAGGTTGCTTCATGCAGAGAAATCCTTTCCCAGCAGAAGATGTGACGATCAGTGCTATGATGGTAATAGTCACCTGTTATGTGGGTGGGAGAGAAAAACAGGGAAATTGGACTAAGGGATACTCCTAATTCCCTAATAGGTAATTGTCAGATCTAACATTGCTTATCCTCTGTTCATGCACATATGACATAGAAGCAATTAACTTCTTACCTCCTTGGAAATGTGGTTAGAGAGAAGTTTCAACTCAATCTCTGAAATTAAGGACTAGCGTAGTAGGTTTTCCAGTTAAAAGGGCAGACAAGGTGGCTCTAAGATGTATTACACACATACACATGAAGAGTCCAACTGCCATTCATTTCATTGTCAGAAGGCACCATGCACTTGCAAACATTATATGTATAACAAAGCTTCTGCATGCTCATTCTTACTTAGCCATTAATTAATCTTTTTTTTTAAAGCAGTGGTTCATAGTAGAAGACTCTGACATCAGCCTACAGTACAATCAAAATTGGCCGCGTATTAGCTTTGCTCCACACTCTGTATCCCAGGCTTGCAGTGAAAGGAATATCATGCAATAGTCCAAGATGAGAGCATAAGAATTCCATAGGATGCTGCCAATATCTAGACAACTAAACATTCCCTTTTACCTCTGGCTTTCTTTTCAATATGTCGAATGTGAAGACTGTAAAGTGATTCCAGAATCATCCTGAATAGAAATTATGACAGAGGGCAATAAAAAGAAACATAATGGTGCCTATTTGGTTTTGTTTTATTAGACCAACGTACTGCTACAGCTATGATCTTAACCCATTTTATTTTTAAAAATTGTGATGGTAGTTTATGATGCCTTTTGCATCACCAGCTGCCCGCATTGAATCAGATACTCTTGGTTGCTGAATGGAGCCAAGCTGTGAAGTGAATAGTCCATTTACTGTCCAAAACTCTTGGTTTAAAAGTCTAGACATGAAACAAAGATAGTCTTACAATATCCAGATGTACCCTTTTAAGGAAATTTGTGGGACAAAGGACTGGACAGTAACTTGGAAGGGCATATTCAAATATAAGTCTATCTAGATGTTAATGATTGTTCTTGGTCTACGCCAAGGGCAGTAAGAATGAGATTTCCAGGAATCATATAAAATACCCATTTGATACCAGCATTTAAGTAATAAAGAGATTCCCTAGGCTTTCCATGCTTCAAGGTTAAGACACTCTGGCAGCCTTGACCATATGTGTGATAATCCTACCATCTGCTAAGATATTTATACTTTTAATAACAAAGTTTGTTTATTTATTCATACCCTGCCTTTCTTTTGTGGTTCAGGGTGGTTTAGAATTCCAAGATTCAAAACTTGCCAAATATAGTAACATCCCATTAACCCTTTCCTCCAAGAAAATGCTTGCACCCCAGACCCCACTAAAACTGTCACAAATAAAACTGCCTTATAGCACCTCTTAAAATATTTACCTCCTCAGGTAGCTCATTCCACAAAATGGGAGCCACTATAGAAAAGGAATGGGCTCCAACAGCCAAGTAAAATGCATTTAACACAGGAGCGCTCAGTATTCATATGGATGCCTAGAAAATAATGTTATTAATACACTCTTACTCTTAAGAGATGTTGATTTTACCATTCTACATGAAAACTCTCTACTTAAGAAAGATACTTTTCTGAACTTGACATATTGTCTTCTGTGCACTTCATATGATATAGTTCATAGAATGACATGTTTATGCAAGAAATAGTCTCCTATATTATACAAGCTGTGACTTTTCATCCAGTGCCTGACTTTTAACCAGCTGTTTCGTGTCTTAAATAATAAAACAAAGAGATGAGAGTGGGCACGTAGCTCAGTGCCTGAACATATTTGCATACAAATGTCTAGGGATGCAAAAGAAATTCTCACATTCTTTAGCCAGACTCAATCCACAGGGTTGTAAATGGCGTATTTTTGATTATAGTGCAGAGAAATCACAACCAAACTTCTTTATTACTACTTGTTGAATTTTGAGTGAAAACCTATTTCCATCATATTTCAGTTCTTCTGTTTTTCTGTTGACTGATTTCTTCTCTTTTTTTAGGTTTCTAGTTTTTTAAACATTCTTTCTTGTTTCTTTCTTAAGTGACTTGAATGTCATTTGGTATTCCTTCAGAGGCTCATTCAAATTGTTCCATTCTGATCCATAACTGTATTGCTGTCAGTTTTGGTTGACCATGTCTTTCTTCGGTTAACCTCACAGAAGTGAATGCCAGTATGTGCACAGAAATAGTGATGATTTGGGCTTAAACTAGGAAGTATTTCACTGTGGTGTATATAGCATACATGTCTTCGGATCACACTGAGAAATTATCTAAGCAATACAATTGACATGTGCCATGTTGGCTGTTCCCAAATATGATCCTCACTCATACATTCATAGGGGCCTCATCTTTCCAGAAGTGCTCCACTGATTTGTGTGGCCAAGCCCTGCTAGTGGGGAGGAGGGGGTTGAGGCTTCCCTCCCATGTTGTTTTCACCAGTAGAAACAGCTGGGAGGTCCTGACTCCTGAGTGCCCTTTCCTCAGCTCCACATACCCTTGATCACATGATCACAGGGGACAGGGAACCTGTGGAAAGGGCAAACAGCTCCCTTCCCCCACACTAGCTGCTTCTACTGGCAAAAACAGTGCAGGAGGGAAGCCTAAAGTTCCTTCTCCCCCTTGCACTGTTCAGAGATGCACCAAGGAGAAGAATGCTTTAAAAAGTGAGTCCCCCCATGCACATGTGGCTGTGAGTCATGTTGGGGGACCCCTGACACAATTTGCGTCAGTTATATCATTTAGACATAGTAACAATATGTTTAGAAATAAATCAAGAAAACCTAGTCTACACAGACTTCATGCTTTGATCTTTTTATGTTGCCTAACATTCTAGATTGTAATATTTTTGCCAACTCGTCAGGCAACAATGCCAGTCAGTGATTAGAAGATATTCTTCTGTTCAAATTGTAGTTTGATTGCAAATTGCTATTGTTCTCGTCACACAAGTAAAAAGAGTTTCACTGCAGATCAAGAACTCAACATTGTTCTAAACTTCACTACAGTCTTAACATGCATTCTTGCTGCTGTCCATATCCTCCCATACAAGTCATTGGAAAGCAAAAAAATACTAATTTATCAAAGAGCTAGTTTTCTAAGTTTCATTGATCTTCCTGGGTTTGGAATAGATGGATTAGTGGGTGAGTAGCTGCATGGCTTGTCTCTCTATTATTCTAGTCTTTTGCCAGCCTGACTCCCAACACCAAGCATGTTAATGGGTGTTCTAAACTGGAACTCAGTTTAGAACACCCATTATTTTGCTCTTTTTTGTACTATTGCCTAGGAACTGTACTCAACAGATGCAGCAAATTCAAAATATTGCTGCATCTGTTGAATGAAGAATGCTATTGACGTATTAATGTCACCAGCTGTGCAGCTCCAAAAGCAGGACATGGTATTGGGGTATATCAGTATCAAAAATGAACATGCACCAGTCATGGTTACTTAGAGATGCAAAACTGCTCCTGCTTGTTTTAAATTGCAAACAAATCAATAATTTTATTATATAGATATGCAACTTGAGATGCCTGTGATTGCAAGCAAGATAGATTTTGACATGCAAAGATCTTATTTGCAAAACTCAAATAATCACTAATGCTAATATAGTAGGCTTCCAAATATAATTAATTATGGTTTTGGCTAGCCATATGTAAACTTTTAATGCCCACAACTTCCCTCAGCTGCTAAAAACATAGATGTTATGTCCACTTCAAGTTTGGAGGCTTCCTTTTCTGACAGTCCAAAATATTTTGGTAGCTGAAGAAGAGGAAAATCCAGATGTTGCTCTACCATAATAAAAATATTATAATAAATTTTTCTGTGCCCAAAGTTTGCTCCTTGAGCAACTATCTTACTTTCTCCAATGGAGCCATCCTGTGCCTGCAATGAATGATGGCTCAGCCTTAAATGGAGAGGAGCCCTGCTGGATAATGATGATAACTGTGCTTATATACCACTCTTCTAGACAGATTAGTGCCCCACTCAGAGTGGCAAAAAAGGTCAGTGTTATTATCCTACAATACAGCTGGGGAGTGGCTGAGAGGAGTGGCCTACCCAAGGCCACCTGCTGAACTCATGGCAGTAGAGCAATTCAAACCAGTAGAGTGCTGATTCACAGCCCAACCACTTAACCACTATGATACAGTAGATCAGACTGGTGGTCTATCTAGTCTAGCATCCTGCTTCAGTGACCAACCAGTTGCCCTGGAGAGCCAATAAACAGAGGCCAAAGCTTTCCCCTGATGTTGCATTAGATGTCTGTATATGCAAGTTCCCATTACTCACTATAGGTAGTAGCCACTGCCGGTTGCTCCATGAATCCTCTGGGCATCTGTCTAATCCCCCTTCTGTGCTCATAGCCATTGCTACAGCCTATGGTGCTGAATTCCATGGTGAGTAAATATGTATTTTGTTTTGTCCATCCTGAGTCTATTGCTATTAACTTCACTGGAAAGCAACAAATTCTGTTATTATGGGAGAGATATGACTATAACTGTCAGTTACCATATTTAATTGTAAAGTGACTAGACTATATGCAAATAATAAAAACAGAAAAACTATGTAAGGTAGAGATTACCAGGTATGCATATATAGATATAAATATAGGTACAGGTAGCTATAGATACTAAAGGTGGGGGATCTAAAACTGAATTTGCTCCAAGAACATAGAATTGGAGGCAGGGTACGATTTCCAGATTGTTCACTCCTGCAGTTTGACGGGCCCCCAGTTTGTTTATTTCAAACACCTCAGGGCCCCTGTTTTGTCAAATGGTAAGCATGGCTGCCTTGTGGGATTTATCAAGTTTTTATTGTACAGGTCAAGAATGGTAATGAAATCCTAAACTAAACTATGGCGGCAATCTTGAAGATACTTTCCTTGGAGTAAGCCACATTGAATAACACAAGATTCACTTCCAAGTAGACCTGCTTGATTTTGCTGCCTTTATGTCCCCAGTGGGTTTATTTGATTAACAAGGAACGCCACATGTGCAAATGACATTCAGGAAGTGAATACGTTATTCTAGATTTTTTATTCATAATCAGTCAAATTTATGGTGAAGAAAATGAGGAGCATTACGTTGTGCTTCATGAACTGCAGAAATATCTATGCCTGACAGAAATCCCCATTTAATAAATTTAATGAACCTTAGAGTTTTAAGGAGCCATTTCACACTAGTAATTATGAGCACCCCATCAACATATTTCACAGTGCTAGAGCTAGCTCTGCCCATATAAAAAGCACAGTGAAATCCCTTAAATCTTAAAACATGTAACTGTGGAAAAAATGCAACAGTAGCTAAAGAAAAGTCAGGCCACTTTCTAATGCAGTGCTCTTTTCTCGTAGCTCCTCTAAAGCTGAATACTATACTATGACATAGATTTCACATACAGATTCCAAAAATTTCTATTACTAATTATAACAACAATAATAACAACCGATCAAGTCCCATTTCCGATCCGGAATCGGGAAGGCCAAAGCGGGAGGGTGCCCCGCTGTTTCCAGCTATATAGGAATGGTGGTTGGTGGCAGCGGCTGCCAGGCCCGGAGGGCAGAGGGAGGCGGTGATCAGCCGCCTCCTTTCAGGGAGGGAGGGGACATTCACACACACACACACATACACTTAAAGTAGAAGGGGGAGGAAAGTTTTTAACCCGAAAACGAGCCGCCTCCCCTCAGGGAGGGGACATTCTCAGGGCCGGATCTACGGTTGCCAGTGCCCAGGGCAACTGTAGTCAGGCTCTTGCATGCGCGTGTGCGCACGCTCCTGGGTCGCCCCCCCCCGCCCACACAGCAAGCCGGCACTGCGGAGCTGGCGGCAGCATGAGTGGCTCGGCGGCTGCCCGTGCCGTTCACCTGCCCCACAAGACAAGGGGTGGCCAGCTTGCCCACGCGCCCCTTGTCCTGGGGAAAGGTGAACGGCGCAGGCGGCCTCCCAGCCTCCCGCGCTGCCTTTTGCCTTTCCCCAGGACAAGGGGCGGCTGGCTTGCCCGCGCGCCCCTTGTCCTGGGGAAAGACAAAAGGCGCGGGCGGCCTCCCAGCCTCCCGCACTGCCTTTTGCCTTTCCCCAGGACAAGGGGCGGCTGGCTTGCCCATGCGCCCCTTGTCCTGGGGAAAGATGAACGGCGCGGGCGGCCTCCCAGCCTCCCGCGCTGCCTTTTGCCTTTCCTTTGTGCCCATGGCTTCAGAACACCCCCTTCGCCCTCCCTCCCCTGGGTTGCTGCTCCGTGGTTGGAAGGAAGCCTGCTAATCAAGGAAAGCTGGGCTTCCATTCATGTTTCGAGGGCCACAGAAGGAAGGCAAACACAGCTCATTTCCCTGGCTCTGTTGCCCCGGGAATAAATTACTGGCGCAAGAGTGTCTGCAATTCCGAACAGAAACCAATATATCCAATCAAGTTCCGAACAAGCAACCCCCCGACTGCTGGATCGGTTGCCGTGGACGGAACCGATTAGCTGAGTCACGATGGCACAAACGCCATAATCGGGGGGATTTTGAAATTGTAATTCAGATCGTGCCCATGTCTAGCTGTGACTGATGCAAGGTAACCCAGCTGGCTTCAAGTGGAGGAGTGGGGAATCAGACCTGGTTCTCCAGATTAGAATCCTACCATTCTTAACCACTACACCAAACATCCACATTAGAATGCAGAATTCCATCAAAACTTTACTACAAGAGAACCTAATAGCCGAGCGGCTGTATAGCAATAACCCATAACAGCTACAAATTTTGAAGGCTCTGAATGTTCACAAGTGAACATATTTTCAGGTTTTCAGATAATTTCAGGACCAACCCCACCCCCTGCAAAGTTCACTGAATTCCCTTACTCACCTTATTGCCATTGTTAGCCTTTAACTCCCAACAACTACATTCAGTTTCAATAAAGAAAGTTATTAATTTAAAGACCCCTAAATTGGGGACACAGTAAACTAATATTTCATTCAGGACTTTACAGTTGTCAGATAAGCCCCAGCATATCTGCCATGTATTGTGTTTCTTGCAAAGTAATGTGCCTCTGAGTACTTGCAGAGTAAAACCTGTTTTCTGGTGTGTTGCTGCTAACTGCTTATCTCGCAGGCAAGGTGTTTTAGTTAGGAGTTCCTGACAAGCCTGGGAACTCGACCTTGAAGTCAATGCAGAGACTGTACCCAGCTACACAGAGACTGAACTAAGCTCATCTCTCCCCTCTTCCCGGGCTCTGCGCGCCAAAAATCCTAACAGACTCTCTTTCCCACTGGGGATGGGGGCATCCATCTATAATTAACCTTGCTTTACTACCTTTAGGCATTCCAGCCAATTCCACTGTCGTAGTATCTTGATAGTGGTATCTTTCTTTAATAAAAACAACTTTAACTCATACACCTGAGTGATGCAGTGAAGTGTTTGGGGAAGTACCTGGCAAGACCTGACAACAGTCCAGGGATCAAAACCTGAAAGAACTGAAAGGTTGATGAAGGGAGCTTTATCTCCTGAAAACTCTGGAACTCTAGTTGGTCTCTAAGGTGCTACTGGACCCAAATCTTGCTCTTCAACTACACACCAGCATGGCTACCTACCTGAAACAATCTTCATGACAGAGCCCTGAGCTTGCTGGAAATGTGGGGAGGGTGGAATAAAAATTGAAAATAAATAAAAAAATAAATAAAGTACATCATGTCAGGAGAAGGAGATATGTCTAAGACCCACAGAAACTAGTCACTTCCTAGACACTGATTTGGATATTCCTTTGCTCATTAACAAAAAGAAAAACTGCAACCAAGAAATAAGGAGATGACTTGAAGGGACTGCCATGAAAGAACTAGAAAAGATCCTTAAGTGTAAGCAAGTTTCACTGGAGATAATTCATACTATACTATCCCCCATTATTATGTATGGATGTGAAAGTTGGACAATGAAGAAACTAGACAGGAAGAAAATTGATTCATTTGAAATGTGGTGCTGGAGAAGAGGATGGTCAAAAAGACAGATATCTGTGGGTTCTAGCAATGGGATTTTAGCTATCTCATCAGAGTTTGTTAGTCAATATGAGTCGAAAAACAGTTCTAGCTATTCATTCTGAGAGCCAGCTAAGAATGGCTTAATAAATTATAGCTGTTATTTCCCAGGTGTCTTTGAATCCCATACCACTAATTCATCTGACCAGTTGCTTTTCATTGTTTTCAATATGATATTGATATCATGAAATGATTACAGTCAAACTCTTCTTCCACTATGGGGGGGGGGCGGTAGTTGTAAAGCAGCTTGCCAACCCTCAGATGGGGACTGTAGATCTACTAGAACTACAAATGATCTTCAGGCTATACAGATTAGTTCCCTTGAAGAAAATGGCTGTTTTGAAAGTCACACTCTGTGGTATTATAGACCTCTGAAGTCCTTCCCCTCTTCAAGCCTTGCCTCTCAGACTCCACCCCCAACCAGGAATTCCTAGCCACAGTTGGCAACTCTATTAAATTACACCCCCCCCCCCCCACACACACACACAGATGACATTGTTCCCCTCACACTTTTCTCCAGTCACTCTCCTCTATGGTACTCATTTCTTCTGTTGTGTGTGTAAGATCAACCTTTTTCAAAGAGCCCTTATGGAAGCAGAAGCACTAGTGGAGATAAAGTGAGTGGCTCAGCAAAGGAATGCTTCCACAGTGGCCAGAAAAAAAGCGCAAAGGGGACAATGTCATTGGCTCCTGGTCTTAATAATTATACAGCACTTTGCTCAAGTTCTCAAGGTACTTCGTGCAAACCTCACCAACAGCTCTGTCAAGAAGGCTGTTACTATTTTTACTGCATCAAAGAAAGACAGACTCTGAAAATGAGAGATTATGGCTGCCTTGTGAAGTCCATGAGGTTTCTAGTTCTTCTGAAGAATGACTTAGTTACTAGTCAATTTGTATTAGAAATTGACATTTATTCCTCCAGCACTGTGTCAAAGGGAAGCGAAAGATATTTTATGGGAAGCCGCTATATGGTTTAATAAGAGTAAATAACTGATTGATTTTGCTTGATATTCATATTGCCATATGAAACAGGGAATAATGTCTTACTGAGGACAGTTATTAGAATATAATTGACTCTGTTTTGCTTACTCCAAAGGTACCCTGAGTCCACAGGGGCATGAATTATGGATGAGCAAAGGCCAGAGCAAATGAGGGGGGAGAAGAATGAGGGAGCCATGTTCCAGCCTGACACATGACCTTCCCCTAACTCTTCTTGTTTCCCTAGCTAATGAGTGGCATTTACAGCCTAGAGAAACGTACAGCATTAAAATCCCACAAGGGCCTGTGGGTTGCATTCACTGATGATTTAGTGCTGTATTGTTGTTGCCAAAAAATGCTTTGTAGCTTTTGCTGATGTGGCACTTTGCATTCTCTCCAGCTTTGAAAAAGCTGGATTTGCCTGCTTATTTGTGAGATGCTTTCCTGCAGAGCGGGCTGTGCTTTGTAAAAAGAGTACACAAAGAGATCAGCTATCGTTGGGAATGTGTTTATGACAGCTATGTAATCTCCAACCCCCCCCCCCTTACTCCTCACATATATGCACGCTGCTAGCTCTCACTACATTCTCCCTAATGGACCCACAGTTATACCAGACATTTACAGTTAGAGGAGTGCAGATTTCTATGCACTTTTCCAAAAGAAGATTCTGTAGGAGCTATGTTGGGTTACTCAGAGTATCTGACATCTATACAGCACTCAAAGACCACACTCATACCTGAACTGCTTAGGTATAATTAGATTCTCCCAGCTTCAATCATTTCCACATGGGTTATTTGCCCCGGGTTCACAGCTTTGGGGAAGCAGAGCTTTATTTTTCCTACTCAGCATTGCAGTGCATTTTTGCACAAACATACACCCACACCCACACACCGTCCCAGGATTCCCCTGCCTTTTCTCCAGTCTTTCACAAAGGAGCACAACAAAGACAGGATGGCTGCTGTGTGGGTGAAAAAGGTTGGATTTTCCTGGTCCCGCCCACACAGTCCTGCGGGCAGATATTTCCCCTGCCCCTGAGGTAGGTTTGCTATGTTCCTGCTGAAGGTGAGGGATTCCCCCACTGCCAGCAGGCCCATCCCTCTGCTGCTTAGCTGGCTAATGAAGAGAAAATGGTAGCAAAATAGGGGAGGGGGGATTGGACAGCATCCTGACATGCTGATGTCAGCCACTGTGAACCTGGAAATGATGTCATCATATTGCCACAGACACTGTTGCATCTGGGCAAAACTCTATGATTAAACCTACCCTGGCCTCACAATGGCCCTTTCTTCCCCTGACACTGGATTTTCATTTTAAATTAGCAATTGAATAGAGACTTACCTTTTAAAATAAAACTAGGAATTCAGAGAACCTGGGATTCATTCTTTTACTGATCTTTGATAAACAGAAGGAGTAGAAAGTAGAAAGTTCACTCCCATTTTAGCAATTTCTTCCAGTGGCCCTTACATTTTTTCCTGTATATCTGCAGTCTCTATGAATACTGAGGGGAAATGGTTTTGAAAAAACTGTGACATACCTTCACTGGAAATCCTATTTAATCAAATGAGTTTCTCCACAGAAGGGATGATTTGATGATGAAACCCAATCTGAGAGAATATCTTTGGCATCCCTAACACAAATCTATACTGGTCCCAATGGCAGAGCAGAAGCCTGAGCACATTTGCCTGCTTGCCTGAGGTGAACATGATGGCTTCCAGGCAGTTTTGAAAAGAGGCTTTTGTGAACTGAAAAAAGGTTGTTCTTTCAGGTGACTGAAATGCAGGGCTTTTTTTCAGGAGGAATGCTACAGAATGCCATTGCAGCAGCTCTAGAATCTGCCCATGTGATTCCTTCCTCCTTTGTCTGCACAGGCTCTGCAGAGGAGGTATGGAGCAATAAAGAACTCCCCACACTCTCAGGAGCCAGAGGCAGAACCCACATACATTCATGGCAGGTATGCAGGAGGCATACATGACAGCAAGCAGAGCGACTGGGGCCAGCTCTGCACAGGAGGATTAGCTGCTTTGAGTTCATTCTGCTTTCATTCCTCTGTGAGAGAGAGGGAGAGAAGAGCTGGGGCCCAGTGTGGGCTCTGCAGTGACTTCATTCTGCTTTCTTTTCATTCCTTTGTGTGTGTGTGTAAGAGAGAGAGAGAGGGAGCTAGCTGGGGCCCACCGCGGGTTCTGCAGAGGAGGCTTAGCTGCTTTGACTTCATTCTGTATGTGTGTGTGTGTGTGTTACTTTCAGGGGTCATTCCCTAAAAAAAAACTGCAGGAACTCATTAGCATGTCTCATTAGCATATCTCATTAGCAAATGCCACACCCCTTGACATCACCAGAAGTGTGTCAGAAGGCAACATCCACCCCTCAGGCCCCTTTCCGCAAAAATCTCCAGGTATTTCCTTAAAGCAGAATGAACTCAAAGCAGCTTACCCTCCTCTGGAGAGCCAGCTCTGCTTGCATGCATGCATGCATGCACTCACTTTCTCTCACAAGTCACAAATGAAAATAAAGCAACAGAATGAATTCAAAGCAGCTTACCCTCATTTGGAGTCCAGCCCCACCTGGCTTGCACTCACTCACTCACTCACTCACTCACTCACTCACTCACTCACTCACTCACTCACTTTCTCTCTCTCTCTCTCCATCTCTCTGATGAATCACAAATGAAAATAAAGCAGCAGAACAGAATGAATTCAAAGCAGCTTATGATCCTTTGGAGCCCAGCCCCATTCGGCTTGCACTCGCTCACTCATTTCCCTCTCTCCCTCTCTCCCATGAGTTACAAATAAAAATAAAGCAGCAGAGCAGAATGAATTCAAAGCAGCTTATGTTCCTTTGGAGCCCCGCCCCACTCGGCTTGCACTCACTCTGCTGCCTGCTGCTAAAGACAAGGACAGCCAGGAGGAAAATGAATCATGTGGGCGGGGCAAAAACCCACGTGACCTCTTTTCAGATCTACCGGAACGCTGTTCCAGTGCATTCCGCCTCCAAATGAGCCCTGGTTGCTTTCATTCTTTTGTTGACTGAAGTTGACATTGTTATGGTTCCCACAGCTTTTGAATGCAGATTGGTTCTGTGTTAGTTAAATATATCAGTTATGGTTATTTGTATTAGTTAAAATATCAGTTATGGTTATTCCAGTTTTATGCTAGGAATGGATAGCTGTGTCCATGTCACAGAAGGCTTTCATCAATATATTCATCAGCATATAGGTGTTCTCATCTCTTAATAGCTGTAACTCAGATGGTTCTCCCCACCCTCAGCTGATTGACATCACTGAAATTGCAGTAGACATATGGGTGTTAAGGAAGTTTTTATGAATATTGTTTTTCTGGGACATTGGAATATTTATGAGCATTTCACAATGTCACAACAGCTTAGCCATTGGTAAGGTAGAGTTGGCAGACAACAAAAAAAGCCATTTTAAACTTAGTATAAATCTAATGCAGCTAAAGTTGAGTATCAAATTTTGAATTGCTCCAGTAAAAAAAACCCATCCCTGAACATTTGAAAATTCAATATTCATTAGATTAGAAATTTCAGACTCTGTGGAATTTTGAGAAAGAATTTTGGAATTTTCTTTTCTACGCTGGCAGAGGGAATCTGTTAGAATTTAGATTTGTGAGATGGGTTTTGGATTTTTAGAGGCCCCCTCCTTCTTGCATATTTTAAAATATGATTCTAAAGAAATAAAATGTTTGGGAAAGGTAATGGAAGATTTCGCTTTTTGTAGAGGATACAGAAAGGAAAAAAAAACCCTTTCCCATAATAGTGTAATTTCCCAAGCTTACTAACATTTATCTCGTCGTAACGCATTGTATTGGGTTCTGGGAAGTGGTGTCTCGTCCGGGAGTGACATCACTTCCGGAAGCGGCGGCACTTCCAGAAGTGATGTCATCACTCATTTTCAGGAGCACGCTTGTGATAATAGAGAGTTCCACCACCTCTTTTCCTAGAAAAGAAGCCCTGCTGAAATGTAACTAATAATCAAGAAAATGAAGTATTTTGTAGGCCGGTAGCTTTTGCATGGCAATATTAGGCAGTCATTATGGATAGGTTTATTCAAATGATAAGATTGCTCTGGGATTATTTCAGAAATCATTCAGTCACAGCTTTTCCATCCTCTCGTTTTGTCTGTTTCTCATACCTTTGTTTTGGAGCTGAATACTTGACTAACCAGCTGGTACACAAAATCTTACTGTATATCATTAAACTAAGTATATACAGATGATGGTGCCTTTATTGTTAAAGCTTCCTTTTCAACTGCATCTACTTAACTAGTACCAAAACGTACTTGCCACTTTGTCCACCACCATTGCATCTACTGAGTGCAGACCTGTGCAACTCTTCCAGGTGGTCAGGAGCCTATTGGGTTCTGGCCTTCAAAAGGAGTTGGATTGCTCTGCAACCTGCTGTGATCATTTTTCTAAGTGCTTTGCAACTAAACTCTCTCACATCTATTCTAACTTGGACTCTGCATTCACAGCTACAGGATCAGATGGCCCAAGGGTACTAATTTGTGCAGTTTTGTGAGATACCTTCAAAGTTGTCCATTCTGAGGATGTGGACAGGATCATTGGAAGTTGGAGACCGACCACCTGCTTGTAGAACCCTTGACCCTTCTGGCTGCTTAAATCTGCTGGGGAGAGGGGGGATGACAGACTGAATTTGGGAAACAGTAAATGCCTCCTTGAGAGATGGGGTAGTTGCTCCGGCCTTGAAGCAGGCATTGGTGCAGCCAGTCCTAAAGAAAACTACTCTGGACCCAGAATAGTTAAGGGACTACTATCCAGTCTCAAATGTACCATTCCTGAGCAAGCTGATTAAACAAGCGATGACTGGCGACCTTCAGGGATTCCTAAATGAAACATCCAATATGATTTCAGGCTTTGTTTAAGGACTGAAGTGAGTTTGGTTGCTCTGATGTGTTGAGAGATGTGCAGGGGGAGTGTACCCCTTTTAATTCTCCTAGATATCTTGGTGGCTTTTGATACCATTGATCATGATATCCTTCTGGACTGGCTTTTGAGGCTGGGACTGGGAAGCCCTCTTCTGTGCTGGGTTCAGCCCAACCTTGAAGGCTACAGAGTGTGGTGCTGAGGGACTTCTCCTTTGCCCAGGGCCTCTGGCTTACAGGTTCCCCAAAATTCCATTTTGTCCCCCATGATTTCAACATTTCTGTAAAGCTGTGGAAGACAGGACATCCACATATTTGGGCTGAACTGCCACCAGTATGAAGATGGCACTCAGCTTTATTTTGCACTTTCAACAGATCCCAGGGAGGCTGTGGAAGCTGTGAATAGGTACCTGAAAGCAGTTTTGGAATGTGTAAGGGCTAACAAGTTGTAACTGAATTCTGACAAAATGGAAGTGCTACTCGTGGGAGGAAAGTTTGACCCAGGAAAGAGATCTCCTCTTCTAGATAAGGTTGCATTTCCCTTAAAGGCACATGTTCATAGCTTGGAGGTGCTCATTATCAGGAAGACTGTTAAAGTATGTTTACTTTGCCAAAGTTTTGGATTATCCTAAGGTGTTACTGTGCTATTTGTGATTTTATTTTTTACACTGTATTCGATTGGATTGGTTCCAGAAAAGCTGTCACTGGAAACTAGGTGTGGATACTTGTTATGCTTTCCTCCCACCAGGAGTCCCATCAGAGTGCTGGAAAAATGGGCTGCAGAGATGAGTGAGGGGGCAATTGGAGGGCTGCAGTGATGAGGGGTTGTTGTGGTGGAAAGTGCTGTTAATTTTCAGCCAATTTATGGCTACCCCATTGGGTTTTCAATGCCAGAGATTTTCAGGTGTGGTTTGCCAATGCATGCCTCTGCATAGCAACCCTGAACTTCCTTGGTGATCTCCCATCCAAATACTAACCAAGGTGACCCTGCTTAGCTTCTGAGATCTGTTGAGGTCAGGAGATCTTGAGCCATCTATGCCAAGGCAATGATGAGGGGAAGGGGTGAAATCATCTTCCACAAGCACAGCTCTGCTGAAGGAAGGAGGAGAGGGGATTGCCTTTTAACCTCACATAGCCACATGACCCACATGGCTGCTAGTTTAAGAGTCTCTCTACACAAGACACCACAGCATGTGTTCGTCAGAAACACAATGTTATCTGAGAAGCATAGTTTTAAAAGACAGAGCTGGCAGAGATCGCTCCTCAGACAGTTTGTCATTTTCATCTTTGCCTTCCCTAAGGCTCTGTCGATTTCACCTCTCCAGTCTAAAACCGTGTGGGATCGCAACCAGAGGACTGCGAGAAATGCAAATGTACTGGAGCTGCTTTCCAGAGCTGGGCTTGGATCTGGAGAGATTATAATGGGCTGAAGTTTCCCTTCTGGCATTTCACAGCCCCATCACACAGCTCCAGTTATAGAAAAGCCTTTGCCCTGCTGCAGGCTCTGTCTTTTTAAACTACTCTTCCTGGCTTCATTGCATCTCCCAACATGTGCTCTTCATGTATCAGATGTCTCATGCAGAAAGACTCTAAGTTGTTCCTGTGATTCTGGGAATCAACTTTTGTGAGGTGGAAGGGATGGGGGGGGGGAGAATGTGGCAACATTTCACACCTGCCAATGGTTTCCACTGACAGTTCCACTTGATATAATCCATGGTAATTGAGAGTTTTCATATTGTTATAAGCCACTTTGGGGACATTGTGTTCCAGAAATCAGGATAGAAATATTATAATAAATACAATCAAATAAACAAAATAGAAAAGCAGTCTAATAAAGCCAGAATAGTTATTATTTATTTCAGTAACCTTGGTTTTGATGTCTGATTCCATGCCTAATAATATTTGGTTCTAAACACCAGAAAGCACTTTTGGTTTGATGACTTTAATAAACATACATGCATAATTAATCTTAAACATGCATGCATAATTAATCTTACTGGACTTTTAAGTGCTCCTAGTGTACAGATGAAAGCTGAAATAATACTGCAGCATATTTTTCCAAATTGCCATTTATTGCCAGAAACAAAAAAGGTTGCACTGGAAAAGTGCCCTTACAAAATGTATCCCTTTCAAACACTAAGTTGCAAATCATTGATGCTTGGTGCAGGTTGGTTACAAGCGGTTTCCATATACATTGTTTATGATGAGATCATTATCTGTTTGAATGTTTATGGTTTTAAAGCAATACTGATACATTGCTTTGTTAAAAAATCCAGAGGTAGGGGTCAGATGAGAGAATACATATTGCTAAGCTATGGCAAGCCAGTAACATGCAATAGCCAGTGTGTTAGGTTTGAGCAGGGAAACAGAGATAAGCAAAATTTCCTTCCTCTTTTTCTGCTGGTGATTTTCATATTCTGCTATTTGTGGCTAGTATTGTAGGGTTGCTTTTAGTGTCTATGCCTGTTATATGGGCTAGGATCCTAACTTGCCATTCTATTAGTATAACAGAGGTTCTGGCCACAGAACAGCGTTACGTGAAGAGCCACCAATTCCATCTCCCCTTTCCCCCCACTATTCCTTGGGGTCTACTGAACTATAAGAGCACAATTTCAGTGGGCACAGGAGACTGCAGGGGAAAGGGGAGGTGGAAAAGTTGCCTTACTGAAACATGACTCTGCTCGCACGACTTAGGATTCCAAACCATGGAGTTCTTTTTCAGGTAAAAATGTGATGCAGAGGTAGGAATTAAGTAATGGAATACAACTCTGGTATTCTTACAGTGACTTCCACAGTAAATGGTCTTTCAGGGTAAAACTTGCTTATAAAAGCGATGTTGTGCGTTCATTTGACCCTTTTAAAAATACATTCAAAAACTGTGAACTGTTTGGAAGATGATGATAATGGAGGGGAGGGGAGAAAATGGCAGGAAGTTAAATTGTCTTAATCTCCTCTCTCCTATATAAGATCTATTTTGGATTACACACAGAAGCCCAGTGACTAGAAAGATGAATTCAGTGGTACGTCTGGCTCTCTTCCCTGCTAGTTACATCCAAACTAGAGATGGGCACGATCCAAAATAAATTAACAATCCAGCCGATCATGGATTGGCATCAGCGACAATCCCCAATAAACGATCCACACCAATCATCTCCCGTTCCCGAGCTGTGGATCGTGGATCGTGGATCGTGGATCATGGAGGCCAAAGCGGGGCGCGCTGCTATTCCCAGCTATGTGGGAAGGTGGGTGCTGGCAGTGGCGGCCGGGCCCGGTGGGCATGGGGAGACGGCAACGAGCCGCCTCCCCTCAGGGGCCGGGGGGGGGGGGTCTGGCCTGTGTTTGGCCATCAGAGCTGCCTATCAGGGTTTGCAGGGATGAGATTGGAGTGCACATGGCTACAGAACACCTCCTTCCCCCTCCCTCCCCTGGCTGTCTTCTCCCAACTGGTGACTGCTTTGCTGCTCCATGGTTGGAAGGAAGCCCGACTGATCAAGGAAAGCTGGGCTTCCATTCGGGTTTTCAGGGCGACAGAAGGATGACAAACACAGCTCAGGCATTCCCCTGGCTCCGTTGCCAGGGGAATAGATTGCTGGCGCCTGAGTGTCTGGCTTCCCGATCCGAGCACGATCGCCCCAATCAAGCCCCGATCCAGCCCCCCCCCCCGATCGCTGCATCGTTGGCCATGTCAGAGCACGATCCGCCAGGTCCCGATGACGCAATTGCCATTATCGTGGGGGTTTTTCGATCGTAATGCGGATCGTGCCCATCTCTAATCCAAACCCATTTTTGAGCAAGGGAATGTCTTTAGAACAAAGTGTTCCCATGGGAGGAAGACAGGGGAAGATCACTTGAAAATTACCGTTGCAGTTGAAGTTACATTCTCTGCAAAACTGGCCAGATCTTGCATGACAGACAAAAACATCTTGATACAGAACAAAAATAATTACGGAATTGTGCCAATGATCGTAGCTCCTACTTGTCTGGCTATTAAGATGTGAACTGCCTCAGGCTTAGAGACCAATATAGGGTAAAGCTTTGGTCAGGTTTCAACAGTGATGAAAGACTACCTACTGTAGCCCAGGCCATTCCTGTCCTGACTATTTTTTGCAACACCTTGCTGCACACATAGAGCTTCCCCACCCAAAGACTTCCTCATTCCTTTAGTGGAGAACACAATTCAACACGTACCGAAAGTATGATCCCACCAATAAAGTAAATGAACATGTCTGTTCTCATGGGCAGTTCTCAGAACACATCTCAGAGTTCATGTGCAGTTATGGATCAGAGCCATGAATCTGTTCAGAGTTGGAAAAGAATTTTATTTTAGAATGGTAATATTAGCACACCGTTTTATAGAGCGCACTAAATTGTAAGTGTTCAATGTACAACTTAAAATAGGAAGTTCATGAGGGAATTACAGTGTTTAGAGAAAGCAGTAAAAATGAAGCCGCGAAGACAGCTGTATTTTAAGGTGAATGCTCTAGCAGAAGACAAACAGCCAGCAAAGGAACTAAATCAAGAGCAGCATGCTCAGAGTATAATCAATAACTTATCAGGGCTGAAATGTAATAATCTATGAGGAAGGTGATGCTTTATCATGTCAGAGCAAGAACAAAAAGAGCTGAGCAAATCAACACAGGAAAATAAATGGGGAGATGGTTTGGATTTTATCATAACCTTGTTGTGAGGCCTGCAATCACAAATCCGTCAAGTGGTACACAGTTCCAATGTGCTTTAGAGTTTTCACAAACCACCCTCCCCATTATGTTTCATGTTGCTTCAGGACTAACTTTGTGGGTTTAAAATTATTTGCTTTTCATCTGATCAACCTGTATATGTAAATAATGAGCTATACAACTTCCCCCAATGTTTCCAGTACTCTCCCCACAAAGGAACAGGTCCTATAAATCCACCTTGGGACTTTCTGCAACTCATGGAAGCAGAGCAAATGAAAAAGCACAGGTCACAGCAGCATTTTAACTCCAAGCAAATGCAGTCAACATTTATATACATTAGCTTGTTCTTACTACTGGTCAGGTAGAAAGGGAACTTTATTAGATAGAACTTTATTGGATAGCTTAAACTTCCAGATCAGTTGTGCTTCATTGGGATTGAAAATTTTATTCACAGCATCTAGGGATGCACAAACACCCACCATTTTGGCTCACATACTGTTAGTTGTTTGCTATTTTTGATGGAGGTTTTTTAATGATCAGTTGAGTATATTAGTTTGTAGGTGTCTGGCTGGTAGCTTCATTGTAGTTCTTCCTAACCTTACAGCACAGTGTAGCTGGCTTTTTGTGTATATGTGATCTCAGTTCAACTGACCTCTACCACCCTCCATCCTGGATATGTGTGTTATGTGCTGTCAAGTCACCTCCAATCTATGGTGACCCTATGAATCTCTAAAACATCCTATCATTTATAGACTTGCTCAGATCTTGCAAACTGGAGGACGTCTTCTTTTGAGTCATTTTGTTTCTTCCTCTTTTCCTACTGCTTTCCACTTTTCCTAGTGTTATTCCTAGCATTTTGCAGAGAGTCTTTTCTTCTCATGATGTGACTAAAGTAGGGTAGCCTCATTTTTGTCATTTTAGTTTCTAGGGAGAATTCAGGCTTGATGTGATCTAGAACCCACTTATTGGACTTAACTGCAAATCTCTCCTCCAGCATGACATTTCAGAAGAATCAATTTTCTTCCTGTCAACTTTCTTCATTGTCCAACTTGCACATACATACATAGTAATGGAGAATACCATAGTTAATCTCCATCTTGGGGGTACATAACTGCTACACTCAGAAGGCAATGGTTTAAATAGGCAATTAAATCAGTCACAAAACATGTGTTTTTAAAGGTGTTTTTAACCATGTGTATATTTGTATTCTCTTATCTGCCCTGAGCCTGCGAAAGCGGGGAGGGCAGAATATAAATACAATAAATTAAATTAAATTAAATTAAATTAAATTAAATGTATATTAGTCATAAATAAAGGCTGGGTTTTAATATGATTCCACTCTTTGCTATTTGTCTAAGTAGTCCCTAGTGACACTCCTATCTGCCAATCATTTTGAATTGGCAGTGTCTTTGCACATGTGCAGATATGTTTTAAACCTGTATGGCAGATGTTTTTAGCTGTTTAGCACATGCTAGGAGAGAGATGTACACTGAAATCCTAAACAGATTTACTCCTGTCTAGGCCCATTGACTATGGGCCTAGACTGGAGTAACTCTGCTTAGGATTTCACTGTTAAAACCTTATTTCCCCAGTGCAGTGGTCACAATACAGGTGATGCCCAGCTGCTTTTAGAAATCAGAATTCTGTGATTGGAAATCCAAGCATCATATGTAGCTTGGCCCTTAGCTAGCTACAGATCATCAATGCTGTGCCAAGGTGGGTCTATCCTGGCATTTTGTAACCCAAGCTCTGGCCTCCTAAACACACGTGCTTATTGTCAGATTCTTGACATGTTCATGCCTTCCCCTAAAAACATATGCCTTAGGGTCCAACTAAATGAGACACTGGAGGTCCATGGGCAACTCCTACAACTTCTTTTGAAAACATATAGGGGCGGTTGGTTGGTTCAGAACCATTCTGCCTCGGCAGAGAGATTAATATTCCCCAATGAAGCTGATGTTTTCCCTGGTAAAGAAACCAGTGAGTAACTTCCATCAGAAAACCTTTGTGTGCTGGTGGATGGGGGTCAAACAGGACCACAATGGACCACCCTCAAATCTCCTACATAGCCATTTAATTAATCTGGAAGGTTCGGGGCATCCAGTCATGATGACTCCAATATTTCACCAAGTTTGTCCCTTAACAATCACAACACACCACACATTGCTTCTCTCCTTCCCTAAGCTTGGCTTCTTCCCCATGTCAGAGAGTTCCTTGGGGAAAATCAATTGGCCCTCCTGCTTCATGAGTTCAGTGATGCAATGCTGAACCAGCCATTATTAAAGAGTGAACTTCATGTGCATGTATGCTCTGTAGCCTGTGAGATTCTTTAGGCAAAATAATGGTGCATTTGACTCTCCAAATGTTGCCCTGACACTCTTGGGTTTGCATTTCATTAGACTTTGCTTTTCTTCAATACTGTGGTCTCAGTTATGCAAGCTTGAGGGCAATGAACAACTAACACAGAATTATTAAATTCTTCATGGGGTTGGGTTTTCTGCTATTTGGCGTTGAAGCGTTTCAGGGGAATTTCTTCCTTCTCATTACAGTTGAGGTATTGATTTGTTTGGGATGTTTAGACTTAGATTAATTGCCCATTCAGTATCACAACAGCAAAAAGGGAGCAATGATTGCTAAATAATTCTCAGAGCAGAGTCAAACATTCAGTAATAATTATTTACTAGGTAGTCACCTCCTGCTTAGGTTTCTAACATGAAGGGTATGATTAGAGGATTATTTTTAAAGTAAAGACAAAGTAGCCCAACTTACTTCTCTTAATTGAAAGATGAGGGGTTTTCTCCCACTTATTACAGTCCATAAATGTCTGATGTTCCATTCAGATTGAATTTTCAAATCTGATATGGGAAGACAAAAGGTAGTTTGTTGTTGTAGCATAAGAAAAGTGAAGATAATTTTTTTCCCATTGCTTGGGTTGGGAAATCTGCTTTAAAAACTTTGTGCATTGGCCTTTGGTCACAGCAGACATCTTTGTATTTTGTCTTGTTTGGGGAAAAGACAATATTTTTTCTAATGCATATATTATTTCTATGTTTAGAAATTCATGTTATAATATATTCTTTTTGTTTGACAAACAGGGCATATGTTCATAAATGTGTGGCTGTGCACCTTTATTATTATAAGCAATCAGAGGATCTGAAATCATTATGCAAATTAGTGTTTCCTGCGCATTTCAATAAGTGTTTTTTTAAAAAACATGCTCTTTACAATAGGCAGAGAAATCCTGTAACTATATTCATAGACTGTATTGTTTTCCCTGCAATTTTTTTTGTCCTTGAAAGCAAGGTCTTTTATCACAAGTTTATTTCAATTTGAAATCATATTACTTTGTATATGTGAAATTTGTATATTTATATACACAATTGCTTTGTATAAGTGAAATTCACAGTGCAATCCTAAGAAGAGTTACTCCAATCTAAGCCTGTTGAAATCAATGAATAAAACAAGCAAGCAAAAATAACTAGCTATATATTGAGTTAGACGTGGACCTGATGGGACAGTTCATCTGAGGTCACAGGGTACAAATCATGAAGCAAAGGCTAACATCTCTGGACAAGCACAAAGTTTATACCTGAAGAAAGGAAAACCAAACTAAAGCACAGTTCTGTGTTCTTCCCAGGGCTTTTTTTCAGCGGGAACGCGGTGGAATGGAGTTCTGGCACCTCTTGAAAATGGTCACATGGCCAGTGGCCCCACCCCCTGATCTCCAGACAGAGGGGAGTTTAGATTGCCCTCTGCGCCACTGGTGCGGAAGGCAATCTAAACTCCCCTCTGTCTGGAGGTCAGGGGGCGGGGCCACCGGCCATGTGACCATTTTCACAGAGGGCGATTTAAACTTTAAAAAATTCCCCCCTTGTTCCTGCTGACCCAAAGTGACGTTGTTGTGTGGTCCTGAGTTCCTCCACTGAGTTCCACCACCTCTTTTCCCAGAACAAAAGCCCTGGTTCTTCCCAATATGCCCTCCCTGCTGAGAGTAACAACAGAAATGCATAAACAAAGACCTCCATATGTTTTGTGAAATAATCTCTTATTATGCAATAAGCACAATTTACTCTTCTAAATGGACACTTTATTTGAATATTAAGTCAGCTTATTTATATGGCAACTGGGAATTGATTTTGGTTTCTAACATTATATCATGTAAATTCAAGCCCAGAGTTTCAAGCCATGGAACTATTTGCATTTGTGTTAAAGCAATTGCTGCTTTATGATAGCTACCTAGCATATTGTTACACATTGCCGATAATTAGTTTTAGAGGGAAAATAAGTCTGCAGACATACTTCTTACTCTATCTTCCAGCATACATTATGAATTCTAATTCAGGCCATTATTTTCAAAGTACCCACAGACTCGTTGCTTCATAGGCTCACAAAACCAATTTATCATATGACAACAAAAAGAAAATTTTATTTGCAGCTGATATGATGCATTACAGTTGGGGACAAATACATCTGGGCAGTGAAGAAAGAAGCCATCCTGAAGAAATCACTGCTAAAACAAGACAAAAGTTCAGTTCAGATGACAACGCTATTACTTGATTGTATTTCTCTTTCAGTTCTTATGACCTGCATTTCTGATAGATCTTCAGAAATAGGGGGCTGCCAACCCCCCCCCCACCTGCCAGCCCTCACCTCTGCACACCTATGGTGGGGAGAGGCTGGATGGAGCCCCCAGAGCATGCAACAAAATGGCACAGCATGCTCTGGGGGGCCTTCCTTTAAGACAGAAGCGATGGGGGCTCAGAGGAGCCAGATCAACCTGAAACACAGAAAACATAGAATCATAGAGTTGGAAGGGGCCATACAGACCATCTATTCCAACCCCCTGCCCAGTGCAGGATCAGCCTAAAGCGTCCCTGACAAATATTCATCCAACCTCTTCTTGAAAACTGTCAGTGAAGGGGAGCTCACCACCTCCCTAGGCAGCTGATTCCACTTTTGAACTACTCTGACCGTGAAAAAGTTCTTCCTAATATCCAGCCGGCACCTTTGTGCATATAATTTAAGCCCATTGTTTCGGGTCCCACCCTCTGCTGCCAACTGGAACAGCTCCCTGCCCTCCTCCAAATGACAGCCTTTCAAATACTTAAAGAGAGCAATCATGTCCCTCTTCAATCTCCTCTTCTCCAAACTAAACATTCCCAAGGCCCTCAGCCTTTCCTCGTAGGGCTCAGTCTCCAGACCCCTGATCATCCTCATCGCTCTCCTCTGCACCCTCTTGATTTTGTCCACATCCTTTTTGAAGTGAGGCCTCCAGAACTGCACACAATACTCCAGGTGCGGCCTGACCAAGGCAGTATAGAGAGGGGCTATGACCTCCTGTGATTTTGACGCTATGGCCCCTTTGATACAACCCAGGATTGAATTGGCCTTTTTTTGCCACCGCATCACACTGACTGCTCATATTTAGTTTACAGTCCACTCTTACCCCAAGATCTCTTTCACATATACTACTGCCCAGAAGTGTATCCCCCATCCAGTATTTGTGCTTCCCATTTTTGTGGCCCAGATATAATACTGTGCACTTGTCTTTGTTGAATTGCATCCTATTCACAGCTGCCCACTTCTCCAGAGTATTCAGGTCTTGTTGAATTTTAATTCTATCTTCTTGGGTGTTTGCTACTCCTCCCAATTTGTGGAAATGTTGCAATGTTTTAGACATACTTGGCCCCATGGAGTATGGAGTCCCTGTTGCTTCCATTTTAACCCATAAGTGACATCTGCAGAATGCACCTGGAGCATGTGCAAAGTGAACATGCAAAGAAAGAGAAGCAACATCCCCACCACCCCCCAGTTTTAAGGTAAGGGGAGATGTCAGTCCTACATACAAATTAAATCTTTATGAATCAGATATCACCAGATGATTACATTAAGATTCCTGGCCTATGTTTCAGTTGCCCTTGTTTCTTTGAGTACCAAAAAAGGTCCTCAAATCTGATTGGTTTTTCCTGGTTAGGACGTAAGTGTTTTGAGGGCAGTTCTATAACTTTGCCCCGGCAACAGCTAGATTCTGGCCTCATTTGAGTCCCTTTGGCTTTCCTTGCCTTTTCTGCCTATTCCCTGCTTCAGCCTGCAACCCTTGCACAGCAATCTTCTCTGAGCTCCAGGGATTTGCTCCTCCGGCCTCCTGCACTGACATTTTGCTCTCTCTTTTTGCACTGCTGAACATGAGATTTAAGGACTCTTGTAGTGCAAAGTAACAGAAAGCTTTCAGTTAATTTTTATTGGAAACTTGTGAGAGATGAAAAGGCCCAGTGATCTGAATGATGTCAAGGCACCGCACATCAACCTGACCCATCCATGTGTGTAAATGTAGGTCTTCAGATGCACAAGCATACCCTCCCACCCAGGGCTGGTGTTGGCACATGGTAAGGTGGGACAGCTGCCAGGGCCCATGGCTTCTGGTGGGGCCAACTGCTGCCAACTCCCTTCTCATGCATCTCCTCTGATGCCTGCATTTGCACCCTTCTGCTGCCTGCTTGTGACTGCTTAGTCACCTCTGCTCCCAACTGTACATGCTGCGTAACGCTGCTGGAGAAAGGCGTGTTGGTGGTGTGTGAAGCATCAGCATTCCTGGTGGCCATGGCAGTGGCCCTCCTAGCTGCACCCACCACCCAGCATCATCAGGGAAAGGGCCTGCAGGCAGTGTAAGCAGCTGTGACTGCAGGTGGTGGGAAAGCTTGTGGGTGGGCACAGGAAGGACGCAAAGGCAGGTGGAGGCAGGTGGTTGGGGGGGCAAGAAGGGGAGCCTAGTAGAGAGCATAGGTGGGCACTGAACAGGCTCTGTTCAACCCACCCAGAATTGGCCCTGCTCCCACCCTTCCACAGATAAGAACACCCTGGAGATGCTCGTTACAAAGAAGTGGCCCAAGCCACTTCCCAGTTACTCACTGCTGAAGGATCTACTTCCCTTGCTGTGTGATATATTTACTTTCTCTAATGAGCCCATTCTTGACTGATTCAAAGTGAAACTAAGCAGTATTTGTTGTTAAGGGTATAGTAAAAAGTCATAGGTGGCATAAAAAGGTTTTAAATAAAAAATAAATGAAATTATTCTCCTTCATAACATTAGCAGTCAGGATTGTTCACATAGCAGCTACACTACATGAAATGGCAGATTGTCCATACATCATGCCTTAGGATTTGTGTGCGCGTATTTGTAAGCAAGGTACGTTAGCCAGAAGAGGCATCTCTGTCTCTTCTGGAGATCCCAGGGAGGGAGCTGAACCTTGAAGAATAACAGCTCTCCCAACAAGCATCGAGAAAATATCTGCTGAAAATAGCCACCAAAGCATAAAAAAAAGAACAAAAAAAGGCAGCCACCTAACAGGTGTTAGACTGGGGGAAGGCTCTGCCCTTGGTTCTGGGCAGCATTCAAGTGAACTCTCGCTGCTTTATGGGATGGGGAAATAGAGGGACACAAGAAATAAATAAGGTGCTGGGATATCGGTGATGATGATAGGAACAACAGTGGTTTCTGTGCTGGGAAAATGCAATATTCTTCCTTGAGCAGAGAACATCTGCAAAGAAAAAAATGTGCTCACTGGAATTCATTCCTGCCTGCCACTGTGGCCCTGGGGCTCAGGCAGCAGCTGCTGGCCAGCTTGGCTGCCACACATGTGCCCACTCCCTCTGGCTCACTCACCTGTCTCCTCTGGGACTTGGGGAGCAGCTGGCCAGCTCTACCTCTGCCCACTCCATCTGGGCTTGGCTGGTAATAGCCAACTGGCTCAACAGCTTCCATATGTCCCCTCCATGGCAGCAGCTGGCCTTGGTGAGGCAAGGACTCCCCCTGCTTTAGCCTGGTGTGGCTCAGATGGGGTAGGGATGGGCCAAGGGCAGGGTGGTGGTGACAGCCATTCACCACCAGACTTACTAAGACCAGCCCTGGGTAGTCAAAGTATAGCATATGTTTCAACCTGTATTTGAAAGCTGAGAGAACAGTCTGATGACACAGATCTGGAATTTTTTAAAAATGTCCCTTCATTCAGGAGGCGCAGCCACAAGTCCATTCAGAAAATGCTTCCTCGCAGGAAAGTTCTGTTTGTGCCCAGGAACTCCTATGGATCTGTTGGTGAGAGGGCATGACTTTCATCCAAGGCAATGATTAAAAGGAATATGTGTTGCTGGGGAGCAATAAATATCTTAAAACAAGAAATATTGTTCTTTTTCATTTCTGCCACTGAAAGCACTCTGGACTGTGATAGAACCCCCAGGATATCTCTGCTATTCTCAGTCCATTCTCAGCAAAAGAAAAATGTCTTGGATTTAATATTTGCTTGGGGAAATTTGTTTTTGTCTCTCACCACCAATTGCCAATTATTGCCACGTTTTGATGCTAGTGAAATCACATGTTATTCTGCCACAAGGAAAGAAGGGGCTTGATCTATAAATAATGAATTCTACAAAGCCATTTAAGTGCCCCTCAAGGAAATTCCCAGAATAAAGATAATAAGCATCACTGTGGAAAGGACAGAAATTTTGATCATCATTGTACAACAAATTTCAAAGATTTTTATTTATGTATAGATTTCTAGGTGGATTTTAATACTGAAAATGTACTAAATGTGTAAATTTTGTACATTTTTAGCATACAAATGACAGAGAATTAATTCCATCAATTAAAGGGCTGAGTAGAATTGAGAAATGCTGTTGTCAAACACTGCATGAAGGTGGTGTCTGATGGACCTCTTTGGGATAGAGGTTCTACAGCTACAGCATGATTACAGAGATCAACTCACTTCACTAAAAGATGGCTCCCAAGGCAGAGTCACACCCTTTGAACTGAATGCAGGTTCATATCGAACAAGATGTTATTGTACCCAGAAGTGACGAAGCAACATCGGAGATGTCACACACCTCACCTCTCCATGCCTCTGCTGATTGACAGGCTTGGCCTGGAAACCTTAATCATATACCATGCATTGTATGGCACTAGCCTCACAATTGGCAGAAGAGCTGGGGGTAGGGACATGGAGGGATTGCAACATCAGGAACATCACTTTTTAATTTTTCTCTTGTTGTCACCTGGAGTTAGGGATAGAGATGGGCACGATAAAAAAAAATACCAATCAAGCTGATTGTGGATCCGCGCAAGTGACGACCCCAGATCACCGATCCACCCTGAACAAGTCCCATTTCTGATCCGGGATCGGGGATCGGGGAGGCCAAAGCAGAGGGGCACCCCCCCCCACACACACACACACTTAGAGCAGAGGGGGGGGGAGTTTTTAACCCGGTGACGAGCCGCCTCCCCTCAGGGAGGGGACGTTTTCACACACACACATGCACGCACGCACTTAGAGCAGGGGGGGAGTTTTTAACTCATCCCTGCCTCTCCAAATAGAGAGAGAGAGACACCCCATCAACATGTTTTAGCCAGCTTTTAAAAAAATAGCAGGGATAGAATCCTCCATTCCTCCGCACCCAGTTTTAAAAGCAAGCAGCCAGTCTTCCAAAAGCATAATTTAAACAGGAAGAAAGTAAAACCAGGATCCACAAGGATCCTCGTGGATCCTATGGTTTTTTAAATAGGAAAAACACAAATGAAACATCAAATCACATATCACAGCCAGATCCACAGACTGAAATATAAAAAACACAGATCCGAAAACATTTGGCGCTGCCACAGTGAAAAAACATGAATCTGAGACACGGATCCTCATGAATTCATATAATTTTTACATTGAAACAAAACAAAAAGGCTGTCATATTTTAGATCTTTTGGTCCTGTTTATGGCATTGGACATGATCTGGGACAGTATACTGGATTTTGGGTGGCCCCATGTAAAAATCAAGAGGATCCATGAGGATCCGTGCTTTTGAACCATGTTTTTGCACCGTGGCGCTGCCACAAAGCGGTGGATGAATGATTTTTGGTCCCATTTGTGGATATGGATATGATCTGGTTTTGTATGGTGGATTTTGGGTGGCCCCATGTAAAAACCTAGAGGATCCATGCGGATCCGTGCTTTTGAACCGTATTTTTGCGCCGTGGCTGTTCCACGAAGTAGTGGATGGCTGAATTTTTTGGTCCCATTTGTGGCAACAGACATGGTCTGTGATTGTGTGGTGGGTTTTGGGTGGCCCCACTTAAAAATCAAGAGGATCAATGAGGATCCGTGCTTTTTTAGCATGTTTTTGTGCCGTGGCAGCGCCACGGATTAGTGAATGCATGATTGTTTTGTTTCTGTCTGTAGACTAGGACATGATCTATAATATGACAGCCTTTTTGTTTTGTTTCAATATAAAAATCATATGAATTCATGAGGATCCATTTAAAATCATCTGGATCCAGCTTTTACCCACTCCCTTTTAAACACACACACACACAGCCGTGAATGAGATTTTCCCACAAAATACAGTGTTTTAAAAGAAGGTTAAAAGCAAAGAGTGACAGACAGAAAAACAGCCATTCCTCCTACAAAGCCCCGTTTTTTTAAAAAGCAAAAAAGGTTTGGAGTGCCCATGGCTACAGAAAACCCCCTCCCCCCTCCCTCCCCTGGCTGTCTTCTCCCAACTGGCGAGTGCATTGCTGCTCCATGGAAGGAATCTCTGCTGATCAAGGAAAGCTGGGCTTCCATTCGGGTTGACAGAAGGAGGGGAAACACAGCTCAGGTATTCCTCTGGCTCCATTGCCAGGGCAATAGATTACTGGCGCCAGAGTGTCTGCATCCCCGATCCGAGCACGGACGCCCCGATCCAGGCCCCTCCCGATTGCTGGATCATTGGGCGTAGCTGATCACAATCTGCCGTGTCACGATTGCGCGATTGCCATTATCGTGGGGTTTTTCTGATCGTAATGCAGATCATGCCCATCTCTAGTTAGGGATTCCATTCCCCTAGTGGGGAAGGATGATGCCCCACTCCCAGCCTCCACCCCCTGCCATCTCTCCCTTCCACTAGCAGAGGGGAAAGGCATGGGAACAGGAGTGCACTTCCTCTACTCCAGAGCACTTCTAGCATTTCAGGCCAATTTTTATCAAATTTGCCACATGCAGGAACCATCACTTCCGCATTGTGCTGGGAATGACTTCATTCCTAGTGTGATGAGGAAGTGCTCCAGAGTGCACACACACTGTGTCCATGTGCAAGGTAAGTTCTCCCAGCACACACACCCTCAAATCCACTCTGCCCCCCAGTTTCAAGCCCAGGGGACCTGGTCTCCCTACTCAGAGTGGTGGCAAGAACTGGAGCTTGCCAGCAGGAGGTCTCCTTCCGTCGTGGGAGAACTGGCAAGCCTACATGGTGCTGCAGGATGTCCATGCAAGGATTAATATTTTTTATTGATAGTTAACTAAAATAGTATTTGAAAATTGTAGGTATTCACTCCTGTTTATTTAAAATAAATTGCAATGAATTCCATGAAGTCTTGATAAACTAGCATCCTAAGAAACAGAGGATGTACAGCAATGAAGATGCTGACAAGAAAATGAAAGTGATCTGTAGCCAGAAATGCTGATCTTCCAGTTGCTCTGACTGGTGAATATGCCTGCCCCAGAAGTTTTATAGTTACAGGGCTTGTCAAGTTCATCTTTGCCTTCCCAAAGGGGAAGTGAAATTGACCAAGCCTTAGGGGAGGCTTCCCCCAGTGATTCCTGTTCTAGCACTGCCCCCTAGTTGCTAAATCAGAAAACAGAGAAGTGTTAACTGCCCTCCTCATCACTTTTGCAGGTAGAGGGGTACACCTGGTGACTGGCCCTCCAAGAAATGTGATTACTAGGCTCACTCGACTGCCTGGATTTTTTCAACCAGTTCTGACATGGCTCCTCTTCCTCATCTCAGAAAACGTGAACATGTTTTCTCTTGGGGGGTAGCCTGTGTTTGACCAATCCTCCACTTTTGTGTTGCTTTCTTTGGCCCCATAGCCTAAAAACAGAGCAGATCCCACAATTTGTTGTTGTTGTTAGTATTATTAATTTATTTGGTGGGGGCAATGGACTAACTACAAATTCCAAAGAGCTGCAATTGGTGCTAGTTATAATTAAGCAGTAAGTTAACCTAAATAATGGATTTACCTTAAAACCCAAAGCAAAAAATTGCCTTAGGCAATCCAACCTAAAGGTAAAGACTGATTATCTTAATTAACTATTAATTAAGTGACTTAAGATGGATATTAATTAAGTATTTAACAATAAACTGTAGTAATTATGATTAATGATAATTTTATTAACTTTGCCAACTCTAAATTTACCCTGAATCTAATATAATGAATTGACCCTGAACTGTTATTAACAGAACCTTAAATCCTACGCCTTGATTAACAATGAACTAAACTTAGCTTGAATAACAATGAATCAGTCCTACCATTTGCTAACTGAATAAACTCAACTGTATAAAAATAAAACCCTGCACTCTACTTAAAAACAAAGTGCCCCTAAACAGCTTTTTCTAAGCCTAGGCACACAGCAACAAAAAAGCTGAGGCAGCTGCCAAACACTTGGCAAACTGCTGGCTGCTTTGAAAAAAGTTATTGTGGAGAAGATGGCCACCTACAGGATGTACTAAAGCTGAAATGGCCACCAAATAGCTGGACTCACAGGGTGGTGGGGGAGTAACACAGCCACTACTCTAATCAGGGTGCTCCTTCTAAACAATGGCCTGCCCCTTCTCAAGCCCTGTCTGGACAACCGGGGGAAGCCAGCACACAGAAACTTGAGGAAATGCCCTGTAAAGGTTACCCACCACTGTGCTGGCTGGCAAAGCCTCTCACTGGGCATGCCTACTCGCAGCAAGCGGGCAATATAACTTCAATTTGACCCTGACAAAAGGAAGGAGGACCAAACCGTGCGCAGGTAAAGGGAGGAAATTCCCACCCCAGCAGACACTCAACACACTGCAACCACTTGTGCACTTGCCCCTTAGCAATCACTCAGCCACACATGACTTACCACTACCAGTCATCACAGCAAGATATGATGGTAGGCAAGGCAAATAAGGTACCATTGTAATAACTCTCTCCTTCCTCTCCACTGTAGCAGAACGTAGCAAATGATATACATGGGAGGAGCAGAGATCTGTTTTATTAGCCTCAGCCCCTCCTACCATTTTCTGGGAATGCCCTGTGCCTCATTTGAACTGGAGAAGGGCCCAGGACAACAGCAATACTGCCGTGAATGCATTTGTCTAATTTTGAACAAAACCTTAAGTAGAAAATTAGATAATACAAAATAAGAACTTGAGGTTAGATTGAAGAAACTAGTAAAACAACTTAAGACTTGCTTTTACAGTTATGTTATCATTTACATTTACAATCTCTTGAAGATATGTTAGAAATACTTGATAATAAACATAGTCCCCATAATCTGAAGCTCTGTGGTTTCAAAGAAGGCACTGAAAGCAATAATATGTTAGCTTTTCTGGAAGAAATACCTGTGTTTATGCTTGGATCATATTTTAATGAAAACACTGCAAAGGCAGATAGAGATAATTCTACGTTTTCACAGCAGAAAAATTTCACTTAGCACATAACTGTGGCTTTCCAGAGTATTTATGTGGAAGATCAGTTGCTGAGAACAATACAAGATCAGCCCAAACATCTGACAGACTCAGAAAGTTCAGTTTTTAGCTTACCATCCATTACACTTCAAAGACATGACTGTACATTTTAACAACTGAAATGGCAGCTCAGGTAATGAGAACAGATGTTAATCAAGTAACAAAGAAGCAGCGTTTTCCAAAATGTCTTGATTCTTAAGAACTAGATGCAGTAGCCTGAAGTAAGGGCTTGCGGCCACCAGTTCTCTTAAGATCTTTAAACGAACTCGGGGGGTTTCCTTGGTTTGCAGAACTTGAGATGGTTGCTGTGGCTGGTCTCATTAAACAGATTTACAGTGCAATCCTAAGCAGAGTTACTACAATCTAAGCCCACTGAAATCAATGGGCTTAGACTGGAATAACTCTGTTTAGGGCTTATACTGTAGTAACTCTGTTTAGGATTGCACTGTTAGTTGTTTACTCAGAAGATATCTTGGTTATTATGTGCCTTGTTTTATTTACCTTGGTTATTATGTAATTAGTATATAGTAATTTATGGGAATTAGCCATTTGCACGAGCAAATGGCTAACCTGGGAATCTCGGCTGTGCAGACTTATATGATCTTTGACACTTATTTGTCCACCTGTCTCACTGAGACTCAAGGCGGATTACACAGTGTAAGTCCATGCGATTAACAGCTGGGATATTCAAAAAACAATACAACAGGGTATGCATGGCAAAACTGAAAGCAAGCAAAAAATTTCAGTACAGGAAAGCAGAAACGAATCATTGCTGGAACAAAGCATAAATAATTTGACATGACCTATTAAACTCAGTATGATCACATCTACATCTCCTGACAGTACACAGTAGTATGGTCTACAATTCCTGTCCCTTTACCTGAAGATGGGATCCTTGACCCTCAAACACCTATACTCTGAAAATCTTGTTGGTGTCTAAGGTGCAACTAGACTTCTGCCATCCCTTTACCAAAGTATCTTGTATAATCATGGTGGTAATCAGGATCAGATCCTTTATCCCCACACCTAGCCTCCATGTATTCATCTGAAAGTTTAATTAGACTTTATGAAATACTAGCCATATATATATGGAGTTTAGAAACCTACACCATACTGATCAGATGCCAGCAAAAAGCAGAGACCCATTCCTACATACAGAGTGTGTGCATGTTCAGTTTGTATGAAGAGGCTCTTTTTAGACCACAGAGGTCAGAATAAGGCCCATGAGCATGACATCACTTTCTTTTCCATGTGTTTAGTGTACATTGATATGTTGCTGGATTAGAGCTATGCAAAACATACTTGCAAAATGGAAGCCCTTATAGTGAAATCCCTTATTACATTATTCATGAAAATGAACAGCTCCCATATGTACCCAAAGAGCCTGCAAGCAGATTAATTTAACATGTATACCATTCCTAAGGTAAAGTGCACACTCAAAAAATTAATCTTATTCCCAGGACCAAGCTTTCCTCCTCCATAGTGATTAAAAAGAATGAATGACAAAACCATAATACCGCATTAGCCAACTATTATCACATCCTAAAACACTGATATTAAAAGCAAACATAGTCTCAAACCAATTTCCACAGCAGAATGCAGCCCTGTGTTTATGCTGACCACATAATTGGACTTACAGATTTAGACAGAAGTAAAAGATGCAAAACTAAACCATTCTTCATGCTGAGATAAATTTAGCAGAGCTTCTGTGAGAAGAGATAGGAAAAGATTGTGGCTGACCTGGAAATGTGTTGCTGTCTATGGACCCTGTGTGTCCTTGCTTAAATCTTGGCTGCAGCAGCATACCGGATGCACACACAAGGTTTTGGCAGCAAACCCTTCTGTACCTGCTGTGTGTATGTGATTTGTTTGTGCTGAAAACTTCAGATGTTATAAAGTTCCTCCTGTGACTCATTCTTGATATAGTGGCAGGTTGTAGCTATGATGTTTTTATGGCTTAATAGATTTAATATATGTTTATAAAAACATGATTGCCTGTCCTAAGCCTTTTTGTACAAAATGATCTGGACATGTTAAATATATGATAAATGAAATACTAAAGGAAAAGCCAGCCAAGATTAAGTACTTCTTTGGGTTTAACTCTTCCACTAAAATCAGTGGGGCTTTAAAGTAACTTTGGTAACATCTAAACTGACGTGTCTGACTCCTGATGTCTTATTAATACCTTCCTTCCTTTTGTTCTTTTGTTCCTTTCTTTTGTTCCCTCTATATCATTATCCTGTCTCTACATCAATTTCAACTCCAACTCCTTCTCAAAATGTTTGAGGCCCCTGTATGTAGCCACAATATGTAACACTAACATTTTATAATTGTTATTTCTGTATTTTAATCTTATTGTGCTGAAGCTAACCAAGTCTGTTTCTAGTCAGTGTTTTGATGGGAGATCTCCTAGAGCCCTATCTATATTGCTTTGTGTTCTATAAAAGAAAGGCAGCATATAAATAGTTGAAGAAAGCAAATATGGAGACTTTAGAGATGCAATGCTGATTTTCACTGAAGCCACTATACTTGTATAGCTTATTTTTGCTAAGATTTGCTATCCTTTTATTAGGTCCTGTACTTGATCTGCAACTCCCACACACACTGGGAATAGCTACATACTGGGAAATGTTTTACCTGCTGATTTCTCTATTAAAGGCAAACTGAACCATTATCTAAGGCCTGTCCTTGATATAAGACATGCATTTTATTAACCATTTTTATATATTTAGCCATAACTTGTAAATCAAAGTTCTTGCAAGACACATCAGCAAGGAAGACATGTAATAAAAAGGAAGAGTTTTTTCCACTTACTTAATTTAAAGTTATTAAATTACATGTCTAAGAGCAACAAAGGACTGACGCCATAGTATTTCTGCAAAGGTCACTCTATAAAGGCTGTGGGGATAATGAGTTCCATCTCACCTCTTTTGCTTTTGCATTAGTAGCTGCAATGAACAAAATTATAAAACCTATATTGTTCCATGAAACACAGGACATTGAGTAAGCCTTTGGAACAACATTGTACCAGTTCCAGAACATATGGAGAGAATTGTTCAAATATATATTTGAGAAAGAAAATAAAATTAGATAAGGTCATATATCTGCTGTCATCCTTTTGGGTTATAGCCGTTGTGGAAATATGTAAGTGGAAAATAACCTGAAGCAAATCCAAAGCTTTTAATCTTTGTTTCTATTTATACCCTGCATTTTTATGGTTCTCTCCCTTTTTCACTCCCTACAGCTGTCTAATCAGAATGATATTTTCAGACAGTATAGGGAAGATTTGAATTATGATCCCATAGAGAAGAATGGTATGCAATAAATTTACCAAGCCAGCCAGTGGGTATTCTGTTTCAGAAGACTATAAAGGCAATGAGATGGCAGGTATGATTGATAGAATCCATAGACTTTATATAACAGCTAAAGCTTTTACATGGACAAAATTCCCTTCTCTTAATATTCATTTTCAGAAGTACCAAGAAAAATCTTCTAGTTCTGCACCCAGTTCCACACATTTAAATCTTACTTTTACCAATACAGCCAATACCGTGCAAGCCTAAATAAAAGGCCTAATAAATTTTGTCCAGTTCTGCATGTCCTCTGAAGATCACACTGCTTGGAAAGTCCAGAATAACTTCTCACAATCTCTAATGCAGATCAGAATTCCCAGAGCCCAGAACAAAGCACTAAATAAAAGCTAGTGGAATCCTTTTTATTCCCCTCTCCCCCTATAACTTTGTATATTCAAAATCACCAATTCATGGTACTCTTTCCATTTCAGGATTCCATTCACCACCATATCTTATTAAGCATTATTTTATAATTCCATAAATGTTGATAAAAGCTGTTTTCCTAACAAGATCGCTCATCCCTTTTTTTATGAGCCACAGACAAAAGAAGAGGGGACTAGCCCTCTTCAGTCCCTTTAGGTTCACAAGAGACTTCAGAATTAGATGAAATGCATTTCTTGGTGCTTCCCATCTTGACCAAAACAAAAGTTTCCCATCAGATTCCAAAACAGTAACACTGTCCTAACTACAAAAATAGGGTTGCCAGGTCCCCCGAGCAACTGTCGGGAGGTTAGGAGGGTGGACGATGCACAGGGTCCTAGGTACTTACTGTTCTCAATTCTCCAAAGTGACATCATCATCCTAAAACATAGCATTTGGGGCCGATTCTTAAAGAATGTCCTCCATTGAAACCGGAAATGATGTCATTGTGCAGGTATGGGAGCACACATGTGGCGATTTGCTTAGGATGCCTGCTGATGGTAGGCAATCTCCAGTTGGCCTATCTCCTGCTCACTGGCCATTAGTTGGCAGAGAAGCAATTGGCAGAAGTTTGCCAGTCACTGGCACCTGGCAAGTGATGCACTGTTTGACACATCATGGCAAGTTAAATATTTTGTAAATAAATAACACATTAATACAAATAGCATGCAGCCACCACGCTAACTCAACATCTGCAAAACATCAATATGCCACTGAAAACAACACAGATTGAGATTTTAGAGCACGCAAGTGAGAGCATCAGTATATGGGTGTGTGTCCCACATTGGCAAGTAACCATCAATGTGTATTAACCAGTCATGTAACTGCACCCTGATTTCTCCATAATAATGAACAAGGAGATTACAATGAATTCCTGTGTGGAGTTCCTCCAGTCTAAATCCACTGATGTAATTCATTTTAGACTGGAGAAACTGGATAGATGTTCATTGTTAGTCACATAATCTTGAGTTTCTCTCTTAAGGCTTCAGTCCTTAAGCAATGTGATTTGGACATAAGCTGCACTGAAATAAATGGGCATTAGTTGAAAGCAAATGTGCTACTGCAGTCTATGACGCCTGCCTCCACCTTTTCCATTGAAAAGTCATGACACACCGACTTGCGCCTTCTACAGACCTATAGGTACCAGTGAGGATTTCCCCAGGGTGCAAAGAAGCATGTAATTTGCCTGCCAACATTTTGCTTTACAACAACATCTCATTTGTTTGGAGTAGCCCCTGCAGGGTAAGTTTCACTGGCATCTATATTCAGTGATTCATTACTTTCCTGAGCAGCTCACATGAGCCTTGCTATATATATTCAATTTATCATCCCAACAGGATCTGATGTAACTGACTGTACATCAGAGGCATTATCACTGCTTATGGTTTATGCAGAATTCCAATTTCCCATTTCCTTGTGAGACATAGGCCCTCCCTTCATTTTTCTTCATTTGTTTTGGCATCGTCAAACACAATTCCTTCCGCATACTAATATGAACCGTGGCTTGCATTGTATAAAAGAAATCCATTTCTTTCACATGTGTTGGACCTACACCCACAATGAATTATGCCTTTGTCCTCAAAGCTAGCTAAATGCAGTCTTCAAAGAAAGCCAGAATGCACTCTAGCAATTTGAAGGCACAGATTCAAACAAGTGACATTCAAACATTTTTTGCCATTAAAAGCCATGAAGCTGTTTTCTTTGCAAGCTATTGCTACAGCCAACATGGGGGAGGGGAAGGAATCATTAGTCATGCTTTATATATATATATATATATATATATATATATATATATATATATATATATATATATATATAAACAATTTCACACCAATGCAACCTTGTAAATAATGGACAACAGAGAGCTAAGCCAACTCTTCACAGAATATTTCATAAGCATTTCTTGGCTTTGCTGAAAAACACTCTCCTTTAAAAATAATTTTTCAGCAATAGGGGGGGGAGGTGATTTTTGCTGATTACTCCCTCCCACGTTACTCCCATGATCTCCACCCATGCTGGAAGGACCCTTCCCTCCAGCTCTTGGGGAACATTTGGGGCTGCAGTGGGAGGGGGAGGCGAAGAAGTAGCTCTCCAGAGACAGAAATCCCTTCTACTAGTTGGATCCATCCACTGTCTTCAGTTACCTTCATTTGCCCTTAGCAGGAAAAAAAAAAGATTAAAGTTTGACATGTAGCAACTTACATTAAAAATATACATTTCATGTAAACTAGCAAAATCAAAAAGAGTCCAGTAGCACCTTTAAGACTAACCAATTTTATTGTAGCATAAGCTTTCGAGAACCACGTTCTCTTCGTCAGATGCATGGAGGGCAGAAGGAAACTGGCCAAATATAGAGGAAGAGGGGGGGAAGGGGGAAGGAGGAGGGGGGGGGATGTAAACAACTCCTTTGATATGGAGATGCAGACAGCTCCTTTTGGTGTGAGGATCAGTTTGCTTGTGTAAAGATTCAAAGGAGTTTGCCGTGCTAGTCTGTAGTAGCAAAATCAAAAAGAGTTCAGCAGCACTGTAGCACAAGCCCTCGATAACCACAGTCCTCCCCGCCAGATGCATCTGACAAAGAGATTATCATCTCAACTGTAAACACCAGAATATGGCATGTTTTACATTTATACACACACACATACATGCACGTACACAGACACTCATTTTTATTTCCATCAGTATAAAAAATCATTTTCATTTCATATTTCTTTTAATGGAAAACACATATTCACGGGCTAGAATTTCTTTGTTTCACATCCAGATAGTTTTCTTTTTTTAAAATAAATAAATAATGCATGTACGGCTCATACACAGATCATCCATGCCCAGATTCAGGATGGAACACAGGACAAAGAGTTCCAGATTTATAGGGAAAGGCAAAACAAATTCCTGGCTAAACTTCTTGGTTTGCCATCCAAATTGGATTTTCTTTAATTGTTTAGAATAATTGGTAATAACATTTCAGTGATCTTGGATAAGCAGAAGACTCTCCCTCTTACAGTGTGTATTCCGAGATATTAAATATTTGCAGTCCCCACATGCTTCTAAAAACACTATTCTGGATGGTTGTCCTGTGAATAATAATAACAACTATAAGAACAGCTGTACTTATATGCCATTCTTGTAGGCCGCTTGAGTTCATGGCTGTAGTGGTATTCGAACCAGTGGGCTTCAAACTTAACCGCTATGCTATAGCAGCTTGGTTATTTCATTCAATATCACCAGTAATTATTCAGTATTACCAGTTTCTCCTTTTTGAGAGAGCTGCTGATGTGTGGTAAGAAGTTGCCTCCTTGAGACTCCACCTTCCTGTTGAGAAGCAGGCTCTTGGAATTTAAGCCACTGTGTATAACTACTTATTTGGCCAGAAATAGACTGAGAACCAGTATGGTATAGTACTAAATGGTTGGATTAGGGCTGGGGAGACCCAAGTTTAAATTTCCACTCAGCTGTGAAGCTCCATTGATGATCTTCAGCCAGTCATTCTTCCTCAGAGTCTTACCACACGTGACAAAATACACTCGAATTACACAGGTAACTCAAGTGTATTTTGTAATTCGAGTGTATTTGAGTGTAATTTTGTGTCGTGTGGTTTGACCCTCAGCCTAGTTTACTTTATGCAATTGTTGTGAGGCCAAAATGGAACAGAAGAGCATTTAGCCAAGTATGCTGCCCTGAACTTCTTCAGAAAGGGTGTGATGTCGTAGACCCATAGGTGTAGCGTACACAGTGCAAGAGGGATGGTGGCCCTGGGAGCAATCTTATTAGCACTTTTTAGGGGCGCAAAATTTCTCCAGCCAAAGTGTCACTCATGCTGAATCTCTGCACCTCAGCCAAACAAGCACACACCCACCCTCCTCAACTGTCTCAAAAGAGATCCATCAGTAAAGGGACAGGGAGGGACCACAGGAATCCCAGACATTCTCAACATTCTCTCATTCTGAGAGCTGAAATTGTTCCTTTACTACTCAAGGACGTAATAACAATTGAAATAGTAGTAAAGCAAAAAAACATTCCAAAAAACATTCCAATCCATATCTTGGAGGATCAGTTTGTACATCATATTCCTAACACTGCAGGGAAAGGAACAGTTATGCTCTGAACAGAACAAGATAAAAATATGGAATAATGACTGCTGTGCCTCCAGTGGCTGACTGCCCCTGAACATGGAGGTTCTTTGCATGTGTAGTCTCCCTATGCCACAGAGTTTTTCCTTCCCTCAGAGGTTTCAGAGGGGGACAAACCACAGAGTTAGAAAGATAGAGAGATCAGAGTCAGGACACTTGTTTACTGTTTAATGCTCACCTATCCTTTGATGTATAGATTGCTATTCTGAGGACTTCCTCACTCGTGACATCCTTCTCTTCCTGGCATGGTCACACTTCTGTCCCTTCTCTCCATCTTCCACCATGGATGCAAGACATGTGCTGCCCATCCGTGTCCGTCTTAGACTAGATAGGTAGATAGGATCTATGAGCCAAGCCACAAGTGACGCCTGACACAGGTTGGACACTTGTCAGCTTCCCTCAAGTTTTGATGGGAAATGTAGGCGTCCTGGTTTTACAGCTTGGCTCTCCATTACAGCTGCAAGACCAGGATGCCTACATTTCCCATCAAAACTTGAGGGAAGCTGACAAATGTCCAACCTGTGTCAGGCGTCACTTGTGGCTTGGCTCTTCCTTTCCTATCAGAGTTTTGAGTTCCTAAAAAGGACCTCATTTCTTTTCTAAATATAAACCAAGTCTAAGTTTGTTATTTTCTCCTTCACACTGACGTTTAAGGGATTTCATAGTGTTCTGTGTCTGATAGTGCTCTGGAATTTATTTTATTTACTACATTTTCACCCACCCTTCCACCAAGGACATCACAGCAGTGTACATTTGTCTCCTCTATTTAACAGTCTGTGAGGTAGGTTACACTGGCTCTTAGTATGATATGTATTGCTTAAAATTAGGAGTACTTTGTTACATTTCCATAGAGGTATAGATTTATCTGATATTCCTTCATACCACATATAGTGCATCAGTCACTTTTTTCAACACAATTAAAACTCTGTAGTCCATTGGAAACAGGGCTAGTATGTCCCGTTGATAGCAGGCTTTATTTAATTTGACTGTGCCCAAGATGTAATTGAAATGACAATTAAACTGCACATGTCTAGTGGGAATGATATTAATATTTACAATGTTTCCAAGTTCTGGAAAACAGAAAGAAAGAAGACAGAATTTTAATTAAAACAAATTACTGAAGTAGTTTATATTTCATGTTTGTATGCTTATATGTTTTGCATGTTAGTTGACTGAAATACTGGACTGGTGGAAGGGAGCGCTGAATGCTGATGGTCCGTGGGCTACTTAGGGGGCACAATATTTGCCTTGCCCCAGGAGCTGGCAACCCACACTACACCACTGCGTAGAACGACTGATTAGGTGCACCTGCGAAATCAGCATACAGACTGAACTTCCATGAAAAATCCTCTTCTTGAGTAGTGCTCTTGGTCTATATTCTATATTACACATACAAACTATTTACATGCATTTTCCAACATGGGAGTTATTTTAAGTCTGGAGAAAATAAAACAGCTTGTGAAGCAGTCTAGAATAATTCAGAGATATAAGACTGAAGCCAAAGGATAACTTTCCCTGCACCACACACTGAATCCCTACTTAATATGAGATTTAAAAGCAACTGTGCAATCCTAAACAAAGGTATATCTTTTAAATCCATTGAACTAAAAGGGTTTCACAGGATGGAACTTTGCTTACAACAGCACAGCAATTTTCTGAGTCTTAGATTACATAGTAGTTCATTTTAAAAAAAACATCTTCAGTATATGGATAAAATATACATTTTTTTCATGACAGCATGATTCATTAATGCAGAATAAAAATAAAATCACTTAATATAGAATTTGATGGTTCAGGATATGACAGCCTAAGCAGAAGATAAGAACTTAGCCATGAAACTTGATCCCTTGAGTGTGCTGAAAGCTAAAAGCAATAAGGAAATCAAGTGACAACTATCTGTAATTACATTCCTGAGCCATAGCCGCCAATTATTGTCTTATATGCGGTACACGTGCAAACTATGTAAATGCAGTTTTTGTCAGGGCGATTCATGGCAGACATAAACAAAGGGGAGTAATCTAAATGATATGCCATAATTATTGATTTATGGCCTATAAACAGCACTTTGAGAAGCAGAGGCTGCGAGGCTGCACTCAAATCATAGAAATACTTTTGGTCCTTGATTTTACTTCAGATTATTTCCAGTGGATACCCATTTCCTTTGATTTGTTATACATGTATGTTCCATTCTGTCCCTACTCTTTGTCATTTTCAGTCTGTAATATAGGCTGAATCCACACTTACTCGGCACAGCGATAAGCAGGCGGAGTGAGAGCGTCTTTCTGGCGCGTTTTATGACATCATCGCGCCACGAGAGCGGCATCATGGCGCGATGACGTCATAAATCGTGCCAGAAAGACGCTCTCACTCCGCCTGCGTATCGCTGTGCCGGGTAAGTGTGGATTCAGCCATGCTATTATTGTAGAACAGGCTTAAGATGACTTCATGATGCATTTCTAGGTTGTGACTGAAATAAAGCTTAACTTTAATCATAAGACTATCACTTCGGCATTTGATTGAACAGTTGCCTGATGAAGTAGCTTGGAAACATTTCAACACCAGGCTGTGGAATAATATGCAGTTTGTATGCAGATATGTTTGTTAACAGAGCTAGTAATTTTCTTGGTCATCTACAGAAGTGAGCTCATCTCTAGTTGCCTCACAGAATCACCAATCTCTTATCGAATAGTCACAAACATTAAAGGGAGTGGGAGTCAGAGAAGAAGAGGGTGGGAAACTTGAACCAAATCTGCAAATTATTTTTATACTTTAGACATTTCATGATTCTACAGAGGGCAGCTGTGGAGAGAGGAATCTCTTTATAAAATAGGACATGTGTCCTTCTGGTTCAATATGATATATAAGAGACTCTATTTAAAATGGCAATTTAAATTATTTTACTATATAGTCACAGAAGAGCACATTCCACATAAAACACTGCAAGGATATATCAACATTTCAGCAACTAGAGAGGCAGAACTAGAAGACCAAATGAACTCCACACTCATTCTGGAGTATATGGTTCTCAATTTTCAAGCTACCTCTACATCCTGCTTTATTTGGAAGCTTCCATATGACACCAGGCTCTTTCTGAGCACAGCTCCTGGGGCTCCTGGGGTTTTCCTTTTTAAGCTGTAACAAAGGAAAACCTCCTTTGCTTTGACTTAATGGGGAAGGAAATGATGCTGTGGCTATGGGAAGAGCCTCCATATGACAGCCCTGCCCGCAGCCAATCCAGTGAAAATTAGCACTACCTTCAAAATGGTGGTGCTCAGCTCTGGCATGTCCCTGCACCCATGCTTTAGCCCTTTCACAGTTTTCTTTCTTTGGTTGTTGTGGGTTTTCCGGGCTGTATTGCCGTGGTCTTGGCATTGTAGTTCCTGACGTTTCGCCAGCAGCTGTGGCTGGCATCTTCAGAGGTGTAGCACCAAAAGACAGAGATCTCTCAGTGTCACAGTGTGGAAAAGATGTTGGCAGGTCATTTATATCTACTCAGGAGGGGTGGGGTTGAGCTGAGTCATCCTGTAAGAGTTTCCCAGGGTGTGGAATGCTAATGGCGGGAGGCTTCACTGTATCCTGAGGAGGTTCTTTTGCATATGGATTGGTGCTTGATGTGCTAATCTTCTCTGCAGGGCTATTGTTGAGTCTAGAGTGTTTTGTTAGCCTGGTGTTTTTCAGAACTGGAAACCATGCTCTGTTCATTCTTAAGGTTTCTTCTTTCCTGTTGAAGTTTTGCTTATGCTTGTGAATTTCAATGGCTTCCCTGTGCAGTCTGACAACCAGTTACTTCCAATGGGATAACGAATTCTATGAATGGGGTGGCCATGGGGAGCCCTCTCAGCCCAGTTTTAGCAAACTTCTACATGGAACATTTTGAAAAAACAGCTCTAGAATCAGCACCCCACAGACCTAGTGTATGGTTCCGGTTTGTGGATGATACATTTATCATTTGGAGCCATGGGGAGGAAGAATTGATGGGGTTTTTAATCATCTCAACAACATCCACCTGAACATACAATTCACAATGGAGAAAGAAATCAAGGGAAAACTCCCATTTCTGGATACCTTGGTCATCCGCAAAGCAGACTTTCAGTTAGGTCACAAGGTCTACAGGAAACCAACTCACACTGATCGGTACTTACACAAAAACTCCAATCACCACCCCCGACAGAAAAGAGGCATAATGAAAACATTAGTGGATCGTGCAAGATGGATATGTGAGCCGCACTTTCTCAATGAGGAAATTAATCATCTAAACCACGCACTTCAGGCAAATGGCTACTCCAGAAATGAAATCCGAAGAGCAATCAAACCCAGGATGAATCAAACAACCAAGGAAAAACAGTCCCCTACAGGAAAAGTGTTTTTGCCATATATCAAAGGAATTACTGATCAGATGGGAAAGCTTATGAAAAAGCATAACCTTCAAGCAGTATTCAGACCCACCAGAAAAATACAACAGTTGCTACGATCAGCAAAAGACAGTAGAGACCCCCTCACCTCTGCAGGAGTATACCATATACCCTGCAGCTGTGGACAAGTTTACATCAGGACCACAAAGCGTAGCATCCAGACAAGAATAAAAGAACATGAAAGACACTGCAGACTTGGACGACCTGAAAAATCAGCAGTGGCTGAACATAGCCTAACTCAAACAGGGCACAGTATCTTATTCCAGGACACCAAAATACTGGACAACACTTCCAACTACTTTGTCAGACTGCACAGGGAAGCCATTGAAATTCACAAGCATAAGCAAAACTTCAGTAGGAAAGAAGAAACCTTAAGAATGAACAGAGCATGGTTTCCAGTTCTGAAAAACACCAGGCTAACAAAACACTCTACACCCGACAATAGCCCTGCAGAGAAGATTAGCACATCAAGTACCAATCCATATGCAAAAGAACCTCCTCAGGATACAGTGAAGCCTCCCACCATTAGCATTCCACACCCTGGGAAACTCTTACAGGATGACTCAGCTCAACCCCACCCCTCCTGAGTAGATATAAATGACCTGCCAACATCTTTTCCACACTGTGACACTGAGAGATCTCTGTCTTTTGGTGCTACACCTCTGAAGATGCCAGCCACAGCTGCTGGCGAAACGTCAGGAACTACAATGCCAAGACCATGGCAATACAGCCCGGAAAACCCACAACAACCATCGTTCTCCAGCCGTGAAAGCCTTTGACAATACATTTTCTTTCTTTCTTTCTTTCTTTCTTTCTTTCTTTCTTTCTTTCTTTCTTTCTTTCTTTCTTTCTTTCTTTCTTTCTGTCTGTCTGTCTGTCTGTCTGTCTGTCTGTCTGTCTGTCGGTCTTCCGGTCTGTCTGTTTGTCAATCTGTAGGTCAGTCAGTCAGTCAGTCCATCCATCCGTCAGTCAGTCTGTCTTATTTGTTTCGACAGCTGAGAGAAGCTCAGCTGTTTCTCAGCTGTTAAAAGGGAAGAGGGGGTTTGCCAGACTGCAGGATGGCCTGGCAAGATTTTTGCTGGATTAGCACTTCTGCAACAAGGCAGAAAGGAGCTGAGGAGGGATGATCCACCAGGAATTGGTAAAGGGTAGCACCTCTCTTGACAAAGGAATGTAAGAATTACACCCAGCTGACCAAGTTTCAGGAAGGAACACTCTTTCCTAGGGAAGGGAGTAATAAACTGCTTTAATTGCCAGCTGAGCAGAAATAGGTTTCCTGCTAGGATATACCTATTTGCCCAACTGCCAGGAAAGGACAAGGTGGGTTGCTATTTAGATGAGTGAGGCAAAAGGAGAAAGATGTGTGCTCCAATTTGATTGGAGAAAAGAGTGCCAGTGACCCACAAGAGGCATCAAGTTCCAAAGTCAGGACTGAGGGCCAAGCTACACATGACGAATGACACTTGAACGGCAAGTGTATTTCTCCCTGTTCACTTGCCCTCCACTCAATCCACTTGCCGTTCAAGTGTCATTCGTCATGTGTAGCTTGGCCCTGAGAGAAGGGAAATCCACCAAGTTGGGGCAGGAAGAGTTAAAAGATCTGGACACCCAGTCAGCAGCCCTCAAGCTGGACCAGGAACAAGGAACAGAACAGTGGGGGGACTCATACGTTCCAGTGGGTTTCTGTCTACCCCAAGGAAGGGATGCCAAGGTAACATCTGTGACTGTAAAGCTTACATTAGATTCTGGTTCTCTTATTTTCTTTTAAAATTCTGCAATAGTCCATTGTAGTGGTACGCTCTGAAAAAAATTCCATTTCACTTTAGGATCTTGGGTTTCTGAATGAACTATGTACTCTTATTGTTTCTTTCCGAAACCAATTGCTGCTTCAGATCTAATCCATTTGGGTTTTTTTTTTATCATGAGTTTTGGTTCTATTCTTTGCAATGAGGGCTTCCAGGGTCTTTGGGGCAGCTGTTTTTGCAGTTAATAGCACCAAAATCACACAGAACACAGTTCCCCTTCTAAACTATTGACCCACTGAGTTTGAGAGCATACACTATAATGAAGTTCAGTGTTTACAGACTGAACTCATATAATGAAGTTCAGTGTTTACAGAAAAACCGCATCAGCTATTAATTTCCCTCCCTCTTATCTATCTATCTATCTATCTATCTATCTATCTATCTATCTATCTATCTATCTATCTATCTATCTATCTATCTATCTATCTATCTATCTATCTATCTATCTATCTATCTATCTATCTATCTATCTATCTATCTATCTATCTATCTATCTATCTATCTATGTTACGTATGGTCTGCCTTTCTCCCTGAGACTCAAGATGGATTACACAGTGTCAGTTATTATAGCCAATTTCAAGGACATTTCAATAAACAATTCAATGGGCTATATAAATGCAAATTTGCAAAGATTCAAAACAAGCAAAAATCCAATACAGAGTTTACGAAATGCTAAAATAGAGCATAAGCAATTCTAAGACATATTAAATAATGAAGACACTATCCAGTAGGATTGTATTTACAGCAATACATAGTAGTAAAGTCTACAGTCCCTATTCCTTTACTGATAGATCTCTTTCAGACCACTTCCTTACAGTACAGACCTCCTATCTGAGTAAAAAGCCCTCTTGAATATTTCAGTTTTGCATAGCTTTCAGAAAGCCAGTAGATTGGGAGCTTTCTTGATCTCTTCAGGTAGGCCATTCCATAAGGTGGGATGCCACCACAGAGAATACACGTGTATAGCTGACATCTGTAGAAGGCCCTGTTCAGATGAGTGAAAGTGCCATGGTGGAGCCAAGGCAGAGAAGCAGTCCTGAAGATAAGATGGACCAAGATCCACTGAGTTTTTCCTCAATTACACTACATAAACACAACACCAACAGACCCTGAAAAAGGTGAGTGTCAGTGGGTGTACACTATGGCGGAAAATTGGCTGGCAAAGGTAGTAGGGTGGCAGTGGCATTTAAAACAATCTGTCTTCATGTTCATTCCCCCCCTTTTAAATGATGATAGTGCTAATAAATTAATACTCTTGTTGCAGCCATGTGCCCTTGTGCTTTGCAGTCTCCTTCTTGTGATGAGGGGCTTCTGTCCTTTTGACACTCAGCATTCTGCTGCAAAATGGGCTATTCTAGCTTTAATTGCCACCAATCTCCATCGCCCAAGTGCAGGCAGGCAGTCTGATTGTCTGACCCCTCCTCCACACCTAAACAGGTGGGGATTTTTGTACATTTTCCTTTTACTGTGGGCAGGCAAGATTGTTTTTGAAAGGGCAAGGTAGGCTCATGGCTCCTAGAAGGCTTGACTTAGCTTGACGTAGAGAACTTCTTTTTTAAGAAGGTTGTTGGGGATGCTGGTGCTCACATGCCTCATGTGTTTCCTTGACTTCCCAAATCCTAGGAAGAGCTCTTACTTCTGGCAGAATGGGAGCTTAGAGCATCCACACTCCCCTCAGACACTCAGAGTGCAACCAGTGTCCCAAGCCACTGGTGAATGAGGGAAGGATGGATCTACATTGATTGTGGTGTCCCAAAATACCTGGTGGAAAGGGGGAGGAGATGTGGGGTGTGCCCTCATATATGCATGCAGGTCCCCTGCCCACCTCTAATGCATTTGCTGTTGCTTCCACTGCAGGGGAGCAATGTTGCACCTCCATCTGGAACCAGCCCTGGTGAATGTCAACATCTTCAGTTACCTTCCTAGTCCCAGTTAGTCTAATATAAAATATGTGGCAAATGACATTCCTTCTTTGCGACTGGAAACAGAAGAATAGGATAAATTTGAGGGGATGATAACAATTGGGTCTTGACTGTTTCCAGTAGCAGGGAGGGAGTATAATATGTAATATTCCATACTACACCAGATGGCAATGCAACGAGCATGACTACATTAGCGTACGAGCTCTAAGTGCTTTCATTTCCTGCTGTATAAAGAGAAAATTGCCTTCAGTTTATATTCAAGCAGCAGTTAAGTGAAGGAGTCAACATGATATGGTAAGAAAAGAGGTTTCCCTCAGTGGTTTGTAAGCCATCATCTTCAGACTTTGTGGAGCAGGTCTTTCCCGCTTCCTTCTACTGCAGCCCACTAAGCCAATATATTCCAGGAACAGCATTAGGAGCAAAGTGGAGGTTTTCAGTGAGAGGGGGAAATCAGTGGAAATGGCCATCCCTATTCTGCTATCAGACATAACATTCCATTAGAAGAACTGCATGATTGGCTTCACCCCACAGGGTGCCCCCAGATGAGTGTGTACAGGTTTCCTGCTATAGTGCAGTAGAAGGAATAGAGATGGGCATGAACAGCATTACGAACTTCAAAAACCCACGAAATTGGTGATCGCGCGATTGCGATCCTGCGGTTTGTGATTGTCCTCATCCAGCGAACCAGCGTTTGGAAGAAGGCTGGTTCAGTGCTTTCGGCTGCGGTTTGGGAAGGCAGACAGTCAGGCGCCAGCAATCAATTCCCCTGGAAATGGAGCCAGGGGAATGCCTGAACTCTGTCTGCGCTCCTTCTGTCACCCTGGAAACCCAAATGGAAGCCCAGCTTACCTTGATCAGCAGGTCTTCCTTCCAACCATGGAGCTGCAAAGCGGTTACAAGTTGGGAGAAGCCACCCAGGGGAGGGAGGGGGAATGGGGTGTTCTGTAGCCATGGGCACTCCAATCTCATCCCTGCAAACCCTGATAGGCAGCTCTGACGGCCAAACACAGACCTCCAGCATTGCTCAATGGGACCTGTGCTTATAAATAGCTGTGGGCTCCCAGGCTGGGTTTCACTTTCAGCGAGCAGTGGAGTAGGAAGGAGCTCTTGCTTGCCACTTGCTAGCCTTTGGGGAGAGAGACTGAGAGTATAATTGAGCTTGGATTTTTGTGGGAGTTTCCTGGGGGCCTTGGATTGGAGAGGGTATAACTCCAAGTTCCTTTTTGCAATCTTGTCCAAACTTGGGTAATGGCTGTAGGAGAGCCTGCAAAACACTCCCCGGGAATATGGGCTCTCTAAGTGCCACAGAGGCCATTCCGCACCCCACGAACCATGAACCGGTTTGGCAACGGAAAATGTTTGTTGTGGTTTGCGACCTCGGGATCATCGTTGGCACCAAACCACGAACCGCAGAGTCGTTAATTTTTTTTGGTTCATGCCCATGTCTAGTAAGGAATATGAGTGAGGAAATTATCTATGTAGAACTCCGCCTTAGCAATTTTAAAATTTTACATTAATTTATTTATATATTTATAAATATTATAAGTATTTATAATTATTAGTAATGATGCTGATGAATTTGTCACTTCCAATTTTGCATATTCCTTGCATGAGAGCCAATCCTATGAGCCTTTGTATTTCCACCATTTTCTTGCATTAAACTCCCCCATTGAATCTAATGCTTTTGTTCAGTGCTACTCTTGTGTCAATTGCATATAAAATTAAAAGTGACATAAAGATGATCAGGAATATCAACTATGAAAATGAGCAGAATGAAAAGGCTCACAGTGTCAACACAGCAAAACCAAACCTATTAAGTAGTCCTAGGGTCAAACTAGATGTGCAGGTTTTTTAGAGTTTGGGTTCCCCCCACACAGTTTTCCCATGTCAAATAGCATAGGGGATGGTATCTCCCTCTTTTGCTGCTCCACGTGCACAAAATACTCCACGTTGAGCAGCAAAAATAGAGACACCTTCTCTCGCTATTTTAGAAAATGTCGTGAGGGAAGAGGCAGGAGCCCTTCTTCGCTCCATGGTGGCGTTCTGAGGCCCTTTGGGCTCACCTCTATTTTTTTTAACAACCATTCCCCACAGCTGCTCTGTGATGATGGGGAATCTGAGTTGGGTCTGGGGAACCCAGACCTAACTCTGTGAAAACCTGCACATCTACTTTGACCCTTAGATTACCTGCTATCTCTTAGCCTCCCATATGTATTATGGAGAATAATAATTCTGGTCTGTCTTAAAGAACTGTTGTCGAGATTATGGATCTGTACAACCATCAGAGATGCCTTCCTAAAGCAAAAGGAGCTATCTCTTCCCACAAGTCTCTTAAGTATTTTATGATAGGAGAAGGCTACTTTTGCCAGAGAAAAGCACTTGTATTACATTACTATATGCAAAATGCTCTGAACACTTAAGGTGTACTTTATAAAGCTATAATGACAAAGTATTATTATTCAAGAGCATAGTTCATTTCAGTTTAGTTATATTAACACCTTTCTGGCCATTCAAATTGGTTTTCAAAAGAATAAAATCATATCATTAAAATATCAAACAATACTAAATGCAATTTAGATTACTCCTCATCAAAGGTGTTTTAAAAAATCATGTGAGGAAAAAGCTATTTTCCTGAAGTCAATAAGCAACAACTTTTTAAAATCCTTGCCAGTCTTCAGAGAGCAGCTGAAAAATTACTGAAGAAGCTCTCTCTATTTCTATTCACACAAGTTTTCCCCCGGGATGCGAGTAGAAACTATAAGGAAGCCCCTGTCCTAGGCTTTTCTGTTGGAAATCTGGGGGGTGGGGGTGTTATTATTCTTTATAGCATCCATTGTTATGTTTAGAACACACATTTTTAACGATGATGAATTCCAAGAGAGGAATAAACCAGCTTCCACAGACAATTTGTTTCAAAGAAATCACAACTGGCATGTCCAATTTCATCTCTGCTCCAGCGCTTTAGCCATGCTTGCCTGTGTTTATAGATTCTATGATTTATTTAAAGGTTATTTCAGAGGGAGGGAGGCATATGCAAAAGGCATAGACAGAGGGAGAGGAGGAATATCCTGAGGTGTGCATTACGGTGATGGGATTCAGTAATCCATGTTAGGTGCAATGTGTTTCCCAAAACAAATGGTTCATAGAATTAATATAAAATATTTAGAGAGGAGCTGCGTTTACATGTTATGTGATGGATAGAATACTACTGACATAAATTAATGACTGTGAAAAGATAGCTTTTCTAAAATAGTTGAGACTTGAGGGGGGCACAGCACACATATAATATTATTATTCATCTATTGTATTTTTATCCTGCCTTTCCTTCAAGAGATTCAGGATGGTGTTCAAGGGACTATCCATTCTGTACTCAGTCACAACCAGTGCTTTGTTTCTGGGAGTTACGCAGGGGTACTCATACCCCTAAACATTTTGTGAATCTAATGGGAGAAAGTAAAAATTTTAAAATGTTGGAATTCCCGCTAAACCAACTCCAAATGTATTATGGATATTTATGTGATTTGTTAAGTTTTATGTAATGTATGTTGGCAACAAAGATGTTTAGTTATATTTAAACTGATGGTTGCTGTGGGTTTTCCGGGCTGTATTGCCATGGTCTTGGCATTGTAGTTCCTGACGTTTCGCCAGCAGTTGTGGCTGGCATCTTCAGAGGTGTAGCACCAAAAGACAGAGATCTCTCAGTGTCACAGTGTGGAAAAGATGTAGGTCATTTGTAGGTCCTGAGTAGATACAAATGACCTACATCTTTTCCACACTGTGACACTGAGAGATCTCTGTCTTTTGGTGCTACACCTCTGAAGATGCCAGCCACAGCTGCTGGCGAAACGTCAGGAACTACAATGCCAAGACCACGGCAATACAGCCCGGAAAACCCACAACAACCATCGGTCTCCGGCCGTGAAAGCCTTCGACAATATATTTAAACTCACTAGGAGCACTGTTTGTCTTATAAAAAATGGAACACCTGAGCATCGAACACGCCACCGAGATCGCTGGCATAATCGGTGATCATTAGGATGCAGACAAATACAAACAAGTATTCTCTAAGCCACTTCGAGCTCTGGTAGTTGGAATCTAGCACAGTGATTGGTCAGTCTTGTTGCTACCCCCGATGGCGGCGACCAATTTATGTATTTGTGTACGTTTTGCAAAAAGAGTGCAAAGAGTTTGTCTATACCGAAACTCTTTGGTTGTACACATGTGTCACTATAGAGGGGCTTGGTTGGCAATATTGCTACCCATAATTCTCATCACCAACAGTCTTCTGATGTCATTTTCTTTCACAGTGTTTCCTGAGTCTCAGATGGAAGCGTGTGTTTAATCTGTGAAGTAGTGTGGTGTTTTACTGATGAAAGTTTGGCCTATAATCTCATTGAGTGGCAGTATTTCAATATGAGTAGGAAAATTACTATTTTACATCATCACAGCCAGCAAAGAAGTGTAAAGTAAATGATGACTCTGTAAAAACAAAAGATGCAACAACGGTGTTGTATGATAAGAGTGTCTGCTGTAGACCACGTGGAGAGTGGGCACACAGCCCCGTCTTCTGTTGTCCACAGGAAGATTGAGCATGTTCTTGGAAATTTTGTCCATTGACTGCATTTATTTTTTCCGATTTGAACTATAAAATGGTGATTTTCTTGAGTCAAACTGAGAGTGCCCCTAAACATTTTTTTAGGGAAAAAAAGCACTGGTCACAACAATCTCTTGATGTGCAGTGTGAGCTTCTTGGTTAAGAATGGATTTGAAACTGGGACTTCCTGGTTCAAGTCCCTAATTTTGTCCACCACAATTGTATCCCATTTAGGGCAACTTTATGTGGTTGGTGACAGCTAGGTTCCATGGTTGTTTGTTTCAGTAAACATGTAAATTATGAAGGGGAAACATATACCCCAAAGGCTGCCCGGCATGTGTTCCTGAGTGTATGAACATGCATTTCCTTCACAATTCATGTACTTACTGTGAGAAAATCCAGCTGCCTCATAAAAACTGATTTGGCTCTGGCTATAGTGGAAAAAACTAAAAATTGTTGTCCACAAAAGAGAGAGAGAGAGAGAGAGAGAGAGAGAGAGAGAGAGAGAGAGAGAGAGAGAGAGAGAACAGTAACAGGCAGTACCATGCACAGCATTTGATTGACACTCCACTTATCAATACAATCAGCATGAAAAAAGCAAGTGTTGGTCCTTTTAAAAAATCATTCATGACTTAATCTCTTCTTCCTGAAACTGAAAAACTGGAAATCCAATTCCTTGCACTTGCTGATAATTAGCAGCAGCAATCAAGACAGGTGTAGCAGGGTTCAGTCATTGTTCCGCTTTTCTCATGGCTATGTGTGCCATAACTCTGCCAAAGGCATAATTGATAGGACAGGAGGAAGGTTAGTATTCAGTTCAAGTTCTGATAGCAAGAATGAAGGAATATTGCTGAGAGGAAATATTTACTAAACCATCTCAGAAATCTCCATTGACTAGACAGAAAGTCTCTCAGCAAATAAGTCCAATTAAATTTAACATGTTTATGGCTGGAGCAATCATCACAGGAAAAAGCATTGCTTGTGACAACTTTGCCTTCTACACAATTAATTGGAGAAATGAAAACCAAAATACAGAATAGAAGATACAATTCAAAATTCAATCTTGAATTCAAACCCTGGCCGATATTCCGTAGTATTCTTGAACTACTGTGATTAAGAATATTCTCATGACTAGACATGGGCACGAACGGGAAAAAAAAAACTCGAACACCCTGTTCGACGTTCAGTGCCATCCACAAACAACGAACAATGTACATGGATGAACATGAACTGTTCCCGGACATGTTCATTGTTCGTGGGGGGCAGAACCACCCCACCCCACCCCACCCCCACTTAGCCCCCCCTCCCCTCAAACGCATTTACCTGTCCCTTTAAAGATCCCTTTAAACTATAAGCTGGCAGGCAGCAGGGGGGGAATTCCCCTGCTGATTGCCAGCTGATAGTTTAAAGGGCCGGGAGAGCAGTCGCACAGCCAGGATGCCTGCCCAGTCCGAGAGAGGTGGGGAGATTCTATCTGTCCCTCTCGCACCTGGGAGAATCTTCCCAATGTCCAATACTCACCAAATTTGCAGGGGATATAGTCCCTACTGTCCTCTGAAGACCCCGCCCCCCAGTTTCAGAGAGATTGCACCCCGGGAAAGGCATGATCCATGGCTCTCCTTTAGTCCTCACTGTCCTCTGAAGACCCCCCCCCCAGTTTCAGAGAGATTGCACCCCAGGAAAGGCATAATCCATGTCCCCCCCTCTTTGCTGTCATTTTCTGTTCACAGTAACAAAAATGGAACTGCCTGTTGGAAGGCAGCTACTTTGAGGGGTTACAAACTGCCCTTCCCAATGTCCAGTATCCATCAAATTTGCAGGGGACATAATCCTCACTGTCCTCTGAAGACCCCCAAGTTTCAGAGAAATTGCACCCCAGGAAAGGCATGATCCATGGGCCCTTCCCTTTATTGTCATTTTCTGTTTACAGTGGCAAAAACGGGACTCTCTGCTGGAAGTACTTTGAAGGGTTAAAACCAGAAGGAAATCCAGAAGGAGTTCTGACAGAGTTCAGTCCCTCCCTCCCTCTGGTTGCCAAGGGGATTGATTGCAGCAGTCCCCAGACTGGCTTGCCAAACGGCTGCCAAAGGCAACAAACAAGGCTTTTAATGACCACCTGTTTGTTTAGGATGGGGCCTCACGAACAGCTTGCTCGTGAACAGCAGATTGGGCTGTTCATGAGTTTTTTCTGTTGGTAATGCTGTTCATGTCCATGTCTACTCAGGACTCTATAAACAAAAAAAGACAAAAAATAATTCCAATATTTTAAAATTGTCAAATAATATTGGAGGCTTCTTACACATTCCTAACTTAGGAATACTAAGGATACTATTCCAACTGAGAAACTGGCTACTTTGCAAGGGTTTGTATGGGGTAGTTAGCCCTTCCCCAATCAACAGATTATTTCATATAATCACCAGCTGGTGTATATTGTGAAGATATCGGGTTCCAGCTGGGCAAGACTGCCAGAAGAACAAGCTGAGCTTACTTGGCAGAAGGCCTGAGTATGCCAGTGATGTCATCAAATCAATAATTAGGAAAGAACCAAGGACTTGTCATGAAGCTGCCATCATCATAATTAGTCGCTACCTGGCTGGTTGCTGTGCTGAATGTCCCTACAAACTGTGCAAATTAGTGCAAAACTGTGGTGTATGCAGCAGTTTAATAAATAATGTTTAAACATGTTTTATTTTTCTAATGTTTCCTGGGAACACTAGCTTTGGTTGCTGCAATTAGCAGTGTTTTATAGAGCTGGTTGTCTATAAGTAGGGCTGCCAACTCCAGGCTGGGAAATTCCTGAAGATTTGAGGCTGGGTGGAGCCTGGGGAAGGCAAGGTAAGATGCCAAAGAGCTGTTTTGATATCTGTTGCAATTTCAGGAGATCTCTAAGCCCCATGTCAGCATTTAACAGACCAGGTGCCCAATGTCAGCTACTTCATAGGTGAGGAACAAAAGTTCCTTAAATTTAATCTCTCATGGGAACTCTTGTTGACTGCTGTGAATCTGCAGTCTATTTTGTTGTTTATTCCATTTGATGCTTTGTGCAAAATGTTTACTCTTCTCCTTTCTTTTACCAATTTAAATGCAAATATTCCAGCTTCTGATTAGAGAAAAACCCTGCAACATAGAAGACCCTACAGCAATTTATTTTAAAAAGCTGGATTCATCCATACCGATTTTGGCAACACATGGGACCATCTGCACAACCTGACCGAAAATATTAAATGGATGACTTTGATCACTGGGATGTTTATGATAAAAATCACAAACTCAAGGAAATGTTTTTGTCTGATGGAAGAACAAAATCCATATCTTGGGTATGGGGGGGGATCTGGAAACCTCTATCAGTGTTCAGTAGAGGAGCTGTTGTTATTTAAACAGAGTGATTGGGCTGGATCCAGTAATTTATGAAATGAAAGGAATATATACTTAGCACAATTCCTTTTGTGCAAGGAGTAATGCAGTGGATGAACCAGCACATAGTGTTTGCATATATTTTTAATAAAATATCAATATGCATATGGAAATTGGAATGTATCATTGATGGTTCATATGATTTAATTTGACTTTTCAATTCAAGAAGAAATACCTTGTGCTATCTCTTGTCCATGCAGGAAAGGTAGTGGGGGATACAGTTTCTTTCACTTAGTGAAAACACACAGTGAAGAGTAATTTTACTACTTCCTCTTACTCTAAGAGTCTCTCTACACAAGACCTCTTACACAAGGATGCTCAAGAGAAGGAAGACGCAATGTTAGCCAAGAAGCTGAGTTTTAAAAGACAAATCAGAAGGCTCTGTCAATTTCCCCTCTCTTCAGAGCCAGCAAAGAAAGGGAAGTGAAACTGACATAACCTTTGGCCAAGGAAAGAGGAAATAAACAACCCCCCCCCAAGGAGCCCCTGAGGAAAGAAACAAACCCCCTGAGAAGCCACTCCTCTGCCTGAAGCCAGCTGGGTGACCTTGGGTTAGTCACAGCTTCCTGGAGCTCTCTTAGCCCCACCCACCTCACAGGGTGATTGTTGTGGAGATAATAATAACATACTTTATAAACTGCACTGAGGGAGCATTAAGTTGTCTTGAAGGGTGGTATATAAATCAAATGTTGTTTTTATAAAGAACAAAGTTTAAGCAACAGAGAAGGTTATCAATGTTCTCTGCCAATTGGCCAAAGAAGAAACAGTCTCTTCCATCTGAACAAGGCTTCTTTTACACTCTCGAGCCCATGACATCAGTACAGACAGAAGCCATGAATAAAAGGGAAGACAGACTCCACCATGATACACATAACTTGCTAGACTTAGGCCAGCTTTATAAAAGCATTTGAGGTACCACCAATAGGTTCAGGATGGTAGTAGAAGGGTGAAAGATTTCCCAGTTGAGTCACAAGTGAGCGCATAGCATTAATTGAGGCACTCAACACTGCTCCAATCTAACATTTAAGGTAGATAAATTGATTGGCTTACTGTATCCTAGCTATGAAAAGTGTGATTATTCAGGTTAAAGACACATTCTAGTGTCTCAGTAAGGTTTTACTCAAAAGTCTCCAGACTGAACAACTGGATGGGGATATTCTGACACAAGAAAATTATACAAAATGGCGCAACTCACCTGTGGAGAATTGGGTGAAATCTTTGAAAGGGGAGGGAAACATATAACCGGATGCTTACTGTGTGCTCCAGTGAATGTTGTTTTCAGAATACTAAGTCAAACATTCTTTGAAGCAATTAGATATTTAAATTACTTGTTAGTCTTTTTTTGTAAACAATAAAAACGTGTACATTTCATTGCAGCTATATGCATGAGCCCAGTAACTGTCCTTAATAAAGATTATTATAATATAATTATTACACCAATTCTTTTGGAAGGTAGAATTTGCTAACACTTCATATGCTGTTTGATTTTGCCTCTGTGGTACATGATTTAATTTACTACTTTTAAAATGTCCTGTTTATAAAGTGATTAGGAATAAACTTCTCAGCCAGATGTTGATGGGCAAATAAAATGAACCTGACCTTTAAAAGTTAGGCTTTTATTGGCTCATAAATATTAGAACATCAGCCGCCACTGTCTTAGCCTAGCTATACTCTTAGGCTGTATTTATTGCATTCCATAAGTCAGGTCTTTTTTAAAATGATCGTTACAATCTCTCTCAGCCTAACCTACCAGGTTGTTGTGAGGAACAGAGAAAAGCATAGGCCACCCTTAGCTGATTGGAGTAATGGTAGGATTAAAATGTAGTAAATAAGTAGATATTTTAATAATATCTTAAAATAATTATTGGTCTAGTTCTAGCCTGAAGACTGTTTTATTAATATAATTTTAGGCTGCTGAATATGTTATGGCTAGTTTTCATAGATTATTATTTTTATGACACATGTTCTGTTCTTATGATTTTATTGTATTTTTTTACTTTGTGGAGCCATCTCAGGCAGGACTCTGGGGAGGCAGCATATTAACTTTCTAAATAAAACAATGAAAGCTAGTCAGTTGTTTTGCTTCCTTTGATGGGTCTGCCTTTCCTGTTTATTATTTCCTTGTTAGAGCCAATGGCTGGTGGAAAAAACTTAACTCGTTATTAGACTGAAAGGGTGAAGAAGAGAAGAAGGCAGGCCTCTGGGAGATGGGGGTGCATGAGCCAAGTTTCATACTCTTTGCTGCAAATGCTTCTTTTTTTTTTCCCCTGATTCCTAATGTTATTCTAAAATCAAATCAAATCATGAATTTAGGGACTTCTGCTGAAATAATATTCATAAATAAAAAGGGCATTGAGTCATCATAGATAAAAATATAGCTATTGTTTTTAAAAGTTCTAGAAACAACATTTACCATCATATCTCTAAAAGGCACAGGTTTGAATTTTTTTTTAAAAAAAATTCTGATTGGAAAGATGCAAAGCCATGTGCTCTGGTGTACTTTTCCTAGGAGGGCACGGATTTGCATCCTAACGCCTAATGAATTCATCACTAAGCCAGCACATAATTTATCATAAGAGGTGACAAGAGATTAGACATTGTTCTGTGGAGCCCTCCAAACGGAAAGTGTGTGGCAGGTCAATATTTGGATGCCCTAGCCAATGATTCATCACAGAATGCAAGTGAGGACAGTTAGAATGACATCTGTAATGGATAGTGGGGGGGCTTCCATGTTTGAAGAAACAGCTGTGCATTTGAAGAGCTGAAGGCCTCATCCTCCTTTTTGAAGCCAATGGGGCTACACACAGGCTTATACCAACTGATCAGTCACCAGAGACATATGGCCTGTTGGACAGCACGTGATTACAATAAACAGGGATATTAATGGTAATTCAGTTATTTTTAAAGTGTCTTTTCCTTTTAATACTTTCCTGTTGAGAACAGCCCTCTCTCATATAACCTGAATATCACATCACAATGTTTTTGATCCTTTATCACATTTTTTCCTGATCTATCTGACAAATAACTAGCCCCTCTGATTTGACAGGTATAAGTGCTAGACTGAACTGCCTGGTCTTATCCACATAGGGATTTTAAAGAAACAAAGGAGAGAAACCATCATTACCAAATTGCCCAGCTTTAGGAGAAGGGTCTGTCACCATAATGAACTAAACTGCATGCAGGGCCATTCCTTGTCAGATACAGGGCTAATCCTCTTGCGCTCTCTCTGGCAGAAGGTATTTACACTTGCAAATGAATCCCTCTAGCTAGCCATACTGCTTGTATTCAGACGGAAGAAAGATGGTGACCAGCCAGACATCCTTTCCCACTCTAGACCAACAACACAGGGCAATAGTCCCAGGGCAAGCTGTGCTTCAGTTGTTAAGATGTCAGTCATTCTGAGCCAGGGAGAGGAAGAAATGCTGAAGTGACAGGAATACAAATGGAGCCTTTATTGGAGTAACATTGTTGAAAGATGGACAAATGGATATGCAGGCATGTGTGCAAAGAGAGAGATTACATGATCCACATTCTTCGGACAGTTTGAATTCACATTGCAGTGAACTGGAGCATGGGGAGGATTTCAAACAAAAAGAGTTCACATTGACTTTAGCTATACTTTCTTCCCTCCATAAACGCAAAAAAAATTGAAGGGAAACTCTACTGAAAGGTTGCATTGAGACTTGGCACTATCCCACCTTGTTCTTATCAGGGGAAACGTTTCCTTGGAGGTCCCATATACAGAACAAGAGAACGCAGTGAAACAGGCCATTCAGCTCCACTTAGCTTACCATATATGGTTCATGACAAGAGCTTATTTTAATCTTATTATGCAAGTCTAATAAGATAGCTTTAGTTTATAAGATGAGAGGGGCTCCTATAGGACGCATAACTATTGCTAGTTAAAGTCTCTTTTTGTTTTTACAGTTTCTGATATATTCTGGATGGTAATGATGCCTGTCTCTTTTTACATCGATAATCCCGGAACATCTGGAGGTATCAGCTTGGTTTGTGCAAAAGTAAAGCTGGGAAGCAAAATATCACCCTAATTCTACATACGTGAGGGGCATTGGACTTATATTGCAGGGTTGGGCTGTTGCTCAGCAGTAAAGTATTAGTTTTGCATGCAAGAAGTCCCAGGATCAGACAGTAAAATCAGGTAGTAGATGATGTGGAGAACCTCTGCCTGAGAGCCAGCGTCTGTCAGAGTTGACAACATTGACCAATGGCCAGATTCAGTATTATTCAACTTCATGTCCTCTTGAACAAGTAGCCCCTGTTCTGTACAGCAAGCCACTGTGAAACAATGGATTTTAAGGGAATTTTTAAAGCAGTTTGCAGGATTACAATGGAGTCCATTTTCCAAAGGAAAAAAATTAAAAATGAAGTACAACAACAAATGGATCAAAACAGGTTTTGGAAAACCTGGATTAAGGCTTCATTAACTGTGGGAGAACAGTGTTTTATCCTCAAGGTGAGTGGGACATTAATAAACATCTGTTTGCCTTCAGAAGCCAAAACAAGTTAAAGAGCCCATTGGAAGAAGTTCCCAGTTCAGATGTGTACAGACTCCCAAACGGAAACAGAGAAGAGAATTTGGCATTCCTATCTGACCATGTAAATTGCTGGATTCACTGGCCTCACTGGAAAGATATATAAAAAAATGGGGAAGAAAATGCATCCCAAGAAATTATGATGGAAAAAGTTCCTCCGCTACTGAGCAGAGAGCATCTATGATATTTCTCTGGCACTTTATTCTTTTGCTGAAGTAGCAATCATTAAGAAGCTATAAATAGCTTATCAATAACAGCTTACTTGGAGGCACTGTAGCGAGTATTGGGTTATAGCACATGTTTGTTTCTGTTTCAGTCTCCAGGCAGCAGGGAGCTCTTCCCTTTTGTTCTTTGGGTCAAACAGAGAGTGATGGGAAATATTTAAACACCAGGATCGAGGGATCATTTTCATGTGTTTCTTGTTAGGAGCAACTGTGATGCAGTTTTGTTTTTCAGTACTTTTTTGCCCTCTGAGGGCTACATTAAAGGATGTGACAGAAAAAAAGACTTGAACATAATGGAATGTGATGCGTTTATGGCAAAGACTGTGTGAAGTGTGTAACGATCTCTTATTAGAATTTACTTTGTGGTGACCAATTAAGTTTGCAATCCAGAAGTCTCCTTAACTAGCCTGCTCTGCCCAGTCCTTTTTGAAGCAAATGAACTTATCAATTAAAACACTGATAGCACATCTTTTCCTAAATCAAATTAAGCCCCATATACAAACTACCAAGGATTACAAAGCATAATAAAACCATAAAAACAAAGATGTGCATAATCATCACCTTCTGTGAAACAGGCCACCTTTGTATCCATAAATCATATGCATTAGCAGTGAAATGAACAGAGCGACAATGTTTTACATGGATGACTACATGTCAATAAAGAAGGACTTCCTCTAACAGCCTGTTTCCAAAGGTGGTTGTAACCACAGAAAATGCCCTAGAATATGCCACCATAGATTGACTTTCTCTTTACAGAAAGGCTGTAACAGGGCTGCACCATATTCACTTTAAGTTCATTGGCCTAAATGGTTTGTGGTTGTATATAAAAACCATTAATCCTCTGAAGACAACCTTCTATGGAGGATGGATGCACAGAGGTGGATACCCCAACCACTCATTTTTCTTTCATTCTGCACAGAATTCCCGTAGTTCTTTATGTTGTATACACCCATGGACATGTGGAGATGCAGCACAAGCAGGAGCTATCTCATATCCTCTGCTTAAATGTTCACCATCTCTAGCGTGTCACCTGCAGATTGCTACAATATATGAAAATAGTATTCACTGTGGTTTTAGAATAGGGTTGAGACATTTTAAAAAGGATGGTGTGGGATAACCTTCACACAGAGCTATGCATGTTTTTTGAAAAGCCGTTACAAATGCTCTATCATCTATACTCATCTTCTTTGTCCAGGATAATATTGATCATAATAGTTGGGACTTTTTTCTTTCTGATTTCAGCAAGCTAGAGTATAAGATTGTGTTTCATTGATACCTTACACATGAGCTGCCACTATAACCATATCTTCTTGAGACGGTTTGGTGTAGTGGTTAAGAGTGGCAGGACTAGACATGGGCATGAACAGAAAAAAAAACTGTATTGTCGAAGGCTTTCACGGCCAGAGAACAATGGTTGTTGTGGATTTTCCGGGCTGTATCGCCGTGGTCTTGGCATTGTAGTTCCTGACGTTTCGCCAGCAGCTGTGACTGGCATCTTCAGAGGTGTAGCACCAAAAGACAGAGATCTCTCAGTGTCACAGTCTTTTGGTGCTACACCTCTGAAGATGCCAGCCACAGCTGCTGGCAAAACATCAGGAACTACAATGCCAAGACCACGGCTATACAACCCGGAAAATCCACAACAACCAAAAAATAAGCTGTTCGTTGTTCGTTGCCATCCATGAACAATGAACAACGAACAGTAACGAACATGACCCTGTTCACAAACATGTTCGTTGTTTGTTGTTTGTGGCCCCTTAAAGATCCCATTAAACTATCAGCTGGCAGGTGGCAGGGCCCTGCCGCCTGCCAGCTGATAGTTTAAAGGATCCTTTCCTGCCACATGCAAGGGGCAGAGCCCTTTAAACACCCCACAAACTGACCTTCCCAATGCCCAATACCCACCAAATTTGTAGGGGACATAGTCCTCACTGTCCTCTGAAGACCCCCCAAGTTTCAGAGAGATTGCACCCCAGGAAAGGCATGATCCATGGGTCCTTCTCTTTGTTATTTTCTCTTCACAGTGGCAAAAACAGGACTCTCTGGTGGAAGTACTCTGAAGGGTTAAGGGAGTTCAGTCCCTGCTGTTGCCAGGGGAATTGATTGAAAGGCCCCAGACTGTCTGGCTTGATGAAGGGCTGATGAAGGCAATGAAGGAGGCTTGCAAATCAATTGGCATTTGCGGCTCCTATTATGTCTAATGGAACTTTCCTGGGAGCAGTCACTTTGGGGGGGTCTATAACTTGGAAATCCAAAATCCAATCTTCACCAAACTTGGAGGGTGGCTGGAGGAGAGTCTTCTGAAGACTTCCTGTGAGTTTGGCATCTCTGAGTGTGAAGGGGGCATCCTAGGGCCCCCAGAAGTGACAGACCATGGATTGATGAACCAGTCCACGAACTGGAGCAGGTCCATGAAAAGTTTGTGGTCTGTGGTCCATGAAACATGGCAGACCATGGGCCAACAGTCTATGGCTTTTTCCTGGTCCGTGCCTGCCTCTGTCACCAAACAGACAGCTAAACAGGGTTTTGAAAATATCTGCACATTTCAGGAAGGGGGAAGCTTGGTGAACTTTTGCTCTGAAAGGTCAGTTATCCTCCACGTGCAGTTAGTACCTACAGGCTGCTTTCTAATGCCAAAACAGATCTGGTTCAGCATCATCTGTTTCTACTGATGCTTCTCATGTTCTTCATTTATGGGACCAACAAAATGCTGCCACAACAGCTGCTGCAGTTGCTAGTATTATATGTGTGTTGTTAATAGGAAAGGAGGCACACATGCTGACCCTTTGCATACCAGTAGACCAGTATTAATTTCATATATTTAACAGACTGTTACCCTGTATTGCTGTGAAATTCAGGTCTGAACAAGGACTGTGTTTCTCCTAGACCTAAATCTGCTATTCTTCTAGAGGCCTGCAAGTTATTTCAGACATTTTTGCATCCAGTTTCTAAAATCATAGTCTCCAGCATTATGCATATAATATACTTTTTGAAAGCTACATATAAAACACATGTGCAATGCAGCTCTCTGATGATATGTTGACTGTTCCTAACTGTAAGGAACTATAATTTCCCCTTTCCCACATGGAGGCAGTTGAAATCATTTTTATGTGATGGGGTTTATGAAAAGATGGTAACTGGCCTGAGAATGTTGCCATGTCAAAAAATCACTGTTTCTGTGTCAAGGTCCTTAAAATTCTTAAACCAGCTACTAAAAGGCTGCTGGAGAAAGAAAAACATGTCAGCACTGTCCTCCTGCCTTCACCAGCAGTTCAAGTTCCACATGATAGGAAGTAGCTAGCACCTGTGCCCTGCTTCAGAATACTTAATTTGGGGAGAGAAGCTAGTTTGGTCCATAATAGTTGCCTGACAGTGTTATCCTAAGCAGAGTTATGCCATTTTAAATCCACTGAACTCAACAGGTGTAGGGGGTAACTTCACTGTCAGTATACTAAACATCAGTTCACAGCATCATCTGACATGGATGGGGGGAACTGAATCACAGAATTTACAGAAGCTGTGAACAGAGGCCTTCTTTGGGTTCAGAAGGCTTTATGGGCACTATAATCACCCTTTCCGGTCCTAATGTAGCTTCTTCTCATTGGCAGTCTGTCATCTTGAATCAGAGCATTTGATATGCAGTTCACAGACACTGTTACTCACTCTGCCTCCTTCATTTCTTCAAGTTTGTCCTACAGTGCAACTTTAAGCAGTATTACACCATTCTGTCCATTGAAAGCAATGGCCTTAGAAGGTTATGGGGATCACTATCACCCAGCCTTTCTTTCTCTGTCAATTTTTAGTCCACCCTTCCACCGAAACGCTGAGTAGCCTATATGGTTCCCTCCCCAAACTTCCAATTTTCCCCTCAAACCAGCCTTATCCAAGATACTACCTTCTGGAATGCTGTCTAAAATGGTTTCTCTGAGCAATTGGTTCCTCCTTGCCTTTAGTTAGACATCAAGACCCAATCCTATGGGATGAGCCTATCACCTCTCAAGAGTGTGACATCAGCTGTGACATGAAATGGCCGTCTGTAATGCAAAATCAACATTGTGGACCTGACCAATCTGACACTGACTTTTTTTGCCAGTTTGGTGTAGTGGTTAAGAGCGCAGGACTCTAATCTGGAGAGCCGGGTTCGATTTCCTACTCCACTTGAAGCTAGCTGGATGACCTTGGGCTAGTCACAGCTCTCTGGATCTCTCTCAGCCCCACCCACCTCAAAGGGTGTTTGTTGAGGGGATAATAATGACATACTTTGTAAGCCACTCTGCGTGGGCATTAAGTTGTCCTGAAGGGCGGTATATAAATCGAATGTTGTTGTTGGTGATGCTGAAGTTTTCTTCCAGTTGTGCCTCAACGGGATATAATTAATTCTAATCAGTTCCTGAGAAACACAAGCAAAAAACCTTTCCAAAACTTGACTAAAATTTGATTTGATTGTCTGAAAATTAAACTGATTTTTAATATCAATCTGATTTCCTGGGGACTCCTCCCCCTCCAAATATCCCTTCACCATGGAAGATATAATTTTATAGTGATGTTTACCCATCAAAAATTATGTAAAACAGATTGAAGGTCAGGTTATATTTTGTTTCTATGTGGGGAATTCAAACTATTTTTATGACTTGGGGAAACTCTCTGTGAAATTGAGAAATATATATATATTCAGAATTTCCATGAGCTCCACGCTGGATGGCTGAAAGTTGGGAGATCTCCAATCTTTGGATGCTAGATTCACACCTGCTCTTTTTTTTAAATGGCAATTCATTTGCTACTGCTCATAAGTTGGCAAAGCTGGAAGTATAGTGGCAATTACACACTCTTTGGAAAGCAGAGCTGTCATTCAAACAGCTGGAAGGCTCCCAGCACCATGCCATCTTTCTACTGTCACCAGTTAATTAATTAATTGAGAAGTTTTGAGATTCTCCTTCGATACACTCTTATTCTTTTGCCTTTGTATTGTTATTGCCATTTCTAAACATGTTAAGATACATCCACAAGTTGATTTTTTATTTTACTTGACAATTGCAAGAAAAGCAGCAATAGCATGAAAGAAAGATGTTAAAGAGGAAATAAAAAGAAGGAGTGAGTGCAAGGGAACTTAATTCTTGTGCTAAATTCATATTAATCTATATTATACCCATCTCTAATTTATAATTCAGCCCTCTTCAAAAGCACAACTTTAATTCGCCAACATTAGAAAACTGGGAATGTTACTAAACCCAGGTAAAATATTTGTATTATCGTTATTCCTATTTTTATTTATTTATTTATTTATTTATTTTTAATCCACCTTCCCCACATTTCCAGCAGGCTCAGGGTGGATTACAAAATACATAAAGGTTAAAATATATAAAACAGTTATTATAGTTAACAATTCTAAAAACATCCAATTTACACAGTTAAAATACAACTATATATACACCAACATAGTGGCACAGAATTTCAGTGATCCAATTTAAAACAACTTCAGAACACCTCTGCATTAAAGAGTTTTTAAAAAATGGGGGTATTGGTGGTGGGGAGAGCCCAATCCCTCATCAACCGGCTAGGGGGGGCTCTGCCTAGCACCGCCCATATGCCTGGTGGAACAGCTTCATCTTGCAGGCCCGGCAAAAGGATAACAAATCTTGCCAGGACTTAGTCTCTTCAGATAGAGCATTCCACCAGGCTGGGGCCAGGACCGAAAAGGCCCTGGCCCCAGTCGATGCCAGGTGGGCCTCCCTGGGGCCAGGGACCTTTAACAGATGTTTCTCACTAGAACGAAGAGTCCTCTGGGGTTCATATGGGGAGAGGCGTCCCGCAGATATGCTGGTCCCAGTCCGCATAGGGCTTTATAGGTTAATACTAAAAACTTGAACCTGATTTGGTACTCCACTGGTAGCCACTGCAGCTGACGCAGTGCCGGTGTTATATGCTCACACATATATATGAAATACTTTTTCATAATGCTCTATCACTGCCACCAATATTTTCCCTACAAAGCCATTGGAAAGCCACCAATTGGAGAAATAGCTGAGTGGAATTAGTTTTGCTTCTGGAAGTAAACAGTAGATTAGAAAAGTACAAAGGAAAGAAAAAGGGAAAGGTACTGCAGAAGAATTTCCACAGCATGAGCAGTTATATCTCCTGCAACAAGCAATGGTGCCTCTCTGAATGGATACTGAGACCAAGTTGGCTAATACAATCTGCAATCACATCTAACAGACCTAAGCTGAGTTATACCCTTCTAAGTCCTTTGAAAAGGGGCATAGACAGATGAATTATTCTTAGGATTGCACTGTTTGTGGTGTTCCCATGAACTGGGGTCTAGACTGTAGCCATGTGAGAGAACTCAGTATGAACTGACCTTAGGACATTTATTTTGAAGTGACTCAAGAGCGATTTGTATTATCTCATTCATACAATAAGCAATAGCTGTCAATATAACTACCATTTTAATAGTAACAACAACAATAATGTACAAGACTGTTTATAATATAGGCTATTTTCACACACCCAAAGCCTCTGGAAGATCACATGAAACTCGTGTCTTCCTAGCACGATTTCCCAGCACGATCCTGTTTAATGGCGTGTTTTCTGACATCATCATGCCATTAAAAGGCATCGTGCCGGGAAATCGTGCTAGGAAGACACTTCGTGCTGTGACTTTCACGTGATCTTCTGGGTAGAGATGGGCACGATCCAAAAAAATTAATGATCCAGCTGATCGTGGATCGGCACCGGTGACAATCCTGAATTAACGATCCACACCGATCATCTCCCGTTCCTGAACCATGGATCGTGGATGCCAAAGCAGGGCACGCTGGTATCCCCAGCTATGTAGGAAGGTGGGTTGTGGCGGCGGCCGACTCTCTCAGTCTCTCTCTCTCTCTCCAAAGGCTAGCAAGTAGCAAGCAAGAGCTCTGTCCCACTCCACTGCTCGCAGAAAGTGAAACCCAGCCTGGGAGCCCCTGGCATGGGTCCCATTCAGCAACACAGGAGGTCTGTGTTTGGCCGTCAGAGCTGCCTATCAGGGTTTGCAGGGATGAGATTGGAATGCCCATGGCTACAGAACACTCCCTTCCCCCTCCCTCCTCTGGGTGTCTTCTCCCAACTTGTGACTGCTTTGCTACTCCATGGTTGGAAGGAAGCCCTGCTGATCAAGGAAAGCTGGGCTTCCATTCGGGTTTCCAGGGCGACAGAAGGAGGGCAAACAGAGCTCAGGCATTCCCCTGGCTGCATTGCCAGGGGAATAGATTGCTGGCACCTGAGTGTCTGGATCCCCGATCCGAGCCTGATCGCCCCGATCCAGGCCCCTCCCGATTGCTGGATCGTTGGCCGTGGACGATCATGATCTGCCGGTTCGCGATCGCACAATCGCCATTATCGTGGGTTTTTTTCTATCGTAATGCGGATCGTGCCCATCTCTACTTGTGGGCACTCAATTAAATTGCTAAGCAGTTGGGTTAGGACGGATAAAAGGAAGAACTTCTTCACCCAAAGTGTGATTAACACATGGAATTCAATGCCACAGGAGGTGGTGGCAGCTTCAACGATAGACAGCTTCAAGAGGGGATTGGATAAACATATGGAGCAGAGGTCCATCAGTGGCTATTAGCCACAAGGTGTGGATGGAACTCTCTGTCAAGGGCAGTGATGCTCTGTATTCTTGGTGTTTGGGGGGGTGGCAATTGGTGGGAAGGCTTCTAGTGTCCCTTCCCCACTGGCAGACCTCCTGACGACACCTGGTTTTTTGGCCACTGTATGACACAGAGTGTTGGACTGGATGGGCCATTGTCCTGATCCAACATGGCTTCTCTTATGTTCTTATTATTATGATCTTATGGCAATGGAGAAGAGGTGACAAACAGACAAGAAGATGTAGATCAGATACCAAATGCTTCTCTTATGAGAGTTCTCAAATCAACTCTCTCATCTAGTAGAAAAATATAAGTGGCTTTAGTGAATATACTCCAAGGTTAAATACAGAGTGAAGACAATGATATGTTTTATGTGTAAGGAAGGGGTTCTCTGTCCTGAAAAAAAGCCTTCCAATATAGTGAAAGTGTGTTCTAAACCCATCCACAATCATCCATGGATCTCTTCAAATCATGGCTGCATATATCAATGGATATTGTGCTATTACTGAGCTACAGCAATCCTTCCCAACTGGATTTTCTTATATGAACAAGATAACCCAGGGCATGACTGACTGCTAGAGCACAATGGCAGCGCAATATCCAATAAAGTGTGTACCAAGCCTAAGAATCACTTATCAGGCAATCAAACCAGAAAAAATTCTGCAGTTAACTCTTAGTTACTTCCCTCATCTCTTGTAGAACACTCTTTAGAAATAGCCACTCAGAAGTAAATATGAAGCAGAACATATTTTCCTGGGGAAGGAATCCTGTCCTACCTACAATGAAAGTTCAATATACCCATAATGGTCTGTGCTCAGTTTAAAATACATAAAACCCCAGAATAGTGATATATCTAATTATGATAACCAGACAGTTGCTATGATGGAAAAGCATGAGTACTGAAAGCATATGAAATTCTATCTATGACATGTTTATCCTGCCCTTCCCCAAGGAGCTCAGGCAGCATACATAGGATTCTCTTTTTCCATTTCACCCTTGCAGCAAAAGATTAGCTGACTGATGGCCACTGGTCCAAATGTATTCAGTGAGCTTCATTGCAAAGTGGGACTATGGATCAGATTTTCTGTGCAACATCCATAAAAAGACAAAGGCACCATGCTTGCTGATACAGATAATCGTTTAATAACTAACTCAACTAGTTATCATGTGATAATTGCTACTCAGGATAAAAAGCATTAGCTCTGCACTGTCATTATTCTTCACAAGAAGTACAAAAATGAAAAGGAATGCAAAGAATTCATTTAACTTCTTTCATCCCATGGACATCTTTTTTGTTTCTCATTCCACTTTGGAGCTGGAGATAAGAACTTGTTTTCAACGTCTATGTTTATTGGGTGTGTTTTTTTCTTTTGACAGGCCCTAAGATAAACAGCAAAATTAACATGGCCGTAAAATTTGTGAATGGCTTGCTCTTGTAACTATAGCTAAAGGGATTGTATTTTACATAAACAACCAGAAATTAAAAGAGCATCTATAAAATGCCCTATGCAGTAAATGAGTCCAGGGTGACTTACGCCTTTAGGGATACACCACAGCTTCTTTTACCAAAATTAACTATGGAGAAAAAGACATGTGACGCCTCTTGCCCTCCAGTATCCCTGCCTAGAAGGGATTCATTATACTTCTTCTGTCTCTTCTCTGAACATATACACCATATGACACCTCAAGACAAGATGTATTAATTCAGGAAAGCAATAGGGGGGCTATTTTTCAAATGACAATAAATACGTGTAGGAACTGCCCGAGGCACAGTCCCACTTCCTGAGCATCACATTTATTCATATCAGCTATAGGGGCATAGTTGTATACTATAGATATTCTCCTTATTTCTAATATCCCTCAACAAAATACTGATAAAAATGGCAGAGCACTTCAATATATATGGAGAGATTTGTGGGTGAGATGGCTTGCTATTAATAAAACAAAACCATTAAAAAAAAAAGCTTTAAAAAACAGGCCAACACATTAAAAATGAGCCAAGATATAACAGCATAAAATATGACTGGGAAGCCTAGAATGATATAGAAAAATAGTCCTCAGACCAGAAGCAGACTATAATACAGTTAAAAGTAATGTTTTATCCTGGCACCTAAAAGAAAATAAGGTAAATGCCTGGTGAGTTTCATTACGGACATTTCCAAAAGTGAGGTGCCAGCACTGAAAAAGCCCTGTCTCTGGTTGCTGCATTTCCTCTGAAAGTGGGGAGGCAGAGCAGGACCAAAGAGAAGGCTCTTAACTAGCAGGATGCACAATATAGGTAGAGGTGGTCCTTCAGGTACCTGACACCTACCCATTTAGGGCTTCAAAAGCCAGCACTTTGAATTGTGTCCAGAAACAGATGGCAATAGTGCAGACCTTTCGGCACAGGGGTGACAAAATTCTACCCATCTTAGTTGAGTGTCATCTGCGTATTTATGGCAATCTCTCCCAGTGTTTTCATGTAGATGTTAGACAGCATGGGAGACAAGATGCTGAGTCCCTGCGGGACTCAATATCATATATGCCATGGGGCTGAGCAGCAGTCCTTCAGCACCACCTTCTGGAATTGGTCAGCCAAATAAAAGCAGAACCACCACAGCATGGTGCCCCCCTACTCTCAAATCAGCCAGCCTCTCCGGAAGGATACAATGGTTGCTGATATCAGATGTTGCCAAGAGGATGAGGAGAATCTACTCCACCTGTCTTTCTTCCAGTGAAGATAATCAGTTAGAGTGACTAAAACTGTTTCCATCCCACACCTAGGCCTGAATCTGGATTGAAATAAATCTAGAATTAATCCTGGGCATGATTAAAAATTACCTGCAGTCACAGGAACTCAGTCCCTGTGTTTCTGCATGAGTTGCTTTTTGTGGGGGAGGGGGTCCTAATTTGAAAGAGCCAAGCTTAGTGCACAGGCTATGGAGAAATGCAATGGTATGTTTCTGGGAGGGAAAAGATATTCTAGTGTTTGGTAGAAGATGTTTTACTATATTTGCTGCTTTCAAAAGGCTGATCTTTGTGTGATTTTGGTAGGGCAGTCAAGTCCCCACTCCAGTGTAATGTTTCTGGATATGCAGAAACATAACAGAATAAAGAATGGATTGAAACTGCTTTAATATGAAGAACAACTGAATCCCTTACCAATCCCTTAACACAACAGACAGATAGGAAGTGCATCAGTAATTGTTTAAAACAGAAGTCCTGTCATGTGTGCTGCCCATTTTCTTCCTATCCCATCCAACACATGAATTAAGTATTGAGTCAGCAAGATAGAGAGGTCAAGGGTCTCTCCACCCTTCCTTTCTACTATCCTGGTGCTATCCTTTTGAAGTTCAGATTGATACTGTTAGGGACTTCCTTCTGCCCGTCATCCCCTTCCTCTTCTTGCTCTCTTCTCCATCTTGCAGCCTTGAGAGCAGGATGCATCTCCTGCATCTCTGAGCATCCTAGCTTAGGCAGTTAATTTAAAATGCTAGCCCTGCTCTATCCTATCTAAAGTGTAGCTCCTTGCAATAAAGGACTACTATTTCCTTACTAAAGATAAAGCTGTCTCCATATAAGCTTATTACTCAACAACATGTATGCACATGCTTAGCTGCACCTACTAAGCTACTCTGCCTTCAGGATTTGAGATGGCTTGACTCAATAAAAGAAGCCACGTCCTCCAGTTTGTTAATGATAGGACATTTTGGAAGTCTTTCATTCATAAGATCACCATAGGTCGGAGGCAACTTGACGGCACATAACACACACATAAGTATGTAAATCTAGTTATCCCTAGAAATTGTGTAATCAATACGCTTCTGACTTATGGTGACCCTATGAATGACCTCCAAAACATCCTATCATTAAATGTCTTGCTGAGATCTTGCAAACTAAAGGATGTGGCTTCCTTAATTGAGTCAAACTGTCTCATTTTTAGGACTTCCTCTTTTCCTACTGCCTTCCACTTTTCCTAGAATTATTTTCTTTTCCAGTAAGTCTTGTATTCTTATGATGTGGTCAAAGTATGACAGTTTCAAGTAATGTTTTGCCTCTAAAATGTTTGGATTTTATTTCTGCCTGTTAATATGGAGTTTTTAAATAATTGTTGCTGTTAGTTTAAATGCAGGCTTCCAAGGAAAGAAGGAGGGGCCTGGATAGGTGAGTGAAGTGTCATCTGATTGGAAGTAGCTGTACCTTAGGGAACATGGGGAAGTATGGTTTCTAATCAAAGATCCTGAGGGGAGAGGTTTTTGGTCAGTCTTTGGGTGTTTCAAAGAAATGTTTCCAGCGAAATCAGGCGAACTGTGTGGAAGCCTGAAAGAGGTTTTATTCTGATTAAATCAGGTGAACTGTGCACCTAGGTCAGTTTGTGCTTATCTGAGAGACAGGTTAATCTATCTAGGTCAGACAAGCTGTGTGGAAAGGTCTGAGTAAATGTATGTCTGTGTGGATGAGAAGTAAGGATGCCAGTCCCCCACTACGGGTGGGGGATCCCCTGCTCCCACCCTCCCTCTGCCCCCACTTACCTGGCTGGTGGGGACAACGCACCTCCTGAGATGCACCCCCAGACGGCGCAGTGCACTCCTGGGCGGCACAGTGCACTCCTGCGTGCTGCAGTGGCCTGATTCAGGCTGAATTGGGCCTGAAACGGGCCAAATTGGGCTGCTGTGGTGCACAGACATGCTCCCAAGCTCAGTAACAGCTGGATTTGGGCCCAGATTCAGGCTCGATTTTGGCCTAGATTCAGGCTGAATCGGGCCTGAATTGGGCCACTGCAGAGCGTGGGAGCCTGCTCACTGGCCCATTCATTTTTCCCAACTCTGTTCTGCCAGTGGCCAATCTATTTATGGCTCCACCATAACCAGTTACCATGATCCAGGCATGCATTACAAGGTAGGAGAAAAACCACCTCTCCCCACCAGCATATTGGGGAAAGGGGGAAAAATTCCTCCTGGTCCCGACAATCAGCAACCTGCTAAAACTGCACTGCTACAGGGTGGGTAGATGGGCTGAGCACAAGAAGTTGACTACTGGCCTGAGAGGTGGAGCCGCCTTATAAGGTGCTCAGCTCCACCCCCAGGCTATGACCCAGATGCCCAGGAAAGGAGCACTGCCCCTTTCCCCTTCTGGGGCAGCAAACGCAGCCCCAAGCTCCAGCTGCCTTTGCCTGCTGGCAGGGAGGAACAAATTCTAGGTCCTCCATAGTTGCCTCCATGTTTCAATCTCCTTCTGATTTCTTGGTTGTAGTCTCCTTTTTGGTTAATCACTGAGCCTAGGAATAGAAAATCTCTAACAATTTCAGTTTCTTCATTGTCAACCTTAAAATTGTGTATTTCCTCAGTAGTCATTATTTTTTGCCTTCTTGATGTTCAACTATAATCTGGCTTTGGCATTTTCTCCTTTAAACCTTAATCAGTAGTCAAGACTTCACATTTTCTGTCAGTAATGTGGTATCATCTGCATCTCAGATTTCTCTCAAATTTTTCATGTTCCTTCCACTAATTTTCACTCCACAGTCATCTAAATCTAATCCAGCTTTCCGTTTGATCGGTTCTGCATACGGGTTGAAAAGATAGCAAGATAACATACTTGACACGTTTGCCAATCGGAAACCATTTTGTTTCCCCATATTCTGCCCTAACTGTAGTCTTTTGTCTAGAGTGCAGGGTGGGCATCAACACAATCAGATTTCTTTTAACACCATCCTTAGCTTTTCATGATCAACATTGTTTACTTCTGGGTTTAAAAAGAGAAATAGAGTGTACTGTATGCCTTGTTCTTTGTATTTGAAATTTGCCCATTTATGTACTGGATTAAAAATGACTCCCATCTATCCGAGGAAGCAAACTGTCAGAAGCAGTCGTTTGCTTTGCTGGCTTGGTAGTCTTTCATTTGATCACTGTTAGGTGATTATTCATTTCCTTTTTAATAAATTATTCACTCATTTCATTAGATGTTCACTTCATTGAACTGTCTTGTGGTTTCTTGAAAAACATTTGCAATTGCTTAATATGTCAACTTGAATCATATAATAAATGTTAGCTGAGATTAATCATATTATAATAACTAAGAGATTGAATTAATTCGTGTCCCCCCTCCCAAATGCACACACAGAGTATGGAAATCAAATGGTCATCTATCTTATAGGGCTGTAAATGCCCTCACTGTATTTTTAATTTAAAAGTTCAGCAAGCTTCACTGGTCGTCTGTATGTTTCTGAGCTCTATTCAAGGTGTTGATTCTTCTTACTATAAAGCCCTTCACAGTCTGGGACTCTGCTTCTACTTGGTTGTTGGTTTTTTGTTTTGTTTTTTACTTCTGGCAGAAATAGGGTATATATCTTTGAGTCCTTGTGCATTGCTCCCCCTGGTAAAAGCACTTTTCTTCTTTATGCTTTCAGAGCTGTATTATTCTGTGTTCAACAAGTATAATAACTTTTCTTCTACATACCACCTGTGTGCATTACCGTCTAGAAAGACAGTAAATGTTGCTGAATGCGTATGTATTATAGGTACAGAGTTCTTCGGGGTTCTGTATCTTTTCCCAGAATCTAGAACCTCTAGGCTACAGTGTAAACACAGACACAAAAAATGAGTGCATGGTTTCCTTTCTACCCCTTTCGCAACACAGCTATCAAGGATGTGACATGTGTTTGAATAGCAGCTAATCTATAATAAGGATAAATAGATCTACTGTGAGGTTAAACTTTCATGCTATTCCAGCTGAGAAATGGACCAATGGGCAACAGGAAGAGAAGAACATTAAGCAATGGGAACTAACCAACCACTTTTAGGGTGGTTGGTTAGAGGGTTATGAGGCACCTGAATGCTACACTGTGAATTAAAACAAAAGAACATCCAGTTCCTTAGGAGGATAAGCTGGAGTTCATGCATACTGATTTAGTTGCCACCAATGAGAAACAGCTCCAAGCTTCTGGGCATGGTTGGATGTAGAATGCAGGAATTATCACAGAAATAATAGCAATTATACTAGTGTGTGAAGAAGTAGGCAGGTCCCATGCCAGTGTGGGAATGTATAAAGTGGTCCTCTGTAACTGACCTGTTAAGTAGTGAGTGAAGAATATTTTATCATGCATCCACCTCTAAAAGGAATCTGAGGCAGCAATAAAGTGATAAAATTGTCTTCTGCTGCAGATGACTTCAAGGACACAGAAGTAAGATCCAGACTAGATGAGACAACAAGACATGAATGAAGGATCATCAGTGGAATATTTCCAGTATTTACAAATAGGCCTGGTTTGCACCAGGCCTTTTTTTCAGGGGGAACGCGGTGGAACGGAGTTCCGGAACCTCTTGAAAATACTTGGCAATAGTGCTTGAAAATAATATTATTTCAAAGAATCCTGTGTATTTCCTCCTCATTTCCCTCTTGAGAGTTCCACCACCTCTTTTCCCAGAAAAAAACCCCTGGTTTGCACCATGATTATTACATTTCCACCAGCACATCCCTAATAAACGCTTGTCTGTATGAACAGAAAACATGAGACTGGTTGGGCTTCAATAGGCTGGGGTGCTGGCACGTTTGCTTGGTTTCTCAGTCCTTCAGCTTACCCTGTCCCCTGTGCCTCATCCTTGGTCCAATAGTTTCTTTCTGTGAATAAGTCTGTTATTATCTATGAGGTTGAGCTTTTACCCCATTTCTTGCCTCTGCATTGGGCTCCCCACATATGCTGCAAAGGCTGCTGCTGCCTTGCTGGCCACTGTTTATCCCTAGCAATCCTGGCCAATTGCTGCTGTCGTTCTGCTGGGAGTGGAAAGGGGGCTTCCCTGTCTGTGTCAACCTCCTTTGGGGCCTCAAGCTTCAGTAGAGGGTTGGCTGCTGTCTTGTGCCAGTAGTTCCTCCATTTTCCCCGGATGTCTCTTGGCAGCCCCCTTTTGATTGCTCCTCCCAGTGTGCATTAGCTTCCTGTTTTGGTACAACTGGTCTGAAATTGCTACCAGACCACCTGTGTTTACATTTGTTTGCTTGTCAATCGTCTGCCTTTCTCACTGAGACTCAAGAAGGATTATGTTTGGGTAATCTAGTGATGCCACAGGGCTGCTATCCACAATACCTTATTTTGGAAAATGACATTAAGTGTAGTAACATATTTCTGTGGCATAAAACTGAGAATGGTACCTGTGACCTGTGTACAATAAAGTGCTTTGTGGCATCAGGCATACCTATTTTGACCACCAGTTTCTTGATATATAAACTCAATAAAATCAGGCTGTATTGTCCTCCTATAGTATAAAAATAGCCTCATATACTAATAGCCAAGTGGCCCTGATCTGAGAATACTTAAATCTAGAGACTGGACAAGACAGATCTGAAAAATCCTGAGATACCTGGAAAATGCCCTAGGTTTGTAGAAAAATTGGGAATCTAGGGAAAAAAATATTGAAGCTTTAAAAAAAATTAGAATGATAAAATGAGTATCTGTAGTTTTAACTAGATGCCATCAGTGGCTGTTGCTAGGCAACCATAACAATTCAGCCAGTAGCCCAGACTTGTTTGCTTTCAGTAAAAGGTATAGGGAGGGGGCAGGGCCCTTTCCAGGGATACAGAGAAAGGTATAGGGAGGGGGCAGGGCCCTTTCCAGGGATACAGAGAAAAGTGAAGTACCCCACAAGTCTTTGGAACTGGGTCTAGCTCACCCTGGATCACACAATTGGGCCACAGGAGAGAGGCAGGTGTGAGTGGGGAGGGGTAGCTGAAGATGGCAGGCAAAGGTAGATGGGAAGGAGAGAAAGAAGCAGAAGGGGGTGAGGCTATGGAGGGCTGAGAAGGAAAAGAAGACATGGTCGGGGAGGGGAAAACGAGATGCCTCCGAAGTCCCTGTGGGTCCCCCACTTGTATTGACTAAAACAGAGGTACAGTAAAAATGTCTATTAAAATTCCAAAAGAATACAGAACATCTTAGATCTAAATCAATAATGCTTTCTTAATAACGAGAAGTCAATGCTAGGCCCCCACGAAATGAACAGAAGCTTTGCTTGAGGCTTCTGTAGTATCAGGACTTTACCTCAAATATTTTCAGGTTATTGATTTTAAACCAAGGCACAAGTTTTCTTAGTCATGATGAATATGCTGACTTCAGCGCAGTTACTTTGTATCTGTTTACCAGACACTTTTAAATATCCATGACAAATACCACCAATAAAAGATGGCAATATTCATGTGCTGAATTTCCCCAAGAGTGTTTACACTGTTAACGAGAATAGCAGTTCAAATTTCTCTCCTGAGAGCCATGGCATGAGACTGCTGTTCCTTAGGACTCTATGAAGTGCAACCCTCTCAGAAGCATTGCTTTAATTCAGTTCATAAACATTCTCTCTCCTTTAAAAGCTCAGGGGACTGTGATAAAAACAAAAACAGCTGTGATTTGTTCAGAGAGAGAGAAGTGGCTTATTTAGAAGTTGTCAGGAATTCACGACCAATGCACATACAATCTCTTAGGAAAAGAGGGTGAAATGTGTCCGATTGGTGTGTTAGGAATTATATAGCTATCCTTGAGATGTTCTCTTTTTTTAAAAGGAAGGGCTCATAACTTCCATCTGATCTTATTAATATATGTTGATAACCTGAAGCAGTCGGATGGATCCCCACGCACACACTTTTGTACTGCCATCCCTACTCTGTGATAAATTGCAAGCAGCACCACAGAGCACTTGAAGTTTTTATCAATTTTTTGAAATTGTTCTAAAGGGTACTACAAATGTTTTGAGCATGCATGTTATCACACTGCTTTCTTGTGGCTATCCCTGCATCAGTCCTCTATCTGCTATCAATTCCACATACATGACAGGGAGAAAAATACAAAATAAATGTTCTCTTATTGGAGTGGGGAGTTGCATGGCTGGTTCATGTTGAATGTTCCAGATTGGGTTGCCAGCCTTCAGATGGTGACTGGGGATCAACTTGAGTTACAACTGATCTCTAGGCCACAGAGATCAGTTCCCCTGGAGACAATGGCAGCTCTGAAAGATTGATTCTATTGCATTTTACCCCACTGAGCAACCCCCACTCCCTAAACCCCCTCTCTGGGCACCACCCACAAAGTCTCCAGGAATTTCCCAACCTGGGCCTGGCAACCCTAGAAACTAGATCCAAAATGCTTTTACTCTCTTACACTGTCACCTGCAAACTATAGATTGATCCAATAAATTCTGAACACTAACGCGATGAATGCATCTGACTAATATTGACAACTGCACACGCACAAAAGTAAGCTTACCAGCTTCCATGTTGGACCTGGAGATTTCCCGGAATTACACCTAATCTCCAGGGGAGAGAGATCAGTGCCCTTGGGGAAATGGCTACTTTGGAGAGTGAACTCTATGGCGTCATACCATGCTGATGTCCTGCCCCTCTCCAAATCCCAAACTTCACTGACTCCATGCCCAAAATCTCCAGGAATTGCCGAACCCAGACCTGGCAAACATACACAAAATCTGCACAGACACTTGAACAGACACTTAAATGCCTGACCTGCCCCTATGATAATTTGGGACATCTATAATCCTAGCAAACCAGTAAATTTTGAGCTTGTGACAACATCAGCTTGAATGCTGCCAAGTGTGCAGCACCAAGAGAGCAATTCTAAACAGGTCTACACTGACTCCTACTCAGGACTAAGACTTACTCCCAGGTTTGCATTGTAAACCACACAAAAATTAAAATGCTGCACATTTTAAATTGCAAACAAAAAATCAATGTAATTTTATGGCATTCTTGATATAAAGAAAAAGGGCACTGCAAGCAATATCAGATTTTTGAATATCTTCTTTGAAAACACTGAATCATCTCTAGTTTTGATTCCTCTTTTTTTGCACTATCATCTTGCAGAGATTAGGTATTAATGTTACCAGGGCTTTTTCTGAAGGGGAACACTCTGGAATGGCGTTCCTGCAGCTCTAGAATCTGCCCACGTGATTCCTTCCTCCTTCGGCCTTGCGGGCTCTGCAGAGGAGGTTTAGCTGCTTTGAGTTCATTGTGCTTTCTTGAGTGAGTGAGAGAGACAGAGTGCAAACAGACGCTGCTCGGGCCCAGTGCAGGCTCTGCAGAGGAGGGTAAGCTGCTTTGAGTTCATTCTGCTTTTTTCCATTCCTCTGTGTGTGTGTGTGTGTGTGTGAGAGAGAGAGAGAGAGCTGGGGCCTGGCATGGGCTCTGCAGAGGAGGGTAAGCTGCTCTGAATTCATTTAGCTTTTTTCCCATTCTTCTGTGAGTGAGAGACAGAGACAGAGAAAGAGAGCAGGGGCCCAGTGGAGCTCTGCAGAGGAGGTTTAGCTGCTTTGAGTTTGTTCTGCTTTTTTCATTCCTCTGTGAGTGAGTGAGAGAGAGAGAGAGAGAGAGAGAGAGAGAGAGAGAGAGAGAGAGCAAGCAGAACTGCTGGGGCTGGCTCTCCAGAGGAGGTTAAGGTGCTTTGAGTTCATTCTTCTTTCATTTCATTCAGGGGTTTCTGTGTATATGTGTGCTGCTTTGAGTTCATTGTGTTTTATTTTCATTCGGTGGTGGGTCGGTGGGGCTGTGTGAGTATGTGTGCTTGAGTTCATTCTCCTTTCTTTTCATGGGAGTGGGTGGAGCTGTGCATTTATGTGTGTGTTGCTTTCATTCTTTTGTTGACTGAAGTTGACATTGTTATGGTTCCTACAGCTTTTGAATGCAGATTGGTTTTGTGTTAGTTAAATGTATTAGTTATGGTTATTTGTATTAGTTAAAATATCAGTTATGGTTATTCCAGGTTTATGCTAGGAATGGATAGTTGTGTCCAAGTCACAGAAAGCTTTCATAAATATATTCATCAGCATATAGGTGTTCTTATGTCTTAATAGCTGTAACTCAAATGGTTCTCCCCACCCTGAGCTGATTAACATCACTGAAATTGCAGTGGACATATAGGTGTTAAGGAAGTTTTTATGAATATTATTTTTCTGGGACATTGGAATATTTATCAGCATTTCACAGTGTCAAAACAGCTTAGCCATTAGTAAGGTAGAGTTGGTAGGCAACAAAAAAAATTTTAAACTAAGTATAAATCTAATGTAGCTAACATTGAGTATCACATTTTGAATTGCTCCAGTAAAGCAAAACCCTTCCTGAAAATTTGAAAATACAATATTCATTAGATTAGGAATTTCAGACTCTGTGGAATTTTGAGAAAGAATTTTGGATTTTTTTTTTCTATGCTGGCAGAGGGAATCTGTTAGAATTTAGATTTGCGTGATGGGTTTTGGATTTTTAGAGCCCCCCTTCTTCTTGATTGAAATATAATTTCAAAGAAATGAAATGTTTGGGAAAGGTAATGGAAGATTTCACTTTCTGTAGAGAATACAGAAAGGAAACAAACCCTTTCTCATAATAGTGTGATTTTCCAAGCTTACTAACATTTATCTCGTCGTAATGCATTGTACTGGGTTCCAGGAAGCGGTGTCTCTTCCGGGAGTGACATCATTTCCAGAAGTGCCGTCATCATGCACATGGCCACATGTGATAATAGAGAGTTCCACCATCTCTTTTCCCAGAAAATAGCCCTGAATATTAGGATTATACTTTACTCATAACTTTACTGAGATCTGACTAATCATTATTAGGTTTCCTTCCTGTTTCTTTCTTGTTAAATTAATGCCTCTTTGATATCTGCTGTGGGCTGTTTTGAGCAAATTAAAATTGATAATGTTCTAGGAGAATCAGAGACTAACACTGCCTCATAACAATTAATGTTATCGGGCCTGCCTACACTTTGACTTTCAGCTATTTGAAGTCAATGATTTTTTTTAATCTTTATAATTCTTACACTGCTAATCATAATAAAAAATGTAAAGAAATGCTGAGAAAAGGGCAGGTCAGTGAAGTTGCAGTATTTCACATATTGAACACAGCTAATTTCATGCAGTTTAACGCCCATTTGATAGCAATAATTTATGAGATAAACAACTATAAAAATAAACAGGTATTTTTTATACTTGACTAGCTTGATGCCTGTACTTTGCTACGGTATTTAACTACTTTAAGTCCAATTAAAATACTTATGGTTATGTAAAAAAATTTTGTTTGTGGGGTGTGTGTGTGAGTTGGTTTTGTAGTATAATAGCATAGTACCCAAGCTTCACAAAAGTATTTGAATAAAGCAAAGTGTGTTGATGCTGAAAACTGATTAAGTGAAATTCGAAATGTAACAGATATTTAAGAGATTTTTAAAAGGAAAAGATTGTAGTGCAAGAAATAAAGTGAAAAATATGTACAACTGTTTTTTTTTCTACTGAAGGACCTCTTTGTAGACCACATTGGTGGTTTCCCCCTCAGGTGCTAGGATCACCAGGCTGCTGGGTGAGCTCACTCTGGAGAAGGCCATGTAGAACTGCCCATGTGAGAAGTAGTCCTCCCTCAAGTCAATTCCTGCCACCTTCAGTGTCTGCCCCTGGAACTTGTTGATTGCCATAGCAAAGCAGGCCTTGAGGAAGAACTGCAGTCTTTTAAATTCAAAAAGGGTTCTCTTATGGTATGAGTGGTATGCGTGGTATGAACACCAACCCCCCCCTCCCCAAGCACTGCCAGTGAACAATGTGGCCTTGATTACATTCCTGTGGAGGGATTTCACTCGCACTCTAGTGCCATTGCAGAGTTTGGGTTGGTTGAGGTTCTGGAGCAGCATCACCGGTGCCCCCACTTTGAGGAGAAGCTTGTGGTCTGAGAAGCCAGGAAGGTTGAGTGTGTTGAGGAACTCCATAGGGTAGTAGACCACGTCAGCCGTTTGCCCCACTGAGTCCCCAAATCTGTACTCCATTTCTGCCCCTTTGAGGGAGTTGTGTTTCATTAATGATGGCAGCCCTGTCATTCTTGGGGGTCAGAATGGCATGCTTGCACAGCTAGTCCATGGACTTCTCCTTTATAGTGACAATATCAGGGTATATTGTGGCTATTAGGTCTGCTAGGGTCGTCACTACTGTGCCCAGATCTGCATAGGACTCAGGATATTCTCTGTCCCCTATTTTGAGTAGGAGTTCAGAGAATTCCCTAGCAGACACCTCATCTTTCAAGTGGACCCTCATGTTCTTTCTTAGTGAGAGTTTCCTGATGAGGGGCCACAGATACGATGCCTTGACACACACAATAACCTTGTCAGCTCGAGTTCCCCTTGGGACTACTGGCATAGTCTGCCAGAAGTCTCCAACCAGCAGCCCGGTGACTCCCCCTATAACTTTGTAGCCCCTGACATCTTTGATGGTTATGCCCAGTGCCTCAAAACACCCTTTCCTCCTTTTAGCATGGTGTATCCTGGTGTATATGACTCTTCACCAGTTGGACTTTTATATTATGGATTATTGATTGATTATACCAATTCTGCAGCAGCTCCACTGGCTCCCCGTGGAATTCCATATTTGGTTCAAGGTGCTGGTTTTGACCTATAAAGCCCTAAATGGACTGGGACCAGCATACCTAAGGGGCTGCCTCTCCCCATATGTGCCCCAGAGAATGCTCTGATTAGCTGGAAAACATCTGCTGGTGGTCCCTGGCCCCAGAGAGGCTCGGTTGGCCTCAACCAGGGCCAGGGCCTTTTCGGTCCTGGCCCCAACCCGGTGGAACTCTGTCTGAAGACACCCGGGTCCGTCAGGATCTTCTATCATTTTGGCGGGCCTGTAAGATGGAGATGTTCCGCCAGGCATATGGTTGAGGCCAGCATGAGATCCTCACTGAGCCTCCCACCAGCCTCCCACTAAGTGTGGGATTATACAGTGTCCACTGGCTGGCTGCCCAACATATGGGTACAGCACGGGGCTATATAGTGCCCATTCATTTGCTGACCCACGTATGGGTTGCATCTGTCCGCTTCCCTCCCCCTATATGTTGATAGGCAGGAATCTGGAATTGACTGCATCTTGGGACAGTTATTATCTGTTTGTTGATTTTATGATGAACTGTTGTTCTATGAATTGTTTTAATATTTGTATTATATTTTTATTACTGCTGTACCTCACCTTGAGCCCGCTTGTGGGAAGGGTGAGTTAGAAAGGTAATAAATAACAACAACAACAACTATTTATCGACTGTGCTGGCTTATTGATATATTGGATTTGTAAGCGACTTACTACTTTTATAACTATTTTTGTAAATATTCGAGATTGTACACTATTAGCACTTTGCACTTTAAAAATTCATAAAAAAATCTTTAAAATTTAATATAGGATTTGTAGTATTTCTTCAGAGTAATTTGTGTGTTTAGAAGTCTCCAGCCAGCAGCCTGGTGACTCCCCCCATCACTCTCTTGTAGCCCCTGACATCTTTGCAGGTTCTGCTCAGTGCCTTAGAACACCCCTTCCTCCTTTTAGCATGGTGGCACGATGGCACAATGTCTGCCAGAAGGCTTCTTGGGGGCAGTAAAAGGTGATGGCTGCAAGAGGTGTGAGGTGGAGTTGGAGTGAGGGAGGGCTGGTGTACTAGGCATTTTGGCAGGTTTATGTAAGAAGTTCACATTGAAATGGCCCCTAGAAAGGTCATGCACAATCTCCCCATGAACATTTTAAAACTCAGTTGCTTGCCATACTGACTTTGATATAAAATCCCTATTCAGGAGACTTGTACTGTCTTTCTCCAACTGTCTGCAGTTTCCTTGACCCGATTTTTACCTCAGAACACAGAGTTCCACAACTGACCCATCAGAAAGAGGGGGGTGCAATCAGGCAGGCATCATAGTAGGGTTGCCAGGTCCATGTTGGGAAATTCCTAGAGATTTTGGGGGTGGAGCCTGGATAGAGTGGGTTTTGGGGAAGGGAGGGGCCTCAGAAAGGTATAATACCATAGAGTCCACTTCCCAAAGCAGCCATTTTCTCCAGGGGAACTGATCTCTGTCACCTGGAGATCAGTTGTAATTCTGGGAGATCTCTAGTCACCACTTGGAGTTGGGCAACCCTAGTGACATTTTAGGGGAAGACTGGCTGGTGCATTTTACCTCAGGACATATTCAATGACTCCCTTAGCAACTGTTTAGAATGTTGGGCTGATCCACATATGCAAATGACCTTGAAAGGTAGCCCAATCAGGGCAGAGTGGCTGAGTTGGCAGTTGGCAGGGCTGGGGAGGAGAAGCCTGCCAGCCACACAGGGAAGCTGTATCCCTATGGGAAAACACATTTTACCCCATTTTATATCTTTATATATATATATATCTTTATATATATATATATATATATATATATATATATATATATGTTGTTTGCCGAGATAGTTACATTCATCTCAACACAGCTTTCTGACAGACAGAAAACAAGGTCCCTCTTTATTACTTATCTCTTGAAAACAACAGAAGCTCAAGGAAAAGAACAGCAGAGTTGATTTTAAGAGAGTTGGAAAAGGTATGATGATGGAGCATTTCACAGATTTCTTTTGTCCAACTGTCGTTTCCAATCAAATAGGTTTTGCAGGTTTTTAAAAAGTTAGAAATGCAGGGGCGGGGGGGACTGTGTGCAAATGGTGATAGTGGGATATGTTTAAAAACTTTGGCAAAAATGCCCATCTCTTATAACTTGAAATTCTTTCTCCATACAGATGTTGGCAACATTTGTCAGAAAAATAATAAGGCTTCAAATATGCCAAAGTTTTCATGGCTAAGCTAGATATGATATCACAAGATTCATGAAGATCCTGCAGATTTGAAAACGACAATAAGCAATCACAGCAGGAGATCACAATTCAGGTCACGATTATGCTAGGGGAGAGTTGAGGCTCAGCCTTTCCTGCGCATGCCATTTTCTTGATGCAAATCTCACTTCGTCAGAGATATAATTTGCCTAATGAATGAAAACATTCAGGTAATCCATAAAATATGGTCTTTCCTCAGAGAACAATGGCTTCAAATAGTTTTCTGAGGGATCTTGAGGATTTTCTACTGTCATTGCCAGCAATACCTGCTGAAGCCATATTATAGAAATAGAAATACCTTCCCCTCCTTAGGTGGATCTGATCAGCAACTTGGTTTACTGAAGAGACAGAGCAATGAAATTGAAGGGATGGCCAAGCAATGGTATCAAAAATTCTGGCCAGACATTGGCTATATCCTATTTTAAAGCATATTGCATGATGATGATAGCAACAAAGAAAGCACACTTTTCAGCTACCACAGTGTCTACACAAAGCTATCCTGCAGAGCATTTCTTCAGAGTAGTTTGAGTCCTATTACAACTAAGCTCACAACAAAGAAGCACTCAGTTGCCTGCTGTGACCAATTTGTGAGGCAGATAATATCACTCAATCTTTCCCAGTTGGGTGCCTCATTGGTTAGTGATAGCAATGTGGGGGATAGTGGAGCTTTCATTAGTCTAGTTGTTTTAGTTAACAGAGACAGAATCCTTGGAGAGGTGAGTTGATCACTTGTATGCATGTCCGTCACTCATTCCAGCTGGTTAGCACTGCTAGGAATGACCTAGATGGTTGGTTAGAAATAAGCATTTTTGTAAATGAAGAAAACTACCCTAGGCACTTGAAGGGGCTGTAGTGAGCTGTAATGGCACTTGAAGGGGCCATTATTTAAGAATTCTTCCCTGGATCTGGCTCATTTTGAAGAATTTCATTCAGTCTCCAATATTCCATTTTAATCTGAACATGTACTAGCAACAAAGGTCCAAAGACTCCTATATTAAAGTGATTGTTTACATCCATTCTCTGGTTTACACCCAGAGCATAACCTGTCATAGTTGCCATCTTTGCCAAAAGACAATAAAGGAATAGCATCCCTGTTAGTTTTCTTGCATCTCTAAGTGACAATTATGGTGTCCCTCTAGATTGCTGGGCTGAGGGTGGCAGCAGTTAGTGATTTCTTGTTCTTCCTTAGAATATGTCTCAGGAGGCAATGCTGAAAGGGCTATTGTTCTGCACTGTGGCTTCTGATCTGATGTAATGTGTAGGGGTGTGCATTTTGAAAATTACCATTCCATTTTTCAGTCTGTGGCTGTTGAGTGAAATGTCACCATGACTGGATGGTTTTCCCATGATATACTACTGGCAACTTCCTTGCTTCCATCTACTACTGCAGCCCAAACTGCCCCATGAAATGCTGCTCCTGTAACCTTAAGGGAACCTTAAGGAACCCAGAGTTCTGCAGCAGCAGGAGGAATCAGAACAAAAATTACCTTTCAATCCATTTGTAGATACCATTTGCAGAAACCCAGTGATGGACTGAATGGGAATGTATATGCTGAAACTTAATCCAAAAAAGATGGAAGTGTTCTTTGGAAACTAACAGGAACTACCTTTGTAAAGTGTTTGAAAGCTGAACTTACTGAGAGAGATCTGCTTTGACTCACTTCTGCTGCCATTTTGTCAATGTGGGGGAAGCCTTTTTAGAAAGGCATTTGTCAACTATACCATTGATGACTAGATATAGGCTGGCCCTTTGTTTTTAATGGTACTGATTTTAATAATTTTAATAAGATTTAATATGGGGGATGACATATCAGGCTGCTATGGCAGGGGGCCACGAAAGTTTTGTCCAGTGACCAAAAATCCTTTTGCCAGAAAAAAAACCCTAGTGGAACCCATAAGACCAAGCCAGTGTTGCCCAAATGGGGATCTCCTTGCGAGTTGGGGGAATTAGTGTGCAAGAAGAGGTGGATAACTGTAGTGCTTATTATGTACTTATATAATTTTTATATTTTTAATTAAGGTAAGTAATATAGTAAGTGTAGATAGTTAAGATGAATTAAGAGATTTGATTAGTATGCATAACATAGATATATAGTATAGACTTTAAGAATCTATATGATATACTTTTTAGATTAAGTTGGGTATGGAAAACTGCTGGGAGTTGTCAGACTGTGGCTAGATAATGTCCTTCCTACAGGTTCTCCTTTACAAGCAAACAAGAGTCCATTGTTTGAATAAGGAAACTTTACTGCAGAAATAGTTCATTATAGTCCACTGTCCTGAGTAGGAGATTCAGGATGGTACAAGAGCATTGTTACCAATGAAGGGCAAAGCATGAGGTACAAAGTAACAGTTCCCAGCTGAACCAGCCTCCCCCCACAGTTCTCAAAACAACGTCTTTCAGACTTGGGAAGCTGGACTCTCTCAAGGCCAATCTCGGGTGGAACGCTGTTAGACAAAACAATCTCTTTTGGTGAGAAGTCTGCTTGGGAACTTGTGCACCTGTGGAGAAAGCACTTAGACACTAGAAGCATTAGAAAATGGAGTCAGTACAGCTCATATACACACTGAACCTGACAGGAGTCACCAGAAAAGGGGGGGGAGGATGGGGAAAATCTTATGGGGTAGATAATGTTATTGATTTTTGTGTATGTTTGTGAACCCATCCAATATTTTTTTTTTAAAAAAAAGAGGTGGATAACCTATGTATATGAGGATTGTCCCTTCTAGAGAACTCTTTCAATAAAGAAGCAGGTGTTCAATCAAAAGGAGTTTTATTTATAAAACAATAAATTTCAATTGCAGATAAAACACATGGCACACACAGAGACAGTTAACTAGAAGGCCAGGAGGAAAATTGGAGAAAATTGTGGGATTGGATGATAGTTACCAGTCCAGAAAACAGTGTCCATGAGAGAGAGCATTGAACGACCAGCGCTTCAATGCAGGAAGAGGTTAGATGGAAGTTTGAGATGGATGCTGGATCCAGGGGTATGCACACAATGATGGCAGAGGGGTAGTCCAATTATGCTGTAGAACATACCCTGTAGCAGAATGACATCTTCTGCCCCCAAAACAATAACTTAATGGTTGTCTCCAAGGTGAGACAATAAACTGGAAAGCTGTCTCTGGTGTGAGACAATAAAGCTCAGAAGGTTTGATTAAGCCTTCCTGGGTAAAACTAAAGTTGTCAATGATGACTGATGACCTGCGATGGCTGGATAGATAAGGCTATCAGAGCTGTGAATAGTCTGGAATGGGAGAGCGGATAAGGAAAAATCGGCAGCATGTGTTTAGGAGATCAATTCAGGAACTCTGTGAAGACCTTATTGTCTTAGGATCTTGGCACATCTCCAGGGTGTGGGGGCTGAAAGTTGATCTCATCTTGTGACACACGTTAGTAATTTTCCAGCTCCTGGCCAGGATCTGGCAGCCATATCCTACCTTGCTAGGCAGTGGTTCTGTGTTAAAAACACATACAGAGAGGAGCTTATGATATTGCCATATTCATAAGCCTTCTTAATAACATGAGGGCAGGTCTGGCCGATAACACCAGGGGCATAATAGCTGTGTAAAACAACATCCAACAGCTTAAATGATATTCATGAAACTGTCTCTCTTCTAGAAGCAATCGATAAATGTTATTTTAAAATCCTCAGAGCCAAGCTACAAGTGATGCCTGACATGAGTTGGACACATGTCAGTTTCCCTCAAGTTTTGATGTGAAGCGTAGGCATCCTGGTCTTGCAGCTTGGCTCTCCATGTAAAAGCCCATTTAATTGACATTTGCAGAGTGCTCAGTCTAACACATTAGAGCTTTGCTGTTGGGAGGGGAGTGCAGGCATCGAGCTCTCTCTGGGTGCCCCTCTTTCCCCTCCACTGGATGTGAGGGGGTTTCAGGGTCCCACTCCTCCACCCTGAACCAGGGCAGAGCAGCAGCTGGCTGGAGTGTTTGCCCCTTGCTCTCCCCTCCCTCACCACACTGGGGCTCCAGGCCCAGCTCGGCCTGCCTGGGTGGTGCAGTGGCAGGACAGATTGTCACTGCCTCTTCTCCCCTGCTCACCCAGCCCCTGCTGAGTGATGCAGCTCCAGGTCACGGTCCAGTCTGGCTGCTGCATGCACAGGCCGCACCCAGTCTCCACAGCGTAGCATGGCTTTGGGCCATGGCCCAGCAGCCACCTCATCCTGCCAGGCCAAGAGATGCTGGGAGCACTGCTGGGCCATGGCCTGAAGCTGCATTGCTCTGCAGGGGCTGGGCCAGGGAAGCAGTGATGTTCCAGCCTGCCCCGTCCACCACAGTGTGGCCCGGAGCAGCCAGGCACACCTGCTCGGCCAGGCTGAGCTGGGCCCGATGCGGGGAGGGAGGGGGAAACAAGGGGTGAATGCTCTGGCCAGCTGCCACACTGTCCTGGAACAGCCAGGCATGCATGCTCGGACAGGTGGCGGGGAAGGGGACGCGCTCACCCCCCCTGGCCATCAACAGCACCAGGAATGCAGCCCTGGTTCGGAGGGGGGCAGGAGAGGGGCCCTGAAACTCCCTCACACACACAGTGGAGGGGAAGGGGGTGTCAGACTGTGGCTTGCTAAAAGTTGCAGCTCAGCCCACCTCTTGCAATAAGACAAAAGTCCATTGATTTCAAAAGGCTTTACTGAAGATAGTCAACCATTAGAGTACACATTCCAAGATACACGGATCTTAGCTGAACTGTGAAATTGTTACGAATGCCAAGCAAAGGATTAGGTACAGAATAAGCAGTTCCCCTCAGGCCCCATCCTCCCCCACAGTTCTCAAAACAAACGACCCGAGGGTGAGAAAAGGAAAGTTTTTCAAGGGCGGCAGGAAGGTGAACATATGTAGACATAACAATCCTCCTCTCTCTGTAAGGCTTCCAGCAGTATTCTTCCCACCTGCAAAAAGCACACTTAATACACTGACAAGATTAAAATGGAGTCTCTTTGGCTTAAACACAATCAGAACCTGACATTCTGCCCCGTCTAAGATGCTCCTCCCCCAGGTTTATGAGGATATTGAGTGTGGAAAGCTTTCAGTAATCTGGGGGCACGAATATGGATAGATTCTACCCATTCATTATGGCCAGGTTCAAAGTCCTTCCATCTGATAAGGTAAAACAACTTGTTGTGTTGGATTTTGGAATCCAGAATCTCTTCCACTTCATAATGAATTTGGTCATCAATTAGAGTAGGTATTGGTGGGGTAGTGGAATGCCATTGATTTGGAGGGGGAACCTTTTTTAATAAGCTAATATGGAATGTTGGGTGGACTTGACGTAAATTTTTGGTAAATCAAGTGCTACAGTCACTTTATTAATTACTTTACGAACAGGAAAAGGTCCCAGAAATTTGAGAGCTAGTTTACGACTGGTTTGAGCAATCCTCAAATTTTTTGTGGAAAGATAAACAAGATCTCCTGGATGTAATTCCCATTCGACCACACGATGGTGATCTGCGTATTTCTTATAATCCTGTTTGGCTTTTTCAAGATTTGATTGAATTAGAGTCCATTGCTGTGCAGTGTCCCCCCACCACTCCGCTACATCTTTGGACGCTGTTTGAGGGGGGAGAGCTTCAAACAGGAATGGTTTAAAGTCATAACCATACACTACTTTAAAGGGCGTTTCTCCTGTGGAAGCATGCACACTGTTGTTGTAGGAAAATTCTGCTAGCGGCAAAAGATCGGCCCAGTTATCTTGTTGAAAATTGATATAACAGCAGAGGAACTGTTCTAATATTTGATTAGTTTTTTCCGATTGTCCGTCGGTTTGCGGATGGTGGGCGGAGCCAAGACCTTGTTCTACTCCCATAAGCTGTAGAAGCTCCCGCCAGAAGTTGGCAACAAACTGTCCACCGCGGTCAGAAATTACCTTCGATGGAAAAGAGTGTAATTTTACAATATGCTTCATGAAAATGTCTGCCAATTTCTTTGCAGAAGGCACTGTGGTACAAGGGATGAAATGAGCTTGTTTTGAGAATAAATCCACCACGACTAGTATGCATGTATGGTTTTTGGAGGGAGGAAGGTCAGTGATAAAGTCCATTGAAATGATTTCCCATGGTCTGCTTGGGGTTTCAAGGGGTTGTAATAGTCCTGGAGGCTTTCCCTTTCTAGTTTTGGCGCTTAGGCAAGTTGGGAAGGAAGCAACATACTGAGAAACATCCTTGCGTAGACCTGACCACCAAAACTATCTTTGTATCAAATGAAGTGTTTTTAAATAACCATAGTGGCCAGCAGTCGGAGCATCATGGAAACACTGTAGTACTTCTTTTCTCAGGCTAACTGGTACATAGAAACGATCGTTCCGTAGCCATTCCCCTTGCTTGGACTGAGTTAGCTTTTCTTTGGGTATATTCTCCCCCTCCTTCTCCACTTCGCTTTTCAGTTTTTGCCTCCACCCCTTTTCTGCTTGAGTATGTTGCGCCGCGTGGCTGCACATCATAACCACGCCGCTGAGTTGCGTTGGCGAAAATACTGTGTCTATTGTCTCCTCCTGCTTGCTTTTTAGTTGGGGCATGCGTGACAGAGCATCAGCTAAAAAGTTTGTTTTACCAGGCAAAAACTTTAAGGTGAAATTGAATTTGGAGAAGAATTCGGCCCATCTTAATTGTTTAGCGTTTAATCTTCTGGGGCTACGCAACGCTTCTAAATTTTTGTGATCTGTCCACACTTCGAAAGGATGACGTGCCCCTTCTAGCTAATGCCTCCAAGAGGAAAGCGCTGCTTTGACTGCAAACACTTCCTTTTCCCAGACATTCCAATTTCGCTCCAATTCTGAAAATTTGCGTGAAAGATAGGCACAAGGTTTAAGGCGATTGTCCTCTCCTTTTTGCAGGAGGACTCCGCCTATCGCCGTATCGCTGGCGTCTACCTGTACAATGAAGGGGCGATTTTCGTCGGGATGTTGCAATACTGGTTCCGACACAAATTGCCGTTTTAAAAGATTAAAAGCAATTTGGCATTCTGGAGTCCACATTAATTTGGACGTGGGTTTTTTAGCTTGTTCCCCTTTATTCTTATTTTTTAGCAATTCTGTGAAGGGAAGTGTTATCTGGGCAAAGTTTTCTATGAATTCTCGATAGAAATTGGCGAACCCCAGAAAAAATTGCAGTTCCTTACAGGTAGTGGGGGGTTGCCAGTCTTGTACAGCTCAAATTTTGGCTGGATCCATTTTTAACCCATCTTTGGAAATACAGTATCCTAAATAATTGAGTTCTGATTTGTGAAATTCACATTTGGATAGTTTGATGGGTAATTTATTGTACATGGGAGTGGTTAATACTTGTACTAATTTCACATGTTCCTCTTCGGTTTCTGAATAAATTAACACATTGTCTAGATAAACGACCACCCCTTTATATAAAAAATCATGTAAAACTTCATTGATCATGGACATGAAAACCGAAGGTGCTCCGGACAGGCCAAATGGCATGACTAAGTATTCATACTGCCCGAGGGGCGTATTGAATGCGGTTTTCCACTCATCCCCTTCTTTTATACGAACATGGAAGTAAGCATCTTTTAAGTCCAATTTTGTAAAGATTTTACCTTGGGCCACAACGTTGAGAAGATCTCTGATGAGTGGAATTGGATATGCATTTGTGGAAGAAACTGCATTGAGACCTCTAAAATCAGTACACAGTCTTAGTCCTCCATCTTTCTTTTTCACAAAAAGTACGGGCGCTGCGTGAGGACTATTAGCAGGCCTGATAAATCCTCTTTCCAAGTTGGTGTCAATAAATTTGTGTAGCTCCTCTCTTTCTAGGGGACTCATTGGATATAATCTCCCTTTGGGTAGAGTGGCTCCTGGAAGGATTTCTACTGCACAATCTATCCTCCTATGGGGAGGTAAGGCGTTTGCCTCTTCTTCGGTGAATGCTTGCAAAAATGCCCGATATTCCTTTGGTATTTGGTTGATTTCTTCTTTAGTTAATAGGGCTTCCTCCATCCGGGTAGGATTATTACCCCAATTTTGGTTCCATCTGTGGTTTTTGCAGCTGTCCTGCCGAAATGTAATGCTCCCAACCGGCCAGTCAATATTTGGGTTGTGATCCCACAACCATCAGCTGCCTAGGATTAAAGGGTATTTGGCGGTAGGGCTGATTACAAATGATCTCATCTTCCAATGTTGCCCCAGTCCAGTGATGATGGGCTTAGTTTCGGTGGTTACTGGGTTCATGTTGGAGCCATCCGTTTGTTCAAAAATGACAGGTATTTCTAGTTCTTTCACTGGGAACGCTAGTCCATTGACTAGAGCGGGTGCAATGATATCTCTGGAGCATCCAGAATCAATGAGTGCTTGTACATGAATATGTGTTTTTCTATCTGGATTGACTAAGGTAACCAGCATGAATAAAATGGACCCTCTTGGTCTTTCCACCATTGGAATGGACGGGTTTTTAATCTGCCGTTTGGGTCCGTTTACGATAGATCCATCTCGTTTCCCAAATTCGGGCTCTCTGGTTCTTCCTCTCCGATTAAGGCTGATGAGTCTAAGTCCATGACTTCTTCTAATTCCAATCCTTTTTCTAGAGGGTTTCTGTAGGCTGCGCCTCGTCCTCTAGCAGTTCTGGGAGCGGGCGTTGGGCAGTACGGTGGGGGAAGGGCGGCAGAGGTTGTATGCACTGGTGGGAGTGGAGCTCATTGCACAGGCCTGAGTGGACATTGCGCTGCGTAATGGCCGCTTTGACCACAATGTAAGCACAATCCTTGTCGCCATCTAGCTTCTCTCACTCCTCTAGCTGCGGATCCTACTCCTCTTCCCCCTCGAACAATCACTGACGTTCTTCGGTGCCCCGTTGCCTGTTGTTGCTCTACAAGACGTACTTCCTGCATATGGTTTTCCACCTCACAGGCCAATTGTATCCAACCCAATAAGGTCAGGGGATTGTCTTGCATGAGTGCCCGATCCAGCAATTTAGGATTCATGCCTTGTTTAAACAGAATTATTTTTGTTGATTCTTCACATCTAGGGCATTTAGCTGCTAATTGCCGGAATTTGGTAACATAGTCTCTGGCAGATAGATTACCTTGCCTTATGGTTTGCAATTCCGTTCGGGCTCTATCTTCTTCTAACGGGTCCTCATATTGTGCTCTAAGAGCTGCCACCAAGCCTTGCAAGATGTCTAATTCTGGGGCCCCCAATTCATATAAAGTTACATACCATTCCGCTGCTTTTCCTTGCAATCGGGATCCCAGGTGTTCGATTTGACTGGCTTTGTCCTCAAACAAATGTCCCCAACGGTTGAAAAACTGTAGAGCTTGTACTAAGAAGAATCCTAGCTTCGAAGGATCTCCGTCGAACGTAGCTTCCAACTTCACCCACCCCATCGGTAACTCCTGTTGTCAAGCAACTGGGGCTGGTGGTGGTAGAGGGTAATACTGTAAGGGCACTGGCCTCGGTCTGGGCTGCGGGTCTGGGTGCCTCAGGATAGGTTGTGTGGGCAGTTTTCTTTGAGGCCTCAGCTGGGGAGGGCGTAGCGGGCCTGGAGGTACTTGATGAGGTCGGAATGGTTGTGGTGCCAGACCTCTTGGGGGGGGATGACAAGGTGGTTGCTCTTGTGGCAGCGGGAGTCTCGGAGGTTGCTCTTGTGGTTGAGGTTGTAAGGGAGGAGGCTGCTCTCGTGGTTGAAGCAATGGTCGAGGCAGTTCTTGAGGTCTCTCTTGGCCCCTGTCTCCCGGGGATCCTGCCGGGTGACGATTATCGTCTTGAGGAGGTGGAGGAGGCCCCTGCGGGAGGCCATCTGGCAATATGTCCGGTAGCCCTTGTGGAGGGTCAGGCGTTGTCGTCGCTAGCCGTCGTTGATCATCCTCCAGCGCTATCGGTAGTTCTATGATTGGTGGGAGGACCTGACCCTGTGCTGGCGTTATAACTGGGAGATCCCTCTGGACGGGCACCGATTGTTATTGCATTAACTGCTGTAGGGCTGCTACCCCTTGGCTCACCGAAGCTCTAGGATGCTCCCCAGCCACTTGCTGCAGCCCCTCACCTCTCCTTGCCATAACTAGCACCGATAGCAGATGAACTGCCTGGGCCAGGCTCTCCTCCATCGTACCGATCCTATCCTCCAGTCTCTGGACGTGAATTGGCACCGAGGTATCGACATCCTCATATGGCATTTCCTGGGGCATTTTACTCGGGAATTGTACTGTATCCACATAGTCCTCAGAGGAGGTGGTAGCGCGGGACCAGGGTCGAATCACACCCATTCCGGTAGCACCTGCTGTCTCACCTTCCTCCGATATTCCAGCAAGGATTCCTTTAGCTAGTCCCGTTACTGCTGAAATTCCCACATCTACAGCTTGAGTTTGGCCATGTAGTTGCTGCCAGCTTTGATCAGTTGACTCCCGCTGCCTCATCCACATAGCCACTTCGGCATAGTCTCAGCTCATTAAGTCGCAACGAGTGGTCTCCCAATCCTGGGTATTCTCGGCGCCCCTGGGGTCCCATTCCTCCAGTTGATCGGATTCTTTATTCCACATAAACCATGGTTGGTTACTAACCCGTGCCTCGATCGGTGTTCGGGATTGTTTGGGTAGCTCCCAAATGATACTAGGTCCTTCTTCCATTGATGAACTGACCGTCCATCTCACATCAATGAGCGACCTGGAGAACATCATGCTTGCTCTCCTCTTCCTCATTTCTCTAGGCCTGGAGCCCCACTGCCTCAGTGTAGGCAGAGATATCAGGGGTTCCGCCACCGCCCGCGGTCGAGCTCCCAACTCCCTCTGGGCGTCCTGGGTGCCAGCTCTCTTGGGTACAAGGGGATACACTGTAGCAGGACCAGACTCCATTCCCCCCAGAACAGGTTGACTTGTCGTAGTAGGTTCCACTCCTTCCGTACTGGAGACATATGGATCAAACAAAGGGTCCCTGTTGGGCTTGGCCTTGGTATCTGTCTCCTCTGGCCAAGGCATTGGAACAGAGGTGATTCGTAACAAAATGTCAGACTGTGGCTTGCTAAAAGTTGCAACTCAGCCCACCTCTTGCAATAAGACAAAAGTCCATTGATTTCAAAAGGCTTTACTGAAGATAGTAAACCATTAGAGTACACATTCCAAGATACACGGATCTTAGCTGAACTGTGAAATTGTTACGAATGCCAAGCAAAGGATTAGGTACAGAATAAGCAGTTCCCCTCAGGCCCCATCCTCCCCCACAGTTCTCAAAACAAATGACCCGAGGGTGAGAAAAGGAAAGTTTCTCAAGGGCGTCAGGAAGGTGAACGTATGTAGACATAACAATCCTCCTCTCTCTGTAAAGCTTCCAGCAGTAGTCTTCTCACCTGCAAAAAGCACACTTAATACACTGACAAGATTAAAATGGAGTCTCTTTGGCTTAAACACCATCAGAACCTGACAGGGGGGCCCTCGGTGAGAGCCCGATGCCTGCACTCCCCTCCCGACTGCATGTTCTCCCTTCAATTAAACTTCAATTAAATGGAGAGCCAAGCTGCAAAACCAGGATGCCTAATCTTCCCATCAAAACTTGAGGGAAACTGACACGTATCCAACTCATGTCAGGCATCACTTGTAGCTTGGCTCTCAGTTCAAGGTCTGTGTACAGATAAATCTTTTGGACTGGCACCTAAAGGAAAGGTATCAGGCAAGCCTCAAGGGAGAAGATGTTCCAAAGGTAAACCATAGAAACTGCATAAAACAAGCAGCCTAAAATGCTTGCTACCTATTTCACGACAGCAAGCAAGTCCACAGACAGCAGGGATTGGTAAGAGGATCTTAATTGGCAGGCTAGATGGTAACTTAATAAATTTATCTCATTTGGCCATGTTCGTAGCATGGCAAAGCTCTGCTAAGTCAGAATCACTAGATCCATCACGAGAAGTTCAAGTTTCTGGCCTAAAGAATAAAGAGAATAGCTGGAGGAAATGGTTAAGTGGAGGTAATAGACACACCATTTTAGTCAAGAAAAGTAGGTGATATTTCATTGTGCATACTGAGAAAACATTAAGTCCAAAGTTTTAATTAAACCAGAGTAGTTCCAAAATACTGTTACATTCCTCCTCCTCAATATGATGGAGCACAAGAATACATTTATGTGTTAGCAGTCAAAGAGTTTCTTTGTGAGGACCACAGAGAAAAGTTGCTCACCTGCCAGTGGCATTTGCAGGCCCAGGATCAGGGGTGTTTCCACATGGCTTACGACGTCGCGCAAAACTCACGCGAGAAAACGCAATATTTTGCATTTTCCCCGGCATGATCCGCAACATTGCACCATGGCCCGGCTTCAGGTAAGCCATGTGGAAACAGCACAGGTGGGTGAGGGACAAGGGCAAGGCGACAGAAGATACAGACAACTTATTGGAATGAAAAAGGTCACAACTTTATTGGTAATAGCTTACAGAGCCTTGGCATTGCAGACCCAAACATTGGCTGACCTGCCTGCCAGTTGACTCGCCTGTAATGATTAAGAGCAGCAGGATTCTAATCTGAAGAACCAGGTTTGATTCCCCACTCCTTTGCTTGAAGCCGGCTGAGTGAACATGGATCAGTCACAGCTCTTCTAGAGCTCATTCCCACTGCATGAGTCCCACTGCCACCTGGGAGTGAGCATGCTCCAACAGCCCATGATTGTGCTTGTCCCTGCAATGCCTCACCCCCAAGATCTTCTACAAGGGTCCCCAAGTTTGGGGAAACTGGGCTTGTGGTCCTGTTTCCCCCAAGAAAGATCTATGTGCAATGCCAAAATCTCCCTTCCCAAAGTTGTGATGGAGATAGACTAGCTGAGAGCATAGAGATTTTCAAATCCAAGAGCCATTAAAAACACCCAAAAATCCCTAGAACAAGGGTGAGATGGGTGGGGAGTTAGTTCAGGAGCCAAGTGCTGGAAGCTCAGCCAGATCTGCAACTTTTGCCTCCAGCCAACAGACCAGAAGCAAGACTGCATCGTCCTGGCCAACTGGCGGGAAATCCTTCCAAACAAGCCTAGCTAACCTATTGCCAATTGGCTGACTGGGCATCGAAACTGCTGGCTGCCATGTTGCCCCACATTGAGGGAACTGCCAAGCCCTGCATAATGGCAACCGCTATGTCCTGCACCCCTCCGTTCTCCATGGGCTGCAAACTGGGGCCCCAGGTAAGTCTGAGGCCATGGCTTAAGCAACAACCACCCTATGTCAATTTGTCCTCCTTCCCATTAGAAAGAGGTGAAATGTGCCACAGTTCCATAACATTTCTCTCTGAGAGGCAATTGTTTACAAAAAATTTGCATCTTTTGACCACTGATCGCAACACCTTCTCTTTTTTTAGTTGAACAATGTGATATCATTCCAAAGCAGCCAATAGCAGGAAGCCTTAGGCAGAGATAATGAAAAACTTCTCTGGCTGTTGCATGCTACCAGTTATCTTGGCTATGCTCCAGCTTTTAAATATTGCAACATACTTTAATTTTCTTTCTTTAATTGAAGAGTGGCTTAGGACAATTATTAAAATAATAATAAATGACAATTTTTAAAATACTTATAATCGTAAGTCTCTTAGGCAGATTTTCACCTTCTAAGGCTAAAGTGTTTGCTGTCTTTGATACATTCTAAAAGTATAAAATGATCTCACCACATCACAAGCACTCAATGCTCAAATCAAATTATGTTAGTATCAAAAAGCAATGAAGACCCCTGAGGTACCTTAAAGATTAATATATATTGCATATTGCAACACTCAAATATCGTCTGTGCTTCTTAATATATGAATATTGGCTACATATGCAATGAGATCATCTTTCCAATAATAAAGTTTGATCAATAACTATTCCATGTTAGCCGATGAATCAGTGCCAGTATTATATTAATCTTCTAGAAGCCAGTCACTTCAAATATAAACTACATAAATTAATTATATTTTGTATCATCATCAGCTTAATGAACCTAATGGTAAATGACTAGTACAAAATCTGATACCTGCAACAGCTTATCAAAGAGGAAATTTTATGATTTTATGCTTAGTGCAACTAATTGATATATATATTTCAATTCAAAAATAAGCTCAGACATGATCTCCAGAAAATCTCTGCCATCAAATTGTAACATTGATGTAACTTTGGATCCAACCCATAGCATCTACCACAGTAATTTACTATTATTTCAATGGAAATACTCAAAGGCTAGTAGTTAAGTGCATGGTTGCAGTAAAGCTTAGAGAGTGGAATGGAATGGAAAGATATCTTATCCGTCTCAGAAGCCCCATGTTGACCCAATTGATATGAATGTTCCATAATATTTTTGGACTTGTTGAGAGTCAACAATGAGGTAACAGTCTTTAATGCTTTGAGAAACAAAACAATTTGATGTCCACTTCACAAAGCACAGTTCAGTTCAGAGAGCATTTTTTCATTGTTGATTTATTTATTTGTTTAGAAAATGTATATGCCACCCCTCCAGAGACCTGCTCAAGGCAGTTTACAATTAAGATAATAAATGAAAGCCATTAGAATGCAAACATTAAAAAACAGGTTGATGCTATTAAACGAGACAGGGTATAAAATACATGGTGAACAGTCGGAAATGATGCAGATAAAATCATTCTTGGGTCAAGAGCAGACCATAAAATGATTAAAAGAAAAAAAAACTCCAGTTAAAAGTTGGGTAAAAGGGAATGTTTTAGCCTGGCATGTAAAAGAAAGATAGGAGCTGAGCAAGACTTATGATAGACGGCACTCCAAAGGCAGGGGGCCACCACTGAAAAAACTCTGTCTCTGGTAGCCACTTGTCTCATCTTTAGAGGCGAGGGCACAGAAATCAGGGCTTCAGAACAGGTTCTTAAATGATGGGCTGAGGAATGCAAGTGGAGACAGTCCTTCAAGTACCCTGGCCCCAGCAATTTATGGCTTTAAAAGTAAGAACCAGCACTTTGAACCCTGCCAGGAAATAGATGGGCAGCCAGTGAAGATATTTTAACACAGGAAATAATAACTTGGCTGCCACACTTTAGTCCAACTGAAGTTTAGAAGAATGAAAACATGGCATATTTAATTATTCTGAATTGTATAAAAACAAGACTATGAAAACCTCAAGACAAAGATATACTTACATTGGTGTAGTCTACTTTAACCCAAACTATGAGCTGCTATATCACCAAAGGATTGTGATGCATTTCTAGAAATATCCTCAACCTTCCAATGGAATTTTTAAAAAATCATATACTGATAAGATTGTGTCTTCCATATCTCACACAACATATCATACTCTTCGCAAGATATTCACACTCATTTGAGGCATCTGCCATGATCACATAGTGCCTAATGTCATCAGAGTTGTGACAGACATACAAGTAGTTGCTTGTCATGAAAGTCAGTATTTGTATAGGTAGAGAAAAGGAAGGATTTGAGCAATTTGCCCCCCCCCCCCAGACAGAATGAAGAGGCAGACACAAGTGTTGGGTAGTAAGAGCCATTTATTTGGTGACAGCATAACCTTAAATGTAATATGGCAAGGCCTAACTAGTACAGGTCAGGCTCTGGGGTCACCATTGGACCTCTGCCCTGACCTGTTTGGGCGAGCCTCTCTGCCCCGGGTGCGAGCCATCCAAGATATGGTTGGCACCCGGCCAGCCAGGCATATGGAACCTCCACCAAGCCTAATAACCCCCCTGCCATCAAATATGAGGGTCCATACTTGTACAGGAGGTCCCATGCGGCAGTCTGCTCTCTTAGCTGGCAGCCTTCAAACAATACCAGCAATCCTGACAGACCCCGATTCCCTCTCAAATGGAGACGTGCCAAGGGTGCTCACCAGCCCACTGATTTCTCCAAAACCCTATCCTGCCAATGCCAGGGCCAAGCTTCTGCTTAGGCCCTTGTGCCTCATAGGTACCTTGTGCCTCATACCACCAACCTCATGAGGCCCTTGTGCCTCATACCACCAACCTAAGCCCTAGCCACAAATCATTAAGGAAAATACTGTTGCCCTTCACCAATAGGTGAACCTCATTCCCTCATTAGAGGTCAGCAAATTTGGCCTGAATTTGCGGATGGGGCAGATAAATTCCCAAATCTCCTTCCATCACTCTGAATAGGGCTCTGTTGGCCTTCCGCCTTTCAATCACTTTCAGGTCCCAAGTTTCTCACCACACGATGCGTGGGAGCATTGCAGACCACATAATAATACATCAGGCCAGTGCTGTCTGACCAAATGCAAGTCCGCCTGTGCCTGAACAGATAGGGTTCTGCCTTGCATAAGGCCTAAATTGTCCCCGACATGTACGACTAACACATGAGTGGGAGGACAAGTCCTCCCTTCAAACAACAGAGGCAGCAGGCCTGACCGTGACGCCCCTGCCATTCCACAGTGGCCCGATCACTTAAGCCCAGCTGGGACCCAATGGATGTTTGATTGGCCTGATGGGCTGCCCAGAACATCATGCTGTGCCCACAGATGAGGATCCTCAGCCTCTCATGTCAGGACACAGCTCCTACAAGAAAAAAACAAGATAACATTGAAGGAGTTGAATGTCTCCCACACTTCCAAGTCAGCTTAATTCCCTTGTTAATCTGCGTTCTGTGGTGAGGCAGGCAAAGAGTCCCCATGGCATCACATAGACGAAAAAATGCCCTACCTGGTGCCACTACCTGGCATGCAAAATTTAAGTACCCTACCAGTTGCTGTAGTTCCAGCAGAGTGATTTTATTCCTACCCCTGACAGAAGCCAAGCGGGCCTGTAGGTCCCTGAGCATGCCTAAAAAGTTTAGAACTGGAAACAGGCCCTCCATTTTATCATGGGCTAGTGGGAACCCGAGGTCCCATGTCAAGTCAACAAAGCCTGTCAGGAGCCTGGCTCATTGGTCAGATCCCACAGGGCCTGCGAAAAGAAAATTGTCCAAGTACTGCACTGTGTCCTGACTGTACAGCCATAAAGCAAGGCCAACTTAAGGAATGAGCTGAAGTGTTCAAAGGGCAGAACAGGAAATGGAACAACCCATAGGTAAGCCTCTGTCCATATTATACTGCCCTTCAAAGGAGAAACCCAATAACGCAAAATCCTCAGGATGAACTGGGAGAAGGTGAAATGCGGACTTGATGCCGCATTTTGCCAAATCAGCACTAACCCCACATCAGCAAATCATTTTTTCCACCTGGTTGAATGATGTGTAACACACTGAGCACAAACACTTGGGGATTGCATCATTCACTGAACCACTCCTCAGGTGAGACAGGTGGTGGATGATCCTAAATTCACCCGGTCTTTTTAGAAACAATGCCTAGGGGCGAGACTCTCAAGCTCTGGACAAGAGGGGTAGCAAATAGGCCTAACACACTGCCTTCAGCGCATTCTTTGGCGATTTTCTCCCTTACCACCCCCTCGATAATCACATCCAAACTTAGGTTAGCAGCCACAAATGGGGGGTCCTAGGGCCTTGAAACAGAATACAAAACCCAAATATATCCTCCTGCCTAGGATAGAGGGCCAACAGGTGCCTAAGTGCCCTCAGATTTATTGGGTTGGGTCCCTTTTCCAGCTGACTGCTGCTGTGTACTGCCGCCGACCTTACTGCTGTGTTTGCCTCCCTGCTTCTGATGCTTACAGGCGGTAAATGCATGGGAGCCTCCACAGATTGGGCACTCATGCCCAAACTTACAAAATTTTCTATTGCATACCCCTTGAGAGGTAAACTCCCAACAGAGCAGATGGGGATGAACCAACTGCCCCACTGTGGTGTGGGTGGTACTACTTGCATTTGCCCAGTGTACCAGGTGACCATTGTCTCAGCAGCCTCCTAAGTTCGGCTTAGCATGTGACATTACTTGGAGCCACAACTGTTGGTATAGCCTGTCCTATAGCATGCTTGGATTTAGAGCAACCCTCATCCTAAACTCCTCATTATATTGTGGCCAGGCTGCTGCCACAAAATCATTGTACCCCTTATAGATTGTGTCAAGGTACTGTAAAAGGAAGGCAGACCTCCATTACTGTACCCTGACTATAACTCTAGCATCGATGAAAAAACCTGGCAACCAGTTGGCCCAGGTCCTGTCCACTCTTCAATGCTTGAGCCTTTCCTTGTCTCTTTTGTCCAGCTCATCTTTATCCTTCTTCTCCAGTTCTCTGAAGAGAAAGGTAAAGACATCCACATATTATCCCTTGAGGATCTTATCATGGGTGGCTTGCATAAGGTGATCCCCCAAGGAAAGTTCTACATCCCCAAAGGGTAAGGCATTAAAAGGAACTGACCCATAAAAGGCCAGCCCATACATTGATGCTGCCCAGGGTGAACCTGGCAGAGCTTGCCATGGAGCCAAGAGACATAAAGGTTTCTGTCACCCTCGTGCATTGGCAACATGGCATAGGGGGCAACCATTGTCCCAGCATATTGGTCTGGTGCCACTTGCTGAGGCCCAAAAGGCCAAGTTCCTGTCTGTGCCACACCTTGGGATGAGCTAGGCTGAGATACACCACCACAGGATGAGCCAGAAGGCATTGAGGCAGAGGCCTGACCCCAAGGCCCCCAAGGCCATGGATAAGCCTGGTGTGGTGTGTTACTGTTACCTTCTCCCTTGATTGGGTCCACGGTCACAGCCACAGGGCAGGATTCCAATGGCCCACTCATCTCCTCCACTGCTGTGTCAGCATACACACACTCTGCAGCTGGAGCTGCACTACTGCTGTCCTCGCCCGCACCAAGGGATTCTCCTTAAGCAGAGAAACAGGTTAGAATTTCATGCCTAAAGGTTACCATATATGTTGCTTTAGCAGTCTTCTGCCTCCTGGTTCGTGCAGGCCCAGCCCCTTGAGCCTCTTTTGCCTGCTCAAGTGCTGCTATATGTGTCAGAATTTTCTGCATGCCAGCTGCATTCTCCTCAACCGAGGAGGAAGGAACTGGTAGAGCCCTTTGTGGAGCCGCTCTTTTGGCTGGCTGCTTCCCCTTGGACTTGCCTCCACCTTTTTTTTGTGAGGCATGATGAACTAGCAGGTATGTGCACTGAATGTGCTAATCAAAATGGCCACCGACCAATGAGGCTCAAAATGGCTGCCTGCCACAAAATGGCCATCTGCTTCCCTGCAGCAATGGGCTGTTGTCCAAAATAGCTGCTGCTACTCAGCAGCTATTGGTACTGCTTATTAGCCTTCTGAACATGGGTGAGTGAGGAAGAGGAACAAACCCCAAACACTACCACTTATGGCTAAAATGCACACTGCCCCCACCACTGACTGAAGCACAGCCACCCACTAGAGCCCCCACTAACAGTAATAACCAAGTGGGGGTAGAATCTCCACCTGCACTAAAGCCAGCTATATGGCTTAATACCTACAGTAGGCAATGTGTAAAGGAGCGGGGGGGGGGAGTAAAACCACCCTGCCACCAAACGGGCTTCCCCTACCCCTTGTGTGCAAGCCCACTACACACAGTCAGGTCACCAAGAAGCGAATGAGTAACCCTTAAGCCCACCTCACTGGTTATCCCTGCTCTGAAGAAGAGTGGTGGGGGAGAAAGACCACTCTGGGAGCAAGCCACCAAATGGATGCGCTCCTAGCTGGCTGGCCCTCCTCCACAGTCACAGAGAGCTGGCTTAGCCCTTTAAGGCCCTGAGGGAGGACCGCCACTTCAGCCCCGTGCCCAGATTCTTTACTCACCACCGCACCACTGCCCAACCACCCAAACTGCTCTGCTATCGGAGAGCACCAGCCCAGCCCTACAGGGCCCAAGAGGAGGCTGTTGCTTGCAGCAACAGCATGCCCAGGTGTTCTCTTCACTGCCACACCACTGCTGCGTCGCCACTCGCTCTCCCATTCTCCTCACCACGCCACTGCTCCACTGGCTGCCACAGATGCCACCACCACTTGAGCTGCCACAGCTCGTGCCAAGCCACTCGGAGGGAATGCTACATGCTTTCCCAACTGAGCGAAGACAACTGCTAGGGCATGCAGGGCAGAGTTGGCTTATATGCTCATGGCTCTGCCCCTCTCCAGATCCCTGGATGCCCAGGAAAGTGTGCTGCACTCACCCTCCGACTCAGGGGAAAGGACAGCCCCCGCCTCCAAGCAGCATTGCTGCCAGCTAGGAGTGCCGCCTTATGCACACAAATGCACACTCTCTCAAAGTATTCCATTGCAGGAGGATGTACAAAGCCCAAGGTGTTCCTCTCTCTTCTAACAACACAGGAAATGAATGATTTCATGGCACACGCAAATGCAACATGGAGAGCAGAAATTTTCAGTTTGTGAGTTGTATACAAATATAAAACATGTTCCTTTTTATGGTTCTTTCATTCCCAAAGTCAGTAACATGCAAAATTTGCTAGATTTCTGGATCTATTTTTTACTTCACTGCCATTTTGATGCCATGCCTGATTATATGATTTTGTACACCATTGACAGAAAATTAGTACCTTTTAAGCTGTAATAATTCTATCACATTATGTTTGTGTAGTGGGTAAGAAAGATCACTGCAATTTCATCCCAGCTGGCAAAATCTATGTCAGCAACTGAGACTTGAAAATTAGTTTTCACAAAATTTGACATCACTAGAATTGTGTCATGGATCCTTGAAAGTGTTCTGCAATCTTCTTTTTAGAGCATCATTAATATGAATTTAATATGAAGAGGGATATGAACATTCTATGTTTAAAAATGAAGGACACATTTTTTTAAAAAAAATGAAAGAATCTAGAACATATTAACTTGTTTTGACCTTTGAAACATTAAAACAAATAACTATTGCTGCTGGCGAAACGTCAGGAACTACAATGCCAAGACCACGGCAATACAGCCCGGAAAACCCCCAACAACCAACTATTGCTTTGTTCTTGAAACCAATTAGTAGAATTATGTTCTTCTGGTTTGTTTTAAACATTTTATAGTTTCATTGAAAACTGTCCAGCTTCCTCAGTTCTGTTTAATCCAAAGAAATCCACTGTAAGATACCACCAAATCACAGTGGTATAATACATGACCTCGTGGATTGAAAATAATTTCACAAACTCTTCCTTTTGCTTTTGCTTCCACTAATGCAGATCTATCCTGCTGGATCCACTAATGCTTGCGCCTCACCTTCCATTCACTTCCCTAATTGCCTGTGAGAATTTAAATTCATAGAATTTTTTCCTGTCCTTGTTTGATGCTGAGTTAAACACTGAAAATCTGAGTGATCAACCAGAGGGTGAATAAATATTGGTTTGCTGAATCTCAGATTAGTCAGCCTATGTTGTGATGTTTAAGTTCCTCTGGGAATATTTGTTTTTAGTGGAACAGCAGCTTTATGTTTACAATGTGTCTGTGATGTGAAACAGACACCCAAGAATTACAGCACAGCTAGCTACTGAGAAGGCTGTTCTTCCAATAACTCCGACTATACTCTACATTCCCTAAAGCTCTTATATCTTGCAAATGCTAGGAAGATGCACCTCTGACAGCATCTCATAATGGTCACATTTTACTCGACGAGTCAAATTAGAAAAATATAGGTAACAGTCATTAACCAACTACACATTTGTATTTCCCTATGAATTCACTGGGATCCTAAAGTCAGGCTTTCCCCATCTATTGATGGGCTGCTCCTCTACAATGGAGCATGTTCCTTTGGTGATAGGCACTTTTCAGCCCATTGAAAGATGCTGGTCTTCCATGAGCAGAAGACTCCAATGACAGAGGAACACACTCCGGAAAAGAGGACCATTGCCATAGTGGGAAAAGGTGCAGCACAAACAAAATCAACGTTTAACTTCCAAGGTTTAGGTTCCTAAAATTTGTTTCCAACAATCAATTTCTCTCTTGGGAAGAGAAGAGCAATTTTCACCGATCCCATCCTTCACTGCAGACCCTTCACTTTCCCTCTTACGTTTTTCATGAGCATCTGCTGACACCTCAGGAATAAAAAAAAAAGTGAGGGGGCTATATGGATTGCAGTAGGATCAGAAAGCATCAACATCCCACTATGCAAGCAGATCTCTTTATAATATCCAGAGTGCTCAGAGAAACACAAGGGCAGCCAGATTATGTCAGATCATTGCACAGACGTATACTTCAATGTTTGCTGAGATCACTATCTTTTCTTTGCTTGAGAACTAATCGGCATCCTTCTAGTTTGCCAAAGGTGATGGGAAGCAAGGAAACTTTCCCTTAGAAGGATGTTTGCTCAAATATTATGCCATTCTTGTCACAATAATATGTTAATTCATGATTCATATACTTCGAGCATACAAACAGTTTGTGGCAGTAGCACACAGTAGGCTCCCCTTCCTTTTTGTCCAACAGGACCCATTGGGCGGCTTACAACCAATGTTTAGAAGAATGCCTGTGCAATAAAAGACATTAAAATTTAGGGCAGAAAGCAGCTTCCTCCATAAAAAGATACAAATAAGAAACTATATATATGAAGCACAAAAGAAAAGTTCTCAGCAGAAATTATATGACAATGACCACAAATTCAAGCCCTAAAGGCCTTCTGAAAGCACTTTTACACTCCTCATGTCTGATGAAGGGAGCTTTGCCTCTTGAAAGCTCATACGCTGGAAATCTAGTTTGTCGTTAGGGTGCTACTAGACCTGAATGTTACTGTTTCTCACAGTGGTACGAAAACCCAAACATCCCTTGGCAAGGCATTCTGTAAACTGTGGTTCTGCAACAGTAAGAGATCTTTTCTAAGCAATCAGCCACCACACTCAGCACAATGGGGATGCCTCCAGGTGACTGATGAAGATTTGCATGTCCAGCCAGATGTCCTGGTCATTTTGGCCTTTACCAGGTAAATTGGACCCCAAGAAACTACCCCAAAGAAAGCAAGCAATGCAAACTGATTAGAGAGTCAATCTGGGTTCTAGGAGACTCAGGTTCAGATCCCATGCTATCACAGAAGCTTGCTGGATAACCTTGGGCCATTCACGTACTCTCAGACTAACCTAACTCACAGGGTTGTTGTGAAGATAAAATGAAGGCGAGGAGAACAATGTAAGATGCTTGGGGACTCCATTGGGGAGAAAGGTGGGGTATAAATGAATAAATACATAAACATCTGGAAAGTATTGATGCAAAACCGGATTTATTAAAAAATGGTTAGCAAACAATTTGAATTATATGATCTTGGCCATCCTTTTGGTGGTCATATTCAGGATCAATTACAATTTCCAGAAATTCTTCAAATGCAGCATCATATATAACTATCATAGGCCCAAACTCAGAGGTGATCATCTGCTGCAGTTGGCTGCTCACAGGCTACTGCATGTACAGATTCCCCCCTGCCCAACCCCATGAAATGAATGGTACTCTCCGGTTTGTAGAAATGGTTTGTCAACCTTCCTCTAGTTCCAAACATGTCATCATCAGAGACAGTGTCAACCGTCACTTCAGCAGTGTGTATGTGGCCCCAGTTCAGAAAACTTTGTATGGATCCTGAACTCCATGTAGTGGTAAAACTGAACTTTATGCCCTTGCCAATGTTGTTGAAATATCAAGTTGGAATTCTCATAATACAACTAAAGTCACTCCACTTCTGCAAAGAGCCTGGGAGTCTTCTTCTTAAGGAGGTGTAGGATTTCTGCTTCTCTATTTTTTTGTAAAAGTTTCCCAGCAGCCCACAGTCCAATTTGAGAAAAAGGAAATAGTGGCCTCACTCCTACTTTCTACTTGTAAAGAAGAGGGGATTGTAGATCCAGAACTCTTTTTTACACAGTAAACTGCATTTCATATTAATCCTGTCCTTCCTCTGGTGTGGTGAGTCTGATCCTCACACCAGTCCTGTGAGGTAAAACAGACTGGGAGACAGCAACTAGACAACAACCAGCCCAAGTTCACCAGACCTTTATGGCTGAGTGGATATTTGAACTGGATGTGCTGTGTATTGGAAGCTTCGAGAGCTTCAAGCGTACAAGCCTTTGCAGAGAAGCTTCTGGAAGCTGCAATCAGATTGGCTAGATTCATGGAGTTGGCCAATCAGGACACTCCTGCAGACTGAGGACTAGCCAGTGGGCTTTCAGAATACCAAATGTCTGCTATTGGTTAATTCTGTCTTGGGGGTGTGTCTTGGGTGGGGAGTTGAATGTTCTATAACTGTCGTTTGATGTTTTTGTGCTTTTTCAGTGGTGATGTTCCTGTTAATAAAAGAGTTATTAGATATTAATTGAACTGTCCTACCCACTACATAATAGGAGGTTTGAGGAGAGAGTTGGTTTAAACCTTATGTTTATAATAAAAAGCAGTGGTATTAGCATTTTAATGTTTTTCACTGTAGACAAGAGTTAGAAAGCTTCCAAGCTTATTCTCAGTTCCTTACTGTGAAAATGTACAAGTAAGCTAAGAAGTGCCTTTGCTTATACAGTTAATTTTACAAAATCTGCGGATGAAGAATAGGAAAGAAGGGCAAAAGGATATCTAGTTACAGAACTAAATATTTTCCCAGAAAGGCATGTCAACAGCAGGGCTGAAAATTATTCTGCTTGCATTATTTGCCTACACATGTTATTGTGTAGACATTATGAACCAATATGTTGTAAAAGGGACAATTACTTTGAATATATAATATAATGGGTATCACCAAGTGGCAGGCTTGTAGTAGTAATGGAATTACTTTATGCCATAGTACCTAAAGCACTGAGCAAGTTATGTTAGAAGTGAAATACGAACAGTGAAGAAAAGGCCTGTGTTTCACACAGGACATGATGTTGATCATGTTGAATTACATATGAGTTTTGCTGTTAAGATTCTTGCTAGAGTTGCACTGACTTAGGCTGGAATGCATGGTGTATTCCAAGCATGTACTGCTCTAAAATTATGTAAATTATGCCCTGCCTGGGCTCTTTCAGCTTCTGAAAATAGCATGATAGGGGAAGCAGGAGTCTCTCTTCCCCAACACCACAGCTCTAAGCTGAAAGAGACTCCTTTGATCTTTAACATCACATTGCCTGCAGCTACTGTGTGGCTGTAGGGAAAGTAGGTCATGTTAGGGGTAACCTCGGCACAACTTGCCAAAAATATAACATCTAGTTTCACCCTGGGACATAGTGTGTTTCCAGTTATCACAAAAACTCCAAAGATCTTTCTTAAGGGTACAAGTTTGTCACTGGAGTATTGAAATGTGCCAAAACAAAACTAAGAACACTATCTTTAACCACATTTTGGCAAAAGGGGAGAGAGCATAAATTTATAAAACTGGTAGTTAGAAATGGCAGTTGACTCCATGACAGGTGCTAAAGACAAGAAAAGCCTTAAAGAAGATGGTGAGAAAGGAACTCCTCAGAACAAATTAGTGGAAAGAGCAGAAATAGGGAGTAGAGATGGGCACGAACAGGGGGAAAAATGAACACAATGTTCGTTGTTCGTTGCCATCCACGAAAGGGATTCACGAACATCGATGTCCATAACATGTTCATGAACATGTTCGTAGTTGGAGGTTCATGGGAGCCAGAACAGCCCCCTTGGAATTAGCTGAACTTGAGCTGGGAAAGGCATGATCCACGGGTCTCCTTATTTAATGTCACTTTCTCTTCACAGTGGCAACAACTGGACTGTCTGCTGGAAGCTACTTTGAGGGGTTACAAACCGACCTTCCCAATGTCCAATACCCACCAAATTTGCAGGGGACATAGTCCTCACTGTCCTCTGAAGACCGCCCAAGTTTCAGAGAGATTGCACCCTGGGAAAGGCATGATCCATGGGTCTCCCCCTTTAATGTCACTTTCTCTTCACAGTGGCAAAAACTGGACTGTCTGCTGGAAGCTACTTTGAGGGGTTACAAACTGACCTTCCCAATGTCCAATACCCACCAAAGTTGCAGGGGACATAGTCCTCAGTGACCTCTGAAGACCCCCCAAGTTTCAGAGAGATTGCACCCTGGGAAAGGCATGATCCATGGGTCTCCCCCTTTAATGTCACTTTCTCTTCACAGTGGCTTTAATGTCCTTCCCTTTCATGTCATTTTCTCTTCACAGTGGCAAAAACTGGTGTAATGATTTTAAGTAAATGGGTGCATGTTTCTTTAAATGCTTGGTGTGATATAGGTGAAGAGTGGGGGTGAAAGATGAGTGAGTGATATGATTGGTTGATGACAGAATGTGGGCGGAGTGAATGTAGTTGCAGACAGAGAGCGGAACTACAAGTGACAAAAGGCACAGGTTGGACACTTGTCAGCTTCCCTCAAGTTTTGATGGGAAATGTAGGCATCCTGGTCTTGCAGCTTGGCTCTCCGACTGCTGTCCAATGGACTTTTCAATTGTCAGTTGTCCAACATTCCGCCAAGCTGCCTACATTTCCCATCAAAACTTGAGGGAAGCTGACAAATGTCCAACCTGTGCCTTTTGTCACTTGTAGTTCCACTCAGAGTGAGGAAAGAACATTCAGTCAGGGAAAGAGAGGCTAGCTGCGTGCTGCCTGAGCATGTTTAAGTAATATTGAGAGAAATATCACCTGTGTGGAAACCTGAACTGAATATGTTGTGAAAGAACATGCAGTCAGAGAAAGAGAGGCTAGCTGTGTGCTATCTCAGCAGGTTTAAGCATTTCTGTGAAAAATGTTCAGTCAAGAGAAAGAAAGCAAGCTGTGTGCAGCCTGAGTAAATTAAAGTTATTCTGAGAGAAATATAACCTATGTGGAAACCTGATCAGTGTATGTTTGTGAAAGAACATTCAGTCAGGAGAAAGCAGGCTAGCTGTGTGCTGCCTGAGCAGTTTTAAGCATTTCTGTGAAAATTGAGTGAGGAAAATTGAGGCTAGCTGTGTGCTGCCTTACCATGTTTATGTATTACTGAGAACTGAGAACTTTTATGAAACTGATACACTTCTGGAAAAAAAAAACACCTTCTTTAGGTTCTACCCCCAAAGTCTGCAGGAATTTCCCAACCTCAACCTGGCAGCCCTGTAAGCGGTCGGCCCAGCCTCCGCCATTTTAATAGCAGTTTCATATTTATGGCTGCTGGTAATATTTAAAATGTTCAGGCCTCTGGAATAAAATGGCTGTGGTTTGGCCATCAAAGGACCTCTAGCAGTTGCTGAATCCCATCCGGGAGACTTGGCATGAATGGAATGCCACAAAGGAATGCAGGGTGATTAAGCGGCGATTGGACTTGCTATCTTCCTGGCCTCACCCGTAACCAGCGCAACAAAGGACTTGCAGCATCTAACCCATTAACACATTCCTCTCCTTCCTTCCATGATGAGCTCTCCTGTCCATGATTGGGGAGCTGATCAAGTGACATTCATAAGTATATACAGTTGTTCCTGGAACAGTGCATTCCCCACCTAAATTCATTAACCTAGCTCCAGTGTACTTCATCAGGAAAACTATTCCTTTGTGCAAGTGCTGGAACATGCTTTGCATTTGCTTTCACACACCCTGGCAGCCATTGACCAGAGCCATCAAATCTTTTGTCCAGACTCGCACCAGACTCGCTTGTTCTATTGGGGAGGGGACTCGGTTAAAGTTGGTGATACGGTCCACGCGGTTACCGCCTCTCGTATAGCCATCTTCCTTGCTTGCTAATCTCCCCCCCCCCTAAATCATATTTCATGCAAGGAGACCACTTCAGGTAACAATCCTAGTAGTAACAGCTCACAAGTAACTAAAAAAATAACAGCACATATCTTTTGAAAGCTCTCCAAACATGGCTTTTAGTTGTTATCTAGTTTCCTCTTTTACTCCTTATAATTGTTGCCAGAAATGGCTACTGGGAAAACCTGGCAGCAGATTACAGTTACAAAAGGCGTGGCTTCTCATCTGCCAGGTCATAGAACTAATTGGAACCCCCAGCTGCTACCTCTACTTCTCTGCCACGACTCCAAGCAGCAGAAAGGGATGTGGAGATGAAGTAGTAATACCCTTACCTCAGGCTAGGCAGGTGTTCTGGCTCCTGCTGCAGGCTCTTTAAGCCAGGCTAGGCCCAATGCCTTACAAACATATACATGAATGCACATACAGGACCACCAGAGAAAGCTGATGATAGTTCCAGGGGAGGGCAGAACTTCTCACCCACTCAGTCATAGATCTAAGAGCAGTTGCTGGAATTTTAGTAATTCATCCAAAATATACAAAATCACTTTTTCCCCTTCCCAGTTTTGACAAGTTACCTAACATGCAGTTAAAGACACAGCCAGGTCTGTCCTCTTTTTCCTATCTGCCATTCCCCTTTGTACCTTGACAATCTGGTAGAGAAAGCTGGCAATGGCCAATCAGAGCCCTCGGAATTCTTTGGGAAAGAAGAAAGGGGGTGGAAAAAAAGAACCATTTAATTCATTTTTTGTTTAAGGTTTAGAGATCTCTTAGGCAGGGAATTTTGGCTATATCTCCAGTCACTTCAAGAAAAGACAGCTGTTTAGTACGGTAGCTCACAGTAGTTTAAGGTTCTCTTAGTCTTTCTGGTATATATGACAGCTGTGGGACAGACTAAGGTCTATGTTTAAAAGTTTGAAAGTTTAGGAAATCTGAAAAAAACTAACAGCTCTTATAGTCAGAAGTAGTCAGGCAGTTTTTGTCATCTTTCCATTCAGAAACAATATATTTAATTTGAAAATCTCTCTCTCTCTCTCTCTCTCTCTCTCTCTCTCTCTCTCTCTCTCTCTCTCTCTCTCAATAACTTACATTTATATAAATATGATCTTAAACATCCTTCCCAGTGAAATAGAGCTATTTATGGATGTTTTACATTTTTTGATTTCCTTCTTGGTAAATCTGGGGCAGACAAGGTTAATTGGGGGTTTTACCATGGAAAAGCAGAGTGTTTACCTCAGAAACTTTTTTATTTACTGGCAGGCCAGTAAAAAAATACTTCTTTGGCCTCTTTCTCAGCTGTGCTTGGTGATGCGATGGGGAACTGTGGTGTGGGTAGTAGCCCTCAGTTAATCCCAAAATCAATACACACTTCTGTCAAGGGGAAAGTGGCAGCTGTTTCCTTCCAAAAATATTTGTGCCACCCCAACTTGCAACAGACATCCACAGAGTGTTTAATGTATTATTACTTAGTGTTTTAGTAATATTATGAAGTCAATTCATATATACTTACAGGTCTTCTATAGTGAAAATAGTGAATAAATATGTTATTGGAGCTAACATTTGTTCTTTAGCTATTCAGAAGTATGTTTGTAGTTTGCGCAGTTTTCCATTTTTGCATTTGCCTGTACTGTAGTCTGTCATTGGTTCCTTTTTTGCATATGCATTAACATGCACCTTCTCTTCATTGGCATCCCTAGGAAAAAAACATATCTATCTCTGTTCTTTGGGGTAAAGCAAGCAGATATATCTTCTTTGTCTTTTCAGAAAAAAGAAATCTAGGCCGATCTTTGCATTTTCCCTGAGTGTTGGCATGGGAGACTCCATTGTGTGATCCAACATGAAAGCCTGTGAGGGGTGAGGGTAGGGGTAAAAAAACAAGACTCTATTGTCAAAATGCTCTTTGTATTGATTAGGCCAGCAGGGGAAATTGTTCCTTGATGCAAGCTTTAGGTTAAGAATCCCCTGTGTAGCTCACATTTCTTCAGATAATTAAAAGAAATAAGAGGACAAGAGCTTTGACCAGCCTGTATGTTAGGACTTGGGGCTTACAATGTTCATGTTTCACTGCATTTCTAGCAGAGAATTTATCTTAACTTGGATAACAACACATGGTCTGAAACTGGAGAAGTTAATCACATGAACCACAATGAAGCAAAACCTGTGAATTTATTGCAGCTTTAGAGGCAGATCGTGGGAGGTGGTGAACACCATCAGTTCACAGTGGTCTCAATGAGAAATCAGGCAGCTGAGCTTCCCAAAGGGATTAAGACTGGTAAAAGAGCAACAAAGTGTAGCATAGCTTGTTCTGCCCTTTCTTTCAGCATATCCCAGAAACTTTCTGAAGTTGGCTGTATGCCATTTCATTCTTATCTTTACAGAGAAAAAACACCCAACACTTAACAACAATATACACGTTTTTAAAAAAAAATTACCTGGAGTTCATAGATGTTTCAATCTTTTATGCTTTCACTTAAATTGTATCCTGGTATTTGTCTAGAACAAGGATAATAGGACTCTCCACTAATATTTCCCATTACTCCTCTTTCTCATCTGGGTTACAGTCACAGTATATGAAGATCCTATTGAATGGATTAAAATTCCATAAAATTTGTAGGTGGTTAAAGAAGCCACATCCACTCATTCTTGTTTTTCACTTCAGCAGCAAGCAGAAGTCATTGGTACAGCAATGATGCTCTAGTCAGGACAGACCAACTCAACCTCTACTTAGCAGGAAGTAAGGCTGGGCAACTCTACTCATGTACAGTGGCGGAGAACCAGAGAACTTATATCAAATAGGTGGTACTGACATCTAGCCCACATGAGGGCTGTACAAGATCATACATTGCCTAGACAAATATTGCCACTAGCTGCTATCTCTTGTCTACCTGCATACACTGTACACATTTTCTTCCAGTTGCACAATTTCATAGTTTGGAACAGGAAGATAATTTGAAAGGCATTAGACCTAATCTATAAAGTAGAAAGTAGGAGGGTAATACTCGGTAAATGATCATTCCCTAATACCAGGTATATATTAATTGTGTTAACAAAATCTCTAATGACAACAGTAAACAAAACCAGTGTGCCAGAAAGAGCTAATGTTGTGTAGTAGTTAGAGAGGACCTGGGAAACCTGGCTTTGTCCCATCTCAGCCATGAAGATCCAGTCACTTTTTCTCAGCTTAGTGTTTGGAGTTGGGGAATTCCATGTACATTGCCCTATCACCTTGAGCTACTTGGAAGACGGACAGGATAAAATGAATAGACAGAGAGACAATGTTTTCCTACCTGGTATATGCATGCACATTTTGCATTTGTATAATTGAAGACCTGTCCAGGTTTGTTTTGCTTCCTCTGCCGTTTGCTGGAATTGTGGTGCATAAGCAAAGACAGGATAAGCAAACACTCATGGAGAAATGGGGAGGGGTGCTGGCAGCCCCATGCCACACTTTTGACACAGTCCCTTGCCAGGATACCCTCTCCTCTCAGGTGGGGGATGGGGCACACCTGGAGTTTGGGGCAGCTGGCTGGCAGCTGCTCCACTGTGCTCTGTGTATATTCTGGCATCGATTGTCTTGCAAGATCATAACCTCATGCAGCAGCAGAAGCAGTTGGAGTAGATACAGTTGAGTTGCAACCAATGCAGCGGATGAGTAAGTGTTGTTTTGATGGCTATGGCATGAGGTGTAGAGGGATATCCCAACAAATGGAGCCCTCCATGGGAGGCAACAAAGACCATACTGGGGCCCCATTGCCATGGCTGCAGTGGCCAAGACCATTGTGCTGTTTGTCATCATTGCATATTTCTCTGTCTGTACAGGCAGTGATTCAAATATGTGTCTGTACAGGCAGTGATTCAACAGGGAGGAGACCTGAGAGAATGATATTCCTGGTGCAGTATGGACTGGCTGCAGTGACCAGTGTGGATCCCCATTGCTCCGCCATGAGGCTGCCATCCCACTGGTTCCAGCCCAGCTGCTGCAGCATCCTGACTCTGGTAGCCAGCAGGTCTGCCCCACTTACAGGCATGCCATGATGGAGAGGGTTTGTCCCATTGCTCAGGGGCTTCCGAGAGCAGCTTGCAGAGGCATAGAGACCACACTGGATACGTGTTTAATATTTCTGTGCTGCCCTTCAAAAAAGTCTGAAGCAATCTACAACTCTGTCTCTGTTTACTGTTGAGCAGATGAGGCATGGTCCCGACCCCCTTCCAAACACCCCCCCTCACACTCTGCCACTCTCTGCCCTAGCTCCTCCTCCTCCCTTCTGTGATTTCCATTGGGATTCCCTAGAATGATCTCCCCTTCACAAATCTGAGGAGGTGGGGTCTGACTCAGGGAAGCTTATGCTGGAGTGGATGGTGTCAGTCTTCCCAGTGCCACTCGACCTCTCTTTTGTTTAGCTGTAAAATATGACACAGGTCGAGAGGCACCTTAAGGACTGTAGGTCACTAAGCGCTCTCACATGCTGCAGCTCATCTCTTCAGATATGTTGCAGACAGTTGCTAGAGAGTGACACAGCCACCCTTCTGCAGTCCCCCTCCCCACTCAAGCACTCTGCTGCTGCCGCCGCTGAAAACAACTTGCAGGTGGGGCTGGGGGTGTCCTGGTGAGGGGAGATGTGTCTGCTCTAGCAAGGGGGGCAGAGTGAATGGAGTGCAAGAGTGTGGCATAGAGAGATCGTGTCTCGGTCAAAATTATGGATTTCCAGGGCAGCCCACCAGCCTTGGCCATCCTATTCCCCTGTTCCCAGTTTGCAGGGGCACCTCTCCTCATGTGAGGACTGAACCAGGAAAAACAGCCATGCTATCCCACTTTTTTTCCACCAGGCCAGATTTTTGCACTGTTCTCTGCCCGGCACAATATGGCTAGTGATGACATCAGGGCTGCAGTGGAGCATCTGATGGTATGCTTCCTTTGTATCTGCCTTCTTGGGCAAGGGGTTGGGTGCAGGATGTGGGTTTGAGCCTGCCCTCTGTCTTTTTTACTTTCTCTGCCCACCCTCCCTTTTATAGGAACAGTGTATGTGGCTTGGAGCAAGGATCATTGGGTGTAGACAGCAGTTTTGCTTCCGTCAGTCCCTTGACAGGGGGATGGGTGGACCTTCTATCCACTGCAGGGACACTCTTCCCCATGAGAAATGGGAGGGGGAACACTTAGATCACATGTCTCTGGTCGGGTTGCGCTATCTCTTGGTCTTTCTTCCCTGTACACTGCTGCTCCTGGGGCGGGGTGGGTCATCAAGAGGCACTGGATGCATTGTCAGGTAGTGGTTAGCAGTGCTAGTGTGTTGGGTGCTGCTGCCCGACTGGGGTGTTGCCAGAGTTACCATGGACTCTGATACACTCGTGATGTGGTCTGTGCCTTGTGGAAGGCATATGTTGTTTTTCTCCCCTGCATAGGAATCTAACTAGCACCACCACTATTAAGTCAGTGGCTTGCCACTACCACCACAACAGCCCTCAGGATTGGGCTACCTATGGCCCATTGTATTGTCGAAGGTTTTCACGGCCAGAGAACGATGGTTGTTGTGGGTTTTCCGGGCTGTATTGCCGTGGTCTTGGCATTGTAGTTCCTGACGTTTCGCCAGCAGCTGTGGCTGGCATCTTCAGAGGTGTAGCACCAAAAGACAGAGATCTCTCAGTGTCACAGTGTGGAAAAGATGTAGGTCATTTGTATCTACTCAGGAGGGGTGGGGTTGAGCTGAGTCATCCTGTAAGAGTTTCCCAGGGTGTGGAATGCTAATGGCGGGAGGCTTCACTGTATCCTGAGGAGGTTCTTTTGCATATGGATTGGTACTTGATGTGCTAATCTTCTCTGCAGGGCTATTGTCGGGGATAGAATGTTTTGTTAGCCTGGTGTTTTTCAGAACTGGAAACCATGCTCTGTTCATTCTTAAGGTTTCTTCTTTCCTGTTGAAGTTTTGCTTATGCTTGTGAATTTCAATGGCTTCCCTGTGCAGTCTGACAAAGTAGTTGGAAGTGTTGTCCAGTATTTTGGTGTCCTGGAATAAGATACTGTGCCCTGTTTGAGTTAGGCTATGTTCAGCCACTGCTGATTTTTCAGGTTGTCCAAGTCTGCAGTGTCTTTCATGTTCTTTTATTCTTGTCTGGATGCTACGCTTTGTGGTCCCGATGTAAACTTGTCCACAGCTGCAGGGTATACGGTATACTCCTGCAGAGGTGAGGGGGTCTCTACTGCCTTTTGCTGATCATAGCATCTGTTGTATTTTTCGGGTGGGTCTGAATACTGCTTGAAGGTTATGCTTTTTCATAAGCTTTCCCATCTGATCGGTAATTCCTTTGATATATGGCAAAAACACTTTTCCTGTAGGAGACTGTTTTTCCTTGGTTGTTTGATTCATCCTGGGTTTGATTGCTCTTCGGATTTCATTTCTGGAATAGCCATTTGCCTGAAGTGCGTGGTTGGGGGAAGAAGTGGAAAGGAGAACTTGAAATCGAAACAGCGATTACAACCCGAGGAAAGTGAAGGGAAGGTAAAGATCACTATCTTCCGATACGGGACAGATTGATAAAAACAGAGAGGAAAAAAAGTAGACTTTTAAACTGCAACAGACTAGCGAAAAGGAGGGGAAGCTTCGGCAGGAGTTGTATTAGAAAAGAGACTAAGTTTAAAGAAGTTATTAAAGAAATCGGATTATTGTTTTGAATACCTGTGGCTTTGGAGCTGTGAGAAAAAGACACCATCGCGAGACCTGCTGTGGGAAGACGGGAGACAGGAAGTGCGTAACAACAATAGAGTGGCTGGAGAGAAGCGGCCATTGCTGGAGGGCAGGAAGAAGGGAATCGCCATCTTTGAGAGGGGAAGGGTCGCGGCTTCAGCGGAAAAGGAAGTAGGCCATATTGGATTATAAAATCATAGAGAGACCATAGAGAAAAGACGCCCGACATTTTGGACCCTTTAAAATTAAGTTATGCAAGAAGACCGGGACATTTGAAATAAAAAAGGTACTAAATTTAACGCCACGGAGCTAAGGAAGAGAGCGGATTCGTGGGAGCGAGCCAAAGCAAGCCCCACGATGTCGAAGAAAGAGTGGCAATCGGCAATAGAAAACCTGGATAAAAAACTTTTGGAGGTGATTAAAGAATTTAAAGACATGAAATTGGAGCTGATCAAAGAGGTTAAACAGACAGTAAAATCGGAGCTGTCAGAAGTAAAATCGGAGCTGTCAGAAGTGAAGAAGGGTATGGAAACAATACAAAGTGAATTACAAGGGACGCAGCAGAGAGTTAAAACAGTAGAAGGAGCGATGGAGAACTTAGCAGATACGCAACAAACAGAGATGAGGTTGATGAGGGGAAGGATGGCGGTTGCGGAAAGTAGACATATGGAGAAGCAGCTCAGATTTCGCGGCCTGCCGGAAATGGAAGGAAAGACAGCGCAAGAGCAGATGACGGAGGTGTTAGCTGAATACCTGGGGAAGGAGGAGGAGGATGTTGTGGCTATCCTAGATGTGGCATATCGTGTGAACTCGAGAATTGCAACCCAGAGAAAAGTACCAAGAGACGTGATTGTACAATTTACAACAAGAAACATGAAAGAGAAGATTGTGACTAAACAGTTTCAAGATCCATTGGAGATCGATGGCAAGACAATCATTATAATGAAGGAACTACCCAGATCAGTGTTACTAGATCGGAAAAAATATAAAGCGCTAATCCAGATGCTGAAGGACATGAAAATCAGGTACAGATGGGAGCTCCCAGAGGGTTTGTCCTTCGAATTTGGAGGCGCCAAAAAGCGTATCAGATCTGAGCGGGAGATGGAGCGATTTATAAGGGACAATGAAAAAGACTTACCAACAAGATTATGAATATGGAGTGTAAAGTATTATCTTGGAATGTAAATGGACTAAATTCACCGAATAAGAGAAAAAATATTTTTCACTGGCTACTAAAACAAAAATGTGATATTGTTTGTTTGCAAGAGACTCATATTCGAAAACAGGATGTAAAATATCTAAAACTGGGTAAATTGGGCAAAGACTTTGTAGCGGCCTCAAGTAAGAAAAAAAGAGGAGTGGTGTTGTATGTAAAAGAGGAGCTACAACCAAAATTCATAATGAAAGATGTGGAAGCCAGATTTGTAGCAGTGGAATGTACTTGGAATTTAAAGAGAGTGTTGGTAGTCGGAATCTATGCACCCAACGGTGCAAAAGAGAGCTTCTTTGAGGATTTGAGGAAGCATTTAGATGATCTTTCATATGACCAGATAATTCTTGCTGGAGACTTCAATGGAGTGACAGATTTGGAACTGGATAAAAAGACTACAATGGCACAAAAGAAAAGAGGACTATTACCAAAGCTCTTTTTTGAGTTGATTCAACAAGAGACTCTTGAAGATGTATGGAGGAGAGAATATCCTAAAAGCAGACAGTTTACTTTTTATTCTGCAAGGCACTCCACATTATCAAGAATTGACATGATCTGGGCCTCAAAAGATTTGGCGTTATGGACTAAAGATGTAGAAATAATGCCGATGGTAGGCTCAGATCACAACCCAATTATGTGGAAGCTGGGGAAAAGGAGGAAAAGGAAAGCATGGAGAATAAATGAGGATTTGTTACAGGAAAAAGAGAATATGGAAATATTGAGAAGAGAGACAAAGTTTTTCATACAATACAACGTGAATAAAGAAGTACCAACTGATAAAGTTTGGGATGCTTATAAGGCGGTTATAAGGGGCATACTAATGGACTTAAATGGTAGAGCAAGAAAGAAGAAAGAGGAGAAGAGACAAGAGATTGAGGAGAAAATAAAAGCTAAGGAAATACAGTTAAAAAAGAGACCAGGGAAAAAGAAATTATACCAGGAAATTAAAATATTGCAAGAACAGCTAACAGCAATGAGTAATAAAGAATTGGAGTGGAATCTCAAAAGGCTGAATCAGAAAGCGTTTGAGGGTGCAAATAAACCTGGGAAGTACCTGGCATGGCAACTGAAGAAGAGAAGGGAAAAGAAAACAATAAATAAAATTTGTGAAGATGACAAAACGTATTTGGAACAGAATACCATTAGTAGAGCCTTTTATAAATTCTACGCTAAACTGTATAATAAGAAAGAAGTAAATAAAGATTCAATAGCGTCATATTTGGAGAAAATGACACTTCCAGAAATCTCAGACGCTTGGAGAAATAAACTGAACAGTGAAGTAACGGATGAGGAAATAAGTAAGGCAATACAATCTGCAAATCTAGGAAAGGCGCCAGGGCCAGACGGACTTACAGCTAAATTTTATAAGACTATGGCCAATGAGCTGGCACCATTCCTAAAGGAGGTGATCAATGGAGTTTTAAGGGATCAAAGGATTCCAGACACTTGGTCTGAAGCGAACATATCATTGATCCCAAAAGAGGGCCAAGACTTGACTAGTGTGAAAAATTACAGACCAATATCGTTACTCAACAATGATTATAAAATCTTTGCGAAGATACTGGCGGAGAGACTGAAGGGGTGGCTTTCGGAAGTTATAGAGGAGGAGCAAGCAGGCTTTCTGCCAGACAGACAAATAAGAGACAATTTAAGGACAGTGATTGATGCTATTGAATATTATGATAAGCGTTGTGATAAAGAGGTTGGTTTCTTCTTTGTTGACGCTGAAAAGGCATTTGACAACTTAAACTGGGACTTTATGTTTGCCACCATGGAAAAGCTACAATTAGGAGAAAGATTCATCAGAGCAATTAAGGAAATTTACAGAGACCAGACTGCAGCAATTGTGGTGAATGATGAATTGACCAAGAAATTGACTATAAGCAAAGGAACAAGACAAGGTTGCCCGTTGTCTCCACTGTTGTTCATTTTAGTATTGGAGATTCTGATGATACAAATACGACAAGACGAGGAAATTCGAGGAATAAAAATAAAGGACTATTCATACAAGGTCAGAGCATTTGCGGATGACATAATGTTAATTGTAGAGGACCCACTGGAGAACATGCCAAAAGTGATAGATAAGATCAAGGAGTTTGGAGACTTGGCAGGTTTCTTCATTAACAAAAAGAAGTCAAAGATACTATGCAAAAACAAGACTAAGCAGAAACAACAATTGTTAATGGAAACAACGGATTGTGAAGTAACAAGTAAGGTGAAATATTTGGGAATTGAACTGACTGCAAAGAATATAGATTTGTTCAAGAATAATTATGAAAAATTGTGGATTCAGATTGAGAGAGACTTGATTAAATGGAATAGGCTCAATCTGTCATGGTTGGGTAGGATTGCAGCGGTTAAAATGAATGTGTTACCAAGAGTGATGTTTTTGCTACAGACAATACCAATCATCAGAGACTCTAAACAATTTGAAAAATGGCAGAGGAAAATATCAGATTTTGTATGGGCAGGCAAGAAGCCTCGAGTGAAAATGAAAGTTTTACAAGATGCAAAGGAAAGAGGCGGAATGCAACTGCCCAACCTGAGACTTTACCACGATGCAATCTGCCTAGTTTGGTTGAATGAGTGGATGACATTAAAGAACAAGAAACTATTAGCCCTAGAGGGATATAAAAAAATATTTGGATGGCATGCATACCTATGGCATGACAAAGTAAAGGTCAACTCGATGTTCCTGCACCATTTTGTACGGAGAAGTCTATACATAATCTGGAAGAAGTACAGAATTTATCTACAAGAAGGAACTCCTTGGTGGGTGGTTCCATATGAGGTGATAGACCCGAGAGCTGTTGATAACGAAAGACAATGTTTGACTTATAAAGAAATAACTAAAATAGAAGCATCTAAACTTAGAATAAAGACGCAAGAGGAACTATCACCGAACTACGATTGGTTCCAGTATAGACAGATCAGAGATTTGTATAACTCGGACTCTGTAAAGGGAGGTATACGAATAGAGAATTCGGAACTAGAGCAGACCCTTCTTAAAGAAGACAAGAAAAGAATATCCAAGGTATACCAAGTACTGTTGAAATGGTATACTGAGGATGAGACAGTTAAAACACAAATGGTGAAATGGGCTATAAATTTTAACAAAGAGATAACAATGGAGGCATGGGAATACTTGTGGAAGACTACAATGAAGACAACGACATGTACAAATATTAAAGAGAATATCTACAAAATGATCTATCGTTGGTACATGACACCAAAGAAGATTGCGCTAGGGAATTTGAACACTTCTAATAAATGCTGGAAATGAAGGAAGCATGAGGGCTCCCTCTATCATATGTGGTGGTCGTGTGAGGTAGCTAGGCAGTACTGGGGGGAAATAATAAGAGAAATGAGTGAAATTTTACAATTTCAAATAAATAAGAACCCAGAACTCCTGCTACTAAACTTGGGAATGGAGGGAATTCCAGCCCATCATAGGACGTTGATATTTTATATGACAGCAGCAGCTAGACTTTTGTATGCGCAAAAATGGAAAGTACAAGAAGTGCCAACTATTGAAGATTGGACCTACAAATTGCTGTACATGGCAGAAATGGACAAGATGACAAGAAAACTGAGAAATCTGGACTCAGGGCAGTTTAACACAGATTGGGAGAAGCTGAAACAATATCTGGAGAAGAAATGGGAGGTGGGAGGAAAACTGTGGCAGTTTGAGAACTACTGAAGTATAATAAAATGTAGAGGGGGGTGACTTTACCGGGGGGGGGAAGAGATAAATGTAAATTTATAAGCAGTTAGATTAACAGATTGATATATATATAGATATATATTGGTTAATAAATAGAATATTGATAGAAAATAATTAAGGATAAGGATTAAATATACGGATTGAGTAACCAACAATATTTTCTTTCTTTGATAAGATTTGTATAATGCACCAAACTGAATGTATAGACGAGTCAAATTGATTGACTATGTGACAAGAGTTATATAGAATTACCATAAAAAGATAGAATGAGTAATACATAGAGAATAAGTCAAATTGTTTGATTTAAATGTGTAAGATCTTTATGGTTTATGATATATAGGTTTATGATATATAGAAATATTCAAAATTGGAAAATGGGATAAATTGTTTATCCAAGATGGAAACAAAGACTTACAGTTTGGGTATATAATAAGAAAAGTAGTTAAGGATGTACTGCTTAGTATAATGGAGAATATGTATTTGTTTTAGATAGAGAAATTTAATAGAAGTAAGGGAAAAGGGACAAAGGGTTGGAAAACTGTTGGAAGTCAACAAAAGGGGGGGAAAGGGAGGGGGTTAGAAATGAAAAATTTGGGGAAAATTGAATGTAAATGTAAAAATAACGGATTCTAACCCAATAACAATTTTTTCAAAACAAAACAAAACAATGCCCTACATTTTCATGCCATGTCCAAATGCTAAAATTATAATTTACTTTAAAAGCTAACTATGAAAGTACAAAAGGGGTACCATTTTGGTACTGGTATGGGGTCATTATTCTCTTTCCCCATGTTTTTCTGCCTATGTGATATTATTCCTCAGAAATCTCTATATTTGGCCACCTTGTTCATTTTAAGTGATTATGATACATATGCCAATGACTAGTTGACATATACTGATAATATTGCTATAGCCACTATATTAAATAAATGTATTAAATAAATACACGAAGGATGTTCTTACTATCAACTGTTTTTTAAAACTGCTTTTTAAAAAAAATCGTGAATCTATGTAAAGCAGGTCTTTCAAAGTTGAAAAGAATTTCTGTCTCATTACTAAAAACTGAAATGGCGTCTCAGATTCTGAAGAAAAGGAAACATACATATATAAATCAGCTTAAACAACATAACTATACTGACATAGTTTCACAGCTCTTTTCTACATATGAACAGTTTCAACCCAATGTTGAGACTGAGTAGAAAGCAAATGACTTCCTGATGTTTCCTGAACTCTATGGGGCTTAAATGCAAAATATTATCTAGCCCAAAGGAGATGGAGAACCCCAAGTCCTTGCTGGAATTATGTGAGGGAAACAGAAAGTACAGTTGGCAGAGAAAGCTTACTTCAAGGCCATGCCTCATGGTGATTTGGTTTTATGTACAAATCAGAGTAAAATGAAACCCACTGACACATTTTCCCTTTAACCTATGCCATTACAACCCACATATTCAGAGCTCAAAGCTTCTGAGTTAATCTGTCATGTCACTCGGTCATGCCACTTACCATTATTTTTGCAACACTGTTTTACTGCCAGGCATTAGAAACAAAAATAAGTATACAGTTACACAACTTAAAATAAACCATATGATATGTACCATAACCCTCTGGAGAGAGAATAGAAGGTGAACAGCTAAATTGTTTTTAGCATAGTCAAAACATTTCTTATGCATAGTTTTCCACTTGTCAGTTGGTGTCAGCAACCATGCTTGAATGCAATAATAAGACTTCAAGGAGATAAAAAAAGAAAGTGGTATACAACAGAATGGCAACACATCAAAAAGAAAACCAGTTTTTATAAAGGTACCCTCCAGGAACACCACCAAGCTTACTGTTCTTATTTGGTGGAAATGTGGACCATCCAGACACCAGTTTAGTGAAAACAGCAACTAAACTGGCTTACAGTGAAATCCTAAACAGAGTTACAGTATTCTATGCCCTACCGAAATCACTGTTAGTCTTGTATAGAACGACATTTTCTAAGGTCTGTGCAAGAGCCTGAAATTTAACACTGCTGTTATAGTCTTATTATTTAAGAAATTTATATGCCACCTCTTAAGATGCAAAGTTGAGGTAGGTAGGTAGGTAGTAGGTAGGTAGGTAGGTAGAACTAGCAACTGGAAGATCCAGGCTCGAATCCCCACTCTGTCTGGGAGCTTGCTGGGTGACCTTGGGCCCCTCACAGACTCAGCCTAACCAACTTCACAGGGTTGTTGTGAAGATGATAGAGGTGTGATGAGAATGATGTGAACTGCTTTGGGTTCCAAGGCAGGGCATAAATGAAGAAATGAATAAATAAATATTTATTGTTTCAATTATTTTTATTGAGATATTGAAATATTTATTATGCTATCTCCTTTACCACTTTGGATACTAAAGAAAGCAGATAGGCCTTGCTTCTTCAATAAATAGGGCAATGAACTTGTGCTCTTTATCCCATGCTTTTCTATTTGTTTGCTGTTCTCTTTACATAATAAATTCACATTCAGTCTTCCAGGAAGAAAACTAGTGTGTGACTTCTTTGCCCCGATTTGCTGGAGAGTTTGTTCTAAGTTAGTAATATAGACAGAAGGCTGCATGGTAGTCAGCCAGGAATTTTTTTAAAAGCTGTTCAGCAGACACCAATTTAACCCCAAGGTAACAAAGTGCATTTCAGGAAGAACACAGAACATGGAGGAGGAAAATAGTGAGTTTGCACTTTCTCCCCAGTCCTGACTCAGGAAGGATCTATACTTGTGTTTATTGGCAAAACTAATCCCTTTTGTTCCATCTGAGTTGTTATGGACTGAAAACATGAAGTGAATTCGGCATACACAAAAAATTAATGGCATGATTGATTTTTTTAATGGATGAGAGGAATTCTCATTAATGAGAATCAATATATTAAGGGTGAAACCTATGAGTTAGTTCGAAGCAAGAAGCAAAAAAGATGTCTTTTGTTATAGTTCTATAAGAAATAAAAATGAATGGGCAAGGAAGCAATTGAAGAGTTCAATTGTGCTTTTCTTTTCCCCTAGGCCTCATCTACACATGTATGGGAAAATGACATGGTAGAATATAGTGTGCTAGTTCAGTCTGGAGATGGGGGTTTATTTTTAGTACCCTCCCATGTATGACATTCCTCCTAAGAGAAAAATCAACCAGCAGCAGAATGTTGTAGAGCACTGGTTGTTTTTTTGTTTTTTTAAAAACAGGCAAGCATTCAAAAACGTGGACCACTTCCACCTAGTGCTGTTGCAAAATTGAAGAAATATAGAGTTAAGAAATGAATCTCTGTGTCGTCCTCCCGTCCCCCGTCTCCCCCCCCCCTTCCCGGTTTAGAATGTGCTCTTTGCAATCTAAGCCAGCATACACGAATTGTCATTTGCTCCTAAAGAACTTCAGGCCTTTCCAAGTTGTCCCTGCCGCTTTATCTTTCAGATGAACATACATGCTGCAGCAATAGGTATCACAAAGGGGGAGGAAGACATAAAGGCTCACTAAGTCCCAGAGCAAACTTCCAAGGGAATTCATGAAACTGCCTTATATTGAATCAGAACATTGACCTATCATGGTAATTATCGTCTTTGCTGACTGGCAGTGGTTTTCCAGGGTCTTGGACCTTTCACGTTACCTACCAACTGAATCTTTTAACTGGAGATGTCTGAAACCGGGACCTTCTGCAGGCAAAACTGATGCCCTGCCCCTGAGTTGTGGCTCTCCCCTATTGTATGTTGCCCAATCACTGGATAAGGACATTAGGACCTGGCTGGGGAAGCTTCCGCAAAAGAAATGGGTAACGTAACTCTCTTCTTAATTCTTAAGGGAAAGGATTTTTGCAAAGTTTCAGAGAATTCTCCCCCCTCCCTGCCAAAAAAACCCCCTCTGAATGAAGCTTTAAAAAAGTGAGTCCTATCCAAATTGAGTTGGGTATTGTGTTTGCCAATCTCTAGTTCACCCTGAAAACATATGTGGCAGCTATAGGGCTTTTTTTAAATAGATAGATTTCCCAATGAAACAACAGTTAAGCAAAGAGAGAGAGAGAGAGAGAGAGAGAGAGAGAGAGAGAGAGAGAGAGCTTTCCTGACTAATCAATACTTTTAGCTTTACAGGGAGTGCTTACAGTCAGCAACAATCTTTCTAGTCTTATATGGCAATTCTGTTTCACAATTCTGTTGGCACAAAATGTAATAATCTCAGCTGTATTCAATTAGAGCAGATGAAGTCTGAAGTAGGCTCTAGAACTATTTTGCAGGCCAGATTACGTGTACATGTTTATATAAACCACACTGTTCCTGTAATTGCCCCCCCCCCGAATGGTACTGGGATCTCAAAGTTTGGAATTAAACTATTTTGTGGTTGATCCAAAAGCAAACTCAGTAAATCAAGTGACCCACCTGGGAAGTGCTGAATCAGAGTCTTGCTCAGTGCTTTCAGTGAAGTGCTGCAGTCTGGATCGATTTCATGAAGACACGTTTTATGGGTTTATGGAAAGGTAGCTTTCAATTGTTCCAACTTGGAACCAATTTACACAACCAAAATGAAGGCAATTGCTGGCTGATGCAGCCTTTATTGCTGAATAAGGACCTTAAGAACAATAATAAGAAACAGCGAATCATCAGAGTTAGTATATGATTAGCAAAACCAGGGCTTTTTTTCAGCTGGAACGTGGTGGAACGGAGTTCCGGCAACTCTTGAAAATGGTCATATGGTTGGTGGCCCCACCCCCTGATCTCCAGACAGAGGGGAGTTTAGATTGCCCTCCGTGCCAGCGCAGAGGGCAATCTAAACTCCCCTCTGTCTGGAGATCAAGGGGCAGGGCCACCAGCCATGTGACCATTTTCGCCGAGGGCAATTTAAACTTTAAAAAACTCCCTCCTTGTTCCAGCTGACCCAAAGTGATGTCATTGTGTGGTCCTGAGTTCCACCACTGAGTTCCACCACCTCTTTTCCCAGAAAAAAAGCCCTGAGCAAAACCAAATTTCAGTCATTTTTAAGAATATCACTTTTTTAATCGTTTTGCCCAGGAAATACATGCAGTTCCTATCTGTGGTACATTTTAACAGATTTTTCACTGGGAAAAGAAATCTCAACACACTAGAAAAAAGATGCAAATAATTACCAATAAGACTTGTAGAGGTGCCTGAGATGTGCACTTCTGAAATAAATACCTGCCAAGACACTCCCATCAGTTTCCATCAGCTCCACCCACCCAATGCTCCATCCATATTCCATCTCAGCTTCACCCATACAAACTTCACAGTAACTAACCTAGACCTCCATTTCAGAAGCAACATGCCCCTATCTACCAGTTGACCTTATTTATTTACCTATATAATAAGCTCCCTTATGTATCACTTTCCCATGTCAACATGGGTTTTAAAGCCGTTCATTTTCACGTGGTAAGGATTTGTTTAAATGCTTTCCCGTGTGTGTCTTTTTTTAAATGCAAGCAGCTGAAATATATATACATCTCTGCTTCTCCTGCAGGGTATTATCTCTGATACAGAATGTGTGTGATAGACTGGATTCATGTAGCTCTTTTATTGTGTATAGCATTCTTTGCCTGTTGAGAGATTTCATGAAACATGGGACAACTCTTTCCTACTGTTATATGCCTTTAATGTAGTAAAGACTTCCTTAAATCAGGAGGAAGAGGAAAGGAACAGACATGAACCCAGGAAGAGGTTAATGCATTAAAAATAACACAGAAAGATGAATGGGAGCATAAAATGGTTGGCAGGAAAAGAAGTAATCAAATAATGCAAGGAGGTATCTGTGTAACTAAACAACATCAGATATCCAGATGTATTAACACATGTATGACACTATCCATAACTGAAGGTAAAGGCATAACGTGAGCATTATTATCATTTTTATATCTTTCACATCACTATCAATGTCACGTCCTAGCTATCTGTGCCTTTGCTCATACTTCCTCTGAATGGTAAATCTATTAGCAAGTGGCAAGTCATAGGCTGATTCCACACACGTTGGATAATGCACTTCCAATCCTTTTTAGAGATCATTTGGAACTGAATTTTTTGTGTGTGAAACAAAAAATCCACTTCCAAACGATTGCTAAAGTGCACTGAAAGTGCATTATCCAACGGTGTGCGGAATCAGCCATATAAAAGAAAGAGCTTCCAGCTGACCAGTCTCTTATTGTAGTTACAGAGTACAGAAAAGAGCAGAAGGGAAATTTTGCTTGTTAACAAAACAATGTGTTGACTGATTTGTGTTAATTCACCTGAACAGTAACTAAAGTTCAAAACATGGGATGCAAAGAGTTAAAGACAAGTGCTCTGAAATATCCTTTCATAGCTACTGCATTTGCTCAGGAAGGAAATGATTTACAAAACGTATCTATTGAACTGTACCAAAGCATCAAAAGGAGGGGCAAAGTCTCCACTTATTTCAAGGCAAAAACTAGGATCGATAAGAGTCCATTTGGCAAGAGAGGCACAGCAAGCTTTTTGTAATGTCATTCACTCAAGTATCTGAAGAAGGGAGCTTTGACTTTCAAAAGCTTATACCCTGAAAATCGTGTTGGTCTCTAAGATGCCACTGGACTCAAGTCCTGCTGTTCACTCAAGTCAGGAACTATTTCAGACAGGCCAAACATAACTAGAATGATTTTATTTCCCCTCCCTCATTTCTTTGTTTACAGCATTGGGCCCAAATATTAAGTCATCCGAGCAGTATGTAAAGTCCTTTAAAGAGCAAAGCACTGTATTGTTCATTTATTACAGAAATACACTTGGAACAGAAACATATAACTAAAGCCATATGCAAATTGATAACAAACCAACATATGGTGAACAGATATATGTATTCAGCACTAACAACAACAACAACTGCACTTATTTACTGCTCTTTTAGACAGATTAGTGCCTCACCCAGAGTGGTAAACAAGTTAATATTATTATTATTCCCACAATACAGCTGGAGAGCTGGGGCTGAGAGGAGTGGCTTACCAGGTCAAGCTGGGGCTGAGAGGAGTGGCTGACCTCATGGCAGTAGTGGGATTCAAACCAGTAGAGTGCTGATTCATAGCTGAAGCACTTAACCACTGTGCTACAGCAGCTCTCTAGGAACTAGACTACATTTCTATAATGCTCCAACGTGAAACCAAAGTTTCCTAGTATGTCTCACCCCCAAAATTACACAAACCAATATGATATGGGGCCTATAAAAGATAGTGGGATGATGTGGAAAACTCAGTGGAGTCTATCTTTTCCTCCCTCTTTCTTGATGAAAAGTAGGAACAGCCCATGATACTACTGTTTTCTGTAGATACTGGAGAAGAAGAGAATATGAATGAACTCCTACAATGAATAATTCTAAAATCTCTGTGCTTAAAGGCCTGATTCATGAGTGCATTTATATTTCTGGATTAGTTGTGTATTGATCAGTGAATAGCACTATGACTAATATGAAAATTCTTCTCATTGTTTGATCTGTGATAGCCCATTCACATGTTTAAGATGCCCCTTCTCACATTAAGTTGCCCCTTCCCAATCACATTTCTATGCTTTTGTTTCAAGGAGATCACCATTTCCCCTGTTTTATTAATCCTCACAACAACACTGTGGTAGGTTAGGTTGCAGGAACATGACTGGTCCAAAGTCACAGTGAATTTAAAGACTGAGTGGGGATTTGAACCTGTGCCTCTTCAGTCACAGTCTAACCAGTACACCAGTTTGGTTCTCAGATTAGTAACTGAATGATGAGCATACATGAGCAAATCTCTTCCATATCTATATGTAAAATGATGGCATGATTATGTGTAGATGTGTTAAAGACCCAAATAGAGTAGAAGACTGGGCAAAAATAATATATCACGATGCCAAAAGGTTCACTATCTCTGATGATACACTCACACTGTTCTGTACTGCTACAGAATATCCTTGTTACTAGCTCTGACCCTAGGCTCAGAGACAGCCACTCTGATCTCTTATTCCTTCACCTAATATCTGCCTCAAAGATGAAAGGAAGAATTTTTTTTGCACAGTTTCATAATGAACTATGTTTGTAATGAACTATGAACTAGATGATGGCAGTGAAACGCTTTCCTGTATTCATACCAAACTATCATTATTTGTTTCTTATTTTGGGTGTGTCCACCTTTCTTATTTGAATAAGACTTTTCAAAGGAATTGAGTCATCTTACTCTCATACATCTTGCTCAAAGTCCATCAGTGGCTATTAACCATGGTGCGTTAAGGAAACCAATCCTGGAAGGAAGCATTATTTATGCCCTTATGGAACAGGATGCTGGGCTAGCTAGACCACTGGTCTGATCCAGCAGGGTTCCTCTTCTGTCCTTATGTATTTCACCATCAACATTATCATACAAGTTTTTAAAAAGAGCACAAAATAATTCATTGTGCAGCCTGTTTCAGGTGGGTAGCCATGATCGTCTGCAGTAGAACAGCAAGATTCAAGTCCAGCAGCACCTTAAAGGCCAACAAGATTTCCAGGGTATAAGCTTTCGAGAGTCAAACTCCCTTCATCAGATACAGTTAGGAATATAGTTCTTTGAGCCCTTATATCCCAGTCAGAAGGTGGGAGGAATGTTACAAAGAAGGGTGTCAGGATTAGAGATGGGCACGAACAGGAAAAAAACCCGAACATGATGTTCGTTGTTCATTGCCATCCATGAACAGGGACTCACAAACAACCACAAACATGGCCCTCACGTACATGTTCGTGGTTGGCTGTTCGTGGGGGTCAGCCGGCTCTTCTCCAGCCATCATCCAAGTCAAGATCCCTACTGCACCACTCCCAGAAACCTGACCTGAGCAGGCAGCAGGAAAGATACCAGTAATAAAAAATAGATTGGTCCAGAGCCTGGCAGCAGCCCTGGAACTTGAAGGGGTAGATCCCTATCCCACCACACACAAAGAAAATTCAAGCTCTAATGCACTCTATCAAAATGCCAACAGCAACTGTCTCTCTCCCTCTCCACTGTCGGAAAAGTCAGAGCTGGGAGCCCCCCTCCCCCTGCTCTTTGCTCCCTTGTTGTAACAAATTTGGAGCTCCATCCTTGAAAGGAAGACCTGCCTATCAAGCTAAATTGGTCTTAGATTGGGGTTTCCAGGGCAACAGCAGGAGTTCAGACAGAGTTCAGACAATCCCTGGCTAACTTGCCAAGGGAATTGATTGCAGGTGCCAGACTGTCTTGCAACAACCTCTTGTTCCTTTAGAATGGGGCCTCATGCACAGCTTCTTAGCAAACAGCAGATTGGGCTGTTCGTGGCTTTTTTTTGTTCATATTGCTGTTCGTGCCCATCTCTAGTCAGGATGCAAAGATCCAATGGAAAATGTAATCAGCCTGACTGGAGCAGGGGAAGAAATGCAGGAAATCACCATTGGTAGCGAGATAAAAACCCGCTCAAGAACCCTTTTCACAAGTTACAGTGAACAGACATACAACCTAGCCCAGCACCAAAGAACCTACTCCATGCACAGAGAGGGAGAGCAGACACAATAACAACAACAACAACATTCGATTTATATACCACCCTTCAGGACAACTTATCGCCCACTCAGAGTGGTTTACAAAGTATGTCATTATTATCCCCACAACAAAACACCCTGTGAGGTGGGTGGGACTGAGAGAGCTCCAGGGAGCTGTGACTAGCCCAAGGTCACCCAGATGGCTTCAAGTAGAAGAGTGGGGAATCAAACCTGGCTCTCCAGATTAGAGTCCTGTGCTCTTAGCCACTACATCAAACTGGCAACATGTTGACTCTGCCTCCTGCCTCTGTGTGACTATCTGGTCATATGCAGAGTGCAACCACAGGAAGTGGCCATGGGTACATGTCTTCCCATCAATCATCAATGTGGCATTCAGAATTCTGCTGAATTATGATGAGGGTGTGCGTGCATGGCCACTCCCTCTGCACGGTTGCACTCTGCAGATAACTAAGCAATCATACTGAGGCAGGGGGATGGGCCAGCATGCTTGTGCCCACTCTAGTGTTGCCAATTTTCAGGTGGGGCCTAGAGATCTCCGAGAATTACAACTGATGCCCAGACTATAGAGATCAGTTTCCCTGGAGAAAATGGCTACTTTGGAGTGTGGTCTCTAGGACATTATAACCTGCTGAGGTCCTTCCCCAAACCCTGCCTTCCCAAGGCTCCACCCCCAAATCTCCTAGAATTTCCCAACCCAGAATTGGCCACCCTATCCAGTCTCCCTCCCCACATGGTTAGTCAACACATGGGGAAGGGGGATTGTCTGTACTTCTATGTTCAGTAGATATTTGATTTTTCTTTATACATCTGTTGAGTAATTCATCTATATTCAATTCATGTGCAGCTGAACATGTAATTGAAATGGTACCATGTATTGGCCCCCAGTTTCATTTGTAAAGTGAATGCAAGTTGGTTCTTTCTTCCAAGCAGATATACATACATGCATGCCAGATGTTTGTGCATTCACTGTTACATGTGAGAAGGATTCAGACCATCAGTCTGTCAAGATCAGTATTGTCTAATCTGGAAGGCAGCAGCTCTCCAAGTTCCCAGGCAGAAGTCTTCCATATCATCTGCTACCTGATCCTTTTAACTAGAGATGCCAGGAATTGAGCCTCAAACCTTCTGTATGCAAAGAAGATGTTCTACTGCTGAGCCACAGCCCATCCCCCTAATATAGGCTTATCAAACAGCTGTTTCATGAATTAGAGTGACAATAAATTTATGAAAGTTTTTGGCCATTCTATTGTGTTGAGCCGTACAATTATTTCTTCTATTAGCTAAAGGCAATATTCTCTTTCTCTCTCTTTAGATTAGTATAAGCACATGGAATAATTTATTGCTCATTATTTCTCCTTATCAGGTGTTCAACAGATGCTATCATGTGCAGGATCTTTGTGATGCAGGAAAGGAACATGCAATCTCAGTTGGGTCCAAATGAAAAAGAAACAACCTGCATTTTGCAATGCAGGTACAAATTAAAGGGATTCGGCCCACTTTATGCAGAGAGTTATTTCTACTGGCAGGCCTGCTGTGTTTCCCCAGCCAGCATGAACCAGTCATTGTTTCACGCTATCTCATGTACTGGAGAGGCTTACAAAAGCAAAATGTGCTCTGAACAAACCTGTCAGCCAAAATCAGTGTAGGAACACATGGGCCAAGTTCAAGTAAACCTTTGGCAACTGTCTCAAGACTCTGAGGAACAGCATGATTGAGCCTCTGGACACATCTTAAAGAAGCATTAACAGAAGCACTAAGGTTATAGGCTGCCAGCCTATAATAAATGAACTGTGCAAAATTTAAAAGCACTGTTGGAAAGAATGACATTTTATGGCCATAATTGGAAAGGGAGTTTTTGCTACAAAACTCCCAATGCCTGCACTGCTAAAGCCTCACAATAAAACTTAAGTAATTGGATTCATTCTACAAAGCAACAAGGCATGGGGTATATTAGAAAGAGGGCTAAGCTTGATCCAAGGATAAGTCCTAGAATCTACCACCTGAGGTGTAGCATATGGCAATCAAATCAACGCAGGAGCACTTCCTTCACATTTACTTAAGGCCAGAGGACAGATGACAAATCTATTATCCATTCTAATGGGAACTGAAAGCACATTCACAGGAGCATTTAAACTTGTGGCAGCTTCACTTTTTAGTCAGCATGTACTCCCTTTCAGGAGAACAGCTGTGGTTTGAGCCGAATGTGAAGCTGGCCTCATACAGAACTGGGGCTGAAGTGGCTTTCCACATGCCACCTTGACCACCCAGACAAATTCGGTTAGTATGGCATGCAAAAACCCTGGGGGCAGGGGGGGGGGGGAACTCTGGCAGACATCAGTGACTGGCTTTTGAATCACTAGCTGTGGTATCTGAGGATGAGCTGAACAGATACCACAGGCAGGAACAGTCTTAGTTATGCTGAGGCCATGAGCAAAAATCCAGAATGTAGCCCCGAAATCTCCGCTGGCCTCTGCAGCCACCCTGTGTGGGTATCGTCACTGCAACTGCAAGCTGGCAGCCTGAGCCCCATTTGCAAGCAGGCCCCCCAGTGGCACACATATGATCAGGAATAGCCCCTGCCACCACTGTGACAGATAGAAGGAGGTTCCACTGTGGTGAGAGGGTGAACAGATGGGATGAAAAAGCCCCCACCACAGTGGTTGGAACAGCCCAGAAGCAAAAACACTACATTGCTTGCAGGTTGCACTGTCATTGAGCAGCACTGAACGAGAACAGAAGAGTGAGTGCCCACTGCCCCCACCCTCCCAACACCTGCTAATCAGTAAGAGGGACCTGGCAACCCTAATTTTCACCTTGATTGTAGGGCTGCTAGGTCCCCTGGTGGTAGTGGGGGATCCCCCACTCCAACAGGCCTCCTGGGCACATTCACAGGGCTGCATGATGATGTCACTTCCAGGAGTGAAATTATCACACTGCCCTGAGAGCACGCCTGCACTTTAGGCCCCAAACAAACTCACTTTGAAACACGATAGTGCTCCTGGGCCCTGCACAACAATCTAACTTCCTGGAAATGACATTATTGTACAACCCCAGAGTGGCGCTTTACGTGAACTTGAACAGAAAAGAAAAAGGTGAGTTGCAGGAGTGTGAGGGGACCTGGCAACTCTACTCGATTGACAAGTTAATAATTTCATTTTTAGTTAAGGTTTATGTTTTAGAAAGTTTGCTGAATGTACCAGTGTATTGTTTAATAAGATCCCTTACAGAATATTTCATGATACTTTTAATATTTTGAAAGTGTGAAAAATTGTTCACAGAGTACTGAGAATTTAGAATATTCCTACTTTGTGATAAATACTATTCAGGTCTACTCAAAAGTAAGTCCTCTTTTATTCAGTTGGGATTACTAAAGGAAAATGTCCCTACGACTGCAGCACTGGTGTAGTGAAAGTATCACCAGAGTATCACCAATCATCGTACTCTTCTGTGGCAAAAACCCATCCTCTGAATATAGCAAAAGTTGTTCCAAAATTGCTAGTAAATTAACCCACTCAGTTAAAGGAAAAGACTGTTTAGAATTCAATAGGTGAAGTACAATACTGCTTGTACAGAGTATTGCTCATCAATTGTTGGCCACCTGTCTAATCTATTTTGTCATATCACATGTATATGTCCTATATAATGGTGAATTATAGCTTCTCACTAGAGATGAGCACAAATTGGGAAAATTCTGAACCGTGGGGCTTGTGGTTTGTCGTGTTTCATGAACCACAAACTTTCATGAATTTGCCCTGGTTCGTAAACCAGTTCATTTGGTTCATGAAAACATCATTTCTGGGTCAGCAGAAGGACTGCAGACACACACACACACACACACACACACACACACACCCCGCATTGCCTAGGAAACTGATTTATTGGTGCCGGGCTGTTTGCAGTGACAAACTGAAATACAAAGCAAATGAAGTAGGCTAAAATACATCACAGTTCTTGAGAAATGAACCACCGGTTCGTGAACCACATATCAGCCCAGTTCATGATGAACTTTGGTTCGTATTTCTGTTTGTTCCTGCCTCTACTACTCACTAATACCATAATGGATTTATTTATTTAATTCATTAATGTACTTACTTCATTAATAGCCTGCCTCTCCCCAAAGCAATTTCCATCATTCCCTTCCTCTTTTTTATTCTCACAGCAGCTCTGTGAGGTAGGTTAGGCTGAGAGTGAGTGACTGGCCCAAGGACGGAGTGAGGATCTGAACCTGGTTATCCTAAATCCTAGTCCAACACTCTAACCACCACATCATGCTGACTCTTAAAAGAATTACCTCCTTTGCTTGATAACGAGCTCTTGTACTCTCTTTTGCAACCCTGCTCTTACTTACTAATCAGTGCAAGGGAGAAAAAGGTACCAAATGATCCAGAGACCACCATAAAGATTTAGCAGACAAACTGGTATTCATTACCATTTCTGCTGAACTTAGCTCCTTAGCACCAGTACTATAACGAAGACCATGACGCTAGACAGATAACAACTACGCATACCCTACACAATGCTATTACTGAAATTTTGAAAATAACAGCTGATGCAGAGAAGCAAACACAAGCTTTAGATGTAAGTATATGTACTGGTAAAAGATATGGGTTACTTAATTCCTCCCCCTCCAGTAAATGTATAATAACTGTCTCGTTTCTTATTTTTTGTCATTCATTACTTCATTGGATTCTAGCTGACAAGTGGTAAATATGATAAAAGCAAGAATGTGAAAACACCCAAATAAAAAAGTGAAATTAAATAAGCAAGTCAAAAGTCTGCAGGCTGTTAAAATACCAATAGGATGGCAAAGCCCATAGAAAGGTTACCTACTTCTATTTCACTATAGAAAACAAACAGTATAGAATATGGGTGCGATAAATATGCATCTCGTGATGCAACAGTGTTCTAGAACTTTGGGAAGTTATAGAATTGGAATTTGCATTCAGAAAATAGCTAATCAAAACCTAAAGTGAACATTTCCTGCCAAAAATTAGATCACATGACATTTCCTTTAACCTCGGAAATGTCATGTGATCTAATTTTTGGCTCTAAACAGGCTAACAGTACAATCCTAAACAGAATTACATTTGAAGTCTATTAATTTGAATGGTTTTAGAAGGGTGTGGCTCTGTCTAGGATTATACTATATGACAAGAGAAGCTCGCAGACTCATCGGCAGGCTGTGTAGGCACCAAGGGAAGGATGCAGTGGAGGCATAGTCAGCCCGGAAGAGTAGGAGCATCCATCCCTCCTCCTGTCCAGCCGCATGGTCAGCACCATTCTTGCAGGATTCCTGGCAGGAGCAACATGTTCGCTTGGCTTCTCTTATTGGGATTGAAGTAAAAAGAGGGGGGCTCTGACCAGGATTTGCCCTGGGAAGGGATGACCAGGCAGGGTGCCCAGCAGCCTGGGGCTCCCACCCCCCTGCCCTCCCCCACCTTTGTGCCCTGGCATCCTGCCACCCCTTCTCCTCAGTGGTGGCCCCTGGACAGGGCCTGGTTGCGGGACTGTGGGTTGTGGCATTGGGGGGGCTGCACTGGGGGGAGTCCAGCTCCGGCCTCTCCCCCTTGTGGCTTCACCCTCCCCCCCAATGGCAGCAGGTTGGTGGCCTGCCCAGCAGGCCTTGCTGGGCCCTCATGCAGGCGGTCTGGGCTGGGGGCTGGATGGGCCTGCAGGGCCTCACCCAGCTTCAGCATATCAGGGGGCTGAGCTGGGGGTGGCTGGGCTGAGGGGGCATGGCCTACCCAGGCATGTGCCATGGCCTGGTGGGCCTGGCCAGCCCGCCTGGGCCTTGCCTGATGGCGGCCCTGCAGGGCCCTTCTGGGGGTGGGGTGGGGGGGCCTTCCCCAGCTTTGTTGTGCCGGGGCGCCCCGGCACCATCAGGCTGGTGGGCACAGCACAGCAGGTGGCCCCGGCGGAGGTCTTTATGCCTGGCCAATGCTCCATCTAGCTGTAATCAATAAAGTTGTGGCCATTACAACCAAAGGACGGCGTCTGTGTGTTATTGCTAGAACTCAGACTGACGTAGCACATAGGTGACAATTCTGGTCATTTTTTCTTGCTGTCATATAATGGCTTTCAAAATGTTTCCTCATATTTCTGATTTCATGACTGACACTTCTGTGCACAGCATTTTCCTCAGTCAAACTGGATTTTGGAACTCATAGTATATTTTGTTTCCATTTAAAAATTAGGAGCGTGAAAAAACCAGAACATACTGAAATAATCAATGGGACATCCTCAGCTGAATTCCCTGAGCTGTGGGTTAGAGTCCTGCAATCATTACTACAAATTGTCTATCTGTTTCTTATCTCTCCAAGCTCCATATATTTATGCTTCCTGAGAACTTGGTTATTCTGTATTTGTCATTGTTTACTACTTTGAATGAAAAACAAGCCAACCTATATTGGTCTGCTCTGAAATAATTTACTTGTGACTGAACTGGTCTTTCCGTTCTCCTTGATCCTGTGTCCTTAGATGAAAGAAAAGGTTTTAAGGAGGAAGCAGACTGCTAGCCAGTGCCAGTGCCGAAGACACCAGATGTGGCTCTGTCAGAGGCCGATTAAAAATTGAAGTGCGCATATTTGCTAGGCAGCCAGAAGCAACGTATTGATTGACGCACTCTTTTGCTCTGAGCAGAAAGGTTGTGTGATCTGACACGGGAAAGCCGTATGTTCTTTCCCTCTTTTGTCTGTCAGAAGGCAGGCTTGCAGAAAAGGTCTCTAATGCACGCGTAGAGCCATGAGGCCCATTACATCAATATTGATCCCTGAGCTTGGAATGGAGTATTTAACATTTTTGGCATCGGTGATGTTCTAAGCTTCTTACAGGTCCTACTTGGCAGCTGCTTTTGTATCAAATGTTCAGTGCATAAAAACAAAAGCTTTTGCGTTCTCTTGGGACTTGTAAATGGCCAGTTAATACCTTAACATCTGCATGGTAAACACTGGCAATTTTATAGCTTGTGCCATAAAATGTAGCAGGGTCCTGTAGATTCAGTGATACTAAGACAGAGACTTGATTCCACCATTATTTGTCTATTGTGTTTCTAACCAACTATTTATTGGTATTAGGCTGTGTCATTTTGAAAAAACCATGACTTGCCCCTAAGTAATACCTTTCTGTGATATGCATGATAAGCCTATGCATGTCTGCTCAGAAGCAAGTCATATTCTCCTCAGTGATTCTTATTACCTCAGAAAGTGCATAAGATTGCGCCCGAATGGTTTCTTTTAATTAACAGTACCAAAATGTCCTAGGCACTTGGACACATGCTGAATAATGCACATTCAATCACTTTCAATGAATTTTGTGTCTGGATTTTACCATGAGAAACTGGAAAATCCACTGGCAAATAATCCCTAAAGTGCACTGAAAGTGGATTGAAAATGCATTATTCAACATGTGTGAAAGCAGCCAGACATTCATGGTAAACCAAATAAGTTAGTTGATAGTAAAAACAAACAAAAAATGTGAAGTATGCCTTGAAGCTGTTTGGGAAAGACGGACTAGAAATATTGTAAAATAAATAAATGCCACTGACTAAAGTTCAAGAGCTACCACATCCTTTACTTTTTTTACTGTGACCATTCATTTACTTGTCAAATATTAACCTGTGCCAAGTTTACACATGCTATTTACACAAATACCTTAGACCATATTTTCTATCTGGTCACAAGAAAGAAATTGACAACTGCATTTTTGTTAATTTTTGTTATAATGATTAACTATAATGGTAGCATTTTTTCTTGTGTTTTCCCTCCATTTTTTATGCAGACCTGACACAAAATGTTCCGATTAAGGCAAAAAAAAAACACTAATTAAGGGCTTCCACAAACAACTAGACAAAAATTCATCCCCCCCCTCCCACTTCCCATTATCCAGTACCATGCAGAAGCTAGACAGTTTGGGATCTGGGCAACCCAGGTTCGATTCCTTGCTCTGCCATGGAAGCTTGCTGGGAGACCTTGGGTCAGTCACATACTTTCAGCCTAACCTACCTCACAGAGTTGTTGTGAGGACAAAATGGAGGAGAGGAGAATGATATAAGCCACTTCGGAACCCCGCTGGGTGAAAGGCAGGTGGGGGATATAAAAAAGTAAAAATTTAAAAATTCACAATACATTCAAGCTGCTTGATTAGTACATCCTTCATCTTCCAGCAGTACCTTTCTGGCTCCCCTCCATGCTGCTGTTCTAAGCTAAACCTGGCTGCTGACTAGAGATGGGTACAAACAGGGGAAAAAATGAACATGATGTTCATTGTTCGTTGCCATCAACAAACAGGGACTCATGAACAACCACGAACATGGCCCTGTTCTCGAACATGTTCATGGTTGCCTGTTCATGGGGGCCAGCAGACTCTCCTCTAGCCATCATCCAAGTTTGGTCAAGATCCCTACTGTACCACTCCCAGAAACCTGACCTGAGCAGGCACCTGGAAAGGTACCAATAATAAATAATAGTTTGGCCCATAGCCTGGAAGCAGCCCTGGAACTTGAAGGGGTAGATCCCTATCCCACCACACACAAAGAAAATTCAAGCTCCAACGCACTCTATCAAAATGCCAACAGCAACTCTCTCCCTCTCCAGTGTCTGCAAACTAAGCAAGAGCTGGGAGCCCCCATCCCCTTTGCTTTTTGTTCGCTTGTTGTAACAAATTTGGAGCTCCACACTTGAAAGGAAGACCTGCCTATCAAGCTAAATTGGGCTTAGATTGGGGTTTCCAGGGCAACAGCAGGAGTTCAGACAGAGTTCAGACAATCTCTGCCTAAGTTGCCAAGGGAATTGATTGCAGGTGCCGGACTGGCTTGACAAACAGCAACGAACGAGGTTTGCAAAGACCACCTGTTCGTTTAGAATGGGGCCTCACCAACAGCTTGTTCTCAAACAGCAGGTTGGCCTATTCGTGGCTTTTTTTTTGTTCGTATTCCTGTTTGTGCCCATCTCTATTCCTGACCATTTTTAAAATGACATTCCTAGCAGCTGTTGTGTGACTACAGGGAAAGCGAGTCAGACATAACTCAACAAAAAATGTATCAGGTAGTTTGGCACTAAACAGCTACGTTCAAACACAGTGATTTTTGTAGCATGACAGCAATTACCACAAAGAGAATGGGGGTGGGGGCTAAATTCTGATTTCAATTGCTTGCAAGGGCTAAGAAGCATAAGCCAAGGTCAGGAAGGATCTGGACTTAAAAATTGTTTACCATTCCAGAAGGTGATGGGTCAAGAAAAGGTAAGGTCCTAGAAGGTCACCAGCATTTAGGTTTTACAAGGACTTGTTTAAATTATCTTCCAGATTCCATTGTTATCTGTGTTCTTATCCCTTTGGCTTTCACTTGATTTACTGAGCTACCATAAAACCAAAGGAATTGTTTCTCTAACAGTATGTAAATTATAGGCACCAGTAGCTACACAGTTTATGTGAAGGGTAATAATAAATCAGCAAAGGCTCTCAGAAAGCCAGTCTCATTAACTCGGCAGCTAACAAGCCTCACTTCGTCAGCCTGCTCTTTTAAATATTTTGAAAGACCTGAGGACTGTGAGTGCCCATGTGCTGCAAGCAGTGTTTTCAAGCATGCTTTATTCACTACTCACAAAATTATGTGAATGAAACTTCAGAATATTCTGTAGCTGCAGTTCTATGCCCAGTTCTTTAAAAGTTAACATATGGAATGCCACTGAATGCATAAGCCTGGTGCACATCACTTGCCCTGCCCCCTCCCTCCGCCTGATTGTCTGCAGGGGCAAAGTTATGGAGGAAGTGGTTGCAGGAACTCTTCCTCCCCATGATCAGAGATGCTGGTGGTGGAATGTCACTGATCATAATGGGAGGGGGGAGAGAATTTGCACAACCAGGCAATTGCACGGAGGCAGAGGCAGGGTCAGTGTGCTTGCTCCTGCTCTCCTTTCCTGAGTATTCGGAGGTTGTCATGTGTTCCAGTCTAATGCGGCGTAGGTTGGAAGGCATCTTAAGGGTTGTATAGTCACACACACACACACACACTTCATGGAGAACTAAATAAAAACAACATCCAATAATTCTAAATAAGCAACTATACAATTAGGCTGCACAACTGCTTACAAATTATTGTACTGACTGTATCTTCAAACGTACAGAAGTACTAAAATATATCAATAGGAGGAGTGAATACTTTAAACATACTACATTACCAGTGCAATCCTAAGCAGAGTTCACTTAAAGCCCATATGCAACTGGTGTTGTTCAAGGAACAGCATCAAATGAATAGATACATCTAATTTGAGAACTGGGAGAGTTCATGTCTAGAGATGGGCACGATCTGAATTACGATTTCAAAAAAACCCCAATTTTGGCGTTTTCGCCATCGTGACTCAGCTAATCGGTTCTGTCCATGGCAACTGATCCAGTGGTTGGGAGTTTGCTTGTTCGGGACTTGATCAGATGGGTCAGTTTCTGTTCGGAATTGCAGACACTCTGGCGCTAGTAATTTATTCCCGGGGCAACGGAGTCAGGGAAATGAGCTGTGTTTGCCCTCCTTCTGTCACCCTCGAAACACGACTGGAAGCACAGCTTTCCTTGATTAGCAGGCTTCCTTCTAACCACGGAGCAGCAACCCAGGGGAGGGAGGGGGAAGGGGGTGGGCACAAAGGAAAGGCAAAAGGCAGTGCGGGAGGCTGGGAGGCCGCCTGTGCCGTTTGCCTTTCCCCAGGACAAGGGGTGCGTGGGCAAGCCAGCCGCTCCTTGTCCGGGGAAAGGCAAAAGGCAATGCGGGTGGCTGGGAGGCCGCCTGCGCCATTTGCCTTTCCCCAGGACAAGGGGCACGTGGGCAAGCCAGCTGCCCCTTGTCCTGGGGAAAGGCAAAAGGCAAAAGGCAGTGCAGGTGGCTGGGAGGCCGCCTGCGCCGTTCACCTTTCCCCAGGACAAGGGATGCACGGGCAAGCCGGCCGCCCCTTGTGGGGCAGGTGAACGGTGCGGGCAGCCTCCGAGCCACTCGTGCTGCCACCAGCTCTGCCGCGCACCAGGACAGCTGGCTTGCTGCGTGGGCATGGGCGACTCAGGAGTGCGCGCGCGCAAGAGCCTGACTACGGTTGCCCTGGGCGCTGGCCTTCCCGATTGCAGACCAGAAACGAGAGTTGATCATTTAGAATCGGTGGCCTGCATTCGGCAGCACCCCAGATCCACAAACGGCTGAATCAGAATTTTTTTTTTGATCGGGCCCATGTCTATTCATGTCTATGACAGTGTGATCCCACCATGTGACACTTGCATTTATAAAAATAACAATGGACAAACCTGGAAAAAGAAAACATCTTATTTGGGACAATACAATAATAAAGTACATACAACAACAATCATGTAACAAAACAGGCCTGTTTTACTCAAGCAGACCCAGGTCTCAGTCTTTCTGACATCTTCTAGCCAGTCCCTTGAAAGGCAACAACTTGTAGCTGTGCTCTGCATTGGGATGTCTTCTGTTCTTCACAGGAGTCTACAACATTAACAGAGCGTTCATAGAAAGAAGTGCTTCTCAGGTGAGAGTGCTTCTCCCTGCAGTTTCAGGATCACCAGTCTCTCAGGGAAAATTGAGCCTTTTTTCCTTATAAGGAATACCCCCAACTCTTTATCTTCCTCTAGTGGACAAGGGTTACACATAGACAGGAGTAACTCTGTTTAGGATTGTACTGTAAGAGTCTTGTTATTTCAAGATGGAGTCTTGAATCCATGTGCCTTGGATCCACCGTTCACATAGGAATTCTGCTTATCCTCTGCTGATCTCTCTTAGGCCAAACAGCAGAGCAAGGTGAGTATAGGTAGCAATGCCGTATTTGTCTATTGATGGTAAACTACCACTTTTTACTGGCTTTACCACTACTCGGAAAGCTGGAATGTGCAAAAGGACTCTAAATCAGGTAGTGGCCTACTTGGTTAGGACTCCAGAATAAACCAGAGGGACAGAGACCCCAAATTTTTAACATTTGATTTATATACCGCCCTTCAGGACAACTTAACACCCACTCAGAGCGGTTTACAAAGTATATTACTATTATCCCCACAACAGTCATGCTGTGAGGTAGGTGAGGCTGAGAGAGCTCCAAGAGAGCTGTGACTGACCCAAGGTCACCCAGCTGGTTTCAAATGGAGGAGTGGGGAATCAAACCCGCTGCTTCCCCCATTGTGTGCATTTCTTCTTTTCTGGGTGGCATTCCAAACAGTTTAAATGATTATATTTATTTATTTATTTACATTCTTTATTGTCCACCAATGCTGAAACAAAGCATAAGTAATTTAAACATGGTACATTAAATGCTGCAGAAATTACCTAGTAGAAGTAGGGTGACCAGGCCTGATCAAAGCCTCCACCCTCCGCCACCACTCAACTGGCCAGCGGGGGTGGGAAGGTACAGGAAAAGAGAGGAAAAACACCTTCCAGGCAAGCCCGCAGCGGATGCACTCCCAGAAAGACATGATGACAATCACTTCCAGGAGTGATATCACCACTGGCTGAGCTTCGTTTGGGGCCAGTTTGGGATCATTCCCACAGCCAGTGCAATAACATCACTCACGGAAGTTCTTCAGAATGGTGAGTATCAGGTGCCCCCCCTTCCCACCAGGAGGGTAAAATGACCTGGCAATCCTAAGTAGAAGCATACTTACACCCAGGGCTCATTTCAAGGGGGAACGCACAGGAACGCAGTTCCGGCAGTTCCCCAAAGAGGCCATATGTCAGGTGGCCCTGCCCACCTGACTCTTGGCCATTTGGGGCCCATTTCAGCCTGGATTGGGGCCAAAATGGCCCGGATCGGGCCTCTGACGGGTGGTGGATCATTCTTCCAATCAGCAGCAGCCTGATCCTGACCATTTTGGGCCCCTTTTTGGCCATTTTCAGCCCCTTTTTGCCATTTTGGGCCCAATTTCGGCCCTGAAACGCCAGGATTGGGTCCAAAACAGCCAGGATAGGTGATGTCAGGGCATGTGGCATATGCAAATCAGTTATGCCAATGACACACTTCCGGTGATGTCAAGGGGTGTGGCATATGCTGATGAGTTATGCTAATGAGTTATGCCAATGAGTTCCTCCAGCTCTTTTTCTACGAAATGACCCCTGCTTACACGAACAGTCTACAGTCCATATCCCTTTACCAAAGCATCTCTTTGAACCACTTCTTTACAGCGCAGCCCTATTACCTGTGTTAAAAAGCCCTCCTGTATAATTAAGTTTTGCATAGTTTGTGGAAAGCCAGGGATACGCGAGCATTCATTTCAAATATTATATCCAGCCTTCCACCCAACCCCACTTTTATTACATTCATCAAACTAATAAAAACGTAAAGGGCTGACGATGAGCAAATGCCTTCTGGTGATTGGTTCTGTGGTTACCAGCTCAGATTCCCTCTCCTCATCCTTTATAAGAGAAGGTCGTGCAGGTGCCTGGACTGCAAAAGGGGCCTTTACTATTTCTCTGCCATATCCCAGCTGACCTTCAATGGGGACTGCACTACCCTCTTCTGTCAGAAGGTGGCAGCAGAGGTACTAAGCTGCTGAAAGGCAGGAGTGGATGGTACAAACCAGCCAAGGACTGTGAACTGTTGCCTGCAATACTTTCTCCTGATAGGAGGAGTCAACAGAACCCCCAGGACTGCTTTAGCAGCTGCAAAGGCAGCCCGGGTTCCTCCTGTGCCTTCTCTTGACAGCAGAAGGTAAGGGAAGCACTGGGGGCTGCACAAAGAATCTTTGCAGCTTCCTCACCAGACCCCATGCTGAGCCGCACAGTGTCTTCATCATGCCTGATGCCTCTATCACTTTCTGTTTCAGGGAAGCTGTCATAATATAGTTAAGCGTTCCTGAAGAAGACTGTGGAGGAGCTGTGGCAGTTAAGGCTTCCCCTTCACTGAAATTAAAGAAATGCAGCAATGAACATTTGTACATGAAATAATAAATAGAATGAAAGCAAATTCAATTTTTGCACCCCAAACACGCACACACACACAATTTAAATGATCCCTGTACACTGCCTTTTTGGAATGGCGGTATCTGACCTAAGAGTCCTGTGTTACTTCTTGCCGAAAGAAATCTAAATAACCAATTATGAAAGAAATGCAACACAATCTGCAAGCATTACTAGACTGTTTATGTAAAGTAATGAACCATTTAAGAAATAATAAAAGAACAATCCAATGCATAGCCTCTCATTTCAGAAGTGCAATCTGAAAAGCCAAACACATCACATTTAAAGTATGAAATCCAGCTGACTTTGTGCTACACTTTGCTTCAGCCCTGCTCCTGCCCCTTGAATAAGGAGCACATCAAACATGCCATTGATGTTCTCTATTAATACATTGAGCAACCATCTGTTCATCTGCACTGATGTCTATAAAAATAGCCACAGGCTGAAGAGGTGTGTGAGCCACATACTTTCCATTATTTTGTTGTTGCTTTTTCTTGTTTAAAAATTAACTATACCGAGCTGATGGGAAATGTAGTTCATTCTACATGGAGACTGTGAAAACTAGAATGCGCTGAACTGAGACAAAGACTTGGAAAAAAAGGAAGTTCTAATCCACTGAGCTCTATTTATCATATGCTTGAATGAGTGACTACATTAATACTCTCAATAAGGATGGCAGAGCAGATGCAGCCGTGACCTCCACACATGGGTCTGTTTGCCAGCTTGGCTGAGCTCATTCATCCATTTGAGATAGTTTTCTTGCAACTCTGGGGATAGTAAGGCACATAACCTATTACTTTCTGCTTGGTGAAAGAGTAATTACATGCTTTATCTACCGTTATTTAGTAGCCTCTGTGGAACCCTGCCATTTTAAATATTTCCTAATGACAAACAAGATGACAGTTTAGAATGACATCACATAATTGGCTTAAATTAATTTTCCCTCTAAGAGCATCTCTCAGATGTACAATTACAAGAGTCCTCGACACAAGCCAGCAACTTAAGCCCATTGCTTCCTATCAAAAGGGAGGAAGGGATGGACCATAGCTAAGTGGGAGATCATATGTTTTTACATACTGAAGGCCCAAGATCCAATTCCAGCATTTCCAATTACAAAACGGTTTAGACAGAGTTAGCCTTGTTCACATCTTACAGTGAATTCACGTGCGTCCTGCGTTTATGCATTCTGTTTGTAAGAAAGAGCCAACGTGTGTTCACTTTATAAATGAAACTGGGACTAGTACCTGGATCAATGTGCAGTTTTACTCATGTGTTCATTTGTACATGTATTGAATGCAGGGCTTTTTTTCTGGGAAAAGAGGTGGTGGAACTCTGGGTTGTCCTTGGAGAACATGGTCACATGGCTGCTGGCCCCACCCCCTGATCTGCAGACAGAGGGGAATTTAGATTGCTGTCTGGAGATCAGGGGGCGGGGCCACCAGCCATGTGACCATTTTCAAGAGGTTCTGGAACTCCGTTCCACCACGTTCCTGCTGAAAAAAAGCCCTAATTGAATGTAACATGTCAAGTACTCAACACTCATTTAAAGGAAAATAAAATGTATAAAGTTCATGGATTGTCTGTTCGTTCACTGTTACTTGTAGGTCTCTGCAGATGACCCGTTTGCGTGTTGGCTCTACCTGGGAAGGGAGAATCAGCATGAGCACAGCCCTGTCCCCAGCATGATGTGAATGCCACTGATGCTTACAGGGAAGAGGAGCACACAGAGTCACTTCCTCCAGGCATCTGTCCACACTGTGCGAATGATTCAGCGATTGTGCAAGGGGTGGGAGTTAGGGGCCGCTTGTGTGTGCCCATTCTCCCTCTCTGTGCAGCGCGTCAATAGGCAGATGTTTATTCTGCCCTGGACCAATAAACAGTGTCAGGGCAGGGATAGCTGAGACTTTGGGCTGCAGCTGGTAGTCAAAACAGCTGAAGGGAGACACTCCTGTCAGTGCTTCGGCTTGTATTATTTATTCTGTGACAAACAGTTTAGAATCACTTTGTGTTTATTTAAAAGCAATAACGTATCTAGTTTGACAACCCAAAACGAGTTAATAAATAACAGTCAAGTGAGCCTTCTCAAAGATACAGCGAAGTAGTCATATATCAGACAGAATGAATCTTTCCAGTTCTTTCCTTAGTTCTCAGCAAAATCTTTATTTTACATTGTTTCATTCTCATTAAGACAGTTGTTAGGATGTTATGAGAATAGTCCTGCTGGATGTTTTAGCACAGTTGTATCTATCTCCTAGAAACTGCCCATACGACAGGTTAATCTTGATATCTTGGGAGTTTTTCACTTCTTCAGGAAGATATTGAGATTTATGGGCCATCCTCATAAGGTAGTATAAAGATAAATCCCAAGTTTTCTGATAGACACATTGTTGCATGTAGCCCCTCAGAGGGGAGATACAAAACATACATGCCAACCTAGTGGCTGAAAGCTGCCCAGTCAGCATGTATCCATTAGTTTATTACTATCATACAAATTGTCATTTCTTGTCAAGTTTCAAAATGGCAACTTTAGAAATGACAAGCTTAAAAAGAATACAATAGTTGTTGAAATTTTTGGACGAACTTAGCAGTTGAAGAGTCATAATATTTATAACTGAACAAAAGATTTTTAATATTTTTTTCTAAAATGTGTATGATACTGCAAATCTGTAATACTTTTTGTTTATTTTTGTACGTTTCCCTTTGAACAGTGGATATTTTTGAGAGTCAATAAATCCTCTGTGCACCTGAATGAAAGCTGCATTACTTTAAGCTGCATTTGATAATATTATCCTTTTAGTAAATTCCTACACAGGGCAAATCCCCCTAAATCAAATACCATATTTAATACTCCTCTGTGCATTCCTGGAAGATACACTGAAATTCTCATTTGCTATTTTTTTTCCTGCTTTAAAAATCAGCTTTGTATTTAAGTATATAAAACTGCTGGCAGGGAAGGAAATCTCTATAAGCTCCTTTATTCAAACTGGAATACAAGACTGTACAAAAACCTACAGAGTACTGCCACAGTGTGCATTTAAATCATTGGATCTACTTTTTCTTCGACTTCTGAAAGGATGATTGGAATTTCATTACTGATTTTTCAGAGATCATGACTGTAGAGCTCAAAAACTCAAACTATACTGGACATAAGGACTAGAGATGGGCACAAACCTAAATACGACCCCAAAAAACCCACGAACCAGGTCAGTTCGGGGTTCATGAACCAGGGTTTGTGGAAGCTCCTTTCCATGATGGTTCGTTGGGTCGTATTTACAGGGGCAGTTTAAATGGCCATTTCCCCAGGGCCCTTTAAACTATTAAATGCCCCTTCCCCTGCTGCTGTTAAGGCCAGAAAGGGGCATTTAAAGCCCATGAACCACGAACTGGTTCGTAACTGGTCTAGTTCCGTGGTTCCTGGTAGGTTTTTTCTTTTTTGTTCCGTGCCCATGTCTAATAAGGACTGGCCAGGTGGATAAACACACCAGTGCCTCTAATTCAATAAGGATAATATATAAACCAAGGGACACAGATTAAGATTGAACAGTAACTGAACAGAAACAGAGGGGAATCTTTATTAAAAGTTCGGGAACACAGTTGTGGAATGTTTTTCTATGTAGTTTTTCAATTCAGTTTCTGTTCGGTTCAAAATGGAGATTCCCACATGCAATGAATACTGTGCCTTTGTTGGTTTGCAAGTAAAATGAAAACAGTTTTAAATGTGCTTGCATTGTGTTTCTGAATCAAATGATGACAATATAACACATTTGGTTTTTAATTTCCTACCTTCATGTTCTTTACAATTTTCATGTACTGTTAGTAATAGTTAGCAAAACATTAACAGGCGTTTCAGAAGATGAAAGAAAATATTTTGGTGTTACCAATCAACAAATATTCTGGTTAGTTGAATTGAAATTCTGTTAGCAATAACATTTCCTACTATGCAGCTATATAATATATAGTTCATGTTAACAATGCCAGTGCCATCAAGTTTATACTTCTACTGTTTAAAAAAAAAAACCCTGTGGTTTATTTCTGAAATCAGGATTCCAATAATCTTTCAGAAATCACTCAAATCTTTGTTTACTTTGATGAATAGTGGTTACATTGCCTCCTCTCTGTATCTTGGGAGGGAACAAGTCATGATTAAATGAGATTTATGTCAGGATTTTTGCATTCATACATCACATGAAACCATATTTCCATATTATTAAGCATCAAATGGATACTTATTTGTTGGGCATATTGGAGTTGTAGTTCCTGTATTGTCAGGGGGTTGGACTTGGTGATGCCTTGCAACTCAGAGATTAAATGAATAAAAAAAATAATAAGTATCAAAGACTAACTGTGGTTAATATAGTCAGATCAGATCCTGGCTTAATGTAGCCTAACTAAACATAGTTACTGGAGTGGCCTGCATTCAGACAATCATCCTAACTACATTTCATATGATGTCTGAATTGAACCTTGATGTCAGATGAAGTAGAAATATTTCAGATTGCTTTCAGAGATGTTCAGGGTATGGCTTTGTTAAACCTTCAATTCATAGAAAACAGTTGGCCTTTGTTCTTTCCTCTCTCCATATAATAAGAATGTTGAGTATGTCAGGGCAGATGCAGCTCCATGGTAAGACAAAAAAATGCCCCCTGGTGCCATTTTGGCTCAGGAAAATGGCTCAGAAGAAAGCAAGAGTCTTTCCTCCCCTTGTCCTGCAGTCCTGATCAGAATTAGTCCCCTGTGATTCCTTTAAATGGAGCTCACATCAGGAATTCACAGCTGCATTATGGCTGGGAGTCTCTGTACTTTGTAACGTATAGTTTTGCCCAGAGAGAGAGAGAGAGAGAGAGAGAGAGAGAGAGAGAGAGAGAGAGAGAGAGAGAGAGAGAGAGAGAGAGAGAGAGAGCACTTGCATCCCAAAATGCTTCACTTTCAGCTACCTTACAGCTCTCCAGCTCCATTTTTCTCTGGCTGCATCCATCTATCAGGGGACACTGGATTATCACTGTATTCCACTAGTTACTGTATTTTCCTGTGGTCTGTTTTTATTATAGTGCACTATCCAACAATATGTGGATACAGCCTTTGTCTTTTCAAAAGTGCTAACTGCAGTATCAGAGATGACACCTTTTCAAGCTTGGGTAGGTTTCTTATTCAAGAACGTATCAGGAATCATCTAATGGGCCCCACTGAGGAAACATACACAGCCACAATATGGTTATTATAGGTATTTTTTTCTTTTTATTATCTGCTACATATATGATGGTATCATTCTATGTTCTGTGCTGTTTGCACAACATAGTGAAAAATGACTTACAAAATATGTGAAGTTAAAAATTAGGGGTGGTTAGAAATTAACTGATATCAGTACAGAAACACAGCCAGTACTAATGGCCCTTTGGTTTCCTACTGAGAACAAAGGAGAGAATAAGAGTTTTCTTAGCACTACAGAATTGCACGATTCACATTTTGAAACAAAATCACTGAAAATATAATGCTTACCTTACTTAATAATAATATTAAGAACAATATTCAATTTATATACCGTCCTAAAGGACAATATGACGTCCACTCATAGCAGTTTACAAAGTGTGCCACATGACAATCACCCTATGAGGTAGGTGGGACTGAGAGAGCTCTGAGGGAGCTGTGACTGACTCAACTGGCTTCAAGCGGAGAAGTGGAGAATCAAACTCAGCTCTTCAGATTAGGGTCCTGCTGCTCTTAACCACTACACCAAACTGGCTTAACAGTGAAATAACAGATTTTTGTAATGTATTTATAAATGAAATGAAATTATTAAAACAGTGTGGCTGTTTTGATTCCATCCACTTATTGCTCCATGTACCATAATAGTTAAGTGACTGGGCTGTGAATCAGTACTCTGCTGGTACATATACCACCAAAGCCATAAGTTCAGCGGGTGGCCTTGAATAAGCCACTCCTATATTTAAAACATTTGCTTCTGGTGGTTTTAATTTTTAAAAATGTTCCAAGGCAGTTGGAACCATTCCAAGGCAATGAAGAATAGATCAATTGAAACAATTAAATGTTAAGAGAATCGCAGTATTATGTCAGAGCAGAATCACTTTAGAAAATCATGATCCAATCATTCACATAAAAGGCATAATATCAGTTTAGAAAACCAACCTCTATCACCTAAAATAAAACAGCCAAGAAAAAGCCAACCAAAAAATTCCACTTGCTGGTACACAGATGCATTGGGGGGGGGGGATTGAAGTCTTCATGGGCTGCCACATAGAGTGCAATGCAGTAATCTTATCCAGATGTGATCCAAGTATGGATATCAGACCCTAAAAGAAATGCCACAAATGGTTTATTCATTTGAACGGCTGAACGTGTTATAATCACAGGTATAGCGTTCACCTGGAGCCATGGATCTAAAAGTTCTCACAAGCAGAGTGTAGCTCCATCCAGCACTGGATGATCTTAATTCTTGCTTTTCCGCACTACTGATTAACAAAACTCACAGTGCAATCCTAACAAGAGTTACTCTAGTTGTTAGCAGTCAACCCTCTAAGGGACAGTTTATAGATATAAAACCATAAACACCTTTCCTCAAAGACACTGCCTGGCCTAAACTGAAACAAAATGGATGCCAGCTAGGTAAGAACCTGGGAAAATATTTTTAGAAAGGAGTCAGAGCAGCTGATGAACTAATGGCCCCTCCGTGCCCTGAAGAGATGCGTAATTTAGGACAATGAGTCTCCCAAGAACCTCCTGATTCATCTCATCAATGCCCAGCCTCACTTTACCCTGATTAAGCAACACTTAACATTATTCATCAAACCTGGTGACTTTTTTCATATGGTGCTCACAGGGTCATCAGGCACCATTTACACCTATTATCCACCTTCAGAAAACCCATCAAATTATTGTTTTGGGGGAGAATATGTCAGCTTGCCCCAGGGAGCATTTTGCCTTGTATCTGGAGTCCCTAGCAGCCAGTGTGTATGTGTGTGTGTTTTGAGACCCATACAGGCACCCTCAAATCCATTTAGGCCTTCTCTTCTCTCTGTGAAACGCTAGGGTTGTTTTGCTGCTGCCCCTGGAGACCTCTTCGAGACTGGTAATTATAGCTTTCTCTGAAATTGCTTTCTCCCCTCTCTTCCCTGATTTCCTCTTTAGTTAGCCTTCTATGTGTTCTGTGTGTGATTGTATATTTGTTCTTTTATTTCTCTTTTAATAAAAACCTTTCCAGTTGAACATCTGGCTGATTTATTTCATGAGTTCTCTTAAGGGAAAAATCCCTGTAAACATTAGTGGAGAATCCCAATTACCCCCTCTTGCTTTGTCTCCTTTAAGCTAATTTCCCTCCAACTAATTAGGAGACTGCCTATTTGGGTAACACAGGGCCAAGCTACACATGACGAATGACACTTGAACAGCAAGTGTATTTCTCCCTGTTCACTTGCCCTCCACTCAATCCACTTGCCGTTCAAGTGTCATTCGTCATGTGTAGCTTGGCCCACACTCTAAACCCATTGATTAAGTAACTCTGTTTAGGATTGCACTGTTAGTGTTGTCTGGATTGAACTCAGTTTACTGGTCCTCTAGCAGCTCATTTTCATGTCTATTCAACTTTGAGAATATCCACTGGCTCCCCTGTCTGCACTGGAAAGGGTTAAAAATAGAATTGTCAACAGTATATTGATGACACTTCACTCCAAATCTATGGATGGCCTCTTTCAGTAGTTTCATACAGATGTCAAACAGGTAGAGAACAACATGGAACCCCGTGGGACCTCAAAGCATAATGTTCCAGTTGATAAGAATCTGCTTCCCACTAGCAGTCTGGCACAGCCAGTTCACAGGAATGTAGACCCAGGCAAGCCAGAAGCAACTACGGGAGTGACTTAGTAACCAAGACCACGATTCCTGTGGTTACTCTGGCTGCAAAAATAACTGGCTATACTCATTAGCTCAATATATTTCAGAAACAGAAGAAAACTTGGGGATTAGCAGCAGAGGTAGATTTATGCACAAGCTAAGCGAGCTACTGTTTAATGGCTGAGATTATAGAAAATCTCTAAATACAAAAAATACTAAAGATGAATAAATTACCATTTGGGGTAATGCTATAACATCGTTTGATCTCATTTAGGGCCTCATACGACATTATTAAGTGCCTCAGTATAGGATTGCCAGTCATAGCTGGCAACCCAGCGGGAACATGAGAGGAAGACAGGAAGGGACAAGTTCATTGTGTGTCACATCAGTTTGAGAGTAAATCAGAAGTGACATAATTGTGTTGGGGCAACACTCTAGGATTCGCCCCAAACATTATGGTTAAACCATAGAGTTTTAGGTGAATCCTACGGTGTTGAGTTGATGTAATGATATCACTTCTGGTTTTGTACCAGAGCCCTCAAATTTTCTCCCACTGTCTTGTCAAGCCGTGGTGGGGAACACGGTGCATGGGCCTTGTGTCAGCATGTTCCAGCCCAGATTACTTGGACTGGCCTAAGAGTAGAAAATATTGGGTCATAATATTCCTAAACAATACTAATAAGTAGAATGATATACATATTTTATTCATTTTACTACAAACACAAAGGAATAGGTGAAATTACTGGGGAAAGATGTATAAGAAACACAAAATGGCCAGGATATTGAAATAAATATCAGTTCAAGTTTATTTATAGATGATTGCCAAATGCCATAGCAATTTTAATATAAAAGATACAGGGTTCTTTAATACACAAAGATCATACAGAATTTTTGATATACACTTAATATTTTTCAAGTAATGATCCATGGTAATGATCAATTTTGTTCATTCATCTCGACCAGAGCCAGGGCCTTTTCAGTGGAACAGCCTAATGGAACTTCGGTCTGCTGAAACCCGGGCCCAACAAGATCTATTATCCTTTCACTGGGCTTGTAAGACAGAGATGTTCTACCAGGCATATGGTTGAGGCTGGGCTATGAGTGAGTCTTCCTACCAGTCTTCTGTTGGGATGGGGAGCATAATCCCCACCCTGATTTTGTTTTTTCCACTGACTCAGGGCCAAGCTACAAGTGACGAATGACACTTGAACGGCAAGTGTATTTCTCCCTGTTCACTTGCCCTCCACTTGATCCACTTGCTGTTCAAGTGTCATTCGTCACTTGTAGCTTGGCCCTCAGACTATTGCTGCTCCTCCATCTCCCACCTCACAAAAAGTTTGGTTGGGGTTGGAAATATGGGCTGTTTTATTACTGAATTATATGTTTATGAGCTGTTTTATTACTGAATTGTATGTTTATTTATAGTTTTAATGTAAATTTTATTGTAAATTTTAACACTGAAGTCATCCACTCTGAGCCCATTCGTTATTGATGGTAACTTGATTAATAAGAATTTGTGAGGATTGTTCCAGTTTCCACATGAAAAATTATTATAATAAACATAGCAAAACATAGTTACATGGCAGAAAAGCCTGATGCAATGGCAAAGGTACCATAGATTTGAGTACATCAGAATTAAAGCCTCAGTTTTGAATTGCTTATCCATAAAATGGTTATTTCTATTCAGTTGCTCATAAAAAGATGAGCTTAGAAATATAGCTGGAAAGATTTCAATATATTGCTTCAAAAGCTTCTGTATTACAAAATGCTGAAATAATTTAATTCACTATTATTAATGTTATGCATACAGCAAGGGAGTAGTCTGATGTAAATTAAAGGACACTTAGTAAAGCATTCCATATTTGGACATTCATATGCATATTTCATGGCAATCTTGGTGTAGCGTATAGCAATGGTATAATTTAAACTAAAGCAGTATCAGCCAAATTTGCTTTTGTGGGTTATACAGACTAAGGCTACAATCCTAACAATACTTTTCTGGGGGTAAACACTATTGAATAAAATAAGATTTATTTCTGAGTAGACTTGCTTCACTAACTGTGCTGAAGTCAGAGGGTTAGTCTGGATTGACAATGGTACCCATTTGTTAATTCTTTAGAACCATTACAGCAAACATTACTCTAAATTTTGCCTTGACACCTGGATAATTAAACAAAACAACTGTTTATCAAAGCAGCAGGTAAGGGCACCTCTCCCAGTACATTTTTGAGAAGAAATGAATGACTATAAATATCTTCCTGGTTAAAAGATCAGGTTGGCCCAATGTCTGCTAGTTAAAGAAAAATCCTTCTCTTTTAAATTACTGCTGCTTATTGAGAACAATAAGCCTTTAGGCACAGTGGACATCCATATCTCAGACTATTTGGCATTAGGAGAATTTAGCATAACAATCATCTCAGCTCTTGTCACAGAAATATTCTATGCTAAAAAAAGATGTTAAGCACAGCACTGTATATTATAAAAAGGAAGAATGAACTTTCATTATCTGGGTCTAGGAGTCCAGGGACATTGCTGAAAGGAGCAATAAGCCCTGTAAACCTTGTATTAATTCTTTCTTCTCCAAGATATACCATTATCTAAATCTCCTGCATGTCATGTTTTCACACTGTGAGCTTTGCAAATCGCTAAGCCTTTTAACAGGAATGAACAGTTCCATAATGGAAGGAACCTGAACGCATCAGCCCAAACTAGCCTTTGGCGTGCATAGTGAAAGCAGGGAAGGCCTGGAGCTGTGATGCTTTAACTTTATCTCATTAGCACAACCACGCCATAGTTGCTATGTGAATCTAGCCATTAGCTTCTAAAATAGAAATGTGGAAGATCCAGTGACAGATAAACTAGTATTCTGCAGGAATAACTTTGAGAAGCCAGGTGCCTGAGTTAGCACTAGCACATTTCATAGCCATTCGAAATACCCACAGTGAAAGAAGGGCAGATCATCCCTTTTAAAATATGGACAATTGGATCAATAAAGGAATGTAAAGCATAGAGATCCATGATTGTTTCCCCAAGGCTTTCTTCTTTTTCAGGTTTCAGATTCAGGATCATGACTTAAAGCAGACAATCCAGCGCAGAGAGAATGTTTAAGTCTTTCCTCTTGTCCTTTCTTGCTTGTCCATTACTGATTTTCCTGAAAATCCTCCTCTCCTCCCCACCCCAACTTCTACTAGGAAAATTTATAGTTATCCTCAAGTTTTCCACAGAGTGGGGTAAGAGCACAAGGGCAACATTGTCAACAGAAGCACGAGGTGGGAAAAATAATTAAATGCACCCACTTTATATATTTTTAAATATTTTTCATTGTAGCTTAAATCTATTATTCTATACTTTGTTCAAGATCCTTTATGCTCTGTCAAATGCCTCTTTTCTCTTTTAAATAAGGTTTCTAAAAATTCAAAAAAATGTACCCACTTTAAATGCACCCAGTTCCCTATGCGCCCTTGATTCCCCCTTGAAATTGCATCCCTGTGAAAGAAAGAAATAGAAATATATCAGAAGGGGTGGTGGTGGTAGAACTACACATAAGCAAACTTCTCACCCTTACACTGGTTTTATATCACGTGAAATACTTCCTCTCTGCAATTCAAACCCATCAGAAAAGTTACAAAGAATAATGGCAATTTCTACAGTCAACAGGTCTGTAAACTTGGTTTTCTCGGAAGCAAAAGTATTGCTTTAACTGCATAACTTTTCAATTTCATTTTTCTAACTGTATAAAATTTATAGATCTCTTGCTTTTGTGCACAGAGTGTTGTTCCCTTACACTAGCAGGAATGAATCAATATTACCCTGCAAGGCTTCCACACCTGTTAACAGGGTGGGTCTGTAGTGGCCAGCATTTTTCTCTTTGAACACGCCAATGGATAATATCAAGCATTGTAAAAGCTAAAGCAAACACAGTGCTGGAAGGCATAGGAAAAGTCTTGATAATTAATATAATATAATGACATCTAATGCAAACCAATATGCAAAATATTACAGATGCCGCTTGCAGATTAAGGAAATGCAAAAGCCATTTTCTGAAGACGGACAATTAAGGGGGTGTACTCCATCCATCCAAATCAGTTACACTTACTTCCAAATAACCACACTTGGGCTGAAATGCATAAAAATATTTTTAAGGAGAATACTTGTGCAGATTTTAGAAATGTATATTTGAATGAGAAAGTCCAGTCCAGATGTGACGTGGGAGATCTGAAATCAGGATCTTCAAACTGTTGTTTTTAAACTCCCCCTCCCGAGAACTCAGTCAGCAGCATAGGTGAGTCTCCCTCATTCCATTCAATCTTCACAACAACTAGGGTTGCCAACAGGCCTGAAGAAAAATGCCTTTCATAGAAGTTTGATGTGCAAGAATGGGCAATTGAAGCTTTTCATGGCATGGAGGTAAATGACATCATCTGGCAAACCGCATCCCATTAGGTCTCTAATAAAGGGCCAAGACATTTTTCCAAGGACCTGTTGGCAATCCCTCAGCAACAGAGTGTCTTCATGAGTTATTGCAAATTAAATCTCCTTTCCTTAACCAGAATGAATGTTTTTGTGTGTTTCATTCTTTTATTTCAACCAGGATGAATGTTTCCCTAGAATTCTTTTAAAAACTTTTAAAAGAAATCAACCCTTTTCAGGCATCAAAGGCTTGAACTGATCAACATTTATTTACTTTTGTTGTAATTAGCAGTTACTGCTATTGCTCTTTCTTATCTTTATGCACAGAGACATGCATTGCCTTATCCCTTTAGATGGTAGGAGTCACCTCCTCCCATAGAGACTAAACAGAGTTATCTCAGAACAATTCACCACTAGGGGTGTGCAAGCCAAAAATTTTCGGCTATAGCCGAAAGTAGAAAGCCGAAAGAAGATTCTCTATCGTTAAAGCCGAAAGCCGAAAGAAGAATCTCTTTCGGCTTTTGGCTTTCGGGATTCTTTCGGCATTCTTTCGGCATTCTTTCGGCTTTTTTCTATGGGAAAATGCCTCCGTCTTCCAGGACGCCTGGAGGAGGCATTTTCCCACCGAATAAGCCCAAAATTGGTGGGGACCTTCCTCTAACCGTTCTCTAACAACCACCCAAGTTTCAGACAGATTGGACTTTGGGGGGCCATGTTATGGCCCCCCAAAGCAGGTCCCCCCATCCTCCCATAAGAAAGCGAAGGAGCAGCATATTGTTAGCATGCTGCTGCTCATCTTCCTTCATTATTTCCTATGGGGAAAAAATGAAGAGGCAGGCTTCCTTTGCCAGGGGTGGCATTTTGCATGCAAAATGCCCCCTTACCCTCAGGGGCCCTTCTCCCACCCCTCCTCCCACCCCCCACCAAGGCTCAGCCTGCTACCACTTGGGGGGGCCATTTCATGGCCTCCCCAAGTAGGTGCTCTAATCTCTACCACTGACAGCTGGGGGAGGCTTGTGTTGCCAGGGGTGGCATTTTGCATGCAAAATGCCCCCCAACCCTCTGGGGCCCTTCTCCCACCCCTCCTCCTACCCCCCACCAAGGCTCAGCCTGCTCCCACTTGGGGGGGGCATTTCATGGCCTCCCCAAGTAGGTGCTCTGCTCTCATCTCTACCACTGACAGCTGGGGGAGGCTTGTCTTGCCAGGGGTGGCATTTTGCATGCAAAATGCCCCCCAGCCCTCTGGGGCCCTTCTCCCACCCTTCCTCCCACCCCCCACCAAGGCTCAGACTGCTCCCACTTGGGGGGGGCATTTCATGGCCTCCCCAATTAGGTCCTCTCAGCCCCTAAAGTCCACCCGTTACAGCCCCACACAAACCCAATTCCCCCCCAGCTGCCACACACAGACCCAAATCCCCACATTAGCCCCTCACAGACCCAAATCCACCCCCACCTGCCCCACACCCATAACCCCAGGAACAGGCTGGCAAAGGCCAGCCCTCTCCCTTTGTTCCCTATGCTGGGAACTTCTAAACTCTCTTTCCCTGGGCAATTCTGCACAGCCCAGGAGTGCCACAATGGTGGGCACACTTCTGAGTGCCAGCTGGTCCCTGTGAAAGAGCACCTGAACCACAGACACCCTCCCTCAAATTCCCCCACCACCTACAGAGATGGCTGGCCAGCCAGCCCCATTGTTCCCTATGATGGGAACCAACTGCACAACAAAGAATAAAACAAGAACAACACAAAATAAAGTTTTAAATTTTTTTTCTCCCTTCCAAAGTACAAGTAGGCAAAGCATTATGACACATTACACCAGCAGTCCCCCACACAGAAAAATAACACAACTCACTTAACATCAGAGAATCACAAAGCACGATTCCTGTCAAAAACACTTTATTTCTTGAACAGCTTTAGGCTACACAGCAGGGGGGGAACACCAAAGGGCATGGAAGCAGTATCTTACACAAAAATAACACAACTCACTTCACATTAAAGAATCACCCCAAAAATTGCTGTCAAAAGCACTTTATTTCTGTAACTGCTTTAGGTTACACAGTAGGAAGGCACCAAAGAGCAGGAAAGCAGTGTACTACACAAAAATAACACAACTCACGTCACATCAGAGAATCACACAAACACAATTGCTGTCAAAAACGGTGAAGTGGGTTGTATTATTTTTTGTAGTACATTGCTATCATGCCCTGTTGTGCCCTCCTACTGTGTAACCTAAAGCTGTTCAAGAAATAAAGTGTTTTTGCCAGGAATTGTGTTTTTGTGATTCTCTGATGTTAAGTGAGTTGTGTTATTTTTGTGTAAGATAGTGCTGCCATGCCCTTTGGTGTTCCCCCCTGCTGTGTAACCTAAAGCTGTTCAAGAAATAAAGTGTTTTTGACAGGAATTGTGCTTTGTGATTCTCTGATGTTAAGTGAGTTGTGTTATTTTTGTGTAAGATAGTGCTGCCATGCCCTTTGGTGTTCCCCCCTGCTGTGTAACCTAAAGCTGTTCAAGAAATAAAGTGTTTTTGACAGGAATCTTGCTTTGTGATTCTCTGATGTTAAGTGAGTTGTGTTATTTTTCTGTGTGGGGGACTGCTCGTGTAATGTGTCATAATGCTTTGCCTACTTGTACTTTGGAAGGGAGAAAAAAATTTAAAACTTTATTTTGTGTTGTTCTTGTTTTATTCTTTGTTGTGCAGTTGGTTCCCATCATAGGGAACAATGGGGCTGGCTGGCCAGCCATCTCTGTAGGTGGTGGGGGAATTTGAGGGAGGTTGTCTGTGGTTCAGGTGCTCTTTCACAGGGACCAGCTGGCACTCAGAAGTGTGCCCACCATTGTGGCACCCCTGGGCTGTGCAGAATTGCCCAGGGAAAGAGAGTTTAGAAGTTCCCAGCATAGGGAACAAAGGGAGAGGGCTGGCCTTTGCCAGCCTGTTCCTGGGGTTATGGGTGTGGGGCAGGTGGGGGTGGATTTGGGTCTGTGAGGGGCTAATGTGGGGATTTGGGTCTGTGTGTGGCAGCTGGGGGGGAATTGGGTTTGTGTGGGGCTGTAAGGGGTGGACTTTAGGGGCTGAGAGGACCTACTTGGGGAGGCCATGAAATGCCCCCCCAAGTGGGAGCAGTCTGAGCCTTGGTGGGGGGTGGGAGGAAGGGTGGGAGAAGGGCCCCAGAGGGCTGGGGGGCATTTTGCATGCAAAATGCCACCCCTGGCAAGACAAGCCTTCCCCAGCTGTCAGTGGCAGAGAAAAGAGCACCTACTTGGGGAGGCCATGAAATGCCCCCCCCAAGTGGGAGCAGTCTGAGCCTGGGTGGGGGGTGGGGGGAAGGGTGGGAGAAGGGCCCCTGAGGGCTGGGGGGCATTTTGCATGCAAAATGCCACCCCTGGCAATACAAGCCTCCCCCAGCTGTCAGTGGTAGAGATTAGAGCACCTACTTGGGGAGGCCATGAAATGCCCCCCCCAAGTGGGAGCAGGCTGAGCCTTGGTGGGGGGTGGGAGGAGGGGTGGGAGAAGTGCCCCTGAGGGTGAGGGGGCATTTTGCATGCAAAATGCCACCCCTGGCAAAGGAAGCCTGCTTCTTCATTTTTTCCCCATAGGAAATAATGAAGAAGATGAGCAGCAGCATGCTAACAATATGCTGCTCCTTCGCTTTCTTATGGGAGGATGGGGGGACCTGCTTTGGGGGGCCATAACATGGCCCCCCAAAGTCCAATCTGTCTGAAACTTGGGTGGTTGTTAGAGAAGGGTTAGAGGAAGGTCCCCACCAATTTTGGGCTTATTCGGTGGGAAAATGCCTCCCCCAGACGTCCGGGAAGACGGAGGCATTTTCCCATTGAAAAGCCGAAAGAAAGCCGAAAGAATCCCGAAACGTTTCGGCTTTTTTCTTTCGGCTACCCGAAACGTTTCGGCATTCCCCGAAACGTTTCGGCATACCCCGAAAGAAGCCGAAACACTTTTGTTTCGGCATTCTTTCGGCATTCTGAATGCCGAAACGCACATCCCTATTCACCACCACTGAGATGACATCAGCCAACCTAACAAGGCACCAACCATAGAACATTTGCGACAACAGAATTACTGACCATAACTGGGCACTAGATAACAACTCCTAAGGAAACATACATACAACATACTCAAAGACCCAAAAGACAGTGAAGAAACATAAAAAAACAGTCAATGAAGTAGAAATAAATATCTCCTCAAACTTCAGCTATCAATTCAATAAGTTCTATTGTAATTTCTCTGAACCATGGTATAAAAGAAACCTTTCAAACTGAGTCAAGCAGACAAACCCAAACATTTATTTTGCATTTCTACGCTGTTTTTTCCTCTCTGATTGGAGCTGAGCCAGATCTCATCATTGTGTTTCATTTTTGTTTCATAGCCTTGTGTTCCAAGCTAGAATTATTTTATTTAGATGGAACATTTGAACCCTATTCAGATATTGTACATGGGTAGATAGAAAGTGCCTGAAGGGAACCAGGATTATACTCACTGATCCCTGGCCCCAGCCTTGAACGTTCACCCCCAAATAGAAATGGGCACGAACCTAAATATGAACCAAAATTAAGCACGAACCAGGCCAATTCGTGGTTCACAAACCAGCGGTTCATCAGATCCCATTTCTGACGAACCACCACAAACTTTAGGCTGGTTCATTTGATTCATTTTTTGGTTCATCACTGCAGACAGCCTGGTGCCAATCAATCAGTTTCCTAGGCAACAGAAGATGGACTTCCTGCAGACTTCCTGCTGACCCAGAAGTGAACTTCTGCTGACCCAGAAGTGTTTGTTTTCTGACCTGGATGTGATGTCTTCACAAACCAAACAAACCAGTTCGCAAACCAGGGGCAGGTTCGTGAAAGTTCGTGGTTCGTGAAATTTGACGAACCATGAAACACATGGTTCGCTTTTTTCCAGTTCGTGCCCACAGAGCCCTTTACCAAAACAAGGAGATGTGTATTGACTTGTCCACCTGATCAAAAAATCTACAAAAAGCAAGATCTCTGCAGCGCATGAATGCATATGTACACCCTTCTAAAGTTTTGAAGACTTGTATCCAAAAATAAGAACTATCACTAAAATCATTGTTTGAGGCAATGTTAGAAGAGGGGGAATTTCTCTCCATGGTGGCTTGATCTGTAATGAATGGTTTATTTAGTACTGTGTATGTACAGTTGATACATACATATGTTTTTAAAAACATATCAATATAAATTCCTTTATTAAGCTATCAGACTTTACAAGCTGGATCCTGTGCAAAATCTCTCCTAACAAAAAGGCTTTCTGTCAATGGAGCAGGACCTCCTCAGCTCCCACTGCAGCCCAAAATGCTGCTCCTGTGGGACAAGGGACTGCTAGGAACAGCACAGGATGAGTCAGAGGCCTACCATGAGAGGGAGGAAATCTACAAAAATTCCACTATATCTAACCCTATATATTTTTTCTGAAGTTCAGGCTAATATTTACAAGTTGATATGTTCAATGTACTATTGGTGATTGGATAGCGGCCTTGCCAAATGTACAAGTCAAATGGTGGGATATAAATGTTTTAACAAATGAGTGAATCAGTATATTACACAAAAACTCCCCATTGGATGGTGAAGTGATGAACTAGCCTTCTCTGTTCCCCAATGAGGCTGGAATTCACGAGGTGGCAGGAGAATTGTTTTGGGATTATGCCATTTTGCCTCTCCTGTGACATCACTGCACAAGGCCACCTTGCTTCATACAGCTCAAAGTGCATAATGATTCTTAGTGTATAAAATATGGAACTGGGAAAATGAAGTTGTGGCATGTTTCATGCAGTAATTCTTTTAGCTAATGACAAGTACCTCTTCAGAACTTCCTGCGTCCTTTGCTGTAAATCTGCTTCTGCAACCACAATGAATAGCATTAAGCCAAATTAATACATCTGAAAATGGTCTGAGCAGAAGAAGTGTAAGTGAGGGCACTGCAGCTCAATAATAGACCACACAATAGCAGCTTTCCAGTATTTCAGTAACATTACTAGCAAGGTAATTGCCTGTCCTCTTCCCTGGGATAGAAATAATAGAGTTTGGCATTAATCCTCCTTGTCTCACTGCGTCTGCACCACTCTGCCTGTCCTCAAATCACTCCAGCCAGCAGTTTTCTCTTTCAAGCCGCCTCTTCGCGGTAAAGTATTGTTTTGCAGTAGCCCATCAATGTTGAACTACGGATTACAGGGTCATGGTTTATTTTCCCCTCTTCATCCAGCCGCTCTGGAAGTGGAAAGAGAGATGGTGGGAGAAAAGGCTTTCCAAAGTGAAGGCCAGTCAGCAACGACTTGCCTGCAGCTAATTTCATTTCCCCACTTCGAGTCATAGCTGTTTTGTGGCTTTGCCATGTATATTTATAGTTAACGTTCAAAACAGAATTATTATAGGGAGCGCAAAATGTCTGCAAACTATATATGGAAGTACTGCAGCAACCAAGTCTCTAAATGTGCAATTGCTTTTTCTGCTGGAAAAGTTGGATCCTCTCCCTCTAATTAAAATTACCAGTATAAACAGAGTCTTCTGCATTGTTCTGCATTTCCTGGAATTGCTTTTTGCTGTGGAGTTTGTTGCTACAACTGTTAATGCCTGTTAACGAGGGAGACTATTTTTTATTTTTCCTACTCTGGCAGAACTACCACTCAAAAATACGACCTTGCTACTTACACCTTGAGTGAGATGGGTTGCAGAGATCTGAACATCTCCTGCTCTGATTGAATCCCCACTGCGTCATTCATTTTCCTGTTTAACAGCTCTTTCCTGGCTCTTACTAGCTTAATATTAGCCGCTTTGGCAGCCCTGGCTGGGCAAAAAGATGGCATACAAATTTTGTAAATAAATTTCACAAATGAATTGGATCCAGCACAAAATTTCCACTTGCGCTGGAGCTCCTCTGCAAGCAGAGATGTATAAAAATGTGGCACTCCTGGCAGGTAGCAACTGCCACCTTAGTTGGGTGCCATTATTTGCCTCCACTAAGGGAGGCAAGCAGGCAGGCACTTCCTGGGCATCCGAGGTATGTGTCAGGGAGGAGCTTGTAGGCCTCCTCAGGCTGCTCTGCTCCCGACAGCTCAGTCACACCTCATGCTTGACCCACCCACCTTACCCTTTTTCAGTGCAGGATTAGTCAGTTGCCTGTATGGAGCCAGGTAGGAATTTTTTCTCCTTCCCAAATTGGCCTCTGGGAAGGGGAGTTTTTTACCTATTTTATCCCCATTGGTGGGAAAACTGAGGTCTGTCAGGAGTGGCTGGCTGCTTTACGGCCCAGTTGTGAGGACACATGCCCTGGTGGGGAATCCCTGGACAAGCCAGTCTCCCCCCGCAGTTTTACAGCTGGGTGGGGGAGCTTTAAAGGGGTGAACCACTTAGCCTGGCCAGTCTGGGTACCAGCCATACGATGGATGGCTCACACCCAGGGCAGTGAGTACTCACCCAGACAGGTCGGGGCAGATGTCCAGGAGTGACCCCAGGGCCCAACCTGTACCACTAATTTAGGCCCTTGGCATGTTTGATAATATGTTGCTGTTGAGTTAATAAAGCAGCCCTTTAGTTCCTAACATGTATCTGCCTCTTTATTCCAACTGTGGTGGTAAATACAGTAGCCGCTTGTGCAGTCAAACTTATTATATTCTCATTTGTGTTTCTACTTGTACAAGAGCTTGTGCAACCAATTTATGGGTACTAATAAATAGGGAGCAAAGCGCTACACATTGCACAAGATCTTACACAAACAGTACCATGCTAAGTCCATTTATGTTTCTGCTTGCACATTGCTGTATCCTAACCATTAACTTGGAAATAGAGAGTCATAAGCCTTAGCTACACCACAGTATAGTTGGTCCTGTCTTTTGGACTGTCCATAGTTCAGTTTTAGAGCACATACTTTGCATGCAGTACTGAAAAAGACTTCTGCCTATGGCTTTCGTGATTCTGACAGTCAGAGTAAACATGACTGGATTAAATGGGCCAATGGTGTGACTCTAGAAAAATCAAGAGACTGGTAAATTCTATTCGATGTTATGTAAAGAGAGGATAAGGTTGCTATTTTCATCAACAACCTCAGAATGTTGTTTGGCTCTATGCAAAGAACATGCCTGCATATATTTCCCTCTCTACATATGTGTCTGTTCTGCCTCTCCCAACACCTCCTCCAAAGTATTGCTCTCACATAAAATGAAATGGGAACTAAATAATAACATATATTACAATTGATGTGACATCCCCCCCATGGGTGAGTAATGACTTGGTGCTTGCACAGGGTTACCTTTTTACTTGAACAACAGTTTGCTATCATTACTGCTATAAAAGAGATTGCCCAAACAAAATCAATTTTTAAAAGTATACTATTCTTGTTACTTTTAAACATTTCTAGTAAGACACTTCTCCAGAGCAGCACAGAAGGCAAGCAAAAACTGCCATTGCAATACTCCTCATGGTATTTTTACAAAATATTATTACTGAAGAACTCCAAAGGTTACATTTTGCCACCACAGAACCATCTGGCATTTTCAAAGTGTTAAATTTCTTTGATCTCTACTTTTCTGAGATGTCATGTACAAATTTTTGTCCATGTTAAGGTTTCAGAAAAGCCTTTGGACTGGAGCATCATCCTTTGGCTGGCTGACTCTTACATTGGATTGCAACCGCGTGAGGAAGAACATCAGATCCATGAGTGAGAGGTTGTAGCCAGGGCAGGTGCACTGCCCTGCTTAGATAAATGCTTTGCCCCATCAAATATATGTTCTTGGTAGTAATAATCCACTCCCAGACTTAATGAGAAAGGCAGGCAGAAACAAAGTAAGCAAAAATATTTTCCATTGAAAGAAGAAAGGGGAAACACTTCCATAGTTCTTAGAACAGAAATAATTTTTATTTTTAAAAAGTGAGTGGGTACCCCCTAAAAGTGGTAGTGCTCCAGTCTCCTTCCCTCTTAACTGCTCTGCCATGAATTCCTCTGACTCAGGGCCAAAATACACAATACATTTCTTCTCTACATGATTCTGGGCTTCCCAAATCTGACTTGTTTTCCCTGCAGTCACACATCAGCTGCCGGAATGTCCTTTCCAAGATCAGAAATAGTGTTTCAGCTTAAACTACTGCTGGGGGAAGAGGGGCCTGTGTTCCCCCATGTCTTTTCCATAAACTGAAACACTATGGGAAGTTATTTACATAACTTTGGAGCATTAGAGAAGCAGTCTGAAAATAGCCTGTGTGGTCCTTCCTCTCCTGCAAGTAGTAGTTCGACCCAAAAGAGACTCCATCTGATCTTTAAAATGAAGCTGATGTGTGACTGCAGGGAGAAATAATTGTGTTCAGAAAACCCAGGGGCACCTAGTAAACAAAAAAATGGTGTATGTTGGCCCTCAAAGATACTTTTTCACCCTTATGCTTAAGAAACCCAGGGTGGTGTGGTAGTTAAAGTGTCAAACTAGGATCTGGGAGGCCCAGGTTCAAATCCCCATTCTGCCATGGAAGCTTGTTGGGTGACCCTGGGCCAGTCTCACTCTCTCAGCCTAACCTACCTCACAGGGTAGTTGTGAGGATAACATGAAGGAGAAGAGAATGTAATCCACTTTGGGTCTCCATGGGTACAAAAGTTGGGGTATAAATGAAGTAAATAAATAAGAGAGGCCCATTTCACTACTATGACTTTGCATGCATCACAGAGCTTAAAAGGGTTGAGCAAGTTATTTGTGTAAGGAAGCTGTTAAAAATTATAGATACAACATCCAAATTTAGGAGTATCTGTTCCTGTCAACTTATGGTTTCTGATACAAACAATTAACAGGCCCTAACTTAGACAGACATATGTGCTTGTCAAGAACTTTCTGCAAGTTATTAAGAATTTATCCATTCATGAAGAACTGATTATCCATTCATTTCTTTGAAGCCCCATCTGGAAAAGTGTTGGCCACACTTAGTAAGATATGGACCTGGATGATGGGCCACTTTGGGGACGTTGAATATAAGACAGGATATACATTTTTACTAAATTAAAACATAGCAAAGATATCACTTTAGTTCCCAACTGGGGCTGCCAATGTGCAAGCCCAACAAAGTCCCATGTGGAGTCCTGCCTATTCTGGCGTAACACATACCGGAAGCAACGTTCCACCCATTCCTTCCTGTATCAGTGTTGTAAGGATAAAATGGGATAACTTCGGTATACACTGCCCTGAGCGCCAAGTAGGAATTCTGGCATACAAATGTAATACAGAAATAATAAGCCTTCTCAACACAACATAGTGTTCATACCCGCTAGGTCCTTCTCTATGTCACAATGCATTTTTTGATGTTTTGGACTGAATCCTCCAAGGTATTTTTAATGAGGAATTAAGCACTGCTTTCTCATACATTTCTGTCATGGTTCACAGACTGAAAGATGAAAACTGCCTTTCCATTGTATAGTCCAAGCAGATGATCTGAACTTTCCGATGTGATTTGCCTTCCAGCATGTCTGTAAAGTGAGGGGTGTCACATGATCCCCATTGAAAGTACAAAGTGTCATGCATATGAAGTTACATCTGCAGGTAATGACATTATGCTCCACTGAGAATCAAGTGGAGTCTGTCAGACACCTTCGCAATGAGCACTTCAAGCTGACTTGCCACTTCAGAGATAAAGATAGCTTAACAGCTTCCCAGTTGAGTTCTTCTGGATGCAACTGATTATTTTTGCAATAGTCTTAAATTTGCAAAGATATAAGCTTAAAACAGCATATGAGTTCCTATCATCTCCTACAAGATACCTTAAATAGCATTTTCATAAACAGCAGTGCCATGTTTTTATCCTTTTTTCAAGTTAGCAAACTAAATGAGGAATGAGTCATTTAATATGTTTTGCCAGGTTTTAAATTGACAGTATTCTATGATTCAGAGAGTTTAAAGGTTAGCAGTAACCTCATTACTAAGGGGACAACTCTGATATCTGGCTTTAAATTATTTTTAGGATTATGATGCTAGGAAAGCAATTGGTATTAGAGGGTAAGACATACAGTCCAGTCTAGTCAAAGCAGCATGGGCTGGGTACAAAGGTACCAACCTTTGTACCCAAAGGGTATACATAAGTGAGAAATCTTCTTCTGGAAGAAAACTCTTGGAGGAAAGACTCCTCCAATTGCACTAGTCTTCCTCCAACAGAAAATTCCTCAGTGGTATTTTTGGACTCAACCAATGCTGCATTGGTTGGACAGCTGCTGTAGCATAGTGGTTCAGTGGTAAGGTTGTGAATCAGTACTCTGCTGATTTGGATCCTGCTACTGCCATGAACTCAGCAGGTGGCCTTCAGTAGGCCACTCCTCTCATCCCCAGCTGCCCAGCTGCATTTTGGGAATAATGATAACATTGACATTGTTCACAACTCTGAGGAGGCACTAACCTGTCTAGAAGAATGGTATATAAGTACAGTCTTATTATAAGCACACTGTTATTATTATCCAACTTCCATGGGAGAAAGCTCTCTCTATTGGAGAAAGATGGAAAGCAGCCTTCCTCCAATGGATGATTTATCACTTGGATGGAACCCTCAAATGTATGCAGAAGGATATTTATATTTGGACAATGAGTGTAATAGGTGCCAAACATGCATTACCTTGGGTTGAAAAGCCTAAGGCTGGAGTTGTGACTAGGTATAGAAAGCCTCAGTCACAGTACTGATACTTTAGCAACACGCAGGGCCCTCCTATCCCCTCCGAACAAACAAATGGGGGTTCTCTTACACACAGCTTGGAGGGAGAGTGCAATAATTGGGTGGGAAATAGCTGTGCAATGGTCTTTGCCATAAAGATTTGGTATTTTTATTTTTATTTGTTTATGTCATTTATAGTCTGCCTATCTCACTGAGACTCAAGGCGGACTACATAGTGTGAGATTAGTACAATCAGTAGCAAGGACAAGGGCAGGCGTTTCCACACCGTGTCAAGGACATTTCCATAAACCATGTTATAGGATAAATGAATATAAGTTTACAAAGACATAGCATTAGAAAGGATCCAATATGGGGTTGATGAATTGTTGAAACAGAACATAATCAGTTCTAAGACTGACATTAGACAACATGAAGCACAGGAGTACATATTTAAAGCAACAGATAATATGTAAGGCAACATAATGGTGAAGTCTATGGTCCTTAAGTCATTAGTGAAACATCTGAGACTCCCTCCCTACAATACCGCCTGCCTATCTGAGTAAAAAGCCTTTTTGAATAATTCGGTTTTTCATTGTTTGTGGAAATCCAGGAGAACAGAGGCTCTCTTGACCTCAGACAGGCCGTTCCACAAGGTAGGGGATGCCACAGAGAAAGCCTGTGTATGGGCTGTTGTTGATTTCACCCATGTGCAGGCTGGCACCTGCAGGAAACCCTGTTCAGATCAGTGAAGCTGCGGTGGAGGGACATAGGTAGGGAGGCAGTCCCGTAGGTAGGCCATGAAGAGCTTTGTATGTAATAATCAATACCTTGAATTGAGCACGGTAACTGATAGGTAGCCAATGGAGTGACTGTAGGATGGGAATGATATTCATGCTCCTGCTCACTCCTGCTAACAGTAACAAAAAGGGGGCCAGCCCTGGTAACAGCAATTGGGGGAAAAGGGGGGAGGGGAAACAATCCCGCCAAGGGCTATAACGCTGGGAGTTTCCTGACGTCGTCTTCGGGAGCGGGTTGAGAAGCAAGTTTGTATTAAACCTGTTGCAATCCCAATCACGCCGGGATTTTCCTGACGTCGCCTTCAGGAGAGGGTTGAGAAACAAGTTTGTATTAAACCTGTTGCAACCTTGTCAGCTGCCCCTGAGGAAGTTATGGACGAAAAGCTGAGTGGAACAACTTGTTGATACCGTCTCTTCGGGCACGACTGGAAGTTTACCTTCTTTATATAGAGGGAAGAATGCATATTGATAAATTGACAGAAGCCTGTATAGGAGGATACCATTCTCAACCCTCCTGGTTCCACGTGTGGAACTTGTGATTATAATACTTACTCTTGGAGATGTATTATATAGACCTTGTATGAAATGTATTATGTAATGAATATATCTCTTTTTGAGAATTCATGTGTTTTGGTTATAAGGAATGTAGATGTCTGCACAGTAAGATTGTTATAAAATTCTTTCGCACACATCCTTTATTGTTTCATTCAGCTCTCAAGAGGTTAACTGTTATAGCCCTTGGTGGGATTGTTTCCCCTCCCCCCTTTTTCCCACTCCTGCTAACAGTCAGGCTGCAGCATTTTGCACCAATTGGAGCCTCCTAGTTGACTTAAATGGGAGACCAATGTATAGTGCATTACAATAGTCAAGTTTTGATGTTACCATAGTATGGATCCTGGTGGCCAGGTCGGCTGTGTTGAGATAAGAAGCCATCTTCCAGGCTAGAGTGAGATTGTAGAAAGCATTTTTTTGCAGCTGCCTTAACTTACACAGTACATGCACAGTATTGCTAGATGAGATTGTATTGACTTCCACATTACTCTAAATGTGCCTGACTGTCATGCATAGGGTAACCTATAGTCCTGTACTGATTATGAACCTAATGTTCACAAGTGTCATAAGCAATCATCTGTTCTCCTTGCAGTAGCTTCACATCCCAATCACTTAGTACACAATAAGATTACATCCATTTTATACTGCAAACAATTCTGTCTCTTTTTTTAAAATCCTGCCTTACCTCCAAGATGTTCAGGATCTTTCCCTCCTCCTCCTTCCATAATGTTCAATGCAGGTATATAATAGACACCATCCATCCCAAAAGTCTTGTGCACTAAAACCAAATGAAGCTTTCCTGCCCGATCATGCATTCATCACAGCTAAGAACATGGTCATCTAACACTTTCTTCCTTTATCTTTGCGTTGCTCAAATGATGAAGGGAATATGAAAAATTATAAGCAAATCTGAATATACATCACAAATACATTTTAATTAAAAAGGGTCAGTATTACCCAACAAAGACATATATATCATCAAATTAATCAATATGGGAAGTTACCAACATTTATGAAACAAATTGCCTCTTTAACAGCATTCTATATGTTTCCTATGTGCTTTTCATAGCAATGGGCTTAGGATAGTATCCATTTCATTCAAGAAAGGTGCAGCATATTATGGAAGAATAAAATCATCTTCCTTGGAGTTGAAATGATCATGATTTAAACTGATAAGGACAGAGGAGTCAGACTGATAAGGAAGTCAGTTCATTCGCAAAATATCATTTAGATGTGAAGCAGACTTAAATAACCTTCAAAATAAGGACTCTGCCAGCTCAAAATGAGGACATGCTCACATGTAGCTGAAGAACCGCCACCAAAGACATCTGATGAAAATAAAATAGAGCTAAGCACAGTCATTGCCAATTTCTAACTAGAACCAGACAGTCAAACACAGAACCTTTTCAAGACTTCAAGTAGACTGCTAAAAACGGCAGGTCATTTATAGACCTGCCTTAGAGCCTCTGGATTTTTCTAGTGTTCAAGCTATAGGCTTACAGAGCTGCTGTAGCATAGCACTCTGATGTTTGATTCCCACTACTGCCATGAGTTCTGCAGGTGGCCTTGGGTAAGCTACTCAGCCCAGCTCCCCAGCTGCATTATAGGGATAATAATAACACTGGCTTTGTTCACTGCTCTGATTGGGCACTAATCTGTCCAGAAGAGCGGTACATAAGCACACTACTACTACTACTACTACTACTACTACTACTACTACTACTACTACTACTACTACTACTACTGTTGTTGTTTCTGTTGTTACAGCCAAGTTTTGTTTCTTTTCATGAGTCATAGTTATATCCTACAGCAAAACAGCCATTTTGGAATTCAGCATTACTGAATTTCAGATCAGGGGGCAGAACACTTTAGCTGACTTCCTAGTAATATATTTGAATTAAAACATCCTTCTTTTAGCAATTCCATCCCAGATGTCCTGGTAAGCATTTGCTTAATCTTGGGTGCAGCATAGTAAATATCCCACGCAAAAGAAGTTAGTTCAAGCAATTCAATATTAAGTACAGCCTTTTTAAATGAAGTGCAATTACCTGACAAACAAATTTGGAAATCTGACAGAACTGAAGTTTACTGTATTATGAATTTTGGGCACTTAACTCCAGCTCAAGAAAATGATCTGATTAGATGCCCTATAGTGATAATTTATACATTGTTAGAAGTTCCAAAAGTGGTGAGCTCATATTTTTTCTGAGCCAGTGAAATGAGTGCTGTAGCCCTGAGCTTCATTGCAATGCGATATAAGATCATGGTTAGATCAACTGAACTGTAATAAATCACAGAGACAGCTCAACATGCAGATTTTGTATTGCATGTCATATATAATAAGAGTTCTGATTTTATGATCCCGGGCTGGTATGTGTACAATGAAAGGTGATGTGTTTTTCATTGACAATTCCATTACTTAAAGAAAGTGCAACAAAGATGCACCAGCATGCAATCTCAGATGTAAATTCCACAATCCCATACAGCACGATACAGAATACTGGAAGAGAACTCTCAGTTCAATAATAGCCCCCAAACTGCAAGGAATCTAGACCTTAGGTTCAATCTTAACTTATCTTCTAGTCATGTATTTCCTTTTGGGTGAGAGAGGGCATGTCTGGCGAAACCCTCTTTCCACTGCAGACCCCCATGTTGTCTTCAATCCAACCCCTGAGAGTCCACCTTCCTCGGAAGATGTAGTAAGAGCTTGTGGTGAGGTCCTCAGTGCTCAGGCTGCTGAATCTGTGTTGTTTGGATCTGAGTTCCTTGGATCATCTGTAGGTTAGCCTTTTGAAGCAGGAAAATCTTTTGGAATGGGCAAAGATAGGCCTAGATCGATGTACACCTAAGGAGACTTTGGATCAGGGTCTCCTGAAGAGTAACCCAGCCTCAGATTTGTTTTAAAACTGATGAAAGTTTTGAAAACAATTTAAAATATAGCGGAGAGATCTGCTGTTCAGAGGGAAAAGTTTTAAATCCTTGGGTGTATCCCTTTGGATCCCAGCCACAATAACTTGAAGTCCTTTCGTGATGCCAAAATGTGTATAACAAGACAATTCCTGTTCTGAACATTTGGATACTTTCATAGTAGCCCTTTTTATGCAAAACTAACATAATTTACTCACTCATGTGTTCTTCAGAAAACAGATGATGTTTATCTCAAACTGATACATTCCTATATCTCCTCCAAGTGCTACATTATTATGATTTCTTTTTAATTCCACTGCATTTGTGAAGCTTTATGATATGAGCTAAAGCACAATTATCTCACCTGGTTTGGAAGTTGTTGTTTTTTAAGAACTCGTAACTGTGAGTAATTTATTCTCCATTTGTCTGCCTTTCTTCTCCAAAAGGAAGAGAAGGTCATTTCGAATCCTGTTCTCCCGCCCCCCCCCCCCCCGGAAAAAAAATAGGGGTAGGAGTTGGCCATATCTTGGTAGGAAGGGAGAGCCAGCTGAACTGATGATACAAGCCTCATGAGTGGTGCCAGGGGCAGCCCAGAGGAAGGCCATATTAGATCCAGCCTTTGCTTCACCCACCCTCTTTTGTCCCAGCAAGTAGAGAAAGCAGCAAATAGAGAAGGATGGAGCAGGGGCAGCCATGTAGAGGAGGAGTAAGTACTAGGTGGGAGCTCTCCCTAGCGGTTTGGGTAGCTTCTAGTTCACCTGGCTTCCTTTTACCAAAACAGACTCCCTATCATCTGACTAGTTCAGTGCTGCCAGGCTGTACTTTATCAGGGCTGACTTCTTCTGTGTTAGAAAAAGGGACTGGCGATGTCTCTGGCTCAAACCTTCGAGACAAGAACCATAGAGTTAGACAGAAAGATAGGCTCGTATTAGTCTTCTTCCTGCCTGCTCTAGTATCACTTACTTTCTTTGATTGGTAGAATGTAGTCCAAGGGAACTTCCTTCCTTCTTTCCTTCTTCCCTCCTCCTCTCTTCCCTCATGCATCAGAAGCAGCAGCATGGTATCTCCTTCTGGGACAAATGAAGCAGATGGCTTGTTATCAATCTGAAGCCATTCTAGTTAGCTAGATTAGTCACTTTTTCTCTCCACTATACTTAAGTTAATGTACTTCTATAAATAAATAGAACATTATTGGTTCTTTAACTCAAGGGAGAGGCTCTCTGTGTGCAATTTGTAAGATAGTGTGGTATAAATATTAGTTTAGGCCATGCTGCTGTGCTGAAGCTCAGGAAGAGCACTCTGTTAATAAGGAAAGGAAGGGCTGTGACAGGTCCAACTATACTTAACTAAGCCCAACAATTGGTTATGGGTCCAGCCTCACCAAGTTAATTGTCAGAACATACTAACTGAGTTCTGATTAACCAAGTGGATACTAAAACCTCAAAACTGTGGAGAGAGAAAAGAAAGAGTGAGACATAATGACTGCCACTATAAAGCATCAAGTCACACATGTCTTTGTTCTTGAAGACAACAACTTTGCTGAATGGAAAATAAGACTGAAATTTTATCTCAAGAAAAGGCAAGCAGAGAAATACCTCGTAGAAGGCCCACCAGATGAGGATGATGAGAGAGTGAAGTGGAACCAGGAAGATGATATAGTTCAAGCAGTCATTGTAAGTTCTGTTTCTACCAATTATCTAGAATTTATCATTTTTGCTACTCCTTGGTTTTGCTTTCTGCCTTTCTGGCTCTTTGTTTGTCCGCTCCTAAAACCAACTGGGTTAAGGTGGGGAGGGTATTGTCACCTGCTCTTGATCCGAGTCAGGTGAAGGAAGGTGGGCATTACCATTTGATCTGCTCCTGATCCCAGCTGGGTGAAGGGGGGTGGATATTGTCACCTGCTCTGCTCCTGATCCCAGCTGGGTTAAAGTATGTGTGTGTGGGGAGGGGGCATTGCCACCTATTCTGCTCCTAATACCTGCTGGGTTAAGGCAGTGGGTAGGAAAATCCACCTGCTCTGCTTCTGATCCCAGCTGAATGAAGGGGAGTGAGCATTGCCAAGTGCTCTGCTCCTAATAACAGCTTTGTTAAGGTGGGAGGGGAAATTCCATCTGCTCTGCTCCTAATACCAGCTGAGCAGGTGGGCATTGCCACCTGATCCACTCCTAACACCAGCTGGGTTAAGACAGGAGGTGGGCATTGCCACCTGCTCCACTCCTAACACCAACTGGTTTAAGGTGGGTGGTGGGCACTGCCACCTGCTCCACTCCTAATACCAACTGGGTTAAGGTGGACGGCGGGCATTGCCAACTGCTCTGCTCCTAATACCAGCTAGATTAAGGTGGGGAGAGGACATTGCCACCTGCTCCACTCCTAATACTAACTGGATTAAGGCAGGGGGTGGCACTGCCAACTGCTCTGCTCCTAATACCAGCTGTGTTAAGGTGAAGGTGGTCATTGCCACCTGTTCTGCTCCTAATACCAGCTGGGTGAAGGCAGGGGGTGGGCATTGCCACCTGCTCCACTTCTAATATCAGCTGGGTAAAGGTGGGAGGTGGGCATTCCCACCTGCTCCCATCCTGCTCCCATCAAGAAAGAATACCGTTCAGGAGGGACAGAAAACAATAGTTTCAAAGAGAAAAGTTTTTCAAACTCTTATATCCATTTAGTTGTACATGGCACTTTAAAGCTAAACATATTCTCATAACGACTTATGAAACAGTTATACAACATGAAATTATGACAAAAATTTCTCTGAAAATCCAGTTAACGCCCCCAAGTGGAGGACATAAGGATGTGATGGCAAAGATAAGTCTTTGGCAATGATAGATTTGTTGTGTGTGTTTTCTTCTCTTTTATAGACGGTCCTGAGACGCTCCAACAGGAGGATGGAAAGCACAGTCCCAAGTATAGCCCGGAACCAAGGCCGGTAATTCTCTAAAGTTCTTCGTCCAAACAGACTTCCTCAGGGGCAAGAAACCTCGTTGAGTTTCATTGCTAACACGCCAAAAGCAACATCCAATGCAACGTGGAAAAATCCTATGTCAACTCATTGGAAGGGAGGAAACCTTCTAAACTACTAAATATACTGTTCTGTTTCTGGTAAACATACTGGTTCTTTAACTGCATTCAGGTCTGCACAACTGTGTAGCTGGGCTTGTGTACATGTCTTATTATTTTTTCCTCACCTTTTTTCATACATGGAGCATGATGAAGAAATTCCAGTTAACAATGAACTCTGGCTACCCATGAGGTACAAATGCAAATACATGTGTTAACTGGAGTTTGTTTTTCTTTCACAACTAGTATTGTAGACCAGGCTTAGAACCTAAATAAGTGAGGAGCAAACTAACTCCAGTTAACCCATGTAACTGGCATTTGCACATCATGCCATGTTAAGGTAAAGGTAATCCCCTATGCAAGCACCGAGTCATTACTGACCCATGGTGGATGTCACATCACGACTGTTTCTTGGCAGATTTTTTACAGGGTGGTTTGGCATTTCCTTCCCCCAGGAAACTACACTTTACCCCCAGGAAACTGGGTACTCATTTTACCAACCTCGGAAGGATGGAAGGCTGAGTCAACCTTGAGCCAGCTATTTGAACATGGCTTCCGCCAGGATCGAACTCAGGTCGTGAGCAGAGTTTGGGCTGCAGTACTGCAGCTAACCACCCTGTGCCATGGAGCAGAGTGGTAACCATTCCAGGTTAACTTCTCATCAATATTAGGCATGCTTCGGCACCCACTAGTTTGACTCATGCTCTGCTTGTCTGTTGTGAGCAGGGAGCCAACTGTTCCTTGAGTTGTTTGGATGTCTTCAAAGAAATTTGCATGTATCCATTTTGCATGATTACACTGCTTTCCTGAACAATTACAGTGATTTTTTTTCAGCAGCTGCCTCCCTGCCACTCATCTGCCAACACTTCTAATTTTAAAAGGCACATCGTTTCTAAAAAGTCTGAATTAAAAATTACTATTTAGATGTCTGTTTGTGCCTTCAGTATCTGCTCATTATAACCATGAATCTACTTTACTAATGCTGGGGGAAGTGTATCTCCCTAATTTTGATTTCATTTTGAATTGATTTGCATTATTATACCATGATACCGGAATCTTGCTTCAGAAACAGCACAATGGTATTGCACCTCCAATTTCAATATTTGAAAAAAAGATCCGATCATGGTGAGCAGTTCAAATGTTGATAAATGGAACTGCAAGAACAGAAGCTGTGACAACCTGGTCCTGAAGAATTAGTGACTCCTGTGCATGAACAAAAACCACTTAACACAAACTTCTGTAGCCATTGGGATGATCCAGTCAGGAGGAGCTCCTTCACTGAAAGAGTTGAGCAAGGGTGTTTGCATGGCAATCATGTTGATAGATTGGACCCAACAAGTTTTCCACTAGCAAAAAAGGGAGGGAGGAGACTCTTGTGACTAGAGATGGGCACAAACAGCAATACAAACAAAAAAAAGCCATGAACAGCCCAATCCGCTGTTCGCAAGCAAGCTGTTTGTAAGGCCCCATTCCCGGTGAACATGTGTTCATTCCAAGCCCTCCCCATGGCGTTTGTCAGCCGTTCATAAAGCCAGATAGTCTCGCGCCTTTCAATAATTCCCCTGGCAACATAGGCATGGACTGTCTGAACTCTGTCTGAACTCCTTCTGGCTTTCCTTCTGGCTTGTAACCCCTCAAAGTAGCTTCCAGCAGACAGTCCAGTTTTTTCCACTATGAAAAGAAAATGACAGGAAAGGGAGGGACCCATGAATCATAGTTTTCCCAGGGTCCAATCTCTCTGAAACTTGGGGGTTCTTCAGAGGACAATGAGGACTATGTCCCCTGCAAATTGGGTGGGTATTGGACATTGGGAAGGTCAGTTTGTAACTCCTCAATTCGCTTCCAGCAGACAGTCCAGTTTTTGCCACTGTGAAGAGAAAATGACATGAAAGGGGGAGACCCATGGACTCTCCTTTCCCCGACTCAAGTTCAGCTAAGTCCCAAAGGGAGCCATTCTGGCTCCCACAAACCTCCAATTGTGAACATGTTCATGAACATGTCACATCCGTCGATGTTCATGAATCCCTGTTTGTGGACGGCAACAAACAACGAACATCGTGTTCATTTTTTTTTCCTGTTCGTGCCCATCACTACTTGTGACCCCTCCAAAAAGGCTGTGTTGAAGATCATGGGACTGCTGTGTTGAAGATCATGGGACCTGAATAAACAAAAGACATGTGGGACAGGAGCTGTAGTTAGAAAGGCAATTAAGTGACAGTGAAGGGGGAAACTCACTGGATCCAGCCCCACATCAAAGTTCACAGCATGCCTAAATGGAATTCCTTCAGTGCACTCTATACAAGAAGGGAAGTACCTGAGCCCAGAAACAAGGTACATCTATGCATATTTTAACCTTAGACATTATCAAGTTTCCTGTCTGGATACTGCCAGATAACTATATTAGTTATCAATTTATATACCGCCCAGAGCCCCTGGGGATGGGCGGTATATAAATTGAAATATAAATAAATAAAATTATAAACTATTATTATAAGCAAATAAGCAAGCTATTATTATAAGCATACCTACCTATGCAGTAGGTATGAATGCAATGAGCCCTCTACTTAAAAGGAAAGGGAACTGGCCTGCTTTGATAATATTACTATAGTTGTTAATGAGCCACAAAAGAGTTACCACAACAAATGTGGGTTTGGTTTTTGCTTTTCTAAACACACTTCTATCTAAAATGATTAGTCTTGCTAAATCTTGTGAAATTATCTTCATCCTTTCCATGATCTCTGAAATGAAGGAAAGCTGTGTGGTGTGTTGCTAAGATTGCATGTCAAACCATTAAAAAAGAAAAAATACTTCCATGCTCTAGAACAAGGAACATTTTTTCTTATGTTTGTAAAATATCCATTAAGGTATAGACTTTATAGAGGCAAAGAATCCATGGAAATGATTTCAAAAATCCCACTGGGTTTATTCAAACCTTCAGAATACCTAAAATAGCTCTGTAGATCCATTCCCAACAGATCCCAACACACTCTTTTGCTTCAAAGTCATAACTCCACGTACTTTCTTAGAAACATCTTTTCAGCAGCAAATGTGTCCCTATGCTCTGCTAATCTGGCAGTGGGAGAAATGGAGATATTTAAAAGCTTTAACGCTGTTTTAAAAAAGCTAGGTTCCACTGAAGATAGAGAAAAGATGTTCAAAGCCTTGTGTGCTTAGAATAGTTTCTGTCATTTATGACTGAATTGTTCTAAATTTAGTTTTCTTTCTGCTGAAAGATCTGGTTTTCTGACAGCCCAAAACATAATTTGGGAAGTATTTTCAGTTATCATCATATATCTCCTTCAAGAAATGTGAGAAGGTGGTATGTAAACCTCCTAGTCTTTTTAGAAACATTGCATTTGCAGAACTTAACAACAAATTCCATGTGCTTGAGGTGTTTTGGGCTTGGGTTTCTTGAATAGTTCCCCCTTGACCACCCCCTACTGCATGGGGACCGCTTTGAAACAGGGAACTTGGGGTCCTAGAGACTATCATTTGAGGGGGGAGGGAGTCAGAAGGATTAACCCCTGGATCCCAATGATTATATATAACCTGTGATCAATTCATGTACAAGTCAAATTCTTTCTCAGCTCATTTCCTTACAGTTTTTGCCTCAAATAAATTAGAACCACAACCAGTTTCAGGCCATTTATCTTTATTTTGCCTAACTGTACCAAAACCAAGGCTCATATTTCTTTTTCCACTTCACATAGCCAGTTGTAGTTTTCTTTTCCTTCATACAACTATGTTGTGCAGTCTTTATACCTTTGCTCCCAAATAGAAAATGCTGTTCCTGGTTAAAAACAAAATACATGATCTTCTTAATTCAACAGAGTTTGACGTACCATTGGTGGGATAAACTATCCAAATAAGTAATAAAGGTCATTTTTAATGTTATTTAGCTAATGCATTAGTGATGGAAGTTTAATTTAAGGATATAATCCATATAAAGTTTTGTTAATTTCAGTCAGAAAAAATGAGCAAGTAATTAACTGTTCCATTTAAATCTGTGGGATGTGCATCCCTTTGAGAGAATTATAGTCATTTTTAAAACCTGAAGCCAGAGAGACATCTATGACTTAAAATTATTTTTACATTAACTCCCATAGATTTCATGAAAATTGAAATGTATTGTGAAATTAAGAAATAATAACAGTATGATTGTTTTAAAAAAACTACTAAATATTTAATTGAATAAAGTCTGATTCAAAGTTCAGTTTTCAAGAGAAACGCACACCTCTACATGGACAAAGTCCACATAATTCTCTTCTGCTATTTAATAAAATACACAGTAGGGGTGAGTGCCAAGAAAGTTTCTATTTCAGTTTCAGTGTCAGGGGGTTCTGGAATCATTCCATTCCATTACTACTTTGTTCTGGTTCACCTGGTGCCAGCTCAGAACTGATCTTTTGGGGGTTTTCTTGTTTTGATCCTTTCAACCCATGCACAAAAGCTCTGTTCTTTTCAAGGGAGAGGTGGGGAAACGAAGCTCTGTGGCAGCTGTTTTCACACTTGACAAAAAAAGCAACCATTGGTCCTAGTCTAAACCATTGATCCACTAAGTGTTTTCCTCAAGCACAATAGCACACACACTCACATACAACAATGGACCCATGGAAGTGAGTGTTTCTGAGTGGGGCAGCAGCAGCAGGAAGCTCTCAAGTAGGAGAGTGCTCCAACCAGTACAGTCCAGAAACATTAAAAACAAGCCTGTGTTCTGTTGCCTGTTGGTTTCATGTTTTGTTTCTTGCGCTTTGTTCCCACAATGAGGGGCAAGTCCAAATCCTTCCCTTTAATGCTCAGCATTCTTCTGCAAATTAAGTGCTCCCACTGCCAATCTTCTCCATCGCTCAAGTGCAGGCAGGCCTAATGATTTGCTGAATCCCTCCCCCAAAAAACAGGCTTATGTTTTCCTCATAAGTTTTCCTTTTGCTATGGGGACAGGTGGGATTGTTTTTGAAAGGGGAGAATAGGTACATATTTGGCATTTGACTCAGAAAAAGAGAGGATCCTGAAAGACTACAGAAGTGATCCTAAACAGGTCTACTCAGATGTAAGTCCCAGGTTATTCAATAGTGCTTACTCCCAGGGAATTGTCTTTCGAATTGCAGACTATGATAGAAATCTCCCTTCTAAACCTTTCCAAAGGTGATAGAAGGGGAAGGCAAGGGTCTCCCCTTGCAAAGATCAGATTGGCAGAGAGGCATAGAATGCCATAGTGGGGGGAAGATACACTCATGTTGCGTGCATTGGTCTCATTTCCCCATTCTGCCAACAGAGTTAATTAATAATGTAAAGTCACTCTTCCTTGGGATCTGTTCAGGAAAAGAAACTGCTGCCCTGCCATGCGAGCCCAGTGTTTCCCCGCTGCCGACAGACAGGAACCAAAATGAAACATACAAATTATTGGAGGGAAGGACTCAGAGTTACTTCTAAGCAGAGTTACTCCAGTCTAATCCCATTTATTTGAATGGGCTTAGACTGGAGTAACTCTTCTTAGGATTGTACTGTTAGTTTCCCAGATTTGGCTCGGAGTTCCAGATGCTGCTCTAACGAGCCAAACCAGTGAATTCTATGAGTAATTTTGGCTCGTTTTTTCCATTGTGCACACCCCTAATCCTCGTTGTGTACATATGTCATCCTGTGTGTGTGGAGCTCTAGGAACACATCAAAGCCCCATGGCTCCTATTCGGTAATTCCATTCTAGTTATACACTTCCTTCTATATTCTGATAATGAGAGATAATACCAACACTGAGCAGAGCACACAGTATAAATTTTACTATCATAATTGTGAGTGCAATTGGTGGTCTGAAAGCACCTGTGTGTCAATATATCCTTTCACTTGTAGATCACATTAGGAGGAATGCTTCCTGTCTAGCCATTTTCTTGATATTCTAGTTTTGCAAGGAGGTAGTGATTGGAGTGTAGATATGTTTTTGGGCTAGGACATGCCATATCTCTTTGGTAGGGCAAATGATTTTCATGGAGAAGGTCTTGGGTTCACTTCCTGGCATAAGGATATGAGGAAGTAGAGACCTTTGGAAGACCCTGTTCCTGTCAGAATATATAGTAGAGGGTGTGATAGACCAGTGATTGACTGATTATACAGCTGTTTTATGTATTTGAATGTTCCAAGTTAAACATGCATATCTGTTCCATATGTATTGCTCTATGTTTGAATCTGTTCTAAGCCCACTTCCCCATCCTATTTACATATATCTATTATGCCATGGTGACTTTTGCCTCTATAGTTGTTTCTATGTTGACTTAAATGTAAAGTTAAAGACTTCCATCCGGTACCCACATTATTCTTCCTAATGGCTTATTTACATCAAACTTCAGCAATGTTTTGAAATAGGTTGCTTACATTTTATATAAACACCATCAGAAAAAGCCATATGGGCGGAAGTCTTTACTCTCAGTCAAGTTTTATAGTACGGTCAAAGCAATCACAATACTATAAATAGAACAAATAATGAAACATATATCATCAAAAGAACAATGTCGTTTGCCTGATCCACACTAAATCTAGTCAACTTGTGTAACTCTAGTGATTTAACAGATTTAGTAACTTGTAGAGTGTAACTTTCACTTTAATATATATCAGTCATTGTCATATCATTAAAAACTCAACATTTGATGAGTGGGCCATCCCCACATGCTGTCAAACAAGGCCTATGATAGATCTCTTGTAAGAATTTTATACAGGTAACACATATAGAATCTAATTGGGTAGAGCTTCGACCATAGTCTTATTCCACATGGTCATCAATGGCCTTGCTCCAATAGAAACTTCTCTGAATATCCATATCTTCTTAATAGATTGTCAATTAGAGCTAACCAATAATTATAAGGAAGTTTCCAGAGGGAGCTACTCCTTTAAACATATTGGGAGACTCTGAAATAGTCCACAGCCTGTTATTTCAACCAATAGTTTAACATAATAAGAAGCTCTATTTCAGCAGAGACAGTATGTGTATCAATTTCCAATAGAAGCAGAGCAACAGGAACGTTGGATTGCAGAATAAGAAGTGATCTAAGGAATTACTTTAAATTTCATTATGTTGCAACTGCACCATACTTGGATCCCTTACAATAACTTGGTAGATACACATTCTACTCATACAGCTGTGTAAATCAGATTTCTTTCCTTGTTTCTGAAAAAAAAATACACCATTGCTCTAGCACTTATAAGAAACTTGAATTTGTGCTTTCCTACTCCTATTAGCAGAAAAAATAATGACCAATGTTTAAATATTGATTTTGTGCTAATAGGATCATGACATTTTCACAAAACTGAACAGATACCCTGTTCTCAGTTTTAACCTGAAGGAAATTATATGACTGATATAGAAATTAAATAAAAGAGAGCTACAAGGCATACTTGACTGATTTGTTTCTGGAAATGGCTAGGCCAAGAGACCCTCAGTATTCATATTGATTTAGATCTCTGTTTTATGGTATGATTTCCTGATTAGAATTACAAGATTTTTTATTATTAATCTTTTTTTGCCATAAATGGTCTCGGTGCATATAACCAAAAGAAGGTAAAGAGACCTTCCCCCCTTATCTTCAGTATATTTATAGATGAGATGGTTCAACATAAACCAGTAATCAACTGTCAATCCCTCTTCCTAAAAAAAAAAGCTTGCTCTTTAAACACTTGCCCCATTTCTCAAGCTTTGTGTATATGTTTATCACTGTATCACTGTATGTAGAATAGTAATTCTTTAAGCATGAGCAATATACCCATTTTTAACAATGGACTAACAATATTGGTGGACTACTCATTTGGGAAGCTACTGGTCTTGTAAGTACCCAAATCAGAATCAACAGCAGAAGTACTTGTGACTATTCCGGCACAAGTAAAGGATCTCTGTAGATCTAATTCAAAATACAGCAGGGCAAGCTATACCCAGGAATCTGTCTGAAGAAACTGATTCCTGAGAATTGTAGTTGGCTAATATTTCATCTCCAGATCTTGGAAATGCAGAGCTACTGTGTTAGCTGGGATGAAAAGTAGCTTAAATTTCTTACTGGTAATGTCTCTCAGGGAGAGGAAGATGGAAGGTACCACTTTGACTACTATCTTAGTGATACTTTGTACCAAATCATATCAGCTTACTTTCACTCCTGGATATTTAAGACATAAATATTCTGTTAGCCACAACTGGGCAATTTGAGTACAATTATAGGCACAGATCAGTATGCACTCAGATCATGACTTCTGCAGGCCTAACTTTTGAAACTTCTCAACTAATGATGATCATGAAAACATGTACTGACTGAATAATTCACACCTGTTGTCAAATGCTGGGCATTAGAGATGGGCATGAACCAGGAAAATTCTGAACTGTGCGGTTCGTGGTTCATCATGTTTCACGAGCCATGAACCTTCATCAACTTGCCCCGGTTCACGAACTGGTTTGTTTGGTTCATGAAAACATCATTTCCAGGTCAATAGAAGGTCTGCAGAGAACTCATCCCCCTCCATTGCCTAGGAAACTGATTGACCAGCACCATGCTGTCTGCAGTGACGAACTGAAATACAAACCAAACAAACCAGGCTAAAATTCATCAGTTTGTGAGAAATGAGCTCCCACGAACCACCAGTTTGCGAACCGCAAACCAGCCTGGTTTGTGATGAACTTCAGTTCATCAGTTCAGTGCCCACCTCTATTGGACATATTTACTTATTACATTTTTTTATCTCTTCCTCAAGGTTGTATAATTTAATCCCATTCCTCCATTTCATCCTAGCTAGGCTGAGAAAGTAATATGCCCAAGGTCACCCAGAAAACTTCTTGACAGAGCAGGAATTTGGGCCTCATTCTTTCAGATCCTATTCTAATGCTCTGACCTCTACATCACAATGGCTTTAACCAAAAATCTCAGGCTCAGAACTGGGACAAGCAACCATGAACTGTATATGTGCCATTAGTCTAGCTATCCTAGTAGCATCACAGTGGAAGTAACTTCCACAGGTGTTTTTTCCCAGCTCTACTATTTGGAATGCTTTCCTTTAAAGTGACACTACTGGGTATTAGTAGAAAATAGCAAGAGTCAAGTAGCATCTATAGGACTAACAAAATTTATGGCAGGGTATGAGCTTTTGTGAGGCACAGATCATTTCTTCAGATATAACTCAAATACCCAGATACTAGGTATTGTGAAACAAATCTAGCTCCACCACTGAGCAGGAACTGTTCCACTTGCTGTACTTTACATTCAGGCTTGAACTGCTGGGCTGGATCCAGGTAGGGTTCCCAGGTGTCTGCCATTGACAGGCAATCTCTCAGGAATTCTTGCCTGTGCCTGCTGATCATGGAGGTAGGCTGCCCAGAGATTGCCCACCATTGGCCTGCAGCCAGAGAAATGGCCATGTGCTCATTTCCACTGATGGCATTGCTTTAAGAATCAGCCCCAAACATAGTAAAAATGCACTGAAAGTGATGTTATAGGTGGGATTGCAGGAGTGTGTGCAGTGAAGACCATAGGGGTTAGTGCCCACTACCCCCCATGCCCTGCCTTCCCACTGGTGGCCAGGGAGGACCTGGCAGTTCTAGATCTAGGCAGCTTCTTCACTCACTCGCCCAATTATTTTGTCCGAGGCCCGACGCGCCGGCCTCAGACTGCCACCGCCTCCACCACCCCCTCCATCGGCACCCCGGGCCGCACACACCCAGAGGCGGGGGCGAAGACAGGCCACGGGCCGCGGGCCACGGCAGCAGGCAGCAGCGCCCACGTGGACTTGGCGGCGGCGGCCGCAACACCGCCGGGAGCCTCGGGCAGCAGAGCAACTGATGGCAGGAGGTGGCGCAGGAGGAGTCGGCCAGTGACACCGCCGCGGCGGAGAGGCCCCACATCAGGAGAAGGCCACAGCGGCCTGGACAGGGCCGCACCAGGCTGCCCGGCAACCGCACCAACACTCCGGGCCGACCTGGGTGACGCCCAGAAGCAGCAGGGTGCGGGAAGGGGCGGGCCCCGGGGGGAGTGGCAGGCCGCCTAGGAAGTGGCAGGGGCAGGAGAGGTGGGAGTCACTGCCCGTCACTGGGAAGGAGGGCAGAGGGCCGTCAGAGCAGGCGGGAGGTGGGGTAGCCCAGCGAACAGCCCACCAATGTGCTAGGGAAGGGTGGGTGCAGCAGGCGTAGCCACAACTGGCCCAGGTGGTGGGCATAGCAGTGGGTGAGGCACCTGGGTGAGGGGGTGGGGCTGAATGAGGGAAGGGATTTAGGGAGGCTCCAGAGGCAGGCCGAGGAGGAAGTTGCCAGTTTGGCCGTGGCTGCCATTGCTGGAGGAGGTCAGACTGCCCTGAAGATTAAGGTGCAGCTGGCCTGCATGGAGCTAAGTGCTGACCGGCCTCCCGGATCAGACAAGGGCCGCCCGTGGAACTGAGGCCACCAAGGAAGGAGCCTGCGCCCGCGGAGGACCCGCCCAAGCCCCACCGGGACCCCCAGAATGGACCCGCCGGGGCCGCCCCATCCAGACCCGCCACTGCCACCGCCAGGGGGCACCCCACAGTGCAACATATTTTCTTTACTTAAGGTTACCAAACCTCTAGGTAAAGCCAATTTATCTAAAGGCTACAGAGATCAGAGAGGTAATAGCAGCTTTGTAAGGTAGCTTCTATGGTATCACATCCATGATGAGCTCCCATCCCTCACCAGGCACCATCCCCTAATCTCTAGGAATTTACCAAACTCAAATTGGCAACCCTTTGACTACCATTGCCATCCCACATGGTTTGATCCCCAGCACAGTCGAAGATAACATCTTCCTTTTTCAACAGCAGGAAAGCTAGTTGGATCCAACCCACTGACTTCAGGGAACTTGGGCTAGATATAGAATACAATTTCCAGGTGTGGAGTCAAGTCAGCCTGCCATGGTTCCAGCCTGGCCCAGATGAATAGGATTGATGTGGTGATTAGAAACCAACTGAAAAATGCTCACCTTTCTTTGAAAGGTGCTTAAATCTGCCCTTAGAATATATTGGAAGCTTTTAATAAAGCAATCTGTTTTATATTTGTACTTGTGCTATTAGTAATTTTCACTTCACTGCTGTGTCCCCCACAAAAATTCTGCTGACTTTCAACACCTTGTCTTTTTCATACCTCCATTGAGAGAAAATGGGAAATGCTATTTTAGGTTTATTTTAGGTTTATTCCATTTTCCACAATTTTCCAGAATGGATTTGTCATAGAGCCTGAAACAACAGCTGATTAAAAATGGAAGAAAAGCCAATACTTCAATTTAATGAAAGGATTTCGTTGTCTGTTCAGATACGAACTGCATTTGTAATGCTGAGCTTCTACAAGCTTTCTCATGGGGCAATGCTCCCATTTTACATTACACAGTGATTCAACTAGCTTTCTACAGATGAAAAGGGGAGAGGAAGCTTTGACCACCAAAAATGCCAAGCTTGGAATCACAGGAACTGCATGGACAAAAGTCGTATGCAAGGGGCATTGATCAAGACTGAATGAAAATTCTATTGGATCCAACCCATATTTAAGATCCTTTCAGAATCACATTCTAAAACCAAATCATACATATTAAATCTTCATTCTACATAATAGTTAAATTCCTAGGATCTCAATGAAATGTAGATGAGTGTAACTGCATAGAATCGTAGGCTAAGGATAGGGAGGGTATCAGTAAGAACCAAAGTGTAGACTCAAGTTCCTTCTGCTCACCTGACAAAAAGATGTGACTCTGTTGTTCATCTGTTTGAGACGCTTATGCATAGAGTACAAGTGCTGCCATTTATGGATTATATCAGTCAACGACAATGATAATAAATTTGGTATTTTAAGTTGCTAGTCCTCGTGACTGAGAAAAAGTGTAGAAATGTATAAGAAGTATATTTTGTTCAGGATGGATTTCTAGCAAAAAGGATATGGTTTCCACTCTGTTCCTCCTCATCACTTCCGGTTTTACACTTCTCAGTCCTAAAAAATTCTTGGGTCATAAATGCTTAATTTAAATTCCGTTTTATGAACTCAGTGCATTGGATGTGATTATGTTTGGATTCCCTTTGCTGGTAGATATTCTTAGGGTTTGTTTGTTTTTTGGTTACAAAATGTGATGAGTTCAGAAAATATCAGGGGACAAGTAATATATTAGCAACAAGGCCTGCCTTAGAATTGATGTATCTGCTTGAAATAGGAGGGTAACACCCTCCAGCATGTTTCGCAATGCTATGCAGGTGCAACCCTTGGCACCTCCTGTACAAAATGCTTATCTCTTGGCATGGTGCATCTTGGGATCAATCAATATGTCATTTAAGAAAACAGAATGTAAACTCCTATTACACATAGCTCATCTACTCACATCCATCAACGTCAGATGTAATTATTTTGTGCATGTTGTACTTTAGGCAGCTTTGCACTTATTTTGAATTGCTAAAATGAAAAAGATGATGCATAATGAGTCATCATTGCTATTCTAGCTACTTGCTATTGTTGTTAAATGTGCAAGAACTCATGCATAACTTGAAAAACATGCATATGTATATCTGTGGATCTGTTCACTTCCATGGTACAGCTATCTTGCATTTGATCCTTTGTGAGCCGCAATAATATACTTGTCTTTGTGTACGTGTTTAAATGTACTTGCTTAAGCAATCCTAATAACAACATGCTTTGCATTTTACATGGCCCTCTTATCAAATGTTGTACTCATTCCTGCTGGCACCCAGAAAATTGCTGCAATCAATGGAAATGATTGGAATGTGAACAGAAATGCATATCTCTTGCCACAAACAGTGCAATCTGCTGTTTTAGTGTTGCGTTTTCCCCCCTGCTTTACAAAAAAATACAATGAACTCCAACTATTATTACCATACCCCTGTCAAAATTGCAGCCAGTACCTGACAGCATTCAAAATCATGATTACATCAGGTCCCTGGGCACATTTTGAATTCAAAGGTCTAGGTTAACAAATATTAGACATGTCAGTCTCTGAAAAGGATTTTCGTAACCAATCTTCCCATTAAAACAAATATTGGTATTTTATTCATTGCAGGGCCTTTCTTCTAGGTGTGGCTTTTAATGACAAAGACTAAAGAGTTACTGAAAGCCAGTGTTGTATAGCGGTTACAGTGTTGGACTAGGATTTGAGAGGCCCAGGTTTGAGCCCCCACTCTGCCATGGAAACTCTGGGTGGGCTTGAGTCAGTCATAATCTCTCAGTCTAACCTGGCTGACACTGTTGTCGTGATGATAAAATGGAGAAGAACAATATAAACTGCTTTGGGTCCCATTGAGGAGAAAGGTGGGATACAAATGAAGTAAATAATTAAATTGGTAATGTTCATAATTTTGTTTATTTTACTAAGTGTCACCCAAACTTGCATTATCAGAACAGTGGAAGAAAGATAAGAGGAAACTTTAAATCAAGGACCAATGCCCCATGCTTTATGCACCTTTTCTTGGCAATCAATATCTTTGTTACAGTGATGATACTCAGCTCTGTCTTACCATTTCCCCTCCTCCCTCTCTGCTCTTACCTGTATTTCCAGTTGTCTTACTGCTATTTCTTCTTGTATGTCAGATCATTATCTCAATATGCAAAAAACAGAATTTATTGGGTTGGATCCTATAACTTGTTTTGATGAAAGAAGTCCTTCTGTATTGGTAAAAGACTTGATATAAAGGCATGGTGGAATCTAGCCCATTTTGTTTTCCCCTCGACTACCCCTCCTGCATCCCCTTTCTGTTTCAACTGACAATCCCATCATTCTTCTCAACAAATTAAGAGCTTAGACATAATTCATTTATACCTTTCTTTCTTGTCTTGCTTTACTTGTCTTTTTTTTTTGCTGTTGGTGTCCACTCTATATAATATTTCTAAAATATTTCTAAAATGTATCCTTTTTTATTCTCCTGGCACATGGTCCTGGCACTTAATGAACTCAGTGGGAGTTCCTTATGAGTAAACACAGATCTAGACAAAATGAATACTACATAGCTGAAGAAAATCTAAAGCCCTATCAATAACTTTTTTAAAAAAATCATAGCAATAGACAATTCTCTAGAGGAATGAATCATGTCTCTACAGATAAATGGTGGGAGAGGCCCCAAGGAATTTTGTACCAATTATATACTTGTTAGACAACTTTAGAGTGATAATAGACAGTCACAGTCACCATGGATTGCTTTTCATACAATGTAACCAATTTAGCAGAAAATACTTTTGAAAAATATCCACATGGCTTTCTTTTAGGCAAGCAAATGTTACCAAGCAGAAACTACCAGATGAACCTTGGGGTCCCTTCCTGCTTTATACTCCTAAATTTTAATAATGTCTTCTGTAGTGAGATATTTGTTGTAACAGCAAAGTATGTAGAACTTTTTTGTAAAGCACGTAGACAAGAGAGCAAAATACAAAAATGTTCTATTAGTATTATTAAATGTCTCAGGCAAAAGCATGAAAGAGAATATATCAAAGTTAAGACTTTAATGCAATGCAGAACAGAAACATTTCTAAGAGCAACGTTAAAGGTATGCAAGATGACTCTCTGATGTGGGATAAGAGTAATGACTGTGTCAGAAGAATAACCAGTAAGATTGTTATTGTTGTGGTTTCACTTTCAGATATTATTTTTATTCTAATTTCCTAGGAATTGGTCAGCAGGAACAGAAATGATCCAATGTACCCTCACGGCTTCATTGAAAGGACAGAAGGGTGGTGCAAGACAATGCAAAAATTATGGGCTGCTATCAAAAATGGTAGCCCCTTTGCAAGTTCTCCATTATATGTAGCACAACTTACTCCATGCCCTGCTGTTATCATGATATCTATTTCATTAAATATTCATCCTGCTTTTCTCCCACACTGGGGACTCAAAGATACAATATACATAAAAATAGTAATATAAACAACAAATATATATAACCAGTCTCTCCTCCTCAGTCAAACGTAACTGTGGGGTTGAGCCTTGAGGATGCCACCAGCTAGTGCGAGTTCTATAGGCAAAGTTCGTATTAGACCACGTATGAAGAGCTAAAAGCCAACAGTCTCTGGTCAGTTAGGATTTAACAGTGCAGCTGTGACCAGAGTTATAAACTAATGTGTTATGTTCCCCAGAAAGTCTACAGCAGAAACAGGTCATTTTTCTAGTGCAGAAATAAAAAACAGATACCACTTCAGTTAGACTCCCTTAAATTGTAGAATTAAAGTATCGAAGCAGTATAGGGCAGAGGATGCAACAACACAGATTTTAAATATCATTTTTTTGTAATTCCAGCAAATTTGTATCAGATGTATGAAGTTGTAATTTCCAGTTAACAAAATATTTGGAGAGCAAAGTATTAGCCTGAGGGACCAAAGATGATACACTGCTACAATGTAGATGGATAGGTTCACCAGCGGCTATTAGCCATGATGGCTAACGGTTCAGAGGTAGTATACATACTTCTGAATAAAAATTGCTGTGGAGCAATGACAGAAGTAGGATCTTTATGCTGGCTCTCTCTGTACTTCCGTATGTACCTTTTTTTCTTTCCTCCTCCTCATGCCTTGTTTGCAGCAACAGATTACAGCTCGATGTATTGTCGAAGGCTTTCACGGCAGGAGAACGATGGTTGTTGTGGGTTTTCCGGGCTGTATTGCCGTGGTCTTGGCATTGTAGTGACACTCAGGTCTTGGCACCTGAGTGACACTGAGAGATCTCTGTCTTTTGGTGCTACACCTCTGAAGATGCCAGCCACAGCTGCTGGCGAAACGTCAGGAACTACAATGCCAAGACCACGGCAATACAGCCCGGAAAACCCCCAACAACCATCAGATTATAGCTCATTGTAAGCTTCTCTAGAGGCCATGTCTGTTTGCAATTCTGAAAATCAAAGCATCTGGGAATTCATTGCTTAATCTTTTTTTAAAAAATCACAGGCTTGTGGTGTCTAAATAGGCATATTCTGATTTTTATGTGGTTGGGAAATGACCCATTTGGAATATCCAGAATGGTGACATGCAAGCCACTTAGAGCTTTGGAATAGCATGTTTCCACTGCTTACTCTCTTTCCTGCTACAAAGAGTTACTCTTTAACCTAACATAATTTAGGTGAACTTAATTTCATCTAACAGATGTTAGAAGGTATGGATTTAATATATGCCTGAAGGATCTGAGTTTTCTTCAGTTCATATTGGTAACACTTTTGTCATTAGTCATGCCAATAAAATCTTATTTAAATAAACTGATTTGAAATTACAAACATAAAAAGCATGGCTGAAGCAAAGGGCCTGAGCCAAACCTTTACCTAATTGATTCTTAACTGCCAAAATAGACTCTTTCTTACCACACTGTATTAAAAGCAACACTCTTCATTCTGCTCAATTGTACTAGAGAAAATTGAACATCTTAGAAATGTGGTCTAGTCCCAATCTTACATTGGCCTACAGAATTGGCAACTATATTTTAATGTATTTATTTTCAAAATTTGTATCCTGCCTTTCTGTCCCCTAAGAGCACTCAAGGAGGCTAATAGGTAAAACAAAGTCATTATAAAAACGCATTAAGAAAAAAATCAATTCAAACCAAAACTAAAATACGCATGTAAAAGCACAGAAAAGCAGAGTAGGAAGGAGGGATCACTCATGGAATGCCAAACAAAACAAAAAAGTATTCATCCACTGGTGGAAAACAGTGATAGAGGGGGCAGATGAATATCCTTGGGGAGAAGAGTTCTATAGTTTTGGTGCCGCCACCAAGATGACCCTCTTTCAAATACATTAAGTTAAATCATCATTGGGTTATTATTTCCCAGCCTTAACCATGCTCTCTTTCCCTTAAAAGTTTTTTTTTGGGGGGGGAGATCTCAGTATGTGCTTGAATTTTGTATTCATGGATCAGCACAGAAAGCACTTGGGCAGCCCAATTCTGAGGGCTGCCATAGTGGAAGCAGCTAGCTGGTGGTGCAGAGTTGCCACTGGTCCTTTCTTTATGGAAATAACAACATGTGCCCCTCTGTGAGGCACAGACTGCATAGCAAGTTCATCAGAGTCCATCGAAATCCTGGCAGACCTTACCAAACAGGTAGTGGTACCTGATGACATCTCTCTGAGTGACACATATAGGTGCTGCTAAACACTGCCTGCTAATCCAGTCACTGCCACTTGACACCACTCCCCCCCCCCCAACAGACAGCCAACAGACAGGGAGAAAAACATAGAAACAGTGCAGCCCCAGAGAGAAACACGGCCTAGGACTGGGGAGGGGTTGTGATGATCTCAGTCCCCAGCTCCCATTTCCCATGCCACTCTGAATGGCAGCAGGAAAATAAACAAAAAATGACTGTTGGCCCAACAGTGTGGCCCAGGGAAAACTCTGGGCCAACTGATATCAGGCTCTCTAGGAAGCACCCAAAACTCTGTGATTTTACCATAGAGTTTCCAAAAATTCCTAGAGAGGCATGACATCACTTTCAGGTTTTCCACAGAGGTGAAGTCACATCACCGATGGGGGACCCCACCACAAATCTTCCACTGGTAGCCAGTTTAGCTTATTCTGCTCCCATCACTATAGAAAACAGATAAAAAATATTCAGCTGTTACAAGTTTCCGTGATTCTAACTCAAATCCTAGGACAACTTTATTAGAGTACCATGCAGATTATAAGTCTCTAATTCCAAACATCTTTTTTCTATATTAGAAATTCTCTAATATGCTGCAGACCACATCATGGGACCAGATGACTGTTCTATTGTCTCTTTGGGTTCTGTAGTTGTGCCAAGAAAACAAAATAGATTCCTTTTGTTCAGTTTGCAGCTCTAGAGAAAGAGAGGTGACATTTTATTGCACTCCGAATATTATTTCAACTATATTAGACTTAAAATTCAATAAAAACTCTAAATCTGAGCACTGAACTGCTGAATCCACCCAACAATGTAGAATTTGTCTATATTTGCTTCTTTAGGTAAAACTCAGTTTGGTTTCTTTCTCTTTTTCAGAGGACACCTTAAGTTACGTGAACTCAGATGTGCTACAAATTGTCTTTCTACTATTGCCAAAGAAATGGCAGTGATTTAGAAAATGTGAGCTGGGTCTTGAGGATTAGTTGTCTGTCACTAGTCAGCAGAAACCTCCTTTTCCTACTTTCTTCCTGACAGGGCGTTGCAGCTCATCAGCTGGAGTGTCTTGTAAATGCTTCAGAGGAATTTCCTAATTTGTGGCAGGTTGCCTGGCTAAATATGAAGCACTATTAAATCTTACTTGCATGTACTGGGATGAGCCTAACTGGATGAGACACTGGGGAGGTCTGTGAGCCATCTTCTCCCTCTACCCCCACAGACTGTAATTAGACCTGGAAAGGGAAAGGAGAGCAAGTTAAAGAATAGGTGCTTCATTTTTCTCTTTGAGGTCTATGAACAGCACAAGTGGTCAGGGCTTTGCATGGTTGATGCACTGGGAAGACCTGACAACAGAGCTGCAGCATCTAATCAAGCTAGGCCCTCAATCACTCAACATTTAAGGATACTTTGTTTAAATCACTGTTCCTTTTCATGCAGAGCAGATTGAAGAGACCTCAAGAGTGGCATCAGCATCTTTGATTGACAGCTCCAAACTGGACATTATCCAGCTGTGTTAAATACAGATTACTCTATTTTCCAAAGAGGGTATGGTTATCACTTCTCCATAGCAGACCCACTTCTCTCTACTAAAGGTCAAGATCTGTGCGATTCAACAGTTTGCACATTCACTTCAACTGGAACTGCTGGCTAAGTGTCTCCTGGCTTCTCAGTTCTTAACAATATGGGCTTAAGTGTTATGGCATACAGCCATGTGTTTCTGGGATCTTGAACAACAATAGACTTCCATTTTTAGGGCCTGGGTGCTACAAAATTGACTTTCTTTCTCTCATCTTAAGCTCAAACTACAAGTTACAATTTCTTCCAGGATCATCTAAAAAGATTTTCCAAATGCAGTTGCTGGGGCTGCTTTTTTGACTAGAAGAATACAGGACAGGGATATTTTAACCCTTTCGTCTTCTGCCTTTTTTTCCACTGGAGGAAAAAAACCCAGCAATTGTGACCTGCTTGTAATCTTGATTGGAAAAAATACAGTATGTAATTTCCCCCAAGCAGGGTTACCCTAAGCAGTCTAGCAGTGGCTTTTGCAGTGGGAAAATGGCAAGAGAGAAGAGTTTAAAACCCACACACCCCACTAACTATACCTCTTCTCAAAAAAAGCATCCATATTGATTGCATTTGCAAAAGAAAAAAAAATATCTCAGAACAGCCTTATAAACAGAAGTATTTTTTCTTGTATAAGCTGCAAGCTATTCATTATCTTAAAATGAATACCTCTACTTTTTATATTTAGTATAGTAATGAAATTAGCCTATGTTAATTACTTTTATGCTACTGATAAATAGTATCTAAAGAGACAGGGTATAGTGAGGAGGTAGACCTATCTCTCTCCCACGAGCAGGTAGCAATAGTCAGGCAATGGTATATTGCTGCCCCGAGTCCCCTCATTATAAAGCCAGCACTGCAAGCAATAAACCCATAGCACAATCCTAAGAAGAGTTATACCCTTCTAAGTTCACTGACCGTAAGCTGCTTTGAGTCCTGTATTATAGGAGAAAAGCAGAGTATAAACATACTACAGGAAATAAAATAAATAATATGAATGCCTGGCTAGCAAAGAGAGGGTAGATTAGTTCATTGAGTGTGGATATCTTGAAGTCCTGCATCCAGGGCTTTTTTTCAGCTGGAACGTGGTGGAATGGAGTTCCAAAACCTCTTGAAAATGGTCACATGGCTGGTGGCCCTGCCCCTTGATCTCCAGACAGAGGGGAGTTTAGATTGCCCTCTGCACCACCGAGCATGGGATCCTTGTAGATGCGGTGTCCCTACATTTTGCTATTTTATAGATCAGCATGAACCCTCTCATTTTTCTGTTAGAGGGAATGATTAGAAGAAGTAGTAATTGTATATTCTATGTATTTGCATGGAGCAGAGATTATAGAGATATCTAATTTTTACATGCTTTTCAAAATAAACGGGGGGAAATCCAAGAGAAAAAGAGTGATCCTAGCAATATAGATAAATCAAACTTTGTTTTGTAAGATATGAAGCTGAGAGAGGAGCTTTGACTCTCAAAAGTTTATACGCTGAAAATCTTGCCAGTCTTTAAGATGCTACTGGACTCAAGTCTTGCTGTTCTACTGCAGACCAACACAGCTACCCACCTGAAACTTTCTTAATGTGATGTATGTAAATTTTATGCTGACATTTAAGATTAAGTTATCTATCAGTTATCTATCTCATTTCTTATCATACCATCCCTCTAAGAAGATTATGGGCAACACACATATAATTTTATCTGCAAAAGACCCCTTTGAGGTTTGCATGGCTCAGAGAGGGTGCCTGGTCCATGGTCACCTTTAAACGTTAGGCATTTGAACAGATTTCCAAGATTCTAGCCCAACACTCCACTAGCTTTATTTATTTATTTATTTAAAACATTAATTAATGTGCTCAAATAAGTATTTAATTATATTATTTTTCAACACAAGCGTTATCATAGCAGTTCACATAAAGCAAGGAAAACAGTAAAAGCTAGAGGGGTCCATGTATGATGGCTACTTCCAGCCCTAAGGCCCACATTATTTATTACACCTCTGATATTTGTTTCATCTTTCAAATTACTTCATTGCATTTTTCACCCTATTCCATGTAAAAACATTACTAAGTTTGTAATATACATATTAAAAATATGACCAAGTTCCGCCGTGAGCTGCTGGAAATGTGGGGAGGGCAGAATAAAAGTTGAAAATAAATAAACAAGCAAATAAATAAAAATTGCTTTTTTCAAAATGTTTTATGTGCAAAACTGAGAAACTATCTTTCTAGCATATTTTATGGTTGAGAACAGTAGACATATTTTCAATTTTAATGTACATCACTAATTTTTATTCCTGTTTCTAAAACAGGGTTTTCTTTTTCATCACTTGTCAATGAAGGCACACTTGATAGATAATCAATGCATGGAGTACACATGGACATATTCTCAGTGAAAGAAAATGCCACATACTTTCTGGAGTCTAATATGTGGTACAAGCATTTCCCCCCGCCCACATTGTGATGACAATTGCATGGTCTGAATATATGTTTAACCAGTTGACTATGTTAATATTTCTTCAACCAGAAAGAAGTGTATATGTGAGGGGGAAATATTCATATTGGGAAAAAGAAGAAAATGTTCTATGAATCCCCCTCAGAGATACGGTCTCATTTCTTTCATTATTCTACCACAGTTTTCTCACAGCAGTGTCTGCTTACAGCTGCTGAATTTAGGAGAAATCTGTCAAAACTATAGACAAAGATGCAAATGAATGGATAAACTAGGACTGAGAACACAATAATTAGTTTTTCAATTTCCATTTCAAGCAACTGAAGGCATTTCATTATAGAGTGCAAAACATTTTATGGAAATTCTCACATCTGGTTTTCTTAAGGCTCTAGCAACTGTACTGTTCACATTTAAAAAATTAAGACATTTCCATGTTATGAAAAAAGATTTTTAAAAACTCAAGACATGATGGAGACTTTAGACCATCTTGACAAAATTGGCATAGTAGCGACCAGACTATAAGAGAGTACTATGTTGTTTGGTCAGTTTTCCATTACTCAGCATTTAGATTTGCACTGAAAATTCTTTTAACTCATACATAAATGAAATTATCTACAAAAGATATGTGGAAGCATTCCTATTCACATTTTAAATTTTTATCAGATGAGAGACCACACAGTGATTATCAATCAATATACCCACTCTTACACTCCTTGAGAGAATCTCAGATTACAGCAGCCTTCTGTTCTTACTATCCATTTTTTAATTTATTCAACAGGAAGCAAGCTACAAAGGAGATTTGTTTTAGTGACCTACATATAGGAACATGTACATTCTCAGTGTTGGTGGGTCATATAGTTTTAGAACAAATGTACAGTATTTCCCTGTGGGATTTAACACAGAAAGGTTTTTTTCTTTAATCTTTTCATCTCTAAATGACTACTAGGATTCAATCTCATTTTTTACAAAATATTTTCAGTGCACAAATAATAGTACCACTTTGTGCTGTGATCCTAAGCACTTTTACTAGACAGTAAGGCCAACAGAAATCAATGGAATTTTCTTCACAGTGGTGAAGATGAAACAGTAATTGCATGAAAGTTAATTTATAAATGTAGCATCTTTTCTATTAATTTTAATAATGAAAAAACTCAACTACATATCCCATGAGAATAATCCAACATAGATCTTCTGATCTCAGCACACCTACCTTCCATTCTTAAACATTCCTTGATAGTACTCTTCTAAAGAAAACAATACACAGTTCAGACAGACTAAAAAGGATAGATATTAACAGGGGTCATTTCATAGAAAAAGAGCTGGAGGTACTCATTAGTACAACTCATTAGCATATGCCATGCCCCCTTGCCATCACCAGAAGTGTGTCATTAGCATAGCTGATTTGCATATGCCACACCCCCTGACATCACCTATCCTGGCTGTTTTGGACCCAATCCTGGACATTCAGGGCTGAAATTGGGCCCAAACTGGCAAAAAGGGGGTGAAAATGGCTGAAAAGGGGCCCCAAATGGTCAGTATCGGGCCGCTGCTGAGTGAGAGAATGATCCACCACCTGTCAGAGGCCCGATCTGGGCTGTTTCGGCCCCAATCCCGGCTGAAATGGGTCCAAAATGGCAGAGAGTCTGGTGGGTGGAACCACCTGACATGTGACCTCTTTGGGGAACTGCCGGAACTGCGTTCCTGTGCGTTCCCCCTCGAAATGAACCCTGGATATTAATATCTCTCTTTGGAATGCCAGTTTTAACTCCAGTGGAAAAGGGGTTGAGGAGGAAGCTGGAGGGGGGGGTGGAGATTCAGTGAGGTGTAAAAGTCTTTTTCGGGGTGCATTCATGATTAAATGGAGAAAAAAAGTTTACTGTGCTTATATTTCTTGTGCCTATTTGTGTATCCATAATAAGTATCTAGCAATGCTGATAGCACAGGTCAAACAGACATCCTATTTTTAAGCAAAGTAATATATGCCTTGGGCAAACTTTATATACAGAGACCAAACTTTATAATGATAGTCATTTAAGAGGTAGAAGCAGTGAGTTGTCCAGAAATACAAGCATTTCTGAGAATTAATTGCATGTAGACAGAAATATGTACAGGTATGTGATAATATACACAAACAAGTACACATTCAATCTTTATTGCTAATAGATGTACATCAGACCACGTCATTTTGTAAAAGTAACCAGTGGTTACATAGGGAGACTATATGTGGGGAACCGGGAGCACAACTGAAACATAGATTCTGAGAGGCATATCCTGGAATCCTTTGCAATATCTTAATGGCAACAACTCACAAATCACATGCAGCTGTGGTATTACAAGGGATCCTGAGGCATTTTTTTTAACTTGTCAAAATGTCTTGTGCTGACCAAGATAATAAGCTCCATTATTTGCATGTAAAAATGAATATACCTAAAGAGGAAGGAAAATCAAGATTTATCAGATTTGTATTCTGGCCAATTGGGTATAGACAAAAATTAGAAGTAATGAATCAAAGTTCAAAGGTACATCCTAAGATATCACACCTTTTTTTTCTCTACTAGTACTCCTCTTACTATTCAAACAAGGTAATCTGGTCACAATTTATCAATGTTTTTTTTTAAAAAAAAATTTTTATTGGAATTAGAAATATTTTGTCATTTATAACAATCAAATTACTTTAATATTCCAGTTCTAACCCCCTCCCTTCCCCCCCCCCGTTTATTGACTTCCAACAGTTTTCCAACCCTTTGTCTATTCTTCCCCTACTCATTTCAACTTATTTTGTCAATTAAACATATACTTTCACACTCTTCTAAGCTAGTCTATTATAACACAGTGCTAAGTAAATTTCCCTTCACTTATCAACTAACTAATACATTCCTGGCATGTTATTCAATAGTACTAATACTGGTAATATTCTCAATATCCTGTACTCTAACTTATTCATTCTAATGTCATCAATATGGGACAAACAATTTATCCCTCCCTATACATAACTTGAGTACTCATAAGTGATGAATACATTTATAAGTCAACCAATTTAACTTATACTCTATATGTTACTCTTTACTTCCTCTTATATCTCTTATCTTTATAACATAAAGTCAATCAATTTGACCCATATTCTGCACATTTCTAAATCGCTATAACCAAAAATACCTTCAGCATAAGTCAATCAATTTAACCTATATTCTATATGCTACTTCTCATTCCCCCCCCTTCTTGTATTCATAAATTTTAATTCTGTTAATTCTCAATTACATCCCTATCTGCCAGCAACATAATTAATTAATTAATTTCTATTCTTATATATCACATAATAACTATTACTTAATACTGTATAGAATAATCAAATAGAATAATTGCTTAGTAATTCTTCTTTAACTCTCCTCCCCCCGGTATAGTCACTTCTCTCTTCTTTTGTTTTTCTTCAATAATTTTCAAACTGCCACAGTTCTCCTCCCACCTCCAATTTTTTCACCAAATATTGTTTCAGCTTCTCCCAATCTGTGTTAAACTGTCCTGGATCAAGGTCTCTTAGTTTTCTTGTCAGTTTATCCATCTCCGCCATGTACAGCAATTTGTGAATCCAGTCCTCGATAGTTGGCACTTCTTGTACTTTCCACTTTTGCGCGTACAAAAGTCTAGCCGCTGCTGTCATGTAAAAAAGCAATGTCCTATGTTGTGCTGGAATATCTTCCATTCCCAAGTTCAGTAGCAGGAGTTCTGGGTTCTTATTAACTTGAAACTGTAAAATCTCACTTATTACTCTTATTATTTCCCCCCAGTACTGCCTGACTACCTCACAAGTCCACCACATATGGTACAAAGATCCTTCATGCTTTTTACATTTCCAGCATTTATTAGACATGTTCACATTCCCTAGCGCAATTTTCTTTGGTGTCAGGTACCAACGATAGATCATTTTATAGACATTCTCTTTAATGTTAGTGCATGTCGTAATTTTCAAAGTATTTTTCCACAAGTATTCCCACGCCTCCATTGTTATTTCTTTATTAAAATCTATAGCCCACTTCACCATTTGCACCTTAACTACCTCTTCTTCAGTATACCATTTTAACAACACTTTATAGACGTTTGAAATTTCCTTTTTGTCTTCTTGTAAAATTACTTCCTCCAAGTCCGAATTCTCCATTCTTACTCCTCCCTTGGCACAATCCGATTTATAAAGGTCTCTAAGCTGTCTATATTGAAACCAGTCATAGTTTGGAGACAACTCTTCTTGCGTCTTTATTCTTAATTTAGAAAATTCTATTCGTGTTATCTCCTTATACATTAGACACTGTTGTTCATTGCCTGTAACAAAAACATCACTCTTGGCAGCACATTCATCTTGACTGCTGCAATTCTTCCCAACCATGACAAATTCAATCTATTCCATTTAATCAAGTCTCGCTCTATTTGAGTCCACAATTTCTCATAATTGTTCTTGAATAGATCTATATTCTTTGCAGCCAGCTCAATTCCCAAATATTTCACCTTATTTGTTACTTCACAGTCTGTTATTTCCATAAGTTGCTGTTGTTTTTGTTTAGTCATATTTTTACACAGTATCTTTGACTTCTTTTTGTTTACAAAAAAACCTGCCAAATCTCCAAATTCTGTGATTTTTTCTATTACCCTTGGCATGTTTTCAATTGGATCTTCCACAATTAACATTGTATCGTCTGCAAATGCTCTAACCTTATAGGAAAAGTCTTTTATCTTTATTCCACGGATTGCATTATCTTCTCGGATCTGTATCATCAACATTTCCAAAACCATTATAAACAACAGTGGAGACAACGGGCAACCTTGTCTTGTACCTTTGCCTATAGTCAATTTCTTAGTCACCTCGTCATTCACCACAATTGCTGCACTCTGGTCTCTGTAGATTTCTTTTACTGCTCTGATAAATCTTTCTCCCAACTGTAGCTGTTCCATAGTGGCGAACATAAAATCCCAGTTCAAATTGTCAAATGCTTTTTCAGCGTCCACAAAGAAGAACCCAACCTCCTTATCACAACACCTATCATAATATTCAATAGCATTTATAACTATCCTTAAATTGTCTCTGATTTGTCTATTCGGTAAAAAACCAGCTTGTTCTTCCCCAATAACTTCGGATAGCCATCCCTTTACTCTTTCCGCTAAGATCTTCGCAAAGATCTTATAGTCATTGTTAAGTAAGGAAATAGGTCTGTAATTTTTGACGTTAGTCAAGTCCTGTCCTTCCTTAGGGATCAATGATATATTAGCTTCACTCCAAGTATCTGGAATTCTTTGGTCTCTCATAACACCATTGATCACTTCTTTTAGGAATGACACCAGTTCATTGACCATTACCTTATAAAATTTAGCTGTGAGTCCATCAGGCCCTGGCGCCTTACCCAGATTTGTTGACTGTATTGCCTTCCTTATCTCTTCCTCTGTCACTTCACTATTCAATTTATTTCTCCAATCTTCCGAGATCACTGGGAGCCTCATTTTCCCCAGATATGTCGCTATTGAATCTTTATTCACCTCTTTTTTATTATACAATTTAGCGTAAAATTTGTAGAAGGCTCTACTAATAGCAGTCTGTTCCAGATATACTTTATTATCCTCACATATTTTATTTATTGTCTTCTTCTCCTTTCTCTTCTTCAATTGCCATGCCAAATATTTCCCAGGTTTATTTGCTCCTTCAAACGACTTTTGATTCATTCTCTTCAGATTCCATTCCAGTTCTTTATTATTCATTGCTGTCAACTGTTCTTGTAAAATTTTAATGTCTTGGTAAACTTTCTTCTTCCCTGGTCTTTTCTTTAGTAGTATTTCTTTGGCTTTTATTTTCTATGTAATCTCCTGTCTCTTCTCCTCTTGTTTTTTCCTGGCTCTTCCGTTTAAGTCCATTAGTATGCCTCTAATTACTGCCTTATAGGTATCCCATACCTTGTTGGTTGGTACTTCTCGATTCATGTTGTATTGTATGAAGAACTTAGTTTCCCTTCTCAACATCTCCAAGTTTTCTCCCTCTTGCAACAAGTCCTCATTTATTCTCCATCCTTTCCTCTTAGTTCTTTTCCCAAACTTCCACATAATTGGATTGTGATCTGAGCCTACCATAGGCATTATTTCCACCTCTTTAGTCCATAACACTAAGTCCTTTGAGGCCCAGATCATGTCGATTCGTGATAAAGTAGAGTGTCTTGTGGAGAAAAATGTGAATTGTCTGCCCTTGGGATTCTGTATTCTCCATACATCTTCCAAAGTTTCCTGCTGCATTAATGCAAAAAAAGTTTTTGGTAGTAGTCCTCTTTTCTTTTGTGCAGTTGCTGATTTCTTGTCCTGCTCCAAATTTGTAACTCCATTGAAGTCTCCTGCAAGAATTATCTGGTCGTGAGAAAGTTCATCTAATTGCTTCCTCAAATCCTCAAAGAAGCTTTCTTTTGCTCCATTAGGTGCATAGATTCCAATCACCAGCACTTTCTTTAAATTCCATGTACATTCCACCGCTAAAAATCTAGCTTCTGGGTCCTTAAACACTAACTTTGGCTGCAGCTCCTCTCTAATATACAAGACCACTCCCCTTTTTTTCTTTTTTGTGGCCGCTGCAAAATGAGTGCCCAATTTGCTCAGTTTTAGATATTTTACATCCTGTTTTCTAATATGAGTCTCTTGTAAACAAACAATATCACATTTCTGTTTTAATAGCCAGTGAAAAGTACTTTTTCTCTTATTGGGTAAATTAAGTCCATTTACATTCCAAGATATAACCTTACATTCCATATTCATAGCCTTGTTGCTGGTAAGTCCTTTTCATTGTCCCTCATAAACTTTTCCATTTCAAATTCAGATCTGATGCGCTTTTTCACTCCTCCAAATTCAAATGCCAGCCCTTCCGGTAATTCCCATCTGTACCTTATTTTCATGTCCTTCAAAATTTGGACTAAGGCTTTATATTTTTTCCGATCAAGCAACACCGATCTAGGTAACTCCTTCATAATAATCACCATCTTGCCATCAACCTCCAATGGGTCTTGAAATTGCTTGCTCACAATCATTTCTTTCATATTTCTGGTTGTAAATTGCACAATCACGTCTCTTGGTAACTTCCTCTGGGCCGCAAATCTTGAGTTTATACGATACACCACATCTAGGATAGCCACGATTTCTTCTTCTTCCTTCCCCAGGTATCCAGCTAACACTTCAGCAACTTGCTCTTGAGCTGTCTTTCCCTCCATCTCTGGCAAACCGCGAAACCTTAGCTGCTTTTCCATATACTTGCTCTCCGCAATAGCCATTCTGCCCCTCATCGTCCTCATATCTGTCTGTTGCGTGTCTGAGAGATTCTCCATCGCCTTCTCCACCACGTTAACTTTTTGCTGTGTTGCTTCCATTCCCTTTTTCATTTCTGCCAATTCACTTTTAACTGTCTCTTTAACTTCTTTGATCTCTTTCACCAGCTCCTGCTGGACCTTTAACATTTCCGAAAATCTTTTGTCTAAATTTTCCATAGCTGTCTGCCACTCTTTTTTCGACATCGTGGGGCTTGACTTGCCCTGCTCCCACGAGTCTGCACGTTTCCTTAACTCCATGGCGCTTGGCTAAATGTCCCTTTAATTTAATTTAATTCAAATGTCCCGGTTTCAAAAGGAAAAAAAGGCACTTACAAAATCCAAAATGCCAGGCGTCTTTTCTCTATGGTTTTTCTATATTTTTGTAATCCAATATGGCATACCTCTTCTGCTGAAGCCCGTGCCCTTCCCTCTTCAAAGATGGCGATTGCCCTCTTCCTGTCTGCCTTAGGGCCGTCTCTCTCCAGCAGCTCTATCACAATTACATACTTCCTGTTTCCCGTCTCCTCACAGCAGCTCTCGTGATGGTAGAAGCTTTCTCACAGTCTATTATCTCCTCATAACCACAGGTATGAACAACAATCCTCCGATTTCTCTAATTGCTTCTTTTAGCTTAGTCCTTTTACTAATCTGTTTCTTGCCGAGTCTTCCTCTACTTTTAATCAAACTGTTGCAGTTTAAAAGTCCCCTTTAATGCTTCTTTACTTTAAGTAATTCATCCCGTTTCAAGAGATAGTGATCTTTACTTTTTCAAACGTCTTTCTGGGTTGTAATCACTGCTTCAAACTCAGGTTCTCTTTCACCTTCTTTCCTCCTGTTGATGCTTGGGCATGTAGATCTTATGCCAGCCGTCACTGGCCCCAGAACTGCCGCAGAGATGTAGGCTGACCTGTCTTAGGGTGGGACCTCAAGGGACGGGGGAGAGTTCGTTGCACAGAACCCCCCCTCGCCCGAGATCAATGCGCCCTGAGGTACTTGAGCGTTCAAAGCCTGTTCTCCGCCTGAGAACAGGGGACCGCGGGCTTGTTTGCCCCCGCCGGTCACTAAAAACGGCAGCCCAGTCAGCTCTGCTCCTAGAGCTGTGTTAGACCTCCATGGATCCCAAACAGGAAGTCACAATTTATCAATGTTGACAATCAGTCCCAATCTTCTACCATATCTTCACAACTCTCCACATGTCTAGCAACTCAACCACAGAAGTATTCATATTTTCCAAGATATGGGTATTCAGAGAATTTTTGTATTATTGTTATTTTTATAGAAAATAACCAGATACAATGTATCTGGTAAATTAAATCAAGAAATCCACCCAAGGTAACATACAAGGAAGAACATATAAAATAGTAAGAAATAGTCAAAATATGCCACATACATCTGTGGATGATTATTCTATCAATTTCATCACAGTCTTCCATAAATGACCATTTATTCATTAATGTTAGTTCATTAATGTTAGTTAATCTCTTGAGTGTCCTGTATTGCTGTAAGTCTGAATAACAAATACATTTCTTTTGTTACATTAATCCAGTTTGAGTGTCTTGACTATTCCCATATCTCTATTTGGAAGCGGAAACACATTTAGAAGTACATGCCAGTAAAATTTGTTTTATTATTTTTTCATGCTTTCCTTCTGAAGCTCTCAAGGTAGTGTACGTGACTCATTTATTCTCAGAACAACCCTATGAGATGGATTAAGTTGAGGGTCAAACTGGACAAGATTCAGGAAATTCCATGAATAGGGCTTCAGTAGTTTTTAAAATTTAGGAAGTCAGCAACAGAAACCCAATTCCATGAGGGGAATGGCAGTGTTAAGCCTGTCCCCCTTTTCCCACACAAAGCACTCCCGTGGAACTGCTATTTGTTCCACTGGGAAAACATATAGGAACCAGGATAGATGGGAACCAAGATATATGTACCCCAACACTGTGTGCTCCCAGTTATTAGTTTTCCAGAGCCTTTTCAGGCCATGAAAATGGCACATGGGGAAGGTATAAATTCTTCCTCTTCTCATGCCATGTTCCCATTCTAAATTGGGCTCCTATGCACCTCATATTTGAATTAGAAAAAACAACTGGGAATTACGTTAGCAGAACTCCCAGTGTGTCTTCTTGTTTGGCTCTCCCTGATAGGGTTCCCAGGTGCCCCCCGGTGGCAGGCAAACTCCCAGGAGTTTGCCAGCTTGGCCACCATCCTGCCAATGGTTGGTGGGAGGTGGCAAGTTCCTGGAGGTTGCCCACCACTGGCAGGAATGTTTGCCGTGTGCGCACTTCCAACAGATGTGGCGACATCACTTCCAGAAGTAACGTCATTGCACTGGCCGCAGGAGAGTTCCTGCACTTCGTTTGGGGCCGATTTGGGGCCCAAATGGGCTGAATCAGCCCTGCACGGAGCGTGGGAGCACTCTCATGGCTGGTGCAATGACATCACTTCCAGAAGTGACATCATTGTGCAGGTGCTGGAACACACACATGCTTTGTGTGCACACGGACCTCACCGCTGTTACAAGGTAAGTACCAGGTACCCCCTCCCACCGGGAGGGTTTCAGGACCTGGCAACACTACTGCCTGATAGCGACTGGCTCAAAGTTACCTTGTAAATCTTTGTGGATAAATTGGGAACAGAACCAAGGTCTTTCTAATCTAACTTTGTAAAAAGTATGAACAGTTTTGTTTCTGATTGGAGTTAATGCCTTTTGAATTGATATTCTTTATGGCATGAATAAGGTGCACAGCACTACATTCTTTCTGTGAAATGTGTGCTTTACTTGTTCATTATAATTTCATATTGTAGTTATTTATAATTCCATTGAGAAGGGTTTCTTCTTTAAAATTGCCTAGAATGACATGAGGTGGCGAGTAGAATTTTCCTCTATTGATATATTTATAAGACATCCGCGGGAAGCTAAAAAATACTGCTTCCTTTTTTATTATTTTTGGCTGATGAAAATGTGCTATATTCCACAGAAATAATGCCATTTCCCTGGAGCTATAAATAACATTTGTCTCATGAAATGATGCACTTGAAAATATGGCAATAATCAGTTGTCCAGGCAGTAAGCTTGGGTAGTCATCTGTCTATACAGTGCCAGCAATGAGTAGAAGGGACACATAGCGAGTAATCCCAAGTAGAGATCTTACTCATGAGACTTACTCCCAAGAAAGCACCCTTAAGATTACAGCCTCCACTATAAAGATCTCTGCTGAAGGGAGCGTTGACTCTCGAAGGCTCATATACCATAGAAATCTAGTTGGTCTCTATCGTGTTACTGGATCCGAATCTTGCAGTTATAATATACTACATGATGGCTGTGCATACTGCAAGAGTAGGCCTTTGAAGAATCATATCTTGTTTGATGTATCTCAAATCTAATTATTTCCCTATTTTCTAACAGGTGAGAATTCTTTCTATGCACTTGGATTCATAATTGTATTTTGATCTTGCTGTCAGAACACAATTAGATAAAAGGCCACAAAGTCATGGAGCTTAGAAAGAAATTACTGGTTGATTGCCTCGCTCCTTTAAAGTTAACAATGGTGCCAATGTACTCAAATAATGGTTATTACTGGAAACTCTGTGGAAATTATTGATGTTTGGTGATGCAGAAAATATTCTAGCACCTTGCTCATTCTCAAAATTAGCCTGGAGTATCCTTCAGAAGATGGCATGAAGCTAGCAACAGTGAAGATAATTAATTGCTTTAACAGTTATGTCTTGTGTGGTGAAACACAGATTATTAATTAATAATATACTTGTTTAACTGACAGGGAGGGGCCCTACAGTTTTAATTAACAGATTAGCTTGTTAAATTACTTGGAGCAGTTCCAAGCAAATGGGGTTGTACTGAATTCTTGTTCATGACAATTTTCAGGGCAAAAGAAGCAGTTCAGGGAAGAACAAAAATGTTTCTTGGACACACAACACCTGAGAAAAGCACTGGTGCTTTTTTCTTTTTTTGATGTTTCCTCCTAAAGCAATTTTAGTCAACCAGAGATCACATAAGTAACATGAGTATGTGAAGCCATCATGATGCTAAACAGATTTACATCTCCCTAAGCCATTTAAGTGAATGGGCTTAGAAGGATATAACTCTGTTTAGGATTGCACTCTTAGGAATTTGACCATGCCATGAACTCAAAGCCATGAGGGCAGGAAGCCTTGGTGTCACTCTGACTAGGCTTCCTGGTGGCGTCATTTATCCATCAAATATGGCTGTAGGACAGCATCATGATACCAAACCAGAGCAAAGGCAACACTTCCTCTGCTTCTCCCCAACCAAGGCACCCTAATAAGCATTTGTATTCTAAGGGCAAAAAAAAGTCATGGAACATCCTTGTTTTGGTTGTCATCTGCCTCATTTCCCATATGTAAATATATTTGTATGATAGGTTTCATTTTCTTTTTGTGAGACATAATTATGCAAATAAAGACACTGTAGCCTTTGGACCCAGATATTATATTGCTTTTGCAGGAAGTCTGGAATGCATGGTTTAATTTGAACAAAGGGCCGCTAGAATTTAACCCAGCTCTATATACCTGGCCTTTGACACAACTGAACAGACACAAGTACCTGGCATCAAGTTAGACTATTGATCTATCTAGCTCTGCACTCACTTCTCTACAAGTCATTCTGTATTGGTCTCAGGTAGGGTATCCAGTCCTGCTGCCTGGGGATCTTCTGAACTGGATATGACATGAATGGAACCTGAGATATTCTGCATTACAAGCATTTATTTAAAACATTTACCTTTCCTCCCAAAATAAGGTCCTCAAGGCAGAGAACAACAGATAATTAAAACATGAAAATAAAATGTAAAATGCATATATAAATATAATAAAAATAGATATATAAACAAGTGCACGCACAACCAAGTAGGACCAATAAGAGTTTACTTGGAGTATGAAACAAGCAACAACAAAAAAGGATGTGCTCTACAGCAGAGCTATAGTCAGTAATTAAAATCTTAATGCAAATAAGGAAGTGCCTCTGTGCATATGCAAAATATCTTACCTCGTCTACAGAATGAAGAACAACCACATCTCTGAATACCTAGAACTGGATAAGAGAGAGTCTTCAACACAAGAATTTATAATTTTAGAAATCAAGCACTACTTACATGAACATGCTCTTCTTGAGACCAGTGATATATTACTGAATATTTTTGGTAGACTGCCGCAATTAATTATTGGAAATCTCTTGGCACTTCCTGGCTTGTATTTCTTTGAACTTAAGTCAGAAGTGCATGCAACCACACATTTTTTATTTGGCTGCAGTTAAATTTTCCAGACGGCGACTCATATTTCATGAGTACAATTCAAAGCATGAGATACCTTTGATCACTTTCATTATGAAGGGCAGAACACAGAAGCTGTGCAACTGAAATGAATTTTAAAAACTCAGTCTACACTTTCTTTTTTAAAGTCCAAACAGTAAGTATCTCATAGTGATCAAGGTAACGGGTGTCTTCAGTGTGAAGCAATTAAATATTAAATATATTAATATGTTTGAAAATTCAGATTCAAAATATGAGTATGCAGGGGGGGGTTTCAGCCAGAACACGGCTGAAAACAGTCGTGTGTCCCATGGCCCCGTCCCCAGCTGGCCCGCAGGGAGAACACATCTCCCTGCCAGCCAGCAGGAAAAGGCCCTTTTGCAGCCAGTTCCACAGCAGGGAAAGGGCCCTTTGAATGCCAGCAGGCCCACAGGGAGATGCCATCTCCCTGCAGGCCAGCTGAGGGCAGGAGAGGGCAGCTGAAGCCGGGGTTTAAATGCCCCTTTCCCTGTCTCTGCACAGCAGCAAGAGTTCTGTGAACAGATAGATATGGGTTTCTAATAGATATGGATACTCATAGTACAGAACTGTGCTGCTGCACCATTTTCCAATCCATTGCAAAGTATTCTAATGACAGATAAGGTATGTACATATAATATTTAGCATATTAAAAAAGGCATTGCTGTTGTTGTTTGAGGACTGTACTCTGTCAGAATAAATATGAAGGAACTGTATATTTGAAAGTACTCTTCTCATGTTAAAATTTCACAGCATGAGAGAAGCTATCATACCAAGGAAAATAGATCTTTTTCTCCCTGGCACACTAGTTTTCTATATGTAAGGAGCTTTTGATGTGGAAGCATTTTCAAACAAATGATCCTGTATACATTTATTTTATTTATTTATTAGATTAGATTTTTAGTCTGCTCTCCCTGCCTGGCAGGCTCAGGGCGGAGTACAACATTTCAATTTACATAAATGCAGTTAAAAACAGATAAAACAGTATACAAAAAACATTAAAACAGTATACAAATAACATTAAATACAAAAAACATTAAAACAACTTTATACAATACAGCTTCTCTTCAGATGGCGACGATAAAATACTGGTTTTCAAGCCCTGGCTCATATATGTATGGTGGTGGACAGATCTTTAGTGTGGCCAGTGGGGGCCTAACCTAGCCTCCACCATATGCCTGGTGAAACATCTCTGTCTTACAGGCCTGGCGGAAATATAATAAATCCCGCTGGGCCCTGGTTTCCTCGGGCACAGAGCTCCACCAGGCCAGTGCCAGGACTGAAAAGGCCCTGGCTCTGATCGAGGCCAGGCGGGCCTCCCTTGGGCCAGGACCACCAACAGTTGTTTATTTGTTTAATGAAGCATCCTCTGGGGTACATATAGGGAGAGGCAGTCCTGCAGATATATTGGGCCCAGTCCGCATAGGGCTTTATAGGTCAACACCAAAACCTTGAACTGGACCCAGTACTCAACTGGTAACCAGTGCAGCTGGCGTAGTATAGGTGTTATATGTTCCCTAATTGGGACCCTTGCAATTACTCACGCAGCTGCATTTTGTACCAACTGTAGCCTCTGGATCAGGCCCAGGGGAAGCCCTGCATACAGCGAGTTGCAGTAGTCTAATCTAGAGGTGACCATTGCTTGGATCACTGCAGTTAAGTCATGGGTTGATAGGTAGGGGACAAGCTGCCGGGCCTGTCTTAGATAGAAAAGTGAAGACCAGGCAACTGCTGCGACCTGTGCCTCCATAGTCAGGGAGGCACCCAGGATCACCCCCAGGCTCCTAACTCTCGAAACCAGCACAAGTAACGTTCCATCAAGAGCAGGGAGCCGGAGTCCTGTGCCCATGGCCCCCAGACCCACATGCAGGACCTCTGTCTTTGTGGGATTTCATTCCAACCAATTCTGCTTCAACCATCCAGTCACAGCTTTAAAGGCACACCTTTTGGGAGTAAACCCTCCTATCAAAGCACTGTTCCCCCTTAACATTTTGATCAGCTCCTAGCTGAACTGGAACTCACTGTCATGTCTTTAATAAATTGAAATGTATTTCCAAAACATTTGGTGATTACATCATTCATAGTAATCCAGATAAAAAGCAGAAACTGTCTATTAGGATTTGTTAGTATTCATTTTTGTTTTTGAAGACCTAAGTGATAATTTATGTATCTCCACATAAGAGTACCAGCGTGCACAGTGGTTAGAATGTCAGGCTGGGATCTAGGAAACCTGGGTTTGAATCCTCACTTAGCCATAGCAGCTTGCTGGGTGTCCCTTGGGCCAGTCAATCTCTCCTAGCCTAATCTACTTCATAGGGCTGCTGCAAGGACAGAATGGAGGAAAGGAGCCTAATGAAAGCTGCTTTGAGTCTCCATTGGGAAGAAAGGCGGGGTATAAATTAAGTAAATAGATAAATAATGTGGGTTGGCCACAAAGCTGCCAACGCACATGTATATTTGGGTTATTATTAAAAATTGGCAAATGTAACCTCCATGTACAGAAGCAATAAACTTTTGAGTATGGGGACACTGGACATAAGATGGCCATTGTAGTAGGATGGCCTGCTTCTGAGCTTCCAAAAAGCTGTGACTGATCACTGAGTAACAAACTGTTGGATGAGAAGGACTTTGGTCAAGTCATGAAGGCAATTCTTAGACTGTCATGGTTACTCTTTATCTAATTCTCCAACCCTCATAGATTCTAATGTTACTTTGGTTCAGAGCTTTTTTGGCAATATCCACTGTCCCTGGATACATGAACATAAATAGAAATGTTACAAGCCAAAAAACATGAAAATAATGTAAAACTGATACAGTGGTCTAGTTTTTAAAAAATATATGTTTGTCTTCTGCTGCTCAATTGTCTCCTCAGCCGTATCAAGTTTGTTTGGGGGCAGGACAGCATTTCAGCCAGCAAGAAAGGCAGTTTCATGTGGAGAGACTCTCTTTTAGAGGAAGTTCTTGAAGGTCTTTAAAGTAGTTTCATCTTTCAGGTCAATGGAAGAGAGAGCATGCTTGCTTTAAACCTATGTGGCCAACTTGGAATCTGGATTAGATTTTTCAGTTCAGTCTTTTAATAGTTCCAATCTGGTAAAAGATTTGGGAAGAAAGTTGGGGACAGTACAGAGAGTGGTGGTGGCAAGCAAGCAATGAAATCAGAACCTGGAAATGAAATCAATTATTCCTTGTTACATGAAACAGTAATTTCATTCCTTGTTTCATTCTTTGGGTTTGGCTTTCCACATGTTCCCAGCTGGACCAATCCTAAAATGGGTCTGTGTTTGGTTCTGAAATCTCTGGAGAATTGTATTCACCTCCTGAATTATATCTCCTCATTAAACGTCACATGGAACAAGAGCTCAGTGCAAAAGGTACACACTTCCCATTCCCCCAGTACTGGAGAGGCATTCCCTGCCACCAACCCAAGCTTCCTGCCACTACTCAGCTGGCTGGTGGAGGGAAGAGTGGCAAATTGGGGGATGGGGAATGGGCAGTGTTATGATGTCAGTACTTGTGCTCCCAGAAGTGATGTCAACATGTAGTCAGGGGACACTGGGGATGCTCTGGTATTTGGGCAAAATTCTATGATACTAAAAACACATAAAAAACATTAAAACGCATGAGCACCTTTGCTATACATAGGGGAAGGAGTCTCAACTATTAAGCTCTGATTTTCTCAGCTGTTTAGATCCAGGTTGGAAAGAAGGATGAGTAATTTTTCCATGACAGGAGAAGAATCAATGTTTTTAAAGATTTCCCCAAGAAATTTATTTCTCGGTTCTGTATACAAAGGACAGAACAAAGATAATGGGGAAGGCCTTCAGGGACTGAAGCTGCACAAATACAGAATTGGGCATCACTTGGTATTTAACAACTACAAATGTGCACTTTGGGTTTCTGATTTGGGTTTTTAACCCAAATCGGGCCCGATTTGGAAAGATTTGGGATTCCCGAATCAGCCCAAGCATTGTTGAGCTGATTCGAGAATCCTGAAGCAAAGCTTTCTGAAGCAATTCATGCTGCTTCAGGAAGCTTCAGGCAAAGCAGCAGCAGCTGCACCTGCAGCACTTCTTGCAAACAGTAAGAAAAGTACTTGCTGTCAAACTTCCCACCCCACCGCTTTTTCCCCCAATGGGAGGGGGAGGGGGGTTCCTTCCTCCCCCTCCCAGCAGGAAAAAAAAGTGGCAGGGCGGGAAGTTTGAAAGTTATCCTTTTTGTACTGCTTGCAAGCAGCAAGAAAAAGGTGGCTTTCAAATGCCCAGTGGCTTTCTTCACCCGATGGGAGGGGCAGCCTCCTCCTCCTCCCATGAGGTGAGAAAAGTCATGGGGCGTTTAAAGCCACCCTTTTCATGCCGCTTGCAAGCAGCAAGAAAAGAGTTGCATTAAGCTTTGGTGTGCTCCCTAAACATTCACAAATCTTTACGGAGTATACTGAAGAAATTTAAACACCCAAATTGTTTTCCCACTTTGGGTAAACTCGAAGTGGGAAACCTGACTCTTTTTTGGGTTCACACCTCCAATAACAATGTTATGACCTTTACTTTCTTTGAGTAGATTTTTCTTTTAATCTTCCCTTAACACCCTCTGGGTAGTTTGCTGCCACCAGGAATATTATATTCCAATATATTTTATTTAAGTTTTCCCTTTGGTAACGTTCCTAAGCGTCAGGCTCCTTCGTGGTTCTATGTGGCCCTGAGAATAAGAATGGAATATAGCAATGACAACTACTCTGGGATATAACAAAACAAAATAAACTTTTATTTAGTCAAGAAGCGTATCAGTTTCATAAACGTAGTTCTCGGTTCTTAAAGTTACTTCCTATAAACTCATTCACACAGATCTCTTCTAAGGCTTCACACACAGCCTCTTTCTCTGACTCTATATTTCTCTCACAGAAATGCTTAAACCTGCTCAGGCAGCACACAGCTGGCCTCTCTTTCCCTGACTGAGGGCCAAGCTACACATGACGAATGACACTTGAACGGCAAGTGGATTGAGTGGAGGGCAAGTGAACAGGGAGAAATACACTTGCTGTTCAAGTGTCATTCGTCATGTGTAGCTTGGCCCTGAGTGTTCTTTCATAAACATGCTCAGTTCAGGTTCCACACTGGTTATATTCCTCTCATAAATTCTTCAATATACTCAGGCAGCACACGGCTAGCCTGCCTTCTTCTGACTCTATATTCACAGTCTAAACTGCATTCTCTCTGCCCACACTCTCAGTCATCAACCAATCATATCACTCACTCATCCCTCTCCTTCATCCCACTCTTCACCTAGCTCAAACCAAGCATTTAAAGATACATGCACACATTTACTTGAAATCATTACAAACAACTTTATAGAATGGCTGAGGGCATGGTTTGAAATCTCTGAGAAGTTAAAGCCATTCTAAGCCTAGGAAAAGTGATTTTTGTGAAATAAGAGGCTCTGAACCAGGGAGAAAATTTGGAACAGAGCGTTATAGTTCTGTCCAATGCAGCATCCATCTTAATGAGCCAGTCTCGTATACTGAGACTAGACAAGGGGACATGCTGACATCTCTTCTAGGTGTACAGGGAGTGATGTCAGTATGTTGCTGATTCTGTTATGACATCATCAGCAAAACCCATCCACAAGCCAGTAAATCCCCCCAACCCTTCCCTAATTTCCCACCAGTTGCCAAGGGTACCTGGCAACCCTATCTCTATAGTACTACAACAAAACTACTCTGTGATAGTACTGTGAGATAGTCTGTGTGGCTTAGACCTAAAAAAGGCCAACTCACAACACTACATTCCTACTAATATATATTCCTTATGCCTGCCACAGGCTTCCCAAGATAAGGGACATTAATACAGTGGGTTGTATGCCTCTTCAGCCTTGTAGAAAATTGTACTTATAAGAAAGCAAATTAAGGACCATAATGGGCTTGATGGCCTTTTTTTAAAAAAAAGAGAGACCCAGTAGAATGATCTGAAGTCACTTAATGATTTTTTTAAAAAAATCTCTATGACTTTACCAGGCTTTGGCCAAGAATCTAACAGTATTTAGAGAACACTTAACAAAACCATTTGTGTTAACTTCAAGCAAGACAGTGGGGAAGGAAATGAACATAAGGATTCCTTTCTTCTCAATTTTGAAGCAAGTTTACTAATCTAAACACAAATTCTCAGCTGCATTGGTTGCCAGTGGAGTACCGGATCAGGTTCAAGGTTCTGGTATTGTCCTATAAGGCCTTGTGCAGACTGGGGCCAGCATACTTGAGGGACCGTCTCTCCCCATATATTCCCCAGAAGACCCTCCGATTGGGAGAAAAACAACTGTTATCGGTCCCTGGCTGCAAGGAGGCCTGCCTCACCTCGACTAGAGCCAGGGCTTTCTCAGTCCTGGCTCCTTCCTGGTGGAATGCTCTGTCTACTTAGGCCAGGGCCCGGCAGGATTTACTATCCACCAGGCCTGTAAGAAAGAGTTGTTCCACCAGGCTCATGGCTGAGATTGGGCCTCCACTGGCTGGAGGATGCAACATCTACCCCCCTCTCTGTGAAAGTTGCCCACCACTGTTTGTTTTTCAGCTGCTGTTGCTGTGCTGCTATATCCAGTTGTATTGCTGTATCGTTGGTTATTAGTTGTATTGTTGCCGCCAGGCAAAAGAGTGCTGCTATTTTTATATGATGTTTTAATGTTTTAACATGGAACGTTTTAAAATGATTTTGTTATCTGCCCTGAGCTCACTTGTGGGGAGGGCGGAATACAAATATGATATAAATAAATAAATAAATAAATAAATAAATAAATAAATAAATAAATAAATAAATAAATAAATAAATAAATAAATAAATAAATAAATAAATAAATGGATTTTTTTGGCATCAAACGTATTTAGTACTTAGGCCCCACAGGGCCGAAAAAAGGCAGAACAACTCGTAAGTTGAGGTCTGTGTGGAAGCAATGAAAGTATTTGCAAAAAGTTACTAGTTGCTCTAAACAAAGTGTATGCATTTACTCCAAGGACTAATTACTTGCCCATAATGAAAGCAGATGTGCTTAACTCAAGCTGTAGCCTATTTGAATTTCTAACATTTGAGAGGGTTGTTTTTAAAATGAGAGAAACCAGAAAAATTATTCAATAGAAGATATAAGAAGAACTATTTCCTTAGTGGTTCACATGATATTTGTTGCCTATATGCAGTTCAAAACAATTCATAAACAAGAAAATTGTAATTTAAGTCAATACTTTTACAATGAGAGGGCTTCTATGGTTCTTCCGAAAACCACATCTGAAATGTCTTCTATAAACCGTCCATTGACTGTGCATGAATTGTAAAGCTGCCCATTGTTGGACTGAGGTTTTAGATTCGACAGTTTTTCCATGTGTAGCTAGCATTGCCACTTTTTTTTCCCCCTGGCAGAGCTCTTGTGTGCTTTGTAGCTCCCTGACAGGAAAAAATGTAGCTAGAAAACTTTTCCCATTGTGAACATGTGTTATGGCAAAAGCTTCATAAGAGAAGCTCGCTGACTCATCGGCAGGCTGTATTGGCACCATTGTGCAGGATGCAGTGGAGGTGTGGTCAGCCAAGAAGGGGAGGAGTGCCCATCCCTCCTCTGGTCCAGCTGCATAGTCAGCGCCATTCCTTTCCGGAGCCTCGGCAGGAACAGCATGTTCAGGTATGAGGGCTCCTGCCTGGGTCCCCCGGGTGGGATGCAGCCGTTTCTGTATTTTTGGCTTTCCTCTCTGAGTGGCTTGGCCAAGCAGAGCATGAAGGGCCCGAGGAGGTGTTCCTGGAATACTTAGCACAGGTAGACGAGTCTGGGTATGCACCCAAGACCATCAGGACACATGTGGCGGCCATCTTGTTTTTCTGCAAGGCAACAGGTCCCGACCAACAGTTTCCTGGCATGGCTGGTCATGGTGGGCTTGACCAGCTGGAAACCTCTTTGCAGGGATTCCCAGCAGCCCATCACGGCAGACTTCCTGCGGGTCATCTTGGGGCACCTCCCTGGATTATGTTGCTCGTCCTTTGAGACTACGTTGTTCAGGGCAGCCTTTTGCCTCACATTCTATGGAGCCTTTCATGTAGGGGAGCTGGTGGCAGCGTCTTCCATAGACCTGACTAACAGGGCATTGACATTGGGTGACATCTCACTCGGGGGCAGTGGGTTGCGGATCATGGTCTGCCACTCCAAGACAGACCAGCAGGGGCGTGGACTGGTGGTGTGGCTCTGCCCAGCAGGGCATGGGGGCCCCTGCCCTGTTTGCGCTGTCAGGGAGTACTTGGACAGGCACCCAGCCATGACCGGCCAACTCCTGGTTCACGCCAACGGCAGCTTACTCACGAGGTTCCAGTTCACAGCTGTCCTGAGATCCAGCCTTCGGGCGGCAGGCCTTTCCCCGGCAAAGTACAGCTCCCATTCATTCTGCATCGGGCAGCTACCACAGCAGTCGAGTTGGGGCTGTCTGCAGACCACATAAAAGCGATTGGCAGATGAGCTTCCAGAACATTTGTGGGTTATGTTAGAAGAGAGCATACTAACGTTGTTTGATCTAGTTGATCTAGCCAACAGGGATCTGTGCCCAGATACTGGGCCAATGCTCCATACAGCTGTAATTAATAAAAGTTGTGGCCATTTTCCAACCCAAAAAGGTGTCACATGTGTTATTTAGCTGGAATGCAGACTGACATAGCACATAGGTGACAAGAGAAGCTCACTGACTCATCAGCGGGCTGTGTTGGCACTGTCATGAAGGATATAGTGGAGGCATAGTCAGCCAAGAAGGGGAGGAGTGCCCATCCCTCCTCTGGTCCAGCCTCATGGTCAGAACTATGCCTTTCCGGAATCTCATCAGGAGCAGCACATTCCCCTCCCACCCCCCGCCACAATGGACTGCAGGGAGGGCTGGCACAACTTTATGGGTTTGGCGAGTTTGAAGCACTGGGCCAGATCCCAACAGGGTGAGTGGGCCATCAGGACTGCTTACCCTGACGGATTGGGAGGCAATGGTAGCCTAGCATGGCTGGTGGTGGTACAATGTTTGCTGTGGTGGGCCAGCATGGGGCTAGCGAGAAATGCATCAGACGGCAGGTGAGCCCTCTGATGCCAGTGGTGATCCATTCCCAGATGCTTGGCCAATGCTCCATACAGCTGTAATCAATAAAGTTGTGGCCATTTTCCAACCCCAAAAGGTGTCACATGTGTTATTTAGCCAGGACACAGACTGACATAGCACATAGGTGACAAAACTGCCTGACAAGTTTCAAAAGTGTACAAGTCTGGAAGTTAATGCTAATGTGTTAAGTTCTACTATTTCCACTGTATCTAGATTATGACTTTCTAATTGTACATGACTGGACTTTAGTATCTGGGTGGTGCTAACTTAGTGACTGAACTGCAACACCTCAACTATATATCCACTTGGTTTTCAGCCATGTGGCAACCCCACACCAACCGGGATTACAATCAATATCATATACTGGTTAAGAGTTCTAGATAAGAGCTGGTTCAGTTCCCTGCTCAGCCATGAAACTCACTAGGTGGCCTTTAGCAAGTTGCTTTCCTTCTCTTTGCCAGCCTGTCCGGCACCACAGTATTGCTGTGATAATAAAATGGATGAATTCCTGAGCTCCCTGAAAGAAGACATACATAAAATATAACAAGCAAGTCAACGCCTCAGAGTATGGCAGTTACTTCTCTAAACCAATGAGCCCCCAAGTCCATTTTTACTGCTCAAGATTCAGCCATTTAACATACATGTGGATTTATTTATAAAAGCTGAATTTTGCTTTTAATGTATGAAGTAAATATTCTTGGGAATTTTTCTCACATTTTTTCCCATTTAATGTAATTGATGAGCATTCTTCCTTAATTACTTAGCAGCCAGAATTCATTGACTTATTTTAGTTCAAGATCCCACAGACTATACTCACGATTCCTTAACATACACATCAGCATCACATGAAAATGGCAGTCTGCTTTGAAGTGAATCGGTGCATGTCCAGCACTTTTGCTATGATTAGTTAGTCATTTCTACCTGGTTTGAAATTCAGATTTCGGGATTCTCTCAAAGAAGGAATCTACACAATTACAATGTGTGGGAGCTATAAGCTGCAATGTGGATGACCATGGCGAGTTTTGTAGTCTTTCATGGTCACTGTTGTTTCACCTCTAGTTACTGAAACATGCTATGCCGAGAAAACATTCTACCTATTCTTCATGCATTCTTACAGCATTTTGGCTTGAATACAAAGTAGTGCAAGCAGAGTTCAGCAATGGAACTTCCTTGTCCCTTCTCTAGCTTGAGCTCACCCTATAATCCTGAAGCCAAAGGTCATCATGAGACCCAAAGAACAGTGCTGTGGGAAATTTGAAGGTATGCAGTAGGAGAAGAAATTGGCCAAAACCACCCACCCTTTCCCCTGCCAATGGAAAAGGAAATTTGCCAGCAGAAAACAAGCCAATGATTCATGCTTTTGTCAGTATTTTCTGCTTCTATGGGCCAAGCTACACATGACGAATGACACTTGAACGGCAAGTGTATTTCTCCCTGTTCACTTGCCCTCCACTCAATCCACTTGCCGTTCAAGTGTCATTCGTCATGTGTAGCTTGGCCCTATGTTTCTAGAAACAGTGTCCTAATGGGAGTTTTAAACAATCCCCTTATCATTTATAATTTAAATGATCCATATACATTCTCTACACGAGGCTCTTAGGGCCAAGCTACAAGTGATGAATGACACTTGAACGGCTAGTGGATATAGGGCCAAGCTACAAGTGACGAATGACACTTGAACAGCAAGTGTATTTCTCCCTGTTCACTTGCCCTCCACTCAATCCACTTGCCGTTCAAGTGTCATTCGTGATGTGTAGCTTGGCCCTGAGTGGAGGGCAAGTGAACAGCGAGAAATACACTTGCCTTTCAAGTGTCATTCGTCACTTGTAGCTTGGCCCCTGGTCTGGTGGCTTTTTTAAGTGTCCTCATGCATACAAGCAAATGTTACACAAAAGTGTTTTCCCCTTGCCCCTCCAATCCGCTGAGCAAAGAGGAGATGAGACAGATAAGGGCTGTTGTGAAAAAAGTATATTTGCAAATATAGGTACAGGCTACAAGATGAGCTCAGAATGTACCCCAGAACAAAGGAGCACATGTTACTTTTAAGGGCTTGTGACATCATTTTGGAGAAACGAAAGTCACGTTCAAAATAAGGCACCTGATCACTTTTATACCTTTACATTGGACTATTGTCCACCTTTCAGTCTCGCGACAACATCATTTGCCATCCTTTCTTGGTTTCCATAGCAGCATCTTCCTTCATTCCACAACTGGTTACTTTTCTACACAAACTCTCTTCTCCAAAAGGGGGAAGGGGGTGGACCTTATAATTCTCCCTTTGTTTCTGGCTTTGCCCTTTTCAGATGCCCTCAGGAATGTCCAGTTATCTATCTTCAAGGATAGACATTCTCTCTTTCCATGTACAGCTAGGGAGAAGAAGGGGGGGTGGCTAAAGACAGAGACCAGTTACTTTAAAACATAAAGAATCCATCTTATGCTTCTTGCTAGCTTACTATTATTGCTACATGATTAATCCATAGTCTTTACTAATATAAATTTGCTAATCCCACACAAACATGCTCATCAATTTCATTAAATGAAAAAAGAGGAGGGAAATCCCAAAGAAGATTAGCTTTACACAGTAAAATGAAAATTAAGTTTTGATTAATACATCCTACTCAATTCCTGATCATAGGCATAACTTCAGAGATAACAGGGTATGGTATCTTGATTAATTAAACTTAAACATACTATAAGAAAATAGAATAAAGAAAAATTGTTTCACAGAAATATTATTTAATACTTTCTAAGTATATAAACTATACTTGGTATTGACATCTGAAAGTCATAGAGAAACAGGAAGGAAGGCCAGTAGGCCACAAATCCATTCCTTAGAAGACTTGGAGCTTGGAGGAATTCCTTCTCCACTCAGTGGATTGGATCCAGAGATGATTTTCTATGGCTCTTCCACCAGCAGATGTGCATGATTTTTAGCAGTCTCCACCAACAGAGATCCCCACTTTGCTCTATTTAGGCTCCTCTTTCTCAACAGTAGCATTTTGAGAAGTTGAGAAGGAGGCTACAGTGAGAGTACAGATACATGAATGTTTTGCTCTGTTAATGGATTTTGGAATCAGACCAATGTCACCAACCATGCAGCCACAGGTTTGTTATACAGACTATCAAACAGGATGAACCTAACTTCTACGTAAAATTCTTAGTAAATTGTGCTGCATCACTGATGTACACACACTTTTCAACCAAGTAAATATGTGAACAAACAAAGCAGCAAGTTAAATGAAATATGTCCCATTTGATTTGAGGAAAAATAAAATTAAGTATGGTGAAAACCTGGCTTTCTTTTTTTTTTTACTGAGCTATTGGATAAGTGAAAGATTTAACAGCATGAAGGGGGTAACATTTCATTCTGGCTCACAAAAGCTATTGTGAAAAACAAATGCATAATCTGATAACCCGTAATGGCTGTTTCCTTGTATGCTAAATCCTAGCCCTTAGCAAAGTTTTTTATGTGAGGGGTATAAATTATGTGAACTTCAGCACTAAGGTTTTAGAACTGGGAAGCTGACAGATCTTTAAAGATCAGTGGCATGAGCATGGATTTCCTTTTCTATTTTTCAGCTTCTGAATTCAACAACATGATGAAAAGCTTTCTAGAACTAAGGTGTTTGCATTCCACTGTTGATTAATAAGTGGATCATGGGAGCTCTTTCACCTGAGTCAGCACTGCACACCAAATCACCCACATACAGAAAAAAGCCAACAAGAAATATTGCTTTTTATTACTTAGCTAATTTCAACATTTCATAAAAGAAGAATGAGGGCCAGAGTGGGGCAGTGCAATCTTAAGAGTCTCTGTTTTAGAGGCATCCAGGCACCCTTGAAACTTCAGTAGTGCTAGTCTGTTCCCTAAGGACTTACAGCAGGGACATACAGCAATAGATGAAACCAGCCAGGTACAGGCAGCAGAAAAAGCTGTCCAGGCTCCGTAGAAAGAGATGCAGCATCCACCAAATCCACAATCTATGTGTCTTCACTTGGTGGCAATGTCTCAATATATAACAAAGCATCTCTAAACACTGACATATTAAATAATAAATTTCATCTGCTGCTTTTAATCAACAAAGTACATTGGCTGTATACAGCTATTGCTAAACCACCTCCATTTTGTGTGTGTTCCCATACTACCATTTTGATGCTAGGATTAGCTCCTCTAGGTATGTACATCACGCCAACTTGGAGGAGCAGTTAGTTTAGGGAAATTATGAAGGACCAAAGGGATAAATGTACCTTCTTCCAGTATCATCCCCCCACCTCCAGCTGCTTTGGCCACTAAAACTGCATAGTTTTTAGTCATGGATCTCTCTATATACCATCTAGTTAGGTACTTAGTACAACATTTACACAGGCACGAGTATAGAGTTGATATAAGCAAGGGGAAAAACAGAGGAAGGAGGACAATTTTCTATGTTATTTTAAGTGGATCTTACAAAATAGGAGCCTAGCCTTATTATTTGCTCAGTGTGTTGTACCACTCTGTTAGGTGGAATTTTCTTAATTCCTCTTTGCTGAATTTCTCCTGAAAATCCAGCAATCCATTTTGCTTCCTCTTTTTAGGAATTTGAGTCAGCTCTGAATCAATTCCTCTTTTTTCCATTCTCCTTGCAACTCCTATATCCTCTCCTTCACAGAGAGCTGTAAACTTCCTGCATTGTGCAGGGGTTGGGCTAGATGACCCTTGGGAATCTTTTCCTGCTCTGTGTTTCTATGTTTTCCTGTTTCATTGTCTCCTTGCCACCCACCCATGTACCTTTTATTTACAAAAACCAGCTCTTACTTAACAATTAAAGGCTCTTACTGGCCTTTCTCCCCCACGGGCCAGGTAAGTGGTGGTGGGTGGCAAAAGGTGGGAGAGTGGAATCCTGCACTCCCACCAGGGGAATGGGATCCCTATTCTCATATACTGTTGACTTCTTTCATTTTTCTGGTCAATGAGAGTCAGAAGGGGAAGCAAAATGAGGGGATGAGTTAGCAATCCAACTCTTGCTTTAATTGCACTTTAAGTAACAGGACCATTGACCAACTAAAAAAAAATAATCCATTTTCCCACCAAAATGGACCCTCTAAATTGGGGATTTTGTGCCCTAAATGTCCACTGCCTGATACTAATTCAACCATAAAACTGGCTCTAGTAGGAGTACTTTCTGATTCTGTTAATAACATAGCTTGTTTTCTGGAGCTGATCCATTATCTGAGCAGTGTGTATATTAAACAAATAAAAAGTTTTGCATTTGGAAACAGCTATATACTTTTTTAAAAGCTATTGGATAGAATTGTTTTAAGACATTGGGCATGGAAATTAAAACACATATAGGGAATTCTCCATAAATTTCCACATTCAACAACTTTGCAGACATTGATCATGACTGCTGTGGCTTCTTTAAAATTTTAAGAATGTGAATCCCATGAGGAATAAAACCAAAATTTTTAACCATGTGGATTCACGCTCATGATTTTTACTAGCGTAAAATAAACACAGGTTGGTTATAAAGGAATTAACAATCTCATTCTCATTCCACATTGAAATATGTATTTCAATAATTTATCAGCTTCATTGCCTTCCCAGTTTTGTCACAACACTGTTATATAGTCGACTACTTTAAATTAGATTTTGAACACTATGTCACAAAGAACAGGCATGGCTAATTATGATAAGTGTTAGCATGAAGTATAATTACAATGGAGACAATTTTAATGCTGTGTAATAATAAATGGGTGAAATGCTTCAGGGACAAGTAATCAAAATGTTATAAACGATAGTCAAATACACTCAATCTAGAAATCTTGAACAATTACACGCAATAATATTGCAATTGATTAGCTGCATGTTATTAAAGCATTGGGTCATTAGCTTAAATCTGAAATTAAATTACAAAGCTATTACCTATATAGTAAGTTGGAAACCAAAACTTGAACTAAGCAATCCCTGTAGACAGCCTGTTTTGAGACCGATCTTGTGAAGGATTACCAAAAAATGAGAGTTACAAAGAGCAATCCAGTGATTAAGTCCTTATCTAGATGTCTTGTTGGTATTGTTTTACAAAATTGTTGCATTTAAAATTATAAAATTATTATTTTATAAATTTATATGTATTTGTATATTTAAATTATACCAAAAGACAAGACTAGTTAAAAGGAAAACAGTTTAAATCGGGAAGAAATTTCACTCGCAACAACCTGCACGCATTCTGCCAGAATACAGGAATTTATGATGAGAATAGAAAGGCCTCATTCATAAGATCCGCCAACAATAAAATTAAGGAACATTTCATTAACTACTCAGAAAAGAAAAAGCTCCCTATACCTATCTTGCCCCTTGGACTGCCAAGCCTTCAGTTCTTATTGTCCTCCAATGCTAGAAGCAGCAACGGGAGAAAAACTAAGAAGAAAAATAAGGCTTCATCTACTTACAGGAAGTTCTTACAATAAAGTTCTATGATTCTTAGAGCTAGCCACAAATAACAAAGGGAATGTTCTATGGTAAAGCTAGATGTTTGTATCATAGTTTCTTGGAAACTCTGGGAAACACCAGAATTCTGTGGTAAGAACTTTCTATAAGTGGACGTGGCTCTATTTTTCTTTTTAATTTTTCTCCCAGGATGCTGCCCCCGCCCCATAACCTTCCCATTGGTTGCCAAGCACTGCCCCTGGATTTACTCTCTAGGCTTTGAACTAAATGATGCTTAAGTCAGGTGGCTACCTGGCATTCTTTAGCAGCATTCATTCCACCTCTACCCACCCCCAACATTTCCAAACATAAACATCTTTTCTCCAAACATAAAAATGAGCAATTTGATTCACAGCAGGGAAGAATAAGAAGGCCAAGTTCTCTTACAACTAGATGAATCCACATTTATATCCCCTTCTGTTGCCATTTTCCCCCAATGGGTGAAGGCTTTTGTTTTGTTTGGTGTTCCCTCGGTAATCCTGCCTTTGTTGTTCTTACATTTTTGTATGTGTATTTTAGCTTTGGTTTTAATTGTTCTAATGATGTGTTTTAGTATTGCTGTTAGTTTTAAAGGTTTTTAATATGTGATTTTATTACAGAGGTTTTTAATCTGTTAGCGACCTTGTTGCCCTGATGAGGGCAGAAAGGCAGGTTATAAATTTTGTAAATAAATAATTTGAGGAAAAAATAAGAGCTTTGTGGAAAACATTCAAGTTTCTGACTAGAGTTACCAACCTCCAGATAGGAACAAGAGTCCTCCTGAAACTGAAACTGATCTCTAGACTACAGAGATCATTTCTCTGGGCAGAAATTATGACTTCAGAGGCCAAGTTATGGCCTCACATGCCAATTGACTTCTTCCCAAGACCCCTCCCTAGTCATCTCAGAGCTCCAGGATTGTCCCAAACTGGAATTGGTAATTCTAATTCCAGCTCTATTTAGAGACTTTAGGCCTGCTAGGGATGGCTTGGAGAGGCCTGTAGCACCATGACATATGAAGATGATTAGCTCTCTCCTTAGGAAAGATCTGCCTTGGTTCTTCTATAGAACCAATTCTAGTCTACATCGAACTTATATAAAATGGCTGAATTGTTTGGCTAAAGTAAAGGATGAAACTATGCATCAAAGAATGAACTTTCAACATTTCTAGAAGTATTTCTGCACAATGACTTTTTTTTACATGATATATCCCAGAACACACCAGGAACAGCTGGTGCAGTCTGCTCCTTTTCCAGTTGATGTCCTTGATTTGAACTCTATCTCTGGAGTCTGTTCCAAGGGGGAGAAAATCCTCACTAAAGTACTGCTAACTTTCCCGCAAAGTTTCTTACAAATCATGTCTCTCTTGAGTATGTGGCTTGAAATGGTAGGATGGTGTAATTCCCCAGGAATAAATTAACATAGACGTGTTCCAGCTTGCTACTTGAACAGACAAATGTATCCACTATGTCTCTTGACCCTTAAGACCCTTTTATTTTGTCTCTTCCTTTCTTTTTTTAAAAAAATTATCATTTAATCATGTAAAAAAGTACACAAATATAATTAGACCCCCCCCCCAGAGAGTATAAAAGAATGTACTAGCTTCAAACATAAGGACACTCAAAGAGAAAACCAAAGTCTATAGTCTTTTCTCCATGCTAGGATACCTCTGAATTCCAAATAATCTAAGACAGGATTCCAGATTTCTTCATAACTGCTCCATTGCACACTATGAAGTAAGCTACAGAGGAAGAGATTGTGCACAATTTTCTCCAAAACACAAATCTCCCAAAGTTTCTCATGCCATCTATCCAAAGAAAGTTCAGCTGGATCTGACCAAAAAGTCTCTGTATTTTTCAAATGCCCAAAACAGCACAGGAACAATGACATTTTGGCTAAAGTAAAGGGTGAAATGTCACAGAAGGAAATGAACTGCACAAAAAATTCTAGGCTTTCACCATTCCCCCAAGAACATGCTGTATCCATGATGTCACAAGTGGAAGTGATTGTATCCCTGCTGTCTTTTCCATTTACGCAAGGTATTTCTTCCAATACAATTTCAAAAGCAAATTAAATAAAATCACGTAAACCATCCCTTGTATAATCCATCCTTCCATATGCACATTTTGCTAAAAATTACATTTTAGTGCCATGTATCCCTACAGCCCCCATGCTATTTCTTGTGCAAGTGTAACAGGGCTGAGTATATGTCCAGAATATGAGTTTTTGAGAGTCACTCAGAACTCCCTCAAAGGGACTCTGACTCTACAAAGCTCATACCCTGGAGATCTAGCTTGTCTTTAAGGTGCTATTGAACCCAAATCTTGCTTTTCTACAACAGACCAACATGAAACTGGGGCTATGTTTTCCTTTCCACTCATGCATCACTGGATCCAACCCACTATTTCTCAATGTAATGAATAAGCCTTTAGCTAAAAGGAATGGCGGAGTATAAATATTTTAATAAAGCCAGTTTGGAGTGAGAGCCAGTTTAGTGTAGTGGTTAAAACTAGAGTAGTGGGACTCTAATCTGGAGAACCGGGTTTGTTCCCCCACTCCTCCACTTGAAGCCAGTTGGTTGACCTTGGGTCAGTCACAGCTCTTCCTAAGTTCTCTTAGTCCCACTCACCTCACAGGGTAATTGTTGTGAGGATAATAATAACATACTTCGTAAACTGCTCTGAGTGGGTGTTGAGTTGTTCTGAAGAGCGGTATATAAATCAAATGTTGTTGTTGTTATCAAATAATAAATATTTGTGCCAATCTTAAGGATTAACTAATAATAAATAACACAGTATTGGTTGCCCTTTCTTGACACACAAAACTATCTTATTTTGAACCAGATCATTGGTCCACCTAGCATAGTCTTGTCTGATTGTCAATGGCTTTCTAAACTTTTCAGGTGGAAGTCTTTGCTTTGCCAACTGTGATCCTTTTTAAACCAAGACTGAACTGAAATATTTCTGCATTCAAACATTAAAGCTGTAATCAAATGGTATCAATGGGATATAATTATGAGTTAAGATCCTGAGGATAGAGATTTTCAACTTCAATATATAAAATAAATGGCAGCATTAGGAGTTACTTTAAAAATGTTTGCCTGAAGATTCAGAAAACCTTTGAGATCCATGAACAGTTTAATGACTATCCCTGATTTGGTTAAGTGTTAGTAAATAACACTCCTGAAATAAGAGATTCTGACATTTTTGTGAGAGCCAACAGTTGCACATGATAAGATTTGTCTGTGTGCCTATTTCCAAGGTAGCCATTAATCGATGGCAGAAAACACTGTAATGCTGAGATGAGCCGGTAAAGCCTTCAGAGTGTCTCCCCCCGCCTCCCATTAATTCACTTTGATTATTTTGTGTGAGAATTCAGCAAGGGCACACTTTCCTATATTTGAATTAGGCACTTTGTCAGGAGTCCAACAGGAGGAACATATAATTCATGTTAGATTTATATAGATGTAAGGTGAAAAGAATGGGAAAAGAGGTTTCCAAAAACTGGGGGGGGGGGGATTGTTCACAAATTTGGGAAGATCATATATATGAAGGAAGAACTACTTGGATTTTGTGGACAACAAATATACAACTATATATATTACATACTTCTCCATGTGTAAGATACACACATGGATGGTATATTACACAGACAAATAGATACTGTATTTGCAAGTCTCTGGTCTGATCCAATCCATGTACATAGGCCTTTTTTAAAAAAAGCAGAAATCTATATGAATAGGAGGCAGAGCATGGATCAAGAGTTAGTCTTTCTCCCCTCTCTCTCTCTTCTCTGCCAAGCAACGAATTAATACAATTTGGGTAGGGGTGTGTACAGGAAAACAATTTTACTGCAACTAACTTTCTGCAAATAACTGAGAAAAAAGGCACCAGAAATGTTGTTCTCTTGTGACTGTTATAGGAAGAGTCAGAAAGAGGTGTTAGGAAAAGCAGAGAATGATGCACTGTGTATCACAGAGGGAAACCCACAGAAACATCCAAATGAAGGTACAAAATGCTGTTGTATAATATACAGTGCAATCCTAAGAAGAACGACTACATTCTAAGCCCATTGATTTCAATAACTCTTCTTAGGATCGCACTGATAATGTATGTAATGTGTTGCTCTAATGTTAACTTAACTTACCTCATTGCAAGGGTGGGAGGGATGGCTGGTCCCATCTCCCCTGGCCAGTGCCAGCTCCTGCCTCAGGCACCTGTGGTGGGAGTGGTGCTCCTGCAGCTGCCTCAAGAAAGAGGGCCTTGCAAACCCTCTTGCTGTCACCAGAAGCCAGGCTGGTGAACAGTAGCTGTGCTGGGGTGGGCCTCCATGCAGATGGGGGAGAAACACAACACACCCCCTCCCCTCCACCCCTCTAGTCTTATCCCTCACCTTTAACTCAGGGCCACACTCTTATCTCCTGTCAGTCATTTTGCTGCCCCCTAGAACATACATTAACTCGCAAGTAACCTTATGAAACAGTTAAATTATCAACCCATCAAAAGCACCTAGCCAAAAAGGACTTCCAGTTTGGGATTCATGGAGGTCTGAAGCAGCTCCATTTGCGGAGCTGACCGGACTGCCGTTTTAAGCGGCCGGCGGGGGAAATTTAGCCCGCGGCCGACTGCTCTCAGGCGGAGAGCAGGCAAAGAACGCTCAAGACCCTAGGGTGTGCTAGATCTTGGACGAGGGGGGGCTCTGCGCAAAGGGTCTCCTCCCGATCCTTGAGGTCCCACCCTGCGACAGGTCGGCTACGATCTCTGCGGCAGTTCTGGGGCCATTTCGGCTGGCATAAGACCTACATACCCAAGCTTCGATCGGGGAAAGAGGTGGAGAGGAGAAGTTATAATCGAAACACCGATTACAGCCCGAGAAAAGTGAAAGAGAAGGTAAAGATCACTATCTTCTGATACGGGACAGATTGATAAAAACAGAGAGGAAGAAAAGTAGATTTTCAAACTGCAACAGGCTAATAATAAGGAGGGGAAGACTCGGCAAGAGTTGTATTTGAAAAGAGACTAAGTTTAAAGAAGTTATTAAAGAAAACGGACTATTGTTTTGAATACCTGTGGCTTTGGAGCTGTGAGAAAAAGACACCATCGCGAGATCTGCTGTGGGAAGACGGGAGACAGGAAGTGCGTAACAACAATAGAGCGGCTGGAGAGAAGCGGCCCTTGCCAGGGGGCAGGAAGAAGGGAATCGCCATCTTTGAAAGGGGAAGGGTTGCGGCTTCAGCGGAAAAGGAAGTAAGCCATTTTGGATTACAAAATCATAGAGGAACCATAGAGAAAAGACGCCCGACATTTTGGACTCTTTAAAAATTATTGGCAAGAAGACCGGGACATTTGAAATAAAAAGACATTTAAATTCTACGCCACGGAGTTAAGGAAGAGAGCGGACTCGTGGGAGCGAGCCAAAGCAAGCCCCATGATGTCAAAAAAAGAGTGGCAATCGGCAATAGAAAACCTGGACAAAAAACTTTTAGACGTGATTAAAGAACTTAAGGACACGAAATTGGAGCTGATTAAAGAGGTTAAAGAGGTCAAACAGACAGTAAAATCGGAGCAGTCAGAAGTGAAAAAAGGTATGGAAACAATACAAAGTGAACTACAAGGAACACAGCAGAGAGTTAAAACAGTAGAAGACGCGATGGAGAACTTAGCAGACACGCAACAAACAGAGATGAGACTGATGAGGGGAAGGATGTCGGTTGCGGAAACTAAACACATGGAGAAGCAGTTACGGTTTCGTGGTTTGCCAGAAGTGGAAGGAAAGTCAGCGCAAGAACAGATGACTGAGGTGTTAGCTGAATACCTGGGGAAGGAGGAGGAGGAAGTTGTGGCTATCCTTGATGTGGCATACCGTGTAAATTCGAGAATTGCAACCCAGAGGAAATTACCAAGAGACGTGATTGTGCAGTTTACGACACGAAATATGAAAGAGAAGATTGTGACAAAACAGTTTCAAGATCCATTGGAGATTGATGGCAAGACGATTATCATAATGAAGGAACTACCCAGGTCAGTGTTATTAGATCGGAAAAAATATAAAGTGCTAATTCAGATCTTGAAGGACATGAAAATCAGGTACAGATGGGAGTTGCCAGAAGGTGTGTCCTTTGAGTTTGGAGGGGCCAAAAAGCGTATCAGATCTGAGCGAGAGATGGAGCGATTTATAAGGGACAATGAAAAAGACTTACCAACAAGATTATGAGTATGGAGTGTAAAGTTTTATCTTGGAATGTAAATGGACTAAACTCACCAAACAAGAGAAAAAGTATTTTCCACTGGCTATTAAAACAAAAATGTGATATTGTTTGCTTGCAAGAAACCCATATTCGAAAGCAGGATGTAAAATTTTTAAAAACGGGGAAACTGGGCAATGAATTTGTAGCGGCCTCTAATAAGAAAAAAAGAGGAGTGGTGTTGTATATAAAAGAGGAGCTACAGCCAAAATTTGTAATAAAAGATGTGGAAGCCAGATTTATAGCAGTGGAATGTACATGGAACTTAAAAAAAGTATTGGTATTCGGAATTTATGCACCTAACGGTGCAAAAGAGAGCTTCTTTGAGGATTTGAGGAAGCAATTAGACGAACTTTCATACGACCAGATAATTCTTGCTGGAGACTTCAATGGAGTGACGAACTTGGAACTAGATAAAAAGACATCAACTGTACAAAAGAAAAGAGGATTGTTACCAAAGCTTTTTTTTGAGCTGATACAACAGGAGACTTTAGAAGATGTATGGAGAAGAGAAAATCCTAAAAGTAGACAATTTACTTTTTACTCTTCAAGACACTGTACACTATCGAGAATTGATATGATCTGAATGTGTGGAGCCTTCCGGTTTGGGATCCATGGAGGTCTGAAGCAGCTCCAGTTGCGGAGCTGACCGGACTGCCGTTTTAAGCGGCCGGCGGGGTGAAAATAGCCCGCGGCCGACTGCTCTCAGGCGGAGAGCAGGCAAAGAACGCTCAAGACCCTAGGGCGAGTTAGATCTCGGACGAGGGGGGGCTCTGTGCAACGGGTCCCCTCCCGATCCTTGAGGTCCCACCCTGCGACGGGTCGGCTACAATCTCTGCGGCAGTTTTGGGGCCAATTCGGCTGGCATAAGACCTACATACCCAAGCTTCGATTGGGGGAAGAAGTGGAGAGGAGAAGTTAAAATCGAAACAGCGATTACAACCCGAGAAAAGTGAAGGAGAAGGTAAAGATCACTATCTTCCGATACGGGACAGATTGATAAAAACAGAGAGGAAAAAAAGTAGATTTTTAAACTGCAACAGATTAATGAAAAGGAGGGGAAGATTCGGCAAGAGTTGTATTTGAAAAGAGACTAAGTTTAAAGAAGTTATTAAAGAAATTGGACTATTGTTTTGAATACCTGTGGCTATGGAGCTGTGAGAAAAAGACACCATCGCGAGCTCTGCTGTGGGAAGATGGGAGACAGGAAGTGCGTAACAACAATAGAGTGGCAGGAGAGAAGCGGCCCTTGCTGGAGGGCAGGAAGAAGGGAATCGCCATTTTTGAAAGGGGAAGGGTCGCGGCTTCAGCGGAAAAGGAAGTAGGCCATTTTTGGATTACAAAATCATAGAGACCATAGAGAAAAGACGCCCGACATTTTGGACTCCTTAAAAACTAATTTATGCAAGAAGACCGGGACATTTAAAATAAAAAAGGTACTAAATTTAACACCACGGAGTTAAGGAAGAGAGCAGACTCGTGGGAGCGAGCTAAAGCAAGCCCCACGATGTCGAAAAAAGAGTGGCAATCGGCAATAGAAAATCTGGATAAAAAACTTTTAGAGGTGATTAAAGAATTTAAAGACATGAAATTGGAGCTGATCAAAGAGGTTAAACAGACAGTAAAATCGGAGCTGTCAGAAGTAAAATCGGAGTTGTCAGAAGTGAAGAAAGGTATGGAAACAATACAAAATGAATTACAAGGAACGCAGCAGAGAGTTAAAACAGTAGAAGGAGCGATGGAGAACTTAGCAGACACGCAACAAACAGAGATGAGACTGATGAGGGGAAGGATGGCGGTTGCGGAAAGTAGACACATGGAGAAGCAGCTCAGATTTCGCGGTCTGCCGGAGATAGAAGGAAAGACAGCGCAAGAACAGATGATTGAGGTGTTAGCTGAATACCTGGGGAAGGAGGAGGAGGAAGTTGTGGCTATCCTCGATGTGGCATATCGCGTGAATTCGAGAATTGCAACCCAGAGGAAAGTACCAAGAGATGTGATTGTGCAATTTACAACACGAAACATGAAAGAGAAGGTTGTGACTAAACAGTTTCAAGATCCATTGGAGATCGATGGCAAGACAATTATCATAATGAAGGAATTACCCAGATCAGTGTTACTAGATCGGAAAAAATATAAAGCGCTAATCCAGATGTTGAAGGACATGAAAATCAGGTACAGATGGGAGCTTCCAGAGGGTTTGTCCTTTGAATTTGGAGGTGCCAAAAAGCGCATTAGATCTGAGCGGGAGATGGAGCGATTTATAAGGGACAATGAAAAAGACTTACCAACAAGATTATGAGTATGGAGTGTAAAGTATTATCTTGGAATATAAATGGACTAAACTCACCGAATAAGAGGAAAAATATCTTCCACTGGCTATTAAAACAAAAATGTGACATTGTTTGCTTGCAAGAGACTCATATTCGAAAGCAGGATGTAAAATATTTAAAATTGGGAAAATTGGGCAAGGAATTTGTAGCGGCCTCAAGCAAAAAAAAAAGAGGAGTGGTGTTGTATGTAAAAGAGGAGCTACAGCCAAAATTTGTATTGAAAGATGTGGAAGCCAGATTTGTAGCAGTGGAATGTACTTGGAACTTAAAGAGAGTGTTGGTAGTCGGAGTTTATGCACCTAACGGTGCAAAAGAAAGCTTCTTTGAGGATTTGAGGAAGCATTTAGACGATCTTTCATATGACCAGATAATTCTTGCTGGAGACTTCAATGGAGTGACTGACTTGGAATTAGATAAAAAGACGACAACAGCACAAAAGAAAAGAGGATTATTACCAAAGCTCTTTTTTGAGTTGATTCAACAAGAGACTCTCGAAGATGTATGGAGGAGAGAATATCCCAAAAGCAGACAGTTTACTTTTTATTCTGCAAGGCACTCTACATTATCAAGAATTGACATGATCTGGGCCTCAAAAGACTTAGCGTTATGGACCAAGGAGGTAGAAATAATGCCGATGGTAGGCTCAGATCACAACCCAATTATGTGGAAATTAGGGAAAAGGAGAAAAAGGAAAGCATGGAGAATAAATGAGGACTTGCTACAAGAAGGAGAGAACATGGAGATATTGAGAAGAGAGACAAAGTTCTTCATACAATACAACGTGAATAAAGAAGTACCAACTGACAAAGTTTGGGATGCTTATAAGGCGGTTATAAGGGGCATACTAATGGACTTAAATGGTAGAGCAAGAAAGAAGAAAGAGGAGAAAAGACAAGAGATTGAGGGGAAAATAAAAGCCAAAGAAACACAGCTAAAAAAGAGACCAGGGAAAAAGAAATTATACCAGGAAATTAAAATACTTCAAGAACAGCTAACAGCAATGAGTAATAAAGAATTGGAGTGGAAACTTAAAAGATTGAATCAGAAAGCATTTGAAGGTGCAAATAAACCTGGGAAGTACCTGGCATGGCAATTGAAGAAGAGAAGGGAAAAGAAAATAATAAATAAAATTTGTGAAGACAACAAAACGTATTTGGAACAGACTACCATTAGTAGAGCCTTTTATAAATTCTACGCTAAGCTGTACAATAAGAAAGAAGTAAATAAAGAATCAATAGCGTCATATTTGGAGAAAACGAAACTTCCAGAAATCTCAGAAGCTTGGAGAAATAAATTGAACACTGAAGTAACGGACGAGGAAATAAGTAAGGCAATACAATCTGCAAATCTAGGAAAGGCGCCAGGGCCAGATGGACTTACGGCTAAATTTTATAAGACAATGGCCAATGAACTGGCACCATTCCTAAAAGAGGTGATCAATGGAGTTCTAAGGGATCAAAGGATTCCAGACACCTGGAGTGAAGCGAATATATCATTGATCCCAAAAGAGGGCCAAGACTTGACTAACGTGAAAAATTACAGACCTATATCGTTACTTAATAATGACTATAAAATTTTTGCGAAGATATTGGCGGAGAGACTGAAGGGGTGGCTCTCGGAGGTTATAGAAGAGGAACAAGCAGGTTTTTTGCCAGACAGACAAATAAGAGACAATCTAAGGACAGTGATTAATGCTATTGAATATTATGACAAGCGTTGTGACAAAGAGGTTGGTTTCTTCTTTGTTGACGCTGAAAAGGCGTTTGACAATTTAAACTGGGACTTTATGTTTGCCACTATGGAAAAGCTACAATTGGGAGAAAGATTCATCAGAGCAATTAAGGAAATCTACAGAGACCAGACTGCAGCAATTGTGGTGAATGATGAAGTGACTAAGAAATTGACTATAAGTAAAGGAACAAGACAAGGTTGCCCGTTGTCTCCACTGTTGTTCATTTTAGTATTGGAGATCCTGATGATACAAATACGACAAGATGAAGAAATTCGAGGAATAAAAATAAAGGACTATTCATATAAGGTCAGAGCATTTGCGGATGATATAATGTTAATTGTAGAGGACCCATTGGAGAACATGCCAAAAGTGATAGATAAGATTAAGGAGTTTGGAGATTTGGCAGGTTTCTATATCAACAAAAAGAAGTCAAAGATACTATGCAAAAATATGACTAAGCAGAAACAACAATTGTTAATGGAAATAACGGACTGTGAAGTAACAAGTAAGGTGAAATATTTGGGAATTGAACTGACTGCAAAGAATATAGATTTATTTAAAAACAATTATGAGAAACTATGGACTCAGATAGAGAGAGACTTGATTAAATGGAACAGGTTGAATTTGTCATGGTTGGGTAGGATTGCAGCAGTTAAGATGAATGTGTTACCAAGAGTAATGTTTTTGCTACAGACAATACCAATCATCAGAGACTCTAAACAATTTGAAAAATGGCAGAGGAAAATATCAGATTTTGTATGGGCAGGCAAGAAGCCTCGAGTGAAAATGAAAGTTTTACAAGACGCAAAAGAAAGAGGCGGAATGCAACTGCCCAACCTGAGACTTTACCACGATGCAATCTGCCTAGTATGGCTGAAAGAGTGGATGACGCTAAAGAACAAGAAATTACTAGCCCTAGAGGGATATAAAAAAATATTTGGATGGCATGCATACCTATGGCATGATAAAGTAAAGGTGAACTCGATGTTCCTGCATCATTATATACGGAGAAGTTTATATACAATCTGGAAGAAGTACAGAATTTATCTACAAGAAGGAACTCCTTTGTGGGTAGTTCCATATGAGGTGATAGATCCGAGAGCTGTTGATAATGAGCAACAATGTTTAACTTATAAAGAAATAACTAGAACTGAAGCATCCAAACTCAGAATGAAGACGCAGGAGGAACTATCACCTTATTATGACTGGTTCCAGTACAGACAGATCAGAGACTTATATAATTCGGACTCTGTAAAGGGAGGTATACGAATAGAGAATTCGGAACTAGAGCAGACCCTTCTTAAAGAGGACAAGAAAAGAATATCTAAGGTATATCAAGTACTGTTGAAATGGTATACTGAGGATGAGATAGTAAAAACACAAATGGTGAAATGGGCTATAAATTTTAATAAAGAAATAACAATGGAGGCATGGGAATACTTGTGGAAGACTACAATGAAGACAACGACATGTACTAGCATTAAAGAGAACATTTACAAAATGATTTATCGTTGGTACATGACACCAAAGAAGATTGCGCTAGGGAATTTGAACACTTCTAATAAATGCTGGAAATGTAGGAAGCATGAGGGCTCCCTCTATCATATGTGGTGGTCGTGTGAGGTAGCTAGGCAGTACTGGGGGGAAATAATAAGAGAAATGAGTGAAATTTTACAATTTCAAATTAATAAGAACCCAGAACTCCTGCTACTAAACTTGGGAATGGAGGGAATTCCAGCCCATCATAGGACATTGATATTTTATATGACAGCAGCAGCCAGACTTTTGTACGCGCAAAAATGGAAAGTACAAGAAGTGCCAACTATTGAAGATTGGATCTACAAATTGCTGTACATGGCAGAAATGGACAAGATGACAAGAAAACTGAGAAATCTGGACTCAGGGCAGTTTAACACAGACTGGGAGAAGCTGAAACAATATTTGGAGAAGAAATGGGAGGTGGGAGGAGAACTGTGGCAGTTTGAGAACTACTGAAGTATAATAAAATGCAGAGGGGGGTGACTTTACCGGGGGGGAGAAGAGACAAACGTGAATCTCTAGGCAGTTAGATTAATAGATTGACATATATATGGATACATACAGATTAATAAACAGAATATCGATAGAAAATAACTAACCATAAGGGTTAATTATAAGGATTGATTAACTAATAATGTTTTCTTTTTGGTAAGACTGGTATAATGTACCAAACTGAATATGTTTATTTGAAGATATATATGAGTCAAATTGATTGATTATGTGATGATAGTTATATAGAATTATTATTGAAGGGAAATAGAAATACTAAAGTAATTAAATATAACTAAAACAGAAAGAAGAAGATAGAATGAGTAACATATAGAGCATAAGTCAAATTGTTTGATTTAAATGAATATATGATTTACATGGTTCATGATTTATAGAAATATTTGAAATCGGAATTATGGAAAATGGGATAAATTGTTTATCCAATATGGAAATAATGACTCATAGTTTGGGTATAGAGTATTAAAAATAGTTAAGAATGTATTGCTTAGAATTAATGGGAGATTATATATTTGTTAGATAGAGGAATCTAAAAAGAGTAAGGGAAAAGGGACAAAGGGTTGGAAAACTGTTGGAAGTCAACAAAAAAGGGGGGAAAGGGAGGGGGTTAGAAATGGAAAATGGGAGAATTGATTGTAATGTATAAATAATTGATCCTAACCCAATAAAAAAATTTTTCTAAAAAAAAATAAAAAAAAAGAGAATTGATATGATCTGGGCCTCAAAAGACTTAGCGTTATGGACTAAGGAGGTAGAAATAATGCCGATGGTAGGCTCAGATCATAATCCAATCATGTGGAAATTAGGGAGGAGGAGAAAAAGGAAAGCATGGAGAATAAATGAGGACTTGTTACAGGAAGGAGAGAACGTGGAGATGCTGAGAAGAGAGACAAAGTTCTTCATACAATATAACGTGAATAAAGAAGTACCAACTGACAAAGTTTGGGATGCCTACAAGGCGGTAATAAGGGGCATACTAATGGACTTAAATGGCAGAGTGAGAAAAAAGAAAGAGGAGAAGAGACAAGAGATTGAGGAGAAAATAAAAGCCAAAGAAATACAGTTAAAAAAGAGACCAGGGAAAAAGAAATTACATCAGGAAATTAAAATTCTTCAAGAACAGTTGGCAGCAATGAATAATAAAGAATTGGAGTGGAACCTTAAAAGACTGAATCAGAAAGTGTTTGAAGGAGCAAATAAACCTGGAAAGTATTTGGCATGGCAATTAAAAAAGAGAAGGGAAAAGAAAATAATAAATAAAATATGTGAGGACAATAAAACGTATCTGGAACAGACTGCCATTAGTAGAGCCTTTTATAAATTCTACGCTAAGTTATACAATAAGAAAGAGGTGAATAAAGAATCAATAGCGACATATTTGGAGAAAATGAAACTCCCAGTAATTTCGGAAGCTTGGAGAAATAGACTGAATAATGAAGTAACGGATGAGGAAATAAGTAAGGCAATACAATCTGCAAATCTAGGAAAGGCGCCAGGGCCAGATGGACTTACGGCTAAATTTTACAAGACAATGGCCAATGAACTGGCACCATTCCTAAAAGAGGTGATCAATGGAGTTTTAAAGGATCAACAGATTCCAGGTACTTGGAATGAAGCGAATATATCATTGATCCCTAAAGAAGGCCAAGACTTGACAAACGTGAAAAATTATAGACCTATATCGTTACTTAATAATGACTATAAAATCTTTGCGAAGATACTGGCGGAGAGACTGAAGGGGTGGCTTTCGGAAGTTATTGAGGAGGAACAAGCAGGCTTTTTGCCAGACAGACAAATTAGAGACAACTTGAGGACAGTGATAAATGCTATTGAATACTATGACAAGCGTTGTGATAAGGAGGTTGGTTTCTTCTTTGTTGATGCTGAAAAGGCGTTTGATAATTTAAACTGGGATTTTATGTTTGCCACTATGGAAAAGCTACAAATGGGAGAAAGATTCATTAGAGCAATAAAGGAAATTTACAGAGACCAAAATGCAGCAATTGTGGTGAATGATGAAGTGACTAAGAAATTAGTTATAAGTAAAGGAACAAGACAAGGTTGCCCGCTGTCTCTGCTGTTGTTCATTTTGGTATTGGAGATTCTGATGATACAAATACGACAAGATGAAGAAATCCGTGGAATAAAAATAAAGGACTATTCTTATAAGGTCAGAGCATTTGCGGATGATATAATGTTAATTGTGGAAGACCCAATGGAGAACATGCCAAAAGTGATAGATAAGATTAAGGAGTTTGGGGACTTGGCAGGTTTTTATATCAATAAAAAGAAATCAAAGGTATTATGCAAAAACATGACTAAGCAAAAACAACAATTGCTAATGGAAATAACGGAATGTGAAGTAACAAATAAGGTGAAATATTTGGGAATTGAACTGACTGCAAAGAACATAGATTTATTTAAAAATAACTATGAAAAACTTTGGACTCAGATAGAGAGAGATCTGATCAAATGGAACAGATTGAATCTGTCATGGTTGGGAAGGATTGCAGCAGTGAAAATGAATGTGTTACCAAGAGTAATGTTTTTGCTACAGACAATACCAATCATCAGAGACTCTAAGCAATTTGAGAAATGGCAGAGGAAAATATCAGACTTTGTATGGGCAGGCAAGAAGCCTCGAGTGAAAATGAAAGTTTTACAAGATGCAAAAGAAAGAGGCGGAATGCAACTGCCCAATCTAAGACTTTACCATGACACAATCTGCCTAGTGTGGTTGAAAGAGTGGATGACATTAAAGAACAAGAAATTACTAGCCCTAGAGGGATACAAAAAAATATTCGGATGGCATGCATACCTATGGCATGATAAAGTAAAGGTGAACTCGATGTTCCTGCATCATTATATACGGAGAAGTTTATATACAATCTGGAAGAAGTACAGAATTTATTTACAAGAAGGAACCCCTTTGTGGGTAGTTCCATATGAGGTGATAGACCCGAGAGCTGTTGATAATGAGCAACAATGTTTAACTTACAAAGAAATAACTAGAACTGAAGCATCTAAACTCAGAATAAAGACTCAGGAGGAACTATCACCTTATTACGACTGGTTCCAGTACAGACAGATTAGAGATTTATATAACACGGACTCTGTAAAGGGAGGTATACGAACAGAGAATTCGGAACTAGAGCAAACCCTTCTTAAAGAGGACAAGAAAAGAATATCCAAGGTATACCAAGTACTGTTGAAATGGTATACTGAGGACGAAATAGTTAAAGTACAAATGGTGAAATGGGCCATAAACTTCAACAAAGAAATAACAATGGAGACATGGGAATACTTGTGGAAGACTACAATGAAGATAACGACATGCACCAGCATTAAAGAGAACATTTACAAAATGATTTATCGTTGGTACATGACACCAAAGAAGATTGCGCTAGGGAATTTGAATACTTCTAATAAATGCTGGAAATGCAGGAAGCACGAGGGCTCCCTCTATCATATGTGGTGGACTTGTGAGGTAGCCAGGCAGTACTGGGGGGAAATAATAAGAGAAATGAGTGAGATTTTACAATTTCAAGTAAATAAGAACCCAGAACTCCTGCTACTAAACCTGGGAATGGAGGGAATTCCAGCCCACCATAGGACGTTGATATTTTACATGACGGCTGCAGCTAGACTTTTGTACGCGCAAAAATGGAAAGTACAAGAAGTGCCAACTATTGAAGATTGGATTTACAAATTGTTGCATATGGCAGAAATGGATAAAATGACAAGAAAACTGAGAAATCTGGACCCAGGACAGTTTAACACAGACTGGAATAAGCTGAAACAATATTTGGAGAAGAAATGGGAGGTGGGAGGAGAACTGTGGCAGTTTGAGAACTATTGAAATATACTAAAATGTAGAGGAGGGTGACTTTACCGGGGGGGAGAAGAGGTAAAAATGAATCTCTAAGCAGTTATGTTATTAGATTGATATATATAGAATAATAAATAGAATATTGATAGAAAATAACTAACCATAAGGGTTAACTATAAGGATTGACTAACTAATAATATTTTCTTTTTGATTTTGTACAATGTACCAAACTGAATATGGTAATATGAAGGTATATATGAGTCAAATTGATTGATATCATATATAAAATATTAACGTAAACCAATATAATTAAAACAGAAAGAAGAAAATAGAATGAATAATATATAGAGTATAAGTTAAGCTGGTTGATATATATGATTGTATGGCTTATATAGTTTATATAGTTTATTCAGAAATATTTGAAAACGGAATTATGGGATAAATTGTTTATCTATTATGGGTACAGAGTATTAAAAATAGTCAAAGAAGTATTGCTTAGAATAAAAGGAGAATACATATTTGATTAGATAGAGGAATATATAAAGAGTAAGGGAAAAGGGACAAAGGGCTGGAAAACTGTTGGAAGTCAATAAAAAGGGGGGGAAGGGAGGGGTTAGAAATTGGTAAATGGGAGAATTGATTGTAATGTGAAAATAATTGATACTAACCCAATAAAAAATTTTTCAAAAAAAAAAAAGCACCTAGCCAAAAATTAGAGTTTCTTTTATATATTTATTTTTAATGTTCCCATTATATTTCTTTCATTTTCAGAAAGTTTATTTTAAAACCTATCCACCTTCTTTTAAAACCCAGTGAGTCTATGTCTCAAACCAGGCAGCAGCAGAAATTCTCCAGGTGCAGGTCTCAGCAGGAAGCCGCAGAAGGAATCCACTGGGCAGCAGGATCTAGCAGTTCACATCGAGTACAAAACAGGTTAGGCCCAGTTCAGACCCCGGAGAGAGAGTCCACAGTCAGCAGGAGGCAGGGTTTCAGTTCTCTCCAAGCACACAGAGCACACAAAATGGAAGCTGCTCTGAGGCAAGCCTGTCTATTTATGTCCTTGCAGGGCAGTGTTCAAAAGAGGAACTCTCCTTCTAGGGAATCCCATTGGCCAGAGAAGGAAAGCTCCTGCATAGATTGGCCACTCACTCCCTCTCTCTTCCTCCTTCTCCCTTCCTTCTGTCTCTGTCTCACTCTCCCCTCCCTTCTCCCCCCTCCCATCAGGTAAAAAAGGCAGGAAACTGTGTTTCTTTGCTGTTCCTCAGCAAAGAAACAGCAAAGGAATAGTCCAGGTTCTATTATCGAAGTTTACCAAATTAACCCAAATTAATTTGGAAAACTTGAGTTTGGGAATGCAGACTCTGATTCAGTGAGTTTGGTAATTTTAAAGGAATACCAAGCATGAATTGCATACCCCTAGATTTGGGTGTCATAAAATGCCATTACATGAGAACTCCACTCCTTGCAAACTGATTAGAGGAAGAGTCTGGGATACAAAGAATCTGACTGTTTGGACATAGGCTTTTGCAAATACACAATGAAAACCTAACAGACTATGTAAAGCAACCAGTCAGTGGTAAAGCAATGAGAGAAAATAAAAAGAGGGTTCCAAAATCCATACATAAAAGTTGCAAGTAATATGATAATTATCAGTAAGAACAGGGACAATAGGGACACATGTTGTGTCACTTCTCTGATCTGATGCATTGTAAACTCTGGCATGCTTTCTATTGCCAAGATCAGCAATGATTAAATTTCTTCAGTGAATATCAAGGCAAATATAGACAATTCTTTGCTATGATGACTGTTCAGTGCAAGTCCTGGACTTCAGTTAAGTTGCTGCTCAGTCATTTATTTGTTTAATTTGAATGATATGTATGCCACCTCTCCATACAGCCTGCTTGGAGCAGCTTACAAAGTAAGGCGTAATAAAAATATAACAGCATGAAAGTCATAACAATCAGAAAACTATTACAATCCAATATCAAAAGTCCAGAAATACTGTAAAAACAAACTTCACTTCTGGCAGAAGATTGCAACAGAAGGGGGACAGATGAATCTCCCTCGGGAGAGAGCTCCAGAGTTTTTGTGCCACAAGCAAGAATGTTGGTACCAAACCATATGAAATTCCTCAACTAGTACTGCCTAGAGACAAAATGGAATGCCACCTAAGTGAGAAGGTATGCCTTGAGATTCCATTAGAAAAGCAAAGTGATGTGGGTCATATTAGGAATGAAAGAAATGAATACTGGTTGACTCAAGGATTCATCATCATTATCATCACTTCAAAAATCAGCTCTACAAATAACTGCAATCCTTCTGTAATGCCTGGAGTAGGATTGTTGGCCAAAAATCCCATTGAAGCTAATCTGATGGTTAAACCTCATAGAAGTACTACCTTATTGCTTGGTAGTCACATACCGTCTCTGTTCTAGTAGAGTATTTCTATACCTCAGTCACCAGCTATGAATGTCCACTGGGAATACTGCTCCTTTGATAGAAACCATTCAGAATGTGATAATGCATGGTGATTTGTTTGCTTATGGAGTTTTGTCTGGAAAGAAAGCTTTGAAGGTCATCTTGGCAAAGCGTCCATGCCAAGAGCTTTGCTTTTCTAACTTTTCTTGTTGCTTATGTTAGAGCAAAAACAGTGAATATTTTCATTGATAAAAAAGCAAATGCATCTTCTTAAAATCTGTTTAGCTGATGCAAGCAGAACGTCAGCAGGGTGGAACAAAAGTTTATCATGTCACCCATGTTTAAAGAGCTGAACAGGAAAATAATGAAGTGCCATTATTCTAAGATGCCCATGATTCTGGTGAAATCACTTTCTGGGCCTTTCCACATGGGGCTTTTTTGCTGGTTTTGGCTTCATATTGCTTCAATGTCTTCTCCAAGTTCCCCTGCATCATGCCTGGTTGAACAGTAAGGTGTAACCACATCCTTTCCCCCTCTACCCCCACCATTCTTGGTTCTCGTCTTTTAAAAATGTCATTTGCTATGTGTTGTGTTGCCAGCCATGGGGGGGGGGGTGTTAAAGGGCAGCCAGGAGTCTCTAATCCATATTTTCACCATTTTTTAAAAATTTAGAACAACAACAACACTGTTTTAAAATGTTTTTTTCAAAAAACTTGCAATGTAGGAGAGAGCTGAGGTAGCTATCTCTGGGGTTGTTAGCTAACTACAGAAGAGCAGAGGGTTAGTAAAAACTCTTTGTGACTCTGCTCCCCTGCCAGCTAGCCACACCAGCAGCAGAGGCAGCAGGAGCGATGATGAAGAGTTTGCCCAGCCCGGCTCCTCTGTCTCCTGCCATGCTGTGCCTGGCCTCTCTGCCACACCACCAGCAGCCGCCTCCATGGCCATTGCCACCTTTGCCCCAGCAGAGGCTGTACTTTGACTGCAAGAAAGAGCTGCTCTTGATTCTTGCTGGGACGATGGGGGCATGTGTGGCCAGGACAGAGCTCTTGGCTATGGGGACAGTTCAGGTAGAGAAAATATCAATCCTCTGCTCCGCAGCCTCCTCGCAACCCAGTCTCTGCCCTCCTTTGTGCTGAACTCCAACAACTCTTCCACAGCCTCTAAAGCAATGAGAGACTGAGGAGTTCTACTCAATTCATTATCACACGGGCTTTAAAATGACATCCAACATAGATTTAATTCTTAGGAGCTCCCATTAAACATTAGATAGGCAGTTAAAAAAATTATAGCATTGTTTTAATTTTTTTTAAACTTCCTCAAGGGCATAAACCAAACCAGTTCCAATCCTCAAGGGCTAAATTCCCTGAAAATCTGCTGTAAGTGTGCCATGCGGATGACACCTTTGTTTTAATGTATGGTGCCTTATTTTGAGTATTACACTGACAGCTGAGAATGGCTGCTTCCACACACGTTGGATAATCCACTTTCAATACTCTTGGAACTGTTTTTCCATGTGTGGAACAAAAAATCCACTTCCAAAGGATTGCTAAAGTGCATTGAACGTGCATTATTCAGCGTGTATGGAAATGGCCAGCGACACACAAAACAATGAAAGAAATAAAAACCCAACCAGCTATACTAGTTCCATACATCCAGAGTGGCTGTTTCTCAAACAGCTGCAGTGCAATCTGATTTTGAAACTGAAGAGTGTTTCAAAAGCACTTTGTGAGATGGCATAAGAGTTAACTATTCAAAGGGGACAAAAAAGACACAACAAACCAACTGGGCTCACCCAAGCCATTAAGTAGCTCTTTGGATCGAAGTTTATCCGTAGAAGGCATTGACTGCAAAATTCTCCCACGTTAGGGGAACGTAACACAGCTGTAGTATGTGGGAGATCCTCCCACCCTGATCCTAGCACATTTATGTGAGGAACAGTCCAATTAATTTTTATGGCTCTTACTTTAAAGTAAGTATCTTAAGAATGTGGTATTAGAGAACTTGATACAGACAGCAGGAAAAAAGGGAAAGGTTTCACAGAAGTAATGAGGCAGCTAAAAGAAAGCACAAAAGAGTCACTGAAGGATGGATAAGGCTACATTGACTTTGCTCACTGCAGCATTCTCAAACACTAAAAGCACTACTGTAATGTCATCTGGTATAAAGGGTGTACATTAATTCTGGTGTTTTTTAAAAGGGCACTGGCTTTCTAATTTTGAAAAATGGTGGTTTCAGTCACAACTAACCTTCAGGTAACTTTCAGACTTACACGTCTACCAATTTGCAGCCAGAGAGGCTTTAAAAAGTTTGAGAAGTATTATTATGCATCTCTCTGTGTGTGTTCAGAAATGGACATCTGAAAACTAAACCAATTGAACATAGGAACAAACAGCTAAATATGCATATACCTACAATCCTAAACATTTATCTTCACATACAGAGAATTAATGGTTAGATGCTGGTTGATTGTTAGAGGTTCAATGGTTGTTGTGGATTTTCTGGGCTGTATAGCCGTTGGTCTTGGCCAAGACCACGGCTATACAGCCCGGAAAATCCACAACAACCATCGTTCTCCGGCCATGAAAGCCTTCGACAATACATGTTAGAGGTTCAGATTGGCAGTCAACAGCTTTTTTAAAATGGTGGTAGAAGAGAGGTAGAATATGCCTAAAACATGCCTAGCCTGATATGAGGGGGACATGTTCTCCTTCTTTAACAGTACAGTTCTCAGCCAAGTCACACCCTTCTAAGTTCATTGAAGTAAATTCGTTTAGAAGGGTGTATTTTTTCTTAGGCTAGCACTGTTAGGTTTGCATCTGCCACACACTATATTCTTTCACAATTGTTCTTCTAAGAGATAGCATGGCATGCAGCCTAAGAACAATAAGAATGAAATATTACACATTCAAGAGATTGGAGATTTTTTTAAAAAACACAGTCCTGGGTAGATTATGCTCAGGCAATACCATCCATGTCAAGGAAAGAAATGTAATTTGTTAAATTATTATATATAATATCAGAAAATTCCAAACTTAGGTATAATTTATTTCATCGTCCCTCAAGTGACAGAGAAAGTCTTTGATCTTTTGAAGAGGAACTATTCTCACCTATATGACATCTACTTTTTTAATAGTAATATTAGGTTAGATGTTATTAACTGTCTGTCTAGTTGTAATTTAATTTGTTGTGGGTGTGGTGGGAACTTCTACTGGCCCTAGAAAACAAGAGCTAACCTTTTCAATGAGATACTGGCTCATGGTACCATGGAGCCAGAAAATCAGCTCAAAACGCATCCTGGGAGAAATGCACTTTCAACTTAACAGGCATGTTAGTATACTATGACCCACAGAGCAATCCTAAAGAGTTCCCCATTTTCAAACCTGTTGTTGTTATTTATAGCCTGCCCTCCCCATGAGTGGGCTCTGGGCAGGTTACAACAATATAATAGTACAAAAATAGACATTTAAACATATTAAAACCAGAGTCATCAAAATATATACAATCAGAACCCAAGACGGCAGCCTCTTCCACCCTTTCCCAACCAAAATATAAACAAGGGGGGAGAGGGGCACAAACTGGTGTTGCGCTGTGACTTCACATATGATGGGGCAGATGATTACGTAGCTCCTCCCCCTTGATGGGAGATTGGTAGGGAGGTGTTTCTAAGAAACCTTAGACTGGTTTCAGCCATACACCTGGTGGAACATCTCTGTCTTACAGGCCTTCCAAAAAGATATAAGATCTTGGTGGGCCTGAGTATCCTCTGACAGAGAGTTCCACTAGAGCCAGGACTGAAAAGGCCCTGGCCCTGGTCGAGGCCAGCCGAGCCTCCCTGGGGCTGGGGACCACCAGTAGATGTCTTCCTGCTGATCTTAGCACTCTACAGGGTATATACAGGGAGAGGCAGTCCCTTAGGTATGTTGGTCCCAGTCTGTTTAGGGCTTTAAAGGTTAAGACCAAAACCTTGAACCTGATCCGGAACTCCATGGGGAGCTAGTGCAGTTACTGCAAGATCGGAGTAATATGTGCCTTGTTTGATTGATTTCAGTGTTTAAGATTGCATTGTTATAGTATTGCACATGGCCTTCAGAGTCATATCAAATATGCAAACTTCTGTCTCCGAAGAACTGGCCAGGAGACAGAAAAAGAATCTATATAAGTTTTGGAGTTCTTATGATAACATCTCCTTTTTGAAAATAATTGAGGTGAAGTTTTATGTGCAAGAATAAGCAAAAAAAAGTCTATATTTAACTTTATTGTTGTTGTTGCTATTGTTGCTCTAGTGGAAAAGATGACTTTCATTCTACTGTGGAAATCAGCATTCCAGGAACTGACATTTTATTTGGTACCAAGAAAAGGTAGGACATAAACAATGTAAAAATGTCACTCATGTTGGGTCTTCATCTACATATTCAGACAGTGTCCACACTGTCTAGCGCATAGTCACTATGGCGGCACTGGGGTCAGTTGTCACTCCTCTTTCCACTCTACCTACACTGAAAATCTCATCCAGTTACCTCAATCATCTTTTCTCCTTCTCTGCCTCCTCTTTACTTATGGATCCACCTGGTTCTGAATTTCCCTTGCCTCATTGACCTTCAATAGAAATGCAGCCATACTGGGTCAGATCCAAGCATCTTTTCTTCAGCCATCTTTTCTCCTGTCAGAGGAGGAAGAAGTCCTGCATGTACAAAGGCCATGCAGAACTGGAACTGGTTATCTCAGTGGCTAATATAGTAAGCTGGAAAGTTCCCTACTGGATTAGTTAGTATAGCAGAGTTGCAGTCAGGAAAGCATAGAATCACATGCAGTAAACAAACTTCAAGGCAGTATATTGAAAAAAGAGGTAGATTTGCATTCCTATACATTTTGTAATAGACATGAGGAAAGAAGCATCAGCTAAAGAATACTTTTTCCTGTAACAAGCGGCAAGCTCGTCTATCTGCACGTGCATGGATTTTTGCATGCCTTAGCATGTTGCTGGCCTGGTCTCACAGATGAGATCCCTAGAAGCATTTGGCCTGTTGCAAGAGCAGAAGAAGAGAGAGAATACAAAAGGAACAAGAAGAGAAGGAGGAGTCAAGAGAGAAGCTCCCAGCTTAGACAAGAAGAGATGTCCTATTCAATAAGAAGATATCACATATACACAATCTAGTTCTAGTGAGAAGAGAAATATAGCACTGCCCCCTCCCCCACAGTGCCCAGGCATATTGAGTCACCTTTATTCCAACATTCCCAAGTTGGGTTGCCAGGTCCCCTTATCCTTCTGCCTGGAGGGGGGACCTGGCACTCACCTTTGGAATCTTCTCACACATGCGCAAAAATAATGCATGTGAAATACTTTGAGCCCCAAAAGCACTAAGTAAAGGCTTTTAATATTATGTTTATTATTTATTTACTCAATTTATGCTCCACCTTTCTCACTGAGACTCAAGAATAAATTGCATTTTTAAAAATCTCATGTACACCCCCCCCCTTGTATAATACATGCTATAACAAAGTTAATAACACAAGATTACATAGACCAGCCACTGGCAATCCTACATACCTTTACCACAATATTTTGAGGGGATTCCAGAGTGCCTCTCTGCTGGGAGAAACAGAGGACTAGCGGAGCACAACCCCATCCCCTCCAGTTTCCAGTCTGTGGTCTGGGGAGGCCCCAGAGGGCAGCACGGCAGGACAGCTGGGAGCCAAGAGGCAGCCCCACTATAGGAGGAGCTCCACATCTGTTAAACGACCACGTCAGAACTTTACACATTGAGGCTAGCTTTTGCTAAAGAGAATTAAATTGGAAGGTTTTAAAAACATTTTAAAATATTTTATATTTGGATTTGATGAGCATGGATGGATGCAGTAAAAAATACGTATGCCTTGACCTTCACACATAAAAGTGAATACAGGTTATCCTGTACCTAGCTACAGGAAATGGTGAAACAGCAGAGTTCACATGCAATGGCACCCATGGCTTGTTGCTTGGAGGATTGGATTGAACATACAGACTGCAATTCTAGCTATAATTTCCTGAGAGTAAGGCACATTTAATAAAATGGGACTTACCCCTGAGAAGCCCTACTTAAGCCCTCATCTCAATACAGAGATTAGGGATCTTCCTTTCTTTTGGCTTCCTTCAGTTTTTCTCCTAAGGATTTTAGAGCTGTTTATATCCTTAAATGTATTTGTACCATCTACACTTCTTGGAACTAGGTTGCCAGGTCTGCAAGCCAATCATGGGGAGGAAGTACTTGCCGGTGCCCTTATCTTTATGCTCAAGCTTTGTGCACTTGTAGTCCGAGCCTCTGTGTGACATCACTTTCAGAAGTGACGTTGTGCTCCTGTGCTTTGAGCAGAGACAATTATTTGAGAATTGGCCTGTTTCAGGCCAAAATTGGCTCCATGCAAAGCAGTCCAGTGGCCTGCATGACAATGTTACTTCTGGAAGTGACATCGTCGTGCCCCTCTGGGACAATGCACATCACACTATTGCCCAGGTTGCCTGCCAGTGTCAAGCAATCACCAGGCAGCTTTCCACCTCCCACCAATTGCTGCCAATGGACGGGCACAAGGGAAAACCATCAGGAATTTGCCTGCCACTGATGGACACTGATGGGAAACCTACTTAGAACAGAGGATTTCCTTTTTATATCAAATCCAGATCTTTTAAAAAAATGCTTAAGATCTTCTATAAATTAGCCTGTCAATTTAAAACCAGACTGAATTTATGAAAAGTTAATATAAAATTGCTGAATGAATCTGTTTCTATATGTACCAGACAGTAGTCCTTATAAGCAACATTTCAGATACTTCTTTTTATTCCATCCATTCCTACATTCTTAATGTGAAGGATCACATTGAATGAATGATGGGAACTCTGGTTTTTAAAAATTCTAATTATTTTTAATAGCTGATATGAAAACAGATTGTTTTTATATTTATTTTAGAATATTTTTTGCAATCTTTCCAGAGAACCTGCTTGAGGTGCCTTATGAAGTAAAACCTTGTTAACAATTAATTAGCTATTAAAACCCAGCATTAAAAGCACCAGGTCTCATAAAACAGTTCTTCAGTTAGAGGCAGACTTTTAAAACAATGTTAAAAGATCATCTCCTTAATTAAGACTGGGGGTTAAAAAGAAACATTTTGGCAGGTTCCTAAAGGAGAGTAAGAGAAGCACCGGGCGAGCCTTAGGGGAAGGGCATTCCACTGAAAAATCCCAGTTTCTGGTGGCCTTTGAAGGTGTGGGCACAGAAAGCTAGCTTGTGAGAAAAATCTTTTAGCTTGCAAGCGACAGTCACATTTTGAAGAAGTGTGAGAAATCGTTAGGTTCAGTCTCCTCAAGAACATGCTCTCTCTGCTGACATCATCTAGCCTAATATCATCGATTGGGGAAGTTAATAAAGTATGGTACACAGCAGTGTATATTAATGATTTTGCTTGATTCATCTGACAGCTGGCCATGAAACACTGCTTGTGGAACTGATGAAGAAGATTCAGAATACAGCTTTCTGAAGCTGGATGACTTAGAAGATGCAAATTTGGCTGTGCTTTAACTTTTAAAGCATTTACAATCCTTTTCAGTAAAACCCAAATCTTCTAAGTCCCACTTGTTTGGTGAACTTAATTATATATCTGTGCGATCTGGAATTGGAATTGCCTAGCCAAAGCACTATAATAATGTATTCCCTTTCCAATAAGTCTCTGCTTGGGTTTTATATGCCTTTCCCAGCAAATCTGATTAACCTGCAGTCTTTTTATTTACATGGCACTCTCTGCTCTCATTTAGATCCTGCTTGGATGCTGCAGTTTCAGGGCTCCTAGCCCCAGAGAGTCTGACAAAATTCATTTCATTTGTAGGATTTATAAAATGCCAGTCATTATGCAGAATACCATAATTTAAATATAAGTTCATTTGAAAATTAGTGATGTGTATGTGATTTCAAGTGGTGAGAAGCAGGTATTGTGAAACTATATGACTAATAATCTGGGAACAGAACATGGACAGACAGAAATTGCAGGCATTTCTGCTTTTGGTGCGAATGTGGAACTGTGAGAATTATCACCTGATACATGTGCAGCATATAGAGCAAACCATGTCAAGTTATGGAAAAACTGGGGAACCTGAGCTGCAGACCAGGGCCAGTGATAAATATTTTTGTGAATCTCCAAGGGCCTAATTTAAGTGTGTTACAGTTTTATTTTTCCCTTCCTGCTCATCAGAGGCCAGAATTGCATGTTATATGCAGTTCCATAGCCCTCGTCCCCACCACAAAATTCTGATTTGCACATAAAGCAACTGTATGTGACTTCAGCTGATGTGGAAAAGAGGTGCAGACAAAGGAGCTGTTTAACCCTTTCATTCCAAAATGTTTATCTCCTCAAATTCTCCTCCCCTACGCTTAGTGTTACCAGCTGGACTGGGAGAGGGGGCATCCTATCCTGTTTTAATGAAGATTTCTTGTGTGGAAGTGGGAAGTTGAAGCTTATCATGACATGGATGTAAATGATGAATAACATTCCATTATGCCTCTCATAAAGGAGCAGGGAATTTTTCTCCAAGCCACTTGGCACGCACACCCCATCCCACCCCCCAGAAGTTAAAACTTGGCAACTTGTATCTTTACCTCTGGGAAGAAAAGCAGCTTGGTAGGTGCTAATACAGAGCACACAAATAACCAAGAAACAAAAGTTAAACACTCTTTTCATTCTTCTTTCCCCTGCACTGCAGGTCCTCTGCTCCATCTGAAGTCACCTGGAGCTCTTTTGCATGATAAAAGGAAGATGGGGGAGAGGGGAAGAACTGCAGAGCTTCATGTCACTTTTGCCCATATCCTCTTATTTATGGTTTCCAGCTAGACCAGGAGCATTCGGGGAGCAGGGATGTCACTTTCAGTGCAAAACTGGAAGTGTCCTTGTGTATCACCATGACACTAATCCCCTCCCCCCGCTGCCCTGCTTGTGAAGTGGCCTAGACCACCAGGTCTTCCTCTGTAGCTGGAGGACTTGACCTCCTACCGTTATTCCTGCAGGGAGAGGACTTCAGACCTCCATAGAGGAAGATCCACCTTAAAAGGCCTTGTTCTCTGTGCCCCTAGTCTCAGGAATGAGGCAGGACCAAGGCAATGCCAATCTGAAATGGATTGAAATAATATTCAATTCTAAAAGCTGTAGAAGTGGGTTTACGCAGGGTAAACTTGAGAAAAGTATTCAATTTCAAATGAAGCAAACACATTTTTTGCTATGCAACCATAGGTATTATTGCATATCAATTTACTTCCATCAAATCTATTGAATTTCCATTCCACTCACTAGGAACAGTATTATCAACACACTTTTAACTCTGGTACAACTTCAGTTATATAAATTATACTAAAATACTTCAAGCTTATATTGGCTGCCTTTTGAGATGGCAACAATCCAACTGCTACTTCTTGCACAGCCACAGTTTATTTCATGCGAATAGTGCTGTGTGAGGTCTATTAAATGAATGGATATTTGACAGCACCACACTTAATGGAGTAGCTTCCAATTCTGGATGTTTGTAGACTCAGCTATGTAAATCTTGGGTGGCACATAAACACTCCCCACCACCAACCGGTTCATTCTTTTCTGGAGTCAGAAGTATTTTTTCATGACAGCGACAATGAAAGATTGTGTATTTTCTATTTAGGAAAGCAAAAAAGCCCAAAGTGCCTTTAAGCAGCTTAAATGTTCAGTTCAACACAATTAAACAGCAGCAGTGGTTGGATAGGTGGGCCAAAAACAATGTTGAAGTGTGTATCTAGATGCATTAGCAGTCTCCATTTGGGTAGATTACTGAAGCTTATTTGAGAGTGAGTCCTAATGAACTCTGAGGGTTACTTCCAAGTAAAAATGCATAGGATCATAATATTAATTCAAATAGGATAATTTACAACTATTTTTTTTAATCTATTTTAGGGGCAAAGTAAAAACAATGAATGTATTGTGCACTCATGCAAGTCTTCTTCACATCACAGGCTCTGCAAAAAAATTCATGGTAGAATGTGGGCCTGTGGACTATCAACATTCTTCTCAACAGGCTATACGTCCCTGAACAAACTGGGACTCTGTTGTGTTGTAATTAGTTAAGTATGCATTAATAAAGCAGGTGCTGTATTCAGTGCTTTGGACTATGATTCTTCAAAATCGTTTCAATAGAACAGTTCAGCTCCTGGAGACAGTCAAATATACATTAACTCTTGTAATGAGCACAGGATAAAAATGCCATGGATTCTACATGCTTCAATACATTCCTAGCTGCCACTGGGAGTCACCTTCTCCACAAAGGCAAGGATTGTTAAAGACTGCCCTTTCTGTCATGAGGAGTTTGGCTCATTTTCCTTTCGGAGAACTCAGTGCTATTTTGAAGCAAAACTTTGTACTGAATATAAGTATATTAAGATATACATTCAGACATTTGTAATTAGCATTTATTGGATAGTGTGTTTGTGTGTGTGTGAGTGAGAAAGAGAGAGAATACATATATACACACACATATACATAAATACATATACATATATACGCACATACACACACACACCACAAGCACACAGGGATCTACAAGGACTTATCGGATAGAAAATATTCCATTTTCATCACTGGGGCTCCTCCCATGCTGTCTGCACTTCTCCCACTCTTGCCCTTGCTTCTCCCCATTTGCTCCATCTCCTACTCTTTCTCCCCATTTCAGACAGGGTTGCCAGGTGTCCAGGTTTTGCCCAGACAGTCCAGCGTTTTGGGAGACTGTCCAGAAAAAATATCCCCAAATAGTAGACACCTGGCCCAGCCCCTCCCCTATCTATTGCCCTGCTCAGCTGCCTGCCTCCTGTGACTGCACAGTGCTGCCACTAGGCCAGGAAAGTGGCGTGCCAGCCCAGGTGCCAGATCTACCTCCTTCGGCTTCTCTGAGCTGCCCAGGACTGGCTGACTAGCCCGGGCACCCAAGGAACACAGAAACCAACCACGGACAAAAGTATATCTATTCTTAAAGTGCATTGTGCATTAAATCTATTTTAATCCCTCAAACAGAGCATAATTATATAACAATATTTAAAGTGCAAGGTGCCTCAAAATGATACAGTGATAAGTACATTCACATCCAAAAATCACAATTATAATAGATAATTCCAATCATAAACGCGTTCACATCCAAGAATCACAGTAAGCAATTAGGATAAAGTCCACAAAAATGTTTCTTCTTTGGAGTATAATTCTGAGACTTGGAGTCAAGGTAGGTATTCCAATAGTAATGTCGTCTTGCTTGCTCTTATATAGACGCGACATGGATGTTGAAGTCTCACAGAACAATAAGTCTAGGTGTCTCCAACACCATGTCTGCTAGCAGCTCTGCCAACTCAGAGAGAGTGCTTAGGGGGGAGCTGGATGGTCTATACACAAGCAGGCTTACTAATTTATTTTTAATTCTCAGAGACAGGAACATGCAGTCAATATCAGCTATAGCTTGTACTTGAGATCTGTGGAAGATGAAGCACTCTCAGAGGATAACAGCAACCCCTCCTCCCCAGCTACTATAGCGAGGTTGGTGTAGGATCGCAGGCCCAGGGAGAGTTAGTTGGGACAGACACACCTTGTCATTTTCCTGCAGCCATGTCCCTGTTAGGCAAGCTACATTAATTTTCTCTTCCTGCAACATCCCAGCAACTCATGCAACCTTGTTCCTAACAGATCTGGTATTGCATAGGACGGTGGCAGGGTGGGTGGATGTAGCCCCATTGTCAGCAGGTGGAATCCTAGAGAGGTTGGATAAGCAGCGAGCATTACTGCTTGATGCGGGGCAACTTTGTTAAGTCCTGCTCCCATATCTACCAGCTCCCAACTGCACTTGAATAGTAAATTTGCCAAACAGTTTCTACCAAGCAAGTAAATAGTAAGTAAGAAATTCAGGATTACAGTCCAGAACCATATATTGGAATATCAAACATACCGGTGGTCTCAACTCAGACAACAGTCTAGGCTACAATCATGGTATATTTAGACAAGCAGTGTTGATCAGTGGTTGCAACCATCCAGGAAGCCGTTCATAATATAGTAAAGTTCTCCTTGTGTTCTCTCATGTCCTGCAACTCGTGTAGCCGACTGCTCCCCCGGCTGCGCTCCACAGACTAAGAGCCATGGGCCAAGAGCCCTTGTGCTCTCGCCCTTCAGCTCGTGCCTCCCTGGCCAGTGCCCCATTTCTATAGCCAGCCTAGCGAGCAGTACCTGAGTGAAGAGATGAGTAAGCAGGGTGGAGCTAGGTTCAGCTCTCATCAGCCACCTCTGGTTTCTCTTTAGATATTTCTTTCTTTCTTGATGTCCACCAATATGTGGACTCTAGTATAACCGTAACTGAATTTGGCTTTCTTGGGTTTTTTTTTCTTTTCAGTTCCATGGATTTAGATTCTTTAAAAGGAGCTTTGAATCTCCAAGATTAAGTATGATTCACAGTGTATGTCTTCCAAGTACATCCATAAAATGTATTATTGTTATAACTTCAGTGAATTTGAAAGCAGGGCCAACATTTGTTTGGATGCAGATTAAAACCGAGTTTTAGAACTTCATATCTTAATATTATTTGATATATGCATCAGAGAAGGGAAACAGTGTGTACAATATATCTAGCTAATTCAGTTGTACATAGCATGGATGTGGTAGAGTGTTGGAAAGTCAAAGAGTCTGTGAGAGAGCTGCATAATTAACCACAGTTTTGGAAAGGGAAGAGACCTCTGCTGACATTTAATACAATACATACATCCAGCACTGGCAAAACTCTTTATATCCTATCTTGTGATGGTACAGCATCTGCATTGATAAAATGGTAAGGCATTCTTTAAATACTGCAACTTGGAATAAGTGTTTTATGACATGGAAGCTGATACCCCAAAGGTAACCCTGCCTCTTACTAACATGGGTTTAAGGGGGTATCCAGTGGATACACACTCCCTTTGAGGACTAAGTGCAGCCCAGGTCCATGGACCTAGGCATTGGAAACCTGGGGGTCAGACCTATCCTGCTTGTGTTTTTCTCCCCACCCCATTTGGCTTTCCTTGTCTCCTGATTGCAGTGCTGGCTAGCGCTACCCATAGGACCCTGATATATATAGGAATAGATCCTGGTTTGTATGTTTGGTGCCAGCCTGCACTCTAGATGTGCTCAGAGGGATGCCCCTTAGGGCTAGAGAACAGGCACATGCAGCCATTTGGGTAACAATCTCATTCTGCTAAAAATCATTTTGACAGTATTTATTTTGATTAAATTATCAATTACAATTCACTAGCATGGCTTGATTGGGATCCTGTACTTCTGACATCCTGCAATCAGGCATCTGACGAAGAGAACTTGATTCTCGAAAGCTTATGCTAAAATAAAATTGGTTAGTCTTAAAGGTGCTACTGGACTCTTTTTGATTTTGCTACCACAGACTAACACGGCTAACTTCTCTGCATCTAATTTCTCTGTACAATATCCTTGTGAAGCAGTACCCTTGTTTTAAGGTCTTGGTTTTGACAAATATGATAGTGCTTTAAAAGTAGAGAAGAAGCATGGGACATGCTCAGAGCTGGAAGAACCTGTAGGACACCTGCAGTGATGGCATAAATAACTGCTGAAGGAGCAGGAGAAAACTTCATGGTCCCTCCAGCCTATGTAGATCGCTTATATATGCTAGTGTAAAGAATGGTGTATCCACTCACACAAATAACAACAATATTTGATTTATATACCACCCTTCAGGATGACGTAAAAGCCACTTAGAGCGGTTTACAAAGTATGTTATCATCCCCACAACAGCAATCACCCTGTGAGGTGGGTGGGGCTGAGAGACCACTGGAAGAGCTGTGACTGACCCAAAATCGCCCAGCTGGCTTCAAGTAGAGGAGTTGAATCAAATCTGGTTCTCCAGATTAGAGTTCTGTGCTCTTAACGACTATACCAAAATAATAAAGCCGGACCAACAAGAAGAGATACTTCTAAAATGGGCTACTCAGTAAGCACTACATGACTACTGTAATGACATGCTGAATACTGCAAAGAAATAAGAATACATTGCTATAGTCCAACTTCTTTCTGCAAATGCGAAGACAATCAGAGGGCTTAAAAGTGCTTTTGTCTGGCTGGATCATTCTCTCTGAAGGATGTATGTATCAAGGGCCAGGGTCTACATTTAGGATCTAACAAAACATTTCACTTTTTTTGTTGCTGCTGCCGCCTCCGCCCCCACCCATTTCTGATCTAATTACTTGTGGCAGAATTAGCCACAGCTGTGAACCAGCTGCCAAAAAGTCTTCATTTCCACTCTTGAGTTTTAACCTTGTTGGCATTTCCATTGTTCCTAAAGGTAGAAATTGTCATGGAATTTCATGATCAGAGAGAAGCTTGTCCTTGAGATATCATTAAGCCCATCGCCTTTAGGGCTTTGAAATTCAGAGGTAGGCTTTTTTTTTAAAAAAAAAACTTTTATCAAAGTCAGTTATCAAGGGAATGATGGGACCATTTGGCTAGCATACTGTGCACAGGGCACATCATCACATTTCTTTCCATCTGGAACTGCTTGACAATAAATATAGTTTTATTGCTGACAAGCAACATTGAAATTTACAAATATATCTTGGCTGGGCCTATTTGTGTCAATGCAACATAGCTTTCTGGCAACGTGTAGGTGGAAGAAGACACTCTGAAATATTTTTAGTGCTAATTATCATTCCCAAATCATAAAATCCTCGGCAAAGAAAACAACAATGAATTAAGAGAGATACAAAAAAAAGGAAGCACAATAAATTTTTCTGGGCCAATGTCTGCTTAAACTTTAAAACTTTACAGAACTCTTCATGGATATTATGAAAATTCATTTTTTCAGTTGAGACTACAAAGTAGCTATCCATACAAGTTTAAATACAGCTAGTGTAAAATGCAGATTATTTTTTAACATGCACAATTACTGTCCAATCTGTGGGATGGGGCAAACAGCTTCTGCATATACAAGACCCTAGGCCAGGGGTAGGTCTTCTTTTTTTGTTAGGGCTGCCAACCTCCTGCTGGGGGAGGGGAAACCCCTACCCTCAGCTCTCCCCAGCCGCCATAGCTCCCCTGGCTGGCAAAGGAGGAAGGCACTTGGAAATAGGGGACATTGTGCAGCACTTGCACATGGCATCATTTCTGGTGCAACACAGAAGTGATGATGGGTAGCACCAGGGGCCAATTCTCTAAAAATCAGCCCCAAACACTATGTAAGAGCCTGTTGCTCCACCTACACCTCTGCCTCCTAGTTTGCCATTGGTGCCAGTTTGCAGCTTCTAATAACATAAAGGAAGGATCTTTGAAAACAGGAACTCAGGGCTGCTTCAGACATGATTTTTGCTTATCCATGGTTTAGAAGTGGCTAGAGTAAGCAGGACTAACTAACCAAAGAGCTGCATTTGGGGGATGTAGGGAACATATCACTCCAATTTTGGCTCAGCTACTTTGGCTTTCTATTTGTTTTCATGCACAGTCCAAAATGCTGGTGTTGACATTTAAAAACGTATATAGTTTGGGACTAACATAACTGAAGGACCGCCTACTCCTTTATGAATCTACCTGTTCACTCAGGTCCATCTTTGGCAGCCCTGCTTCATGTGCCCCTGCCTTCTGAGGGGGGGGGAGGGGTTGGCAACCTGAGAGAGCCTTCTCAGTAGTGACACCAAAACTTTGGGACTCTTTTCGGCTCAGCTAGAGAGATTCGCCTGTCCCCTTCTGTTGGCATCTTTTGTCAGAAGGTGAAGACTTTGTTGTTTCACTTGGCATTCCCTCAATGATCCCTCATCCCTTCCCAATGTTTTGACTGTTGCTTTTTATCTTTGGTATTATAGGCAAGCCTGGTCTCATCAGATCACAGAAGCTAAACAGGGTCAGCCCTTGGTTAGTAATTGAATGGGAGACCACACCAAGGAAGTCCAGGGTCACAGAAGCAGGCAATGGGAAATCACCACGGTTAGTTTCTTGCCTTTAAAACCTCAGCAGGGATCACCATAAGTCAGCTATGACTTGACAGTACTTGCTACCACCACCATTTATTGTAAGCACTGGTTTTAAAATTATTTTAATGATGTGTTTGCGTGTTAGCATCAGACTCCTCCTGTGCTGGGTCAAAGTCTGGGGCAGTGGTGCCCTTCTGCATCTTAGTCTGGTCATGGATGTGCCTCAGAATCAGGAGAGCTGGGGAGTTACTGCAGCTCCCTCCTCTCACAGTTTCTACTGCCAGCTACCTCTCTTAAAGCTCCTTTGAAACGATCTGCCTAGGGCTGCTAGGTTTCCCAGTGGGGGGCAAGGGATCCCATGCTCCAGCCTCTGCCTCCCACCACCATTCACCTGGCCAATGAGGGGAAAGGCCCAGGAGGCAAAAAAATCTCCCAGGCTAATGCACAGCGGATACGCTCCACTGGCTGCAATGATGTCACTTCCTTAAGGGACATCACTGTGCCTGTCAGGAGCACACACTTGCTTTGTGTGCGTGTGAGGAGATTACACCAAGGTAAGTGCCAGGTCCTCCCCCCTCTTGCCCAGAGGGTAAGGGGACCTGGCAACCCTAGATTTGCCTCTTGCTGCTTGACACACCCTGGGGCAGTCTAATAAAGGATTGTCTGGGTTTGGGCTGACCCTGGACTCCTCTAATGTCCTCTCTCCTGGGGTGGTCCCAAGGTGAGTGAAAGGAATCTGGGCCATTTTTCTGCTCCACCCTCCACAGAGGTTTTAAGAGGCTTCGGTGCCTACCTGCCCAGGCTGCTGCTGTTGGCCTCCAGCTGTTGCTAGCCTCCTCTTCTTGTCTGTTCCTAGGTACAATTAGGCTTGCCTAGTGACTGGTTTTCACCCAGACAGTTCAGTATTTTCTTGGACTGTCCGGGGGAAATGGACTGAAAATACCAGACACCAGGCTACAGGATAGGAGAGGGGAGAAAAAGAGGAAGGGGAGGGAAAGGTGAGAAAGGGACGGGAGCAGCACAGTGCACACAGCACAGCCACTCTCCACCATAGAACACAGAACAGATGGGACTTGGCCGGGATGGGTGGGTTGCCACTGCTCTCAGGCCAGGCTCACAGCACCCTTGCCTCTCCACTCCTTGTTGAAGGGCTCTCCTGGGAGGGATGGGCTCCCCACTACCAGCCCCCAGGTATACAGCCTCAGTCCTGAGAGACTTGAGCACTGCAAGCCTGGCATGATGATGCCACTTAGGGTTACCAGGTCCCTTTACTCTCTCGGCGGGAAAAGGGGACCCAGTGTTTACCTTCCTGCTGTTCTGCGATTCTTCTTTGGGCATGTATGGACCCACACCAGTGCAATGGTGTCACTTCCAGGAAGTGATGTCTACACTCAGGGCTGGGGAGCAGACATGCACTTTGCTGTGAGCTGATCTGGGCCCCAAACAGGCCAATTCAGCCCATTTAAGGACCAAATTGGCCCACTGCAAAGTGTGAGTACACTCTTGAGATGGTGCACTGACATCATTGACATTGTTACGCCAGCTCCCAGGAGTGTGCCTGGGAGGCCTGTTTCCCACCTTTCCCCCCACCAGCCAGGTAAGTGGGGAGGCAGAGACCATCTGGCAAACTTAGGTGCAGTCTGCTGCCAGAATCTTCCCTACCTTCTGACAAGTGTTCTGGGCATGAAGCTGCTACTGGTGTACCTAGCATTACCTGCCTCCAGGTCGTGACTGGAGAACTCCAGGAATTATAAATGATCTCCAGGCCACAGAGAGAATGGCTGCTTTGGAGGGTGGACTCCATGGCATTTTTCTCAGTGGAGGCACTCCACTTTGCAAATCCTTCCCTTTCCTAGGCTCTATTCCCAAAATCTCCAGGAATTTCCCAACCCGGAGCTGGCAACTCTAGGTGCACCTTTGGGCATGGCTTCAACCTTGCTTCTTGTAGTGTACTGGGAGCTTCAAGCAAAAAGGCTTCCGTAGCAAGGTTCTGTACAGCTGCATTCCGATTGGCCATGTTGTTGAGCTGGCCAATCAGGATTCCCCTACAGACTAATGAACTAGCGCATAGGGTTTCTGGATACCAGGTGTTTGCTATTGGTTGAGTTTAAGTGTGGGCATGTTCTGGAGAGGAGTTGAATGTTCTATAACTGCTATTTTGATGTTTGTATTTTGAGTGGTGATGTTCCTGTTAATAAAAGAGTTATTGGAAATCACTTGAACTGCTGTACCCGCTACATAAGACTGGCGACGAAGATGGGACCCTGCTTAGGTAGGAAGTTTCAAGACTAGAGCTGAATCATTTACTGTTGAGGAATTGTCGTCTCAGCCAACTAGTATATGTGCGCTCAGGGTAGCCATCAGTATGGCCGCCAAGGGCCATTTCGAACCATTTAACACTGTTGCCGAGGACTGGGGCTCATATGTCCCCCGATTACAGTTTTACCTTATGGCAAATGACATCACCAATGCTGAGCATTCCAAGGCCACATTCCTCAGCGTCTGTAAGTGATTCACCTTCGAGATTGCCTGTGCTCTCATGGCACCGTGGTTCTCATGGAAGAACTAGAGGCGGTGTCATTCACAGTGATCAAGGCCAAGTTACGAGAGCACTTCTCACCACAGCCTTCCAGAATCACATGCCGCCACGCTTTCTATAAGTGAGACCAGGCCCCAGGTGAGACAATCTCCACCTTTGTCACAGGACTGAGAAAGGCTGCATGCCTATGTGAATTTTCCAACCTCGAAGAGGCCCTCTGCAATCGCTTGGTGTGTGGCCTCCGGGATGAGAAGCTCCAGAGGTGGCTTTTCACAAAGAGGAACTTTGAAGAGGACTTCAAGACAGCCTACGAGGAGGCCATTGCCACAGAAGCTGCAGAGCAATTGACAAAGGAGGTCCTACAGGCATGCAGCCCCCCGCCTTCCTGCAAGACCAAAGCAGTACACCAGGGGTGCATGGAGGACTTCTCCTCTACAGATGAGGACGACAAGGAGGTCTTGTGCACGAAGGTCGCCAGCTGGAAGCAAGAGAGGCTGCAGTCATTCCAGGGGGTCTCTTATGCCAGCTGTGGGAGGTCTCACCAGAGAAGGTCATGTAGGTTCCGGAATGCACAATGTAGGAACTGCAGGAAAACTGGACACATCTCCCATGCCTGCCGCTCTGCTTGGCTCCATGACGCATCACCATGGGCAAGTTCCTTTTGCTCTCAAGCCGAAGATAAATGAGGAACTGGACTGGCTGATTGAGCAAGGAGTCCTGGAGCCGGTTCCACATGCAAAATGGGATACACCAATTGTCACGCCACTCAAGCCCAACAGACTACAAAGGCACAGTAAACAAGGCACTGCAGCAGCACATTTATCTGGTGCCAGTCGTGAGCCACCTTCTGGCATCACTGAATGGTGGGAAGGTTCTCATTAAACTCAACCTTGCCCAGGCCTACCAGCAACTGCCAGTCGATGATGCCACAGCAGAGGCACAGATGATTGTGATGCACAGGGGTGCGTTCAAAGTCAAGCGCCTGCAGTTCAGTGTCAATGTCGCTCCCGGGATTTTTCAGAGCATCATGAACGGTCTTCTCCTCAGAATTCCGAGAGTCATTCCATGTTTTGATGGTGTCTTGATTGATGTATTGTCGAAGGCTTTCACGGCCAGAGAACGATGGTTGTTGTGGGTTTTCTGGGCTGTATTGCCGTGGTCTTGGCATTGTAGTTCCTGACGTTTTGCCAGCAGCTGTGGCTGGCATCTTCAGAGGTGTAGCACCAAAAGACAGAGATCTCTCAGTCTGTGACACTGAGAGATCTCTGTCTTTTGGTGCTACACCTCTGAAGATGCCAGCCACAGCTGCTGGTGAAACGTCAGGAACTACAATGCCAAGACCACGGCAATACAGCCCGGAAAACCCACAACAACCATTGATGTCTTGATTGCCAGAAGCTCCGAGACTGAACTGGCTAGGTGACTACGGACTGTCCTCAGCAAGCTACAGGACACAGGCCTGAAAGTTAAGAGGCAGAAGTGTCAGTTCGGAGTTGAGTTCCTGGGATTCCTTGTAGACACTGTCAGCATTCACCCAACCCCAGCCAAGGTGTGTGCCATCAGCAGCGCTCCAGCACCTGGGTCTAAGAAGGAACTGCAGGCCTTCCTGGGGCTCCTGAACTTCTACCACGCCTTCTTGCCACACAAGGTGTCTGTTGCAAAGCCTCTGCATCACCTCCTGGAGTCTTGTATACCCTGGGCCTAGGGCCGAAAAGAAGCCACAGCGTTAGCCACTGTGAAGGACTTCTTGTCATCAGAGAGTGTCCTAACACACTTCGACGAGAAGAAGCCCCTCATCCTCGCTTGTGATGCCTCGCCATATGGCATTGGGGCCATCCTCAGCCACAAGATGCCCTGCAGGCATGAGGCCCCTATTGCCTACTTCTCCAGGATACTGTTGTCGGCAGAGCACAACTATACAGAGATTGACAAAGAGGTGCTAGCCATTGTCACTGGAGTCAAGAAGTTCCATGACTACCTGTATGGCTGGAACTTCATCATCATCACAGATCACAAGCTGATGCTGGGCCTCTTCGTGCCAGACCAGCAGATGCCGCAGATCCTGTCGCCACGGATGCTGCGCTGGACTGTGTTCCTGTTCACCTACTCCTATGACCTACAGCATCACCCAGGCAAAGCATTAGGCCATGCAGATGCCCTCAGACGCCTGCTACTGCCAGACACCGCGATCAACCCAGCACCGGCGCACCATTTTCTGCTGCTCGAAGAACTGCCTCATCCACCAATCCATGCCTCCAATGTTGCCATGCAATCTACCAAGGAATGTACCCTGGCCCATGTTCTCAACTGGGTGTGAAGGGGGTGGCCGGAGGGCTGCTTGGCTGAGGAGTTCCAGCCGTTCAGCTCCTGGCAGCACAAACTTTCCATACAAAAGGGCTGCCTGCTGTGGGGGAACTGAGTTGTTATTCCACCCAAGCTACAGCAGCGAGTCCTCAAGGCACTGCAAATCAGCCACCCGGGCATTGTGCATATGAAGGCCCGCGCCTGCAGCTATGTCTGGTGGCCTGGCATGGACAAAGCAATTGAAGGGTGGGTCCATACCTGCCACCCATGCCAAGAGTTGCATCTAGCTCTGGCCCAAGCTCCAGTTCACCCATGGCAGTCAGCACGCGTGCCATGGTCCCCGCCTCTATGTAGATTTTGCAGGGCCGTTCCAAGGACAAGTGTTCCTGATAGTGGTGGACTCCTTCTCCAAGTGGTTAGAGGTCGTTCCGTTATCCACCACGTCCACCGCCATTGTCATTTGGGCACTCCGTCGCTTCTTCGCAACACACGGACTTCCAGACACTATCATGTCCAACAACGGGGCCCAGTTCACAGTGGCAGAGTTCCAACAGTTCCTGGCTGACAACATCATCTGGCACATCATGTCTGTTCCACTTCACCCTTCAACCAATGGGCAGGCAGAGCGAATGATGAGAATGACAAAGGACAGTCTCCACAGGATCACACAGGAGACTGGCATGCTTGATTGGCTGTGTTCTTACTACAGCAGCACGTGACGCCCCACTCCACCACAAGACACAGCCCAGCGGAACTCCTGATGCACAGAAGGTTCACTACCACACTCAACAGACTGCATCTGGACCTGTCACTGGAAGAGCCACAGCAACCCACAGGAGAGGGAAGAGCGTTCCAACCAGGAGATTTGGTCTACACCCGGAACTACGGCGATGGCCCAACCTGGTTGCCAGCATCAGTGCAAAGAGCAACTGGACCAGTGTCTTATAGGGTGCTCACGCACAACAGCTGGGAGTTGTGTCGCCATCTGGAACAGCTAAGACGAAGATGGCCAGAAAGAGCAGTGGTAGATGGAGACATCCCTGCAGCCAGCACTCCAGAATTCATGGCAGCACCCCACGCAGAAGGGACTCCTGTATGGCCAATTCCAGATCTGACAATGTCTGCATCCAGAGGCAAACAATGCTATGGGGAGTTTGCTGGGATTGTGTTCCAGCCTTGCCATGGTGCCAGCACCACAGCAATCTATGGCCATGGATTCATGCACTCCTATGGAGGGAAATGGACTGTGGCGTTCTCAGAGGTGACGGGCTCCACCCTGCTATCTAAAGGACTATATTTGTCACCGGGTTCAACCCTGACTTAGGGGGAGGGGTGTAGTGTACTGGGAGCTTCAAGAAAAAAAGGCTTTTGTAGCAAGGTTCCATACAGCTGCATTCCAATTGGCTGTGTTGTTGAGCCAGCCAATCAGGATTCCCTACAGACTAATGAAATAGTGAATAGGGTTTCTGAATACTGGGTGTTTGCTATTGGTTGAATTTAAGTGTGGGCATGTTCTGGAGGGGAGTTGAGTGTTCTATAACTGCTGTTTGGATGTTTGTGCTTTGAGTGGTGTGATGTTCCTGTTAATACTTGAACTGTTGTACCCACTACATAAGACTTCTTTCCCCACAACCTCTGGTCAAGCTTCCTGCTTCAGTGGTGTCTAGGCAAGGCTACCTTCTGCTGGAAGCTCCTCTGGACTGGGTGAATAAGGAGGTGGGGCCGCCAGCCCTAGACAGTTCATTTTAATGGTTTTAAGGTAAGATTTTAATTCGTTTGGTTTAATTTGTTAACCGCCTGTGTGACCCTAAAATCTTGTAAATAAATAAATAAACTTTGTAAAATGAGAATGCTCAGACAAGAGAATGAAAGGCATGAACTGTGAAAGAAAGGTTTCAGAAGCTTTACAAATGTAGGATTTCATTCTCAGTCTTGCTTACCCTCGAAGAAACCTTTCAAATCTTTTTTATGACTTTGATTCAGATCTTGAACTGGCAGGGATTAGCGTAAGGCCAGCTCATAAACCCATAGCTGATGTGCATCTTGGTCTAGGGCTGAACTAGGAGATTTTCCCCATAGAATGCCTTCTGTGCCTTTAACACTTGTGCTTAGCATGTAACACTCCCACCCCTCCATACCTTAGGCCTTGAAAAGTTCATTGGCTAAACCTCAGTTTAAACTAACTCTCTGCTTCCATAACCCAAACATCAGTGCCTTAAATGCAGCTCTCCTTTTCATCTTCAGCATCACCCTCTAGTCCACAATGGCAGGCTACAGCTCAGGTCTGGACTATATCTTTTGTAATCAGAAGGACCCATGTTCAAACCTTGGCTTCTCTGTTTCAAGAATCTCAGGTTGTAGGTCCTGAGAAAGAAATTCATGTCAGAGACCCTGGAGATCCACTGTCAGTCAGAGCAGACAGTCCCAGCTAGATAGGCCAGTGGTCTGACTTGGTATAAAACACCTTCATCTACAGAAGCTAACAATTAATGGAAAACATGTGTAGTTAGAATGATGCTGTTCGGAGCTTCAATATTAATCACTTTTAATGGATTCTCTTTCAGTCCTGTACTGAGGCACATGTTAACAACAGTATGCAAATTATCCCATGAGGTGGAATTTTCTAATATTCAGTTTCTTCAAGAAAAGCAAGTGAAAGGCAATGAGGAAAATGTGCAGTTTGCATAGATAGGTTACTTTAAAACTTGGCCACTTTCCAATAAATGCAATATTAATTCAGTGCTCGGCTAATTTACTGTTAAGGGCTAAGATCCCATTTGAAGAGTTCATCGCACACTCTATGAATCCATGTTTGCTGCTTATTAGACATTCAGGAGATCAGATGTTCCTTTTAAAACTCATTAGTTAAAACAGCAAAAAACAAAACAAAATGCTGACTTATTGCCTATGGTCTTTCATGCTCTTTTGAAAATTACAGAAGATAAATACAAACACAATGTCTGCTTTTGTTCTCCATTTTCAGCCTATTTGGTCATGATGACTAGTAATTGTATTCCATAATATCTCAGTGCTCATGTGGTCTGATCAAAGTAATCCATTAAAAAGTAATTTACTTCTCTAAAAGAAAATAGCTCTCGGACTATTCTGAATTACTGGGTGACACTGAGACTTTAAAGGTCTATAAAGGTATTTATATCATCCTAAATGCACTGCCATCACCAAAGGTACTGAGCGGCTGTGGCTCAGCCATAGAGCATCTATGTTGTGTGCAGGAGCTCCCATGTTCTGTTCTTGGCATCTCCAGTTAAAAGAATCAAGTTGTAGGTGATATGAAAGACCTCTGCCAAAGACACTGGAGGCAGCTGAAGCAGACAACAGTGACCAAGACAGACCAATGGTCTAACTCAGATATTAAGGCCTGGAATAAACTGGGTTTTGTTCCTGGTCAGCAAGGATGAAAAATAAGGGGGGGGGGGAAATCCCCACAAACTCAACCCAAACAAACAGGGGAACAAAATCGAGGGGTCAAGTAACAAAAGAGTATTTATTATAGATGTGCACCAATATAGATCAAAAACAAGTTTTAAACTTAAGACCTGAATGGCAGGCTACATACATATACTAAAACTTGCTAAAACATCTCAAAATACAGATGATGGTACAGTGCAATGACTGACACAAATAGACCAAGGTACAGTAAAAAGCGACCAGATGCGTTTCGGCCCTAAGGCCTTCCTCAGTAGTCAATTGTAAACAATTTATGATCAAACACACCCACACACATAGAAACCAATCATGCAATGCTCCCAGTGTTTTATCTAGAGCTGTAACAAAAGAAGAAGGGGGGAGGAAAATTTTAATATAATATAGTCCATTATTCAGTGCTAGAATTATTCTAGGTAAAATACTGGATCAGAATTTACCTCTAGTATTATGTGATAAACTACAAATATTGCAGTAGATCCAGGACTGCATTCACACACTGCTCTTCGTTTATTGTTGCACTCTAAAGAAAAAATGTACCAAATTAGAAAATTATACCCTAACATGCTCTTAATTGACCCCCCCCCCAGGTTCTCCAAACCCAATCACAAACCAACCTGAGGCTTGGTTTCCAATGTATAGGAGTGTGTTACATCAATCTGCAGTAAAGATAAAATGGTTGAATAAGCAAAAGCAGGAATACAAGATGTATGACTGCGTACAAGTGCAGCTGTGGTCTTTTTATTGCATTTCTGTTTGTGCAAGATCTGTAGTGCAAGTGGAAGTTTTGGTTGGATTCAACCCATTGGCTTTTCCAGTTCCTGGGTGGCCATGAGACAGTGAGAGGTGGGAGACGGTAAGAAGGGATGGTGCCAAGGAGCAGCAGCCATGGGCAGCAGTCCTTGTTGATCCATCACTGTGCCTTAATAGTGCCAAACATCTCCAGAAACATATTTTTCCCCCAGACTAAACTGCTCATGTAATATCATAGAGCTATTTAAAGTCAGTACAACAGTAATGATGGCCTACATTTGTATATTAAAAGAATACAGGCTCTTAAGAAGATAACCCCACATTTCCTCATGCAGACTGTAAATGTCTGTATAGCTGACAGCTTGCAGGTACATATAATATGTGTGAGTGTTTAAAAACAGGCCTTGCCTGATCTCTCATGAGCCGTACATCCGTATGCATATAATTAGATTTTCAGTGCAGACACTGAAATTGCTTTCTCAAGTTAAATTTATTAATTAGCAAGCCTAATTAATTATAGTCCTACTCTAACCCACTGTGAAGTGTGGATTTTTCTGACATATTAAAGTTTCTAAGGAGTGAAGCACATTTTTTAATATCAGCTCAGTTTATACAATCAGCAGAAATAAATGGCAAAGTGTTTCCTGCACTGTAATATTAGTGCAGAGTAGTGGTAGAGTGTACCATGTCTGAGTCCTCTCCCATGTGGAAAAAACACCTCCCTGCACATTCAAAAGTGGCATGTCTGGGTGAACAGCTTGCCCCCTGTTGTGAGGGTTTTTTTTCAGTATAGATGCGGCTTTGTATCTTATGGAGTAATATCCAACCAACAGTCCCTCAGTGCAAATGAAGCCTCCTAAACCAGGTAAATAAGACCACCTCAGGGCTGTTTTAGGTTAACAAAATTGTGCAGGAGAGAAGGTTGAATCCCTTCCCCTAGGGATGTGCGTTTCGGCATTCAGAATGCCGAAAGAATGCCGAAACAAAAGTGTTTCGGCTTCTTTCAGGGAATGCCGAAACGTTTCGGGGAATCCCGAAACGTTTCGGGTAGCCGAAAGAAAAAAGCCGAAACGTTTCGGGATTCTTTCGTCTTTCATTCGGCTTTTCAATGGGAAAATGCCTCCGTCTTCCCGGACGTCTGGGGGAGGCATCTTCCCACCGAATAAGCCCAAAATTGGTGGGGACCTTCCTCTAACCCTTCTCTAACAACCACCCAAGTTTCAGACAGATTGGACTTTGGGGGGCCATGTTATGGCCCCCCAAAGCAGGTCCCCCCATCCTCCCATAAAGGAGCATCTTCTTCATTATTTCCTATGGGGAAAAAATGAAGAAGCAGGCTTCCTTTGCCAGGGGTGGCATTTTGCATGCAAAATGCCCCCTTACCCTCAGGGGCCCTTCTCCCACCCCTCCTCCCACCCCCCACCAAGGCTCAGCCTGCTCCCACTTGGGGGGGGCCATTTCATGGCCTCCCCAAGTAGGTGCTCTAATCTCTACCACTGACAGCTGGGGGAGGCTTGTGTTGCCAGGGGTGGCATTTTGCATGCAAAATGCCCCCCAACCCTCTGGGGCCCTTCTCCCACCCCTCCTCCCACCCCCCACCAAGGCTCAGACTGCTCCCACTTGGGGGGGCCATTTCATGGCCTCCCCAAGTAGGTCCTCTCAGCCCCTAAATTCCACCCCTTACAGCTCCACACAAACCCAATTCCCCCCAGCTGCCACACACAGACCCAAATCCCCACATTAGCCCCTCACAGACCCAAATCCACCCCCACCTGCCCCACACCCATAACCCCAGGAACAGGCTGGCAAAGGCCAGCCCTCTCCCTTTGTTCCCTATGCTGGGAACTTCTAAACTCTCTTTCCCTGGGCAATTCTGCACAGCCCAGGGGTGCCACAATGGTGGGCACACTTCTGAGTGCCAGCTGGTCCCTGTGAAAGAGCACCTGAACCACAGACACCCTCCCTCAAATTCCCCCACCACCTACAGAGATGGCTGGCCAGCCAGCCCCATTGTTCCCTATGATGGGAACCAACTGCACAACAAAGAATAAAACAAGAACAACACAAAATAAAGTTTTTTAAAAATTATTTTCTCCCTTCCAAAGTACAAGTAGGCAAAGCATTATGACACATAACACCAGCAGTCCCCCACACAGAAAAATAACACAACTCACTTAACATCAGAGAATCACAAAGCACGATTCCTGTCAAAAACACTTTATTTCTTGAACAGCTTTAGGCTACACAGCAGGGGGGGAACACCAAAGGGCATGGCAGCAGTATCTTACACAAAAATAACACAACTCACTTAACATCAGAGAATCACAAAAACACAATTCCTGGCAAAAAACACTTTATTTCTTGAACAGCTTTAGGCTACACAGCAGGGGGGGGAACACCAAAGGGCATGGAAGCAGTATCTTACACAAAAATAACACAACTCACTTAACATCAGAGAATCACAAAAACACAATTCCTGGCAAAAACACTTTATTTCTTGAACAGCTTTAGGTTACACAGTAGGAGGGCACAAAAGGGCATGATAGCAATGTACTACAAAAAATAATACAACCCACTTCACCGTTTTTGACAGCAATTGTGTTTGTGTGATTCTCTGATGTGAAGTGAGTTGTGTTATTTTTGTGTAGTACACTGCTTTCCTGCTCTGTGGTGCCTTCCTACTGTGTAACCTAAAGCAGTTACAGAAATAAAGTGCTTTTGACAGCAATTTTTTGGGGTGATTCTTTAATGTGAAGTGAGTTGTGTTATTTTTGTGTAAGATACTGCTTCCATGACCTTTGGTGTCCCCCCCCTGCTGTGTAGCCTAAAGCTGTTCAAGAAATAAAGTGTTTTTGACAGGAATTGTGCTTTTGTGATTCTCTGATGTTAAGTGAGTTGTGTTATTTTTGTGTAAGATACTGCTGCCAAGCCCTTTGGTGTTCCCCCCTGCTGTGTAACCTAAAGCTGTTCAAGAAATAAAGTGTTTTTGACAGGAATCGTGCTTTGTGATTCTCTGATGTTAAGTGAGTTGTGTTATTTTTCTGTGTGGGGGACTGCTGGTGTAATGTGTCATAATGCTTTGCCTACTTGTACTTTGGAAGGGAGAAAATAATTTTTTAAAAACTTTATTTTGTGTTGTTCTTGTTTTATTCTTTGTTGTGCAGTTGGTTCCCATCATAGGGAACAATGGGGCTGGCTGGCCAGCTATCTCTGTAGGTGGTGGGGGAATTTGAGGGAGGGTGTCTGTGGTTCAGGTGTTCTTTCACAGGGACCACCTGGCACTCAGAAGTGTGCCCACCATTGTGGCACCCCTGGGCTGTGCAGAATTGCCCAGGGAAAGAGAGTTTAGAAGTTCCCAGCATAGGGAACAAAGGGAGAGGGCTGGCCTTTGCCAGCCTGTTCCTGGGGTTATGGGTGTGGGGCAGGTGGGGGTGGATTTGGGTCTGTGAGGGGCTAATGTGGGGATTTGGGTCTGTGTGCGGCAGCTGGGGGGGAATTGGGTTTGTGTGGGGCTGTAAGGGGTGGACTTTAGGGGCTGAGAGGACCTACTTGGGGAGGCCATGAAATGGCCCCCCCAAGTGGGAGCAGTCTGAGCCTTGGTGTGGGGTGGGAGGAAGGGTGGGAGAAGGGCCCCAGAGGGCTGGGGGGCATTTTGCATGCAAAATGCCACCCCTGGCAACACAAGCCTCCCCCAGCTGTCAGTGGTAGAGATTAGAGCACCTACTTGGGGAGGCCATGAAATGGCCCCCCCAAGTGGGAGCAGGCTGAGCCTTGGTGGGGGGTGGGAGGAGGGGTGGGAGAAGGGCCCCAGAGGGTTGGGGGGCATTTTGCATGCAAAATGCCACCCCTGGCAACACAAGCCTCCCCCAGCTGTCAGTGGTAGAGATTAGAGCACCTACTTGGGGAGGCCATGAAATGGCCCCCCCAAGTGGGAGCAGGCTGAGCCTTGGTGGGGGGTGGGAGGAGGGGTGGGAGAAGGGCCCCTGAGGGTAAGGGGGCATTTTGCATGCAAAATGCCACCCCTGGCAAAGGAAGCCTGCTTCTTCATTTTTTCCCCATAGGAAATAATGAAGAAGATGCTCCTTTATGGGAGGATGGGGGGACCTGCTTTGGGGGGCCATAACATGGCCCCCCAAAGTCCAATCTGTCTGAAACTTGGGTGGTTGTTAGAGAAGGGTTAGAGGAAGGTCCCCACCAATTTTGGGCTTATTCGGTGGGAAAATGCCTCCTCCAGGCGTCCTGGAAGACGGAGGCATTTTCCCATAGAAAAAAGCCGAAATAATGCCGAAATAATGCCGAAAGAATCCCGAATCCCGAATCCCGAAAGAGATTCTTGTTTCGGCTTTCAGCTTTAACGATAGAGAATTTTCTTTCGGCTTTCTACTTTCGGCTATAGCCGAAAATTTTTGGCTTGCACACCCCTACCTTCCCCTGTGCCATGATCCCGATCAGAATACAACTCATGCAGTGCTTGGGAACTTAGTTTCCAGCAACAGTTGTATGACTGTGGCAGTATGAAAGTTGGGTTTCAGGAACCTAGATCTAACTCATGGAAAAGTATTATGTCTGCTTTGACCCTAAGGATTGTAAATAAACTTTAGGCATGTGAGGAAGGGTAGCTCTTCCTGAAAGGAAATCTGAGCGAGAAAGGCATGAAACAAAAGATCAGGTCTATGACTCTCCTTGCCAAATCTGAAGCCCTATCTATCCCGACTGGGCCCAACCAATGACAAAAGCATTGCTACAATGACACTGTTAGTCTGGACTTTTCTTAGCATTGCTTGTTGTGGATTGTTTTGCTCCTTAAGACTAAATTGTGCAGCCAAGTTGCTCGCTCAAATGTTCTATAAGATATAAATATGCCATCCAAAATAGCTTCTGTCCTCTGATCCCAAAAGTCTGCGGCTTTACGACACAAACTCATGTTGTGTCTGGTGTTCTCACACATCAGAAATACACATTTTCAAAATGGAGTATGTGCATAATCTTATATAATATGTCCTTGTCATTGGCACTTTAACCCACTAGGTTCTTAGTTCCTCTTTCAAGAATGCCTTTTCACAGGTTGCTGTCCTGACAATCAGAATGTGCAATACTCCATTCTTTTGTTCATGCTGCTCTCTGGCTTGCCTCACTCCAGCTCAGCCCCTTTTTCCCAGTGAATAACATTATAGCCGGTATTTATGCCATGTTGAGTGACACGAGTACAATTGCTGCTTCGTAGAACCGTAGTTGGCAATACAGAGGTAAGTCAGAATTAATAAAAGAAGCTAATACTCGGGGAAACAGCTGTCACATCTTAGTAGGATACAAATATTGAGAAACCATATGAATTTACACTCCATTACATAACAGTATAAAATAAAATAGGCGGGAAAGTAAAATCAGTCAACAACAAACCATCACTGAAAAGTGACCTTTCAGGTGATTTAGCAACAGATGTATCCAGTGTAATTCACAGTCTGCTAGAAATAGTAAAACACTTAAGTATGAGAAGGAAATGCATTTATGATTGATAAAATTCACTACAACAAGGGCTGTTCTCATCTTAAAAAGTGGGAATGTATTCCTTAGTTACTCTCTCCCCGTATGTCCCCTTTTATCAAGGGGCTAATTGTCCTCCCACGTATGGTGGCCTGCTTGATATCTACTAGAGCCTGAGCTTTTTCTATTTTATTTTATTTATTTCATTTATTTATCCTCCCCAATGGGGACCCAAAGCAGCTAACATCATTCTCCTATCCTCCATTTTTTCCCCTGCATAATATTTGTACACGTATAGTCACAGCAGTCAATTATACTTTGTTGAATTCATATAATGTACTATGGAATATGTGCCTTGAAGCTTCTGGGCTATACATTGTTTTGGTGAATATGTATCCTCTGTGTAAATATTAAGCAAACTAGTATAAAATTCTAGCAACTCAAGTTGTTGATTGTACTGTATGTTTGTACTGTATGGCACTTTCTTTCTTACCACAGCAATCAATGAATTTATTAGCTAACCATTGCCCACTCTGTTGTTGATGTACTTCAGAGAGCATCTGCCAGAACTGTAAATTATAATTGTTTTCACCAGTTTTTGTTCTCTAATTTTTAGTATGACTGGGCTGTAATATGGATACATCACACCACCAATTGAAGTGGTCATTGTGTAAAAATCACGTCTCTAAATGATGGCAACCATTCAACTTACTATTGATCTGTGATACCCATTTCACAAAGCCAAGCTACCATGGGATCTTTGTAATGACCACATGACAACACAGCTGTATGAGTCTATCCTTTTGTTATACTTCACTTGAATCTCCAGGGCAGATATAGTATTGATTTTCTGCAACTATGAAACAGCTTCTTGCTTCACAATGGCTAGAAGCTATCTTTCCATTGTAATATTCAGTAATCATTTCTGTTAAAAGCCTAATAGTTAAAAAGCTGCCAAATCTTGGCTGGTATCTTTTTCACATGCCTTGAATTGATTATGGTAGGGATTTTTCTTTACACTATTAACATGCATTAATGTTTGTATTTTGGTATGTTGCAATGACAGACAGTATAGCTGAATAGGGATGTCAGACCTCCGGTGGGGGCGAGGATCCCCCGCCCCCACTCCCCACTCCCCACACCCCGCCCCCACTTACCTACCAGTGGGGGGCATGCTCTTTCTGTGTGTGCTCCCCCGTGGCGCGGCGCGCTCTGAGGCACAGCAGCCTCCAGGATCGGGCCTGGTTTGGCCTGGATTGGGGCCACTGCGGAGCGCGGGAGCACTCCTATGCTCCACAGTGCCTCAAAATGGCCCATTTTGGCGTGGATTGGGCCCGTTTTGAGCCCCTGCAGAGCATGGGCACACTCCCAGGGGCCGCGCAATGACGTCACTCCCCAAGTTACGTTATCACGCTTGTGGGGGGGCATCCCCCTCTCCCCCAAGATAAGTGCCAGGCCCCTATCCCCTGCCGGGAGGTTAAGGGGGCATAGCAACCCTATGGCTGAAGGACTTTGCAACATACTTGCTAACCAAACTAGCTTCTTTCTTGCTTTTCAAGTTTCAGTACTGTTGTGGAGTACCACAGCAGCATTTTTAAGACTCCTCTGTATTCTGATGTATATTGTCTTAATGACTGGTTCCTGTAATCTCCATAAACAATAACTGTAGACATTTTTTCTGCTGCCTCATCAAATTAAAAAAATATATACATAAAGCCATATTAAACACTGTCGCTTGAAAGTTTGGCTGCATTCTTAATTCTACAGAAAGCACATACCTGTATCTTATTTTTTCTAACTTATACCCTGCTTTCCTCCCAAACAGGGCCCCAAAATGACTTACATCATTCTTCCATTCTTCATTTTATTCTCACAACAACCTTGTGAGGTTGGTTCATCAGGCAGAGAGTGACTGGCCCAAAGTCATCCAGTGAGCTTCCAAGGTAAACCTGGGCTTCCCAGATCCTAAGATAACATTCTTGCCCAGAGGTCTCCAAAGTGGCATGTCTGGACACCATTGCTCCCACCAACACCTTTCCTGGCACTAGAGTTGCCAACCTCCAAGCGATCTACTAAAATTAAAACTGGTCGCTAGACATTTTGGCCCCCCTGGAGAAAATTGCTGCTTTAGAAGCATTATACCCTGCTGAAGTCTCTTTCCTCCCCAACTGTACCCTTTTGAGATGCCACCCTCAAATCTCCCATTATTTCCCAACCCAGAACTGGCAACCCTACCTGGCAACCATCAAGTGTTTTTAAAAAGTAAGCAGGTCCAGTATGCTTCTTGAGTTTTTGCTGTTTATAGTATAATGGTGACAATGGTTTTATGTAAAGTATATACATACAAATACAAATGTAAATGGAAGAGCGATATTCTAAAAATACAGTGGAGCTTGATTATGACTAAATAGGATTGGGCTCTATGGCTAAAACACTTAATGCACCTAACTGGAACTTCTGTTGATAGCATCAATTCTTCCTAGTATGAATATTTTTTTTATAATTCAGGTAGAAGTTGATAGCAGCAGCATCAGTACATCAAATTTTGTTCATTTTCCCCCAAAACTTTCCTGTCACAATCCAACCATAATCTCTCTCATACTATGCATGTATGCAAGGAGGTCTCACCTGTCCTTTAGCACTAATTGTCATTGATATATTATATGCCTTAAATTTATTATGCTAGGGGTTTTTTTACACTATTGACATGCATTAACGTTTATTTCAGCATGTTGTAATGATAGACAGTATGACTGAACTACTTTGCAACATACTTGCTAACCAGTTTCTTCTTTGCTTTTCAAGTTTCAATACCACTGTGGGGCACTATGGCAGCATGAAGGTTAAAAATGGCTGGGCTGAAGAGAGAAGGGCTCGTGTAAAGTGGATAGCCAGAAGAAGTATTTTTTCCCCTTTTCCTTTTGCTTAAGTACTATTAAGCCCGATTTATTCAAAAATATTTTAAACAGTATGTTAATTTTAAAAGGCAGGGCTTCTGCCTAAAATGTTAAGAACTACTATCACAGTTTTTCAGAACCTCACTCCCTGACGTTCTGTGGTTGGCTCTGCCTCCTGCAGCAGACATTTTGTGGTTGGCTCTTCCTCAACAACAGCCATTTTGTGGTTACGCCCACCATCCAGTATTATAATTGCAGAGGTGCTCACAGTATCAAAAAGGTTGTGGACCCTGTTCTAACCATATAGCGTGCTGGATCTCAAGAAGGTGGAAGATTTTAATGAAAAACAAGATATAACTGTGTGTGTCCTTAGGAACTCAGAGTCTAAAATTTGCCTCGAGACACTCAACAATAGGAGATATAAATTGAGATTAAGGGAAGAGAAGGTTTAGAGAAGGGGGTTGAATACAGTAAGAGAGATGGCTGTCATCGCACAGATGCTGTGGGAGACTCCTTCATGTATGAGGGGCAGTAAGGACAGAAGGACACAATCCTTTGAAGGAGCAGAAGTCCTTCAAATGCCTGATGGAAATGGGGATAGAGGAATGAAAGTCATGAGCAGAGAGATATTAGAATATCATGGTGGAGTGGACTGAAAAGTCCATGGCTAGGATTGCCAACTTCCAGGTGGGGCTTCAAGATCTCCCAGAATCACAACTGATCTCAAGATGAAAACGATCAGTCCCCCTGGAGAAAATAGCTGCTTTGGAGGGTGGACTGTATGGCATTATATTCTGCTGAGGTCCCTCCCTTCCCCAAAGGCCACCTTCCCCAGACTCCACCTATCAAATCTCCAGGAATTTCCCAAACTGCAGTTGGCAACCCTAGTCATGGAGAGTTTCGAAGCACAAGAATTTCATTAGTTCCAGGAATTGGTAGGAAGTCACAGTCAGGAGGGGTATCATATGGTCAGGTCAACAAGACAGATGAATGATTTTGGTGACAGACTGTAGAACAGAGAGGAGATGGCCTGGGGTGAGAGAAGGCCAGAGAGGAGAAAGCTACAGTAGTCAAGCCAAGACCTAATCAGAGCATGAACCAGAGTTTTCACTGGAAGGGCAGAGTTTTTGCAAAGACATAATGGGAAATATAGAATCTCAGAACAGAATTCAATACAAGGAATAAATGTGAAAGATAGCAGAGAAAGCCAAGGCATGTCAGTGAGAGTTAAGAATAGGCTGGTTCTTTCCATGAATGTTTCTCAGTTTTCAGACATCTCTGCAGTTGCAAAATGAGTGTTATGGAAATGTGCCGTTTGCCATAAGGGCCAAGTAGCAGCTCATGGAAGAACCGTCCAAGCAAAAGCAAGTCTGGAAACAGGGAATCACTGTGAAGAATAACTCAGACTTGAGACCTGATCCACATTGTCTTGGATGAGGCCTTCTTGACTGGACATACTGATGACAGAGTACACAGAGTTCTTATTAATCCATCTCCTCATACACCTTTATTTTACATTCTACCCCAAATCCACAAGAATATATTCCCCCCACCGGGTCGTCCCATTATATCTGGCAGTAATTCTGTCCTTGAGCTGCTGGCTAGATATATTGATCATTTTTTGCAGCCAGCAGTTATGAAGACCCGTTCTTATATTTACGATTCAGGGGATTTCATTCAGCACATTGAGGGACTCCACATTGAAGATGATGCCTTGTTAGTAACCATGGATGTGGAGTCTCTTTATACTGCAATTCCCCATGAAGGAGCACACCATGAGTTGAGTCTACTCTGAGATCTTGTTCTAATTTACATCCACCACAGAACGTCTTTTGCAGCTTTTTGATTTAGTAGTAGAAAAAAACTTTTTTCAATTCTCTAAACAATTCTATCTGCAAAAGAAAGGGTGGCTATGGGGCGTGCCCCAGCACCCAGCATAGCGAATCTCTATATGGCAAACCAAGAAGATACTATTATCTTTAATAAGATTATGAATCCATACTTGCCAAACATTAAGGCTTATCATAGATTCATTGATGATTTATTTTTGGTTATCTTCCATATGGAGGACGTTACCCCTCTTGGACATTGGTTTAATTCTATTGATGTTAACATTCAATTTTCTTGGCATGCTAGTCGGGAGAATATCAATTTTTTGGACCTGACAATATACAAATGGCCTGATAACACCTTGGGGGTTAAGCCGGCTCACCGGCTCCAACATTAATGGATTCTCTACCTTACAGTGGACATTCTTGTGATTGAATGCTTGAATGGTTTGGTTACTTACCTCTGGACTTGTCAGCCGTAATTTATATTGAGTTATTACTTACCTGTGAATTTATTGACTGCCATTCTGCACCTATACCTATACTCAATGTTTATAGTGGATTGAATTGAATTGTGGATATTGTTACAGTACAATTTATTGCTATTTAAAACTTTTGGCTGTAATTTTTGATTGTAACTGTTGACTTATACTCTACCCCACTCATGTGGTTTCACCCTCGTGCTTCGCTTTTGAGTAGGGTCCTCTTGTCTAATTGCTTCGTTATTTAATTAAGGCACCTGTGCTCCAAAAATGTTCTGCAATCTGCTGCTCAGGGCACTTTCTTCATGTTAAGACCAATACTGGTGGCCAAATAGGATTAGTTACAGTGAGCAGCGCAGAGTGCCATTGATCCTAACACAGAAGATTCAGCCTCCCACTGTACAAACAATTGCTATGTAGCTAAAGTATAACCTGGAACAGTACAGCTTGAGTCATGTAAACAGCATCCAGTGCACCTAAGGTTACCGTCCTCAAAGAAAGCCTGGAGGAGTTCTGGAATTACAACTGATCTTCAGACCACAGAGATCAGTTCCTCTGAAGGAAATCAAAAAGAGTCCATTAGCACCTTTAAGACTAACCAATTTTATTGTAGCATAAGCTTTTGAGAATCACAGTTCTCTTCGTCAGATGCATGAAGAGAACTGATTCTCGAAAGCTTATGCTACAATAAAATTGGTTAGTCTTAAAGGTGCTACTGGACTCTTTTTGATTTTGCTACTACAGACTAACACGGCTAACTCTTCTGGATCTGAAGGAAATGGCAGCTTTGAAGGGTGGGTTGTTAGCCTCACATTTCTGCTGAACTCCTTCCCCTTTCCAAACACCTCCCCAATCTCCAGAAATTTTCCAACCCAGAACTAGAAGTCCAAAGGACACCGACCTCTGCTGAGGTTTTCATTTCAGGACAAACACTTGCAGGCAAATGGCTGCCAAAATAACAATTTCCTTATTGACTCCTAGCATAGGCAAGTCCTGAGGCTTTCTTTAGAAAAGTAGACATTTAAAAAATCACGTGTTTCTTATTTTAAGGGCAAATGGAGACATACAAAGTCAAATAGAGCTTCTGGCGCTTAAAAAATTGTTTAAAAACATTGTTATATTTTCTTTCTTTTGTCTATTTTATATGACATAAAATTTGACTTTGTACAACACACACACACCCTTTCCTCTTTTATTTCTTCCAGTAGTTCTTTCAGCGCAGCAATTTTCTCTCACGAGCCCCCTTTCTCCATTTTCAGCTGTTCTTTCGAAACGGTCATCGCAAAGAAACGCCTGCCCCTCGCGAGCCCAGCTGTCTTGGTTTTCAAGCTCGTGCCAGCGGGCTCGAGAAAGAAGAGGCCAGCTTCCCTGGTGCTTCAATGTTGCCACTGAGCATGCTCCGGCTTTTTGAGCATGCTCAGCAACAGCGCGAGACCATCCTCGGTTGCTGACAAGGTTGTAGGTTTGGACACTGTCTGTGCGCCAGTAAAAGAGCGTCTGAATCCGAAGCTTGTCAGCACCAGAGCGGGAGGCAAAAGGATTCTCGGTGACGTCCTGATCCGGGAAGACTGGAGAAACTGCAACAGACACGCATCTCCCTCGATTCCCGTTCCAGCTTCGGAGCTGAGGACAAAGAGCAGAATTGCTAAAAGGGAGTCTGGTTGGGATCTTGACCGCACGCCCACGGGGACAAGGACAACACGAAAACATGACCTACCGGCCCCGGCGAACATCCCTAGAGCGCGGGTTGAATTTGGATCCGTTTTCCATGCAGGGTTGGCAAATGCACACAATACAAAGGAAAGCCTCCTTGTCTGGACAGATTTCCCTTTTTGTTGCAGCATGACACCCCCGAGATCTCTGCTTAATAATAATAACTGCACGTATATACTGCTCTTCTAGACAGATTAGCGCCTCACCCAGAGCGGTGAACAAGTTAGTGTTATCCCCACAATACAGCTGGGTGGTAGCTTAGAGAACTTTTGAGCTCTGCAGCATCCTGTGGAGCAGAGTTACCCGATGCAGTTTTGAAATACGGATCTGGTAGCCGTTACCTGGGTGTGCATATCTGGATTGGGGCTAAAGGATAAGCACCAAATCTCCAGTCCTGGATTCCCAGTTTATACTGAGCTGGTGCAAATGAACAGCAATGTTTAACATTATAATTGCCTGAAGCATGAAGAAAGCAGCTGAGACCTGCAAAAAAGAGGTTCTTTCTCTAGGACCAAGATGATCCGGGTCCAATAGCACCTTAAAGACCAAGTCGATTAGTCGGTCTTCTTTAAAGTGCTGCTGGACCCGGGTCTTGCTCTTCGATTGCCGACAGCTACCCACGTGAAACTTTCTCTAGTATGCCATTCTGGACAAAGGATGCGTGACTTGCCGTGGAGGGAGATTTTAGAATATCAAGGTTTTCAAGAAGCTTTTTGTGTTTGGTAAAGTTCGGAAAAGGGAGGAAGGAAGGCACAATAAGCCTAGCAAAGCACGGCTACGATCCTAAGCACGTAGGAGGGGAATAAATCTTATTGAACACAAGTGGGATTTACTTCTGAGTAAACAAGTCAAGGATCGTTCTGCCTACAAAGCCCTAAACCTAGGAAGACGGGGCCACTGCTCAGCCCCAACATGCGAGCGAGACTGGAAGCGCATCGCCCCCTCTGCCGCTTTTCCCCGGGCAGCCGCCCCTCTCCCTCCAGGTGGTGCAAAGCAGCACCTCCCAGCCAGGCCCCGCCCGCCGCGCGCAGAGATCCCCGAACATCTTTGGCTGGAAACGGGGGGGCGGAGCGAGCAGCGGGGGCGTGGCCTCCGGGCCCGCGTCGGGGGCAGCTGGAGGGAGCGCAGCAGACAGGTCAGGCGAGGGAGCTGTGGCGCGGCCGGGATTCCGGCCGCTTGCAACGGCCGCGGTTCTGCAGCTCCGGCCGGGAGGAGACGCCGGAAGAGCGGCCCTGCGGGCGGGGGCAGGAACAAGGCGAAGGGGAGCGCGGCGGGCACGCCTGTCTCTCCGCCCGCCCTCCCGCTTTGGGGGAGCGGCTCCAGCGACCGCGGGTGGGGACAAGAGAACCGCCGCCGCCTCCTTCCCCCGAGAAGAGGAAACGGGAGGTAACCGAGGAGTAGCGGCCGGGGGCGCTGCAGAGAGGCGACGCTGGCAGGCAGCTGCCTCCACCCTTGAGGCGGTCCCGGGGGGAATCCGGGGCCGGCGGGGCGGGTGTCGCGGCGGACTTTTGCAATTGCCCCGGGCAGCAGGGAGAGGGGCCGGGTCGGCTCGGCTCGGGGCTGCGCCCTGCGTGGCGTGCAGCGGCTCCTCTCTGCCTGGTTGCTCGGCTCCGAATTGCGTTTCAGCCAACGGGACGTCTTCCAAGTCACCGTGCGAGGATCGCAGTGCTGCCCGCTTGCGTGGCCCGGGGAGCGCCCGGAGCGCGCCCCGGCTTTGTCTCGCCTGCGTCTGGCCAGCGCAAACCTCCGTGCCCTGGGAGCGAGGCGAGGCGCAGCGCTGGTGCCCGCTTCGGTGCGCAGAGGTGAACAGGGGGGTCGCGCCGGGACCCGAGGCGGGGATTCCAGCCCGTGCGTGTCTGTTTGAAATCTGAACCCTGCTAACCGAGGGAAGGCGGCGGCGATTGGAGTTGGCGAAGGGACTGGCGGGGAGGCGGGACGGGGCTCCCCCTTCCCCTCCCCTCCCCTCCCGGGGCATGAAAACCAAGTGCCTCACGGGGCGGGGGTGAAGCGATGCGGAGCCGCGCCGCTGCCCCGCCGCCCGGATCTTTGTGCCGTGTGCGTGTCCCTTCCCTGCGATCTCAGTTGTGCCGGCCGTGGAGGCGGGGGATGGGGCCAGGGCGTGTGTCTGCTCCGAGCGCTGGCTCGGGGAGGCGGACGGGCCGAGCTCTCTCGCGCAGCTTCTCTCTCCCTCGCAGCCTGGCCGGGTCCCGGCTCTGGACCTTGCATCGGGGCTGGGGGGAGACTCCTGCCGGCTCCGCTGCAACGTAACGCCGAGCCTGGCCATGGGCGGCCGGGAGACAAAAGCCTCGGACAAATGAAGAGAGAGCCCCGCTGCCTGGCTCCGGGCGTGGGGAGGCGAGCAGATGACAGAGGCAGCACGCTGCACGGCAACAATGCGAATGGGGAGAGGGAGGGAGGGGGGAGGCGGAGGACGGTAAGTTAAAACGTGGCTCTGGAGGCTCCCGAATCGCCTAACGCTTAAGATTCCCCGAACAAAGAAGACCACAGAGAGCTGTAGGGAAGTCCGGACACATATGATTAAGGGTATGTACGGAGAGGCGGTAGCCTTGGGAAAGCCAAAGGGCAGAGGAAGGTTCTGGGGTGGATGAGCCTTTTCAGAAAGGTGAGGCTATCCCCGAGGCTTCAAGGTCACTTTTGAGCCCTCCCTTGCATGTGAATCTACTAGATTCTGCATTGTTCCTGGTGTAAAGCTGGGGCAGGGGCAGTCTGGGAGGGTAATTATTAGGTTTTCTGCTGCCTTCTATAAGAATTGCAGAATGTGTGTACTGTACGCACCATGTGCACAAATTAGGAGAGTTACTGCTAGGTTGCATTGTGTTCCAGTGCCTTCCAACAAGTGGTTTTAATTGCTTGATGACAGGATTCCCTAGAGCATGTTGGTAACAAGTTTTTTTTTCTTTTTCTATGATGCTGAATTTCAGGTTTGGGAGCAAGAATGAGTGGCTTGATGTCTGCAGTTGAGATACCTGAAGAGGTTTACTAAAATACAACAGGTTCACAAGGAAAGCATTTGGTGAATATTTCCGATGTAGGAAAAAAAGAACGGCACCCATCATCTCTTGTTGCCACTAAGCACAAACCTGCTGGACTTTCTCAAACCATAGAAGCTTGCATGAACTTCAGCAAACCCCGTTCTCAATAAGTAATGTGGATTTGTATCTCTGCAATATAAACTGCATTTGAGTCAGGAAAAAGAAGCCCTTTGTATTACATGGTCACAAGTCTCATCTTGATGTGGGCTGCTCTTTTTCTATAAATCATTTAAATATGTTTTGGAATGACTGGAATCTAATGAAGCACAAAAACTGTGTGGGAATCCTGCATGTTAGCATCTCAGCTCCCCTTTCCCCATGTGTTCTGCAGACTTTATAAGCTGTAGACGTCATCATGGCATTGTGCAACCTTTTAAGCCATACAGAATTATTGATCCTTGGTATCAAATACAGCTTTACCTCTGATTTGGATGGACTGTGATACATTATGTGCTAATCAAGATATCGAGTTTGGAGGAAAAATGTCCCTTGTCCTTCAGAGACACTACTGACTTCTTACATGAGGGGGATGAAGGGTTCATGGATAGCCGTGTCTTATGACCGAGTTTTGTGCAGCATGTACATTAGCTTGGAGTTAAGGATTTCTCTTAAAATTAAGATTTGTTGCCGTTTCTGACCTGTCCCAAAGAAGACGTACAATGGCTCAGACCAGTTTGCTGCAGGGGAAACAGTTTTATTGTCGAGAGTGGGTTTTTCACAAGCTCCAACATTGCCTCCAGGAGAAGACCAGCTGCAGCAACAGCGCTGCCAGCAAACCATCCGTTGTGCTCAGTTCTGGTACCAATACTTGTGTCGTGCCTGGAAAGGGTGCTGCCTGGGGTGTGTTGTTGGTAGGAGGACCTGGAAGTGGAAAGACAGCCCTTTGGACCGAGTTACTGTGGCCCAGCTCGCCTGCCAGTCTACAGAGAGGTTTACATCATCAAGCCCTGGCCTTTCACTTTTGCCGGGCTCAGGATTCAGACACGCTTTGTGTTGGAGGGTTTATTAGAGGGTTGGTTGCTCAGATTGGTCGGAGTGGACTGATTCCAGGTTATGAGGACAAACTGAGAGACCCTGCTGTGCAAAGCCTCTTGCAGCCTGGAGAGTGTGAGAGGAACCCTGCTGAAGCATTTAAAAGGTAAAAAACAAAATTTGCATTGGTTTCACTCATCTCTGAATCAGAAGGTACAGCCCCCATAAACAGTCAGATCCTACCTTTTGATGGCAAATTGGGAATAGGGGGAGGAATCCATCATAGTCACTGTTGCAGGAAAAAATGAGAATGCATTGCATGTTTGCAGAACCTTTTTAGTAGGCAATCAGAAGTGCAAGCCATTGTGTGTCTGGGGTGGGGGGGGGGGGGAGAACAAAACATTGAGAGTTAAAGAGGGAATTGACTCTAGGGGGACTTGGAGGAGTAAATACTGCTGGGGTGAGTTTCCTTGCCAAAGTTTTGAACTACTGACCCAGCAATAGTTTGAAATAAGAAATTGTGTTTATATGTTCAAGTTGTGTTTGGTGCTGTTGATTCTGGTGACAGTACTTTGCATTATAACAGGAGAGTCACTCCTTGTACTATAAAAGTAAATTTTAGACAAGACTGGCAGCATCGCACCAGTCAGTATAACTTTGTCAGGGTGCCTTTCAGGTTTTATTCACTGAAGTGCAGCTACTAAAGAAGGACTAAAAACAATTATGAAGGTACTATGTTTAAAGCATTTTGTAGCTAAAAGCAGGATGGTAGCCCTGTTTAAAAGATACAGTTAATGTCCATACAACTTGTGTTCCGTGTGCTCTTGATTTTTCTTTATACATGAATTGAGTAATTCTCATAGTACATTTGATGCAACCTACAGCTGAGTGTGTGATTTTTATTCAGGTACGCAGTTTCCTTTACTTTGGCTCGCTCTTACATACAGGTATATACAAATACATGCTTATGTTCATTGTAATATGCAAATAGGGCTAGAGTAGCTTGGAATTGAGGAAAGAAAGAATAAAGGCTGCAGTGTAGCAGAGACAAGAAGCAATATCTTTGGAGTGAATGGGTGGAGTAAATGCTGATGATAAACCTGCCAAGGTCATCAGATTGGAAGTATGGAAGTCCTTAGGATGAAAGAAGCATGGTGACTTCTTATCCTACTGACTCAAGTTCCACGGCTGACAAAGTGCACCAGCTGATTGTCCAGTTACTTTATTGAGGGGGGTGGGAAGTATTGCTGTATGTGGCTGTATAAATATTTGTTCACTTTGTACTGTTATAGGCCACTTTGAGTCCCTTTGGAGCAAAAAGCAGGGAACAAATACTTTAAGTAAATAATTGCACAAAGATATTTAATTCTTGGCTTGTAACACAGAGCTTATGTGTTAATGGCTTTTGATAGTTAGCAGGTGAATATGGGCCATTGTTTACCATGGCAACATGCTGTAGCGTATATTTAACCGTTCTGTAAGCTCTCCATCTAAAATGCCCTATTTGTAAGGAGAACATCTACGCCTGATTAGAAATTCAGAGAACATTAAAATTCTCCTTGCCATGTGGCTAGGTATAAACCAGACTGAAGTATGCCGCAGAATAAGGTGACAAGGGCCTGAGGTGGTAGAATAAACTCTTTCCCACAGTAGACATGCCATATCATTTTTGAACACTCATACATTTGAAACTATCCTACAAGTGACACAACAGAGAAACAAGTTCTGGCAAGCTTGTTCCTTGCACTAGTTTTCTATTTTTCAGGGGTTGTTTTTATAGGATGCATTTATAAATGTGATCTCCCTCCAATGGTCTGAAGTGATATAGTCCATATCATAACTCTGCCGCCTCAATCAGAATTCTGCTATGGTAAAATCTACCGCCTCAGTCTACTGAGTGTATAAATCATGCCTGAGAGCTGGTTTTGAAGTGGCTGTCTGTAATCACCGATGAGCCCCTAACAAGTAGCATGTATGTTCCCAAAGGGAACCCTTAGATGCGGCTGGTTATCATTTGGCCTCTCAAAATGAAGAATTGTGCAAAGTTTAAACCATACCAGTGTTTTATGCTGTACCAGTGACTCAAAGGAAGGGTTGCCAAGCTGCTCAAATGCCGTATCTCTTCTGTGGTCTGTGTGACAGTTTGGAAACTACACAGATGGTGATGGGAACCTTGCTCAGCATGTAATTGCATGGTAGCTCCTATACAAATAAGAACCGAAATCCCGTTTCCCTCTGCTGGTGCTCTGGTCCCACCTCTCTTCTCTGTCAGTCTGACATTTTGGTCATATGCTTTAGGTGCTTGATTTCATTTGACTTAGGGATACTTAGATTTGCTTTCAGTTGGATAGCTTCCATTTTTTGCTGCTTATTCCCAGCATGTTAAGGGTTGATACCTAATGATGTTGCATCTGTGTCCATTGAAATCAGGGCCGGTGCCAGGGTTTCTGGCGCCTGAGGTGAGATACTTACTTGTGCCCCTCGGCCCATGCGCGCGCTCTGTGGCCCTGCACAATGACTTCAGCAGCTGCGAAGGGGTGGAGAGGAAAGTGGGGAAGCGGCCCAATTCCGGGTCGGGGGGGGGGGGGTTGTAGGTGCCTCCTTCAGAGTTCAGCGCTCAAGGTAGCTGCTGGCACCGCCTCCATGGATGCGCCGGGCCTGACTGAAATCAGCAAAGCAGTCTGTACATCATTCCTGAGGAGTCCTGAGAGCTCCCCTCCCCCTCATTTGATTTTAGTATCCGGACTTACTCTCCCCACCCCAGTCCTTCCTTTATGGGACCATCTGTAGCAAGACCAGGAATAAAGAGTGCACGCGCCCTATGCCTACAGGAGCCAGGGGCGATCAGGTAGCAAAGTAAGGCTTTCCCCACAGATCACCTACAAGATGCTTCTCCTACAAGCACCTGCAAAGACACAGAGCAGCTTTCATCGCTGGAAGAAGATGCCCTTGGTTTTTTCCTCCCTCACTGCTTGGAGCACCTCTGTAAGCTGGCTGTCTAAAGTGCTCTATTTGTAAGAACATCTACGCCTGATTAGAAATTCAGAGAACATTAAAATTCTCCTTGCCCCATGGTTGGGTATAAACCAGTCTGAAGTATGCAACAGAATAAGGTGGTAAAGTCCTGAGGTGGTAGAATAAACTCTTTCCCACAGCAGGCATGCCACATTATTTTTGAATGCTCATGGATATGAAACTATCCTACAACTAATGCAAGAGAGAAAAAGGTTCTGGCAAGCTTGTTCCTTGCACGCTGTGTATTGTGTTTGGTTGGTATTCGTAAAAAAAGGTATTATGTGGCTTTTATTGTTGGGATTTTCTATGGATGAATGCAGCTATCTACTTCTTTTGCCATCTGGAAGTAGCTGCATATAGGGAGGAATTAAAGTACATTCTATGTGGTAGGTGTCTTTAAATATCTGGTTCTGTTCTTAGCACCGCTTGGAACTTCTGCACGTGCTCATCTACTCTCCAGGAGCTCTGTCTGTCCCCATTCCATGTTTCTTGCTTCATATGTTGCTTCATACACTACAGAGAACTTTGGCAAGCTGTTTCTTTTTGTTTCAGGTTCCTCCTTGAGATTGACCTCTATAAGGCTTTGGCTGAATCTTTAACTTATCCAGTCTTCAGTGGCCCTCTTGGCACAGACCATGGTACTTTTATAACTATACAGCACCCACAGTGACGCTAAACAAATAATAGCAGTCCGCTTCTCTGGCTTGTTCTGTGGAGTTGTTTATACTAAAGCTGTAAGTGAGCCATAAAATACTGCAACTGCAAATTTATTGCCATTTAGGTCCTAAAGAATGAAAGAGACTTGACAGTCACATTCTGTTACTCTGTTCTGTATAGGGGTGAATATTTGGCCAGTCAGAAAATATGGTCAGTTCAGTACTGGCCTTTAGAGCATCAATTTCACTAGAACAGCAACAAAGTACTCTCATGAACAGTGTTGATGCTCATGCTTGTTACAAAGACAGATCAGCTAACATACTTGGAAACAGTGAAAAACTTTAAACTTTTCTATATATGTAAATGATTCACTGAGTAATTCATCACCTCCGTTAGCCTACATTTCTGCCTGAAAAACTGTTTTGTGTTTTTTTTAAAGGTATGTGTGCTAAGTTGGCACCGTGCCATTACTTCAGACATCATTAGCAGTGACCATTTTGACATAGGAGTTTTCTAGAGTAGAATATCACATCACGTGGAAGGGGTACTCCAAGGAGTAAGGGAGGAAAAAGTCAAGGGCATCTTCTTCTAGTGATGAATGCTGCTTTTTGCCGGAGAAGTATCTTGTACGTGATCTGTAGGAAAAGCTTTATTTTTGCTACCTAATTAACCCCTGACTTCTGTAGGCCTGGGGGCGGGGGGGGGGGGGCAGCATGCGTTCTTTATTCCTGATCTTGCTGCAAATGGTACCATAAAGAAAGGATTGGGGAGGGGGGTGGAGAAAGTTGCCATATACAGTGGCATTCTTTTTTTTATAACATATTTTTATTTTGAAAAACAAAGTAATAGTAAGAGGGGATACAGAAAGAAAAATTTTTTTTGTGTCCCCTACAGTGGCATTCCTAACATCATGCTATCTTCGATTGTCATCAGTTGGCTCACATGTCTCCTTTAATTCCTTGAATAATAGAAGATTCAAGATTTTAACCTTTTTCTCTAGAATTCTGTAGGTGGAATGAGGTGGCCATGAAGGCACAATAAACGTGGTGACAATGGCTAATAACATAGTTAATTGTGATGTGGGATATCATTTTAGTATGAAATAGATGAGAGGCTGCTACTTTTTGTGGGGCGGACAATTCCAAGGACTGCAATATTTCTAATACCTAAAAAAAAACCCAAAATATAATTCTCTTTTGTGGTAAGTTACCTAAGTTTTCTGTAGTGAAGCGCTGAACCTTGATTTGATGGTAGCAGCGGGTAGCCCTCTCTTTTTAAATACCTGTAAACAAAGCTGCAGCTTGAAGCTATGACTGCTCTTGGAATGCCTGTAAAGTTTTTCAGGACTTGAGGGGAAAAAGTGTAGACTGTTCTGGCCTTCACTGTACTTACTCTGAAGATGAAGATCCAAGTCTGCTATTTTATGTGCTGCACAGACTTGTTAGAAACTTGAAACTCTTGGGAACATTTAGTCTAAGTAGGAATTAACTTCCCCAGAAATCTTTAGTGGGAGCCTTTATTGGACCATGGACCATATCTTACTATATAATTGAGTAAGTGTATTTCAGACAACTCACTTTATACCCTGGTGCACCACCAGAGGGTGCTGCCATGGAGGGAAGCCTAGGTAAGGCACCATGTCCCTCCAGAAAATGTGCCATGGTGGGAAGCCCAGGCTGGGAGCAAGACTGGAATCATCTGGGATCAGGAGCAGAGCAGATAGTAAAGCCCACCACCCACCTTCACCTGTCAGGATCAGGCGTGGAGCAGGAAGCAATGCCTGTTTCTCCCTTCACCCAACTGGGAGGAGGTGGCAATGTCCACCCCCCCCTTCACCCAGCTGGAATCAGGCTTGGAGCAGGTGACAATGCATGCCCCTCTTTACTCAGCCATAGTCAGGTGCAGAACAGGAGGCAATGCCCCCCCCCCCTTTTACCTAGCATGGAGCAGGTAGCAAAGCCCACCACAGCTTCACATGGCTGAGATCAGGCAGTTCAGGCGTGGAGCAGATAACAATCCCCCCCCCTTCACCAGCTGGAATCAGTGACAGAGGAGGAGTGAATGCCTGCCTGCCCGCCCTCCCCTTTCTAGAGCCCGTTGTATATTTTCCCCACAACGGGCTTTGTTGCTAGTGAAAACATAAGAGATGCTTGCATCTTATGTGACTGTCTTGAGAGAATAGGTTTCACTGTGGCTTACAACTTTCCTAATAAGGGAAGTATGGATTAGTTCTTTCTGAGCATTTGTTTGAAATGTTTCGAACCAGTTGGTATAGTGGTTAAGAGCAGCAGGACTCTAATCTGGAGAACCAGGTTTGATTCCCCACTCCTCCGCTTAAAGCTGGCTGGGTGACCTTGGGTCAGTCACAGCTTCTTAGAACTCTCTCAGCCCCACCCACTTCATAAGATGATTGTCATCAGGATAATAACACATTTTTAAACCAATCTGAGTGGGTGTTAAGGTGTCCTGAAGGGCAGTATATAAATAGGTTGTTGTTGTTGTTAAATATAGTCTCATCAATTTCTATACATCTCCTAAGCAATGCACTTAGGGATTGCGGTGTTCCCTTCCAGGTGATGAAACTCTTACCACATGCGCTGATCAAATTATGGCACAAGTCTCAATACCTCTCTGTATGGTGCCCTGATGAAGACTCCCAATTTTGATTGGGCCAGTTCACTACACATTTACTAATGGGTAGTCCATATATAGGAACCACCACCACATTTTGATTGTCTCAGAATCAAGGATATGGGAAGAACAAAATGCTTCTCTGTGTGTTCAGCAATTTGGGCACCTGCATAAAAATGTCAAGATATTAAAAGCACTGGTAATTTTAAAGAGTCATTCTTTGAACTGGCACTAATACTGTCCCCATGATCCAAAATTACTAAGGGTACATGTAGATGACAAAACCTAACTGAAATCTTACAGGGTAAATATTTTTCTATGTGTGCCAAGAACTTTTGTGGGTGTTCTATAAGCGATACAGGTAAAGCAGATTGTTTTCAGCTTGTTTGGGGCTAGCTGAACAGGTTGGATAAGCCACTATCTTAACTATGGTAGGAAAGTGGTGCACATTGGCTGTTCACATGCCCATGTATACTATCTAGGAGCTCCACTGATTGAAAAGACAACTATTGGTAGTTAGCCTAGAACTTGTGCTTGCTTACATGGAACTTTAATACTTTATGGAAAGCATGTGTTGATTTAAAGACTTCCTTGTGGAGTTGCTGGTCTTTGGCATGTGAGTGGCTTATTTCTGTGTAACTATCTTCTTGCAATATATCTGTGTCCACTGTTTACTTTTAAACATATGATAAATCTATTTGGACTAGCACATGAGATGGCCCAGCGACAGATCATGAATTCTAGGTTTTTCTTTTCTTTTGAGTCTTCAGCTATTGAGGTTCTGTATAGGTTGAGAAGAGTCAGTTGTAGGTTTGGGAGACAATGCCCACCAACCTCTGCTGTGTAATAGGATCCTTTTATCTCACAGCAGCCTCTACAAGTCAGCTTACAACATGCTATGAGAAGAGAGAGGGTTTGCTGGGGAATGGAGACTTCCCGCAGTCAGCTAAACTCCCTGTTGCGGAGGAAGACAGGAATCTCTGGGAATTCCTGACATAGTAATATCCCTTTGCTATCTCTATATAGTGATCACTTAGGCCTCAGTTTGAGCAAAGATCAACCACAGAAATATACCGAGTTTGAAAAAGGCAGTAAGGCTGGGGTGAGTGGTATGCTTCTGAATCTTCCCAACAGAACCCAGTACACTGCCAACAGGTCCATCTTTGTCCTACTTAGTTCATTTATAGTCCACCTTTCCCACTGAGACTCAAGGTGGATTACAGAATTAAAAACAAAGCAATAAGGAGTGCAGAACAATTAAAAAACAATGCAGATAAGGATAATGAAATACAAACAGGGAAAGAAAACTGGATTTCCTTGTTAAGAATAACGCACTCCAGGCATCATAGAATGCACAACAAACTGCTTCAACTGTCACAGATGCTACTACAGTCTTGCTGCCTTTACAGAAATGCCTTCCTGAATCATTCCATTGTATATGTTCTGTAGAAATGGTAAAAGCATTGGAGCCTTCCACACTTCCTCAGGCAGGCCATTCCACAAGGTGGGAGCCTTAACAGAGAGAGACTGGGATCAGGCAGCTGTAGATCTTATCAGTGTTCAAGATCATACTTCTGCTTCAGAGAGTGAAGCTGCTACAGTGTGGTACTCAGTGGTGTTACTGAGGGTTGCTTAATGTAATTTTGTACATTTTAATTCTGCCCTTCTTCCAGGAAGCCCAGGGCAGTGTACATTGTTCTCTCTAATTCTTTCAACAACCCTGTGAAGTAGGCTGGGCTGAGAGTATGTGAGTGGCCCAGAGTAGAGATGGGCACAAACTGAAATACAAACCAAAATTCGGCACGAACCGGGCCAGTTCATGATTTGCAAACGGGCGATTTGTCAGAGCCCATTTATGATGAACCACCACAAACTTTGGGTTGGTTCGTTTTTTGGTTTGTCGCTGCAGACAGCCTGGTGTCAATCATTCAGTTTCCTAGGCAACAGGGGATGGACTTTCTGCAGACCTTCTCCTGGCCTGGAAGTGGCAATTTGCTGACCCGGATGTGATGTTATCACGGACCAGTTCGTGAACTGGGGCAGATTTGTGAAAGTTTGTGGTTTGTGAAATGCAACAAACCACAAACCGCACGGTTTGGTTTTTTTCCAGTTTGTGCCCATCTCTAGCCCAGAGTCATCCAGCAGTGTTCACAGCAGACTGGGGAATCAAAACTTGGTATCTCAGATTCTAGTTCCATGTTAGCCACTGTACCGTACTAGTTTTCTGTTAAGAGTCAGCAAATGTATGATTCTCATCATTTGCATGAGTGGTGTGCAACTGGCACATGAACTGTCACATGAAACTCTTTCATGCTTATAGTTAAATGTACAGTTATCATATTGCAGATGTACATATAAAATGTTCTGTGTATACCCATTCATTGTAATGTGTGATGCTCCAGAGAATGGAAGAGAGCATTGATATTAATACTGTTCCAACTTTTGGCCATTGATTCAGAGATAAATGAATGTCATCTGTTAGATATTCTGCTTATGATGGAGAAGGGTGATGCTAGGAAACTGAGAAGGAATCCTCTTTAATACATTTAGGAATCACCCTTTTTAGACTTCTTTGACTTTCTCACAGTTTTATTTAAATTTAAGATAGGTCTATTTATTATGGTCATGGCAAATTTTGTTCTATTTTTACTTGAGGAAGGGAGTAGCTTTTCCTAACAAAGATATCTGTGGAAGTCCAGGCAAACAGTTGCCTGATTGCAGGAGGCAGAGGTTGTATTTCTGTAAAATATCTCAATTTTATCCTTGTTTTCCATATTTTTCTTTGTCTCTTTTGGGCCCTTTAGCTTCAAAGGCTGTGAAAACTACAGTTTAATAGGTTTCCTCTTAAATGCAGCTGAAAGAGTACACCAGATTGGACCCTTCGTAACTTTAAAAGACAGCTGTTGTCACAGTCTTCCAGAAATGCAAGAAGTGTTAAGCAGGCTTGATTCAGAGAAAATTGAACACGCCATGGTAGCATTTGTCCACAAGTCCCACACAGTTCAGTTATGCTTATTGTTGCATAAGTGTGAACATATGAAGCTGCCTTTTTCTGAGTCAGACCCTTGGTCTTTCAAAGTTAGTCTTGTCTTCTCTGACCAGCAGCAGCTCTCCAGGGTCTCTGGTAGACATTTTCCACATTACTTATTATCTAATCCTTTTAACTGGAAGTGCTGGAGATTGAACCTGGTCCCTTCTTCGTGTAAAGGAGATGCTTTACCCCTGAGCCACAGTCCATCCCTTAATATATCTTAGTTGATGGTGATGCTTGTATGGGAGCAAACAGCCCTAATCCTAAGAAGAAGAAGGTGAGTCAAATTGCAGCTGGCTTATGGCTACCCCAATCCCAGGATGTTCCAGACAAGAGAGGGGCAGTGGTATGCTATTGTCTTCCACTGCTTAGCCACCCCAGTCTTCCTTGGTGGTCTCCCATGCAAGTACCATCTGGGATGTACCCTGCTTAGCAAGTTTATCTGGGCTGCTAAGAAGACTGTGCTGTTGAGTTGCAGCTGCCTCATGGCAATTCCATCCATGGGGTGTTCCAGGCAAGAGATGAGCAGAGGTAGTTTGCTCTTGCCTTCCTCTGCATAGCAACCCCAATCTTCCTTGGTGGTCTCTAATCCAAAAACTACCCATGGCCAACCATGCTTCCAAGTTCTAATGAGTTCAGGCTAAGCCGGGCTAATCAGGCTGCTAGTCTAACCACACACCCCTTTCCCTACATGTTATTCCGAGGTTGCATGGATTCCAAGATTGACTATATTGCAAGCCAATTTTTTTTCAGAATGTAAGCATATGCTTACAGCCTGATCCTAAGCATGTTTACTCAAAAGCAAGTTACACTGAGTTCAGTGGGAGTTATTCCTCAGTAAAAATGTATAGGATGATAGCTTTAACCTCTTAAATCAAAGTGACTTCAGTGAGACTTGGGCACACCTGACTTTCTCTGGATTGCATCACAGGGCTGCAGTAACTTGTTTGAGTTTGCAGGACACATCTGTAAGAAAAACTTGGGGATCATATATCTGCCCAGACTTATATGGAACATAACTTGCTTTTATAGCAACGGTTCATTTAGTAAGAACTTATCGGTCAGTGCTGTAGGTGCTTTGAGTTTTGAACACCTATTAATAGAAAAGGAATTTCCGTATGTGTGTTCCACAGGGTACTGTTAACATGCAATTTTCATTCTCACTTCAACTTACATAGGAAGCTCCTTTGTCTAAGAATGTAGTTTTATGCTTATTGGATCCACTGAACTTGGATCCACTGAACTTTGAGACATCTGAGTTTGGTATGCATAGTGTTGGGCTTCACAAACCACAGGAGAAACAAACATGCTGTGCAATGGGAGTATTTCATAGTTGGTCTGTTATAATATAAAAGGATTCACTTCTCTCCCAAGCAGCAGCGATCATCAGGAACATTATATGTGACTGCACATAAGTCACTTTGGTGTTACAACAGCATATCAGTGGAAAGCCTAGGAGTAATTTGAGATCCAGCACTTCTGCTAGAGAAACAAGTAAAAGTAGCAGCAAAAAAGGCCTTCTCTCACCTCAGGCTACCCCTACCTCAGCATGGTTGATCTGGCTCCCTGGATTCATGCCATGGTAACATCGAGACTAGACTATTGTAATTCACTCTACATAGGTCTCCCCTTGAAGTCAACCCAAAGACTCCAGCAGAATGTTACAGCTCCCACTCTCCTGATTTTCCCCAAACTATGCAAGGCTGAACTATTCAGGAGGGCTTTCTACTCAGACTATAGGGCTGTGTCATAAGAAATAGCACAGAGATGATTAGGGCCAATAGTCTAGGCTGTTGGGTACTGTCTGCTGATAAGCTCCTACTGGAGAGTTCAGTTTTGCTAAATATGTCATGTTAACTAATTACCCTTTAATTCAGAATGGTTTCATCTCTGTGTTCAGTTTTATGCTAGTTTTCAACTTTGCTGCTACCATACCCTGTTATATCTGTTTTCATGGACTGCCCTGACTGTTGATCATGTTGTATTATTGCTCTGTGAATGGCCTAGCTTTTGATTATATTGCATTCACATGTATTCACATTCATAATCCACCTTGGATCTCAGTGAGAAAGCCAGATTATAAATAATACCAATAATGTAACAGTATTTAAAACGTATATATTATATTTTTGATGCATCAGCTGGATTTGTTTTGTGCAGTGTTGAGTTCATGTTGTTAACGCTTCTAATTGGTACTGTATTTAACATGAAAATTAAGAGTGGGCAGGTATATAATTATCAACAAGAAGAAGAAATTAACCCTAATACACAATTTCATGTAGTTTAGTAGCAGATGAGAGGAGGGATATGCCCAGAAGTGGGTCTATAATGTGCAGCAGAATAAAGTGTGCCACTGAGAACGGATTAGAGACTTACTCATGTATTAAAGAGCTGACATGAAATAACAGTATAAATCAAATCCAAATGCATATTTTCACCTAGCACCTCTTCTTAATAAACTTAGTAAAGTGTAAGTAGGTAGTGAACCTTATTGACTGCTATTTTGTTTTTGGGGAATTTCAACTTACCTGCAGAGATCAGTTCACCTAGAGAAAATGACTGCTTCGGAGGGAGGATTCTATAACTTCATACCTTGCTGAGGGCCTCCCTAGGCTCCACCCCGGCCGTTTTCACACTGTCTATAAATCGCGCGAGAGTCACGGAAGGCTTCCTCGCGTGATTTTTGATGCCATCTGTTTACAAAATGCCACAAACAGTGATTTACGGCGTTTTGTAATCGGATGGTGTTAAAAATTGGGAGGAAGCTGGCAGCCTTCCCTGAGTCTCGCGCGATTTATTGACAGTGTGAAAACGGCCCCCCTAATGTCTAGGAATTTCCCAACTCAGAATATGTACTCATGAAAGACAGCAATTTATGCAAAATATCACTTGTGCATAATTAAAATACAAATCTTAAAATATAGTTTGTAGATTTAAGTAAAGATGCAAAACATTTAAATTATGGCAAGAAACTTGAATTGGTAAATTTTTTAACTACGCTTGAGTTTTAAAAACCTTCAGTTGATTAATCAGGAAGTTTAGTCAATTGAGTGTAAAGCAACTTTTTTACGAGGGGGACTGTTTTAATCACATTGTATAACAAAATAGAACAGAAAAAAATTACGTTTTTTGTTCTTCCAAGAGCTGGAAAGTTTTCTTTATTAGAATGTAAGTTATGTCATGCTTCCTTTATATATATCTTTCATTTTGATCATATAAATAAACATTCTTTAAATTGGTTCACATCCCATTTGGTAATAGGAATTAAGTAATTGAGATAATCGTGGGTGAGTTTGGAGTAAGGATGTTTGCCTTACAGTAGTGGTTATCAAACTTTTTGAAGTGGTCCCTATTGATAAAATTAATTTTCGGTGGGCCTTGAAAAGTACAGTAACTCTGCGCTGTGTTCCCCCTTCCAGCATAAAACACAGGAATCTCACATCAGCCCACTGAACAAATATAGATTTTATTTTTTGTGTTTAATATTTATTTTAAAACGTAGCATCAGAGAGCGTGCTGTATTTCGTAGCCATTTCACGCATATGGAGAAGCAAGTATTAGCCATTGAGCCTCCCGGAGCTCCTTTTCTTCTCCTTCCTCCTGACCTCGTTACCTATTATTGTATATTGAAACTAACAGCTCTTTATTATAAGAAACATCTTTATTGGAGACTGGAAGCAGACAGACTGAAGACTCAGGCTCAACAGTAACCAATTTATACTTGTAGAAACTACTCCCACTTTTACAACAACCAGAATCCTTTGTTTGCATGAACTATATACAAGTATCTACTTTTGAGCACAGCGATTGGTCTACAAAGCAACAGTTCTGATTGGCTGTGCTGGCACCCAAACACCAATAGCTTTGTAGGCCTCAGGAGCCTTCGTTCTACTCAAGCAATACATAACACCTATGACCCACAGAGAGTCATGACCCACAGTTTGAGAACCACTGCTTTATGGGAAATTTAAGATAGATCTGAGCTGGAACCCAAAGAGGCCTTTCTGTGTGAACAATCTGTATGAACAATACTGGTGCCTCCCTTGCGTTTTCTTCTGATTGATTCCTTGCTCTTCATTGGAGGTGGTTTCTGCCAAGAGCCTCCAGGTTTCCAGCTGTTGTTTCTGGAATGATGCAGTGGTTTACTCTTGAAAAGGAGACCTTGGAAGCTGTACTGTGCAGTCTTCTAAGTCCAAGCTTTGCCTTGGAATGCAACCATGGGAACAACATGATGTAGACTTGCCTGTCTTGGAGGAAAGCAAATGGCTGTAAGTGCCAGACTTTTCCTTTATAATGGAGAAATGGTATGGTCATTGGCCTACTGGGTTTGAGACTCATACAGTTGATGAGAGCTTGACCTTGGTGTGGATTAGTTTAGTGATTTTTTTTTGTTAAGCAAATTTTGCTGCTGTGCCATAAATATGTTGGTAGAAATAAAATATGATGTGAAATTAATCAAAATGTACCTATATGAATTTGAGGGGAGAGGCACTGGATCCTTGGTAAAACACATGCTTGGTATCCAAAAGAGCCCTTATTTTGTCCTTTGTATTTCCACATTAAAGTTCTTTGATAGCAAGTATTGGAATAGTTTATTTTTTTTAAAAATCAACCAAATGGGTATGTTGGTATGCTGCTAGGTCAGAACTTTTAGCACTAAGAAGCAGGGAGGAATGAAGAAATCTTGGGGGATGGGGTTGCCCGCCTTCCAGAAACAGTCTTTCTTAACAACATTAAAGCACTTTGGCTCTGGGCTATTCTACAGCCCTCCCACTGCCCCACCAACCCAACAGCTTAGATAATCCTATAATAAATGGGGAATTTGGTCCAGCAAGCACATTGGAGAGTGGACACCCTCAATGATGGGCATTCTTTCCCTTTTTAGGATCTAGGCTGAACTGAAGCATGCAGTTTTGCATTATGCTAATGGCACCAAAGCCCACAGCATTAGGCCAGCATGTTTATACAACAGTAGGTCTTTTTTTTTGGAGAGGGTTTTTCTCCTCTATGAAAAATAATCATATTTTGGATTCTCTCGGTACGTAGACATGGAAATCGCTTCACAGTAACCTTGAGTATGGCACCACCACCCCTGGAAAATTCCTTACCATTGCTGTCATTCAAGAGAGACTGAAATTGGCTTCTCTGGGCCAGTTTCCTTCCTATGGGATGCCTTTGAGTATAGTTAAGGTGGGAGTGGGAATGAGCTTGGTTTGGATTTTTTCTATGTGTATGTGGCCTACATACCTGTGGTTCCAAGTACTCTATAAAACAGGGTTGCACTTACCTGTAACTGTTGTTCATTGAGTGGTCTTCTGTGCAGGCACACATTGGGACTGTGCACATACAGGCCAGCCACGGAGAAGATTTCCAGAGCTTTCTAGAAGATTAGGAGTGCCCCTCCTCTCTTTGACACTTTCTTATCAAAAGCATTACATGACCAGGAAGAGGGATAATATTCCCTCAGTCTTCTCGATGCCGCCGCCTGAGACCCTTCCAGAAACTGAGGTTCCAGAGCGTTCACAGCGGGGCAGGAGTCGGCACACCCACTACAACCACTCTTCTTTTTTTTTGTAAAGTTCTAGCATGGACTTGGGCTGTCCAGCTCCAGATAAAAGGAATAGACTTGTCACATACACTAGTTATATGCTGTGAAGCACACAGATATCTGAAGGAGTAAGCTGAACTCACAAAAACACATAGCAAATAAATGTAAGTCCTTAGTTTCCTACTGGCCTTTTATCTGCTAGAAGATTAGGAGTGCCCCTCCAATCTGCTGTTGGAGATGTTCAGTGGCCTCAATTTATAAAACTTTGGCCAATACCCTTTATGTCCCAGAGGTTTAAAACATGTTTTATGCTCCCTTCAGAGGGGATGATAAAAGGTAAGGTTGATTAGCAGCTTAAAGGAAAACTTGCAACAGAGGAATTCTGCTTCTCACAGAGGCTAACAGTTTACAGTGTTCACAGTCTACAGTGACTGGATTAGAGATGAAGTGTCATCAACAACAATAATGATGACTGCTGGAATTCAGTATGCAGTTTGTGTGTCAAGGACTTCTTGCCCTGGGGCACCCTTTCTTTGTAGAAACATAAGACGTCCTTTAAAAAAAGATGAGTGTGGAGTTTATCTAAAATCCTCCTTTGATTGGGGACTCAAAGTGGCTTTAACATTTGATACCTTTCCATTCCAGCCACACAACCCCTCAAACCAAGCCAGGCTGAGAGATTGCAATGAGCCCAAGGCCACAGGCAAGCCTTTCAGGCAGAATTGCATTTGAAAGTGGATTTCTCAGATTCTAGCCCAGTGCTCTAACCACTATACAAAACTGGCTTTTGTTAGAAATGGTGTCATCTAGGAATGACCCCAGAAACAGGATGAACATGATTGCAACAAGAACTCTCTCCTAGCAGTGGCAATTCTAATGCTGTGGAGTGTGTTTCATGTTTTATGTTAGTCCCAGGATACTAAAACCTGGAGGAGTTTTACTCATGGGTTTTACTCATGTCTGTGTAAGCTGGCTGAAGGTCTGGTAGGGAAGGCCTGAGCTTTGTGTTCTTTTCTTTGTTTCTGTTGAATAAAGCTACTCTGTGTTGACTAAAAGAGACCCTCTGCATGTTCTTAAATGACTACTGAATCTTACAGCAGTGAAACTGAGAACCCTGGGGAGAACCAGCACAATTCCCTGGTAGGAAAAAGTGAGTGTGGGAATATATGAAGCAAAGCGGGGGAGACTGTCTTCAAAAAGCATTGGGCTTAGAGGTGCAGGTTTATCATCTTTGTTAAAGCAGAAGCAGTTGAAGAGCCCCAATCATTACATTGATAGTTCCAGGCTACTATGTCACTGTGACAGCTGTATTATCTCCTACCTCCAGGACTGCACCTCGGAACCAAAGACATAGCCTGGAAGGAGGAGGAATTTTTTGAGTCAGGCAGACACATTTCCAAAGGCCTTGGGAAACAGCCACTCATCATCAGATCCCAAGCCTCTGTTAAGTTACACCCCCATGTCTCTCTCCTCAGAGTAGGGTTGCCAGGTCCCCCTAGCCCCCAGGCACCAACCTTGCCTTTTCCCCTTATCCTGTCCTACGCCTTGATGTCACTTCAGGGAAGTGATGTCATTGCACTGGCCACGTTCCACCCTGGGAGCACTCCTGTGCTCCATAGTGGGCTGATTCAGGGCTGACCCAGGCCTGATTCAGGCCTGACTTGAGCATTTGTGGCGCACAGGACTGTGCTGCATTGCCTGAGAGTACACCTGGGAGGTGTGTTCCCCCACATTCCCCCCCACCAGCCAGTTAAGTGGGGGTGGAGGGTGGGAGTGGGGGATCTCATGCCCCCAATGGGGGACTGGCAACCTTATCTCAGAGCCAGCATAGCCAAGGGAGATGAGGGGCCTATTCAGGCTTGCTGGCAGGCAAAGCCTTTAGAAGAAAAAGCCTCTTAGCCTCCAAACCAAGAAATCTGTTATGCTACACCTCCAGGTGTCTCCCCTGAGAGCTGACACAGCCAAAGAGGGGAGTGACCTTTATCCATGCAGACAAAGCCTTAGGGAAAGAGTCTTGGAACCAAGGACTGTGTTAGGCCACATTTCACACTTCTCCCTTTGTAATTGAGGAGGAAGGTGCCTTTATTTGGGCTAGCGTTTAATTGGGCTAGCACACAGCTGCAGACTTGAAGGAGGAGTCACTGTGAGGAGGCTCTGACAGGCCACACCTCTGGACTTAGCCCTTAGTAATCAATGGTGCCAAGGAGGGAGCAGGTGCCTTTAATCAGGCTGGCATTTTCCGGCATCTTGAAAAAAACTTTCTTGAGCTATAAGGACAAAAGGAAAGAAAGAAACTTTATACTAAAGTGGGCTTCCCAGCAACTACAAGCCAGGTAGCACCATATGCTACTCTACACATGCATACCTACCTTATATGATCTATGCTTCCTAAAGTCCATTTATATTTATTTTGCAAGAGAAAACAGATAATACTAGTATCTCTTCTCTAAGAGGCCCCCATGTTGTGTTCTCATCCCATTCATTTCTTTAAACAGTATCTAAAGGAATACAAAAAGATGGTTGTTGTGGGTTTTCCGGGCTGTATTGCCGTGGTCTTGGCACGGAAAACCCACAACAACCATCGTTCTCCAGCCGTGAAAGCCTTCGACAATACATCGAACACCTCTACGGGGAGGAAACATTCCAACAGACCCGGAGATTGGAAACACTTCGGAACAAGAAAGCACATCTACTCTGTTCTTTAACCTTTCTCCTACGCTGCAGGGACACAAGAACCATTCCATCTTTTCTCGCAAAGCCCGGAAAACCCACAACAACCATCGTTCTCCGGCCGTGAAAGCCTTCGACAATACATCGAATACAAAAAGGTTTATTAAAGCCAACCTTTGTGTGAATACTATGATAATAGTTCAGACTCATTGATAGGAATAGTAGTCTCAACTGTCTCTAAAACATCTACAAGAAAGAATGATGACCCAATAGAGAAGAAGTGGGAGGATGTCTGATTTCTTACTATGGAATGCTTACTCCTAATGACTCAGGGTGAGCTACTAGATATTTTCCAGAGGATTGCCCATACTAAGTTTGGAAAGTATTTTGAAATCGCAGAAGTCATTCCAAAGAAATTAGGCTATTGCCTCAGATCTACTATGTCATATTAAAGAGGGGGAATTTAGTTATCACTGTAATTATTGCAAAAGTGATACTATATTCTTTAATACAAATAAACAATTTACATGTTTTCCCGCAATTCAGCATGTCCAGGAATAAAGTTTGGCAACAACTTTACCAGCACTTTGACAAATAATTTCCACGATTCATTTTAAACCATCATTCCCTCTAACTTCCCACAGGCATCATGCTGAGGAACCTTCATCTAGCTGGTGCCTGGTTGGGAGATCAGCTGGGAACCCCTATACAAGTTGGATCAGGTTCCATGTTGTAATTCAAGGTTCCATGTTGTAATTCATGCATCTGACGAAGAGAACTGTGATTCTCGAAAGCTTATGCTACAATAAAGTTGGTTAGTCTTAAAGGTGCTACTGGACTCTTTTTGATTTTGCTACTACAGACTAACACGGCTAACTCCTCTGCATCCATGTTGTAATTGAGAGCCTTGTATGAGGGCGAACGTTTGGCAGAAAGGGACAGGCATAGAATACAAAGAAATCATTATACCACACTCTAGCAAACTGGGGAAGAGTCCATAGTGCATACATACTGAGTGCATTCAAATTTCAGTCCCTGAAACTCTAGTTGTGATGCTGAAATTCATGGAAATCTTAGTAATAGCTGATTCCAGGACTGTGTTATCTTCGTTTTCTAAAATTCTTTCATCTTTCTTTATAATGTCTTCTTTTTTGTGATCTTGTATATGAGTAAAATCCACAACAGCCCGGAAAATCCACAACAACCATTATATATGAGTAACTTAGCATACTTTATTCAGGAACTGTCCAAAAAGCACACAGGCTACTGGGCTTTATCATTACAGCTAAAGGATTTAAAAATTGTTTCTTTCCCCATAACACTATTGCTTTTGCTGAGCATATCTACTAGGAGAGATGGAAATTTTCTGTACAGGTACTACAAATTGTTTCAACTATAGATCAAAGTAGGCAAGATAAGAAATTCTGAGACGTTTAGGTGTGGATTCCAAATAGTGGCCTCATTAGTCTGTGGCAAAATTTTAGTATATCTGTCTTATGCTTCATGGGTGGAAGTGAATTACTAAAAGTAGAGTTTGTTTTAGAGTGCACATTACTATAAATGGAAAAAATTGCATTTGTTCTAATCTTGCAAATTTGGAACCATGTCAAAATAGAACTCATTTCTACATTAATACTCACAGTTTTACTATAGATTTTACTGTAGTTTTTTTATCAATTGCAAAGTATAGATGCTGACTTTTCACAGTTAACAGCTTCTTTCCAAGTATCAAACATGCTAGATTGAAGTTGTTTACTATGGACACTAAAATGACAAATATGTAAGTGAAGAGTGATACATGCAGGAATGTGTATGACACATCCATTGTTCCACTTCACTATCTTTTAGAACGCTGACTTTGTCATTACCTTCAAGATGATGGCAATAATTCGCTCTTGTATTGACACTGTCAAGGTTGTGTATGTAAAGAGATTATATATAAAGAGAAGGTTGTACATATAATACATTAGATAGAAAAAAAGTGCCTTTAAAATCTTCAGTTTGTACCTTTTGTACTTCTCAGCTTATTCTCAGATAATACAATGCTATTCAGAAAACTAGAATAAGCGATCAGATGCTAAGAGTAGAATTCATCTTGGGACAAAAATATCTTAATGCATTCATATACATGTTCGACAAGGAGATAATTTTTATCCAAAATATGAAGAACTAGTACACAGAATAGACCTCTTGGTTGTGGGCAGATACAGTACTGGGTGATTACTAAATAGTTGCTGTTCTCCCTACATTCAAAAAATGATATAAATGACCCAGATAATTACAAACTTAGTAGCCTATTTTTACCAGAAGATGAGGCCTCAGCAATATCATTAGAGAAAAAATAGAAGAATATAGCAAAAGAAGTAAGGCAGCATGAAAGTTAGTTCATGTGTTCTTTCTATGACTCCTTTTTAAGACAACTTAACGCCTTGAACAAAGAAATATTAATGTATTTAATGTTGGCGTTTAGTAAAGGAGCAGTGCAAGGTGAGAAAATGAAGAATGCTTAAATGTAAATGTTGAAAAGAAGAAATTAGTGGCATTTAAATAGCTATCTATCCTTGAATCTGTGTTGTTCAGTATTTCATTAGTGACCATGGGAAGGAAAATAGAGTGCTGACGATATCTACAAATGAGCCTGTTAAGAGTCATTATTAACGTAAACTAGCAGGATGCATGAGATGACCTTATGAAGCAGTGTAATAGCAATGGAATGTAATTCAGCACTAGTGGGTTTTTTTAGGGACTAAATATATATTTGGTATTTGCTCCCATCAGTGCAGAAATGAGAGTTCAGAAGAAATCTAGGGATTCTGTTTGAATGGAATGGTGACCACACCAGTTTGGGGGTGTAAAGGAAGCAATTGTAATTTCTTGGATATTACGGGGCATAGCAGTCAAAGCATCTCTAGTAGGTAATGAGTAACTGGTCAGTTACAAATACTTAAGTCAATCTGGCATTTTTAAAATTGATAGATTGTTGGTTCCAGTGGAATATTGGTGGGGTCAGCCATGGACTTTACTAGAGCTAAATTATTGACGGTATTGTTACTTAAAACTGATAAAGAATTATTGTGACCTTTCTCAGATCTTTTTCATGTAGATCGTCTTCTTTCTCTACTGCAAGAGTGTATCTTGTTTATCATATGAGAATCTTCTAAGTTTTGCCTGACAATTTGTTGTTACGGTATAGATTCACAAAGGAAAATAAGCATGCAGTGGCATTTATAAATCTTGTAAATCTGAACTTTCAGGACTTGATTCTGCATGTTCATTGGGATCTTAGCTGTTTTGTTACCGCTGAAAATATTTGTGAATTCGAACATTTTTGCTGGAAAGGTCAGAAGCTTGATGGCGAGGTGCACTTTTACAATTCAACCTCAAGTGTTCTCTGCTGTTGCCATGAAGATTTTATCACAAATTGGTGTACAAGTATGGATGTGGGCATGTAAGCAAAAATAGCTCAGTTGCATCTCCAAAGTGTCTAGGATTTCTGTATCATGAGACTAGACTGTGCTCTGTGCAGACTTCCCCCCTCTGAAGCCTTGGTGAATTCTCACAGAGGAGTCCTCTTAACAAATGTTGAGTGCCACACATTTAGAAGGGAACATTTCTGAGATATTTAAATAATTAACAGAGATAGTTTGCCATTGCCTGCCCCTATGTAGCAACCCTGGACTTCCTTGGTGGTCTTCCATCCAAGTATTAACCAGGGCAGACACTGCTTAGCTTCCAAGATCGGACAACAGCAGGCTAGCTGTAGCTGGGGAGAATTTCTGACTGAAAGGATAGTTAAAGAAAGCAGAGGGAACTAGGGTTGTAGATGCCTGGTGACTTTTCACTGAGCTTTCAGAGCACAGTAAATTTTGGAAGTAAGCCAGTGTTATATGGAGATATAGAGCTTCTAGATGCTCTTTGAAATCCTTTCATTATTAGTCTACTAATCCATTTCCCACTTGTAAGTAAAGTTGGTTTGTTGCTATCTTATTTGTATCTCTGTCTCTCTTTTTAACAGCTCATGATTATTTAATTGTTGAAAGTATTTTCAAATGCCTTGTCTTGAAGGAGCCTGGCACCTCTCAAGAGATATTAAACTTGCCTTGTGCAAGAGAGATGGAGAGCCACAACTTATTCTTGCTCGGAATCAAGATAGCATTTTGAAAATAAAGGGATTCTTTTCTAGACAAGGCTGTTTCATTGCAAGAACAGTTGCCTTATTGAAGAATCTGCTGAATAGGCCTGAGGTCATGATGCAGTTGGGAGTTAGCAAATGGCTTTCTGGATGCACTGAAATAAAGGCTTAAAGGAGCTATTTCACTATGCAGTTTTCCCCTGTTGTAATGCATAATGTTCTGACCTTGGGGACTTGATGGTTACTGGAATGTATTCCTTTTTTTGTAGTTGTTGATGGAATTCAGTTTGTGTATAAAAATCTAAATCAGAAGTCACTGACAAGGTTTGACTGTACCAAACATGAATTGTGGTGAGCTTGCATGGAATGTTTTTGACAAGTAGTGAACTTTGTTTTGGAATTGCAGAAATCTGCAAAAGATACATATGAGAAACAGACTTACCTTTTTGACTTCAATATGTATCTGTAGTTTCGTACACTTTAGGAAAGCATTGCTTTCATGAACAGTTGAACATATAAAATATGAAATGTCATTCAAAAATGTATAAGATATTAAAAACAAATGAGCAAACTGTCACTGGGCCTTATTGTAGGACAATATTTTGGAAGTTGATTTGGTTAGTCAGTTGAGTTAGTGGAAGTAGTTAGTGAATCATGTCTCTAGTATTGATGACAAAGCAAGTTACACTCAGGACACTTTTTAACTATTTCTGTTAAACTGTAATGAACTAGCATTCCAGCCCTATTCATCCAACTAGCCAAGCTTGGATAACCAGAAATTTGCATAACTGATGATTTGGTGGGAAAGAATGAATTTATCCAAAATTCCTGGTTATCTCATTACCCTTTCTAGTATTTGACAAAGTAACCTTTTTAATGCATTATTTGAACAATTTTTTTTGGTTTTGTTGTAATCGGATACTTTATAAATTTATGAGGCTTTACAATTTCAGAGGCAATTAGTGAGGGTCCATGCTCAGTGGAGGAGCATCTGCTTTGCACATAGAAGTCCCACATTCAGTCTTTGGCATCTCCAGTTTAAAAGGATCAGGCAGTAGGTGTTGTGGAAGACCTTCTTGAGCTGAGATTTCTGGAAAGCCACTGCTAGTCAGTGTCTTTAATACTGACCTAGATAGACAATTGGCCTAACTCATGTAAGGTAGCTGCATGTGAGATTATCTCAAGATCATATTATCCATACAACATATGTGAAGATGTATATAACAAGGAACCTTCTAAACTTGACCTTCAGTACTCAACTAGTGTAATCCTAAGCAGAAGTTCACCTTCTAAACTTGTTGAAGTCAGCGGATTTAGAAGGGTGTAATTCTGTTTGCGCTTTTGGACTTTAAATGCAATCCTAACTTATCCACCTGGAAGCCCTTTCTCTCTATATGTATGTGTGTTTGTATGTTGTATAAGCATATACTGTATTTTCCCTGCATATAATAATCACATTTGTAACAAGACTGAAATAACTTTACCTGATAAATTTTCTTTTATGAGGAAAGCATTTTTTGAAAAGGGCCGTTCTTCCTCTCCTTGCTAGCCTTGTTGTTGTTGTTGTTCCCCCACTTAAGGTGACCCACTTGGTGTCTACTGGTGACTTTCCTCCACCTTGTGGAATGGGTTCCTTGAGGATGTGGGGGAGGGGTGCCATCTTTAGAAGTTTGTTGGAGGTAATGTCAGGCCATTTTATTTGTGAGGGATGTTAATAGGGTTTAAGCTTTAGGCATTTTCTATAATTTGTATGTAATGTTTTTAACTTTTGGGATTTCAAGCTACTTTGAACCACAAGGAAAATGGAGGGACTAAATAATAACTCAATAAATAACTTACAGTGTCAAATGAACTGATGTCCTGAAATTCTAGGTTTGTAGGCTTCTAAGCAGCAAGCTGTTTTGCATGAACAGCCGCTATTAATTGTGTTGTTCCAATTCAATGCATATACCTATATATTTCTATTTCTTTGCAGGTGCATTCTGCTTCCCCTTCTGGGTGCCAAGCCTCCCCAGCAAAGTCTCTTCCTCCTCATAGATTCAGTGGATGAGGGCTGTAATATTACAGAAGGTGACCAGACGTCTACGGGCTTATCTGGAACCATAGCCGAGCTTCTAGCTAGTCACTATGAATTTTTTCCTCCATGGTTGCTGCTCCTGTGTTCTGCCCGGAAGCAGAGCAAAGCTGTGACAAAAATGTTTACTGGTGAGTACAAATCATGATGAAACATTAGCTTTTCAATTACTATCTTGGGCTGTCTTGAAAGTTTAGTGAAGAGTAATGAGGGTTTTTTTACTCTCTAACACCTCCATATTCCTATTCCCTTTACGTAGACAACATAGTGTTTACACATAACTACAGGCACCTGTGTTACACAGGGCACAGGTAACAGCTGGATGATAAGGATGCTGGTGTGTGCTGTCCCCCCCCAGTGACCTTGAAAAGGGTGTATATTACATGTTTATAATGAAGAATTAACTCCCTACGTCCTGGCATGCATCCAAACAAATCCCCCTGTGAGGTTGGGGGTTTTTTCCCATCTGAAAATCTAGATTTATCATCTTGTTTTCTGGGAACAGATACTACATTTTGCAAGCTCATCGCCTGGGTGTTGCTCTGTTTGGTCCTGGGAGTATACTGTTGGCAAAGACTGTCAAGAATCTTCCACAACTTGTTGATCCAGTCTTTGCTGTATTGTGAGATCATTTCATCACTCTGCTCCTTTTGTTCCTTGGATTTTTAAAAATTCAGCATAGAATAGCATAAAGATTGTGTTCCCAGCTTGCTCCTGTGTTAAAGTAATGATTGAAACAAAAAATGCAGTTACAATAAAAGGTACAGAAGGTAAACACAGATTCAACCAGTAAAATCTCCCTCTGTTCTAAATTCTTCATTCTTTTAATCTCTTCCTTCGTCTCTAATCCCCTCTGCCTTCCTGTCCTCTCTTGACGTGATAGTCTGCTCAACTCTGATCACTGTGGAGCTTTGCAGGCACATAGTTGCCATGTTCTCTTATAATCTGATATTGCAGTGAGGCCTGGGCTGTCTGGAGCTTCCACAACTGAGAGGGAACACTTAGAACTGGAACTGGAGCCCACGGACAACTTTTGTTAAATGTAACTGTTGTCAGTTCCTGAGACATCTATGTCATTTGCTCCTTAATACACATGAACAATAATCATAAAAGGATTGAGACAGCTCTTGGATGTAGTTTCCAAGGAACAAAACTGGAAAATATATGTGCTTATGGAGTGGCATGCATGCTATCCTGTACTTAAGGGAGTCATGGCTTCATCATACAGCACCTAGGAAACCTTAAAGAGTGCTGCCAGTCGAAGGAGACAGCAATGGACTAGATATCCAAAGGTCTGACCAGATGCAAAACAGCTTCAGATGTTTGTGTGGCTTTGTACATACTCAAATAGAAGAAGTAAAAGGAGAATCTATTGTCTTAAAGTTATCACTGCCTTTTATTCACACCATGGAAGCAGGAGATGCAAACAGGAGTTACCTGTTATGGATCTATGCTTGCTGGTTTACAGCCACAGCTTGCCTGTATTGTATTGAACAAAATCATATTCCCTGTGTTCAGGCAGAACTTTGTGAGGGTGGCAGTGAGAGTTTTGAAAAATCCAGGTGTGAATTAAGTGAATTGCACAACTGTGCAGTAGGAAAATCATGTGCTGTTGGGTCCAGCAGAGTTATAGCATTCCAGAACTCAGAAATAGTAATGACTGCAAACATGCAGAAACATTACTTCATAACGCCCCTCTGAGATGCACTGCAATTCAGAATGAAGGAATAGTTTATAGGAACATTTCTATAGCAATGATTAATAACATTGGCCCTGGTATAGCCACAGTTAGGCATTGAAACACCCACCCGTTGATACATTTGCTCTTATGTCCCATCAGTATGATTCAATAGTATTTTATTTTTGGCTGGATTTCCCCCACTTGTTGAAAAATGGTTTGTCTTCCAGCACATCTTGTGATTTAAGTATGAGAATCTACCTTTGACACCTGTTGCCTTTTGCAGTGTTCCTTAAAATGAACGTTAAGTAATGCATGTTGTCAGCTTTTGAATAATTATATGTTTTTCAACAAGGCATGAAAATACCACCTATGCCAGAAAACAGCTTTTCTCCAGTAACCATCTGATTCTAAAATACTTGAAGCTGTTTTCTCATGGTAGTGGTACTTCTCAAGCATTGGGTGGGGGGGCCTTTCATATGTCAGCATTGAAATTAATTTTAAAATCTTTTCGAAAGAGATTTTCTATTACTAATGTTTCTTTCAGTTTTGCAAAAAAATTGTAAAATGGCATTTAGATATTTCTGTGCTAACTTTATCCATGGCCAATTTCAGTTATTGTGATGTGTAAGCAATCTTAAAGTGAGTTACATGTTATAGAAATGTTAGCAATTTACAGTAATCCTTCTTTGACGCTCAGATTATGAGACAATATAAATATACGTAGGTTGCAGAATACAGGAAGGAAAAACCCCTTTTGCTATAGGGTTTAGTGTCATGCCATATAGCACCAGTCTTCTTAGAGCCTTCTCACAGTATGAGGCAGCTGTGTGGAGCATTATATGACTTATAGCACAATCCCAATAACAGTTTCCTGGCAGTAAGCCCTATTGAATATACCTAAGTAAACATGCTCAGGATGGCACAGTTAGCTAGGTGATCTATATGAACCACAGGTGACGTGCTCAGCTGACATACAGCTGCATCATGTGGGTCAGTTTTGGCAAAGATGTGTTATGGAAGCAAAGCTAGAGTATAAAAGAAACATTCCAGTGTGAAAGGGAGTATTGCCTGACAAGTGAATTCTTGTATTATACACACATCAGTTGAGGGTCTCTGTACACACAGCAAGATGTTTTATGGTAGTGTGCAAATACATAGGAATTCAGCCTTGCTTAGCAAAGTGCTAATTTGGATGCCAGCTATTTTTTGGAGGCCACTGTTGCAGTTCCTAACTGAGATGTCCAATCTTTTGTTTGACCGTGAATGGGAGAGGGGTCCTCTGTTTCACTGCTGCTTTTACTAGGGAGGAGTTTTTTTGCTGTATACACTCTTCTCCCACAAAATACAGTAGCAGAATGTGGGGCAGGAGGTGGGGAGCTTCCTTATTTGCATCATTTATAGACCACCTGTGGCCTAGATGAATTTCAGGCTGTTTTCCTTCAGCTTTGCTGAAGGGGGGAAAGGGTGAGGTATTCTACAGGAGAGCAGAGAAAGATTAACTTTACAGGATACAGCTATGTGGTAACCACTACATGAAGTGAGAAATCACTGGAAAGACATTTTCATGTGGCTAGCTGGGCTTGTGTTGCTGCTGCAGGGAGAAAGGCTGCAGTGGCTACCGTTGGCATCTCCCACCGTCCCCAACCCTGAGTACAAGAGTTCTGGACAAAACCTAAAATGATAATCTGGAAACGTTGGTGAAATGTCTTTGACCAAGGACGACTTTGAGCCCTGGCTTTGGCATTTCGCTTTTGATCAGTCTATGAGGAAGATTCCTATTCTAAGACACTTTGCTACATAGCTGCCTTGGAAGGAAGTTTGTAAGCAAGTCAGTCTCCAGGGTAGGCATCACACACACAGTGCAAAAGCTGCTTATATAAACAAGGAATTCCTGAGTGTTTCTGACAGTCTCTTGAGTCACTCACCAGCCCCAGTGGAACTGTGGACTCCACCTCATCAGAGATAACCACTTCGCTATTGTTTACATGCTTGCTTATCTTCTGATGCACAACAAGGCCAGTTGAGGGTCCCTGATTATTTCCATTTGATTTGAGCTCTTATAGCTTCAGAAATCTGCCATCTGCACCATCCTCTAAACAAGTAAGGTTAAAATCACTTAATCAAGGTAGGCTGAACTGAAGCAAATTCAGAGTCTGTTGCCTCAAGGTATGATCTCATGCAAAAAGCCAAAGGCAATTAGAAACTAGCAGCATTCTTTGCCACTCAGCTAAAAATCAAAGTTTAAAGTTTGACAGAGTAGGTGAAATTCCACAGATCTTGGACCAATTTATTACTTTGGAGGATGGCAGTAAGAATGTTGATAGTTTTTGGACTACATGAAGGTAATAATGTGTTGTTAAAAGTAGAAAAACATCTGATGACTATTTAAGACAAACTGCAAGATTTGTAATGTAACATAAATGAACTGAAATTCAGTAGTACAAAGTGAAGTGAAATTACTAGTTTTGACAGGAAATCATAGAAGATATCAGTTATGAGATAATGGGTCCCACAAAGCATTGATTCTGTGGAGAAGGCCAATGTGATTGCAGATACTGGGTAGAGCACTTCCAATGGGATAGGCAAGCACTGATGTTACTTTCGGAGATGGGATACCAATTTTAGGCACCCGTGTTTAGAATGGATGAGTGCTAATTAGAAGAAGCACACCTAGAATTATTACAGGAGTAGAGTGAATGACTTGTCTTACCTGGCTGAGTGTTTCTGGTGCTTTTTGCTTTATAGAAAAATGGAATATTGCTCCATTTTGCTTAGTGGACTTTTTTTTTACCCCTAGTTTTTTTCTGGGTGCTTTACTTTTCTAGTCTTGGTCTTATCATTCAATGGAGGAGAAATGAGAGGGGCTATTAGAAGAGTAATATATATATATATATATATATATATATATATATATATTCAAAATGGTAAGTGAAAGCGAAACATAAAATGAAAGAAAATTATATAATTTCACAAACAAAACATGTATATTTCTGTTTCCATCCTATTTAAAGTGAGTGGGCAGATGTAGCTAGTCAAGCTCAACTTGTATCTAAATTTGTTTCCTCAAGAATCATAACATAAATTTGCTCTAGCCAGCTTCATTGTTAGTTTCAAACAATGGTTTGAGATTAGCAGATAGACTGGAAGATCAAATTAAGAACACAAAGACTAAAGAGAATAGGTGACAACATTGTTTGAAGGGTAATATATCTAATCTACTCAGAAAAGAAAGCAAATTACAATTTCAAATGAAGTCAGATGGTGGCTGTGTGCTGCAGTAAACAGGCTGGTCACAAAAGCTCAGAAGAGATTTTCCAAGTTTAAAAAAATTCGTAAAAAATTTTATTATGACGGTGACTGAAACTCAGAAAATAACATTATTGCCTAAATGTTTAACATTATTCAGGATATAACATTGAAACAGCATTCCACTATCTGTTTCTAACTGCTACATCCTCAGGGCTCAGTTTATTTCACTAGTGGAATATTTTAATGACAAGACCATTTTATTTCTTTTTTTTTAATGGAAAAATTAAGTACTGATGTGGTTCAAGTACCTAATATTAAAGATTTTCATAGGTTCTCTAAATATACTATCGTGATATGTTTCAAAATACTATTGATACAATTGCTTTATATCCTCCTCCCAGAAACAATCTGTTTAGAAGTGTATTTTATGCTAAGGACTAGCTGTAGAGAGCAGCCCTTGAAGATCAGCCGCTAGAGAGGGAGTGTGCCTTTATGTTCATGTTCCTCTTATAATTTAAATAATCCTTCTGAAACTCAAGGGAAGCAAAAACAGGGTACCAACTGTATTTGTTCAGGACTTAATAAGTATCACATATTTGTGTACTGCAATGCCCTTTGTGTCATTTGTGTTTTCTCTGGTTAGAGTTCAACTAAATGATTATTAGTTTATGGTGTTTTAGGTCTCATTTGAACTAGAGATTTCTCTCCCTCTAGTCTTGCAAAGCATGAGACACCTAAAAAAAACCCCTAATATATTTATTTTTAGGTGGGTAGTTGTTGGTTTGTAGTAGAAGAGCAAGATTCAGGTCCAGTAGCACCTTAAAGACCAACTAGATTTCCAAGGAATGAGCTTTTGAGATTCAGAGCTCCGTTCATCAGATACCTGATGAAGGGATCTGTGACGGTTGAAAACTCATACCAGAACAGATTATTTATTTACAGTTAATAACCAGTACAGACTTATAAAAACATAAGTGAGTATCATACACAAAATACACCACTTTGTAAAAATAATTATATAAATATATTATTATATAATTATATAAAAACTTGGCAATATAAATACAAAAGTGTGGGCTTTCAGGGTTAGAAATAAAAGCAGATGTTACTCCTTTGCACATTCCCTGCAGATTCTACAAGCTGCGGCTAGAAAACTCATACCCTGGAAATTGAGTTGGTCTTTAAGGCGCTACTGGACCCAGATCTTGCTTTTAATGTATTTATTGTGCCTAAAGTTTTAATCACTATATCCTTGCCTGAAGTATTATTCTCAGTTAGCAGAGAGGCATAAAATTAAGGATTGGGTTAAGGATCAATTTCCTCTCTGTAAATAAAGGGAGAAAAGTGCTAGGTGTTGCCAAGATCTTGCACAAGCAGAACTAGCGCCAAGGTCATTTATGTCTCTGCTTGCACATTCTGGATCCAAGCCTATGAGTGGAGGAAAAAAGCGTAACCAGTGGGGCAAAAGGCCATAAAAATGAAAGCGAGTCAATTTGTAGAATTTCTATTAGATGCGTAAAGGCCGGGGTGGGGGAACAGAAATGTTTGAGGGGGAGAAATGGTTTCTTTCCAGGGGGGTGGTGATTCCAAGGACTTCTTTCAGTTTGTCTGACAAAAAAATTAGAAAATTATTGATTATTTTCTATTTTAGAATGAGTAAATGCTTGGCAAAGTTTTTCATACTCAAAATGTATAGCATGAAAAGTCAGAGGTTGTTTTCAATTTTTCCAATTGAAATTTTAGGGAGATTTGAAAACAAACCACTTACACTATAGACATACACATTTTCAAGATTTTTGATTTTGTTTAAAGGTAAATAATTTTGGCAGCAATTAATATGCTATAAAGTGTTTAATGATAGTACATTATTAGAGTTTAGCATTTTCAGTATTATAAAGGTTAGCTTAATATTCAGACATGGACTGGTAGTTCTGCTGATTGTGTTTATATAAGCAGGTTTCTGATCAAATCGTTTCGGGTGGGTAGCTGAATTGGGTCTGCAGCAGAAGAGCAAGATTCAGGTCCAGTAGTTCCTCAAAGACCAATTAGATTTCCAGGGTATAAGCTTTCTAGATTCAGATCTGCAAAGGGAGTTTTAATTCTCGAAAGGTCATACCCTGGTCATCAAGTTAGTATTTAAGGTGCTACTGGACCAAAATCTTTCTCTTCAGCTAATATACTTTTATTTATTGCATAATTTGCTTTCTACTTTTATTTCTACATTTTCCCCAGCTTTCAGATGGCAAAAATAAAATATGCATGCAGCATATGTTACTGCAGTTTGCAACTCATTTTCAAGATTTAGATGTCTCTGAAATTTTTCTTATAGAAAATGAGGATGTTTATACTTTTAAATTCCATAAATATTCCACATAGCACAATTTTATATGATAACTATGCTACAAATTTTGCATTTTATTGTGTTAAATTAACAAAAGAAGGTTAGGTTTGATAGAATATCACATATATTTCATTTTCCTCAAAATGTTATCCCTCTCCCATGAGAAATTTTTCCCTATGATGGCTTCAATTTTTTTGAAATTTTAAATGTCTTAATTTCTATGCAACACTCAAGTGTATACAAAACAAGCACAACGATCATTCAGAATCACAACTTTTCTAGCTGTGCAGTGGGAAAGAAATTCTTCGTTTCAATTGTGCCAGTTCAACAATTTCCAGTTCAACAATTTCTCTCTAGAGTAGACATGGGCACAAACCAAAAAAATCCTGAACCACGTGATTCGTGGTTCGTAGCATTCCACGGAACCTTGAACCACGAACTTCCGACCTTTTCCCAGTTTGGGAATTGGTTCGTGGCATTTCAACTGCCTCGCACCGGCTGCTGAAGCCAGTGCGGGGGGTTTGAAACAGACAGCCCCTTTCTTCTGCTGCCCGGGCAGCAGGAGAAAGGGGCTGTCAGTTTCACAGACCCTGCCGGTTCCAGTGCAGGGTCTGTGAAACTGACAGCCTGGGGAGCAGGAAAAGAGGCTGTCAGTTTCACAGATCCTGCACTGGAACCTGTGCGGGGTCTGTGAAACTGACAGCCTCTTCCTCTTGCTGCCAAAGCAGCAGGAGAAAGGGGCTGTCAGTTTCACAGCCCCCGCTCTGGGTTCAGCCGATGGGCTGAAACTGGCGTGGGGTCTGTGAAATTCCAAACTTGCCATGGAACAGCTGGAAAAATTCATTTGTACTGGAAAAACGCAGCCCCACGGAACGTGTGTTTCTCTTCAAATGAACCGGCCATTCCGTATGGAATTTTGTTCTGTAGTTTGTTTTGTGCCCATCTTTACTCTAGAGTTTCCCTTTTAGGAAGTTTCAGATGATGGTGATTTCTTGGTCTGAAGCAGAGTCTCCAAGGGCACTGAAATGCCCTCTTGCATGCTTTCTGAATAGCATTGAATTGCATATGAATTTGTTCCATTTATTCTTTTGCCTAGAGTGGCCTTTTTTGTTTTGTTTTCTTTATTTAGGCAGCAGAGCGTTGTTGGTGTCAGGGTGATAGTACCTGTGTTGCATGAAACATTTGTTTATTTAGGTTTTATGTATGTTTCCTTTATTACACCATAATGAAGCATACAAGTGCCCCACAATTCCGAAAGTAAAATAAAATACCATGAAGATGCAATATGAAAAAGCCAACCTAAATAGGATTGCCTGCACAAGGCTGATAACCAACAGGAGGGGTGTTCCTTGCCAGTGATGTAGTGACATCACCAGCAATGCTTTGATGTCACTTACTATGTAACCAAAGTGATGTTAGCACATCAGTGGTGATTCTCTAGTATATGGTTACCATGGGCCTTAGGCACTCCAAGAGCCAGGAGGAAAAAGGGACAAAAAAATCACCATCGGTGGTGGGATGACATCAGTTCTGGGAAAACGTGGAAGTTACATTAGTTTTCTCTAGGAATCACTGATTTCCAGTGATTCCTACAGATGCATAACATTACTTCCAGGTTTTCCTGAATGTATCACCTCACTGCTGATAGCAACTCACGCAATCTCCCTCTTGTGGTTAAACCATGAAGATTTTACCGAATGCTAGAGAGTCACCAGTAATGCACTGACATTTCCAGTTGCACAGGCAGTGATGTTAGTGTATCAGGATGCTAGAAATCTCTCCCCCATTATTTTTCTCCTACTACCCAGCTGAGCGGCCGTGGAAAGGACACATTTTCCCCAGTGGTAAAATGGCAGCCCTAAATCTAAAACATTTCTGAGCATAATCATCCCTTCAAGGTAAATTATTCCCTCAAAGGCTTTCTGGAATACACACAGTATGAATCTCATCTCTTGTAGGGGAGAGTTGGGCAGCCTAGGGACAGTATCTGAAAATTGGATGAGCGGGTCTTTATTAGTCCTGGTGGCATGGATCTTATGTCTGGTAATAGAATTTTCTTGAGTGGTTATGAGGACAAAGCTAGCACCGCGGCTTGTTGCAGGGTTTGTTGTCCTTGGTGTATGTCCCATTTAGAAGAACTACTATAGCTGCTGAGTAGATTGGTAGCTGTTATAAGGAGAGGCCTTACCACCACTAGGCCTGTAAAAAAAGCCTTTATTGCTCAGAATACGTAATAATTTATACACAATATGTGGACCTGCTTCAGCAGGAAGTTTATAAAGTTCAAAAAAATCATGTTCTGTCACTTTTTGTTCTGGTTTCTTCCTGTAGTGGGCTACTAGTTCAGCATGTTTTCAGTGATCTGCAGGCCATCGTAGACAGTTCTATTTCTCTCATAGGCCTTGGATGATAATTCCATCCTCTTACAGAAAATCTTCTTGTTTTAACGTAACTACAGGAGTCAAATTAGAATGGCAAAACTAGGAAAGTTATGTTATTGCAAGCAGCTGTGGTTGCAAATAGCCAGTGTGCTTCTCTTGTATATATTTTTTGCTTTAGAATGAAATGTCACATGTGCTACCTCTTATGTTTTGGAGTCCCACATATCTCTGTACATGTATAATATATATCAGCCAACTAAGGGTGACCTACAGGTATCTGATATTATTTCTAGTCCACCAAATGATGCTTTAGTCGAAGTGCTTCAAGGTTTTGTTTAATGAGGCCACTCCACTGGAACTAGGCTTACTAGAAGCCTTTGATAGAAGAGGATGCTACTGGTTTGCTTCCATAAGCTTGAATACTGTGCTGAATTGATGAGTAGAAAGAAGTTTATGTTCTAAGAGTTTTCTTAAGCATGGAATTACATTTTATTGCGTATAAAATTACTGCTGTGCTGCCCTGAACTAGTAATTTGAGTTCCCTGCAGTTAATGTCTCTGATAAGACATTTACATCTTGATCCTCCTTCAGCTTCTGTTTAATTCACTAAACTGTTCAAAAGCCACACTTGAACCGCTATATAAGAATGTCAAGCCAGATTGTGGTCATCCTGGGCACACAGTTACATGTCCTTTTGTAGTAACACTATCTTGTTTCAGATTAATTGGCATTACAGTTAGTAAATTGAATATGTTATAAATATCCAGGTGCATACTAATGCTTGTAAATAGAGATGGGCACAAACCAAAACTAAAGTTCAGCATGAACCAGGCCGGTTTGTGGTTCACGAACCAGCGGTTTGTCAGAGCCCATTTCTGACAAACCACCACGAACTTTAGGCTGGTTTGTTTGGTTTGTTTTTTGGTTCATCACTGCAGACAGCCTGGCACCAATCAATCAGTTTTCTAGGCAACAGAGGATGGGCTTCCTGAAGACCTTCTGCTGGCCCAGAAGTAGCCTTCTGCTGACCCGGAAGTGACGATTTGCTGACCCGGATGTGATGTTTTCACAAACCAAATGAGCCGGTTCGTGAACTTGGGCAGGTTCATGAAAGTTCATGGTTCGTGAAATGCGACAAACCACAAACTGCACAGTTTATTTTTTTCCCAGTTCATGCCCATCTCTGCTTGTAAAGAAACCCAAACCTGCTGGACCAGGATAGTCAGTAGAACTGGGAATTAGACTCCTAATCCTAAAAGAACACCTTTGAACACAGCATTAGTAGTACTGCCACCATTTCCCCAAGTCTTGTCCTAGCTCAGAGACTGGGGAAAACAAGCCTCTAGTTTTACTGGATGTTAGCAAAGAGTCAGCCCTGTTTAATCTCTGTGAAAGTTATAGATGTAGCAGGGCATGGTTTAGGTTGAAACTAAGGATCAAAGTACACCACACAGTTAGGAAAAATATTTTGTTTATTAAAAACGTGCGTTAAAAGGTTGTATCTTGGAAAGTGTGTAAAAGGATAGATAAAACAATGTAGTCTCTTGCCATGCTAAACCATGATGGTAATTTGTAGGCATTCTTAGTCAGCATCAAAGTTTCTAAGTCCATGCTATCAGGTCAAAGATATAGTCCAGCGGTGAGAAGATACACACAACTGAAAAAATCCACAAGGGTCTTGAAGAGAGACAGGCCAAGAGCAAAAAAAGCAAAATGGACTTTTCCCATTTATTTCCAGTTGCCTAGCAACCTGAGGAAATCTCACTAACCAGTCAATACCCCACAATTGTATGTGAGGTTGGCGTTCAGCACTTAGGCCAAGTCCATATAGCATTACCATGAAAATGCACCTTCTTCTCTTGGGAACCATGGCTGGGTCAGATAAGCTTAATTGGCTGGAACCCCAGGCCTTGCCTCTAGGCTTCAGCAACAGCATCTGTGCTGCAAACAAGCTTCTGTGGGTTCAGTCTTGCAGCGCATTGATTACTCACCATTCATATAGACACTGGCCATGCAGGCCTATTTCTTTACAATGCTTCCCTAAGCATTTTTTGGAGAAAAGGCATGAAAGTTCATGGAAGATGACAAATTTACCATAAAGATAATATCCTTTGACTCTGACTTCTATAAGAATACGCATTTGGGTAGTACTGTTTTGGATCACAGTATCATGTAAACATGCTGTTGTAATTGCATCACCCTTGAGAGACATCTCACTCACTTAAACAAGAACAATTGGAGCCAAGATTATAGATAAATAAAACAAAGTATGAAAACTTATCAACCATGTTTAAATTAGTTATTTTGATCAAGCTGCTTTAATAACATAAGAAGATCCCCGCTGGATCAGACCAGTTGTCCATCTAGGCCAGCGTTCTGTTTCTCATAGTGACCAACCAGCAGCCCCAGAGGGGCAGGGTATAGAGGCCAAGGCATTCCTCTGATAGTTCTTTTTGGCACTAGTGTTCAGAAGTTTACTTTGTCTGGAGGTTCCCTTTAGACATTTGTTAGTAGCCAGTGGTGGATAGGACCATCTGATGAATAGGACCATGAATCTGTCTAGCACCCTTTTAAGACATTTATGTTCAATGTCACACTATTCCTTGAGGGGGGGGGGAAATATTTCTTTTTGCCTGTCCTGAATCTATTATCCATCATCTTCATTGGGTGCCCCAAGTTCTAGTATTAGAGGGGGGGCGGGATTACCTCTAGCCACTTTCTCCATTCTATGCATACTTTTATAAGCCTCTGTCATATCCCCCTTAGTCATTTTTTCTAAACTGAAAACACTAACCATTCCTCATAAGAAAGATGTTCCAACTCCTTAATCTTCTTGTTTGCTCTCTTCCTTAATCATCTTGTTTGCTTTCATTTCTGTGCCTTTCCCCTGTTCCACCAGCCAGATGAGAGGTAGCAGAGGCTGAGAGCAGAGAATTTTCTGCCACCCACTAGGAGGCTGGTAATCCTAATCTATACGGGGGCATTAGAATGTTGCCTGTTATATTTTCAGTTAGTTTCCGAATAGTCCTAGCATGGAATTTGCCGTTTTTACTACAGCTGCAAACTTAGTGGACATTCTTGTCAAACTAGCCATTTTGACCTTCTGCAGTTCAGAACCTATTAGTATATTTTAAGATTTTTTGTTCTATTGTTCATCACCTTACAGGTAGCCACATTATACTTCATTTGCCTCATTGTCATACAGTTCTAAGACATCTTCTTGGAGATTTTGTTTTTATTATCTTGAATAATTTGGTATCATCCACAAACTTGGCCGGTACATGACTCACTCCCCATTCCAGATCATGTAGGAAGAAAGTGACCAGTGCTGGTCCCCGTATCCATTCTTATGGGATCCTACTGCTTACTTCTCTCCATTTCAAGAACTAGCCATCTGTTCCTACTCTTGGTCTCAGCAGACAGAGCGTTCCACTAGGTAGGAGCCAGGACTGAGAAAGCCCTGGCTCTAGTCGAGGTGAGGTGGGCCTCCTTGGGGCCAGGGACCGATAACAGTTGTTTTTCTCCCAGTCGGAGGGTCCTCCAGGGAATGATGTCATTCCTGGCACAACAAGGAAGGAAAGGCCCCCACGTGGCGGTACTTTTGCTTAAAATCAGCAGATTCGTTATCACCCCAGGAATGATTCATTGTCATTCCTAGTGTGACAATGAAGGCTCCTGCGTGTGCACACGTACTGTAAGTTTCCCCAGTGTGCACCCCCTGCCCCCCTGGTTTGGGGCCCTCCAGGGACATGGCAACCCTACTATGAAGGTGTAAGACAGCCCCTGCATTGTTTGGGCTTCCCAGCTGCCCACTGTTGGTGAGCATTTTTCTGCTTACTTGCCTGCCTCCATTGATAGTGCAGTAAGGGAAAAGGTGCACCCTGGAAGTGATGTCACATTCAGACAACATTCGAGGAATTCCCACAAATCTGTATGGTTTCTTACTTAAGAGCGTCAACCATAAATGATGTCTCTTCTTGGTTCAGTCACAGCTGCATCCAAAGATCTCCTGGGTGTTGCAGATGTGGGCCTGGCAACCCTGGCAGGCCTCTGTAAATGTTTGATTGGACCTGGAAGCTGTGCAGCTTGATCATGGATGAAGCAGAGAGCTCCTATGACAGCTGTTTTGAGGTGGTGACAGTGTGTGCAGACTGTTATAACAATCCAGTGATATCTTCTGCATACACAACCTGCAGAATTTATCACATTTGGATTACATTGTAATTTAAGATAGTCTACCTTGCTTTCAAAACTCAAAGTAATGCCGTCTGCCAACTCCGAAAGCAAACAGTTCCAGTATTTAAAAACACAACTACTAAAACCTGCTGGTATCTCAGAACTGAATTTATTCAGTCTGAAGTTCTATTTGATTAGTATTTCCAATGCCGGCATACCTGTATAGGTTAATATATACTTTATCAGCACAATCCTATACAGAGTTATGCCAGTCTAAGCCCACTGAAATCAATGGTCTTAGACTGGAATAACTGTACAGGATTGCACAGTATATATAATTTTAAAATTATATGCACACATTGCATCAACTAATCTTTTAGTACAATGGTTCAGATACAAAGAACTACTTTTGGTTTGCCAAGAGCTTGGTTTGCCTCATAAGAGAGCTGGAATTTTTCCTTTGAACTGCAGATTTCATGCCATATTACAAATGGCTTTTGAATGACCCTTGTTTTTCAAAAGTGGTTTGTCATACAGCACAGTGCACAGCACATGGAGAGATGGCGCACATCTGTGGGTTCTACAGAATGCAAATGTGACACTGATGCTCTTCTAACTTGGTGCTAAAATCAGCCTCCACACTGGAGGACTGGAAAACAGTACCTGTTACAGCAATTAAAAAGGGGTCCAGAGACACATCCAGAAAATTATAGGTCAGCCATCTTAACAACTATTCAAGGTAAATTAGAAGAAAGCGTTATGAAAGACAGAATTATAAAGACAGAGTTGTTCCGCCAGGCTCATGGCTGAGGTTGGGCCTCCACTGGCTGGAGGATGTAACATCTACCCCCACCCCGTCCCTGTGAAAGTTGCCCACCACTGTTTGTTTTTCAGCTGCTGTTACTGTGCTGCTATATCCAGTTGTATTGCTGTGTTGTTGGTTAATAGTTGTATTGCTGCCGCGAGGCAAAAGAGTGCTGCTATTTTTATATGATGTTTTAATGTTTTAACATGGAACATTTTAAAATGATTTTAAGGTGGTCATCCACCCTGAGCCCGCTTGCGGGGAGGGCAGAATACAAATATGATATAAATAAATAAAATCATTCCCAGCATGACAACAAAGGCGACAGAGTGCCTGTTCCTGCCCCCTCCCTGGCCAGCCAGGTAAGAGGTGTCAGGAGGGCTGGGGGCGGGCATTCCCCATCCCAGTCGGGGGACCTGGGACCCCTACTTCAGAGCCTCATCTGATTTTTTTTTAAGATTGTCATGCTGCGGTAGTACAAAGCTTTCTAAAAGGTTTACATCCTAATTTACTTCTAGATAAAAATGTAATTCTCACTGTGGAACTTGTTCTAGCTAATTCTTTCACTCCAGTACTCTCAGAGTATTCTGTGTTCAGTCAGTTGCTGCCTTCATTCTGAAACAAAGGGCCTTATTAAGGGAGGGGCTTTTGGCTTGCTAATTCATTATTTTGCTGCTGAGAGATTAGTTCCTTGTGAGTAAGTATGCATAAAATGTTAATAGGTTAATAGTTCTAGTTAGATCAGCTCATATTGGCAATGTAAATTATTCATACTTAAACCACTAGCTTATTGCTCTTGTCATTTAGATTACGTATTTAAGATGGCATTGAGTGAAGGAAAAGTACGACAGTTGGTTTGAAATTTTCCATAGGGCAGAGGATTAAATTGTGAATAGTTTAAGATAATAATGTGCAGCGGTATTGTTAACATTGTTATAACAATATTCAAGAGAGGTAACTCATTCCTCAGAGAAAATCTATATAGTCCAAATACTTCTTGAAATGACCCAAGACCTCTATGGGATGCCAAGAACTAAATTTGGAGTAGATTGTTTACAGAGCTGCAAGCCAATTTAATAAATCAAGGAAATCCATTTTGAATCTCCTATTGAGTAGAAAATGATATGTTGAAGGAAAAAATCTGAACAATGCAGAAGCTGGTTCGTGGGACTAGAATTTGTGCTTGCTGCTCTACTGACTTTGAGTTCAAGTATTCATGAGACTGTGCAACTGAGTGAGCTTTCCTACAATGCTGATCTTTATTCAAAGCAAATATAAATGCCCTCTTTCATATCCGGTAGTTGTGAACGACAGGATTTTGCTGAAAGTGTAAATAGATTTGACAAACATATTAAAAAAACCCAATTGAATCTGTTAAATTGCAAAGATGTGTTCTTGATTTCGAGTTCATGTCTATATAGACTGAGTTGAATGGCAGGTCCCATTTGCACAAGGAGAACAGCTGGGTCATTAACAGTACAATTCTGTGCCTTATGAAATTGAAATTAATGTGTTTAGTCTGAAGGAACTCTGCATAGGATTGTACTGATAGAGTACATATATCTCTACAAACAATGGAAAGTGTGTGTGTGTGTGAGAGAGAGAGAGAGAGAGAGAGAGAGAGAGAAAGCATGAGTGGCACCATCACAAATGGGGACTGTGGCATTTCCCCAAGTATTGTTACTGAGAGCCAAGCTACAAGTGACTTTTTTCACATGGAGAACACTTGATTGTTTTCGCAAGTTTTCCTGGGAACTGAAGTCCAAATGTCCTTTCCCTCTCTGTTAGAATCGCTGCCTGAAGAGCCAGAGAAAGCTGGCTGCAGCAGCAGCTTTTGCAAATCGTTCCTCCAGTCACAAGCCTGCTGGACAAGCGTGCTGGATGAAGCTCCAGCCGCAGCAACAGCAGAAGAATCTGCTGCTGCTCTAACATGCCCTTCCCCTGCTCCTGAGCTTCTGGAGAAAAACTGGAATGAGGGCATGTTAGAGCAGCAGCAGATTCTTCCGCTGTTGCTGCAGCTGGAGCTTCACCGACACAGCGGCTTTCTCCAGAACAGCCCCCCCCCCCCGGAGCAGGATGCCCAGGGAGAAAGTAGCAGCTGCCCGCCCCCAAACGATCGTTGAGAGCAGGCTTCTGACTGGATGGACGATTTGCAAAAGCTGCTGCTGCCGCCGGCTTTCTCTGGCTCTTCAGGCAGTGATTCTAACAGAGAGGGGAAGGACACTCGGACTTCAGTTCCCAGGAAAACCTGTGAAAACAATCAAGTGTTCTCTGCATGAAAAAAGTCACTTGTAGCTTGGCTCTATCTCTTCTGTGAGTTATCTTGAACCTTCAGTATAGATCCACAGCATTAAATCAGCTGTGTAATAAACTGCTGGAGACGCTCAAAACAATTCCTGTGTCCAGACTGGCCCTTGGCAAAACCCCAGTGAAAGTTGCTAGGTTTAGCTGTTCACATCTTTTCCACAGATAACAGTGAAACTGCTTTGAAGAGCATTTCCATTTCCAAATAGTGCAAAATGCTTTGTGGCCAAATCTCATGAAATCCATGCTGTATGAATCATTTGTGCTCTTACTTTCCATCTTGCTTGTGTTTGCTTCACACATCTTAAGGATTTCTCAGTAACCACAGCACAAAGTAGGTTAACAAATTATCTTGTCATAGATGATTCATGATACATATTAGATTTATGGTCTTGTCTTTGGAGCACTGAATACTAAGGGCTTTAGGAGAAATGATAAATCTTCAGTAAATCCTCCCTAGTTTCAGGATTTAATGACTGCCTGTTGGTGTTAGGATAGTTCTTCCGCATAAAAATACTGTGAAGAGATACCACTTTAGCATCATGCCCTTAGCATATTTAGCAGTATTGTGCAAATAGATTTTTCCAAATCAGATTTTTAACTGCCTTTCACTTTGGGCTGTCCTGCACAGTGACTGCAGTTAACAAAATAAATTCTAACATCTGTTTGTGGGTGTGTCTGCTTATTCAAAGCAAAGTTTAGGGGGTATGCACATCTTGGAAAATGTGCCTCATATCTTGTCAATGCAGGACCGGTGTTGTGATACCAATATAGATATGTGTTTATTAACTGAGCAGCAAGGAGTTGGGAAGCTGCTAAGCAATGGACAGGTATGGGTAAACTCAGGGTTTTGGAGTGATGCCCAGTATCATTGCCTTTTTGTAATCTGTTATTGCCTGTTTAGGAAATCTACATAGTACATGATTCTTCCTGGAGCAGCCCTCTAGCAATGTCTGCACAATAAATGTGAAAAATCTATACTATTGCTAGCATCACTGCAGAACTGCTGCCCACTGTGACTCTTTCCCAACTGCATGATTGCCCTGAAGAAGCTTTATTGGAAAGCAGAGCACTTTGATCTAGTGTAGTGTAAACATAATAAACATGACCCAACAGAACAATACCACACAGTAGGAAAATTCTCTGGGTGTATGGTTTAAAGAGCTCTTCAGAGAACTTCAAAGGAAAATTACAACACGAGAGTGCCAAAATTGAGTTTATGTGTGAATTGAACAATGGTCCCCCAGGGTTGAATTGGGCTTTTTCTCACATTACAGATGCTAATTTTACACACTTCTCACCCATGTTCTATCAAGCTAATTACAGCTAGCTTCCTGACAATTTGCAATACCCCTCCCACTATCTGCTTGGACGTTAAAGACTCCTACCTTTTTCATTTATTTGATACAAGAAGCTTTGACACTCAAAAGCTCGCATCCTGGAAATTTAGTCTCTAAGGTGCTCTTGGACCCGAATCATGCTCTTTAAGAGTTTGTATAACTGTTTTACACCAGTAGAAAAGAGCAAGAGCCCAGTATGAGACTAACAAAATTTGTGGTAGGGTATGAGCTTTCATGAGCCTCAGCTTAGTTCTTCAGATTTTACACCAATATACTTTGGGCCTTAATGACCATTTATGAGTTGAATTCCAAAGGGTTTTTTTAGAGATTAGCTGCCTGTCAGGAACTGTATGCATTACAAATTACTAAATGGGATAAGCTGAAGTTAGTTGAGCACAAAACCCGATGCGGTTGCTAGATAAAGCAGTTTTAAAATTGTCTCTTGGAAATGTTGCTGTTTCTTGCACTCAAACTACTTCCAAAAAAGGTACATGCAGTCTGTATGTTTTTGAGTCTGAAAGAAGTGCTTCTGGGAGGAATGCCAAAACCTGACACTATTTCCAAGGTCAAACAGCAACACTGAACTCACATCTTCAAATCACACACACTGTATTCTTGCTACCTTACTTGGTCCAGATAGGCCTGATGACATTTTCAGGGAGTTTCTCCCTTCACTTCATTAAGGGAACAGCTATATTTCCTGTTACCTTCAGACATACCACACAGATCAAAATGCTAATTTCAGTAACCTTTTAAAGATGTACAGTGATGAAAGTTTAATGTAAACTTCTAAATATCAACAGTGGGTTTTTACTGTATTCTGTAGGGTTTAAACTTAGGCTGTTTTCATATGCCTGTTAATGTCTCCAGAAAATTGCGCAAAACTCGTAGCACGATGGTGTCTTCATAGCGCGATTTCCCATTTAATGGCGTAATGATGTCAGAAATCGCGCCATTAAACGGGAAATTGCACGATGAAGACACTGTTGTCCTGTGAGTTTTGCATGATTTTCTGGAGGTTTTAGCCATGTAAAAATGACCTTGGAAAAGGTAGATTTTAAGAATTCTCTTGCAAAAGAGAAAAATCTACCCAATTCCTTGCTATTGCTATTAATGATACCTCTTTGATGTTCAGCGCCATTGCTCAGATGGCATTACCTCCAATGACTATGATGTTTACAAAGTGAATAAGATGTCTTTAACTCCCATTGAGTTCCATTTTGACTAAATTTTACCCTGTCAATTTTTGATTGAATTACAATAATTCATGGTACTGTTTTATTTAGCTTTTGTTTTTTAAGCAAATAATGGAATAGAATGGAATGAAAAAGACATTCTTCTTTTACCAACAGAGCATGGCTTCATAAAGGCTATGCCTTCCAGTGCTCTGGGTGCATTCAGATGTAATAAAAATCTGTGGTTTGTTAACATGGCAATGAACTTTGGGTTTTGCACACTTCCCCTCTCTTCCACGCATATTTAGTTAGGATACTGAAGATTTCACAGTTTTAATGGTGCATCCTCCTTAGAGGAAAGGTGAAATCAAAATGTGTAGATGGATGTACCTGCACGTGTATGTTTTTCCTGGAGGGGAGGGTAATTCAGATGAAAAGGGAGAGAATAAAAAATCTCTCCCACATGGATGCAATTTAAACTTTAAATATTAGTAGGGAATCCATTCCTGGTTCACTTGTTGTCATGTGATGTTTGGTTTTCATAGCCTTCCTTAGCATCTGAATCAGATGGAATAATGAACTATGATTTGTTCTTACAAAGTGGGATTCCCAAAGTGGTTTGAATTCCTACTTTGCATGAAAGAGAACAAACCAGTTAACTGGGATCTAGAAAATCTTCAGGGAAGACATGACCTGAGAACTTCCAGGGTTCATTTCCATAAAACCCTGGTTTATTGTTATGTCAAGCATCAATATTTCATTGAGTCCAAAAGAGCAAAGACTCTTGACTTCCTTTGGAGTGTTTGCTTTATTAATCTTTACCAAATGACTGCTTGTGTTAGGAGAAAACTAGTTGTAACCAGGATGAGAGAGAGCTTTAACTTTTTGCTGCTTTTTATCATCTTTTTTTTCTTTGAATATATTTTGAAAATTGAACAGATTAAGCCAAGTTTCAACAAAAAACTTCAGAACAAACTTTAGGGCTCTTTAGGGATGCCAGCAAGAGATAGGGAAACCTGGCACTCACTTCTGCAATCCCTTGCAAAGCACACACGTGCTCCCAGCATGGCTTGATGATGTCACTCCCAACAGTGATGTCATTGCACCTGTGGAGAGCGTGCCTGGGAGGTTTTTTGCCCTGGGAGGTTTTTTGCTTCCCAAACCTATTCCCCCCCATCAGCTAATTGAGTAGCGGTGGGGGGGGCAGAGGCTGGGAGGGACTGGTAGCCTAAGGCCTGAAATGATGTTTGTGTGCAAATTTTGGACTTACCATATGAGGGAGTAGATTTAAAGCTTTCTTTCTTGCTTGGTAAATTCAGTAATTCTTCATGTTGGGAGACTGATCAGTAGCACCTCTGCTCCTAAAACTATTGGGAAGTCTTTGCACAAACAAGCTTTCTCACTCATTCCAGCCCATTCCTTCAGACTAACCTGACTTTATTGAAGACCCGGGTATACATTTTTAAAATATATAAAACAAACGTTGGTGGAAGGGTGACTACAACCCTGTTACCTCTACCTTTAAAATATATAGCAAAGACTACTGATACTTGGGAGAGGAAGTAGTCCTGTGAATCAAGGCTAGAGAGAACCATAACTTTAGATTTACCATCTTTTCATTCTGCTTACGTTAATACTGTAAAACATTTACTACCCTGAATTTTGTGTAAAGATACATCTTGTACATTTTATATACAGTTTCAGGTAGGTAACTGTGTTGCTGTAATAGAACGGCAAGATTCAAGTCCACCTTTAAGAACCAATTAAGATTTTCAGGATGAATGTTTTGAGGATCAAGCTCCTTTCATGCTACTGCACTCAGATTTTGCTATTTTATGTAGAGATGACGTTTTGTAGCTTAACAATTGCTGTATGAAATGAAGCTTCTAAAGTACTTAATTTTACCCCTTTCCTTTTTTTACAGGCTTTCGAAAAATAAGCCTCGATGATCTCCGTAAGGCATATATTGTGAAAGATGTTCAACAGTATATACTTCATCGCTTAGATCAAGAAGAAGCTCTGAGACAACATCTCACAAAAGAAACTGCTGAAATGCTGAATCAACTTCACATTAAAAGCAGTGGATGTTTTCTGTACCTGGAACGTGTCCTAGATGGAGTAGTAGAAAACTTCATCATGTTAAGAGAAATCCGTGATATTCCTGGAACACTCAACGGCCTTTACCTTTGGCTTTGTCAGAGGCTTTTTGTGAGAAAACAGTTTGCAAAGGTTCAACCTATTTTGAATGTAATTCTTGCTGCTTGTAGGCCACTGACTACAATTGAATTGTTTCATGCAGTGTGGACCAAAAACATGGCGTTGTCTATGGAGGACTTCCAGCGCAAACTAGATGTTTTGTCAAAAGTTCTTGTTGATGGACTGGGAAACACAAAGATCCTTTTCCACTACAGTTTTGCAGAATGGTTGCTGGATGTAAAGCACTGTACTCAGAAATACTTGTGTAACGCAGCCGAGGGACACAGAATGCTAGCAATGAGTTATACCTGTAGAGCTAAGGATTTATCTCCACTGGAAGCTCAAGAATTTGCTTTGCATCTAATTAATTCTAACTTGCAGTTGGAGACTTCAGAGTTGGCTTTGTGGATGATCTGGAATGGTACGCCTGTCAAAGATTCTTTGTCAACATTAATCCCCAAAGAACAGGAAGTGTTGCAGTTGCTCGTAAAAGCTGGTGCTCACGTCAACAGTGAAGATGATCGGACATCTTGCATTGTCCGGCAAGCTTTGGAAAGAGAAGATTCCATTCGAACCTTGTTAGATAATGGAGCTTCGGTCAACCAGTGTGATTCAAATGGGAGAACGCTGTTGGCTAATGCTGCATATAGTGGCAATCTTGATGTAGTCAATTTGCTAGTTTCCAGAGGAGCAGATTTAGAGGTTGAAGATACACATGGCCAAACAGCGCTTACTTTAGCTGCTCGGCAGGGACACACCAAGGTTGTCAATTGTTTGATTGGATGTTGTGCTAATATAAATCATACTGATCATGATGGTTGGACAGCACTGAGATCTGCAGCTTGGGGTGGGCACACAGAGGTGGTTTCTGCACTCCTTTATGCTGGAGTGAAAGTCGACTGTGCAGATGCTGACAGTCGTACAGCCTTGAGAGCAGCAGCCTGGGGAGGGCATGAAGACATTGTGCTGAATCTGTTGCAACATGGAGCTGAGGTCAACAAAGCAGATAATGAAGGCAGAACGGCTTTAATTGCTGCAGCATACATGGGTCATAAAGAGATTGTGGAGCATCTGCTGGACCATGGTGCAGAAGTAAACCATGAGGATGTGGATGGAAGGACAGCTCTGTCTGTTGCTGCTCTGTGTGTACCTGCTAGCAAGGGGCATGCTTCAGTTGTGAGCCTTTTAATTGACCGGGGCGCTGAGGTGGATCACTGTGACAAAGACGGCATGACTCCACTGCTGGTGGCAGCCTATGAAGGGCATGTAGATGTCGTTGACTTGCTTCTGGAAGGTGGAGCTGATGTGGATCATACTGATAACAACGGTCGCACACCCCTTCTTGCTGCAGCATCAATGGGCCATGCTTCAGTTGTAAATACTTTGTTGTTTTGGGGGGCAGCTGTGGATAGCATTGATAGTGAAGGACGGACAGTTCTTAGCATAGCCTCTGCACAAGGTAATGTTGAAGTAGTACGGACTCTGTTGGATAGAGGGTTAGATGAAAATCACAGAGACGATGCAGGATGGACACCTTTGCACATGGCAGCTTTTGAAGGACACAGATTAATATGTGAAGCGCTAATAGAACAAGGTGCCCGGACAAATGAAATTGATAATGATGGGCGGATAGCTTTCATATTGGCAGCCCAGGAAGGTCACTATGATTGTGTGCAGACCTTACTGGAAAATAAATCTAACATTGATCACAGAGGCTATGATGGGAGAAATGCTCTTCGTGTTGCTGCTTTAGAAGGCCATAGAGATATAGTTGAGCTGCTCTTCAGTCATGGAGCTGATGTGAACTACAAAGATGCTGATGGCCGGCCAACGCTTTACATTTTGGCTCTAGAAAACCAGCTAACAATGGCTGAATATTTTTTAGAAAATGGTGCAAATGTAGAAGCAAGTGATGCTGAAGGAAGGACGGCTCTTCATGTTTCCTGCTGGCAGGGCCATGTAGAGATGGTACAGATGTTGATGACGTACCATGCCGATGTGAATGCAGCAGACAATGAGAAGCGATCAGCTTTACAGTCTGCGGCATGGCAAGGCCACGCCAAAGTAGTTCAGCTTTTGATCGAGCATGGAGCCCTGGTTGATCATACGTGTAATCAAGGTGCTACTGCACTCTGTATTGCGGCCCAAGAAGGGCACATTGATGTTGTGCAGCTATTACTGGAACACGGTGCTGATCCAAATCACGCCGATCAATTTGGGCGCACAGCTATGCGTGTGGCTGCAAAAAACGGGCACACACAGATAATTAAATTACTCGAAAAATATGGTGCTTCTACTCTAAATGGCTGCACTCCTTCTCCAGTCCATACAATGGAGCAAAAACCTTTGCAATCAGTATCTTCAAAAATGCAGTCCTTAACAATAAAATCAAATAGTTCAGGGAGTACTGGAGGAGGAGATGTGCAGCCCGCTTTGCGTGGCTTGTCGAATGGGCCGGGTCATGCTTTTAGTTCTCCTTCTGAATCTCCCGATTCTACAGTTGATCGGCAGAAGTCCTCTCTATCCAATAATTCCCTGAAAAGCTCAAAAAACTCTTCTCTTCGCACCACCTCATCTACAGCAACTGCCCAGACTGTGCCTATTGATAGTTTCCATAGTATGTCCTTTACAGAACAAATACAGCAGCATTCATTGCCTCGCAGTAGAAGTAGGCAGTCCATTGTTTCACCTTCTTCCACTACTCATTCCTTAAGTCAGAATCATAGTTCACCAAACAGTGAATTTGAGTGGAGTCAAGTGAAACCCAGCTTGAAATCAACAAAAGCAAACAAAACAGGGAAAACAGAAAACTCCAGCAAATCTGCAGGGAAAAAAGTGAAACAGAGCACAGCTTCTCAACCAAAAGTCCTAGAATATGAAATGACTCAGTTTGATAAACGAATACCTGTTGCCAAATGTGGGGCCAGTATGCCACTTAAATCAATGCCTATGGACACTCAGTGCAAAATTTTTGTCCCTCCAGCCCAGCAGGAAGTCTGCCGATCACAACAGCAGTTCCTGATCCACCAACAGAGTGGGGAACAGAAAAAGAGAAATGGAATAATGACAAATCCAAACTACCATCTTCAGAGCAATCAGGTGTTTCTTGGCAGAGTTTCTGTCCCACGAACAGTGCCAGATCGGGGGCACCAAGAGGTTTTGGAGGGCTATCCTTCTGCAGAGACAGAGCTAAGCCTCAAACAAGCCTTAAAACTTCAAATTGAGGGGAATGACCCGAGCTTCAACTACAAGAAGGAAACACCATTATAAGAGGTGAGCTGTTTTCAGGGGTGGCAGGCAAGGTGATAGGGCAGGCAGGAATGGGGGTATGAGCTCTGAGCACCAACCAAGAAAGCGAAGGACCCCATGTGCTTACCAGGAGGCATTGCATAGTATCTTTGAGTTGGGGCACAGTTGGTGTTAACTGCTGAGCTGCACTGTTTGTCAGCTTATCAGCCCATGCCTACATAGAAGATACATTACCTCCTCAATTGCTGGTTAGGCTCCATCCCTCCCTCCACAGTCATTCCTTAGCACCTGTGTGATGCTTGTCTGTAACATCACTTTTGACCACTTTTCAAATACTTGCTCAGAATGAATTCTCAGAGTGTGGTGAAAACATGAAATTTGCCCTGAACAAGAAATAAGGCAGATGTGAGTCAAGACATTGTTTTAATCTGTACAAACAGCAGCTTCCATTGATTAAAGGGAAAGATCAAAGTCTCAGTGAAAAAGAGTGTGTGTGCCATAATTACATATAGGTTAAGTCTACTGTGAGAATTTATTCATGAAACCATTTTTTAAAAAAGCAACTGTGCTTAAGCAAAGGTAATGTTATCTCACTTACATAATATAATAAAAATATTGTATGTATAGTTAATACAGCTATATTTTAATCCACAAAATCAGTATACCCCATCCAATGCAAATACAGAATTTTCTTCTAAATTGCAAACTTCTCTCTGCCTTAAAGTGATTCTCATGGCCGGTTATCAAATGTATGGCCAAGAGCCAAGAGTCAAATTCTTTTCACCATTACCTTGACCATAATGCTTAGGCCCAGTAGCCGTTGTTGCTTTATCATCAGTCTTTCTATCCCCCGTCAGTGACAAGTGTTGTTGTGACACGGAGATGTGAATACACAGGACAACATCATGTTACTGAGGGTGGGGGGTGGGGGAGAGAGACCTCAACCTGGGAATCCTGTTTCCTTCGGCATCATCCTGCCCACAGCCCTATGTCTTCTCTAATTCCAGATAACTGTTCAGCCCCCAGGAAATTCTATATTAGTTTTATTCTTCCAAATAATTAGTGAAGATATCAGCTGCTTCATCATCTGTGGTAATCTTTTTGGAATGTAATCTTTTAATCTTTTTTTTTTTTAGGATGGTTCCATGACACCATGAATTGAATGAAGAGCTTCTTCCTGCAACAATTTGTCAACTGGGCTGGGATTAAAGCATGTCTTGCTTGTCGAACCACCATGAAAATTATGGATGTGATCACTGCAGTTACTTTGATTACTGTGATGTGCCTAAAAGTTTAAGGCTGCCTTCTTAGTGTAACCACCTGTGCTTCAGAAATTTTATTTTGTGTATTTTGTACTTAATACACAGAATAAGCACTTTTACTTTCTTAGTAGCAGAACAATATATGCTGTCCTTCTCTGACACAGCTGAAAAAAATTGTAAGTGCTAGGAATTTTGAATTTCTTGTTCAAGAAAGCTTGATTGATGTGCACATGCCACAGTGAATCGTGTGCTGAGAGGCAATGCTTTCCGTATTTATTTTGTATTCATGTGGCAAAAGAATGTTGAAAGTCAGCAAAAGATGAGAAGTGTCCTGTGCCTCCTTAAAGATGAACCACTTTTAATATCCAGCATTATTAAAGTCCTGTTGAACCAAAGCTGACTGCTTTGCAGCACTTCTGATGTAGGTCCTTCTGCCTGCATCAGCAGTGCTGTGGCCTGAGTTTGCAGTAGTTCGATTCTAGGGTCCCACAGGACTTCTGTCTTTTGCTGTAGCACACAAGGGACAGGTTCACATGTTCAGAAACCACACCCAGGTTCTCAGTTATCCCCAGATACAGCAGTGCCAGAACAGCAGCGGTGTACACAACGTTGGCAGGTTAGAAACCACTTCTGCAGTCCCAGATGTAAATGCCAGATCATGTAGCTGTGGAGAAGTTGGTTCACTCATTCTTCTCCATGAGATCATGAACACACCAACACCACACACAATGCTGATCCTAACAGGGCTACTCTCTACACTTTCATTTGCATTGCCATTGGGTACAGTCAGTTTCCTGTGTAGTTCAAAATATTCTCTCAAGCAAATCTTGTGACAGTGTTGGCTAAAGTACAGTACTTGTGTTTACGTCTGGTCAGTAGTGGAGGGGAAGACAGTAGCACAATTCTCCACACGTACCACTCATTGTAAAGTGTATCCAATAAGGCAGCAGTGCTTAGTACTTAGGAATAGTTCTCACATCACCCACTTAATTATATTAATTCAACCCTCCACTGCCTACATTATCAGGCAAGAGCTCAAGCACATGCTTCTTCAGCCAGTACCATGCCTAGCTCCAGGTTCCTTGGGAAAGGACAGCTATCGCACTGTTTTGCACACAGAGGGTGTCATCTTAATTCCCTGGGATATTGGCCAATCCTAAGAGCACTTTCCTGGAAATAAGCCTCATTGAATGAAATAGGGCTTACTTCAGAGTAGACCTGATAAAAAGTTCTCCCAGTTATTTACCCAACTCAGTGATGTTCACTCGGTGGCTTAGGAGTCACATGTGGCTCTTTGATGTGAGACTTGTGGCTCTTCGGAGCATTGTTCCTCAGTATGGCACCTGCCCCATTTTTCAGAAAAGTGGGCAAAGCCATTACTGAATAGGGCTTAGGGTTGGTGGGTGGTTTCCACTTTGAAACAGTGGTTGCTGGAAGAACATGTAAGCTGTGAGCCTCCCTGAGGTGCAAGTATCATGGCGGGGTGGAAGTCAATGTGGCTCTTTAGGCTGATGTCCTTTGCACGTGTGGCTCTCTGAGCCATGGAGTGAGTACCACTGACCTAACAAGACTGGGGAAGTTCCCTGAGACCCTTGTGAGCAATGGCCTGTTTGAGTTGATTGTGCTGTTCTGAAAGGTCCTGTAGTCTGACACTACATAAAGCAGCATCATATGCTCCTAAAATATTGTAAAACTAGATTTTACATACCCATAAAACTTCAGTTGCTTCTTTTTCAAATGTAAATAAAACATTTTCTGTAGTTGGAGCTTAATAGATGTATATAAAAAAAAGTGTCCATATAATATATATATATGGCAAGAGTCACCTGGGAAAGAACACAGTTTTATCTCCAATATGTCCCTTGGTCCACCCCTTTAATTGCTCCCATACAGGTTGCTGTTCATTCCTGGAGTGGAAGAGGGGATCGAACTTGAGGATGTTGCTGATTGATCAAAAACTGCTCTTCACCTTGACACTGGATGGCCTGCCTTCACCGCAAGTGTGCACAAAGTCACGTTTAAACCATTTCAGTATCCCTAAAGCCCAGGCAAGCCCAGTCTCATCAGATCTCAGAAGCTAAGCAGGATCGGCCTTGGTTAGTCATTGAATGGGAGACTTCCAAAGAAGACCATGACCACCATGCAGAAGCAGGCAGTGACAAACCACCTCTGTTAGTCCCTTGCCTTAAAAACCCCAGCAGAGGTTGCCCTAAGTCGGCTATGACTCAACAGCACTTTCCAGCACCAAGGCATACCACACATGTACATTCAGTTCCCGCAATATGCCAGACCTCCTCAGGAAGCTAACTTGCCTATCATAACAACAGACATATTGCTATTTACTTGTAATTCTGAGATGAGTTGTTCCCACCTTTTGGGAGACTTGTAAAATAAATACTTGGGTACTCTTGCAGATAGTTTCAAGAATGTCGTTAATGGCTTTAGTAAGGGTGCCAAAATGTACTGCCAGCTTGTTCTGAACCTCAAGTACTGGGCGTTTGCAACACCGCACAAGAATAAAGCTCTTCTTTCTTAGCAGACATACGTTATAATTTGCAGCAAGACACCCCGAAAGATTGCTTTCATCTGCTGCTGAGATTGTATTTATTTAATTGTATTGCTTTATTACATTGTGTATCTTGTGAATAGGGGATAAAACTTCTGGCTGTTTTCACAAGGAGGCTATATGTTGCAAAAAGCTTCATGTCTTCACCAAAATAATACTGACATTAAAATGAGCTTGTCGGGTTAAACATTCCTATGCACAGAAATCAGCTAAACAGAAGTCCCACGGATATCTTCCAGAATCCAAATGAAAAGTTCCTGCACAGTTTCAGTGATGCTTTGGAATACAGCATGCTTTTTCTCTGTTAGAAGTATCCCTTTGACAAGAGTGTGAGATTGTTTCGCATTGCTTTTAGTTTTTCGTTTTAATATATTGCAACTCTCAAAAATTCATCATCTTAAAATGACAGTTCTGGATTTTTCTTTAAAAAATGTGACTTCTGGGTGTGGTTCAGTTCTGCTAAATCAAGACTTGGCAGGGCTGATCAGTTGTGACTGAACTGAATTTTAAACCATTTGCCTCCACCATTCCATAGCTCGCTCTATGTCTTGTCCTCTTTTTTTATCTTTTCCAAAGCTATCACAAAGGGTAGTAGAGAAGGGGTCCCAGTTTATGACTGGAAGCATTCATAGCTGTACCACGTGTGCCAAGGAAGCTGCCTTAAAAGGGAGGTAAATGGCAAAATTGTCTATCTAAAACCAACAATGTTATGGTATAGTTTATCCCCTTTATCCCTTGTCAAGGTCAGTATTTGAAAACAACTTTGATTTACTTAACCACATAGTTTTCTTTTGTCTGTTATGCTGCTATGCAAATATCTGTTGATGCTCGACATCCTCCATTGGAACTCTTCAAATAACTTGGTGCACAAATAAGACTGTTTTTTTTCCTGGACTGGGTTGTAAATAGCCTATAATGTACATTGAATTTCACATTGTAAAATTTTTATTTTATTTCTTGTATTATATTAAGCAAAAATCCCTATGTATATGAAAGTGCATAATAAATATATTTGCTTTTCAGCACACTTTTGTTTTTGTTTTTGCTTTCTTTTCATTCTTGGAAGCAGCATTCCTAAATATATTTGAGGAACTAGATTGAAATTTATTGGATAATTAGGGCATGTCTACACCAGCGCCACCTTGGCACGTTCATTCCAGCTTGTCCCAGCACTAATCCTCATGTATTTCTAAAACATTTGCACACCTGTATATGCATAAAATCATGTTGATGCAATGTAAAATTAAAGAAGGGAGAACATGAGTAGTCCCTGTGGGATTGTGCTGAGTCTGAGCAAGGACAGAAACTGTACTTCATGGGAAAATTAGCAGGAGATGAGTATTCATGTTCCATATGTCAGTGTTTAAAGAGAAGAAGATTCTAATGATGAGACAGAAGCACTGCAACAAAGGCTGGGATGGGGTGCCTGTACCATGAGTCCACATATTAGAGAGTGGTCTCAACCCATCACAGAGTTTAGCTTGTTACAAGCTCACTGAATTTGGCAGTCTTTACCATGCATAACTCAGTGCTAGATTGTGGCCCCTACTGTTTATGGGTTATTGGCATTGTACACAGGAGTCAAGAAATGGGGTTGATCAGGGGCATCAACAGGACTGATACTTATTTCTCTGTTTAAATAATCTAAAAATCTTTTAGGACAGCGTGAGCTCTGGATTGCACTGGGCCCAGATGGCAAAGTAAGTTACGTGAAATCCTCCTTCGGGGGCAATGATTTTTAAAATTTTTGATAAGGTTCATAGATGTTCGGTAGAGATTTTACAAGCCAATTTAATATATACTGATACAACCTTTTCCCTCGTTTCAATCAAACCTTGTTTATTCTCTTGTTACATAGTTCTGTATAATTGTTATTTACAAACATGATAAGCTTAATAGTGAATGTGTATGTGTATTATATAATTCACAGATTTCAGGACTTCCATAATTTGGCACAAGAGAGTATAGACCAAGGCCCTATCTATTTATAGTTGAGGGTGATAAGGATAGAAATCTCTGATTTTCTTGTTCTCCCTCTGAGGCGGAGGACATCTTGGGTGATTCCCACCGTCCAATCGGGGAGGCAGGAAATGACAAACCTTTCTTCCTCTTCCCTTGTAGGTGGGATCACCCTCGGTTTTCCAGTTCTTTTCCTGCCTCAGGGGAGAGCAGTAGGGTGTAGGCTAGCTCTGCTATCCTGTCCTACTCTTTACTCTTTATCTACTTTTTTCCTTTCAAAAACCTTTTCGCTCTCATCACACGCTGCCCAGAAGCAGACAGGACCACAAGAGAGCCTGGAACCCGCCCAGGGGCCAACCCAAACGGGCCAGTTTTCACTCCAAGTTCAACAGGTCACAGGGATTCCGCACCAACCGACAGGAATCCGAGGACAAGGGTCAGAAGCCCTGACTATCACGACGCCCCGGTGGGGGGAAGACTTCTCCTGTTCCGCAAGGCTTGGGAGGAATCCGAGGCGGACGCTTGGTCCTTAGAGATTGTCTCCAATGGCTACTTAATCGAGTTCGCCTCCCTTCCGCCGGAACGTTTTGTCCCTTCTCCCCTCAAGAAGAATCAGTCCAGAAACCACATAACCCTGAAAGCGATCCAACACCTGTTGGACATACAGGCCATCGAACCAGTGCCACCTGCCGAGAGGGGGCGAGGGGTGTATTCAATTTTTTTCACAGTTCCCAAGAGGAATGGGGATTGGCGCGCCATCCTCGACCTAAAATATGTCAACCGTCATATCAGACTCAGACACTTCCGAATGGAGACCCTTCGCTCCATTGCAGAGGCCTTGCAGGAAGGGGAGTTCCTGACCTCGATAGACCTGACAGAGGCGTACCTGCACGTCCCTATCGCTACACCACACCAACGGTTCCTCAGATTCTGTGTCAAGAAGGATCACTTTCAGTTCAGAGCACTTCCCTTCGGCTTGTCCATGGCCCCACGAGTATTCACCAAGCTCCTGGTGGTCCCCATTGTCAAATTACGGGAGAAGGGCATTCACGTGCACCCGTACCTGGACGACATTCTGATAAGATCCGCCTCCGAGTCCGATTCAATCAGGGAGACAACGTTCACCATTCGTTTCCTACAGAGCCACGGCTTCTTAATAAACCTGCACAAGTGCTCACTGAGTCCTTCGCAAACGCTCGAACATCTGGGCCTGCTGATCGACACAAGGAAGGGCAGTTTTTTCCTACCAGAGGACAAGAGAGCCAAAACCAGGAAGCTCGTGTCACAGATAATCAATCAACAAGCGTCTCCACTTATGGAACTTTCAAAGCTAATGGGTCTGCTCGTGGCCAGTTCAGAAGCCATCTACTGGGGCAAGTTCCACACAAAACCACTTCAGGCCTTCCTGCGCCCCTTCCAGTGGCAGATTGCCCAGAGATCGAACATCAAAATCCAAGTACCACACTCCGTGAAGGAAAGCCTGGGGTGGTGGACAATCGACAACAACCTCCGCCTAGGCAAGAGCTTTCTGTCCCCGAAACTCACCCAGCTCTTCACGGACGCCAGCCTGAGAGGCTGGGGAGCGACACTACACGACGTTCCTGCCCAGGGGGAGTGGTCAGAAACGGAACGGACTTTACCCATCAACGTCTTGGAGATGCGAGCAGTTTTCCTGGCACTGAAACATTTCGGGAGTGTGCTCGACCACGTCCTGGTACGGATGGACAATGTTGCCACAAAGACCTACATAAACAAGCAGGGAGGGACCAAATCATCCCGACTTCAAAGGGAAGCCCACCAGATCATGACCTGGGCGGAGCGCAATCTGTCCTCCATCAGAGCGGAACACATCAGGGGGATCCAGAATATTCACGCGGACTGGTTAAGCAGGGAGTCGCTCCATCCCGGGGAGTGGTCCCTGAAGAAGGAGGTATTTGCCTTACTGACAGAACACTTCGGAACACCGGTAGTGGACCTCTTCGCTTCTCACCGGAACAACCAGGTCCCACGATTCTACACCAGATATTACCATCCGCAAGCGGAGGACACGGACGCACTCACTGCGTCCTGGCCCGACTCTCTACTGTATGCCTTTCCTCCCTTACCAGTGATTCCAAAATTGCTAAGGAAGATCAGACAAGTCGGAGCAACAGTCATCGTGATCGCTCCGTGGTGGCCCAGGCGACCGTGGTTCTCCACTCTCCAACTGCTGTCGATATCACCACCTCTGCAACTACCATTGCATCCGGACCTCCTACAACAGGGCCCAATCCGGCACCCTCATCCAGAATGGTGGGCGCTGACTGGATGGAAATTGAAAGGAACATACTCCAACGAGAAGGTCTTCCCTCGGGAGTCATTGACACATTACTAGCGTCCCGAAAGAGTTCCACCATTCGCATATATAACTGTGCATGGAAAGCCTTCCATAGATGGTGCAAACGTAAGAAAGTATCCCCTCTGGACCCGACTGTACTCTCCATTCTGGGTTTCCTGCAAGAGGGCCTCGAGAAGGGCCTTAGACCAGCTACCCTCAAAAGGCAGGTCGCGGCCATAGGGTCAGTCTGGATGAAAGGCGAAGGGACTCCACTAGCGTCTCACCCGCTTATTAGGAGATTCCTCAGAGGAGCCACACTGTTGAAACCTCCACCGATCCACCATTTTCCTACTTGGAGACTCAACGTAGTTCTCTCTGCACTGACCAGACCACCATTCGAGCCAGTGAGAAGTGTATCCCTCAGATGGCTGAGGATCAAGACGATCTTCCTGGTCGCCATCACTTCGGCCCGCAGGGTGTCGGAGCTGAGTGCCCTCTCGTCCCGCCCGGACTTGTGCATCTTCCACAAGGATAAGGTGGTTTTGAGGACGGATCCTACCTTTCTGCCCAAGGCGTACTCCATCTTTCATCGTTCTCAAGAGATCAACTTACCTTCCTTCTGCCCAGATCCCAAGCACCGCAGGGAACGGGAATGGCACACACTGGACGTAAGGAGATCGCTCAAGGTGTATCTGACCAGGACGGAAGATATTCGTCAGACGGACGCCTTGTTCATCAATATCTCACAACCCAGAAAAGGCCAGCGAATGTCCGCCTCGGCGATCGCGTACAGTATTAGATCCTGTATCACGGAAGCTTACAAGGCACAGAGGATGGAAGTACCAGCCGGGATAACTGCTCACTCGACCAGGAGCGCAGCCACCAACGCAGCACTGAGACGGAACGCCTCTACGGAGGATATTTGCAAGGCGGCTACGTGGTCATCCTTAACTACGTTCATCAGACACTATCGGCTCCACACCCGTGCCTCGGCGGATGCGGCATTTGGGAGAAGAGTGCTTCAACACGTGGTGGAAGACGAAGATACACTCCCACCCAGATCGTTAGGCACTGCTTTAGGAGCACCCAAGATGTCCTCCGCCTCAGAGGGAGAACGGCCCCTTGGATACTCACCGTGAAGGGTCCTTCTCCTCTGAGGACAGGAGGACATCTTGCCCGCCCACGATCTTCGTCATCTGGGCACTCCTCTCCGCATTGTAGTATTCTACCTCTGTCTGATTACGCAGGAGTTGGGGGGACACACCTGGTGGCCCCCACGCTCACTCTAACACTAAGTTACCTGTTAATTCTCGCATGTTTGTATTTACTTACTTGCTTGTATTGATGTTTTTTCTTCTACTTCGCTCTAGTTGGGGGTCTAGTTTTTTGATAGTTCCAGAGTCTATGTAGTACTGCTGAAGGGAGTCACCCGAACTGGAAAACCGAGGGTGATCCCACCTACAAGGGAAGAGGAAGAAAGGTTTGTCATTTCCTGCCTCCCCGATTGGACGGTGGGAATCACCCAAGATGTCCTCCTGTCCTCAGAGGAGAAGGACCCTTCACGGTGAGTATCCAAGGGGCCGTTCTGTCTCCTCCCCAGCCATCTCTGAGCTCTTTCAGTAAAGCATTTGATGAAATGCAAGGGACTCTATTAAATTTTTCTGATAACATACGGAGAGAAGTATGGATGATGGATTTTTTGGCTACTTTTCACTGCAAGTGATTTTTAATGTCTCAGTCATTCCAGACTGAAAACAAAAATAAGCCAAGGTTTCGCTCACTTTTGCAATAAAGGTCAGGGCAGAATTCCATTACTATTGTTCCTGATTTTTCCTAAACAACGCAGCTGCAGAGGTTTCAATTCAAATGGGAATGCCATCATTGTGAAGGAGTTTATTTAACTCTGCCTGTGCCATTCCAATCCTGCTTTGGCCTCTTATGTGTTGGGGAGGGAATACACCTTTCTCCCTCTGAGGCGGAGGACATCTTGGGTGATTCCCACCATCCAATCAGGGAGGCAGGAACTAACTTTCTTCCTCTTCCTGTCTAGCTTGTGGGACCACCCTCTCTTCAGTTCTGTTCCTGCCTCCAGGGAGAGCAGTTCTGCAGCAGACTAGCTCTGCTGCCTTTTTTCTCTCTATCTCTTATTTATCTTTCTTCTTCCTCAAATCATTCTTTACCTTACTCCTTACTTACTCCATTACCTTACTCTCCTCCCATTTCCTCTTCTTTTACTCCTCTTGCCAAAGAAAGAAAAGAAGAGGACGAGATGGTCTCTAGAGAGTCATCGGACTCTGAGGAAAGCTTCATGGAGAAGAATATGGGCTGTTCCCATGAAGAGCCGTCCTACCGATGGCGGGAACAGGCCCAGCCGGCACCAGCATGCCTCTGAGGCTGTATGGGTCCCCCGGCAAGGAAATGGCCTTGGAAGAGACGCAGGCCTCTCAACAGCTCCATCTTCCACAGAGGGAGCTTGTTAAAACAGCGTGCCTCAGCCAGCCAGCTGAGAACAGCGCCACCTGGTGGAGCTCAATTTTGGCGGGAAACAATGCAACGCTCTTGCCAATCTCTTGGCAGGAGAAACATGGCTGAAACATAATCCAGACACCCAGAGCTCCAGCCGACAAGCCCAGGAGGGCCACGTAAGTGTTCCCCCGAGCGTGTTATACCTCCAGAATTTCTGTCAGCAATTAGACTGACTGTGAGGGAGGAAATCCTGTTACTTTACCAGTCAGAAGCACTTTGGCCCTATAAAGATTCCAGGAATCTCCTCAGCCCTGGCTCCATGTGAATGTGCCCATGCCAATCTCCTGGCTGGAGATTTTACAGCAGGCCTTTCCCCTTTGGATTTAGCCCTGCTTTTACAACAGGATCTAGCCCTGCCTTTCCCTGTCAGATGGGTAATTTATAAAGGGCGCAATTTTGCCGGTGTCTTTGAACCTCAGAATAAGGCAGTTTGTAACGTTTATCAGTCAGGGATCTCCACGGAGCAGGGGGATCGCCCTCAGATAGAGTTTGTAATGACAGGGAGAAGGATGAAGTCCTTCAGATGTGGAAAAGGAAGAAATATCCCTACCAGAACAGTCAGTCCAGCTGTCAGAATCTGAGGTCTACCAGTATTTACACCTAAGACATTCTCAGCCTTAGAGCTGTAAAAATTAGCCTTGGGGGAGTAGGACCCTTAGACTGGGAATACTAAATCCAACCCAAGGAAACGAGTCACTTCCTAGTGAAGGTTCCTCAGAAAAGGTCCTCCCATTTCCAGAATATTTGTGGAGAAGATTCAAGGCTGAGTTTTCTAAACCATAAGCCAATTAATAATTCCCAAACTTAGTCCCAAAACAAAACAAACTGTACTCACTACCTTTCTTTGCTATGAGTTGTTGCAGGCACCTGCAATGGAACCTCCAGTGGCTACTCTTCAGTCATCTGGGCTCTGGTCAGAAGATGGGTAAGGATCAGTCAGAGACCACTTAGACAAGAAGAGAGAGGCCATGCTAACAAGAGCTCACGAGGCCGTGACCATGCGCTATTAAGGCTACAGCTATTGTCTCAATTGCCTCAAGAGTGTCAGGAGTATGGATCTGGAAACTGATCCAACTCCTCCTGTACAACAATAACTGCCCCCATTGAAGGGGCAAACAGAAATGTAAGGGCCAATACCTTCAAGACAGACATCATCTTGGATACATTTACCTTTTTCTTCTAGGATTATGGTCTTGACAGCAGTGACAAGCTGGCACGCTTGAGTAAGAGCATGGCCAACAGATTCACACTCTAAAAATATCGTCCTGGCTTACCTCTTTCAGAGAGACAAGCTATTTGGGGGTGCCCTGAGAAAGATCTAGATTGAGACCTAGGACAGAAGAATGTGTTGCCAAAAACACTCAAACAATCTGAGAGGAGATCCATTGGCCCTCAGCCTTTTATTCATAACACACACTACTAAGGTCCAGACAAGATTCCAAATGGCCATCCTGAGGTTAATCTAGGCAACCCTTTAATAAGGGGGGTCTTTTCAAGACCACATTTGTAGTATAGTGGTTAAATAACTGAAGAGTGATGCAGTACTCTGCAGGTTCAATTCTCACTGCTGCCATGAACTTGCTGCATGGCCTTGAATAAACCAGTCCTCTCAGTCCCAGCTCTCCAGCTGTGTTGTGGGGATAATGCTTACCTTTTCCCAAGATCAAACAGACAGTTCTCCACACGGGGAAAGAGATCAACCTTAATACCCAGATCTCTAAAACAGAACTTGCTAGCTGTCCCGTGAGAGGCCAACTACTCTTTACCATCAAGCTTAGGTTGACAAGCAGGGTCTCACAAGGCTATTCCATACAATTTGAAAGCTGCCCTCCAGAAAGGGGTCTACTCAATCTTCTTCTCAGTCCCTAAAAAGAATAGGGACTGGAGGGTGTTATTAGACCTCACGTTTTTTGAACAAGTTTATCAAATTATATCACTTCTGAATGGAGACTCTGTGCTCAGTCGCAGTGACTAATCAATCAGAAGAACACATGACATCTACAGATCTCACAGAGACATACCTCCATGTACCAATTCTGACAGCCCATCAAAAATATCTAAGATTTTATGTTTTAAAAAAAAATAAAATAAAAATTGGCAGTTCTGAGCCATCCTGTTTTGGCCTGTCCATCACACCAAGAGTATTTACAAAATTCATGATCAACCCCATCATACTTTTCAGAGACGGGGTATTCATGTTCACTTGTACCCAGATGATCTCCTGATCGGTTCAAGAGAAAATCTCACCACAACACTCAATTCACCATTCAGTTCCTACAAGCTTGAACCACCTGAGTTAGATCACAGTCACCAAAAGGGTTTTTTCTATCCCTCACCAAAGAAAAGGTCAGGAAGACCAAACTGCTGACTGAGACTGTCATCAGAGTGCAAAATCACTTCTCACAACACTACTGAAACTGATGGGTTTGCTAGTTGCTACCTACAATGCAATACCTTTGGGGTCGTCTATAGGCAAGACCACTTCAGACCTTTCTTAGATCTCATTAACAGCAGATCATGGAGAAGACAGATCTTCCCATTCAGATACCACTTCAAAACCCATCTGAGCTAAGGTCACCAACCCAATGCAAAGCAAAAGATTCATGATCCCTCGAGAACAACAAATATTTACAGGTGTAAGAATCAGGTTAGGCATGTCTTCCTATCAATGACGTAGAAAGGGGAGCAATTTGTCTGGCCCTGTTCCAGTTCAGAGCTCTGTATGGACAAGGTTGCAGACAAAATATATATAAACAAGCAGGGGGGATTCAAGACCTTGAAGTGACACAGGCGGCAGCAAGGATACTTACCTGGGAGGATGGTTACCTAGCTTCGATCAGAACTGTACACATCAAAGGCATATCCAATGCCCAGGCAGACTGGCTGAGGGGACAACGGGAATAGTCCCTTAAGAAACATCTCATAACATTGCACTTCACAACACCTCATGAACCTGTGTGTGCCCCAACACAGCCATCAACTACCGGGGTACATGACAAGATTTGTTCTTCTCACAAGCAGATGCCCTGACATTGCAGTGGCCATTAGGCCTCCTCTATGTATTACTACCCTTACCAGTAACAGACCATGCCTTTCCACCCTCCAACAGATGGTGATATTTCCACCTTTCATCCTACTGACCTCTCCGGTCAAGTTACAGCAGGGACCAATTTGGCTCCCTCATTTAGACTTACTCTGCTTAACCGTGTGGAAATAGAAAGGAACACCTTCCTAAGATGGGGATATTTCTGAGAGGTGGCCAACACTCTCCTAGCATTCAGAAAACAGTTTATGCTCAGAATTTACAACTCTTATTGGGAAGCCCTCACTCAGTAGACATTTTACACAGCCCTGACCAAGCATCCATTTGAACCAGTCAAGGATGTTCCCCTGAGAAGGCTGAGAATGAAGACTATCTTCCTTATTATGTTCACGTCTGCCAGAAGATTTAGTCAGACCTGAACTCTGTATCTTTCCCAATAGTAAGGTGATGCCTCGTACTGTCTTCCAAAACCATATTCCAAACTGCATAGTTTGCAAGAGATAAGGCTACCATATTTATACCTGTACCCTAAATAGACGAGGGAGAGGCTCTGACACAACTTAGATATCAGAAGGAGGCTTAAGGCCTCTGCTCCGAATAGTGCAATTTAGAAAGTCAGTCTTACTGTTCTTAAATATATCTCATCTCAGTTTACGGAAGAAAATGTCTTCAGCAGCAGTAGGTGCCAATAGCAAAACATACACTATCGAAACTCCTAAAAACTCTCTTCACAGAGGTTCCTTGTGGAATACCAGCTCACTCTTTGAGGAATGCTACTACCAGTGCAGCGTTACACAGGAACACTTTTGTAGAAGAAGGCTGCAAGTTTGTCAGTCTTGACCTTATTAAGATGCTACAAATCGAATCTATATGATTCAGCGGACACCGACTGTAGTAGAAAAGTACTGCAGTGCATGATCATGGACAAAGACCACATCCCACCCAGAAACTGGAAACTGCTTTGGAAGCACCCAAGATGTCCTCCGCCTCAGAGGGAGAACGGACCTTTGGACACTTACTGTGAAGGGTCCTTCTCCTCTGAGGAAAGGAGGACATCTTGTCCTCCCTGGGTCTCCATCCTTCTCTACCCTGCTGCCTCATTCTTCTACCTCCTCCGGGTTATGCTTTATTTACAGTACATGTTAATGCAACAGGTGTTTTTTCTCTCAGTATTAACAGTTGCTGAATGATAAATTCAGTGTTACTGCTTTGTGGAGTCACCTGAACTGAAGAGAGGGTGGTCCCACAGGCTAGACAGGAAGAGGAAGAAAGTTAGTTCCTGCCTCCCTGATTTGATGGTGGGAATCACCCAAGATGTCCTCCTTTCCTCAGAGGAGAAGGACCCTTCACGGTAAGTGTCCAAAGGTCCGTTCCCAGCAAAGATAAAAGCAACTGTATGTACAGGAAACCAACTCAAAAGAAACAAGTTAAATAGCCCCCTCCCCACACTGGCCTTCCAGTCTGTTAAATAGGATAAAACAACTGTGGAACTAATATGTATCTCCAAGCTTAGAAGAAGGTCTCTGGTACAGCTTTATCTCCATCAGTTCCTGTACTAATGGAACTCTGGTGATGTCCAATTGTCAGACACAGTGACTGGTGGTATGTATTGTTGAGAAACTGGGACTAAAGTATTCTTAAGAAATTAGCCTAAAAATTCAAGGTAAGGTATTTGTCATAGGCTCCAAGTATTATTTTTAAAAGATCCTCAAGAAAAGTTCTCACAAAGCAATTCTCTATAAATATATTCCAGCAGCACAGACCTCATTGCTATTCGCTTCTTGCAGTGTTCAGAAACTATCAAAAGCCGCCTAATCTATTCTACCACCCTCATGCCAGACCATCCACAAAAGTAAGCCTATGAAGCCCAGACAACAGGCAAAAGCTACAAGATGCCTGTGTTGAGATGGCATATCAAAGCTAAGTTCAGAATGTGTATTTATATCCGATGCCTGCTCACTGTGTACAAGGCATTATGCAAATTTGGTCACAGAATCCAGAACACATCTGTACCTGAATTTCTATGACCAGCAGTGACCAGTTTCTGGCATTAATAAGTCAGATAATTTATTTCATGTTGGCTTGATAAAACAATGGCCATTATCTGAGACCATGAGATGTGTAGGTAAGAAAGTACATCCCAAAGTGAAGTGTGAGGCACAAGCAAGACTGTTCTGAAAAATATGACCGTAGGAGAGAGGGAGGAGTTTTTGTTTTGCTTTTACCGAAAACAAGGATGATGTTTGTGTACACCCTGTCTAGGCAAAGGCAAATGACATGCAAGGAGGGAAAGTGTTGAAGAGTTTGTAAACTGAGCTGATGTATTTTCACAAGTTCATAACATTCCAGAATGTGTTGACAGAGCCTAGCAGGCAAAGTGCCATAGTACTCAAGGTATTAATCTGTCATTCCTTTTTCTGCTTCTTACTGGAAAATCTAGACATATCAGATCTTTGAGAGCATTGAAACATGAGGCCATTGACCAAGCAGAGTTTTGAAATCAATATGCTAAGAATGGCAGCTTTGGGGTCTCATAGTTTTGGAAATGTTCTTAGATATTCTTGTCTATCATCAGATATATGCTCCATTTTTTAATTTTGAGTAAGTTCTGTTTATTCAGAGTTAACAGAAGGCAAAGCCAGTCAGCCACTATATTTTGTTCAATGTGGATTAATCAAATTTTGAAGTTAGTCTGTTGCTTAAGTCATTTTACAGTTTCTTCCAGATGAGTAGTTTGCTCTAGGTCTACCATTTCCATTGCACTGTAAATATATAAAACAGTGTAGGATGGCAAGTTGGCAATTTTTTTGCTCTCCTCTGCAAGTTGTTAATATGTATGTTGATAATACGGAGAATTCAACTTGGGGATAGGGAGTTGTCTTAGAAGAGGTTGGTTTCCTTCCAGCTGGGATAATTTTTAAACTTCAATTGTGTGCTATGTGTTGTGTAATATAATTACTAGCTGTGAGGTAGACCATAGAGGTGTACTAATAATAGCTTGTTTTGATGGGGTAATTCTGCTTGGGGGGGGTGAGTCCTCTGCATCTAATTTTTGATGCTGCTGATTGAGGAGACTTGTAAATTATTCATAAACTTGTACAATCAATTTTTCCAGGGACTTGGCAAAAACAGAGTATATATTGGAAAACCTTGTGTGTCCTTAAAGTGTCTTTGATGTGAAGCAAAGGGAGGAGAAAATTAAATAGGTCATCCAATGGTTTGTAGTTATTGAGTTCTTTTTTAAAAAAACAAAAAAAATAAAGATGCCTTTTCTAGAAATTGTGCTTATAAGAAACTGGAAATTGCATTGTATGACAGAAAGATAACTCGATAGCTAAAAGTAGAAGGGGTAGAAAAATGGTTGTATTAAGTTTATTTGCCTGGTTACGAATTCATATGGAATAAATATTACGGTTGGCTAGATTGTATTACCAAATGCTCTGTGAAGATAGGAAATTTTCAGCTCTTAAGACATATTTGATTAGCCCATTTGGAACTCTGTAGACTTGGATTTGGGAAAAATAGAAAAACAGACATTTACATCATAGAATGAGTTGGATGTTGCATGAAGGAAGATAAATTAAGACTTGTTTATATAATCACATTATTCTGAAAAAAAAATCCTTAACTACCTTTATGCTTGGTATGTTTGTGCGGTTAAAACAAATTCAAGTTGAAAAAAATCAAATTAAGAAATGAAGCTTTAGCTGATCAGGAGTCTTTCGCACCTTTGAGGTGGACAATAACTTCTCTGATTGTTGTCTTAAACCTGCTTCTCCCACCTGCCCACCCTCCAAAATCCATGTCTGACTTAAAAGATGAATGGGAAGCATGTATGTAAAGATGCTGAGGTTGATTTCTCAATAAAGTCCCCACCACGCATAGGGAAGGACCAATCAAGGCACTGGCCTACATTCTACCACTCTACCCAACAAAGTAATACAGGCATAAGTATATAGGCTGGAGTTAAATTCTTCCTGGAACAGCAGATACACGGTATGGAGGAACTATAGGATGTCTTGTCCTTGGAGAGATGAGTGGCAGAAGTTCTAAAAGTGCCTTTCTACAGTTTAGTTGGTTAGCAGCTGTGACTTCCTGCAGAATGTTTATCCCAGAGTAATGCATGTTTTTAGACACTTGTAATGAACTCCACATAGGACTGCCCTTGAAGATGGTTTGGAGACTTCAGCTAGTACAATACAGAACAACGAGAGTCCTTAATGGACCCCATCACAATGAACATATTAAACATGTTGTTACAGCTACACTGGCTTCTAGTTTACTTCCGGGCTCAGTTCAAGGTGATTTGACCTTTACGGACTAACAGGGCCACACTACCTGAAGGGTAGCCTCCTTCCATATCAACCTGCCCAGCCCTGAGACTGATGAGTAAAGCTTTTCTAGAGAAACCTGCCTTTATCTGAGGTAGGATAGATATATTCATGATGAGGGTATTTCATTTTCAGTCCCCAGGTTATGAAAATATCTTCCAGAGGAGATGAGTTTGAGAGGTTGATGCCACCTTTCAATAGGCTTGCCAAGCTTTACTGACATTGCTGATGTCGCTACATCACTTCCAGATACAACTTGAAAGTGACAAAGGATAGCTTTGGAATCACAGGAAACTATGGTTTTGTCACAGGATTTCCAATGACTCCTAGATCTCCCTTTGTGACTTCTGGGTTGTAGCCCTCCTGCAGGTTACCATGTTTGGTCTGGCAATCCTACCTTTCAGGCCTTCCATAGAAAATCAGACATTCCTGTTCCAGAAGACCTTCAAGCTGACTGACTTTTATGGTTTCACATTCTTCTATAGCCCTATATTGGTGGCTGTTATGGTGATGATTTAAATATTTGGTAAAATTCTTTTATGCTTTCCTGTGAATTGCTTGAGATCATTAAATGAGTCAATTAAGGAAACAAATTGAAAAAACATACTGTTACAATGCTATTAAGATCCAGCAACAACCTTTAAATCCATATAAATACAATCCTATTGACAGCCCATTTGGTGTAGAGATTAGGGAGTCTTGCTAGAACCAAAGATAACAAAACTGCAGTTGGTAATAAAACTAACCATGTGATCTTGGATCAATCACTATCTCTCTGTCCTCTGAGCTCTTTGGAGGAAGTATGTCACAATACTCTGAATGTGTGTGTTTGTGTGTGTGTGTGTGTTGATGGACAGACATAGAATCAAACTTTGGCACTGAATTTGAATGACACTAATTTCCCCTACATTTCAATAGTCATGGAAAAGAACTCCAATCTCTGATGTTTATATCTAAATCATAGCTTATTGCTGCTTAGTGATCACTGATTTTTATATTATGGGAGACAGAATCTAGAAATAACTACCGTGATGACTCATTTCCTAGTGCCCTCACAGGGAAAATTCAAGTACTCTTGCAAACAAGTAACAGGCAAACAACATAAGAAAAGCCCCACTGAAGAAGGGTTCTGGCAAGTGTTTGTTATGAATAGGATTGGGCATGGTTCAGGCTGGGTCTTAGTAAATTGCAGACTCTGGGTCCATAAACTTTAGTGATTGCATCCCCCTGCGTCTTTACCATTTCTTTATTCATCTGACAATCAGGGCATAACTCTGTTTAGAACTGCACAGTTAAACACTTAAACTTTTCTTTTCTCCTTTGTTCAACTAAATATCTTTAACACAACTATCTTTATGCTTAGATATTTTTATATCATCATTTGTAGTTGCTTAAAAAATCAAGAATAGTTGGAAAAATCCAAATCCAAGTTCATTAACTTGGATCCAACTAGCTTTTCCATTGGTAATAATGCGAGGATGCGGTTACTTTTGGCCATCAAAAAATTTATGCTGGGGATCATGGAAAACGCAGATCACAAACAATTAATCAACACTACAGTAGAAAAGAGCAAGAGTCCAGAAGCACCTATAAGGCTAAGATGTCTGAAGAAGTGAGCTGTGACTCACAAAAGCTCATATCCTACCACAAATTTTATTAGTCTTAAAGGTGCCACTGGACTCTTGCTCTTTTCTACTGCTATAGACAGACTAACATGGCTACCCATCTTGATCCAGCACTACAGTGTACACATTAGCAAAGATTCAAAATATGTTACATATATATCGAAGTAAAGTCCCAAGAAAACGTCAAATGTGTGACCAAAATCCACATGGGACATGGGCTATATTAAGGAGAGCAGGGTGTGACCCAGTGAAAAAGCTGATGGGGTCTAATGTTGTGTATATGTGTGTGTGTGATATGATGGATAACCGGTTTGGCTCCCAAAGTGGTTACAAATTACTTATATACAGTGAAAATGACTGGAAAAATTATTTACCATTGAAGCAACTTGCAGAATCCTATCCAACTCACGGAGTAACAGTACAGAGTGTTGCTTTGGGAGATAACAGAATATTTTCTTTTGATGGCAAGAGAATATTTCTGCAGTGGTTGATGAGTCAAAATGGGGACCAGGTGGTGTGGTGATCTAAGAAAACGGAAAGCAATCCCTGCAGGTGTACACTATTAACTCACACAGGTCTCTCCCACATTGAAGGAAACATTGTACAATCATCAGGTGAAGCTAGGAAAAAATGCTGTTACAGTGTTCTGTCCTGTTACTTTCTTCCTTTGCTTCCTTGGTTCAATCTATGGATTACTGTGTGATAGCCACTAAAGAAACAATTCTCTATGATTAGACTCTCAGCCCCAAACTGGCAATCATGCATTATGTGGGTTTGTTTTTTTGTGTGTGCACACCAGAGTCAATGGTCTGTGTTGGAGGGGGAATTGACAGTATGCTCATTCTGCGTTGCGCGCTCTTATAGATGCAATGTGGGTGCTTGCCACATTTTGTTGAGGGTTTTTTTTTGAAGTTAACACATAGTAGAGCGGACACACACACCAAGTCTTTCTGACACAGTAAACTGTACACATTATTCCATCTTAGGAATACATCAGTGTTTAGGTTTTCTGTTTTATTTCATATTCCGTTTCAAATGATAACTATGGGGAGAAATAGCAAATAAAGATTGAATTTGCTGGTCTCCCCCCCCCCCATTATTATTGCATTTAAATGGAGTCAAAAAGTTATGCTGGAGAGAGGGAGAGGATGAGGCAAATGTAAGTTCTGTTTGATTCACTTCATGTTTTCCACTTACTGTTTGGAAGCAGCTCCCCATATTCACTATTCATGAAACTGACACTGAGATTCAGCTGCAGGCCAAGCGTTGATGGGAGAGGAGTAGCCAGGGCAAGATGGCAGAATACACCAGACACCTTGATGGAGTTGAAAGAGGCCATGGCTCTATTGATTTATCACTTGTGGAACATTGGCACTGCATAGGCTACAAATCCCAGCATTGGCTGACTTGCCTGCCAGCCAATGACCCCCCGCCCCCTCAGACCACCTGCTGAGGGGTGAATCATGGGATGACAGTTGGATACCATATGGGCACACATCTCTGTGTGGATTCCCTGCTATCTGGGAGAGAGGATGTCCCAACAGCCCCCAAGCAGGGCATGTACCGCCATGCCTCATTTCCAAGACCCCTTAAGGGGATCCCCATAATAGGGAAACTGAGCTCACAAGCCCTGTTTCCTGCCAAATGGATCCATTCTCAATGCCCAAACCACCTGCCCCAAACTTGTGACAGCAAGAAAGCAAGTACAACCACCACCTGCATGCACCCCAGTGACACGCCGCAATGATCCCAGAGTCCAGCAACCACATGCCTCGAACAGAATCCAAACAACTGGTCTCAAGAGAAGGCTGGGTGGGTTGGCCAGCCATGAGCCATGTCCCAAGGGGTGGGGGCGGCCTGTCCTAATAGGCAATGGTGGCAGACCTGAGAAGAAACTGCACCTCTCAGGTCCATCGCCCTTTTCCCCGCTTGCGGTACCCCAGCCAGCTTGCCCTGATTGCAACCCAAAAATGGCTGTTCCTGCAACAATACCGGTTGGAAAGAAGAAGGGAAAATTCCCTGCAGGAAGCAACAACACTCAATGTGCAAAATCTCATAATAATAATTCCTAAACATACAATAATCCAAAGACAGCGCAGTGTCATACTGCGCCGTCTTTGGATTATTGTATGTTTAGGAATTGTAGTTATGAATGGATTTGTAACACTGTTTGAAGAAATAAGAGGCAAGTGCACTTTGTAAATCAAATATTTATTATTATAAGAGAGATTTTGCACATTGAGGGTTGTTGCTTTCTGCAGGGAATTTTCCCTTCTTCTTTCCAACCAGCTTGCCCTGATTGGCTGGGCTGGGGATTTGAACTGGGGCAGTGCATGCTGCCCCCCTCCTCACCCCACAGCCTTGCAACCGAATCCCCCAGGTAAGTCTGTAGGACGAGGTTTCTGAACAGAGACTGGGATGCAGATGCAAATGGAACATGGATACTCCTCTCCCCATTCTATTACCATCCTTTATGTTCATGTTGGAGAAAGAAGGAAATCAGTCTGAAACAGTTACTGTTTTCTATATCTTCGCAGCTCTAATTTTGCCAAGATATTTCTGTCTATTTCACATAATATCATTTGATAGCTTTTTCTAATGTGTTTCCATTTTATTCAAAGCTGCCTGGTTTTTATAAGTGGCTAAGAGATACAGAATATGCCAGATGATGTCAGACTGCTTTAACCTTGATACGTTTGCATCCCTCTTTACTTCATTAATATATAAGTATTCATCCACAAGTTTGGAAATGGGGGGTTAAATGGAAATGTGCCAAACAGTTTTCAAATATTTCAAAGGCATCATAAACAGGAGCCATTGTTTGGGGATCCACTGAATATTGAATGAGAAGCAGAACTTTTTGAACTATGTGGAACCATGTAGCAGTTAATTTCACACTTGAGAAACATGCACATTAAATTTGATTGAGTAATTAGCTAAATTTGAGATATGGAATCTCCTCATCCACAGCAGCAATATGTTGCAGCAGAGAAGCCTGTTCCATATGTAGAATGTGGCCAATGGTGTGTACATGAAGTAAAACAAAGCAGAAGAAAAGAAGGAAAGTCTCACAGTGGGTTGGATCCAGCCAAGCTCTTCACTCAGTCTTGCACAATTCCCCTTCTTACAGCTGCGATCTCACATAGCTTTCATGGATGCATGCCCCATAATTGCCAGCACAGCATCCATCTTTCCTTTTGCACCAGCAGAAAACTGGTTGGATCCAAAATAGGATGTGCTTCTTTAGTCTGTGCTTAGCTTTTTGGTCCACTAGTCAATTAATTTGAGGGCGGGGGTGGATCTTCCCCCTCAAGCCATGCAGACTTCCTTGCTAACACTGACCACTGGGGAGCTGGAAGTGACTTTAAAGATGAGTGGCAGGAAAGACGAATGAGGAATCAGATTAGCATACACCCACTGGTGGTGCTTTTATTTCCCACCTTAGAGGAAAATGCCTTTGATTTGCCCCATGAGTGACTTGCATGGGAGCCACTGAAAGAAAGTTGCTCAAAGGAACAACTGTGGAGGAACTAGACATCACTGACAAACACTTGCAGCCAGATTTTTTTTTTCTTTTTTGACTCTTAAAACAGCGTCCCAGCAAGAAGTGTGCTCTGTGGTTAGCCCAGTGCCTGCCTCTGCTCTCTTTTGAGGATAGCTAGTTATCAACTGTTGGCAAAATTCCCCTCTGTGATTAAGTTGTTTTGGAGAAACAGAATAAGCCAAAACAATATGCACCCTTCTTTTAAAATGCTGGTTCAATGCTGAGAGACCTGTTGAAAGTCATGTTTGCAGTAAAGGCAGAGATTATTTTTCTTGAAAACAAACGCAGAGCCAGTACTATTGATTACTGCTTAGAATAGTTAGCAGCTGTTCAGAGATAAAAAGATAGAGCTCAGCAAAGCAAGACCTTGCATACAGTGTGTGTGAGAGTGTTGACTAGTAAGATAGCCATTTAGAACAAGCAGAAATTACTTCGGGTTGAGTCACCCGATCATGTATTGTTTTGTTTGTTTTTCAACTCTTACGGATTATTGATCACAGATGTTGGTTGTGAAAGTAGGATGAGTGCATGAGATGCCACAAAAACTGATGTAATCCTATTGCACAGAACGTCTTACCTGGCATCAGATCTGGGACCATTCTGCACCTTCAATGGGTTTGGTTGGTATGATGTTCCATGATATCTTTCTTCTGTGTAAAGACTGAAAATATGAGTATTACATTCCATCTTCTTCTTAGCCTCTGTCTTTCTTCCTGAGTTGCAGTCTACATCATGATGTCACATGGGCTGAAACCTGGAAATGACATTGGAATTGACAGAAACTCTATGGTAACTAAAGAGTTTTACCCAGAACAGATGTCACAGCATAGTCACTGTCACTCAACTCCCATTCTCCCCAATCCTCCTGCTGGTTGCCAAGCTCCGGCTGGCAACCCAAGAGAACCAGGTTTGAATCTCTACTGTAGAAGCTCACAGATTGACCTTAGGCCTGTTACATGTTCTCAGCCTAACTTACCTCATAGGGTTGTTGTGAGTATAAAATAGAGGTGAGGAGAATGAGCTGCTTTGGTTTCCCCATTGTGGATGAAGGTGAGGTATAAATGAAATAATAAATATAACTGAAGATTGAGGGGCAAATAAAAAGGTAGGTTGGTTGATACATGGAAAGGAGAGAAAGAACAAGGAAAGGTAGGAGTTGTCAGGAGAAGAGGAAAATAATGTGAAGAAGAGGAATACATGGGAAAATAAGGGATCCCTTGCGAGTCCTTGAGAGTCCCCTGCTTGTATTTTTCGATTAACAAGGATTATAATACTAAAAACTATTTACAAGAAGACTTTAGAGTCTTTGACAATTTATAGAATTTAGTCAGAATATAATTTTCTCTGGCAATCTAAAATAGCAGGAGAAGCATTTGTGCTTCTCCGACATCAAAATAAATTACTTGTGCATTCTTTATCCACAGTGATAAAATCTGCCTTCAGTTTGCTTAAATTTTATCCCTGCACTTCACACTGTCATTGTCACATTCCAACAGGTTATAACTAGAAAAAAAGAAAACCATGACTAAAAAAGTGATACCCAAACTGTAATTCTCACTATGACACTACCTAAAATGGGACTCATATTTTCTGTATTGAACCGAATTGTAAGGTAAAATCTGCAGACATTGCTTAGTCATTTCTTATAAATGTCTTCCCTACTGGATCCAGGTTTGCATTACTATTGCTTGGATCTACAGTGCAGACCAAATTTGTTTTCCTAAATTCCAAAGAAAGATTTTCTGTCCTAGTTCATAACTATCCAACAGGCCAAATAATTCACTTCCACTACTGGATTAGGAAATAACTGGACTCTACATGGTATGGGCATAGTCCATTTACTCTGCTGGTGCAACACTCACATGTGTGGAGCCTTCATATCTGCATCCTCTCTCACCAAGATGGCGGCTGAGGCAAGCAAGGAGCTGCCTTGGTTGGGCCTGGTGTACCCCCTGCAGGACAGAGGCAGGTTGTATGCCTATTTAAATTGGTGTGTGTAGGGGTGTATATTTGCACTGAAGTTGTATATTATGCCACGCTGAATCCCCATAGTAGGAGAAAAGTAGGGAATAAGGGTTAAAGTAAATAAACATAAAACCCTCTATTTACCCCATCTCCTCACCTTTATGCATGCATATGCAGCCAATATGATAGGATGCTGGGGAAAATAGGATCTGTATATGTGCTTTCCATATCTCCATCCAGACCTCTGTCTCTGTCCAATGCAAGTTGCTTCTTCCGGTAACACAAATATCTTCCAGCACAGAGAAAGGGAGAGCTATTTTGGACATAGCTCCCACTCCCCTCCTGTCCTCTCACCCTGCCTGTCCTATATTCCCTGGCACATACCTAGAGGGTATGTGTGCATGAATAAGAGAGGGAAAAATGCTTTTTCAGATCCACCACACATGGTCAGTCCACATACAGTGGCTGTGGATCATGCTCAGCTGAGCAGCCTTGTATGACTTTATATCCAGTAATTCACTTCTTTGGAGTACAAAATTGGAATTTTGAGATTTCTTCTTTAGTTATCTGTTCCATCACTGCAGCTGTGTATCCTTTGTGAAAAGTACAGCACACATGAAATGGCACAGTGAAGGACTTGCCATATCATTTGTACTTCCACATTTGTGTCTTCTGACTCCCCAATGGCTGAAGTATGATGGCGTGTGTGTGTTAAAACCTAATGTAGCCCACAGTGGACCAGAAAGCAATCAGAAAACAGATCACAGTAACTGGTCTTTATTGTCAACATTTGTCTTTTTTCTTGATAAAGAGCTCTGCTACCAGGATTAGAATTATATGAGCTTCTGCAGAGATAAAGAGGCACAAGATAAACTATATCTTTCCCCCAGCTCAGTTTAGAGGAAAACCTTTGGAGCATTCTTAAGCCTCAAGACTGTGAAATGAAGAGCTGTGAGCTCCTCTTCCCTCTCTCCCTTTACACGCAATACCATGCATATGTTGGCTTCCCACGTTCATTTACCACACTATGCTTTGCTAAAATGGGAATTTAGGAATATCCTCCATATTCCCCAAGGAACTGATTTCTGCCACTTGGTTTATTTACTTATAATTAGAGTTGCCAACTCTGGGTTGGAAAATTCACGATGATTCAAGGGTGGACCCTGAGAAGGGTGAGGTTTGTGGAGAGGAGGGATCTCAGTGGAGTAAAATGTTTACACTCCAAAGGAGCCATTGTCTGCAGGGGAACTGATCTCTGGTGTCTGAAGATCATTTGTAATTCCAGGAGATCTCCAGGCACCACCTGGGGGTGGGAGTGGTAAACCTACGTATAATACAGCTTGGGCCTAGAGAGCTGCAATAATTCCTTCAGCCATTTTAACAACCTCACCACAGCTGCTTCTTTCCAGCAGGGTTGCAAGGTCACTCTAAGGGGCAAACTGGGGAATGTGGTGTGTGCGTGTGTGCGTGTATGTGTGCGTGTGTGCAGCAGTACTGCCCCCACATGAAAGCACGCACCCACATTGATGGAAAATGATGTCATTTCCAGAGTGATGTGGAAGTGATAGATTGCTCCAGCTGAGCATCTAAAACTTGACCCCAAACATTGTGTTTTTGCCCGGGAACAACTTGTTGCTTCTGCATTGTGCCAGAAACGACATAATTTTCCAACGAACAAACAAACAAAGGGCAAGCCTATCGGAGGAAACTAACAGTATAGTCTATACAAATAGTAATCCAATTTATTTCTGATGTGCTTATAAAGTGTCAAGTGCTCCAAGTGCAAATGCTTATAAATGAATTCCTATATATTCAACACATTTACAATAAATTGTCCGTCGTGTATTGTACTCACTGGGAACTGATTGACAAGCTTTTGTATTGATGTTTATTAAATTATTAAGCCTTTGAAAAAGTGATTAATACGAAACAGGATTACAATTCTGGTAAACGCCCATCAGGCTCCGCCCATCTGAATGAGCAGACTTTGCCCATTGATGAAAGATCATTAATCCCATATTCCGCTTGAACCGAAAGCTTTATTGAACTGCATGGACATTAACTAGAAGAAAAATGATTTCAACTTGCTGAGAAGATCCACCAAGGAAATGGTCTTTTGCCATCTGAAAAACAACGTAGAGGAATTATTAGACTATAAGTCTTGCAAGGACCATATACTTACCTGTATTCAACCAGTGGTGTATGTTAGTTCTGATCTCTATTATGAATTATTGTTGTAAATGTGCTGAATATATAGGAATTCATTTATAAGCATTTGCACTTGGAGCACTTGACACTTTATAAGCACATCAGAAATAAATTGGATTACTATGTGTATAGACTATACTGTTAGTTTCCTCCGATAGGCTTGCCCTTGGTTGGTTGGTTGGTTGGTTGTTCGGAGGAGTCCCCCAGTTGGTTCATAATTTTCCAGCAGCCCAGGAGTGCATGCACTTGTTTCACAGTGTGCCTCCCAGGCAGAGTGCACTGAGTATGGCTGGCCCTCCACGTCATTCCCCCCGCTGGCCAGGTGAGCAGTGGAATTCTTTACCACATGCTCAGAGTCCAGGGGTTTGGGGATGTAATAGTTGCCAGGTCCCCTGGGGTCCAAATCAGGGGATGAGGCATGTCTTTGGGAGGGCGCCCTTGGGGGGGAGTACTTACTGTGCAAGTGCTCAAAGTGCACACGCACTCTGGAGTTTTCATTGTTGCACGTTCCTGATCACATTCCTGGTGCAATGATCACGTTCCTGGTGCAACATGGTGAGAAGGCCCCTTGATTTTACAGAAGATACCACTGCACAGAGGTCTTTCCTTTGTTGTCTTGCCAGGAATGACGTAATTCCTCATCATTCTTGGCATGACAACAAAGGCTCTGGAGTGCGAGGGAACACACTCCAGAGCTCCAGGTCCCATTCCCCACATCCTTTCCCCTGCCAGCCAGGTAAGAGGTGGCGAGGGGCAGAGGCTGGGAGCAGGGGATCCCCTGCTTTCACCAGGGGACTGTGAACTCTAGTATATAAAAACATTGTTTGAAAGCATTAACTCTTCAGTGCCATAATCCCTTTCTAATTCTTTACCATTCACCTTACAATGCTATAACCCTTAGGGTGCTTTTTCAGGCAGTTACAAAAGCAATTCCAGAATTCTCCCTCTGCCCCCACTTCAATACTTTCCTCCACTTACTTATTTCATCTTCCTTTCCAAATAGCCACTTGGAGTATGCTCTGAGTATATTGCCCCAAACTGGCCATGATCCACTCACCATCATTGTTTATTTAAAATATTTATAGAGTTCTTTTCTGGCATACATTCAATGTTTAGCATCCATGCTGTGAGTACAGAGAGCCATCACCCACAAACTGATAGAAAGAAGCCCCTCCAAACTACACTTAGCAATGGAGTTTCGATGCCAGCAACTAATAATTTGACCCTAAAGCAAACCATGTTTGTGTGTGTGGAACAAGGAGAGAGAGAGATCTGGATCTGGACTGTAGCACTGGAGTAGGGGGAGTTTAACTCTCTTGTACACCATTTTCCCAATCAGAAATGCCCTAACTTTTTTAAGCACTTGGTGGGGGGGGGGGGAGGGCTGTGACTCACTAGTAGAAGTCCCAGGTTCTCAGTCTCTGGCATCTCTTATTAAAAGGACCAGCCAGTGATATGAAAGAACGCTGTCTTAGATTCTGAAGAGCTGCTGACAGTCACAGTAGACAATACTGATTTCGACATGCCAGTGTTCCAACTCAGAATAAGGCTGCTGCATGTGACAGAATCAATGCCCTTTTTCCTATACCACAATCCTGATCAATATCCCTCACAACGACTACTTTCTAGAACCATAACTGGAACTTCAGATCTCCAGCAGCACAGTTTGACCCACGTATAGCCTCCAGATTAATGGGCTGTAGGAATAAGATATGTCTAAATCTGTGGAAAGATGCGGGTGGATCCAACCATCCTTCGAAGAGCCTTCCTCCAATTTAAATGACTCTTCTGTTGGAGAAAGATTCCTTATGCTGGAGGAAGGCTTCAAACTTAAGTCAAGAGGATATAAATATTTCAATAAGAAAGTTAAATGAATAGTAGTATGTGGTAGGATCACCCCACTATTAGGAACCAGTTTGGGGCTTTGCATCTGGAGGAGGAGAGTTGGTACTCATGTTCTCCTGGGCTCCATTTTGTATGTTTCAGAAAGGAAATTACAGTAATTATATTATTAATTTAAAAAACGAATTACAATATTTTTTAGGATGAATAGATGTGCAGTGACATAGTTTTTTAACTCCCAAATGATACAATGGGCTGTCCAGTCAGCAATACAGAATGATTCAGGATGGAATAGGACATTTTGTAGAAAATGCTATTTTGTTGCCAAAGAACTTGTGTACAGCCACTTCACTGCAAATCAATGGGCAAAACCCTATGCCTTTCAGATATATTTTTGACTGTTGGGGTGGGAATGTACAGGTAGGAAAAACAGAAGCCCATCGAAATATGATTCTTATACATTGATACTTTTATAGTCATCTATTAAAACTTACCGATAATATATTATTATTAGCTATCCAGAAGGCATAAAAGTATACTTATAGAGTATAATACACAAGTAAGGTTTAGGTTAATTCTTACTCATAGATTTTTATGGCTTTGGACTTCCTGCCTTTCAGCAATCTGCAGAATTTTATCTCAATGAAAACTGCATATCTCTGAAGAAGCTTCTAGTTACCCTGTGGTTTTAAAACAGGCCATGTTAATGATTAAGATAGAATTCCCAGCAGTATAGACTGGTTTCCTGTGGTAAATTACTCTTTTTTTAACAGAAGGCTTTGAAAAACAGTGCCAGTTTTATCCAACTGTCTTTAATTAACTCCTGTAGTACTTTTCACAATCTATCCCACAATCCTTAGGGAAAACCAGATCTGTATATGTAGGAAAGTATAAAGAATAAAGACAAATTATTCTCCTTTTAATCAAATGTCGTGGATTTAAAATGTCATTCCTCGAGAAAATTCACCAGACGCAGTCATTGTGAGATAAGCTCCAGCTATAATTAATTTCCTTTCACCTTTCCTTGAATAGTTCTTAATGGAGTGTTTTAAATAAGCATTTGGTTTGACAGGGATTTTTTGCTGCTAAGAATGTTTTAAGCCTCTGCAGTAAACAGTCTGGCAGTGCTATCCTTGGCAGAGTTATACCTTTCTAAGCCCGTAAAAGTCAATGGATTTATAATGGCCTAATGCTGCATGCTGATTGCTCGATGGCCTCCCTGTTTGATAAGACTTGGTTTGAGAATGCAGATAAATTTCCTTCCTCTCATTTAACTGTGTGAACAAGACACTAAAGCCAAACCAATGATCAAACTAGATATTTATTGTTAAATGTTCACTGGTAGCAGGATCTGACCCTGAAGAAATCAGCCTATTTAAATTTTAATCAGTATCAGATAGGGAGGAAAACTCTTAGTTTCACTTTTATAGAAAAAGAGCAATAAATGAGACTAATAGCTAGAGATGGGCACAATCCAAAAAAAAATTGCCGATCCAGCTGATCGTGGATCGGCGCCAGTGACAATCCCAACTAAATGATCCACACCGATCATCTCCCATTCCCGATCCGTGGATCGTGGATCGTGGAGCCCAAAGCGGGGCGCGCTGCTATTCCCAGCTATGTGGGAAGGTGGGTGTTGGCGGCGGCCTCCGGGCCCAGCGGGAATGGGGAGACGGCGATGAGCCGCCTCCCCTCAGGGGGCAGGGGGTCTGGCCGCTCACCAGCGGCACCCCCATGTGCCCACCCGCCAGGCCAAAAAGGAGTGCACTGGCGAGAAAAGAACGGTGGGTGATGCCGACGGCATCTGTGTTTGTGTTTGGCCATCTGTGTTTGGCCGTCAGAGCTGCCTATCAGGGTTTGCAGGGATGAGATTGGAGTGCCCATGGCTACAGAACACCCCCTTCCCCCTCTCTCCCCTGGGTGTCTTCTCCCAACTGGTGACTGCTTTGCTGCTCCATGGTTGGAAGGAAGCCCTGCTGATCAAGGAAAGCTGGGCTTCCATTCGGGTTTCCAGGGTGACAGAAGGAGGGGAAACACAGCTCAGGAATTCCCCTGGCTCTGTTGCTCCAGGAATAGATTACTGGCGCCTGAGTGTCTGGCTTCCCGATCCGAGCATGATCCAGCCCCGATCCAGGCCCCTCCCAATCACTGGATCGTTGGCCGTGGCTGTTCATGATCCGCTGAGTCACGATCACGCGATTGCCATTATCATGGGGTTTTTTGGATCGTAATGCGGATCGTGCCCATCTCTACTAATAGCTTAATTGCATTCCTATCTCATGTACATTGTGGAATGACAAAGCAAGGACCTGCCTCTTCATGGGATCTTCCCAGAAGTACATTTGCAAATCATCTCTCCCACCAACCCCTTCTCAAGTGGCAATCCACACATGCACAATGCTCCATATCTCCACATCTCTGAAGCCCCCAGCTGGATTGTAGAGTCCAACTGACTGTGAAGAGATTTGATTGCAGAGCTGCCAATGGCTGCTGCAAGACCAAAGACAATTATTTCTCTAACCCAAATATTACAATAAATCAAGTCACTTGAGCCAGTGTTCTGAGAATTTTGTCCCCTGCCCCACACTATCAGCCAGCAAATATGGGATCCCATGAAAATAGATGCAGGCCTTCCTTGATTGTAATTGTGGTTGCCAACCTCTAGGTGGAACCTGGAGGTTTCCCAGGATTACAGCTGATCTTCAGACAACAGAGGTTAGTTCCCCTGAAGAAAATGGCTGCTTTGGACTGTATTACACACTGCTGCGCTCCCTCCCCCAAATCCCTCCCTTCCCAGACTCCACCTTCCAACATCTTCAGGAATTTCCCAACCCTAAGCAGGAGGTCCTGGTGGCTGGCATTCTTATAGTGCCTCAGGCACAGAAAAGGACAGGGCTGAGCAGCTGGTCCCTCTCAGTATGGGCTGAAGTTCTCACTCCCCTCTGGCAACCCTGTAATCCTATTTTATAGGTAGACTATGAATATGTGTATATAATAAATTATACTGTATATGAACATACACTTTTAAGATAAATTAACCATCTAGTCTACTGTGTCCTTTTATATCAGTCTCATTGAAGCAAATGCTCTTATACAGCTCCCATACATTTCAAAGATTCATGCAAGAAAATACCTGATGAACAGTGTCCATAATAACTTGTACTTTGTTTTAGTATACTAAAAAACTTATAGATGCAGCTCTCAATAGCCTTGACTGTCAAGCCACTGACTTGTCTCAGCCTGTTTCTTGGTTCAGTTCAGGTGTTGTGTTACCCAAATAGGCAGTCTCCTTATTAGTTGGGGGAATTAGCTTAAAGGAGACAAAGTGAGAGGAAGTAACAGGAATTCTCAACCTATTTTACAGAGATTCTCTTAAGAGAACTCTCAAAATGAATCAAGCAGATGTTCAACCAGAAAGATTTTATTAAAAGAGAAATAAAATGGACAAATGTACAAACATCACACACAGCAGACATACAAGGCTAACTAAGAAAATCAGGGAGGAAAAGAGGAGAAACCCATTTCGGGGAAGGTGATAGTTACCAATCTCGAAGGTGGAGATCCACAGAGGCAGCAGCAAAATGACCAGCATCATTTCACAAAAAGAAGACGAGGCCCAAATGGATTTGTGTGTCTGTGTCCAGATCCAAGAACACACACACACACTCTGGCGGCCAGGGGCTCCAGTTATAGGGCAAAATGCTCCCAGGGGTAAGCTGACGTTCTCATCCTAAAACAATAACTTAATGGGTTTTCTGGAGGTGAATAATGAGGTGAAAATGGTGCTTGATGACCCTGAGTGCTGGATGGGAAAAGCTACCAGGTTTGGTGAACAGTATTAGGTAGTCTTTAATTAGGGTGAACTCAGTGATTTCCATGTATACAATTGTCTTTTTGATTTCCTGAAGCATGTATTAGCAATGAACAGGTTGTTGCTTCACAAAATTCTATGAGCTGCTCTCCTGCTTCATTTCATGATCCTAGTCCAAATTTTCCAACTATGATTGATTCTGCTTTATCGTCTATTTTTGCATTCCAGTCGCCTATAATTATCAGCTTATCTTGTTTAGGTGTATGATCAATTTCTTCTTGGACACTTGCATAAAAGTTTTTGATTTCTTCCTTTTCAGCAACTGTAGTTGGAGCATAAACTTGAATAATGTTTATGTTAACAGGCTTTCCCTGAAGTCTGATTGATATTGCTTGGTCAAACTTTGCATAGTGCGAGTCGCCTCACTATTATAACAACTCCGTTTCTTTTGAGTTCATTTCCACAGTAAAACGCTGTGTGGTTTTCTGACTGATAATGTCCTGAGTCAGTCCAAATTAGTCCTCTCACACCCAGGACTGCAATGTTTAAAAGTTCCATTTCTTGTTTTATGATTTCTAGCTTACCTAGTTTCATACTTCTCATATTCCGTGTTCCTATTATGTGTGTCGAACAGCTTTTGCATCTATTCATGTCCACAACTGGACATCCTTTCGGCTTTAATCCAGTCCCATCATTAAGAATAGCACTATTAATACTTGTCCTTGGCTCTTCCTCAGTAGCCAATTGAGTGCCATCTGACCTGGGGGGCCTGTCTCCCAGCACTATATCTTTTTTCATTTTGTATTGTCTCATCATAGAGTTTTCAAGGTGAGAGATTAGCAGAAGTAGTTTACCATTGCCTTCTGCTTTGTGGTACTAACCAGAGTTAGTGGAAGTGACACTGCTGTTGTCTATGAAAGATGCTATCTAGTTTTTATTGTTGTCCTCTCTGTTTGCACAGTTGTATATCTGTACCCATCTGAATTTCTGTTAATAAACTCTTCAGAGTATAACCTTGTGTGTTCCTTAGAAATTTGCAGTTTCAGTCTGAATCCAGTAATTTGGCTCATTTGTAATTTGCCTAAACAACCCAAATAGTTGTTTAATGGAACTCAATCTGCAAAGCAGTCTGCCTTGCAGGGTTTAATTCCTGTTTAAAACCTGGAACTTGCTTCTCGGTTCCACAGCTGAAGGTTTAATCAGGAGAGGTTGGTAGCAGCTTGTTAGCCTGGAAGTAAGGACTCACTCTCAGTTTTGAATGTTTTGCTCTGGACCTTCCACTCAGAGCATTTTTGGATATGATAGTTCTTAACATTAAGCATTGTATCTTTCAGGGCTTGTCTACCATAGGATTGCCAGTCACAGCTGGCAATCCCCTGATAGGAACTGATTATTTTAACTATAGAGTTTTTGGCAATTCCTAGAACATATTGCTGTCACTTCTGTTTTTTCAGTAAATGTGAAAATTGCATGCCCCAATTTTCCTCCATTCCCCCCCCCGCCCACCAGCCTTGGAAGCACCGGTGGTAAATGCTGGTAAATGGCAGAGGCCTCCCTAGTTTCCTATCATGTCCCATGACTTCCACTTCCTCACCTCCTCCACTCTAGGCTGACCAAAGATCCATTGTTCTCTAACATAACAAGCATTTTCTCTTTCTTACCCATATGCATTCAGCTCTTTCCCTGGACATGTGCATACTACCATTTTTCTTCTTTTAAACCTCTCATTAACCCCTAACTTTTCTATGAGACCCTTCTTTCTCATTCCTAGCTGTAATGAAATTTTAAAGTATGTGTATATCTATTTGCCTACCTCATCCCCCTTGTTACCTTTATCTCTCCCTTCCTTCCTTCTGTTGTGCTCCCGCACTGTTATCTGTTTTAGATAAGTCAAGGTTGATAGTTATTAAAAGTTTTAAGTTATTTATTTATCACACTCCTGCTAAATTGGCAGCAATTGTACATTACTACTGCCCTGTGAGAGAAGTGCTTCAAACTGTTATCTATAAAGACTCCTTAGCATTTTCTTTCTTTGGAATAAACCAGTCTGAAACTTAGATTTGACATAGAGCAATAACTTACATTACCCATTCTGTGTCTCAAACTGGATGCTCGTAGGCAATAGTATCCTTTATGGTTATATCTCAGCTTGTGAGAAGGTACAGAAATGCACAAGTGATGTATTTCTATATCAGCAAAGCTGGAGCATGATCTTCTAAAAGAGTCCAGTAGCACCTTTAAGACTAACCAATTTTATTGTAGCATAAGCTTTCGAGAATCAAGTTCTCTTCGTCAGATGCATAGTACAGAAACTGGTCAAATATAGAAGAGGAGGGGGGGGAGGGGAGGAGAGAGAAGATGCAGTTAGGGGGGAGAGGGAGGGTGTAACCAAAACATTCCTTTGCTAGTAAATGTAAACATCTCCTTTTGGTGTGGGGGTCAGTTGGGTGAGGCTTCAAAGGAGTTTGCTGTGTTAGTTTGCAGCAGTAAAACCGCTAGACCATCCAATTCCTATGTAATATAAGCCTTCGATAACCACAGCTCTCCCCATCAGATGCATCTGACAAAGAGAACTGTGGTCCCCGAAAGCCCATGCCAGGTGCCACTGGGCTCCCCCAGACCCCGCCTCTGTAAAGGAAATCTGTTACCTGTGATAATGTGATAACCATTCATAGTCTCTATTCAGTCCCAGCTTGACAGAGTCAAATTTGCATATGAATTCCAATTCAGCAGCCTCCCGTTGGATTTTGTTTTTGAAAGGTTTCTGTTGAACCACAGCGACCTTTAAGTCTTTGGTGGAATGTCCTGGTAGATTGAAGTGTTCTCCCACTGGTTTTTGGACGTTTCCATTTCTAATGTCAGATTTGTGTCCATTTATTCTTTTGCGTAGAGGTTGGCTGGTTTGTCCAATGTACAGAGCAGAAGGACATTGTTGGCACATGAGGGCATATATCAGATTGGAGGATGAGCAGCTGTAAGAGCCAGAGACAGTGTAGTTGATGCCATTGGGTCCTGTAATTGTATTCCCTGGGTAGATATAGGGGCAGAGCTGGCATCTGGGTCTGTTGCAGGGCCTGGTACCTGTGCTGGTGACTCTGCTGGCCGATTCATGATTGTGGGTGAGAAGTCGTTTAAGGTTGGGGGGCTGTCTGTAGGCAAGGAAAGGTCTTCCACCCAGGGCTTCTGAGAGAGAGGTATCATTTTCCAGGATGGGTTGTAGCTCACTGATGATACGTTGGATGGGTTTGAGCTGGGAGCTATAGGTGACAACCAGTGGTGTTCTGTTGTTAGTTCCTTTAGGTTTGTCCTGGAGCAGACTGTTTCTGGGTACTAGTCTGGCCCTGTTGATTTGTTTCTTCACTTCATTTGGTGGGTACTGTAGTCTCAAAAATGCTTGTTGTGAATCTCTTAAGTGTGAGTCTTGGTCGAGAGCATTGGAGCAGATACGGTTGTAACGTAAGGCTTGGCTGTAGACAATAGACTGAGTGGTATGTTTAGGGTGGTAGCTGGAGGCATGTAGATATGAGTATCGGTCTGTTGGTTTCTGGTATAAGGTGGTATTTATTCATCCATTATGTAGTTGTACAGTGGTGTCCAGGAAGTGTACCTGTTGTGAAGAGTGGTCCAGGTTTAGGTTGATAGTAGGGTGAAAGTTATAATTGGTTAGTCTTAAAGGTGCTACTGGACTCTTTTTGATTTTGCTACTACAGACTAACACGGCTAACTCCTCTGGATCTATGATCTTCTAAAGAGATCCTGAGTACTGTTCTTTTATTTAAAAAGCTCTCGGGATAGGCAGTGGCTTTCCATTTTGCTTCTTTTTATATTCATTTATATTTCTGTACACCATCTCAGTTCTTCATTTTTTGCTTTTGGTCCTATAGATTCATTTGTATTGTACGTGCATGTTAAGAACTTAAGAACCCTGCTGAATCAGGCCAGTAGTCCATCTAGTCCAGCATACTATCTCACATAGTGGCCAACCAGTAACTTTAGAAGGCCAATAACAGGGCGTAGAGGCCGAGGCCTTCACTTGATGTGTTCTCCTTGTACTAGTATTCAGAGGCTTACTGTCTCTGATTGTGAGGTTCCCTTTAGTCATGGCTAGTAGCCACTGATAGACCTATCCTCCTTAAATCAGTCTGATCTCCTTTAAAAACTATCTATGTCTATGAATATCACTACATCCTCTGGCACTGAATTCTACATTTTACTCACTCATTGAGTAAAGATGTGTTTACTTTTGTCCATCCTGAATCGACTGCCTATCAGCTTCATTGGATACCCTCAAATTCTAGTATTTTGGAAGAGGGAGAAACAATGCTCTCTGTCTGCTCTCTCTAACCCATGCATAATTTTATAAACCTCTGTCATGTATCCTCTTAGGCATCTCTTTTTTCTTAACTAAAAAACCCAGACTTTTCAATCTTTTACCATAGGAAAAGTGCTCCACCCCCCCTCATCATCTTGCTTGCCCTTTTCTGTACTTTTTCCAGCTCTTCAATTTCTTTTTTAAGATATGGTAACCATAACTGCACACAATATTCCAAATGAGGCTCCACCATAGATCTGTACAGGGGCATTATAAAGCTGGCCATTTTGTTTTCAGTCTCTTTCCTAATAATCCTCTGCATAAAATTTGTCTTTTTCACTGCTGTGGCTCAATGAGTTGACATTTTCATTGAGCTGTCCACTATGACTTCAAGATCTCTTTCCCTCTCAGTCTTAACAAGATCAGACTTCATATGCTTAAATTTGGGATTTTTTGCTCCATTGTGCATCACCTTATGCTTACCTACATTAATCTTGCCCACTCACTCAGTTTAGAGAAGTCTTCCTGCAGTTATTCACAGTCAGCCTTGGTTTTTGCCATCCTTAATAATTTTGTGTCACCTGCAAACTTGGCCACTATATTGCTCACAAAGTTGCAGATCATTTATAAGAAACTAAATAGCACTGGCCCTAATACCAATCCTTGTGTGACCCCACTGCCTATGTCCCTCCATTGCAAGAACAATCCAGTTACTCTCTGCTTCCAGTCCTTTAACTAAAAGAAAACTCATGCTCATCTCATGACTGCTAAGCTTACCCCGGATCATTTGATGAAATACTTTGTCAAAAGCCTTTTGAAAGTCCTAGTATGTGTTGCCTACTGGATCACTGTTATCTGTCAAAAACACTATGGCTTTCTTGTGAGATGATGCTGTGAAACACTTGGCCATTGCCATAGCTTAGACTTCCAGATGCTGCAATGGTTCTAAAAGAACCTGATTGACCAGAGAAGACAGGTTACCATCTGTGATGGGTGTTTCAAACCTTCCTGGGCCAGATCACTATAATTATATTACTCCTGCCTGATCTGCTCACCTGAATTCAGCTGCCAAACAAGTCCATACTTTTCACAAGAGAGGACAGAAGTTAGACCCATGTGAGAATATGCAGGGAAGTCCTTAAGAAGATTATGAGCAATGACTGATCACGAATCTTCGTTTTCTGTGCTAAGAGGGAGCAATCCTGCAGCAGCTTGCTGCATCACACCAGACACAGTTCATGAACCACAATATAACAAGACAATCCTTAACAGAGTTTAACTTATTAACTTCAGCGAGGTTCAAAGGATTATTAGGATTTTACTGCAAGTATTTTTACTGAAACTGCAACATAAAACCCAATATTTAGTAATCTCTGACTGCAAACATAAATTGACTTCTGTTTCTATTTTGGGAAATTTAAAATTAAACTAACAATTATCAAATAGAGCCCTGTATACTAGAAGAGATTTGCAGTTAAAGTTCAAATTAATAACAGTAGAATTTGTATTGGCACATGTCATCAATTTCAATTGTAAAATTACTCCCATCTCAGTGGAAAAGGATAACAGAAGACTTCTAAACATGACTGGTTTTCCTGGCATAACATCAAGACACATTAGTAATACAGATGTCTTTCAATATTTATTAATTGCCAAGGCTGGGAAATAATACAAAAAGATTCCTTCTTTGTTTGCACAACAAATAATCCCAAATCAAACTGAACAGCCAAAACCAAGCATACAGAATGAAAAGAGAAGGTACAATGAGACAACCAGCGAGAGAACCCAGAGATTACAAGCTTCATTTCAAATTGAATCATCTATCACTGCATAGTCAAAATGCATCATAAATTACAGGGTACCTCAAAGTAATACATTTAGCCTGGTACAAGGTATGGGGCGGGAGGCTCGGCAAGATTATCTTCTGTGGTCTCCCTAAAAAGGACAATTATGCATGTCCACCATGCACATGCCAGAGGACAGGGAAGAGTGAGGGCTGAAGCACGCTGCCATTGTTGCCATTTAGAAAAAAAAAAGTAAGTGGCAATCTCTGTAGCTGACTACTGCACAGCAGAATGTCTATCCTGTCACCCAAGAGTCCAGCTGCCTATAAATGGAAACCTCTGATGTCAGACTGGACAACACTGATTCACAAAAGGCATTTGCATAGTTCTGAACAGGGCATATCAAAAGAAGGAGGTTTTCCTGTCTCCTAGTAATGGTCCTCTACCTGATCTTCCCTTACCCATTAGGCCAACTTAAAAGTCCAAGTTCAGTAAAAACCTGGGTATTTTATTTAGAATTAATAATAGCACACAGAAGATTATTCCTTATCCTGTATTCCAGTTCACTTTTGTTATCTTTGTACTGAACAATTTATAACATATCAGCATAGGAAGCGGCCTTATATTGAGAATACTGGTCTCAGAGATGGTTCTGAGGATTAAGGGCCTGAGAGACTGAAACTTAAGATATAGAGATTGTTCCTGAGCCCTTGCCATGCAAAATATGTGTGTGCCCTCTATGGACCTTCCCTATTGGATCTACTGGACCTCTTCCCAATACTACAGATTGAAGAGGAGAGAAAGCAGCTTAAACCTAGAGAGTTTATTATGACTGGAAAGATCAGACCCACTGCCTTTTTAGTGACCCAAAGTTTGACATTCCCTGGTTTAGAATATGACCTTTGACAGCCTCTATTGCTTGCCCTCTGTATGAAAATGAACATTATGACTCTTTCTCTATATATGAGCAAAAGAAGACTTCTGACTTCTCTGACTTCTCTCTTTTTCTCTTCCTAATCCCCCAACCTGGCTGATGTTGTTTATGATTCAGCAAGGGGTATCAGCAGCAGCCGTAGATAGCCAGCCAGTGGAAGGCAATAATATAAACGAATATTTGAGTCCTTCCCTTTTCCTTGTCCCTTTGAATACTGTTTGGCAGCAACAAGCACCCCCTAGATTATGTCCTTCAGATGGTATGGGAAACTACATTTCCCAGAGAAACTCTTCTCTCATATGCTGGTAGGAATGTCTGGCTGCCACTATCACCACCTCCTGAGCAGAAGCTAGTTAGTAAGGTTGGGATGCCTAAGGAGGTTTGGGGGAGTGCATGAAGGTTTAGGGGGAGTTGGCAGAGGCTGTGTAATTGATTATATCACTGGGAACACCATGAATTTCCCTGGTTTTCTATGACTCAGATGTGGGCTTTGAAAATAACCTGAGGTATTTGCAATCCCACCCCCTCACCCCCAGCAATGCAATGTAGTTTTGCCAAGCCAATTTTGATCTATATCCAGGACAATTCACCTCTTTTCTCTGTTCAGTGCTCATTCCTTGAATCCATGGGCCACGGTTAAATAAAACCTACTACAGGATTTAGACATACTAAGATTATGGATGCACATGAATGTGCTTGCATCATGTTCCATCATACGTGTGGTTGCAAGCATTGTTGTAAGTTAGTACCTTACCACATGTAGAAAGCTTCTGGGTTCATCAACATGGAAGCATTCAAATCAGACATGCAACTTGGGTTTTTTGACACCTCTTGTCCCCTATGTGCTATGCCAGTCTGCATTCCAGCAAATAACACACAGACACCATCCTTGGGTTGAAATGGCCACAACTTTATTGATTACAGCTAGATGGAGCATTGGCTACGCATATGGGCACAGATCCCCATTGGCATCGGAAGGCCCACTCACTGTCCGATGCATATCACGCCAGCCCCATGCTGGTGCACCACAGCAAGCGTTCTTCTGCCGCCAGCCATGCTGGACGGCCATTGCCTCCTGATCCGTAGGGGTGAGCTGCCCAAATGCCCCACTCACCCTATTGAGATCCAGCCCAGTGCCTCAAACCCACCAAACCCATAAAGTTGTGACAGCCCTCCCGTCAGCCCAGAGAGCACAGGGTGGGTGGGAAACATGCTGCTCCTGCCAGGGCTCCAAAAGGAATGGTGCCAACCATGTGGCTGCACCAGAGAAGGATGGACGCTCCTCCTCTTCCTGACCATGCCTCCACTGCATCCTGCTCTCAGTGCCAACACACCCCATCAGTGAGCTTCTTTTGTTAAGAATACCAAAACCAAGCAAACGCACATTGTAATTAGTTACACGTAAAATTCATGTTCACACATGCCAATTTTATAAACTTGCTGGCATGATGGTTTATTTGTGGCTTGATTCTTTGAAAGGAATGGTGTTGAAATGAGGATAACAGGATGAGTGTGGGTCAATCTCAGGGAAGCAACTATATAGAGAAATACATTCTTGCTACCCGAGGGACATAACAGATTTTGCTTTATTCTGTTCCTGCTCTAATTCTTACCTGACTTTTGAAGAACTGGCACTCAACAGAAGCTTATCGAAAAATTCAGAAAGGAGATAATTTGATGGTAGTGATGGTAGTCATGTATGTCTGACTTCTGGTTATGCAACTGGAGTGTATCTGTATTCAAGGCTTGGTTTCTCTGACAACACGGTGGCATTTTTGCTCAAGAGATATGTCCTATTCAAATATAGTATTTAGATGTAGAGCCAAAACATACGAAAGAAGGCATTTATTCCAAAGTTACACCCAAGTTAATTCCTTACCCTAGGGGACATGGTGCTGAATTTATGTCTGGCTCCAAAGTGGCCACAGTAAGAACAATAGAATCTTTTGGAAAATTCTGAGTTCCACTTGAAGAACCCTGAGGCAAGAGTCCAGAGAATCTGAGAACAGTGAGTCCAAGGAATCTGAGGGAAACACAAGTTTCCCTAGGCACCTATTATTAAATCTCACAACCAATATGTCCCAAAATTTCCCAACACAATCTTAATTCTTTTTGAGAACATACATGTCCTTTTAAATTAAGCAGTCTGGAAATTCATCATGTAAAATATGTAGTTTATTTCAGATATTACAGAGTGATGCTGTGGGAAGTGATGTTAAGGTCATAGTAGTAGACCTCTCCACCCACATATTCTCCAGAGTACAGTGTGCCACATACATCAATGAGCATAACTATGCAAAATGTGATTGCCATCCAAAAATGTTAAAATGAGTGGGAACTTTGTCTTTGACCTCAGTTGGATGAGGTAAAGTACACTGTTTCCAAAACAATGAAAAGTCCAAGGCTAGCGTTACAGGGTTTACTTTTATTTTTGAATATGAGAAAACATACTGGAGACGAATGAGTTTTTATTTTCAAATACAGAAGCAAGCCCTACTGGAAAAGGGATGTGTGAATGTTCCTTGTTTTGTGTCATTTTATATTCATTTTTATTCTTGTCAATAGTTTTGGTTCTGGGCTTTTTGCTATTTGTGTTGAAATTCATTTGTATTATGTATGGTATTTATATAACCATTGAAACTATTTATACATATATTTATAAATATAATGTGTAATGCTGAATTATAAACACAAACATTTGAAAATGCATATATTTATGGGCAAAACTCAATGCAAGGGAATACAGAATAGTTCAAAAATAATCAATTTGCAAAAAGGAAAAGCAAATTAAAATGGGTGTTTATGGGTCAAAAATTCAAAATTATTCCTAATTGGCAATAAAATGACACATTGGGTACCCCAAAAGCAGATACAGCAGGCCCCATGACTGAATTCCAGTTTAGCTTGTGAAACTGTCAGCTCTCTCTTCTCCAGATTTAAATTACAGACCAGCTTGAAACTCCAACCCTTCCCTTTAGCTGGAAAGGAGTCACATGCTATATGCTATGATGTATATTATTTTCCAAAAATAGTAATGGTAGTAAAAATTAATTTTTTCTCAGGTTCTATGCTCCTCTGTTTTATCCTCGCAACCACCCTGTCAGGTAGGTTAAGCTGTGAGTGCCTGACCCAAGGTCACCCAGCAAGTTTCAAGGAGCAGTAGGGATTTGAACCGGGGTCTACTTGATCCTAGTCTGATATTAACCACTATATCATGCTCCTCAGAGCTGGTGAGAAGAGCTCTTGATCTTAGCTTCCATAGAATAACTATCAGCCAACGTATCAGCAATCTATCAGCCTAACAAAGGATGATCTCTCAGCATCCATAACAATGCCTTCATACTTGTTGCTTAATGATGTTTACATTTAGAATTGGACAAATGTATTTTAAAAGCCCCTTAACAATAATAATTTGACAACAATAATTTAAGAGCTCTTATTCTGAAAATAAGTTCCGTAACACTGAGAAAAGAATCCACGTACAGTTGTGGAAAACAGTTCACATATTTTGTGAGTTCCAAGGCAAATACATGAAATACAGAGCTGCTTTTGGAATCTCAAACAGCAAATCTGCAACTGTTATAGAACGAGTATCATGGATTCCTCATTCTGACTTGGCTCTTCAAACAACTATGTGGCATATCCCTGAAAGCCAAATAAAAGCTGACAATCACTGACAACACTTTGTGTTTTTTTAAAGAGCTGCTGTAGCTCAGTGGTTAAGTGGTTCAGCTGTGAATCAGCACTCTATTGGTTCAAATCCCACTACTGCCCTGAGCTCAGTAGGTGGCCTTGGGTAAGCCACTCCTTTCAGCCCCAGTGCCCCAGCTGTATTGTGGGGATAATAACACTAACTTGTTCACTGCTCTGGGTGAGGCACTAATCGGTCTAGAAGAATGGCATATAAGTGTAGTTATTCTTTTTAAATGACAGGAAACTGTACAGGCTGAAAATTATCTCCCCAAACTACTTTTTCACCTAAAAAGAAAAAAGAAGTATGCTAGGAGTCTTGGTTTAATTTCACCTTGCCACATTTGTAACCACTACGGATGTATAATTTTTCATTTCTTTCACTTTTTGTTCATGGTTGAAATATCTTATTAATCATGTCTGTTTTCTTTGACTTGTGTCTCTTTTCATTTATCTATTTTACAGCATTTGTTACTAGGGATGTGCACAAAAACATAATCAATATTATTTGGATTTGGGTATTGTGAAAGCCATAAATATTGGTAGTCCTCATATTTGGGTCCTCTTACACTGATTTTGTATTTGAATCCATTTTTCTTCCCCTGGGATTCTGAAATTAACTGGGTCCCTTATTCCCTATGGGGGGATATTTCCAGGAGGCTGGAGGGGCCATTTTTGAAGCAAATTATACCAAAATTGCAGCAGAGTGAGGGCTGCCTGTCCAACAAATACCCTCCCTCCCAAGTTTCAAGAAGATTGGATAAAAGGGTTCAATTCTATGAACACTGAACAAGGTGCTCCTGTCTAGTCTTCATTGTTTCCTATGGGGAGAAATCCAATGGTTTCTCCAAGGCAAAGAAGCCTTAGCCAAACAAACAAGAGCGAGCACTGACCAAAAAAAACCCAACAAACCCCAACAGCAACAATGCCAAATCACAGAATCCCAACACAACCAACCTGGGAGCAGGTAGCAGAAGGTATGCACTAAAAAAAATCTCAACCTGATGCTAAAGCCAATTGTGGCAACTTGTTTTTCCCCCTTTGCAGGTTTCCTGGGTAAAAAAGGGAGGGGGAGAAAGGTGATTCTCACAGGTGAATGGCATTGCTTGTTAGGGGGAACTTGACTGTCTGTCCAATTAGGACAGTTCTCTCATAGACCACATGAGAGAATGGTTGTGATTAGACAGACAGTTGAGCTCCCCCTAACAAGCGATGCTATTCATTTGTGAGAATTGCCTCCCTTTTCCTTCCATTTTTTGCCTGGAAACTGCAAAAATAAGTAAAACAAACTGCTGCAACCTTTGAAATGGTGGACCCAGTTAAGACTGAATATTTCCTGGATTGATCAAGGCCCCCAATACTGGTATATCTGAGAATTCCAGATAAGATTGGGTTTCCTGAATATACCCAAAAAACACTGATAAAGAAGGACCAAATATACTGAACCACCCACTCCTATTTGTTATGTCATGACAATGTTAAACACTATTTATTCAGATGTTGTTTCCATGCATTTGATGCAAAAACAGGTGCCAATTTTAATGTCAGTTTTTCGATTGAATTGCATAAGTATGGCTGGGGAGAAAGGCAACTGTAGTTTAATGTAGAGAAGTCATAAAAGAAACTTGAAATTGCAGTATCCATGTGGAGAAAAGGACTACAGTGAGTAGATGAATTGGAAGACAGGCAATAGAAAATTGACAGAATCCAACCCAGAGAATGTGGCAACCCCGGCTGCAGCCATTGGCTGCTATGGCTGGGTGCCGTCCTTTGCCTCCCTGGAAGAGAAGGGGCAGCCTCTCCTTCCTGGGCATCCAGACATTGTGAGAAGGGGCAGAGCCAGATAGCTTATCAGCTCCACCCCCCTCAGTACTCTCAGTCTGCGCCTTGTGCTCAGCCTGAGCAGAGTTCATTTCAAGCTCTCTCAGCTGAGCTCCTCTGAGGCTGGTTTTACTGAAGGCCCTCAGGGCTATGTGGTGACAGCTACCTTGGAGAAGCTGTGATATTCCCCTGCTTGCTACCTTCAAACTCCAGGAGGAGAGCCAGGGCCCAGCACCAGGCTCAGTGGTGGAAACTGACATGGATATGGCTGAAGGAGGCTGGTTGTTGGAGCCTGGGCTGGTAGCGGTGGCAGTGCAACCACCTGATAAGGGGGGAATGGGAGCATCTGCCATGCTGGTGGTGGGGAAAGCAGATTCCATACTGTAGAGTGCATGGCTGTAAGGTGGTATCTATGGCAGGTATCCACTGGTCAGTGATGGTAGGTCCATTTGGCCCTGGCTGGTGTATGCTTGGCCATTGGGGCCTTTTGGGTCAGTCCCTGCCTCCTCACCCCATGGCTTTTTCCGCTCAACATGGTCAGGCTAGCACATCCCGAGGTTAGTGCCAACTAGTAATATGGTGGGGTAGCTCAGGTGCCGTCCACACAAGTTCCTATCAGCACACACACACACACACCCTTCGTTGAAGCACTGGCTGGCTATGTCATGCCTATCCAGGTCCCTCAGGTATGGCTTCAAGCCCAGCAGTAGTCTGGTATGGGGACCCAACCCTATACAACTGAAGGTACTTCGACAGCATGGAGCATCTTCCCAAGCCTGCCAATGCCTTGTTTTGCGGAAGAATGTTCCTATGGATGGGAAGCTCCCTCCTTTCTGGCTGGTCTCCCCCACGTTTTGGTTAGGTACCAGACAGCCTGTTGTAGTCCATTCCATTCATCACCCTTCCCATCCAGAGAAGTCCAGTAAATGATTCCTGTGTGCGCACACGCTTCAACTGGGCCATCGGGTTGTCAGTGGGGTGCAGTTGGCACAGAAGAGTAACACTGAGTTGGCATTTTGCCTCCACTTGGTCCTGCCTGCGGACTCTTTTCTGTTGGGTTGTCATTTAAGGGCTCTACATGGTCAGGGCTCTGTCAACTGGGTGCTCTGTCTCAGGTGTGACCTTTGACTGCTTCAGCTCTTTTCTTGACGGGGCATGTAATACATGGCTGTAACAAGGCCATGATTATCCCACAGTTTCCATATCTCAGTCTTAGTCAACCCAGAGAATCAGGCGTTTGAAGGTTTTGAAGAATTGTTTTGGACAAAGGGATCAGATTTAAATTCATAGCCTCCTAGTTTCAAGACAAGGGGGTTGAATCCAGCTAACTTGTTTCACTCAAACTCACACTGTTCTTCTCCTGTCTATAGTTCCCATCCTACATGATTTTTATGCATGCAGGTCCCATGGTCTCTAGCACAGCATCTCACTCTCTCTTCTACTTCCTCCACTTACAGTGTGATGTGGTGTACTAATAGCTGTCCCCCTGATGACCAGTGTAACTGAACTTACTTTCATTCTTCATGCCCCTTTATGATTTCCAACAGGAACATTTAAAATTTTCAGCATCTCTGCTGCAGTGAGCTGAATATTCCAGGTTGGATAGTCATAATATCCTACAGTAAATGTGACAAAGAATGTTTAGCTTACTCTAGAGCATTTACTTTGGAAAATTATATATCAAAGAAAGGTACATCAATGGGTCTGGAGCCAAAGAGGTTTGCTACCAGACCTTAGTCAAGAGAGCTGGAAACTTCTATTTTGAAAGCCCAGTAAAATAAGAGTGGCAAATCGGAACCCTGCCTTTACTGCTCTCCACTGCTTTCGTAAATACATCATCCCATCCAGCTTTAGCTCAGACATTGATTCTTCATGACGCAAAACCCCACACCAGCTTCCCTCTGACATTTGGACCCAATTGGTGCAGTTCAAATTTATGGCATCACACAGCAAAACTGTAATTGATCAAACATTCTCAAGCACAACCGTGTGGCCTGAGGAAATGTGATAAATCATCAAAATAGATGAAAATGTATCAAGTGCCCTGTGGCTCGAGCTGCAAATGTAATTTGACTCTCCATCTTTAAATATAAAACTGCAGAAGTGACCGGTAATTGGAATTGTGTGATAAATGTTATAGGAGTAGTGGGGAAAATGTTAGCGCTTCTAGTGTCAAAATGTCTCCTTGCACTTTTTCTTTCACTCAAGCCTTAAATAGGTCAGTGCAGTGCACTTGAGAAACTGAAAGGTCAGAACTGTAAAGTGTCTCGCATCTGTTTTATTCCCATCTGAATGATCACCCTGACCTATGCTTCTGGATTTGGGATTAGATGCTACCTACTGAGTTGCAAGTAATGTCTGTATGATTTTCTGACAATGCCAGCCACTGATCACATGCCCCACTGATAATTTTAACATTTGGGACCTCACTTAGAATCACCAATGCATAGAATTATGCACTCAGCTTTTAACCATTTTCATTTTTCATGGTAAATGCAGCAAGCAATTTTTGTTTTGATTTGTTGGTCTCATAATGTTGTCTCTTTGGGCATCTTAGTTCTAAGAGTAGTAACTATTTCCTTTTCTTAAAATGTAGTTGTTAGCCTCTCCTTGACAGTAACTCTTACAATTTATTTAAAAAATATACCTCACAATCTTACTTTTGTTCAGAGGGGCTAACAACAAAACCATAAAAACACAAGAAAATAGATGATGATAATAACAGATGGATAAAAACATAGAATTATTTTCCAGTATAGTGCAAAAATGCCAACCGGGCATTTAGTCCTCTGAAAAATGCTTTAATTAAAAGACTGCAACCAGGGCTACCTGATTGCCTGCCTGTCTGGCTAGCTAGCTGCCTAATGTTCCAGTTATTTATTATTGAGATGTATAGCATGCTCTGTCCCTGAAATCTCAGGATACCAGTGTTTATTTTCATGTGCTATGATGGTTTTGTCCACTGTCTCTTCCCCCCTCTTTTTCCTTTCTGTTTTCTGTGTGTTAGGCAAAAGAAGCCAGTGAGGTTCTGTACTGGGAAATAAGCATGTGCCACTTCTGAGAGCCAAGGTACAAGAGACAAATTACATGAGGAGGAGCACATGAAGCACTCATTAGCAAGCAGCAGGCAATGTGGTCTGTGCAGGGTATCTCTCTGGCCAGTCCAAACTTGCATACCTTGCCAGGGTTGATTAAATAACCCCAATATGCAGGACAGAGGTGATGGATCTTGACCCTCCTCAGTAGCTACAGAAAGCTAAGCTACAAGAGAGAAATTATATGAGGAGGAGCACGTGAAGGAAGTCACAATGTTAGCCGGGAAGCTGAGTTTTAAAAGAGATCAGAAGGCTTTGTCAATTTCCCCTCTCTACTGAGCCAGGGAGATTGCTGCTCAGAAGGTTTGTTTATTTCCTCTTTACCTCTTAGAAAGGGAGGTGAACCTGACAGGGCCTTTGGGAAACAAAGAGGAAATTAACAAACTCTCTGAACAGCAATCTCCCTGGCTCTGTAGAGAAGGGAAATTGACAAAGCCTTCTGATCTCTTTTAAAACTCAGCTTCCCGGCTAACATTGCGACTCCCTTCACGTGCTCCTCCTCATATAATTTCTCTCTTGTAGTTTAGCTCTCTGTGGCTACTGAGAAGGGTCCCATCACCTCTGTCTTGCATATTGGGGTTATTTAATCAACCCTGGCCAGGTATGCAAGTTTGGACTGGCCAGAGAAATGCCCTGAACAGACCACATTGCCTGCTGCTTGCTAATGAGCAACTGTATGCCTGCACAGTGCTAACGTACCCCCACCATTTTCTCACAAATACTTGGAATCTGTGAAATCTACAGGTGAAGTGGAGTTTGTGGAATGAAACTTTGCTGCCTCCTCCTCCCACTGAGCCCCTAAAATCCAGGGGATCAGAAGACGCTCACAAAGAGCATAGGCAGCAAAGTGGGAGGTCTTTAGTGGAAAGGGGAATCAGCGGTAATTTACTCTCCTCAAAGTACTCTTCTTATAATTGAAAATGCACTATAAGATATGAGGCAAACTCTCACAATGAGAGCGGAGGGATTTGGAAATACTTAACTGCAGCTGGATTGTGTCCGATTGAAATACAAATATGCACCCCTGAACAATGTATTGGGGTAGATCATGTCCAGTGATCTGGACAGCACACAGATATAGATGTCTTGCTTTGCACAGCATGACACAGGTATGGCTTGGTGGTTAAATCTATACTGCCCTGGACCCAAACAACCCAGGCAATCTTTAAATGGAAGAGACTGAACCATCTCCTTAGGCACTTAGTAGTTGAATGATGTCTACTTCACATGTTGAAAGAGCTGTGGGTTGATTGCTGTGCTAAGAATGCAGTATCTAGGCCAGAAGATCTACGAATAAATAACCTGGTCCAACATGCCATAACTGAAACAGCCGATAAAGCATCTCACCCTAGAACCAGGACAGAAAATGAAATGCAAACAGCATTACAGTGTGAAATTTCTCAGTTATATTTCAGTATAAAGGCAGATTGTTTTGCCACTGACTTTCACACAATTGGCCTGCCTAAAGCCCTGTGCTATAAAAATGTGTTTTCAAAGGCTCTGTGATGTCAAAAGTATTTTCATTTTTAACATGTAAGATAAAACACATTACGCTTGCATTAGACCCAAGCCACAGCAGGAAATACACATTCTGCAATCAGTTGTAAGGGATAGGAACTGCTGATCCAGCAAGTCTGTGATAAAATCCATCACCAAAGAGATAAAAAGTATAGCTGGCATGCTTCCTGGGGAGGCTAGATTCCAGCAAATACTAGGGAAAGCATAAAACAGAAGCATTTTATGCGAATCAGTTCAATAAACCAGGGGCAGTGCAAAAGAGCACATACAATCCTTTTGAATTTGCCTGCGTTTTTCTTGAGCATATTGCAATGTTAGTTCCTATGTAATTGAAAAGAATATTGTTCTGGATGACTCTGGTCATACTTGATTCAGATGTAGTCATACAGTTAAAAAGCCCCCAGTGTCTAGTCAGCTCTCCTATGTCAAATCATTTAAGTCTTGGCCAGAGGTACACCACAGATAACATTTTTGGTTCATTACTGGGTATAGTACACAAGTAATATAATTATGGAGTCTCTGCTTCCTTTTATAGACTTTATTATTACAGCATACCTACTTAGTATTTTTAATAACAACTCAAACAACAGAAAATCATACCATCCATTATAACAAATAGAAAGATCATTAAGGAGAGCAATTACATGAATCCAAAGATAAGGTCACAGACAAGGAGACTCTTCAAAGAAGAAGCTTGCAATGAATTAGCTTGTCATATTCATAGGGTTTCAGAACCTTTTCTTAACAATAGCTGCTTCAGAGACTCAAATTCCTGACTAACTTTCTTTATGAGTTCATATATCTGACAAGATTATCCATGTATTGTCAAAGGCCGGAGAACTATGGTTGTTGTGGATTTTCCGGGCTGTATAGCCGTGGTCTTGGCGTTGTAGTTCCTAACACCAAGACCATGGCTATACAGCCCAGAAAATCCACAACAACCAAGATTATCCATATTTGAAATATCTTCTTGAAACATACAACAATAGCTAGTTCATACTTGCTACTTTTTTTATTAACAAAATGTATGTAGAATTAGTGATTATAAGTTTCTCATACATCTGAATATCTTTTGGCTCTCTACCTAGGTTTGCCAGGTCCTATTACCCTCCAGATGAGAGGCAGGAGACCTGGCATTCACCTTTCTCAATGTCTTTGTGCGTGCATGGTCTTGGGCTGCATGATGACATCACTTACAGGAAGTGTCATCATTGTGCAGGCCTCGTGCTGCCCCTGGGAGCACTCCCACGCTCTACAGTGGGCTGATTTTTCTGCCAGAGTGCAATGGGCCCTGGAGTGCTCCTGCGCTTTACAGCAGGCCAATTTTGGCCCCAAATAGGCCTGATCTGGCCCACTGCGGAGTGTGGGAGCACTGCCAGGAGGGCCCTGGCAAGCTCCTGTGCTTCACAGATGGCCAATTTAGACCCCAAACAGGCTCAATTCAGCCCATTTGGGGCCCAAATAGGCCCACTGTGGTGCACACAGGAGCACGCTCTGAGAGGCACTTTCTTCCGTCCCTCTCCTCACCAGCCAGATAAGCAGGGGTGGGGGTGGAGAGTGGGAGCAGGGGTCCTCCGCCCCCAGTGAGGGAGTGGCAACCCTACTTCCACCAATGTAACTATCCTCAAATAATGTTGCCAGCCTCTATGAAGTTATACTTTTCTGCCATTCTTGGATATTCCCTGCACCTGGGCCTGCACAAGGTACATTGTATGCATTAGTTTGAGTTAGATGGCTTCCAGCCTACACATGACAATACAGCTGTGTAACTATTGTTAATGCCCTTTTCAGGGTTGTTTTATTCTATAGACTTTTTTTGTGGCCTGTCTAGTTATGGGGCCGGGCTAGCCCTGTTTCTGTGTGCATAGGTGTCTTGAATAACTTCCTTGGTCATATCCAGCTACTGTTTCCCTATTGTTCTAGCTATATCCATTACAATATACTGGAGTTGTAGATTCTTGTGCTAATCACACTAGCCCTTAGTGAAGCTTCTAAAGATATCTATTCAATAAGAAGTTCACTGTTAACACTTAATTGATTCTTGGAATGCAGTATAATTATGAATTAAACTTCTTATGCAGGCTTTTAAAGACATGCTGTACTGATTCAGTATAATATATGCAAAGACAAGGCTGACTTCAATCCCGTTTCAAATGTCAAGTGTCCAAATGGCTATTTCAATAAGAAAGAAATATTTCTTAAGAAATGCTGGCCACAGCCCAACACATAGTTAGGCATGTTTAAACTCACTGCAATGACTTAACAGTGCAATCCTAAATCCAGTCTAAACTACTTACAATGGCAGCCCTGTGTTGGTATAAGGGAGAGATATGCTGGTGTATCTGAATATATGCCAGTTCAGTGCACTGTTAATGCCATGCTGGTATAAAATCCAGAATTGGTTTAAAAGAAACTGGGTAATAGAACTCTAGAGAAAGGACACTTTGCACAATAAGCAATATTTTGCATGAACAGCTAATGGTATACCAAGTATTGTTATTGTATATATAGTATGTATAGTATATAACAAGCATTGTTATAGTATTGCTAACACTGTTCTGCCCTTACAAGTAGACATAGGCAAAGAATGGGAAAAAACTACAGACCATCAGTCCATGGTCCATTGTGTGTCATGGACCACAGATCACGAACTTTTCATGAACCCGCCCGTGTTCGCGGACCAGTTCGTCAGTCTGTGATCCATTACTTCCAGGGGGCCTAGGACTGCCCCCTTCACACTCAGAGATGCCAAACTCACAGGGTCTCCTCCAGCCACTCTCCAAGTTTGCCCAAGATTACAGTTAGCATGTCCGAGTTACAGACCCCCAAAGCGACCTCCTGCAGGAAACTTCCAGTAGATGGAATAGGAGCCACAAATGCCAATTAACTTGCATTGGCTTGCAGCGCGAAGAAGTTGCAATGAAAAGGTTGGATTGAGTTGGAGAATCTTCCTCTGAGAATGGAATGACGGCCCCTAGAGTGGAATGATGGTTTCTAGGAGCAGAAAACCTGCTCTGGGGCTTGAATGGGAAGGGAGAGAAGTACTCTTTGAGGGGACAGTCAAGGAGATGTTTTTGAGGAGACAGGAGGAATATTCTTTTAAAGGACATGAGTACAGAGATCATCTATGAGAGGAGGGAGAAAGGAGTGGATGTTCTTTGAGGAGACAGGAATATCCCTATATAGGAAAGGACAGAGGTGATCCATGAGGAGAAGTTAATCCTAGAGGGAAGGACAGTCTCTTTGGGGAAACAGAAATCTCCTCAATGGGCTGGCCCATGGGCTGGAAGTGCCAGCGCTGGGAGGGAGAAAAATCATCCTGGCCATGGGGAGACTAAAAGACAGGAGGACTCTTGGGGGGGCAGACATCTTGAGAGGACAGATGTGGAAAGAAGGATGAAAGTGAGGATTTTGTGGGGGACAGACAAAAATTGGGAGGAGGCAGATATGGACAGCCAGGCATCGGCAGGTCTCCTTTGCATGTCAGCATTACATTCCATAATGAGGAGCTCCACCAATGGGGGAAGCCAGACCTCTGAGAGGAGGTACAGAGGCTGCACTGGTGGGGGGCTGGCGGCTGTCTCTAGGAGCAAGAGCCCCTTAGAAGACTTTCAAGAGGGGGAGCAAGATGTGTATAGCCCTAGTCCAATATCCCACAAGCAAGTAAGAATTGAAAGAAAAAAGTGAAACAGAAGTGAGCCCTCAGCCGAGGAAACCCAATAAGCTTGCTTCCAAGCCTCCCTCTCATGCAATCCAAATAAGCTTGCCCCAAGCCTCCCTCTCGCGCAATCCAAAAAAACCCTCCCGCAAGAAGCAGTTCTTCCCTTGGTAACTGCCAGCTGGAAAGTGAAGCCGCGGCTCAGTTCTGGGTGTTATATATACCGCTTGCTCTCATAAAGAATAATGGGAGCTCTCTGGTTGGTAGCCAGAGCTGCCTATCAAGGTTTTCAGGGCTAAGAATGGTGTGTTCCAAAGGCAGCAGAAGGTCTGTAGGCAACTCCACTATGTTGACAAGGGAACTGATTGCTCGGCACCAGGATGTCTGGATTAATAGACCAATGGACTGCCCCCAAAGTCACCATGTCTGTGAAAAACACACGTCCCATGACCCACCACGAACACCGAACCAGGCCAATCTGTGTCAAATTTTGGTCTGTTTTTGATCTGTGCCCACCTCTACTTACAAGTCCTCCATCACAGAATACAAGTGCGGACTTGGATCCTCCACTCCTCCAACTTGCAATACAAGGACAATGCATCCCAGTTGGGTGAAGTAGGGGGATATCAGGTATTTACTACTACAACCCCTCCTCATTCATACACATCATATACATAATATGCACTGAGTCAACCTCATTCAACAGTTGCTAACAGTAACTCCCAAATGGAAAGTACATATATTTGTTATTAGGCTGTCATTGTGGATGTTAGTGTAATGGGATACCAGTGTAACTCCATGCAAGTGGGAGAAACAGGGAACACAGCTACATTTCTGGGTGACCATCTGCCCATCAGTGATCTCATTCATCTGACTTGCCTTTGAACTCAGTTCCCAATATATATATTTGGATTGTTTCACAACTGATGGAGCTCTAAGTGCATCTCCGGCTTGTTATTGACTTCAGCTATATTCAGTATGGGCCTCACACTGAGAAAGGCCTGAGATGGTCACTGTATAGTTGGGCTTTAGTAAGGAGGAGGGGCAAGATCTTCTGGGTTAACAATCCCTCTGAATGCTACTAGTGTGTGATAAACTATGCAGGCTACATAAGGAGAAGAGCTGAAGATTCTTTTGTCTCCACAAGAGTTGCTGAGATAAATAGCTGTAGATAGCAATAATGAATCTCAGGAATGCAAAGGAAAGATAGCAACATGGGAAGGTGCTAAACAAAATGATCACTGAAAACAAGGTGATCACTGAGCAAATTGGGAGGGGATGAGATTAAAAGTATGTCTCTCAAAAACCTACTTTTGTACAAATCCTGGACACATATCACAACAGACACTCCAAAGGCTGGTTTTAATAATCATGTTAATAATATGAACTATTCCAATTTTAGTAGAAAATTATAAAAAGCTACTTTGTACTAACTCAAAGAACTATGGTTGTTTAACTCAGTGATATCAACCCTGACTAGCTCTGCTTTGCCAGGTTACCCCAAATCCTATTAATTAAAAATGCTAGGAAATGAGCAAGGGACTTTGTATATTCAAATTGGGTGCTTAACCTCAGAGCTATGGGACATGTAATTGCTAAATAAAGTAAACTCTGGATTTATAAAGCATGATCAATGGTCTTACACTTTCATAGGACTTCTCAGCACATCCATCAGGCATTTAAAACTGGTATATTGCCAGTTCAGGCTTAAGCAGAATTACACCTTTTTAAGTCCATTAAAGTCCATGGTCTTAGAAGGGTATAACTCTGCCTAAGATTGCATTGTTAAACACTGGCCTGTTTCACTGATAGGGACTGAAATCTGTCAATGATTTGTTAACTTTGAATCACAGGTTAATAGCCAGGTGGCCCTGATCTGTGTATCCTTAAATCTGGAGACTGGAGCCAAAAACAGACAAGACAGATCTTCCTACACACCTGATAAATGCCCCAGGTTTGCAGAAAAATCTGATATCTAAAAAAAATGAGGGGAGGTTAAAAAAAAACAAAAAGGAGACCTGCAGCTTTAATCAGATGCCCTCAGTGGCTGTTGCTAAGCAACCATAACAGTTTAGCCAATATTCTAGGCTTAGTTTTGGGCAGTAAAAGGAAGGAGGGCAGGGCCCTTTCCAGGGCTGTTTTGGCCTTTGAAGGAGGACTCATTGGGACCAGGTCCAGAAACAACCACTGGGCAACTTGATAACACCACAAGTTTTTTAGTGTGTAAGAAGGAGCAAAGGAAGCAGTGAAAAGTGAGCATATGGAGGCTTCCAGAAGGAGGGAAAGAGGAAATAGTAGGTGGAGGGGTATACAGGAGAAAATGAAGTATCTCCCACAAGTCCTTGCATGTTCTCCACCATACAAGTGAGCCTGTCTCAGTCAGCACCACGCAACTGGGCCGTAGGGGAGAGGCTGCTGGTGCTGGGGGAGCTGAAGTCAGAAGACCAGACCAGATGAGCGGGAAGGAGAGAAGGAAGCAGGAAAAAGGGAGAGGCTAAGGGGGCAGCCAGGGAAGGGAAAGAGGACATGGTGGAGGAGGAAAAAATGAGATGGCCCTTGCAAGTTCTTGTGGGTCTCCTACTTGTTTTGTATATTTCTGGGACAGAAAAGGGTATTGTTGATCTGTCTGCACTTGAAAGTGTTAAAACGTTATTCTTCAGGACCTGACTTAAGCAAAGAATTTCAGCTGACAATATATTTTTTCAGTGGATTACTTCCACACTTGCAAGTGAATTAATCATGAACTCTGTTTGCATAGGATAGCTTAGTTTACCCTGAATCTGCTTCATTAACTAAAAATTGAATTTGGCTGCAGAGTGAAAGTTGTCTGTGTTGTTCCTCTGTTTGAAAATATAGAGCACAATGCATCAGGAAATGGACTCTGTCCTCTTTCAAGGCCCTCATTCAATATGCTCAGAGATTCTAACAATACATCTCCAATGTTCACCCAATATCTGCACTTAATTTGAATCTGCATTCTATACCACCACACTGCAGGCAGCTGTGATTACAGAACCATGTGCAACAGGAAAGGAAAACCTTATCAGGAGGATTGTAATTGCACTACTCAACAATGTTAACAAAGAGAATCGTTTACCAAAGTTAAAGTGCCCAAGTGCTAATTTTCTAGAACCGTTCATATACAATATATCATAGTACAAGCATACAATCTCAGTACATTCAACAAAGAATGAACAACACACAGTTCAGCCCAATATGTGACAATTTCAAAAGTGTCCAAAAGTTATCCAGCAGGTAAATCTTTTATAAATGTAGAAAATCTTGTATCCAATTCTTAAATGCTGTCTCTTTAATTCTTTTCACAGATGTTCCAGTGGATGGTGGCAAAATCTTCCAAGCCCAAACCGGGCCGGCTATTAGATCACACAGATTTTGTCCAGCAACGGACATCCTCAGGGGCATGGATCTTGTCCACAGTATCAGTTACTGAAAAGATAATACAACTGGACAGTAATAAATATTACAGACTGCAAAGACCTTCACAGACTCACCTATTTCAGTAAGAACTCATTCTTACAACCTGAAAAGTGGTGCTCGTATCTTCAGTCATGCACACTTCTATCAGTGTTTTGCTCTCTTAATGCGACCTCAATTAGCCTATCTATTGCATTTAAAGAGGCCACAACACTAGAATCAAACATGCAACCATTCACAGAAAACAACTTAAAACTATTTCACTGTTCAAGCCACATGGTCTCAAGGTGTCCAAATTACAGAACCAGCACAGATTGCAGTGCATATGTATCTGCTTTTTAACTGAGCTAGCATTTACTATTGTCGGCTAATATTCTATAGCCTTTTCACATGTTCAGTAAATACATGGAAGTGGAAGTGAGCCAATATGGAGTAGTGGCTAGAGTGATGGACTAGGAGCTAGGTGGCCCAGGTTTGATTACTTGCTCTCTGGGTGAGCTTGGGCCAGTCACATACTCTCAGCTTAACCTTCTTCACAGAGTAGTTGTTTCTCCATTGGGGAGAAAGATGGGATATAAATGGAGTAAAAATAAAAATAAGTGGGATCACACCCACTGTCTGTATGCTTAGCCCCTACACATGCAGATGAACATGTGCACAGAGTCCTGAGCATTAAATTGCATGTGATATTTGGTAAGTCCATGCAGTCAGGAACCCTGTGACTGATCAAACATGCATCTAAGTCTTTCTCTGTTTATACATTAAGCGGAAGGTATGGAAGTCTGAATAGAGCCTGTAGGGCAGAGCCAGGCTTGCCCTCCACACATTCACCATGCATGTGAGAACAGCAGGGTTGAGTCTAGTAGCACCTTAAAAACCAACAAGATTCTCAGGGTATAAGTTTTCAAGTGCCAAAGCTCCTTTCTTCAGATACAAGTAGCAATGGAGATTCCTGCTTCATTATATCCCAGTCAGAAGGTGGGAGATGAATTGCAAAGAATGGCACCAGGATGCAAAGGTACAATGTAGCTTGATTAGGTGGGAGGGGTGTTGCAAAGAAAGGCAGCTTTTGAGATTTAGTTCACATTTTGAATATTTCCAAGTTTGGGTGTGGCACCAAAGTTGTGTAATTTCCTCCCCAGAAAGTTATCTGTCCTTCATTTATTATTTTCCACCATGATGTTCCTTTATTGTTTGATATTCCTTTATTGATCCTCCTTTCTATCTATATTTTTAATTTTGCCACCTTGAGGGCCCAAACTAGCTGAAAAGCTCACATAAAATATTTATAACAACAATAACAACAACAATAAATCTGTATTTCCTTTGAATATGGCGTGGAGCTTTTTCCTTAGCAAAAAGTCTTGAGAATAACTTTAGGTTGTCAAGCCCAGATTAGCAGACAGATATCTCCCAGGCTTGATGTTTATCAATGAACAAAGCCAGAAAATGCTGAAATGTTTGCAGAGAGGTGACATACTCTGAGAAGTTGTGCTATCATGCTGTTGATAGAATCGGCATGGACTCACAGCTGGTTCTTTCCAGCTTCACAGTGAAATCCACAGATGAGCATGCCAGTGAAGTAAACGCTTGTTCTAGCTGTTAGTCCTTCCCCTCCTTTGGTCACTTTCTTACTGTTGCTTCTCCTTCTGCCTCCTTCCCTTCAAGCTGGAGAAAGTAAACAAAGCAACCGACTTGAAATTAAAGGGCAAAAGTTCCAGCCGTGGCAGGTTACCCAGCTGCAAGGCACTTTTTCTGCTTTCCTCCGGCAGGCAATGGCAGTGACAGCAATCAAGCCAATGGGGAGCAGCAAGAGGATGGTTTGAACCAGCATTTGATTCACCAGTATGCTTCTCTGTCCGTTCCATTCTGCCGTAGGGCTCATATAGTGGATAATGAATGGAGGTGGGAATCTTCTTGTGTTAAGTCTGTTTTCACTTTGATTTTCAGTTTTACTTAATTGGACCCAAGAATTCTTGTTGATCTACAAAGAATCAATAGTGGTATTGTTTTTGACAGCGAACAGTTGATAGGAAAAAGAAACTGTCCTTCAGGATAACAAAATCCCATAGATGAGTGAATAGAAGACAGTGGCGGTTACTTTGTCATGTATGTTTGATTTCTCACGTTACATTCCATATATATGTTTAGCGATGCTTCCCTCCTTTATTTGGATTTTCTAATTTTATTATTTATTTAGATTTCTTTTGATTAGGATCTTTTCTCCTAAGGTACAAAACTGCCCAAACTAATTATGTATCAGTAATGATGGCTGTTTCCTCTCGTCTTAAAAATCATGTGACGCTCACAGAACACTGGCGGCTTCATGGCACTATTTCTGACATCAGGCAGTGATGATTCCATTTTTGTGGTGACATGACATCAGAAATTGCGCCATGAAGCCGCCAGTGTTCCGTGAGTGTTGCACAATTTTTAAGACATGGAGAAACAGCTGATGCGACAACAGTGACTTCCACCTCTAATTAAAGCAGTATGCCACATAGGCAAGTCTACCATATAGGCAAGACTATGCCATATAGAGAAGAATCTGTACCCAAAATCAGGAATCTTGTTCTTGATTAATAATGGTAATATTCATTCATTTGTTGAAGACATTTCTATACCCTATGTTCTTATGCTTATTATGACCTTATGCTTATTATATTTTTGTGTTTATTAATTAGATTTCTATCCTGCTCTATCCCATTGATTCAAAATGGCTTATAACAGTCTTTTTCCTCAAACACATTTCTGTCCCTTAGAGGCTTACAGTTTCAGTAATGAATCAGGCCATAACTTGGAAGTTCAACACACGTTTTTATGGAGAGGAGGATCTTTTGTTCAATTCCTGGCACCTTTATCAAAGACTGCTACTCATAGTATAACAGGAAAGATCTCTGATGTAGTCCTCATTATGGAATTATTAGTATATTTGAATGCTTTTAATTCCACATTTGACTCTCACTAGTGGAATTTGCTTATAAATAACAAGTAAAAAAGTTGGTCCTTTACCTTTCTTTTAATTTTAAACAGGAAACACTCTTAGAAACCAGCTAGCTGGGTATAGATCATGAAGGAATACCACACCCAGCTTTGTGGTTGGCAACAGTGTAGGCCCACACTGAACTCAATCGCTAAAGTTTAGCCACCTTGACATTACTGGATTGCAATTTAAAATGGCAAAACTCCATTTTGGGAGCCAGCAAAACTAATAAGTCTTACTTGGAAAATGCCATGTTTGTCTGTCACCTAGACAACAAAACCTAGCATTCCATTCTGTCTAGTTAAGGACTACCCAGTTATCCTTAAGTATCTATAAATACTCCAGAGCAAGCTAGTCAGCCTATCCAGAAACTGAAAATGAGATAGTCTTCATGCAACTATTACTTTGAATTAGTATAAACAGCAGAAAATCCATCCTCTATTTGGCTTCCCATACTGGCTTTTCATGAGCCATACCTTTTGCAGTCTCTGCAGTTTGTAAGATGTTTGATTGGATTCCAACTAGCTTTTCCACTGGTGAAAAAGGGGAGAGTCCCTTTCGATGAGTGAAAAAACTTCATGAGACTTGCATGGAGAAAAGTAAAGTGGGATGAGGGCTGTAGTAAGCAGAGGAATTAAGTGAGATTGAAAGAAAAACTTAATGGATCTAAGGCACTAATATCTTCCTGCTCCCCAGTTCTGAAGGGTTCTTCCCTATTAAAGGTTGATTTCCTGAAATACCCTTATAAAGACTGAGTGTTCTACTGATTCAAAATATGTACTTGGACAATGTTGACTAGCAGACTGCCTCCTAGGCTCTTCAATCACCTTTAGAAGAATATTTGACCTGCAAAATAGCACAAGAATAGGCCTTTTTCCCATGAGAAAGGGAGCATTTTAGAAATATGTTCTTCTATTTTGTTTTGATTTCTGTAGATAAAGGTAAAGGTAGTCTCCTGTGCAAGCACCAAGTCATTACTGACTCATGGCGGGGACATCGTATCATGATGTTTTCTTGGCAGACTTTTTGTTGCAGGGTGGTTTGCCATTGCCTTCCCCAGTCATCTACACTTTACCCCCAGGAAACTGGGTACTCATTTTACTGACCTTGGAAGGATGGAAGGCTGAGTCAACCTTGACCTGGCTATCTGAACTCAGCTTCTGCCAGGATCGAACTCATGAGCAGAGCTTAGGCTGCAGTGCTGTAGCTTACCACTCTGCGTCATGAGGCTCCTTCTTTTGATTTCTGTACAACCTGATTTACTATGAATCAACTTATTTTTATTCAGTAACAACCATACATTCTTTCTACATTTTAGCTTTCTGCATCTACCCATATACTCATCATTGTCTTGCACCATACACTGTTGGCAACCAGATTGTTTTTATATTTAATTTTGTGGGAACCTAAAACAGCTTTAGGGAAAAACAGAAAGTATTAGCGCCCATTTGGAGTGGTGACATACAACTACTATTGTTTGTGATATTTTGAATTGTAACAGAGAAGTCTAATTGGCAAGACTAGGAGGTTTTTTTTTTTTTTTTTAAAGAAGAACCAGCTTGGGCATCAGGATCTGACAGTCATTTTTATTTTGCATCAGCTGTCTCTTATTGCACTTAATCGGGGTCTGCTGCTAATAGATAATGGATGTTGGTGCCATGCAGCACCATCCCATGCATACCTACTCTGAAGTAAGTCTCAGTGGCTTGCACCCTGCCTAAAATTTCTGCAGGTGCAAGCGGAGATGTTCACCAGTTCTCTCCAGCTATTCCCAGGGGTCCTCCATCTCCCCAGGAGCAGAATGAAGGTGGCATCCTGGGCTGTCGGGGGTGGTGAGAAAAGAGGCTAATGAAAACATTAGATCGTGCAAGACAGATATGTGAGCCGCACTTTCTCAATGAGGAAATTAATCATCTAAACCACGCACTTCAGGCAAATGGCTACTCCAGAAATGAAATCCGAAGAGCAATCAAACCCAGGATGAATCAAACAACCAAGGAAAAACAGTCTCCTACAGGAAAAGTGTTTTTGCCATATATCAAAGGAATTACTGATCAGATGGGAAAGCTTATGAAAAAGCATAACCTTCAAGCAGTATTCAGACCCACCCGAAAAATACAACAGATGCTACGATCAGCAAAAGACAGTAGAGACCCCTTCACCTCTGCGGGAGTATACCGTATACCCTGCAGCTGTGGACAAGTTTACATCGGGACCACAAAGCGTAGCATCCAGACAAGAATAAAAGAACATGAAAGACACTGCAGACTTGGACAACCTGAAAAATCAGCAGTGGCTGAACATAGCCTAACTCAAACAGGGCACAGTATCTTATTCCAGGACACCAAAATACTGGACAACACTTCCAACTACTTTGTCAGACTGCACAGGGAAGCCATTGAAATTCACAAGCATAAGCAAAACTTCAACAGGAAAGAAGAAACCTTAAGAATGAACAGAGCATGGTTTCCAGTTCTGAAAAACACCAGGCTAACAAAACACTCTATACTCAACAATAGCCCTGCAGAGAAGATTAGCACATCAAGCACCAATCCATATGCAAAAGAACCTCCTCAGGATACAGTGAAGCCTCCCGCCATTAGCATTCCACACCCTGGGAAACTCTTACAGGATGACTCAGCTCAACCTCACCTCTCCTGAGTAGATACAAATGACCTGCCAACATCTTTTCCACACTGTGACACTGAGAGATCTCTGTCTTTTGGGGCTACACCTCTGAAGATGCCAGCCACAGCTGCTGGCAAAACGTCAGGAACTACAATGCCAAGACCACGGCAATACAGCCCGGAAAACCCACAACAACCATCGTTCTCCGGCCGTGAAAGCCTTCGACAATACATTATACTCTCTAAGCTCGTATAACTGAGTTAGTTTAATCTAGATATTTTATGTGTTTCTTGATAATTAGTAGAGATTTGCTTTTCCCAAGTCTCAGCATATTATTCCTTGCTAGGCTGAGACTAGATAGTTTCTTGTCTATTTCTTGAATCCAGAAAGAGTAGAATTGGTCTTTATTTAGCTCGTAGAGCAAACCTTAGCAGAGAAAAGGACTTTTAGCCTATGTTTAAATGCATGCAGCTGTGCTTTGGATTCAATAGAACCCTGGTCTAATTCTAATCTTAAAGCTATCCAAGTTACACATTTTGAGGTTCCTGTAATACATCTCAGAAAAGGCAACATAGGTGGTCTAGGTTTTCACTCACTCAGAGAATCCATATTGAAGCCCCATACAGGAGCTGCAGAATGATTTTCATATTGAACACGTGCAGACCCCCTGGGATATGTTTGCCTCTCTTAGAGGAGAAGCATTCAACTGCTGACACAGAAGGTTTGATTTTATTTATTGCAAATTTGAAATGGGATTGTGAATTGAGATGAGGATCAAAGACCATACTCAGGTATGGAAATTTAGAGACTTGCTCTAATTGAACACAATCAATTCTCCAAACCGAGGGGGTAAATCTCTTGGTGTTAGAGAAGACCATAACCTTTGATTCTGAATAGTTAATTTTAAGTTCTTCATGTTTACAGTATTTTGGAAAATGGCTTAGGAGTCTACTCAGTCCAACCTGAGTGAAGGACATAAGGACAGTCATCCATGTAGAGAAGTAAAGTTGGTGCCTAAGAGAATAAATATGTAGAGTGAAATTCTGCTGAAGAGAGGGCAATTGCAAGGTCATTCAGATACAAATTGAAAAGGAGAGGTGCTAAGAGGCAGCCTTGCTTCACTCTTCTGTGAAGTTCTCCCTTTTCTTCTCAACAAACTTGAGCCACAAAGGAGAAGTAGAGAGTTTTTATTAGCCAGAGGAATCTTTTGTCGATTGAAGTACACTTTTCCCGACAGTCTGCTCCTAGGTATGGGGTCAAAAGCTCTCTTAAGATCTATACATGCGACATACAGTTTACCTCTAGGTGGGAAGGTGTATTTTTCAACTAAATGGGTCAAGAAAGATCAAACTGTGATCTTGAGGTGCAAAGCCCTTCCTGAAGCCAATTTGTTTCTACCCAAGAATATTATTTGAGGTTATCCATTCCTCTAATTTGAGATACAAATATGAGGTATACAGCTTTGCCACTGACGAGAGAAGACTAATAGGGCAGTAGTTTACTGGATCTGACTTGGAACCTTTCTTGAAGATTGGGTCGATGATACAGTGATAACTTCCAGCTTGGTGATAGCAGGTCAGGAGGAGAGATCAACAGAAGTCAAGTCGCATGGTGTGGTATTTTCAGAGGAAAATGTTTCCTTAAAGAATAGCACTCATTCAGGAACAGAGATACAGAACACAGGGGTTGGTCTTCTATCCACATTTCCAGAAGTCAGTATCCAAAAAAGAATCTTTGTTATCTGTTGCAGAAATCAGGAGGCCCCATGTCCTATATCTTTACTCTCTCTTTTTCTTGTTTAATGTTTTCCTATATTGGACTTTAAGATTCAGCAGTTCCCTTAGAACTTCTTTTTGAATTCATGGTGTTTGCAATCAATCACCTTCTTTAGGGATTTGCACCCACCATCAAAACAACTATTGAGTCTTTTGGCTTCTTGCATATCCAAGTATGACCTAATGTATAGAGGTTCAAATATATTGAATATAGATGGGTAATCAATCTGGGCTTTGAGATTGCACAGAAGGATTGGGTAATTAGGGAACTGATGACTAGACATGGGCACGAACTGAAAAAATTTAATGAACTGGCAGTTGGTGGTTCGGTGCCGATGACGAACCCAAACCAGCAAACTGCAACAAACTTTCCCCGGGGGGGGGGGCATCCCTAGCTGCACTCACTCAGCCTAACCTACCTTGTAGCACTGATGTGAGGGTACATGGGAAAAGAAGCATGCGCACCACCCCTGAGCTTCTTGCAGGATGGGCAAGGTAAAAATGTCTGAGACAGTTTTTTCTCCCCTTTATGAAAGCTGGTCAACTTTCCCTTCTGCTGTATGGTGACATTTCCATATCCAATTTATTTTCAGTGCCTTTAGAATAGCAGCACAAACACCTCCTAAATGTATGAGGCAGCTGCTGTTGCCTGTATGATAAACTTACTAAGCCGGCTCATGCTTTCATTAATAATAGGCAAGGATTGGATGGCAAGGATGGGTTACAGAGGTGAGGCTGCTTTTTAAAAACATACAAACAGCACTCTTAAACATGAAAAGATCCTATTAAATGACTAAGCCCTATGTGACAGGACCAGTTTCTTTCCCCAAACCTTTAAGGATTTCTGCTGATTGTACTAGATCAAAATACTTCTTCTATCAAGAAATATTTTCTGCCTTTCAGAAGCTTTGAGAAGGAAAACCTCAAATGGTATCTTGCTGGGTTCCACAGGGCATAATTGTATCCCCTATGTTATTCAACATCTATGTAAAGCCTAAAGAATAAATCATTTGTAACTTTGGAATTTGATGTCATCAATAAGCGGATGATACCCTGCTCTATATCTCTCTATCTGAATCCCCTAGTGATGCAGTAGAGGTTTTCATTTGCTGCTTGACAGCTGTGGTCAAATGGCTGAAAGTGAACAAATTGAAATCAAACCCAGAAAAGACAGAAGTGGTGCTGATTGGGAAGGCAGAGATCTTGAAAGACATTGTGCTCCCTACTTTTTGTGGGGTTTATTTGACCCTTGCAGACTCATTTAAGAGTCTAGGGGTTATACTTGGTTCAGCATTGCTGCTAGAGAAACAAGTTAATGCAGCTGCAAAAATGGTCTTCTTCCAACTCTGTCTAGCCTGGAAGATGACCCCCTGGATCCATGCCACAGTAACATTGAGTTTAGACTACTGTAATACATAGATTTTCCCTCGAAGTTATCTCTAAGACTCCAGCTGGTGCAGACCACTACATCTTGGTTATTACCAGGAGTGATGGAGCATGCATATTACTCCCAATCTACAGGTACTCTATTAGTTTCCCATCAGTTACCACTGTCTCACTTGAAGGTATTGACAATCACATAAAAAGCCCTTCATGACCTTGGTCCTTCATATCTGTGGGACCACTTGTCTCCCTATGCTCTGCTATAGCAGCTTCAGTCAACTGAACGCAGCCTTCTACAGGTGCCACCTTGCAAATTGGGGAAATCAACAACTGCCCATAAAGATGTGTTCTCTTTGGTGGCCCCCACTTTATGGAATGGCTTGCCTGCTGAGATTAGGAGAGTTCTCATTTTCGTGGTCTTCTACAAACTGAAAAACTGAATTATTCAGGAAGACTTTTTTACATGTGTAGGAGGGCCGTACTGTAAGGATGGTTCAAAGAGATGCACTGGTAAAGGGATAAGGACATACATTATACTACTGCATATTGTCTGTTGCTGTAAGTAGGTTTCTGGTGGGTGATTTCTGAACTGTTTAATAAGTCATATTTAATTAATTGTGCTTTGTTTCAGTATTGTTTCAGCTCAATATTACAATTCTGCTTGTTTTCAAATTTCTGCAAATTTTGGATTTGTATACCGTATTGCATTGTTTATTGAACGTCCCATCTGTTGATTGTATTAATTTACACTGTGTAATCCATGAGTCTCAATGAGAAAGGTGGACTATAAATAACGTAAATTAATAAAATTAATTAGTAATTTTAAAACCCACCTTGCTGAGATATTGATTAAATAAATCTTTGGTGCTTGTTCTGTAGTCCCTCCAGAGTAGATGTCATACTTTTCAGCAGGAAATGATTCTATTCAGGTTGAAATCCTATGCACTCAAATTCTATGGAACTTAATTCCATGGAAATTCCATGGAATTCAATGGGACTTAATTTGGAGTAAATGTGTGCAGGATCTAACTCCATCATGTATCATATAACAGTATTTTATAAAATTAGTGAGTATCCCCCTCCCCCCATGTGCTGAAGCCCTGTCCACAAATTAATGCAAATGCATTTACAAACCAGGTTCCCATTTAGTTTGCAATCTATCTTCTACTTCTTACCTTTTCAAGAAGAATATAGCTCACTTCCTCTACTGCTGTCTCTGGTGATCCTGGCTTGGCATTTACCCTATCACCCTTTAAATATTCTGAAGAAAAAAGTGAAGAGCACGCTTCCAGTACACGTTAAACAATGATGTTATTGTGGACTTATAAGCAATTTTGTAAATTTTCATCATAGAACTTTTAAGGAGTTCAAATGTATTTCTTACCATTCTCTAGATTAATGGAAAGCTATAGAATGCTCAGCTCACAGAACTAGAGAGTAATCACAGGACCCTAGAGAATGAGGCCGCATTGGAGAACTTCCACATCAAGGACTTGGACTAAAGGGGTAAAAAATCCTTGGGCTGGATTTTTCTTTAGATTTGAAGCTCCCCATCATCTTTCCACTGTCCAACTATATGATTACTGAGATGGAGATGGATGGTATCTATTAAATCTATTTTATATCTAGGTATTTATAATTCCACACAAGCTGTAATAAGCACATTCCAAGACTTTAAAAATAGAAATAATGATAACAATCTCCCTTCTCTCCATGTCTGTACAAAAATAGTTTTGATTATAGCAGTCTGTGCATCTGTGCATGAGAATGAAAAATGAATTGTGCAAAACTAACTTTGCATTTAGGTTTAGAAGTGGCAAAAAAATGAGAAATTGCCATTTTGGGAAGTTTTAAAATAGTGTAAGAACAGCAAATCCACTTCTTGGGGTTACTCTTTAGACAAGGCCGGATCTTGGGGGGGGGGCAGGGGGGTTGCCTGCCCCGGGCACCATCAAAGAGGGGGCGGCAAATGGGCAAAGAGAAGAATCCGAGTTCTCCTCCCCAGCAAACAGCCGCTCGTGCCCAGCTCTCCCTCTTGTTTTTTTTCTGCCTCAACTCTCAAGAGCAAAGCACACCAAACGGTGGGACAGCCAGCAGAAGGCATGTGTGTGTGAAGGGGGAGGGGAAGGGCTCCACTGCCGCCCCCCCAGGCCCCGGCAGCCAGCAGGTGCCTCCATTTGCTCCATCAAAGAGAGAGCGGCCTGTGTGCCGGCAAGGAGGGGGATCTGTATTTGCCTCTCTTCCCAGCAAATAGGCGCTTGTGCCTGGCTCACTTGCTTTTTTCCTGTCTCCGCATGTGCGCGCTGCTGTCCGGGATGAGAAGAGCTTGAAGTGCCACCGCGCCAAAAGGTGCGCATGGAGGGGGAGGGGGGGCTCCTCCATCACCCCACCAGCTGGCAGGCACCATTCTATTTGCTGTATTTGCTTAGAGATCAGCACAGAGGGAGATGATCAAACCAAGGCAGGAAGGTAGGGGCGTGGGATACTAATACTAATATACTTTATACTTTTAAATTTAATTATTCCACATAGCTCACTTCTATATGCTAAGTTGTTAAATCAATAAAATAAGACATGATTTGTCAGGAAAGTAAGTTAATGAATTGCATACATATCAATTTCCCCCCAAATTTCCCAGGTTATGTAGCAAAAAAAAGAAGGAGGGGGGACCTTTTTCCTATGGCTTCAAAACTTGTGGAAATTTTACACCACTAGTAAGAACAGTCCTTAGCATCCAGCCTTATGGGCATGGTGGTTGCCAGCTTCCAGGCTGGAAATCTCCCAGAATTAGATCTGATCTCCAGCCAAAAGAGATTACCTCAGGTCAGCAATGTATCAGGAGTGTTTGTCAAGACTGGCTATATTGTCTATTGAAAGTGGTGTGGCAAATACCATAAATTATGATGATGCTGTGAGAAGTTTTGCAGGAAAAAAAGCCAGAAAAGTTCACTTTTAGTTGAAGTTAAGTAGTTATCTGCATTTTCTCCTAAGGACATGATGCCCTAGCAAGAGAGTTTACTTTTCATATATCTCTACTTTGCATCTGCTGAGGATTCTTTTGGGTGTCAGAAACTTGCCTTGGCTAACCAATAAATGTTATTTTTCTAGAATTAAGAATTTGAATCTATTTTCTTCATTTGGGTAGTGGGCTTCCATTGTTGGAGTTTAAATTTCCCCTGTCATTGTGAGTTCCCTACCACATGTGTCTTACTGGAACATTGACAGCTTGAGCTCGCAATAGCTCTTGTTTTAGGAGAGCCCACCCTTCGCTTGCTCCTTTCCCTTCCAGTATTTTTTGTCATGGAATGACTCTCGTCCTTAAACTCTGTCTTCCTAATATCTAACATGCATGTCTGCCTATGAACTCCCTTGGCTCTCTACAACAAAAGGAATTCTAGGAGGAATGCTTGGCTAATGATGGATAAGATAATGTAAAGTTGTTATTATTAACAATTCATAGAAGTCAACGCAATTTATTCTGTGGTTTAAGAGTTGTTTATTATATATCGATATTAAAACATTGATCATATATGTATATATAAAGAAAAAATATAAGGGGGTGCCATTTTTCACTTTTGCCCCCCTCAAAAAATATGTAGATCTGGCCCCGTCTTTAGAGCAATAATCTGTGTTTGATTTCTCAGAAGCACTCAACCAATAAGCGCCAAACTATATGTCTGTGTTTTTAATGAGTTGGGTCAGGGTTCCCTGGACCCAAGCTCATCACAATTGTACAGCAGTTGCAGAAATGTATAATACTGTGCCAGATAGACCAATGGTCTGACTTGGTTTTAGGCAGCTTATATATAACAACAACAACAACGTTCGATTTATATACCACCCTTCAGCACAACTTAACACCCACTTAGCTGTCTACAAAGTATGTCATTATTATCCCCACAACAATCACCCTGTGAGGTGGGTGGGGCTGAGAGAGCTCCTAGAATCTGTGGCTAACCCAAGGTCACCCTGCTGGCTTCAAATGGAGGAGTGGGGAATCAAACCCAGTTTTCCAGATTAGAGTCCCGCGTTCTTAACCACTACACCAAACTGGCTTATATATAGGGTCAGAGGAAGTCCAAAATGTATTTCCTTGATTATGGAAGTTCATATCAGTCTCTTTTCAATTTATGTCAATACATAGTTCACATGACTAGTCCACTCATTGCTGAGAGGCTGGGGAAAGTACAGGTATAATGTGTACTTTGGTCCTCCCCCCATCATTCAGCTGTCCTTTTCTCAGAGCCATTAGCAAAACAGAGATCCTACTATGATGCCATATGGAAAAGAATTTTACATCATGAAATCAAATAGGTGCAGTCCATCAGGGACTGTTGTCACACTAATTCATTTCAAATGGAGTTGCCCAGTTTTATTTCCCCTCTCGCCTCCCCAAGGTAAACGTTAGACACCACCTAAGTAGGCCAGCCACTCTTATTCATCATTTTTCCTCCCATGATGCAGCAGGACAGACATATTCATTTCCTACAGGCACCAACAGCAAAGCTCGTATTGCTGCTTGCCAATGTCTAACCACATCCTCTTTGCTCCCTGATCTCTTTGACTGCTCAAAGGACTGTTGTACTGTGTTTCTTCCTGTTAGTGACCTTATTTTCCTACTCAGCAGTACAGCTATGGCCCAGTTCACTGTATCCTTCGCAGGCATTTTTGAAATCACCATCCATCTGTAACATTTCCAAAGTTTAGTGTAAAGAATATTTCAACTTCTCCATAGATATGAAGTCACCCGTTGGCTCAATCCAATGTTTATGGAAAGAACTTTGATTGCTTTAACTGGTTATTATTTGCCATTCAGTTTTTTAAAAAGATCTTGGTTTCTTTTAAGTCTTTCTCTGTTATGTACAAAAACATTTCTAGAGAGTTGAATAGATAAGTTTGGGATCAACCGGCTAAAAAGTGAAAGGAGAGTTAAATTGTCACCTACAGCCAAGATTTTCAATCTGTGTTCTTGGAAGCTTATCAAGAATGAAAAAGTCCATATGAGTGGAGCAGCTTATCCGAAAGGCAGCTTGTTTGTCACTAAGAGTCTCCCACAGTGTCCATGAGAGCATGTTTGAAGAGTTCATATGAGGTAAGGCCCAATAGTCCTGGCTTGTGCTGCACATGAACTGATAATGTGCATCCTGAAACTTGTTCTAGATTGCAATGAATTTACATGGAAAGAGTTCAAGGCTTCTTTAGCTGATGAATCAATATAGAAAGAATGGAAGGACAGAACATTTGATTTGAGAGGACATTTAAAAGACAATATTCACACATCGTAAGCACAGAAGCAAATCACTGACAATCTTATATGTGTGACCATGGGCTGCCATAGGATTTGACTGTCATTCATGGCATGCAACTTTCTGCCTGTGTCACTTTTATAGAGTCTTGCCCACCAGTTTGAACTTAAATTGAACTTAAATTTATCTGACTATAGAGTGGAAGGTGGAATGTACAGGATTTTAATTTTCCCATGGCTATCACATGCTGAAATGGCTGTGTAAACTAGGATTGCCAATCTCCAGGCAGTGGCTGGAGATCTCCCAGAATGACAATGTATCTCCAGGCGATAGAAATTAATTCCCCTGGCTGCCTTGGAACATAGATCTTTGGCTTTATACCCAGCTTTATATCTCCAGAAATTTTCTCCCTGTAGCTGGCAACCCTAGTGTGAACAGGTACATACTTACTGCTAAAGCTCTTTTGAGTCCTGCTGATTTCAAGCACAAGAGATCTGTAGAGATTAATAGAGGAGTATGTAATACTTCCATAGCACCCAATACCAAAATAGTTCAAAACTTTATTGGAATATAAGCAAGGCCTGGTGTGGGCCCTGCTAGACCATTCCCAGCCACAGCCAGTAACCAACATAAGTGAAAAGTAAAACTAAAGCAAAGGCTTTTCCCTTAAGGGATCACGTTAAAAAAAACTATACTATGCAATAAGGGAGCATCACCACATTCAAAGTTCCCCATTATATAACAGAGTGCTCTGGGGAAAAAATTGTTATAATTTCAGACCTGGGATTAGGCAGGGGGAGGAATAGTCACCGTGATTGCTGATTTGTAGACAGGACATTACCAGTTCAGGATATGAATCAGGGAGCTTTTTTCAGGTTTCTGAGTTTTAGGACCGTTATTTTCAATGAGGAGTGTATTTGAAGGTCTGGTTTGAAGCTGTTTATAAAGATAATGGCATCAAATTTTCGCAGAATGTAGTCCTCCCATGAATCTAAAGACCCTCTAAGTTACAAGCAAATTGAACAAAGAGTTTCAGTTTTACAGGTCCCTGAAACACATGCCTCTTGGTCTAAGCATGCCTCTCTCTATTGATTCCTATGGGAGGAAATGGTGGTCAAGCACTGGCCTAGCAGGAATGCCCCAGCCAGTCACTTCCATTTTAAAAAATACTGTTTGCATTGATTTCATTTTCCCACTGTTAGAGTGACTGACTTCCTCCTTTGACTTCTTTCCTTTGAAAACTCTGTGTTTGCCGTTCTTTTTTGCCATGGTCTGTGTTTCCTTTCAAAGTGAGGAAGGAGGGAGGAAAGGAAAACCATAGCTCTGCCATTATTCCCTATGGGGGACTTTTCCCAGCAGGGCTGGAGTGGCTATTTTTCAACCAAATGACACCAAAATTGCAGAGGAGCTGGTACTTCCTGTCCACTAAAGACTCCTCAAAGTTCAACCAAATTGGGACAAGTGGTCAAATCCTATCGACCCCTGAACAAGGGGGCCCTAGCCAGCCAGGAGCTGTCTTCCCCAGACCAATGCCTGGGAAAATCAGAGAATCAAAGAAAAACAAGATGCTGATAGTAAGTACCTGAACATGAAAAACTACACAGATGTTTCCAGCGCTTGTGAAGGTCATCATTGTCATAATGTCTAATAATCCTGAATTTATGTAACCATTCTGGAAAATCATAGTAATAATCGAAAACAGTGATTTTCATGTATATTTTCAGCTCAGAAATTCCAAAATGCACACCCATAGAAACTGACTCTTTCAGCAAAGCCCATAGGTATGTGTAGAGTTACCACCCCTGTGGGGGTGGAGGATCCTCCCATTCCCTGCCTCAGTCCCCCACCACCTCTTACCTGGCTGGCAGGAGGGAGGTACAGGAACAGGCCAAGAAACCCATGGAGCACTCTCCCGCACGCCCTCGAATGCATCCGTGTCACACCAGGAATGACATCATTCCTAATGCAACATCATTCCTAATGAGATACAGAAGCACAGGGTCCCCAAAGCTAGATTGGGGGCCAATTCTTACCAAATTGGTCCATGGCATGACTCATCACTTCCGCATTGCATTGGGAATGACATCATTCCTGGCACAACATGGAAGCTTTTCAGAGAGCACATGAGATAGGTGCTCCCATCACAACCCCCACCCCACCCCATGACACCCCTGCTTTGAATCCCAGAGGACCTGGCAACCTTTTGAATGTGGATTACGGTAAGTCAGGGGAGGATTATCGAATAGGATGAAAACTGTAATGATATGTCTTATCTTATTCAAATGGCCAGATTTAGCCTTCCTAAATATTATGTATGATGAATCATACATATTGATGGGTCACCATAGCCACCCATACATTCCTTCACCTTTGGGTCTCTCTTAGAACAAAACCTGTGTGTTATATTTTTTCCTTGTTCACTTTCAACCATGTTTGTTTTGTTTTGCAAATATAACTTTTACTGAAGAAACTATTTAGATATTATATAGTCATTTTGTTCAGTACAGTCATTCTTATAACAGTATTTACTGGCATCCATGACTAGAGATTTAAGGATGGGAGGAGCCATTTTTTCCAGGAAATCAGAAGCAGCATTTACGTGACATCTGCATACGTGCCACTCTGCCAGGATATATGTTTGCTGGCATTTATTGTGATTGCTTCTAAAAGTGCTTGCCTGTTTCTGGCCCTCTTTGCTGCGGTCAAATGCACAAGTTCATAATGGAACCTGTCGACCACTATTTGCCAGGCATCACCTGCAGACACACGGAGAACCATCAGGACTGTGGCACAGCTGCAAATGAGTTTGATCAGAACGCAGCCTTAGAAGTTTCTTTTATATGGCTTCTTGGTTTTATTACAAAGGGAGTATCTGTATGTGATGCACGGCTGCTCCTTTTTATGAAGACCCAAAACAGCCTATACCCTCAATATAATGTTGTCTGGTTAGGGTTGTGTATAAAGATTGAGAGCCTTTTCACACCAGATACATAGTTCAAATTCTGGTACTGTGTTGCTTAGGTAAAAACACCCCGAGGGCGGTGCTTGATTTATTTGTCATTATCTGGCCCTTCCTCTAAGTAGCTCAGGTTGGCTCTCCCCTCCCCTATTTTATGCCCATAACAAATCTGTGATGTAAATGAGGCTGAGACAGAGAGATGGTCCAAAGTACCCACTGTACTTCATGGCTGTGTAGCCATTTGAGCCCAGGTACCACACTGGGTCTCTTTTTGGGTCACCAACATATCTAGAGGAAAATGTTCTGTCCTTTTAATAGGGCCTTTGTATGTGGAAATGGGGAGATGAAACTTTTCATAGTGTAGAGGTAAATAATATCACCTTGTAAATGATATTAAACCTCTGTTATAGTGGCAGGATTTTTTTTCAAGCAGTTGGCAATCCTGCTCTCTTTTTATATGTGAAACAAAAAGTTATCCCAAGCAATGGCTTTATGTTGCTTCACAGTAAAGCCAGCCTGGTATAGAAGATTTCAGACACTACTCATGATGAAGCAGATGCTCACTCAAATCCCACCCCATCCCCACTTCTCTCAAGAAGAAGCCCATCTTCTTATTGGGAGCCATCTACCTGAATTCATAGTGTCTGGTTAGCATTCCCATCTCAGCTTTTGAAAGAGCTTTTGTCTCTTACTAAACTTTTACTCCCTTTGCTGCTGCTAGCAATGCCAACAGTGGCAAATTTTCTCACATGAGCCTCCTGGCCTATACCTTCTCTATCCCACTTGCTTTACATTCTCCATTGTCAGTGTGGAAAGGGAACAAACCACATTTTTCAAACGAAAAAGAACAGTTGCCAGAAGTCAAGATTGCCTGTTTTTGCAGGAATAGAACCATCAGAAACTGAGGTAGGAATTCTAGTACTAAGGGATAGAGAAAACATTTTCTATGTCTTACTGAGGGGCAGGGGAGTGAAGAGTGATTGCAAGAGACCACTAGATTGAAGGATTCTTTTTCCTCTCAGAAAATATGCTCACAACAGAGAAGTATAAGCCTTCCTGTTCTCCAGATTTCTTCCTTGAAGTAGAATTCCCCTTTGTGTTCCTTTGGGGGTTTCACATTTTGTTTTGTTTTCAAATTGATATAATTTCAAAGTTATATTACTACAAGACTAAGGAAGCCAGTTGTGAAAGCACTCCAAGGAACAGCAGGGTCTGAACATATTCATTCTGAAAGTAATGGTAATATGGACAGTTTATGAAATAACATTTTCAGATTTCACAGATCAGACAATCTAGCTAAATCTTTGTGCATCTGAATATCTCTCCTTCCATACCTCAATGACATTTAAAAGAACATAACTGTAGTCCCGTTACAGGTAACTCAGATTTAAGGAAGTGGCCACCCATAGGCTATTCAGGATGTGGTGATCTGGATGTTCTTCAGATGTTCTCCTGTCATGGGCTATGGTCTCTGCAGGAATCCTGGTATATCCTTTTTATGTCTTTCAGAGTTAGAAATAGAGGCCAAAGGCCTATTAGAAGTAGCAATGTATAGAATAAAATCTTTTCTGCTCATGAAATAGCAAGAAAAAACGTTGAATCTCTACCAATTTATCAGAGGTTCAGATCCTCAATAGAAAGCTGCTGACCTCTATCATTTGAGTTCCTTCTCTGCATAGTTAGCAATTGTTAAGCATTACTTTTCTGCTCCATTGTTTCCTCTACCTGAACAGCCAGCAAACAGGCACAATTCTTAATACTTAGAAAGAACTGGTAAAGCTAACCAACTGTGAAATAGGAAAGAGAGACGACCTTTTTTTGAAAAAAGTATTTAACATGGGAAACCCAATTCATATGGAATATGTGCCGAGTTACTTATCATTCTGAGTAGGGGTTTTTTCTTCTCATTTCCAAAGGGTATTAATATAAAAAAGGAACAGTGCTTTGTTTGGATGCTCACCGCATGACTGACATATAAACCAATGTGGAAATCTTACAAGAATTTGAAGTCATAAAATAACATTATCTTCTTTCCCTTGGAAAATCTGCTTCCATTATTATATATCTGTTAATAACTGCTGCACAAGTTACACATGCCATTGAGGAAACAGCATTCCCATCATGTATATTACCCCCCCCCCAATACATACACAAATACACATCTGTCCACCAAGGAAGGCTGGGGTCTCTACGCAGAAGCAGGCAATGGCAAATCACCTCTAAACATCTCTTGCATTCAATACCCTATGAAGTTACTACAAGTTGCCTGTGACTTGATGCTTGATGGCAATTTACATTCAGTTGGGATTCAGTAGCTGGTTCATCCTTCTGGCAAAGGACCGATTCAACTTGTATTTCAGGTCTTGTGCTTCTGGCCGGATCCAAGCTTTATGAAATGCAAGGAGAGAAAGACCAAATTAGCTCAAATGGAATTTGTTTGTTGCTAGCTTGCTTCCCCGCAAGATTTCCCTTTCTACCACCAATGTTCAAGATGGATTGCTGCAAAAAATAAAATCCCTAAGAGTGTGTATATAGCATCCTCCTCTGAATTTTTACTGAATATACAGGGGTGGGGGGCAAAGATGTGAGCCCAGCCCAGTTCACCACCATGCATGTTCAGCCTCCCTGCTTTTGAAAGTCTGAATAGGCCTAAACTGTAGCTGCATTAGAATGAAGTGAAAAGTTGAAAATATGGCAACAGGTTAGGTCCTTAACAATATGCTTTTGCCAAAGAGAGCAGGACCAAGAAGGGTGTGGGGTGGGAGCAAAGATATAAATTACAAAAAGTGAGAAATTCAAAGCAGTTTTTTATTACTTTTGCCTTCTCAGGTCAGGAGAATCAGGAAGATGCCTGAATCCTGTAATATGAGACATGCCAGGTGCATTTCTTTCCTACTGTTGGGTTACACATCTGGCTTCCATGAAAAAACATATGTCCCGCTAAGAAACAGCAATATGTTCACCCATTCTCAAATTATAGCGGGCATGTGTGCACCCTGTTTCTCCACTTATGAGTCTTCACTTGTTGGAAAATGTGATATAAGAAGTGTCCCTTAGATTTTATATTTTTCTACTGAAAGCAGCTGAGCATTGTATCCAACCTTCAGACCTTACACAACTTTAAACCTATTTAATCAGTAACAGTTTTCTTTATCTCAGCATGCTGTTATTATAAAACAAGGACCTGTGAGAATTCACGACAGGTGAAAGAGATGGGGTAGAAAAGAGATTATCCATGCCTATTTTAATCAGAAAAACTAGGGCCACTTAATCTCCAGGTCTGTCCCAAAACAGCCCAGTGCTCATAATCCCAGGAAATTAAAAAAAAAAAACATAATGTGCGAAGCAGATCTACATGTGCAGCAATTTAAATTCTTTTTGGAACCCAGTTCTGCTGGTTCCAAGAATAAAATTTTCTTCATACTATATCACACTGCCTTGCAGAGCAAATGCTTTAAGGATTAAAAACTAAGTGGTTCTAGTAACTACACTATTTAGACCTTTAGACTTTTCACAGGGATGGAGAAATTTGATTCTGCATACGTAGATGCAACACCTATCCTTATCTCTTATGAGGTTCATCCTTGGATGTAAACATAGAAACATAGAGCTGGAAGCAACCCAAAGGGTCATCTAGTCCAACCCCCAGCACAAAGCAGGAAATTCCCAGCAACCTTTTCCCCATTCCCGCATTGACTTCTGTTCAATTTCCAGAAGAAGGCAAGAAATTTCCAGGATCCCTAGACTTGATTCTTTACCTCTCAGATGCCCTACATGAAGTCAAGTTTACACTAAACAGATTTCATGCTCATTTATTTATTCCCTGTCTCTGTTGATGATATATTAAGAAATTAAGAACAGGAGTAAATAACAGATTACTATAAAACTGAATCCTTGGCTTCTGTTATTTCTCTGAAATGCTCAGTTTCTTTCAGTGTGCAGCTCATAAGTGGTTAGAGTAGATGTAGTAACAGAGTGAATTATGGACATGAAGATTATATACTGTTGTAGCCAGGTTTTCAGAGAGCCAATATGATGTAATGGGAACCTTAGTCCAGATCAGCACTTATCCATGAAGTTCACTGAGTGACCTTGGGTCACTTACAGTGCAATCCTAAACAAAGTTACTCCAGTCTAAGCCTAACCTGCTTCAGTCTCCAGTCTCGTTCACCCTAACCTGCTTCATAGGGTTGTTATGAAGATAAAAATGGATGGGGGAACCATGTATGCCTTCCTGAGCTTCTCAGAGAAAAGGTGGGATAAAAATCTGTAGATAGAAATATGCTTCCCCAAACCCCGTGTCAGTAGCCCTGTAGACTCAACTCCTCCATATGGAGAGGGAAAGTGAACATGAGTATGGTAGTGCCACCCTTTACCTCCAATGATCACTTACTCATAATAAGCATGGCACCTATGCACGGCGGAAGTGTCTGTACATACAATCATTCCCATTGATCAGCAACCTTCAGAAAGCAGTGTCCCCAGTTACGGGGAGGGAGCATACACACAGACATTTGGCAGGTTCAAACCATTCCGACTACTCTGTGATCATGTGAAGGTAGGAGGTGGGGCCAATGTGCCAGCACCTGCTGTCCCTTCCCATGCATTCAGTCAACACACGGAGGGGTTGTGTGAAAAGGGCCAGTACCTTCAGATTCCATACACAAACCAGAGGCTGAAATAATTTACTTTTGTTCATTTCACAGATTATTGCTAAGTGGTCTCATTGCTACATTTGTACTTTTTAATGTGTGTGTGTGTGTGTTTAAACGACATTATTTATAGTCTACTTTTCTCACTGAGACTCAGTGGATGGAGTCAGAGAGGGTCAGCTGAAACCCATTGAAGGTGGGAAGCACAATGTCATTCCAAACAACATGAATATGTTGATGTGCTTCACTTCTTACTAGATGCACAGAATAAAATGAGGGGTTGACTGGAGCAAGCACAGCATTTATGTCAATATTCATGTTCAAAGCAGTTCTACAAGATGGAACAAAAACATTGCAAGGACACGGAGGAAAGCTTTGCATGGAGTAAGTACTGTGTTTTTCTTTTTCCTTATGTGTTCTATAAACATTTAATATGTTTGTTAAACCCATGTTATTGCTGGCAGGTGGCCTACTCGCTTGTTTACTTTCTTCCTGATCCTTGAAGTTTGCAGATAACTTGAAATATACAGACATTTAATGTGCTATATTTAGTTTTTTTTAATAAGCACCACATGAAGTTTAAGAATGTGGGCCAGTTGTGAAAAAAAGAATGAGAAAAGTTTAGTAACATTTCAAAATTGCCCAGCTCAGAAATTCAGTATACATTTATTAGAATGTGTTCCTGATAAGGAACAGCAAAATTGAGCCTCGAGGCACCTTAAAGACTAACAGATTCATTGTGGCATTGACCACAAAAGCTTATAGTCCAATGAATCTGTTTCTTCTTTAACATGCCACAAGCCACTGGTTTGTTTTTTTCTGTAACAGAAAAACTGGATTTTGTGATATGGCTACTGCTTGAAATGAATGACAGCAGCATTGATCATATACTCCCTTTTCTTTGCCATGAGAGAAATGGAGACATGTAGATCCAATATAAGACAAGCTCTTGATCAGAGGATGTCCCTGGGAACATTTGTCACCTTAGCGATTCCCGTGATCAATAACTGACTGTAACAAGCAGCCCTTTTTCATCTTCATTTGGAAAAGGCTGGCAATTACACATCTACAGGCTGCCATCCATCTCTACCATGCAAAGGTACAATCCAGGTGGAGGCATTATTTCCTTGCAAGTTCCATTTACATCAACGGTACTTAGGAACCACAGGCAGTAGATTGCAGTTGTCATCATGAACTAACCTACCCCTTCCTCCCAAACAAAAGACTGACTCTGTAAAACCATAGTAAAAAAATGTTGTCATGTTTACAGGTTACCATATGAAACATATTCCCACACAAGGAAATACGGACAGCAGCCAGGGCTGGACACCATGACCACCCAAAGCAAACAGCATATGAACATGAATTACATGCTTTGGTACATTTATAAATGTTTATCAGGTAAGGCCAAGAGACAGTTTCTTGCTCAAGGTTACCAATGACTTCATGGCTGACAAGGGGATTGGAACACAGGTCACACCAGCCCTAGTCCAACATTCTATCTACTACACCACACTGGTTCTCCACTAGCTGTATATTACACTATCAAACTTTACTGGGAGGATGGGAATTGCCAAGTGAAAGGAGGGTGGGAATTGCCACCTGCTCCACACCTGATCCTGGCTGGGTGAAGCAGGGGTGGGCATTGCCTCCTACTTTGCACCTGATTCTGGCTGGGTGAAGTGGGGAGGGCATTGCCATGTGCTCAACGCCTGATCCCAGCTGGGTGACGGCGGAGGGTGGGTATTGCCCCCTGTTCCGCACCTGATCCCAGCTGGTTGAAGGGTGGACAGGCATTGCCACCTGCTCTGAGCCTGATTCCAGTGAAGGGTGAAGGGCAGGTGGGCATTGTCACCTGCTCTGCTCCTAACTCTAGCTGGGTGAAGGCTTTGCCACCTTCTCCGCTCCTAATCCCAGTGAGGTGAAGGCCGGGGATGGGCATTGCCACCTGCTTTGCTCCTGATCCCAGCTGGATGAAGGCAGCGGCCGGGCATTGCCACTTGCTCCACTCCTGATCCCAGCTGTGTGAAAGTGGAGGGCAGACATTGCCATCTGCTCTGCTCCTGATCTCAGCTTGGTGAAGAGCAGGCAGGCTGTACGGGGCAGGCCCTTCCTGCCCCGGCCTGGGTGGGAGCAGCTCCAGCTGCCTCACCCCCCCTCCACCGCCGAGCCTGAGACCCCCGAAGACCCCGCCACACTCACCGGTGGGCGCGCCGGCCCTCGGGGACAGGAGCAGCGAGGATGTGCGCCAGCGGCACGGCAGGCTGACGGGAAAGCACACAAGCCAGCTGGGCGGCATGAGGAAACTGCTGCCGCTGCCGCTGATGTGCAACAACAACAAAAGGGAAGCTCCCGGAAAAAACACGTGAAATACAAACCGGAGAGCATTGCTCTCCGGTTTGTATTTCACGCTGCCGCTGATGTGGCCGCCGCTGCCGCCAGGCCTTGGGAGGCCCAAGGGGGCAAACCTGGTGGCGTGGGCAAGCGGTGAGAGAGTGGAGGAAGTGGCCGCTGCCCATGGCCCGAGCCCAGAGAAGGAGGGCACCTGGACTGGCCCTCGGCAGGCGCTGCAGGGCCAGGCGAAGCCAATGCAGGGTGGTGGGTGGGCCCGGAAGCCCCGGGAGGAAGCTGGGTGGGCGGACTGCCTGCCTGCCCCATGGGTTGGATGGGAGGTGCCAGGGAGGGCACCCCAGTCTGACAGGCAGGGGTGAGGGCCAACCGGTGAGGGGTGCACCCAGAGGGGAGGGACAGAAGCAAAGGGAAGTCAGGGGGGAATGGTGGAGGACAAGGGAGGCGGGACAAGGGAGCACTATTACGGGGAGAGTCCCAGTGATGCCGAGGAGGAGGAGTTGGATCAGAGCAGGGCAGGAAAGAGAGACCACAGGCTCGTGATCCAGCTGGCAGGAATGGCCTACTGCTGGCCCTGCCATAGTCTGAGGCCGAGGGAACTCTCCCCACACAGTGCCTGGGAGGATGGCGGAGGGTGGGGGAGCCGCGGCGGGAGGGGTGGGGTCTCACACAGGCATTGCCACATGCTCTGCTCCTGATCCCAGCTGGGTGAAGGTGGAGGGCGAATATTGCCTCCTGCTTTGTGCCTGATCTCAGCTGTGTGAAGGTGGGGCGCGGGCATTACCACTTGCTCCACTTCTGATTTCAGCTGGGTGGAGGCAGGGTAACAAACAAAGGCAATCCCTGGTAAATACTGAGACACAGAATGAAAAACCACCCGGGGATAACAGAATGAAATTTACATGTATTCATTAGAAATAATGCTTAATTATGTTTAAAGTGACAGTGCTCTACATAACCAACAATAAATGCAATGAACACAAAGGAATACAATACAATAATCATACAATAATATTTCCAAAGTCTGTACCAGGGGACTAAAAGCCCCCTTCCGTCCAACTCAGGGAACAAGGACAAGCACTCCAAGTTCATAAATGAGGTAAGTTCATAATTGCAATGTTCCAAATATGTTTCTTTTCTTTGTTGGTGTAGGCGTCTTCCTATTATTCAAATTGGAGATCCTTCCAGAAGGTAGCCCTAGCTGAGGCCGGCTAAACAGCAGATATCATCACTTGGACTTCATCAGGGGCTGTTAAGGACAGCTGCATAACGTATACAATAAACATGAAGACATTGCAAAACATAATGCTGTTCATTTATAAAGCTACATGAATAACAAAATCATTTTTCAAAAGCTTACCCGTATCTAATCTCATTGTTTCACTGAACCTGGAGGGTGACGCAGATCAAATGGATTTCACGTACCTCCTCAAGCTGACTATGGCTTATCTTTTTATGGCTCAATGGGAGGCCAAATATATCTGCAATCAATTTAATCCTTATTATGCAAATATATGTGTAAGAATACAATGTCTAACAGTGCAATCCTAAACAGAGTCACTCTGGGCTTAGACTGGAGTGACTCTGCTTAGGATTGCACTGTAACTCTTTGTTTAGCATGTCTCATGAGTTGGATCCAGTGGAAAATTTCTGCAAATGGAAGGGTAACATTTTTCACCACTTTCCACTCTAGATGCAGATTTCTGACTCCCCACCTTTTTGTTTCTGGGAGTCCCTCATTCCAAAGAGCAGAATTTCAGGGCCTGCAGAGGAGGGGGATATGAAGAAATTACCTATGAGCCAATCACATCTCAGTTCAGTTGGGGACAGGCCCAGCAGCTTGAGTTTGGGTGGTTGGTTTACAGAAATCATGGAAACATGTACATTCCAGAACATGCTACATGACTACTACATTCCTAACACAACATTCTTGGTGGATCCAGCATTCACCACATGCCTAACACCCCTGTATCATAGGTGTAGTGGTTAAGAGCATGGGACTGTAATCTGGAGAGCTGGGTGTGATTCCCCACTCCTTCACTTGAAGCCAGCTGGGTGACCTTGGGCTCGTCACAGCTCTCTGGAGCATTCTCAACCTCAGCCACCTCACAGGGTGTTTGTTGTGGGGATAATAATAACATACTTTGTAAACTGCTCTGAGTGGGCTTTAAGTTGTCCTGAAGGGCAGTATATAAATTGAACGTTATTATATTATTATTATGGGCTTAAAGTCTGTATTTATTGTACTGAGATTTAGAAAACTGAAGCATCCATAGTGAGTACAAAAGGTTTTCTTAGAAAGGAAATGAAGGGTTTCCTGTCATACCATTGCACCCTAGAAATATAATAGGTATAACATACTCCCATTAATTTGGTTTCTTCTTCGTAAAATGTTGGGGGGGGGGTTGCAGCATTGGAGGATCTGTATTAGAATGCCTGGCAGATTCATCCTAAACAGTGTCTCTGATTCCTCTCTGGACATATTCTATAGATTTAGAGAATGGGATTTTCCCAGATAAACAGAATTTTAAAAGAGGGGGGGAGTGTTAACTGAAAGATCAAATCCTCTTTAAAACATGAAACCCAACACTAGATAGACACTAATTCCAATTTGTAACAAAACCAGGAGAAAAGAGGGAAACTCCAATGGTTATGTGTGAGCCAGACAACTTAATAACACCACTTATTAGAACAGCCTTAAAGGTAATCCCATTAAAGCTATCCAGCAGAACTCAGATATGTCTCTGAAATCTGCCTTGGAAGCAGACAGGAAGGATTATTCAAATGGCATATGAGTTGCCTTCATAGACAATCTCATCCTTGGCTTTACTCCCCAAATTTGGATCTTGTGAAATTGCTTGATAAATTAAACAAAATTATCATTCAGTCTCAAAGTGGGTATGGGAGTCATATGGTTGTTTTCTTTCTGAGTAACATTCATCAAGAAGCCTGTTCGTGTTGGCAGGAGCTCCTTCCCTTGCACAAAACCAACTTTAATTTAAGTACTGTGAAGTTCTTGGAATTTCTGATAAACTTGTTAACTTCTTCTATCAGGGATTAGCATTGGGCTGTCTGTGTATGACTAAAACACCTTGGGACAATTAATAGAGGATGTGAGACCTACTGGCTTATATTCATGCATGTTCATGTGTAACAATAGTCTGATTCCTAAAGCATGGGTGCCCCCCCCCACTCCTCTTCCTTTGTTTAAAAGTTTGAATATAGTTATACTGCTTCATACAGGAAAATTATTACTGTTCTAAACAACCCAGTACCTGATCTAGATGTAGTCATGGAGTACTAAATCACCATGGCATAGTGGTTAGATTGTTGAACTCGTATCTGGAAGACCCAGATTCATATGGCCGTTCCACAATAATAACATAATAATAATAATAACATTCAATGTATATACCACCCTTCAGGACAACTTAGTGCCCACTGAGAGCGGTTTACAAAGTATGTCATTATTATCCCCACAACAAAACACCCTGTGAGGTGGGTGGGGCTGAGAGAGCTCCAGAGAACTGTGACTAGCCCAAGGTCACCCAGCTGGCTTCAAGGGGAAGAATGGGGAATCAAACCCAGCTCTACAGATTAGAGTCCCATGCTCTTAACCACTACACCAAACTGGGTTTCTACACCACACGGAAATTTGCTTGGGCCAGTCATACACACTCAGCCTAACCTACCTCAGGGTTGTTGCAAGGATGCAATGGAGGAAGGAGAAAGATGTAAACCACTTTGGGTCCCCATTGGGAAGAAAGGAGGGATATATTTAGATCGAGATAATTCATACTATGGTATTTGCTATTACTATGTATGAATGTGAAAGTTGGACAATAAAGAACGCTGAGGGGAAGAAAGTTGATTCACTTGAAATGTGGTGCTGAAGGAGAGTTTGCAGATACCATGGATGGCCAACAAGACAAAAAAGTGGGTTCAACATCAAATCAAGCCTGAATTCTCTCTAGAAGCTAAAATGATAATACTGAGGCTATCATACTTTGGTCACATCATGAGAAGAGAAGATTCACTAGAAAAGACAATAATGCTAGGAAAAGTGGAAGGCAGTCAGAAAAGCAGCAGACCCAATATGAGATGGCTTGACTCTAATTGACTCAAACCATCTCATATTGGGCCACAGCCTCCATTTTGCAGGATCTGAGCAAAGTGGTTAATGATAGGATGTTCTGAAAGTCATTAATTCAAAGAGTCACCATAAGTCAGAAGCAACTTGATGGCACATAACGCAGAGAGACCCATAGTCCATGCTGTGGCTTCTTTCTTTGGCAGTTCCTAGAAAGGCTGATGTTGACATGAACATCTTGTGGTACCTCAGATAGTTGATATTTCTAGCAGCAGGAAGGACCATGCTCACCTGCTAACAAAAATGGCAGAAGAAGCCATCACAGTTCAATACAAAAAGGGAATAGTCTCCTATAAGCAATACCACAATGAAGAGGACACAGCATCCCATGAGACTATATAGACTTAACTTTACATTTACAAAACACCACCACTGTTAATATGCAAAAACAGAATTTCATTGTTATGACTTCTCTCATAAATTTCAAACAATGTCTGTCCAACATAATAACATGATTAATAGTCCACCAAAAGTCCTTCTAATGTATCCAATTTTGTTATTTCCTTTCAGGCAAGAAACCGCCGTAACCACAAGGGTACCTCTCAATGGTCAACAATGTTTCTGGAGGATGAGCCACTCACAAGGTGGGTCCTGGAGGGTTGGAGGGTTGGCATGCCAATGCCTCCCCGTGCCCACCAGGCCCGGTGGCCACAGTCTTCACCCACCTTGCTGCACAAGCGGATGCATTGTCCGCTTCCGACCCAGAGGCCTGGTGGGCAGGCACATGGGGGGTGCCGCTGGCGAGCGGCCAGATCTCCATCCCCTGAGGGGAGGCAGCACACCAACACCTCCCCGTGCCCGCCAGGCCCAGCGGCTACAGTCTTCACCCACCTTGCTGTACAAGCGGATGAGTTGTCCGCCTCCCACTCAGAGGCCTGGCAGGTGGGTATATGGGGAGGTGCTGTCGGTGAGCTGTGAGATCCCCCACCCCCTGAGGGGAGGCGGCACGCCAATGTCTCCCTGTGCCTGCCAGTCACAAGCAGATGAGTTGTCCGCCTCCAACCTGGAGGCCTAGTGGGCGGGCACATGGGGGTGCCGCTGGCGAGCGGCCAGATCCCCACCCCCTGAGGAGAGGCAGCACACCAACACCTCCCCGTGCCCGCCAGGCCCAGCAGCTACAGTCTTCACCCACCTTGATGTACAAGCGGATGAGTTGTCTGCCTCCCACTCAGAGGCCTGGCAGGTGGGTACATGGGGAGGTGCTGTCGGTGAGCTGAGAGATCCCCCACCCCCTGAGGGGAGGCGGCACGCCAATGTCTCCCTGTGCCTGCCAGTCACAAGCAGATGAGTTGTCCGCCTCCAACCCAGAGGCCTAGTGGGCGGGCACATGGGGGTGCCGCTGGCAAGCGGCCAGACCCCCCACCCCCTGAGGGGAGGCAGCACGCCAATGCCTTTTCGTGCCCACCAGGCCCCGCAGCCACAGTCTTCACCCACCTTGCTGCACAAGCGGATGCATTGTCCACCTCCCACCTGGAGGCCTGGCACATGAGCAGGCACATGGGGGTGCTGCTGGCAGCACGCCTTGAGGCAGCACGCCAACGTCTCCCTGTGCCCGCCAGTCACAAGCAGATGAGTTGTCCGCCTCCCACCCGGAGGCCTGGTGGGCGGGCACATGGGGGGTGCTGCTGGCAAGCAGCGAGACCCCCCACTCCCTGAGGGGAGACAGCACGCCACTACCTCCCTGTGCCCACCAGGCCCGGCGGCCGCAGTCTTCGCCCACCTTGCTGCACCAGCGGATGCATTGTCCGCCTCCAACCCGGAGGCCTGGCAGATGGGCACATGGGAGATGCTGCCAGCAAGTGGCCAGACCACCTGTCCTCAAGAGGGGAGGCGGCACGCCTTCAGGACCACTGCACGGGGCACAAGTGAACTGGTGAGGGTGGCTCCATTTGTGTTGATTGGGAGTTTCTTGGGGGCGTCAAATTTGGGAATGTCTATCTCCGAGATCCATACTGCAATCTTGGCCAAACTTGGGTGGTGGCTGGAGAAGAGCCTGCTGCACATTCCCTGTGAATGTGGGCTCTCTAAGTGCTAAGGGGGCTGCCCTGGTGCCAACGAACACCGAACACCAAACACGTTCGGGAATGGGACATATTCGGGTCCAGTTGGCTGTTCATGTTCATAGTTGGGAACGAACACTGAACAGCCTATTTGGGTTTTTTCCCCCATTTGTGCCCATGTCTAGTTGTGAGCAGAGCTTGGGCTGTAGTACTGCAGCTTACCACTCTGCGCCATGGGGCTCTTATATTTTAAGACATCTAAATCTGGGTAACTCTTAGAGGCTTGTTTTGCATTTTTGATTTTATTGATGAATTGGCAGCTCTTTTATTCAACGAGATTGTCCCTAAAAAATCCTGACACATTGGCTATAAATAATATTTCTACTTTAAAATGAAATGATTAAATAAGTTAGCCTAACCAAAAAACTAGAGATCCATTGTGATGTAGTGGCTACTAGGTAGGGGAGTCTGGAGTTTAAATCACCATTCAACCACAAAGCTGTTAGCTTTTGCCTATCACGATGTTGTGCAGTGCAAACCTATATAGAGTTACTCCAGTCTACACCCATTGAAATCAATATGAAGGTCAGATTAAAATATAATAATATATTGTAAAATTAAAAATGCAATTTTTTCTGATTCCTGAAATGCTAATTTGGTTGAAATAGGGCATCTTTCATAAGAATTTTGTAGATAGGACAGTAGTCTAACCTGTAATTACAGAGTCACCAATGGGGCTAAGTATATTGGAATACAGTGGCTGGAACTAGCTATTATGAAATAACAGACTCATATCTCTTCCCTGCCCCTTCTCTCTTTCTGGTAATGTCTACTATTTTATAAAATGTGATGTGCTGTCACTACTGTATGAGTTTTCCCTATGCCCACTGGTAGTAACCAATAAAGTTGGATGGGAGTAGGTGAAACTAACAATGAAATATGTATTGTCGAAGGCTTTCACGGCCGGAGAACGATGGCTGTTGTGGGTTTTCCGGGCTGTATTGCCGTGGTCTTGGCATTGTAGTTCCTGACGTTTCGCCAGCAGCTGTGGCTGGCATCCTCAGAGGTGTAGCACCAAAATCAAACCCAGGATGAACCAAACAACCAAGGAAAAACAGTCTCCTACAGGGAAAGTGTTTTTGCCATATATCAAAGGAATTACTGATCAGATGGGAAAGCTTATGAAAAAGCATAACCTTCAAGCAGTATTCAGACCCACCCGAAAAATACAACAGATGCTACGACCAGCGAAAGACAGTAGAGACCCCCTCACCTCTGCAGGAGTATACCGTATACCCTGCAGCTGTGGACAAGTTTACATCGGGACCACAAAGCATAGCATCCAGACAAGAATAAAAGAACATGAAAGACACTGCAGACTTGGACAACCTGAAAAATCAGCAGTGGCTGAACATAGCCTAACTCAAACAGGGCACAGTATCGTATTCCAGGACACCAAAATACTGGACAACACTTCCAACTACTTTGTCAGACTGCACAGGGAAGCCATTGAAATTCACAAGCATAAGCAAAACTTCAACAGGAAAGAAGAAACCTTAAGAATGAACAGAGCATGGTTTCCAGTTCTGAATAACACCAGGCTAACAAAACATTCTATCCCCGACAATAGCCCTGCAGAGAAGATTAGCACATCAAGTACCAATCCATATGCAAAAGAACCTCCTCAGGATACAGTGAAGCCTCCCGCCATTAGCATTCCACACCCTGGGAAAGTCTTACAGGATGACTCAGCTCAACCCCACCCCTCCTGAGTAGATACAAATGACCTACATCTTTTCCACACTGTGACACTGAGAGATCTCTGTCTTTTGGTGCTACACCTCTGAGGATGCCAGCCACAGCTGCTGGCAAAACGTCAGGAACTACAATGCCAAGACCACGGCAATACAGCCCGGAAAACCCACAACAGCTAACAATGAAATAGTGACACACTACATGCTTTGTAATGCGAGATGTCATTGGCATCAGCCACACATGCTCCGTAATACCATGACACAACATATTACAGAATTTTCCTTCTCCAGTTCCCTTAAAGATCGTACCTTGTTGGAACACCTCAAAGGTGGGTCCAGTACAGTTTTCACCAAAGGGCAGGAAGATGCTCACGAGCAAGGCATGGTGGAGGTAATTGCCATCATTTGACATTTCATCTCTGAGGTGAGTGGAAAAGGACAACATTCAGGAAGGTCTGAAGTGCCATCCATAGCCATTAGCTATGAACACATACCATGTTGCTATAATTCTGTCACTTTCTCTGGCACAAGAGATGCTTTTATAATAACAACAACAACATTTGATTTATATACCGTCCTTCAGGACAACTTAATGCCCACTCAGGGTGGTTTGCAAAGTATGCTATGATTATCCCCAAAACAAAACACCCTGTGAGGTGAGTGGGGCTGAGAGAGCTCCAGAGAGCTGTGACTAGCCCAAGGTTACCCAGCTGGCTTCAAGTGGAGAAGTGGGGAATCAAACCCGGCTCTCCAGATTAGAGTCCCACACTCTTAACCACTACACCAAACTGGCTCTCTTTTGAATTTTCTCTTGTGTCCATGTGAGAACATTGTTTATGAACAGTATTGCTTCCTTTTGCAATGTTTGGCTCAGCTGTAGTTCAAAAGCAGATGCTGTGATTACCGCTGGAACAGTATTCTTCTCAGCTTTTTACTTATCACAGCACTTACATTCCAATCCTAAAAATGTTTGGCTGTAAACCCCACTGAATTCAAAAAGGCTTCCTTCACAATATGCATTCAGATATAGTTTGACAAACAGGAGGTTCTTTTGCTCCCAAGAGGAAAAATAGTGCTCAGCTGTTTCACACTTGAGCTTATGAGATTGCTGCTTCAGCACCTTTCATAGGGGAGATGTGAGTGGGGGGGAAAGAGAAACATATGGGGAGAGGGAGAATAGGGGTATCTCTTCTGCCTCAGAGAGAAGAGAGAACTGCCTCAGAAAAGGGGGCAGACAATCTGTTGTGCGGCTTTGCCTGATTGTGTGGCAGAATGCTTTAACTCCTCCTCTGGGTGATGATAGAGTTGTGAGGACTATCTCTGATTGACAAACAGACCACGTAACTTCAAACTTTCAAGAGAATTCACTACATAATCTGTACTTTGTTGTTTTATTACACCTCCTGCTTTCTCTGTACTCTTCGTGCTCAGTACAAAATTTACCTCACAGCAGATCCCCCAAAGCCTTTACATTTGCTATCCTAAAACATCTTGTAACTGAGGAGAAGGTTTATATCTCGAAACTAACCAATTCACCCAAATTTATAAAAGGCAGTATGAGTCCTTTTGGTTTCAAAGAAAGAAAAGGCCTGTCACAGATAGACTGGCCATTTAACCTACCGGGAAATTTTCTTGTGGGCTACTGGCAGCCAGGAGCAAGTTTATGCAATCCCCAGCAGCTCTGCTAGTATTGCTGGGGCTGGTCAGCTCAGATCTGGCCAGCAGCACATCAATGACTCACCCCTTGGCTCCTATGAACCTACTAGGCGATAAACCCATACATGTATATTTACATAAAGTTAAGTTTGCAAACTCAGTACGTGAAGTTCTTAGTTGAAGATTCATCTGCTCAGATGTGAAATCAGCTCTGGAGGAGCGTGCATGTAATATTTCTGAGTGTAACCACAAGGATTTATTTACAGTAATTCTCTGCCTTACAAGGACTGTGGTGAACAACAGATGTCAATGTGGCAACATTTGTTTGTCTTCATTCCAACAAATTATGGGGAATTTTCACTCCTATAAGAAGTACTGAAGAAGATAATTTAGCAGGTCAGACCTGGGAGCTCATATTTCTTCTGCTGTGAGTTATAGTAGTTTTGGTAGAGTATTTGGGTACTGTTGCTCCTCATCTCACATTGAGGAAACATATATATGGATAGTTTATACATACAGTACTCTGTTTCATTCGGCTGAGAATCATTGTACAGGTTGCAAAGTATTTAACGCATAGTATCCATTCATCTGAGAATTTTTGTGTCATTATAGAACTAATTACTCCTCTCTTCACTTTATGGAAATATATGTAGACATTTCTACATGCAGTACTTCATGTTTCATTCCGCTGTGAAGTGTTGTGATTAGATATAGTGACTAATTTTTCATATATTATGTATCATTTTATCTGTTGTGAGTATGACATACAAATTTGATAGTTTCTTGAGGTCTTTATCTGCTGGTTTGTTCTCTTTGTGGCATCATTGTGACCTCTTCCAATTTTGTCTTTGGTGTAGTATTCATTGATGCATTTCGCACTAGGAGCTTACCGCGCCTTTTTTGCGCAGCAAATGCGATCGCGTCTGCATCGCATTTGCACCTGCGCTCTTCACACTTATAGAAAGTTTCGAGTTGGCGTTTGACAAATCTTCTCACCCACCGCTTTCACACCCGCCTCAATTGGCTCGCATTTGTTGCGCTCTTTTTTGGCTGGCATGCGCAGTGTTCCGATGGGAGGGGAATGTTCTCTTTTTTTTTTTTTTAAATTTTGCGCAAGCGTGGTAACGTTTATGCGTTTCCGCGTTTCGAAATTGTGCAACGATGTTTGCTGTGAAAGCTCTGATTTTGGCCTGGCTTCAAATAATCCTCATTTATCTGAGGCGATCGATTGAAGCCACGAACAGCTTTTGGCTCCGTGTGGTCAAAAGAAGGAGGACAAGGCATTCCTCGTGGGCTCTGCATGACATACACCAACAACCACAGCGAGTCCACCGAAGCAGCAGAGCACGAGCACGATGGATCGCGCTGGCAGGTATCCGTGTTCCAAGACGCTACTGGGTCTATCCCAGAAGCAATGATTGGTGGGACAATTTTGTCACCGCTATATGGGATGACGAATTATGGATACAGAACTTTCGCATGGCCCGGTCCACCTTCAATGAGCTGGTGGCATGCATTGGCCCAAGACTGGCAAGGCAGGATACCAGACTTCGCCGTGCAATCCCCGTGGAGAAGAGAGTGGCCATTGCTATCTGGTACCTGGCCAACTGCTACCACTACCGGGGCTGCATGAACCAGTTCGGCGTGGGACTGTCTACAGTCGCAGGGATAGTTCTGGAGGTTTGCTTTGCTATCGAGGCAGAGCTGCTCAGCAAACTAGTCTGCTTGGGACAAGATGTGGCAAAGGTAAGTTTCCCCCTATCTCATGCCTGGACCTTGGAGGCATGTTTTAACCTGTTTAAGTTTCGGCTGTTTAAAACAAGGAATATGAATATGATATGAAGACTTTTAAATTTATAAATATGATTGAAACCAATACTCGTGTTTAGATTTTCAAGATTCTGTCTGACTGTCTGTGTGCTGATTGAAACTTTCTAGATGCTTTAAACTTAACTCTCTTTACAGATCATGGCTGGGTTTCAGCAGCTTGGATTTCCACACTGCATTGGGGCAGTGGATGGCACGCACATCGCCATTTGCCAATTCAAGGGAAGAGGTCATGAGTATAGCAACAGAAAAAAGTTCAACTCAATCCTGATACAGGGAACAGTGGACCATACAGGGCGATTCATTGATGTGGAGGTCGGTTGGAGTGGCCGCAACCATGACGCCTTTGTTTTTGCCAATTCTGCCATCTGTGAAGCCATGGATGCTGGGGCATTTGTGCCGGGGAACCCATGTCTCACTTTGGAAGGGGTTGCTGTGCCTCCACTAATAATATCGGATGCGGCATACCCCATGAGAAGATGGCTGATGAAGCCTTACGGCACACCATCCACCCCTGCGGAGCGGCACTTCAACAAATGTTTGACCCGCTCCAGAAATGTGGTCGAACATGCTTTCGGTCGGCTGAAGGGCCGTTGGAGGTGTCTTAGATCATGCCTGCTGGTTGCAGAGGAGAATGTCACCAGCATTGCCGTGGCATGCGTTGTCCTCCATAATCTGTGCGAGCAAAAGGGACATGGCTATGTAGAGGACGATGCACCATTGCAGCAGGTGCAACTCACAGAGGACCAACCACCAGTCCCCGTGTGGCCTAGACGTCACCTGGAGCAGGGAAAGGTGGTTCGCGATGTCCTCGCCAGGCATATGTTGAGTCAAGTGCAGCATCAGTAATTCACTTGCCATTGCATGTTCCCCGGGTGTGCTTTGTTTTTTCTGGATTAGTGCACCACTTAAGCGTCGGATGTCATGTGTGCAATCTCAATTCCTCTTATAACCGAAACTGTTTTTACAGCCATTTATGTTTGTGTAGCTGAGCTTTAGTTTGTTTAAGAGCATCTTGTGCCACCTCCAGGTTTGCTCCGCATGCTTGGATGCGGGCTTCAGTTTGTGACTTTCGAGTGATTACTGTTCACCAAGACATCAAGCATTGATGTTGAGCAATCATCACGAAATCGATCACAGCAATAAAGGTTGACTCGTGCTGCTGTGAAGTGTTGAATTAATGTTCTGTAACGTCACCAAGAAATGACAAATAAATTTGATTTGAACATTTTAATTCGTGAGCAATCAGGTCTGGTTCTTTCAAGTTACTGTAGATTGAATTGAGTGTGTGGTTTTTCTCTCCCATGCAAAGATTGGCAGGAGTGATGTTGAACAGTTTTTCAAAACTGTTTGCTGTTTTTGAGTTCCCACCACTGAATGCGCGTTCTCCTCAACAATCAGGACGAAGCAAAAATTTTCAAATGACGCTTGAACTGCAGGTGGATTGAGTGGAGGACAAGTGAACTGGGAGAAACACACTTGCCCTTCAAGTTTCATTTGTCAATAGTGGCTTGGCCAACAGTGGCAGACAAGTGAACAAATTTGCATGGGTCGCCAAGTTTCTTAAACTGGTCATCCACCCACCAATACACACACCGAACCTGCCTAAATGCAGTGGCAAGCAGAGGTGATCGATAATTGTGGGTGACAATTTGCAGCTTGCCCAAGAGGCAGTTTAAATGGACCGCAGCAGTCACCCCAAAAGTACTTTTCAGGGCCGCATTACTGCACTGCTACAAAGATACATTTTGAGGAAGGGGACCGTAGCAATACGGTCCTAAATGTGATAAGAAAAATAAATACTCCATGTCAAGAGTATTCCTTGCCACGAACAGAATCCTTTGTCCATCCAGACTGCCTGTAGTTGTTATTTGATCTTGATAATCAACAAATTGGTACATTGTTTTGGGCGGTTTTTTGGGCCAATGGAGGTGGCCTTCAAAAAAGCAGTGGCAGCATGAGAATGTCAGGTTTGGATTGACAGTTGGCCTTGTCACCCAAGGTTGCTGTGCAATCACCTGTGTGGTTTCCTCCATTCCCCACTGTTCAAGTTTTGCCCCATTGTTCCCGCAATGTTCATGGTTTTCCCCCCCATGATCGCACCCCTGTCTGCATGACATTTTTTCGTGGCGTGTTTGTACGTGTATGAACCATCTCTTTTTTAAATCTAAAAGGGATAAACGTTGAAACGTTTAGTCACAAGGCCAGGCAGTTAAGAAAATGCCTGTCGACGTGTCCACGCCCAGATCCTGGACGGCCAATGACTTTCGGCCCAATGTTCTGTGCGTGCGTGCGTTACTTCCTGCGGGTGATCGGTAATCGATACTTGAGAGAGTGTTCCCTCCTGATCCTTGCTGGCAGAAACTGTTTTCGGGGAAGGGGCAAGGAAACGTTGAAGGAGCCCTCTGCCGAGACGTTTCAGCGTTGCTCTCATCGGCTTCGGACAGTCAGAATGCCGTACCGGAGAGGAAGGGGAACCTTCTGGCAGCACGAGGAGGTGTGCTTGCTGCTGGATATTGTGCTCCGTCTGGGCTTCGCGCCCGACCTCATGTCTAGCACGCATCAGAGAAATAGATCGGCATACGCTGCTATTGCGAGGGAGCTCCGGGCAGAAGGCTATGCTAGGACACCAGACCAGTGCCGCACAAAATTTAAAAGACTGAAGTGCGACTTCTACGACTCCCTCGAGGCTTGGCAAGGTCTGCCACGCCGGAGCGGGCAGATACCTCATCACCGTTCCCTGATGCGGCTTTGGGTTGCTGCTGGCCGTCCTCGTTGGGAGGACCGCCATCATGAGGGTAAGTATCATCATATGTTGGAACATTGCTATAACTTTTTTTTTTAAAACACAAAAACAAAATCAGGAAAAGTGGTAACGTTGCAATGCTGGCAACCCTCCCTCCTTTTTTGGAGGTCGGAGTCTTCTTAGCAATGTAGGAGGAAAGTGATGGCAGAGTTGTTTGTGGAGATATGTGCCCAAGTCCTAGCCTGGCAAGTAGTGCATATATGCTGATGAATCCCCTCCCTTGAAGCAGAGCCTTGTTTCCCGTATAGAGGGGTTGGATTCCAGACACATGCAAACCCACAGAAATTCTGCCCTAATCTAAGCCACCAACTCCTGGTCGAGAACAGTGATTGCGTTGTTGGATGGATGATTTCATAACTTCGCCTATTCATTTTGGGGGCTGAAACACACCACAAATTTTTTTTTCTGCAGCAACATCATACCGCAGAGAGGATGAGGTGACCATCTTGGCCAGCGAAACACGCCAGCATGAGGGGCACGAGGAAGAGGAAATTCAATCAATGGAGGAGGAAAGCAGCAGTGAAGGTGCGATGATGGGAGGTCCCTCTGAGGTTTCTTCGTCTGAGGACCAAGGTGGGCCATCAATTATGCTTAGTGTTATCATGTTTCTCTCATGCGTGGAGGGTGTATGTTTTCTCTCACCCACAATTACAGCCATTGCTTACAGATCCAGAGGAGTTAGCCGTGTTAGTCTGTGGTAGCAAAAACAAAAAGGAGTCCAGTGTCACCTTTAAGACTAACCAATTTTATTGTTGCATAAGCTTTCGAGGAACACAGCTCTCTTCATCAGATGCCTGATAAAAACAGTTTTGATCTGGCATCTGATGAAGAGAGCTGTGGTTCTCGAAAGCTTATTCAACAATAAAATTGATTAGACTTAAAGGTGACACTGGACTCTTTTAGACGTTGCTTGCTTTTTCTCCCCCACACAGAGCAATGCAAAACCACTGATGCAAGAGAAAGCCCGTCAGAGGGCAGCCCGTCCTCCCACAGCATTGACGCATTCATAGATCTCACTGTGGAGCCCCAAACCACCGCGGCAGCAGATAGCCCTTCAGAAGGGACTTCCTCCACCCACGGAATGGAACCCTTCATTGACCTGACAGAGGATTCCCGCAATGATGATGCCGGGAACAGCCCTTCTAATGGAGCCACCTCCTCCCACAGAGTGGAACAGCTAGCCGTGCAAGCGGAGGAACACCGAACCACTGCACTCGGAGATAGTCCCTCAGAAGGCACCATATTCTCCCGCATAGCTGAGCAGTTCATGGAGCTTGCTGAGGGTCCCCAAACCACAAGGGCCAGAGACAGCCCTTCTGAAGGCACTTCAGCAGCCCACAGAGTCGAACATCTTCCCGAGCTTGCTGAACAACCACAAGCTTCTGGTGCCACAAATGACACATCAGAGGTTACCTCATCCTCCCACAGAGCGTTGGAGATCACAAACCTTGCTGAGGAACCACAAACCACCACTGGCAGAGATAGCCCCGGTGAAGGCACCTCATCATCCCACACAGTGGATCCGGTAACCCTGCTTGCAGAGGCACCCCAAACTTCCGCTTCAGATGGAACCTCATCACAGCACAGAGTGGCCGAGCTCGGTGACCTTCCCGAGGAACCCCAAACGACCACAGACAGCCCCTCTGCGGGTGCTTCCTCCTCCCTCAGAGTGGATCATGTTGTCGAGCTTGCTGGGAAAGTGAAGCAGGTGGTGGCAACATGTCTCCGTGTGTGTGAGTTTTAATTTAAAATGAAAAAAAAATTTAAAGGCACCATATCAACCATGACTTATCCAATGTGTTGGGCATTGTTTGCCAGATTAAAATTGGGGTGGAAAGGGAAATGGCTGGGGAAGAGTAGAATTTTTTCCTTGCCTTAGGAACAACCACAAATTTCCCCTGACGCATGCCATTTCAGTCAAAGGATTGCACTGCAATGGTGTTTGATTTCGGCAAAAGTTGTCATGACAAAAAAACCAGCTACTACAAATTACCGTGCTGGACACCCTCCAAAGACAGGGTTCAATGGGAGGTGATGGTTAGTGATCTACCTTTCAGTGACTGTGATTTTTATTTTCCCAGTGAAAAAGACCAACAGGAGGATTGACGGCCTTGAGAGGCAGCTGAGGATTTTGAGACAGGAAACCAAGGAGGATATCGGCAAGCTGAGGAATGACCTGGACAAAATAATCCATCAATCAAAGGAACAGTGATCATGTTTTAATGATTAACAGTAAAAAGTTTTAAACGGCACAAACAATAAATAGTTTGGTTATGTTATAGCAGTTAACATTAAAAAATTTTCAAAAAACACACACAATAAATATGGTAGTCATGTTTTAAAATTTCTCAGACCAAATAATACCTATCCACAATCAAACTGTGAAACCTATCTGAAATGTTTATTTATTGCCGAAGTCAACTTTCACATGAAGTGACCGGGACCAAACAATCTCCCTTTTCTGATGACTCAATGCAATTGAGTTGTTCTTTTCCCCTGCCTCTCCTCCTCTTCCCTCCTCCAATTTTGTGTCCCTGGGGCTGTGATGGGTTGATCCAGGCAATTCCACACTCTCAGCGGGTTTGTGGGAGAGTGAAAAAAGGGAAAGGGGAAATGAATTTGGCCGTGGCCCATGCCCTGCTCAACTTCCCCAGAAAGGAGTAATATTTCACATTTCAAAGGTTTTTCACAAATCAAATTTCTTGCTGGGTTTAATCACACGGCACCTCTTTCTGGGTGGGTTCTCCTGTGAAGATCTATGCACACTTCCCCTTCCACATGATGGTCCTGGCATGGCTTGGTGACTCTGCTCACGGTTTCCCCCCAGCAAAATTTCGGTTAGGGAGCTTAAGGCACTGACCGCTCTGTTGATGCCCTCAAAGTTCTGCTGCTGCGCCTCAATGAAAGCCTTTCTGTCTTCTTGTGCCTCCCTCATAGTGTCCTCATGCCTTCTCTGCTCCGCTTCCAGAAATTGCATGCGCCACTCTCGGCTCTCCGTCAATGTCTGTTTTCTTTCCTTGGCATTGTTGTTCTCCTCTCTCTCTGCCTGAGACAACATCTTTTCTGCCACGGTGCTAAGCAAGGCCACACGTCTGCTTCGGGTTCTAGCCTTTTCTAGCCGAGATGCAGGCGACATCTGTGCCGTGGTTTTTGGTGCGGTTTCAACGGGCTGATTTTCAGCGACTGAAACCAGGAATTGAGAAATTGGTGTGATTGTAAGAGAGAAATTTGTTTCTAGAAAGGGTTGAAGGAATCACGACCGCAAAAGCACACTCACCCACATTTTGACGACCGCCGTCCTCATGCTCCTCCGGGATTTCATCCACCTGAGTCAAGTCCGAATCTGTGGGAATTCAAAGGAAAAATTTTTTCTGATGATTGTGTCAGAATAGAGATGCCAGAGGTTGAATCTGGTTTTCTAGTTGAAAGCGGCAGCCAGTGAGAGCAGACAAAACTAGAGCGAGGTGGACTGAAAGGGCAAGTGCGGAGGCGAGTCTCACAGTGTGTGGATGCTGCCACAATTCAGCCCAAATTATTATAGCTAATGCTGTACATGTGAAAGGTTCAAGATTCTATCCCTGGCATCTCCAGATAAAGAGTCTTGTAGACAGAATTTGAGACTGACATTTCTCTGTCTAAGAACCTCAAGATATGTCACCAGCCCAGAAAGCAATATAATGAGTGACAGCACTTGGGGTTATGCCACTTCACATGTCAATGAACCAGCATTTGTGGTTTCCGGGGACACCATCCGCACTCAGAAGAGGGAACATCACGAAGTTAGCGCACATGTTCTCAAAGGCAATGCAAGATATATTCAAGCAATAAAACATGGATGTTTGGGCCAAGCAATAGTTCTTTGATCATGAAAAAGCAGGTTTTTCCCCCCCCCAAAAAGGTGGGACTGGCAAGGCAGCCAATTCCGCCTTCAGTTTATTTTCTGAAAAATAGAGGCTGTGATGTGATCAAAGAAATTATTGCTTTTCCCAAACCTTCATGTGTGGTTGCCAGCTCTGGTTTGCGAAATCCATAAAGATTTGGGTGCAGTGCCTGTGCATGGCAGAAGCTCAGCCACAGCATGCGATGTTATGCCATAGAATCTGTCCTACTTAGATGCCATTGTGCCCAGGGAAAACCCCCTTTGCAGTCCCGAGATTGGCCGTAATTCCTGGAAGATTCCCAGCCCTTCTGGAGACTGGCAACTTTAAATGCTCGAACAGTTGAAGTGGCATACAAGTAAGAGCAAGGTAATAGAAAACAATTATGTTCTTTGACAATGCAGAACTTGAGTTATGTGCTTTGTCGGTGCCCAACCTTCCACTGTGAATGTTGGGCGCACCCACGTGCACCGTCAAGCGAGAGACAGTTTTGTGGCTTTCTTTCTGTAATGACTTTGGCAAACATCATTTTTAAGCTGACTGTCTTCTCTACTGTGGAGGCCCTCTAAATCAATCATCCAAAGTAATTCAAATCAATTAAGTTAATTCATTGACAGTATGATCCTAATGCCCTTCTAAGACCACCTTTATCTAGAAAGAACAGAAATCCTCACGCCAACGGTGTCTCTGCCTTATGCACCCCGTCCACTCTGCCAAACAGGATCATGGCACTCGATCTTACCTTCTTCTCCCACCTCTCCCCCATCACATGCTTCCATCAATTGTTCCTGGTCAGATGCAGCCCCTGGAAGAAACATAAGCGTAAGTTATATTTAGGAAAGTTTGGATATTAGTGATGCGAGTATGAATGGAAGACTCTTGTCAGAATAACATGTATTGTCCAGTGATGTGAACTCCCAAGTGGCTTGACGATGTCACAGGATAACAGGTTCCCACACATCTAATGTCACCGGTGCATGTCCAAACTTGTTGATTACTGTGACTTCAGGGTCGCTTCTGCTTGAGTTGTTTTTCACGGAATAAATCTGCAGGTGAGCAAAGGATCACTTGAAAAATCCATACCCACCACATCCCCCCACCCTAGGCCCCTCTTCACACACCCACCATTACAAGTGCCAACACAGATAGATTGCTTTGGCAAGGGCCTGACACCGGCAAAGTTCATAGGAAGAATGGGCATTGTCTATCTGTAACGTTATAACGTTTCGCCTAGTGGTCACATCCCTCCCCAGGATTCTGCCGCTTGACCCACAACAGCAGGAAACACACTTACCTTGATCGTTTGCTGTGACATCCACAGATTGTAGATTCAGGGTCACCATCGGGTGGCTAAACAGTTCCTCGGACCCCTCAAATTGAACTGGTCTCGGAGTGTCGGCACGCGGAAGGGAGAGGCTTCTGGCCACCCGTTGTGGCCTGATGCTGGCATCGCCCCTGAAGATACGATGTAGCTGGGCATAATATGGGCACGTTGTGGGTGCATTTCCGGATTTGGAGTTGTGTGCCACCACTCGTTTGTATTCTTGGCGCATCGCTTTGGTCTTCGTCCGACATTCCAAAGCCGTGCGCTTGTGCCCTCTTGCCGCCATCTGCTCCGCGATCTTTTCGAAGACGTCTATGTTTCTGTGGCACATTGACAGTGACTCCTGGACCTTCTCCTCTCCCCAGAAGTCGATGAGATCCAGTGTCTCCCTCTCCCTCCACGACACTCCTCGTCCAGCCATTTTCTGCATCGCCATCTGAGCCGTTAGATAGACCAGGAATGAACTTCTCCCGCCCAGCAGTGCTCGAGCTCTCAGTGGTCCGGCTTGGTCACATGACCCAATTTTCGTGTCTCGCAGCACGCAACACCCTCTCCTGATGTCGTTTTTGTTGTGTGATGAACGTTTAAATGTTAAAATGTTCAGTTTAAAGGGTGAGAAAAAAAAAGGGATTTTGTGGCCATCGGGAGTTTGATTGTCGGAAAAAACATGTGCGCACAATCACGACATGAACGACTCTCCCGCCAAGCATTGCTCGAGCTCTCACTGGTCCGCCTTGGTCAAATGACCCGATTTTCGGTTCTCGAGCAATGCCCCTCAGCAAAAAAAAAAAAAGGGAAAGTGGGATTTGTGGCTGTGCTGGAAGGCTGCTAATTGGAAAGAGCACAACCGGAGCGTCAGGGAAAATAGGTCAGGACAGGAATGAAGTAAACGCATAAACGTTACTGCCCCCACTGAACCGAAAAAAAAATGGCGGAATAAAATTTTTGAGAGCTGCGGCCGGTGGGAGTGGCTAGACCGGCAGACTGTCCAATCGGGGGTTAGGGAAGCAAAAAAGGGACAAACGCTTTCACACTAGCATACTGCGGGCTGGGAGCCGTTTTGCAGCGAATGAACGTTAACTTCGCAGTATGTCCGCAGGAGGAAAAATCGGAGAAACCACTGACATGCTGCGGATTGGCATTCCATGACTCCTTCCTGAGTGTGAAATCCACAGAAACATGGGATGAAATACAGGTGCAAACGCGATCTAAAAACTGAGTGCGAAATGCACCATTGTTGATGCCACTGGCAAAGTGAGCTAATGGGCACCTGCAGCTCTGGCCACTCCATCTGACTTGCTCCTGGGCTGTCTTACATCCCAGTCCACCCCTGCATTCACTCTTAGGATTAGAGCTTTAATTGGCACATCTGACATTATATCATTAGTAGTAATCCAAATAAAAGATGTTAATTAAAAATTATGAATACATCTTCAGTCATTTGATTTCTCTCTCCTTTTTTTCCATATCATACTTTTATGGGTTTTGAACCACTCTCTATATATTCTAAGCAGAACAGCATTGACTCAGGATTTAGATTAAATAATAAAACAGGGTATGTGACAACCATTTGAGACTTTCCTAAGGATATAACTCCAATTGTGCTTGAAGACTACTATCCCATAAATATGTCAGGAAAAAAATACAATACTGCAGCACACTGTATTATTTCACACCACAGACAGTAAATTCAGTAGTCAATAGCCGTTGGCTGAACTAGGCAAGGAATTGTAAGCTATATGTCATAAAAGGACATTGCAGGAAATCGGGCTCATGCTGCAGCCACTCCCCACACAATCGGGAGGTCAGTAAGAGTTCAAGGTATATCCTATCTGTCATCATTGATGCTAAATTACCTTCAGTGCTAACCGATGACTGCTTCACAGGTTGAATGCTTACTTCTGTTTCAGTAAGACGTTATTAATATTCATAGGATTTATGTTTAGCTTTTTAATTCCAATTTAATTTCCCTCATGCTTTCTCTCCTAAAAGTAAGTTCTAAACTGTTGGCTGTTAACATTTGATTTGGAGAAGGTGAAGTGCAAACAAACCAAAATAAAAGTCCCAGAATGGCACATATAAAGGAAATATTCACATTTGCATTTGATTCTTTTGAATGTTATTTTTTTAGAAAATGTGATGAGTTATATAGTTAAAGTCTGCCTGCCCAGTAATTTAAGCCATTGAACAAAATGCATGACCAACAGCAAGGAGTACAAAAGTTCTTGTGGGCCTTTGGTACATCTATGCTTTTGTTTTCAAAAGCCAAGGTTTCTTCTCTCCACTGCAGCTGAAAAGGCTTTGAGAACTTGTCCGTTAACTCATTTTACAGGAGAGACAATTTGAGGTGAGGCCTCTCCATACCAGGCCCAAAAGCAGACTGCTGGACAGTTCAATTTATATATATATTCCTCCCATAAACCTCTTTTGCATTTAAGCTGGTTCTCTAGGGGTGGAGGGAACTGGGGAGGCACTCATCCTCAGAAACTAAAATTCAGTTAACCTTACAATAATATCTGAATACCAAATGCTGAGGACATATGCAATTGTGATTTTATTCTTTTTTCAGTTTTCCCTTTCTGTAATCTGCCTTAGAAATTGATAGGACAAATGAGATAGAACATCACTCTCATCCTATAGTCACTCCATTGGCTACCTATGAGTTACCATGCTCAGTTCAAGGTAGTGGTTCTTACATACAAAGCCCTTCATGGCCTTGGTCTAGCACACCTTTGGGACCACCTCTCTCCCTATATCCCTCCACGGCAGCTTCGCTCATCTGAACAGGGTCTCTTGCAGGTGTCAGCCTGTAAATGGGAGAAATCAACAGCAGCCCGTACATGGGCTTTCTCTGTGGTGCCCCCTACCCTATGGAATGGCCTGCCTGAGGAGGTCAGGAGAGCCCCCACCCTCCTGGCTTTCCGCAAACAATGCAAAACTGAATTATTCAAAAAGGCCTTTTTTCTCAGCTAAGAGGGTGGTATTGTAGGAAAGGGATCCCAGATGTTTCCCTAATGAGTTAGGAACCATAGACTTCACCATTATGTTGCCTAACATATTATCTGTTGCTTTAAATATGTACTCCTATATCCTACCTGTGCTTTATGTTGTTCAGTTTAAGTCCTAGAATTGATTATGTGCTGTTTCAGCAATTCCTCAACCCCATACTGGATCCTTGCTAATACTATATCTTTGTAAACGTATGTTCTTTTACCCCGTGACAATGTTTATGAAAATGTTCTTGACACTGTATGGAAATGCCTGCCCTTGTCCTTGCCACTAATTGTACAAATCTCACACTATGTAATCCGCCTTGAGTCTCAGTGAAAAAGGCGGAATATAAATAAATAAATAAGAAATCAATCGATGTAGGGATACACTTACTCAACCCTGCAATAACCAGGTAAGGCCAACCCATCCCCTAGCAAATCCTGGTGATTGCCTAGGGGCCAAGCTACACATGACGAATGACACTTGAACGGCAAGTGGATTGAGTGGACGGCAAGTGAACAGGGAGAAATACACTTGCTTTTCAAGTGTCATTTGTCATGTGTAGCTTGGCCCTAAGATGCCAGAGGTGGAGCAGAGCAACCAGCCCTGTTGCCCCTGCCTGTCCACTAGTTCAGCCATGGCTTTAGAGCCTGCTGCAGCAAGTAGGAGGTGTCCCTGGTCCCAGTGGGAGGCTGGCAGGACTGGCAGGGAGCCTATTCCTTTCCTCTTTCCATCAAAGGAGCAAATCCAAACCTGATCCACCTTCCCTTGCAGAGTCCTGGCCCTCTTCCTCTTCCCTTTGTTGCTTCCCCTTTGTGCTTCTCTCACAGCTTTATGTACTGGGAACAATGAGGAGCCCTCTGCACCTTGTGTCATTGTCACTGTACACAGGAAGAGGAAGGTGGGCACTGCCTCACCTCACTGCTGTACAGGAGGGAAGACAGCAGTTGCTGCTTTCTTGCCTCCCTGACCAGGAGGTTTGGGTGCCCTAGCTGTAGGAAGATATGCTGTTGATCCTATATTATGAGTTTCAAGTACATAGCCATGAAACTAAAAATATGACACTGCCATACCAACCACCAAACAACTGATTAAATTATGCCAAAAACAGCTTGTGAATCAAATGTATGTGTTTAGTCTGCATAATGTGTTCCAGTGTTTACAGGGTTTAATGTTCACGATCATAACACTGTGAATAGTAGCTAGCTACTCATGATGACTGATTATATGAGCCAGTTATCATAGATGCATTACCATTAAATCCATCACCTCACAGTAGGAAAATATGGTAGAAAACGAATGAGCATTGAGCTGGAATCGGCAAAGCCTTCTATGCTGCTCTAGAATCAAGCCACAGGAAGAACCCCATAACTCTAAGCTCTTGTTTCTACATCAAAGCAAAATTAGCTTGGCTTCTCTTTTATGTGCTCTTTACAGCTCCGGTATTTACAATGTGGCTAAACACACTTGAACCATCATTCAGATCACACTTTCCTCTTGTGCCCCATTAAAATGTCCTCTTCCCTCTTTCACTATGGTGAGCAGACTGGGGTGTAACGACAGCCCAGGGGCAAGCTAAGCCAGGAGGCCCCTGCAGTGCTACAAGGCCCTGTCATTTTAGACCTGGACAGGAGTGGCTATAGCAACCACTGTAGATCCACAGGAGCCATTTGATTCGGCCCTGGGGCCCGCCAGGAATTCGCCTGGTAAGTTAGAGAACCAGCCCCCCCCCCCAGTCATCGTGTCTTTACTCTGAAAGTTCCACAAATAAGTTTCTAAGAAACCTTCTGTGTGAATAAAGTTCCCGTTTCTCCATTTTGCTTCAGGACAGGCAGTCCAGGGGGATGAGAGGTAAGCATAGATGATTTGGGAGTTGAGACTATCCACATGCCAGCTATTACACAAATAGAGTTTTTAACGCTGCTTGGACACTGTTTTAACACACAAAAACAAATGTAAGTAAAATCTCCAACAATCCCACCCCAGTCACAATGTTCGCCAGACTGTATTTTTGGCTTTTGTCTCCCTCAAGCCCCCCTCCCTTTTTTAAAGAATCAAAATATCGAATAGTTGTTTTTGGAAAAGTATTTAATATTGAAGCTGTTTGGTTTATTCCCATTTCCCACATGCCTCAGAGCCAGTTAAAAGTAAAATCTTCAGTTGGATCCACAGTCCTATGAGTCTTTTCAAGCTGAGTCCACATTCTTTTCCATTTTGGGTGGACTACTTGAAATGTTCAGAATTTTCAAATAAATGATTTTAGAAGTATTCTTTATAATAGTCACTTACTTTTCTCCTCTTCCTGTTTTCTCATATTACAAGCTGTAGTGAGGTTGGAAAATGAAGAAATAGGACAAGGAGAAAAGTAGGTGCTTGGAGTACAAGGAAAAATAAAATTAGCCTTGCAAGTAATCATTAATGCTTGAATTAAGCTGTTACACATAATGGGGTGTAGATTATCAAAATATAATTAAGTAGGATAAACAACAAATAATTGAGGAAGAAGCATAACTGCCATCAGTAAAGGGTTATAGTATGGTACAACATGTTTAGAAGAGCAAATTAAAATTGTGGGTCCTGTTGAACTATTAGAAATTATAATGAGTAAGAAAATCCATAAGGCAGGATCAGAGGTAGTGATAATTTTTTTTATTTAGTTGTTAAGTTTCTTAATGAGTTCTAATTCCAAGACAGAGATCAGAGAGACAAGAAAAATAGCCATGTTCAGGAGAAAACTGGGCATGAGGTGCAACGGACTGTGATCCCTCCCCTCAGGTCCACAAAGTCAGCCTGGAATATAATACCCTCCGGGTAGGAACAGTTGGGGGGGGGGAATCAACCCTAAATTCCAACTTCAAAGTTCTGTCTTGTACAAGAGAGAGCAGAAATCAATTGTTGGTTAAATTGCAGATGTGTTTTACAAGTTGGTTTTACAAGCCAAAAGCAATTTGCTAAAAAGAGTTTGAGTTTCAGGCTTGTAACTTTCGCACCTTTTGACAAAGCTGATGAAGTAACAACTGGAAATGTCAAATTCCTGGCAATGTGGAAAGAATCTATACAGCAAACACTTTCCTAGCATTGCTACAAAAAGAAACAGAAACTTCTCAGATCTTCACACCCAGTGAAATCAGTTTCAAATATCTCCACTGTTTTTACAGTACATATATTCTTAGAGCAGCCCTTGTAATAGACATTCTGGTATTATAATAACCCATTAGATGGGAGTGGGAAAATATTAGAGTACTTGTACTGCAGTCAATTTAGGCCTACTCAAAGTGCTGTGATACCACACTGCTTATGTGACCACTGGAACCATGTGGGTGGGGGTCCATTGTCCTCATTCACATGAATTCTATATTCACAAAGATTTAGAAAAGCTAGCTAAAACCTCTTTTATAAATGTTTAAGGCTTTGGAGCTAGATTACTAATGTTTTAAATGTTATTATTGCCATTAGCTACAATGTGATTATTTTTTAAATCTGTCATTCTAATAATGTTGTGGGTTTGGAGTTTTTTTTTTCTCATTTACAATGTCCTGAGGACTTTCTTGGTGAATATATTTCCTAGACATTTAATATATTTTTCCTTATTTTAATATCTTTCTCTAACAGATTAAGGGCATCACATTCCAGTCCCATGGTGAAAAGACGTGTCCAGAGGCATTAAAAAAGTTATACTCCGATAGGCTGTCCTTGTTTACTAGTGCTGCTGACTAAACGCCTAAGATACTACCTTATTCAAATAATCTCCCATCAGCCTTAGAATTGTGTTGTAACCTCAATTGGCTTGACCTAGGTTTTAACGAACTCATCAAATAAACAAGGAATAAAAGGGGAATTTGGAGAGGGTTTGGATCTTGATGAAATTTGTTTCATTCAGTTTGCCTGGTTCATTTTCTTATATCAGAGGATATCAAACCATGGAACATAACTAAAAATGGGTGGCAATTCTCTTGCAGATAAATCATAAGGTTCACGTTCTTGAACTGTATGAAGGGGCTCCAGGCTCCACTACCTTGCATTGGGGAAAAGGAGAAAAGAGGGGAAAGGTACTGCATTCCCTTTTCCCATCCTCCTTCTCCCAGTGGCACTGTTCATTCCACCAGTACATATTCTGTGTCTATCCCACCCACTCCCCCAATGTCTGCAAAGCCTATGTCCAGATTCAAGCAAAATCCTGACCAGTGGTGAAAGCCAGCTTGCTGGGCATCACCTTGCTCCATGCCAGCAATATTACAAGCAGCAGCATATATTCTATGCCTGTTGACTCCTGGACCCAAGCCAGTGGCAACTTCTCAAAAGGTAGATTAAATTTAGAAAAAGTCCCACTTGAAAAAGTTTGAAAACAACTACCATACATTATTGTTCACATAGTGGAGGATAGCAGACCTTTGCTTCCCCTGATAAACATCCCTGCCTAATTGGAAGGCACCTTTATTTATTTATTTATTTACGTCATTTATAGTCTGCCTTTCTCACTGAGACTTAAGGCAGATTACACAGTATGTGGTTAATACAATCAGTATCAAGTACATTTCAATACAATACCATAAGGTAAACAGATACAAGTTTAAAAGACATAGCATTAGCAAGGATCCAAGACAGAGTAGAAAAACTACTGGAGCAAAACATAATTCTAGGACTAACATTAGACAACATGGAGCGCTGGTTGTACATAGGAGTACATATTTAAAGCAGCAGATAATATATAAAGCAAAAATAGTGATGAAGTCTATGATCTCCATCTCTTTAGTGAAGCATCTGAGACCCCATTGCTACAATATAGCCCTCCCATTTGAGTAAAAAACCTTTTTGAATAGTTCGGTTTTGCATCGTTTATGGACAGCCAGGAGAGTCGGGGCTCTTCTGACTTCCTCAGGCAGGTCATTCTACAGGATAGGGGCCACCATAGAGAAAGCCCTTGTATGGGCTGCTGCTGACTAGAGATGGGCATGAACAGATTAAAAAATGAACACAATGTTTGTTGTTTGTTGCCATCCACAAAAAAGGATTCACGAACATTGACGACCGTGACCTGTTCATGAACATGTTCATAGTTGGAGGTTCATGGGAAACAGAATGGCTCCCTTAGGACTTAGCTGAACTTGAGTCAGGAAAGGCATGATCCATGGGTCTCCCTCTTTCCTGTCATTTTCTCTTCACAGTGGAAAAAAACTGGACTGTTTGTAACCTATTTTGAGGGGTTACAAACTGACCTTCCCAATGTCCAATACCCACCAAATTTGCAGGGGACATAGTCCTCACTGTCCTCTGAAGACCCCCCCCCCCAAGTTTCAGAGAGATTGGACCCTGGGAAAGCCATGATCCATGGGTCTCTCCCATTTCTGTCATTTTCTCTTCACAGTGGAAAAAACGGAACTGTCTCCTGGAAGCTACTTTGAGGAGTTACAAGCCAGAAGGAAAGCCAGAAGGAGTTCAGACAGTCCATACCTAAGTTGCCAAGGGAATAAATTGAAAGGTGCCAGACCGTCTGGCTTTACAAACAGCTGACAAACACCATGAACAGGGCTTGGAATGAACACATATTAGCTGCGAATGGAACCTCATGAACAGCTTGCTCATGTACAGCGGATTGGGCTGTTCATGGCTTTTTTTTGTTCGTATTGCTGTTCGTACCCATCTCTATTGCTGACTTCACCTGTGTGTAGCCTGGTACCTGCAGGAGACCCTGTTCAGATGAGCAAGACAGCTGTGCAGGAACATAGGGAGGGAGGCGGTGCCATAGGTATGCTGGACCAAAGCCGTGAATGACGTTGTATGTAATAACTAATACCTTGAACTGAGCACAGTAAATGATGGGTAGCCAGTGGAGTGACTGTAGGATGGGAGTGTTGATGTTCATGCTCCTGCTCACTTCTGATCACAATTGAGCTGCAGCATTTTGCACTAATTAGATCCTCCTAGTTAGCTTAGATGGGAGGCCAATGTATAGAGCATTTCAATAGTCAAGCCTTGATGTTACCATAGCATGGAAGCCTGATCAAGAAGAGAGGTCCCTCCTCTGGCTCTAAAGAAGTGGGATCTAAATATATTCACAAACTGAATGAATATAAAACAGCTAGAAAGGTGTAACAAACGCTTGGGTGCGTTTGTTTCAATTCAGACATATCAGTGGTCCATGACTGACTCACCTGTATCTATCCTGGAGAAACAACCTGCAGGAAAAAATGCCCTGCTCCTTTAGTAGAGATTCAGTGTGTGGAAATGGGCAGGTGAAGCTTTTCATGGCTTGGAGGTAAATAAGGTCAGCTGGTAAAATAACAACCTATTAAACCTCTGTTAAGGAGGGCAGGGCATTTTTCCTCCAGGTTGTTGGCCACACTTCTTCTGACAGAAATTTTGTACTTGGGCCACAGTACTGGTGGTGACATCATCTCTGGAAGTTCCCCCACCTTCTGCAATTAGGCCAGTGAAATCTAGGTAGAAAGCCTGTTCTGTGGTTTATGGAAATATTACCCTTCCTGGGGGATCTCGATCTAGTGCGCTGTTGTTTTTCAGGTGAGATATATATATACATGGCATAAAAGTGGTATAGCAATTTTTAAAAATGAATGTATGAATAAACTGTAGAGAATGCACATCATATATGAAGGAAAGATGCATGTGAAAATTACACAGTCCTCTTTAATGTATATATATAAGCATTGATAGGGAAATAATGAGGCACCCAGTTATGAAAAGAGGGACTATTAGAGGGACTGTGTATGTGTGTGTTCCTTTCATATCAGACATGATCCTTATGTATTTGGGTCATCATGAGTGTCAGAACTAGAGTTCCTGCCACAAAAGGTATGGCCCACAGCTATGCCTTGAAAAGAATGATAGTTCTTTAGTCCTTCCAAAGGGCCTGTTAGAAGAGATTAAGCTTTCTAAGCAAATGCTACTTTTAGCTGATTTTTGTAAAGAGCTTGTCTAACAAAATGGCTTAGCTTTATAGCTAATATAGGCCTGTTGTGATCCTGCTATGGCTTTTATCTTGAGATGGATAAGAATCTATTATAATGAAAGGATGTGTCTGTCTCTCTGTAGCAGGCATAATTCATCCAAAAATGAAGCTAGGAATTTCAAAATTGGCCACTAGCTTTAGGTGACCATGGGAGTTGCAGTGCCCCAAAATGAAGGGGACCAGAACAGCCTAGCCCAGATTATCTTCAGTACATCCCTCTGCTATTTGCAATAGAAACTTTAATTTACTCACCAGAAGCTAGAGAAGTGGAGGCAGCACAGACAAGGAGAAAGGGATGATGTACTGGTGATGCCCACCCATCCACCCCCTGCTGCAACAAAGACTCTGCCAGTGCCAAATCTCAAACAAAATCTCCATGTAGAGCCAACCCCAGAGATGCCAAAGAGCATTTAATAGAAAATGGTATTTATAATCTTCATTAAGTATTTGTTTTGATTTGTGAACACTGAAGAGAGCTCCCTGTTCTCTGCTTTTAACTCGAGTTAACCGGATTATTTTAACTGGAGTTGTGGTTTGGGGCAAGATAATGGTGGAGAAACTATATTTGCAGTGAAAATCATTGGCTTCCATTTTACATTTTATCAGAGTTATATTGAAAATATGAAATCTTGTTTAAATTGTATGAAATTTCAACTAGCAAGAAAATCTAAATGACTGTAGTTCTATCAAAGAACTATATGCTTTACATGTAATTGATTCTTGGGATAGACCTTGAAGTGATCTTGGGGCAGTACACTTAACAAGAACTGATTATGTTCTGGAAGTAACTGAGACTTACTTGGCCATGAACTATTATTTCTACCATTTGATCAATTTTTTTTCTAGGTTCATGTCCTGGCTTAGAAGAGGGGGTAAATCTTGGTTCTAGGACCCCTTCAGTTATTCTCACAGAGTTCCTGTCCCACCTTTTCTAGTCTCCACTGCAGTTACATTGCTGCATATAACATTGCATACTACAGTTCCATAAATTAATAAGTGGTTGGATCCAACAAGCATTTCCATAGGTGATAAAGGAAGGAGATGAACCCCTTTGACCACCTATAATGCTATTCTAGGATTAATTATGGTGTCCATGTTTACTCAATTGTTATATATTGTCGTGCTTTTTTTTTTTTTTACTGTTTTCTTGTTTGAATTGTTATGGCCTATGGCTAAGACAATAAACACAACTGAACTGAACTGATTAATTATGGGGTAGACCTACATTGACAAGAGTCATGTGGGGCAGAGGCTGTGTAATAAGGAGGGGAAGTGGGTAAGACTGAGATAGAAAGTTGGCTGCATCCAACCCATTATTTTATTTTACTTCATTTATATCTTACCTTTCTCCCCACTGGGGAACCAAAGTAGCTTACACCATCTTCATCTCTATTTTTCCCTTTCAACAACCCTGTGAGTTAGGTTAGGCTGAGAGGTCTAAGGTGGCCTAAGGTCACCTAGCGAGCTTCCATGGCAGACTGAGTGGGGAATTGAATGTGGATCTCCCAGATCCCAGTCCATCACTCTAGCCACTACACAACATTGTCTCTCACCCCTTTCTTGATCTGCAAACCCTGATTCTGTTCATGAAAGTAAGTCGAACTGAGTTCAATGGGGCTTACTCCCAAGTGTTTGTGCTTGTGTGCAATTGCAATGTAAGTTTGATGTTACCAAAGCCATTCAACTGACCAACCATTAGGACAAAACAAACAGGAGTCAAAGCACAATAACAACTGCACTGTGAGGTGGGACCTGTACTGACCACTGGGTGTGATAGGCCTTCCTGGCACTTGCAAGTGTGTTCATTCTGTAGTAGAGTTGATAATATACGCTCTTTGGCTGTATATTCTGAGATTTATTAATGTAATAGAGTTCAAAGAATACCTACATTAATGGTGCTCAGGGTGCATTTTCCAAAGTGTCTAGGCATAGATCTGGGTCTTACAATGATACATAGAAGATTAATGGGAACTAGTCACCACCTCATTTGTTTGTAACTGCATGCTAAAGGGAGAGCTGGTTTCTTCAAAGGATTTGGCACCATAGTGAATACTACAGATAATCTGCAACAGCTGCACTTTCAGATAGCTGATATCTTAAAGCTTCATTTTTGAGATTGTATCTATTTGTCTTTTCATTTTTGTGGTTTCTTTAGATCTTGGGGATCCTAAGTAATTTTGCCTATAAACCATTTTATTAATTTCCTTCTTATGAACATCAGAGATTGCTCATTTCCCTTCTAAGGATTGCATTCGAGCTTTTACATTATATATCTTCTCATCCCATACTATAGTTTTCTGAAGAATTCAGATTTTAAGACTTCCATTTTCTAAATGGGATACTCTAGTATTCAACAATTTATTTGATTCTGACTTAGTTAGCTCCAAATGTGTGAAACACAGTGTAGTACTTTTAAAAATTATTTTCTTGTCAAGGCATGCCTGCAGAGACTTTCATCAAATGTTTTGCTCTAATGGTAATACTAATAAGAGGCACCTGTTGTTTCAAGGTAGATTAAGTTTCCTTCATGTTTGCTTTTCACATTCTACAGTTGTATTGTTTGTGTTATCCTATTCTCTAGTACAAGAGCATGACCTAAAAACTTGCTCAAAACTAACCTCTTGGCTTTTATGGAGATTTACAGAGGTAAATTAGCATTCCACACCCTGGGAAACTCCTACAGGATGACTCAGCCCAAACCCACTTTCCTGAGTAGATATAAATTACCTGCCAACATCTTCTCCACACTGTGACGCTGAGAGATCTCTGTCTTTTGGTGCTACACCTCTGAAGATGCCAGCCACAGCAGCTGGCAAAACGTCAGGAACTACAATGCCAAGACCACAGCTATACAGCCCGGAAAATCCACATTTACAGAGGTTATTTTACTTGCTTACTTTTTTACTTACCTATACCACACCTTTCTCCTCAAAGCAAAGGACCCAAAGCAATTTATGCTTGTCTCCTGTCCTCCATTTTACCCTTACAGTAATCCTGTGAAGAAGCTTAGGTCATCAGCAAGCTCCCATGGCAGGTTGGAGATTTGAACCGGAGTGTCTCAGATCCTAACACTCTAACCATTACATTATGCTGGCTTAGTTTGCATACAGAAAGAGGAAAAAAAATCATCATATAGTACTGGACATTGAATGAACAATACATTAAAATTAGGAGTACAAAATGGAATGAAAATGCAAGCAACGGTGTGAACATGCAGTCAGGGCTGGATTGAAGGGGGGCAGGGGAGGTAGCCTGCCCCCGGCACTGCCAAAGAGGGGGCGCCGGGTGCGACTGCCAGCTGCCCAGGAGGCTGAGAGCAGGGTTGAGAGACCCTCACCAGCCCTGCCGATGGGGCGGCTGGCTGGCTTGCCGTGTGCGCAGGACCTCCCAGTCCTGCGCTCAGCCACCAGCGTGGCAAGCCAGCTGCCCCAGCGCACGTCCTCGCCACCGCCAGCTCCATGGCTCACCATGTGCTGGGCCGGCTGGCGGCACAGGGCAGTGGGGCACGCTAACTGTGTGGAGGGCATTCTAGCCCTGCACTCAGCTGGCCAAGCGGCAAGCCGGCCACCCCAGCACCTGGTGAGCTGTGGAGCTGTTGGCAGTGAGAGCGTGCGCTAGGGCAGCTGGCTTGCTGAGTGGGTAGCTGAGCACAGGGCTGGGAGGTCCTGCATGCGTGGCAAGCCAGCCAGCCCCCCCCCCCAGCGCACACCTGCTCCGCCGCCAGTTCCATGGCTCACCGGGCGCTGGAGCGGCCGGCTTGCCACGCAGGCGTGCATGGCTCCCACCCTGCGTGATGACATCACAAAAGTGACATCATCACACAGCTCCAGGAGTGTGCGTGCTGCGTGCGCATGGAGCACCCGGGCAAGGTTTGCCCCGGGCGCCCGTGTGCCTGGATCCGGCACTGCATGCAGTATCAGATATTGCTTGCTTGTTTGGATACTTTTACTCAGCTTTTCTCCATTGACTGTGGACTCAAAGCAGTTTACAATATGACCAAAAAGATCATAAATACAATTATACCTGGCAACAGCAAACTAATCCTCAGAGGAGGGAAAGGGAACAGATGGAAACAGCTCTTCCTCTGATGGCAAGTCTCTCTCTAGGTTCTTCTTTCTTTCCAGGAGGCAGCTCTATTTAAGCTTATAGGGTAGGAAGGGAGGAGCAGAGCAGGTGGCAAAAGTTTTACCTCCGATGGTATCAATCTTTCTCCAATGAGCAATACCAACAAATAATGCAATAGAACTAGGAATAGAAAACTGAATCTCAAACTATTGCAATAGGGCTAGGAATACAAAATTAAATGATAGTGAAAAGCAAATTGCCTGGTTCAGCATACTGCACAGAATGTAGAATTAGAAATCAAAATACAAAACACAATCTACACAATACTTTTTTATTAGAACCAACAAAAAATGACAGAAAAAACACCATCCAAGCTTTGGGTGCTCCAAACCTCTTCCTTAGAACGGACATTAAAAAAAAGTCATTTACTACCAGTGGTATCTATGTTTCTTGAATAATCCATATAGCTGGATTGGTTTATTCAGCTCAGGCCCCTGACAACAGAATTTAACATGATTATTTGGGCACTAAATATGCACAGCAAGTCTTGCTATATTTGAACATTGACTTTTAATTGAAAGCCCACAATCAAAGCACAAAGAAATACAAGTTATCTTTTGACCTAACAAAAAAAAGTAAGAATAAGTCAGTTTTTAAAGAGTAAGAAAACACACAGGAAAATATAGTAACATTTTTGTATTTTTTACTCTTTAAAAATTGGTTAATAAAGTTGCATGAATTTTTAAAAAAGAAAAGAGAGAAATAATCATAGAATTCAAGGTACAAGATTAGAAAATGCTCAGTTGTCAAGATCATTTAATTTTCGTTCCTGGCCCACATCACATTAAAATCCACAGATTTGGTTGGGGCTGAGTGATGGTGATTTGCACTGCAGAGATATTTTCTGAAAGGAATGTGTAGCCCCATTTCCTCCTGTATAGATAGCAGAGAAGAATTTGCTCTTTCTGTGGATAAATGGGCCCCATAATATTCATATCTTCCCGGTTTTCCCCTTCTATGTTCAAGGATGGAAAAGACACCACATTTTCAAGGTGAGACTCAAACATTCTGTTTCTGTTCAGTACTTCATGGGGAAGATATACAAATTTTTGTCACGTACTGTCAAACCCTCCTCTATAAAGTGCAGCATCTGCTCTAATGTCATCATGTTGTCCTCTGTGGCCTCCATCAATACTTTCAGCCATTTTGTGATCCCACCTCAGCCTCCTCCACCTCTGAGGATAATTGATTTTCCAGATCTCAAGGAATGCCCACTTCTCACTATTACACAGTGGCATTTGAGGGGGAGGTGTACAGGAGCTATCAGAGCTTTTGGAGGACCAGTCTTCGGAGTCCCCTGATGTGTCACCTTGAAGCGAGGCTCCTTCAGCCCTGTCTTTTGAAAGAGAACCTGAGATCTCAGTGTTGCTTCCAGAAGCCTCTGCTCTCTTGCATCTTTCCTCCATGGCTACTAATGAGGAAGCTCATCCTTGGTATTAGGGATGTGCATCTAGAAACTTTCCGTTTCAATTTTGGCTCCATGGTTTCTGGAACGATCCCATTTATTACTAGTTTGTTCCCTCTGAGCTGGTCCTGGATTGGAACTGATCCATTTGAGTTTTTTCATTTCGATCCATTGCACGCACTTTGGCTGCACATGCACAAATTCACACTGTTCTTTTCAGAGGTGAGTGGGTAAACAAGACTCTCGGGCAGCTGGTTTTTTGGAGGGGCACTTAACCAAAAACAGCATCAACCATTAGTCCCCCTCCTAGTCCAAATGATTGATCCACTGAGCTTTCCCCCAAACTCAATAACAAACACATACCAATGGACTCATAGAAAGCAAGTGTTGGCAGGTAGAGCAGTGGGATGGGATGTTCTCAAGTAGAAGAGCACAGCAACAAGTGCAAAAATGTATCCAGCTTCATGTTCACTTTTTTCTTTTTCTATAGTTCCAATAACTTATTACCTTCTCATTCTGTTGTTGCCTGTTGGTTTCATGTTTCCTTGTTCTTTGTTCTTACAACGAGGGGTGAATCTAAATCCTTCCTTTTAATGCTCAGCATTACTCTGCAAAGCAGGGTGCTCCTGCTGCCAATCTTCTCCTTTGCCCAAATGCAAGCAGGCAGGCAGAATGATTGGCAGAATCCCCCTGCCCCCCTAAAATAGACCTGTCTTTTCCCCATAAGTCTTCCTTTTGATGTGGGGGCAGGTGGGATTGTTTTTGAAAGGGCAGGGTAGTCAAATGGCTCAGACGATGGGGGAGAGCAATCCTAAACAGGTCTACTCAGATGTAAGTCCCATGTTATTCAATAGTGCTTACTCCCAGAGAAGTGTCTTTCAAATTTCAGCCTATGATTGAAGTTTCCCTTCCAAACATTTTCAAAGCTGATAGGCAATGAAGGGAAGGGGTCTCTTGCAAGGACTTGATTGGCAGGAGGGAGATGTACTCATGTGCATTGGTCTCATTCTCTCTTCCCGCCAACAGAGTTAATTAATAACATAAGGTATCTTTCTCTCCGTGTGATCTGATTGGCGCAGTTCAGGAAAATAAGCTGCCATGCTGTCCTTCAAGGCTAAAGATATGAAACAAAACACACAGACTTTAGTGGGAGGGATTCATTTCAATTTAGCTACCTGGTTTTGGTTCAGCATTCCAGAAGCTGCTTGAACAGCCAAGCCAGTGAGTTCTATGTATAATTTCAGCTCATTTTTTCCATTATGTGCACCCCTACTTGGTATACATACAACTGAATCTCACTCTGTCTTTGGAAAATCCAACATATGGTATTTTCCACTCTTTCAATACATGATTGCTAAAAACTTGAGGTATAGTCCAACCAAACTTTATGTAGTTTAGAGCATCTCATCAATTTCAGCATGAAAGATGAGTGCAATTGACACTTTTGCTGAATATGATTTTGTACTACATAACTTTGGCTGGAGGGTAGTTTGGCATCTTGGGACAATTGAATGCTCAGACCAGCCTCTACACAACAGCTGCATCTACTCCAATCCCTCTGACAGAGATTCTCAGCTGCATGATCTACAATGAAGATTTCTGGTACAATACTCACCAGATATAGTAAGAGAACACATCAACAAAGCCAGAATGATACCAAGTGATTACCTGCTACAAGATAAGCCCAAGCAGAACAACAGAATGCCACTGGTAGTCACATATAGCTCCCAGCTCAAACCTGTTCAAGGCATCATTAATGCCCTGCAACCTATGCTAGATGATACTGCCATCTCATAGATATTGGGAGGAAAAAACCTTTTCTTGCCCACAGACAGCCCCCCAACCTTAAACAACTCTTCACTCACAACAGTTCCCACCCCAAGGAAGCCCGCCTCGCTTCAACCAGGGCCAGGGCCTTTTCAGTCCTGGCCCCAGCTTGGTGGAACACTCTGTCAATGGAGACCTGGGCCCAGTGGGACATATTATTATTCCACCAGGCCTGTAAGACAGAGCTGTTCCTCCAGGCGTTCGGTGGTTGAAGGGGGCGGTGTCATGTCGGCCTCCCACCTTTTGGGGGGGGGTTCTCCCCACCATTGCACTTGGTTAATTTATTTCATTATTGTTTTGTATATTGATTTTAGTATTGTTGTTTTCTTGGTTTTATTGATTTTAAACTGTTCACCGCCCAGAGCCCCTGGGGATGGGCGGTATATAAATTGAAATATAAAAAAATAAAATACAAAACAATGCACTTCCCAACATGGACATGAACTTTGGAACTAGGGCCTACAATAAACCATGATGCCAACTTTGCCCCTATATACACTCCAACAATACTATCACTGGACCTAACAACACCAACTATACCATATCAGGATCCTTCACTTGTTCATCATCCAATGTTATATATGCCATCAAGTGTCAGCAATGCCCTTCAATTCTCTATATAGAACAAACAGGCCAGTCTCTTCACAAAATAATGAATATACATAAATCTGATATCAAAAGTCACAACATTCATAAACTAGTGGGAGAACATTTTACTCTGCCAGGACATTTCATTGCTGACAAATGGCGCTGTAAGGTGCTACAGGATCTGGATCATGTTTGTTTTGTAGCTGATCTATCTGATCCTAGTCATAATATAATAGTTGCCATATTTACTGTTGCATAGTGTTTTCATTATGTCAAGAAAGCCCCCCCATAGCTGTCACATATCATTTATCATAATAATTGTGATTTGTATCACACCTTATCATAAAAACTCTGGATAGATTACGGGGCATTTGACATGAAAGAGAATGGTTCAAGTCCTTCTGGACTCATTCTCTAAGCATCACAGATCAATGAACAAAAGAAGCATAGACATAAGTTTTAAATACTCATTTAAAAAGTATATCCCAGGGAATGGCAGGGGAATATATCCCATATCCCATATCCCATATCCCACATAACAGCAACTAACATGGTAGCATCTACACCTCTGTGTATCTTTTGTGCCTCCCTAGAGTACAACTGGTATAAATGACCACTGTGGTATGCTACTAACAGATCATCTAGCAACCAAACAGGGCATATTTTCCTCTTTATCTTTCTCTAGGCCCCTGATGTTACAACTGGAATCATAAATCATGTTAGAGAAAGGGCAGCACCATCTAGACATAGCTAAATTGACTGATTCTCTAACATTTATGTATCATCTTTCTGAATGCAAGATTATTCACAATCAAAAGTAATTGCCTACTGTATAATGTACAAGGCACAAAAACAAAAGTGTGGCAAAGGAAGAGAAAAAAATATTCAGACAAACTTTTAGATGATTTATAGAATGGCTACATAGTACTAAGGTGGAACAGCCACAGCAAGACAGGTTAAAAGAGTCAGCTTTGCTGTTTCATCTCTCCCTCTGATGCGGCCAGTGATTACTGATTTTCATAAAATAGACCAAAATGTCTGAGTATTTCTAGTAATGTATCAGTAGTAACCTTCCCATTGAGTATCAAAATAATACAATTTTTGAGATTCATTTCTGTGGCAGTAGGTATCTAAGTAATGAAGAAATAATACCACAGGAACAATTCTCTTCCTAGCAATGGAGTCTGGCTGCATATTTTAGGCAACAGGTTGATCTACTTGCCTATCTGGATTTCCCAATAACAATCCAGTGGTTGATAGTGATTTACTCTCATTGTCTTAATTTCAGTTTCTGCAGCCTGACTTATTGTAAATTGGATAACCTGAATCCCTTTTTACTACTTGGTTACCTAGTCATGCTTTTAAAATGCAAGCACTATTTTCATTTGCATCATTCCTAAAAGTTTCAAGTAGCTCAATCTTTTTTTCAAGAAGGCACATGGTACCCTATTGACCCTCCTGGCTGCAATCTGTTCATTATCATGCTTTGAATTTTATTCAGAAGATATCTGCTTGACTGATTCTGCCCATAAAGTGCCTGGATAATTTCAGTTTGAGGTTTCCCAGAAAGGCACATCCGGAACAACAACAGTGTTTTAACATATGTCCAGATAAGCAGAACAAATGGAGCATATTGTAACAATGAACAGAGTAGCCTAAGGGGCATTCATACAACACCCTTCCACTGTCATCGAACGATTACTTCCTTAGCCTCCATTCCATAAGTAATGTAAAAACTTGCTGACAGCTTCATGACAATCCCATGAGCTTTAAATCCTTTCTCAAGGATTTAAATTCACACAATCATCTCTGTGGAACAGATAGAAGACGTAATTTTCATTTCATGCTGCTGGCAATGACTCAGGATGTTCACAGGGAAGACTGTTGCAGAAATATAGACCAAAGAAGAGTTCATGCTTTGACAGTTGTTAGTAAAAGGCAATATTTCTCCACCACAATTGCATCTCCACAAAATCATTTAGCTGACTTGTTTTGTGTGGTTCAACAGCTTCTACATTATAACCCCATGGAATTGGACTCTGATCACACAATGGTTCACTGTGATAACTTTGCTCCTTCCTTTGTAAATAAGATCACCCAAATCTGCTGTGAGTTAAATTCTGGTGTGGATGCATGGTCAGATAACTTACCTCTGGCATCTGCTTGTCCAGTTTATATGGATACTATTCAACTTGGGGAGCTCAAGGATATGGACAGATGACCTGGCAGAGGTCATCAGGAGGTTTGGGTTGCAGCGTCACCAATAAGCAGATGATACTCAGCTCTGCTTTTCTTTCCCATCAAATTCCAAGGATGTTGCTGAAGTTCTGAACCAGTACTTGGAGTCACTAACTGACTGGATAAGGGTGAACAAGCTGAAATTTAATCCTGAAAAGATTGAGGTTCTTTGGGTTAGTAGAAAGGCTGACTGGTGATGTGAGATCACCCCTGTCATGGATGGAGTTATACACCCCCTGAAAAGTCAGGATCACAGCTTAGGAGTAGACATGGGCATGAACTGCATTACGAACTTCAAAAACCCACGAAATTGGTGATCACGTGATCACGATCTGGCAGTTCATGATTGTCCACGGCAAATGAACCAGCGTTCGGAAGAAGCCTGGTTCGGTGCATTTGGCCGCAGTTCAGGAAACCAGACAGTCAGGCGCCATCAATCAATTCCCCTGGAAATGGAACTGGAAGAATGCTTGAACTCTGTCTGTGCTCCTTCCGTTGCCCTGGAAACCCGAATGGAAGCCCAGCTTACCTTGATCGGCTGGTCTGCCTTCCAACCATGGAGCTGCAAAGTGGTTATAAATTGGGAGAAGACAGTTGGGGGAGGGAGGGGGGAGGGGTGTTCTGTAGCCACGGGCACTCCAATCTCATCCCTGCAAACCCTGATAGGCAGCTCTGATGGCCAAACACAGACCTCCTGTGTTGCTCTATGGGACCTCAACTTATAAAAAGCACTGCGCTCCTAGGCTGGCTTTAACTTTCAGTGAGCAGTGGAGTGTGAGAGCTGTTGCTTGCTACTTGCTAGCCTTTGGGGAGATACAGAGAGAATATAATTGAGCTTGGATTTTTGTGGGAGTTTCCTGGGGGTCTCAGATTGGAGAGGGTATAACTCCAAGATCCCTATTGCAATCTTGACCAAACTTGGTTGCTGGCTGGAGGAGAGCCTGCTACACACTCCCTGTGAATATGGGCTCTCTAAGTGCAATGGGGGGCGTTCTGAGCACCACAAACCGCAAACTGGTTCGGCGATGGGAAATGTCCATTGCAGTTCATGACTTCAGGATCGTCATTGGCACTGAACCACAAACTGCGGATTCGTTAATTTTTTTTGGTTCATGCCCATGTCTACTTAGGAGTAATGCTTGACACAGCTTGACAATGCTTGACAATAAAAACAAATTAAGGTAACTGCAAAAAATGCCTTTTACAATCTCACTGTAGCCTGGAAGATGGCTTCTTACCTTGACATGGCTGACTTGGCCATCTGGATCCATGCTCTGGTAACATCAAGACTTGACTATTGTAATGCCCTATACATAGGTCTTCCATTCAAATTAACTAGGAGAATCCAATTGGTGTAAAACACTGCAGCACAACTGCTATCAGGAGCAAGCAGGAGCATGAACATCACACCCATTCTGCAATCACTCCATTAGCTACCTACCAGCTAACGTGCTCAATTCAAGGTACAAAGCTCTTCAAGGCCTTGTCCTGACATACCTACTGGACCACCTCCCTCCATATGTTCCTCCACGACAGCTTTGCTCATCTGAACAGGGTCTCCTGCAGGTGCCACTCTGCACATAGGCGAAATCAACAGCAGCCTGTACATGGGCTTTCTCTGCAGTGGCCTCTACCCTGTGGAACAGCCTGCCTGAGGAGGTCAGGAGAGCCCCTACTCTCCTAGCTTTCCGCAAAGAATGCAAAACCAAATTATTCAAAAAGGCTTTGTAGTGTAGGGAGGGGCTCTCAGATGCTTTGCTACTGAGTTAAGAACCATAGACTTCACCACTATGTTGCCTTACGTACTATCTGTTGTCTTAAATATGTGCTCCTATGAGCTACTTGTGCTTCATGTGGTCTAATGTCAGCCCTAGAATTGATTATGTTCTGTTTCAGCACTTCTTCAACTCTGTATTGGATTCTTACTACTGCTATGTCTTTGTAAACTTGTGTTAATTTACCCTATGGCATTGTTTATGGAAATGTCCTTGAAATTGACTGTACTAATCTCTCACTGTGTAATCCGCCTTGAGTCTCAGTGAGAAAGGCGGACTATAAACAAACAAACAAACAAACAAACAAACAAACAAACAAACAAACAAACAAACAAACAAACAAACAAACAAACAAACAAACAAACAAACAAACAAACAAACAAACAAACAAACAAACAAATAAAGCTGACTGCATGGAAAGTTCAACCAATAATAATATGTTGCTTTAAGAAGAAATGAATCTTCTGTTCACAATCATTCCCTAGGTCCTTGTAGTATATCTGTATCTATATGTATATATCTATATTGTATGTAATGTATGTAGTATATCTTTATCTATATGTATATATCTATATCATATGTAATGGTTATTACATACAAAGCCCTTCATGGCCTTGGTCCAGCATACCTAAGGGACCACCTATCTCTCTATGGCCCTCCACGGCAGCTTTGCTCATCTGAACAGGGTCTCTTACAGGTGCCAGCCTGTACATGGGAGAAATTAACAGCAGCCCATATATGGGCTTTCTCTGTGGTGGCCCCTACTCTATGGAACAGCCTGCCTGAGGAGGCCAGGAGAGCCCCCACCCTCCTGGCTTTCCGCAAACAATGTGAAACTGAATTATTCAAAAAGGCTTTTTTTTCTCAGCTAAGAGGGCAGTATTGTAGGAAAGGGGTCCCAGATGTTTTCCTAATGAGTTAGAAACCATAGATTTCATCATTATGATGCCTTACATATTATCTGTTGCTTTAAATATGTACTCCTATATCCTACCTGTGCTTTATGTTGTTCAATGTAAGTCCTAGAATTGATTATGTTCTGTTTCAGCAATTCCTCAACCCCATACTGGATCCCTGCTAATACTATATCTTTGTAAACTTATATTCTTTTACCCTATGACATTGTTTATGGAAATGTTCTTGACACTGTATGGAAATGCCTGCCCTTGTCCTTGCCACTAATTGTACAAATCTCACACTATGTAATCCGCCTTGAGTCTCAGTGAGTAAGGCAGAATATAAATAAATAAATAACCTATATCTATATCTATATCTATAACAAGGTTTCTGGTAACCTCTATTTCCTTTTTATTTTCATGTGATCTTTTTTCTGTACTGTATGAATGGTGATTTTTTTATTAGAATCACAATCCTTCAGAGAGTTTGTGTTTTTCAGAGAACATTTGCTGAGATATGGGAGGATATGGGAGTAGCAAGCTAATAAAAGAAAGAAACTATTCATGATTGTTAGACACTTACCAGCTCTTTAGTCTTTTGCCATTATCTGTAAACTGAAAAGATGTTGGCTAGTTTCTTGTTTGGTAACTGCTTTCCAGAGAACCAGTACAAGATAAGAAGAAATAAGAGACAAAACAGAGCAATTAAAAGCAGTAGCAGGCAGAAAGAACCAACTGAAAAGATAAGAGTTGCAACAGAAGAATGTAATGTTATATGTGACAGAATTTACATTCTTTCAGTAAGGAAAACTCGACATATTCGTGATCTTTTTTTTTCGTATAATGTGTATGATAGAAATCAATCAATTTGATCTTACAATGAAAAAATTGAGGATACATGCGTAAAGGCTTGATTATACTTGTTCAGAACATGTATTTAATGGGAGGGGAATCCAAATGAAATTGCATTTTACATGAGACCACACTCACCTTCAAAATGGTTTGGGGGGGGGCTCATGAGCACATACATGGAGGAAAGAAAGGCTTTGTCCGTCCCTGCTTTACACTCAGTGCATTTTTGCAGATAGAGCCATGCAGTGCGGTTGTTTGTCCTACTGTTGGAGATACAGGACTCCTGGTCAGACACATGAAAAGGCAGTCAGAGAAACATATAGTCCTCCATGGCTCATTTGTATCTCAAAAACATAGTTGGTAAAAAGCAGATATGGATGAAAACTCTCCTTTTGCGTGTGCACTGCCCCCTACCCTACTATTTTGAAGGTGAGTATGGTCACACATAAAACGCGAGTTCAGTTGTGGTTCAGCTACCTCCATAGAACTAGAATTTCAGTTGGAGTTTAGTACACATAATCAGGCCCTGAGTTCAACTTTACCCCTTTGGACATGCCAAATATATTCAACAACAGTTATTATATTTATTTTTTATTTTTTAAAAAAGTCTATCCTGCCTTCTACCATACAACTTCCCAGCCAACTACCACAACATGTAAAAACTATCAATTAATCTAACAGTAAAACTAACACCAAAATAACAGTAAATAGCATCATGGGAGGGAAGGGAAACAAACAGAGCAATTCTAAAAACAAGCCAGTTATTATAATCATTTGACTTGACATCTAATGGAAAACAGAATAGGCAGAACAGGAAAAGGCACTCCACAATGGAGATGCTACAACAAAAAAGGCTCGTATGTTCATTTACTACTTGCTTAAACTCTAAAAGTTGGGTTAGTCAGATCAAGGTCTCTGTGGAGTGCAGATGATCTTAAAGAGTCACCAGGTTCATATAGGAGCAGATGGTCCCGAGCCGTATAAGGTTAAAAAGATCAAAATGTATATTATGGGGCCAATATCAGAATGTTGAACTTGGAACACAAGAGACCTCAAATACTGCTTTCTTCAATTCCTCGAAGAAAGAAATAATGATGATGATTGTAACCATTTACTTTTTCTCATACCACCCTGTAATGATTTCCTGTTCGTTTTAATCTTTTAAAATGTTTGGCTTTGGGCCTTAAATTCATCTCCTCCTTACATTACTTCAAACATGCCTCAGGAGAGCTCTGGTCACAGCCAACATACTTTTTAATCCCACTCAGAGCTTAGTTATTCTCTATTTTACCCAAGCTTTTATCTTGAAAACACCTTCTCTTTTTGTGACAGTGTGACCTGTATGTTGCTGCCTCCCTGAAAGGTTTTCGCTGCACCAAAGGATTTTGCCTTAGTTCTCTTCTGCTTAATGGGTATTACAGGAAGGCTTTGTTATTGGTGGTAGCTTGACAGATCAGTAAGCATTGGAGGGTGGCTGTGAGGTTTAAAAAAATGCATCTTTTTTTCTTAAACAAAAATAGAATTTATTTATAGGAACATAAGCATAAAAGTTGCAGAGTTTTGATAAGCGTATTAGTTTCAGAATAGTTCTTAAGCTTGGCAGTTTCAAGTAAAATTATATCTTCTTAAAGGCTTTTTCACAGACTTGGTCACATGAAGTAATTTTCCACACAGGTCTTCATTAACAGATTCATTCCACACAGCATGCCTGACCAAAAAAGAAATTCTTTCTCTGAGAAACATGCAGACTCTCTGGAGCGCACATTTTCATTGAACTTGGCAGAATAAATCCTTTCTCTCAAAAAGACCCAGACACGCTCAGGCTGCACACAGCTTGCCGGTTTTGACAAGAATAAGAATTTTTTTCTCAGTAGAGACTAAAACAGCAGTTCACTCCCCCCTCCCACTGAGCACAGTTACTGTCAATCAGATTTCACTCCACTCCCCCATCCAGCTCCTCTCCTTCTTCCCTCAGAGGCCTGCATTTTAACTAACAGCAACAACTTTTAAAAGCCCACATTAGCAAGCAGAAATGCCCTGGCTTTGGTTGAGTCTAGGCGGCCTCCCTGGGGCCAGGGACCACCACCAACTGTTTCTCTCCTGATCAAAGTGTCCTCCCGGGAACATATTGGGAGATGTGGTCCCAAAGATATGCTGGTCCCAGCCCACCCAGGGCTTTGTAGGTTAATACCAAAACCTTAAATCTGATCCGGTACTACACTGGCAGCCAATGCAGCTGCTGTAGTATAAGTGTTATATGTGCTCCACTTGCACTCTTGCAATAACACACACAGCTACATTTTGAACCAGCTGTAATCTCTGGGTCATACTCAAAGGCAGCCCCATGTAAAGTGAGTTACAGTAATCCAGTCTAGAGATGACCATTGCCTGGATCATCTCTAGGGTCAAGAGGTAGGGAACAAGTTGTCTGGTCTGTCATAGATGGAAAAAAGAGGAACTGACAACCACTGTGACCTGTGCCTCCATTTTCAGGGAAGCATCCAGAATCATCCTCAAGCTCTTAATCCTCGGAACTGGCACAATTGGTGCCATCAAGGGTCGGGAGCTGGAGTCCCAAACCTAAACACCTACAGCTCAGGTGCAGGATCTCCATCTTTGTCGGGTTCAATTTCAGCTGACTGCTTCAACCATCCAGTCTCGGCTTCAAAAGCACGCTCCAAGACATCTGGGGCTGAGTCGGGCTAGCCACCCATCATCAGATACAACTGGACGTCATCCACATATGGGTGACACCCAAGTCCAAAACTTCACACCAACTGGGCAAGGGAGGCATATAGACGTTAAACAATAATGGGGAGAGTATTGCCCCTTGTGGGACACTGTATACCAACAGGTGGCGGGATGACAATTTCTCCCCTAGCACCACCCTCTGTCCCTGACCGTGGAGAAAAGAGACAAGCACTGCAAAATGGTCCCTCATATCCCCACATCAGCGAGGCAGTGAGTCAAAAAATCATGATCAAGTATATTGAACACTGCTGAAAGGTCCAATAGTATCAGGAGTTCTCAGGGTTTTTATTTTGTTGGTTTTAAATTGTAATGCTTTAATTGTGAATTATAAAATACCTTGAGCTAAGAGAAAAAGTGGTATATAAATATTTTAATTAATAAATAAATAAAATTCAGACAAACTCAGAAAGCTGTGTTCTGATGAACTCACTTAGAAAGAGCCAGTTTGGTTTAGTGGTTAAGAGCAGCAGGACTCTAATCTGAAGTACTGGATTTGATTTCCCACTCCTCCGCTTGAAGCCAGCTGGTTGACCTTGGGTCAGTCACAGCTTTTCCAGAGCTCTTTCAGCCCTACTCACTTCACAGGGTGATTGTTGTGAGAATAATAATAATAATAATAATAATAATAATAATAATAATAATAATAATAATATACTTTGTAAACCGCTCTGAGTGGCCCTTCAGTTGTCCTGAAGGGTGATATATTAATTGTTATTGCTATTGCTATTGCTATTGCTATTGCTATTGCTATTGCTATTGCTATTGCTATTGCTATTGCTATTGCTATTGCTATTGTTTGTTATTATAAGCCCAAGCTCACTTATAGGCCCAATTCATACCAAAGCCACAGGGACACAGAAGAGGAGTCACTAAAAAGGGTGGCAACCTCGGCGGTGAGTACTCTGCTGATGTAACATATGAATTACAACCTTAGCTGCCCTTGGCAAGTCTCCATCAGTCTTTGATTCTGTGCTCAGAAGATTCATTGCGACCACATTTGATACCCTATTATATAAATAATATATGCAATTAGGAATAGCATAAAACAGCCCCCTTTACAATTCCCAGAGTCACACAGTGGAAAATTTTTTTGCTTAGCTAGGTTTACAAGAACCAGAGTATTATGTTTGCAGATGGATCATAAAGCAGATTCTCTCATTAATTTTGTTTGTATGCTTGCATATACAAGTGCCCATATTTCAGCCAAGAAACCCACCCTCCAATTAAAATGCACAGTTGTTTGGAATAAAATCCTCATGCACCAGTAGTATTTATTGAGGGTGGATTCCACTTTTTCCTAGCAATGGTCTCACTTGGTATATTTTATTTCATATGGAAAATAGCTCTAAATTCTTAATTACAACATTTTGTGGGTGATAAAGGGTACCACAGTTCCATAAAAATAGTCCCAGACATATTTATTTGAGGCTAAGTAAATGAGGATAATACTAAAGTAGCATAATTGTCTCTTGTGTATGTTGAAAGAGAACTGTAATACTGGGCCAGTAATTAACCTGACTAATAATTTGAAAGTTACCTATCACATTATTTCCCTGATAACTGCAATTATCTCTTGACAACCTGAATGTGTGAAATTGCTATCACAACCTCTGGTTATCAGTCATCATAAATCATCCCTGCCACTTATCATATCAAGCAATTATCCAACATATGGAATCAAATTGGAAGCTAGTAAGATTATAGTCTTGGTTGTCACCTGTTATGTAATAGCATCACTTAAAAAAACACACCTGAAGAGCATGCTTACAAAATTTCTTCTTAAGTTAGGTTAAATAGTATTCTGTCATGGCTACTCAAAGTGGCAAGCTGCTCTTGTGTATCAGTGTACATTTTCCTATATGTCACCACATAGACTTTAAAGGGTTTGTCATAGGATGGAGATCACTGTGCACATAAATTGCTTGCAAGATAAAGACAACCCATACAAAGAGCAATTTAAAGATGACTGCCACATGACAGTCATATGTTGTACATTTACATGACATCCCAACACTCATGTGCAGTCTGTCCATAGTCAAGTAAACCCAGAAAAAAATATGGAATAAGGCAGAGGATTGTATTGTGCTAGCTTATGTGCTCAGGGATTAATGCTGTGGGAACTGACTGAGACCAATCAAGATAGTTATCCCTCTGAGACAGAAGATGCATTATAGATGTGATATAGGGGAATACATAAGAGAACAACTGTGGGAGTTGTTGGGAGAAAATAAGATGCATATATCAGCTCCCACCACCTACAAACACTCTCCTCCAGCTTCGGTCCCTTTTCTCCCAGCTGCAGTGCCAGAGAAGCTGTCAACCTCCAAGTGAGGCCTGGAGTTCTCCTGAAATTACAGTGATCTTCAGATGACAGAGATCATTTCCCCTCCCCAGGCAATGCCCCCAAATCTTCAGGATTTGGCAACCCTTTGAGAGGTGCATGTTTGTTGTATCAAAAGGAAAAAATAACTGGAAGGGAGAGATCAAGTTGCAAGGAAAGTATGAATCAGGGAAAAGTTACTTTCTCTTCTCTTTCCCCACTTTTCCTCTGCAAATTGCATCCCTACCACCACTTGCAACTGTTTGGTAGCAAAATAGATCCTCAGGCCTGAGTCATCAAAGGTTCTGTTATCAGGAAAGGATTTTTTTCTTCCTATGGATCAAAAATGGGTTCAATACCCATGGGAATAACCATAGGTGTAAACTATGGGGGGGGGGGCTGAGGGGCTCAAGCCCCCCTGGATTTGACCAGAGGGGGCTGAGCCCCCTGGGAAACCAGTTAACTACATGGAGGCTGAGGGGCTCAAGCACCCTCAGATTTGGCTGCGGGAGGGCAAGCAGTGACAAACTCATATGAGGGACTCAGTTATAAAGGCAGATGAAGCACAGGAGTGTCCACTCTTCCTGTTGTATCACACATTACAATGTCCATGATTCCTGTTTTTTGCTCTTATGTATTTCTGTGTTTATTAAGAATTCATAATTTTAAAAAGCAGTTGCAGTTTCTATAAACAATTTTCAAATAAATGTTACAGAAGAATTAAGAGACTCTGATGGAAGATATATGATTTTGACAATCAGGCTCCTGGAAGGCAAGATTTACACACTTTCAACAATATATGCACCAAACAATGCAAGATAAAAAAAATTTATGAAAATGTTTTCCAGTCCATTTTCAGTTTTCAAGAAGATAATGATCTTTGGAGACATGAATGGGGTAATGGATCTAAAAAACGATAGGTGAAAAAAACCAAAGAAGGCAAACTTCCCCGAAATGTGTTTAATTATATGGAAATGTTACAATTGGAAGATGCTTGGAGGATCAAAAATCTGAATACTGGAGACTATACTTTCTTTTCTGACAGACATGAAACACATTCAAGGATTGATTATGCTGGATATAAAAAAACCCCCCGAGTTATTTATATTGTTCATTATATGTTTACTCTTCCTTTTCTTTTTCTTTGGATGTAATTATAAGTGTGCTATCATTTTTATTTTATTTTCTCTGTTCTGCTTATATTTATAAAAATAAATTTTATATAAAAAAGAATTTATACATTGCCTTAAAATACCTATGGCTATGGCCCACACTAAGTAGCTTAGTCTTTAACCCTGGCTAGCTGCACTCATTTTTAATGTAGCAACAGTCAGATTGCAAGGCCTCTGTTGGACATAATTGCAACATGATTGCTTGGCTCCATTTTACATTTGGAAAACAAAACAATGGCCCACAGACTGAAAAAGCTCAGTCTACATTATAATTTCCCAAAAAGGGGATGCCAAAGAGTGCAGCAAGTATTGAAGTATCGTGTTAACTTCCCATGCAAGCAAAGTGATGCTCAAAATTCTAAACCAAAGACTTTTATCATATATGGAACAAGAAATGCCAGATTTCAAGCTGAATTCAGAAAAGGAAGAGGCACCAAAGATGACATTGTAAATTTACAATGGCTAATGGAACATATCAGGGAATTTCAGAAGAACATCAACTTGTGTTTTATAGATTACAGCAAAGCTTTTGTCTGTGTGGATCATGAAAAGCTATGGAGACTGTTAAAAGAAATGGGGTTGCCACAACAGCTGATTGTTTTGATGCACAGCCTGTACTCAAAACAAGAGGCTACTGTCAGGACTGAATATGGGGAAACAGAATGGTTTCCAATTGGCAAGAGTGTCAGACAAGGATGCATATTATCTCCCTTCCTGTTCAATCTCTATGCAGAGCATATCATAAGGAAAGCTGGATTAGATCTAGAAGAAGGTGGAGTGAAAACTGGTGGAAGGAACATGAACAATTTGAGATATGCAGATAACACCACATTACTGACAGAAAATAGTGAAGACTTGACATGACTACTGTTGAAGGTTAAAGCAGGATTACAACTGAACATCAAGAAGACAAAAGTAATGACTACTGAGGAATTACACAATTTTAAAACTGAAAATGAGGAATTTGAAATTGCTCAACATTTTCTATTCCTTGGCTCAATCATCAACCAAAAGGGAGACTGCAATGAAGAAACTGGAAGAAGATTGAGACTTGGAAGAGCAGCTGTGAGGGAGCTAGAGAAGATCCTTAAAGATAAAGATATCTCTTTGGGAACCAAGATCAAGATAATCCAAACAGTGGCATTCCCCATTACTATGTATGGATGTGAAAGTTAGAGAGTGAAGAAAGCTGACTGGAAGAAAATGGATTCATGTGAAATGTGGTACTGGAGGAGAGTTTTGCAGATGCCATGGAAAGCCAAAAAGACAAATAAGTGGGTACTAGATCAAATCGAACCTGAATTCTCCCTAGAAGCTAAAATGACAAAACTGAGGCTATCGTACTTTGGTCACATCATGAGAAGACAAGATTCTCTGGAAAAGTCAATAATGCTAGGAAAAGTAGAAGGTAGTAGGAAAAGAGGAAGGCCTAAAATGAAATGGCTTGACTCAATAAAAGAAGGCATGTCCTCCAGTGTGCAGGATCTGAGCAAGTCTGTTAATGATAGGACGTTTGGGAGGTCTTTCGTTCATAGGGTCGCCATAGGTCAGAGGCAACTTGATGGTACATAACAACAACAAGACTCCACATCTAACGCTGTCCCTTTCCTCAGGTTTCATAGGGGGAGAAACCAGAGAGTTAGAAAAATAGACAGGTCAAGGCATCTGTTTACTGTTTACTCCTTTACTGTCCTGAACTATCCTTTGATGTGTAGATTGCTAATCTCAGGACTTCCTCCTCAGGAATAAATCCGCAGATAGGAATCTATCTTTCCACTTTCCTATCAAAGTACGGAATTCATATAATAATGAACTCTTACTTCTTTTCTAAAACTAAGGCAAGTATAAGTTTATTTTCTCTTTCACACTCACACCAGCCAGCACGCTCCAACCACCCATCTTCACGTTTTCTCTGCAATCAATGCTACTTTGTTAAGGAACAGTTTCGGTTCCTTTCATAAGGGAAAAAGTGAGTCCCTATTTTTATTTTACTTTTCAATTACTTTATCATTACATTGTATTTTGGAAATGGAACACTGGGAAAGGGTAGACCCTATGTTTCCTTGTTAAACTAGCTTTGTTTGTTTGCTTGCTTGTTGGTTTGGGGGGGGGGCTGGATGTGGGAGAATAGTTAGTTTTTTCATGGTGTGTGTGTGTGGGGGGGAGGGACTGCTTCAGCCACTCCTAACCTCCTCTTTCAATTTCCATTCCATTTTTAAATTGAGAGGTGGTATCTATTGTAGAAAAGGACAATTCCTAAAATGGCAGCCTGAGTGCTGTTTCTCTGAAACAATGAGAAAGCACATCTGTACGAACAAGATTTGGGGGGGGGGGGGTGCAAATCAGAGACCTTTTAAAAATTTCCTTTTCCCCTGCGTGCAGCCCGGAGAGAACATTATCAAGGAATGTGCACTTAATGATGTGATTTTGTTAATAATGTGTTCCAAATATCTATGTTTTTAAAGTGGAGTTTTTAAGCAGTGTGCTAAGAAAGCAAGGTATATACAATCCTAGGTAGTATAACTGTGCGTTTTCTTTGGGGTCATGACTAGCACTGTTCTTTTTTTTTTTTTTTGAAAAATTTTTATTGGGTTAGAATCCATTATTTCCACATTTACATTCAATTTCCCCCAATTTTTTCATCTCTAACCCCCTCCCTTTCCCCCCCCTTTTTGTTGACTTCCAACAGCTTTCCAACCCTTTGTCCCCTTTCCCTTACTTTTATTAGCTTCCTCTATCTAAAACAAATATATATTCTCCATTATTCTAAGCAGTACATCCTTAACTATTTTTAACATTATATGCCCAAACTGTAAGCCTTTGTTTCCATCTTAGATAAACAATTTATCCCAATTTTTCAATTTCAGGTATTTCTATATATCATAAACCATATAGATCATACATTCGTTTATATCAAACAATTTGACTTATTCTCTATATATATTACTCATTCTATCTTTTTATAATAGTTCTATATATCTCTCCTCACGTAGTCAATCAATTTGACCCATGTATATCTTCAGACATTCAGTTTGGTACAAAACTCGTCAGAAAAAAAAAGAAAATATTGTTAGTTAATCGCTCCTTATATTTAGTCCTTATAATTAATTATTTTCTCTATGTTCTGTTTGTTAACCTATATATATCTATATATATGTCAATCTATTAATCTGACTGCTTATTAATTCACATTTATCTCTTCTCCCCCCGGTAAAGTCTCCCCCCTCTACTTCAATACTTCAGTAGTTCTCAAACTGCCACAGTTTTCCTCCCACCTCCCATTTCTTCTCCAGGTATTGTTTCAGCTTCTCCCAGTCTGTGTTGAACTGCCCTGAGTCCAGATCTCTCAATTTTCTTGTCATCTTGTCCATTTCAGCCATATACAGCAATTTGTAAGTCCAATCTTCAATAGTTGGCACTTCTTGTACTTTCCATTTTTGCGCATACAAAAGTCTAGCTGCTGCTGTCATATAAAATATCAACGTCCTGTGTTGGGCTGGAATTCCCTCCATTCCCAAGTTCAGTAGCAGGAGTTCTGGGTTCTTATTAATTTGAAATTGTAAAATTTCACTCATTTCTCTTATTATTTCCCCCCAGTACTGCCTGGCTACCTCACACGACCACCACATATGATAGAGGGAGCCCTCATGCTTCTTACATTTCCAGCATTTATTAGAAGTATTCGAATTCCCTAGCGCAATCTTCTTTGGTGTCATGTACCAACGATAGATCATTTTATAAATGTTCTCTTTGATATTAATACATGTCGTTGTCTTCATTGTAGTTTTCCACAAGTATTCCCATGCCTCCATTGTTATTTCTTTATTAAAGTTTATAGCCCATTTCACCATTTGTGTTTTAACTATCTCATCCTCGGTATACCACTTCAACAGTACTTGGTATACCTTGGATATTCTTTTCTTATCTTCTTTAAGAAGGGTCTGCTCTAGTTCCGAATTCTCTATTCGTATACCTCCCTTTACAGAGTCCGAATTATATAAGTCTCTGATCTGTCTATACTGGAACCAATCGTAGTTAGGTGATAGTTCCTCTTGTGTCTTTATTCTAAGTTTGGATGCTTCAGTTTTAGTTATTTCTTTATACGTTAAACATTGTAGTTCATTATCAACAGCTCTCGGGTCTATCACCTCATATGGAACCACCCACAAAGGGGTTCCTTCTTGTAGATAAATTCTGTACTTCTTCCAGATTATGTATAGACTTCTCCGAACAAAGTGATGCAGGAACATCGAGTTGACCTTTACTTTGTCATGCCATAAATATGCGTGCCATCCAAATATTTTTTTGTATCCCTCTAGGGCTAATAGTTTCTTGTTCTTTAATGTCATCCATTCTTTCAACCAAACTAGGCAGATTGCATCATGATAAAGTCTCAGATTGGGCAGTTGCATTCCGCCTCTTTCCTTTGCATCTTGTAAAACTTTCACTTTCACTCGAGGCTTCTTGCCTGCCCAAACAAAATCTGATATTTTCCTCTGCCATTTTTCAAATTGTTTGGAGTCTCTGATGATTGGTATTGTCTGTAGCAAAAACATTACTCTTGGTAACACATTCATCTTAACTGCTGCAATCCTGCCCAACCATGACAAATTCAATCTATTCCATTTAATCAAGTCTCTCTCTATCTGAGTCCATAGTTTTTCATAATTGTTTTTGAATAGATCTATGTTCTTTGCAGTTAATTCGACTCCCAAATATTTCACTTTACTTGTTACTTCACAATCCGTTGTTTCCATTAACAATTGTTGTTTCTGCTTAGTCATATTTTTGCATAATATCTTTGACTTCTTTTTGTTAATGAAGAAACCTGCCAAGTCTCCAAACTCCTTGATCTTATCTATCACTCTTGGCATGTTCTCCAATGGGTCCTCTACAATTAACATTATGTCATCCGCAAATGCTCTGACCTTGTATGAATAGTCCTTTATTTTTATTCCACGAATTTCATCATCTTGACGTATTTGTATCATCAGAATCTCCAATACTAAAATGAACAACAATGGAGATAACGGGCAACCTTGTCTTGTTCCTTTACTTATCGTCAATTTCTTGGTCAATTCATCATTCACCACAATTGCTGCAGTCTGGTCTCTATAAATTTCCTTAATTGCTCTGATGAATCTTTCTCCCAATTGTAGCTTTTCCATAGTGGCAAACATAAAGTCCCAGTTTAAATTGTCAAACGCTTTTTCAGCGTCAACAAAGAAGAAACCAACCTCTTTATCACAACGCTTGTCATAATATTCAATAGCATTGATCACTGTCCTTAAGTTGTCTCTTATTTGTCTGTCTGGCAAAAAGCCTGCTTGTTCCTCCTCTATGACTTCCGAGAGCCACCCCTTCAATCTCTCCGCCAATATCTTCGCAAAAATTTTGTAGTCATTGTTGAGTAGCGATATAGGTCTATAATTTTTCACATTAGTCAGGTCTTGGCCCTCTTTTGGGATCAATGATATATTCGCTTCACTCCAAGTTTCTGGAATCCTTTGATCCCTTAAAACCCCATTCATCACCTCTTTTAGGAATGGTGCCAGTTCATTAGCCATTGTCTTATAGAATTTAGCCGTAAGTCCATCTGGCCCTGGCGCCTTTCCTAGATTTGCAGATTGTATTGCCTTACTTATTTCCTCGTCAGTTACTTCACTATTCAACTTATTTCTCCAAGCTTCCGAGATTTCTGGAAGTTTGGTTTTCTCCAAATATGACGCTATTGATTCTTTGTTTACTTCTTTTTTATTATACAGCTTAGCGTAAAATTTATAAAAGGCTCTACTAATGGTAGCCTGCTCCAAATACGTTTTGTTATCTTCGCAAATTTTATTTATTATCTTCTTTTCCCTTTTCTTCTTCAATTGCCATGCCAGGTACTTCCCAGGTTTATTAGCACCCTCAAACGCTTTTTGATTCAGTCTTTTGAGATTCCACTCCAATTCTTTATTGCTCATTGCTGTTAGCTGTTCTTGAAGTATTTTAATTTCCTGGTATACCTTCTTTTTCCCTGGTCTCTTTTTTAGCTGTATTTCTTTGGCTTTTATTTTCTCCTCAATCTCTTGTCTTTTCTCCTCTTTCTTCTTTCTTGCTCTACCATTTAAGTCCATTAGTATGCCCCTTACAACCGCCTTGTAAGCATCCCAAACTTTATTGGTTGGTACTTCTTTATTCACGTTGTATTGTATAAAAAACTTCCTGTTTGGGATCCATGGAGGTCTAACGCAGCTCCACTTGCGGAGCTGACCGGACTGCCGTTTTAACCGGCCGGCGGGGTGAAAATAGCCCGCGGCCGACTGCTCTCAGGCGGGGAGCAGGCAAAGAACGCTCAAGACCCTAGGGTGAGCTAGATCTCGGATGAGGGGGGGCTTTACACAACGAGTCTCCCCCCGATCCTTGAGGTCCCACCTTGCGACGGGTCGGCTATAATCTCTGCGGCAGTTTTGGGGCCAATTCAGCTGGCATAAGACCTACATACCCAAGCATCGATTGGGGGAAGAAGCTGAGAGGAGAACTTAAAATCGAAACAGCGATTACAACCCGAGAAAAGTGAAGAGAAGGTAAAGATCATTATCTTCTGAGACGGGACAGATTGATAAAAACAGAGAGGAAAAAAAGTAGATTTTTAAACTGCAACAGACTAGTGAAAAGGAGGGGAAGACTCGGCAGGAATCGAATTTAAAAAGAGACTAAGTTTAAAGAAGTTATTAAAGAAATGGGACTATTGTTTTGAATACCTGTGGCTTTGGAGCTGTGAGAAAAAGACACCATCGCGAGATCTGCTGTGGGAAGACGGGAGACAGGAAGTGCGTAATAACAATAGAGTGGCTGGAGAGAAGCGGCCCTTGCTGGAGGGCAGGAAGTAGGGAATCGCCATTTTTGAAAGGGGAAGGGTCGCGGCTTCAGCGGAAGAGGAAGTAGGCCATCTTGGATTACAAAATCATAGAGAAACCATAGAGAAAAGACGCCCGACATTTTGGACTCTTTAAAACTTAATTTCTATAAGAAGACCGGGACATTTAAAATAGAAAAACGTTAAATTTTACGCCACGGAGTTAAGGAAGAGAGCGGATTCGTGGGAGCGAGCTAAAGCAAGCCCCACGATGTCAAAAAAAGAGTGGCAATCGGCAATAGAAAACCTGGATAAAAACCTGGACAAAAAACTTTTAGATATGATTAAAGAACTTAAGGACACGAAATTGGAGCTGATAAAAGAGGTTAAAGAGGTTACACAGACAGTAAAATCGGAGCTGTCAGAAGTGAAAAAAGGTATGGAAACAATACGAAATGAATTACAAGGAACGCAGCAGAGAGTTAAAACAGTAGAAGACGCGATGGAGAATTTAGCAGACACGCAACAAACAGAGATGAGATTGGTGAAGGGGAGAATGTCAGTTGCAGAAACTAAACATATGGAGAAGCAGCTACGTTTTCGTGGCTTGCCAGAAGTGGAAGGAAAGTCAGCGCAAGAACAGATGACTGAGGTGTTGGCTGAGTACCTGGGGAAGGAGGAGGAGGAAGTTGTGGCTATCCTAGATGTGGCATACCGTGTGAATTCGAGAATAGCAACCCAGAGGAAACTACCAAGAGATGTGATTGTGCAGTTTACAACACGAAATATGAAAGAGAGGATTGTGACAAAACAGTTTCAAGATCCATTGGAGATTGATGGCAAGACGATTATTATAATGAAGGAACTGCCCAGATCAGTGTTACTGGACCGGAAAAAATATAAAGTGCTAATTCAGATTTTGAAGGACATGAAAATCAGGTACAGATGGGAGTTACCGGAAGGAGTGTCCTTTGAGTTTGGAGGGGCCAAAAAACGCATCAGATCTGAGCGAGAGATGGAGCGATTTATTAAGGACAATGAAAAAGACTTACCAACAAGATCATGAGTATGGAGTGTAAAGTATTATCTTGGAATGTAAATGGACTAAACTCACCGAATAAGAGGAAAAATACTTTTCACTGGCTACTAAAACAAAAATGTGACATTGTTTGTTTGCAAGAGACCCATATCAGAAAGCAGGATGTAAAATATTTAAAATCTGGAAAATTGGGCAAAGAATATGTAGCGGCCTCCAACAAGAAAAAAAGAGGAGTGGTGGTGTACATAAAAGAGGAGCTACAGCCAAAATTTGTTATGAGAGATGTGGAAGCTAGATTTGTAGCAGTGGAATGTATTTGGAATTTAAAGAGAGTGTTGGTAGTCGGACTTTATGCACCTAACGGTGCAAAAGAAAGCTTCTTTGAGGATTTAAGGAAGCATTTAGACGATCTTGCATACGACCAGATAATTCTTGCTGGAGACTTCAATGGAGTGACAGACTTGGAACTAGACAAAAAGACTACAACGGCACAAAAGAAAAGAGGACTATTACCAAAGCTTTTTTTTGAGTTGATTCAACAAGAGACTCTTGAAGATGTATGGAGGAGAGAATATCCTAAAAGCAGACAGTTTACCTTTTATTCTGCAAGGCATTCTACATTATCAAGAATTGATATGATCTGGGCCTCAAAAGACTTAGCATTATGGACTAAGGAGGTAGAAATAATGCCTATGGTAGGCTCAGATCACAACCCAATTATGTGGAAATTTGGAAAAAAGAGAAAAAGGAAAGCATGGAGAATAAATGAGGACTTGTTACAGGAAAGAGAGAATATGGAAATAATGACTAGCACTGTTCTGAATTGTCTCAAAATGTGCTTGTACTCACTTATAGGATATGAGTTTGAAATGAGAAGGAGATTGCTACTACTCTGAACTCTGTACGTTGGTCAGAAATCAAGTGCACAGCAACTGTTCTATATTCTGCCCTGGTTCAGACTTCAACCACACATTTACCAAATGAAGGCATCTGTGATGCCACAATTTAGTAAATTTCAGTACTAAGTCACCCTTAAGGCAGAATCAAGACTCCTGTAAATGAACATCCAGGAAAACTTTAAAAATGTTCCCCTACAGGCTTTTCTATGTTGACTTAGTGTCAAATTAGTGACCATTAGTTTGTCCGATACACATGGTATGTATATTTGTAGATCTTAAAGTGACTATCCTAAAAGTGAATTTCAAAAACAGGACACAGCAGGAGATCACTGAGATACCACTATAACCACTGGCCAACCTTTTCCTAGGTTTGTCCCAGCTCAGGGGCATTGTTAGGGGGGTCCCCATGGGTGCCCAGCCCCCCCTAAATTTGGGGGAGCCCCTCCCTAAATCCCCCATAGCCCTGCCTCCATAGATGTTGGCAATGGAAGCCCCTCCCTGTGATGTCATTGGCTGCTCCCTATGATGTCACTGGGCCCTGGTTCTTTTAAGGACCAGATATAGCAATGCCTCTGGCCCAGCCCCAGCCCCCCTCCCCCTGGGGAAACTGGAAAGTCTACGCCCCTGGGAATAACAGTGCCTGAATAAATATAAATATTTTTTTAGAAAAAACAGAATTAGCAGAAAATGCATAGAATTGTCATATGAAAGAAAAACACCCTGTGAATTCTTATGTAGATATGTTGTCTTCCGGTAATGGCATTTGAAGTGATTTCGGGTCATTGTTAAATAGGAGCGGAAATGAACTGTTTCCTATTTTATTTGCTATTTGTCTGGACTTTGGTGCTCTTGATATTGCTAAGTAGTTTATCCGTCCCAGATAATACACAGAAATCAGAACAGGCAAACAATGCCAGCTGTCTACAATACACAAGAAAAGCAGAGTACATTGCCAAGATACAAAGGGACAGTAATGCAATCAGAAAATAGCAAGAGGAAAGAGCAGCCATACAGAAATTTTGTGTCTCTCAAGAAGAATTCAGGGAATTCAAATAACAAGTAGTTTCATTCATTCCAATTTGCTACGTTTAAAACAAGTTATTTCTTCATAACTTGAAATTCTTGTTAGAAATGCTGAAATCTGAAAGGGCAAAAGAAGCATTGTTTCATATGCTATAGTTTAATTCCTCGTGGTTACATTATTGACATCCAAGAGCATATTAATTCACAGGGGTATAATGTTCTTACACTCATAAGACCAATGAATTTCCAAAACCTGCATTCCTATCCATATCTCCTTGGAAGTAAGTCCCACTGAGCTTAGTGGAACATATTTCTGGGTAAACGGGCTGCAAACTTCATAAATGCTTCTGAAAATACATGCATGGCTCCCTGCTATTAGATATAGTGATTTTAGAAAATAGATTAATGCACAAGGGAGTAGTTTTATTCATTAGATTGTCATCATGTATGTCTTTGAAGTAAATCTGGGGGGGGGGGGGGAATTACATTACCTTAAAACACAATAGAAAGTTTTAAGGTAATTTTTTAAGAAGCTGATTGCAAAGCCAGCCTAACATATTTAAAATTGCCAGTTGCAATAATTCTTTGGGGTATGCCACATTAAAATTAATAGAGCTTGTTTCTGAGTAGAGATGGACACGAACCAAAATACAAACAAAATTTGTGATGAATCAGGCCGGTTCATGGTTCGTGAACCAGCGGTTTATCAGATCCCATTTCTGATTAATCACCACGAACTTCAGGCTGGTTCATTTGGTTTGTTTTTCAGTTCATCACTGCAGACAGCCTGGCACTGATCAATCATTTTCCTAGGCAACAGGGGATGGACTTCCTGCAGACCTTCTTCTGACCCGGAAGTGACCTTCTGCTGACCCAGAAGTGGTTATTTGCTGGCCTGGAAGTGACATTTTCACAAACCAAAACAAACCGATTCGTGAACTGGGGCAGGTTCGTGAAAGTTTGTGGTTTGTGAAACACGATGAACCATGAACTGCAAGGTGTTTTTTTTTCCTGGTTCATGCCCATCTCTATATCTGAGTAAAACGTTCTTGGTTATAAGCTGTCAAAATCCTGATTATTTGGACACTCATTTGTACAAGTAAAAGAGGGCCAATCAGGATCTTCTCCACATTCAATGCACATATTTGCATGAAACCTACATGTGTGCATGCTGTTGTATGCATTGCACAGTATAAGAGATGAGAAGGATTGGGGGGGGGACAACAAAAAGGGGGTGCCAGTTGCTTTTGTTTCATTTGGCTTTCCCATACGGTTATTGGTGCTCCTCCCTGGATGTGTTGTTATGTGTGTTTGTGTGTATAAGTTATATTGTTATTGAATTGTTTAAACATTTTATATTAAACTATTTTTATATATATACTTTAGTTTAAATCCTGTTTTAATGTCTTGATGTTTTAATGTTGACATTTTTTGATGTTCACTGCCTTTGTGACCCTATATGGGCAGAAAGGTGGCACAGAAACATTTTAAATAAATACATACATAAATGAAAATGGAGAAATAATGGAGGAACTTTGGAGCGCTTGAGAGGGAATTTCAGATAGGATACGGAAACCTAATTAGCAGTTTCAATTCAGATCCCAAACATCACAATTTCAAGTAACTCAATTTGTAATTAGTATTAATTAACATGGGCAGAAAGGACTGCAGGACAGGTACAGTGACCACAATTTCCAGTGGTGAATGGAACTGGAAATATTTTCTCAAGCATAGAATCTTAATATATTTGATATACCCCGAAACCAGCCTTATGTTCCCATGTAGCCCCAAGAACCTTGTAAAGTTTGAGCCTCAGTCTTTGCACACAACAAACACTGCTGTAAAGCCATAGCTCTTTTAACCCAAGCCCTGCTACTACAATCACCAGGTCTTAGTGCCCTAAATCTTACTATCAACGCCGCTGCAGTTCTGAAAGTGGTTATCATTTCAGTTTGACTGAAAAGGGACAGCTGGCTCCTCATCCCTCACTTCCCCTTAGTTGCTGAAGTCCCCAGTCAGTCAGATTTGATGTGAAAAGCATTTCTGCAACCACTCACCTTTGGCCACTATTTGTCTTGGATGTTTCTTTTTCTTGGTGCTGTAAATTTCACACACACACACACACACACCTCATTTACTGAGCGCCTGTCCACCCCATGCTCTCCTTCTTCTTATTGGAATGCTCTTCAACCAGAAAACTTCAGACTACTAGAAACACAGTACTGAGGTCATGGCTGGCAAGTATAGGAGCTGAGTATGCAGTGTCCAGATCTAACCACAGTCCAAGGAGATAGGGTGATATACTAATTGTCATCATAATACCCAAGGGGTATTGTGATGCTAGTGAGAAGCAATATATTCTACTTCAAAATTGGAGGGGCTCTTTTGCTTGTCTCATTTTCTGCCTGATGGCATGCAACCACATTTGCCTGTTTTTCAAAATGGGTTGAAGGATAAACCTGCATGCATAATCCAGAACTAATATACTTTGGGGCTAATATATAGCCCCAAAGTATTGATATTTTTTTAAAAAAAAATTTAAAAAATTAAATTTTTATTGGGTTTTTATAGTAAACAGGGTGGGGGTTACAACAAGACAAACGTTTAGCAGATTCATATACAAGACACATTCATCCGTCCAGATGAAGACTCACCCTGCGGCTGCTCACAGCCTCGGCAGGGAGTCTCCATTTGCCGCCCCGCCCGGAGGAAAGGAGGCAGGCTCCCTTCCTTCCCGGGCATCCGGGCATTGGCCAGGGGGCGGAGCCAAGGGCCATTTTTCGGCAGCTCCGTCTTCCCCTGGCCGCAGTTTTGCAAGAGCTCGGAGGAGAGAGGACGTGTTTCCTCTCTCTCCTTCCAAGCGCGTGGGTGGCCTGAGCAGGCCGATTGGGCTGCTTGTGCAGCCGCGGTTCCTTTCTGGCCGCTTTTGAGCGGCGCTTGTTTGTTTTTGGCCAGTTTGTGGCCGTTTGAAGGGGGCATTGTTGCGGCAGCGGCGGCGGAGCTCTTGCGGCGGCGGTGGCGGAGGCCTCGAGGCGGCGGCAGCTATTTTGTATCGTGGGGGCTGCGGCAGCGTTCGCTGCACGCGGGGCGGCATCTCTGGGCGGAGCGGGGGTGTGAGGGTTATCCCTGTGCACCTTTCCGCCCCCCAGTGGGCCGGTTAAGCCCCCCCCTGTTGTTATCAGGGGGGTATATGTAAAAAAAAACAAAAAAACAAGCACACGCACACGCACACACACACAGTGATTTGCCTGCACCCCCCCTCCCCTCCATCCCGCTCTTCTGGCCCGGGTGGTGGTTGGGGGGCTGTGGATTCCCATGTTTGGGGGCTTTAAGAGGCCTCTTTCCATACTTAGGGGTCACTGTGCCTTCTGCCTGCCTTATTACTTGTGGCAGTTGGTGGCATCCATTTTGTCCCTGAGCTTCTGGCTGCTGTGGGGGCATCCATCTGATTACACTGGGAGACTAGGCAGCACCACCTGGTGGCTGTTGGGGAGCAGTGACCTGCTGAAGTAGTCAGCATATAGGTTGCTGCCTTTAGCTGTGAGCCTGTGACATTGAATAGTGGTTAAGAGGGTAGGCTGTGAGCCAGTGAGACATACTTAATTCATTAATTGGGTTGGGACGTTTTCTGGCACGTACACAGTTATAATGCCTTCCAAAAAGGGATCTGGCCCATCTAAGGGCAAGCAGCCGGCTAAGCGCCCTGCAGTTAGGAAGCCCCTGCCTATCATTTCCTCATCAGATGAGGACGATAGTGGGCCCACTAGGCATGAGCTACTGGAGAGACTTGCAGCCTTAGAGAGGGACAAGGGACACGGGCTATTAGCGGCGCCGGTGAGGCCACGACGGGCCGCTAAGAAAGTGCCTAGGACTGAATTTTATAATGATTTCTTCTCTCGTCTGTCTGCTCTGGAGGGCTCGTCCAGGGAGGTGGCTGCAGAGGAGGGTCCTTCGACCGCGTTACCCGAGGGCACTTTGGAGGTCGAGGCGGAGGTGACGGATGATATAGGTCAGGTGGCCATAGCCGTGGAGCCGCCTTTTCCTGAGGGTAAGTCGGCTATGCCTCAACAGGCGGCCAGTTGGCCGTGGGGTGTTGTGGGGCAGCAGGAGGCGGCTGGGGCATTCCAGCCGATTTCCTATCCCTTGTGTACGCCTGGCTGGCCTGCTTATGATTCTCTCGGGCAGGGCACCTCTCCTGCGGCATTTCCTATGGGTCCGGGTTATGCCTCGGGGCAGCAATCTTATGGCTTGCCGGCCTATGGGTGGCCTACCAGGCTGGGCAGCCACGGTATGCCTCTGTCCACCCTGGGTGGGTATGGGGCTCATTTTAGTCCCCCCCTTTGGGCTTTTCCCCATATGGCACTGTCCCGTATAGTGCTTTGCCACCAGGGGACACTGCATTGCCGCTTGGTGATCATTTGACCCAGGCGACCCTGGAAAAAATTATACGGGGTGAATATGTGGACGTTTTTACCCTTCTCTTCAGGGAACTGGAGAAGACGGATAAAGATGACATAGATGACAGGGATAAGGAAAAGATCCGGCGCAGGCGGATTGACAGGTCCTGGGGTCACTGGCTGCCTGGGTTCCTTATCTATGCGGGGGTCTTGGCCAGGGCGCAGCCTGCTAGGGCTCTCCCCCTGTTTCAATATATGAATATTGTATACAGGGCTTATACTGATTTCGAGGGGGTGGCTTGGCTACGCTATGATGAGGAGTTCCGCATGCGTGCGGCTATGACCCCGAGCCTTCCCTGGGATCAAATATTGATCCAACTTTGGGTCCAGGTGATGGGCCCCTCCAAGTCCATTATTGAGGACAGGAGCGATAGTGGTCACGTGATTATCCGGCCCATGCAGGGTACAGGTTCCCGCACCTCCGCGGGGCAGCAGGTTCAACCATGGCTGCTCTGCTGAGACTTCACGTCCAGAGGAGTGTGCAACCGGCGTGTGTGCAGATTTAGGCACGAGTGCCCCAACTGTGCCGGCCCCCATGCCCATTCTGCCTGTCCGAAGGGACGACAGGGAAGTCAGGGGGGAAAACGTTTTGGGGGCGGCGGGGGTAAGCAAGGGCCTGGAAAAGGGGCCCAGCCCGGTAAGGCTGAGGGTACTTGAGCGGTTGCTGCAAGTATATCCGAGGCGCAGGGACGCTGACTATTTACTTTTAGGTTTTAGGTTTGGATTTCGCATCCCTTTTCAGGGCCCCAGGACACCTTTCATGGCAGCCAACCTTAGGTCAGTGGCTGGCATGGAAGATGTAGTCCGACATAAAATTTTGAGGGAGTGTGCTGAGGGCAGGGTATTAGGGCCTTTTGATGCCCCACCTGTCCCGTCCCTGAGGGTCTCTCCTTTGGGGGTGGTGCCAAAGAAGGCGCCGGGGGAGTTTCGCCTCATTCACCACTTGTCTTTACCCAAAGGGAGATCGGTGAATGATGGCATCCCCGATGAACTCTGCTCAGTGCACTACACTTCCTTTGACCAAGCAGTCAAGGTTGTGCGCCAGTGTGGGGTGGGAGCTGAGATGGCGAAGTGCGATATCAAGTCTGCCTTTCGCCTGCTCCCTGTTCACCCAGAAGACTTTGATCTTCTGGGTTTTGCATTTGAGGGCAAGTTTTATATGGACAGGGCCCTTCCTATGGGGTGTTTCATATCTTGCTCTGCTTTTGAGCGCTTCAGTTCCTTTCTGGAATGGGAGTTGCATCGCCGCTGTGCCTGCCCAGACACCGTTCATTATTTAGATGATTTTATGGTATCTGGGCCTGCTGGCACGGGGCAGTGTGCCAGGCTACTGGCAGGGTTCATGGAGCTGGCTGAGGAACTAGGGGTTCCCCTGGCTCATGAGAAAACGGAGGGACCAGCTGTTGTCCTGACGTTTTTAGGCATTGAACTGGACACAGTTCAACAGACCTTGAGGTTTCCACTGGAGAAAGTGGTAGACCTTAGAGCCAGGTTGGAGGACTGCTTGAGTAGAGACAAGGTATCTCTCCTTGAGTTACAGCAATTGGTTGGCCATTTAAACTTTGCCTGTAAGGCAGTAGCGCCTGGGAGGGCTTTCCTCAGGCGGCTGTGTGATGCTATAGGGAACTTGCGGTTGCCCCATCATCACTTGCGTATTAACAAGGGGATGCGGGAAGATTTATTAGTGTGGAAGGAATTCCTTGCCACCTTCAATGGGGTGACTTTTTGGAGGGAAGATCTGCTGTTAGAAGTTGAACTCCAGGTCACCTTGGATGCCTCCGGGTCTACAGGCTTTGGAGTCTTTTTCAGGGGGCATTAGTGTGCTGACCAATGGCCTGCAGATTGGGTAGCCCACGGATTGTCCAAAGACCTTACGTTTTTGGAGTTCTTTCCCTTGATAGTGGCCATGTGGCTGTGGGGGTCTCAGCTGGAAAACCAAGCTGTCCATTTTTGGTGCGACAACTTGGCTGTGGTGCATGTGGTCAACACCATGGCATCTCGGTCCCCCAGGGTGATGAGGCTGGTAAGAGCCTTCACGTTGAAATGTTTACAGATGAACATTTTGTTTAGGGCCAGGCACGTTCCAGGTGTTAACAATGGGGTGGCAGACGCTTTGTCTCGCCAACAGATGGAACGATTCTGGCAGCTTGCCCCCTGGGCCAACAGGCAACCAGCAAGGATGCCCCAGGAGCTGTGGGAGCTTGGACGGCGGAAGTAAATAGAGCCATCCAGCTGTCCATTGCCCCCAGCACACGCCGGGCCTACGACCGTGCAGTAGGGCAGATCTACAAATTCAGGGCAGCAGAGGGGCTCCAGCAGTCGTGGCCCATCCCTCCTGAACACCTGATGCACTTTTGTGTAGTGCAGCATGGGAGGGGTCTTTCTGTTAAAACTATCAGGGGTCAGCTGGCGGCTTTGGCCTTTGCCAGCAAGGCGCACGGCCTCTCCGAATTCACAGGTGTTTTTAGGATTAGAAAAATGTTAGAGGGGTGGGCCAGGGAATTTAGAACGCCAAGCGACCCCAGGCAGCCCATCTCCCCTTCTGTTTTGAGGGGGCTGGGGACCGCTTGGGGTGAGGTATGTTCCTCGGCGTTTGAAAGGAAGCTGTTCCATGCAGCTTCCTTGACAGCCTTCTTTGGAGCTCTGCGAATCAGTGAGCTAGTGCCCTCATCCCGTGAGGATGCATCTGGCCGTACCCTGACTGCCAAAGATGTTAAATTTGTAGGGGATACAGTCTCCCTTTTGATTAGGCGGTCCAAGACGGACCAGCGACAGCGAGGGAGCACTTTGCTTCTCAACTCTTGCGATGAGCAGGAGCTATGCCCCATTAAGGCCCTCAGAGAATATGTCACACTTCGTGGGGATGACCAGGGGGTCTTGTTCCGCCATGAAGATCAGTCCCCACTGACTAAATACCAGTTTTGGGTGGTGACAGAGAGGGTGCTTAAGAGAATTGGCCTGTCAGGGGTCCAATTCGGCACCCACTCCTTCCGGATTGGGGCAGCCTCGACAGCAGCTGCTATGGGGTACCCTCAGCAGGCTATACAGAGAGTGGGCAGGTGGCGGTCGGGGGCATATCGTGCCTACATCCGGCCCCTGCCTTGACTTTAAATGGCGAACTAATTGCTCTTTCCTCAGGTGCCGTGTCGGGCCATGCGAGGAGGAGAGTCCTGATTTGTGGCCACAGCATGGTGTTCTGGGCAGCTCATCAAGCCAGGGGAACGCCGATGGGATCTCAACTGGGTTTGAGTGCTGTGGCCACCGTGGAGTGGCAGGGCCGGCGTGGCCTTAAATGGCCTGGCCTGTTGCCCCTTCTGTTTCGGGGACGGAAGGGTCCTTCCCCGCATATTCTGGTCATTCACCTGGGTGGTAATGACCTGGGATTCATGAAGGGCAAAGCCCTGTCGTTGCAAGTAGCTGCGGACCTGAGATATATAAGCAGCCGATGCCCGAGCGTGCTTATAATTTGGTCGGAAATGCTACAAAGACGGGTTTGGAGGGATGCTTTAAATCCCACAGCCATAGAGAAGGCCCGGCGTAAGGCCAACCATGATATTAGGAAATCTTTGGGGCAAGGCTTGGGCATTTATGTGCCACACCCCAAGATTAGGGCCGAATTTGTCCACCTCTACCGAGGCGATGGTGTGCATTTGTCACCAGGGGGCAATGACATATTTATGGATGACTTGTGGCAAGGGCTTCGGGTGGCACTAGGCCACCTGCGGGGCGCGAGGGTCTAAGCAGAGGCTTGACCCTGGCGGTGGCAGGAGATTTTGGGAATAGGGTGCGGGCTGGTGAGCACCCTGTGGCACTTCCCTGTGAGTGGGGACAGGACTGCCATTAAGGGCGGTATGCATGGTTGCGGCTACCGTACGCTGGCAGACACCTGCGGGGATCCTCAATACAAGGCCTCCCCTCATGCTTTGCGGCTGGGGCGTAACAGGTGCTTCAATGGGGATCCATGGCCTGGCAGCCCGGGTTGCAGCCATTCAAAGGATGGCCTACACCCGGGGGCGTGGGGCTCGCCCAGACAGGTCAAGGCGGAGGTCCGGAGTTGACCCCAGGGCTTGACCTGTACCGCTTAGTTGGCCCTTGCCTTGTTTATTTTATGGTCATTTAATAAACGGCCCTTTAATTCCAAGCCTGTGTCTGTCTCTTCCTTCCGGCTGGGGTGGCAAGAAGACTCACCCTGCGGCTGCTCACAGCCTCGGCAGGGAGTCTCCGTTTGCCACCCCGCCCGGAGGAAAGGAGGCAGGCTCCCTTCCTTCCCGGTCATCCGGGCATTGGCCAGGGGGCGGAGCCAAGGGCCGTTTTTCGGCAGCTCCGTCTTCCCCTGGCCGCAGTTTTGCAAGAGCTCGGCCCACCCACCTCTCCCTGTTTTAGTGCAGGACTAGCTGGCTGCTGTTCCATAGCCGGGTAGGAATTTTTACCTTTTTTCCCAGATTGGCCACGGGAAAGGAAGGTTTTTTCGCCTACCTTGCACTAATGGCAGTGTGTGAGGTATTTGCGGTGGTGCCGTAGGGGTTTGTTCTGTCATTGGCAGGAGATTTTGGGAATAGGGTGCGGGCTGGTGAGCACCCTGTGGCACTTCCCCGTGAGTGGGGACAGGGCTGCCATTAAGGGCGGTATGCATGGTTGTGGCTACCGTACGCTGGCAGAAACCTGCGGGGATCCTCAATACAAGGCCTCCCCTCATGCTTTGCAGCTGGGGCGTAACAGGTGCTTCAATGGGGATCCATGGCCTGGCAGCCCGGGTTGCAGCCATTCAAAGGATGGCCTACACCCGGGGGCGTGGGGCTCGCCCAGACAGGTCAAGGCGGAGGTCTGGAGTTGATCCCAGGGCTTGACGTGTACCGCTTAGTTGGCCCTTGCCTTGTTTATGTTACGGTCATTTAATAAATGGCCCTTTAATTCCAAGCCTGTGTCTGTCTCTTCCTTCCGGCTGGGGTGGCAAACAAAAAGCCACTATATATGTAATTAGCGCCCCATATACCTTCAAAATTCCCTTTTATTTTCTATAGTCTTTATTTAATTTCTATACTTTTTAATCCACTTACTCTGTTCCTTATATCATTTCTAATATTTTTTTCTTTTGTGCATCTTATAGATAGGTCACATTTTACCTCTTTTACCTTTTAATCAGAGATCTTAAATCCCTATTCATTCCAGGAGTGGGAGATGGAAATAGCAAAATATAAAATATCAGCAGGACAGTAGTATACATCAACATAAAGAAAAGAGCAATTTTTATGCTAATTTCCCCTCTTTCTTGTATCTGTTCTGGCCATGCCTTCCAAACTTGTCTATTTGAATTTTCATAATAGTAAGGGTGGAGAGGCCAAATCAATATTTAGTTTAAAGACAATTTTATATTCTATAAAAAATATCTCTTTCATCTATTTTGTTCCAGCCAAACTTATTTGCTTGGGTTTTCTTATTGATAAGTAGGGGTGTGCATTTCGGCTTTCTGAAAGCCAAAAGAAAGCCGAAACAAAAGTGTTTCGGCTTCTTTCAGGTTAGCCGAAACGTTTCGGGCTAAGCCGAAACGTTTCGGCTAGCCGAAAGAAAAAAAGCCGAAACGTTTCGGTTTTAGGCTTTTTCAATGGGAAAATGCCTCCGGCGTCTTCCCAGACGTCTGGGGGAGGCATTTTCCCACCGAATCAGCCCAAAATTGGTGGGGACCTTCCTCTAACCCCTCTCTACAAACCCCCCAAGTTTCAGACCGATTGGACTTTGGGGGGCCATGTTATGGCCCCCCAAAGCAGGTCCCCCTATCCTCCCATAAGAAAGCGAAGGAGCAGCATATTGTTAGCATGCTGCTGCTCATCTTCTTCATTATTTCCTATGGGGAAAAATGAAGACGCAGGCTTCCTTTGCCAGGGGTGGCATTTTGCATGCAAAATGCCCCCCAGCCCTCAGGGGCCCTTCTCCCACCCTTCCTCCCACCCCCCACCAAGGCTCAGACTGCTCCCAATTGGGGGGGCCATTTCATGGCCTCCCCAAGTAGGTCCTCACAGCCCCCAAAGTCCACCCCCTACAGCCCCACACAAACCCAATTCCCCCCCAGCTGCCACACACAGACCCAAATCCCCACATTAGCCCCTCACAGACCCAAATCCACCCCCAGCAGCCCCACACCCATAACCCCAGGAACAGGCTGGCAAAGGCCAGCCCTCTCCCTTTGCTCCCTATGCTGGGAACTTCTAAACTCTCTTTCCCTGGGCAATTCTGCACAGCCCAGGGGTGCCACAATGGTGGGCACACTTCTGAGTGCCAGCTGGTCCCTGTGAAAGAGCACCTGAACCACAGACACCCTCCCTCAAATTCCCCCACCACCTACAGAGATGGCTGGCCAGCCAGCCCCATTGTTCCCTATGATGGGAACCAACTGCACAACAAAGAATAAAACAAGAACAACACAAAATAAAGTTTTTAAAAAATTATTTTCTTCCTTCCAAAGTACAAGTAGGCAAAGCATAATGACACATTACACCAGCAGTCCCCCACACAGAAAAATAACACAACTCACTTAACATCAGAGAATCACAAAGCACGATTCCTGTCAAAAACACTTTATTTCTTGAACAGCTTTAGGTTACACAGCAGGGGGGCACACCAAAGGGCATGGCAGCAGTATCTTACACAAAAATAACACAACTCACTTAACATCAGAGAATCACAAAAGCACAATTCCTTTCAAAAACACTTTATTTCTTGAACAGCTTTAGGTTACACAGCAGGGGGGGAACACCAAAGGGCATGGAAGCAGTATCTTACACAAAAATAACACAACTCACTTCACATTAAAGAATCACCCCAAAAAATTGCTGTCAAAAGCACTTTATTTCTGTAACTGCTTTAGGTTACACAGTAGGAAGGCACAACAGAGCAGGAAAGCAGTGTACTACACAAAAATAACACAACTCACTTCACATCAGAGAATCACACAAACACAATTGCTGTCAAAAACGGTGAAGTGGGTTGTATTATTTTTTGTAGTACATTGCTATCATGCCCTGTTGTGCCCTCCTACTGTGTAACCTAAAGCTGTTCAAGAAATAAAGTGTTTTTGACAGGAATCGTGCTTTGTGATTCTCTGATGTTAAGTGAGTTGTGTTATTTTTCTGTGTGGGGGACTGCTGGTGTAATGTGTCATAATGCTTTGCCTACTTGTACTTTGGAAGGGAGAAAATAATTTTTTAAAAACTTTATTTTGTGTTGTTCTTGTTTTATTCTTTGTTGTGCAGTTGGTTCCCATCATAGGGAACAATGGGGCTGGCTGGCCAGCCATCTCTGTAGGTGGTGGGGGAATTTGAGGGAGGGTGTCTGTGGTTCAGGTGCTCTTTCACAGGGACCAGCTGGCACTCAGAAGTGTGCCCACCATTGTGGCACCCCTGGGCTGTGCAGAATTGCCCAGGGAAAGAGAGTTTAGAAGTTCCCAGCATAGGGAACAAAGGGAGAGGGCTGGCCTTTGCCAGCCTGTTCCTGGGGTTATGGGTGTGGGGCAGGTGGGGGTGGATTTGGGTCTGTGAGGGGCTAATGTGGGGATTTGGGTCTGTGTGTGGCAGCTGGGGGGGAATTGGGTTTGTGTGGGGCTGTAAGGGGTGGACTTTAGGGGCTGAGAGGACCTACTTGGGGAGACTATGAAATGGCCCCCCCAAGTGGGAGCAGTCTGAGCCTTGGTGGGGGGTGGGAGGAAGGGTGGGAGAAGGGCCCCTGAGGGCTGGGGGGCATTTTGCATGCAAAATGCCACCCCTGGCAAGACAAGCCTCCCCCATCTGTCAGTGGTAGAGAAAAGAGCACCTACTTGGGGAGGCCATGAAATGGCCCCCCCCAAGTGGGAGCAGGCTGAGCCTTGGTGGGGGTGGGAGGAGGGGTGGGAGAAGGGCCCCTGAGGGCTTGGGGGCATTTTGCATGCAAAATGCCACCCCTGGCAAGACAAGCCTCCCCCAGCTGTCAGTGGTAGAGATGACAGCAGAGCACCTACTTGGGGAGGCCATGAAATGCCCCCCCCAAGTGGGAGCAGGCTGAGCCTTGGTGGGGGGTGGGAGGAAGGGTGGGAGAAGGGCCCCTGAGGGTAAGGGGGCATTTTGCATGCAAAATGCCACCCCTGGCAAAGGAAGCCTGCGTCTTCATTTTTCCCCATAGGAAATAATGAAGAAGATGAGCAGCAGCATGCTAACAATATGCTGCTCCTTCGCTTTCTTATGGGAGGATAGGGGGACCTGCTTTGGGGGGGCCATAACATGCCCCCCCAAAGTCCAATCAGTCTGAAACTTGGGGGGTTTGTAGAGAGGGGTTAGAGGAAGGTCCCCACCAATTTTGGGCTGATTCGGTGGGAAAATGCCTCCCCCAGACGTCCGGGAAGACGCCGGAGGCATTTTCCCATTGAAAAAGCCGAAAGCCGAAAGCCGAAAGTAAGCCGAAAGCCGAAAGCCGAAACGGCTGGCCGTTTCGGCTTTCAGCTTATATGAAAGAGAATCCTCTTTTGGCTTTCTGCTTTCGGCTTTAGCCGAAAATTTTTGGCTTGCACACCCCTATTGATAAGGCTAGGGTAACCACATAACTATATAGCTAAAACACAGTTTTGCATTTTAAAAATAGTAGCTCCTTCATCGGTTTTATTTTGACCATATGCACTTGTTTACTTGGATTCTCATACTTGTAAGGTTAACAAGAGCAGATGGTCATTTAGCTGAAACACCAGTTTGTATTCTGAGAAGGAGTACAGTCTAAGAACAATTAATAAATTCCAAAGGCCCATTTATCACATTATCACTATCACTTTAACAGTAGATATACAAAGTCTGTTATAATATAGAGCCTCCAAAATTTTCACTAAATCTACAATGCATATCATTAAACATATAGAGGAAGTCTAAATCATAATCCATATTTCTCCTTTTTTCTTACTTTCAAAATAAAAAAGGAAAAGAGAGAACAGTAGTAAAACCAAAGAGCTCTATAATTCCATCAATCTTCCTCTCTCAACTCTTCAAAACATATACAGCATATATAGTGTTATATATATATATATATATATATATATATATATATATATATATATATATATATATATATATATATATATATATATATATATAAGGAAAGAAGGGAAGAGCTATAAAAGTAAGAGGTTAGGTCTGCATTATTGGATCCTAATCTGATTCTGATTCTTCTTTTTTCTTTTTTCTTCCTGTAAAGTAGTACGTCCAATCCTTAATCCGTCTGGGCCACCAAAGGTAGATTCCCTTGTCTTCCAGCCATTTCTGAAGGGGGGCGAGATGAATGTTGTTACTCCTCTGCTTGTTTTTCTGCTTTAAGATCCGCTGCACTCTTTTTTCCCTTTTCAGTAGTGGCATGCTAGGTTCTCTCCGTGCAGGTCTGCTTTGTGGCTCCGCCTTTTTTTTTTGCTAATGCTTTGTGTCTTCAAGGAGACGTCCTGGTAGAATCGTCCATTTTGTAGACTGTCACAGACTGTTTTTCCCCTCATTTGGCTCTATTTTTCTTTCTGTTAGATCTGTCCCTTTCGAAATTTTTTCTGCATTGTCATTTCTTGTCATCCTTTTATCCTTTTCCACTCCAAATATCCTCTCTGCTTTAATTAGTAATTCAGTCATTAATTTAGATATTTCTTGCAAATTAGAGAGTACTTTTTCTTCCCAAGAAGCCATTTCAAAAAGTGGTAAAAAGTTTTTGTTTTGATTAATTATGTTCAAAGATTTGTAGCTTTCCAGAAATCTGCTGAGAGAGTCTCTTTAGAATTCCTCTCCCGTCTCTGCCCCTCCCAGCTCACTCGAGCAGCCATCTTGCAATCAAGCTGGATTGCCCTCGTAAAACCATAAAATAATCTGCTTACTTGATGGAAAGCTGTGGGATCACTTGAGCTGTCTTAAAGTTGTTTTTTATATGTCTAGTTAAGAATCTGCTTTTCGCTGTGGTTCATTGTGGCTTGCCGGACTCTCAGTTTTGCAGCTTTGTAGCCATATTGGCTCCTTTGTTGGTCCTTGCTTTCAGAACTGGTATCAGGGCTTCTGGAGGTTTGCCAGAGCCCCTAAGCTCTTCCACCTTGTTCCAGCCTGCCTCCCCTCTCCGGGGGGGAGGGCTTTGGGGCCCGATCTCTCAGGTCCCAAGGAACCAGGAAGGTCACAGCAGGGAGCTCCTAAAACACCCCTGTCGCAATTTCACTGCCTCATCCCGGAAGTCCAGTGATTGGTGGGTGTTGATAGGGGTTGCTATGCACTCTGCTGTGATCACAGTGTGGTTGGAGCTATGTGGTTGGAGCTGTACCACTTCTTTTGCATCTGCATAAAGGCCATAGAATACTATTAGTTTCAGTGCACCATCAGCTGCACATAGAATACTAACTTTAATTATATTCACTTACATTGTTCCAGCTTCAAAATTATTTAATAAAATATTTGATAAATGTAATTAATTCTTCATTAATAACATTATTTACTAAATTGAATTAATTGTTTAATATAAAAGTATAGTATATTAAAAAGCTACCAAAGATGTCTAGAACTGCCAGTATCCACAGTTTATTTTTTGAGAGGGGCATTCTATTTTCCAAGTAGAGGTCCAGCCGGTAGAAGTAAGTTTTGTCACAAAGTGCAAGCCTCTTGAGGAGACCAGGCTCTTTATTGAAGTCATTGACGTTTTCCAGGAAGGGCTCCAAAAGTAGAATACATCAATCAAGTATAGCCAGGACATTGTATACAAACCTTAGCAACTGATAAATGATTAAAATGTAGAAATGTTCTCTCTCTCTCTCGTTTTGAATATAATTTTCTTTTCCTCATGAGTGAAACTTTAGACCAGGGGTCCCCAACCTTTTGGCACACAGGGGCCACATTAGAGTGCTCAATGCCTAAAAAGGGCCACAGCTTAAATCAAAATGTAACAAAATTATTAACCTACCTATTTAGATCAACAGTAAATATTCAGAGGTCAATGAAGAAAGGTTAACTTGAATGCAATCCATTTTGGAACAATATTTTACCGTCTAATCCTTTTATCTAGCTACACATGCTTACCTAGTCAGTGTGATTTTTGTGGCTGTTTTCTGTTAGCCAAGGCATTAATGTCTAAGTCAAGGTTTGTGACAGATGTCATTCAAATGTTCATCTGTAATTTTCAACCTACACTTGGATTTCATAATTTTCATCTTGGAAAAAGTTTGTTCACAGATGTATGTGTTGCCAAAGACCGTAAACATGCCTGCTGCAAATTTCTTTAGGATGATAAATTTATCAGGTAGACCACAATTGAAATTGAACAAACTATTTTCTTTGTAATTGTCTCTGAGATGATCACTGGATTGCAAATCAATTAGTTCCATCTGAAAAAAGTTACTTGCATTTTCTGGTGCTACTTCAAATGGACTTTGAAACATTCTTATTTCCTTTCTATACTTATGGCAATTAGTGAATCTGTTTTGGAATTCCACCTGAAATAGGTTCAATGCTTTCACATGTCCTTCAACATGAAATTGTAAATTCCCATCCTTCTCAATTTTCAGTTCATTGCAGCATAAGAAGTTTGAAAAGTTAGTTTCACTAACTTGCTTCACAAAAATGTTTAGTTTTGCTACAAAAGCTTTCAATTCAGAATGCATATCACACACAAACTTTCTTTTTCCTGCAGCCTTAGATTCAATGTGTTCAGATGCTCTCTGATATCAGTTAAGAAAGCCAAATTAAAAATTCATCCAGGATCAGAAAGTACTTCTTGACCTCCTCCTTTCTCCTTGAGAAAGACATCAACTTCATGACAAAAACTGAAAAAACATTTAAGGACTTTGCCTCTGCTAAGCCATCTGACTTCTGCATGGTACAATATGTCTTCAAATACTGCATCTATTTCTGAGAGAAAATTTTGAAACTGACGATGAGTAAGGTTATTATGCCTGATGTAATTAATGCTGGATACACAAAAAGCATCACACTTTCCCACTGAATAATCTTACTATACAAGGCTTGCTCATGGATGATGCAGTGAAATTGCTTGGGAAGTATACGGTTTAATTTCAATATCTCTTCATTGATATAGTTTTACTTCCCACCATATTTCTTGCACCATCAGTTGTGATGCTTTCCAATTTATCCCAACTCAGACCAAGATTTTCTACTGATTCATACACTTTCAAGAATGTTTTCTGCAGTTGTAGTGCTTTTCAAATGCTGCAGTAATTCCGAAGCTGGAATCTATCCCCCTGATAAATATTAGTAGTTGAGCAGTGTCTATAATGTCATTGCTCTTATCTAATGCCAAAGGGGGGAAAAATCAAAACTTTTTGCCTTGGCAATCAGTGACATATGCAGCTCTTCTCCTCGTTCTTCAACACATCTGGTGATTGCAGATGCAGATAAACTGACACAACTAACACAAGATACCTTATCACATTTCCTCCATTACTTTAACCATGCACTTTTTAACAAATTCACCACCAGTGAATGGCCTACCACTCTCAGCAATACATTTAGCAACACGATAGCTGGTCCTCACAGTAGATGGGTTTTCCTCACTGTGCTTTCTAAAACTATTTTGCTGCAAAAACATTGATTTTTTAAAAGAGAATTTATCTTGTTCACTCACACCTCTCCTTGATATATTGAGTAGCTCTTGTGACAGGATTCAAAGTGCCTTCTAACATTGTACTACTTTAATACTGAGAGTTCCAAGACATATCAGGCAAACTGCTTTATCTTTGTTTAAAACAAAGACATACTCAGTAGTCCATTTGTCATTAAAGACACGGTGCTTATCTGAAATTTTTTGTTTCTTTGAAACAGCACTTTCTTTTGTAGACATCTTACAGAATTTTTAGCAGAGCAGCAGTTGCAGACTTTCAATATTATCCTTGAATAAATAAAAATATGAAAAGTATAGTTTTAGAGGTCTAACTCTGCCCTTTCCCATCAAACTCACCCCACTCTTGCTGCTATAAGTGTGTGGGGGGTTTCATTTTGACTACGGCAAAGAAAAGAATAATAATAGAATTATAAGGTTGGAAGGGACCTCTAGGGTCCCTTCCTCTATAATTCTCAGGAGCATTGGGACATATGCACAGGCCAGAAAGATTTTTTTTTAATGGATTATGAATCTGACCTACCAGATGGCAGAGTTGCAATCCTAAGTACGTTGAATACTACGAGAGTTATTTTTTTAATAAACACATTGCTTTGAGGTTTAAATCTACACATGCTAAAACTTGAGGGGGGGCTCCAAAAAAGGGTAGATAGAAAGAGTGAATGAAAGGGCAGCCTCCCACCTGGAGCAGAAGATATGCCATTAAGTTGGCATCAAATTATATGTGGGGAACACATACACATCACTGCCTGCCAACCAAACCTTAATCATGAGAAGCAAAATAGCAGCTGGGTGGAGGGAAACTTGGCTAGAGGAAGATGTGGGAAGGAGGATCCCATAAGCTTCCTTGCTAAGGGAGTACTCCTTTCCGCTCAATCCAAGGGGCCACAACATCTGCAATCACAGATGCATGAGAAGACTCCTGGCTGGAGTGGGTGAGGGAGGAGAGGCAGAAGGTAGCAAGGCAAAAAGTCAGAGCAACCAGCTCTTGTTGAGGAAGGAAGAATGCTTTTGCCTGCAGCAGCAACCTCACCAGTAACCTTGGAAGCCACTTGGAAGAGGCTTGATGGGTGGAGCCTCTACAAATGTTCAGTATGAAAAAAATTCTGTATCCTTTTTTTTTTTTTGCAAAATCTCAGCCCTTTTACTGTCCCTTTCCCACCTTTTTTGGGGAAAAGGCTTCTCCTGTACCCTTTCACGCAGCTTATTTATACACATATATTGCCTTCAACATGGTAAGACGTAGAGAGGGGGAGTGCAAAAAGCTGAGCAGGACAGCTAGCCAGCAAAGCACTCAAAATGGCCAAAATGCTATTATGGAGGATAAGACCAAAAGGAGGCTGGCAGAAGGAACCATGGAGACCAGAAGAAACAAATGTTGCTATTGTGTTTTTGGCAAGAAAGGAACAGGAAATACAACACTAAGTGGTGTCTCTTGAAGTCTGAGAGAAAATACCTTGAGGGTGATAGCAACAAACAAGCAGGTTGGAGGGCTGCACAGAAAGAGCTTGGGAGCCACATGTGGCCTATGGGCCGCAGGTTGGGGACCCCTGTCTTATGACATAACAAACTCCAGCTGGGCGGTTCCAGCTTCCTACCCAGGTAGGAAGCGTGTGTGTGACAGGAACAAGAAAGCACCTGCTCCTTTTGGCCAGTTCTCCACTGCAAATTGTGTCTTATGTTCATGTTCTTTCTAGTCAGTTTTGTAGACTGACATTAGCCAGCTCAGATCTGCCTCAAACTACCTAGTTCAGTCCTGAGAAATGAAAGACATCAATGATATTTTTCATTCTGTAGCTTCTCACTTCATCGTCCACTGACTTTTTTGGCACTTCTTTGCCTATTTCCTTGGGAGTCTTTGAAATTGGTCAGATTACTCTTGAGCAAGACTAGTTTTGATTGGGGCACATTGAAAACCATAGTGATCCTAGATTCAGAGATGAAGAATTCAAGAAGACTGAATTCTGTAATGTCTAGGAACAATCCACTCTTTGAGGAGCATGTCTACACTTTCCCTTCCTATTGCATGAAAGTGAGAATAAAGGAGAATATGTGGCTAAGAAAAGCAGGCATGTAAATGCTTCTCAAACAAATTATTCAAAAAGCTAGTGCAGTCCTGTCTGAAGTATGCAGAGGCATTCATGATGACCACCTGAAGCTGCCTTCTACTGCCTTCTACTGAATCAAACTGTTGGTCTATCAAGGTCAGTATTGTCTGCTCAGACTGGCAACAGCTCTCTAGAGAGGTCTTGTTCATCTCCGACTACTAGATCTTTTGAACTGGAGATGCTGTGGATTGAACCTGGTATCCTGGTTAGTCAGGGAGCCCAATGGGGACTTCAGGAGATTGATATATAGGTAGGGTTTGGGTGTTCTTCCTCTCAAAAGCAGTTGGAAGTCAAGGGTCTATCTATTTTGTGTTTACAAGTCAGAATACTCAAAGAGCTTGAATTGTAAATGTATACAATCTCTGGCCCAGCTCTTAGTTACTCTGTTTCTTTGTGACATTAAGCTCTGAAGAGGTTTGAAGAAGAATGAGTCACGTAACGTTTACCAGCTTAATAAACATATTGTTTTGTGTATTTTTATGACTCTATTGTGTGTTACATAAACATAGGGAAAACTTCCCTGGTTTTCCCTTTGTTAAGCTTTGTTCCGGCAAGGATCAGGTGGTCCAATGGATATATCTTCACTGAACAGCTGAAAGTCCTGGAAAGTATAAAAAGAGGGTACTTTAATATAGTATCCCATCTCTGCTATGGAAGGTTACTTGGTGACCTTGGGCCAGTCACTCTCCCTTAGCCTAACTCACCTGTTGTTGGCTGATGGTAAAATGGAAGAGGGAGAATGATGCTGTAAACCTCTTGGAATAAAACAATGAAAAACATTCCAGGTTAAACCAATTCAGAAAAGCCCTAAGATCACACATCTAAGCCAGCAGTACACGTTTCTCTTTTTAAAAATTAGGCACAAATTAGTTTATTTTCTGAGACTGTTTTAAGCTGACATGCTGTTTTAAAGCTCAAGGAATGGTCATCAAAATGTTATCACATTTGGTTCTTATTGTAGCAGTCAGGGAGACAGTGATGATCTAATCCACCCATCAGTATAGCAATTTTGCAATACCTTTGGTTTGGGGATGCTCCAGAAAAGCAAACAGTGCTGATTAGAAGTAGAAAAAAAATGATGTTCAATTGTTTAGAAGGGACGTGGAGAAGACCATTTTCATTTTGTAACATGGGCTGAATGCCAGGCTGAGAGAACAATGCACAGCCTTCATTGACTCACATTCTATCCTTCTACTCTTTGCAAGATTAGTGTGTGTACAACTTACAGGCCCCAATTAATCAATTTGCCCCTTTGTCTTGAAGCGTCTCTTCCTTATTCATGCTGTGTGAAGGGCACCCTGCTTCCCTGTCCTATAATTCCTATTCTCTCTAGCCTGCAACATAACGGAAAGGGAGGAGGGAGTGGAGAATGTGGGGAGAGGAAATCAGGCCTCCACACGGTGTAAGTCTAGAAAGCTTACGTTTCCCCTCCCTCTTTCTTTTCAATGTGGGCTTATTATTACACAGAGAGGGATAGTTCATCAGCCCCTGATGAGGCTCTCAAGGGAACCAATGGCAGTGACTCAAAGACGGAACTTATTTTTTGTTATTCAGTTACCAGTGGCAGTTCAAGCATAATGGCTCTTTCTGAGGCGCACAGACTTATTATCCTCCCCTAAATCTTCTCTCCTTGTCACATGTTTACAAACACTTCACACTGCCACTGTCAGGCTGAACTCAAGGCTTTCTCTTGTGCAGGGAGGAATTAACATTCTGAAGCCCTCTCTTGTCACTCTGTAAAATGCAGGAAGCAGGGATTGCTAGTTTATAGCCCCTCCACCTTTCCAAGGAAGTAAATTTAACCCTGTCATACCCCTACTCCTGACGAGAAATAAAGGTCAGTCAGTTCTGTCAAATTGTTGTTGTTTGGCCTTCTAGACTTGAATGAGAAACCCCTGCAGTTTTTTTCGGACAGACTGCAGAGGATGCTTAGTGAGACGGGTCAATCACAGTGTATGCTAAAAGACTGTTGGTAGATTTTTCCGTCAGAAAAATTTGGCTCATGGAACTGCAAACAGCACTGCTCATTCAGAGGGCAATTCGTCTTGCAATGGCCCCAAATAAACCAATATTCAGAGCAGGGTTGCTGTATTTTAGTTTGCCAATTCCAGGCAGTCTATTCTGTGTATCCTGTAAACTGTTTTCAAATTATGCAAATCAAGCATATTCATTGTTGCAATGTCTGCTTTGTGTTTGGTCCTAGCAACCACCGCAAAAGCGGAAGAAAGAAGAGCAAAAGCATTTTTTTTATCTGACTGTTGCTTGTGCCAGGATTTGTTCATGCTTTTTTAGACAACTGCAAAGCTTATCTGGGAAAGATGTAGCAGCTTTGTTAATAGTAACATTATTCTACCTCATTGGGTGGAATAATGGAACCCAGGGAGGGGCTTGTTTCTCACTAAATGATTGGTCAGTATACTGTCTGCACATTTTGCCTTGCAGCTGAGGATCTACAAAAACTGAGGAACCGGTATGGTGTTAGTACTTGGCGTGGCAGACTAGGACCTGAGAGACCCAGTTGCAAATCCCCAGTCTTTCATGGAAGCTCAGTGGGTGACCTTGAACCAGTCGTAAACACTCTCAGCCTAACCTACCTCACAGGGATGTTGCAAGGAGAGAGGAGAATGATGTAGGTTGCTTTGGATCCCGATTGGGGAAAGAGAGCTTCTTTTCAAATAAAAGTTAGAAATTTTGTCTATCCAATGTCCAATCATGTACCAAAAGGCATGCCCCAAATCCAGTAAACCCCAGAAAATTAGGCTATGTGGCACAGCCGCCATTTCTGAAGTCCCATTACATTATTCTTTTAATGCAATTCAGACATTATGTTCCTATTCCCAGAATGTGCTTTTTTGTTACAGAAAGCTATGGAAGACTTGCAGCATCCTTCCTGTCTCCTGCACTACCTCTATTGCAGGCCAATTTCCTTCTCCATTTCTTGAATTCTTCTAGCCATAATTTGCTAAATATGGGAAATCTATTATTACTACAAGCTATGATCTGAAACTGTAGTGTCAAGTATGTCTGTAAATCCTGGGTTGGTCACTACAGGACCAACCCAGGTTTAAAAATAGGTTTAACACATAGAAATTTATTATTGGTTATAATAATTGTTTTTTATTTCTGATTTGAATGCATTTTGTATGCAGAAAATAGCTTCAAAATACCATAAATCAATAGGAATAGAAATAAATAAGCTTCTTTTTCTGCTGAAAGGTCATTCTTTGGCGGCAGCAGGGGTGGGGAGGCGGAGTTCCATGAAAGTTAACCCCCAACTGTGAAAACAATTTATTTGTGTTACATGACCACACAGAGTTTAACTGCTTCTTCCTGTACACAAGAGTAGGATTAGTTGCCAGCTAATCTGGAGAATCATATATAATTTAATTAGTTTTTCCCCATAGCATATGTTTATTTATTTTAAAATTGTTATCATACAATTTCACAATATATTGCAGGATATCTATCTGTCCCAGAAGATCAAGTTTCAGTCTGAAAAACAGCCTCAATCCTGATATTTTCTTCACTCCATTCTTCAAAAGAACTGTCTGCTTGTGAAAGAGAGGCCCATCTGTCTGCTTCCCGCCACACTGCTTGTGAATTGTTGCTCCTAAACCGAGCTCTAAATTTAAATATTTTAAATATTTTAAAAATATTTTCATAGACATGACCATTTTTTCTTTCATTTGGTTTGATATGTTGATATTACTGTAATGCACTCTACATAGGTCTCCTGTCAAAGTCAACTCAGAGACTCCAGTTGGTGTAGAATGCTGCAGCTCAGTTATCATTAGGAGCGAGGCAGAAAATACATATTACTCCCAACTAGACATAGGCACAATCCAAAAATAAATCCCGATTAAGCCGATCGTGGATCTGGGCTGCCGCCGAACGCAGGTTCCCGATTCTAACCGATCAAGTCTCGTTCTGGTCCGAAATCAGGAATCAGGGAGGCCAGCACCAAGGGCAACCGTAGTCAGGCTGTTGCACGCGCGCACGCTCCTGAGTCACCCCTGCCCACACAGCAAGCCGGCTGTCCCAGTGCACTGCGGAGCTGGCAGCAGCGCGAGTGGCTCGGAGGCTGCCCGCGCCATTCACCTGCCCCGCAAGACAAGGGGCAGCTGGCTTGTCCACGCGCCCCTTGTCCTGGGGAAAGGCGAACGGCGCAGACGGCCTCCCAGCCTCCTGCGCTGCCTTTTGCCTTTCCCCAGGACAAGGAGCGGCTGGCTTGCCCACGCGCCACTTTTCCTGGGGAAAAGCGAACAGCGCGGGCAGCCTCCCAGCCTCCCGCACTGCCTTTTTCCTTTCCTTTGTGCCCAACCCCTTCCCCCTCCCTCCCCTGGGTTGCTGCTCCGTGTTTGGAAGGAAGCCTGCTAATCAAGGAAAGCTGGGCTTCCATTCGTGTTTCGAGGGCGACAGAAGGAGGGCAAACACAGCTCACTTGCCTGACTCCATTGCCCCGGGAATAAATTACAGACGCCAGAGTGTCTGCAATTCCGAACAGAAACTGACCCATCCGATCAAGTCCCGAACAAGCAAACTCCTGACTGCTGGATCGGTTGCCATGGACAGAACCGATTAGCTGAGTCACGATGGCGAAAACGCCAAAATCGGGGGGGGGGATTGAAATCGTAATTCAGATCGGGCCCATCTCTACTCCCAACCCTTAGTCTACTCGTTGGTTGCCATCAGTTACCAGAGTCAATTCACAGAATTGGCTATCACATGCAATACCCTTCATGGCCTTGGACCCTAGGGTTGCCAGTCCCTCGCTGGGGGCAAGGGATCCCCCGCACCCTCCCTCTACCCCCCACTTACCTGGTCAGTGGGGGGGGGCAGATTATAAATGTAAATAATAAAAAATGTTTCCATTGTTGTTGATGATTTGTTAGAAAATGTATTGATAAATGTGTTGAATTTCATGGACTAAAAATATGTGTTGAGGAAAGAGGAACTGATATGAAATGTAAGAGACATCAGGCTATATCTCACAATGGAGAATCAAAATTGATATGGGGGAATTCAAATTGATGCAGGCAACTTTTGAAAATTGGTCTTATTCCTACATTTAAAGTGTTTTAATGCTATATGACTACATCCAAATTATATAAGAGGAAAGTCCTTCAACTGTAGCAAGAGTATCGGCCATCTGTCTGAAGGTTAAACTAGTCAATCTCCTACCAATATTTCACAGATGAATGGATTTCCTTTCAGAGGATTTTGCAGAAAGTCATTAGCAGACTCAAGGATAGAATTAGTAACTCTTGAATTGTTCCTGTCCCTCATGTATTCCATGTAAGTGGTAGCATTTTCACTCACCTTTTAAAAAAATGATTTTATTCTCATGACAAATTCAACACCAATGTTTTAATACATGCAGCACTTGCTTGCGCTGTTCCACTGAAATTTTAAAATTTCTGTTTTCCTTTCTATGTACATTTTATGATTGAAAAAAAACTCCCTGGATATCCCATACACCCTTGGGAATAATATCAAAGCAACTTTTACTTAGCCGCAGAGTTCAAGCACTCATACCTTGGAAATCTAGTTGGTCTTTAAGATGCTACTGGACCCTGATCTTGCTTTGACTGCAGACCAACATAGCTACTCATATGAAACTTTACCCAGCTAGCTGTTGAGGTGATGGGGTGACAGTAATCCTCCTGAATCCTGGTGGCGGTTCACTACTACTACTACTACTACTACTACTACTAGTAGTAGTAGTAGTAGTAATAATTGCACATATATACTGCTCACCTCACCCAGAGCAGTGAACAAGTTAGCATTATTATTATCCCTAAAATATAGCTGGGGAGCTGGGGCTGAGAGGAGTGGCTTACCCAAGGCCACCTACTGAGCTCATGGCAGTAGTGGGATTCAAACCAGTAGCATGCTGATTTGCAGCTGAACCACTTAACCACTATCCTATACAGCTCTCCAAATATCCAGTCATCAAGGCCAAGGTTTGTGCATAGTGATCATTAAGGTTTCCAGTCTCCAGGTGTGGCTGGAGATCTTCCGGAATTACAACTGATCTCTAGGCCACAGAAGTTAGTTCCCCTGGAGAAAATGGCAGCTTTGGAAAGTGAACATTATCATCCACCTCACAGGGTGCTTGTTGAGAGGATAATAATAATACACTTTGTAAACCACTCTGACAGTGAAATCCTAAATAAGAGTTACTCCAAATTAAGCCCATAGAAATCAATGGGCTAAGACTGGAGTAACTTTGCTTAAGATTTCACTGAAAGTGTGGCATTAAGTTGTCCTGAAGGGCAGTATAAAAGTAGAATGTTGTTATTGTTGTTATTATTATTATATCCTGTTGAGGGGCTAATAACAACATACTTTGTAAACCTTTCTGAGTGGGTGTTAAAGTTGTCCTGAAGGGCAGTATATAAATCAAATGTTGTTATAATTATTATCGAGGTCCGTCCCTCAAACTCTGCCGTCTCCAGCCTCCACCTCCAAAATCTCCAGGAATTTCCAACCCTGGAGCTGGCAACTTTAGTGAGCGTAAATACAACTTGTGGCCATGCTTCCTTTGGGTCTCCTCTCTCCCTTCTCCCCTCACCCACATAGCACAATTGAAAGCTTCTGGGTTTGGGAAACTTTCTATCAAATTCCAGTTTGCTGTGGACTCCAGTTTGCACCTGGAAAAATGGTTGTTGTTTTTTCTCAGTGCAATCTGGGATTCTAAAGTACGATCAGACTGTGGCTTAGATTCCAGGTTTGTGGGGAGGAAAGAAAGTCCACTTTGTCCAAGCACTTACATTTAGCTGTCATGGCAATTTGGATTGAAGTAATTTCAAACCAGGAAGCTTACAAATGTACTGCATGCATAAGGAGAGAAATGAGGGGAGTGAAGGAAGTGTGCGAATCCAAAACAAGTTGTGTTCATGCCCATCACAGACAAACCTCTGTTAGATGTGATCTCTGCATGAATTCTCTGCCTTTTCAATTCTATTTCTCACTGGGTGGTCAGTGCTAAACTCATGCTGACTTACTCTAGTGTAATTAATATAGAATAATTACTGTTTACTAACTCTTAAACCACTGAGAAATGATAGTAACCTTATTGATTTGTTTAATTGTCCCCTGAAATCCCTTTAAATATTTTGCCTAAAGGGGAACATTCAAATTTTATTTCAATTTAAGCAAAATTGAGGGCACATTCCATTCCTATGTTATAGGTCCCATATTCATTAATGTAGATTTTTAGAAACTACCCATCATCATGCATGAAACTGAAAGAAAAGCTGTACATTAACCTTTCTCGTCATAAATATGAGAAAGGGGTTTAAATGATGCTAATGGGTTACTAATTTGCATTAAGTGCAATAAATCTGATTTAATGCTGAACTACAAATGGTAAGCATGACTCCTTAGAGTGTCATGACAACTTACAGTGATTTGCAAAGCAAATTACTTATGCACAGACAGCCCATATTGAGGTGAGAAGACAAAATGGCAGAAGAAAAGTCCAAATATAAGTTATACTATTCTGGGAGTGTAAAACAACAACTTTTTAAAAAAAGATGTAATTCAAATATACAGCGATAAAGTCTTCAGGTAATTCTTGCTCTCACCAAGATTATATTTTCCTATATTTTTTATATTTTTACACATGATAAATTGCCATGAAGCCTCTCTTCCTGCCATTATATTATTATTATTATTTTTAAAAACCCACTAAAAGAAAGACATTTGGAACACCAGTGTACATTCTGGTAAATACAATATTCACATTTGCATATCTAGAAAAATAACCCCATGCTACTAAGTAATTTTACCATGATAGAATGCAACAAGGAATATTGAATGTTTTAAGATAAACTTTAAATGGGTATACTGTAGCCACATTTAAATTAAACAAAACAAACTTCCATCTTCATTAAGTCCCTGTGGAAAATCCAAAGGAAACTGTTCTTACTTTATATTATCCAGGCTTTTGTAAATGCAAGACTACTGTTTCAACAATGAAACCAAACAATATACAGTTTTTAGTGACAGAATCCACAGTAGACCTTACGGCTACATCAAGTGTAGACAATGTACTTTTCAAAGGTCAAGTAAACAGAGCATGGAACAGCTTCAGGTAAAAGAATTAGAAGAAACAAAACAAAAGGGAGCTTTTGAGGAAAAAGAACATTGGCAAGATAATCTAAATAAGGATTTTAACAGAAAAAAACATGCAAAAATGGAGGTTATTTAATTCAAAAGCTGTAATTATGGCTGCCAGTGGAGGTGGGTGATCCCCCACTCTCAACCTCTTCCCCCTCACCACCACTCACCTGGCTGGCAGGGGGAAAAGACAGAGGCAAAAACTCTCCCAGGCCAGCTCACAGAGGGCATGCTCCTGCCAGACACAATAATGTCACTTCCTTAAGTGATGTCATCCAGTGACGGACATGCTCCTACTCTTCACAGGAGCCCAAATTGGTCCCTGTGAAATGCAGGACCATGCGTGCCACTAGTAGCGAAGATGTCACTTAAGGAAGTGATGTTATCATGCCCTGCTGGGAGCATGCAAGAAAGAGAAGATCCAAAAGGTAAGTGCCAGTCCCCCCCCCGCCCCACCCACACCAGGAAGGTAAGGGTACCTGGCAACCCTAGTAGTTATTATATTTGTTTGTAATCTGCACATGTTGTATGGTTTTAAGAAGAATACTTTGTTATCAGATCTTCTGACATGTTTGTTTTTTACATTTATTTGAGCGTCTCTATCCCCCTTTTCTCCCCTTGGGAACGCAAAGCAACGTACAATCCTATTCCACTCTAATCATGTTCATGCCAGTAGACTTAGGTTGCATCTCAAGGATACATGGGAGTCCCTGACCCATCTCATAGTCACATGTACTTTCGCAGACTGATCTTTAAAAAATGCTCGGTCACTCAGCACAGCTCCAAGCAGTGCAAGGGGGGAGGGGCTTCCACCTGCCCTCCTGTGCCATTTTCCCTAGTGGAAATGGTTGGGGGGGGGCAAGCTGTATGTCCCTTCCTTGAGCTCCACATGTTCTTGATCCCAGGACATGTGGTGCATGTGGAATGGGTAATAGGGCCCCCTGGGCTATTAGAGAAAATGCTAGAGAAAACAATGTGGGTGGCCAGGCAGAAGTCTCTCCTTTCCTCTCAGTGCTCAGAGCTGCAGTAAGCAACTGAGCATTATTTTTTTTTCAAAGGTAAGTCCCCATGAGCATGCATGACTGTGAGATGGGTTGAGGACTCCAGACGCGGCTCATGTCACATGTATTGTTTAGATGCACCAATATGCTGAACTAAGGTTGCAGAAGCTTAATTTAAACAAAGAAAACAAAAAGTCTCCAGTAAAACTCCAGCTCTGAGCTGGTCCTAGATCCACTGCTCCGGCTTACTCAAGGCCAGAGGCTGCAAGCTAAGGGCCAAGAGCCCCATGACTGTGAACAAAGGCTTGTGACTCTGACCATACACACACCTAAATGCATGTGATAGGGAGGGACTCAGCCTGTATGTCACAAAGCTGGTAAAATCCTTCCCAATATACTTTCCCCCTACTAACAGTGTTTAGCATCACTATCACAAAGCCATGTATGAAATATGGCCATACCTCCAGGCAGCTTTAGCTGCTCAAGGAGGGGGTCGTGCATTGCCTCCCTGGAAGGAGGGAGAGCAGAAGCAGTTTCCCGGGCATCCGAGTGTTTGCCGGGTGGACGGAGCCAGCAGCCTCTTTAGGCAGCTCTGCCTGCTCAGCTTCAGTTGCCTTCAATGCTTGGCCCACCCTCCTCACCCTGTTTTTGATGCAGGATTAGCTGGTTGCTGTATTCAGAGCCAGGTAGGAATTTGTTCCCCTTATCCTGGATTTGAGATGGGATAGGGTTTTTTTTTCACCTACCTTGCACCAGAACTTGAGTGGAGGAAATTGGCTTGGGGTGGTGCCTGTTAGTGATGTCACTGGCGGGATAGAGTTTGGTGAGAGGCAGCGGGCCAGTGAGCAACCTTGGCACTTCTCTATTGGTGGGGAAGAGGGGTCTGCTAGGAGTGGCTGATACTGCTTGTGACGGCTGCCAGCGCGCATGGGCAGACTGCCTGGGGGAACCCCATGTGCAAGTCCTTCCCGCACTGCTGTACGGCTGAGGCTTAGGAGTTGAAAGGGGGGAACCAATTTGCATGGCTGGCTGGGTCTCCTAGTCATCCCCAGGGAGGGCTCGCACCCGGGGCTTTGAGGCTCAACCAGGCAGGTCAAGGCAGAGGTCCAGATGTGACCCCATGCCTTGACATGGACCACTTTTACCCTTGCCGCAGTTATGGGTTAATATTCATGTTGAGGTTAATTTAAGTGGCCCTTAGATCCAACACCTGTGCCTGTCTCTTCATTCCAACTAGGGGGGCAATTTATAGGCCAGATACATCAAATAGGTTGAGCACTTTTCAGATTTTCTGGTATGTGTCTGCCACATACCAGAAGGCTGATAAATGAGTTCTGTTGGCATTGCATTGCTCTTGATATGCACAGTTGCCATGTTGTCTCAACAAGGCACTGGACATATTTTACATGTTTGTGCAGTTTGGGTGCACATGAATTGGAACCCCGGAAAATCCAGTGGTCTGCTTATGTGTACCAAAGTCATGCATGTATGCAAAATACATGCAGGGCTACTTTTCAAACATGGTGGCTACATATTGTTTGCCAGCCTCCCAGTATGCTGATGTAACATCTCAAACGGCCTTCCACTGAATTTATTTTTGTGACAAAGTTGAATGAGGATCCATGGGCCAGGCAAATGCAGAACCCACTCATCATGTGTAAATGCACATCCAAGGCCATCTTACATCAGATAACTACCTGCTGTTCAAGGTTATAGGAAATAAGGCAACTCAACCAAAAGAAAAGATTAGGAGGCACTTTGACACACATACTGGAGGCGAACAATACACTCTTATTTTTCCACCATCTTCCAAATTAGCAACAAAGTCATGGTAGCCTCTTCTGTCTTAGGTCCCCCTAAGGCAACATTCACTCCTACTGTCTCAAATTGTCATGGTCTTCACTAATGTGCTTCTGCCACTGAATAATATGAAGTCATTTTACCATCAAGTTAAGGTGGATTAAATAGAATCCAAAGACTTCACTCCTTCCACTAATTAGTTGCTCACAGATGAAATGATGAAAGGCTTCCTGCTGTGTTGGTTCAGGGCATTTCACACTTGAAACATAAATTGGACTGATTATCCTTAAAGAGACTGATTGCTATTGCTGTGTTGCTTAAAATAATGACAGGAAGGGCTAGTGGGTTCTTTTTGTGCCATATTTTGCATTTGGCAGTCCCAAAGGAAGGGGCTACAAATGATACATACATACATCAAACAGGTCATGAATTTTGAAAAAGAAATCATGATATATCTGAGAGGAAGTCATTTTAAAAATGTAAATGTATGGCAACTATGGTCTCTTCCCTCTTCCAAAAAACAATTTAGACACTGAATACAATAAGGCATAGCTTTCTAATAAGGTTTGCCTATAGGGTTTAGCCAATAGCTTCAAGATTATTTTCCCTTACAACTGTCCCTGTGAGACAGAAGCTGAAGAATATATTTAAATTCATCAAGGATATTTCTTCATCCCAAAATGAGTGGATTCCTACAGAAAATGAGAGATTAATATTTTCATTATTAATTACTGGAAACCATAGACATTTCCTTCCAACTCTGATGGTAACCAGCTTCCAAGGGGTGTGAGTAAAAACATCTCTCACATTCATACTGTGATTGTAGCTTTCAAAGCAAAATGTGAAGATTGAGACAGTTTAAGGTGAAGAGGAAGAAAGTAAAAGCAAAAAATGGGAGCAAATGAGAGAGAGGAGTGAAAATATAAAAGCCAAAACTGGAGAGGAAAAAAAGAGAACAGTCCTGAAAGCGAATGTGGTGTAGTGGTTAGACTGTTGGACTATGACTGGCATGACTGTGTTCAAATCTTCATACAGCCATGAAATAAAATGGACGCTCTTCAGCCAGTCACACTTTTGTAGCTTAAACTGCCTCAAAGGATTGTTGTGAGAAGGAGAAAGCCATACATGGTGCTCTGTGCTCTATGGAAGAAAGGTGGGATAACGTGTAATGAACAGATAAGAATACTTTAAATTACTACCTCAAATTGCATGGATGTTCTCTGGCCAATCCTATGTAAAAAGCATCATCCATTTCCAGAAGTGCTGATTAGAGGTGTTTCCAACCAAGTACAGAGTTTTTAAAAATATAAACCTCTAACACAGGTAGGGGGTGGGGGACCATATTGGATTTCCTGGAAATCTGATGTGGCAGATACAGAAATGCTTTGAATGGCTTATATTCTACCACTCTGCTCAGCAGAATTTGAAGTTTTCTTCCATTCTAAAAAGTCTTGCTCTGACTGTAGTGGCATTTCTGTCAGAGGAAGAACCACTTAATTTGGAAGGGGAATTTCTGAGGCTGGAGGAAGGAGTCCAACTTCACTGAGTAGAGTGGGAGGATACCAGCCAATATACATTGAAATTTACCTGTGAGAAAAGGCAGCGGTAAAGATAAATTTGTGATACAGATTTGGGGGAGTGGAATCTGCAGGAAAAATATTAATAGGAGAATCATACATAAAGGAAAAGAATAGAGATTTTATAAGGTAGCATACAAAATCAAGTCTTGGCTGTAGCCCACCCACTCCACAGCTTGTGTGAAGCTTTCTGCTCAAAATGGACAAGCCGTGCATGCCTTCAGAGACATGGCTCTGGGGAATGGGAGGGAAATTGTAAGGCCAGAGAACCACTTTCACAACCCCCTCTGTTCCAATGTAACCGTACCCAGCCTAAGACAGACAGGAGCCCTATTGGTCTTGACAGACATTCATATAAATGTGTTGTGGAAAGCTTAATAAATGCTTAGCCATAAACATTTACTTACTTTTCTGTTGTCTGACTGTTCTCCAGTCTGTATGAATCTAAGTGATCTCCCAAAGAACAGAAACATAACAGAGCCGGTTTGGTGTAGTGGTTAAGAGTGTGGGACTCTAATCTGGAGAGCAGGGTTTGATTCCCCACTCCTCCACTTGAAGCCAGCTGGGTGACCTTGGGCTAGTCAGTCACAGTTCTCTGGAGCTCTCTTAGCCCCATCCACCTCACAGGGTGTTTTGTTGTGGGGATAATAATGACATACTTTGTAAACTGCTCTGAGTGGGCATTAAGTTATCCTGAAGGGCGGTGTATAAATTGAATGTTATTAAATCGAATGTTATAATAATAATACAAACTATGGACCATAGTGGCCAGCCACTAGTAATACCAATATGGGTGCTTTAAAAGCAAATTCAGGTACATTGTGCCAGCATGTTCATTGCTAATACAGTCCACTGAACAGATGCATACATTATTTATGTTATATTTGTTTTGAAGGGTTGCATTTCAATTAGTTTTAAAAATGGAAGAAAACTCACCACAGAAAAAGGGAAGAAATAATTTTGTACAGGTGAAATAATTGGCAACATCTATCACATCAGACTACCAAGGAATAGGGTTAGATATCTTGGAATCCTCATTAAAGTATACTTTCTTCTCCTCATATTAGATAACAGAGGCTTGCCATTTGACCTTATAGCTCAAAAAGTTGGGGGGACCATCTTCCTTTGCCATCACTACCACTATCACCACCACACAACCTTCATATATCATGGCTTCAAGCAATATAGCTTAGAAAGACAGTATTTCCTTGGAAAATGAATGGTGTAGCATATCAGAAAAATTAACCTATCTGTGAGATGAATTGGTATCAGGTATCCTTTGAGCTGCTATGACAACATTGGAGAGGGTAATGAAGTAGGTAAGTCTAGAGTAAAACATAACAAATCAGAACCCATTCATGCTAAAATTCTTGTTCAGATTTATTATTTTCAGTAAGTGTGTCAAATAAGCCTGTAAATTTGTAACCAGAAATCTTTGAAGCAGTTAGAATGCTGTGGAAGACAAGAGGTAAAATATCAGCTACATATTTAACTTGCTCAGGTAACAGGAATAATGATAAAAGAGTAGTGTCAAGGTTTCAGCATCTATAAATTGTTGTTGTTGTTGTTGTTTTAATTTTGTGGTTAGGGGAAAAAACCTCCTAACAGGAAGACTGGATCCAACCAGTTTTTTCACTTAATCCTACCCAATATCCCCTTTTTACTACACCCTCCCCCCACATCTATATGGCTTTTGTCCACTCAGGTCCCATGAAATCTAGCACAGCATTTTTGGAGGTCACAGGGGACCTGGCTTTCCTTTTTTACAATACAAAAAGCTAGTTGCATACTACTGTGAAAGTATATTTTCCAGCAGCCATTAAAGCTCCCCAAACTGTCACATACTCCTAAGGAGTCAGGCTATGTGACTCAGTTACTTGTTACGTTTTTAAGCCCTACAACAAGTGTTCTGTTATGTAACCAATCACAAGCTTACAACCTGACCATTCATTGCAAAGCTTGCCCCTTTATGTTCTGTTGCAAGGTTCTGTTGTCCAGACTCCAGAGTTACTGAGGCTGTACTCTCAGCATGCATGCAATTAAAACCAAGTGTTCTGAAAACTGCCTCATGTAGTCTTCTTTGACACTACTCAATATTTAAACTCAGCCTTCGGTCTTGGCAAATCATTTCCTGCTTTTTGCCTTGAACCTAGCTTACCATGCAGTCAAGGTGAGAAGACATTTTTCCTGATGCCATTTTAAGCTCTATCAGTTATGCAGCTGTTGATGGCAGCAATATTTTTGCTTTGGGCTAGATAGTTCCCTAAATGCCATTTGGATTACAAGAGGAAAGCGGCATTTAGTCTCTTAAAAAGTACAGTTAAATGAGTATAGCATGAAAGTAGTATAGCATGAAAGCCGGGGTGGTGGGTGGAATCTGGTCTATGATGCCTTAGTGAAGTTATCTATGCTTAAATTAGTCTAAGATATTAAATCAAGAACCCCAAGAAGGTAGAATTAATACCTCATACTGAGAGACTAAGAAATAGCTACTGGAAATCCCTTGCTCTGGACAAACCTCATGGAAGATGCCCCTATGAAGCCATCCACACATCTTCTCATACCTGTCCTTCCCCTCTACAAGGAGGATGATCAGCAGCACATAGGGCCAAGCTACAAGTGACGAATGACACTTGAACAGCAAGTGAACAGACTCACGTATATTCCTCCCTGTTCACTTGTAGCTTGGCCCAAAGTTCTCTTACCAGGAGCCATTCCTGCCCAACTGAGGTCACAGTGAGAATAGGCTCTTCCAGTTTGTTCTTGTATCCATGCCCCAGCCTGAGAGAAGGCTTTGCCTCTCTCACAAGCCCCCTGAGAGAGAAGAAAAGTTAGTGGATGTCACTGGGCCACCATTCTGCCCACTTTTATTGGTTGTTTCTCAGGAGAGGCAGCCCTGGAGCCAATCCTGTACATTACAGTGGCCATCACAAATAACGGCTGGTAAAGTATTAATTGCCAAAATCTGTGGACTCTGTCTGTGGGCCAAGCTACACATGATGAATGACACTTGAACGGCAAGTGTATTTCTCCCTGTTCACTTGCCCTCCACTCAATCCACTTGCCATTCAAGTGTCATTCGTCATGTGTAGCTTGGCCCTGTGTTGTAAAAAATCAAGCTAGGATGGTTAGGATGATCCGGTGTAAGGGGAAGGAAGGGCTGCTATCTTTATTATGTAGAATAAGGAAATTTCCTGAGCATAAATAAAAACTAGCCCCTGCCAAAATTTCATCTCTCCTAATTTGTGTCCTGCAAATTCATCTTGGTGTCCCACAATATAGCTAGTTCCTCAGTATTAGAAAGAAAATCACCTAGAGGAACAAACAATGTGGAAAACCCCACTTGGCTTACATGCAAAGTATAACACACGTACACAGAGGCAGGGGAAACCTTGTTGCGGGGGTGTATGTTATATCACCTCAGAACAAAAAGAGAATTGCTATACACAGGATTTCAAATGTCAACTAACCAGTGAAGAGAGTGTTGACATGGAAACAAATATTTTCTATCTTATTTGCCTCTAAGCATTTTCTATCCATTAAAACCACATCATTCACTCACTTGCCCATTGACGCCATGAGAACAAAAGCAGACTGGTTAATTGACTGGTTAATATGCTACATACTCTTTAGCAAGACCCACTGCCACTTCTCCCCCCAAAGAGGCAGTCTTTGGAAATGGCTTACAGAAGGATTGTTGATTTAGCTAATTTCATTTATAGTCCAGGCTGACTACTGCAAACAGCCGATTGTGCAGAGGAGTCATTCACTCAGAGCCTGCTGTGGTCCCTCCCCATCCTCAGTGCACATCAATATCTACAGCTGGATTTACATAGCAGATGTTTCTGTTCCATCCCATATTCCCTCACACACCCTCTTGCAAATCCCTGATTAGGCTCTAATTCTTCATTTTCTGTCATTCCAGAGCTTTCAGAAATTGTGAAGATTCTGTGAAAGAATTACTGTACAGGTTCCCTGAGGAATGGAACAGCTGCCTTTTATCCACGGAGTATCTGGCTAGATACTCTGAATCCAGCTGCTTAGATATTGCACTGCTCCACTATGTCATTTCTGTGCAGTTTTAAAGAAATTTACTCTTTTTTCTCCATAAGTTAACAGTATGCTTGTATATCCTGGCAGGGACTTTCAGTGCTTTGCAAGGCCCCCTTATTATTTATTCAATCAAACAAAAACCCTTTGTATCTAGAAACTGGGATTCTTCAGAACTATGTATAAACAAAAATGCAGGGCTGCATTAATGTTGATGTTATATATGCTATAAATTAGAGCCTAATAGTGATCTTTCATAAACCAACAGCAATAAGGAATTACTCAGGCAGGCAAACTTGAAGAGTTCGAGCTCTTTATGTCCAAAGCTATATCTGCTACGGTTTTATCAAAAGGAGAATCACATTTCAAGATGTCTGGTAAGCAAGATGTGGGGAAATACACTCCACTGTGGATTACATTTCACTATTTATTGGTTGGTTTACATTATTTATACACACACAACCTTTATTGGCATGTCTTAGCGAAAAAAGTACAATAAAATTAGTTGATAGCTTCCCTGATACAGATTGCAAATTGAAGAAAACTAGCCACATTAGAGGTTATAGAAAGGTTGTGACCAGATAGTAATCGCTGGACCTTGACATTATCAGAAAGGCCACACCATGAATAAAGAAGCGAGTTCAAAAGTTTGTCTCGGATCTTAGAATAAAATAAACAGTATAATAGAAGATGGGGAAACAGATTCAATGACACCCAGGCCACAAGGGCATTTTCTGAGTTCATAAGGAGTCCCTTGGCATCTGCCAACGAAAATCTGGCCAGCATTAGTGCCCTTCTTTGACGGGGATCAGTTGGAGAGCAGAAATAGGTGGCTAACTGGCCAGATGACAGAGGCAGTCCCAGGTGAATTGGGGAACAGGTTTTCCTAGCTGCCTCAGTCAGGTGCTGAAACTGAATGTCTAAGAGCCTCCGTTTAATTGTCTGAAATGCTGTTGAAGCAGATGCAAGGTAAAGTGATTCTAAAGATATACTCGTACACCTTTTTTAAAAAAAATTATTTTTAACTTTTTCAATAACAGCAAAAGGGAAGATATTCAACAGCAAAATAAGATATTGTACAAAGATTTTTAGTGTTACATTATCACAAGGATTCTACATCTAAAAGCGATTATAGTTAGAGGTATGAAAAATAATAATTTGGAAAATTTTACCAACATGCCTTAACATTTACATAAACAGTTGTCTACCCTCCCTCCTGCTGAAATTGCCCACCCCCTCCCTCCATCCTTAACAAACCTTCCCTCCCTAACCTCCCCCTACCCCTACAAAGATAGATACAAATTGCTAGATTCGCTAATCAAGTGTTATGCACTAAACAAAAAAAGAGAAGAATTACAGTTAAACTTAAATCACTTGGTCATGTTATTTAAACAGCTCTCTATACGTTGTGGGTATATACCCTACTCAGGTACTTGGTATCACTTACCAAGGTAGAAGAGTTGTAATACTTCCTGGAGCTGAACTTGGAATAATATAATGCTTTAACTTTCCCCACCCCCGAACCTTAATTAGTAAACTAGAACATTGTATTTGTTAGAATATATACAGCTGCTTCTATGCAGAAAAGTTAGAATTATAAGCAGGCTACAATGAGGAAAATGACTATTAAGTATGTCTGATTGGAATTTTACTACCCTTTTGGGGGGTAGGAGGCTGAGATCTTTTCCTTTTAAGAGATATAGTCTCTGGGTCTCTCTAGATCCATATTCTTCAGCAGGGTCAAACCTGATTCTTGGTCTTCTGCCAAATAAGTGTTCCCTTTGTGTGTGACTCGGAGCTTTGTAAAGCTTGACCATCTGTATTTAATTCCTGCTTCTCTAAGAGTTCCTGTGATTAGTTTAAGTTCTCTTCTTTTGTTGAGGATTTCTTTTGGCAAATCAACAAAGACAGTAATATAAGACCCATTATAAGTAAGTGAGTTCTGTTGTCTGTCTATTTCTAAGATCTTTCTTCTTGAACTCCCATCTGAAAAAGTTGCTAAAATGTCCCTGGGGCTTTTCCTTCGTGGATTATTTGGCAAACCAAGCTGATGTGCTGTGGTAATTAGAGGGGCAGTATGATCTCTGAGGTTTAGAATTTTTGTTAGCCATTTGTTGAAGAAAGCTGCAGGATCTTCATTTATTGCTTCATTTTCTTCAATCCCTCTAAATTTAAGATGAAGCTTGTGATTTGAAAGTTCTAGGGACTGAATTTTGCTTTTCATTAAGTCATTGTCCTTTTGCAAGGCTTGGATTTCGTTTTGCAATGAAGTACTCAGATCCATTGCACAATCGGCCTTATGAATGGCTCTAGTAATGTCCAATTTTATATCTGAGATCTGGTCAGTTAAATTTGTAATTTTATACAAGATTCTTTGCTCCATTTTTTGCAGCAACAAGGGCAGATTAGTTTCAGACAAAGTTTTACCTGTTGCATTTGCCTCAGGCGCCATTTTGAGTGCTTCTTCTCCAGCATTGTTTTGAGTCTCAGGCTGCAATGGCACAGGAAAGTAATCCTGGAACTCATACACCTTTTTTGTGGATTAGTTCCAACCACTTGAATTCATGGAAGTCTGAGAGCATTAGAAAAGTAAAGGAATTTGAGTCAGAATTAAATAGAAGGCAAAGCCAGAATTTGATTGTTAGAAGCCAGGCCCAAGTTTCCAACAACATCTGTCCAGTTTCAAGACAGATTGCAGCATATGGGACACAGTTAGGAAGACCCAGAGTTTTCCGTAGGAAATAAGATTATACGCCTTCTATTGAGTGATTGACTGCACTAATCCATACGGGCACTCCATAAAGGAGTTGAGAGCTCGATTTGGCATTAAAGGTTTTTAAAGCCATGGGAATGTACCTATTGCCTCTCAAATAGAAAAATTGGGTGATAGCGGCTGCACTATTTCTTGCTACATTGATAACACCTTTGCGGTGTTATTTATATTATTTATAATCCACCTTTCTCATTGAGATTGAGAGTTTTGGAGCTGAGAAACCCCTATATTCATTATAAAAAGTTTATCTGTTGGTACAGGAAACAGAAGAGCAGTTGCACCTCCATCCCATTGGTGGCTCTCACAAGCACCCTGTCCTTAAGGCTTGGTTATGCAAGTGTTGTTAGGCACCAGTCAGAGTAGCCCTAACTAGCCCAGTGGCATCAGACCTTGGAAGCTGAGCAGGGTCATTTATGGTTAAATCCTGGATGGGAGACCACTAAGGAAGACTGAGGTTGCTATACAGAGGAAGGCAATGGTAAACTATGGCAGTTTTCACATGGCCAGGTGCTGGGAAGATCGCGCGAAACTCACACCAAAAAAGCATCTTTCTAGCGCAATTTCTCAGCACAGTCCCATTTAATGCCCCCTTTCCGGTGTCATCGGGCCATTAAAGGGGATCATGCCAGGTGATCATGCTAGGAAGACGTTTCATGCTGTGAGTTTGCATGATCTCCTGGGCGTGTGAAAATGACCTATCTTTGTTCATCTCTTGGCTTGAAAACCCCATGGTTTGGGGTCACCATGAGTTGGTTATGAATTGACAGCATGCAATTATAAATATTGAGAACAATCAGAGGGCCGTCTTATACCCTGACAGGAGTATGGCAGAAATTTGGGGATAGAAATGCTAGATCGTATATCTTCCTGGAAAGGACAAGAAGAGAAGGATTGACTGAAAGGTGAGGGAGAGGTCATACATTCCCTGGACACGATGGGAACACTGTCCATTTGGGCTGATTCCATCTGGGTACAACTTGTATGAAAAAGGTCTTATGCCTGAGCTCCATCTTGATGGCTACCATTACCATGTGGAGCTAAGTAAAGGGGTGGCAGCCTGGACAAACACTCAAGGTAATGGATGACTGATAGAACTCTGTAACTTTAAGAATGAAGAGCCTACCCTAGAATAACACCAGTCAGGGTGTGTTTAGCCAAGGGACAGAGGATTGTGTGTATGCACCTTTACTTTGTAACCTTTCGCAATCTGTTGCTATACAGAGTACATGTGTGGACATTTTCTTTTTAATGAATTTCTTACCATTTGAAGGCTGGAATGTTGTTCTCTGTAACCACAATAAAATCCACTAAAATATGTTACCAAAAGGGCACCAGGGAGAGGGAGATGGTTGGTCAATAGTTCACTAGATCCCTAGGAGTAGAGGTGGGCACGATCCAAAAAAAATTACCGATCAAGCTGACCGGGGATCGGCGCCAGAGACAACCCCAAATCACCGATCCACACCGGTCATCTCCCATTTCCGATCCGTGGATCGGGGATCGGGGATGCCAAAGTGGAGGGGCACCCCGCTGTTCCCAGCTATGTGGGAAGGTGGGTGCTGGCGGCGACCGCCAGGTCCGGTGGGCATGGGGAGGCGACAATGAGCCGCCTCCCCTCAGGGAGGGAACGTTCACACACACACACACACTTAGAGCAGAGGGGGGGGGACTTTTTAACCCGGCGATGAGCCACCTCCCCTCAGGGAGGGGACTTTCACACACAGAGTAGAGGGGGGGTTTAACCTGGTGACGAGCCACCTCCCCTCAGGGAGGGGACGTTCACACACACACACACACACACACACTTAGAGCAGCGGGGGAGTTTTTAAACCGGCGTGGAGCCACCTCCTCTCAGGGAGGGGATGTTCACACACACACACACACACACACACACACACACACACACACACACACACACACTTAGAGCAGAGGGGGAAAAAAGTTTTTAACCCATCCAAATAGAGAGAGAGAGACACCCCATCAACATGTTTCAGCCAGCTTTTTAAAAAAAGCAGGGACAGAATCCTCCATTCCTCCCCAACCGATTTTAAAAGCAAGCAGCCAGTCTTCCAAAAGCATATTTTAAACACACACACAGAGCCGTGAATGAGGTTTTCCCACAAAATACAGTGTTTTAAAAGCAGGTTAAAAACAGAGAATGACAGACAGAAAAACAGCCATTCCTCCTACACAGCCCCGTTTTTTTGAAAACCAAAAAACGTTTGGAGTGCCCATGGCTATAGAACACCCCCTTCCCCCTCCCTCCCCTGGCTGTCTTCCAACTGGGGAGTGCATTGCTGCTCTGTGGTTGGAAGGAAGCCCTGCTGATCAAGGCAAGCTGAGCTTCCATTCGGGTTTCCAGGGCGACAGAAGGAGGGCAAACTCAGCTCAGGCATTCCCCTGGCTCCGTTGCCAGGGCAATAGATTGCTGGCGCCGGAGTGACTGGATCTCCGATCAGATACCAATCACCCCGATCAAGCCCCGATGAAGCCCCCCCCCCCGAATGCTGGATCAGTCGCCGTGGACGGCACCGATCTGCCAGGTCCCGATCGCGGCGAACGCCATTATCGTGGGTATTTTTTTATTGTAATGCCGATCATGCCCATCTCTACCCAGGAGCGCACAACTACAGTCAGCAGTCCTTATGAAAGCTAATCAGAGAGGACACTAGGCAGAGCATATAAATGGCAACATGGATGGCATGTTAGGAGCACTGGCTCTCTTAGTGAGAACTACCCCAATTGACCAGCTGATGGCAGTATAGATACTCGTAGAGAAGAAAGGAACCTCCCTGGGAGTCAGTTTTGTTTGGGACAGCAGTGCATCACATGGACTTTAAAGCATTTCAGTATCTGTTTTGCTTCCCATGTTTGCAGGATTTTCACGCTTGTAAGTTAGTCATGGGACGCAGTACCATTGTTTGTCCATGGTATCCCCAATTCCCCCCCCCCCCCCATGGACATACCGCGATGTTACTTTGATGCCTCTGCTGAGTCATGGCTGGCGCGATTAATGTCAGTGTGAACTCTATACTTCCCTTCTGCTTCTCTTCTCCCTCTTTTCTTTTTCCTTGGGAGCTGATTGGTCTGTACAGAATTAGCCACTCCCACCCTCCTCAGCTCTCTCCAGTGGGATGGGGCAGCCCAAATGTCAGGCTATGGATGCCAGGATATGGTAGACAGGTCCCTGTACCATTGCAACAAGAAGTCCAAGCTCTTTGTTAAGTGGTTTTATTCAGAAATCCAATCATTTCCATATATATGTCCATAGAATTACTCAGAGGCAAGAAAGCATCTAAGCAGTACATGTTTCTGTGATAGGAACAGAGACTTGAGGAAAATACAACTCTAAATACCCACTCATTTCCCCCCTCCCAGCTAGACCACAGGTTTACACGGGTAAGGGTCTAGGAATGCATGGAAGTAAACTGTAACATTTCAGACAGTATACGGTCACTTCTGTGAGCTTCAAAGAGATAACACAGCTGTGTTCTCAGGCTGTTAGAGAAACGAAAGTGTTGGTTAGAGCATTTCCAAAATGAAATCAAGATACAGCATTAGCAATGGTTCAACACGTTGAAGAATGGCATGGATGTAGGGGTACAGACATGACACCAATCAGCAAAAGCAGGGGGGATGGCTTCCAACATTGCAATGTTTCTATGCATGCTCAACGTTTTTTTAAAAAAAGTGTGATGTGAATTCAAAAGCCCCCAAAGCCTGAAACTGCACCAAGGCTTCAAAGCCAGTCTAAAATGAAAAACAAGATGCCAAATTGAAACTGCCTTTGACAGTGTGGAACATGGGAGTGCCATGCGAAAGCCACTGTGATCAAGGTGAATGCTCATAAATGGAAGTTATATTCATAGACATGTGATTTTCGTGTTTTTATTTTTTGTATTCTTATTGATTGCTGTAACCCGCTCATGAGGAGGGCAAGCTATAAATTTAATAAATAATAATAATAAAATAGGAGCCATGTTGTCCCTGAGAGACTCTCATTCTGACAGTGTGTAGAGCTCCTAAGGAATACTTTCCCAGAAGTGTCTTCTTACCTTTGTATTGTCTGTCTGTTCTCCAGCCTTTAAGAATATGGGTGATCTCCCAAAGATAACAGACACAAAAATAAATAGGAAGTGTCAATATAATCTAGGGACATAAAAGAAAACTTAATTACCATAACAGACACAAATATTGGTGCTTTAAAAGCAACATTGTGACAGTGCGCCTGCATATAAATTACTAGTTTATTCCTCATATTTGCTGTACACATTTTGCATGCTCATTGTAGCAGTCACATTGAGCCTTGCAGTAGGTCTTTTCCACCAAACTCAGTGCACTTATAACTAAAATCATCTGTTTTATTTTTTTCCAGATCACACACACCTTTCTCTAAATTAATGGCTAAGATATGTCTCTCCCGCCCCATATGTTTGTTTATAGAGCACTTATTGAGAAAGTAATGAAGGAAGCTATTCAGAAATGAAATCTAATCACTTTTCTCAGGATTTCTTGGAGGAAGACATGACAGTTCTGAAATGAAATAGAATGAGTTTATAGTGAAGCTCTATTGTGGTGTGTACAAGCAGCCTCTGGGGGACAGCTTTCTGATTTGTGTGTTCTTCAGTCTTGGCCCTTGAGGGCTCCTGTAGCAAATTCATGGCTGCTGACTGAGGCTGGACTGAGAGGTTGACTAGAAATGCAGGCTGAGTCCAAGTGAGAGCTGAATAAAAACCTGTTTGTTGTATATAAAGCTGGCATGTCATGGTATTCAAGATAAAAGCTCTGACCTTAGAGTTAATATATATGAAGACTTTTAGAAATAAGGTTGAGGATGCTGATCACCTGCAACCTCAGGCATAGTTCACCTTCTCAGATCATTTGGAGCTATTTGGTTTGAAGGCACCATTTTGCAGTTCATTAGCTATACAGACAGCATAGGTTGAAATGACTGTAAATGACTTCATTATTACATGATTATATACCTAATATATCCAACCAATCTCTCTCTTAATCTTTGTCCTCTGCTAACAGGTAAAGACTTTTCTGTTTTGTCTGATGTTTCCTTATTTATCCTCCTGCTTGTTTGTCCTTGTCATATGTGTGTGTGTGTCTTAAAAGTTAATTTTTAATCTCTTTTAATTGTTCTCTGCCTGGTGAGCCCTAATAAATAACGCTTCCAGATATAGCTGAAACATTGCCTATCACTAGGCACAGAAATGATTCAGCACTGTACTATTTACTTGCCGATGTAAGACACTCCATTATTAGAGTCAGGCTGAAAAGGTACAACCTAATCTTATACTATTCTTCCCTCTGGTTGTTATTTCAGGAGGACCTCAACTTACCTAACCATACCATCCCCTTTAAAAAGACTCTGGTTAATGGGTTAATGGGATAATTGATTTGGAGTTTGGGTTGAGGGTTGGGATTAGATTCTTTTTAAAAAGTTGTATTGTGGGGATAATAATAACACTAACTTGTTCACCATTCTGGGTGGGGCACTAATCTGTCTAGAAGAGTGGTATATAAGATCTATTATTGTTGTTGTTAAAACCCTGTTCAGCAATGTAATTTAATGGATGGTGTTAGACAAACAGCTGAGGGCATAATGGCAGGCTGATCTTCCATCTTTAAGAGGATAATGGTCAAACTGTGTGAACACTGACCTGGAAATGTCTAATTTTTTTTAATTGAACATTTAGCTGAAATTCTGTGATTTCAGTTGTTTCAAATAAAGGTATTGTGCATGTGCTAAGTATTTTTTTAAAGTAAAATAATTAGAAAACAAATAAAAATATGGTGTTTTTTGGTGGAACACATGCAGAGAAAGCAAATGCGGGAGATGTTCAACATAGGAATCAGATTGAATTCCTGCCATGAATACTTTATCATCTGCAGAAGGTTTGTGTTATGTCATGGTTCCCATTTCAAAGGCATATCAAGTCCCATAGGACTCATAGGCATAACAAGTGTTCCTTTACACTGATAATCAAATGGTTATCCTTGGCCCCTAAACCCCAGTCACCTTTGCAACGCAAGAAGCAAACGCTTGCCCTTAGATTGTAACTTACAAGTGTCAAGTTACTTTTCTCTAGGAGGACTGCTACAGCTTACTGAAAAATGAGCAAGTAATTTGGGGCTTCGACATTCCTTTTTGCTTTTATCTGTGAAGTTGGTTTAGACAGTGGCTTTCAGGTTGTCTGGTGTCTGGTGAGCTTCAAGTAGACAGTTAGTTAATTGCAAATCCTATACTACTTGTATTTAAGAGGATCTGAAAATGCATCCCTGACAGACTGATCACAAGTTCACAAAATCATGTAATTGGAAGGCCCCAGACAAAGGGGACACAAACAGTAGACCTGCTTGGGAACATACAGGGAGAGGCAGTCTAGGTATGTCTAGGTATGTGAGCCCCATATCAAAAATGCCTTAAATTGGACCCAGAAATTGATCAGCAGCCAAGGAAGGGATTTCAGAAAAGGAATAATGGGTCCTTCTGCCCAGCCCCTGATAACATATGACTGAAAACCAAAAGGACAATTATGGGCAAGAACAAAGTCAAACAGACACTAGGTGTCCCTGTAATTATTACTATACCAAATTACACTATTCAAAGTATATACATCCAATATAGTTACTACCAATCATGTAAAGTGCAAGTGCTATACAAGAGGAATTTTACAAATTCATCTATGACACATATACAATCCCCATCAGAGCTCATTTAAAGGAATAATGCACAATGGCCACACAATCAGTTCATATAACAATAAATGCTAACAACTTCTGTACAAATTCATTGATAATAATCCATAAATATCATGATGAGTAGAAACACATTCAAGATCTATAAACAGTCATTTAACATTTTCCATAAATAGTTATACGTAAGTAAAATAATACTAAAGGGTATGTGAATACTAAATTCATTTCATAACAATACAGAGGGAAGTAGAGTCAGTATTCCAAATAGAGATGGTAGGGGTAAATATTAATCTTCTCCTGTGGTACTGTTCTGTAGATGTCCCAATATTTATTCACCAAATCTATTTCATGCTTTGCACAGGTCCACAGTGGGTATGACTCAAATTGCCTTCCAATATAGCTGCCACAGTACCACATAGCACCCCCCTGGCACCTCAAAAGCCAGGAAGGAATGCACCCCAAAAGGCACTCACTGTTTGGGGAAAGGCTTTGAAAGAACTCAAGCAAAGAGCCCCAAAAGCTGCCTTGCACCCACTGCGGGTCAGAGAGTGGATGGGGTCAGAGCACAATAGAACCAACCAGGAACCCAGAAGCAAGTAAGAGTTTGAAAAAAAAAACAAATAGAGTCCCAAAACCCAAGGATTTGAAGGCGGAAAGAAATAATAATAAAATTCAGTTTATATACCGCCCTTCAGGACAACTTAATGCCCACTCAAAGAGGTTTACAAAGTATGTTGTTGTTATCCCCACAACAAAACACCCTGTGAGGTGGGTGGGGCTGAGAGAACTGAGAGAATGTGACTAGACCAAGGTCACCCAGCGACTTCAACTGGAGGAGTGGGGAATGAAACCCGGCTCTCCAGATTAGAGTCCCGCTCTCTTAACCGCTACAACAAACTGGCTGTCAAAGTAACCTGATAGCAACGTAAAAGCAGGGCTTTTTTTCAGCTGGAACGCGGTGGAACAGAGTTCCAGAAACTCTTGAAAATGGTCACATGGCGGGTGGCCCATCCCCCTGATCTCCAAACAGAGGGGAGTTTAGATTGATCTCCGCACCACTGAGTGGCAATCTAAATTCCCCTCTATCTAGAGATGAGGGGGTGGGGCCACCAGTCATGTGGCCATTTTCTCCGAGGGCAACCCACTGAGTTCCACCACCTCTTTTCCCAGAAAAAAAGCCCAGCGTAAAAGGGTTTTTTTTAAAAAAAGCTGCTCTCACCAAGCAAGCAAGAATTGAAAGGTGAAATAAATTAAACAGGAATGGAGGGAAGAGTAAGCGCTCTTGCAACCAAAGCCCCAAAGCCCCTTGCTAAGCCACAAGCCCCTCTTGCAAAGTGCAATGCAAAAGCCGCTCTCGCAACATGCAATGCCACCTGCAAAGTGAAGCCACGCCGTACACGTTTTCTCTTATATACGAAACACTACAGAATAATAGGAGCTCTCTATTTGGCTGCCAGAGCTGCCAGTCAAGGTTTCCTGGGCAGAGATTGGTGTGTTCCAAACAGGGAAGGTGACTCCATTCCATTGCCTAGCAAATTGAGCAGCACCAGCGGGGTTCCTGGCATAATGGGCCAATGGACAGATGGACATAATGCCCAAAAGTTTGGTGCATTCGTGAAAAAATGCGCACACAGGACCTTCCACTTCATGAACACCAAACAGCCCAAAACCGTGGTAAAATTAGGTCCTTTTTCTGGACCATGCCCACATCTAGTCCTGGCAATAAGGTTGCCAATTCTTGCTTGGGAAAAACCTGGATATTTGGGGCAGTGCTTGAGGAAGGTGAAGGGGGCAAAATTTAGCAAGTATGTGATACCCTAGAGTCCACTCTCCAAAACTCCCATTTTCTCTAGGGGAAATATATGGGATATTGCATGGACAGCTAGAGGGACTGGCTTAAAATTTGGTAGCCCTACCATGGATTAGTCTGTTGATGATAGGCCTCTTGTTAAATAACTTTGGTTAAAATACTGGTGGTCTTTCATGGTTTTCTGTTGTTGTTTTTAATGTAAGCTGCTTTGAGTTTGCACTGAGCCAAGAAAAGTGGGTTAAAAGTAGAGATGGGCACGATCGGCATTACGATAGAAAAATACCCATGATAATGGCATTCGTGCGATCGGGACCCGGCAGATCAGTGCCGTCCACGGCAACAGATCCAGCGGTCGGGGGGGGCGCTTGTTCGGGGCTTGATCGGGTTGATTGGTATCTGATCGTGATCCAGACACTCTGGCACCAGCAATCTATTGCCCTGGCAACGGAGCCAGGGGAATGCCTGAGCTGTGTTTCCCCTCCTTCTGTCACCCTGGAAACCCGAATGGAAGCTCAGCTTGCCTTGATCAGCAGGGCTTCCTTCCAACCACGGAGCAGCAACGCAATCACCAGTTGGGAGAAGAGACCCAGGGGAGGGAGAGGGAAGGGGGTGTTCTATAGCCATGGGCACTCCAAACGTTTTTTGCTTTTTAAAAAAACGGGGCTTTGTAGGAGGAATGGCTGTTTTTCTGTCTGTCACTCTCTGTTTTTAACCTGCTTTTAAAACACTGTATTTTGTGGGAAAACCTCATTCACGGCTCTGTGTGTGTGTTTAAAATATGCTTTTGGAAGACTGGCTGCTTGCTTTTAAAATCGGTTGGGGAGGAATGGAGGATTCTGTCCCTGCTTTTTTTAAAAAGCTGGCTGAAACATGTTGATGGGGTGTCTCTCTCTCTCTATTTGGAGAGGCAGGGATGGGTTAAAAACTTTTTTTCCCCTCTGCTCTAAGTGTGTGTGTGTGTGTGTGTGTGTGTGTGTGTGTGTGTGTGAACATCCCCTCCCTGAGGGGAGGCGTCTCGTCGACAGGTTAAAAACTCCCCCCCCCTCTGATCTAAGTGTGTGTGAACGTCCCCTCCCTGAGGGGAGGCGGCTCGTTGCCGGGTTAAAAACTTTCCCCCCCCCCTCTGCTCTAAGTGTGTGTGTGAACGTTCCCTCCCCGTGCCCGCCGGGCCCGGTGGTTGCCGCCACCACCCACCTTCCCACATAGCTGGGAACAGTGGGGCGCCCCTCCACTTTGGCATCCCCGATCCACGGATCGGAAATGGGAGATGATTGGTATGGATCGGTGATTTGGGGTCGTCGCCGGTGCCAATCCCCAATCAACTTGATCGGTAATTTTTTAGGGATCATGCCCACCTCTTGTTAAAAGTGCACAAATAATACAAATATTAAACCCTCTTTATCCTTGCTTCATAGCTCCAATCCACATTGAGGCTACAAACATTCTCTATTTCTTTTTGAAAAACTGCTATGGAGATCCATTTACTGATCTCCCCATGTTTATTTTGTCCCTAAGAGATATTACAAAACATAAGAAGTTTCCAAGGCACTCTCCTCTAAATGGAGCTACCCTTGTAAAGCTGTCCTAGAGACTGCGGCCTGGCCACCTTGGATGACAGGAGAGTATAAAACAACATAAACACATTAGGAAAATGAACAATCAGCTTTGATATATATGCATTTTTCAGAGAGGTCACCGTTGTTTGAAAGAAACTCTGAAGTTAAAAAAAATCATTTCATATCTCCTGGGAGCAGTCTATTAGGGAATCCCAGTGAGGAAAGAATGCTATGGAAAACATAAACATGCCTTATCTTCCTTTCTCCAGCAGCTAAGATTTCCTGGAAGCTGCTATTTCCTCTCTTTGACTAGAGAAACAATAAAGAACATGTGGCTGTCTGTGCTTGAATGGCCTAATGCTGGAAAAGAACTAGTTCCTTGATCAGTTAGAGCTGTATACTATCTGGGAGACAAAGAGGTTGAACGCTACAATGGCCATGACAGAGAAGGACCTCCTAGTCCTTGGGAGACTGCATACATACAGATAAGCCTGCTAGGGGGGAAATTATTGACCACTTGGTGTGTTCATCCAGCAACCACAGGCCATTTCAGATGTCCTTGATGCACTCAAGTTCAGCAGGCAATGAATCCATGCAAGCATCCTTTCTCCCCTAGTTGCTTTATTCAGGGCAAATGAAGCCTAATGCTATTAACACCCCCCCCCCCCACCCCAGCCCCAAGGAAATAGGGCTAAATAGATCCCCTTCCTATCATTATTAAGACTACTCAGCAGCTGCTTCTGTAAATCACTTTTATCTTTGTACTTCCAGGGATCTAGAGGACAACCTTGTGAATAGGGTCCCCAGGTTATTCTACAAGCTCAGACAAATGTATCTGATAAAAACTCTGACTTTCATGGGTCTGACCTTGCTTTTCAAAGTATTGCATATCTGGAGAATCAGGGGTGCATATTTAGGGCAAAGTAAAAAAACAGAGCATATTTTAAAAACCTTTAGACTATCAAAAACTCCAAAAGATTACTTGGGGAAAAAAGACCATTTAATATCATGCAAAATGCTAGTTTCTTGAAGAAAACAAGAGGGCTGAAAATGGAATAGCTGGACAAGATAACAACAACAACAATAACAAACTATGCTTATATACCATAACAACAATAACAAACTGTGCTTATATACCACTCTTCCAGGCAGATTAGTGCCACGCTCAGAGCAGTGAACAAAGGCAGTGTTACTATTATCCCCACAATACAGCTGGGGAGCTGGGGCTGAAACAAATGGCTTATCCAAGGCATCCTGCTGAGCTCATAGCAGTATTTATTTATTTATTTATTTATTGCATTTCTAGACTGCCCTCCCCGTCAGATGGGGTCAGGGCGGTGTGACAACATACAATAGTGGGGTTCAAACCAGCAGTGTGATGATTTGCAGCCCAACCACTTTGCTTCAGTGGCAGACGGCAAAGGCCCACAGTGGTTTTTAAACATTAAGAAATATAAAATCTCTTGTACGTGATGAGAAGGTCTTACTGGGCCAAATTTCTTTGTACTTGATTCCTCTACATCAAGATGGAGTTGCCAGATAAAGAGTGCCTAACTAACCTGGAAGGAGCAATAGCTTCTGCTCACTGCAGGAGGAGCAAACAAGAATGAGTGAATATGGCTTCTTTAACACCTGCAAGCTTTCTAAAGCACCTGCAAGCTTTATTTGGTTTTTCTAAAATGTTAACATGCTACATAGGACCTTTGTATACTGCGCATGAAAGCTAGCAGGGAATGTCGGAAGGGGGGGCTGAAACTACATGGTACCTTCTGAAGTCATCCTTCCAGAGGCAATTGATTTCTTAGCTCCAGGCTGGAATTCAGCTCTGCATAGAGGTGGTGGCTGTAGCAGTTTACACACACTGCTTCCAAAACACTGAGGAATAAACCAGACACTGCAGTGAGACAATTCCAACTATTATTATTATTATTATTATTATTATTATTATTATTATTATTATTATTATTTAAAGATGCTTGGGATCCCAGTCCAGATTGGAGTCATAGCACAACTGAAAGTAGGTTGAGTCTTCTTTCCCGTGTCATTTTGCCAACATGAAATAATCCTGCAGAAGCACTAATTTGCCTTGTTGGGGTAAAAACTTGTATGTTTACCACAGTGGGGCAAACAGGAGCCCTTTGGGGCTGCTTCAGGTCAGGAAAATGAAGTAATTCCATTCCAAACACGGCATTTCCAGTCCAAGTCAGGCTTTTGCACGCTGTTTTTTTAAATGAGCAAGAGGCTTGGAACTCACAGAAAAAGCAAGGTTTCATCTGGTTTGGCCTTGAGTTACTATTAAGCTTATCACTATGATACTGAGGTTGGTTTTGGCTAAAGACAGAACTAGGAGATGATCATAAAGGACAGGTCAAGAGTAGGGCTTTTTCTGGGAAAAGAGATGGTGGAACTCAGTGGGTTGCCAGCACAGGGGGCAACTCCTGGGGGGCAGTGGTGCCCCGGTACCATATGTGCACGTGCAAAGTGTGCACATGATTCTGGGACTGCACAATGACGTCACTTTGGGTCAGCTGGAACAAGGGGGGAGTTTTTTAAAGTTTAAATCGCCCTCAGTGAAAATGATCACATGGCTGGTGGCCCCACCCCCTGATCTCCAGACAGAGGGGAGTTTAGATTGCCCTCCGTGCTGTGGTGCAGAGGGCAATCTAAACTCTCCTCTATCTGGGGATCAGAGGCCAGGGCCACCGGCCATGTGACCATTTTCAAGAGGTGCCAGAACTCTGTTCCACCGCGTTCCGGCTGAAAAAAAGCCCTGGTCAAGAGAAGGTAAAGTTATCAAGTGTTTTTGTGCATCATCTAGCTGTCCAAATTCTCTTATTCTAGGTCCCAAGCAATTTCTTTAGGAAAGATTGCATGAAGCAGCTAATAGCATTTCACCCACATGGCACTGTCTAGTCTAGGATGCCCTTTAGGTAAAATTGCTCTCAACTTGTATCATAACTGCTTAACAGGCACCATGACATTAACAGAAACATAAGCTGGAATTGAAGAGTATTTGTAAAAATGATTCTTTCTTGCCTCAAGGGACTAATAAAAGTGTGTTTTTTTTACTTCATATAGTCTTGTTGCCTTTACCAAGTAGCTCTGTTGGGACTACAACTGATTCATCCCATTCATTATCAGCATATGGCCTTTCTCCAATTCCCTCTCTTTGATTGGTAACAGCCTTACATTTCTGGATGAGAACAGATGTTGAACAGAAGAGACAGTCTGGATCAAACCACACATGATGGAATTCCATCACTGGAAGATCCAAAATGTTCCTAGGTTGAGGCACATTATGGATGAGGGCTACAACACCAAGAAGTGCATTATACAAAGGTCCAAAGAAATCAGAGTTGGCATTGCACGGTTACAGAGGAGGCAGAAAAATGGCTCCTATGTGTGGTGTAGGAATCCTGTTGAAGAACATAGAAGCTCATGGCATTATACATTAGAAAATGAAGTTGTTAAAGCACTAGTTGAAGAATTCTGTCTGAAAGATTAATTCCCCCAATCCTGGGGAATCCAAAGCTGTCGGGACTCAGGAGCACATGAAAACAAATCTGTTCTAAGTAAGCAGCTATGTTATAACAAGGTCAGGAAGGAACATAAATAGCAAGCAAGCAGATGTTTGGGGGACTCTTAAACTTGTGGCTGAACTTCAGATACCAGAGATTCTCTTCATGTAAGACCCAGAAGATTCCATTTTGGTTCCACCATTGACTACCAGATACTCCCTAACGTGTGCCTGGACAAACAGTTTTGCCATCAATCCACCTATCCAAAAGCTTTGCCCTTCATGGCCAGTATTTTGGAAATGAAAAGTTGACAGCTCTAATCTCTGAGTTTATGCTACATAAGATACTAGGGAATCTTGTGGATAAGCTCCTCCAATTACGTTTTTCCCTTCTGAAAAAAAGCAGCATGATGCCCTGATTTAAATTGGGTCCAGGTAGAAAGGGTAAGTTTAAACCTTCCTTCATATTGTTTTCCCCATCTGCAGAGCTGCTATTTGCCTTACTGGGAAAATATATGTGTCCTGTTTGTTACCCCAGTGGGTAAATAGCTGCTCCGCTGGGTTATTTCAAATTGGGAACATGGTGATGGGTGAAGCTAACCCTCTCCTGCACTGCAGTCCTGAATGCTTGCTTTTTTTTTTTTAAGATTGTATCAAATCTAATTCATATAACTATTAGAACTTGGTGTAATTTGGCCCTTACATTGCCAGAAATCAAAATGTGTTCCTTGAGCAAAACCTCTCTATTAACAATATGGTTAATTAAACATTTTAATGGTTAATTAAACATTTTTTAAAAGTCATTAAACTATTTTAATGACTTTTAAAAGATTATTATTGATTTTATGGTTTTGTGATTAATTTACTGAGTTTTATGAATGTTGTTAGCCTCCCTGAGCCCATTTGTGGGGAGGGCAGTGTATAAATAAAATAAAATAATAATGAATAAATAAATAATATCAATTTATGCCTTTTCAGAAGAGCTTGAAATTTTAAAACTGGGATTTGAAAAAAGACTAGATAGACCAGGAGGGGTTTTTTCCCTTCTACTTTGTATAGTCTTGTTTCCTTTATAGTGTGACAAAATGATCCACCACAAATTTTCTGCTCTCAGCATCATCAGGGTGGATTCCAGCAAGTGAAACAAATATACCATGGATTGTAGATGAAACCCACCGAGTGCTGCCTCTTCATTCCCAGGGTCTTTCATGAGAATCTTGCTCTGGCCCCCGTGGGAATGAGTGGAAGTTGCCAAGAAGCTGTGCTTGGTGGGCTGCACTCATTTCGAACTGGGTTTTATACGGCATGGTAGTATAAAGCCGTCTTTCTTTGCCCTTCCTTTTCACGAGATTTTTCTGAGGTCACTGCTACACCAGTGTCAGTGATAATTTAAGCACCAAATTTAACTTACGTTGAATGCTGGCTTTTGTTTTTAACCAGGCTTCTTGTCAGAATGTTTACAGGCTGGGATTTCCTCCCCCCTCCCACCCAGGTTTATCTCTGAAGTTCAAGTCACTTTCATTCCAGGAATGCTTCATTTTTCATGGGGAAAAAAGCAGTTTATGAAAGGAATCCCTTGGATAACATGTTTAAGAAAGCCTGATTCTTCCAGACCTCTGTTAAAGCCAAACCTTTACAGTTGGGAAACGCAGCTACAAAAGGCTTGCAAAGCAATATCTGTCTCAAAGGAAGAGCTGTGCAGAGCTATTTCCTTGGTTGGAAAAAGTACCTAATTAACCAGCTTTACCATATGACCAAAAGAAGTGTCCTGGGTAGTGCTGGGATACTGTTTCCTCAATTCAGAAAAAGTAGCGTAGTTTATTCCACATGTGCTGTCAAAAAAAAAAAAAAGAAAGTGATCTTAAATTCATATATAAACTAAAGTTATATAAGGTAATAAAAACACTTTTTGTGTATAATCTTTTCCTGAGGGAAACATCTTACCTTCACATAAGGTTCCTAGGTGCCCCCCAGTGGCAAGCAAACTCCAAAATTTTGTCCTATTGTGATTGGCAAGAGTTTGCAAGCCACCTGGTGATTGGGCTGGAGGGTGGGGGGCTGGGGGTGGGGTTTGTGGGCCATTTAAAGGGCCCTGATGCTTGCAAGTGGCAGGTCCCTTTAAACTATCAGCTGCCAGGTGGAGGGGGGATTCCCTCCCTCCTGTCAGCTGATAGTTTAAAGGGCCCTGCCGCTTCCAAGCAGCAGGAAAGGGCCCTTTAAACAATCAGATGCCCCTTTCCCTGCTGCTAAGCAGCCGGAAAGGGGCATTTAAACCCCACGAACTACGAACTAGTTCGTGAACTTGCCCCAGTTTGTGGGAGTTTGTGGTTCCTGGTTCCTAGAAACACCATGAACCACTAACTACATGGTTCAATTTTTTTGTGGTTCGTGCTCATTTCTACTGCCAACAGATCACAAATGAGAACATGTGTATAGGGCAATGTTATTCCTATTTGGGTTTTGTTGTTGTTGTTCTCCTCTCCTCCATTTTATCTCCATTATATGGTTATTACACATTATTTTTTTAAATATTCGGTTATTTCTCCACACACGCGCACAAACGCGCGCGCACACACACACACACACTGGTTTAATGGAGAAATAGAGCTGTAATCTTTTTACATCCCGTTTTTGCTTCTGAGGCAGGGTAAATAGGTATAGTACTCCCCCCCCACCACCACCACACACACACAAACAGGAGATTCTCCAAGTCAGATTTCAGACAGGTACAACAAAATGCCTCCATTTTATAAATAATTAACATTTCCCCCTGCACACCAGAGACACAGCAGTGTTTGAAAGGCAGCATTATTACAGAGTGACCACAGGGAGCCCTGAGACAAGCATTTTCTCCCACATAGCTGGCCACACAATCGCAATTGTAACAGCAAAGCAAGCTACAGGGAAACCATAAACACATGACAAGGATAGAGAAATAGCAGCCTGCTTCATGCTTATGAGGGCTTGAAACAGTGCTTTTCAAGGCCAAGACTGCAATGATTGGCAGAAATGTGTGACAGTGAAACCTATCAGAGCTCTCTTCTGTGGCAATGAAATCCATACATTCTACTGATTGGTCAACATGTCTGTCCTTTATATTATTGCCGACACTGCTCTTATCACATAGCAATGCTCCAGGACATCAAGCAATGCCCTTTCCTGATTATTTCCTAACATTATTCATTTTTCAATCTGGGCTAGGTATAGCAATTATGTTAAAGAATGATGTCTTCTTGTTTCAGGTCTTGATGGGCTGCCATCCAGCTGTGCATCCCTACAACTGAGTAATGTAGGTGTCTGTAGCTTCTGAAACATGTCTGTCAGCCAATAACTTTTGGGATCTGATTTGCAAGGCAGGGTTAAAATAAAAATAGCAGTCTGTGTCTTAAGAAATGTTTTGATATATTTACATGGCTGGTGGTTACCTGGCAACTTAAACATAACATATGAAGTCAAACTGCCAACCTGTTTAACAACACATGAAGAGGTTTCAGCCTAAAGAAGGCAGCAAGGCTCTGGCATCGCTGAAGGCCTAGCCAGTCTTCCCTCACCTCTTGTGCGTCTGATCTTTGAAGGCATGTCTGAAACTAGTCACCCTCTTATGAATTCAGCCTTCCCGCCTGCCTCAAAGCCATCTTTAAACCCCAAGGAAATCGGCCTATGATTACAAGAGCTGCAAATTGTTTAATGTGTATCTGCAGCCAATTATCCCATTTTCGTTGTTATTGTGGCCTCTGGAGTTTATTTCTAATGAGCTTGTTAGCTCCAGACCTGAGTGCATTTGTAGGACATGAACTCAGGATGTGCAATTTGGCAATGCCAGGAGGTCCTAAAGCCATTTATTTGTAAGAGGCAACACTGAGCACCATAAATTGCACAGTGAGTCAGTAAAAGGCTGAATTAAGTCTGCCGTTACACTCATCTTGTAAATTGAATTAGTCCATATGTTTTGGTAAGCCACAAGGAGACCAAGTATGTTTTCTGCTGGGTTCTATGTCTGTTGCTGTTTAACAGCTCAGAAAACATAACTTAATTATGATACCTGGAAGATGTGGCATTCCTGTGCATTTTGCCAGCTTGCAGGGGAGAAAGAACCTGTAAAACAGCCAGATCTGTCTAGCAATCAAGGTTCCCGGCTTGTCTGTTTTCTTCTTCAGAGTAAACATATTATTAAAAATCCCTAATTCAAGCATATGTGAGCATGAAATGTAATGACTGTTGCCGTTTCTACTATCCTATTTGTCTTTTCACTGATAAAAACACTAAGAAAATGACTGATTAATTCAAATGGTTGCTATACTGTGCATATCACTATCAAGGCAAACAGATGCTTTACCCTTTTTACAGCAAATTGGAAAAGTTCTTACTCCAGCGGGCATAGTTTTAATTGTTCATATTCTAAGACAAGTGTTCACTAGAGCTGAGCTAAAAGCAGAGTGGGGTTTTGTGTACCTTTTCGGCAGCACTGAAAAGAGGATCCCTTTCTGTTGGAGTTTTTGGGCGTTGTGTCACATTCAGAGTGAAGGATGCTCTCGAAGGGTGCTTTGCTTACTTTCCATGATGTGAGTGCATAGCTAGGGATAATTGGCTGCATGCAATTGTGACATCAGTCCGTTTGCTAGGTGAATTACAATTGGCTGAAATCAAACGTGTTTCTTCCCTGGAAGAAGAAGCGGTAACCATAAGATTTTTGCAAAAAGCACCTGAAATGGCAACAGATCAGGGAAACAATGGCAGCAAACAGCGTGGGGGGAAGTGAACATTCTCATCACGGAGGGAGGAGGCTTTGAAAAAATGTATAACCTCCACACTGCAAATTGAAGTAAGAAACATCTAGTAGAGTAGAGTTCAAATATTCATCTCTCTCCTTTGGATTATTCAACAGGAGTGCTAGTTCACCCTCCTATTTTGTAAATGTTTTCTCTCTCACCATGCTTTTCATGGCATCTGCCTCTCTATGTATGATTTCTATCTAAATCAGTGCAAATTTTCATTAGTCAATAGCGCTGCCAACCTCCATGTGGGGGCTGGAGATCTCATAGAATTATAATTGATCTCCAGAGATCAGTTCCCCTGGAGAAAATAGAAACGAGTCCAGTAGCACCTTTAAGACTAACCAACTTTACTGTAGCATAAGCTTTCGAGAATCACAATTCTCTTCTTCAGATGCACACAGAAACTGTGATTCTCGAAAGCTTATGCTACAGTAAAGTTGGTTAGTCTTAAAGGTGCTACTGGACTCTTCTATTTTTGCTACTACAGACTAACACGGCTAACTCCTCTGGATCTATATGACCCTGGAGAAAATGGCAGCTTTGAAGGGTGGACTTTAAGGTTATACTCTGCTGAGTTCCGTGTCCTACCCAAATCTCATACCCCCATCCCCCACCTCAGGCTCTACCTCCAAGTCTTCATGAATTTCCCAGTTTGAAGTTGACATCCCTATTAGTCACAAATATGTAAGACTACAATCAACTCATCTGAAAAGATGCATACATAACTGCAAACCCACTTCTTAAAAAATGTGGTAGGTTTAGTGTCATCTAGTCTGCCAGAAGCCAAACACTGTTGAACATGGAAGTTAACAATAAAGAGTAGCTCTGAATTTGCTACAGTTTAAATTAGATCGAAATGAGATTTTTTCATCCTAGCTGAACTTAATGTTTAGTTTCCTCATGTAGAATATTAATTATCAGTATCAGCATAATATGATTGAGCCTTGTATTTGGAATTTAGAATTTTTATGAATATTCTGAAGAGTCCAGTAGCACCTACTTTACTGTAGCATAAGCTTTTGAGAATCACAGTTCTTCAGATGCATGGAGAGTAAGAAGAAACTGGTCAGATATATAGGAGGAGAGGGGAGGGGGGAGCAGATGCAATCAGTAGCTTCTGATAATGAAATCAGTTACTTCTGATAATGAGATAACCATTCATAGTCTCTATTCAATCCAAGCCTGACGGAGTCAAATTTACATATGAATTCCTGTCCTGATAGATTGAAGTGTTCTCCCACTGGTTTCTGGATCTTGCCATTTTTAATGTCAGACATTCCATCAAGGACTTAAAGGTCACTGTAGTTCAACAGAAACCTTTCAAAAACATAGATGCAGAGGAGTTAGCCGTGTTAGTCTGTTGTAGCAAAATCAAAAAGAGTCCAGTAGCACCTTTAAGACTAACCCACTTTATTGTAGCATAAGCTTTCGAGAATCACAGTTCTCTTCATCAGATGCTTGGAGGGCCACCATGCATCTGACGAAGAGAACTGTGATTCTCGAAAGCTTATGCTACAATAAAGTGGGTTAGTCTTAAAGGTGCTACTGGACTCTTTTTGATTTTGCTTTCAAAAACAGAATCCAACAGGAAACTGCTGAATTGGAATTCATATGTAAATTTGACTCAATCAGGCTTGGATTGAATAGAGACTATGAATGGTTATCTCATTATTAGAAGTAACTGATTTCATTATCAGAAGCCAACTGATCCCATTATCAAAAGCTATTGATTGCATCTACTCCCCCCTCCCTTCTCCACCTATATATCTGACCAGTTTCTTCTTACCCTCCATGCATCTGAAGAAGGGAACTGTGATTCTCGAAAGCTGATGCTACAGTAAAGTTGGTTAGTCTTATAGGTGCTACTGGACTCTTTTCTATTTTTGCTACAACAGACTAACACAGCTACTCCTCTGGATCTATATGAATATTCTGTGAAAATGCACCCCAGGAACCAGTAAGTATACTTGAATATCCAGTTGGGCTTCTGGCTTGTTCAAAGGAGTTCTCATGAAAGCTGAATGTTCAACAGACTATTAATATATAACTGAAAAGCTCCAGTTTACCCAATTGTGGGGGGAAAGATTATCACACATACACCATCTACACCATCCATCTCATCTGGTGCTGTTACTACCTCTAACTTAAAAGACACATTGTTGAAAGGAAAAAAAATATTTGACATTGTGCACTGACTTTTTTGTGTATATGCAGTTTGAATTGATTGGCAATTGCTCAGGAAAGTTCTTCATATAAATATGCATTGCCCACATAAGAACCTAGGTGCTAAAGCTTGCCACAAGTTCTTGCAATGACACTGACCTCTTAGAAGCAAAACTGTATCTACTATAGATCATTTACACAATGCATCCTATTGCACAGGTGCAAAGATGGAGCAAACTGTGAGTGACCTGTGCTTGAAAAGTGGCCCTGAGGATTATGTGTCGTCATATTTTGATCAAGAAGTTTGACTTCATTGACTGCAAAGCCACAAAAATAGCCACAAGCCACAACACAGAAGTGAAACTTACCAAGAAGAGGTGTGCATTTTGGAAAAAAAGGTAACATTCATGTTCAGAACTATGGTGAGGGGGCACCAATACCTTGATTCCAAGTGTTGGGATGTCCCTATATTTATTTGGTGTTATTTGCGGGCAGGGCCGGCGCGCCCATTGATGCCAGGTAGGCGGTGGCCTTGGGGACGAGGGCACTGGAGAGGCGCCGGAGGGGTTGTCGGGGGGTGGAGGCGCGTGCAGCGGAGCTGGCGTGGCTGGCTGCAGCTGCTGCTGCAGCCAGCCAGCCCCGTGCCGCCACCGCCGCCACATGCCCCAGCCGGGCGCAGAAGCCGCGAGCCGCTGCTGGGGTGGCGCATGGAGGCTGCTCCGTGCTCTGCACGCCGCCCCAGCAGCAGCCTGACGGCTTCTGCGCCTGGCTGGGGCATGTGGCGGCAGCGGCATGGGGCTGGATGGCTGCAGCAGCAGCTGCAGCCAGCCACACCAGCTCTGCTGTGCGCTCCTCCACCCCCACACATCCCAGCGGGGTGCAGAAGCCGTCAGGCTGCTGCTGGGGTGGCAAGCGGAGCACGGAGCAGCCTCCACGCACCACCCCAGCAGCGGCTCGCAGCTTCTGCGCCCGGCTGAGGCATGTGGCAGCTCCGCTATGCGCTCCTCTGCCCCCACACACCCCAGCTGGGCGCAGAAGCCATCAGGCTGCTGCTGGGGTGGAGTGCGGAGCATGGAGCAGCTTCCGCGTGCTGCCCCAGCTATCCTGCGCTGCGTGATGACATCATCACACGATGACATCATCACGCAGTCCATGGCGTGCATGCACACTCTGTGCGTGCATGCACGAGTGGCCGCAGGCACCAAAAACTCTGGCGCCGGCCCTGTTTGCGGGGGTTGAATTCTCGATAGAGGTTCTTTCTGAGTGATCCAATCCCCTTCAATCTTCATGGGTCTTTAGGTGAGAGGATAGCCACGGGTCTCATAAAATGTGGTGCAATTGCACTAGAAACACATGCTGCAGGCCCCCAGAAAGATCCACCATGTCACCTGAATTTTTTGTGTTTTTTTATAATTCCAGAAAGTTCTCTAATTCTATTTTTTATTCTGTAAATACACAGAGCAACCTGAAAAGGCATTTTCGGATATATATTTAGCTCAGTCTCTCTCTCTCTCTCTATTTGGAGAGGCAGGGACGGGTTAACCCCCCCCTGCTCTAAGTGTGTGTGTGTGTGTGAAAACGTCCCCTCCCTGAGGGGAGGCAGCTCATCGCTGGGTTAAAAACTTTCCCCCCCTCTGCTGTGTGTGTGTGTGTGTGTGTGTGTGTGTGTGTGTGTGTGTGTGTGTGTGTGTGTGTGTGTGTGTGTGTGTGTGAAAATGTCCCCTCCCTGAGGGGAGGCGGCTCATCGCCGGGTTAAAAACTCCCCCCCTCTACTCTAAGTGTGTGGGGGGCTGCCCCTCCGCTTTGGCCTCCCTGATCCCCGATCCCAGATCAGAAACGGGACTTGTTTGGTGTGGATCGGTGATCTGGGGTCGTCGCCAGCGCGGATCCACGAACAACTTGATCGATATTTTTGGGGGGGATCGTGCCCACCTCTAGTTATTATCACTATTATGTGAAAAATAGACTTATTTCATACCTGATAGGGTTGCCATCTTCTAAGTAGGTCTTGGAGTTCTTCCAGAATTACAACTGATCTCCCAACTACAGAAATCAGTTCACCTGGAAAAAATGAGATGGCTCTGCTCCCAAATCTCCAGGAATTTCCCAAGCTAGAGTTGGCAACCCTAAAGATGATTGTGCTGGGACTGTGCCTCAACCAATTAGTTTCTATAGCTGAGCTACTGGTTCATGGCTATCAATCAACAAGTTTCTAGCTAATACAGTGAAGTGATCTGGAACATAAGTAACTACATATGGTAGCGCGTCTACAAGCTCCCAGCCTTTGAAAGAGGAAGCCAATTCAGTTTCTGCGCCCCCATTCTTAAGAAACTGAGAGGGCTCCATTTTCACTTTTGCTAGATGGGGATGAGATGAACTCATCTTCTGTCCTTACAAATAAATTTGGGGGGCCCTGGAGCTCCCTCGCAGATCCACAGGCCTGGTTTGAGAAGCACAGTGTTAGTACTGTCTGCTCTGACTGAAAGAGACTGCTTTGGGTTTCAGGCAAATATTCTTCAAATTTGCTACCTGAGGGTGAAATTAGCCAAGACATTGGGAACAGAAGTTGAATAAATGAATGAATGAATGAATTCCTCAGTCAAAGCTCCTGGGCATTATTTTGTTTTAAATAATAGTCAGAATTCAGGTCAGGAAGGACCAAATAACACAGTGAAGGGGTTAACCTTTCCTCCCAACATGCCATTTTTCCAGTTGGAGTGTCCCTACAGAACTGCCTAAGTGTTGCTGGCCACACACAACATGGTACCAGTGTGGTGTCATGGTCAACATGTCATACTAGGATCTGTGAAACCAAATTTCAAACCCCACTGTTCCATGGAAATTTATGGGATGACCTCAGACTGGTCACTCTCAACCTGACGTAACACATAGTGCTATTGTTGTTGTTGTGAAAATAAAATGGAGAGAGAAGAAAATGTTATGAGCTTTTGGGATCTTCATTGGAGAGAAAAGTGAGATATTAATATCTAAACCAAATAAACCAAATGTTTGCATGCCTTCAACAGGGAAAACAGCAACTTTATGGAGATGGAAACATTCCTCTCCTTGTGCCACAATCCAGATCCAAATCAGGCCTACATGCAGATTCTATTTAATGCTGGGGATTATTAAATGCAGCAGTGTTAGCGTCTCACCTACTTTGACCACCACATTTTTTAATTAAGATGGCTAGAATCTTCTGCATCCAAAGCATGTGCTTCATCACTGAGCCACCATAGCCTCTCTGCACCACTAAGCCACAGTCCATGGGCACATGGGTAGGAAGAAAGCCTGCAGTGGACGTTGAACCAATAAGTTGATTAGGGTAAGGTAGGGAGTCTAGGGACTCAGCCTATGCACCAGTAACCCTGCTCTAAAACCTCAACTTTGTATAATGGAACTGATTGGATCTCAGTCATGCTACCAGGAAGGGCAACAGTAAGAGGACTAAGCAAGAACATGAGCCACAATCATAATTCTGACTTAGTTTTTCTGCCAACTTCTACTCTAGCAAGTTTGGTGAAAGAATGGTAATTTATTTAAAGGGGAGGAAGATTTTAAATAAATAAAATCAAAGGTCACCTGAAAGTATCTGATTGAATTTTAAGCCATGGCTTCAGGGAGTGTACGACAAATGACATCTTTGTAGAGACTCTCCTGGCATCTCGCCAGTCCCTAAAATATCCTGATGATTGGTTGACTGCCAAAAAGTTGTTATGCATGAAATGTCTGCTGCATGCAGAATTGCAGAGCTATTACAGGGAAGATCCTTTACATTAAAGAAAGTAGGGGAAAGGGTTTGCCCTTCTAGTGCTATCGTTTCTTTTGACCCATACTCAAGAATATCAAAGGAGTAAAGAGGGGGACTCCTTTGGGGGGAGGGAGGTGCTGTCAGATTAACAATGTTTATATACATCTTAGCTAACACAGAGGTAGCAGGATCGCCCATGCCAAGCATCCCTACAGCAGCTACAGTGGGATCTTTTGCACAGTAAAGTTCAGCAAGGCACTAGGTAGAAAAGACTCCCTGCTGCTGCAAGGCCATCACTTCCAGACTGGTTGATCAGTCAGCATTTAACTGGCCAGCCTGCTCATTCCCTTCCAGCGCAGAATGGAATGCTGCCTAGTCTCACAGACATTTGACAGTTTTCGATATTTTTCTCCTGACAATGTCACTTACCAAATGGCTGGCTTTTCCATAGTTTCCTGACCTAGTTTTTTATATATAGATTTGCAATGAAGAATCCTGGCAGGTCAGAAATCCCAGTTAATGGAGTAGCCAAGTTATACTCACAATTTTCTTTTCTATATGGTATTTTGCAGGTTCAAACTGCCCCCTAGTGGTTCTGTTTCACAGCTAGTTACTAATGCAGTCAGAAATTCTTACCAGTCCTCAAACCATCAAGGTAGTTTCCTATCCTATCACTCTCTCACATACTTCCCATGTCCTGCCACAGGCCAGGCAGATTTTGTTTTTCTATACAAAAGAAATATTTGTGCTTGAACGGATTTTTGTATGTGTCATTCCTTCCTTTGATAGATTGCATCCAGATGTTTGCAACTACTTCTTTGCTTCTACTTGCCATGCTAATCTCCACTCAGACTTAGACGTTTATCTTTTATTCATTCCTTAAGCAGAGTGGGAAAGGAAATAAAGATTTGGTTTGTGTTTTGCTGTGAGGTTGGAATCTACAGATACCGCTGAATGTGGAACATGTTCTAAAGAAGGGGTTTCAACTCCCCCTGCCCTTGCCCCGGTGTATCATTTCCCAGCCTGAAACAGTCCCAGGACCTGTTAAAGAAGCCCACATGTATCCCAGAGAATATGTGGGTTTCCCTTAATTGACCCCACACACACACACACACACACACACACACACACACACACACCACAGACTTTTTGAGGCTGGGAAAATGGCACAATTAGCACTTTCTCTGTGTGCACTGTGGTCCTTTTCCTAATTATACATCACACACACTGGAACAGAGAACTCACAACTCATGTGATTGTGATATGACTGACGCAGAGTAGGGTAAATAGCGGCTCTTTGGGGTCATTTTGGTCACTGACATAGATTTAAAACTTTTTCTGAAGTTGTTTCTTCCAAAGTGTAGTTGATGTCCTCTCAAAAGCCAACATTTTGTTTTCTGTTGAAGGGAAATACATCTTGATCTAAAGTTATTTCTGTTACTACAAAAAGATCTGTTTATAGTTATTTTAACTTGATTCAGAATCCTTTTAATCTGGGAGTGCTAATTAGTGTGTATATATGAGAGGTGTGCAACCCTGAAATGAATAGCATGAAGTATCTAAGTGTAGGATAGCTGGCATAGAAACCAATGGAAGATGGCCAGGGAGCCCAATTTTACATCCAAGCCAAACCGAAAATCCAGAACTTCTGTCTGGCAGCCAGAACATATTATGAAGTCCATCAGATTTAATAATGTGCTGTAGTTATCTGTAACCATGACAACTATACACAACAGCAATTAATAGTTCCATTTAGGATTTTGAGCCAATTAGGCCTTTATGTTGAAGAACATGAACTGTAAATGATTCCATGGGGAAAAAAGAATGTACTGCAAGGAAAATTGTTGCCTTTCATTAATGACTGTACACTTCTCTGAAACTCTCTGAAGAGATTTTACTAGTAGCCCAGTTCACTGTTCACACCCAGCTTCTACCAACAGCATCAGAAGGCATATGAATACATAACAGTTACCATTAATGCCAGAAGATGCTATAAAAATTATAGAATCCCCTCACCAAGGAGATTTGTCTGCCCTCTTCCATCATTGTCTTCTGCCAACAGCTGATGACTTCCTTGTTTTGTCTGGTATATCTTCACTGATTCTCATTCAATCTATCCCCCATTCATTGATTTGTTTATATATTCTGTTTTAATTAGTTATATATATATATATTAGTGTTTTTAATATTTTTAATGTTTTTATTGTTCAATGCCTCGGTTACTCTTATTTGGGTGAAAGGGCTAATTTTAAAAGTTTTAAATTAGGGGTCCCCAACATGGTGCCCACAGGTACCATGGCACCCACCAACATCTTTCTCATTTCCCGCCAAGTGTTTTTAGAAAGTGTGTGAGGTCAAGTGGGGCTTCTGCCCAGCAAGGCTTCTGATTAGCTGTTGGAGATTTGATCGGCTATGCAGATTTTTAAAAATGTTGCTTGGGCAGCAGGTGCTACAACAGCACAAGGATCTTTACTGTGTGACTGAAGGGAAGCTGGGACAGCCATGTTGTGGAGGTCCTTTTGTGACTGTGCCCTCCATGCTGTGTTGGAATTCCAAAGGTGCTCATTGGCTCAAAAAGTTGGGGACCCCTGTTCTAAACAAGCAAGCAAACAAACAAGCAAACAAATACAGTTCTTTTATATTAATATAATATTGGGGAATTCTCTGTTTGATTCAAGTTAAGGATCAGAGATGATGGTAGCCATGTGGTAGATGCTGAAAATCCTTTCCACAGAGGTGGGGTGCATGCACATTAGAAAACAATGAGCCATGTGGGCCAATAATAATACCCACAGTACTTTCCATGGGGCTATTGACACTGGTGAGAAGACACTTCATGAAATAGCACTGAATCAGACTTAACTAGTATGATGCTGCTACATGGAGTTGTGGAATTAGTTTTCAGTTACTACCATGCTGCTAACCTCACATTTGAATGGCACATAAGACGTACTCCCCTCATATGTACTTGAAGTACAATGTAGCTGCAAGAATGCTAGAACCACTTTGGCATATCTAATGAAATGGGACTTTCATGTTTGTTAGCTGTAGTCCCTCTCAGGTCAGATACTCACATGATTGGTCCTGCCAAGGTGGTATTGATATTCTTAAACATATTGTTGCTATTTGGGATTGCACAATGAAGAAGCAGCTCCCACACCACTGGGAAGAAGAATAGGAATTGGTGAGATTTATTTTCTGATTACACTAAAGCATAGAAATCACTGGGTTGGATTAAAAGCTTCTTCACTCCATTTTTCGGTTCCTCTCCCATCCTCAGCCCTGTCCAACATTGCTTTTGTCCATGTAGGTCCCATGAGCTCCAATATAGCCTGCTACTACTATTGTGATTTTAGTTGTATTTTAAGGAGCTGAAACAGAATGATGTTGGATCCATTCATGATAAGTCAGTGACTTTTCACAGTCATCCAAAGTATTCTTGAAATATTAATAATGAAAAACCAAAAAAAGACTGTGCTGCCTTCTGGAAAGTTCTGGTTTGAATCTTGTCTCTGCTATGAACTCACTATGGTCCTATGCAATCCACTGCCACTTAGTTCCAGCCTTTCCTATCAATTTGAGAATAATAATGATCTATGTGTAGGATTGCTATAAAGGTTGCAATAAGATAACTTGTTGTTTTATACACTCCAAAGCTCTATATAGATGCTAAACATTATTAATATGGCAACCACATTTTCTTATTTAGATGCAACAGAGCTATGCAGATTACCATCATATAATACACTTTCAGTACCAGTTTGGTATAGTGGTTAAGAGTCCAGGACTCTAATCTGGAGAACTGGGTTTGATTCCCCACTCCTCCACTTGAAGCCAGCTGGGTGACCTTGGGTCAGTCACAGTCCCAGAGCTCTTTCAGCTCTATCCACCTCACAGGGTGTTTTGTTGTGGGGATAATAATGACATACTTTGTAAACCACTCTGAGGGGGCATTAAGTTGTCCTGAAGGGTGGTATATAAATGGAATGTTGTTGTTGTTGTTGTTGTTGTTGTTGTTATAATACTAGGAAGGTGAGAATTACAAAATTTGTTATGTACAGGTAAAATTGAAAAATTAATTTTCCAAGATAGATAGTATCTTGCATTTCTTTGTAAGGTATTTTCCTTTCTTGCGGTGAGGTTGGAAGTACAGAAAGTAGGGGATTCCCTTCACAGAAGTAAAACTGCAGCACGGTGGACTTATTTGCTACTGTCTGGTAGCGCTACATTCTTGACTTCTAAATAAATCACAGCATCAAAATACAGACAAGTCTGTGCAGATGAACTATTTATTTTTTAATGATCTTCTCACATCCACTCACACTGCTATACAACTTCTGGCATTACTAGCTGATATCTTTATTTGATACAAATTTCCAAAAAGTCTTAACTGAAGTCAAAGTAAAACTTGGGGTTCTAAACATAGCATATTTTGAAGGTTGCTGACATTTTGTTTCAGGACCAGACCTGTGAGCCTGAGGACAAAATGGCTGACTTTTTTGAATGGCTTAGTAGGGCTGCCAGGTTCTCAGTGGTGGCAGGGAATCCCCCTCCTCCATCAGGCAGTTCACACCCCACCTCAGCAAGGAGGCAGGAGGAAAATGGTGGGAAAATGGGGGAATAATGGGCAGCATCCCAATGCACTGATGTCACTCCCTGTGTGCCTAGAAATGACATCAGCCTGTTGCTGCAGATGCTCTAGCATTTGGGCAAAATTCTATGGTTAAGCTACTGGCCACATGCTCACATCACTTCCAGGTGCACATGGAGTGATGTCAGTGCATAATCATATCACTGATAAGCCCTCCACCTTCAGTAAGTCTCCTGCTACCCTACTAAGTAGCATTTCCATTTTAGTGAAGTAACACTGGATTGGTCAATACATTGTAACTGCTACAGCTCTTTGAACTTCTCCTATGTGGCAGTGGACAGCTTCACGTGATTGCAGCAATGCATAGAGCAGTTCACCTTGTATGAATGACGTTGGTTTTCTCTCCTTTGGCGGAGAAGGGAAGGAGGTGCCCAACCTAGCTAAGCAGCTGTTCAAATGTCCCTATTTTGATTTTGTTTCTTTGTTGTGAGAAAAGAACTCATGAGCCTTGTTTTTGCACCAATTTCTCCTTCCTTCTCTGGAATATTAGCCATTAAAATTAATGCATTTAAACTTTATTTTTGTATCAGTTGAATATAAATGGCATATAACAATTGAATGGCATAAAATGGCGTGTAGGTCTGTAGACCTATCATTGGCATAAAAATGTATCAATGAACAAAACATTCATTAGTGTCAGCAACATAAATTAAACAAACTGAATGACAACTCAGGAAATAGGAATTAAAAGAACCACAACTATTTTTCCCTACCACCTTGTGGATTGCCACATGAAGATTTTCTATACCATTGCCAATTCCAAATGTGGAACATGTTTATTTATTTGAACTTTTTATATATCTGCTTTTCTTCTGAGCAACTCAAGCCCTAGGTTTATGGTTCACACACAAGGCAGGTACAATAGCAACGGGTGGACTGACTAAGGCCACTGGGAAAAGTCCCAGTGGGACGATGGCTTTGGGGGCACCACCCTCCCATCTGGGGCCACTATCATGAACCAGTAGCACAGGCCTGATAGCTGACTGTCTGGTTGTTCCTTCTTGGGGGGGGGGCACAAAGAAGGAGGGCACCCAACCCAGCCAAGCAGTACATGGAGGAGGGCATTCTTATGGCTCTTTCTCTTTTCCTCCACTTATTGAAGTGAGGTAGCCCAGCAGTGGGGACCTTTCCGGGGCTATTTTTCCCTCCCAGTTTGTCCCTGAATATGAAGAGTAGTTCTTATTCACACATTCCATAGCTTTCTATGCAGACAACTAAGGAGGTCATTTAAAAAGACGGGCAGACATCTTGGGTCTTTTCCATCTAATTCTACAGCTTTGCCTCCCAAATATTGCTGTTTGTGCCCACTAGAGGTGGGCACAAACAGCAATACGAACAAAAAAAAAGCCACGAACAGCCTGAACAGCTGTTCGCGAGGAAGCTGTTCATGAGGCCCTGTTCCCGGCGAACATGTGTTCATTCCAAGCCCTGTTCGTGGTGTCCATCAGCCGTTCATCAAGCCAGACAGTCTGGCTCCTTTCAATCAATTCCCTTGACAACAGTAGGCACAGACTTTCTGAACTCTGTCCTTATGCCGGTTGCCCTGGCAACCCCAATCTAAGCCCAGGGGCACTTCACTCCTGACTCAGCCACTTGTCAGGGAAAACCCTGACAAGGGCTGATTGCAGCCTGCCGGGGTTTAAATTTCCCTCTCTCTGCTGCTGCGCAGCACAGGAAGAAGGATATTTAAATCCCCCACTCAGCTGCTTTTCAGGGAAAACCCTGACAAGTGGCTGAGTGCAGCCTGCAGGGGTGAAATGCCCTTCTCCCTGCTGCTGCACACCAGCAGGGAGAGGGGCACTTCACTCTCAACTCAGCTTGTCAGGGGTTTCCCTGACAAGTGGCTAAGTGCAGCCTGTTACAGTTTAAATTTCCCTCTCCCTGCTGCTGCGCAGTGCAGGAAGAGGGACATTTAAATCCCCCACTCAGCCACTTGTCAGGGAAACCCCTGACAAGCAGCAGGGAAAGGGGCACTTCACCCGCGACTCAGCCGCTTGTCAGAGGTTTCCTGACAAAGTCTCCCCCCCTCCCTCCAGCCAGCTGGAAGGAGGGAGGCTATGAAGGGCAGGAGGTTCCCCACACAGTTTGCAAACACCATGGGGAACCGTCTTCCCTTCAGTCTCCCCTACCTCCCTCCAGCCAGCTGGAAGCAGGGAGACTTTGAAGGGAAGGAGGTTCCCCACGACATTTGCAAGTCTCCCCCCTCCATCCCACGAACAGCCAACCACAAACATATTCGTGAACAGGATCATGTTCGTGGTTGTTCATGATTCCCTGTTTGTGGATGGCAACGAACATCGTGTTTGGGGTTTTTTTCCTGTTCGTGCCCACCTCTACTCACTACCCCCCAACTCCCACAACAGTTGCCCTAGACCATAGGGACACTAGCCTCAGTAGAGTGGACAGGTCTTCCTGCTGGCAGGTCCCACTGCTCATTGCTGCTCTGTCAGCCAGCAGGAATAAAATGGAGAAAAATGGTGAGAGAAAAATAGCTGTTGGTGTCTGAGCATTTCCAGTGATTTCTAGAGAATCATGGTGTCACGATTGGTTTTTTCCTGGAAATGATGTAATGCCATTGCACCAACCATGTACCTCCATGCACACACACACACCCCACCCCAGATCTCCATTTCCTATGACTGGTAACCTACGCCTCAGCCATCACAATTCTCCATTTATTTTTCTTAAAAATACAGTACATTTTTCTTTTTCCTGGCTAGCGTTTCCCATGCTTTTCAGGATGGAGGAGACAGATACGTTCTCATTGCTTCCACCTGAGTAACTTTCAAATTATCTTAATGAGCTCTTTCAAGTAAAGCTAATTATATTTCAGAGCTAACAGCTGTAGTTAAACTTTGAACATTTTTAACATTTATTTCCACAAAAATAGAGACTAGCTTACAACTCTCTTTATAGAACTGTGCTAAGAAGTGTGAGGGGGAAACCTAGTATTCGGGGAATACAAATAGGGCTGTCACCAAAAATACCAGCCTCAAAAAAGAATTACATACTCAGGAAAAATGTAACATGTAGTTAGGCTAGCTGCTCTCTGCTTTCAATTTCCTCCTGCTATCTTGAAGGGTGGCAAGAGTTGTGTGACTATAGCTTTTAATATGTTTAATGAGAGTTTAACTTTTTCCCTTATTTATTACAATATGTTGTAAGCTACCCTGAAGCTTCTGTGTGAGGATGTTAGTGTAACTTAAACTTTAAAATGAACCAAATAATATAAATATTTGGTAAACATTTATTTAGCACCAATAATATTTAGCTAAGTACTTTCTGTGTTGAAAGATGTCACTTGTAGCCTTATTTAATCATATGTGTGTGTGTGTGCTTAAATTACCATCCATCTCCATTTAAGTTCATTCAGGATAATCATATTATGGCTTTCTCTATCAAGTGCTAGGAAATAGGCCAATATGATCAGTTGAAGCTGAAATTGGATCCAGGAGAGTGTCTTTAACACTTAATCAAAAAGAAATAAATCCAGAACTCATATCATTTAAATGCTGTGTCTTTGAAAGTACCAGCTTTATACTGCTCTATAACTCTGTAACTAGTCTGATATAAAGCTAGGTTAAGCTGAAATACTTGCATTTCATTCGATTAATTCAAATTGAAGCCAGTAGCATCAAACACAAATATTTCAGCTGAACTTGATTGTGGATCAGGCTTCTAGGATCTAGGGACACAGTGTGTTGCTAGCATCTTTCCTTCCAATGAGATTCTAGAAGGTTGTGGAGGTTCTGAATCTCTGCCTGAATGAGGATGACAGTGAATAAACTGGACCTAATTCAGGGGGGAAATGGAATTATTGATTATTGATTATTGATGCAAACACCCACTAAGAAGGGATTTTAAGAAATTCACCCCCTAAGGGGGTAAAAAGGGGTAAAATGTGTTTTCCCAAAGGGATACATCTTCCCTGTGTGGCTGGCAGGCTGCTGCCTGCTTGCACCCCCGCCTACTGCCAGCTCAGCCACTCTTCCCTGACTGGGCCAGCCTTTCAAGGTCATTTGTATATGCGGGCTGATTGGGGCTCACATTCCACACTTCATTCCCCCCCTCTCAGAGACAGTTGGAACACAGAGATCATTTGTGTATGTGGCCTGATTGGTCCTCACCCCCCACATTCTAAACAGTATGCAGTTGCTATTCGGAGTCATTGAATGTGTCCTGAGGTATAATGTACCTCCCAGTCTTCCCCTAAAAGTTCCCCAGGATTGCCAATCTCCCTGTCGGGCCTGGCTTTCCTGCCTGCTTGCACCCCCCTCTCTCTGATTGGTCAGTTGTGGAACTCTGTATTCTGAGGTAAATATCAAGTAAAGGAAACTGCAGATGGTTGAAGAAAGACAGTATAAGACTCCTGAATAGGTATATATAAGTCAGTATGGCAACTGAGTTTTTAAATGTTCATGGGGAGATGCTGCACAACCTTTCTAGGGGCCATTTCATTGTGAACCTCTCATATGAACCTGCTGAAGTGCCCATCACACCACCCCTCCCTCAGTCCAACTCCACCTCACACCTCTCACAGCCATCACCTCTTACTGCCCCCAAGAAGCCTTCTGGCTGATGTCGTGCAAGATACACAGATGCTAAGAGGAGGAAGCAACTTAGAGATGTGGCAAAGAAATATGCACATCGTTTGACTTGAGGGAGGACTGCTTCTCACATGGGCAATTCTACAGGTTCTACATGGCCTGCTCCAGAGTGAGCCCCTGCAGCAGCCTGGTGATCCTAGCCCCTGGAGGGGAAAAACACCAATGTGGTCTACAAAGAGGTTTTTCAGTAAAAAAAAAAAATGGTTGTAAGTATTTTTCACTTCATTTATTGCTCTACAATCTTTTCCTTTTAAAATCTCTTCAGGTTGTACATTTTGATATTCACTTTATTGGGTTTTGACATCAACACACTTTGTTTTATTCAAACACCTTTGTGAAGCTTGGGTACTATACTATTATACTACAAAACCAACTTTAAAAAACCCCACAAACCAAAAAAATATTACATACCCATAAGTATTATAATTGGATTTAAAGTAGTTAAATACCATAGCAAAGCATGAGTATCAAACTAGTATGTTATATTTAATTCACATACTCCCGTGGGGCTACCTGTTTTGATATATGAATATATTCTAAGTAGAGAGGAGTGTGAACCGAAATATGAACCAAAGTTCGTGACAAACCAGGCTGGTTTGTGGTTTGAGAACCAGCGGTTCATCAGAGCCCATTTCTGACAAACCGCCACGAACTTTAGGCTGGTTCGTTTGGTTCGTTTTTTGGTTTGTCACTGCAGACAGGCTGGTGCCAATCAGTTTCCTAGGCAACAAGGGATGGATTTCCTGCAGACCTGCTGACCCAGAAATGGCCTTTGGCTGGCCCAGAAGTGACCTTCTGCTGACCCGAAAGTGACAATTTGCTGACCGGGATGTGACATTTCTGTGAACCAAACGAACTGGTTCACAAACCAGGGCAGGTTCGTGAAAGTTTGTGATTTGTGGAAACGGTTCATTTTTTCCCCAGTTCGTGCCCATCTCTAATTCTAAGTAAAACTTTATGTGAATTAAATATAAAATTAAATATATAATTCATTTTAAAATAAAGGAATTTCTGGCAAAATATTGGTGAATATTTTGGCATTTGTCTGATTTGGAGTGGGGCAGCAGAGTATCAGAGAGAATCAAACAATACTTTGTTACAAAAAACAGAAAGCGATAACATTAAAAACTCATAGCAGATGCTCAAATGAAAGCTCTGTTGGTTTGAAGCTGCTCTCTCACATACAAATCATTACAAATAATTGAATAGAGTGTAGTTTGTATTTCCTAAGCACTGAGGGCTTGGAAAATCTTCATACAAAAAAAGTAACAGCTGCTGTGCATTATGCATGCTGTACTATGGCTCTATGTTTTTGCTACAAAATCGCTGCTAGGAAATCTTACAGTTGTAAAGCACGGATTGTAGCTGGGACAAAGGAGTTGGCACAAATGTTCATTAGAAAAAGAGACAAGCTCATAAAGGACTGCTAGCGGTGCCATTCTAAGCAGAGTTACCCCCTTTAAGTCCACTGAAGTCAATAGCTTACAAAGGTGTAACTGTTTAGTATTGTACTGCAACTGAGTATTACAATCCTGCAAAAAAAAAAAAAATGGAGCTGTGTCTGGAGAAATGCTTCCCCCCCCCTCATTTTAATGCTTCCATTAGAAATCAAGAGGGAAAGTCTTTTAGGATAATCTCTGAACTGCTTGTTAGGGTATGATTTGACAATATTGTTAGCTCCCCTCATTCCCTCACAATGCCTTCTAATAACTACACTTACAATATAAAGAAATTATGATTCTTATGTCCTGTGGGGCAAGGGATGGATGTACATGCTGCTATTACTGTCATAACTATTAACTCCTGGGTGTTCTTATCTATGTAGGAAAATCCAGGAGATCAACATCTGCAACATATGAAAGAACCAAATCTAGATGTTTAAATATAAGCATATGAAAACAAGAAATAATGTAACATAGGAAAGGGAATGGGGAAAAAAGACTGACAGTGGGATCCTATGCAGAGTTACTCCAGTCTAAACTCATCAAAATCAATGAGTTTAGTTTGGTGTAACTCTACTTAGGATTTCACTGTGAATCTTGTTTCAGTCCATTAAAAAACTTTGGTTTCCTGACAGTTAAGGACTGGATGCTATGATATGTTATAAACTAATTATGAATAGAGAAAGACATTTGAGACAGTAGAATTTTCAAGGGTATATTTCAACAATATGAGATGGTTTTTATCCCCATTCACACATTTACATTCTAAGCAGAGCAATGCTCTTTTAACTCCTTTGAAGACAGTGGGATTACAAAAGGTACAGCTCTTCTTAGGGCTGCACTTGTACTGTGCAAGATGATTACACAGTTCCAAAAAATTCAGTCTAATTTTAAAGTTCCACTCAATATCCCGATTTACTGGTAATCCTTACTGTTGCAATCTCTTAGATTTGAGGATGACATTTGTTTCTCCCCTCCACCCTCCCCTTTCCAGAGAAGTGTCAGCAACCTGAAAGATGTCTAGTTGCTTATTTGGTCAACAGGTGCTGCAGGTTTTATATTGATTCTAAGTATTATTAACTGTATGGAAGGGAAGCTGTTCCTAAGTCTAGATAATAAACACTTCCATTTTTTAAATACAATGTTAGTATTTTTAAAAATATTTCTCCTAGAGGCATAGTTTAGATTAGACAAGATACATCCATTTGCTGCTCCAAATAAGTACTGAATATGCAAGGATCCCGCAAATTGTGGTCAAACATTATTTTCTACTAGCCAGCTGTAAGGTCTAATCCCACCACTATATTCTTACAACAATAATATAATTATTAGACTAATCAGATCTTATGCTAGGTACATAATTGTGTGTTCTATTGTGTGTCTAAAGCTAGGGCTGCAAACAACTGGTCCCTTATTAGTAAAACATTAACGTCATTTACTAAAGGGTATGAAGTTGTACCACTTATACCAATGAGTCTTAAAACCTTTTGTGCAATTTAACTTCAGCTGTGTCTATTAGAGTAGACTGATTGGAACCAATGTGTCAAAGAAAATAGAATTCCAAATATTGGATTTGATTTTACAGCAGTTGCCAACAAAACAACTTGGTCCTGGTTAAAAACTGGCAAAAATAAAAAAAAGTTTAATCCCTGATAATTAGTTAATTAAAACTTTCAGGACAAAAATTAATTGGCACTCTTTAGCCTTCTGCATGTGCAACAAATAAATACATAGAAACTGCAGATGGTCCAGATGTTTGTTTATACTCTCTGGAAGAAATGGCCTTGGAGCATTACATAAATATTGGCAAGGATTCTGAAGTTCTTTTAAAAGGAGGGAACATTGCTATAAATTTGTTTTTAAAAATAAAAAAAATACTGACTTTAAAAACTGTTAGTGAAAAAGAGTGTCAGAGAGCATAACCCTTTACTTGGATCCACTTTTGAAAGTAGGTGACATTCACTTGGGTTAGAATTTCAATCGAGTCTTAAAACTTAGTTCAGGATTGCAAAACTGAATGATCCTGAGCCAAGTTATGGCTTCCACAAGGCACTTAAGAAGCTTAAGAGGATTCTGGTTGTTTCTCTCACTAATGTAATCCTAGAACTAATATGGGAATTGTGAGGTATACTTAGTACAGTACACTTTTTCTAATGGTTAAATCTCTCTTGGTCTTAGTTCCACGGAGGCAGGAGGAGTTCTGTCACAGTGACAGGAGAAATTAGTGTTTACTTCTGGGGACTGAGTGTGGTGATGTCAAATAGCCCTCTTTCCTCAGTGTATCCTTCATAACTGAGAGTCATGTGTTCAAAGGCAGACAAAGGAATAGAACTAGGACTGGGTGACTATAAGTACAGATGGTTACTCTTTCTTCTTAGATGTGCCTCATGCCAATGGCCAATGTCAGCTGCAAAATGTGCTTTGTTCTCTATTCTAGAGTTACTTACAAAGAACCTCTGTTAATTAGAAAGACTTGGTGCTCTGCTAGTTTCCATAGTCCATCATGAGAGGTCTCAGCTGTGTTGGATCTCTGTCCACCAACCTACATGCTTATAAAGGGGTAACTGTTAAACCAGACACGCCATTGCTGTGTGCAATGGAGCTGTTTTCAAAAGAGTCCTATATTCAAGAATGATCAATAAATTGAGTTCTCTTTCACATTTTCCCCATCCTCCCTCCAAAGGATCTCAGGGCAGTGCGCATGGTTCACTCTAAGGTATCCCATATGTCATATTACAAAGAAATCACCCGGTGGGACAGCATTTGATCATGTACCTACTGAGGAGAAAGTAGAACAGGAGATCTGCGGTTGTTCCAACTGCACTGTATTGAACTGTTTCCTGATCACTTTTTATTTTCAGGTAGTGACGTTGGGAATGCCCAAACTAGAACAAGGGCTGTTTAAGGGTTAAATCAGCAGATTAAAATCATAGAACAGTACAGAGAACTAAAGGAAACAATTGATAATGCTAACACTATCTTTAAAAAAGCAAGAATATATGCCATCTAGTGGCATAATCTTGTTGCTTTCTGAGAACTGAAATGCTTAAACAAATGGAGAGTTTTAATGAAATCAACTGGAATTGGAACTAAAAAATACATTCTGGATAGTTAGCTAATTTGTGGGTTTATCAATAATGTTGTCATTTTTGTGTTGCTGTTTTGCATTGCTATGCGGTTGCACTTACAGGATATGTCATGATGAATAACAAATACTTCTTTTCAAAGCAATGTACAGAGCACTAAATCCAATAAACGTGGGTTACGCCAATTAAAAGGCAGGATTTCAAACATTCATATGGAGACTATGCACAAAAGATTGGGCTCAGATCACAGATTATATCAGCATAAGGATGTCTGCTGATGGACCAAAGCACTGTAGGTAAGGTAGTAAGTCCTCCTCATTCCCCACTCTTCACCTCATGTACAGCCTGCATATCATCCCAAATGGCCCATGGTCTGGAATAATCTAAAAGTGAAGAATGGTAGGCTATATGTACTGCTTTTGGAACTCAGAAATAAAAACAGATTGAGTCAATGCTGCCTCTGTGGAGATTTGCTCATCTGCTGTAATTTGCTCATCTGCTGTAATTTTGATCTCCATTTACTTTTAACAGGAGGATTTGAGTCCAATGGTACATTAGAGACCAACCAGTTCTCAGTATATGAGCTTTTGAGAGTCAGAGTTTCCTTCTTCAGATACTTTCAGAGTTCCTTTTCCTTCCTGAAACTGGTGATCATTTGGACTGAAAATTTAATTTGTGCTTCTGAAGCATTTCTTTGAAGGCTAGGCTAATTATGCTGAGCAGAATACTGTTACTGAGTATTGTTACTGAGTCTCAGGTTCATGGTATGTTTCTTTTTTTTCTCCTTGAAGTTTATTTATTTATTTATTAACAAAAATTTTACATGCCCTTTCTGCCCTCAGAGGGCCCACAAGGTGGCTAACAAATTTAAAACACAAGTTTTAATTTACTGAGGGAAAATAGTGTTAACCAATATCAAAGGAATTCCATGCTACTATCAGCTCTTCTCTTTCTTTCTTTCTTTCTTTCTTTCTTTCTTTCTTTCTTTCTTTCTTTCTTTCTTTCTTTCTTTCTTTCTTTCTTTCTTTCTTTCTTTCTTTCTTTCTTTCTTTCTTTCTTTCTTGGTGAGAGAAATGCCGCCCAGCAGGTCATCACTCCACTAGAGGGCATGGAAGTACCGTCTCCTAGCTGTTAGCATGTGTTTAAAGAAATTGCCAAGTCTGTCAATCAGCACAGAAAGACTTGAAGTTTAAATACAGAAATATTCTGTAAACTAAGGTTTCAGTTGTGATTGAGACAAATATATGCACTGTGCTGCTTGCAGAAAGATAACACTGAATTTAAATAGGATGTAAAGAAAGGGTTATCAAGGAATTTTCTGTTCATGCACCAGAGGTTCCCTGCCTCTGAAAGTGGAGGTTCTCTTTAGTCACCATGGCTAGTAGCTCTGTGTATATTTGTGTCCCTCCTGAATTTACTGCCATCATTGGATACCCCTAATGGGGAGAGGAAGAAAAACTTTTCTCTGTCCACTGTCTAAACCTCTTCCATGCCCCGCCCCCTTAGCTGTCTAAACAGAAAAGTCCCAGATTCTTCAGCCTTTCCTAATAGGAAAGGTGCTTCAAACTCTTGATCATCTTGGTTGCCCAACATCTTCTGTATGTTTTCCAGATCTGCAGTGTCCTTTTTGAGATACAGTGACCAGAACTGCACACCATAGTTAAAATAAAGCTGCATCATAGATCCACAGAAAGACATTATAATATTGACTGTTTTATTTTAATTCCCTATCCTAATGATCCCCAGTTTGCCTTTTTCACTACTGTGCCATGCTGGGTTGACATTTTCATTGAGCTATCCACTATAACCCCAAGGTCTCTTTCCCTCTCAGTTGCAGCAAGTTCAGATCCCATTAGCATGCACTTAAAGTTGGGATTTTTTTTCTTCCAGTTTACATCACCTTACACTTGTGTACATTAAACTTCATTTGCCACATTATTGCCCACTCACCCAGAATCCAAGGGTGGGTTTTCTACCCCATCAGTGGACTCTCTAGGTATGCAGATAAACATCTGTGTGTAAAGATAAAAGAAAACCCCAAATGATCCAAGAAGTGCCAGACATATTCATAGTGAAATCTTAAGCAGAGTTACATCCTTCTGTATCAGTTGGGGTTGATTGACCATTTAACTTACAAAGAGGATTTCCAGTGGGTCCCTGCCCTAGGGGGCTGCTGGTGGCCAGGAAAAAGCTGCACCCCAAGCCTGAGCAAGTCTTCCTGAACTTCAGGAGGTACTTGGCCCAGACCTCTCATCAGCCATGGCACTTTGTGTTAGCTAGCACCTGTCTCCTTCTGCATCACTTCCCATTTGGGAGATGATGAACTGGGTGAGCATTAGCTGAGTGGACCCACAGTGCTGGCTTGTAGCACAGCAAGGGATGCTCAGCTTCACTTGCTCCAGGGCTGTTTTCACTTCTCAGTAGAGGTGCACAATTATATTCAAATAAACCAGTATTTACATTCCTGAATAATATACTTATGAAAATCCAAGGATAGCATTTAAAAGGTGGCAGCTGCTTGCCCCTGTCCTTTCAATCTTCCCAAACTTTCCAGGCAACAGGAGGCAGAGAGGAGGGAGGCTGTGTGTGTGTGTGTGTTGCTTGCTTCATATATGCCATTGACAGGTCTGGCTTCCTATCTTGGCTTACAATAGTGTTCCTTGCTTAACTTTGGTTCTCTGTTGAGATTCTCAGGTTTGGCATTGGTTCTGTTCGGCTTTGATAGTTCAGTTTGCATTGCTACTAGCTTTTGGTCAGGGATTAAGGTTCCTTTGTCCTGGAAAGCCTTGGATTTCTCCCCACCATAGGAAACAATGGAGAGTTGTAATTTTGGTGGAGTGGCCACAAAAATACCTCTCAGTCCCCCAGGTTCCCCCATAGGGAATAATGGAGCCAAATGTATCTGGATTTCTGAATAAAAGCCAGATTCAAACACTATACTGGTATAGTGGTATACTGGTATATTGTCGAAGGCTTTCACGGCCGGAGAACGATGGTTGTTGTGGGTTTTCCGGGCTGTATTGCCGTGGTCTTGGCATTGTAGTTCCTGACATTTCGCCAGCAGCTGTGGCTGGCATCTTCAGAGTGAGAATGATACTATACTGGTATCTTTGGATGGCTTCCTAATATCCAAATCTAAAAAATATATATTAAAAAATAGTGCATACTCCCACTCCTCAATCGACTCCTGAATGCTTAGAATGGTATAACTCTGTTCAGAATTGTATTGTTAATGGTTCTATTCAGCCATGATAGGAAACCTTGGTGTGATTAAGCTATCTGTGGTTACTGTGATCATCTAACTGCAGGCAATTCTCCTAAATGTAGTTAGGGTACATCAAACTAGGATCTGAAACTATGGTTTGAAGTTGGCTTATTAGTCACTATTAGTCTTAACTATGGTTTCACATGATGTGTGAATGAGGACATCTTGACTTAATCGCAGATTTATTTCAGATTGCTCCCTGGTTTGTCCTTACACCTTCCCTGACTACAGAATGCCAGCCCAGAGCAAAAGTAATGAAACTAGCAGACAAACCAGCATTTTTTTAAAAAACTGGTTTCATAACGTATCTATAATTAAAAGAAACCAAGAGCCACAGAATAATAAAATCAGTTGAATATCAGTTTGTATGTGCAGGAGAGAGAGAGAGAGAGAGAGAGAGAGAGAGAGAGAGAGAGAGAGAATATTAGAGATTGACAGAAATGGGAATGATAGCTTGGAGTACTCTAGTCCCTAACAATTAATATGTCCAAATACAAATATGCAAATAATACAAAGCCTATATAAATAGGCTTTTAAGGATTTTGACCACTGATGAAAAAATAGCCCTGATGGGGAATTATTTACAATAATAGGAAAAGCACTTTCTATAATCATTAATCACACCCCTCCAAGGTTTATCCTTCAACCACAATCCCTTACCCGCCCCCCTCCAAATTGTCACACTGTACTATAAAGAAATGTTAAAAGTATCCCACAGCTGCATTATACCATTCCTTTTTAGAGTTCTAAAGATGAGCCACTATCAATATATGATTAAGATAACTGGTAAATGGAATAGGCCACCTACTGCCTAAAAGATGCTACAGCAGAGGCCTGGTAAATATGACTGGGAAAGGAGTTATACAAGAGGGACACTACCACAGAAAATCTCGCCTGTTAGATATCAAATACCAAAACCAAATTTCATTGAATGTCAAGTACAGACAATAAGACTATTTGAGTGTTTAGGTTGTTGTTTAATATCAGATGTTTAATATCGAATTCACAAAGGAGAAAATCCATTTTAGCCCTGTTTCTTTACAATTAATTGTCTCATTTTTTTAAAAAAATAATTTTTTACTATGCCACAAAGGTACTTAATGCTTTAAATACTTGACCTATATTTGACAGGTCAATTGATGAATTTTTTTGATCATTTGAATATATGTATGACCAATGCTAATGAATGTATGAATGACCAATGAATGCTAATGAATGTGTGAATGACCAATGCTAATGCTAAATGCATTAGCATTTAGGAACGTTATATAGGTAGAGCACAACAAAATGCAGTTATTAGTTCATGGCTGAAGTATAGCCATCATACAATGCAGATTATGTTTCATCGTTAAGATTTAGGGAAGCTTTCTGAATAACAGTCAATACAAGTACCTACGGAGTGCTCTAGCATTATTATTCACTATGGTACATAACACATCCTTGCCCCTTTCTATTTATATGATCCTCACTGGCTTCCATCAGTTGCCTCTGATTACGAACAAGCTGGAATGAGTCCAAGGCAGATAGAATAATATGGTAAAAAGGAAGTGTTTGAGAGAAGGGTAGCACACACACACACCCCACACCCACTCTGAGATAGCACAACATGTAATTTTGCAAAGCAGCTGATCTGTAATTTCACCTTGCCTCCTCGTTTGGCAGGAAGCAAAGCCACTGCCTAATGACAGTTCTGAAACAGAAGCAATTGAAAGGGTTCCTTTCTGGAGGTCAAAATAATCAGAAAGGGGAAAGGAGGCAGACAGTGTGCCTGTGTATAGTGTAGGGAAACGGAAGGGACAATGTTGCTAGATCCTTATTTAAATGGAGAAAGTTAAAGAAAATTCCTTAACAGAATACAAAGAAACTCCTAAAAGGCCAATAGATTTATTGTGGCATAAGCTTTTATGAGCCAGAACCCACTTTGTCAGATGTCACAAAAGATTCATCAAGATGACAAGGCTCTCTCTCTATAGGATTTCTCTTACAAGCATACGTTTAAGAGACATCGCCACTCCAAACTAACAAAAGATCTAGATTTTCTTAGAAAACAATTTGTAACAACTTGTAACATTGTAACAGCTTGTAACATTACTCTCATCCCATCGATTATCTAGTAGGCATCGGTGAACAATACCATTTGGAATCTATTCCCCAGGAAGGGCAAAGTAAACATTAGCCAGCTGTAGAATCTTCACACAAACTCATGTCTTCCAATGCGATGAAGGCCAATTTTAATAATAATAATAACAACATAACTTTTGATTTATATACTGCCCTTCAGGACAACTTAACGCCCACTCAGAGAGGTTTACAAAGTGTGTTACTATTATCCTCATGGCAATCACCCTGTGAGATGGATGTGACTGAGAGAGCTCTGTAAGAGCTGTGACTGACCCAAGGTCACCCAGCTGACTTCAAGTGAAGGAGTGGGGAATCAAACCCAGTTCTCTAGATTAGAGTACTGCTGCTCTTAACCACTACACTAAACCACTTCACAATACAAAATCCTTGTAGGCACCTCAAGGAGTTTGAATCATACACATCTGGTGAGCTTCATGCTTGCTGGACATGTGGGGTCCCTATTCTGATCAGACCATGTCACATGTGGAATACGGTCTTCAGTCTGCCCCTCATGGCAAGTTCCTGAATTGAAATTCCACTGGGAAACTATTATTTGCTCTGCTGCCGAAACTAATAATGTAGCCTTATCTAGGGGCAGACTGGCCATTTAACTTAGCGGGCCACTGACCTAGAGGGCCACTGATGGCCAGAAGCAGGCATAACCAAGCTCTAGCATCTCTGTCAGAACCTCAGGTGGCACTTGGCTGAGACCTTTTCTCAGCAACAGTAGTTGGATTCAAGTGTTGCCAGGAGGAAGCAGTGGGTGACTCATTGTTTGCATCACTGAGCTGAGTGACCCCTGCAGTGCTGTCATGTAATACCACCAAGGCCTTTATCACTTCCCAATCCACTCCTGGCCATACTCAAATGCATGCAGCCTCCAATGGGACAAATAGCCGCTCCACAGGACCATTTCATTTCCGGAAGGTGTGGAGAAAGGCCTAAGTCCCTTCCCCCCATGCATAATGGTCTCAATCCAAATCACACCCTACACACCTGGTAAGTTCCCAGAGCACATCTGTGACTCAATCTGTAGTCATTCCCTGTATATCCATCTTTTTTCTCTGCTGAAGTGCTTAGAGATACAAAGCATGTGATATAATATCATCTTGTTGGGAATTTCCTCATTGACTGCTATGACAGACAGGGAAACTTGCAGTGTGTGTAATATAATGTCTTATCACAAGTGTTGCATCTCTAATTGTTACTGAGTATGGTGGGGGAGGGAGGAGAGAGACATGGTGGATTTGGGAAATGATCACATCAGCTATAAGGGCCTTAATCTCCCTCGTTTTACTATTTATTTATTTAGAAAATTTGTGTGCCACCTCTTCAGAGACCTGCTTGAGGAGCCTAACAAGAAATAACAGTACCATAAGACCATAAAAACAACATAAATTATCAGTATCAAAAAACTAGCTATTCATGTCCTAATGACTTCCACTGAAAACAGTTCCAGTTTCAGGTGAAGAAGACTTCAAATACCAAAGAAAGACAGTAACATGGTTTAAAATATAACTATCACTTTCAAGCATAAAGCTGACAAAATGCTATTGAAATGTAGAAATATTACTTTTTGTAAATGTCAATGGGAATCAAAACCACTTTCTTAAATTAGGAGGGGAATGCAAGCTGTTGATGTATGATTTTTAACTAGATCTCCCTGTTCTACTGTTAGCTTGACAGATACAATCTACCCCTCTACTTTGGGAATTGAAAATGCACAGCAATGTTTATAAACTGCCTACCAATCATGTTGTTGGATGAAATAAAGTAATACAAGCACTAACAGATTCATGTGAAGTAGTGATCAGGGAAACGCTGGCACAGCTAAAAGTATAAAAGAACATCTGACCATGGTTTAAAATAACAGCACAGCATCCTGTAGCTCATTATCAAAGAGCAAACGACAGATCAAAGTCCAACAGCATTCCCATGCTATAGGGGAGGAAATCCCTGCTTTCCTCTTTTTCATATGAACCTAAGACAAAAAGGATGCAGTGAACTAAATCTGTAGATGAGAGAAAGAACAGCTACTTAAGAAGCATTTACCGTTTAAAAAGGAGTCTTCTAGTTCAGGTGTTGCCTTCTGGCAATTTTGTGTGTTGTTGATTATTAATCTTTGTAGTTTAATCACCATAAACATCAATGATAATTATCTTAAATGAAAAAAACATGCTTTTAATGTCATCTTTAGCACATTAGAGTTTTATTTCATTCTTCCTTGAGATTGGAAACCATATTGCCTAAACTCTAGCCTCAGTAAGAAATATAATCCTCTCTGGAGAAGCAAAAATATTTTGGCCGAGAAGTGGTTGTCAGAGCTATGGCAGTTGGTAAAGCATTCATTCTATTGAAGTATCTCCCCTCAAACTCTTCTGAAATCTTTGGTTTTATATTAGTTTTTGAATGTACATCTAATGGCCCCAAGTTAGTTCTAATCACATGCAATGGCACCCCTGGGTGACAATGCTCATCCCTTCTGCATAAAAAGGTGCATTGAGCCACTTCAATGGAGGCACCATGATACCTGGGAATGTATATGCTGATGTTTGCCTCCATCAAGCTGGTACGCTAACATTCATTATATGGTCACTTTTTGGAGACTCTGTATACATGCATTTTAAATGTGTATGTAGAAACTGAAGTAGCCACAGAGAAGGTGCTGAAGGCATCTAACCTGTAATCTGATTGCACTATTCACTGGAACCATTTAGAGAGCCCAGTTCCATTACATTCCCACTGCTTTGTAATGGTGGAAAGCAATGTTCTTGTAAAGCAATGTAAAAACAACTCTGCTTAACTTCCAAGATCTGACTGGAACATCCAGGCCAAGGCAGAAGTATTATTCCTTTTCTCAAGTTGTACAGCTTGTTATTTTATATATGTCTCAGTTCTACAGGTGCTGCTTCAACAAGAGAAAAACCAGATGGAATCCAATGACTCTCCTTTACTAAAACTTTCTCTGAAGGAGAAATACTTCCTTCCAGTGAAGGACATACTTATCATAAGAACAAAAGAAGTGCTCTGCTGGATCAGAGTGGTCCATCTTATCCAGCAATTCAATTTTTTCAACAGTACCGTAGCTCCATCTGAGTCTTGCTTTGAGGACAGGAGGAAAGGTGCCCACAGAGCACATTCACATTTGACAAAAAAACATCACTGCAAAGAATTCAACAATAAGAAACCCATAAGTGTTTGCTTTCCTTATTTATTACCACAGATAAAGAAAGTCCTTATTGAATTAGAAAGTTTTGAAACACATGTCAAGATCTTTGTATACCCTAATATAAGATGAAAGAATAATTTCAACTATGGCAAATTAGGCTGCATCCATACGTCACTGAGTAGTGTAATATCATTGCGCTGTTACCATTACACCAGCTAATTTGCATCTAGCCCAGCTATTCAAATTATTACATCTTCTGCTGCTCCCAAAGTCTGGACTTCTGAATTCTCGGGAATTAATGATGAATTTGTGATGCCTTTGCAAAGCTTTTTGCTGGGGAAAAAATCTCTCAGATATGTTCTTATCTGGATGTAGGGAAAAAGCCCAATACATCATCTAGTAGCCATACTTGCTTAATGTAAGAGCCACATAGAATAAACCTGAGATGTTTGAGAGCCACAAGACAAAGAAAGAAAAGAAAGAAAGGATCAGAAAAGCGGAGCCACACAATCTTAAAGCAAGAACATGTCCTCTGAAGCAAACATACTCCCTGCCCCTCCACCCCAGCTGTCCAACATGCATTTAAGGGTGAGACAGTCATCCATGCAATGAATGCTTCCACCCATGCAAAAGCACCCCAGCACAGGCTGTGCTTCATGCCATGAGCAGCTCTTGCCAGCTGCGCACTTGCCTACTCGGGAGTTAGCCGGCAAGCAGGAAGTCCTGGGCCACTTCTGCCTTGCCGTTTTCTTGCCGCTTCTTCACTCCTCCCTTTCCCCTTCCCCCAAGTGCCCTTCCTGGGCGCTCACTGCAAGCACGGGGCTGGCCAAGCATGGCACCTGCAGAGGAGCACCCAGCATAGCGAGGAAGGGTGGGCTGTCCTCAGCCCTGACCCGTCCCTTCCTTGCTCCTGAAAGGGGGAGCATGCTGGGTGCGTAGATCGGGAGAGCGGCTGGCCTGGCCGGCCGCCCACACACCAAGTCCCGGGAACCGGCTCTGCCCCTTAAAAGAGCCTGAGGAAGAGCTTGCAAGCCTCCAGGATCCACCAAATAAGGCTTGAAGAGCCGCATGCGGCTCATGAGCCACCATTTGGCCACTCCTAGTCCATTCTAGCCTATTGGTGAATCAGTTTGATCCACAAACCATGATGGATGTTGACAAGATCTTAGGATCTGTGAAACCACCACCTGTACTCTGGATCCTTGCCATTCTTGGACCAAAACAATGAAGCACTGATGTATATCAAACATCAATCACTGACTTGTGGCATATATCCTTGGTTATCCATCCTAAGCAAGTTGATCAAGAGAGTGTGAGCCGATAACTCATCAGTCTTAGACATATTTCAGACTAGCTTCAGACCAAGTTATGGGATAAAAATGGTGTTAATGGCTTTAGTTGATTATCTCCAGGGCTCATTTTGAGGGGGAATGCACAGGAACGCAATTCCAGCAGTTCTCCAAAGAGGTCACATGTCAGGTGACCCCGCCTCTCGGCCATTTTGGGCCTGTTTCAGTGGCATATGCTAATGAGTTATGCTAAGAGAAGCAAGCTAACACAGCTGCCAAAAAAAAAATTCTATCATATTAATTTAGCCTGAAAGATAGTCCCTCACTGGATTTGGCTGAGCTCATAATGTAGATCCATGCTATGGTTACCTCAAGGCTAGACTAATGTAATATAGTCTACATGGGTCCACCCTTAAAGTCAACTTGGAAACTCCAGTTGGTACCAAACATGGAAGCTTGGTTATTATTATTACTAAAGGGTTACTGCTAGGAGGAAAAACCATGTCAGACCCATCCTGCAGTTCCATTGGGTCAGTTACCAAGTTCAATTCAAGGTACTAGTTATCACCTACAAAGTATTTTGAAGGTTTCTCCCTGCAAATAGGTAACATCAGCAACTGCCCATTCACATACATTCTCTGTGATGGCTTTCACCTTCAGAACAGCCTGCCTAAGAATGTCAGGAAGGCTCCCACAGTACTATCATTCCACAAAATGTGCAAAACAGAAATGCTCAGCAGTGCATTCTTTTAATGGAATTATAATTGTCCAGAATGGGTGCCTTCATATGGGGATAGGGCTTTAGTATACTACCATGACCTTTGTAGGTATCATCTTGCTTTTACTGCATTTTCATATGCTGCCTTTGTCCTCCTATCTTCCTCATTGCTCACACTGCATCTTGCTTTTGGCAATTTGCCGTCCACATTGTTGCTCACACTGACTTTGAATTTTATATTCCTAGTCCTATTGCACTGTTGATTGGAACTGTTATGGACTATGATTACATTGCTTTCTCTTTCTTTACTCTCTAATCCATGTTGAATATCAGTGAGAAAAGCAGGTTATAAATAAACAAATAATATGATTTGCAACTGGATTCTTCCATGTGGACAAAACAATCCATAATAAAGGAGCAGTCTTCAATGTGACAGGAAAGAGGAGCAAGAAGAACATGAAAATGCAGCATTTATACCCATTGTGGGTAAACCTGTTTGTTGTGGGTAAACCTGTTTGTTTTGATATCTGAATGCAGCCACAGTCCATACTGATATTTTTGTATTGCCAAAGACATATATATATATTTAAAAAGGAGAACAAGAGTCTTAAATTAATATTAAATGTCTTGAAAATATTGTGTGCATCAACAGGCACACTTCATACATTCTTTTTTAGTAATTAGTTCTTCTTTGTCAGTGTCCAGCATTTGTAAAATGTATTCTTGTTTTTCCCCAATTTTTTTTATTCATGCATTTGTAAAATGTATTCTCTTATGAAAAAGTGATTTCTCATCTCTCCTTTTCTGCAAGTGTTTTTGTCACCTTTGATCTGGGTAACAGCATCCTCATCTCCCTCCACTCCTCTCCCATCTCCTGCTTTGTTTCTGGGCAATCTTCCAAGCAGGGCTCCATTCTAATGCTTGTGTACAGATAGCAGTTTTTCTGTGCGCAGAGCTGAATTGACAGTTTTCTTCCTGGATTCATCACAAGCATAATTGTATGGGGACAAAATTGCCTCTGACAATGTTAAACCCTGGGCATCTTTGATGTAGCAATCATGAATGGCAAGGTTGCACAGCTATCCTATGCACCAGAAATTGTTTTTACAGGAAGTGAGCTTGGAGATGCTGGTTCATTGGTTTGACTGGGAAAAAGTTATGAAAGTTTCTTAGCAAACCTAGATGGAGGCTATAAGGATGACAAACAACATTTTCCAAAAGCGTGAAGGTGATATTTTATATAGAGGTTCTATCAAATGTACATTTTAAAATATAGGTAATCAGGGCCATCTCCTGCATATATCAACACAGTTATATGGTTCCCAGGACTATGAAATAATTTTTTCTTAAACACGTATTTTCAGTAGAAAAGAGCAAGAGTCCAGTAGCATTTATAAGACTAACAAAATTTATAGATGCTACTGGACTCTTGCTCTTTTCTACTGAAAATACGTGTTTAAGAAAAAATTATTTCATAGTCCTGGGAACCATATAACTGTGTTGATATATGCAGGAGATGGCCCTGATTACCTATATTTTAAAATGTACATTTGATAGCATATATAAGACTAACAAAATTTGATTTGGTTTCGTTTTCCCGGCCATGTCAGACGCTCCTCTTCGCAGGTCCGGGAGGAAGTGGCCGAACAGCCTGACCGGGTGGCTGACCTGCGAGGGTTAACCCCCAGGACTCCCAGGTAGGGGGTCAGGGTCCGGAGCGCTGCAGGAAGAGCCCCCTGAAGTTGATCCAGGGGGTAAATAGCCCATCTGCTCCTATGGAGGCCGGCAGACTTGCGCAGCACATCATGTGCTGCCGGGCCATGGAGAACGGCAACAAGCAGATTTAAGGTGAAAACCTGTAAGTAAGCGGATCCCTTCTGTTACTCTAAGCGTATGCGAAGGATTGGTGGGAGTTGAAGCTTAAGAAGGCTCAGATATCTTCCCCTTCACTGAGTTTTGGAACTTAGTTGGTGGACTCCCCCCCCTAAGATGGCGACGAAAAAGCAGAGCCCTGCTGTGGGCAAATTGGTTTCGGCTGTGTTGCAGGGGAAGGGAGAGACTCTTGAAGAGGTGGTTAAACGGTCGGTCGTTGAAGCTATGAAGCCCTTTGTTGATAAGCTAAATGAAATTGGACAAAGGGTTGGCTCAGTTGAAAATGAAGTGAAAACCATTAAAGATGTAGCGCTCGAGGCAGAGGAATCTGCTCGTGAAAATGCAACACTCATGAGAGCTACAAACAAAGAAGTAAAGCTTTTGGAGAATCAATTGATAGGACTACAAGTGGATCGTGCTCAGACGGTATTGCATTTACAGAATGTGAAGGAGGAGGAAAGTGAAAATTTAAAGGATTTGGTGTCGGAACTTTTGGCGTCATTCGCAAAGGCAACTAAAGAAGAGTTAAAAAGCGATATTCTGGAAGTCCGTCGGACATCTTCAAAATATGCAATGAAGCGTTAGCTGCCTTGCGAGATTATTATTGATTTTTCATCTAAGAAGACTCGGGACACCATTTTATACAATTCGACCAACGTGGACTTTCTTGGCAACAAGGTTAAGATATTGAAGGACGTTCCATTTTTAGCTCGGAAAAGAAGATTCAAATACAAAAGGTTTGCAGCTCTTCTGAGAAAGCGTGATATAAAATACAAATGGTTATTTCCGGAAGGCATCTGGTTTAGATATAAAGACCAAGCCTACAAGATAATATTGGAAGTACAGCTGAAGGATTTTGTGCTTAATCATCAAGAGTTCGAGCAAGAAGAAGATCCAGAATCTGAAGGGGGGAGTGGGGAGGAGGAGGGAGTGAGCGCAGCTATTGTAGCTGTTCAAAGAGAACTGAGACCGAGACGCGGGGGGGGGGGGGAGAAGACCTGATCCTGACTGTAGTTTGTATCTTATAAGATCTACCAATCTAATAGCATATTAGAAAGTTTAACTTTAAATAATTGTATTATGAAGGGAATTCAATACTTGTAGTTGTAGTTTGTGTTCTTCTGTTGTTTTTTCCCTCTCCCCTTGTTTCCTTTTTCCTTTTTCTGTTTGTAGTTTTGATGTTAGTAATTAGAAAATAATTTTTTAAAATTTTGTTAGTCTTATATATATATATAAGACTGTTCTTTCTGCCTTGCAAGCGGCAGGGCCCTTTAAACTGCCCAAACCCCAGCCCCCACCCCCCAGCACCCACAGGATAACTGCTACTTCTAAGTCAGCAACTCAATGTCCTAGAAGGTTAAAATGATCCCCCACTGGTTTTTGGATGTTTTGTTTTCTGATGTCAGACTTATGTCCATTGATTCTTTGTCGAAGGGACTGGCAAGTTTGTACAATGTAGGGGGTAGAAGGGCATTGCTTTGGACTCTTGTTCTTTTCTACTGCTACAGACAGAATAACACAGCTACCTATTTTGATGTATTTTCAGGTTTGTGACTGCCTTTCTTTTTTTATCCATGCACTGGATGTGTTTAGTATCTTGACGAGATACTAAACAAGCAACCAGATTCAACTAAACAGTCAGTGCCTGTAAAACCTGAAATTATGCAGCTTTCTGGTTATCAGAGTTGTTCCTGCAGGGGTAAAGTTCAGGTAGATTATTGAGACAACTTCTCATGTGCGTCAGAATTTGAAAAAATTTTCTCTCTGGCCAAAACGCTTGTTCTTCTTTCTGTATACTGACGGCCACCTTGATGTGATGGGGCAGAAGAACCATGTGTTCAAACAGGGTCTCTACTGATTTTGTAAAAACTGTAAGGCTGTCTAGATCCCGATCTGCAAACAACATAGTATTCAACTTTCAGTGAATGTGAGTGATTTTTACCAGCAAAATGCCTCACAGATTGGTCAAAGTTGATTACTGAGCACTCAGGTTGCAAAGTGAGCCTCAAACTGAGCAGAAAAGTTTGTGTAGATACAGTGGTAGCAGAGAACTGTTTTTCCTTTGCCACCATCACTGTTGCTGAGTCACCTCTCAGAAGCCCATGTCCGGTCAGAGTCATTATGAGTTTTTAGCACTCCAGCAATTACCACTGCTATTTTACTGCCACAAGATCGTTGGTTGACCAGACTCTGTTAAACAGGGTACCTTGGCCTCTGCCTGAGCATGGCCACCACCCAGGTTAACTACTTAGAAACCAAGCAGGGTTTTGATAGAATCACTAGCCATAATAGTGGGGGTGGGGGAGCCAGCCATCAGGAAACTATCCATATCCACTCGTCTCTGAGTGTAGACAATTCTAATTGTTTCCCCAATCCTTACAGATTTTTGAAGTATTAAACAGTTATTCGTCTGTCAAGGGAGATAGAAGGAGATCTGCCTGCAGATCACCATTTTCCTTTCCTGAACAAAGTGCCAGATTCAGAGTGTGACCTATTAATTGCTTGGGGGAAAAATAATTTGAGACAGATCCATAATACAAATGATCACAGGTGTTTACTGAATGAAATATGAACTTGGTTGATAACCCCTCCCTCTTTCCTCACTGTGTCAAAATATAACTATAGGCCATATTATCTGGGCTTCCACAGACTTCTGCCAGACATCTGAATATGTTGTTTGAAAAATTAACAGTAATAGGTGTTATTCATAGTTATGCATACATTTCCTTTAAGGACAGGCTTCTAAATTAAGAGTAAAGATAGCAATTTAATAATAAATAATAACTGTGCTTACATACCGCTGTTCTAGACAGATTAGTGCCCCACATAATCAGTGTTATTATTATCCCTGCAATACAGCTGGGGAGCTGCGGCTGAGAGGAATGGCTTACCCAAGGCTGCCTGCAGAGTTCATGGCAGTGGTGGGAGTCAAACCATCAAAATGCTGATCTGCAATGTAACCCCTTAATAATTATGCTACAGCAACTCTCTGCTCTCTTCAATTGGAATTTGTAGAATTTTAGTTCTGATATATATTTTTAAAGCCCTTCTTTGTCAACTTACTGTTAGCTTTTTTTCTGTTACTTTCTGATTGTATTCTTAGGGCTGATTTTTTTTTTTACCAAGATGGACAATTTCTCTAAACATATTTAATTGGAAGTAAAAGCTAGTGAGTTCAATGTAATGTATTTCTTCAATACAGAGTTGCTCCAGCCTAAGCCCATTGAAAGCAACTCTGCATAGGACTGCAGTGCAAGTAAACGAGCTTACAGCACAACCCTTGAAGTAAATGGAGTGTAACTGCATCCAACTGTGCTGTTAGTATTGGAGACTTGGTAGAGGTTAAAACAGCAGATGGCACTAATGCACTAGTAATGAATTACTCTTAAAAATGAACACCATGTTCAGGCCAATTAGACCCTCTACATTTACAGAAAACATTTTAAAACATTCTTTTACCTACCTCATTGTTAGTTCTCACATGCCCATAAATCCTTCCTGTACTAGCAAAGGAAATGGGCTTATTCCTAAAGAACACACAACTTTTCCAGTAAAACATTTTTCAGAATGTTTGGACTATCCTTTTAATTGGCTCACACCTAAGTTGCAGAGAGCAAACTTTCTAATTCAGTCATGAATACTTGCAATCCTGTTATACCACCATTCCCACAGAAAGAGCGAGCCAGTGTGGGATGAGCCCTGCATCCTGCTCTGGGGACATGCCTTTTTTATCACTATGCCATCTCACAGAATGATGGGTATTCAGTTTATTTCCTAGGAAAATTTACCGTCTCTGCAAGCTCTAGTTGACACTCCACATTAACAGTAGAGTTGGTTGCTGGTTAGAAAGGAAGTAAAAGACAGGCATTGGGTGGACTGTATTGTAGAATTAATTGCATACTGGAGCCCTGAGGAATGAGCCTGACAGCTCCAGTTTAAGTGACTGAAGATAACAGAGCTTCTGCATGAGAGCTCAAAAAACTGATTTTGAAACTTCCTGTCAGCTAAGTTTGATGATACTGAGCCAGGCAGATAGTTCGTCTGCTCAGCACAGAACAGTCACTTATATCTAAGATTTAAAACTCTCTCTACTGGAACCAATATTATGTCATTTTATAAACATGAATGGCAGCACCAATTACTCAAACAGATATGCCAGTGGTATCTATCTTATTTGATGTTTATGTGATCTGCATTTCCAAAGTGGGTAATGCTATGTTTCTGTTTTCCTCGTGTGTTAACTCTTAAAATAAAATATACTTGAGATTAGTATAAAGACAGTCCAATCCTAAGAAGAGTTACTCCAGTTTAAACCCATTGAGATCAATGGGTTTACTGGAGAACCTCTTTTTAAGATTGTGCTGAGAAGGAGGCAACCCCCAGCCGCGGCATAGCCGTTAAGGCTGGGTGCCTATTTTGATGCCCTGGAAGGAGATAGAGCAGAGCTCCCCTTCCAGGACCTGTGGGGTGGGCGGAGCTAGCCTGTTTAGGCGCGCTCCGCCCGTTTCCCCCTCAGTTGGTGCCTCGAGCTCGGAGAGGAAGGTGCCTCTCGGCAGAGCTCCGAGCTTCGAGGCTTGGGGGCCAACGGCAGCAGCGTTCCTTGCTGCATTGGAGGGAGCGTTTGCAGCAAGCGAGAGGGGAGCCGGGGAGAGCTTCCACGCTGCGCTCGGCTCGCCTCTGGAACAGTTTGTTTTTGGCGGGCTTCGCGGCGGCGGCGGCAGCGCAGCGCGCTGAAGCCTCTGGGGCTTGTGGGCTCTGTGGCCGTGTTCCCGCGGGAGGGGCCTTTTGCAGGCTCTTAGGAAACCCCTCTCCCTGCCCCGTAGTGTTTTGCGCGCTGGGGTGGTTTTGCGGCGCGTTTGGCAAACGGTTCTCTTTTGCCTCCTTCACCACAGGGGTTCTAGGTGGCTTTTGCTTGCCCGGCGGCCATTTTGTTCCCGGGTGGGCTGCTTTCACGGCGGCCATTTTGTGGAGCTGAGGCATCTGGGGGGCAATTCTTAGTTATACCTGGGGCCTCTGGGATTGGGGGTTGCCTCTTCGGGTGGCCAGAGTTAGCTTCCCTACTGGCAGTCTAGGCTGGGTATTAGTATTGTTGATCAGCTTTTATATTGCTTCTGTTTTACCCTCTGGGGGTTGGCAGGCTTTTGTGGGTTGCATTGTTAGCCTGTTAGAAGGGGCATAAATAATAATTCTATAAAAAAAAAAAAAAAAAAAAAGATGCCACCTAAGAAAGGAGTGGGCACTTCTAAAGGGAAGCAGCCTGCAAAGCGGCCTCCCGCTAAGCGGGCCCCCCCCCCTGCATTGTCCTCATCGGATGATGAGGGTGTTGATGGGGCTCAGCAGGAGATTTTGGCCCGCATAGCGGCGTTGGAGAGCAGTCGGGGAGTTTCCGCTGCTTCTGTTGGGGGTGCAAAGAGGCCTAGGTCCACTAGGGCATCTTCTCGCGTGGCTTTTCAGACAGAGGTTCTTAAACGTTTGTCTGCTCTTGAAGGTACTGCCAACCAAGGTGGGGATGATGCCAGCGGAGCGATAGAGCCGGGGGAGACAGACCTTCCTGGAGAGTCGGGTACTGACGATCAAGCTGGATCACAGGTGGCCCTGCCAGTGGCGGTAGCGGTTGATAACGCCTTGGGAGATGGTAAGTCGACTATGACACACAACACAGCTGCCTGGCCTTGGGGTCAGTGTGGGCAGGCCTCACCTGCGGGCGGTGGCACCCCTGGGCCTTACCCTTCTTGTAGTTACTGGCCTGCTGTGCCTGCGGGATCGCAGTCACCTTTGGAGCCATACGTTAGGCCAGGGCCGGGTCCTGCAGTGTCACATTTCTCAGCAGGGGCGTGGCCGCAGTGGGGTGCTCCTGGCTGGCAAGCAAGTGGGGCTGCCATGCCGGCTGGTTCCCAAGCTATGCCCAATGCTCAGCAATTTGTGCTTTCCTCAGCACAGGGCCTGGCTGGGCAGCCTAGCTGGTTCTCTGGTCCTGGTTTTCTCTGGCAGGGTCAGCCTTATGTTCAGACCCCTTATGGGTCTGTACCGTTCAGAGCTTTACCCTTTGGCGATACCGCCTTACCGTTGGGGGACCATTTGACCCCGTCCACTCGTGATAAGATATTAAAGGGAGAATACATCGACGTCTTCACCCTTCTCTTCAGGGAACTGGAGAAGAAGGACAAGGAAGACTTAGATGACAGGGAGAAGGAAAGGTTAAAGCGTAGACGGGTGGATAGGACGTGGTTTAACTGGTTGCCGGGGTTCCTTATATATGCTGGGGTCCTGGCTAGGGCGCAGCCTTGGAGGGCAGCCTCCCTTATCCAGTACATGGATATAATTTACAAAGGCTATTCGGACTTCAGTGGTGCTGCATGGTTGCAGTACGATGAGGAGTTCCGAATGCGGGCTGCCATGAACCCCACTATCCCGTGGGACCAGATACACCAGCAGTTGTGGTTGCAGGTGATGTCACCTGCAAAGCCTAACTTTGGGGATAGGTCTGATAGTGGGCATTTGGTCCACAGGGCATCGACTTCTTCTGGCACCCGCGCCTCCGCGGGGCAGTCGGTTCAGACACGGCTGCTTTGCTGGGAGTTTGCCTCACAGGGTGTCTGTGCCAGGAAGTCTTGCCCTTATAAGCACGAATGCCCCATGTGCGCGGGGCCCCATGCTTTTACAGCCTGTCCCAGATCCAAGAAACGGGGTGGGGGTAGGCGCCCCTGGGGAGGCAACCAGCCTCCGTCTGGAAAAGGGTCCCAGCCCCATAAATCTGAGAACCCTCAGTGAGTTGTTGCTGGGTTACCCTCGGCGGGATGATGCGGTTTATTTGTTAAATGGGTTTATGTTTGGGTTCCGCATTCCGTTTCAGGGGCCACGGTCCTCATTCATGTCAACGAACCTCAGGTCTGTCGTTGGCATGGAAGGGGTGGTTAGGACCAAGATAGCACGGGAATGTGCGGCAGGCCGGGTTCTTGGCCCGTTTTCGGCCCCTCCTGTGCCATGCCTGCGTGTTTCCCCTTTGGGGGTGGTGCCCAAGAAGGCTGCGGGCGAGTATCGCCTGATTCACCACCTATCTTACCCGAAAGGGGCATCAGTGAATGATGCCATCCCCGATCATCTGTGCACGGTCCGCTATACGTCTTTTGACCAGGCTATGCGAGTGGTTAGGCGTTGTGGGGTTGGGGCAGAGTTGGCCAAATGCGACATAAAGTCAGCGTTTCGTCTGCTCCCCGTGCATCCAGATGACTTCGAGCTGCTGGGTTTTGCTTTTGAGGGCCAGTATTACATGGATCGGGCTTTGCCTATGGGCTGTTCGATCTCCTGTGCGGCCTTTGAACGGTTTAGCTCGTTCCTTGAATGGGCATTGCGTCAGCAGACGGGTTGTGGTGATACCAGTCATTATCTCGATGATTTTATCTTCGTTGGGAGGGCTGGCACAGGTCAGTGTGCGCGCTTGCTGGCAGGTTTTACTGACTTAGCTCAGCGTTTGGGTGTTCCTCTTGCTGAGGAGAAAACTGAGGGACCCTCGACAGTGCTGACCTACCTGGGGATTGAACTTGATACAGTTCAGCAAACCTTTAGGCTGCCTGAGGCGAAGGTGCATGACCTTCGTGGGCGTTTGGCCACCCTTAAGGAGAAGCACAAGGTGTCTCTTCTTGAACTGCAGCAGGTTGTGGGGCACCTTAATTTCGCTTGCAAGGCTGTTGCCCCGGGGAGGGCATTTCTTAGGCGTCTATGTGACGCCATGGCTTCCTTGAGGCTGCCACATCATAGGTTGCGCATATCTAGGGGCATCAGGGAGGATTTGGAGGTTTGGGAATCCTTTCTTAACTCGTTTAACGGGGTCACCTTTTGGAGGGAGGACCTACTGCTTGAGGCTGAACTCCAGGTCACTTCTGATGCCTCTGGCGCAACTGGCTTTGGTGTTTATTTTCGGGGGCACTGGTGCGCTGAAGAATGGCCAGTTGACTGGCATGATGGGGTTTTGGATAGGGATCTTACCTTTTTGGAATTTTTTCCAATTCTGGTAGCGATCTGGCTGTGGGGGGGTGAGTTGGCCAACCACACGGTGCACTTTTGGTGCGATAATTTGGCTGTGGTACAGGTGATTAACTCCCTCACTTCCAGATCGCCTAGAGTAATGAGATTGGTTAGGTTGTTCACGCTCCGGTGCCTCCGACTGAACATTTTGTTCTTGGCAAAACACGTTCCAGGGGTAAACAATGGATTGGCGGACGCTTTGTCTCGCCAACAGATGGAACGGTTTCGCCAACTTGCTCCCGAAGCCGATCTGCAGCCCTCCAGGATGCCAGAGGAGTTGTGGCACCTTGGGAACGTGAGGTTCAGCGTGCCATTTCGCTAGCCATTGCCCCCAGCACCCGGAGGTCCTATGACCGCGCCGTTCAGCAGTTTGTTACTTTTCGGCTTGGGGCGGGACTGCCCCAATTGTGGCCGATTCCAGTGGAGCACATACTGCGATTCTGTGTTGATCGTAGAGGTAAGGGTTGTGCTCCTAGAACAATCAGAGGTCAGCTGGCGGCCCTGGCGTTTGTCAGCAAGGCTCGCGGCTGGCAGGATTTTACGGGGGACTTTAGAGTCCGTAAAATGTTAGAAGGATGGGTGCGAGAGATGGGAGCTCAGGTAGATGATAGGGAGCCTATGTCCCCTGCCATTCTCAAGGGGTTGGGGGCTACGTGGGCTGATGTATGTAGTTCTGACTTTGAAGCCAAGCTCTTCCATGCAGCGGCTCTTATTGCCTTCTTTGGAGCCCTGCGGGTAAGTGAGTTGGTGGTTCAGTCAGCTAGGGACAACTCAAATCGGGCCTTGTTGGCCCGAGATGTTAAATTGGCTGGGGAGACGGTAGCAGTCACCATTAGGCGATCTAAGACGGATCAGCTGCGGAAGGGCTCGGTGGTGCAGCTGGGTGCTTGTGCTGATCGGGAGCTTTGTCCTGTGCTTGCGCTTAGAGCATACTTGGAAGCTCGAGGGGATGAGCCCGGGGTGTTGTTCATTCACAGTGACGGGGCTCCCCTTACTCGTTTTCAGTTCTGGGCAGTTACTGCACGGGCTCTCGCCAAGCTTGGGTTGGCAGGTTTTAGGTTTGGCACACACTCTTTTCGGATTGGAGCGGCCTCGACGGCCGCTGCAATGGGTTATTCTGGTCCAGCCATTCAGAAGGTAGGCCGTTGGAGGTCTTCGGCTTACAAGTCCTATGTGCGCCCCCTAACGGGGCCTTTATAGTCTTTTAACTGTTGTCTTTTCTTAGGTGCTGTGGCGCATCGAGGAAGGTGCTCTATCCTTATCTGCGGGCACAGCTTCGTCTTTTGGGCCGCTCACCAGGCTAAGAGGACGGCGTTCGGGTCCCAGCTTGGCCTGAGCCAGTGGGCTACGGTGGAGTGGCAGGGCCGTCGAGGCCTGCGTTGGCCTGGTCTGCTTCCACTATTATTTGAAGGGAGGTGTGCCCCTCCACCTCATATTCTCGTCATTCACCTGGGGGGGAATGACTTGGGTTTGGTGAAGGGCAAGGCCCTGTCACTGCAGGCCCAGGCAGACTTGCGGTTGATAGGCAAGCGCTGGCCTGGTGTCTTAATCATTTGGTCCGATATTCTACCCAGGAGGGTTTGGCGGGAGGCCTTGGATGCTAAAGCTATAGAGGGAGCACGTTATAAGGCCAATAAGGCCTTACACAAGGCTTTGGAGAAGGGGTTGGGGGTTTACTTGCCCCACCCCGGTATAAGGGCTGCTCTGCCGGACCTCTACCGAGGTGACGGAGTTCATCTTTCTTTTAAAGGCAACAACATATTTTTAGACGACTTGCGGCGGGGATTGCTGGAGGCGTTACGCCATATTTGGGGCGTCGAGGCCTAAGCAGAGGCTTGACCTCGTCGGTGGCAGGTTAGAGTTGGGATTTGAGAGCGGGCCGGTGAGTACCCTTGGCACATCCTCATTGGTGGGGAGTGGGGGTCTGTCAGGAGCGGCTGCGGCCCTACGGCTCAGCTGCGAGGGCAGACTGCCTAGTGGGACCTCCCAGACAAGTCCTTATCCCAGGCTGTACGGCTTGGGGTGTTTGGAGCTTTATGGGGGGAACCATTCGCCTGGCCGGCCGGGCCCAAGCCATCTCTGTTGGATGGCTCGCACCCGGGGCAGTGGGTCTCGCCCAGGCAGGTTCAAGGAGAAGGTCCCATGGTGACCACTGGCTTGACCTGTACCGCTAGTTAGCTCCCCTTGTTGCCGCTGTTGAGGTTATGTTGTTGCTTTAATAAAGTAGCCCTTAGTACCCAAAACCTGTGTCTGCCTCTTTCTTCCAACTAGGGTATCAAGGAGGCAACCCCCAGCCGCGGCATAGCCGTTAAGGCTGGGTGCCTATTTTGATGCCCTGGAAGGAGATAGAGCAGAGCTCCCCTTCCAGGACCTGTGGGGTGGGCGGAGCTAGCCTGTTTAGGCGCGCTCCGCCCGTTTCCCCCTCAGTTGGTGCCTCGAGCTCGGCCCACCCTCCGCACCCTATAACAGGACAGGATTAGCCGGTCGCCTTCTTTGGGGCCAGGCAGGAATTTTTCCCCCTTTTGCAAATTGGCATGGGCATCTGGGGTTTTTCGCCTGCCTTGTTCTGTTGTGGGGGTTGTGGTAATTGGCAGGCGGTGCCGCAGCCTGTTAGGTTAGTGGCAGGTTAGAGTTGGGATTTGAGAGCGGGCCGGTGAGTACCCTTGGCACATCCTCATTGGTGGGGAGTGGGGGTCTGTCAGGAGCGGCTGCGGCCCTACGGCTCAGCTGCGAGGGCAGACTGCCTAGTGGGACCTCCCAGACAAGTCCTTATCCCAGGCTGTACGGCTTGGGGTGTTTGGAGCTTTATGGGGGGAACCATTCGCCTGGCCGGCCGGGCCCAAGCCATCTCTGTTGGATGGCTCGCACCCGGGGCAGTGGGTCTCGCCCAGGCAGGTTCAAGGAGAAGGTCCCATGGTGACCACTGGCTTGACCTGTACCGCTAGTTAGCTCCCCTTGTTGCCGCTGTTGAGGTTATGTTGTTGCTTTAATAAAGTAGCCCTTAGTACCCAAAACCTGTGTCTGCCTCTTTCTTCCAACTAGGGTATCAATCTCATTTCCGCTAATCTGGAATGCAGTCGCTTATTTAACATCAAGAGGAGCTTGACACGCAACATCAAGCAGCTTGACACTCAAAAGGACCAATAGATTCTGTAAACTTGACTCTAAAGCAAAACAAATTGGCTCTTTCTAGATTGATGGATACCAGTTAGAAGAAATTGATAGCACTTCTGTTTGGTAAGAAAAAGTTTTTCAACAAATTCATCTCAGGACTGTGTCCTTCATCATCTGCTACCTTAAATTTTGGGAACTTTGAGGCATCATAGAAATCTGCGTGGTAAATATACAGCTTATCTTGCACATCATTGTGCAAGGTGCAGCCTCCGTCCGGGAGTGCTCCCGTGATTTGGGCCAGTTTATCTCCCTGCCCCTTACCTGGCAGTCCTACGATGCAGCCACCCATACTACCGCTGCCAGATTGGCATGCTCCTCGGCCAGTAACTGCTGCAAGAGGGCCAGCTCAGCACCCAGTGAGCCAGCCGCCCCGTTGGCGTGGCAGGCATCCAGAGCGGCTTCCCACAGACACAGTGCAGGCACTCCTTGGCACAGCGCCCTGTCCCCTAACAATTATGCCCTGCCCTGAGGGAGTGCTCCCGCAATTCAGGCACATTTACCTTCCCGCCCCTTACCTGACAGCTCTCTGGTACAGCCGCCCAGGCCACTGCCACCAGCTTGGCATGCTCCTCGACCAGCAGCCACTGCAGGAGGGCCACCTCAGTGCCCAGCGAGATGGCCATCCCGTTGGTGTGGCAGGCAGCCAGGGAATGTGGGCAGCCTCCCACGGATGCAGCACAGGCCCTCCCACTTGATGTGGTGCCCCCTAAAAATTATGCACCCGGGGTGACTGCTCTTCTGGCCCCTCCTCATGCTACACCATAGCCCAGAAGCAAGTCTCATGTTATTTCTTTTTTTTTGAAAAAATTTTTATTGGGTTAGAATCCATTATTTTTACATTTACATTCAATTTTCCCCAAATTTTTCATTTCTAACCCCCTCCCTTTCCCCCCCTTTTGTTGACTTCCAACAGTTTTCCAACCCTTTGTCCCTTTTCCCTTACTTCTATTAAATTTCTCTATCTAAAACAAATACATATTCTCCATTATACTAAGCAGTACATCCTTAACTACTTTTCTTATTATATACCCAAACTGTAAGTCTTTGTTTCCATCTTAGATAAACAATTTATCCCTTTTTCCAATTTTAAATATTTCTATATTTCTATATCATAAACCTATATATCATAAACCATAAAAATCTTACACGTTTAAATCAAACAATTTGACTTATTCTCTATGTGTTACTCATTCTATCTTTTTATGGTAATTCTATATAACTCTCGTCACATAGTCAATCAATTTGACTCGTCTATACATTCAGTTTGGTGCATTATACAAATCTTATCAAAGAAAGAAAATATTGTTGGTTACTCAATCCGTATATTTAATCCTTATCCTTAATTATTTTCTATCAATATTCTATTTATTAACCAATATATATCTATATATATATCAATCTGTTAATCTAACTGCTTATAAATTCACATTTATCTCTTCTCCCCCCGGTAAAGTCACCCCCCTCTACATTTTATTATACTTCAGTAGTTCTCAAACTGCCACAGTTTTCCTCCCACCTCCCATTTCTTCTCCAGATATTGTTTCAGCTTCTCCCAATCTGTGTTAAACTGCCCTGAGTCCAGATTTCTCAGTTTTCTTGTCATCTTGTCCATTTCTGCCATGTACAGCAATTTGTAGGTCCAATCTTCAATAGTTGGCACTTCTTGTACTTTCCATTTTTGCGCATACAAAAGTCTAGCTGCTGCTGTCATATAAAATATCAACGTCCTATGATGGGCTGGAATTCCCTCCATTCCCAAGTTTAGTAGCAGGAGTTCTGGGTTCTTATTTATTTGAAATTGTAAAATTTCACTCATTTCTCTTATTATTTCCCCCCAGTACTGCCTAGCTACCTCACACGACCACCACATATGATAGAGGGAGCCCTCATGCTTCCTACATTTCCAGCATTTATTAGAAGTGTTCAAATTCCCTAGCGCAATCTTCTTTGGTGTCATGTACCAACGATAGATCATTTTGTAGATACTCTCTTTAATATTTGTACATGTCGTTATCTTCATTGTAGTCTTCCACAAGTATTCCCATGCCTCCATTGTTATCTCTTTGTTAAAATTTATAGCCCATTTCACCATTTGTGTTTTAACTGTCTCATCCTCAGTATACCATTTCAACAGTACTTGGTATACCTTGGATATTCTTTTCTTGTCCTCTTTAAGAAGGGTCTGCTCTAGTCTCATGTTATTTCATAGAGTTTATTCCTAGGAAAATGGCCTTAAAATTCAAGCCAGAGACATGTAACTGCTACATCCTTATTTTTGCATGTATGTAGAATAATGATTAAAAAATAGTTGACCAACCAAAATACGCTTATTAAAGAGCATCCAGTGAATGTCAGATTTTTTTTTGCTGATAATGATCATTTTCATACCTGTGAGTCTTAAATCAGTACTGGGCTTTTGGTATTTTAAAAGCCTTAGATGTTGCTGTTTACTGGGGGTTCAATGGTTAGAATGTCAGACTAGGATCTGAGTGACCCAGGTTCTAATCTCCACTCTGCTCTGGAAGCTCAGTTGGTGATCTTGGGCCTGCCTCATAAGATTGTTGCTGTGAGGGTAAAGTGGAGACGGGGAGAATAATATTGTAATCACTTTGGGTCCCCATTGGGGAGAAAAGTGGAGAATAAATATCTAAATAAATAAAACTGCCACAGCTTCTCCAGCTTTTCAAAACCATTATTTTGAGGTAAATCCAGGGCTTTTTTCTGGGAAAAGAGGTGGTGGAACTCAGTGGGTTGTCCTCGGAGAAAATGGTCACATGGCTGGTGGCCCCGCCCCCCAATCTCCAGAAAGAGGGGAGTTGAGATTGACCTCCGTGCCACTCAGCGGCACCATTTTCAAGAGGTTTTCAAGAGGTTCCGGAACTCCGTTCCCCCACGTTCCCCCTGAAAAAAAGCCCTGGGTAAATCACAACTGGTGCTGGCTCCTTGCTAATTTAAGGATGAGTATCAGTTTTACAATGATTCTTTATCATCCTACCTATATGGTATGGACTGGAAGATGGAAAACAAGGAAGAGCAATGCTATATATTCTTGACTGAAATATTAGCAAACGTTTTAGATTTCTGTTATTTCGTTCTATAATATTGACCTCATGGTGCTAAGATCACAGTTATAAAGCTAAAGAATTTAATTTTGTATAGGGACAATGCAAATTTTGCTACAAACATTTTCAACAGTTGAACTGACCATCTACTAAGGTGTAGGATCAATGTCAGCCAATCACCGAGCCTATTTGGATTGGGCTGAGAATGCTTGATGAACACGTCTGCATCATGTATATGTGCATAGAGAAGCTCTTGATCCAAACCAGTCATCAACCATTAGCCTCATTAGGGACCATTCAGATGAACATCAGAGTAGAGTTTTTTAAAAACATAGCATTCATTTATAACCAATTTATATTAGTTCTGACTGATTAAAGCGTCTAACAATTACCTGTGAGCAGAACAGCCAGTTAAGCAGCAAGGACAAGAAGGGGAGTAGGACTTAACAAACAGACAAAGAAGTCATGGGCCATTTCCACACACGTTGAATAATGCACTTTCAATGCACTTTCGCAATCCTTTAGAAGTAGATTTTTTGTTCCACACATGGAAAATCAGTTTCAAATGTTCACTAAAGAGTATTGAAAGTGGATTATCCAACGTGTGTGGAAGCAGCCACTGAAACACGACTTCCATGGTTGCAACTGGCAAAGGGGATGAGGGCCAAACTGAAAGGCGTTTGAGCAACCCTAGTTTTCTGTTATTGAACTATGATTTTATGTGTTTATTTGACTACTCGTGGAAGCTGCCTTAGAAATTTTAGTAAAAGGCAAGGAAGAAATATTTTTAAGCAAACAAATAAATAAAGTTGTCAACCATCTTTTGGAAAGTTACCATATTCTGCTTCCGGAATAACATGGATCCCTCAGCAATAAATTTCAAAGTTTAAAACTGTGAAGGCAAAGAGCTGCTTAATTTATTTATACAAAAATAAGTGTGTGTGTTGCAATCCAAATTAGGAAGACTGTTCTGTTCCACTTGAAAAAATGTAAGGAGAATCCCTCAAATGCATTTTACTCTGTCAGAAACTGCAGCAACAGGGAATAGGGAAGGAAGGAAGGAGATAAGCGGGAGCCACCTTTCCTGACAGTTAGAACCCTGGAGACACATTGATGATGTACATGAATTAAGTTTCACAATTCATTCTCCACCCTAGAGAGAAAGATTTACCATCAAATAACTTGATGGAAATAAGCAAAAAACATCAAAAGGTGCTGTAGATACTTTGAGGTACTCTATCTGCCCTAGTGTCATCAAGAATGACTGGATATTCTTGTTTGATAGATGTTTATTTTGTATGTACAGACTGTGCTTAATCTGATACATGCCGGATGTGTTGCTGAGCAGGGCAGAGTTCATGTTTTGCATACCATCTTGAAACAAGAAAGTGACTTTTGTCTGGGATATCTGAGGGAACTAGTTGCCAAGAAGCATATAATGTAAGTCTGTAATCTATAATGTTACTGTTTCTTCAGACTGAACCTAGCTTTTGAAGAGCTTTTAGCTTTATTTTTCTCCAAAGTAGTGGAATGAATAATATCAACAAATAAACTGAATTGGAACATTGCAATAAATTTGTGCTGGTTTATGTGCCTCTAGATAGCTGTATGCCTGTTGATGAAAAATATGCCTTTTGCCCCTGATTTACATGTCAGTAGGAAGGATCTGGATCTGGAAAGAAGAACAATAACTAAGTCACAATTCATCTTCAAAATCTGAAAATATTCCTTTGCAGCCGTATAGTTGTGTGTGAGGCAATGAACACACAACGCACAGGATCTTGGATAACAGAAAAGAGCAAGAGTTCAGTCTGCCTGCTCCTCTGCCAGAGAATGGCAGATACTACAGGTCAGGTCAGGTCAGATACTACATTGCGGGGGTGCAAGCCCCACAAATGCCCAACAGGGAAGCCAGCTCACTGAACCTGTTATGTGTTATCCACTTTTTCAAGGGCAAACAGAATATCTCTATACATATTGGTTCATTCTATTTTCCTCGGGTGCAGGGGTTTTTCCTGTTTGGTTGCTGCTGGTGCTTCTCCTCACCAGCTGCACAGCACATGGGGCCTACTTAGGGTGAAGCTGTGAGATGCTGTGCCTATTCAGCTCTTCAATGGCCTGGACAAGGTAGAGCTGGCAAGGAGGAGTATGGGTGCCACTGGCATAGGGTGAAGCTGGAAGCCTCTGTGCCCGGACTCTTATCACTAACCCGACTATGGAAGAGGGTTGGTGCTCAGGGCAGCAGCTCACTGAGCTATTCCCTGATAAAGTAAAGGGCCAAATGCCCCCTTTACACCTGCTAAATTGGAGATAAGGCAATTACACATTTTAAAGTGGCAGGTAAGAAGCATTTATTTAAACCTTTTTATGCCTCTTATTCACCCAACTAAGGATCCACAAGGCAGCTATATATTGGTGTGTGTGTGTGTGCGCATGCGCATGCATGCATAACAGTTAATGAAACAGAAACACATAAATGGGAAGCAGGGTCAGTGAGGGAATGGCAAACAAACCAGAAAAGTCTTCACACACTGGTGGAAGACACTGATAGTGATGACAGGTGACTTTCGCTGGGGAAGGAATTTTGATGCTAAGACTGAGAAATCCCTTTCTTAGGTTTCCCCAGGTCTAATCTCAGGTGGCAGGGGAAAGTGAACAGGGCCCATGAAGATGTCCAAAGTGGTCATGTGGATTCTTGACATATGCTAGTCCCAAGACATATAATACTTCAAAGGCTGATACTATCACCTTGAATTGTTTCCAGAAGCAAAATGGGAACCAGTGTAGATGGAACAAGACTAGAGTGATATGATCCCCAGGAGCCACTCCAGCCAGCATTCTGGCAGTAGAATTCTGTAACAGTTATAGCTTCTGGACAGTCTTCAAGGGCAGTCCTATACAGAGTACATTGTAATAGTCTAAGATAGATGTTACAGTGGCAAGATCCTTTTGCCCAGGAAAGACTGCAGCTGGCTTACCAAAGCTGATAAGAGGCACTCCTGGCTTCCTCCACCACATGCTTTTCCAGCAGGAGCCCTAGGTCCAACAGTCTCTCCACAACCCTCTCCAGAAAAAGAGACACTTCAATTCCTGGGTCAGTCCTTCTACCTACTCTTCTAACTAGAGGAAGTTAGGCCATTTACACACATCTTAACATCGCACAAAACTCACAGAACGAGGGCGTCTTCATGGCGCAATTTCTGATGTCATCCCGTCATGATTCGGTTTTCGTGGTGCAATGACGTCAGAAATCGCTCCGTGAAGACACCGTCATTCTGTGAGTTTTGTGCAATGTTAAGACATGTAAATGGCCCAGGAGTGGGAGCTACTTACCTGAACACATGCATGAGCTCCAGTTGATGATGACATCACTTCCAGTGTGACCTTGAAGCAATGGTGTCATGCCAGAGCTGATTCTGTATTAGATCAAAACATAGGTGCTTTGAGGTCCTTGGAAGACAAGCAGACTAAAAAGGTGATGGAACAGAATACACATTGTGTTTTATAGCTGCTTGCCAGTGACCTATATTTGAAGACATGTATCTGTTGCACATACAGACCTTTTCTTGGGCCTGCAGTAGGCTGCATGAAGCACAGCACGTACAACTCACAAGGTGTTTGGTAACTTTTTTGTGTTTTTCTGGCCCACTAGGATTACATATATTATACTTGCCATAGAGCATGACACATTTTTCTACCCAAATTTGGGAACTTCCAGGAATATAGTTCTAAGCCACTGTTGATAACTATATAGATGGTTAAACTTTGAATTATATTTAATTATTGGCCTGGGCCACATCCTATGCAATTAAACTCACAGCATATTTTCATGCTGGGTGAAAAAGAATTTCCGACAGGGAAACCACAAAACCCATAGTCAAGTCATGTACTTTCTGTTTCTTATTTGGATTATATATATAACTGCATGACAACCATTACAAATTGAACATTCATTAATCTTTATACCACAATTGTGGGCCAAAAAGAAGTCCAGTTCAAACAGAAACCTTGGCTATGGATGGATGAACGTGGGGTGACTAAAAATTACAGATTCACGCATTGGTAACTATAATGTGCCTTTAAAGATTTTCTGTCCTTAAGATAATCAGTTTATTGCTGCTCATACCAGAATCATTCTTTTAAGCAGATATGACAGAAATCTATCTAGTACATTTTTATCCCACTCTTTTTCCAAGGACCTTATAGTGGCATAAATATTCTCTCTCCCCATTTTATCTTCACAATCACTCTCTGAAGTAGGCTAGGCTGAGGGCCAATTCACAGGTAACAAAGTCCATGTGTCATGCAGGCTGTCAGCAGACATGCACCTAGAGTTCAGTGCTGGGAATTCAAAGTGTCCCAGAAGGCTCTGTTAATTTCACTCCTCTTTGGGGAAGCAAAGATAAAATTTACAAACTCTCTGAGGAACTATCTCCACTGGCTCTGGCCGTCATCACACGGCCATAAATTTAGCGCCAAACTAGCGCCATCTCCCGCTGAATTCTCACCTTATTCCGGCTCTCTTGTGATTGCGCCATTCTCCCCAATTCACGCTTTGTGACTCTTTATGTCGTCTTTATCCACTTCCATGTGAATGCCCTGGATCGACTATGAACGCTTTGCAACACCAAAACGCTCACTCTCCCTGATCATCTGTCTCACCTAACACTGATTCTCCTGCCCCACAAGCCCCAGTGCGACCAGCAATTAAGCCTCAAAGTAATTTTTTTTAAAAAACGTCAGCCTTACAGCACTATAGCGCTATTCTGCCATGGGTGGGAAACCTCTGCTACCTATCACGGTTGGCTTTTGGGTTGGCCCAGCACAACATTATAATAGAAGAGTGATATAACGCAAATATGCGGAAAATTTTTTTTTTTAAGGGGGTGGGATTTTTAGGGCCCCGTTTCTGGAGGCACTTTGACTGACCGTCGAATTGCACTTTTCCTTTTTAATGTGACTGACTGGAAGCGCAAGCAGTTGTCAAAAGATGGGAGAATCCGTTCTAATAACGATAACAGAAGAAACGATTTCTAGTGCAAAACTGACGAAATAGGGGCCTGTGTGATGACGGCCTCTGTCTTTTTAAACTACGCTTCTCGGCTAACATTGCATCTCCCTGCACTTGAGTGTCTCCATGTAAGATGTCTTGTGTAGAGAGACTGTAAGACTCACTGCCCTTTGGTTGCCCAGCAAACTTCCTGGCAGAGTGGAGCTATGAACTCAGGTCTCTCAGTTCCTAGTCAAGCACCATAACCTGTACAATGCAGTCTCTCTCATTGCACTGGGTTATTGACCTTCTCAGCCTAACCTACTTCACAAGGAGAGCGGTTGTAAGAATGAAATGGAAGAGAAAAGAACCCTGCATGCCACCCTGAGGACTCAGGAAGAAGGGTGGGATAAAATGTTAATAAACTAATAATATTAAACCACTTGGAAAATAAGTAGGTGCATGAACATTTGACCTCCTATGTCTGAGAAAAATCAACAAATATTGTGAAAAAGTGTCTAGAAGAATTGGCTTCAGGCCAGTGCAAATTTAGTGTATGAATGGTGCTAAAAATAACTTACTAAAACAAGAAAGCCCTGTACTCAGTGGACTGCATCTATCATTCTCATCATCATGTGGTGAATCTCCATAATACCAATGCATTGAAAGACTCAGTTTTCCCAGTGGTAGTATACATATTAACTGCCATTCTTCATATTGTTAGACTCTTCTTACTCAAATCATCAGAAACATTTTCCCTTCTGATTCCATCTACAGACGTATAGGGCCATTCAGGACTTCCTTAAGGGTGGGAAAGACATTCTGCTCTGTACATTCTGCTTCACCTGCATCTTATCCTCCACTAAGTGTTCGTGTACGCATAGGCGTAGCGTGCATGGTGCGAGAGGGGCAGTGGCCCCAGGCCCAGTCTTCTTAGCACTTTTTAGGGGGCGCAAAATTTCTCCAGCCACTCATACTTAATCTTTGCACCTCAGCCAAACAGCTACACGCCTGCCCTCCTCCTCACTGCAGCCTCCTAATTGGTCGCTGTGCGGGGCTGCTCACTCTCATTTGCTGGAGGGCCAGCTGGGCCAGGAGCATGCTGGGAGATGTAGTCCCACAGACACCTCATCCACCTGGAATTAAAACTGCTCTCTAGAGCACAGAGATTACTTGGCAGCTTTGGCTGGTGGACTCTACAGCATTGTAAGTCACTCACCTACCCAGGCATCCCCCTCAATCTCCAGGAATTTCTCAACTGTCTAAAAAGAGATCCATCAGTAAAGGGACAGGGAGGGACTGGAGGAATCCCAGACATTCTCAACATTCTCTCATTCTGAGAGCTGGAATTGTTCCTTTACCACTCAAGGAAGTAATAACAACTGGAATAGTAGTAAAGCAAAAAAAAATCCAAAAAACATTCCATTCCATTTCTTGGAGGATCAGTTTGTACATCGTATTCCTAACTCTGCAGGGAAAGGAACAGGCATGCTTTGAACAGAACAAGATAAAAATATGGTATAATGACTGCTATGCCTCCAGGGGCTGACTGCCCCTGAACATGGAGGTTCTTTGCATGTGTAGTCTCCCTAGGCCACAGAGTTTTTTCTTCCCTCAGAGGTTTCAGAGGGGGACAAACCACAGAGTTAGAAAGATAGAGAGATCAGGGTCAGGGCATCTGTTTACTGTTTAATGCTCGCCTATGCTGTGTAGATTGCTATTTTGAGGACTTCCTCCCTTGTGACACCCTTCTCTTCCTGGCTTGATCACACTTCTGTCCCTTCTCTCCATCTTCCACCATGGATGCAAGACTTGTGCTGCCCATCCGTGTCCATCCTTAGACTAGATAGGTAAATGGGATCTATGTCTCTTCCTTTCCTATCAGAGTTTTGAGTTCCTAAAAAGGAACTCATTTCTTTTCTAAATATAAACCAAGTCTAAGTTTGTTATTTTCTCTTTCACACTCACATTTAAGGGATTTCACAGTGTTCTATGTGTGATAGTGCTCTGGAATTTATTTTATTTACTACATTTTCACCCACCCTTCCACCAAGGACATCACAGCAGTGGACATTTGTCTTCTCTATTTAACAGTCCTGTGAGGTAGGTTACACTGCCTCTCAGTATGATATGTATTGCTTAAAATTAGGAGTACTTTGTTACATTTCTATAGAGGTATAGATTTATCTGATATTCCTTCATATTCCTGATGCATATAGCGCATCAGTTACTTTTTTCAACACAATTAAAACTCTGTAGTCCATTGGAAACAGGGCTAGTATGTCCCGTTGACAGCAGGCTTAATTTAACTTTACTGTGCACAAGATGTAATTTAAAAACTCAGAATGAGTTTGTCTGGAAACGACAATTAAACTGCATACGTTTAATGGGAATAATATTAATATTGACAATGTTTCCAAGTTCTGGAAAAGAAAGAAAGAAAGAAAGAAAGAAAGAAAGAAAGAAAGAAAGAAAGAAAGAAAGAAAGAAAGAAAGAAAGACGTTAAATTAAAACAAATTACTGAAGTAGTTTATATTTCATGTGTGTATGCTTATATGTTTTACATGTTTGTTGACTGAAATAATTTTTTAAAGGAAGTGCAATCAAAACTTTAATGCAAGCTGCTGTTTCAGCTCATGAAGTTGATTTTTAGCTCACAACATTGCACAGCTTAGAGGGAACACTGATTTGTAATAAGTATGATCTTACTAGGTAGTTCCTATGTCATTTAATACCACCACCACCCCAAAAAAAAACACAAGGTAGAGGGTTCTGTCTCACACATAAAGGCCATGTAAAGAATCTATGACCTTTGTTTTACTTTTCTGAGTAAAAAAAAAAATGAAGTGGGGCAGAGAGGGTAGGAAGAAAGCGTGACTGAAATTACAAATACAATATTTTCTAAGTCCCCCGAAGAAGCCACAATATAAGCCATACAAAAGGGATGTGTTTCCAGTGAACACAAATAAAGTACTGCTCTTTTTAAAAGGTTTGGATTTGAGCATACTAGCATTAAATTAATTTTACTTTAATCACATCACTATTTTCTTAAAATACAGTACATGTGCTTGGGGGTAAGGAGCTCAATACTGGACTGGTGGAAGGGACTCAGGGAGTGCTAATGGTCCACGGGTTAGGGGCGCAATATTTGCTTTGCCCCGGGCACTGGCAACCCACACTACGCCACTGCGTGTACGCCAAACTGTGAAACCAGTACATAAGCATCCCCCAGGGCTGAGGTACTTGGTGAGCTAAATTGAGTGGACCTGATATTTTATGGCCTGCTACAAAGTGCTGGTTTGTCAAAAATAGTTATCCCAGGACTTGACAAATTTTCTTTGGCTCTAGGAGCCAGCCCCAAAAGGTAAGAGTCAAACTTATTTTCCAGCCTTAAGGTTTTGTATCTTAATGACCATATTTTCTAATTATTGCTACCACAAAACCTAATCCTAAACTCACAGTTTCTTATAATTTTATTAAAGCAATGACAAAAGAGTTGTAGCGTATAAATAAGAAAGGCATAACTCAATGCAACAGAAAGATAATTTTTAACTCTAACCTAACTTCTTTTTAATGTCTCATAATTTCATTATTGCTTTTAAAAGCTGTTTAATAGAATATTGAATATCAGAGCCAGATTAGAAAGCAGCTGGTTAATAAACGAATTCATCTATTACCAGTGAATGGTGTAAAATTAACATATAAACAAGCAATGAAAAGAACTTCATGCACTTAAATTTTTATGTCACATAGCAAAACATATTCTGAGAGACACTACAATAAAAATCATTGCTGAACATACTAGTTACCACAATGAAATTTCTTGGTGCCAGAGCAACCTGGCACCTGGGATTTGCCTATCCCTGAGTTATCCTATGTGCTTCCTTCACTAACAGGACATAAAATGAATGTGTTTCAGAAATTAGATCATGACGTAGAAGCTGTAGCTTCTGCAGCATGCAACAGCTCCCCTTCGTGATGAGGGCCATAAGTCTGTAATGGTGCCCCATAGGTCTCTAGGCATAGTTCTAAACAATACATATCGATGACCTGTAAAGTCCTAAAATGTGCTATGCTCCCATACCTTGTACATCCTCCATATGCTCTATCATAATCTCTTCACTCAGTTGTAGGTATCCTCATTGGTACCATCCTGTGCCAAGACCAAATAAAAATGGTGTGAAGGCAAGCAGTTATTCTTAGTAACCACTTCATATTTCCCTAACGGCTCAGTAAAAGAAGGTCCGGTAGTCATTAAAAAAATCTCATTATAAATAAGCAACTCCTAAATTAAATTTATTATCATATAGGAGAAAATATACCTAAGGGAGACTGTAATCATGAGTCTCATAAAACGAGCAAAGCAAGCTTCTGATACCCTGAGGCAACAATATGTTCAGTCACAAAATTACTTCAAATTACAGTATTTCATAGAAGTGAAAAAGACTAAAACAAAGAGTCAAGTATTACTGCAGTTTAACAGGCTTGGTGCCTTCATAAAATTAACAACCTTTTAGAGTTTCTATTCCCTTTGCAATATCTACCCCAATATCCTCACCAAGATCCTGAGACATGTACTTCCTGATTTATTTGGGGAAGAAGGGAAAAAATGGAATATAATCTCCTACGGATAGTAAAGAAACTAAAGATTTCAGAAAACTAGCTTTCTAAAACTTCAATGAATACTATCAGGAAATGAACTGAAAATATAAAGTAAATTGATTTCATTGTAAGTGTGATTAGTCACTGAGCATGCTCATAGATTGGAGACTATACTTTTATATGATTGTCCCGAGATACAGCATCACCATCGCTTTATAGTATGTGGAGTCAGCTGTGAAAGCCAAGATAATGCATTGGATATATTACATTTCTTACTTAATCTTAAAATAACAGGGTCACCTTTATAAAGAAATCTTAGTTCCGATGAAAACCAAACCGATGATCTAACCACAGTTCTGACTGCAATTATGGTATGGACCTGAGCAAATAAACTAGTTTTCATAAGTTAAATACCTTAAATGCTTGGCAAGTGGAGCAACAGCAAGAATTGAGAGTGAAGCGCAGAAGCAATGACCAAATTACCTCCAATAGAAAATGACCAGTAACTTTATCTTCCTGAATAGTTCTGATGCTGCTAGGTTTATGATGACCAGAACTAGATTTGAAAGATATTATGGAAAGCATTTAGTATGGTGGTGCTATTTTGCTATGGAGGATGGAAGGAATAGATTCTGTGTGAAAGATCACAAGATAAGCATTTTCCATGTAGTCACACTGTTCATAGCTGTGCTCCTGAAGCACTGGACCATAAAGAAGCAGCTCTTGCAGCATGTACATGAAGTGATCAGTGTAGTAGTATATGAATGGGATATGTGATTAGTAAGTTTACATCTTATATGTGAATGGGCAGTTGGACTAGTGTGGTTGTCTTCCCTTATTGGGCAACAGCAGATATATTTTCAGATCTTGGCTACTAACCAGCTTAACACCTAAGGTCTCCATTTCCTAAAGGTAAAGTTACAGCGCAACCCGAAGCACTGTAGATCCTTCTAAGTACATTGATTGAAGTAAGAGGGTTTGGTGGTGGTGGAGAATGCCCTCGAGTCATAGCTGGCTCATGGTGACCCCTGCTGGGATTAGAAGCGCATAAATAAACAAATACACTGTTATAGTTAGAACAAAATTTTAGTACAGTAGCACTTTAAAGAGCAACAATTTTTCCCAAGGTGTAAACTTTTGTGAGTTGAAGCTTACTTTGTCAAATGCAAATAGGAACAAACATCCATCAGACCTTATATCCAGGTCAGAAGCTGGAGGGACATTACAAGGAAGGGTTACTTGAAATCCAGAAGGAAGTGTACAATGCAAAAAGTAATAAGCTTACTTACTTGTTGCAGATTTTTAAAAAAACATTTTCTTTGTAAATATGCAAAAGAAGGGTCCATCTATATACAAGAAACATTCTGCCTCATGTCAAAGTGTGTTTTCAAGCCCTGGATATTTTAGTTCTGTGAAATACAATGATGTTTGCCACCACAAATGTATTTGTGTTTGTGGGAATGTTTCCACTCATAGATATATTGAGATTTAGTTTGATGTATAAATATACACCATATGCAATGTAAGTTTTTTTACATGGCTGTCAGAGGCTCCTCCTTCTTCATGCTCCTATGGCAGCACATCTCCTGTGACCTTCCGCTGGCTCATATGTTTGTTTCTTCTTTTACAGAAGTTTGACAAAGAGATTGCTTACATAATTCCTCTCAAAATAATTCCTCCTCAAATTCAAGAAAATAAAAAGGTTATAAAGAGAAAAATGCAACTGCTGCTTTACATGCCCCAGGCTGACCAACCCATCTTCCCATGCTTCCATCAAGGGAACATTGTATTGTGACTTGACAGATTGAACATGTCAGTACATTATGCAGAGCAGCATGGCTGTTCATGAAGAGGAGAGAATTGACAGGACATCTTTGTCAAATGCTGGAGTTTGTATATTTTCATTTTTGTCTCAGTTTTGGCAGCCCGTTTTAAGACCTTCCCACCTAAAACAGATTGTACTTGGTTTCCTGGAGCTCATCTGTAAATTCAGAAAAAGCCCTCCTAAGACTTTACCACTATATTCAGGTGTTATAGGGGTGATCACACGTCTGAACATTCCCCTTTATAAGTAATGCATTTTCAGATACAGAAAGCCAGCACAGCAGGAGAAGGCTAGCTGATATTCTTCTTCCTGACATACTTTCTATGGGCAGGGCATTTTTTTACCTGAAGCAGCAGCCAACCCCACACAACATGACATATTGGTTAGAATAGGAACAGAATTCAAATATGCACTCTGCCATGAATTTCATTGTGTCCTTGGGCCGGTCATTCTCTCTCATCCTAACTGATCTCACAGGGTTGTTGTGAGGGCAAGACTCAGGAAACCAGAATCATGTGCACTGCTGCTTGGAGAAGCAAACAGGAGGAAAGAACAGATTAAAATGTGACTGACTGACTGATTTGCATTTTGAAGTGGCATAGTCCCAAAGGGGACCTGTACCACAATACTTTGTTCTGAATGAGTAGTCCAAATCATAATAGGGTTCAAAACTCCATTTATTAGGCAAAGTCAAAGCTATGACAGAAGAACTGTAACATTAAAAGGAAGTTTCATAGACAATAATGGCAACCAATGAAATGGTTCACTAGCTGGAGCTGCCACTGCTCTTGCGGGACAGTCAAGTGGAAGGGAATTTTCTGTCTTCTTGGTAACCCTTAAGAAATGTTGGCTTGGGCAGGGTACACATCAGCCATGGCTGCTGACAAACTAGGTGCCCTTGGTTCAGGTAAGGAATACTGACATCAGTGAGGGAAGCCAACCAGTGAGCAACCACACACTTGTACAATGCTGCGGCATCACATTCCTTCTCTATTACCTCCTTATAATTATGTATGAGGGTGGAAATCCTCCTCTATTATCATGCAGCTTCAACTAGAGGTTTCAACTAGTGGAATATTTATCCATCCACTATATTTAGTGTGTATATCACCATCAAGTTGCAGCCGAGTTATGGCAACCTCATAGGGTTTTCAAGGCAAGAGATATTCAGAGGTGTTTTTATTACCGGAATTGGTCTCCTTGCGAGTAAGAGAATTTGTGGGGGGGGGATTAGGAAGCAAGGAAGACAGCTATGCGAAAGGCCAGTAACTATGGGATCTTTTCACCAATGTCTATAGGGTCCCTTCCGAAACAGCAAATGAGGCTGATGCTTAAGTTCAAATAACAATCTTTTATTAGAAAGAAAAATGCATGCACATGCACACAGAAATGCGCGCGGGGGGGGGGATGGTTACACACAGAGAGAGTCCTAGGAAGGTATAGTTGGGATAGAGAGAGGGGAATAAGTATATCTACCTGTCCTGAACAGCAGTCCACGGGTGAAGAGAGTAGCTTCAAATGTCCAGCATCCTCAGCCAAGCGAGAGCAAGAAGCTTGGGGTAACCTCAAGGGAACAGAGCTTAGGGTCCAGTACACATGTTTGGAGAGAGAGAGGCTTAGGGAAACGACCCTAAGGGAACAGCCAGGAAGCATGCACAATTTGAATGGGACCAGGGCACTTCTCTTATAGGGTAAAATGTGCCCTGGGTTGGGGTAGCCCATGTAGCTGTTGGAACAAAGGCTCCAATGGTCAGTTCCTGGGAGTAACAAAAGGTTTGATTGCCTTGATTGGTAGCTGCTGGGGCATGTGAAAGAGAATGCAAAATTTGTTCTAGTGCTGGACAAAAGGGCAGCTTGTTAGTGAGGTCCTCCGGAGCTAAGTTGATGAATTTAGTTGGGGAATGTACCTTCCCAGGAATGAACTATAAATACTTATGAATATCATTGGATTATCTCCTCAATCAGGGACAGGAGAGCTCATCACACGAGGAGGGAAAGGAATGTGTTAAGTGGGGATGACTCTGCGAGACCTTTGTTGAGCTGGATTCCTTAGGGGCTGGGGAGCCTGTAAATCCAATTACCACTGCTCACTCCACATTACTCTGTGGCATTCCATTCATGCCTGGGTCTCCTGGGCAGGGCTCAGCAACTGTTAGCTGGCAGTCCTCTGGCTGCAATACAAGCTGCCATTTTAAATCCAGAGGCCTGGTGCCATTTAATACCACACACAGCCATGTTGAAATGGCTATTAAAGTTGGCAGAGGCTGGGCCGACTGCTTACACTTTGCTATTACCTGCCTCTGCATAGTAACCCTGGCCTTCCTTGGTGGTTTCCCATCCAAATACTGACAATTTCTGACACTGCTTAGCTTACTAGAACTTTCACCTCTACCCTAAAACAAAAATAAATAAATAAAATAAGATTAAATAAAACAGAAGGACATATCCCTATCTTGATAAAAGTCTGTGCAACTTTTTATTAAAACCACTCAGAATAAAGATTCCAGTCTTCCTCCTAAACATGTTTCATTACCGAATGGTTCACAGTTTGCAAGTTGTTTTCCCTTGTTTAAAACTAACTCTACTTTCCGGAAGCTGAAACATGCTATTCATTTCTCAATGTAGTGTGAACAATCACTGCTTTGTTTTCAGTTCAATGTTTGGCCTGTTTTATAAGAGAACACAAGTGGTGTCATTTCCTTCATTTTCTTAATATTAGTCAGGTATTGCAGCATGTGAACTTGCTGTTTCATAACTTCTTACTGAGATAATGTTGGCAATATGCAGATTTTAATTGATGCATACAACTCTGAATACACAGTGTGTTTTACAGAAAATACAGAAAATAAGAAATCTTTAAATGTTTGTAGGGATTAAGTACTCGTAGAATGATAACACTGAATGGTGGATCAGAAGATCCTGTTAGAATGTTAGGCCAGAAAATCCTGCTAAAATGCATTACCTTTCTTACAACTAAAATATAAATTTAGTGGAGATCAGTGGTAGAGCTTTTCAAGATGGTGGCTCCAGGATTTCAGGTAGTAGGTATTGAGAGAAACCTTTTGGCTTCTCAAGACTTTAGAAAGTGAATACGAATTAAAATAGACAATGTTTACTCCCAACTAACTTCATATATTCTTTGTCCCCATCAGACACCAAGTAATGTTCAAACAGAAGAGCCAGTATGGAATAGCTGCTAAAGGAATGGGGGAAACCCAGATTCCAACTTCTGCTTGCCGTGCAGTGCGCTACGTGACCTTGGTGTCATCATTCCCTCTTGGCCTATTCTATCCCACATTGTCATTGTCAGGATAAAATAGGAGAGATCCATATATGCTACCCCAAGCTACTTGAATAAATAAATAAATAACTCCAAATGATCCAAACGAGACAAGGCACATGCACACATGTGCAAAAAGGTATTAATCAGACAGGAAAATGAATAAATAACAACAACAACATCCAATTTATATACCACCCTTCAGGACAACTTAACACCCACTCAGAGCGGTTTACAAAGTATGTTGTTATTATCCCCACAACAACAAATACCTGTGAGGTGGGTGGGGCTGAGCGTGCTCCGGAGAGCTGTGGTTGACCCAAGGTCACCCAGCTGGCTTCAAGTGGAGGAGTGGGGAATCAAACCTGGTTCTCCAGATTAGACTCCTGCCACTCTTAACCACTACAACAAAGTGGCTATAAAATATTTATACAAGCATAACACAACCAGGAACGATGGCTAATAAGAGTTTAATGGGGGTGTGCCAAATAAAACAAAAAAGTCTTCGCCCACTGGCAGATGTCAATGACAGAGGGAGATGTTCCATAAGTCTTAGTTTATGGAACATGAACTCGAAGAGATGTTCCCCCTGCATCCCCCTGTCTGTTCTGCAGCCATCTTAGGAATATACCAAAGGCAAGGAATGATGCCACACTATCAGCTCTGGACATCCCATCTCAGCGCCGAATATTTACCTTAGCACGTTTAAACGCCTTTCCATCAATGATGCTCTCTGGCAGGTTCAGGCAAGTACCCCTTCAAAACAGGATATGTCCTTGCGAATTAGGAGTCCTCAACTCATTGTCCCACATTATTCTAGAATGCCCTCTTTTTGATCTGTTATGCAAACAATTTTTAACTGAACACCTTCAGTATAATAATTTTATTAAAGGAGGAATTTTAGTTTACCTTTTAGAAGATCGTAACCCTTGTGCTACTTTAAATGTTGCAAAATTTCTAGCAGAAGTTTATAAAGTTAAATCCAAGCATATAGCTGCACCTGATTGTTGAATGTTTATTAATTTTATTATTAACTGCTACTAATTGCTTGTTTATGCTTATGCTTCTGCCTATCCCTGTCTCTGATTGTAGACTATTATTATTTCTAATGCCAATAAAGGTAATTGATTTGATTTGACAGAGGGAGATGGACAAATCTTCCTGGAGAGGGAATTGCAAAGTGTCAACACCATGTCCAATAAAGCTCCTTCTCAGGTTGCCACCCATCTAGCCTCAGATGTCGGAGGCATCCGTAAGTAAGGCCTCGAAAGATTAACAGAGTAGATAGGTAGGTTCATATGGGAGAAGGCAGTCCTTAAATTATGCTGGTCCTAAGCCTTATAGGGCTTTAAAAGTCAATACCAGCACCCTGAATTGGGCCCAGAAGCAAATTAGGAGCCACTGTAGATGAAACAAGACCAGAGTGATATTGTCTCTGTGACCCACTCCAGTCATGTTCTGTAGTTTCTGGACAGACTTCAAGGGCAGATCCACACAGAGTGCATTTTGGTAGTCTGATCTAGATAAACTACAATAAACTACAAAGGATATTGTTACAACAAGAGGTCCGTTGGATCCACACCCTCTCATCTTTAAAACCTAGGGGTCTAAACAATGAAATGGATCTATCCTGTTTCTTGTGAAATATATTCACATGGGGTTTTCCCCAATTGTTTGGCATGTCCCTTTAAATGGTTCATTAGGTGGCTACATTTAAATTTCATGGGCTTGTATCTCAGGTGCGCTTAATTGCCATTATGGACCTTTGATTCTTTGATGCTATTACAAGTGTCTTTACTGGTGAGTGCGTGTTTAGTACTGTACTTTAACTCTAGTGTTAATGCAGTGTTTATGATTGTATATTAATGTAACATGTTTTCATCGGTATCCTGATGCTCATCCACCCCTGAGGAAGACCGTTGGAAACATCAGGAACCTGCCGGCCCTGAATATCGGGCAGGGTGACTTTGTTTATTCATGTCTTCTGAGCACCATTTACTTGGATTTTCCAGGACTGAGGAACGTCTTGTTTGATTTTGGCATTGTCCCTTTTTGAATTTATTGCTGAATTGTTGTTCCTTTCAGTCCACACACGCTTATAGGACATACAGCGCTTTGGTCCAACATTACATTTGTAATTTTTCGGATTGTTAACTGACTGTAATGAGTGTATACTTGCCTTGTTTATTTGACTCTGTCCTTACTGTACAACTTTGACTGAATGTACTGCTTGTACATATATTTACTTATTGCAATTAATGCTTAACATTGCTGATACTCTGCCTTCTTTTGTGGTTTCCACCACCACTGTTTGTCTAGATACTACCAGGGCATGTATTATAGTGGCAAGATCTTTCCCACCCAGGAAGGGCTGCAGCTGGCTCACCAGCCAGAACTACTGCTGCCAGCTATTTATCCAACAGGAGCGGCACCCTCTACCAAGCCACGAAAGTTTTGAAAGAGCCATTTTCTGTGTACCACATATACGCTGTTTCTATTGTTTCCACTACCTCCTTTGTGGGCTATGTGGGTCTTGGAACAGTTTTATGGCATTCACTCAAGGAGGGAAGGAATTGCTTTTTCAGTGATCATGATTTGGCAATTAGAAAGCCAAGAAAGGATGCTTAGAGTGAATCTATCAGGCTCATTTTTTCTCATTTTAAGCAGGGAACTAATTTTACCAGCTTTCGAAAGATATGGATAGCTAGAAACTGAAATTCATTTACAACCCAGTCTAAGAAAGTATATCTTCATTTTCTCAGCGTCACTGAAAAACAGTGATCTATGTAAATATGTAATCATATGACATCTGAGAATATCTATCAAAATGTACACATCTTGACAGAAAAAGTGTTCATCATAGAGGATAAAAAATTCCTAAAATCAAAAATATATTCTCTGTGCACATGCATGCACAGATGGACTTATATTTCCACAGAGTTCTTTTCATGGGCTATTCCCTAGAAGGTCCACCTTTATATGGTTTTAATATCAGTATACTCTGTTAAATATCAGTAGTAAAATGGTACTTTTCAAGTAATTGGCAACAATGGGCTCTAATGAAGAACCAAATTAGTATTATTTACCTGATGGGGCACATGAAACAGAACTAGATAACACTTAACATTTCAATGATTAATAGGCAGAAGAGGCACATAGGAAAGCACAAATTATCAACTGACAGCCAATAAAGTTAAAGGGACAGTAGACTCAGGACATATAAAAGAGTATTTTTTCAGGAGATTTGTGATCACTGCTAGCTTTTTAAAAGTATTCAACACATTCATGGAGGATAGGTCCAATGATGGCTATTAGCCAAGGTGGCCAAATGAAACCTCAGTTTTAGTGCTGTGCAGCCATTGTTCAAAAACCTGTGCTGGAATCATAATTAGAATAATTAGTTCTACAGTGGATGTTTCTTTTCAGTTTTAGTTTTCTTGTTGTTACTATTCTTGATGTTTTGTTTGTATTCTTCCCTTGGGCCTAACTTCAAGGAAGTCTTTAAGTACAACAAGGAGGCATGAGAAACCACAAAGAGTTGCCCCCCTTCTAGTGGAGACACTAAAAAGGCTGTGGTCCTCTTTGAGGGCGTGAAATTTTATAAAGGTTCACTATTTTTCTTTTTCAGCTTCTCTTCTGCACCAACCAAGGGGGCCCCAAAATACAGGAAGAGGCCAGTAGTTATTGCCAGTTTGTATGTTTGTCCCTTGAGTCCTGGACCAAGAATAATGCTAGAGAGCACATGGCAGTAGATGATAGATACTTAGGTCCCTGAGGACGTGAAATATGAGTTCTTGTCCTTTTCTCAGAACTGCCAAATGACTCTTCCTGGTCTAGCAATCAGTCTAATTTTCTATTCTTATCTGAGAATGTCTTCACTCAATTGAAAAGAGGAAAATTTCCATATGGATTCCAGATGCTGAAAATGCAACTGGAAAAAGAGATATAGGGCATAAATAACCATCAAGATCATATTCCAAATTACAAACCATTAGCAAGCTTTTAAAGGAATAAAATACCTAGAAATTAAGTAGCATGGGAAGTGCAGGAAAACAGATTCTCCCTATACTTGTCCCTTTCTCCATTAGTGCTTTTCCAGATGACCAGCAGAGAGTCAAACTGCCTCAAACAAGATTTCAGGAACGAGTTTCTTTGGTAGAAATGAATAATCATTTAATGTTGGCTCTGAGCTATATCATATCCCATTCATTTTTAGAAGTTGTTAGTTTCAAGCCCCAGAGGACTATGTGAGCCAAATTGAATAGCACAGAGTTTTCTTTCTTTCTTTCTTTCTTTCTTTCTTTCTTTCTTTCTTTCTTTCTTTCTTTCTTTCTTTCTTTCTTTCTTTCTTTCTTTCTTTCTTTCTTTCTTTCTTTCTTTCTTTCTTTCTTTCTTTCTTTCTTTCTTTCTTTCTTTCTTTCTTTCTTTCTTTGACTCCAGAGTAACTTAATTTAAACTTATCTTCCCAATAAAAAAAGAATCTTGGTAGATTGCAGCTTATACCAAAGAAGTTAATGGAGGGGGAGGAAATATTAATGTAGTAAAATAAACAGTAATTGAGAATACAAACAAGTAACTATTGCACTGTGTTCTGTTGGGTTTAATGTTGCTGTGAAAATTGCCATATTGTATGTTAAAGGTAAAAATATTTGCACGTTGCTCTCCACCTCCACTTTCCACTATTTCACTGTCTTCTTTTTTGCATGTTTCCAGACATTTCCCCTGCAACCTATAGCTGCTTGGAGACAGATAGACCAATGTTCCTCACATCTTAACATGTCTTCCACTGAAAGTAATGCAGTATAGAGAAATAAAATAAGCATCCCCGTGCATCCAAATGCAAATCAAAATGGGGATATCGGGCATGGTAAAGGAGCATCAACCCAGTTACTTCAGCTGCAAGAAGAGCACGTGGCAGTGGATACACAGACCTTATAAGCCGTTTCACACTCTTTTGTAAAGAGTAGTAAAACATTAACAGTACTAAAATGAAAACAATTATACTGTCCAATAATTGTGATCTAAACAGCGGGAAAAGATAAAGTGTAATTTTCCTTGGTGATTCAAGAAGACTAACCCAGTTTCAGAAATCCAGATTTAGAAGCTCTGCTCTAAAATAACCTCTGCTTCTAAATAACCTCAATTCTGTTCTGTAGTCTTTGTTATTCCCTTTCCTGAAGAATTCTAGCTGCAATAAGATATGTAGGAAAGGGCTGCTCCTGGGACCTTCAATAGTCTTTTTTGGAACAGGAGAAGTAAGTAGAGAATTTGAGAGGGTGGGATTGAAAATGGCCGCATCATGTTCCCAATTCATCAGAAGCATGAGAAGACTCAAAACTTGGAATGGGGTGAAGTATTAAACAGAGCCGATTCAGGTCTCCTCTAAATTAAAACCAAATTGGTGGTGGTGGAAAGTGTTATCAAGTCACCTGCTGGGGTGTTCAAGGCAGGAGACTAACAGAGGTGGTTTGCTATTGCCTGCCTCTGCAACCCTAGTCTTCTTTGGAGGTCTCCAACCCAATCACTAACCTAGACCAACCCTGCTTAGCTTCCAAGATCTGATGAGATCAGGCTTACCTGGTCTATCCGGGTCAGGGAAAACCAAATTAGGAGGGCCCATTCAAGAATCTAACCTATAACTAGTTTGTTTTAGGTAGGTAGCTGTGTTGGTCTGCAGTAGAACAGCATGATTTCAGCCCAGTCACACCTTAGAGACCAACAAGACTCTCTGAAAATCTTGTTGGTCTCAAAAGGGCCACTGGACCCAAATATCACTATGACTGGTTTAATTCTATAAACTAGAAATGCCATTGGTGTGCTAAATCCATTCAACTCTTATCTTGAACTTCTTCAAAATCCCTATTAAAAAAAAAACCCTTGTCTCAAATGTTTGCTCAATCTCTAGCACCCCCCACCCCAAAAAAGGAAATATGCCACACAAATCCATGAAATGAAAACCTTAACAGCAGGAGAAGTTATAAATTGCCAAGTTACCTGTTGAGTTCCTGGCTAGAGAAGTTTAGAATCAGCCTCTAGATTCAGCATTCTATCTGGGGGACCACATTTAGACTTCAGTACGTTTCTTACTTTTCTAATCAAGTAAAAGAACATTTTCCCCATTGTTGGCTTCTCCATTTGACAAACTGATCCTACTTTCATCAGTATTTGTCAACAGAATGTTAGCATTTACTAACAGCCCAGAAAACTTAGAATAGAAATTAACAAGTGGGATACCCGCATTTCCCCTCCCCTGCCAAGTCCTCTTTCTCTTCCCTGCCTCCCATAGTTTCTCCCCTTTACCTGCTTCCCACTCACTTTTGTCTGCCCTCATTTTCACCTCCCCACCTGGCATCCTTTCCCCCATGGCCGAGTTGCATGTTGCTGGCTGCGCCAGGCTCAATTGCATGGTGGAGAATCTGCAAGAACTTGTGAGGAGTACTTCACTTGTCCCTGTATTACCTTCCCCATACTATTTCCTCTTTCCCTTCTCCTGGCAGCCTCTGTATGCTCATCTTCCCTATGTCCTTCTCTCTTTCAAACCCACCAAACAACTTATCTTTTACCTGGCAGCAACTTGATTTGCAAGCCTGAGTCCTCCTCCATATGGCTCTCCCTTAATAATTATTATATCCAATTTTCATTGTAAAATAAAGAAAAGAGAGGGCCATCCCTCTACTTTCCTTTTCATGAAGAAGACCAAAGATTGATTCTTCTCTTTCTGTGCCCTTTTATGCACAATACAAGGAAACGCTGGTGGCAACCACTATACAGGGTGGGCACATCTTCATGTTGGTTTAAAGAAGGAGGGGGCTCCAAGCCTTGGGCACGCATGGTTCTCCCCTCCATTTTACCCTCATAACAACCCTCTGAGGAAGGTTGAGCTAAGAGAGAGTGAGCTGAACATCAGAGTAAGGATTTGAACTGAGGCCTCACAGCCCACTACGCTAACCACTATACCAATTATTTTACTTATTTTTTAAAAAACATTTGTATGCCAAATTGTATTTCTATCCAAAATAGGATCCCTAAGGTGGCAAACATTAAAACACTAAAAACAATTTTAAACAACCATTTTTTTAAAAAAATGAACTTTAAAACAATATTTAAAATAGTATTAAACAATTTCAGTCAGTTTAGTATAGTGGTTAAGAGCGGCAGGACTCTAATCTGGAGAACCAGGTTTGATTCCCCACTCCTCCACTTGAAGCCAGCTGGGTGACCTTGGGTCAGTCACAGCTTCTCGGAGCTCTCTCAGTCTCACCCACCTTACAGGGTGATTGTCGTGAGCATAATATAACATGCTTTGTAAACCACTCTGAGTGGGTGTTGCGTTGTCCTGAATGGCAGTATATTAATTGAATGTTGTTGTTGTTGTTGCTATTATTATAAACATACACAAAAACCAGGGAGGAAGGCCAATGTTCCAAAATGTTGGTGCCATGACCGAGAAGTCCCTTTCTTGGGTTGCCACCTGCCTAGCCTCAGATGGCAGGGGTACCTGAAGCATGGCCTATGAAGATCACCTCAGTGAAGTGGTAGGTTCATATGAGAAAAGACAGTCCTTAAGATATGCTGGTTCCAAGCCATACAGGGTGTTAAAGATTAATACTAGCATCTCAAATTGGACCCAGAAGCACACTGGGAGCCAGAGCAGATGAACACTAGTAAAATATGGTCCCTGTGGCCCACTCCAGTCAACTGTCCAGTTGTTCTCTAATTGATCCTCATAAAACCGATCTTCTCCCTTTTGTGCTAGCTTTTCACTAGCAAAGTGTTAAGCACATAATTAATTTTGCCAACAAAATTAATATGATCTCAACATTTGTTCAGTTATATTTATTAGTTGAAGAAAAATTATTTGTAGCTTGAACAAAGCTACAAATTCCCCTTTCTTCCTTTAGAAGATAAACATTGTGGCATATTAGGGTAAAACTTTGCCTAAATATTGTGTTTTCTTAACAATATTGACTTTAGGTTGTTGACATTCATTTTAGGAAGGAAATGTCTGTTTCAGCCTTATATTTTCTCCCACCTATTTTTCTTTTCTGCAGAATCATATACTTGTCATAAGTCTTGCATAAAACAGTCACATTGTTCTTACCACGGAAGGATGGTTGCTTTTTTAGGACCAAAATGCTAAATAACAATAGTTTCTCATTCATACAGTCCCAGTGCCAATCAGCACTTGTTTGTGCCACCTGGAAAGGAACCTTTTCACTAGACTTTGATTGATTGAGACGGGTTAACTCTGCCAAGATCCCACCCATTGCATTCTGAACACAGCATAGCTGTCTGCATTTTATATACCTTGAATTCAACTAGACTGGATTTATATGTCTGCATGCAAAGCAAGCAGGAAACCTTTTGGACACTGAACAGGAAGTTCTGTGAAAGGCAAATTCTAGAGCTCTTCATTCAGTCACACTTGCGTGAATTCCCTGAGGGAATGTATATTTTCACAGCCTTTGGCATCCTGCAAATTCAAGCTGTGGCTATTCAGACTTATGAACAATGCTGACTAGTTTTGAAGGCTGCCTGCATAAATTCAATTGTTCCCAATGCAATAGTACAGGAGGGGAGAAGCAAAAGCCTTGAATTCAGTTGTGTTAATTTTAGCTAATTTTATCTGTGAATGCATGAATAATTTTTTTCCTTCAAATGCGTGGAGCTCCACATTTGTTACAACAAGGGAGCAAAGAGGGGGGGGGGGCTCCCAGCTCTGACTTTGCAGACTGTGGAGAGACAGTTGCTGTTGGCATTTTGAGAGAGAGACAGGGAGAGTGCATTGGAGCTTGAATTTTCTTTGTGTGAGGTGAGATAAGGGCTGTTGCCAGGCTCTGCCAAGCTATTATTTATTATTGGTACCTTTCCTGCTGCCTGCTCAGGTCAGGTTTCTGGGAGTGGTACAGTAGGGATCTTGACCAAACTTGATGCCTGGAGGAGAACCTGCTTGCCTCCACAAACAGCCAACCACGAACATGTTTGTGAACAGGGCCCTGTTTGTGTGTCCCTGTTCGTGGATAGCAATGAACAACAAACATGTTTGGGTTTTTTTTCTGTTCGTGCTCATCTCTAGTTATAACAGTGAATGGCTTCATTCTACAGCTTTGCCTGAAGTGTCATCTAATGGGATTCAGATGTGAAAAAAGATCCTTAAAGATCCTTGATGGTCATCATGTTCAGAATGTGATACCATCACAGACTTCGAGGAGGCACAGAATGACAGCTAGAAATAATATACTGGATTTGGAGTGACAGAAGGAAACAGATCTGAATGTTTGGTTGCTGGGCCAAAAGCAGCAAGCAGACAGAGGGGACTGACGCTCTCAGGAGCTGCTTTGGCTGGATCAGTCTGCAATGTGCTTGCTTAAAATATGTTTCATATAGCTGTTAATAAAAGGGAGTGTTATAAAGACAGCATACCTCTTGGGAGCTCAGTCATCCAAAGGAAGCTAACCCATAGGCTTCCTACCAGTCAGGAAAATGAGAGGAATTGATGCATTTTTATTTGTCTGATTTCCAGGCATTTTTAATACTTTTTACAGGCTTCCCCAAAAACACAGGAGCTTCTGCAATGAACCCGATACCATACCTTTGGCCTCTGTCCCTGTTCTGTTGTAAACAATGGAGTCATGGCAAAGCTGGGTACATACTCCACACCTTATTCCTGAGAACAGTTCCTATGTGAACCTAGGCAACATTTGCCCACAAGTAACTTCATTCAAGAACTAATGTTATACAGGCAATATCATACTTTGCTTACTGTATTAACCTGAAGAAACATGTTTCTTTGGAAAGCATATAGGATTTCTTCATATCTTGAAAATAAGGACAAGGGACAATCTCCTTTAATCTTGCCTCCTTCCTCTTCCCAATTCAATAGTCAAAATATTCTAGAGAGTGACTCAAAGAACTATGGTTTCTATGACTCTTCAACACAAGCCACTCCACCAACTTTGGTTAGTTGTAACTATGTAAAATGCCATCAAGTCACTGGCATGAAAATCCCATAAGATTTTCAAGGCAAGAGAGTAACAAAGGTGGTTTACCATTGCCAGCAGAGACCATAGACTCTCTTGGTGGTCTCCCAGTACTAACCAGGACCAATCCTGAGAGCTGACAAGATTGAACTAATCTGGGCCACCCAGGTCCATCCAGGCTATCCAGTAGTTAGGCTCTATCAAGCCAGGGTATGAAAACATTAAGTTGGTTTATTGACCACAATTTTGTATGTACAAATGCAAGTATTCAGACTTAGTTAGGCTTGTTCCACAGTGCCACTCCAGCAGCAATTCATGCTGGGATTCCAGTGGGGACTCTGCAGAAGAGATGTGGAGAAAAGGTAGGTGTGATGAAGCTGGCATTTGTTGGTTTCACATAGTTAAAATAAGCCAAGGTTTCATATTGTTTCAATTGACCTTTCTTTTCCAATGCAATAGAAGGAGCCACTTTTCAAATAAAATCTCTTCAAGTTACAGGGAACTGAATGTTGTTCTATAGGTTATTGGGCTAAGGAAGCAGACATCACAAGCATTGGTTTTACCTCATCAGTCTCTAAGTACTGCTACCAACAATAATACCTGTGTTGAAAAGTACCTGACACACTGCTGACAGATAAGAGGTTTCATTTGTAGAGCTAGGACAAAGCTGTGGTAAAAGTATACGAGGTTTATACAAGTAACAATTTTAAAAAGGGAGCAAAGTTTCCTGAATAGCTTATTTTGGAATAGGAGAATGCTTTTTTAAAGCTTTTTTTCATTTTGAGTGGCGCTGAGGAATAACCAAGAGGCCTAACAGGAGCCTAGAGTGAATTAGTGACAATGGATGCGTTTCTGTGTATCTGTATCTTTTGTGACAATGAAAAACTGGACCCAATCTTTGATACTATATTTACTCAAAAGGAACATAACCCTGAATCTAAGATATACATCCCTGATCTAATCTGCAAAGCACTTTTATCTGCCTTTTAAAGGCCTGATCACATTTGAATCATGTTTAAGGTAAAATGCTGGCTGGGCCACAGTTTTACTAGCAGGGAAAAGATTTTCCCCCTAAATTGTAAGAACTGGAAATATTGTTACATGTCTCTTAGATTTTATATGCCTCAAGTTTGTAGTATGTATTTGCATATGCTTCCACACCTGAGTATATATGCTCTACTGAGTATGGAGATTATACTGCTGAGTGGTGCTAGGTTTATTGCAGTCTGTGGGAAAATATACTTCTGGTTTTGTTGTGTAAAGCAGCCCCCAAGATTGCGCAAGTTGTCCCATCTTTTAAAACATTCAGTGTTTGAAATGCATTATGGCACCACAGAAACCTTCCTTGAATCTAACAATAATAACATAAGAACATCAGATTTATATACCACCCTTCAGAACAACTTAATGTCCACTCAGAGTGGTTAACAAATTATGTTATTATTATCCCCACAACAACCACCCTGTGAGGTGGGCGAGGCTGAGAGAGCTGTGACTGACCCAAGATGACCCAGCAAGCTTCAATCAGAGGAATGGGGAATCAAACCCAGTTCTCCAGATTAGAGTCCTGCTGCTCATAACTAGAGATAGGCATGATCCAAAAAATTTTAACGATCCAGTGGATTGTTGATCGGCGCCAATGACGATCCTGAATTAACGATCCACGCCGATCATCTCCCATTCCCGAGCCGTGGATCATGGATTGTGGATCGTGCAGGCAAAAGCAGAGGGGCACCCCGCTGTTCCCAGAGATACAGGAACGGTGGTTGATGCCAGCAGCATCTGTGTTTGTGTTTGGCTGTCAGAGCTGCCTATCAGGGTTTGCAGGGATGCGACTGGAGTGCCCATGGCTACAGAACACCCCCTTCCCCCTCCCTCCCCTGGGTGTCTTCTCCCAACTTGTGACTGCTTTGCTGCTCTGTGGTTGGAAGGAAGCCCTGCTGATCAAGGAAAGCTGGAGAACAAGGAGGAACCACTCCCCACACTCCTGGGGAGTGGTTCCTCCTTGTTCTCTTGCTGTGTATTCCAGGGGTTGGCCTTGTTTTGGTTCACGATCAAGGAAAGCTGGGCTTCCATTCGGGTTTCCAGGGCGACAGAAGGAGGGCAAACAGAGCTCAGGCATTCTTCTGGCTCCGTTGCCAGGGGAATAGATTGCTGGCACCTGAGTGTCTCGATCCCTGATCTGAGCCCGATCGCCCCGATCCAGGCCTCTCCCGATCACCAGATCACGATCTGCCGGGTCACGATCGCGCGATCGCCATTAACGTGGGGTTTTTTCGATCGTAATGCGGATCGTGTCCATCTCTACTCATAACTAGAGATGGGCATGATCAGCATTACGATTTGAAAAAAAATCCGATAATGGCATTCGCACCATCGGGACCTGGCTAATCGGTGCTATCCACGGCAGCCGATTCAGCAGTCGGGGGTTTGCTTGTTCGGGGCTTGATTGGATCGATCGGTTTCTGTTCGGGATTGCAGACACTCAGGCGCCAGGAATCAATTCCCCTGGCAATGGAGCCAGGGGGGAATGCCTGAGCTGTGTTTTCCCTCCTTCTGTTGCCCTGGAAAAGCGAATGGAAGCCCAGCTTTCCTTGATCAACAGGGCTTCCTTCCAACCACGGAGCAGCCAGCAACGCATCACCATTAGAGAGAAGAGAGGGGAGGGAGGGGGAAGGGGGTGTTCTGTAGCCATGAGCACTCCAAATGTTTTTTGCTTTTTAAAAAAACGGGGCTTTGTAGGAGGAATGGCTGTTTTCTGTCTGTCTCTCTCTGTTTTTAACCTGCTTTTAAAACACTGTATTTGGTGGGAAAACCTCATTCACGGCTCTGTGTGTGTGTTTAAAAGGGAGTGGGTAAAAGCTGGATCCAGATGCTTTTAAACGGATCCTCATGAATTCATATGATTTTATATTGAAACAAAACAAAACAAAAAGGCTGTCATATTATAAATCATGTCCTAGTCTACAGACAGCATCAAAACAAACATGCATCCACTAATCCATGGCGCTGCCACGGCACAAAAACATGCTAAAAAAGCACGGATCCGTATGGATCCTCTTGATTTTTAAGTGCGGCCACCCAAAATCCACCACACAATCCCAGATCATGTCCATTGCCACAAAAGGGGCAAAAAAAAATCAGTTATCCACCACTTCGTGGCACTCCCACGGTGCAAAAACATGGTCTAAAAGCATGGATCCTCGTGTTTTTTACATGGGGCCACCCAAAATCCACCATACAATCCCAGATCATGTCCATTGCCACAAATGGGACTAAAAAATCATTCATCCACTGCTTTGTGGCAGTGCCACGGCGCAAAAACATGGTTCAAAAGCATGGATCCTCATGGATCGTCTTGATTTTTACATGGGGCCACCCAAAATCCAGTATACTGTCCCAGATCATGTCCAATGCCACAAACAGGACCAAAAGATCTAAAATATGACAGCCTTTTTGTTTTGTTTCAATGTAAAAATCATATGAATTCATGAGGATCTGTGTCTCAGATTCATGTTTTTTCACCGTGGCACCAAATATTTTTGGATCTGTGTTTTTTATATTTCAGTCTGTGGACCTGGCTGTGATATGTGATTTGATGTTTCATTTGTGTTTTTCCTATTTAAAAAACCATAGGATCCATGAGGATCCATATGGATCCTGGTTTTACTTTCTTCCTGTTTAAAATATGCTTTTGGAAGACTGGCTGCTTGCTTTTAAAATCGGGTGGGGAGGAATGGAGGATTCTATCCCTGTTTTTTTTTAAAAGCTGGCTGAAACATGTTGACGGGGTGTCTCTCTCTCTCTCTATTTGGAGAAGCAGGGACGGGTTAACCCCCCCCCCTGCTCTAAGTGTGTGTGTGTGTGTGAAAACATCCCCTCCCTGATGGGAGGCAGCTCATCACCGGGTTAAAAACTCCCCCCCCCTCTGCTCTAAGTGTGTGGGGGGGGCGCCCCTCCACTTTGGCCTCCCCTATCCCCGATCGGAACTGGGACTTGTTCGTCGCCAGTGCAGATCCACGAACAGCTTGATCGGTATTTTTTTTGGATCGTGCCCACCTCTACTCATAACCACTACACTATACTGGCTCTCTATTTTTAGTACCTTAGTTTTTAAAGTACTTTTTTATTTCTAAACCCTACACTTAGGGTTGCCATGTACCCTTACACTCATGGTGAGAGGGGGGACTCAGCACTCATCTTTTTGTTGTGCCTTGCATACACACTTTGAGCTGATGCACTCCCAGCCCTGCACGATGATGTCACTTCCAGGAGTGACACCACACTGCCTGGGACACCTGTTCTCCCTCCTTTCCCCCCCACCAGCCAGGTAAGTGGTGGCAGGGGCAAAGAAGAGTGGGAGCTGTGGCTTCCCACCCCCACCAGGGAACCTGGAATCCCTACCTACACTGCAGAAGTCTGCAAGGGTGTTTTTGGGAAGAGCAACATTTTTGCATGATAATGACAGATGGGATAAACAATACAAGTCTTTCTTTCAAAATATTCAGAACTGCATTTTTATTAAAGTCAAATTTGGAAAACTTCAACCAGATACAATTTCACTAGATGAAATAAAATATTAGAACAAGGGTGTGAAATGGAAGCCATCCATATTTTGTTTGAGCTTGGATACCAAGCCAATTGCATAAATGTACTAACTGCTTCTTCAAATCACTTAGGAAAAATCTTTGATGCAAAGATTGCTTTTCTTCTTTCAAAAAAGTAAATAGATTATATTCAGATTTGATGCAGTAAGGTAATTGCTTTCATTGAAAGCTAATAAACACCACACAAAATAAAATAGTTTAATAAATAATTCACCAGGATGTATTAAAGAGTTTTCATTTTATTATGCATAGGTAAACAAAAGTTTCAATCAGTAAGAGAAGTTAATTTCTTGTTGCAAAATACTATTTGCATACATTTTTGAAGTTATGTTTACAAGTGAGTGTTTTTCAAATACTCTCATATTCACCAATATTTCGGGGAGTGGGAATCAATTCAATCAATTAAAAGCAAAACCTTTAAGGTTAGTCACCTAAAATCAGATTAATTATACTTAAGGCTTATAGAATTACCTTTAGTTGGTAATTCAAATTTGATATGAATTTATGAGACTCATTAAAAAAACAAATAAACAATGTTCTTCCTAGATTCGCTTTCTTTGCCCACTTCACAGATTTAAATTTAGCAGTGCCATGCCAAAAAGTTTTCTCCTTGGAACGGAAGGAAAGACTGGAAGTTTCTTTTATAGCATATGGTTTTCTGTCATCCCTAAAGTAATGTAATTTTTGTATTACATAAATGTTTACATAAAGCAGTTCTTGCCAGTGCCAGAGGTTATGGGTGTTCCCAAAGAACAATACTTTGCATTCCATAATATTTATAGTATTTTTAAAATTTCCGGCCAAAGTTTTAAACAGGTGTGTGACTAAGTATGACCACATGCTGTTGAGTGCTTAACTGAGGCAAATAAAACTTTAAATCCATTTGGTCAAGTTTAGGAAAATGGGAAAAGATCAACTTATATTCATACTTTCAGCAGACACCTGCCCCCAAGCAACTTGAGTATAAAAACTTAACTCTGAACTTACAAGCTTATATCCGATGACTGGACCTTTCTCTTTTGCCCATCGCTAATCTTGGGGATCTCCTGAACCTCAAAGAGGGTTTGAGGGGCACAATGGGAGGGAGGAATGAGAAAGGTCCGTCCTGCCCAGTCTGTGTAGTAGCTGCTGGATGCAAGCCATAGGTTGTAATATGAACTAACATTTTACTGTGCCTGATTCTGTCACTCTGTCAGAAAAAGTATCTTCATTACTTTGAATATGGTTTATATTTTTATCAGCAATTTCAATTCTCTGTTTTTCACTGTGGTTTTTCAGATTCCTTTGTATTAACGATGCATGTTGCATGGCATTTATATGTAATTTATGCAAAAATTATACATGAAATGTATGTCATTTGTAAGTATAACAAGTACTTGTAGGAGACATTTCATTTTCACCTCCCTCACTATTTATCTTTCCCTTCCCTGAAAGACCCCATAGCCTCTCCCCTTCTTCTGCTTCCTTCTCTCCTTAGATTTCAGATTTTTCTGCAAACAGGCATTTTTCAGGTGTGTGGGAAAATCTGTCTTGTCTGTTCATGGCCCCAGTCTCCAAGTTTAAGTATCTACAGATCAGGACCACTTGCTATTAGTATATAAGATGCTTTATACACTTTCTAGTGCTGCTACTAGAAAAGCAAGTTAATGCAGCTATAAAAATGCTTTCTGTAAACTCACTCTAATCCAGAGGATGGCCCCCTACCTTGACATGGCTGACATGGCCACCTGGATTCATAGTATGGTAACACTGAATCTTAACTACCATAATGCACTGTATATTGGTCTCCCCCAAAGTCAATTCGGAGACTCCAGTTGGTGCAAAACATCACAGGTCAATCATTATCGCAAGCTAGGTGGAGCATGCATATTAGTCCCATTCTGCTGTCACTGCATTGGCTACCCATTCGTTACTGGGCTTGGTTCAAGGTTTTGGCCATCACATACAAAGTCCTTCATGGCCTAGGTCCTTCATATCTATGGGATCTCCTCTCTCCCTGTGTTCCACTATGGCAGCTTTTCTCATCTAAACAGGAACTTCTGCAGGTCTCACCCTGCCCATTCATGCACATTTTCTGTGGTGGTCCCCACCTTGTGGAACAGCCTGCCTGAAGAAGTCAGGAAGGCTTCCACTCTCCCAGCTTTCCACAAATGATGAAAAATCAAGTTATTCAGGAGGTCTTTTTTACACAGGTAATAAATAGGGCTGTGCTGTAAGAAAATGTTTCAAAGAGATGCATTGAAAAAAAGGGATAAGGACTGTAGATTATATTACTGCATAATGTCTGCTGCTGTATGTTCTTACTGAGTGGTTTCCACACTACTTAATATGTCATGTCAAATTGTTTATATTTTGTTCCAGCACTGTATGAGCTCTGTATCCGATTTCTGCAATCTATTCCTTATTGTATTGTCTATTTGAATGTCCCAGCCATTGATTGTGCTGATTTAACACTTACCTGCCTTGAGTCTCAATGAGAAAGGTGGACTATTAATAACATCCATCATCATTAATATTGATATTTTGCTCTGAGCCTTTGAGAGAAAGTCTTGTTTCAATGTTGGAGATTTAGCCTGAACCATGGTCAGACCATCACCTACTGAAGGCAAAAGTGAATATGACCACAACACCCCGCAAAATAGGGGGTCTGGTTAAAAGATTCACCCACAAAGGCTCACAGACTCTTCTAGATTCCAAAACACCTTGGGGGGATTTCAGAATTCCAGACACATGCTCCATGGTAGCTACTGTAGGAGTGTGGAACGTGAAGCTCCTTGAAGATATTGACACCATTGCTCCTTGTCAACCCCTCCAGCCCTTGGGACAGAAGCCAGCCACATGGTTTACCACAGAACTGGCTGACTTAAAGAAGGTTGGAAGACATTTAGAAAGATACTGGCAAAAAACTCACATGGAAGCAGATGGGGCATGTTACAGAACCCACTGGAGGACCTATGAAGCAGAAATGGAAGTGGCAAGGAAATGTTATTTCTTGGCAACCATTGCATCAGCTAGTTCACCACCATCCCAATTGTATAGACTTCACCCATAGATTTCACCACTATGCTACCTTATGTACAATCTGTTGCTTTAAATATGTGCTCCTATGTCAGCCATAGAATTGATTATGTTCTGTTTCAGCATTTCTTCAACTCTGTATTGAATTCTTGCTAATGTTATGTCTTTGTAAACTTTTGTTTATTTACCCTATGGCATTGTTTATGAAATTGTCCTTGATACTGACTATACTACTCTCACACTGTGTAATCCACCCTGAGTATCAGTGAGAAAGGCAGACAATAAATAACATAAAGAAATCATCATAGCTAAATCTAATAATAATAATAATAATATGATAACATTCGATTTATATACCGCCCTTCTATTTAGAGCGGTTTATGTCATTATCCCCACAACAATCACCCTGTCTGGTAGGTGGGGCTGCGTGAGCTCCTAGAAGCTGTGACTGACCCAACGTCACCCAGCGGGCTTCAAGTGGAGGAGTTGGGAATCAAACCCGGTTCTCCAGATTAGAATCCCACATTCTTAACCACTACACCAAACTGGTTCTCTAGCAAATCTTGCAATTGGAATTATGCTCAAAAACAAATTCATAGCAAGTAAAACTTTGCAAGTATGGGGGAGATGTGTTTCCTCCTGTAATTTCCAATCAAAAGTCCAGCAGCTATGTTCAGTATCAGGAAATTTCCATAGACAGCCCCAATCATACCTCATTAGGAGATAGGCAAATGGGATGTCTGGCGTCAAGTTTTGTAAAATGGTCTCACTCTTTCTTTATAATATGCATTTATTATCTCCCTAGCTGCTTGAACACAGATCAGCTCCTATCCTGTTCACTAGTCATGAAAAAGAAGCTGCTTTTTCAACATACCATTCATCTGTTCAGTGACTTGTCCATGACGTTTGGCAGGTTGCTTTACCCTATTCTTTCCTTAAAGGGCAGTACAATGCGATTGGCTTTTCCTGCATGACCATTCTCACACTCCCCTCTCCTTGATGTGCTGCTGCTTCACTTGGCAGGCAACTATTTAAGTAGATAGTTAAATAAGTCCCAAATCATACAAGTCAATAAAACTCACATCCCTAATTATTTGTCTAGGTAGGCCTTAGACACATTATTTGCTGCCACTCTGTGCTAAAAAGTAATATTTTCACACATGTAGTTTTGAACCACACCTGATACAAACCTGTTTGCAAGCATTTCAGTATTCAGCACCGAACCAAACAAACCCAATGCTTGGTTCATGTTTGATCCTTTCAGTCAATCACAGTAAGTTCAACTACTGAACATATTCATCAAGAAATTAGTGGCATCCCTAATTTGTTTAAGCCGTGCAGTTCATGAATGCATATATTGGTATTCATCTAAAATTGGGGTCTATATTGCCAGTACTATGAACTAGTTGCATTCTGCTATACTATAACTTTACAGTGGATTCCAGGCCCTGTTGTAAGTGAAATTAAACTATGATGAAATTTATCCTTTAAGGAAAAAAGAAAGAAAGTCTTTAAGAAGTCCTTTTAAATAATATTCAGATATCTCTCAGACATCAGGCTGGAAATGACATGCCATTAAGCTAAGTGAAGGGCATGTCACAAATCATTTCCTCCTCATTTTATGCTGTCCTTCTTCCCCTCAGCTCTGAACATGATATCTGTCAGCTCCAATAAATCTTGTGGTACGTACAATGTATGCCACTATGTCTATTTGTAACTTAGCTCTGCAGTTAGCAGGGTGTCACCCAATTAACAAAATCACAATTGATGCATTGAAGAAATGTGTATATATTTGTGTATGACTACAACAATAATAGCTTGAATTTTCATTTCATACTACAGGGTATAGAATCCCAAGTAATATTATTGTATAACAATCATTCTGAAGGGGGAAAGTACCTTTTATTTTTAACAACTATTTATTTTCTTTGAAAGTGATGAGGGAAGCTCAATATAGGTTGGATCTTTCATTCCTCAAAACCTGTGGCAATGTCAAAGTATCGTCATGGCTTTAGAAGAAAAGAGTGAAGTAAACTTACTTTTGAATAGAGGCAGGCACAGACAGGGAAAAAACCATGGGCTGTGTGTGGGTCCATGGTCCATGGCGTTTTACAGACCACAGACTACGAACTTTTCATGGTCCACCAGTCAGCTGGAGCAAGGGGGGATTTAAATGTTAAAGTGCTCCCAGCACCGCTTGCCAGCGGGGCAGGAAGGCTTTAACAGACCACAAACCAACAGACTGGTGAAAAGTCCATGGGATTCATGGAAAACAAGTGTCCCATGACCCACCGGTTCACAAACACCAAACCGGCCCAGTACATGTTAAATTTTGGTCCATTTTCTGGTCCGTGCCCACCTCTATTACTGAATCCTGTCTTACATACCCATGTCCTACCACCGGATGTAAGAGCTACTGCCAGACTTCACCTGCACATTTGCAAAAATCAAATGCTCGCTAGAAGCTCCTGGGGCAGGCTTCAGGCTCCATAAAGGAGTTCACCAGGGCTATGATAGTTCATATTAATTATAATGGCTTTGGCAAGAAATGACTGGAACAGCTGGAGCTTCAAAGAAGGAAAGGGGAAATGATCAGAACCCAGAGACTAAAGCTGAGGAGGGATCGCTTCTTCGCACAAAGACATGCAGAAGGGCAAACGTTTTGCAGTAGTGGTGCCTTGCCTTTGGGAAGTCCTGCCTCTCGAGGCCTGCCTGGGATCTACTTTACTGTCCTTTAGGTGCATTTGGCCTTCAGCAGCCCTTCCGATAGTAGCTTCCTATCAGATGACTTCCACCATCATCTGCCTCAGCATCACTGAACTGCTGGCCTCTACCTTCACTGACTGAAGAGCTGCCAAGGAGTGGTAGATGGCATATCTCCTACATTCAGGAAGTTAAAGGTAAAGTCAATGATTTAAAAAAAAATTAACCAGCAGCAGGCACACGTATAAGCAATGTTTGGGTCATGATATCATTTATTTATTGGGTTATTTAGAAATTTATGTGCTGCCTTTCCAGAAACTTGCTCAGAGCAGCTTATAAAGTAAAAGAAAATATGGTAGAATTGTTTAACCACAGTAAACAGAAAAGTTTTGACCTGGCACCTAAAAGACGGTAAGGATGATGCCAGGCAAGCCACAAGAGGTAGGACATTCCAAAGAGAAGGCACCATCACTGGGGTGAAAATGTTTGTCTCTGGTTAACACCTGCCTCAGCTGCAAAAATGGGATGACACAATTCAAGGCTTGGGAAGAGGATATTAACTGGTGGGCTGGACAGTAGAGGAAGAAGGTGGCCTTTCAAGAATCTTGGCCCCAATACATTTAGGGTCTTAAAGGTAAGAACGAGCTTTGGGTTGTGCCCCAACACAACTGGCCAGCTAATGCAAGTCCTTCAGCACATTATATCAGGCTTCCACTTGAGTGGGTCATAGTCCAGAGCCAGCACATAGTCCAGAGCCACCAGTCTCTCCCTTTTGAACCCAGTTCATGAGCAAACCTTAGTCAAGGAAGAGGAGGGAGTTCTGCTTCACCGTGAACCTGTGCTACCAGAGGTAGGGGTTCTTCCAAGGATTTCCAGTTTATGGGATTCAGGTGTGATTACATCCTTTCCTTGTGGAACAACAACAATAGCTAAGTAGGGGATTGATTACATCAATCCCCAGTTTTTCCATTTAATGATTCAGCTTAGGGAATGTGCCATTTCATTACTATCTCCAAGGAAGACTTCACACCTCTAGGGATAGGTATTATTTTAGTTTGCAATTTGAATATTTTACTTAAATTTCTTTGCATTAAGATAGATAGATAGATAGATAGATAGATAGATAGATAGATAGATAGATAGATAGATAGATAGATAGATAGATAGATAGATAGATAGATAGATAGATAGATAGATAGATAGATAGATATTTTCAGAATAATGTTGAAGACATTGTCAGATGTGTAGTGAAACAACCATGAGGGTTTTCCCACGGTATTATGTGTAAATTTTAACAACTACACATTATGCAAGGTAATAATAGTGTTAAATTTGGAATGTTAAATTTTGACAAGTGTCAGTAATGCATATATAATAATTCTGGTTTTATTTTTCTTTTGTATCTATTTTAACAGCAACACCTGGTTTTTAATTAATTTTAATTGAATTGTAATTATTATTGGAATAATTAATTCCTGGAAGTGTGTAGCTGTACATTTTAATGACCACTGAGGAAGGCCGGTTTGGGCTGAAACGCGTCTGGTCAGTTTATTTTTAGATACTACAATAAGTATTTTGATATAGTATTTTTTTTGATGCATGTATCATGGTAATTGGATTCTCCATCAATTTATTTGGAATTTTTAATCTTGTATGCATTTATTAGGAGTTTTTACTTTTATTCCTTTATATTTTAATGGTGTTTGTGTAAACAATTTGTAATAACTAATTTTTTTAACATTTTAAACATTTATATATGGTAGCTTGACCCTCCCAGTTCATTCTGTATTTTGGGTTGAGTTGTTAAACTCTTTTCCCTTTGTCTTGATCCAACAGTCCCATGGGGAACCACCAGATTAAATAATCATTATTAGTTTCTGTCTTTTGGCCCTTGATAGTCATTATGGTGCTTTGAATTCATCTACATGCAGCTCATGGTGGAATAGTTATAAACTTCACTATATTCCCAGATTTCAGATTATCACATCAAATAGCTCCACACTGGTGTACTAACCCTGAAGGGAACTTCAATTTGAGCAGCAGGATTTGAGTCCAGTGGCACCTTAGAGGCCAACAATGTTTTCAGGGTGTAAGAGTTTGAGAGTTTGAGCTCCCTTCTTCAGGCACACTTGAATTTGAGCACACAGTGAAAGAACAAGGCAACCACCTGACCGCCGGATTTCAGCATAGCTACTGAACGCATAGAGAATGAGGCATACCACTTTAGAATGCAGATGGGAGGGGTGTCACATTTCAGAATGCCACCCCCACCATTTCCTCCTTCATATAGTTTACTATGCCATCTTTTTCTCCCTGATGTACTAACTCACTATACAGAAAGAGTATTCAGAATACAGTATACAGAATACAGAAAGAGTATACAGAAAGAGCCAGTTTGGTGTAGCGCTCAAGAGCGCAGGACTCTAATCTGGAGAACTGGGTTTGATTCCTCACTCCTCCACTTGAAGCCAGCTGGGTGACCTTGCGCTAGTCACTGCTCTCTGGAACTCTCTCAGCCCCACCCACCTCATAGGGTGTTTTGTTGTGGGGACAATAATGACACACTTTGTAAACCTCTCTGAGTGGGTGTTAAGTCATCCTGAAGGGCAGTATATAAATCGAATATTGTTGTTGTTGTTATTTACTCTAGCATTTTAAAATGCTCCACCTGCCATTTGATGTAGCACAGTCCAAAATGCTACCTCCTGATTCTATGTAATGTAAAGAATAGCTCGCAAGCCAAGTCAAGCACCGTTTCCCTCTACTGAAAGAGTCAACTGAATCAGTCCAAAGAATCTTGCAAGCTGAGTTCTTTCCTCCTCATACAGTTTTGGCAGCAATATAATCAGATCACTTCCTAGTTTAGCTTGTGTATAAACAGTGACCCTATTTATACTTCCCAGCAATCTTTCCTCTTAGTAGCAGGATTACTAATTGCTGGTTTACAACTCTTTCCTCCCTAAAGCAGTAGGACCAGTGGAATTTGGCTCTCCTCCAAATTTCATCTTGCAGGAGACAGACATTTCCAGTTCTGCTCCGCCCTTGCTGCAGTGAAGCTGAGGGAAGATAGACACGTCTTGCTGGAAAGGCACACAGGCTTTTGTTTATACAGCTTGATTGTTGACAGCACACTCACAAAAGAATGGAAGTTCGGAGGGTGACCTGGCGCTCTAATCTTGGTTCATGTTTATCTAAAAACAGAGTGATAGATTTATGTGATGCAGCCCTAGCCCCTAAAATTATGTATGGTTTCCTATGAAATATTTAACTGAGAAGCTGGCCTGGACTTATCTGAAGATAATAACATACTATTGAGTATTTGCTGGGAAATGACTTGTCAGATGCTGATAGGCCCATGCCCTAGGACTTGTGTCTGGACCACAGATGGACATCATGGGAAAAACAACACATTTAGAAGCATGCATATTTTTAGAAGCTAGTAACAATACAAGTTGCTAGTGTAATTAGATTATGGAAAAAGCTTCACAACCTCTTCATGGAAGAGAAGAGCAAATATAGTGTAATAGTTAGAGTGCTGGATTTGGGAGTACCCCATTTGAATCTCCACTTTTCCATGGAACTTTGCTGGGTGATCTTGGGCCAGCTACACCCTCTCACTAACCATGTTGGATTGCTGTGAGGATAAAATGTAGGCTAGGGAAATGATGGGTCAGGAACAATGCAAGCAGAGTGTAAAGGCAGGCAAGCAGGCAGGAAATATAACAATTTATTCCATTGTGTTTTAGAACGCACCAAAAAACTGGGTCCAAGTAGCGCATCAATATGGCAATGAGCCAGTGTGGTGTATTGGTTAGAGTCTGCTATTAGTTGTACTAGGACTGAGAAGACATAGGTTCAAATTCCCCATTAGCCTTAATGCGCATTTGGTAACCTCAGTCAATCTTTCTCAGTATGCCTGCTTTGCAGGGTTATTATGGGAATAAAACAGAAGAGGAGAAACCCTGCCAGCCTCCTCTAGCTCCCTGGAGGAAGAGTGCAATAAAAATGAGGTCGATAGGTAACATTCTTTTTCTCATAGTAGAAGCTCTATAATGGGCATAACGCAAGCAATATTGTTGATCTGTGGTTCAGAGGTGGTTCCACATGTATTAACCAGAATTCTAATACATTTAAAATATGTAAATTACTTTGGCGTGAAATCCAAATCCAGTCCATTTCCTTATCCATCTCGTTAATTGTTGTAAATTTTTGAGACCGTAGGAGGGGACAAAGGGAGGGTTTCATTTAAGTGCATTTTGACTGAAAGACCTTTCAAATAAAAAAACCTCTGGTTTTTGCAGCAAGAGAGGTGTAATGTAGTGGCCCAGGAATTTTTGCACACATGATTTTAAAAACAATCTAAAGTTTAATTGGGGAAAATCAGATTGCTAACAGCAAAGTTTTCATAAGGCCTCATGAACCGGGTTATTTTAATCTTCTAAAGAGTATGTATCAGTACTTCCCTTCCTGCTAGCAATTTGGACCAGAATGACAGCAACAATAATTGGAGGGTGAGTCACTGGGTACATGGTAGGTGAGACATCATCAGCAATGGAAGGCCAAGAAACAACATTTTTTTGAAAGAGAGAGAGAGAGAGAGAGAGAGAGAGACTTCATTTTATTTTGCCTCTGGGTTTGTATCTGTTTTGAAGCATTTATAGTGGCGCCACTTCATGCCAGTGTAGCTAAGGGTATGTCAGAATTTCTGTAAGGAATGTCAGAGATATGCCATGATTTACAGTTGATTATCAATAATGTGTTTAAGGATCTCCTTGATCAAAAGCAACCCCCCCCCCCTCAAATCTGACCTATGTTTGACCAAGGGTAACAGGACAGAATTCTCATATGCTGCTTGAGTTTCTTTTAGCTTAATTATAGCATTGTTAGTAATTACTCAGGTAATTAACTGCCACCCTCTTTTCCGTAAAAAAAATATCACTGTGACTATAGTCCCTTTTGCCTCTGCACCAGTTGAAAATCTAGATTTCTCCTGATGGAAAAAGGAGAATTGTTGCACACATTATTTATTTATTTATTTATTTTATCAATATATCTTTATTTAAAAAAATTATAACAATAAACTATTAAACTACATACTGTAATGAATTTGCAGTTATACAAGAAGTTAATACTAAAACCCATTAATAAATACATACATCAAAATTAATAAACACATAACATGTCATCATAAGTAACAATTAAATGCATTTTAAAGCAGTTTAGAGGGTTATATCTGAGCATATATCTGAACAAATATAAGGAGAAAGTACTTGTAAATTCTAACATATGTATGTGGAAGTCTCATCAGGTGAAGAAGTGTGAAAATAGCGTGGTGTGCATGACAGCCTCATGCATTCATGAATGCATGGGAGAGTGGAAGTGATCACATTGGCCCCATTTCCTGCCTCTGCATGATCTCCTGGTCATCTACGGGTCCGACCACACAGAGGAAGTAGCTGCATGAACTCTTCCTCCCCATGAAAAGCAATGCTGGCTTTGGAATGTTGCCAATCACAGGGAAGGAGAGTTTGCGCTGCCACTTCCTCTGTGCAATCACCACTGCACATAACCAGGTGACTGCATGGAGACAGGGGGTGGGGCCAGCATGCACACTCTCATTCTCCCTCCTCACATATTTAGTGAATGCTATGGAGATTATCGTTCCAATTGGTTAATACTGCTCATTAGGGCCAGCATCAGCACATGGCAAGGTGGGGCAGTTACCAGGGCCTGTGGCTTCAGGAGGGGCCCACTGCTGCTGACTCCCTACTCATGCATCTCCTCTGATGTCTGCACTCATGCTCTCCCACTGTCTGCTTGTGAGCGCTTTGTCACCTCTGCTCCCAGCTGCGTATGCTGCCTAACACTGCTGGGGAAGGTCATGTGGATGGTGCACAAAGCATCAGCATTCCTGGTGGCTATGGCAGTGGCACTCCTAGCTGCACCCACCACCCAGCCAGCACCATAAGGGAAAGGGTGTGCAGGCAGCATGGGCAGCTATGACAGCAGGTGGTGGGAGAGCTTGCAAGTAGGCAAAGGATGGACACACAGACGGATTGGGGGCAAGAAGGACACACATATGGGAGGGGAGGCAAGAAGAACCTAGTAGTGGGCACTCTCCACTGAGAGTCCCCTAAAACCTTGTACTGACCCAGTTACTCATGCCACTGCAAACAGCTCCCACCCCAAGACAAACTGATGTAAAGAAAGATTTAAAGAGAACATAAATAGGATAGTACCTTGGAGATGACTAACTTGCATGCCAATTTCACATTCTCTAGATGTTGGCTGCATTATGTGCCGCTCTGGATCTAAGAGATGCACACGATAAATAAAATCAAGTCTCGGTGTGTCAGCACAGAGCTTTTGGGTGTTCCTGAAAACCAGGGTTTCAATGGGAAGTGTCTCAAGCAAGGCAACATTTCCTTTACTGCATGAGCTGAACCGCTTTGGCACTGAACTGATAAATGTGAGTGGGGAGGGCAAGGAGAAAAGAAACATGCACGAACTAGCACCAAACGCAGCAAACAACTCTCGGAAGTAGTTTCATAAATTTTATTTCCCTCGAGGCATCAGAGAGAGGAGAAACAGGGAAGTGCCGATTGAGCAATGAGCTGAAGGCATACATAACTGAATATTTTAGATTTAGACCTTTACATATTTTGTGCCTTCTGGAGAACATCACTTTTAAGTGCCGGTTCCTCTCTATCTTCCTTGGCTCTATCTCTGCACTTGCCTTTGGCACCAGCTTGAACTTGGAGAGTGCTGTCTTTTGAAACAAAACAAGGCAGAATTAATTAGAGCATCCTACAGGCTGAGGCATGTGAAACAAGAAGCAGGGGTTCCACTGCAGCTGGCAGATTCGGCAAACATTTAACTATAGAGGGTTGGCTTTCACAGAGGGCAGTATATTACCTTCTTTATGATAGGCATCTCCCCGAGTCTCTCTGCCCCTTACTCCTGAGGTATCAACATTATACTCTGAAAAATACTGAGTTCTTCTCACCCTTTTAAAAGCTACACTGTGATTCATCATAATTCTACAATTTAAAAGAAATCCAAGATCCCAAATGAATGAAAAAAATCAAACCAAAAACATCCTATTCATTTCATATATCTGGGCAACAAAAACGAAGGGGAAAATCTATGAATGAATGAAAGCAAATCATTCATGTGTTACACTTTTGCTTACTTTAGTGGCAGAAATGGAACCCAGATATGGTAGCAGGCATACAGTCACCTCGCTTTCCAAAAAACAGTGCCTCGGATAGCCCAGATCTCTAGGCTCCTTTAGATCGCCATTAATCCCAAACCGGAAAAAAGGTAAAGGTCCCCTGTGCAAGCACCGAGTCATTATTGGCTAATGGGGAGATGTCACATCATGATGTTTTCTTGGCAGACTTTTTATGGGGTGGTTTGCCATTGCCTTCCCCAGTCATCTACACTTTACCCCCAGGAAACTGGGTACTCATTTTACCGACCTTGGAAGAATGGAAGGCTGAGTCAACCTTGAGCTGGCTACTTGAACCCAGCTTCTGCCAGGATCGAATTCAGGTCATGAGCAGAGCTTGGGCTGCAGTACTGCAGCTTACCACTCTGTGTCACGGGGCTCTCCTAATGCCTTGGATATGTGTCTGTGGTGACCCTGGGAAATGTAGTCTTCAGGCCTGTCTGACCTTCAGTCAAGTATCCTGAGACCTGTATTCCACAGGTGCAATTAGGCAAGGCAAGGTGATAAGGAAGAGATATGGACAGGGTTAAGGTCAACTTCCACATCCTGGGATGAAAGTACTAATGTGGACTAGAGATGGGCACGAACAGCAATACTGTCACGGGCTGGGCCAGCCCAAGCAGGGTGGTTCAAGTCCAAACCTTAAAGCCAAAGTCAAAGGGGAGTTCCAAGAGCAAAAGCCAAGTCAAACCGGTGGTCAGAGCACGAGATAAAGCCAGGAGTGAGTCCAGAGTCCAAAAGCAAGGTCAGGCACAGTCCAAGGTCAGTCACCGATAGTGTCAGGTCCAAAAGCAGGCACGGGCAAGGTTCACGAAACACAGAGTGGTTGCAAGCAGTAGACACATTGCTTCCACGCCCAGCAGTTCCTCCAGACTGGCTCTTATAGCCAGGCGTGGTTTTCAGCCAGCTGCCGGGGCTCTATCCTGTCACTACTCATCATCACTCTCCAGCAGCTGGCGTTGGCTTAAGAGGCGAGCACTGCGCCGTCTCTCCTGCAGTTCCAGTCTCTGGCGCTGCCTGCGGCGTTCCTTGGGCGTGGGTGAACCTGGGGGGGTGGAGGCTCTTGGCTGCGCTGCACCTGTAGAAGTCCCTGGCTGAGCTTCCTCTGTAGTATTGGAGCTTGAGGGTGCTGGTGCCTCAGCTGCTGGCTGTAAGCTCTGATCAGCCAGCAGCTGTTGCTCCTGATTGCTGGCTTCTGCTGAATCAGGGCTAGGGCTGGCTACACAGGGCTCCTCTTCTCCAGAGGAGTCCTGGCTGGCTACACGAGGCTCCTCTCCTCCAGAGGAGACCTCACTCTCAGACTGGGCCATGACACCATCCCCCCTCCCAAGGCCCCCCCTCTTCTGCGGCCCGGGCAGCCCCGGTTTCTGAGGATAGGCCCGATGGAACTGTCGGACTAGACGGGGGGCATGGATGTTCACGGCAGGCTCCCATGAGCGGTCTTCCGGCCCATACCCCTTCCAGTCCACCAAGTACTGTACTTGCCCCCGCCGGCGATGTGAGTCTAGGATCCGGGCAACCTCATATTCCTCTTGCCCCTCGACGGTAATCGGAGGCGGAGGGGGCGGTGGCCCGGGATGGTGCGGGTCCGGGGGTGAAGCCGGGACTAGAAGGGACCGGTGAAACACAGGATGGATCGGGAGGGTTCGTGGTAGTTGCAGGCGGTAGGCCACAGGGTTCACCTGGTCTGTGATCACAAAGGGTCCAAGGAACCGGGCATCTAGCTTTTTGGAGGGCCGTTGGCTGCGGATATGGCGGGTGGATAACCAGACCCGATCACCCACAGACAAGGGAACACCAGGTTGCCGTTTCCGATCCGCAGCCTCCTTGTAGCTTCCCTTGGCAAGCTGGAGTTGTTCCCGCAACAGCTCATGCATGGATTGGAGTTCCTGGAGGCGATCATCAGCGGCTGGAATTCCCGACAATGGTGCTGTGCTAGGGAAGAAACGAGGGTGGTGGCCATAGTTTGCCATGAAGGGGGTCTGCTGGGTGGAGGAGTGCACTGCATTGTTATATGCGAACTCGGCCAAAGGCAGTAGAGCTAGCCAGTCATCCTGTTGATGGTTTGTGTAGCATCTCAGATATTGCTCCAGGGTTGCATTGGTGCGCTCTGTCTGCCCGTCAGATTGGGGGTGGTGTGCTGAGGATAAGTGGACTTGGGTGCCAAGAAGGGAGTGCAGGGCCTGCCAGAACCGAGAGGTGAATTGAACTCCCCGATCAGAAATTATATGATCCGGACGCCCATGGAGTCGAAAGATGTGCTGAAGGTACAGGTGTGCCGTTTCCTGAGCAGTGGGGGGTCCAGAACAGGGAACGAAGTGGGCCATCTTTGTGAACAAGTCCACCACCACTAGGATGCAGGTGTGGCCTTTGGAGCAGGGCAGGTCTGTAATGAAATCCATGGAAATAGTCCTCCATGGCCCAGTGGGTGTGGGGAGTGGATGCAGGAGACCAGAAGGTTTGCCGGGGACGTCTTTGGCCCGTCTACACGTTTCACAGGCTGCCACATACCGGGCCACATCCGATTGCACCCGGGGCCACCAGAAGTCACGGGTCAAGAGATGAATTGTCTTGTGGCGGCCGAAGTGCCCGGCAGGTCTAGAATCGTGGACCAGCTGCAGTACCTTTGTTCGTAGAGAGCCTGGGGGTACATAAATCCGGCCTCGGTGGGTCAGTAGCCCCTCTTCCTCTGCAAATCCCTCTGCCTGGGGATGGGGAGATCCCCGGACGTTCTGGAGGTACTTCTGGGCAACGGGGTCCAGCAACTGTTGAGTCTGTATCTCCTCCACCAGCCCCGAAGGGGGTTGCGTGGCGGCGAAAGTTTCTGGAGCCAGGATGGTCATTGGAGGTTGTTCCAGGTCGGGGGATGTGTTGTACTCTGGCTTTCGGGACAGAGCATCGGCCTTCTTATTCTGGGAGCTGGGAACATAGGTGATCCTGAAATCAAAACGGGAAAAGAACAACGACCAGCGGATCTGTCTCTGGTTGAGACGGCGGGCAGTTTGGAGGTGTTCGAGGTTCCGGTGGTCAGTGAGCACTTGGACTGGGTACCGAGCCCCCTCCAGATGATGCCGCCAAACCTCAAAGGCTGCCTTTATTGCCAGCAGCTCCTGCTCCCAGATGGTGTAGTTCCTTTCAGCGGGGGTCAGCTGGCGAGAGTAGTAGGCGCAAGGCTGTGGAGAGCTAGAGGGGGTTGCCCGTTGTGAGAGCACCGCTCCAATGGCGGTGCTGGAGGCATCTGCTTCAACTAGAAAGGGTAGCTGGGGATCCGGGTATCGAAGGACTGGTTGCGTGACGAAGCGTGTCTTCAGGGTCAGGAATGCCTCGCTGGCTTCCGGTGTCCAACGGAAAGGTTCTCGAGGCCGGAGAAGTCGAGTGAGAGGGACGGCTATGGATGCAAACTGGGGGATGAATTGCCGGTAGTAATTGGCAAACCCCAGAAATCGCTGCACATCCTTCCGAGAACGGGGGGCTTGCCAAGTCTGTACAGCCTCGACTTTAGCTGGATCCATTTGGATTCCGTGGGGTGATAGCACATGGCCAAGGAATTCCACGGTAGGCCGGTGAAATGCACACTTTTCCAGTTTGGCGAATAGGCCATGCTGCCAGAGTCTTTGCAGCACCGTCCGCACATGCCGAGTATGTTGCGACGCATCACGTGAATAGATTAATATGTCATCCAGGTAAACAATGACAAACTGATCCAGGATATCTCGAAAGATGTCGTTCATCAGTCTCTGGAACACAGCTGGCGCGTTAGTCAGGCCAAAGGGCATTACCCGGTACTCGTATTGTCCATATCTGGTACTGAAGGCGGTCTTCCATTCATCGCCTTCTCGGATACGCACCAGGTTGTAGGCTCCCCGAAGATCCAGCTTGGTGTAGATCTGGGCTCCCTTGACTTGCTCCAAGAGGTCGGAGATCAGAGGCAGTGGGTACCGGTCGCGAACGGTGATCTTGTTCAGGGCCCGGTAATCATTGCACAGCCGGAGTTCTCCACTTTTCTTTTTTACGAAGAGGACTGGGGCAGAGGTAGGCGAGGTAGAGGGCCGGATGAACCCTCGCTGCAGATTGGTGGTGAGGAAGTCCCGGAGTGCAGCCAACTCAGGCTCTGATAACGAGTACAGGCGTCCCACTGGCAGGGGGACTCCAGGAATCAAGTCTATGGCACAATCATATGGCCGATGAGGGGGAAGTTGGTCTGCTCCCTTTTCCTCAAACACATCTTCAAACTCTGCGTATTCCTCTGGCATCACAGAGGCCTCCTGTACAGCGGCTGCAATGGGACCTGGGCATTGATTTTCGTGTGGGCATGGGTCCCGGAAGCAGAGGTCCAACTGGCCCCACCGGATAACCGGGTCATGGCGGCAAAGCCAGGAAAGTCCCAAGACCAGCGGGAACTGAGGGATGCCTACCACATCAAAGCAGAGCCGTTCACGGTGCTGCTGGATCTGCAAGAGGAGGTCCTGGGTCTCCTCGACCACGGGCCCAGAACGTAGCGGTCGCCCATCAATGGCCTCAACTACGGTGGGGGTCTTTTTTGCCCGCAAGGGAATTTGGTGCTGTGCGGCAAACTTGGCGTCCATGAAGCAGCGGGATGCCCCTGAGTCTATCATGGCATACACAAATAGCCATCGACCATCAGGCAGGCACAGCTTTACTGGCACCAGGAAGGGTTCAGGAGGAACACTGGAGGCATTGGCCGTTCCCACAAGTTGTTTAGTGGGAGTCTGCTCCTGGACTATAGCTCGGGTCCTTCTTTTGGCAGGGCACCCATCGGCAAAATGGCCCACCCCACCACAGTACCAGCAGAGGTTGTGGGCATGACGCCTCGCCTTTTCCTCTGGAGGCAGGTGGGTAGAAGGCATGTTCAATGGTGTGGGTTCCGCTGTCCTTTCAGGCAAGGTCTGGGGCGGGGGTGGCTGGCGTAGCGCACGTGCTTGCCGCCGGCTCTCCAGTCGTCCATCAATACGGAGGCATAGGAGAATGAGCGCTTGCAGCCCTCCTGGTCGTTCAGATCGAGCCACTTCATCCAATACTGCGTCAGACAGTCCTTCCAGGTACTGGTCGACTAAGGCTGCTTCGTTCCAGTCCAAGTCCTGAGCCAGTAGCTGGAATTCAGTGGTATATTGGGCCACAGTCCCATCTCCCTGGGTGAGGGCACGTATTTTCTGGTTTGCTTTCACAGCTTTCAGTGGGTTTGCAAAGGCGGCGGTAATGTGAGCCACAAAGCTTGGAAAATCCCCCAGCAAAGGGGATTTGGCCAGTAACAAGGGTGTGGCCCATCTTGCTGCCTGCCCCTTTAACAGGCTGAGGATGAAGCCGACTTTGACTTGATCTGTGGGGAAGTCTCTAGCCCGGAGTTCAATATATAGCTGGCACTGGGCGAGAAATGCTGGGAATTCTTCCACATTGCCCTCAAAACTGTCAGGAGGCTTCACTGGGCATTTTGCAGGCAGAGGTGCAGCAGGGGCGGCAAGGAGAGTAGCAATCTGCTGCTGCAAAGTCACCAGTGCTTGTGTTAGTTGTAGTACCTGGTCCTGCAGCATTGCCAGGCTCCCTGGGGTGGGTGTTGCCATGTCCATGCCAGGGAGTTTTGGGTGGAAGCAATCTGTCACGGGCTGGGCCAGCCCAAGCAGGGTGGTTCAAGTCCAAACCTTAAAGCCAAAGTCAAAGGGGAGTTCCAAGAGCAAAAGCCAAGTCAAACCGGTGGTCAGAGCACGAGATAAAGCCAGGAGTGAGTCCAGAGTCCAAAAGCAAGGTCAGGCACAGTCCAAGGTCAGTCACCGATAGTGTCAGGTCCAAAAGCAGGCACGGGCAAGGTTCACAAAACACAGAGTGGTTGCAAGCAGTAGACACGTTGCTTCCACGCCCAGCAGTTCCTCCAGACTGGCTCTTATAGCCAGGCGTGGTTTTCAGCCAGCTGCCGGGGCTCTATCCTGTCACTACTCATCGTCACTCTCCAGCAGCTGGCGTTGGCTTAAGAGGCGAGCACTGCGCCGTCTCTCCTGCAGTTCCAGTCTCTGGCGCTGCCTGCGGCGTTCCTTGGGCGTGGGTGAACCTGGGGGGGTGGAGGCTCTTGGCTGCGCTGCACCTGTAGAAGTCCCTGGCTGAGCTTCCTCTGTAGTATTGGAGCTTGAGGGTGCTGGTGCCTCAGCTGCTGGCTGTAAGCTCTGATCAGCCAGCAGCTGTTGCTCCTGATTGCTGGCTTCTGCTGAATCAGGGCTAGGGCTGGCTACACAGGGCTCCTCTTCTCCAGAGGAGTCCTGGCTGGCTACACGAGGCTCCTCTCCTCCAGAGGAGACCTCACTCTCAGACTGGGCCATGACAAATACGAACTAAAAAAAGCCACAAACATCCCAAGCTGTTCACAAACAAGCTATTCGTGAAGCCCCATTCTAAATGAACAGGTGGTTGTTGCAAGCCTCTGTCGCTGTTCGTTGCTGTGAATCAAGCCAGACAGTCTGGCACCTGCAATTAATTCCCTTGGCAACCAGAGGCAGGGACTGCCTGAACTCTGTCTGAACTCCTGCTGTTGCTCTGGAAACCCCAATCTAAGCCCAATTTAGCTTGATAGGCAGGTATTCCTTTCAAGTGTGGAGCTCCAAATTTGTTACAAGGAAGCAAAGAGCAGGGGGGAGGGGGGCTCCCAGCCCTGGTTTTGCAGACAGTAATGGAGAAACAGTTGCTGTTGGCATTTTGAGAGAGAGACAGGAAGAGTGCATTGGAGCTTCAATTTTCTTTGTGTGTGGTGGGATAGGGATCTACCTCTTCAGGTTCCTGGGCTGCTGCCAGGCTCTGGGTCAAACTATTATTTATTATTGGTACATTTCCTGCTGCCTGCTCAGGTAGGGGTTCTGGGAGTGGTGTGGTAGGGATCTTGATGGCTGGAGGACAGCCTGCTGGCCCCCACGAACAACAAACAATGAACATGTTCATGAACAGGTCATGTTCGTCAATGTTCAGGGTTTTTTTTGTTTGTGCCCATGTCTAATGTGGACACTACACAGCCAGTTCCTATTGATAGTTTTCAGAAGCAGTTACTCGAACAGCCAAGACTATAATCTCAGCAACAGTAGCACAAATCTGTTCCTAGGAGAAAAGGCAAAGCAAGCTGACTGCCCTGTTTTCCAGAAAGTCCACATCCCTTTTTTTTTAGCTTTTAAAATACTATATTGTTACCAAGAGTCAGAGGGGTTACATGTGTATGGTTTCTGCATGTGCATCTTCCAATCCCAAGTCAAAGAACGTAAGTCCTTGTATACATACAGATATTTTTAGTGAAACAGTGTGAGGATCACTGAGAGTCACAAATAGTGTTGAATTTCCAACTGAAAGCTGCTCTCATGTTACTCAAAGTGACACCTTGATTGAATGTAGATCTGATCATGATTTGTTGGTTTGCTAGATGATGGAGTCTTTTGATACCTCTGGCTGAACAGGGCATTTGGATTATAAGAAGCGCTGGAGAGAGAGTGGTTTATAGACCTGTGCATGGGAATTTATTTCATTTCTTTCATTTTTGTAATTAACTCCAAAAGGAACAGCTTCATTACTGGGATGCCACATATGCTTTTTGTTTTGTTATTGTTTCTTTTGTTAATGTTTCATTTTCATAATTCTATTTTGTAATGATTTTCCCTTGGTTTCAATGGAAGCCCTCACCTCTTTTCAGATCTGTTCCTCACGGTTTTCCATCTAAATTGGACAAATTTTATAGCAACTGCAATACTTCCCTGGAACATCTATGCTGCCAAACTTCAAGCAGATATAATAAAGAGCTCCTCATATTTGAGGCAATGAAATGAGCCCATGTTTAACATTGAAATCTGCGGGAGAACTGATAGGAAAGATTTCACACATGGTAAATGCAGCAACGTGCAGTGAGGGAATTTGGCACTGCAGCTACGTAGCTTGAAGAACAGTAGCACAAGGAAGAGGTGGATTGATAAGGCATTTCATGGCACAAGAAAGGCAAGGCATCTGGGCAGGTGGGCAGACAGTGGCAGGAGGACCATGAAGTACATTTGCTTGGATAATGGAAAGGTTTGGAAAGCATCAAGAAAGCAGGAGAGTGCAGACTGCAAGGGAGAATTTAGCACAACAGGGCAGGCATTGAAAGTAGAGAAGAATGCAATGTCTCGCCCATATCCTTCAGGACTGGAATGTCTCACACATGTATATAATCCTGGTGGTTACAGGCAATAAGGAAAGTCCAGGGTTCTCTCTCTCCACTGCCTGAGGAACACAACTTTCACAGAATCACATGATTTTTTTTAAATTGTATTTTTAATATGTTGTTATCTGCCCTGAGCCCACTTGCGTTTCCACTTGAGGGCGGAATAGAAATCTGAAATAAATAAATAAATAATCACAGAGTTGGAAGGGGCCATACAGACCTTTTAATCCAACCCCCTGCCCAATACAGGATGAGCATAAAGCGTCCCTGACCAATATTAATCTAGCCTCTTCTTGAAAACTGCCAGTGAAGGGGAGCTCACCACCCCCCTAGGCAGCTGATTCCACTTTTGAACTACTCTGACTATGAAAAAGTTTTTCCTAATATCCAACCGGTACCTTTCTGTATGTAATTTAAGCCCATTGTTTTGGGTCCCACCCTCTGCTGCCAACTGGAACAGCTCTCCTCTTCTCCAAACTAAACATTGCCAAGGCCCTCAGCCTTTCCTCATAGGGCTCAGTCTCCAGACCCCCGATCATTCTCATCACTCTCTTCTGCATCCTCTCAATTTTTGTCCACATCCTTTTTGAAGTGAGGCCTCCAGAACTACACACAGTACTCAAGGTGCAGCCTGACCAAGGCAGTATAGAGAAGGACTATGACGTCCTGCAATTTCAATGCAATAGCCCTATGATACAACCCAAGACTGTTTGCCTTTTTTGCCACCACATCACACTGACTGCTCATATTTAGTTTACAGTCCACTCTTATCCCAAGATCTCTTTTGCATACACTACTACCCAGAAGTATATTCCCCATTCTGTATTTGTGCTTCATATTTTTGTGGCCCAGATGTAATGCTGTGCACTTATCTATGTTGAATTGCATCCTGTTCACAACCACCCACTTCTCTAGAGTATTCAGGTCTTGTTGAATTTTAACTCTATCTTCTTGGGTGTTTGCCACTCCTCCCAATTTGGTATCATCAGCAAATGTAACGAGTAGCCCATTTACCCCTTCATCCAGATCATTGATAAAAATATTGAAAAGTACCACGCCTAAAACCGAGCCCTGTGGCACCCCACTGGACACCTCCCTCTAATCTGATGAAACGCCATTGACCACCACTCTTTGGGTGTGGTCCTCTAAGCACTTCCCTATCCACCAAACTGTCCAGTCCAGTCCACAGTCTTCCACTTTACCCATTAGAATGTCATGGGGGACCTTATCCAAAGTTTTACTGAAATCCAGGTAAATCACGTCGACAGAGTTCCCCCGATCCAGTAAGCTCATCACTCAGTCAAAGAAGGAAACCAGGTTGGTCTGACAAGATCTGTTGGGGACAAAACCATGTTGACTTCCCTGGATCATTAAGTGTTCCTTCAGATGCTTACAGATCGATCCCTTTAAAATCTGCTCTAATATCTTCCCAGCAACAGAAGTCAGACTGACCGGCTGTAGTTTCCCAGGTCATCCTTTCCTCTCTTAAAGATTGGGATAACATTAGCTCTTCTTTAATCTTGCGGCACATCCCCAGTCCTCCAAGGAGGCCTTGAAGATGATGGACAGAGGCTCTGCAAGTTCTCTAGAAAGTTTTTTGAGCACTCTTGGATGCACACCATCCGGCCCAGGGGATTTGTATTCATCCAGTGCAGCCAGGTGCCTCTCCACAACCTCTCTGTCAATGTCAACTAGCCCCCCAGGTTTCCTGTCGTGTCTACTACCATCTCTAGATGGGCTCAAGTTCTTCAGGGAGAAAACAGAGGCAAAAAAGTCATTAAGCCTATCTGCTTTTTCTCTGTCCTCCATCAGAGTTTCCCCTTCTACTCCCAACAGCAGTCCAATTGCCTCTTTTACCTTGCATTTGCTTCTCATATATCTGTAGAAGTTTCTCTTATTGTAGTGAGCCCCCCTGGCCAGACCCAGCTCATACTTTGGCTTCTCTGATGGCTGATCTGCAGTACCTAGTAACCTTCATATATTCCTCTTTAGAGGTCTGTACTTCTCTCCATTTCCTGTACATTTCCTTTTTCTCCATTAGATTATTCTGGAGCTCTCTGTTCATCCACATCAGTTTTTTGGAGCCCTTACCATGTTTCCGTCTTGCTGGAATAATGAGCTTGCAAAAGTTCATGTTTGAGAAGAGCCCATCCTTCACTTGCTCCTTTTCCTTCCAGCACACTCCCCCATGGAATGACTCTCATCAACCCTCTGAGTTCCTTGAAGTCTGCCCTATGAAAATCTAACCTACAAGTCTGGCTATGAACTTCCTTGGCCCCTCACAGCAACTGGAATTCAAGGAGGACATGGTCACCTCCCCCTAAGGTCCCCACCACCTTTACCCCATCTACCAATTCTTCCCTGTTAGTTAATATTAAGTCTGGTATGGCTGAGCCCCTTGTAGCTTCCTCCACCATTTGAAAAAGGAAGTTATCAGCCAGGCAGTTCAGGAAGTTGAGTGATCCTTGTCACTTTGCTGAGCTTGTCTCCCAGCACACATCAGGGAAGTTGGTCACCCATAACTTTCTCTATGCTCTTATGAGGAAATATAAGTACTTAGCCTAACAGTGTCTTCACACATCTTTTGAAAACCCACTTCACATGTCAAGAACCACAGTACTACATTATGGCCTCAGTTTATCTTTGAAACTGCTCTAAGCATACTTAGCCTAATATGTGTGCAGTTGACCCCAGCCTCCACCATTTTAAAAGCAGCTTGTGATATAAAAATCACAAGCTCCTTGAATCTGATGTGCCTTAATTGGCTTTAGAGTCCCAGCCAGCTCAGCAAAGTATTGCCAAGTCCCAGCCAGGAGAATGAGTCATGCGCGGAATGTAAATGCAAATGCCAAGGACTTGACGTGATTTGTTCCTGCTCCTCCAAGCTGCGGAATGTGCAATCTGGACAATAAGTGCACTCATGAGTCACCACCCAAACATTCCAATCGCCCCTCTTTTCCATGATTTGAATCCTATCCTACGATCTCAGGCCATCAGTCAGCTCTGATAAGTTTATAACTCCTGCCTGGGAACATCTAATCAAGAGTCTAAATTTATTAGCCAAGCACTGGGAACATTAATTAGCAACCATTTCTTTGTGAAGCACCAGGAGCACCCAATCTGATTTTTTGTCACACCCCGGTAGCACCAATCAAAGGTACTCAAACCTTTGTCATTCCCAGGAGCTGACCTTTATGGTCTTTGTCCTAACGGCTGAGGGGGTTCCCCAGCCTTAGGGCATAATTTGCCCTATAAGAACCTGGACTTTGCCCCCATCAAATTGTGCACACTTCTTCAGATCCGAGCACTGTACCCTTAGAGTCTCCTTCACTAAGCCTCTCCTGTTTAAGAACGCTGGCCATTTGAAGCCCTCTTCCTCCGTAGACTACCCCGCTTCCTGGATTGGTAATTATCATCCACAAATCCCACAAATCTATTCCACTTTCACCATTGCTTTTCTTAGGATCCTTGTACGCTTGTAAATTACTTCTTGTGTGTGTGTTTCCCCCTTTAAATAAAAATTACTCTTTGACTTTGAAGAACAGCTGACTCATTAGTCTCCTTGGCGAGGGAACCCCGTAAGGACTGGTATCCTGTTTTATTACCCCTCTCACATAGCCTCCTCCTTGCCACTAATTCCTCCTACTCGCAAGGAGTCCCATTCAGGTAACAAATAGACAATCAAGCCCAAGTGTTAAAATCAGAGTTCTCATTAAATGAACACTGGATTTATTTTGAGAGGATTAAAAAACCCAAATGGTTCTGTTTTCTCACACACATGCCACACGGCTGTGCATCATAGTTTAGCACACGATTGGTCTGGGTTGTTCTACTGTGGTTCTAAGAAGAATTCTGGGAAAACATTTTGCATTTAATAAATATGACTCAGAAGTCTTAAAGCCATCACTCCTTCCAACAAGTATTTCATACTAAAAACAGATCAGATGGCATAAAGACAGTGAAATGTGATTGGTTGTTACTACATAGCCATGGTAACATCTCAGCATGCTTTGCAGTAGTTCCAGATGGGGGAAAGGGAAAACAGCATATGGATGTATTCATGTTACAGCCAAGGCTTCACTAATAATAGAAGTGAACCAGGACTGGAGTAACCTTTCGGCTAGTTTTAGTTTTTTATAGATGAGGAAACATATTATCACGGCTTACTTGGTGAATAAATATAGACATCCAGTGCACTGCTTCTCAATAAATGCTGTCTTCCATTGTTTAAGAATAATGATTCTCAAATTATAAGCACATTAATATCACTCAGATTCACACTTCTTATTTCAGACTATAGCTACTTGATGTTGAATTTGTTTAGCTACAGTGGGAAGGTTTGTAACTAATAGAAAATTCGGTTGTTCAGCTACTGAATCGGTTGGTCGAAAACACCATTTTTAATTTTTTAAAATTCTAACACTGACTGAGACTCACTCTAAAGCTGAGCCATAGGCAATTTTAACTTGGAAACAGAGAACAAGACAGAAAAAAGAGTCCCGGGGACCAGGGCTTGAAAGACAAATACAATGGTCAGGCAGCAAATCTACACAGATTCAGGACCAAGCAAAGTCTCCACCTAGACAAGAAGCATTTATATTACTACCAGCCAAGGAAAATCATGGGTGGAGTAACCCTAGCACCTAGGCTTCCCAGTTGCCAGCTGGTGGTGGGCAATCTCCTGGGGGGTTTGCCTAGTTGTGATCAGCAGGAGGTGGCAAGCCCTCTGGAGATCACCAGCCACTGGCAGGCAAACTGAGGGCCAAGCTACAAGTGACAAATGACACTTGAACGGCAAGTGTATTTCTCCCTGTTCACTTGCCCTCCACTCAATCCACTTGCCGTTCAAGTGTCATTCGTCCCTTGTAGCTTGGCCCTGAGAAAGCACACACTGGGCACACTCCCAGTGGGGCGCAACAATATCACTTCCTGAAGTAATGTCATCATGCTGGCCACAGGTGTGCTCCCATGCTTCTGTAGGTCCAATTTTGGCCCCAAACAGGCCAGAATTAGCCCCTCACAAAGCATGGGAGCATGCTCGTGTTTGGCGTGATGATATCACTTCCCAGAAGTGACACCATCACACAAGCAACAGGAGCGCACACACTTCATGCACATGTGAAAACAAGCATCAAAAAGACCTAAGGTAAGTGCCAGGTCCTGCCCTCCCACTAGGAGGGTATAGGGACCTGGCAACCCTATTAGCATCTGAGGGCTAAAATACACAATATGTTTGTTCTTTAGATGATTCTAGGTTTCCAGAACACAACTTGTTTTCCATGTAGTCGCACATTAGCTGCAGGAATGACATTTTAAAAATCAGAGGGAGTGTTGTTTGGCTTGAATTGCTGCTTGGCTGGGGGTGGGGAGGGTGCTCCTGATTTTACTCCAGCCATTTTCAGACACTGAAATGCCTCCCCCCATGAATTATTACATAATTTTGGAGCACCACATGGAATATTCACACACATGTTGCTCCAAAGTTATGTAAATTATTTTTTCCCCTCCCAGATAGGGGGCATTTCAGTGTCTGAAAGTGGCCTGGGGGGGGGGCAGGCAGGAGCCCCTCCTTCCAAGAGATCAAGCTGAAAAACACTCTCTGATATTTAAAATGATAATCCTGCAGCTGATATGTGACTGGAGGGGGGAGTTGGATACGGGGAAATCCAGAGTCATCTGCTGAACAAACATAATATATTTTGGGCCCAAGGGAACATCATAATCCAGTGAACTATCTGACTTGTAGCTCTGGTGGCTTACAAGATGAAGCAGCAGAGCACAGTCTGCTTTCCTGAAAGGCTATATTTTAAACAAATGTCACTAAAATTTTCTCTTCCTAATACAATTCACCCTCAAGTTTGAAATGAATTGGGCAATGTGAGGTGGCTAATTGGCAGCATTCCTCACAGATAGAGTTGCTGCTCCAGTTCGAAAAATTTCAGGAAAATTGACTTTGATGCCTGGGGAGGGCGGAGTTTGAAAAGGCAAGGGAGCTCAGTGCAGTTGTGATGTCATAGAGTCCACCGTCCAAAGCTGCCATTTCATCCAAGGAAACAGATCTGGAGAGTCTGAAGATGAACTCCAGGCCCCACTTTAAGGTTGGTAGACTATTTGTCTGGCTAACTGGAACCACTGTGGCAGCAAGCACATTCCCCCCTTTCCTGGATCCCAGCTTGATGCCCCCCACTGACAGCTCTATGTGGCACCTTCTGAGAGGGACTCCCGTCAGGGCTGTCCATCCACTGCCCACAATTGGCACAGTTCAGTGGCTGTTGCATCTCAATCAGTGCTCTGGTCTATTTTGGCTCCTTGACATTTTATTTCATTCCACTGTCCCTCCCCTCTGCTTCCCTTCCCTTCCTGTTTCACCCTTCTTCGCCCTCTGTACTCCATTATGAAAGATTCTGGACCTTTATACTACTAACCCTCAACACAGGGGAGGCATGCAACAGCTAGCAACTTCTACACATAAAGCAGCTGTTAACAGGCGTCATCCAGTAGTTTTGTCAGTACCACAACAGCTTTCCTCTCTTGGGTACAGACACAGGAGCATTCACTGGGCTTGATTATGCCAATTAATTATAAAACTGAAAAATGCTAACTTCTTTCACAGAACCTCAGAGTATACACATATGGCTGGGTGTTCATTTTCTTCACAATGTGCACTGCTCCTATATAACTCATTCCTTTTGTCAGCAGCTTATTAAAGTTGAACTGCTCCCCGTGATTGTTGTTGTTGTTGGCATTATTCAGATTCCAGCGATTATCAGAACTTTTCCCCCTGCATAGTTAAAAAAACAAAAAGGTCCTAAATGGGACTGATGCGCTAAACCAGAATTTTTAAATACTTCTGGGTTGTTACTGGAGATCTATCATTCATCTTGAGTGTGGAAAGATGGCTGGTTTCCCATTTTGACAGGGTTAAGAAGGCTTTCCAATGTTATCTTCTTAATATCCTGATTTGTTTTGTCCCAGTAAGTCTGGGTTCCATTTGGAACCCAGCACTTAGCCATTGGATTACTCATAGCTGAAAACATTCTGTTCTTGTTAGCTATCCAAATGCTAAATCCCTGCCCTCAGGGATAGGCAATAAATATGACACTCCAGGGCTCTGAGAAAGCTCAGCTTGGCTGCATAATATAGGAAATGTATTGTGTGATTGAATATATGCACAATAAATGCTCATAACAGCATGCATCTGAGGCTAGAAAGCCTACACAACTTCCTTTTAAAGCATGACCTTCAGGGATGTCAACGTACGGGAAATATTAAGAGTGTACAAAATATAGTCCTGGCAGGTGGGATACAGTATATGTTTTATTCCTCAATCAGCTGCACGAGACAATCATTTTTATTAGTCCAAGGTGATTAGAAAAAGCCCTGTTCCAAACACTACCATAAAATATCTTACAAGAACAACAACTGAAAAAGGTTGCCTCAGGCATCTCAACAGCCAACTATTCGGTCTCTATTTTTGACCTAGCACAAACAGAGTACTCTCACTTCCAAGGTCTTCTGTAGAGTGTGACAGGAATCTTTACAGTTTGTTTGGAAAGAAAGGCTAAGCTCTGCTGCAACATATGACAGGAAATCACGTCAAATGCCATCTGTATAAAACCTGACAAGCTCAGAGAGCCGGAGAGAAACCTGACATGTCAACAATGCCTTCATCGGAAATGTTACAACACTTCTGTTATCATATCTCCCATAGCAACGACTTATGGTTAGTTTAAACTAGATAAATCTTTAAGAGTTTGACATTGAAATGTTTCAGGGGATAATATATCTGGATGCCTGTTGAACTACATGTAAAACCTAATCCTACTAGATTTCAGAGAAGGCACCTGCTGAGTCCTGCTGTATTTGACTTCTGGTCTGCTGTGTGAGAAAGAGGTTATGCCAGTTAGGACAACAGGGTTGCAAAGTAGGACATTTCCCCTGCTTCTTGAGGAAAGGGAATGCCATAAGGATGGAAGATTTTTGGAAAAAAAGCATATAGTTCATTCCGTCTCCAAAGACTCAGCACTCCTAACAAAGTAAAGACATAACAATTTAATTATGCATAATACATTTCGCCCATACTAAAAAGGTTTCATATATAACTAGAATAGATGGGATGGACTTCTGTTGAACATTACACCAGCCCATCAACATTCTGGGGCCCCTCCATCAGGAACACATGGAACCCTTCAAGAGAAATCCAGATGATCCTCTTAAGGTCCCACCATTGTATCACTGACATCACAAAAGCAACAATATGAAAGCATTCAGAAGAATCTAACAAGATCAATAGGATTAAATTGCTCCTAGGAGAAATTCTCAGCCATGGATGGATGTGCAACCTGTGTTCTTTGTCCACAGCAGATTGCATCATGAAAGCTGTTATCTTTCAGCTCAGTGCTGCTGCATAACCTCTCATTTAACAGCTACAGTTGGAGGCCAGCTAATAGCTGGCAGTAGAACAAATGTCCAAGTGCCATAAGCATTCTGTCTACATTTTGTAGCCCCAGACTTTACCCTTTGGGGTCTGTAAGCAGCCCACCTGTCCTACCATCTTACAAGGTCTGGCCCATCCTGTCTAAGATTGTCTAGCACAATGAATTAGGTGATCCTCCACGAGGAGAGTGCAAGACAAAGAAGGATAGATTGACCGAGAGAATAGGCAGAAGCAGACCACTTTTGCATGATTGAATATAATGGCCAGCTAATGCAGTTACAGAAAGGAAGGTCCATTAAAAATGCCTCAGCCAGGTACAGTCAGCTCTGTAACTAGTGCTCTTTTCTTAGAGGAAGAAGAAGAACAGGAGGAGGAGGAGGAGGAGAAAGTGGTACTCATATATAAGGGTGTGCAGTTTTCCACCAATTTCTGCTTCTCTACAGATTTCACTAGGCTGTTCCTGAGGGTCCACTTTCTCTTGCTTGGGCTGAGTGTAGTGGGCTGGTGCACAAGGATCAGGGATTGGGTGAGCCCCTTCCTCCCACCCCACACAAGGTGCCAGTACTCAGTGAGTGATGGTACATGCCATCACAAACAAGCCCTGTCTACAACTATTACTATAAACCTTTTTATTCAGTCAAGGTGCATTCATGCAAAATGCCAGGCTGTCTAGTGTCAGTTTTGCCTAACTGAATGCATCTCTTGTGATCTCAACCTGTAATTGAAGAGGTTAGGGCAGAATATAGGGAAACAGAATGGTTTCCAGTTGGCAAAGGTATCAGACAAGGATTATGTATTATCTCTCTATTTGTTCGACCTAAATGCAGAACATATCATGAGAAAAGCTGGATTAGATTCAGATGAAGGTAGAGTGAAAATTGGTGGAAGGAACGTTAACAATTTGCAGATGGCATCATATTACTAGGAGAAAATAGTGAAGAAACGGCTACTGATCAAGGTTAAAGGAGAAAGTGCCAAAGCAGGATTACAGCTGAATATCAAGAAGACAAAAGTACCGAGGATCCTGAACTCCTTAAACAGTGTGTTTGTTGTTGGAAAAGAACGGCTCGTTTTAAAAACCATTCTGTTGAAGAATTGCAGTAGCATACTCTCATTACTAATATGATAATGCTTACAAATTAAATGCATCAAAATTAAAACATCACTTCAGATAATATGCATATAAAATGGTTCAGGAGCAACATAAAAAGTAGGTAGAGTTTGAGGTGCTTGCTGTTTGAAAAGCAGGTTGATGTGGTGGCACTATCAGCTGTATTTAGAAAAATTGGTCATGCTGACCTAGTTTTGTAACCTCATGGATGGGTTGGTGTAATAGGCTCTACAATGGTCTACTCTTAAACTGCAGCTAATTCAGAATGTGGCAGCCCAATTATTGTCAGGTGTAGTCAATAGGATTGTAGCCCACCCCTTTTAAAATAGCCACTTTGTCAGTCAGTTTTCTTTTGAGTCCAATTCAAGGTGCTGGTTAGGACCTTTAAAGCCCTTTATGGTCTAGGATGTACTTATCTAAAGGACTGCCTCCTCCCATGTGTCCCCATCTACCAACTACAGTTCTTTGGCTGCTTCCTGCAGTTTATTCCTCCCACTGAAGGGAGCCTATACCTTTTCCACTGTAGTTCCCACTTTGTGGGATGGGTTCCTGAAGAGCAAGGGAAGCACCATCTTTAGAAGTCTTCAAGAGGTTTTGCAAAGTCATTTCATTTGCCAGGGCTTTTAATGCAGCATAAACTGCAAGCATCTTTTGAGGGGAGCTGATATCTAGTATTTTATTCCATTGGCTTGAAATTGTAGTGTTTTAATTGTGACTTGTAAGTTACCTTCCACTATGAGGATAAGCAGGATATTAAATAGATAAGAATGACATTTCTTCCACCTTTTGAGTCTAAGCTGTTGAGGCCAGATCTGGCTGTGATGTCTGTAGCTGCACCCTTTCTGTTTCTATTTTTTCCCTGTTTCTTTGCAGCAGTCAGAGTTAATGGAGGGGCAAGGAGGAGAGTGACGGAGTGGAATTGTGCCTGATAGGCATGCTATCCCACCAAAACATTTAGCCCCAATCCACATTGCACGGCATCATCCTGGAGTGGGATTCCCATGGACAGCATTTCCCTAAATCATTTTACAGTCTTGGGAAGGGTTCTCAACTTGTATAACTAGGGGTGTTCTTTGCAGAAGTCATGTCAGGCCTGATGATAGGTATGAGGAAATGCTGGCTTCCATACTTGAGGAGAAGACAGAGATGAGACAAATAGCAGCAGAATGATCTAGAACCTTGTCCATGCCCTACCTTATGCTTCTAACCTCTGTTCTGCAAAAGGGCAGTCATGCCACTTGCCCCTCTGGCAACCAAAAAGCCCAAGGCCAGTCTTTCTGTGCCCCAATTCTTGTATTTGCTATAGGCAGCCTGCTATTTAGCAAAACAGAAGCTGGGTATTCACTTCCTCCAAGTAGAATGATCAAAAAGGAATAAACTGAGCAAAATGAGAGAAGGACCAGAGCTCTCTATATGAAAAGATCTTTCTACTAATCTAAAGTCTGGGGGGTGGGGGGATTATATGCAAGTGTTCTCATTCATGCAGGAAGAATGGATGAAAATGGGTGGGGTTTTTTAACAGAAATGGAGCAATGAAATCACAACCTTTTAATATAATTCTAAAATATACAAATTGCATTACAATGTAATTGAAAACAAAATCTACTGATTAAAATAACCTCAACCATAATCCCCAGCGCCTGCCCAAACAGTAACATTTTGTGGTGTTTGATATGCAAGACTGGGTTTTGTCAGATATCTGGAAGGATGTTCCATAGGTCTGCCTGTCAGATTCATAAAAGTGACAGACAAGGAAACCAATTCAGACCTCTGAAGAGAAAATCTAGTCCTCTTAGGGTAACAACATTTCTGTGGAATCCAAGGAAGGGGAAGAAAGCCTGGATTAAATATGGAAAGGGAAGAGCTGATTGTCAAAAGACATATCCATTGCATAAATGGAATCAAAATTGCATAAAGCACAGCCAGGACAGGTTGCAATGTAAATAGTCTAAAGGTAAATGCACGGCTGCCTAACCAATACATTGATGAAATGAGCACAATGCATTATTATGCATTTGTATGTCCTTGAAAAAAAATCACATGACTTACTGAAAAAAGGGCAATGAGAGAGGAATACAAGGCGCTAGAGTAAGGTCCGCATTGTTGCCAAGTAGGCCCCCTCTCCTGCTTTAAGGCCTGCCATGAACTGTGTTAAAGTTTCCTGCATTGCTGTTTTATTGCTACACAAAGATTGCTTTGCACGTGTGTGCTCTGATACACGTGTCAGTTTCCTGCCTGCGTGTCAATTGCCTTGCTGCTGTTATAGACTGTGTAGTTTACTGACTCCATGTTTGGATAACTACACAAAGGACTCTCTTTCTGGGCAGCCCTGCCCTGACCTGTATCTGGACTTCCCAGTGTGCGTTTGGACTTTGTTACAAGTGTGCCCCGTGCCTGCACTGCCATCTGCCACGGACCGTGCCTGTTCCCTGCTTTGGACTGTGTTTTAAAGTGTTGTTCCCCCTGCCTCCATGGAAGCCTGCCTCATATGGGCCCAAGCCGCTGCTAGCAGCCGGGCGCCTGCCGGGGAAACCTCCAGCGAGCCTGGCTAGGCGCTCCCTGGTCAGTTCCCGCCTGGAGCCTCCCGCGGGCCGGTCCCCGAGCTTGCCCTAGCCTGCAAACCAGCCCCAGCTATGCCCAGCCGGCATCCATGTTCTCAGGCAGCCAGAAGACCCTGGGAAGAAGACTGCTTTGGGAAGCCATTTCGGCGAAGCGGGCACACCACGTCCACAGCGAGAGTACCTCGCCCCGCTCTGCATATCTTAGGAGCCGCCCCGGAGAAGGAACTAAGTGCCGACCATCCCAAGCACTTAGAGAATGCATCTCAAAGAAACCTCCACATTCCAGAGCTGATGACATCAGGACAAGCCCTGTCCACTGGAACATCCTTTCAGCCCACTTGGATTTCCCCCTCCCTCTTTTGTCCCCTCTTCCTGAGGTGTCACTTATCACAATCTGATTACCAAAGTGGCCCCTCCAAGCCATTCAGTAACCCATTAGAACCTTTGTTTTAAACTGTGAGAACCACCAAGTACAGCACCAGCCCCAGGGTACGTTTTGGGGTATTTAAGCTGGTCTCTCAGACCACTCGGGGCTTAGGCCATTCCTATCCAGACTTCCTTGCTGTCCGTCTGTGGTCCCAGTGCTGGCATTGGGCCACCCTCGCTGTTGTGTCTCTGCTTCGCTCCAGGATAAGTGAGTATTCCCCCTATCATCGTTGGGAACCAGCTAATGCGAACGTCTCTGTATTTCATACTCTGTACTTCCTAGATCTTGTGTGTTTCTTGTATGCTTGTGCAAGTTCAGGCTTACGCCACATTGTTAGACAATACACGTGTTTGAACCTATTTGTAGTCTGCCTCTTTTTCACTAGAGTGTCTGGGATCGGGACCTCCGTAGACATAGGTTAAGATCCGCGCTTATTTTAAGTTACAGACTGCTACAGCTAATTCCCCATTATAATAAAGAGCAGTTCTGGTAACAGCATAAAACATAAAAACATTCATTTAATCAAAGTAACCCCTGTCTATTTATCTGGAACCTTTTGTTACTCTACCATATTCCAAGGGACTTCGTGTACCTGTAACCTGAGCCTTAGCGTGCGTATGAGCACAACATGAACTAGAACATTCACCACTGTTGTTCAAATGTGCTAAAAAGGCAACAGCAAATTATTTATCAGAGAAACGTAAGATGTGTACCATACTCTCCCTCCCTCCTTCTCTCTCTCTCTCCCCACCCTCCCTCTTAGTGTGTGTGTGTGTCATAAATACTGTGCTTTTTTATAGGTGAACTTGTCACTCTCCTAGATCAACTCCCTGGAGGATTTCAGTGCAGACCCAACAGCACCTACTAATAACAACAACAACATTCGATTTATATACTGCCCTTCAGGACAACTTAACACTCACTCAGGGCGGTTTACGAAGTATGTTATTATTATCCCCACAACAATCATCCTGTGAGGTGGATGGAGCTGAGAGAGCTCTGGAAGAGCTGTGACTGACCCAAGGTCACCCAGCTGGCTACAAGTGGAGGAGTGAGGAATGAAACCCAGTTCTCCAGATAAGAGTCCTGCTGCTCTTAACCATATACCAAACTGGTGTATTTCATACTGGCACAGTTCTATACCAAATTTACGCTGCCTCTACCGTTTCAGCTGTAGCCACTCAGTGTCTGTGCATTTCTGCCCTGGGCCTTATGCACAGATATGGAGCACATAGTCTAATGAAACCATCTTGTGCTCGCTTTCAGAAAGACTTGCATTTCAAGCAAGAGTCTATTAAAATCCTGCTCTCGGATATCAGCTGAACAGCCTGAAGTAAGAATTTTATCTGATGTTAAATTAGTCTGAGGTTGATAGCAAGTTCCATACCCAGTTTGGAAAATTAGACTCCTCCTTCTAAAGATGTCAATGTGTTGTGTAACATTAAAGCATAAAAGACATATCACCACTAATTCAATAATTCATGCATTTTCTTGGCAGAATTGATGTCTCTCCCTGAGCTGACAAGACTGAGGACTGAGGTGAGGCCTTGCCTTGCAATTAATAGTAAAAGGTAGAAAGCAGAATGGGAGACTTGTTGAATGCCAAGAAGGGCCTGGGTAAATTTCCAGAGACCTCCATGTTAGGGAAGGGTTAGGGTTAGGTGCAGGAGGCACAGGGAAGAGAAACAGACTGTCTCTTGTGATGTTAGACTGGGAGAGGGAAGGCTGAGTGCTGAAGAGGAAGCAATTGAATTTCCTGCGTGAAGAAGTGTGAAAGGTTTGGCTTTACCCTTGGCATTGGAAAGTCTGGGACATCCAATGACTTGTACGTCAGAGAAGGTCTGTTATTGATCAAGTTCCTTCTCATGATCACAAAGTTGACAGAATTCCATGCATTTACTGAGGCTTTTTTAGCTTCTCCTGTGATTCGGAGCTCCGGATCATCCGAGGTGCTGTTTTTCTGGCTGGTGGGGCACACAGATCGCCCGCAGCCTCCTGATTTCAGCTAGAAATCAGGCTGGAACGCTTGTAGCCCTGAGAGTGAAGGGTCTCGGCGGGTGGGAGGCTCTGAATAAAGGGCTTTCCTCCCAAGCCTTGAGATCCTCCTCGGAGAAGGGCGGCTAAAATCTCTGCAGCAGCTTTTGGAGTCATTAAATTGACATAGGCTCGTTGTTTCCCAAGCCTCGGGAATGGAATTGAACAGAATTGGACGTTTGAAGCAGTGAGTACAACCCAAGAAGTTTGTGCTAAGTTAAGATTACTATCTCCCCCAACAGATTGTTTTACTGAACAAAGACCGAGTTTTTAAAAGAATGAAAGACTGAGATACTAAGCTGCAAAAGCATACTAAAGAACTGAGCAGTTTAATTTGAGGTTTGAGAGCGAGAAAAAGCTAAAAAGAGCTAAGAAAGAATATTGTTTTGCATACCTGCGGTTGGGGAGATAGCGACGTGGGGGGCAGATCGTGGGAATCGGAAGACGCGCCGCGAGACAGGAAGTGGAGGATAATAGACGGAGAGGAGACAGAGACAGAGTGGCGAGGGAGAGGTCAGGAAGAACAGGAAGACCCGGAAGGAAAACAACGTTGGAAGAGGGAGTGAAGCGCCCACCATTGAAAGTAAGGGAAAGGAAACAGAAGTAAAGGGCTCACCATTGAAAGTAAGGGAAGATCACCGTAGTGACATCATTACCATAGAGAAAGATCGCCTGACATTTTATATCATAAAGAAACATCGCCCGACATTTTAAGGGTAAGGGAAGCCTCAACCGCCATTTTAACAGAGGGCAAAAGTTTAAAATTTTGATATATAAAAATAGAGACTTGAATTAAAAAGAAGACGGAGTTAAGAAAGAGAGCGGATTCGTGGGGACCCAAGGCAAGTCTGATGGCAGAAAAGGATTGGCAGGCTGCCATCGAGAATTTGGACAAGAAAATAACGGAGGGAAATAAAGAGATTCGGGAAATGGTACAACAATTACAGCAAAATTTAATGACGGAAATAAAAGAAGCGATTAAGTCGGAAATAACGGAGGTTAAAAAAGAGATGGAGGCAATAAAAACAGATTTACAGAACACCCAACAAAAGGTGCAAGAAACACAACAGATGGTGCAGGATGGGGAGAAAAAAACGGAGGCTATACAGACAGAGACTATGGGTATGGGCGAAAGAATTGTGATGATGGAATGCAAAGCAATGGATAGACAAATTCGTATGAGGGCGGTCCCGGAAAAAATGGACGGATCTGCTCTGAAACAAGTAGCTGGAATATTGGCAAAATTTTTGGGACAAACAGAGGAGGAAATGATGACACATCTGGACATCGTGTACAGAGTCAATTCAAAGTATGCAGAACAAAAGAATTTACTAAGAGATATTATTGTCCAATTGACCACAAGGAGAATGAAGGAGGAAATTATTAGGAGGCATTTTGAAACTCCACTGGAAATAGCCGGGACACGGGTTCGAATTATGAAAGAAGTACCACAAAAAGTACTCCAGGATCGGAAAAAATATAGAGATTTGATACAAAAGCTGAAGGCAGCTGAAATTAGATATAGATGGGAGCTGCCGGAAGGAGTGACTTTTGAATTCCAATCAGCGAGACAAGTGATTAAATCAAAATATGCAATGGATGTCTTTCTGATGGAGAATGGAAAAGACTTTCCTAGCTCATCCAGATTATAATTATGGAGTACAAATTAATTTCATGGAATATTAATGGACTCAATTCACCCTCTAAACGAAAAGCTGTGTTACATTGGTTATCTAAACAAAGAAGTAATTTGATTTGATTGCAAGAGACTCATATTAGAGATCAAGATGCTAAATATTTAATTAACAAGATGTTAGGAAAACAATTTGTTTTGGCAACAAAGCAAAAGAAGAGGGGAATTGTTATATATATTAAGGAAGAATTGCAACCCAAACTAATAGTGTCTGATAAAAATGGAAGATACCTGGCTGTGGAATTTTATGTAATGCAAAAAAAACCCTTGATACTTGGACTATATGCACCAAATGGCTCCAAGGACATATTTTTCAAAGATTTACGAGAACAAATGGAGCAATGGACTTATGATCAAGTAATTATAGCTGGAGATTTTAATGGTGTGGTAGATTTGCAATTGGATAAAAGTTCATCAACAAGTAAAGTAAGGGCAGAGAAACTACCAAAGTCTTTTTTTGAAATTCAGGAACAAGAAAATTTAGAAGATATTTGGAGAAAATATAATCCTAAAGCGAAGCAATATACTTTCTTCTCAACTAGCCATCAATCTTTTTCCAGAATAGATATGATCTGGGTGTCTAAAGAACTGGTAGTATTTACAAAAGAGACTTAATGATATTATTAATAAGAAAAATAATTACTTGCATATTACAGAGAATTTTGTTGCTTATTTATGACTGACTTTACAGTAACATTTCAGAATTTTTACTCCATCTCAATTGTCCCTCCCCAGCCCTCTTCTTCACCTACATCCCAAAATGAAGCCTGGCCTCCTCCCTCTTCCCACCTTACCATTTTTTCTTTTGAGCAGAATAAGTGGGCTGACAGCAAGCACTATATACATACAAATATGTGTATCATCAAACATAGACTCACATAGAACACCATCAATAAAGACACTAGGAAAGATAATGAAAAGGGGGGGGCTATAAAGAAAGATTCAGGATATCATTGAGCCGAGGAAAGGGTCATCAATTTTTAAGCAGCACAGAGATCTTGTATGCTCTTCCAAATGCTACAAATGTCATCCAAATCATTTCTTTTAGAGAAGACTCCTTTTTCTACTACTGCCTGTTTAAAGCAATCCTGTGACCCAGTGCTCAGTATGTGACTCTCCCATTTTAAAATACAATCCATTTTGCAACCAGTGCGACCATACACAATCATGCTTGATGGGTGGCATGGTCCCTGGGCTGGCATGTGCCCAAAATACCATATCTCAATGTCATACTGTGTGATATATTATTAATTCTGATGGTGACTTCTCTCTAGATGCTTTCTCTCCAGAAGTTTAATATAACTGGGCAGTTTCACAAGAAGTATGAAAAATCAGCCTGTGGGAAGTGTCCAGTTCAATGTTTATCATTTGTGGTTATCCTGAGATGTAGATTTTTTTTCTGGGGTCCAGTAAGCTCCAAGCTCCACTTATTCTTGGATGAGCCACAAAGATCCAAGTGAAAAGTTTAATGGCTGCATCACAATGTGCCAGCACATTGGTTAACTTGAGGTGGGGGTTGGGGGAGAGAGAGAGCTTTTCTAAAATAAGCATACAGGGAAAAAGTTTAGGCAAGGACGGGGCTTTTTTTCTGGGAAAAGAGGTGGTGGAACTCAGTGATGGAACTCAAGACCGCACAATGACATCACTTTGGGTCAGCTGGAACAAGGGGGGAGTTTTTAAAAGTTTAAATGACCCTCGGCGAAAATGGTCACATGGTGGTGGCCCCGCCCCCTGATCTCCAGACGGGGGGAGTTTAGATTGCCCTCCTGCCTCTGTTTGGAGATCAGGGGGCGGGGCCACTGGCCATGTGAACATTTTTAAGAGGTGCCGGAACTCCGTTCCACCGTGTTCCTGCTGAAAAAAAGCCCTGGGCAAGGATGTCATTGATGACATGAAGCTAAGCAATGCAAGTGGCTCTGAAGCACTAATTGCATCTGGACCTTTTGCTGCATTGCTATTTTATGTTTCAGTTACATATACTGCCAACCTACCAGTTAGGAGTGTGCATCCGGAAAGTTTCCGTTTCCGTTTCGGTTCCAGGGGTTATGGAATAATCATATTTTATTAAAGGTTTCCTCCAACTGAGGTGGTGCTAGCTCAGAACTGATCCATTTGTTTTTTTTTTCCTTTCATGAATGTCAGCCCTTTGCACGCATATTGGTCATGTATGTCTGCGTGTTGCATATTGCGCATGTATTGGCAGAGCATGTGCAAACACATGCTCTTCTTTTGAAGGGTTAAGGCTCTGAGGCAGCTGTTTTTGCATGCACCGGCAGGAAAATTACACAGAAAACACATTCCTCCCTTTAAACCATTGACTGGCTAAGTTTGAGAACATACAAAAACACGGTTCTATGTTTATAGACCCCGATGAATGGGGAAGGCACACATCAAGGTGAATGTTGGGCAGCTGCGCACACAAGCACACACACTTCTTTTTGCATCATTCAGAAACCCGTCAATCCAATGAGTTCTCCTCAAGCACATAAAAACTGACGTGACAATGGACCCCAACGAAGGCGAGTGTTGAAAGTGGCTGGGAGCACACAATGGTGGGAAACAAGCAACACCAGCATGGTACACAAGCAAAGGGACATTCCATTGCCAACTAGTCCAGCACAGCAAAGCAAAATTTGAAAAAACATTCCTGCTTTAGTGACAAAGCCAATACATTTTACCTTTGAGTCCTGCTGTTATGCCATGTTTCCCTGCTCCTTGGAGTTTCAGTTCCACAATAACAGGCCATTCAGGTGAGTCCTCCTCCCTAATCTGTGGCAGGAGCCCCTGCCAGTATGGGACTCCCTGCTTAAACCCATCAGCCACCAGCCTCTCCCTGCAATGAGCATAAAGGCACATAAAAAGGGAGCAGTAGATGTTGGTTTTTCCTTCATGGGAAGGGACATAGAGCGAGGTTGGCCCTCTTTTTTTCCTATGTTTTACTAGTAGAAGTGGGAGACTGGACAGGTTGCTGGCTGCCAGTCTCCCTTTCCAACTGAAACCATTAGCCCAGAGTTAACTGAAGGAGAAGAAAAAGTGGCAAGCAGATATTAACAAGTCCCCCAAATCGGTTCTTCCACATGGAATACTGATCTGGAGACTTGGGGGTACATGTGTGTGTAGACAATGCACACACCTGCTACCTTCCTGTCACTTAACACTGTGTTAACAGTTTTAATCAGAGAAACCCCAAAAGTCTGAAGGCTTTCTGGGCCTGATGAAATTCCTCCTGGTGCTGATGGCACCATGACATCTGCTGCTCCCTTCCCTGTTGCAAAGCAAGCCTTTGATCCATATGAGCCACTCAATGCCATTGCCATTACCCAGGATGTACTGAGGGGGGAGCACTCATGAGCATCACACACATCCCCTTCCCACCAATGGAGTTAATGCTAAGGGCTCAATATCTCCCCTTTGGAGCCAATTGGTTGCATGATGAGTGCAGACTTGCTGATAAGGAAAACAAGATACTGCCAGATGACCTCTAACTGTCTGGCCTGCCTGAACAGCCTCTGTGCAGTAAGTGCTGAAATGAAACACACAAACTTTTCTGTGGGGGGAGGGGGGTGTCATTGCAGCCTCGTTTCCCGGATTTGGTTCAGTGATCAGGAAGCTGCTGTAATGAGGCGAACCAGTGAGTTCTGTTTGTAATTTTGGCTCGTTTTTTTCATTAGGCACACCCCTACTGCTGGTGTTAAATCAAACTCACTATGACATGTGGAACAGTTGATGTCCCTAGCCTGAGTAAACCTCACTGATCCAGGACAACTCAATCTGGGGGAACTCTAATTCCCACGCTTCTGATATGAAATATTGGCATAGATCGCTGACCTAGATTGTCTTTTTAAAAATATATCTTCCACTCAGGCCTGGAACCTGTTCTGCAGGGCAAGGTGATTCCTCAACAATGGCACCATGACCTCTCCATCCCATTGCCGCATCATCATCATCGTCATCATCATCATCATCATATTACTACTACTACTACTACTACTACTACTACTACTACTACTACTTTTAATTATGGCATCCGGCATGTTGTAGTTGTTACAGTGTTGAACTAGGATCTGACAGGCCCAGGTTCGAACCCTTTGCATGGTTGTTGTGGGGACAGAATGGCAAAGAGAAAGAGGCAAGCCACTTTGGGTGGTGCAGGTGATTTTTACAGATTTTGTTTTGTTTCCTTTTTCAATAATGGATAGCAGCTGAGAGGTAAAGTCTGACAGCTGGGCCTTTTCAGAATATACTATTATTTCCAGATCAGCAGTTTTCTTTTGACCTAAGCTAAACTCTGGCCTATTCAAACAAGAAATGCCTACAGGGGAGATACCTCCAATATACCTTTTTGTCCCTCTGTGATCTCTATCCTAGATCCCTTTTCATTTTTTTAACACACAAACAAAAAAGGAGTGAAGAAATAAGGCCAAGAGATTTGGGTGACAAAATTGATTAAGTTGACATAATTTTTTAAAAAATAGGTTGCTATTTAAGTACACCTAGGTATATTAGGCAGTCAACTACCAACCTTTTTCAGTGTCTCTAAATGTTGTATATGTTCCCAGTAAGTCATATCTAGCAACATGTGAATTGTAATTATTTTTCCCCATAAAGAATATAACCTATTTCTTCAGGGTAGGTCATAAAATGCCATTGCAAAGGGATAGACACTTGTATTCCATTGGACAGAGAAAAACAGTGAACAGAAAGCTGCACCAGTGATATCTCAGCCCAAAACCCAGTACAGAGTAGGAAACTTACTCCTTTTTATACTTCAACACTTCTCTGTCTATAAAAAGGGAAACTAGGTCCTCACCAAGCTGTTGTGAGAAGGACAGCCAAATCCCATGCATGTCATCCTTTGTAGTAAATGCCACCAAGTCACAACTCCTTCTGAGGAAATAAGCTTTAGACTAGACTGTACGTTTGGGATCATGTATATACTTGCTAGAACTTAAATCTCATCAAACACAGTAGGACCTACCTCTAAGTAAACATGCTAAGGACTCCATGTGAGTTAAGTTAGCAAATTGCTCTAAGAAATACGATCCCATTTGACATTCACATCTATTTGAAAGTTCTATGTGTTTTACACCGACACGTAATTTTCATATTATAATAATACATTTTTACAACACTTTTATATACCCATGTAATGAAAACATTAGCTGTGAAGCTGTGCGATATAATGTCTAAACAAGAATTTTTAGAATGGCATTTGCATTTTTAGATCTGCAGCCTCAAAGAATGAAACACTCTTCAACAAATACTCTCCTTCTGCTTTCTCTACTGCAATCATAACATTTAAAACGGCACACAGGACACAAACTAAAATATTAGAGTAATTGGGGAAACACCTCAAAGAGTCAGCAGAAGTTTTTTTTCCCTCTAGCAGAGAAGAAAGAGGGATAAGTTGCTCAGAGGTATATTCCTGTTCTTGGTTTACATGGGGTTAATATAATTTGGCTAGAGCTGATCCAGCTGAGACTAATCATGTCAGAGTTAGGGTTATATAAATCTCTCTGACCTAGAACAGGGAAGGATTGCTGAAGGAAGGCTTCAGCTCCATACTGGCTTTGCTACAGGAAATCAGGCAGCCCACTGGGGACTGTAAACTCCATGCCTGAGTTGCCAGATGGTCCCTTGTTTAAAGCAATGCCCTTTCCCTTCAGAAAACTATCAAATATAATGTCTATTCCTTATTTCATGCAGAAGAACTGAGATGTCTCTTGCAAATGAACTTCTGAGGCAATTCTCTCACTTCCCAGCCCCAAGAAGAGTCTTTCAAGAGATTAGGATGCTTTTGTTTGTTTAACTGCTCTTCTGCATTAGACCAATTTAAACATTTCTCCAAATATGATAAATAAATCATATGTTGGCCCCAGAAACCTAATTAAAGGATTCCATGTTTGGTTCCTTAGCAGAGTTTCATTTAGCAGTGGAATTATAATTATAGGTGGTTGTGAGCTGGTTCTGCTGGCTGGTGTGTGTGCAGGAGATAAAATAACAAAGCATACCCTTCTTATACTTAGAAAGGAAATAAGAGTTCTTTATTGTAGGAACTCCATACTCTGATAGGAAAGGAAGAGAGATAGATCTCATGTACCTATCTAGTCTAAGGATGCACATGGATGCTAGGACAAGTCCTGCATCCATGGTTCCAAGATGGAGGGAGGAGAAGGAGAGAGATGGTGTCTGGAACAAAGCCAGGAAGAGAAGAGTGAGAAGGAGGATGTGGAGGAGGAAGTCCTAAGAATAGCAATTTACATATCAAAGGGATAGTCAGAGCAGTAAACAGGATGCCCTGACCTCTCTGTCTTTGAGGTCTGTTTGTCCCCCTCTGAAACCTGAGGAAAAGGACAGTGCTGAGTCTTCCTCTTCCAACAAAACAGACAGTTAAAAATGTCTGTTCTGCTATAATTTGCTTTCCAAAATCTAGGTGAATAAAACTATCAATTATGTCCAAAAGCAGAATAAGAGTACTTTTAAAATGACTAAGTGCAACTGCTCTCATGGTCAAGAGTAGGGTTGCTAGCCTCTAGGTGATGGCTGGAGATTTCCCAGAATTACAGTTCCCCTGGAGAAAATAACAGCTTTGGAGGGTGGACTGTATGGCATATAGCCTGCTGAGGTCTTTCTGCTCCCCAAACCCAGTCCTCTCCAGGCTCAACCCCCCAAATCTCCAGGAATTCCCCAACCTGGAGCTGGCAAGCCTAATCAACAGTGAGGTGACAAAAGAGCACAAAGCTTTGAAGCAAAATATCTGTGGCTATTGTCCATCCAAATAAGGCATGGCAATTGTATCTGCATATATAAGGTACATGAATTCATCCTACTAGTGACTAGGAAGCATCTCTATATGCTTTGTTGTAAATTGGAGCAGCACATCATGATTGAGAAACCAGAAAAATGGAATGGGGACTATATGAATGTTATAAATAGAAGAACCTTTATTTTGATGGAATGGCTCCCAAAGAGTAGAAAGGTCAGCTGATGTAGACTTGCTGATACTTTGCAGAGCTTTGCAGATGAGCCATTTTGTGACAATATGTAAGGATATTCTAGCATCTAATAAAATGGGCTAGAACAGTAACATCCACATTATAACTTGACAATGCTAAGTGGCCAATTGCTATTTTCCTTGTGATTAATAGAGGCAGTCCCATCAGAGGACATTCAGTCCCTTCTCCAAGACAAATTGACTATCATTTTAGTCATTTTGGCTTTTTCACCTAGCAGCTATGGCAAGTATTTAATAAAAAAAGAAGAGGCTCAGACAACATGTGGCTTAGCTTAGGAAAGTTCATTCTGGCTCTTATTGAAAAACCCTTACTGTATATGTGGTATGGATAGTTTCATAAAGTTACAAAATATGACATTTGTGAAATGAAAGAGGAGTATTTGCTAGAGTCTGAGCAATTGCATCTTATGATCTTGGAAACTTTTAACACTTCAGTAACCAGGCATATATCCCAAAAGACCTGTCTCTTAAGTGTGAGTACAGTGCATATAACAGTCCTATCCAAACTCTGAGGACTTTGTCATGCAGGAGAATCTTCTGCCAAATTAAGTCCATCAGAAAAAGGAGGAAATCTTTGAGATACCCGTACTGAATATGGAAATCAAAAACAGACAGTTAAAGAGGCTGTAGTATAGCCACAAGGGCTCAATCAGTAATTTAGAAAATGCAGGTAGATGAGCTAGCACATAAAATGCAAAGACAGGAAGCAGCTCATAAGGTTGAATCCAGGCCAGAATAAGTTATGTTCTTCTTGTGCAATGGGCTTCTTGCCTTCTTCTTCCTGTTGCAGTCTCTCCACGCTCCCCCAACCACTCATCAATATCAAGGACCTAGCTGGAATGAGATAGGGTGTGGCATGATGGGCTGCAGTCAAACAGAAGAATCTGTAGCAATTAGACACACGTTTTTGTGCACAAAAGTGCCTTCTGCTCTGGCAAGAAGCCTTTTGGATCCCCATCAAGACTCTTAATTTCTTTTCACCGATTTTCAAGGATTCTTTTGTATTCCTTCTCTGTTTTTAATCAGCACAGGATATTGAGACAAATAATTTTCGTTAAGAACTTGCATGGTCTTAGGCAATTATTGTTGCTCCTAATATATAAGAATTTTACAGAATTCTCAAATGTATTAATTATAAGAAATTTCATGAAAATACTAAATAAAAACAGAAGTATTATACTCGTACAGTTACCATGTTAGGTTGCTTTACCTATGTTAACATACTTGAATCCAACTGTGCTAGGGTTGGCAGGTCACACTGAGAATTAAATGTAAGTGCAGGACCCTGCGTTTACCTTTTCTTTGCTCCCATCATGCCACCCTGGGAGTGCACTCTGGAGGCCCATTCCCGCACCTCCCCACCTGCCAGCTAGGTGAGTCAGGGGGACAGAAGGTGGGAACGGAGGATTCCCCACCCCACCAGGGTAATGGGATCCCTAAGCTGTGCTTGAAACTTCAGAGTCTGCAGATTTGCCAGAAAAGAATTACTCCTCAACAAACATTGGCATGGACATTTTATAAATGTCTCTCTACCAAACATTCTTTAGCCCACATGATGAGAGTCCATCATTTGCGAAATCTATAACAATAAAATGGGCATGTATGTCCATCTGCCTGTTTGTTGCAGGCAAACTCACCAGAGAATAAAGCTAGGAGTTTCAAAATTAGCCACCAGACGATCATGAATGTTGCCATTCTGATTAATGGTATCGGAACATCCTGGTCAGAACATCTTTCTGCTATTTGCAAAAGAAGGGACTTTATTCAGTAGAATACAGGAAAAAGGAGTCAGTACAGACAAGGAGGGGGGGAGAATACCCCTCATTCCTCAAAGGTGGTTTACTTAAAAACAACTCTGAGCTACGTTTCAAAAACCACTTCTTCAAAGGCTGGCCCTTTGAATGGAAATTGAAGGAAACCAAATCCTGCAACCCTTAAATGTGTCAACTGCTGAATAACCAACTTACAATATTGGTCAAGGAACGACAAAAGCTAAATTTTTAGAAGAGTAAGAGGTGAGTGAACTATGCCTCATAAAGCTGAATTAGAAGCTGTAGATCTCACATTGCAGGGTTTGTGAAGAAATAACTATGGGAGAAGTCACCATTGTGTTAGCTGTCAAATTCTGAAAAAAAACTTCTGGTTATTCCACAAGGAACTAAAGCTGAAGTATTACAGGCCATCTTTGGAACATGTCCGGAAACAGTACTTGAGGGGAAACTATGCAAGTACAACTTGCTGGTTTCTTAATAAAACCATTACAGTCTAAATGTTAATTTTTTTAAAAGAATAATTACTTGTTGTTAAATGCAGTGTATGGAAAATACTTACCATTATAGGAGAAAAATAGGGCCAAATACTTTGAGCATTAGGCCAAAGAGCATGTGGGGCGGAAGCCCCTGAAATAATATTGCAAGTTCTGTGAGGTATGGAGTTGGTAATCGGAGCAAGCAAGGGATGGCCCCTCGTCTATGAATATAACCATGAGGAAAAAAATGGAAATGGAATTATCATTCTTTGGATAGGATAGTTAATTTGGATTGATCCAAGTATAGCTTTCAGTCTCCAGTTCATCTCTTACTAGAGCCTCATAATTTCCTTCTTTCCCATTGCCTCCATCATCTGTGGCAAGCCAGTCATGGTTCGTGACAAGTTGTAAACCACAGGATTTTTTCTTCCCCTCCGACTACTTTTAAAACATCCAAACCTCAGGAAATGTTCTGGAGAATTCAAAAGCTTGCACACCAAGTTATATTATTTGTTTGGTCTTGATATTGACTTTTATTTTTAGATTTTTCTTTGGACCAAAACAGTTACATACTGCTACTTCTTAACTTGCGTTCACCAAATATTAATATATCATCATAGATCCAGTACAAATAGTAGCTCCCCCCACATACACGCTTAAGAAAAGCCACTGCCCTGATCACATTGGACACACATATTTGTTTAAGTTGTAACAATGAGTTGGACACAACCAGCCTTTCTGCTAGTAAAAAAAAAAGGAGGAGGAGGAGGAGGATGTGTTTCCTTTGACCACAAAAAAGAGGAGCAGGGGACCTGAATGCACAATTACCATGTGGGATGAGAGCCATAGTAAGGAAGCAAACGGTGTGAAAATATGACTGGATCCAATCCAATGTCCTAATTCAAAGTATATCAATATATCTAATTCTCAATGTGGCCATTACATTTAATTCTCAATGTGGCCAAATCTGTGAATACTTAAATCCCGAGAGTGGACCCATGAACAGAAAAGACAGATCTTTCTACAAACTTGAAAAGTCCCAGGTTTGAAGAAAAGAAATGGAATTTAAAAACAAAAATACAGCAATGCCTCCCCCAGTAATAGAAACAGTGCCTGTAGCTTTAAGAACTGAATGCCCTCAGCAGCCATTCAACCACACAATATTGTGAGCCTTCGAGTCTTGGTTTCTGTCAGTACAAAAATAGATGGAGTGGGCAGTGCCCCTTTGTATGGCACTAGTTTTGCACTAGAAATCGTTTCCTCTGTTATCATTATCAGAACGGATTCTCCCATCTTTTGACGACTGCTTGCGCTTCCAGTCGGTCACATTAACAGGGAAAAGCACAATTTGACAGGCAGTCAAAGTGCCTCTGGAAATGGGGCCAAAAAATCCCCCCCCTTTAAAAAAAAAAAAATCCGCATATTTGCGCTATGTTGCACTTCTGTTATACCAATGTTGTGCTGCGCCAACATTGATATATATAAAAAGGGGGGGGCAAGACGGGCAGTGAAGTAGAGAATTCATGGCTACTTGGCACTAAAATTTTAGAGGAAATGTCAGTGTACTGAATCGGTGGAAACTGCTTCAGTTGTTCTTGCATGGCAGAATATCGCAAAAGCACTATAAGGCTTACCTTAAAAAAATATTACTTTGAGGCTTAATTTTGGGTCGCGCTGGGGCTTGTGGGAGTGTGGGGCGGGAGAATCAGCGTTAGGTGGGACAGATGATCAGGGAAGTGAGCACTTTAGTGTTGCAAAGCATTCACAGTCGATCCAGGGCATTCACATGGAAGTGGATGAGGATGACATAAAGAGTCGCAAAGTGTGATTTGGGGAGAATGGCGAAATCGCAAAAGAACCAGAATAAGGTGAGCATTCAGCGGGAGATGGCGCTAGTTTGGTGCTAAATTTATGGCTGTGTGACGATGGCCATTGTAGGTCTCCTGCCTGTATTTTGGGGGGGGGGATAAAATATCTGGCTGATAGTTTTAAAATTGGTCAATAATTCCTTCAAAGGACAAGCCATGACACAGACAGTTTTTCCCACTTGTTGATATCCATAACTTGACCAGATGGCATTTTTAGAATGATAAACACATCCAAATCCTATGCTTTCACCCTGTTGGTATAATGGAATTACTTACGCTTACTACTGTACTTCAAAGCCTTAGGGGATTAGGAAATAACAGCTTGTAAAGGCACAGGAAATTGGTTGTTGTGGGTTTTCCGGGCTGTATTGCCGTGGTCTTGGCATTGTAGTTCCTGACGTTTCGCCAGCAGCTGTGGCTGGCATCTTCCGAGGTGTAGCACCAAAAGACAGAGATCTCTCAGTGTCACAGTGTCTCTGTCTTTTGGTGCTACACCTCTGAAGATGCCAGCCACCGCTGCTGGCGAAACATCAGGAACTACAATGCCAAGACCATGGCAATACAGCCCGGAAAACCCACAACAACCATCGTTCTCCGGCCGTGAAAGCCTTCGACAATACATCACACAGGAAATTTGTGTTATTATCTGCTATACTGAAATTCACTTATAGTTATTTTATTCAGATTTTAGATACAATAAATACATCAAAATAACTACATTGTGCATTAGATTAATACATTAAGATATATACATTAAAATATATATGGGTTTATATTTTATCCAACCATCAAATCCCACAAATGTAAATAAGTTAGCCAGTATTGCTATTGCTATTTATTCATTTGAAAGTCCAAGATCTGAAACTGAAATGGACATTTTCTCATTGCACACCTCTATCAGGAAGTTCCCAACTCAAGAAAGAGGAAGCTATTACAGTTTTCTTGCATTTCCAATGGCAGCCTTCAAGGTAAAGGGAGGAGTGTGAGCTTTCTCCCATACATTCAGCTCTTATGTGATCGCGGGACCTTGTCTTGAGCTCAGGCATTTAAGTGAGATGTCATCAACATTCATCCTCGCAATTACTGAAGAGAAATTGGGCTTGAAGGACATCCTTTAAATTGAAGGCTGAAGGAATTGGGTTTAGATGATGAGCTACAGCTAAGATAAAGCAAGACAAAGAAAACAGCTGTTGCTATATTAAGTGAATATTGGATATATGCTCAAATGGTATTGCATTTCCTAGAAATGATGAATACATTATGCATCCAGTTTCTTACAATATTATTCCATTGAGTGAAAATTATGAGAGAGCCAGTGTGGTGTAGTGGCTAGGATGTCAGATTAGGATCGGGTAGTCCCAGGTCTGAACCCCCATGGAAACTCTGCCATGGAAACTCTTGGGGTGACCTTGGGCCAGTCACACACTCTCAGTTTAACCTAGCTCATAGGGTTGCTGCTGATGTGAGGATAAAATGGTGAAAAGGAAAATGACGTAAGCTGATTTGAATCCCCACTGGGAAGAAAGTAAATAAATTAAATGAATAATTTCTCCATAAAGGAAGAGTAAAAAATAAGTCTAGTAGTAACTTTAATTTTAACAGTCAATATATGATGTAACGTGACATTTGTCTCGTCTCAGTTCTCCAACTCCATTTTAATTTTTTTCTCTAACAGGATAGTAATTTGATTTAAACAAAAGATAGCTTCCCAGTCAACTGTCTTTGAAAGATCTACAATCTCTTTCTTCAGGTAGCCTTTGAAGGGGAAGGGGAAGCACAGCGGCAGAGCAACATGCTTTGTGTGTATTAATTCCTAAATTCAATCCTAGCATCTCCAAACAAGTAAATTTTTGTTCAGATGAAAATATTAGAAAGACTTATGCAAAAAATAAAAGCCTTTAGGTCACATATTTCAACCCATCTTTAATTTAAAAAGAAAGGACAGTATCCATGCCTTGGAAAAGGGAATACCAATCATCACCACTATGCATGGCTGGTGAGCTATGTTTGGATAGGGGGCTCAAAGGTTTTGCCTAGACAGATCATTCTGTTGGTTCTGCAGAAGACCGAAAGCAGAAACCATGTGAGAGGCATTGCAGATTGCAAGAACATTCCTAGCCGGAAAATCATCCAAAAGGTTTTGGCACACAGTCATCATAAGAAAGTGATTCAAAGAAAATTGATAATGCAAATCATACTCGTCCCACTTTCAAGTTGATTGGCCATTCAATAACAAATTTGCCATATTGTATGAACATTCCTAGTTGAAAACTTGTCCTGTGAATCCTGTTAAACATCCTAAGATCCATACAGAGCTTTTTAAAATTTAGAGCCTAGCCAAAATCTTCTCTGCTTAGAGAGTATTTTTCCAGCCTCCAAGAGAGGAGCCTTAAGGGTCTTAATCTATGCCACTTCTTAGAAATGATGTGCTGTTACTGTAATACAAATCAGAACACACATAATTATTTTTAAATGAATATACCAATGGTGTTCCATTTATTCTTTTGCCTAGTTCAGCATTTACAACTTTCAAAACTCTATATAAATACTGCGCTGGTAATTTTGTCTTGTAAATGCATTGCTAATTTGCTGATGCCTGGGTTCTCAGGGGACCATTTGATACCTACAGTGCATATCTAGTGACAGCCCAGGATGGCTTTAAGGAAATTGCAGCTGTCTGGCTTACTTAAATTATAGGTAAAGCTTGTTATGGTTTGGAGTTGGTCCCACATAGCACAGCAGGTGGGGAAGGTGAGTGGGTGAATCATAGTACTTCCAGGGCAATGGATGTGGAGCCAGACATATTGCCAGATGCTAGAACTTTCACTATGTCCCATGCATGCAAAATCATATCCACATTCCACACACTGATCTGTTTTAACTGTCATTCTTTGGTACTGTAATGCCATCACTAATCCAGATAAAGTTCCCAATTTTCACCCATAAATGTTCATTGAAAAGATTGGGGAAATCTCTGAACTTTTGTCCAACAGAAGCATATTTATACTGTCTGAATCAGAAATGTCTGTAGATAGTTCAAGTAGTGGAAGGATATACACAGCGCAAATCTCAATGTAAAAGGGTCAACGAAAAAACACTTGTGCTATTATCTCTATCTCGGCACTATTGCATGGGTAGAGTCTCTCTGCCCATGTGATCTTCTGATATCTGCCCTCGATGATTGTAGATGGCAGGGCAGAAAATCTAGCAAGAGTAAAGGCTCTTCTTTGGTTATTATTTTCCAGAGTGTATAAATAGGTAGCCAGAGTAGCAAGATACTGTATATGAGGTGTTACAATATAATTGGGAGTTCTTGAAATATCAAATTGACATTCGGTGTCTTCAACTCTCCGTATCAGAGCTTGTCTAGCTAGGTCTCCACCCATCTGGAGAAGAGCTGAAGAGGAGAATCCGAGCTGCGCAATACTCACTTGGACAGCCTTAAGCCAGCTAGATTGAAAATCATCTAGGAGGATAAGTGGAAGAAGGCCGCAAGGATTTAAATTTATTTTGAGGCAGAAGAAGAGTGAGGAGAGTAATATTCTGGCAGCAACCTTTAATGCCCCGGTCTCCTGACAGATCATGGAATTAGAGATGCATCTAGGAACTTGCAGGATGGTTCTTAAAAACTGATTGAACCCATTCAAGAGGGGCAAAACAGGAAGCAGGTGGACCCAGGTAGGTCCCATATAATAACTAAAAGAGTGGCTTTGCTTGAAAGAGCTTAAGGGCAGCTGGTGCAAAGTAGCCGCCTTTAGTGCAGAAAAACTTGATGTTAAGAACTGACCTTTCTCCCTTATCCACCACATAGTTACAATGTGATGTTCTAGCACCAAAGGCTTGTACCACCATCCCTAGATGTCTAAAGGAATTAACTTGTTCTATCCTTCGGCCATTTATTGACCACATTCTATGTTTGGGGCATTTATCAATGGACATAACCTTAGTTTAGGGATAGTTAATCACAAGTTGTTGAGAATCACAGTAGAGAGCAAGACTAAGGGCCTTTCTTAGCCCGACTGGGGTCCTGGAGAGAACAACGGCATTGTCTGCATAAGCAGAATCGAGACATGTCAGTATGCCAGTTTTGGAGGATGAAAACACACAAGTGGGGTGAAAAAGTAAATCAATGAATACAAAATAGTCAAAACAATGTATTGGAGTATAAAACTCTCAGCATAATCAAGGAATCACAAAAGTAACTGTAACAATAAATCATGCAACAAGGTCAAAACTTAGAGCACCCATGAGAATCACACTACAAATCAAAGTGCTACTTAATACAATAAGGAAGACATCCAACTTTCACCATCGCTTGGCAGCTATTTTGAATAAATGCAGCTTTGACTTGATAGTTCTAATTGTAGAAACTTATAAAGAAGAAATTGTTGAACTAGATAAGATTACTCGTGTGCCTGAATCTCTTAAAGCTACAGTAGCTACTGCAGATTTTGATAGGAAACTTGAAGAATTAAAGAAGTATGTTCAAGAATATGAAGGCAAGATTAGGGATGCCAAAGCTAGAAAGCTTAAGAGGGATAGAAATGATTATGCGAATAGCAGTTTATGCCTGGTGGGACAATGAGTCCTCTAATAAGAAGAAACTTTCATGGGCTAAACCCTTGACCCAACATTCTGACCTAGAAACGTCTGAACCCTCTGAGACGGAAACCTCAGGTGATGAGGGGAGTAATATACATAGTCTTAGGAATCGTACCGTTTATCCCAAGATGCCTTTTTTAGGCAAACACTCCTATTATCAAAGCAGAAAGAAAACTTAGTTTTTAATTTATTGTCTAAGTCTCTCTCTCTTGCTGAAACTGGCTTGTTAAATAAAGGATTGTCATATGTACCTACTCCCATCTATAATGCATTTCAGACAAGAGTTGATTTATTTGTTAATTAGGTTGATTAAACTAAAGAAATTTGGGGGGGGGACATCCCTGGGACTTCCAGGGAACTTAATAAGATCAAGAGCCATTCTCTTTTTGTGCCCCCCATCACGGATCCTAACATTGTTACCTTTGAAAAAATGGTTTTAGGAGACCTGGATAGATTGGAATATAGGTCTGATCAGGTGTAGCATAATCTTACTCGGGAGGACTGGCGGACAATTAGAACTCTGGATAAGGATCCTTCCATTGTAATAAAAACGGCAGACAAGGAGGGAGGGGTGGTTGTTCTAGATACTGAGGTTTCTGTTGCTGAGGCTGAGAGACAGCTGAGTAATTCTGACAACTACCTCCCCATCACCCAGGACCCCACCCCCCATATTCGATGTCTGATTCGGGTTGTCCTAGATGATGCCTTACTGGCTGGTTATATCAATGACAAAATTCATAAAGCACTTATTAATCTGTCACCCAGGACACCATTATTCTATATTATGCCAAAGATCCATAAGAATATTTTTCCCCCGCCTGGTCACCCTATTATTTCTGGGAGTAACTCCATTCTTGAACCTCTGGCTAGATATATCGATCAATTTTTACAGCCAGCAGATATTAAGACCCGTTCTTATATGTTAGAGACTCTGGAGATTTCATACAACAAATTGAAGTTTAAATCTCTGTTAGTAACCATGGATGTTACTTCCTTGTACACTTCAATACCCCATGAGGGTGTATGTAATGTAATTGAGGCCACTTTAAGATGTCATCCCAATTCTTCTCCACCTACTGAATTCTTGATACAACTTTATGACCTTGTTGTTGAAAAGAATTTTTTTTTCATTTTTCGGATCAGTTTTATTTTCAAAAGAAAGGAGTAGCCATGGGCTGCACCACTGCACCCAGCGTGGCGAACCTCTATATGGCGAATCTAGAGGAGACTATGATTTTGAATGGATTCATCAATACATTCTTTGAAAACATCAGTCTATTGGAGATTCCTTGATGATTGCTTTTTTATTGTTTCCCATGTTGAAGATTTTGATTCTGTTGGTAATTGGTTCAACATCATTGATGACAATATTCAGTTCAAGTGGCAGGAGAGTAGGACAAGCATTAACTTCTTAGATCTTACAATTTACAGGACAGAGGAGAACACCTTGGGAGTCAAATCGTACAAGAAGTTGACTGATCATAATTCTTACTTAGAGTTTGACTCTTGCAATCCCCATCAGCTTAAAAGTAATATACCTTATGGTCAGCTGCTCCATCTCAAACGTAATGCCACGGAACATCTAGAATATGAGAAGAAATCTAAAAATATATTACAATCATTCTACAACAGGGGTTACCCTAGTGAAGTCCTATATGAAGCCTGTAATCATGCCCAGATTGTGCCTAGAGGGGATTTATTCAAAGTTAAGCCTAGAACTGTATGTAATCAAATTAGATGGGCTATAGATTTTACACCTAAAGCCCAACAAATATGAAGAGTTATTCATAAATATTGGCCCCTATTACAGAATATTAAAGGCTGTGAATCACCCCCTTCAATAGGCTTCAGGAGGACAAGAAATTTGAAGGACTTAATTGTCCATTCTGATTTTAAAGTGAACCCTGTTGGCTCCACCCCACCACACGGCCATTACAGATGCAACCACTGTCGCCTGTGTCCTCTGGCTATAACGGGTGAACAAATTTCTGTTCCATCATATAGCAAAAATATACAATTAAAATCTTTCACTACCTGTCAGTCCACGGACATAGTTTATTTAATTATCTCCAAGTGCAATAAATTATATGTTGGAAGCACTACAAGGCAGTTAAAAACTCGCTTATTAGAACATATGTCCCATGTACATTTAAGAGTAGCAGAGGCTCCATTGGTTGAACATTTTGAGAGTTGTGGACATCGAGAGGATGATTTTAAATTCACAGTTCTATTTTCGGACCAGAATATTCCTACACGTGACTTACAGAGAACAATGCTTAGAAAGGAGGCACACTGGATATTTACATTAAACAGTTTGAAACCTAAGGGTCTTAATAGCGAACTAGACTTTTCTTGCTTTTTATTTATTTATTTATTTATTTATTTATTTATTTATTTATTTATTTATTTATTTATTTATTTATTTATTTATTTATTTATTTATATTCTGCCCACGCCATGAGCGGGCTCAGGGCAGATAACATATTAAAATACAAAATACAATAAAAACAACATATTAAAATACAATAAAATCCATACACATTTAAAACAGGATGGTGGACAGCCTTCACAGGGATCGTTAAGATTTTATACACCCTTTTTTCAGGCCAGCGGAAGTCCAGCCTCAGCCATATGCCTTGTAGTAGTTTACTGCAGTAGTTGTGATTCTTCATCAGGATAACACCTGTCAGACTATGGAATCCCCTTTATCTAGAGTTCATCTCCCCCTTCTGCAAGAAGCACAAGTTTCTTGATTTCAAAAGGTTTATTGAAAGACTAGGCTCTGATACAAGTATCCATATTCCAAGGCCTAAAAAGGATCTTGACTGAACATAGGCATTGTTGAGAATGAGAGACAAAACGAAACTGGCAATACATCAAACCTCTCGTTCCCAGCCTCCCCCCACAGTTCTGTATGTTGAGAACGTGGACGTGGGAAGGCTCAGGTTGTCAAGGTCTTCGGCTGAAGAGACAGATAAGAAGTATTCTCTCCCATAGAAAACGCGGTCAAAACAACATCTGGACCTGAAGGGAGAAAAAGCTTAACAACTACAATTTTACACATGGCGTAACTCTGGTTAAGAACATGAGTGTTAAAAGAGATCCTGACAACACCAAGCTGGGCTCTTTAATTGCCTCATGTACATAATCCCGCCCTGTTGTAATGGCCTGCGCGTGAGGACACCAGATGTGACTTGCTTTGATTGTCCAGAGATTGACTGTACTGAGCGATATGAATTAATACTTATGACTATTTATTGGTAAGACTTGTTTATTGTCTATTTATTGATTTTTATGATATTTTTGATACTGTTTCATTGCACTTAGATGCAGTAGTTTTGTATAATTGAACGTACTTTTTAGTTAGGGTGGATATATCTTGCCCCTGAGGGGGTTATCGATACAAAACAGCAGAATCAAGCCGGCACTGCATGTTGGGCATCATGGGCTCTGTCAACTGTTCCCACCAGTAACAGCTCCACCTGGAAAGAAAGAAAACAGAGATTACTGACTTTACATAGGAAACTTACCTGTTGGATGTCTTCCTTATTGTATTATGTAGCACTTTGATTTGTAGTGTGATTCCCATGGGTGCTCTAAGTTTTGACCTTGTTGTATGATTTATTGTTACAGTTACCTTTGTGATTCCTTGATTATGCTGAGAGTTTTATACTCCAATATATTGTTTTGACTAATTTGTATTCATTGATTTACTTTTACACCCTACTCATGTGTTTTCACCTTTCTTTGCTATATTTGAGTGGGTTTCTCTCTTGTTTTTGTTATATATAAAATTTTGGAGGACGGTCAGTGACATTCAAAAGGCTTACCATATAATTTATATAAAATACAAACAGCAAAGGTGCAAGAAGGCAAACCTGTCTGACTCCGTTCAAATAATAATGGGTTCTGTGAGATGGCCCATTTTACTGCATTCAGCTCTGAGGGAGGTATGGATATGGAGGGAACGAATTAAAAAAGAGAGCCTTTTATCAATGGAAGATGCCTCCAGTTTATCTCACAGTTTGACTCTAGAAATGGAATCGAATGCAGCCAAGTTTTGTTCCCAAGTGATTAAACTCCATTCTCTTCAGATCTTGCCAGGCAACGCTGAAGAAGAACTGATTACAATATCTAACCTATAACTTAGTGATACTTAGTCTGGGTCTGTGTAAATTTTCATCTACACCTGCTGTTAGCCCTGATTTAAATGCTAGATGCCAGATGGCATACACTTGCCTTCTGGTTAAGTATCACACTATTACATTTTAGTTGATTGGGTCCTGGTGGATTTTTTTTAATATGGTAGTTAGTGATGTTATGTATTAGTGTCCAGATCTGTTTTATCTCATACATTATATTTTGCCTACTTTTGTGCTTTCCATCTTTTTTTTTCTCTGAAGAGCCCCGTGGTGCAGAGTGATAAGCTGCAGTAATGCAGCCCAAGCTCTGCTCATTACCTGAGTTCAATCCCGGCAGAAGCCAGGTTCAGATAGCCTGCTCAAGGTTGACTCAGCCTTCCATCCTTCCAAGGTAAGTAAAAGAAGTACCCAGTTTCCTGGGGATAAAGTGAAGATGCCTGGGGAAGGCAATGGCAAACCACCCCATAAAAAGTCTGCCAAGAAAATGTCGTGATGCAACCTCCCCCATGGGTCAGTAATGACTTGGTACCTTTACTTTTTTACCATGGAGTGTAATAATAAAATAAATAAAATAAATAAGATTGGGGAAATCTGCTCTTTAACTACTGTCATTATTATGACTTTGTTTGTTTGTTTGTTTGTTTGTTTGTTTGTTTGTCTGTCTGTCTGTCTGTCTGTCTGTCTGTCTGTCTGTCTGTCTGTAGTCTGCCTTTCTCTCTGAGACACAAGAAGGATTATACAGTGTAATTCAATATGATCAATAGCTGGGAAATTCAATAAACAATTCAATTGGGTATAGATGTCAGAAATTTGAAGACAAGCAGAAATCTGATACAGTGCTGAAACAATGTTGAAGCAAAACATAAGCAATTTGACATGACCTAATAAATTAGGGTAACAGTGCACAGTAGCATAGTCTACAGCCTATATCCCTTTATCAAAGCATCTCTTTGAATCATTTCCTTACCACACAGCCTTAAGAAAGCCCTCCTAAATAATTCAGCTTTGCACAATTTGTGGAAAGCCAGAAGAGTGGGAGCTTTCCTGATCTCTCTCTTCAGGCAAGCCATTCCATAAGGCAGAAGAATGCAAGTGTACAGAGAATGCATGTGTTGAGGCAGTTGTTGATTTTGTTCATTTGCAGGGTGGCACTTGCAGAAGGACCTGCTCAAATGAGCAAGATTTGAGTCCAGTGGGGCCTTAGAGACCAACAAGATTTTTAGTGTATAAGATTTTGAGAGTCAAAGCTCCTTTTTTCTACTGCAGACCAACATGGCCACCTGCATGAAGCTGCTCAGATGGAGTGAAGCTGCCATGGTACAGCTTGGGGAGAGTCACTCCAGAATGGGTAGAAATTATTAATGGGATATGTTGATACCTGCCCTCAACTTCAGAACACCTCAGTAACTTTTTAGGTTCAATTCTAAGCTTTTATTAAAACATAATTATTTAGCATTCTCAACATTAGCTAAATCAACAGAAAACCATACCAGCCACCAATTGCTCATCAAAAGAGAGCAATTACATGAGTCAATAAGAGTTTCTTACCCCAAAGACAAGCAGGTCACAAGCAAAGAGCCTCTTCTACAAAGAAGCTCCTGATCAATTCCTCTTCTCATATTTATAGGATCTGAGAATCATGAGAGCCAGTTTGGTGTAGTGGTTAAGAGTGCGGGACTCTAATCTGGAGAGCCGGGTTTCATTCCCCATTCTTCCCCTTGAAGCCAGCTGGGTGACCTTGGGCTAGTCACAAGCTCATGGCTCTCTGGAGCTCTCTCAGCCCCACCCACCTCACAGGGTGTTTTGTTGCGAGGATAATAATGACATACTTTGTAAACTGCTCTGAGTGGGCATTAAGTTGTCCTGAAGGGCAGTATATAAATTGAAAGTTATTATTATTATTATTATTATCTCTAAACAATAGCTATCTGCCCACTTGATAAAGGTGCACATTCTTGGCTAACTAACCATTTTAACTCCTAACACCATACAAGATTATCTATACTTGAAATGTCTTCTTAAAATAATGACAGTTGTTGGTTCATTCTTGTTACTTTTTATCTTATCAAAGTCTATGTAAAATAGTGATTACAAGTTTCTGATACATATGAATATCTTTTTGACCCTCAACCAATATACCCATCCTTGAATCATATCTTCATTTCTGTGAAGCTAGACATTCTTGCTATTCTCAGATGCATCTCTGCACATGGGCCTTAACACATATTGATAGGAATTACATGGCTTTTTAAATCTAGTCAAGGATGTACAATTTATGTTACTACTTTGTTTCATGCTATTTTGTTCTGGGTCTCTCAACTCCCTTTCTGGCATGTCTAACCGTGACCAAGTTTACTCTATTCTTGCGTGCAAAGACTCTATGGTCTTCTTGGTCAAATCCAACAACTGTTCCCCTATATTTCTAGCTACATCTATGACAGCGGGACCCCTTGGGCAAATGATTGTTCTAACTCAGAATGAGGCTGACCAAGAATATTACTTGGAAACTTGGCTCACATCGTCCTTGTGAATAGAAATCACATAAGTCTAAAATTCAATAGGCTGTACATCTCCATCCAAATAACTTGAATGTGACTGTTATCAGTTAACATAAAACATCTGCATAGTGTTTTCTCACAGCTGCTACTCTTCCCCACTGCCATATTGGGTACATCAGTGCTGCCTTAAACTTAAAAGATACATTGTTAAAAGGGTTGGGTTTGGGTTGAGATTTATTCCTTTGATATCTCTGTGTGCCTTACTATAACAGCATAGCTTGTTGTCTATTAATGGCTGCCGAAGTATCCAGAACTAGAGCAATGTATGCATGCATGTATATTCTCACACAGCTTTATTGGAGGTACAGTTTACTTTCCTCACTCCTCCCTTACATTTTAAGCTATAAAAAACAATTCTTAAACTTTAAAGGTACTAAAAAGGATGTGTCTCAGGGCTCATAATAATGCATTTTTCTGGCACACACCACCTGCATTGACAACTAAAAAGAAAGTCATCCAAGCTATGCTCATTGGGGATACATTCATACAAAAAAGGGGCAAACTGTGAGATATCTGTGCTTGAAACTAAGTCAAATTAATGATTCACTCATGACAGGAGTACATGCCAAGTCTGTTCTGGTGATTAAGAAAATTGCGTTTGCCAGTGTGCGAACTGAATAGCAGCTACAAACCACAGTGCAGAACTAAATGAAATACAAGGCACAACCAAGCCATGACCTTCTAGCAAAAGCAGTTTCTTTACAGCCATAAAGCTTCTCAACACAGAATTCAGTCTGGGCATTGGTAAACAACTTCACAGGGGCTTCACTCTTGTTTAAGCAAGGAGTTTGATCAGAGTAAGTTCAATTGTTGAGCACATTTGCATGGAAGTTGTCAGCATCCTTGCCTGGAGGGCATTTAGCCTTATTAGTGCTTCAGAAAAGGCTTAGCAGATATGGGCATTTTTACATCCGGAAAGTCCTTGAATTGGGAGACAAAGTAGTAAAAATTTGTCTCAGACCCAGTCTTTGGTCAGTTTGGCTCCCAGAAAAGTTACACTACCGCATAGGGATGCCAGACCCCAGTGGGGGTGGGGGATCCCCTGCCCCAGCTCCCCACACCCCGCCCCCATTTACCTAACCAGCAGGGGGACGCATACCTTCCATGTGCACTCCTCTGCAGCGCTACGCGCTACTGTGACCTGTTTGGGCCTGGATCGGGGCCGCTGTGGAGAGCAGGAGCGCTTCAAAATGGACCTATTTCAGCCAAAATTGGGCTCGTTTCAGGCCCATTTTGCTGTGGATTGGACCCATTTTGTGGCGCTGCAGAGCGCAGGAGCGCCCCTGTGCTCCATGGTGCCTAAAAATGGGCCCGTTTCGGTGTGAATCGGGCCCATTTTGAGCCCCTGTGGAGCGTGGGCATACTCCAAGGGCCGCGTGCTGACGTCACTCCTGAAGTGACATCATCGCACTTGTGGGGGTGCACGTGCGCGTGCTTTATGCACGCACCCCCCTCTCCCCCAAGGTAAGTGCCAGGCCCCTATCCCCCCACCAGAAAGTTGTGGGGGCCTGGCAACCCTACTCCAGCATGAGAGGCTCTACCCTCCTTGACATCTCAAAACATTGCAAAGGTCAAAGGTGTTCAAGAAAAAGATGGGGCTCTACAGCTAGAGGATGAACCACCCATAACAAAGTCACAGACTGAATATAGAATTCACAGCAAGTGATGAGAAGTGGAGCAAGCAGTTCATGCTTAGGAAAGAGGCATCTGCCTATGGGCTCTGATCCTCCTCATGCCAAGCCTGTAACATCTGTCTGTAAACCATATGCCTACGGGTTGTTTTGCTGTCTTTGTAGACTTCTGATTGATGGTTTTGGCTGAAGCATTTTACATCAACATATTGTCCTGTATGCCATGAAGGGAGCTTTGACTCTCTACAGTTTATTCACTAAAAATCTTGTTGGTCTCTAAGGTGCCTCTGGACTCAAATCCTGCTATCATAGGCTTTCTCCAACCTAGAACCTTCATCTAACTTAAATGGCTGTCTCTCCAATGGAAAAGCCACATAAGTTGGAGGAAGTCTCCTTAGGTTGGAAAAGCCTATGATAGGATACTGCTCATTCTTTGGCCTCTATCTGTTTTCTCTTGGTGTATAAAGCCCCAGCATGCACCAGTATACAGAAATGTCCTGCATAGTGCAATCATCTATCCAATACTGACTTCTCTTAAAAGGAGTCAGTAACACCGAAATACCAAAGTTATTGTAAGTGGTCACCTATAGAAACACACACCCCACCGCCAATCCATTTTGTCATAGATCACAAATCATTTGTGCTTGTTGTATCCATCTGTTGTGAAAATGCGACTCAGAAGCATTAGTCTCCTGTTGCAATTCACAGAGAGATTATACCTCTGGGCAGAAGTTTTTCAAAATTTATCTGCATCAAATAGCATCTTGTACAGACAAAAATCAGCAAGTAGATTTTTCCTCCCCCTAAAAGCAACCTGCCATTTTAAGTAGTTGTTGGCTTAATAAGTGAAATAGCTCCAGGCAACACACATGCCATGATGATTGCATTTGGTAAGAGAAGACTGTGCCGATGGGCCTCTGAGCCTTGATGCCAAGATGTGTCATACTTGTGGTCTGTGTGTTGCAACCCTGAGCTAGTCTCATTGCCAATGATAAGGGGCAGCAAATTTCAAAACTGTGATTTAAAAAAAATAATAATGAAAACAAAAGAACACAGTCAGGCAACACAAACATTGCTTGATTGACAAGACAGGTATTCCTTTGCAATAGACTGAAGGCAGCACACAACATCTCATGCCCTCCGGCTATTTTCGAACTGAAGAAAGCCAAGAATAATGATCTGGCATTGTTCCTGTGTGAGTGGAGCCTTCAGCTTGTAATCTGCTGTAACTCCTTCCCAATTGCCTCTGGAAATTACAACAATACTGTTCTTATGGATTGGAGTTATATCATAGGATTTTTTTTTCATACAGAGGGGGGAAATGGTCTAGTGTAAACTGCAAAAAAAAAAAAAAAAGCCCTGAAACTGGGTGGAAGCCCTTTGGGGGTTTATGCATTTGTCTGCGGCTTTAATTTCTTTTGATTCATTGGGCTGGAGAACATGGGCTAATTTTTTTTTAAAAAAAAAAAAAACTTCAACATTTGTCAGGGCAAAAATAGTGTCCAACATTACCACACTGAATTTTCCCTGAATTTTCTGAATCCCCCTTTGCTAAGCAAGCACTGTTTGTGCTAGATTGTGATAGGATGGGAGAAGCACACTTTTAATTGTTTTGTGGATGTCAGAGTTTGCTCAGGCCCTTTGAAGGAGTTCTGTCTTGACTAGCAGTTTGCTCAGACCTTGAGGCCCATATGAGGCTATGTTTATGACAGAAAAGAGGAGGCACTACTCAGGGAGATTTAAGGTGTGTTTGTACCCCCCAGGTTTTTTTTAATGGGCAGGAGAATAAGCTATCCTCAGTGTCTTCCTCTTCCATTTGTAGGGTTGCTATGCACAGGCAAGCAAAGGCAAGCTACCTCTGTTAGTCAGAGGTAGTCACCATAAGTCAGCTATAACTTGACAGCACTCTCCACCACCACAAGCAACCATGTAAAGCAGACATATGGCTGAAATAGACCTATTAGCAGGGGTGGGAGTGGGGGTGGAGGTCTGTTTCAAGCAACAGGCTGCAGACATGTTCCTTAGCAAGCATTCAGCATGCCACTTTACATGAGGCCCTGTCTGTATCTTAGAGATCTCTTCTCTAGATGTATGTGAACTGAGCCCTGTGCATTGAGATCAGGAGGGAGGCTTGCCTGTATGAAGATGCTAAGATCAGCTATAGGGGGGTGCATAGTCTATTCCACAGAGGCTCAGAGGTCACAGGTCATATATGTACTTGAGGAAATAATGCTGCTATTTTGTTGCGCTTTCTACTGCAGTTTCATTTATTTTGCTTCTTGATTAAATTAATGTGAACTTTGTATAGTTTACATTGTTTTAAGTATGAGCCTGAAATATGGGAGTGTTTGAATCTGTACATAAGTGGTATATGTCCAACGGGGGACAATTACATTGTGCTTCGTGAAATGGTGGTGCATTGGGCTCACAAAATTGGGCTGTCAGTTCCTATTCTAAACCTTTTGATTACCTATGGGGAATCTTATGAAACAGGATTGGAGGTGGGCGAACTACAATCAACTGGAATATGAGATGGACAGGTTAAAATCAAAGTCTGTCTTTTCTGTTCTCTAGCAGTATCACAGGTTTCAGAAAAAACTACACTTGCCCAGTCTGTGTAGCCAAACACTATTTTTTCTTATGCTACCCAAATTAAGGTCTCAACATTTGTGAAATTTCACCTTTCAATCTCCTAGTTCAGCATTTGAAAGGACTTCCAGGAGGCTGGAGACAGTGATTTCTGCTGTAGTCTGTGACATGGTATTTACCCAGATTCCGCTTTTGAGGATACCAGTTAATTTAATTTAATTTATTGAATTTCTAACCCACCCTCTCCGCAAAATGGGCTCAGGGTGGGTAACAACATTGCTAGACTACAACAACAATAAATACAGTATAAAATTATTTAAAAAACACAATTAAAACCATAAAACCATATTCAACAGCAGCAAAGATATTAAAACTATACACCTCTTCAGCAATTGGAGAATAGTTAAGCTACAAAAAGAAGAAAAATCAAAAAGAGTCCAGTAGCACCTTTAAGACTAACCAATTTTATTGTAGCATAATTGGTTAGTTTTAAAGACAAATTGGTTAGTCTTAAAGGTGCTACTGGACTCTTTTTGATTTTGCTACCACAGACTAACACGGCTAACTCCTCTGCAAAAAGAAGAAAGGGATGGTAGGGGATTGCTTCGCCATCACTATCCTTCAAGGTGTGTGCTCATCTGCTGTCTAGATCTCCCCCTCAGCTCCACCATGGGGCTATATTTTGGTACTGCAGATACCTTGGGTGCTCTACGATAGCTTCCAACCACTCTTAGAGAAATATGACAGTAGGCATGCCCTAACTCAGCAAAACAATCCTGAACTGCCAAGTGCCATGCAAGCAACTGCAAGTTGGTTGGCAAACTGCAGCGCCTTTGGGCTTGCTTCCTCTCCCTTCCTGAATCTATCCCTCCAAACCAATCCATATGCCTGGAATGTTTGAAATAAATAGATTGATGCTATTTTTTACTTTTTAGGTTATCAACTTGAGAGAGAGAAAGATCAAATATTTGTCAAAAGCCTCAGTCTAGATAGAAACATTGGCTGAAATTTGATTTTCTTAACATAAAGAATGCCACTTTAACCACAAGCAAATCCTTCCTCTTAATGCTACTTGACAATTATTTAAGAAGCTACAGACACCTAAGGGAAGCACTAGATCATCTTAACCTTTTTTTTGTCTTTTCTTAAGCAGGCTAGGACATAATTACACGATTAACTAAAATATTCTGGCACTTGATAGGTGAAGGGTAAAAATGAAAAAAAAAAACCACCCTCCTCCTCCTCCTGGTATATTGCACCCTTCAAAATATTTTTGAAGTAGAAAGGAGAGTTGTAACTTCCTTTCCACCAGTACCTTCATGCCTTCAGGTACTTTATGTCATTGTTATGTGATCACACTCTGGCACTTCCAGAGCTTCAAGGATCCGTGACAGAGCTGAATGAAATCCTTTTTTAAAAAAAATACTTGGCAGGAATCATAAGAACACATAAAACTTGCCAGCTGTCAACGATGTAAATGGTGATTTTTGTTTCACTTCTTTAATGAATTAAAGCAGGATTGAAACCTTTCCAAAGACAGCATGTTTGGCCTTGCAAGGAAATAAAAATAAAAGAGCAAGATTCCCCACCACCGCACTCCCTTTTTTGGCAGTTGCACTACAGAGGGAGTTTTCTAGTAGCACTAGATTGGACAGAAGCATCCTCTTCTAATAAAGATCTTTAGAGTGACAGTGAGTTGCCACTGTTTTGCAATGAGGGTTGCCAACTTTGAATTGGGAAATTCCTATCACTTTGGGGGCAATGCTTGGGGAGGGTAGAGTTTGGGAGGGGAAGCACCTCAGGGGTATAATGCCATAGAATACACCATCCAAAGTAGCCATTTTCTCCAGCAGGACTGATTTTTGTCATCTGGAGTGTTGGAATAGAAGAGACTCAGCATGCCTGGACACTAGGGAGGGGTGACACTATTTTCCCTTTAAATTAGAAGCAGAATGTGTATTTGATTGATGCTTCTCTTTATCTGATCTGGAAATTTTATATCTGTCCTCCTCTTTCTGTGCTTTGTTCTTTCTCTCCTCCTGGTCTTGCAAGAAGTAAGATTCTTTCTGCAGAGCTCTCCTGAGCAAGCACTCCAAGAGGCAAACCTCATGAGTAGCCAGATTAGCTGGCCACTTGTCATAAGAAATAGTATTATTTAGATTAGATTTTTATGTTTTTCTTCTGCTACTTCAAGAATGCAAGTGAATGTGAATCAGCTTCAATAAAAGTTATCTGTTGAAATATCTGGAGTGTTTCCCTACACATGATTCCACGCTTTCCCAACTGTGCAACTTTTCTGCAACAGCGCACAAATACTCCCAATATGGAGATCAGTTGTAATTCTGGGAGATCTCCAGATTCCACCCCCACCTGGCAAGCCTATTTACAATGAATGGGTTCAAAATTTCTTGAAACGTTTAAGGCTGGAAGTCCTCCAAGTGAAGCCTCTTTGGAATTTATGCTACATGGTCTAGATTTCCTATATGCCCAAGTACTCTATAGGGAGAACCCAAACCAGATCAAAATACAATTACTCCTTGTTGTGAATGGCCCAAGCCTTTTCTCCACTTCCATTATGCTTTATTTCTGGTATGACTCTGGAAATAGTCTCATGGAGTATGGAAAAGAACCCTGTGAACTTGTCCTTATTCTGTAAATTGGGATATTCCTTTGTTTCATCTGAGAAGCCTGTTTCCTGCTCCAGCATCCTGTTGAGTGATGACAGAACACATTTCTTATACTTGGGCATTTGAGCAAGGTTGTGGTAAATATTGTGTGGGTCTAGCATTGGACCAATTGGACCAATTTATGGTTTTAGCCAGTTTGGTGTAGTGGTTAAGAGCGCAGGACTCTAATCTACAGAACCAGGTTTGATTCCCCAGTCCTCTACTTGAAGCCAGCTGGGTGACCTTGGGCTAGTCACAGTTCTCTGGAGCTCTCTCAGCCCCACCCACCTCACAGGGTGACTGTTGTGGGGATAATGATAACATACTTTGTAAACCACTCTGAGTGTGGTCCTGAAGGGCGGTATATAAATCGAATATTGTTGTTGTTGTTGTTATGCCTCCAAGAAGATTGCAGGATCACAGATGATGATTCTTCTTTCCTAAATTTTATTGGCATGAAACTCTAAGAGGGGTGTTAGGTTGAGACAGAATAACTAGCCTGAAGTCACCCAGTGAGTTTCTTGTAAACATATATTTGAAATTAGTTTTCTCCATGCCTAGTCCAATACTCTAACTGCTACCATCGTGTAGGTGCTCCTGAATATGTCTTCCTATTCAGCTACAATGAAATAAAAACCATCCACTGTATATCTATAAGGAAAAATAATGGTTTAATACAAATAATTTAATACAAATAATTAATGGTTTAATACAAATAATCTTGACCATCCCTATCTCAGTTTTCAATCCATGTTTTGGTTCTAAAGTATTCTGAACAAACTTTCTTCAGCTGAAAACAAGCCTGAACCTCTGCCTGCTCCCTCACTACTGTATGCTAAATCACAAGGTTAGGAAATACTGCTGGCACAACATTTCTATAGCTTTTTTTTTTTTTGGTAATTCATCAAGATACAATTCTTCATTAGAACAAACAGAAATGCCAATTTGGAGACATTGTTTAATAAAAGGAACAAGTTTCAACTTTATTCCCTCCTTCCTTACAACCGGAGGTTATGTTTATTTAGAAAGCTAACATTTATATGGCTTATACATTCACAACAGTTCAATGCCAAAAACCACAGGCCTAAAATGACTCTTTTCATAGCTCCTTCATTTTTTGACCTATAGCTGTTTTTACAGGAACTGGATCGTTTAAAGCAATTGCCTCTGGTAGACTTAAGAGTCATCAGAGCACACAGTACAATAATTTGCAAACAGCAGCTTGAGAAAAAGAATGTGCAAATTAGCCCTCAAGGCTGCTTTCTCCAGTTCTCTAAAATAAAGTTACTGAAAGGCAAGAAGTTATAAAAGAATCATAGCTAGAGCAAGAACACAAAAGTTAGATCCAAATCTGTTACTTTGGAGAAAGAAACGTGCTTGGTCATTTCTTGAAAATAATATCTAATAGATTTGTGCATGGGTGTTTATTTTGTTTTTTATTCATTTCAAAAAGGATTGTTTTGTTATTGGTTGTTTTATATGCATTTGTTTCATTATTGATTCTTTCGTTATTGTTATTTCATTTTTATAATTCTATTTTCCATTGGTTTCAGTGGAAGACCCCTCCTTTTCTTGGGTCTGTAACTTCAAAGTTTCCCATCCATATTGGACAAAACGCAGAAGAATTGTAGCACTCCTCTAGAAAATCCACTCCCAATTTTAAAAACGGAAATTGCAGTTTCGTTTAGTTAAAGCAGCTTCCAGAACAGTGAGCCAAATCCAGGAAACCAAATTATATTGACACGCTTCCACCAAAAAGTTTCATTTTGGTTCTTTCCTTGCAGCAGTGGAAGCGTCTTATTTACCTTAATGGCATTCACCAATCAGCTCCCAAAGGGAAAGAGCTCTTACGTTATTAATTTAACTCTGTTGCTGGGAAGGAGGAACATGTGCAATGCTCATGAATGCATTTTTTCTGGTGCTGTCTGGGAAATGGCATTGTCTTTCTGCCAATCGGGTCTTCCCAAGGGCCCTCCACATTTACTGGTTTTGGAAACATTTGGAAGAGGAAATGTGCAGACTGCAAAGGCTGTAATTCTAAAGACATTTCCCTGGGTGTAAGCAATATTGAATAACATAGGCTTACATCTGAGTAGACCTGTTTTGGATTGCTTCCCTCTATCCTGCAAGCCATTCAACTACTCTGCCCTTTCAAAAACAATCCTTCCTGCCCATGGCAAAAGGAAAATTTATGGGGAAAACACAGGTCTTTTTAGGTCGGGGGGAAGAAGTTCAGACAATCACACTGCTTGCCTGCATTTTGATGATGGGGGTTGGTAGCGATTAATGCAAGAACACCCCCTCATAGTGGGAACAAAACTGCAAAGCACACGGAAACATGGCACCAACGGGCAACAGCAGGATGCAAAGGTAGTAATTTATTAGTACCATGGGGGGGGGGGGGGAGTGAACAAAAGGGCTGTCTTATAGCAGATGGTGTGGAGTTGTTTTCCACTGCCCCAGAAGGTTGGACCAGAGCCAACTGGTTGAAATTAAATCAAAAGAGTTTTCAGCTAAACATTAGGAAGAACTTCCTGACAGAGCAGTCCTTCTGTGGAATAGGCTTCCTCAGGAGGTGGTGGGCTCTCTTTCTTTGGAGGTTTTTAATCAGAGGCTAGATGGTCATCTGACAGCAATACTGATTCTGTGAACCTAGGTAGATCATGAGAGGAAAGGCAGGAAGAATTACATCAGTGCTTAGTTCTTGTGGCCCTTTTTTACATGCCCAGGGTAATTCCTATTGCCACTTTGGGGTCAGGAAGCAATTTTCTTCAGACCAGTTTGGCCAGAGATCCTGGAGGATTTTTGCCATCTTCTGGGCATAAAGCAGGGGTTGCTGGAGGTGCGGGGAGAGGTAGTTGTGAATTTCTTGCATTGTGCAGAGAGTTGGACTAGATGACTCTGGAAGTCCCTTCCAACTCTATGCTTCTATGATTCTATAAAGCAGGATTGTTTTTAAGGCTGTTGCTGCCCTGCTAACTCTTTACCAGCCAGTTTCCTACCATAGTGTGCAGCTACCAATGGCTCACTTTCTTCAAGGTCTGTTGTTGTTGTTGTTGTGTGTGTAGTATAACCAAAGAAAAACTTGTATCAATAATTTAGATGGATAACTGTGTTCTGTGCAATTTTGGTGCATTAAGTGCAAAAACAGCTGCCACAAAGAGCCTGGAAGCCTTCATTGCAAAGAACAAACTCATGATAACAAAAAAACCAAATGCATTAGATCTGGTTGGCAACACCCCATACAGAAAATACCAATAATCATAAGTAGTTCCTTCAGAAACCCTGGACCCAAAACTGAAATGGATTTTTTTCAGTGCAGACCTCTATTATTTACCCCATGGTCACTGCTAGTGTCTTGCAGCTGAAAGGGGGATTTATCCCTTTGGAAACTGAATCATTTCAAGGTGTAAAACAAAGCCAAGAACATTATCCATCTTTTCTCTGATTTGTAGTGGCTAAAGAACAGCAGGTCAAGTGTATGAACTGCCACAAATACCTTGGATAGAATCTATGGTTCTCATAGTAATTGTGATATCCTGAGCTGCCACCTTCAGAAGCCTCAGTCATCAAAAGGGAAGTAGATGATTCATATTCTATATTTGAAATATGTTTGAAATGTGTAATGACTGGTTTTGTGTGTGTTTCAAGCTATTAATGGAGACTTTAAAATATTCAAAATAATGAAAATACTAATTTAAAAACTAGCCCCAGTGATATATACTGATAATGTAGTAGTATTACCATTACCATTACTATTACTAAAGCTGCTTCTGCTAACGTCACTTAATCTATGTAAATGGCCATCGAGTTGCAGCCCACTGGTGGTGACCCCATAGGGTTTTCAAGGCAAATGAAATTCAGAGGTGGTTTGCCAGTACTGGCCTCTGCATAGCAACCCTGGACCTCCCATCCAAGGACTAACCAGGGCCAGCCCTGCTTAGCTACTGAGAACCGATGAGATCAGGCTAGCCTGGGCCATGATGCACCTAATCCATATGTAACATTATGTGCTCTGCAGACCATATTAATGACACCATCCTTGCCTGTGTAACTTACTGATAAAACACAGTCAGCAGTCCCACATAATTGATGGACAATATGTCTTCAGATGGACAAGGGGATCACAAATTGAAAATAAACAGTGGAAAGATGTTTGAATGTGTCTTTATGGAGAGGTATTGATGCACAATCAAAATTAGAATATCAAACATCTCCTGTTCATTCCTTCCTAGTGGCTACCTGTAATGATTTTCTTTTTTTTAAATTGTTTTTATAACCTTTGGACCTTCAGTTCAGCCCCTCCTTACATTACCTTGAACTTATACCTCAGGAGGGCTCTGGTCACAACCAAAACTCTTTTTATTCCCCCACACACAGAGCTTCAGGTGTTCTGTCCTTTACCCAGGCTTTTGCTTCAAGAACCTCTTCCTTTTTTTGTTTGACCTGTATATTGCTGCTTCCCTGATTCCTTCAAAAGGTTTTCACTGCCACCAATTCCTTAAACCTCCTCAGTTAAACTCATCATATAGGAAGAATAATCAGCATATGGAGGTGGTTGTGAGGGTAAAAGAGGGTATTTTCTCTTAAAAATAGAATTTATTTGTAAGTACTTAAGTGCGGCATACCTGGATAGCCCAAGTGAGCCTGATCTTGTAAGATCTCAGCAGTTAAGCAGGGTTGGCCTTGGCTAGTAATTGGATGGGAGACCTGCAACAAAGACCAGGGTTGCAGAGGCAAGCGATGGCAAGCCACTTGCCCACCCATACAGAAGAAAGAGACGGACACAAAGGCTTGGGTATAAAACAGGGCCATTTTATTGACCAATAATGGTAAAATAACGGCAAGGGGTATAACTAGAGGAACAGGTCGAGCCAAGGGGTCAACAGGACCTCCTCCCTGCCTGCTTGAGCGAGCACCCCTTGCCCCAGGGGCGAGCCATCCATGCAGATGGCTGTAACCCGGCTGGCCAGGCAAGTGGTTCCCCCCTTTCAAGCTCCATAAACCCCCAGCCGTGAAGCCTAAGGGAAGGACTTGTCCGGGGGGTCCCACGGGCAGTCTGCCCTCTCAGCTGGCAGCCGTACAGCCCACCAGCCAATCCACAACAGACCCCCATTCCCCACCAATGGGGAGGTGCCACTGGGTGCTCACCAGCCCGCTCTGCCTACCCAAACTAACCTGCCACCGCAAGGGCCAAGCCTCTGCTTAGGCCCTCGCGCCCCACATATGCTACAGGACCAACCATAGCCCTTGCCATAGGTTACTCAAATAGATATCATTACCTTTGGCTGACAAATGCACACCATCTCCCCTGTAGAGGTCAGCGTGCATATCCCTGATCTGAGGGTGGGGCAAATAAATCCTCAACCCCATACCCAAAGCCTTTCGCATAGCCTTATTGGCCTTACGCCTAGCGCGTTCCACCCCATCATGGTACAGGGCCTCGCGCCAAACCCTACATGGGAGAATGGTGGACCAAAATATGAGGACCCCAGGCCAACACTCAGAAATGTATTTAATATCTGACTGAGCTTGCAGGGAGAGGGCCTTACCCTTAATCAACCCAAGGTCATTCCCCCCTAAGTGAATAACTAAGAAGTGAGGGGGAGGAGCGCTCCAACCCTCAAACAGGAGTGGTAACAGGCCCGGCCACCGAAGGCCCCGACGGCCCTGCCACTCAACTTCGGCCCACCAGCTGAGGCCAAGCTGGGACCCAAACGGCATCCTCTTGGCCTGATGGGCCGCCCAAAAAACCATGCTGTGTCCGCATATGAGGATCCGACACCTCCCTCAGCAAAAAACAGCACCTAGAAAGGAAATAACAATTAAAAAAACATCTCAAACGAGTGGCAAGGGGTGCACATACCCCCGGAATGCAGCTGACCTCCACCAGCCAACCCTCCATACTGCAGCTTCAGGATAACCCATTGCGGCTGCTGTAGAGGCAGCCCCAATCTGGAAGGAATGTGTACAAAACTTCATTCCTACCAACCCGAGCTTAGCAAGGGCCCTCTCAGTTACGGACCAGAACTGGTACCATGACAAAAAAGGAACCCTTCTCCGCCACCCCTCAAATCTAAATACCTCTGCAAGGCCCTAACCGGGCACAGTTCAGCCTCGTCACACGAACCGAGGTTCAGAACCGTTCCACGCCTACCCTGATCTGTCTTAGAACGCCAAACCCGAAGGGAGACACTATCACCCTCAAACTGTACATCGCCTAAGACCAGTGCCCTGTCAGAACGATCTGAGCGGGATTGAGCTACCAATTCACTCACCCGCAAAGCCCCAAAGAAAGCCATCAGAGCTGCTGCATGAAATAAAGCTTCTTCAAAGGTCGATTGACAAATCGACGCCCAAGTGGCCCCTAGCCTTTTAAGTATAGCAGGGGATATTGGCTGCCTGCCATCAGGCCTAACCCCCGCCTCCCTAGTCCATCCTGCTAGCATTTTTCGGAGCCTAAAATCCCCAGTTGACTCACTAAAGCCCCGTGCCTTGCTGGCAAAAGCCAGCACCGCCAAAAGACCCCTAATGGACTTAACTGACAGGCCCATGCCCTTCCTCTCCACGCAAAATTGCATGAGATGCTCAACAGGAATGGGCCACGCCTGTTCCAGGTTCGCTGCAAGCCTGAAGCCGGCAAACAGTCGAAACGCTCGGTCATATGACTTCCACGTGCTGGGAGCGATGGCTAGACGAATGGCTCTGCTCGCCTCAACCCTCCAAGGTTCCACAGCTCCAGGGACATCGGGACCAGCAAAAGGTCTGCATTCGGGGCGAGCTGACGAAAGTGTCCCATCTGCTGGCGAGACAAAGCATCCGCCACACCATTATCTAACCCGTGGACATGTATTGCCTTAAACAATATGTTCAGCTTGAGACATTGGAGTGTGAACACCCTGACCAACCTCATAACTCTGGCGGACCTGGAAGAAAGGGAATTGATAACCTGCACAACCACCATATTGTCACACCAAAAATGTACCTCGTGGTTGGCAAGCTCAGTTCCCCACAGCCAGACCGCCACCAGAATTGGAAAAAATTCCAAAAAGGTGAGGTCCCTAGTGATAACCCCATCGTGCCAATGTGCAGGCCAGGCCTCAGCACACCAGTGGCCCTGGAAGAACACACCAAAGCCCAATGCCCCAGAAGCATCAGAGGATACCCTCAATTCAGCTTCGAGCAGCAGCTCGTCATGCCAAAAGGTAGCCCCGTTGTAGGATGTAAGAAACTCTTCCCAAACTGAAAGATCCTCCCTGACCCCATGCGATATCCTGGCCCTGTGATGGGGAAGCCGCAACATAGACATCACATCACACAAATGCCTCAAAAGGGCGCACCCAGGAGCAACAGCCTTACAGGTAAAGTTAAGATGTCCCACCAGCTGCTGTAATTCTAGCAGAGACACCTTACGTTTATCCCTTAAGGCAGCCAAGTGGGACCTAAGATCCACCACCTTGGCTTCAGGAAGACGGAACATCTGCCGCAGTGTGTCAATCTCTATCTCCAAAAACGTGAGTACCTGCGAAGGTCCCTCAGTCTTCTCATGGGCTAAGGGGACACCCAACTTATTGGCCAGAGTCTGAAAACCTGCCAATAGACGGGCACACTGCCCCGTCTCGCAAGGGGCAGAAAATATAAAATCATCTAAATAGTGGGCGGAATCACGGCTGTGAAGCCGCTGACGAAAAGCCCACTCCAAAAAGGTGCTAAATTTTTCGAAAGCAGAGCAGGACACAGAGCAGCCCATAGGGAGCGCCCTATCCATGTAAAACTGCCCCTGAAAAGAGAATCCCAACAACTCAAAATCTGCAGGGTGCACAGGCAAAAGGCGAAATGCAGACTTAATGTCGCATTTTGCCATTTCGGCCCCCACCCCACATCTCCTGACCATCCTCATGGCCTCATCAAAAGACGTATACCGCACCGAACACAAGTGTTCAGGAATAGCATCATTAACTGACCCACCCTTAGGGAAAGAAAGGTGATGGATCAGGCGGTACTCACCTGCCGCCTTCTTGGGTACTACCCCGAGGGGGGAGACCCTCAAATTAGGAACAGGAGGGGTCTGAAAAGGCCCCACCACCCTGCCCTCAGCACACTCCTTATCAATTTTGCACCGGACAACCTCTTCCCTGCCAGCAACAGAATGCAAATTATCTGACATAAAAGGGGCCCGAGGCCCCTGAAAAGGAATCCGAAACCCATAAGTAAACCCCTCCAGTAAATACTGGGCATCCGCCCTGTTGGGGTAACCCAACAACAAGCATTCAAGGACCCTCAGCTTTATGGGAGAAGGGCCCTTTGTCAGCTGGAAGATCGTTGGGCCTGCCACCTGGCTTCTGGCCACTACCTCGCTGCCTTGACCTGGAGCAGGCAGAGAAAGCATGGGGGCCTTTGCAACGGGGACATTCATGTTTGAATCCACAACCCTTTCTGGAGCACACACCTTGATAGGCAAACTCCCAACAAAGCAGCCGGGGCTGAACCGACTGCCCCGCGGAGGCGCGGGAACCAGAAGGGGAGGACAAACGGTGCAGCATATGTCCACTGTCTGACCTGTCACCAGTATTGGGCTTCGCTGGGGCCATAAGTTGCAGCCAAAGCTGCTGATGTATCTGGTCCCACGGCAGCGTGGGGTTAACAGCTGCACGCATACGAAACTCTTCATCGTATTGCATCCATGCGGCTCCCACAAAATCAGTGTACCCACGATAAATTATGTCAATATACTGGAAAAGGGGGGCTGCCCTAAGGTGTTGCGCAAAAGCAATCACCCCTGCGTAGATCAGCATGCCTGGAAGCCAATTTGACCAGGTCCTATCAACCTTCCTATGCTTAAGCCCCTCTTTCTCCCTATCATCAAGGTCTTTCTTATCCTTCTTTTCTAGCTCACGAAAAAAGAAGGGTAAAGACATCCACAAATTCACCCCCAAAGGGGCCAAGGAGCCACACCTGCTGCAGAATAGTAGGGCTGACCTGGCCAAAATGAACAGCCCGGGAGGGGGGCAGGAGAGGAGGTACTAAGTTGCTGATGTTGCAGTGAATTAGCCCCAGCAGAAGGAGCAGGGGTTACATGCCCCCATGGCCAAACAGGCCGATCTTCCTGCATAGGGGACTTACCAGCCGGCTCTGGGGGATCCACAACCACAGCTACCGGTGGCATTTCATCCTCCCAGCTTGACTCCTGCGCAGGACCACTGCCAGACTCTACAGCCACACTCACTTCTGTATAAGAACCTGAACCAGCATTTCCAAGGGATACAGGACCTGAAAGAGCAGACACCCTTGCCATAACCTCAGCTGAAATGTAGCAGCAGAGACAGTCCGAGCCCGTTTACTCCTGCCCAAAGTGGCGGAGGCTGATCCCACTCCCTTGGCCTTTTCAAGGGCCACAAGCTTGTCAAGGATCTCCTGTCGACCTCTGGCCAAATCCTCATCCTCCGACAAGGAATCAGATACCTGAACTTGCCTAGGCTGTTGTCATTTAGCGGGCTGCTTGCCCTTGGCTTGACCTGCTCCTTTCTTGGGAGGCATTGCAGCACGAATGAAAAGTGACCAGCGCCAAGCCACCCAGCCAAATAAGTGACTGACTGTAGTAACCTTTAGGCGCACCAACCCAGAAGTGAGGGGGGGGGCTTGACAAAGTAGTGCAGGCCTGTACTGGTTCACAGCCAAACCACCTAACCACTGTGACACAGCCCAGCAAAAGCCACTGCCCAGCCCTAGAACAAATCACCTTCACCCTCTATGCAAGCAAACAGGAATACCAGGTACCCAATAATAATCCAACCAACCCAACCTTTCCCTCACAGGCACCTGATCCCCCAGTTCCTCCCCTACAGTTGTTATTATCAATACAAATATCACAATTTAAGCACGGGCCCACAGTGATATAAAAGGGGGGGAACGGAACAATGAGTGGGAAGAAGGGTGTGAGTGTTCACCCCAATCCAAAGCCAATACGGAGCCAAAGGAAGGGAGGTGGAATGAAAAGGAAAGGGGGGGTGCTAACAATGACCCCCCCACCGCTCACGCCTGGCCAAAACAGGAGCCCAACTCCCCAGCCCCGCTTAGCCTGAATGATGGCGTCCGACGCCCTCCGAGAGGGGCAGGGCCGATCCCAGCCCGCCAAACCGATGCCGCCGCCTGAACCGATGCCCCTTTAAAGCGAGACGGCCTGCAGAAGAAGGTGGAGGGGGAAGCAGCCCCAGCTGCGCAAGATGATGACAGACGCAGAGCACACAGACGCGAAGGGGAGCAGCGTGACAACCGCAGCGAGCACGGAGCCAAAGACTGCTCAACCCCCAAGCCCAGAAAGCCGAGGCTGGAGAAACGCGTCTCCTGCCTTCGAGCTTTCGGCGCATCTGCTGTGCCACAGGAGGTGGAGCCAGCCTTTATAGGGCCAGGCCCTGCCTCCTGAAAATACCCGGATGCCCGGGAAGCGACGCCCGTCCCATTCTCTGGGCAGGCAGGCAAATTACGGCACCCGGATGAGTGCGCTGCGCGCGCACCGGGAGTGCCGACTTCTGTTAGTCTCTTACCATGAAAACCCCACCAGGGGTCACCATAAGTCAGCTGTGACTTGAGGGCATTCTCCACTCCTCCACATAAGTATGATACTTGCAGAGTTTTGATAAGTGTATTTGTTTCAGAATAGTTCTTAAGCTTGGTGGTTTCAAAAATAATTCTATCTTCTTAAAGGGATATTCACAGACTCAGGCATACAGAGAAATGTTCCACACAGGTGTTCACTAACACAACAAACTCTGATCTCATCCACACAGGCATAAATTCACTCAGGTCTTTCCTCACAACTTGCCTGACCTAGATAGAATAATCTCTCTCTGAGAGACCCAGGTGCATACACTGCCTGATTCAGTCAGAATAACCTCTCTCTAAGATATACAAAGGCTGACAAAACCTTTGCCTCAGCAGCACTAACTAAAAACTGCAATCACTAGGGTACAGCTATGAGCCAGTCATATCTCTCTTCATTCACCTATCCAGCTCACCACCTCCTTTCCTCAGAGGCCTGCATTTAAAATCATAGTAACAATTATTTATTTATTCATTATTTCTTTATTTATGTCATTTATAGTCCACCATTCTCACTGAGACTCAAGGCGGATTACATAGCATGAGATTAGTACAATCAGTACTAGGAACATTTCCATACTGTATCAAGGACATTTCCACAACAATGTCATAGGATTTTACAAAGATGTAGCATTAGCAAGGATCCAGTTGAAGAATTGCTGAAACAGAACATAATCCATTCTAGGACTGACATTAGATAAACATGAAGTACAGGTAGTATAAGAGTACATATTCGAGCAACAGATAATATGCAAGGCAACATAGTGGTGAAGTTTATGGTCCATAACTTATTAGCGAAGCATTTGAGACCCCTCCCTATAATACTTCCCTCTGATCTGAGTAAAAAAGCCTTTTTGAATAATTTGGTTTTGTATCATTTGCAGAAAGCCAGGACAGTGGGAGCTTTCCTGACCTCCTCAGGCAGACCATTCCACAGGGTAGGGGCCACCACAGAGAAAGCCTGTGTGCAGGATGCTATTGATTTCACCCATGTGCAGGCGAGCACCTGCAAGTGACCTTGTTCAGACGAGCAAAGCTGCCGTAGAGGGACATAAGGAGTGAGGCGATCTCGTAGGTATGCGAGGTCAAGGCCATGAAGAGCTTTGTATGTAATAACCAATACCTTGAATTGAGCACAGTAACTGATAGGTAGCAAATGGAGTGACTGTAGGATGGGAGTGATGTTTACGCTTCTGCTTGCTCCTGCTTACAGTTGAGCCACAGTATTTTGCACCAATTGGAGCCTCCTAGTTAACTTAGATGGGAGACCAATGTATAGAGCATTACAAAAGTCAAGTTTTGATGTTACCATAGCATGGATCCAGGTGGCCAGGTTGGCTGTGTCAAGGTAAGAAGCCATCTTCCAGGCTAGAATAAGATTGTAGTAAGCGTTTTTTTCAGCTGCCTTAACTTGTTTTTCTAGAAGTAGCCCTGGATCCAGTATAACCCCTAGGCTCTTAACCGAGTCTGCAAGGGTCAGACGAACTCCATCGAAAGTGGGGAGTACAATGTCTTTCAAGATCTCTGCCCAACAAGCATCACTTCAGTCTTGTCTGGGTTCAATTTCAATTTGTTATTTTTCAGCCATTTCACCATGGCTGTCAGACAGCAATCTAAGATTTCTAGTGCATCCTGTGAAGACCTGGATAATGAGATATAGAGTTGGGTGTTGTCTGCATATTAATGACATAACTGCGAATGAGTTCACCTAAAGGTTTTACATAGAGATTGAATAACATGGGAGATAAGATTGCGCCCTGCAGAACACCATAAGTTAGTTCCCATTCTAGAGATAGCTGATCTCCAACGGCAACTCTTTGAGTCCGTTCCATGAGAAACTATTTAAACCAGTCCAGGGCACATCCTTTGATGCCCACTTCTGTTTCTAAACACCTGAACAGGATGGCATGGTCTACTGTGTCAAAGGATGCAGACAGATCCAGGAGGAGCAATAAGGAGGCCTATATTCAGACAGAGATCATCCACTAAAGCTACTAGTGCTGTCTCTGTCCCGTGCCCTGGTCTGAATCCAGACTGGAAAGGGTCTAGATTTCTAGAGTTTTCCAAGAAGATCTGAAGTTGGTCAGCTACAGAAATAAAATCCAAATTAAATACATTATATGAAAAACATTACACTCCCCCTCTCTGAAGCCCTGTTGAAAGAACAGTCCTAAACTCAGGACAGGAGCTTCCAGGAAGATGGGAGGTCAAGTGGTTCTGAATGTTCCACAGAACTGCCTATTCTTTATGGCCTACTCTTACATTTTAAAATGTTCATTTTTAAAAATCACTTAAAAATACATTTCCTTTCGCGCTGTTATTTTTCACTGCAAGGTAAGAAGGAGATTTTTAACTCTGTTCGTATAACACAGGGTGTTAATCTTATAATCACCCTGTCAGCACTTTGTGCCAGGGTGTTAATGACCACCTTTCAGCCACCCAGAGTTGCCTGCCAATAAAAACAGTGTTGCATACAGTCAACCAGCAACTCTTCATTCATGTTGGGTTCTTTCTTTTAAAGCTCTCTCTAGAGTTCTCTTCTCCTAAGGGAAGACAACCAAGGTTGTGGTCTCAAAGTTCTTCTCTTTCTATCCTTTACATCTTCCTAATTAATCTGTTATTGAATTTACCATAATAAAATGAAATAGATATATCATGAGATATATTAAAAATTACTAGCATTTTCTTTCGTTTTAAATATAGGAGATCAGCAAAGTTATACCCTTCTATTGAAATCAATGAGCTTAGAATGGTTAGGATTGTACTGCCAGCAGAGAAAAAAGTGGTATCAGTTCCACCATTGATGTCCAGCAATATTTGACAGCCAACACACAATGGCACCTAGTATCTGGCAGTAACAGCTGTGTAAAGTTACATCACCTGTCTTTTGGGGCGCAACTCTTTCCCCAGTTCTGAGATAGAAGACATAAGACAAGACATGGGCACGAACAGAAAAAAAAACCCGAACATGGTATTCGTTGTTCGTTGTCATCCATGAACAACGAACCATGAACACTGACGAACATGATCCTGTCACAAACATGTTCGTTGTTCATTGTTTGTGGGGGCCAGCAGGCTCTCCTCCAGCCAACAAGATCCCTACTGCACCACTCCCAGAAACCCTACCTGAGCAGGCAGCAGGAAATGTACCAATAATAAATAATAGCTTGGCCCCAGAAACTGGCAGCAGCCCTGGAACCTGAAGGAGTAGATCCCTATCCCACCACACACAAAGAAATTTAAGATCCAATGCACTTACCCTGTCTCTCTAACAGCAGCAGTCTATCCCTGAAAGCCAGAGCTGGGAGCCCCCCTCCCCCCTGGTCTTTTCCTCTTGTAACAAAGTTAGAGCTCCAGTCCACACTATCTGCCTATGAAGTTAAATTGGGCTTAGATTGGGGATTCCAGGGCAACAGCAGGAGTTAAGACAGAGTTCAGACAGAGTTCTGCCTGATTTGCCATGGGAATTGATTGCAGGTGCCAGATTGTCTGGCTTGACGAACAGCAATGAATGAGGCTTGCAACAATGGCCTGTTCATTTAGAATGGGGCCTCATGAACAGCTTGTTTGCGAACAGCAGATTGGGCAGTTCATGGGTTTTTTTAGTTCGTATTGCTGTTCGTGCCCATCTCTACATAGGACCCAATCCTGTCAATTTAATCTCCTCTCTCGATTTGTTTTACTGTAAATTTACAATAACTGATAACAATAATTCCATATTTTTATTATGGCAGGATGAATGACCTTCTAATTTATATAGATGAAGTAATGTCCATGAAGTAACATCCACCAGATCCAGGAAATGACTTAAATAAATGCTCTCACAAACCAAGATTGTACAAGGAAAAGTTCTGGCTTAACTTGAGTAATTCCTGCCTGTTGTTTAGCCCAGATGTACCTTGGTGGTGGAAAGTGCCATCAAGTCTTAGCTGACTTATGGCAACCCCCACAAGGGTTTTCAAGGTAAGAGATTAACAGAGGTTTGCCATTGCCTGCTTCTACAACCCTGGTCTTCTTTGGAGGTCTTCCATCCAGTTACTAACCAAAGCCAATCCTATTTAGCTTCAGATAGGGGTAGTCCGGGCTATTGAGGTCAAGGCAGATGTACTTTAAGATGTAGGAAATACTCAAGTAATACACATAAGAACCTCAATGATTTATCTGAAGGTGATACCACCATAAAGAGGGGAGAGCTGTCAATTGATGGTGCTCTGGAGTATCTGTGTGCATGCATGTTACTTATTTAATTCTAAAATAACAGATGTTAATTGAGCCAGGCAGATCTCAAAACCTCTGTCTTGGGTACTGGGCCTCTGCCTGGCACTAGGAAGAATAGATAGATCTAGCCCCTCCTTCATACTCTTGCTCTTGCTTCTTCAGACTTCTTGAATAGAACTCATTGTGCAATGTATGTGGGAGCTTAGAATATTTGGCCCTTAATATGGGCAATAGCATTGTGTGTTATATTATTGCCATTGATAGTTGCCATGTTTTGATGTGTTTAGCAGCCACCATCAAGTGGCTACTGTTGAATCAGCTCTTTTAGACCTGTTTTATTGCATATCTATATTATCTTTTATTATAGGTTATTTATCATTTTGTATTGATATTTTAATGTTGCTGTAACCTTCCCTGAGGGCAGGCTAAATATCAACTAAACTAAACTAATATGACTTGTCAAATGGTCAGTTTGTCCCAGAACGTCACCTGTATCACTCCACAGTGATGAGATGCAGCTTTGAGAGCCAGTTTGGTGTAGTGGTTAAGAGCACGGGACTCTAATCTGGAGAGCCGGGTTTGATTCCCCACTCCTCCACAAAGCCAGCTGGGTGACCTTGGGCGAGTCACAGTTCTCTTGAGCTCTCTTAGCCCCACCCACCTCACAGGGTGATTGTTGTGGGGTAATAATAACACTTTGTAAACCGCTCTGAGTGGGCATTAAGTTGTCCTGAAGGGCGGTATATAAATCGAATGTTATTATTGTATTGTCGAAGGCTTTCACGGCCGGAGAACGATGGTTGTTGGGGGTTTTCCGGGCTGTATTGCCGTGGTCTTGGCATTGTAGTTCCTGACGTTTCGCCAGCAGCTGTGGCTGGCATCTTCAGAGGTGTAGCACCAAAAGACAGAGATCTCTCAGTGTCACAGTGTGGAAAAGATGTAGGTCATTTGTATCTACTCAGGAGGGGTGGGGTTGAGCTGAGTCATTCTGTAAGAGTTTCCCAGGGTGTGGAATGCTAATGGCGGGAGGCTTCACTGAATCCTGAGGAGGTTCTTTTGCATATGGATTGGTGCTTGATGTGCTAATCTTCTCTGCAGGGCTATTGTCGGGTGTGGAGTGTTTTGTTGGCCTGGTGTTTTTCAGAACTGGAGCCCATGCTCTGTTCATTCTTAAGGTTTCTTCTTTCCTGTTGAAGTTTTGCTTATGCTTGTGAATTTCAATGGCTTCCCTGTGCAGTCTGACAAAGTAGTTGGAAGTGTTGTCCAGTATTTTGGTGTCCTGGAATAAGATACTGTGCCCTGTTTGAGTTAGGCTATGTTCAGCCACTGCTGATTTTTCAGGCTGTCCAAGTCTGCAGTGTCTTTCATGTTCTTTTATTCTTGTCTGGATGCTACGCTTTGTGGTCCCGATGTAAACTTGTCCACAGCTGCAGGGTATACGGTATACTCCTGCAGAGGTGAGGGGGTCTCTGCTGTCTTTTGCTGATCGTAGCATCTGTTGTATTTTTCGGGTTGGTCTGAATACTGCTTGAAGGTTATGCTTTTCCATAAGCTTTCCCATCTGATCAGTAATTCCTTTGATATATGGCAAAAACACTTTTCCTGTAGGTGACTGTTTTTCCTTGGATGTTTGATTCATCCTGGGTTTGATTGCTCTTCGGATTTCATTTCTGGAGTAGCCATTTGCCTGAAGTGCGTGGTTTAGATGATTAATTTCCTCATTGAGAAAGCGCGGCTCACATATCCGTCTTGCACGATCCACTAATGTTTTCATTATGCCTCTTTTCTGTCGGGGGTGGTGATTGGAGTTTTTGTGTAAGTAACGATCAGTGTGAGTTGGTTTCCTGTAGACCTTGTGACCTAACTGAAAGTTTGCTTTGCGGATAACCAAGGTATCAAGTTTACCCTCGATTTCAAGTTTACCTTCGATTTCTTTCTCCACGGTGAATTGTATGTTCAGGTGGATATTGTTTGCTTTGCGGATGACCAAGGTATCCAGGAATGAGAGTTTTCCCTCACTTTCTTTCTCCATTGTGAATTGTATGTTCAGGTGGATGTTGTTGAGATGATTCAAAAACTCCCTCAATTCTTCCTCCCCATGGCTCCAAATGATGAATGTATCATCCACAAACCGGAACCATACACTGGGTTTGTGGGGTGCTGATTCTAGAGCTGTTTTTTCAAAATGTTCCATGTAGAAGTTTGCTATAACTGGGCTGTATTCAGACCAACCCGAAAAATACAACAGATGCTACGATCAGCAAAAGACAGCAGAGACCCCCTCACCTCTGCAGGAGTATACCGTATACCCTGCAGCTGTGGACAAGTTTACATCGGGACCACAAAGCGTAGCATCCAGACAAGAATAAAAGAACATGAAAGACACTGCAGACTTGGACAGCCTGAAAAATCAGCAGTGGCTGAACATAGCCTAACTCAAACAGGGCACAGTATCTTATTCCAGGACACCAAAATACTGGACAACACTTCCAACTACTTTGTCAGACTGCACAGGGAAGCCATTGAAATTCACAAGCATAAGCAAAACTTCAACAGGAAAGAAGAAACCTTAAGAATGAACAGAGCATGGGCTCCAGTTCTGAAAAACACCAGGCCAACAAAACACTCCACACCCGACAATAGCCCTGCAGAGAAGATTAGCACATCAAGCACCAATCCATATGCAAAAGAACCTCCTCAGGATTCAGTGAAGCCTCCCGCCATTAGCATTCCACACCCTGGGAAACTCTTACAGAATGACTCAGCTCAACCCCACCCCTCCTGAGTAGATACAAATGACCTACATCTTTTCCACACTGTGACACTGAGAGATCTCTGTCTTTTGGTGCTACACCTCTGAAGATGCCAGCCACAGCTGCTGGCGAAACGTCAGGAACTACAATGCCAAGAATGTTATTATTATTATTATTTTACACAGTATCTATGTCTTCCTTTAGCAATCCTTTCACTCTTTTGTTCTTCGTTTGTCCAATAACTTCCCTGGGGATGTGTGTGTGTGTGTGTGTGTGTGTGTGTGTGTGTGTGTGTGTGTGTGTGTGTGTGTGTGTGTGTATGTGTGTGTACACAGAGACACAGAGACATATATATACATACATACACTCACACACAAGTATGTGTGTGTGTACACACAGAGACACAGAGACATATACACACACGTTCTATGTATATAAATAAATAATTATTGTTTGGGTTAATCTTTTTAGCAATATGCTACTCAACACTTGTTTCACTTGCCTTACCTTAAGCTTACATTTTTTTTGGCAGAGGTTGTCCTTGTCCTTGTTGTGAAAGCTTCCACCTGTTACCCAAGAGTCTTCCACCAAAGATGCAAGGGCCTGAACTTGGCTCTTTCTGCAAGTTCTACCACTGATCCATGGTTTTCCCCCCAGAAAAATAATTGAAGATTTAATTAACATTTAAGCATGCTGAAGAGTTTTCTTTTGACATGCAAAAGAAACAGGCCTGGAATACAGCAAAATAGAACTTCCTTTTCAGAATGCAACATTCTGTTATGATCAACACTTCCAGCATTTTTCTCATAGAAGATTTTAATACATACCGAAAAGAAAGAATATAAGCAATGTCTACTTGCCATGTGCAACAGGACCAGCAACATGGCCATAATGTTTTCCACATTATAATAAGAATTCGGCCACACCTCCAGGCAGCTTCGCTGCTCAAGGAGGGGGCCGTAGATTGCTCTCCTGGAAGGAGGAGAGCAGAGCAGCGTTCCCGGGCATCCGGGGCTTTCTCGGGTGGGCGGAGTCAGCAGCCGTTGCTGGCTGCTCCGCTCACCCAACGCCAGTCGCGTTTGTCGCTCGGAGGAGGCAGACGTGTTGTTCTGCCTTCCCGAGCGTTGGGCGCGGCGGCGGCTCGAGTGGCGGCGGCGATCCGGGACAGTGTAGGGCGTCTCGGCAGCGGCGGCTTGAGCAGCGGCGGCAGCGGAGGACCCGTTTCGGCTGGGCCCTTCTGGCCAGAGGAGAGGAGCGGTGGAGCTTCTGGACGCGGCTGCAGCGGCGGCGGCAGTGCGCTGCGCTGCGCAGCCCCCCCCCCTTTTTTGGGCCTGCTATTTCGCAGGGCTCTTGGCGGCTGTATATCAGGCGGCCCCCTGGGCGTGGTAGACCCAGGGGGCTAGGGTCCTGCGGCTTGGGCTGCTTTCATCCCCCTGTTTGGGGTAGTGGGTGACTGGCTTGGGAGTTCCTGCAGCTTCGGCTGCCTTTCAACCCCCCCCCCCCTGTTTGGGGAGATTGTGGGTGGCTGGCTGGGGATAACAGCCTGGGTAGTGTATAGAGTGGGAAGGTTCCCTGAGGGGCTGTTGGCTCTTGTTGACCACCCACCCTCCCCATTCTGTGGCTTGGGTTGTAAGGGGAATTGCCTCTCTTGCCCTGTAGGGGTTAGGGTGGGATTGAACGCCCCCCCCTCTTTTCTCTCTTAGTGGCCTGTTGCCCAGCTATTTAGCTGTCTTTAGGGCAGTGTGCTGGAGGCTACTTTGTGGTCAATTTGGACCTTAGTAGGCTGTCTGCTTAGCTGAGAGCCTTGCCTACTTATACTTGTTTTGACTGAATAGTGGGGTTGGTTGACGCTATGCCTCCCAAAAAGGGTGCTGGCAGTGCCAAGGGCAAACAGCCTGCCAAGAGAGTGCCAGCTAAGCGGCCAGCCCCTGTTGTTAGCTCTTCGGACGATGAGGGTGAGGAAGCCACTCAGCACGATATTTTGCAGCGGCTGGCAGCCTTGGAGCGCGGTAAAGGGGTGGTAGCAGCATCAGGTACTGGTAGAGCCAGGCCCATTCGGGGGGCATCTAGGGATGCTATTAATAGAGATATTCTTCGTCGTCTTTCTGCCTTGGAAGGCACTGCAGGGGCGGCGGCTGGTGGCGCCAGTAGATCTCAGCAGGCAGTCAACCAAATGGAGAGTGAGCCAGTGGTCGACCTGGATCCTGAGGCCGGATTGGATGCAGCGCCGGTGGCTGTGGCAGTGGACCCTACAGAGCCTGGGGGTAAGGAAGCTGCACCTAACACTGGATCCCCTTGGCCTTGGGGGCCATGGGGGCATCTGCTTCCTCCGGTGTCCCCTGGGGCTGCTGGGACCTCTCAGCAGTTCCCTTCTGCCTGGACAGCCACGGGACAGCCGGCTTGGCAGCAACAAGGGCCTGGGTTGGCTGGTGTACAACAGAGTGGGCCGGCTCAGACCGTTTGGGGTAGTGGTGAGTGTACATGGGGGCAAGGGCAAATGGGTGTTTGGCCCCCTTATATGGGGGGGCCCTGGGGTTATTACCCTCATTTCTCCCTGTCTTATGGGCAAGTACCATTTAACGCTCTTCCTTTTGGGGATACGGCCTTGCCCCTGGGGGACCATCTGACACAAACCACTAGGGACAAAATATTGAAAGGCGAATATGTTGATGTTTTTACCCTTCTTTTCCGAGAATTGGAAAAGAAGGATAAAGATGAGCTTGATGATAGGGACAAGGAGCGCCTAAAGCGTCGTCGTGTGGACAGAACCTGGGCTAATTGGTTGCCCGGGTTTCTGATCTATGCTGGTGTGCTCGTGCGTGCTCAGCCCCATAGGGCTTTGTCCCTGCTGCAATATTTGGATATCATTTACAAGGGCTACACGGGCTTCTTGGGTGCTGCTTGGATGCAGTACGACGAGGAGTTTCGGATGCGTGCTGCCCTTAATCCCAGTCTCCCTTGGGACCGCATTCACCAGCAGCTTTGGCTGCAGGTGATGTCGCCTGCAAAGCCCAATATGGGAGATCGATCTGATAGCGGCCATGTTGTGCAGCGTTCAGCCTCGGCTTCCTCAGCGTCTTCTACCCGCCCTGCAGCGGGGCAGCAGGTTCAACCCCGGCTGCTTTGCTGGGAGTTTGCCTTCAAGGGCCAGTGTGGACGTAAGCCCTGCCGGTTCCGGCACGAGTGTCCAACTTGTGCGGGATACCACTCCTATAATGCCTGCCCCAAGTTCAGACAAGGTGGAGGGGGGAAACGGCTTGGCGGCGGGGGAGCTAGTGGCCAACAGGCAGCTGGTAAAGGGCCCCAGCCCGGTAAATCTGAGGGTCCTTGAGCGGTTACTGGCAGATTACCCTCGGGAGCATGATGCTCGTTTCCTGTTTCTGGGTTTTAGTTTTGGTTTTAGGATTCCTGTTCAGGGGCCACGCTCCCCATTTATGTCCAAAAATTTGCGTTCAGTTCTGGGTATGGAGGATGTGGTTCGGGCTAAAATAGCCAAGGAGTGCGCCGAGGGCCGAGTTTTGGGCCCCTTTGATCGGCCCCCGGTGCCCAACCTTAGGGTGTCTCCTTTGGGTGTGGTGCCTAAGAAGGCTGTAGGTGAGTTTCGCCTCATCCATCATCTCTCCTACCCTAGAGGGGAATCAGTAAATGACGCTATACCGGAGCAATTGTGCTCTGTACGGTATACCTCATTTGACCAGGCGGTTAGGGTAGTGCGCCGCTGTGGTTTGGGTGCGGAGATGGCGAAATGCGACATTAAGTCGGCATTTTGGCTTCTCCCGGTACACCCTGATGACTTCGAGCTCCTGGGTTTTTCATTCGAGGGCAAGTTCTATATGGATAGGGCCCTTCCCATGGGATGTTCGATTTCTTGTGCGGCTTTTGAACGCTTTAGCTCATTTTTGGAGTGGGAACTGCAGCGCAGGGTGCATAGTCGTGACTCTGTGCATTATTTAGATGATTTTTTGTTCGTTGGGGCAGCGGGGTCTGGCCAATGCGCCAGGCTTCTGAGCACTTTTGTTCAGTTGGCTGATGAGCTGGGCGTTCCTTTGGCGCACGAGAAAACGGATGGTCCTTCCCAGGTTTTGATGTTTTTAGGTATAGAGCTGGATACAGTGCAGCAGTGTTTTAGGCTGCCCCCTGAAAAGGTGGCCGACCTCAAGGTCAGGCTGCTAGAATTTAGAGCTAAGCGGAAGGTGTCCCTGTTGGAGCTACAGCAGTTGGTGGGGCACTTGAACTTTGCTTGCAAAGCGGTGGCCCCAGGTAGGGCCTTTTTGCGGAGGCTATGCGACGCTATGTCATTGCTTAGGGCGCCTCGTCATCGCCTCAAGGTTACCAGGGGAATGAGGGAGGATTTGGACGTTTGGTCCGCCTTCCTCAGGGAATTCAATGGAGTCACGTTCTGGCGTGAGGAACTGCTGCTCGAGGCCGAGCTCCAGGTTACCTCTGACGCTTCAGGGTCGTTAGGCTTTGGGGTTTACTTCCGTAAGCACTGGTGTGCTGATCGGTGGCCTCCTGAGTGGCATGCAATTGGCTTGGACAGGGACTTAACCTTTTTGGAATTTTTTCCCCTTTTGGTGGCAGTACACCTCTGGGGGTGTGAGTTGTCCAACAAGGTGGTTCAGTTCTGGTGTGACAACCTGGCGGTTGTTCATGTTGTAAACTCCTTGTCTTCTAGATCGGGCCGGGTTATGAGGCTTGTTAGAGCCTTTACGTTGCTTTGTCTCCGGTGGAACATTTTATTTAAAGCCAAACACGTTCCTGGGGTTAGTAATGGTGTGGCAGACGCTTTGTCTCGCCAATAGATGGAGCGGTTTTGGCAGCTTGCCCCGGAGGCAGACCCGGAGCCGACACCAATGCCCCTGGAGTTATGGCAGCTTGGGAGGTCGAAGCGTCCAGGGCCATAAGGCTGGCGTTGGCCCCTAGCACCCAACGTGCCTACGACAGAGCGGTAGGCCAATTTGGGGACTTTAGGAGGGGTGTGGGCTTGTTGCAGTTATGGCCCATTCCTGTTGAGCATTTGTTGCACTTTTGTGTGCATCAGAAAGGTCGCGGGCTGGCAGTCAAGTCTATCAGGGGCCAGTTGGCGGCATTGGCTTTTGTGAGTAAGTCTCGGGGGTTCTCTGAGGCCACGGGGGACTTCCGTGTCCGTAAAATGTTGGAGGGATGGTCTCGTGAGTCAGTGGCTCCTGCTGACCCTAGAGTGCCTATCTCCCCATCAATTTTGAAGGGGCTTAGTAGGACTTGGGGTCAAATTTGCACCTCTGGTTTTGAAGCCAAACTGTTTCATGCCGCAGCCTTGCTGGCATTTTTCGGGGCGCTACGAGTTAGTGAATTGGTCGCTAGGTCTAAGGGGGATGTATCCGGCAGGGCGCTGTCGGTGCGGGATCTTTCGTTTAATGAGGGAGGTGTTGCCATCCAGATCCGCAAGTCTAAAACTGATCAGAAGCAGAGAGGGGTCGTCATTAGCCTCGGGCCATGTGATGACCTGGGGTTGTGTCCAGTAAGGGCGCTTCGGAAATATTTGAGGGTGCGAGGTGAGGCACCTGGGGTTTTGTTTCTGCATGAGGATGGGTTGCCCCTGACTCGGTACCAGTTCTGGGCAGTGACGGAAAGGGCGCTGGCCAAATTGGGCTTATCAGGAGTTAAATTTGGCACCCATTCCTTTAGGATTGGGGCTGCGTCTACAGCAGCAGCCATGGGGTACCCTGTGCAGGTTATTCAGGGTGTGGGCAGATGGAAATCCACTGCCTATCATTCCTATGTTCGTCCTCTCTCCAGTTTGTAAACGTTACTAATGGTGTTTTCTTAGGTCCTGTGTCTCGCCGGGAAAAGCGTCGGATTTTGATCTGCGGCCACAGCATGGTCTTTTGGGCTGCTCATCAAGCCAGACGGACACAGATTGGGTCCCAACTGGGATTGAGTGAATGGGCGACGGTGGAGTGGCAGGGTCGGCGTGGCCTTAGGTGGCCTGGTTTGTTGCCACTCCTGTTTAATGAGCGGCGGGGCCCAGTGCCCCACATATTGGTCATTCATTTGGGTGGGAATGACCTGGGGTTTGTACATGGTAGAGCCCTATCTCTCCAAGCCAAATGGGATATGCAGGAAATACTCCTGCGCTGGCCGGGAGTGCTCATCATTTGGTCTGCCATGTTGCCATGGCAGGTCTGGCGAGAAGCAGTTAATCGTTCCGCGGTAGAACGGGCTCGGATGAAGGCCAATAGGGCCATTCAGAAAGCTTTAGGCGAGGGTTTAGGTGTATATTTACCGCACCCTAGGATCAGGGCCGAAGTTGCCGGTCTCTACAGAGCTGATGGGGTTCACCTGTCAGAAGCTGGCAATGTTATTTTCCTCAACGACTTGCGGCTGGGGCTTAGGTTGGCGCTAGGCCAATAGTGGGGCGCCAGGGCCTAAGCAGAGGCTTGGCCTGGCGGTGGCAGAATAGAGTTTGGTAAAAGCAGCGGGCTGGTGAGCACCCTTGGCGTTTCCCTATTGGTAGGGAGGAGGAGTCTGCTAGGAGCGGCTGGTACTGCTTGTGACGGCTGCCAGCGCACGTGGGCAGACTGCCTGGGGAACCCCACGTGCAAGTCCTTCCCTCACTGCTGTACGGCTGAGGATTAGGAGCTTGAAAGGGGGGAACCAATTTGCCAGGCCGGCCGGGTCTCCTAGCCATCCAGGTGGATGGCTTGCACCCGGGGCTTTGGGGCTCGCCCAGACAGGTCAAGGCGGAGGTCTAGGTTTGACCCCGTGGCTTGGCCTGTACCGCTTTCCCCTGCCGCAGTTATATTAATGTTGTGTTGAGGTTAATTAAATAAAGTGGCCCTTTAGATCCAATACCTGTGTCTGTCTCTTCATTCCGACTAGGGGGGCAATTCGGCCACACCTCCAGGCAGCTTCGCTGCTCAAGGAGGGGGCCGTAGATTGCTCTCCTGGAAGGAGGAGAGCAGAGCAGCGTTCCCGGGCATCCGGGGCTTTCTCGGGTGGGCGGAGTCAGCAGCCGTTGCTGGCTGCTCCGCTCACCCAACGCCAGTCGCGTTTGTCGCTCGGCCCACCCTCCTCACCCTATTTGGTACAGGATTAGCCGGTTGCCGTATTCGGAGCCAGGTAGGAATTTTTTCCCCTTACCCTTTATTGGAGTCTTGGGTGAGGGGTTTTTCGCCTGCCTTGTACCAGATTTTGGGTGTTGGAAATTGGCTTTAGGTGGTGCTGTTTAGTGGTGTCATGGGCAGAATAGAGTTTGGTAAAAGCAGCGGGCCGGTGAGCACCCTTGGCGTTTCCCTATTGGTAGGGAGGAGGAGTCTGCTAGGAGCGGCTGGTACTGCTTGTGACGGCTGCCAGCGCGCGTGGGCAGACTGCCTGGGGAACCCCACGTGCAAGTCCTTCCCTCACTGCTGTACGGCTGAGGATTAGGAGCTTGAAAGGGGGGAACCAATTTGCCAGGCCGGCCGGGTCTCCTAGCCATCCAGGTGGATGGCTCGCACCCGGGGCTTTGGGGCTCGCCCAGACAGGTCAAGGCGGAGGTCTAGGTTTGACCCCGTGGCTTGGCCTGTACCGCTTTCCCCTGCCGCAGTTATATTAATGTTGTGTTGAGGTTAATTAAATAAAGTGGCCCTTTAGATCCAATACCTGTGTCTGTCTCTTCATTCCGACTAGGGGGGCAATAATGTTTAACACCCCATTTATAACACCTCCAGATTATATTAAGAACAAGAATAATGAACTAGCTACTCTTCCTAAAATATAGAATGGCATTGTTATGTCCCTCACAATCTTTTTGTTTCCAACAAAATATAACACCTCCTTTAGGAAATCTGGAGAATTTCATAGATAGATGAAGGTTTAAATATGCATATTGCACTTTAGCAAAGCAAAACTTCAGATGCCATTACAATCACCAAAGGTTTCTGTGTTCATACACAATACAGCAAAGCCGTTGTTCCTAGGGGTGTGAATCTAGAAAATTTCCATTCTGGTTTTGTACCTGGAGCTGTTGGGTGAAATGTTTAATGTGACTAGGTAGTTTTCCATTGGGGCATCACTGGATAGGGATCAAAACGATTCTGCAGTGATCTGATTGGAAGGGAGACATTGTCCAGGAAATCAGTACAGGTTCAAAGTGAAAGGCGAACTTATGCTGCATTGCTAGTTAAACGCCAGAACTTTTTTTTAAAAAGTGGGGGGTTTTTTTCCAGGGAGGGATTTCATTACTGCCAAGCAGCTATGACTAGCTATTCTTGCTTGAGTTCCAACTTCAGCTGAGAAAGCCGAAGTGAAAGCAGCAAGCATCCCAAAGGTTTCCGAACTAGAAAGCAGCCAGGAGCTGAGTGCTGATGTGCCCTTTGTACTACCAATCCACATTTCCCAGCCACCCACTGCTGTAGTGACTTTGAACTCCTCTGCACCTACATTGAGTGCTCAGGCAAGCCCACTGTTCCAGAAACAGTTATTTTTGTGTTTTTTATAGCTCATGATTTTCATTACTCACACCCTTAGTCGTAACTTCAACACACACATATTCAACAGTTCTGACATGCCTAATCACACATTACAAAGTCCATGCTTCACCCACATGTTCACCACAGTGAAACAGATACTCCGGATGTTCCATTTTCAGAATTTAATTCCCAGTCCTAATTTGGATCAGAACTATGGGAATAAGGGGTTGTCTTCATGCCCCACACACAGTTTTCATTACCTGAAACTGCCCAGAAAGCTGCTGTTTTGCCCATTGGGTCTGATTACACAAATAGACAATATGTTAAACACAGGTTAGTTGGGTTAAACCCCAACCCAATCAACATTTAATGTGGGACTTAATGCGTACGTTCAAAATGAGGGCAGGATGAAAATCAACACCCAAGCACACTTGGTGGCAGGAAGAGCCTTCTCTTCCCTTCCTTCCTTTCTACCCAGTGTGCTTTCACAAGCAGAAGAGGACCATGGGGGGAGGGCTATTTGTCTTACTGCCAGCTCTGCATGTCTCCTTTGCAAGGGTCAGAATCACTAAAAGGCATTATGTGTTCCAGGACCATTTTTGTGCTGCACACAGTAGCATGCACCAGCAGCTTGGTCCATTTTTGTTGGGACCAGGCTGGGAAACCATGGTTTGGCTGGTCCTGTAGCCAAAGTCTCACCCATCAATGATGTCAGCAGGCTTGTGAGAGTGTATCAGCTGTACTGCCACCTTTTTCTGTGCCCCATTGGCCTGCCTGCCACCTTCCCTGCCAGTCCACAAGCAAGTAAATTTAGTATGTTAAACAGACAACATTGGTTAAATTAAGAGATGGTGGTTGCAGTTTGGTTGCAGCCAGATATCATAATGATTTACAGTTTGCTTGTCTTGCTGTGCTAAAACATGTTTTTTGTTTATTGTCTGCTTATTTTGCTGAAATTGAAATATGAACCATTTGTTCCTTAACTTGTTCCACCGATTTCGAGTAATGTAAAGAAGTGTATTTGCAATAAGTGTATTTACAATATAAAAATATAAACAGAATTGTTTCTCATCTCTTAATTCCTTCTACATTATTTATTTAAAACAATTAGGGTTGCCAGCTTCAGATCTGGAAATTCCATGAGATTTGGGGGGGTTGGACAAGGCAGGATTTTTGGAAGAGAGGGACCTCAGCAGGGTATAATGCCATAGAGCCCACCCTCCAAACAGCCACTTTCTCCAAGGGACCACCTGATCTCTAAGCATTGGAAATCAGTTGTAATTCTGAGAGATCTCCAGCTGCCACCTGGAGACTGGCATCCCTAGCCTTTACATAACCCAAATAGGGTCCCCAAAGCAGGAGATATCATGAATACTGGCACCTTAAAAAAACAAAAAACAAATCACCACTGTGCCCAATGAAGCTGCCACATGTGCACATACTAGGAAAGGCGGTCCTTTGGATACTTGTGGGCCGCAGGTTGTTCCACAGTGCCATATCTTGCCAAAGCTCTCTTGTCAGTCCCTCTTTTGGAATTTTGACTTTTCATGACTGAAATACGAGTTGCTTAGCTATGAACATAACCCACCTAAACCCACATATAAAACTTCAGGCTTATATGTACTCAAAATGAACTTAAAAGACATCAAAACACTCGCTTAAGTATTTAGATAAGTATGTTGTTGAAGCAAGAATTAAATACATTGCAATTTCCTCTTTCATACTGACAGATCCTTTTCACCCCCCCTACTTTTTGATGTGTTTCACAAAGTTAAAAGACTATCCACACTATTCTTAAAAGTAATGAAATGTATATGTAAAGAGCTTCTTCAGATTTTTCTAATTCTGGCAAATAATGACTTTTTAATAGCACTATAATGATGTAAAGAATGTTAGCCCTCTCATGAAATAAAAGGTATTGTTGCTCTGGGGAAGTTTAATCTCTTTCCACTCCACTGTTTAGAACATGAGGCAGTTTTGCTGCATTGCTAAGAGTCACACTACTTGTTAATAATGTGCAGATCCCCCCTCCAACCGGGTGCAAATTGTCTTTTTTCAATTTAAAGCCCAAGCTATGCTGTAATATCCAATGAAGGACTGACCAAGAAGAAGGAAGGAAGAGGACATATCGGCCTGTTCCTCCACAATTCCAGTTATGCCAAAGTGCTCCCCTTTTGAACCCGTGAGGGAAAGAAATTGATTCCTGTTCCTTTGTCCCCACAAGGCCCAAAACAGCTGGGAGAGGTCATTGGGTTAGGTGGAAAGGAAAAGGGATAAAATTCCCTTACTCCTCTGTGTTGGTCTCCTATTAGGGGCTACAACCCAGGAGAAAAACAACATGTGATTATTGTCATGTATCATTTGAACCTTATGCTATGGAAACAGAAACAATCCAGTCTCTTACATATCTCTAGAAAGAAATTCTCCCTGTCCTCAGGGAAACACTATCCCCATTCTTGAATCATATTCTTTTTTTTTTCAAGAGATACAGTTTTAACTTCAAATAACAGTGATTTTTGTAAAATCTCTGTTTACCTGTTAAAGATCAGACCAATTGTATGAGCTTTAAGGGACTTGGCATTTCATTAAGCAGTTCCCTGTAGCGTAGCTGAAGACATCCAAACCTCTTTTCTAGGCAGCTGCAGTTCTGATTTGAATTTCAGCCTCGATATAACCACAGGCCCCAAGTTCCCCAAGGAAGTCTTGCATAAGCATTGTTCTCAATTAGTAGTGCAGAGATTTGAGAGAAAGCAAGAGGTCTTTGCTTTAGTTGGCATGGGGACATTAAAAATAAGTGGTCAAGTCTCTTTTAGATGTCTGTGTGTAAATTTAAATCCCTCTTAATGGTAATGGGAACTGCATATGCGTCCTGAGTGGAGAACTTATACCCCCTAAGCAAGCAAACTGGGGAAGGCCAAGAAAAATCATACTTTGTTACTGTCTAAAACTGGCCAAAAGCATAGTTTTTCGAGAACAGTTTTATAGGTTAAGCAAATCTGTCCATCTGCGATGGAATTTCATGTCCCAGTAGGATGTATGTTTTATTTACTAAGTTTTCAACTTTTATATCTTGGGGGGGGGGGGAGATGTTTCCAAAAATACTTGAGTGAAAAGGAAACAGCTGTTTGCAGAGATGAGCCATTATGGTAAATGGAAGTTGAAAGTGATAATGGCTGGTACCAATGAGTTCTTGGGCTTAGAAGCCAACCTGGGTGCCAAGTGATATGAGTTATGTCACTCAGGATACAGGACTTTAGATTTCTGCCATCTTGCAAAATCCCCTTGGGGCTTTAAAACTTGAATGTAACATTTTTTTTCTGTGGAGTAAACCATGATACTGGATTCAACAGCCCTTTGATCATCCAAATTCAAGATTGCTAAGCAAGAAAGGTAGTCTATAAATGAAGTAAATACATACAAATGAATTATCGACTAACAAATTAATTAGGGCATAACTTTTTGAGAGTTCACATGATTAGATGCATGAAATGTATTGTGAGAGCTTTGATTAAGATGGCTCCAGTCCACAAATGCTTATCTGTATTAAATCTGCTAGTCTTTAAGGCACCGTTCTTTTTGTTTGTTTGTTTTATTTCTCTTTGGAATATAAAAAACTAGAGTGTGCTGAGAACAATGGAAAACATCCTTGACCTAGCAACTATCCTTCCTTCTTTAGGGAGACCCCTCTCCACCACAGAACAATCAAACTAAATCACTATCTTCCCTACCACATCCTATCTCACAAGGTTTTTCTATGCAATAGCAATTGTAAATATACATAAAGATAAGGATGAATGCTACGTCATTAATTACTGATGACATCACAGGTACCATCCATGCAGTGTCTATTAGCCAATCAGATTATACACCAGCAGGTTTGTTGCTTGAGGAGTGCTCCTGAAACTGGTCCTCCTGCTGTATAAAAGGATGGCATCAGTGGCCAGAGGTGCCTTTCATTAGATTGGCTGGTGAGCCAGCTGCACACTTCCTGGGGTAGAGAAATCTTGCCTCTGTGTTACATGTACTAGTAACATCTAGATTATATTAGTGTAGTGTGCTCTTTGTGGGGCTTCCCTTGAAGACTGTCTGAAAGCTAGTACAGAATGTTGGGGTCAGAATGTTGAGTGGACTGGGTCGTACGAACCATATCACTTCAGTCTTGTCCATCTACACTGGCTCTCAATTTGTTTGCAGGCCCAATTCAAGGGCCCAATTTGTTTCTGGGTCCTATTTACTTTTAAAGCCCTATTCAGCTTAAGGCCAGCATACCTCAAGGGCTGCCTTCTCCTATTTAAAACTATCTATTGTTGCCAAGTAGGCCCCCTCTCCTGCTTTAAAGCCTGCCATGAACTGTGTTAAAGTTTCCTGTGTTGCTGTTTTACTGCTGCACCAAAGACTGCCCTGCACGTGTGTGTTCTGGTACACGTGTCAGTTTCCTGTCTGCTGTTTAATTACCTTGCTGCTGCAATAGACTGTGTAGTTTACTGACTCCATGTTTGGTTAACTGCACAAAGGACTCTCTTCCTGGGCAGCCCTGCCCTGACCTGTATCTGGATTTCCCAGTGTATGTTTGGACTTCATTACAAGTGTGCCCCGTGCCTGCAGTGCCATCTGCCACGGACCGTGCCTGTTCCCTGCTTTGGACTGTGTTTTAAGCGCTGTTCCCCCTGCCTCCATGGAAGCCTGCCTCATATGGGCCCAAGCCACTGCTAGCAGCCGGGCGCCTGCCGGGGAAACCTCCAGCGAGCCTGGCTAGGCGCTCCCTGGTCAGTTCCCGCCTGGAGCCTCCCGCGGGCCGGTCCCCGAGCTCGCCCTCGCTACCGGGCAGCCTGCTATCCAGTCCCAGCTATGCCCAGCCGGCATCCATGTTCTTAGGCAGCCAGAAGACCCAGGGAAGAAGACTGCTTTGAGAAGCCATTTTGGCGAAGCGGGCACACCACGTCCGCAGCGAGAGTACCTCGCCCCGCTCTGCATATCGTAGGAGCCGCCCCGGAGAAGGAACTAAGTGCCGACCATCCCAAGCACTTAGAGAATGCATCTCAAAGAAACCTCCGCATTCCAGAGCTGATGACATCAGGACAAGCCCTGTCCGCTGGAACATCCATTCAGCCCACTCGGATTTCCCCCTCCCTCTTTTGTCCCCTCTTCCTGAGGTGTCACTTATCACAATCTGATTACCAAAGTGGCCCGTCCAAGCCATTCAGTAACCCATTAGAGTCTTTGTTTTAATCTATGAGAACCACCAAGTACAGCACCTGCCCCAGGGTACATTTTGGGGTATTTAAGCTGGTCTCCCAGACTACTCAGTGCTCAGGCCATCCTATCCAGAACCCCTTGCTGTCCGTCTGTGGTCCCAGTGCTGGCACTGGGCCACCTTGCTGTTGTGTCTCTGCTTTGCTCCAGGATTGTGAGTATTTCCCTTACCATCGTTGGGAACCTGCTAATGCGAAAGTCTCTGTATTTCCTACTCTGTATTTCTTAGATCTTGTATGTTCTCTTGTATGCTTGTGCAAGTTTAGGCTTACGCCACATTGTTATCAAATACACGTGTTTGGAACCTATTTGTAGTCTGCCTCTTTCTCACTAGAGTGTCTGGAATCGGGACCTCCGTAAACATAGGTTAAGATCCGCGCTAATTTTAAGTTACAGACTGCTAAAGCTAGTTTCCCCCTTTAATAAGAGCAGTTCTGGTAACACTATCCACTCCAGTTATCTTTAGAGTGTGCTTTGGGTGCCACTGACATCTAGGTTTGCCAGGTTTAGACTGGGAAATTCCTTGAGATTTTGGGTGGTAGAGCCTGGAGAGGGCGGGATTTGGGGAGGGGAGGGGCTTCAGAAGGGTATAATGCCATAGAGTCCACCCTCCAAAGCAACCATTTTCTCCAGGGGAACTGACGTCTGTCACCTGGGGATCAGCTGTAACTCTGGGAGATCTCCAGCCACCATCTAGAGGCTGGGCAACCCTACTGACATCTGAAGCTTGGTGGGTGGCAACCTCAGAAACAGCCTTCTCAGTCATGTTGCCAAAACTTTGGAACTCTCTCCCCAGATAGGCCCGTCTGTCTCTTTCTATCATTGTCTTTCACCAGCAGGTGAAGACTATTTTAATTTCATTTGGCATATCCCCCAGTAACTGTTATCAGCCTTCCTCCCTGGTTTTGATGTTATATGTGCATGGGTTTTTTTTAATTGAAAAGTAGTATATATACTTTATTTTAAATGTTTTTATTGTTGAAATGTTTCAATGTTTTGATATTTGCCACCATGGGGACCCTATTTGGGTGGAAAGGTGACATAGAGATGTTTTAAATAAATAATAACTCAGGCAAGGAAGGACTTGCAATTTCATACGGACAAGACAGTGTTTTGAGTGCTAAAAAGCACTCTTACTGTAGAAACATTGGGTTGGATCCAGACTCAGTGGAACTGGAATGGGATCCCTGCATCCACTCTCTCACCATAGCCCACTGAACATGAAGAAATGTTGCTCCTGAGGGACAGGGGAGAACTTTGGGGAACAACGTGAGGAGGATCTATAGCAGGAAACAGGAATCAGTGGAAATTGCAATTTAGTTTGGATCCTACCCATTATCTTCAAGAAAGATGATTCTTGTAACTAATTAGTAATTGCTTATGAATCTGTTCTGTAAAATGGCCCTGTAAAATGTCACATTTGTAAAGATAAATCCAGATTGTAAATTGGTAACATTGTGGAATTAAAACTCATATAAAGGCAAGTTCCATAAACTTTGAAAATCAATCCTTCTTATTGCTGTCGCACACTGAGAAGATTGTCTTTATAATCTCTGATCTAGATTTTGGGGTGGGTGAAATGTTCACTGTTATTGTTTATTTTCAGGTAGGATACTACCAGTTCTGAAGTAAAATTTGTTTTCCCCCCTCCATCGGGACCATTATTTTCAATGGGAAATGTATTCAAGAGTCTGGGAAGCTGTTTATAAAAATAATTGCACCAAATTTTAGCAGAACACAGTTCTCCCTCTAATCTAAATACTTCCTAAATTTTAAGCAGATCAAACAAAGGGGATAAATTTTCCAGACCCCAAAGTAGGTCCCTCTCTGCACAGCTGCACTTATTACAAGTACAAGAAAAAAATCTAGCCCAAAAGGATAAGGAAGGGGAGGAGAATGGCAGCTTGGGATTGGCTGGGATTGCTGTTTGCTCCTCCTTTGCAATGATATGATTGGAAGGGAGATAGACTAGAAGTGGAAAAAGCACAGAGGGGGAGGGAACAGAGGAGGAGCATAGCCAGACAGTTTGCAAAGACCTGAACAGTGGCAGACCTAATCAAGTGCAAAAAAGTAATTTGCAAGCTCCTGAGTGGTTGCTAAGTGACCAGCTCTCTGTAATGAATCAACTGTCTACAAAGCATAAAGTCAGCTTCTGCAAGGTGTAAAGCATAGCTCAGCTCAGCAAGCTCAATTACAACCTGTGCAAGCAAGTGCTCAGGGCTGCAAGAGAGACCTGTGCAGAAGAGTGAATTCTGGGGCACCTGAGCAAGCCAAGGCTTTTTTACTTTTGGGGGGGGGGGATGTCCAGCCCACAAGGAGGGGGAGTAGAATGGCAGCTCTCTGCAATTTAGATTGGCCGGGAGTGCTCTTTACTCCTCCCTTGCAAGGATTTGATAGAAAGGGAGAGATGCCATTTGCAGGAAATCAGTGCAGAGAAAAAAATATATTCATGTTGCATGACTGGTAATTATTAGAACTTGCAGAAAAAAACAATGGATTTTTTTGGAGAGGGGTTATTGAAAGCATTTGTAATTAATCAAAGTAATGATACGAAACAGCAATTTTTGCGTATATCTTCAGCTTGAGTGTTTTGTTATGCACATCCCTATCTTCTAAGGACTGAACAAGAAGCTGTACGCAAATGTGTGTGAAAAACTCCCTTTTTCTTTCTCCAGAAAAAGTGGTTTGTGAGCCCACAAAGCACAGTGGATGTGTGAGAGGGAGGTGAGGAAGTGTTCAGCTATTTTCTTGTCTATCACTTCTCAAACCCTTTTTCTCACACAGGATTCCAAACCAGATTCCACCCCACACAAACATGAATATGCAACCCTACATGGGAATACAACTTGCAGCAGAGGAGCAACAAGCGGAGAATGGGTTCAGCACTCTCCCTCTTCCCTGTTTCATATCACTGCTTTTTTCTCTTGAAAAAAAGAGGCCATTATGGGTTTGTTATACATACATGCGTGTAACATCTTGCTTAGCCCTTAAGACAACAGTTCAAGGAATTTTGCCTTGTGTTGGTTTTTTTCCCCATTTGCTTGTTTTCTTGTGTTTTTATTTCTGGGTTTGTGATTATAAAGCTCAGAGGTTTCCTAAACAGAATCATAAATCAAAGACAAAGCAGGATGTTCATCTGTGCCACATGTTGAGAAGCATGCTTCCAATTCCACATGAAAGCTCTACCAGCCAGATGTGAATGCAATTTTCTTTTTTTAAAGTATGTAAAATAAGTCAATCATGCTTAGATGTTAAGAAGGAGGGAAAACCTACAAAAGGCTCAGAGCATCTACGATACAGGATATCTTTAGAGAAAAGGTGCTCCAAGGCTTGGGTTTGCATGTTTCATTTTCATGGAGCTTTCTTGTGGTCAGAGTTGGAGGCTGTAGAGCAAACTCATTACGTTCAGTAAACTTCAGCCTAGGAATCCACCAAACTGTTTTCTCAGAGTTTACCAATGTGAACAGCATAACACATTTTCTCCTTTCATTGAATCCTTAAACATTATCTTCAGCTTCACAACAGAACAGCTGCTCTTTTTCACATGATGGCCATAGTGGTTATTCTCCCAGTGGTACAGAACTGTAGAATACGGGTAGCATGGCCTAAGGGCAATAACTGAAATAGTAAGACAGGGTTGGGTGGATGGGAAGATCCTAGGTAAGTGCGTATAGCTGCATTTTGATTACCTGTCTTGGTGTCAAAATATTGACATGAAAAAAAATTCATTAACATTTATTTACTTAATTTATACTCCATCTTTCTCCCCAGTGGACAGCTAAAGTAGCTTACATCATTCTCCTCTTCTCCATTTAACCTCACAACAACCACATACAAAAGTGTGTGACTGGCCCAAGGTCATCCAGTGAGCTTCCATGGCAGTGTGGGGTTTCAAACCTGGGCCTCCCAGATCCTAGTCTGACACTTTAACCACTGACTCTCCAGTCTTGATGGGCCTCTGAGTTTGGCCCTCCTGTGCTCTGTCTTGTTTCCATGATATTTCAAGCACATGTTTCATTATGCACAGGACTGTAAGAAAGAAGTTGGTAAAAACCAAAGTCACTGAACCAGGGGAAGCTCAAAGAGAAGATTGAGACTAAGCTAATCTCTAGAAAGAATAGTATTGGAAGATTTAACCCCCAATATAATCAGACCTGTTGATTCAGATCCATCTCTCCAACTTCAAAGGTAGGATGGCTAGGTGTGCATTACATGTGAGAAGGTAGAATGTCAAATGGACTGCACCAATGCTGTCTGCAGGTGAGAGATGCTTCTTTGCATAAAAATATCCTCCATACTAATAGAAATCTAAGACAGCAGGGAGAATCTTCTACTTTTCCTTTTGCTTCTAAAGCTAAAGGGAGGGGAGAGGCAGAGCGGGGAATAGCATGCTCATCCTGCCCTCTGCCTCTTCCTGATCACTAACTCATAAGCACAGCACCTATGGGCAGAGGATATGTATACATGTGTGCTTCCTCCCCATGATCAGATATGCTGCTTTCTGAATGTGCCTGATCACAGGGATCATGCCAGGGCGCGTACACTTCCTCTGCGAGTAGGTGCCATGCTACTGAACCAGCAGAGGGGAGGATGTGCCTGTTTTTCCTCTCTGTGCATTTGCTGAACACAGGAAGGGGTCATGTGTAGTGGTTTCTACTGTTCAGGTTTCTGTCTGTGGGGTGTTTTAGCATTAGAGTACATTCTACAATGTGATTCTCCTCCTGTACTCTGACATAGTGCTATACATTCTAACATCTCATTATTTTACCTTCTCATTGCCACTTCATTCTCTTGCATATGTACATTAGGCCTTATTCACTGATGAAGGGAGGGTTTTTGGCCTCGTGCATGCTTCAGATCTGAACTCTGTTGGTTCTGTAACAAAGCACAGATATTGTATCTATAAAGTTTGAAATGGCAGTTTTATCTTCTTCTCTATGGTTACTTGAACATATGATTTTTAAAATGTCTGCAAATATTTGGGCTATTTGTGATTAGCTTATGCATTATGCATGCATAATACAAAGTGGAGGGATACATATTCTGTTTGTCTCATTGTGAGTAGAGAGACCCTGTAGAACCAAAAATTTCAAAAAGATTCGTACACAGATTCAACACAAGGCTAAACGATGCTCAAGTAAATTTAGCTCAGGAAAGATGGCAAGTGACTCTTGGCACTTCATCTTCCTTAAGTTTATAAAGCTATCTATTTTAAACTTGAAGTGGAAACTTTGATTAGAGCCAGCTTTTTAAATATCAGATCAAGTCCAGGAAGGAAAACAGTAAAGACTGTCAGGATGATTACTGGTACAGGGTGTACTCAAAACTCTGAGGCAAAAAAGGATGAGAAATCCCAGTAAGGTCCCTAAACCTTTGCAATCTCCATCTTCCTGACATTAAAGCAAAACCGCTGTCAAAAATAGGTGCACATGAATGAATCAATAGTCTAGATTTTAAAGAGGAAAAAAAGCATTAATAATCCACAAATCTTTCTTTAAAACACAAGGTTGTATCTCAAGGATGTAGTTCACACACTAGTTGTTGTCCGTATCATTTGCTTTTTAGTTGGTGTGAAGGCTCTTCAGATGGGGTCAGGGTATCAAAAGGAGACAGGAATATTATAAAAGGACAGTGCAGGCAGTGAGGTTAGGGGTAAGGAATAGTAGGTTGGGGGGAGGGGGTAAGCAATGGAAGACCACTAGTATAACTAGCTCAGGCTCCCACCCAAGACGACTAGTGTGCTACGCATCACAAAAATAACCAGACACAATTTCTTCCATGCTACAGTTGAGAACTATCAGGACATTAAATGTGTTTAATGCCACTAAGAGGATATAAACAAAACTCTGTTTCTATATGAACATGTCTAGCGACTTCAGTATTCTTCAGAGGAATGGCTCTATGTGTCTTTACTGTCTAAATAAGGTGGGTGGCTATTAGTGTTCTCTCTAGTGACACTTCAGTCGTGGCCTCCCCTTGTACCTAGCCGGTGGAAAGATAAAACTGGGAACTTCTCAGATCACAGCCTATTTTCTTAAGCTACACCATATCCTGTTCTCGATAATTAAATGTTGGTGAAATGAATCCAGGTCCTGTAAGTAACATATTTGCTCCGAGTCCTAAGTGCTTCCATTCATTTGATAAATTGTGATAGCTAGCAATATATTTCTGTTGAGTTATGACAACTTCTGACCTATTTTCTGCACTGAACCTTAGATAACTCAGGTGATATTCTTTGTGAAGTTTAATCACTATGGTGAGGATACACTGGCTGATCCATGTAGCCTTGCAACTTACTAGGTTTTTAGCCATGTTATGACTGAGGGCCAAACTACAAGTGACAAATGACACTTGAACAGCAAGTGTATTTCTCCCTGTTCACTTGCCCTCCACTCAATCCACTTGCCATTCAAGTGTCATTTGTCACTTGTAGCTTGGCCCTGAGTGTGGCCAAGCCAGATAATACTCAGTCTGACAGTGTTGATTTGTATGATTTGCAAGAAATAAATTTCCTGTAAACCTTAATTACCTGGGCTCTGCTTGCCAAAAAGTGCAAGAGATGCTATACTCCCAGGACAAATCAGACACTCTTTGGGCCAAGCTACACATGACGAATGACACTTGAACAGCAAGTGTATTTCTCCCTGTTCACTTGCCCTCCACTCAATCCACTTGCCGTTCAAGTGTCATTCGTCATGTGTAGCTTGGCCCTTTGTCAGTCAAGAACAATCCTCAATAGACATATTGACAGGATGTTTGCTCACAGGATGGCAAGCTACGTGACCAAGAAAGTTGTTGTCCAGCAAAATCGATTTTCCCTAGAAAGCTACATTTCTACTATAAATTGAATTTATCATGTGCTACAGTAGTATCTGCATGTTCAAAACAAAAGACTCAAAAATGTATTATTTGCATCCCTTGTCAAAGCAGCCTGAGAGCCAAAGCAGCTACAGTCATAGAGTTCAATATGGGGAAACTGAGGCTGTATCTGTGGACAGCTCCTGTCCATATGTGTCTTCTGGAACAGTTTAGGACACATTTTATAATTATGCCTAAACTGATTTTTTTTTTAAAAAAAATCTTCACGTTTCAACCACCCTGTGCCTGCCCTGAGACCGCTTACAAGGAGGGCAAGATAGAAGTCAACAAACAAACACACACACAAACAAAATCCATTGTTGTATTTTATAATCCAAGCACTCCTCTTTTGCAGAAAGCCAAAATATCTTTATACACATACACTTACTAAAAAACCCATTTTGAACATTTGGGTTTGAGTTATATAACTATATTTCTGATTGTTAGGGATATGAAATGGCGGTCCTGAGAAATGAGGCCTGCCATTCCGTGTCTGTTTGCATCATATCAGCAAGCAGCTCAGTGAGTTGTGGTGTTTCCTGCCTTTAATTTTTGCCAATCTCACTGAGGCATGTTTATTGCTAACTTTTATAAATTATACACTAACATAAACCACAGCTAAGCCCATGTCTGGGATTTTTCTTCTATGCTGCTCCAGTTAACTTTTCTAAAAATATGCCTAATGTATGGTTTTCCAAAGCTTATTCTCAGGAACTGTTTAGATCTGTATGTTTTCCAGAAATGTGCTCAAGTCCCATCAGCTGAGGTGAGGGCATTGTACACATGGAGCAGAAACTGAACATGAGGGACAAATTGCATTGAACCCAATACTGGATTGTCCTGTGCAGAGAAAACCAGAGAATTCCAATAAGGAAAAACAGATAAACTGCATCTTATATACTAATAGCCAAGTGGCCCTGATCTGAGGATATTTAAATCTGGAGACAGGAGCCATATACAGACAAAGCAGATCTTCCTACATACCTGAAAAATGCCCCAGGTTTACAGAAATATCTGAGATTCTCTCTCTCTCTCTCTCTCTCTCTCTCTCTCTCTCTCTCTCTCTCTCTCTCTGATAGATAGATAGATAGATAGATAGATAGATAGATAGATAGATAGATAGATAGATAGATAGATAGATAGATAGATAGATAGATAGATAGATAGATAGATAGATAGATAGATAGATAGATAGATAGATAGATAGATAGATAGATAGATAGATAGGGCTTTTTCTGGGAAAAGAAGTGGTAGAACTCAGTGGGTTGCCCTCAGAGAAAATGGTCACATGGCTGGTGGCCCCACCCCCTGATCTCCAGACAGAGGGGAGTTTAGATTGCCCTCTGTGGAAATCTAAACTCCCCTCTGTCTGGAGATCAGGGGGTGGGGCCACCAGCCATGTGACCATTTTCAAGAGGTTCCGGAACTCCGTTCCACCGCATTCCAGCTGGGAAAAAGCCCTGTAGATAGATAGATATCTCAAGCTTTAAGAATCACGTGCACTCGGTGGCTTTTGTTAAGCAACCATAACAGTATTCCAGGTTTGGTTTCTGTCAGTAAAAAGCAGGGGGACAGGGCAAGGCCCTTTCCAGTCCTGTTTTGGCCTTTGAGGGAAGATTCATTGGCACCAGATCCAGAAGCAACCTCTGGGAGACTTGATGCCACATGATTTGCATGACTCAGCCAGTCTGGCTGCTTGCTACTGTTCAACAGTAGCCCCTCCCCTCCCCATCCAGTGTAGTGTATGGTTAGTTTCAGAGTAGGGTATGGACAACCCCGGATGGAATCACCACTCTGCTGTGGAAGCTCACTGGGTGACTTTGATCCAGTCACGTACTCCCAGCCTAACCTACCTCTCAGGGTTGTTGTGAGGTTAATATGAAGACAAGGAGAATGATGGAAGCTGCTTTGGGTCCCCATTGTTGAGAAAGGCAGTATGTAAATGAAGCAAATTAATAAATGTAGATGAAGATGGGGGACAGGTAAAAGATAAGTGGGTTTGAAAAGAGAGAAAGATATAGGGAAAGGTGAGCATATGGAGGCTACCAGGAGAAGAGAAAGAGGAAATAGTGCGAGAAAAGGGGGGAATGAAGTATGCCCAGGAAGTCGTAGCATGTTCTCCATCAAGTAACTGAGCCTAGCTCAACCACCATCATGCAACTGGGCCACAGGAGAGAGGACTGCTGGTGGGGGGAGGTGAAGACGGGGACAGACAAAAATAGGTGAGAAGCAGAAAAGGAAGCAGGAAAAAAAGGATAGGCTATGGATGCAGGGAAGAAAAAGAGCACATGGTGGGGAGGGCAATATAAGATGTCCCCTTCAAGTCCTTACAGGTCCCCCACTTGTTGCTTTCTAATGCTTATCGGTTTCATGTCACAGCAGCTAGAAAACACAGTACCACAGTAATAGAATTCATGTTGGGGAAACTGAGGCCATATTTGTGGACAGTTTCTGTCCATATGTGTCTTCTAGAACAATCAGGACACATGTTATATAAACAGCATATGCAACAACAACCCCAGCTGTGTTTCAACACTATTTCTGTTACACATTATAAAGCAGTTATTTCCTCCTGTCTGTTGGAGCTTATGAATCCTCTGGGCAGAGACAATGTCACTGTAGAATATGCTGTCAGTGCTATCTATTTCAAGTTGTTATAGCAGCAGCTCCACTGCTAGGAATGGATGGAATTCCCCATGGGATCTGTGGTCTCCCCTTTCCTGGAGAAAAGATGATATGGGCATCTTTTAGGCCCGTTGCAGCAGATCAAGTGCCCAAACTAGATGCTGGAAGATCCATAAACCGATCCTTGAAGTGTTTTTAAATGCCAATGGCAATCTTGAAAGAGAGAGGAGAAGTTTAATCTTTCTACGTCTTTGGAGTTTCAAAAACTGGTTCTGCCATTCCCAGCTGTTAATCACCCTGGAAAGGGAAAAGAAGATAGCCAAAGAGAAGTTGCCTGTCATTTTTTTTCCTTCCAGGGCTAATAACAGCTGGAAGGTGTCAGTTTTGATTAATGAAATCTTGTAGGGGTGGAAAGGTTAAACTCTTTCTCTTCCTGTTCTGCAGCCCTGATCCAAATCAGGTCTCTATACAGCTGCTTTTGACATTTAAAAAAGGCTGGGAAGATCTGATCTTGTCTTTTAGACCCTAATTCCTTTCCGGCTTGGACTCTATGGTCTGCATTTAAAAGTGCAGTTATGTGAACCACAAAAGAAGAAACACCTAATGTACAATTTATGCTGCCTCTGACTTTCTTGAACTGTTAACTGTTTTTGCAAATTATGTACCCCTAAATATGTACGATTTGGCTGGTTGATCTTTAAGCCACTTAACTACATTCAGAAGTTATCTGACACAACAAAAAATCACCAAATGAAAAAAGCATCCCATCCCTAGAGGTTTATTAAATCTGCCTTCACATGTTCTTATTGCTCTGGCATTTTAGAAATCTCTGAAAGGGTATGAGAAAAATAGCTGACAGATACTGGGAGTAAAGAGGTTATGGAATTATGTCAAAAAGGACATTGAAATAGCTATGATCTGCCAAATAAATTCTGCAGAGGACAATTATTTATTAAAATCTTCAGCTCTTTGACAACATTTGAAAAGTAAAATGGCATTGGAGGCATTCATAGCACTTGTTCGTTCATTTGTTTGTTTTTTTGGCTTATGTGCAGTCTGATAGACAGCTGTGACCCACAATGCCCCTCTCAGTATAAGCAAGGGCTTTTGCATATGTCATTACTCTCTTTTACGCCTGCAATATTAGCTCCCTGAATTGTATTTGAAACTCCACAAAATTTCACAGGTGACTTGTCAAACAGGGCACAGAGCTAGTTTTAGAGACATAGGCTTCCACATTTTCCCTCATCTAAATTTCTCCCCAGATTGGAATTACCTGTTTCATTTCTACAGTGGAAAGAATGCATTAGTAATCCTCATGAGGAAATTAGAAATGCCCTGCTGGATTAAACTACTGGTCCATCTAGTCTAGCATCCTGTTTCACTCAGTTGCCCTAAAAACCCAACAAACAGCACAGAACCAAGACCTACCCTTGAAGTTTACTCCTGACACTGGTATTCAGAGATTTAGTGCCTCTGAGTATAAAAGATCTCTTTAGTAATCATATGGATAATACTGACCTTAATAGTCTAATTATCTAACTCATCTAGTCCACCATCCAATTTCACACAAGAGTAAGCTAAAGTAACCAAGTTATTCCTCCAAAGTTCCATATTATCTTCCCATATTCTAGCATAGCTCTGCCTACCAAAGCAGCCCTTTGGTTGCCTGGGTCTACCTGACTGTAAATTAGGGTTGCCATTCCCCCACCTGGAGCAGGGGAACCCTTGATCCCACCCCTTTCCCCCCACATCCACTTACCTGGTGCCCCTTCCCCGGGAGGCATGGCGCACCCCTGGACAGGGGGCACGCTCCTACGCCACGTGAGTGGGTGGTGGCAGTGAGAGCAGGAGGCACTGGCAAGAGCAGGCCACTCTCGCCACCACCACTACTGCCGCTGCCACCATCCACTCTCACCACCATGGCCCGCTCTTGTTCAGCGCACAGGGGGGGGAGAGCCTGCTCTCATTCGGCACACAGGGGAGAGCAGGCAGCGGTGGCAAGAATAGGCTGCTCTCGCCACTGCCACCACCCACTCTCGCCTGCCACCTGCTCTCACCGCCACAGCCCCTGTGCACCAAACAAGAGCGGACCACAGTCGCACAGGTAAGAGCAGCCTGCGCTGGCTGGGACAAAGACCCCCTTTGACCCCACAAAATGATGTCATTCCCAGAAGTGATGTCATCACATGAGCTGGGAGCGTGTATGCACAAAGAACAATGTGGGGTGAGTAACAGCTATAAATCTCGTGCTGGGAGACTCCAGGGACCTGGCAACCCTACTGTAAATTCTCCAGGTCTTTGCCAAGGCAAAGCACAGGCAAATTTGTCCTTGTCTGTATATAGCTCCTTCGGTGCCTGAAATATTTCCCAAGTTTTTTTCTTTGCTTGCTTTCCCTTAGAACACTTGGTTTATTGTGCATATGGTACATGGGGCTGCTCTTAAGGACAATTAGAAACTTCAGTTAGTTCAAAACAATGCTATCCATTTCTTGTCTGGGATAAACCAGAAAAAACATCTTCTAAAACAGCCTGTTTGTTTCCAGATTCAAATTAAGGTGTTGATTGTTAAATTTAACAACTTGGGACTCACATTAACTGATGGACCACCTTACTCTATTGATACTTGTGCACCCGTTACATTTAGAGATGGGCACAAATAGCAATACGAACAAAAAAAAGCCACGAACAGCCCAATCCACTGTTCACGAATAAGCTGTTCATAAGGCCCTGTTCCAGGTGAACATGTGTTCATTCCAAGCCCTCTTCGTGGCGTTCGTCAGCCATTTGTAAAGCCAGACAGTCTGGCACCTTTCAATCAATTCCCTGGCAACATAAGCATGGACTGTCTGAACTCTGTCTGAACTCCTTGCTTTCCTTCTGGCTTGTAACCCCTCAAAGTAGCTTCCAGCAGACAGTCCAGTTTTTTCCACTGTGAAAAGAAAATGACAGGAAAGGGAGGGACCCATGGATCATGCCTTTTCCGGGGTGCAATCTCTCTGAAACTTGGGGGGGTCTTCAGAGGACAGTGAGTACTATGTCCCCTGCAAATTTGGTGGGTCTTGGACATTGGGAAGGTCAGTTTGTAATCCCTCATAGTAGCTTCCAGCCGACAGTCCAGTTTTTGCCACTGTAAATAGAAAATGACATGGATCATTACTTTTCCGGGGTGCAATCTCTCTGAAACTTGGGGGATCTTCAGAGGACAGAGAGGACTATGTCCCCTGCAAATGTGGTGGATATTGGACATTAGGAAAGTTAGTTTGTATAGCCTCAATTAGCTTCCAGCAGACAGTCCGGTTTTTGCCACTCTGAAGAGAAAATTATTGGGAATATATATATATTAAAGTTTTTATTGGATGGGTTAACATATATCACTCATAACATTCAATTAACATCTCCATCCCATTTCGGTTCCCCCACCCATCCCCCCTTTTTATAATAGACTTCCAACAGTTTTCCAACCCCCCCCCCTATTTAAATTGCAGTCTATCTGCTATCTCTTCTATTAAACTATATTTAACAATAAAAATCCCTTATCTATCATTATCTATTGTTTAAATATTTCAACTACCGGCAAAGTACTACCTTCCCCCTTTACAAGTTATCCAAAGACCAGATTTTCCCCTTCATGTCCCCCTTTCTTTCCATATAGTTCTTAAGTTTCACCCAGTTCATAATAAATTCTTCTATATCTTGTTCTTTAAGTTTCCTTGTTAATTTGTCCATTTTTGCCATGTTCAATAACTTCTGGATCCAATCTTCCACCGATGGTATCTCTTCTGTCTTCCAAAGTTGTGCATATAACATCCTAGCTGCTGTCACCATATAAAACACCATTGTTCTGTCCATACTATCAAATTCTTCTAAGTGCATACATAACAGTAACAGTTCTGGGTTTTTAACATTTTTCTGCAAAATATCTGACATAACATCCACAATATTCCCCCAAAACTGCTTTGCCTTTTCACACGTCCACCACATATGATAGAAGGAACCTTCATGTTTCTTACACTTCCAACATTTATCTGACATTTGGCTATTACCATTAGCTAGCTTTTTTGGTGTAAGATACCATCTGTAAATCATTTTATAAACATTTTCTTTTATAGTGGTACATGTTGAAATTTTTACTGTATTTTTCCACAATCGTTCCCAAGCTTCCATCGTAATATCTTTTTTTAAAATAATATTTTTATTTTTCAATATCTAACATACAAAACTACTACATACATACATAACCTACAAAACAGTAACTACAAAAGACTACAATAGCACAAGGGATGGGAAGGAAAGGAGAAAAAAGAGAAAGGGAAGGGGGGGTGGAGAAAAATGGGAAGGCAATCTACAAACACTAAACGCTACATTTCAATGCTTTCCCTTCATACTGCCACAGTAAAAAAATAGCTTAATAAGATAGTGACGGAGTGGTTGATCATACAAATTACAAATTACAGTTCAAATTAAATCTTTTTCCCTCCCCTGGGCCTCGGGCGCAATTCCCTCTGCGCAGCTACCGCCGGAGCGCTCATTGCCTCCTCCCTCCCTTCAGGCTTCGGATCCTCTTCTCTTTGCTTGGTATCTGGTCCAAATTCTGAATTTTTATCCACAAAATCCCTTAGCTGATCTTCCGAATTAATCTTGTAAGCTTTATCTTTATAACTAAACCTGATTCCTTCCAGGAGTAGCCATTTGTACTTCATGTCCCTTTCCCTCAAAAGAGCTGCCAACATCTTGTACTTAAATCTTTTCTTCTGCACTAGAAATGGAACGTCCTTCAATATCTTGACTTTATTTCCCAGAAAGTCCAATTCCGCATTATATGAATTATATAGGATACTGTCCCGGACCCTCCTAGATGAAAACTCGATAACAATCTCGCGAGGCAGCTGCCGCTTCGTTGCATATTTTGAAGATGCCTGGGGGCGTGGCGTCGGCTCGAAGCGAGATGGACGCGTTGTGCTGAAGCTCCGTCTTGATTCCACCCCAGGCCCCTAAAACAACACATTCTACTTCACGTTTTTGAAATTGACATGAAGGGTAAGCAGGATCAGTCTTTCAAGAAGCACAATATAAAAGCAGTAAAGAACTTACAAACGTATTTCCCTAGTTCTCAAGCTGAAAGTGCTGAGGGGGAAGCGGAGGGAGGAAGGGCTAATATGGCGGCCGCGGGAACCTCCGCTGAGGCACGGAAGCTATCGGCCGTACCCTATGACCCTGCACTGAAAACGCTGCTAAAAGAGATCGAAATGAGCTTTGCTGACCGGATCTCTATCATGATGGAGCCCCTATCTAAACAAATAAATGATGTTAAGCTGGTGCTAGATGCGGTAGCTCAAAGGACGGACCAAGCCTTGTCCCAAACGGCAGCTTTAAAAGACGATGTCCGGCTCCTCCAGTCTGAGAACAACAAAGTCCAAAGCAAAATCCTGGACATTGAATTTCAGCTGAGGAGTTCTAATTTGAAGTTCAGAGGACTGGAGGAGGATTTTACAGCAGACGTAGATCTTTCTACTTTTCTCTCTGACTGGCTGGCAAGTGAACTACAATTGCAGGAGGGAGCAACCGTCGCCATTTCTAAAGCGTACAGAATTGGCGCCAAAAATAATGAACGGAGGAAGGGGCCGAGAGACGTAGTGGCGATGTTCGTCGATTGGAAAATAAGAAAACAAATCCTGGAAGTGGCTAGAATGAAAAGGTTTTTAACGTACAAAGGAGCAAGAATTAATGTTTTCACAGATCTCCCTTCTGAAATACTTGAAAAACGACGGCAATTTAAAAGCGTAACAGAAGGTTTCAGATCGGCCCAAGTCGACTACAGCTGGACCCGCTTCTCTACGCTCCGTGTTAATACCAACGGCAAGATTCATTTCATTTCGACGCCTGAGGAGGGACGTCGCTTCATGCAGGAGCTCGGCATTGAAATCGCCATGGAGACGGAAGCGGGCGCACAACGGAGAAAACGCAGCATGCCTTTCTCGCCGCAGAAGACCAACAAGATTGCTGCCCGTGATGGCTAACAACGACAGTTCTGATTGACATGTCCGTGTGAAGTAGAATGTTTAAAGCTAATACTATCCATTTCATTTGAGGGGGCGGGGTGGGATTGAATGAGGGGCTTTTTTGCTCTATTTAGCTCCTTTTTACAGGCAGTCTTTTCTGTTGGTCTGAAGCCGAAGCTCAGAGGGGTTCTCCTCGCTGAGCTTCTGAAGACTGCCTAGCAACGAGATAACCAGTACTTAATTACTAAAGTGTTATTTGCGATCTCCTTGCTTGCCCTGCCACTCAAATAGCCCACTTGATTCTAATTGATAGATCAGTTGTGCGGGGGGGGCACCACTGTGATTTTCAGCCACGTTGAGATCTTCCCTTCCCTAATTAATTAACACCACCTTCCCAACTGTCATAATCCCTGATACAAAACGCGCTAGTTACACTAGCTGATTGATTAATTCATTAAATATATTTTAATCTAGAATAAGGGGGGAGGGTAGAGGGAAATCTTTTTAACAGTACTTGATTCTGGGGGGATTGATTCACATTGCTGAAATTAGTAAACACTAACATCGCATAGTTAATAATTTTTATTTTTTTTATCTCATTTCTACCACATAAGGGAAAGCCAATAAATTTTCCAATTGATCAAATATACCCCACGTGATTGACTACCCATTAGGGATTAGTAGGGCTTCATAAAGTGATATAGGGGTTGAATCTTAAGATCTCATCAACTGTTTTAATATTTATATCTAATCAACTTGAAATATCACAATTAATTGAGGGGAGAGGGAGGGGGGTTGTCTAATATTGGGGGGTTTGATTAATAGCTTATTGATTTTGCACTGATTGAGGACGTAAGAAGCACTATCAACAATTAATTTCTGAGTAACCGCCTCTTATTGATTATCCTTGAAGCCACTTCATATCTGTGTATACGTATCAACTTGATCTCCCACACTTGCAAACTCCTCCATTAATTGATCATAGCTGCTAAACCATCCATTCATATAGCCTAACATATAGATACAGGGTAATCAACTACTTTATTATCCATTTCAAATCGACCTTCATACTCCTGAGTGTCTTAGAGACGAGGGAGGAGGGTCCTATTATTTTGGAGAAGTCAACCTTGCAGTCAGCTGTCTGCAAATTATTGTGTGATTCCTCTCTCATAACCAGTTTGGTTATATGTTATATGTTATATAGTTGGATTTGAGGTATAATATTTTCTTCCTGCGTGTACATAGTTAGGAGAACTTAGCTGTGTTTAGCACCAGTGTCGATAACTTCTTATTTTGCCTACCAAGCTGCACTATCTTAACGCAGTACTGCTCGGTTGGCATCGGAAGCATCTTATTTGCTTGTAACACTCCGATAGTACCACTTTGGCCTAAAGAACCTCACACTTCAATCACAGGGTACCTGATTGCTTAGCAATGACCTCGCAATCAGGTTTGCATGTTGTCACCCAAAATTTAAGGGGGCTTAACAACCTTATAAAAAGGAGACGGGTCCTATCGAAATTAGCAAAACTTAATGCGGATGTGGTTATGATTCAAGAAACTCATCTCCATGCGGTGCACGATGAGGAGCTTAAGGCCCCCTGGATTAAAATGCAGTTTCATGCGAAAGGCTCCTCAAAGGCCCGAGGAGTGGCAATACTGTTAACTAAAAATTGCCAGTTTGTACATAGGGCTAGTCTAAAAGACTCTAAGGGACGATACCTCTTCATCAAAGGCCTACTGGATGATCGGATGGTCACACTGGCCTCAATATACGCACCTAACGCAAGCCAGCTTGATTTCTTATCTGAAACACTGCAAAAACTACAGAACTTTCAAGAGGGACCGGTGATAGTAGGTGGGGACCTCAACTTGATAGAAAACCATAAATTGGATAAATCCGCATTTAATCGTACTAACGCCAATCCCAAAAAGGTACTTAATGCCTCATCCTCAACCTCGAAGCTGCTGGCGCTCCTTACTCGCTTTCATCTAATCGATGCCTGGAGGGAGCAAAATAAAACGCTTAGGGATTATACCTATTACTCCTCACGGCATGATGTATACACAAGGATCGATTACATCCTTGTATCAACAGACCTTTCTAATAGCGTGAGCCACTCTGAGATAGGTGCCATAGATTACTCGGACCATGCCTGGGTGGACTGTAGGGTAAACCTAACCTCTGAATATCCTAGGGAAAGGTATTGGACCTTCAATAAAAACCTCTTACTCAATGATAGCACTACCACAACAATAGAACAATATATCAAACAGTATCTAGAAGAAAACAGAACGGGACAAACCTCAACCCAAACGGTGTGGGACGCGCTTAAAGCGGTGTTGCGAGGGAGGTTAATAGCGCTCTCAGCATCTCTATACAAAGCTAAAACACAGCAGAAACAGACCCTGATTGACAAAATTAACACCCTAGAACGTCTACACAAAAGGAATGGCAGTAAAAAGGTATATAAACAGCTACTACACGAACGTAAAAACCTAGAGGCATTGGAAACTCAACAAATTCAGAAAAACCTTTTATACTTAAAGCAAAAATACTGGTACCACTCCCCTAAATCCCTACGATACCTAGCATGGAAAGTCAAAGACAAAAAAATCAATAGGCATATCAGGCTTATCAAGGATTCCAACAACCGGGTGCTCACTAGACCTGTCGATATAGTAAAAGTGTTTAGAGACTTTTATTCCAAGTTATACTCCTCATCCAAGCCAGACAAAGAGAACATCAAACTATATCTGTCTAAGCACAAAAATATTAAACAACTAGCGGAGACCCACAAGATGATAATGGACAGTCCTATCTCCAGTGTTGAGCTCCTTGACTCCATCAAGGGCTTGAAACGCAATAAAGCCTCGGGGCCGGACGGCTTCCCAGCGGAATTTTATCAGAAATTTGCGGCGACACTGCACCAGCCCTTGCTTTCGGCCTGCAATGACATTTTTGTGTTAGGCACCTTACCTGGAACATGGTCAGAAGCTAATATTACATTAATTCCCAAGGAGGGCAAGGATCTTTCGAACCCTAGCTCTTACCGCCCAATATCTCTCCTAAACACAGACTATAAAATCTTTACCTCGATCCTAGCAAAAAGGCTGAACTCTTTTATAGGGAAATATATTAGTAAAGATCAAATAGGCTTCATCCCCAACAGGGATATCTCGGAGAACATCTATAAAGCTTTAAATATACTAACTCATAGCAAGCACTACAATCAACAACTACTGCTCCTATCCCTAGATGTAGAGAAAGCTTTTGATTCACTTGAAATCACCTACCTACAAGAGCTCCTGTCCCATATGAATTTTGGTTCTGACTTCCAACATGTAATTAAAGCCATTTATGACTGCCCCCATGCAAAAATTAAAACCAATGGTGTCTCCTCCCGCTCACTCACCCTCCACAGGGGCACACGACAAGGTTGCCCGTTGTCTCCCATCCTTTTTGCTCTAGCGATCGAACCCCTTGCTGAAGCTATAAGGTCTAATGTGCAAATCCACGGAATGAAGGTCAATGACAACACCTTTAAATTGTGTCTCTTCGCTGATGACATTTTACTGTTTATCTCTCACCCTCTAGACTCCCTGACGTACCTCCACAAAGAATTGGCCCAATTTGAACTAATCTCAGGGCTAAAGGTTAACCAGAATAAGTCCAGTCTCCTCCCCATAAATTTACCTGCTCCTGTGAGTAACGAAATCAGACGGCTCTACCCATATCAATGGGCACATTCCCACTTACATTACCTAGGCGTAAATATCCCCCAAAACCCGGACCACCTGCTCCGACTTAATCACCAGCTGCTGATGAAAGAAATTAAGAGTGTATTATTCAAATGGAACAAACAAACGTTATCTTGGTTTGAGAGGTATAACTTGATCAAATCCTTCATCCTTCCGAAACTAATATTCCTTTTCCGAACAGTCCCAATACAGATTCCCCATCACTTACTGAGCCAATGGCAGACGTCCCTCAATAGGTTTCTTTGGGATCATAAGCGTCCCAGAATAGCGTTTAAGATTCTGAGGACCAAACGCTCTAAAGGGGGATTTAACTTCCCTGATGTTGGCATGTACTATACAGCAGCTAGGCTATCGGATGTAATTCAAATCTTGCACCATAACACACACTTTGACTGGATGGATGTGCTGCATTCACAACATCACACCCACAAGATTGGCGAACTATTCTGGACCAATACTGCTCACCGCTCCACTTCATCGAGCGGAAACATCTTCCTCATGGCCCTTCTGAAGCTCTGGGATAAACACAGGTCCAAACTGATCCCTAAAATATCTAGATTCTCACTATTGACCTCACATGACGGGGCACCGCCTCAACATAATAGTGCAAACTCATCAACCTGGGAGAGCCTTAGGAGCAAGAGGCTGATAGATATAACATCTCAAACTGGCATCTTAGACAGAACAGAACTAGCCCGCAAGCTCGGTGGGGAGGTTCCGTGGTACCTCTACTTTCAGTTAACCTACTTTTTGAGACACCTGGAAATAGGGCACGTCCTATCCAAACCTATGACGGAATTTGAAAAGATTCTTGAACCTGATTCTCTCTCCCGCAAAGGGCTTCTGTCCAAAATCTATAACATGCTGATTAACTCCCATACTAAACAGAACGAGACACTGAAAGATAAATGGCAACTAGATTGCGGTGTTGACATCTCGCAGTCTGACTGGGAACGGGTTTGGAGTTCCAAACTACTAAGCACCCCAGTCATTAATGCCAAACTACAAAATTACAAAATCCTCCACAGGTGGTATCTCACCCCACAGCAGCTAGCAAGGATAGACCCCAAAAAATCCCCTCTCTGCTGGAAAGGGTGCGGTGAGCAGGGAACGTTTATACACGTATGGTGGGGATGCCAATCCATTCAAGGATTTTGGCGCTTAGTCTTCAAAGAAATCAAAACCATCACCTCCCACGCTATCCCTCCTAGCCCTGAACTGATCTTTTTGGATATCTGGACTGACTCTCCTGTACCTCGCCAACGGAGGGACCTAATTCGCACGTTCTTGACTGCTGCCAAGAATGTGATAGCAATCAAATGGAAATCACCTGTTCCCCCGGATTTACACATATGGTACAGGATGGTGTGGGACCATCTTATAATGGAAAAAATATCTGACAGATTGCAACTCTCTACAAACCCCTTGAAGCCCTCTGACTTTGCATCCAAGTGGTTCCCTTTCTTGGATCATCTTGCCAAAAATGAGTTCTTAGCGTCACAGCTGCCCTTTCAGGCAATCATAAATCCAGAAGTGTGAGTGATCAAGAGGCCATTGTGGTACTGGAGTAATTATGTTATCTTGTCCATGAGATGTAGTTCAACAATCATCCTTGCTTGTATGTTCGCAGATTAGGTAAAGTGTACCAGCTAAGGTATATGTATTGGAAATCTCCTTTGGTGTCCCAATTGTATATACAGAAATCGTTTTGTGTATTGTTATATGATATATCCTCTTACAGTTGATGTTGTTATGACTTATTGTTAATAAACTTTTAAAAATTAAAAAAAAAAAAAAGATGCCTGACGGACTCCCAAAATGGCGCTTTTCACTTCTTCTTTAGTTGCCCTCGCGGGTGTCGCTAAAAGTTCCGAGGCAAGATCCCATAAATCCTCTTTTTCCTCCTCCTTAACATTCTGGAGGCGCAAAATGGTTTGTGTTCGCTCCACTTGCAGTCCGATCAGCTGGTTTTCCACCAACTTTAATTCCCTGTTCGTTGCTCTCGTAAGTGACGCACTTTCCCGGGCAGACTTCTCTGCCCCCCCCCACTGCTTCTTTAATGGCTTTCACATCGCTTTCAATTAAGCCCACCCTTTGATCTGTTTCATTCAGCTTGTCAACAAAGGGTTTTATGGCTTCCTTAACCGCTCTTTTAACCAGTTCTTCAAGCATCTCGCCCCTCTGCAAGGCCGCCGTAACTGACTTGCCAAGAGAAGGACTCTGCTTTCTTGCTGCCATTTTAGGGGGGGGAACCACCAATCTTCCGAGACTCTATGAGGGGGGGAAAGTCCAAGTCTTCTAACCTTCAGACCCCACCACTCCTCACAGTGCTTGTAGTAACAGAAGGGATTCGCTTACTTACAGGCTTTTCGCCTAATCCTGCTCCTTGCCGTTTTCAATAGCCCGGCAGCACACTGGGTGCCGCGCTCGTCTGCCGGCCTCCATAGGGACAAACGGGCGATTTACCCCCTGCCTTGATCTGTCAGAGGGCTCTTCCCGCCGCGTCCCGGACTCAGACTCCCTGCCTGAGAGTCTGGGGGCTAACCTTTGCAGATCAGCCGCCCGGCCAGGCGGCTCGGCCGTTTCCTCTCGGACCTGCCGAGAGGAGCGTCCGACATGGCTGCGAAAACGAAACCGACTCCCTTCCATCGTAATATCTTTATTACAATTTATTGCCCATTTAACCATTTGAACTTTAACCACCTCATCTTCTGTATACCATCTCAACAAAATCTTATATATTTTAGATATCAACTTTTTTCCCTTCTTGAAGTAAACACTCCTCTAACTCTGAATTTTTAACCCTAAATCCTACTTTCCTTCAATCTACATCATATAAGTCTTTAATTTGTCTATACTGAAACCAACCATACTGAAATGATAAATCTTCGTTAGTTTTCATAATATATGTATTTTGTTCCACTCTTAAAATTTCTTTATACGTCATCCACTCCTCTCCACCATGTTCCACATTCGGGTTTACGACTTCAGCTGATATAATCCACAATGGAGTCTCTTCCTCGAAATATCTTTTATATTTTTGCCACACTCTAAATAAACTCCGTCTCACAAAATGATGCAAAAACATAGCATCCATTTTAATCTTATCATACCACAAATATGCATGCCATCCAAAAAAAATTTTATATCCTTCCAAAGCCAATAATTTGTGGGTTTTCAGTAAAATCCATTCCTTCAGCCAAACTAGGCAAATGGCTTCATGATAAAGTTGTAAATTTGGTAATTGTAATCCACCTCTTTCCTTGGCGTCATATAACACTTTCATTTTCACTCTAGGCTTCTTCCCTGCCCAAACGAAGCTCAAAATCTTCCTTTGACATTTATCAAATTGCTTATTATCTTTCACAATTGGTATTGTTTGCATCAAAAACATTATCCTTGGAAATACATTCATCTTAATCGCAGCAATACGACCCAGTTATGATAAATTCAGTTTGTTCCATTTCAACATATATTTATCTATCTGTTGCCATAGCTTGTCATAATTGTTTTTAAATAAATCAGTGTTCTTCACAGTTAATTCAGTGCCTAGATATTTTGTTTTATGCACCACCTCACAGTTCATTATCTCCATCAATTCTTGTTGTTTTTGTTTAGTCATATTTTTACATAGTAGCTTTGATTTATTCTTACTAATATAAAATCCTGCAAGGTCACCAAATTCTTTTATTTTTCCCATTAATCTTGGCATATTTTGAATTGGATCTTCAACTATTACCATCACATCATCGGCAAAGGCTCTCACTTTATAGGAATGACTTTTTTATTTTCAGTCCTCTTATCATATCGTCTTCACATATCTGTCTAAGTAGAATTTCTAATACGATCACAAATAACAGTGGAGAGAGTGTTGTCTCTCCCCTTCCTTATTTCCAGTTTTTTTGTTAAGTCACTATTTACCACAATAGCTGCGCATTGGTCTTTATATATTGCCTTACTGCTTGGATAAACATCTTACCCATCTGCATCTTTTCCATTGTAGCAAACATAAAGTCCCAATTTAAATTGTCAAAAGCCTTTTCTGCGTCAACAAAAAAAAAGCCGACCTCCTTCCCCGGATGTTTATCATAGTATTCAATGGCATTCAGTACTACTCTTACAGTGCAATCCTAAGGAGAGTTACTCCAGTCTAAGCCCATTGACTTCGATGAGTTTAGACTGGAGTAACTCTCCTTAGGATTGCACTGTTAAATTGTCTTTTATCTGTCTCTCCGGCAAAAAACCTGCCTGTTCTTCTGCAATAAACTCCGTCAACCAAGTTTTAAGTCTTTCCGCCAATACTTTAGCAAATATCTTATAGTCATTGTTTGTTAGAGATATCGGTCTATAATTTTTAACATCCGTTAAATCTTGGGTTTCTTTTGGTATCAATGTAATATTTGCCTCATTCCATGTTTCTGGTACTCCCTCTCCTTCTAATATTCCATTCATTACTCTCTGCAACAATTGTATCAGTTCATCAGCCATTACTTTATAAAATTTAGCCAATATTCCATCTGGTCAAGGTGCCTTACCCGTTTTTGTTGCCTGTATCGCTTCCATTATTTCTGTTATTTTAATTTTGGCGTTCAATCTATCTTTCAGTGTATCAGGTAATGTTGGTAAGGTTATCTTTTGAAAATACTCATCAATTAGTCTAATATCAATAGGTTTTTTCTGGTACAATTTTGCATAGTATTTATAGAATGCTCTCCCAATTGCATCTTGATCAAACAGCTCCTTGCCATCTTCCATAATTTTACTTATTAATTTCTTCTCTCTCTTTTTTTTCAATTGCTATGCTAAGTATTTCCCAGGTTTGTTGGCTCCTTCAAACGATTTTTGCTTCAGTCTTTTCAATTCCCATTCCATTTCTTTATTTTCCATTGCTCTTATCTGGTCCTTTAAAATTCTAATCTCAAGTTGAAGTTTCTTCTTACCCAGTCTTTTCTTTAGTTGTTGCTCTTTTTCCTTTATTGTTTCTTGTATTTCTTTCAATTTCATTTCTTTGCTTTTCTTATCTCTGGCATTTAAATTCATCAAAACTCCTGGAATGACCGCTTTATAGGCATCCCAAACTTTTTGAATTGACACCCCTTGGTCCACATTATGTTGAATAAAACACTTTGTTTCTTTCCTCAGGACATCCAAATTTAATTGATTGTATAAAAGATCTTCATTTATTCTCCATCTCAGCTTTTTACGTCTTGTTCCAAATCTCCAAAAAATAGGATTGTGATCTGAACTAACTCTTGGCATGATATCAATCTCCTTTGTCCAAACTGCTAGGTCCTTAGATGCCCATATCATATCTATTCTTGATAACAATTGATGACTAGCCGAGAAATACGTATATTGTCTGGTCTTCGAATTATATTTCCTCCAGATATCCTCAAGGCTTTCCTGCTTTTGAAGCTCAAAAAATACCTTTGGCAGTTTCCCTCTTTTATTTTTACTCACACTAGTTTGTTTGTCCAATTGCAAATCCACTACTCCATTAAAATCTCCTGCCACAATCACTTGATCATATGTCATTTGACCCAGTTGGGCCATAACTTCATTAAAAATTGTTCTTTTGCTCCATTCGGAGCATAAATTCCCAAAATTAATGCCTTTTTGGTATTACATTTAAACTCCACAGCCAAATATCTGCCATTACTGTCACTCACAATCATCTTTTGTTGTAGCTCTTCTTTTATATAAATTGCAACTCCTCTCTTTTTCTGCTTTGCCGCCACCACAAATTCTTGTTCCAATTTCTTATTTTTCAAATATTTAATATCTTGATCTTTTATGTGGGTCTCTTGTAAACAAATTATATTACATTTTTGTTTGGCCAACCAATGAAATAATGCCTTACGCTTTGAAGATGAATTAAGTCCATTTACATTCCATGATACTAATTTGTACTCCATATTTAAAGGCTACTTGTGTCAGGTAAGTCTTTCTCATTCTCTAACAAGAAAACCTCCATGTCATGCCTTGATTTAATCACTCTCCTTACCATTTGAAATTCAAAGCTCAGACCTTCAGGTATCTCCCATCTGTATCTTATATTCAAAGTTTTCAACTTCTGTGTCAAATCTCTGTATTTCTTTCTCTCTTGCAAAATTTTCCTCGGTAACTCTTTCATAATCCTGACCCGCTTCCCTTCAAGTACCAATGGGGTCTCAAAATGCTTTCCAATAATTTGTTCTTTCATTCTCTTTGTGGTTAATTGGACAATAATATCTCTTGGTAAGTCTTTTTGTTGTGCGTATCTTGAATTAACTCTGTAAGCTATATCCAGATTGGCTACCACCTCTTCTTTCTTTATATTTAAAAAATCTTCTATTATTTCAGTAATTTGCTTCAGGGTTGGTTGTGCCATTGTCTCCGGAACGCCTCTAAATCGCAGTTGTTTTTCAGTAGCTTTACACTCCATAACAGCCATCCTGTCACTTAACAATGATGTCCGCTTTTAGGTTAGTGGCCAAATTCTCCATTTTTGTCTCCACCTCTTGCACTTTCTGTTGGGTAGACTGAAGCTCTTTTTAATCTCATCAATATTTTTCACCAGCTCTGCAACTTGTGACTTTATTGCCTCTTTAATATCTTTCAATAAATTCTGCTGTGACTCCTGTAAATTTTTCTGTGACTCCTGCAACATTTCCTGTGTCTTTTGTATAGTCTCATTTGATTCTTTATTGCCCTCTGTCACTTTTTTATCCAAATTCTCAATTGCCATCTGCCAATCTTTATCCTTCTTCGACATCGTTGGGCTTGCCTTGGCACCTGCCCACGAGTCTGCTCTCTTTCTCAACTCCGTTTTCACCTGTCACTTTTTGCGCTCGTGTCAGGTTTAAAAGTTACTAAAATCTGTACCTTTTCCAGCAATTAAAATGCCGGGTGTCTTTTCTCTATGGTGAACTCTATTGTGAAGTCTCCAGTCATTCCCTTATCCAAAATGGTGAATTTACGCTTCCTCTTCAGCTCTTCCTTGCCTCCTTGTTGTTTTTCTTCCGCTGCTACTCCAGCACACTTCCTGCCCCTCTATACGCAGCTCGCGGCTCCAACAAACTGCTTCTCACGATATTTCCGCCACTTCCCACACTCCTTCCCTCCATGTCGCTTTCCAAAACCACAGGTATGTAAACAAAAAGTTCCTTTTTGATCTTTTACGCTTTTTATGTTAGAGAGTCTCACATTTCTCACTCCCAAACTCTTTACTGACTCTTCCGCTTTAATTAACTCTTTCTCTCATTTAATAACTTTGGGTCTTTGTTTAAAAATCAAGCCTGTTAGGGGAGATAGCAATCTTTACCTCCTCTTCTTTCCTTGGGGTTGTAATCACTGTTTCTTTTGCTAAATTCCAATCAAATACATAACTGAAGCTTGGGTACGACGATCCTATGCCAATTCGTTGACTCCAAAGCTGCTGCAGAGATATAGGCTCGCCCTTCTACGAGGGGACCTCAAGGCTGGGAGAGAATCCTTGATTCAGAACCCCCCTCAGCCGAGATCACTCACTCTTGGGGCTACAGAGTGTTCCTGCCTGACTTCTCCCTGAAATCGGGGGGCTGTGGGTGGTCAAGGCACCTCACCAACCTAAGAAACAGCAACTTGGATGATCCAGCTCCCTGGATCACGCCAGACAGCCATAACACCAAGCCAGAAGTCCATTGGGAATATATATTTTTAGTTTGGTTTAGTTAGTAACTTAGCAGAGTAACATAGCAGAGTTATTTAGTCAGAAGCGTTTAAACCCTTAAAAACATGCTAATTATTTAATAATCTTCAGACAAAATCATAGAAAGATAGAACTTACAGTTTATTGTAGCAGAATCACCTATTCCAACAAAAATGACATGAAAGGGGGAGACCCATGGACTCTCTTTTCCCCGGTTCAAGTTCAGCTAAGTCCCAAGGGGGCCGTTCTGGCTCCCACAAACCTCCAACTATGAACATGTTCGTGAACATGTCATGTCCATTGATGTTCATGAATCCCTGTTCATGGATCGCAACAATCAATTAACATCATCTTTTTTTTTTCTTGTTCAAGCCCATCTCTAGTTACATTCCTGTTCAGCTTCCACTCAGGATTTCATCTTGTAGAGCTGCATGATCAGTTATGGGTGTTTCTCATTGTTACCACAACTTATGGAATGGTTTGCCCAAGGAAGGCAGGAGGGCATCACCTTATCAGCTTTTAGAAAAAGGTGCAAGACAGCTTCGTATCAGAGAGCATTTTGTTGAACGCTGGCATTGTTTGAACTACCTGAATTTAGTGATGTAGTACTGTATAGGGTTTTACTTATTTGACATGTGGTGGGCATATCTTGTAAACTATCTTGGGCCCTTTGGGGATAACATGTGACATAAATAGTTTAGCAGGATTTGAGTCCAATGGCACTTTAGAAACCAAAAAGATTTTCAGGGTATAAGCTTTCAAGGGTCAAATCCTGGACAAGTATCTGAAGAAGGGAGCTCTAACTCTCAAAAGCTTATACCCTGAAAATCTTGTTGGTTTCTAAGGGGCCACTGGACTCAAATCCTGCTATTCTACTGCAGACCAACACAGCTACCTACCTGAAACTAAAAATATTTTAAAAATATAATTAAATAAATAATCCAATTTCTGTCTTGGCCCTCTCAATTTTCTTTCCAAACCCTGGTCCCATTCTATGGGATTCATAGCACTGACAGCTATGAATTCAGTTTTTGTGCTTATTCTCTGGTATCCCATAAGTTACCTTGATAAAATGACCCTATAACTTAAAAGGTAAAGGTAGTCCCCTGTTCAAGCACCGAGTCATTACACCCTATAACTTAGCCCACAGCAAAATAAAATGTGCCAGAACAAGTCAGAGCTTTCGTGATTTTAGCAAAACAAATTATTCCTGCATAACTACCAAAAGCAACTACTGTGCAGTCTACTGCAGCATCTGCAAGTTCTCTGTTTAAATAGGAAGAATCTCTTTTCATTCAAAGAGGAAAATATGATGCAGTTATGCTCATTTTGCATAATGTGGTACATCTGTAGTACTCACTGCTTGTCAAACAAGTCAGAGCCCTGCTGACAGACAGAGATAGCATGTAATAATGAAATGCTCTTCCACAGCTGTTTGTGGAATTAATTTCCCTGTAGATTTTTCTAATTAGTTGGATTTTTCCAGCATATTCCCCACAGATGAAACAGAAAGGAAGCAAAAGGCTAGCACCTGCTCCTAAAGGTTTCACTGGGCAGGGGAGGAGGAGATGGGGGATTTACTGTCTGAAATATGTACAAAGTTCTTACAAAGAAGGAAGTCTTCCATTCAGCCAGCTGTGAAGATGAAGTAACTTGGTTTGGAGGCTTCATTGAGATTCTTTTGTGGGAGGTGAATTTCCACTGGCTGAAATACCAGACAGTTAACGACATAACTGAAAGGGGGAGGGTGTTGTTCAAGTGTTGTTAAAACATTGTCCTACCAAAAAATAAAAGACAGAAAGCCATGGTCTTACAAGAAAATAAATATAGCTGGATTAAAGTCATTAAGGTGATTTAATATGGAGCCTGAACAATTTCTTTGAGTCCATTGTTTTAATGCTTATTATTTTCCCGCTAAAGTTAAAAACTGAAACACTCTTTTGCTGGAACTGAAAAAAGCCAATTAGGGTTGCATCTTACCATTCCTAGTTGAATAAGATAATTGAAATAACGAGAACTTATGATTCATTGCTTTGAAGGAGACAGATATTAATTGGACAGAAGTATACCATGTGGAATGTTCATTTATTTATTTGCATTGTATATAGTCCAAATTTCCTGCTGGGACTCAAGGTGTATTAACACATAAAAGTTATGAATATGGTTCTTGGGTGCTCAAATCATGGCAATATCTTATTAGCAACAATTTTATAATTAGGGACAATTTTTCCCACTCTTCCTTCAAAAAGCTTAGAGTGTCATACAGGAGTTTCCCCTCCTCCATTGCATTCTCACAACCTTGTGGAAGTGATTAAGGCTGAGAGAGTGATGGCCCAAGGTCACCCAGTAATTTTCATGGCAAACAGGAATTAGCCCAATGTTGTAACCACTATAGCACACATCTATGTCCCTCCCTGCCACATTTAAGGAAATGACTCAGAGAGATGCTTTGGTAAAATTAGGAACTGTAGACTATACTACTGCGTACTTTCTGTTGCTATAAGTATGCTCCTGCTGGGTACTTTCTATGCTGTTTAATATGTTATGTCAAATTGTTTATGTTTTGTTTCAATGTTGTTTCAGCTCTATATTTGGCTTTATGCTTGAAATTCCTTAGATTTTGTTTTCAGCATTGTTTAGCGCTGTATTCAGCTTTATGGTTGTTTTCAAAATTCTGCAATCCATACCATATTGTTTTTTTATTAAATGTCCTAGCCATTGATTGAATTCACCTGCACTGTATAATCTGTCTTAAGTCTGTGAGAAAGGTGGAGTATAAATAACATAAATAAATATACACTATTCAACAGGGTTTCTGAAAATTTGCCATCCAAATAGACAACATAATCTGGAAGTGCAGTCTGTTGCCATTGCCCTCCGTCCTTTGATTGCTATTTCTTTAATGCAGCAATAGTCCAAGGCAAAAATGGTAGCCTGTTGATTCACTCACCTAATATCAATAGACATTCACGTTATTGAGATCTGGCACAATGCCAACTTGCCTGAAGAAAACTGTCCTGTCCCTTTAATAGAGATTTAGTGTGATGCTATCTCCATGCTTTGAAATGGTCAACTGGCCATTTCCACATATAAAGTATTTTTTTAATAAAAGGGATAGAACTGTTCTTGAGGCTAGGTAGCAACCTTGCTTATGAAGTACTGATTGATCCAAACCCTATAGTAATCTCCAGCCCAGAGGTGTTCACACTAGGGAAGTTAAACAAATAGTACTAAAAGGAAAACCTGAGATTAGTAATGAAGAGTTTCCCAGAACAATTTCCATTCTAAGCATACACAATATTGAGTTTCCCATTGCAACAAAAGGCATCCTTTACTATTCATATACTTTATTTCTATATTGTTATCAATATAAATAGCAGTTTACAAAAAGTGGTGTGTTAGAGGGTGAATCAAGGTATCACAGTCTATGTCACAGTCTATGTGGGGCTGTCTTTCAAGGGCTGGGAAACTACCTTCCCTGGAGACTCCACCTCACCTCAGAACATCATAGCCAGCCACTATGATCTTCAGATCGGCAGTCCCACATGGAGGCCATCCTTGACCCTCCTGAGTGCCACACTGAGGCCAGCTCTCCTTCCCCCAGCAGTGTCATCAGATCTGCTGGAGAAACAAGTGGCCGTGGTCTTTCCAGCGTCATCGTGCCAGTCCTGAACTTTTATCTGTTCCTGGCTTGGGCTGGGAAAGGGGTGGGTGGGAAGGCCTCCCCACCTGAGGCAGCCCGACGCCACTTCTGCCCAGCCGTATTAATATTTGGCCAGGCTGGCAGAGAAATTAGTATGATGCACAGTCCTCTTGGCCTCTTTCCCCCACATAAGATATAACTAGGGATGTGCATTTCGGCTTTCTGAATGCCGAAAGAAAGCCAAAACAAAAGTGTTTTGGCTTCTTTCGGGTTAGCCGAAACGTTTCGGAGAAAGCCGAAACGTTTCGGCTTATCCGAAAGAAAAAAAGCCGAAACGTTTCTGCTTCTTTCGGCTTTCTTTCGGCTCTTTCAATGGGAAAATGCATCCATCTTCCCGGACACTTGGGGGAGGCATTTTCCCACCGAATCAGCCCAAAATTGGTGGGGACCTTCCCCTAACCCCTCTCTAACAAACCCCCAAGTTTCAGACAGATTGGACTTTGGGGGGGCATGTTATGGCCCCCCAAAGCAGGTCCCCCTATCCTCCCATAAGAAAGCAAAGGGTGAGCATATTGTTAGCATGCTGCTGCTCATCTTTCTACATTATTTCCTATGGGGAAAAAATGAAGAGGCAGGCTTCGTTTGCCAGGGGTGGCATTTTGCATGCAAAATGCCCCCCAACCCTCTGGGGCCCTTCTCCCACCCTTCCTCCCACCCCCCACCAAGGCTCAGCCTGCTCCCACTTGGGGGGGCATTTCATGGCCTCCCCAAGTAGGTGCTCTGTTCTCTACCACTGACAGCTGGGGGAGGCTTGTCTTGCCAGGGGTGGCATTTTGCATGCAAAATGCCCCCCAACCCTCAGGGGCCCTTCTCCCACCTCTACTCCCACCCCCCACCAAGGCTCAGCCTGCTCCCACTTGGGGGGCATTTCATGGCCTCCCCAAGTAGGTGCTCTCAGCCCCCAAAGTCCACCCCCTACAGTCCCACACAAACCCAATTCCCCCCCATCTGCCACACACAGACCCAAATCCCCACATTAGCCCCTCACAGACCCAAATCCACCCCCAGCAGCCCCACACCCATAACCCCAGGAACAGGCTGGCAAAGGCCAGCCCTCTCCCTTTGTTCCCTATGCTGGGAACTTCTAAATTCTCTTTCCCTGGGCAATTCTGCACAGCCCAGGGGTGCCACAATGGAGGGCACACTTCTGAGTGCCAGCTGGTCCCTGTGAAAGAGCACCTGAACCACAGACACCCTTCCTCAAGTTTCCCCACCACCTACAGAGATGGCTGGCCAGCCAGCCCCATTGTAACCTATGATGGGAACCAACTGCACAACAAAGAATAAAACACGAACAACACAAAATAAAGTTTTTTTAAAATTATTTTCTCCCTTTCAAAGTACAAGTAGCAAAGCATTATGACACATTACACCAGCAGTCCCTTACACAGAAAAATAATACAACTCACTTCACATTAAAGAATCACCCCAAAAAATTGCTGTCAAAAGCACTTTATTTCTTTAACTGCTTTAGGTTACACAGTAGGAAGGCACAACAGGGCATGAAAGCAGTGTACTACACAAAAATAACACAACTCACTTCACATCAGAGAATCACCCAAACACAATTGCTGTCAAAAACGGTGAAGTGGGTTGTATTATTTTGTGTAGTACACTGCTATCATGCCCTGTTGTTCCCTCCTACTGTGTAACCTAAAGCTGTTCAAGAAATAAAGTGTTTTTGAAAGGAATTGTGCTTTTGTGATTCTCTGATGTTAAGTGAGTTGTGTTATTTTTGTGTAAGATACTGCTGCCATGCCCTTTGGTGTGCCGCCCTGCTGTGTAACCTAAAGCTGTTCAAGAAATAAAGTGTTTTTGACAAGAATTGTGCTTTGTGATTCTCTGGTGTTAAGTGAGTTGTGTTATTTTTCTGTGTGGGGGACTGCTGGTGTAATGTGTCATAATGCTTTGCCTACTTGTACTTTGAAAGGGAGAAAATAATTTTTAAAAAACTTTATTTTGTTGTTCATGTTTTATTCTTTGTTGTGCAGTTGGTTCCCATCATAGGGAAAATGGGGCTGGCTGGCCAGCCATCTCTGTAGGTGGTGGGGGAATTTGAGGGAGGGTGTCTGTGGTTCAGGTGCTCTTTCACAGGGACCAGCTGGCACTCAGAAGTGTGCCCACCATTGTGGCACCCCTGGGCTGTGCAGAATTGCCCAGGGAAAGAGAATTTAGAAGTTCCCAGCATAGGGAACAAAGGGAGAAGGCTGGCCTTTGCCAGCCTGTTCCTGGGGTTATGGGTGTGGGGCTGCTGGGGGTGGATTTGGGTCTGTGAGGGGCTAATGTGGGGATTTGGGTCTGTGTGTGGCAGCTGGGGGGGAATTGGGTTTGTGTGGGGCTGTAGGGGTGGACTTTGGGGGCTGAGAGCACCTACTTGGGGAGGTCATGAAATGCCCCCCCAAGTGGGAGCAGGCTGAGCCTTGGTGGGGGGTGGGAGGTAAGGTGGGAGAAGGGCCCCTGAGGGTAGGGGGGCATTTTGCATGCAAAATGCCACCCCTGGCAAGACAAGCCTCCCCCAGCTGTAGTAGAAAAAAGAGCACCTACTTGGGGAGGCCATGAAATGCCCCCCCCCCAAGTGGGAGCAGGCTGTGCCTTGGTGGGAGGTGGGAGGAAAGGTGGGAGAAGGGCCCCTGAGGGTAGGGGGGCATTTTGCATGCAAAATGCCACCCCTGGCAAGACAAGCCTCCTCCAGATGTCAGTGGTAGAGAACAGAGCACCTACTTGGGGAGGCCATGAAATGCCCCCCCCCCAAGTGGGAGCAGGCTGAGCCTTGGTGGGGGGTGGGAGGAAGGGTGGGAGAAGGGCCCCAGAGGGTTGGGGGGCATTTCGCATGCAAAATGCCGCCCCTGGCAAAGGAAGCCTGCCTCTTCATTTTTTCCCCATAGGAAATAATGAAGAAAGATGAGCAGCAGCATGCTAACAATATGCTCACCCTTCGCTTTCTTATGGAGGATAGGGGGACCTGCTTTGGGGGGCCATAACATGCCCCCCAAAGTCCAATCTGTCTGAAACGTGGGGTGTTGTTAGAGAGGGGTTAGAGGAAGGTCCCCACCAATTATGGGCTGATTCGGTGGGAAAATGCCTCCTCCAGGCGTCCGGGAAGACGGAGGCATTTTCCCATTGAAAAAAGCCGAAAGAAAGCCGAAACAAAGCTGAAAGCCGAAAGCCGAAACGGCTAGCTGTTTCGGCTTTCGGCTTTATCCGAAAGAGATTCAGCTAAAGCTGAAACAAGAATACCGAAAAAATTTTCCTTGCACACCCCTAGATATAACCAGTTTAGATAAATAAAATCAGCAAAAAGAAGATATTCCTGCCCCACGTAACATGCAATATAGTTTTAAAATTAAATGAGGCAGTTGCAAAGAAGTTTTCCTTCAAGGGAGAAAGGCTTCCTGCAATGGGTAATTCCTTTTTTAGATGGAGAAAGGCTTCTTCTGACAGAAAAAGATGTTTCTTTGTTAAAGGATAGCATGAGGACAAAGCAAAAGACTTTGTGAAAGAGTTGTGCTCTGAGGAAGGGTTTGAAGTTGGTTGTTGTGAGGACCATCAATATCTGTAAAACTTTACTTTGTAAATGTATACAACAATGAGCTTTTCTACATATTTAAGAACTGCAACAAACCACTTTAATTTTGACATTTGTTTATATCTTGAGTTGCCAAACCAGCAGGATTCTGGAGAGGGACATGGGGAGTAGAATTGGGCTACAGTGTTATGTCACTTCCAGGAAAAGCCAGCAGTGATGTTGTGCCTCTCTAGGAATTGCAGGAAACTTCATGGTTTTACCCAGGTTTCTGGCAAGTCCTAAGAAGATAGACATCATTTTCAGGTTTTCTCCTAAAATAACATAAAGATGTTGCCCAACGTCAAAAGTAACATAAAGCCATCTCTCAGTGGTAATTATTTTCCTCCCATTGACCACAGAGTGCCAGTGAGCAATGAGAGCAGGGAGTGGGAGATCTCCCACCCGCATTTGGCAAACAGCAAATCTAGTTGTATCTTTTTCTAATACTGGCCTTAAGCAGACTAAAACTACATGTGGAACTTGGCATGCTTTACCTAAAATGGATTCATATTTAAGTGCTTGACAATATAGAACTAAAACAACACAATTATTTCTTCCTAACACATGGAATTGTATTTTCAATGACATATAGACCAAGCCTATGCAAGATGACTGAAAAATAAATCCCATTGTGTTCAATGGGACTAACTTCCAGAAAAGTGTACATAAATTGCACAAGTCAGGGCTTAGTTCTTTCTTACTTTGTTCTGAGTAAACATGGATAGACTTGGGCTGTAAACAATTTAAATGTGTGACTCAACGTACTATAGATTGAACCAATAGCTTCTCTAACTTGGTCTTCTTTCCCCAATTGTTATTTTAAAAAATGAGAATGGCAAAACAGTAATTAATTGGACAAACTTCAATATTCCTGTATTTAGAAAATGTGTCATAGTGGATTTTCTCCCTTCTTTTTGCATACACAAAAGGCAAAAAAATACCGTCTCTTGTAGTGTAAAAGAGAGGTTTTAAAAAGAAACATGTGAGTAAGTAGAGCTGGCCCAAACCTTTTTGTGCTAGGGTAGACTTGGAAACATTAAAATGAAAGGAATTTGGAGGTAAAAGAAAACGGATGTTATTGCTCTATATACAGAAGAATTGGCAAGACGCCTTCGCATTCGCAAAAGAACGCTCATGAACCTGGCAAATTAGTACAGGACAGTGGCTAGCACAGCAGCTGACCCACCCTGTTGCTGAACCAGTTTTTAAAAACCGCTGCAATGGTTTTATTTGGAATTGTTTGCTTCATCTATGGGGGTGTGTTTCAAAAGAAATATCTAATAAGTAAATATGTCTTTAGTGAAATACAAAGAAAGTATTGTTTATACAATTTGAGAGAATGCTGCCATGCATGATGTGCAGGAGGGCTGCTGAAGCAATAAAGAACAGGAGAAAAATCCCAAATGTGCAACAGACTATTTAGTGACAAAAAGTTAGTGGATTGAGCCATGAAGCTGTTCTTCAGGCAAACCATGTCTTTAAATGGGGGTGGGGCTGGGGAGAGCCAGGGCTTGTAAATTCTGGCCAGAGCACTCTCTTCTGTCTGCAAACGTTATACAAAGTTTAAGCAGCAAATAGGAGTCTGACAGGATTTACAAGCCCAGGATGTTCTTCCTCTGCCTTTGGCCAGATGCTCATTTTTGATACTCATTGCCCATTATAAGAGCAGAAAAGTTCACAAGTCATTTGGGGACAGGGGGGCACTTGCCTCATAAAATCCGAAGCTTAATGATTTTTTAAAATGTACTGTGACATGTATTCACTTCCAGCTAGTCTGTCTGTCAGAGGACTAGAGTAGTCTCTGAGCAACCTTGCCCAGCCACCATTATTCTTTGGTTACCCTTGCTTCAACATCTGTACACTTTTTCTTCTGTAAACTAATGTCTGAATAATAATATAAGAATATTTCTGAACTGGCAATCCACATATCTTTTTCAATCTGGCAATGGTGGGCTTAAGAAACAAAATGGGAAGTGACTTTAAAGGACATCTAGCCCAACCCCCTGTACAATGCAAGAAATTCACAGCTACCTCCCCCCCTCTCCCCCCCCAGTGACCCCCAGCTCCTTCAGCATTTTCTCTTAGGACTTGGTCTCCAGTTCCCTCATCATCTTTGTTGCCATCCTTTAGACACGTTCCAACTTGTCAACATCCTTAAACTGCGGTGCCCAAAACTGAGCACAGCAGCACTCCAAGTGAGGTCTAACCAGAACAAAGTGATACTATCACTTCACATGATCTGGACGCTACTATTTATACAGTCCAACTTTACTAAGAAGATTAGCACATGCATTTCTACTGTGCCTTCTATTTATTCCAAGCCATGTGAAAATCCATTCTCCTGCTCCTCCTCAGATGCTGTGATCTGTCTTGTGCAGGTTCAGCAGCAGCAACATGAAGAGCTATGAGTTGCCATGTGGCATTTTACTTCTTTTTCCTTTTTCATACCATAATGCTATGGTTTTATAAAGTAATCCCACATACCTCTTTGTAAACAATGTACTAAGTGAAGACTATAGAGGAAAGCAGATCCCACCCTTCCCCAGGACCTCTGAAAAATCTCCAAAGGGAAGACTACATTTTTGTAGCTATGAAAACTTTCACAAAGAGTGCTCTCTGCTCTTTCAGTCCATACCTAGGTTAGCACCAGTATATATACTATTTGAAATGCCCCATGTTACTGCATACACATTTTCAAATACACCTAGTTCTTTTTTTCAGCCATTCCATAAAAGCTTCCCATTTTTTACACAGGCCAAGGAGACCAGATTCAGTATTCATGAATGAACTGAAGCATGTTTTCTTATGTTATGTAATCTTCTACAAGCTTCTGTCCAATGCAAGCACTATATATAAACGTGGATCTCTTCTCTGAGCTTTTCACAGCTCCCATTTTCTAACTTTCCCAATTACCACAAAACATACCACACACTTGTGCAATAACCTCAGAAAGACTAGTGAGATCAGAACCATGACTGCAAAATCATGAAATGGCTTTCTGGCAGCAGATCAACACAAACACAATTAGAGAGCTTACCCTTGCATGAAGAATTTGCTTTCTTGATCATCACCAGTTTTAACCTTTAGGAATGTTTTGGAATCCATCATACAGTTCCATAAGGTTGCCAGTGTTTTAGGAACCTATTACAACTTACTCAGTTGTTTATTCTTTCACTAAGCAGATTTTTGCAAGGAATCTGTCAACAGTTTTCAGCCTTAGAATTAGCATAATATATTTCTATTTTTTTATTCAAGTATGTGCTCCAAAGTTCTTTTGTCTTCATTAACCCTTGACCATTTACCATCAGTGTGGATATAACTGAAAAGACAATATATTTTTGTATTCTCACAAGAGGGACTATGGTTAGCAAAGGAAAAGGAAAATGGTGTGAGCCTGGGAGGCAGAGCAGGCACATATGCCCATCGGCTCCACCTCCTCAGGCAAATCCCTGGATGCCCGGGAAAGAAGTGGCTGCATCCCTTCATCTGGGGCAGCAAACCCGGCCTCTGGCCCAAGCAGCATGTGCTGCCAGCCAGGAGGGCTGTATTGTGTGTTCAGTTATTTTTCACTATGAGGCTCCATGGCAGTATTCCAAAAAATGAGAGAAGAAAGAGCAACATTTTCTTCACTTACAGAAAAGAGTACCATAGGAGCAATGTGTTTAATGATGGCAAGTCTGGGTACTTGACCCAAAGAAATATGAAGCGATGAGGAAATCAGCAACAGAAAGTGGAAGAGCTCTTTACCTGGCTAAATGGTAACAATTCAGAAGATCTGTCAAGCCTCATGACTGACACACACATGCACACACACACCCCAATCAAAATCCAAGGGAAGATTTGCCTGCGAACTTTCCCAGAGTTTTGCAGCATCTCTAGTTCAGGCTCACCACCACCGGTATTGAGGCAGTGATCTTGGCACTGTGCACTTGCTACTGCATCACAAACGTGGCAAGAAAGGACACCTCCTGACACTTATTTCTCTTGGCTACCTTCCCTTTCATTTGATTGCACTTTGCAGTTTATTGGCTCCTGCAGACTTTGGTTCCCTAGAAGTATTTTCAGGCTTACTTTTACCCGACATCCCCAATAATTTCTTTCTGTAATTTATCTCTGCTTCTTACCTTCTAGTCAGTTACTTCTTGCTTGATTCTATAGCCCCAGCATTCCATGCTTCCTGTTACTGGTAGAACTGGGCAGATCACCAGAGCTGGTAATGATACACCTGCCAGGGAACTACACTTCTTAGAACTTAATCTGATAAATGCAGGAAGAAAGTAAGTTCTAGTTTACTCCATTTAAGTGTACTCTTGCTGGTTAGTTTCTCTCCGGTTTTTGATTAATACTTATGGGTGATATGGCAACTCATGGAAAGTGGGGAGAGCTAGATGGCAGACAACTTATAAAATTATTATTTATACCCACATTTCTTCCATCAGCAGCATATACAGGGTTCCCACAAGATCTTCCAGCCTGCTTAGCACGTGCAAGACTGCTGATTCCTAAAGCCATAGCCTAGGTCCAAAGAACCTAGGTCCATAGTCTAGATTCTAGCCATAGCCTAGGTCCAAATTTGTTCCCCATGTATGATGAAGAGGTTTAAAATATAGGACAAGAAATGTTGGCTACTTCCACACTGCACACTTTTGTACTAGTCAGACATTCTTTTCTACATTCCACAAGCAGAATTGAAGTGGTGGTTCCATACCGCACAATATTAGGGTTGCCAATGCCAGGTCCCTTCTGGCAACTGCCAAGAGGAGGGGGGGGGTACTTACTGGTTTTCCTAGTGTGTGTGCATGCCAGCATAACCAACACTACTGGTCAGTGATGTCACTTCCAGCACAAACTTGAAGCTATATTTGGGGCTGATTGTTAAAGAATCGGCCCTGGTGCAACACCATTGCTGCTGGGTCACACTGGAAATGATGTCATCAGCCAGGAACATGGGTGCATGTGCACTCATTTCCCAGGCCTTCCTCCTCCCACCAATCAGCTGGCAATCAGCAGGCAGAAGCATGAATTGCCAGGATACTGCCCACTATCAGTGGGCACCTGACAAGGCTACTTTTTTCTTTTATATTTTCTATAGTCTGCCTTTCTCACTGAAACACAAGTCTGATTTCATAATGTGGATAAAATACGATGAATAGGATGGAACTTCCACCAAACAAAGCAAGAAGGTTTGGATTGCAGAAATCCAAAAACAGAACTGTAACAAAGCATAAGCATTAACATGACAGAAATTACATAGTAGGGTCATATTTGTTGGAAATACAATGTCTTGCGTACAGAGAAGGCAGAAGACACAGAATACCTGCAGGGGGCAGCAATTTTGACAGATAGCAAAATAAGATCCTTCTTTCTGCCTCTCTTCTGTCCTTCTTGCATGTTTCCAGATTGGTATTCTCAGGCTACTTCTTGCTTCTTCCTGGAAGTCTCTTTCTCACAGTTTAGTAAGTTAGTTAGTATCTATTCTGTTCCTCTGTTTTCTATCGAAGTTGTAGTTCCTGAATAAACTCTCTTCATTCACTCCTTAATAAGACTCAAGATCATTCCTAAGGTATACCACACCCTACAATATTTACGTCATATACATAGCATTATAGTCGCCTTAAAAAAACAGTAGTGCCTTTTATCATGGGCAAGATCCTATTTTTATGTTATGCACAGGAAAAGTTCTATTTCTGTTTCCAATTTTCCTGTTGTTCCTTGGATTTACAGACTAAGTTGTTGCTGTTCTCTCTGCAAATCCAAAACCAAAGGTACAAGGTTTAACAGAAGGGGAAAAGGTTTTAAAACAAGCAAGCCATTACTGGATGGTATCAAACATAAGCAGAATTGTTAGAAATATCACAGCTGCCTGCAGAAAGAAAATCTCTATAGTTTTACTATAGAGTTTTTCTGGGAAATACGGAGCATCCCTTACCACTTCCAATTTAACCTAGAAGTGGTGCTGGCATGCCAGAACTTTCCCAGCCCTTTCCCTCTCCTCAGTTTCTCCCACCAATGCTCAAGGTATCAATAGGCATTGGAGGGGATTGGTGGGAGATTGCCCACCATTATTTATTTATTTACTTCATTTATAGTCTGCCTTTCTCAGTGCGGTACTCCCGGCTGCCACACAGTGGCTTGAGCTGGGGATCGTACTTTGCCACTTCGGAAGGAGAAGCAGGCAGAGACATCTCCCAGACATATGGGGATATGGCTGGGGGGGGGACAGAGACAAAGCCTTCAGAAGACAGCTCCGCCCTCCCTGCTGGCAGTTGCTCTGCACGCTCGGCCCACCCACCTCACCCTGTAGTAGTGCAGGATTAGCCGGCTGCTGTTCCCAGAGCCAGGTAGAATTTTTTTCTCTTCTCCCCATATTGGCAAGGTGGGAGAGGTGGTTTTTCGCCTACCTTGCACTGCAGGCAGAGGTTTGAGGTAATTGGCAATGGTGGTGCATCATTGTAAGTCACTGGCAGGAGAGAGTTTGGGGATAGGGAGCGGGCCGGTGAGCACCCCTTGGCAATTCCCCATTGGTGGGGAAATGTGGTCTATCAGGAGCAGATGGTATGCTTGTGACGGCTACCACCACCTGGAGACTGCCTGCAGTGAACCCCATGTGTAAGTCCTTCCCTCATGCTGTACGGCTGAGGCTTTAGGAGCTTGAAAGGGGGAACCATTTTGCCTGGCTGGCCGGGGAAAAGCCATTGCATGGATGGCTCCTACCCGGGGCTGTGGGGCTCGCCCAGACAGGTCAAGGCGGTGGTCCAGGGGTGACCCCGTGGCTTGACCTGTACCGCGAGTTTGCCCTTGCCGTATTTAATGGTTGATGTTATATTAATAAAGTGGCCCTTTAGTTCCAACTCCTGTGTCTGCCTCTTCATTCCGACTGGGTTGGCAATGAGACTCAAGGTGGATTACACAGGGTGAGTCAGTACAATCAATATCAAAGACATTTCAATATATGTGTAATGGGTACCTGGCAAGCTTAGCCCCCCTGCGTTTGGAGAGAAGGATGCAGAAACTGCCCCAGGGTTAGGACAAGAAGACAGCAACCTGAAATGAGGTATCAAGCTGCAGGGGAGCACTAGCTAGCAGGTGGCTTGGGGTGCCAAAGACCCTTGATCCAGTACAGGACTAACTCTGCTGTAAGGAACAGGAAATTTTTAAAGGCAATAAAAAACAGGAATGCAACTTAAAGCCTAATAAAATTTCATTCTGCATTTGTGCATTAAAGTCTGCTTCATTGCATACAATGTAGAGGGTCCTCACTAGGCAGACACATGAGGTTATGAGGGAAATAAACATTAGGGTCGAAGAGTCATGAATTACAAGAAGGACAGGGTGAAATGGATGAATGGAATAGTGAGCAGCCAAAGGCCAATTCTGCCAAAGCAATGGGATAAGGCTGTAAGCTTTATATCTGTTGCTGCTATGGATCTTAAGCTGCGACTTATTCAGCAAAAAATTATGTTTAGGGTATATTGGACACCACAGCACCTTTTTAGTATAGGATTAAATAGAGTATCTAATTATTGGCATTGTGACTTACAAGATGCATCTCTTAAGCATATGCTTTGGGTATGTCCAGTTATTCAGTCCTTTTGGGAGGCAGTCATCATTACTCATATTAATTTTGTATTAAAATATTTATTTTTGAGGATGTTTATGTACTTTTAAACTACTTTCCTGTCTTAGGAACCTAAGCATAGTCAATTGAAATGGACTCTGTGTGCCCTTAAAGTTGCTAAATTCCTAAAGCATTGGAAAGACAAAAGCCCACTTCCCATAACTCGTTGGATTAAGGATCTTATAAATTTATCAACATTTGAACATATTGCTTATAGACAACAATTGCATATGGACTTATTTTTAGATACTTGGAGACCTTTTACAGAAGCATATAAATTTGCCAGCAGTATGTTTTGTTTTGTTTTGTTTTGTTGCTTTGCAGATATAAATTTTTAAAAATTAAAAGTTTAAAAAATGTTTAAATTACAGGGTGAAATGTAATAATGTAACATTCAAATGTGATCAAGAAAAGTATAGACATCATTTGTCTTACACTTCCTGCATTTCATGGCCATTTTGTCCTGCTATTTCATTTGTTGCCATAACCTCACAACAGAAGTCTGCTTAGTGAGAACCCACTCTAATGCACTGAACCAAGCGAGCACTAGTCCACAAAAGCTTCACCCTATGCAGCAGGCCAGGATCATCACAGAAACCAAAATCTTGGGTCACCAACCTCCGGGTGGGGCCTGGGGATCTCCTAGAATTACAACTAATCTCTACTAATTACAGTTCTCCTGGAGAAAATGGCTGCATCAGAGGGTGGACTCTATGCCATTACACTCCACTAAGGTCCCTTCCCTCCCCAAACCCTGCCATCTTCTGGTTCCACTCCCAAATCTCCAGGAATTTTCCATCCCGGAGCTGGCAACCCTAGCTTTAGCCCAAGGAAGCTCAGTGGAATGCTGCTTTAAAAACAGCTGGAACAACTGAGCATAGGAGAAATGTAGCTGGCTTGTCATGACAACTGAAGAGGAAAATTGGAGTTCTGCCATTTGGAAACTTTTAACTAGTGAAGTCTGGGAGATAAGAAGCCAAAGACATGGATTTGCACAAGGGCAGAATTTGTCCCAATATTTGTCTGATACTTTTCAAATTAGCTACAAACTGATATATGGTTCCAGGTCTTGATTTATTGCATTTCCATTTTAAAAAAAAACCATAAATCCGCAATCCTGTATCCGGCAATAAATGGAATACATCAAACTGATGCATTCCAAACGACGAAGGAGAGCTTTCTCAATCCATCAGTCCTCATAAAGCAGGATGTGTGTTTCCCCTTCTTATCCTGAACTAGCCTGGAATGGTAAGGATCAGTATCTAAATCAAGCAGGGCTGCCATGCGGTCTCTGTACCCTTTGCACTTCTTGGCCTCTCATTTCTTCAATGCTTTTATAGACATAAATAACTATCCAAGTATTAGAATGTTTGGCTGCCAGAGAAAGCTTATCAATTCTAGTTTTATGGACTGCTTGCTGATGGAAACAAGGGAAGCCTGAGTTCCCTCTGATAGGGAAGTCTTTGGGAAGCACTGGAATGTGCTCTCTGGTATTTGTGGTATCTGTAAGTGTCAAGAGAGCAGACTTTTTTCTTGTCAGTTGTCACAGTGTGACTCACAATTAGAGCCATCTGCTCTGCATTCATCTCCCCAGGGGCACTGCTCATTTTTCACCTACTTCCTGTTGCTGACAGGACAGTTCCTCCTTGTATCATTCCATAGCAGCACCTCTGCTCCTCCAAGAGATTGCAACAGGCTTGTACATTTTTTCCCTGGGGAAAGCCATTTAGTTGTTTTGCAAGTGAGGTCAAACATCATCAGTAAAGCAAAAAAATTCCATCATAAAAGAGAACAGCATTTAGCAGGACTCCAATGTGATTTTCCTAAATTACCTGCTTAAAAAGACTAGTACAAGATGTCCTTTTAAAAAAATTAATGGAGGTGAAAATAGATTTCTAAGGAACCCACGGGATCAGATTTGAGTAGGTGGGGAAGAAAGCTCTTTTTCTGTTGACCACTTAAGCAATTTATTCTACAGCAGATCCTACTGAAAACAGTAAGATATTCTAGAGAAACTGGTTTGAGGATTGCATTCTTAGATTATCTAGAGACAAGTTTCTTACTCCTATTCTAATCATCCAGCTATTTGAGGCAGTAGTTTCAGGAGAGCTGGGCATTGGTGCCCAGTGATATCATCACCTCATCAAAAGCAAGTTTCCTTGGGAATTCAAACTCTGCCCTGGCCCCATCTAACCCCGGCATATTTATATCAGACAGCTACATAGTCTAACCAGGTACCCCAAATTGGTCTGGTTTTGCCATGGAATCTAGCAAACGGTTTGGAGTGCTTAGAAACATCTCTAAGCCAACTCTAATCTACTCCAATTAAGAGGGGAACCATGTGTGGTCTAGTGATTAGAATGTAAGACTAGGACCTTGGAGACCCAAGTTTGAATCCCCCCTCTGCCATGGAAGTTTGCTGGGTGATTTTGAGCCAATCACTCACTCTTAGTCTAACCTTCTTCACAGCGTTGTTGTGAGGATAAGATGGAGGAAAAGGGAACAATATAAGCTTCTCTGAGTCCCTTTTAGGGAGAAAGATGAAGTATAAATAAAGTAAATAAAATATTCACTTTGCATAGAAAATGATGCTATAAATTTAAAATACAGAGAAGCACATTTCCTATATATTTTCAACTTCAATTTGTATATGGATTTTTCATCAAAATCAAAATGTACATATTTGCAATAGATTCAGCCTGTCTACACTCTCAAAGATCAGATGTTCATGACATGCCCATGTCATGAAACTGAAGGGCGCATGGCAAAATTTCATTTTCCATGCTGACAATAAGAAAGCCACAGTTGCATGCCAACATCTGCTTTGCTAGATCTGATTTCAACGTATCTTCAAAATCTTAGCCTTTTCTATGTACAAATGCTACACCAGTTAGGTGGTCTACCATGTTGCTGTTTTTCACCTCTTTGGTAATCAATAAATCCCATTCCTTGGTAGGTAGCACACTGGGCAAACCAAATGTAAACTGTATTGGTAGCAAAATGTTAGGTTATCATTGTCTGTTGTTGTTTTTTTACTCTACTAGTTCTCAGCTTTTATGAAGCTTTCACAGGAAAAACAAAGAGGAATGAGATTTTTCTTTGGAGATGTGTCAAATCCATACACATACAAGGCTGGTTTTGAAGCAGCCCCACATGAGTATCCCAGTGGCAGAAAAGTTGACTATCATAGGTGTGTGGGCAAAAGCTACTGGAAACGTTGGACTGGATTTAGCATTGTGTTGATCTGCGTTTAATTCACCAAAGAAGTTGCTTGAGGAAATTAAGAATAGGAAAACATATTAATGCACTGCAAGCGGAGACTATAAAAATGCCAATGTAAGGAAATTAAAAATTACAGTACCCGTTAAATAAGGTCAGTGCAATAATAGAAAGAGCCATACAAGTCTAAGACGGCTAGATTAGCATCCTGCACGAACCATAACTTTTAATTTCCTGATTTTTATGCACTTGGACCCTCAGCCTTACCACTGCATGAAGATCAGTGAACAATAAAAAGAAACTGTTTGTTTTTATGAGACCTTGAATGGCACATTTCCAGCCAGGAATAAACATTTACAAATAAGCTGTGAACACCCTTTGGAAAGGAAACACTTAGGCTCCAAAAGCACAAATGTTCTTTCTAAACAGAAAACGGCTGGCAATGAGGAAATTCTCGTCTGCAAATTGTCATTTTGTTTTTATTACAGTTCTTGTAGTATGTGCGTTCAAAAATGAAAGAAACACTTCTGATTTGCCAAATGAAAGAAGCACTTCTTAAGTAACCAAGTAATGCTTTGCAGACATCTTGCTGAAGGATGTGGGCTGTTTAATAGGCCTCGTGTCCCCCTCCAATTAACAACTCAGTTCTGCAGAGCTGCTTAAGTTGCAGCCGTATGGAGCCACATATAAAGCAGATGCTGGGCGTATGGGGAAGAGCCACCATGGACATGCTTTGTTTGTTTCTTTATCTGCTTTGCTGCTGCTGCTCCCTCCATCTTTGCTGCTTCATCAGATAGGAATCCATAAAGGCTTTCACCCTTGGGAAAAGGTGTAACTCTTATGGGCCATGTAAACATAATAACATTATAATAATAACATTTGATTTATATATCGCCCTTCAGTACAACTTAATGCCCAGTCAGAGCATTTTACAAAGTATGTTACTCTTATCCCCACAACAAACACTCTGTGAGGTGGGTGGGGCTGAGAGAGCTCCGAGAAGCTGTGACTGACCCACGCTCACCCAGCAGGCTTCAAGTGGACGAGTGGAGAATCAAACTCAGGGCCAAGCTACACATGACGAATGACACTTGAACAGCAAGTGTATTTCTCCCTGTTCACTTGCCCTCCACTCAATCCACTTGCTGTTCAAGTGTCATTCGTCATGTGTAGCTTGGCCCTCAGTTCTCCAGATTAGAGTTCCAAACATGCAAGGGAAGTGTGTAGTCTGCCATGTGGTATTATTAATAACCGAAAGTATTGCGCCATCCCATGGAGGCTGAGGGCCAAGCTACACATGACGAATGACACTTGAACGGCAAGTGGATTGAGTGGAGGGCAAGTGAACAGGGAGAAATACACTTGCCGTTCAAGTGTCATTCGTCATGTGTAGCTTGGCCCTGAGTTGCCTACATGTTACCTACATGTTATTCAAAAAAGCTGCAAGCCACATAGGGGAAGCCATTGTGTGTCTCTGAACCATTGTGGGAGAAACTGTAAAAGCACTGGCTTTGAGCCGATAGATGGATATCTGACTCTTCCCCATCCCAGTCCAACCCCAGGATTTTCTATTAAGCATGCCTAAGAATTTGGCCTAGTGCTGAAGCAGGAACCACTACAAGAAAGGGCACAGAATCATAGGTTGGATCAAAACTGCTACAAATAGAAGGACTTTGAGGAAATGGATCTTTCCTGCTTCTGTCCCCTGCATTCCCTCCTTAAAGCTGTTATTGAGTCAGAAGATACTGTTCTTTCACTCACTCTCCTTACCACAGTTTGCATCCCATCTGATTTTTACAAATTCCATGATCCCCAGCATAGTCTTTTTGGATGGTCAAATGAGACCCCTCCACCTGTTTTCACCAGCAGAAAAAAGAAATGGATCCAACCCACTATATCATGCGTCATAAGGGTGCATGAAGTAAAATAAGCACCTTGCTTTTATGCAAGTGAAAGTGAGTTTGCTCAATTTGTGCAAGAGTGCCTGTGGGCGAAGCTGTGATATCAACTTTTCCTTCTTGATTGAGGTCTCCATGTGGCTTGGCTTATTACTCAGGAGGATCTCTGATATTGGCATCAGCTTTAAAGTGGAGCACAGTCAGTTTCTCACAGAGATGCAAGGAAGCCCAGGCCAATACCAGCTTTTTAAGTGCCAGCTGTAATAAAAATAAAAGTGACAGTGCATGACACATACAAAAACAAGTTGTGAAACTTATCAAATGCCAGAAAATCGACAGGCCCCTTTGAGCTACAGGTCCAGGAAAACAGCCCTCCTCCCCACCCACCCACCCCACACACATTGGCCCTGAATAACGTAGCCAGGGGACAGGAAAGGTCAGGTAATCCTTTCGCTAATGGCTGCTTCAGCACCAGCCCAAATTCTGAGCTAGCTCCCACAACTGAAACAACACAAGAACTTGTGGATTTTCAGCAGGCATGACTCTGCTACCTAATGTTACGTTCTGCTTTATTGTAAGAAAAGTACTTAGAATTAGACCACAATATCAACTAAACATGATCTTGTTAGGTAACATTTCGCAGAGCTTTTGTTGAAGAAGATATGCTATTTAATCATCTTTTCTCTCCTTTGTCTCTCTTTCACTTCAGACTACATGCTTCTTACTGAAGGAATTATTTGTAATCACCGGAGCCTATATAAGGAATGTTATGTATATCACCACTTGGCCCTGCTAAGGTTTTCTCTGATGAGCCAATGTCATTCTGCAGAAGTTATTATGAGAAAGATAAGGCCTGCACAACACTGACATCTCTTTTGTTCAGTGAAGCTCTGCTACATTCTACTTGCACTTGATAATCAAGAAGTCTCTGTATATTACATCTTTCTTGAACGTTTGTTATTCTTGGCATCTTTTAGTCAAATGTTGCTTTAGTTCTGCATTGCTCAGTGGTGCAAGTAGTAACCTGTGGACCTACTGAGAGGGCCTACAAAATGACATATTAGCAAAGTGATGATTTCATCTGGAACTCTTCTATGACTTTTGGGACTTCAGTTTCCCTTTGTTCAAGTGTGAACATGCATTTTCAGCTGTTGTTTTCACACTAGCAATCTGCTCCAATGCCTGCCTGTTGTTCTTAGCCTCGTCTTTCACCAGCTTTCCACAGACGGTGTGTTTTGCATGGGGCGTGTGTGTACTTGACACTGTTTTGTTTTGGAACTTCCTTTCATTTGAAATCTTTAGGAAGTTATAGTTCTTATAATTAGCAAAGGATTTAACTTTTTTCTGTCTGGGTTACTGCACATCCTGTACCTTCTCTAGAGTCATGCCCAAAACAAATATACACTCTGGACAATGTGAACTAAACAAAAGGGGTTTTAAAATATGTTCATAAAAGAAACAGACTGACAGTTGCCACAGAGTTAAAATTATGTGGCAATAACACTACACTTTCAGTGTCATCATAACCCAAGTTATATCTCCTATGCCCATTATCTTAGAAAGGATTAACTACTCTACTTAGGATGGCATGGTTAGAATTCAAGTAAAATCAACATGGTTTCAATCCATTTCATTCTATTTGAGTTCCAACTTCTGCCACGAACTGGGAGGTGTTTGCCCTCAAAAATTCTAATATCGTATTTATAAGCAAATCATTCAGGAAGTACATCCTAATTGTATCCTGGAAGGGTTTTTATTATTATTATTGCTGTTTAGTATTATATCTGCTTGTTTTATGAATTTTCTAATTTTGTTAATTTGAGAGATCCTTAAGAAGTCTGATGTGATGAGGCTTTATACTGCCCTCACCAGTCTAACACTCCTATCTTATGGTTGTTGTGGGTTTTCCGGGCTGTATTGCCGTGGTCTTGGCATTGTAGTTCCTGACGTTTCGCCAGCAGCTGTGGCTGGCATCTTCAGAGGTGTAGCACCTCTGAAGATTCCAGCCACAGCTGCTGGCGAAACGTCAGGAACTACAATGCCAAGACCATGGCAATACAGCCCAGAAAACCCACAACAACCATCGTTCTCCGGCCGTGAAAGCCTTCGACAATACTCCTATCTTAATTGAGAGCCAGTTTGGTGTAGTGATTAAGAGCACAGGACTCCAATCTGGAGAACTGGGTTTGATTCCTCACTCCTCCACTTGAAGCCAGCTGGGTTACCTTGGGTCAGTTACAGCTTCTCGGAGCTCTCTCAGCCCCACCCATCTCACAGAGTGTTCATTGGGGATAATAATGACATACTCTGTAAACCGCATTGAGTGGGTGTTAAGTCGTCCTGAAGGGTGATATATAAATCAAATGTTGTTGTTCTTGTTGTTCTTGTTCTTGTTGTTAATTATGCAGCATTTTGCTTTCTAGGAGAGGTTGTTGCTGGTCATCAGGTAGCAATGAACACTTAACTGGCTCTCAGCCTCACCTACCTCAGAAGATTATTGCAAAATATCACTCTGACTCTCCTGAAGGAAGAGAGGACCCAAATATACCAAATTAAATTAAATGAGTATTACACTTTTCACATCGGATGTTCAAGCAATGAAGCTCCAATGTACATGTTTCTGTTTTGTTGTGGAAGATGAAGGAAACATAATCAAAACTCTCCACCTAGATGTGCTAAAGAGCTCAAAGGTTTATTGCTTTCTTCTGTCATTAATGAATGTCAAATGTGCACTGTGTATAATGTAAATATATTACAATAAGTGTATATATCAACATATATTCTCGGGTTATTTTGAAACTGGTGTTCTGCCCAATACACCAAGATAATGAATCACTCTTTGGCAGCTGTGTGGTTTATTGGTGTTATCTTAGTTGTATTACTTCCCTTGCCACATCATATGTTAGCCTTTCCTAATTGCTACATTGGACATTAACCAGACACACCCTCACCCACCTCCTGGGAATATCTTTAATGAGAGCCACAATTTTCCTATTACTGAGTTCTTTATAGTACAGTTCTAAACAGAGTTATGCCCTTCTAAGCCCATTGACTTAAATGGACTCAGAAGAATGTCAGTCTGTTTAGGACTGCACTGCTAGTGGCTTTTAAAAAACTCACGTTCCTTCCAATTAAAAGACATAAGTAAATCTGATCATGTTTTATATGGAGGAAGCCAAAACACAGTAAACTATGGTTTGCTACAATGCAGCTTCTTAAATGCATCTTTTACTTTCACTAGCACCTTATCTTGGTTCAGAAAAGATATATTCAGAGATTCAAGTTCTCCTGATTAAAATCCGTCCATTTTTAAGACTTTAAGTGCTCTTTTGGTACTAACAAACACATAAGATTGCATAAGATTAAGATTGCACTCAAATTTGTGATAAACATGTTTCAGATTAGAATATAAGGATGGTGCCCTAGGATCTTAGCTGTATTTGAGTGTACCAAAACACCTTGATTAGCCGACCACAAGCCCATTCTCCTAAAATATGCAGCAAATGCAAAGAACCAGAAAACATCCAAAACACATTAAGCCAAAGGGATGTTATTTGATACAATATTCATTATTCTTTCCCAATTTGTCATAGCCTCAGTGGCCAAGAGAATAGACTCTCTTGGTACCAGTGATTTCTGCATACAAGTTAAGTGCTGCCCCTACATTATTTCTGTTTACATTTGTTTCTATTTTTGTCAGTGGTTTCAGTTCTCCATTTTTCACTTGGTTCTGTAGATTCACTTGTATTGTATATGCATGACATACAGTTTTTTATACGTCGTATGTATACATATATTGTAAAGCTGATTTAATTGATGCACAGTATTGAAAAATGCACACATATGAAGAAGATTCAATCTGAAGAAAGAGAAAATTGGGCAAAAATAGTCAAAGGTTCAGGTTGCACATGGGAGATATGAAATTGAAAGGAGGACTTTAGTAGTAAAACAGCAAGAATGACAAATCTGAAATTATCCCGCCTTTTGAATTCTCAGTATGATCCTCAACAGCCTTTAAGAAACAGCAATAAAGGCTTTCCCCTAAAAGCCCCATTAAAATGAATAGTGATTACAAAGCAACAAATTACCCAATGCTTGATAGACTGTGTCATGTAATTTGTTCAAAGGCCACTTCCTTGTTCTATATTTGTCGCTTTTCCCTGAGATAAGACACAGCAATCCAACAAGTATGGAACTGTAAAACCTGTGAAACCAATAGCTATATCTAGCAAAATCATGTTCAGATTACTAATTGTCATGAGTCAAATCCAATTATATACACTCCCCTAAGCATAGAGGTTGAGCCAGTGGGTTTTCCACCCAACCTACAGCACTGGTATAAGTAATCTTTGCAAAGGAAGACTTACTTACTTTTTTAAAAAAATAAAAGCTTGGAATTCAGAGCATCTACTGCATGTATTATTAATATGGTAGGTTGATATAGTGCTATGATAATGATGATCTTGGAGGGGGAGTGGCCACTTCTGGCACGAGAAAAAGCAGTGTGGTTTGAATAGCCCGTAGCCACTGCTGCTTCAGGCTCTGACCCAACAGAGGTTGGTTAACCCCATTGGTACCGGTCTGTACCTCCTAGCTCTGGGTCAACCTGAGTGAGGTTGTGCTGTTTGGTTCAGGGGGGGGGGCTTGGGTATGGGTGGTAGAGTTGCTCTCCTTTCAGGCTTCTCCATGCAAAGATTAACCCATGTATTACATTTTCTTTTTCTTTTTTTTTGAAAAATTTTTATTGGGTTAGAATCCATTATTTCCACATTTACATTCAATTTTCCCCGATTTTTTCATCTCTAACCCCCTCCCTTTCCCCCCCCCTTTTTGTTGACTTCCAACAGCTTTCCAACCCTTTGTCCCCTTTCCCTTACTTTTATTAGCTTCCTCTATCTAAAACAAATATATATTCTCCATTATTCTAAGCAGTACATCCTTAACTATTTTTAACATTATATGCCCAAACTGTAAGCCTTTGTTTCCATCTTAGATAAACAATTTATCCCAATTTTTCAATTTCAGGTATTTCTATATATCATAAACCATATAGATCATACGTTCGTTTATATCAAACAATTTGACTTATTCTCTATATATATTACTCATTCTATCTTTTTATAATAGTTCTATATATCTCTCCTCACGTAATCAATCAATTTGACCCATCTATATCTTCAGACATTCAGTTTGGTACAAAACTTGTCAGAAAAAAAAGAAAATATTGTTAGTTAATCGCTCCTTATATTTAGTCCTTATAATTAATTATTTTCACTATGTTCTGTTTGTTAACCTATATATATCTATATATATGTCAATCTATTAATCTGACTGCTTATTAATTCACATTTATCTCTTCTCCCCCCGGTAAAGTCTCCCCCCTCTACTTCAATACTTCAGTAGTTCTCAAACTGCCACAGTTTTCCTCCCACCTCCCATTTCTTCTCCAGGTATTGTTTCAGCTTCTCCCAGTCTGTGTTGAACTGCCCTGAGTCCAGATCTCTCAATTTTCTTGTCATCTTGTCCATTTCAGCCATATACAGCAATTTGTAAGTCCAATCTTCAATAGTTGGCACTTCTTGTACTTTCCATTTTTGCGCATACAAAAGTCTAGCTGCTGCTGTCATATAAAATATCAACGTCCTGTGTTGGGCTGGAATTCCCTCCATTCCCAAGTTCAGTAGCAGGAGTTCTGGGTTCTTATTAATTTGAAATTGTAAAATTTCACTCATTTCTCTTATTATTTCCCCCCAGTACTGCCTGGCTACCTCACACGACCACCACATATGATAGAGGGAGCCCTCATGCTTCTTACATTTCCAGCATTTATTAGAAGTATTCAAATTCCCTAGCGCAATCTTCTTTGGTGTCATGTACCAACGATAGATCATTTTATAAATGTTCTCTTTGATATTAATACATGTCGTTGTCTTCATTGTAGTTTTCCACAAGTATTCCCATGCCTCCATTGTTATTTCTTTATTAAAGTTTATAGCCCATTTCACCATTTGTGTTTTAACTATCTCATCCTCGGTATACCACTTCAACAGTACTTGGTATACCTTGGATATTCTTTTCTTATCTTCTTTAAGAAGGGTCTGCTCTAGTTCCGAATTCTCTATTCGTATACCTCCCTTTACAGAGTCCGAATTATATAAGTCTCTGATCTGTCTATACTGGAACCAATCGTAGTTAGGTGATAGTTCCTCTTGTGTCTTTATTCTAAGTTTGGATGCTTCAGTTTTAGTTATTTCTTTATACGTTAAACATTGTTGTTCATTATCAACAGCTCTCGGGTCTATCACCTCATATGGAACCACCCACAAAGGGGTTCCTTCTTGTAGATAAATTCTGTACTTCTTCCAGATTATATATAAACTTCTCCGAACAAAGTGATGCAGGAACATCGAGTTGAGGGGGGGGGGCTTGGGTATGGGTGGTAGAGTTGCTCTCCTTTCAGGCTTCTCCATGCAAAGATTAACCCATGTATTCATTTCCAATCTTTTTTTTTAAAAAAAATAGTCCTTATATCGATATAACGTTATAAGCATATACAAAAAATAAAAGAGGTGCTGTGACATCACCGATGAGTACTGCATCCTCACTTGAAAATCTTGATTATTTAAGGCACATGCAGAACAAAACAAAGTAACTCCACAACTGTAAAATTACAAAGGGAAGACATGTGGAAGAACCATACCCAAACTGATTCTAATGCTTAGGGGTTAGAGATGGGCACAGATGGCTAAGGGACGTGATTGATAGCTGAGGCTCAGCTTCTCTCTGGAGCTATTACTGTGATGAGATCCAACAAGGTCCCACTTTGACTGACTGAGAAAGAAGAGAAATTGGTCCCACTCTCAAAACAGCCAGGGGAAGAAATATGGATTGAAGTATAGACAGCTTGGCAAAAAAAAAAATCACTTGAAATGTGCTTAGCAATATTCACAATTGGTAGTTCCAACCATAAAAATAACTGCTACATTTTTGCTTTAGTCAACCATGTTAACAAGAGTAGTTACTAAGGGCATACAATTTGTGTGTGTGTTGCTTTTATTTCATTTTTGTTTTAGTTCCATTCATTTACATTCGATTTGTGAAAACATTCATTTGTTTTCATTTCTGTTTCCATTGGTTTCAATGGGAAACATATTTCCAGCCATAACTTCTTTGATTGCCTTCCAATTGGGATGAAATGATCAAGGATGATACTACTTGCTGTAGGAATCATAGCTTTTCAGAGATCGTTTTATAGGTAAAATTCTCACATGACAGAGTGATTACGGGACGGTGGGCTGCGGCACCCCAAGGAGGAGACAGGGATTCAGAGCAAATAAGAGTTTGAATTTGGCACCAGAGTGGAATTGCACAGTGAATGAAAGGGGACATCTGGCACCCCAAGAAGGCAGGGATTCAGTGCAGGCATAAGGTAGTGTTTTGTAGCCCTGCCAATGTTTCAGGAAGGTGTATATTTGCCAGTATATTGAATACTATGGCTTCTGGGAAGAATTTGGCGGGAGATGTGGCTCCAAGTCCTCGCTACAAAACAAATGAGAATAAAGAGAGAGAGAAATGTTATTTCTTTGGAAAAGATCCCTGGGTCTCAGTTAGATGAAGGTCCTGTATTGCATGGCTTCTCTCCATGGCTCTGAAATACTTTGCATTAAAAATTAAGCCTTTGAGAGAGATTTGTGTGGCTCAGCTAGAGCTGAGCTATGCTTTCTGTTTGCAGGACTTGAGCTAAATATAGAAAAATTCAAAATGCATTTTGTGTAGTTGGTGAACAATAGAACAACTCCCTGAAATGAAAATGTAACTGCGTATCCTGTACATAAATCAAAAGTGCTACATGTGAGAAAAAAATTAACACCCATTTTGAAAAAATAAAAAGAGAAATAGAAACATTGTCAAAGAAACAGATAAAATAAATGGAACAATAAATACTAGCCCATCCCTGTTGGCCAGAAGAACTAAGTAGCTTCACATTGCACCAAAGTACAGGAAAGTGGCCCTTTCCTTTGTTAATTAATTGAGGAACTTACATTTTCAAGTATCAGTGCATTTTTCATCCATCCAGTAGTGACATAATCCAGGTGGTCCTAGAAAGACAGGTGAGTTTGTCAAGACAGTGCCCTGTTCTGTCACAGATGATCTATTGATAAATGAGAGGACATAAGAGACTGGACTATTAAATGGAGTGACGTAGGACCTATAGAACTAAATGTAAATAGCTTTTCAAATGCTATGATATCAGCGTTATAATAATAAACTGTTGAAGGTTTATACATTCTCTTCTTTTGGTGCTATACCTCTGAAGATGCCAGTCACAGCTGCTGGCGAAACGTCAGGAACTACAATGCCAAGACAACGGCTATACAGCCCGGAAAATCCACAAGAACCATTTCTTTGAAACTTTAGCAATGGTAAATATAATTTTGAGAAAAATGGTGAGAATTATTGAAGAACCATCTTCCCCCTTCTTTGCTCAGCCCAAACCCTCTCCTATAAAAAAAAGTCATTAAAAGATAGTATTAGGAAGACAAAAAATTGGTTTGACTATTAATTCAAAAGAATGAAATGAAAGCAGCTTCATTAATATGGAATTCACTTCAATAAGATATAGTGGCGGCTACTAGACAGATGGCTTTTAAAGAAGATGAAACAAATTCATGTAGCTCAATCTGCCAGTGGCCACAATAATTAAATGTAGCATCCCTGTTCAAAGGCAATATGTGTGCTAGGAGGGCAACAAGAAGGCAAGGCTTTGGCCTCAGTATCTGCTTCTAGAACTCCCATGGACATCTGGTTGGCCATTGTGGGAAATATGGTAAATGGACAATTTCTCTGATCCAGCATGGCTGCTCTTAAGTTTTTATGTTGATCCGCAAAGAAGGAAATCCTCCCCAATCTCTGAACAAAATGTTTCCACTGCCTTGAATGTAAGATGAATACCTTTGGGGGCCATATAAGGTTTAAAAGGGCAATTGTAGTCTCCACAGTTCAGACTATCAACTAGCCAGGGACAAGAATTCTTCGGAACATCTCAGCCAGCTACATAACATCTAAGCTTTTGTTTCTCTTCCTGTTTACAGGTATTTAAGCCTGGGTATGCCCAGAGGTTCTGCTGTGAGAATTCTAGGGAATATCTCTTTCAGCTTCAGAACATCAGAATTACGGGCACTGATGTGGTAACTAATAATGGCAGCAACTGGGAAGAAGTTAGAATTCACTGAACAGTAGTGCTGAGAAATTAAACCTGTTAGGCAAATTAATCACAATGTTCTAAAATCTCAATATATGGCATGCATTTGAACTATCTTCTGATTACAAAGCTCTACAATAGTAACAAACAAACAAATAATAGAAAACGGCGCATTTTATTTCAGGTTGCTATGTTTAAGGCCCAAGTTACACAAACTAGATGAAAAGTAAAAGTCACATTTTCAAACAAATCTGAATCAAATAAAATGGGAGAATATACCAACTCACCTTTTGAGACCGTTGATCATGGTGACCAGTTCTCATTGCTTATATGACTTCTGCAGGACACAAAAAGCTACCAACAATTTGTGATCTGGATGAAGAGATTCCATGATTTTACTCCATTTTAGCATTTTCTGAGATGGTAAGAATGACTGAAGGAGGTGGGATGAACACATTAATACTGGCTACACAGTATTTCCCTATGTGACCTTTCAGCACAAAGACAAGTTAATCCCATGTAGCCTTTTAAACATGATTGTCTGTCAGAAATGACTAGTGCTTGGTGAATGTCCCCTTTTGGCCAAAGTGGAACTTCACTGCAAGGGAAAGAGACCATAACAATTTAATAGCCATAATAAAGTACTATTATATTACACTGATGTCTGCAATCTCAATGAAAACCCAGTTTCCCACCTACCATAGAGGACCTTTCTCTTCAAATAACTACTTAGTAAAAAGCCAATTACTAGACTGAAATGAATTTACTGCCCTGTTACTAAATGCATTTTATGAGCCGTTTGCTAAATCATTGTTAGACCTATGTCTCATTTGGAACACAGTCTATATTCTCCACTTGTCAACCTTGTTTCTCGCCTTTCTTTCACGTCCACAGTTTTATTAATCGGCAGCTTCCATCATGAAATTTAATGACTGATAGTAGATAAAGAATGTATTGAATAATGAAGACTTCTTAGATTTGCAGTAACCCTAACCATCTTTCAAGCTAGCCTTCAGATCATTAAAACGCAAAGTAGATATGGCATATTTTTAAAAAAAACTTTGGGCCAGTTTCCATTACTGTAGAAGTATATGAATATCAAGTTATGCATTGGGTTTTTGTAAGGGTGGTGGAGTCTCTGCCTTGTTATTTCCGTCTACATATTATTGCCTCCCTCTACGACTACCTCACTCCACCTCAGGCACATCTTAATACTATGTTAATGCATACTCTAGCTCTAAACTTTAATTGCTGCATGTTCAATATATTATTCCTTTCTTATTACTGTGTGTCTGTGCTAGACATGGACACGAATGGGGAAAAAACGAACATGCTTTTTGTTGTTCGTTGCCAATGATGAACACAAACAGATGAACAGTAACGAACATGTCCTGTTAACATGTTTGGTGTTCGTGGGGGCCAAAACGGCCCCCGTTGGACTTAGAGAGCCCATATTCACAGGGAGTGTTCAGCCTGCTCCCCTCCAGCCATTACCCAAGTTTGGTCAAGATTGTAATACGGATCTTGCAGTTATACATTCCCAAATCCGACACCCCCAGGAAACTCCCATTTGGCACAATTGGAGCCACCAGTTGACTTTGGCCCCATGTACAAGCAGTGGACTTGAAGGTGGGCCACCTCCCATCTAGGGGGTGGGGGGTTTTGCCACTCTTCGGCAGCACTCCCCATGTGCCCACCCGCCAGACCTCACAGAGGCGACTTTCCACCAAGGTATAATGGTGCGTTATGTCGGGGGCTGCCGGGCCTGGTGGGCTGGGGAGGAGGTGAAGGGCTGCCTCCCCTCTAGGGGGTGGGGGTGGCCACTCACCGGCAGCACCCCCCATGTGCCTGCCCACCAGGTCACCCAGAGGCTACTTTCCGCCAAGTCTGGAAGGTGGATCAGGTCGGCGGCCGCTGGGCCTGGTGGGCTGGGGGAGATGGTGGAGGGCCACCTCCCCTCTAGGGGGTGGGGTTTTTGACTGCTTGCTGGCAGCAACCCCATGTACCTGCCCACCAGGCCTCCCAGAGGCTACTTTCTACCCATCTGTAATGGTGGGTGATGTTGGTGGCCACCAGGCCTGGTGGGCTGGGGGAGGTGGTGGCAAGCCACCTTCCCTCTAGGGGGTGGGGGGTTGACCGCTCGCTGGTGGCACCCCCATGTGCCTGCCCCCAGGCCTCCCAGAGGTGGTGCAGAGGCTGTTGCTGGCCAAACACACTGGCTGGAGCATTGAACGTTTAGGTACATGGGATAGACAGGTTTCTCAATAGACAGGTGCATAGCTGTATGGGATAGGTGTATAGGATAGAGGGATGCATGAATACATTGAATACCTGTATTGGATTGACAGAAGAGACAGATACCATGTACGGGCATATTGGGGAGACATGTGGATTGCATAAATATCTGCATTATCCCATCATTAGAAAGTTGGAAGGAAAGAACCAAGGGTGGGAGGTGGGGCCCGCCTCTAACATGTAGAAGTGGAGGCTCACATGCTGGCTGTGGAGTCGGTGGAGGATGCCTTCCCCTCATCATGGGGGAGGCATCGGTTCCCCTAGGAAAGGAGATTGTGGCAGACAGGTAGGTGCCCACATGGGGAGCTGTGGGCTGCCCCCCGCATCACCAACCAGCCTGCCATCACAGATGTGGCAGCCTATTCAGTGCACCCTACAGAAGATGGCAGTTCCACAGAATCTGCACCACTCAGAGACAGCTAACCTGTGCAAGCAGTACAGGCAGGCTGCCGCCAGAATCACCCACCTTCCTGCCTTCGCAGAAAGGATGGGTGTTGTGGCTGGGACCCATTCCCCCCTGCTTAGAGGGGACAGCAGTTTCTCATGGATAGGGGGCCTGTGCTGTACAACCATTTGCGCAACAGCAGCTGAGCTGTCCCTCATGCCCAAAAGCAGCAGCAGCAGACAGCACCCACCTTCCCGCCCCCACAGAAAGGGTGGGAGGGACCCATTCCCCCCTGCTCAGAGGGGACAGCAGGTGCCATGGATAGGGGGCACCATGCTGTGCAACCATACGTACAATAGCTCCTGAGATGCCCATCGTGCCCAAAAGCAGCAACAGCAGACAGCACCCACCTTCCTGCCTTCACAGAAAGAGTGGGAGGGACCCATTCCCCCCTGCTCAGAAGGGACAGCAGGTGCCATAGAAATAGGGGCACTGTGTGGCACAACCATATTAGCAACAGCTTTTGAGCTGCCTCTTGTACCCAAAAGCGGCAGCAGCTGACATTAGGGATGTGCGTTTCGGCATTCAGAATGCCGAAAGAATGCCGAAACAAAAGTGTTTCGGCTTCTTTCGGGGAATGCCGAAACGTTTCGGGGAATGCCGAAACGTTTCGGGTAGCCGAAAGAAAAAAGCCGAAACGTTTCGGGATTCTTTCGGCTTTCTTTCGGCTTTTCTATGGGAAAATGCCTCCGTCTTCCAGGACATCTGGAGGAGGCATTTTCCCACCTAATAAGCCCAAAATTGGTGGGGACCTTCCTCTAACCCTTCTCTAACAACCACCCAAGTTTCAGACAGATTGGACTTTGGGGGGCCATGTTATGGCCCCCCAAAGCAGGTCCCCCCATCCTCCCATAAGAAAGCGAAGGAGCAGCATATTGTTAGCATGCTGCTGCTGATCTTTCTTCATTATTTCCTATGGGGAAAAAATGAAGAGGCAGGCTTCCTTTGCCAGGGGTGGCATTTTGCATGCAAAATGCCCCCCAGCCCTCAGGGGCCCTTCTCCCACCCCTCCTCCCACCCCCACCAAGGCTCAGCCTGCTCCCACTTGGGTGGGCCATTTCATGGCCTCCCCAAGTAGGTGCTCTAATCTCTACCACTGACAGCTGGGGGAGGCTTGTGTTGCCAGGGGTGGCATTTTGCATGCAAAATGCCCCCCAACCCTCTGGGGCCCTTCTCCCACCCCTCCTCCCACCCCCCACCAAGGCTCAGCCTGCTCCCACTTGGGGGGGCATTTCATGGCCTCCCCAAGTAGGTGCTCTGCTCTCATCTCTACCACTGACAGCTGGGGGAGGCTTGTGTTGCCAGGGGTGGCATTTTGCATGCAAAATGCCCCCCAGCCCTCTGGGGCCCTTCTCCCACCCTTCCTCCCACCCCCCACCAAGGCTCAGACTGCTCCCACTTGGGGGGGCCATTTCATGGCCTCCCCAAGTAGGTCCTCTCAGCCCCTAAAGTCCACCCCTTACAGCCCCACACAAACCCAATTCCCCCCCCAGCTGCCACACACAGACCCAAATCCCCACATTAGCCCCTCACAGACCCAAATCCACCCCCACCTGCCCCACACCCATAACCCCAGGAACAGGCTGGCAAAGGCCAGCCCTCTCCCTTTGTTCCCTATGCTGGGAACTTCTAAACTCTCTTTCCCTGGGCAATTCTGCACAGCCCAGGGGTGCCACAATGGTGGGCACACTTCTGAGTGCCAGCTGGTCCCTGTGAAAGAGCACCTGAACCACAGACACCCTCCCTCAAATTCCCCCACCACCTACAGAGATGGCTGGCCAGCCAGCCCCATTGTTCCCTATGATGGGAACCAACTGCACAACAAAGAATAAAACAAGAACAACACAAAATAAAGTTTTAAAAAAATTATATTCTCCCTTCCAAAGTACAAGTAGGCAAAGCATTATGACACATTACACCAGCAGTCCCCCACACAGAAAAATTAAAACAAAACTCACTTAACATCAGAGAATCACAAAGCATGATTCCTGTCAAAAACACTTTATTTCTTGAACAGCTTTAGGTTACACAGCAGGGGGGAACACCAAAGGGCATGGCAGCACTATCTTACACAAAAATAACACAACTCACTTCACATCAGAGAATCACAAAGCACAATTCCTGTTAAAAACACTTTATTTCTTGAACAGCTTTAGGTTACACAGCAGGGGGGAACACCAAAGGGTATGGCAGCACTATCTTACACAAAAATAACACAACTCACTTAACATCAGAGAATCACAAAAACACAATTCCTGGCAAAAACACTTTATTTCTTGAACAGCTTTAGGTTACACAGTAGGAGGGCACAACAGGGCATGATAGCAATGTACTGCAAAAAATAATACAACCCACTTCACCGTTTTTGACAGCAATTGTGTTTGTGTGATTCTCTGATGTGAAGTGAGTTGTGTTATTTTTGTGTAGTACACTGCTTTCCTGCTCTGTGGTGCCTTCCTAAAGCAGTTACAGAAATAAAGTGCTTTTGACAGCAATTTTTTGGGGTGATTCTCTGATGTGAAGTGAGTTGTGTTATTTTTGTGTAAGATAGTGCTGCCATGCCCTTTGGTGTTCCCCCCTGCTGTGTAACCTAAAGCTGTTCAAGAAATAAAGTGTTTTTGACAGGAATCATGCTTTGTGATTCTCTGATGTTAAGTGAGTTTTGTTTTAATTTTTCTGTGTGGGGGACTGCTGGTGTAATGTGTCATAATGCTTTGCCTACTTGTACTTTGGAAGGGAGAATATAATTTTTTTAAAACTTTATTTTGTGTTGTTCTTGTTTTATTCTTTGTTGTGCAGTTGGTTCCCATCATAGGGAACAATGGAGCTGGCTGGCCAGCCATCTCTGTAGGTGGTGGGGGAATTTGAGGGAGGGTGTCTGTGGTTCAGGTGCTCTTTCACAGGGACCAGCTGGCACTCAGAAGTGTGCCCACCATTGTGGCACCCCTGGGCTGTGCAGAATTGCCCAGGGAAAGAGAGTTTAGAAGTTCCCAGCATAGGGAACAAAGGGAGAGGGCTGGCCTTTGCCAGCCTGTTCCTGGGGTTATGGGTGTAGGGCAGGTGGGGGTGGATTTGGGTCTGTGAGGGGCTAATGTGGGGATTTGGGTCTGTGTGTGGCAGCTGGGGGGGGAATTGGGTTTGTGTCGGGCTGTAAGGGGTGGACTTTAGGGGCTGAGAGGACCTACTTGGGGAGGCCATGAAATGGCCCCCCCAAGTGGGAGCAGTCTGAGCCTTGGTGGGGGGTGGGAGGAAGGGTGGGAGAAGGGCCCCAGAGGGCTGGGGGGCATTTTGCATGCAAAATGCCACCCCTGGCAACACAAGCCTCCCCCAGCTGTCAGTGGTAGAGATGAGAGCAGAGCATCTACTTGGGGAGGCCATGAAATGCCCCCCCAAGTGGGAGCAGGCTGAGCCTTGGTGGGGGGTGGGAGGAGGGGTGGGAGAAGGGCCCCAGAGGGTTGGGGGGCATTTTGCATGCAAAATGCCACCCCTGGCAACACAAGCCTCCCCCAGCTGTCAGTGGTAGAGATTAGAGCACCTACTTGGGGAGGCCATGAAATGGCCCCCCCAAGTGGGAGCAGGCTGAGCCTTGGTGGGGGGTGGGAGGAGGGGTGGGAGAAGGGCCCCTGAGGGCTGGGGGGCATTTTGCATGCAAAATGCCACCCCTGGCAAAGGAAGCCTGCCTCTTCATTTTTTCCCCATAGGAAATAATGAAGAAAGATCAGCAGCAGCATGCTAACAATATGCTGCTCCTTCGCTTTCTTATGGGAGGATGGGGGGACCTGCTTTGGGGGGCCATAACATGGCCCCCCAAAGTCCAATCTGTCTGAAACTTGGGTGGTTGTTAGAGAAGGGTTAGAGGTAAGGTCCCCACCAATTTTGGGCTTATTAGGTGGGAAATTGCCTCCTCCAGGCGTCCTGAAAGACGGAGGCATTTTCCCAAAAAAAAACCCCGAAAGAATGCCGAAAGAATGCCGAAAGAATCCCGAATCCCGAATCCCGAAAGAGATTCTTGTTTCGGCTTTCGGCTTTAACGGTAGAGAATCTTGTTTCGGGTAATCCCGAAACAAGAAAGCCGAAAGTTTTTTCCTTGCACACCCCTAGCTGACATCACCCACCTTCCTGCCTTCGTGGAAAGAACGAGATGGGCAGGACAGGAGTGGCCGTTGGGAAGGGTCATATTGGTTCCATCTACAGAGGGTGAGGATGAAAGAGGGATCATCCGGGAACTTGTCAGGAAGAGGATGTGATGGGCAGGACAAGTCGTAGGCAAGGGTCGTTTGGACACCATCCAGAGAGGGAAAGGTTGAAAGAGGGACCAGGACCTTGTCAGGGAGAGGGGGACAAAGGGTTGCCAGCTGCATCGAGGGGCAGGACTGGGAAGACCCCTTCATTGGCAAGCCATGAGCCGAGAAACCCACTGAGCCCGGTGTCAAGCATGGCACCTTTTTCCAGGTGCCAGTTCTTGGCCTGGGGCAGTGGAGGTCCTCTGGTTGCCACCAGTGGGTGGTGATGGCAAGGTAGCCGTGATGGCAGCCACTCCATAGGTCAGCCGTGAAATGTACTGTACGGCCATTGGTGGCCGACAGCTCCCTGAGTACCATGTCTTGCACAGTCTGGTAGAGGGCAGGCAGGACTCGACGCCCAACGGTGTGCCATGATGACATGGAGAACCATGGGGCAAAGTGCCGAAGCAGTCTTTGGAAGCCCATACCCTCCACAACAGATAGGGGGAATCCTTGCAGGGCAATCATCTCTGCCACGACAAGAATGCCTGCCTCCTGAGCCCTTGACCTCACCCTTTTCAACGGCAATATCCCTGACCCTGATGGAACAATTTACCCAAGGGCGGCCTACCTGACTGTTCCTCTCCCACCAGCAGCACCCTCGGGGCAAAGCTTCTTGCTTGGGGAGGATTCCAGTGACCCTCCCACTGATCCCAGCTCAGAGGAGCTGGCAGCCCTCTGTCTCCCCCACCAGATGATTCGCTGGCCAAGGATGGAGACCACAGGCTCAGGTGGTGCGTCTTCAGGTACCTAGTCAGGACTGTCAATGACAGGTGCTTCAGGACATTGCCCCTGCACAGCAGGCCATCACAGACACAGCACCGCACCACACAGGGGTCATTCGGAAGGGCCCCAAAGTGCCTCCATACAGAGAGTTTGAACCGTGGCCCACTAACTGTTCCAGGGGAAGGTGGATGAAGGGTTACTGGCTGCGCTGTGGAGATGACAATGGAAAATGAAGTGAGGGGTGGACTGCAGGCAGGGACAGCACTGGGAGTTTCGGATGGGAACAGGATGGATGTTTCATCAAACCCCAACCATTCCTCCATGGATCCCTCGCCCTCCTCCTCCTCAAACAGTTGAAGGAGTTCCTCTTCCCCCGGCGGCAAGAGCTCTTTGGCCTCCTCCACAACCGCCGCAGGTGATTTTTGGGGAGCAGGAGTCTCTGCTGCCCCAGAGCCCTGCCCAGTACTGCTTCCCGTGGGGCAACCAGGACAATCTTTGCACTCCCCCCCCACAACCACCCTTGGCCCCCACCCGAAGCCTCAATGTGCCAGCAAACAAGAATTAAGGAGGAAAGGAAAGAACACTGTAAGCCCTCAGCCAAGGCACCAACTGAGCTTGGCCCCAAGGCCTAGCAGCAGCCCTGGAACCAGAGGGAGGGGGTAGAGCCCTAGCCCAGCACTCCAGCAAACCTGACCAGATCAGGCACTAATAGTAATGTCAGCCCTCAGCCGAGGTGCCCACTGAGCTTGGACCCGGAGCCTAACAGCAGCCCTGGAACCAGAGGGAAGGGTGGAGCCCTAGCCCAGCACTCCCAGATACCTGACCAGATCAGGCACTAATAATATTGTCATCCCTCAGCCGAGGTGCCCACTGAGCTTGGCCCCGGAGCCTAGCAGCAGCCCTGGAACCAGAGGGAGGGGTAGAGCCCTAGCCCAGCACTCCCAGATACCTGACCAGATCAGGCACTAATAATATTGTCAGCCCTTAGCCAAGGTGCCCACTGAGCTTGGCCCCAGGGCCTGGCAGCAGCCCTGGAACCAGAGGGAGAGGGTAGAGTCCTAGCCCAGCACTCCCAGAAACCTGACCAGATCAGGCCTGAATTTATGCCTGTTGAGGAGCTATAAAATGACATGGCATTGAATATAACTACATAAATTTATTCATTCGGCCTAGACTGAATACATCAGCCTAGGACCAAATACCTGTTCAGTGTTTTTTATTAGAAAGTATATAAATACATAGAAGAAGAAGAAAAGAAGGGAAAATACACAACAGTCATTACTTTATTTATTAGTTACTTCACTTATAGACTGCCTCTGCCTTTCTCAATAAGGCTGAAGGCAGATTACAACTAAAAGAAATGGAGTATAATACATAAAACCAACAAAATAAAAGAATGTCTTCATACAGACAATAACCAGTATTAAGAGATCAGAGAACAATGCAAAGAAACCTATTACATACAACAATGATACATTTGGATTAGGAAATTAAAGGACAATGTTTTTTAAAAAAACAATAACGTAAACAAGGAATGCTAACTTAGACATTAACTGTATTAATTGTAATTATAGTCACTTTTAAACAAATTCTCTCCTGGTCTGTCTTACATTCTTGGAATGATAGGAGTGGGGGAGCCTTCCTGACTTTATAAAATGTCCTCCTAAACAATTCTGTTTTATATGCTGTGTGGAATGATAGGAATGTGGGAGCTTCCTGGCCTCATCAGGCAAGCCATTTCACCAGGTGCTAGCCACACAACAGAGCACCTGGGTTATCATGAAAACCTGGAATATTATTTTAAAGTGGCATGTCTTGAAAACTCCAGTACCTACAGGTAGAGTGAAAGCTCTCCCTCTGGTATGGTTAGAGGAAACAACAGAAATCTGACGGTGGGCATTAACAACCCATTGTGCTGGATTCTTCCTGGGTCATTTGCTTGAGTCCTTACCACAGTGTCAGTGTGGTTGAGATGAAGAGCAGTTAGGCAACTGTCCATCCAAAATGCCCGGGAAAAAATCTTCATTTCTTATCAAATATGTGTTTTGTATATGGAAGTGAAGATGAGCTACCTTTACATTGTGGTTAATGAAGATGAGAGGCAGATTCACCATAAATTATTCCTAGATGACGACTAATGAAGTTTCCAGAACTCTATACCTTTGTGGTATACCATACAAGCAAAGAATATGATATCTAATCCCAGCCTTAATATTCCATCTTCCAAGAAACTGCAACTTTACATGATCATAGAGAAGACTTTGAAAATGCAGAAGTTCCTGCAATAACCCAATTCATGCTTACAATTCTTTTACAGTGAAATCTTAAGCAGACTTACGCCAGTCTAAGCCCACTGAAATCAATGGACTAACTCTGCTTAAGATTTTACTGTTAGAGATCTTACATCCACGTAAGTGTGCATAGGAGTGCAGCCTTCATTGATTCCCAAAGTACAATTTTTTTATTCCATGTTGAAGTTGATTTTTGATAATCCAGTGGAAGCTGTGGAAAACTAAACTAGAATATGTTGCTAATGAACAAGCAAGCTAACCTCTCAAGTACTTGAGAGAAGAGAAGGTAGACTCACATGAAGACTTCAGGAGACAATGGCGTCTCTTTGTCTCTTGAACTGAAATGTAACTCCGCCTAATGAAGCCTGGATTAGATACTATTTTCTGGAAGGGCCTTGGCTTGATCTCTCTCAGAAGCTAGCCACATATTACATTTATCCTACATCCAGAGGAGTTAGCCGTGTAGTCACAAAACAGTAAAGAGTCCAGTAGCACCTTTAAGACTAACTAACTTTCTTGTAGCATAAGTTTTCAAGAACCACAGCTCTCTTCGTCAGCACAATGGGTTTTTAATGCCCATCATCAGATACTGCTGTTTCCTCTAACCATAGAAGGAGAGCTTTCACTGGACTTTTCAAGACATGCCACTTTGAAACAATATTCCAGGTTTTCATGATAATATAATAAATACATTTATTCTATATTTCATTGCAGAATATTATACAAGGTAATTCAAAGCCTGGGAACATTCTTGCATTGCCATCAAGGCAAAGCAGGCTTGCAAGCAGTCCTATTGCAACAGCCAATGATGTCATTCAAATAACTGGTTTTCCTGACAGCTTATTTAAAAAGGGTGTAGCTTATAGCTATTATGTTTGTTTCTCATGTAAGGAAAAAGGTGTAATGTCTACCAGCAGCAGGGAATCCTGTTCCCGGAGGAACAGAGTCCTTCTCATAATGCATGTATTTGCACAAAACATTTAATTGGCTCATAGCCCTGCAGCCATTAAAATTAAAAGAATACCAGTTTATTTGGAAACTCATTACTTCCATAATACAAATGACTTTTTTATGTAGGACCAAGAGTGATGTTTTCTGAAACTTCCATTGTCAGTCAAAGGAAAACAATAGGTTTCTATTCAAATGTGTAGCTTTGCCCATATTGAATACAAAGTTTTTATAAGGTATTTCTATATGGAAGAAGAATTATCTAGAAGTAATCTCAGATTTCAGCTCTACAAAATAGGCCTAGTCCCCTTTGGAAAAGCCAAGAAGGGCTAAGAAAGGCATCAAGCTGCTCCGGCTGTACCCCGATTGACCAGGAGAGGAAGGAGAGATGAAAAGGATCAACTCACATGCCTACCCACTTGACAAAATTCTATTGAGGGTAAAAGGAAAACAGTAGGTTTCTATTCAAATGCATAGCTTTGCTACGACATGTAAATATTTACATACTGAAGAGAAACTCCATTTGGCATCCCCTATTTTGTTATGAAGAGAAAAGAGGATATGAGTTGAATAGCCTTGGTACACTACATCCTCCTAGATCTAAAATCAGTTTTGTGGATTAAACAAAACTCCACGTTTTCATACTCTCCATCACCTTTGGATGTCTACTTGGATTTTGCTTGGATCTTGGCAGGTAACCGTTTGGCTAGTTCCAAACCCCCCTGGGGTTTTTTGGGTGGGGGATAGTCATGAAATCCCCCCTTTTTGGATCATTGACTTTCCAGAAACGGAACACTGAGGAATCTGAGGGATTTTTACTCCTGGCCTGCACAGGTACCTAAATTTCTGCTCACTCCTCTTGCTTTACTTTTTAGAGTGATAAGAAGGATGTTGACAAGCATGTCTTTCTTCCCACATATGGGCCATTTCCATACGTCCTTAAAGGGACAGCCCATTCACCAAATGCTACCAGCTTTTCCCCTTCACTCCACATGTCTCCAATTTCAAAACAGTAGCAGGCTGTTTGGCTTCCTTTTTTTTTTCAGTGCCTTTTCTGAGAATGCACTTTCCCGCAGTCTCCAAAAAGGTGCTGACAAAACAGAAAGAAATCAGAGACGTGTGGAGTAAGGGGGGAAAGCTGGCAGCATTCTTTGAGTGGGCCATCCCTTTTAGGACGTGTGGAAATGGCCATGGTGAAAATTAAGCATAGTTAAATTTCCTTGGATCATGTCCATTGAATCTATTTTCCTTTTCTGACCAAGAATGTGTAGAGATTACTAAGGGATGGTAGAGCTGAGACGTTGCTTTGTCTTTGAAATCTAATTATAGCCTGCCCTATGTACCCCATAGACATATTTTCGTTCTTCATAACCTTCACATCACCTTGGACCTCGTCATTCTATTGCATGAAAAATTCATATCCCACAAGATACCCTGGTTATTTGTTAAGTCATTAATTTAACGTTCTTGCCAATCTGCAATCAGGATATGTAACTTTTTGAAAATTAATTCTGATTTCAACTCTGATTTCAAAAATTTTAAATACTCTCCTGTACTTTAATTTTAAATTAAATTTTAAAACATTCTGCTGTACTTTAGTTAATAATTTGACTTTGTAATAAATAGTAGCACTATGGAGAAGGGTTAGTCTCTGGGTGAAAATTGCCTCAGGGGAAAGAGAGGAAAATAAATCTCACAACCCACCAAAATGCCAAGAGGCACAATCCACCAAGAACTGCTGTTGGCAACTGCCATTCAGTGGAGCATGAACAACCACAGTACTTCTGAACTGCACCCAAAGTGATCAACTTCCTACCAACTATATATCAATAAAATCTACCACAAAACCCAGCAATTCTCTGGAAGGAAAATGAGTGCATAAGAGAGAATGTCAGAGCTTGTTTGGCCTTAAAAGAGAGAGACTCTACTAGCAGCATGTTTTGTGTATTAAATTCTTAGGCTTGGTATCCAAAATGTTACGTAAATAACTTATTTGCTAGTACTGCAATTTGGAAGCTTCCTCTCCCCACCTCTGTTCCCTGACAAGCTACATTCTGAATCTAAGGGGATATGTCTATTACATTTTTAACTCTTTTTCTGACATGGTGATTAATCAAGAGTGGCTGCCTCAGCAATTCTTAGAACGGAAATCTCACAGAAGAATTCTCAGAATTCATAGCCCAATACAGGCCAATATGAATTACTAGCCACAAATCCCAGCTAAGTGAGGTAAATAAAACTTCCACCAAAACACCTCTTCCCTACCTAGAGACATCCGTTCCTTATCTGGAAATGTTCCCGGGCCTTTGGAATTCCTTCCTTTCCACCAATTAGGGAATATAGTTAATAGTTAACCTTTATTCCTTCCTCTGTTGCTCCAAGAGAAGGAAAGAATAATCTTTCATTCAAGGCCTGGCCCCCTATAACTGAGTCCAAAATCTATTTCCAGATGTACTTGTGTTATGTACACTGAATGCAATGCTTTGCTTGTGTTCATGTCCTGTTTTACCCTGGACTCTGAGGGACAGTGTCCAGACCTGCTGCTCTGCCCTCTCTCAGTTGCCTTTTGAAAATTATTGCCAACCCAGATGCTTTTGTCTGGAGCCCTGCTGGATAGGCAATAGTAAGCCACCACTTTACCTCTTACTCTTCCTTTTTGGCCCCTTGCCTCCCCCTTTTGATTGATGCATGTCATGCAATATGTGTGGGTATTTGGAACAGTTGTATCTTAGCATTTGGCACTGTTGCTGTGTGCATGTTATTCTGACTCCATGTGCTAATCATTCATCTCAATAATAGTCTCTTAGATTTCACAATATTCATGGTCTCAGTACTTCTGCCAGACTTGGGTAAAGAACATTGTCACTTTGTCAAAGATACCTTGGCTGCCCTCTGTATCGGTCCCTGCCCAAATTAGGTGTATTCCTTTAAACTGGGTGAGCCAGCTTCTCTTCAGAAGGAAGTTTTTCTTCCATACAATCAGACCACACTAGCGTAAAATTGGAACCATATTGTCCAAGGCACATGTATTCTGATTACACGTGGTAATACCAGCTACTCATTTCTAAATATGACTGATCAAAGGTCAAGAAACTGCCATTTCTCCTGTTCTCTATCTTCCAAATATTTAGTCATATCTACATTTGCTTATCTGTATCAGGATGTGCCCAATTCTAAGGATTTTCCTAGAACAATTTTTCATTTTTAATCCTTTGAAATATTGTAAGCTGTCAATGCATATGACAACAAACAAAAACCAAATGGAAGGAAATAGGATTTTTAAAATCTGTTCTGGTAGTAATCAAATCCAAATGACTTTGGATTTCTGTGCGAATATAAGAAATTATTCCCTAAAAGAATTAACACTGCTTTCAAGATAATAAAATAGAAACTTGAATGCCAGAAACTGAATTCTGCCCAAAATCTTTTCAAAGCACTCAAGAAGCCTGAAGGTTGGGCTGGGTACACCGTGATCTTCACCTGCTTCCAAATGTTTGTTCTTAATAAGCACCGCATGTGAATGGAATCTTTCTATCTCCACCACACATACATGTGCACAAACACTCCTTTTATGATTTTTTTATAATCTCTCTGTGATTGTGTACAGATCTTGCTTAATGCACTCCAGCTACCTATTTTTCCCCAAAAAACGTTACTTAGGAATAGAATATGCATATGTACCCAATGGCAGCAGATACCCTGAAGGGGAGGTGGATTGGCTCCACTTAGTGTGTATTTCAAACAACACACCCTTCTCTTGTCACGCAACACTCATATCGACTCTAGTGCTATTTGCGGCAGAGCCAATTTACATGACAGCTATGGCATCGGCAGAAAGGCGGTGACATTCACAACCCACTGCACCCTAATCCTATCACAAATTTTGTTAGTCTAGGTGCTACTGGACTCTTGCTCTTCTCTAAGCCTACTGGTTTATGTAAATCAGGAGAGGGAGGGCATGAAGGGATGAGCAGGTGCTAGACTCTCATGGCCCACATGCCAATCACCACTTTGAGGTCAGGAAGGAATTTTCCTCCAGTTCAGATTGGCCAGGGATCCTGGAGGTTTTTTTGCCAGTTTGGTGTAGGGGTTAAGAAGAGCGGCAGGACTCTAATCTGGAGAACTGGGTTTGATTCCACTTGAAGACAGCTGGGTAACCTTGGGGCAGTAAGGAAGAAAAAAAAAGGGGGGGAATCCCCACAAACTCAACCCAAATAAGCAGGGGAACAAAATAGAGGGGTTAAGTAACAACCTATATATATAAAATATTTATAGATGTGCACCAATGTAGATTAAAAACAAGTTTAAAACATGAGGCCTGAATGGCAGGCTACATATATATACTAAAATTTGCTAAAACATCTCAAGATACAGATGATGGTACAGTGCAATGACCAACACAAATAGACCAAGGTACAGTAAAAACCGACCAGACGTGTTTCTGCCCTAAGGCCTTCCTCAGTGTTCAATTGTAAACAATTTATGATCAAACACACACACACACATAGAAACCAATTATGCAATGCTCCCGATGTTTTGTCTAGAGTTGTCTATTGTGTGATAAACTACAAATATTGCAGTAGATCCAGGACTGCATTCACACACTGCTCTTCATTTATTGTTGCACTCTGAGGCTTGGTTTCCAATGAATAGGAGTGTGTTACATCAATCTGCAGTAAAGATAAAAAGGTGCCTTATGTTTTAAACTTGTTTTTAATCTATATTGGTGCACATCTATAATAAATACTCTATAGGTTGTTACTTAACCCCTCTATTTTGTTTCCCTAATCTTGGGGCAGTAACAGCTCTCCCAGAGCTCTCTCAGCCCCACCCACCTCACAGGGTGATTGTTGTGGGGATAATAATAATGTACTTTGTAAACCGCTCTGAGTGGGTGCTATGTTGGCCCGAAGGGTGGTATATAAATCGAATGTTGTTGTTGTTGTTGCCATCTTCTGGGCATAGAGCAGGGATCACTGGGGGAGGTAAGGGTGGGTGCATTGTGCAGGGGCTGGACTAAATGAGACTTGGGATCCCTTCCAGGTCTATGTTTTTATGTTTCAATGAAGCTCGATGACATTGGATCTGAGGAGGAGGGAGGTTATCCTTTAGCAACAGCAAGATGCTGTATGAAAGAACAGAAGCCAAAACCATATACAAATTAATCAGTTCCTTGAACAGATAGTAAACGGTGGCAAGGGACCTCAGTTCCAGAAACACCTGAAGGAAAAAAACATGCACCCAATCTAGTGAGCTCCTATACCAGCCACTTCAGATTTAGGACTGAATGCGGTGGCTGCATTCCAGCACATTATCACTGTGTGGTGAGCCAGTCTGGAACATCACACTAGGTTAGCAGCATGGAATGACACCTGTTTGTTAGCAGTTGCTACCATCAGCCATTACAGCGGTTTCACGTCACATACATGTGGTTTTTGGTTGCTCTTTGATTCCAGATCACCCTGCTGAGTGTTCTACAGCAAGTGCTTTAAAGCGTAGAAAGGAACAGGCGCTTCTCTCTCCTTGCACTGTGAGATTCACTGGAGAGTATGAGGCGCCTGTTCAACAGCCTGAGTGCCAATTAGTTTCATTGTGTTCATCCAAATCTTCTCTCAGTCCACACTGCCACTCTCCTGCATTGTAAAGCATAACTTTGTGCTTGCTTCCAAACCCATTTCAAAGCAACATGCTCATTTTAAAAATACCTGTAAAGGTACTTTAAATTTGGATGCATTGATGTGAATTAGCATATACAATGTACAGATATTGGAGGTTTTATCTCAAAGATCTGGCATCTCTTCCACTTGTAAGTGGCTCAGTTGGTTGAAATTGCAGCTGATTTATTTTCAGTCCAAACATTTTCTCTGTTTATTCAAAACATCATTTATGTTTGGAATTTTGTGGAGGAAATGAGGGCCAACCTATAATTACTTGGAAGATCTATGATCAGACAGGTACTGGTTTGGTTTGCTTACTACCGTCATTAATAGCATTTAGATGAGCTAATTTCAATTGGAGAAGTGGTACATGAGAGAAAGGAGTGACACACACACACAAACTGCTTTGATCCAGATTGTTTCCCTCCCCGAAACAGCTGCTTTTTACTGTTAAAGAAAATGTTGGGAGAGCTCATCACGGATTGCCTATGTATGGCTGGTCTCTGGAGTTAGTCACTTTCCAACACACATTACTTCCATTTTAGGATTAAGCTATTGGTTTCCTGTTTGTTTCTCAGATAGGTTCAAAATGCAGTTTATTACCTCTAAATAGAGATGAGCACGAACTGGAAAAAAACCAAACCATGGGGTTCATGGTTCACCACATTTCACAAACCATGAACTTTCACAAACATGCCCCCAGTTCATGAACCGGTTCATTTGGTTAGTGAAAATGTCACATCCAGGTCAGCAAATTGTCACTTCTGGGTCAGCAGAAGGTCACTTCCAGGCCAGCAGAAGGCTATTTCTGGGTCAGCAGAAGGTCTGCAGGAAGTCCTTCCCCCGTTGCCTAGGAAACTGATTGATCGGCACCAGGCTGACTGCAGTAACAAACCAAAAAACAAACCAACCTAAAGTTTGTGGCAGTTTGTCAGAAATGGGCTCTGATGAACCGCTGGTTCGCAAACCACGAACCAGCCTGGTTCATCACGAACTTTGGTTTGTATTTCAGTTCATGCCCATCTCTACCTCTAAAGCCTTTTGTGGCTTGGAGTGACACACTTGATGGGCCATCTCTGCTGTTATGAACCCATGCAGCCACTCTACCCAGCAGTTGCTCCCATTAGTCCCTTCAGTGAGGCAAGTAAAATCTGTCATGGCCTGAACTTAAACCTTTTCTGTGGTGGTCCTTGTTATGTACAAGAGCCTTTGATTGATTGTTAGAAGGCCACCTACCCTCTTAGTTTTCAGGAAGATTGGGAAGGGAATAATAATGATGATGGTGTGTCAAGCCCCTGGTTAAAGTTTTTTTTTACTGTATTCTGTGCCATTGTGGTTTTATTTTTGAAAATTTGACTTTTGTTGTTACTCTATCCTGCTTTGGATCCCATTTTTCAGGAGAAAAGCAGGCTACAGATATTTAAGGGGATATAATAAAATTTAGTTTGGCCCGGCATTGGATCAAACGGGTTTCCATATGACAACTGCATTCACATTAAGATATAATCCACCATTTCTGGAACTCACATAATTTTTGAGCAGAAGTAGACTGGCCATTTGTGGTGGAGAGTGCCCTCAAGTTAGAATTGACTTATGGCAACCCCTGGTGGGTTTTTATGGCAAGAGACTAACAGAGGTGGTTTGCTATTGCCTGCCTCTGCAACCTTGGTCTTCATTGGAGGTCTCTCATCCAATTACTAACCAAAGCCAACCCTACTTAGCTTCTGAGATCTGACAAGATCAGGTTCACCTGGGCTATTCACGTCAGAATGGACGGGCCATTTAAATGACTGGAAAAGTTCCTAGTGGCCCACTATGCTGAAAGACTAGTGGGAGCCAAAAGCAAGCAGAGCCAAGTCCCAGCAGTTCTGCCAGTACCAGAAACTCCGTGGCAAAGATCACCATCAATTCACCTCTTACTTCCTCACCAACTGGCAGCAGTGTGAGAAGAGGCAAATAGTGAGCTGATGCTCATTATTGTCATTGCTGACCAAATTTAAACTGAATTGCCCCTGCACTTGTGGCTTGCAAGCAATTGAACTCTCTCTCCTGGGCTTTTTAACTTCCCAGTTCACCCATTTTGTGCCACTCTGTTGCATTTTCAAAACCATTTGTCATTTGAATGATTCAAGGAGCCTTATTCACATATTTTGTACTTCTAACGCTTTCTTGAGAAGTATTTAATCCCAAACAATGTTATAATTAGCATTCTTGTATGTCTTGGCGGTGCTGTTATGCAAAACCACTATGGCCACTTTTCAAATTATTGTGGCGGTGGAATTTTGTAGGACTTTGTCAGACCTTTGGAATGTTTCAGTTGATGATTGAATCAAAGTCTACCTGTTTTAGCAATCTTCAAAGAATATATCTTATTAACAGCTATAAAAGCATTTTGATATAATCTATGGCATCTGCCAACTAAGTACAAAAGGCAACAGTACATCCTTATGTAAATAAAATTCTTATGAAGAAATGACTTAGGGCCACTGCACATGAACAGTCATCATCTGATCGAAGGGCAACTTGTTGCTTTAAAACTAATGGGGGGAAATGAAATTAAGTTCATTTACCTCTTTTCGTTCTTTTTCTTGAACATAACTGATTTATGGAGAATTCAGAGTTCAGACTCAGCAGAAGGGAATCAGTACAGGTGGAACTGATATCTAAGCTTGGCAATCATCACAGTCAAACAGCTCTTGCAACAAAAAAGAGTTCTACCCATCAGTCTGTTATTCTACAGTGCAGAGGAGTTAGCTGTGTTAGTCTGTGGTAGCAAAATCAAAAAGAGTCCAGTAGCACCATTAAGACTAACCAATTTTATTGTAGCATAAGCTTTCGAAAGCTTATGCTACAATAAAATTGGTTAGTCTTAAAGGTGCTACTGGACTCTTTTTGATTATTCTACAGTGTTTCAATTAGTCTTCTATGGCCTGAGGAGGGTTTTGTTGATTCCATAGATAAACAGCCTTCCCCAGCCTAAACTAGTTCCATTCTCTGTGGGGGTGGAACACATTATGTTTAGTTCCTTACTCATCCCCTAAAGTTGTTTTCTTTTACAGACTGCACCTGCAGAGCTGCAATTTAAAGAGAGAATTCTGAATAGGGGTGGGAAAGGGATATTTGATTTTTTCCCCTTTCCTCATTTTCCTGCTTAATATCACTCCCTGCTGTTTTAACTCCCACAGGGGAAATACTTCCAGATATTTTACTGTGTGTGTGTGTGTAGTTTACCTCAGCACTCCAATTCTTCAGTTCATTTGCATCTTCTTTTTCACCTTATCGCAGTTCATAGGTTAATTTTTCTGCCATCAGCTCCTTTAAAATTTACCATTCTGTTGTCAGGTCCTGCTACCTGAGGAACAGTTTCAGACAGTGAAATCCTAAGTAGAGTTAGCCCAGTCTAAGACCTCTAAAATCAATGGGCTTAGACTGGAGTAACTCTGCTTAGGATTTCACTGTAAGCATCTCCTCAGGCAAAGTCTCTGAGCCTCCCTCCCCACCAAATCACTTTCTGGATCCAATAATCCCCTCAACTTCACCAATAAACACTCACCTTATGGAATATTGTTTATTTACTTACTTACTTATATATTTATTTACTTACATATATCTTCAGGTCACTTCTCAGTCAAAAGTCCTGAATCAGTTCTCAGGATGAAAAATGCTACAAATACCAAGGGAAAGCTCATCAAAAACAATCATTAAAGCCAACCAAAATTGAAAGGTAAAAAATTAAAGGTATTTATTTTATTTGGAAAATGAACAAAACAATACATTGCTTGGGAAATATAATGTCTGGGGAAATGCATCTGGCTATGTTCTACCACTAATTTTGTTAATTCAGAATGCAGTAAGCAGTTTCCAGCTCTGCACAAATCTTATCTGTATAAATAAAATAATTTATTTGACTTTTAAACAATACGTTAGCTTTGTTAACAGAACAATTTTCCATATGCAGTATGGAACTGTTGAAGGATCCAGGTAACAACATAAGAACTTTTTTTCCTGTGATTAATAAATTCAGCAATAATTCATTTTCATCCACAAATCCACAAAAAGGTCTTTTTTGATAACAGACAAAGGCATAAAAACATGATAAGAATGGGTAACTCATAAGCAGAAAAATGTAAATACTTCTGGCTTTTCTTTCTATCTCTGCATGGGTATAAGGATGCTGAAATGATACTGAGAAGCCTTCTTTTCAAAGGATGTGCTAGGGAAGTTTAGCTTCTGTGATGTGAGTCCAATCATTTTAACAGGGAGAATGAGCTAGTTCAAGCAATTAATATGAAATCAGTCAGTGCTAAGAAGACTCCCACGGGCAGGTGAACAGTAACAAAACTCTCTTCAATTCACCATTTTCAGGTACAAAGGAGACTCTGACTTACGTTACTTAGAATACAGAAGTCTCATTAGAGAGTCCAAGAGAAGGGCGCAATTTGGAAATTGGCATAATTTAATTTACTCGATATCTAATGGACTTTAATTTACTCTTTGATATCTAATGGACTTTTAAAAACTTCAGCCTTTAGTTTTTCATATATCTTCAACAATTTGGGAAGAATTTTATAGGGACTTGTATAAGGCCACCTCAGAGGGGCTTGGAAGGTCTGATTAATGAGGCAGGTTTGCCAACTTGGCCAGCAGTAACCAAGAAGGAAGTATGTGGATTGATTCAGTCCCTCTCTCGGGGCATGGCACTGGGAAATGATTACGTTCCCAATGATTTGTTTAAATCAAATGCAGAGTGGTTGGCAGACATACTATCTCTTATATTTACTCAGATTAATAGGACATCGGTTTTTGACGGGAAAGAATTCACATTTTTCTGAGGGTTACTTGGCAGTAGCATTTATAGATTTAAAGTCTGCTTTTGATACTATTTTTTGATACTCTGGTGGAAACTAGAGCAGACTTCTATTGATTCTCTATATTCTAGTTCTCATGCCTCAATCTGATGTAAAGATAAGGGAGACTTTACAGGGAAAATCCCATTGAGATGTACAGCAAAACAGGGCTGTGTTCTTGCTCAGTTATTTAATTTGTATATAAATGATCTAAAGAAACATCTTTTAGATGTAAGTTATTCCCCCATTTTAAGTAACCAAAATATACCATGCAAATCATACAACATGCTTATCAAGGTCGGTTATCGGTCTCAGGAAGATGTTGAAGGTTTATTCTAAATACAGTCAGGAGGAGAAACTTTTTTAATTATAATAAAACAAAAATTTTGATATCTATTCAGCATCTTTATCATTGGACATTAGACAGAAAACCTATAAAACAGCCTCTCAGTATCGTTATCTGGGGGTCCAGTTTTATGCTCTTATTGCTTGGGATTGTAAAGTTCTGCCAAGTAACTCTCAAAGACTTCATGAGTCCAGGAACTGCATGAGTTAGAGCATTTTATTGATAAACTACTAATTCATACACTATTACATTCCTTGGCAGGAATGGCCTCTCTCTACAAGCACATAACATATATAGGATTCTAAGCCCAACCCCAGCTCCAGCCCCCTTCAGAGAACAGTTAGCTAAGTTTAATAGATGAACAGCAGAACCCAGCCGAGATGATGTGTAACTTCAAGGCCTTCCCAGTCTGTGGCAAACCACAGACTGAGAAATTGATAACAGCAGGTTGTCACATTCCAGGCAACGAACAGCTTCTAACATCCCACAGAATCAAAAATGCCTTGCAGAGTATGACAGGAGACATTGTGGCAGGCATCCTCACATCTCACATTCTGTCAGATTGATAATTCAATCAGCAGTGATCATCTCATGATTCTTCTATACAAATGGTGGTCACTATATCTCGGCAGCCATTGCGGCCTATGTGGCAAAAATTGGAGCTGTATGGCACACCTATTTGGATTGAAGGAACTGAGGAGATTACAGATGAATTTGATAGGCCATTGTTATGTTTTTTGTGTACAATTACTGGTGCTCCAAAATGTGTTGCAGGAATTGTCCTACGAGCAGAGCTGGACCAAAACTCTTTTGAGGCAAAGGCATGGATTAATGCCTAAAGTATGATGTCTGAAATGGGTTCTGGATTGTGACATTCATAAACATCTATTTACATAATTGTGGGAAAATTTTATGGTTTCAAAATTGTCTACCTTGAATTTGTCAACAGATGTGATTGCAAGTTTATCCACTAAAGAGCTTTATAAAATAATCAAGGACTGTATTTTAAAACTGGTCTATAATAGTACATGTTTTCATGCCCAATGAGGTTGTTCTCCTATTGCACTAGAACTTCCTTTTGAGCATAAAATACCAAAATATTTATACACGTTACCTATGTTACGATGAAAATATTTAGACTCGTCCCCCTATATTACGACAAACATCTATGATGGCCCAAATGGATACTTTACCATCAGTAGTGTTAACCGGATGTTATTCAAGGAGTCCATATTCTGAAAGAATTTGCTCATGCCCTGCAGGAAGAATGAGACCACAGCACATATTGTAGTTGATTACCCACTGACATCAGAAGCTAGGAAGAAGTTTCTTTTGCCTTTATTTTCTCTAATTCTGGAGTCTAACTGAATCTAAGATTAGTTGACTTCTTTCAGATTCTGATTGTAAGGTTATCTTCTGTACGGCAACATTTTTTTTAACTCTACATTGAGTGTATTTTTGTTCTGTCGCGGTCCATGTGGCTTTTGGCAGCATAATTAAAGTGAAGTAAAGTAAAAATTAATATATTTTAAAAGTTTGGTCCTCTGGATGAGTCAGTAAGATAATATACCATCACAAAAATAGCCTTGCTACATATCAAGGTTCTGTTAAAGACATAGAATAAGCCTCTTTCTGGCAACCTTAAATCACCGGGCTTAGGATCCCAGCATCAGTCTACTGGTCTCTTTGCAAAATATTAATAAAGAGGAAGGAAATACCCTTAAGAATCAAAAGAGAAACCATATAACCACTTAAACCAATGTGAAATGCTAACCACTAAAGGAGAAAAAAGAAAGAATCTGCCTATGTCAAGCAATTCTCTGCCAACAATGTGTTCGTGAGTTTGCAGGAAACATTTGGCAGGCAGGAATACACACATACACACACAATGCTTGCAATCTAAGCAAAGGTTTGGTCTCCTTGAACCAATTTTCTTTAATAAAACCAGGACACCAAAGCAGTGATGCTTTTGAAATGGTTCCTGAACATATAAAACTGAGCTTTCGAAGGAATGACGAGGAAATGACTGTGATAAGGGCTCATTCAGTACAAGACCTAAATTGATTATTTCCTTCCTTATGTAAACCTTGCAGTCAGCCCTTTGGGCTCATTTCTGAAGGCCAGCTCAGCACAAGAGCCTTATCAAAAGGAAATGGAATGCAAAAGTCCAGACAGCTTTTGATAAGGCACATACTGCAGCCATCAGCCCTTTAATTCTCTTGGTTATACAACAAGGAACATTTTGAAGCATCTCTTGGCCTCTTGCTCATGTTACATATTGAAGCAGAGTACAAGATGCACGTGTCCTCCATCTGAGAAAATAAAATATAAGAAAAGAGAATGGTAAATGTGTATTTGGGGGTGGGGGGGGCAATGACTGTCTAAACTTGAGCAGTGCCCTTATTATCTAGAATCTGGGGATCTGAGAATCATTCTTCCTACTTTTGTAAATCTTCAGTTATTTGCAAATGTCATCATTTACTGAATTACAGCTTTCCACTAGTATGCCATCTGTGCTGAATTAAACACCTTAATGCCCATTTTGCTGCTTCAAGCAGCTGCATAGCTTGGTGAGACATCAAATAAGTTGTTTTATTTATTTGTTTATGCCCTGCTTTTCTCCCTAAATGAGTATTCCAAGCAGCTCTCAATAAAAAATGAAGTACAATACAAAAACAAATAAACAAGAGAGGAGAGGGGGAGGAGTTCTAAATGCAGGGCAGATCTCCCTGACACCACCAGGAGATGTTCCTGCCAGCTCTAGGCTATGACTCTCAGGCTAATAGCTGTATGCCAAGAGCCTGCAATTTTTTCCCTTATGGAGAACCAAAGAAGCTTACAACATCATTCACCTCTCTGCAATTTTATCCTCAAAACAACAACCCTGTGAGGTCAGTTAGGCTGAAAAAGAGAGTATGTGGCCCAAGGTTATCCCAGCACATTGATAATAATAATAATAACTGCACTTATATACCACGCTTCTAGACAGATTAGCACCCACTCAGAGCAGTGAACACAGTCAGTGTTATTATTATCCCTATAACACAACTGGGGAGGTGGGGCCAAGAGGAGTGGCTTACTCAAGGCCATCTACTGAGTTCATAGCAGTAGTGGGATTTGAACCAGCAGAGTGCTGACTCGCAACCCAACCACATTATGCTACAGCAACTTCTGTGGCAAAGTGGGGATTTGAACTCAAGTTTTCCAGATCCTAGTCCAGCACTGTGAACAACATCTTTGTTTGCAAAGGTTCCATTTAGTTGTCATAGCAAAGAGCTACTGAGACAGATATGGATATCGATATACCCTCTGTGAGTGTATCTACCCTGTTTATACCCATCTAGGCTAGTGACATTACCTCTGTTTTGTGTCAGTGAATATTGTGTGTTAATGGTGAAGCATTCTTTCAGCTATCTTGCCTCTACTCCCAAACTATTTCAAAGGGTGACTCCACATTCTAGTATTATTAATAGGGGACAAAATTTCTGTTAACCCACTTTTTCTGAAACACAAGCAATACTTTCTCTTCTTTAGTGAGATGAGGTCTTCCAGCCCTTTCCCTTTATCATTCATCATGAGCATTTGAGAAAGTGTAGCAATCAACCAGATTATCTAAATCTTACTACAAACTTTGCAAGAACCTATAATGTATGAACAAACAGGCTCCTTTCCTCTAGCGAGTAACATGTCTTCCAAACAACAGTGGTAGGTGATCCTGTCCCTCAATATGTGCAATAAGGAGGCTCAATGGAATCCTAAATAGAGTTATACCCTTATAAGTAACTGCTTTGGATGGCACTGACAGTTAACATCCTTAAGGTCAGCATGATAGGTAAGCCAAGGAAATTTCTGAATGAGTAACCAATTGTTTTGAACAAGACATGACCAGGTGCTTTGTCTGCACAGTTTATAAATCATTGACAGCTAAGTTATGCAAGCAATCTTTGGTGTTTAATGTAGCCTGAAAGTCACTTGTTAGACACAATCTGTTGATCTTTCCACTGGGGCAAGAGGAAAAAATCAATAGGATGCTGTGAAACTAATAACCATTTAATCATTCCAAACAATCCAAGTCCAATCTCAGCTAAAGGTGTATCTCTGAATGTTCAAGCATGGGTGCTGAAATGTTAGCATTTACTTGCCTCCCAGTAAACCTGAACACCTCCAGAAATGAACTAAGAATTATTTTTACACTTGATGTAATGTTATGTGCACCATTGTCAGAGACCAAACATGCACAGGACAGGCTGTTAATATGGTTTTAAGGGATTTAGAAAATTGCAGGCACTGCATTTGGACTGAGTTGTTAACCAATCCACATAAAATAGCAACTTTTACATCCTTGTATTAATAAGGCCAGGCTAACAAAAGGTGAACTGTTGTTGTCTGATACCTGGAAAGCAAGTTTCTCTGAACTTCTCAAGGACCCCTTATGTTCCCTTGAAAAATCACCACCAGGCCAGACCTATAAAAATGCATTCCTCCACCCCTCCACCCCACACACACCTCCCTCGCCATCATCAACATTCTAGTTATGGTTGTGCTTACAGGCTCTTTAAAAATCAAACGACTCTCTCTAAGGAATAAGGAAATTAGAATTATTATCTTTCTATGACTTTGCTGACGTCCCAGTGGAAGGAGTTCGGCTTTATAAAAAACATATGTCTTTGGAAAGCAGCTGTTCTTTCAAAAACAGGAAAAGCAAAACTGGTAACAATCTGAGGATAAAGGAAACAGCAACAGTTTTAAAGGATGTAATGTGACATCTTGGAAAGGCAAAATTTTATGAGCCTAATAGAGAGATAATGGATAGAAAGAAGAAAGGAATGGCTTGCGCAACTGCAATGTCTAACTATATTCTACAGAGTGAACACAGAGAGGTGGGGCAGTACAAGGGCTACAATGGTACATTTTGAGCCTGAATGTTCACTGGTCAACTCCAGCCTAAGCCATGAATTGAATTGGTAGCTTTAGATACGACACCATTCTCGAGGTGTCAGATCTGCATCTGGAATGCAGGAGGAGGTGATAATTCTAACTGTGCAAGAGTGTTGTAAGAATTATAATGGTAATGTGTGAAGTGATCTGAAGACTTTTAACAGTACAATCCTAAACAGAGTTACACCCTTTAAAAACTTTGATAGATGCAGAAAGCTGTAAATCTTCTTAGGATTGCACTATACAGCTCTTTACAAATATTAAAAATAATCAGCGTTAGACTTCCGGTTTGGGAATTTTTCTGTGGACACACGCATACCAACCTACAATCTTTGTCCATTGGTATCAAGGGAATTGCTTCAAAATAAATTATATGGAGCTCCACTTCCAGGCATATCATTATTTTCAGCTGTTCCTGAAAATAAAAATGACCTTGCAGGGAGAGTGGACTATAAATTAGAGATGGGCACTAACAGAAAAAAATGAACATGGTGTCCATTGTTTGTCACCATCCATGAACAGGGACACATGAACAACCACGAACATGGCCCTGTTCACAAACATATTCGTGGTTGGCTGTTTGTGGGGGCCAGCAGGCTTTTCTCCAGCCATCATCCAAGTCAAGATCCCTACTGCACCACTCCCAGAAACCTGACCTGAGCAGGCAGCAGGAAAGGTACCAATAATTAATAATAGCTTGGCCCAGAGCCTGGCAGCAGCCCTAGAACTTGAAGGGGTAGATCCCTATCCCACCACACACAAAGAAAATCCAAGCTCCAATGCACTCTCTCTATCAAAATGTCAACAGCAACTGTCTCTCTCCCTTTCCACTGTCTGCAAAGTCAGAGCTGGGAGCCCCCCTCCCCCTGCTCTTTGCTCCCTTGTAACAAATTTGGAGCTCCACACTTGGAAGGAAAACTTGCCTATCAAGCTAAATTGGGCTTAGATTGGGGTTTCCAGGGCAACAGCAGGAGTTCAGACAGAGTTCAGACAATCCCTGCCTAAGTTGCCAAGGGAATTGATTGCAGGTGCCAGACTGTCTGGCTTGATGTACAGCAACGAACGGAGCTTGCAACGACCACCTTTTCGTTTAGAATGGGGCCTCACAAACAGCTTGTTCATAAACAGCAGATTGGGCTGTTTGTGGCTTTTTTTGTTTGTATTGCTGTTCGTGCCCATCTACTATAAATCAAATCAAATAAGTTTGTAGAAAACTCAGAGTTGTTCGTTTGTTTCTTTGGTTGTTTGTTTAAAATATTTATGAGCCACCTTTCTACCTTATGGCACTCAAGGTGGCTTACAACAGACATTAAAAACCTTCTAATTTGAAATTTTTGAAATCATTTTATAAGCCGCTTTGAACTACATGGAAAGGCAGGGTATAAATGTTTAAATAAATACATACAAACAAATACATTTAAACAGGGATGCAAAGTCTCTCTACACAAGGCATCTTACATGGGGACGCTCAGGTGAAAGAGCTTACACTTATTCTTCCATTATGGATACACCTCCACTGCGAGGGAGACAGAAGACACTTAAATATAACAGAAAACACAGACAGTAAGTCACTTATTCACAGAGCTCCCTCAGAGTCTCTCTGCACAAAACATCTTACACAAGTACACTTGAATATAAGACCACACAGAAAGTAAGTCACTTGAGCATCCCCATGTAAGATGTTTTGTGTAGAGAGACTTTGGGATGTAGACTATACCACTGAGTATTGTCTGTTGTAGATATTCTCCTAATGAATAGTTTCTGCATCATTTAATTTTTTCCAACAAATTACTTATGTTTTGTTTCTGCAGAGTTTCATCTCTGTATTCCTGTATTCAAATGTATGCTTCTTTTCAAATTTCTGTCATGCCCTGTCAATATCCTATGGTATTGTTTATTGAGCGCTCCAGTTGTTGATCATATTGATTGACACTGTGTAATCCAATTTAAGAGTCTTGATGAGAAAAGTGAACTATAAATAGCATGAATATTTTTTTTAAAAAAAATCCAACGGGAAGTAAAGTATAACTACTAACAGTGAAATCCTAAGCAGTGTTACTCCAGTCTAAGCCCATTTATTTCAATGGCCTTAGACTGGAGCAACTGTTTAGTATTTCACTGTTAAGTATAGTATCTTTATTAAGTGTAATTTGATTTGAAACTGGCACTGCATCAGTGGACTTATAAACAAGTCCTAAAATATGTTGTTTGCTGGGCTGAAGTTCACTTCACTGCCTTCCACCCAAATTCCAGCTTATCATGTGTTGACACAAAAGAATGATTTGAATGCTTTTTAGCTCAAAAGGTGAGAGGCAGAAATTCTGTCTAATAGCAAGCAGCTATTGTTTATACTCTGCTTTAGTTACAGTACCTAAAAGCTTACTTTTTTCAAATACTAAAGGAAGCATTTGGGCATTAAATACAGAGCTTATTAGAATTTCATCATGATGAGCCCATAAGTTCTGCATTCAGATTTTTCCTTTCAAAGCCAGTCATCACAACAGTAAGGGGCTGTTTTAGCAGATCACTCAGAATAGCAGGAAATTGTTCACAGCATGGTGCACATTTTTCCCTTATAATTATCTGTGTTTTCATTCATAAAAGATAACTTTAATAACCAACAAAGGAAGATGCTGCTGCAAGTATGTGCCTTCTTTTACTCGCTAAAAGCTGTGAGCCTCTGTTACTGAGACAACAGCATAGATTTTTTATAAATAAATAAATAATTGCGAAGAGAGCTGTCAACAATATCCACCGGTATTAAGAAAATCTTGTGATTGCACGGGCACTGAAGAAGTCCTTATACTGCTCTTCATTGACAAGCTTTTTTCAAAGAGCATCTCGCTAGAGATTATTTTCAATAAATCATATTATTTTTCATATATTACTACAAAGAACAGAAATATTGACTGTCAGTCTCAATTTTTCCTTTCCTAGATCTTTTATATCATCAGACTGATGTTTTCACACTCCGTTTTCTTCCTTTTGCTTATCTTTTGTCTTCCCTGCCTTCTTCTACAAGGGAAAGGGACAACTATGTAAGAGCTTTTTGGAAGAAGGGAAGAATAAAAGTGAGCTTGAAATCCTTCCACTGGGACATCTGCCCATTCGTTTTATTGTTTGATATTATGCTGTTCCATAATAGACCATCATAGACCAGCCCAGATACCATTTCTAAAAGCACAGGATTTGGTAGCAATTTCCCTGGTACAAAAAAGAATCTCCCCTGGTGTTTGTGGAGCCAACTCAAGGGCAAGGGGTAAGAGGCAAGGCAACAAGCAGACAGAGGCATCAGCTGGAGTCAAAAGGCCACAACTTTATTGGCTCAGTGGTTGTTGTGGGTTTTCCAGGCTGTATTGCCGTGGTCTTGGCATTGTAGTTCCTGACGTTTCGCCAGCAGCTGTGGCTGGCATCTTCAGAGGTGTAGCACCAAAAGACAGGGATCTCTCAGTGTCACAGTGTTATTGGCTCAGCATTGAGCACAGATCCCAGCATCAGCTGACCTGCCTGCCAACCAATGACCCCTTCACCCTTTCAGCCCACCTGCTAAAGGAGGGACAGGATGACAATAAGTGGGATTTCACATGGGTGTAACCCTCTGCATGGTTTCCCTGACACCTAGGAGCAGGCATGCCCCGACAGCCCCCCAAGCTGGGCTTGTCTCTGCCATGTCGTACTCAAAGATCCCATATAGGGATCCTCAACTATGGGGGAAACAGTGCACGCAGGTCCTGTTCCCCCCTCCAAGGATCTGTGCCCAATGCCAGAACCACCACAAGAGCCCCAAAGTGGCTCCCACCAAAGCTCCTAAAGTTGCAACCAACATTTCAGCCCGTCCCAGAAATTCTGCAGCCAAATGTCCTGTCACCAGCTGCACAAGTGCACTCCATCAGGACAGTATAACACCTCCAGCTGAAAGGAGATATCAGGATGGGAAATGACCAGGCCTCCAACTGGTATTGCAAAGTGCCGCACAGTCTTAGACACCCTTTGCCACGCCAAGTCAATCTTCCCCTGTGCAAAGGCCCACACCATGAGCATTTTCCAACAAGTCCAATCATGGAATCCGCATTCCTGGAAACCGTCCACACAAAGTCCCAAAGTCTGCCTGAATCACCTGCAATAAGTCCAGTCCAGGTCGCTTGAACAAGTCATTCTCCCCAGGCTGAATCACTAAGGCATCCAGTGGCCCCTGCTGGTCTGCAAGCCACAGGAAACAAGGAGGCACAGAATCCCAAGCACCCCCTTTGCACCAATCCACCTAACAAAGACTGCTTCCGGAAACCGCAGGTCTAGTCCCCACCTGGAGTCCTCTGCGTAGCACACTGCCCAGTGCATGATGCTGTGCCCAACAACCCAGACCAATTTGTACAGATCTTGTCATGGCCCAGTCTGAGAGTGAGGTCTCCTCTGGAGGAGAGGAGCCTCGTGTAGCCAGCCAGGACTCCTCAGGAGAAGAGGAGCCCTGTGTAGCCAGCCCTAGCCCTGATTCAGCAGAAGCCAGCAATCAGGAGCAACAGCTGCTGGCTGATAAGAGCTTACCTCTAGCTCCAATACTACAGAGGAAGCTCAGCCAGGGACTTCTACAGGTGCAGCGCAGCCAAGAGCCTCCACCCCCCCAGGTTCACCCATGCCCAAGGAACGCCGCAGGCAGCGCCAGAGACTGGAACTGCAGGAGAGACGGCGCAGTGCTCGCCTCTTGAGCCAACGCCAGCTGCTGGAGAGTGACGATGAGTAGTGGCAGGATAGAGCCCCAGCAGCTGGCTGCAAACCACGCCTGGCTATAACAGCCAGTCTGGAGGAACTGCTGGGCGTGGAAGCAACGTGTCTACTGCCTGCAACCACTCTGTGGTCCGTGAACCTTGCCCGTGCCTGCGTTTGGACCTGACACTATTGGTGACTGACTTTGGACTGTGCCTGACCTTGCTCTTGGACTCTGGACTCACTCCTGGCTTTATCTCATGCTCTGACCACCGGTTTGACTTGGCTTCTGCTCTTGGAACTCCCCTTTGACTTTTGCCTTAAGGTTTGGACTTGAACCACCCTGCTTGGGCTGGCCCAGCCCGTGACAGATCTGGAGGAACAAAAAAGAGAGGGGATTAATCGCAAGCCCTGGACAAATGTAGGACTTATTTGCACTGGATCGCCATTTGCCTACTCCCTGGTTCATGCAGGATGCAAGCTAACCTCTGAGGCCGTTGTGGCCACCCCAATCCCAAATTCTCCACCAGACAGGTCCACCAGGCTCACAGGTCCCTAGGCCAACCACAGCATACTGACAAACTGGAAACATGTGAGGGGAGAGCCTCATGCACCAAGACATGCCCTCACCATGCGGGTGGGCTACAAAGTACAATAACAGCATGCAGAAAGGGCACGTGGGGATCCAGCTGTCCCCAGGGAGATGTGAGACCCTCCCCCTTTGATTAGTCTTAGAGCAACAGAGAATGATGCGCACCCTGGTGCTTCAGACTGAAGTATCCCTGAGCTCCAGGGCATGCTTGGAAATGTCCCAGTGAGAGCTAGTTACAAACCCTCCCACCATGAAGGCCCCAAACAAGGCCTGGGTGAAGGTGGCCTCAAATAACAGTGCTTTCAAGGCCAACCAGCAGGTGCTAGGAAGTTGCCCTATGAGCCAGAAGAGGATAGGCTAGGTGATTGGCTTGCCGGGGCCCTCAGTGGCTCGCCGCGTGGCAAAAGAATCACATAGGTCCAGGAAAACATGAGCCTTGCTGAAAAATGAGATGGCTGTGAGATGGCAACTCATGATCCCGGGATCAAAGCCTTGCTCCTGTAGGAAGGCCGGGTAGTGCAGGACCATGGTCCCAACAGTGGGCAGGGAGTCAGTTCTCCACAGTTACATTACTCATTGTCCCATCTTCCAGCTCCTTGCTTCTTCCCCACAGTTAATATTGAAAAGGCTGTTTTTATATTCATTTATCGAAGAAAACAAAAGTTCAGCCTCAAATATTCCACTTCTGAGCACGGTGAAAAAGTGTGTCAGCTATAGGTACTCTTGGATGAGACTGATTTTACAAGGTACCACATATTGCTGCCCGTGCTTTTTCACATTAAAATGAAGGAACTCAGGAGCTGGTGTGGGGATGTAGAGACCAGTAGCACCAATATAGTGATTCAGAATAGAGATGGGCACAATCAGCATTACGATAGAAAAATACCCACGATAATGGCGTTCGTGCAATCGAGACCCAGCGGATCGGTGCCGTCCACAGCGACCAATCCAGCGTTTTGGGGGGGGCCTTCATCGGGGCTTGATTCGGGCCATCGGGATCTGATCAGGGATGCAGACAATCAGGCGCCAGTAATCTATTCCCAGGGCAACAGAGCCAGGGGAATGCCTGAGCTGTGTTTGCCCTCCTTCTGTCGCCCTGGAAACCCAAATGGAAGCCCAACTTTCCTTGATCAGCAGGGCTTCCTTCCAACCACGGAGCAGCAACACACTCACCACCAGTTGGGAGAAGAGACCCAGGGGAGGGAGAGGGAAGGGAGTGTTCCAAACATTTTTTGCTTTTTAAAAAAACGGGGCTTTGTAGGAGGAATGGCTGTTTTTCTGTCTGTCACTCTCTGTTTTTAACCTGCTTTTAAAACACTGTATTTTGTGGTAAAACCTCATTCATGGCTCTGTGTGTATGTTTAAAATATGCTTTTGGAAGATTGGATGCTTGCTTTTAAAATTGGGTGTGGAGGAATGGAGGATTCTGTCCCTGTTTTTTTTTAAAACCTGGCTGAAACATGTTGATGGGGTGTCTCTCTCTCTCTCTATTTGGAGAGGCAGGGACGGGTTAAAAACTTTTTCCCCCCTCTGCTCTAAGTGTGTGTGTGTGTGTGTGTGTGTGTGAGAGAGAGAGAGAGAGAGAGAGAGAGAGAGAGAGAACATCCCCTCCCTGAGGGGAGGTGGCTCGTCACTGGGTTAAAAACTCCCCCCTGCTCTAAGTGTGTGTGTGTGTGTGAACGTCCCCTCCCTGAGGGGAGGTGGCTCGTCGCTGGGTTAAAAACTCCCCCCTGCTCTAAGTGTGTGTGTGTGAACGTCCCCTCCCTGAGGGGAGGTGGCTCATCGCTTCCTTCCCCGTGCCTGCCAGGCCTGGCGGTCGCCACCACCACCCACCTTCCCACTCCCCGATCCGATCCACAGATCGGAAACGGGAGATGATTGGTGTGGATCAGTGATTTGGGGTCATCGCTGGCACGGATCCACGATCAGCTTGATCGGTAATTTTTTTTTTATTGTGCCCACCTCTAATTCAGAGTACTTAATCTCTCCTTTTCGTCAACCTCAGTGAGTAATGTAGTAGATTCTCTGAATCAATGCCTAGAGTCAACAATGACTGAAAAGGACATACATTAAAGTTCAGCCTGTAAGACTGAAGAGTTGATGGTTGGTGGCCTAAATGATCCACAAGTGGGTTGCAGGACTATCTGAGATTGAGTTAAGTACACAGCATGGGAGTGTACCTGGACCTGACTAGTTGCTTGACTCTCAGATGGCAGCTATGGCCTGGAACACCTCTTTAAGTTCTTACTATATTCCAAAGGAATTAATATCTGGGGCACTGCAACTTTGATGATGAATGCAGGCCTAACCAATGCGAAATATGTACAGCTGGGTCATTCTTTGGTGGTGGAAAGTGCTGTCAAGTCATAACTGACTTATGGTGACCTCTGCAGGGGTTTTCAAGGACCAGACTAACGGGAATGTTTTTGCCATTGCCTACCTCTGCATAATGACTCTGGTCTTTCTTGGAAGTCTCCCATCTAATTTCTAACCAAGTCCCTGCTTAGCTTCCAGGATCAGATGAGACTGAGCTTGCCAGATGATCCAGGTCAGGGCATATCATTCTTTAACCATATTTTAATAAAAAGCAGCCTTGGAGATAGTGAGACAGAGCAGAAAGACAGGCTGTTTAACCTTCCCACTGTTTCATTTATCAAAAGCCTCCATCCATCCACCGATGCTGATTTTACACCCATGAAGGAAAAGATACAGGGTTCTCGTACCTTTGTTCCTGAAGAAAGAAAAGCTGCTTGGATAGTTTTTTAATGGACAATTGCTAGGAAGTGAAAGAACTAAGGAGTCTCTTCCCCTACCACACTTTCTGTTCCATTGCTGCCTTCAAGGCAGTTTTTCGGTACAAACACAAACTATCAGGGAAAACAATCACATAATTGCCTGTCACATGTTGTTTGCACCTCAGGCAGCAATCTAGTGACATCAATACAGCGCACTTCCAACTAAGTAAATATGTTTAGGATCAGGCTCCGGGTTCTAGCAGCAGGGCCCACAATAGCCCAGCTAAATAAAAGTATTTGGATTTAAGACAATTGTCTCACTTAAGCCAATAAAACTAAAACAGATGAAATCTGAATTTAAAAAACATTCTATTGACTGCTTATTTTGTATGTGAAAATAGTGTTCTGCCTTCCACATAATTTAGACGCTGGTTGAAATTTCTTCCTTTTTTCCATAAAAAATGATGTCATTAGTATCAAAAGGATATAACTGATTTGGAAGCATTCCTGTTAACTTGCTGGTTTAAAACCAGACCTTTAAAATATGCTTCTAAAGAACCAAACCCCAACCAGCTGTTTGCAAGAACAGACATTTCTTATCTTTCAGTATCATTCATTAGAGCATATTAGGGGATGGAAGGAATGCCACAAAACAACAAGGTTTCTAAGTTCCCAGAAGATTTGTTACAATTTCTAACCCAAAGTGGTTCTGAGCCTTAATTTGTGTAGACATTTTCCCTTTATATTGGCAATAAAAGAACCTTTTCTCAATCAGTGGTAAATATTATAAAAATAGCAACTACTAAAATGTCAAATGGAAACCTTTTTTCTCTGTTCTTGATTATAAATACTGAAACTCCTTCAAGCTGACAATAAGGCTTCATCCATGCTTCATGGAATAAAATATTAAAGAACAATCCATGTGAAATTATGTGATAGCCAGTGTATACTCCCAGCAGAAAGAAGATACAATCTCATATTATAAAACTTTTCTGTAAACAACTTATATCAATTTGTTTATATTGTGATCTTAAATCCATGGGATTCAATACCAATTCAAATATTTGGAGAAATTTTAATGGGCCTATATCTCTTTGGAATTCAAGTGGGGAGAGAATTTCATGTCTGAATACTCACCCACAGCAATTTTTTGATGTGGCATATAAATATACAGTACATCACCTAATTTCTAAGGTGATACAATCCTATACACTTTTTTCTAGATGTTTAAAGTGAAGTGCTTTTTTGATTTTGAACATGAGTGGTACATACACTGATAGATGTTGGCAACAGGACACGCATCCATTTTCTGGGAGAGTGCCACGTAATCTACTGTAGCCATTGCTCTTGATGGCTAAACACTGGTAATCCCAAATTCAGGCCAATTGTGTCCATATTGATTGACTGACTAATTAGGTTAATTGTGTAAATGGTCTGCTGCACTGATTAATTGTGGTAATACACTCTCTGAGGTGTGTATGTATGACCTGGAGTTTATTCATGGTAGGGCCCTCTCACTGCAGGCTAAATGGGATTTGCAGGAGATACTCCAACGTTGGCCTGCTGTGCCATATGGTCTGCCATGTTGCCTCGGCGGGTATGGCAGGAAGCGGGGAGCCGTCAAGCCATTGAAAGGGATCGCATGAAGGCCAATAGGGCTATTCAAAAAGCCCTGGGCAAGGGATTGGGGGTATACCTACCACACCCCAGGATCAGGGCCGAATTTGCTGACCTCTATAGGGGTGATGGGGTACACCTGTCAGAAACTGGCAGTGACATTTTCCTCAACAAGTTGCGGCAAGGGCTTAGGCTGGCATTAGGCCAGTAGTGGGATGTCAGGGCCTAAGCAGAGGTTTGGCATTGGCGTTGGCGGGATAGAGTGTGGTTAGAAACAGCAGGCTGGTGAGCACCCTTGGTGTTTCCCTATTGGTAGGGAAGAGGGGTCTGCTAGGAGCAGCTGGTACTGCTTGTGACGGCTGCCAGCGCGCGTGGGCAGACTGCCTGGGGGAACAGGCCATGCCTCCAGGCAACTTTAGCTGCTTGCAGAGGGGGGCATGCATTGCCCTCCTGGAAGGAGGGAGGACAAAGCGGCTTTCCCGGGCATCTGGGGCTTTTCTCCAGGGTGGGCAGAGCCAACAGACTCTTTGGGAGGCTCCGCTTACCCAGCTTCAGTTGCGCCAATGCTCGGCCCACCCTCCTCATCCTGTTTTGGTGCAGGCTTAGCCGGTCGCTGTACTCAGAGCCAGGTAGGAATGTTTTCCCCTTATCCCCCAATTGGACATGGGATGAGGGGTTTTTTGCCTACCTTGCACCAGGACTCGAGTGATGGAAATTGGCATGTGGTGAGGCTGGTTAGTGATGTCACTGGCGGGATAGAGTGTGGTTAGAAACAGCAGGCCAGTGAGCACCCTTGGCATTTCCCTATTGGTAGGGAAGAGGGGTCTGCTAGGAGCAGCTTGTACTGCTTGTGACAGCTGCCAGTGCACGTGGGCAGACTGCCTGGGGGAACTCCACATGCAAGTCCTTCCCTCACTGCTGTACGGCTGAGGCTTAGGAGCTTGAAAGGGGGGAACCCATTTGCCTGGCTGGCCGGGTCTCCTAGCCATCCACATGGAGGGCTCACACCCAGCCATCCACATGGAGGGCTCACACCCAGGCAGGTCAAGGCGGAGGTCTAGGTAGGACCCCGTGGCATGGCCTGTACCGCTTTACCCTTGCCGCAGTTATGGTCAATGTTGTCATTGACGTTAATTAATAAAAGTGGCCATTAGATCCAACACCTGTGTCTCTCTTCATTCCAACTAGAAGGGCAATGGGGTATTACAAATTTCCTGTAATGTGATCTTCCCATTAGCTGAGTGGTTAGACAATTGTTCTCTCTCTCCTGACTTTCTGCAAACAATGCAAAACCAAATTATCCAAAAAGGCTTTTTACTTAGATAGGAGGGTTGTATTGTAAGGAGGGGATCTCAGATAATCCACTAATGAGTTAGGAATCATAGACTTCACCAATAGGTTGTAGTGGATTCCTGCTAATGCTACATCTTTGTGAACTTGTAACTATTTACCCTATGGCATTGTTTATGGAAATGTTCTTGATATTGACTATACTACTCTCACACTGTGTAATCCACCCTGAGTCTCAGTAAGAAAGGCAGACTATAAATGACATAAATAAAATATAAATAAATAAATAAATGACATAAATAAAATGAGGTATGTGTTTCAGCCCCTTCCCTTTTAGGGGCTGGACAACGGGTATATCCAAAAATTCAGTTTTGCCTTAATTCACATTGTTCTAGGGCAGAAGATGACCCTCTCCTTGCCTATTTCTTCTACTGAGCTTTTCACAGCAAGCTGCTTGTGAGTTGACAGACTTGCATTCTGTTAATGTGCAGTTGTCTTTCCTTCCCCTGCTTTTCAAAAGTCTCCTTCCCATTGTTGGGGGAAACCAAAGCGTCTCTCTCCCAAGTGAACAGCAAAGGCAGCTGGACGAACTGCTTGGACGGTCTGTTCTTCCTTCCTTTCCTGTGTGACTTGTCAACAACAGTATTGCTGTTTGCAATCTTGTGTGCCAAGGCCGTTTGAGTACCCAGCTGTAGAGCACCTATTGTCTATGTCACAGTGAGGGCGCCGTGTTCTGTGATTCTTTGATAGACTCTTTTGTGTGTGTCAGGGTATGGTGATGGCATAAAGACTTTGCCAATGTACACTAGCATGGCTATGCGGCTCACCCAGCAGCAGCATAGCTGCTTGAGCTGGGAGCCATTCTTTACAGCCCCGCCCAGAGGAAAGGAGACAGGCTCCCTTCCTGGGCATCCGGGGCTTTGGCTGGGGGCAAAGCCAGGAGCCTTTTGCAGGCGGCTCCACTTTTCCCCGGCCGCAGTTGCCGAATGTGCTCGGCCCACGCACCTCTCCCTGTTTTTAGTGCAGGATTAGGCAGCTGCTGTTGCAGAGCCAGGTAGGAATTTTTTTTAACCTTTTTTCCCTGATTGGCTATGGGGAAAGGGTTTTTTTCACCTATCTTGCACTAACGGCACTGTTTGAGGCATTTGAGGGGTGGTGCTGTTTGGTTATGTCATTGGCAGGAGAGTTTTGGGAATAGGGTGCGGGCCGGTGAGCACCCAGTGGCACTTCCCCATGGGTGGGGAACAGGGTCTGCCATTAGTGCAGTATGCTTGAGGTGGCTACCATAGCACAGGCAGAAGCCTGCAGGGATCCGCAAGCACAAGGCCTTCCCTCATGCTGTACGGCTGGGGCGTTAGGTGCTTGATGGGGGGATCCATTGCCTGGCTGGCCAGGTTGCAGCCATTCAAGGGATGGCCTACACCTGGGGCTTTGGAGCTTACCCAGGCAGGTCAAGGCGGAGGTCCGGAGTTGACCCCGTGGCTTGACCTGTACCACTTAGTTGGCCCTTGCCATGGTTTTTGTTTAATGGTCATTTTAATAAACAGCCCTTTAATTCCAAGCCTATGTCTGTCTCTTCATTCCGGCTGGGGTCACAACCACGAGTCATTGTCGTGTACATAGTTTCCCTGCATCTATTTTTAAGCTCACAGGTAAGGATGAATAAGAGTGACTAGTTAAAGGTGACTCATGGAGCTTCTCCAGTCCTGGCCCAACTCTAACCACTACATCACATGACTCCTCTGGATCCTCCATGACATCTGTTGTCAGAAGACGTATGAAAAGTGCTTTGTGTTAAATGCGTTGTTAATAAATATATGATTATATTCAGAAGCTGTGGGAAAACTCAATTTTCATAACAACTTATAGGCTCTTTTTCTGACTCTACTATATTTTATCAGCCACAACGAAGACTGTAAGATCATTTTTCTCCTATCCAGTATCACCAAGGAACATTTCATATTAGAATCCAAGCCGGTTTGATCAGCACGCTCACATAGTGCTCCCTATTGCAGCTGATATACATAAATGGTTTCGGTTCAACTGCTGCAGCCTATCCATACAACTTACGGAAACAACTGCAAAATCAGTTTGGTTCTGAGCATTCTAGGAGAAAAGATACCTAATTTTTCCAAGAACACTTAACACATCTGATTATACGTTACAATGCCAAAATATGAGTGCGATCAGCTGCCTTGTAGATATGCCCATGTCCTTTGAGAACAGCATAACTACAGTTCAGTCCATTCTTCTGCATCAGATTGTGTTACAGTCACTATGATGCATTTTGCATCTGGATGTTTGAAGGGTGGTTCCAGGATTCAAATGTGTTCAATTAGCCTTCCTGTCCTCTTCAATGGTGGCATATTGGAAAGTCTCATGCCTTGTTCATGGTTTATTGACATTGCCTCAGCTGAGCAAGGTCAAAGATGGAGCTGCAGAATCAAGTGAAACAAAACATGGACACTTTATATACATAAAATCCAAATGAGTTTAAAAAGCAATTTATACAATTCAAGCATACAAAAAATTAAATGTAGGTTTAAAACTCTCTCATGTTGTATCGATAACATCCTCCATTTAGATAAAATGAGCCGTTGAATAATAAATATAATGCTCATAAACAGAAAAATTGTCCATACAAACTATTACAGCAAATATGATTATAAGCTTTCTCTATCCCTTTTGGACCAAGTCAAAATAGCAGTCATGCAGAATTTGTACAAATAAATGACAAATATAGCATTCCTTAATTTTTATATTATGGTCATAGTCAAACAGGTACAAATAAAGTTTTACAAACAAAGAGAGCCAGTTTGGTGTAGTAGTTAAGAGCGTGGGAGTCTAATCTGGAGAGCCGGGTTTGATTCCCCACTCCTCCAGCCAGCTGGGTGACCTTGGGTCAATCACAGTTCTCTGGACCTCTCTCAGCCCCAGGGTGTTTTGTTGTGGGAATTATAGTAGCATACTTTGTAAATTGCTCTGAGTGGGCATTAAATTGTCCTGAAGGGCAGTATATAAATCGGATGATAATGTTGTTGTTGTTGTTACTTGGTTTCCACATATGAGCAGTTGGACTGTCTGAGGGTACTCCTTATGATGTATGGGCTGTCCAGGGTCTACAGCCCAGCCCCCCAACTTACCCAGAGAAGAGGACAGGAGACCCCCCCGAGAGACAGTGGCCCAGCTGCCTCAGCAGACAGCCAGACCCAGCACCAGCCGTCCACAGGGGGAAGGGGAGAGACACCCAAGTCTAGAGGGTTAGAAGGGGCAGGTGGAGGCCGGCCAGCCCCACCCTCCAGTGGGAGTCTAGGGGGCCAGGTAGGGAGAATGGGGGCAACCCAGAGGGGGCTAGAGCAGACAGAGAGGGCCAAGACAATGGGCCAAACTGAAGCCTTTCCAGCCAGGGAGGAGAAGCAGCCTCAGCAGCTCAGAGCCATGCCCCAGCCTGCAGCCCAGCTGGAAAGCAATAACCTAGCCCAGGAGATGCTAGGAGCTAAGCAGCTCCAGGTGGAGCTGCCTGAGGCATTCTGTGGGAGAAGATGGACAGCCAGCCAAGGAGGCTCAGCTGTGCCTGCCTTCAGCCGTCAGCTCAGCCAGGGAGCCAGCCAGCCAACAAGGCACAGGTGGACTGGCCCAGTGCTTCCAGCCAAACGAGCACAGGTGCAGCTGCCTAGGCCAGCTAGGGCCATGGGTAGAAGGCAATAGGAGGGCATGCTTGGCAGGTGGAGCATGGCTAGGCTGAAGGGATAAAAGGGAAGCCCACCCATGGGGTGGGGTGGGTAGGAGTGATGGAGCGGAGCGGAGCGGAGCGGAGCGGAGCGGAGCAAGAGTGGAGGTGGGGAGAAAAGTTGGTGGAGGAGGAGATGGCAGAGATCAGAGGGGATGAGTGGCACAGGTTGAGCAGGCCAGTGAGTGGACTGAAAGGGAGTCTGGGTGAGGTATACCACCCCTCCTTCCACAGAGCAGGGCCCTGCAGTATCCCTGACGCCCCTTTGTTGTCAGGGCTACACATATCAGTGCCCCGCCCAGTGGCAGCTGCCACAAGCCCTGAAATGGACATTCACATGGGTATGCATTAATAGCTATTGTTTATTAGAGAAATTTTAATAGAACTTCTGTACTGAATGATATTAAAGGTAACAAACCTCTCTTGTTGTGAAATAATTTTAAAAAAAAATGAGTACAGAAGCTCCAGCCTGAAAATGAGCTAGAAGCAGAAATAGCAATGGTGCCTGGAGGAAATTATGAAACGTTGCTGAACTAATCCATCAAGCTGCTTTCTGGTATTGAAATATAAAATGAAAAAGGGAGGGAATCTTAAATTTTAGCAAATAGCACAATCAACAATACTTACATCAAGAGAAATGGGAGTGTTTTTATACTTACTGTTAAGTAGCTTATATGGCCAAGAGCAGTTAATGACACTATGAATCAGCTCAGCATCTGAAATAGCAACATAATTTCTGTGGGGATAAAAGAGAATAGTTCAGTTTTTTATGTCATAGGAGGACTGTCAGATTGGGGCAGGAACTGAATTGCTGCATTTGAGTAAGAAGCAGAAAAAATGGGTTGGATCCTACAACTCCATTATGCCAGTGTTGGCACTCTCTGCTGGCCCAGGATTTCTTGGGAGCCATGGTCTTCTTGAGGCCAACCTTCTGTGAGTGTCAGGCTCTTGCACTAGACTAAGGCTCTGTTTTTGGCTGAATGGAATTGTAAGAATCCCTTCTGTTGGAATATAAGTGCTTTCCCTTTTAAACTACAGCAAGAAGGTAAGGAACTTTAGTTCTTTAAAATTCCATAGTTTAATTCTGTGATGTTCATATTTATAAAAATGTGACATGTGAGATTAAAGTCCTCAAAGGTATGTTGCAATGTTAAAATGGTTTGATGAATCCACTGAGTCAAGCTAATGAGCCCAGGTTGGATTTATGGTATCCGAAGAATTAATGAATACTGAGAATGCTTTCTACTGACAGATCATGGTTTATTTAAAACAACATTTTCATCTTTATATACATCTTAATATTATATAGGTGAGATGTTTAGATGTTAAGAGAGCTGAGTCCAGCCAACACTCCAGTCTCAGGCATTTTCTAATATATATTTTTAAAGGCCACCAGTTAAAAGAGTTTCTGTCCCACTACACACCTATCTTACTATCACACTAACCCCTCTCAGAGGGGTTTGAATAAGTGCACATGGGGAAGGAACTGAGCTATGGCAGCAACCTCTGTACCCAAATTAAACATTTATGAATATGCACAAAGAGAATGCATGTGTATTATATTCTTGCCATACCATTAGGGTCCTCAGTCATGCAGAGTAGACATGGGCACGAATCAAAATATGAAGCAAATTTTGTCACGAAATGGGCTGTTTTGTGTGTCGCGAAACCGTGTTTTGTGGGGCCGCGGTTATCACAAAATGCATGACTTTTTGGCCTGTTTCGTTCACTTCATGAATGATTAGTAATTTCAGACAGGCTGGCGCTGATCCATTGATTCCCTAGGCAGCAATGGGCCCATACCTTTTGTTATCATTGGAAACCCCAATCATAGCCTACTTACCCTTGATTGGCAGCTCTCCTAGCCATCTGGAGAGCTTCTATTCTGCCCTATACAGCCAGGAGCAGGGGGTTAATCCCCTAGGCAACCAAGGAGGTGGGCCTTCTGGAGCCACGGGCACACCAATCTCACCCCTCCAAACCCTGTTAGGCAGGTCTGTCGGCCAACCACAGACCTCCTGTTCTTCTCTATGTCAGCATTTTTTTTATAAAAGGCACCTCTCTCTGCCTCGTGTTTTAGTCCCAGTAGACAGAAGCAGAGGGAGGATCTGCTGCTGGGATCAGAGTGAGAGAGAGGGTGGATGTGGAATTCTGCGTTTGGCTGCTGCTGCTGCTGCTGCTGCTTTAAAAGAGACTGAAAGAAGCCTCTTATTTCCAGCCCTTGGCCTTGCTATGGGAAGGCCTTTGGGTGAGGGTGCCTTTTTTCCTCCACCCCACCCCAGTCTCAGGCCTTAGCCTGGCTCTGGGGCCTAGGCCTCCCCTTTTTTTATTTGCTTGTCTTTGTGTCTTCTCAATTATTTCTCTGCTCTTTTGAGGGTTTCCTTGTTTCCTTTGGTTTTGGTTTAGGGCCTCTCCCCCCAAGCACAGTCTCAGGGCCACTAGCTCTGGGGCCCAGCTTTGTGTTGGTTCCTCCTGAGGGCCTCACTCTCTTCTGTTTGCTTTCTCTCTTGCTTGCTGTGCACCTGTCTGGTGCAGCTCACTCTTCTTGTTTTGCACACCCACTGTGTACGTTTCATTTTTATTTTGAGCACCTCTCCCACCTGGGCAGGTGTCTCTGTGGTGCTTAGGGGCTCTACCCCAAGCCCAGTCTTAAAGTCACTGCCTGGCTCTGGGGCACAGTTTTGTGTAGGTTCCTCTCCTGAGGTCCCAACTCTCTTCTGTTTGCTTTCTCTCTCTTGCTTGCTGTGCACCTGTTTGGCGCAGCTCACTCTTGTTTTGTGCACCCATTGTGTGCATCTCATTTTTATTTTGAGCACTTCTCCCACCTGGGCAGGTGTCTCTGTGATGTTTAGGGGCTGTCCCCCCCAGCCCAGTCCCAGGACCACTGCCTGTCTCTGGAGAACAGCTTTGTGTGGCTTCATCACCTGAGGCCAGAAACTCCTCAAAGTTATCTTGTTTCTTTTGCTTCCAACTTATTTTTGTGTGCAGCACTATGAAGCGTAGAATGAAGGGCAAGGCCTCCACAATCAAGGCTGGGCTGAGGGAGTGGGTGCCCGGGGGTGAATTTGTCCATGGTATCATGGTCACCAATGTGGGAAGCAACATGCTGGCAGTCCTGAGAGAGGCATCCCTCAATGGCCTTGTCTGCCTGGCGCATAAGCTGCACCTGATCATGGCCACTGAGCTCCTATGCTTGTACCAGTCCTGCCTGGGACAGGTCATCCCCCTGATCTATGGGCTGGACCAGATGCTGGTCACCAAGCTGGAAAATGAGGAAGATCTTTCCCCCAGGGTCAAGGACTTGATCAGGAGCAGCCATACAGACTGGCCTGCATATGTAACCCCCGGATAAAGGGCTGCAGGACTGGAAGAAGGTCCTGTGCAGAGCAGTGTGCAGGTATCAGGCACAAAAAGCAGTACGGAGTTTAAGGATGTGGCAGGGGGGTGGACGAGGAGGAGCGGGAGGCTGTAAATGAGCCGGCCATCCCCAGCCATGAGAGCCCTCCCAACAGCAACCTCTGGTCATATGTGGTGGGCTGTGCAGTTGATGCCAGCAGGGTTGGTGCGTCTCTCAGGGCGGAGGACTCAGTGGGGACCATGGTGCTAGAGTACCTTGCTGAGCCCCCCCCCCCAACCTCCTGGAGTACTGGGCACAAAAATCTGCCGTCTGGCCAGACCTCTCCATCATGGCCACTAACATCAAACTGCTCAACAGGGCACATATTCAATTTTACTTCTCTTATCCAAAATGGGAGACCCAGATACCTGGTATCTGGATCTCCCATTTGGGATAAGAGAAGTGAAATTGAATATGTGCTCTGGTATCTGGATCTCCCATTTGGGATAAGAGAAGTAATAACATTCGATTTATATACTGCCGTTCAGGACAACTTAATGCCCACTCAGAGTGGTTTACAAAGTATGTCATTATTATCCCCACAACATACACCCTGTGACATTGAATGTCTTTGGAACTATACAGTTATTTGGTTGCTGTCTTGTAATGCTCTTGAGAAAGCTCCCCAAAACAGAAGTTCAGCTTGTGCCCTGTTGAGCGTTTTGATAGCTGTGCTTTTTCCCACATCTCCAGTATCTCCATTGTGGGATTTCCAGTCCAGGAGTCAGCTTCTCTGCTTACCCATGGTCTTGGATCCTTGAAAGCACAAGAAAGAAAGGAAGAGATTTTGTTCTCCATTTGTAAATTTGGAAAGGACTAATCGGGATATTGGACTTGTTCATGCAATTTGCTCATTCCAATCTGTTATCTCATTTTACTGTTACCGATTCTGCCATTGATTATTATGTTTGACTTATCATTGTAAACACCCAGCACTTTACATAATACGAGTATACATAAAAGTAAATATTTTGACTATATATGAGACTGGTTTCTTATTAGCTGTACGGTGCACTTTAAGAATATTTTCGGTCAGTTAGACCTTACCATAGTAGGTTCTTAGTTTGTTAGTTAGTGTTTCTATGTGGAGCCTCTCTTTGCTTTGTGACTCTCCTGGTTAACATATTGCAATCTTGGCCAAACTGGTGAGCGGGTGGAGGAGAAATTGCTGAAGTCTCCCTGCAAGTTTGACATCTCTCTGAGTGAAGGGGACCATTGAAATGCCCCTGGCTTTGACGAATGACAAAACTAACAAATCATTTCATGAAATGGGTCAGTTGCATGAAAATTCATGGTTTGCAATTCGTGAAACATGACGAAACATGAACCTCTCATTTCAGATTTTTTTCCGTTTCATGCCCATGTGTAATGCAGAGATCTTTACTCATGTTTATGAGTAGGCACAATGCTTGTTTGTGAACATTTTGATGAACACGTGTAGAACAGGAACAGGCCTTGCCTCTGCAATCCTGCTCCCCCATTCATTGTATCCCCTCCAAATGTTGTGAGGGGTTAAGATAAAGAAAAACTTCTTTCACAGTTTCTCATTGTCACTGCTAGAAAAAGGGGGGAAAGGTACTGAAAGAGGAAAGCTTAGGTACTGAATCAGTAGATTAGCATGCTTCTTCAGTAATCCACCATATTCAGGAGGCATTCAACATCTGTTGTACCCTCTGAGGAGCCATCAAGAGTGTCTCCATGTACATTAATGTAAGAATCATAAAAAGCTTATAATTTTTTTTTAAGTACACAGGGAAATGAAACAGTAGCAAGTATCAGCATTCAAAATACTCAGAACTTCCTGTTTCATTAAACCTTCAAAGGATTCTTCATTTTCCTTTAATATATGTGAAATGCAGAGAATAAGATCTGTTACAATACTATTGCTAATTATATAAGGATTATATCATCCACTTTGACTTTATATATCTTATGAACAGTTTGCTGAGTACAAATTCATTGCTATCATGGGTTGTCTTAGTGAATCTGGGGCCCTAGACAAAAGTCAAGTTTGGGGCCCTAGAATCACTACCACCCTCCATCAGGGAGCCGTGCCACCACCACTCTACTCCCCTCTGTGCCATTTCTTCAATAGATTCACCCTCGGTTCAAACAAAGCGCAGTTTTCACCCTGTGCAAGGTGGTCACAAGTGTCAACCTGGACAGAATGGGTACAAGTAGCTGCTGCCGCCGAGAGCAGTGGGTGTGAGCAGCCACCAGCCACTGTCACTGCCAATATGGCTGCCCAAGCCCTGGATGGGGCAGGTGCATGAGTACCCGTGGCCACAACCAAAATGCCAAAGCCTGAAATGGAATGGGCCTGAGTGGCAGAGTGGGGGAGCCTGCACTTCCTAACTTCATTGGGGGGCCCTCAGTGGGGAGGGGGCAGCTGCTCTGTTGCCCATTCACTAAGATTGCCCCTGATTACTAGCAATAGACACTGAAGATAAAAGCAATGTAAGTAAAAAGTTGCAGTGAAATTCAATGCAAACATAATTATATCTCCAGCAGTATTAATCTAATTGAACCATGATGTATCTGTTCCTCTAAAGAAAGCTTTGGTGGAAATGGATATTTGACTCATGTACATTTAATCAAGTGCAACTGAATGAAAAATACTACTGTCATTTAACTTGAGCTTTCCTTTCAATTGTTAAGAGTATGCATGTAAGTGAAAGGACAATAAAATTAGCTTTGTCATCTATTTTAAAAATAAGTCTGGACAAACACATTAGAAAATTATTTCCTGTATTATACAGTGTTTTCAGGGCAAGGCTCTCTAATTTTTTATTATATTGTTCTTTGTGCAATCTGCCTTGAGTCTCAGGAAGAAAGATCAACAATAAATGAAGGTAATAATAAATAGAAGTTTTTTAAAAGTATATATATTGATAACATTGTTTGGCCTAGTCAAAATAGGGGAAGTATGAAAATGTTTGCCATAAATGAAAAGGGCTCCCTATGTTAAAAAGACTGGAATCATTCCAAACCACTCAATTCTTAGATTGGTCTCTTGGCGGCTATGGAGGTATATTGGGCCGTAGGTGATAAGTGATCATTTGGAGTGATTTTAGCTACAAGCTGTCAGAAATAGCTGTTTTTCTGGAAGTACAGTAACGTTTCAGAATTGAGTTGAGATTATTTCCTTTTTATGTCAAAATTAAGAAAGTTATGGCTTTTCAAATTCAGGAATAAGTATATTGCTTTAGCTACATTAATGTAGTTGATACTCTCAGTGCCTGATTTCCTCATGGCTTAGGCATTGATTGGGGGTGACTGAGCAATGAGCATAAATTGAAATTTACCAGATTCCATTTTGAGGAACCACAGCTGGTTGACCGGAAGAAAAGGATTATGAAATGAAGATGTATCTTATAAAGGAGATTAGTGTTATCCAGGCAAGCACATTCCGGGACTAGCCCAGCTTTAAGATTTTTAAGAATGTGAAGGGGGAGGAAACATGTTTCTCTTTTGAAGAAGCCAAGTACTTGATGTTTCTTCATATCTTTGCTTCCACTTTTTCTTCTCCCCTAGTTTCCTGGATTTCAGAAAAGGCAGGAATTGTTGAATAAAATGTGATGAGACCACCTGGATGCAACAAATATTACTAAAACAATTGACCTTTATCTAAGCCTTTTTCTCAGATATTATCATTAATAGAAAATGGAAAGTGAATTGGTGTTGTTATTGATAAATCTACTACTAACTATATTTATTTAGAAGTGCATGTCATTGATTTCTATGGAGCTTACTTCCAAGCATTGTAAACTAATCTCCATAGCTCAAACAGCCAACAGATCACCCATACGCTGAAGGCCTTTCTAGATGCCAGGGTCTTTGAATGTAGAATTTACAGCAGCTTTGGGGTATAGCTGGGATCCAAATTATGTTGTCCATGAATTTTTGAGAAATTGTATTTTCTCATAATGTGTATCCCGTTCAAAAATGAAATCCCATACATGCAACTATACTAATATAACAGTAGTCACATTAAGCACCATTTCCCCCTTTTCACCAGCCAAAACTGGCTCTTCCCACCAGCAGTCAGACTACTACAACTATATTCCATTAAATGGCAGCAGGGCTACAGCACCACTGGTGCTGGATGGTGGCTGGCAATACATTTGGAGGAAGGGGCAGTCCACTGGAAAGGTCACTAGGAACTAAGCCTTCCAACACATGGCTATGGCATCTCTGTCCTTTCAATTACTCTTGCAACACTGAACCTAATATCATCAACCACATGATCAAGACTCATTTACCTGCACGCTCACAAATGTAATATTTTCCACTCCCTTCAGGTGTTTGTGGGTTTTTTTTTAATTTAAAGAGTGTGATACAAAAGAAGAAAATAGAATCGAGAACAATTAATATTACTATAGAGTCATACCAACCTTCGGATGTGGAACTACATGGCCTGTACATGGAAGCATGGTCTGGGCAATGCTAGCCCTACTGCTGCACTGCAAAGCAGCAAAATTGGGAGATTACCATGAAGTAGTAGTGGACAGAAGGGGAATTCTTAACCTTTCTTCCACTCAGCACCACCTCTCTGCAACCTTCCCCCTTCACAACTGGACTTCATACCTGTGCAGTTGATATATCAAGTAGAAAAATGAAAGGAGTGGGGTTACAGTACAAAAGCAGTGGACAAGAGATGAGCAAAGCACACACTGCCTGCCTCTGTCTATTTCAAATTAACTCTCTTCCCGTCCCCACTTTGCAGGAGGGTGATCAAAGCAGGAGTATTCAGAGTCCTGTTTGCTTGTGGCCACATAAGAATATTCATCAGATCTTTCAGGCATTTGCTGAGTGCCTACAAACTGCTGTCATATTACATGTAGAGGATATGCAGCCCTTCCTTTTCTGTATTCTTGTGGTCAGTACTGACTGCATTAGAAAATCACTCCATGTGCTTCTAAATAATGCTGGATATAGGAATATGAAGCCAGAATTTTGTTTCCCTAATTTTTTTAAAACAAATATAAGCTTTCTTAAAGGAAATGTATGAGACTGAAAATTAAAACAGCCTGGTCCAATAGCTACTATATGAATTGTTTGGAACTTTCTACAAAAAGCTTTATTGTGCATTTGAGTCTAAAAGATATTATACAAGGGAAAGAGGACATGGTAACTCCAGAGACACCTCCTCTCCCTTTCTACTATATTAGGTTTAGTGGGGGCTGTTTCTCAAGAGTGCTTTTTCTACCATCTGTTTTTAATTTTTCTTTAATTTCCATTCATTGCCTTTGGACTGCTCCTTGTGTTCAGAAGAAAATAGTAATTAAAGATAACATTATCTCAGTGCCTCTTCCAGGTTATCTATATATCAAATTCTAAACATGGCTTCCTCCATGCAAATCAAAAACACAAGAGGATTCTTACAGGTCCCCCACTTGTATAAACTAAAGATAACCTGGATGAACTATACTCACCAACATGACTTATGATTTTCTATTACAATCTCTAGAAAATGTGTAAGTAGAGGTAGAGGCTTATTATGCAGACAGACACTTTATGCTAGTGGAATAACCTACCGTATTCAAATTCCATATGGAATAAAATATTCCTGACATTCAAGGTATCTAATTTTTTTTTAAATCCCAGTTCTTTGAAGTAAATCATCATTACTGTCCATATAAGTCCATCACTCCCGACTTCCTGTTTGGGATCCATGGAGGTCTAACGCAGCTCCACTTGCGGAGCTGACCGGACTGCCGTTTTAACCGGCCGGCGGGGTGAAAATAGCCCGCGGCCGACTGCTCTCAGGCAGGGAGCAGGCAAAGAACGCTCAAGACCCTAGGGTGAGCTAGATCTCGGACGAGGGGGGGCTCTACACAACGAGTCTCCCCCCGATCCTTGAGGTCCCACCTTGCGACGGGTCGGCTATAATCTCTGCGGCAGTTTTGGGGCCAATTCGGCTGGCATAAGACCTACATACCCAAGCATCGATTGGGGGAAGAAGCTGAGAGGAGAACTTAAAATCGAAACAGCGATTATAACCCGAGAAAAGTGAAGAGAAGGTAAAGATCATTATCTTCTGAGACGGGACAGATTGATAAAAACAGAGAGGAAAAAAAGTAGATTTTTAAACTGCAACAGACTAGTGAAAAGGAGGGGAAGACTCGGCAGGAATCGAATTTAAAAAGAGACTAAGTTTAAAGAAGTTATTAAAGAAATGGGACTATTGTTTTGAATACCTGTGGCTTTGGAGCTGTGAGAAAAAGATACCATCGCGAGATCTGCTGTGGGAAGACGGGAGACAGGAAGTGCGTAATAACAATAGAGTGGCTGGAGAGAAGCGGCCCTTGCTGGAGGGCAGGAAGTAGGGAATCGCCATTTTTGAAAGGGGAAGGGTCGCGGCTTCAGCGGAAGAGGAAGTAGGCCATCTTGGATTACAAAATCATAGAGAAACCATAGAGAAAAGACGCCCGACATTTTGGACTCTTTAAAACTTAATTTCTATAAGAAGACCGGGACATTTAAAATAGAAAAACGTTAAATTTTACGCCACGGAGTTAAGGAAGAGAGCGGATTCGTGGGAGCGAGCTAAAGCAAGCCCCACGATGTCAAAAAAAGAGTGGCAATCGGCAATAGAAAACCTGGATAAAAACCTGGACAAAAAACTTTTAGATATGATTAAAGAACTTAAGGACACGAAATTGGAGCTGATAAAAGAGGTTAAAGAGGTTACACAGACAGTAAAATCGGAGCTGTCAGAAGTGAAAAAAGGTATGGAAACAATACGAAGTGAATTACAAGGAACGCAGCAGAGAGTTAAAACAGTAGAAGACGCAATGGAGAATTTAGCAGACACGCAACAAACAGAGATGAGATTGGTGAAGGGGAGAATGTCAGTTGCAGAAACTAAACATATGGAGAAGCAGCTACGTTTTCGTGGCTTGCCAGAAGTGGAAGGAAAGTCAGCGCAAGAACAGATGACTGAGGTGTTGGCTGAGTACCTGGGGAAGGAGGAGGAGGAAGTTGTGGCTATCCTAGATGTGGCATACCGTGTGAATTCGATAATAGCAACCCAGAGGAAACTACCAAGAGATGTGATTGTGCAGTTTACAACACGAAATATGAAAGAGAGGATTGTGACAAAACAGTTTCAAGATCCATTGGAGATTGATGGCAAGACGATTATTATAATGAAGGAACTGCCCAGATCAGTGTTACTGGACCGGAAAAAATATAAAGTGCTAATTCAGATTTTGAAGGACATGAAAATCAGGTACAGATGGGAGTTACCGGAAGGAGTGTCCTCTGAGTTTGGAGGGGCCAAAAAACGCATCAGATCTGAGCGAGAGATGGAGCGATTTATTAAGGACAATGAAAAAGACTTACCAACAAGATCATGAGTATGGAGTGTAAAGTATTATCTTGGAATGTAAATGGACTAAACTCACCGAATAAGAGGAAAAATACTTTTCACTGGCTACTAAAACAAAAATGTGACATTGTTTGTTTGCAAGAGACCCATATCAGAAAGCAGGATGTAAAATATTTAAAATCTGGAAAATTGGGCAAAGAATATGTAGCGGCCTCCAACAAGAAAAAAAGAGGAGTGGTGTTGTACATAAAAGAGGAGCTACAGCCAAAATTTGTTATGAGAGATGTGGAAGCTAGATTTGTAGCAGTGGAATGTATTTGGAATTTAAAGAGAGTGTTGGTAGTCGGACTTTATGCACCTAACGGTGCAAAAGAAAGCTTCTTTGAGGATTTAAGGAAGCATTTAGACGATCTTGCATACGACCAGATAATTCTTGCTGGAGACTTCAATGGAGTGACAGACTTGGAACTAGACAAAAAGACTACAACGGCACAAAAGAAAAGAGGACTATTACCAAAGCTTTTTTTTGAGTTGATTCAACAAGAGACTCTTGAAGATGTATGGAGGAGAGAATATCCTAAAAGTAGACAGTTTACTTTTTATTCTGCAAGGCATTCTACATTATCAAGAATTGATATGATCTGGGCCTCAAAAGACTTAGCATTATGGACTAAGGAGGTAGAAATAATGCCTTTGGTAGGCTCAGATCACAACCCAATTATGTGGAAATTTGGAAAAAAGAGAAAAAGGAAAGCATGGAGAATAAATGAGGACTTGTTACAGGAAAGAGAGAATATGGAAATACTGAGAAGAGAGACAAAGTTTTTTATACAATACAACGTGAATAAAGAAGTACCAACCAATAAAGTTTGGGATGCTTACAAGGCGGTTGTAAGGGGCATACTAATGGACTTAAATGGTAGAGCAAGAAAGAAGAAAGAGGAGAAAAGACAAGAGATTGAGGAGAAAATAAAAGCCAAAGAAATACAGCTAAAAAAGAGACCAGGGAAAAAGAAGGTATACCAGGAAATTAAAATACTTCAAGAACAGCTAACAGCAATGAGCAATAAAGAATTGGAGTGGAATCTCAAAAGACTAAATCAAAAAGCGTTTGAGGGTGCTAATAAACCTGGGAAGTACCTGGCATGGCAATTGAAGAAGAAAAGGGAAAAGAAGATAATAAATAAAATTTGCGAAGATAACAAAACGTATTTGGAGCAGGCTACCATTAGTAGAGCCTTTTATAAATTTTACGCTAAGCTGTATAATAAAAAAGAAGTAAACAAAGAATCAATAGCGTCATATTTGGAGAAAACCAAACTTCCAGAAATCTCGGAAGCTTGGAGAAATAAGTTGAATAGTGAAGTAACTGACGAGGAAATAAGTAAGGCAATACAATCTGCAAATCTAGGAAAGGCGCCAGGGCCAGATGGACTTACGGCTAAATTCTATAAGACAATGGCTAATGAACTGGCACCATTCCTAAAAGAGGTGATGAATGGGGTTTTAAGGGATCAAAGGATTCCAGAAACTTGGAGTGAAGCGAATATATCATTGATCCCAAAAGAGGGCCAAGATCTGACTAATGTGAAAAATTATAGACCTATATCGCTACTCAACAATGGCTATAAAATTTTTGCGAAGATATTGGCGGAGAGATTGAAGGGGTGGCTCTCGGAAGTCATAGAGGAGGAACAAGCAGGCTTTTTGCCAGACAGACAAATAAGAGACAACTTAAGGACAGTGATCAATGCTATTGAATATTATGACAAGCGTTGTGACAAAGAGGTTGGTTTCTTCTTTGTTGACGCTGAAAAGGCATTTGACAATTTAAACTGGGACTTTATGTTTGCCACTATGGAAAAGCTACAATTGGGAGAAAGATTCATCAGAGCAATTAAGGAAATTTATAGAGACCAGACTGCAGCAATTGTGGTGAATGATGAATTGACCAAGAAATTGACGATAAGTAAAGGAACAAGACAAGGCTGCCCGTTATCTCCATTGTTGTTCATTTTAGTATTGGAGATTCTGATGATACAAATACGTCAAGATGATGAAATTCGTGGATTAAAAATAAAGGATTATTCATACAAGGTCAGAGCATTTGCGGATGACATAATGTTAATTGTAGAGGACCCATTGGAGAACATGCCAAGAGTGATAGATAAGATCAAGGAGTTTGGAGACTTGGCAGGTTTCTTCATTAACAAAAAGAAGTCAAAGATATTATGCAAAAATATGACTAAGCAGAAACAACAATTGTTAATGGAAACAACGGATTGTGAAGTAACAAGTAAAGTGAAATATTTGGGAGTCGAATTAACTGCAAAGAACATAGATCTATTCAAAAACAATTATGAAAAACTATGGACTCAGATAGAGAGAGACTTGATTAAATGGAATAGATTGAATTTGTCATGGTTGGGCAGGATTGCAGCAGTTAAGATGAATGTGTTACCAAGAGTAATGTTTTTGCTACAGACAATACCAATCATCAGAGACTCCAAACAATTTGAAAAATGGCAGAGAAAAATATCAGATTTTGTTTGGGCAGGCAAGAAGCCTCGAGTGAAAGTGAAAGTTTTACAAGATGCAAAGGAAAGAGGCGGAATGCAACTGCCCAATCTGAGACTTTATCATGATGCAATCTGCCTAGTTTGGTTGAAAGAATGGATGACATTAAAGAACAAGAAACTATTAGCCCTAGAGGGATATAAAAAAATATTTGGATGGCACGCATATTTATGGCATGACAAAGTAAAGGTCAACTCGATGTTCCTGCATCACTTTGTTCGGAGAAGTCTATACATAATCTGGAAGAAGTACAGAATTTATCTACAAGAAGGAACCCCTTTGTGGGTGGTTCCATATGAGGTGATAGACCCGAGAGCTGTTGATAATGAACAACAATGTTTAACGTATAAAGAAATAACTAAAACTGAAGCATCCAAACTTAGAATAAAGACACAAGAGGAACTATCACCTAACTACGATTGGTTCCAGTATAGACAGATCAGAGACTTATATAATTCGGACTCTGTAAAGGGAGGTATACGAATAGAGAATTCGGAACTAGAGCAGACCCTTCTTAAAGAAGATAAGAAAAGAATATCCAAGGTATACCAAGTACTGTTGAAGTGGTATACCGAGGATGAGATAGTTAAAACACAAATGGTGAAATGGGCTATAAACTTTAATAAAGAAATAACAATGGAGGCATGGGAATACTTGTGGAAAACTACAATGAAGACAACGACATGTATTAATATCAAAGAGAACATTTATAAAATGATCTATCGTTGGTACATGACACCAAAGAAGATTGCGCTAGGGAATTTGAATACTTCTAATAAATGCTGGAAATGTAAGAAGCATGAGGGCTCCCTCTATCATATGTGGTGGTCGTGTGAGGTAGCCAGGCAGTACTGGGGGGAAATAATAAGAGAAATGAGTGAAATTTTACAATTTCAAATTAATAAGAACCCAGAACTCCTGCTACTGAACTTGGGAATGGAGGGAATTCCAGCCCAACACAGGACGTTGATATTTTATATGACAGCAGCAGCTAGACTTTTGTATGCGCAAAAATGGAAAGTACAAGAAGTGCCAACTATTGAAGATTGGACTTACAAATTGCTGTATATGGCTGAAATGGACAAGATGACAAGAAAATTGAGAGATCTGGACTCAGGGCAGTTCAACACAGACTGGGAGAAGCTGAAACAATACCTGGAGAAGAAATGGGAGGTGGGAGGAAAACTGTGGCAGTTTGAGAACTACTGAAGTATTGAAGTAGAGGGGGGAGACTTTACCGGGGGGAGAAGAGATAAATGTGAATTAATAAGCAGTCAGATTAATAGATTGACATATATATAGATATATATATAGGTTAACAAACAGAACATAGAGAAAATAATTAATTATAAGGACTAAATATAAGGAGCGATTAACTAACAATATTTTCTTTTTTTTCTGACAAGTTTTGTACCAAACTGAATGTCTGAAGATATAGATGGGTCAAATTGATTGACTACGTGAGGAGAGATATATAGAACTATTATAAAAAGATAGAATGAGTAATATATATAGAGAATAAGTCAAATTGTTTGATATAAACGAATGTATGATCTATATGGTTTATGATATATAGAAATACCTGAAATTGAAAAATTGGGATAAATTGTTTATCTAAGATGGAAACAAAGGCTTACAGTTTGGGCATATAATGTTAAAAATAGTTAAGGATGTACTGCTTAGAATAATGGAGAATATATATTTGTTTTAGATAGAGGAAGCTAATAAAAGTAAGGGAAAGGGGACAAAGGGTTGGAAAGCTGTTGGAAGTCAACAAAAAGGGGGGGAAAGGGAGGGGGTTAGAGATGAAAAAATTGGGGAAAATTGAATGTAAATGTGGAAATAATGGATTCTAACCCAATAAAAAATTTTCAAAAAAAAAACATATAAGTCCATCACTCCCATCATGAGACATCCTCAGAATACATTTTAATGACTACAGCATGGAACTCTATTTCTTACATTAAAAGAATGTGGTTTTATTAACCAACAATATTGATCCAGTCAAACTTAAAGTATTTTTAGTAGAAGTGTTACGCATTTATGGATATGCTTAACTCTCCTGTTGAAATCAATGAGAATTAAAAGAGGGTACAGTCCTATTTCTATACAAAGCCCATTGAATATGGAAGTACAGTAAAGATGATAAATAATCGGGAGTGTTCCCAAATATACCATACCAAGGTAAGCATTCTAATTTGAGATATTTCTACAATTACTGTTAATACAAGTAGTATACTATTTTTAAACAGAAACCAAGGCAACTGAGACATTGTAGTTGATTCCACACCCTCATTCTGAAGGCAAAAAATCGGAAAGGAATTTACAGGAACTAATGCCAACTTGGCACCTATCCTAGACACAATCAATTTGCAAGCTGTTACCTTCCTTGACCCTAGTGGGGAGATTTTGGCAAGCGATATCATCAGGCTCCCCCATGGAAATTATCCTTGATGCCATCCAGATGTGCCACATAACAATTGAACATGTGGGTTGCTGGTGCCCATTTATTATTTGGCCAACAATACAAGTTTTTTCATAGATATGTAAAACAGGTTTTCCCTACCATATTGATCAGGTGCATTGGAAAGTTTGGGGGGGATCAACTCCTTTAGCTATTTAAGCAACCTATAGTACCATCCTAAACAAAGTTGCATCCTTCTCAGCCCATTGACTTCAGTGACTATGAAAATCATTGATTGCTTATCTCTATATACAAGATTACTTTGGAAATGATATTGAAGTCATAAAGCATCTGTTTCCTGTGATACTGGAGCTCAATAAAATGAGTACTTTCGCTGGCTGAATGTCAACATCAGTCAGCATCATATATGTAGATCAAATCTGCATCAATATTTTGGTGACATATGATCTTGGTTGCTCTTCAAAAAAATTTTGTTCTCCTTCAATAAGTATTACAAAAATGTCACCATGAATTCCCTTTTCTTTAGTTTGGTTCTCTCTTTTTTAAACTTCTCTCCTTAGTCTGCTTGCTATTTAAGGTGTCTTTCACAGAGGGATGGGATTTTGTGATTTTCCCATTGCTGGTGCAGCTACAAATAAAATGCTGCAACAATGGAACTTCATGGCAGGTTTCCCCCCCCCCCCAGTTTCCCTCCCCTAACCACCCAGCAGTGGCTACTTTCCTCTTGTGCCATCAGGACTTCTGCAATTTTTTTTTTAAATCAGCACTAGAAAATGGTTATATACCATTGTAACAATAGGTTTAGAAGGTTCTCTGACTTCCCAACTTTATTTTTTTACGTCTCTAGCCCCCTTGGTTGCAAAGATACACCTTTTCTCTTACATATCTGCTAGAAGGTTTTTTAAAAATGAAGCTGAAAATTCAGAGAACCTGCTACAGGTAGGTAAAAAAATCCCTTCTTACCTTTTGCCTCTTCTTTCATTCCACTCCCTCCCACCACCACCAGGTTGTAAGCTTTGGACAATGTTTGGCTTCAATGTAGCTGTCAAAGGTACATGAATGCTGCCAGGAAATAAAAAATAGCAACTGTTATGTATCTGCTTGCATTTTTCTGAACTTAATAATTTCAGTGCTGCAAATCACAGTGGTAATATGGAAGCTCTGTTTGCAAAATCAAGGTTTCACTTACCAAGAACAAATATATGCTTACTGCAGAAAAGATGCAAATTGACATGCAACTGATAAAGATCTGGACCACTCAGCTCTCCCATGTTGAAAGAAAAAAGAGCACAACATTAGAATCATGAATTTTGCATCCATTAAGTGATTCTGGAGAAACAAATTAGTTTAACATTTACTTCTTATTCAGAATAGAGATACAGTGCAATATCCCTCTGTAGCTGAAATCTTGTTATATCTTTCAGAAAACATTAAGGATCCATTAGCTTTAGAAGCTTGGCCTAGATATTGGATCACTTTTCACTGATCCCCATTGCAAGAGTACATTTGGATAGATATATTATGATGGTGAAAGTTCAGAAACTATTTTTTCTAATATACTGTACAAAAATAAAAGGGTTGGGGCTTTGAGGTCCAAACAATATTAATCTTTTCTTAGGGCTAAGGGAGAGGGTGGGTTTGTGACTGTCTGACAGTGTTTTATTGTATATAAAAATGACAATAAGCTTTACAGTACTGCTTCCCATAAATGAGTATACCTCCACCCTTTGTGCCTTCCTTATATTTCCCAGTCTCATCACATCATCTACCCAATCCATCTTTCCTCCCACTAGCCTGAGAATGTAGTAGAAGCTGTTGCTATCTCTTTTGATTAATATACTAAGTGAATTCCTTGCTAACATGAATTGTTATATTAGGTAGGACCTAAGAGCAGAGATGTGCAGAATTTTCATGAGTTTTGATTTTTTTAAAAAATAAAAACTGGTAATTTGAGGTGTGTGAGATCCCTCCCCAATCCTTAACTTTTGCTTTTCACTACTAATTGCAGCTCCGTTGCATTGCTTCTGTGGCACCACATGACTATAATTTCCATCCTGGACTATATAATACCAGCAAATCAAAGACTGTGGTAAAAATTATAAGACTAGTTTGTGGAAGTTCATGGAAATGAGCTTCCACGAACCACTGGTTCGCAAACCATGAACCCAGCTGGTTCGTGGGTTTTTTTGGTTTGTATTTAGGTTTGTGTCTATCTCTAGTAAGGATCTACCTTCATTAGAAATTGGACTGGGAAGATGATGGACTTAGTGGAGATGGCCAAACTTACAGTGTTAATTAGAGACAAAACACTCTCCATATTCATGGCAAATTGGAAATCCTTTATGGAGACCAAGAAAAATGAACTAATGATTTGTGGGTTTGATTTTTAAGAATAAGGTTTTGAGATACTAAGAAGATAAGGCACAGAAAAAAAGATACTAATGAGACCACAAGCTGATTGATAATAAAGGAGGAAGTGTTGCAGATGAAAAACTGTAATGGATTGATAATATACCTATTATGTTTCTCTACTGTTTTTACTCTGTAGACTATTATGTAGGCCATTCCTGGCTCTTTGTAGTTTTGTTGTTGTTGTTGTTGTTGTTATGTTTTACTTTCTCTCTTTTGCCCTATCTTTTAACTTTTCCACAATAAAAAAAAAATTAATAAGAAACTCTTGCATCCCAGAAAAACTCCTTAAACTGGAGAAAAGCACATTCATTAGCTGAGTTCTGGGGCAGGATGCAAGTCTGACTTTTCATCAGCTAGGATAACAGTAATGAAAAGAAAAACTGAAAATAATAACATTGTCATTATTGTAAACATTATTGTAAACAAAGGAAGTTTTTTATTATTTGTATTTAAAAAGTATAGCCGGGACACACCCAAATAGTTTTGCACACCTAAGGAGGTATTGGATTGGTGTTCCTTGCAGTGCTGGAAGTGGGGGTGGGATGTCATCCTCGGCAGGAGGACATTAAACTGTCCCACTTCTTTTTTCAATAGATGAAGATCATCCCAAAGTGAGATCACATGAGTTTTCCAAGAAATCATTAAGAAATGTTTTCTCCTTATGGCTAGCCCAAAATAGGCTGTGCTGAGCTTGGAGCTTCAGCTGCTACAGGCAGATGAAACGGTCTCTGAGAAAGGCCAAACAGGAATTGCCTGAGCTGTATTTCATCAAGATTTGCCCAGGCCAGAACTGTTGATGGAGCTGGGTGCATAAGGGCTTCAATATGTGATTCCTCTGCAGAGAGTGATGCGACAAGAGGGGGTTCAGCCTTCCCATTCCACAGTAGTTTCATGAGCAAGTGGCCCACAAGGTAGTCCAGGACAGATGGGCAGACACATGGATTCTAGCAACAGGATAAACAGCCCCCTGATCCCCATGGCTGAATTTTGCTCACAAAAAAGACACAGGGTAGAAGGAGGCTGAAGCTCCTCCTATTGCTGTGCCACACTCCACAGTGGAATCAGGCCCCCCAAGCAATTTTTCAGGCACATCCCTGGTCAGATGCGTAATGCAAGTCAGCTCTAATCCAATTAGACTATCTCTAACAATTGAAACCCCTGAAAACTCTCTCTCTTTCTCTCTCTTTCCAAATATCTGCCTCTCCCAGTTCTTTATTTGTTTGTTTGCTTATAATCCACCCTGCTCACTGAGACTCTAAGTGGATTAGTGTGAATCAGTACAGTCAATTTCAAAGACATTTCAATAAACAATGTAAAAGGGTATGTAGCATATAAACTATCCAGTAGGATAATACTTATAGCAACAGATAGTACATAGTATAGTGAAGTCTATAGTCCCTATCTCTTTCTTATGCATCTCTTTGAGACCACTTCCTTACAGTACAGCCCTCCTATCTGAGTAAAAAGCCCCCGTGAATAATTCAGTTTTGCATCATTTGCAGAAAGCCAGGCAAGTAGGCGCTTTCCTAACATCTTCAGGGAGGCCTTTCCATGCATTCTCTGTGGTGGCCCCCCTCTATGGACTGAACATGCATTGACTAAACATGCATTCTCTATGGCGGCCACCACTCAAGAACAAAGGCACACCTTGGGCCAAATATCCTGCTATCTCAGTGGCATCACTGAACTGGTGTTTGTCATGATTCAGCACAGCAGAAGGCAAGCAAGATCATTTAAAAGGTATTGACAGAGCTCATGGGTGCATCCTTCCTTTATCCTACCCCTTCAATGAGCAAAATTTGTTTGGCTTTTTATTAAAATATTTATACCCCACCTTTCCTTTCTGGCTCAAGTTTAAAGTCTTCCTCCAGTTTAAGGAGCCTTCCTCCAAATTAAGTAGCTCTTCTATTGAAGGAAGAGCCACTTAAATTGGAGGAAAGCTTCTTAGAGAGGAAGGTTACTTGGAGAATGATTGGATGCATCCTGGTTTTTCAGGAAGTAGCAGTCAGGGCAGAAGACATCTTTTGAAGGTAGTAGCCGTGCACCTTTTCTCACTTACCAGAGTTAGATTTTTTTCTTAGATCTGGCAGTGATTTCCTGCCTTCCTAGGTAATATGTCTGTGTTTAAAACACAATGATATTGCCATATTCATAAGTAGAGATGGGCATGAACTGGGAAAATGGTGGTTCATGGCGATTTTTGCTGATCACATTTAACAAACCATGAACTTACAATAACTTGCCTGGTTTGCAAATCGGTTCATTTGGTTTGTTAAGTTTATTATGTTATTCCAGAGGCTGTAGAACAGTCCCCTTGAGTCAGAGATGCCAAACTCACAGGGAATCTTCATCAGGCTCTCCTCCAACCACCTCCAAGTTTGGCGAAGATTGGATTTTGTATGTCTGAGTTATAGACACACACCCCAAAGTGGGTGCCCCCAGGAAAGTTCCATTAGATATAATGGAAGCCCCAAGTGGCAATTGACTTGCATTGGCTCCATTGAAATACATTGCAGCACCAAAAAGTTGCAATGAAAATGTGGGATGGAGTTAGAGAATCTTCCTTTGAGAATGGAATGGCGGCTCACACAGTAGAATAATCGTTCCTGGAAGCAGAAAAACTGCTCTGGGGCTGGAATGGGGACAGTGTCAGGATCTGTCATGCTAAGAGAACTTAACCTAAGTCACACCATGTTAATTTGGGTAGTTGTTTAGTCTTTCTCTCCCTCCAGGTCCAGCTAAGCCATGACCGCACTTTCCATGGGAGAGGATGTTGCATCTTATCTGTTTTTCTTCAGAGTCGACCTTGACGGACCAGCTTTCCCACAGAAGAGCGCCCAGCAATGTGAACTATGGGGGAGGCTGGGAACAGAGGGTTTGATCTTTAACAACTTTCATTTTGTAACTCATTCCTAACAAAGCTTGTGCTCAGCCAGGATCTTCCTGGTCCTGGAATGTGGACATCAGGGCCTGTATGCTGTTTTTCAAATAAACCTTTTGAAATCAAAAGACCTTGGCTTCTTGCAGAAGAGAGGAAGACAGACTCTGGCTAACTGGGATGCCATAGTCTGACATATTGTTAGGAATCCTTTGTTCTTCCCCGACGCCTCACCCAGGGAGGATAGCTACCGAGGACAACTCGAATGATCTGTCCAACCCTGGACTGGAGGATGGGGGACTTCCACACCAGGCTCAGACTCTGCCTGACAGTGGAGCTGAGACTGTGCCTGAATTTGATACTGAGCCTGTTCCGGACAACGGAATGGAGCCTATTCCTGACAGCGGGCCTGTTCCTGACAGCGGGATGGATCCTGTGCCCGACAGTGGTGCAGAACAGGCCTACCTGACTGAAGTGGGTGCCCGGCTCAGACAGAGCGAGATTCTGGGCTGGAATCATCTGATTTTGCTGCCGACGCCGTGGCAGTAGGGATCCAGGCCCCGAGAGGCCTGAGAACGGCGAGCCGGTACCACGTTTTCCCGGTTGATGATCGATGTACGACGAACCGTCGGGTTGACGGAAACAGAGGGTCTGAGTATCATTTGGGACCTGACCAGTTCTGCCCATACCCCAGAGGGGGCGCGGGGCAGCACCCAACCATGGTATCGGTGGGACACGGAAATGGGTCGCCTGGAGGAGTGGGACCCCCGAGGCGAGGCCAAAGATGCCCAGGATTGGGAAACCACACGGCATGAGCTCATGAGCTGGGATTATACTGATGTAAATTCAGCTAGAGCTTGGGAGCAGGGCCGTGTCCAGCACCTGGACAGTCGGGCCCAGGTGGTTCAATCTGGGATTTTGGCAGTGACGAGTTTGTCTAAAGGGTGGTTAGCCAGCACCTCAGCCAGTGACCGCCCGCCGCAAGTTGGTAGAGCAGAGGGACCGAGTCGGCTGCATGGGGAGATCTTAGGTTGGGAGTCTGACAGCGGGGAGGAAATTCAGAGACAATTGGGGCAATTGGAGACCAGTGATCGTGAGGAAGATGCGGCGTCGGAGGCAGCTCCAGATTATTACCACCACATAGAGGAGAGGATGGGAGCAATGGGGGAAGATCTAGCCCAAGCCGTGTACCTCATCGGCTTGTTGGTGCAGGAGCAGCGAGATGCATGAGCAGCAGCAGTGGCAGGACAACCGGCTGGAAGCGTTGCCGCTGGGGAACAAAGTTCTTCCCAGCTCGCTCCAACCCCGCAAGGGGCCGCGGCGCAGGGGCAAATCCAGCCTGGGTCCCAGCAAACCCCAGGGCAGGGCGTTCCACGCTGACCTCCGCCACCACCGCCAGGTCCTCTTCCTCAGTTACAGCCAACACCTCTGGCAGCAGCTCGTACCACTGCCCACGATGCCCGTACCACTGGCCATTTCGGATATTTAAAGACTCTTCACCTGGTGTAAAGACAATTTTGGTGGCCGGGCATCAGGAAAGATGTGTCCCAATATGTCTCCTCCTGTCCAACCTGTATAAGCACTAAGTCAAGGAGAGGAAAGCCGCCGGGACTTTTACAGCCCCTAGAAACCCCCAATCGACCCTGGGAAGTAATTTCAATGGACTTTATCACAGATCTGCCTCCCTCCAAGGGATATTCTTGTATACTAGTGGTTGTGGACTTATTTTCCAAACAAGCGCATTTTATTCCGTGCACAACCATCCCGACAGCCAAAAAGCTAGCTGAAATATATATTAAACATATTGTGAAGCTACACTCTTTTCCCTCTAAGGTAATCTCGGATCAGGGCGGACAGTTCGTTGCCAACTTCTGACGGGAGCTTCTACAGCTAACCGGAATGGAACAAGGGATTAGCTCCGCCCATCATCTGCAGAGCGACGGGCAGTCAGAAAAAACAAACCAAATTTTAGAACAGTTCCTACGGTGTATTGTCGAAGGCTTTCACGGCCGGAGAACGATTGTTGTTGGGGGTTTTCCGGGCTGTCTTGCCGTGGTCTTGGCATTGTAGTTCCTGACGTTTCGCCAGCAGCTGTGGCTGGCATCTTCAGAGGTGTAGCACCAAAAGACAGAGATCTCTCAGTGTCACAGTGTGGAAAAGATGTAGGTCATTTGTATCTACTCAGGAGGGGTGGGGTTGAGCTGAGTCATTCTGTAAGAGTTTCCCAGGGTGTGGAATGCTAATGGCGGGAGGCTTCACTGTATCCTGAGGCGGTTCTTTTGCATATGGATTGGTGCTTGATGTGCTAATCTTCTCTGCAGGGCTATTGTCGGGTGTGGAGTGTTTTGTTGGCCTGGTGTTTTTCAGAACTGGAGCCCATGCTCTGTTCATTCTTAAGGTTTCTTCTTTCCTGTTGAAGTTTTGCTTATGCTTGTGAATTTCAATGGCTTCCCTGTGCAGTCTGACAAAGTAGTTGGAAGTGTTGTCCAGTATTTTGGTGTCCTGGAATAAGATACTGTGCCCTGTTTGAGTTAGGCTATGTTCAGCCACTGCTGATTTTTCAGGCTGTCCAAGTCTGCAGTGTCTTTCATGTTCTTTTATTCTTGTCTGGATGCTACGCTTTGTGGTCCCGATGTAAACTTGTCCACAGCTGCAGGGTATACGGTATACTCCTGCAGAGGTGAGGGGATCTCTGCTGTCTTTTGCTGATCGTAGCATCTGTTGTATTTTTCGGGTGGGTCTGAATACTGCTTGAAGGTTATGCTTTTTCATAAGCTTTCCCATCTGATCAGTAATTCCTTTGATATATGGCAAAAACACTTTTCCTGTGGGAGACTGTTTTTCTTTGGCACATCAAGCACCAATCCATATGCAAAAGAACCGCCTCAGGATACAGTGAAGCCTCCCGCCATTAGCATTCCACACCCTGGGAAACTCTTACAGAATGACTCAGCTCAACCCCACCCCTCCTGAGTAGATACAAATGACCTACATCTTTTCCACACTGTGACACTGAGAGATCTCTGTCTTTTGGTGCTACACCTCTGAAGATGCCAGCCACAGCTGCTGGCGAAACGTCAGGAACTACAATGCCAAGACCACGGCAAGACAGCCCGGAAAACCCCCAACAACCATAGTTCCTACGGTGTTATATTAATTTCCAACAGGACAACTGGACCGACCTAATCTATTTCACAGAGTACGCTTACAACAATGCGGTACACAGTTCTACAGGGGAAACGCCCTTCAAAATAGTACATGGATATGATGGCAAAGCGTTTCCTTTCGAGATGCAACTGGGAAGCAAGCCCACTGGAGATCTACAACAATGGTGGACCTCTATCTCGAAACAATGGGCAGCGATTCAAACAGCTCTGGACAAAGCCAAAGCAGACTACAAGAAATATGCTGATCGCCACTATGTGGCACAGTGGGAATTGCAACCTGGAGATAAAGTCTACATCTCTACAAAGAACCTCAAAGCAGAGCAACTCAGCAGAAAGCTGGCCTTAAAATACTTGGGCCCCTTCCCTATTAAAAGAGTAATCAACAAAGTGACTGCTGAAATCGAACTCCCAAAAAATCTATGCCAAGTACACCCAACCTTTCACATCAGCTTGCTAAAACGAGCTCCTGTTCCAGATAAGTGGCATCCTTCAACAGCAACACCTATTCCTACCATGATTAATGATCAAATACATTATGAAATTGAAGAAATCTTGGACTCTAAGCGTAGATGTAATAAATTCTTTTATTTGGTTCGCTGGAAAGACTTTGAGGAAGGGTACAGAGAGTGGGTACAATCAATTCATGTCAGAGCCCCCAGGCTCTTAAAACAATTTCATCAACGATGTCCTGAGAAACCAGGGGGAGATGGTGGAGGGGGTCTTAAGGGGGGCAGAATGTCAGGATCTGTCATGCTAAGAGAACTTAACCTAAGTCACACCATGTTAATTTGGGTAGTTGTTTAGTCTTTCTCTCCCTCCAGGTCCAGCTAAGCCGTGACCGCACTTTCCATGGGAGAGGATGCTGCATCTTATCTGTTTTTCTTCAGAGTCGACCTTGACAGACCAGCTTTCCCACAGAAGAGCGCCCAGCAATGTGAACTATGGGGGGAGGCTGGGAACAGAGAGTTTGATCTGTAACAACTTTCATTTTGTAACTCATTCCTAACAAAGCTTGTGCTCAGCCAGGATCTTCCTGGTCCTGGAATGTGGACATCTGGGCCGGTATGCTGTCTTTCAAATAAACCTTTTGAAATCAAGAGACCTTGGCTTCTTGCAGAAGGGAGGAAGACAGACTCTGGCTAACTGGGATGCCATAGTCTGACACATAGTCAAAGTACTCTTTGAGACGACAGTCAAGGAGATGTTCTTGGGGAGAAAGGAATATTCTTGTACAAGAAAGGACAGAGGCAATCCATGAGGGAAGATCAATCCTGTGGGGAAGGTTGAGTTGCCAGTATCCAGGTGATGGCTGGAGATCTCCCAGAATTACAACTCATCTCCAGGCCATAGAGATCAGTTCCCCTGGAGAAAATGGCTGCTTTGGAGCATGGACTCCATGCCATTATATCCTGCTGTGGTTCCTCCCTTCCCCAAATCCTGTCCTCTCCATGCTCCACCCTCAAATCTCCAGGAATTTTCCAACCTGGAGCTGGTAATCTTAAATCTATGGAATTATACTTTGCTGAAGTCCCTCTCCTCCTCAAACCCCACTCTCTCCAGCCCCCCTCCCCATCTCCAGGAATGTCCCAACCTGGAGATGGCAACCTTAACTCTATGGCATTATACCTTGCTGAAGTTCCTCTCCTCCCCAAACCTCACCCTCTCCAGACTCCCCCCTCCTCCACCAGAAATTCCTCACCAGGAATTTCTCAACCTGGATCTGGCAACTCTATAGGAGAGGTGCTCAAAATAATAATAGATTGTGGCAGAAACTGAAAAAGACTATGATCCGTAGTCATTTGTTATGAATATTGATTAGACTTTATCAAGGCACTGAAGTTAAAATAAGATGCAAAGCAGAAGACCAGACTACAAATTCTATTCCTACCTTACATGGTGTTCAACAAGGTTCTCTTTTATCACCTTCAGTTTGTATATTAATGGCATTGTTAAAGCTGTATCAGAATCTATCTTTCATGCACCTATTCTTAACCAACAAGAACTTTCAATTTTACTCTGTGCTGATGATGTGGCATCATTATCCCACACAACTGTAGGTCTGAAACATAGGTCTGCAGATAAAGGATTAATAATAAATGTTGAAAAATCTAAAATGGTTGTTTTTTCAAGAGGCTGTCAACCAAAGGAAAACAAAAATGGTGAGTAGCAAATATCAAAATTGAACAAATGACCAGATTTAGATATCTGAGATTACTCTTCTTGTGAGATTTATCCTGGAAAACCAATTCCAATCCACCACTCAAAAGATCTTGCAGTGCAATTCTAAGTGGAGTTATACCCTTCTAAGCTCATTGACTTCACTGGGCTTTGCAGGGTGTAATTCTGCTTAGTACTGTTAAATAGGAGCTGGAGGATGCATCTTCCTAAAGTATATTACTAACCAAATCCTTGGCTAATAAACACCTAGACCTGTGGCCTGCAGTTTCTTTAGGATAGTATATAGTTATTGCTCATTAAGAGAAAATACCCTCAAGTTTTTTTTATTTAACAATCTCTTATTGAAAATAAAAAGGTGTAGAAAAAGTAGCACAAAGTCCATCTGTCCAAGATCTCACCTGACAGGGTTTTCCCAACACCTTCGGCAAGAGCTGCCTTGGGCAACTCATAAAACTTGGATAAACCAATGTATTTAAAAAGTAGCTGAATAAATAAAAACACTAGTGGTACACCTGGATTCCAAGGGACCTCCACATTCTTGAGAAATATCACATACGTAAGCTCAGCAAGCTAGTAAATTGTGAACATGCACCAACTGTGGTTACGCAGTCGCCACCACACTGAATGGTACTACTGTGAAGACACAAAACCACCCAAAATACTACTTGTTTTCAGTTACGAACTAATTGTCAATCAAATCATATTTCTTTACTCAAAAGGAAATAGGCATTGCAAACAGGATAAGTTTGATTTTTAAAACCTTTTTTATGAAAAACAAATCATCCCTAGTTTTGGCTGATTCTGTGCTGGAGTTCTGACCTCCATTACACAGCAAATGTAACATTCCATGTTTTTAACACAAAATGCAAAAATGTCGTGTCCAGTCTTTTCTAGTGATTAGTATTGGCTGTGAGTTCTGCCTTTCAACCCCAACATATATTTGGAGGATAAACTTTGGATACTTTGTTTCAAATATCCCACTGTCAGACATTTTTACCAATTTGGGTACCTTCAAGTACATGTGTACCCATATATCAGGACTCCAGGGCTGTTTCCTTACTGCCTTATTTTTGTGCTTGTATTGCACCATTTCTGATCCTGCTTTCATGACACAGCATTCGCATGCTGGGTCAAACTTTTGCATCTGCATTGCACTTTCAGAAGTTCACATGCCTCCAAAAAAGCGCTATAATGGGCAGTGGATGAGCTCGCATCACAGCTGACAAAAGCATACTTACGGTGTTTCAGTGTTTTTTTAAACCTGTATTCAGATTTGCACTATATCACTGTTTTGATATGTAAGCTTGGAACAAGCTCTACCCAAAGGAAACCTGTGATAGGCTATTATTTTGCCTGACAATTTCATTTAAATTGCTCGTCGCGGGCTCCCCTTCTCTCTGCTCTCCTAATGCTGCTTAGCATCTCGCTCCCTCTACCCTCAGCGTTCCCCTGTGGCAGGGGAAGGGCCCTTTAAACTCCAGCTGGCCTGCGGCACTGGGAGCAGTACCTGGAGTGTTCTAACCACCAGTCAGCTGGAGCAAAGGGGGATTTAAATGTTAAAGCATTCCCGGCACCGCTGGAGGCGGCTAGAGGAGGCTTTAACCGACCATGAACCTACAGGCTGGTGAAAAGTCCATGGGTCCGTGGAAAATGGGCCTCTCACAACCTGCTGCTTCACAAATGCCAAACCGGCTTGGTCCGTGCAAAATTTTGGTTTGCTTTCTGGTCCATGCCCACCTCTAATTGTGAGAGTATGGAGATGTATATCATTCTTGTATATTAAGATTATTATTGTTATAGATTAAGTGAGTGATTAAGTTCAGTTTCATTCACATTCCAAATGATCCACCCCTAGAGAAAGAAATGCAGCTAAAAGGTATTACAAGCCAAATCAGCCTTGTGATTTGATATATGTATTCATTTTTGCTTGAGCAGCACACCTATGGCAACTTCAAGTCAGCATTCCACAGTCATGAAGAAATTTTATGTTTGTAAACCAAAGTGGAGGAATTATGAGCCAGACAATTACATCACCTGACAGATGTGTTTCTCAATCACTTATGTTTACTTCAGGCTTTTTAACATGGAATGAACTGGAACAAGAGGATTGGGTGTTGGAACTTAAAACAAGGAGGGGAAATTCTGTTATGCCAGACATGTTTTGCATTGTTAAAAAGAAAACAGATAATTAATTTACCTTACTTTCCTACCACCTCTGTCATAACCACTAAGTCTTCCTTTATGTCTGGAGGTAAGCTTCCCCCCCCACACACACACACACACCGAAACTCTATAGCAACTGGTAGCACAGTAACACATAATAACATGGTAGCGAGTGCGACACATAAACCTGTCAGTCTTGAGGGGAAATGGATGCCTAAGCAGAAGGGGTAAACAGACTAAATCAATTTGAACATGCATGTTAAGGTCTGTGAAAGGGCAGAGTTTAGTGCTGCTAAGCTGAAAAACATTTGTCTCTGTCTCGTTGTATTTCCCGAACATTCAGTGGAATACACCCACAGGCCTCTTGCTCGGCTCCAGTCAGGCTCCATGGCTGATTAATGACAGATGGAGGTGTCCAGTAATTTCCTCACCTAATAATAAACTACAGCCCAAAACAGTGGCTTCCCTCAGGCCCACATTTAACAGAACTGTACTTACTACTAGTAGAAAGCCAATTACCATGCCCAAGATAAGGCACAGTTAAGCAACTTTCTGGGACCATTTAACTGGCTTTAGGCACCTCATCTTTGTCTACCTTCAGACAGACTATGGTCAGATAATGTCTGGGTCAGTTGTATAATGACCTGACGTTCCAAAAATATCTTTGTCATCCCTGTGGGACACAGCTTAAATTGGAGAGCTATCTCACCTAAATAAAGATCAAAAAACACCTTAGCAGCTATATTGCACTAAAAAAAATGTATTGCCTCTTTTCTTCTTTAACCAGGGGTCACCAACTTACACCATGACTGCAACAGTTGCCAGGTATTAAGCAATCAGTCTGTCTTGGAGTGATCTAGGTAAAGATGTCTATTAAAACATTTTAATCAAGAATATAACCTCGGCAAAGGTTTTTCCAGATACTGCCAACAATGAAAGCATATGGCATGTGTTTACATACATACACTGCAATGTTAACAAAGAATATATTATTTTTAGTGGATACCTTTTTCCATAGAGTAATGATTTATAGATTAACAAACATGAAAAAGCTGTGTGATTAAAAATTTCCTTAAGTATAAAATAACATTTTTAAAAGGCTTCCTGCCCTGATCCATACCATTCTCCTTGCTTTTAAGAGACATCCCCTCATTTATTCATGGAAGCCTGAATTAATTAATAAGAAAAGCTTAATAAGACATGTTTTCAGTAAAATAATAAATAAGATATTGTTCAACATAATCTTGGAAACACTGGTACTTGAAAACAGTCTCCTTTAGATACTGGAATTTTAACACAGAGATTTGGTCTAAGGGAACACAAAGTACTGTGAGGCAAAGAAAATGATATGCATTTTCCATGCTTTGGGGCATTTTTCATATTGTTGTATTGAAGCAGAGCTAACAAGAATGTCAGCAGCATACAAATTCTGGATTATGCTGCTATTTGGAACAAGCAACAGCCCTAAAGCAACAGCTCCAACTGTGTCTGGGCTGGAAGATGACACTGGAGAGCAACTGCCAGTCTGAGTAGATAATACAGAAAGATATTGACGGACCAATCATATGATTTGGTATGAGGCAGTTTCATGTGTGATTGCCACAACAGAATGTAATTGCCACAACTGCACACACCAGGGCCTCCCAGTCTCTAAAGCGAGTCTGCCCATTCTCCCTCACTGACACTTAGGCTTGGAACTCTCACCCAGAATATGTGCACAATGCCATCTCTCTTTCTTCTCCATTTAGGTCTTTTCTTAAAACCTATTTCTCCCATTAATATTTTGCTTGACCTCCCATTTTCATTCAGATCATTAATTCCTTGTTTACCTTTGCATCTTTCATCACTCTTATTTCACCCCATTGTCAAGATATATAAGATTGTTGTGACAGAGGCCTGTGATTTGTTGAGATCATTAAATCTAAAATAAATGTTCACAGTAGATTGATTTAAAAATTGCATTCGTTGTTACCTGCAGAAGGTCCATTGGCATATCCATTCCCTTTGGAATTCTGTGGGAAAGGATACAGCTTGGCACTGGACAGCTAGGACAGAGAGATACTGCTTGTTACCAAGTAAATAAAAGCCCCTGAATTGCTATTTGCCTCCCATATTTAACAACACACTGTTTTTGTACCTGCTCTTAAAAATCCTACCCAGATAAGTTGATATAAAAAATTAATTTTCTTTAAAAGGATCATTCTGTCAAAAAAAATTGCAATGTTTAGTTTGCATTTTCCCTGTCACTGAAAGAGCAGAAGACTGAATATCACATTTCCTTTGTATCTGGACTGTTTTGTGTTCCAGAAGTCATTAATGCCAATATCCATTTTTTCCCCATGGCAGCTATTTTACTGTAGAAATGGGATACATTTAACCTCAAAAGCAGGTAAACTAGGATTCTGTGTTGTGGAAGATCCTGTTCATAAAGGAAATGGTGTTTCTTACTATTGACCTTTGAAAATAAAAACTACATTGTTGTTTATTTGCATGCACAAGTAAGTTCATATTTATTTATTTATTTATTCACTTAGGGCCAAGCTACACATGACGAATGACACTTGAACGGCAAGTGTATTTCTCCCTTTTCACTTGCCCTCCACTCAATCCACTTGCCGTTCAAGTGTCATTCGTCATGTGTAGCTTGGCCCTGAGACAAGATAAAATTTTAAAACGCAGAGTTGGCAATAAATGGTTGCATTGGCAGCACTGGGCACAAGGGGTTTAGAGTCTAGTTTCATGGAAACTGATTTTCCAGACTTTTGTATTAATGGATATTCTGTTTTATTCATCATTTTTATTCTCCTCGATCTTCTTTTTGTTTTACTGGCTGTATGATCAGAGTAAAAATTAGGTCAGGCCTAAGCATTCTGCCATTTGCTAGATTTTAGGATAAACGGAATATGGTTAAATGTTAGTGCAATTACTATAATTGTGCCTGATAGGTAAGAAATGCCTTACTGAAGTGGGCAGGAAGATTCTTACAGTCAGAAGATTGGCCAGCGTAGTGACATTTCCATGTCTACCCATGAGTCCAAAACTGGAGGGTCACTTATCCAGGACCACCAGCTGTTGAGATTCACTAATTTCAAGGATCATATTACTTCTGTATTCAAGAAGAGTTAGCCGGAGCATATGTCTGACGAAAGGCTCTATAATATGAACATTGTGTGCAAGAACAGGTGAGAGAGGACAGTAGCTGAAGATAAGCAGAGCCAAACAAGGCTGCCAAGATAGAATAACCAAGAGTAGAATGTAGATTGCAAGGGTTGGACCCAGTGATGGATTTCCATCAATAGAATTGTTGCTGAATTCTTTCTTCCACTGCAGATGCACTCCTAATACTGTTCCTCAGGGTTCCTTGTTCCTCCCCCCAGCAGCATTTTGGGGAGTCCATTGGACTGCAGTGAGATAGGGGAGCCAAGAAAGTCCCATTCTGCTAATGGAAGTTCAATGGATCTAGTCCCAAGTATCCAACAGAATGGTTTGGCCTGGATATTTCCAAAAGAAACGGGACAGGTTGGGACCTTGTTTGGGTCTGAGAAATTCTAAGAGGAGGGAAAAGTGAAAAGGTCACAGCATGCTCAATGTTTCTTAGGGATGCTAACCAAGAAAGATTGCTGTTCCAGTATATTAAGAAACTTGCTTCTCATACCATATATACCAGTATGGGAAGTGACCATGGCTAAGTAGCAGAGCATCTGCTTTGCATGCATAAGGTCCCAGGTTTAGTCTCCAGAATCTCCATTCAAAAGGATGAGGTAGTAACTGGGGCCGTTTCCAGATGGCTGACCTGCACCCGGGATGTCGCGCCATGTTTCAGATCGTGCTGGGGAAAACACGAAATATCGCATTTTCTCGCGCGAGTTTTGCGCGACATCGCGCAAGAAAACGCGATATTTTGCGTTTTCCCCGGCACGATCCGAAATGTGCCGCGACGTCCCAGGTGCAGGTCAGCCATCTGGAAACGGCCTGGGTAATGTGCTGAGACCCTGGAGAGCTGCTGTACTGACCTAGATAGACCAACCTTCTGTCTCAGTATAATGCAGGTCCATGTGAGCATTCAGTACCAACATTTTAATTTGTTGCTCTTTTATCCCACTGTCCCAAAACTAGAACAATTTTTATAACAGAAATGATGACTGTGCATAAATCATCCAAGCAATATCCAACGAAATTCCCTCAAGCACCATCTGAATTCTTGTCCCCAACATCTGCAGATATGAAGAAGCCTTTCTGGCAGATGCCCAAACACCAAACAGAGACTCTGGGCACAATTACAAATGTAAATTGATCAAATTGATAAATGTGGAGCAGCCAACAAGATGTTTTTGGTAATCCTACATACATCGTGCAAAACTGAAATTAACAAGGGCAGTTTCTTTCTTTCTTTCTTTCTTTCTTTCTTTCTTTCTTTCTTTCTTTCTTTCTTTCTTTCTTTCTTTCTTTCTTTCTTTCTTTCTTTCTTTGTGATGGTGGGACTCACCAGTACTGAATACCAGCACCTTGAGAGGGGAGAGCACTGTCCCAAGCCCTGACAGGCGAATTGGTGGGAATTGGTGCCACCTTAAATATGAGTACTGGTTCCCTTTTTAACCATAAAAAGCACTGAATAAAGAGAAAGTAGATAGGTGAAGCCCATAACATTGAACTGTGCACAATATGGTTCTGCCTGGGTTCTCCTACCCAAGCCTCAGCGCCTCCTCTGGGTTCTTCTTCCTCCTCTCTTTGTGCCTTCACAGCTTTTCCTAGCCAGCTTCTCTTCCTCTCCTCCCATCTCTCTTGACATCCCCCCTTTTATCCCTAGGGCTCCATTAATGCTAGCCAAGCCCAGCACTGCTCTCTTCTCTGAGCCTTGTTCATCTCTTAACACCCTCCTTGCCTTGCCCCACCCCAGCTGGGTTTGCATAAGACTAGTCAGAGACTGGCTGCCCACTGTGCACTCAGTCAACACCCAGGCTAGTAAACCACCTGCTCCAGTTGCTATGCTCACCGGCTGCTTGGTGGAGGGGAGTCTCCTGCTGACGCACGGCAACTCCTGCTGGGGATGTCATGCTGTTACCGCCTTCCGCAGAGGTGCCTTGCCCTGTCCTGGAGCAACTGCTGCCTTTGGCCCAGTAGGGTGGCTCTCCTCCGGCCTCTGCTGCAGCCTCTGTGCCTCAGAGGGCTATAGCAACTGTTTTTGAGAGCAGCCCTGTATAGTAGTCTTGCCATAAGGGACAAAAGAATAGATGTCAACATACTATTTGCACCTAGGATGAACTGCAACAATATACTCCCTTCACAGTTAGGTGTTTCATTTCTGTTCTCATGACAGCAATTGTCTCATTTCCTAACACAGAATTTAATAGACAAACATTTAAGTATAACCATACTTACTCAAGTCCAATTAAATAAAAATAATAATACAACTACTATCTACAATGTACGGTCTTAAATTTTATGAGCTATCTGATGTCATATATACAATACAGGCTTATGACTATGCTTTATTAGTGTGTATGATGTTATAATAAATTCAGTTCATCCTTTATTTTAACTGTAATGTGCATGCCATTTTTTCCAATACATGTATTCAGCCTAATTTTTTAAATGGGCAATTTGTTTTGATAATTAACTTCAGTATGATGTTTTTTTGAGTAACTATCCCAGCCACTGACTTCCAGTCACATCCCAGTGTGAGGTTACTCCAGACGTAGTCATCTGAGGATTGTACCTCCATTGTTTCAAGATCAGCTCTTAGGCTGAGATTCAAATCAGCCTCTGTGGCTTCAAATAGGATTTCAAATAGGCTTCAAATAGTGCAGGTTCAAGAACTGAAGAGGCAGCCTTCTGCCAATGGCAAGACTCAACTTCAGTATCATTATTATTATTTATTTTATGTGTTGTTTGTTTCATTTATTTATGTTATTTATAGACTACCTTTTTCACTGCGACTCAAGGTAGATTACACAGTGTAACTCGATCCAAACAACATTTGCGGTACTCAATTAAAAATACAATAGAATGCAGGAATTTAAAAACAAGCAGAAACCTAATACTAATTTGAAACAATGTTGAAACAAGACATGAGCAATTTGGCACAACACAAGTAATGGCAGTAACAGACAGTGCACAGCAGTAGAGCCCAGTAGATAGTCTAATGTAGTCTATAGTATGCTGCTGTCATTCTTCATTAAATTCTGCCCCCAATTTTCACTCACAGTGCAAAAATGCATCCTTAGAGACAGTAATGCTCAGTAAGAATGGCTGTGCACAGTGAATCCCAATATGAATCAAGAGGACCTGTTTGCTTCGTTTCCATTACCCAAGCACATGTTCAGAGTGCTAGGGAACCTGTTCCCTGTTAAAGGGAACAGGAGATTTGAGTTGCATTCCCATAATCCCCTTTCTGCGTAATACAAGTTCTTGGTGCTTCCTATGAGCACCTTATTATTTTTTCCACATGGGTGCTAATAGCTTGGGGAAATCTCATGTACAGCCAACGAACCTGTAATACGAGTTGATTGTCCCCAAACATAGCAGACCTGGTCATCTGGATTCATGCTATGGTAACACCTAGACTTGACTACTGTAATGCACTGTACATAGGTCTCCCCTCTAAGTTAACTTGGAGAATCCAGTTGGTGCAAAATGGTTATTATTGGGTAGTAGGAAGAGCATGAATATTACTACCATTCTGCAGTCACTCCTATCACTTACTATGTTCAATTCAAGGTATTGGTTATTGGTTATCAAGAGGTTTGGGTATCACATACAAAGCTCTTCTTGACCTTGATCCAGCATATCTACGGGACCGCTTCAATGTTCTGCCACAGCAGTTTCGCTCATCTGAACAGGGCATTCTGCAGTTGCCACCTTCACTCAGGCAAAATCAACAGCTGCCCATACCCATGAATTCTCTGTAATGATAGCCACTGTATGGAACAGCCTACCTGAACAGATCAGGAAAGTTCCCATTCTTCTGACTTCCTGAAAACAATGCAAAACTGAGTTATTCAAAAAGGCTTTTTATTTAAACAGGAGGGCTATGTTGTAAGGAAGTGGTCTCAACAAGACATATCAGTAAAGAGATAAGGACCATAGGCTTTACTACTCTGGGCTACTGTGTACTATTTGTTGCTTTAAGTATCCTACTATGTAGTTCTCTGTTGTTTAATATGTCAGTCTTAGAATTGCTATGCTGTGTTTCAGCATTTCTTCAACTCCATATAGGATATTTGTGGGTTTTAAATCTAGCAAATTTGCACATATATATATAACCTATTACATTGTTTATTGAAATTCCTTTGAAATTGCTTGTACTGACTCAACTGTGTAATCCACCTTGAGTCTCAGTGAGAAAGGGGGTCTATAAATAAAATAAAATAAAATAAAATAAAATAAATAAGTAAACAAACAAACAAACAACTTTCCTAGGACATTATCTCCTAACAACCAGGATCAGGGAAGCTTTCATGTGGTGGGGGGTGAACACTTTCTCCTGTACCTATTAGATTTTATAGTTTGGGGTAGGTAGCCATGTTGGTCTGCTGTAGATGAGCAAGGTTCAAATCCAGTAGCACCTTAAAGACCAACAAAGAGTTTCCAGGGTTCAAGATTTCAAGATTCAAATTCTGTTTATCAGATCTAATGCAGGGAGTTTGACTTGCAAAAGCTTTTCCCCTGAAACCCTTTGTTGGTCTTTAAGGTGCTATAGGACTTGAATCTTGCTCATAAGATTTTATGGGTCCCGTTCGGACTCACCAGAACTATGCAAACTGACCTAACGATCATCATATCAATGTTAACACAAGTAGAATCTACAATGTACAAATTATATATTTAATTTTATAGAATGATGTTGTGACAAACTCAGCTTTGTATGCTGAGATTTCCAGTAGGAGGGTTATGATTGACAGGTTTCCTCCCCCCTTGTGGCTGGCCTGGAATGGCAGTTGGGGAAGCTGACAGTTGGGGAGTGAGAGAGAAAACTGCTGAGTGAAAAGGGAGTTTAAGCCTGGCTTTTGAACAGTGAGGGTCACCCAGAAAATCCTCAGTGATTTATGAAGCACTTTTAGTCCTAGGACTAAAGTGGGGAAAACCAGCACAAACCCCTACTTAGACTCAATAGATCTGGGAAGTATAGAGGGCCAAGGAAGGAGGAAGAAAGGTGTCTCCCCTTCAGTGCCAGGAACAGGGTTATAGTTCACCACTATAACACCTGCCCAGTATCTAAGAAGGGTCTGTCTCTGTAGAGCACCCTTAAGTCTGGATAGGAGGGAAAGTCGTGCTGTGTTTGTGTTGAAGTATCTAAAGTGTAATATCTGTGAAGCAGTATGAACCTCCAAAAGCAGCCTGTAACCAAATGTTTTGTGCCTCACACCAGTGAAGTTGTTATACCAAAACCTTTCTGACATTCCGTTCAAACACCTGCCTACCTGCCTTTTAAGTTCAACTTCTGTTAATAAACCTTCAATTACATTTTTGAACCTTCCCAAGCCTTGTGTGCCAGTTTCTGATAAAGGGAAGCGCAAATCCCTGATCTGTCCCCTATTAAGACTTGGCTGGGTAACCAAATTGCAATATTCATAAGGGTGGGACAAAGAAGAACGTTGAAGCTCAATATCAACCGCGTTACCAAAGGCTGTCCAGCCCAGTATACAGCTTCATAAGCTTACAGAGGAGGAGGTTTTACCTCAGGGTAGGGGAAGGTCAGTCCAAGCCTGAGTTTGACGTGGGTTTGTGGCAGAATTCATATATAGATTTGTGACCTTGTGTTATTATATATAAATACAACTTTATATTAATTATGATAGAATGCTTCCAAACTTTAAATTCAGCAAAATCATAAAGTTGAGTTCTTTCAGAAATGTACAGCTTCAAATTGCAGGTGACAAATCAAATTTTGAATACTCTTCATTTTCCCCTTCTTACCCCATGGAAGTCGACTACATCACGGAGTAAGATTTTACCTTGCCCTTTCTCTTGGATATGTAGTTTACTACACAAAAGTTCATAAAATGTAATTTCAACAAATGTACTCACAAGAACTCTACCATGTGATTTTGTTAAAGATACAAATTACTCATGAGTTCTATACATTGAAATTGTCCACTGTTGATTCAGTTGGCCTGTACAAGAAGCCTGCCCAGCTTCAACCTACAATCTGAGAAAATAAGTCAATATCACGGCAGGATACAAGTGAAGAAGTTAATTAGCCCCCCTTTCAAAACAACAGTGTCCTCTGGAATGCTAAATCAAAAAGAGTCCAGTAGCACCTTTAAGACTAACCAATTTTATTGTAGCATAAGCTTTCGAGAATCAAGTTCTCTTCGTCAGATGCCTGATCAAAACTGGGCAGATACAGAAGAGGAGGGGGGAAGAGAGAGAGAGAGGAAAGAAGGGGACAATAAAATTGGTTAGTCTTAAAGGTGCTACTGGACTCTTTTTGATTTTGCAACTACAGACTAACACGGCTAACTCCTCTGGATTTATGACTCTGGAATGCTGGCTTTCTGTATTCAGGGTTGTTGTTGTTTTTATTTCTCACAGTGTTCTCCATTGGTAACGTCTTGTGAAGACTGCTCCAAAAATCTTTTTTCCTCCTTACAATATCTTAGTAATGAGATTGCAGTTCTTCACCCATAGTTGGGATCTGCTGATTAACCCAAATATATTCACCACTCACCAGTAACATGCATACATGAATGAACTATCAAAGAAACAGCTTTTGTACCATGTTTCCATGTTCAAACACAACATTCTTCAATGGACCACTGGTCTGATCTAGCAGGTTCTATGAATGTTCTTATGAATCAGTTTTATTTTATTGTTGTTATGGATAATAAATTATTCCATCCATCTGCAAGTGAGAAGAGCTCATTGACTGCTGAAATAAAGTTGTCTGTGCTGCCGCCTCCTTGAACAATCTTTATGATGACTCAACACAGCAATGTTATTTGAGCCTCATCCCCTGTCCACTGAAGTCACTGTGGGGCCTCTCTGCAGTGAAAGTAGTATTGTTTTGTCCCTTAAATAACCTCAGGGATGAAGAGCAAAAGACAAAGTTTAAGGGTGTTTTTTTTTTACTGAGCAGGATGGAAGGTGCCTGTAATCTGCTAATCTGCCGGAACAAGTGATAGAGATAAGCAATTGCCTTCTTTTGAAATAGTTTTTCCTCTCATTCTTGGAAAGCTGGACCACACTTTGTAAGAAGCTGGTTCTTATTCAATGACCTCCCGAGTTTTTTTAAACTCCACTCTTATCCCTCAACAGTGCTCCTTCTGTGCTGAGATTATGTGTTCCCATACAACAAAAGACAAGAACAAAGTTAGAGAAGAAAGAGGAAAGCTGGTCTACTGTCAAAACTGAGGCTTATCACAGCAGACTCCTATTTTTAACTCGATTGCAAACGATATCTGTGATCAAAGGGCCAGAACCCCTGGAGGAGCTTATGCAAACAGCATGGTGGCCGGAATTCTTCCTGATGATTTGTAAGCAGGAAAGGACTTTTGACATGAAAGACAGCTTAAACAGAAGAAGAATAGCAATAAACCATCTGTAAAATGCTTAACATTGCCCTTGAACTAATGCAAATTTGTTCCAAACAATTTTTTTCTTCTTCTTTTTCTCCTCCTTGCAATCTATGGATGTCCTGCTGAGACATTTGAACAGTCACATGTTCACAGTACAAAAGCCTATATAAGCAAGGAAATACACTGTACTAATGTGTTTAGAACCAGAGAATCAAACAATATTCCCAATTCACATTCACTGGCTTCTTTTCTTTTTGGTCAAGAAATCTTCATTAATGACAGCCTTGTTTGAGATAACTATTAAGCGTCCAGGCAGCAGTGTAATGTGTTGCCTTCACACATGTCATAAAGTAGTGCCACTAGTAAGTAATAAACATATCCAGTCTATTTTTAATAGAATTTCAGTTTTTCATGAATATTTGCAGGCCCTGTAGTCAGACCTCTCCTTCCGCCAAAGGGCAGTTTATAGGTATGAAATCATAAACACCTCTTCCTCATATAGCACTGCCTGGCCTGAAATATGGCAGCCAGGTAAAAAAGCCTGGAAAAATATTTTAAAAGGAGAGTCAGAGTGGCTGACTGACTAAACACTCCCTCCACACTCCAGAAAGATGCATAACTTAGGACAATGAGGCTCTCAAGTAGCCCATGACTCATCTCATCAACGCCCAACCTTACCTCCCCTCATCCATTTACCCTAATCAAGCAACACCCACGCTGTTCAGCAAAATTGTTGTTATCCGCCCTGAGCCCACTTGGTTGGGGAGGGTGGACTATACATTTAAGTAAATAAATAAATAAACCTGGTAGCTTTTCCCATTCAGTAATCAAAGGGTCATCAAGCACCATTTTCACCTATAGTCTGCCTCAGGAAGACCCATTAAGCCTCTCCCATCTCCATTGTCCACCTCCGGAGACAAACCCAGTTCTCCAGATTAGAGTCCTGCTTTGGTTGTTGGGGGTTTTCCGGGCTGTATTGCCGTGGTCTTGGCATTGTAGTTCCTGACGTTTCGCCAGCAGCTGTGGCTGGCATCTTCAGAGGTGTAGCGACACCTCTGAAGCTACACCTCTGAAGATGCCAGCCACAGCTGCTGGCGAAACGTCAGGAACTACAATGCCAAGACCACGGCAATACAGCCCGGAAAACCCCCAACAACCATCGTTCTCCGGCCGTGAAAGCCTTCGACAATACATAGAGTCCTGCTTTCTTAACCACAACACCAAACTGGCTCCCAAACGCATAGTAATTAGAGACTATTAGGTAATTAGGTAAAAACTATTCAATCATTAGCAAATACAAACTAACTCATTTGAAATTAATCTTATCAGATGTATAAAATGGAATGTTTACATTTTTGTTTATAAGTTTTTAAAAACATTCTTTACCGTTCTTTGATATCTTATCCTACTTCATTGAAACTGATTTTTTTTATATGGTTTCTGTTGTTCTTATCACAATTAAGTCACTGGGTAATTAAGATGATAGCTGTAGCTGTTATCTACTGTTGACCTGAGATGATATCCACATTGTGCTGTTCAGTCCCAGAAGTGAGATACTGCTCTTATTCGGAAATATCAGTCTTCATTATAGATAACTACAAATTTTGGTACAGACTTGTTTGACAGTTGAATGTACCATTTCAAAGGTGTCCATATGAGGTAAGTTTTGCAAAAAACCTGACGCAAACCTGTTTGGCAAGTGTTTGCAACTGTTTGGCACAATGCAAAGATGTTATTGATTCAAACCCATTAGTAACTATTAGCTTCAATAGGGACTAATTAGACGAATGCCAAATGGTAGAATTTTATTAAAACATAGCATTTGTTTATGACTGATTTACATGATTTGCGACTGATTTAATTGTATATTTAAATAATCATCTGGTGAGCAGAATAGTTATGCAGCAAGAATGAGGTTAATAGAGCTCAATTGGGGTGGGTGAGATTGACCTGGGAAATCTGTTTTTTCCTCCATTTTTTAATTTTTGTAATGACTAGCCAGATGAAGAGTTCTTATGAGTTCAAAAGCTTGCACAATGTTTTGTATCATTTCAGATTGCCCTGATAGAAGGTAGTATGTGGATTTTGTTTCTTCTTCTCTCAGATAAAGGCCCAATCACTTTTATTGTTGCTAACCTAACTGTTTTGTTTCTTTCAGTCAATATGAGAGGAGTGACAGTCCTCATTCTGGAAGGTAATCTTTAAGCCTTGTTTTCCACTTTTGCATGGGTAACAAACAAGTACAAAATTAGATCACGCAAAGATCATATTAATTGAGGACAACACAAGTTTCTGGAACTGACAGCCTACGTGAAATCAGACAAGGAATGGTTTTAATTGGAAATATTGTTTTATTACATGTGTTTTGTTTTTAAGTTACCCAACCCTTTGGAAAGAGTCACCAAATAAATGATAAAAACAAGGAAGAAAGATCTTTTCCAGAAACCATTAAAATCTAATACTCAGTCCTGCCACACACTGCATAAAGGCAGCTAGAAAGGAAACAACTGCCTCACTGCTCTTTTCCCCACCTGTTTTTCCTAAGTTTTCAACAGTGTTAAGAGGTTAATAACATTGTTATTTCATCCATTGCTTGAATCTAATAAAAGCAATGAGGCATAGCATTCTGTAAAATGTCTTCAGTAGAGGAAAGAACACTTGTGTTGACCTCTAACATAAATGAAATACTAATTATCCCCATCTACTTCTAAAATTAATGCCTTTTGAGTCTCCCAAGTGACATAGGAAAAGTCCGTTGTTAAGACTCCAGGCAACTTTCTGTTCCTTTAGATGGAGGGAGAGGAAGAGAGAACATTTTCTGACTCTAAACAGGACCCTTGAATATCACTCAAAGGTTTTGTGCCACATGTGAATATTGTTTATGTAGAATAGACTGGCTGGGTCATGTGCTGGATGTTAGATTGCAACTGCAGCTCAAAATAATTTAACCCTCACATTTGAAAACTAAGATAATGGTTTCACTTTCCAAATCAAAACACATTTTTAGCACACATTATATTTCACACGATGTAAGGCTGCCTTAGAAAACACACCATGCCAAAACATTAGAAGATGAAGTACTAGTTAGTTATTTTCAGTGTATTTGCTTAATGTTTATATCGGCTGAATGACATCATATCACCGTGTTCTGCGCTGCTATGCTGAGGAAAGCAAGCTCTCCTTTTGACGGAGGGAATGTAGCTGTAACAGTATGATGTGCTATACATGCACTGTCAAAGACAGCTGTGCTGGCATGTGTTGGTTTAGGTTTGCACACTCGGGTATAGCTGTTACATGAGATGCTGGATTAAAGAAAGCAAAACCATTGGTAAAATGTAATACATGATTGCATATTAAATCGCAAATAACTGATTGCCTGCCTATTCCCCTTTCTCTTTTTGTAATTCTGTCTGCTATTCTATTTGTTGCCAAAATAGTAAGAATTCTCTAAAATGTAAGAGATCTACAATAGCAAAGCATTAAAAATTTAGATTTCTACAAAACTTAGATTTCTACAGATATACCTAATCCAAAAAAGCTTACATTGTACTCACGTCAATGGCACTTAAATATATGTGATTCCACACGGTGTAGCTTTTTAACATGAGTAAAATATCTTGTTTGTATTTCACATGTTATATTTTAATGATGGTTATATTTATTGATAATTACTTTTGAATTTTCAGTATTGTGTACTCCTTGACAAAGATTGTAGGAAACGAGGTGTCAGGTTCAGAATGTTTTCTCCTATGTTGTAACCAAAGAGACTCCATTTTAATTCTTCTAGTGTTCTGAGTGCTTCTTCTACAGGTGCCAAGACGTTCCCTAGCAGCTATCTCACAGAAGAGGAATGTTTTGACTACAGCTTTTCCAGCCTTGGGAAACTTTCACTTTCTCAGCTTCAAAGGGATTGTTTTGAGAACTATGGGGGGAGGTTGGGCCTGCTGGGTCTTGATACTTTGTACCTTGTTCTTTGCCTATCATTCGTAACAATACACGTGTACCAGCCAAGATATTGTATCTGGGCCAGTGGACTATAATGGTTGCTCTTTTCAGTAAATCTTTTGAAAACAACGGACTCTTGTCTGATTGCAGAAGGTAGTCTGGATTACAACTATTATTTAGCCACAGATCTGACACAGGGCACATTAGGATCTGGATAACCTGTCGGAGAACTACCTTTGGATTTTTTACAGCCAATATGAAATAATAACAAGAAACAATATACAAGAGATTGATTTTATTTTACTGGAACTCTCCACTCGTTGTTGGACTGTTGCATACAAGGACCTGTGAAAAAAGAAAATGCTGAATTGTTACAATGCACTTGCACTTTAACAATATATATATGCAATGAATTTTTGTAGCAGTTTGTAGCACCAGCACTTTATCAATTTATGGCACCTGTAGTTTAGCAACTTTTTTAATGGTATTGTATATGTGGAGTGTAGTATTTGTTTAATGAATTGCTATTTTAGAATTGTGTTTTACTGTGTAATGTGTTCTATGTATTAAATACACTGGTTCCATTGTTGTCAGACACGTCACGTGGTTTTTTGCTGTTATACACTTCTTCCCAAGGGCATACAGGGAAGTATGCTGAAGAGAAAGCAAAACTGAGCAATCCCGGTAGCATTACAAGCCAGCCCTTAAGGGGCCATGCAGCTCAAACGCAGCCAGCAGTGCCAACAGAGTTATGTCCTCTCATCCTTGTCCTCCTCCTCTACCACTGCCAACTGGTAGCAGTATAGGTATAGGCAATATGAGATGACTAGAGATGGGCACGAACAGCAATACGAACAAAAAAAAGCCATGAACAGCCCAATCTGCTGTTCGCAAACAAGCTGTTCGTGAGGCCCCATTCTAAACGAAAAGGTGGTCATTGCAAGCCTTGTTCGTTGTTGTTCATTGTTGTTCATCAAGCCAGACAGTCTGGCACCTGCAATCAATTCCCTTGGCAACTTAGGCAGGGATTGTCTGAACTCTGTCTGAACTCCTGCTGTTGCCCTGGAAACCCCAATCTAAGCCCAATTTAGCTTGATTGGAAGGTCTTCCTTTTAATTGAGGAGCTCCAAATTTGTTACAACAAGAGAGCAAAGACCAGGGGGGAGGGGGTCTCCCAGCTCTGACTTTGCAGACAGTGGAGACACAGTTGCTGTTGGCAACTGTCTCCCAGGTTTCTGGTAGTGGTGCAGTAGGGATCTACCCCTTCAAGTTTCAGGGCTGCTGCCAGGCTCTGGGACCAAGCTATTATTTATTATTGGTACCTTTCCTGGTGCCTGCTCAGGTCAGGTTTCTGGGAGTGGTGCAGTAGGGATCTTGACTTGGATGATGGCTAGAGGAGAGCCTGCTGGCCCCCACGAACAGCCAACCACAAACATGTTCATGAACAGGGCCATGTCCGTGGTTGTTCGTGAGTCCCTGTTTGTGGATGGCAACGAACAACTAATATCATGTTAGTTTTTTTTCTGTTCATGCCCATCTCTAGAGATGGCTAATTGTTGCCATAGAAAGCTCCAAGTCACATAGTCCCGACAATGCTGAAATAGCTGCTGGGGCTTGCCCCCAAGGCAACAGTCCACCAGGACCTTGTCTGCTAAGGTAATGGCCAGTCCATTCTTGCTTCTTCCCCAGTCATCACACTGCTTGGCACTCACAGCATAAGGCTAAGAGAACAGTAGACTACAGCAGCTCACCAGAGAGTCAATAGTTATTTTAGGGATTTTGATCTTCAGTCTCATCAACAGAATATCTTTTGTCTACAAACCCATAACTCAATAGATATTTCAGTAACCTTTTATCACATTAATGTAGTTGTGTTGCAGTGGAAATATTTTATAGCTTTATTTAATCACAGAGAATAACTACATGCCAGCGATCCAAAGACTATTAAGACAATTGCTACAGCTCTACTCTTCTTGTGATTTCTTCTACACTTCTGAAGTTACATACAATTGATACAGCTAAATTAAAAACACCTGATGGCCGAGAGCTTCGAGTCATGTTACAACATATACCCTGTGCATGAACTCTAACATTATGCTAATTGCTAAGGATGATCAAGAGTGCTGCAGGAAATTCTTAATTAGGAACATGTACTGGATTTTAATAACATACATGGGGGGGTTGACTCATATTCATAAGTTATCAATGAGGAAAAGTTGGCTCCAGTACAAGATGAAATGGATTGTATTAGTGTTATTGTTGTGTACAACTGAAGAACAAGGGAACTGATTCTGGTGAGTTACTAAAGTAGCATATACAATAGAAGCTTAATTGGATTCATTTTCTGACCTATCCTCTTTATTATGGGACTAGGGACAGTGCCATATTTCAGAACTAGGGTGGTAATAAATATCTAGAAACTAACTTTGAAAAAGTAACACCAATTCCAACCTAAGCTAAATTTCCCTCTAAAGTTTCCTATGCTTCCCTAATATTTTACCTCTTCCACACCTATCACAAGATCAACTTGGAAAGAGGAAGTTGGAGAAAAGGAAAACAAGTTGCAAGTGAGACTGAGAATCATTCAGGACTAGCAGGAAGTTCCCATGTATTCAGACTTGTGCCAAGCTTTCAGAAAACTTATGAGAAAGTCAGAGCTTTCTCTGAGATTCTGTTTAAAAAGTCTGGAAAGACTGGCCCCAAGACTGCAGGGGGCGTCATCCATCTCTAAAGAGAAGACATGGAGCCCAGCAAACTTGCCAGAATTGCTTTTTCCTCCTTACTGATCAGCTAACAATATTAAGATAACAACTGGCTTACCTGTGACAGTTTTCCTAACAGTTTCCCCAAATGGCTTACTTGTGACAGTCATCTGCAGTAACACATATAAGTTTTGCACCTGCTCAGACACAACTTCAGGACATTCTATAGCTCTGACCAAGAAACTAATGCTCGAATCTCTTCCCCCAGTGGAAATGCGTACAATGTGAATTAAAAGGGCTTTCACTTTCAGTTCCTACAAACCTCCATGTACTTGCAAAGGATTGAGTGCCAGCAGAGGGAGAAGAAGAGCATGTTGCATGCTGCTCAGATGTCCTCTTGAAACACTTCAATTATAGCGAAAACAACCCATTTTTCTTCTTCATCTCTGTGCTGTTCTGTGTATGGTATAATAATCTTTATGAGTGCCCTCCCCAAGGTAAATGTCATTGTGCAATATTACAGTCTCCCACTATAGCAAGGATCCTGCCACCTGACAGCCCCCAACTCCCACAGCAGAGGGGAAAATAACAGGAAAATTGCCATTGCTCCATTGGCATGACATCATTTCTGGTGTGAATCCAAAAGTGATATCACTGAAACCAGAGCATCATCCTAACATGATGACATTATTTCTAGATTCATGGCAGACATGATATTGTCAGATCAATGGCAATAAATGTGAGTGTTCGGGGTATTAGCACCCCTGATACTGTTTCAAGATTTGAGTTTCAGGTTTTCTTAGGATTCTAAAATTATTGGTGTTCCATTATTTCCTAGGAGGGACTTTTTCAGTGATTGGCTGTTCTTCAACCAAATGACACCAAAATTTCAGGAGGCCTGCCAGTCCACTAAAGACCCACCCCAGCCAGGTGTCAAGCACACTGGACCAAGGGGTCCAATTCTATGGGCCCCTTGAACAAAGTGCCCCCAGCCACCCTACCTGTCTTCATTGTTTCCTCTGCAGAAAAACATTCAAAGAAGTCAGTAGGTAATCACACAAGAACAACCACTGGCCAAAACTCCAAATGCAAACAGAACCAGCAAGCAGAGCCATATGCAAAAATAGCATGTCCAATACAACCAATATCAAACAAGTTTCAGGTGGGTCTGTATTAGTAAAACAAAATTTGAGCCCAGTAGCACCTTAAAGACCAACAAAATATTCCAGGGGTATATGTCTTCATGAGTCAAAGCTGACTTTGTCAGATACCTCATTTAGTCAAAGAATTTGATGAAATTAGCTTTGACTCACCAAGGCTTTTTACCTTTTGCTGGTCTTTAAGAATTTCATAACATGTTCTGAATCTTGTAACATGTGATATAATGATATGTGATGTGCTTGTTCATACCAGAAGCCTAACTTTTGGTAGTGATGTGCAAAATTATAATATTGATGCGCAAAAATGTGTATTTTCTGTTTGTTTGCCAATTCTTCCTCTACCATTCAGTACAGGGCTCCCGAGCTTGCTATAATACCTTGACCTAATGTTGTCTGGAAACTGCAATACCTCTGGATAGTAAGAACACCTTTCTTTTTGTCCTTCTCTTTGTCTTTTCCATTTCCCAACTCGCTAGATATCTCTTGGTACCTTCCTTCCTTTTAGAAGAGGGGAAATCTCACCAAAATTACAGGATTTTTATATTATCCATCTCCAAACGAACTAAAATGCCTTCAGAAAACTTGCAACTTCATCCAGTGCCCAGGAGATACCATTACTGACTTTTGATTCCTTTTACAATGGATATTGGACATAATGGATGTTTTAACTTTGTAAATAAGCCTGTGCATTAGGCTAAGCATTAATGATCTTGGATAATGTCCGAGCATCAACATGCTGAAAGAATAATTGTTCAGAGAATAAAGACAGCCATTACCTTGTACAATGATGAATCACAGATGCCATTAATTGGCATTAAAATGTAACCCATCAGGTTCTCTGTCAACCAGATTAAAAGTACAGGATGTTTGCTGTTTCTATATATATATATATATATATATATATATATATATATATATATATATATATATATATATATATATGAAAATACCCTGAAAATATATGAGTTGTCAGAGTAATCATTAATACACAAACAAACATGCACACCAGAATCTATTGTACTATGACGACTGAATCATTGTAGCAGCCTTTCTAGCCTTCTAATTTGCCGTGCATTGTACTGCATGGACAGCTGTTTCAGGGATAATTTTGTATTAATTTGAACTCTGCTGAGACAGGTAGCAATAGAGGAAAGCCACAAGGTTTCTCTGACATCTGTTTCTGTTACTGCATGTTTCCAGGGTGACCAAAACATCCACAGTCTTTCCTTCTACTCCACATAACAAAGTGCTTTTACATAATATGCTGGATGGCTTCAAGGGATTTTCTAAAAGACAGAAAATAAACAAGGTTTCTACACACAGTTTCCACTGTTTTCAGACATTCTGACCTTTGACTCAAAGAAATTGGTTCAAAGTTAGTGCTTAAGTTTGGTTGTTCCAACTTATGAACAAAATACACAAAAGATTTATAAAGCAAGAAACAGTCTCTTGAGTTTCCCTCCTCAAGTTCATTTAGTATTTACTACTTAAGTAATTCTCTACAAACATCTAATTTATTGCGATTTGCATCAGATTGATAATGTAATAGAATAGCATTGCCATAAAATACTACTCTGCACTTTAAACTCCCTCCAAATCTCGCTCATACACAGACACACACACACACCCTTCTGTATACTCTTCTATTTCCTTATAATTCCCTTCTCCCTGCAGCTCCCACAGTCATTCTGAAGTAGTTGACCAGTTTTGAGGCTCCTAGCTTTATTTTCTGATGAACAAACAGATGGACAGACAAATGGACACCAGTTTTATTATTATAGATTAAGATTTTTTCATCCCTGCTTGCATTGAACCTCATTTGCCCTAATTTTGCACACCAACACAGTTTGGAGATATTATTCTTTAGCAATCCACAACTCTTTTAACTCCAACAAAGTTTTTCTGTGTGTTTTGTCACCTTGTCTTCACCCCCCTAACCCATCAGCGCAGGGCCTGCAATTATTAATTTATTCCTCCTCTTTATTTCCTTTCATTTAACCAGTTTCTAATCCATGAGAAGTCCCATCCTCTTATCTTGGGACTGAGAAGTTTACTCAGGAACCACTGGTAAAATACTCATCCAAGGCATTTTGCAAGTCTAAGTACAGAATAAACAAATCTTACTATATAATTGAGTAAGCGTATTTCAGACAACTCACTTTATACCCTAGAGCACCACCAGAGGGTGCTGCCATGGAGGAAAGCCTAGGTAAGGAACCATGTCTCTCGAGAAAATGTGCCATGGCAGGAAGCCTAGGCCGGGAGCAGGTGGCAATGCCCACCTCCCGCTTTCACCCAGCTAGTATTCGGAGCAGAACAGGAGGCAATGTCCACCCCACCTTAACACAGCTGGTATTAGGAGTGGAGCAGGTGACAGTGCTCAACCCCTGCCTTAATCCAGTTGGTATTCGGAGCAGAGCAGGTGGCAATGCCCACCCCTCCCCCTGTTAACCCAGTTGGTATTAGGAGCGGAGCAGGTGGCAATGTCCTCTCCCTGCCTTAACCCAGCTGGTATTAGGAGCAGAGCAGGTGGAAATGCCTGCCCCCCCTTTGAACCAGTTGGGATCAGGAGTGGAGCAGTTGGCAATGTCCACCACCACCCTGCCTTAACCCAGCTGGTATTAGGAACAGAGCAGTTGGCAGTGCCCACCCCCTGCCTTAACCCAGCTCGCAATAAGAGCAGATGGCAATGCCCACCTCCTGCCGTAACCCAGCTGATATTAGGAGCGGAGCAGATGGAAATGCCCACCTGCTCCACCGGTATTAGGAGTGGAGCATTCCCCTCCCACCTTAACACAGCTGTCATTAGGAGCAGAGCAGGTGGCAATGCCACCCCAACCTTAACCCAGCTGGGATCAGAAGCAGATCAAATGGCAATGCCCTTCTTCCCTTCATCCAGCTGGGATAAGAGCAGGTGGCAATGCCCGCCCTCTTCAACCTACTGGATTAAGCCACTGAGCAGGCAGCAATGCCCACCCTGTCTTCACCCTGCCAGAGTCAGGAGCCAAGCATGCAGCAATGCCTGCCCCCCCCCTTCAATCTGCGGGAATCAGGAGCAGAGAAGGTGGCAATGCCCGCACCCCCTTCACCCAGCTGGGATCAGGAGCAGAGCAGGTAGTAAAGCCCGCTGCCCACCTTCATCTGTCAGGATCAGGCATGGAGCAGAAGGCAATGCCTGTTCTTCCCTTCACCCAAAGGGAAGCAGGTGGCAATGCCCACCCCCTTCACCTAGCTGGAATCAGTCTTGGAGCAGGTGGCAATGCTTGTCCCCCTTCACTCAGCCATAGTCAGGCGCAGAACAGAAGGCAATGCCCCCCACCATTACTTGGCATGTATCAGGAATGGAGCAGGTTGCAAATCCCACCGCCCCTTCACATGGCTGAGATCAGGCAGTTCAGGCATGGAACAGATGACAATGCCCACCCCCCTCCTTCACCAGCTGAAGTCAGTGACAGAGGAGGAGCGAATGCCTACCTGCCTGCCTTCCCCTTTCTAGAGCCTGTTGTATTTTCCCCCCACAACAGGCTTTGTTGCTAGTGATTATATAATTTATAAAGATATGATAAATTCTCAAGGAAAAATAAAAACGTGGCAATCAGTTATTAAAGAATGTAAGAGGTTACAATGACTGGTATATCTTCAGGCAATTTCCAGATTAAAGGAAACTGAAAGATCACAGAGGCCAATTTAGAGATCTAAAGGATTTTGAAAAGATAGTCATTCAGCAGAAAGACCATATGTTAGGACAAATTTATAAACTTCTGTTTCAATATGGTACAGAAACAGAACAAGTGAAAATATGCATGTTAAAATGAAGTCATAATTTAGGAGAAGAGATAACATTCCAAATGTGAGAAGATTTATGGACGAAGGGTATAAAATTTACTGCAAATCAAACATTAAGAGAAAACTGCTATAAGATGTTCTATCAGTGGTATATAACTCCAAAAGATATTGTAAAAATGGACAAGAGAGCCAGTTTGGTGTAGTGGTTAAGAGCACGGGACTCTAATCTGGAGAGCCGGGTTTGATTCCCCACTCCTCCACTTAAGCCAGTTGGGTGACCTTGGGCTAGTCACAGCTCTCTGGAGCTCTCTCAGCCCCACCCACCTCACAGGGTGTTTTGTTGTGGGGATAATAATGGCATACTTTGTAAACCGCTCTGAGTGGGCATTAAGTTGTCCTGAAGGGTGGTATATAAATTGAATGTTGTTGTTGTTGTTAAGAAATAAACAGGGATGTGTTAGAAGTGCAAAGAAATAGAAGGCACCTTTTACCACGTGGTGGGCATGCAAAAAAACTTTTAAAAAATGGAAAGAGATACATGTGGAGATTCAGGGGATATTAAAAACAGATTTTGCCATGAAACCAGAGATTATACTGTTGGGAATATTGCCAGATAAGGTTGATAGAATACTCTATGAACTGCTCAGGTACATGTTAACAGGACCAAGAATAGTATTGGCAAGTAAATGGAAAAATGAAAACTGTCCAACTAAAGAAAATTGGAAAGATAAAATGATAGCATATGTGGCAATGGCAAAATTAACACATTATATAAATAGAAAACCCATTAAAGAATTAGAAAAAATGGGAAAATTACTTCGCCTATTATAAAGATGAGAAATAAAAGATACGAACTAACAATGTAAATTTGGACATGAGCCATGACTAACAGTGGTTATAGGAATGTTTATTTTAAGCTTCACATTTCTGAAATAGTTTATAGAAACATATTATTTAGTTTGACTGATAATTAGCATAATTTGATATATTATAGTATAATATAGTTAGTATTGAAAATGGTTAGATAAGAATATATCATATAATTAATTTGGAGGTAAGAAAAGTATAACAACTAATATCATTAAATACTTTAAAGTACAATATTATATTTTTAATATTTGATTAAATAATGAGATATAGTAAAAGAGAGAAAGGAAATGTTTCCAAGAATGGTTACAATAAACTTACACATAATATTTAAATGATATATGGTTACTGTATTCTAGACAATCTTTGTCATGGATACCTTAATTTTCCTTTAGGGTAATTTGTATTCCTGTTCTTTCTTTGTTTTGTATCCCTTATATTGTTTAGAAAATAAAATACGTATGTAGATCTCATGATCCACAGTGTAGCCTTTTTAGAGGTCCAAAGGGATCCAGCCTTTTTTTTCCAATGGAAAAGCTGACTGATCGAACACATTGCCTACTAGATCAATCTTGTACACATACTCCAAGTACTCAAAGAGGTTGGTGAGGCAAAACAGAAGTCATGCTAATTTTTGTTCAGTAGGGTTTGTTCATCTATGTGCTTAATAATTCTGTCTTAAGTAACAAGTTCCACCTATGTACATGGCACAGATACTACTCTCCCAGGCTTATAATTTCCTGGATTTCCTCTAGATCCCTCTATAAAAATTGACATTACATTTGCTTCCAGTATTCTTAAATGGAGGTTAATTATTGCAATGGGTTACACATTTCTGTTATAGGCAATTTCATATTTAAGTTTCTTAAAGACCCCTGGAAGCATGCCATCCAGTTATTAATTAAAGCTAGTTATTAATTTGTCCATTAGCCCTACAGATTCTATCATTATCTCTATGACTCTATTCTTTCAACACCTATCCTGAAAGCAGTGGTTTGCTAAATAATCTAAATCTTTTTTAAAAAAAAGGACATGAGGGGTTATGCCCCACCTATAACAGAAGTAGTGCCTATAACTTTAAGAAATGAATGTCTTCTAAGAGGCTGTGGTGGCCATTGCCAAGCACTGTCAGCCTTCAAGCCTTGGTTTCTGTCAGTAAAAGTCAGAGGAAGGAACAGGGCTTTTTCCAAGGCTGTTCTAGCTTGAGAGAGAGGTCTAATCAGGGCCAAGCCTGGCAGCAACTACAAGCAACTTGATATCATACAACTTTCATGACTCACCCAGGAATGGGTGCTTGCTACTGTACAACAGCAGCCATATCACGAGAGCAAGTGTGGTGGTGATTACAGTTTCAAAATAATGTGAGGAAGAGGATGCAGGGGAAAGTGAGGTGTAGTTTCTCCGCTGTACGCTGGACTCAACAGCCAGCATCATGCAACTCAGCCATAATTTTCCTGGGTATTGCATCAATAAGTCATCTTTTAATATATATATATGTGTGTGTGTATTATTCAGTTAAACCAAGCTTAATTCTTGCATGGAACAGAAAACATTAGGGGGGGGGAACCTGAACGAGCTCTTTTACCATTGTTGTTACTTTGCAGCTGTAAAAGTCATTCTGATTATATGAACCGTCTATGCCATCTGCATTTAGCTGTTTGCAGCATTTCCTAGCAAGCAAATGAACAATTCTAAACCGGGTTTTCTATCCCATTTCATCTTACCATATCACCAGCCATGGAGGCAAGAAACTAAGCTTACTTAAACATTGCCTGTATGATATTTCTGCATCAGACAGATGCAGCTTAAATAGTGCATGTCAATCTCATTAGGACACTGTGAAATGTGCAGAAAGTTTGTTAGACAGTCATGCAATCATACACATTGTGAACATCCTGTTTATTTGGCCTGTTCCCTGATTATTGACTGTGGTGTATCAGCACATTACTGACAGCTGGGAAGTATTCCAGTGGAACATGCCTTTCCTATGACAGTGATCCAGAGCACAACAGGAGCACGTGTCTGTACATTATTTTATCCATACAAAAAATGCACAAGTCCTCCAAATGAATTAGTTACTGCTGGAACTCTGCTAAAAGGGCCCCCTCTGACCTCTGGAGGCCATCTGAGATAATAAATCCTGGGACCCCCGGTTCCGGATTGCTTTGGGCAAGGTCAGAATGGCAAATTTCCCACTTCCACAATATCAGATGTTACAGTAATTCCTTTTAGCTAATGTGTAAGAGCAAAGGAATGTTTTCAAACCTCATCTAGGCCCTGCGGAATCTGTTGAAAATGCATGACAGCTGTGGGCTTTGGCGGGGTACAGCTTGTGAATACATGAAATTTGGAAGCTATTGTGACTAGAGGAGGAGGGGACAAGTGTTTATTCAATGTGCCTCTCTTCCCCAACCCCCACCATCTTCCAACAACTATATTGAAGTTTGACTGTCATAACTGACAAGCATTCTTTATGGATAATATTCTGTACAAAACAATACAGATGCACAACCCACAAAATACACAGAGAGAGAACAGAGGGGACAAAACAAAGAGAATGATTTTAGTAAGGCATGAGAACAGGAAATTGAGTAATTCTGCCATTTTTATAGAAAACAGTAGGGGACTAAAAAGAAGAAAACAACTAAAATCTACATTTATCCTAGATCTGCAGGAATGCTACAGTGAAGCTGGGTTCACAGGCAGCAAAGCACAGACTTGGCCAGTGCAGTCCTACACCCAAACAAAGCCAAATGGATTAGATTCCATAAAAGAAGGGAAGCAAAGTCCCATCTGCCTTCTGCATTAGTCAGGTACTAAAAGGAAGCACAAGCTGCAACTGCTACATAGTTTACAACAGATTATACAACACTACCATAAAACTGTAGAAAGGACTGCAAAGTCATTTCACTACAAACAGTTGACTACAATTCCACTGAGTAGGGGAAATACTCTCATGTGGAATGAGACAGAAATTTATACCAAAAAAGACTTAAATTGCATTGTATATTATGGAGGATACAGGTTAAAAAAAATAGCATATAGATTAACTCAAGAAACAGATCTGTCCTGCATTCAGCCCCTTTCACTCAACAATTCTGTGTACATTAAATGTATTGAGGGGGGAGCACCTGTTAATCTTACTCCTGACCTCCATTCATTCAGCTTACCCTCTGAACAGTCTCTGAAAGTCAGAGAGATCCATACAAGCAAGTAGGAAGGGATTTCCTCCTCTTGTGGAAGTCCTCTAACTGCCACCTCATGTTGTGCCTGGGGATATCCCTTCCCCCAGATGTAGCATTTTAAGAGGCATTTTGTTCTGCTTCAGGAGAGGGGAAGTTGCACTTCCATGCAGAAAACTTAGATGGGATCCAACTAGGTTCGCCAGGCTAGTGCTGGCACCCAGCGGGTGATTGTAGGTGGTGGCAACCTACCTGATTAGTCTCATACCGACACCACAACATCACATATGTTGTGAACCATAAGTGAAATCATCATGCTGGTGCTATGATCTAGGATTCTCCATTAGGGTTGCCAAGTTCCCTTACCCTTCCAGCATGGGGGAACCCAGCACTCACCTTAAATCGGTCTTCATGTGTGCACAAAGCATGCCCGCACTCCCAACAGCAATGCAATGACATCATTTCTGGGAATGACATCATCATGCAGGCCTCAGGACCGCTCCTGCACTTTGGGGCCCAAATTGGCCCTGCGCAAAGCGCTAGAGCAGTTCCAGGACCTGGGTGATGACATCACTCCTGCCACATCGGGAGCATGCCTCAGTAGGCTTGTTCCCTCATCTTTTCCCCCCACCAGGCAGGCAAGTGGTGGCAGGGAGCAGAGGGTGGAGGCAGGGGATCACCAGGGGACTGGCAACCCTATTCACCATAAACCTATCTGTAGAGTTCTGGGTGAATCCCAGCAGGTCACACTGATGCAATGATGTCACTTCTGGTTCACAGTGGAAGTGAGAATGTGGCACTGGCACAACACTGATCCTTCTCATTTCCACCCACTGTCCTGTTGAGTAGCAATAGGCGATGGCAACCAGAGCTGAAGACCTGGGAACTCTAGATCTAACACATTCAGTGTAAGACTTATGTAGCAGCAATACAGCCCTCCCAGCCAGCAGCTTCCACTGAAGACTGGGGGCCGCTCTTTGCCTCCCTGGAAGGAGGAGGAGACAGAGCATTTCCATGGTATCTGGGTCTCAGACCAGGGAGATAGAGAAAGGAGCCTTATGAGGCAACTCCACCCAGCCGGCTGGCAGTTGCTCTGTGTGCTCGGCCCACCCACCTCACCCTAGTGAGGCTGCTGTTGACAGAGCCAGGTAAGAATTTTTCCCTTTTCCCTAATTGGCATGGGGAAGAGGTGGTTTTTTGCCTACCTTGTACTGCTTGCAGAGGTTTGAGGTAATTGGCAAGGTGGAGCCACCTTAGGATGGTCACTGGCAGGATACGGTTTGGGAATAGGGAGCGGGCTGGTGAGTACCCTAGGCACGTCTCCACTGATAGGGAAGAGGGGTCTGCCAGAAGCGGATGGTACTGCTTCGACGGCGGCCATGTTGTGTGGGCAGACTGCCTTGGGGAACCCCATGTGCAAGTCCTTCCCTCACTGCTGTACAGCTGAGGCTTAGGAGCTTGAGCTGGGGGGATCCATTTTGCCAGCCAGCTGGGTCTTAGCCATCCATAGGATGGCTCGCACCTGGGGCTTCAGGGCTTGCCCAGACAGGTCAAGGCAGAGGTCCAGGGGTGACCCTGGGGCTTGACCGGTGCTGCTAGTTGGGCCTTGCCATATTAATGGTTGATGTTATGTTTAATAAAGTGACCCTTTAGTTCCAAGCCTTGTGTCTGTTTCATTATTCCAGCTAGGGTGGCAAAATGCATTCCTTCTGCAGAACCATCTCTGCTTCATATACAGACAGACAGCTAGAGGAAGCGTATAAATCTATAAACCATTTCTATTCTCTTTACCTTTGGTTTAGCAGACTCTGCTGTAATATTAGTAACCAGTCTGGCTACTCATTTTTCAGGAGGCTGCACAGACAGATAATTTTCACATTAATACAGTTAGATATGTTTGGTTTCACTGTGCAATTATTGTAGGATCTATCATCTGGGGAACAGGATGTGGTAAAATACACTCCATGGGCTCTTTGTTCTACCACAGGGATGTAGAATTTACTCAAGCCACTAGACCTCGATGAGTGTAAGATGCCAAAATCACTCAGGAATATGCTGGGGAACTTCTAAGGTAAACAAAGTATAACTTTATTCAGAATAAACAAAGAAAGGACCACAAGGCCTGCAAGAATAATTCATGGCAGCTTGCCTAGCCAGTTTGCCCACAGCCAACAGTGAACTGCTCCAAATTCTGTACCATTGAATTATAATGACACATGAAATAGATTTTTAGTATTACATACTTCCTTTCCTTACTGTAGCTAAAAAAATTACCACTGTTATCCTACTTTCAACTGCTCTAAAAACTCAAATATTGTCCTTATATAACAATATCCAGAATGCTATGTCATATAATAATCTATGAAAAGTTCTAGATGCCTTTGTTTTTTCTGAAGTGGATATCTTGAGGCCTCCATATCACCTGAAGAAACTGGGGCACTTCCACATCACCTGGAGAAACTGGACTAAACATGTGGGCATAGGACATGGAGCAGTGGTGTTTGGTGTTCTCAGCTCTGGTAGGTCCAAGCCTTTGTCAACAGGCACTTGAAGAGGTTCCCTCAGGTTTTTAAAATAGGAAACATTTTCAGGTGATGGTTGTTGTGGATTTTCCAGGCTGTATAGCCATGGTCTTGGCATTGTCGTTCCTGACGTTTCGCCAGCAGCTGTGACTGGCATCTTCAGAGGTGTAGCACCAAAAGACAGAGATCCCTCAGTGTCACAGTGTGGAGAAGATGTTGGCAGGTAATTTATATCTACTCAGGAAGGTGGATTTGGGCTGAGTTTCCCAGGGTTTCCCAGGGTGTGGAATGCTAATGGAGGAAAGCTTCACTGTATCTTGAGGAGGTTCTTTTGCATATGGATTGGTGCTTGATATGCTAATCTTCTCTGCAGGGCTATTGTAGGGTGTAGAGTATTTTGTTAGCCTGGCGTTTTTCAGGACTGGAAACCATGCTCTATTCATTCTTAAAGTCTCTTCTTCCCTTTTGAAATTGTGCTTATGCTTATGAATTTAATGGCTTCCCTATGCAATCTGATGAAGTAGTTGGAAGTGTTGTCCAGTATTTTAGTGTACCAGGACCACATCGGAAAAACCACGTCTTACATCAAAGATTCAGCACATTTCATCAACAAAATCAGTTCTCTGAAACTCAGTCCACAGAACATACTCGTCAGTTTTGATGTTGTATCCCTGTTTACTAAGGTTCCAGTAAAAGACACAATCGCACTTATTAATCAGATTTCTCCAGAGGATGTAACAGCCTTATTCCACCATTGCCTGACAACCACTTACTTCTAATGCGATAACGAATTCTATGAACAGATGGATGGGGTGGCCATGGGAAGCCCGCTCAGCCCAGTTATAGCAAACTTCTACATGGAACATTTTGAAAAGACAGCTCTAGAATCAGTACCCCACAAACCTACAGTCTAGTTCCGGTTTCTGGACGATACCTTTATCATTTGGAGCCACAGTGAGGAAGAATTGATGGAGTTTTTAAACCACCTCAACAATATCCACCTGAACATACAATTCACCGTGGAGAAAGAAATCGAAGGTAAACTTGAAATCGAGGGTAAACTTGATACCTTGGTTATCCGCAAAGCAAACTTTCAGTTAGGTCACAAGGTCTACAGGAAACCAACTCACACGGATTGGTACTTACACAAAAACTCCAATCACCATCCTCGACAGAAAAGAGGCATAATAAAAACATTAGTAGACCATGCAAGATAGATATGTGAACCACCCTTTCTCAATGAGGAAACTAATCATCTAAACCACACACTTCAAGCAAATAGCTACTCCAGAAATGAAATCAGAAGAGCGATTAAACCAAGGATTAATCAAACAACTAAGGAAAATCAGTCTCCCACAGGAAAAGTGTTTTTGCCATATATCAAAGGAATCACTGATCAGATGGGAAAGCTTATGAAAAGGCACAACTTACAAACAGTATTCAGATCCACCAGAAAAGTTCAACAGATGCTACGATCAGCAAAAGACAGTAGAGACCCCCTCACCTCTGCAGGAGTATACTGCATACCCTGCAGCTGTGGACAAGTTTACATCGGGACCACAAAGCGTAGCATCCAGACAAGAATAAAAGAACATGAAAGACACTGCAGACTTGGCCATCTGGAAAAATCAGCAGTGGCTGAACATAACCTAACTCAAACAGGGCACAGTATCCTATTCCAGGGCACCAAAATACTGGACAACACTTCCAACTACTTCGTCAGATTGCACAGGGAAGCCATTGAAATTCATAAGCATAAACACAATTTCAACAGGAAAGAAGAGACTTTAAGAATCTATAGAGTATTGTTTCCAGTCCTGAAAAACACCAGGCTAACAAAATACTCTACACCCTACAATAGCCCTGCAGAGAAGATTAGCATATCAAGCACCAATCCATATGCAAAAGAACCTCCTCAAGATACAGTGAAGCTTCCCTCCATTAGCATTCCACACCCTGGGAAACTCTTACAGGATGAGTCAGCCCAAATCCACCTTCCTGAGTAGATATAAATTGCCTGCCAACATCTTTTCCACACTGTGACACTGAGGGATCTCTGTCTTTTGGTGCTACACCTCTGAAGATGCCAGTCACAGCTGCTGGCGAAACGTCAGGAATGACAATGCCAAGACCACGGCTATACAGCCCGGAAAATCCACAACAACCATCGTTCTCTGGCCGTGAAAGCCTTCGACAATATTTTCAGGTGATTTTGCGGTTGTCCTCATTAGGCTGTAATCATGGTGCCTTGTATTCTTGTAACTGTGTACAAATGAGATATATATGGTAGGAAATTTGTCTCATGGCCATAGATTTCTCACTAAAACAGAATCTCCTATTTTTACAGTGGCCTGCTTTATAGTTCTGTGCTTTTCTACATTTTCTTTTATTTTTATTTTTACTTAGATTATCATGTGTAGAGCACTTAAATGATCTTTTATTTATATTCTATATTTCATATAGAATATAAATAAGAAGGAAAGAAAATGAGGAACTATTCAAATAGTACTTACTATATATTTCCTGAAAATCGATTATCCTTGTCATTCTCATTTGAAGTCTCAGAAAGGAATATCAACAACTTGCTTTCTGGTAGAAGGTTTAAAATGATAAAGTAGAATAGCCAATGTCAGTTTGTAAAACAGGATCAGAGATAAGTTGTTTTTTTTTTTAATGTTGTGGTTCATTCATTCCAAAAGCTGCATTCAAAGTTCTGGTATAATAATCATTTGTAATGATATATAACATCATTCCTAGCAAAGTTGTCCCATCACTCAGTTTGGAAAGACTTGTTATATCCTACATGTGCATCAGTTTCAGTCTGATTGCATCTTTTGGGACCACTTTATTCCCAACAGAGGTGCAGTGTATGTACAAAAATACTTAGATTTATTGTAAATTGGTATATGATTGTAAAATATATGAAGCAAAAGTGCACACACTACAGACACTTTCCAAGTTAAAGTCAAAAAGACTCAAAGTTAGATTAAAACAAATCCACATGCAGAGAAAGCTGACTTGCGACTTTTCTTCCTCATTAAGGAGGTCACAGACTTCACAGCAAATATGTTCAATAGGCAGAGTGTCTGACTACCTTCCGAACTTCTGTTCATCTGTCCCTGTCCTCCTCAAATGGCTATTAAAAAGCTTTGCAGCTGTGCAGTAGCTGTAATGGTGTTCATCCCCTTACCTTGTGACATCTCCTAGAGACATAGGGCCAAGCTAGAAGTGACGAATTACACTTGAATGGCAAGTGAACAGACTCACATGTTTGCGGTGCCATCCCTAAGGACAGGGAGTCATAAGGCAGGAAAAAACCACACTGACGCTTGTTTTTGGAGAAATATTGGCCACAACTTTATTGGTTACAGAGTTAAAGAGCTATGGCTGCGTAAGGGCATGGATCCCAGCATTGGCAGGCCCGTCTGCCCACCGATGACTCCTCACCCTTGCAGCATGCCTGCTGCAGGGGGAAAACAACGGGATGACAATTAAGGGAGTCACACTGGGCGGTCGCCTCTGCGTGGCTCCCCCGTCACCTGGACGCAGGCCTGTTCTGTCAGCCCCCAGAGCTGGGCTTCCCACTGCAAAGCCTGGTCCAAGATCCCTTACGGGGATCCCCCTCTATGGGGAAACAGTGCCAGCAGGCCCTGTTTTACCCGACGGGATCGGTGCCCTATGCACAAACCGCCCACCAAAAGTTGTGACGAGAAACGCTGCTAGTTTCAGAAACTCAACCATTATCATAACCGAAGCTAACAAATGACTGTACTCTAACTGTCCGTATACTAACATCAGCATACCAAACACAACTTCCAAAGAATGCATTTACCCCAACTGTAGATCAAGCGGAGGGTGGGTGGGGATTGCTGTTCCAATTCCAACTGCGCAATGGAGGCCCGGCCCAGCCCTAAGTCTCCAGAGGGAGGACCTGGGTGAAGCCCTCCCCTCTCAGGTCGGGCATTGCCAGGCTCCCTCTGATAGGTTCCCTCCGGGCCGGCCAGCAGCCCTGATTGGCTGGCGGGGCTGCTGGACTACAATGCCCAGCATGCTTTGGGGTTGGGCTTTGATGCTGGGCCGGCCGAGATGCCGGCCTGCCTTTTCTCCCTGCCCTGAGCGGCTCCAGCAAACGCTGGCATGGGTAAGTCCCCGCCGTATGCTTGCTGTGCCATCCCTAAGGACAGGGATTTGTAAGGCAGGAAAAAAACCACACTGACACTTGTTTTTGGAGAAATATTGGCCACAACTTTATTGGTTACAGAGTTAAAGAGCTATGGCTGCGTAAGGGCACGGATACCAGCATCGGCAGGCCCGCCTGCCCACCGATGACTCCTCACCCTTCCAGCACGCCTGCTGCAGGGGGAAAACCACGGGATGACAATTAAGGGAGTCACACTGGGCGGTCGCCTCTGCGTGGCTCCCCTGTCACCTGGACGCAGGCCTGTTCTGTCAGCCCCCAGAGCTGGGCTTCCCACTGCAAAGCCTGGTCCAAGATCCCTTACGGGGATCCCCCTCTATGGGGAAACAGTGCCAGCAGGCCCTGTTTTACCCGACGGGATCGGTGCCCTATGCACAAACCGCCCACCAAAAGTTGTGACGAGAAACGCTGCTAGTTTCAGAAACTCAACCATTATCATAACCGAAGCTAACAAATGACTGTACTCTAACTGTCCGTATACTAACATCAGCATACCAAACACAACTTCCAAAGAATGCATTTACCCCAACTGTAGATCAAGCGGAGGGTGGGTGGGGATTGCTGTTCCAATTCCTACTGCGCAATGGAGGCCCGGCCCAGCCCTAAGTCTCCAGAGGGAGGACCTGGGTGAAGCCCTCCCCTCTCAGGTCGGGCATTGCCAGGCTCCCTCTGATAGGTTCCCTCCGGGCCGGCCAGCAGCCCTGATTGGCCGGCGGGGCTGCTGGACTACAATGCCCAGCATGCTTTGGGGCTGGGCTTTGATGCTGGGCCGGCCGAGATGCCGGCCTGCCTTTTCTCCCTGCCCTGAGCGGCTCCAGCAAACGCTGGCATGGGTAAGTCCCCGCCGTATGCTTGCTGTGCCATCCCTAAGGACAGGGATTTGTAAGGCAGGAAAAAAACCACACTGACGCTTGTTTTTGGAGAAATATTGGCCACAACTTTATTGGTTACAGAGTTAAAGAGCTATGGCTGCGTAAGGGCACGGATACCAGCATCGGCAGGCCCGCCTGCCCACCGATGACTCCTCACCCTTGCAGCACGCCTGCTGCAGGGGGAAAACAACGGGATGACAGTTAAGGGAGTCACACTGGGCGGTCGCCTCTGTGTGGCTCCCCTGTCACCTGGACGCAGGCCTGTTCTGTCAGCCCCCAGAGCTGGGCTTCCCACTGCAAAGCCTGGTCCAAGATCCCTTACGGGGATCCCCCTCTATGGGGAAACAGTGCCAGCAGGCCCTGTTTTACCCGACGGGATCGGTGCCCTACGCACAAACCGCCCCTGGAGGCATGAAATGTCTCCCCGCCAAAGCTCCTAATGCTGCAACCAACAAAGCAAGGCATCCCGGATGTCTTGCAACCATATGTCCTGGCCCCAGCTGGACAGGTGTACTCCATCTGGCCGATAGAGAGCCTCCCTCCGAAAAGATAGCTCCGGGTGGTTAATCACTTCTCCCCCTGCTGCCACTACAAATCGCCCCACTGTCTTGGACAACCATCGTCTAGCTAAATCCACCCTCTCATTATCATGGGCCCCCCTCCATACTCTCTGCTGCAATAAAGTCGACCAGAACACCAACATATTGTTGCAACATATTGTTGCATATCGTGCAACACTCCCAAGTCTCTTAGAATGTCCAGCTGCAGGTCCAACTTCGTCCTCCTCGGAAGATCGTTTTCCCCCAACTGCAAAACTACCACATCTGGTGGTCCCACGCGTCGAACAAGCCGCAGGAATAGAGGCAGCAGCTCCTTCCAGATCATTCCCCGTGAGCCGAACCATGAAACTGCCACCGATTCCCCAAAGCCCAGGTCACGTCCCCAACCAGACGCCTTCGCATAAGCCGCAGCCCAATGGACAATACTGTGGCCCATGATCCAAACTTGTGTCCTGTGACCTGAAAGAACTATAAAGAAGAAGGGTTAAGGACCCGTTCTGGGCGTACATACACTCTAAAACTGCTCGATCTCCATCGGCCAACCGCCTTCACATGATCATGGGAAAAGCCCAGTTGCGAAGCCGTTGTGGCAGCCCCAATTTGGAAGGAATGGGCTCCGAATTCCTGCGCTGGGAGCCCACTATTTGCTAGTGCGGCCTTGAGCACCCTAACAAATTGGAACCGTGAAAGGGGGGGTCCCATCCCGGTGGATAAATAACAACCCCTCCAAAGGTGGCTGAGCCGACAAGTAGACGGACAACGCGCGCACTAGGCATGGTCTGGAATCCGAAGCTCCTAAAGAAATCTGGGGCCCCCGCCCCCGCTGATCTGTTTTAGACCGCCAAAGGCGGATGACCACACCTGAGCTACCCAGGGTAACATCTCTAATTCCCAAAGCCCTGCCGACGACTTCCCGTTTGGAATTGGCCACTAACTCTCCTGCCCGGAAGGCCCCCAAAAAGGCCAAGGTGAAAGCCGCTGTGAATAGCCATGCTTCATAATTCGAGTAACACACAGTGCCCAGTTGCCCAAGAAGCACGACCAAGATTCTATGAGTTATTGGACGTCGCCAGTCTGGAGACGGTGGGGAGAAGCGCTTCCACCCCTCTATGGCCCTTCTGGCTGCAAACAAGGCGCAGGGGTCGGGAAAGCGCCAAGCCTTGCTGAAAAAGGAAATGGCAGCCAAATGGCACTTCATGGTTCTGGGAGCCAAACCCAGGTTCCGGAGGTGTGCTAAGTAACAGAGAACCATTCCTCCAGAGGTAGGCAGGCAACCAGAACCACCCCAGCCCCTGGAAACCAACAAGAAATTAGCCAAAGCCCTGCGGTACACCTGTAAGGAAGAAGGGGCAACTGAAGACAATACTCCCTGAACTATGGAGCATTCCCAAGGCTCCAAAGATCCTCCGGGAAGGGGTCCGGATCCCGGCGTGCCTCCGGTGCCAAGGCCAAGAACCGCTCTGTCTGGAAGCGAGATAAGGCGTCGGCGATACTGTTATCTGTGCCTGCTACATGCTTCACAGAAAAAGAAATGTTATTGAGCAGACACTCCAGAACAAACCGTCGAACCAAATGCATTACCCGCTCAGAGCGCGATGACTGCCTGTTCAAAACCTTGACCACCGCCATATTGTCACACCAGAAAAGCACCCTTCTGTTCCTGAATTGTTCCATCCATATGATGACTGCCACCAATATCGGGAACAGCTCCAGAAAGGTGAGGTCCCTCACCAAACCGGACCTGCTCCAGCTGCTGGGCCAAGGCTGAGCACACCACCAGCCCTGGAGATAAACTCCAAAGCCAGCGCTGCCCGCAGAATCAGAATGCACCTGCAGCTCCGGGGAGACTTCCCAGCTGTCCTGCCAGAATGACACCCCATTATAGTGGGTCAGGAAGGTCAGCCACACTCGAAGATCTTCCTTTATCCCCATGGTAAGCCTGATATGATGACATGGTGAAGAAACCCCGGACATGGCTCGAGCTACCCGAGCACGGAAGGGGCGACCAGGGGAAACAACCCTGCAAGCAAAATTGAGATGCCCCAGCAGGGACTGCATCTCCTTCAGAATAACCTTGTGACGAGCGAGCATGGTCCGGAGCAATGCCTGCAAGGCTTGGAGCTTACTCTGGGGAAGTCTGGAGCACCCTTCGATGGAATCGAGCTCGATCCCCAAATAGGTGAGGCGAGATGTTGGACCCTCCGTTTTTTCAGCCACCAGGGGGACCCCCAGCTCACTTGCTAATGCTTGAAAACCCATCAACCTCTGGGAACAAGTGGCCCCACCAGGTGGCCCAACGAGAAGGAAATCATCCAGGTAGTGCATGACCTGAGGGCATCCCAGGCGGCCCTTGGCAGCCCATTCCAAAAACGTGCTGAACGCTTCGAACGCTGCACACGCCACGGAACACCCCATCGGCATAGCTTTGTCGACGTACCAGGCACCCCTAAACTTGAAGCCTAATAGGCAGAAGTCATCAGGGTGCACTGGCAGCAGCCTGAAGGCCGCCTGTACATCGCACTTAGCCATGAGGGCCCCCGTGCCACAGGAATGCACCAAACGGACAGCGTGGTCTAAGGAGGCATACCGAACCGAGCACAATTCCGGCGGTATCAAATCATTGACTGAGGAACCCTTCGGATAGGACAGATGGTGAATAAGGCGGTATTCACCAGCTGTCTTCTTGGGGACCACCCCCAGGGGAGAAACACGGAGGTTGGGAAGCGAAGGTGAGGCAAAAGGCCCTGCCACCCGCCCCACCACAATCTCCTTATCCAACTTTTTTGCAACAACGTCAGGCATGTCCGTAGCGGACTTGAGGTTGCCCGAAGTTGTGGAGACCCTGGGGCCAGTGAAAGGGATCCTAAAACCTGAAGTGAACCCCGCCCATAGGTATTCTGCTGTGACCCTATTGGGATACTCGTCCAAGAGTCGCCGAAGAGCTTCAGTACGGATGGGGGAAGGGGCAAGGGCCAAAACCATCATCCCCTCACTGCTTTCCCCCAGATGCAGGCTGGCCGGAGCCGGCGGAGCCCCCATCCTTGCGGACGCCTGCAGCACTGGGCCGGCCCCCGCGAAAGGGCTGTTGCGATGAACCTTGTCGAAGGCAAGATATGTGGGGGTGCGGACCAGAGCAAGACTCACAAAAGTGATCAAACTTGCATCGAGTCCGCTGACACCTGCCCTGGTTATACTCCCAGCACACCATTTTCTTGTCCCTCCTGGACCCCCATCTCCCTTGCCTTGCAGAGTCGGTCTTTCCCCTCATATGGGGGCCAACTAGCTACAGCCACAGTTTTTGACTTATCAGGTCCCACCGCCTCCTGGCGCTGTGAGAAGCCGTCTTCCTGAACGCTTCATCATATTCAATGGTTGCCGTGTCCCCCGCCAGGGTCCGGGCCCTGATAACATTGGCTAAGCGATTAGAAATGTGCCAACCTCTATCGGGGTACGCCAGCTGAACCACCCCCATGAAAACCGTATAACCTTCCAGCCAGTTGGCGAAGGTCCTCTCCGCCTCAGTTTTCCTGTCTTTCTCCTTACGCCTACTAGATGGCGGACGTGAAAGTCCATCCTCGGCTTCAGGACGGAGCAGGGAAAAGACATCAACATAATACCCGTCCAATATTCTCCTTCTCATTTTGCGTGACAATTGTGCCCCTGGGGTGTCATCGTCATCTCCGTAACTAACCACAGGGTGGGTACTGTCCCCCCCCCCGGTGTCCTGACCCCAAACGACTCCCGGCCCAGATGCACCCTTGCCCCTCTTAGAGCGCCTACGAGCAGCCCATGCCGGAATAGGGGGTACTTGCGCAGCTGCATCCCAATAATCCCCATCTGACCCCCTCCCTTCTTCCCCAGAAGAAGACTCACTAGATGTACTGGACTCGGAGTCGTCTCTATGCCTCAATCCCCGGCGTGCTCGGTGCCTCCTGTGCTTTTTCTTCGTGACTGAACGTTGCTGGACCTCTGGGCTGGTGGAGGCCCCACTGGACCACCTCCGTTTGTTGTAAGCACCCTTCCGCCCTGCGGGCCTGGTTGCCTCCCCATCCGCCGAACCCTCACTCCCGGGGGAAGACAAACTGTCGTCTGGGTCAACTCTCTCATCTGGGTCAACTCCCGTGACCCCCAACGTCCACCCTTTCCGATAGACGCTGCAGTGCCTTGGACAGTCCCCGCAGGGAAGGGCTTTGCCTCAGGCGCGTGCCTTGCCTAGCTGCCCCGCCAGGTGACTCACTGCTGCCCCTAGTAGTGCCCCACCTTGCAGCCCCGTTAGGTGACACACCCCGCCTCCATGACTCGCCCTGACTCCTGGACACCCCCAGAGTGGGTTCTTTCCCCTTCTTACCCCTACGTGCCGCCTCGGAGCCTGGAGTAGTGGCCTGTTGGAGCGCCCCAGAAGCCAGCCTGGTTGCTGGCCTCCCTCTCTGGCTCACAGCGCTTGGGCCTGCCCTGGCCTCCCGGGAGTCCCCAGGAGCCAGAGTGGGCCTTGAGTTCCCCTTGGCCTTTGAACCTTTGGGCCCCTTGCCTCCTGCTGCCTTACGAGGCTTCCCTCTGGCCTGGCTAGACTGGGGCGGAGAGTGGCCTTTCCCACGCTTCCCTGCTAACTGCCTCTTGGAAGGCATGGCTGTAGCCACTATATTGCCTTCAATCTGTTACTTGCACGTAACAGCCTCTCCGTGCCCCTTTGGACAGGGGGAAGGCCGCTGATAATGGCGGCCGCAGCAGGGAGTCTAAGACCCACGAGGCAGGCGGAGATATGCCGTGAAAAGAGGCCCTTTAACCAGCCCCGCCGCCCGCCAGCCAGTCGCGCAGCCCTACCCCCAATCCCCAAGGGGAATATAGACTCTGTTCCCCACAAATGCACCGCCGTGCACAGGCAGCCGCCGGATCAGTCGGCCCTCTAGGGCAGGCAAAAACAAGCGGGCCTGATAATAAGCCTCCCTGCCGGGCTTCCCTATGAAGGCCCGACTCCCCCAAGCACGCGGCCACTGACTGGACCCGCTGCGCAGGGAAGATGGGAACAGCGATCAGCACGTCTACTCCGACTGCGCAATGGAGGCCCGGCCCAGCCCTAAGTCTCCAGAGGGAGGACCTGGGTGAAGTCCTCCCCTCTCAGGTTGGGCATTGCCAGGCTCCCTCTGATAGGTTCCCTCTGGGCCGGCCAGCAGCCCTGATTGGCCAGCGGGGCTGCTGGACTACAATGCCCAGCATGCTTTGGGGCTGGGCTTTGATGCTGGGCCGGCCGAGATGCCGGCCTGCCTTTTCTCCCTGCCCCGAGCGGCTCCAGCAAACGCTGGCGTGGGTAAGTCCCCGCCGTATGCATTTCTCCCTGTTCACTTGCGCTCCACTTGCACTCCACTTGATCACGAGTCTGTTCACTTGCCATTCAAGTGTAATCGTCACTTCTAGCTTGGCCCACAGTAATTAAATTACATGAGGGAAACTATATCTCCCATAAGGCTGTGTAAAAATGTGCATGCATGAAATAACATCATGAACACAGACTTAACAAGCTGTAAGATACAGTTTTAAAAGAAAGAGTAATCATTGGCTAACCGATCAATTTGCTCACTGTTCATTTATTGAATGGCTGCCAACCAGCAAATAGTGACAATAGGTCTGTGGTGGAGGAGGAAAAGTTGGTTGTGTGAGAATGGACATGTGTGAAACTCTGTAGAATTGTATTGTGCCTTCTAATGACCTTATTGCATTTATGAATTTGAATAGTATGCTGTGCTGTGATAAGAATTAGCATGGAAGTTGCTGTCAGTTCTGTGCCTTGGTTCTATTTGTGAATATTCATAATACTGTCCTTTTTTGAGACTATAATAATTTATGATATTAGGCCGAATGCTTGAAACCCAATTAAAAGATATATGTAACGTATAGGGTTGCCATCCTACCCTTCCCACCCCGTCCCCACTTATCCACCTGGTGGGGGGGGTGCAATCCCTGGGGCACCCCCTCCTTAGGGGCCACGGTGTGCCTCTGGGTGGGGGGTGCGCTCTTGCACCACGAGAGCAGGTGACGGCGGTGGTGAAAGCAGGCTGCTCTCAATGCCGCCACTGCTGCCAGCGTCGCCCGCTTACGCCACTGCCACTTGCTCTCATGGTGCGGGAGCCACAGCGCTGACAAAAGCGGCTTGCAGTGATGAGAGCAGGTGGTGGTGGTGGCAGCGGCGGCAGGGGTGGCGGTGGCAGCAAGAGCGGCTCACTGTCACCATCACCAGCACCTTCCGCTGGCGCTGCTGCTTGCTTTCACTGCTGCAGGCCGCTTTCGCCAATGCGGTGGCAGTGGCAGTGGGCGGCACTGGCGACAGTGAGCTGGTCTTGCTGCTGCCGCTGCCACAAGCAAGCTGCAGTGGTGGCAGCTGGGAGAAAGGGGACACAAGCACCCTTTCTCCCACGCGCATGGCAATACCAGTCCTGGAAGTGCCATCATCACACACCTGCCTGATGATGTCACTTACAAACTGAGCCTCTTTTCCTCCAGACAATAAAAAAGATATAGTCAATGTTTAGCAGTCTAGGTGCCCAAACAGCAAAAGTTACTGAAACTGTTGATTACTTTGAAATTCTGTAAATTCTGAAGCCAGCATCTTTGCAGGCACATGCTTAGAATGTCAGCTTTAATGTTTAAACCCTTCATCTTGATGAAACATGCATTCATTGCTGTAAATTAAGTGACCAGGCCATTCCACTTAGCAGACTTTTATTTATCACCCAACTTAGCAGACTTTTATTTCATTCATAATTTTTCTATTTAAGTTTCTATTTGATATTTTAAAATGTTTTATATAGTTATTCAAATATATGGTGTTCTCTTGTTCTCAGGCGTATTTGCTTTACTGAGAAGAGCTGTTGAATTTCTCAATGATTTTCAGTCATTGGTGCTACAATCCCCAAATAACACTACATCACCCGTTTGCATGCACCCACATAGTCTAGGACCTTTTCCATGTGGTGGTGCCAAAGTGTGGTTTTCCCATTGCAGCTGTGGCTCAAAAACAGAAGAGCTGTTTTCCAGTGCTCACTGGAAAAGCTCATACATTGCTGAGCTAATTCCTAAAAGAGTTCTGTCCATTACTATTCTAGCTCAAGTTTGCATCTCTTGCCTATTTATAGAATGATACCAGTGGGCAGGAGAGAATCTTAAACTGATGACAGGTTTTGAAATGTCTCAGGCCATTATATACCATATGAAACATTTGTGGAATCAAGTCCATATACATGAGCTCTATAGAAGCGATTTATCATGATCCCAGTGCCAACTGAACGTAGAGTTTCTTTTTCTTTTCTTATACTTTTTGTTAATGCATGCAGTTGATCATTTAAAGAACCTCTCCAGTGCACTCAGGGAGAAACAAATGTTAAGTAGGTTGGCATGCCACCTCTCAACCAATTAAAATACTCACAAATATTTGTCTAGGTAAGGTCAGAAATCTTCTCCTTCTGTGTAGAAATCAGTTTGCATAGCAAATTATACTTATAACTCCTGCACTACTGCCTGGAGAATTCAATGACTCTCAAGAACGGGGGGAAAGTCAGCTACCCCTACCAGGAGGCATAAGCCACATAAGGGCAGAAGCAAACTTATACAAACACAGTTATTTCTGACATTTGCCTACTTTTGATATCATCATGAGCGACACTGCAAACAAAACATTCTTTGCCCTTTGCCCTAACTAAGTCACAGTAATCAGAGGAAAGGCTTACCCATGGAGTTTAGCAACATTTTACACACTCTTGCTGAGGAGTCCAGCACTGGGATTTCTTACCTTACATGCAGCTTTCTACAGAAAGAGTCAAGTTTCATTTCCCCTATGCAAGAAGAGTAAATAACCTTGCTGGGGTGTATCAGAAAGGTGGATTCTTGGAGCAGTTTGGGACATATCTCATTCTCCATCTCTCTGGGAACTAGGTCCTTTCTACCACACCTTTACTCACATATCAATAATGTTACCAATCAGTCATGAATTTATATTTGTGATCTGCAGATTGACACCAAGTTAAACCATTTGAATAAAGGAAAGATATATTTTATTTCTTAAACACAAAAGGAGACAAACATATCAAAAACCTCAAACAGCTAAAAACAGAACTAAAAAGAAATGGTAACTTCTCTTTTCTGGATTGCATGGATGTTAGAATTTGGGGTCCTACAATCTGAAGTTGTTATTCTGCAAACATACATCATTTGGATGGGCAAACATTCCAAGAAATAGACAATACTCTAATTAGTAGTATAAATTCTGACAATTACCAAGGGCCACAGTAATACTTCTTCAATGGTCCACTTTGTAAACAAATCTAGTTGGAAGGGTTAGCCTGGCTCCCCCTTACAGATTCAGAGAAGCCAGTGGGAAAAATGTCTTTAAAACTTACATTCAAATCAGGTATTAATGGCTGAAGATAGTTGATCCTCAGAAAAAAATGGACTGTCACTTACATAGGTATGATGATAACGCATATTTAGCACCAGTGTCCTAGATTACAAATTACAAATTACACATAGCATTAAAGTTCAATAAATAAAACTTCAGCCATGCCTTTTGGCCCTAAAAAATGGAGGGAGGTGCTGGGAAAATATCTGATAATAATCTGATAATAATAGATCAGATCATTATCTGATCTATTCAAACATCAGATCAGCATTGTAAATATGGATCGTTTTGAAGGAAATGAATGTTCCAGATGACTCTGGTCAGGCCTAATTCAGATACAGGTATGTACTAAAGAAGCCACAGGCTTCTGGTCAGCTTTGTTTATTAAAATATAATTATTTGCACTTTTAACATTGATGAATATAAAAGATTATGCGAATACTAGCCATTAATTTTACAAAGATAATTAAACCCAGGCTTTCACCCAGGCTGTTAGTTTATGTGACTTTTTGGTGTTGTTGGTTCTTGACATTGTCCCTTACTGCCATTAACTTTTTAACTATTTTAAACTGATTGTTCTGTGTTAATGTTCTCAGTTGTTTAAAAATTTGTGCTACTGCTACAATAATTTATTTCAGTTAAGTTTATGGATTTTTCTAATTTGTTTTTATTGATTACTTCCAGCTGGTTTTACAGGAATTGTATTCTACAGGAATCAATTTAGTCGAGAGTTCAAGATATAAATGTTTTAAATCAATCAATCAATATTCAGCCATACATAAGTATTTGTAATTTAGGAACATATTAAGAAAATAATATTTCTTCACATAATTAATCTGACATATATCATTTATCTTCCAATGGATTTGCTTTCATTTTCTGTCAGAATACCCATATTCTATTATAAAGATGTAATATCTGTGTTGTTTGGTTCTACAAGCCCTTCTTTATCTTTAGATCAATCTGAAAAAACCTCCACATTTCTTTTACAATGTCATCCTAAACAGAGATACACACCATCCTTCTAAGCCCATTGATTTCAATAGACTTAGAACTGTGTAATTCTGTTTAGGGTGGAACTGTCAGTCATATAATATCTATCATTCAGGGATAAAAATTTCACAATTCTCATCTGAATGTGATATATAAGTGTTTTAAATTGTTTTAGTTTACAATGGATCATCTTCAAAAGCAGGAACAGAATTCTGCAGTCCAAACTACAGGTATGGTCACTCATGTAATGTTAGTCATAACATAAAGTAAAAGAATCAAGTCTAGGAAGTCTTCTTTCTCCATTATATTTTAATGCTTCCCATGTAACTTTTCTGAGATGGGTAACTTTTCTGAGATGAGGGGGTACGTGAAGAAGAAACTGAAAGGGAAAGTAAAAAAGGTCAAAACACTTGGGGAATCTTGGAGACTATTTAAAACTACAATCCTGGAAGCTCAAATTAAATATATACCGCTGGTTAGGAAAGGCACAAATAGGTTTAGGAAAAGGCCAGCATGGTTAACAAGCAATGTAATAGAAGCTGTAAAAGGTAAAAAGGATTCTTTTAGGCAGTGGGAAACTAGTCGGAGTGAGGTTGATAAAAAGGAGCATAAGCTGTGGCAAAAAAAGTGCAAGTCTGTGATCAGACAGGCAAAAAGGGAATATGAGGAGCATATTGCAAAGAACATAAAGAAAAACAATAAACAATTCTTTAAATATATTAGAAGTAGGAAACCAGCTAGGGAGGCAGTGGGGCCCTTGGATGACCAAGGCGTAAAAGGATTACTAAAGGGTGATAGGGAAATGGCCGAGAAGCTGAATGCGTTCTTTGCTTCTGTCTTCACTGTGGAAGATAAGAAGTGCATGCCCACTCCGGAAGCACTGACTTTGGGAGGGGTTTTGAAAGACCTGAGTCACATTGAGGTGACGAGAGAGGAGGTTATGCGACTGCTAGATAATTTAAAAACTGATAAATCACCGGGCCCAGATGGCATACATCCAAGAGTTCTGAAAGAACTCAAGTGTGAACTTGTAGATCTCCTCACAAAAATATGTAATCTGTCATTAAACTCTGCATCTGTTCCTGAGGACTGGAAGGTAGCTAATGTTGTCCCCATCTTTAAAAAAGGTTCCAGGGGAGATCCGGGAAATTACAGGCCAGTCAGCCTGACGTCAATACCGGGTAAGTTGGTGGAAACTATTATCAAAAATAAAATTAGTGGGCTCATTGATGACCAAAAGCTGATGAGGAAAACTCAGCATGGGTTCTGTAAGGGAAGATCTTGTCTCACCAATCTGTTAGAGTTCTTTGAGGGAGTGAACAAACAAGTGGACAAGGGAGACCCGATAGATATTGTTTATCTTGACTTCCAGAAAGCTTTTGACAAAGCTCCTCATCAAAGGCTCCTAAGTAAGCTCAGTAGCTATGGGATAAAGGGCCAAGTCCTCTTGTGGATCGAAAACTGGCTAATTAATAGGAAACAGAGAGTGAGTATAAACGGGCACTTCTCACAGTGGAGGGTGGTGAGCAGTGGGGTGCCACAGGGGTCGGTATTGGGTCCAATGCTTTTTAACTTGTTTATTAATGATTTGGAATTGGGATTAAGCAGTGAAGTGGCTAAATTTGCAGATGACACGAAATTGTTCAGGGTGGTGAAAGCCAGAGAGGATTGTGAGGCACTCCAAAGGGATCTGTCGAGGCTAGAAGAGTGGGCATCCATGTGGCAAATGAGGTTCAATGTAGCCAAGTGCAAAGTAATGCACATTGGAACCAAAAATCCAAAATATAAATACAAGTTGATGGGGTCTGAACTGGCGGAGACTGACCAAGAGAGAGATCTTGGAGTCATGATAGATAACTCACTAAAAACGTCAGCACAGTGTGCGACTGCCATAAAAAAAGCTAATGCTATGCTAGGGGTTATTAGGAAAGGGATTGAAAACAAATCAGCCGGTATCATAATGCCTCTGTATAAATCGATGGTGAGGCCTCATTTGGAGTACTGTGTACAGTTCTGGTCGCCACACCTTAAAGAAGATATCATAGCACTGGAAAAAGTACAGAGAAGGGCAACTAAAATGATTAAAGGGTTGGAACACTTTCCCTATGAGGAAAGATTGAGGCGCTTGGGGCTCTTTAGCCTGGAGAAAAGACGACTGAGGGGAGACATGATAGAGGTTTACAAGATAATGCACGGGTTAGAGAAGGTAGAGAAAGATGTGTTTTTCTCCCTTTCTCACAATACAAGAACTCGTGGGCACTCTATGAAATTATTGAGCAGTCGGGTTAGAACAGATAGAAGAAAATACTACTTTACACAAAGGGTGATAAACACATGGAATTCGTTGCCACAGGAGGTGGTGGCAGCTACAAGCATTGCCAGCTTCAAGAGGGGACTGGACAAATATATGGAGCAGAGGTCCATCAGTGGCTATTAGCCACAGGAGATAGATGGTATTCTCTTTGTGGGGAGGTGGTGCTCTGTTGTCTTGGTGCTGGAAGGAAGGCAGTGGGAGGGCTTCTGGTGTCCTGGCCTCACTGACAGTCCTTTAGATGGCACTGGATTTCTAGCCACTGTGTGTGACAGAATGTTGGACTGGATGGGCCACTGGCCTGATCCAACATGGCTTGCTTATGTTCTTATGTACAGGTTGGCTGTTTCCACATGACTTACTTTGTTCCAGAAAACAGCGAAATCTCGCACAAAATCACGCAAGAAGATGCAATAACAGCATCTTCTCACGAGATTTTGCTGTTTTCCGGAACAAGGTAAGCCGTGTGGAAACGGCCGTTGTCTGAGAGAGAGAGAGAGAGAGAGAGAGATGTTATATAAAAAATGTGCCAGTGATCGTTTGTTGAGTGGTATGTTCTGCCAGCACATTACACAGAATAACAGTGTTAGGCATGAGCACCAACCAAGTTACAATACCTACAACACAATCCTAAAGAGAGTTACTCCAGTCTAAGCCCATTGATTTCAATGGCCATTGAATGTCCCCACCCCTCTCTTCCCTTGTGGTTGGCAGGGAATTATGAAGTGAACCTTGGACATAGTGCAGAGTCAGAACATAGTGCAGAGTTTGTTTTTATACTGTTAAATCTGGCCTTTATCATTATTTAATGTACCGTTTTATCAATGTGCTTTTATTTGTATGTTGTAATCCACCCTGAGCCCGTCCACGGGGAGGGTGGACTATAAATTTAATAAATAATAACAATAATAATAAAGCTGATGAATGGCAGCCCATCAGCCATGAATAGCAGTGCACCAGGGGGCTAATAAACCTTGGTTTGATGTTATCTGCGACAAACAGTATTGGGCTTCATAGGTCCTATGATGTACAAGCCAGATATATGGTGGCTTCCTCAACACAATAAACATAACAAGCAAATGTGTTTTTATCCCAATTCCATTATCGTTTATTTTTCCTTTACATGCTGGGTCCATAAGCATGAGTGTTTCCTTCTTCTACAAAGGCAAAAATCCATGTACTCAAACTAATTATGATACGTTGATAACCAAATGTGCTGTGAACTTCGGAAAACAAAAACTCTGCTTCAAGATAAGTGCTTGCTTGTTATTTAACTAATGATAACTTTTCAAACCGTAGGAAAAGGGGCAAGGATGGAGATCATTGCTGCATAGCACAGTAATAATTCTTTACAGATAACAGCTAGATTTCTATCTCCTTTGGTGGGTTGCAGAGAAATTCTAGATTAGTATTTCCATTTTAAAATATTTGCCAGTGGCAATGAAAAATGTAGTGTTGCAGATAAGTGGTTTTAATCAGAACCGTTTGTGGTGAAAGATTTTTGAAAGAAAGAAATGGAAAGAGAATTTTCTTTGATTATATTAGGTAAATTTGTTTGACCAAAGGGAGTTACATACATGACCTCTGAGACTACATACAAAGAGGGCCATCGCTTTAATTAATGTGCCACTTTTTGGCTACTCTTAGAGATCAATGTCATTCTTTTACAAGGTTACCCACCAGCTGAGCTTGGCACAGCCGACAAACTGCACCATTTCTGATTACCTTCTAAACCACCTTGTAAGAACATTCTGTCCCCAGGGTCTGCAAGGACAGCTGCAGCCTGCTGTAGTTAAGGGAAACACAATCTGTAGACAGACTGCATTACACGCCAGATGATTCTTTTCTGTTTGAAATGGTGAAGACAACATGTTACCCTGATGAGGAATATTTTCCATTGAGAGAGACAGAAGGTATCCCAGGCAGTGTTAGTAACAAGGATGTTTCAGACCGGCCTTCACTGACCCCAAATGAAAACAAAGCATCCATTTCCTTACATTCTAAAATATCTCATGGTTGGTTTACAAGACAATAAAACAAATGAAGTTCTTTTCTACTATCCAGTTCAGTACGCATCTTAAGAAAACAGTGAGTGCATGTAGATATTTGTAAGTCAGATCTCATTCTAATGGCCATCAACACGAACTAAAGACTGTGGTTGGATCAGACATAGAACTAGGGTCGCCAATCTCCAGGTTGTGCTAGGAGATTTCCTGTCATTATAACTGATCACAAAAGTAGAGTGCCCCTGGAGAAAATGGCTGCTTTGGAGAGTAGAATCTATGGCAGGGGTCTCCATCGTGGTGCCCAAGGGCACCATTGTGCCCACTGACACCTTACCTAATACCTGCCAAGTGTTTTTTAGAAAGTTGGTGGCTCCAGGTGGGGCTTTTGCCAAGTATGGCTTCTGATTGGCCATTGGAGATTTGATTGGCTGTACAACTTAAAAAAAAAAAACCATTGCTTTGGCAGAAGCTGCTTCCACAGCACAAGGAGCTTCACTGTGTGACTGAAAATAAGTTGTAGGAGCTATTTTGTGGCTAGCTCTGTCTTCTGCAACAGCTCCCACCACAATATGTCAAAACTGCAAATGAGCCTACAGGCTCAGAAAGGTTGGGGACCCCTAATCTATGGTCTTATACCCACCTGAGATCTCTCCAGTCCCCAAACCCTGCCCTCCCCTGGCTCTACTTCCAAACCTCCAGAAATTTTCCAACCTCAAATTGGCAACCATACATAGAGCCAAACTACTATTTGATTGTTATACGACTGAGGCTTGGGCGCAAATGCTTCTTCTGCCTACTTACTCCTATTTCAGATCAATTAGTTATTTTCAGTGTAATACGTACCATTATTTTCTATTATTTTGTTTGTTTCATTTTTATCTCACTTTTCTCTGTATTGGGAGCACAAAGTGGCTTAAAGCATTCTCCCTTTCTCCATTTTATTATTAAAGTTTTGTGAGGTACATTAGGCTGAGAATGGCTCAAGATTACCAAGCAAGCTTCCATGGCAGAATAGAGATCTGAAACCAAATTTTCCAGATCCTAACCACTACATCTGTTACTGGAACTGGTCTCCTTGCGAGTTGGAGGAATTTGCAGCAAGAAGAAGGCTATGCGAGAGGGGTAAAATACTCCACCAATTTTTCTGGGGTCCCCTCTCCAAGGAAACTGATGAGACAGGTGTTCTTCAAAATAAAGAGCAGTTTTTATCCAAAGGGAAAACTCATACACACACAAGAAGCAAATAAACAGTTTGCACAAGCACACAAGAGGGTTCAGGAGACAGTTACTAATCAGAGGAGTAGAATAGTTGGTGGAGGAAGAGGGTTTCAAACATTCAGCATCTTCGGCCAGGGAGGAAGGCTCAGCGAGATCTGAGGGAGCAGAGCTAAGATTCAAGTAGACATCCACCACACTGCTCGATCTGGCTGGGGCACAGCCAGGATTCTTTTAGGGCTGAATGAACCCGGAGGCTGGAGACTGACTTCAGCCAGTAAGACAAAATGGTTGTCTCCTGGGATAGACAAAATGCTTGAGTACCTTGATTGGTGCTGCTGGGGTGTAACAAAAGAATTAGATTGGTTGCTCCTGTTGTCTTACAAAGAAACTGTAGTTAATTAAATATTCCTGGAGCAGACTAATGAATTCAGAGTTTTGATTAAATGTTCCCAGGAAGAGTTTTAAACTTATCAGAGCTGATTGATTGATCCTAGATTGCAGAGCAGGATCTAATCAATGGGAAGAGGGGAGATTAGAATGTTCAGGGAGAGGTGACTCATGAGCAGCTTTCTTGTCAAAGAGCTGCACTCCGAGGCATGGATGGCAGGAGACAATAGCATCTAATCGCTTGGCATTCCATTTGCATGGTACATGCATTTCAGTCTCCTGGGCAGGAGCTGCTAATGTCTGCCTGCTGGGCAATTTGGCTAGTGTGGCATGGAGCACATTAGATTCAGTGGCTTATAATTTTGTATCATAAGAAGTTTATTAAAATGGCAGTGGTTAGACAGACTGTTCACACACCATGTGGGCTCCCTATTACATCTCAATTGACTAAATATGGTTTGCACTTCCCTTCCAAACCAGTATTACAAGCCATCTTCGAACAAAGTTTGCCATCCTGATTTGGAGAGGAAGTCATAATTTGTTAGTGTGGATGTAAAATATAGTTTGCAATAAAACGGAAGTTATTAATTCTCTGAGAATGCCAAAGTTGTAGGGAGTGTAGAGAAAGGAATACACAAACACAAGACTTGTTCATGGACTGAACAGACTGTTTGTATTCCAAAATTCAATGCAGCATGCTGAGAATTTCAACTTCAAATTTCAAAAAACAAACTCCTAGGTCTCAAGGCTATTAACATAGATTTGCAAGTGTGTGAAATAGGAATCCCAGGTGTCCACCAGTTTGCCTGCTTGCCCACTGGTCACTGGCAACTGTCCGGAGGTTTCAGACCACCCAGTGCTCACCCGGCAGCAGCAGACACCCCAGGAACATGGAACAACATCACTTCCAGAAGTGACATCACACCAGCTGTGGGAATGCTCCCGTGCTTCATCTGGGGCCAATTCATTTGGGGCTGGGAGCATGCACATGTGAAGGAAAGCTTCCAGTAGGTAATGCCCCCCTCACACCAGAATGGTATAATGACCTGGGAATCCTAGCATGGAAATGGAACAAAAGGAAAACCAGGGCAACAGTGGAGAAAAAAAGCTAAACCATATATAACTTTTAAAAAAACTGATCATGTACACAATATCTCAAATGCTCATACCCTGGAAATCTAATTGGTCTTTAAGGTACTACTGGACCCAAATCTTGCTCTTGCTACAGACCAACACAGCTACCCTCATGAAACAATCAAACAGGTTCTTCTTCAAGAGTATTTTCAACAAACAGAAATATCTAAATTAATCTTTGTGGCAACGTTAGTCTAGGTTAGCTGGCAGCATTCCCAACCAGGTTCACCAAAATTCTCATGAAGTTTTTATTTAAACTCACTTTGCCAACAGATCACATAAAGCCAATTCTCTATAAAATCTCAGACACAGAAGAATGGGAGTGATTTTCCAGCGGGTCATACTTCAGTGCCTGCATAATTTTTTTCCCCTATTGCTACTAGCAAAAGCAGAATAAATTATGCAGAATTGTGCAAATCTGCTCAATTTGCAAAATGCATATTGGTCATAGAATTCAGATATTCTGGGAAAATAACCTTGTTTTTCTTTTTTAAGGAGGATACATACCACTTTTATACTAAAAGTATTATTAGCTGTAGTCAGATTTCATCATCATATACACATACACACACTGCCATGCAAAGGACTTTAGATGAGCAGTCCAACAAACCTGGCTTCCCCACCCCCAACTACTACTCTGTGCTCCTGCTGCATTAAAAATGGAATTGATCAACACATTCTTAGCAGCTAAAAGCCTGGTTTCATTTAATTTTCAGTACCTTGGTAGAGCACCCAGTGTATTACACTGTATGAAAGCACAACTCCAAGACTAGGAAGATAAACAGAAAGTCTTGGAATAGACAGGAAGTGTTCTTGGCTGTGGAGAGCAAGTGAAGGGAAGGTTGTATTGTCGAAGGCTTTCACGGCCGGAGAACGATGGTTGTTGGGGGTTTTCCGGGCTGTATTGCCGTGGTCTTGGCATTGTAGTTCCTGACGTTTTGCCAGCAGCTGTGGCTGGCATCTTCAGAGGTGTAGCACCAAAAGACAGAGATCTCTCAGTGTCACAGTGTGGAAAAGATGTAGGTCATTTGTATCTACTCAGGAGGGGTGGGGTTGAGCTGAGTCATTCTGTAAGAGTTTCCCAGGGTGTGGAATGCTAATGGCGGGAGGCTTCACTGAGTCATTCTGTAAGAGTTTCCCAGGGTGTGGAATGCTAATGGCGGGAGGCTTCACTGTATCCTGAGGAGGTTCTTTTGCATATGGATTGGTGCTTGATGTGCTAATCTTCTCTGCAGGGCTATTGTCGGGTGTGGAGTGTTTTGTTGGCCTGGTGTTTTTCAGAACTGGAGCCCATGCTCTGTTCATTCTTAAGGTTTCTTCTTTCCTGTTGAAGTTTTGCTTATGCTTGTGAATTTCAATGGCTTCCCTGTGCAGTCTGACAAAGTAGTTGGAAGTGTTGTCCAGTATTTTGGTGTCCTGGAATAAGATACTGTGCCCTGTTTGAGTTAGGCTATGTTCAGCCACTGCTGATTTTTCAGGCTGTCCAAGTCTGCAGTGTCTTTCATGTTCTTTTATTCTTGTCTGGATGCTACGCTTTGTGGTCCCGATGTAAACTTGTCCACAGCTGCAGGGTATACGGTATACTCCTGCAGAGAAGGCTGATGTCTTTGCGTACGGCATTATCCTCTGTGAGACCCTCGCCCGGGTGCCGGCTGACCCAGACTATCTGCCCCGTACGGAGGACTTTGGACTGGACGTGGCTGCCTTCTGCACCCTGGTGGGGGCCGACTGCCCTGGCCCTTTCCTCCAGCTGGCTTTTCACTGCTGCAGCATGGAGCCTGCCTCACGACCCTGCCATCAAGACCCTCAATGCAGATCCAGACATCATCATTCTACCAGCTGATAAAGGCAATGCTACAGTGATCATGAAAATGGAGGAATACAAAAAGAAGATTAAGGAACTCCTGGACCCCTCCACCTACAAAAAACTAAAACGAGATCCCACTTGCAAAATCACCAGGCTAACAAATGCGCTGATCAAGAATTCCTCACTACATCCCGACACGCACAGCAAACTATGCAAGACTGAAGCACAGCCACCTAGACTATATGGACTCCCCAAAATACATAAAGATTCAGTCCCACTCCGACCCATTGTGAGTGCCATTGGTTCACCGACATATGAATTAGCTAGACATCTGGCAGATCTCCTGCAGGACCACATCGGGAAAACCTCGTCTTACATCAAAGATTCAGCAGATTTCATCAACAAAATCAGTTCTCTGAAACTCAATCCACAAGACATACTTGTCAGTTTTGATGTTGTATCCCTGTTTACCAAGGTTCCAGTAAAAGACACTATTGCACTGATTAATCAGATTTTCCCAGAGGATGTAACAGCCTTATTCCATCATTGTCTGACAACCAGTTACTTCCAATGGGACAACGAATTCTATGAACAGATGGATGGGGTGGCCATGGGGAGCCCACTCAGCCCAGTTATAGCAAACTTCTACATGGAACATTTTGAAAAAACAGCTCTAGAATCAGCACCCCACAAACCCAGTGTATGGTTCCGGTTTGTGGATGATACATTCATCATTTGGAGCCATGGGGAGTTTTTGAATCATCTCAACAACATCCACCTGAACATACAATTCACAATGGAGAAAGAAAGTGAGGGAAAACTCTCATTCCTGGATACCTTGGTCATCCGCAAAGCAAACTCTCAGTTAGGTCACAAGGTCTACAGGAAACCAACTCACACTGATCGGTACTTACACAAAAACTCCAATCACCACCCCCGATAGAAAAGAGGCATAATGAAAACATTAGTGGATCGTGCAAGACGGATATGTGAGCCGCGCTTTCTCAATGAGGAAATTAATCATCTAAACCACGCACTTCAGGCAAATGGCTACTCCAGAAATGAAATCCGAAGAGCAATCAAACCCAGGATGAATCAAACAACCAAGGAAAAACAGTCACCTACAGGAAAAGTGTTTTTGCCATATATCAAAGGAATTACTGATCAGATGGGAAAGCTTATGAAAAAGCATAACCTTCAAGCAGTATTCAGACCCACTCGAAAAATACAACAGATGCTACGATCAGCAAAAGACAGCAGAGACCCCCTCACCTCTGCAGGAGTATACCGTATACCCTGCAGCTGTGGACAAGTTTACATTGGGACCACAAAGCGTAGCATCCAGACAAGAATAAAAGAACATGAAAGACACTGCAGACTTGGACAGCCTGAAAAATCAGCAGTGGCTGAACATAGCCTAACTCAAACAGGGCACAGTATCTTATTCCAGGACACCAAAATACTGGACAACACTTCCAACTACTTTGTCAGACTGCACAGGGAAGCCATTGAAATTCACAAGCATAAGCAAAACTTCAACAGGAAAGAAGAAACCTTAAGAATGAACAGAGCATGGGCTCCAGTTCTGAAAAACACCAGGCCAACAAAACACTCCACACCCGACAATAGCCCTGCAGAGAAGATTAGCACATCAAGCACCAATCCATATGCAAAAGAACCTCCTCAGGATATAGTGAAGCCTCCCGCCATTAGCATTCCACACCCTGGGAAACTCTTACAGAATGACTCAGTGAAGCCTCCCGCCATTAGCATTCCACACCCTGGGAAACTCTTACAGAATGACTCAGCTCAACCCCACCCCTCCTGAGTAGATACAAATGACCTACATCTTTTCCACACTGTGACACTGAGAGATCTCTGTCTTTTGGTGCTACACCTCTGAAGATGCCAGCCACAGCTGCTGGCGAAACGTCAGGAACTACAATGCCAAGACCACGGCAATACAGCCCGGAAAACCCCCAACAACCATCGAAGGGAAGGTTATTTCCCATCCCCAACCTTTTCTCTACTAAAGGAGTTTCACTTGAAATTTCAGAATCCCAACAAGACATCTTCGAAACAAATCCTCTGGAGGAGACAGGAATCAAACTGTTATTTGGACGGATCTTTAAGAATCTGATCATCCCTACATCTTCAACAAAAGACAATCAATCCACTTCACAAATTGCTTTCCAATGAAAGCTAATAAAAATATAGCTGTATAAATATCTCAAAAATGGGATGGTCAGGGCCAGCACATCCATGGAGGCAGGTCCAGCAGCTGCCTCGAGTGCTGAGGCGCCGGAGGGGGAGCTGGGGGCGAGAGCGCACCACGAAGCTGGCGGCAGCAGTGCTGGCGGCTCAGCGGGAGGGTTGGGAAGCCACCCGCGCACCGCCCCGACCGCCTGGTGCACCTGGCCCGCAGCTGCTGCGCCTGGTCAGGAGCACGTGCTGGCAGCAGCAGCAAGGGGCAATTTGAGCCACCACTGCCTGCACACAGCTGCGTGTGAGCTGTGGCAGGCAGCCGGGGCAGCATGGGGCAACTGAGCGGGAGGGCTGGGAGGCCACCCACGCACCGTCCCAGCTACCTGCTGCGCCAATGGGGTGGCTTGCAGCAGTGCCAGAAACTCTGGCACTATCCCTGGGGATGGTAATCCTCAATTTATTACATATCTTGTTTGTTCTCCTCCTTAAGTCCTTCAACTATCTTATACATCCCACCCAATCCTTCTCAAATTTTTTGGACTTATATTTACCATCTGGCTGGTAGATGATCCTTGCACCAATGACATTTTTTAATAAAATTATTTATTGAAAGCATTTATATCCCAGGGTAGCTTATGGCAATTATTCAAACAATACATAAAACAACCAAAAGCACCTCCCAAAAACCACCAGCCCAGAAGAAACATGCTTCTGGCAAAATAAAACTAAAAAACCAGGTGCAATGTTTCCTCTACTGAAGACCCTTTTGGAAAGTAACACCTTAATCAAAAAAGTAATCAGGGAGGAGACAAGAGAGCTCTTTTATTCCTCAACAGAAAATGCCCCACCCCTTCTAACTAGTCATTATAGTGGGAAACCGTTTGTCATATTCTGATAAAAAGCAATTCTTCTGTTATGCTTGGTCAGTTATCAAGTCAGGAGGATTATATTAAGAATTCTAAACAGTAGAGGAAAAACTCACTTTGAATAAATAAGAAAAAGTCCATTCTAGTGAGATGGGGCAGAGACACATTGTAGAGTAACGTATGTGTGTATCCCTGAGGCTGGAGGTAGTTTATGTTAATTATCATTTATTTAGGGAGATAAGCTACTTAACCATGGTGTGTTTGGTTTGGATAATCAGGGACAGACACCAAGCAACTGTCCACAGTTTGACCTTGACATAAGTAAGTGACCTTTGCTTTGGAAGGGAAGCATTAACCGATATTGCCCTAAGAAAAGGATCGGCTGCAGCACCAGCTGCTCCACAAGTTGCTCAGGGCAACTAACTAGAGCTTGGAAAAACACTGCCTGGAAGTGGCTTAAAGGGATCACAGGGTGGCACGGGGGATCAGAATGGTAGCTGGAAAAATTTGTCCAGGCAGGAGAAGAAGGCTCAAAGAAAATAATTTGGAAAATATGATTTGGTTTGAAAAAGTGTTTGTACTGCACTAAATTTGAGAAAAGGGGGGGAAAGTCAATATATTTTAAAATATTCTGTTTCTCTTTGGTTTCCAAACCTGATCATTATATAATTGATCAATTTACTTGGCCAGTTTTCAGTAATCTGCACAGGATATTATCCATCATGTATTCATTAGAAAAGGTCATGAATGCTTTTTTTAAAAGGCTCGCAGTGTTTCCTGTCATTGTAGATGCCTACTTTCATAATTGCACAGTGTGGATGTGGCTAACGAATTTTAATCCTGATTGAAAACAGCTAGCGAAAGATATTCAATTACAGCTGTATATGTTAAGGAGATTGTATAATCCTTAGTATATTTCTTTACAAATCTAATAGAAAATGCATTTGATGGCAAATGAAGTGGCGTATATTAAGTACAGATGGCATGTGTTCTGGAAAGAGCTGCTTGAAACTGAACAGATTTCAGAATGGGAAAACATTTTTTTTTTGGCACCTTTTGTGTCAAACTTTGTTTTGTAAAATCTGATTATGTACTTTTGGCTACAGAATCCAAGCATATGTTCCAAACTGAGTTAGTCACTTTTCAGAATGATTCTCTTTATTAGTTCAGCAGTTTCAGAAATCATTTTTTCATGCTTGATTTGAGCAACTGTTGAGGCCATCTTAATACAAAGCTCAGCAGTGACTTAGCCTGGCTCTTGGCTCTTAATTCCCCTATACTCTGTCAAGCTGCTTTCACTGCATTTCATCCTCAAAAACACTTGCTCGGGCTCAAAAGCAACTTGAACATAAATATCTGTTCTAATAGTGAATTAGTTTCAAGTGTAATAACAAATGAGGGAGCTCCGTCAGTGTAAAAACTTGCTTAGATGGCTGTCATTGAGAAGGTGAGGAGGACTATTTCAGCATTACCAGCACCCACAGTTCAGGCACGCAAGAGACACATTCTTCCCACATGCCTTTTTCACACTAATTAGGTAATGCGCTACAATCAGTGCAAAATGGACTTAACCATTTTCCACAATGAGGGGTAGTCCTGGAAAACTGGTCTTGGCCTTCTCCTAGGAAAGCTGCCACACAGAAAGGGCTGATTCACATGCGCAAAAAAATAGCACCTGGTGGCATAGTATTTCCTATACTCTTCCAGGTAGGGATGTAGGCTTCATTACCAAACTGAGCCAGTTTGGTGTAGTGGTTAAGAGCACGGGACTCTAATCTGGAGAGCCGGGTTTGATTCCCCACTCCTCCACAAAGCCAGCTGGGTGACCTTGGGCGAGTCACAGTTCTCTTGAGCTCTCTTAGCCCCACCCACCTCACAGGGTGATTGTTGTGGGGTAATAATAACACTTTGTAAACCGCTCTGAGTGGGCATTAAGTTGTCCTGAAGGGCGGTATATAAATCGAATGTTATTATTATATTATTATTATTACTTTCTCATGGTTTTTTTTTTTTAAAAAAAACCTCTCTCTTTCAAATGGAATATCAGAATGCCATGGAGAAAGAAGAGAGTAAAATACTACTCCCCAGCTTGATTGTTTGCCATTTGTAGGAAATATTCTATCTATGAGGGAACATTCCTATATTCTGGGAACTGAATGGGGACAAGGCCCTGAAGCAGCATTGCTAATAGCAGTGGAATAGAGTAAGTACTGTTTTAAAAGGAAGGATTTGAAGGAACTGTGGGTGAAGATGATGGGCACAGAAGAAAGGAAGGAAATTTCATGTGAGTGGTAAATAGAGGAAAATAGGAATAGGATGATCAGCAAATGCCAAGCAAGGGTGCTTTGAGTCTAAAAGCTTCCGATATTGTTTTCCAATTCCACAGCCAAAGTTTGGCTACAGGTATCAATTTGCCATTATGTTTGCTGGGTAGGGCACCATAAAATATTTCCACTCAATGAATACAAAGAGTTTTATGAACAAAAGAATTCTGTGATAAGTTTGGCTGACGGCAATACTTGGCCATTTCGTTAGTCATGCTAGTTTTGCTCATCATGAGCATTTCCATGACTGACAGTCCTATTATACTGACAGCCCACTTTTAATACAACAGTTATCAGTCCATTTACATGAACTGAAATCATATCCAGTTGTAATGTAATGTAATAATGCTGAAATAACTTACCATAACTTATTCCAAAGTAAAATGCATTTTGTCACTGAAAACTTGAGGAAGAGAGGCCTGAAAGAACAAGAACTCTTTTGTGGCTACCAAACTAAGAAAGCATCCATTTTAGTTTGGTAATGCAAAGTTTCTGTAACACCTTTAGGGACACATAAGCTGTATAGTCCACAGGCCGGCTGCATATTTCCCCCCACTTTCCCCCACTTCAGGTACTTCTGAAGTGATTCCACTAGCTGCTGAAAGGTGTCAAAGCATTAGCTCAAATCTAACATTGTGACTTACTAGGCTGCGTGCAGAAAGGCAGAAATATATGAACTTAATAGAGGGTGTGTGGTGTAATTCACATGTTTAATGAAATGCATCTCACAGTGTTCTCCTGCTGAGTGAGTTAATCTTTTGTTTCAATATAAATTACATTTGGCTGCTAGTCCTGAAATAGCTGTTGAAATCTAGCATGGTGTATGGGCAAATGCAGAAGGCAGGCAACTCACCTAAGTGAAACCTCATAAGAACAGAGCCTCGAAGGTCAGATTTCAGCATTACTGCCTAGACTAAAAGCACTATTAACATAAATTTGTTAGTAGTGCTGTTTTGAAAGAGAAGATAAAGAGGTACTGCTTCAACTACTTTCTTGATGGTACACTATACCAGCCCATACCGGCTAACTGTCACTCCTGAGTAAAAAATGTCTTGATATGCTTTATAAGTAAAAACCATGAGCATAACCCACTGAGGTATCTGCCAGACAAGCACTGGAGATGAGATAATAGAATCTTGGAATCACAGAATCATAGAGTTGGAAGGGGCCTCACAGACCAACTAATCCAACTTCCTGCCCAATGCAGTAACAGCCTAAAGCACCCTCAATAAGTATTAATCCAGCCACTCCTTGAAGACTGCCAATGAGGGGGAACCCACCACATTCCTAGGAAGCCAATTCCACTGCTGAATTTCTCTTAAAGTGAAGAAGTTTTCCCTAACATCTCGCCAGTACCTTCCCTCCTGTAGTTTAAATGCATCTTTTTGAGTCCTATCCTCTGTTGCCAACAGGAACAGCTCCTTTCCCTCCTCTAAATGGGAGGGAATTTAAATATTTAAAGAGCATAATCATTCTCCCCTCAGCCTTCTCTTCTCCAAACTGAGCAATCCCAGGTCCCTCAGTCTTTCCGCATAAGGCTTAGTCTCCAAGCCCCTGATCATCTTGGTTGCTCTCCTCTGCACCTGTTCCAATTTGTCCACATCTTTTTTTAACTGAGGCTTCCAGAACTCCACAAGGGTGGGGCCTGACCAGTGTGGTATATAGTGGGAATATGATATCCTGTGTGGTATGTAGTGGGATAATGATATCCTGTGATTTGGATGTTATGCCTTTGGTAATACACCCCAAGATTCCGTTTGCCTTTTTTGCTGCTGCATCACATGGAGTGTTTATATTTAGCTTTCTATCCACCTGTATCCCAAGATCTTGTTCATACATACTGCCACCCAGAAGGGTGTCCCTCATCCAGTATGGCACTTATCCATGTTAAATTGTATCTTATTGAAATCTGCCCAGTTTTCCAGTGTGTTCAGATCTCATTGAATTCTGTCCCTGTCTTCAAGGATGTTTGCTACTCCTCCCAGTTTAGTGTCACCTGCAAATTTAATGAGTAATCCCTTCACATCCTCATCCAGATCATGTATAATAATACTGAAAAGCACTGGTCCCTGGACTGTGCCCTGTGCCACTCCACTGGACACTTGAATCAGACATGATGCCATTGATAACTACTCTTTGGGTGTAGTTATCCAGCCAGTTCTGTATCCATCTAACCATCCTACAGTCCACAGTCCTCCAGTTTACCCATGAGAACATCATGAGAAATCCTGTCAAAAGCTTTATTAAAATCCAGATAAACTACATTCCCACAATCCAGTAAGCCTGTAACTCGATCATAGACAAAAGAGAATCCGAACGGATTGTGCTAATATGCAATTGCCAGGTTGGTATGCTGTGAGCATATGCTGTGTGGATCATTGCAAATGTAGCAGATGAAGTAGTCTGTCTTAGCTGTTTTCTTATGATTGGCTATAATAATTCACACAATCAGGGTACAATGCCCAGATGATGAAAAGTTTTGGTGAGATGGACAACTTGCACAATGTTTTGTGTTCATTTGGTTTGTCCTAATACAAAGTATTATTACACATATATAAAAATTATTTTTGGTGTGGATTTTGCAGGGACCAATATGACTGGACAGCTTTTACTTCAATTAAGTAATCCCATTAGCTTGTGATACAAGAGTTACAGAATAATAACATAACCATGACATGGTAGAGATTAAGGCTGTGCATGAAAATGGCAGAAGTATACTTCATTCATTAGGGTTTTTTTGTTTGACTTCTTGAATATTCAGAGTCATTATTGTGTTCAGGTGACATTTATCTATATTTCCACCTCAAACACTGTTTGGCGCCCCATAAAATCCTTAGGGATAGTAACAGGGGAGGCCAAATGACCCTGGAAAACAGCCATTCTTTCTCAGCTATGGAGTTGGATGTCATCAATATGCAGATGACACCCAACTCCATATCTTGATATCCAGGTCCCCACAAGATTCAGTAGAAATCCTGGATTGCTACCTAACAGCTGAAAATTAACATTTTTTTCTCTTTTTTTTAGGTAGAATTATGAACTATAAACCATAACATAATAGCTATAAACTATAAACAATAAACATAGAGAATAAGAAAAAACACAACATTCTAAACGTAAGATACACTAATGATACAAATATCTATATAATTTTTTTTAAAAAAACCTAAATTATACTACAGGTTGAGTTCTGATTTTCTCTGCAACAAGTATATATCATTTCTAGAGTTACACTTATTCTAGGTTAGTCACAAAACCCCTCTTTTTTCTATTGTTCATGTTTCTTAATCCATAAATCCAGATATCATCAAACCCTTGTTATCCATTTCATGGAAAAAGTCTATAAACGGTTTCCATTCAGTCAAGAAATTAATGTCCTTTTTCTAATCAATGCAGTAAGTTTTGCCATTGACGCAAACTCCAAAACTTTTGTCCACCATTCCTCCACTGTAGGCAAAGTTGGATTTTTCCACTTTTGTGCATAAAGTCTTGCCACCGTAATAAAGTATAAAAACTAAGTTCTAAAGCTTTTTTCCAACTGGCTGTCCATTATTCCCAACAGAAAAGTCTCTGGTTTCAACTGAATTTTAATCTTCAAAATCTTCTGAATTGATTATTGTATCTGCAACCAAAAACTTTTTGCTTTCTTACATGTTCACCACATATGAAAAAATGTCCCTTCTTGTTTAGCACATTTCCAACATACATTCTAGCCAATTTTTCAGGAGTCATATACCAACGATACATCATTTTGTAAAAATTTTCTTTAATACTAGAGCTTAATGTAGTTACCGCCCGGTCTCGAACCTCCCGTTTCTGGGTAAGGTGATTGAGCGGGTGGTGGAGAACCAACTGCAGAATTTCCTGAAGGAGACCTCGGCTGTAGATCCCTTCCAGTCTGGGTTCCACCCAGGACACAGGGTGGAGACACTGCTGGTTGCCCTCACAGATGATCTCTGCAGACACCTGGATCAAGGTGGATCAGCGCTGCTGATTTTATTAGACCTTTCAGCGGCGTTCAATACAGTCGATTATGATCTTTTGACTCACCGACGTGAGAATTCAGGGGACAGCACTACAGTGGCTTGTCTCCTTTCTTCATGGTCAGGGACAGAGGGTGGTGATAGGGGATAAGTTATCATCCCGCTGGCCACTAGTATGTGGTATGCTGCAGGGGGCGATACTCTCCCCTTTGCTGTTTAACATCTATATGCACCCCTCACCCAGTTGGTGCGGAGTTTTGGACTTGAGTGCCACCAATATGCGGATGACACTCAGCTATATCTGCTGATGGACAGCCAGCCTGGATCTACCCCAGATGTCCTGGAGCAGGCTTTTGAAGCCGTGGCTGGTTGGTTGAGACAAAGTCAGCTGAAGCTAAACCCTGCGAAGATGGAGATCCTGTACTTGAGTCGCGGAAACTTGGATTTGGGGCCCCAGCTTCCTGCACTTGATGGGGCGGTGCTTACGCCAGCCCCGAGAGTCAAGAGCCTGGGGGTGATCTTGGATGCCTCATTGACAATGGAGGCTCAGATCACGGAGGTTGCCAGGTCCTCGTTCTTCTATCTTCGACAGGCCAGGCAGCTTGCCCCCTATCTTTCATCCCGCAATTTGACTACAGTGGTCCAGGCAATGGTCACCTCTAGGTTAGACTACTGTAACATGCTCTACGCAAGGCTTCCCTTGAACCTGATCCAGCGGTTACAGCTGGTGCAGAATGCGGTGGCACATGTTATCACGGGCTTAACGATGCGTGAGCATATAACACCAGCACTGCATCAGCTGCACTGGCTACCAGTGGAGTACCAAATGAGGTTCAAGGTTTTAGTATTAACTTATAAAGCCCTATGAGGACTGGGACTGGCATATCTGCGGGACCGCCTCTCCCCAAATGAACCCCAGAGGACTCTCCGTTCTAGTGAGAAACATCTGTTAAAGGTCCCTGGCTCCAGGGAGGCCTGCCTGGCATCAACCAGGGCCTTTTTGGTCCTGGCCCCAGCCTGGTGGAACGCTCTGTCTGAAGAGACTAAGGCCCAGCAAGATTTGTTATCCTTTCGCCAGGCCTGCAAGACGGAGCTGTCCCACCAGGCATATGGGCAGTGCTAGGTGGAGCCCCCCTGGCTGGTTGATGAGAGATTGGGCCCTCCCCACCACCAATACCCTCATTTAAAAAAAAAAAACTCTTGAATGCAGAGATGCTCTGAAGTTGTTTTAAATTTGATCAGTGGAATTCTGTGCCGCTATGTTGATATATATAATTGTATTTTAACTGTGTAAATTGGATGTTTTTAGAATTGTTAATTATAACAACTGTTTTACATATTTTAACCTTTATGTATTTTGTAATCCGCCCTGAGCCTGCTGGAAATGTGGGGAGGGTGGAATAAAAATCAAAAATAAATAAAAATAAAATAAATACATTTCAACCCTCTTGTCCACATATTTTTCCATTGCTCCATGAATACATCATGTCCACAATTTTTTGCCCATTTATTCATTTGTTCTTTTACTTGCTCTTCTTCCTTCTCAAATCTCAACAAAAGCTTATACATTTTGGAAATAACATGTTCATCATTTGTACAAAGGGCAATTTCAAATTCAGTTTTAGATTTCTCCAAGTCATAATGACTCTTGTCTAATTTGAATCTCTCTGAAATTTGCATATATGGAAACCACTGACAGGCGTGCCCTTCTGCTGCTAAGGCCTCTCTTGATTTAATTTTAACTTGGTCCTGAGAGAATTCCAGTAAATCCTGATAAGGTAGACTAACCATTTCCCTTCTAAAATGAGCTTCTTGTGATGACAGAGAGGTATTTTCGAATGAAACCTAAATTTGTATTTAATCCATACTCTCAGAATGGCATGCCATACATAATGATTATTAAACTCTGCATTGGCTTTAACTTTGTCATACCATAGATACCCATGCCACACAAATTTTAAATCATGCCATTCAAGGTCCAATAGTCTTCTATTTTTAACAGTATCCATTCCTTCATCCAAACCAACTAGCCACAAAATATAATCTCAAATCTGGTAGACCCAAAACTCCTCTTTCTTTTGCATCCTGTAGAACCTTAAATTTAACCCTTGTTTTTTTGCCTTGCCATATAAATCTCAATATATCCTTCTGCCATTGCTTAAATGGTGCCTCTGTTGTCAGAATGATCTGAAATAGGAATAACATTCTAGATAAAACATTCATTTTAATTGTAGCTATTCTTCCCAACGACGATAATTGAATTTTTATCAAGGAAGTCAGGGTTGCAAGTCAGTTAGTGGTCATTCACTACATCCTTTGGCAGTGAATTCCAAATTCTTAATCATAGTATGAATAAAACAAACCAGTGCGCAGCAGGGTAAAAAACAGTTATCCAAGAGCTGGTGAAAACTTAATTTACAACTGTAAAGTAAAAAAACTGAGGTCGGAGCATACAACATACAACTGAGCAAAAAAGCAGGAAAAAACCACAATAATGCAACACAAAATTGCCACTACCACACAAACCCAATGGAAAGCAAACAATCAGATCAAAATGTTTGTACCAAAAATCTGAACAGAAGATGAATTGAGGACATTCTAGAAACACAGAAGGTATTTGAACCTGAGGTTAGGAACCAGCATAAAGAGCAACTGCATCTGATCACATGGATAATTCCTGACTAGGGTAAGCTGGCACTACAGAGGTTGACATTGGAAGGTATTTTAAAATAGCAGCTGAAAACTTTAGATAATGTCTCAATTAGAGAGAGTACAAAATGATACACATATTTTCTTATCTTTGGTAGCAGGGAAACTTTTTTTAAAAAAAATCTATATTTGTTGTAAGAATATCATTAACCTCAATGCCCTTTCCAAATTCCAGCTCAGATATTTACATTGCCTTCTTTAAGACTTCTATAACTTCTTAAGCACCTACAATATGTGAGGCGCCAACCACATCCTTTGTACTGCCTTTAACCAGGCACTGTCTGTCTTCCTCCACCCCACAGACCCACACCAGTACTTGTAGTCTCCTTCATATCTCTAGGTACAGCCCTCATACAGAAGAATTTAATGAGGCCCAAGTGAGTATCGTTTTGAAGGAGCCCTTTAGTTGTTTCTTTCCCCGCAGGTAGTATATTTACGTTTCTGATCAATGCAGCCTGAATTCCTTTCTCACCACACCCAAGGTCATTTTAATGAAAATTCCAAAGCCCATGCCAAGAGGATAGAATTGCTCTTAATCCTTCAAAAGTGTGTCATTTGATCCCTAGGCCCACTGGATTTGTTATTGTGTGTCTGCAGAGCACAGCAAGTCAAACTAGAAGTAGATAAATGGCAATGGAAGCAGAAGGGCATTTTCTTTTCCTCACTCTTTTTTTTTTAAGTATTCCTTGGCCTAATCAGGGTGTATGTGTATGTTACTTCCTACCAGTTTTCAATCAATCATACTACACATTGTTTCCTGCTTTCATTTACCGAACTTCATGAAACCCATTCACAAAATGATTGATTGTTTTTCTCCAGATTGATAAATAGATGCTTGACTTCATTTTGCATTTTCCAAGAACTCACAGCTGGCACAGCTACTCTACAAATCTAAACCTGTTGCAAACTGATTTTACTGGAAAGGTTTCCCTAGGGCAGGAGCGGGCAGACTTGAAATCTTTCTCCCCCACCCCCACCCCCACCCCCACCCTTTTTCTTTCACCAGAGCTGCCGAGTATGCCTGGTGGAGCCAGTTACTGAAAGGCTTGTCCCAGGGGATGCAGCAAATTACAAAATGGCTCCCCTTGCTGTACCACATAATCCATAAACTGGGGTATCTGCCCTTAAAACTACAGTTTGATATCTGAGCTCTTGCACATCAGTTTCCTATACCAAATACTGAAAAACACTAATGAACACTACCATTTTACATGTCCAGAACACTGAGGCTAAGTGATTACTCCTTCTTATCTCTCATTTTTAAGCAACACCAATGTTGTTTTCAGTCTGATCTATTACTTTACTAATTAGAGAGGTGTGGCCAAAATACAGCCAAGCTAAACTGATTGCCATAGTAAGAGGGCCTGGCCATCAAAGGGGTGTGAACTTTCTGTAAATCAAAGGGGAGAGAGAAGACCAGGCTGAGAGCTATATTTATGTATGAATCCCTTGACAATGAAGATTCCAATGGCTTCTGAGCTTTAGGAGACCTACCATGATGGTAGAGAGTGCCATCAAGTCATGGCTGACTTATGGTGACCCCTGGTGGGGTTTTCATGACAAGAAACTAAGAGAGGTGGTTTGCCCTTGCCTGCCTCTGCAACCCTGGTTTTCACTGATCTCCCACCAATTACTCATCAAGGCTGATCCTGCTTAGCATCCAAGATCTGACAAGATCAGGTTTGCCTGGGCTATCCAGGGCAGAGCAGGAGATCCATCATAACTGAGCCTAAAATCAACCAGTAGATCACCATTAACATTCTGCCTCCTTAATGCACAAATGCTAATTAAAATTTTCAGTTAAGAGCTAGGAAGAGCTGTCCAGAGACCTGCTGCCAATCAATATTGCAATACTAGCCTGGATGTAATGTAATCTAACAGAGTACATGAGTGCATCAGCCAATAGTGGAATAAGATGGTAAAATCTGGTAGTCAATAAACATCCCCTTCAGACTGCAAGTGGAGGATCACTTTTAAATGTTTACTCATGTTAAAATTCTCAGCAAATAAAAAACCAACACAGCAAGCAAAAGCTCAGTTAGATCCCATTCTGCTGCACCTGTAAGCAATATAGTTTAGCTGGTTCATTATATCATTCTATTGGACCATTTTCGTTTTTTGCAAGTACTGAGAATTCTTATAGATATCATTTGGTGCATCACTGAGGTGTAGTTCCCAAGAATCTTCAGGAAGACTTTCGTAGTGAAACAAGTTCAAACACAGCAAGCTTTATTGATCTTATTGCATTTGAAAAAATTTTCTCCCCCCCCCCTTCATTCAGAATATACAATCCAAGCAGAAAACATTTTAAAAGCCATTTCATAAAAATCTTACTTGTTTGAAAATCTGAACTGTGTGTATTTTTTTTGTCAAGACAAAAGAGAAAATATGACCACATGAGAAAAATATTGGCAGAAACTAAAGAACCTAAAAATGCAACAAATGTGTTTGCTGCATCCTTCTACTGTAATAAATAGAGAGTTTCAAAATTAGCTTCTCTCTTGAACAGGGAGATAATTGAGAACAAGCAAAATCGTGACGGAAATAAGCCTTTGCCATACGCACATGTCTACTGTTAATTGTCTTCAACTGCGAAGAACAAAGCCTTCAAGATGCTATTATTCCCAGCAGGTAGAGAAAATGGGCCATTTTCACATGCACCCGTAAGCCTCCAGAAGATCGCACGAAACTCACAGCACAAAGCTTCTTCCTAGCACTATTTCCTGGTACAATCCCCTTTAATGGTGCGATGACATCAAAAATCACACCATTAAATGGGATCGTGCCAGGAAATCGTGCTAGGAAGACGCTTCATGCCGAGAGTTTTGCATGATCTTCCTGAGGCTTTGGGCATGTGAAAACGGCCATGCTTGCTTTGATTCTTGCATCATCCATGCAATAAAGAACGAGTGTGTTGTGCTATATTTTTTACATCCAGAAAGTGCAGGTGCAACTATCAAAATACATATGATGCATAATACTTAATGTTAGAAACGTCATGGGCATATATAAATGCGATAGATTACAGCACTGCTATCTCATATTTTGACCTTGGCTTATGGTACACTTGCAAAAAACATTGGCCAATTCATTGATTCAATGAGTTGAATGACACAGATACACATTGATATAGGAAAACTTCCCTGCTTCCAGGTCAACATTCAGTGAGAGAAAATTTCAATGGGAGAGATTTTTCCTGAGAAAATTAATAGCTGAGCAAATATACTACTCATATTGGTGACTAGCGATGATATCCTAAGCAGAGTGGCACTTTGTAAGCATTTAGAAGCGTATTGATTTTAACTCTGCTTAGATCATTAGATCTATAGGCACTGTAGATCCATAGACCATTTGAGTAACACTCTGATATCCTGGAAAGGGTTTAGTGTTGTCATACCCCATGAATGGTCCATAAAAACAGAGAGTTGCTAGCAAAGGTGAAGTGGCTATTATATATCATAATTAAAAAACATTTGTAATTCTTTAGGTTTATTTTTAGGAGCTAATTCATTTGACAGCAACTTGGCAAGATGGCTGATTTGAATTATGTCAATTGCAGAGCTAAGTGCAAGAGGGGTATTTTAAAGGTGTGCTGTTGGTTATCTTAACAGCCGTTACACAGCACAATAGATGAGAATAATAGATTGCAACTTCGTTTGTCAAGTGCCAGCATTATAAACATTGATGTAATCCCTGTGATAGATTTGTATAATGTGTGAGAGAGATTGCTTCATCACAGCAGAGTCCCACAGTGAACTGCGCTGCACACGTGCAGAGGTTCAACAGAGTGCTTGTTTGACCCTGCAAGGGTCAGAGTCTTCAAGATTCATGCCACATTGAATTCTACAGCGTGACATACAGCTGGTCTGCAATTTACATGGCTCTCTTCCATGATTAATGACAGAGGGTTTTGTTTGACATCTTTTTGAAAGAATGGTGGAAGAGAACAATTTAAGGGCTCAGAAGAGTTTAAAGGAACAAAATGACAGCTAATTCAAGTCTACTGAAGTTCATCCCTGCAAGGTCATCCATCCATCAATGAGCGGAGAGGCCATGGCTCAGTGTTAGAGCAACTGCTTGGCATGCAGAAGGTCCCAGCAACTCCAGTAAAAAGGATCCACTAGTAGGTGGTATAAAAGGCCTCCAGCTAAAACCCTGGAGAGATTATGTCATTTTGAGAGACGAAACTGACCTTGGTGGACCAGTGGTCTAATTTAGTATAAGGCAGTATCATGTGCCCTGTCAGCTGATCTCAGCAATACATATCCTATTGCATTGTTCATTGGATGTCCCATCCTGTTGATTGTATTGACCGACTCTCTGTAAGGACGTTGAGTCCCAGTGAGAAAGATGGACTATAAGTAATGTAAAAATAACGTAAATAGAGTCCACATAGGTGCTGAAGCACAGCATATGAATAGTATAGTGCTTGCAAAGCAATAACCATAGATGACTCAAGTAAGTGAGCCAAAGTGCATGCTATAGTTGACACATTCCCATTAGCTGCATCATACTCTGAGACTTATAGGGCAATCCTATGCAGAGTTACTCCATTGTAAAACAATTTATTTTGGTTGCTTTGACTGAAGTAAACTTACATAGGCCTCGACTGTCATTTCCAATATGGCTAAGCCAGATGAGATGCCTTGAGTTCTGTTCTGGAGCACCCAGCCTTTTTAAAAAATGCTGTTACTTGTTTACTTCAAAAATGTACATGTCCATTTATATGAGCTCACAAGGCAAAACAATCACAAAATACAGTAAAATCATTAAAATGATAGACAAATTTTTCAATATTAAAACAAGCCATAAAACCACAAGCATAAACAGTCCTCATGTTAGAAGCAACTTTAAAATAGCTTTAACAACTTTAAAAGAACATATGCTTCATTTACAAGTCTGGGTAAAAAGAAATGTTTAGGTTGCTGCCTAAAGGACAATAAAGTAAGTGCTAGCCAAGTCTCAAGTGAGAGGACATTCCAAAGTCAAGGTGCCCCCACTGAAAAAGCCCTGTCTCTAGCTACCTCCCACCTCACTTCTGCAGGGAGGATGCATAAAAAGTAGAACTTGGGAAGAGGATCTTGCCAGGTGGGCCAGATAGCATAGAAAGAAACAGACCTTTGCCCAATTTAGATCAGAACCCAAGGCGCAAAATGGGGATTAAGCATGTACCTCATGCCATTTCCCCAATCTAACAATCGTGGTAAGCCACTTTTTTGCCTTGTTGGAGAAAACAGGATGTTTGCTACGGCAGGTCAAATAATGGCCTGGGGCCATTTTAGATCAGAAAATTTACCCCCTGCTCCTTGTGCCATGGTTCCAATACAAACCAGGGGCTGTGCACCTAATGATTTCATTTAAGATATGCTGGGATCCCAGAATCTCATCTGCTTTGGCCCTCATGGCCGCCAGAGTCTGTCTGTCACCTTACAGAAATGTACCAAACTCCTTTTATTGAGTTTGGGGATTTGGCAAAATTCAGTCTGTAGCCCTCCCTTGGCAAATGCCATCTACATGATATTATGTAGCCTGATCCATCCCTTCTCGCGACGCGTGCTTTGCCAAGAAGGGGTAAGGGGTTGTGCTACAGGTTGTGCACTCTAAGAGGACTGTGGCCTCTTCAGAGGAGGATAACATTTTCACTCCTCTTGGCATCTTCCCTCCAAATGATCACTGAAGCAGGAGAGCCATTTTGTGGGAGATGAAATGTTTCACAATCAGGGGGCCCCATTTTAATTCAACTGTATTATCTACCATAGAGTTATCCAGAACACAATTGACAGGCGGATTATATTCAAACAGCACTAGATGACCTTCCCTTTCCTCTGCCCTCCCGTTCCAAATAATTTGACTTGATTTGCCTAAAAAGCAACTCAGTTTCTAAACACCAAGACTGGATGTCAAGCTCTGATAATGAACCATTAGAATAAAGCAGTTGTGCTTCCACTGAAAGCAACTGGCATACCACAGTCAGCAGCAATCTCCCCTGCTGCAGCCAATCCTATGCGGGGAGGGAGGGATGAGAGAGGGAGGGGTATGGAAGTTTAAGGGGGAAAGGAGTAACCTAGAGGGGAAGGAAGAACAAAACCAGTCTGGATTATGCAGGCCAGCCATCTGCACGGCTGAAGGGGTTACAAAGGCAGACTCGGTGGAGGTAGGGGGCAGAATGGGAGCGCTTCTACTGTTCTTGAATCAATTACTTTCCATTCATCGCTTTGCTGTATAAAGAGAATTCAAAATGGCTCTTTGGGAATTTGTGCCAATTGTGCAGTCTGTTTACTCCGGCTGCATTTCCCCTCCGCCGCCGCCCCCCTCCCGTTTTCCAAGCACAAAGATGTAAGTATTTATCAGTCCTGTATCCCTGCCAGCATGCCCTGGAATGATTCAAAGGGCCCTGGCACTGAATCACAAGGATTTGTATTGCTAATAAATACAGCTGGCCCCCTCCATTGTTGATTAATTTTGACGGAAATCTAAACACCAAACAACAAATGCTCTTCTGAACTGCATCAGTGCCCATTAGTTTGATGTGTTTATTAGACAGGCCTGTGTTCTTTCAAGTTTATTAACAACAGATTAGGGAAATGGCAAACAAATCTACAGTTTTGCTTCTTTTTCTTTCTTTTTTTTTAAAGCCGTAGTGGAAGTAACATTCACTAATGTATTTAAGGTTTGATGCTAAGTCAAAACAAACTTTTAAAATGTCCTCATTCAAATTGCAGTTGTGATGTAAAGAAGAAGTAATTAATGTCAGAGTTTAATTTGAGCTGGAAGAAAATCATGGGGGCTCAAACAGTTCAAAGAACAATAGAGTCTTACAATCATTTGTGTCCAATCACATAGGGAATTTTTATAGTGACGATTCAGAAGGATGCCTATGGAACTTCATCTCAACAGGTGTTCAGCTGTTCTTCCACAATGTACCTAGCAAGTTTCCAAATTTCAATTTGCCAGGTAGCAGCTTCAATATTCCTGCTCAGCACCTGTAACTAACTACTAGTGATGAAAAGGGATTGCCTCTTTGGGTGGGGGGGAGTGGGGGGATAAAGTAATCTGGTTTATGCTGAATCAGAACACAAAGGTCAGTAAATCTGCTGAGTTCTAACTGGTAGTAGCCCTTCAAGGTCTCAGGCAAAGGACTTTCCTAGACGGATATTTTTGACTAGAGAAACGTATCAAAAGCATGTGATCTACATGGAGCTACGCCCCTTCTCTGCCCTTATATTGGTAAACTTGGGCCTGCTCTACACATGCAGCAGAGCAAAGTAGTAAGAAGGGCTATACTGATTTAGATTGCAGATGGCACAATTATTTGACACATTTTTTAAAAAATGTAAAATCTCCCCTGCTTCAGTTTATTGGTCTTCATCTATCACATTACCTTTCCCAAGCATTTGGAAAGAGGGGAATAATGGAAAGAAAAGTAGAAGATCCTCAGTCAATTATTATTTTTTTACTTTGCACATATTTCCACAAAATGTATCAGCATTTCATTATGTCCTGAAAATATGCCTATTTTTAATGCAGAGGATAAGTTCAAGATACAGTCTCATTGTGTTTGGATTGGCCTCAGTCAGTCTTGCTTGCTGATGCAGAGGATGTACTTGGTGCTATGCAGGCTACTACTTGAGAGTTGGACCCATGCCCATACTAACTAGTGAAAGTAAGATGAATACCTAGATATCTTCCTGGCTGACATCATTAACACAACTTTCAGGAATCATAGGGTGCTGGGTGGCAGGTGTCTGAGGCCAGTTCAAAACAAATCAGATCTGGATATGGAGTATCCAGCTAGTTATTGTCATGTCTTAAAGACACAGCTAGTCTATTCATTCCTAGGAGGGAGATCACAGAGTGTGGTGATAGGCAATTGTTTGTGTGTCTGAACAGTGGCTCTGACTATCCTCCTATTCTACATCTGGGGGACTAATGAATGAGATATTGTGAGAACAAATGGTTATAGTACCATCCAGGGCTCATTTGGAGGCAGAACGCACAGAACGATGTTCCGGTAGATCTGAAAAGAGGTCACGTGGGGCACCCACGTGATTCCTTTTCCTCCGAGTGTAAGACGAGTGGTGCTGGGCTCCAAAGGAACGTAAGCTGCTTTTGCTCTGCTGCTTTACTTTCATTTGTGACTCGTGAGAGGGGGGCGGGGGAGAGAGAGAGAAAATGAGTGCAAGCCGAGTGGTGCTGAGCTCCAAAGGAACCTAAGCTGCTTGGATTCATTCTGCTCCGCTGCTTTACTTTCATTTGTGACTCGTGAGAGAGCGGAGGGGAGAGAGAGAGAGAGAGAGAAAATGAGTGAGTGAGTGCAAGCTGAGTGGGGCGGGCTCCAAAGGAACCTAAGCTGCTTGGAATTCATGCTGCTTTATTTTCATTTGTGACTTGTGAGAGAGAGTGCATGGGTGCAAGCAGGGCTGGCTCTCCAGAGGAGGGTAAGCTGCTTTGAGTTCATTCTGCTTTAAGGAAATACCTGGAGATTTTTGCGGAAAGGGGCCTGAGGGGTGGATGTTGCCTTCTGACACTCTTTTGGTGATGTCAGGGGGTGTGGCATATGCTAATGAGATATGCTAATGAGCTATGCTAATGAGTTCCTGCCGTTCTTTTTCTAGGAAATGACCCCTGGTACCATCAATATGCCCATGACACCCAACTCCTATCCCCATGCCATTGTCTCCCCGTGGCCAGGACCTGAATGCAGTTGAACCTACTGAAGAAATTGAAATAAGGAGGTCTTGTGTGACTTTTTGTAAGAATTTGTAAGTTCTCGGTATAGTAATGCTGCATGTGGAGATATTAAGATTTGCAGTGATGAAGAAAGCATGGTGAATGATGCTAACAAGCGTCTTTTTGGTTGTTAACTATTCCTTGTCACTGTCCTTTTGCAGAATTCCTCTTTTTAGCTTCAGAAAACATAAAAGGAACATGAAATACTGATGATGCCACCAACTTTATCTGGGAAACATCTTGAACAGCATTCTAGCTCGGTTCTAAATAGGTCAAGGTCTATGTGGGTAGTTTCTCATGTAGGCGTGTTTTGCAGTATGAAAATACTGGAGTCTGGTATCGTTGTTATGCCCATACGTCTAGTACTCATTTATAGGCAAAGTTGCATTGAAGAAGGACTTTCCTGTGAGGTAAGGAGGTCATCACCATTTGCATTTAAAAGATTAGGATCTGAGATTGGAAATTAGTTACACATCCAAAGCAACTGAGTAGAACATGGCTTTGATGGCAATTGAACACAGATCTAAATATTCCAGCTCCATATCATCATACTTTACTCAATTAATTTGAAAGATTAGTTATATGTCAGGCCATGTAATTAAAACTCCATAAGAGTTAAAAAAAAAAGTATAGGTATAGTACATAAACAACATCATCTCTCAGGAACATTCTTGTTTCATCCTATTCCATTTTAGAGGTCACCGTCTTTGCTTCAAAGTATTTCTTGGCACCCTTAAAGTTGTAAAACAAATAGCAGGTTTCTTCCAAGATCGAACATAGTTTGGCAAGACACAATATAGCTACTTCTGTTCTAGTTTGGGCAAATATCACATTGCAAGGTATTGAATTTATGTCTTGCACCTGAGCAATACAAGATAAATCACAAACTATGTAAATCCTATTTAAATTGGACTTTCTAAAAAGTACTTTTATTATTTTTCTCCATCTGGCAAGAAACTGAATATGCTTAGATTGCAAAACTTTCTGAAACAAATACATTTGTCCTATGATACAAGGTACAATCCCCGTATGTAATCTCATTTGAAAGACTATAATTGGATTTGTGAGGGGGAGAGAGAGCTTTACCCTATAAGGACACTACAATTCCCGTGTTTTGTATTTTGAAACAGGTTTTAGATCAGAAGCCAGCAGGGGGCAAAGTACAACAAAATGGAGTGTCTATTCTAGTACATATGTATTTATTTAAACTATCAGTTCATGGCCCGGTGCATGTTCTTCCACATACCCAGTGGGATGTTTGGTGTTTTTTTTTCCTTTTTAACAGATCTTTATACTGTGTAACAAATTGATTTTGAAACTCCCACAAATTTCAGAAGTATTTTGTCATTCAAGGCTACTATTTGAGAAACATAAGTCTAAAGCTCCAATGAACACGTGGAACTAGTTTCATGTCAGCCCACATGCTGGTGTCTTTAAAAGTGGCTGAAATCTATTAAAAGTGCTTACGCGCGCTGCGTTACACATAATCATTGGTGCTCAGCATTTCAAACCAAAAAGGCCATCAGGGAACTGTAATCTGAAGAAGAGATATTGGTGGTATTCATAAATAAGTAACATTCTTTAAACCTTCTGATCGGAAGAGCTCTGATTCATAAAGAAAATTAAATATGTACCAGCCTAGCACGTTAGTGAGCTGAGCCAAATACTAACATCTTCATATTAACTCTGAAGCAAGGCACAATAAGGAAAACACTGTATACAACTTATAGGAATTCTTTATTTAAGATTTAGACTCTAGTATCACTAAGCAAAATCAAGCTAAATTGTTATTTTCTGTTCCAGCCCTGCAATTACAACCATTAGAAGTTTGTACTTGGCCAAGTTGCTGATATACATCCTGACTAGGAGTATGCACCTAGAAAATTTCCATTTCAGTTTTGGTTCAGGAGCGTTCTGGAATAATTTTGTCTCATAATTGGTTTATTCCAGGTTGGCCAGTACCAGCTCAGAACTGATCCATTTAAGTTTTTTGTTTTCATGAGTTTCAGCCTGTTGCACATGTGTTGGCTGCACATGCACAAACACACACTCTTCTTTCCAAGGGAGGGTGGGGAAACAAGGCAACGGGGCAGCTGTTTTTGCACACAACAGCACCAAAATCACACAGAATACAGACCTCCCTGTAACCCAGAATCGACCTGCTAAGTTTGAGTGGGATTGTGTGTTTATGGATCCCAAAGAATGCTTGAGAAAGGCACACATCAGGGTGAATGTTGAACAGTACATGTGCACGCACACACACACAGAGTACTTTTCAAGGGGGGAGTTTGGGAAACAATGCAGTATTCACACTTAATCAAAAACTGCATTGTCCCAAAACCCTTTCCAGTGAATTTCTCCTCAAGGACATGAAAACTCATACAATAATGGATCCTAAAGAAGGCAAGTGTTGGCGGCACACACAATGGCGGGAAACTTACTGGCAAAGTGGTGCCAGCATGATACACCAGCACAGCACACAAGCCAGAAAGTACTCCATTGCTAACCAGCACAGTGCAACAAAAATTTTTAAAAATGCTTCTTTATAGTGACAAAACCAATACATTATTAAAACTAAAACAAAACACACAAACTTTTCGGCGGGTGTGGAGTCATTACAGCCTCATTTCCCAGATTTCATTCAGTGTTTCAGAAACTGCTTTAACTAGCTGAACTGGCGATTTGTGTATTTTCAGCTTCATCATGCACACTCCCCTCCATAGCCATCATTCCCTATAAAACTGTAATCTCTAAAAGTTTAGGAAGGCAGAAGACTAAGCAAGGATGGGGCAGATACAAGGGGAAGACAGAGGATAAAAGGGAACATTCTGATAAAGCAAAAATGGGAAACGAGTAGAACATCCACTGGGGGAATCAATTAAGTCAGTAAGTAAACTTCCAGAGAGTGGCTAAGAAAGCAGAAAAAATGATGAGATACCAGATTATTCAGAAACTATAAAGAAATTCCCAGGATTATTACCAGGCATCTTCCAGCAACTTCTCCCACGATCACTTTCCCTTGTTAGTACATTAATTACTACACCTATTACCTCTGGTAAGATCCAATATTCTTCCATGGTTCCAAAGAATATATGGAGGAGAAGGTAAAGGGTGACAGTCTTGTCTTCATTTCCTTCTAAATACATGGTGAAATCCTGCAAACAGCTCTCCTATAAGAAAGCTTGTAAAGGTATCCTCCATATAATACATTAGCAAATCTATGTACAATCTATTACTTTGGAAGAGCAATTTTAATGGTTTGCCCTTTACCATTGCTATATTCTGATCCAGCACTGGCAGAATTTCTCACTGTTGATTTGGTGTATGTATGTATATATATTACGTATATACAATATGTATGCCTTGCTAGATCAGTTCAGTTTATATCTGTTCCAGTTCAATGATCATAGTGAACAAACCAATCTAATAGATCTTAAAACATAAACAAAAAAACACAGACTTAACCTTTTTTAATCACACTCTATCTGTATGAGAAAGGAATTTTGCCACTGATAATATAAATTTTGTCATGTGTACAAAAAAATAAATAAACCACAAATCCAAATCATCTACCAAAAAGTTTATAAATCTGAGGCACCAACAAATTAGATTGACGTCCAGAATAAAGACTACGTGGTAATAACACATGTGGAACAGACTACTGCATTATTCCTACAAAGGCATACCCTTTCAAATCGAGGAATTTGCTTACATCTGCCCTGCAACAAAGCTGATACTAGAGCATGTTATTTAGTCACATGCTTCTATTGCTAAATGAGCATCCTGATATTCCGACAAAGCCCAAAAGTAAGTTATGATTATTTTCAGTGAAAATGGGAATTACACTGTGAACGTAGAGGTTTCATTTAACTTTCAAGGCAAATAGACATCAGTAGAACTATACTTTGAGTCTTAGCCTTGTTAAAAGCCCTTTAAACTAATGACCATCAGTCACCATATCATGCTGTGGTTCATTTGGTAAATTAACATCCTGTTAAAAAGTATATTTCTTTGTTTGTCGAGAAACTGCAACCATTCCATTTCACTGGGTGATTCCCCCAAAATAACTCTTGCAGAATAAGAGTGTGTGTGTTGTGTGTGTGTGTGTGTGAAAGAGAGAGAGAATTTTCTCTGCTCTTTCTCTCCATACCTTTAATAATTTTATAACCCTCTACCATGTCAGGAGACAGCAGACATCCACAGATTTTACCCTCCAGGCCTTCTAAAGTAATTTGCAGATGCCCAGCAGATGTCACCTGTGAGTTCAAAAAGCAAGTGGCTACTTCTGGTTCTCACTTGTCAATGAACAGCATATATTACAGAGAGGAAAGATGAAAATACTAGAATGAAGGAAAATCAAAAAGCTAATGAGTTCAAAGGCGTACATGAATGAAACATATTTTGCTTCTCCTTGGGAGCAACCCTAACCAAGTCTATTTGGAAGCAACTCGTTTTATCAGACTTACTCCCCAGAAAGCTCCCGTAGGATTGCAACCCTTGCTTATGGTCAGTGCTTTGATCCTCACATGGGGGGAAGGGAGTAGATTATCCATAAAATCAATTTAACAATGGAAGAATCTGTACAGGGGGGCTGTTGAATCTACTTTCTTGGAATTTTTTAAAAGTCTTATAGACATCTATAGGGGAAGCTTTAGCTATACATGCTCCCATCAGGGCAAAGGTATAATCTAATAATCCATAAATCCTTTGTTCCAACTCTACAATCAGCATCAGATCTTTCCTTTGCTCCAACTCTTTTTAAAACATTGATTCCAAAATCTCATAATTACATCTTTCTAGTATTAAGGAGAGAGAGGATCAAACTACTAGACTATATTTTCAGAGTTCATTGTAATGAGGGAGAAAGGTAGAGGATTCTATAGTTATAAAATCTATAAAGATTAAGAGTTGCATAAATGAAAAAATGGTTGCAACTATTCCTTCTAAGATCACCTTTAAAAGTCCAACTCTGATTGGTTCTACTTTCTGAAATTAGGCAGGTGGCCAGAAAGGGAGAAGGCCACCTCAAGCAACATCAGGAAGCAAAATGAGAAAATTGTAAATAAACAAATCGCAACTCCATTCCTATCATCTTTTGCCTACCACTGGGTCTTTTTCATCCCCTCCTTCCCGGCTTTTTTATGGGTTTTTATTTTTGACTAGCCTTTTTAATATCACCTCTGAATGCTTTGTCTTTCTTTTATATTACTTCTTGTCATATTCTGCTTAATGTTTGCACTTTGTTTACATTGCTGCTGCTTACATGTTATTTAATGTTGTTGCTATTTTAAATTATCATTTGATGCTGTTGCTTTTATTCTTTTATTCTATTTCATTGCCCCATTACCTTTACAACAGTTGATCATGATGCCTCATTGTACATTGGCTGGCCCCGGGTGGATGATGAGAGCACAAAGCCATCTCACATAAACAAAGCAGGAGTTTCTACATATTCAGGGGATTTCCCAAGTCTGCAGGGCGAAAAAATGACTTTGTAAATTAACCAAAATTAAAAGGGTGAAAGCCTTTAAAATAGCCTGGAGGACTGGCTGTGTAATCCAAACAGATCAGAATGCTACTGAAGTCTACTCAATGGAAAGTATTTTTAGGAATGTGCTCCAGGACCATAGAATGTTGAGCGCAATTGAGTAGAGGGAAAAGGGAAAGGAAAAATCAGCTGCTCAAGCAACTGAAAGCTTAGAGAATCCTGGACAGATTGCCAAATTATTTCTTTCCCATCTCCTTACAAGCCCTAAGCCTATCACTGTATCTAATCATAAACTGGTTGGCCCTGTGTAGATACAGAAAGTAGCAAAACAAGGCCTACTACAGACAGGAGTCTCTTGAGGGATTTCCCAGATATGCAGAGCTATATAAATTAATGAAACCAAAAAACAAAAACCTTTTAAAGATCTTAGCTGCTGAGATCTCAAAATACTCCAGAAGGGACAGAATATTGAGAGAGAAACTGCACATCAGTGAAAGCGGGGAAAGGAAGAGGAGAAAATAGTTGGCTCATGTCCCTGAGGGCCAAACTATATGTGACCAATCCAGAGCATGTGTGCAGCATGGTGGTCCCAGAAGCATGGGGCCCCATGTCTGTTCAGGTGCCAAAACAGCTCCCACTACTGTTTCAGCCCCTGAAAAGATGTGGGAGAAGAGATAAGAACTCCTGGGGTCACTGTGCTATGTGTGTGCTCTGGATTGGGGTCTCATTGCAATTTTAAAAGAACTACAAATGTTTCTATGACATTCCATTGTCCTTAATCAACAGAAACGGCATTTTTAACCAAAGGCATTTTTAAAATTTCAAAAATAACTATTTACTTTGGAAGGGGAAGGTCAAGTGAAATCAGGGTAATTTGAGTTATACATAAATCTCTGAGGTAAAATGTTCTCTTTCTTTTTGGAGATAGAAATGCTGGTATCCACTTTCTAGTGCCCCAAACCACTTCTCTTCAAACACCAGTGCTTTCAGTTTTTAATTAAATCTTAAGGTCTCCAAAAGGCAGTTTCCACTCACATCCGGCCAGGGATCTCTTCACTCTCCAGAGCTACCTTCCTGTTTAACTGGACAGGGAAAATCTCCTCTCCTTAGAAGATCTATCCCCGTTCCTTTGCCCATTTGGGAGTCTGCACCTACTTCCCAAACCTCCTTGCCAACTTTCCCCAGTTCTCCTGCCAGTGTTAACAATGCTCTCCATTGGGTCTCTTTCTCTCCCAACTTTTCACATTCCACTTCTCTCTCTGCTAGGACTGAAAAAATACCGTTCTCTTTCCACCTCATGCTACCCTATCAGATCTGTTGGAGTAGCTTGTCATTCAAACCATGTTTGTCTGTCTGTAGCAGTGGAAAAGAGCATGAGTCCTGTAGCACCTGTAAGACTACCACTAATCTTGTTAGTCTTATAGCTACTGCTGGCCTCATGCTCTTTTCCACTCTCTGATTCTGTGAGGGATTAATCCTTAACAGTCCTTCCACTGTGTGTGTACAGCTCTTCCAGGCATTTTAAAACATGCAGTCCGTCACAGCTTCTAAAATGGTGTCAGTAGCTATGGAATGGACCTGTGGTCACTGTCACTTTTAGTTTGGCCTTGAGAGTAGTAAATCCAGAAGGCCAAAATTAGGGAGGACAGGATTTCAAATCTCATCATTCCTTCAGTTGACATATTATTTATGTTAGACATTTTTTAAATGTTGTGATATGTTTTTCATGAGACAGTTGGAGAGCCACTTGGTACAGTGTTTTTGTTGTTGTTGAAAGGTATAAATACAATTCCAATAGAAATTTCCCATCTCTCCTTTAACATATTGTTTTCTGACAGATGTTTTAGGATTGAAAAAAGAAATTCCACAACCATCTATTTCTGGACAAGCAGTGATAATTACACAACAGTGTACCCTGTCTTACTACCATGAAAGCCTGAATGAGGAGGGGGAGATCACTGGGGGGGATATTCAGAGGTAATGCCTGTAAACCTGGTGGTACAGTGTTCCTCGGATGGTACCATTTCAGCAGGCAACTGAAGGCCTGTGTGTTTAAAGGGTCATGTTTGTAAAACAGCCTTCCTGCATGCAGAAAACTAACACTTCAGCAGCTCCGAAGCCACGTGGCGGGGGCCAGACGAGCAAGGGGGGGAGATGCAGCGATGTTCTGGGCGCCTTTCCTCCCGCTCTCCCAGTGCAGCCTAGCGTTGCTCTGCAGGGGCCAGGCTGGATGAGGGGGGGGAGATGAAACAATGCTCCGTGTGAGCGGGCTATGTAGCTCCGGGCTACACGAGCGGGGGAAGGGGAAAACTCGGCTGCCTATCACACTCGAGTTTGGGGTTCGACTAGCACAATGTTGCAATTGCGAAATTGCGACATAGCGAAAACATACAGAATTTTTTTTTAAGGGGGGGGTCCCCATATCTGGAGACACTTCGAATTGACATCAGAGAGCACTTCTGCCTGAACAACTGGAAACGCAAGCATACGTGATGTGATGGGTGAATCCGTTCTGATGCCGATAGCAACGAAGACGCTATTTGGTGCAAAACTGACAGAATAAATGGCCATGTGATGACGGCCATTAATCGATGAAGAAAAGCCATGAAATTAGGAATCATCACTTCAATAAGAGATTTACAGTACTATCCTAAGAAGAATTACACCTTTATAGGCTCAATGAATTCACAAGGCAGTGGCTGCAGTCCTAAGAACACTTTTCTGGGATTAAAGCCTACTGATTAAAATGGGACTTATTTCTGAATAGACCTGGGTTGTTTCCGCACATCCTAATGTCATGCAACACTCATGGAACAAGGGCATCTTCGTGGCATGATTTCTGATGTCAGATCCCACAAAAGGGGATCGTGGCATGATGACATCAGAAATCACACCATGAAGACACCCTCGTTCTGTGAGTGTTGTGTGACATTAGGACATTCGGAAACAACCCTGCTTTGGATGGTTCCCTGTAGCTTTGCTCAGGATTGCACTGGTTTTTTTTATTATTTCTTTTTTTTTATTACCTACATTAACTAACAATACAGAGGGAAAGAAGGGGGCAGGGGAAGGAAAGAAAAAAAAACAGCAACATATAACAACACTACACTACAAATAATGCTTTCCCTTCATACTGCCATTATTAAAAAATTAAAACTTTGTAAGATATTGATGGAGTGGTTGACCTTGCAAAATACAGATTACAATCCAAATTAAGTCTTCCTCCCCCCCCTGGGCCTCGGACGCAGTTCTCTCTGAGCAACTGCAACCGCAGTGCTCGTTCCCTCCCCCCCCCTTCAGACTTCAAATCCCTTTCTTCTTGCTTGGTGTCTTGCTGAAATTCTTGATTTTTGTCCTCAAAATCCCTTAGTTGATCTTCTGATATTATCTTGTAAGCTTGATCTTTGTAACTAAACCAGATACCTTCCGGAAATAGCCATTTATACTTTATTCCACGTTCTCTCAGAAGAGCTGCGAACTTTTTATACTTAAATCTTCTTTTCCGAACTAAAAATGGGACATCCTTCAGTATCTTAACTTTATTACCCAGAAAGTCCAGATCCGCATTGTATGAGTTGTATAGGATAGTGTCTCGGATCCTCTTAGATGAAAAATCGATGATGATCTCGCGAGGCAGCTGATGCTTCGTTGCATATTTTGAAGAAGCCCGATGGACTTCCAAAATGGCGCTTTTACCTCTTCTTTAGTTGCCCTCGCGGGTGTCGCCAATAGTTCCGAGGCCAGACCCCATAAATCCTCATTTTCCTCCTCTTTCACATTCTGGAGGCGCAAAATTGTCTGTGTTCGTTCCACTTGTAGCCCGATCAGCTGGTTCTCCACCAGCTTTAACTCTTTATTCGTTGCCCTCACGAGTGACGCATTTTCCCGAGCAGACTTCTCTGCCCCCCCCCGCTGCTTCCTTAATGGTTTTCACTTCGCTCTCAATTAAGCCCACCCTTTGATCTGTTTCATTCAGCTTGTCAACAAAGGGCTTTATGGCTTCAATAACCGACCTCTTCACCAAGTCCTTGAGCGACTCTCCTTTCCCCTGCAGGGCAGCCGAGATTAACTTGCCCAAAGCGGGACTCTGCTTTTTCGCTGCCATTTTAGGGGGGGGGACTGCCAACCAAATTCTGAAACTCAGCGAGGGGGAAGAACGAGCCTTCTTAGCTTCAGATCCCACCACTCCTTCGCGTGCGCTTGTAATAACAGAAGGGATTCGCTTACTTACAGGCTTCCGCCTAGTTCTGCTCTTTGTCGTTTTCCATGGCCCGGCAGCACTCGAGGTGCCGCGCACGTCTGCCGGCCTCCATAGGGACAACCGGGCAATTTACCCCCTGCATCGATTTCAGGGGGCTCTTCCCGCCGCGTCCCGGACCCTGCCTCCCTCACTGGGAGTCCTGGGAGCTAATCTTCGCAAATCAGCCGCCCGGTCAGGCTGCTCGGGCGCTTCCTCTCGGACCTGCGGAGAGGAGCGTCTGACATGGCCGAGAAAACGAAACCGAATTGCTCAGGATTGCACTGTGGAAGGCTTGAGTCCAATAAAGAAAGTGAGAACAATTTTATTTATTCGTGTGTTATTTTCTCACTGAGACTGAAGGTGCTTTACACAATGTAGGTCAATACAATCAAGCATTAAAAACAATGCAATTGAGTATGGATTGCAAAAATCTGAATACAAGCAAAATCCAATACAGAACAGAAAAACAATGCTGAAAGAAATCATAAGCCATTTAACATGACATATTTAATAACACAGAAACAACACAGAATTATTCAGTAGATACACAGTAGCACAGTAGTACAGTCTATAGTTCCTGTCCCTTTACCAAGCATCTCTCTATCCAATTTCCTTACAGTACAGCTCGCCAACCTGTGAAAGAAAGCCCTCCTGGATAATTCAGTTTTGTATAGTTTGCAGAAAGCCAGGACATTGGGGGCCTCCTAACCTCATCAGGCATGCCATTCCAAAAAGTGGGATGCACAACAGAAAATGCATATGTGCAGGCAGTTGTTGATTTTGCCCATTTGCAGGATGGCACCTGTAAAAGGCCCTGAGTGAAGCTGTCATGGCAAAATAACAGGAAAGAGGCAGTCCCGTAAATATGAGCAACCAAACCAAAACCGTGAACTGAGCATGACAACTGATGGACAGCCAATGGACTGACTGCTGAATGGCAGAATGTTCCATCCAGTTCTAGATAATAACCAAGCTGTGACATTCTGTACCAACTGGTGTTGATTACAAGGAAGGATCTATGTAGACAGTATTACAGCAGTCTAGTCTCAATGAGAAGCAAAACTTTGTGAAAATGAGAAGCAAAAACTTTGTGAGACTGCTTTTGCTTGCTATTTGAGAAAGAGAAAGCCCTGAAATGTGGTAGGTACCAAATAAAACAATATACAGTTTTGCATTGAAAGCTTTTGTCCTTTCTCTAAATTTTCTCTAAATTTTGCAATTTGTGCATGAATCTGGATCTCTCTCAGAAAAGGCTGTATACATCAAATGGCCTAAAAATATCTATTGCAACACTTGCATGTTGATTAAGTTAAGGATTGTATAGGGAAATAGAACATTTCCTCAAAAATATATCCAAACAAAACATGTTTACTGAGTTCTGGCCCATAATAATTTAACTAGCTGGTATCTCACAGCCTTTCATTCTATTATAACAATTAAAAAGCATGAGCAAAATGCAGAAGGCTTATGTTCCTCTTACATAGACAGAGAATTACACTTGAAAAATCTCCCCATCATAATTTTCCCTATAAGAATTCTCCAAACAATTTCCTCTTCACATTTCTGAAGAAGTGAGTTGTCTCACCAAAGCTCACGTTGAAATAAATGTTGCTAGTCTTTAAGGTGCCATTGGACTCTGCAATTAAAGGTGCTTCTCCATCATAGCACTGCTAATTCCTTAAGTCTTTCTGCATTCGTTAGCAAATCAGATATTAACATCTTAGAACCTTTTACTCCCAATCAGGATTCTAAATGGACAGCTGAATATTAATTTCTTTTTTTAACCTTCCTGATCAAATTTAAATTGCAGATTTATCAGGCTATTTTGCTCATTCCAGTTGCAGTCACATGCCTTCTATGGATATTTCACACCTCCTCTGAACAAATGTGTTTGCCCAAAGAATCGTGATCATTATTCATTGCAGTGCCTCTGAAAGCGAGGTGCAAAGAACATCAAGAGGACTTGGCTACTGTGTAGGGTTGCTTGTTGTGGGCTGAGAAGTTACTAGTGTGCAGTCTGGGGAGGGTGGGGTTTAGAGGGAGGGACCTCAGTAGGGTATAATGCCACAGAATCCATCCTCCAAAGCAGCCATTTTCTCCAGAGGAACTGATTTCTCTAGCGTGGGGATCTGTTGTAATTTCAGGATATCTTCAGGCCCACCTGGAGGTTGGCAAGTGGCAACACGATGTGGCAAAGCCAAAGTTCGTGATGTGAGGCTCATTCCTTGAAAGACCAGCCCCTACCTTCATATCTGTACAACCAACTTATATAGCCAACTTATAAGCACGCTTATATAGGAAGCCCTAGAGAGCATCTGGTAAGCAAGAATTAACATCCCCTTCTACATACGGCCATATGCTCCTGCAGGCTCTTCCTGAATTGCAGGGGGGCCAAAGCAACCACCTGATAATGTTGCTGCAAGCAATCAAGCAGCAAGGCCTAATTGGCCAGCTGGGTGAGAGGAAAGGGCAAAGCTGATGAGCTTAATAGGCCCAGGGCCTCTGGTCCCCTGGCAAGCGGAGGAAATATAAAAGAAGTGGAACGGAAACAGGCTTTCCCTGGGGGACTCTGGGAATCTCTACAATCTTTGCCCATTATCTGCCTGCTTTTGAGAGTCAGGAAAACATTTCATTCCTACAAGCGAGAGTCTAAATAACTATTCAAAGCCGCTTCTTACATTTTTCTTGACATATTAATATTGGAAGAGCTCAAAAGTGAGCCACAATGTTCATGGTTGATACAAAAAGAATTTCTTCCATTCCCACCTTCAGTTCACGTCTACAACCTTCTTTCTTTCCTGGGTTTATTTTAGGCAGAACACCTTGCTGTTTGCATGATGGTTTAAGCTGCAGAACAGGGACATCACACCACATAACAGGCAGAAGGAAGTTAATTCTTCACAGTTCATAACCACAAAACAAGATCTTCCTTGGCCAGATCAGGTCTGAAGCAGCAGAATGCTGGAAGTCAGGCACAGAAGCAAGCAAGACAAGATGTGAAAAGTGGAGGGAAGATCTAAGATGGTATGCATAACAGCTGGATCTGCACTGCAAAAGGTTGTTCAGGGTGCCCCAATGCCTCAGGCTAACCAAGGCACAAGAAGCCTTGACTTAATTTTTACTTCATCCACTTAAAGAAATATCTAGACAATACAGGCACAGTTTGTGGCTTTGAAACAATGAATCATACTATTATATCTCTTTTTCAGTATTCTGCATTTTCCTGTAACCTTGCTCTTCCCGGAGGCTGCAGAGACAACTCATGTTTGAACGATGGAATATTGAAAAGGTCAACGCCGTGCAGCACAATGCTCCCATTCACAGAACATGTTAACTACTGAAATTCCATTGCTTCATTCTTATGACAAAGGCCACCAAACACAACAGGAAGCAAACCAACATAATTGCATGCTTTCAAGAGCAGCCAGAGAGGCTGTGATTTGCATCATAAATCATGAAACAGTGACTGCAATCCAGCAGTCGAGAGCCGTTTCAAGTATACCATCATGAGCTGTCACCAGTGTCTGTAAAATACAGATTTGACTTTCGCTTTGAAGCCTTCTCTATATCCATTAGCAAATGGTCCCATCTCTCCGGTACACATTTATGTCTTCTTACACACAGGCCTTGTATATAGACCCCAGTGATGCTGCACTGACATATGACCTGGTGTAAAAACTTGGAAGATTTTTTTTTGCACTTGCACATCTAGAACTTGTAACATAATTGAATAGACACAGGAAACAAAGCATATAATAAAAAGATACTTTTCCTTTCCCAACTGAACTCTGTATATCACTAGCTCAGGAAATCAAATAATGTGCTTATGTAAATCCCCTGATGCTTCATTGTTGAATTTCAGTACAAGGCACATAGTCATTGCAACTTCTCAAGGAAAACCCCCAAGCGCAGTGCATCCTGGACTGGAGCTCTGACAGCCTCAGTGTCATTCACCATAGGAACATGTAGTTTGCACAGTTTTAGAAGTATGAGTAGTATTGCTTCACAGTATAATTCTGTCATGGCAGGTTCAGTTTCTCTGAGGTTCTTTAGTGAAGCTTGGTGACAAAGGATAGATAAAATCAAAAAGAGTCCAGTAGCACCTTTAAGACTAACCAATTTTATTGTAGCATAAGCTTTCGAGAATCAAGTTCTCTTCGTCAGATGCATGGTACAGAAACTGGTCAAATATAGAAGAGGAGGGGGAAGAAGGGGAGGAGAAAGAAGATGCAGGTAGGGGAGGAGAGAGAGGGATGGAACCAAAACATTCCTTTGCTAGTAAATGTAAACATCTCCTCTTGGAATGGAGATTAATTGGCTTGTGTGAGGCTTCAAAGGAGTTGGCCGTGTTGGTTTGTGGCAGCAAAACAACCAGACCATCCAATTCCAATGCAGCATAAGCCTTCGATAACCACAGCTCTCCCCGCCAGATGCATCTGACAAAGAGAACTGTGGTCCCCGGAAGCCCACGCCAGGTGCCACTGGGCAATAGGGACTATGAATGGTTATCACATTATCACAGGTAACAGATTTCCTTTACAGAGGCGGGGTCTGGGGGAGCCCAGCCCAGCCCAGCCTAGTTCTGCTGAACTAGAATTAAAATGTCTTTTTGTTGTCTTTTCTACAAGCAACTGACCCTGTTGCAATTCTCACTTGTACTCAGTCTCTTGTATTTGGTTTCACTTGTGCTGAAATTTTTCTTTGTAATAATTGAGCCCAGCAGCTTCCATTCTCAAATCCCAGAGCTGGGTGTAGAAAAGGCCAAGCCCATCTACAAGAGCTCTATTGCATGTCTCTTTTCAGTCCTCAGGTTGTTATAACATCTTTTTTCTTCTACACCTCATGTATTCGTTCCACTTTCCTGATGCCTAGAATTCATTTGTTCACTAAGGAAGAGGAGATGGCACTGGCAATATCTAAGCAGCTGAAGAACATCTGGGCTAAGCTTTGGTATCTCCCTTGTTGCAGTTAATCAGAAGCTCAGGCATGGTCCTTTGGCTACGAGCCTGTAAGCCTCACTAGCCAGGGTGGTGGAACCAGTGTTTGCCCAGGACAACCTTGAGGTTTATCATCTGCTTTAACAGTCTATAGGTGCTGGGGGGGGGGTCGTCTTTATTTAAACTGCATTTTGTTTTGTATACTTCATACTGTAAGCTGCTTTGAGTCCCAGAGGAGAACGGAAGTAAAAACATAAAAAGTAAATACATAAACATCCACTGCAGAGTGGCTGTCCAACTTCCTTGCAAAATTTATCACTATTTCAGCTAATGTCAACAATGATTAGTAACTCACTAATTCTCTGTTTATTTATATATTGCCCATCTATTGTCTGTTCCTTACTGTAAAGTGTTCCATTTCTCCATCTGTTACTAGCCGCAGTAGTTTTTAAATCTGTACTCTTGTATAACACCCTTTTTCTTCATAACACCCATTTTCTGTAATGTGTATGAAGCAGGATTTTAGGGTATTTAACTCTTGTCAGTTCCTTCAAAGTATAGTTCAGATGAGAGACATGCTAAACAAAATAAAGTCATATTTTTATCACTAAAATGTAATAATTGGATAGGCTTAATATTCTTTGTAGCTGTCCTGTCTGCCGCTATGGGAGGAAAGAGCAGAGGAAGAAGCTTATCAATGCTTCCTTCAAAAACCTTACAATTGCGCTGAATGGGCACTCATGCCATGGTAGTACCAGGAAAACCATGAGGCAATTACACTTCCCTGTATAAGCACCGATGTTATTGTTCAGTTTTAAGCACATTGTTATGAAGGTGTTTCCACAATATGGACTTCTGGTTTTATCTGCCCTAGGAAATATATGTGAAAGGCCATCTAGTTGCTGAAAGGCTGGCAATCAAGTCACAGTCAGATATCTGGAGGATTACCTTGCCCCTCTGCTAGGAACAGGAAACTTACCTGGAGCTCTGGCCAAGAACTAGTAAGCACTCACATTCCTGCTTGGATACAGATCTACATCCTCCATCCAGTCCATCTACTTTATGAATTAAATCCATCTCCACTAATCTCGACAAATATTCAACCAAGCCTGTTCTCAGATGCCTCCTTCCACCTCAGCCATAAAGTAAACCCATTCTACCTTTTCTATAGCCAGGAAAGTACGCAGTGAGAAGTTCTTCCCTGCATCCAAAGTAAGTCCAAATCCAAATTTGCATTATTTCTTTTCTTATCCATCATGGGCAATGCAAACACTGAGCCCTGTCCTCTTTAAGGCAATATTTTGGGAATCTAAGCATGCTATGAAACCCTTCCCCAAGCAAATAAAACTTAGTTCTTTTTCTGAACTGAACTTTCCTAGGATTCTCTATATATTTTTGCTGCTGGTTAGATTTTTTTCCAATTTTACTATATCTTTCTTGAAATGTAGCAATCATAACTGAGCCAGCTATTCAGGAAAAGGTCTCACAGGTGCTGAGAAAATTGGGAGAAAGTAGCTGTGCTGTCTTAATTACTATTTCTATGAACACAGCCCAGTATGGTATATACTCTTCTTCTGGCTTGTAAGACCACCAGTTCTTTTTCTGCCTTATTACTGTCTAGAGAGAGAGAAATGCTAAAGCAATCATAGGCCAAAGATCAAGCTACAAGGATGATCGTGAAGACAAGGTCAAGCAGGGTTAGTATTAAGAGGACATTCGGAAGCCAAGGGACCAAAAGGATGGGCTGACACACAGTAATCAAAAGCAGATGGAATACACATATGCAAGGAGGGATGAACTGATTCAGGCAAGTTGTGGTGTGTAGTGATAGAGCTGAAGCAAAGCAGTACAAAATGACTGGTTGCTCGAACATAACCAAACCTAGCCAGAATCATCAAGTCCTATTTTCCCTAGCCCATTTCAAGATCATTTCCCCCAATCTGACACCTGTGATGGACATAGCCCAAAGCATTTCTGCAACCTATTTACTACTTCTGCACCAGGTAGGGTTGCCAGTCTCCAGGCAGTGGCTGGAGATCCCCCAGAATTACAACTGATTTCCAGGTCATAGAGATCAGTTCCCCTGGAGAAAATGGCTCCTTTAAACGGTGGACTCCATGACGTTCTACTCCACTGAAGTCCCTTCTCTCCCTAAACTGTGCCTTCCACAGGCTTCACCCCCAAAATCTCCAGTAATTTGCCCACTTGGTGCTGGCAACCCTACCACTAGGGGTTTCCCAAAAATCCAAGTGATCTGGATCCAGGTTTCAGGGATACAAAAAAATATAAGTATCCCTGAAATCCAGGTCAGCTTCTCTAATTCAGTTGGAGAATTCCAAACTTATCCGGACATTATTCCCCTATGGGGAATAATGGGGGAAACTATCGGGGGGGGGGGTTATAGTTCAAGCAAACCATCAAGTTTGCAGGGAACCTACTCCTTCCTGTTCATTAAAGATCCCCCAAGTTTCAGGAAGATTGAAACCACGAGTCCAGTTCTATGGGCCCCTGAACAAGTTGCCACCAGTCACTCTCCATTGGGGGAAATATTTCCAAGGCTTTCCAGGCAAAGGAGAACCCCTGTTCAACAGCCAGTCCCAAACACAAGTCCCACTCCCATGCAAGCTGAACCAACAAAGCCCAACAGAACCAAAGTAAAGGAGGAGAACCACTGTCCAACCAGAGAACCCCAATGTAAAGTAGAGAATCCTTCCCTACCTGAGCTGAAGCGGGGCAGGGTGAGGCTCACTGAAGCTACAGCGTTTAAAAGGCAGCTGGCAACAGCTTGAAGGACTCTTTTGCCACTCAAGCAAAGATGGCGGGGCAGGGTGGGAATCTGTCTTCTGCCGCCAGACCTACCAGCCTGCTGAGGTGGAAGGTTTGCTTCCATTTTGCACCACTGCCATCTCACTTGCTGGCTGCTACTCCATCCCTCTCTGGTCTCGAGGCTTGCACCAGTCTCCTGCCATGGCACAAAGCTTGCCTTCATTTCGTACCACTTCCCTCTTACTTGTGCCACTGTCCTCTAGCTCTCTGCTGCTCTGCCTCTGCTGCAGCTGCCCACAGCTGAAATATCCAGCCCAGCAGAGTTCAGTTCCCTGGATCTGATGTGGATTCTCTTATGTGATTCAGCATGACCAGATTATGTTGGATCAGCATAAATCCTGCTATAAAGCAGGATCACAAATCCCAGATCATAACACTCCTACTCTACACCCTGCTTCTTGCTTTTCACACAACCTCAAAAATGCCAAGTGCAAAACCCCCACACACTTGGGAAGAGTAATGCCTTTTGTCCCACAGAATTAGCAAGAAGGGGGATATTGTCAGTTTGGAGTGCTTGGCCAGTCTCACCAGGAAGATGTGATGATTAGAGAATCCTTGTAAGTACTGAATTAACTTGAAACTGTACTTCTTAATTTTTTCTAAGTTTTGTGTCCCTTGCAAAATTCCCTTCAATAGTCTGTGTACTGCTCAACTCATGCTCCTTCATGCATAGGAAAGTTTGAGAAGGGAGAGGTAATTTTCTTGCTGGAGATAAGAAACTTGTTTGGGGACTCCCTCTTGAAACAGAGAATGGGTTTTTTTTTTCTGTGCTGTTCCCATGCATGTTCTGACAGCAGAGGTCTTGGGCTCTTCTGGGTCAGTCCATCAGTATTTCAAGAACTTTGCCTCCCCCCGACACAGTGGCAGAAAGCAGAGGTCCAAATGTGCCAGGTATCATGCTTAAAACCTCTTTAAATGCACATGTGCCGACAGCAGATTCAGGGCTCCTTGATATACTCAGGTGCTCTCATATTACATCTTCCATTGTGTTAGAAAGATGACATATAAAAAAAATTAAACGTTCTCTCTTCTGATACTTGTAGAAGATGTTGTGTGGACTCATCCAACACAAGTTAACTTCAATATTGTACCAGTGCTATTTGACTGTGCATATGGTGTTAATTCTTTATCGCTGGTAATTCCCATTCACTGCACTGCGATAACCGCTTGGTCATGCCTATGCACCCAACAGAAGGAGCAGCAGCATTCAATGAGTCTTTAAAACGGCCATGTTTATGAGTCCTTCCTGAATCCTTTGCAGTAGTTACAGAGTGCCAAGAACATCAGCAGGGTTTTCTGAAGCATGGGCAGACCCTCTGCTAATGACAAGTCTCTATCAGTAATTAAGCAGGCAAGCCTTCCTGCCCTAGGCAGCTGGGTTTCTTAGGGCTCCACATTTCTTTGCACAGGACTCATCAAAGTCTTGAGCTGGCACCATTTCTGAGAGTTCTTCCTGTTCCTTACTCCTCATCTGAAGTTTTAATCCCCTGTTTACAACCACACAAGTGATTGCTCAGGAAAGGACTATCAGAAGATTATGGCTTCAGGTGAAAGAAACAATTCTGCAGATGCAGATGAGATCCTTCTTTAAGGCAGATGTTTTTTATTAACATGAGAGGAAGAAGAAAATACAGTACAGGCAATATGTATTCACAGATTTTTCCCTAACAAAATGTTCTTATACTGAGATCTCTGTGTCCCTTGAGACCTTTTCTGGTTTAAGCTTGCTACAGTAATCACTCACCATTGAGAATGACATTGGGAATTCTTCCCAAATAAGAGAAATGTAATTGGGTCCTGGTGGACATTTGTATCTGTATTACCTATTAGAGTTTGGAAAGGCAAGAGTTAGCAATATACCCTTCCTAATGCGTTGTTTGTGCAGTTTTGTTTGTGCACTGTTGCCCAGTGTACTAATCATGAAAATCCTACCTTTGTGCTCCTACAGTACAATCCTAAGCATAGTTACTCCACTGTAAAACCATTGATTTCACTGGGCTTAGACGTGTGTAACTCTGCTTTGGATTGCACTGTTAGTTCTATAAGCATGATGACAAAGTGATGTAGCCCCATACCTTTCCCCTTAATATAAAAGATCAGAATTCTGTTTGAAGCTTTTATACCTGTGGTGTTGTGCTGTGGTTTGCTGCAGAGGTAGTTGCAATCCTATTGTTTCTAACAACTGTGAGGGAGGAGGTGGGGTGCACTCCTCTTTTGCAGGCATATTGATATGTCATTGCTTGGAGAATAATGAGCCATGAATGAACAGAGAATCCTTTCTACTTTCCACTTTTCTCCACTGTGCCCCCAACTCCACTTATTTTCTCCTTTGTGCCATTGAGCTTTCCCCCTTATAGACCTGGCTAAAGCATCCCAGTAGCACTACAGTTGTGTATTTCACCCCCCCCCCCCACACACACACACACACAGCAGTATTTTGTTCTGCCCAGTGTGCATAATTTCAAGAATTTTTTAGCTTTGCTATCTTCCTTCAGACCCTTATAACAAGTTAGTTACCATTCTTCTTTTCCAAATAACCTTTTAGTAATATTAGCCAAGGGTGTTTTATATGAATGAAACCATAGCTTTCAGCCTGACTTAATGTGTCTTCATTTGCTTGATTTTATGTTAATAAAAAAAAAGAAAAGAAAACTAACAGGATAGCTACACAACGTTAAAAGATAATTCATAGCTATTGTCTTAAGTGGCTGAGTACCAGGACAGGCACTAATCCAGCAAGCATTCAACAATTAAGTTCATATTTATTAGAATTACAGTGTGACATAGCTTCAAGCCATTTAGAAGTGTTCCCATTCCACAAAGCTTCAGCTGTATTTTTATTTGGAATTCCGTATTATTTTTCTTGCTGTTATGACAACCAAGAATACATTGTTGACAGAGCTATCAAGTTCCAACAGGCCAAGTTAAAATTTGCAGCCTCCTGTCACATAAACATGGAGCACACTGCCTATATGTGTATATATGTGTTTGTAGGTTATGGCATTTTAGACGTTGAGAGATAGATTCACAAGATCATATTTCTGTGCAAAGAGTAAAACTGGCATGTGATAACATGGCCTTTTGAAGCCTTTGATATATATTTATTGTCACAGAAGATTCAGTCACTGTCAAGCAAGGCCTATCCTTCCACAAAGAGGAGAGCTAACAAGTGTTGAATTCTAAACGCTGTGATATTGAACGATTGTACAAACCAGTCTGATACCTTGAGCTCTGACCTGCAGGTATTTTCTTCAGTAACAGAATTTTTGAAATCTCTTTGTGTGTTATTCAGGGTATCATTCTCTTTTCAATTTCCTTCCCTTCTATAGCAGCCGGAGTTACTGCAGCTCCTGTACCAAGCATAGCACGCTCATTAAGGGCTAGCTCAAAAGTCCTGGACAAGATGCTGTTCACTCTCCTCTCCCACTAAGCACAAAATGGCACTTCCACCCTACTTTCTTATTCAAGTAGAGCCAGAATAAAGGCAGCAGTTACTGTTACTGGCTTGTTGTCACTTACTACTGTTATTCATTTGCCCAGAAAGTAAGTGGAAGTAGCTGCTAGAAGCAGCATCCTTTTCACAGAGAAAGCAAGAAGGTAGAGGCAGAAAGTAGCACAAAAAGACAAGTGGCCATGCCTGCTGCTGCTGCTGCTGCTGCGGCACCATAACCAATCAGCACTGGCAGCGCTGAGGTTCTCAGACCTTGGCAACTACCCAACAATGCCATGCCCTGACAACCATCTTGCTCACTCTCATATTTTGAGTGTCTTGGGACTACAGCAACAGTCTTGTGACCATGGGGATGGAAAGGATCAGTAGAGAGCACTGATTACAAGAACTAAATTTGCTGAAACACACAAAGGCAACTAACTGAACAAGCCAGACCTAGGCACCTAACCCCTCCTCCAGCTACGGTCGCAAGACCTGGTCCTCTCCTTTCTGGAGGGCCTCTGGGAGTTCTCCTTGAAGTAATAGTACCAATATACCACAAACTGGTCAAAGAGGGATGAGCCTTTACTTTGCCTTGTGTTCTTCCATTTACCAAATCCCAAGAACAAAGTAACAGCCACTTTACTTAGTAATAACATTATCTAGAGGTGTACAAGTTAGGGTTACTATTCCTCCACCGGGGGTGGGGTATCCCCTGCTCCCCAACCTTCTGCCCTCCATGCCCACTTACTTGGCTGGCAGGAGGGCGTGCTCTCCCAGGGCGCATGCCCCGAGCAGTGACGCACCCCCTCTGAGCAGCAGCGCGTGCTCCTGCACCCAGAGCAGGCCTGTTTTGGGAAGACTCATGCCCCACAGGACCCAATCCAGCCCTTGGTGAGTGCAGGAGCCAGCCTTTGACCCCCACGCGATGTCATCACGTCCAGAAGTGATGTCATCACGCAAGCCAGGAGTGAACGTGCAAAAAAGAAAACCCTCTGAGTGGCAAGGTGAGCGCCAGGCTCCCAGGCTCCCGTCGGGGGAGTAAAGGGACCTGGCAAACCCCTGGTTTGGGCTCCAGAGGACCTGGCAACCCTAGTATCGGTCTTTATTGTGAAACACAGAAAGTGTGTGTCACAGAGCAGGCAGTCTTTGTAGGGGCCTAGCATCCCCTCTCAGGAGCCCTCCAGCCCCACAACACACACCCCTGGAGCAGACAAGGGCTTTATACTGGCTGCCACCACTCTAGTTTGGGAGTTTAACTAGGTGGGCCCAAAGTACCTCCCCTTCCTTCACCCATCCAATCAGTGCGCCTCTATTGGGGAGGGCATTGCCAGATGACCAGTCAAGAAAAAAATGCAACATCTCAGGCATAGTAAAACAAACTGTTTTACTTAACATGATAGGCAATCATCAAACAAGTGGGTAAAAAAAGAGCACTTGTGCATCAGATTTAACAGGAGATACTTTTCAACAAGGAGGGTTTGATGGATTGCATGTTTTGTAAAAAAACCTGCAAGTGCTGTACACATATAGCTGCAGGAATCAGAGAGTTTTGAGTGACAGGCTACTCCAACGTATCTGATTGGGTTGAATAGGAATCTAATGTGAAGATTTGGGAGATGGAGACCTAATGGAAAGCAGTTTTAACACTGGCAGGAGAACTGAGGGAAGTTGGCAAGAAGTTTTGGGAAGTAGGTGCAGACTTCCAAACGGGTGAAGGAACAGGGAGTAGATCTTCTATGGAGAGATTTTCCCTACTCAGCCAAACAGGGAAGTGGCTCTGGAGAGTGAAGAGATTCCTAGTTGGGTGTGGTTGGAAACTGCCTCTGGAGACCTTGCCCATTTCCACATGTTGTTAAATCAATGGGCTACTTACTCAATGCTGGTGGGTTTTTTTTTACAGATTCCAAATGCCTCTGATTTCAAAGCAGAAGCAGACAGTTTGTCTTTTGTCTGATCAGCGTCTTTTCTGAGACCGGGATTTCCCACTGTTTCCTGTGCCGGGTCAAGGACGCTGCCGGCACAAGATAAGTGCCAGGTCCCCAACCTTCCTGGCAGAAGGATAGAGGGGTCTGGCAACCCTAGTGGTAGGAAGGTATATGTCCTCAAACTTGCAGATCAGATCATGTATCCACTGCATGACCTTGAAAGTCTGAAGACACATATCTCTTTTTCACACTGTAGCTCAGCAAAAATTATTACCTCATGGAGTGGGGCCTCTCTGGATGTCCACTTACCCTCTATGGTACCAGTCATGCAGAAATGTGAAGGCTTAAGCTTCAAAGCCAATATTGCCATAGATATTAATCCAAGAGTGTCTATGCCACTCCCCCTGCCCCTTAAAAGGGAACAATTTATCCTGTAACAAGCTGCTAGGTGAGACATTGTATATGGATGCTTAATATAATTAGAGAGTGTATATATTTGATCAGGAGAAAGTTTTAAATGCTTGGTGACTGTGTGTTTCTGTAGATCCTCAAAAGTCTTTCCCAGTTACTCATAATTCAGCTGGAAAAAGGAATCAAGGAAGCATCTTGCAAACATATTGTTCATGTTTTAGAGAACAATAAAAGGATAAAAAACAGGATGAGGAAGGAGCAGACCAATGGAGGATAGGCAAGAAATTTCCATCTGGACCTGAGTATATCCAGATATGTTCTGTGTGCCAATTGCAAAGTCAACCCAACAATAAATCTAGCACAACTGTGTAAAAACTACATACAGGAACTGGAGCTTCTTCCATTATTAAGGGTACTGTAAGCACACACACCTCTTGTTGAAAATACTAAGCAAATAAAACACTTTTAGCACCACTCATAGGAATTAAGGCCCCAGAACAAAAATGTGCATTTTAAGGTCATACTGCTCTGGATTTCTAATTTATTTTTGCCAGAAAGTATTGCTTCATAACAACCGCCACAACTTTTCCATTACTTTTGCAAAAGAGTCATCTTACCCTCCTGTAGCTTGGTTACATATATACCTTTCCCTATATAAGAGATATCATATATTAGTTTCTCTAATGGCTCTTCTTGTATCATTTTTATAAAGTATATGAGGAAATGAAATGTTTTGGTAGGTCTATTTATGAAATTTAAACAAATGATGCACACATAAGATCATATTGTTATAAGCCAAATTATTTTAAACTTGAGTGAGTCCTGCTTCCACATGTCTTTATGATTATTAGCAGGGACTGCATTCGCCATTCCACACTTACTGCATTTCTCTCTCCTTGACTAGAAGTACATCACAGTGGATTCTTCACGTGACCATGTTACCGACATGATAATTGCATTGATCACACAGACATTTAGAGCTTTAGTCCCATGACTGCATCACAAGATAGCCCTCTCATCACTTGAGAAGCTCTTATTGGAAGGCGTTCCTGCATTACAAGATGATAACTATGGGATATTAACAGGTCACAAAATCTATTATATCTGGATATTAATGAACAAATGTGTTCAAAACCATTGAATACAAAGATACTTACAAAGCCATAACTTGATGGGAAACTATACAAATAGTCTTGAATCTAAGTACTAGAAATAATGTATTTTAATTATTTTCTAAATTAATGATATTTTGCAAATAAAATGAGACCATTAAATTACAGTCATATAGCGATTAAGCTATAGCTTAAATTAAAGAGTAACACAGTGATCATCTCCTCTTTCTCTGAGCACATTATACACATCTGAGAATAAATTTATTGCTACTAGTTGTCCCTAGTGCTACTATCCAATTCCGTCCACACTACAACATTGGAATTTCTCAGTTAATCTGTGCTGCAAAGCTAATCATATTCAATTTCTTTGCCATGAAAAGCTGAAAAATAATATTACAGAATGGGAAAAACATTTGGGGTCAGCTAGCAATAAAGCGTCAAGCAGCTTTGGAATGATTCTCTAAAACCTGGTCTTAAGTGCTGCACCATATACTCTAGCTGCATATCTCCAGCAGGTGGAGGGATGATGTTTCCCAGAGAGACAGAGCTCAGGAATGTGGGAAACAAGCCTAAAGCAGCAAAATAAAGAGTCAAACTAAAACCTGAATAGATGAGTAATTGATGAACATACAAGTCATGCTTAATTAGCAAAGTTCGTTGGATACTGGCCGGGTAGACTCATCTTACTGTTTGTGATTACAAAGCTCAACATCTGGCTGTCAGAATAAATGTTGATTTTGTAGCAGATGTTGAGAAGACAACCAAATATGTACACTGATGGGGCTGTCTGGAGAGAGATTGTTCGTAATTATTTCACACTTTTGTGTCCATCTATTAAGGACTGCCACTGAACAACTGCCATTCATTTCAGTAGTGCTGTTGCACATGCAACTGAAAGCCAGTGTGGTGTAGTGGCTAGCATGACAGACTGGAGTCTGAGAGACCCAGGTTTGAATCCCCACTGCTATGGAAGCTCGCTGGGTGATGTTGGGCCAGTCACACACTCTTAGCTTGAACTATCTTATAGGGTTGTTGTAAGTATAAAATGGAGAACAGAAGAATGAGATAAGCCACTCTGGGTCCCCACTGGGAAAAAAGAATGTGGTATAAATGATTTTAATTTTTGATGATGATGATGGTCAGCAATGGTGTTCAGAGGCTGTTTCTTACTTGTCTCCTGTATTGCTAGGCAGAGGATTTCTCTCTCTCTCTCTCTCTCTCTCTCTCTCTCTTCATTTGGCATTCCCCAGTAACTGTTACTGGCCCTCCACCCTGGTTTTGGTGTTGTGTGTTTATATGCTTTTATTGAATTATTTTATATATTAAGTGCTGTTTTAATGTTAAAATGTATTAACATTTGCCAGCTTGGGGACCCTATTGGATAAAAAGGAAGCATAAAAATGTTTTAAATAAAAATAAATAATACATCTAATTTGATTCCATAATGATTAAACATAAACAGTATTTAAAACAATTTTCCCTAGGATAAACATTGGCTTGACCAAAAAATGTTCCTTTTTAGACACCGGAAAATGCTTGATTTAAATATGACACTGGCCTGGATGAAATCATTTGTCCTTCTCAGGGCCAAGCTACAAGTGATGAATGACACTTGAACGGCAAGTGGATTGGGTGGAGGGCAAGTGAACAGGGAGAAATACACTTGCCGTTCAAGTATCATTTGTCACTTGTAGCTTGGCCCTCAGATCTCACATAATTGAATGTGTTTTCCGTGTGTGTCAGTCTTTTAACCAACCAGCAAGCAAGATGTTGCAGTCACAGCACATGTAGTCAACAATTGCATTTAGATCACACAATGACCACCAGAACTATTTACACAGGCACGTGCTTTGCCTGCGGTCATCATCTTATTTAAATCAAGCTTCTGAGCCAGGATTTCAAATGAGATTCAGCCAAACTGCCTTCAAATCAGGCAACTGACATTGCCATTCAAACAGGAGGCATGCTTCAGTTGGTCCTAACTTTTAATTTTGCTCCTTGAAAATGAGAGCTGTGCTTTCCTCAGTATCCAAATCCTGCTGTCAGTTGTTTGTGACAGCTCTTTTTTAATGAAGTAGAGACTTGTACACTCAGAATTGGACTGAGACCACAAAGGTTGTTAAATCCAGATGATCATGGCTCCCAGCCATTACAAATAGGAGATGCATTTCAGTCTGTGGCCTAGAGGCAAAGAGAGCAGTATCACATTCCCAAGCCCCTGAGCCACTGAGTCCCCTCACTTGGCTCTATCTTACGAGAACTCCCTACCCTGTGGCATTCATACAGCTGCCGTGTTCTTGTCTTAAAAGCTAAAATGAATTTTACCTCCTTTCTAATTACTCATAGAGCTATATTGTCAGCTGATATGCCTTCATGTTTTATTAGCGAGACACTATGATACAGTATATTCGACGGGTGATTTATAAATTAATTCAGAATGACAGAATGATAGACTTGCAAAACGTATAGTGGAAACTTACTAATAAACTAGAAAGTTTCCTCTTCCATTTAATTTATACACAGGCTTAGGTTTTTGTTTTTTTTAAGCAGGATTTAAAAAAGGACTTTGGGACATTTACATCTGCTTCAAAACACAGACCAAAACCCCAGATTCAAAAATGTCATCGTCTTAGGGAACTTTGGATCCACATTTAAATGTTGTGGTTTGGGCAACTGGCTTGGTTTCAGTGAGAAACTAAAGAAACCTGAGAAATCTGTGCAAATCATTTATTAAATTCCTCGTGGAGCTGTTGAAAGGACAGGGCTATAAATACTAACTCGGGACAGCATTAAAGATGATCTATCATTTGGGGGTTGAACTATTAAACCACCTTCAAATATGTTCTAGTACAAAATTAGCAGGCAGAGGCTTGCTATGTCTTCTGTTCCCTAAGACCTTCATTCTTTCCACATCCCCAATCTCCTCTTGCTAGGAAGCCGCCTGGGATTACGGAAAGCCAGTGACTGTCTCTCAAACACATGCACACCCTGTAGGGTAGACTTTTGTTTAGATCTAACAAGCATAGAGAAGAACCACATGCATTATCCCAAATCAATCCTTATGTAGTAGCTAGCATTGCCAGCCATCAGGTGGGTCCTGGAGATCTCCTAAAATTAACTGTTCTCCAGACAACAGAGATTAAATCCCATTCCTAAAAACATCTACTTCAGATGGTGGACTCTATGGCATTATACCCTGATTCTCTCCCCAAACCTTATCCTCACCAGGCTTTACCCCCAAAATCTCCAGGAATTTCCCAACTCAGAGTTGGCAATCCTAGTAGTAGCCTCTGTGCAAGTGTGTACATTATACATTGTATATTTCAGTGCCATATGCCTTCCTCCACTTCCAGCATTCCCTAGATAATTATATTTGTACCTTTTATCCCCAGGTAAGTAGCCCATGTTGAAAAGATTTTTTTCAGCACTTTCTGTAATAATCTCTCACTTTCTACATATCCTCTTATGACACATTCTTCCCTCTAGCCAAACCACATTATAATTCACTATAATTCATGGAATCCATATGTGACTATCCCCAAAGCTACCTGGGTATGCTACCACACTGTGAATTATTCAGCCCTCACTTAAAATACAAAAATGCCCAGATAATGCTCTTATGCTAATGTTTATAGACTTGTGCATATAGAAATTCTTAGTATTTGAGAAAATACAAATAGATGTATTTTCCATAGCTATTGCCATGCAATCACACAAAAGTCAGAAGACAGAACTTGACTTACGTATTTTTCTGTTATTTATTCAGTTTGGGCCGATTTAAAACATTGAAGGCTATATGTAAAAGCTTCAGAAAAGTGCTTCCCTTTGACAGTGCACCATGAGATTAACATAATATTTAAACTAACACTCATCACATGTACACACACTGCCACCATGCATCTCTGATAAGCACTGGCTGTTACATAGAAATACCACATGCTTGGGGTGCAAGGCACTCAGGAACCCTGACAGAGCCTTACTCCCTGTACCACCACAGGCAGAAACTGAATGAACTGAATCTGGCAGAAACCACAGTGCCGTCCGGCAAGTGGCCACTATAAAAACTGCCAGGATGAACTAGCCTAGCATTTAATCTGGGAAAACCTGTCTGTCTTGGCTCCTCAGTACTATTGTCTTGCTTATGCTGAAATCATCTGGCCTGCAGTACTTGCTTCCTACTGCTCAAGGTATGATGTTACCGTTGGGGGTGGGGTTTTTACTCCTTGCTTGGCCACGCCCTTGTGTGTGGCCCCAGGCCTCGACTCATTGTTGCTGTTTCTTGGATTCAAGCCTTTGCTGGATCATGATGGCCACACTTCTTTCTTCAGGCTCCATGAACCTGTTATTGCCTTGACCTCATCTTCACTATCACGATGCCTGCCATTCTGTTCTCCTGTTGCGTGTGCCTGGCGTACCTGGCCCCTGACCATGATACACAAATCAAGAGGCTTTTAAGAGTTATGCCTGACGCATGGAATGTCAGCAGAGGGGATGCATTTTTGTATTTCTCCCTCCTCATGGTGTCATATTTCATTCCAAAGAGGGAGGTTCCTGTCCTACCCTGACATACGCATTGCATTCCTGCACTGGGACAACATGCATCTCTCTTCAAATGCCACCTGGAAGTCTGGGAAGAGGAAACTTCCTCAAAACTTATGAAATGATAGTTGAAAACAAATTTACATTTTCCCATAAAATAAGATGGAAAGAAAATAATGCAATATATACCTTACTTTTTTGATACTACTTGAAGTACAAACAAAAAAATCAGTTTAGGATATATTGGCCTTAAAAAATTGCTTCTTGACATTCCTTCACCTATTACTTAGTGAGTAGCTAGTAATGTTATGTTTTCTTTGACTTTACCTCATCCTCTAAATCTTCCAGCCAGTCATTAACTGGCTGCTAAAGGACTGACACCTCATATGTTGTCACTTAATTATATTGCATTAAACTTTCTAGAAGGCACTAATTCAGCAAAAACACCTATGAAGAAAACCAAGAAGACAGTTTGCTAGAGTTAACCATGGTAAAAATGTTGTTGACATGTAAAATGTCAAATCAGAAAGCAAAAAAACCCTCTCACAACCTAGAATAAAAAGGGGAAAGAAAGCAAAGCAGAATGTTCAAAGCACCAGATAAATAGCAACTGAAAGGTCATTTTAAATCAGGAAGGAGAAGAGGACTGGAATACTAAAGGGAAAACAGACAATTAGCATTTTAAGTGAACGGCATGGGTTCAAAGCAAGTTACTGAAAGCTGAAGTAATACTAACAGTGAGGCAGAACAGCAAGAGGCTATGCTGCTCCAAAACCCACGCTAAGAACCTAGAGTAGATCTGTATTAATGAAGCAGAAATAAAGAATTTATTCTGAATTAGTTTCTCTAGGCCATGATGTGGCTTCACATCATTTCCTCTTCTCCTGTTTCCTTTTCAGTGAGGAAAGGAAAAGCAAGTATTTCTGGGCTTTCTTCTTGTTTTGAAAGAAAGCCGTTTTAACTAACTACTTTGGCACTGAATATGAATTACATACAGACTGGGCTACATAACTATTTTTCCCATCAGTGGGAAAATTAGCTAATAATGGGAGAGGATTTATTCATATACATTGCATTCCAACAGATGCATTTGAATTCTTAGGAAGAGAATCTTAGGAAAGGTGTTCAAGTGGAACCAATGATTACTGGGGATTAGACGTATGCTGTTCGGCTGGCACTCATGCCCCACTACTACGCACCATGCTGGAAAAAAATGTTAATTGTTATCACAGCCAGTCCCAGATGTCAGTATCTGAAGCAGCCTTCAACATGCAGTTGAATGTAGAGGTGGGTGTGTCCATTGTGTACTGCATCCTCCAAAACATTTGAGAATCCAGAAGGGATGCATTGCTGGATGAGAGCTCATGTCTTATGATATAACTGTAGCATTTCCCGGGCAGCTATGGAACATCCCAGCTCAAGCGGGCACCTCATGAGCAGGGAACACTGTCTGCAAAGCCATCAGCCAACACAGCTGGTACCATTTTCCCCATGTCTTTTGAGACACTGAAACAAGATGCTGGACTAAATGGACTCCTGGTCTGATGCAGCAGGGCTCTTCTGATGTTCTTATCTGGGTGACCACTCGAGATATGCAGGTGGTGTACGCAGGGAGAAAAAGACTTACTGTAGTACTACATTGACAAGAGGCTTAAAGCAGCTGCTGTGTTGACTATGGCAAGGATTAGAAATGGACTTTGGATAAGTCTTTTGGTGTGGAAAAAGGTTACCAACGGTTGCATGATACCCTGGCAGACTGAGTTAGGTGTTAGACCCTTGAGTGTTCAATAAGGATGTACACCTGAAAAAACTGGCTTTTTTCAGATTTGGATTCAGGAAGAACATAATGCAGGTTAGTCAATGGTATTGAGGTCTCTAGATACCATTTTGGATCAAGTTTTTCTGGGATTACAGAATTAGTTGGGTTCCATTATTCCCTAAAGGAGGACTGGGCGGGGGACTAAATTGGCTGTTTTTCAACCAAATAACACTAAAATTGCAGGGGAGCCAGTGTTTCCTTTCCATTACAGCTCTCTCCCAAAATTGGACTAAGGGGTTCGATTCTATGGGCCTCTGAACAAGGTGTCCTCATAAATCCTACTTGCTGAAGGGAAAAGGCTCTGCCCCCGCAAAGAAGGGAGGGAAGGAGAAGGAGCAAGCCAGAACTGCTGCTCTGCCAGACCCTGTGCCTGACTTGCTCTGGCCAGGGGACACCTTCCCTAGGCCACTGCCTGGGAAATCCACAGAATCAAAGTAAAGTAGACACCTGCTGCTGGAGGTAAGCACCCAAACATGAAAAACTACATGGATTTTTCAGGGAGGTATGTTTTTCATAAACTAAAAATCCTGGATTTGTGTAACAGTTACAGAAAATCACAGTAATGACCTAAAACAGTGGGTTTTGTGTATATTTTCAGCTTGGGGATTCCTAAATGCACTTCCCTCGTGTTTGGGATGAATTCAGCAGTAGGAAGTTAGTTGCTCAGATCTAATGTGGGGAAAGAATTAGTATGAAAAGCCAGACAGTTCCTTCACATGTGTCTTAGAAAGGGGTGGCAAATCTATGGCCACTTGTCATGTTGCTGAATATTTTGGAAGATGCAAACAATCATTTACTCCACCTTCATAATGCTCTCAGCTAATGATGAGGGAGCTGATGAGATGGACAGGCTTTGCCTTTAGTGGGACATCTCAACACAGGAAATAAAAACAAATAATAATGAGTACACTAATAAACCGCTCTTCTTGACAGATTGGTGCCCCACTCAGAGTGGTGAACAAGGTCAATGTTATGATTACCCCCACCATACAGCTGGGGGGGAGGGGCTGGGGCTGAGAGGAGTGGCTTAACCAAGGCCACCTACTGAGCTCATGGCAGCAGTGGGATTTGAACCAGCATAGTGCTGGTTCATAGCCCAACAGCTTAACCACTATGCTATGGCAGCTTTAAAAATCTGTGGATTAGAAGAGCTAATTTCCTCTGGAAGGCAAAGGCTATGTCATCTTGTCTACTAACTGAACAATCAAGAAGAGCCCCTCCACTGGGGGTTTAAAAGCCAGCCCCCCTGCCTGCAACCATATACCACTGTGTACTGCCTGTTGCTGCAAGTATGTTCCTAATGAACAGTTTCCATGTTGTTAATTTAATATGTTGCATCATTCAATGTCATGTTTCTAAATTTATGTTATCCTTATCCTATTGTATTAGTTATTGAATGTCCCAGTGGATGATCATATTAACTTATACTGTGTGATTTGCCTTCAGTGAGAAAGGTAGACTATAAAATAACATAAATAAAATTAAATACATTGTGCATGATTATTCTCCCAGTAGTATCAACTGCCTCATTACTGAAACTACTAGAGAACTAGTAAAGTCCTGACAGCATAGACAAAGATTCTGAAACCAGCCTTTGTTGAAATATACCATGACTAATTGATTGTCCATGAGCTGAATCCTGGATTCCTAAACTAACTGCATTTAGAATAGACTGTGGTTTACCAATATATCTGAATAAAACCATAGGACAGACCAATGATATTCACTCAGAGCTGCATATACTGGTGGCTCTTCTGGGCACAGTCCCCCTATGTCACACCTAATGCATGTTCCAGAAAAATGAGTAAAAGTTCATTGCCCTGTAAGACAGATGACCCCCTCCTTGACACAGCTGCCACTGCATGTACTGAAGGATGGGTAAGTTGTGAGCTGTGAGCCTCACTCCAGGAATGGAAGAAAAGGAACAATCTTTTCCAACAACCCCCAAGCTTCTCCACAGCCTCTGCACTCTCATCTCAGCACCCAGGCGGTTGTTGGGACTGGGAGCAATGAATGCTGGCTGCAGAGAAGAGAAAGTAAAACCACCACTACCACCATGGCAGCCACCCAAGAATAGAGCACACTGGCCACGGTGGGATTGTGCTGCTTTTACTCCCCTTTCTCCGTGACCAGCTTGTTCTCCTCCAGGAGCCTTGACCACCCTCACTTTCTGTCATGTATTTCATGCTGAAGAGAGAGTGAGAGGGAAGCCCTTCCCCTCACTCCATAGACACAAGGGCTCATAAGGTTCAGCAGGGGTTGGCAGAGAGAACTTTGCATACGCAGAAGTAATTACTAACAGTTTTAAAATGTTAGTAACATATTCTATATAATTGTATGTGTGCATTTCATGGTGTGGCACACAGGGCAGACAATACTCATGTTGCTCTTCGGGTTGATGGTCGTTGCAAATGTGGCTCTCTGTGAACCACAGGATTGAGACCACTGGAATAGACAAAATCAAATGGGCGGGTCTGTAAAAGAAATAAAGAGAATCACAAGCCGTAGCAAGACACTGAATGATTGTGATGAAAAAGAAACAATAAATGTGCTGTCACATTTCAACCAGTCCTCTCTGCCTCCCTTGTTATAACTTGGTTACTCCTTTCCTCTTCCTTCATGAGTTTATGAATTACTTTATGAATTACTCAGATGAGGGCCATTTAAGAAGATCCTTTAAATCTATTAAAAGACAGGATTGCTATCCTTATTGTTAATCAGCTTGAATGTTTAGGATGGAATGGCTATAAAGCAACTGAAATAACAGCATACATCCACACAAACTATACTTTTTATACAATATTCTTATGTCACAAGGCAGGGGGCCTTGCTGAGGCCCATACAATAAACGCATCCCCTCCCAGGAACCTTCTAGTCTCACAAACACACCCCTTTCCCTCCTGCCCCCTTCTGCCTTGGAGCAGGCAAGAGCCTGATTGTCTGCCACCACTCTGGTATGAGGGTTCAACTAGGGATGGCCCGGAGTACCCTGCTTCTTTCTCCCTTCCAAGCAGTCCCCCTCTGTTGGAGAAGGCATTGCCGGATGACAGGTCAAGCTAAAGATGCAAGAACCCAGGCACAGTAAAACAAACTGTTTTATTTAAAAAGATGGGCAATCACCAAACAAGTGGGAAAATAAAAAAGAGCACTTCTGAGCATCAGATTTAACGGGATATTTTTTAATAAGCAGTGCAAGATTAGTACTAAAGGAGCCGGCAAGAAAACCATAAAGCCTCCTAACACAACTACTTGATTGGCCCCTACAATACCTGGCCCTTCCTGTGTCCAACCCACCCCTCCTGGGTGTGGGATCCTCTCCTGCTGGTAGCTGCTTCTCTGCCTTGCAGCTTCTGAGAGAAGAACACCTTCCCCCTTCAGGGCAGACTTCCCAGTTCTCCCAGTGGTTTGCCCCGTTGACCACCGTTTGTTAGAGATGGGTGGGAGGTGGCAAACTCCACAGCGATCATTCCCCACTGGCAGGCAACAGAGGTCAGAGTGCAGCAAGCAAGCTCCCGTTGGGGCACAACGATATCACTTTCCAAAGTGACGTCATTGTGCCTGCCATGCTCCCACACTTTTCTGGGGTCAATTTTGACCCCCAGTGGGCTGAATTGGCCCCGTAGAAAGCACAGAAGCATGCCCATAGCCAGCTGGATGACGTCACTTTCCAGAAGTGACATCATCGCAGCAGCACCAGGAGCGCACTTCAAGGTAAGTGCCAGGACCCCCTCCCCACTGAGAGGGTATAGGGACCTGACAACCCAACTCTGGGGAGCCCTTATATTATTTCTCTCCTGGCCCAGCCTCCTTGGTAAGTAATTAGTAAGTAATTTATTATTACAGCACTTGGCCAGTACGTTAACCATAAAATTTAAGTGCACATTTTACAACCATTTGAAACATGAAGCATATAAGTATATACAATTTAAAAACATAATTTCCTAATATCTATCAAAATTTGTAAAAACCAGGAAGTCAGCATAGTTCTAAGCAAGCAACTGAAATGGAGGCCTAGGCTCTAATGGGCTTTAACGACCAGAGCACAAAATTTCGCTATCTGGTGTAATACAGTAAAATCGGAGTTTGACAACAGTTTCTCTAATTTTTTCTTATCCGAATGTTCAGAGATACCATCCAGAAAGGGAATAATAAATCTCATACGTGCTTCCTTATAGAAAGGGCATCTCAGGAAAACATGTTCCTGGGTTTCGACCTCCCCAAGTATGCAAGGACATAGTCTCTCATTCCAAGGAATCTTGTTAAATCTGCCATCCAGAACAGCAGAGGGTAAGGCAGAACATCTGGCCAAAGTAAGCGCTCTCCTGAGATTATTTACCTCCAGAATGGATAAATAAGAAGCAGGTGCAGAAATATATCTGTTACTAGGAGGAGCTATAAAAGCGGGAGTGCCTTGTAAGTCGGATTGTCGTTCAATATCATCTATCCTTTGCCTAACCATTTGCCTTGCTTGATCGCTTCCCATCATGAGAAGTACTTGAGGGGAAAATCCTATTGCCCTGATTTTCTGTCTAGTGGCAATCATCCACTTGGACTGAAAATCATCAGTTAAGATTAGGGGTAATAAACCACAAGGATTTAAATTTATCCTTATCCATAGGAAGATGGAATGCAGGGTGATCTTTGCTTCAACTTTCTGCATGCCAGTCTCAAGGCGAACCATTGCATTAGAAACACACTTTGGAACTTGAAGGACCGCTCTCAAAAATTTCGATTGAACTAACTCTAAAGGTGCAAAACAAGAAGTTGGTGGTCCAAGAAGTGACCCGTATAACATCTGAGTTAGTGATTTGGCCCTAAACAATTTTAAGGCTGCCGGCACAAAATATCCCCCTGAAGTGCGGAAGAACTTCAGTATACTTTGAGCAGATCTATCTCCCACACATGCTGATGCATGACTATGCGCGACCTTGGATCCTGAAGCTTGGATAATCATTCCGAGATAACGATAATGAGTAACCTGCTCAAGAATATGACCATTTATACTCCAATTTCTACTTCGAGGTCTCTTACCGAAGGCCATCACCTTCGTCTTTTGATAATTAATGTCCAGTTTGTAGGTATTACAATAACTGGCAAATCTCTTGAGTGTTCTCCTTAAACCAATAGGAGTTCTAGAGAAAATGACCGCATCATCCGCGTACAGGAGAATGGAAATGGGACGCTGTGCCAATTTAGGCGAGTGGAGATCAGCCCCATTTAGATGGTCCACCACATCATTGAGATAAAAGTTAAAAAGAACTGGGGCTAACATACACCCCTGCCTAACTCCTTTAAAAGTGGGGATTTTATCTGTTAAATGTCCCTGACCAGTACATCTCACCCTCAATGAGGTTTGTTCATGAAGAACACGTATAAGAGCTAAGAGCCTCCTGTCTATAGTAGACAGCCTCCTTGGTGCAAATTGGCTTTTCTTTTCCCCTCAATTTCCCTTAGTCCTATCATTAAGGTGGGATGGCTCTTGGGAAATGTAAACCTACCACAGAATTGGCAGTCATGCCTATTGGAAATTTACTTTAAGGTATCAGGCTTCCTTAAGGCCTACAGGCTCAGGATCAGGACATCTCATACATAAGTAGGGTTCCCAGGTGCCCGCCGGTGGCATGCAAACTTCCAGGGCTTTGCCAGCTTGCCTGACAACCCGCCTGCGGTCGGCAGGAGGTGGCAAGCTCACAGAGGTTGCCCGCCATTGGCAGGCACCTCAGGAGTGTGCACTGCACACCACATGTGCACATTCCCAAAAGGCACAGTGACGTCACTTCCAGAAGTGATGTCATCACGCCAGCTGGGGGAGCATTCCTGCAGTTTGGGGCCAACTTGGGCGAGGTCCTCTTCACACACTTTGCACATACACATGCTCCAGTGCCTGTGCAATGACGTCATTGGAAGTGACGTCATTGCGCAAGCGCCGAAGAACGCGTGCGTGCAAAGAGCACAAAGAGGACCTCTGTCATAGCCCAGTCTGAGAGTGAGGTCTCCTCTGGAGGAGAGGAGCCTCGTGTAGCCAGCCAGGACTCCTCAGGAGAAGAAGAGTTCTGTGTAGCCAGCCCTAGCCCTGACTCAGCAGAAGCCAGCAATCATGAGCAGCAGCTGCTGGCTGATCAAGGCTCACAGCTAGCAGCTGAGACACCAGCACCCTCTAGCCCCAATACCACAGGGGAAGCTCAGCCAGGAACTTCCACAGGGGAGGCTCAGTCAGGGACTGCCAGCACCACAGGGGAAGCCCAGCCAGGGGCTTCCACCCCCCCCCCCAGGCTCACCCACACCTAGAGAGCGCCGCAGGCAGCGCCAGAGACTGGAACTGCAGGAGAGACGGCGCAGTGCTCGTCTCCTGAGCCAACGCCAGCTGCTGGAGAGCGACAATGAGTAGCATCAGGATGGAGCCCCAGCAGCTGGCTGAAAATCACGCCTGGCTATAAAAGCCAGTCAGGAGCAACTGCCAGGCATGGAAGCAACATGTCAACTACCTGCAACCACTCCCTGGTACCTTGTGTCTTGCTCTTGCCTGCACCTTGACTTGATACCCTCGTGCTCTGACTTACGGACTGGACTTGGCTTGGCTTTTTGGATCCTGGAGGCAACCCTGGCATTAACCTTGTGCTCTGACTACGGACTGGACCTGGCTTGTGACTTTTGAACACCCCTTGGCTGCGTGCTAGTACCTGGACTCCCAGCTTGGGCGGGCCCAGCCCATGACAGATTGCTTCCACCACAAAACTTCCCAGCATGGACATGGCGATGCCCACCCTGGGGAGCCTGGCTCTGCTGCAGGATCAGGTACTGCAATTGACTCAAGCACTGGTGACTTTGCAGCAGCAGATTGCCACCCTACTTGCTGCCCCTGCTGCACTGCCGCCTGCTAAATGCCCAGTGAAGCTTCCTGACAGTTTTGAGGGCGATGTGGAGGAATTCCCAGCATTTCTTGCCCGCTGCCAGCTATATATTGAACTCCGGGCCAGAGACTTTCCCACAGATAAAAGCAAGGTCGGCTTTATCCTCAGCCTGTTAAAGGGGCAGGCGGCAAGATGGGCCACACCCTTGTTACTGGCCAAATCCCCACTGCTAGGGGATTTCCCAAACTTTGTGGCCCACATTTCTGCCGCCTTTGCGAACCCCCTGAAGGCCATCAAAGCAAACCAAAGAATACGTGCCCTCACCCAGGGGAATGGGACTGTGGCCCAATACACCACTGAATTCCAGTTACTGGCCCAGGACCTGGGCTGGAACGAAGCTGCCCTCGCCGACCAGTACCTGGAGGGCCTATCTGAGGAGGTATTGGATGAAGTGGCCCGATCCGAACGACCAAGAGAACTACAAGCGCTCATTCTCCTATGCTTGCGAATTGATGGGCGGCTAGAGAACCGGAGACAAGCCCGTGTGCTAAGCTGTCCTCCGCCTCAGGCCTCACCTGCCAAGGCAGCAGAACTAGCACCCTCGAGCATGCCTTGTACCCATTTGCCTCCTGAGGAGAAGGAGCGGCGTCACACCCACAACCTCTGCTGGTACTGTGGTGGGGTGGGCCACTACGCCAATGACTGCCCTGCAAAAAGGAGGGCCCCAGCTGTAGCTCTGGAGCAGACTCCTGCTAAACAACTTGTTGGAACAGCCAATGCCTCCTGTGACCATCCCGAACCATTCCTGGTGCCTGTAAAGCTGTGCCTGCCCGACGGCCGATGCCTATTTGTGTATGCCATGGTAGATTCAGGGGCATCCCGCTGCTTCATGGATATCAAGTTTGCCGCACAGCACAGGATTCCCTTGCGGGCAAAGAAGACCCCCACCGTAGTGGAGGCCATTGATGGGCGGCCTCTGCGTTCTGGGCCAGTGGTCAAGGAAACCCAGGACCTTCTCTTGCAGATCCAGCATCACCGTGAGCAGCTCTGCTTCGATGTTGTGGGCATCCCCCACTTTCCGCTGGTCTTGGGGCTCTCCTGGCTCTGTTGCCATGATCCAGTTATTCGGTGGGGCCAGCAGGACCTTCGCTTCCGGACACCCTGCCCACATGAAAATAAACGCACGGGTCCAATTGCAGCCGCTGCACAAGGGGCCTTTGCACTACCGGAGATATATGCAGATTTTGCAGATGTGTTTGAGGAAAAAGGGGCAGACCAACTCCCCCCGCATCGGCCGTATGACTGTGCTATTGACTTAATCCCCGGCGCCCCCCTGCCAGTGGGACGCCTGTACTCGTTATCAGAGCCTGAGCTGGCCACACTCCGGGACTTCCTCACAACCAATCTGCGTCGAGGATTCATCCGCCCCTCCACCTCGCCCACCTCTGCCCCAGTCCTCTTTGTTAAAAAGAAAAGTGGAGAACTCCGGCTCTGCAATGACTACCGGGCCCTGAACAAAATCTCTGTCCGAGACCGGTATCCACTGCCACTGATCTCCGACCTCCTGGAGCAAGTTAAGGGAGCCCAGATCTACACCAAGCTGGATCTTCGGGGAGCCTACAACCTGGTGCGCATCCGGGAAGGCGATGAGTGGAAAACTGCCTTTAGTACCAGGTATGGACAATACGAGTACATGGTAATGCCCTTTGGCCTGACTAACGCGCCCTCGGTGTTTCAGAGGTTTATGAATGATATCTTTCGTGACCTGCTGGATCAGTTCGTCATCATTTACTTGGATGATATATTAATTTATTCCCGGAACCCGGCTCGACACCCCCAGCACGTGCGCATGGTGCTGCAAAGACTCCGGCAGCACGGCCTGTTTGCCAAGCTGGAAAAATGTGCATTCCACCTGCCTGCCGTAGAATTCCTCGGCCATGTGATCTCGCCCCGGGGTATCCAAATGGACCCAGCTAAGGTCGAAGCGGTACAGACCTGGCAACCCCCCCGCTCACGGAAGGATGTGCAACGATTTCTGGGGTTTGCCAACTACTATCGGCAGTTCATCCCCCAGTTTGCATCCATAGCTGTTCCCCTTACCCGGCTTCTCCGGCCTCGAGAACCCTTCCATTGGACACCGGAAGCCAATGAGGCATTCCAGACCTTGAAGGCACGCTTCATCACACAACCGGTACTCCGATACCCAGATCCCCAGCTACCCTTCGTAGTTGAGGCGGACGCCTCCAGCACTGCCATCGGAGCGGTGCTCTCACAACGCGCAACCTCCTCCAGCGTCCCCCAACCCTGTGCCTACTACTCTCGCCAGCTTACCCCTGCAGAAAGGAACTATACCATCTGGGAGCGGGAGCTGCTGGCAATAAAGGCAGCCTTCGAGGTTTGGCGGCACCATCTGGAGGGGGCTCAACACCCTGTCCGAGTGCTCACTGATCACCGGAACCTTGAACATCTCCAAACCACCCGCCGCCTCAACCAGAGGCAGATCCGCTGGTCATTGTTCTTCTCCCGCTTTGACTTCAGGATCACGTATGTCCCCAGTTCCCAGAATAAGAAAGCCGATGCTCTGTCCCGGAAACCAGAGTACAACTCATTCCCAGGCTGGGAAGAGCCTCTAACTACTATCCTGGCTCCCGAAACTTTCGCTGCCGCGCAACCCTCCCAGGGGCTGGTTGAGGAGATACTGGCTCAACAGGTACTGGACCCAGTTGCCCAGAAATACCTCCAGAAGGTCCGGGAGCCGCACCAGCTCCAGGCGGATGGCTTCGCAGAGGAAGAGGGGCTACTGACCCATCGAGGCCGAATTTATGTACCACCTGGCCCGCTGCGAACGAAAGTCCTGCAACTGGTCCATGATTCCAGACCCGCTGGGCACTTCGGTCGCCACAAGACAACCCATCTCTTGACCCGTGACTTCTGGTGGCCCCGGGTGCAATCAGATGTGGCCCGGTACGTGGCAGCCTGTGAGACGTGTAGGCGGGCCAAGGATTCCCCTGGCAAACCCTCCGGCCTTCTGCATCCGCTACCCACACCCACCGGGCCATGGAGGACTATTTCCATGGACTTCATTACAGATCTGCCCTGCTCCGAAGGCCATACCTGCATCCTGGTGGTGGTGGACTTATTCACAAAAATGGCCCATTTCATTCCCTGTTCTGGACCCCCCACCGCTCAGGACACTGCACACCTGTACCTTCAGCATGTCTTTTGACTTCACGGGCGACCGGACCATGTAATTTCCGATCGGGGAGTTCAATTCACCTCTAGGTTTTGGCGGGCACTGCACTCCCTTCTTGGCACCCAAGTCCACTTATCCTCAGCACACCATCCCCAGTCCGACGGGCAAACGGAACGCACCAATGCAACCCTGGAGCAGTATCTGAGATGCTATACAAACCATCAACAGGATGACTGGCTAGCCCTACTGCCTTTGGCCGAGTTCGCATATAACAATGCAGTGCACTCCTCCACCCAACAGACCCCCTTTATGGCTAACTATGGCCATCACCCTCGCTTCTTTCCTAGCACCGCACCCTCGTCAGGAATCCCAACTGCGGACGATCGCCTCCAGGAACTTCAATCCATGCATGAGCTGTTGTGGGAGCGACTCCAGCTTGCCAAGGAAAACTACAAGGGAGCTGCGGATCGGAAACGGCAACCTGGTGTTCCCCTGTCCGTAGGTGACCAGGTCTGGTTATCCACCCGCCATATCCGCAGCCAACGGCCCTCCAAAAAGCTGGATGCTCGGTTCCTTGGACCCTTCGTGATCACCGACCAGGTGAACCCCGTAGCCTACCGCCTGCAACTACCACCGACCCTCCCGATCCATCCCGTGTTTCATCGGTCCCTTCTAGTCCCGGCGTCACCCCCAGACCTGCACCATCCCGGGCCACCACCTCCTCCGCCTCCGATTACCATTGAGGGGCAAGAAGAATATGAGGTCGCCCAGATCCTGGACTCCCGTCGCCAGCGGGGGCAAGTGCAGTACTTGGTGGACTGGAAGGGGTATGGACCAGAAGACCGCTCATGGGAGCCGGCTGTGAACATTCATGCCCCCCGTCTAGTCCGACAATTCCATTGGGCCTATCCTCAGAAACCGGGGGCGCCCGGGCCACAGAGGAGGGGGGGCCTTGGGAGGGGGGATGGTGTCATAGCCCAGTCTGAGAGTGAGGTCTCCTCTGGAGGAGAGGAGCCTCGTGTAGCCAGCCAGGACTCCTCAGGAGAAGAAGAGTTCTGTGTAGCCAGCCCTAGCCCTGACTCAGCAGAAGCCAGCAATCATGAGCAGCAGCTGCTGGCTGATCAAGGCTCACAGCTAGCAGCTGAGACACCAGCACCCTCTAGCCCCAATACCACAGGGGAAGCTCAGCCAGGAACTTCCACAGGGGAGGCTCAGTCAGGGACTGCCAGCACCACAGGGGAAGCCCAGCCAGGGGCTTCCACCCCCCCAGGCTCACCCACACCTAGAGAGCGCCGCAGGCAGCGCCAGAGACTGGAACTGCAGGAGAGACGGCGCAGTGCTCGTCTCCTGAGCCAACGCCAGCTGCTGGAGAGCGACAATGAGTAGCATCAGGATGGAGCCCCAGCAGCTGGCTGAAAATCACGCCTGGCTATAAAAGCCAGTCAGGAGCAACTGCCAGGCGTGGAAGCAACGTGTCAACTACCTGCAACCACTCCCTGGTACCTTGTGTCTTGCTCTTGCCTGCACCTTGACTTGATACCCTCGTGCTCTGACTTACGGACTGGACTTGGCTTGGCTTTTTGGATCCTGGAGGCAACCCTGGCATTAACCTTGTGCTCTGACTACGGACTGGACCTGGCTTGTGACTTTTGAACACCCCTTGGCTGCGTGCTAGTACCTGGACTCCCAGCTTGGGCGGGCCCAGCCCATGACAACCTCGCTGCTGGCATGAGGTAAGTGACAGGTTCCCCCCCCTCCTGCCAGGAGGGTATAGGAACCTGACAACCCTACCCTCTGCCTGCCAATCGCTGGCAATCAGCATGTGGTAACAAGCCACGCCACAATCACCCACCACCAGCAGGCAACCCAGACAAACATGCAGTACATGCGCTCCCTTACAGAAGCCATGTCATCGTGCTGGCTGAGGGAGTGCTCCAATGCTTTGCAAAGGGCTGAGTTTGCACCCAACAGGCCGATTCTTAAAGAACCAGCCCTGTGCAAAACATGAGGGCACTCCTGCAGGCAGCACAGTGACATCACTTCTGGAAGTGACATCATACCTGGCCAGAAGCACACGCGCAAAAAAGTAAAGAAGCCCGATAAGTATCAGGCCCCGCACCAGTTACCAAGGAGACTTGGCAGCCCTGTATATATTATAGTTAGTGTAGCACAGCAACTAACAGTGCCTTCCTAAGCTGATTTCAATGATCTTAGGAGCATGTAAATCTTCTTGGAATTGCACTGTAAAGATACTGAGCTATGAACCAGAATTGCACCTGTTATGAACTCTCTAATCAGCCTTAAGAAAGCCAGTTTCTCTGAGCTTCATCTCTCCATTTGCAATATGGGGATGATAATAATAATGACCTACCTTAAATGGTTGCTGTAAGGCTTACATAATGTATTTGAAGCTACCTAAAGATCTATACAAATGCAATGTGTTATTGTAATAATGTATGTGGTGAGTTTAGCTAAACAAAGTATTTTTTCCAGTGACTGCCAAGTTTGTATCTAGTCCTTCTACTTTACTCATATTCGGCAGCAATGTGTTCTCTGTTCATGCCGTTAGCGGATGTTGGTGACAAGGTTTAGCTATATTTGGACAGCTTTTGTGCAAGTGCAAACACTCAGAGCATGAAATCTAATGAGACTGGCAGTCCTTGAGAAATTAAAGGCAGATGGCAGGACTTCAAATAATCACAGTGCAAATCCTTCTCTACGTATCACCATACATAAGACATGTCTGCACCTTCTGCTACTGTCACTTCAAATTGCCAGGAAATGGAAGGACAGGTCCTGAGCAGGAATGTGTGACCCGAGATTTGTGATCCAGCTTTATAGCCAGATTTATGCCAAAGGAAATTGTGCAAGTTCTTGAGGGTAACTCACTTTTATATTATAATATTCATACATGAAAAAGCACTACGGAAGAGAAAAATGCATGGAATCCACTCTGACAAGACAACACATAACTTGTGATGCTTTTATCTGCATATAGTCATGTAGTGAGGATGCATATCAAATCAAATGGTAAACGCTGGGGCCTGATTCCTGTCATAGATCTTAGGGTCAGTCACATAAGCGTTGCCTTATGGTATGGGTTCCACAGGTCACCATTATTGTTTCATGCAATATGTCCAGGGTTCAGCCCCCGGACACAGGCCGGCAACAGAGGGGGGGAAAGAAGCACCCAAGCCGCAGAGGGTCAGAAGGGGCAGGTTGAAGCCAGCTAGCCCCACCGGTGGGAGGCTAAGAACCCAGGCAGGGAGAGTGAGAACAGCTAGGAGGGGACCAGACCAGAGGGAGAAGGCACAGGAGACAAGGACAGCCAGCCAGACAGCAACTTTACCAGCAGGGGAAGAGAGGCAGCACAGGGCCATGCCCCAACCTGCAAGCAGAGTGGAAGGGAGTACCAAGGGCCAGGTGGGACTGCCTGAGGCAATCAGCAAAAAGAGCCCGGTAGCCAGCAAAGGAGGCACAGGTGTGGCTGGCCAGAGCAGCCAGCAGAGCAACACCAGGTGTGCCTGCCTAGGACAGCCTGGGCCATGGCTAAAGTGCTGGGGGGCATGGCTGGTAGTTGGAGCCAGGAATGGGTAAAGGAATATAAAGGAACTAGCAACAAAGCCCGTTGTGAGGGGAAAAAATATAACGGGCTCTAGAAAGGGGAGGGTGAGCAGGCAGGCATTCACTCCTCCTCCATCAATGATTCCAGCTGGTGAAGGAGGGGGGTGGGCATTGTCATCTGCTCCATGCCTGAACTGCCTGATCTCGGCCATGTGAAGGGGTGGTGGGCTTTGCTACCTGCTCCATGCCTGATACATGCTGAGTAAAGGGTGGGGGCATTGCCTCCTGTTCTGCATTTGACTATGGCTGAGTGAAGGGGGGCAGGCATTGTCACCTGCTTTGAGCCTGATTCCAGCTGGGTGAAGGGGGGTGGGAATTACCACCTGCTCCCCATTGGGTGAAGGGAGGAACAGGCATTGCCTCCTGCTCCACACCTGATCTTGACAGGTGAAGGTGGGCGGCAGGCTTTACTACCTGCTCTGCTTCTGATCCCAGCTGGGAGAAGGGAGGTGGGCATTACCAAGTGTTCCGCTCCCAATACCAGCTGGGTTAAGGTTGGGGGTGGTATTGCCACCTGCTCTTCTCCTAATAACAGCTGTGTTAAGGTGGGAGGGGAAATTCCACCTGCTCCGCTTCTTCTACCAGCTGGGTTAAGGCAGGGGCGGGCATTGCCACCTGCTCCACTTCTGATCCCTGTCGGGTGAAGGGTGGTGGGCATTGCCATCTGATCTGCTCCTGATCCCAGCTGGGTGAAGGTCAGGGTGGCACTGCCACCTGCTCTGCTCCTAATAACAGCTGTGTTAAGGTGGGAAGGGAAATTCCACTTGCTCCGCTCCTAATGCCAGTGGAGCAGGTGGGCATTGACACCTGCTCCACTCCTAATACCAGCTGGGTTAAGGCAGGGGGTGGGCATTGCCACCTGCTCTGGTCCTGATCCCAGCTGGGTGAAGGGGGTGGGTATTGTCACCTGCTGTGCTCCTGATCCCAGCTGGGTGAAGGTCAGGGTGGCACTGCCACCTGCTCTGCTCCTAATAACAGCTGTGTTAAGGTGGGAAGGGAAATTCCACTTGCTCCGCTCCTAATACCAGCGGAGCAGGTGGGCATTGACACCTGCTCCACTCCTAATACCAGCTGGGTTAAGGCAGGGGGTGGGCATTGCCACCTGCTCTGGTCCTAATGACAGCTGTGTTAAGGTGGGAGGGGAAATTCCACCTGTTCCGCTCCTATTTCCAGCTGGGTTAAGGCGGGAGGTGGGCAGTGGGCACTGCCAACTGCTCTGATCCTAATACCAGCTGGGTTAAGGCGGGGGTGGCAGGCATTGCCAACTGCTCCACTCCTGATCCCAACTGGTTTAAAGGGGGGGTGGGCATTGCCACCTGTTTTGTTCCTAATACCAACTGGGTAAATGGGGGGAGGGATGGGCATTGCCACCTGCTCCGCTCCTAATACCAGCTGAATTAAGGCAGCGAGAGGGCATTGCCACCTGCTCTGCTCCTAATATCAACTGTGTTAAGGCAGGGGGTAGGCATTGCCACCTCCTCCCCTCCTGATATCAGCTGGGTGAAGGTGGGAGGTGGGCATTGCCACCTGCTCCCATCCTGCTCCCAGCCTGGGCTTCCCACCATGGCACGTTTTCTGGAGGGACATGGTGCCTTGCCTAGGCTTCCCTCCATGGCAGCGCCCTCTGGTGGTGCACCAGGGTATAAAGTGAGTTGTCTGAAATATGCTTACTCAATTATATAGTAAGATTCCACAAAGAGGCTGGGGTGGGTTGTGTAGGAGTGTGGTGGCGTTTAGGAGAGGAGCTGGAAAGAGGAAGAGTGAGCCTGGAGGAGGCGAGGAGGGTGGCGGCGGCTTTGGAGAGTGAGAAGTAAGGGGAGGCAGCTGGGATTCTGTCAGGTTGAGTAGGCTTGTGAGTGGACTGAGAGGGAGTGAGGGTGATGTATACCCCCCCTCCTTCCACAGAGCGAGAACCTGCACAGTCCCTGATGGCCTCCCAGCATTGAGGTCAGGCGTGCTGACGCCCGGCAGAGCAGTGCCCGTGGCAGAACCTGACACAGTATTTGTAATTAGTTAAGAGTCAGGCTAGAGTTATATGGAAAAACAAATCTGCTAGGAACTCCTCAACTCTGTGTGTAAGTATGCTCTTTTCAAGTGGGTGACCTATCTCACTACAGTTCCATATATACTGCAGTTAAGACTTTTTGTTTCCAATACTTCCAATGCAAAATGTTTGCCTTAAGTTTTGACTTACCAATAAGGATATTCTTGGGCATTGTAGACATTGGTGCAATGGGACAGACATGAGGAGAATTGAACAGATCAAATATTTCAACTAAACATTATTAGAGTTCATTATTTATCATTAATCAACATCTTTGATTCCTTGCAGGCAGCAGTAACTATTCTAGTGTTCTATTTGGTTCACAATCAACATTTTATATCTAGATGCACATGAAACTGTGACATTTAATGCGTTTATACTTTTAATGTATTTTCTAACATTCCCACTCTTGAAAAAAGTTAGAAAATTACTAAAAGTAGGTTATGCTCAGAAACATCAGATACAATGGTGTCCTGGACTACCTGATATTTACATGCTACCATGGCTGTTGAAAAATATTGTTTAGCAAGAGTACATCTGCTTCAGCATCCACAATTTACATACCATGCTCAGGGAAGGTATCTCCTATAACAGGGTTGATTATGTATACTAAGAGGAGTTGCATTAAGTGTGCTTTACAGCACAGGAAATACCATACCTTGGTCCATTGTGAGCCTCTTTCAAAAATTAAAGCAGGATTGTCTACCTTTCAAGGCATTTGAGACAATATGATTAGAATCGAGCAACCCACTGTCATAAATAGGTCTTTTGATAGAAATATTTCAGTATGTACTTTGTTATAACAAGCAATTTACACACTCAAAAAGGCTATTATACAAGGGATTAGGATGATGATTAAGTACCAGAGACTATTAAACCTTGTCCTTAACAAAGTCTAAAGATCAGGGCACTTTAAGTGAAACGTAAACCTAGAATATAATGGGGCTTATTGTCAGTAAGTGCCAAGAGATAGCAGTTTTAATTCACTGATATAATCTTACAAGAGTAAAATCTCTTATGAGAGAAGACGTGTATTTGAAATTGGAGGGATTCATAGAACAAAAAGTATTAGCTTAATGACAGACACTAATTAAAACAAATCATCTTAGCAAACTGAAGGCATGATTATACCCTCTCTTGAAAGCAAACAGGCTGTTTTTCTTTACAGAGAAAGATCTGGAGAGTACAAGTTTCCACTCATCAGTGACCTACTAAATTGAGGACAATTGTTGCAGAGCCTTCAGCTAGGTTAGTAGAGAGAGCATAATCATATTCATACACACACACACACACACACACACATATATACACACACACACACACAGCCAACTAGTTATAAATAACAACTGGATATGAATTCCCAATCACAGCCATCCAGCTCAACAAGATTCAGATGAGTATTACTTTGCAGATAAGAGACCGGTATGTCTGTTCTCAGAGAAATAAAGAAAATTCCTTTAAAGATCTTGTATGAGAATCAAGAGAGAAATAGGAATCTGGGGTTGTTGAGGGGTCTGGTGCCAACTCTATCTGCATCTGAGTTGGGACTCCCTTCAGTGAGGGCTCTAGCCCACCTGATGATTATAAAATTTGGGGGGGGGCAGCTAAGAACTCCTGAATCATACAGTAAACTTAGTTCCCATCTACTGAATAACAAAGATAATGCTCACCTTCAATGTATTAACTACATCGTTGCCAGATATACTATCCCTGATGATTTATTGCATATTAAGATTATACACAGTTATGTTGGTTAAGTAGGAGGCTTTATAATGAATCGTATTAAACCAGGGGGCAAACCTTGATTGAGAAATCAGAGAAGCGTCAATTAGGGCATCTTCTCTAAAGACCCAATCACAAAGATCAAAGCTATTCCCTGAGGGCTGCCCCCTGGTTTAATACGATTCATTATAAGGCCTCCTACTTAACCAACATAACTGTGTATAATCTTAGGAGGACCTTTACTTCACTGCGCTTTCAAACCATGCCTATGGAGATGCTAGTGGGTCGATATAAAAACGCATCTGTAAATGTGGTCATTCAGTGGAGGACCTCCCTCATTATATCCTGGCTTGCCCTCTGTACGCAGAATTTAGGAACAAATTCCTGCCTAAGATCTTGTTTGCTCTATATCCCCTGTCTGTCTCTGATAAGATTGTTACAATGCTCTCCAACAAGGATTCTTTTATTTCACTAAGATTGGCGCTTTTTGCTTTAGCTTCTAGGAAAATCAGAGCAAAGGAATCAGCCATTGATTTTTTAATTAATTATATTAGGTTTTATTAATTTTAAAGTTTTTTAGTAGGGCATTTTATGTGGTTTTGAAGTGTTTGATTACCTGATCATTTTGATTATGTATTATACTGGCATTTGAGAGTGTTTTGATATTGCGAAGGCCAATGGCCATATACAATAAAACGAATCTGAATAAGACAAGAGACCGGTACATCTGTTCCCAGAGAAATAAAGAAAACTCCTTTAAAGATCTTGTACGAGAATCAAGACAGAATTAGGAATCTGGGGTTGTTGAGGGGTCTGGTGCCAACTCTATCTACATATCTACTCAAGCACTATCATTACAATATTAACCCTGCCCTCTTGGGTTTATCCACTTTCTTGTCCTTCAATGCAACATATGTTACAGGTAGGACCACAGGTATATCACTGTGCAAAAGAATGAACTGACACAAAATCCAATATTAAAAATGGCAATATTCAGATATGATTAAAACATTTCAGTCTCCTAGGACATACAGTCATTGATCTAAAATTCACCATTCTTGGGCAAAAGAACTTCAAATGGAGACTCCCAAAGTGAAATTCCTGAATTATAATTCATCCAGAACTGCTCCAGAGTCTTAACATGGACTGATTTCTTGGCCATTTAAGATATTAACTAACTCAGCAAAAATAGGGAAATTACCTATTGCTTCTGTGAATGAACTTCCCTTGCTTAAGAGAGTGGGGATGTAGAGCTGGTAATGATGGCAACAGGAGGTAGAGAGCAATAAGCCTCAACTTAAAGCCCAGGATAATATCTAGCCTTGGGGTTGGATCTTGAGGCTCCCTTTAACTCCTCCCCCCAAAAGGGATCATGGGATGGGAAAAAGCTGATTGGATCCAATCTTAGCCTCTGTCTGCAAGCCATCTACTTATTGAAAGATGGTTATTGAAGCCACAGTTGATTTCTGCAGCTAGAAAAAATATTTTAAAAACTGGACCCAAAACCTATTAAAAGGAAAATCAATCTGGACAGAGTATATCAGTCACACAGAGAATGTGATGAGTGTTTGGAGCTTGCTGGCTGCTGTGAGTAAGAAAATAACAAACTTACTTTTAGTTTAGGTTTTGAAAAGAAATGAGAGTTCTTTATTATAGGAACTCCATGCTCTGATAGGAGAGGAGAGAGAGATTCCTATATCTATCTAGTCTAAGGACAGGCATGAATTGCAAGATAGTTAAGTGGTTCGGCTGTGAATCAGCACTCTACTTATTCGAATCCTACTACTGCCATGAGCTCAGTAGATGGCGTAGGGTAAGCCACTGCTCTCAGCCCCAGCTCCCCAGCTGTATTGTGGGGATAATAATAACAATAACCCACTAACTCTGAGTGAGGCACTAATCTGTCTAGAAGAGCAGTATATAAGTGCAGTTATCATCATCATCATCATCCATGGTGCAAGATGGAGAGAAGAGAGAGTTGTGTGACAAAGGGAGGAAGAGAAGGATGTCACAAAGAGGAAGACCTGAGATTAGCAATCTACACATCAAAGGATAGTTAAGGAATAAACAGATCTCTCGATCTTTATAACTTTCTGGTTTGACCCCCCTCTAAAACATGAGGAAAGGGACAGTGTTAAATACTCCTAACAAAAATTATCAATTATTTTGCATTTAAATTGTAAAGCAATACTAAAATGTACACTGGACTGTTTATTTGCCTGAAGAAATATGATGAGTTTTCATGGAACTCCAATTATATTACAAACTACTTTGTGCCAAATGATATTAAACCCAAATCCATATTCCTCAGCAATACTTACTTTCTGTAACTTTTCATTCTACTCTCTAACATATAAGATACCTACGTCAAAATAATTTCTGAGATTCAAGATATATTGAAGGAGGGAAATCTGTGCCTTGAGAAGCATGAATTTGTACCTCCAAAGCATTTGCACCAATTTGAGAAGCAAAGCATGCTAATTTTAAAGAGATCTTCTGCTCTAGTGAATCAAGAGGAATCCTGCAGTTTGAAGTGAGCCCACATTATAGCTTCAGAAAGGAAGTATTTTTTTTAACCTATTGCCCTTGAGATCTCTACATTTAGTAACCATTCCAAGAGCAATACTGTTACTGTTGAGCTAAACTGTAAGACAGAAAGTCTGGTGGAAAATTTGAGAAAGATGTTTAGAAGGAGGGGTTTTTTATTATTCTACTTTTATGAGGAAGACCACAGTTTTGCATTTTGTGCACGTGCGCAGATGTGCTTTAATTTAAAGGAAGTCTCGCTTTCAGAGAAAACCACTAGTGGTGTGGATAATGTGGTTATGGCTTCCTCCTGTCTGACAGGGCAATAGGAGTTCAGCAGAAGCCAGCTGCTGTGGTTTGACTCTATCTTCCTGATAATGACAGACCTTTTCTCTACCCCAGGAAAATGCAACACTCTGAAAACAAGGAAGAAGAGAGGCGAGATCCATTTCCTTGCCAACATCGGTAGCTGAAGCTTGGAAAAATGCCACAAGATGCCCTACTATTAATTGCCCGTTTCCACCAGAAGTAAAAGAAGTGCTTTCCAAGAATAAGAAAAGAAATCCTCCCTGCTTCCTGTTTGACTCAACATTTGACAGGACAAAGTCAAGGATAATCCTGACGCTCTCTTTGGTACTTTCATGCATACCAATGTGTTCCTTTGAAAAACAAATGGGATCTTAAGACATCAGTGTTCCAAAAGCTGTAGAAAATGTGTCCTTTTTGCATCCTGCATACACCTTCATTATTCCACATACTTCTCTCTTGTACCAACCTCTGTAAAAACCATTATATAAATGTTTACTACCTATGCCATACAAATCCATTTATGTCTACAGCTTCCAAGGTTACAAGTGTTCTTTCAAGTTCATTCAAAAAAACTCCATGCATATTTTCTCTGAAATACGGTTCATTGTATGTAGCTTATACAGATTTCAGAGGACTCTCTCCCCGCCACAATAAAGTGGTCACAATAAATCTAATTTTCTCCCTTTGATCTACAGTTCCACGCTGGATAATATTGTACAATTTGCATAGCTGTCCTGTTGCAAATGTGGGTTGACTCTAACAAAGTAAATGGTTGCTTCAAAGAAACTTACTCATACTAAACAATGAATAGACACTGTTCATGTGAAATATTTTAATAGAATCTGCCCTGGATTCTTCATGTCATACTAAGCTATCAGATGTCACATCTTTATTTTAATGCATTCTCATGAGTTGCTATTATTATGACACTAGCAATCAAGCCCGTTATGTGAAAAAATACAACGGGCTCTAGCAAACTGATTTGGCGGGCCCCCTCCTGGAAGCACTCAAAATGTCTGGAAAAATCTATATGAAGATCTCTTTAAAAATCTCTCTCTGCTTTTTCCTCTGTGCTCCCACACACACACACACACACACACACACACTCACCGGCTGCTTCTGGGGGCCAAAAAGCAGAAAAGACTTATCTCGGGGAGGGCAGAAACTAGCAGCAGCCTTTGGTTTAGTAAACACTCCCATGTTTGCACCCAAAGCATCATCAGGGTCTATGCCTGGGTCTATGCTCCCTTTTAAAAAGTAAAAAAGAGCAGGAGTCCAGTAGCATCTATAAGACTAACAAAATTTGTGGTAGGGTATGAGCTTTCATGAGTCACAGCTCAAGAAGTGAGCTGTGACTCATGAAAGCTCATACCCTACCACAAATTTTGTTCGATTTATAGGTGCTACTGGACTCTTGCTATTTTCTATGGCTACAGACAAGCTAAAATAGCTACCCATCTTGATCTAACCTCTTTTTAAAAGGCCAAGATATGTGGGCTGCCCATAGAAGGGCAGGTGCCGGAGGTGGCCGAGCAGCTGCACCTGTTCCCAGCATCCTCCTCTGCAGGATCGGGTTAAAGCTCTTCTTTCCTGCTGGAGAGTCAGCCCTCTTCATCTTCAAGTTCTTCCCTCCTCTCAGGGCCCTTGGGGGTCTTCTTTGCAGTTGGGGGCAGGGGTCTGTCTCAGGCAAAGCCTTGTTGCCTAGCCAGAGACTACCCAAATCCTGGACAGGACCTAAGTGCCCCTGGGCTGGAGGGGAGGGTGAGCCAGGCTGGCTGTGCAATCAGGCTGCTCCAAGCACGGAGGCACTTCCCCAGAGAGCTGTAGCCCCATGGCCATTGTGCAGATTAAGCACTGGCCGAAACGACAGCGTGCCTCATAGTGCACACTTGGACACTGTAGCCATGGAGAGGATACTGGAATGGCTGAGCTGCTTGCTCCCTTTCGATCAGAGACGCTGGCCTCAGAGCCCTTTGTAGGTTCCGTTTACACCTGTTTTCCCAAGCTCAAGAAGCTGCCAGTGCCTGAGTCCTGGCAGCGCTGCCCCTCCCCCAGCCTCAAATGCTGTGTGCCAATAACACCCCAGCAGGTGTAGCTTTGCTTGGCGAGGGGATGTAACCTCCCCCCACCTACTTGTATTTCAGGATGAGGCACAAAAATACCACAAACTCCAACAAACTGATGCCTCTCCCAGTGGCATGTGGGTGCTTCGCAGTGGCCTGGAGGCCAGAGAGGGAGGGCACTGAGGAGAGGTGTGGGGAGGAGTGCTTAGGCAGTTGATTCAGCGGGCCCCCTCCCAGAGGCAAGCAGGCACTTCACAGCATTCTCAAGGCCAGAGCTGTTGACAAGGCGTCTGCACAAGGATCATCAACAACACACCTGCACCAGGATAAAAAGTGAGTCGTCAGCAACACAGCTTGCCTTTTATATAGTAGGATGAAAAATATTATTTAACATGTCATGTTTAACACAATCTTTGTTCAGATGACTTCTCCATTTCAAATTGCTACAATTCCTAGTCCTATTACATTGATTATTAAATTATCATCAATATTGACTGCATTGATTTCCATTGTGTAATCCACTTTGACTCTCAGTGAGAAAGACTATAAATAACAAATTTTAAAAAATTAAACCACCAATTTAGACAAACATCTTCATTAAGTATTAGCATAATGGATGCTTGAGCACTTACTAGTTTAGCTCACGTTCTGCTTATAAGTCACACAAGAAGGGAGATGATTTTTCATAGGGCAGTTCAGCTATTCATGAACACTTCAAGCCTATTCTGTAGGTTTTTTGTGTATTCAAACAGTAGAGTACAATACAATCACTGCCATTTCACATTTTTTATTGAATAAAAAACATGGAGAAGCAGTGGGTAGCTAACCTATATGCCTTCCTACTACTAACATTCCTCTTTCTTATCCCAATATATCTGGCTCTGTAAAAGATGATTCTCCATTCATTGCTACAAAGAAAAGACAAAAGAAAAGGCAGTTGAAATTGGGCTGTGGAAAACCATAACCACAATTATAGGAATTTTTTTTTGTCATTTAGCTCTTATGCTTTATGATTCCCTTGGAGCACCTATAGAAATTTCTCTGGACTAGGGAAAACAGAAAACTATTGTGAACACATGTACTTTCTCTGTAAAACTGCTAAAGTTGTTAACTGCTCCGGTTCACCAGATTGATAGCACTGTGCATTTTTATAGTGTTTGCACTTGCCCTACTTAGAATTCAATTTCCTCTGGTGACAGGCATGCAGGCAAATATTGCCAGTAGCTGTAATGTATAATCCTTCTTGAAATACACACACACACACACAAATATTGTTGTTATGTGGCTGATACAAAATCTATTCAAAAGTCACCTAGTATTCTTTGTCAAACATTTTAGGAGCCATCAAATTTAATTTCCCCTTTGTACAATAAAACACCAAGAGGAAGCTTGAATAGATTGTGTTATGCAACAAGTTCTATAAAAATAGCAGACCAGCACTGGAGCACTTCCTTCCGGAGACCCAATAACCTGTACTGAAAGGATACTCACTAGTTGCCACAGCAACCTTAAGAGACGACATTAAGGGAAAAACAGCAACAAAAGGATCTCTTTTTTGTGCTCAGAAAAATAAGGTCTGGCTTCAGGCTTGTGATACAGTGAATATAGATGGTGGTGGGGAGGGGAATTTAGGCATTCCACTCAGTCTCTAGTGACTTGCAAAGCTTTAATTTTTGCTGTGTAGCTTTACAAAATACTTGGCTACCAAATCTGAAATGATTTAAGCATAAAAATGATGTCTACTTGCATGCAACACTCTTTCTAATTTAACTGTTCCACCCTACATTTTTATTTTCTTGCAGTCCTCATCACAGTTCTGTAAAAGGCTCTTTTGTGTTCTGAACCTGTCATGCTCTGCATTTGCTTGCCCAGAAGACAGCTGTTTTCAAGACTTGGCCTTCTAAAGAGAGGGTTGTTAACAAATAACACCAGATCCTAGAAAAAAGATGCACAGTTACATAGAGATCATCTGCATAATGAGAAGAGAAATGCCCTGTGTTTCCCAAATATAATTTAAAGAAACTAACCCAAAGAAATAACCCTATGACATATTGAAATCCCAATAATTTCGGTAGGAAATTAAACATGTGCTTATATTTTCTTTTCTTTTTTTCCTCTGAGGATGCAAAAAAAAATTGGCCCATTTTTGACCAAGGGTATCTGTGAAAATTAGACAGGTAATATTTTCAGACTGACTTGGAGTCAGAAATAGCCCTGTCAGGGTCAGTTATGCAGACAATTCCCATCTTTTCTAGTTGATGAGATAGGTTTGAGCCAGAATGATTGTCACTAATGGCTGCTTTTCAACATTTCCCACCTGGCTGCCTTTTACTTCATTTTTTTCTATAATAATTGGAAAATATATGCAATACTACACACTAGAAGAGCTGATACGCAGACTTTTTTCAAAGTATTAATCATTGCAATTGTTATGATTCCTTATTGAAGTGCATTTTGGATGTTTTGATTAGCACCTTAAAGACCAACTAGATTTCCAGGGTATGAGCTTTCGAGAGAATTAGTAATTCAGACAATGGAAATAGAGTATCTTGATAAACTTTGCTGAAAATACAAAGATGAGATGCCACGTCATCATCAGTACAGATAAAAATCAAGAAGTTGTGCCACACAAAGATGACATGGTAGACTGGAATTTTAAAAAATTGAGGAAATTTAATAGTAAGGGCTTTCCTTTGAAGATTAGCATTAAAAAGCTTTTGCAATCAAAGGATTCAGCCACTGGAAACCCAAGCAGAAAAAAAAACCCTGTCCTGAAATCCAATTGTAACTGTTCAAAATAAACAACAGCTGCTGTAGCATAGTGGTTAAGTGGCTGGATGGTGAATCAGCACTCTGCTGGTTTGACTCCCACTGCTGCCACAAACTCTGCAGATGGCCTTGAGTAAGCTACGCCACTCAGTTGTATTGTGGGGATAATAATAACACTTGAGTTTGTTCACCACTGTGAACTAAACTGTCCAGAAGCACATGTTGTTGTTGTTAACAAGCAGAGAAGCTTGTTAATGTGGCATGTGATCCATGCAAACTTCAATATCCTTTTTAGGTGTGCATGCATGTTTTCTCCATGGGAATATATGTATTATCCTCACACTGAAAAAAATGTACATCTCCCAATCAACAAAATATGCATAACTGAAAAGATTGTCTCCCTTTTGTAATCTCTCCCATCTTTCAAGGATCTCAGAGTTGCGGACATGTTTCTCCCCAAAATTGTATTTCGTCCCTACAATAGCACTGTGGGGCAAATTAGACTGAAAGATGGATCAAATTGATATTGTTGTGATATTATGCGCCATACTTCTCTAACTGCAGAAATTGCAGGAAAAACAGGATCCATTAGTTAGTATTACAATATTCTGAAAGCTCACCTACCATCTATGTTTTAAAAGTTTCATCATTAAGAAGAGAAACATAAAGATGTCATAAACTAGGCAGTCTAACCCAGTCTGGAAACAGAAGGCTAACGGGAATGTGTGTGTGTGTGTTTGTGTTTGTTTGTATACACACATATACATTCACACATACATGTATACATATATACACACATAATACTTGCAGGGAAAGGGGACTATTAATAAATAATAGGACTTGCTGCTGTCAGAAAGGAAAATGACTTGAGAAAAGACAGCCACAGATACCAGTCCTTGCTTGATTGGTGTATTGTTAATATTTTGAACTGAAAATCACTTTGGGATAAAGTGTCTGATAAAGAATGAAGGATAAATATTTTAAAAATCAGCAGTTACTGAGAAACTACATTAATCCTAGCTTTCACATGTGTGACAGACTGTCTGTGCTAACCTGGGACATCCAAGGGAAATTCCCAGAACCAGGGAAGGAATGCTTGTCTAATTGAAATTGAATTGTACTTTAATCTATGTTTAAATTTTATATGGACTGTTGAAAAACCATGATCTTGAACAGTATAGAGAGTAGTTACAACTAGAGACGGGCACAAACCGGGAAAATGGCAGTTCGTTGCAGTTCATGGTTCGTCGCGTTTCACAAACCGCAAACCAGCATGAAATTGCCTGGTTCATGAACCAGTTCACTTGGTTCGTGAAAACATCACTTCCGGGGCAGCAGAAGGTCTGCAGAAAGCCTATACACGCACACATGCACACACGCGCACACACACACACACAAACTGTTGCCTAGGAAACGGATTGATCAGCGCCAAGCTGTCTGCAGTGATGAACCGAAAAACAAAACAAACAAACCAGGGGTTGTCAGAAATGCTCTCCAATGAACCACTGGTTCATAAACCACAAAATGGCCTGGTTCATGACGAACTTTGTTTTGTATTTCAGTTCGTGCCCATCTCTAGTTACCACTTTAAACTATGAATTTTCCATTATGTTGTGATTTAGATTCATTTTGACAGTATTTTAAAGTTTAAACTTCCACTTAAATTTGTTCTTGAATCAACAAGTTCTTGGTGTAACGCATGAGTTCTCAAGCAACTGCTCCGCTGGGACAAGCAGTATTCCCCAAAGGAAATCACATGAGTGGTTGTTTTCTTTTTAAAATATCGTTTTAAAAAGCATAGAAATTACATATCTGAACTTCTCTCTCATTGTTTTTCCATTCCTGAACATGCTTGCCGAGGAGCCAAAGCTCATCCTTCCATCTCTGTCTCCCCACCCCTCCCCGCAAAGAATGCTGCACCTCTGAACCTGTAATTGTAGAATTGCACTTTAATTAAAAGGAAAACTAAATCCCTATACAGTTCAGAGTTTATTTTGGGATTAGATACTCACTATCAAGTTGTGACACATACTATACTTTGCTACGGGTTGTGGGATATATAAAACAAAGGATTCGAGAATTCTCTCTTCCTTTGAAAGAAAAAACCTCCCTAGCTTCCAAACTCTTCCTGAGGCCTCTGTGCTTGACATGTAGCAATAGATTGCTGTTCTGAATCCTGTATGTCTGAGCCAATGTCATAAATACAGTATGTGTTTCCTCTTGCAAGCTAAAGAATGAAATCCAATCCATTCCAAATGACTTCACAGGGATATGGGGAGAAGTGTCATTTCAAACAAAAAGCCAAGCCTGCTGCATATTACATTTGTTCTGGAACCTGTGCTTGCTGGAGTTTGTCTTTTACACATGTATAACTTTTACATACAGAACATTGGTGTAGAGCCAAATGCTTCAGCCAGTTGTCTGGTATCTATCCAGAATAGCTTCACTGAAAGCTAATCGATTAACAGTGGTATAACGGACAACACAATCTGGCCCATAACTTGGGATCATTTCAACTGCCAGCACACAATTCTTGTAAGGAAAAAAAACACATTGAGAGTGCAAAAATAAATAGGGGTAGAATTCCTGCGCAAATAATTACCTTGCCTTCTTACAGCATGTGCACAGCTTGAAGGGGATGCAATAATTTTTTTATGTGTCCATTAAGAGTGAAAAGTTGCTGCACTTGCATTTCAATTGGCGATGAAGTCATCCCTGTGCATGATCTACCTGTTGTGAGAGTAGTTTAGGAAACTAACACTTACTAGGTAAAAAAAATTCTGCCGTTTAAAAAGTTTGTTCTCTGCTTGTTCAGCTTAGAATCCTTGTTTTTCCATGGAATGTGTAATTTATTTACATCCTCATTCATTTCTACAATGACACTGTGAGATGATTTGTCATTACTGCAGCAACATAGTACAGAAGCCTTTCATGAAAAGGTTTAACCAATTATGTGTACATAGTGGCTTGGATTCAACGATCCACAAGTGGAAACATAGACAGCACAGTTCTGCTTGTCCAACACCTAGCACTTTCCTCTCTAAATATTACAGTGCCCAGAAATTGTTTGCACAAGATCTTGGGGACACAGTGAGCACAAATGCTACTGTGGTCTTTTTCATGAGTTTCTGCTTGTGCAAGAGTTCTAGCACAAGTGGAAATTTTGCACAGACACCAACCCATGGTATAAGTGATTTCTATCATGGATCTCGCTTATCACTTTAGTGCTGTCATTCTGAGAACTGCCCATATATAGCCAAGGCTTGAAGAACGACCAAAAATGTTGTGTTTCAAATCCCAATTAGTAAAACAGTTCAACTTTAGCCTATCGAGTCATAACAGGGGGTCATCCATTTCAGACATCTCCCCAGCAGAGTTTCTCAGGGGGGGGGATGTGTTTACAGCTGAGTGTCCTGCATTTAGTCATTCCCATTTTAAAGCTATAGAATGGATGTTTGAACACAGTAATCAGGCAGATATCCAGTGGGTCAATGGTTGAATTAAGAAGTCAAAGCACACATTCATGGTCCATTGGAGCACACCACCTGCTTATGATTATTTCACACACAGACACTGACTTGGTGATTTGTTGAAATACAGCAGTAGAAGAATTAATATAGCAGGTAGGTAGGCTGATCAAGATAACAGCTGTTCCACCCTTCCTTTCACATATCACAGTCCATTACATTATTTTATACACCACTGACATCCATGCTCATCATTCAGCAGTACTGGCATGCACACAAACATATCCTATCCTATCACAGAACTTGTAAAACAAGGGAATTTCAATATCTGTCATTGTTCAGATGACTCTAGTTTTAAACAGATGGGTAAATGCCCCCACTGAGTATTCTTAAAGCGTTCTCTATGCATACAAATTCCAAAATGCTGACAATGTACTATTAAACATGAGTCCAGCTTAATTAGCATAGCACTGCAGCTCAGGCATAGCAAACCTCATTTTAAAAACTGATCACTTCATTTTATCATCTTATTTCAGTTCTTCTGTCAACCCTCTCTGTTTCTGTTCAGCATATAACACCCAGGGGTACTATGGGAGATGGTCTAAAGAATGAGCTGAAATCAACAGAATTGCACCAGCATAAAAGTCACTTGCAGTTAAAATCATGCTCTGCTCATTTTAGCATTTTAAATACACTGTACAGAACTGTATTTTGATGACTCAGCCACATGATTAAGAGATCCCTAGACAACCTGTGTAATAAACATGTGTACTTAATAGATCCTGCTACTAATTGTAATAATTCAGCTTAATACCATTTAGTTGAGTTTTACAAAATTCTGCTAGGCCAGCAGCCTACTTTGCTAACTGTTCCACAGGCTTCATTAACTGAACTGCAAAGCCTTTGATCAGAAAATATTACATACTCTACTAATCATGCATCACAGCATCTCTTCTTGCAACCCCAGCCGGAAGGAAGAGACAGACACAGGCTTGGATTAAAGGGCCATTTATTAAAATGACCATAAAGATAAAGCACGGCAAGAGCTAACTAAGCGGTACAGGTCAAGCCACGGGATCAGCCCACTGACCACCGCCTTGCCTGTCTGGGCGAGCCCCAATGCCCCGGGTGTAGGCCATCTCACGAATGGCTGCAACCCAGCCAGCCAGGCCATGGATCCCCACTCAAGCACCTGTTACGCCCCAGCCGACTAGCATGAGGTTAGGCCTTGTACCAGGGGATCCACTCAGGCGTCTGCCCGTGCAACGGTAGCCGCCACAAGCATACCGCCCTAATGACAGACCCTTTTCCCCACCCTTGGGGAAATGCCACAGGGGCTCACCGGCCCACGCCCTATTCCCAAAATCTCCTGCCACCGCAAAGGTCAAGCCTCTGCTTAGACCCTCACACCACACAGGTGGCCTAGAGCCACCTGAAGCCCTTGCCGCAGGTCATCTAGGAATATATCATTGCCCTCAGGCACCAGGTGGACACTGTCGCCTCTGTAGAGGTCGGCAAATTTGGCCCTAATCTTGGGGTGTGGCAAATAAATGCCCAAGCCTTGCCCCAAAGACCTCTTAATGGCATGGTTAGCTTTGCGTCGGGCCCTCTCTATTGCCCTGGGATCTAATGCTTCCCGCCAAACCCGTCGTTGTAGCATCTCTGACCACACTATAAGCATGCCCAGCCATTGGCTGCTTACATAACTCAGGTCCTCAGCTACTTGCATCGACAGGGCCTTGCCCCATACCAGCCCAAGGTCATTACCACCCAGGTGAATGACCACAATGTGTGGGGAGGTCCCTTCCATCCCCCAAACAAGAGGGGCAGCAGGCCAGGCCATCTGAGGCCATGCCGGCCCTGCCACTCCACAGTGGCCACAGTGCTCAAACCCAGCTGGGATCCAATCAGCGTTCTCTTGGCTTGATTGGCTGCCCAGAACACCATGCTGTGGCCACAAATCAGGATCCTCTTCCTCACATGGCCTGACATGGCACCTGAGGAAAGAGCAATTAGTTTGCCATTTAAAACTGAGGCAGGGGCCGGACATAGGACTGAAACGCCCTTGACCACCACCTGCCCACTCTCTGAATCACCTGCTGAGGGTACCCTATAGCAGCTGCTGTGGAGGCCGCCCCATTCCGGTAGGAGTGGGTTCTGAATTTGACCCCCGACAAGCCAATTTTCTTAAGAGCCCTCTCTGTCACAGCCCAAAATTGATATTTAGTCAAAAGGGCTTGATCTTCGTGTCAGAATAAGACCCCTTGGTCATCCCCACGAAGCGTGACATACTCCCTGAGGGCCTTAATAGGGCACAGCTCCTGTTCAGCACAGGGGCCCAAAAGCAAGGTGCTCCCCCACTGCCACTGGTCTGTCTTGGACCTTCTAATCCCAATGGAGACTTTGTCCCCAACAAATTTAATGTCCTGGGCATTCAAAGCCTGTCCAGACGCGTCCGTACGCGATGAGGCCACCAGCTCGCTGACTCGCAGGGCCCCAAAGAATGCCGTTAAGGCAGCAGCATGAAATAGCTTCCGCTCAAACACTGACAAGCATACTTCCGCCCACGCGGTTCCCAACCCCTTCAGCACTAATGGGGAGAAGGGCTGCCTAGGGTCACTTGGTGTTTTTATCTCCCTGGCCCAGCCTTCCAGCATCTTTCAAATCCTGAAGACACCCGTGAATTCAGGTAAGCCACGAGCTTTGCTGGCAAAGGCTAAAGCGGCCAGCTGTCCCCTGATAGACTTCACAGCAAGGCCCCACCCCCGCTGCACTACACAAAAGTGCATCAGGTGCTTAGGTGGGATTGGCCACAACTGCTGGAGCCCCGCCGATGCCCTAAACTGATAAAGCTGCCCTACCTCACGGTCATAGGCCCAGTGTGTACTGGGGGCAATGGACAGCTGGATTGCTCTATTTACTTCCGCCATCCAAGCTCCCACAGCTCATGGGGCATCCTCGCTGGTTGCCTGTCAGCCCAGGGGGCAAGCTGCCAGAATCGTTCCATCTGTTGGCGAGACAAAGCATCTGCCACACCATTGTTAACACCTGGAACGTGTCTGGCCCTAAACAAAATGTTCATCTGCAAACATTTCAATGTAAAGGCCCTTACCAGCCTCATCACCCCGGGGGGAACTAGATACCATGGTGTTGACCACATGCACTACAGCCAAGTTGTCGCACCAAAAGTGGACAGCTTGGTTCGCCAATTGTGATCCCCAAAGCCACACGGCCACTAACAAGCAAAAAAACTCCAAAAACGTAAGGTCTTTGGGCAATCCCTGGGCTACCCAATCTGTGGGCCATTGGTCAGCACACCAATGCCCTCTGAAAAAGACTCCAAAGCCTGTAGACTTGGAGGCATCCAAGGTGACCTGGAGCTCTGCTTCTAACAACAGATCCTCCCTCCAAAAGGTCACCCCATTAAAGGTGGCAAGGAATTCCTTCCACACCAATAAGTCATCCTGCATACCTTTTGTAATTCGCAAGCGATGATGGGGCAACCACAAGTTCCCCATAGCATCACACAGCCGTCTGAGGAAAGCCCTCCCAGGTGCAACTGCCTTACAGGCAAAGTTTAAATGGCCAACTAATTGCTACAACTCAAGGAGAGATACCTTGTCTCTACTCAAGCCATCCTCCAACCTGGCTGTAAGGTCTACCACCTTTTCCAATGGCAACCTCAAGGTCTGGTGAACCGTGTCCAGTTCAATACCTAAAAACATCAGGACAACAGCCGGTCCCTCCGTTTTCTCATGAGCCAGAGGAACCCCTAGTTCCTCAGCGAGCTCCATGAACCCTGCCAGTAGTCTGGCACACTGCCCCGTGCCAGCAGGCCCAGACACCATGAAGTCATCTAAATAGTGGACAGTGTCTGGGCAGGCACAGCGGTGATGCAACTCCCATTCCAAAAAGGAACTGAAGCGCTCAAAAGCAGAGCAAGATATGGAACACCCCATAGGGAGGGCCCTGTCCATATAAAACTTGCCCTCAAATGCAAAACCCAAGAGATCAAAGTCTTCTGGGTGAACCAGGAGCAGGCGAAAGGCAGACTTGATATCACACTTTGCCATTTCAGCTCCCACCCCACACCGGCGCACAACCTTGACCGCTTGGTCAAGGGAAGTGTAGTGCACCATGCAGAGTTCATCAGGAATGCCATCATTCACCGAGCCCCCTCTGGGGAAAGACAGGTGGTGAATGAGGCGAAACTCTTCTGGCACCTTCTTTGGCACCACCCCCAAAGGAGAGACCCTCAGGGATGGGACAGGAGGAGCATCAAAAGGCCCTAAGACCCTGCCCTCCGCACACTCCTTCAGTATCTTGTGTCGGACCACCTCTTCCATGCCCGCCACTTACCTAAGGTTGTCTGCCATGAAAGGTGTCCTGGAACCCTGGAAAGGGATCCTAAACCCAAACTTAAAACCTAAACGCAAATAATCAGCGTCCATGTGCCTTGGGTAGACTTGAAGCAACCGCTCAAGTACCCTCAGCCTTACTGGACTGGGCCCCTTTACCAGGCCCTTGCTGACCACCACCGCCCCCAAAGCGTTTTCCTCCCTGTCCCCCTTGTCTTCCCCTAGGACAGGCAGAATGTGCGTGGGGACCGGCGCAGGTAGGGCACTCGTGCCTATATTTGCATGCCCTTCTATGACACACACCCCTGGACATAAAGTCCCAGCAGAGCAGCCGTGATTGAACCTGCTGCCCCGCGGGGGTGCAGGAACCTGAACTCTGAGCAGGCTGAATAATCATATGACCGCTGTTGGTCCTATCCCCAATGGTAGACTTAGAGGGGGCCATAATCTGTACCCAAAGCTGGATAAGTATTTGATCCCAGGGGAGGCCCAGGGTCAAAGCCGCATGCATGTGGAACTCTTCATCATAACGAAGCCAAGCCGCCCCCTCAAAATCGGTATACCCCCTGTATATTATGTTCATGTATTGAAAGAGCGGGAGGGCCCTGTGTGGCTGTGCCCTGGCCAAAACCCCGGCATACACAAGGAACCCAGGCAACCAATGAGGCCAGGTCCTGTCAATCCACCGCCGGCAGATCTTTTCCTTGTCCCTGTCATCAAGATCATCCTTATCCTTCTTCTCCAGTTCCCTGAAGAGAAGGGTAAAGACATCCACGTGCTCACCCCATATAATTTTCTCACAGGTAGCCTGTGTCAACTGATCTCCTAACGGCAAAGCTGTATCCCCAGGGGGCAATGGCCTAAAAGGTACCATGCTGAATGCCTGGGCTCCGTAGGGAGCCGGGTCCGGCTGGCTGCCATATCCGTAAGGCCACCCAATGGCTGGAGATGGATAGGCTTGCCCTTCCCAACCCGTAGCACTACCAACTGTTGGCAAAGCAGGCACCTGCTGCTGGTGCAAGGAGCCACCAGCATAATTGGGCCACATCGATGGGCCCGCCTGAGGCCAACCCTGCGTGGGATAAGCGCTAGAAATGGAAGGGGCCGAAACTCCAGAGGTGGCCCTTTGCCCCCAGGGCCAAGCAGTGCTCTGTTGTGGCAGAGAATCCTTACCCTCAGGCACAGGCGGTTCCACCACTATGGCGACTTGTCCACTGTCATCTGGCCCGTCCAGGTCACCATCCGCCGCTCCCTCCAGCAAGGTCGAATGATCCTGGCCACCACCACCGTCACTCGCTGCCATACCTAATAGTTTCTCAAGGGCAGAAACGCAAGAGGCAAAATCTTTATTAAACCCCACCTTAGCAACTCTCTTGGCACCCCTACGTGGCTGAGTAGTGGCACAGGCAGACGCCAAACCCCCTTTTTCCCTCTCGAGCGCAACAATGCGCTCCATCAGTTCCTGTCTACTCGGGCCTTCGTCCACATCTGAGGAAGACAAGGCCGGAGGAGGGTTCCATGGTGCTGGCCTTTTGGCAGGCTGCTTTCCCTTAGACGGACCCCCACCCTTCTTAGGCGGCATAATTAATAACAAAATCCGCCCAGCAGCTGTGAACACAATGATAATATAGACTGTTCACAGCCGAACCACTTAACCACTAATAACACCCACCCTTCAAGGTAGGCCAAGCCCGTTTAAAATGTGAAGGAGCCCTGACAGGGACAGTAATCCTTCTTCACCCCTAGTTGGTGCCCAGATCCCCTAATGACAAAGGCACAGCAGGCCGACACTGCGATGCAGCCACTAGATGGCACCAAACGCACCCCAAGTAGCTGCACAAAATGGCCACCAGGCTGAACAAAATGCCCAATACAAAGGGAACAAAATGGCCCCAAAAGCCAGCACAAGGCAGGCCACCGTCCCCACCCCCACGTCAGCAAGGACAATTAACCTAGATTAACAATTGGCCACCCCTCCCAAAACAGACTCAGTGCTCTAATACGAGAGGGGGGGAGGGACAACTTGGGGGGGTACTGGAGTCTTAAACGTGGGCAGGAAGCAGTCGAATTCGCCCCCACTCCTTGGGCCACTCCTGGCCACCAAACCAATCACCACTACCTCTCAGGACAGGAGGGGGTTGCCAGCATGACTGATTGCCCCGGCTACATTGTCGCCGCTGCTACTGTGGCTAAAAGTGCAGGGAAACAACAACACCCGTAACCAAAAGATACTGGCCCTGCACCAGCGGGAGCCGCAGGAGTGCGCCATAAAAAAGTGGCCCTCACAGCCGCCTGAAGCGGCCACCGCCATAAAACGGCCCCGCCAACGTCCCCGGGCCCTTTTAACTGCCTCACAATGCCGCAGCTGCTGCAAAGGCAAGGGCTGGAGAGGAGGAGGCCAGGGCCAGCGAGCATCGACGTTGCCGCTCGGAGGAGGAGGAGAAGAGAAAAAACCCTCCTGCCTCTCCGAGCGATCTTCACAACTAAGGCGGGGAGAGCGGAGCTGTCACACAACGGCGCTTTGCTCCACCACCACCCCCAGCTAAGCCCTGGATGCCCGGGAAGGGAGCCTGTCTCCTTCACCGGGCGGGGCCGCAAAGGGCGGCTCCCAGCCTGAGCGGCATTATGCCACGGCTGGCAGAGCCAGCTTCTCTGACCCAGAAATGAAACTTGCCGTCTTTTTGTGTATTGGGCTAAGGGCCGTTTCCACACATCTTACCTTCTGCCGGAACATCACAGAAGACAGCGTCTTGGTGCGTGAAATCGCACCAGGAAGACGCTGTCATCTGGGATTTTTGCATGAAATCACGTCTTCCTGGTGCAATTTCACGATGACAGTGTCTTCCTGGCATAATTTCGTGCAAGAAGGCGCTGTCTTCTGCGATATTCCGGCAGAAGGTAAGACATGTGGAAACAGCCAAGATGTACATGTCACATGGTCAAGCTACTGCGTCCAATAAGCCTGCTCCATGTACTTCTGCATGTCTTCCATTGATGTAGGGACAGGTTTTCCACCTTTCTCTAGGATTAATAGCACATTTAATACCTACCCATTGTATCACTTTTTTGAACTATTGCTCAAACTGTTGTGCAAGCATTCAAAGAAGTATACTGGTAGTTATTCTCTTTCTGATTGCAGTTCACTGGATCCAGCCCATTGTAGAGAAAATAGATGTGTATGATTCCATTTTCTAAATAAGAACTAAAAGTGAACTAAGCCAAATACAAAGTTCAGACCTTTGGCTGGTGGCAGGGCAGAAGCGGGGGGAAGCTTTAGTCCTGGTTGTTTGTTTGTGGGATTTCTATACCGTGTACATTCTTCAATGTACACAGTAAAACAATCATTAAATTTTAAGAGTTGGATCCAACCAGCTTTTCCACAGGTTAAAATATTAGGAGGGAGTCCCCTTTCACCATCAAAAACTGTATGCTGAGGATTATGTGGACAAAAGCCAAATGGGACAGGGGATGTGACAAGAAGAATTGAGTGAGACTGAGTGAAAATCCTGTCTGGATCCAACTCATTAAATATAAAACCCATTACATATAAAATCAGCAAACAATTACAAAAACCATGTAAAAACTACCAAAAACAATAGAAGAGAGTATAGCAACTAAACCCCACTGGAACATTTAAACAATAAAAGCAATAATACGCATATTGCACATAAAAATATTGCAGCGATAAACATTTGTTTAAACTTTTTTTATCCCACAAACTCTCATCTCAAGAAGGTTCTTGAAAGTATAGTACCTCTGCAATATAATTTCTAACCTCTTGTTTTTCTTTGAATGTTATATATTCTTCTACATGCGAGATTAAAATAATACATCAAGAATACAGCCCTCCCAGCCAGCAGTTTCCACTGATAAGGCTGGGGGCCACTCTTTGCCTCCCTGGAAAGAGAAGGAGACAGAGCATCTCCATGGTATCTGGGTCTCACGCCGGGGGGCGGAGACAGAAGCCTTATGAGGCAGCTCCGCCCAGCCAGCTAGCAGTTGCTCTGTGTGCTCGGCCCACCCACCTCACCCTGTAGTAGTGCAGGATTAGCCAGCTGCTGTTGACAGAGCCAGGTAGGAATTTTTTCCCCTTTCCCCTAATTGGCATGGGGAAGAGGTAGTTTTTTGCCTACCTTGTACTGCTTGCGGAGGTTGAGGTAATTGACAAGGTGGAGCTGTTAGAAATAGCAATGTCTGGTGTACTGCAGCTGCAAGAAGGAAGAAGAGCCTACCATGCAGGAGGCAGCAAGGATCACTTAGTTAGGACAGTGAGAGCAGCATCTCTCTTTGTTTCCTGGGGGTCATTTCCTTGTCTTGTCTCCTATTGGGCTAAACAGTGCAATATCCTGCTTCTTCTCTCTCCTGCCACACTTCTCTCTCTCTGCAAGATGTAGTCAGATAGCTACGATCTCTCTCTCCCTCTTTCCCTCAAGTATGTAACTTCCTCAAATAAAGCTTTTGCCTCTCTAATCAGCTCAGCGTTTATTCCGCAGCGTTATTTTACACTCACTCTAACAGGGTGATGGGCCACAGAGGCAATTAACGCAAGCTGAAGTTAAGAGAGAGCAATAAAACTTCTGCCATAGCCGCAGGCTAAAGTACAGAGGGCAGACAATAGAGGAAAGATGGCCGACTCCTACAGTGCACAGCAGGGGTTCCAAGTCGTTCAGCTAGACAATGGAAGGAACTACGATCTCTGGGCAGAAAGGATTAAGGCGCACCTCATACAATTGGACGTCTGGTCTGCGGTAACAGATGAAAAACCGACAGGAAACCAACAGAATGAAGCCAAATGGATAAAGCAGGATAATAAGGCAAGATCTATTATCATTAATGCTTTAAGTGATAAACAATTGTTAAGAGTTATTCATGAGCCCACGGTGGGACAAATGTGGAAGTCTCTTCTACAAATAAACAGGCAAGAATCAATTAAAACTAAAATCTTGCTATTGAGACAATTGTATTGAATTCAGATGCAGCCCCAGCAACAACAAAAAGACCATATTGCAAATTTCATGGAATTAACACAGAAATTAAGATCCCTTGGAAAGGAGATCCAGGATGAGGATTTAGCTATAATTCTGTTAAGCAGCCTTCCTCAATCTTATGCAAGCATTGTGCATGTTTTGGAAATGAGAGAAAGTCTAAGCTTAAACTATGTACTTGCAACATTGCAAGAAGAAAGTTTCAACAGACAAACTTATAAAAATGAGGCCAAAGAGCTTGCTTTAAGAGTCAGTTCAAGAAATGATTCGTTCTGCAGCATCTGCAGAAAAAGAGGGCATTTAAAGGAAGACTGTCGCTTTCGTGATTCACAGAGAGTGAGCAAACCGCCACGAGGGATGGGGGGGGGGAAGCCTTTAGGAATGCAGATAGAGTTAATAGTTCGCCTAATACTAACAGCCGGCCAAATGCCAGCAAACCAAACAACAACTGTTTAAATGTTGGTAAAAATGATCAAAGTATATGCAAACAGGCAATTGACAGTGCATGTACTAACCATATATGTAAAGATGAAAAGTTTTTTGATGAGATGAATGAAAATCATGAAAAATTGTATACTGCAAATGGAGAAGCTTTAACAGCTCGGGGACAAGGGACCATATCTGCATGTTGTGCGCTACCCAGTGGCCAAACTAGAGAAGTGCAGATTGCTGATTGACTCTACATACCTGAACTTAAAACTAACTTGTTATCTGTACCTATGATGGCGAAAAAGGGCATTGAAACTGTATTCAAAGGAGAGAAATGTTTTATTAGCAATGAAGGTGAATTAATTGCACAAGGAACATTAAAGGATGGCCTGTATATGCTGGATTGCTCTGAAGGGGCAGTGAATTTAATTGAAAAGTGCACTCACAAGAATAGTACTAATCTTATCCATAGAAGGCTTGGACATGCTAATATGGATTATATATATCAGCTTGAAAGGCAGAATCTGACTAATGATTTGCAAATGAGAAAATGTCCTGATGCAGAGAAATGTGTTTGCTGTATTCAAGCCAAAGGCACAAGACCTTCTTTCACCAAGCAGAGGGAGAAGCAAACCACAAGACCACTGGAGCTGATTCACAGTGATGTCTGTGGACCCATGGGAACAGTAACACCCAGTGGAAGTAAGTACTTTCTGACTTTTACTGATGATTTTTCAAGATTTACTGTGATTTACCTGCTCAAAGAAAAGAGCCAAGTACTGGAAAAATTTAAGGTGTACCTAGCAATGGTGCAGAACAGATTCCAGAGAAAACCAATGGCTATCCGCACAGACAATGGAGGCGAGTCATGGGGAAGGAGATGACAAGCTTCCTAGCAGCTGAAGGAATAGAGCATCACCTGACCGTGCCATACACCCCCGAACTCAACGGGATCGCGGAGAGGAAAAATCATTCTCTCACAGAAATGTGCAGAAGCATGCTGCAAGAAACACAGCTACCTCAAAAATATTGGGGAGAAGCTATCAACACTGCTGCCTATCTGCAGAACATGCTACCTACAAAGGGTGCAAGCAGCACACCATTTGAACTGTGGTACAACCGCAAGCCCAATGTAAGGCATCTGAGAGTGTTTGGATCAAAGGCCTACACTTATGTTCCGAAGGAGAAGAGATCTAAGATGGATCTCAGAACAGAAGAAGGCATATTTGTTGGATATGCACTGGGATGCAAGGGATATTGAATCCTCGACCCAGAGACAGACACGGTGAAGATCCGCCATGTAGTGTACATTGATGAAAAGGAGAAGGCAAGCCAGCCTGACACCAGAGAGTCTACACCAAAGGAAGCTGATGCAGCACAGCAGCCAGAGATTGTGCAACTCTGGGATTTGACTGAGATGCAAGAGACACCTGCAGAGCCCACAGAAAGAGAAGGGGAAGCAGAGCCAAGTGTCAGACGCTCAGACAGAACAAATAAAGGAGTTCCACCACTGAAATTCTCTTATCTGGCAAAAACAGAAGCTGTACCAGAACCTTCTAGCTGGGAAGACATAGAAGGAATGCCAACAAGAGAAGCAGAGAAATGGAGAAAAGCTGCAAAAGAGGAAATTGACTCTCTGATCCAGAACAAGACATGGATCCTCACAGAACTACCACCTGGAAAAAGGACAGTAGGATGCAAATGGATTTTCAAAACCAAACTTGATGTAGATGGAGAAGTACAAAAGTACAAAGCAAGACTAGTTGCAAAGGGATATTCCCAGAAGTATGGAGAAGTCTATGATGAAACCTTTGCACCAGTAGTGAAAACACACTTCAGTAAGAACACTACTGAGCATAGCAGCCACAAGGAAGATGCATGTGGAGCATCTGGATGTGAAAACTGCTTTTCTTCATGGAGAGCTGGAAGAAGACGTGTATATGACACAGCCTCCGGGATTTGAACAAAGACAGAGGACTTGTATGCAAACTGCAGAAGAGCGTTTATGGACTGAAACAGGCTGCAAGGGCCTGGAACCAGAAACTGAACCAAATGCTCATCAAAGAAGGATTCAAGCAAGGCGAGGCAGAACGCTGCCTGTACTCAAGAAAGAAAGACAACAAATGGACTTTTATTCTGATTTATGTAGATGATCTTCTCCTTTGTTATGAGGATCAACAAGATTGTGATAAAATAATTCAGCACCTGAACCAAGAGGTTGAAGTAAAGCGTCTTGGAAATGTCAGTTTTTACCTTGGTGTTCAAATAGAGCGAGAGGAAGATGGAAGCTATCTTCTCAATCAAAAGCAAAAGATCATGAATTTCCTAGACTACATGGATATGAAAGATGGAAAACCAACATGTACTCCAATGAAAACAGATTTCCTGAAACAAAATGGAAACAATGAACCTCTCAGAAACATCAAAGTGTACAGAGAAGCAATTGGAAAACTGCTCTACATAAGTACAGTAACCAGACCTGACATAGCAGCAGCAGTTGGAATACTGTGCAGGAAAAGTGCATCACCAAGTGTGAATGACTGGCAAGCAGTCAAAAGACTGGCAAGATACCTGAGAGGTACTGCACAACTGAAGCTCAAGCTACCAGCAAGCGACAATCCCAGACTAGTGGGATTCATGGATGCTGACTGGGCAGAAGACATCACAGACAGAAAGTCTACCAGTGAACGAGTATTCTTTTATGGTGGAGGAGCAATCAGTTGGACAAGCAGAAAGCAAGACCTTGTAGCGGCATCAACTAAAGAAGCTGAATACATATCAGGAGCAGAAGCATGCCAAGAACTCAAGTGGATTCTACAACTGTTAGAAGACTTTGGGATAGATGAACCCAAACCTATACAACTCTTTGAAGATAATCAATCTTACATAAAGCTTGCAAATACAGAAAGAATTGGATCAAGAACCAAGCACATTGACATAAAGAATCACATTGTGAGAAATATGCAAGAAGAAGGGCTTGTTGAGCTACAGTACTGCCCTACGAAAAAGTAATGATAGCAGACATCCTCACCAAGCCACTTGCCAAAGAGAAATTTCAAAGTCTACGTGAAAGACTGAACTTTGTGGACTTTGTACACTAGACATTGAGAAGGGGTGTTAGAAATAGCAATGTCTGGTGTACTGCAGCAGCAAGAAGGAAGAAGAGCCTACCATGCAGGGGGCAGCAAGGTTCACTTAGATAGGACAGTGAGAGCAGCACCTCTCTTGTTTCCTGGGGGTCATTTCCTTGTCTTGTCTCCTATTGGGCTAAACAGTGCAATATCCTGCTTCTTCTCTCTCCTGCCACACTTCTTCTCTCTCTCTGCAAGATGTAGTCAGATAGCTAGGATCTCTCTCTCCCTCTTTCCCTCAAGTATGTAACTTCCTCAAATAAAGCTTTTGCCTCTCTAATCAGCTCAGCGTTTATTCCGCAGCGTTATTTTACACTCGCTCTAACAGGAGCCACCTTAGGATGGTCACTGGCAGGATAGAGTTTGGGGATAGGGAGCGGGCCGGTGAACACCCTTGGCATTTCCTCATTGGTGGGGAAATGGGGGTCTGCCAGGAGCAGCTGGTACTGCTTGTGATGGCTGCCAGTTGTATAGACAGACTGCCCTGGGGAACACCTCGTGTAAGTCCTTCCCTCACTGCTGTACAGCTGAGGCATTAGGAGCGTGAAAAGGGGGACCCAGATTTGCCTGGCTGGCCGGGTCCCAGCCATACACATGGATGGCTCGCACCCGGGGCTTCGTGGCTCACCCAGACAGGTCAAGGCAGAGGTCCAGGGGTGACCCCGTGGCTTGACCTGTACCGCTAGTTGGCCCTTGCCATATTAATGGTTGATGTTATGTTTAATAAAGTGGTCCTTTAGTTCCAAGCCTTGCGTCTGTCTCATTATTCCGACTAGGGTGGCAAAAGTAGCAGTAGCAGTAGTAGTTGTTCCTACTATGCAGTTAAGTTCAGTTTTGCAGAGTAACTGCAATTTTATAGTGGACAAGTCAGCGAAGAAAATAATTACGACATTTCCTCTTTTGAAAAGGCTGACTTTTTAAAAAGGGCACAATCTGACTAAAACAGCATTTTTAATTCCCACTGATTTTCGTAAAAGACTTAACAGAAAGATAGATTAACTTCCTGAGATTAACAGGATTTTGGCTGAATGGTTTGACAAGATTGTTTTTTAATGTCAACAAGCTTCTACTATACTTATCTATATGTTTTCTTTTTTAAAATACAGTAATTCTGTTTTAATGAACTGAAAGTTCACTTACATGTATCAAATTGTTGAAATGCATGTCTTTTTATTTGAGTATAATCTTGCTTGTGTATATTGTCTGTGTCTACATTTATCTATCAATCTGTAGTGTACTGGGATCTTCAAGCAAAAGGCTTTAGTAGCAAGGTTCCATACAGCTGTATTCCCATTGGCCATGTTGTTGAGCCAGCCAGTCAAGATTCCCCTACAGACTCATGAATAGCGAATAGGATTTCTGGATACCAGGTTGCTATTGTTTGAGTTTTATTGTGGCCGTGTTTTTGGTGGGGACTTGAATGTTCTATAACTGCTTTTTTGATGTTTGTGCTTTGAGTAGTGATGTTCCTGTTAATAAAGGGTTATTGGAAATCACTTAAACTATTGTATGCAATACATAAGACTGGCAACGAGGATGGGATCCTGCTTAGGTAGGAAGTCTCAAGACTAGAGCTGAATTATTTACTGGTGAGGAATTGTCGCCTCGACCAACCAGTACATGTGCACTCGGGGTAGCCGTCAGTATGGCCACCAAGGGCCATTTCGAACCATTTGACGCTGCTGCTGAGGACTGGGACTCATATGTCTCCCTATTACAGTTCTACCTTACGGCAAATGACATCACCAATGCTGAGTGTGCCAATGCCACATTCCTCAGCGTCTGTGGCCAATCCACCTTCAACATTGCCTGTGCTCTCATGGCACCGGAAGAACTAGAAGCGGTGTCATTCACAATGATCAAGGCCAAGTTACGAGAGCACTTCTCACCACAGCCTTCAAGAATCACATGCCGCCACACTTTCTATAAGTGAAACCAGGCCCCAGGAGAGACAATCACCACCTTTGTCACAGCACTGAGAAAGGCTGCATGCCTGTGTGAATTTTCTCACCTCAAGGAGGCCCTCTGTGATCGCTTGGTGTGTGGCCTCCGGGATAAGAAGCTCCAGAGGAGGCTTTTTGCAAAGAGGAGCCTGGACAGCCTACGAGAAGGCCATCTCCACAGAAGCTGCAGAGCAGTCGACAAAGGAGGTCCAACAGGCGCGCAGCCTCCCTTCTTCCTGCAAGACCGAAGCTGCCCACCAGGGGCGCATGGAGGACTTCTCCTCTATGGATGAGGATGACAAGGAGGTCTTGCACACAAAGGTAGCCAGCCAGAAGCAAGAGGGGCTGCAGTCATTCCAGGGGGTCCCTTCCGCCAGCTGTAGGGGGTCCCACCAGAGAAGGTTCTGGAATGCACAATATAGGAACTGCAGGAAAACTGGACACATCTCCCGTGCCTGCCGCTCTGCTCGGCTCCATGATGCATCTCCACGGGCGAGTCACATGTCACTACCGGCATCCAGAAAGACGTACACGCTGGCTGGAACCAACAGTATTTCTGTCTTAACATTACAACCACTGACATGTGCCAAAATCAAGGTGACAGTGAGGATACAAGATGTGCCCTGTGAGATGGAAGTCGACTCCGGGTCTGCACTGTCCATCAACTCCTCCAGCACATTTCAGCGCACCTGACCCAAGTCATCCAGTCGCTGCCTCGAATCAGTTGATTTGCTCCTCAAAGACTTCCAGGGCCGCCAAGTGCCAGTCATGGGCATCGGCACATTCCAGGTAACCTACAAGGACTTTAAGGGCCCGCTTCAATTGCTGGTTGTCCAGGGCCACAAACCAAGCCTACTTGGTCTAGAATGGTTCCAACCATTGGGCATCTTAGTGACAGGCATCCAACAGATCAGCCATGTCGACATCACAGCTGTCTGTCAGGAGTTCCCTGCAGTGTTCGACGGTTCCTTGGGGAAGTACACCAGCCCGCCAGTATCCTTCGACCTCAACCCAGCAGTGGCTCCTATTTGCCTGAAGCCCCGGCAAGTTCCTTTTGCTCTCAAGCCGGAGATATATGAGGAACTGGACCAGCTAATCGAACAGGGAGTCCTGGAGCTGGTTCCACACACAAAATGGGAGACACCAATTGTCACGCCACTCAAGCCCAACAGAGCGGTTAGAATCCGTGCGGACTACAAATGCACAGTAAACAAGGCACTGCAGCAGCATGCTTATCTGGGGCCAGTCGTGAGCCACCTTCTGGCATCACTGAATGGTGGGAAGGTCTTCACTAAACTTGACCTTGCCCAGGCCTACCAGCAACTGCCAGTCGACGATGCCACAACAGAGGCACAGACGAGTGTGATGCACAGGGGTGCGTTCAAAGTCAAGCGCCTGCAGTTCAGTGTCAATGTTGTTCCCAGGATCTTCCAGAGCATCATGGACAGTCTTCTCTGTGGAATTCTGGGTGTCATTGATTGCCAGAAGCTCTGAGACTGAACTGGCTGGGTGACTACAGACCGTCCTCAGCAAGCTACAGGGTGCAGGCCTGAAAGTTAAGAGGGAGAAGTGTCAGTTCAGAGTTCCACAAATCGAGTTCCTGGGATTCCTTGTAGACACTGCTGGCATTCACTCAACCCCAGACAAAGTGCACGCCATCTGTCATGGCCCAGCCTGGGCTCACTGAGAGCCAGGACTCCTCCTCAGGAGGAGAGGGGCTTCGTGTAGCCAGCCAGGACTCCTCAGGAGAAGAGGAGCTCCATGCAGCCAGCCCTGACTCAGCAGAAGCTGGTAATCAGGAGCCACAGCTGTTGGCTAATCGGAACCTACAGCCAGCAACTGAAGCAGAGCCATCAGTACTCTCCAGCCCCAGCACCACAGGGGAAGTGCAACCAGGGACTTCCACAGGGGAAGCTCAGTCAGGGACTGCCAGCACCACAGGGGAAGCCCAGCCAGAGGCTTCCACCCCCCCAGGTTCACCCACACCCAGAGAACGCTGCAGACAGCGCCAGAGACTGGAGCTGCAGGAGAGACGGTGCAGTGCTTGTCTCATGAGCCAACGCCAGCTGCTGGAGGGTGATGATGAATAGCTTCAGGATGGAGCCCCAGCAGCTGGCTGAAAACCATGCCTGGCTATAAAAGCCAGTCAGGAGCAACAGCCAGGCGTGGAAGCAACGTCTCTACTGTCTGCAACCGCTCCGTACTCCGTGAACCTTGCCCGTGCCTACTGTTGGACCTGACACTACCGGTAACTGACCTTGGACTGTGCCTGACCTTGCTCTTGGACTCTGGACTCACCTCTGGCATTAGCTTGTGCTCTGACCACTGCTTTGACTTGGCTTTTGGCTCCTGAAACTCCCTCTGGACTTGGTATCAAGGTTTGGACCTGCACCACCCTGCTTGGGCTGGCCCAGCCCGTGACACCATCCACAGCGCACCAGCACCTGGGTCTAAGAAGGAACTGCAGTCCTTCCTGGGGCTCCTGAACTTCTACCACGCCTTCTTGCCACACAAGGCAGCTGTCGCAGAGCCTCCACATCGTCTCCTGGAGTCTTCTACTCCCTGGGCCTGAGGCCAAAAAGAGGCCGCAGCATTTGCCGCTGTAAAGGACCTCTTGTCATCAGAGAATGTCCTAATGCACTTCGACGAGAAGAAGCCCCTCATCCTCGCTTGTGATGCCTCGCCATATGGCATCAAGGCCATCCTCAGCCGCAAGTTGCCCTAAAGCAAAAGGCTTTAGTAGCAAGGTTCCATACAGCTGCATTCCTATTGGCCGTGTTGTTGAGCCGGCCAGTCAGGATTCCCCTACAGACTAATGAATAGCGAATAGGGTTTCTAGATACCGGGTGTTTGCTATTGGTTGAGTTTTATTGTGGACTTGTTTTTGGTGGGGAGTTGAGTGTTCTATAACTGATGTTTTGATGTTTGTGTTTTGAGTGGTGATGTTCCTGTTACTAAAGAGTTATTGGAGATCACTTGAATTGTTATACCCACTACATAAGATAATCAAAGTTTAATACAGTCAAAGACCAGACAAGTAACTTATATTTATCAACATATTCCCTTTTCATTAATTACTGGATTATATTAAGATTGTAAAAATTTCAGCAAACAATGGGATTCCTCTCAGTATGACCTTGGAAAAGTAAGAACTCACAAAATAACAATATGTGTGTCAATGTGGCAATTTTCTTTCCTTAACATCAATCTATCCAGTTTGGTGGTGATGTCTGGATACCTAGCCTGCTAGAATCTGATGGAGTTCTTTAAATAATTACCATCATTATCTTATCGTTTTCTGTTTCCTGTTAGTTATATTAAAGTTTTTTGTTTTCTAAACACTTTCAGTTTCACAAGCCAGTCACTTCACTTTCAAAACAGTGAGAGGGTTAACTTGATTGAGTGATTTTATCCTAATTATAACTCTCTCAGCTACTTCCTGGGTCGAGCCCCAGCAGGAAATGATATGCATGAAAATATATTTTTGCATCTGTCAGCCCCCCAAACTACCAGTAATGCAAATGTCGCCAATTTACTCTAATTAAAGCTATGCCATGTCATGTGTGCTTAAATGGTCAATCTGTCTTGAGGCAATTATACCTCTGTGTAGCCTTCTGTCAGAATTAAACTCAGATGGAATACTCAGGAATACTTAACATTTGCTAACAATTACCTACAATCACATCTTTCTTCAGTGTTCAGAAGGAGAAAATGATGGTTGGAGGATGCTGATGAATTTGTAGAAGAGGAAACCAGATGGCACAACCACAGCCACTCATCAATATGACTTTTTCTATAAGACATTTACTTTTTATACCAGTTTACACTGGGTTTTTAAAGCACTGATACAAAGAATCAAAAATATTCAGCTACCTGTAAAAAGAACTAATTAAAGAGGCATATTTACACATTTTAAAACTTTGTAACAACTCAAAAGCAAACTTTGTGAATTACTAAATTTCTGTTTCAGGTGGGTAGCCATGTTGGTCTGCAGTAGATGAGCAAGATGAAAGTTCACTAGCACCTTAAAGACCAAGAAGAGTTTTCATGGTATAAGCTTTTTAGAGAGTATTCCTATCAATATCTGATAAAGGGAGCTTGACTCCCAAAAGCTTATTCCCTGGAAACTCTTGTTGGTCTTTAAAGTGCTACTGGACTCGAACCTTGCTTGCACATTTCTTTTGTCCACTTGCTAATTCCATGCCCATTCTACACAACTATTTGATTCACTGAAATAGGTCAGTTGCTCAAACACAATTGTCTACAGCAGGTATCTTCAACATAATAATAATAATATTCGATTTATATACTGCCCTTCAAGACAACTTAATGCCCACTCAGAGTGGTTTACAAAGTATATCATTATTATCCCCACAACAAAACACCCTGTGAGGTGGATGGCGCTGAGAGAGCTCCAGAGAACTGTGACTGGCCCAAGGTCACACAGCTGGCTTCAAATGGAGGAGTGGGGAATCAAACCCGGCTCTCTAGATTAGAGTCCCGTGCTCTTAACCACTACACCAAACTGGCTCCAAAGTGCCAGACAACACCTTTCCAGGCACCTACCAAGTGTTTCTAGAAAGTTGGCAGGGCTGGATGAAACTTTTGAACAGCATGGCTTCTGCTATGCTGTGCATATTTTTTAAAATGTTGCTTTGACAGCAGCTGCCACCACAGCTCGAGGATCTTCACTGTGTGACTGACAGTCACACAGTACGATTCAAAATCTTTTAAAGTATGAATTGGTCCAAATTATTATTTGCTTGCTTCAGGGGGGGTTGTTGTTGTTTATTAACAAGATTTTCACCCCACCTTTCTGTCCCAGTAGGGCCATCAAAGATGGGGACTCAAAGCAGCTCTCGTTGTTCTTTCTTCCATTTTATGCCTGTAAAATAGATTAGGCTAAGAGAGTGTGACTGGCCGAAGGTCACCCAGCAAGCTTATATAGTAGATTTGAGGATTCAAATCTGGGCCTCTCAGATCCTTGCCCAACACTCCAACCACTATGCAACTCTGGCACATTCCTGGGGAGGGGGGCAAAAGGCAGCCAACTAGCCTTAACGTTGATGTATCTCCCACTTATGTCAACATAAGTCAGAGTTACTCTGGCGCAGCTTTCCAGTGATGCCTTGCCAGTCCCAGCCACCAGTGTTGTCCCACCACCGCCATGTACTTGTGCCAGTGTGAGAGGTGATAGACCAGGGGCATGCCAAGAGTTAGTCAGCTCCCTAAGGTGCTCCATCCCAGGAACACCCTCCAAAAGCGGTGGAAAGTTACACCATTAAAAAAGATAAAGATAAAAAAGCCTATAGGTGCCCATGCAAAGGGAAAAGTCAACTGTTCCCCACCAACACAGCCCCACTCAAATGGCCTAGAGGAGCACAGGATGCCAACTACGGCTGCAACTGATCCTGCTCCCCTGTGGCAGCCAAGCCCCCTGCCCAGGACCCAATCATGCCCTCCACCCTACATAAACCCGTCATTCATGACCCTCTGAAACACATTCAGTAGGGTGCATGGCAGATACTGTCTCGGAGATCCCTGCCATACAGACTTAGAACACATGTCACTTCAGTGAACAGGAAAGCACAAAGTGGACTGTTAGGAATACTGGGAAGCACTTAGCACTAACACCTCAACAGGCAAGCAAGCCCAGCCTGTGTGGCTAACATGAATAATTGCAGTCCCTGTACTGTAACCACAGCTTAGAAATCCTCTGTATCTGTGTAGTCAGAACTATGTACTGTTCCTTTAACAATTGGTACTCATGGAAATTGCAGTTCCTTCTCCAACATAGAAGTTTATTGTAGGTCTTCCTATTAAAGTGTAGTTTTATGGTCCCTCTTCCTTTTACTTTGTTTGGCAACATACCCCCTCAAGCAAGGATGCAAAAGTCATCAGGAATTTACCGCTAGTCTATGAATAAATGTACCTAGCTTCTGATTGAACCATGTCTTGTTTACTGGCTCCAACTGTAAGTAAGGATTCCTTTAAAATCTGGGTTGAAAGAGACAGCACGTTAAAACTACCTGGGAGTCAGCCCCTCCTTTCAACTGCTCCCCAATACCCCAACTCCAGAGGCTCTGCTCAAAGAGGCAAGGATGCACTAAAAGGTAAAGCAAGAGCTGGGAATCCAGGTGCTCCAGCCCAGCAGTCCACATCCACTTCCCTCATTCTCTTCACATGGGGCCAGATGGCACCCCCCAAAATACTGGCTTCCACAACCAACACCAGCAGTGTGTTGGTGGGAAACGGCCTGAGTTTGGCCCTCCAGGCACCATGGCCCATATCATGGAATGGGGCACACGCATACTTGGGAGAGCTGCCTCAGATGGGGGAGGGCAGGGCACTTTGCAGCCCCACACAGCTGTTAGTACAATTCCTTGAGAGGAACTCCACCTTTCTCATACGGCCAAGATAGCAGGCTGTAACTCAGGGGCGGCCATGCTAGAATGGTTGAGGTGCCACTGGACCTCTGTTTTGTTCAGATCTAGCAGTGATCCAGTAGCACCTTAGCACACTTAGGTCCACACTGCCCTCCCACTAACACACACATTCTGCAGGCTGCTGTATGCAACTTGCATGGAAAATGAACTGGTGGTTTCTCCAATATGGGGTGTGGCTGATCGGGGGGGGGGGTGTCTCTGGGTTCACATTGCAGCCATGCAGGTTGTTGGTGCATGTGGGTGGAACCAATGTGCTACAAAGGCTAGCAGATGGGGAGCTTTGGAATGGTGTCCTAGCCAAAATGACACATCTCTGGAGCACCCTATTAGCTAAGGCTTAGCTAACAGGGTGCCCCAGAGATGTAAGCAAGCCATTTCCCATCTTTTTGCTGTTTGCAGGGGGCAAAAAATCAACCCCAAGACTTTAGGTCACCTCTCTCTTCCCCACACGTGAACCAGAAGTCCACTGAGATGCTTTCTATCTCAGTGCCTTTCCACTGAGCCATGCCTATCTGAGTGATATTCTCTGGCCAGCCCCCTGTGGCTGATGGTAGCATCATGGCTGTACTGGAGCATCAAATGCTTGCTGCCATGTCTCTTTGGAACCTCTCCTCCTGGTCCTGAGGTTACGGGGATGTTCCCAATGAGGGCTTGAGCCTGGTCTCAATTTTTTTTGCCTGTTTTTACTTTTTTGAAGGATGAGTGTTAGCTTGTTGACAGCACTTTTTCTGCCAGTCTGGTGTGAAAGGGGTGGGCTTCCAGTCTGTGACTGGAGTCACCTCTGGGCTAGGGAGGTGGCCTCTCAGAAAACATGCCTCCCTGGGGATGCCACAGTCATGAGGTCTTTCCTCTCTGTCCGCTGACTCTCCATGGAGTGGGGGGAGTCGCATTGAGGGCAGTGGTTGGATCAGCAGGCAGTGATTGGCTGTGCTTGTAAGTGCACTCAGAGGGTTGTTGTTGGCTGCTGTTGCATGTCTGGAATATACTGCTGCCATTTCTATGGACTACCACCCGTTTCCTCAGCTGTCTGTGCCTGGCAGGGGTCACGTATTGGCATATTCCAAAAAGTCCATAGGGAGCTGTCTAACACATCCATACTTACATGGGTACCTGCCCACCTCCATCCCAGGGGTCCTCTAGAATGAATTGTAAAACAATTTAAAACCATACCTAAAATAGAAGCAAGGATCCTATTTTCTAACGACAACAACAAAAAGACTGCACAGGCAAGAGTTCATTGTACTCCATTGTTTTAGTACATTTCTTGCAGTGTGAATTATTTCTAGCATCAAAGCTGGGTGAAAAAAAGATGCTGAAAGACACAGCAATGTAAGGCAAAAAGTAGGGTGGGTTTAGGTCCCACCACTACTGGACATTTCATGTTTGTTAAACCATGCATGGCACTCCCCATTTTAGATGTGAAGAGATAGGCACATGTATAAATATATGAATTCCCATCCCCATTATATGGTTTGGACTTCTTTGTTTGGTGACAAACCTTAAGCCAGGTATGAACAGATTAGGTGATTTGTGAATTTATAGCAAGCAATGGCTGCATCAGTTTTGGTCTTTTCTGACACCACCATATTATACTACCCTGAGTTGTGTGCATTAGGGAAAGGTACACAGTACTTTCAGCAGAAAAATCTATAAGGTTGTTAAATGCTATCAGGATTTTTTGTTTTGTCTGTTGAAGATCCTTACCTTTGCTTTTAGTGCCACATAAATGTTTTCAGTTCATTCAATAGCTATATTACTTGAGTTTCCAGTCAGTTGTTTTCCTACAAAACTATGCTTCGCTCTTGGTTAATGTTTGCCCAGAAATATGTAATTGCGGACTTCCTCCTCATAAACCGTTCCAGAGAGCAGGCTGCCATCCTCCCATGCTATTATTATCTTTGTGCCTCCCGGCTAGTATAGGGTGTGCTCTCACAGTCAGATGAGAGATAACCCTTTCATTTCCCGGCCCCAGAGCTTTCTACCTACTTTGTATCTTCTACAGCTACAACTAAAACCGTGGAACTACAAAGACTATAATTTTTTTAATCACTGGACAAAGATAAAAGTAGTTTCAATTCAGTACTAACATAGTCCCCATAAATAGAAGACAAATAACTCATTCTTATGTTTCTGCTTCCCTCGCCAGAGTACTTAAGAATGAATTTATACATCCTTCTATAAATGGTTCACTTCAACAAGTGACATAACTCCTGTGTCCAGATTTGTACACACAGATCTGTGATGGACAGTTTTTAAGTTCTGCTCTCCAGGAGGCTCAGCCAACAACTTTCAGACAGAAGATTGGAATGTTGAAAAGAAAAAAAGGAGGAGTTGGCATCTTAACTGCAAGCCAACTGACAGCATTAAGGGTTGTTGGCTTTTGGTGGAAGAAGGGTTAGGACATCTGCCGGCTAGGCAGAGAGTCCATTAGCTATGTCCCTTGTTAAAGTCCCTTTAGGTATTTTGAAGGTAAGTAGGGCTTGGGTGCTGTTCTTGTCAAAAAGAGTAAAAAATGGAGACCTACATGCTCTGTGTTATAAAGGTTTGGGTGCTGTTCCTATCAATAATAATGACATGTTAAATGCCTTTCTGTTTCATGTTATAAGTCTTAATCAGTCAAACAAGAAATGTGCTTCATAACAGTTCATACAGTGCTTTATCAGGCCCCTGATCTCCAGTAACTTTGTTACTGTAATTCTGAGAGGGCTGGAGAAAAGGAAAACAAAGAAACAATCAAGCCACTCATACCACTGAAATAGACCTGTTTCTTGGTTGTTTTCATCACGCCTACTTTGTGGTTCCTTAGCCAATAATCACTTCATAATAGGTCAAGTGAATGCTGGGTGGCACCATGAGTCCAGGCATTGCCCCTATTGTGGCCTAGCAGGCTAAGCAGTCCCCAGAGCCTCAATTATAAAAAATAAAAACATTTTTAAAAGAGTAAGTTTGTAGGGTATGGAATTTAAGTCCCTGGTTTCTAGATCTGGAGATGGGGTGTTATCACATCATTTTATAATGAGGTGGGATTTGCTTTGAAATTTGTACTTATTTGGGGGGGGATGATGTCTAAAAGATGGTATAGGGTGTTTCTTCATTAGTTTTGAATGGGCTTATATAAGGATTTTGGTGTGAACTGATGATAAGAGGATGCTTTACCTCAGATCTCAGATATAGTCTGGGTTAAATGAACTTTACTCAATAATGAGTCTTCAGGAGTCTACAAATTATGATCTATTTAAAGAAAGCAGGGAGACTCTTGTGGACTGTCAGCAGAACAGTACAGAAGAGATTTTAGAGGTTTACATAAATTGTCTGTTGAATCTTACAGTGAAGGTGACTGTAAATTAGTTAAGCTTCTTAATAGATGGTTGGAAAGGAGCCAAGTTAAATCTCAAGGGCAGATCTAGAGGGCATAACTTACAGTATTCACTACAGGGCTGTCCATTTGTTTATTTAGAAATGTATAAATGCAGTGAAAATTCATTGTGTAATTAAAATTAATAGGAAAAATAATGACAGTCAATAATATTGATTTTTTTTATATACTGGGCTACCTCATATGTTTTCAACAAAGTCAGAATGAAGAGGCAGAGGTGAAAGACTTGGAAGATAATGAAACCAATAGGAGACCATTTCAATAATCAGTTCAAAGAGATCTTGCAATAAAATTTTGTGGATAGGTCTTTCTTTCACAGTATTTTGCCACCCCAGATGGAAAAAAGAGACAGACACAAGTGTTGGGAACTAATGGGCCATATTTATTTGGCAACAATATATCATTGAACATATATACACGGCAATTGGGGGTTTCTACCCATTCCCACAGTTATTAGTATTGGGTAGGCTGCCCCAGAGGCAGATACAGAGGGGGAAAGATACTTTGATTGCATCCTTGGACACTAGGCAGTTCTGCAGACAAAGAGAAGCAGTGATAAACATTTCTCTTAAACTCAGGTGCCAAGCAGTATAGCAGGCTTGTAGAAAGAGAAGAGTAGAAGCAAACACTTCGCTACATACACCAGAGACCAGGCAGTGTGACTGGCCAGAACAGAGGCAAATGACTTGCCTGCAAACCCTAGACATCAGGTAATGCTGCAGGCAAATGTTATGCTTTTCATGTCCCATATGTCAAACAGCATCCTGTCAGTAAAGTTGGCAACCTAATCACTAACACGTCCACCACAATGGACACTTTTTAGCTAACTACTAAGGAAAAGGGAATGGGGGAAAACTACAATGAGACAAAAGGCCACATAATAGAACAAAAAAAAGAACACCGTTACCAGTCCTGGCAAAGGATGACAGACTGGAGCTGTTGCCCTGCTAAATGCAGGGCTCTTCTTCAGCTTTTTCTGCCCCAAATCCAAGCACTTGATCTTGGGGAGGGGGGGGACCAAGGATACCAATAAGATTGGCTCAGCCCTGTAAGATCATAAGAAGAGCTCTGCAGGGTCAGACCAGTGGTCCATCTAGCCCAACATCCTGTCTCACACAGTGGCCAACCAGTTACTCTGGAGAGCCAGCACATATCCATCCTGCCTTCTTTTGTCAAATGCCTCTCTCTGCCTCCTGTAGAACTCTGACCTTTTTCTAACCTACAGCATTACTTTTCCTTGGAAATCTTTTCTTACAGAGCTAGCTAAGCACTCAAAAATGAAAAAGGCTGATATCCAGACAGGCATAACAAAAGTATCAAAACTATCAGATTGCGAGACTGCTGTGTATTCTGTTTGCCTTTCTTGAAGTTCCAACTGTCTGCCTGTATCTGATTTGCCATACTTCCTGCTTTTCTTGGGGTACAAAACACCTTGGTCTGCCCCTCTGCAATTCTGCCTACTTCTGTGCCAGCAGTGTAATTCTACCTGCCTTTCCTGCGAAGTATATTGCTTTCTTCTGTAGACTCTTTAACTATACCTGCTTTCTTGGAAAGCCAGATGCAACTCACTGTGCCCACTATACAACTAAGCTGCCATTATTAGGATGCCAAATACTTTTCCATGGGCGCTTAGACAACCTTTTTGCTGTACGTGGAAATCAAAATTCTTCCATCTGTAACTTTGCCAACTTCTTTTGGGTGTCAAATGTTTCCTCCATGCTTGTTCTGTAACACTGTCTTCCTTCTAGGGCTGCCCAATTTCTACCTCTGCCACACTGGCATGTGAGAAAGCTAATTGCCTATCAAAGTAGTGCCTGTTCTCCTATCTGCCTAAAATTTGGCAGAGAGGTGACATCCAACTGGATGGAAATCAGCAGGAAGCAAGAATTGCCTTAAACTGGCAATGTTTCTCTTATCTTCCTGAAATTTTGCAGGGACAAGAAATACCCTGAAGATAATATCTCATTTGGATACAAATAAAATTACAGCCTAACTGTATGTGTTATCCATTTAAATGTATTTGCTACAAAAAAATGGAAAAACAAAAATTAATCAATGATACAACAGTCAGGTATAGCATGCTTTTAGGTGGCACAACAACAACCAAACTTGAGTAAATACTACAATAGCTAAACGAAAACATTTAGCAGTCATAACACAAAAATGTGGCATGATGTCTCACTTCTTTAAAAAACATGATCTGGGTCCAATAGCACCTTAAAGACCAACTAGATTTCCAAGATATGAGTCACTGAGAGTCAAAAAGCTTAAAAGCTCATGCCTTAGAAATTTAGTTGATCTTTAAGGTGCTATTGGACCTGAATCTTGCTCTTCAACGCAGATCAACACAGCTACCCATCTGAAACTCCTTTAAAGATAATGCCTAAGTTTTCCCGATCAAGCTGTACTACTACTAAAACTTTCCTTTCAAATACCTGTTGAAATTGGTCCATAAAAATCATATTAAAGGATTAGGCATCAAACACTGCTGTGTTGATGTGCATAAGAAATTCTTTACCCAGGAGATTGTTGACCTTACATTCCTAAGAGGATCTTTTGCCCTACAATAAAGTGTTCAGCTGTCAACAGTAATTTTGAGCTTCATGTGTCTATTGACCAAAGACACAATCCACAGGATATGTCTTCTGAACAAATCCCACTTACATATAAATATAGACGTTGAACAGTAGCACAGTACAGTTCATATACATCATAACAGGATTCATGCCAAGGAAGCATTTTTAAGGTCACTTTCTCGCTGAATAAGATCTCTCACAAACAGAATTAAGCTATATTAATGGTTCTTAATTCCTATACACATAATCATATAGAAATAACCTTTTGACCAACAAATAACATTATGTATTGTCGAAGGCTTTCACGGCCGGAGAACGATGGTTGTTGTGGGTTTTCCGGGCTGTATTGCCGTGGTCTTGGCATTGTAGTTCCTGACGTTTCGCCAGCAGCTGTGGCTGGCATCTTCAGAGGTGTAGCACCAAAAGACAGAGATCTCTCAGTGTCACAGTGTGGAAAAGATGTAGGTCATTTGTAGGTCCTGAGTAGATACAAATGACCTACATCTTTTCTACACTGTGACACTGAGAGATCTCTGTCTTTTGGTGCTACACCTCTGAAGATGCCAGCCACAGCTGCTGGCGAAACGTCAGGAACTACAATGCCAAGACCACGGCAATACAGCCTGGAAAACCCACAACAACCAAATAACATTATGACAGCAAAGGGGTTGCAAGTGGTCATCAACAGTTGCTATTCACTAATCTGTACATTTTTAAAATCATGATAAATTTTAAGGTTTTCTAGCACCCTGGAAGAAGATGTACCTCAGGCCAGCAGGTTTTCTGAGGTGACAATCCTGGTGTATCTCAGCGCTACCACTTCAGACTACAGACTCATATGAGAGAATATTCAACCATACTCTCTATACATAGAAATCTAAATGTCTAGTAGAAGGCTTCTAGCCTAGCAGTCTTCTGAAAAGACTGGTTTGTATGTGTAAGATTTTTTTTTAATTTAGGAGAAATTAATCATGTGAGCTTCCAAAGCAGCCTGAATAAGTACAACCAAAAGTTTCTATTAGGGCCTAACTAGACTTGGAGACAGCCTCATGTTTTTATTCACGTGTCTTCCTCTTTCATATTTAAAGCAAATAATTTTTTTATATGACAAAGAGATCATGAGGGAAGGGAGCTAAAGCGCTACCTCTCCTTCCTTAGCTTGCTGCTTCAGTTCTGGCAATGAACTAAGGGGCAGAGCACAGAGACCACAAAGAAAAAGAGGGAGAAACTTTCACTTTCCACACACACAAACCTGCTTTATACATGAATAAAACAGGCCTGTGAAGAATACTCATGGTTGCCCCACCACATCTAGATTGCCCCCCTGAGGCATGTGCCTTTCCTGTGATCATTAATATAATTGGCTTCTATTTTTTTAATTATCTACAATTATACAATTTTCTTTGATGTTAAATCTCTGTCAAAAATATTCCTTCTAATAAATGTTAGTTGTCTTCGGTCTTATTATTACTCTTACCTCTTACTTGGTATGATACTTGTTTGCTTGCTTTTTATTTAAATATTTTAATCCAGTTTTCAATCCAATAGTACCCATCAATGTGAGCTCTCCCCTGTTATACTCCCCAAGAAAAGTCAGGTTTGCAGCTTAGGAGTGTTGCAGTCACCTTGGAAATCCAGGCAGCTACAGTGGCTCAGAGTGCATTTCCTCAGCTTCGGCTTCTACATCAGCTGCATCCATTCCTGATTCAGTCAGATCTAGCCATAGTGATCCATGCCTGATTTACATCTCAACTGGACTACTGCAATGTGCTGTACCTGGGGCTACCCTTGAAGACCATTAGGAAGCTTCAGCTGGTGCAGAGTGCTGTGGCTTGATGGCTGGTAGAGCCAGCTTTCTGGGACATGTTACCCCGATATTACAACAACTACACTGGCCGCCAATCTACTCCCAAGCCCACTTCAAGATGCTGGTTCTATCCTTAAAACCCTACTTGACTTGGGAAAAGTGTATCTGAAGTACCATCTTGTCCCATATATTCATGCCTGATAGTTAAGATCACAGAGAATGTAAGCAATCGGCCCAGCCTCTGCCATCTTTAATGGCTATTTAATATGGCTATCTGTGATATTAAATGTCACCAGACCCCTGGATTAATATGGCAGTTGGATTGCAGCCAGGGGAATTCCAGATAACAGTTGCTAAGTCCCAGGTGTGAATGGAATGCTGCATGTAAATGTGGAGAGTCTAGCAGTGATTAGTTTTGCAGTCTCCCCATCCTCTAAAGGAATCCAGAGCAACAAAGGTCTCACAGAGTCATCCCACTTTACACATTCCTTTCCCTCCTTCTGTGATGAGATCTCCAGTCCATGATTGAGGATAGAATCAACTAGCATTCATAAGTATTTATAATTCATTCCTGGGAAGGTACATTCCACAACTAAATTCATCAACTCAGCTCCAGTGGACTTGTTTAACAAACTGCCCTTTTGTGCAGAGCCAGGACAAGTTTTGGATTCTCTTTCACATGCCCCAGCAGCTACCAATCAAGGTAATCAAACACTTTGTTATTCCAAGGAACTGACTGTTGGAGTCTTTGTTCCAACAGCTAGGTGGGCTATCCCACCTCAGGGCACATTTTACCCTATAAGAGTAGTGCCCTGGCCCCATTCAAATCGTGCACGCTTCCAGGACCCCTGCTTCCAGGACACCGCTCCCTTAGGGTCTCTTCCATAAGACTAGAGATGGGCACAAACAACAATACAACCCCCCAAAAAAGCCATGAAAAGCTCCATCCGTTATTTTTGATATAGTTTATGTTTTTATATTTTACATTATATGCTGCTATAAGGTTCCTTTATCCTTAAACAGCAGAAATAGCACCAGAGGCATTTTTAAAATTCAAAAATAACTATTTTAGAAGGAACAGTTAGGTGAAAATTTCTGAGGCAATTCAACATACATACATATACATATACACATATATGTGTGTGTGTGTGTGTGTGTGTGTGTGTGTGTGTGTGTGTGTGTGTGTGTGTATATGTGTGTGTTATATATATGTAAAATTAGTATATGTGCAGACTATAGTTCTTATGCTCTTCACATATACATAAATACATAAAACATAAATGCCTATGTTTTGAGGCTTTTGTTCCCTTGGTTTCCCTCAGTCTAGTATACTAGACTGTTTGGTGTAGTGGTTAATGGGACTCTAATCTGGAGAAGCAGGTTTCCCCACTCCTCCACTTGAAGCCAGTTGGATGACCTTGGGTCAGTCACAGCTCTCTAGAGCTCTCTCAGTCCCACCCACCTCACAGGGTGTTTGTTGTTGTGAGGATAATAATAGCATACAGGCTTTTGTGGGGGGGGGGGGGGAGAAATGCATTATGGAATTGTTTTCTCAACCAGGATGGGAAGTAGATTTTGCAAATCTTCTTGCTAATACAGTTATATATCAAAATCTATCTCTCTTTAGAACAGTTGCAAGGAATGCTGAAGAAACAGCTCCCTGACTGCTCCAGTCCCATTATACAGGAAAGAGATGGTTGAAGAGGAGGGGTTAGTATAGAAGCTATGGATATATTCAAAGTTTTTTTTTAATTTTGGAAGGGTGGCTTCACACAACTATACATGAACAAGTAAGCTTAAAAGAGAATGCACTTTCATAACATAAATGCTGCGGAACAGTTGACAAACAGCATATCAAACAGTTCTGTGCAGCCAAAATATGACAATTAACAAAACTCATAAGGATGAAAGCTGTGTCTGTCCTCTGATTGGATGGTGTGAATGCAAACGTTCTGTTTCAGGACCAAAGATTTGTGACAGTTGGCTTGCAGGGGCAGTTAGTGAGGTGGGTTAAGAATGAGTGGAAACACTCTGGCCAAATCCACATGTCCTTTTAATAGCACCATTTTAGCGCTACTGTGGCACTATACTTACCACTGTTCACATGTTCTCACATCAGTTCCGCTAAATCCCATCATTGCTGCACTTCTGTCGAGAATGGCTTTTTAACACTTCTCACGCTCTGAAACGCTATTTCCACGCTATTTATGTTGTGCATGAGAACGCTTTGAACCACCCCCATTAACCACCCCACCTCCCCAGGTCTGGCACCAGGGTTTCTGGCGCCTGAGGCCGGGTGAGGGGGCAGCTTCAAGACTGCTCCTGGCCCCCTGTGTGCACGCGCACCTGGACTGCTGGGTGGTGGGCAACTGGGTGGGAGGGCTGGGAGGCTGCCGGCCCAGCCAGGCATGGTGGGTGGCTGAAGAGGCACACATGCATCCTCCCAGCCCTCCCACTCCATTGCTCCATGCACCACCTCGGACACCTGCCACGCCTGGCCCACAGCTGCTGCTCCCAGCCGGGGGTGCGTGTTGGTGGTGGCAGCAGCGCGGGAGAGCTGGGATGCTGCAGTAGCTGCAGGCCAGGCATGGCAGGTGGCCGGGGCGACATGTGAGCAGCTTCCCATCCCTCCCGGTCAGCTGCCCATGTGCTGCTGCTGCCAGCTTCATAAACAAGGAAGGTGCAAGCACATAAGTAGGCATAAGCAATGAACCAGTTACAAAGTATCAAATATGTTCTATTGGAGTACCAACACTCTCAAGTGTATCAAGAAAAAACAATCAACAGTGAATACCTAAACAGTTAATTGACCAGTGTACAAAGAATCAAGATAAGTACAAAGGTTAGAGAAGTCCAAGGAAGAAAATGGGTCCAAAAACGGTAAGTCCAACAGAGTATGGCTACTATGCCATATAATACTTGCTGAGACTCATCTTTGACTGTTTGACTTCATGTGCACTTCATGTGCACTCTGTAAGAATTTACTCTTGACTGGTGAATTTCGCCCCTGATGACGTGAACATCACGAAACAGCAGTATTCAGCCGGCCCTGACTGTCGGGCGCAGCAGGCAGCTATTCAGCAGGGCACTACAGGCAGCTATTCAGCAGCCCTTTGGTTCCCTCTTCTTCCTGGAAGAAAGGAAGTTTATTTGAAAGGAAATATTTACTCTGTTGAACTTACTGTTTTTGGACCCATTTTCTTCCTTGGACTTCTCTAACCTTTGTACTTATCTTGATTCTTTGTACACTGGTCAATTAACTGTTTATGTATTCACTGTTGATTGTTTTTTCTTGATACACTTGAGATTGTTGGTACTCCAATAGAACATATTTGATACTTTGTAACTGATTCATTGCTTATGCCTACTTATGTGCTTGCACCTTCCTTGTTTATTGTTCTTTAGTAGGTTCCTCTCTTTTGCTAAGCTGCCAGCTTCATGGCACGCACCACTGTCCCCAACCCCGGTGCCCTCTCCGGTGCCTCAATGCTGGAGGTGGTTGCCAGGCTTGCCTCAATGGAGGCGCCGGCCCTGCTCCTCCTGAGTGCCTCGCTTTAAAGGAACAAGTCTCCTTTTACCTCTGCCAAGAAACGCTTATGGCCAGGACTCGGACAAGCTTCAGCCCGCTCTGGGTTTTTTTCGTTTTTAAAAAAGTTGCTGTCCTTGCGCTATTGCGAACTGATGCTCAAACAGATGATTGACTCCAGATTTCTCTCGGTTAGCATTCAAAACACCAATTCGGGGCCAGGAGAAAGACTGCAACGGCAAGAATGACATTTTAACATTTATGGTCACAAAGCAGGGCACAGATGAGACAAATCCGACAAATGGAAAGGGAGAAAGGATAATTTGGCGTGCTGACACTCAGCATGGTGATGGTGGGGTTATGCCCTGCCCTATATGCTGCTCTTTTCACAGACATGAGAACAAATGATAGTGCCATTAGAGTAGGAATGTGAACACCCACTTGGGGCTTGCGCGATCAGCACAAACGCAATCATTGCGCGAAATAAGCGGAAAGTATGTGAGTATGGATTCAGCCTCTGTGGAAAACCTTGTAAATAAATGCCTGTTATTGTTACACCAGTTTATTTACTTCAGAATTCCTCACTCTGCCCATATAACAATATTGTTTGCTGTTTGTACAAGGAGTTGCAATACATCCTCTCTGTTCTGTGAAACAAGCAACAATTTTCACCTTTAAGATGTATGGAAACATTGTCAAGCCAATATGAGATAATTTAGCTTCTAAACTTGTCCAGTCTTGCTCAGGTTCTACTAGCCTGTCTTTATGGACTTTTGTGACGCAAAAGCATCAAAGACAATATCCTTTAGGTTCTCAGGCTGGACTTGTATTCTAAGAGAGGGGTGAGATAAGTACTAAAAGTCTGTCCCTTAATTCAGACAACAGCACTTTAAATTTTCCCATCTCCCAATCACCAACTAAATTACAAGGACATTCCTGTCATGAACTTTCCTAATAGCCTTATACAACCAGTGGTTACTCAAACTCAGTTCTCCAAACAGAAGCAACAGTGACAGACCTCTTAACATTCAGATTCAAATTCTAAAGCCCCGTGAAAAAAACATAATATGAATAGTTATTGTTGTTATTATCATTATCAAGGAATTGGCATTTCAATACTAACATCTACCTTAAAATGTTCTATATAGCTGTGGAAACAAGATATTTATATTTCATTTTTATCATAAATATTATAATCTAGACAAAGTTAAGCATTTTCAAGGTCTACAGGTTTAAATTTCACATACTTAAAAGTTACTAACTTTGGCTAGATTGTGTTTGATATTCTTTTGTTTACTCACTAACTATTAGATCTCATTCGTCAAAATAAGCACGGTCTTCTTTATTGGATCGTGGTTCATCTCACCAGCTGGCAAAGAAACCAAGGTTTTGTTACCACAGGAGGTTGTGGTTTTGACAATTCGTACAGTCAGCCTCTGCAGAATGATTCACATACTTGATAAAATGTTCACAAGCCAGGTTGTGGGTTTCCCTTCAAATTCCTCAGATCCTACTAGCCAGTATTCACATTGGAGCTCTTCCACCAAACGTAACATGATAGGTTTCACTTGAATATCCTGTGAGCAGTGAAAAACTTCTTTTTCTTCATGCTACAGTAACAGTATTGGCAAAGTTCAAACAAGTTTCTGAAATATATTTTGTCCATCTAGTATGCTACCTTTGGTATGTTACAAATGCAATGTATCACAGTTTGAAAGTACAGTGTCTGATATTTTTCCTCTTGTCATTCTCTCCAACATTACTGCTAGCAGTGCTCAGATTATGGGGGAGCAAGCTGTTAATGCAATTCATTATGAGCCCGACCCCCAACTTTCCTCAATTTTAGCCACTCTCACTGATCTTTTTAAGACACCCAAAACTCTGTTTCTACTTACCTATAGCAATAACTCTCTTTTCCCTTGTTCTCACTCTACTCGGGACAAGAGTAAAGTGAGTAGTTTCCAGCATAGGAAATACATCTTGGTTCATCCAACAGAGACTCCCCCAGGGAAAGTTTATCTATGAGGAACAAAGTGGTCTGTAAAATCTCTGCTTCAATGTGTCTCCTCTCCGTATTGTGACAAAATGACATTCCAGTAGCCAGCCAGGCCCAAGTATTTCATCTGCTACTGTACCCTATTGTATATGTTTTCACTGAATGTCCTAACTACTGTTCATTACTGAACTTGCTTGGTGAATGTCATAGTATCATAGAGTTGGAAGGGGCCTTACAGACCCTCTAGTCCAATCCCCTGCCCTACACAGGAACAGCCTAGCCATCCCCAACAAGTATTTGTCCAGCTGCTCTTTGAAAACTGCCAATGAGGGGGAACCCACCACATCCCTAGGCAGCTGATTCCATTGCTGAACTATTCTTAATGTGAAAAAGTTTTTTCCTAATGTCCAGCCAGTACCATTCCTCCTGTACTTTAAACCTATTGTTTTGAATCCTATCTCCTGTTGCCAACAGGAACAGCTCCCTTCTTTTTAAATACTTAAAGAGAGGAATCATGCCTCCCCTCAACCTCCTCTTCTCCAAACTGAACATTCCCAGGTCTCTCAGTCTTTCCTCATAAGGCTTGACCTTCAGGCCCCTGATCATCCTGGTTGCTCTCCTCTGCACCTATTCCAATTTGTCCACATCATTTTTGAGATAAGGATCCATAACTGTACACAATACTCCAGAGGAATTCTAACCCAGTCCTACCTGTTGATTGTATTTTATTTCACTTGCACTGTGTAATCAGTGAGAAAGGCAGACAGTAAGTAAGTTCTGGCCACCCTCTATCAGACACTACAGTCCAAATAGAAAGAATCCAAATCTTTCTCTGTGTCATTGTTGATGGCAACTTGGGCTGGATTCCCTCTAAACTCTCCATCTTATTTTGCTGCTCACTGGGAAGACTGACCATTTAATTGACAGAGGAAGTTCCCAGTGGGCCTTGGAGGGCCACTAGCATCTAGGAGTAAGCACAGCTAAGCCCTAATAGCTCTGTCAGCATGACAAGGGGCATTTGACTCTGGCCTGCTGTAGCATAGTGGTTAATGGTTAGGTTGTGAATCAGCACTCTGCTGGTTAGAATCCCACTACTGCTATGAGGTCAGCAGGTGGCCTTTGGTAAGCCATTCCTCTTAGCCCCAGCTCTTCAGCTGTATTGTGGAGAAAATAACACTAACTTTGTTTTCTCTGCTCGGCGTGGGGCACTAATCTGCTCAGAAGAGCAGTAAGTATATAAACACAACAGGGCTTTTTGCTGGGGAAAGAGGTGGGGGAACTCTTACCCAGGGCAACTCCCGGGAGGAGGTGGCATCCCTGTCACTACATGCATGCGTGCACTCATGAAACTGTGTGATGATGTCACTTTCAGAAAGTGACATCATCACGCAGGCTGTGGCTGCCACGGAAGTGACCCCGTGCTCCACAGGGGGCCTGCTTCAGCCCAGATCTGGCCAAATTCAGCCTGGATCGGGCCTGAATCAGCCCAAAACAGGCCGCTGCAGTGTGGGAGAGAACTCCTCTGCCTAGCAGCAGCCCGATCTGAGCTGTTTCAGGCCCAAATTGGGCCTGGAACGGCCGCTGCCACATGAGAGAGCACTCCCCCACCCGGCAGCGGCCCATTCCTGGCCATTTTGTGCCTGACCCTGACTTTTTAGGGCCCAAAATGGGTCAAAATGGACCCAAAACTGCCAGGATTAGGCCAGGATTGGCCTGGAACAGGATGCTGCCACATGGAAGAACACTCCCCCACCCGGCAGCAGCCCAATCCTGGCCATTTCAGGTCCGATCCTGGCCGTTTGGGGACCAAACTGGGCCCAAATGGACCCAAAAAGGTAAGAATTGGGCCTGATTCAGACTGGAATGGGACACTGAGGTGTGCTCCCCTACTCAGCAGCAGCCTGTTCCAGGCCATTCCCCCACACTCCCACTGCGTGTGCTTCCCCCTCCCAAAGAGCAGGCTTACATTTGCTCCAGGGGAACTGATCTCCGTCTGGAGATCAGAGGGTGGGGCCACCATACAAGGAGAGGTGCCAGAACACCATTCCTGAGCATTCTGGCAGAAAAAAAGCCCTGAATTATTTATTATTATTCTGTCAGTGGTAACAATAATAATAACCCCATGTGCTTATATACCACTCTTCTGGAAAGATTATTGCCACACTCAGAGCAGTTAACAAAGTTAGTATTATTATCCCCACAATACAGCTGGGAAGCTGGGGCTGAGAGGAGTGGCTTACCCAAGGCCACCTGCAGAGTTCATGGCAATAGTAGGAGTTGAACCAGCAGAGTACTGGCTTGGAGCTTAGCCACTTATCCACTATGCTACAGTAGTATAAATTCCCTCTTCCTTCAATACTGCTGGGTGAGGGACACCCAGAGTGGCTTGTTTCTATGTCATTTTAACTCCCTACTGCCTGCTAGGGTTCAAGAAAATGTACTGTTCAGCTTGGAACCAAGATTCCTTTTAAATGTTGACACTGTCCAAGATATAAGGGATGTTTTAAAGCAATTAGTGAGACACATTCTACTCATATGGAGAGTTCCCACTGCCAGCATAAGCAGATTCTGAAGCAGCTACAACTCTTGGGATGTGGCTTGGTAGTCTGTTTGACAGAAGGGACTAAAATAAGTGGGGGTAGGGGAAAGGTAGACAGGTAGCTAATGGGGTAAATTGAGATTCTACCCAGGATATAACTGTTCTGGTAAGAGTAAGAAAAGTAATGCACAGCTGGAAACCAGTCTGCCCTCAGCCAGGCATGTAGACACAAAGAGACATGATTAAGAGATCCAGGCATGGCCACTAGTGAGGGTTGCATGAGTAGAGGAAATAAATCATGCCCCCTGGAGCCTTCCAAAATATTAGCTAAGGGGGTCCAACACAACTGATAGGTGGCCAGGACCCCTTCCTCCCTATAATTCTAACATTGTCTGATAGCTTGCCATTTTCATTATTTAAGTGCGTAAAATGGATACTACACATAGACAAACATGGTGGCACTATGAAGAGGCAGGTGTGAGGAGCAATTATTGTAGAGGCAAAGGAGAAGTAGCTAGAAGGATCAGATTAGAGGAAGGAAGCAGAAGGAGGAGGGCAGGTGCCTGTAGGAGCAGCAAGAGAAAAGAGGGTGATGTAAGACATAACATGCCTAGCTTGCATTCCATTATTTGCCAGCATATACGCCTTTGTTTACAGCCCAGTCCTGGAAGACTTCTCATCAATAATCCAACTCATGCCTTCGTTAATGGGGTAACAGGGCCATTAGAAAAATGTTAAAAGTAAATTATAAAATGTGGTTGGGCTGGTAAGTGTTGTAACTCTGTAGACCTTTATTCACCTGTTTGTAACAGTGAATCAATAAAATTGTTTGCTGTTTGCATAAGAACAGGCACACATTGTTTGTACAGGGAAATAATCAACACAAATTGCATCCAAGTATGGGACTTATAAAGGCACAAGACAGGATGTGAAGAGAGAGCCTGAAGGCAGGGCAGGGAGGGGGGAAGAAAACTTCAGTGGCTCTGGAGGTAACACAAGTTTTCCAACTCACACAGTCCCTCGGCACCCTTCATTCACATCTTGAGAAATGACAGAAATCAGGAAATATTACTTTGGGTTGCGTGCTTCTGTCCTGGCATATCAAAAGCACAGAGCAATACAAGCAAATTACTGGAAACTGCACATTGAACTTAGCCACTGGCACGGATCCCAGTCAAACAGAAATGTAAAAGTTATTTTCCTCCATGGGGCCTCCTGTATGGGGGTGTCCCTACAGACCTATAGCTGGTTGCAACAGGTTGGAGTGGGGCCTTGCGCCAGAAAAACAAGCCCTGACCAGTATTATTTCCTATTGCTGTCTTGTTTATGAAAGACTTTTTTTTTTTTTGGTAAAGCATGTCTGGCTTTGTTGTGAGTATGCTGCAGATTCAAGTTGCATGGAGAAAAAATCTGGCATCCTCTGCAGAGCAAGTTTACCTCTTGTTTTCTTCCAAGGATTTTGATAAGCACTTAAAACTCCCAATCAGCAGTGACAGCATTAGAGAGATAAAGTATTTAAACAAGAATTAGAAGTGGTCAGCTCAGTTGCTAGGCAAAGGGTCTGGATTCTCAAAGAAGAACCTAGTAATTACCTTGTAAATTCTGACAATACTTCTGCCCTAGACAGAAGAAAAGACATTCTCACCTAGGCTTTACTGTGTGGTTTTTGAAACAACAAAAACAACAAAGTATGCAGGAACAGTAATGTAACATTATTAACATGCCACAGAGTATTAAATGAGCACAGAAAGGTACTGTAGGTTTTCCACTTCCGGATGAAAAATGATCAAAAGGTTGGCCTCTTTACAGGTCTGTTATGTTTCTGTCTAAGAAAACCCAATTTGCACAAGCAAATAAACTGCCTCATTATAAAACTAAGAGGTCAATGTGGATCAGATAAACTCCAAGTCAGACAGCTGAGGAAATAAACTCATAGTTAAGTCGCAACACAGGTTAACTTAGAAAGAAGCAGTAAATCCCCTGTGGATCTGCCCCACAGATGGAATGGAAAGAGGAAGAGAAAAGGATAGCCGGATACAAATTTAAAGCAAATAGCTCATACCACATGTTCTAGTTACTTTCATTGTTAGAAAAAAAATCCAAATACAATATTGATACTGCTGTTGAAAGCAAACAAATAGAAACTGAACCTGGACAAGATTAAAGTGATGCCGGTTGGAAAGGCAGAGATCTTGAAAGACATTGTGCTCCTCATTTTCAATGGGGTTCAGTTGACAGTTGCAGACTCAGTTTGGCACTTATAGGTTATACTGGATCCTGCACTGCTGCTAGAAAAGGAAGTGAATGTAGCTACAAAAAAAGCCTTCTTCCAATTCACTCTGTCCTGGAAGATGGCCTCCCACCTTAGCAAAGACAATCTGGCCATCTGGATGTACACCACAGTAAAATCAAGATTAGACTACTGTAATGCAGTCTACATAGGTTTCCCCTCAAAGTCAGCTCCGAGACTCCAGTCAGTGCAGAATGCCACAGCTTGATTATTAATTGGAGCTAGGAAGAGAATGCATATTATTCCAATTCTGCAATCACTCCATTGGCTACATATCAGTTACTGGGCTCAATTCAAGACACTGGCTATCACATACAAAGCCCTTCAGGGTCTTGGTCCCTCACATCTGTAGGACCACCTCTCTCCCTATACTCTGCCAGGCAACTTTGTTCATCTGAACAGGGCCTTCTGCAAGTGGCACACTGCAAATGGGCAAAACAAACAACTGCCCATACTGGCACACACCTTATGGAATGGCCTGCCTGATGAGGTTAGGACTGGAAGGTCCCACTCTTCTAGCTTTTTGCAAACAATGCAAAACTGAATAATTCAGGAGGGCTTTTATACACAAGAGGGGTTTAAGGCATGGAACTGGGAGATCCTTTGGTGTAGAGACAGAGGTTGTGGACTATACTACTACAAGTGAGAGACCCTCAAGGACTTGTGAGGGGTATGCCCCCACCATGTCCTCTTTCCCTTCCCTGCCCCTATGGCCTCTCTCCCTTTTCCTGCTTCCTTGTTCCCACCCATCTTTGTCTCCCCCCTCATCTTCACCTTTCTCCCTACTTCCTGGCAGCCTCACTCCTATGGCCCAGTTGCATGGTGCTGACTGAACCAGGCCCAGTTGCATGGTGGGGGACCCACTTGTGGGGTGTACTTCGCTTTTCTCTGTATTGGTTTCCCCACATTATTTCTTTTTTCCCTTTTCCAGGCAGCCTCCATATGCTCAAGTATTCTTCTCTCCTTCAAAACCACTGAACAACTTACCTTTTATCTGCCCCTCATCTTCATCTATATTTATTAATTTATTTAATTTATATACTGCCTTTTTATTCAAAGGGGACCCAAAGCAGTTTACATCATTCTCTTTGCTTCCATATTATCCTCAAATAGGTTGCCAGACCCAGGTTGCGAAATACCTGGAGAACTGAGGGAGGGGCTGGAGCTCAGCAGGTCATTCTGCCATACAATCCACCCTCCAAAGCAGCCATTTTCTCCAGGGGTTCTGTCATCTGGAGATCAGTTGTAATTCCAGGAGGTCTACAATCCCTCCCTCCACCCGGAGGTTGGCAACCCTATTCTCACAACAACCCTGAGAGATAGGTTAGGCTGAGAGTATATGACTGGCCAAATGTCACCCAGTGAGTTCCACAGCAGAGTAGTGATTCAAACCTAGATCTCACAGATTCTGCTCTGAAACTCTAACCACTACTCTGGCTTTTGGGGGGGGGGCTGCTGTTGATCAGTAGCAAGCAATTCAGGTGGTACCATTAAGTCACCCAGTGGTTGCTTCTGGGCCTGGCCATAATGATTCCTCCTTCAAGGCCAACACAACCCTGGAAAGGGCCTGCCATCTCCCCCTGCCTTTTACTGATAGAAACCAAGCCTGGAATTCTGGCTAAACTGTTATGGTTGCTGTTGCCAAGTAGGCCCCCTCTCCTGCTTTTAAGGCCTGCCACGGACTGTGTTAAAGTTTCCTGCATTTCTGTTTTACTGCTGCACCAAAGATTGCCCTGCACGTGTGTGCCCTGATACACGTGTCAGTTTCCTGCCTGCTTGTTAATTACCTTGCTGCTGCAATAGACTGTATTAGTCTCCTGACCCCCTGTTTGGATGACTCCACAAAGGACTTTCTTCCTGGGCAGCCCTGCCTAGACCTATATCTGGACCTCCCAGTGTGTGTGTTTGGACTCTATTGCACATGTGCCCCGTGCCTGCACTGCCATCCGCCACGGACCGCACCTGTTCCCTGCTATGGACTGTGTTTTACGTACTGTTCCCCCTGCCTCCATGGAAGCCTGCCTCATCTGGGCCCAAGCCACTGCTAGCAGCCGGGCGCCTGCCGGGGAAACCTCCAGCGAGCCTGGCTAGGCGCTCCCTGGTCAGTTTCCGCCTGGAGCCTCCCGCGGGCCGGTCCCCGAGCCTGCCCTCGCTACCAGGCAACCTGCTAACCAGCCCCTGCCATGCCCAGCCGGCAACCATGTTCCTAGGCAGCTAGAAGACCGAGAGAAGAAGCATGCTTTGGGAAGCCATTTCGGCAAAGCGGACACACCACGTCCGCAGCGAGAGAACCTCGCCCCGCTCTGCATATCTCAGGAGCCGCCCCGGAGAAGAAGCTAAGTGCCAACCATCCCAAGCACTTAGAGAATGCATCTCAAAGAAACCTCCGCTTTCCAGAGCTGATGACATCAGGACAAGCCCTGTCCGCTGGAACATCCATTCAGCCCACTTGGATTTCCCCCTCCCTCTTTTGTCCCCTCTTCCTGAGGTGTCACTTATCACAATCAGATTACCAAAGTGGCCCATCCAAGCCATTCAGTAACCCATTAGAACCTTTGTTTTAATCTGTGAGAACCACCAAGTACAGCACCAGCCCCAGGGTACGTTTTGGGGTATTTAAGCTGGTCTCTCAGACCGCATGGTGTGCGTGCCATCCTATCCAGACCCCCTTGCTGTCTGTCCGTGGATCCATTGCTGGCATTGGGCCACCTCGCTGTCGTGTCTGTGCTCTGCTTCAGGATTGTGAGTATTTCCCTTATCATCGTGGGTACCTGCTCAAGCGACCGTCTCTATATTTCTTACTCTGCATTTCCTAGTCCTTGTATGCTTTCTTGTATGTATGTGCAAGTTCAGGCTTACACCACACTATTAGTAAATACACGTGTTTATTGAATCTATTTGTAGTCTGCCTCTTTATCACTAGAGTGTCTGGAATCGGGACCTCCGTAAACATTGGTTAGATCCACGCTATTTTTAGTTCCAGACTGCTAAGCTAATTTCCCCATTATAAAAAGCAGTTCTGGTAACATTGCCTAGCAACAGCCACTAAGGGCATCTAGTTAAAGGCTCTCCTTTTTATAATTTTCAGGTTTTTTAACACACCCCATGGGCCTTTTTTCAGCAAACGTGCGACATTTTTCCAATGTGTAGGAAGAACTGTCATGTCTGTTTATGGCTCCAATCTCTGGATTTAAGTATCCATAGATCAGTGCCACTTGGCTGTTAGTATATAAGATGTACTTACTAGGTAGTTTCTACATCATTCGATATGCCATGTCTAATTGCTTATGCATTGTTTCAGCTCTGTATTGGATTTCTGTTTGTATTCAAATCTCTACAATCCATACCCTATTGCATTGTTATTGGACATTCAAGGCACTGACCATATTACCTCACACTATGTAGTCTGCCCTGAGTCCCAGTGACAAAGGTGGACTATAAATAATGTAAATAAAATGAATGTAAATGCTTGAACACAGCTTGTTCTTAATTCTTTGTCGGTACAGAAATACAAGACAATTTAATCTTTATATTCTTCAAGTCAATGTTTTCTGTTACATTAATTCAGCAATAGACAGCTATATTGTATAAGTGGAGAAATGTGAAAGCTGAAAAAGTGGAGCAAAGTTCAAAGGTCATGCAGCATGAACATTTTCCTACTATTTGACCATCTATCTACTCACAATATCCTCATTCATTTTGTCTCAGTCTTTGCCATTATCAGAACCACATTTCAGTTGACTATATGCCTCTCCACACTCACAATTTCTATATTTATAAGCAATATCATTTGTCAGATTGGTGACTACTTTGAAGACAATTTCTGCAAAAGTTCTAAAGATGAATTTCACTTCCAGTACATTGGTATTCTGAGAGGTAAATGAAAACAACATAACAGCTAGCAAGTATTTGAATGCTTTAGTGAACACCCCAAAAGGTGTTGTTTTCCTAATGTATTTATCCCTAAGATGCTCATACTTTCCTTTATTTACAAAAGGCTATTTTCAGGCAGAGGAACTTTGCTCCAAAGATAATAGATGTGAAGCCTGACCCAGTGTATATTTACTCAGAAGTAAGTACAATGTACTCAAAGGATCTTACTCTTGATGAACTATGCATAAGGAAAACAGCTCAAATAATCAAAGGTGGCAAAGGTAGTCTGTCTGCCTGTTCCTATGTATTTGCTCTCAAATAATAGCGATAGCTATACACTTTATTTATTATGAGCAGTTAGCTGTTTAAAACTAATGCAGCCATCTTATTTTCACCTAAACAGGATTAAGTACCACTGAACTCAGTGGAACATTTCTGAGAAAATTTATATTGGCTCAAGCTAAAAAAAGATCTTTCCAGATGGCACATTGTTCTTTTTGCCTTAATAAATAGTTGATAGTTATTAATTTGTTCCAGGAGATGCAAGTATCTTCTCTCATGGTAGCACCTTCTGATGTTGGAGTATTGTATCTTCAGAGCATTCAAACGATAGTATTTTAATACTGTGTTTTACCCCTTGGTAGAACTAGCATTTTAATCCAGTAGACATGTGGAAGTTTATTGTGCAAATGTTAAGGTACCAAATGGTTAGTATTTAAAATGTGGGAGCGACAAAAATTCATTCTCAACATCTCTGACTTTTTATGTGCATTTAAATATATATATTTGTTACAGTATATTGAGAAGAAATGAATCCCACCCTCCAAAATACACATTCAGTGAAATGACAGCCTGGCAGAGTCATTTGCAAAGCCATCCAGGGCCCGTGAGAGAACAGAAGAACAGACGGACTGGATTAGACAAGTGATCCCTCTATCCCAACATCCTGTTTCACACAGCAGCCAACTTGTTGCCCTGAATATGGAGGTTCTCTTTAGTCACCATGGCTAGCAGCCATTGATAGACATATCCACCATGAATCTAATTTATCCTTAATGTTATATGTACTTGTGGATATCACTATGTACACTGGCTGTGACTTCCACAATTTAATTATTCGCTTGGGCCATTTCCGTGCATCCTTATAGGGACGGCCCACTCACGGTACGCTGGTGGCTTTCCCCCAGGAATCCTGATATCTCCACTTGAAAAATGGTTGCAGGCTGTTTAGTTTCCATTTTTTCAGCACCTTTTCTGGGTCCCGTGGTCCCAGAAAAGATGCCAAAAACGGGGACGTCTGGATTCCTGGGGAAAACCCACCAGTGTTCCATGAGTTCCGTCTAGCCATCCCTATAAGGATGTGTGGAAATGGCCTTGGTAAAGAAGTATTTTCTTTTGTCCATCCTGAATCTATTACCTATCGACTTCATTCCCAGGCTTAGGTCCATTTAAAAGTACATTTCATTGTAAGTGTTCTCACTCTGGTGTTCTGAAGTAGGTGATTACTTCTTGAACTGAACATTGATAAATGAGATTCCCTTTCATTGTACCTGCTACGGCAGGGTAGCAAACAGCAGCACATCTATCTCCCATAACTTCTGTACCCCTAACCCAATCCATGCATGCTAAATCTCTGTAGAAAAAATCAATTGGGTACTAGAAAAAGGAATAACATTCAGGTTTTATTTCCATCTACTTTGTATGCCACTCTAAAACCAAAGATTAGATAACATGTGCCTCATGTCACTACTAGCACTAAAAGATTACATTCATAAAGAAAGTAGCAATTGTTTACAGTGTTTCTTTGTAACATGCATGTCTGCAAAGTGAAAGGCATGCCGCAGCTGGCTATGGCATGCTATAATTTAAAATGTGGCTTCTTGATCTGCTGTTCGTTTCACCGAACAGCAAAATTTCTGCTAATGCCGTTTACATTTTGTCTAAGCAGTTTTCAGTTGAAAGTACTCCTTCAAACAGACAGTGCTACAATACACATTTAAAGGGCATCTATTGATGCTTGTTAGTAATTTACACACTGTTACAACAGACTGCTTTATTCAGAGAAGTGAAAACTTAAAATGAAATGAAAAGTTAATTCTTACTTTCTATGCCAAACTCTCTTTTGTGTTTCTCCCCCATTGCCACATACAAGGGGATCTGAGAAAGCTTTCCCCCTTTAGTTTATAACACTGATACTTCAGACAGTGTGCCCCGTAGAAGATTTAAAAGATTAGAATTTCATAGCTCATCATAACTTTCCCATTTCCAATGATCAAAGCTGACCCCAACCTCATGCAAAATGAGCATTTTGGCATTTTTTAATTTAAACAAAGGCACTGAAATTATAAAGCCTCTCTCTTGCTTGTTTTCCTTATTTCCTCAATATGATATATATTTCCTCACTAAGTCACATGGCAAGGCAACCAGGGAATCTCAGTTTCAGGGGCCTGCACTATCCTGTCAAAAGACTCAAATTACTAGGAACGTTGATACACTTTTAAACTAAGGAGAGATGTAAGAGAGGGCAAATAGGTTTTGTAAGACTTTTTAAAGAGAGAACATGATTCAGATATTACAAGGAAACCAGGACTCACTCTTGTATCATAAGAAACAGAAACAAGATACTTTTTATATTAATGTATGTATTTGTTTTACTTATGATGTTCTCTAAAGCATTAATTCATATTGGCACATATCTAAGTAAACAATAGAAAAAGTAACTGTATTTCTGCATTAATAGCCTTGTGTCCTGGAAGACTATCAACAATATCAGAATAGAACAAAGGGGAAACAAATAAGTAATGGATAGCTGAGATGAGAAACTCTCAAACAACAAAATTGATTCACTTGTTTTACGTTAAGTGAACAAAAAATTCATAAATGAGCAAGCCAAATAAATGCGCCAATTTCTGTGCGGTTTGTTGGAAGAACCTGCATTATATTTTTAAAATATTAACTTTAATTAACACATTTCCTTGTATTATAGAATAAACACATATTTAAATGCCCAAAGTCCATTCAGTACACAGTAAAGTTAGGGAAATCCACTTTAAAGAGACAGAACTGACTTCTTGGTTAAGGCTGGAACAATAAAATTGGTCATGACTAGAGATGGGCCCGATCTGAATTATGATTTCAAACACACACACACACACACACACACCGATTTTGGCGTTTGCACCATCCTGACTCAGCTAATCGGTTCTGTCCACGGCAACCGATCCAGCAGTCGAGAGTTTGCTTGTTCGGGACTTGATCGGATATATCGGTTTCTGTTTGGAATTGCAGACACTCTGGCACCAGTAATTTATTCCCGGGGCAACAGAGTCAGGGGAATGAGCTGTGTTTTCCCTCCTTCTGTCGCCCTCGAAACACGAATGGAAGCCCAGCTTTCCTTGATTAGCAGGCTTCCTTCCAACCACGGAGCAGCAACCCAGGGGAGGGAGGGGGAAGGGGGTGTTCTGAAGCCATGGGCACAAAGGCAAAAGGCAGCGCGGGAGGCTGGGAGGCCGCCTGCACCGTTTGCCTTTCCCCAGGACAAGGGGCGCACAGGCAAGCCGGCCGCCCCTTGTCTTGCGGGGCAGGTGAATGGCGCGGGCAGCCTCCAAGCCACTCGCGCTGCTGCCAGCTCTGCAGCGCACCAGTACAGCCGGCTTGCTGCAGGGCGTGGGCGACTCAGGAGCGCGTGCACACGCACACGCAAGAGCCTGACTACAGTTGCCCTGGGCGCTGGCCTCCCCGATTCCCGATTCCGGACCAGAAACGAGACTTGATCGGTTAGAATTGGTGACCTGCGTTTGGCGGCAGCCCAGATCCACAAACGGCTTAATCAGAATTTTTTTTGGGATCGTGCCCATGTCTATTCAAGACAAAGTTAACACTTCATTAGTTAGTATCATTAAAGTAGTAAAGAGTCCAGATGCATCTGACGAAGAGAGCTGTGGCTCTCAAAAGCTTATGCTACAACAAAGTTGGTTAGTCTTAAAGGTGCTACTGGACTCTTTACTATTTTGCTACTACAGACTAACATGGCTAACTCCTCTGGATCTATCTCTAAAGTGGAGCTTTCTGTGATCCCTGTTTGCTTGTCGTCATATATATGATATTTTCAAATGTTCAAAATACTTTACATACATTGTCTCAGTACTTCATACAACAAAAAGTGTTATTATTCCCATATTAATAATGATAATGATAATGATAACATTCAAGTTATATACCGCCCTTCAGGGTAACTTAACACCCACTCAGAGTGGTCTACAAAGTATGTCATTATTATTCCCACAATATAATGTACGTCAGGGCTGAGGATGTGTGTTTAGTGGCCTACAGAGTAGGCTGTCTTCAGTATTGTGTGGTTGTGCTTTTTTTTTTAACTAGAAATCCCATTTCCCATCAATGTATGTTATATTTACAAAGCAAAAGCACACAATCAAGCTATCCACAGTTAAAGCATAACTAACATTTGGATAGAGGCAGAGGAGTTAGCCGTGTTAGTCTGTAGTGTAGCAAACAATTCCGGGAATATTAAGTTATAAATACTTTATATTCAGTGCAAAGGTGCAAAGTGCAAAGTGCAAAGTGCAATTATATAAATATAAGCAGCAATAATTGAGTCACCAGCGTATTGGGGACCGTCCATGTTTAATCGTGCCCAGGAAGAAGTATGTAATATACAAAACGGGAATTGTATAAATATGCACGCATAATCCCGTCGGCACTTTTGGAACAATTTACAGTTTGGACTGGAGTCACCCAGCATCCACATCAGGACTCTCCATTTACAACTTTGTATGCTGCTAAATTTCCATCATATACCATTTACGGACATTGATCTCTGAAAACTTTCTCCATAATGATTTGGCCAAAGGATAAAAATAAGTAATATTTATTGCACGTTGAGACAGAGAAAGCAGATATTCCTTTTGTATTTATTGTATATTTATCAATTTGTATATTTATATAATTGCACTTTGCACTTTGCACCTTTGCACTGAATATAAAGTATTGATAACTTAATATTCCCGGAATTGTTTGCTACAGTTTATTACTATCCGGGTGGATTCCCTTAGTTTGCCTAGTGTTAGTCTGTAGTAGCAAAATCAAAAAGAGTTCAATAGCACTTTTAAGAGTAACCAACTTTATTGTAACATAAGCTTTCGAGAATCACAGTTCTCTTCATCAGATGCATTTGGATAGTAATTCTGAGTACATGCACTCTTCCTTCAGAATATAAGAACTGTCCTCATGTCAAAGCCACCTAGTCTGACATTCTTGACAAGAATATCAGCTACCAGGAGTTACTGGTTGGTTCATTAGAAATTATTACTGCTGGTTGGTTGGTGGTCCTTGATCTAGCTTCCATGCATCCATAATCTAACTAGTTCTTAGATGAAATAAGAGTAGAATCAAGAATGACCCAGCTCACAACTCATATTCTTTGTAAAAATGCTATACTATCCCTATGCATATGAACATAACAAGTACACATTTTACCATATGATATAACATATGATGATAAAAGTGGGGTTTTTTTTCATGTTACATCATATGGTAAAATGTGTACTTGCTATGTGTACTTCCAACTCATGATGATAAAAGTGGGTGTTTTTTTTTCGCGTTGGATCCAACCAGCTTTTCTGCTGTAAAAAAAGGCAGGGAGAGGTCTCTTCTGACAACCAAAAAGGCCATGCTGGGGGGTCATGGGACATGAATGGGCAAAAGGCATGTGTGATGAAGGCTGTAGTAAGAAGGTGAATTCAGTGAGAATGAATGAAAAAAGATCCAACCTCATACATGGAGGAATGGTTTCCAGAATTAGAGGTTTTGTATCTTTAAGGTGGAACTAGAACTTGCTGTTAGCATGCAATCCTAAACAGAGTTACGCCCTTCTAAGTCCATCAACATCAGTGGACTTAAAATGGTGAGGCTTTGTTTAGGAGTTGGCTTCTGAAGGCAAACAGATTTTAAGAATAAAGTCCCTGTACTCCTGCAGTTAATGAAGTTTTAATTTGGGTTTTCCAAACCCTATTTTAATGCTGTTGTTGTGCTTTATCCTTTAGGTGTGTAAAAACTTTTAAAAATGCCTTCAGAAGTCAAAGCAGGTTTAAAGAACTCGTATGAAAGGGACTGTAGTCTCACTTTTTAAAGCACTGTTCTGCACACATTTGTAAGTAACAGGCATACTTAACCCATAATTTGCAATCAATTGTTGCTTAATGGTGATAGAACAAAAAGACAGGAGGGGGGAAATGGAGGGATGAGAACTTGAAAAGAATATACTATTTTTGTTTATCTTCTCTCTTGCATACCCTTAAATACCTTGAGGAGTTCAAAGATTTTCCATGCCAATGGTGTTTGGCAATTATAATCACACAGTAAAATACCTAAGGTTAATGAGTAACCTCAAAAGGAAGTTACTTCACATAATGACAGCAATTTCTCTGAACTAAATGTTAATAATAAGGCCTGTAATACGGTGAGAAGGAAATGGTAGCAACTGGCAAATGAAACTCTGTTGCTTAGTAACAAGGCCTTGAGGTATGAGCTAGTGTTTAAAAAAAAAACCAGCACCAGGAAAACATTTCCCGCTTAAGCTGATTATGGAAGGTGCATATTCTATAACTCCAGCAACTGCCCCTAAATAGGGAGTTGTCTTAATTTTATTAACAATCATTCCAAGACAGAAAATAATTAATGGTAATTTTTTTAAAACACACACACACACCTTGGTGTTCTACTATCAGTAAAAAAAAAAAAAGAGTACAAGAAAAGACAAAGGTGTCCCATCATTACAAGAAGCTCTCTGTGCAGCCTTTCAGTTTTTAAAGCATTGTTGTAACTGAGCGATAATGCAGTTGGCTACACTGGACCCTTTTTAGGCAGACTAGGAAGAATTGTGCAACCACCTGCACTTCAGGGTAGTTTCAGGAGACTGTCTCCCTGACTCAGACACACGTCCTCCGGGCATGAGAAATGTGTGCTTGCAGAGAAGCCACACCTCCTGGAGAACTAGGTGCTTTTCAACCCTGACAGCTACTTTCTAGTGACAACATGCTGGGTCTGAACCACCTTACCAAAGCTTTACATTTTTTTCTTCAAATAAAGCTTTCTATTGCACTGTTAGAACATCACACAAATATAGAATGTCATTCTCAGTGCACCACTCTGACTTTAAACAAAGATTGAGCATTGTTTAAAATTGTTGTTAAAACCTTTTTATTTAGGCTAGCACTTGATGACAGGGTTGATATGGGAAAAGAAAAGGAATAGAGCATGGATGTATTTTACAGATACTATAGGGGGGGGAATCCATCTTTGTTCCTAAGGGGCTCTTGTGTTCCGTCACCTAGAACACGGCTTATTCCTGTCTCTTTTTTCCCAGATGGACTTCAGAAGCTCACATGTAAGGTATGATAGTGAATGTCATCTCTGTTGTTCCAACAGCTGGTACACAGAAGTAAAAGCTGGAGGCCTACAAAGAACTTCAAGGAGAGGGATAAAACAACTGGGCCTTTTCCCCATCCTGCTTTATTGTATTAGCATGAACCAAACCAGATGAGACTCTGTAAATGGAGCCCCCCCCAACATTTTTATTTTCTTTAATACTAATAATAATAACAATAACAATAATAACTGTGCTTATATGCCACTCTTCTAGGCGGAATAGTGTCTCACTCAGAGTGGTGAACAAACTCAGTATTATTTTTATCTTCACAATACATCTGGGGAGCTGGGGCGGAAAGAAGTAGCCTACTCAAGGGTAGCCAGGAAATATACAGGAGATAAGCAGTGAGAGGAGTTCTCTGATCCTTGGTTAAAATAAATCCATAGGAGAATCTGAGTAATTAAAACGGAGCTGAGAGGATAAGGTAAAAAGAAAAATAGAACAAGTCGAGCTCCAGGAGGCTACTAGGTGCGGGCCACCATCTTGACTTCATCTACCCAAGGATACTGTGCAAGAGAAGGAATGGGGTTGTGCCTTCCCCCAAGAACCATATTCCCAATCCAATATTGCCCTGTGAAGCCACTATTCACCATTTCGAGGGGGAACGCACAGGAATGCAGTTTCAGCAGTTCCGCAAAGAGGTCACATGTCAGGTAGCCCCGCCCACCTGACTCAGCCATTTTGGGCCTGTTTCAGCCTGGATTGGGGCCAAAACAGCCTGGATAGGGCCTCTGACGGGTGGTAGATCACTGTCCCGCTCATCAGCGGCCTGATCCTGACTATTTTGAGCCCCTTTTCAGTCATTTTCAGCCCCTTTTTGCCATTTTGGGCCCAATTTCAGCCCTGAATGGCCAGGATTGGATCCAAAACAGCCAGAATAGGTGGTATCAGGGGGTGTGGCATACACAAATCAGTTATACTAATGACACATATCTGGTGATGGCAAGAGGCATGGCATATTCTAATGAGTTATGCTAATGAGTTCCTCCAGCTCTTTTTCTACAGAATGACCCCTGACCATACTTATATGTCTCTATAAAGCAAATAGTAAATTTCCAGAGTTGTTTTAAGTTGGGAAAATGGTGTGGGAGGGAGGCTAAAAAGACTTCTCATGCACCATGGTCCCAATCAGAATTGAGTGCCCACCAGTTTGCCTTTAAAGAAAAGGAAAAAATGCTGGGAACTCGATTAATAGAACTGAACTGGTCCTCCTAAGACACTGATCTTTGAATGTGTCATGTCCTTTCATAATCATCTCATTTCTAAATTAACTCATCCTCTTTAGCCTTTCCTCACAATCAGTCCCTTGATCATTTAGTTGCCATTTTTTGTACCTTTACTAGTTCTATGATATCCCTTTTATGAGACTAGAAAACATGCACTAGAACTATACACAATATTTCCAAACTGGTAGTCACAGTAAAGTTCCATAATAGCATCTTGACATTTGCTTAATTATTTTCAATCTCTTTTATAATAAACTTCTCATTTTGAGTTTGCCTTTCTTACTGCTGTACCACAAGTTACAATTCACAATATTTTTTTCTATAAAACTATGACTGCAGATGAGTTTATAGGAAGTCTGAAAGAGTTAAAGCTTCACAAAACCACAGGAAGCTAGTTTCTCTAGAACAAATAAAATAATATATTGTCGAAGGCTTTCGCAGCCGGAGAACATTAGTTGTTGTAGATTTTCCGGGCTGTATGAAACACATTGACACTGAGAGATCTCTGCCTTTTGGTGCTACACCTCTGAAGATGCCAGTCACAGCTGCTGGCGAAACATCAGGAACAACAATGCCAAGATGATGGCCATACAGCTCGTAAAATCTACAACTAAAATAAAAGAATGTTTCTAGGATGAATGCACATTAGATTCATTTCAAGTAATGCAGATTTCTGAAAAACAGGTTGCTGTTTCGAGACCCTTTTCCAGCTTGAGGGTCTCTCTAATACTGAAGAGAAGTTACTTTAGTGTGTATATTAGTATCTGGGCCCTTTTATTCACTTTCATGTAAGTGAGATCATGCTTGCTACAGAACTGGAGACATAGAGCCTAAAGACAGTACGAGTGTAAATATAGTTTACATGAAGAACTGCACATTTAAAAGTCTTAAGTAAGTACAGGTGTTTTGTGGTTGCTACTTGCTGATCTGGCAGCAGTTGTTAGTCATTTGATCAGAAAGCCCATCTGCAAAGATCTAAAAGATAAAAGCTTTGATTGTCTGGCCTTTATATTTGTCTGGCTCCTCTTCACTCATCCTTGTGAACTGACAAAGCCTCCAAGTAGTAAGAGAAACCTAACCAAGCCATGCTGTTTCACAGATGTGCATAAACTGAGCTTGCGCAATGTGTATATGATAGTTGGATTAACTATTCCTAATGCAAATCACAGGCTTCAAATTCTTACAATCACAGTATATGATTTCAGTTTTTAAAGGCTTATTAGCATTAAAGTTTTCTGTGGATGTAACATCTGTTAACTTCCAAACCATCCACTGTACTCCGGGTAGAATTCTGCTTATCAGTGTAACAAACTCCTATGCGTGCCTGTAGGGAAAAGTCAGGAGGACTCAGGGACAGCTGTTGCTAGAGATGAAGTGGAAAGTACTGGGATAGAAAGACTGTGATTCAAGATCACCATTGATCTTTCCATTAGAAACAGAAAAAAGCTTCAAGGAGTTCAACAGGCTTGCAGGTCAATGGGAAAACACAGTCGGACTGTAAGAGACAGGAGTCCAGGTGTCAAGCAAGGAAAGAAGCAGGAGACCAGGAAGCTAACAACAAGAGGAAAGCAAAACTGCTAAAAATGTTAGACAATTCAAAAGCAAATGTAATCTCAGGAGTCCAGGAAAATATAATTAATTACCAGTTCACCATATACAAGTCATGACGTTTTATGGAAGGAACACCTAACACTGTATCACAAGATAAATGGAAATAAGTTCTTCTGTAAGCAGTGTAAGGTGTAGCCTTCATCCCTGCTGCTCTCCTGACAGAAGAATCCATTTCTATAGTCTATAGATATTGTGAACACCTACTTGTTGCAAATAATTTTTTAAAAACTCAAACTAATTCACCTAGGACATGTATGAAAAGTCAAATATTTATTTATTTCCTTCCTTTCTCTACAATGGGAACCCAGCAGCTTACATTATTCTTCTTGCTTCTGTTTTATCCCCACAATAACCCTGTGAGGTAGGTTAGGCTGAATGTGTGTGACTAGCCCAAGATCACCCAGCAAGCTTCCATGCAGAATGGGGATTCGAACCTGGGCTTCTCAGATCCTAGACGAACACTTCTAACTACTACACCATTCTGGCTGTAGTTATGGAAGAGTAGGAACTTCAGTCCAGCAAACTCTGATTCTTGAGGGTATACACAAAACATCCCGTATAAAAATTAAACCTGGCCCACATAAGCAATCTCAGAATGTTTCTACCATTCCTATAAAGCCACACATCCTTTTTTATCTTGTATCAGCTTGCCTGGGGGGAGGGGGGAAAGACCTGTACATCTAAGATCGCCAAGGTGATAGAAAACTAAGTGTAATTAGATTCTGAACTACAATAAATTCGTAACTGTAATAAGATCTCTGTACAGTCTAATTATACAAATGTGCATTGATTGTCTGCTTTAATGAATATTGAACTCTACACTACAGAAATCTCCATCCATTTTCTTTGCTTGTATTTTTGGTCCCAGATTCCATTATAGGAGGCAGGATGGCAATTTTGTTGACCAATTTAATGAACAAGAAGATAAACCCACAGTGCAGTCCTAAACAGAGTTACTCCAGTCTAAGCCCATTGAAATCAATGGACTTAGACTGGGATAATTCTATTTAGGATTGCACTGCCAGTCTTTAGACCTTCAGTTACTCTTTTGTGTTCGAGATCTAGGTTAAACATATATGGGTGAGTAAGCCTGAGGTGCTGCTCATCATCAGCTACTCTAGCCTATTTTTAAAAAACCCAAAAGCCATGTAATGTCTTTTTAACAAGAGCAACCCAGATAACACAATGCAGTCTAGAAGCTTTTGGGTTCTCTATAACTCTTCTTGAGACTGGATGTTAAAAAACAAAAAGGGGGGGGGAGATCTCTCAGACCCTGATGTGAAAGTCCTCCACTTCAGGTGGCTGTGTAGAATACTTTGCTGACTTCAGTGGGCACAGGGTGTGGCTGGCCAGTATATTGGAAAATATTGTAACGCTCCAATTGGCAAAAAACCACATTCAACAGTTATCTCCAAGCATCTTGACCTGGCCTTGAAATACTGTCAGCCAGTGTAGTTGTTTAAATATAGACTTTATATGATTAATACTCATTTTGTCTAGCTAGTATTACCCTCACTGAAATGGTTTGCATCAAATGCCATTACCAAAAAGTCCTTGTGGACAGCCCCACATTGAACCCTTGTCTAGGAGGTCCCTAACATGGCACTTGTGTGCACCATGGAACTTGCTAATACCTTTCCTGGCACCTAGCAAGTGTTTATACGAAGGGGCAAGGCATGGTGAACCTTTTGCCCAGCAGGGCAGTATTGGAAATCCGATTGACTGTGTAGGTTTTTTAAAAGTTTTGCTTCAGCAGCAGCTGCCACTACAGCACAAGGATTTTAACTGTGTGACTGTTGGTAAGTAAATACTCAACAATATGTTCATTTTTTAAAGCATTCTGTTCAACATAGCTTCTGCCTGAACTATTGATGAGTTTCTATTAGAGTTATGCATAACCTCACTCCCTGATATTTTGTGGACAGCTCTGCCTCCTGTGGCAACCATTTTGTTGTAGGCTCTGCCTACTGCAGTAGCCATTTTGGAGTTGCACCCACCATCCTGTATCATAATTCTAAAGGCACTGCAGGCTCAGCAAGGTTGGAGACCCTGCATAACTCTATTCTAGAAAGTATTAAGACAGGAAATACAGTTGCTGGTGTGCATGTTCAGGGCCGGTGCATCCATTGAGGCAGGTCTCACAGCTGCCTCAAGCGCTAAGGCACCAGAGGGGGCACAGGGGGTGGGGTGTGCTCCGTGGAGCTGGCAGTGGCAGTGCTGGTGGCTGAACGGGAGGGCTGGGAAGCCGCCCACATACCTCCCCAGCCAGGCCCGCAGCTGCTGCAGCCTCCCAGCCCTCCTCAGTTGCCCTGTGCTGCTGCTGTCACCTGCACACAACTGCAGGCCAGGCACAGCAGGTGGCCGGGGCAGCACGGGGCATGCTGCACAATGATGTCACACACAGTGATGTTATCACTCAGTCCGGGTGTGCACATGTGGAGGGCGGCGGCAACAGCCCTGAAGCTGCCTCTGGCCTCAGGCACCAGAAACTCTGGCACCGGCCCTGTGCATGTTTCTGTAGTGGGGGCATTTGGTGAACTAGCCAATGATGGTGAAAGGCACTCTGGGCCACAACCAACACTTGGCATATAGATACAAGGCTGTGTATCTGCTGCAAAGTTGCAGTACCAAAATCTGCTAACCTGTATGACTCCTTCCCCATCTACAACAGGACTGTTCCCTTCTAACTGATTCACAGAACAACCTGTCTTCATTATTTCCATCTCGTATGGATTGAATTTAAGTTTATTCATCTCATGACAACATTGAGGTACAGATTCAGGACTGGCACCACCTCACTTGGAAAAAAGGGTATGGATGTATTTATTGATGACTCTGTAGTCCATAACTCCAGGTAGGGAAGCCATCTCCCTGCCGGGGGTGGGAAGATCCTCTGCCCCCCAACTTTCACTTACTTGGCCAGTGAGGGGAATGCACCCAGGAGGAGGGGCAAGTATTTCCACATCATGCTAGAAAGTGATATCCTTTCTCAGCATGATGTGGAAGCTATGGGTCATGTCAAGGGGCAATAATTGCCCCCAAACATTAAGCTCAGGAGTGATCTTTAGCAACTTGTCCCCGGCACAACCCTGAGCTTCCATGTCATGCCAGAAAATGACATAATTTGCTAGAGCAATGAGTTGTGTCCCATCCCAACCCCCCAACCTCATCTTTTTAAACTTACCCTCCACCAAAAAAAAATCAAAAAGAGTCCAGTATCACCTTTAAGACTAACCAATTTTATTATAGCATAAGCTTTCGAGAATCAAGTTCTCTTCATCAGATGCCTGATCAAAACTGGGCAGATACAGAAAATGGAACTACTAGAAATCCCTGGGAATATCCTCAATTCACAGCTTTGCTAGTGATCCAGAAGGATTACATAGTTGATACTGTAACTAATTGGGAGAACTACCAGGGTGATAAATGCAGTTCTCATGGTATAGGTCACCATTCAGAAAACCAGGGTGTCACCCATCTTATAATAAAATCAAAAGCCATACTAAAATGGATCTAGATAATCAGCTTCATTCAACAATATCTGACTTTTTTGGCCATTTCCATTTCTATCACCTTATCTTAAAATGTCAAGTTTGAAATTGGCCTAGTTATTCAGCCCAGCTGCATCCAATGTTTCCTTTTCAGGAAGGGATCTAAGGAGGGCAACCATTTCTTCAGTGCCGGTGGTAATAATCCTCTACAAAGGACAAGTTCACTATCTGGAAAACCTAAGCATCCATCAATCACAGCAAGAAATTATTTACCATGAAGGATAAATCTGAGAGGACAATGAATGACAAGTATTTGTATCCCCCACCATCTCCACTTAAGTTATTAGGCTTACTGGGGAATAAGATTGCCAATGCTGTGTTTCGGGGGTGAAACCTGGAGAGGGTGAGGTTTGGGCAAGGGAGGGACCTCAGTGCGGTATAATGCCATGGAGTACACCCCTCAGTGCAACCATTTTTTCCAGAGGAACTGATCTCTGTAGTCTGGAGATCAGTTGTAATTGTGGGAGATCTCCAGGCCCCACCAGTAGACTGGTGGAATCCTGTATTGCAGGAACCCTAATTGAAGAAATCCAACTGGCAGGAACCTGCACAAAATGTTTCTTGTTAGCCCTCCCGCACATCCACTGTTTGGAACTCAGTGGATCCCTATTGGGATCTATAGCATAGAGCCACCAGCCAAGCAGCACCACATTGGAACTATCCAATCAAATAAGAGTGGAACTACCAAAGCACTATGTCTCCCCTTATATTGTATTGTTTTCTACTTTTGTAATTCCATTTTTTGCATTGTATATAATATATTATGTCTGATCTTTTTTTAATTTTGCATTTCTAATTTTGTAATCCTAGTCTTATTGGACTGGGTGTCTCATGCTATTTGACTGCATTGTTTATACCATATAATCTGTTTTGGCAAGAAAGGCGGGCTATAATGATAGTAAAGAAATAAATGAATCATACAACACTTTGGGAAAAGAAGGTTAACAATGTTACCTAATCGATCTTTTCCATAAATAAATTACATTAGTCATTTTGTGGTTTAAAATTATATCACTTGAAATCACTTTGTCTTTAACATATATTTTGCCTTTAAATTGCTGCCTCTTTTTGAGTATGATAAAAAGTTAATGTTTGACGAAACTCGGCTTGAGCTCTATCTTCTCTCAGCATTTCTCGCAATTCTTTTGAGTGACATCGAGTCTAAGCATAGTCATGGCTAAGTGCATTCAACGACAGCTGGGAAAATGGGTCACTTGTTGACAGCTGACTGACCCCATTTCTTAGAAAAAGCAGGATGTGTTCCAATGGTTCCACATCCGAAGAGATTTTTTTTCCCCTTAAACAGCTTACAATGCATTCTCCAGGGAATGACAAATTTCTCATTTCCAGCTCTTGTCAAAGCAGCCAAAATAACAGCTTCTAGGAAATTCTCCTCATACGTCAAGATCTCATGGTCCTTTCAGTTCATTGACACACAAACATACAAAAGGCATTTTTAAGGAGCCCACAGCAATCTTCACAGAGGAAACCTATGAGATTTCTCTCTGTTTAATCAATGCAGTTTCTTAATCAGACTAAAAATGGTCAGCAGGAAGCAGAGGGCTTTCTTTACCCCTGCACTTAGGCTAAGTATGCATGCTCCTTCAGCAGCATTAAGAGCTACTGTGGTGTACTGTTAAGCAGGGCTTTTTTTCAGGGAGAACGGAGTTCTCCCTGAAAAAAAGTTCTCCGTGGGGAAACGGACAAGAGAAAAAGTTCTCCGTGGGGGAACGGAGTTCCGGAACCTCTTGAAAATGGTTACTTGGCACAGAGGGCAATCTAAACTCCCCTCTGTCTGGAGATCAGGGGGTGGGGCCACCAGCCAAGTAACCATTTTCTCTGAGGGAAACCCACTGAGTTTCGCCACCTCTTTTTCCAGAAAAAAAGCCCTGCTGTTAAGAGTGTTGAACCAGGACTAAGGAGTAGAACTGAATTCAAATCTCCATTCTGCCATGAATTTCACTGGCATCTGTTGTCATATCTGTGAGGTAGGATGACAGATAAAAGGATGGAATGATGGTCCCTTTCATACAGGCTCTTTGACTTCTGAAGGCAAATTGATTTTGAAGGGCCATTTTCACATGGGTTATCTGCCCCAAATTCAGTGCTTTTGGGAAGCAGTTTTTCTCCCCTGCTTCTCCACAGCATCATGGTGCATTTGTATACCTCCAGGGGTTTCCTCGGCTTTTCTCTGATCATTCTCAAATTTACTTTGGGAAAGATTGCAGTAAGGCCTGGAGATCTGCTGTGTGGGTGGGTAAATACCCCCCATGACAGCTATTTTTCCTGACCCAGTCCCTGTGGCAGCCATTTCCTCCCCTGCCATCAAGGATATTTTTATTTATTTAAAAATCAAGTCTGTAGCTCATTCCGTTGGAAAAGGAAAAAGGCAAAGATCCTGCTACACTTATAGTTACAATGGTCTATCGATATAACAATATCTTAATGCCATTATTTAAAATTGTACAATCTCTGGAGGGCCAAAGAGAAAGATGGAAACTTCTGGGAGACTGAGGCAGGGAAACTTGCCAGTGGAATCCTTGTTGCTGCTGTGCTTTGTATATAACAACACCTGCAACAGGGAAACCACAAACCACAGGCTTTCCTGGGCGGAAGCCACCAAGTTTTCACACACCTTAATTATAAAATGCTGTCCTCCTGCAGTTAATGAGGCTTTAACCTGAGGTTCCCCAAATCTATTTTGTTCCTGTTTTGTTGTTGTTGTTTATTTTTCTTTAAATTTATTTAAAACATTTTTATGCTACCTTTCCACCTAAATAGGATCCAGAGGTAAACACGAAAACATTAAAACATTTGCAGCATTTTAAAAAATATATATAAAATAAGTCACTAAAACATATCAACACATAAAGATGTGATCTGACAGGCATCCTCTCTGAAATGCACGCAGGCACAATGCTGAACTTTACTGCTGGTGTTCAGTTACAGCTGCACATTCTCTGTGAAGAGGCATTTTGATGGCATCTGCTATTTGTCCACATGCTGGAAATGCAGAAAACAGAAACAGTCCAACTACGTCCCTCTCAAATGTCAAAACCAGATATGGAGCTCTGTTGCAGGTGGAGAGCAAAAGGAAGCACCCTATAGTCCTTATATTAACAATATTTAAGATAAAGATGATACACAAGGTATTGAGACAATTAAAGCCAAAATGGGTGGTTTGCTTTATACATTTGCAGGAAATTTAGCATTTAATGCTTTCCCCAACACAGCATTTCAATGTCAGGAAAAGCTTCATGAGTTTTTTATGCAAGGACAGGAGTTCTGCCCGGGGCAGGGGGATTATAAAACCACCCCTAGAGGTCACCTGAAATATAGAAAAACTATACCTCATACCAGAGGTATAAGGTATAAGTTTTCTCCAGTCAAGGTAGTCTGCTCTCTCAAAGTAACAGTGTATCAGCAGCTAAACGATCAGGCGGCATTGCATCACCATGAAAGAAAATCACTATTTCTGTTTTGGTTTTCAAAAAAAAAAAAAAGCTCAAAGGCGTTTTGCACCATCTGTCCATGTCTGGGCTCCCTCTTGCTCCACACTGAGAGGATTTGTGAAGGATCGAAATGCACCTTATAGACTAAAAAACTCATTGCGGCTGCTTAAGCCCTGTTGCCCAGACAATGGCAAGGCCCGAGAATCCCCTTCCTCCTTCCTCCCTTCCTGTTGAGTGTTCTGCCTGACTAAACAAACTAAATGCACCTAACTCCCTTCTTGCGGCAAGTGGACTTGACCGGAGCTAAAACCAACAAAGACAGATTCTGATGGGAGCTGCCCAAGCACTGGGCACAGAGTCAACAAGCAGGTCTCATTGAAATGCTAATGAGGCCATGTACTCCACAGCACCTCCAGCCTGCCTAACTTTTCAACCCCCAGCCAGCCAACAGCAACCGATTTACAAGCGGCTCGAATGACTCACCAGGCTGGCCCTCCTAGCTTTACCAACAGGCTTTTGAAGGACTTTTATTTTTTCATGGGTTCAGCAGGACCAAATTTAGTATCAGTGATCATACTCATCTTCCACCATGTTCATTATAACTGCAATATTCTGAGGATCAGTAGAAAGAATTATTTAGTCCATGGGTAATGACATAGCATTAAGTACAGTTCTTTAATAGACAGCACTGAAAAGGGGCATATACACACAGTTGCTTTTCTCACCATCCAATTCATCAAAAATATCTGCAACATGAAATTTGTTCCCACGAGCACCATAATTTGGTCAGAGGACCAAATGCGGCCAGCATGTCCAAAACTGGCAATCATCCATAAATGTATAGATATCCATCCTGAGATATCTTAACATTTCAAAGCAATCACATAACACAAGCAGAGGGCAAACCGCTTCATTTAAAACAGTGCTTCAGTGATATTTTTTTTTGTCATTATGTTTCTGTGCTTGGGCATTGTGCTATGTTCTATAGGGATCAAAGACCACATTAAGCATTTCTTGCTTCTAGGGCCTCCGTTATAAAAATTGGTCTTCAGAGCTTTTTAGTACAGTCCTAAGCACAATTAGTCCCTTCTAAAGAGATTGAAGTCGATAGTCTCAGAAGAGTGAAATTCTGCTTAGGGTGGCACTGTTCCTATACTTAAGAGGTTGGTGCAGCTGTTCGACAGGGTATATCATGCAGCAGGTGATATTTTTCTCTTCCAATTTATACACTGTTTCAAAAAATTTCTCTATATGGGAATGTGCGTGCTCACATTTCAGAAGACAGAAATCCAAAGAGTGATTTGTTATCTGTCTGGTTAAATATGAAGGTTTACAATCAGTACAGTAATGAAAGAAGTTCAAACTGGATATAATCCAACAGGACTTAAATCCGGAAGAATTGCTCAGTCTTGTGATATAACATGTTATATAACTGTTGTTATCTTCTCCAAAGGCTTGCAGTTATAAACAAACTGCTCCAGTGTCTGAGAGAAATGATTTGTTGATCCAATTTTCTCATACCAGTTGGACCAGATGGCTGCCCCTTGTTCAAACACCCCCCTCTTCACAAGGTACCTATATTTCTATTCTTAAGAGGATGGTGCATCAGAGTAAAGTCTATGAAGTTTTCTGAACCAGAAGGTTGGTGTTCCATAGCTATTTGAAATTTAAGATGGTTATCACAGACCTGAAAAATATTTTTCTCAAACACACGCACCAGCCCTTTGTTCGGCATAATTTATAACCTGCCTTTAATTCTTTGTCTTGATAGCATTAATGAGCTAGCTCCCTATCGCTGAACTGGGCACTAAAAATCATGTAAAGGATGCATGTCTGAGAATAAAATTGAGGTATCCCCATGCCCTCAATGGGAAACTTATAAAAGATACTTAAAACATGTCAGATGAGGTTGGGTGAATAAGAGGGAAGGATTAATCAGCTTTGCAATAACACTTTTGTTGGACATCACTGCACTATTCTTTCAAAAAAATTAGATACTCATAACTTTAATTCTTTACTTTGAGTACTTTTAAAATAATTATTTTACATTATATGTCAAAATATATTGTATAATTGCAACCTATTCAACAAGATATATTAAATTCAATCATTAGAAATCAGCATTGCTAGAAAATATGAAGTTCCTTTTTAAATGTTGAATTACATCCTATTTTCTCCTTGCCTAAGCCAAGAATATTCAAAGATCAACCTTCTACAGAATTCAAATTTGAATGTGTCATGAAGACACATTTCTGCCACTGTGAAAGTTTACATGCAGTTTTCAGCACTCGTGAAAACAGCATGGGGAGGAACACTGAAGTTTTCCTCCCCACCTCCCACCCCCATTGTGATCCCGAGTAGACATGGGCATGAATGGGAAAAAAACCCAAACTAGTTGTTCATTGCCATCCATGAACTTGTTGTTCATTGCCATCCATGAACAACAAACAATGAACAGTAACAAACATGACCCAGTTCACAAACATGTTCGTTGTTCAATGTTCGTGGCCCCTTAAAGATCCCTTTAAACCATAAGCTGGCAGGTGGCAGGGGGAATTTCCCCCTGCCGCCTGCCAGCTGATAGTTTAAAGGGCCCTTTCCTGCCATGTGCAAGGGGCAGGGCCCTTTAAACACCCCACAAACTGACCTTTCCAATGTCCAATACCCACCAAATTTGCAGGGGACATAGTCCTCACTGTCCTCCGAAGACCCCCAAGTTTCAGAGAGATTGCACCCCGGGAAAGGCATGATGCATGGGTCTCCCCCTTGGCTGTCATTTTCTCTTCACAGTGGCAAAAATGGGACTCTCTGCTGGAAGTAATTTGAAGGGTTAAAGCCAGAAGGAAAGCCAGAAGAAGTTCAGGCAGAGTTCAGTCCCTGCTGTTGCCAGGGGAATTGATTGAAAGGCCCCAGACTGTCTGGCTTGACAAACGGCTGATAAAGGCAACAAACAAGGCTTGTAACAACCACTTGTTCGTTTAGAATGGAGCCTCACAAACGGCTTGTTCGCGAACAGACGAACGGAACGGGCTGTTTGTAATGCTGTTTGTGCCCATGTCTAGTCCCGAGCTGAATTGGGATCTGACATGCTTGAGAGCTTCAGTCCCCTGACTTCATATTTGGTTGTGCACAAAGTCAGGTTGGGGACAATCCCAACCCGTGTCAAATGTAACATCTACTTTGGGCCTTATTCTTAATGTTACTAAACTCCTATTTATTTTTGCTGCAAGATACTAACATTGCCAATCTTTGGGTTATGTATGCAATAAATGGAATTGATCTAGCCAGCTTTTCCACTCAATCTTGGTCGATTCCCCTCCCCCCAACTACAGCCCCTGAGTCTGACCCCCATGATTTTGTTCATATAAGTCCTATGATTTTCAGCAAGCATTTTTGATGGTCAAGAGGTCATTTTCTCCCTTATTTACGCTTCCATATCTTATGTGAAAAAAGTTGTGCTAGAGATTAAGGTGTGTTCTTTTAATACAGGGGCAAAACTCACATCTGCCCAAAAGCAAAACATAAATGTCTCCCTTCAAAGGGAACCCAAAGCACAGAGCACTTAAACATCATCTCTTACCTCCTCTTTTGAACATCCAATGATTAGCTTGTTCAGGAACAGGATTACCTTTTACCTGCCTTGAGCCATCTGAAGAAAGCAGGCTATAAATCTCTCCAACATAAGCAAATGCAGGAAATAACACTTTTAGGTGGAGCAATACATGAGGGAAAACAACTTTACCTCCGGATTTTTTATGGAGCAGGCTTTTATTTCTTTACACACCACTATTAGCATATTGCTGCAATTATCAATGACACTTTCCCCTTGAATTGCCACTGAAGCCCCTCAAATGCCTCAGATAAAAGGAAGCATTTGCTTTTACTATCGCTTGTCAAAGCAGATAAGTACTTGAGCTAAGACATTCTACCAGTTCACCAATTGTATGCATCTATTTGCCATTTATTTTCAAGGTGCTAATAAATAAGAGAGGAAAACAACTGTGATCTTTATACAAATGTAATGGGTATTCTGCTGAGATTTTTTTACCATTTTTTAAAAAACTATTATAATGTCATGACATAAAAATTGAAAGTTCCTGCCTCTTCAAAAGGCCAATACTTGTTTTATATCCAAAGATATGTTTTACATTTTGAGGCATTTGGAGTCTAAGGACAAAAACTTAGGAATCAGGATTTGCTTTCAAGAGACCTGATGGAGAACTGCCCAGGCTCAATCACATATCTGAGGATTTCTTGATATAGCAAACAATGGTTCAGCCAGCTCCTGCAGAGAAGGGCACTGTCTTTGGAGCAAGTTGATTGAATTGGGTTTCATCATTGTGGCCTATACCACAGGGGCACCCAAGGAAGTTGATGGGCGATAGATTCTGAAAAGAAAGTACTTCTTTACTCAAGGACTAATTAAATTGTGAAATTTACTGCCAGATAGAGTTGCCAGCCTCTAGGTGGTGGCTGGATATCTCCCAGAATTACAACTGATCTCCAGACCATAGATATCAGTCCCCCTGGAGAAAATGGCTGCTTTGGAGGGTGAACACTATGACATTATAAGCTTCTGTGGTCCCTCTCTTACCCAAACCCTGTCTTCTCCAAGCTCCACCCCCAAAATCTCCAGGAATTTCCCAACCAGGACCTGGCAACCCTACACCAAAGAATGTAGTGACAGTCACGAGGTGGTTTTAAAAGAGGATTAGACAGATTTATGGAGCATAGGTCCATCAGTGGTTACAAGCCATATTGACTAAAGGGTACCTTCCATATTCAGATGGAATAAATCTCTGAATAGCAGTGCTGAGAGGCAACATCAAGGAAGGTTTTGGCCTCCATGCCCTCTTTGTTGGTCCTCCAGATCAACTGGTTAGCCACTGTGTAAGACAGGATGCTGGACTAGATGGACCACTAGTTTGATCTAGCAAGGGTCTGCTTATGTTCTCATGAGTCATGCAGGGTCTAATCTTGCCAAAGGCTTCACATCAGTAACTTGATGACTAGGAAGAGATTTGATTTAAGACGTCCCTGATGATATATAGCACTGATTGGCAAAACTGCATCCCTGGAATTTCTGGCTTTCTTGAGACTCTTAAAAGGATATAAGCCCAATATTTTGGAATAAAGTCACCCTAAAGCATGAAGCTCATGAAAAGTCAAGGATTTGAATTTGCCTCCAATGCTTCACCATTTAATGCTGTATCTGGAGTATCACCCGGATGTCATAGATGGAATTATGAGGAAGACAAGCATTGACCCATCTACCAAGTTTGCTTCCTTCCTCTATACAAAAAAAAGAATAATTAAGATCCACCACAAGACCCCCATGGCAAACAAAAGCAACCTCAACCCTATCGGCCAAAGAATGATCAGCTGCAATATTCGCCTTTCATTTCTCTCCAGTAAAAACATGACTCCAACACTAGCGGCCCTGTGATTGCAGAGGTGAGAGGAAAGAGAGTCTGACCTCTATTAGTGGCCAGAAAACCAAGAGCCACTAAGTAGTTACACCACTACCTCCAGCCAAAGTAGTTCAACTGCACTTCAAATGGATGTGAATGCCTATTAATAGCTCACCTCTTTTGGTGTAAAACTGTCAAACTGCTCTTTTTCCTCTTCTTTTCTCTTCATCTCCCTTGTGAGTCTTATCTTTTAGACTGTAAACCTGAGGGTTGTGCCTGTATCTTGACAGTGCCTAGGTGTTCAAGATAGTTAATAACAACAGAAGTTAAAACTATCACCATGGTAGACTCTGTGTGTGTTTTAAATCAAGGCCAAATCCACACGGCTCAAGTTTGCCGCTATTTTCCCGCCATTTATGCGTTTCTCAGAGGGCTGTTTACATACTCTTACCTCAATCCTGCCATTCTATCATATCTGTTGCGCTGCGCCTCAGACAAGGTTGTCACGCTTTCAAACGCTTCTCTTGCACAGTTCTCACCATGGATGTGAACAAATAGAAGTGGTTTCTTGCCTTTCCGGAACACCATCCCTCTTTGCCAACCAATTCTTATGTTCCCAATTCTGTCCGAGGCATGCCCGCACCCCCATCCTGTTTATTTATTTTTTAAAGGGGGGCATTCCTAGCACTATCGCGCAATCCCATTCATGAAGATCACCCACAAGCAGTTTGGGAAGTGGCATTGTAAAAAGCCCGTGGAGGCATCAAAGGGGGGGGGGTTGCCATTTTTTTTACAGTAAATAATGTTTCACTGCCGAAGGAGAGCCTAGGTAATTTCTGATAAGTGGACTGTGCCTGCAAAGGTTGACTTTTCCCAGGTTTTTTAAAAAAAATATTAAAATTATCATATAGCAAAAAATCGCTATCCTATAATTATAGTTGAGCGGTAACATTAACCAATCGCAGGCATCAATGGGGGTGTGGCCCTGCCATTGCAACTGAGCGGAAAATCGATATAGCAAAAATCTAGCATTACATTTTTTTTAAAGGCTACATGATGTCATTGGCGATGGCGTATCTAAAACTGCCCTGTATTGCGCGATTCTCCCAAGGATGTGAACGGAGTATAGCGTGGTGCTAGTGCAGTAAAAGAGGGGATGTGAACACAGACTAGGACATTGCAGGATAGAATCCAGCGCAATTATTGCATATGAAAAAGTGGAAGGTAGAGAAGTGTGGATTCAGCCCAAGTATTAGCAAGTTTGTCTCTCAGTGGCAAAGGAAAGTAGAGGAGCATAAAGAGTGATACCAAAATACACATGCATATATTGCAAGAGCCAAGTAACTAGTTTCCTCTTCTATTCTTAATCACATGAATTAGCAGAAGAAAAGAAAATATCACCTGTTAAAAGAAACACATTTCATCCAGAAGAAGATATTATTGGTTGCTGTGGATTTTCTGGGCTGTATCGCTGTGGTCTTGGCATTTTAGTTCCTGATGTTTTGCCAGCAGCTGTGACTGGCATCTTCAGAGGTGTAGCACTGAAAGACAGAGATCTCTCAGTGTCAAACTGTGGAGAAGATGTTAGCAGGTAATTTATGTCTACTCAGGAAGGTGGGTTTGGGTTTGGTCATCTTGTAAGAGTTTCCCAGGGTGTGGAATGCTAATAGAATGCTAATGCTTCACTGTATCCTGAGGAGGTTCTTTTGCATAAGGATTGGTGCTTGATAGGCTAATCTTCTCTGCAGGGCTATTGTAAGATGTAGAGTATTTTGTTAGCCTGGTGTTTTTCAGGACTGGAAACCATGCTCTATTCATTCTTAAAGTCTCTTCTTTCCTGTTGAAGTTGTGCTTATGCTTATGAATTTCAATGGCTTCCCTGTGCAATCTGACAAAGTAGTTGGAAGTGTTGTCCAGTATTTTGGTGTCCTGGAATAAGATACTGTGTCCTGTTTGAGTTAGGCTATGTTCAGCCACTGCTGATTTTTCAGATTGGCCAAGTCCAGGCTAACAAAATACTCTACATCTTACAATAGCCCTGCAGAGAAGATTAGCATATCAAGCACCAATCCTTATGCAAAAGAACCTCCTCAGGATACAGTGAAGCATTAGCATTCTATTACCATTCCACACCCTGGGAAACTCTTACAGGATGACCCAACCCAAACCCACCTTCCTGAGTAGATATAAATTACCTGCTAACATCTTCTCCACAGTTTGACACTGAGAGATCTCTGTCTTTTGGTGCTACACTTCTGAAGATGCCAGTCACAGCTGCTGGCGAAATGTCAGGAACTACAATGCCAAGACCACGGCGATACAGCCCAGAAAGTCCATAACAACCATTGTTCTCCGGCCGTGAAAGCCTTCAACAATATATAGAAGATATTATTATCTTCATCTCTAGAGCTCAGATGTTGCTCTAGCTGTTGAAAGATGGCACCATGGAGCCATAGAAAAGTTGGCCGAATGACTTCCATTTCTCTAAAGGCAATATACTCCAAACTGGGCACTCAAGACGTATAAGAAAACTGATTATAGCCAGCAAGTTGTCATTTTGAATATACAAGTATATTTTTTAAAATAGATTTTGTTCTTTAACCACTTCTATTCTCCTTGAGGATCAGGATGACAGACAGGACACGTGGGAAATCACTCTGTCTGGTATGAGAGGAGTCATGATCCAGATCAGTGATTTTCACACAAGCTCTCCCTCAGGAGGAGAAAATGAAATCTTGAGAATCATTAACAGCAAGAAGCTTCTAAGAAGACCTGAAGAAGATGACATTGTGAGTCCCCCCAAGAGCAAATTTATCTGCCAAAAAAATCTTAAGTCTCAGAGAAGTATTGGTCCTTGACTTACTCAAAAAGGTGTAAATTGACAGCTGCTAGCAGCTAAGAGCTTATAAACAAGCCTTCTACATCACATTAGAATTATATCCCACCCTTTTCTTTAATAAGATCTACTTCTGAGTTATGGAAACTATCCCAAGCTATCCCACCCCCGCTTTCCAGAATGTGACTAAGCTTTGTTCTAGCCTAGAAACACAACATGGACTAGGAGCAGCACCAGAAATTATGTCTGATGCAGCCTAAGCAACACATAGAAAAATCCTAACAATTTTTTTCAGATCTAGCACATCTTTTTTGTGATTTTTTTTCTTGGATTATGTCAGGGACCAAAAGCTGCTCTGCAGTAGTTGGTGAAGTAGCTGTAACACTCATAAGAGTAGGCTAACTAGAAACACTGTTGCTCAACCTCCAAGCATGTGATCAAAGAAATTCTGTACCAGAAGAGAGATCTGCCCTCTGTTGACTTAGGTTAGCGTCTCTTCCTTTGGAGATGGTAGTTCAACTTTCTTTTCATTTGTAGTTTCTACTAGGATGGGTTCAAGGCCTTCTCCAGATAGTTCAGTTCCATTGCAAGGGTAAGTTAGATCATTTTTTTTATTTTCCCTAAGCCATAGATTTCTTCTTTCCACTGTGCTATATATCAAAGCTCTTTCTTTTGATTAAATCACATCCAGACCTGCAATAAAGGCTGCTGCAAAGGCCAGCCTATGAATCTTCTTCCAGACAAGGAGACAATTCCTTCAACCAAGGAAAGCCATCTTAGTGAAAACATGGGCTGCTGTGAAAGTATGTAATGCAACCACATTGGTTTTATTTCTTTTTAACACCTCATTGGCTCCATGGGGAAACTTGTGCACCCTTTATAGTTGCTAGTTGAACAGTTTACAGAAATGGCGCCTTTAAGATTTGGAAGGTTTCTGAATTTCTCAAAAAGGATTCAGGCTTGGTCATTTAGCAATGGCAAGGATGACTTATAAGATGCATCTCAGGACATCGAAATTTACCCCTGCAAAGGACATCAGCTCAGGAGGACTAGTATTAAGGGTCAGCATGATGTGGAATCTATTGAGGCCCATAGCCAAAATAGTCCTGTACCAGCTAGAAGTATTTGGCCCGCCAACCTCCACCAGAAATAGGAAATTGCTCTAGTGACCTTTGTGATATCCTAGGGACCTCTCAGGCAATCTTCCATTTCTTGTTGGCAGATGCGCCTGAAGGTCTTGGCATTACCTTTTGTGCTCCTTTCAGTCTTGCCAGAACTTTTGGGGCTTAAAAGGAGTTTGAAAGGGTTGCACTCCAGTCCCTTTATTCAGGAGGATTGTGTATTTGCATGCATGCAAGGGGTCAGCATGCTTCATGGGGAGGGGGAAGCATGTGGGACAGCTTTTTGACAATAGTCCTCTCACAAAACCAGAGCCAGCCCTGCCTGAGCAACTCCCAGAAATGCATAGCAATCTCTGTCTATAATGCTGCCTAGTATCCTCTTCTCTGCACTTCTCAGTTCCTGCACCAGGATCATGGACAGGCAAGCAGAGAGGCCAAGAACAACCAACCTAGGCTGGTTGTCTTCAAGAAATAATTATATTTTCTACTCAAGTTTAAATTCAACAATCTTTCTTCAGTCTCCTCAGAAGCAGGAAAACAGACTAGTCTTATAAGGAAACACCTAATTGTAAGTTTGAATCTCCCCTCCTGTCATCCCAAGGAACAAATTTCCTGTCTGTCTAGGTTGATGTCCTGCTCTTGAGGGAGAAGCAGCTTTGCTTTAAATTATGCATGTAATTCCACATTAATATAGAACAGGTTACCCAAACTCTTGGTGAAGCTACCAATCATTTTAATTGGATTATGACCAGAGTTGATGGGGGGAAAGGCAGGCAGGAGAAGCTTCAACCCAAAAAGAACTGGGTAACCAAAAAGGTTGAAAGAAAAAAAAATGTATACCTACATACAAGTACCAAGACCAATGCCCCCAAAAGGTACCAAAGTCTTTAATAAAATTCCAGGAGTTAAAACTGTATGATTAAAACAGTATCACTCTGATTCAATACATATAAGTGCCTTCCCCTAGTATAGAAATTCTTGAACAATAGCACCCATGCACACTTGTGGCTATACATTCCATTCTTGATAGGATTTCTCCTCATCTGATTTATAGAGATCTTAGACATCTGGGCTACTGAAAAGTGATCATCTATGCTAATGTCTCTCTGATGGTCCTGTTCTATTTGAATAGGGAGGTGGGACCTACTCACTCCATGAGTATCTACATGTTTTTTGTGTTTATTTAGTGCTTGGTCAGGTATCCTATGATATATGGTGTGTGTAAAATAAGAAAAAACACCGTGGAAGGCCTCACACAGCTGAAACACATTTGGTTACATGTGTATAATGATAATTGTAACAGTGCCTCTTCATTCTTAAGATGCTTGTAAATGAATGGCGTGTATAGGGGTGCAATTGTTCAAAAAGTTCTACACTAGGAGAAGGTACTTTTTGTGCGTATTTTCTGTGTGTGCTTGGCATTGGTCTTAGCACTTGTATGTATGTATAAGTTTTTCTCTTTCAACCTTGTGATTAGAGTTAATAGTAAGCATGGAAGATGGGAGAAGTCAAACACTTTATACCAGTTTCTCTTGCAAATATTCCATGGCTTCCTGTAATCTTTTAAAACAAAATTGAAACAAGCATCTGCATGTCTTTGTTTTCTCTCAGGCTCTGAAACTATCACATTTTCTTTAATCCCCTACAGCCAGAACCCAGGAAAGGAAGACTGAGGCACTGCAGCAGGTGCAATTTGATTCACAAGTGTGATGACCTTCTGGAGGAGCGTGGCAGGAATTTCAAATAGGATTAGCCACCCTAGACAAGAAAAAGGTCACACGACATTTCCACTGGAAATTCTAATGCAAATAGGCCTTTTGATACTCCTGACATTTTTTTCTACACACATCTAATAGCCATGCATACATAAAAGGGAAATACTAAAACATGATGGTTAATGTATGTTAATCTTGTGAAGGTGTTAATATTAAAGGGCTGACTTCACAGAAAACATCAGGCTACCAAAGAATAAGGTTGCCAGACCCTGTCCAAAATGGAACTCTCACAATATTACGGCATTGTGAATGGAGAGAGAAGTGCAGGGAAACAGACCTATGCCTGTGCATTTTTATCAAATACACCCTAAGAATTTTGTGAATTGAGGTTAAATTTTTAGTTGGGTTTATTTTTTTAATAATTGTTTTCACTGTCCTGGACATCCGTCCTGGTGGGTGATTTGGAAAACCCTCTCTCCTGCTTTCAGAGTTTACTGTGGTTGCTCAGTGAAAGAAGATGCTTGGAAACACTGCCCTCATAACCGGGTTGTTGTGAAAAGAAAACACTTTGGGTCTCCATTGAGAAGCACTGAGGAGTATAAATGAAGTACATAAAAAAATACTACACTGAAGCCTGTCATCTTAATATAAACCAACCTGAGGAAAGGTTCATGACTAAACCATCATGAGCCTTTCCTCAGGTAAAACCTTGCTTTCTTGTGAGGTCAGGTAAGAATGGACAATAGTACTGAGGAGGGAGACATCAGCCTTCTGAAGGGTTCACAGGTAGGGAGTAATTAATAACTACTTTAATAATGAAATTTAAAAAGTTCTTTTTCATTTTTGTCATTGTTACAAATATGAATTTGAAAGTTGGCATGGCTTAGTAGTTAGAGTGTCAGGCTAGGAACTGAACACCCAAATCTCTGCTGTGCCATGGAACCTCATTGGGCTACCAGGGGCCTGTTACAATTTCTCAGCCTGACCTAACAGGATTAGGCTTGCCAGCCCCCAACAACCAGCCATGTCACTGTTCACCTGGCTGCATGGAGAATATAGATGGGGAAACCAGGGCCGTTTCCACACATCCTGGCATAGCACTAAACAAACGTAACAAGGGCATCTTCCTGGCACGATTTCTGATGTCATTGCACCACGATCCTGTTTTCATGGTGCAATGATGTCAGAAATTGTGCCAGGAAGACACCCTTGTTGTGATTATTTAGCGCTATGCCGGGACGTGTGGACACACCCCAGGTTTTTCACCACTGTCTTCCATAGACCCTTGCTGGTAATGCAATGACATCATTTCCTTTGCACCTAGAAATGACATCATCATGATGACAATGAAGCCCTGGTTTGGGGATAAAAAAACATAGAACTTTTGCCCCAAGACCAGACCGGTTCCAGCATGGCAGCAACATAATGACATCACTTCCAGAAAATCAGTGATGTCATTACATTACTGGTGAGCATGCAGTCTGAAAATCAGGATATAAATAAAATATAAATAAAAATAAAATGGGAAAATAGTAATATTTAGAAGCCTTCCAGTAACTTTGCTTTTCTGGTGCCTGGCTTAGAGTTCCCAAAAATCAGAGGGAACGACAAAGAAACGTATGAGTGAGTCAGCAGTGAATAGAACTGACAGGACCATTTTCAAACCATCATACTTGCACAGACCTTGTAGCCGAAAAGAATTTACCTGCTTTGGAAAGGAAAATCAATGATGTTCAGATAAAGCCTTTACTTTCCTACTCACAGGTGAACATTTGTGCAGGAGTCACGTAAGAGAAAGGCATTTTAAACACGCTGGGAGAAATGGCTTCTTCACCAGATTCAATACATAAGTGCAGATAAAAACCTGAATTTTTCCTAATGATGAAAGGAATTTGATAGAATACAAAAATAAATATGACCAAGTATAAAAAAAAAATATTCTGCTTTTATATTGACTTGTATGCAAAGGTGAATACTCATTCTCTTCAAAATAACCAAACATGATGTAAAAAAATAATCAAGTGGGTATGATTGTGCAGGCTGGAGAAAGGTAGATAGGTCTGGGTCCGGAAGGTCCCATTGCATACAAAAGTGATTCTCCAAAATCCTGTATGGATCTAAGATTGCTTTTTAGTGGACGATATTTAAAATCAGATTAAAATGAGAGATTTACCAAGGTACAGGGAAGGGATGACGATTACAGGAAACACAAACCGTTTGTTTTGTTTGATGAACTTTGAATTGTGAACATTAAAATAAAGAGCTGGTGTGTATCTTTTGTGCTTGTGTGAATTTTCATAGAAACACTCTGTTGAGGGATGATAGTTCCATCAGTTGGGCAGCTGTGTTGGTCTGCAGTACAAGAATAAGTTGATATCTGATGAAGGGAGCTTGACTCTTGAAAACTGAAAATTTTGTTGGTCTTTAGAGTGCTACTGGATTTGAATCTTGCTCTTCTATTAAATGAAGACTTCTATAAGTGTAGATCTGGTATTTCTGGTGCTACAGGAAGATCCCTTTTCACACATCCTAGTCTGAAGATGGAGTGTCAGTACTTCATTTCATTTGAGAGTTCCTTGCTGTTATCTGGAATCCAGACCTCCATTTATCAGGTAAACTTCATGCTTTAAGTTTATCGGTTGGGTGCAAAAATGTCTCATTTTCAGACCAGTGAGACTATGGCTATGACATATTTCAGCTCTCTCAGAGACCTCTAAGATCCTTAACCATTTAAAGCTGTGTGTCTATTTTTAAGTCTCTTTTTAGGAATCTCTAGTGGCCTGGAAGTACTTTAACTATTTGCATATATACCTTAACCCCCCAATTTTGAGTAGATACGTACACACATGTTCCATCTTTAATATACTACCAGTAATGTGTGGCTTGGACTATGTATCTATCAAATATCGGCTTTTATTGACTTCCTAATCCAAACAGTTTCAATACCCCACCAGTGAATGAATTTATTTTATTTATTTACTTGATTGGTAAATCTTCCTACTGGGAACCAAAAACAGCTTATATCATTTCACTCTCTTGCATGTTATCCTCACAACAACCCTGAGAAGTAGGTGAGGCTAAAAGTATGCGCCTGGCCGAAGTTCACTCAGCAAGCTTCCTTAGCAGAATAGGGATTCAGTCTTGGGTTTCTCAACCCTAGTCCAACTCTCTAACAGAGCAATCTTATGAAGAGTTACACCAGTCTAAACCTATTGAAATCTATGGGGATAGACAAGAATAACTCTGTATAGCATTGCAAAATCCTGTATGGATCTAAGAGTGCTTTTTAGTGGAAGATATTTAAAATCAGATTAAAATGAGAGATTTACCAAGGTACAGGGAAGGGATGACGATTACAGGAAACACAAACCTTTTGTTTTGTTTGATGAACTTTGAATTGTGAACATTAAAATAAAGAGCTGGTGTGCTCCCAGCCAGCAGCCGCTCTGTATAGCATTGCACTATCAGTCAGTGAGTATATATACACACACACACACACACACACACACACACACACACACACACACACACACACACACACACACACACACACACACAACGTATTGAAGAACCATGAAGAATGAACCAAATTAATCAGAGAATTCAAGAGACACAACCTGATAACCGGGCCGTATTTGGAGGAGGGAGCAGGGGTCACTTGTCCTGGGCACCGCCAAAGAGAGGGCGGTGGGCGTGGCTGCTGGCCAGAAGCAGGTGGAGCTGGCGCGGGCTAGGATGCCACCCGCACCACCCTGGCTGCCTGCTGCACCAATGGGGCGACCAGCTCGCTGGGTGCTGAGCTGGCCCTCTTGAAGCGGCTGCTGGCTGGGAGCACATGCAGCTGGCTGCAGCAGCAAGGGCTAGCTGCACGGGAGGGCTGGGAGGCTGTCCATGTCACCCTGCCTGCCTGCCGCACTGATGGGGCAACTGTCTTGCTGGGTGCCGAGCTGGCTCTCTGGCTCCTGCAGCGGCTGCTGGCCGGGAGCACGCTGCCAGGTAGTGGGTGGGGAGGCGAGCAGCCAGAATTGTGGAAGTGCTTCCAGGGGGTGGGCCTGCCCTGCGCAATAACATCACTTCTGGGAAGTGACGTCATTGCGTGGTCACGTGGTGACAGGGGTACCACCACCCAGGAGTTGCCCCAGGTGCCTAGAATCCACACTATGCCGCTGCCTGATAAACAAGACTGTACAACAGATATAATTAATATCTAAACATATCTTCATTTGTTGAAGCATCATAGCTTAAATTGCCTAGGAAATCATTTTCTTTCTGAATCCATAAATGCTGCTCCTTAGAAGAACCAAAGGATATGGATGAAGAACATACGTTGATCTTAATTCTTTCACTGCCAGCCATACTGGTCTCTGTACTACTTTCTCTTAATATTATGTGTCTCTTGCAAGCACTCCCAAAGAGATTTTAAAAAGAGAGAGTTCTCATCTTGGGACAAACCTGTCTGCTTAAAGACTCTGATTCAAAAAATATATACATGGAAGAAAGACTTACTGAAATAAGTGGCATTTGGGCCCTAAAACCAACCAGCTTCTCTTGAAAACAAGTCTTGCGGCTCTCAGGACATGTGGGCCTTTGTATGTTTTCAGCCATCTCTGAATTATTGATTTTTTTTTTTGTAGCGTTAGCTATTTAGAAGAGGGAAAAGGCAAAGTAGAAATACTGGAAGGTGATTTATATCCAAGCTTGGATTTTTTTTCCATATTGCAATGTACTTTTTTTTTTTATAAAAAATGTATCCTGGTCTGTGATGACTCCCGACTACAAACTATGAATATCTTTCCCTAACCCACATGGGCCTTAGCTGAACGAAATTTTTTGCAAACCTTTACATTGTTCTTCCTGACACCGGATCAGCAAAGACAAAAGGCAACTGCCAGCTCAAAAGAAATCCAGTGATAGAGCCTGGTGCTATCTAATCAAGGGCAAAAGGTCACTTCCGAACAACTGGGCAATAAAAGATTATTTCCAGCCACAGCACAGAAAGGCTCCATGGTGGATGCTTGAAAGGGGAGGGGTGGAAGGAGGGCAAAAGGGCTCCCGTCTGTGGGAGGAAGTGCATTGAATAAAGCCAGCAGACGGGAACCATCTGGCTGTGTGCGTGGTCTGTTCTTAAGAAGACAGAGAAAGCCCGCTCAGAGGGGCCAGTGACTCCATCCAATGATTCAAACTTTTGTTGTAATTTAAAAGCTGCTTTCCCAGGCACCAAGAAATTGAAAAAGAGAACTTTCCCAACACAGGGACGAAGTGACATGTCTTATCGCTTGCTGACTGTGAGACACATCCCTCATTTACATGGGTCTTATCAAAAGGCCAGATCCTAAGCATTCATTAATTAAAATTCCTAACGGCTAGCATTATGGCTGCCATAAATGTCCGCAAAGAACTTGGACAGCTTAGTCACTAGCAGTGGTCTTTTATTAATTTGCTACTGTCTCAGAAGTTTACATTATATTATTATATGGCCTAAGCTGATCAAAAGAAAAAGGGGGAAATTGAGAAGGGAGTAGATTATAACCACACTTCTATGTGCCATAACCCAAAGAAGAGTAGGATACAAACATTTCTGTACAAACGGTGCCTACATAGACATTCCCCTTTTTCACAGTTTGAAAGAGCTGGTGGGGGTCCAAAATTCACCAGTCCAAAGTCTTCACAGGGCACCAAACCATTTTTCCTGCTTGCTTCTCTTCTGTGGTGATGGAAAGTGCCATCAAGTCATAGTTGGCTTATGGTAACCCCTATTGGGATTTTCAAGACGAGAGCCTAGCAGAGGTGATTTACCATTTCCTGCCTCTGCAACCCTGGTCTTCATTGGAGGTCTCTTATCCAATTACTAATCAAAGCCAACCCTGCTTACCTTCTGAGATCTGGGCTATACAGGTCAGGGCTGCTTCTCTTTACACACCCATTTACACACACACACAACACACACACACACCTTCTTTTGCACACAACAGGGAAAGTCATTTAACTGGTGGCAGGACAGTAACAGAGAAAGCTTAACTCGGAGGCTCAGCTTGATAAGAACAGCTTGAATAAATGTCCCAGCAAGCCTAAAGATTTGTTGGGGCCTGAACAACTGTCCTCCAACTAATCCAGCCCTTGGAGAAAGGAAATGGAGCCCTTAAACATCCAGGTCATCTGTCCAGAACAACAACTGAGGCTTTGTTCTAAATAAGGCCCATTTTTAAAAAATTCTAGTGTCCACAGATTCCTAAAACAAAGTCTGTTCCTGGGGATTTTTTTTCCTGCGGAATTTTTTCAAAAAAGACTTTATTGCTTGGGTGGGGGGGGGGGGGAACAGAACTAAACAGAATGCACTTTTTTTTTAAAAAAAAAAAAGAGGAATTGTTTGAAATGATATTAGAAAGCGAGTTATGTTTTCAGAGATTTTTTGCCAAGGTACAAAATGAAAATGGTTCCCAAGCTCAGCCTGCTTTCTGTCACACTTGCTGTCTATTGAGGAATACTTTCCCTGTACATCGCAGCTTCCTCTCTCTGCCAAGCCACTTTTCTCTCTGTTTCATCACTCCTCAAAACCCACTTCATCGGCAAAGCTTCCTCTGTTTTCCTAACAGATTTCACATGGCAAGTGATTGTGGCAGGATCTCTTTTCAAAAGGCATTTTTCTGATATGTTCTAATAGGAGATTTCCTTGAGCTAGATAAAAGGCACAGAAAAGGAAGTGAAACAACAGGGAATGCGAGAGGTTCCATCTAAACCAGTTGTCTCTGCCGCAGGAAATACTAACCCACTGAGGGGATGATAGCAGCTAGACAGCATCTTTATTGTGAAGTGCCATGATAAATATTCATAAAGACAGATTAGGACTGCAGTCCTACTAGGAAGTGAATTTCCCTTAACTTCATAAAGTTGACTTCTGTATAAACATGCTTTGGTTCAAACTGACAAAAAGCCTGTTTCCTACCTATTAAAGATCATGAGGGGTCATGAAATGTGAAGGTTTTCCTGTTCTTATAAAGAATGGATTAAAGAGAAGAGGGTTTAGCAATATGTAGGTCTTTAAATAAACAAAATAGTGAAGAAGAACACTAGAAAAGCTACCAACCATACCCAAGCCTTGATGCAGCTATGTGGACAATGTTTCTCAAAAGGTTACCTCTCACATGAATACCTTTCACTTGATTCCAAAGAACAGAATTGTGCTCAAGGTGAGGTGAGTGAATTCTGCCTGTGATGACAGCTTATTCACACACGGAAGTCACTATTCAAGTTATCAAAATTACCTGCTTATATGGGTGCATGAGCTCCCAAAAATTCACCACATCAAACAGGACCCACATAGGTTGTGTTTTCGGCGACAATCCTGCTGCCGGGATAAAATATGAAACAGGCTAGACACATCTCACCAGAAGACGTCATCTTTATTCTTAAGAAGAACAGTTTCCATGGAAGAAGAACTTTGGGGCCTAAAGCTCTGACAACATCCTTTCCGATTTTCTTTTCCCCCAGCCAAGCCAAGAACAATTTGGTCAAGTCATCTTATTTTGACTAGGTTTTCACTAGGTACAGTTTATAAATTCTGTACCCCATTTAAAGCTGAGGCCAGAGTGCCTATCTTATTCTAATTTTGCACTCTTCTTTCGCTCTTCCTATTCTTGTAAATGGCAACTAGTTTCTCATAAAGGGATATCAGCCCTTGTTAGCTGCAAGACCAGGGCAGTTGGCTCAGTGCAGTACAGCTAAATTATGAAACAGGAAACTGTGATGTCATGTCTAGTAAAGCATCAAAAGCACCTTGTTTAAAATAGAAATATCAGATGAGATCATTACTTTTTTTTAAACATATTCTATTTTTTGGCATAACACCCACCTACCTAGGAGTTAGTAAAAAAAGAATACTGTTAAGGCTACCTGAAATCAAAACAAAGTTGTCAGATCTCCCTATGGATATCCCTTGTTTTGGCAAATGAGAGAGGCATTAGTTTTTTGTAAGAACATCTTATGAAACTTTCAAAAAGAACCAATTATCTGCATAAGTATAGAGCATGTCATATATAGAAAATTTTATTTCATCACATATGGCACTTAACAGAGAGACAGCATGAAAACCATCCCAGAGTTAAGTCTTATTAAGTCCTACTGATTTCTGGTCTAATTTCATTGACGAAAGGTCAGGTCACTAAAGTCCCTGTGATTTTTTTATAAATACTTGAATATGATATAATTTAGTTTAACATATTTTTATCCACACCAAGTTTTTAGGATGTGACAGGTTAAAGATTTCTGGTTAGTATTAAGAGACTTATCAGCATTCATCTTCAAAAAAGTCAAGAACAACTTAGAAAATATGATTATATTAGAAATTAAGAGCCAAATGAAAGATTTTTCCCCCCACTCTTCAGCCTACTCAGGTATGAAAGTTTTTGGAGGGTAGCTGTGTTGATCTGCAGTAGAACAGTAGGATTTGGGTCCAGTGGAACCCTAGAGATCAGTCAGACACATGTCTGAAGAAGGGAGCTCTGACTCTAGAAAGCTTACACCCTGAAAATCTTGTTCACTAAGGTGCCACTGAACTCAAATCCTGCTGAGGTATGAAAGAAATTGTTGTTCCTGTTTTGGTGTGGAGATAGTAACTGTTACCACTCCATGATCTGTCTTAGGGCACCTGTGGAGAGTCAACACAAAGAGGAGAGATGTGGGAAGCTACAATTGTCTTTATTCTTTATTCTCTTCTCTGGTACACAGTAGCACTCCCAACAGAAGTTCCTGCACTCCTGGGTCTACACCACCCACAGGAAATTACAGCATTCCTTCTCCTTTTGTTCCTGCTTGAGCTCCCCCTGAGCTGCCCTTTTCAAGTTCCTCTCATTCACCAGATTGCCTCTCCCCACAAGCCCAGGGGATGTTCCCACATGCCAATAGATACTCCCCACATCAACCACCCATGACCATGGAACTCAGTACATGGGCAGATATGTGGCATTGGGTTTTCCTTCTTTTTCCCCTCACCCTCTGGACCTCAGCCATAAGGGACTCCTAATGTCCCTACCAGTCTGCTCCCACATGTGCCCGCCCAAGTGCCAGGGCAGATCCTCCACAGAGACCACCTGAAGTATTACCACTATTTTAGTGGTGAAGAATTCATCTGAGAAAAGACTTGTACTGTTATTATTTGGATTATATTAATAAAAAATCCTCAAAAATTAAAAATTCCTCAAAAATATCCCTCAGTGCTAAATGTATTCATAAGGTGTTGCAAATCACTAATCAAGTGATCTAAGAGCAAGATCAGAAGCCAGGAAATTTTAAGCAGACTTAATTTTCATTCTAACATCAACTGTCTTTGGTGCTTTGGGCTATCCACTTAAGTGTCTTGGAATCAGACTCAAGGTAACTATGAGTAGGTGTGTCAAACTAAAATATTAGTTGACTCTTAAAGCTATGGCTGAATTTGGCACATAGCATCCCCATTACCCTATGTCTCAGACTAATAGAATAATCAATATTTTGTTTAGCATGATAAGATATATCGTTAGCATAGTTTAGTTTTATATTTCTTTTGTGATGCCTTCTTTCCAGAATGTGGGAACACCTTTTTTAAAAAAGTGAAGTGGATTTTACACACCAGTTTTCGTGGATTGTTATTTTTGTAAATTTTTAAAATCAAATCTGATGCCAAGGCATAAGAGTATACTCTTTTTGATAATATCGTTTTGGCATGCCTTTGATAACTTATATGAAGGGGGAAATTACTATTGGCAGTGTAAGAATGCATATTAAGAAAGGCTTTGCTTCTTATAATTGGAATATGGATTGTCTAATGGGAAGTCAATGTGCACGCCAAACACCACCACCTGCAACACACACACACATCACTGGAAGGCTCAAGGGAGAGGTTTGTTTTCACTGTTGAAAGTGGAGGATTTATTGCTGTTATGCAGGTGCAGGAGGTCATAGTTTTGCCCTAGGAATAAATAGTCCTTGGAGTGGAAGGACATTTGCAGCTGCACATTAGGCACTGATCTAGACCCCTTCTCTTGAATAGCTCTGATTTCTGCTATGAACAAAATGCAGAGAGATTCTACAGTCCTGTAGACAGAGTTAAGAATAGTTCACACAAGTGTATAACCTGATTATGAGCATTACCGGATGCCTCATTATTATACATTTGATGCCTAGCATGGCATTAATGGAGCTATATTGTATATTTGAGGTAATGCAAGATGATATCAATGTTCTGTCTATGGTGTTAATAGTCCCTTCACATAGACAGGTCATCATCGCTGAAGTCATCAAGAGATCAATATGCACATGAGAACTGGTCTCAGGATTTGGATCGGGGCTACCATGGTCCATCTTTTGCTTAATATGTAGCTTTGAAAAAAATCACAGTAGGTTGGATCCAGCAATGCATGAGTGGAAAGGAAAATTAACTTAAGAGCAGTCCTGCTTGCATAAGTAATGGCACAAGGACTGAAGCAACATATAGCCTTTCAATGTCATTTTAAACACAAAAAATGTGCAAATGGAGCAACAAAATATACAACAGATGGTTGGTGTTATTTTATTCAATTTGGTTTTAAAATTGTATGAGAAGTACCTTGTGCCATGTCTTGTGCACATGGAAAAGACAGTGGGAATATATACTTTAACTTGGCAGAAGAAGACGGGCTCTCCATGGGCGAGTGTTTTGGCTTGCTCATGGACAGTGGCCTGTACAGAAGTCCTCTGTGAAATACAACCCTATCTCTTAACCTGAAATGCACTAATAGGAAAACATCCTAAAGAAACACAAGATTTACTCTTCCTAAGTAATATTTTTAGAACTGTAAATTGTTAATTCCTCACATGTGCAATGGGAATAATTGTAATTGTGTTCTGTGATGAATACAGGAAAGATTTTAAAGCATTTTCTAAATGTTAAATTGTGGCGGTAAAATGTCTTTACCTGTGGATAATTAACAGAATCAAAACATTCCCTTGAAAGATGTAATTTAAACAACGGAAGGAAGGAAGCAGTTCAGAGACTCCTCCATCATAGCTGATTTCTGCTCAACAAGGAATCCATTCCCTAAGGGATTCATGTTGCTATTGAATCTGTTATTGTCATTTATGCTGTTTTTTGTAATTCATATGAACCTCTCTGATAGCCAATTTTAGCTAAAAATTGAACAAGGGCTGTAAATACTAAGGCAATATGATGCCGAGCTCCCATAGTAAAAGAATACCAGATAGCCACATAACGTCAATCCACATTTTATTCCATTCAGAACTCTGCATGTCTTTAGTCTGATGTCACGACTAATAATGACGCTCACCACCAGTGCCATCATGTTCCTAAAAGGACAACATTCTCCAATTCAAAAAACAAAAAATCCTTCAGCGCCACCCCCACCAATCCATCAAACCAAAACATAATTTTAAAACTATCAAACAAAACCCTACACTTGCACGCATGATCTTCCCCCCAGGAGGTGAAGCGAGAAAGAAAATAAATCACAACTGACAGATGTTAGTCACGCTACTTAACACACGATAGGAAGGCATTCATACTGTTGGGATGTGAGCACAGAAACAAAAGAAAATAGATGGACAGAAAAGGTTGTGTCAGAGTGAGTATTCTAGTCCAGAGCTCTTGGCCTTCAGTTAGTTGCCCTTGCTGAAGTTCACTTATGAGGAAGATGACTTGACTACGTACTTCTTCTACTCCCTCTCTAAACTGAAGAATAGTTCAAGCTATAAAATAGGGATTTTGAAGCCTCTTTTTCTGTCCTCATTCTGTAGCTAACATCATAACTACAGTCTCACAAAGTTAAAATCAAACTACAAGGAAAGAAGTGGAGATGTGAAGTCATGGTGAAGAAAAAGGACGAGCAATGGTTTCTCTACTGGGAAATTCAGATTTAATGAATACTCTTAAGGGAACTATTTTGCTGAAATAGTATGGAGGGAAATATTTGACTTTTCCGATTTTAAAATGTCTGACGTACACATCTTTGACTTAGAAGACAAACAAACTTGCCTTCATGCATTTTTTTTTCATTTTACCGAACAGGAAAGTGTGACTTTAGGTGTGAAGGTACTAGAAATAGTCAGCACAAAACTTTAAATGGACTATAACTTCCAAAGGATGTTACTTTCTGCAGTTCTGTCATGACTGTTATGTCCTCAACTCTTCTTGAGAGGAAAAGATGAGGATTAGGAGAAACATAAATTGCCCTGAAGTGGCAATATCTTGGGAACAAGGGAACTCTAGGGACTAAGAGGGTTTGCCATTCACTTCAACAGATGGTGAGCCACTTGGAGCTCTTACACTTTTGCCCCTGCAGCACATATGAAGCTATGGAGTGGCATAAATATTTTTATTTGGTTATAATCAAGAAGGAAACAAAAGTTTCCTTCAGTTCCTACTAAGATCACTGTCTGTTTTTATAATAAGCAACAATCATTGCTTAATATTTAACAATATTAACTTCACTGGACATTAATCTTTAAGCACAAGATAGTCTATAATACTGAACATACAGTTCCTTTACATATTTAGATTATAAACCAAAACATTTCACCAGGATGAAGATTAAGAGAATAAGATAGGCTGGGCTTCTTCAACTGTGTATGTTTTCTAATCAATGTATTAATCCTCTTTGCTTTTCAGCCCGATTTGTATATATATTAAGTGTAACATATATATATATATCTCCCAGATATTCATAATCAGTTTGCTAAGGTGGTATCTGTGGCAGCAGGAAGGCCTTTAAATTGGGAGCTACCAGTGTCTTTCTAGCTTTTATCAGTTCGGGAAGCAAACATTATCTATTGTTAATTACCTGTAAAGTAGGGCTTTAGCCACTTCCCCTGTTTCTAAGAGCTCTGAAGTGAAACCTGAAAGAAGCCACCCATTGTTTTCAATTGTGCAAGAGCCAGAAGCAAATAGGGCTCAGATTGCAGCTCTGAAAGGCAACAGGAAATTGGCATACACCTAATCTGCCCTGAACTATTCATAGTAACAAAAGGCTACATTCCTGCTAAAACATTCCCCATTAGAAACCCAAGGCAGATCTGTTGAGAAAAGACCGTAGAATAAATTTGTGAAAATAAAAGTGTTTTAATTAAAAGACTGGGATCTGGTCATTAGTTCCTCCTGACCATAAAAGTAACATGTATTATTTGTCTTGCCCTCCCATACAAAAAAGCCAAATACTCCGGCTCTATTTGCATTGTGATCCAAAAGAGAGATAAGATATGAATCTCTAACTGCAGCTTCACAAGCAACCTTGTAGGCCACAAGTAATATTAAGTACATTTCTGTATCCTAAATATGTATTTTTAAAAAAAAATTACATAGATATAATTTATATTTTCCCACTGTTGGTTGTTTTACCTCTTATTTGCAAATGGGAACCAGAACACCACACTTAGCAGAAGTGAGGCTTACAGTGCAATCCTAAACAGAGTTACACTCTTCTAAACCCATCGAGCTCAATGAACTTAGAAGGATGTAACTTTTCTTAGGATTGCTCTGCTGAGTCTTTTTTGGGAATAAGGGCAAAAACAAAGCAAACTGGGGAAACTCTTGATGGGATGACTAATCCTTCAACCCCTCCAAAACCATTTGTCATTACACTGTTATGATAATATGCATTTGAACATATCAAAATGTTACTAAACAGGATTCTAAATTTAGAACCGCTCTGTTAATAATTTAATTACCAACTACTCCGGGCAGTACTTTATTGCATTTAGTTACTAAAGTACAGGGCCTTAACAACTTACAGTGCAATTCTATGCATGTTTACTCAGAAGTGAATCCCATTTTACTCAGTAGGATTACTCCAGGGTAAGTGTGTTTAGGATTACCATTGTGTACTCCTCCAATCTTAAGAAATTATGATCCTTATGTATTTTAAATACATAATATTCTATTTCTGTGCACAAGAGGTTTTATATAAATCTCTTTCTAGATTTCAGTTTAACCCTTGTTACGTTCATAGCCAGATGCATAACTAGACTAGTTGTTCCCACATTTGTGTTATTCCTTTCTTTGCCTGATTCAGACATTTATTCAAGATGTATTTATACAACACTGCATGTAACATATACAAGAATAACTTTTAAATGAGAATAGAAATTGGATTACCATTCAAATGAGCTGGATGTCCTGTCCTTGTGGGCAGATACAGATCCATTCATCAGTACAAATATATATATATATATATATATATATATATATATATATATATATATATATATATATATATATATATATATATATATATATATATGGGGATATTTTCCTGAGGTGTGGCTTTTTTAAAAAAAAAATTAAAAATACATAATAAAGGATTAGTACAGCATCTTCACACAGATGCTGGAATTTAAAAAAAAAATTAAAAATCTCTTGAGAAAATATCTTCAGCTTTTACCATTGCCCTTCCCTTAAGTAAACAATATAAATTGCCTTTGGAAACTGGAACTACAGAATATCATCCAAGATGTTTTAAGTTGTTAAAATTGAACAAGAATTTCTCACCTGCTTAGATCTCTAAAGATATTTTCAATTGATTTCTAAGTAAGGCTCAGATATTTTCTTTTGTCAGAGAGAGCTCGTTTTCCAAACCACAATAATTAGTCACATAACAGGTTGTCTCTCATTCAGTTATGTGCAGCTTTGGAAGGTAACAATGATAAATCCACAAGCAAGAGCTCATTGTTTGCATTGTCTTCTTACTGAGTCATTCTACTTGGAAGCCTTTGGAGCCTCAGGACCAATTTCTGCATTCAATCTGGAGTACTGAGAAAATGATTTAGAGCTTAGGGTTCTGCTGTAGTACTCGTGTTATTGCTTCACTATGTGCCCAGCTCCCAACATACTAGCTATGCAATTGTGCTGTAAACACACTGAACCCTGTATCAACAGGCTAGTTTAGTTGTGTGGAATGGCCAACCGTCAGAAGTAAATGTGTGTTCCATATGGCTTTTTCATAGTCTAGGGGGGAAACTTAGAAGTGAGAAGGGCAGTTTATAGTGGTGGAAAATGAGGAAGGCCTTGTTTGTTTGCAAATCAGAGCACAGATAAGTCAGCCATATAAAGAACATTTCCTTATCTCTCAATGTTCTTAGTAAGTTCACCTATCTTCACTTACCAAACCAAAAATACTGCAGTTTTAATATGTAACAATAAATTTCAAGCATCTTGATAAAAAGTTGGATCAATTCCAAATTATTTGGCTTTGAGAGATACCTAGAAGCCATTTGGTGGTAGTCCTTAAAAATTACTCGTTTTTATAAATCGAAAAATATAAATGCTTCAAAGTATAAGAACCAAATATATGCTGTCCTCACTTCCAGTATTTACTGCTAAAGAATATTTACTATGCCTCAGGTATAAATGTGAAAACAAGCTTTGGGATACATTTCTCATATTTAAGAATTACCTATAAATATCAAACACTTAAATACTGGTGTTTACCAGACATTGTTGAAGTAATGCAGTCAGACCTTAAAAGCAGAAGGTATCTGTCCCGCTTGAGGCACCAGTCATTAGTAACCAGCAAACCAGGATTACCTGGGATTTCCTAGCAGCTGTGCAACATGGTGGTAATGCTGAATTTAACCACATTGCTGTAAGCAGTCCTAATACAGTCATGGACAATAAACAAAAGGATTTTTTTTTTAAAAAAAGAGTCTCTTGTAGTTGTTGCTAAGTTGAATCCATCCACAGTATCACAAGTGTTACGGGATTGTAAACCATATTAGAAAAGATCCTTCCTATCCAACCTTAGATTTATCTGGGATTACAAATGCTTTGGAGATTGTGCATTTCTCCTGGATGGGAATGCACATCTATTCAGTTTTTTTAAGGGGATCAAACATCAGTAAGTTATTCTGTAACCCTACTATTGACAGGCAAACATTGTGCTATTGAAAGGGACTTGTGATAAAGTCACACAAGCAGCAGTTCAGACACACAGTGAGTGATCATGCAGAAAAGACTTAATATTCAGCAGCACTTTTCATCTTGTGAAAAGCACCTGCAGAGCAAATGGTTGTAATTTCTCAAGTGCCAGCCACATATACTATTATAATCAGGGCTTTTTTTCAGCGGGAATGCGGTGGAACGGATTTCCAGAACCTCTTGAAAATGGTCACATGGCTGGTGGCCCCGCCCCCTGATCTCCAGACAGAGGGGAGTTTAGATTGCCCTCGGCGCGGAGGGCAATCTAAACTCCCCTGTCTGGAGATCAGGGGGTGGGGCCACCAGCCATGTGATCATGTTCTCCAAGGGCAACCCACTGAGTTCTGCCACCTCTTTTCCCAGAAAAAAGCCCTGATTATAATTAACATCATTAAGAACACAAAACAAAACTTGAACAAGGATTCCATGTACTCCAGACTTACACTTCAGTCTCCTTTTAGTGTCCATTGGGAATGTCCTTTAAAATTATTTTTTAAACAGATTTTCAAAAATACACCCAACAGTTAAAACCACATTACTACTACTGCTGCTAGCTTATATTATTAGAGCAGGAGTGCTTGTATTAAGCCAGTTGCTATAGAAGTGTGTTTTACATGCTTCATCTATTGGTGGAAGAACTCACACAGCCCAAACGGAGTCTAAGGCATTACATTTCTTCATACACAAGTGTCAAAATCAGCGCTGCAAAGTATAACATACCCACACACCAGTCAAAAGGACAGCAAAGAATATTCACAGATAAGGTATTATTTTATTACCCCTGTAAAAATGGGGAACATGTAAGTATTTCAGTAACAGAGAACTCCTCATTAGGCAGAACAGAAAATTTACCCACCAGAAAAATGGTTTCAGCTAATTTCTTGGGATCTTTACTTTTAGGATCAGTAATGCTTTCCTGCTCTAGATACTAAACAGCGACATCTTTTAAAAGAAAAAAGGCCCAAATGGGCAGAATCAAAAGATTTCAAAGTAACATATAGCAGGAAGAAAACTGTTCCACTGGTTTTACCCACAGGTCTAACACAAAATAAATATTGGGGCAAATCCGCAAGCCCTTGGCACATCCCGGCATTGCACTAAATGTTCACTAAATACCCGGAAGTATCTAGCACGATTTCAGATCGTGGATTTGCCCCAGCATCACAAAATTCTGTGTTGTCCAGACAAATCAGTGTTTTAGCTTTGTGTTAAAATATTCTGAGTATTGGCATTTCTCGTCATGACTGCAGTTTATCTGTCAAGAACCCTAACTATGTTCTGTGACAATCTGGAACAACATTGTTAAGAGGATGTGTGCTCCAGCTACATATTGATTAAAGTCCCTTTTCAAACGCAATATCCAGCACATTTTAATAGATATTAGAGGACAGGACCTTGCTGCATTGCATATTCATTTGTTCACTGCAAATTGCTTCATAATCAGCATCTAAGGGGCCTGTGACCTTTGCATAAACACATTCTACAATCACAAAAGCGACAAACAAAATATGTTAGAGCTATGACATTTCCAAAATATATAAAAAATGCATTCTGAAAATATCCCCCAAATTTGAAGGAAACACTCTACAAGGAAAAAAAATCTGCATTTATTGTGTAAACCCCACCTCCAATTAATCTGGAAAGAGCCTAAATCAAAACACTGCCACTATGAAAATATCATAGGATCATCTTTCTTTTGCTTGTGGAAGAGCACTAAAAGAGGAAAGCAACTGGAGAATTAATAATAACAACTGTGCTTATACACCGTTCTTCTAGACCGATTAGTCACCATAGGTTGGAGGCGAGTTGACAGCACATAACACACACAGATTAGTGCCTCACCCAGAGCAGTGAACAAGTTAATGTTACTATTATCTCCACAATACAGCTGGGGAGCTGGGGCTGAGAGGCTCATGGTAGTAGTGGGATTCGAACTAGTAGAGTACTGATTTGCAGCCGAACCACTTAACCTCATTAAGTGGAATATGGACCAAATTTGGTAATCATATCATACAGCATTTGATAATACAGTAATTATCCACTGAACACTGAATTAGTACACTGAATTACTGTATTGGATAATAATTGGCATCAATAAGGGGAATGGTTTAAATCACCCTCATTCTTCCAAACTGATAGTACTGCCAGAGATCATATTCTTGCCGTATATTCACACCCATCTCGGAAAAGGGGTAGGCATCCTTCCCGCCTCCACCATCACAGCAGGTCTTAAGTGTGCAGGAAGAAGATCCAGAAGAGAAAGCTGTGAACAGAATCCTGTATCTCTCTTGCTGGATCAGGTGCTTTTGTATAAGGTAATGTCAACCCAAATTATGAGAAAGTGGCCACATTTATATTGATATACATTCTGCCCTTATAAATACACAGCTTTGAAGTCAAAGCAGAGTCACCCCATTCTAAATCTATTGAAGTCAACAAACAGTCTTGGAAGGATGTAACTCTGCTTTGGACGGCACTGACAACGAGCCTTTTACCACAAACATTTAAAATAAACGAGTCAACAAAATATACTGTGAATGTTTCAATGTTGCTTCTGTCACAATTGCTAAACTTGTTTCAATCTTCCATTTGGTGAAAGGGACATTAGTCAAGAGTGTAGTTATGACACAGACTATGAAAGTTTGAAAGATCATGTTTCACAGCATGTCCTTTTGTGGAGAAATTTAAAATTATGAGGAAAGTAACAATTTAGTTGCCAGTATCAGCACAATGCCCTAAAGTCTAGCTGTGGCGAAGAGTTTTGAATATCCCAAGAGATGGAACAGCTGCAATGAATCTATATAACCATTTGAAGGCTTATGGTTTTGAACAAACAGGTGTGAACACACAATGCAACTGAGCCATAGCTTAGGAATCAGAATTGCCCATAAACTTCCAAAGATAATGTAGTTCAGCACAAGTTACCTCTATCCTTGTGATTGTTATTTTTTTTATTTGGATGCAAACTTTAAAAATAGATATGTTTTCTTAGCTGATATACAATTAAACCAGCAAGCACACTTTGACTCCCCACCTCCAAAAAAAAAAAAGCAAGCACTTGTTGATATTCCATTAATGCCTCATAAGAAAACAAAACCTGACTATAGTACCTGTAGAGAACAGGGATAGGAAATAAAGCATCAAAAACTATGATGTAAATAATACCAACAACACATGGCATATATGTAGCTCATTTGTATATCTTTTACGTGAGATACCAAACTGCAATTGGTTCATAAGTTGAACTTATTCTACACTACTCTTAGAATGTACCTATAGTACCAGCTTTTTGAAACATTGGAAGATATAGATAGTATACTATCTGGAAAATTAGGAAATCAGGTATCTCCTTGCTTGTATTTTCTTTTTGAATCCTTCAGCAATTTTTGCTATTGCATTTTCACACTTATATTTGTACCTTAAGGACTAGAAGCTTAGGAAATGAAAAAAAATATGTGTACATAATTTATCAAAGTCTACAGCATAACAGATGTAGCTTAGGTGTACACGTTAACCACACTTACTTGAACATATGTGAACACTCTGAAATATCTCAGAGCAAAATTTCATCTGACAACAAAAACAGAAAGTGAAGAAACATAGAATACTAGCTGTGGTTTCACAGTCATAATTGAAAAACTGGAAAGAACAGAAGCAGCAGTCTTCTTACTAATATTGGTAAAACAACTTACTGTTATATTAAAAAATAAAGAACCCAAGACATTTTCATTAATTATTATATTTTCTGCATTATAGTTTAACATATGTACTTTCTTTGTGTCACCCTTATTTTCATTAAGTATTGATATTTTGTTATATTCAGACAGGAGTACATTTTTGGAACAGTTCTTTATAATAAATATCATAAAATAATAAAGATTCACATAATAAATATTCTTTACAATAAAAAAAGTTTTGACAGACCTTTGTCTTAAAAATAGTCAGAATTCAACTTTGTGTTTTATACATAAAATATACAAAAAAGCACCACAATTTGTGGCTAAGGCAATAAAAACAGAGAGGGCTAAAGTTACCAAGCATAGGTTTGAGTTAAATGTTGTTAAACCACAGACATACAGAAATGTTAGAGACTAAAGAATGTTTATACAACTTAAAATTTATGATACCCAAAGATTATTATTCAGATGTGCAGAAACCAACAACTTTAGTTTCAAAAGAAGGGATTTTTTTTAAAGAGCCTGCACATATATAAAGACTACAGAAACTAATGAACCAAGCTGAAGCCATTATATCTGCAGCGTGCAGATCTTTCTAGGTGGCAACAAAGGGGGGGGAGCCAATCTAAATAAGGATTCTTTGACACTGAATAGAGAAATTTAAAAGTAGGAAGGGAAAAAAGTAGGCTGGATACACCAAGAAGAGAAGATACAAGGTTTACTAAATTCTAAACCAACTATACCAAATGCTTCCTTTAAAAAAAAAAAGGTTCATGATCCAGCTCTTTCATGAAAAAAAAACTTGAAATAATTGCTCGGAAGGCATTAAGAAAGTTGGGGGCAGGTGGGGAAAAAGGAGTTGCAGGGAACAAAATAGCATCTTTGGAAAGTTGTTTGCAGAGTAATAAGGCTTCAGAACTGCCCATTACCCTCGTTACTTCTTTCAGGAGTGGATTACTCACAAGCCTGAGACTACTTGCCAAGACAAAACTTGTAGGCTACACTTTTCAAAGACCAAGGAAACACTCAGATTTGCCTTTGTTGAAGGAAACTACAGCGCAGGAAAGAAAGAACCTGTGTATCAACATTAGAGGAAGAACGGAAGAATTGGGGGAAATCAAGACAGAAAAGCCAGCCACAACCTGAAAGAGTCTGAGGACTGAACATCTCCCTCCACAAATCATGAGGGCTTGCCTTGACCCCTAGAGGGGCAACTTTCCAGCTTACAATAAACCGTGTTGGAGTTCTTACATCGGCAACCTGGACGATTGATCCGGTCATAACACCCTCGGCACAGTTTTAGGCATCCTTTTGCAGGAGGATAGCAGAGCAAGCAAGGCAAAACCAAGGATAAGGCTCCCATGCATAAGTACCTAGACCAGCAATGTGACTGGGAACAAGAGCAAGGATTATCCGCATAAGAGTCCCCTTCATCATCATTGGAACAGTGGTAGAAGATCCCTTTGACCAGGCACATACAGGTGCTGTATTCCACCATGCTCTCTGCTGAGCACAAGCACTGCCTGTTGCAGGCCAAGCAGGACGGCAAGGCCCTGGGTGCGGTGCACTCTCCACATTTGCACTTCCCACACTGTTCACAGATAAATTTGTACTGCGTTAAGTCCTCTTTCAAGGGACCCGTCAGGTCATCTACAATCAGAGATGACGGCTTGGGCTGCGTCCAGATTGGCCTTTCAGATCTGTGGCTGGGCCCTAACCTAGATGGGGGTAACCTTAGCAGCAGGCCCTGCTCTGAAGATGCACTGCTGTTGCTTCCAGAACTAGCTGCACTCCCAGTGCTTGTAGATCTGCTCAACACAGGAGCCCTTGAGTTAGGAGCCTGATGCAGTAAGTGTCCAGGGTGGCTGGGCCTGGGCTCATAGTTATTATTCACATTAATTGGTATGATTTCATGAGTCCTTTCATGCTTTTCTTGTCTAGGTGCTGTCCGTGGAGCAGACCTTTTTACCACAGATGGGCCTTCGGTGTACTCGTTGCTGCCCCTGATGGTCTTGATCTGGTCCAGTGACAAGATAGCTGTTGGCTGGACCTCTCTTTCATAGTCTACCCTTTGTCTGCTATCCAAAGAAGGCTGCTGAAGGACAACTAATGAACTGCCACTGCCATGTTGACCTTGGGACTCCATCTGTAGTAATCTCTACTTCTGGCATTCACCAGGAACCTGGCATGCATCTGAAGTCCTAGAAGACAGAGACAAAGGATTTTTTTAAAAAAAGGAACAAGTCACAGGAAGCTTAAAAAAACAACATCACATTATTTGGCAAGTCACAAAGTGTCCTAATTAGAAAACTCATTCAAGGAAGAGTGTGTAGTATCCAATTCTGGTTCCAAGTCCCTGGGCATAGATCATTTTAAAAAATTAAAAACAAATATTTGACGTGGCTTTGCAGGGAAATGTAAACAAAAACACACCAAAAAAAGACCTTTTAATTTTTGAAAAAGAAAAATCTTTTAAGTCTACAAACCATGTTTATCATCACATTTCATTTTATTTGGTTAAGATTAGTTGATTAAGGGTCAGTTACACCTGACCCTTAATCATCACTAGACTGTAACTACTTATGATATATTCATCTTTAGCAGTAGCCATAGATTAGGGCTTTATTGCAATGTTTTTAAAAAATTATTGATTTAATACATTTATAGCCCTTTCCCCCCTCCCCAGCCCAAAAGAGGGTTCAAAGCAGCTCACAACAAAAATTAAAATGTAGCAGTGTGCAGCAGCACAGAATGAATGCTTCAAGGCCCGATGAGGTGGAAACAAAACTCTCAAGTTCATATTCTAAATGCTAGAATAAGTGAAGGCTCCTGTTCAGATTTTTGGAGGAGTGTTTTGCCTGTCAGAATTACATTCTAATACCTCTCCTTGTTCTAAACTTAAAATCAAACAGTTTTAATTGCACAATACCCTGATTTGATCAGTAATGAGGAAGTTCCTAAAGGGTTCTTTCTAGGTAAGAAATACCACTTTCGCAGAATAACCTAGGAACTCATGCAGCAATCCCAAATAGTGTTACAATCTTCTAAGACCATTAAAGTCAATGGATTTGGAATGTTGTAATTTGGTTTAGGACTGCACAGACATTAAAGCAGAACACCAGATGTGAAGAACATCCGGTTACACAATACATTTCCTGGTGTTTCTGGACCATATGAAAGGGTGTGAAAGGAGGCAGTACATACTGGAGAAGAAGAGGTACATTCTGGCATTTATTGGATTTTTGTGAAAGGGCATGCACCTTTTCTGAAAAGAGTCATATTTATTTTCACTAAACAGTATGGGTGGAGAGTAGCCAGACAGGTTCAAAATGGTTCCTTTCACTGAAGACACACAGGTGTATATATAACTGTGGTGTCTGAATCATTTTATATTTTTCCTCTGTCTTTTTAGAGACTGACATGACAATTATCATAGCAACTTTTGGGAAAAGTCCTTAAAGATTAATATTCTTCTAACAGCACTTTGCCACAATGCTGTGGAAACATTAATTTGGAAAAAGTCCTGAGAATTCCTCACATAAACCAACTAAATATGCAAGACAGAAGTAGATAATCTTTGGTATCTACATAATAACACTTTTCCTAAGTGCTCAAAGGACTTCCAGTAAATCACCTCACATAAACCACCCTGTAAATCAGGCCAGCAGGATTACTGCCATATTAGAGAAGCACATCGGCTGACAGAACTAGGCCTTGCATGAAGTTACCAAGCTGAGGTGAAAGTTGAAGCAGCAGCTTCCTGGCTTTCTCACTCAGTCACTGCAGCACCCCAAATCTCTTTTGTATACAATGGCTTTATACTGTGAACCATTTCAAAGGCCTTTAATGTGACAAATGAAATCATGGGGCTCATTATTCCATATAAATAAATAATGTAACTATCATTTAGTAATTTCACAAATGAATAAAGCAAATATGCCAGAAAGCGCAGAGAGAACAATAAGCCTGCCACAGTTCTGGTCCCCTCCTCCCTCCATTTCACCTACATGAAGGTGTAGATAAAGAACTCTGCCCAAATCAAATTGCACCTTATCTGCCTCAAACATGTTTTCCATTTCTTTGACCTGGAATAAACATGGAGGAACTACAAAGTGCAGAGTTGGAGGAGGTAGCTGGGGGTGTGTATCTTCTTCCCACCCGTTTAAACTTGCTAGAGGAAGGCAATACTAAGGAACAGCAAGACAAATTTATGAAAAGGGGTCATTCGTATACCATTCCAACAAAGACCTGAATGGACAGTGCAATCCTAAACATGTATACTCAGAAGTAAATCCCACTGAGTTCATGACTGCAACCTTAATTCCTTCCCCGCCAAAAAAAGGGGGGCAGAGAGAAACCCCACACCTCAATCTGGAGTCCTTTACAAGTTGAAGCATTTCTCGCATGTGACATTAGCATTTTCTGGTGAAGATACATATTAATCTCATTGGAGTAGTAACATTCTGAAAACAGAATTCCTACTGGGAAGAAATTCTTTGAAAATCTGACTGAATGGATGTGAGAAAACATGCAACACAAAACTGGTGAGAAGAGGGTGGCAGCACTGCCCCTCCCCCCTCAGCTCAAAGAAGGCAATGAATGCAGAGCTGACGGAGAGGAAGGAAGAGGAAAAAGTTATGAATGAAAACAAGGGATTTTTTTCACCCCCATTTGCTGGAGGAGTGGAAAAGGCTGAAGTTACTATTACCTCAGGAGGGCGGACTTTCCAATACTTAAAGCTGTATCACCCTCTTTCTCTCCTTTTACCTTTCAAGACCAATACAAAAAGGGGGGGGGGATGTTCTAGATTGAGCATGCAGAATCCCCTGCATATTTTGAAGAAGATGGGGTACAGGAATAGGGGAAGCCTCTTTATCTCTGTCTTAACCACCATTTCCTCCTGCAGCCTCCACATCTCTCCACTGACATGCTAAAATCGTCTTTCTCAAAGGGGAAATCCCTCTCTTGCTGACTACATTCAATTAAACACACACACACACACACACCGCACAACTCTACTAGAAAGAATAATTTCAGGGAATGTTTTAATACAGCTGCTACCACCATTTACAACACACACAAAAATACTTGGGTGCACTTACAGTAAACTTTCCACTTGCCACATGAACATTTTATCCATAAAAAGAATTCAGATCATCTTATTCATTTAGCAATTTCTCTCTTATACAGGAAAGCAGCATTCTTAGTCACTTCAAATTCCTCCTTATGCAGGGGTATCCATATGAGATAAAAGGTTGTTTAAGGAGTAAAATCAATTTAAGTAATTCTTAAATTAGGCACTCACATAATACTTATGAGTGACTGAGACTCTGGCACAGTATTTTTGTGCACATGCGACTGTTGATAATGTGGGACCAAACAGGCTTTAAAACAAGTGTAGACTCTACCTCATGTACATATAGTGATCAAATACCATGTAACAATCACTTGGGAATTTGGTCTGTGTGATTCCACAGGTTCACTTATTTTGTACAAATATAGTCAGCGAAAAACCAAAAGGTGCCATTTCAGTGTTTTCATTTCAGATCTCTCCCAAGGACTTCTCACAGACTATGTAATCCACACAGGGCTGCCTTGAAGGAAAAAGCAAATCTCAACTTTTAAAACAATTATTCAATAGGGCTAATATCAGCCTCACCAAAGCCCCTAGACACAAAGGTGGGTTAAGTCTTCCCTCTTTGATCCAGTTGCTCCACCTCCTCTGCAAAATCCAAATCTACATCTGCCCCAGCAACAAGTTCAGAGCCCTGAAAAACTAGACTGAAACTTAACTTCTGTATTCTCTTAGGACAAGTAGAGAGCAACTGGCCTGCCCAAATTAGCACCAAGCCCAAAATACTCATACTGATAGCCTTGGCCTTTCCCGGAACCACATAAAACTGTGAAGCACAAGGACACCTGCTAAGTACTTGTATAAATGCAAAACAAGGCAAGAATCATACTGCAAGAAGAAGGAGGACATAAACTTACGTATCCAAATGGCAAATCCACGTGAAAGCACCGCCCTGCTAAGTTAGATCCATAGGGCAGCGTGTGACAAGTCTTAAAACCTTGGAGAACTCATGCCCAGTGGAGAAGGGCTTCCCCCTGTCCTTGATCTCCAACTCCCTTTTGCCTGGAGAGGCCAAGTTCTGTGTTCTTTTCTCCAGCAACAAGCACCCAGCAATTGCCAAATCTTCCTTCCGGAACAGAAGGAAATCCCACCAGCCTGCTTCCCAAACGCCCCTCTTCTCGAAACTTAAACATTCAATGGAGTGCGGTGCCAGGCTCTCCTCTCCAAAGGTTCGTGGAGCAAAACGAGTTTTCTCCGATGAGTTGCCAGGCACTCGGCTGCAGGGGAATCCAGAGGAAACAAGTGACTTCTTTGGTGCCAGCTGAAGGGGATCAAACTAGCTTTGCTAAACTGGTTTCGTTCGATCTACAACCATTCAATCCCAAACTCCGTCCATACGGTTGGAAGCCGCGGAAGGGCTTTGACAAAGAGCGTTTACAAAGCAGGCTCGGTTCCCTCCTGCCTTCCAACTTGGAGCTTGTTTTCTCTTTCCAGACGCACGATTTCCCCTCCCAGCCAAGCGCGCGTGTAGTGGTGCTCAGTGGCTTCCCCGGCTCCCAGCTCTTTCCCACCGCATGGCCCTTCGCCCGCCACTGTCCCCTCCGATTTCAGCGCAGACCGAGCGCGACAGGAACGCCTGGTGGAGGGAGAAAAAGGAAAGCAATGAGAAGAACGAAGGGTCCAAGCGCGCGGCTGGCTTGAAAAGGGAGCCAAATCCAAGCAAGGGAAGGCAATGGCTTTCTGCAACTCTGCCATGTGCTTGCCTGTTGCTGCTGCGTGATTGACAGGCGTGCAGCTCAGGCAGCGTGTCAGTAAGGGGAGGGGGGACCCCTCGGACACAATGCAGCGCTCCTCTTTCTGTGCACACGCAAGATCTTTGTACCAAATGTTCCCCGAAGGAACGACGACCCAACAGCGCTGGAACTAAACATGGTGCGCCCCAAGACTGAGCACAACCGCTTCACCAAAATAATGCATGGGGCTTCGCATGAGGCTACGACAGCCGCCCCTACTAATGGAGTGGTTCCAAACGATCACACCACGGGGCAGCAATTGTTTTTTTTTAAAAAAAAACCATAATAATAAGATGTGCCTAAGGTTGATTTTCAGATCCTTAATGCTCCGCAACTCGATGCGGGAGCATAAAAGCAGCACGCGTTTTAACGCAGCACCTGAACGAGTCCGAAATGCTTGCAAAAGGGCGCGCTTACCGAACATGAAAGCAAAGAGCTGTTTCCTAAAGGACGTCCGTAGCGACCGGAGTTAAATCCAGGTTAGCCCGTGGCAGAGGCTTGCCGTTGTCGTCTGCAACTCTCGCTTCGCAAGCCGCTATGCGCTTCAGCATTGCCGTTTCGGAAGGCTCTTAACTCTGCACAACAGCATTTCAGCGCCGAGCCCCCACCTCAGCCCTTCGTCACGCCTCCAATGATGTCAATCTGTCACTCAGAAAGCGGATGAGAAAACCCGGAACGGAGTTCACCCCTCTCTGACAAGAGAGCTGTTTCCTCATTCATTCATGCGTTGGCTTGCCAAATGTTTGTTTACCAGCCTTCCCGCCCCCCGAATCACGAAAAGTAACCCAGATGACGTTCCTGTTGTATTTATTAGCCACAAACCGCAAAGCCTATGACTAACAAACTTACATATAACACCACATGAAACATTTGCAGTGGTATTTGGAGGCAGAAATAAACGATGCAGAGATTTATTAATTGTATTATTGTGTTACAACATTTATAATCTTATACAGAGAAGTTATATTTATAATCTATATTTATAATTGTGTTATGTTCATAATCTGCTTGTCTCACTGACACTTGCTGGAAAAGTCATAGTTTATCAAACTATTACCAAGGGATGTACTAAAACGAATGACAGGATTGCCTATTGGAAATAATGGGAGAGGCTTGAATGCCCATTGGAAATAATGGGAAACTGGAATGCCCATTGACTTGCATGGGCTCCATTGAAACACATTAGAGCAAAAAAAGAGGTGCAACGAAAACGTGGAATGGATTTTGAAGGAAAGTGTCTGGGACCAGATAGCCTGTTCTGGGACTGGATGGACAGGCCCCATGCTGGAATGACGGCCCCTGGGTGTGCCAGAAGGACTAGGGGACTGGAATGACAGGACCCTGAGTACAATGATGGCCCCAGGATGTGCCAGAAGGGCTCTAGGACTGGAATAACAGGCCCCTGACTGGAATGGCGGACCCTGGGTGTGGCAGAAGGGCTCTGGGACTGGAGTGACAGGCCCCTGACTGGAATGAATGCCCCTGGGTGTGCCAGAAGGGTTCTGGGACTGGAATGACAGGCCCCTGACTGGCATGGCGACCCCTGGCTGTGCCAGAAGGACTCGGGGACTGGATTGACAGGCCCTATGCTGGAATGACGGCCCCTGGGTGTGCCAGAAGGGCTCGGGGACTGGAATGACAGGCCCCTGAGTACAATGACGGCCTGTGGGTGTGCCAGAAGTGCTCTAGGACTGGAATGACGCTCCTGACTGTGGGTGTGCCAGAAGTGCTCTAGGACTGGAATGACGCTCCTGACTTGAATGACGGCCCCTTGGTGTGCCAGAAGGGCTCTGGGACTGGAATGACAGGCCCCTGACTGGAATGACAGGCCCCTGGGTGTGCCAGAAGGGTTCGAGGATTGGAATGAAAGGCTCTATGCTGAAATGACAACCCCTGAGTGTGGCAGAAGGGCTCTGGGATTGGAATGACAGGCCCCTGACTGGAATGACAGGCCCCTGGGTGTGCCAGAAGGGTTCGAGGACTAGAATGAAAGGCTCTATGCTGAAATGACGACCCCTGGGTGTGGCAGAAGGGCTCTGGGATTGGAATGACAGGGCCCTGACTGGAATGACAGCCCCTGGGTGTGCCAGAAAGGCTCAGGGACTGGAATGACAGGCCCCTGATTGGAATGATGGCCCCTGGGTATGCCAGAACGGCTCGGGGACTAGAATGACAGACCCCAGACTGGAATGACGGCCCCTGGGTATGCCAAAAAGGCTCAGTGACTGGAATGACAGGCCCCATGCTGAAATGACGGCCCCTTGGTGTGGCAGAAGGGCTCTGGGACTGGATTGACAGGTCCCTGGGTGGAATGACGGCCTCTGGGGGTGCCAGAAGGGCTCGGAGACTGGAATGACAGGCCTCTGACTGGAATGAAGGCCCCTGGGTGTGCCAGAAGGGCTCAGGGACTGGAATGACAGGCCCCAGACTGCAATGACGGCCCCTGGGTGTGCCAGAAGGGCTCAGGGACTGGAATGACAGGCCCCATGCTGGAATGATGACCCCTGGGTGTGCCAGAAGGGCTCTGGGACTGGAATGACACATCCCATGCTGGAATAACGGCCTCTGGGTGTGACAGAAGGGTTCAGGGACTGGAATGACAGGCCTCTGACTGGAATGACGGCCCCTAGGTGTGCCAGAAGGGCTCAGAGACTGGAATGACACATCCCATGCTGGAATAACGGCCCCTGGGTGTGACAGAAGGGTTCAGGGACTGGAATGACTGGCCTCTGACTGGAATGACGGCCCCGGGGTGTGCCAGAAGGGCTCTGAGACTGGAATGACAAGCCCCTGACTGGAATGACGGCCCCTGGGTATGGCAGAAGGGCTCGGGGACTAGGAATGACAAGCTCTATGCTGGAATGACGGCCCCTGGGGGTGGCAGAAGGGCTCTGGTACTGGAATGACAGGCCCCTGACTGGAATGACAGCCCCTGGGTATGCCAGAAGGGCTCTGGGACTGGAATGACGGCGCCTGTGTGTTCCAGAAGGGCTCTGGGACTGGAATTACAGACCCCCGACTGGAATAGTGGTCTATGGGTGTGAGAGATGTGGTCTTGCAGTTGAATTTCAGTCCCATCAATGCCCTGAAAGCCCCTGGTGTGGTGGAAGCTTTGTGGGAGCTAATTGAGTCATCCCTGAATGGACTAATAATTGTGGGTCCTTAGGTCAGCGGATAGGAAAGCCTACCCTGATCGAAAGGGCACTCTGCTCCCCTCTCCTCGTAAATGCTTAACAATGCAACGTGCAGTTTCAGCCATCCCTGTCAGTAACTGGTTAACTGGATGCCAGCACAGATAAACATTATTTTCCTTGGTCATCAGTCCTTGTGTATGCATGCTGTGCTTAAATAAAGGAGCCACTGCCTGGCTAGGGAGAGACTAGCCTTCGCAGACTGATGCTCAGAATCGCAACCCTGTGTCATGTCATTCCTACAAGTGGCGCCCGAGCAGGGACACCCGCTCACCAACGCCTGGCATAGGCCCCTTTGAGTGCACGCCTTCGTTGCTGTCTCAGTGACCCCTTCATTGGTGAGTATGGGAGGACAATTTTCACATGCCCAGCGCAGGCATATTGAGGAGCTCCAGTTCCTGGTTCAGAAGTCTGGCGGGTCTGTGACTTCTAGTCAACTTCGCTCCTTGGTTCAGGAGCTTACTAAGCTCTGCCCCTGGTATCCTGAGGAGGGGTCTCCCCCCTCAAGGACTGGGAGAAAATCGGCCGGGTTCTCCATGCGCCGCCACGAGCTCATGTAGAATTGTTGCATACCTGGTATTAATGCAGGCATGCAGTGGAGAAGTTTACACCCGTTCCAATTGCGCAATTGTCTAAGGAATGTCCACCAGAGTATGCTGAGGTGCAATTGCTTCCTCCAGCACCGCTCAGCTCTCCCGCCCCTCCAAAACCCTCTGCACCTCCCGGTAAGGATTTTAATCCTCCACCTTCCGCGGGAGGGGTCCCAGGGCTGCTGGTGAGGGAGGTACTGGAACGAGAACTCAGGCAGGCGAAATCTGAGGATGTGGCAGAATTAACTGAAATGCTTGCTATCTGCCCAGTTCATCTTACTGACCAGGTTGATGCTCAGGGTCGCCAGATTGTGGAGTATAAGCCTCTCTCTTATCCTGTTCTTACTGAGTTAAGGAAAGCGATTCGAGATATGGGATTGCAGAGCAGTTATGTACAGGGTATGCTTGAGGCTGTCATGCGTAATCATACTCTAGTCCCAGAGGATTGGAAAACCACAATTCGCATGCTTTTAACTCCTGCACAATATGTGGTTTGGGAAAGTGAGTTCCGCCAGCAGTGTTTACTAAGAGGCGCCAATTCTGGTGGAGCTTACACTGCTGAGCAACTCTATGGGGCAGGAAATTTTAGTGACACCAATCATCAGATAGTCTTGCCTGCTGCCACTCTAGAGGTTTCTTCTAATTGTGCCTTTCGCGCTTTTCAGCTTGTCCCCTCCTCTGGCAAACCCTCGCAAACCTTTTCCAGCATTCGCCAAAAAGCCACAGAGCCTTTCACAGGCTTTGTTAATCGCCTGCAGGAAGCCCTCAGGCGTCAAGTTGATAACGCTGATGCTCAAGAGGAGCTGTTACTTAAGTTAGCTAAAGAAAATGCTACCTCTGAGTGCCGAAGGGTTATCACCGGTCTGGGGAACAACCCGGAGTTGGCAGATATGATTAGAGCTTGCCAAGATATAGGAAGTTCCTCTCATCAAGACTTTTTGCTGGCTGCCACTCTCCGTCGGGGGGGGGGAAACCTGGGGGAAAGTGTTTTAACTGCGGCAGGTCTGGCCATTTCAAAGCAGAATGCCGGGCTCCGGGGGGTGGAGGCGTAAAACGAAAGCCTACCAGCCCAACTGGGAAAGGGAAGCCTCGAACTAAATGTCCCAAATGCGGCAAGGGATTTCATTGGGCTAGTGAGTGCCGCTCGGGAAACTACCAGACGGGCCCGTCTCTGGCCCCGATCCAAACAGAGGCAAGTCTGGGCTAGACTCCTTGCCTGCTTCTACTATTTTCAATTCCCCAAGTGCCACTAAAGGCAGTGCAGGGATTGATCTTTTTCTACAAGCTGATCTTACTTTCCAGTTCCCCAGAGAAGTGCAAATCGCACCTTCTCAGCTCTCCGGTCCTTTGCTTCCTGACCATCTGGGCCTGATCTTACCTCACTCCTCTAGTGGGAAAAAGGGAATCTTTGTAGTCCCTGGGGTTGTTGACTCTGATAATGAAGGAGTCATACAAATGCAACTGTGGACTAATTTGACTCAAACTTTGCCTCAGAATTCTGCGCCTGCTCCGTTAATTCTTGTCCCCTATGTCTTGCCCGCAGGGGGAGCCGACTGTGAGCATGGCATGGGAGGTTTTGGGTCTACCTCCACTGATTCACTGGTAGGACTGACTACCACTATCTCTTCTGCACGCCCTCAGCAGCATATGTTTATCCAGGGTCGTAAGTTTAAAGGTATTATTGATACTGGAGCTGATGTTACCGTTCTCAGCTGCTTGCAGTGGCCCCCTGAGTGTCCCAGTGTTTGGGGCGTGGGGGGCAAACAGGGAGCTCAGCAAAGTGTACATTTTCTTTCTGCTTCTCTTCCTGATTCTGATAGAAGGGTACAGTTTCGCCCTTATGTTTTAGATATTCATTTTAATCTGTGGGGGCGAGACTTGCTAAGCCAATTTGGCACTGTTGTCACGGTGGGTGAATGAAATGTCTCTCACTGCTCTCCCCCTCAAGTGGCTCACGAATGAGCCTGTGTGGATTGATCAGAGGCCTCTCCCCAGCGAGCAGAGCTCGCTGCTGCTATCCTTGCATTTCACACCTTTGCCCAGCAGCTATTTAATCTCATCTCTGACTCCCACTATGTTTGTAAACTAATCAGCTGTCTTCCTGGTGCTTATCTGGCTCCCCGCATCGATTCTAATCTTATGGCTCTGTTCCTCACTCTAAAATCTCTCCTTGAACAGCGTTCTCGTCCCTTTCATGTTGCTCACATCCGAAGTCATACCTCCTTGCCTGGACCTTTCTCGGAAGGCAATGCTCGTGCTGATACTGCTGTCCATTCTCTGTTTTCTGATCCCATCTCCAGTCATCAATTTTTTCCCCAGAATGCCAAAGGCCTCGCTCAGTTATTTAATATTCCTCTATCAGAAGCCCAAGCCATTGTGTCAGCGTGCCCTCACTGTGCAGGCTTTTCTCACGTCCCCGAAGGTAGGGGGTCAACCCTCGTGGCCTACGGCCCAATGCGCTTTGGCAAATGGATGTGACTCATGTTCCTGACCTCTCCCCATGGAAGTTTGTTCATGTATCTATCGATACCTTTTCTGGAGCGCTTTGGGCCACTCCTCAGCGGGGAGAAACTGCTTCTCATGTTATTTCCCATCTCCTCGCTTCCATCACTGTTTTAGGCCGTCCACAGCGGTTAAAAACTGATAACGCCCCTGCTTACTGTTCTTCTACCCGTCAGCAGTTTTGTGATCAATGGAATGTTTGTCTTTCTCATGGCATCCCATATAACTCCACGGGTCAAGCTATTGTTGAACGGGCTAATCGTTCCTTCAGAACCCTGCTGCAAAAACAATTAAAACAGGGGAAATATAGAACCCCCAATTTGGCAAACATTACACAGCAAGTCCATAAGGTTCTTTTTACTTTGAATCAATTAAATTTCTCTCAAACCCCAGGAACCATGCCTTCTTCTCCCTATGATAGGCATTTTCGTGAACGACCACGGCTGCCCCAGCCGTTGGTGTTCTATCAAGCCCTGCCTGACTGGACGTGGTTGGGTCCTGTTCCCTTAATAACCTGGGGCCGAGGGTTTGCTTCTGTTCTCACTCCTACAGGTCCTTTGTGGGTTCCAGCGAGGTGTGTCTGGCCAGCACATGGCGTGGCATCAAGTGACAGCCAACCCGGTGCCCGAGATGGAGAAGGTCAGCCTGGAGCAAACTTCCACCCCCATCCGATGGGGCCAAGGGCACCGCGGGCCCCACTGGTGACGTGGGGAGCTGTCAAGCGAACGACCCACAAAGTGCTACAGGTCCTACAGGCCAACAATCAACCGGAGATGCCCGAGAATCTGTGTGCTGCCATCTTTGCGGTTATAACTGCCAATTCACTTCTCATTCTGTGTGTGCTGTTTTGTTTTCTGACCCCTGTCCAGGCAAATTCGTTGCCTGATCGCCTGCAATATAATCTTTGGGAACGTCTCGCAAAGCAGGTTAACGTTTCCTCCTTTTGTCTGAAAGAATCCACTGATATGCACATGCTTTTAGCTTCTTGTTTAATCCCAGTATGTACCCCTTTGTCCTATCTGTTGAATGATACTAACCTTAAGATGTTTATAGACCAAACACAAATTGGGTACCAGCACATGTATGATTGGGGAACTACTTCCTATCAATTACCCTCTGACGCTGTGTCATTGTATACTCCTTTTATAGCTTCTAACAGCGCTGCCAACCAGACTACGTGCGCACACATATTAGGAATTGCTCAACCAACCCCCAAAAGCCTCACTGTCTGTCAGTTGGCCCAAATGTTATTAATTGTTCCACTGTTGAAAATGTAACTTTTGCCTTTGCTTACGTTAGTTTGCCCCCTGGGTGGTTTTTCTCTTGTGGCTCCCGCACCTTTAACTATATTCCTGCCAATTTGTCTGATACTGTTTGTTGCTTAAGTCGTCTTACTGTTGTACTCCCTGCCAAAGAAGATGTGTTAATCCCCACTCGAAGACGCTGGGCAGCCCCGCTAGATTCCAGCTGTGACTCTACAGTGAATCTCCTAAGCGATGCTGAGGCCGTGGCTCTCGCAGCCTCTCTAGTTGGCATTCCAGCGCTCACCATTGTGAATCATCGAACTCTTAGCAAAATAGCTTGCAGCCTGACAAAGACAATGAATGCAACTTCTATCGCAATTGCTGCCCTGAATGCTGAGCTTATCGAGCTTAGACGTGCTGCTTTGGACAATCGCACTGCCATTGATTATTTGCTGTTATTGCACCATCTAGGTTGTGAGTCTGTTAAAAATATGTGTTGTTTTAATGTGTCTGATAATTCACAAAAAAATCTGTCCAATTGAACAATTTACATAACCTAGCTTCTGATATTAAGCAAGATCTGTTACCCTCTTGGTGGGCCTCAGTCTGGTCCTGGCTGCCTACCGGGTGGTTCGGTCTCCTTGTCCAATATGGAATTGGATTTATAGTATGTTTAATTCTAATTTGTTGCCTGTTACAGTGTCTCCCTGCTCTTGTATCTATGGGGTCGAGGGTGATTGCAAAACAACCTCACGTGTATCCACTAATGGCCTCACAGGCCAAAACTTTAGCCAAACAACTGCATTATTACCAACTGCATGCGTCTGATGTTGGATCCAATCTAGAGTCAGATACTGAACAGGACTGCTTATTGTAACTTGATTCCTGCTCCTAATAAATAAAACGAAAAAGAGTGGAGTGTGAGTCCTTAGGTCAGCGGATAGGAAAGCCTACCCTGATTGAAAGGGCACTCTGCTCCCCTCTCCTCGTAAATGCTTAACAATGCAATGTGCAGTTTCAGCCGTCCCTGTCAGTAACTGGTTAACTGGATGCCAGCACAGATAAACATTATTTTCCTTGGTCATCAGTCCTTGTGTATGCATGCTGTGCTTAAATAAAGGAGCCACTGCCTGGCTAGGGAGAGACTAGCCTTCACAGACTGATGCTCAGAATCGCAACCCTGTGTCATGTCATTCCTACAAATAATCTCTAAAAATTGTAGAATTGTTCTGTGGCTGTAATGACATGCCCATGACTGGAATAATGGTCTCTTGTAGAGATAGTTGTCTGCAACTGAAGTCACCAAGACTGGAATCAAACACTTAACATTTCAATTTATATTCCAGGGATTTGTTTAGCTATCATCAATTCAGATCCTCCTATATCTTTATCCTTCCTCTCGCCTGGTTAGTTTCATCACAATTTCATGAAGTCTATATCAGCCACCTCTTCTATTTTCAGGCATAAATACTTCTGTTCTTTCCCTTCCTGCTTCCACAGCGTTTTCCACAGCCATCCAGCCTTCCATGTCCCCCTCAAGTGTCAAACCCCACTTAAATTCCTTGCTCAATTTTGCTCATTCTGTCGACCACTGGCCCAGAGCATGCCTCCATAGTCTCTCTGTGAAAAAACTCATTTCATACCTTAGCTTAACAGTTGACAAACTCATGGTCTTATTTTGTTGCATGCTCTTGCTGTTTTATCTATTTATTGAGTTTGTTCTAATCCACTTTTGTTCTATTAAAGTGCATTTAAGTGCAAATAGCAAAAGTGTTGTAAACAGTGTACAAAAAGCAATAAATATATCAATCACAATCTGTCAGTGTCCATATATATATTCCACAATGGGAGATCCCAGGAATATATATATGGACACTGACGGATTGTGATTGATGTATTTATTGCTTTTTGTACACTGTTTACAACACTTTTGCTATTTGCACTTAAATGCACTTTAATAGAATAGAAATACATATTGTTGTATTCCTGGCTTTGTTTCTGTTTGTTCCTACTAACCGGGTTGTCTCCCTGAATTTTGCCCTAATCCACTTTTGGTCAGGTTGCAGTGATAACAGACTATAAACCCAACAGAAAAAAAATGGGTCCCCAAACTTGTGACCCTTTGGAGCCTGCTGGCATGTTTGTGATTCTGACACACCATGGTGGGTGCAGACACTAAATGACTGCTGCAGCAGGTGAGTGAGCAAGCAAAGACTGGGTGCAGCGTTCCTTTGGTCACATGGTGAAGATCCCTGTCATGAGTTGTCAGCTGATGCCCAAGGAATATTTTTCAAAATCTGCTCAGCGCAGTTATGGGCCAGCAGTTATGGGGCGAGCCTTGCTTCCCTGTGATCCTCCTCTCAAGGTTCCCCCCAGCAGTGGGAGAGGAGGAGAAGGCAGCAGGTAATGTGGATTGAATGATGGACCTGTAGAGCCCAGGTCTACTTCCCTTGGCCTTGCACAGGCAGTAGACCTGGCCTCCGAAGTGGCACAGGCCAGATCTACCTGTTATTGTTTTGCAGCACAGATAGACCTGGCCTTTGTACATCTCTGAAGGCCAGCTCTACTCATCAAGACTTTGGTAAGTAGACCTGACCTCCACTCTTCTGATGGTCAGGTCTACTTGCCATGGCATTACAAGGGGAGAACACCTGGCCCCTGCATGTCCGAAGGCCAGGTCTACTCTCCATGGCATTGCAGAGCTGTCGGCTCCACCCTCACCAGACACAATCGGGTCAAGGAGGCCTAGGGCATGCCTGGCTTGACTGCGCTCCACCTCCCAAGGATCCTGCGCAAGCCTCGGTCTGCTGTGGGGAAGAGGGCACAGGTGTGGAGAATGTTGCTTGCCCTCTATCTCCACAGCTCCACCCCCGTTTCCCACCTCCAAGCCTGTCTGCTGCATGGAGAGGTTGTGTGTGCAGTTGGTAACGTGACTTGAATGCCAGATGTGCAGAACCAAGGTCTACTTGCCATGATATTGCACAGTAAGTGGACCTGGCCTCTGGCCAACAGAGGCCAGATCAACCTGCTACAGGTTTGCCAGGGAGGTAGACCTGGCCAACACACATATCTGAAGGTCGGGTCTACTCACCATGGCTTTGTTTGGTGGGTAGACCTGACCTCTACTCATCTGAAGGCCAGGTCTAATTGCTATGGCATTGAATGGCCCGGTGGGGGGAGGGCAGACCTGTCTTCTGCATGTCTGAAGGACAGGTCTATTTGCCATGGCATTGCAAAGCAGGTAGATCTGATCGCACTTCCAAAGGCCGGATCTATTTGCCATGGCTACTTGGCCTCTGCATGTCTCAAGGCCATGTCTACTTGCCATAGCTTTGCACAGTGAGTTGACCTGCCCTCCAGACCTATACAGCTCAGGTTTATCTGCCATACACTTGCAGGGCCAGGCCAATTGGGGCGGGGGAAGCAGGGGGATGCCGCTCCCTGGGCACACTCTCTGATGGTTCAGCATGCTCCTATGCACCACAGTATGGCGATTTCAGACCAAAGCAGTCCCAATTCGATGCACTGTGGCACACCGGAGTACTCCAGGGCCATTTCTGGCCCCAACACAGATAGAACTCCCAGTTTCCACAGCTTCCTGATTCAGCTCGAATCAGGGCTAAATAAGCCAGCTGCAGGGCTCAGGAGTGCTCCTGGGCCCTTTCTGCCTGCCCAGAAACACTCCTGGTCTCCGCAGTGGCCCAATTCTGGGCAGAATCGGGTGGCTGCAGTGCACAGGAGCACTCCAGGGCCCTTCTCTCCCCCCCACCCAGCGATGCTCCTGGCTCTGCAGTGTCCATATCAGGCCTGGGATTGACTGGTGGAGGGAAGGGTCCACCTACCAAACCCTCTGCAGCCCAGTTGGGGTGAGGAGGTGGCAGGATGGATGGTCCCGCCTCCCAGCCCTTTCCCAACATGATTGGTCAGCACTGGGGAGGGAGCAATGCCAGGCCCAGCCACCCTGTCTTCCCCCTGCCCATATTGGGGTGCGGCAGAGGGGGCAACGCCAGGCCTGGCTGCCCTGCTCCCCCCTTGACCAGATCATGTTGTGGTGGAAGCGGAAATGCCTGCCCCGCCTGCCCTGCCCTTTCTAGAGCCTTTTGTATTTTTTCCCCACAACAGGCTTTGTTGCTAGTCCTACTTTATAATTCCCTTAGCGGGTTTCCGCTGACTCACATTGATGATGGTGCGCTTGCGCAGGGTTCACCAGCATAAAAGTGCACCAGGCAGGCCACTTCTGGAGGGTGCCGCTCGATGCCACAGGCTTCGCAGCCCATTTGGAGGGTGGCGGTGGCGGTACAGGAAGGGCGGCATGCTGGCAAGCCCTGGGGGAGCCACGGTGGGAGAGAAGCCCACCACCCTCTGACCCACACTGGAGCCGAGCCGTGCCGCTTTCGGCAGGGACGGGGCAACGGGGCGAGGGCGAAGTGCTCGCTGCCGCGTCAGCCCTGCTGGAGCCAGGCGCACCACTCTGCAAAGATCCGGGGCTTTGCATGGTGGCAGTGCTCCTCTCAGCCCTTGCACCACGGCGGTGCCCCTCTCAGCCCTTCCCGCGGTGGAGCAGGAAGGGCAGCAAGGGCGGCATGTCAGAAAGCCTCAGGGGAGCCATGGCAGGAGAGAAGCCCATCGCCCTCTGACCCCTGCCAGAGCCGCGCCGCGCTGCTTTCGGCAGGGATGGGTCGAGGGCGAAGCGCCCGCTGCTATGTTAGCCCTGCCAGAGCCAGGCACACCGCTCTGCAAAGACCCGGGGCCTTGCATGGCGGCGGTGCTCCTCTTGCGGCGTCTCACCCTGGGTTCGAGGAGAGCAGTGCACACGGCTCCTGGGGCCTCGCAGGGCAGCAGTGCTCCACTCTCCTCAGGCCCGGAGAAAGGTGGCGCGAGCGGAGCACCGCCGCCCTGCAAGGCCTCTGGAGCCACGGCGCTCTGCTCTCCGATCCAAACCCCCATTGCCTCCCTCCCTGCCTTTCCTTTCCACAACCCACCTGCCTCTCAGCCCTCCCCCAAACCCCATTGCCTCCCTCCCTGCCATTACTCCCCACACCTCCACCTGCCTCTGACCCCTTCCCAAACACCCATTGCCTCCCTAACTGCCTTTCCTCTCCACACCCCACCTGGCTCTCAGCCCTCCCCAAAATCCCATTGCCTCCCTAACTGCCATTACTCTCCCCACCCCCACCTGCTTCTGACCCCTTCCCAAACACCCATTGCCTCCCTCCCTGCATTTCCTTTCCACACCCCACCTGGCTCTCAGCCCTCCCCAAAACCTCATTGCCTACCTAAATGCCTTTCCTCTCCACACCCCACCTGGCTCTCAGCCCTCCCCCAAACCCCATTGCCTACCCAAATGCCTTTTCTCTCCACACCCCTCCTGCCTCTCAGCCCTCCCCCAAACCCCATTGCCTACCCAAATGCCTTTTCTCTCCACACCCCTCCTGCCTCTCAGCCCTCCCCAAACCACCATTGCCTCCGTACCTGCCATCCCTCCCCAGACCCCTCCTGCCTCTCAGCCCTCCCCAAAACCTCATTGCCTCCCTACCTGCCATTCCTCTCCACACCCCTCCTGCCTCTCAGCCCTCCCCAAACCTCCATTGCCTCCGTACCTGCCATCCCTCCCCAGACCCCTCCTGCTTCTCACCTCTCCCCAGACTCACCTTGCCCCCCACAACTTCTAACCACAACTTCCCACCAGCCCTCCCCAGCCCCAGCTTTCTAGAGCTCATTGTATTTATTTGCACAACAGGCTCTGTTTCTAGTATAAAATAACAAAACTTCACCCCCTACCCACCACCCATTGAAAAGGCAATATAATATTGATAATGATATGTTATACTCCCTTCCCCTTTGGACCCCACAAAAACTATTGAACTGAAATTAATAAGAAAGCAATTTTCATACCAAATGCTAAATCAAAAAACATGATATATGTACAGCCTCTGAGAGACCCTGTGGAAAGTGACCTCATTTCGGCCTGTTGAACAAAATTGCAAAATCAAGGGCCTGTCTTTATTGGGAGCAAGAGAAAATGCCCCCCCCCCAAACCTCAATACTGCTGGGTAGCACAAACTGCTAGTGACATATTAAACTGTTTTTTTTTTTAAGTTTGGATTGTTTCCCCCCTTCCCCACTCCTACGGCTTGCAAGGAAATAGGGGAAAAACAATTTCTTGACTCTGGAATGCTTTCTATTTTGTTGCTCAGTTGTTTCTTACTGGAATATTAGTTCCTTTATGAGGAGTAGGGGCTGAATGAGTTATCTTTTTTGTAAAGATTTTGATAGGTCAGTGGAGGTAATGTTGAGTTTATACAGTAAAGCTTGTCCTGATATGATAGAGTACCATACGGTAAATATTTTCAAGTATAAAGAAATAGCATTAGCAAGGAGCCAAGACATAGTTTATCACACCCAGGGGCCGTCGATCAAGTCAGGGGCCTGTCATTCCAGTCCTCAAGTCCTTCTGGCACACCCAGGGGGCGTCATTCCAGCATGGGGCCTGTCAATCCAGTCCCAGAGTGCTTCTGGCACACACTGGGGCCGTCATTCCAGTCTGGGGCTTGTCATTCCAGTCCCTGAGCTCTTCTGGAAAACCCAGGGGCCGTCATTCCAGTCAGGGACCTGTCATTCCAGTCCCGGAGCACTTCTGGCACACCCAGGAGCCGTCTTTGCACTCAGGGACCTGTCATTGCAGTCCCTGAGCCTTCTGGCACACTCAGGGGCTGTCATTCCAGTCCCAGAGCCCTTCTGGCACACCCAGAGGCCGTCATTTCAGTCAAGGACCAGTCATTCCAGTCCCAGAGCCCTTCTGCCACACCCAGGGGCCGTCATTCCAGCATAGCGCCTGTCATTCCAGTCCTCAAACCCTTCTGGCACACCCAGGGGCCGTCATTCTAGTCAGGGGCCTGTCATTCCAGTCACAGACGAAAACCAAAAGGGAAAGGGCTTCCTCCAGAAAACTACACCAAAGGATTACAAAGGAAGCCCGCCAAAAAGTATTATATTGCCCTATGTACAATGATACAATAAGGATTACAACAATTAGTGCAATGACAATTATTGGAGCAAGAAAAGTTTCATATTTACAATCATCATAGGAGTAAGAAAAGTTCCATCATGTCCTTATAAACATTCAACAGGTGAGTGGTAATCACGTCGCTGTTAATGCATAATGTCCCAAAGTCTGTGAGAACTAATTGGAGGCATCCAGGAACGCTGAGTGGCAGGAACGCTGAGTGGCAACGAGCTTACCGGTCCTATTCGATTTGGCTCGTTTCAGGATAAATCCTTCATCAGGCCACCAACCTATAAATTATCATTAAAAGTCTATCATAGACTATGCCACAATAACAATCATGAATACAATATCCAAATACACTAATTAATACTCACTATTTCGATTCCAACATAATCTTAACACGTGAAATTAACCACCAAGTACAGAGTCAATGCAAAGTCCATTCGAAGGTAAAGGGGAGATCATTCCTAAGGTCATAAATACTGTCAGTCAGTCAGTCAATCTTTATTACGGTCATAGACCACACAATAATAGCATACAACCCAGTCATGGTAAGTCATATTATTTACAAATCTATTCACTAAAATTTCAGGGTACAGAGTCTTAAATATTTAAAACCTTAAAACCTGAGTGCCTAAGACCAAATTATTAAATATTAAAATCCTTAACATTATAAAATATTTAAATATTTCCCCCTGTAAAATACTTCCTAATCCGTATGGCTTGCACAGCAAAATTTGCCACCTTTAATGTAATTTCATGGTCCTTATCGGCTAAAAGCTTATCTAGATAGAATCTGTCATTTCTACCTGGGAACCGATTACAAATTGGAGTTATGAAGGTGCTGTGCATGTCTGCCGGCCTCCATAGGAACAAACGGGCAATTTACCCCCCGCATAGATTTCAGGGGGCTCTTCCCGCCGCGTCCCGGACCCTGCCTCCCTCACTGGGAGTCCTGGGGGCTAATCTTCGCAGATCAGCTGCCCGGTCAGGCTGCTTGGGCGCTTCTTCCCGGACCTGCGGAGAGGAGCATCCAATGTGGCCAAGAAAACGAAACCGATGCAAACAGAGACATGTAAACATATTGTTAAAGAATATATCATGGCATGCTAATGGGAAATTAGACTTAAATCTTCCTATTCACACAGTTTGCGGAGTTTGGAACAAGTTTAAAAATGGGTTAGTCCAGATATATTTGCATTAACTTCTTTTATTTATCATCATTCTTTCTATCTAAGTGGGCATGTCTCCAGCCAGATCTTATCAAGTGTTGTAATCTTTAAAGTTGTTATAAGAAAGAATGGCCCTTTGTGTAGATCTGAGATTGCATCTCAGTGAAATTATGCTTTTTCATACTGGTTTCAGTAACTACATAGTTTTATTATGCAACATTTGAAAACTGGTAAACTTTAAACTATCTTGAATTTTAGTCATTCATTCTAAAATCCGAGGTGGCATACTGCCTAGAATTTATCAGATAATCCTAACATACGATAGATTTTTGGAATTAATTAAATGTTATGTAGGATTCATCCTAGAGTATAATGGTAGGTAAAGGTAACGGTGCAAGCCCCGAGTCATTACTGACCCATGGGGGGACGTCACATCACGATGTTTTCTTGGCAGACTTTTTGTTATGGGGTGGTTTGCCATTGCCTTCCCCAGTCATCTACACTTTACCCCCAGGAAACTGGACACTCATTATACTGACCTTGGAAGGATGGAAGGCTGAGTCAACCTTGAGCCGGCTACCTGAACCTGGCTTCTGCCGGGATTGAACTGAGGTCGTGAGCAGAGCTTGGGCTGCAGTACTGCAGTTTACCACTCTATGCCACAGGGCTCTTAGAGTATAATGGTATCATTCCCAAAATGTATGGAGGAGGGAAGTGTTGTATACAGTTCTTTAGATTGGTTTCTTTATAACTTTTAACCAGGTGGTAGTGCCATGTGGATACCTTAAAAACTTATTATGAGTTTGGCTGGAAAATGCTCACTGAAGCAAAAATTCTAATAACAACTAAGGCTGCAATCTTATGCACCCTTAGTACAGAGTAAGTCCCTTTAACTTCAGTGGGACTTACTTCTGACTATACATGCTTAGGATTGCACAGCATATGGCACTTCTCCAAGATACCATCAGATAAATTACTTATTAAGATCTAGAATGTGACAGAAATAGAATATCTGATAGCATATTCAGCTAAGAAATAATTAAAAATCAAGAAACTGGATTGATTTTGTGTCAAAAGGTTTAATCTAACTTTGTATACTGTGATGTATTTAACATTCTCTAAGATGTTTGTATCTTTCAATGCAATCCTAAAAAGAGTTACTCCAGTCTAAACCCATTGAAATCAATGGGCTTAGACTGAAGCAACGTTGTTTGGGATTGCACTGTTATGTTCTTAATAAAAAATGTGGATTGCATTACTTCAGGCAGCAAGTGGAGAATCCCATTTTACAGTACTTGCTTGTAATAAAAAACAGAAAACCAGCAACACAAACAAAGCTCTCTCTCTGCTTTGTAAATTTTCATAAAGTAAATTTTCAGGAAGTTTTTCGTGTTAGCTTTAAACTTTAAAGCCTAAGCATCATTGCTCTTATCAGCATCCCTTACATCAAGATCCACAGAAGAGACTTTGCTTCAGGTGCTCTGTCTTTAAGTTCTTCAATCTTCTCAGCAGCCTGCCCTCTCTTTGGCATTCACTCCACAAGTCAATCTTGTCTTACCCTCCAGAAATTCCAGCAGGCATTTGGAAGGTGAGGCAGATGATGTTTTAGGTTGCACTGGTGTTATATTTCCCTTTAGTGCAATGTTTTATTGTTTTGAAGTTGTAATAGCTGTATTTTTATTTAGTTGATAAGATTTTATGGTTGTGTGGCGCTTTTTATGTTAATTTCTTTACAGCTACAAGCTGCCTCAGGGACATTTTTAAGGCCATGTGGTGGGATATAAACAAACACCAAGGCCCTGTCCATAGTGTTTGATCTGAGCTGGGAGTTTCACATTCAATATCCTGCTTGATGGTAAAGTTTTGAATAATGAATATGGATGTGTAAACTCACTCTAATTGGCAAGTATATATAGTCACTTATAAACTAGCTTCCATAACTCTTTAGAATATAAATAACAACTGTTTTCAGTTTCTTGTTTTGTTATTGATGGAAATTAGCAGGATGGTAATACAGCTGTCAGGTGTTTTCCTTTATTTATTGGGCTGCACATCAGCATTCTGCTGGTTTGAATCCCAATGGCCTTTGGTATGTCACTCCTCTCTGCCAAGTAGATCTTTGGATATTTGATAGGATGTTGCTCTGTAAGAGGTGACAATATGTCAAGCTGTTTGTATAAATCAATGGGTACTGTCAAGTAATACTTTAGTCTCATTCCCATTAGTCAGCCTACTGGTTGGAGGTGTAGTAGAAGTTCACTTCTGCTTGTTTTCCCCTGTTCTACATAATAACTTGTAACTAGTGGGCCTGTTTTTGTATTACACTAAAACAATGCAGGATACAGCTATTTTAGCTGTAGTACACCAGCTTCTCAGCAACATATCCGCTGCTAAACAATGACCACCGCAATATACATTATCAGAAAGAAAATTGCAATAGAAGGCTCAGTGATTTTTGTCTAGCTAATTTTAAGTCCATATTTTACCCCAATTACTTTTCACCACACAATTGTTTTTACATTGTAAAAGTGGGAAGATGGAAATCACTTCCTCACACACATACACCCACCTTTATGTCAAGAAAAAAATTATAATATTTAAGAGCATATTTTTCAGATTTAACTCAAATCTTATTTTAAGAATCTTCTGCATCTCTTTATGTATCTTTATCCAATATTTTTGAATTTTTTTGCAGGTCCACCACATATGATAAAATGTTCCATCCGTACTTTGATGTTTCCAACAAAGTCCACTGTAACCCTTACTAATTCTCGCAATATCTTTGGGGGCAGTGTACCGTCTGAAGAACATTTTGTACCAGTTCCCTCTCAATAACTGGCAGTCTGTACATTTTATGCCATTAGTCCATAATTTTCCTATAAGTTCATTGAGATAGTTTCTCCAAAATATTCCATCCATTTTATCATACAGGTTTTTACTTGCTCCATTTCTGTGTGGTATTGCAGTAAGATTTTATAGATCTTCCCCAAGAGATGCTTCAGATCTCCAGATATTATTAGTTCAAATTGTGTTTTTTATCTCAACCTACCATCTCCTTTAAAAGTTTGTTCCTTTAGTCTTGATAATATTTGGTGATATATCAGCCATGGGATATTTTTGCCTTATGTTTGGATTTTTTGCCAAGTTTTTACATTTTCTTTCTTATCAATCAGGAATTCATAACTGAGCTGATCAATTCTATTTCTCGTAGATGCATCATAGTAAGCATCAATTGGCAACATCAATGGGGAGATTAGTGGACTTAATCTATTTCTGCACTGAAACAATATTTTAAGCAATCCATCCCTTAATATATGGGTCCCATCCTGTTTATGAGTGGGTTTCTATGATTTCTTTATCCATAAGTAATTATGAATGCCTTCTTTGGCATCTGCTGTCTCCAATTTGTCTCCAAATTCCTACTACTTGGATTTATAATCTTAAACAGCCTACCAACTAACGTTAGAAAAGAAAAGGAAGATCTTTTCCATTACATGGTGACAGCAGCAAGAGTGTTATATGCAGCAAAGTGGGAAACAGAAACTTGTCCTGATCGTTACAGTGGAGAGATAAGATTTATGAATATTAATCAATGGCTAAATTAACTACTTATCTGCATAACAGACCAATAGCTGAATTTGGGGGGAAATGGAGGGATTTTTTTTACTATTTAGGCAGAAATTAATACTAATTAAAGTAACTTAGTATAAAGACAAGAAGATAAAACATAGGGAATTAAGGAATGAAAAATAGAAGCTGATATTGTAGTTTGTATAAGTAAAATTAACCAAGAAGAGAGAAGCTGTTACACAATTATGTTTAGTTATGGCAAATTTTGAATGTATTCTTTTATTAGTTCAATGTCATTTTAAATGCAGTGCTTGTATAAGTTTTAAACTAATTCCAAATGTACTGTTTATATAAGATTATATGTCTCATCTCAATTTCCAATCTAGTGTTTGTATAATCTTTTTCTATGTACTTTCTATTTTTTAAATATCTTTTCTTTTAAAATAAAATTTCTTTTTAAAAAAGGAAAAAAAATATAACTAATGACACAAAACAAAATCACAATTTTTTCTTTAGCTACAGCTATACAAATATAACCTGTTCGTAATATAAAAACAGTGAAAGTATCCTGACAGTGCAATCCTACACAGAGCTGCTTGGTTGATTTTAATGGTCTTAGACGGAAATAATTCTGCAGTCCTTGAAAATGACTAATTGTAATCCAAATCGTATTTGAATATTAAGTTTCACCAAATTCAATAGTAATTGTTTTCAGGTAAATTTCTTCACCAATATTAGTTTATCAGGTTTTAGTCTTTGTTTTGCATTTTTTTGTCTTCAGGATTTTTTCATGAACATAATCAATAGTAAAGCATTGTGGAGTTGTAGAAATTTGTGGCATCATTTAAAGATAATAGATACAATTTTACTTGTAATCATTTAAAGATAATAGATACAATTTTTCTTGTACTGGGATAATTAATAAAATTACCAGAGGAAGTCATGATTGATAAATAGCATGTCATTTCAAAAACAAGTGAAGTAGAAAACTTGCCCAGCTTTCCTCAAGCAAAAACCACTCCCTGGGTGTGGAGAGCATTATCGAAGGAAAGGGGAGAGCTTTGGACCGATTTAAATAGAGTAAATTGTGTATGTTTATATTAGCCATCTATTGGTGAAAAAATGAGAATCTTCTAACCAGCCCATTTGGAATGAATCTATTTACAAATCCTTATAATATACTTTGCATCTTTAAGGAATGTTCATTTTTCCATAGGTGATGTGATAGATCACTGTCAGGCAAGTGTGGTCCCTGGATGCTTCTAGCTTAAGCATTTGTGCCTGTGTGTGTGAGTCAAGTTTGCTATTTCAAAATGCCCATGACCTACCAATTCCTATGCCAATCTACCAGTTTGAATGGCCATCAGAAGGTTAGCCAGATCAATGCAGAGGAGTACATGCTTACTGTGTTTCTAGGTCAGTGATAAAGTACAACTGGGAAGGTACTGATTGGACAAGTCCCTATTTTTACTTGAAAACAGATCAAGATAGGTAACCGTGTTAGTCTATCTGTAGCAGTAGAAAAGAGCATGAGTCCAATAGAACCTATAAGACTAACAAAATGTGTGGTAGGGTATGTGCTTTCATGAGCCACAGCTCACTCTGAAGAAGTGAGTTATGGCTCACCAAAGCTCATACCCTACCACACATTTTGTTAGTCTTATAGGTTCTACTGGACTCTTGCTCTTTTCTATTACTTGAAAACAAGCATAGAAAACCAAAGTTATTTTGTTTAAAGTTTGTTACTACTCTGCATATGATATGCATATGTTTATTGTATCTTGGTATTTATTTCTGTTTATCCAATTAGTATTTCAGTCACTCCAAGTTATCAATAATATTTATTCTCATGCCATTCTGGACTTTATCTTCTTTTTGCTTTGTCACCTCTGGTAATGAGTACCATTATATGTAGCATTTTCTGCCTCATCTCCAAGAGTGAAGGATGAACACTTCTTCCTTGTAAATCAGGAACATGGTTCAGAACAACTCCAACCAATATTGCTGTCACAGCCTGCTGGGCATCAGGTGACTATTGAGCTCCATCCTCACCCCTTGTCATTGGGTTCTGCAGATCCTTGCAAAGCTTAACAGTCTCCTCCCCACCCATACTTGACCTAAAGGTCCATTCAATGTTTGTGACTCTCAGTTCTGGGAACTTTTTCATATCATCATGAGGCCTGCGAGACCAGAGGAAGAACCCATCTAGTCTGCATTCCTGTTTCCAGGAAGTCCACAAGCTGATAGTTCATATTTCTTGCTTGTCTACTTACTTGATTTCTCCTCTTCAGACCTCACATTTTGTCCAAAATGGGACCAGATTGTGCTACTGTCTCCTTCTCACTCTCCAAAGAGTCTGCACTCAACACAGATGCCAGCATAGCAATCACACATACAAATCCCACAAACAACGCACATGCAGTCTGATAGGCTAGTTACACATTTGCATATATACAGTGTCAAACTGATCCCTATATATTTGCACACTAGCATACATCTTACTCTTCTTTGGTCCCACAGTATAAGATACATGGTGACATCTCCTATCGATCCTATAGGTAATAATCTTGGCATAAATCGATGTAACATGTAACAGGTATTTTCAAAATTACCTTTCAATTAATCCTAGTTTTCCTCCTGTAATTTGAAGTACAGGTAGTGGCCATATGAATATTATCCATAAGGTAAGTACAAAGGATTAGTGGTTCCAATCTGCTAATGATTCAAAGCTTCTGGGTTATATCGATCTCTAAGAAGACTGGCTCAGAGCCCCCTAATAAATTTGGGACAGAGGATGATGATTTATTGGATTCTGTAATGCAGGATAGTCTATGGCATGTAAATAAACAAGCAATCTGATGTACGGGGATCTCTAATGCAAGTATCCAAAGCGATTGAATTCTGCTTTGCATTCCAGTTATGTCACCAATGCAATTTAGATTTGGAACAGATTCTTGGCAGATCTGGAGTCAATAAGATTGGGAAAATGTTCTGCATGAATCTTATGATTGGCTTTCTCCATTCCTTCCACATGTATGACGTGGGTGAGACACTTATCCCTGTATCTACAGATTTGTTCCCATGATCCCATCTACCAGTTGAGCAATGCTATGGCAATGTGCACACCCAACAGAAACTATCACAGGCTTGCCCTAAGACAGAATGGCTTGGTGAAATGGCAAATTGAATTTTTCCCACCTTCATATATTCATACTTTGGATTCCAGGTCCTTCCAACACCCTTGATGTACACAGACACACGCTCAAAATAAAATGGGAGCACAGTTAAATGGAACATTTGGAGAAAGCAGAAGCAGGGAATCAAGTTAAAAGTTGTAAAGCACTTTGCCATAGACAGCAACAAGACTGCATTGACCTTGGATTGGATGAATATCAAGCTAGTTGATTATGACGATGATGAGTGATGAAGAAAATGAAAGAAGTTTTCTCTTCTCTAGCCTTTCCTTGCTATTTTCTTAAAAAATCAATTACCTCTGAATGTTAAAATCAGCCTTGTTACAGATATTTGTGCTTCTCAAATGCTCAACAGATTAATGACTTACAAAATCAGAACAGCCTCCCCAACAATTGTGTTGTCTTGGCGTTGCCATTTCTCTCTGGAAAATGCAAAAAAGGGACCTAACAAAGCTTTCTGTGGTCAATTGTGTTATCAGGGCAGTTGGCACTACCAGCTGATTCTAGCTTACTATTAATCTCTTGGAAAATAAAATGCCCCTTTGTAGTTAAAAGCCTAACTAGTTACTACAAAGTGTTTTATCTTAACAAAAGTGGCTTTTACAAAAGTTTCATATTCTAAAATCCTGGAAATGGAATCAGACAGTGGTAACCAGTTGTTTCTATCTTGCTTGAATGCTAGGCAACCAGTTTAAGGAAGATATCTTCTAAATGACAAAAAAATCCATATTTTGGATAGATTCAACCAAGACCTTAAAACTAGTATTACAGACAACATAAACCTTTTCTTTAAAAAACTGGACAGTACTTCTCATGAGACTATCAGCATTCTGATAGTTGCTTCAAAACAGTTGTTATATAAAAATTAGCAAAAACTCTGAAAAAAAATGCTCTTCTACAGTATTGATTTGGGATTGTGATTAGTACATAGGGGATTTGCAAATGTGCAGGGGACATCTCATTTCCCCTCCCCCACTATTCCCCTTCCCTAAGAGCCCCTGTAGTCACTCTCATTTTCCTGCTTCCTTTCCACCCACCAGCCAACCTACCTTTATCTATCCCTCTCCCTGTCTTCTATTTCCCTTCCTTCCCTCCCCTGGCAACCTCTACCCAGGAAAACTATGGCCCAGGTGTGTGGTGCCTCCTGGAAGGCTGGCCAGCAGTAATATGTGGTTGCTTAGCAACAACCCCTGAGGGCATTTGCTTCTTTATAGGCACTGCTTGTATTATTTTGGGTTTTTTTAACCTCTTCAATTTTATTTGGTTTTTCGGATTTCTGATTTTTCTACAAACCTGTGAGTATTCCTCAGGTTTGTAGAAAAATCTTTCTTGCCTGTTCACGCCTCCAACCTCCAGCTTTAAGTATCCACAGATTTGGCGGTGTTGAGAATTAGATATAGTGATTTTAAAGAAATCAAACACCAAAAAGGCATTTGAGCAGTACAATAGCTGGGCTGACATGTTAGATTATGTTTATTGGGGCAGGGTGGGATTCCAGGACAGGAAGAATATTTTTGATTGCAAAACAAGTTTCTGAATTCACAGATAACATAGATCTAGGTAACCTCTTAGACATCCATTTTTTTTAAAGGATCAGACTATCACTGGGCTTCATTCGGGATAAGACACACAGACACCATTGTGGGCTTCTGAGCCTCTTTGAAGTTGTCAGGTGTTTGGTGATGGGAAAGCAGGATCGAAACTAACAAAAGAAAAATAGGAAGCTGTGGAAGCAATCCTATGCATGTTTACTCAGAAATAAGTCCTATGTTATTCAATGGCGCTTATGTCCTGGCATGCAGGGACTCTTCCCTCCCCTTGGCAGTTCTCTTTCCAGAACCAAACATTGCTTCTAAGAATTATTCTTGTAATGTCTATGTATATCCTGATTTAAACCAATAATATTTTGATACTTAGAACAGTATAGTACAGCAATAGTTGAAACCTCCTTTCCTAAGAGAAAATGAATAATATTAGGACGTGTCTAGACAGTATTTTCCCACACTTCCCAGTTGAATGCTGTATTGAAGATATGGCTAACTGGCAGCTTGTTGGCAGACTCTGGACCGTGGGAGTATTTTGCAGGGCTCTCTGAGCTGGCCCGGGAGCAGTGGCATCCTTTCCAAAGGCAGCAAGAGAGACGCGCATACACTGTTGTCAGCAGGCAGCAGTGAGAAGCAAACTACATTGGGCACAGGGCATCTAACATCAGGGTCTCAACCAGATTTATAAAAAGTAAAAACAACCAGGATGCATTTTGGATGAGAGCCGCAGTGTGGCAGGGAGTTGACCCTTTCCACATATCCTTTTCTTAATACAAATTGCCTCAAGATTAGCATCACAGAGGAAAACTTACAGCCACCCAGACAGTATACCTATGCTTCCCCTTTCTGAGCGAACAGCAGTTCTAACAGGGAGGCACTGGGAAAATGGCAGAAGCAACAGAGATAAAATTCTGCACTCTTTGATGTCACTGCTTCAGTCTAAATTGCATCACCATCACCCTCCTGGTAAGCACATTGTCTTAATATTTAGAAAGGTAGGGAATTATGACCACAAAGCTCAAGAGTAAAGTGCAGTTTAGCCCTGAAAATGTACCCTAGAGGTTGGTGCAATCAGGGGCGGAGCAAGGGTTTACCTCGCTTGCGGCCGGCCGGCTGGGTGCCCCCATGCGCGCACAAGCGCGCGCACGCGCACCGGCCTGCATGATGACGTCACGTGTGACGTTATCACGGGAGTGCACGCGCAGCCGCCGGCCCGATTGCTGCGGCGGGCGGCCTCCGAGCTCTCCCGCTCGGTTGCCTGCGCCGCCTCAGATGCCTGCCCGCGGTGGCTGTGCCTGGCCAGGGGCTTGTGCTGGCGGCGGCAGCGGCGCGGGGTGGGAGGGATAGGAGGCTGGTGCTTTGTGGCGCACGCTCCCGCCCGCCGAGCCTCCTCCGGCGCTCCCTCCGGCACCCCGCGCCTGCGGCCACCGCCTACCTGGCCTCAATAGGTCTGCCGCCCCTGGGTGCAATATGTTGTTACTCATGTGCCATCTCCTGTGAACTGGCTGTTATTCTAAAACATGTACTCCATGAGGAGACCATCCCTGTCAGAGGACTGAATTGGGGATATAAGTAGAAATGTGAAACAATAGAGAACCCTTCCAAATAAAAATGCGGAGGGGGGTATCATACCTAATCTGCCCACAATTCTCTTTACAACCCCAACTCTACTCATGCTTAATATGTAACCCAAAGCTTATATTTAAAACAGTGTGGGGGATGGGGTTGGCTCCATTGCACACATGGAGGCAAGAGTAATGTCTTCATCCCCTCCTTTCCACCTCTTGCACTTTAGCATAGAAAGGTTTTACACCTGGGTCCTCATGTCTGTCCTAGATCTACTCAAATAATCTAAACCATAAAAATCTCAGATAGATAAAAATGCACAGCAATTTGTTCTACCTCACAAAAGAATATTAAATGGCAAAGACATGCCAGAATAGTTCTGTCTTACACAGTTTCCAAAACATCAACAGGTCCTGCAGAGTACGAGTGCCTTCTGACAGTGCAGTCCACTCCATTCATAAAGGCTGTCTTCCTGGTGGAAGAAAATCATGCCACCCCAGGGCCAGGAACCACCAGCAAGTCCTGTGAACAAAGCAGGCTGGGGAGAGGTAAAGGGCTTTAAAGGTGAGGACCAACAACTTGAATTGGATTGAGAGGCTAAGTGGTAACCAATGCACCTACTTCAAAATCGGTGTTATATGAGCCGACAATGATAACTTGGTCAGCAACCTAGCAGCCTCATTCTTCACCAGCTGAAGTCTCTGGAGCATCTCCAAGGGTAGCCCTATATAGAGCCAGTTACAGTATTATAAACAAGAGGTGACCGTTGCATGGATTAGTGTGGCAAGGTGGGATTGGATAGATATGAGGAAAATTGTTGGGCCTGGTTAAGAGAGAATAATGTTGTTCTAGCCACCATGGACACCTGTTTGTCCATGGAAAGATTAGAATCAAGCAAATCCCCCAAACTCTTCATAAGAGTCCGCAGCAGAAAGCTGGGCTCCGTTGAGAAATGGTAGTGACAAATTGTCCTTCCCAGGCACTGGACCTCAGTTTTCAAAATATTTAACTTCATCCAGCTACCCCTCAGCCATTCCACTAGGTCTATCTGCCTCACAGTGGAGGAGAGGTTTGTCATAAGCACCATCATTCTGAGGGATAGGATGGAGTTTAGATAAATCTCAACCCACTTCTTTGAATTCCATACCTCCTCCAACTGTCATACCTCGCCCCCCCCCCCCCAAATTGCTGTGATACTCTGATCCCAGGGGCACATCTCAACCCACAGGCCTGAGATGTATACAGCTAGAACTAAAATCCAGCTGAGCATCAAAGTGAGACATAAACCAAGTTAGTACCATGCAAAGCTGCTGATCTCTCTCAGCATAGGCAGGAATTCTCCCTCTCTCTCTGGCAGCATAGGCCCCTGGAACCAGGTGCTCTAATAGTTTCTCAGGCACAGAGGAGGGTGGAGCTTAGCAGCTGGCTTCTCAGCACAGGCAGGAGTTCATTCTCCTCTTTCTCTCTCCCTCTGTGGCAGCACAGGCTCCTAGAGGCAAGCGTTCTTGTAGTTCCTCAAGCACAAAGAAGGGCAGGGCTGAGCCGCTAGCTTCACTCAACACAGACAGAAGTTCATTCATTCTCGTCTCTGTCTCTCTCCAGTCCCTAAAGAAGCTTCTTGATTCTTACAAATCAGATTGTTCTTTGATTATGTGTATGTGATTGTTTTCAGTATTGAAACACTGAAGAGGGGGGATGCACCATACAGAGCCCAGGCAGAGAAGAAAAACAAAGGTGCAATGAGAGATTATACTTAATGTATAATTGTAGATACCTACACATTTCACACACTGCTTTGTCAGGGGAAAACTAAAAACAAAATACATGAAAATAATAGTAGCAAGAACTTTTTAAAAAATATAAGTATAGACAGTTTTATAAAACAAACTTTGGGACTTGAGATACAAAAAAATTGTTTTTAATTAGATACCTTGATGAAGCAACATGAAAAACACGCAGGGATCTAGTGTGATATATTAAATATATTTTCCCACTGCATCTTTGGTTTTCTTCTCTTCCTGGACTGGGTTTCATTTCAAACATTCAGCACTTTCTTTCACAGGATACAGAAGATGCAAGAATTGGAGGCAAGCATGAAGAAAGAGGATTTAAAGGACTTCATGCCATTTTGCAGAAGTCAACTGCATTGGCAGGCTCCCACGCTTGGACCAAACACCTTAAGGTGCTCAATATTATACAATTGAAAGTTCTTTTCCAAAAGTAAGTTTTAAAAATGTTGCTTGTGTAGTCCTCCAGACAAATGCAATAACAATGTTATCATCATAAACTTTACTACCTTTAAACCTTGGATCTAAGAGGTTTTTAACAGCATGAGTTGGCTGTAACAATATTATTTTAAAAAATCACTTACCATTTTGAAAGAGAAAATATTTATAAGCAGGGTTTTTTAAAATGTAAAATAAACATTCTTTGGGAACTCCCTCCCTAGCAGACAGGGGAAAACCCTTTTCTTTCAACATTTTTCAAGTCTTAATATTTGTAAACAAAAGTGTCCTATAGGACAGGTAGCTTTTGTCTGGGGCTTTCTGTACAAGATGGCAGCTACATAGTTATGGAAACAGTATGGAGTGAACATGAGCTGAAGGCTGCCTCTTCTCTGGGCTCAAATTATTGAAACAGCACCTAGAAGAACCACCTTTGGAGCTGCCGGGATGTGTAGTGTAAAGTGCTGTCCAGTAATAGCCAACTTATGGTAACCTCTGTTGTGGTTTTCAAGGCAAGAGATGAGCACAAGTAGTTTGCCATTGCCTGCCTCTGTCTACTGGCCTTCCTTGGAGGTCTTCCATCCAATTACTAACCAAAGTCAATGCTGCTTACCTTTCTGAGATCTGACAAGATCAGGCTTGCCTGGACTATCCAGGTTAGGATGTCAGGATGTATGTAATCTTACTTAAACCACAAATCATCTCACTGTGGCCAGAAGTTGTTGCTTCATCTGCTTAAAATCAGAATGAATCATACCCATTCATGCATTTTGAATTTGAATACACATTTGATTTCATATTTATATCATGCTGGAATGGGTGTTATCTTTCATCTTGAAGAAATCTCATCTTGTTGCTTGCATGTTCTTATGATAATTTTGCCCATGTTCCATGTTTCTCTTCACCCCAGTGAAATGTAAAGTTTTGTTTTTTTCCCCTCAAAGGCTGAATATGTACAATCAGGTATTTAAAGAATAATATAGTCAATTTCTACTTGAAACTGAACACCTGGTTTAGATAACAACAAGACAAGAATTAAAAACATACATGGAATTTTGAACGTGAACACTAGTGATATGCCAGCAGAAATGTACTAATCAAGATCTGAGATGGACACCTATTAATACCATAAATGCTCTTGCTAAAACAGAATTGTTTCCAACAATCAAGGGCAGTCACAAATCTTGTCTATTTACTGATACCTTGATGACTTTTTTCATTGTCACAGGAAGTAAGCGAGACAGCGAGGGCCAAAAGATGCTCAGAAAATATCTGCCTGACAGGGATGTTGTTGAACCAGAACAGACATCCCGCCTTCCTGCCGAACAGGATAATCCTGACTGGCAGTTCTGTGACCATCATTTCCACTTTCTGCCCATCATTGCACCTTTTCACTGGTTTGGGGAGGGCTTACTGGTTCTGTGCAAGTTATTTCATTCTCTGGGGCTGTGCTCAACTTGCAAGGCAAAGGCTTTGCTTCCACATGCTATAAGCCACTTTGGTGTAGTGGTTAAGAGTGGCAGGACTCTGATCTGGAGAGACAATATTGATTCCCCACTCCTCCGCTTGAAGCCAGCTAGGTGACATTGGGTCAGTCACAGGTCTTCCAGAGCTCTCCCCACCAACCTCACAGGATGATTGTTGTGGGGATAATAACGACACACTTTATAGACTGCTCTGAGTGGCCATTAAGTTATCCTGAAGGGTAGTATAATTTAAACCAGGAACCTTTCAGGTTTAAGTTTTACAGTCCAATTTTGGCAAAAAAATCTTTCCTGAAAATCTTTCCAAAGTATACTTCTATTGAGTGACTCACGCTCTTCCCTAGATTTTTCCTAATTTGGGAACCATGTATGGTACCTAAAACAAATACAATTAGAATTTAGATCCTGGAGGCCTAAAGATGAGTAATAAATCCCAAAGTCACCATCAGAGAAGGACAAGCAAGCAGGAGAGCATAAAGGAGGGCAGTGTGCTAATCTCTCTCTCAAACAAGTTTTTTTTAAAAAAAAGGCTTCTGGGCCTCCTTAAGAAGCAGTGCTAAGAAAGCAAAGAAGGCTCCGAAAGCAAACTTCCTCTGGGAAGCACGAGCCTGTAATTTTTTTTTCTTAAGCATTATGGGCACTCTCTCTCCAGGATTCACACCAGTTATGGTGGTAGTGTGTATTCTACCATGCAATCCTTAGGATCGATGGCTACCTTTCAGAGAACCAGGGTCCTGAACCAATCTGTCTTGTCTTACCATGTTAGGCAGAAGCTGTAAAACAAAAAAAACCCTAAAAAATTTCTATCAGAGATAAAATTGAGAAAATTGAAGAGGGGAGGAGTAGTCTATCAAAACTACTCAGAACTTTGAATGCCAGCCCAGGAGCCACAAACCAGTTGAAAATGGTGGGGAGCAGATAAAATGTAGGTAATAATGATAACATTCAATTTATATACCACCCTTCAGGACAACTTAACACCCACTCAGAGTGGTTTACAAAGTATGTTGTTGTTATCCCCATAACAATAATCACCCCGTGAGGTTGGTGCGGCTGAGAGAGCTCTGGGAAGCTGTGACTGACCCAATGTCACCCAGCTGGCTTCAAGTAGAGGAGAGGGGAATCAAACTCGGTTCTCCAGATTAGAGTCACATGCTCTTAAGCACTATTCCAAACTGGGAAGACAGAAAGAAGCAGGGAAAGGTGAGGATATTGGACTGGTCAGGATGTGGGAAATGGTGTGTGGATGGGGTACAGGGGAAAGTGAGTTACCTCCTGCAAATTCTTGCAGGCTCCCCACTGCACAACTGAGTCTGATTCAGCTGGCACTTTGCAACTTAGCCTGAGTTTTCTGGTGGAAAGACTACCAGTGGAAGAAAGGAATGCTGAAGACAGGCTGGGTAGATATAGATATAGGTAGGTTGGCTGGTGGAAGGGAGAGAAGGGAGCAGAAAAAAGGGAGTGACTATGGAGACGGCCAGGGAACAGAAAAAGGAAAGAGTTGGGGAGGGGAAAATGAGATGGTCTCCTGCAAGTCCTTGCATGTCCCCCACTTATACTAATATAAATTTTTCCTTTTCTGACATTTGTTACTAGAATCTTCTTCCTTGAGCATTTCATTCATATAGAATTTCTTCTGCCATATATTTGCTTAGTCTTTTTTGCAAGTTGATTATTCTGTTGATCAATATTACTTTCATAAGCAGCAACCACAGACCAAGGGCAAGCTGTGGGGAGGAAAGGTCTGTGTGCTGCTCCTGTATCTTCACACACTGATCACTGGGATTCTTATTCAGCAACACCTCCAGGTTCTCAAGACTTTATCAGGCGTTGTTAAGTACATCTTCACCACCACAGCTGTGATTTTCAAGTATATCTTCCATCACCACCGTGTGACTAAAAATTTGCTGTTGGCAATCAGCCCACTTCACAACTCAAAATATACCCATTTTCCAGACTGCCAAGGATACTACTTGGAAGCTAATAGCACTATTTTTTTTTACAAAGGAAAAAAGCCAAGAAGTAAGCTGTTAAAGTTTGTTAAAGCTTCAGTAGACAGCACAGTGTCCCAAACAGGCAAGTTTTGAAACTTTTATACATAAGTAAGGATGTAGAAAAAATACGATGAAAACACTCTTTAGTTATATGTAAATTGTTAGAACCAACTGTAAAACTTCTCAGAACTATGACGTTAAGTTATGAAGCCCCTTGACAATACAGCCTATTGAACAGTTCCTAAAAATCGGTACAGGAATATAAAACATTACCCTGTAATCTTTTGTTTGATGAGCAGAATGTTAGCAAATTGGATCAATGTCATAAATTAAACATTTGGCAAATACTTCAGGGCAGATTCTGCCAAATACATAAAATATGTATTGTCGAAGGCTTTCACGGCCGGAGAACGATGGCTGTTGTGGGTTTTCCGGGCTGTATTGCCGTGGTCTTGGCATTGTAGTTCCTGACGTTTCGCCAGAAGCTGTGGCTGGCATCTTCAGAGGTGTAGCACCAAAAGACAAAGAGATCTCTGAGAGATCCTGTCCTGAGAGATCTCTGTCTTTTGGTGCTACACCTCTGAAGATGCCAGCCACAGCTGCTGGCGAAACGTCAGGAACTACAATGCCAAGACCACGACAATACAGCCCGGAAAACCCACAACAGCCAACATAAAATATGCTTTTAATTTTTTTAAAAAGAAACACTTGATGGTAAGACTTTGAGGGCCAATTCCTTCATTCATTTTTGAGGTGGTGAAGGCATCATTCTCACATCAGCAGCCATTCAATTATCTCCACATGAAAGTTGTAACATTACCTAAGATTTCTACTTCTTAATTTTCATACAGAAACAGTCTGATTTTATATCAAATGCTAGCTTTAAATCATTTTTCCCTATTAAGTAAGTTCACTTTTCCATATGGGGGTCTAAATTCTCACAAATATATCTGAAGATGATAATGAGCTGATAAGGATATCTATCAAATGGCACCTTCCCATCTTGTCTTATATTTTTTCTACTCCCGCTCTTTTCCAAAGGCAACTCTGGGCTACAAATCTTCCTTCCTCTATTTCTGCAGGTTATTACACACACTTCTCTCCACTTCCAGGCATATAGGCATGAAGCAACAGTGGTTTGAAAGCCATTTATTGATTTGTCCAGTCATCCAGCATAGTGAAATAAGAAAGTAACAGTGAAGGTATGAGGAGGATTTCAGCCTGTATGGTTCCATAAAATGCAGTGATTAGGATGGGGGGTAGAGACGATTGATTTCCTGTAAGATTTGTGGTTTTGTGAGGGAACAGGGGTGTCTAGAGCAACGAAGGGTGGCTTTGTAGCCAGCCACAGGAAGAAAGATTCAGAACTCCCTTGACTTCAGTATTACAGACGACAGAGGGAGAAGGAATAGTGGGGCCAGTGCATGCATGTGGGAAGAAGGGAGAATTAAATGGTGGACATTTATTGGATTATCATACAGAATTTAAGACAATGGATTACTGTTCTGAAGGGGAAAGAAAGAGGCCTAAAATGATGGTAGTATAATTGTACTGTTATAATAATAACATAAAATTATGTCATTATTAATGGAGAAATTTCAGTGATTTATATCACACTGACAAGGTTCCCAAACACTATTCAAGCAGGTTTATTAGAAAAATTTCTACATCAAAGTTATGTTCAAACATTTGACTTACAAAAAATAATCTGCTAATCCCAAACCCTCTTGTTTACAAGAATATTTGCACTTTGACTGACAGAAGAGTTCCTTGATTCACTCCACACTATGGATATATTCATCTGTGCCTCAAAGTGAATGCAGACCACTCTGCTGCTGATAACTCTCATAGAACTGCTGTACAGAAAATGGAATTCGAGGGGTTACAATAGCCAAGGCTTGCTGAAAATGCTGTCCCATAATACTTGTGGCCTGTATATCTTCCTGAAGGGCCAGAAGGGCAGCTTCTCTACAAACAGCAGTTATCTGTAAATGAAAAAAGAAAAAAATGTTCATTAAAAAAGGACCACTGCAACATTTTATCTGCTGAAGATCTAAGGTTTATGCCTCCTCTCATGCTGCTGTACCCAGCAGGATCCAAGACACAGGAAGAAGTACATACCACCTTCTGCACATGCATGTAAGATTCCTGGTGGGATAAACTGGAAGGGCCTCTACAGCCCACAGTGAACTCAGGTGGCCACAGTACGAGTGCAAGCCACACCTTCTGCCTCCTCCCACATTGCTATCCCTTCCCAGTTGGTACCCAAAATGACTGTGTGGGCACTGAATCACCCCTGGACATGCAATAGAAGCTCTTTTATAATTTTCGTGAATATTAATCAGAGCATCTGTAAAAGAAGGGCATGGTGGAAAAATTCATTAGAGACACAACATTGCACTTTGCATGTTGCTGTTTGTTACCAGAGCACCAAACATAAGTAGAGACAGATTATTCAAAATCTGGAAACAACAGAGAGATGATCAAATCCCCCCTGTAGCTGTTCCTTTCTTATTTAGAACCATAGCTTTAAAAAAAACAACCATAAAAAGCAAGAGGAAAGCAGGAAGGGAGAAAAGTGCAGAAAGAAGAAGTAATAGCTCAAAGGCTGAGATGTGTTCTTTAAGCTCCCTAGACTTCAGGCAGCGGAAAGAGCCTTGTGTTAATGTCATTCTAAAGAGACATTACTATGGTGAAAAGTGCTTGAGGAATGAACAGGAAGACCGCGATTTTCAGTGTAAGAAGACTGATATTGATTGTGCCCTTATGTGTGCAAATGAAAGAGCCAGCTGAAATGCATTTGTCAACCATTCAGCATATTTTTTGTTGTTTGTTCATTCGGTGAAAAGACTTCCAGGGCCTGTGCTAAAATAAGGGCTGCTAACATTGCTTAGGGTTTTTAGAAAATTTAACAGGGAAGCTTTCTGGGGAACGGGGAGAGGGGTACACAAATGCAAGGATTCAGACAGCTTTGTCAAGTTACAACAATATTGTTGTTACCTCTGAGCAGCCTTCTATTGCTGTGCATTTTAATGTTTTAAAACATAGTAAAGACACCATCCAATGAAAAATTGCCCATGCTGCCAGTGAACAGGAAACACCTAGCAATAGTCTACCAGCTAGTACTAAAAGCACAACTGCATGTCATTTTCAGATAATTTAAAAAGTAATAGAAACTTTAATATATTTCCTTCTTCTTTAATCATTTTTGGATATTAACAAAAAAAATCTCCCTCCCCAAACCCCATGCCCATTATCTGTTTAAATGCATCTTAACACTATAATTGTGAGCATCAACGACACAACTGTGTGAAGAAACCGCATGCTACATCAGGCCTTCCTAGACGATTTTTTTCCCCACTCCATATTTCCAGTATCCTATCATAAGACCTGGCTGCTTCCAGATGCTAGAAGAAGAGGCATGCTGGCCTCATAAAAGCAAGCCAGGAGCAGATGCAAGCCCAGCTAACAATTTAAGGAACATTGGCACAAAAATCTTATAAACAAAATCATAAGGTTTGGCCCACTTTGTCTAGCTGCACTCAGTGAAAAGTGCAAAGAGCAGGGCATGTCAGCAAGGCTGAATGTTCAAAACAGGTTCTTAATTGAAATTAATCTGCATTTTACACTTACGTGGACATTTTACTTGAAACTCCAGCAGCCTAATGTGCCTGTGGGCCAGGCACATGTACACGAATCTGCAACATTTTAAATGGCTGCCATGGACTAAGGTAGTGCGGCCAATAGACAATGAAGAGGAGCTGCATCTCCTGCTGCACTGGCAGAGAGGATGTATACACAGAAGTAGGATGTTGTCGCCCGAAGGCGCTGGGCCAGACAGCCAATGCCTTCCTGCTTCAAACCACAAGAAGAGAGACCGAGACTTCGAGCGGTACAAGCTGCTGCTTTATTAAAGTACACGGGCCCGTGGGTGCCTAAAAGGAACCCAGAGGCTTCCTGAACACACATTTTTATAGACTTCAAATCACTACTAATAATTGACAGATTCTAAGCATCCTATCCCCGTCCGCAGTTTCCCTCTCCCTTTCCCCATAGGCTGAGGTACTTGGGAGTTACACCTTTCCGGTTTTCGCCTAAAACTCCGCCTTAGTTTACATCTCCCACTCCTCTGATTGCGAAACCCCTTACTCATATTTGTCTTTTACCATAGATAGGCTGTCACACATTAGCACACACATACACCTCTTCTAGCTTAACCACAGAGAGACCTAGTTTTCGCTTTACTTCCTCAACTATATGTCTGCATATATCTATTTTTAAATGATTGAAACCACCGGTTTCCTTCTAAAAGCTAGCTAGTGGTTGCTTATATATCTTTGGTTAACATATTGGGGGTTCTGAGACAGAAGAGAACAATATAATCTTTTTGTTTTCTGGTCCTGGTCTACAGATCCTCCCCCCTTTGTTCCTCTTCTGGAACAGACCCCATTAAGCGTAATTCCCTTATTAAGCGTACCTGTTCAGGTGGCAAAGTAGTAAATGTCATTAGATGTGCCACAATGTGAAGTTGGCAGTTCAGGGGCTACCAGGCACTGCCTTCAGTGTCTAGCTGAGAGATATCAGTGCCGGGCACAGGCAGAGCAGGGAGACTCAACCAGGATGCTTCCCATCTCCCATAAAGAACAGCCCTGCTGGGTCAGACCACTGGTCCTTCAAGTCCATCAGCCTGCTTCACACAGCAGCCAACCAGTTGTCCTGGAGGGCCAGCAAACAGGGCACAGATGCCAAAGGCACCAAGGCCTTCCCCTGAAGGTACATCCTAGCACTAGTATTCAGAGGCTTATTATCTGTTCAGTATGTGGTGTGGTGTTAAAAGCTGATCCAGCTCAGGTAGATGATACAGGAAGATGGAATTGTTAGTAATGCAAACAGCCCTCCCCCCATGGCTTTTCTCAACTAGTTAAAGTCTGCAATAACTGTTGTGGCAACCAAACTGAAGGCATAGAGATAGAAAATCTTGGGAATCTCAAGTGCCTCACTGACCACTTGGAGGTGAAGAAGTCACCTACCAATGATGCCTGGCTTCTGCAGCCCTCCTTCAGGGTACAAGACGTATGCAAAGCTAATGAGCCATGCTCTAGCTTTTCAGACTGTGTGTGTGACGAAAACTGTGAAAAGGAAGCTCTGTGCAAATGGCTTCTTAGGAAAGAAGGCAAGAATAAAAATGGCATGCCGATAGGACAGAAATCCAACTAGTTAAAGCTTGTGGAGGTGAAAGGAGGGGCTGAAGACTTCTTCTACCTCCACGTGGAGTGCATGGGAGATGATTTGTGCCCTCCCTTTCAAGGTAAGTTTACAGTCAGACATTAACCATGAGTTGGGGGTTGGGGTTTGTGTAATGTGTGAGGAGGCCCTATGTTGGCCTGTTATCTCACATGTGGATGTGTTTCTAAGAGGCAGGAAACTGGAAAGCAAATCCAATAGTCTTAGATAAACATCAGACTCCCCACAAATTGTTCTTTTGCTTTAGATTACCTATTGTAAAAATAACATCCATGTTGATATCTTATTATTTCTACGCCTCTGGGCATACTTTGCAATCCTTCTCTGCAACAATGAGAACTAGAATATTTGAAATGTGACACAGTTACCATGTTCAAACAAAAAATGCGGAATATATCTCATAGATAGTGATGCAGCTCTAATCTTAAAAAAAAGCAGTGGAACTTTCACCATTTACAACAGGGATGCACAAGAGGGCAACTTAATAATATTGACCTCAAATACCTTTAATCAGTCACTGGTTAAAAAAAAAAATGTTCTGTGTTAGAAGATGAAAACTAAACTAAATGAAAAAACAAAGCTCATCGTCAATCCGTAGTGGCTTCCTGGGTGAAAACACTTTTAGGATAAACTGTTTTACTCCTGAAACCATGTGCTGATAACCTGACAATTCATCTGCCAGGATGAATCAGCCAAGATGAATAGTTGATTCAGCTTGCTTGAGTCAGGCCCATTGTGGTTTTAAGCACTAACTTTCTTCCAAAGGGCTGAAAGTTCCTTTCAACTTCTTTGTATTTGAAGTGCTCCAAACAAGCTTTAAAGAATCTTAAAAAGACTGAGAGAGGGAGAGGGAGGGAAAGAAAGAAACGCGATTCTGTGCTCAAATCTTAGGTATTTTCAAGAAAGTGGCTGGGTTAATGCATCATCTGCCAGGAACACCTGTGAACTATTGAATTTAATTGGGCTGCAGCTGGTGCTGATTGTATGTGCAGCAACTGGTAGCCCGATAGGTCGGCCTTGTACATTGTGTTTCATTTTCCTTTCCCTTTCTTTCAAGCTTGTTTCCCCCCCTGTAGATGGTTACAAGAGACTGCGTGAGAAAAGGATTAGGAACCTGAAGCAGATTGGCATCCTGGGGTGGTTTGTGAATAGTGCAAATTATAGTGCTTCCCGGAGGAAGACTACCTGCAAGACAGCATGCTAACATGACAGGGGTGCCTCCTGGGCACCCCGAAAAGCAGGATTAGACAGGGGGGACACCAACTTTCCCACTCAGCATGCAGGACAGTGAAAAGCTTCCAACATTAGGCCTTTGGGGGGGAAAGATGAAAATCCCAAAGGGTCAGTGCTAAAAACACTCCCCTGCCTCTGTCACATGCACCTGCTTAAATCGCAAATGACGCTCACAAAAAATCAAAAGGTGTCACTGCATTTTTTTTTAAAAAAAACAGATATCAATGAGAAGAAAATTAAGGCCACAGTATTTTTTTGAGCAAGGAGCTACATGTTCAGTCACCATAATTCACCACTCAAGGCATCCCTGTGCGATGCTGTGAAACTACACATAATCATGAATTTAAAAATTCTGTCTTTGAGTTTCAGTTTTGTTTTATTCATTCTTTGGTACCTGAAAATTCTGAACATGCTGTATTTTACGTGGCTGTTTTCTTCTCCTGCATACAGGTGCAAATCAGAACTGGTTTGTACATTCAAGGCGGCAGTAAAAGAATAAGTAGGAGCAAAAACACAGCCTTGTTTTCATTGATAATAAAACATGCCAACTAGGTTTCTCTGATTTACTTAGAGAAGTCAGAAACATCTGCAAGTCCCAGTTTTTACCATACCACATTCACAATACCTTTACAATTCACCAATTTTCAGTATAGGCCTCTTGCAAGATTTCCCTTCCTATCATGCCTCTGCTAAATCATAAAACAAGCTTGGGTAAATCATGCCCACTTTTATGCTCAGTAGTATCCCGTCTATAAAACGGGAATGATAAAAGACCTATGCATGAATAATGTTAAAGAGATAACAAGCATCATGCAATTTAAAAGGCAATATAAATTATTAAAACTGAATTGTACAGTTTTACACATTGAGAGGGAAGACACATTGCATAGCATTATGTTAAAATTGAGCCCTCCTAAGAGAATTTAAATTCCTAAACTAGAAAAGAAATCCCGCCCCCCCAAGAGTTGTTTTAAGGAATTACATAAAATTCTGAAACTCTTCACAAAGTTATATCCTAAAGCCACAACTGAGGGGGTTAGATGGCTTGGGAATATACTGTCATGTAAATATGCTTGGAAAAGTGCGTTAACATCACAGACCAATTATGAAAATTAGATTCAGTGTTGCCTGTGTTGCTGCATGTCCATCAAGTATTCAAATGATATTTGGTTATCTCTACTAATGCACATCTGGTTGTCATTTGTCTTCAGAGAAAGAGTGAAGAGGCAGCAAATGAGGTCCTAGAAATAACACAGAGATCATGTAATAAACGGAGAAACTTGTGTTGGAAGGTTTTCATGGGGCTTAGGCTGAACCTTTCTGGATTGTATAGATAGAGCTTTTAGAAAGAGAGTGTGCATTCTCAATCATTCTAAGAATTAGTACCCTTAGGGTTTATGCTCAGCCTTGCTGAAGCTTAGTCACTCTCCTGTTTGTGAATTTTAACTAGACAGTGAATTCCAAGATAATACATTAAATGTAAATTCCAATTTAACATTTGTAACGATAAGTACTAAATGCAGGTCTCTTTTCAAAACACACTGATTTAATATAGATCCCATCAATCTGGCAAAGATGTGGCAGGAGTGCACCTTTAACAAAAGAATTCTGTATTTTTTAAAAGAACAAGTTTGTACATGCTGAGACAGAATATTTTTAAACAATATTCTCTGCCAAGTGCCAGTTTCAGCTATATTTGTGGAAGTTAACTACACATACACACCTCAATGAGAGAGTAAGCTTTATTTGTGATAAAGTTTTCTTAAGAGCTATTTCATTTAGAGAAAGTTTAATTTGTAGACACTGCCAATTCCCTCTAAGAAGATCACAGACTATCTGTAGAATCTCCAGTAAGTCTTCCGCACATTCAATATATTAATACCTGTATGAATGTGGTGGTTATTATTTTCAAGGTCTGGAAAGCAAAGTACCATGCAACTTAGTGCTCATAAGACACCATTTGGAACACCGTTCAGCTATGGGCACTACACTTCAAGAAGAACACTGACAAGTTCAAAGAGATCTAGGGGCACGTTAAGAAGATAACAGATTACAATGCAAACAATACTTTGAAACGCCACAAATCAAGCATGTTTAGATAATAGAAGATTGTGATGACAGGTCTAATATTGAAAGGGAGGACATAAGTGGAGCAACTGTTTGTCATATGTACAGAGGACAGAACAAAAAGGCTACAACCAAAATGAGGCTCCAGGAGAGATTGCAGTAGATTGATGTTGCACATCAGGTGAAATGGCCAAACTATAAAAGCAGATCAAGTAATAAAATAAACTGCTTTAGCAGGCTACAGAAACATTGCTTTTGAGACTTCCGGGGGGTGGGGGGAATTAACAGCAATATTTTAGGAACAGGATATTCTTTCAAGTAAGGAATTCGTACTAGCTGATCCACTGTATCCCTTCTATTTGCAGGATGCTCTGGAAACAGGAGACGACAGTGCAATCCTAGGCAGAGTTGCTCCAGTCTAAGCCCACTGAATTCAATTGATTTACATTGCAGTAATTCTGTTTAGGACTGCACTGTTCAAGTTACCAAGGGTTCTTTCTGCTGCATCTCCATCTTTGCTCAGTGTTTATAAGAAAGTCAGTTGTAATCTGACCCAAATCTCACAGAGAGGGTTGGATAATTCTCAAAAACTGAGGGCTCTCAACTCCTGGTAATTGAGGCATTTATTTCATCTGGAGATAAAATGGGCATCTAACAGATATCCTGTCAGAACGAGCTAGATAGGAAAAGAAAAAGACACATGTATGGTACACACATATATTTCTAACTTTCCTCTGTTTGTCACATTGACTCCTGCTCCTCTTTCAAGTCCCCATTCAAGACACATTTTTCTGAACAAAACTTGTCCCCAAACAGTTCTAGAGTCATAAACCTGAATATGACCCCAAAAAACCCATGAACCAGCCCAGGTCAAGGGTCGTGAACCAGTGGTTCTTGGAAGCTGCTTTCCATAAACTTCCACGAACTGGTCTACTGGTTCATTTGGGTCATATTGGTGGTGGGGATCCCAGCTGATAGTTCAAAGGGCCCTGCCGCTTGCAAGCAGGCCCGTGCAAGGGGATCCCAGCAGATAGTTTAAAGGGCTCTGCTGCTTGCAAGCGGGCCCATGCGGTGGCAGAGGAGGCCGAAAATGGCCTCCCTGCCCCTCATATGGCCACTGCGGCAGCCATTTGAGGGGCGGCAAGACCGTTTTCGGCCTCTTCTGCTGTCCTGCGGGACCACGCAGCAGCAGAAGAGGCCGAAAACGGCCTTTCTGCCCCTCGTGAGAGGAGGAGGAGGACGCTGCAGGCCCGCAGGCCAAGATAAGTGTGAGGCTGGGGCTGGGGGTGGGTGGGGTTTGGGCAGTTTAAAGGGATCCCCCCCTGCCGCCTGCCAGCTGATAGTTTAAAGGGCCCTGCCACTTGCAAGGCAGGAAAGGGCCCTTAAACTGTCAAATGCCCCTTTCCCTGCCGCTACTAAGCTGCTGAAAAGGGGCATTTAAACCCCACGAACCACAAACCATGAACTGGTTCATAACTGGGCCCAGTTCTGTGCCAGTTTGTGGTTCCTGATTCGTGAAAATCCACGAACCACGAACCTCATGGTTCATTTTTTTTGTGGTTCGTGCCCACCTCTAGTCATAAACTGCTCTTCTGTTACCATCTGACACTCTTATAATCTCTCAGTCCTTCACTGGTAATTCCTTGCCTCTCCTCTCATTTTTAGTCTTGGCCATCTAAAGCCACAGTCAAAACAAGTTCATTTATTTATTTATTCATCTCATTTATAGTCTGTCTTTCTCACTCACTGAGATTAGTACAACCAGCAAGGACAAGGGCAGGCATTTCCATACAGTGTCAAAGAACATTTCCATAAACAATGTCATAGGGTAAATGAAGTTTACAAAGACATAGCATTAGCAAGGATCCAATATGGGTTTGAAGAATTGCTGAAACAGAACATAATGAATTCTAGGACTGACATTAAACACAATGAAGTACAGGTAGTATATAGGAGTACATATTTAAAGTGACAGATAATATGTAAGGCAGCATAATGGTTCCTATTTCATTTGCAAAACATCTGAGACTCCTTCCCTACAACTCTCCTAGCTGAGAAAAAAGCCTTTTTGAATAATTCGGTTTTGCATTGTTTGCGGAAAGCCAGGAACGTGGGGGCTCTCCTGACCTCCTCGGGCAGGCCGTTCCATAGGGAGGGGCCAACACAGAGAAAGCTCATGTACGGGCTGCTGTTGATTTCGTCCATGTGCAGGCTGGCACCTGCAAGAGACTCTGTTGAGATGAACGAAGCTGCCATGGAGGGGTATAGGGAGGGAGGCAGTCCCGTAGGTATATTGGGCCAAGGCCATGAAGAGCTTTGTATGTAATAACCAATAGCTTGAAGTGAGCACAGTAACTGACAGGTAGCCAATGGAGTGACTGTAGGATGGGAGTGATGCTCCTGCTCCTGCTCACTCCTGCTAACAGTTGAGCTGCAGCATTTTGCACCAATTGTAGCCTCCTAGTTAACTTAGATGGGAGACCTATGTATAATGCATTACAATAGTCTTGATGTTACCATAGCATGGATTGAGGTGGCCAGGTCGGCCGTGTCAAGGTTAAGAAGCCATCTTCCAGGCCAGAGTGAGATTGTAGTAAGCATTTTTGCAGCTGCCTGAACTTGTTTTTCTAGTAGTAGTGCTGAATCCAGTATAACCCCTAGGCTCTTAACTGAGCCTGCCAGGTCAAACGAACTCAACTGGAAGTGGAGAGTATAATGCCTTTCAAGAGCTCTGCCTTTCCAACAAGCATCATTTCAGTCTTGTCTGGGTTCAATTTTAATTTGTTATTTTCCAACCATTTCACTACGGCTGTCAGGCACAATCTAAGATTTCTACTGCATCCTGTGGGGACCTGGATAGCGAGATATAGAGTTGGATGTCTTCTGCATATTGATGACATGCTATTAGCTACCTTGTTGGTATGCAGACCACTGGTCCAGTGTGGTGCAGATCTAGCAAGTACAGATGTTTGGCTATTTGCACAGGTCTTTGGGGAATATACCTAACAGTCTGAGAACCGTGTCCAGCAAAAAGATCTGAACAGCAAAAATGACGAACTACCCTGATCATCATTCAGAGCATACAACAACAAGAAAACAACAACAAAACAGCTCCTCTGTGATGGACTGTCTCACTAGATGTCACTAGAAAATGAACTTTCTTAGAATGTTTTTCAGTCATTGATTGAAATACATTCCAGATGAGATATGGCAAGTAATCCTGAAAGATTCTCATTTTCTCTTATTTTTATATAAAACTTTACTAATCCTGCTTATACATTTACTGAGATTCAGTGAAGTGCTACATGCATTTTAAAAGCACAAATGATATGGCCCTTGTCCAGAGAAGGTTTTGGGAGTTGCATCAAGTTATTCTTTGGCTTGTGTATTTAGGATGATGTACTTTAGAGGGCTCTTCTGAACTTCCTGTGAGGGTGATAGCTAATATCTATTGCTGTTTAAATCTCCCTCACAAGTTCATTGAAGCTTTTCCATGCTTTCCTTTCCCTCATTTTAACGAAGCAAATCAAATGTCAAAGCCAAATATCTGAGACTTCAACTGGAGATCCTGAAATTTCAAAGAGAAAGTAGCTCATCTAAAGTAACATTTGATAAAATGTTCTTGAACATTTGAATTTCTGATCAAATATATATCATTATGTATATGTATTAAATGTTACTGAATTTACATTAAGTTATGCTACAATTAAAATGTGTGATAAAGCTATTCTATATTTTCTGTATATATTGAACTGACAAACATTTGTTCTGAATTTGAAATGTAATTTTTTTTGTTTTTATTTCCTATGAGTGGTTTTGGAAGCCAATTTTGACTGGAAAGGGGGATAATAATAAATATCCCCATTCAACCCACCCTCTCTCTTCTATGAAAGTTATTTGTACAACCTCCAACTGAATTGCCTGTGCTTGTACTTATGTGTAAAATAGGGGACAAAGTCCCCTGGGAACAAGAATACAGTGTGATATGATCAGTATTTAGCTGCTTACAAAGGTCTTGGGTTGTTCCAATATTAATTGAAATTCATATTATGTAGTCATGTCAAACATTTTAAGTCACAAAAAGGACCTTTCTTAGCCAAATATACACCCCCATAGCAGATGGCAAAAGGAATATGCAAATTCTCAACTCCTGTTAACAGACAATATGTTTTGGTTGAAGCCTGGGCCACTAAAATGACAGTGGATGAGAGACATGTCTCATCTTCTGTCAGGAGAAAGGGGGATTGGGGTAGACTAATCTAGTCTTACAGAGTAGGAAGCTGGAACACCAGAGCCGAAAGCAAGAGGTGTGTTCATAGTTAGACCAGGGTGTCAAGTCCAACAAAAGAAACAATTAGTCAAGAAGGCCAAAGGAGGGGGCAGGGTTGGGATCAAGCAAGGCGGTCAAGTCCTCAGCAGCAACAGGTCCAGAGAAGCAGACCTGACAGAACTAGATCCTTCCAACACAGAGAAAATACTTGGATTGAGAAGCCAAGTCAGACATTGGGTTAGATTCAGTGATCTGTTAGTGGAAGGGACGACGGTTTCGGATCTTTCCTAGCAGCCATTTCTGATACTGGGAAGTTTATTCTCATGGGCCTTGGGACCCCCGTGAGGTCTAACAGTCATATATGTTGAAAGGCTGCAGTGGGGAGAGGAATGAAATTGCCCTTTCTGCCTCTTCCATCAGGACACATCCATGAGAGGGAGGAGAGAGCAATTTTGTCATCCTCCTCCTCCTCCTCCTCCCCACTGTAGCCTCCCTACCCACGTATGCAGTATTATCCCAGGTAGCAAAACCATGGAAACATATGCTTTTATTACTGCGGGACTCAATGTGCGTGTGTTGTGTGTGTTTTCTGCACAGGACTTAGTAATGAATCCTTATAACAACACAGCTATTAATAGTAGAATTTGAAAAAAACTCTACAAACTCTTGCACACACTGTGCATCTGGATTGTGATAACTGATGCATCCATGCTCTGTCAAGAATGAACTCTGTTTATCCTTGTTTCTCAGTCCCAACTTTGTCCAACATACACAATGCAGAGAAAAATAATACCAGTGTCTTTCCAAGAGTGTATGGCATTTGTGTTATTTTTGTGCGAAAGAGATTTGACAACATCTTTGAAAGGATCAAGAGGATCAAGACTCAGAGTTTCTGTTGGCTTGCTTCACACAACAGTTCTGTATTTACTTAGGCAGGAATTTTAAAGATAGGCACACAAAACGAAGGGCTTATCTGCGCTATAGATTTTATGAGCTATGGAAGTACTATGGTTTTCCAGATATAAAACCTAGTTTAGGTCATTACTAGGTTCTATGATTCTGAGTCCTCATATCCCTCCTCTAACACTATGGTCATTAACAGTGTCCTCCTCATAGTGCACTTTTTCTTAGGTCTGTCTGGATATCACACATGATTTTTCCAGGTCAATTTGAAAAAACTGTAATTTTCAGACGCGTCTATGAAAAGATGCCTTCTGTCACTATAGCTGTGATGTGACCACCATCACCTCCATCAGTCTGCAAATCCAAGAACCTTAAGAGACCGCTAAGGAAGAAGACAGTCAGAGTTCCAGTTATTTGCCTCTGTCTAGCAGTTCAGGAAAGATCAAAAGGGAAGGGTCCCAGGTGCTAGCTCTCTTCCCAAGGTCTTAACTAATTCATCTAACTTCCCGCTCCCCAACCAAAACTGTTCATGGAGGGTGGAATCCATGAGCTCCTTGGAGCTGAGAGGAGAAAATCCCTGGATCCATCCCCCATAACCTGTAGAACTATAGGTGGGATGGCTGTGCCAGGAGGAGGAGGAGTGACAGCCATCAGGTGGAGGAGCCTACACAGAAGCCATGGAAAGGCCTAATCCGCTTTGTGTGAATGTGCTATCCTATCATGTTTCAACATGATGTAATTGACAGTTTCATGAACCAGTAATCATCTATATCTATAGCATTTTTGTCCCACTGTTCCTCAAAGGAGCTCAAAGATTTGTGTATCATTCTGTCTTCCCCATTTTATACTTACAACAAACCTGTAAGGTAGGTTAAGCTGAGAGAGAGAGTGATGGGCCCAAGCTCACTCAGCATGCTTCGTGACACATTTGAACTCTTAGCTCCTAGTCTAACACCTTAACTACTTGCTGGTTTACAAATGACTAGCAATCAGCTGATTTGCTCTACCTTCGCTCTTATACATTCTTATGCATTCACATGCACCATTTAACTGCATGCATTTTCTCCTACTGAGAACACACATATTTTTCACACGGTTGTTAGACAGATGCCATCCCAAATTTTTAGATTTTTCAGCTCCTTGTAACCTCCTATGTCTGAGCATAATGTTAAAGATCCACATTTTATTGTTTTGGAGTACTAACAGAAGATAGTTCCATCAATCGCTATTAACTACAAAAGTTAAATGGAAACTCCATATTATGAACTGAAATACTAAGGGTTATCTTGCGCTGGGAATCAGTTAAGCTATTATTTTCCCTTTGCTAACTCCCTTCTCATACTTGGCGATCACAATATTATATCAAGAAAATATTGATTCCATATGATTTTTTCCTTTTGGAAAAAAGGTATATGTGAAACAGTTATTATAATAAACCAAAAGAAACAGCTTCAATTTATATTGTTACTGGACATTCCCCAAAAGAGAGTCCACTGAAATCAATCTTTTCAGGTTTTTTATATTTCCCAGTAAAAAGTAGCTTTTTACTCCCTTATTTAATTATTAAAACATTTATATTCCTCCTTTTCCTTATGGCTCAAGGAAATTTATAATTCCAAGATTACAAACATATAAAATATAATAAAATCCTGTTAATTCCCCTCCTCAAGAAAATGCCTGCAGCTTAAATTCCATTAAAAACCCTGGCAAATAAATAGCCTTGCAGCACCGCCTAAAAATTTCTTGACAGTGCAGGCTCCAGACAGTGCAGGCTACTGGAGCCTGAAACTGTCAAGAATACCATGAGCAATTATGGGCTGTTTCCACATGTCCTTAAAGGGACGGTCGCACACCTAACCCTGGTGGCTTTTCTCTTTCACTCCACACATTTCCGATTTCAAAGTGGTAGCAGGCTGTTTGGCTTCGATTTTCTCAGCGCCTTTTATGAGAACACAATTTCCCGCATCCCTGAAAAGGCGTCAACGGAAGCCAAACAGCCTGCTACCACTTTGAAATCGGAGACGTATCGAGTGAAGGAGAAAAGCTGCCAGCATTCGGTGAGTGGGCCGTTCCTTTAAGGACATGTGGTAATGTCTGTGGTTTTAAGGTTATAATCATTATGTTGATTTAATCTTAGAAACAAACTGGCAGCCAATGTAGCTACTTTAAAATAGGTACGAGGTGTTACTGTTGGCTAGCCCATGGAAACAGTCTGGCTACAGTTCTGAATCACTTATAAATTCCAGATTGTCTTCAAGGGCTGCCCAACAGCCTATTACAGTAGTCCAATTAGAAGGTGACAAAGCATGAGTTAGCATGGCCAGTTTGGTTGAGTTTAAGAAAAGAGGTTAGTGAACCACTCTTCTCCACCATATCAACCTACTTTTCAAACAGTAAGGGACACTGGAAATCAAAATAAAAGCAGTCTCTTTTCTCACTGAAGGTTTCTAAATAGTACAAGCCAGTAGTATTAAATAAGGGAGAGGAGCACACAAGACCATCAGAAGACAAGACCATCAAGAAGCAGGTTTACAACATTAAAGACTGGTTGAACTAACAAGTTCTAAATATAAATAAATGAATAAGGATTTGCTATCATCATGCTGTGGAATAATTTAGGCTCAGAATGCATATTAAGATGCCTAAAATATAGGCAGCTGCGTATGTCTATATTATAGATTACCAAACTTCCCTAAAGACTTTCTTTATGAGGTTCTGGCTCTTTCAAAAAACCATGACACTAATATTTTGTTGCTCAGACCATTTTAGAGAGCAGAAGGTCTCTCCTTGCTAAATATATACAATATTAAAACTGCATTGACAGCATTGTAAGTGATTTCCTTTCCATAGTTAATTTTTAATTTCCTGCCTCTACTGCATGCAAAATTTTTAGATACTTTTGGCATTCATTTCACAGCATGTGTGTATCTTATTGTACAAAAGCCGAGCACGTAGAAATCACCAGGCTGACAGGGCAATCTTTAGCATAAGCTTTCGAGAATCACAGTTCTCTTTGTCAGATACGCATCTGATGAAGAGAACTGTGATTCTCGAAAGCTTATGCTACAGTAAAGTTAGTTAGTCTTAAAGGTGCTACTGGGACTCTTTTTGATTTTTCTACTACAGACTAACATGGCTAACTCCTTTGGATCTAGGGCAATCTTTGTTAATGTCAATGTTTCAACCAAGCTGCAGGAAGTACTGCAATCCAGAAAGGATTGCAAATGGAATATAACAACTGCCAAGTTCTTCCCAAAATTTGTTGCACTATAAGGCAGGTGTTTTAGCCATTTCACATGGAAAAAAGGATAATTTTCTACTTCCATTTTTTTAAAAAACCCACAATTTGTAAGACACAAGGACCCTGAATTTTAGCAACTTTCCATTACAATACCCCCCACACATTCAATTTATTTTGCTTTAAGTCTCCTAACTGATGACTGCATTAGACCATAAACAATCTGAAGTTCTGTTTCTATTGTTAAAAGTCTTGCTCCCAATGCTTTTGAAGGAAATTAAGTAACTTACAAATTAAACCCTGGGCTTGAGACCAAACATTTGAACATCACACTGTTCTTACAAAGCAAGGAGGAAGTGACTGCTGCACAAAGGACAAGCCAAGAGAAATAATGTTCAGCTTCAACCCCATGTGAAAGTTATTTGAGATAATCAAAGGAGTCTGCAAATAGGTTAAAAAACGGGACCACATACTAACAAGAGAGCTTTACAAGGAAGTCAGAAATGTAGCTGACCTTTGCCTTAACAATACACAGAAGCTTGTTATGTGGAACACTGCTGTAATAGGCAGAAACAACAAGAAGAGATAGCAAAAGATCACCTTCTGGTTTTTTAAAAAAACTCCTATACTATCTCAGCAATTCTACTGGGTTAGACCTAAGGAACCATGAACAGAAGAAAAATAGCAGCTAGCGCACTCCTCTGCAAATGCCTCTGTACTACTTTGTGCAAGAGTTCACACATTGCTACAGTAGACAGCTTCTACTGTGAAACCTCTTGAGCAAACAGAAAACCATTTTTGGATTTAGTTTCACTTTTCTTACAAGGTGTAAAACAACTAGGGTTAGCCAGCTTGTGCTTGTCCTCAGGTAGAAGTTCCAGGTAAGGAGCTATGCCATCCCACAAGAATAGCTGTTATTGGGCCATTATGTATTGATAACTGGCTGTTTTAAAGCCTAAGGCAGAAGAAGCATACATTTGAAAAATGTTTACATCAAGTTTACAGCTATCAAATTTACATCAAGTTTATCAATGGGTACTAAGCACCCTTCTTTTTTGCTCTGGATACAGTCTACTGCCAATGAATTTGCTGTAGGGTGTTGGAACAGAAAAGGGCATCCCTCTTGCTTTGTTCTGTAATGATTTTCTATTCTGCAGACTGATGGTGAAACCAAAGGAGGTATGAGCTAAGTTCCTGTTGTGACCTCCAGTAAAAGCCATCCATTCTCAGAAAGGTAACTGGCCCAGAAGATCCTACATACATGGGCTTAAACATCAGATTCATAGCCCACAAAGGAGCACAGGCGACACCAGTATCTTATTAGCTGTTCATTATAGGTGCAAGTCTTCACTCATAGAGTACACGGCATAGTGTCCTCTGGCAAAAGCTTCAAGATACCACCAAAGTCAAATACAGCATAGTAAGGTCATAGTGAAGACATGGATCAGAATAGAATTGGAATTCTGACTGCTGCTCTGGAGGAAGATCAGGATCTCCCCCCAGGCCTGCAGAAGGTGCATAGATGATGTCTTCTGGGTTGGAATATAGTAGAGCATACAGATCCCGATCTTGTTCAGCACAATAACCGTAATATGAGTCTTGCTAGTGTATCTCAGAAATCCATGACAGAATGCCATTGGATCTGACTAATGAGATGGAATTGAACAACGGACTACTGATGAAAGTTGACTGCGAGGAACTGGTGGTTAGGAGTTAAAGAGCTCACCTTTGGAAATGGAACATGTCGACATCTGACAATAGCCTGAATGAGAAGGTGTTCTCAGGATCGACACAACTTCTTTGATAGGTTCGAGAACTGGCTTGTCCAGAACCAAGTCTTGAAGATGAGATGGTGTCAGAGCTGAGGTAGCTTTAGATGATTTTGCCAATGCTTTTTTGGTATGCATGTGTATGTCCCAAGACTTTTTTTGGTGGTGGCTCTGAGGCACCTTGGCTGGGTGATGGAGTGGGATGCTAGGCCTTTGTCAGAGCCATAGCTGGAACTGACAGCCTTGAAACTGGACTCAGAACCATTGTAACCTAAGATGGCTGAGTTCGTCTCTCTGGAGTGGGAAGTGGCGGTGTGCTTGGATGATTTTCCAGAGTGGTGCCAAACAGAGCTTTCTCCCACAAAGCAACCTTTAATCACGAGGTTCCATAATGTTTCACTTTAAGGATAAATTATCTATACACAGGACAGTTGAGGACATCATGATCTTCAAGGCGAAGCAGATAAAGAGTATGGTATTCAGTGTGAGGATTTTTGCCTTACAGGATGTTTATTTTTTAAAAGAGCCTTTGGGGCCATATTTTTATTGCATAACTTTTTCAACTTGTGTAGACCAGTTTGTAGTCTTTTCTGTCATTTTGTTCAAAATGAAAGTTATTTTTAAAAGGAGCTTTGAGAAAGAAAACCTCTCTCAGAGATGGCAGAGAAAGAACTGAAGGAAGGGCACTCTTTCTCCTTATCACATTGGAAAAAGGTGGGAAAACAGTGTGGGAAAAGGAGCACCCTCTAGTGTTTTTGAGCTTCAAAAAACTTTCCACAGTAAGCCTGGACAAGCGCAAGACCCATGTGAGACTGCACAGGTACCACAATGATGAACAATGCATACAGCTTACACAGTGGTTCAAACTATTTAAGGGATAAGTTGCTTTTTCATCTAAAAAGCGGCTTTCCTCTTTGGCAGAGTAACAAGTTGCATCTAAAACAGAGAGTAAATCTCTAACTGCATGCCTCACTTTCTCCTACCCCTAGATATATGACCCTTTCCGGTGAGTTTTGGAGATTTGAACTGGCTCATCATCTCTATCAAAGGTAAAGATAATTCTATGTTAATGTATGTATGCTCCCGAAGCTGCTTGTAGGAAAGAAGAAATAAAAATGTAGCAAAATAAATAAATAAATCTTTCCCTTCACTGAGGAGAAACTAAAAAACAAAACCACCGAGAGGAACAAAAACCTTTGGTCAAATAACAATATGCAATATTAAATTATAGTGGCCTCATGTTTTGGCCAGGCAACTTTTTTTTAGGATGTTTTCGTTTTAAATTCACTGACATTTACACTGATCCAATGTTATTCTCATATTTATTTCAATAGTCAATAATTTAATTTTGCTTGTGGGGAACCATTTTCTAAACATATCCTGCAACACACTGTGCTAGCAATAGTTGTGTAAGAAATTAATTAAAGGGTTCCTATTGCAAAATGTTCTGGATGAAGAACAAAAAGCAGATTGAAACACAAGTAAACAAAGTAGGCTGAAAGAGCTGAACAAATGTGCAGATTTTTGGCTAGTCCACGAACTTGTTTTTGAACTGAAAATCTAAATCTCCTGCGTGGTCAAAATACAGCACTCAGAAACTGATGGCAAGACGATGAAATTATCATTTATTTTGCAAATGATTAAATTATGACATAAATATATAAACTCTTATTGACATTGCTCTTAAATGGAAAAATACGTCTTAAAATCTACTATAACTCTCCAATGAATTAATTACATACAGTGAAAAAACTAGCAGTAATAAACACTAATTGCTGGAAGATCGTAAGACTCAGGCAATTCACCAATTACATCATGTGATCTGGCTCTATATTACAGCAAACTCATCATCACAATAGTATGACTGAAAATGTAGAATCGTCCAATTCTCTTTTCATAAGCTAATAAAATTGGAACTTTTTTTTGTTTATGTTGCTACATCGGGCCAAGGAGCATTTGTGTTTCGTGCAACAAAGACAACAATTTACTTTCCCCAGCCGGTTTCTGCTCTGCCAGGTACTTGCACATGGTCCTGATTACGAGGAGGGCCATTCCATGATAGCACATGCATAAAAAAGGAAACTCGCTGCCTATTTGCCTTGCAAAGTTGAGATGGACTGGAATCTTTGTCATCAAAATAGCTATGCATCTTATATTAAACATTGTTTTTAAAAATCAATTAGGAAGGTATGTATATTTTCCTCACTGGTCTTTATTTTCTCCAGTTTTATCTAGTATTGAGTGCAAATGCAGAATCTCTTTAGGACTTCCTGATCAGTTGTTAAGGAATTGTGTCGACATGTGCACTTATTCAGTTTCACATGTGTTGGGACAGTAAAGAGTTCACTGTTTGTTGGGTCATGTAAGAATGTGCAGAGAGTTTAAAGTGTGCAGCAGTAATATCAACGACTACACTGGTGACTGCTATGCAAATGGTCCTAGTGTAGTAACTGTGTTTTCACATACAATGGCCAGGAGAGGAGAGGAGGAAAAAGATTGCTGTAGACTTCTGAAGAAATGCATGAGAGAATACTGAGGGCAAAATAATCTGCCCTGTCTCCAGCTAACACTTCTTGTACATCATTGATGAGAGGTGTAGCAGTTCAAATCACACAGGTATAATAATGGTAATTAAAAGTTCTAACGCATCAAAGAAAACCAAGAGAAAACCATTTTGATGCATGCTAATGCAGCTGAGTGAATTGAAAGTGTTTTGTGAAAAATAACCTATAAACTGTTTTTTAACTATCAAGTTGTAGAGAACTGAGTTAATCAGAAGAATGAAGTAAAAGTAATCAATTTAAAATGAAAGTCTGTTACACTAACATATGTCATTTTGCATCAAGTTATGTTAGAGACATAATGTATGCAGCAGAATTTGTATCCCGCTCCAGGTTTAACACTAATAATAATAATAATAATAATAATTAATAATAATATCTGTGTTTATATACCACTCTTCTAGACAGATTAGTGCCTCACGCAAAGTGGTGAACAAGTTAGTATCATATTATCCCCACAATACAGCTGGGGAGGCTGACAGGAGTGATTTACCCAAGGCCACCTACTGAACTCATGGCAATAGTGGGATTTGAACCAGTAGCATGCTGATTCACAGCTAAACCGTTTAACCACTGTGCTACAGCAGCTCTGTAATGGCAGCTGTGGTATCTCTTTCCCTTTCCATGTATCACCCTCCCCGCCCTAACCCTAAGCCACCCCACACACAAATATCACTTCCTCCATTTGGGCTCAGATAGGTGCCTCAGGAACATATATGCAGCAGAAAAATTGTAAGCAAAGAATAGGCCAAGCATTTGTTACCTACCATTCCTCCTTAAATGCTCTGCCAGCCCCCACATTCCTCTCATCTCAGCAAACACTTTTTTTTTGCCAACGTGTTATTCTACCCTAGATGTAGCTACATGGACATTTTGACAAAATCTGTGGGGGAATTATGAAATCTGAAAGCTTTTTCAAAGTTTTCACTCACTGATTTGTATGGGTAAAATGTGACGGAATTTAAACACTTTTACATACTGCGGCTTCAACTGAAGAGATTAAAGCATATATTCAACCCAATTTCTGACTTCAACATGATTGAAAAGAGCTCAACTTTGGCAGGATCACACAAATCAATATATCTAATGCTCAACACAGCCAAACCTGTGGATACTCAAATCCAGAAACTGGAGCCATGAACAGACAAGACAGATCTTTCCATAAACCAGAGAAAAGCCTCAGGATTGGAGAAGAAGCTGAAACCTTTTTTTTAAAAAGATGTTTTGGGTTAAACCCTCTCAAAATGATAGAAGCAGTGCCTGTATCTTTAAGAAACAAATGCCCTCAGAGGCCACAACAGTATTGCCGAGCATTCCAGGGAAAGGAGGCAAGATCCTTTCCAGGGTTGTTTTGGCCTTTGAAGGAGATCTGCTTTGGGTCCCCATTATGGAGAAAGACAGGGCATATATGAAGCAAATAAATAATAAATATAGCTGAAGATGAGGAGCAGCTAAAAGGTAGATTGATTGGTGGGTGGAAGAAGGAAGTAGGGAAAGGTAAGGATATTTTGGCTGCGAAGAAGAGGAAAAAAGGAATGGTGTGGGGAGGGGGATAAAGGGGAACATGAGGTGCCTCCTATAAGTCCTTGTGGGTTCCCCACCACACAACTGGGCCTGGCCTAGTGGCTGGCACCATGAAACTGGGCACAGCCCAACCAGTGGCCAGAACTGTGCAAAGGTTTCCCATGCAGAGGCAGCTAGGGAGTGTGAAGGAGGAAAAGCTTAAGACTGGGGGCCAGATAGGTTGGCTGGTGGCTGGGAAGGTCAGGAAGCAGGAAAAAAGGAGACTATGAGGGCTTTCAGGAAAGAGAAAAAGGAAACAGTAGGGAAGAGGAAAATGAGGTACCCCATGCAAGTCTTTGAGGTTTCCCCTCTTGTCAAATATATTACTCAAACTCAGTCATGATATAATAAACTAACACATAGGCTGAAGATACAAAGATATAGAGCTGTGACTCGCAAAAGCTCATACCCTACTACAAATCTTGTTAGTCTTACAGGTGCTACTGGACTCTTGCTTTTTTCTAGAGATATATTATGTTAGGAGATACCAACGAAATGTTGTTACGTTAAATGAGGGTGTCTCCAGAGGATTGTTCATCTAGAGAGCTCTTTCAGTGAACAAGTGGATGTTCAAAGAAAAGGATTTTTATTTGTAAAATAATAAAGATCAATTGCACACAAAACACACAGCACACATACAGAGCTAACTAGAAAAGCAGATGAGAAGAGGGTGTCTGTGAGAGAGTAGTGTTGTGCGACCAGTGCTTTGCAGCAGGAGAAACTAGAGGTTCAGACAGGGATCTGAGGGTGGATGCTGGATTCGAGGGCATGCACAAAACTATGGCAAAGAGGTAGTCCAGTTATACTGTAGAACATACCCTGGGGCAGGATTGTGTCTTCTGCCCCAAAACAATAAGTTAATGGTTGTCTCCGGGGTGAGACAAAGAATTGGGAAGCTGTCTCCAAGGTGAGACAATAAAACTGGGAAGGTTTGATAAAACCTTCCTGGGCAAGACTGAAGTTATCAATGACAACTGATGATCCATGATGGCTGGATGGGTGAGACTATCAGAGCCTTGAATAGCCTGGAATGGGAGAGTGGATAAAGAGAATATCAGCAGGGTGTGTTAAGGTGATTAATTCAGGAACTCCTGGAAGATCCTATTGTCTTAGGATCTTTGCACAGCCCCGGGGCATGATACTGAAAGCTGGTCTTGCCTGGTGACTCATATGCTAGTAATTTTCCAGCTCCTGGCCAGGATCTGGCAGCCATTTCCTGCCTTGCTAGGCAGTGTTTCTGTGTTTAAAACACAGAGAGGGGCTTATGATATCGCCATATTCATAAGCCTTCTTAATAATGTGAAGACAGGTCTGACCACTAACCATGTCATATGAAATTCAGTGAGAAATATGTATAAATCAAATTTCCCTCTGGATTATGACACTAGCACTATGCACCTGAATATCTGCATAAGATATTGCCTGTATTGCTAATATGTCATCATACTTGTGATGTTGCATTTGAGTTTCCCATAAATATTCCCCATTTTAGAGATTTTTGATCCAGTGATCTGGGTGATAAAACTAATATCTAATACCTAATAATTAGGTTAAATATTTCATTGGATATTATTTATAAATGCACTTAGTACTGGATGTTAGAATCATGTTGATAATTTTTTCAAAACAGCATTCCAGATTGCAGCTTTCAAACAAGCAACATAACTGTCGGGGGTTATCAGGAAAGCAACATAATGTTATACAGGAAATGTCATAATGCCCTGATATTAATCAGTAGTTCTCCCACACCTTGAAAGCAATAGATTGCAAACACAGGACATTTCATAAGCCCTGGATGCAAATCCAATAATCCTCCCACATATTGAGCAATGTGTAGACTTTCTTGCCATCATTCTTTAAATAGGACACACTTGAATTGTAGATAACTAAACATCTTACGTGTGTGTGTGTGTGTGTGTAACTAAATTAAGTAAAAGTGTAAGTAGTTTGGTTATTCTGTTAGCCTACTCAGGACAGTTTAAGTGGTGGCAGAAACTGTATCCAGACATAACAGCCACCCTCTGCAATGGGGATAAATGCAGCTTCTTGTAATATTTATGCACTTCCTCTTGCCTCCTCTTGTCTTCAGGACACAACTAAAAGTTTCCTGGTTTGAATCAAGATCCAATGTACCATGGTGTCCAAATGCAGCAAATGGGAGTGTGCATACTACAAACGAGGATTCTAAAGTGTGGGGAGGAAGCAAACCTCAGTTTGCCCAAGCACCACATTTGGATATCATAGCAAACTGGATTGTGAATTAAGGCTTCCAAAAGCAGGAAGCCTTCAGTTGCTCTCTGCACATGAGAGAATAAGGGAAGGTGAGAGTGTGAGCAAAAGCTGCCTTCATGCCAGCCACAGGCAAAGAGATGTCTGAACATGGTCAATGGGGCTGGGACGCAGAAAACTGGAAAAACTGTTCTGCATAGCCAAAGGGGCCTCAGGACTTGTTTGTCTTGAACAGTAATTGCTCATATCACATGGCAAGCCACTTAGAAAACTCAAGATCCTTTCAAAATCTTTTTGCGGTATGCCATGGCGTTCTGTTTTCAAAGCAGCCATGGGTACCTTTGGACTGCCTAATGTTGATCACCAAATTCTGGTTAAGATCTTAAAATAAGAATTCAGATTTTTACAGATTATTAAATCTTCCACAGTCTAGTGTCTGTAGTTGTTCACCTTTAAGCATTCCCATTTGTTTCCTGAGAGAACATATATTCATTTCAGTTCTTAATTTCCTCTGAGCTGAGAACCAGTAAATATGAACTCATGGCTCTACACTGTTCAGCAGAACAGGAGGAAGAAGAGGAACAGCAGCAAAATGAAGATGAATGACTGTTATCAAACTGAGAATGCAAGCTTGTCTGTTATCACAGCTAATATTAGCGTGTGTATATTTACTTCTGCTGCCAAATGTTATCAGTGTTGTTCTGACATGCAGGGAACAACCTGTTCTACACAGATAGTAACCGGGTAGGAAATGGCTCCAGTTTATCTTTGTGACGCTCATAAGGTAGCTTTGTTCACCAGAAACCACTAAGTGAATGATGATCTTTTCAAAATACCTAAGTTTCTGATAAACTATGCTCCATCTTTAATCAGAGGTGAGCAGGAAAATGTGGTAGTAAGTCTCCGAATGCCTCAGGTTATCAAAATATTTGAGGCATGACGCATGCACACCTGTTCTATTTTGACATATGTCTCTCTCTTGGAGCTGAGGTCTCAGGCATTTTATTGGAAACACCAGAGTGAAGATCTATGGTTTTTTTTGCAAATTAACTGAGGACTGTCAGTCAAGAGTCTAAACAATTCTTAAACCCTAGGTGCCTAAAACCATGCAACAGTGACAAAATCACAAGATCTGAGCTTTTATAAGCTCTGTAAGGCTCAGCTATTTAGAAGGGCCTTTTAAGACTGCTAATTTCTGTTTTAGTTACTGTTGTATATAATAAAATATAGTATATATATTTATTGATATGCTTTAACTTGTCATTGTAAGCCATTTTGAGTCTTCTTGGCAGAGATACAGACATCAATAAATAATCTGTTTGTTGGTTTTGCCTAACCTACTTCTTCACAGTATTGTTGTAGGGATAAAATGAAGGAGAAGAGAAGCTGCTTTAGGTCTCCATTGGGGAGAAAGGCAGGATATAAATGGAGTAAGAGAGTCATGAAAGTTACATCATATAATATGGGATCTATATCCTTAGAAACCCACTGCTAATTAGCTCGATTCAACTGGGTTATGAATTTACATTTCTTACCCTACACTTTTATCTCATTGGCTTACTTCCATTACGTGACCCTCCATAGCAGTGAGTATGACCAGTGGTTTCCGTGGTAGGAATACCACAATGCCATCTCTCCCTTGCTTCAGGATGGGTAGTCCACATAAATGTAGATCTCATCAAAGATCTAAAATAAGATTTTACAAACATATAGGATGGTTTGTATTGTGAGATTTAATTATTATGTGCAAGCATTGCCCCCCCCCCCGCTTCTCCCTGAGATCAATAAGTATGTCATTATTATCCCCACAATGCCAAACATCTTGTGAGGTGGGTGGGGCTTAGGGTTGCCAGGTCCTTTGAGTCCCCGGCGGGGGACTAGGAACCTGACACTCACTCTCCATGCCCTTCAATGTCTCTTCTCGCGCGTGCTCCTGGTATGTGTGATGACATCACTCCCAAGAAGTGACATCGCCATGCAGGTCAAAGGGCGGCCTGGCGTGCGCTCCTGCACTCGCCAAAGGGCTGAATTGCCCCCCCCCCATGGGCCTGATTCGGCCCAAAACGGGCCTATTGCAGGGCGCAGGAGCATGCTGCAGCAGGATGCGAGGGGCACGCCACACTGCCTGGGGGCGTGCCACGCTGCTGGGGGGCATGCCCCCACTGGCCAGGTGAGTGGAGTCAGGGGGGAGGAGGAGGGAACAGGGGATCCCCCGCCCCGGGCAGGGCATCGGCAGCCCTAGTGGGGCTGAGAGAGCTCCTGGAAGTTGTGACTGACCCAAGGTCACCCAGCTGGCTTCAAGTGGAGGAGTGGGGAATTAAACCTGGTTCTCCAGATTAGTGTCCCACGCTCTTAACCCCTACACCAAACTGGCTCTAATGTAGCCCAATTTTTCTGCTCATGGTAGGGTTGCCAGGTCCCCTGGACATGAAAGCAGGGGATGGGGAGGGTCATGGGGAGGCATGAGAGGTGGATTCTGGATTGGAGAGGACAATTTTTTTTTGTTACCAAATCAGCCCTACGCACGACCTGTCACTTCCACATCACACAGGGAATGATATCATTCCCAAAGCAACACAGAAGCTCTTTAGGCTTTAAAGCACTGAACAGCTCAGGTCCATTTCTTTCCTACAGTCTGTTTATGATGCCCAAGATAAACCACAGCAATTTGTAGCATACAGTTATGAAATTTTAGATTGACTCAAGTTCAAACCTGAAGAACTTTCAAGTATAATATTTATTGGGATATCAGCTTTTAGTAGGCTTGCCAGGTTCCCTCACCCTCCGGGCGGGGGACCTGGCACTCACCTTTGTAGATTGCTTCATGCGCGCGCACTCCTGAGCTGCGTGATGATGCTAATTCTGAGAAGTGATTTCAGTCTATTTGGAGCCCAAATCAGCCCACTGTGTAGCAAGGGAGCATGGCAAGCTGCATGGGAGCATGCCCCAGGGGGTGCATTCCCTGCCTTTCCCTCTGCTGGCCAGGTAAGTGGGGCCAGGAGGTGTCACAGATATTAAATTAAATTTGGCCTTGGTTAATAATTAGATGGAAAACCTCCAAGGAAGACCCAGGTTGCAGAGACAGGCAATCTCACACCATCTCTCTTAATCTCTTGTCTAGAAAACCCCAGCAGGGGTTGCTATAAGTCAGCTCAGACTTGATAGCAATTTCCATTAAATCTACTGTAGGACACTTTTTAATGCCCTCACGGTCACGTATATACAAAGCTTGCTGTTCTCATACAGTAGCAGAATTCTATAGTTAAGAGGTAATCGAGAGTTGCCAACCTCCAGGTGGAGACTGGAGATCTTCTGGAGTTCCAACTGCTCTTCAGACAACAGAGACCTGCTCCTCTGGAGAAAATGGCTGCTTTGGTAGACTCTATAACGTTATGCTCCTCTGAGTTCCCTCCATTCCCCTAACTCTGCCATCACCCAAATCTCCAGGAATTACCCAAAGTTAGTAACTCACATATGTATGCACATGAAGCAGCATTATACTGATTCAGATCGTTGGTCCATTAAGGTCAGTATTGTCTACTCAGACTGGCAACAGTTCTCCAACAGTATTTCATATCACCTACTTCCTGGTCCTTTTATGTGTTCAATCCGAAGATGCTCTAATTAGTTAGATCATCTAGTCCAGGTTTTTTCTGCACAGGACTATTTTTGCCAGTTCTGGCCCTGTACTGCTTCGATGTCTTTGCTGAGTTCTATACACAGTCAAAATACTTTGCTTCCCAGACTTTGGGTTCTGCATGGTGAAAGGCTACATCAGCTGCAGAATCTATTGTCCCCTGGGGTTTTCCATGTTTTTTTCTCTCTGCACATATACCTCAGTTTTTTTTATAGAGAAATAAAACAACAGGTTATTTTGAAATGCAGAATGTTTTCTTTGATGTAAGCCCTGGCTCTTTCACATTTCCCTTTATCCTCCTGCGTCGTGATTGCTTGGACAGTGACATGTAACTACACTGTTTCTTCTTCCACCACTCTCAGCCCTTGTCTTTATAAAAAAAGACAGTCATTGTTTGTCATGCATTGTCTGTCATTTGGGGGGGGGCAATTAAAACAGCAGCCTGGAGTCCCTAATCCATTTTTACCTGATTATTTTTAAATTTTTTTAAAACACCAGCATTGCAGTGTTGTAGTTTTAAATTTTCTAAAAACCCTTGCCACATGGGGGAGAGCCAAGGCAACAATCTCCTGGGCTGTCAGCTAACTATGGAAGAGCAGACAGACAGACAAAGTCTCTGCAACTCTGTGCCCTTGCTGGCCAGCCACACCAGCAGCAGAGGCAGCAGCAGCAATGGCAAGAGAGTCCTGATGTCACCCAGCATAGCTCCTCTGTCTCCAGCCTCATTTGCCTGGCCTCTCTGCCCTCCTCCCCCGCCCCCCACCAGCAGTTGTCTCTGCCTCCCCAGTCACAGTTGCTGGACTGAGGCTGCAACAAAGGGCAGCTCTTGATCCTTGCCAGGATGACATGAAGAGGAAGCGGAAGTGACCAGGACAGAGTCCTCAACTACAGTCCAGCTCAGGTAGAGAAAATTTCTACCCTCTCTTGGCAGCACCCCCCCCCACCGCCCGCCTCTGCCCTTCTTAGTGTTGAGTCGCCCGGGAACCTCATGGCTCTTCTCTGGCCTCCAAAGCGATAAGGCACCAAGCAGCTCTACTCAGTTCATTATCACATAGGCTTTAAAAAGACTTCCTGCCCATATATGTAATGTTTAGGAGTTCCCAATAAACATCCGGTAAGGTTTTTAAGGCCAGAGAAATTCAGAGGCGGTTTACTATTGCCTGCCTCTGTGCAGCAACCCTAGACATTCTTGGTAGTTTCCCATCCAAGTACTAACCAGAGCCAAACCTGCTTAGCTTCCACAGAAGCTTTTTGCTAATACCCTTTTAAAAACATTAGAAGAAATAACATATTCCTTTTAATCTCCCCCCCTACAGTTATTTCTTTCTAGATCTTTTATCATCCTTGTAGATTTCTTCTGATTTTTCTCCAGTTTAACAACATACTTCTGAGCAAAATTAGGAGGTGTCTTTCTTTTCAATATACCTAGCTGGATTTTGTTTGCATATCTAAGTATTTCTATTTCGATCAGATCTTCTGTTTATACAGCAAACATCCTCTATATAAAAACAAAAGTAGAGTATGACAAAATCACCTCTAATCAGCATATTGTCTCAAAAATTGACTTTTATTGAAAACTTCTATTGCATTTTGATTAAAGTGCTGTTACCAAATCCAGCCCAATAAGACCCAGACAGCAAAATTAGCCAGTTTCAAAGGAACCATCTAAAAACTTTGCTGATTATAGATATGAGGGCAAACTAAGGTGGAAAGCCTGAAGTCCTGTAGAGGCTATATTTGAACAAGTTGCATGCCCATTTTATGGAGGGGAGGGGAATCAGCATTTGACAAGCATCATATCCCAACCCTATGGTTATATCTAAAGATTGCTATGTTGACATTTGGCAGAACACACGAGAATCTCAGAAACGGATGAGTGAACTGCTGACTTTGTCAGCTGCAAAGATTAATAGATTTGGAACTTGCACAACAGAAACAATGGTTCCACAGATGACGCTGGATGGCAAACATCCTATATTACCTTTACAAACACCCATATATGCACAGTTAAGTGCAAACAGAAATCTATCTGATTAGAAATGCACTAACGTGGCTCAGCAAGAACCCAGAACCCATTCAACATGCAATCAGAGCCGAGCAGAGAGCCGTCAGTTCTTGGGCCCCAAATTCTATCCTACCACTCTCTCTCTATATATATATATAATTGTCTGAGTGACATGGAAGTTGACAGAATTTCAAACACCTGGCAAAGCATCAGAAATACAGGTAGGGCAGCACAATCTGTTCCTGACTAGAGTTGTTAGTTTGATGTAAACATCCTATCTAAATTAGCCTTTACGTAGTTACAATTTAAATGGACCTATTGCCAACTAAAGTAAAAATGCAAAGCTCAGTAGTACGATACCTTGATATGAGAGAGAGAGAGAGAGAGAGAGAGAGAGAGAGAGAGAGAGAGAGAGAGAGAGAGAGAGAGAGAGAGAGAGCAAAGTGGTAAAAGGAAATTTTTTGCCCCCCAGGCTACAAAAAGTCTGGGGAAAATGAACAATGGAGACTTCAGTTCATTGACCTTGAATTAAGTTGCTAATGGACACTTTCGCCAGACTTCTATTCCTACCATGAAAGGAGAATACAAAAAAGATAGAGAAAAACTTTTTCACAATTTTTCTTTTCTAGGAATAATCTAGAAAGAAAGCCAAAACGCAAAATGATTATTTTTATTTAAAATCTACACGTTTACTATTCTTAATTACATACATCTTCTCAAAATAAACACCAACAAAACATCTCATCTCACTCCACTTAACACACAATTTCTTCAAAAAGCTAATGAAAAATCAACAACACAAAGAGAAAGAAGAAATAACAAGTATGTAGAGAAGGAAAAAAGTGAAGAAAAAATGAGAGAGAGAGAAAGAAGAGTGCACAAAGGTGTGTACAGTCTTATATTTATATTTTGTTTTATTCTTTATTATATTTTCATCACATATACTTTAATACTTTATTAATATAGATTCATATTAACATTAAAACACAATAGCAATATAATACATATTATCTTACAACAATGTGTTCTATATAGGACTGTAATTGAGGCCAAAGCTTAAATAACAGGTATAGCATTTAAAGCCTTATACCACTGCTTTGGCATGAAAGCTTGAACGCTGAGACACAAGCTGATAGCTCAGCTGGCCACCATATAGCATGCTTGAAATTCAGATAAAACCTTGGCAGCTGGACCATATGGCAACCCTACTTGTATGCCTGTCCTGCCATCATTCTTGCTATACCCTCTTAATGATGTTTTAACACGAGACACAGTAATGATCTGTATAATTAAAAAGTTTCAGAATTGAGAGAGAGAGTGATTTCAGAGACTGGGCCTATTTGCATTTAGCTCTATGCCAGTACTGAAATGCACTATTTTTGTTTAGAAAATGTATGCACCAATTCCCTCAGACTTCAAGGCAGCTCGCAAGGTTAAAACAATACAATAATACAATCGTAACAACAGGCATGCTTTAAAAAGACTTTGAACACTCAGCATGGATGTTGAAGTCTCCTAGAACAATAAGTCTAGGTGCCTCTAACACCATGTCTGCTAGCAGCTGTGCCAAGCCAGAAAGGGTGCTTATAGGGAGCTGGGTGGTCTGTAAACAAGCAGGATACCCAGTCTATCTTTAATTCCCAGAGACAGGAACATGCAATCAATGCCAGCTATAGCTTGTACCGGACATCTGCGGAAGTTGAAGGACTTGCGAAGAATAATAGCAACCCTTGCCCTTCTTGGTTGTTAAAATCAAGTAAAGATCACATAGGTAAACCTCTGCGATCTATTGTAAATCAATCACTAACTCAGATCATCTCCCCGCCCCCCCCCCCGCAAACAGGCAGTTATCCGTCTGCTAATTAAAAAACCATCCCTAGACAAATTATGTGGCCGATTATCACCCAGTCTCTAACCTGTCCTTTCTCGACAAAGTGATTGAGAGTGCAGTAGCTGACCAACTTCAGATCTTCTTGGAAAACTCTAGCGCTCTAGACCCTTTCCAGTCTGGAATCAGACCACTGGAGTAATAAAGAGGCAAAAATCCTGCCTACTCACCTAGCCGAGCTGAGAAGAACCGTGTGAGCAGTACCAATATGCTGTATAATACAAGTGTTTGTAAAAGTTTTTTTCAACACCATATACACATTTATTTACTACAAAAGGTGCATGTAAGTTCATAACCACTGCCATAAACCATAACTAACTGCTACATACAGAATTCATATCAACAGCAGAGTAAACCTTGACTGATAAGCGTGCGTGTCCTCAAGCAAAAAACCAGTCCTGCAATTGTTCTTTGTAAGTGTATTCCAAATCTCAATGCTGAGAACACCCGCTGATTCTCAAGAGAAAATGAGCTCTCACGTGCTGATTCTCAACGTTTACTGATCCCTGAAGGTGCGTTGAGAATCAGCACGTGAGAGCTCATTTTCTGTGGAGGGGAGTTGGAGAGATCGTTTTGAGGTGGGACACATATCGCCCCATGAAGAAATGTACATGAAACAAGCCTAAGACATCCGGGAGCTTGTTGGGCGCAGGAGCCCCCTTTGGGGGTCTCCAAGCAGTGCATCACACACCCACCTGAGGATAATATCATCTTTTCTCACCACCGACATCGCCTTTCCATTCCTCCCCCGAGGGATTTTGCATCGGACTGCACAACATCAGCGGGTGTTCTCAGCATTGAGATTTGGAATACACTTACAAAGAACAATTGCAGGACTGGTTTTTTGCTTGAGGACACGCACGCTTATCAGTCAAGGTTTACTCTGCTGTTGATATGAATTCTGTATGTAGCAGTTAGTTATGGTTTATGGCAGTGGTTATGAACTTACATGCACCTTTTGTAGTAAATAAATGTGTATATGGTGTTGAAAAAAACTTTTACAAACACTTGTATTATACAGCATATTGGAATCAGACCACGGCATGGGACAGAGTCAGCACTAGTAGCTTTAGTGGATGATCTCTGTCTGAATATAGACGAAGGCCATACCTCCTTATTGCTCCTCCTGGATCTGACTGCAGCCTTTGACACATTAGACCACGCCATCCTGAGGAGGCGTTTAGAAACAGAAATCGGTATCAAAGGATGTGCCCTGGACTGGTTTAAATAATTTTTCAAGGAACAGACTCAAAGGGTTGCCGTTGGAGATCAGCTATCTCCAGAATGGGAACTAACTTGTGGGGTTCCACAGGGCGCAATCTTATCTCCCATGTTATTCAACCTCCATGTGAAATCTTTAGGAGAACTCATTCGCAGCTATGGAGTGGGATGTCATCAATATGTAGATTGCACCCAACTCTATATCACGCTATCCAGGTCCCCGCAGGATGCAATAGAAATCTTAGATCGCTGCCTGACAGCCGTGGTGAAATGGCTGGAAAAAATAACAAATTGAAATTGAACCCAGACAAGACTGAAGTGATGCTTGTTGGGAAGGCAGAGATCTTGAAAGACACTGTACTCCTCAACTTCGATGGAGTTCGTCTGACCCTCGCAGACTCAGTTAAGAGCCTAGGGGTTATACTGGATCCAGCACTACTACAAGAAAAACAAGTTCGGGCAGCTGTAAAAAATGCTTACTACAATCTCACTCTAGCCTGGAAGATGGCTTCTTAACCTTGACATGGCCGACCTGGCCACCTCAATCCATACTATGGTAACATCAAAACTTGATTATTGTAATGCACTATATATTGGTGTCCCATCTAAGTTAACTAGGAGGCTCCAATTGGTGCTAAATGCTGCAGCTCGACTGTAAGCAGGAGCGAGCAGGAGCATCACTCCCATCCTACAGTCACTCCATTGGCTACCTATCAGTTACGGTGCTCAATTCAAGGTATTGGTTATTACATACAAAGCTCTTCATGACCTTGGCCCAGCATACCTACAAGATCGCCTCACTCCTTATGTCCCTCCATGGCAGCTTTGCTCATCTGAACAGGGTCTCTTACAAGTGCCAGCCTGCACATGGGCGAAATGAACAGCAGCCCGTACATGGGCTTTCTCTGTGGTGGCCCCCACCCTGTGGAATGGTCTGCCTGAAGAGGTCAGGAGAGCTCCCACCTTCCTGGCTTTCTGCAAACGATGCAAAACCGAATTATTCAAAAGGGCTTTTTACCCAGATCAGAAGGAAGTATTATAGAGAGGGGTCTCAAATGCTTCGTTAATGAGTTAGGGACCACAGACTTCACCACTATGTTGCCTTGCATATTATCTGTTGCTCTAATATGTACTTTTATACTACCTGTACTTCACGTTTATCTAATGTCAGCCCTAGAATTGATTATGTTCCGTTTCAGCAATTCTTCAACTCTGTATTGGATCCTTGCTAATGCTACGTCTTTGTAAAACCTTATAACATTGTTGTGGAAATGTCCTTAACACTGTATGGAAATGTCCTTGATACTGTATGGAAATGTTCCCGATACTGATTGTACTAATCTCATGCTATGTAATCCGCCTTGAGTCTCAGTGAGAAAGGCAGACTATAAAGCAAATACACACACACACACACACACATTAAAACCTTCAGTAAAACGAGCAAAGAGCCCACTAATGACATGAATAACAGTGAATCTAGAAACAAGGCATAAAAACAACTATAATAATGTCTGAAGAAGGGAGCTTGGACTCTTGAAATCTTCTACCCTGAAAATCTTGTTGGTCTCTAAGGTGCCACTGGACAGTTGTCTTACTGGACACCAACGCATCTACCAACCAGAAACTACCTTCAATTAAAGCCTGAGTAAAGTGAAATGTTTTAGCCCAGCCCCTAAAAGACAATAAAAAAGCAAGGAGATAAGCATTTTAAAAATGAGAAGCCACCTCTGAAAAAGCTACTTGCCTCATGTCACAGTCAGGGACACAGAGTCCCTGCCTCTGGGCAGTATAGGCTGGGCAGTAAAGGCAAGGTGGTCCTTCAAATACTGCAGATGCAAAAGAACCACCACTTTGAATTATGCTTGGAAAAAATGTGGGCATCAAGTCTGTTGGAGAAGGCTCACCAAACTGTATGCAGCAGTCACTGTCCTCTATGGAGCACAGGTTCTGAACACATCTGCATAAAGACTAGTAGACTACATCAGTAAAGGATGGACTGAATGTGTGAAATAGTTATCAGAAAGTAAACACACCAGAGTTTGAACTTACTGGCTTAGAGAATATAGAGCCTGAAAAGGTAAACAACTGCACTTTAACAATGTGTGTTGGTGGAAATAACAGTAAATGATAATGGCTACTAGGATTAAAAACAGTTGTGGATTACAAGAAGTAAACTGACTATAAATGACCAACTAACACATTTAGTTTGTACATTAGAAACTGCTTGAACAGTATCAGAGAAACTAATTTGGAAACAAACAACCTTATAAGAATATGGAAGAAATACTTCTATGGACAGAAAGCACCAAGCTTTTCATTATTTGTACAACAAACATTCTGATAACGATAATTTTAATGAATAACCTATTTTGCTATACAAAACTGCTTCCAAAAAGCATGGGAAAATATCAGAACCAACCCACCATAATCTGCTACCCCCCCAAAAAAGGTGTTTAAAACTAAAACAAATTTAAAAAACCAGAAGAAACAAAACAGTAGCAGCTCTCCAAAGAGACTTACTACTTCCCTCCAGAATGCAATTCCCAACTGCTTATAAACAGCAACATATTTTTCCATTCCTAGAAACCACTGCCAAATAGAGGACAATAAAGAAGCATGGCCAGAGGGAAGACCAGGAGGGAAAGAGGGGCGGAAAGTACAGCTGGATGATAGATTGCCACTTTTGGTCTTTCTTTTGTAGGCTGTGCTAAGTGACAGAAACCCCCATGGTGCTGGCGACACACTTCCTTCTCTTACCTTCTACACTGAAAAGTCTTTGACAACTTTATGTGAACAAATGGAGGGAGGGGAGATGATGAAGAGGATATAAAATTAGTAAGCAGCAAGTGGAGACTTGTGAAAATTTCCTGATGTATTTTCTTTTCCTTGCGATACCTTGTTTACACTCATTCAGCATTCCTTCAGACCTGCATACACACATCCTGTTGTTGTCACCAGCTTCTGGTGTGAGTACCTGAATACCCACTGATATTCCTGATGGCAGATCCCAGCTCTTAAAGACTACAGGTCTCAATGGAGAGATCCTGATGGTCTCAGGGCAATTGAAATGTGAATTTCCTGTCCTAATAATGCACCCCTCTCATTTTGAACCACTTACCTTCCCTCACAGAATTCAATTGAATGCCCCTGTTGCCAGGACCTGGGAGAGGAAACAAATGTATTTCCCTTCTCCAAAATGGTCCTTTCTTCCAGGTTTCTGACGGCTGCCTTTCTTTCTTGTTAGTGTGCATATAAGGAGGAAGACACATAAAGGCCTGTTTTTTCTTTATATGAAAAGGGTAAGGGATAAATGAAGACAGCATCAACTCCAGTAGAACTACAGTCATTCTTGAAAGGGGTGGGGAGAGTTTGGGTACTTAGCTAATTAGGCCACCAATCTCTGGCGTACTCTATTTTTGCAACACAAAAATAAAGTGTGCCACTTTCCATCAAAAGGCCGAATTCAGCTCACCACATGATGTATGTGCACCCAAAGTGCAATCATTCATGCTATCTTATAGCCACTGATGGCAAGAAAAAGATTTGCATTAAGAACAGCTTTAGCTACCAACACTGAGATAGTAGCAATATGACATTGTCCATCTCCAGTTTTGCTCACAAATCTACAGGATAGTTTCAGAACTGAACTCTTCTCTATATCACTGGTATATACTCCCTGGCTTATGGAGAGTCATATTAATTACTATTAAGGGCATGCAAAACAAAACAAACAAGCTGGAAATACACTTGGAATTTGTTGTTTTGTTTAGTTTAAGTAGCTTTCAGAATGGTGAACCAAATCCGGAAAACTAAGTTATAACAGCACCTTTCCACTTGAAATTTTGGGTTTAGCTTTGGTTCTTACCCACCCAGAGGCAGTGCAAGCAGGCAGGCAGTGGTGGGCTACTATTATCTTATTTTCATTAATGGCAAGTGTACCAACCATTTGGATTCCACATAGAGAGACTGAGCTCTTAGCATTATACCAATTAACTTCATTGGTGGGAAGAGGAACGTGCATGGTGTGTATGACTATTTTTTCTTCTGTACTTCCTGAGCAATGGCATTGTCTCTCTGCCAATTAGGACTCAGGGGAGCACTGCCACTTCTTCCTGCCTGTTGGCTTTGGAAAAGTTCATTAAACTTGGGGAGGTAAGGGGGAAAGGTGCTCGCCCCTGCCTGCCTGTACAGCAAAATGAAATGTTATGGAAAAACACATATCTGTTTGGGGGGGGGGGGGTGTCTCCTACCCACACTTGGACAACAGAGGAGATTGGCAGCGATTAAGGCAAGATACTCCATTTTCCAGTGGAACACTGAAATGGAAGGATTCACTGCCAGTCACCCTTCACTGTGTTATTGGGAACAAAACTGCAAAGATGCTCAAGGAAACATGGCAGCAAGCAACACATAAGGATGCAAAGGTAAGAATAATTTATTGGCATTATCATCACTTCAAAAAGAAAAAAAAGGAATATAAAGCATGTTGCCTCACTGTGCTGGTTGGACTCATGCTGCACCGCCACTGCCTTTTTGCTAGCCAGCTTCCCATCACATGTTCTCCCGGCTGCCCACAGTCCCTTTTTCAGGGGTCTGTGGTTGTGTGTAGTGTAGTTGAGAAAAAAGACGGTTTAGAGGGAAGACTATGTTCTGTGTAATTTTGGTGCAGTTAAGCGCAAAAACAGCTGCCCCAGAGCATTTCCCAACCCCCCTTGAAAAAAAAGTGTGTGCATGTGCAACCAATACTTGCCTTTAACGCATGTATTGTGCTGAAGCTCATGATAACGGTGGGGGGACCCCAGATTAGATCTAAACCAGCAACAGCCCACCCAGAGCAAGCTAATAATGGAATTGATTTCGTTTGGAAGCCCCAGATCTTAAACTGAAAGGGAAATTTTCTCAGTACACACCTCTAATTACTGTTAACCAAAACTGCCACATCCCTGCGTTCCAACCGACCACACACATACACAATATAATATGAGATATAATTGTTAATATTAAATATATTTTAACCTCCTGATTTATCAGAGCACCTCTCAGCATGTAGGGTTGTCTCCCCCTTCCCCTGTTGAATCTTGGCCAGCCCTTATGTATTTGGAGGAAGGAGAAGGAGAGTTATGGCACAAAACAGCATGCATGCTTTCAGGTTCACCAGAACTCTTTATCAGACTGGATGTTAAAAAAATGCTTCCCTATATTAACAAAGTCCCTTCAAGTTGCAGAGAAGAGTGGTTAAAACCTCTCTCCAGCCTAGGTTTTCCATTCCCCCATCTCATTTATACACAGAACTACATCTCCTCAACCTTAATATAATTATCGTGGACAAGTTGTGTTTTAAAAAACAAACTGTTAGTTTTACCTTGAACCAGATAAATGAAGAAATTATCCCTGTTTGTAAATACCTGCTGTTGCCTTTTCTGTCCTTCTTCATCACCCAAGATAGAATCAGATGGCTTAAAAGTCCACCAAATTCAAAGTCCCCCAAACCCAAGGATCACAAAGATGCTAAATGTCAGCCTTTGATGGTTTATTCAAAACTAGAACATGCAGGATCCTACAGTGGGAAGCCTGCATGCACACTACTTTCTTCTCTGCCCCAGCAATGGCTCAGCAGCTTAGGCAAGAGAAGGCGATTGCCAAGGAGCCTGTAGAAAAGGAAAATGGCCATGGAGAAAGGAGAATAAAACCACTACCATGACCCGCTGCTCCTTCCTGGGTGCCACGGTGGTGATTTTTCTCTCTCTTCCATACAACCAGCTTGCTCTCCTCCTGAGAACCACCTGAATGATAGGATGAGAGAGTGGAGGCTGCAGAGAAGGGTGGGTATTGGAGAAAAAGGGCCCATTGCTTCCATGCCCGGCACAATGCCCACAGCTCAGGGAGGCTTGAAGTGTACTCACCCTCCAACCACTACAGTGGCAGCTGTTTCAAGGTGGAAACCACCTGCCAACCAGAAACTCAATAGTCTTGAAACATGAGGTGGGTGTCAACTGGGGAATGGTGCTGTCAGAGGTGGGTGCAATCCTGAATGCTCAGAAGAGCCACCACTGAATGGTGCACTAGAGGGTTTGTCTCTTGCTTTCAAGCAGTTCAGAACCCACCATTTAGAAAATGCACACCATACACTGAAGGCCTATTCTACCTTCACAGTTTCAATCACATCTACTTAGAAGTCTGCCATAAGGAAATACTAATACGTATTTTCAAAGAAGGAAATATTGGGCATTTTATTACTTGACAATGACTGCAGAGTAGAGGTGGGCACAAACAGGGGAAAAAACAAACTGTGCGGTTCGTGGTTCGCCCCGTTTCATGAACTACAAACCACAAACTTTCACGAACTTGCCCATTTGTGAACTGGTTTGTGGGGTTTAAATGTCCCTTTTTGTGCTGCTGCGAAGAGACACGGAAAGGGTCATTTCACACCGCCAGCTTGGATAAGCTGCTTGACAGGGAGATTCCCGACAAGCCGCTGATCAGGGGGTTGAAATGTCCATTTCCCTGCCACTTTGCAGCAGCAGGAAAAGGGGCATTTCACCCCCGCAGGCTTGGATCAGTTGCTTGTTGGGGAGATCCCTGACAAGCAGATGATCTGGGGGTGGAAATGCCCCTTTCCCTACTGCTTTGCAGCAGCACAGAAAGGGGCATGCCACCCCCGCAGGCTTGGATCAGCTGATTGTCAGGGAGATCTCCAACAAGCAGATGATCCGGAGGTGGAAATGCACCTTTCCCTGCCACTGTGCAGCAGCACAGAAAGGGGCATTTAACCCCCACAGGCGTGGATCAGCTGCTTGTCAGGGAGATCCCCGACAAGCAGCTGATCCGGGGGTGGAAATGCCCATTTCCCTGCCACTGCGAATCAGCAGTGATTCTGTGATTATATATATATTGATTATATATCAATTACTGCTTATTATGTTTATGAAAGGAAAAGCATCTCATTGAATTCCCAAGGAATAAGGATTCCCAAGGAATAAGGATGACTGGATTAGCTGCACTGAGGAGAGTTTTCCTTCATCTCGTGCTGTTTTTCAAACCTGAGTAGTACCCCTGGGGAAAAGATACTGCACCTGTATAGCTCTCTTAGAGTTAACAGCAGCTTGGGTGTGGCAATTTATACTGGCAAAACTTAAGCTGGAGGAAAAGATTTATGAACTCTTTCCCCAGAACCACTACTCAGACTCCCCAGTTTAAAAATATTCCCTTTTTCACAAAATTCGGGGATCTGAGCATTGAGATCTTACACTGCATGTGGGATGACTTTGTTATAAGAGTCAAAGTTCTGGGATTCTTGAAAATAGGCCCACCTGAGAAGGAGAACAGCAAGCACAATATATAAAAAAGCAGACTATAAATAACATAAATAAAGCAATTAACTATGTATTTTTGAAAGTTCTCCAAATAAAAAGTACATCAGTGAGAAAAAGCCTAACACCTCTGTATAGTGTGCTAGTTTTCCGCCAACAGGGACTTCCTCCATCAGGAAGTCCCTGCTGGTAGAAAATTAGCACACCATGCAGTATATAATAATAATGACTGGAGTAGAAGTTCACCCCAAAAAGTATTTACCTCTGCTCCTGAGTATTTTTCCGTTTGTTGGACAAGCTCCTCTAAGTGGATCTCATCCGAGATGGGCATTTTGCGAAACTGAATTTTAAAGATTTCTCTACGAGTGGCAGCATCAGGCAGAGGCACGTATATGATTCTGTCAATTCGACCAGGTCGCATCAAAGCCTGTGTCATCAAAAGAAACCCATTAATTGTAACAGAAAGAATCAATAAAGAAAATTACATACAGCATAGCATTCCTCTAACTGTTATATCTGCTTAACATAGGAATGAATCTCCACATCATGAATGGCATGTTAAAAGGCCACAAATGTCTAACATATATTAGGAATGGTATTTGGGCAGAAAAGTTTTCTGTGAACATATTGACACTGGGTCTGTAATTTGCAAGTTTCATTTGGTTGTCTTTTCTGACATGACTGTTAATTTCTGCATCAGAAGAGATAATACAGGCAATGAAACCAAGAATGTCTTCACCAAAGAGAGACTAAAGATTGTATCCCATTGCATGCTTGAGAACAGATGTTGAGAATGGCAGACTATGTTGGACTCTTTATTTATTTCATTTATACCCCACCCTCCTATACATTTAGACACATTCATGTATCAAATTATATCACCATCAAATTGTATCCATGATCAACATCATTGGATGCTGCTGGTGGGTAAATGCACAACACAACATTTTATTTCCAATCCTGCAGAGGTGTCATGAATTGAATTATGAACTAAAGGCCAGTATTTGTATAATCTCAGTGCTGCTCCTTGCAGCACTGCCAGATCACTTAAACAACCTGTGGCCCTATGAAAGAGAACCTTCAACACAGGAGCACCTTCCCATACCCAGTATTAACCCCATTTCTGGAAGGGTGACATTGGAATGAGGAACAGCTGCAGCAGAGCCTCCTCCCATACGGCCTTGAATTTCTCATGCTATTCAATGGTGCAAGGTGAACATGAGTAAAATGGGAGACAAAAATGGCCTGGAAAGGCCTGCTCCCAATCTTCCCCCAACACTGCCCCCCTCAGTGAAGGGAGAAGGGAAGGAGCAAGCTTGCCACAGGGGCCACTGGCTTGTAATGACAATTCCCCGCCCCCAGTCTGTTCAGGACAGTGGCTGCTGGCTGCCACAAGGTGAGAGCCACAAGATCACAGCAGCACAGCTCTCACCTATTTTGCACAGGGTACCTCACTGTACATCAGCCCACTGGGATGTCCCAAAGTGCCTTCATAGCCAATCCACTCCTGAAGCATATCCTATACCATTAGGATAATGTAAGTACTGGGCGTCAATTGGATAAAGGGGCACAACTTGTTAAAACCACCATCTTAGGCATAAACCAAATCATATCCTATGTTGTTTAATATGTCAGTTGTAGAATTGCTTATGCTCTGTTTCAGCATTTCTTCAGCTCTGTATTGGATTTCTGTGAGTTTTTTTAAATCTGCAAATTTGAATGTATATACCCATTACATGTTTTATTGATATCTCTTTGATAGTGACTGTACTGACTCACACTGTGTAATTCATCTGGAGTCTCAATGAGAAAGGTGGACTATAACTAATATAACATTATAATATTCCCTAACAATGGAGGCTGCAAATCCATACTATGTTCCTTCAGACATCCATGTATAAACCATCGAATTGCCTACTCCTATGACAATTGCACAATAGGAAAGAACCAGTTGTCAGAATCTCTCCTTATTCATGTTTACGTAACAAAATGAACTATGAGTTTTTGATTTTCACATAAACTAACTGCTTGCATGCAAATTCTGAATTTTAAATACATTTTCAGCTGGATGTGTTTAAGGCACAGCACGTAAACTGAATTGTTTTTTATGTAAGAGTTCTCCCTTGGGCAGTGTAGTTGGAGTTCCAGTTGACTAGAGATATTGCACGGTTGTCCTGGGCTCTCAGCCAATAAGATTTTTCCCAGCCTGATCATGTCAGTGAAAGTCACGCTGAAAAATAGTAGGAAGAAGCTTTCCTTCCTGCACAGCATTGATCAAGTTAACACCCTTCCTAGAGTTTCTTTAAAAAGACCATTGTGAGTACTCTGGTGTGGAAAAATCCATCTTGCATGCTAAGAGATGTCCTGTTATTTTTAAAACAAAAGCCTGAATATTTTCAGCTAAGGAAACTGCACAGCAAGTACAGTGTAGCCACCCATAGGACCACTGGAGTGTCTCCTTGAAGTTTCAACAAGCATGGAGACAGAACTGCCAGCTCATTGTTTAGTCGAGTCACATTTATATCAGGATACTGCTTTGGAAATAATTTGGCTGCTGTCCAATATCCCTTTAGGAGCATCAACAAGAGAGCACACTCCCCCCCCCCCCGCAGCAGTTCCTTAAGCTTTGTCACAAGCCAGTTCTGAAAGGCATTTGGGTTTTCAAGAGCAGCGTATCAGGCAAGGTACTGAGGTACTTATGCCACTTTTACACTAGTAACCCCCCTCTGCATGCAGTGCCTACACTATGGCCCTTGAGATCTGGATTTCTGTGTCTTTGTAAGAGAATGTTTTCCTGATAATGCCAAGAACTGTTTGCCTCACTTATGGAAAGCACATAATAAACAGTGATGGTATTTTGCCTACACTGGGGTAACAAAAAAGACTTCTGAATTAGAGTAAGGAGAGCGCCAGCCAAGACTTTCTACTATTTCCTGCTCCTAGAAGATGCCCTTCCCTTTATTCTCTTAAGATTCGTGAAGATAATTCTGATATGGGTTGTTTCTTTTGTTATTGTTTTAATATTTTGTACATCTTGATACTGGGTTTTAAAGTATTTATTTCCATTTTCTGCATTAGAAACTGATTATATACAATTACCTGGGCTCCAGAAAACAGTGTCTTGTCAATGTTTTTTCCTTCCCTCCAAAACAGTGTTTTTTCCTTCCCTCCCTCTTCTCTCATACACAGACTACCTAACGGCACATCAATATTTAGAGAGCTGGGTGGGGGGCGGGGGGGGAGGGCAGAGAGCATCCTCCTCCTTTCCCTTGCCCCATTTAACTACCACCTTCAACTCTGTCAACCACTACTATTTTCTCTGCCTACCATAATGATGGATAGGAGAATGGCAGTGGCAAGTTCCTGTCCTGGCATTTAGTCCATAAGTAAGACAATGTCACAAGTAGAAGAAAGTCAAGCCTGCTTTTCCAAATCTAGAATTGCCCTCCTGTTGTACAAATCATGCATGGTTTCCAAGACCTAAGGAGGAGATCAGAATTGTTTTCCCCTTAAGCAAGAATGAACTGCATCCTTCCTTCTGCTTCTCTCAGTTCCTAACGCCTCCTCTCCACAGTTGTCTGGGGGTGGAGATTGCTTCCTCCTAGATCACCCAGAGTTTTCCCCCAGACTGTGACACTGTCCTCAGTTGCAGAGCTTTTCTGTGTACATAGCAATGAATGTCAGCCATTTACTTCTGCAGAAGAAAGCAAAAAACACTCAAGGATAACTTTAGCTAATTTCTCTCCCTCATCGGGACCTGAATAATCAGACTATGCCGCCTCAGTTTTACCCTAGATATTCATTTAAAATATTTATATGCTGCTGTTCTCCAGATCTACAAAGATTTAAAGTTGTCCAATGGAAATGTATGGGGGCCAGATAACCAAACCAGCCCATGTTTTCATGGCTCCAACTCTTTCATCTCCCCACTCTGCCTTGAGTACCATTTTTCAGCTGTTCTAGAATGTAATGGAATATGGGGAAAGAATGACCACAAGAGAACACTGGGGACTGACTATTAGAGAAAGACAGAGATAGACAGATACAGAGATAAAATTATTTTAAAGAATCAGGCTGTACAACATTTCTGTCATGTCAGCCTTGCTCAAGACCTGAAGCATTGTGCAAACTGACAAGAAAAGACTTGATGTGTTTGACAGCAGGTGTTCAGGAAGAATTTGCAATATCAAGTGGCAGCACTTTGTAAGGCACAGTCAGCAAGGCAGAAACATTTTACAAGGCTATTACCCAAAAGTATTAATAAAAGGGAAAAGAAACAGATGGTTTGATCCTCCAAGCAAGATTTGACAACTCAAAAGGAAAGGATATTTATTTGAAATGAGCGAAGAGAGACAAATGAAATGGGACCAATATGAACACATTAATACGAAGCTCTCCTTGGCAAATAGCAAGAGACTTTGCCTGATTAATGCAAACCCACTATGCAGTAGTTAAATCTAATAGGTGCAGCATTAAAAATATAAAAACAACAAAAAAATTAAAAGGTGAGACAGGTATTTATACTGGGTGAGAAATGAAGCTTATCACACTACAGCAAAGGACAGGTCGCAAATGATCCATTTCTACAGGGTCTGGTGACTGGCTGGCACTTAACATTTTTGAAAAGGTGCATTACTAGATAATCCAAAATTTATATTTCGCATTCCTGCACCATTTCCTTGTTCCACTCAACAAAGAACTACATTACAAGTAAAGAGGGAAAGCTTTCCACTGTAGTTCTTCAAATGGCTCACTGCTGCTCCTGAGTTAAATTTACTGAAGAGGAGGTATGGCAAAATGCTGTTTTTAATTCCTCAAGCCATTTGAATCTAACATGCCATAACATTCAAGCTGTGTGCTGCCACTTTAGCTTTTCTGTCAATGCACCTGCAAGAAGAAACAAAGTATAGGGATTTAACTGCATAGTTTGTGCATTGTTGATGTTCCTCCCCCTTGAGTAAAGTCATGGAAGGAGTCGTAGCATTTGGATCACACAAAAAACCCAGTAGCATGTCAATGCTTCTTCCTTGGGGCAATTTGTGGGATGATCCAGAAGGTGATGAACGGATCGTGGAAGAATTCATCCACAGTGCTGTCTACCTACGCCACCTGGTTGGTAGGCAAGAAAAATGGCTGGGAGGGTGCTCTCCTGGAGCTCCACCCCTGCAGAGCTACAGAGAAACCCAGTGAGAGACAGGGAGGACCCAGGTGCTGAGGTTGCTAGGAGTTCCTCCAAAGGATGCTGGAGGGCACACAGGTGAACAGAGTCCAGCCCAGTAGGCTCAGACCCTTACAACCTATTCCACAGGTATTTTGGAAGGCATGCAACAGATTTAAGCATTTGTTTCTTACACACTTACAGAACACTTTCACACTCAATGTAGCAATCACATTTCCTGTGCGTTCACTGATTTTATTCTCAATTATCCAATAAAAATGAATAGCCAATTTGTATCCTTAAGCATTCATCTACCTGGACATAGATACTTTTAAAAGTACAAAGTAAATAACTGTCTAGAATACATAATACTGCTTGCCAAGCATTTCACAAATGAGAGCATCTTCTGATTTAGCAACTTTTGAGTAATAAAGTTGAGGTACAATTCTTTATTCCAAATATGCAACAACAAACCCTTGTAAGATCACAATAAACCTTCCTGACATCTTTCAGTGTACTAAACTGTGTCTGAAAATGCATTTCATCACTTTTTTCATGAACGTATCTTGATACTTTCTGACTATTCGCATCATGGATTTTCTTTTAGCAATTGGGATATAAACAAGAGTGAGAAAACTTTAATCAGTTTTTAACAGACTTGAATCTTATCTATGTTTTCTGCTGATTAAAGATGTTTTTGCTATCAAAAGAGGAGAGGAAGTGGTTTTCACCAACCCCTGCCTACAGGGCAGATACCCACTTCATCCCCACAGTGCTGGTCTGGGCATCTGCTGACCTCTAGATGAAGGGTTTTAGGGGATACGGAAGGCTGCAGGAGAAGTTTGCTTCTGTAAACCCTGCTCTCTTGTGTAGCACAGGATTCAACTGGGCATTTTGTTATCTTTTTTTACCTGTGCCGTGCTTTTAAAATCTTCCTCTCCTGCTCTTAATGCTGAAGGATATGCAGGACAGCATCCACCCGCAAGTAATAAAGCAAGTATCAGAGGAACTAAATTCATGAAAAGGTGTAAATGATGTGTTATTGGGGAGGCAGCACTAGAAGATGGACTTCCTATTTCTGATCTTTAAGTAGAATAACTTTCCATTTTTTAAAAAAGGCCTGGTTTAAAATGAAAGCTCAGTGAAATCATCCAGAAGTTAAAGTTCAGAAACTGAGCAGTGGCTGTGGCATTTCTGCGAGTAGATGCCACTGCTGACTGTGCAAAAACTGTGGAAAGAAACAAAAGGTACTAGGAGGGTGAGGTTTAATACCTCCTAGGGGCAAAATGGTCCTTTCCACAAGCTTGTTTCTTTGTTGGTTATTAATTACATTTTAATCCAAATTTTAATCCATGATGGGACTGAAGATAAGTGTCTGTACGGTTACCAAAATGTCTCTCCAGACACCAACAAGCCTGTTGAGCTTCAGCAAGAGAGCTGTATCATATTTTTTTCTTTCAAGGCACCATGTGACATGAAGTACCTCTGAAAAGGTAGTCATTCTGTAGCTTATTTTATTTACGTATTTAAGTTCCACGGTGAGTAAAAAAAACATTACTATTATTGCGGTACTACATTGGGTAGCTAGACAATCCCCAACTTCTGATGAAATGATTTTCAATAAATTTACATTACCTGAAATTGGGGAAGGGGGGTGTCCTCCAACAACCATTGAACAATATACCACTTTTTTTAAAAAAAGGCATATTTACTTAAATTCTTCCAGCAAAGCAGCATCAAAACCTTAGGAATGCTTACAAAAAATTGTTGTGTTGGGAGGGGTTAAAAGAACCCCTTCTGAAAAGATAACAATTATATGAAATGAAACCTGGAACCAGGCTCTCTTGGCAATTAATCACCCAGGAGCCGTTGCAATCCTGCAGGCTGTTTCTGACAGATTCCGAGTGCTTTACAGGAATCACCAGGGATAAGATGTGCCTGGGCTGGCTTCTGACAGGGACTGCTCATGTAAATAGTTCTCAAATTAATTTTTTTAAAGATATACTAAAATGTAATAAGCACATGTATGTCTGTGATTACATATTAAATGTTTATCCAATATGCAGAACTCATACTGGATTTTTTAAAAAGCCTTCCCCCCCCCATTAGCAAAAGAGAGCCCTCCATCACTTAACAGAGATACTTCCTGTTTTCAAGTAGTTGGGAAGGCATGATTTCCAAACCAAATACTTGGTTTGGCAAGCTCTTGCTGTGTTGATAGATGCTTTTATAACCACTTCATTCCACCTGAAGTTTCACTACAAAAGCAGAGTGCGGGGTCCCCCTCCTCTCCAAGGAAGGAAAAAAGGACAGAAAAAGAGAAGGGGGGACTAAGGAAAATATCAGAAAGCCAAGACAATAAGGGTTACCTTAGCTCAGCAAAGTGTGGATTTGTAATCTCACAAAGATAATGTTTGAGAGGGGAAAACAAAGCCCCTTATCAGTGAACACTGGATTCTAGCCCAAAAGCTACAAGTCCTCAAAGATGTTAGAGAAACAAGCATGAGACAATTAAAGCTCATTTTATGCATAGCCTATGGCTCTGAATTAATAATGCCTAGCCAGTTAAATAATCAGCATTCACCATGCATTTTCCATATACAAACAATCACTTAAGCATTTGCTTATATACGGTCTGAAGGCACATGATGACCACAGACACTTTGCTGAAGCTAAGCAGAACTGTATCTGGGTCAGTGTTTGCATGGGAGACTGCCTGGGAATTCACTCTATGCTGCCTTTAGTTCTAGGGAAGAAAATAGTAAATTAATCCTACAGACCCACCTGAAACTAACCCGTGTGCGTGTCTCTTACCTTCATTGTAGCAAAACTTCTCTCATGAATAAGATCTGTCTTCACGACCTCCATTTCTAACTTGATAATCTGTGTCTCTCTATTCTACCCAATATGAAAAGTCAACAGGGTTTGCGGCAGCAGATCCATTTGAGAATCAGAGATGAAATGTGGTTTTTGTTGGAAATACAAGGTTTTGTGTACAGAGAAGGGAGAAGACACAGAATACCCGCAAGGGGCAGCGGGTCTGACAGTCAGATAGATAGCAGACTGGGATCCTTCTTTCCTCCTCTCTTCCGTCCTTGCATGTCTCCAGATTGGTATTCTAAGGCTGCTTCCTGCCTCTTTCCGGAAGTTCCTCCTTTTTTTTTTTTAACTGAGGTAGTTAGTATCTATTATTTTCTCTCCTTTCTGTCAAAGTTGTAGTTCCTGAATAAACTCTCTTCATTCACTCCTTAATCAGACTCAAGATCATTCCTAAAATATGCCAGAACCTACATGGTAGCAGAGGATAATTTGTGGATTGATCTCTGATTAAAGGAATAAGACTCACCAGAGGCTCCCCTCACAAGCTCTCTCTGTGTGTGTGTGTGTGTGTGTGTGTGTGTGAGAGAGAGAGAGAGAGAGAGAGAGAGAGGGGACAAAATGGCCACCTATAGTATTCAGCAAGTTGCAGTGATAGAAAGGCTGAATGAAAGAAACTATGTAATTTGGAAAGCCCGCAGGCAGACCCATTTCATGGAACAAGGAGTTTGGGAGGCAATTAAAGATCCAAGACCGGCAAATGAGGAACATGAAAAACAAAGAAAATGGGATGAACACAGTGACAAAGCCAACAGGGTCCTGTTTAAAGGTTTGGAGGACCGGGATATTTTGCGGGTGATTCATATTGATAAAGCTAAAAATACCTGGGAAGAAGTTCAAAGATTTTATGTAGATACTTCGCTTAAGAGTAGAATGTCTTTACAAAGGAAGTTGTTCAGTATTAGAATGGGAGAGCATCAGATCTTGTGTGAGCACCTGGATGATTTTCTGACTTTAGTCTAGTGGCTTTGCTCAGCTGGAAAAGATCTCCTTGATGAAGATCTGATAGTACTGTTGCTGATCAGCCTGTGACCAGAGTATGAAAGTTTCATATCAAGTAGAAGCTAAGAAAGATTTGACTGAGTCAAACCATAAGCATGCTGGAGGAGTATAATAGACATAAGGAATTCCAGAATTCAGACAGAGGGTCTGGACTGAGGGACTGTGGAAGTGCTATGTGTGCTGTAAAGTTGAGCAAGAAAGCTGTCACGAATGTATGAAAGGCAGTCAATTCAAAAAGAACTGCACTCTCTCCAAACAAAGGGATTCCTTCTGGAGAGGGAAGGAAGGAGCAGGGAGGAATTTACAACGTGACAAACCAAAACCTGCAAGGAAACGCTTTATGCTAGCAGAAAGAGAACCTAAAGAGCAATTTTGGTATATTGACTCTGCATGTTTAGCTCACATGAGAGGGAATAAAGCTTTCTTTGAAATGCTAAAAGAAGAAAAAAGGGAGTTGTTGCGTGTACCAGATGGTAGATGTGTAGAAAAAACAGGCATAGGGTCTGGAACATTAAGATGCAAACTTCCAAACGAACAGACCTGGGAAATCTTGCTAACAAAGTGCTTCTATGTTCCAACTTTGGAAACTAGCCTGCTTTCTGTAAGTGTGGTTGCAGAGAAAAACATGAAAGTATCTTTTGGGAAACAATGTCTCATTAAAGAGGACAGAGAATGTCAGAGGGGCGGGCCCGCGCCCTTGGTCTGGCTGGCCTCCCCCCTCCCACCCTGGCCACCCCACCGACTGGCACTTACCCTGCCCGGAGGCTGGTTGGCAAAACAGAGGCCGAGGCCGCCGCCACGCCCCGCGGCTCGACTGCGGGTCCGACACCACGGCCGGAGCTTGCCGCGGCTGTGGCTGCGCCGCCGCAGCGGGCAGCTGGGGGTGAGGCAGGCAGCAACGCGGCAAAGCGACAGCCGCATCAGCGGCCTGGTCTGTGGCCCCGTCAGCGAGGCCACGGCCAGGAGAAGGGCGGAGGCCGCGGAAAGCCACCCGAAACGCCGGGACGCGGCAGGACGCCAGCGCAGGCGCCCCAGCCCGGGGGAGGCAACGCCCACCAAGGGGCCTGCAAGAGAGGCTGGGGCGGCGCGGCCCAGTCCTCCACTCGGCCGGGGGCTGCCCCGTCCAGCCTCGCCAGGGAAAGGCAGACCCAGCTGCCTGTCAGGGGAAGAGGGGGTGGTAGGAGGGAGAAGGGGAGGGAACCCAGGCGGAGCAGCCAACCGCCTGGGGGCCAATGGGGCCAGCAGGTGTGGCCACACCTGGCACAGGTGGTGGGGATGGCCCTCGGGGCGGGGACGTGAGAGAAGGGGTGGGGCTGGCCCTAAGCGAGGAGGGTATTTAGGAGGGCTCCAGACCCAGGCCGAGGAGGAGAAAGGTCAGCCTGCCCCTGCACTTGAAGGGGCAGCTGGCTGGGTGAAATCCGGTACAGAAGAGCCAAGCCAGCTTGACCACCGGCACACCCATTCTGAGGCCCACCAGGGGGAGCCCTCACTGGCCCGGGACCGCCTCCCAGCCCAGGCCTACCCAGCGGCCTACCCAGGGGACCCAGGACGGACCCATCGCAGGTGCCACCCCCAGACCAGCTATCGCTGCTAGGGGGCGCCCGCGAGGGTGACAGAGAAATAATAGCTGTAGCTAAGAAGAGGAACGGTCTGTATGCCCTGGAAACATGTCAGCAAGTAGCTGACTTTGTAAATGCAAAGGAGACCTGTAAACACAAGAATTGCTCATTAATCTGGCACAGGTGGTTTGGATATTGAGATGTAAATACAATCAGCCAACTTCAAAGCAATAATCTGACGAAAGGCATGCAATTTACAAAGTGTGTTTTTGAAGAAAAATGTACATTAAAAGCAAAGCAATCAGACCTAGCTTTAAAGGGAAAGGAGCTAAGGAAAATGAGGCAAGGCAGCCATTAGATTTAATATACAATGACCTATGTGGTCCAATGAGAAGAGCGACACCAAGTGGCAACAAATATATTCTCACCTTCATTGATGCATTCTCCAAGTATACTATAACGTACATGATCAGGAAGAAAAATCAAGTGCTGGAAAAATTTAAAGCTTATGTGGCAATGGTAAGTAACAGATTCCAGAGAGGACCACTGGCACTCCACACTGACAATGGACGTGAATATGTAGAAAATGAAATAAAAAATTACGTGACCAAGCAGGGGATGCAACATCAAGTCACAGTGCCATACAAGCCAGAGTAGAACAGAGTAGCAGAGAGAAAGAATTGCTCTCTCATTGAAATGAGTAGGTGCATGCTCCTTGAAACAGGGCTACCTGAGAAATTCTGGAGAGAAGCAATTAACACTGCTACCTATCTGCAAAATAGACTGCCCACCAAAGGTGCAACTGCCCTCACAAATATCACCTACCATCCGAAGCTGGTGAAAGGCAGCCCTCGCCACCACAGCCACCTGTTTATCCAACAAGAGGCCCAGGTGCAGCAACACCCTCAAGCTACGAACCTGCTCCATTAGGAGGAGTACTTCTAGAGCAGGAGATAACCCATTTCCTGGTTCAGGCCTTCTAGCCTCCATCCTGTCAGGATTAAATTTCAGCTTGTTAGCCCTCAGCCACCAAAACTGCACTGTCCACAGTTTCCACAGCCTCCCTGGGCTCTGCTGGTAGAGCTATGAGTTATTTGCATACTGGATGACCTTTTCCAGTGGCTTTACATAGATGTTCAAAAGCACGGAGGACAAGATGGAACCCTGGAGCACTCTGCAGGCCAGAGGGCAAGGAGCAGAGCAGTAGCCCCCCAGCACTACACACTGAAACCTACCCATGATGTAGGACTGGAACCACTGCAGAACAGTGACTCTCAGTCCCAATCACAAAGAAGGATACCATGATCAATGGCATCAAAACTCACTGAGAGGTCCAGGAGAATTAACAGGATTGCACTTCATCTCCCGTGTTCATCTCCCAAGTCCTAAAGTATGCCATCCACCTGGGAGACCAAAACTGTTTCAGTCCCCTAACCATGCCTGAAACCAAACTGGAATGGAACAAAGGAACCAAACAATTCATTCAGGAATCCCTGGAGCTGGCCAGCCACCACTTGTTTCAATCACCTTGCTCAAAAATGGTACATTTGAGAATGGAGAATAATTATTCAACTGTCATCAGTCCAGAGTAGGTTTCTTTAAGAGTGGATACATCATTGCCTGCTTCAAGACAGAAGTGATTACCTCTCTTTCTCAAGGAGTCATTTACTGTCTCCCAAAGCCAGTTTGTCAGCATCCCCACCTGTAGCAGATTTAATTGTCATACAAGCAGGTGGTGGGCTTTAAATTTCCAAGAATCCTGTTCACATCATCATACTGTTACTGTTGGGAATTAGCAAGTGTTTACATTCAGTCATGAAAGAGTTAAACTGTTGTTTATGTTACTTAGTTAGACAACTAATTTGCATGTAACATAGAAAATGGGAGTCTCTATGCTTAATGAACTAGAATTAGGATTCTCTATTGGACAACCACTTTATTGTGTGTGGGGGGGGAGGAATTAACTGGAAAGATGTACTGAAGTTTATTGCTCTTTGTTCAGTCTGTCTTCAGCCTAAGTTTGTCTCTCTAGCTAGCAAGATGCAGCCAGTTAGCCATTTCTTGTTTTATTCCAAATGTAACCTTTTTACCCTTTTATATAGTAAAGTATTTTTACAGAGTAAAACATTGTGAGTATGTGTCCTCATTATGTCCAATGAGCAAATCTGCTACTCGGCTACAAATTGAATATAACCCTACAGTTACAAATTGAAAAGTACCCCACAAAACTGCACAAATTGGCACCCTGGGACCATCTGATCCTGTTGCTGCTAATGTAGAGTCCAAGTCAGAACAGATGCAGGAGATTTTATCTGCAAAGCGCTTAGCAAAATGAATGCAATGGGCTGCAGAGCAGTCCACCTCCTGCTGCAGGCTAAAACCCAATAGGCCCCTGACCACCCTGAAGAATTCCACAGGTCTACACTGTGCAGATGCAATGGTAGCAGAGAAATATTATTTCTTTGCCATCATCATACGTAGAGTGTGTTACAGTAATGTAACTCTAATACAATCAGTGGGATAACAGCAGCTTGATCATTACTGGCCTAAAAAGAGCACCACTGATGAACTAATCAAAGTCAGCAGAATAAACTAGCTTGCATACATTTGCTCCACTGAGTATCCACCATATGTTATAAAAATCACTTTCAAAGCTTACACGTTTTCACCTAAAGGAAACAGAAACAACAAGTCGGAAATTCACTTATTCCTCTACAAACAAGTGGGCTGATAGTGCCACAACCCTACATCTGTAGAACAGAAGTCTCTTTTGATATTGGCATCTGCTGTCAGTACAATTGTGTGTAATTCTGATTTGATCCACATGAGCATTTCACAATTCTGCTGGTTTCATAATTTCTGCAAGATTTACTATCCTGCTTGATAGGTGCAGGATTCTCTGCAAGCAGACGAATTCCCAATACAAGAACAGTAGAATGAGCACTAAGATTCTTCCCCCCCCTTCCTCCATGCATATAGGGATTGCTTTTCTTAAAAGCTTGCCAGGTCCCTGTTCACAATGCAAACTGGTCACCTGTCACAGTGTGTAATAATTTATTTCATCGGCAGAAGTCTTATGATATCAACTCAGTCATGTTCTAATGTCAAGGGGAACTGATGAAGGTCTACTCATACTACAGCTGCACATAATTAAGGTTCTGCCTTGCAAATAAATCTGGACTTTGCTTATTGCCTGTTACACTTACATGAAGCAAACAAAGGGGGAAATTAGATCTTCAAGTACACAGCACTCCCCCCAACAACCCTACCAGTGCAGGGTCCACCTGTTTTCCAATTACCCAATCCAAGTTACTTCAAAAGAGATGGCAAATTTCTTCTTGCCCAGAGCAGATAAAAACAACCAAGGAACAGCTACAAGCTCTGCACAAAATACTTGATGCCATATGCTAACTAATTATTCACAGCATTCCCTTTGCACACATTCATTCACTAACACCACAAGCTTGTTTCATCTGCAGCTGTGGAATTCCATTTTCCTCTTTTTTGCCTAAAGAGAACTCTTCCCTCCACTTCATAAGCCATAAATCTGTTGAAACAGACCACTTGGGAACAATCTGCATTCCAGACAAAAAGGGAAGAGGTACGACTGGGAAAGGAAGGATTGGTTAGCATATTTACAACATACTATGTATGCTTGCTGAACAGGGATCAGAGGAGTTTAATACAAAGCACAGGTAAAGCCACAGTTCCAAATGCCTGGCAACTATGCAGCCAAGTCTTTTAACTCACTGAATGCATAGGCGACATGGGGAAACGCGTACGCAGAAAAAAGAATGTTTTTCTTTTTCAAGGCATGCAACTTAAAACTATTAAAATAAATAAGAGTTTTGAAGTTGACTACGGCAGGATGTGGCTTGCGCCCAAATAGTAATAAAATCATTGTTATGCACCTTCCACGTTCTAAGACCAGAGCACTTCCAAAACCATCAACTGAATCTCTGTTAAATAGCTTTGCTTTTATGTAAACAGAGATGCAAGATGGCTGAGGATGTGATACTAAGCAGCAAAACATATAGATTTTTATATATATATAAATATAAATACTGAAATCAAAGACATTTACTGAGGACAAGTAGGGTCCAGACAACACTTTCTGCTAACAAAAGGGTGAGGGGCTTATTTTCACTGACTGCTCCCTACTGCTGCAGACCTCCAATTTGGCCCTCATGCCATTGCCCTAGGAGCAACATTTCAGGGAGATTAGTGGGAAAGTGAAAGGCAAGGAAGTTCCATTCCACTAATGCAGGCGGCCTTCTGTTAGCAGAAATTATCTACCACGATGACAGAAAGACACGGTATAAGTATTAAAACAAAAGTAATGGCTGTGACCCAGCAAGCAAGCTGCATGGTGTTGTGATTATACTGCTGGACTAGGACCTGGGAGACCCAGGTTCAAATCCCCACTCTGCCATGAAGCTTGCCAGGTGACCCTGGGCTAGTTGCTCTCTCAGCCTAACCTACCTCACAGAATTGTTGTGAGAATAAAATGGAAGAAGGGAGACCAATGTATGCCACCTAAGCACCCAAGAAAAAGAGCTGAATGAAAATATACTAAATAGTAATTAAATGATACAGAAAGGATTCTATTAAGTGTAAAAAAGAGTTTGAACTGAGCATGCGCTTATGATCAGTTCATGAACTACTAAAAAAATATCCGCTGTATAAATATCCACTTGAAATAAAAATTAATTCTTCCATGTAAGATTGCTCTATACTAAATAACTTGTAAAGAACTATGTAAGTCACTCCTTTTTATAAGGTTCTAAAAATAGCTAGGTCTCTTTTAATAACATTTAAATCAATATACACCAATCACTGAGTTTAGGAGATAATTATCCACTTGCTTGCCTTTCAGTTATACAACTTGATCAAACAAGGTTCCAATAAAAATGTTAACAGTAGCTATAACCCTGTAATAAAAAGCTACACTAGGCTCAGGCAGATTATATATTAATTTACACTATTTTGTTCCTATTCTACTACTAACTTGCTATAAAAGATAAGCTAAACAGAGTTTTCTTCAATTTCCTAACTTTTGGATTTGGACAAAACTCATTTTTCTTTTGAAAATGAGTCATGACTTTTTTAAAAAAACTGTTTTCCCAAGTTACTTAAGCATATTTTCAATAAAACAGCTTTAAGAGGTAATAAATATAGCAAAAGAATTTAATCCCCAAGCATATATTTAAACATTACCTGTGGACCCATATAGCCTTAACATGAAGTAACTTAAAAGCAAGCCCACAGGAATTATTGTTAAATAATGGCACAGTTATCAAAGAGAATGGAGTCTCTGTCAGTCATTTTAGATTAATTGCAAGCTGGTGGTTGGAAGGAAAAAGAAATGCAATTTAGTTTGCAGCGTGCTTCCAAAATAGTTTTAATCAGGAATGCCAAAAAAAAATGGACTTGAAGCAAAGCACGTGACTACACAATTACATAGGCTCTTTACAGGTGCCAAATATGTTGCATCACATCTATACTGAAATCCTGACGAAGGAACTGGTGTGGGTAACATCATAAATCTGAAGAATAGCTATTACACGAATCGGGAAACTGCTCAATTATTTATAAGAAAAACTGTGGTGATTCAAATTTATTGGATTTTTCTATAGTATTTCATAATTTCTGTTGCAAAATCCAGGACCCACCAAAGACTTGCAGGGGTATCTCATTTTTCCTCCCTCTCTTTCCCTTCCCTGAAAGCCCTCATAGCCTCTTCCCTTTTCCTGCTTCCTTCTCTCCTTCCCACCCACAGCCAACCTCCCTTTACTGCCTCCCCCATCTTCAACTTTCCCTCTTTCACTCCCCCTGGCAGCCTTTACCCCAAGAAAACATGACCCAGTTGCATGGTGCTAGTCATTAAGCCAGGCCCAGTTGTGCAGTTGGGAAATCCCCAAGGACTTGCCAGGTGCACTTCACTTTACCCCTGTATCCCCCGCCCCACACTATTTCTTCTCTCCTTCCTCCAAGCAACCCCCATATCTTCACCTTTCCCAGCTTCCTTCTCTCCTTCCCATCCATCCACCAGCCTATCTTTTATCTTCCCCTGGTCTTCAGCTACATTTATTATTTATTTATTTCATTTCATTTATACTCTGTCTTTGTCTACAATGGGCACGCAAAGCAGCTTACATCATTCTCCTCTCTTCCATTTTATCTTCACAACAACACTATGAGGTTACTTAGGATGAAAATGAACTCTGAATCTTTGGGTCATATTTTGAACATACAAATTGTCTGTAAATCACAGGGAATCTTTAATTCATCAACAGCAGTGACTAAGCAAGAACAGTGAAAGAAAAAATGAGTATAGTGTATCTCTACAAAGGATTTGTATATACACATTTGCATATGTGAACACTAGCAAATGGATGTGCGGAGGGGAGGGTTCCATGTGCACTCTGGGTACCAAGTGGCTGCTGGTCTTGAGTGCACTGCACACTATATACAAAAGATATAGACCCATCCTGTGAAGGCAGCTGCCTCATAGAAGCTGTTTTGCCTCCCATTAGCACTTTTCTGAGGGAGACCCCAGTTTTCCACATTGCAGTATGTGCTTTCGCTGGCATGTTACTTCTTTTCCAGTAGAGCTAAGACTAGCATACCTCTTGCAAGTAAAATAATGCCTTCAAACTTTTTTTTATTAAAAAGGTAAAACCTGTCTTAAACAAACAGAAATGGAAAGTTCATCTGGAAGATGAACTGACAGAACAATACGTATTATTTTCTATTTCTTTTATAAGCACCATGTTTAGTCCCCTGAGGCAACACGCCCAGCCTCTCTTATTGTCTCAACATGTCACCTTGAAGGAGGCTTCAATATCTTTCACACATTACACAATGATGGGTTATCCTTGGCTAGTCTAACACAGCTTTAGGAAGAGGGGCTGGGACGTTAGCCAAACACTTAAGGCTGAATTCCTGGCACATTAAAACAGTTCCCATTGCTGCTTATAAACAGCATTTTTAGGTATGAAAAAACTTAAAATATCCATGTGTGTTTTACTTCATTTAGTTGTTTTCCCTCCAGATTAAGTCAGTCTGAAGATCTTCAGGAACTGGAAATGCAGAAAAAGCCTAGCCTGTATACTAATTAAGTTCCTAAGACATTTAGCAAGTGTTAGACTTTCTTCCCTAGTTTAAAGGGTTAGAAGGACAAAGCTGAAGATGGTTCCAGTTCCTTATTCACAGTTCCTAGTTCTTTATTCACAAATAATAAGGGGTCAGGAAGCAATTTTCCCCAGGTCAATTTGGCTAGGGAACCTGGAGGTGTTTTGCCACCTTCTGGGCACGAAGCAAGAGTCGCTCGGGGTGTGAGGGAGGGAAGCAGTTCTGAATTTCCTGCACTGTACTGGGGGGTGGTTGGACTAGGTGACCCTGGAGATCTCTTCCAACTCTATGATTCTATGAAATCCAAATGCAAAATATTGGGGAAAACTGAAAAGCTCTGCACCCCAAAATAAAGTTAGGAAGAGCACATGTCACACACTCCCATGTTCAGGTGACTCTGCTCTCGAAGTAGACCTAAGCTAGGTCCTTCCTCAAAGCCTAGTTCTTGAGTTAACTGTTTCAAAATAGGGTGGCCCCAGGAAAAATGCACAGGCAGAAAGCAGGGGGAGCTGCACCCCAAAACAATCTTTCAATTACCCCAAATAGCATAATCCTGCACTCCAGAGACTCTCTGTTAGTTCCTGGCAGGAAGACCTCTCAGTCCCTCTCCAGTGAACACACATTGGTTCCAATAGAAAAGGCTTTATTCAGGACTTTACAGATCAGGTCTGATCTCTGTCACAGAGCTTGGGAGAAGTGACAATTCAAAACAACAGGTCAATATTATACTTGAGTTTTGGCACGCTGGGTTACACTGGTTCTGTGAGAACCCATTATAGTTATGGCTAAGTACACACAATACTGTACACAATACTGAATTCCCAGCATCTGGGCAAAGTAACAAAGGCAAGCGTTTGGAGTCTCCAAGGTCATTTCCAGCTCGGAGATGCATAGTTCTGTAAGAAAACAGGAGGCCCATCCTGGCTGGAGGAATAACACTTATAATATGAAAAGGACATGGCTACTGAGAGAATACAGCAGGGTAGATATTAGACATTCAATATACTGTGGCATCAGTGACAGAATAAACAAACAAACATGGCATGGATATACAGAGACATGACATTCTGCCCCTCCAAAAATCTTCTCCTCCTCTCACAGGGGTCCAGGCTTGTCAGGATACATTCATGGAACTTCTTGATGAGCACGGGGGCTTTCATGTTAGAGCTCTTAATCCATTCAAACTGCCCCAGGAGGGTGTTGAAAACAGTTTTCCATTCATTCTCCTCCCAAATTCTTACCCGGAAGTAAGCGTCTTTCAAGTCCAGTTTAGAGAAGATTTTCCCTTGGGCGACCATGCTTAACAAATCTTTGATGAGTGGGAGGGGGTATGCGTTTGACATGGAAACTGCATTTATTCCTTTGTAGTCTGTGCAGAGTCTCAGTCCCCCGTCCTTTTTCTTGCAAAACAAGACTGGAGCGGCATGGGGGGAACTGGCTGGGTGGATAAATCCTCACACCAGGTTTTTGTCAATGAACTCTCTGAGCTCCTTCCACTCTTCCCTGTTCACTGAGTACAGTTTCCCTTTGGGATGAGTTCGATGGTGCAATCCATTGCATGTGGGGGAGGGCTCATTGGCTTCTTCCTCCTCGAACACTTGTTTCAGATCCCGATATTCTGGGATCTGGTTCTAAAGGAGGAGGAGCGTTTCAGCCCCATTCCCGAGCCCATCCATGCGCTCGACATTCCCCTTTCCCGAACACTAGCTGTCCTGTTTTCCAGTTGATTTGGGGATCACTATCCCACAGCCATCTGATCCCTAGTACCAAAGGGCAGGTAGCGGCTGGGCTTACTAAAAAACTCCTGGATTCCTAGTGATTTCCCATGCCCATGGGAGTGGGCTTTGTTTGATAGTTAGTCCCCGTTCATCTGAGACCCGTCCATTTGCTCAAACACAATGGGTTTCTCTAGTTCGGTTACATACAGCCCCAGTCCTGTCGCTAGAGCAGGGGCTATTAGGTCTCGGCCACAGCCCAAGTCTAGTAAAGCACGCACACATAGATGCATCCCCTTCTTTGGATCTACTAAGGTCACTGGCAGAAAAAGTAGGGCCCCTTTATGTCTCACCTTTGGTGTTAGTTGGGTTGGGACCTGCCGTCGGGGCCTTTTTACAGCAGGCCACGGGCGTTTCCGAGTTGTGAGGTGGTTTGCTCCTTTGTTACCCGAATTGCTATTTTTATGGGGAAATTAGTTAGCAGTCTGGGACTAAATTAAGCACGGATCTTACCCAATGTATACCAAGGTCCACTTCCAATGCAGCAAGAAAGGGAGGCGATTGCTTCAAATAAAATGTTGTTTTAATGCAATAATGTTGTGTGTGCCTGTATCAATACACATTCAATCAAGAACACACAAGTACTAAGAAAATAGATCAAGGAAAGAATAGAGCCCTTTGCCTAAGCAGGTTCCCACCAGAGTACGATGAGACTGGGATAATCATACGAACCTGTCATGGCGGGAAGATAGAGGTCAGCAGCGTAGAGTTAGTCTAACGACTAGCAGAGAGATAGGCAAGAATGTGGATAGGGAAGGCGCCCGCGCGCTCGAGAGCAAGGGAAGCCTGCTTAAATACCCAAAAAAAGGGGTTTGAAGCATGCGTGTTCCTAAGGGCTCTCAGGAATAAAAACAAAAGGTTTTTATTGCTCCTATCTCTAAGATGAATGGGCCACTTTTAGAGTCAGGATATCCTATAGTAACATCTGGGGGGGGGAAGCAGGAAAGGAGGAAAGGGGATGTCAGGTTGATTTATGCCAGGAATGCCGCGGCTGCATAGTTCTGGTGTCATTAAGTGTGTTTGGATTGCCGGCTCCTGATGTCCATTGCTGAGGCGGCCTCCCTTGATATGCAGAGCAGGGCAAGGCTGGGCGTTGCGGACGTGCTGTGTGCAGGTTCACAAAATGGCTTCTTGTCTGCAAACTGCTTCTGCTGTTAGAGGCACGGCTTCTCTCTGGGCATATTTTCCGAGCTAGTTGGCAGGTTGCTCGGTATCTGGGCAGACTCAGTGTGATACTGGGCCCAAATGGAGCAGAGGTCCAGGGAAGCAGGTAACAGCATCAAGCGCAGTTCATGGTACAGCAGCAAACATGACAGTACAGTTCCACACAGAGTTCCTGGCCTGTGTGTGTAATAACGGTGTGGCAAAGCACTTGGCACAGTTTAGCATTCTTGATGGCAGGCAGGGGGTCATAGGCAACAATTTCCCCCTCAGAGGCAGTAGCTCCAATCTTGGTGCCCTCTTCTACTACCTCCAGACCCTGTTCGGGTTTGGTTCACTTCTGGGTAGTTTTCATGGTGGTTGAGGCTTTCTAGTAGGGCCTCTTCTACCTGGGCACTCTGCAGCAAAATGTCCAAATCCCCCTCATTGCATACATTGCCCTCTTTGCCATCGGAGATTCCTTTCTCCGGCGAGTGGGTTTTGGGGGCTAGGCAGTGGTTTGTTTCTCGGCCCCATAGTCAGGTGTGCTGGCTTGACACCTCCTTGCTCCCATGATTTCAAGAGTTTCACTATGTGGTCTCGATTTTTGACTTCACATGCCAGTTGAATCCACCCTAGTAGTGTATCGGGGTCATCTTGCACTAGGGCTTTTGCCACCAATTCTGCGCTTAGCCCATCCCAAAAGAACTCTATTTTCATTTCTTCGGTCCACCCATGTGTTTTGGCGGCATATCGTCTAAATTCGGCAGCATATTCGCACACCAGCCGATGTCCTTGTCGTATTGTTTTGATTTTGGTTCTGGCCATCTCCTTCTCGAGGGATCTTCAAATTGAGCTCTTAAAGCTTGCACAAATGTGTCCAGGGTTCCCAACTCGGGTGCCTCAACTTCATAGAGGGTCACATACCAATCAGCCGCCTCCCCGGTAAATCGCGATCCCAAGTGGCTTACACAACTGTATTCAGTGGGGAATAGGTGGCCCCAATTCTGGAAGAATTTTGAAGTCTGTACCATGACCAATCCCAATTTCCCTGGGACTCCTTTGAAACTCGCTTCTAGTTTCGGCCAATTGGGATTGATTCGTTTTGTGACTGGTGCCGGATAGCCCATAGCTTGAGCATCTTCGGGGCCTGGCCACAGAGGACCTCCTGGTGGCAATATCAGTCCCCCCCCCGGTTGGTACAGAGGCACCCCTCTGTAGGGTTGAGGCAGGGGAACGTACCGTGGTGGCGGGAGTTGTCTTGCTCCTCCTGGGGCTGGAGCTTGTGGTGGCAGGAGAAAAGTATGTTGGTCCACTTGGGCTCCCACAGTCCTGGGTGGCATGGGCCTTGTGCCCCTTCTCTGATCCTGGGTCTTCCCAAAAACTCCTTGGTTCTGCGGATCCTGTAGCGACATTTATCTGGGAGTGCTCACCGGTGGCCCTTGAGTGCGTCTTGGGTTCCACGGTGGCACCACCACAGCGGTTCCTAGCATAGAGCCTGTTGGTTGAGTTGTCAAGGCAACTCCTCGGTCTCCTTGGCGGGGTATGTCCCTTGGCACCCTCCCAATAGGAGGTACTTGTAAATCCTGTCTGCTGTGTGGTAGCAGGTACCATTTGAAATCCACTCACTTGGGTGATAGGTGGTGGCATACTGATTCTCCCTTGTTTGGAAGGTGCGGGGAACATCTGTAGTCCCATGGCCCAGCAGACTTGGGGGGATGCTGGCGGTCATGCTAGGGTAAAACATGCTGGAGAGCCAACTGGTCGCAGGTAGTAGCGAACTGGTGTGCTTCTGGGAGGGCTCAGCACTTCCTCCATTTGTAGTGGGGGCTCCAGTCCCCTCACTCCTATGACTGGCTGGGCTTCACTCCCCATCACTAGTCTCCGCACATCGTGCACCACGGCCCCCATGTCTCACCAGAATTCATCCATCTCAGCTCTCATAATCCTTAGCTCTTTAGCTTCCAGAGATTCATCCTCTATGGTGTTGTAGGGGGACTCCGACTCGATGGACTCCTCATCCTCGGAGTCCCCTGCCGTGCCATAATGCTTAGGGATTGGGCTCCATCGAGGGGGTATCGACTCAGTGACTGGGACCTCAAATTCGTTCATGCTTCCAGTGTATTCTCCAACCGGTGTTAGGGGTCCCTGGAACTCATACCCTGTAGGCACAGGGTGGAACAGCGTTCCCGTCCGCCTGTGTCTCTTTTCTTTATTCTCTAGGGTTAGTGACCGTCGTGGCATCCATTATCGGATAGTTGCTTGAGTCCAGTTCTGATGAATGGTGGCTTGTTTGGGTCGTGCTCCCAATTCCTCATATGGTGCACCCACTGACCCGAGGTCCCCCGGCATATAGGAGTCCGCATCGACCATGGTAAGGGCGTAATCCGTAGGGGACCCAGCCGCCCAGTCCACCAAGATGAGAACCGGCTGGAGCTCGGCATCTTGGGTTAGTCCTTCAGACTCTGTCGCCTCTGGGTCTACATCATGCGGCATAGTGCTGCTATGCAGTTCTCAGAAGTGCAGGATCCAGAAGGGGAAAAAGGACTTCTACCAAAATGTCAGTTCCTGGCAGGTAGATCCCTCAGTTCCTCTCCAGTGAACACACATCGGTTCCGACAGAAAAGGCTTTATTCAGGATTTTACAGTTCAGGTCTGATCTCTGTCACAGAGCTTGGGAGAAGTGACAATTCAAAACAACATTATACTTGAGTTTTCCTGTGTTCCAGCAACGGTTACGTTTTGGCGTGCAGGGTTACACTGGTTCTGTGAGAACCCATTATAGTTATGGCTAAGCAGCAAGCACACAATACTGAATTCCCAGCATCTGGGCAAAGTAACAAAGGCAAGCGTTTGGAGTCTCCAAGGTCGTTTCTAGCTCAGAGAAGCATAGTTCTGTAAGATAACAGGAGGTCCATCCTGGCTGGAGGAATAACAGTTATAATATGAAAAGAACATGGCTATTGAGAGAATATAGCAGGTTAGACATTAGACATTCAATATACTGTGGCATCAGTGACAGAATAAACAAACAAACATGGCATGGATATACAGAGACATGACACTGTCCCCTTCAAGAAGACATCTAAACACTGGTGTTGGAGCAACGAGCTTCTATGTGAGTTGCCTCCCAAAAGTTTGTATTGGGAAGAGATGTGAATAAGGAACAGCTAGATGTCTTTTGCACCCCGAACCTGGAGGGCAGAATCTCCTGAACATTCAGGTATATAACAACAACATTCGATTTATATACCGCCCTTTGGCATAATTTAATGCCCACTCAAAGTGGTTTACAAAGTATGTCATATTATCCTCAGTATGATATGTGCACCTCCAAACTTTATTTTGGGGTACAGAGCTTTTCAATTCTCCCCAATATTTGCAAATAAGGAATAGGAACTTCAGCTTCTTGTCAGAAGGACAAAGACAGCAAGGTATTAACATAGAAGGCTAATTCTGTTCAGTACAAAAGAAGAGAAGGTATCTGGTTTCATGGGGCACAGCTTAAGTGCATGATCAATACTTCGGATGAAAAGCCATTTTAATATCTTAATTTTTTTTCTTCATAAAATCATATGCCCCCCTCTCCCCCAATTTCCTTAAAACCCAGCACTGAACCTGCTGATGGGGGGGGGAGGGCGGAATATAAATTAAATAAATTTTAAAAAATTAAAATGCTCCTCCAAACTTTATTTTGGGGTACAGAGCTTCTTTTTTTGGAACTTCTTTTTAAACATGCTCCTCTGGGAATTTACTATTCTAATTTACTATTCTAATAAAAAGTAACCACCTCTGTGTAAAAAAGGAATTGATTATCTATCTTCTTGGTTCATTTTAGCTTTAAAATGGAAATTTTGTTCATTATCTTACTATGTCATATCTTATATTGCCAGATTTTCATTTTTGGCAGATTCTTGTTTCCAATACTGAGGTAGGAGTTCTTTAACTACCACAATTAGTTGTCTTAAGAGGTAGAATTTCTATTTAGACATCCCTTCTGAAATATATCCTAGCAAATACACTAATGGAGACATATCTAACTTGAAACCTACTAGACCACAGATTCCTTTATGGATTTGGCTCCAGTATAGTTTAAACATATGCTGGTCCGATGGTTGTTGTGGATTTTCCGGGCTTTTCCAGAAAATCCACAACAACCATCGTTCTCCGGCCGTGAAAGCCTTCGACAATATATGCTGGTCCCATCATATTTCCTACATGGAATCTCATCAGACATCATATCCTTTGCACCGAGACCTAATTTACTTTTGAACTTATATCCCAGCATAATCAACACAAATCCCAAGGCGCAACATGTCGTATGAAAAATATGTACAGTCAAGCAAATTCATATGTGAAATACTATTATCAATTTCTGATACAGGTCTATATAGTGCAGAGAATATACATTTCAGCAGAAACTGAGCAGGAAGAACCAATGAGAGAGGGAAAGAAGAATGTACTATTACAGTTCCCAATTGCACCTATAGGATCCACATTCAAAGGAGATAGGGTTTTTTAAATAGTTCATAAAGAAACTGAATACAGTGACATACAGGTTCTCACATGAAATACGAAACTCTATGTTTACTTCCATAAGTAAACCTAACCATCTCTATTGTATTTAAGTCTTATTTTGATGGGTTGGGCTTAACATAGTTCAGTATATTTTGCTGGTAGTTCTGGAATAATGTTAATATCCAGCTATCTATATATAAGCATAAACACTAAAAAAGTTGAAGGGAAGAGGTAGTGGGTGTTAAGGTATTGACGTTTATGAAAACTCCAAGCAAAAAACTATGTGAAAAATTAATCACAAAGCAAAATAGTTTTCCTGGCCAGAATCTTAAGAGATGAATCTCTCTCTCTTATGTTACTAACAGAAAAGAACCATCAATATTAAATTTCTTTAGGTATTTTGGAATTATATGGAGATATTCAGCTGCTTGGTAAATTGGTAAAACTTTCTGTGGACTATAGAACAAAAGCTGCAACCCAAAGTACATGTGCCTGTGAGCGAGTCCTATGAAATTCCAGTAACTGAAGTAGCTCAGTGGGACTTGCTTCTAAGTAAATATGCCCTGGATGTCACAAAAAATACCTACATGCTCATAAAATAGAGCTAAAAACACATCTAAAACAATCGTGAGACCTAAAACCATAATAAAAACTGAAATTTTATTTTCATTTTTACCATTCTTTTCCTCTTCAGCATTTCTCCCTCAAACACGTTAAACTTCAAATAAACCACTGGTTCTCAGCTCGGGGTATACATACCACTAGTGGAGACACAGAAGTACTCTAGGTGGGACACAGGGTTTTCTTGACAAGAATTCACACTTCCTCAATCCCTCTGTTCACCTGCAAGAATGACGTATTGTCTCCTGCTAACCCTATCTGCCATAATTATCCATCTGTGACCTTTGGGCACGCTAGCAGTAATGACTGTAAGCATATAAATGTCCTTTAGGAAAAACTGGGCTTTTTGTTTCTATCAGGGTGGAAACCAGGTTCTTTGATAAAGTGACTGGATATGAAAGGCTGAGAACCCCTGGAATAAACAGATATAAGCTTGGGAATTATATCAGTGTTATATTTTATACCTCTGCTCTTTACAGACATGACACCAAACCATGGAAGCTTGCCTATGTATATGTAGAGATCTCAACTAACAAACTATGTAACAGCAAGTCTATCTTCAGTGATACAATGCGCACAAAAACACATAAGATTCTCTCTACACAAGGATCATTACGAGATTAAAAAGCGGCGAACTAATTAACACCAGGGTATGATTTAAGTTCCAAAGGAAAAACATCAAAAGGAATTGCAAAGCTGTTTGATGCTTCTCTTTTGGCACCAGGCCCTCTCTCTTCTCCCCACTCCCCCAATTTTATAAAGGAAAAACAAATGTTTCTAGTTACACATCATACTATTGGCTCAGTGAGGTCAAGCCTCATTCTGTAAATAGCTACAACAAACCCTGGTTGGTAATTTGCTCTGAATATTTCTGCAAACAAATGTACATTTCCTGCTTTAAAAACCCACCCAGAGGACAGATAAAACAGGATCGTGTTTATTCAGGAAATAAATATTTACACATACGGTCATATAGTACAAACTATGAAAAATATCTTGTCTTCTTTACTGCAAATTATATCACTTGTATAAAAGAGCAAGATATTGTTGATCCTTCTACACAGTTTGTTCATAAATCCAAGAGTTGGCAAATAAGAAACAAGACAAAAGGAAGCATTTAATCAATATATTACGTAACCATTTCCATTTATATCTATAGGACTCAAGGGTTTATTTCTATACTTGCAGGCAGAATACTGTAAATTGATGAAATCCTATTAATCTGCATAACATAGGGTGGACTCCAGAGTAAATTTTCCAAAGGCAGAATGGAACTTTCATGCCTCTTTCCACCCAGTGCACACCACAAAATGCTACTCCTAGAGTAGAGTGGATTTTTTGACATGGGGGAGGGTCTGCAGTGGGAAGGGGGATTTGGAGGAAACTGCCCATTTAGTCTAGATCCAATCCATATTCAAGTAAATGATTGGGGGAGCTACAAAATTCACAAACTAGATTGGAGGGAAAGCCCGAGATTTTGATTCAAAATACACTAATTTGTGTACTATGCTATCATTGTACATTGGCCAGGGTATAAACAAATCTTTCATATTTAGAGGAAAGTTTTAGGTGTGTAGGTGTATTGGTCTGCAGTAGAACAGCAGGATTTGAGTCCAGTGGCACCTTAGAGACCAACAAGATTTTCAGAGTGTAAGATTTTGAGAGTCAGAGCTCTAAAGAAGGGAGCCCTAACTCTTGAAAGCTTACACCCTGAAAATCTTGTTGGTCTCTAAGGTGCTCCTGGACTCATATCCTGCTATATTTAGAGGAAATACACCATAGAGAACTAGGTGCTGGAGACAAATCGCAGAAGATACTTATCATCTCTGAGCCTGGCTTGTATGTTTCTAGATGCATTTTGTTGGTTAGCTGTAGAAAAGAGAATTCTGGATAATACAGCCCTTGGTCTTCTCTACCATGGCAGTTCTTACTTTCATAGATATATACATGAATTAAAATAGTAAAAAATAGTAGAGACAAACTTTTCATTTCATTATATACCACTAAAATCATATACACAGATAACACACATGTTCATTACAATAGTCCTCAAACCCTCAACAGCAAATAGAACTCTTTTTCTAGTCTCTTCTTTTTTCACACAGTGGAGAACCTTAGTAACCTCTCCCATCCCAGCATAAAGGAGAACAGGAATTCTCAGGTGCCTGGAAGCCACAGAAGTTTGGCAAACAATTTGGCGCTGTTTTAAATATTATGCTGATGATACAGAGAACAAGTTCTACTTTGTAAATACAATTAACAACTGTTAAATACATGCCATTGACACTCAAATTTCTTACTTTAACAATTTAATCACTCCGCTGGTTCTTAGTTTATTTACCAAATAAGGACATAAATAGTGAATCTACTGTCTCAGCTTTTGAAACATGCACAACCAACTTCTCAAATAAAGTCTAAGTCTTTGAGAAGTAAAAGTGCACAGGCAAGCTCAAAATTTGTGTTAGAACATCGAAACATGTGACCTATTTTCCAAAAAAGTAACACACAAAGCAGCTTGGAGCTTTTGGATGTATGGCCCTTCTGAAAATGGAAAAATGAGAGGCTGAAGTTCAGACTGTGGATCAGATCAAGAAAGGCAGTCTTTGGTTGAATATGTAAGACCTGAAATACAAGGAAAGGGGATGAGGGTGGAACAAAGTAACAGGGCTAGGAAGAGCTTTGGCAATATACCAAGACCAGGTGTATCCATGAACTGACAAGCTTGGGCCCTAAGACCAAAAATAAATGGGCACCACTGACAAAGACAGATAAGCAACAGTCTGGAGATAGACAGCTACATTTAACAGTGGACTTCTGTAAGAAAAAGGCGCTAAATGGCAGTTGTCACTATGACAAAAGGTAAAATGGATGGCTTAAGTGGATGGCTTACCAAGAACTCCAAAATCAGAGCACATTTCCATTCATTAGGAATTTGCACATATATGTAGGACACTCTGGATATGCAGAATATTTAAATAAAAAAGAAATAATAAGAAATTGCTCAAGTATGTATACAATGAGACAGATCATTATTACTGTCCAATCCAGGATGGTAGCTTCCTAGGACAGAGAGTGAGGACATCTGATGTCCAAACAAAACAAATTATCTGCAGTTATGGGTTGATTTTAAGGCAAAGTATAGGGCAAAACCACACAAGTTCAAAACTCTAAGTCTTGACAATTATGGGTATGCGAGTCGAGTTCTTTATTTGGTTAAAAATACTGAATTTTACCCAATTTGGTAAAATTCGGTATTATCAAACTTAAAAGGGATTACTGAATTTAAGTTTATCAAATTTATTCAGTAAACTTCGGAAATCACAGCCAGGCTATTCTTTCACTAAGGAACAGCAAAGAAATACTGCTTCTTGTCTTTTTTAACCAGATGGCAGAGGGGAGAAGGGAGGAGGGAGGGAGGCAGAGGCAGAAGAGAAGGGAAAGGGGGAAAGGAGAGGGACCTATCCTTGCAGCAGCTCTCCTTCTCCAGCCAATGGGATTCTCAAGGAGAGTTCCTTTTTTAAACTGCCCTGCAAAGAGTTAAATTAGGCAGGCTTGCCTCAGAGCAGCCTCCATTTTGCTCTGGCCTGGAGATTGAGAGACATTGCCCGCTTGCAGTTGATGGCTGTTGGCTCTCTCTCTGTGGTCTCGGATTCTGGCCTGCTTTGGACTGCGATTGGATCCTGACTTAGAATGAGCGGATTCCTGCTGCTGCCTGCTGAGAACTGCTGTACCTGGAGGGCTTCTGCTGCTGCCTGGTTTGAGAGTTGTTAGATTCATTAGATTTTTCTCTCTTTTGGGGGGAGGGAGTTGGCCTGGTGTCTGGGAGGGATAGGACTTGGGGGGAAGGGAAAAGTTTTATTTTTACTTTGTGTTTTAAAAACTACTTTTTTGCTGTGTATGTGGGGTGCTTTGGTTAGGCTTTTGTGGGGGGGAGGAGATTTGGTTTGCAGTTAGTTATATTTACTGTTCATTTTGCTACTTGTTCTTCTGGGGGGGGAGTCTATTTTGTTTTATCCTGTTGTGGGCGTTGTGGCTGTTTTACAGTTCCAGTTAATTTTATTAAATTCACCTCTGTTTTTGCTGGTTGTTCTTTGCAGAGGCTGTTTTCCTTTGTTGGTGGTGCTTGGGATGCTGTTTCTTTATAGTGTTCACTGTTTTTTGCTTGATGTTTTCTGTTGCCATAAGTTTGGTTTGGTGTTCAATTGTTGGTAGTTCTTCGTGGGGGTGTTTGCTCGGGTGCTTGGTTCAGTTTAGCTTAAATTACTCTAGTGGTGTTTCAGTGTTCTTTCATGAGTAGGTCTCCTGAAAATTTCATGGATGTTGCTTGCAAAATGCCCCCAGCCCCCTGGATAGCCCCCAGACAGTTTTCCCCATAGGGAATAATGGAGTTTGGAGGTGACTGGGGGCACCTTTGGGGGGGGCATAAAATGCCCTGAGATCCAATCTTTATGAAACTTGGGGAGGGGGCATTAGAGGACAGTTAGGAGTAGGTCCCCTGAGAATTTGGTGAAATTTTGTCAAAAAATGACACACCCCAGGCCTCAGGATATAACTGAATTGAGTTTCCCATAGGAAACAATGGCTGAATTTTACCAGATTTGCTCTGTTATTACTGAACCCAACTGGGGAATGAATTCGGTATTTGGGGAACACCTTTTTTTCACAGTTCAGTATTACCAAACCCAAATTTACCATTTTTTTTTCCTGTGCACACCCCTATTGACAACACCATGGAGCAGTTTGTAGGATCAATCAGTAGAATATTTTTTACCAGAATTTACCCTCATATGCCTGTTGCCAAGGAACACTAAAAAATAACCTGTTGCAGTTTTAAGAGAACAAACTCTAAAAGAGGTTTTCAAAGGTCATTTTTTTCTGGAACTCCTATAATTTTACATTTGTACGTTAAAGTGAATTACAAATGTTGGTGAAATATTGGCCTGTGTTCCATGATTCTTTGATCACTGACTATGTCTCTGTTAGACCGTTGTGGAACTACTTTAGATAAAGGTTTGCTGGTCTCAAGTAACTTGTTGGATCCCCTTTTAGCTCCAAAGCTTTAGTAATTTGCTCTGCTATCAAACAGGTATATTATATTAAGAGAAAAATTAGCTTTCAAAACAAAAAGCTGTGCTCGTCTAAAAAGTCATATTCCATGCGACTTCTTCCATGTCAAAATATGCACAGGGAGTCTAGTGTTTATAGAAATTAAGCCTCAATTAGCTGCAAGTATTCTGACATGAGCACTAAGCTATCTTCTGGCAATACCGTCAGGTGAAACAGACACTGCATATGCTAGATAAACAGAGCCAAGCCAGGGAGCAAAGTGAGTTGCTGACACTTCCGGGTTTGAAAGGAGACAGCCACTGTGCTCGGCTCCTTTCCAGGTCAGACTGGCTGTCGCCACTGATACTAACAGGGAAAGTGAGCATGATGTTAGCCAGCAAATGCTTAGAAAAGCTCACAGAGCCAGAGGAAGGGGGGGGGGTAAGAGTATTGCCACTACTATAGATCAGTGCATTCATGAAACTTGTTACACCTGCTTTTTTGTTATTTTTAGATGAAGGATTGAAGTTCTTATCTGAAGCCACTAGATTTAATCTTCAAGCAGAACATGGGCCACAGAGAAAACTGCTCAGTGTCTTGTGATGTTCAGACTCTGAAACCCGGGAGGTAGAGCCCATGAGTTCAATGGTTGGAGCAGGAGGCAGAATATGGTGATTTTCACACTGACTCGTCTGTTCTATTTGATATCCAGTACAGGACTGCAAGATTTGATTCCAGTAGTTTTTCAGTTTTACAGCTAATGAGCTGAGAGTGTATTTTAGTGATTCCCCCCTCCCCCCAGACTATGGTCAAAAATCTCATGTATGGGCCTGACTGCTCATTCCACACACAGACTAGAAACTCCTGACTGGGCTAAGACAGTTATCTGGCCAGAGGGTAGGGATGTGTGAGACAGTACAAAGACACACCCAAATGCACATAGCCCTAGCCATGTCTCAAGCGGGTAGAAAAATGAAGGGCATAGCTTAAGATCCTTAAGGATAAGGATGTCTTTTTGGGGACCAAGATTAAGAAAATCTACACTATGGTATTCCCCATTACTATGTATGGATGTGAGAGTTGTACACTGAAGAATACTGTCAGGAAGAAAGTTGATTCATTTGAAATCTGGTGTTGGAGGAGAGTTTTACAGATACCTTGGATGGCCAAAAAGACAAATAAGTGAATTCTAGATCAAGTCCATACTGAATTTTCCCTAGAAGTTAAAACAACAAGACTGAGACAATCATACTGTATTTTATTTATTATTCAATTTATAAACTGCTCATCCTCAGGGGCTCTGGGTGCTGAACAACAGTTAAAATCAATAAAAACAAGAAAACAATAATTCTAAAATCAACATACAATAAATAACAATAAAATAAATTAACCAAATACATTAAGGTGCAATGGTGGGGAGAACCCCACCCCACCCCAAAGGTGGGAGGCCAACATGGCACCACCCCCTTCAACCACTGAACGCCTGGCGGAACAGCTCTGTCTTTGAACACATCATAAGAAGACAAGACTCACTGGAAAAGACAATAATGCTAAGAAAAGGTGAAGCAGTAAAAAAAGAGGAAGACCGAAAATGAGATAGCTTGACTTAAAAAAGGAAACCAAATTCACCAGTTTGCAAGATCTGAGGAGGGATGTTAATGATAGGATGTTCTGGAGGTCTTTCTTTCATAGGGTCGCCGTAAGACAGAAGTGACTTGACAGCACATAACACACACACACAGCTTAAGAGATGACATGCTATTTTGTACAGCAGGAAGGGGAGAAAGCCTGTGGGGACAAGCCCTTTCGCACACATGCAGATTCCCCTTCGCCTCTTGGGCAAAGACAGCAAGAAGCAAGGGGAGGAGGGAAACAACTCTTATAGATGACATTGGACTTTTTTTGCCAATTCTACTGACTTTAACTTTTCATATGATGTGTTCGTTTGGTCATCAGTTTCAGCCACGCTTTAGAGTTAATATGCTAGAGAAAATTACTTGCAAACGGGCTGCAGACTGATGGAAATGTTAAAAGGAAGGGGTTTTGGCTCCAACTTAGGAAAAGTTAGCACCCTCTGTTCCCAAAATGAGTGAGAATAGCCACATGCCCTTAAAAAATCAGGCCTTTGAACACTTTGTTCTGAAGGCTACATTCAAGTGAAATATTAAAAGAAGACAGATAATAAAGGATGAACCTCTTACCTCTCAAGAATCTAATTCTTGACAGTGACAATCTGTAAAGAAAATCTTTACACCCGTACATTAGAGCATTACATGTCCTCCAAATGCCTAAGTCCAAATTTTACTTCAGCTAAGGACAAACTACTTAGATTAAAGTATATCATTGACGCTACTGTGTAAGTAACCTGGAGATAACTACAACACATCTTACATTTAAACTATATAAATACTTATCATTAGACCAAAAAAACTGTTTCATCCCTCTGCTGAAGTGCTGGAGATAGTTACATCATTGCCAGGGATTTGGTATAAGTGCCAAGGTGCTCTGTCAGATCTCAAGCTAGTTCAGAATGTTTTCACGGTGTGCAAGGGGAAACCGGCTCAGTTCAGGCACAATAACACAAAACCATGACTTACTTTAACTATGGTTGGTTTGTGAAACCAGGATTCAGTTCTCAGACCATTGGTCAGATGCAACACAAAGCCATGATTGGTCCCTGAACTCACACCAGCACACTAACTATGGCTACCTCAAACCAGGATCTGAAGCTGATTTATTAGCCACAGTTAGGCTTCACTAGGGTTTCACATTATGTAGGAACATGGTATCCTGGCATATTCGCAACCGATGCTCCACACCCATTCTGGCTGGCAAGAGCGGCTCAAAAATGAAACTACTCTTGCCTTCAAGCTGGTTCTCTCTAGTGCTAAGACTCTCCCTGCCCTTGGCCCTCAGCCTACCTGGCAGCAGACTCCTCCCTCAACCTCACCTTCACTTCCTTATTTGTTTACTTAATTTATAGTCCCTCTTTCTTACAAAAGACTTTAAAAAGACATAGCAATGCCTCAAGCTCCTTCCATGCCTCACTGAGGGGGAAAAGAATCAAAATGTTGTTCAGCAGTAAATTCAGAATGTGAAATTCCTACCCTTTCTCCAGTATCTTGACTTCAAGGGGCACTGTGGGTAGGATTGCTATAATTCAACACAGTTCCCATAGCTGCCTCTTTGTTGTTACAATCCACATTTCTTTTCTCCTTTGTTATGCTACCTTGCCAGCCATTTTTATTTTCACATTCCAACACTGAATTTAGGGACACCAATATTAATCCTTTTACCATTAATCCTTTTTACCAGCATAGGCAAAGTGTTTTCTTCATTCATATGTCACTTGTAGACAGTAGCTGTCTTCAAAACCATGTTAATGACAACACAGTAGTCATTTCCCACCCTCCTTCTCTCATATATCTTCTCCATAAATATATATGTACACCCTTTCACGGTCACTGTACTACCAATCCTAGCTCACTAGAAATTTCAGAAATTAAACATGAACCTAAGCCTCTAGGTGCCAGTATGGGCCAATGGCAGCCAGTGCCTAGAGCCCTGATGAAGGTCTTGGAATGGAAAACAGGTACAGCAGCAATAAAAGATCACTGGGAGCAATCCATGACTCATTCAACAGGCTGCGTCCTGCCCTGGCATCTCAGGATGCTCCAGTCTTGCATAATGTATTATGGGTACCGTAGGACTGCAGTACCAAAGATGCACCACAGAGGTATGAAGGCATCCTAGACCTGCTTCCCTCCGAGGCAGAAAGTCCGAGTCTGAGATATACCTCTAAATCTCAATTGGAGGCCCAGAGGACTGCAGGCTTATCTATATAAAAAAATAATGAGCCTTCCATGTACAAAGCTAGGTGGCAAGACAAGGACTTTGCACTGAGTCTTCTCCCTGACATCCAGTTTTCTGTGTGGAGGATATTTTTTTGCACGAATGAGCATTCTAACCTGTGAGCTTTCATCTGTGCTTTAAAGTGGTTCAACAAACTACTATCTCAATGACCCACGTGGTGTACCCCTAGAATATCTGCTATTTGCACCTCTTTTCCCAGAACACCTCTTTCCACTTTTAATCTTGAGCTTAATACCATTTCCCCTCTTTATGGAGAGTCAACTAGCCTTGGTTTCTGATCCAGTTTCAAGCTTTCTTATTTTGCTTTTAAACCAAGGCATGCTTTATCCCACTCTCCCTTGTTCAGCACTTCCCTCTTCCATAACAACAACAATAACCTTGTGCTTATATACCGCACTTCAGGACAGATTAGTGTCACACTCAGAACAGTTAACAAGTCATTGTTATTATTATCCCCACAAAAGACACCTTGTAAGGGAGGTGGGGCTGAGAGAGCACTGAAACTGACCCAAGGTCACCCAGCTGGCTTCAAGTGGAGAACTGGAGAATGAAACCCGGTTCTCCAGATTAGAGTTCTGCTGCTCTTAACCACACCAAACTGGCTCCGTGTATATGTGCATGTAGAGGAAGTTTAGACAGTAGTTCCTAACTTGGGTTCTATCAGGAAAAGGCAGGAGGAGAGGGCAGAGTAGGGCCTTTTCCAGGACAGTTTGGGCTTTTGAGGGAGGACTCATTGGGGCCAAGCCCAGAAGCAACCACTGGACAACTTTCTACAATGCAACGGACATGACTAACCTAGGCCTGGCTGCTACAGCAACACAAGGCCTGCTTTAAATGGCCAACCCAGCAAATATTTGTGATCGACAAAACAAAGAGTGGAGAAGGTTCCATCCAGTTGAAAGCTGTTTTGTGTAGTTTAAGTGTGGTGCTCTAATAAGGTGGCTTTATTAATGAAAAGAATTCCCTAGAATTACAGCAGACACATAAGTACACCAGTATGTGAAGAAAATCACACAAGTAGAGCCTAGGGACAGGCTTTTTCTCACTAGAGAAACCACTGTTGTGTAAACAAAGGGCTCGCTTCTAATTCAGCAACAGATAAAATGAACTGATAACAATATACCAAGGCATCAGCAGTCATGGATACCATCAGCGTATAAAGTGAACAGCAGCACATGCAAGTCAAGTATATACCTTACAACTATATATTCAAAGCGCAAAAGCGGCTTTTTGTTAGTAAAGAGAAAAGTTGTTTTATGATAATTTAAGTTACTTTACTAGTCTATTGCTATAAATATTATTAAACGTATCTTTAAAGAAACACTTTTATATTGTACTAAACTTATTTTTGCTGGTAATTAATGTTTATCTTTTCTTTACCCTAGGAAGAAAGGTAAATGTAATAACCTTTCACTCAGTCAAGAATATTTAAAGCACATAGAGAAATGACTATCAAATAAAAGAACTCAGAAGTTAGGCATTATTTCAGCAAAATTCGGAAGCATGCCTTGCTTTGAGCAGGCAAAACTTCCCATCTGCTTCAATGAGATTATGTAATGGTTCAACAATGGTTTAACTGGACTGTGTAATTGCATTAATGAGACTAATAAGCTTGCTGAATCAGGGATTTTGGCATTTATTTACCTTTGATTCATGATGAGTTCAAGTTATTTTTACTAGAGCAAATGTAAAGTTTGAGTTTACTTTCTTGCATGAGTCTTCAGGTCTCAAGAGTTTGACAGAATCAGCTATCCTATCTGTCCAGGAAACAGATGCAATTAACTGAGAGACCAAGAGAAGAAATTGTACCCTGCACTTTTGCTTCTTTCAACACCGAGGGCAATATTAACACTATTAAGCCTGTTTGTTAATTGCAAAGTCTTGTGTGTGGTCTACTTTAACAAACAGTAAAGCAGACATTATAATGCTCTCTTACTTACAGCAAATTGTGACAGTCTACATTTGTTTTTAAAGATGTATTTTAAATGTAGACAATTTGTTTAAAACAAAAAATAATCCACCATTATAAATTCTGGATAAAGTAGTAGTATGTGAGCATTAAAAAAAAAAACACTGAATATTCTTTTTCCAGCGCTTAGTCGCTTGCTCCCTCTGACCCAATGAACCTGCATTGCAACATTACACCAGAATACAATTCTACTCTGTGTTTCAGTCAATATTAAATGCTTTTAAGATTTTAATCATCTCTTCATTGGCTGCAAAGTGAGTATTACATCCCTTTCCTGTAGGCAATCAGATAGCACAGTGTTTTAATGTAAAAACTTGCCGGTGCTTAATACAGAAGCATCTTTCTGCAAGTAGGTTCCCTCTTTTACCACTGGAATCACACCAATACACCACTGAGTAATGCTGCATCCCTTCTGGAAACATTTTTCCAAATATATCAACTGAATTGTATGTGAAACATAATTGTCAATGAGGACATTTTCACAGATGAAGAAGACTTGCTCCAAGATATAAACCATACTCCTAAAATATGTTTCCAAGTCCACAAGCATACATACTGTTATGACCACTGGGTGACCATCTCTTTTTAAATGGAGTACCTGCAGATTAGCAGGAATGATCAAGAGGTATTTTCATTCAGGCAATTTACCTGTAGGGTAGAATCTGAAACCAATGATCCATAAATGGTATGTAACTATGACAGACAGGAAAGGGAGGAGCTAGAAGGCAGCAGATTTGCTATTTGAGCAGAGACAGGCAGTGCTGGGAAGTGGCTAAAGGAGAAGCACCTGGGATATAGCCAGTTGCTCTATTCGATAATTTAGTATGGTAGTATGCTGCCTGCTGTAAGAATAAGTTTGCATCCTCTCTGCTCTACTTGCATATTTGTAAACAGATATTATGAATGTACTGAAAGTATCTAAAGGAAAGTAGTAGAGCCCTTAGACTTCCCACTACTTAGTGAAGCAGGGACTTTGAAACAATTGTTCAAAATGCTCTGTTTCGATTCCCAACTCTGCCTAACATATTAGCCTAATAAAAGGTATCTACTTTATGCCTCTCACTCCTTTTCTTTGCCTAGTGCAGGTAATAAATTGAAGCCAAATTTACATTTCTAGTTTTAACACCTGTTTTAGCACATATATTAATATATATGTTCAGAAAACTGAAAATCTGCAACCTAAAGACTTGGCTGCTTCACTGAAATCATTGCAAAATCTTCCCTTCACCACCTTGCCATGTTCAAATACAAAACATCTTTCACTGTGTAATGTTTTATTCAAGCATTTCTTTACGCATTGCTCCTCTCTTTCCTGAACTGTCATGAGGCTTTAAAAGGGTAGTACAGTTGTTGGCAAAGATGACTACAGTGAACGTCCACACTCAGATGCAGCACACCTTTGAACAACATTCATGGATGGCAACGTAAGGGTATGGCCTTGGCTTCTATACTCTGTTTGTTAGCCCTCAAGGGCAACTGGATGGCCACTGCATGAAACAGGATGCAGGACTAGACAAAGCAGTTATCTTACCAACAGAACACTCATGTTCTTATTTTTCTTATGTCATTCTTGTCCTCAGTTCCCAGATTCATCCCATTCCTTCCAGTTCTGCCTTCTCAGCCTATTCTGTTCCCACTTTTCCAAGAACTGGCCTCTGACCCTCATCTACTTCCTAGCCTTCACTCTTTCTGCCTGCCTGGTAACTGTACCACCAGTATTTCTTTTCCTGATAACACAACGCACACAACTCCTTCAGTCCTTATTTTTTACTCTAACAAGGGTCACCTTTATTTCACATATACAGAAGTTAAGTCTATATTCAGTTACAAGTCTTGATCCCGACAAGGGTTCCCATTCCTCCAGTGGGAGCAGGGGATCGACCACTTGCACCTTTCACCCACTGCCACCACTTCCCTGGCTGGCGAGATGGGGGAGGCAGGGAATGGCCTCCCGGTTGTGCTCCCAGGGCCAGCACAACAACCTCACTGATGTAATTGTGCTGCCCTGAGAGCAGTCCCATATGTTGCAGTGGAGCCCATTTGGGGCCCAAATCAGCCTGCTGCAACACGCAGGAGCGCTCTTAAGGTGGTGCAATGATGTAATTTTCTGGAAGTGATGTCATTGTGCCAGCCATGAACATGCAGAAGGTAAGCCCCAGGTCCTCCCTTCCTGTTGGGGGACCTGGTAAGGGGACCTGTTAACCCTATTCCAGCCAGTTAAAACTGAAGTTAGCATGTTCTACTCCTTCTTCCCCCATGTGAATTTCCTGTCCCCCAGTGGAGTCTTTTAGAAGATGATAAGTAAAATTGGATCCAAGGGTAACAACCACAATACACCTAATAAAAAGGACATTTCATTTTTCTCATTTCCTCGCAGAAAGTAGACTGTTTACACATTTAGTTAGACATGTCTGCTCCCAACCTGGCCTCTGTAGTAAGAGTATTCAAGAGACAACATAACAGCTAAGCTTAGAAGCATTTTTAGTCCATTACATTAACATATAGCTACTGTTTTACTAGTTAAATATGTAGTGTGTAATACCTGCCAGTCAGAACAATACTAAAAAGTTTGAACTTGCAATACATTGTAGGGACCAATGCTAAGTTTCATAATAATCGATAAAAATGATTCCTGGAAGACTGGGATGAGAATTTGCAGGAATCGCACTCAAAGCAAAATGTTTCTATATCACCTCTAAAAAGTCCACACACACCCCTTGTTATTTAATGGCCTGTTTGACAGTATCTGAGATGATGCTTCCTTCACAGTGGCTCAGAGGATTAAGATGATAACAGTTTGAATGTATGAATACTAAACCACAGGTATGTTCATAAGAGTAAAGAAATAATTAACATGAATGATATATTTTATGTAACAGTTTTGGGACATAGCAAGATTGCAACTTGCATCCTGGAAATATGACTCTCCTCAATCATTTCCCAAGCTAAAACAATAGCAAAAGCAAATGTGATATTTGGCACATATAATTGCTATTACCCTCTTTTCACATTGATCCTTCTCGTTTAACCATCTTTCAATTGTTTAGAAACAGTACATGACCCATTTTAAAATCATGAATCCCATAAATAAAACAGGTTAGTTGACTATTAGACTGCTGTGATATTGTTGTGCTATTTTTTGTTACTGAAAAAAACTCATATAGAAGTGTAACTCTTGGGTTCTGAAGACATTCTCGCTGTGCCATGAGAGTCAAATTATGTTTGAATATATAGAGAATGATTTCTTAAACGGACACAGCAAAGTGAACAAGGAACAGTGCCTGCAGGTGACTAAAGCAAAAAGCTAGAGTTACACACACACACACACACACACACACACACAAAAGACTAAGGAGAACTGGCTAATTAGACCTACAGGGGGACCTATTTAATTTCGTAATATATTTTAATGCATCTTTCCTCCAAAGAGCTCAGCATTTGTGAGTACTACTCTTCCTCCATTTACTGTAACAACCATGTTAAGGTAGATTATGCTGAGAGTCACTGACCCAATCTAAGGTCACCTAGCAAACTTCACAGCAGAGGGGATTTGAACATTTGTGTCTCATATGCTAGCCTGATAGACTAACCACTTTAGCTTGCTGATTTAATATGGTGATCCATTAAATAACCAACATGGGGAAAGGAAATACCCTGTTTGTGTAAATTCATTCAAAGTAACACTTAAGATTTGTGGATCCAAATTCTCCAGCAATGCTATGCTACCACCTGCTCCTAGGTGTCACAGCATGTTAAAAGAAGTCTCTTGTTTCTCATGTCATCCTGCAGTATGCATTTTGCTTATCAGGAGAACCAGGGCACAATACCAAGTATGAAAGGTCTGTGATGCATGGAGGAAAGGAAAGGCCAGCTAACAGGTAAGACATTGCAAAAAAGAATGGTGCAAGAGACATCTGGTAGTAGAGAATCAGGCACATGTGAAGGAGCAGCAATAGATGCTTAAGATCTTCAAGCATTGACCGGACTCACAGAAAGGTACAAAGTAAAATGATTTCACAGGTAATTTGTGCATAAGATAATCAACTAGTATAGCTGTGAGGGCGAGGCAAAAGAGACACTGAAGTCCAGTTTATACATTAACCCCTTACAAAATTAACAGTTGCCTAGGTTAGGTGATAATTAGGCTGAACTACATAAGCATTTGTTTATCCCAGTACCCACATACAGCCACGAACAGCATGGAACAGTAGCTACTCCAACGCTTAAGAAAATTATAATCCATATCAGGCCCAGAATACTTAAGGGGAAAGGAAAGATGGTGAGTAAACATTTCTTCTAGTAATAAATTAACTGCCACCTTCATAGTGATACTAAAGGGAACAAAAGAAAACAATTTGTTCATGTAGAAAAGCTGCTTTTTAAGGGCATCCACTTGAAAATGAAGTACATAAGTTGCTAAATTCAATGAACTCATTTGTGAGAGATTTGAACTCTGGAAGACAGCACTGGGGTGGTTAAGTTTCTATGTCCTTGCATGCTATCAGTTTCTTCAGATTCCCAAGTATATTGCATTGGGAAACTATTTTTAATTTTGGCTCAGTGATTTCTTCCCATTGGGTAAGTGAGAGACGCATGTGGGAAAGGCATTCCTAGGCTCAATGGAATTTTCTTTTCCCTTTTATTTGTAATAGAGACGTTCTTGAACTCAAAATATGCACACCAAGACAGAAAGTTTCCTTTTAAGAACTTTGTTTAGGCTGCATCATAAAATTCTGTAATTATTGTTGGCTTGTAAGAAACAGGAAGTATCTATTATATTCCCGTATAACAGTGAAATCCTTTGGGATGGGAAACAGAACTGCATTTCCTCTTACTTATCTCAAATGTGTGATAAGGTAATTTGAGGGGGTGGGGGAGAATGTACCTGTAAATCATTTCCTGCAATGAGAAAGAGGAGCTGGCAAGCCAAGCTACCTGAAATAAGTCTGGCATTCCTGTGGTCTTCTGAGAGGAAATAAGGAAGGAAGAGGAAAGTGGGGATTTTACTATGGGAGAGGGAGAGAGTGAAGGAAAGAAGACCACATGCAGGCTTCTCCAGGCCTCTCTCTTATTTTTTACTTTGCAAAAATAAAAAGACCAACAAATCCATTCATTTAGAAACTTAAATGACTATAAGACACAGAGCCTTGTCTCGGTAAACAAGTACCTTCAAAGAATTGCAACCCATCAACAGATAAGTATTTTGCTCTCTGAACTGAAGTCTGAACCCCAGTGCCTTTACTTCTCTGGTTCACAGTGATTTTGACTGTAGTGCTTAAAAATGAAACAAGATCACCTAGAAAGTCACTCAGACAGTTCCTACAGTGTTTCTTTCTACAGGGTGTTGAAAATGCTATAGATTTGGGAATATGTAATTTCACTAGGGTTACAAGGTCCCCAGAGGCCAAAGTGAGGGTACAGGGAGCTGGAGGCCAGGGGGAGGTGGGTACCCTTCTGTACATAAAGTGTGTGCATGCTCCTGTGCTCCCCCATTGTGCCAGAATATGACATTTTCCGATGCAATGGGGGAGCTGTGGGTAGTGCTGAAGCCCAATAAATTAAAAATCGCCTCCAAATGGGCAATTTTTAATGAATAGGGCTTCAGCATGACTTGCAACCCCTTGTCATACTAGAAAATGATGTCATTTTCCAGCACAATGGAGGATCAAGAGAGCATGCACGCTCCCCCCCCCAGTGCCTTTCTCCCCCTCTGGCCAGATAAGCATGCCTGGAAGGTGCCAAGTGGGGGTAGGGGATCCCCTGACTCAGTCAGTGGGCTCGCAATTCCACTGGATACCAAACTGGTATCCAGCAGCATCATGGACAGTATTTAAAATTGCTAAGCCTCCGCTCTGTAGCCCTCCTTTACTTCCACACATTCCTTGAAACAAACACTGCATTATCTACATTAAACCACCTCTGTGCTTCATTCTCAGGCCCCCACCTTTGTATGCATTGGTAGAAGTTGCTAGGCTTGCTGTCAGAAACATGTGACATTTTGCTGTTAAAAACATTCTGTTTGATATCTTCTTTTCCTTCACCAATTTTTTTACACATTGCCCAGAATCAAAACGTTAAAATAAAAAGCAATGGTTATGATGAATGGGATGCTGAATCTTGTGCCTTGTAACAAATTTCATCCTTGTGCAGACATACTACAAAAGTCAAAACTCCCACCTTACCAGTTTTGCCATATTTTACTCTGTTCAAAAACATTTCTTTGAAAGGTGGTTCAGATACTTCTTAGAAGAAATGCAGTTAAAAAAAAAATCTTCAAAATAAATAATTTATGATGTAGTGCGTGTTTTCTTATAAATTTAAGAAAATACATATAAATATTAGGAGTGGGAGCTTTTCAATATCTGCGCCACCCCCAATTCTACAGAATGCTTTCTGTCTAAGAGAGTATGTTCTGCCAGTCATTTGCCTTCTCTCAGAGGCAAGCTAGCTTACTCCATCAGACCTCTGAAAGAAAATCCCTTTGTTAGTATAGAATTAATTAATTTTTGTAGAAGATCAATCCTACTACCAACATGTTCTTGCTCTGAGTGATCTGAGATTTTTACAAGTTTTTTATCATATTTTATAATTATATTATAATCTACACTGAAGCAGACTGAGAGATGCTAAATAAGTACGTAAATTCAGGCAGCAAACTATAAAGTCATGACCCACCCCCTTCTAAACAATGTAATTTTAATGGCCATTCCTGACTATTTTAAACGTGATGAACTAAGAGGGGGCTGGAGATAGAAATCCATACTCTACAGTTAGCATTTAGTATTTTACAAGCAGAAGACTCACAAGGAATCACGGAATAGAGGATCTTCTTTCCCCTATCCTTCTCTCCTTGCTTTTCTTTGTTGCCTCTCCCTGACAGTGCCTGCAGCTTCCTCTTTTTCCTTCACACCCTACATTTTTCTGTTTTTTCCTGTGGCAGCCTATGCTCCCCTTCACTCACCCACCCACTCTTTTATTTTCTTCCCTTTCACTTCAGTTTTCCCTTTCTCACTTTCCTCCCCTCCAGCTTCACCTTGTTTCCATCCTATGTTTTACTTTTTATGGTCTGCCCCCACCATGAATGGTTGGAATCTTCAGCAATGTTGTGTGTTTAGGCCACCACCTTACCCCAAAATGGCGACCAAGATTTCAGTAGCACACTTTTCTTAAAGAAGCAGCAGATACAGCTTCTATGATGGTGGAGGTGTTAACCCTTCCATTTTAAAAACATTTCATATTCATGTTTTTTTGCCTCAGTAAAATACAGAATTGATCCTGTCACTCAGCTTTTTAATCTACACTCTAGGGTTTACTATTTATGATTACTATTTATCCAATGAAGCTGCACGTTTCTACTGTTTTATTTTTTAGATTGGGGTCCTCAACATGTTACCCATAGGTACTATGGAGCCTACCAACACCTTTCCTGGTGGCTGCCAAATGTTTTTAGAAGGGGGGCAGACCAGCAGGGTTTCTAATTGGCCATTGGAGATCTCTGGTTATGCAGATTTTTAAAAATTGCTGTGACAACAGCTGCCACCACAGCTCAAGGAACTTCAGGGTGGTTGAGGGCAAGCTGTTTGCATGCAAGTAAACATTCTAAAACAATATATTCATCCCGCTAAGCAGAGCTTCTGCTCAAAATGTTGAAGAATTATTACTATATTTACTCAAAAGGAAGACGGCCCTAAACGTAAGATGACCCATTAAAATGCTATACACAAACAAAACTATTATTGGACATAACTATAACTTGTACATTAATGTAGGAGAACCCTGTATTTTTTTTGCTGGCCCACCTGGAAAAAAACTACATTTTTTTACATTTTAGTAAATAGTGTATTATAGTTCTGCATAGATTCATTCCCTGACATTTTGTGGTTGGCTCTACCTCCTGTGGAAGCTATTTTGTAGCTGGCTCCGCCTCTTGCAGCAGCCATTTTGTGACTGCATCCACTTCCCTGTGTCAGAATGACAAAGGAGCCCACAAGCTCAAAAAGTTTGTAGCCTTCATTTTAGATATAAATACAAAAGTTTCAGCTATCTGTAAATAAAATACTGCTTTTTTCCCTTTGCTCTTTTAAAGAAGCAGTATCTCCAAAGATTAGCATTGCATATATTAAACATGTTCATACATGTATTCATCTTTTCAGTAACAGTTCTACTGGCAAGGTATCAAAATAAAAATTGATCCACAAATATTTTAGTTTTAGATTACTAGCTTTCCCCATCCCTACTCCAATGATCAGTAGTATATTTCTGCATTTCTCCTTCTGGCAGCTAGATCACACCATGGTGAATAGACTACTTTGTTGTATCATTTTTCTATCCAGATTTGCATCTTTCCTGGGTATGGTTAACAAACAGTATAAAGGGTCTGAAGCGTACCCTCTATAGTGTTCCACTTCCTCCTCCACTGGCCAAATTTCCTCCCTTTGATTAATGGGCAAATAATGCCTCCATTCACATGGATAAAAAGGGAACACATGACAGGAGAAATTATTCAGATATCCTTAAACTCAACAAAATGCTAAAAGGGCCATGCCTTTCATGCCAAAGTTATCTCATTTTATTTACCCTATATGTTAAAATCCCGTCAATTACAGAAATAATATGCAGTGTGAAGAGAAAGCAGAGCAATGAACTGGTGGAATACTCTGATTTGTAAATTCAATCATGTGTGATCATGTAACCTTTTTCCGGGATTAGAGCTAGCTTTTTCTGCCTTCAATGGTTTAATTCTTACTGAAAGATAAAAAGAATCCGGAGCTTGAGAAACGTTTCATCCTGTGTCATAAAGTTACAAACTATTCCAAAAGTGACAACTTCAGAGGTTGAACTTTACTTACAAAAGCTTCTAGATAACATAACATACTGCTTAGGACTCAATTCTGTATTTTATTGAGGCAAAACAAGTTTTCTTTAAATTAAACAAGCCTTAAAGAGCTGGTATTATTTTGAAACGTATTGAAAAGGACCCAGTCCGCCTTCTCCCTGGGAACATGAAGGGAAAGCACTCCCAAGTGTAAGAACAGATTGTTATCCAGACCAGCAGAAGGAATTGCAAGAAAGGGGGGGAGGGGGTTGGCACTTTTTGCTTCTGGCCACACAACTCCCATACCATGCTGAATCACTCTCTAGAGAGACCTCTGACCTTTATGAAAAACTTTTCAAGGGGCACAAAGCGCTACAGTGGGAAAGGGACCAGAAACACCCCGTCATACACACACTGTTCTGCCAGTGGCTAGGATTGCCAACCTTTAGGTAGGGCCCGGAGATTTCCCTGAATTATCACTATCTCCAGGTGACAGAGATCAGTCACCCTGAAAAAAATGGCTGCATTGGAAGGTAGACTTTATGGCATTATACTCCACTGAGGTCCCTCCACTTCCCAAACACTAACCTCCAAAGCTCCATCCCAAAGCTCCACGAATTTCCCTGCTCAGAGTTGATAACCCTACCTATGGCTCTTTAGATTAAAGTCATTGTTTTAAACATTGTGGTGATAGAACCATCTCTGTGGTTGCAATGTATACAATAGTGTCAAGGCTAGTAACTATAATAATAATGCCAACAAGTGTAATTAAAAGTTTAGTCTAATGTTATTTTAAGTGCTTGAATATAGCAAAAAATAAACTGTTTAAAACAAAAAAAATAAACAGCTTAAAACAAGACAGCAGTTGCATCCGTTTTGCCTCTGGAATTCAAAGGAGCTACCGTATGAACCTACCTGTCAGTTAAAATGTTCTAATCTGAATGACTCTATCTTCACAAGCTAGATGGATATTATGAGGCATGGCTGTTTTTATGGTAGCTGTGGAATTTCCTTCCTAAATTCACCTGGTGCCTACATCTTTCAGGTGAAACATAGCCTGTTGACTCACAGCTTTTAAACACAGTATGACTATAGACAACCACTTATTTTTATTTATTTATTCATTCATTTATTTATGTTATTTATAATCTGTCTTTCTCACTGAAACTCAAGGCAGATTACACAGTGTAAATCATGACTATCAATGGCTGGGGCATTCAATAAACAATGTAATAAGATATGGATTGCAGAAATTTGAAAATAAATTCAGAAATCCAAAACACAGCCAAAACAATGCTCAAGCAAGAAAAAAGCAATTTAACATAACATATTAAATGATGCAGAAACTACTCAGTAGGAGCATATTTACAGCAACAGACAATACACAATAATATAATCTACAGTCCCCATCCCTTTACCAAAGCATCTTTCTGAACAATTTCTTTACAGCACAGCTCTATTACCTGTGTGAAAAAGCCCTCTTGAATAATTGTTTTGCATAGTTTGCAGAAAGGCTGACCTTTTCATGTGGGCTATTCCATAAGTGAGGCCACCAGCGAGAATGTATGAGCAGCTGTTGATTTTGCCCGTTTGGAGGGTGACATCCGCAGAAGACCTTGTTCAGATGAACCAAGTTGCCATGGTGTACTGCTAGATTTACAGAGCGTTCATGAAAGTTAACAGCCTTAGGATTGCACTGGCCTGTTTAAAATTGGACTGTAATTCTCTCAGTTGGATGCTGTTAGCCATTTTAATGCCAAATAATGTTTTATGTCTGTATTTGGAATTATGCTTGTTTTCCGATTTTTGCAGTCCATAGGCTATTGTATCATTTATTGAATGTGCCAGCCATTGATTGTTCAGACTTACATTGTGTAATCCACCTTGAATCTCAGTAATAAATGCGGACCATAAACAACTTATTTAAAAAAGCAAGTAAAAAGTCCTTTTAATAAATAAATTGTAATTCAAGCTTCAGATGGGATTTACCCACACTATTACAGATAAGCAAAAAGTCTAGAACCCTCAGAAAATTTTACTAAGTTAAACCAGGGAGGTCCTCATTTGAAAGTCCCAAATAAATTATAACGTTTGAGTATGGCATTCCTTTGTCATGGGGGGAGTGGAGGGGGGTGGCACAAGGATAGGTCATTATAAACAACGAGTATTTACAACCCTCTATAAAAAACAATGAAGACAGGAAGCTTCCTACTGAGATCAAGGTTCACAATCCACAGCTAAAAATAAACAAGCTGCAATAGACACATCTTCTGGGAAAACTGAGTGCTAGACTGAAAGGAAAAGAACACTAATACATTCAAAGGCAGGACAGTTATTGTTGATCAACACACACATGTACACAAAGGCTAATAGATCTAAAGGAAGGTAAGCTAAACTTGTACTTGTCCCATTCTACTATAGTCAGCTTGCCATCAAAACCAAAAGAACGAGTCGAGGCAAAATGAATTATTTCGTGATTGTTTCATAGTATTGTTGAAAGGACACTTCCCTCACCCCCAACCCCAAGTAATAGTGCCACAGACAGTTGTTGTGGATTTTTATATTGTTGTCTGCGGTTTCTTTTCTTTGAGCAGTTTTAGGGACACACTATCAGTCACTCTCAATGTAAAGATGTGAAACTGAGTCCTGTACATAATGATGTGCACAAAGCTTTCCAGATTGTTCAGTCTTTCTGGGTTCAAAATTCAATACATGACTCCATCTTGTCAATTTCTATTTTCCTTATGCCCATGTTATAGGTATCTGACTGTCCTCACTTCCTCTCTGAGCTACAAGCAGAGAATACTTCCATCCTTTTACTATATACCTTTGCATCATTAATTCATTTTCATCATTGCTGCTCTCCTCAGAAACCACACATATTAAACAAATTTGGAGAGTTGTGAGAGTATGACTAATGTGCAAAGGTTCTTCTCACCATAAATCTTCTTCCAGTCCCCTCTATCAACCAACTGTCATCTATTTCTATGTTCATTGTGCTCAAAACATAGTTCCAGGTGGGTATGTTTGCCACAGTCAACAAACTTGGTATTCTCCAGCCCCATACTAGCTGATAGTCCTACAGACACTTCTTTTTGGGACGTGCATAGTACATCCAAGATAAATACTTGCGCTGAAGAAGGAAGGGAAGCAATGGTCTATCAGTAGTCTGAAAGTCAAAATAAAGCGGGAGGATGGCAGGGCTGACATACCAACCCATGAGTTGTATAAATAACCTAGGAACAGAAGTTTCTCTGAAATGGAATGGGCACTGGACAGATCTTTAAGCATGAATGCCTATAGTTTTACACAGAGACAGAAATAATTCACAGTTCAAACTGGGGCACAGCACTAAAAGCATCTTCCCCAGATTGATTCCAAGCAGCATTGTTGTAAAGTGAGCAGATGATACAGCCAGCGTTTCCATGCCTAAAAAACCATCTAAAATAAAACCCAAATTCCAGTCACCATGGCATCATTTTCATTCCTAAAAGTAAATGAAAAAGAGATGGAATTTTTAAATTCTTGCCCCCTGCTTAATACTCTTCTCTCTCCTTCCTTGCAATTTTGCACATGAATAAAATCTCGTACAGAGCCTGCATTTTCTGACACAATTTTACAAATCCATCTTGATAGGTCAAAAGCCTAGTATATCTTTGGAAAAGCTGGCAGCTGGCATAGTGGCTAGGGTAATGGATGAGGATCTAGGCAACCCAGGTTCCATTCCTTGCTCTGTTATGAAACTGAATGGGTGATTTTGGGCCGATCACATACTCTCAACCTAACCTACCTCATAGGGTTGTTGTGAGGAAAAAATGGAGGAGAGGAGAAAGCTGCTTTGGGATCTCATTGGGGAGAAAGACAGGGTGTAAATGAAGTACATTTTTTTAAAGCCTGAGCTTTGCCATTATAAAAAAAATGCTGTTGTTTATAGCTTGCCAGAGCTGGGTGCCTGCTTAAGTTCATGGAAAATCTCAGTAAGAGACATTCAGCTCTTAAAGAGGAAGTTAGAGGAAATATACGCTTTTTGAAATTGCGTGCAAAGCCCTCCCAACAATAGCTCAACAGTCAGAAAGCATAAAAATGACCACTATTGAAACCCAACTGAATTGTGGGTGAATTATACCACTTGAAGTACCATTGCTGGTATAGAAAAAGTCTGAGTAGGAAGAGAGAATAAGCATCTATCCACGAGTTAATCAGCTAGTTTAATAGGGGGGAAAGCACATTAAATGTTGCACAAAGCACAAGTAAAAAGAGCTTCATGAAAATTCTTTAAACACATGCTGGGAACACAATAAAAAAACAGAAAATGACTGTGGTTAGTGATGGTCAGGAAATCAGCGTATGATCTTTCTCTTTAAGGAGCAAGTAACAGCCATGGGGAAGGGGATTCAGAACGGGATCCCAGTGTGGTAGGATGGGGGCTGACCCTTTTCTCCTGCACCAATTTCACAATTTTAATCACGCACACACAAAATTATTTACCCCATAAAGGAAATTTGGAGACACCGTATAGATACCTGTAAGGTTCTCTTTGTGGGGCAAATAGCACCATCTGGGAAACAGCGGGGGTAGGGATTGGTAAAATCCCATCCTCTGTAAAATAGACCCAATTCAAATTGAGGAAGGAATTGGGAAATACTATTTACTTTGCTAATAAACTGTGGGAGATGGAGATATATTCATGGGTCTGGTCTAGTTGAGTTCTTACAAAGATAATTGGATAAGCTGTAATAATAAGCATTTCAAATGTCAGAGGACTTACAACTATGAAACCTTACAAAAGTTTCTGCTGAATTTGAGATCAATATATTAATCTAACTGGGTAATCAACTGAATACAGCAGCCCTAATATGCAAACAAGAGAATCCAAAGTCATAATAATTTAGTTTCAAAATGTTAAACGACAGTATTGACAAAGAAGTCTAAATTAGAGTTGTGTTATAATCTGGCTTTGGGTCAGGGTACTTGAATGACCGCCTCCTCCCATACTGCCCAGCCTGCCAATTAAGACCTGCCTTGTGAGCCCTGCTGTCTGTGCATTCAAGGGTACAGGGGGGACCGACCTGAAACAAGGCTTTTTCAGTACTGGCATCTCACTTACAGAATGCTTTTCCCCTTGAGGCTCACCTGGCACCTGTGTTACTTTCTTAAAAGTGCCAGGCCAAAAACCTTTCTGTTCATCCAAGCTTTCAGTTAAGGGGTTGATTTTTAACACTATTTTATTCTGGAAACTATTATTTTAACCTGCCAGTTTGCTGTCTTTATGGTCTATATTTTTATGCTAAGCACGTTTTTAAAATTCTAGATTTAAATTAATAGGTTTTAACGAAACTCTCAGGTTTTCTTGAACTGCATTTAATTTAAATTAATCTCTGGCAGACTATCCTTCAAAGATGGTTGGGAGGAACATTAAATGTCAGAAATTAGTATTGAATGTAATACTGCTAAATTAGCCACTTGTCTTCCATATGTTTTCCTCAAGCCCTTCAAGCTGATTTTATCACCAAGAGGCTGTTCTAGTTATAATCAATTAAATTTCAGTTAAGCTACCTCAGTGTAATAGCTAGAATCTCATTATACAATTTCCAGTAACTATGCTTCACTCTCCTCAGTTACTTGGAAGTAATATGCACAGTCTTCTCCTAAAAAAAGAAAAAAATACCCTAAGTATTTCTGGAATTCATGCCAAATACACAATTCAGTTTCAGATTATTTTAGGGTTTATTTTTTTCTTTGCATCAAACTCTGGTCTCACAGCTGATAGGAAAAAAAGAGATTAAGTATCAACCATAAACCTCCTAGTACTTCCTGCCATGAAGCCAAAGGAAATCCATTTCTATGCCAAATATCAGCTTCTTCTGATCCAAACAAGAATTAAAGAGATGGAAATGTGGCATGTTGTACTCAAAGCAGTGAGACAGCAGGGTTTAGAAATTTCAATTTATTACATAATTTAAAGAAGAGAAGGTATTTCAAATGGTAGCAATATTTGCTTTCACCTAAATTCCTAAATTTAATATAACTTTTGTTTGATTATATTCCTACTATTTGGGGTCTGATAACATAAGATAATTTGGAGCAGAGGACAGGAGGTAAAGAAAATCTAATCCCAGATGCATCAATTTTTAATCATAGGATTAATATATAAAGCACTTATTATCAGTCTCTTTTTTATGAGAAATTACTAAAATGAGTACTGTAGTAATATTACCAAAGAACTAAAAAAAATTAGGTAGCAAACCTACACAGGTCTACTCAGAAGTAAGCCTCATTTTATTCACTGGAGCTTGTTCCCAATAAAGTACTTTTAGGATTGTACCACTGGCTTATTAGTGCATGGCACAGACAGCCTACACAGTTATACTCTTCCTATATACAATGCTGTGCTCGCTCTCTCTTTGGAATGTGGAAAATTCATTATTCATCACAATCTCATGCCAAACTCATGTGATGCTTAAGATGCATTTATACTGATACTCCAGCATTCTTTATTTGCAGCTTTTAAGTGAAACTGGAAGCGGAAGAACCAAGGCAACACAGATCTTATAAAAGTAACTTTTCTTGATTTCTGAAAGCCTAACTCTTGCCATGAAAAGGCATTTAGCCGATGCTGAACTAAGAACAAGTGGGTGAAGATTGAAATACATGGCAAACATATATTGCGCAGTTCCTTTCTATATTGGATTGCCTTCAGCCTACTTTTCAGGGAGATCTAAGATATTGAGAACTAGCATGGTGTAGTGGGAAGACTGATGGACTAAAATCTGGGAAACCCACATTATTTATTTATTTATGTCATTTATAGTCCACCTTTCTCACTGAGACTCAAGGCAGATTACATAGTGTGAAATTAGTATAGTCAATATTAAGGACATATCAGTAAAAATGCCATAGGGCATATAAATGTAAATTTACAAAGACATAACATCAGCAAAAATTCAATACAGAGTTTAAAAATGCTGAAACAGAGCACAAGCAATTCTAGGACTGACATTAGACCACATAGAGCTAACTATTAGGGTCATACTTAAAGCAACAGATAGTACATAGAAGCACATACTTAAAGGAACAGCTAGGACATAAGGCAACAAATAGTACATAGTAGTGAAATCTATGGTCCCTCTGAGACCACCTCCCTACAGCCCTCCTATCTGAATTAAAAAGCCCTCTTGAATATTTCAGTTTTGCATTGTTTGCAAAAAGCCAGGCAATTGGGGGCTCTCCTGTCCTTCGGCAGGCCATTCCATAGGGTGGGGGCCACCACAGAGAATTCATGTGTATGGCAGCTGCTGATTTTGCCCATTTGCAGGGGAGCACATGCAGGAGACCCTGTTCAGATAAGCAATACTGCCATGGAGGAACATAGGTAGAGAGGCAGTCCCATAGGTATGCTGAACCAAGGCTGTGAAGAGCTTTGTATGTGATAGCCTATACCTTGAACTAAGCCAGTAACTGATAGGGCATATAAATATTGAGTGACTGCACAATGGGAGTAATATTCATGCTCCTACTCACTCCTAATAACAGCTGAGCTACACCAATTGGAGTCTCCTAGTTGATTTAGACGGGAGATCTATGTATAAAGCACTACAATAGTCAAGTCTTGATTTTACCATAGCATGGATCCAGGTGGACAGATCAACAGTGTCAAGGTAAAAAGTCATCTTCCAGGTCAGAGTAAGGTTGTAGAAAGCATTTCTTGCAGCTATCTTAACGTGCTTTGCTAGCAGTACTGCTGGATCCAGTATAACCTCCTAGGCTCTTAACTGAGTCTGCAAGGGTCAGATGAACTCCACTGAAAGTGGAGAGTGCAACGTTGTTCAGTCAAGATCTCTGCCTTCCCAACAAACATCACTTCTGTCTTGTCTGGGTTCAGTTTCAACGTGTTCATTTCCAGCCATTTGACTACAGCTGTCAAGTAGTGATGCAAGATTTCTACTGCATCCCACGGTAATTTGGATAGTGAGATATAGAGCTGGGTGTCATCCACATATTGACGGCACCCCACTCCATAGTTGCGAATGAATTCTCCTAAAGGTTTTACACAGAGGTTGAATAACATGGGAGATAAGATTGAGCCCTGTGAAACTCCGCAAGATAATCCCCATTCTGGAGAAAGCTGATCTCTGATGGCAATCCTATGAGTCTGTTCCAAATCCTTGGGGTACAGACCTTGCTTTAAGCTTTTTCTGCTGACTTCTATACACTTCAACACAATAACTGAAGGGCTCCACGGAATACTGCAGCAGTGGAAAGATACAAGATCTCCCGCAGAGAAAATTGTTTTGCTGATCTTTAACCGTTTTATAATTAAAGTGCACCACGCTACCAAACTTTTACTCTATAGACATAAGAACATCAAAAGTTATTGTTGAAAGTGCACTATGCTTTAAGGTCAATAAATACAGCAATAAATACTAAATTCAGAAAAGTATCTGCCTAATACTCTAACCATTGGGAAATCAAATCATACACAATCAATGTTAAACAATGTTCCCATTCAAATAAATTTTTCACACCCAGTTTTATAACATCATTCTAATATATGCAAAGGATCAAAAGACCATGTCCTGCTGAGAAGCTCCTCTGCTTCCCAGGCTCGTGAACATCTGGCTGGCAATGCATACAGTAATGAAAGGTGGCCCAAAATCAAGGTAAGTCGAAGAAAGCAGGTCTTTGTAAATACTTTCCTGATTTATATATTGTTTTCTTTAGGATGTGTTTGAATCTCTCCCAAAAATGTCCAAGAATGGGCCACCAGTCCAACAGGGAAATCCCCAAAGATGCTTGCCAAGCTGTCAAAGTATTCCACAGTCCAATATACATAAACCATATAATATCCACGCAACAGCCTGCTAGCTCATCTCTTATTTTGAATTATTCTTTTTCAAGGATGTGAAGAGTCAATAAATACTTCCCTATGTTATACAAGCACAAAGATGCACATGATCTAATGAGATCTGCACAACCTTGTTACCCAAACTCAATCCCTAAAAAAAATCATACTTACAACATTGCAACCCTGGTATATTCTATTGCAATGTCTTCTGCGCTGAATCTCAAAATACATAATCAGGGTGTGGTCAGCACCATGCTGCCCCTTTATGTACGTGCACTACACTACACATGCAAAGGATATACACCCTCTCTGTCAGAAGGGCTCCCTATACTGCAAATACCATCTCAAATCACATCACACAAAACAAGAGAGGTCTAACATCTGGTTCAATCAGAATGTACTAATACATCTTTTAAATTCTTTGTACACCTATACTCAATGCACGGTGCACTACTGCATCCTGGGATGTGCTCCACCAGATGTCAGTGTCTTCTGATGATCTTACCTATGTCCCTGGCCAAGGGTGTGTAGTCAATGGACCACTGCAGATCTATATTATGTTGTGCTACCTTCAATCTAAACAGGTCTTCCCTAAGTATCCTCAATGCTTTGTTCACTATCGATTCCAGTAACTTGTGTGGGTACCCCCTGTCAAGTAAGTCCTTGCTCAGTCTTTCTCCCTAAGATAATCAATGTGTGATGTTGCATTTCTACGTAGACATAAATATTGGCCTTATGGCAAGTTACGTCTAAGGTGTGGTGGATGATGGGAATGTGAAGCGCAAGTATGAATTCCTGTCCATCCCCTTCCTGAATGGTCTAATAGCTATTTTGTTGTTACTGTTCCTATACGTGACCACATCCAGAAAACGTACGCTATTCCTGCTATACTGCCAAGTATATTGTATGCATGGGTGAACAGAGTTCATCCAGTTACCCAATATATCAGCTGATTCATAATCATTATAAATAAGGTACAAATCATCAATATACCTTTTGAAATAGAGAATCTTATGGTAAAAAGGATTGACCTGCTAATTCAATATGCTCTGCTGCTCCTGCCTGATCATAAGAAGGTTAGCGATGCTCGGAACTGCACTGCAGCTAATCACCACACCTTTAGTCTGTAAAAAGAAATTGTCCCCAAACCCGAAGTAATTTTTCTCAAGGATGATATCCAAGAGATTCAATAAGATAATGACAGATCGCACATTATTAATAGTGAGAGCCTCCTCCACCACCGACTGGGCATCTTCATGTGGAATGCAAGTGTAAAGCGCGGCCACATTCTATACACTGCAAAGCACTGGGAGCTGGGGCTACATTTTGTGGAACTGGCTGCAATACGTTATTTGATGACAAGTTTGGAATGACTCAAGTTTGGGGAGAGCCAGTTTGGTTTAGTGGTTAAGAGCAACAGGACTCTAATCTGGATAACCGGGTTTGAATCCCCATTCCTCCACTTGTAGCTAGCTGGGTGACCTCGGGTCAGTCACAGTTCTCTGGAGCTCTCTCAGCCCCACCCACCTCACAGGGTGATTGTTGTGGGGATAATAATAACATACTTTGTAAACCGCTGAGTGGACGTTAAGTTGTCCTGAAGGGCAATATATAATCCAAATGTTATTGTTGTTATGTAAAAATCAGAAGGACCCATTTAAAATTAGCTGGTCAGTTATGTGATACTGTGAAAAAAATCCAGCATTTTTCATCATATGGAAATTGCTCTTCTTGCCTGTCCAGCATATTACAGAATTTCCAGTTGTCTATTCAAAAAATAAGACTAACAGCTTTTGCAAATAGCAAGATTTGAGTTCAGTGGCACTTCAGAGACCAACAAGGTTTTTGAGGAGTAAGCTTTTGAGAGTCAGAGCTCACTTCCTCAGACCAATTTTGATAGATTTCCATTCCACGTGGCTGAATATGGTGCTTTCCATGAGGGTAGTTTTAGGTGGGGAGTTGTGTTGGTCTGCAGTAGAACAGCATGATTTGATACCCATGCAATTTGCTGGGGAAAGGGGGCTGAAGGGGTGAATGTGTGAAGACATTTTGGGGGGTTTTCTTTCACACAGGCTAGACTTCCATTTTTTAAAAGGATATCTTTCTGCCACTTATAAAGCTTCTATGTCACTATTTGACTACAACAACTAAAACGTTATTTGACCACAGTGGCATCCTTTATTGTTCATTTGCTTGCAACTTTCTTAACATGTATTAAATCACCAGAGACTCTAAAGAAGTAAAAAAAATGGTGTTTCAGCACAGATGCAGTAAGAGAGCAAAAAAGAAATACAAAATAATTCCTGAAGTAAGGAAGGCGGTGTACCTATTCCTTCCCGCCTCTTAAAAAATGAAGTAATGGAATCTGGACAAAATGAATGAAATCTTTGTAAGCGAGATTCAATGAACTCCAATTTAAATAAGTCACAAATAATGAAATAAGGATAATCTGGGTGGAAATAGCAAATTAAGGTATTATTCCCTTTGGGTATGTATAATTAGTTTAATATTCAGATATAAAGTCTAAATAGTAAGTGGGAGACTTTTTCTTCCCCAGCAATGTTTTTAGTAAAAGAGTATGTTTTAGCTAGCAGAACTCATTAAAAATAGAATTTTGCTGGGGCTTGTTGGAGTTCTAGGTTGTTTTTAAATTGCAAAGATCTTGTCAGTTTAAAGCCAAGTCATGTTCCCACATGAAATATTAATGTTCTCATTTTACACTGGTGGGCAAGTTTTATTCCAACAAGCTGCAACATGCTGTCCTGAGTGGTTTGCTCTGCTGGAGAAATGCTTCATATTTTTTAGATCAGGGTTGAAAGCAGAGAGAAATGCTCAAGTTGGCTTTCTGTATTTGTGCTAGTCCCTGGAGCTACAGGACAATAGGAACTAGCCTTGCAGTACCTTTTAAAGCCCGAGTTATAATAATTGTTAAATGCACTGTAAAAACCTCCTTTGGAACCCAGGATCCTAGGAATATCAGCCTTCTAAATGGCACCATACTGCAGCTATGTGGCTGATTTCTTATTGGATACAGAAGGCAAGGCAAGGCAGTGTTATCCTTGCCATTTTTTATCCCATTCTATCCCAAAGGCGCAGGCAAGAATTACATTTAAAACTGATAGTTCCATCTATTCCCAAGAATCATACACACTATGAAAACCAGTATCAAAACAATCATGTGGTGAGCATATGAAAACCATCTGACAAACTTTAAGTAGCAAAATGTGTGATAATAGAAACCACACAGTTCCTTTGGATTGCCAGCACCTCATGTTGAATGGCAGCTGGAAAGAAGCCCCTTTCCTGCCACATAAAAAACTAATGATACATCTCCCTGCAGCTGCCAAATTTTGTATTGTGCTAAAACCAGAAACCTTCAGCTGCACCAGCAATGACACAATGGATGCATAAAGACAGAGTAAGGTTATGAGTAAACTTACTTAACAAATCCAAAGAGCTAGTAGGGTACAGGAAAAACAGATCCTTAAGATAACAGGACGTTTACATGCAGATAAATGGAATTTGTTAATCTGAACTTGAGGTATAGGGACTGCCATGAACACATCACTCAGACCTATGCAAGAGATCTATAGGTTTTGTTAACTTTTTCATATGTTAAATATTAAGGACAGTTGGGAATTTAATTAGGAATGGAGGATCTGTTTTACAGTAAAGTAGGACATAATAACCCTTCTGATAAATTCAGTTTGCATGCAATGATTGTCAGAAGCAGAGAGGATTTACTAAAAAATGATAGCTTTGTTAGTTATAATCTCTATATAAAAATTCTTGAACTGATATAAAGAATTAGAATTCAATAGTTTTAATTTCAATCTTGTCCTTTTTTGAAAAAAAATATTGCAACACAGAGTCCCTCTACACGAGACTTCTTACACAAGGACACTCAAGTAAAGGGAGACGCAATGTTAGCTGGGAAGCATAATTTACACAGACAGTTTCACCTCTCTAGAGCCGGCAGAGATCGCTCCTCAGAGGGTTTATTTCATCTTCGCCTCCCTGAAGGCTCTGTCAATTTAATCTCCCCTGCTTTGTAAACTATGCTTCCTGGCTAACATTGTGTCTCCCTTCACTTTAGTGTCCTCTTGTAAGAGATCTCATGTAGAGAGACTCACAGTGTGCCTTGTTTATTGTTAGCTGATTTCCAATATTTGCCCATGTTTATTTCCTATAGGACTTTAAGCATGAACATCCACAATTAGAAATACCACCACCACAAATGCTTTAAAGCACAACAATTTGTTCTTAAATAGTCCTGGTCCTCAATTTTGGCTTTTCGGCACATTAAAAGTCATATAGGCATGGCCCATCATTTTCCTTGAACATATGGACAGGAAGGCTCTGCTAGTTATTTGGAATTCTGAAATAGACAGGGATCTCCTTTCTACCAATATTCAATATATACATTCTCAAGGGTAAGGGAAATCCAACTATGCTTTCAGAGAACAAAAAGTATCAGGAGTGACACCGCACCTCAAGTTGTCTTCCTCAGAATTTGTTTATAGACAACAGATGATTTCCTACCAGCAGAGCACCATGACCAGAGAACTCCAGTTCCAGCAAGGTTCTTCAGTGTATTTTTTTAAAAGAACTGATAATTCTATACACTATGGTGAGGATCAGATGCATCACCAAAGCGTGATTTGATGTTTTCTGAATGACCACATGCTTGCACATTGCTCTACCACTTCTCTCATGTGACTGGAAGCAACAGCTTCTGCTTTAGCTCAAAACATTCTGTTTTCAACTGGATATTATTATCCACACAGGACAATCCAATTTGAAATTATTGCTATTGACCAATGATAGCACAAGATCTAAAGATGTGTGGATGCAGCTGGAAAGGATCAAATGATGACAGCTATCTGAAGCACGGACAGCATTTGGAAATGATGGGTTATACTTTAGCTACATGAATGAGTGAAAAAGAAGAGAAAAAAGTGATGCCTACCTTATTTGGTCTAGATATCTAGAAGGTTCTGAGTCTTGGTTTGAATGGAAGCTATGAACAGCTGTATCCAGATTGAGAGCTTGGTCCACATGGCACCTGGTCTACGAAATGCCTTGCCTAGAAATGCCTATCTTCTTACCTTTCTCCTTATTAAGATCTTCTTTTTTTAGAATGCCTTTGCTGTTTAGTAGCCAGCAGGGGTGGATTCGGTTTCGTTTTCTCGGCCATGTCGGACGCTCCTCTCCGCAGGTCCGGGAGGAAGCGCCCGAGCAGCCTGACCGGGCAGCTGATCTGCGAAGATTAGCCCCCAGGACTCCCAGTGAGGGAGGCAGGGTCCGGGACGCGGCGGGAAGAGCCCCCTGAAATCGATGCGGGGGGTAAATTGCCCGTTTGTCCCTATGGAGGCCGGCAGATGTGCGCGGCACCTTGAGTGCTGCCGGGCCATGGAAAACGGCAAAGAGCAGAACTAGGCGGAAGCCTGTAAGTAAGCGAATCCTTTCTGTTATTACAAGCGCACGCAAAGGAGTGGTGGGATCTGAAGCTAAGAAGGCTCGTTCTTCCCCCTCGCTGAGTTTCAGAATTTGGTCGGCGGTCCCCCCCCCCTAAAATGGCAGCGAAAAAGCAGAGTCCCGCTTTGGGCAAGTCAATCTCGGCTGCCCTGCAGGGGAAAGGAGAGTCGCTCGAAGACTTGGTGAAGAGGTCGGTTATCGAAGCCATAAAGCCCTTTGTTGACAATGAAACAGATCAAAGGGTGGGCTTAATTGAGAGCGAAGTGAAAACCATTAAGGAAGCAGCGGGGGGGGGGGCAGAGAAGTCTACCCGGGAAAATGCGTCACTCGTGAGGGCAACGAATAAAGAGTTAAAGCTGGTGGAGAACCAGCTGATCGGGCTACAAGTGGAACGAACACAGACACAGACTACACTGTCTCTGGCTCTTACAGCTGCTCATCCTCCAATCTGATATATGCCCTCATGTGCCAACAATGTCCTTCTGCTCTGTACATTGGACAAACCAGCCAACCTCTACGCAAAAGAATAAATGGACACAAATCTGACATTAGAAATGGAAACGTCCAGAAACCAGTGGGAGAACACTTCAACCTACCAGGACATTCCATCAAAGACTTAAAGGTCACTGTAGTTCAACAGAAACCTTTCAAAAACAAAATCCAACGGGAGGCTGCTGAACTGGAATTCATATGCAAATTTGACTCTGTCAAGCTGGGACTGAATAGGGACTATGAATGGTTATCACATTACCACAGGTAACAGATTTCCTTTACAGAGGTGGGGTCTGGGGGAGCTCAGTGGTACCTGGCGTGGGCTTTCGGGAACCACAGATCTCTTTGTCAGATGCATCTGGCAGGGAGAGCTGTGGTTATCGAAGGCCCATACTACATTGGAATTGGATGGTCTAGCTGTTTGGCTTCTACAAACTAACAGGGCAAACTCCTTTGAAGCCAACTGATACACACACCAAAAGGAGATGTTTACATATACTAGCAAAGGAATGTTTTGATTGCTCCCTCCCCCTCCCCCCCTAATTGCCTCTTCCCTCTGCTCTTCTGTGTTTGTCCAGTCTCTGTATCAGGCATCTGACGAAGAGAACTTGATTCTCGAAAGCTTATGCTAAAATAAAATTGGTTAGTCTTAAAGGTGCTACTGGACTCTTTTTGATTTTGCTACCACAGACTAACACGGCTAACTTCTCTGCATCTAAGACAATTTTGCGTCTCCAGAACGTGAAAGAGGAGGAAAATGAGGATTTATGGGGTCTGGCCTCGGAACTATTGGCGACACCCACGAGGGCAACTAAAGAAGAGGTAAAAAGCGCCATTTTGGAAGTCCATCGGGCTTCTTCAAAATATGCAACGAAGCGTCAGCTGCCTCGCGAGATCATCATCGATTTTTCATCTAAAAGGATCCGAGACACTATCCTATACAACTCATACAATGCGGACCTGGACTTTCTGAGTAATAAAGTCAAGATATTGAAGGACGTCCCATTTTTAGTTCGGAAAAGAAGATTTAAGTATAAATAGCTCGCAGCTCTTCTGAGGGAACGTGGAATAAAGTACAAATGGCTATTTCCGGAAGGTATCTGGTTCAGTTACAAAGATCAAGCTTACAAGATAACATCAGAAGATCAACTAAGGGATTTTGAGGACAAAAATCAAGAATTTCAGCAAGACACCAAGCAAGAAGAAAAGGCGAAGTCTGAAGGGGGGGAGGGGGAGGGAACGAGCACTGCGGCTGCAGTTGCTCAGAGAGAATTGCGTCCGAGGCCCGGGGGGGGGGAGGAAGACTTAATTTGAATTGTAATTTGTATTTTGCAAGGTCAACCACTCCATCAATATCATACAAAGTTTTAATTCTTTAATAATGGCAGTATGAAGGGAAAGCATTATGTGTAGTGTAGTGTTATTATATGTTGCTGTTTTTTTTTCTTTCCTTTCCCTGTCCCCCTTCTTCCCCTCTGTATTGTTTAAAATAATAATAATAATAAAAAAAATAGTAGCCAGCAGGGGTAGTTCTCTATATCTTCATGCTGCTTTATCTAATTTGTTTTACAGAATCTTGCTGGACTTTTATACCTTCCTCAATATTCAAAACAGACTGAAGCACAGGATTAGTGCAGGCCATACTACAGAGCTATACTGGTCTGCTGTAGTAAACAGTAGTTTGCAAAAATGTTAAGAGGAATTTATCACCTATTGTTGATGTTAATCTTGGTTAGCATTACCCATACCTGTTTTAAAGAAAAGACTATGCAGGAGAATAGTAAACAAACTTTGGATATGTTGCTATTTTTATTGCTCCTTCATTGAATATGTCCTTACATATTATTATAAATATTAGGGGTGTACATTTCTTAGGCCATATATTCCTCTTAAAAACACAAAGAACCAGGGGGACAAATGGAATGAATTAGTGAAATGCTTCTGAAGACTTGATTTACCTGTCTCAAAATGTGTAGCATGAAGGTAAGTCAATCTACGGCATTATGGAATGATAATTCTTGTGTATATTGCAGACATATACAACATTTTCAAGGATATATTATTTAAACATAAACCAGATCAAAGCATATCCCTTGATACCCACTTCTACCTCCAAATGCCTCTCTTAATCACTTTACCCAAAAAGGGCCTATTAGAGACTGGGCAGTAGTTGGCCATGTCATTTTGTCTAGGATGGTTTTTTTAAGTAGCAGGCAGATAACCGCCTGTTTGAGCGGCTGAGGCAAGGCCCCCTGAGTTAGTGACTGGTTTACAATACATCTCAAAGGCTTGCTTATTTATTTATTTATTTGCCTCATTTTTTCCTTGGCTTGTCCCCAGCCCTGTCTCCTCAGAGGGCGGGAGTGCAAGCGTAACTTAGCAGGACACAGGTCTTGCATCTCTAAAGGAGAGAAGGCCAGCCAGCCCACTCAGTTGCTGAACCAGCCTGCACATAGGCCATACCTCCCCTAAGGAGAGAGGGATAGAGGGAGAGCTAGCTATCCTACTGCATCAGTTTGGCAAGGTGCCTCCCTGCCACCTCAGTGTGGCATGTGTCTTGGCTGGTCACTCCCCCCCCCCCAGGCCTGAGTCAGGCAGGTGTAGTGCAGCAGCAGCATAACAGTAGCAGTCCCCATTAGATGTCCTCCTTTCTCCGCTGGGCAGTGGTGCTACCCAGGGCTGCTGCTTGCTGCAGTGGGCCATGGCCAAAACCACTGCCACCACAGGAAGGGTTGGCTTGACACTGCTCCAGTTGTGAAGACTGTAGCCCTAGGCCTAAGTCCACCTAGTGTGCTACAAAGGTAGCATCTTCAATAATGCTTAAACACTGCATTGGGTTGGATCCAAGGCAGCATGAGAACTCCTGTAATGGAGCTAACCATTCCCATCGTAGCCTTCGTTGCTCCTCCAAACAGGCTTTTGAGGAATGGGAATTTCTCTGCAACACAATGTGATGTCACATGGGGGGAGGGCACAGAGGGAGGACCTAGTATGTGAAAGTCACATTTTGCATGAGCAGAGACACTTTCTATTTGAGTACAGAGACTCTGGTTTCCAATCCTGTATCAGAAACCCTTTTATTACCTGTTATTATTAACCAGTTGAAGTTAAATTGAGTTCTCAAAGTTATTTGAGGATTGCAGGCTACTGTCTCATGACTTCATTTCCATTTTTTAAAAGATTACACACACACAGGATGTAAAGCAATAAACATGAAATAAGTGTGCACTCTTGTTCTATCGAAAGTTGACAAGACACATGTCCTCTCTCATCATAACCATGTTAAAGCTGAAGCTGTCACATGCTTCAGGGTCTTTATGCAGCAGCCGTCAAAAAGCAAGGTATTTACTAACTCTGAACAGGACCTGCTGAGCTGGGCCCTAAGCTAATGGAAGTAAACAGGTAGTGCTCTAGGACAGAATGTGTCAAAGCAGCAGAATTTAAACATTGACATGTAAAGAAAATGAAGACCTATTCACCTGGAATTAGAGTCTAAATAATTTCAGAACTTTTTCCCAGTAGAAGGAATAAAGCTGAACAATGCCTCATGCTTATTACTGAACAAGCAGTGTTAACAATACTCTCATAATTTTATACAGAGAAAATACAGAATAGTATCATTAAGATGAATGTCCCATTTGGCAAATTCACCAAAAGTAAGAGTATTCATCTATTTACACAAAAACCTCTAGATACAGAAGTCCATGGGGGCAACAGGGATAATGGGATTATCCAAACACTTAAGCAAAGGAAGAGTTTCAACTCCTTATCAGTAGAACCTAGGGATGGGTATTTTTTAGCAAAGGGCACTTCCTGTACATTGACTATATTCAAAATAATAAGACAAAGAAACATTTTGTCATCAAATTCAAAGGGCAAACAAGTATTTTTCTATTTTAGAGAAATCAATAGTAGCATCTCTAATGCAGAAATGCCTCACATCTAAAATACTTCATCTGCCTCCTTGGTTGCAAAGATCTCCCTCTTTCAACAGGCCTTTGACTTACATATGATTAGGATCCATTTTTATTACAAATATTGAATTATGGGGTTTGGGGCAGATTTTGTATAATGCCAACTGTTAAGTGTTTGGGCCCCATGAATGATATGGAATGGTTAACACTTCAGTATTGCTGAGTTCTCGGTGTTGACCTCATCTGTACCTTGGCTGGTAGTCCATAGGGAGAACTGCATAAAAATGACAAGAGTATAATAAACTAATTTAAAATAATACAATTTTAATTCTCCTTTTGCATTGTTATAGTTTATAGATCAAAGTCCTGCCTCTCTTAACCACTACACCAAACTGGTTTCTTCTTTCCCTCCTCCTGGCAGCTTCCATATGGTCATCATTCCCTACTTCTTTCTTTCCTTCAAATCCACTAAACATCTTACCTTTTATCTTTCCCCCATCTTCATCTATACTTATTATTTACTTATTTCATTTATATACCACCTTTCTCTGCAATGGAGACCAAAAGCAGCTTACATCATTCTCCTTGCCTTGATATTATCCTCACAACAACCCTGAGAGGTAGGTTAGACTGAGTGTGTGTGTGACTGGATCAAAGTTATTCAGTGAGCTTCCACAGCAGAATGGCGATTTGAACCTGGATCTCCCAGATCCTACTCTGAAATTCTAACAATGACACTACACTGGCTGGGAGGGGGGGCAGTGTTGCTGTTGTTGAACAGTAGCAAGCAGCCAGGCCTGAGTGAGTTATTCAAGTTCTGTGATATTAAGTATCCCTGGCTCCAGCACGTCCTCCTGTAAAGGCCTGCAGAGCCCTGGAAAGGGGCATGTGGGTACAGTGGAAAAGAGAGTGCCAGGCAGCTGAGAGGTCAGATTGAGGAAAGAGGGGGCAGCGGGAGAGCAAACACGGAGAAGGGGTATGGTGTGGAAGGAAAAAGATTGGATGTCAGTGGAAGAAAAGGGTAGAAAAAGTGGAGGGTGTCTGAAGCCAGATGAGAAAGCAGCAACCAATGAGGAAATTTCCCCATGCACAGTTTCCCGCTACCTTCTATTTATCACATATATTTTACAGCAAAATTGGGTGGGGGGGAGGCTGAAAACACAAGATCATTTTTTTCATTTGAAAGACAGGATCCACTACTGAAAGTGTGACATACAAAGTAATTGGGACAATAGGAAGTAGAAGCAGATAATCCATTACCAAAAACACACTATAATAGCAAACCCTGCCATATAAGGCAGCCCCAAAGAGCAATCTCAATAAAAAAGGGCTTATACGTTTTACAACAGTTATTTATGTCCACCTCAGAAAAATCGAGTAGAAGAATCTACACCTCAGAAAAATCTACACATACCAGTCAGCAAGTTATATAATTACTACAGAAATCAAAGTATTTATGCTTTTAATCTACCTTTCCCTTCAATTAGAGGGAGCTTCCAAATAAAATACCTATAGAATCATGTATTCAAACACATAAATGATTACTAAAAAACAACAGCAGTAATAATATCTAAAATCCAGCAAAGTCAGTTAACACAATACACTCCACCTCAAATTAAACAAACCCCAGGTTAACCAAAGAAGGCTTGGTCTGGCACAGAAACCTAATGACTAGGAAAAGAATAAAAATCATTTTACGACATTTTACAACAGACAGCGCAGGTATGAAGTGGTTAGAGAGAGGTTTTATTTCTTAGAAGAAGACAGAAGAATTGACTTGGAACTTCCATTTGCTTATTTTGACACTATTATCCGCTGGTAATTTTCAGTAAGTGCTTACAATAAACAATCCACTCAACCTATGAATATCACTAAGTGCCTTTTCGTTAAAAAAGGGGTACTTGTCTGATAAGAAACTGCATAATGAAACATTTGAACTTCTCCCCCAACACATACACAGAATTTTTCATCCATGGGAAATGCAAAGCTAGGAAAAGACAGAAAAGGAGCATGTTTATTATTCCCCCCTCCCCCCAAAAAACAAATTCAGCAATCTTACCAATTCTCCTCTAATTAGTAAGGGGTAAGATACCTTAAAGAGTGTACTTTGATGTTACTGAGGTATTAAAATGATTTATGAGAGAGGAAGCCAGAAAAGCAAAACCAAGTCACCAAGAAAACTGGAGGGCAGAATGCAATAATAAAAGTGCCACGGGCAACGGAGAGGGCTGTAATAAGAAGTTTGCATCTGAGTTCTAATTAATAGTTTTATTTTCTTTTGTGAACTTTAGTGTGGCACCACAACCACACTTGAATTACAACTCATTCCCATCTGAAGGTTTTTGGTGGGCTTTCATCCTTGGAAGCTGCACTGCAGACACAAAGCCCTTACGAGATTTCATTTCACTATGAATTAGTGTCTAACATGGAGAATGCCTTTCATCATCGGCTTGTATTGCCTTCAGGTACCTATAAATTCCTCTCTGTCTTTGTGTAGCACTTGTCTATCAGACTGTGTCATCACTTTAACTGCAGGCAAGAGACAGACACACCTCTTCCTGAGACACAGACAACACAACAATTAACGTAAGTCACTTCTCCTTTATCATTTCATATCTTTTCATCAGCCACCCTACTAACCATCCAGAACTGACTATGGAAGAGACAAACTTTCCAGGATTGTTGCTTATTTAAATGACACTGGAAACTGTTTGCCCAAGATGAAGCTGCTACTGCCTAAGCACCTGTAATTGTCACTTCTCATAATATATAGTATGTGACCATGTCCAAAATTCAAGTCCAGAAGCACCTTTAAAGACAAACCAATTTTCCAGGGTATAAGCTTTGGTGAGTGAAAGCTCATTTTGTGGTTGTTGGTCTTTAAGGTGCTACTTGAAGATGCTACTTAAGGTACTTTTGGAGGGGCAGTCTTTAAGGTGCTATTAGACTTGAATTTTGTTCTACTATCACAGACAAATATGACTACCCACCTGAAATTAACAATGTCCGAGGGCTTCAGTGATGACCTTCTTATAAACTATGAGCCTAAGGCATATATAAGCTGAGGTTTCCCATTCACGTCTATAAAAGACAAAATACCACAACGCACCAGAATATTCATGATTGCACAGGAATGCCTTTACAGAACAGAATGCTACAAAAGCCATAAGCTGTAACCAAGTTTTCCTATGGTTTCTTCACCTCACCATTCTTTTCTACAAACTATTACTCTGTCATACACACAACATTTTTTGTACACCTTTCACTAATTTCAATGGATCATGTGGAGAAAAGAACCTCAGCAGGCCATACCCTATTCAATGTGTTGTCAGGGCAGCAATTCCCACTGTATTCAACATCAGAAATCCTGGCAGGCCTAAGATTTCCATAAAGCCTATCTTAAGCACCTGTTTTGACACTGCACATTGGCACTACTGAATGTAAGAGCAAGACAAGATCAAATTATGTGGCACTGTCTGGATCAACACACGTTCACAGCTTAAAGAACATGCAGTCCACTAAGCCAGCAATTCTAGAACTTCCATGAAGTTGCTACACAGCATGCCTGAATCAAGTATTACACTGGATCTTGGCACCATTCTGGCAAGGCTGAAAGTAGAGCAAATGACAATAAACAGCACTGTCTAGCTAACTACATGTGTTAGTACGTAGAGGCATCACAGTCTCCCTCAAACCCTGGACTCCCCTGTCAACTGGAAAGCCAAGTTTACGATGACTAATATTCTGCTATAGTTCCTTGTGTCAAGAATCCATTCCACAGAACACAATGCCACAAAAACTCAATGTGAGCCACATGTACACACACCCCTCAACTAAATTCATTTGGCACTTTAGCAACTGGATTTTCCCTTCCCACTCTGCTGTATAAATAAACGAACTACAGCATCAAATTATTTTCTTTCTAAGCCCATTCAGCCTCCAAGCTGTTAAATCCAACCCAAATGTGTATTTTGCTTTTGCTTTGTTTTGCTTTTTTTCAGTCAAGGCTTTGATTTTGTTTCATAGGAAGGAAGTGATGATAAATCAGAACACAAAGCATGTGAGCTCTGGCAGGCAGTTTCAAAGCTATTGACAAAAAAGCTTATTAAGCACAAGCCTTCCCCTCCTTTCACAATCTGTCTCCCTAATCAGGATGCAAGGAAGAACTCAGTAGCTCCTCATGGAAAAATACCTTGTGGGCACGGTTGATTACCAGACACAATAGTCTGTCACAGACGGCTTGCCTGCCACTCTCCCGCTCTCACTCCTTTTTCTTTAAAAAGACTCCAATGCTGAGACATACCAACTCTAAAAGACTCCATACTGAGTCTTCACTGAATTCATACTTTTAAAAGACTCCATACTGAGACATACCAACAATAATAAAGAAAAGCAGGAAGAATATTTTGTTTACATTTATAATAATCAGTTGCATCAATACTTTTATAAATTCAGAAGTGCTGCTAGAAGGGGCTGGGGTACTAAAGTCTGTCTCTTCCCACCTGAACAGTCCAGCTCACCAGTTAAAATACTCTTCCCAAACCCTACTCTGTGCCCCATCTGAAGAGGTAAGATGGTGGCAACCAAAGATCGGGCTTTGTCAGTGACAGCACCTTGCCTGTGGAATGCCCTCTCCCTTGAGGCTCATCAGGGAACTACTTAACTACCTTTTAGGTGACAGAGCTACACCTTTTTTTTTAACCCAGGCTTTTAAACTGAAGGACTGCATTTTTTCAGTTGGTATCTGAAGAAGTGAGCTGTGGCTCACTAACACAAATCTAGTTAGTCTTAGAGGTGCTACTGGATTCTTGATCTTGTCAGTTGCTTGTTTTATGGCCTGCTTCTTGCTGGAGGGTTATTATAGGAATACCAGTTTATGTTACTGAATGAATACTGTTTTTAGACGGTTTTTATGCCTCTAATGGGCTCCCTGCTCGTTTCATTTCTGTTTTTAATTTTTGTGCTTGTGATTTTATGACTCTGATACTGTTTTGTGAAGTGCCTTAAGTAGGTTACTGAAGAGGCAAAATATAATAATATAACAACAACATTCGATTTATATACTGCCCTTCAGGACAACTTAACGCCCACTCAGAGCTGTTTACAAAGTATGTTGTTATTATCCCCACAACAAAACACCCTGTGAGGTGGGTGAGGCTAAGAGAGCTCCTAGAGGCTGTGACTGACCCAAGGTCACCCAGCTGGTTTCAAGTGGAGGAGTGGGGAATCAATCACACTCTTAACCACTACACCAAACTGGCTCTCTATATAAAACTTCCATAACATCCACTAAAATATACATGTATTTGTTGATCATTTGAACAGCCTGATTTTATGTACAGATTTATGTTAAGCAATACGAAAGGGGCATTGCAGCTAGAGTGGAATCCCTCTCTCCATGGTCTCCCCTCCATAGCATCTAAGTACCATACAAGGCTGGATCATAGGAGTTCACCCTAATCATATGGCTCTCTCCTAGAATAATGGCCGTGATGGGGAGAAAGGTTTGGGGGTGATGTGGAAAATTAACAGGATGTGTCATGTTTGACTGAACCAGAGTTTACAAATGTTTTAGCTTATTTGGCTGGTCTCAGGTGGCTGAGAAGAAGCTGCTGGTCCATGAGCAGGCAGGTTTAGCCCAAATCAGAGTGGAAATATTGAGGCTGCAACAACAGCATTTTCTTTATTTGCAGCTTCTTTACAAACAATCCAACAGCAAACTACCTCAGATGGCCCTTTTTAAGCCCCACCCTGGCTATATAACCTCCTATCCTGAGTTGACCCAGCCCCACTCTCTCCCCACTACTTCTGAAGCAGTCTCCCTTGCATGCTTATTTTAATGTTTTTATAATGTTTTTATAATGTTTTAATGTTTTTAATTTGTTGTCAAACCGCCCTGAGCCCGTCTGATGGGGAGGGCGGTCTAAAAATGTAAATAAATAAATGCCCAGGTGGTGACCCTTCTCTGCAGGAGGCATGCCCCAGGCTGGCCATCCATGTCCCACTGTACTCATGCAGGGCCACACCCTGCCCAGGGGTCCTCCAGAACTCTCCTGCACCTACCCATCCAATTATCCAGGACTACAGTCAATTGCTTGGCTCAGTATACTATTATTTTGTTTTTACTGCAGTGCTTTCTAATGCAATTCAGTTTTTGTATTATTTTTGGTATGTTTTATACTATCTGAGATTGCAGGATTTTTTTTCTTAAAAAACACAGAAGAATCTGAAAGGAAAAGTAGCTTCAAAAAGTAGCTTCTGAAAGGAAAAGTAGCTTCTGAAAGGAAAAGTAGCTTTCAAAGTAGCTTCCCTACACCCCTGCCATTCCATTGCTGACATCTTTACACATATTCTAAGTGGCCAATATTCTAAGTGATCAATAAAGACTGTTCTACAACCTGTTTTCACTGCCAGGACTCATTCCAAGAGCATTAACAGAAGGCATCTTCCTAGGTGCTGAATAACTATAATCAGTTTGCCATAGGAACTCTCTCATAAAACTGACTAGAAAAGCTTTCAAGGCTGTGTCAGTTGATTTTCAGATGTAATCAAAAATCAACCAGTAATCCTATCAACCATTACATTCTCCATTCTCAACCAGCAGAGAGAAATTCTGAACTGATTTTAATGAACTACTTGGCAATAATTACTTCCCAGATTTTGAACAGATGCAAAAAAGAATAAAATCCACGAACCGTTTGCAAAACATAGCCAAGAAGAAGTTTCAGACACACTCCGTTGGTTGGTGCACTAAACTTTTTTTCAGCTTTGAGTGATATGTGGGACAGCTACTCACTAAGGGCACTTTGGCAACAGTTGCCACTGGTAACAAGTGAACTGTGGAACTCTGCATATGCTCTGACATTCCATATATTACTAAGGAAACACAGACACACTGCACACTTTTAAAGCAACTATCACACTGGTATAAAATGTATTAAAATCACTAAAGTCATAGTTCTTTAAATTATTAAGAATAGAGTCCCAAGAACTATGAACTCAAGACATTTGTGGAATTAGATCATTCCTTGCCAACAACTTCCTAAGATGTCCCAAAATATGATGCTGATACCACGCTTAGAAATTAGCTTCCTGTTTTGAAGTTAGGATGCTTTCAAAGTGATCTTTATACTTTACATTTTGATCTAGTTTTTGCAGAAAAACAAATTGGGTTTCTCCTTTCTCAAATAAGCAATCTGCTCTTAATCATGTCTATCATTTGAAACAGACATGAGAAAGAGCAGCTCCCCCTTTATAATTAAGGACCTTGATAATTACCTGGTGGTTAGCAGCAGAATCATTCTCAGTGCATCTTCCTCTCTCTCTTTCCCTAGATAATGTAATCTAATCTCTTGGCTATGCTTTCATCTGGCATCCAATATTACACACTGTTTATAAAACAACAATCTCGTCCTGAGTAATGACAGAACAAAGGAAAAGAAAAGCAACTTTGGTAATAATGCTGCACTTACCACTTTAAATGTAGCTAAATTGATGTAATTTACATGCCAGCTTTTTTAGTGCTTTTGTTGTTGTTTTATATATTTCCTTCTCAGTGGGCGACCTGACCTACTACATTAAGCCTTTTGCTGGACTGGATGTACTACACTTCGATGTTTACAGAAAATATGGTGCAAGATTTTAATTGTACTAATTAATATGTTTCAACAGAGGAAAAATAGCATATATGAAATATGTCATACATGATTTTGTAATACTTACCAGACTACATAGTCAATTTAAAAAATCATGTTTTTCATTTATTTACTTACCAAGAATATAGGAACCAAACTGTTCATATAGGGAACTCCTAAATTATAATACAAACAAGGCCTGAAATGCACTCTTATGATTCTGATGAATTTAGGCTGAAGTAACTCTACATAGTATTGGATTACGGTCCTACGTAACTGGGACAGATTAACTTCTCCTTCCATTCTTTTCTACCTTCTGCCTCTCAAACTTAATTCCCTACTTGGCTCCCATCTCGTGGTTACTATTATTAATCTCAAGGCATTCATTGGTAAACCTTAAATACTATTTGAGTGTGATTAATATTAATGCACTGATGGAATTTCTTTATATCCATGTTCAGGTATAATCCCATGTTCCTACTTGCATTCTCCGTCAAGACTAGTTCAAGGTCAGCCAGTAACTTCAAGATTTGAACAACCATCTTACAAGTTCAAAACCAGACAAGTAAACTCTATAAGATCATAAAATAATAAGCATTTGCATTTGATCTTTGTTGGGTTTTAGTTAATCTAGTTGGTTGTTAGTCCCTCTTAATAGTTATTTTTCTGTCTCTAAAGTTTCAGTAGAGCTGCTGGCTTTAAGTTGCTGCTGCCATTTTAAGTTGCTTGTTTGTTGTTCACAATTTGGTTGTGGATTTGGAAGGGGTGTGTTTTGTTGTATTGTGATTACCTTGCATCACATACATTTCTGGAAAAAACAACATACATTTTCATTTTCAAGCCAATTATTTGTGAAAAGTTTTTATCTTCATTCATAGACCACAGAAGACATGATAGCTCAAACACAAAAGCCATGTAGTCCTTCATATGTGAATCAGTCAAAAATAACAAGCCAGTGTGCATATTTTTTAATTTTGTCAGGAACTCTTAATCAGGCTGAAAGTTTTTAAAGACTGGGGGGGGGGGGGGAGCAGAGAGATTTTTCAGTCCCTGATCATAAGGCCTTTTTCGGTGTTCTCTGTAGAATGTCAGATAAACCTAAATAGAATAGGTGGTGCTGGGTCAATATCTGGCATTTGACACAGGCAGGAAGACTTAAGCCTCCTTTGTTTTAATTTTGAACCTTTATTCAGTTTCAAGTGTTTATAATCTCTCTTCCCTAATACTATAAAAAGAAGGTATAATTAATCAGTGCAAGTCTGTTCATTTACATGGGATCTGAGAAAGTCACAAACGCATTAGGAACAATAAAACAGAAACGTTAAGGTAACAGTTTTAGCACTGGAATGACACAGTGGGCAAGACAATAGGGAAGAAATCTCATAGTAAGTAGAACATCTTATTCCAGTGCTAAAGTATTAATATTATTTTAATCATCAATATTATTTTGATGTTTCTGCTTCATTATTAACCCAGTAACCACAAACAGTTTTAAAATGTTAGAAGAAGATATTGTCTGCATATAAGAGTTAGCTCCCATGTAAATAAATGCTTTTTCCCTTCCATACAAATACTGTGGAATGAGTCCTCTGGAGAAATCTACATAGAAACCCTTATGAGAACGGAAAAATCCATACGAACTTTGAAGAAAAGTTACTTGAGCAGGCCAAGTAGCTCTAACAATCTTTGTTTCATGAATTCCTCCTTAAAGAGGAGGATGAAGAAAACCAATTCTTGGCATTAGCACCAGATTCAGATTTTGAGAATAACAAAAAAGTTTAATAGTTTGATAAAGCCCCAGCATATAGCTGGGACTTTATCAAACTATGCCCTTACTGGCTGTTTTAATATCAACATAACTCTTGATCCCTGAGGAAATCTTACAGAAAAAGGTAGTTCAGCCCTCCCCCCCCTTTCATTCTTTTTCTCTTTCCCCTCTGAGTCCCAAGTCCTGTGAGGAAGTTGTCAAGACACAGAACAGATGTGAAACGTTGACTCAATTAAAACGCACGACTACCCACGACTATCACAGAGAAGACCGTATATATTGTCTTCTGTCATGAAGATTGGCAGGAGGTTAGAGCCATGCCACATTCTATCAGTCAAGTGCTTTGCACCCAAAATTCTCTGTGCTCCTTTAATGCAAAAAAACCCACATTGTTTTCCCCTTTAACTCATTTCCACCCTCAGAGATTAAAATAGCTATTAGTGAATCACTTGCTGCAAAACAGGAACTGATATAACAGAGATGGACTAGTACTCATAAAAACATGGGTGACAAGTTGTATACGGCAAGTTATGTTCTTATTAATGAATTTTGCTTCAATTATTGTAACGTTATACATGGGTAAACAGGAACAGTGAATCTTTTTAGGAACAGAATTTTTCAGGAACAATTTATTACTATAGTAAACAGATTTGTTGTGGCAGATTTCTCCTTGACAGGGCTTGTGCAAGCTAAACTGTACTTACAACGAAATCCACAAATGGAATTAATATACTAATGGTGAAACCCTGCTTCAGTTCACTGATGTACAATAGCAAGTACAAGAACAGAGTAACTTCCCTGTACTCCTTATAAAAAATCTCATGAAGATAAGGGTACTTTTCACACTGGGACTTTAAAGCGTTTCAGCACCTTTTCTGCTTCCCATGTTTGTGGGACTTTCATAGTTGCAAGATAGTCATGAGATGCAGAACCGATGTTTGTCCACAGCATCGCCGATTTCCCCCCCTGCAATGGTATTTTGAAGCCACCGCCAAGTCACGTCTGGCCCAATTGTCAGTGTGAACTCTATACTCCCCTTCTGCTTCTCTTCTCCCCTCTCTCCTTTTCCCCGGGAGCTGATTGGTCTGTGCATCATTAACCACTCCCACCCTCCTCAGCTCTCTGAACTCCTTGTATGCCATTTTTTTAGTAAAGTGAGGTAAGGATCATAAGGCTGCTTCTCCGTTGGTTTCCTTCCTCCTGGATATGCACGCACTCTCTTTATCTTTTTTCTCAAAGCCAGGAACATATTCCTAAGCTTGATGCTAATTCCTTGTTGGCTTTAAAAGCCAGGAAAGGGTTAAATGCTACTTTCCCCTTCCTCCCTTGGGATATGCACACACACACACTTTTTTTTAAAAGGAAAGAATGAGTTGTAACATTGTAACACTATAATGTTACTGCACATTCCTTCCGGCTTTAAAAGCCAGGAAAGGATTAAAAGGCTGCTTTTCCTTCCCTCCCTGACATGCTTCGGGCTTTGCCAAAGAGAAAAAAAAACCCCAAGCATTTGCACAGCCCTTAGGAAACAAAGCCGCAGCTTGCCAGGTGGGGGTGAAGCAGCAGCATTTTAAACCTTTCCTGACTTGGCTTTTTTTAAAAAAATGAGAGTGGTACGTTTCCCCCCAGAACTCTACCAGCAATTGCCTCTCCAGTGGGCAGAGGACAGTCCAGTCAGCAAAAGGTGAGGGATGGTTTCCAACACTGCAATGTCACACATGTTCAAAGTTTTTTTAAAAAGTGTGACATGAATTGCAAAGCCCTGAAAGCCTGAAACTGTATCGAGGCTTCAAAGTGGGTTTGAAATGAAGCACAGATGCCAAATTGAAACTGCAGCGGACAGTGTCAAATGAACGGGTGCAATACCGAAGCCACTACGATTGGGGCAAATGCTCATAAATGGCGGTTTAAACCGTAAGTGTGAAAAGGGCCAAGAATACAAATTAAAAGCATCTGTTCTAGGCCAACATTAAAAAAAAACCAGCTGACCTTAAATTGATGCTATACTGGCAACTTTAAAATTCATTTATACATGCTAGTCGATTCTGAGACAGCTATGAATACCATGCCCTGACCTGGATACCCCAGGCAAACTCGATCTCATCAGATCTCAGAAACTAAGCATGGTTGGCCTTGGTTAGTACTCAGATGAGAGACCTCCAAGGAAGACTAGGGTCACTAGGCAGAGGCAGGCAATGGCAAACCACTTGTGTTCATCTCTTGCCTTAAAAACACCAAAAGGGGTTGCCATGTTGGCTAAGACTTGATGGCACTTTTCACCACCACACAAATATCACACAAGTTGTTTCAATTTCTGTAAAGAAGTAATTCCTATCAACAGATAACAAGCTTTTTAAAATCCACAGAATACTGCATTGAGATCAGCTATGGCACTTGCAAAGAACAAAGGAGCTTCCAAAACAAGTTTCTGAATGTTATATTATTTTTATAATTACACAAATACAACATTGTTTTACAGGATCCAATTATCTTTACATTTTTTTTCCTTTTCACAAGTGAGTTTATCTTATTAGCTCACTGAAGGCTGTGTGTTCAGACCCTCTACTGCAGAAGACATAGCTGCTCCATTGTTTTTTTCTTTCTCTCTTAAAAAGTAAGCAGCAGCTGCCTTCCCACAGGAGCATTCTTGCCTCCTGCAACAAGACTGCTCCTCATTCACTGCACTGCTGAGTTCAGGGTTTAATCTGTTCATTGCCAGGAATCAATAATGGAATAGATGAAGTAAAAAAATATAGAGGGGTATGTCCCTGTGCAAGTGCAAAGTACATTTCCCATGTCAAGGAGTACCCACACATCTGAGAGTGGGAAGAAGACCTGAAAAACACTGGAAAGAGTTTCCGAAAAGATCTGCTTTTTCTATAATGTTTACTGATGGTGGCCATACTAATAATCCTACCTACGGTCTTTTATTGAAGCAAAGTGATTTTAGTTCTTTGACATAACATACACAAGCCTAATTGATTTACAACAGCCGCCACTCAGTGCATGAAATCTGGTTATAGATATGGTAGGAGAGGACTGAGTAGATGGTTCCCAAAAACCCAGGGGTTTTGTCATTTGGAAAGGCCTTTCAAAGGCACTATGACTGCAAAAACAGCTTTAAAAGAAGTCACTCATTAGTAGGCAACACATGCTTTCCACAGACTTTGCAAGAAACAAGGGTTATTATCAAGAAGCAACCCTGGAACATTTATCCACTAATTTCTCCCTCTCTCCCATTCAGTCACAAGTACCTCCTTCATAGTTGCCTCATACTTAAAGAATAATACAGCACTTTCACTGGCTACTCTTTAGCTCCAGAACTCTGGCCCTACAGAGACACAGCAATTCCAAGGCCAGTACAGACAGTTCCAAGATTCATTAACATGTATATCCTTCTGCACACATCTTACTGGAGACTTCTGTATCCAAACAAAGACATACAATACTCTTCACTGGTTTTAAAACTCACAATGGGATACAACAGGGCTCCTGGCAATGGGGTTGGGGGAGAGATGGACAGTCCCACACTAGCACAGTACAAGATGTTTGGGAGAGTTGGGACAGGATTATGGTCCAAATGTGGATGTTTCCAGAAATGATGCAAAACTTATTTAAGAAAAATTTTGGCTTGGAATAGCAAAGGTCATATTTTAGTTATTTTTTAAACTTGCATTTTTAGTGTAGTTTATGCTAAAATTGCACTACTTACTCATGGATACAAACATTAACTTCAGTCCTTGTGACCTCTTCAGCACGCTAATTTTTAAAACCACTTTGCAATGAACTAAAGATTTCAGACACTCTCCTAAAATATTTAACATATAAAAAGATTTTTTAAACTTCCAAAAATTATTGAGTATTTATGAACCTAAACTTGTTTAGAACCAGAAAACCAAAGTACATTTTACCTTCCTGTAGAATCAGGAAGTGCCTGTTTATAACTAATACATTCCCGTTCTCCAATGAATCTCTTTAACAGACCACTGTGCTAGTTTCGTTCTTCAGAAACAAGGAGCTATTACTGGAATAGACAGGAAAGAAAAAGAATATGGAAACAGAAGCCTGCCAAACACAAAGGCATTTCAAACATTGTCCTGGTATCTTGTATTAATAATCTGTTCCACAGGCTGAAAGGTGTCTCCCTCACATTTTTTTAGTATCTTCTCTTTCCCTTTCTATGTTCAGGTGAAACAGATTAAATAGAAACAGTGTGAGCTGAGAAAAAGTATATACATAAAATAATTTCAATTATATTTTAATTAGCAAAAGGATATATGCAAATTATAGTACATAATTACATTTTGATTATATGGTTTCAAAATATAGATAACCAAGGGGTTATAGATAACCAAGGGGTTCAGAGCAGCATGAGACAGTATCTCTCAAAATGGGATATAGGTTCCAGAAGAAAGATCACCAATGCAAACAATTGTTTGATTTATTGATTAAAGTCCAGGTAGATGTTTCTAAAATAGGGATTATGATTGCATTAGACTCGCTAAAAATACTGAATGAAAAGGAATGTTAATACTCACTGTGAACATCCTTCTCAGTATAAGAAGAAAATCCTGGATCTGTTTTATCTTTTCATTCACCTCAGGCAGGATCCAAATTCTCTTCAAACCCTGTATAATGTGAGTGTCTCCACATTTCAGGACTCAACAGTAGAGAAACTGTGTCCTGATCCCTTGTAAGTGAGCTTTTAATGATTGATACAATCAATATTGCTGAAGAAGACTGGGATACTCTCTTTACCCTTTCGGGGCTCTTTATGGGTGAAAAGCAAGGAATCTGCCTTCCTGAACTCATGGGTTCTAATGAGAGATTCCTTGATGGTCCTTCTAATGTCCAGGTAGTGCCATTCCCTTTTCCTACGATGCTTAGGTTTACAGCAAAAGGATGGCAAAACTAACTCTTGCATATGATGAAATAGAGAATTAATCTTGGGAATAAACACAGGATCCACTCTTAGTGCTACTTTGTCTGGAAAAATGCAAAGTTTCCCCCTTACTCAGGAAGTGGCCTAACACCGAAAATGAAACAGAGATCTGAGAACCCTGCTGCTTTCCAGTGTTGCAAACAGATTCAGGGCAGAATGGCCCATCAAGGACAGTCTGGCTGAATACCAGTGCAATTCTACGGAGAGTTACTCCAGTCTAAGTCCAATTACTTCAATGGCTTAGACTGGAGTACTCACCATGGGACTGCACTGTACCATTCTCCCCCTTCTACCATCTGCTGAGTTAGCCAGTCCTCTTTCAGGTTCATACTTCCTTGAAGGTATCTGGCATTCAATGGGATCTGGTAGACTCCTGCGCCCATTCCAGCAGCTTCCCTGAAGAGAGGAGCGAAACTTGTTCTGCCCTACCTTTTGTTCTGGGCTTCAGTGTTGATGGTCCCTTCCATACAGGCTCTTTAAACCTGCTTTGGCTTCTGAAGCCAAAGTTTTTTGGGTTTTTAAGGTTTTTAAGGTTTCACATCCCCTAAAGGATAAAGCATATCAACAACAACAACAACAAAAACCCTATTCTGGATCAAAACAGGTTTTGGAAAAGCCGGATTAAAACTTCATTAATAATAATATTAATAATATTAATAATAATAATAATAACAACAACATTCAATTTATATACCTCCCTTCAGGACAACTTAATGCCCGCTCAGAGCGGTTTACAAAGTATACTATTATTATCCCCACAACAAAACACCCTGTGAGGTGGGTGGGGCTGAGAGAGCTCCAGAGAACTGTGACTAGCCCAAGGTCACCCTGCTGGCTTCAAGTGGAGGAGTGGGGAATCAAACCCGGCTCTCCAGATTAGAGTCCCGCACTCTTAACCACTACACCAAACTGGCTCTTTTTTAAAAACTTTTTTAAAAAAATCTGTTTTCCTTCAGAAGCCAAAGTCAAATAAAAAGCCTGTATGAAAGGGACTGACACTGTGCATTCTGATCAAGACCAACTTTCCCTGGAGCCTGAGAAAGAACACTAGCAATACCAAATCGATTGCTTTGGGTTCCAGGAAACTGATACTGTGGTCTGTATTCTTTAGGGATAATGCCATAGGTCAGGGGTCTCCAATTTTTTTGAGTCTGTAGACACATCTGTAGCTCTGTCATGGTGTGGTGAGTGCAGCAACAAAACAGCTGCCATAAAATGGCTGCCACAAGAGGCAGAGTCAACCACAAAATGTCTGCTACAGCTTACCTCCATTCACACAATGAATATCCTTGTGCTGTGGAAACAGCTTCTGCCAAAGTAGTGTTTTTAAAAATCTGCACAATCAAATCTCCAATAGTCAATTAGAAGCCATGCTTGGCAAAAACTCCACCTGGCCACACCCAAATTTAAAAACACTTTCTAAAAACACCGGGAAAGGTGTCAGTGGGTGCAATGGTGCCCACGAGCATCAATTTGAGGACCTCTGCTATAGCTGAACAGCTCCTGACAGTATGTTTCCCATCCTTACTGCCTGGCATCTACGATAACCTGCAGAATTCTCTCAGAGGTTTCTCCTTGGTGAGGTGAACTGGATTTCCACACCACAGCAACAACCAGTTCATCCAAGGAAGGGCTTGGTGGGAGCGTCACATGGAGATAATTCCATTAAAAAGCAGAAGAAGCCACTAGAAGGGTTGGAACAGGAATCTAGCCCATGACACTATAGGACTGTTTTAATGGCAGGGTCTCCCAGAGACATGGATCCAAGGAAAATATTAAAATCTAGGTAGGTTCATATGAGAGAAGTTAACTATAATCACATAATCTGATCCAAGGTCAAAATCAGAACTTGACTGGTTTTATTGAAAAATGGCTCCCATTTCTGGAATACATAGAAGAGAATAATCTGCAACCTAAATCAAAAATATTACAAGTTATAACAAACAATGGATACCTCTCTTTCTATTAAACTAGTAGTATAATAATGTAACTACATGGATATATTTATGACAACTAATAAGAATACAAGACTAACTTTGCATTGTACACTGATCTTTTAATCAGATTTGTAATGATGTTTATTGCTTGTAAGTTATTTGTTGCAACAAATGTTTCAATAAAAGAAAATTTATTATTATTAAAAAAAAATCAGAACTTGAGCTAGTGAAGTTCCTAAAGTACTGATATGTTCATTCTTAGCTGTTCCATCCAGCTGAATACTCTGAACAGACTTCATAGAAAACCCCATGTAAAATGCATCCTTTTCGGAAGACAGCCAAAACTGGCATCCTTACCAAAGTTGATTCAAGTTGCTTTGTTCAATGTATGACATTTGAGCATCTGTTAGCGGGGCAGGATCTAAAAGGTCAGCCTAACCTGTGGGCCTCACTAAGAACAAGATGGATTCAAATTACTTGATCAACTGTATCATCAGTTTTATCTAGAGGGGAGCTTCAATATGACTGGCCTCCACTCAACCAATTACTTATTCCAAGTATGAGTTCATAAATCTAACTTGAATCTGATCTACATGACAAAAAGAGGTGGGTCTCATCAGCATACAAAACTGAGATGCTTCTAATAGCACCCAAAGCTGAAAACCTGCTCAGGGGAGAGGCGGGGGGAGAGATAGTATCCTCCATTGGAAACAGGCTGACCTCTCAGTCCTTGGTTGAATACCACTGTCTTATTTGCTTGCACACAGAGCCTAGTATTTAATTCTTATGCAGTAACTTTACAATAACTTTTGGATAAGATTTATATAAGAATTGAATCTGCATGTAGTTTTTCAGTCCAATTTTTTTAAACACAGGAATAGCCTAAATCAATCAATATTTACTTTAAGTGTTCTGATCTATCTTACTACCATAATATTTCATCTGGCAACATCATTATGTCCTAGATACCACATAAATATTTGTACTTCCTAGTTGATGATAATTCCAGGCCTTTCTGAGCCACTGAACAGGAGCATATTCTTACGAGCATGCCAACCACACCACCTACGCAGCATTTATAAAATGGGTCTCAGCTTAAAAAATTTCCTTCCAAACTCAACAGAAACAGCTTGGTTTATTGCCATACAATAATGCATAATTTCCAAAGTGTATTTAACCTATTATTAAAATACTGGATACACATTGTTCACAAAAATGCTTTCCTTCAACTACTGTTTAAATGTCAGCACTATTATTCTATAGTAGTATATGAAATACAGCTACCCAATTTTACCACGTCATGTTTAATAACCCTTTATTTAAAAAGAAAGAAGGATAGCCATTTATTTATACTCTTAGTTATCATAAATATGGCTTGAGATCTCAAATCATTCAAGAGCTGAATTTCCATTGCCAACAGTGGCTCCTAGAACAAAAGAATCCAGAACAAAGTATGACCTGGCTGACAGAAGGTTTGTGTTTTCATCAATTGGATTCACAAGATCTGAAGGAAGGTGTGTAGAGGACTTCTTTTCTAGTTTATATGTTAATATAATCTTGATATTTTAAAAAAATCCTACACAATGCCCAAGGTCAGACTAAATTGATTTTTTAATAAAGCTAATACACATCTCTGCATCGTTAATTACACAGCTAACTTTATGAACAATCGTATCACAAACAAATCTGATCAGCCTCTTAGGCATACATCACATTACTTTAAGTTTCAATGCTTTCCCCCTCCCTTCCTTAAACTAAGGTCTGCAATTCTGGTCCAGGCAAATCACAAGGTGTGAAAACAAACAGGACATTTCTTTACGGTTTTTTAATGCTGTTTATAATCTGTCTTTCTCATTGAGACTCAAGGCGGATTACACAGTGTGAGTCATTACAGTCAATATCAAAGACATTTCACTAAAACAAGCAATGCAAATTTGCAAGGATTTTAAAAACTCACAGAAATCCATACAGAGCTGAAGAAATGCTGAAGCATAAGCAATTCTACGACTGGCATACTAAACAACATAGGAACTACCCAGTAGGATCATATTTTTAGTAATAGTAGTAGAGTCTATGATCCATAATATTTACAGCAATAGTAGTAAAGTTTGTGGTCCCTCCCTTTACTGATGGCTCTCAAGAGTTCAAGGAGCATAAGCCCAAGGCTAATTTTGATAGTAGCAAACCATGGCCTGGCACTATGTATGAACAGAGATGTGATCTTATCATTTCAGGAAGCTGGAAAGTTATTTAAGATCAGTGCAACAGAACTTTACCAAAATGCATCTCTGGGTTTAGAATGCACCTCAGTCAAAAAAGAAAGAGATTTTATTTTAATGCTTCCCCCCTCAAAACAAAACACCTTATTGTCAAAAAGAAGATTTTTTTTAAAAAAGCACACAGTGTATCAGAAGCCAGAAATCAAGATAGAGCAGTTATAGGACAATTCAGTGGCATTATCATATAATGATTACTAGAAATAGACAGGAAAGCACAGATAAGTGAACTGAATCAATGTTTGGTTCAGAAGATGTTAGCAATCACTCTAATTAAAAATACTTTAATGTAAGCAGTCAGCCCAGTCTCTACCATCTTTAATAGCCATTTAACATGGCTACCTGTGACATTAACGGTCACCAGGCCCCTGGATTAAAATGGCAGTTTGGATTGCAGCCAGGGGAATCCAGCTAACAGTTGCTGAGTCCCGCCTGGAAGACCCAGGCATGTAAATGCGGAGAGATCAATGGTGATTAGTTTTGCAGTCTCCCCAGCCCCTAAAGGAATCCAGCACAACAAAAGTCTTGCAGAGTCATCCCCACTTAACACATTCCTTTCGCTCCTTCCGTGATGAGATCTCCTATCCATGATTAAGGAGAACATCAGCTAGCATTCATAAATATTTATAATTCATTCCTGGGAAGGTACATTCCCCGACTAAACTCATCAACTGAGCTCCGGTGGACTTCACTAACAAACTGCCCTTTTGTGCAGAGCCACGAAAAGTTTTGCTTTCTCTTCACACGCCCCAGCAGTTACCAATCAAGGAAATCAAACCTTTTGTTACTCCCAGGAACTGTCCATTGGAGTCTTTGTTCCACGGCTAGGTGGGCTATCCCACCTCAGGGCACGTTTTACCCTATAAGAGTAGTGCCCTGGCCCCATTCAAATTGTACACGCTTACTGGATCCAAAGTGCTGTTCCCTTGAGGTTTGCTCTAAGCCTCTTGCTCTCCTGTCCAAGAACGCTGGCATTTGAAGCTGTCCTCTTCCCCTGTGGACTGGACTACTCTTCAGGATAGGTAGATATAATTTGCCCTCCCTCACTCTATTCCAACTTCTGCCTAGCTTCCTAGGATTCTTGTGTGTGTGTGTGACCATTTTTACTATTTACCCTGTGTGTATGTGCATGCATTTTTCTCTTTCAATAAAATATTGTTCTTTGAAATTTAAGCACCAGTCTCGCTTTTTGAAAGGGACCCCATAAAAATTGATGAAAAAGATCCCGTAATCACCGCCTCTCACATAGCCATCTTCCTTGCTTGCTAATTCCCCCCTACAATTCTCTTACTCTCAAGGAGACCAATTCAGGTAACATTACAGCACATCTGAAGAAATGTGTCAAACAGAGGGTAAGTAAAGGTAAAATATATATGTTTGGGTAACTATTTGGCATATTAAAGGATCACAAATCACTTGGGGCAAGACAGAATTCATATGAGGATGAATGTAACTATATCATAGTGGTTAAGTGGTTGGGATGCAAATCATCACTCTGCTGGTTTGAATCCCACTACTGCCGTGAGCTCAGCAGGCAGCCTTGGATAATCCACTCCTCTCAGCCGCAGCTCCCCAGCTGTATTATGGGGATAATTATAACACCAACTTTGTTCACTGCTCTGAATGGGGCACTGATCTGTCTAGAAGAGTGGTATATAAACACACCGCTATTATTATTATTATTATTATTATTATTATTATTATTATTATTATTATTATTATTATTATTATTATTATTTCTCCTCTAGTTGAAATTAACTGCCATCACACCAATGGACTGAAAAATGGCCAATGTCATACCCATTATTTTAAAGGTTCAGAAAATTCCAAAACCTTCAAGTCTAAACTTCTGTTCTAGCTACATTAGTGGAAAGTGTTATAAACATATAGGAAAAAAAGTAAGTCTTGCTGAGGAAAAAGTCAACAAATATGTGCATGGCATGTTCTGGTACACATTATATATGTGAGCTTTCAAAAATGCTTTTAACAAGTAGTTCATCAAATGCTAAATTTAGAAGTCACAGAATAAGAGCCAAGATCCTACTATGGATCAGTCAGTGCTTTAAAAACATGGAAGTGGATGGTGAAGACAGACCTCTTGAAAATGATAAATTATACTTTTATTGTACTAAAACTCAGAAGTCATTCAGTGAACTGGGTTCAGACAAAAAGGAAGAATATGGGGTTGCATGGCATAATTTTTACTTTTAACTCTTTATTTTAAATTTTCCAAAATTCTCAAGATGAATGAATTCTAGAATTCACTGTCACATGGCACACTGTTAACACCACTTAGGTTTAGTTTTAAAAAAGAATTCATGAAAGATAAACCTATCATAAGAATATGTCAATTAGCCACAACAGTCAAACAAATGGTCCATGTCCAGTTGCACTATAACTCTACTATATAGCATATGGAAGAGAGGGCTATTAGTGATATCTTACTTGCGAAAATGTCGGAAATATCTGGTTGGCCACTGATAGAGATAGAATTCCACCTTTGACTCCACAATCCATCAATGGAAAGTACAGGTGGCTACAGGTCTTCCTGGCATTTCCCTGTCTCAGTAGCATTTCCAACCCCAGGTAAATTTATTCCCATGGTGAAGGACTCATGTGACATAACAGCCACACTGGTTGGGAGGCTGCAATGGGAAGAAGGAAGGGGTGACATCGTTTTGTTCTGCCTATCGTGTGATTGGAAGGAGAGATTTTGTCCCCTTTCCCCTCCTCACTGCAGCCTCTCTACCAGCATTAGCAATTATTCCACCCAGGTCCCACAATTCTAGGAATTAACCTTCCTGGGGTCAGAAATGGCTGTAGGAGGAAAGGGAGAGTCTGCAGTATCAGGGAACTTTGTGCAGACCTCACAAGATCCTCCTGTTGCATCTAACCTTTTATCTACTTTGGTTGACCTAGCAAGGCAATTCTTGGTCTTTCTGGACCAGGAAACAGGCTGTAGCCACAAGGCAGCAACAAACACCATTCTATGCTTCCATCTGACTATGAAAAATATTTGTACATGGTACAAGTCTGAAAGAATTTCAGGGAAGAGTTCATAATAATCTGTCTTGCTGCTTAGGGAATTTTCTTTCCTGCACTTGGAATAACCGTCTTATACAAAAGCGATAAAATTTTAAATTCATACGGACATTCTGAGCTGTGAATGATGATTAAAAGGTGATCATTTTTCCAAGTTAAGTGGGTTTATTTCTCTCATAATGGTCATTATTAATCATGTGTCATAGAGCTTCCACTGGATGTCCACTATCACAGACCATTTGCGTCATAATAGAGCAATACTCTTCAAAAGGACAGATATATGTGACATATTAACCACGCTCCATTACCATTTCAATCAATAGGTCTCACCTAGCTATAACTACAGACATAAAATTGTGTCACTGAAAATACATTTTACATGTAAAGAATCAAAACTGCAATCTTCTTTTATACTAATTAAAAGAATTGCCTTAAGCTAATCAAACAGACGTTTTATTCTGAACTCACTGTTAACCTTTCTCCAGATGGCCTGGTTCTAGGAAATGCTGCCTTGCCCTAACGGAAATGTTCATATCTTCAGAGCAAATACTTTGCATTTTTTCTTACCAATGCTCAAAGAAGAGGGTATGAATAACTGAAGGGTTCATCTTAGCACTTGGATCTTCCTTACAGAGTATGTTAAGTAATGGTTGAAAACCAATACAAAAAACAGAAAATAAATGAAGTAGCATTTTTTGCATAGTGGCCAGCTATTGCTATGGATTGTTTCAGAAGTCCTTGTATAAACCAACCCAGTACAAGGGCGATAACTGACCCCATATTACAGATTGAAGGCTAGGGTTCCAAGACTGAGATTTAGTTAATGCCATCCATGGCTAAAATGGAATCTGAACAGAAAAATTACCAGCTTGTAACTCATGCTCTTAATATAACAAATTGAAGATTACTCAGTTACTGGAATCTGTGTACATTTGAAGTTTCATAACATATTTACCATTCCACCTCACATAAAGTCTTTGCAACTACATTTTTAAAAATGCATAAAACACTCTTCATGTCATTGTCTTGCATGTGTCCCAAAAATAAAATTCATTAACTGCAAAACCTTCCTTCTCCTTGTACATTCATCATATCCACTGACAATGGCACCATTCTATAGATGTACAAAGCCTTGACTTTACTTTGGTAAGTTTCTTTTTTCTACTTTTATGTATATTAAAATTTGTCACCAGGTCATCTTACTTTCCCCTTTACAACAGTGAAAAAATACAGCCTATCTTTCCCCACTTCTCTATGAAAACCCTGGCTCGTGACTCATTTTTTATATTAACTACTCAAACCCAGGTTTCACTCTTGCACCACCACCACCGAACACACACTTTTTTATCTCAAAATCATTCACTTCTCAGTAGCCAACCAACTCCGCTGCTCTGGATCTTTTCCAGTCTGGCTTAAGGCTGGCCCAAAGGATAGAGACAGTTCTGGTAGCTCTGTCAAAACATAGACAAAGACTATGCGCTTTGTTGTGCCTACTAGACTCTGCTGCTGCTTTGATGCAATGGACCAGCCATCTTATTGAGGCATTCAGAGACAGATCTGAGCAGATGTACTCTGGATTAGTTTAAATAATTCCCCACAGACCAGACTCAAAGGACTGCTGTCATATACCAATTGTTGTTAATTTGGGACCTGACTTGAGGGATTTCACAGGGTAGTTCTATATTTTATTCTATTCAACCTCTATGTAAAGCCCTTTGGACATATTTTTTGTAGTTTGGGGATTGGCAGTCATCAAGACTCTGAGGTCACCCAGCTTTATATCTTCTTATCCAAATCTCCTGGTGATGCGGTGCCTGTCCACCACAGTTAAATGGCTAAGAGGCAACAAACTGAAACCAAACCCTGGTAAGACAGAGATAATGAGTGTTTGGAAGGCAGAAATATTGAAATACACTGTGTTTCCCAAATTCGCTAGGGTTCAGCTGACCCTTGTTGTCTGGGTCAAGAGTTTAGGGATTCTAATGGATCCAATATTACTACTGGAGAAGTTAATGCTGCTGCAAAAACACTTTCTACTGCGTTACTTTAATCCTGAAGATGGTCCCCCTACCTTCACTTGGTTGATCTGGCTATCTGGATCCATACCACATTAACTGTAAGGCATGCTATACAGATCTCCCTTCAAGGTCAATTTGGAAACAACAGTTAGTGCAGAATTCCACAGTTTGGTTATTATGAGGATCTACATGGAGCATGCATATTAGTCCCATTCTGTAGTCACTTCATTGGCTACCCATCAGTTATCAGGTTTCATTCAAGGTATTGGTTACCAAAATACAAAGCCCTTCGTGGTCTTGGATTCTCATATCTTTAGGACTGCCTCTCTCCCCAGGCTCTGCTGCAACAGCTTTGCTTATCTAAGTAGGGCCTTCTGCAGGCCCCATCCTGCAAATGGGCAAATTCAACAACTGCACATACATGTGCATTCTCTGTTGGGGCCCCCAGCTTTTTAATTTTTTTATTAATATTTTTTTTATTTCAAACAATTGGTATACATTACAAATAAACAAAATTTTAAACGCTTTAGCATTTATAACAAGTGTTTGATTATTTAACAAACTATTAATCTTATAGTTTAATATGCATGCTATACTTTGGTAATTAGGTAATTTGAAATTGTGAATAGGAGGGCAAACTGAATGATCTACTTTTAGCGAGTTGACCTAGTTTTCAAGCTAGAGAGTTGACAGAAAAGATGGTTGCGTATCACTGTTTGAAAGAAAATCAAGGAATGGGAACCATTTTTCAATAAACTTAGTTGTTTGGGGGTAAATTTCCGCCATCTGGAGTCTGTCCGTTATTTTCTCCATTATGATCTCATATTTTGGTGGTTAAATTTGGGGGATTTGGGGACGTCCATTTAGTTGCTGTTGCTGTTTTTGCGACCAAAAAAAAGCGTTCTTGCCTGACTGGAGGAAGAGCATAAGGATGGCATTGATTTGGAAAAAGGTAGCCTCCACTTTATGGAACGGCCTGCCTGATAAGGTCAAGATGGTTCCTGCTCTTCTTGGATTTCCCAAACTATGAAAAACTGAATTGTTCAGGAGGGTATTTTTACAAAGGAATGGCTCAGAAAGAATGCTTTAATAAAGGGAAAGATACTGGACTATACTACTGTGTATAATACATACTATCTGCAGGGCCGGATCAAGGGGGGCAGGGGGGTAGTCTGCCCCCGGTGTCACCAAAGAGGGGGCGCCGCACGCAGCTGCCAGCCGTCGAGAGCGCGCCAGTGGCAGCACGGGCGGCTGAGCAGCCGCCTGCGCCATTCGCCTGCCCAGCAGGACAGGGAGCACGCGGCAAGCTGGCTGCCCCCTCAGCCGGGCAGGTGAATGGCATGGAGAGCTGGGAAGCCACCCGCGCCACTTGCCTGCCCCGCTGAGGGGGCGACCAGCTTGCCACGCACTCCCTGTCCTGCTGGGCAAGTGAGTGGCACGGAGGGTTGGGAGGCCGCCCGCGCCATTCACCTGCCCCACAGGTGAGTGGTGCGGGCGGCCTCCGCTCTGCTGGCGGCACGCCTGCTCTGCGTGATGACATCACAAAGTGACGCTGTGCGCACGTGCAAGGGCTGCCGGACTTGGGTTGTCCTGGGCGCCGGGAACCCTAGATCTGGCCCTGACTATCTGTTGCTGTATGTATTATCTGTAATATAATTTCAACTTCCTTTAATGTGCCATGTTAATAATTATGCTTTGTTTCAGTTAGTTCCAGATTTTTACTTGGTTTGAATTTCTGTAATTCTATTATATTGCTTAATGGATGTTCTGTCCCATTGACAGCACTGACTTATACTGTTATTAATTATTAATATGCAGAAAATGTCTTAAAGAATTTCCTGCAGTTATTTCTAATCCTACAAACAAGTCTCACAACCTTCCTACACATATTCAATTTGAAATAGTCAAATATTCATTATACCTTCATAGCAAATTCCTTGTAGATAGTAAAGAATTTCCCCTACAGCTCTCTCACAGGTCTTTCAAGCCAGCCTAATGAAAGCAGAAAACACAAATACACAATTATCATTTCCAAAAAATATTCTTATGAGGTTTCATGGGTATCATTTATGAAGCACAAAGATTTCCTTCTTTAGCAGCGTTCCAACCCATCACTCCATTCGCGATTAGCTGAAGACATGAACATACTTGCCTAGAATCTAAGAGAGGTATTTATACAAAGGCAGCTCTCTGGAAATCTATTATTATGAACACAAAACAGGAAATACACTAATACCACCAGTAGATGTTAAATAACCCTTAGTGTAAACTGTGCTGTTTAGTCAATATGCATAATGTTAACCCCGTAGGTGAAAGGAGATGAAACACACTGACTCATGAGAATTTTCCACAGCTCTTTAAGTAGTTTACATGATGGGTATCCAGAAGAATGGAAAGGGAAAACTAGTGTTAGTAAATCAAAGGGTTTCAGAAAGATTGAAAATGTGGTTTGTGGCAGGAAATAGATTTAGAATAAATCTGAGAATTCATGTTGCTTCATAACTATTTGACTACTTTCACTCTAACACTAATATAAATCGGCAGCTTCTTAGGCTGCTACGGCTGTATTAGAAAACAGCCTTTGTTAACCAAACCTCTGAACAAAACAAGATGTTCCCATACTTTAATGGACAGTTCCAGTGTCTGACTGGTGTTTTACAGAACTAAAGATAGTGGGAGGAAGACAGGAAAATCCATTTTACTGTTATCTAAGATAGCTGGCAACAGCAGGAAGAGCCTGTACTCAGACAAATGGGGTACATCCCAGTTCATTACTATTTCCACATGTAGCAAGGGCTGGGTAGGCAGGAAGATGGGACACAGCCTTACAGCAGATTAGTAAGCTAGGTGTGATCATGTGTGGAGCCAAGTGGGCCACTCCATGATGTCACTTGGCTCTACCCTGTTACTTCATCGGGCTCCATTATGGCTCACATAACTTTGGGGCCAGAGAACAGCTAAGAGGTAGCATTCTAATCACTCGTCCACACAGAAGGAATTTCTCTGTTGCAAACACAAGCAAACCACCACCACCTCCCCCCAAACGTATGCTGCATCCAGAGCAAAGAGACAGAGCAGAAGTTTCCCAAGTGGTTTTCAAAACACCATGCGTTATAGCTAGAAGGTAGCATTTTGACCTACTCCAAGAGGGGCAGATTATGGGTACCATAACTGCACTACTGTTGTTAGTGAACATCTCTTAAAATGTTCTTCTCACACAGAACTGACCAGTAAAGAAAAGGGATAGCAATTAAGTTTTATGCTTTTCATAGTTCAGTTTTAACAACAGTGATGTAAGAATTATCTTACTGTAAAATGCAAAAAGAAAACATCCCAGAATCATAAGACAGCCATGTACTAAAAGAAAAATCCAAAACCCAGAACAAAAATCACACAATATTTTTAGGCCCAATCAAAAGAGTGGAAACTTTTGCATTCTCTATAACTCTTCCTTAGGCTGGATGTTAAAAAAAAAATTAAGAGTGCGGGTTTTGTGTGGTACCCCTGGCCTTCTAAAAGGAACCTGACATTAGCACTGTTTAAAATCGACCTGCCTGTTCAGCATATTATAGAAACTGCTTGCAAAACAAGTCATTAATATTACAGCCTGAGCCATCTGGTCCCCCACACGTCTTTATTTTTGCAGCATCCATGCTCATGAAGATTTCTAGAGGATTTGAAAACTTGCACACTATTTTGTGTCACTTTGGTCTGTCCTAATAAAAGGTATTACATGGCTTTTGTTCTCATTTCTAGAATAAAAGGAACTGAATGATAATTAATGTGTAATCAATTCTGGTAGGAGCTGAATCTTCTCTTTAGTATAAAAACATAAACCTGATGGATTTGGGAAAACAATATGATACCCTGCCAGTCTATCTACTTGACCTGACCATGTATCTTGTCTCAGAAAATATTACGCATCTAGGAACTAGTGGGAAGCTGACTAAACTGAAGCTTGGTTTGACTGCCACCTGCTGATACTATGAGAATGGCTCCAGTGCCAGAAATACCACAAACATGCACATTTTCCAAATTATCTGCAGTAGCAAAATGTTTTTCTATTTGCCTTTTTTATTACAGCGTAGAAACAGCAAAACTGGTACATGGGAATGGTCCATGCTTTAACATGTGCTGTGAGACCATACCTATACCTTTCCATTCCTCCATCTCTCCCACATCCAAGCTCATATTACTTATCTAAAATTGCCTGATGCCCTTTCCAAACATTCATAAATTATGAGAAGATGAAGCAGTGTTGAAGTGCGGTTTTTCATGGTGTCAGAATCTCTCTCAGGATGCTTAGAGGAACTTAAGATGTTTTGACTCAAGTGCAATCTAGGACAACTGAAGGAATCGTAAAGCATTAGGAAATGCAGTCACTCACCAACATAGAGTTTCTACATGCTTTGAACAGAAACATAAAATGCTTGGAAATGAATTGCACCTAAGCTGCCTGTAGAATGATGTTTAAGAAGTTAGCATTTTAGAAAGTAGGCACACTTTGTATCTACATGCTTTTAATAAAAGTTAAATGGCCATTTTTATAAGTGCAGTAACATGTTCCAGGGTGTGTGCTTGCCAATTACACACACCTCGCGTGTTGACTGATGAACACACACCCTGGCGTGTGTTCTTGCTTACATAGCCCACGTGCTGGCTTGTTAAGTAATGGAATAATGCCTGCCTCACTAACTGGCTACAGCTACCCTTTCTTGCTTTGTGGCCTGCCAGAAAACACATGATGATGAGGAAGAGCTCTCTACCTGCATCTAGCAAAAAACAAGTCTACAAATAGACCCCTAGCCCACGTACTTGTTGAACATTATACTAATATATGACTACTATATCCTCACAAGTGGGGGACCTGCAAAGACTTGCAGGGTCAGTTCATTTCCACTGTATTCCCTTCCCCAAACTAATTCCCCATTCGCTTCTCCTGGCAACCCCGCCTCACATTTACCAGCTTCCTTCTCCCCTTCCTACCCACCAACCTACCTACCTTTTAGCTGTCACCCATCTTCAGCTAAATTTATTATTTATTTCATTTATATCCCACCCTTCTCTACAATGGGGACCCAAAGTGGCTTACATTATTCTCCTCTCCTCCATTTATCAACATGGTGATTCGATCTTGGGTTTTCTAGATCCTTGTCTGAAACTTTAACCACTACATCATACTGGGTTTAGTAGGGTGGCTGCTAGGTGCAGGTGAGTGATGCAAGTCACACGGTATCAAGTCACCCAGAGGTTGCTGTTAGGCCGGGCTCTAGTAGTTCTCCCCTTCGAAGGCAAAAACAGCCCAGGAAAGGGCCCTGCTCCCTCCCCTTGCCTTTCACTGACAGAAATCAAGTCTCCAAACCTGGCAATACTGTGTGGTTGCCTAGCAATGGACACTGAGGGCATTCATTTCTTAAAGCTACAGGAGCTATTTATATTATTTAGCTAGGGGAGGGGTTAACCTCCCCGAAGTATTTTTGTTAAGATTTCACATTTTTCTGCAATGCTAGGGCTTTTTCAGATTTGTAGAAAGACCTGTCTTATCTGTTCATGGCTCCAATTTCCAGATGAACGTATCCATATATTTGTCCATCTTGAGAATTATATATATTTAGATACCAGTTTATACAGATAAAGTATTAATGCAACTTGAACAACTTGTATTGGGAGGAGTGATTTTCCAAAAAGATAAAACTCAGCACCATCGATGTACACACTAATTTACAGAGAAACACAAAATAACGGCCAAGCTGCAAGGCTAAATTTCAGTGGTATGGGAAAAAACAAAGAAGGCAAAGGAAGCTACGTAAGAGAAATCTTCATTTTATTCATGTAAGGGCAGCACTTGAAGAGCACTGCTGATTTGTTTGGGGCGCTATAATAGCTACACTCACTGCAGCTGACTTCTGTCTATTCAAAACACTACAGTGTGTGTGTGTGTGTGTGTGTACTGAGTTTACTAAATCCCTTCCCAGACAAACCCTCTCAGTTTCTGCCTTACTTCCTAACTGAAGCCAATTTTGCACACTAAAAAGGCTTTTTAAAAAAATTATACAAGGAAGTGGGCATAGGGCTGGAGCAGAGTGGAACTGGAGAAAGAATTTCTCAGGCAGGTATGACAATTGAATCAGAATGGAACAGGCATAGTCAGTGAGAAAGACTGTGAGGAAACCATCTGTTGGTCCCAGCTGGGGACCCCAGTACTAAAACAGATCACAGATATTCAAAAGATGACAGAGACTGAAGCGGGAAGAATTTCCCAAAAATAACAACATAATGATAGTGTGCTTATATACTGCTCTTCTAGGCAGATCACCACCCATTCAAAGCAGTGAACATAGCCAATGTTATATTGTTATCCCCACAATACAACTAGAGAGATGGGGCTGAGAGGAGTGGCTTACCCAAGGCCACATGCAGAGTTCATGGCAGTCGTGGGAGTCCAGCCAGCAGAGTGCTGATTTGCATCGCAACCACTTAACCACGATGCTGCAGCACCTCTACCGTGATAGGCACTTAATTCAAGACCTGTATTCCATTTACTGTCAAAACCCATTACATGGTGACAGCATTAAGACATACTAAATGCAACAGACTCTTCTATTTAGTTTTTTATTACTACACCTGTTTGGTTACATAAAGTGTCAGACTTTATACTAGCTATGTGTTGTACGTTAACATTGTTATCCTTACAGCTTATGATCGTATTATCCAAATTTGTATCTGTATAATTAAAATAGCATTGTGTACCGCTTCCAGAGTACTTAAATAAAACCAACTGCATTTCTCCACCCCCTGCACTCTTTTCCCTTTTTGGCTGATAATAGCTTGAGGAAATAATATGAAAGCACATTTCTAAAAAAATCAAAACCATATTTATCTTTATATTTGCCAAGAGAAATAGCAGAGGTGGCACTGAGAACTTTCAGCACTATCATTCTCAGAAACGTACAAATATAAAGTTCAACTTCCAATGGATTCCCTTATTCAACCTTCCCTTTCATAAGAGAAAGTTTACATTTTATAACAATGCTATATTTTTAAGGCCTGTAAATAACTCCAAGAGTTCATGCAGTCTGAAATTAAACACATCGCTGAACTTTCAAATCATAAAAAATGCCAGAATGTAGATGAACTTTTTCTGCTGACAATGGAAACTTTCTATTCATTTATCAGGGAAAACACTGCAAATACTATTGCAATACTGGAGGCCTGAATTTTCTACGTAGTTACCTGTGCTAGGGAATAAACTGCTCGAGAGATAATAAAAAGCTCTGTTACAATGAAGGGGAAGGTAGCTTAAACCTCCCAACACACTGTCTTCTCAACCTCAGTTGATCATTGGAGCTATTTGTCCTGGGAAAGAAGCCTATAGAAAATACGTTCAGAGAAGCCCTTACATCAAGGTACTGGATGCAATGTAAGGCAGGCCGCTCATAGCTTTAATCATTGTATAGGACAGAACAATTCAGCAGATTCAGTTTCTTTCAAGTTGCACCTGTCTAGTTTGAGAAATTTCTGGCAATTTGGGGGTGAGTTCTTGGGGACAGTGGAGGGAGCTCAGCAGGGGACATCATGCAATACAGTCCCACCTACAAAGCTTCCATTTCCTTCAGGAGAACTGATCTCTGTAGTGTGCAGATCAGTTGTAATTAGGGTTATCAACTCCAGCCTAGGAAACTCCTGGAAATTTGGGGGCGGTGACTGCAGAAGGAAAAATCTGGACAAGAATTTAACCTGGAATCTTTGGTACTCTGTAGAGTTTTGCTCTTTGAAGCTGGCAGCTGCCATTTTCTCCAGGGGAACTGATTTCTGTAGGCTGGAGATCTGTTGATTCTGGGAGCAATCCAGACCCCATGCTTGAGGTTGATAGCCCTAGCTGCACTGGCTAAAGTTCCCTCTCCTGTACATCTATTCTTAGCACAGATGCTCCATGTTCCTTTGCTCCTGGTCATCTCATCTCTTAGACACAATAGCAGCAATAATCCAGCCTTTCCATATGAATCATGTGGACTCCAAGCAAAGAATATAGCCATTTACAGAACACAGAATAAAGGAAACATCAAGTACTAATCTTAGACACATTATCATGTTGCTATAAGAAGTGTTTTCTTTTATATAAAAACATATTTACATTTACAATTGTGCACATAATCTGCACTTCCATGGACAAAGGAAAAGCCATGTATCTCTGTTTTATATTATAGCTAAGAAAGCTTTAAAATGCAGCCTAACTAGTTCTTCTGCTACCTCGTTTTGTCAGGAAAGTAATAAATCTTAACTGGAAAAAAGTCATTGCACTCTTCAACTGTCACCTTTGGGGGTGGAGCCCCCAACTCAACAGCCTCAAGGCTGATTTACCACCTTCTCAACTCCCTGACAATTGAAGGTTAGAAGCAAAAGTCACTTTTGTGCACCTGGAAATATTTATTTACTATACTTCTTTTAAAAAACCCTGAAAATTCCATCAAAAACAATCCAGTCACATTTACAAGGGTCAGCATACAATCAATAAATACGGAAAACATCAATGAAGATTTGTTAGGAACAACAGAAATAATTTAGAGGAAACACATCAGCACCTAAGGTGGGGTTCAAGATGTCCTCACCTCTCTTTGCATGTCAATGGTTTTAGGAACTGCAGGATGAAGATTTGTGATTGCAAATAGTTATTAATGGCAATACAAACTAATTATGCACAGTCTAATCCTACACCGTTTTAAACCCAATGACTTCAATTGAGTTAGGAAGGATTGTACAGCATAGGACTGTACTGTGTATAGTATCTTATATACTAACAGCCAAGTGGCCTTAATCTGAGGATACTTAAATCCGGACATTGGAACCATGAATGGACAAGACAGATCTTCCAACACCTGAAAAATGACCCAGGTTTGCAGAAAAATGTAAAATCTAAAAAAAAATGCATGGGGTGGGGGTGGGGTTTTAAAAAATGATAAAAGGAGTGCCTATAGCTTTAACCTGATGACCTCCAAGGCTGTTGCTAGGCAACCTTAACATTTTAGCCAATATTCCAGGCTTGATTTCTGTCAAAAAAAGGCAGGAGGAGGGGCAGGGATCTTTCCAGGCTGTTTTGGCTTTTGAAGGAGGACTCACTGGGGCCAGGCCCAAAAGTAACCACTAGGCAACTTGATACTACAGAATCATAGAATCACAGAGTTGGAAGGGGCCATACAGATCTTCTAGTCCAAACCTCTGCCCAATACAGGATGAGCCTAAAGCATCCCTGACAATTATTCATCCAGCCTCTTCTTGAAAACTGCCAGTGAAGGGGAGCTCACCACCTCCCTAGGCAGCTGGTTCCACCTTTGAACTACTCTGACCATGAAAAAGCTTTTCCTACTACGGTACCTTTCTGCATGTAATTTAAGCCCATCACTTCGGGTACCATCCTCTGCTGCCAACTGGAACAGCTCCTTGCCCTCCTCCAAATGACAGCCTTTCAAATATTTAAAGAGAGTAATCATGTCCCCCCTCAATCTCTTCTCCAAACTAAACATTCCCAAGGCCCTCAGCCTTTCCTCATAGGGCTCAGTCTCCAGACCCCTGATCATCCTCATCACTCTCTTCTGCACCCTATCAATTTTGTCCACATCCTTTTTGAAGTGGGGCCTCCAGAACTGCACACAGTACTCCAGGTGCAGCCTGACCAAGGCAGTATAGAGAGGGATTATGACCTCCTGCGATTTCGATGCAATGGCCCTTTTGATACAACCCAAGACTGAGATTTCCTTTTTTGCCACCACATCACACGGCCTGCTCATATTTAGTTTACAGTCCACTCTTACTCCAAGATCTCTTCTGCATACACTACCACCCCGAAGTGTACCCCCCATCCAGTATTTGTGCTTTACATTTTTGTGGTCCGGATGTATTACTGTGCACTTATCTATGTTGAATTGCATCTTGTTCACAACCGCCCACTTCTTCAGAGTATTCAGATCTTGTTGAATTTTAACTCTATCTCCTTGGGTATTTGCCACTCCTCCCAATTTGGTATCATCAGCAAATTTAATGAGTAGCACCTTTACCCCTTCATCCAGATCATTGATAAAAATATTGAAAAGTACTGAGCCCAAAACCAAGCCCTGCGGCACCCCACTGGACACCTCCCTCCAATCTGATGAAACGCCATTGACCACCACTCTTTGGGTGCAGTCCTCTACCCTGTTCCCTATCCATTGAACTGTCTTATAGTCCAGTCCACAGTTTTCCAGTTTACCCATTAGAATGTCATGGGGGACCTTATCAAAAGCTTTGCTGAAATCCAGGTAAATCATGTCAACAGAGTTCCCAGGATCCAGTAAGCACGGCACTCGATCAAAGAAGGAAACCAGGTTGGTCTGACAAGATCTGTTGGGGGCAAAAACATGTTGACTTCCCTGGATCACTAAGCGGTCCTTCAGATGCTTACAGATCGGTCCCTGCTCTAATATCTTCCCAGCAACAGAAGCCAGACTGACCAGCTGTAGTTTCCTAGGTCATCCTTCTTCCCTTTCTTAAAGATTAGGATAACATTCTCTCTTCTCTAATCTTGTGGCACATTCCTAGTCCTCCAGAAGGCCTTGAAGATGATGGACAGAGGCTCTACAAGTTCTCTAGAAAGTTCTTTGAGCACTCTTGGGTGCACACCATCCGGCCCAGGGGATTTGTATTCATCCAGTGCAGCCAGGTGCATCTCCACAACCTCTCTGTCAATGTCAACTAGCTACCCAGGTGTCCTGTCATGTGTACTACCATCTCTAGATGGGTGCACGTTCTTCAGGGAGAAAACAGAGGCAAAAAAGTCATTAACCCTGTCTGCTTTTTCTCTGTCCTCCATCAGAGTTTCTCCTTCTACTCCCAACAGCAGTACAATTGCCTCTTTTACCCTGTGTTTGCTTCTCACATATCTGTAGAAGTTTCTCTTATTGTAGCAAGCCCCCCTGGCCAGACCCAGCTTATACCGAGCTTTGGCTTCTCTGATGGCTGATCTGCAGTACCTAGTAACCCTCATATATTCCTCTTTAGAGGTCTGTCCTTCTCTCCATTTCCTGAACATTTCCTTTTTCTCCCTTAGCTTATTTGGAGCTCTCTGTTCATCTACATCTGTTTCTTGGCACTCTTACCATGTTTCTGTCTTGCTGGAATAGTGAGGGCTTGAGCTTGCAAAAGCTCATGTTTGAGAAGAGCCCACCCTTCACTTACTCCTTTCCCTTCCAGCATACTACTCCCCCATGGAATGACTTTAATCAAGCCTCTGAGTTCACTGAAGTCAACCCTATGAAAATATAATCTACGAGTATGGCTACGAACTTCATTGGCCCCCCACAGCAACTGGAATTCAAGGAGGACACCGTCACTTCCCCCTAAGGTCCTCACCACCTTCACCCCATCTACCAATTCTTCCTTGTTGGTTAAGTCTAGTATGGCTGAGCCCCTTGTAGCTTCCTCCACCATTTGAAAAAGAAGCTTATCGGCCAGGGAGGTCATGAAGTTGCGTGATACTTGTCACTTTGCTGAGCTTGTCTCCCAGCACATATTGGGGAAGTTAGTCACCCATAATTATAAGGTTCTGATGTCTGGATACTCTACCAATCTTTTCAAGGAGGGAAGCATCCATTTCCTCTCCCTCGTCAAGCAGTCTGTAGCAGACTCCAACAACAATACCCTTTGTCCTTCCTCCCCTTATTTCCACCCATATACTTTCCACTGGGCTGTCAACCACATTCTCCAGAACTTCCTGACAATCCAGCCCTTTCCTCACATAAAATGCCAATCCACCTCCTCTTTTATCCTTCCGGTTTTTCTTGAACAACTCGTACCCATCCACTACTACATTCCAGTAATGGGAAACATCCCACCAAGTCTCAGTAATTCCTACTATATCGTAGCCCTCTGTTTGCAAGAGAAGCTCAAGCTCTTCCTTCTTATTACCCATACTTCGGGCATTGGTATATAGGCACTTGTAGCCTTGTACCACAGGACTTGTATGACTCACCCAGGCCTGGCTGGTTGCTATTGTTCAAGAGCAGCCTCTCCCACCATCACCCCGGTGAAGCCCATGGTTAGAGTTTGAGAGTCACCATTCTGCTGTGGTAACTCACTAAGTGACTTTGATCCAGTCACACACTCTCAACCTAACCTATCTCTCATAGTCATTGATAGGATAATATAGAGGCAAGGAAAATTACATATATAAATGAAAGCAGTATATAAATAATAAATGTAGATGAAGACAGTGGGAAGATAAAAGGCAAGTTTTTTAGAGGGTTTGAAGGAGAGAAAGACATAAGAAAAGGTGAGCGTATGGAGGCTGCCAGGAGGAGGGAAAGAGGAAATAGTGTAGGGAAGGGGATACAGGAAAAGGTTAAGTACCCTCCCACAAGTCCCTTCAGGTTCCACACCATGCAACCGGGCTCGGCTCAGCTGGCATGATGCAACTGGCCATAGGGGAGAGGCTGCCAAGCTGTGTGTGTGAAGATGAGGCAGACAAGGGTGGATTGGAAGGAGAGAAAGAAGTAGGAAAAGGAGGAGACACTAGTAGGAGTAGAGAAGGGAAAGAGGATATGATGGAGGAGGGGAAAATGAGATGCCCTCCACAACGCCTTGAGAGTCCCACTTGAACAACTTATTTTCATTCAGGCAGGTTTTAATTATTTCCTCAATCCTGACACATTCTTTAATAGATGAAAAGCAAACTAATACAAAACTATAAAACTAATTTGTCATTAGGAATAAAGCACTTTTCTGACATTCACCAGTTGTCAAATAAAACAGTTACAAAAAGGAAAATGACACAGATTAATAAGAGGTAAGAAAATATATGATGTATTTGTGAAAACAACAAGGATACAGGATCACTGGAATTAGTCCATATTACGTACGTCATAGTGATCTGGTCTTCAAAAGTATTATATTTCTTCTGCTATTTCTTTTTTAAAAAACTGTGTACCTGGAAAAGTGACACACTGCAGTTTCTGCTGACTGCTTAAAATTGATGTATATAGAGATGCACCTCTGTGTTAAACCCACCCAAACAAAAAATATACTTCACTGTTCTGGTGGGAGTCACATACACCCCAAAGTCAATCACAGAAATAAAAAACTTTAGTTTTACTGAGCACCCCTGAAAAGACAATACCATTAAGTGTTGCCTTTGGCAGTACAAGAATAAAAGAGCAGTAAAGATACCAGGGAGAAGGTTCAAAAAAGAGAGAGAGAGAATGTATAATTTTGAGTTTCATCTTATAGCTCATTTCACTTCTTCACTGGGGGGGACGGACACCACTACTACAACTGACAAAAAGAGGGGGGGGGAGGCATGAACGGATAGCCCAGGCTAGCAGATCCTACTGACTTGCAAACCTAGAAAATAGCAAGAGTCCAGTAGCATCTATAAGATTAACAAAATTTGTGGTAGAGTAGGAGCTTTTGTGAGCCACAGCTCACTTCTTCATAAAGCTCATATCCTACCACAAATTTTGTTAGTCTTATAGATGCTATAAGACTCTTGCTCATTTCTACTGCTACAGACTAACACGGCTACCCATCTTGATCTATCTCAGAACCTAAACAGGGTAAGCCCTGCTTAGTAATTGTATGGGGGTCCACCAAGGAAGACAAGGGTTGCCAGGGAATGACATACCACCTCTGTTCTGTTCTTGCCTTGAAATACTGTAAAATGAAGTGTTCCTTGTGTGCTATGTGCTACTTTCACATTGTACTGCAACTGAGTTCTAACAAAACACAGTGTTGTTGGGGGGTATTTTTGTAAAAAGACATAAAGGTTCAGTACTCATACAAGATTGCATTAATTTCCACCAATCTCCCCCTCAAAAACATGGGAGAGCTCCCCAAAAAGGTGTTAGTACTCCGTACCAGCGTGAATACCATAAAAAAAATAACCTGGAAAAACATATTTACCAGTGAGATGGAAGGCTGAAACCCCTGACAGGAAAATGGAGATCGTACAACAGTAACCACAATTTGTTCCAGACAAATCAAATACTGAACATGTTTACAGCTTCAGATAACCTGATTTACGAGGATCTCAGCATGTTGTCAGATGATAACTTGTATATAAGATTCTTTCCCCCTTTTTCTTTTACTAGTAAACCCATAAAAATGTGAATATTTGAATTTCTTTCATAAGTCTCCAGACGGGCAGAACTTTGATGTTTCTCAAAAGGAAAGTTTTGTTTGCTTTTTTGCTGCAGGCTAGAACAAAAAAAATCTTGAAACTGATACTCAAATCACTCACCCCTCATTTTCAACAAACCCAAACAACTTTTAATTAAGCTACACTTAACTATCAAGCATTCAGTGTTTTTAGAACATCAGACTGGAGTTTGCAGAATCATACCAAACTTTTCTATTCTGAGTAAAATCAAGAATGTTTTTTTAAAAACAACATTCCATTTCCCACCTGTAAATGGCTTCTAGGATATGATGCAATTTTGATCTTATAACAGAGAATACAGGGATTTATTTTTTCTTTAAAATCATGTGTTCAAAACAAATTCAGAAACTTATTTGGTGTCAGTACAAAGACAATTGCAAATACACCATTTTGTGCAACTGCATATACATCAAGCAGTGTTTCTGAAGAGCCACAGAAAATTTCTTAATAAAAGAAATAATCACAAGGAGATCAATTTTCATATATGTGTCAATGGAATTTTCTTCTCTTGCTTCCATCTAGTGGCACACAGTCCGTATTGTATGTGTTTCTAACACCAAATACTTGAAAATCTTCCATTTCATAATTAACATTGCTATTGCCATACAGGTTCCAAAGAATAAGAACTACAAATAGGCATGGAGCTTTCCTTGGGAGGACAAAATGGGTAACTTGGGGTTACACAGCATATTTCATCAGCCAGAACAGAAACGTTTTTGCACTAAATCAACAACAGTTAATAGACAGCTCTACCTAACATTGTATTTTAAAGGGTGCCAAAAAATATTTCCCTGTAGACAGGATCTCTTTCAGAACCAAAATCAAATCATGTACAAAACATGCCTGAAGACTGCAATTCATAAATAAAATAAGCAAGAATATCTCTGATGAGTCTGACCCAAAATTATCCCACATACAGCAGAAAATAAACCACCTTTCCTCTTAGTCCAATCAAGGTTGCAGCAGCAACATACTCCTGGGTCTGCATACATGGGTCTTTGACTGTGAGGCAATAGAATGAAATAGTATTTGGTTGCTCTAACAACTTCATAACCTACCAAGTCCTTTTTGGAAAAAGGCGGACTAAAAGGATCACAAATAAACACCAAACCAGAAACTGGAGAACACCAAGGAACATCTTCTCCAAAACAATAGGCATAATATGCTGTGAGGAAATTAAAGTGTAGTGTCACAGATGCTGATTCTGCAGTGATCCTGTTCTGTGAATCTGAACTAAGTGTTCTGTGCACAGTAACAAATATTATTGTACTTATTTTCACCTCAGTTTCAGAGCAAGAGGTGTTTTTCTTATAATGAAAGCAGATCTAAACTTTTGTCAGACATTCTGTTTAAAATCTTTTCCTCTAGTTTCAACTTTCTGCCATGCTGAACCTTTTCCATGAAATACAGAACACCATCAATCTAAGGACAATGTGCCACACTGACACCACAGAGCCTCATTAATCTTCATTTGTCCAATCACATCCTGCCATTTTCATGCAAATAGGACACTTGAGGTTGTGGCTGCTGCATACTGCTGTGATAAGGAAGAATAAGGCTGTCAGAAACTCCAGGGTGCCATCCCAAACACAAGCTATCACTCCATTCTCAACCCTTATGCTCTACACATCACAGCTAATGTGCTTGACATGCAGATCTCACCCAGCAGGAGCTAAAACAATCCCATTCTTCAGTGATACACATTTTACTTCCTGTTGTGAAACAGTCATGCAGTTCCCTGGGGTTCTAACAACTTCTTCTACTCTACCCTGCCATTGCAAATGGAAGCCAGAGGCATTATTGATGATGGCTACTAAAGACAAGAAGATTATCACAGACAGTGGGACCTCTCCTGAGATTCTCAGAAAGGGTCCAAGCAAGAAGATTAAAAAAGAAAGCAAGACAATAGTAGAAGAATGAAGACTTTGCTCAAGCAGAAGTAGCAGCTAATTGATGCCCTATGACTGTAAGGAGCTAGGGCTACATTGCAGGATGTATTACACAGGACATATAATGGACTGGGGCGGGCAGGATACCTTAATGCCTATAAAAACAAAAGAAATTCTCCAGATATGAATTTTCATTTTTCTCCCTGTAGGAGTACATGCCAAGACAAGTAAATCCAGTGGTGTCCAATTATCCCGAAGATGTGATTCTTATGACCATAACGACAGCCGTCTCCTCAATCTGCTCTAACTTGGGACAAAGGTATCTATCATACTGCTTTGTGAAAGAATGCCCAGAGGTATCCTTTCTCAAAACTGAGGTAGTGGTATTCCTAATGTAGTATACTAAATTTTTCTCTGAAACAGACGAACAGGTTAACATGACATAATCTTTAAGTCTCCAGGAAAATGTGACTACAGAGGATCTTTTTTCCTTGGATGACGAAAAGGTAGAGTTCATAATGATGATGGGACTGATGCTATCTATATAGAATCAGAAGGTTCAACTGGCATTTGAGAAGTGATACTCCTTCCTTTGAAGATAGTTTCAGGTGGGTAGCCCTATCGGTCTGCAGTCAAAGAGCAAGATCCAGGTCCAATAGAACCTTAGAGACCAACTAGATGTCCAAGGTATGAGCTTTTAAGAATCTGAGCTCCCTTCATTAGCTAATCTGATTAAGGAAGCTTTGACTCTCGAAAGCTCATACCTTGGAAATGTAGTTAGTCTTTAAGGTGCTATGGGACCTGGATCTTGCTCTCCATACTTTGAGAGAGAATGAAGCAGAAAGAAGCAAAATCAACACCTACATGCTAAGGGACTGAAAAGATGGCTTTGTAAACCTACTGTACATGGTGTAGAGGGTTAAATCAACTTGTGAGATACAAGGCTCTCCTTTTACCAAGAGGACTCCTAATTCCAGTATCTGAACTGAAGGGCAGAATTCAGGACTTGGAGCTACTGTCCAAAGATGAGATATGCTGAGATAGCACCTTCAACACTGGGTTTGAGAACACTCTTCTGGAATGGAGTTGCTCCCAAAGGATGGCCGAAGGGACTAGAACAGGATCTTTACCAGGAAATCAGAATGCCAGCGCTAACGTGAAATGGCATAAATGGCAACGCAAGATGGCCTGGGGGATCCTTTTTATTTAATCCCATCCAGGATATCTGCAGAGAAGAGACTATCTTGCTCCACCAGACCAAAACCATTCTATAGCCAAAGTTCTCCCACTGGCTGGGATGAAGGCTTCCTCCAAATATGAAAAGGGGAGAGAAAAGGGAACAATCCAGTAGAGGGAAGCCTGAAGAATCTCTCACTCTTTCTAGGTGAGGATGTTCTGGCTTCTCTTAGTTGTGTGGCTCAATTGGTGGGCAGGGGCTAGTTGCTCATAGGGATGCCTATTTCCTCCCAGATGAATGAAAAGGAAAATTAAAACCCATTTTGTTTCATTTTTGAAGTAATGAAAATGAACGAGAAAAGCAATAAAGGAACAAATGCCATTCATTGATCCATTGCCAAGCCCTGGAGTCTCCCAGCTCCTCTACTCCATGGACTCACACTTACTATGCTAGAGACAGAAGCTGCTACTTGTGATGCTACAGCCAATGCGTGGGTGGAATCATGTATTTTATCCTGCCCCCAGGGATATTTTATTGATGTACCCAAGACATTAAGTCTTGGTATACCCAAGAAAGTATAGTCTTCAGGGAGACTGATAAGGACACATGTTTGTACTATGTTGAATTGTTATTTTAAATGTCTATCACAAGTGCAAGTTTATTTATTTATATACACACATATATACACATGCCCTGACCCGGATAGCCAGCCTGGCCCAATCTCATCAGATCTTGGAAACTAAGCAGAGTTGACCTTGGTTAGTAATTGGATGGGAGACCACCAGAGTTGCTATGCAGAGGCAGGCAATGGCAAAACAGCTCTGTTAAGTACCTTGCCTTCAAAACTCCAGTGGGCGGTTGCCATAAGTCTCCTATGGCTTGACGGCACTTTCTGCCACCATCATATATAAACACACATACAATGTAATAATAAAGCATATTAAATGTTTGCAGCACATTACCAGCAGTGCAGATTGTATCCCAGGAGAAATACAGGTATCTATTTGTCACTGGGGCTACCTAATAACTGGAAGCAGACTGATACCCAGGCAGATTTTTTAAAATAAACAAATGAAAAAAACCCAATCAAATCTGGTAAAGCAGCAACTTTGGAAAAGCACATAAAAGTGGGGAAACATTTGCAATTGTAAACACCATCCAATTGGAATCTCTAATTAAAAGAATATCAGGCAGCAGAACTGGGAGAGAGTTCTGCATGCAGAGAGACGCTGCCTCTTAATAACAGTCATTGCTAGGCTAGACTGACTAATAGGCTGCTTTAGTAAAAGACGTCTTCAGATTTCTAGATACCTTAAGAAGGGTTAAAGAACCCTGTAAAGAAAAAAAACAGTTCAGAAATTATCATCACACACCACAGGGATAAGCAGCACATGGCAAGTTTTCTGTCCTCACTGGCAGCAGCGCTGCTTTGTACTAGCTACCACCCAAGTTGGGCCGCCAAAGTATTATTTCCTCTGCCAGTGACGTGGACTATAGGTAGGAAAATGATGAGATAGCTCCCGTTTACATGGTGACAGTGAGTTGTACATGATCTAGCTGGGGATGGGGAATGCTCCACAACGTAACTAAAATCTATTCAGGATATTTGCCCAAATACAATGCTTCACTTAAAAACTAGCAAAGTGTACAATAAATGACTAAATTGCCTTACTGAATGTTTCTTTTCATTACAGTAAGTTTGACAAAATCTGTTCCATGTCTTTCTTTTCTAAACTGTACTGTCAATATGAATTTAGCCTATTGAATTAAAACATGATCTAAGCAAAAAGAAAATCAAGTTATCTTACCTTATCTATCATATCAGGTCGGTTTGTAGCTGCCAAAACTGTCACATCCTTTAGTTGTTCTATGCCATCCATTTCTGTCAGCAACTGTGCTAGGACACGATCCGCCACATTCCCAGAACCTGAAGAACTAACAGAAACAAAAAGACAAGAGCCACAACAGTAGACTTGCATTTCTAAAGTGGTAAGTACAGGTGGAAAATTTACTTTAATTTTAGATTGTAAGCTCTTTGGAGCAGAGAGCTTCATGTTTTACTTTATTATTATTATTATGCAAAGTATCTAATATATACCAACAAGGCTATACATGTAATAATATTAAAATTCAGGACTTCTCAGGCCTATGTTGAGTTTAGGGTTGTCATTCCCCCACTGGGGGCAGGGGATCCCCAGATCCCACACTTTCCTCCCCTGTGCCCACTTACATGGCTGGTGGAGGGGCGCGCTCCCTGGGGAGCCCCCTTTCTGGGTGGTGCGGTGCACCCCCGGGCAGGGGGCGCGCGCTCCCACACCGCGACAGTGGGTGGCGGCAGTGGCAGCAGCAAGGGCAGGCTCTCGCTGCAAGTGCGGCTGCTCACTCTCACTGCCATTGCTGCCACTGGCTCTCCCCGCCACCGCCGCCACCACCTCTCCCCGCCACGGCCCTTGTGCACCAAATGAGAGCGAGCAGGCAGGTGGGCAGGCAGCGGTGGCGGCCACTGCCACCGCATTTGCAGTGAGAGCTGGAGGAGGTGGCAACAAGGGCCCCCTTTGACACGGGGGCAACCTTTGACCCCCCCCGCATGACATCACTCATGGAAGTGACATCATCATGCGAGCTGGGAGCACACACACGCTATGCACGGGGAAAAAAAACCAGGGTAAGTGCTGGCTCTCAATCTCCCACCAGGAGACTACAGGGACCTGGGTATCCCCTGTCAAGCGACTCCACGTCCCTGGCAACACTAGCTGAGTTCTCCTTAAAAAAACATTTTCCCCTTACCGATGCATTACATGATGCAAAGTACATGAAAAATTCAACTCTTTTCCTGTCCATACTTACTGTAACCACTCTACAAGACACTGTGATTCCAATTCCTTTCAGAAAGACCTCTGCACCCATTTTCTCTTTCCCAGTCCCTTTTCTCAAACATCCATAATTTCCCTTGCTTTCTTTTATTTGTACTTTCTGGCACCTCATATTCTATCTTCACACAGAAATCCAGGAAACACCATAACAAATATAGTGCACTAAAGCGTCCTAGAGGAGTTCCTCACCTTCATTCCATCATCATTTCCAGCCACCTTCCAAGAGGTCTCAAAACTTACATATAAATTTAACAAGGAATCTGAGAAATCAGTTTATAGTATGAACAAATTAGCAATTTTAAAAATGAGCAGGCAGCACTTCTTGTGTTTCAGCCAAATATCAATTGTCAATGTTGTTATTTAAACCTGTTGCTTCAGTTTTGATCTTAGTATCACATGTTTTGTGATAGTCAACTGAGCTACCCAATAGGAACACAGCACGACAGAAGTCTACAAGCAATTTATGACAATATCTATATACAATGAGTTGAGAATCAGAATTAATACATGGATTCATTTTAAACATATGTATTCATAACATTAAGAAATTGCTGGCCTGTTTGCTTACTACCCACCACTAGAAGATTAATACACTATTATAGCAAAGTAAAAGAATGTGGTCTGACACAAATGGTAGAAGCAGCTGTTCTCATATGGGATAGGAAACTAAATTAGACAATGCTCAAGTAGTACACAGCAACTAAAGTGAAGGCCTTCTACAGTTTTCAACTCCAGTTTCACTTCTTCCATCACCACCAAATAAGACCAAATTGAGCAGTAGCCAGCTAACCCATAAAGCCATCTCCTTATTAATTTGCACATCTGTTGCTCCAGATGTTAAATGCGTATGATGTTTTGAAATCACCAAAAGGTTAAACCTCAAAAAGAAAGCCATTTGGAAAAATTTCTTTTGGAAGAGGCTTAAGAACTGAGTCTTCTTTTGCTTTTTTAAAAAATACCATGTGAAAACAGGTTCAAAAAGGTGATTTGGTACTGAATTAACATTTTAAGCTTATTCAATAGCAGAAGCAAATCTAAAATAGTCCTCTAGCCACATTAGGGTTGCCATTCCCCCGTCTGGGGTGGGGGATCCCCTAATCCCACCCTTTTACCCCCGTGCCCACCTACCTGGCCAGCAGGAAGGTGCGCTCCCTGGAAAGTCCCCTCCCCAGACAGTGCGGCACGGCGCGCCCCTGGATAGGGGGCAAGCTCCCGCACCGCAAAAGCAGGCGGCGGCAAGAGCAGCCAGCGGCGGTGAGAGCGGGCAGTGGCGGCAAGAGCAGGCCACTCTTGTGCACCACCTGATCTCGCTGCTGCGGCCCCTATACACCGAACAAGAGTGGGCCACAGTCGCAGAGGCCAGAGCAGCCTTCACTGGCTGGGACAGGGGCCTCCTTTGACCCAGGGCGCCTTTTGACCCCACGTGATGACATCACTCCTAGAAGTGACGTCATCATGTGAGCCAGGAAGAACAACGCAGGATGAGTAACGGCTACCGATCCCCTGCTGGGAGACTCCGGGGACCTGGGGATCCCCTGTTGAGGGTCTCCAGGTCCCTGGCAACCTTAAGCTACACTATCATTTGACATGCATTTTAATATGGCCTATAATTAGGTTTCACATTTGCCAGCTTATTGTGGGCATTCTCCAGGTAACTTGCCTGCTGCTGCTCGAGCAGCAGTAGGAGAAAAATAAATAACAATAAGGTTCTGGCCTTGTTGCCAGCACATCACTTTCAGGTAGGATCTCTAACTCCAGGTTGGGAAATTCCTGGAGATTTGGGGTACAGCCTGGGAAGGACAGGGTTTGGGGAGGGGAGGGACGTCAGCAGGATATAATGCCATAGAGTCCACCCTCCAAAGCAGTCATTTTCTTCAGGGGAACTGATCTCTATGGCCTGGAGATTAGTTGTAACTAGGAGATCTCAGATACCACCTGAAGGCTAGCAACTCTATTTTCAGGGTACAACCTGGAAGTGACAAAGGTGGATCTAGAATTGCTAGAAACTTTATGGTAAAACCATAGAATTTTACCAAAGAGTTTTGCAATTCCTAGTTACTATTGCTACTTTCAGGTTGTAACTTGGAAGTGATGTGCCAGCAACTAGGCCAGAGCCTTATTTGTATTTATTTTTCTCCCACTGTTGCTCAGAGATTTTTTCCACACTGCCCCCCACCTGGCCTGGCAATCTTTTCTATAACCCTTCAAAAGTTTTACAAGAGTAGCATATACAACAACAAATTATGGAATAGTTTTACACATTTACTTTCAACTAATTCAAAATCCTAAACCTGAAAGACCTGCATTAGTTAAAGCCATATCAGTCTCCTGGAGACAGAAAACGCATTATAGTGGTATGTTTCTGCATTGTTTTCTCCACTCCTGTGCAGGGTCTTATGGGGTAGCTCCATGTCAAAGACACAGACTAAACAAGGAGAGCAACAGAGTGTTGATGAAGCTAATCTATAAAGAGATATACCAGATCCTTCAAGTGAGTATCTCTGTCTGAGGGGTTGGAGCAGACAGCAATACAGAGACACTCCCTTGAAGAGTCTGCAACAGGCATTTTTGCAATGACAGTATCCCGCTGACATGGTGAGAAAGATGACTGGCCAAAATGACACCTATGGACAGCTTACTTCAAGATAAGCCCAAAGAAAATAACAACAGAACACAGCTGGTGGTCACCTACAGCTCACAACTCAAACCAGTTCACCACATTATTAATGACCTACGGTGGATTGTGACACTTCCCTCACACAAGCACTGGGAGGGGACCTTTTCTTGCTTACAGACAGCCTGCTAACCTAAAACAACTACTCACACGCAGTGATAAACTACTTAAAACAGTAAACTGCTTAACAGTAACATGGACTCCAGTACCAAGGCCTGCAACAAACCAAGATGCCAACTTTGCTCTCATATAGATCCTAGCAACACCATCAGTGGACCCAACAACATCAGCCATATGATCTCAGGTTCATACTCCTTCTCATCCTCTGTCATCACATGTCAGCAATGCACTTCCACCCTCTACACTGGACAAACTGGCCAATCACTTCAACAAAGAATTAATGGACATAAGTCTGACATCAGACTCTAAAATCCATACAAAGTAAAACATTTTAATTCCAATTTATTTTCCCATCAGGAAGTTAAATGTACGGCCTACAGAATGGAGAATTAAGCCATCAACTTTGACCAGATTGCTCCCTCATTTTTCACTTGATGATTATGAAGATGACTTACCACAAATAGTGTTCTGGAAGAATGCAGTTTGTTCCAAATGTTCCCTTGAAACAACTGTTAAGTGTAACTGAAAAAACTGGAACAAGTGGAAAATAGGAATGGAGAACAAATACTTGGTCACAGAATTTAGTATCTGGATTCGCATACATGCAAAAAAAACCCCTCCCAGTTATAACTGCCTGGATAACTTCTAGAAAAATGCTCCTACCAATATTTAAACAGACATAGTAAAAAGCACAGGCAAATTTCCTATTGTTTATTTATCAGAAACACAAATCTTTCTTGCACAAATCTGTAATTATAGCTTACAACTGCCATGTGTGTATTTTGATTGCTTTCTTCATATGCAATTACACCGTATTCCCTTTGCTATGATAGACTGTAACTAGCAGGGATACCAATATAAATTTCAGGCCTCCATGTTGTCGCAATCTGTCATGTTTGCCTTTATGTGTAGAACTCAGCTGTCAGATTACACACCATATTTAGCATGACTCCTACAAGTAAATAAACCCTTCTGGCTTAATAGGATATCCTATAAAAAATGCAGACAGACGTTTATAGCAGATTTCTCCGCCAGCTGCTCCAAAACTGCGTCAGTAGCATGTCCACTCAGAAGTTTGAGCTCTGCATAAACTGTTAATCTGAAGAGTGACATACAAGCATGCATTTTTCCATTTCTCCATGATTTCCCAGCAAGAATTTCAAACGAAAGGAGGCCATGCTCATTAAAGGTGCTTGGATTTTGACGCAAGCATAATTCAAGATGCACAAATTATGCTTAACCTTCCAGTCCAATTTACGAAGCCAACATCCAGCCAAGCAGCATATTTTCACCTCTACCTGACCTATGAACATTGATGTCATCATCCCAACACCACAGAAATAGCAATCAGGCACAAACTGATGCAAAATAGTTTCCTGTCAACAAACTGAACACACGCCAAACCACACAGAAAGTAGTGCGTGTGTGGCTTCCATTCATCTCTGCCCAGTTGTCCAGGAACAACAAATTCAGTTTAAGGAACCAGTAGTGAAGATAAAAACAAGGCGGCAAACATACACACACACGAATTCCCTGTTATTCCATCCTGCTGTATAGGAGAGCCTTATGCAAAAATTAGTGCCAGTCTTTGGATACACAGCTGCCAGAATGCCTCAATTTGTTGTATATACATTTCATTTCTTAAATAAGTTTGATTAATATATATTTTACTTTTGTTGATCCATTCATCAGCTTTGGGAAGTATATCGTTTTCAGTACTTCACAAAGACAATTCTACCTGCAGTAATTAAGTGTAGAATAATTCTATGTGGTTTCTTAGGAGGCATTGGAACATAATTAAGCAGAATAATCTCTACCATACAGGGGAAATTTAAACCTAGCACAAGATTCATAGCTTTCATAAAAATGTTCACCCACACATATAATCACCACATATTCATGAAGTCCGCATTTGGAAGTTTACAGTATCAACAAGTTCCTGTCAAATGTTTGTATTTTTGCCATTTTTTGTGCCATTAGGTGCCACCAGAGCTCATTTCGAGGGGGAACGTGCAGGAATGCAGTTCCAGCAGTTCCCCAAAGAGGTCACATGACAGGTGGCCCTGACCACCTGACTCTCAGCCATTTGGGGCCCGTTTTGGCCTGAATTGGGGCCGAAATGGCCTGGATTGGGCTTCTGATGGGCGGTGAATCACTCTCCCGCTCCGCAGGGGCCTGATCCTGAACATTTTGGGTCCCTTTTCAGCCATTTCCAGCCCCTTTTTGACATTTTGGGCCCAATTTCAGCCCAATTTCAGAGGCAACAAATTTTGGGCCCAATTTCAGAGGCAACATATAAGTGTTCTAAACAAACAAATACCCAACTTGCCCCCTCCACTCCCAAATCTCCAGAAGTTTCCCAATCCAGTGCTGGAGACCCTAGGAGAAACACAATACTGAACTACAGAATGCTCACAAAAATGGGCATGATTTTAACAGAAATACAAGATGTGAGGACTATGTTCAAGAAAAGAGAGATCAAAACATCCCTGTTCCACAGAATGTTAATAGTACTGCAAGAATTAAGACATTTGTTTCTTGCAGTCACAAATGCTAATGAAGCAAGTTTTAAACAGCACATGGCTCTTCAAAGTCTTCCTAAAAGCCCTACCCCAACAAACCACCCTCCTATAGGGGGGCAGGGGGGCGGGAAATGATCAGATCCATTTCTCATTCAGATTTAAAATTTTCTTTTGAGAATCCAATGTCTTTTACAGGTATTCCAAAATAATTCTTAAAGGAACACATGCTACCTCTTGTCAGAAAAATGATAACTCAAGCAGGCTTTTCTACCATTATTCTTGACTTTTCTGAAAGTTACTGAGGTAAAGCATTCCTAAAATACCAAAGCCCCCTGCCTGCCAACACACTCCCACACCAAAGTCACCCCAACCACATTGTCTGAAGAATTTATTGAGTCTGACATTTCTGTCAAGGCTTTCACAGGAGGAAAGCTGTCAGCAAAGCACACCTGCCAGGTCAGTCTTTTCAATTCAGCTGCCATGGCTGTAATTAACTGTCACACTGTTTTATTTCCTTCCCCTCACAAATGCTGATGAAATATGTCTTTGGCAGGACAAGGCTTTCTAGAGTATTTAGTTTTTAAAACTTTGTCTCACTAACAGCAACAGCCAACAATGGACAGACACAAATTCATTTAGGGAAAAGATATTATGGAAACTAGCCAAGAAGATGAGATCTAACAACCTATGCTATTTTGCTTCTGTTGTAAAAGAAAGATTCACTTTTACATCCTACAGTTTTCCCGAGTAAAAATGAATACAACTCAGATTAATCAGTTTCCACATAGAGAGAGACTATGTATGGAGCAGATACACTACACTGATGTGCAGCTCAGATAATGCACTCTATGATCACTTGTTATCTTAGATTAAGTATGAGAATCAAACATATGCATAGAACCTATACACATTAGCCTCGGTCAGAAGTTACACCCCTGCATGGGCGCAAACTGATATGGCATGCAGAATGGGAAACCAGTAAGGCACGCTTCCACCTTCTGTTTACCAACTATGATATTTATTATTTCTATGCCATCTTTCCACCCAATTCATTGTCCCTTAGGCAGCGAACAATAAAACCTCTCAGAAATTAAAAATCATTTAAAATATAAATATATATAAATATTTAAAACAATTAAAACAAAAAATATATAAACATGTAAACACACACAAGCAGGGAAGAGAATAAGGGTTAATTAAGGAATACCAAACAAAACAAAAGTCTTCACCCACTGATGGAAGATAACAATATAGGGCACCAGTCAAACCTCCCTACAGACAGCATTCCACAGTTTTGGTGTTATAACCAAGAAGGTTCCTTCTCAGGTTGTTACCCATCTAGCCATAAATAGTAGGGCCTCCGAAGCAGGCCCAGTGGTCAGGTAGGCAGTCCTTCAGATACCCTATAGATTAATACTGCTACGTTGAATTGAACCCGGAAACAAATTTGGAGCCACTGACAATAGGGCTGCACACATTTCAAAGCATGAAAGAACTTATTCTGGAGATAGCAAATTAAGCCTTTGATTTGCAGAACATTTCTACTCCTAATCTCCCTCATCCTACTGCAGCCCCAAACCAGGTGACCAGACACACACACACACACACACACACACACACAGAGGAATAGCATGAGGGAAGTTAGAAGTCTACTGGGGAGGTTAGCAAAAATCCCATCCCCTTCTATTCCAAGAAATTCTGCATGGAAACCAAACCTAAAAGAAGAATGGACAGAATAAGATAAAATGTTAGGCAGCAGCGAAACCAGAGTTTAAAATGTCACCACTGGAAATGGGCACCAAAATACGAACCAAAGTTCACCACGAACTGGCTGGTTCATGGTTCGCAAACTGGCAGTTCGTCAGAGGCCATTTCTGATGAATCGCCACGAACTTTAGGCTGCTTCATTTGGTTCGCTTTTTGGTTCGTCACTGCAAACAGCCTGGCGCCAATCAATCAGTTTCCTAGGCAACGGGGTAGACTTCCTGCAGATCTTTTGCTGACCTGGAAGTGACCTTCTGCTGGCCCAGATGTGACATTTTTATGAACCAAACAAACCGGTTCGCTAACTGGGTAGGTTTGTGAAAGTTTGTGGTTCGTGAAATGCGACAAACCATGAACCACACGGTTTGGTTTTTTTCCGGTTCGTGCTCATCTCTACTCACTGCTGAAGACAGAAGAGAGTGTAGGGGTCTCTGAATCTGCCTATAGTAAGAACCCTCTCCATTGCAGAGTGACCTTCTGCTAGCTGCCCTGCTTTTCCTGTCAGCATGTAGTTCCCTTCCTCTCTATTCATGTGCATTCGCAGCAGGACCTTCCAAGAAACAGCAACAAAATGGCATCTCTACAGAGGTTCCACAACTTACCTGAGACGCGCAACCATGAGTTGAAGACCAGTTATCTATTGTATGCAATGCACTGCACAAAATTTGTGTGACGTGCACCCCAACGATGAAACTCATCTACCAAATAAACTGTAGAAGAGCATGAACAGTAGACTTTAGAGTTTAAGACTGCTAAAATATACACAGTAACAATACGCAGATATCCTGAGGGCTCCCGCACAAATATTTTAATACAAACATTACTGCCTACACCATCTGCATCTAGGTGGAAACTTTGCATTTGTGAAGCAGTGCTTATGCATAACAGAAATATAATCAAGTTTTAATATTCTGCTACGCTATTCCGTTTGCGAGCAGCTGTCTTTAAAGAAGAAACCTGACAGTACATTTTCCATTTCCTTTCTTTCTGTTTTTCTCAGCGTTTTTCCTTTTGTGCATTCCTGAAAGTTAATCAAGCTGAAAACTGTAATCAATCATGTCTACTATAGAAGCAACTAAAGTTTAATCTGGAAATACTGCAGGCTACGATGTGGACACAAGTCTGGATTCCACTTACAGCAGAATATTATATCAATATTTAAATACAATACCAGGGATTTCTGGTTGGAATACTAGCAAGCCCTAAAATATTTAATCAGTTTCATATGCAGCAAACGCCTTTCCCCTCTTTCTCTCCCAAACAGAGAGTGCATTGAGGACTCAAATGGTTTAAAATTTTTACAAATTCAAGATTCAATACCAATTCATGTGAACAAAACTGGCATGCTGAAAATGTGGGGTGTGGATCAGTAAAGAATTCAGCTTATGGGGTAGCAGTCAAGTAGTTTGTTTTGGAAATACAGTTTAAATTAAGAGTGGGACGTGAGGACAAAGTTCTCACAGGACAATTTCAGAGTATGGAACTTCTCAGATACAATCCTAGCACTATCACAGGAACTGGCTCATAACTGAACAAAAGCAATGTTGAAAACCTCTCTATCACTAAATCAGTGACAATTAAGTGACTATCATGATAAAGAATAGTGCAGGATCATATGTAAGAGTGTGTGTGCGTGTTATGTGCAGTCAAGTTTCTTCCAACTTATGGTAACCCTATGAATTAACAACCTCCAAAATGTCTTATCATTAACAGCCTTCCTCAGAGCTTGCAAAGTGAAGGTCATCATAACTTCCTTTATTGAGTCAAGCAATCTCATTTTGCGTCTTCCTCTTTTCCTACTACCTTCCACTTCTAGCATTATTGACTCTGATTCTTGTCTTCTCATATGTGATCAAAGTTTGATAACCTCGTTTTAGTTTGTAGAGAGGATTCAGGCTTGATTTGATCTAGTCTTATTTGTCTTTTTGACAGTCCATGGTATCTGTAAGCTAGTATTGGTTTACTAGTATTGTAACTAGTGCAGTTTTACTATTGGGTTACAGTTGTTTCCCTTTCCATTTGTAATAAATCACCTTCCATATCTGTAAATAAATACTAATGTTTAAACAGTTACATATCACACAAATGATATACTATAAGAAAAAAGAAATCAGGGAGGTAAAGGTGATGCAAGATGTACAGAACAGAGAATGGACTGCTGAATACTCACTGTGAAGGGTCCTTCTCTCCTGAGAAAGGAGGACATCTTGTCCCTCCCAGTTACCGTCATTCTCCACTCTCCTGTTCAACAGGATCACTTCCTAACCTATTGTTTCTTTACCTTGCTGTTACTAATTTTTCTCTGTTATTATCTTCTAGAGTGTTGAATTTGACAGTTTAGGACATTGATAACTGCTTTTGTAGTAGCCAGAACTGAGGAAATGGGTGACTGCCATCAAGAAGACGGAAAGTGGAAAGACTTTGTTCTTGCCTCCCTGACTGGAGGGTGGGAATCACTCACCAAGATGTCCTCCACCTCAGAAAGAGAACAGTAAGAAAGGTCTCTTGGAAAAAGTTATCCTTACATTTTGGAGGCACCACTGGGATACAGTGGAAATTTAACAAGAATAAGATTTTCTTATCAGATCATAGGTTACTTTTTAAAAATTGCACATTTTATTATACAAAAGCTCTGTGACAATTATGACTCTTCACTGAGGTAGCTGTTTAAGATTTCTTCACTTTACTTGGTGCATGTTGGGTTTTACATTTTATGAATGCTCAGAGGTTAAGCTTGAACTGCCCCCTCAAGTAGTCTGCTCAAAAGGACTTAAGTTTCCCTTGTACCTTTTCCTATTCCAAGCAGCAGAGAGAGAGAGCAATAAAACCATCTGTAGGCTAATTAATGAGGCAACCTAAAAAAGCAGAGGTGAGACTGGATTTCGGTCAGGAAGAGAAGGCAACAGATGACATGGGAGCTTGTGTGCAGAAGGCACTTACCCCTTTAAATACAAAGGGAAGCCATGCTTTGAATTAATCACTAGACTCAGCCAGATACAGGGCATGCATTCTAAAAGAGTCAGACAATGCTCTAGCCAGACTGTAAGAAGAATAAATACAAAAATAACATTAATCCCAGAAACAGTAAGCTATTTCTGTCTCACTCATTAACATTATAGAGAATAAATTTAGAATTAGAGAAAAAAAGATTGCATTTTTAATATTTGATTTTCCTATGCTCAGGTGTTTTCTTTTGCAGTTCAACTATATTTAGCCAGTGTCTTCATTGTTTGTTTATGTTGCCTGAAATAAAATGTCTTTTTTTGAAATTAGAGTCATTCACTATCCGCAGCCATGAATACCCTCCTGCCTTAGCTCATGTTTAGCAAGGTAAAAGGGAATGTGGCATAATGGATACAGTGGTGGACTGGGATCCCCACTTCTACCAGGAAGCTCACTGGGTGACCTTGGCCCCATCACAAACTCTCAGTCTGGCATATCTCACAGGGTTGTCATTTTGGGATAATGATGTTTTAAGCCAATTTGTGTCCCTAGCTCGGAAGAAAATAGGAATATAAATACATAAATGCAAAATGCAGTTTGCACACTTTGGAATATCTCAAGCAAGTGAGGTTTCCACATTTTTGCTCCTTCCTCCCAGCAGGCCAAAGGAAGAGAGTCTGGTTCAGGCCATCAGGCCGCAGTAGCTCTAGCTGTGGCCTCTGGAAGGCAGCAGACCATAAACCCCAGCGTATGAGAAAGTGGATGAACTGGGAGCCAGCACGTCCTTGAGCAGCCCTTTATCCAGGTAAGCATTTAGTACTGGCCAGATTCCAATATGTTGTTGACTCAAAAAGCAGAACACTTTTAATAAGATTACTTTTGTATCTAGATATACAAGAAAAGATTCCGTTCATTGTAGCATTACATTTAAATGGAAGTTGCTGAACTCACACTTAATGTTTTCCTCAGATGTTGATTAATTTCAGCCAAACCTGAAGTCTATTTACATTTATATCTGACTATAAGTTTGTCCTCCAACTGTTCTTTCACCATTCAACCATTTCATCTTGCAGGACCAGAGCACGAGATAAACATCCATATGTATTCAAAGTATAATCAAATGTTGTTCTATAAATGGCTACATTTTCAAGAGCACAGTGGGTACCTTCTTCTCAGAGGCTTCCCCCTCTGGCCTCAGAAAGCATACTAGGTGCCTTATAGAGTTCTCAGCCTTCAATAATGTACAGCAAGGGACTGCCTTTTAGAAAAGGAATTTAACAGCAGTGTTCTCTCCAGCCCACAATTTTTCATGCCTGAGACGGCTTATAAAAAAACACAAAAAAGGAACAAACATGTCTATTGCCTAAAACTCCCCACAATTCTACATATATAAACAACATCCTTTTTCCAAAGCACGTAGATATCCCAAGTTCAGCAAACAGACTGACTGAACGGCATTGACACAGAGCCACGTTCATTCATCACCTTCAGGTTTAATTACCAAGCCATTTCCTCTTGGCAATCTCTGCTGGTCAGTGGAATTGGCTTTTACATGGTCAGGATACGAAGGAATTACTCAAGTACCCATAATTCTTTGCAGCTGCACAATTTTTTAAGAATCTTAAGCTTTGAAAAGGAAAGGATTACTTAGGAACAAACATTCCTTCCCACATACAATTGTATCTGGAACATTCATGTGTACATGACCTCAGCACAGACTCCTATGCTGCAATGCCAACAAAACACAGCTCGCTAAAAGAAACCCAGTATTAGTCACAACCACAGAAAAATGGGAAAGCCATCCATCTTTTCAGTAGTACAGATTGTTCCTTATGTACATTTTGACTGTAGATTGGCCAGTTTCATTTATAATATGTCCAAATATACCCTTTGGGGGGTTATTAAATTCCACAATGAATTTTACAATAGTCAGCAGAAGAGCCACAACACCTCAGAACATAACCTCTCATTTTATTCTCTTAATTCCTCCTCCAGAAATCAGAAACAGTCTTCTCCATCTTTTTTTATTAAAATTTGCTGATAATGCACAATTCTTCTAATTCCAGTCCCTCCACTGCCTCAGCAATTTTTGGTTATTGTAGTTTTCTCTCTTTCTTATAAACATAACCATTCATAAATCAAAGGCTGAGAAGCAGAGAAATCCTTAGGGAAGGAGAACTTATTGCTAAAGAAATCACTGTTTCTTCTTAATACCACTCCAGGCTTCTTTATTTCTTCCTGGGTGCATTTTTATTTCTATACATCTATATAAACACCCACACTGCTTAGACAATTCATTTATTTATTAACTATATTTCGATATCACTCAAGACATTTGGGTCATATCTTCATGACCCAAAACAAGATGATGAGGTGGAGTGCTGACCTTCACCCTGCCACCTATTTCAGAGCAATAGGGTAACTAGTGGCTCACAAAAAAATTGAGTCCAATGGCATCTTAGAGACCAACAAGATTTTCAGGGTGTAAGCTTCTGGAGTCAGAGCATCCTTCTTCAGACATGGTTGGTCTCTAAGGTGCCACTGGACTCCAGCTGTTCTACTCACCTAAACTATCCTAGTGTCTCACTGTTAACAATGATGAGGCAACTTCAACTTATTTTCTTTCCACACACACACACAAATCCTTTTACATTCCTACCACTGGAACTTCAGTCACAACACCACTCTATCTATTAGCCCATCCAGGATTTAAGTTGCAAATGACAACTTGGAACCAAATGACAAAGAAAGCTCCAGTACTTTTTTTCCCCTTAAGGCTGCTCACTCAAAGCATCAGTGTGTATTCATAGTGGGTTCCCAGCAAATGTTCTGCAAGCGAGACAAATCTTCCACTGTGCAATCCAAAGCAGAATTATAACATTCTCAGCCCATAGAAGTGTACAGGTTTAGAAAAGTCTTACTCTGCTTAGGACTGACTGCACTGCAAGTGTCTGCACCACATTCAGGCAAACCTAAGCCCAGCTCCTCTATCTGGATCCTGACTCAGCATTCATCTACATTAACATGCATCTCACACGCAAAGTCTATTTCACTTGTATAAAATCTGTTTAGCTGACGGATACCTTACTTTTTACTATTCTACCCATAGAGATATGAAGCTGCTACAAAAATGTTACTACACACCACAAACGTTAGCCACGTGAAACATCCTGAAATCCAGATCTCTTTATACAAATGATGCCAAATTAGTAAGTAAATTATAACCAGGAGATATTTCAGTACTGCATACAGGGAACGGAAACAGAACATTAAGCAACAGTAGCATGCTTTGGGAAGAAAAAGTGCTATGCAAATAGGGAGACAATCTGAACAGGTGTTTCCTTGAAAACTTCAATCTGGTTACAAAAGAAAAAACATCTCTGAAGGCTGCAAACTGTTAGCATCTCTAATGCATTTGCAAATTCCTACTGTGGAAAATCAGCCTGTAAAAACAGGCCATTTCCAGTAAGTGCCTTGTCTGGTTTCCTACACCATTTAACTTCAGATGAATTTTATGAGAACTACATTACATATTTTACCTCCCATATGGTTCAAATTTGACAATGAAATGTTTGTGTCCTACTCTACTCTTTTCCAATCCCCCCCTTAAAACCCAGATGTCTCCAATGGAACATGACTACACAAGGTCATACTTGTATCTCTAAGCAAGCTAATCCAAGGCTACGTTTTCTTTTTCAATGACCAAATAGAATGATAATTTCAGAAACTGTACTTAGCTAAAGAAACTGCAACATTCTAAAATACAGATACCAATGAATGTATTAGCCAGAAATGACCTTTTAGAAAATCTTAACAAGTGTTTTTATAATGTTGTATTACCACCCATAAATCTTACAAAAATTCTATATCCATATTAGAAATTTCTATAATAATTACTTGGGTGCTCTAGAGAACATTATACATGGAGCAGTGACAGTTCTATGTAGAATCTCAGATTATCAGTTTTATAGAAACAGTTTATAGAAATAACAAAGATTTTCATAGATTAATAAGTAATTTTTCTTACCTCCCCCGCTCTACAGCCAAGGCATCTATTTCATCGAAGAATAATATAGAAGGTGAAACAGCTCTTGCTTTCCTAAAGATCTAACAAATCCAGAAGATGACAAAAATACATCAGATTGTTGAATGATATCCTATAAGCACAAATACTATTTAAACTCCAGGGACTAAACAGTGCCAAATCATCCTAACTTCTAAGCAGGCATACTTTGCTCATCCACACAACTCCAGCTTTCTCCAGCAGATTCAAACAAAGATAAGAGTTGCATGGAAATTGTTTTGTAAATGCTCTTCTGGGAACATCACATGCAGAAATCACAGCTTGCTGGATCCAAACTCATCCCACATTTCAAAGGTTTCCCAAAAGAAAATGAGGGTTAATTGTAAACAATAGCATTCACTTAAAAAAAACCATGCAGCACTTTGGCCTCACCACCCCCACTGTTGTTCCAATCCACAAGTCCTATCACAACTTTCTAAAATATCACTAAAATTCTATATTGAATTAAGATCTTTGCTTTGGGCTCAATTACTAGCTATACCCTACGAATAGGATGGGGAATGGTATGGTATAGCCCAGTCTTGACAGATCTCAAAAACCTAAGCAGTGTTGGCTCACAGTTGACCAAAAAATATCAGTGTCACTAAGGCATGTGTACATGGCCTACAATTTTCTCCTAACTGGAGAACATGAAACAAACAATAATCCTGTTTGTGCTGCTCATCCAACAAAGTGCTCACAAGTGATTTAAGAAGCAATTAGCCAACACTGCTAACAGGAGATAGTCTTTTCTACCCTGGACAGCCAAGATTAATTCCCATGTTATTTATTTACATATTTGTTTACTTTATTTATATGCCACCTTTCTCCCCAATGGGGATCCAAAGCAGCACACAGTATTTTCCTTTCCTCCAGTTTATCTTCTCAACGATGCTGTGAGGTAGGTTAGGCTGAGAGGGTGTGACTGGCCTATGGACTCCCAGAGCTTCCATGGCAGAGTGGGGATTCAAACCTGGGCCACTCAGATCAGGCACTCTAACTACTAGGACATGCTACCCATCAGTCTCACAGTAGGACGGTCAACCTTATAGTCTGGCAATGTTCTGGATGCAAGTATCCATGGCAGACATGTTTGCAAGAACAGAAACCATCTGATTTATGAAAATCCATTTATCCTAATTATGTTTTTTCTTCCTTTATTTTTATGTTCTTCATTTATACGCTGCCTTTTCTGCCAATGAGCATCCCAAGCAACTTACATCATTCCTCTGTCTTCTGCTGTATCCTCACAATAACCATGTGTGGTAAGCGTATGCTGAAAGTGTGTAACTGTTTTAAAGGTCACCCAGCAAGCTTCCAAAGAAGAGTGGGAGGTTCAAAATTTGGGTTTCCCAGATCCTAGTCTGGCACTAACCACTACACCATGATGGCTCTGGTATTCTCTGCCCAACTGCCTCAGAACAGATAAACTTATGACAGTAAACACTGAAGTAAGGCTGGTATAGTGACAGAGCCTATAAAACTAGGTACTACAAAGCAATACCAGTATATAGTAAAAACTTCAATGTAGCTAAGTAGGCTGCAAAAATCTTCCATATTCTCATACTTGTATAGCTCATCTTTCAATTAAATTCATAACATTTTACCTCTCTGACTGCACGTTCAGATTCCCCAACGTACTTGTTCATCAATTCCGGCCCCTGCGTAAAAAGGGAAGTGACATTAAATGACAAGTTTATTACACCAACTGGATTTTTAAAAAGTGTATCTTGCACTATCATACAACATTCTGCATTGAAAACAGCATCTGCAAATATTTTTTTGGTGGACACATGTTCCTACAAAACAAATGGGACCAAACAGGCAAAACAGAAAGAATTCATGGCTTGGAACCACCAGAAAGATACCACAGATAAAGGATTTCTGCCTGTGGAGTGTGAATTCCCCCGCCCCCGCCCCCACCTCACAGTAGTCCAAAATGCTATCAGGATATTGTGGTGGGCGAGGCTTGCAGTTCTGCAGTGGAAAGAGGGAAATCAGCAAAAACAGCAAACAAACAAAAGCAACCATGCACGGTAATTCTTTGGTGGATCCAAGCCACTGTAACATAGAAACAAATTTAGTGAGAGCAAAGATTTTTTTACAACATTTGTCATGACCCCCTCTGACCAGGCTGGTGGCCCAGACGTGGAGGGCTCAGAGGAAGAACCTGAGGACCAGCAGGGTCAGGACAGGCTTGGTGCAGCTGAAGCACTGGCTGACCACGTACCAGCAACTCCAACATCACTCTGCCAGTGCCTGCGAGCGAAGCACTGGCTGACCATGCCCCAACGGCACCAGAGACCACCCTCCCACAGCCTGCAAGTGAGTCCTTGCTGCTGCCTCAGAGATCACCACTGAGCCCCAACCAGGCAGGGCATGAATCAGAGCCATAGCCTTCCAGGTCACCTCCATGCCACAGGAACAGTGGCAGCGAAGGGCCCAGGCAGACACAGCACAAAGGAGGTGAACTGCAAGGCTGGCAGCGTGCAACTTCCTGCAGACTCAGAACAGTGACTGGGGGATTCGGTTTCGTTTTCCCGGCCATGTCAGACGCTCCTCTCCGCAGGTCCGGGAGGAAACGTCTGAGCAGCCTGACCGGGCGGTTGACCCGCGAGGGTTAACCCCCAGGACTCCCAGTGAGGGAGTGAGGGTCCGGGGCGCCGCGGGAAGAACCCCCTGAATGCGATGCAGGGGGTAAATTGCCCGCTTGCTCCAACGGAGGCCGGCAGACTTGCGCAGCACATCGCGTGCAGCTGGGCCATGGAGAACGGCAAAGAGCAGAACTAGGCGAAAGCCTGTAAGTAAGCGAATCCCTTCTGTATTACAAGCGTACGTGAAGGATTGGTGGGATCTGAAGCTAAGAAGGCTCGGGTTTCTTCCACCTCACTGAGTTTCAGAATTTGGTCGGCGGTTCCCCCCCCCTAAAATGGCGACGAAAAAGCAGAGTCCCGCTTTGGGCAAGTCAATCTCAGCTGCCCTGCAGGGTAAAGGGGAATCTCTCGAGGACTTGGTGAAGCGGTCGGTGACTGAAGCCATAAAGCCCTTTGTTGACAAGCTAAATGAAACAGATCAAAGGGTCGGCTTAATTGAAAGCGAAGTGAAAACCATTAAGGAAACAGCGGGGGGGGGCAGAGAAGTCTGCTCGGGAAAATGCATTACTCGTGAGGGCAACAAACAAAGAATTAAAGCTGGTGGAGAACCAGCTGATCGGGCTACAAGTGGAACGAGCACAGACAATTTTGCGTCTCCAGAACATGAAAGAGGAGGAAAATGAGAATTTGTGGGATCTGGTCTCGGAACTTTTGGCGACAACCGCGAGGGCAACTAAAGAAGAGTTAAAAAGCGCCATTTTGGAAGTCCGTCGGGCTTCTTCAAAATATGCAACGAAGTGTCAGCTGCCTCGCGAGATCATCATTGACTTCTCATCTAAGAGGATTCGGGACACTATCCTATATAATACATACAATGTGGATCTGGACTTTCTGGGTAATAAGGTTAAGATATTGAAGGACGTTCCATTTTTAGCTCGAAAAAGAAGATTTAAATACAAAGGGTTTGTGGCTCTTTTGAGGAAACGTGAAATAAAGTTCAAATGGTTATTTCCGGAAGGTATCTGGTTTAATTACAAAGATCAAGCTTACAAGATAATATCAGAAGATCAACTAAGGGACTTTGAGGGTCAGCATCCAGAGTTCCAGCAGGATTTTCAGCAAGAAGAGAAGGGTTCGAAGTCTGAAGGGGGAGGGGAGGAAGGAACGAGCGCGGCGACTGCAGCTGTTCAGAGAAAACTGCGTCCGAGGCCTGGGGGGGGAGGAAGACCTAATCTTGATTATAATCTGTATTTTGCAAGGTCTACCAATCTAACAGTATTTTACAAAGTTTTAATTTTAAACAATGGCAGTATGAAGGGAAAGCATTATTTGTAGATGTAGTGTGTGTGCTGTTATGTGTTTTTTTTTCTTTCCTTCCCTCTGCCCCCCTTCTTTCCTTTGTATTGTTAGTAATTAAAAAATAAAAACTTTAAAAAAAAAAGAACAGTGAGTGGGATACTTGCTTGCAGAATCATGGCCAGAGCTAAGCAGGTATTCTGAGCTCCAACACCTGCCAGCAGTCGCAGCTTAGTCAGATCAACCCCAAGCACTGTGCTCCAGCATCCTTCCAGCTCCTGCTGCTCTTGCCTCATATAGGCCAGCTGGTCAAGTGACTGACTGACTTGTGAGGAGTCCAGCCAACTAGGCACAGGATAGCATTATAACAGCACATGGGACAAGACTTGTAATTCAGAAAAAAGAATAAGAGTATTCAGGAATCTGTGTAGATTCAGCAGCAAGGTTTTTACTTAAAGTATATCATTTCTACTACCATTAATATCATAATGGCTTTACAAATTGTCTAAAGACATGACCTCTGACAAAAATAAAAACTGCCAGCTGCATTTGCTTGAAAGTTAAATGATAATAATCAGAAATAATTTTTGTTCAAATGTTCTAACTACAAAATAATGCTACCATTCAATAAAATATATCTATGATTTAGGATTTCCAACTCCAAGTTGGGAAATTTGGGGGTAAAACCTTGGAGTCTTGGGAGGGGAGGGACCTCATTTGGGTATAATGCCATAGAGGTCACCCTCCAAAGCAGTCACTTCCTCCAAGGGAACTGGGATCTGTGGTGAGAGATTCCCAGCCCCCACCAGGAAATTGGTAACCCTGCCATGAATCCTATTTAGCAATTCATTATCCTTCTCTATAGTTATTATATTTTTAAAAAGCAAAAATCATTATTGGTATGATTCAATATGCTGAAAGATTGGGCCAACATCCTAAATCAGAGATCTCCAGCCCTGTTGAGTCTGTAAACACTTTGGAATTTTGAGAAGATGGTGCTACCACAAAATGGACGCAATGGGAGTGGGAACAAACAACACAAACTGGCTGCCATGAGGGATGGGACCAATCTCAAAATGTTGCCAGGTTCCAAATGGAGGATCAAATGATGGAGGAAGCAGTATTTGCACATACAAAGGTGATGCCTACTTGTACACCTCCTCCTCCAGTGCCATGGAGAAAAGCCACTCTTTGCTTTGGGGAAGAAGGAAGTGGATGCTAGGAAACACATCAGCAATGCTAAATTGAACATCACCTCCTTAATATTAGCAGACTAGAAGAAAGAGCCCAAAGTTTATCTGCTTAATTTTAAACCTATCATTTGTGTTTTCTCCACACACACACCCATCCATACAGTTCTACTGTAAACCGAAAGTCAGTCACTTCTACATTCTCTTCAAATCCTAACAAATTGTTTAGACTACATAAATGTTTAATAGTACTAGGTCTTGTGCGTAAGAAAGTCAACCTCTGCATAATCTGAGATTTTAATGTATCTTACTGAGCAATTAAAAAGTGAGGTGACGCACTCCAACAGTATTGCTAACTAGTAATAAATGGGTCTGTCAAATACGATGCTTTGTAAGATCCGTGGTCATTTTTGAAAAAATACCCATTTTCTCCCAATCATGGTTACAGAAGACATTCTGCTCACAAAAAACAACTAATGAAGGGCTGGCCAAAAATCCCTGTCAGAACACTAACCAATCTTTAACAGAAGTTTCTTAAAGCAGAGAGGATGCCTTTCTAAGCCTCATTAATCTGTTTTAACTGCTGCAGCCAAGAGGAAAGGAAAAAACGGCAGAGGAAATTTCAACTGGAAAGTATTTTGACGTAATTGACCTAGATGACAAACTAAACTTAAGTGCATGTCAAGTGCAGAGTTTCGCAGGAAGGCATTTGAAGAAGGATACACAAAGTTAGCAAATGCCAAGGGGAAGTCAGAACTACGAAAACAGGCTGTATTTTTATAATTATTGCTAATCGGAAAAAGAAAATTTTAAACGGAAAGGATCTTATTTAAAACAGAAAACAAGACACTAGGAGCATTTTCCACCAAAGGCTTTTACTGCAATCAAACAAATTACATACAAATAATATTTCTGAGCTGTCAATTCTCTTTTATCAGCATTCATATGCTACTGCATTTTTGAAGTAGTTACCACTTACCAGAAGTAACCATTAGTGTTTAAACTAATCTTAAAGTCCACCAACTTTAAATATGTCTCAAACATTATAAATAAAATATTCAACAGCCCTAGATAGGTTTTCCCCATGCAAAGGTGGTAGTTAACCTTTCCCTTTCAGATATTTTAATTTGGAATCATAGTTTGTGCTAATGTAGTGTGAAAATTCAGATTTCCCCCACTGCTGCCCAAAAAATAACTGAACAGCTGAATTGAGCCAAATTCACAGTCTCTGAATTATAGGAATCATATTGTAGATTCAGAGTAATTTTGTAAGGACTTTTCACACATTGCATTTGATGTATTTGTTAAATACTGTATGTAATTTTAAAATGCAATGTCTATATTAAACAAGCACACATTTCATACATCAAGGTGCTGCAAAGCCAGTAAAAACAGCACGGTGCAATGGTTCAAGCACTGGACTAGGATTTGGGAGAACCAGGTTTAAATCCCCACTGTGCCATGGAAGCTCACTGAGTAGTTGTTGTGAGGATAAAATGGGGGGGGTCCCCCATTATGGAGAAAAGGAGGACATAAATACCTAACTAAATAAAGTAAAATAAAGTGGCTGTGGCACCCTAACCACATATCCAAATGGCACCAAAGATTTTTACTAAAATATAATGTACAAATTAGCCACTGGGGCTGCACCCACAAAGGGGCAAGAAAAGCCACCCTGCTACAGAAATAGCAGTGCACACACCCCATTCCTACACTGCTAGCTGCTGGCACCCTCCCTCCCCACTCCTTTCCTGCTTGTCACACTGGCACAGATCACCAACTGAAACATCCCAATATTCCACCCTCCCACACACACACAACACTTGAGCTGAAGTTTATAGCCAAGCCACAACTCAGTTATTAAAACGGGGAAAGAGCTTTGTTAAAGGGCTCCGGGAGAGGGGAAATGCCAGAGTTGAGCACTGCCATTTTGGAGATGGCACTAAGATTTGACCTACCCACCCCTTTTTGGCTGCAAGCAGAGCTTTCTACAAAGACTCTGCCTACATCAAGTGCATCATTTCCCCTTTAAGTTTTTCTTTGCTCCAACTTAAAAGGGAAAATTTCGAGAGCCCCACAAGCCATGCTCAGAAAAAGCACAGTGTTGTGTGAAAGCTCCCAAACAAAACGGGGAAATAGCCAGCATTAGGTGCTTTGTTCAAACACAGTTCAGAGAAACACAAAACAATGGCTTATTTTAATTTTAGTTAGATAGGGAAGCCAGGGTTCTGTTCACACATGATCATTCAGTCCAGCTTTGTTTTGACAAATCTAGGTTTCAACTTTCCATCTTTTTCTATTCTAAAACCTGGTGGTTACCGCAGCTTGCACTGCAAGACTAGCTAAAGAACAGGGCTTCTATGCATCACCGATCACTGACTAGTGACATTGTGAAGGTGGGCAAACCGAAGACTAGCAACACAAAGCAGCATCATACTTGTTTTAACATCCTAACTTTTCAGATCAACCCCTTCCTCACACCAAAACCACACAGTCACACAATTTTGCCTATACTTTCAAGCATCCCAGCAGTAACCACCAGCAACTTGCTACCAGGCAACCTGTGCAACTTTACCAGTTGTGGCACTGGCGGCCAGATGACTTGATGCCACATAACTTCCCTAGGTCCAGCAGCATTCTCCAAAGAACCTGTGAAAGTTGGCCAGCCCCAGCAGTGTCTGCCACAAAACTCACCTGAGCCGCTTGTTAACACACGACTTTTACATCTCGGTTAGACTTTCCCAGGGAGAGACTGCTGGGGAGGGAGAGGGAAAACTGAAAGCCAGTGTACTGTAGTAGAGGTGGGCATGAACCAGGAAAAAAACGAACCGTGTGGTTCGTGGTTCATCTCGTTTCACGAATCATGAACCACGAACTTTCACAAACTTGCCCCAGTTCGCAAACTGGTTCATGGGGTTTAAATGTCCCTTTCTGTGCTGCTGCAAAGTGGCAGAGAAAGGGGCATTTCACCACAGCCGGCTTGGATCAGCTGCTTGGCAGGGAGATCCCCGAAAAGCAGCTGATCAGGGGTTTAAATGCCCCTTTCTGTGTTGCTTCACAGCAGCAGGGAAAGGGGCATTCCCCCCAATGGCCTGGATCAGCTGCTTGTCAGGGAGATCCCCGACAAGCAGCTGATGGGAGGAGTGAAATGCCCCTTTCTGTGCTGTCTCACAGCAGCACGGAAAGGGGCATTTCATCCCCACAGGCTTGGATCAGCTGCTTGTCAGGGAGGTTTAAATGGCCCCTTCCTTGCTGCTTTGCAGTGACAGGGAAAGAGGTACTTGGCTTTTACACAAACCACATGAACTGGCAGCCCAGTTTGTGGAATTTTGTGGAAACGGGCTTGCACGAACCAGCCCAGTTCATGACAAACTTTAGTTCGTCTCGCAGTTCGTGCCCATCTCTAACTGTAGTGGTTAGAGAGATTAGGATCTGGGAGACCTAATCTCAAATCACCACTCTGCCATGAAAGCTTGCTGAGTGACCTTGGGCTAGTCACTCTCTCTCAGCCTAATTTACCTCACAGGGTTTTTGTGAGGATAAATGGAGGAGAAGAGAATGATGTAAGCCATTTTGGGTCCTCATTGGTGAGAGAGGTCAGTATGAATGAATTAATAATAACAAAGCTGAAGACTTAAGGGACAGAAAAAGACTGGCTGGTGAGTGGGAAGGAGAGAAGGAATCAGTGAAAAGAGAGTATATGGGGGTTGCCAAGAGGAGAGAAACAGGAAATAGTGAAGGAAATGGGAAAATGAAGTGACCTCCACAACTCCTTGCAGGTTCCCTGCTTGTACTTCTATAATTCATAGAACATCTGTTACTTCATACCTTTGTATATATTGTAATGTTAACACTTTAAGTGTGATTCATTTCATGCGCAAGAATACATGGGCATGCATTTCAAAATGAAGTGACAGTTCCAGCTGATCTAAACAACTGTATGGCATGAATGCAGGGAGCTATACAAGGCGAGTTTCAGTCAAATTCATACAAGAGTGCCATATCCTATTTGGAAAGATACAAGAGAGAATGCACAGTACGATGGATGACTTTATATAAGATATTCAGGTATTTTTGCAGCTAGAACAGAAAGTGGGAATGACTTCTTTGTCCAAACCACAACGTGTGCCCTACCAAGATAAGTTGCATAGAGTGCAATGAAAACTTGGCCATGTGATTACATAGGGAAACATGCAAGTCCTCATACAGACATTACAAAGATTCACAAAGGATAAAGCATAACCAACTAACACTTTCTATTGTACCTGCATCCTATATCATCCTACCCCAGTTAATGCTTACCTTCACTGTCAAGAAGTTCAGCCCACTTTCATGGGCTAAAGCTTTAGCTATCAGTGTTTTCGAGCATCCAGGAGGTCCATAAAGTAGTACTCCTTTTGGTGGCTGAATACCCATCCGAATGAAAGACTCAGGATGTTTAAGCGGCCATTCAACTGCTTGCTTCAATTTTAGCTTAACATCTTCCAGTCCTCCTATGTCAGACCAGGATACCTGTAAACCAAGCCACTCTTATTAATCAGAAGAAAATATTCTCCAGAGTATAAGTTATTCTTTCAAAAGAAGCACTTCCTGGTGCACAGGAATATCTAGGAGAGGCATGTTGGTGAAACAGATGAACTAGCTGGCAATTCCCAACTACGGAAAGCCTGTTTTACTTCATACTGTGTGTACTGTAATAAGATATTTCACTAGCTCCAGACAGAACTCAGTAGTCACTGTGCCTCACAGAATCTGGATGCCCTGAGGGCCAAACTATATGGGAATCCCTGGGGACAGCCTGCAATTTTGAAGTAGTGTCTTCCCACAGGGGAACATCTTTTAACTATGTTGCAGAATCAAGTTCTGGTTGGGACCACCAGGACATGGAGGGAGGGGTTCCTGCCTTCTCACCATGCCATTTTTCCAACCTGAAATGGTGCTGAGGGAAGGAATGTGGTTAAATATTTAGAAGCCTTCTCCCTCAAAATCCACAAGCAAAGTGAAGATTTTGCTATAACAATATGGTAACCTCCCAGTTCTCCAATCACATTTTGGGAAGTAGCCATCACTGATCATTTTATTTATTTACGTGATTTATAACCTACTTTTCTCATTACATCATTACTCTCTCCTCCATTTTATCCTCACAACACCCCAGTGAGGTAAATTAGGGTGAGAATGTATGAGTACCCCAAGGTCACCCAGCAAACTTCCAGGGCAAAGCAGGGATTTGAATGTGGGTCTCCCAGATCATTTTACAACAATCTAACCACTACACTTCACTGGCTCTCATTTTTTAGATCTGGGTATCTATAAAGTTAGGATTTTGGGGTACAGTGTATGTCACTTGACACTCAACTTACATTGAATTTCACGTATCGTATTTGTGCAGACATGTTATGGCTCAACAGAAGAGCCTCTGCTTTGCACACAGAAGCTCCAAGGTTCAATCCCCAGCATTATTAGTTAAAAGGACCAGTCAGGAGGAGATGTGAAAGACCTCTACCCCAGTCTCTGGACAGCTGCTGCCAGTCTGAGTAGGCCACACTGGTGGACAATGGTCTAATCCAGTATAAGACAGTTTCATGTGGGTTTGTGTGTGTGTTACCCACTCACCAAGCCTGGAGAGATTCTCTTGCAGCTCTTCTACCATCTATCAACAGGATCACCCTTTAACCAAATACTAGTTAACAATCTCAAAGTACTTCAAAAGTTTGGTGAGAGAAGACTTCCCTTAACAAAAACAGTGCTGATTCAGTAGAACTTGTTCCAGTCTATGAGCTTAATAATTCTATATTTAGAAACAGCTTCAACCAATTTACTTGGAACAGACATTAACTGGATTGTAATTTCCTACATACATGACACTCTTACTCCTAAAACAGGCCTGATACCAGCACATCAGTTATCCTTGAGTGGTTTCGGGGAGGGAGGGAGGGAGCTGCCTCCCACACCATCTTTCATCTTGGTTGATTCATTCTAGGCAAACTGCTACATAAAATGTGATGCTAGCATTAGAATATAATTTTTTTCCAAAAAAACTATATTTAATTTTTTCATATTATTCAATAGTTTGCCAAAAGATAATTACATTCCTCAATCACAATACAGGGTGCTACAACATATCAGGATGTAATCATAATGTGCCATTCTTAAGGTACTATTGTGGCCAGGTGACCACCATCAACCATGTTGCTCCAGTAGTTGAATCAATTTACTGGGAAGAAAAATACTTACTTTTGGCACATCGACAGCAACTTCCCTCATGGCACTAGGCCTGACTTCATTCATAGCCTTCAGGAAATCACTGCAAGTGATAATCACTGATCCAGACACATCATCATCTAAAGGGTTAGCTTGCTGTCCCAGTACCCTCCGCAAAGCACACAAGCCTACCAAACACAGAAGAACAAAAACGTTACATAGACTTCTTCCTACCATGACAGGTGTACAACATATATCATACAAAAAACACATTCACCACAAATTGAATTATCTTCATTTGAAATGTCCTAGAAAGGAAACAGCGCAACTTTATGTTTATTTGGAAAAATTATAATCCACCTATCCAGACAACATTCCTAAGGTAGCCTACAAAATAAAAACTAATAAGAACACTTTAAAAAGTTAATTATTAATTAAAATCTAGCATTAAAAACCCAGCATAAAAACAGACACCAATGAGCAGCTTAAAATATAGCTTTCGGATAAAAGCACGCTAAAAAGTGTTAAAAGATCAACCCTTTAATTAAAAGACTGGATGAACAGAAACATTTTGGCCTGGTGCCTAAAAGGGAGTAATGCAGGTGCCAGACAAACCTCAAGGGGGATGGCATTTCATAAGTGGGGTACCACTACGGAAAAAACCTTGTCTCTGGTTGCCACTCACCTTTCCTCTGAAGGCAGGGACAAAGAGAACAGGGTGTGTGAGGCAGATCTTAACTGACAGGCTAGACAATATGAGAGATACAATCCTCCTTGTACCTGGTTCTCAAGCCAGTTTGGGCTTTAAAGGTATGAACCAACACTTCAAATTGGGCCCAGCAGATCTTTCTCCACAAGGGTATCCCATCCCTGACCAAAGACTGGCTGCTGCATTATGGACCAGGTGAAATTTACACACAGTTTTCAAATGCAGCTCCACACAGAGCTCATTGCAGTAACCACAGCATGGATCACCATGGCCAGATCATGCGTTTCAAGGCTGTAGCTGGCATTTCAGCCAAAGCTGATAAAAGGCACTATATGCCACAGAGGATACCTACGTCCCAAATGACATGATCCAGCAGTACCTTCCACGCTAGAAACCTACTATTTCAGAGTAGGGGTATGCACTCCGAAAATATTTGGATTCCCTGCTTCGGGTTCACCCAAAGCAGGAAAAACATTCGGAAATGCCCCAAACCCGAAGTGGCTTGATTACAGCATTTGAATAACTTCGAAATGCTCTGTAAAGATTCGGAGCATTCCAAAGTGATTCAGGGGACTGGGTTTTCTCCCAGCACCCCCACCCACACCCACCCCAAATCCCACACTTACTCCCCCTCCCCTCCAACCCACTTACCTGGCCCTTTAAAGATCACTTTAAACTATCAGCTGGCAGGCGGCAGGGGGGATTCCCCCCTGCCATCTGCCAGCTAATAGTTTAAACGGCAGGCGGAACGGGGCTGCTCCTTCTGACAGCTAACGGGTGGGGGCAATTCTAAAAAATTCTAAAATTCAGTCCATCAGAAACTGTAATCCTTTGGCCTGTCATCAACTAAAGATCATTTTTAAACAGTTGTGTATAAGTGGGAACCAATGAGAAACTCACAGGAAGGTTCCTGTACTGGTCCCTGCTTTGTCCTCTAACTTCCAACACCCACCAGCTACCCTTCTTTAACCCCTCCTCTCACTGCCACCTTCTTGTATCTGCAAATGGGACCACAGTTGAGAATTAAATATACTGATACAGCTTCCAGCCAGTAAACTGTATACATTTTACATACTCCCAAACTTTGAGCACCGTGTCTCAGTGAGGATCCTGAAGAGACAGTTCCTCTGAAATGCAATTCTGTCAAATTTTAAGCTAAGTCTATACTCTTCGTTACAAGAAAACCATATTAAACATCTTCTGTACATTTGGAAATATGAAATGCTTCCTTTTAAAGACAGATTATCTTTAAACATTTTTTACAACTCATCATTTCAGAAGATCTGAGCTTATATGATACCAAAGGGCTATCAGCTTGCCAGGAACTGCAACTCTCACCAGATACACAGAACCCTAAAATCTAGGTCATTCAAATTTTCTGAAGGGATTCTTATAATAAGGAACTTACCAAAAATTAATAAAATGTGAGAAACTTTCCTAGAGCAGTATTTAATATGAGAAAATAAATTCTCTCTCCCCAAAGTGGGTCAACTGATATGTTTCTTCAGTGTTTTGTAGGCTAGCAACAAAGTGGCTGCAATCTTGAACAAGGCTTTTTTTAAAGAGTCAGAACTGTCTAAACAAAGCCTGAATTCATTAAGGTAGAAGTGTGCACACACCATTATACAGGTCACCCACTAATTGAAACAATATTTTACAATAAAACAATAATAAAAGACAGACTGAAGGCAAGACCTTGCTTCTTCTTGTTTCCTCTTGTTAGCATAATCATTTGTTCCTGCACTCCCCCCCCTCCCCGACCCCTGACCTCAACAATTGGTTGCATTATGGTCAGGAAGGATAAAGTCAATATCTTGCCAGGAAGAGAAATATATCTCCCCTCTTCTTTAAAGTATGTTTAACAGACAGAACATTTTTTCCCATTTGCACAACTAAAGGAACATTTTTTAAAAGGCAGTCCAGGTTTCTAATTTGTAAAGTCACACCAATCCTGAGTAATGAACTTATTCACATTCTATTTAAACTGCATTCTAGAAAAGAGCAAACATCTGGTCAACACAAATGAGCTTTTTTAAGATGGGGCCTGCTGGAGCATGTTTTTGATCAGATGCTGTCTTTAGCCTTCTAAGTTCCCTTTAAGCACATGTTTATGTATCAGATGGCACCGATTTCTGGTGGCTTAGTGAGCAATCATGTTCTCTTACCACTGACTAATTATTTGACCTTCTTGTAACTCTTATTCAAACAAGTAACTGTTAGTCATTTATATACCAACAGTCTAAACAAAAAGATCTGTGGGTATTTTTTAGTTCTCTTACAGAGTACATGTAGTCCTTTGTATGGGGAAGAGTAAATTGCCACCAGTGGCTGTGCTACAAAGGATTTACCCACATTAGTCCATACATATGCTTGTTGAAGCCCCAAAGGGTGGCTAAAGTTGCACATGCATAAGATTTCCTTGATTCACTGCCAGAGCCAGTCTGGTGTAGTGGTAAGGCTGGACTAGGATCTGGGAAACCCGGGTTCGAATCCCCATTCTGCCATGGAAGCTTGCTGGGTGATCTTGGGACAGTCATACACAGTCAGCCTAATCTACCTCACAGGTTTTTTGTAAGGATAAAATGGGGAAGAGGAAAATGATGTAAGCTGCTCTGGGTACCCCCTGGGGAGAAAGGCAGCATGTAAATGAAGTAGAAATAATAATTTTAAAAAACTGATCAAACAACAAGTAGTCTCCCGCCCCGCCAAAGGAAGGAAGGATGTGGCATAAGAAATCATATAACAAGAAGGGCTTCCATGACTACCACCATCACTTATGGTGCAAACAAAGAAATAGGAAAAGCCAGCATAGGAAGTCTTTGCTCATACAACGATCTCCCTTGCTGGGCTGGAGCATGTATCATCAAGGGGGGGGGCGGGATATTGTTTCAGTCCTACCAAGGATCAATGTTTTCTATGTGTCCTCATTCATTTTAATAGGTCTTGAAGATTTATCAGCAGTCTGGGAAGACTGAAGTCTAGATTTAACAATATGGCTGATAGTCATGACATTCTGCCTGCTGGACCCAGTGAATTGGCCAGATCACACTTGAGAACAGTTCTGTTCAATCACTCAATTAGCTCATATATCTCAATTCAAAATGACAAACATAATTTTATAACACACACACAAACACAGAGGAAGACTTGCAAATTTCTTTTTCCATTAACAATGGGAACTTTAATTTTCCATAAAGGAGACTACATATGAAATACTCACCCACCCTGTTTCTAGACCACAATGGAAAGGATATATTGCTTATTGTCAAACACTTGCTTTGCAAGAATAATGTCCAGGCTCTAGCCTCTCTAATTCAAAGGATCTCAAGTAGCAGAGCTGTAAAACATTGCTGTTTGAGACACTGAAAAACTGCTGCCAGTGGCAGCGCACAATACTAGGTTAGCTGGATCCATGGCTTTCCTCAGTGTAAGGCAGTTTCACATACAAGATTAATCAGGCTGCGTAAAGAACAGTCTACTGTTGTTCAAGAATCTCACCTTGCATTCCAGATACATATATCTGTTTGAGTAGAAGTGACTCAGTATGCTTGGACATTGGAGGGCACTAATTTTCCCTTTAAATTAAAAACAAACTGAGTATTCATGTGAAGAGATGGGCACGAAATGGAAAAAGCCCGAAATGAGAGTTTCATGTTTTGTCGCGATCCATGAATCGCGAATCGCGAAACTTCACAAAATTGACATGTTTGCCAAAATGATTCATTAGTTTCATGATTCATCAGAACCCGGGGCATTTCAATGGCCCCCTTCATACCCGGAGATGCCAAACTCGCAGGGAGACTTCAGCAGGCTCTCCTCCACCCACCCTCCCAGTTTGCAATACATTGATCAGGAAGGATGGGAAGGGAAGTGCTGCCCGAGTGCATGACTGAAATGGGGACTGGGAGTTGCTGGATCAGAAGAGAACAAAGGACCAGCCGCGGTGGAGCTGGGCCAGGAAGACATAGTGGGGGGTGGGGTGGGGGGGAAAAGGCACCCTCACCCAAAGACCTTCCCACAGTAAGGCCAAGAGCTAGAAATAAGAGGCTTCTTTCAGTCTTTTTAAAGCAGCAGCAGCCAAAAGCACAATCCAAAATCCTTCTACACTCTCTCCCACTCCAATCTCAGCAAAATGCTGACATAGATCAGAACAGGAGGTCTGTGGTTGACTGACAGACCTGCCCAACAGGGTTTAGAGGGGTGAGATTGGTGTGCCCATGGCTACAGAAGGCCCACGTCATTGGTTGCCTAGGGGATTGACCCCCAGCTTCTGGCTATATAGGGCAGAATGGAAGCTCTCCAGATGGCTAGGAGAGCTGCCAATCAAGGGTATGTGGGCTATGATTGGGGTTTCCAATGGCAATAAAAGGTCTGGGCCCATTGTTGCCTAGGGAATCAATGGATCAGCACCAGCCTGTCTGCAATTATTAATCGTTCACAAAGCTAACAGGCCAAAAAGTCATGAATTTTGTGTTAATTTTGTGACAACCAAGCTTCCACAAAACGCTGTTTCACGACACATGGAACGGCCTGTTTCATGACAAAATTTCCTTCGTATTTCGATTCGTGCCCATGTCTATTCATATGATGCCTCTCTTTGTCAAATCAAATCAAATTTATTATTACGGTCCTAGACCAGCAAAAGAATTACAGGAATGATCAATGTTACAGAGATAAACTAGAGAATTCCGATTAAAAGATACCTCAGTAACATAATAGATTACATTGCCTCAAAATATTTAAAATGTTTAAAATATTTAAAAATGCTTAAAATTTAAATTTCAGCATATCATAAAACCCAGGTACCATAAAACCATAGTACAAAACTGTCTTTGTATTGTCGAAGGCTTTCACGGCCGGAAAACAATGGTTTTTGTGGGTTTTCCGGGCTGTATTGCCGTGGTCTTGGCATTGTAGTTCCTGACGTTTCGCCAGCAGCTGTGGCTGGCATCTTCAGAGGTGTAGCACCAAAAGACAGAGTTCTCTCAGTGTCACTCTCAGTGACACTGAGAGTGCCAGCTGAAGATGCCAGCCACAGCTGCTGGCGAAACGTCAGGAACTACAATGCCCAGACCACGGCAATACAGCCCGGAAAACCCACAAAAACCAAAACTGTCTTTAGTTGGTAGTAAACGAACTCCTGTTCTTTATTGCCATCCAACCAAACTTAGCAACCTTATGTGTTATGTCCTGGGATCTATCCGAGAGCATTTTTGAGAGTAGAAAAGCTCTTTGTCTACCGGGATGGGCAGAAAGTATAGGCCTTATATAAACTTCTCCAAGTTGCATATGTATTTTGCAGTCGAAGATGACATGTTCTAGCGATTCTATTTTCCCATCACCACAGGGACACAGGCGTTCTTCCAGTGGCGTTCTTTTGTATCTGCCTTCCAGTACAGCTGATGGGAGAGCGTCCCAACGCATTAACATAAAGGTTCTCCTGTGTTCGTGATTGGCAAGGTTGAAAAGATAAGGGATAGGGGTTAGCCTAACCATGGGGTCAGGATCAAACAGTAACACCTTGAATCTGTTCAAGTCGTGTTGTCTCTCGACCTCTATTATTCTCTGCTTAATGGCCTTTTTGGCTTGATTATAACCCATACTGAGCAATAATTGCTGTGATAAGCCATAGGAGGCTAGTTTACTATCTATCTTGCTGGCCCAAGATGGTGTACAATGATCAGTTAACATTAAATTTACAAGTCCTTTAGGGAAGAAAGTTAACTTTAACCAATGAAGAATTGCTGCAATCCATAATCTGGCCTCTACTGTTATCAGGCCTGAGTCCAGTCGGACTGCAGCATTTGTAGTACAAGGGGGGACCTGAAAAATACCTCTCAGAAATTTTGATTGTGTTATTTCCATCGGGGTACAGTTGGATTTAATACTAAGCAGAACTCCATACGTTAATTGGGCTAATGATTTTGCAGAGAATAACCTGAGCGCAGCTGTCAGGCATCTGCCTCCCTTGGTCCAAAAGAATTTTTGAATTGCTCCGGCAGACTTTTGAGCACTCAAGGCAACATGGGCAATATGTGCGTTGCACGACCCAGTTGCTTGGAAGATAACACCCAGATACTTAAAGCATCGTACTTGTTCTATGCGGACTGAGTTCAGGTTCCATGAATAAGTTCTGGGTCTCTGGGCAAAGACCATTATCTTTGTTTTAGCATAGTTGAGCTCTAGAGTGTTATCTCAGCAATACTGCATAAGTGAGCGCAAAGCTCTCCTCAGGCCTATAGGAGTCCTGGAGAGTATGACTGCGTCATCAGCATACAGAAGCACAGGAATATGCCTGTTCCCAACTTTCGGAAGATGGAAGTCTGGCTTGTTTAAATAGGCTACGATATCATTGATATATAAATTGAACAGAAGGGGGGCCAGTATACATCCCTGTCTGACTCCCTGCCCTACTTCTATTGAATCCGACAGGTGGCCTTGGGGACTGTATCGTACTTGTATTGTATTATTTTCGTGTAGGGCCCGAATCAGAAATAATAAGCGTCTGTCTATTGTTGTAGTTTCTAATTTCTCCCAGACAGTGGTTCTAGAGATTGAGTCAAACGCTGATTTTAAGTCGATGAAAGCTGCATATAATGATGCTGTTGAATTGGAGGAGTATTTTGTGATCAGGTGGTCTAAGAACACACATTAATTTAGTGTTGAGTGCCCCTCCCTAAACCCAGCTTGTTCATCAGCTAGGCAGCCCCCTTCCTCAATCCAGTCCCTAAGTTTCCATTGGAGATGTTTTGCATATAACTTACTTATAGAGCTTAATAGGCGAATAGGTCTGTAATTAGAGGGGTCATCTTTACTGCCTTTTTTATGGATAGGAATGATGATAGCAGCCCCCCAATCCCTTGGGATTCTTCCAGTATTATCTATTATTGAGAATAGTTCCATCAAGAAAGGAACCCACCAGTCAATATTTTGTTTTATTAGCTCAGGGGGGATCAAATCAATGCCAGGTGATTTACCAGGCTTTAAAGATTCGATAAGATGCTTTACTTCTGTGGGATTCACTGGCTGCCATTTTGGAAGGGTACTAAGATCTACTGTCTGGTGATAATTTCCTGCCAGGTTTCTATACAGCTCTTTGAGGAGTTTTTCCCATAATTCTGGCACTATTGTGGTGTCTGTCATCTTATGAGCACTGCCTGAGTGTTGTGCAATTAATCTCCAGAATAGGGTAGAATTGTTGTTCTTTGTCGCCTGATTTAATTGTTCCCATGCGAGAACAACTGCCTCCTGCTTTTTCCTTTGGAGGAGTTGTTTATACTGTGATTTTGAGTTTTTAACTCCTCCAAGGTTACTGTCCCTGGTTCATACCTATATCTAAAATAGCTAGCACTGAGAGAGTTTTTTACTTTTCTACATTCATCATCAAACCAGGATTTATTAGGTCTCTGGTTTACCCTTGTATTCCTGGTGTTTGAGCCCTTCAGGATTTTTTGAAATTCCTCAAGCAGAGAATCGTATTCTCCAATGCCTCTCTTTGTCTAATCTGGAAGATTCTAGCTGATACCTCCTTCTCTTGCTATGCCTCTTTGTTCTCTCTCCTCCTGGCCTTGCAAGAAGCAAGGCACTTTCTGCAGAGCTGTCCTGCAGGACTCTTCTTATGTACTTAAAAATGAGTCATTAATAAAGAAAAAAGAAGATTGCAGATAATGGCTTTGCCTGTACAAAAAGGGGAAAAGTTAATTAAGGCATGCCCAGTGCAGATAATTCATACATTCATATACAGGTTTACGGAAACAGGCAGACCAGTTTCTGTTGGTATCAGACAGACTATTTAAACCCATGACAGTAAAGGGACAAAAAATTACAGGAAAAAAATCTATAGTGAAAACAGCATCATTCTCCCCAGGTTCATTTAAAAGTTAAATATGCCATGTAAATTAATTATGCTTTGTTCTGGAAAGACATAATCTTTGTGCTCAGCTTTATACTTGTTTTTCAAATTTTCTGCTACCATACCTTATTGTATCTCTTCCAATGAATGTCCTAACTATTGTTCATTATTGTACTTTGCTCAACGAATGTCCTAGCTGTTGATTATATTCTATTTTCTTTTTCTTTTTTTAATTTTTATTGGATTAGAAATCTCTATAATATCTATTACAATCAATTTCCTTTAAATATTCCAGTTCTAACCCTCCCTTTCCCCCCCTTTTGTTGACTTCCAACAGTTTTCCAACCCCTTATCCGTTTTTTCCCCCTACTCATTTCAAACTTATTTTTATTCTATTAAACATATACTTTCACTCTCTTCTAAGCTTCTATTATAACACAGTGCTATCTCTACTCCCTTTCCCACTTAACTTATCGACTAAATGTTACATTCCTGGCATATATTCTTTAATAATAACAGTCATTTGTCTACTTTTGTACTCCATATTCTGTCTTATTTCATTCTTGTCTCGTCAATATGGGGCAAACAATTTGTCCCTTATTCTGCATAACTTTAAGTACTTCTATAAGCATTGTATACATTCACTGTAAGTCAATCAATTTAACTCATACTCTATATATTGCTCTTTACTTCCTTCTATCTTATATTCATTCTATCTTAGTTATATAATTTCTCCATTATACAATTATCTGCCAGAAATAAAATTAGTTAATTTCTATCCTTATAATTCTTATAGTAACACCTCTATTACTTAGTAGTATGTATAGTAGTCAAATAAAATATTTGCTTAGAATTTCTCATTTAACTCTCCTCCCCTCGGTAAAGTCACTTCCCTCTTCTTTTGTTGTGTTTCAGTAATTTTCAAACTGCCACAGTTCTCCTCCCACCTCCCATTTTTTCACCAAATATTGCTTCAACTTTTCCCAATCCATGTTGAACTGTCCTGGATCAAGGTTTCTCAATTTCCTTGTCATTTTGTCCATTTCCGCCATGTACAGCAATTTGTAAATCCAGTCCTCGATAGTTGGCACTTCTTGTACTTTCCACTTTTGCGCATACAACAGTCTAGCCGCTGCTGTCATGTAAAATAACAATGTCCTGTATTGTGCCGGAATATCCTCCATTCCCAAGTTCAGTAGCAGGAGTTCTGGGTTCTTATTAACTTGAAATTGTAAAATCTCACTTATCACTTTTATTATTTCCCCCCAGTACTGCCTAGCTACCTCACAAGTCCACCACATGTGGTACAACGATCCTTCATGCTTTTTACATTTCCAGCATTTATTAGACATGTTCAAATTCCCTAACGCAATTTTCTTTGGTGTCAAATACCAACGATAAATCATTTTATAGATGTTCTCTTTAATGTTAGAGCATGTCGTGATCTTCAATGTATTCTTCCACAAGTATTCCCACGCCTCCATTGTTATTTCTTTATTAAAGTTTATAGCCCACTTCACCATTTGCACTTTAACTATCTCATCTTCTGTGTACCATTTTAGCAACACTTTATAAGTCTTAGAGATTTCCTTTTTATCCTCTTGTAAAATTACCTCCTCTAATTCCGAATTCTCCATTCTTACCCCTCCTTTCACACAGTCCGAGTTATAGAGATCTCTAATCTGTCTATATTGAAACCAATCATAGCTTGGAGACAACTCATCTTGCGTCTTTATTCTTAGTTTGGAAAATTCTATTCGTGTTATCTCCTTATATGTTAAACACTGTTGTTCATTATCGACAGTTCTCAGATCTATTACTTCATAAGGAACCACCCAGGAGGGAATTCCTTCCTGTAGGTAATCTCTATACTTCTTCCAAATTGTGAAGAGGCTTCTCCGAATGTAATGGAGTAGAAACATAGAGTCTGCTTTTACTTTGTCATACCACAGATATGCATGCCATCCAAATACTTTTTTATATCCTTCTAAGGCCAGTAGTTTGCGGTTTTTGAGCGTCATCCAGTCTTTCAGCCACACCAAACAGATTGCATCGTAGTAGAGTCTTAGATTGGGCAGTTGCATTCCCCCTCTCTCTTTTGCGTCTTGTAATACTTTCATTTTCACTCGAGGCTTCTTGCCTGCCCAAACAAAGTCCGATATTTTCCTCTGCCATTTTTCAAACTGCTTAGAGTCCCGAATAATTGGTATTGTTTGTAACAGAAACATCACTCTTGGCAGCACATTCATCTTAACTACTGCAATTCTTCCCAACCATGACAAATTCAATCTATTCCATTTAATCAAATCTTGCTCTATCTGAGTCCACAGTTTCTCATAATTATTCTTGAATAGATCTATATTCTTTGCAGTCAGTTCAATTCCCAAATATTTCACCTTACTTGTTACTTCACAATCTGTTATTTCCATTAATAACTGTTGTTTTTGTTTGGTCATATTTTTGCATAATATCTTGGACTTCTTTTTATTTACATAGAATCCTGCCAAATCTCCAAATTCCTTAATTTTCTCTATTACCTTTGGCATATTCTCAATTGGATCTTCCACAATTAACATTATGTCGTCCGCAAATGCTCTGACCTTGTAGGAAAAGTCTTTTATTTTTAGATTATATTCTATTTTCATGTGCTCTGGGTAATCAGTGAGGAGGAGGAGGAGGAGGAGGATAGCAGTAATTTTTAAAATGGTATTTTCCAAGACCTACATGTCAGAACTCTCAGGTCTAATCATAAGAGTCCCACCATCTGAGCTGCAAGTTCCTACAGAATCACCATTTTTTCCCTGCCACTATTTGGAAGGATCTGGTGTTGGTGTACATATGTAGAAAACAAAGGCACCATACATCCTGCCTTTGCTTGCGTACACACAGAGAATCAGTAGGACAACAAGGCAAGATCACTCAGCAATGAAGATACTTCTTTTTTTCCCTTTTCCCTTGCCCTGGCCTGCTTCCACCAGTCAGTCTTCCAATGCTCACAACATTCCATCTAACAATGAGATCACAATTCTGCCTCCTCTTCTTTCTGTTATGTGACTCCCTGTGTTTCCAGCTCCAAGGGTTCCATACTACCTCCTGGGTGTTAATGGTGGGCCTTGGCTCTGAAAAGGTTGAAGAGGACAGGGTATGACTTCAATGTATCTCTTCTGTATACTAAGTTTATTGATGAAGCCAACTTTAAAACTTTTATTCATTACTAGATATGGACACTATTCTAAATGTAAAAATAACCTCAATAAGCTATGCAAACAATACAAAATTCATCTTGTTCGTACAGGACCGTGAGGTCCTTTGCAACCAGTATGTCATAAGTTTAGCTGGCTAAAATACTGCATAGAGATACACATAGTTTACAGTCCCTCACGAATACTCTAATATTTGCTGAAACATGCCTATGAACAGATGTTATGGCAAGACACAGAAAGGGAAGTAAATTAATTTTATTTCCAAGAGTTCCATTATACAAAAGGTTTTCCACAAGAAGACTGTATACTTGCTTCATTGCCAAGACAGTGTGTCAGGAGGATTATTACTTTCAATTTTCGAAATATTTTCTGTCAAAAATAATTCAAGTAAAAGGAAGAGGCAACAGTGAGCTGCCATAATACATAAACAAAAACTGCCTAAATGAAAGTGAATTTCAGGATGGGAATGAATTTAAACAAGCCATCTTCTTATTTAATAAAACTAATTCTGACAGAAAACATTCTTCCCAACCCACCCTATTTTATGACAAAACCGCTTTATGAGTTGAATCCAACCAGCTTTTTGTTCAATCTTGCAAAATTCCCCGCTTCACTGCAGCCCCCATCCAATATGACTTTTGTCCATGCAGATCTCATGACCACCAATGTGTTCAAAGGAGGTTACCCCCTTTTTTTTCACAAGTGGAAAAGATGTTTGGATTCAAACCAATGTATTCAATATTTAATAAGCCACCTTTTCAAACACACACACACAAAATTCTCTCCATTATCATTTTATTCCATCCATTCTCCAAGGAGCACAAGTTAACCAACATGGTATCCCCCTTCTCCATTTATCCTAACGATGCTGTGAGGTTGGCTGAGTGGGGATATAAACCTAGGTTTCCCTGTCCCAGTACAATATTATGCTGGTTCTCATTTCTTTAGGAACAATGCAGCTTTCTCTCACAGATGTAACAATTCTCTCTCTCATATACTGACAAGGTGTTATGACGATGTGGTATATATGATTTTATTTCAAAATTGTGCTCATGTACAGTATACACAGTCATCTGGTTCCTTTTCCATGAGCACAACTTAGCCCAGATTCATCAACCCATTTTCTTTCAAATTCAGATTTGGCAACAGAAGCTGACAGCAATACAGTCTCCCTTTATAACTGCCCAGTTTTTATCTTTGAAGCAATAGTTCTCAATAAATCTTGACAATAGCTGCAGACAGTCATCAAGGGACAGCCATGGTCTTCCTTGCCTCTTTTCTCTCTCATGTTTATTTCCTGACTGGGCCAGAAGATACAACAATGCCCACCCTACCAATACTCTCCCACCAAAACCAAGGAAGGCTCTGTGATATTTATGTGGGGTTTCATCACTAGGTATAAAATTACCACTTTTTTTCCTATCTCATGGTCCAGAGGTCCCCAACATGGTGCCTGTAGACACAATTGTGCCCGTCAACACCTTTCCTGATGCCCATCAAGTGTTTTTAAAAAGAGGGTGAGGCCAGCTGGTGCTTTTGCAAAGCATGGCTTCAGCCATGAGTTTATTTGTTACATACTTATGCTCTGTCCCTCAAAAGCTCAAAAGTGTTTTACTATGAAGCTACTGCCACTGATTTCAGTATGAGTTATTCCTTTCCTTTCCTTTCCTTTCCTTTCCTTTCCTTTCCTTTCCTTTCCTTTCCTTTATAAGCTTGCTTGACCATAGGTCTTAAGCTTAAATCACAAAATTACATCAGTTAAAAGTTTTAAAACATCAAAAATCATAGAAAACATAATTCCAAGTCAGAATAAAACATTTAAAGATAAAATATCCCGGTAAGATAAACATAGTATAAAATACATAGCCGGAAAGGATCATGGCTTCTGATTAGCCGCTGGAGATTTGACTGGTTATGCAATTTTTTTAAAATGTTGCTTTGGCAGAAGTTGCTTCCACAGCACATGAATCTTCACTATGTGACTGAAGGTAAGCTATAGCAGCCATTTTGTGGCTGGCTCTGCCTCCTGCAGCAGTCATTTTGTGGCAGCCATCCTGTTGCTGTGCCCACCATCCTATGACAGAATTCCAAAAAGTGCTCAGAGGCTCAAAAAGGTTGGGGACCCCTGCCCTCGCCTCCTCACACCAGCATAAAAGCAGATCTAAATGGTCCTCCCTGTTTCATTTTTCCTTGTTCTCCTGTGACCAGGGTAGGAACAACTGCTGCCAGGTGGATTACTCATTTCTGATTCTTGCTGTAGGAGGAAGAGAGTTTGAAATGCTGCTGTGAAAGAAGACCCTTCAATGTGACAAAAGCGCAGCTAGGATTACACATTCAAATACACAATGCAGTCAGCAAAGTCAACTGCCTTAAGGTTCATTCTTTCCAGTAACCTACAGTGACTAAAGCCCCCTACGATTTTATGTCATTTAATGGGATTCTTGCCCCCCATGCATGGCAGCCAAGTGCAGAGAGATGGAGAAATCCTGTAGCATGACATCATACCATACATTTTGTTCCACTATACATGATCTGAGACAGAAGAGCTGGGGAGGTGGAACTGATTTTGAAAGCAGCCACCTGCCATAATGTCAAGTTTCAGGGAAGTGCTTCCCTGAACTATTCTGCCTACCGTCAACATGCAGAATACTTTGAAGGACTTGCAAGTATGAGCTTCTTTCAAAACATTCATGTTTTAGTAAAATCCTCTAATTTCACCATGGAACCTGCCTGGCATACAGCCCAAAACAGAGGGAGTACACAAGAAAACAAGCAGAAGGGAAAGCTGCTTCCCTTTTTAAACAGGTAGACTATTGCTTGTGATCCAAGGCTTAACAAGAAGTCTTAACTGTGTTGCCTATTGCATGTAAACACAGAACAAAAACTGGCAGGAACCAATTTTGAAAAGGGAAAAAAAGTAAATAGAAATGTCAGCCAAAATTCAAAGGAACACAGATCTAAACACATAATTGGATTAGTGTGTCTCTAATTAAATGCAACGTTTGAAAACAAAATGCTACAAATTAGTTACAGATATGCAGCACATAAAAACAAAATGGATGTTGGAAAAGAGTGTCCTCACAAGTTTAAGCTTCAGCAGGATGAACTTTGGGGTGTAAATCAGGTTAAAATCCTGGATACATATATAGAGAAAAATGCACAAGTAAATCTAAGACTAGACCTCTGCCAGTAGGCTTACAACTTTTTGCATGCAAGAGTCTGCATTTATTACGACACAGCAATCCTTTCAAAGTACAACTGCTCTTTAAACAGTTTCAAGTGGATAGTCATGTTAGTTTGCAATAGTAGATGTGGAGTGCGTCATCAAGTCACAGCCCACCCCATAGGATTTTTAGGCAGGAAATGTTCAGAGGTGGTTTGCAACTGCCTGCCTGCCTGCCTCTGCATACCAACCTTGAGCTTCTTTGAGTCCAGTAGCACCTTAAAGACCAACAAAATTTTCCAGGTCATATCGACTCACAGAAGCTTATAGCCTGGGAAGTTCTCTTGGTCCTTAAAGTGCTACTGGACTCAAGTTTTGTTCTATAACAAAACAAGCACTACATGTATTAGTGAAGTTAGTCTGACTTCTAAAATGCAAATATTAACTTCTATCTAAGTAACATACCTGTAGCCCCAAAATTCACGATGCTTAGATCCTACCCACAACCATATGGACCCGCCATTAAATCTGAGCCAACCACATGACCTTGATAGTGTGACCCACCAATTTTTTTTAAAAAAACACAGCTGAGTAGAATAGTATGACAAGTGCACCTGAGTCCCACCTATTAGGAATAAATAACTGGTGCCAAGTAACGGTCCCAATCTGAAGACACACCCACCCAGAACTTGTTTCAACTGAAAACAGCTTGAGAGTTGAAACTGTGAACTCTACACCTTGAGCTCTCCGGTGACAGAGTAGAAGAAAAATGTAACAGAATGGAATCCCTGAGTTTCAAATGCTGCATGGAGGGAAGGAGGGAACAGCTACTATACTCATGAAACCCATTCAAGCTAGTGAAGAGTTTATAGAATCCATGTTTTTAAACTTAAAGTGGCAATGCTAGGAATGGCTTTGAGCATGACAACTTAGATACTAGATAGTCACGTGTTTCTTCTTTTTACAGTTCAACAACTTAGAAAATGAAAGTTGACCCTTCTCTCTTGCAGTTTAATGCAATCTCCATGTTGGGAGAAGATGCACGTACACGGGGATGAAGTTCAAGTATCTATTTTGGACATTAAAAAAATAGGGTGAAAATACAAAGTCACCTGTTTAGCATACAAGCTGTCCCATTGAAACTTGCTCTAAGTTTGGTTTGCTGAGTTTAAGTTTGTTCTTTTAAGAGGGGGACACAAAAGAGGGATATTTTTCCTGAAGATGAGGAGGATAAGGTCAACAACATATTTCATCTTGTCTTACACATGTTCCCTCAAGTATCCACATCCAGATGTTGCTACTTCTACATTAAAGCAATCGCTCCAAACTAATGTTCTTAAAAAGAACCCACAAGCATGTGTGACAGCTTTGGTCAACAAAAGCAATTCTGCTTTGTATGCATATACAAAAGTAGTAGTAAAGACGTTAATTGCAAGGGGGCAGTAGGTTGTTCGCTTGATTTTAAAGGATCCAGTCAAAAGTTCAGAAATATTTAAGAGGATTTTGCCAGTATAAAAAAATTGTATAAATGATTACATAAGAACATAAGCAAAGCCATGTTGGATCAGGCCAGTGGCCCATCCAGTCCAACATTCTGTCACACACAGTGGCTAGAAATCCAGTGCCATCTAAAGGACTGTCAGTGAGGCCAGGACACCAGAAGCCCTCCCACTGCCTTCCTTCCAGCACCAAGACAACAGAGCACCACCTCCCCACAAAGAGAATACCATCTATCTCCTGTGGCTAATAGCCACTGATGGACCTCTGCTCCATATATTTGTCCAGTCCCCTCTTGAAGCTGGCAATGCTTGTAGCTGCCACCACCTCCTGTGGCAACGAATTCCATGTGTTTATCACCCTTTGTGTAAAGTAGTATTTTCTTCTTCTTAAGACACCAGGCAACTAGCAATGAAATTTATAAGATACTTAAGGATAATACAGAAGGAAAAAACAAGCAATTGTCATCTTCCCACCCCACTACGCAGTTCCTGAAAAACAGATCTGCAGAATCCAGCAATGCTTTTGCTTTCAAGTATACAGAAGTTCACAGTCTGGCTCAATGCCTGGAAGTTGTCCTATTAAACATTGTGAGATTTAAGTCTGTAGAGGATTGCTGTCTTGGTTAACTAATTTTTAACTAAGTTGCCAATTTAAACTATACAGCAACTAACTAGCATGACTTGTTGAAAGCTATTCTCAAAAACAGTGCAAATGAATCCATCCCTTCATATGGGTAAATGATTCAAATCAAACATGGAAAAGAATAGAAATTATTTCCAGGGGAAATAAAGACAAAACTGCTAACCACAAATATGGCTTGCGTTCCGAAACATCATCATCTTTGCATGCTCTTTAATTTACAATAACATGAGGAATACACAGCCGCTGGTTATACCATTTGGGTGGTGTATGTCCGGGGTTGGGCACCCCAAGCACCCTGGAATGGTCACAGCCCCCTAAAGGAAGGCCGGCAGCGGGCACAGGGAGGCCGGGGAAAGGGGCGGCGGAGGCAGCGGCAGGGGGAGAGGAGGAATCAGAGGGGGAAGACAGGCAGGGATGAAACACCCAAGCCCACCTAAAAGGACAAGAAACTCACGGGCCTGGCCAGAGCTCCGTGGAGAGGCTGGAGATGCGGGAAGCACCAGACCAAGCACAAGGGGAAAGCGGCACCCCCAATAGTTTGCCATGGGATATAAGAAAACTCTCAATCTGATAGCATTTAGGAGGGATTTCAAAATCTTATTTTAAAGACCTTTTTTCAATAGCTGAAAAGATTTTGGACTGGATTGATTAGTCTTTGGTTTATATAGTTGATCCCAAACTTGCTGTGACTGTGTTAGTGATCAGATTTTTAATGTGGTTTATATTTTAATGATGGGAGGGAAGGTAGCAAGATATAGCCCGATTTCGTCAGATCTTGGAAACTAAGCAGAGTCAGGACTTGGATGGGCATCCAGCAAGGAAAACTCTGCAGAGGAATAATAACGATCAATTTATATCCTGCCCTTCAGGTCAACTTAACACCCACTCAGACCAGTTTACAAAGTGTATTATTATTATCCTCATGACAATCACCCTGTGAGGTGGGTGGGGCTGAGAGAGCTCCGAGAAGCTATGACTGACCCAAGGTCATCCCAGCTGGCTTCAAGTGGAAGAGTGGGGAACCAAATCTAGTTCTCCAGATTAGAGTCCTGCCACTCTTAACCACTACACTAAACCAGCTCTACTCACTTGCCTTAGGTGTTGCCCTAAGTCGACTGCAACTTGACGGCACATACACACACACACACACTTTAATAACATATATTGTATACTGCTTTGAAATTGAATGGAAACGTTAGACATATATAACCAATAAATAAACAAGCAATAAATCAATAAAAAAGCAAACCCCCCAACCCTATGACATCTCCTTATTAGATACCACCTCCATAACTATGAGCACATGTTTTATTTAATTTCTACTTCACCTTTCCATCCAGAAGGAATGGAGCATACACATAATAAAATACAATTAATTTGGGGGTGCTTCTACATCCTCTAGAAACATTTAGAGGTAGCATCCCACTCAAACTCTAGTTCTCATTAAGTCCTTCTGGTTGTCCCAGCCCTTTTAATCCAGTCTCAATCCCACTGACTGCTTACATTGAAGTGTTTTTTATTCCTTCCCACCAGGGTTGTTGATCTTTTTATTGTTCCAAAACAGAAGGGAAAAACTGATTATTATTTTTTTAAAAAAAGCTGGTCAGCTAGTTGGACCAGATTATGAAATTCCATAAAATGCAAGGTGTCTAAATGGAGGGCATCTTTGCAAAACAAACCTAAACTGAGTTATACCAATCTAATCCCAGTGTTTTCAACTGATTTAGAAGAGGTGTGGCTCTATTTAGTATTGTACTATTAATGTTTTAAAATAGCAAGCTGAAGCAGTCAGAAAAGGAAAGTGTGGCAGAACAAAATGCACACCTTTTGTTCTCATCCTTCAATACTCCCCATTAAAAGCTCCCCCATCCCAAATTCAGAATGAATATTGAGAAATGGGTGTGAGATCTTATAGAAAGAAAAATATAACATACACTTACTGGTAAAGTTTGGAGTTTCAGAGCTGTGGTGATGAGGAATGGGAGTAAGTACACTTTTGGAAAGCTGTAACCTCAGAAGGTACATACATGGAACATGCATGACCACAGTTTTGTACTCTGGCCCATGCAAGCAAGGAAGTAATACAGTCAAATAGGATACCTTGCAGGTAAATGAATGGTTTTGTCTCAAAAAAAACTCCCAGTAGTTCAGAGCTTATGAACTGGGAATGAAAGTAATTCATGGGATGGATCTTCAGCTACTGAGAATGGGAGCCTCAGGAACAGAACAAGAAGCAACTGGAGGGGAACTCAGCAGAAACCATGTCTTTTCTCTCGTGCGCAGCTCTTCTGTGACTGGGGCAAGAGATTATATGGACAGTGGCAGGAGGATTTCTGACCATTCCTTCTTCTCAACGCAACATTTTCAATTCTGCTCTTGAGATCCTCCATCCTCAGAACAGATTTCAAGGGCCACAAAGATCACAGGTTGGGGAAAAGATTTATTTTGTGAACTTCTTCCACTCACAGCACTTACTAAGATCCATTTCAATACATCAGCACAATGTTACATTTTCCATGTCATAACTACCAAACAACCATTGTTTAAAACAAAACATTTATTATTCCTTTCCCCAATTTATTTAAGGGAAAAGGCATTTTTATCTGGATTCTGTAGTCAATGTTACTGTAAAGATAAGCACTGACATTTTCAAAACCAGTATTTCCTTTCCCTATAAACAAAACAGCCCTTCTCAAGTCCCAAAGAAATAAAGTTATATTTATATCCATCCTGCCTGAAACCTCTAGGCAGCCTTAGAAGGATAAGTTTATAATGAATTACTATATTTGGAAGCCTCTGTTGCTAAGCATCTTATAATATTCAAAACTGTTTATTCCATTCACATCCTCCCTGCCTAAATAAAGTTCCATACATTTTAACATTTTCTTTAAAAAAAATCCAGTGGTGATCTGTTTATTATAAACACTTCACAAAATAAAAGGCTCGCATACAGTTGATCAGAACAGCAGCAGGATCTTAAGAGAATACAGAGGTGTTACCATTCAGCAGTGGTAGACGCTGGATAGTAAAAGCCAGCTATGTGCTGAATTCTGAAAACCTTGCATGAGTACTTTTTAGATCGACTCACATTCAACAAGAAATGGTAGAAAGATAGAAAAATGATGGCTTGATTTACAAGTTTTCTCATAGTTCACAGAAAGACTGATGTAAATATAGCACTTTTTCCATTCTAACAATGTTACCTTGAACATACACACTTTCTTCTCTCTCTCTTTTTTGAAAAGGCCAAGCTTATAGATTAAAGACTCTGTTTCTATAAAAGAAGTCTGAAGACTTGGATCTTTTATTCACTATGACCACAGTTCTATGCACAAACCTGTCCTCTCTGATGCCAGACTACTTGTCCATCAAGGTCAGTATTGTTTACTGTGACTGGCAGTGGACCTCTGATAGATGCCTGTCACATCACCAGCTACCACCTAATCTCTTTAACTGGAGGTCGTGGGGATTGAACCTGGGACTTTCTGCATGCAAAGTGGACACACTACAACTGAGCCACAACTTCCTCTTCTATTTAAAAAAAGCCAAAAATATCCTGGTGGGTAATAAAAGGGGACTAAGGGACAAGGGAAAAAGTGTTACATGTCTCAACTGTGAGCACATTTCAGAGCAGTTTATAAGTACTAAATAAGTGCTTATTTAGAATAATGACACAAGGTTTCCTGTACTGGTTTTGAAAGTAAACTGAGGAAGATCTAAGGTATTTCTGCACATCAAATCTGCGTATAACATTTTTGTTGCACAAAGTCGATGCTTTACAGGAACAGCTCAGCTCTCCCAGTTAACTTAAGAAGCCCTACAATGGACGTATAGTGGTGTGCAGCATAACTTTACCTGCCGAAAGGCCATCTATGTATGTACCAAGGGTTATTGTTTTGTTTAGATAAAAAATAAGTAATAACCTTTAAACTAAACAATAATAGGTAGAACTCCTGACATCTTTTCAGACAAGCCTACTTTATTCTTTTTTTGGCAAAATAATATAAATCTTTAAAAACGAATCTGGAAAAAAAAGGTGACTGAAGAATAAATTAGATTTCAAAAAACAAGTATAAAATAGGATCTAAACAGAACTTACTATCAGTAATTTTAAAGATGTGGACATTGGGCTTGGTATTTTAAAGTTATGAAACGTGCCAGTTTTTAATCTATATATTTTTAAAATTAAATTCTATACTTTTTAAACTATAGATTGTTCAACTTGGCAGATAGTCCTTCTAGATACTTTTACACATATTGGAAAAAAGTTAGTTGTATAGGTGAAAACTCATCTTCCACCACTAGATGTCATCCAAATATAATAAGTGATTGCAGTGAATCTTCTTCATTTTAGGCACAAGATTCCATTACCATTCTGTTCTTCCGGCTACAGAATTCTGTACTACCTGGAAAGCAGGCATCCTCTTCAGCTGACAACATGCAATCCAGTATAAAGCTCTTTACACCCACCTTTCATTTCCAACCTAACTGCAGATTACTTACACTGATCCACATGCCCTGTAATTTCAAGAATTAATTCTAATGTGTACAAGAACCAGCAGAATGTACTCTTAAGGAGAATTCTAGGATTGAATAGGACTGTTATCCAAGTAAACAATTTTTTGTTGATTTCTTATCATTGAATACATATTACTAATACTACAACATTTCTGTTGTTTTGTTAATGGGATATTACTTACAACGGAACAAAAGCTGCTGCTTGCTCATTGTTCAAAAGAAAGGCCTTAAATACTCCATCCTTCCCAAACCAAAAAAGAACAAGTGTGCCTTACATAAAGCTCAGCAATTAAAATGGGGCTCCATTGATGGATTTGTTTTATGGTCTGCATTGAGCCTGCAGACTATTTTATCTATATCACTGTAGATAGACAGTGCTTTTTGTTTTAAGCTGCTTTTAGACCTTTATTGTTTCATTGTTTTGTGGTTTTACTGTTTTTATTTACTGGTTGTGCTTTTTAGTTATGAGCTGCCTCAAGCAAGTTCTAGAGAAGTGACTGCAAATTTGCTAAACAAATACTAAAGTTTAATTGATTAATCAGCTAATTCAGCTTCTCCTGGATCTATCTGCAGCCTTTGACACAGAAGACCATGCTATCTTATTGAGGCATTTGGAGACATAAAATTGGGTATCAAAGGATGTGGACTAGTTTAAATTGTTTCTCATGGAACAGACTCAAAGGGTTGCTGTCGGACGTCAGTTACCACCTATCTCCAAAGTGGGAATTATCTTGCAGTTTCACAGGGCTCAATCTTATCCTCATGTTATTGAACCTCTATGTAAAGCCTTTAGGAGAACTTATTTGTAGCTATGGAATTGGATGCTATCAATATGCGGAGGACATCCAACTCTATATCTTGCTATCCAAATCACCGCAGGATGCAGCAGAAACCTTGGGTCATTGCCTGACAGCTGCACTGAAATGGTTGAAAGCAAACAAACGGAAGTTGAGTCCAGACAACAGAAGTGATACTCATTGGGAAGAACATTGAAGGACATTGTACTCCCCACTTTCAATGGAGTTTGCCTGATCCTTGCGGTCTCAGTTAAGAGCCCAAGGATTATACTGAATACAGCACTACTACTAGAAAAGCAAGGCAGCTGCAAACAAATGCATTCAACGACCTCTGTCTAGTCTGGAAGATGGCCTCTACTTTGACATGGCTGATCTGGCCACCTAGATCCATGCCATGGGAACACTGAGACGTGACCACTGTACATAGGTCTCCCCTTTAAGCTAACTTGGGAGATTCCAGTTGGTGCAGAATACTGCAGCTTGGTTATTATAAAGAAGAATTAATATTACTCCCATTCTACAGTCACTCCACTGGCTACCTATCAGCTACCGAGTTCAGTTCAAGGCATTGGCTATCACATACAAAACTCTTCAGGGACTTGGTCTGACATATCTATGGGGCCGCCTCTCTCCCCATTTTCCACCACAGCAGTTTCACTCATGCGAATAGGGCCTTCGGTGCCACCTTGCACATGAGCAAAATCGACAGCTACTGGTTCACATGCATTCTCTGTGGTAGCTCCCACCTTATGGAACAGCCTATCTGAAGAGGTCAGGAAACCTCTCACTCTCCTGACTTTCCAAAACAATGCAAAACTTAATTATTCAAGAGGACTTTTTACTTAGAGAGGACTCTACTGTAAGAAAGTGAGCTCAAAAGAGCTGTATCAATAGAGAAGTAAGGACCATAGACTTGACTACTATGGGCTACTGTATTCTATCTCTGCTTCTCTGGGTATGATCCTACTTGGTAGTTCCATGTTGTTTAATGTATCAGTTTTAGAATTGCCTATGCTCTGTTTCAGCATTTCTCCACCTCCGTATTGGATTTCTGCTGGTTTTAAATCTTTGCAAATTTGCATTTTTTGGCAGTATCACATTAATTGAAATGTCCTTAAAACTAACTGAAGTAACTCATATTGTGTAATCTACCTTGAGTCTCAGTGAGAAAGGTGGAATATAAATATCATAAAATAAATAAAATTCTGGTAGTTTGTCTGTTAATCATTTGTAGCAAGAGGCAGAACAGACAACAATTCTCTCATTTGCCCAGTGTCAGATGTTTAAACCTGGAAAATTGAACTACAAAACTTTACAGCAATATTGTGACCCCTTCATAAGGACTGGTTCAGCCACCACACTATAACATGCAATATACTGAAACCCATATAATACAACCATGCACTCTTTAAAGTATGTAAACGCATTCAGACTAGATCAACTCACGAAGCAGGGGCATGGATGGCAACGTGAAGTGTGTTAAAGCTTACCAGATTCCTTGCATAATGCTGCTAGGTCAGCCCCTACATATCCATGGACACTGTCAGCCAACTGAATCAACTCTGCTGCCGATAATGAATGAGGAACCTTTTTAAGAAGTTTCTGGAGGATTTCTAGCCGGTCTTGAGCATTGGGAACACCAATTTCTATCTCCTTATCAAAACGTCCAGGTCTGCGCAGTGCTGGATCAAGGGCATGGGGCCGATTTGTGGCTCCAAGTACTATGAGTTGGCCTTCGTTGCCTTCCTAAATAATATAAAACAGATCCACTGTCAGTCAACACTCAAGCCAATGTGATAGAATAAATAGAGCACGGCCATTTGGATATGCAAGAACCAAGTTCAGATTCCCCTTCATCCATGATGCCTGCTGGCCTTAACATCAGAAATCCATCAGCAGTTCCACTGTGGTCTCCGCACCATGATAGTCACTTACTAGGTTTTTATAGGACTCCCATCTAAATTAACTAGAAGACTCCAACTAGTGCAAAACACTGCAGCGCAACTGTTATCAGGAGCGAGCAGGAGCATGAACATCACCCCATTCTGCAGTCACTCCTTTGGCTACCCATCAGATACCGTGCTCAGTTCAAGGTACTAGTTATAACTTATCACATACAAAACTCTTCATGGCCTTGGACTGGCATACCTACAAGACCACCTCCCTCCCTATGTTCCTCCATGTCAACTTTGCTCATCTGAACAGGGTCTTTGCAGGTGCTGCCCTGCACATGGGCAAAATCAACAACAGCCCGTACGCAGGCTCTCTCTATGGTGGCCCCTACCCTGTGGCAAGACCTGCCTGAAGAGATCAGGAGAGCCCCCACTCTCCTAGCTTTCCACAAACGATGCAAAACCAAATTATTCAAAAAGGCTTTTGTATAGTAGGGAGGAGGTCTTAGATGCTCCGCTTATGAATTAGGGACTATAGACTTCACTGCTATGTTGCCTTACATATTATCTGTTGCTTTAAATATGTGCTTCTATGTCAGCCCTAGAATTGCTTATGTTCTGTTTCTGCATTTCTTCAACTCTGTATTGGATTCTTGCTAATGTTATATCTTTGTAAACTTGTGTTAATTTGCCCTATGACATTGTTTATGCAATTGTCCTTGATACTGACTGTACTAATCTCAAACTGTGTAAACCACTTTGAGTCTCCGTAAGAAAGGCAGACCATAAATGACATAAATAAAATAAAATATTATCCCATACTTTCTCCTATATATACAGCAGTCATTTCAGCATTTGTTCCACAGCCTCCTGGAACGGCCATTGAAGAATCCAGTGTAGATCCATAGAATGTGGATCAAAAAACCAGTTTCCTCCAAAATATTTCGAGAGCTAGAATTATGTAGAGCTATTTCTTTTATTTATTATTTATTTTATTCGATTTATACCCCACCCTCCCCACAGATGGGCTCTTGAGTGTGCTACTTCAGTTTACTTACACTTTATCATAAATTCTAGGATGATGGATAGTAGAACAAAAGGAGGGGTTTCTAAATGGTCCACTGAGTATCACACTGATGTTCATAGAGTTCTGGCAGGTGAAAGGACAGTTGCAGCCAACAGCATTTGGGCACACAAACTATTTAAAAACCACAGTGTCCTTTATGACAGACAGTAATAAACAAGGATACAAAGAAGAATTAAATAACTTTTTGGGTACAGTTTCAATGAAAATATCAGGCTTTATTTCTGTGATATGGAAAGTCATCACCCTGATCCTCAAAAGCAGTGGTGCAGCAAGTCCATACAACAGTTTCTGCAAGAAGTCAAGCAGTACGATCACAATTATTTGATGTCACCCACAATGCAGTAATTCCATCAATATCCTTTTACTTACTGATCCAATGCCATCCATCAATGTTAACAATGAAGCTACAATTCTTTTCTCAACTTCATTCTGTGCCCCTTCTCGTTTTGGACAGAGGGCATCGATTTCGTCAATGAATATAATGGATGGTCGGCTGAAAAGGAAAGCATTCAAATTAATTTAGTTGTCAAGATGTACATATTAAGTCTATTAAAGTACGGATTCACTCACCAGCTGATTCAAAGTGAAATCCTATGCAGGTTTACACCCATCTAAGCCTATGGAAGTTAATGGTCTTAGAAGAGTACAATTCAGTTTAGGATTGCACTCTAAGTTATTCACTGACAAGGTTAATAAAGTTTTTAGGGTACTTTCTGTAAGTTAAAGTGGTGAAATTTGATCCAATTTCAGAAAAAGTCTCAGAGTCAAGTCTTTTTATATTATGGTCCCAAAACAGAAAACTCGAAGGTGTCAGGCACACAAGAAGCTAAAATCTGGAATATACAGTTCCAGAAACCTAATTATGAAAAGAGTACAGAGGGGGATGGTGCATGGCTGTCCCTCAAATAGAGCCAACTTAAAGTTTACTTATTAATGAGTCAGGTAAAATAAGCACATAAAAAGTCTTGGGCTATATTGATTTTCAACAAAGCTTGAAAGGAAGTAGAAATCTGCAATTTTACTTGAGCAGTTAGAATTCTGCCACTCTATAATCATACCCTTAATTTAGAAAAGGAGCAGATAGGATCAAGTATTTAGGGTTGCAGATGGATAACATCATTTACTAATTCAGCTATGAAAAGCTTTTCAACCCTCAACATATATATGTTTATGAATATGTATGCAAGATGACCAAAATAAAACACATCACATGATTCCATTATTATTTTGACTATACTGGTAACATAATAGGGACCAAGTCACACTACCATCTTGTCACTTGAAATTTTACAGCTGTCACCAAATTACTAGAGAACTCCATACAAATAATTCCTTGTACTAATGCTAACACCATGTAACTGTTTAGTCTATTCAAGTATATGGCTGTACAGCAGTGAGGTACATTTTGAACCAATTCACAAAAAAGCTTCAGGGATCTCCACTGCACAGTGATACAATGAGACTTTGTTCTACATCTGAAGCACAAGAAGCTTTGAGCTACATCTAAGCCTCCAAGGCTGAAATATATTTATTTATACTCTGCCTTTCTCACTGGGACTCAAGGTGGTTTATACAGAGTAAGTCATTACAGTCAACAGGATGGGACATCCAACAAACCATGGAATAGGATGGGGATTGCAAAACTCCAGGACCAAGAAGAAATCTGAAAGAGCTAAAACAAGACATACTTTCATGGACCTAAGTCCAACTGAACTGTGTGGTTAATTCTGAATAAATACAGATCAGTGCATAAATTCTTTCAGCTTACAAACACCGAGATGCTTGCAAAAATCAGTTGGAATCTACTAAAAAGCAAACCTGTGCTGCATCTGCATACTGTTGCAACTAGATTGAGTTGCCCACAATGGATAATCCAGTTGCAAACTATCTATTTGAAAGATTTCTGTGCCACTTCTCACTTGGGAACCTGTCCAATGCAGCTTACAAAACAAGTACGATAAAAACATTAAACATCAACATTAAATACACAGCCACAGCCTAAAACAGACAGCAAATGAGAGCTGCCATGCAAATAAGAGTGTATTATTCACTGATGTATGAATATACCCCTGGGCTCTTACCTAATCAGGCACAAACACCTGTTACATTGAGCCTTCTAAGTTTTCTAAGATGAGCCTAAAATATCCACACCGAAAACAGTGGGATTTAAGCATGTAAGGACAGCCCTGCTGCATTAGATCAAGAGTTTCTGGCAGTTGCCAAGCAGATGCTGCCTGGAAGCCCTCAAAGAGGGGATGAAGAAAACATTTTTTACCCCTCACAATCTGATATTCAAAGCCATATTGACTCTGGGAGGCTCCATGTAGCGATCCTGTTTAAAACACAATAGCCATCAACAAACTATCTTCCAAAAATTTGTGTAATCTTGCTTTTAAAAAGATACCTCAGATTCATCACACTGCATGATGATGGGTTCCATAAGTTAATTAGGCATTGACTGAAAAAGTACTTTTATTTCTTTTTCTTCATTTATATCTCACTTTCCCCCCCCCCCAATGGTGACCCAAAATGGCTTACATTATTTTTCTCTCCTCCATTTTACCTTCACAACAACCTGAGAGGTAGATTAGGCTAAGAGTGTGTGAGTGGCTCAAGGTCACCCAGCAAGCTTTCATGGCAGAGCGGAGAATTGAGCCTGGGTCACCCAGGTCCTAGTCCGTCACTCTAGCCACTACACCACACTGGCTCTCTGCCATCTGTCCTGAACCTTCAACGCATCAATGAAAGAGGGAGAAAAATTTCTTCCTTTTCACACCATTCATAAGCTTATAAATCCCTATCATAACCAGTGTATTCTTATAGGGGCCTCAGCATATGACCCAAGAACTTCATTGGCCTGTGTGTGAGTCTTAACCCACTGAACCACCTGGGATCTGAAGTAACTTCTCTGAGAAGACACAAGCATACCATAAAGCAGCTTCTGAAAATATGTGTCGTAATCTGGCTTCACTCTCTCCATAAAACCTGCAACAAAATCAAAAACAGGTGGAATCAGCATAGTTGTTAGTTTATTATACAGTCAAAAGACCTTTAAGATTCAAACATTAAAACAGAACGTAGCCGTTATTAAAATTTGACTACCAGAGTTATTTCTCCATCTAGGATCTTACTGCAATGGCTGCATTAAAAAATCATTGCCACTTGTCCAGTTATGTGTACATTCTCCCCAGCAAGGAACAAAATAACTAGCCGTTCTGAAGTGTGATGGTTAGCATTGGACTAAGTTTGGGGAGACGAGGGTTCAAATCCCCACTCTTCTATGAAATACAGTGGGGGACCATGGGTCAATCTCCACCTAACATACCTCAGAAGGTGGTTGTTGTGTGGATAAAATGGATGAACTCCTTGGAATGGACAATAAGATAGAGTGTTATTACTACGTAATAACAGGCTGACATATATCCAGGCAATCCTCCAAACTGGGACATACACAAACTACTGCATAAATTTTCTTATAAGAAATCATTAGTAACTCCTTTAATTCCATTTACAGAAGTAAAAGTGACCTATTTCCAGGCTGTTCTGCTGCAGACCAATACAGCTACTTACCTAAAACTATTTCCAGGCAAGATTCAAAGATCACTTTGTTGCTCTTAAGCAATCTCATTAGAATCAGCATTATTTTATTTATTACATTTATATTCCACCCTCCCCGCAAATGGGCTCAGAGCAGCTCATAAAATACAAAGTTAAAACACCATAAAAATACAAAAATCAAGTTACAAATAATCCAAAATCTAACAAGTGCAGTTGGGAGTATAACGGTAGCAATAACACAACAGATATAAATACAATTAGGCAGTCCTTACTTGCTTATAATTTCAGGACCATTAATTGTAGTGACATGAGCTCCAACTTCATTTGCGACTGCTCTGGCAATCATCGTCTTCCCAGTACCTGGGGGGCCATACAGTAGTACTCCTCTAGGTGGAGGGATTCCTTGACAGAGACAGAAATAGAGAGGAAGAGTTCATGTTTGCAACAGCACTGCATGCTACAGAAAAGGCTTTATGGACTGGCTGAAGCATCTTCTTTAAAAAAAAATTAGCATCAGTACAACAGGCAACTACATAGTTCACAGAACGAATAATTTCATAGCATTATCTTTAAATTTGTTAACTAAATCTGCAATATTTCAAGGAATGGGGTAATTGCCTAAAGTATTTTTATTACTGACATTTTTTTAAAAGCACTTTGCTTATTTTTACCTACTTTTTTGAACTGCAAAAATCAGTTCCTGCTAAACTGTAATGTGCTTTATGTCTTTACTATATTTTTATAAATATATTTGGTTCTTTGGTGTACTGCTAACACGGTCTTTCAAATATTGATTCAAATCTCTAAGGCTGCAGCTTTATACAAGCACACTCAGGCGTAACATCCATTGCATACAGTGAATCAAGTTACATGCACTGGACTGGTTTAATAAAGATTTTAAAATTTTGCTCCGTTTCATAAAAATCAGGCCAAAGCTAAACATTTCAAAGTTCACTTATTTCAATGGGAGAACCTCAAATGTGTGTTTCATTCTCCTGCTGAAACCAACAAGGCTTAAAAATGCTTAATGTTGCCTGAGTTATGCCATCTTCTAATTGAAAGAAACTTGAGAACCTCAAGGAACAAATTATTCCAAATCACAAAAGAAATCAATAGTCTGAACCGTAGCCCTCTCAGTCATTAATAATATGATGTTGTACAGTACAAAATTTCTTGTCACTAAATATTCCATCAGTATGACTGTCACAGTGATATCCAAGATACCATGTGATTAAATTGTCTATGTGAAACCCCGTCCACATGGTTAGAGCTGAACATAAGAAGAAGCAGGGGGGGATACAGAAGGGATGTACCTGGAGCAGTGGAGTAGCTATCAGTGGAACCCTTTTGTATTAAATAGTGGATACCAGATAGATTCCACCTTCCACTGTCTTTCCCCTGAGGAAGAACACTAGCTCAAAATGTAGGATGTTTAATTCTCCCAAAACAGCTGACACTGGGGGAAAATGTGTTGAAGAAGCAGCTGAGAACTTGAGGACATTTCATTTATAATGAAGGGTGCAACACAACCCTGGTACAGCAAGATAATTAAGATGCTGACTAGACATGGGCACGAACAAAAAAAAACCCCGAACCACATGATTCATGGTTCGTAGCATTCCACGAACTTCCAACCTTTTCCTGGTTCGTGAGGCTGTCATTTCACAGACCCTACGCTGGAACCGGCGCGGGGTCTGTGAAACCGACAGCCCCTTTCTCCTGCCGCTCTGGCATCAAGAGAAAGAGGCTGTCAGTTTCACAGACCCCGCACTGGAACTAGTGTGGAGTCTGTAAAACTGACAGCCTCTTTTCCCGCTGCCCGGGCTGTCAGTTTTAGAGACCCTGGGTCTGTGATGAAACTGACAGCCCAGGCAGCAGGAAAAAAGGCTGTCACTTTTACAGGTTCCAGCGCAGGGTCTGTGAAACTGACAGCCTCTTTTCCTGCTGCCTGGGATGTCAAGTTTTACAGACCCTGCACTGTTCCAGCATGGGGGCTGTGAAATGACAGCCTCTTTCTCCTGCTGCTCTGGCAGCCGAGGCAGCAGGAAAAGAGGCTGTCAGTTTCACATACCCCACACCAGTTCCAGCGTGGGATCTGTGAAAGGACAGGCTCTTCCTCCTGCTTCCTAAGCTGCCTGAGCAGCAGGAGAAAGAGGCTGTGAAACTCCAAACAGGCCACAGAACGGCTGGAAAAATTCGTTTGTTCTGTAAACACGCGTTCCCACGGAACACGTGTTTCAGGGCAAACAAACCAGCCATTCCATACGGAATGTTGTTCCATGGTTCGTTTCGGGCCCATCTCTAATGCTGACATGTACACATCACTGCATTTCTTTAAAAAATAAACTTACATCCACACAAGGCAACACATTGATAAAATTAAAGCCAGAGAATAAACACACTGTAAAATTTAGCATAGATCACCATGTACACACAAGAATGCACACATGAAGCTGCCTTATTCTGTTCAGACCACTGGTTTACCAAGGTCTGCTTTGACTGGCAGTAGCAGCATCTCAGGAAGAAGTCTTTCATATCATCTAATTATCACTTGATCGATGGTTGTTGTGGGTTTTCCGGGCTGTATTGCCATGGTCTTGGCATTGTAGTTTCTGACGTTTCGCCAGCAGCTGTGGCTGGCATCTTCAGAAGTGTAGCACCAAAAGACAGAGTGTCACTGAGAGAACTCTGTCTTTTGGTGCTACACCTCTGAAGATGCCAGCCACAGCTGCTGGCGAAACGTCAGGAACTACAATGCCAAGACCACGGCAATACAGCCCGGAAAACCCCCAACAACCATCGTTCTCCGGCCGTGAAAGCCTTCGACAATATATCACTTGATCCTTTTAACTGAACATGGTAGGAATGGAATGTGGGGCCTGTGTGCTCTACTAAGCCACAGCACCTCCCAAATAATACAAACAAGAAGAAACAGACTACTGGGAAAGAACTTAAATTAGGCCTTACTCTTAACTGAGGAAATAATTTAAGCAAATGAACAATAGTAATCTGTAACTGAGAGATCCATTTGAGAGACATCCTACCATAACTTCGGAACAGGTCAGGTTTCTTCAAGGGAAGTTCAATCATTTCTCTTATCGTTTTCAGCTGGTTACCAAGTCCACCTATTGAATCATAGGTCACTTTTGGCGCAGCATTACATTCTTCCATCACTTTAGTCCGAGAGTCAATGAAATCAATCCTAGTCCTTGAAGAAATGAAGTAAAAAGTATCAGAGTTCAGTGGCGCTCCTTCTCTACCAGTCTGCAGTACTGCTGTATCTGTCAAGAATTGCTCACTTAATGTTGCTGATGCAGAATGAGAAACAGAGGCGGTGGCAGCATAACTGAATGAGTCTCTCTCTTCTACGTTTTCACTGCATGCCACAGTTTCTAAGGAATCATCAACCGATGTATTATGATCAAGTTGCTTACATGGGGTGCTGGTGGAGGCTCCGTCACTGTCTCCAAGGGCTAGTTTGCCAAGTTGCATAGATAAGTCTAAATTGCTGGAGTCAAAATCAGACTTCTCCACTGACGATTCCAGTGTCTGCTTAAAAATGGAGCCATCTTGCATCTTAAGCAGAACCCCATCTGTTCCTTTTACCCTTGCGATCATGAGGTTGCAACATCTGCCGTAGAAAATTACTTGCAGGACGTTGCCTGGTAAAATAATCTTTCCATCTGTAAGAAAGAAAAAAAAAAGCATAAAGGTTTTTTTTTAATCTAGTCAAATGCTTCTGGCAGTCCCTTCTTAAAATATTAACATATACAGTTATTCTTTGTAAATGAAAGTTAGACAAGGAAAAACACTGTGCACCTCACTTTAGATTCTACCAAGAAAGGAGATTTTGAGGGTAAATCATTCTGCAGAGAACACTGCATCAGAACACTATGGACGCCAGCGGAACACTGTGGGGTCCCAGGCACCCCAATTAATTTCATTTTTCCCCACCTCATCCTGGCTTACATGCCATGGTGATGGGCAGCATCGAGAATGGGAATTATGGGGTGCATGAAAGAAAATACTTGCTGTTATAATGAGGAAATGCAGGAGTCCCTGGCCCCAGATAAATCACTCACTAGCCTGGGAACCAAGCAGTAAAATCCCTGGATTTCAGATGAGATGGTTCCCCTTTAGGCAGATACATGGGGAGGACAGTGATAGCCATTTGGCCACCTGCCAGGAAAAGAGATCGCTTTTTGGATATCCTGAGTTAGAGCCATAAAAAAAAATCAAGGACAAGCTCCTGGTTATTATTGAGTAAAGGTGGGAAAGGTGAGGACTCGGCCTCCATTTCAAGGTACGTCGAAGAAGAACTCTCGCAGCTGAGACAGAAAGAGTGTAAAAGTTTAGAACAGTCTGCAAAAAGTGCACAAGCCAAAATCCAAGTAATGAGGAGAAATGGAGAGAAGTCTCCTCCACCCAGCCTGTGTTTCAAAGTTCCATCTATGCTTCTGTCCATTCTCTGAAAGGAACGTTAAGGTCTAACCAGTGACTCATACAATCTAGTTAGCCCAATGCTTTTGTTTCTTTTTATTAGTTTCTGTAAAACTTCTGCTAATGTTCTGATACTCTTTACCTGTACATCTATGATTCTAGAAAACAGATGTATGACAGTGAATAAAGATACAGCAGACCGGGGGGGGGGGGGGGGGGATGACACTGCTTGCGGTCTTCTAAACGTAGAAACTCAGCTGTTGAATTGTGAAGCTTACATCTCTACTTTTCTATTATTTTAGATTACCAATGAACTAGAGTATTAATTCTTCATAGAGTCCTGAACTTCCCACCTCACATATAGAATCTGTCTTATATTAAGTGAGATTTGCAGGGTGGGGTGGGGTGGGGTGGGGGTGTTTTTTTATTTTAAATTTTTTATTGCTTTTACTATAATATACATAACAGATAACAGTAAAAAAGTAAAACAATTAAATCCTTATGATTTCCAGTTAGATAAGTCAAATATCATGTACAAAAACTGATCACAACACAATAAAATCGTTAAAATATAATCTGACTCTGTTCCTTATTACAATGTTATGTTACTCAATTATATTTTGTGTTACTTTACCGAGTCTCTCACTGATTTAAAATAGTATAAAGTAGATTTTTGGGAAGTTGTAGATTATTTTCAGTTATATACTCAAAAAATGGATATTTTGTCATAAAGTCAGTTTCTTTCGGATAATGTTCTGCTTGATATAGTCTATTGTGAATTTTTAATTGTATATAATGATCCCAAACTTTCGCCAACCAGCTATCAATTGATGAGAGGGGGGGATTGTTGATATAACACACACACAGGTGACAGTATTTAATTCTGAGATTTTTTAAGAAATGTGAAGTAACTGTTAAAAGAGCATATTGTACAGAAAGGCAAATAAACTTAAGTCCATACCTAGATTTCTCAGAATACTGAGACATAATTCTTCAGCATTAAGACAGGCATCTTTATCCCTGGAAACATGAGAAATTACACCTTTACAACATGACACTGTAGCCTTCATAATTATAATCCTAAACTGACTCACATGACCAACAAAATGTTATATTTGTTTCCAAAACTGTCAATCATATGCAGCCTGACATATAATAGTGTGTTAATCTACTGCATATGTACATGAACTTGAAACATTTATAGACTAATCTAATGTACTACTTTCCTTTCCATAGATCTTGGAAAATGCTATCCGCATGTATATTAAAGCTATTTCTGAATGCCTGTTTCATGCACAACTGACCAGATAATAAAATTTATTACTTTTGCAGCAGTTCAACAAAATAAGAGGCACAAAATCACAATGGCCTTTGAGCAACTCTCTCACTGCACTGTAACTCCACAGCACACTGGAGTCTACAATTTGGATTAAAACTGAACACAAAAGTCATGGTCCTCACAGGTGCCACATGTACTTAACTAGCAATCTGACACTTGAATTTTTCCCTTTGAGAAGTTCTCAGAGCCTTCAAATAAAATTAGAACAACAGAGGGCACTCTCAGCTCAGTAATAGTGTTTTCAAATCTATTCTTTGATTATGAGGAAACAAGTGAATTAGTCTGGAAGTTTAAGATAAATTCCAAGTCATCGTGCAACACAGTGCCTCAAATCTTGCTAATGTTATTGCCGGCCATTTCCACACACGTTGAATAATGCACTTTCAATGCACTTTAGCAATCCTTTGGAAGTGGATTTTTTGTTCCACGCATAGGCTGTTTCCACATGCTGTTAAAGAGACGGGCTACTTACTCAACGCTGGCATTTTTTTTCACAGATTCCAGATGCCTCCAATTTCAAAGCAGAAGCAGGCAGTTTGTCTTTCGTCTGATCAGCGTCCTTGACCCGGCACAGGAAAGAGCAGGAAATCTCGGTCTCAGAAAAGATGCTGATCAGACAAAAGACAAACTGCCTACTTCTGCTTTGAAATCAGAGGCATCTGGAATCTGTGGAAAAAAAAACGCCAGCATTGAGTAAGTAGCCCGTCTCTTTAACAGCATGTGGAAACAGCCATGGAAAAGCAGTTCCAAATGTTCACTAAAGAGTATGGAAAGTGGATTATCCAATGTATGTGAAAGCAGCTGCCTTCTTCATCTCAGACATCTCAGTCAGGGCAACTGCAACTCTTCAAATGCAATCCTTGGGCTGTTCCTGCTGTACCTGTCTTCTAAACCTATCTGAGCATTTTTCTTTCATTTATTTCCATCTGCTCCCAAGCCCTGAGTATGATTTTCTACATGTACAGCCAGACTATCCGATTGCCAGAATAAATGCCATTTCCTACACTTTCTATCCTGAGCGAAAATTTGATGTGACTGGCATGTGCAATACCACTGCTTCAACATGCAGGAAGCTACGGTCCTTAAAATCATTACATATAATAAAACAAACCTCTTGTTCACCATACACCTCAATTCAGATAGATCAACATACCTCAGCTTTATCCCTACTTCCTCTGCCTGCACCACAGCACCAGTCACAGGCTGGGCAATGACTGTATCACCAGGTACCACTCTCAGATTCTTCTGTGTTACTCCACTTAGGCCAATCTTTCCACCTGGAAAGCCTGCAACCGGCCATGCAGTGCAAACCTATTCAATACACCATAAAAATACAGTAAGAAATGAGCAGATCTTGAATTCCCCCTCAGAGGAAAAACACCCACGTAAAACACATTTACAAAGAGTCCACGTTTTACCCAGGCAATGCATTCTGTAAGACCAGAAGCCCTCCAAATGGCAGAGACCTGGATTTATTGTCTCTTGCTGTGTCAGTCTAAACAACCACTCAGGCTGCCTAACCAATCACTAATGCTTCATTTTCTGGACAAGGAAGAAAAGATGTGGCAGCTGCAGCAAGAGAGACAGCTGACAAGAAGTAGAGAGAAACAGCAGATATGTTTGTATTAATTTACTTCATTTATATTCTGTTTTTCTCTGCAATACGGGACTCAGAGTAGCTTAGAATATGGATCTCTGCTCCTCTATTTTCTCACAACTGCCCTGTGAGGTAGGTGAGAAAATGCAGCACCCAGCAAATTACCATGGAAAGAGTGAGGATTCTAACCTGGATCTCCCAGGATTGTAGTCTGACACTTTATCCGCTCTACCATGCTGACTCTCAAGAACTCCCGAAGAGAAAGGTTAAGTGGCAGGTCTGGAAAAGGGATGGAACCAAGATTGACAGAATAATGGGGGGAGCTCTCCCTTCACTGTGAAATGCACTGGCTTTCTTTCTCATTTAAAGAAAACTCAAGCATATTTTTTCATATGAGGGGGAAAAAAACAGAAGCTGCATGAATGTCCATATTCTATACTACAAAAGCGAACTATAACTGAGTACCATGTAAAAATAGCATCATCTAAAATCCCCCACACTGGCCTGTGCCACGTCAGAAAGAGCAAGACTGAAAACTCTTCAATGTGTTCAGTAAGCGCACATTTATTGCCCTCCCTCCACCACCTATTTGTTAAAAAATAGTATCACCTCTTGTTTCCCATTTTTACCAGTAAGCAAGACTGGTCGCCCGATGCATATATTTGCTGCTTTCATGCTGCCGAGGGCCAGCTGCACAAGAGATCTTCTGTACGCTTTAGGAACTTTGTCATCTGCTAAACAGAAAGAAAAGCAGACATTTTTCTAGTACATTGATTACTTCCATGGACCATATTTTTTAAGCAATGCATTTTGCCAAGGGAAAAAGCATTTCATTAACAATAAAGAATATCATGCTTCAGAAATTAGTGTGTCTAAATTAGTGTCAAAAACTTCGTGTGTTTCTGACCGTGGTAATCTACTATAGCAAGACGCACTACTGCATGAGCTGGGAATAGGTTATGGAAGAGGCATGGCTGTCCTTCCCAAATGGTTCCATCCCTCTAGACCAACTGTGGAAACAATGGGACAGGATCATCTGGAAACAGCCATGCTAGCACCACAGACTGGAGTGGGGGCGGGTATAGCATTGGCATTGTTCTTACTGCATAATCCCATCCATCTCCTTTGGTTTCTCTGTTCTTGCATTATCAGAGGTCATTCAGTGGAATTAGAGGAGTGACAATCATTTTGCTTCTGGTCCCCTAAGGACAGAATGGCCACAATGAACGTATGAAGTGATCTTATACTATATCATCAAGGGGGTGGGACCCTGGCTCAGCAATCGAGCATCTTCTTCACCTGCAGAAGGCTCCAGTTCAGTCCCCATCTCCAGTTAGAAGACGCAGACTATAGGAAAGACTTCTACTTGAGACTCTGGAGGGCCTATTTGAGTAGACAGCAGTTTGACCAGCTGTATGGCTTAGTATAAATACACTTCAAGCATTCACTGAACCATCTAACTCAGGGTCCCCAATTATTTTCAGCCACAAAATGGCTGCTGCAGGAGGCAGAGCTACACAGCATAAGTGCGGGGAGGAGCCATTTTAAAAATATAATGGGAAAGTGGAATGAAAATAAAACCAACAGTGCTGCTGAAATAACATTATTTTAAGCCCCACAGCCAACTGGATCTCTAGTGATCAATCAGAAGGCCTGCTGGGCAACAGCCTCACCCACTTTATAAAGATACTTGGTGGGCACCAGGAAAGGTGTCTGTGGGTGTGGTGGTGTCTAGAGATGGGCACGATCCGCATTACGATCCAAAAAAACCCACGATAATGGTGATCACGCGATCGTGACTCAGCGAATCATGATCGGCCACGGCCAACGATCCAGCGATAGGGAGGGGGGCTGGATCGTGCTCGGATCGGGAAGCCAGACACTCAGGTGCCAGTAATCTATTCCCAGGGCAACGGAGCCAGGGGAATGCCTGAGCTGTGTTTCCCCTCCTTCTGTCGCCCTGGAAACCCGAATGGAAGCCAAGCTTTCCTTGATCAGCAGGGCTTCCTTCCAACCATGGAGCAGCAAAGCAGTCACCAGTTGGGAGAAGACACCCAGGGGAGGGAGGGGGAAGGAGGTGTTCTGTAGCCATGGGCACTCCAATCTCATCCCTGCAAACCCTGATAGGCAGCTCTGACGGCCAAACACAGAAGGCCAAACACAAACACAGATGCCGCCGGCATCACCCACCGTTATTTTCTCACCAGCGCGCTCCCTTTTGGCCTGGCGGGCAGGCACATGGGGGGTGCCGCCGGCGAGCGGCCAGACCCCCTGCCCCCTGAGGGGAGGCAGCTCGTCGCTGTCTCCCCGTGCCCGGTGGCCGCCGCCAACACTCACCTTCCCACATAGCTGGGAATAGCAGCGCGCCCCACTTTGGCCTCCACAATCCACGGATCAGAAACGGGAGATGATCGGTGTGGATCGTTTAGTCAGGATCGTCACCGGCACCGATCCACGATCAGCTGGATCGGCAATTTTTTTTGGATCGTGCCCATCTCTAGTGGTGTCCACACTGGGGACCCCTGATCTAGCTCTACTGTGTCTATCTCATCTAAACAGTACTGGATTTATCAGCGCGTGCACACATGCTGCGTTACTGTGAAAAAATAAGGTCCGTCAACCCTTTTCTTTGCATGAATAAGCAGATCCATACGTAAGTGAAATGAAGATTATTATGGTCAGCTCTAAATTAGAAAGTGTTGCCTTCTTCTCCTCACCACAGCCCCAATACATTCATATTTACTTCTCGATATGATTAAAGAGCTCAAGAGGTATGATAAAAGTTCATCTTCGCTTATTTCTCTCAGAGGTAATGATCTGTGATCCACATCTGACTGGGCTCTGCATTTCATTGGGAATGCCCTCTCATTGCACTGTCTGTTTTGCAACTGTGCAGGCTTTTTCTGCGGTACAGACAATGCTTTGGAATAGCTTACTAGAGCAAGCATAGAGTACCTTCACTAGCCACATTCAGGAAGGTGCACATGACAATTTAATTTCAAAGGCCATTTGGTAAAGGATAAATTGTTTTGATAGAATAGGCTGTGACTGTCGTATTGATTTACTGACTTGTGTTTTACATAATTGTTTTTACATACTGATTTACAGTCATATTGTTTTTACGTTTACAACTTGTTGCTTTGTTATCTAGAACGCCCAAAGAAATGAAGTGGAATGTAAAACATTTTTCAACTTTTAAATAATATTCTCTGCTCACATCAGAGTGGATGGCATGCCAACACCTTGTTGTTTTCAATTTGCCTACATGTATCTAGATTATGGTTCCCAAATACACGCACACATAACTGGAATAGGAGCTACAATGCCGATCCTTTTAGCTCCAGTTCTTAAGTGTTTTCTGAGCATTTAGGCTAACCACGTGTGAGCACCATCAAGCTTACCGATGCGCTCACGCTCAAGCTCAGCCGAGCCTACTTCTGCGGCTTGTCAGCGGGGACTCGACCCCCTTCCCAGCGAAGCGTCTTAGCGCTCCCGGAACTCCTCACCTTTCTCCTGGAAGTCTGCGGCAGCCAGACTCAGCGAGGCGGGATCCACCGGGAGGTCCTGGGACGAAGCGAGCGGCGACGCGCTCTCGGGAGGAGGCCGCCCCTTGCTTTTCCTTCGGGAGCCGGAAGCCATCCTCGCCGAGCTGACGGCAGGGAGGCCGAGGCGGCACCGCCACGTGCCGGAGCCGGGAGCGCCGAAGGCGAAAGCGGAGCGAGCGCCACCCGAAGAGGAGCAGCGTATCGCGGACCCCCTTCACTTCCGATCCCGACGCAGCGCTTGGCCCTCTCTATAGGCGTGGCAGCCCACATACGAGAAAGCTGTGCGAGAGAGCAACGCGTACTCTCGGTGGAACGGAGTTAAAGCACATCCTCCCTTTTGGGTTACCAGCTCCAGGTCGAGAAATTCCTGGAGATTTGAGGGTGCAGCCTGGGGAGGGACCTCAGCGGGGTATAATCCCACATAATCCACTTTCCAAGGCAGCCATTTTCTCCAGGGGAACCGGTCTCCGTCATCTGATCAGTTGTCATTCCGGGAGATCTCAAGCTACCGCCTGGAGGATGGCAATCTTACCTACCCGCCTACTCCCCCCACCCACCCCACAAAAAAGCTCAGACATGTCAGGGTGTCCTTTTGGGTCTTATGAGGATCGCACCTACGATCGCAACCAGAATCCTCTGCAAAACGCTTGAGACTGTGTTCCCTCAGCGGGCAGAGGCCTTGCCTCCACAATCCTCCACTGGTGCAACTGATGTAAAACGGAATTGCTTATCTCTTAGCTCCCTAAATACGAAGTACGCGGCCGTTTCCACAGAAACGTCAAGACCTAGCTCGCAGGACCCAGAGAAACCCGAAGTGTAGTCTTCTCTCGCTCTAATCTCCCCGCCCTAGTCTCTAGGAAGCTGTGCCTCTCTACCCCTTCGCCTCTATGACAGAGGTTGACGGATGTCTCGTTATACCGGAAGCGTCTGTGAAGACTGCGTGATTGGCTGCGGAGGAGTCCCCCTCTTGGCTCGCTCCTCTCACAGCTGCTATGGCTGGAGGTGGGAGCTGGAGGTGGCTCTGCGTGCTGCGAGCGCGGCAGCTTGGGGCGCTGCTCCGTGGCCGCTGCCGCTGCCTTGGGGTCTCTGCCGCGTCCAGGCTGGTCGAAGCGGGGCTGCAGCCGCGGCTGGATAAGTTTGGCGGCCTCAGCCTGCACTTGGCTCAGCTGCGTTCTCCTGACAGCCTGGACACGGCCACCTTCCAGGGCTGGCTGCAGGGCAAGTGCCTTTGGCCTCTTGGGGTGGAGCCTGGCGGCGGGAGGGCTGGTGCATCAGTGTGACTTCCTTTGGATGGTGGGCTTGAGGCCAGTAGCACCTCAGAGACAAGCAAGAGTTTCAGGGCATAGGGAGTCAGCGCTCCTTTCTTCTGACGAAGGGAGCTGTAACTCTCGAAAGACAATATCCTTGAAAAACCTTGCCGATCTCTGAGGTGACACTGGACTCCAGTTCTGCTGTTGTACTGCAACCTACCTGAAACTCTTGTTTGGATGCATGTTTTGAGTGCAAGGGTTGCATGTGGGAGGCAGTGCCTTTGAGCATGTACGTAATGCAACTGCTATGTATGCACTTAAAACATATTCTGCACTTCCCAGCACAGTGCTCCCCAGGCACCTTCTGTTCACAATAATAATATATCAATATAATAAAGTATTTTTCTCACACACACCCATGCCTACAGCAATCATAGCCAAATCTAACATGCTTGGGACTTACAGTTCAGAGACCCTGTTTTTTTTTCCTTTTTGAATTTAAGCACTGTGCATGAAAGGACTAGAAGGTATTACTGATGAAGTACATCTTTTTCCAGTAGGTGGCAAGGTATAATTCTGAGCACTAGTTCAATGCAGCAGATACACCCATTAGCCCTCATTTGAAACTTACAGTAACCAGCAGGATTTAAGTCCAGTAGTATCTCAGAGACCAACAAGATTTTCAGAGTGTAAGGTTTCAAGAGTCAGAGTTCCCTTCTTCAGACACAAGCAGCCATAGACTACTTGATGGCCAAATAGGGGCTAAATAAGGTTAATACTAACACAGTTGACTCTCCAAAACATGATTTCAAAACAAAATTTGAATTGGATTTATGAACAACCATGCTAGATAATGGAGTCAGATAACCTGGTTGCACTAAACTGGAAGTTAGGGGGCATAAAGGAGCATGTTCCCACTCTCTGAACTATAGTCTGGCACTGAAATTTGTGGATTGAGCAACAGAAACAAAATCAGAAAAAAATAGTAACTAAACTATTGTTTCATGTGAATGAATATGGTATCTTTGCTGCTTTTCCTCTTTTTAGATTCTGTCAAGCAATGGAAAGCAGAAGGCCAAAAAGCAATCTGGCTACATGTTCCTATTCTCCAAAGCAGATTTATAGCTGCTGCTGCAGAGCAAGGCTTTACCTTCCACCATGCAGAATCAGACTGTGCTACACTTACCCTATGGTTAGGAGAAGGATGCAGCAAGTTGCCCCATTATGCTACTCATCAATTAGGTGTTGCAGGTGAGCTCTGGGAAGATGGGGGGAGGCAGTTTTTCTAAAAAAAACAGTGGTGATCACACAAACCAGAGTCAGAAGTGAGATTCTCATGGTCTGGTGCTTACATAACATTCCCAGTCTCTTTTCTATGGCTAGAAGAATGCCCCAGGCTTATGCGGTTCTTCCTCCCTGCAGCTTCTGTTATGGCAATTTCCCTTCTCCATGAGTTGCTTTAACTGTGGCATAGCATCAGCACTAAATGTTAAAAGCCAGACAAGATTGTCCTCCTAGAAAGAGGATGCTTTCACAAAGAAATTTTCCATTGCATTCCCCACTCTCAATCCCGGAACTGTTCTTTTTGGTGCTTCCACACAACATACCCCCTCCTTACCCCAGCTTTCCCAGTTATGCTATGGATATCCCTAAATCTGCTTTGGTATGGTCTTCCTGAAAGACTTACCCAAAGTCAGTCTGGGGGAAGTTTGGTGCCCACATGTAGCACCATTTCCTCCCGGGGGGAGGGGAGGGCTTTTTAATCAGTAGATGATATATCAACATAATGCCGTGACATATCTACTACCGATTTAACCCCCACCCACCCCCACCCCGCAAATCTAGCAAAAAGACAGAGTGGTGGACACAAGGGAAAGTATAGCAAATACTTTCATGAGAGCAGACTGGGGAGTTATCCCTGTGCCATAGCAAACAGAGTTGAAACCTCGTTTTAAAACTATGGTTTCAAATTCCACGGATTCCCAGACCATAAAACCTCTTGTTTATTTGGTATCACAACTAGGAATCATAAAGTCAGTAGAGGGCAGCAAAGACAAGAAATGATTAGTTTGTGCTTATGGGCATGTTTGAGCATGTTTGTCCAAAGTATGGATATAACTTTTTTCTATATAGCAAAATTCATTGTTCCATTTCCAAAATCCCTGAAGGCAATAGAATTTTTACCTATGTTGCACATGTGTCTTGCAGATGTTCAGTGGAACAGGATAGCATAACCTGTGAGTGCTTAAATATTATAAATTTTTACTTGTCCAGAGGTGCATCTGAAAGCCAGTCCTGTGATAAGAACTACATTTGAAAATGTTGTTTACTTCTTTCAGAACCATTTACCTATGAAGTCACCACTCCACAACACATGATTGGTAGGGAAGCAGTGAATTATACATCCATAAATCACTTTTATGGCTTCCTTATTTATGGGAATAGCCTGCAAGAGTCTGTTTTGCCAAAGAGCAAGAGATTCTTTAGGATTTGATAGCAATAAGCATACTAGTGTGGAAGGAAAGCAATTTATCATACACTGATTTTTAAAACTAATGTACAGATTACAAGTAGGGGTTAGGAAAAGACTAGGTAGAATATTACATTTAGAGAATGGTGTAAATGTTGCTTTGAACACCTGTTCCACTTGCTACACATGAATAAATATAGTGAGAGGATGCTTGCAAAACTTTTGAAAGGGAATCCAAAAACTTTGCTTTCAAGAGTATCTCAAAATGTTTTTGTACAAACTCTTTCTAGTTTACAGTCATGAAAACAGACCACAGCTACACTTAAACTCTCAACCTCTGTTTTCTGGCACACAGTTCAAACTGTCTGTGTCATTGACAAACATACTAAAGATGACTGCTTTTTCTCATCCTTACACCATAAAAGGTTAGGCCTGACTTCCCTCTTTCTCTCCCCTTGCTTTTCTTATTCTTTGAAATTAAAATGTGACACATAAGGCTATGACCTTATGCAAATTTAGTTGAGACTAAGCCACATTGAATTCAGCAGGATTTCTGAGTAATCATGCATAGGTTCAGGTCTTAAGTATCGCACCAATTATGGTATCAAACTGCTCTAATAACAGCTGTTGACCTCAGAGCTACAATTTATAATCAGAATGTCCAGATACTCCTCCTAATGTAGCGCTCAAGTCCTGAGATACAAGACTCTTGAGCACAAAGCAAGGAATATCCAGCCTACTTCCAGTCTGAACCGATCCTGGCATTATGTCAATGTAGCTATAGGAGACTGAATGCAATGATATTCCTGATCTACTCCAGAGCGTAAGAGTTCAGACTCACTCCCCCATTCATCCACCAACTTCCAGTGGTGGGTCTTGTCTAGATGTGCTCTCATTATAAAGTTCTGTTCACAATACGGAATAAGTCACATGGGAACACAATAGGGATTACTTTTGAGTAAGTTTGCATAGGATTAGGCTGTAAGGGTTGTAAAGAGCAGGCCAATTAGATACCTTTACTATTACCCTCTTTTCTTTCCAACAGGCATTTTTTTTAAAAAAATGGGAGCCATTCAGTTACATCTGCTGCCACATCAGCTTTTGCCCTTAGGGTGCAGTTCTTGTTCAAATGATAAATACAGCCCTAGATCCTAATACATCGTTGCTGCACTAAGGCAGAAATCCAGTGCTCACCTTTGGGAACTAGGCTCAGTACAACTTCCTTTTGAGTAAACCTGCGTGTGAACAGCTGAGAACATGTTCCCTGCTCCTTTCTCACATTCAGATAAATGTGTTCTTGTGACAAGGAGAAGGACTGGCAACTTTTGTTTTTACTGGCCTTGCATTTGTCCCTTTTATCAGCAGGCCAAAACACAGAAATTAATCATATAAACTGCTACCTGCACTGTTTTTAGATGTCAGGTTTCTGTGAAAAGCCAAGGAGCATTGACTGTAAAGACATGAGCGACTCTCATGAGGAATTTGATTGAACCCTCTCCATACAGGGTTTATTTTTAATAATTCTACAGGCAACAGCCTCTGGCTAAGAATCTACTCTGTAGTATATATAGACTGATGCATCATTCTGCCTTTAATATCATAAAAAATGGAAATGAAAATTACTTGGAATAAAAAACAAAACTGAATAGAGTCAATATAAGTAACTTCAAAGTTGATTTTGCACTTCTGTTTTGCCTCCAAAAGAATTCCACACCAAGAAATGCACTGCCAACCATGTGCAGGAAGGATGAAATCATGTGTATTATGTGACATCGGCTAGGAGGCATATGACTAATTTTCCTAAGGAATGCCTCTTCAGGAGTTTACTTCAGTGTTGTTGTCTCATGGTAAAAACATTTCTCCCATACGTAGACATGCGATTACATTATTTAAAAAGAATGGTGTTTTCAGTCTAGAAACTCATTCCTTAATATTTCCTTCCTATGTTAACTTGAAATTCTAGGTTGTGTACCTCAATATTCTAACTTCACTGTCTGCCAAGAACTGAATGCTGAATACAAGGCAGGATAGCTCTGGGGCAGGCGGATAACCTATTGAAATCAATGTCAGAACATGCATTCATGTGACAGCGCTTATCTGGAAGTGCCTTTAAATGGGGCGGGGGAAGAGTGGTTAATGTGATGGCGGGTGGTTCTGATGCAGAAAAATCTCTGAAGTACCCCCCCCACACACACACACACACACTTCCTTGAAATGACAACAAAAGCTTTGGATGTAAGATTTGATTATAGAATATTTTGTCTAAATTTATCATGGAACTTAGGATATATTTTTCCCCAGCAGGTGCTGTATTAAATACTAACACTGGGAAAGTATTGGTTGTACAAGACCGAAATAAAGTAAGTTAATCACATTATTTGGGGTAAATAAACATTTTATTTTTTTTTCAATATATTCGTATTGGTTTTCATTCCAACTTAAACTAATAACAGATTACTCAAGATTTTACATACCTCAATACATACATTTCAGTCTATCTCTTCTATACAACCATAGTTATGTCATCTTTTCACTACTGTCTTCCTATTGTTACTGTAAGACTCCTTTATTAGATTCTAATAGTCATTTTCTTTTCTCATTCGTTTAATTTGTGTCTTACTAAGTCTTAATTGAGTTCTTAATTTTTTTGTTTTCATTCCATCCATCTATAGAGCAAAGTCAATCTTCATTTCCAGTTGTGTCTGTTTTCTTTTTCTTTTATTTATTACTGTATCTGGTTCGGTCAATATATTTTATTGATTTTAATTTCGGCATAATCTGGTATCTGATCAATCAAATCTTACATAATTAATACCTGTTTATGCAATATATTTCAGTCCATCTCTACCATTCAATCACCGAGGTAAACAAACAATTTAATATGAATTTACATGAATGTAGTAGTTAAAAATTAACTAAATTCACATACACCTTAAGTTAAAATGACAGGGTAATAATTTTAAGTACAGTCTACCTATGTAATATTTTTTTACCATTTAAAATCATAATTATTTAAGATTTCAATTATATTTTCAATTATGTTTTTAGAAAGGAAAATTACATTATGGAATTACTTTTGGTCCCTGGATAGAAAGAATTTTCCAGGAAAATCTCATTGTGAGAGTATGCCTTTTGGTTGCTGGTATCTCCTTTCTAGTGTTTGATTTTTCAAGGCTTGTGTGGGCATGTTTGTTCGCTTTGGGGGACTGCGATGCAAGTACTTGTTAAAATAATACTTAATTAACAAGTAAATTTTGGCCACAAACCATGCAATAAGTCCCATTGAACACAGTGGGAATTACTTCTGAGGAAACGTGCATAAGATCAAACTGCACGTCTTGGTAACTTTCTCCAGAAGCAACCATGGTTGGATATTCCTAAAGACTGGTATAATTGAGAATGGAAACCTTTCAAAAAGGCTTTAAACCATTAGCTGTAAAGAACTGTCTAATTGCTTTTGGTATTTTGGAAAAGGCAGACTAAATTTTTGAGGTTTCAGAAATAAGCTACCAGGCGTCTGTTGTAATTTGTTTTCAGAGAACGACATTAAAGTTTTAGCGGAGACTGCAAGGCAGCAAAAACTGGCATGGGTGCCCTACTCCATGAAATCTCGAGTGTGAACAGGAACAAGTGCAGAACACAAATAAGCTATATAAACATATATATGCTGAAGCTGGCATAGGCCTATGAACTTAAACAAGACTATCAGGGAGAGACTACAGCCTTGCTTAAGTGGTGGGGGGATGTCACTCTGCCAGAGCTAATGGCAGCGTACCACAGAGAAACCCTATGCTCAGCCGGCAGTAGAGGCAATAGAATATCCATAGAAACAAAAGCCAATTCATCAGCACTTACAGATTTGTCTACAGTGTCTCTGCTTCCCTACCCACCCTGTTCACCAATGACATTACCACATAATCCATGCAAAGAACACATCAAAGAACACATAGGAATGGTTAGATGAACCCATGACATCATCCAGCCTAGACATCATCTATCCGATAGACATTCAGAGTATAACCAGGCAGCCAGGAAAAAACACCACAACCTCCCAGTGCAGTAGGAAGATGGGCAGGAACTGATGCCTGTAACGCCACATTCCAGAGCTTCATGAAGATCAATATTTGTATCACTTGGCAGCACAAACATAAACAGTCTGCAAATAACCATCCTTTGGCAGGAAAAATGGCAAGCCTAGGCTGGGAAGCGAAGATTGTCCTTCCAGTCACATTCCAGTGAGGTCCCCATCCCACTGGGATGGAAACATGGATGGAGAAGCATCCTTAAGTTCTACTGTGCTCCCATAAACACTCCTCAGAAAACTCCAAGAAACACAGTTGTTTCTGTGCCTGTGCGATGGAACAAGTTCTTTGCCAGGAGAAGGTGACATGCATGAAGAAGAGCAGAAACTGTAACTGGAAGCTCACAAGGCCTGGGGCCAGGAATTGCCTAGAATTTCTGAGGGAAGAACTCTTAAAAGAAGAAACAGGAGATGGAATTTGAGCCCTGTCCCAGTGACACATTGAAGTGACTTCCAGAGCTTACCTTCTAAATGCTTTGCCAGCAACAATTATTTTAGATGAAAAAGGCAGCACATTAGAACTAGAACCCAGCATTTTGATTCCACGGAGTAAACACATATGTAAAAGCAGAGAGAATAGTTAGGCTTATGTTGGGGCCTCTGTAGTGTTCTAATGGCCAGTCCTATGACATTTCCCTTCCCTCCACTACTATCCCTATGTACCACATCTGCAATGGACAGCCATATGAAGGGCTCCACATGGCCCAGTGTAACAGCACAGTCTAGGGTTGCCAACTTCAGGTTGGAAGTTCTGGAGATTTGGGAGTGGAACCTGGGGAGGGCAGGGTTTGGGAAGAGGAGGAACCTCAGCAGAGTCCACCGTCCAAAGCAACCTGTTTTCTCCAAGAGAACTGATCACTGCTGTCTGGAGATCAGCTGTGATTCTGGGGTATCTCCAGGTTCCACCTTGAGGTTGACAACCGTATCACAGCTCCAGGTAAGGTTGCCAGACTGGCCTGGCAACAATTGTAAATGGGGGACATCATAGACGGCAGTCAGTAACAGTGTGACATCACTTCCAGGAAAAACCCGGAAGCGATGTCACATTTCTCATCACACCATAGCATTTCCAGTGTTACCCTAGCACGTGTCAATTCCTAGAAAGGCATGACATCACTTCTGGGTTTCCCCCCAGAAGTGGCATCATGCCATCAGCCTGCTAGCTGGGACATCCCCCACCCCTGCTGGGGGACTGGCAATGCTAGCCTCATGGCAAAAGAGGTTCCCAGTTCAATTGCTGGGCATTTTCCTTCAGAGGGAAAAAGAAGTAAAAGGCCACACTTCCACACACATACTGATAAGTCAATCAGAGTACATTGTGCAAGGACTAATGACATCATGAAAGCAACAACGTTCGGCATATTATCACAACAGCAATAACCAGCCAGGGTGTCTTGAAAAGCTGGGATGTTCTTCATCACCAATACCATCCTCATCAAATCCCGTAGTGTATTACTGTGTTGACTGTGAACATATACATCTTGATCCAACTAAGCAATGCTTTGCTTTCCTATCCCTTCAAAACACTGAACTAAAGAATTTTCCATTAATTTTATCTTTTTATGTTTTTCTCTCACTCACCATTTTCTACCTATACCTAGGTTCTTGTAGTTGCATCAAGTTTTTTTTATTTTTTAAAGTTTTTATTACTGTACAGAGCCCCGTGGCGCAGAGTGATAAGCTGCAGTATTCCAGCCCAAGCTCTGCTCACGAGTCACGACCTGAGTTTGATCCTGGCAGAAGCTGGGTTCAGGTAGCCAGCTCAAGGTTGACTCAGCTTTCCATCCTTCCGAGGTCGGTAAAATGAATACCCAGTTTCCTGGGGGTAAAGTGTAGATGGCTAGGGAAGGCAACGGCAAATCACCCCATAACAAAAAGTCTGCCAAGAAAATGTTGTGATGTGACATCCCCTGATGGGTCAGTAATGACTAAGTGCTTACACAGGGGACTACCTTTACTTTTTTATTATTGTACAGAACAAATAACAACAAAAATATAACAACAATAATGGCAAGTCTGCATATAAGACTCTATGAAAGATCCCCAAATACCTAGAAATAAATCTATTTGCAATTGTCATCTGTATGCCATAAGTTCAAATATTGCTAAAATTATAAGTTCCTTGATCCATTGAATTATGTTCCTTGATTCATTGAATTATGGCAGGTGGACATTTGTCTTTCCATGCTATAATATAAGTCTTTTAGCTGCAGTAAGGACACGGAGGGTTCATTTATCCATTGGTTATGCTCTAGGAAACAGATAGTTTAGACGTACATAAACAGCTTCAAAAATCAATGAGTATTCTAATACAAAATTGATATGAGTCATGACTTACTTCCTCCCCAAAATACCAAATAACTGGACACATCCAAAGCATATGTTTAAGAGATGCGGCCTGTAAGTTCCAATGCCAGCAAGAGACTATACTTAATCCTTTATAAAAAAGGTGCTGTGGTGTCCAATATTCCCTAAACATAATTTTTTGCTGAATAAGTAGCAGTTTTAGATCCACAGAAGTAACAGGTATAAAACTTAAGGCATGTCCCATTGCTTTGGTAAAATTGGACAATCTAACTGCTTAACACATTCATTCCTGAGACCCTCCATATCATATTTATTAACTGACATCAAATATTGTAGATTTTGTTTTCTGCATTGAACCGGTAAGAGTTTCCAAAAACAGAGGAGACTGAAATACTCAACGCCACAGGGCCATATTTAAATACCCCCAAATGTTGCAGTAGTAAATACTGCCATTCAGCAGAAGTTGTTAACTTATGTCGAGACCTCAGCTGAGAAAAAGACAGAAACTTATCATCACAGCCTATCAATTAATACAGAGGAAAAAATCCTCTATCTGTCCAAGGCTTCCATAAAAAATGTTTCCTCCAATTTTAAAATCTGGATTGGCCCATATTGTGAAAATAGTCAAATTGATATTGTTGTGACATTATGAATGTATGTATTTAAAATATTTACATGGCACCTTTCCATTCAAAATAGGGTACCCAAGGTGGTGAACAACAAATAATTGAAACAGATAATTTAAAAATATATATAAACATATAATTTAAAATGCATATATAAATACAATTTTAAAAGCATATAGACTTAAACACAAACAAACACAATCAGGGAGGAGGGCTAGTAAGAGTTTACTGAGGTACGCCAAATGAAACAAAAAGTCTTCACCCACTGGCAGAAAACAGGTGAATCTCCCTGGGGAGGGAGTTCCAAAGTTTTGGTGCCACAACCAAGAAAGCCCTTTCTCTGGTCGCCACCCGTGTAGTCTCAGACGGCAAGGGCACACGAAGAAGGCCTCCGAAGATTAACAAAGTTGACGGGTAGGTTCATATGAGAGAAGGTGGTTCTTTTCCTCATCCCAAGCTGCATAGAGCTTTAAAGGTCAATACCAGAACCTTGAATTGGGCCCAGAAGCAAACTGCGAGCCACTATAGATGAAACAACACTGGAGTGACATGGTCCCTGTGGTCCACCCCAGTCAACACTCTGGCTGCAGCATTCTGTACCAATTGCAGTCTTCCTGACAATCTTCAAGGGCAGCCACACATAGCGCTTGACAGTAATCTAATGGGAATGTTAGCAGGACATGAACCATAGTGGCAAGATCTTTCCTGCCCAGGAAGGGCAGGGTGAAAAGCACCCCTGGCCATTGCTGCCACCTGTTTATCCAGAAGGAGGTCCAGGTTCAGCAGCACCGCCAAGCTGCAAAACTGCTCTTTTATGGGTGCAACCCATCAAGAACAGGAGATATCCCCGTACCTGAGTCAAACCTTCCCACCCACAAGTAGCACCTCAATTTTGTCAAGCTTATGTTTCACTTTGTTAGCCCTTGTCCATTCCAAAACTGCCTCCAGGCACCTGTTCACAGTTTCCACAGCCTCCCTGGGATCTGCTGGAAGCATAAGATAGAGCTGAATTTCATCCGTCAATCGGTGACAAGTTCAGTTCAAATCTCTGGATGACCTCTCCCAACAGTAGATGTTGAAAAGCTATGGGGGACAAGACAGGACCTTATGGAATCCCAGAGACAAGGGGCCAACTGGCAGAGCAGCACCACACTCTGAAACCCACCTAATTGAAGCCTACTGTAATTTTCTAATTATAGAAACTGCAGGAGGAGCAATATTGTAGTTGCATCAAGGTGAAATCAGTGGCAATAATCCAGCAGGTTATGCGCACTAGCCTATTAAAACCTATGCCTGTGCTAGATCATTCTCTGTAGCCTCTTAGTAGAAGAGGGTTGGATTTTGTAAAATCCTGATAGACTAAATTAATAAATTCTGGGTCTGACTTTATAACTGGAAGAGATCGCTGCTGTATGGGCTGTCAGATTATTTTTCACTACATGGCCTTATAGATGAAACAATTAAGTACAAGTGTAAGTTGTGGTGGTTTCTGTGATGTAGAACTGGAAGGCCATTGATATCCGTTGTATGATGATTGCTTCCATGTATCATGAATATATTGATCTGAATCAATAACTTGGCAGATTAAAACTCAGTATTTTATGAGCCAGTTATGTGACTTTAGTGGCAAACCTTTTACATATGAACACAAGGATATTATGGATATTATGGATAAGGCTCACTGAATAAAATGAGACTTATTTCTGAATAACCATACATAGGATTGGATGCTTAGCGCCTTAGAAGACTTGTGTATTAGGCTTTTTAAAAACCTATATATATAAAACATGACTTACAGATTCTCTGTAAAACTTTATTATGTGTAACAAACAGCAATCTTTAAGGTTTGCTATAGATTTAACCCACAATTATTTCTTGTATATTTCTTGTATTCTGATTAAATAATCTTGCTCGCTGATTTTCTTCTTAGCCTTATTTTCCATCCACCGCTAGCAACAGGCATGGGATGAACTTTATCATGGCCAAACACAAGCAATATAATGTTTAATTTGTAATTCAAAAGCTGAAGTATAGGAGTCTCAAATGTAGTGAGTAATAAAGTATTGTTTGTATTTTAGTCAGTGTAAAGCAGAACTCTTCATATTTCCGTGTAACGGGAGCATCTAGGCTCATTTTGACTAGCTGCCAGCTTAATGTGCTAGTCTGGCATGTGCACCATAAACTCCATAGACTATAGTTACAGTTTCCAGCACAGGAAAATCTGTAGATCCCAATTTAGAAAAAGATCATTTCTTTTCCACTGATGTTTATAGTGATGAAGAATATAATATTAATAGATGTAAGAAATAACTGCTCCTGCAAAAAAAAAGTATTCTTTAAAATACTTCTCTAAAGGAGGAAAGCAAGTTCATGAAGAACCATATTGTACTTGTTAAGGATTTGGCTTCCTGCCTTTTTAAAACTTTCAGTTGAAATTTGCCAACAGCTACTTCTAGGTACAAAAATGTCCTCTGTGTATATATCTATGCAAGAGGAAAGTGTTTTAGAAGCACTCTGAGTTCCAGAGATGTGACCAAGTGTATTGAAAGTTCAGAGTCGTTATGTTTATGTATTGGTGACCTGTACTGTGTCAGAACATTTTAAGAGCTGCTTATGTGATGTCATGTCTACAGCCAATCAAAACAGTTTCCTGTGAGTGAAAATGAAGCCTGAAAGTGCATTAAATATATCTTCTATAAATCAGTTTTCTATGTACGCTACTTAAAACTCTAGTTAACATGGTGTGCAATAGTGGAGAAGGGGGGGGCAACATTAACACTGATAAAAATGGATGTACTGCTGGTAGGAGGGAAGTCCAACTTGGGAACTGGAATGTCTCTTGTTCTGGATGGGCTTACACTCCCCTAGAGTAGGTTCTTAGCTTGGAGGTGCTACTGGACCCAGGCCTCCTGTTGGGTAAACAGCTTCAACTGTTGTATTGTCGAAGGCTTTCACGGCCGGAGAACGATGGTTGTTGTGGGTTTTCCGGGCTGTATTGCCGTGGTCTTGGCAAGACCACGGCAATACAGCCCGGAAAACCCACAACAACCAAGCTTCAACTGTTCTTGAACAGGAAAGATCTTGCCACTGTGGTGCATTCCCTGGTAACATCTAGAATAGATTACTGCAGTGAGCTCTACGTAGGTCTGCCCATGGATACTGTTCATCAGTTACAGTTGGTACAGAACGTTTTGGCCAGAAAACTGACTAGAGTGGGTCATAGAAACCATATCACTCCAGTCTTGTTCCATCTACATTGGCTCCCACTTTGCTTCTGGGCCCAATTCAAGGTGCTGGTATTGACCTTTAAAGCCCTATACAGCTTGGGTCCAGCATACCTTAAAATATCGCCTACTCCCATACAAACCTTCCAACTACTACTCTGGTCATCTTCAGAGGCTCTGCTTTGGCTGCCCCGGTGAGCTGAGACTAGATAGGTGGCTACCAAAGGAAGAGTCTTCTTGATAGTTTTTTATTTATGTTATGTATAGTCTGCCTTTCTCACGGTGACTCAAGGCAGATTACACAGTGTCAGTACAGCCAATTTCAAAGATTTCAATAAACAATGTATTAGGGTATATAAATGTGAATGTGCAAAGATTTAAACCTAGCAAGAATCCAATAGAGTTGAAGAAATGCTAAAACAGAGCATAAGCAATTCTAAGACTATTAAACAACATAGAAACTATCTAGTAGGATCATACTTACAGCAACAGACAGCACATCATAGTAGTCTGTAGTCCCTATGCCTTTACTTATGCATCTCTTTGAGAACACTTCCTTGTGGCAGCAAAGCTTTGAAACTCTCCCAGGGAGATTGTTCTGTCTCCCTCTATCGTTGACCTTTGTTCAGCATTCCCTCACAAATGTATCTAACCCTCCTCTCTGTGTGTTTTTAATATGTTTATATTTTATTAAACTGTTCCGTGTTTTAACATTTGCACTTTGTGGCATAGAAATGTTTAAAATAAATAAATGTAGGAGAGATTGAAGGTATTCATTTTCCCTTTCCGCTCTAGCTTCATATTTTTGTTCCTTCTTCACGGTTGGTGGGCCTGGCAGCCTTCTAAAGCAAATCTTTTCTGGATGACAAAAGGGCTTGCTTATTCATGTAGAAAGCCAGATACACCAAGATGCATTTGCTTAAGCATTTTGCTGCAGAGGACAGCTCTTCTCCCTTCTTGCATACACAGTAAATAAAAGGCACCTGACATTCTTTGTAAGAAAGGAGTTGTAGTTGCCAATCTCAATCATTATTTTTATTAATATTTAATTTGAATTATATAACAAGCATCCCAATCACTTGGGATAGCCCAGGTGAGCCTGATCTCATCAGACCTCAGAAGCTAAGCAGGGTCAGCCTCGGTTAGTAATTGGATGGTAGGTCTCCAATGAAGACCAGGGTTACAGAGGCAGGTAATGGCAAACCACCTCTGTTAATCTCTTGCCATGAAAACCCCACCAAGGGTTGCCATAGGTCAATTCTGACTTGAGGGCACTCTCCACCACCATATAACAAACAATTCATCAGATGACACAAATATGTTTTATTTTGAAAACAAATGAATTATTACAGATACAAAAGAAAACTTTGCCAGTGCAGTATAAAACAGTACTACAATCATAGAACAGTACTACAATCATTATTTCAAAATGTACTTATTTTTTTGGAAAAAGCAAACACTGAAGAATACACTGGTGATTAGATAATAGATTATACTGGCTTCAATCCAACACATATTTAGGTTTCTTTAAGGCCACTGAAATCAGTGAAAGTAACTGTTGGATTGTGGCCATAGACTACCTGTAGCAGCTTCATTAATGTCCTCTTTACTACTTTAACTAGTTAATGAGCAGCAAGGTTGCAAGTATAAACCGTCTAACAGTGATCAGACGAATCAGTAGATGTTTTCTTGCAATATATTATGTAGACAATTAATTGTCTTTGGTGATCACATTTGCACAAACAAAAATGTCTAAGACAAGTCAACAAAGATCCAGATCCAGAGGAGTTAGCTGTGTTAGCCTGTAGTAGCAAAATAGTAAAGAGTCCAGTAGCACCTTTAAGACTAACCAACTTTACTGTATCATAAACTTTCAAGAAGAGGTGGAGTGCACAATCCAGGCTGGGTGTGACCCCTCCCCTCCAGAGCTGAATCTGAATAGAATGCCTGAAAAGGCAGGTACTTCTGGTGAGATAACCATTCATAGTCTCTATTCAATCCAAGTCTGAGTCAAATTTACATATGAATTCCAATTCAGCAGCTTCCCATTGGATTCTGTTTTTGAAAGGTTTCTGTTGAACTACAATGACCTTCAAGTCCTTGATGGAATGTCCTGGTAGATTGTTCTCCCACTGGTTTCTGGATGTTGCCATTTCTTATGTCAGATTTGTGTCCATTTATTCTTTTGCGCAGAGGTTGGCTGGTTTGTCCAATGTACAGAGCAGATGGACATTGTTGGCACATGAGGGCATATATTACATTGGAGGATCAGCAGCTGTAAGAGCCAGAGGTAGTGTAGTTGACGCCATTGGGTCCTGTAATCATATTTCCTGGGTAGATATGAGGGCAGAGTTGGCATCTGGGTCCATTGCAGGGCCTGGTACCTGTGTTGGTGACTCTGCTAGCCGATTTATGGTTGTTAGTGAGAAGTTGTTTAAGGTTGGGAGGCTGTCTGTAGGCAAGAAGGATTCCACCCAGGGCTTGTGAGAGAGAGGCATCGTTATCCAGGATGGGCTGTAGATCACCGATGATACATTGGATGGGTTTGAGCTGGGAACTATAGGTGACAACCAGTGATGTTCTGTTGTTAGGTTTGTCCTGGAGTAGACTGTTTCTGTATACTAGTCTGGCCCAGTTGATTTGTTTCCTCACCTCATTTGGTGGGTACTGTAGCCCCAAAAATGCTTGGTGTAATTCTCTTAAGTGGAAGTCCCAATCAAGAGCATTGGAGCAGATATGATTGTAACGTAAGGCTTGGCTATAGACAATCGACCGATTAGCCAGTTTCTTCATACCCTCCATCCATCTGATGAAGAGAATTGTGGTTCTCAAAAGCTTATGCTACAGTGAAGTTGGTTAGTCTTAAAGGTGCTACTGGACTCTTTACTATTCAACAAAGGTAGGAATTGTATTTTGTTCTTTGTAACAGGAAAAAAGTAAGATTAACTATCTTGTTATTTTTATTCACTACAAGACTACAAATGTATGGAAATTTCCTGGAGGGTTGTCTGAACCAGGAGAAGACATAGGTAAGCACTTGGCTGATGGAACTATTGTAGTAATGGCAGCCTTTTAATGCAGAAGCTTGAAACTTACAGTCATCCATTGGTTCCACATTGACCAAGGTCTACAGTGTAAGATCGATGGGAGTGTAGGTGAAGCTGCCAGCATGTGCAGACTGAAGTGTTCAAATGTGCCCTGGATATTTAGATGTAACACCTTCTACTTTGTGCCAGCACTTCAACAGTTACCATGCAACTCACATTCTATCATGTGGGAGACAGATTATATGCAATAACCATTATTCAGACCTGCTTCACATATTTGCATTGTTTGTGCCGCAATGACACACTCATTTTAATTACTGAATTACAAATGTTTAATATCTTCAAGAGGCTAACAGGAAATTTATTGAACGATAAATATTTAAGTATATTAGCAAATAAAATAACGTTGAAAACTCTTGTTATGTAGTCTAAATACACTTTCTGTATGTTTGGAAGATTCAATATCATATCTTGTGTACTTCTAAATTTTTAGAATGAATAGTTGATTAGCAAAGACGACAAAAGTTGTCAAAACATTATTTTCACAAATTTCTGCTGTAATTAATTAGTAATTGTGAATGTATGCCATGAACAGACGTTTCAAAACAACACTTGCTCTTCGTAGCTGTAATACTGTGTGATTGCCCAACTAACCAACTGTTAAATCTTCACTGAAACCCCACCCACAGTCAAACTTGGAAACAATTATAATAATGGGTCCATCGTTCACATATGTTTATGATGGGGGTACAAATATATCACACATAGGCATGTCATTCTGGCATATTTACACATACTAGAAGAGTATACTATACGGCTTTTCCTATCCTTCTAAATATTTAATACTGAGAAATTTATGGTAATTTATTCCTTCCACCAATATATAAAATACTTCCACAGGCAACATTTATTGGAATGGCCAAAAAATAAAATCTCAGGATTAATCCTTGGAGTTGAGAACTGGGATCACTTGACCATTTTGTTGCATAACATATGAGCTGTAGGCCTACTATATATATAAATACTTCCTATCCAAGAAACTAACTGCATTTTCCAGGCTAACAGAGATTTGTTTAATTAACTCTACTTGTTTTCAGTAAACCTACTCTCTTTTTTCCTTTTGGTAATTTTTATATACTTGAGTTGAAAGTGCATTCACTTTTCATGTCTTTCTGTTGTCGCAGGCATTCCTTGGGGTTCAGTTGCTCACAAATTAGGAATTTCAACATGCCTGTGGTGTTCTTACTGATAATGTAATCTGATTGAGGCCTAAATTTTCATATTCTGCCAACGTATTTCATAAGTGACATTAAGATGTCTGCTGGGACCTGACCGGAACTCCCTGCTCCAGTATGACATGAATGTATTCTAAGCAATAACATTTTCTTCTAAATGTAACCTTATATCATTTAAGTCTGTGATTCCCAACTGGTAGGTCAGCTGTCAAAAAACACTTCTCTCAATGAGCGTGTGACTTAACAATCTAAAGTTCTCTTGGAAAATATCCTTCATAGGTCTGGAAACTATTAGGTTGAGTTTTCTAGTATTGAGAAAGTACCTATAATTAAAAGAGGTAAAAAGGTACAAACGAAACCTAGTAAAGCTCAACAGAGTTTTGCAAGACACATTTCAAATGGAAGTTTCTACAGTAGTGATTTTAGAGTACTAACAAGAAAAAAGGGGTCAATTTTGTGGCTAGCCCCCCCCCCCCCCAAGCTAACAGGCACACAAAATGTATGCAGCTGAAAGCCAGATTCAGGGGCTAATGGGTAAGATGGAGGGGCAAGAACCGAATTATTGTGAAAAGTTCCCAAAATGTAATTTCTGACTAAAAGCAGCACAAGAATTTTTTCTTCTATTTAGGAAACACAGCTGTTCGAGAAGTTTTTGAAGAGACTGGCATAAAGTCAGAATTCAAGTCCCTTCTAAGTATACGGCAGCAACACAGACACCCTGGAGCCTTTGGGAAGTCCGATATGTATATCATCTGCCGCCTGGATCCTTACTCTTTTGACATCAGTTTCTGCCAGCAGGAATGCCTGAGGTGTGAATGGATAGACCTAGCTGAGCTCGCCAAGACAAAAGATACTACTCCAATCACCACCAATGTAGCTAGACTACTTTTATATGGATACAAGGAAGGGTTTGATAAAATTGATCTAACAATGAAGGAATTTCCAGCAGTGTACACTGGCCTTTTCTATAAACTGTACCATAGAGAACTACCAGATGATTACAGAAATACCACAAACTTATAATAAATTTGGGGAGGGATGTAAATCAAAGAATACTTTTACTAACATTTTTGTGGATTCTACTCAAGATAAAAAGATGTGTTTATTCTAAAAAGTAGTATATATTATTTGATTTTAAATGCTAAAAAATTCTGTACATCTGAACATTTTAAATTTCTTTATGCTGAATGATCCAATCCTATTTTGCAACATTATTCTAGGATCATCAAGTAGAAAAAAATAGTGACTTGGTAATAAATTGTGTATAGGTGCTTCCTTATGCCACATTCTCTCACGCATGTATGCACATACCTATACACATGCTAAAAGGCACAATGGCTCCCGGAAATAAATTTGAAGGCTGCAATATACACAGTTCTTACTAATAATCAGAGATCAGTCAAGAAACAAAGTTAATCCTGACAAATATTTGGTCACATTTTTCTGTCGTGTGAGAAGTGGGAGGTCCACTACAGCTGCAGGCTCTCCCACTTGAATCAGCATTTGGCAGACATGGGAAGGAAAAGGATAGCTTTCTGGCCTCGTCCAGTCTTTGGTCCAGGTTTGTACTGCCCAGTTCGTTTCAGTGCAACATACCAATCACGGTATTTCCGAGACCGATATGTATTGTAATTATTGGATTCCAAACGTTCAAAAAAGAAGCATTCATCTGTTACATATTTCTGAAAACAAAGCAGAGTTATAATCAGCTGAGTCAGAGAGTTTTTTTCCCAGTCAGCAACTGTCATAATTAGATGTTCCCGCTTAATTAAAAATTTGTCTGATGATTCCTCCTAGCAAAACAATTGACTACATTAAACCCACATAACATAAATAGTGTTATCGCAAAGCTACCCGAAAATAAACACGTAAGTGATCTCAAGCAGGAATAGGAAATTTCATATGGCAGCTTTCTGTTACCACAGATTAAACTGTATGTAATACAAATGGTAATTCTGTGTTTTAAAATATTTTAATAGTCAAAAGTAAATATAACCATTATAGATATACCAACTTCCCACAATCTTAGCTTAATGTATTTACTATCCCTTCCTACTGGTAAGAGCTTTTTTCATATCTAACTACAAACCAAGGTTTGTAGGAATGATCCTGGGGGCTCTTTCGGTTTGCATGCTCTCTCCTCTCAGCTTGCCTTCACAGCAAACTATAGGTTATTATTACTTCAGAACCACAAACCATAGTGTGTTCTTTTTCTAACAAACCAGGATTACAAACTAGGTTAAGAATAATGTTTGGAATCATGGTTTGGAGAGGAGAGACCAAACCACCGTTAGTGGTTTGGACTTAATAACAAACTGGTTTCCCACAAAAGTGGAAATCTCTTAATTATCAAGCCATATATGAGGAGCAGAGGAAGCTGGAGGGAATATCTGAGTCCAAGGCTTTCCCAACTTGTTCCTATGGTTTGTTATCATATATGAACCATTTTAACAACTATATACATGTGTACACACAGACACATATGTTCAGTCCTGTAAATTAAATTCTCCAATGCCAAGAAAAAACACCAACATTGACTTTCTTGGAGATTGTCCCACAGTAGTGAAACCACCTTCCCTGTAGCAAAACCCAAATGTACATGTTTTATAGGACTTTTATAATGTTTATTTATAAAAGAGTGTTAGTATATCTTTACCAGTGCAAGCAATCTGCCATCTTCATTCATAGCAAGGAAACGATTTGCGCAAACACCTTTGATTGACACAACACCTCTTTCTTCTGCCTGAAGTAGCAATTTGACTAGATAGAAAGAAAGGTAATATAAGTTTTCAAGTAATTTCCATAGTTTACCAAGCAAAAGCTGTTTTTCAAATCACTTAAAATTAAGCAAAGGCCTACAAAGATAAAGTATTTTTTATAACAAGTATACTATGATGAGAAAAGAAATAATATATACAATAAACAAAACAGTTAATCCCAAATCAAATTACACATGTTGAATCTTTTTTACCTCTATGATTCAAACAGAGAACTGTAACTGATAGGTCACCTTTTCCTTGAAATTAGGGCCGTTTTCACATGTCTTGGCATAGCGCTAAACTCATAGAACAGGGGCATCTTCATGGTGCAATTTCTGATGTCATCACACCACAAAAACGGAATCGTGGCGCAATGATGTCACAAATCGAGCCATGAAGATGCCCTCATTCCTTGAGTTTAGTGCTATGCTGTGACATGTAAAAACGGCTTATATTCTATCTTTGAACCCCAAAATGAGCAGAAATATCTTAGGACAATTCCAAATCACCCCATTTATTACACTACAGAATTGCATGGCTCACTATATTTAAATTTCAAGTAATAACATACTAAATATACCTATATAATTGAAATGTAAGTTCAGTGAATTGGAACATTCAAGATAATTTTTACAATTGAGAATACATCTTAGATTTTCAATAAATTGATGGTTGTTGTGGGTTTTCCGGGCTGTATTGCCGTGGTCTTGGCATTGTAGTTCCTGACGTTTCGCCAGCAGCTGTGGCTGGCATCTTCAGAGGTGTAGCACCAAAAGACAGAGATCTCTCAGTGTCACGCCAGTTCCTGGCGAAACGTCAGGAACTACAATGCCAAGACCACGGCAATACAGCCCGGAAAACCCACAACAACCATCGTTCTCCAGCCGTGAAAGCCTTCGACAATACATCGAACACCTCTACGAGGAGGAAACATTTCAATAAACTGTTACATATGTGCACATAATTCAAAACTGCATTTGAATATATTTCCTCTTAGAAGCTTTTGACTTCATTTTATGTATGCAAAGCCAACAGACCAAAGCTCTTGTTCTGCCACTCTGCATTGTCTTTTCCTCTGAAAAAGACAGTATTATATAATTTTTCCAATATGCTTCCTGTGAAGATGTATGAAAAAGTAAACAGGCAAAGTCTACACACACACACACATCAAAATGTTCAACACTTGCCCTAGAAATCTGTTTTGCAAAGTGAGACTGGGAACTAATCTGCATCTTGATGCTTATCGATCAGTGTTTGACTCATTAAAAAGTTAAAAGCTGGCATTTAAGAGAAGCAAGGAAATAAATCAACATATATTGTGAATCACTTCAACAACACTAGTCTAAAAATGTTTTGCCATCCAGCTTTTCTGTGTAGTCTGGAAGCTCGTATAGTCATAAACAGGTCCTTAAAGTGATTCATAAAAACTGCTTCCAGATCGTTATGACATTTTCAACCTTTGAAATTATTTACAAATATAATTTTTAATGATGTTAAATACTCTAGATATATGGGTCTGCATCCACATAAGGTTTTTCTTCACTTTGGCTCTTCTAAACTAGTGGGTTTTGGGGGAGGGGGCATCCACACAAAATATCCTTTAATCATTAACTTTCCAAGTTTTCCACATCAATAGTACATTCTCTCTCAAACTGGGTTTAGTATAATCTTTCTGGAAAGAAACTAAGGGGAAGAAGAAAAGGGAATAATTAATGTTTCATAGGAACAAGGAGTGGTTGTGAAGAGAAGAGCTAGCCTAGCTGTCTAAAAAGTGTGTCCCAATTCCTTGAAACACCTGATAAATCTGCAAACTCAACTGCATTATTTGATCACTTGCCGTGTAAACAGTAATAGATGTCCCGTGGCATACTATGAATCTTAGTTATAATCCCACAAAGAAGTGCTACTATAACCTTGACTACGTATGAAAAAGAATCAGCTAATACAATTCTGAAGTGGTAGAATGGGCAGCACAACCTTAGGCCATGGTGGCCACATTCTCAATGTTTCTCCATATAAAACCTCCCTGCAAATAAAAAATAAACAGCACATCAGAATGCTGTGATGATTTTATAGCTACAAGGAATGGAGGAGCTTTCAAAAATGTGATTCCCCCACTTGTAGTATTAAGTGGTACAGCAAATCAATCCCACGCTGATTTTTGAACAGTTGTCACCTTCCTGAGTTTACCATAAAATGGGAAACTTTCTGGGGGCAATGTATGGCATTACAACAGTAATGAAGTTCTACAGAGTGAAAAAAATGTGCAACCAAGAATGTTCCACATTCTTGCCATTTTGCCATTACTAATGGTGAAAACTGAAGTTTATATAGGGTTTAACCACTTGAGACTTCTTATCAAATTCTGTATTGGTTGTCATGGGATTTAAAGTAATGTTGCAGTCACAGATGTTAGCAACAATGGTTAAATGCGAATTTGTAAAACAAAAAAGATTTTTTTAAAGTAAATAAAATTACAATTACTAGCTATTTGAATATCTGACTTTTTAAAACCAGGAATGTATACTACTACACTAAAAAAGTGAATCACACATCCAATATGCCACTGGCTGATTCTACACGGAGTTTTTTCTCCATTTCAGCAACTCTAATTGTGTACCTTTTCTTTTTCCACATGATACTGTCCTACATTCCTTTTCACATCACGAACAGCCCACTTTATCCACTAAAATACCTCCACTTTTTTAAATGTGGGGGGAAAACTGTAAGCCCTCTGGGGTAGTAACATCTCCTCACTGCTGGTCCACCATCTTGACTCTCTTATCTCATGTCTCCCAGGCCTCCAAATTGGGAAGAATGAGGCCAGGTTACTTCACCACTCAAGCCTCTGTCACTTCCCAGGAGTGGTGTTTGACAACATTGCTCTCTCCGAGCTTCAACACCAGTTCTCCTTGCTCCTCCCCGACTGTTTTCCCCTCCCACTCCCCAACTCTACCCTCCCAGGCTCACCCTCAGTGCACGGGCCAATCTCAGAACCAGAGGCTGAAAGAACACCAGGGGGAACCCCACCCTTGCTCTGGCTAGCTGCTCTCCCTGCTCTTGCCAGGTGCTGGCAGGGCTTTAGAAGGATGGGCTAACCTCCTTGGGAAGTACCTGAAGCAGCAGTAGCTTGGCTCTAGCCTGCTCTCCTGGCTCCATGTGGCTTCCAGAGTCAGCGTTGAGGCCAGTGAATGTAACTCTCCCCAGGCCTCCTCTATGGCTGCCTTGTGCCGGCTGTGGCCTTCAGCTCCAAGGCTTGCGGCAGTTGCTGTGATCTGGCAGCAGCCACCATGAGATAGATGACAGCAGAGTCCCAGCGAGAGACTTTCCTAGGGAGCCCACAGGTGGCACGTGGAGGATGGGGTCAGGTGCTGGCACACAGGCGGGGGCGGGGTGTCAAGTGGGGTGGTGACACTGAATCCAGGGAGGCCATTCCTGGAGAAAAATCTCATCACAGCACTGTTAGGACAATCTTTTTACAGGCGTCTGGAAGGGAAGCAACGTTGTTTGAAGGAAACTCCCTTTGCCCTCTTCCTCTGCTTTTTCACAGCGAACTACCTTGGTGTAATTGCTGACATAAACAAAACTGGGGATGGGGCGGGGGCGGGTTGGTCAGAACTTCATAATACTGTAACTATATTACATACAAGTGGCAAGTATTTTTCTCTGCTCTCTTGATTAGCACTTAAAAAGTTCCGAATGTGCTCTCTCTCCCCTTCCCCCAAGCAGCACGGGGGAGGGGAGGTGGAATGTAAATGACCACAATGGGATACCCAGTACCTTCCAGTAATCAGCTTTACCAAAGGATGCAAGTATTGCATTCTGGAACAGCTCTATGCAATTGCACTTTAAAAAAAATGATATTGTGTCATTCTTGAGTAATGCTAACCCACACACACACCCAAAAATTTTTTTAAGGTGGGCAGAGAATCACAGTGGGATGATAGCAGTGGGGAAGGGGTGCAATCAGCATCTGGTGTAAAAAGGAAACCACTGTTAACGAAGGTGAAAAAACAGATTGGCCTGTGCTATATGAAATCTATTTTCGCATTAACAACATGACCACCACAGAAATGTGGAATGAGCCAATATGGAAAAGACTGGGTATGTTGTAATTCCTGGGAGGAGTCAAAAATTATGCAAGGATAGCTCCCACTTGTTTCTCTTCAGTTGGGCTGAACAGAGCAAGAGAAGGCACAGACTGAGTCTCTCTCTACACAAGACATCTTACAGGGAGGCGCTCAAGTGACTTACTTTCTGTGTGGTCTTATGTTCAAATGTACTCTGTCTCCTGAGCCATGCACGTGTATCCACAATGGGAGAACAAGTGTAAGATCTTTCATTTGATCCTACTCGTGTAAGATGCCCTGTGTAGAGAGACTCTAAAGGATCTCTGTAAATAAGTCATTCAAATAAAGTTGGGAGTTTGTTTAAAGACTGTCAGTGCTTTTTATGAAGACAGAAATAACACTGAAACACGGCAGTAACAGTAACTTAATCCTAGGCAGAAGAGCAGGAACAATTGTGAGTAGAAACAAATTATTTTTAAAAAACGACTGAGGAAAAAAGGAAAATGAGTTGTATGAATTCACCAGGTACATTAAACCTCCAAGTCCTGAACAGCCCAGGCAGTGAAGATCTAAAAAGAGGAATTTTTATGTGGATATCGCTATGTCAGTAAAGTGAAATTGTTTTTATACTTAATTGGAGAAAGGGGGAGAGAAATAAGGGAGATGCAGTGAATAACCATTCCCAAAGTGTATCCTGCCAATAATGGGTTGTTTTGATGCCCACTGCAACCCAGAAAGAATGCAACAGTAGAAAGGTACACTTTTTTTAAATCAAGGATCGTTCAATGGGAGAAGGAATTGAAGAAGACAGAACAAATTTGAAGATGGTACGGTAGCAGCCCAATGCAACTCTGTAAGTGTTAAAGACTCAAAGAAAAGAGACAGGCTAGCACGTAAAATCTAGGACCCATGAATATGAGGCTACTGAGGTAACCTGGTTTGTCTTTAGAGAAAAGTTTGGATATACAGGGCTGCTGAGCTGTCCAAAGACAGGTTTAGAACCCCGGAGGAACAGACAATAAAGCCAGTACATAGGGTCCACCAGAAAGAAAGGGAGAAATCACAAATGACCACCACAGAGCAATGTAAATACTATTGGGGAGGAAGAAATGCCTCAGACCAAAACAGACGCTCAGCTTATGGGGAGAAATGCCACAACTATGACAAACCGAACCCCTTGCTATCCCAGTGTCCCTCCAAACAGAAAAAGCCCAAATCTAGAATACACTTCATGAACAAGGACAGTGACAATGAAGATGAGGTTATTTTGGAGATAGAAGTTCAAATAATAAATTTAGTATAGACGTTCAAATAATAAATTTAGTATAGGAAAACTCAGCAAGCCACCGGAAACACTTGTATGCAGCTGTACCTGGGGAACAGAACAATCCAACACCAATTAGGTTGTGATACCAGTTGCAATGCTATCCCTAGCCATCTAGCGAATCCTAGAACAACATTTTTATAAGGTAAAAAAAGAGATGTCTATCCAACGAAGAAGCAGGTAACCTTGCTTGTGACTGCAAGGGTTTTTGTTATGGCAGCTAATTTTTTGAACAAGTACTTCTAGAGCATGACATGGGAAGATGGAAAAGTAACATTGAAGTCTAGGCGAATCGCCCCCTTCTAAGAATATTGAAATTAATGTATTTATAAGGGTATCACTACTTAAGATTGCACTGAAAATCACTTCACCTGTGATGCTACATGCAATGACACTCATACAATCTAACCCCATATAGCACTTACAACTAAATAAAATAATAATAAATGACATAAATAAATAAATGAAGGCAAGGAAAACAATGTAAGCTGCTTTTGGTCCCACTGGGGAGAAAGACAATGTATAAATGTAGTAAATAAACAAACTACAAGAGAAACATTATGGGAATGACCGACAGACCTCAATTGTTGTTGTTATTTATCTTCCCCCTGCAACTGAGGTGCTAAATAAGGATTGTTCATGTGCCATGAAAGCCAACATCTGGAAAGGCCTTTATGGACTTCAAAAGATACAATGATAGAAATAGTGCACTGTTTAATAAGGCACAGTACTGATTTTCAGATCATTTCAAGGGCTCCATTCTAGTTTAAATGTATGGTGCTGGGTTTAACTCAATTTTGTTAAAGTTGGGGGTACTTTATGTTTTATTTCCTGACATGCCTTTGACATGTATTTTCCTTCACAAACACCTTGTTAAAATTTCAGTCTTCTAGTAGAAGTGATTTTTTTCCCCCACAAGCATTTAAAATAATTCTGTTTTTGCATTTGGCATTTTCTCCTATACATTAGGATATTTTGAATTTCCAAACAAGTCCTTGAATCTTACTCATAAAGGACTTGGATAAGGAAAAGGCATCTCTATGTTTTTCTACATTTGGTAAATTCCATCAGCACATACTGTATTTTCAAAACACCTGGTTAATCAATTATGTCCATGCTGTTGGCACTAGAAACACTCAATTTCTCAGCTGAGAACCAGAAAGTGCTGTGACTGTTATACCAAGTTTGCTTCCATTCATCTCCAGTTTCCAGAAGAAATAACAATGTGTTAAAATATAAATTGTGTTTCTTTTAAAAATGAGCTTTGACAGATACCTTTTATGCTTTTTTCCCTTTCATCTTAGCTTAATCCTTTCTTTAACACAAAACCTGTGTGGTGGGCCAGGGGAACTGGCAGGCACCATATTTTCCCACACATAGCCTCTGCAAAGTATCAAGAGCAGGTTTCTTGCTTTGTTAAGCATTAACATCAGAATTCCAGTAGACGCTGACACAGTTAATTATTCATTTTTCTCTCCTCCCAGCTAAATCATTTCCACCTAAACAGCTACAAAATATGAAATCCTTTTGAAGCAATAATCCTATTCTTCATTTGCTTCTAAATAAAAGAAGGAAGCAGAATTCACTGTTTAACTCCCTCTCCTCACTAGTGTTCTTTTCAGTGTACTAAATTCACTGATAATCTGGCCTCACAAAACTTACACAGCAAATCAGCAGTTTCACATTCGTTTGCAATATTGCATGAGCCTGATAAAACAAGAACATAAACAAAGAAGGCTTCGCCTCTTAGAAGAAAAATCATACACAATCTGAATCTCTATGCAGCAAATTTATTTCAGCAAAATTAGCAAACACTTCTATTTCAGTTCAGAAGAAGAGAGTCAGTGTACTCTCTGGAAAAAAAAAGCTCTGCCTGCACGTCTTTGGATCAATGACTAGTATTACTACCGTCTCTACTGCGGAAAAGCCAATTCCAAGCCAAGAGCTCAAGGCCCATCTCCAACATAGTTGGAGAGGCCCTCTGAGGAAAATTCTTTCATGAGGCCCCTGATTGATATATACTATGGTAAAGCTACTGGGCCATATCCATTTTAGTTAATTCTTGCTTCTGCACATTCAAGTGTTATGAAACAGAGCACAACAAGCATTAATCTGAATTATTATTAGCCTGGTGCATTGGGGTGAGGGGAGGGGGAGCATAGCAAAGAGTGAGCACTAGAGATGGGCACGAACTACAAAAAAACTGAACCATGAGGTTCGTGAGTTTTCATGAACCAGGAACCAGGAACTGGCATGAACTGGGGCAAGTTTACGAACCAGTTCGTGGTTCGTGGGGTTTAAAGGCCCCTTTCCGGCAACTTAGCAGTGGCAGGGAAAGGGGCATTTGACAGTTTAAAGGGCCCTTTCCTGCCTTGCAAGCGTCAGGTCCCTTTAAACTATCAGCTGGCAGGTGGCAGGGGGAGACCCCCACTCCTGCCGCCTGCCAGCTGATAGTTTAAAGGGACCTGATGCTTGAAAGCAGCAGGAAAAGTTTATATGGCCATTTCTCTAGGGAAATGGCCATTTAAACTGCCCCTTTAAATATGACCCAAACAAACCAGTAGACCAGTTCATGGAAGTTTGTGGAAACAAGCTTCTACGAACCACTGGTTCGTGAACCACAAACCGACCTGGTTTGTGCGTTTTTTTGGGTTGTGATTCGATTTGTGCCCATCTCTAAGCACATGTACACATGCACATCACCTCCCTAGCTCTCTTTAAAGGGATTAAGCCATGACAGAACTCATACAGAGACATTTGCTGCCATTACACATAGTTTGGACCAAAGGCTCTGGAGAGAGAGAGAGCTGCAAATGGGCAGTGACCACAACACTAAGTCCAAACCTGCAGGAAACAATGTGAATTTAACAAAACCAATACAGATGTATCTCTAGCCCCTTCTGCACTGGGGACATAACTCCCTTACCAGTTTGGTGTAGTAGTTAAGAACGGCAGGACTCTAATCTGGAGAACCAGGTTTGATTCCCCACTCCTCCACTTGAAGCCAGCTGAGTGATCTTGGGACTATTGCAGCTCTTTCAGAGCTCTCTCAGCCCCACCCACCCCACAGGGTGATTACTGTAGGGATAATAATAATACACTTTGTAAACCACTCTGAGTGGGCATTAAGTTGTACAGAAAGGTGGTCTTTAAATTGGATGTTGTTGTTATTATTCACTGTCCCTAAAGTCAAGCCAAAAGGCATGGAAGCAGATTGTATGTGGCTGTTTGCACTTCTCATGTTTGGTCCGTGGGGCCCCGTTTTTTTTCCAGTCTGCAGCATGCCAAAATGAGTTGGATTGTGAGGACTTGCATTGTCGTCACTGATGCATCACAGAGCCAGCCCTTTCTTCTTTTGCACATGCACTGAATCAATGCATCATGGGAGTGCTGGATCAAAATATTTCCTGGATTTCAGCCGTACCACCCCTCCAACCCTCCCTTCGTTGATCTTGATTGGCTGTTTTGTCTGTGCTTTTTTTTCTTTTAAGGAACTTCAGATGTGATTGGCTGTGATTGTTGTCTATGGGCCAGCCAAACAGTGGAAACAATAGAGTCCAGAGCAGGAATCGGTGGTTTGAAAGCACTCAGGGGGAAGTTCCCTTTAAACAGCCTTCCTGGCAGGCAGCAGCTTTGGTGCTTCCTCTAACCACCACCCACATTTTACAGTACCCATCTCTTACAGGCAGTGTAGGAGTAGCTCTTCCTTGGGGTCAGCAGCACCAGCGCTTCTGCTCTCTACCATCCACTTTTTACAGGCAGTTGCACCCTGGCAACAGGAGCAGCTCTTCCATGGGGGCAGTGGCACTGCCGCTTCCCTTCTCCATCACCTGCCATTTGCAGGCAATGCAGCCTTGCCCGAGGAGCAGCTCTTACCACCGGAGCTTCCCCTCTCTACCATCTGCCTTTTACAGGCAGCTGCAGCCTTGCCCCAACAGCAGCTCTTCCTCGGGGACAGCAGCTCTCTTGCCTTAACTGCTCAGCCATGCATCCTAAGAAGGCCTCCAACTCCCAACATGGAACAGGGCAAAAGGACAGTCCCATAGTGCCCCTTTTAGTTGGTGGACCGAGGGAGCAAGGAGATCATTGACTGGCAGGTGAGCCAATCAATTTTGGGATCTGTGCCCCATTCAGCGGCAAGGCTCCTGTAATCTGTAATCAATAAAGTTGTGGCCTTTTAACTTCATCTATGATCTCCGTGTCTTCTCAGTTCCTGCCCCGCACTCGCCCCTGGAGCTAGCCCCCAATCTCTGATCATTACCTTCTGGACACACAGGATTTAAGCACCATTCCTCTGATCCCCACTCCAGTTCATAAACTTCAAGAAGTTTTTGTATTCTACAGTGTCAAATGCAGCATAATGAATTAGAACTTTAAACATTTTTATGTCACGTAAAAAGCATCCAATTATTTCCTGAGAAAACAGAATGCATTCCCTAAGCAGGTAATCAGCACTGTGAAACCGGACAGCAGCAATAATCTTTTCGAAACTGTAAACTGCAGTATTGCAGCCCAAGCTCTGCTCAGAAACTGAGTTCGATCCTGGCGGAAGCCGAGTTCAGATAACTGGCTCAAGGTTGACTCAAGCCTTCCACCCTTCCGAGGTTGGTTAAATGAGTACCGTTTCCTGGGAGGAAAAGTGTAGATGACTGGGGAAGGCAACGGCAAACCTCCCCGTAACAAAAAGCCTGCCAAGAAAACATTGTGATGCGATGTCCCCCATGGGTCAGTAATGACTTAGTTCTTGCACAGGGGACTACCTTTACCTTTTTATGTAGTCCCAGTTGCTGGAGAGAGGGATCAAGCTAGGTTTTCTGTGCATGGAGCACCTTGTTGCATATGTGGGTCCCAATCCAGAAAGGGGATCACTGTATGTGATCTTATTTCTGAACAGACTGCTATTGTTGGATAGGAATGCAAGAAATTTGTTGTAAGACAGTTAATGGCATGTATTGTCAAGTGGGATCCTAGTCCAAACAAGAGTGTCAACTTACTAGTTATAAATTTAAGCCTACTTGTTGAGGATGTATTACTCAGATGTAAAGATTAATGTAAATTACCTTACTTACCAGGCATACATAATCGGAAATTACTCGTACATTTAGTCATAAATTTAGATTAGGTAAGTATGGAACATTTCCACTTCTCACTGGTTTACGATGTACAGAAGGTTTTCTTTATGTGCGTTCCTAAATGGCTGCGGAATTGAGATATTCTTCCAATGTTACCTCTTCTTTCTTATAGTTCTTTTCTACAGTTCTCAGATTCCAACCCATTCAAAGGGTTCAACTGCCTGTAATACCTGTGCGGTAAGACAAGTCTTGGAAGATACATCTTTTTTCCATCACAACAGCACTATAGCAGAATAACTTCTTCCTAACTCACAAATCATACAAGGCTAGACACCCTGGATCTGGTGAACCCAACCAGAGCACTAGTCATCCTACCATATGAAAAGCAATTTGTGTTGACAACGACTCACTTTTTATGCTGGAGCAGCCACAGGGAGGCATCGGAAATGTTGTGCCTGAACAGGATAAGCCCAGTGAAGGCACAGCCCTCCGAGGCCTCCGGAGTGACAGAGGCAGCGGGGAGGCCCAGCGCACTGCTGTGGCCCTCAGCAGGTCCTGCAGCGGGTCCTGAGCAGGCGGGGGTAGTGTGATAGGCCCTGGAGTGCTCCTGCGCTCCACAGCAGGCCAATTTTGGCCGATTTGAGGCTGAATTGGGCATGTTTGGGGCCAAAATTGGCCCACTGCAGAGCACAGGAATGCTGCCAGGGTGACGCGACAGGCCCTTTAGTGTACTTGAGCTTTAAAGACCAAATCGGGCCCGTTTGGGGTGAAATTGGCCTGTTGCGGCATGCAGGAATGCTGTCGTGGTGACACAACAGTCTCTGGAATTGTCCTGCGCTCTGCAGCAGGCCAATGTTGGCCTCAAACATGCCCAATTCATCCTCAAACAGACCAAAATCGGCCCACTGTGGAGCGCAGGAGCCATTTTCTAGAGCCCATTTTTTTAAAAAAAACTAGATTGGTGGCTAGTCATACATATTTACCACAGAGAATGAAAGTATTTCACGCATCCTGTAGCACCTTCCATAACCTCTATCTCCTCATGTACTGCTTCATTTTTTTTCTTCATATGGTAATGACAGACATAATTCCCTCCAGAAGCAGGTACAGATTTTTCTGTAACAGCGTAAGCTCGCTTATCCCCATGCTCATCCCATTTCTAAAGAATCAAACCATATGTACCATACTCCCATACCAGTCATATGCCTATGTACCATTTACACTCCTCAGACAGCCTTGTGCCAATAGCCTCACCTAGCAGGATGGTCCATTTGGTAAAGGCTAGGTCACAGGCCTTCTCTCTGGTAAATCCATTCCTCTGGAATGGTCTATCAGAGTGGGTGTGGATAGTACTAGGCATAAGCTGCAAAAAGCAGCAGGAAGGGGCCCAATCTGGACAGTGCTCTATGCTTCAAAGGAGGGGGGTATATTATTCCCTATATACAATTCCACTATCAGAAATTATCTGCATGCTGCTTTAAGTACCAAGAGAGGGGAAAACAGGAATAATACTACCTGCCTTTTCCTTCTGCTGTGTCCCTAAAACAAGAGGAAGTATTGTTCCTGGGGAGAAAAGGCATTTCTTATCATGGTAATGGTATTGAAAGAGAAAGTGTTAACCCCAACTTCCCCAAAGCCATGCCCCCTATCTGTACTGCCCCCATGTTTGAAGATAATAAGAGACCTCCAGCATCATCTGAGTTTGGTTCATACAGATACTTAGCCACGACTGTAGTGTAGGTTCCTGAGCACTCTGTACAGCTAACTTCTAGAAACAGGAGGAACTCATTGCTCCTACTCTTGATGCAGCTTGGAAACTTCTACATGGCCAACATGTGATCAAGGATCCACTGTAGACTCAACTCTCAACTCATCATGGACTCTGCGTATGTTTTCACTCTTAAAAATATTTGACTGAAATCCTGGATTATAGTCTTACATATCATCAGTGATACAGGGTTTGGTCTACACATGCATCAGTATGAGGCATGAGATTCCTGGAATTGTAGAGATGTACCACTTTAGGCCACTGGTACAGAATACGTTTGCTTATTTAAAAAATCTCCCTGTAACACATCAGAGAAGATTTCTGTAGCAGCCTCCTCCCTGCCATGCCAATTTTCTCCTCGCAAAAAAAGTTTGTTTGGGGGTTGGTTTTGTGTGTGTGTGAAAGAGAAAGACGGATTTACATATCAAGCAGCCTTATACTGAATGAGACCATTGATCCTTCAAGGTCAGTACTGACCTCATACTGGCAGTGGCTCTCCAGGGTCTCAGGTCGAGTACTTTCACATCACCAACTACCTGATCCTTTTAACTGGAGATGCTGGGGACTAAACCTGGGACCTTCTGCTTGCCAAGCAGATGTTCTATCAGTGACCTATGGCCTCTCCCCTCATGCAAAAACATGACCCACCAACCATACAGTCTTCAGTCATATAGTTCTATGTAGCATTTCAGAACTCCATCACTTCATATCCATATTGTTTTAGAATTCTATACATGCTTTTTGTTTATATCCCACCTTTCTCCCCACTGGGGACCCAAAGCATCTTCCATCAACTCCCCTCCGCCCTGTGACATTGAGTGTGACTGGATCAAGGTCACCCAGCAAGCTTCCATGGCCAACCTCTGGGTTGACAACCACTCTGCTGGCTGATCCAGCTCCCCACAAGCAGTCACTCACCAACTAGATGAAGTACTGCAACAACACATCGCCAAGCAGCCCCTTTTAAGGGGCCACTACCAGCAGCTGTGGCTGAACCAGACCAGCTAGGCCATCAGGCAAAAAGAGGGAGAGGTTCCGGTGGGTGGGGTGAGCTGTTGGGTTTGCCGTGTAAGGGAGCCAAACAGCAGGCTAGGGAGGTGGCTCTATATTATCTCCTGTGAAGGCTGCACAGAGGGAGCTTGGGAAGAGAGACCAAGGAACAAGGTGCAGTCAACCCCTTTCCCTTGCAGCTTCTGAGGAGTTTTGCCAGCCCCAGCCAAATCACAGAAGTGGGGTCAGAGCACAAAGGAGATGCTGACCCCCTGCATCCTCACAGAACAACGGCAGCGATTCATCATGGTTGCCAGAGAGAAGGACAGATGATTGGCAAGCAAATTTGTGGATGCCTGGGCTCACAGCTTTATTTATCCTCAATAAATGTAAGACATGGCAAAATAGATTAAAAAATCATTTTTAAACAAGGTAACGAGATTTTTAAAAACTTTTTAAAATTTCAGTTATAGTAAATCTCTTTTACATAAATAAACTGAATTAAAATGTAATCTGAATTTAATATACAAATGTGTTGATGCCTACATTTAGAATCTCTTAAAATTGAAACTTGACTATCTATCCAACATACTAACTGTGCAATCCTAAGCAGTCTTATAAATCACTGACCTCAGATGACAAGGGCCAAACTAGACATGCAGTTTTTAAAGAGTTGCATCTGAGTTCCACAAAGAGTATTCTGTGCATGGAGAACCACCCAGCTTTTTCAGTATGGGGGGAAAGCTGTGGGAAGGAAAGAGCCCTTCTCCCCCTGCCCTGCCATGGCGATGATCTGAGCCAAAATGGGCTCTCTTTTATTTTTTAACAGCCATTCCCTGCAGCTGCTGTTTAGCCATAGGGAACCCAAGTTGAGTCTTGGGTCCAAACATCTACTTTGGCCCTTAGAAGGGTGTAACTCTGCTTAGGATTGCACTGTATTTTCAAGGTTGCTTTGCTGGTATCTAATGTCTGAGGCTAAGCATTATAAATGACACAATACATCATGTATTGCCTTTATTACTGAGTTTATCATTGTGAATTTCCTACTAGAAGACTATCAAATTGTCATAGCCACTAGGATATAGGATATCATGGTTAGAGATGAGCACGAACAGCAATACGAACAAAAAAAAGCCACGAACAGCCCAATCTGTTCGAGAACAAGCTGTTCGTGAGGCCCCATGCTAAACGAACAGGTGGTGGTTGCAAGTCTCATTCGTTGTTGTTCCTCAAGCCAGACAGTCTGGCACCTGCAATCAATTCCCTTGGCAACTTAGGCAGGGATTGTCTGAACTCCTGCTGTTGCTCTGGAAACCCCAATCTAAGCCCAATTTAGCTTGATAGGCAGGTCTTCCTTTCGAGTGGGGAGCTCCAAATTTGTTACAAGGGAGCAAAGAGCTGGGAGGGGGGCTCCCAGCTCTGGCTTTGCAGACAGTGGAGAGGGAGAGACAGCTGCTGTTGGCATTTTGATAGACAGAATGCATTGGAGCTTGAATTTTCTTTGTGTGTGGTGAGATAGGGATCTACCCTTTCAAGTTCCAAGGCTGCTGCCAGGCTCTGGGCCAAGCTATTATTTATTATTGGTACCTTTCCTGCTGCCTGCTCAGGTAAGGTTTCTGGGAGTGGTGTGGTAGGGATCTACCCCTTCAAGTTCCAGGGCTGCCACCAGGCTCTGGAACCAAGCTATTATTTTTTATTGGTACCTTTCCTGGTGCCTGCTCAGGTCAGGTTTCTGGGAGTGGTGCAGTAGGGATCTTGAACAAACTTGGATGATGGCTGGAGGAGAGCCTGATGGCCCCCACGAACATCCAACCACGAACATGTTCATGAACAGGTCATGCTCATAAGTGTCCATCCCTTTTCGTGGATGGCAACGAACAACGAACATCATGGTTTTTTTTCTGTTTGTGCTCATCCCTAATCATGGTACAGATAGAGAAAACAAAAGTCTGTCTCAAAGTAGATAGTTCTACAGTGCATGTGCTAGTTTGTATAAATGGGTATCTTATTAGCATTATATTTTGTATAACAAGCAGATTATGTCCTTACTCTTCAGGAATTTAAAAATGGGGAAATTGATTTAAAGCAATGATTTAAAATTATTTTTCTTCTGAGTGATTTAAGTCAATACACATTACAATACATATATGATTACTATTCTATTGCTGTAAAGTGAAAGCAGTATGCTTATATACACTCCTATTGTGGAATTTTTAATAGCTATCTCTTCTTTCTGCTAAATATTTCTTAAGTAGTCACTTATATCAAAAAGTAAATAATGATTACACCTCTCTTGATGATTACACCAAAGCTAGGATTATAGATGTAACATTTTGGAAATCTTGAAGCTGTGTGAAAAGCAGAATTGGAGAGGAATGAAGGGGGGAAGTCTGAAATTTTGGGAGATTGTGTAAAATATGCAATATTTTCTTTTTAAAAGTCAAACCCATTACAACTTTAAGAAAACATCCATTGTATAGTTTAATTAGCAAACAGTATATTTCTGAAATTCAAAAGTCTGAATATATTGATTTTTTTATAATAATCATTACAAGAGCTGATGAGTGGAGTTGGAATTCTATTATTTTGAGAGGAAGAATTGGCACAGGAGGGAATGAGATACTGTGGGGTTGAAAGGTAAGATGGTACAGGAGAGCAAGAGAAACAGTATGGAGGGGAAATCATCCATAATTCATTGACTGAAGGAGCAGCATGTTATAATAACATAATATAATAACATTCGATTTATATACCGCTCTTCAGGTCAACACCCACTCAGAGCAGTTTACAAAGTATGTTATTATTATCCCCACGACAATCACCCTGTGAGGTGGGTGGGGCTGAGAGAGTTCTGGAAGAGCAGCAATTGACCCAAGGTCACCCAGCTGTCTGCAAGCGGAGGAATGGGGAATCAAACCCGGTTCTCCAGATTAGAGTCCCGCCACTCTTAACCACTACACCAAGCTGGTTCTCTGTTGTGCACATAAGTATTTATTAATTAAAACTTTGGCTGCAAGCCAAATTAAAATATCAAAGGACATAACAGCCAAAGCAATCGATACTTTTGCCACTGATTTAGCACAACTGAATTAAATACTAAACACAACACAGAATGATACAGTCCTTTACAGGGGTAGGCTTAAAATCTATACTACACAAGGAAGAAAAAAAAGGTTGAAAAGGGCTGATGATGCTCTTTCCGTTCGGCCAAGGGGAATTGCAGGGAGCGCGTGGCTGGTGATATTTTGCTGCCACCATGCAGATTTTTGTGAAAACCCTGACTGGTAAAACAATCACTCTTGAGGTGGAACCCAGTGACACAATCGAGAATGTAAAAGCAAAAATTCAAGATAAAGAAGGTATCCCTCCAGACCAGCAGCACCTGATCTTTGCAGGGAAGCAGCTAGAAGATGGGCGCACACTCTCTGACTACAACATCCAGAAAGAGTCCACCCTTCACTTGGTGCTGCATCTCCGTGGAGGAATCATTGAGCCTTCCCTGCGCCAGCTCGCCCAGAAGTACAACTGCAACAAGATGATCTGCCACAAATGGTACCCCCGGGCCGTGAACTGTCGCAAGAAGAAGTGTGGCCACACCAACAACCTGCGCCCAAAGAAGAAGGTCAAGTAAAGAGCGTGGAAGTACAGGGCAGATGCTTATCTTTTCCCACCTGTTTTCAGCACTGTTGGTGGCAAAATGCTCCCATCTCCTGTTCTCTTGGCACGTGGCCTTTTCTGCCTGCTTGAATAAAACTTCTTGATGTAAAAAAAAGGGGGGGCTGATGGACTAGAAGGGGGTGAGCAGTTGTACAAAACACAGCAAAATAAAGGTATGGAGAGTTAGGGAAGATTTTTTTAATAATATGTATAGACAAAGGCTACATTTCACCTGTAGGAACTCTTCAGCCAGTCCTCATGCTACTTAACAATTTGTTGAGAACGTCAGCCCACCAGAATCTAGCACTGACTAGAAGCCTGAGGGTCAAGGATCACTAAAAGCAGCAGCATTGAAGAGAGGCCACTTTCCTACCCACTTTTACATCTCTGCCCACTTTTGGGAGCTCAGAGAAGAACATGGTTATTTCAGCACTGACATAGGTTAAGATGCAGTCCAACAGAGACCTCATAAGTGGTCAGAGACCATATGTGACTCTCCAGTCCCAAAATTTGCCCTTCCCTGTTATTGAAGATTGAGGGGAAAGTAATTTACATTACATAGAATTACATACTTCAATGGGTTGCAACCCTTGCTTAGATTTGCAACACAAATAACCTGTCAAACTATTGGACATCAAGACAACTGCAGTAGAAGAGAACAAGAGAAGGAAAAAGCAAAAAGACATTACAAAACAGAAAATACTAGAGACAATAGTGACTTTAAATTGAAGAAATAAAAGCTAACAGTTGATGTGGAAGGTGAGGGGGTACCAGTCAAATTATTTCCATGTGAAATGATTTAAAATATCACCAGAGTTTATATTTAGGATGTTATCCCATATGGAACTTAAAATAATTTTTGTATTTTCTGTATTTATAATTTGTATTAAGTACTTAGCACGGGTATACATTCAGTGAAAGAAAAGTTCTGTTCTGCTTTTCATCACCATTAATATTTACACATCTGCAAACTGCTTGGGAAAACTTCTAATTCACTTTTAGTGCCACTTTAAAAAAATCTTTAAATATAAATATAGAGCACATATGAGAATATTTTAGTATAAGAGTTTTGAAGTTTCTGAAGAGAGAAGGGAGTAAGTCATGGATATTGGCAAAAGCAAAAAAGCAAAAGGCAGAATAGAATATGAACCAGAAAAACAGAAAAGGCCCTTAAGACATGCTTTACCTGAGGCAACTAAGTCGTTTGAGAGGGCTACATGACTTGTTTTTCCTCAGCTAGCAAGTTCCCATGTTGCATCACAAACTGCTTTTGAAAACTGAGGAGAATTTCAAAAGCAGTCTGCAATCAGGCATGGGGCAGTGCTGGTCAGCTGTTTATAGAAAATAAATTTTAAAATCCACAGGACTAGGGAAGGTTCTTGTGTAAGACGAAGCCGCAATTTGTTTCATAGCCTATGTTTAGAGATATTGTAGAATGGATAAGGCTTATACAAAAGAAATGGCGGGGGGAGATCAGAAGATTTTTTTAAAAATACAGCATTACAATTGCTGTTATTACTATTCATAATTGTCACATTTGTTTTTCACATGACTTTAGCTTACCAAAACAAAAGCAAAAAGGATAAAGTAGTATATCAACATACTCAGAAGAAACTGCAGCAATAAGAGTTTGCAAATGAGGTTTTTTTGGTCAACCCCTGCTTTTAGTCTTCGTAACACAACTGAAGTGATACAAGATATTGTAAGAAAATTCCTTCTAAGAACAAAGCAACAGAAGTAACTTTAACAGTTACTGCCTCTTATGTGTTTCCCTTCTCTAACGTTACAAAGAGATTTTGTAGGTGACAAGATTATTAATAAAAATTTCATTAATCCAAAAAAACAAAGGTATTTCTCTTTGATCCCAAACATGATTGCCTAAAGCAGAGTATGTCAATGACAATGCTATGGTATGTAATGTCAAGCAAGTAGGGGGGGAAAGTGAGTAAATGAAGTTAAGACACTGACTCCATGTTATAGTATGTAATCAACCTGATTATTTTAGAACTACTCTGCTCATAAAGCAGTTAAACATTTGGCTGTATGGTTAAATATAGATTCAGCTTTAATCACCTCCATAAACCAGCTTAGCCTAGGCGTCTGTTTCTGATAGCAGTTAAGAAATCTTCTGATGTTTCCATTTTTTCCCCATGGGAATGCATCCATAAGCCTTTCCAATGGTGAAACAAAAATAATGTCAGAAGGAGAGCATTCCCTCACAAATCAGACAACTTTATACTGAGGGCCCCAGATGCAAGTTAGTATATTTAGATCTCAAAGAGTTGTAACTAATGTCTTTCAAACATTACAGCCACAGGAGCAACTTGCAAAGTGCTTATGTTAGCAAACTAATATATGCAGTAGCAATAATAATGTGCAAGAACTAAACGAAACATAAAAACTATCTACCTGTTCACCCCTCCCCCAACAATCCACATTAACTTTTCTCTTTGTTTTGCTTTATATGCGACCATCATCCAACATGTTTGGAAAGACCAAGGAATTCCTTAAAAAGGAGTTGAGTGCCAAGTGAATAAGTAATATATTTTGCTTGCTACAGGTCTTATGTTATGGACCTTAAGCCAACAGTATCCTCTACAGTATCCTCTACAGTATCCTCTATACACCACTGAATCATTTTCAGATATGTGAACATTAAGGCATAATGAACATTAATGCATTAGAAATGTTTGAATGTATTGTACTTAAATTTACTGAGAGCTCTCAAATTACAGGGTTCTGTATTTAACAGATTTTGTAGACAGTGCATTCCAGGACACATTATGTTCCTTGGCTAATCTAATTAGGACTCTACAAAAGTGCGTGAGTAGAAAAATATCACTAATGCCAATTTCATCCCTCTTAAAAATAAAGTATACCTAATAAATAATAAAGTATACTTAATAATAAATATAAAGTATACCTAATAATCAATATATTTTAAACCATCATGATATATGGGCACTGTAATATTCTGTGGTAATAAAAATCCCACTTAAATTACTTTTGCAAGTCACTCAATAAATCAAAGAAAGCATTTTTAGTAACCTATTAAAGGTTTTTTTTTAAGTTAGTTGCATGGGTTTTCCTTATCTTTCTCCAGTTTTGTGGACATGCCCAGAATAAGAACCCAGACCTTTTTATACCTAAAAAAAAAAGCTTTTTCCCCAACTAACAGGTCTCATATAAGGTAAGAGTACTAGTGCTTGAGTAATAAAACTGTCAAGAGCCACAAAAGGAAATGCAGAGCGAGAGAAAGAATTTCTGTGCTAGGGGGGTATATCTGGTGTTGCTGAGTACTCTCTGGAAGACATTAGGAGAACCGAAACATGTTTTGCTTTAGATGATTTTGCTTTTATAACAAATCATCTTGAATACATTTCTAGAAAGGCTGTGTAGGAGTATATTGTTATTATTAACGGCAGAAGATATTAGAGAATTGTAAGGAAGGACAGTGCTGGAACCAGTGGTAGTTAATAACGATGTTAAATTGAATAAAAGGTAAAGGTAGCAGCTGCATGTGTTAAGGGAAAGTGTAAAATGCAGTGGCTGGAGAAATACTTAAAACTTCAGCAAGCAAAACTCTGGCATGACACTGTCAGGGGCAGAATTGAGGCGAGAGATGACAATAATTGAGCAGCAGAGAAGAAAATATACCGTGGAACTACTTGTGTAAGGAGGATCTGAGATGGTGGCTCTGGGGGAAGAAGATGACGTTTAAGAAGTCCAATGAGAATAATGCTCGCTCACTGAGGGAATACTAATGGGAAGTAAGACCCATGCAAAAGTGATTACATAATTATTCTCTCTGGCAAGGAGAAGCAAAGCTAAGGAAAGTGGATGCTGGATGACGCGACACATGCGAAGGGGCACACTTGGAGTTAGTGGATGTAAAGGAGATGATGCACACAATGGGGCATAGCTGGATAATGAGAAGGGAGCAAAAAATGAAGGCAGTAAATGACAAGGCATGGGGCATGTACATTCTAGAGAAATGGTTGCAAGGGAAGTAATGAGCACAATGCACATTAAATTTGGGCTCAGAATTTGGGACAATTGATTCCTTGAGGAGGAGGCAAGGAGTTCAGAATGAGGGTCTGTGCAGGATGGCTAGCAGAATGCCAGATTCCAGAGAGAAAGCATATGCAGAAAAGAGTAGAACTGAACTCAAGATATCAGACTTTACAGTGTTTAAGAGGCACACACACAGCCAAAGTTGGAACAAGTTAAAACATACAATCCAGGAAAGATTTCTGAGAAATGATTCAGGATGAAGTGACTACATTTAGGAAGGGAAGCATGGGCATTTAACTGAGGCAGGCAAAGAGGTAGAAAATGAGGGCTAGGGAGGTAGGCTACAGTATCTAGTATGGGCACTTACTGAAGGAGGCAGTTTAATGGGATGAATGGGGCAGCAGGGTAGAGAAAAGGGTGAAAGAAGAAGGGGCTGTAGAAATTGTGACCTGTGGGGGAAATTAGTGGAGACAGAGCTCCTATAGAGATTTCAGCAAAAAGAGCCAAGGTTCACATGGGTCAAAATCTAGGTTTCAACAGCCCCAAAACAGAAGAGGGGATTTTAAGAATATTTACCATACTTATTTTTAACGGCTCATAATAACCAAAGAACAGCAGGATTTGAGTCCAGTGGCGCTTTAGAGACCAACAAGATGCCCAGGGTGTAAGCTTTCGAGAGTCACAGCTCCCTTCTTCAGATACCCTGAAAATCTTGTTAACCTCTAAAGTGCCACTGGACTCAAATCCTGCTCTTCCAGTGCAGACCAATACGGCTACCCACCTAAAATGAAAACCAAAGAAAACCACCTGCGGTCTGGGGGGGGGGGGGGGGCGTCTTAACCGACGCTGGCGGAGGGCAGACCGGGCGGCGAGGCAAGCAGGCCGTTCCCCTGCCTGCCACTTGGGAAGGGGGCGGAGGGGGCGGGGGGGCTGGCACTCACTGTGCGGGTCGCTGTTCTCCCGCACGCCGTCCACTCGGCCGTCGGGGTTGATCCTCAAGAAGAAGCCCCCGTTCTTGCAGTACAGCCGCTTGGGGTCCTTGAAGTGTCCGGGCGGGAAGGCGCCGCTGCCGCCCCCGCCGTCGTCGGGCAAGGCGGGAAGAGTGGCGATGCTCCCCGCCGCCATCCCTGCCGGGCCCGCCGCTACCGGGGGCTCACCTCGAGGCGCCCTGGCGCGGCTGCCCGCCACTCCTCCCGCTCGCCGGCCAGCTCTGCCTCTGCCACGGCCCCCCAGCCTCGCCGCCGCCCGGTGGCGCCCTCTGCCTCCCAGCCTCGACGCCCGGCCGCTGAGGGCCGAGGGGGCGCGAAGGGCGGGATGGGACGGGGGCGGCGGCGCTGCGCTCCCCTCAGCCGGGGCTTATGGAGCTGCGCCACTCGCGACTCAAAGGGCCCTTTCGCTGCCCAGCCAGCCCCTCGGCCGCCACGCACAGAGCCGCGAAGTCCGAGGCCGGGGGGGGGGGGCGAGCGGGCTCCGTGCTTGTCCCTCACGCGGCGCTGTTGCTTTTGCGTCCCCTCTCGCCTCTCCCTGCTTCGCGCCTCTCAGCTGGGCCGGTTCTCCACTCGCTGCCCGGTACGAGGAGGGAGGGAGGCAGTTGCCGCTGCTGGAAACTGGCGGGGATGGAGAAGCGAGAGGTTCCCTCCTCCACATGCCTCCGTGTAACCCTCGCTTGCCCAGCGCTTCACCCGGGGCCAACTTCTGACGCGGCTCTCCTTTCCCCGCCTGGGCCAAGTCCAGCGTTTTGCTACTGGTGGATGCGAGAAGAGGAGGGTCGGTGCTGCGCCCTCGCCAGTTCTCACGTCCCAAAGCCGTACAAAAGCAATTTGGAAGCCACGAGCAGAAAAGCAGGTGCCTGCAGAGAGAGGGGGAAAGCACACCGCTCCAGCGGTCACAAGCAAGCAAAGCTAAGCACAGAAGTTACAAAAGATGGCAACCCACAAAAAATGTTTAGCCGCTTCTATGTGAAGAGAGGGCTGAATAGGAACCATTTAAGGACACAGGGCTGGGCAATGTGAATGTGAATCCAATGTGAATTTGAATTCTTATTGTTTCTTCAGGGGATGAAAGGGAAATTCAGCATCCAAGCTGGGCAAAATGGGTTTACGCCCCCACTTGCAGTACTGATTTGCCTTACTGAAGCATATTGTGACCAAACAAACCATGATAATTGGTTTTAGACAAGAAAAATGCCTGATTTTAAACACACACAAACATGTCAGGGTTCCACATCCCCAGAAAGTGGGAGAAAACACCAACTGTCCAATCCAGCAGTGGCCACCCAACATTCCCCTTGTCTCAGACTATATTTCAACATTTGTACACACGTCTACTTTTTCTCTCCGCTTAGGTAATGTTTCTATTTTTCATACTTCCCCAGTACAGGAACTTTGGAATTCTTGGATGCTTAACTCTATTTTTCCTTCTTTTATGTGCAAAAATTTCCAAACTTAGTTGTTCAGTTTAATCCATTTGAGGGTCATTTTGAACAGTTCAGAAGGGCACTTTTATAGGGGAATAGAATAGACACCTAGCTTTCGGCAAATTGTCTTCTACCTTAGTGATACTCTTTCTGCATTGTTTATTGCAATGGGGGGTGTCATGTAGGCCACCATACCTGCCATGATTGTATTCTGCATCTTATAATGGTCAATACTGTTTTGTACTGTTTGCCAGACTTATGTGCTATAACTCTGTGTGATCATCTGATATTAATTGCAGGAGAACCAGTGGGCCCCTCCATTATCTGTTGAAAATATGTACTTTCACTTTTTCCAGTAAGTGTCCTTGAAGATAGCTGCTAGCAGCAAACATTGTAACTTTCCCAGAGACTGGGCTATTTTCTTTGTACTTCATGTAGTCTAACTACTTTGTTCCCATGCAACCTCTTTAGGGTTTCGCACCAGAATGTCAACGGACCCAGGAGGGCGGGAAGTTTTCCTATAATAGCCAGACTTTTGTTTGAATTGTCACTTCTGCCAATTTCTGCACCTTCAGGTGAACACCTGTACTGTATGGATCTCAATAAAGCTACTTCAACTGGAACACCTGCGTGTTAACTGTGGAGGGCTTGAGGGACCTGACTGACAGGGGGCATGGAATTATTGCAAGGAATTCCCAAATCCATATGTGCACTAAGAATGCAATCCTAAACAGAGTTACTCCAGTCTAAGCCCATTGAAAGCAATAGGATTGTACTATAAGCAAAGTCTTTTTGATCTTTTTGCCATTATGTATTTTCTCAGGCAACTAACAATACAACTGCTATGCAGGGTTGACCTTGGTTGGTTAGTAATTGGATGGAAGAATTGTTAGAGCCATAAAAACATATTATTTGAATAAGAAGCTATTTAAGTTGAGAAGCTTTGTTACTCACTTCCAATGAACGCTAAATAAATAATTCCTGTTATTTATTCCTGATGAGATCGGGCTTGCCTGGATTATTGAGGTCAGAACTCTGAATGACTTCACATATGCTATCTGAAATGCTTTTCATCCTTTCTCCTGCTTTCACATGTGAAAAATAGAACGGCAGTACTAAATGCCTATAAAGCATATGCTGTTTGAAAAACAGAAATATGGCTTTAAAAAGTACTAAAACCATACAATATAATAAACATAATCCAAAAATACTCTAGAAATGCCCTGAGTTCCACTATAACATTCTAAGACTTCTACTAAGGATTATCCCTGTAGAGTAATATGCATGAAAAACATAGTTACAGAACTGGTCATCCACCTGGGTGTAATTAAAAAGGCAATCCAGTATCCTAGGGAGTGTCATGCTGGCTGAGAAGCCTCCTGAGATGAGACAGCCGACATTGACTCACTCAACAATGGGGAAAAGGCTGAGAATTTGCTCTGGACTGGCCTGCCTTTCTACATGGTAGGTGAGAGACAAACACAGACATGCATGCTCATTGAATATACTCTGCAAGATGCCACCAGCCTCCTCCACGTGCCTCTCAATAAGGAGCCGATCTCTCTATGGAGGTCCATTATGAATGCATTCACAACATTCAAAGAATGCACATGCACCCTCCACTACAAATACAGCAACCGATGCCACCTGACATCTCAATGTGCACGTGCAGGCTAAGCTTATAACCACTTACATAATGTACTAGCAGCAAAGATAGCTTGACTGGAATTCTTTGTGCCTTTGGACCCTGTCCTTCTGGCAATCAGTCAAGACAAAATTATTTTTGGCCCAGGAAATACAGGCCAACTAGCAATCACACCATACATGGTGGTGGAGGAATTTTATTCTATAGAAAACAATGTCACATGTTTCTTGCCTTTTATAGAATCGGCACAGTCCATATTCCCAGGTGTGCAACTGTGCACCTGAAACAGAATTTCCTTTGAGCTCACTTGTCTCCCAGTTCCTGCTGCATCCCACTGTGGCCTTCAAAACTTCAAACTTACAAAATCACTTGGCTCAAAAAGGAAGTATAAGTTTAGTCTTCCCTTGCTTGCCATGTAAGTAGTAAAGGCATTCTACAGATATATTCACTTACAGCTCAGGCTTTATGAGCTTACATTTTTGCCACAGACTTTCAGCTCCAGTTCTCTTCCTTTGCAGATTGTGGGCAAAATGGCATCAGTGCTATATAAACGTATAATAAGAATTTAGTGACAACTTGAAACGAATGTCATCGGCAGCAACAATGGCAACATTCGTGCTGATCAGGAAATAAACCTATTTACATGATAGATGAAGCTGTGGGGAGGATGCTACAGGGAAATGGACAAAGAGCTGGGTAGAAAGACCGCATGAATGCCATGAAACATGCGTAGAGTGACTACATTCCAGGTGAAAAGAGTGATTGGGAGGAAGAACAGGAAGTCCTGGGAAGAACTCTCATACCACCCAGTTATCAAAGCTGCATCTCTGTCAGTGTTAGAAGCCTGAGGGCCAAACTACAAGTGACGCCTGACACTAGTTGGACACTTGTCCGCGTCCCTCAAGTTCTGATGGGAAATGTAGGTGTCCTGGTCTTGCAGCTTGGCTCTCCGACTGCTGTCCAATGGACTTTTCAACTGTCACTTGTTCAACATTCTGCCAAGCTGTCTACATTTCCCATCAAAACTTGAGGGAAGCTGACAAGTGTTCAACTAGAGTCAGGCGTCACTTGTAGTTTGGCCCTCAGTGTCCTATCTGTGATCCTGTTTTTAGATTCTCATTCTAATGCTGCAGCCGACACTGGCAGCTTCTTTCCAAGCTATATATTTTTAACATAAATCTGATATCAAGTATTCTATAGGGTGAGCCACTGAAGACACCCCCACACCAGAGCTCAGCAAGATGCTAATCCCCACTGAGCTCAGATTCAGAAGACACAAGCTATTGCAAGTGTTTACAGATTCAGAACTGGGTTGTGATTCAATCTGCTCTGCAGAGTTGGCTTCAAGACAATGACAAAAAGGGTAGCAGAATCTTTTAATGACCATAACGGGCCTTAAGCATCAGGAAATGACATTGGCCAAGTGACCATCATGGCTTTGGAAGAGACGGCCTTCCTTCTGTAAAGAGAGAAGTTCAGAGTGAAAAGCAACACACACACACACACACACACCAAATGTGGCTTCTTATTAGTTTTAAGTAGATTCCTAAAATGTAAAAACTTGACCACATTTAAATGGCTGCGAAAATCAATTGCAAGCACATCAAATTTCATAACTGAAAGAGTGACGGGTCTACTATTATCTTCTACTAAAAGAGGTAATGGCTCCATACAATCTATATTTTGGAGCAAAGGAAAAATTAAAAGATTTCTAGTCTCAGAAAAAATAACTGCATTCAAAAGTCATATGATAAAGAGTATATATACTATCTGAAACACAGAATAGCCTCTTTAGCTAGAGAATATTATGATCCAGGAACAATAGGGTGTTATATTGGTGTTTCCTAACACTATATCGAAATGTTATGTTTTTAAAACTAGCAATAGAGTTTCTCTTGCATAGAAATGCAGTCCGGTTTGAATTAAACATTCAAAAAATATACCACCAAACTACTTCCATTTACGTTACATCCGAATTTTTCTTACATATTTGAACTAGACGAATATGTTAAATGGAAAGAAAAATGGATTTACAGAATGAGAGATTTTTACAAAAATGGGGGGGGGGAAACCCTTACTGTAGTACAATTAAAAGAAAAGTTGCAAAGTCTTATGAATTGGATTCTTCTCCGTCAATTAAACTACTTAATTATGAATCCTACAGTAAGACAAACTATGACCAGAAAGATGATGTAATTTGAACAAATTTTAATGCAACATATGAATGGTATAAAAAGAAAAACCTCTAACTGAAATTTAATTGAAATAGATACAAGTATGTCAAATGGACTGAAAAGAATATGGGATAAAAATAGAAGAAATATATGAAAAAAATTATGGATGACTCCAACAAGAAAAACAATACTCCTTGGGGAGAATTCTCTGAAATTATTATATCAATGGTATATTAGTCTGGTACATCTTGCAAGAATAAATAAAACAAATAACACAAAATGCTGGCGAAATTGCAATCAACAAGGCGATTACATCTATATGTGGTGGTCATGCCCTGTAGTATCAAAATTTTGGGAAAAAATATTTGCAGACATCAAATCATTTATGTCACACCAGCATTAGCCTTGCTAACAATTTGGGGGGGAACAAAATGGAAAAGTAACAGCTAAGGGATTAGTACTGTTTATGCTGATGGCAGCTGGTAAGGGGAAGTGAAATTGACAGAGCCTTTAGTGAGTAGAAAATGAAATTAACAAACCTCTTGAGGAGCTTTCTCTGCAGTTCTGTGTAGAGAGGTGAAATTGATAGAGCCTTTGGCTCTTTTTTTAAACTATGCTTCCCTGCTAACATTGCGTCTCTCTACACTTGAGCATCCTTCTGTAAGATGTCTCATGCAGAGCGACTCTCTGTTACGGCAAATAGATACAGCAGAAAAATTGACATATCAACTTAGAGCAGTTAAAGGTAATGCTAAAATGCCAGATTTCTATGAAAAATGGCATGATTTTATTTCATATACAAATCAGAAAGGTATCCAACATCAACAACTATCTGAAGCCTTCTTCAAATTATGGGAAAGGAATTATATAGGAAGTACATAAAGAAACATTTTTTTAAAAAATTCCCTGTGCTATTAATGATTTACTCTGTGTTATATCGTGCAAGACAAATTTGAAAAAATCATTAAATATTAAGCCAGAGGGCTTAATGTTAGGTTCAGACCTTGAATTGCTTCAGGCTGCCCACATGCCAGCAGCTCCAGAGTCCAGTCTGCCGGGGCCTGCAAGCGAGGTACTGGCTGACCATGCCCCAACAGCACCAGAGATCACCCTCCCAGGGCCTGCAAGTGAGTCCTTGCCACCTGCCTCAGAGATCCCCATTGGGCCCCCACCAGGCAGGACATGAACGAGGACCCATAGCCACTCTGAATCATCTCCCATGCTGCAGGAACAATGGCAGCAAAGGGTCCAGGCAGAAGTGATGCAAAGGAGGCGAAATGTCAGGTTGGCATCCTGCCACTCTCCTGCAGACTCAGAACAGAACACTGAGTGCGATACTTCTTTGCAGGGTCATGGCCAGTATAATGTATTGTGACTTCAGCTCATAGGAATAGAGATTTCCTCTCATAGTAACAGCTTTATTGAGAACTGGAAGCAGACAGACACAGACAGGCTCAACAGGAGCCAACTATATACACACAAGCTACACAACAACCAATAGGCCTTGATTTTTAACCTATTCACATCTATTATATAAATCTTAAAAAGCACAAAACTGCCTTTAATTTGAGGGTACAGCTATAATTCATTTTGATACTTCCGCCCCTGCCCCCCCCCCTCCCGCCCCCAAGCACATGTAGTCCTTGCAATGAGTGAATTCTAATTGTTGGGGAAAGATCTTCGTGACAGGCTAGTGTTTGGAGCATAACATGGCTATTAGCCATGATGACTAGGAATACTGGGAGTTAACAGCATATGAGGATTACTGCTGCCTACATGTCCTGTTTATGGATTTCCTGGAAGCTTTTGGAAAATCAGATGCTGAACCTGCTGTCTGATCCAGCTGGGCTCTTCTTTTGTTCTTATGCCAGAACACAAAAAAGCATCCTCCTCTTTGGTAATTAGTTTTGCCCTCACCAAACAGAACACAGAAGTAGAACTGTCACAACACTCCAGTTTGTTTTCATTTTATTTCAGAATTGTTTCCATGGATCCACACAGCTGAGGCCCAATGAAGGGATTCCCAGGGTGCAGCGATTAGGTAGTATTCCAAGATGTTGCAAACCACAGTGCTGTTTGTACACAAAGGCCTCAACAAGCCTGGATAGAATGATGGCCTCTTCTATTATTAGTTGTTTGCCCATTGTCTTTCCAATTACATGTGGCACACAACAAAGTCGTACTGACCCAGTTCAACAAAGAAAGAAAAGTTATACCTAGCTGACTGCCCAAGACAACATGTCTTAATTTTTTTCTTCCGAAGTTTAATAAATATTATTTTTAGACAAACATTGTGGGTAGCTGTGTTGGTCCATACAGGAAAAGTCCAAAACCAACAGGAGCGTAATACTCTTTTATTAGGACCAAGCAAAATATTACAAGATTTCCCGTAACTCTTCCTCAGGCTGGATGTTAAGTACAATGAATGGGGGGAGGGGGAGGTGACCAGTCTGCCGTGTGTCAGGATCTTAAAATGGAGATTAGGGGCTATTGCAGACTTAGGGATATTATATGGGAAAGGGTATAACCTGCATGCATCAGAAACTCGTAGGCTGATGATGAAAGAGAGAGAGTCTCAGTCTTTTAAAATAGAAATGTCGGCAGTTTGTCAGTATCCGATCTGATCCTATACTGAGCATACATGTGCCTGCAAGGCTGCTAACCGTTAGGTGCTCAGGATCACCTGTCACATTCAATACCCCCCCACTGATGCTGTTGGAGTGTTGCTGGGGTGTTTCTGTTATTTGAACCCGGAGTGGGAAACTGGGAACGGAAGGTGTTTGTTCCTGTTCTAATCTCTCCCCAGCCTGAGAGCCTGCTTGACCTTGAGCAGTCCATGAATCACACAGCCTGTTTTCCTGAATGCAGAGTTAAAGAACTGTTAGGAGAAAGTGGGGCGGGATCCTACTATTCATGGGTTGGGCTCTAGACACCATTTCTCAGTTTTAGTTCCCTGTCTGGCAAAATAGGGCTGTTTATTGACTATCTGTAAAGGGTTTGGGTAAACACCTAGGTGTTTGCAAAGGCAAAGTATCTGTACCCTTCAAATATGGCTGCCTTGTTCAAGACAGTTGGCTGTAGCACAGACTTGTATGTTTCTTAGGCAGGAATGTTGTCTTTTTTTCTGTCAGCTGTGGGCAGGGTGACCAAGCCCGTATCCTGCCAAAGATGACTCTGTCTAAATTGTCCAGCCAACCCTCAATCCAAACCTGACTGGAAATAATAATGTTTAAGGGAGCAAGAAATGAGAACCTTCAAGACTCATATTTGGCCATTTCTAAGTACAGTTTTAAGTATGGGACCCACATAATTCCAGTTCTTACGGCTTGTACAAGTGCTAATATATTTATTCATTGCAGAAGCTCCACAACTCATCCCTGTCTGACAATTTTAGCACGACAGCTGTTCGTGCATAATAGAGAGGAGGAAAGAGTCTGCTGGAGAAATGCCTGCTTGTCCTTTTAAAGCAATCAAGCACAAATACAAGATATGTTTCCCTGCACACATCCTCTCCTTACTCAGCATCTCAAGATAGGAGAAGTTTGTATCAATACATTCCTCACTGCAGCACAGAGGCTTTCTAAGGTAAATGCTTTTAGCAGATGTCAAATAGAGACAGAGCTGGTTTCCATACAGGGATTTTGCCCCCGTGATTAGCAGGACAGTCGTGCTTTTGGAGGGAACCTCCATATAACACTGTGTTCTTTTAAACTATGTTTTGGCGGGGGGCTCCCTGGGCTTTCCCCTTTAAGCTGGAGCAAGGGAAAAACTTCCTTTCCCCCCTCTGATTTAGAGGGGAACTGCCAAGGTGGCTGAGGATTAATTTGATCAATTTGGTTCTCAAGATGAGAAATATTTTTCTTATTGCTTTGTTCCTCTTTAATACAAGGACCTCAGCTATGTCAGCCTCTACTTTTAGATCTGTGTAGGCTGTGAAAGAATCTAGACCAAAATGAGTTATTCACTGGCACCACCTGGGTGGGCCCATCCTCACTTAAGTAACCCCTAAGCAGCAATCTGCCTCACTATGGACTTCACAGTAGTTCTTTTTCCCATTACAAAAGATGAAGTCAATCCCTTGGTTAATGTTAATCCATCAGTATGACATCTGTATGACCTTCTATTTTTCTGGGGTCAAGTATAACCGAAACAACAGGGAATACTTCCCTGGGATAATACATTGAAGGGTGGTGTGGCTGGACTTTCCCTAAATTACTTTCCTTGGACAATGTGTCTCAACAAGTGCCAGTTACATACATTTGGGAGCAAAATTTTACACTTAGTTACACTACCAAAAACAAACAATCTGTTAATGAGCTAAATTGAACAAAAGAAACAGGGAACTAGTCCAGTGTGTATAAGGTTAAATCCATCTTCTTCTCCACCCATCTACAGATGCCAAAATTCTTGCACAGCAGAATTTGGTTAAATCTGCAGGAAGATAATCTGCCTCAAAATACTGTGGTAATACAAAAGACAGAAAAAGGCTTACGACCTGGCATTCCTTACTCATTGTAATGCATATCCTACATTTTATAATTATGCTATACTTATGTAACCTCCTATTGTATCTGCTTATCTCACACAAAGTTTTAATTTAATTCTGTTTTGCCTATATAACCTACATAAATTGAACCCATTCATTTTAATGGATCTTATTTTAAATTGGCCTCTCTTTGCAACATATCCCACCATCTCAACCTTTCTGTTGTAAATATAAAGCACCAACCTAATGGATATACATTTCAGTGTATCTAATGAAGCGAGCTCTGACTCATTAGAGTTTCTGCTTGAATAAATGTTGTTAGACTAAGGTGCCATTGGACTCCTGTTTTATTTTGCTGCTACTAACCAAGACAGTTACCCTTTGGAATTATCATTGCACAATGGAACTCTTATTCATGATGTTGAGAAACCTCTTTAGATTGCATGGTTGTATTTGCTTATGTTTGTGAGATGATGATGATGATGAAGAAGAACTTTATGTATAGCCCATCTCTCTCACTGAGACTCCATGTAGACTACAAAATATTTATTTAAAGCAATGAAGTAAGACACCAAAGACCACCAAAAAAACAATGCAGTAGGACTAGGATTACAGAACTAGAAAAACAATGCAATTAAAACAGATCTAATACAAGTATTTGTTTTACATTATTTGAGAGAATAGTTTGTCAAAAACAAGCAATAGAGAAAAAGAGAGATAAAGAGGAAGCTCCTGCAATTCACTAATTGTTTCCTTAAGATGTCATGGAAACATAAACTTTGATTCCTTCTCTTCTTTTATGAGAAATAGTTATTCTTATATAAATAAACGTGTACTATTTAATATTTAATTTAATATTTGCTTGCCAGGTTTTATGCAATGGTCTCTTAGTAAAAAAGAAGCAATGCCCTTCCAAGGAAGGATGGCAATCTCCCAGTACTAGCACACTAACAGTTGAAGACAAACCCTTGACAGTCCCTAAGGTACGGTCAGCAATTGCCTAAGATAGCATGTTTTGAGGCAGCAGCAGAATGAAGCAATTTTGCTGTCACAGCATTGCCTTGATAAAGTTGCTTTAGTTATCCAGGACCATTAAACAAGAAAAATATGAAACATTAGCCTTCCATGACAAAGATAGCCCACCTTGATTTGTGGAAGCCATGTATTCAGCCCAGGAGCAGACTTAACCAATGGGAAACATGGGCATCTGCCCTAGCTCCCCATGCTTGGGGACCCCAACCACCCACAACCCTGCCCCCCAATGGAGGGGGCAGCTGGCTCAGCAGCAGCCATTCTTGTGCCCACCCTGTCTGGGGCTTGGGATGGCAGCTTGATGGCAGCAGCCACTCATACCCACTTCACCCAAAGATCAGGCAGCTGGCTTCTGGTAGCAACAGTGGTTCCTGTCCACCATATGGGTGAGGACTGTCCTTTGTGTGGACCCTAAGGGCTGGAGATAAGATGGAGGGAGATGGCTTGTGGGGGGGGGGGTTGTCCAGGGACTCTGAGTCACTAAGAGTTAGCTGGGGGACTTCAGCTGGAAGCAGTTAAATGGTGAGACTATTAAAAAGGTGGTGGAGAGGAATCCCGTTGAGACTTGACATGCTTTAGAATAAAGACAGTGAGAAAGAGCTACTAGACCCTGGTGATCTTAAGTGTAACAGCCAACATGGTGTAACGGTTAGAGTGTTGGACTAGGATCTGAGAGAATCAGGTTCGAATCCCCACTCTGCCATGGAAGATTGGGTGACCTTGGGCCAGTCACAGACGCTTAGCTTAACATACCTCACAAGATTGCTGTGGGGATAAAATGGAGGAGAGGAGAATTAGATAAACCACCTTGAATCCCCATTAGGGAAAAAAGTTGAGTATAAATAAAGTAAATAAAATGCTGCTTTTTTTGTTCTCTTCATGAACATTTTGGTTCTGACTGCCATTCCACTGTTCCAGGGGAGAATGTTGTTTAAATTGTGTGTTTGGTATAAAGAACAAGGTCTGAAACTCTAGAGTATAAATAGACACTATTGCCGGAATGGGGGGGGGGCCTTAAAGACCCAAACTTGCAAGTCCTGGAAGAGTAAATACGTATGAAGGTCAACTGTGTGAAATGACATTGAATTTGTACTGGTTTTAATACATCTTTAGAATCTTCATCAAGTACTCATCACAAATAATAGCTATGCTGAGAAAAAGATAAACTTACTTTCTGTAAGGCATTTAGAACAGACCCTGAAATTTTTATTGAAAACTGAATGACTCTTTTGTTGAGCTGCCAAATGCACAAGCCTGAAGCTTTACTGTAAAATATGGGAGGGTGTGTGTGATGCAATATTCATTTTGCTGAATGGTTGGCTAGAGAACGGCCTATAAAGTTGGACAGATTTTGCTGTTAAAACTGGCAAATTTACTTCTGTTGTTAACCAACTCACATGCAAACAGCTCAGCACTAAAATGCATCTTTGAATGTCTATTTGTTTATTTTTATACGAGGGCTGCCTGAGTACTGCTTTTTAAAAATTATGTGCTGTAGTATTATACTTGGATCACAGACATGTGGAGTAATTGAAAGCACACTTCCATGGCCTCAGGAACATATGGCTCTTTGCATCAGGGTTAATGCAGAAAAGGCAAATAATAACATAGTGAGCCAAAGGAGAGGGAAAAGAACAAAAGTGTTTACAATTAGTATAACCAATTGCACACACTGGCTAGAATTCATTCCTGGGGTAAGGTAGGGAAAGGATCATTACAAACAAGTTGGAGATGTTTGCTTCTACTCTAAAACTCCATTATGTTTTTTGCACGTACTCTTAAAATCAGTCCCCGGCATGATCTGAAGGTACATGATGCAACAACAAATGGCATAAAAAAACAGTTTTTAAAAAAGGGAAATAAACAGTATCATACTGAAAACCAGGTCAGGAAGGAGGGATAGCGCTGATTGGGGCAAGAAGCTAAATTAATTTAGCATTTTGGTATTCACTTAGCGTTCTAAGACTGATAGAGAAAATAATTTGCTAGGGACCACCGAGGGCTCTGTCCAGCCAAGGGAAGATTAAGGCAGGGGGGACAAATGAATAGGTAGGTGAATAGGTAGATACGTACTTACATATTTATTTATGTCATACATAGACGGCTCAAAAATACAGAATCTGGACTTGATGGAGCCATGTTTCCAATCCTAAGCATGCTCATATGAATTTGTAAAAAAAAAAAGAAGTTAAATTCTAGCAAAAAAGTGCACACAGGGTAATACAATGTTTTGATTAACAACTTGCAACATCACTCCAGCTAATTTGTAGGTTATCTAATTTAGGATGTATGTGCAAAGAATGTTATTAGCTGCATTCCAAATAGTCTCCTGTGAGGCACCAGAGCACTCGCTAGGTTCTTCTCTGCTTCAGACCTCAGCTTTTTGTGCTGTATCAAAGATCGTTCTTAAAGTTCCCATCAAGTTTGAGAAATATTTAGACAGTAAGGGGGCTGTTTTTGGAGACGGCGGCTAGAAACACTGCTGTTCATGCAGAGGTCACTGAAGAAGTCTTTAGAGTGTGGCCAATGGTGTCTGTCTGTGTAGCTGTTTCATAGCAGTACTGTGGCCCATTTGGGAAATAAGTGATATTCTTATAAATATGTTATAGGATATATCCAAAATGTGATGAATGCAGATACATACAAATGAATGTTGTCAAACCCTGATGATGAATCCTTTAAGAAGCTTTCCCCTCAAATCTCAGATATCTGTGAGTAATTGTCAGAATTCACTGGGGTATCTCAAAACATTTCCGACATTGATAAAATGTATATCATATTGGAAAATAACATCACATTCCAGTTCATTGCTAACAATTATTAACACACGTTAATAATTATTAACACACGTGCTAATAATTATGAATTTCCATAGATATACCATTGGAGTTGCGAACAGACATGGGCACGAACCAAAGAAAAATAACGAACCCGCAGTTTGTGGTTCGTTGCTGCCGATGAACCCGAACTCACAAACCGTAACAAACATTTCCCACTGATGAACCTGTTCGTGGTTCATGGGGGTCAGAACAGCCCCCATTGGACTTAGACAGCCCATATTCACAAGGAGTGTTTAGCAGGCTCTCCTCCAGCTAGCACCCAAGTTTGGTCAAGAGCTACACAGGAGGTCTGTGGCTGGCCGTCAGAGCTGCCTATCAGGGTTTGCAGGGATGAGATTGGAGTGCCCATCACTACAGAAACCCCTCCCCCTCCCTCCCCCTGGGTGTCTTCTCCCATGTAACCAATTGTAACCAATTTGCAGCTCCATGGTTGGAAGGAAGACCTGCCGATCAAGGTAAGCTGGGCTTTGATTCGGGTTTCCAGGGCGACAGAAGGAGTGCAGACAGAGTTCAGGCATTCCCCCAGCTCCGTTTCCAAGGGAATTGATTGATGGTGCTTGACTGTCTGGCTTCACGAACCGCGGACGAACGCAACGAACTGGGCTTCTTACAAATGCTGGTTCGTTGGCCATGGACCCTCACGAACTGCCGGATCGTGAACAGACCATCAGGCAGTTCGTGGGATTTTTGTGTTTGTAATGTGGTTTGTGCTCATGTCTAGTTGCAAACTCTGACTAAGCAATTTCTGGAGATTTGGGGGCAAAACCTGTGGAGGGAGGAGTATGGGGAGAGAAGTTTGCTCAGCAAGGATGTGACTCCATAAGTAAGCCATATAATGGAGTTTAATGAGGAAAAAGCACTCGAGATAGAGTCCACCAAACAGGCTTGCTTTTAGGAAAATCACTGATGCTCACAGCAAATGTGATAGTGAAATTAACGCATCAATATACAAAAGGAAGAATTTTAGAGGAAGCCATAAACATCAAATCCATAAACATCAAATCCAAGTTTTTCAAGATTTGTCTTCTGAGTCCTTCTGAAGACGATAATAGAGGTACTAGATCATCGTCACTGAGCCGCTTACAAAGGTGTGCTTATATCTTTCTTATTTGTTTCCTGAACCATGACAACATTCAGCTTCTTAGCTGCACTCCTACAAATTCTGTCTTCTTGTGCAATCTGCTGAAATTTGTTTGAACACCAGTGTTCCCCAAACCTTTTTCCATAGAGGAACACCTAAATTAATTTTTCAAATCCTGAGGAATCCCTATCTATGAAAACATTCACCGGCCAGAAAAAGTTGATGGCAGGAAGTGCAATTCAACTACTACTAAATTATTGGCAAGAAAATGTTTTTGTAAAGAGCTGCTATGTATATGTTTCTATTTATACAAATCAACTTGCACAACCTTAATAACCATGGTATTTTGAAGGGTATTTGGAATTTTTCACAGTATTTCAAAAATTTTATTTATTCCACAATTTCTCATGGGATCCCTGATAATGTCCTCCAAAACCCCAGAGTTCCATAGAACCCTAATTGGGAAACATATAGTTTCTGTATCCAAATGTTTTCAGAATAAAGTGTAGCTATCAAATTATCATGAATCTGAATAAGTTTTATATACAGCAGGTTGAGTAAGAAAAGACTATCACAGCCTTTTCTTGGATTATTTTTTTTCCAGAACCATGATGTCATTTACACAAAAAAATATGGTTTTATGCAACATTGGAAATCCCCGTGCAATTAGATGAAATTCCTTGGAAACTATGTAGACCAAGGGTCACCAAACTTTTTCCACACTAGACATACACTTGCATCTACTTACCATTTCAAATGTAAAAGAATGAAACTGCCCACATTGAACTGTGGAATAGCCTCCATTCATGGGGCAGTGCCACAGATATATGGACATAGTGGTGGAAAGGCCGAGGCCTGGTGTGCTGGTTAAGAGCATGGAAGAAATGGTCCCCCCCCCTACATCATGGCCCTAATCAAATCCAACCACCCATGGTTATTTTTAACATAAAATTGCAGGAGATCCAGTAATAGACACTTCCACAGTCTCAGGTAATCAAAACTTCTGATTTTACTATTCCACACCACAGTGTGTCAATAACTATAGGATCTAGAAATTAAAATGGTGGGCTTTGCCATTGTCACATGCATGCTCTGGCTGCACTGCAAATGTGTGTTAATGCTGCTCAGTTAAAGTTGGGGCAGGTTTGGCATGTACTGGAGACTCTGTTTGGCCTGGCATGTACCAGAGACTCTGGTTTTTAAATTAGCAGAATTCTAGAAACTTACCTATTTCTCGTTGGCAAATAAATGCTGCCTGTAGTAGGACCACAGAGAAAAAACAGCAACCTAGTTGTGATACAAGTCACACTAGGTTCTCTTGTTTTTCCCATTCATGTGTAAAGAGAGAGGGATCTGATTTTTACAGGAAAAGGGGTGTGTAGATGAGGGGAAGTGACCTCTTCCTACTCCCTGTGTTCTGTTGCTTTAGAGCCACTTCCAAGTTTGACTGCAATAGCTGAAGTGACAAAGTGCCCAAAGCCATGGGGAAGGTCAAGTATGGAAAAAGGAGTGTTCTCCTGTACTTTTCTGCGTACAATTTTGATCCCCATTCCTGTCTGCCCTGTTCAACGTATGAAGGATGGTTGGGGAACAGGCAGACAGGAACAATAAATGCAGCTGTGCTGGCCATACATAATTTGGCTCAGAGATGATAAAATAACATCAGCAATGTATGTGTATATAAAATCCAGAGAAAGTACAACAGATGCTAAAACAAAGCCAGGCCACTAGAACCCCAGTCCAGCTGTTACACTTCTGAAAGGCTCGGACTTTGGAAAGTTTTCAAGAGAAGAGAGTTCCATAACTAAGGCAAGCCTTGGAGGCCATTTCATTGTCTGTCATTGGTGCCCAAGCTTGGTGCACAGATGACAGAGTTAAGAGTAACTCACAGGCAGTCTTAGAGATTGCCATTTTAAAAAATGTACAGTGCAACCCTAAACAGAGTTATATCCTTCTAAGACTTTAATGGGCTTACAAGTAGACATGGGCATGAACCAAAAAAAATTAATGAACTTGCGGTTCGTGGTTCGGTGCTAACAACTAACCCGAACAAATGAACTGTTTCGAACATTTCCCGTTACTGAACCAGTTCACGGTTCGTGGGCGTTGGAACGGCCCCCATTACACTTAGATAGCCCATATTCGCAGGGAGTGTTTAGCAGGCTCTCCTCCAGCCAGCATCCAAGTTTGGTCAACATTGCAATAGGGATCTTGGAGTTATAGCCAATCCAAGGCCCCCAGGAAATGCCCGCTCGATACAATTAGAGCCACCAGTCAACGTTGGCCAAGTGTACAAGGGGTTGGCCGTCAGAACTGCCTATCAGGGTTTGCAGAGATGAAATTGGAGTTCCCATGGCTACAGTACACCCCCCTTCCCCTTCTCTCCCCCTGGGTGTCTTCTCCCATGTAACCAATTGTAACCAATTTGCAGCTCCATGGTTGGAAGGAAGACCTGTCGATCAAGGTAAGCTGGGCTTCGATTCGGGTTTCCAGGGCAACAGAAGGAGTGCAGACAGAGTTCAGGCATTCCCCCAGCTCCATTTCCAAAGGAATTGATTGATGGTGCCTGACTGTCTGGCTTCCCGAACCGCGGGCAAACGCAATAAACCGGGCTTCCAACGAACGCTGGTTCGTTGGCCATGGACCCTCACAAACCACCGGATTGTGAATAGACGATCCGGCGGTTTGTGGGTTTTTTTGGTTCGTACCCATGTCTACTTACAAGTCTGTAAGTCTTCTTAGGATTGCACTGTAAATTACTTCATTCCAATTTCCAAACCACTTTCCTAAAGCTCAGAACATAACAATTTCTCCAGAAAATAACCAAACAAATCAAAAGCTTTGCCTTCAATAGAGAAGAAAATTTACAGTAGCATAAATAGTTACACATTAGACAAAGGGAAAAAAACAACAACCATTGATCAAAACCTAACACCAAAGACCTTTATAAATGCATGTTTTCCCCAGCTTTCTAAAGAGTTCTGGTGAATCCTTTTAAGTGGGGAAATTCTATAGTTATGTAATGTGAAGGAAGATATGGCAGAATGCTGTTTTTCTCAAGTATTTGGGGTATATTTAATATATTTTACAGCATTAGATATACGTGGATATGTTTTCTGTTATAATTTGTATTAAAAACAAGAAATCCCACTGAAATGTCTTTTTTTTAAAAAAAGGCTGTTTCCTGGATTAGTCTCTGCTACCCTGACTTCTTAATTTAGACTTGCCCTTTGTTCCAAGATCAAGAATATCTTAGTCATTTTCAACCTGGAATTTTCCTTCTTTCCACATCTCTGGTGTTCCTAGGTTTGAGTTTCTAACATCATTACAATCTCCAACTATTAATACTTAACCCGTCCTAAATAATGTTTGTAATGCCTTGATCGTTTTTTAAAAAAATCCAACCATGTTTCAACTTTAACTTGCTCTTTTTTAAAAGAATCATCATATGCTTAAAGTATTTGTTTTCTGACTTAGATCTTATTGCCAATACCAAACACTGTCAATAACCCTAAAGCAATTAAACATTTGAGGAAAACTATGTCCAAAATACTATCTACATGTGATTATGTTACTCCCTTATCTTTTTCCCCTCTCCAAGGCGATTCTATTTGGGGTCTCTAAATTCTCTTTTGACATGTTTAGCTGAGAGGCTAGACCAGCTCTGGTATCTCCAGTATGCAGAAATGTCCTCCATCATCTGATTGGTCAAGTCCAACAACTGTGCCCCTATCCTGACCATATCTGTGATGGATGAGAGAAAAAATGGATGTTGCAAAGTTGCTTAAAGCAGCGTTTCTACTTGCTGAACTATTTCTGTTGATACTGCCCTTAAGAATATGACACTCGTCACTGAAAGGGTTGTCAAGAGAACTTATGATGGTTCCAGCTTAGGCTTTTAAGGGATAGCCCCTGTCTTTTTGAAAGGGCAACCCAGAGAAGTTTGGAGTAGTATCCTATCAGGGGATCTCTAGGGGAAAATATAAGGCTGAATTATTTGCAAGGGCCTTTGGAATTTGACCTGCTGTTACGCTGACTGCATGAATCAGTTGTTGCTGGTTTTACTGGTTATTGCCTGTGTAGTTTAAAACTGCTTTGAGCGTACAACAAAAAAAAGTGGCATAGAAATGTTTTAAATAAATAAATACAATTCACAGGACAATTAACTGGAGAAGAAAGAAATGCATCAGCAGGTTTATGCCTTGTGTCTTGGTCAGGTTGCTCTGTACTATAAACAGTTTTGTGAAAGAATGGTTGTTTAGCCTGGTTCTAGCATACTAGTAGCATTTCATGATGACTGACTTGCAGCATTCCATTTTCCATTTCCTTTTGCATTAAGCTACTGCCTTCTTCTCTTCAATACAATGGGCAACAAAAGCAAGAAGACCCTGATAAAATAAGTGAAGTGATATAATGGGTCACCCAATGAATTTTGTAAGAGCGGCTTGTGCTATTTACAAGAGGAATGTGGAACTTTCACCCTAGTCATGTATCTTTAAGCAAAACAAAACAAGCTCTTACTAATAGTTTATTCTGAGCAAGACTGACTCTTTAAGTGCCTGTCAATAACACAAAGTTTCTTCCTCTTTGAGGTTTTTTTTTTTTAAAGATAATCAAATTTGTAGGAATCTGAGAGAGGAGCACCCTAGAAAAGTACATTATTTTTTTTTAAACTTTACTTCATTTATACCCCACCTTTCTCCCCAATGGGGACGCAAAGCAGCTTATGTTATTCTCATCTCCTTCATTTTATCTTCACAGTAACCCTGTGAGGTAGGTTAGGCTGAGAGTATGTGACTGGGGAAGTTCACTCAGCAAGCTTGCATCACAAAGCAGGAAGTCAAATCTGGGTTGCCCAAATCCTAGTCTGTCACTCTAGCTACTATACAACACTGCCTGAATGACTATTACTTTATATACTATAAATTGATTTTCAACAATTATTGTTATTATTTTAAAAGTGTATTACTATGTAAGGGTGTAGGGTAGAGAACTATATGTTGGAGTAGGGTTGCCAGCTCTAAGTTGGGAAATTCCTCTGGGGGAGGGGGTGAAACCTGGAGAAACCTGGAGAAAGTGGGGTTTGGGGAGGGAAAGGACATTGGCATGGTATAATTCCATAGAGTCCACCCTCCCAAGGTAGCCATTTTCTCCAGGTGAACTGATCTCTGTGGCCTGGAGACCAGCTGTAATTCCGGGAGATCTCCAGCTACTACCTGGAGGCTGGCAACCCTATGTTGGAGTGCATCTTGTGATAAAAGTCTCCATGCATGTGCAACGCTATCATTGCCTTCTCCTTTACATGTTCATTTTGCACATGAAGAAAGATCATTAGGTAGGAGTACTTCCAATATGCAATCCCCCATGTAGGTATCTAAAATGGAGAGCTGCCAGCCTCCAGGTTGGGCCTGGAGTTTTCCTGGAATTACAGCTGATCTGTAGACTACAGACAGAGATCAGTTCCACTGGAGGAAATGGCAGCTTCAGAGGATGGGTTTCATGACATCGCATCCCCACTGGGCTCACTCCCCACCCCCTCCCTAAACTCTTCCCTTTGCAGGCTCCGTCCTCAGATCTCAGGAATTTCCCAACCTGGAGGTAGCAAACCTACTAAGATGGTACAAACTGTATCACATGCCTAGGTTAACATCAGAACTGACTGTTATCTAGCAAGATAATATGAGGAGACTTTCTGAAATCCAAGCAGTCCAGTTAGAATTGCTTCCTTCAAAATGCAGCTGCACTGATACATATAGCCTCCGACTAGAATCTATGTCTCCTAATAGTAGTAGTAATAAAGGACCACTCATTTATCTTTGACATTCATTTGCCCAACACAATATAAAGAAACAACTATTAAATGCATTCAGGACTGTTGCAGAATTTAACTGCATAAAAACAAAAAAAACATTTTGTACTGTGATTTCAATGGCATTATGGAGCACATCGACCCTGCAGAAGACTGATTAACTGTACAGAACACTCCTGCGGCCCAGTGTTCCGAGCTGCCAAACTCACGGGGATCCTGAGGGGCTCCTTTTTTCTTTTTTACTCATCAGTCTCTCTGCAGACAACAAAGACTTTTCTCCTCTGAGCTGCTTTATCTACTATTAATTTTTCTTTCTTAGACAGCTGTCTAGATTTGCCTGCTGATAGTTCAGGATAGTTCATATACGTTGAATGATCCAAACCAGAATTAGCCATACAAGACATAAAATAATATTTAAGACAGGACCATAGCATTATTTCTAGACACAATGCATACACACACACACACACACAATGCATACACGTACATCTGCTATCAAAAGAGTTGCTCATTCACTTCAATGAAGGGAGAAGATTCATGCCTGCATTCTTTTGCTGCTCTTTCCTCTGAGATGTTGGAAGATTATGTAGAGCAAGAAATTATACACAGTGCGTATTTTAAAGGACATATTCATTTAAAAAAATTAAAACAAGGCTTGGCTTAGCTGAGGTGGCAAACGCACACGATGACAGCAATGTGCACTTGCTAAATTCAACCAGCACAAAACCAGCTTTGTCCAAATGTTTTTAGTTTCTGTGAGGCAATTGTTCAGACAGAAGATGGAAACATTCTAACATTCACATTAAATCATGTGCTGAAACATGAAAAATTCCACTCACAAACAAAATGGCAAGCAGGAAGTGGCTGTAGCCTTTTAACGGGTCTCCTTTGTGAAAAGAAAATCAATACCACTATATAGTTTTAGCAGACCAGTATAGCAAGGAGGAAATATAGCAAGAAGGAAGAAGTTAACAGTGAAATATTAAGGAGAGTTACCCCAGTCTATGCCCATTGGAGTAAGTCTGCTTAGGATTTCACTGTAAGACTCTGAATGTTATGTATCTTTTATTTTTGTCCAAAACCAGAATTGTGCTTCCTTTATGTAACAATAGGAGCTAGGCATTTAGCATGAATTGCAGGTGCCTATGGGAAGATCTGAATAGTGGTATTCTTTTAGGGCTCTTTCACCTTTCTGAAAGACTGGAATAACATCTACCCAAAGGATGTTTTTACCACTTTTAGAATTCTTTATTTTTTCCTACCCCTAGTAACATGATAGCATATTATAGATCAAACTGTGATATTACACTTGATAATATTTTAGATTAAAGGGAAAGGAAGGGAGGAAGCGATCCTTCTTATAAAAACAAGATAATGTATTAATAATATATTATGAATTAGCATCATATAATAGAATGAAAGTTTAACTGCATAAGATGTGACTCTTTGTTCTATGGGAATGAAAAGAGCAATAAAGCAATTTAAAAAGCGCCTCTCATTGATTTTTGGTTCTGTGCTGTAGGAGTTACTGAAATGTGAATTTCTAAACCAAGCATGAAACATGTTGCACAGTGAGTGGAATGGTATAAAATAAAGTTGTTTCTGATTCTTCAGGCAAGTAGAATTTTCAGTGTACCCCAGTTATGATAGTAAAGTATAAAACAGACTTCTGATTCAATAGCTGAGAGAACTGAACTGACCACAGTTTTGGAATACAATTTTAATTGGTTTCCAGAGCTGAGATCCGTAACAGAATATCTCCCTTTTGAAGTTCGTACTTGTTGCTTCAAAAAAGAAATGACTGCCCTACAGATGTTTATAAAACCATAAGTGGTATGAACAGAGTGAATTGGCAAAGATTTATGCACTGGATCCAAAAGGCAGGGCATGTCTAGTGGCACCAGTTACTGCAACTCTGCATATCACCTCTCCCCCAAACTCAGAGGTCTTCAGGAAGACCTCCAATGTAGTGCAATCACTTGTGACTGTAAACCAAAGGGAAAGTTTCTATTAATGGTAAGCAATTCCATGTGTCTAAGAAACTTTTAGGTTCCCAGCCTCCGTTTTGCATAACTAACCATGTTTCTCCCAAGCAGAACACTTAATAATAACGGCACAAAAAGGTTCACTTGTGCATATCCTGTTGTTTCAGATTACACTGGTTGTCACTCTATGACAAAAGACTCACAGAGCTTTAGTGATATTATTAAAACTTGAAATGTTCTGGTATATGCATGTGCACCCTATACATGTACATGTATAGCATGTACATGTATACCATGTGGGACCCTCCAGAACAGAATGCTGTGTGGCATGTGCAGGTGCAGTGAAGGGGGGAAGGTTTGGCAGGAATTACCTTCCTTCACTCATGTCTTGAGTGTGGTGATGAACTCTGCTTGATTTCTATCATGCAAGAGTGAGGGAGGCTGATAAGTCCCCTTTCTTGCTGAAGCACCCTGTGTTGCATGGCTTACAATTGAGAGGGTCCTCCAATTCCCATCAGCAGCTTTTGGGGAAGCAGCAGGAGCTTCTTGGGGAAGGAGAGGCCAATACTGAGTGATAAATCACATTAATGATATAGAAGATGGAAGAAAGTATTTGATGAAAAAATATACATACAGAAGGCCTCAATCCAGCTGAAGTGTTTGTGACCAAGAATCACTGAAACAACCTGAGTATCATCATTTCTTGCTTTTGATGGATTGTGGTTATGGTATTTACTGATTACAAATGGTGGAAATAACACGTATCACTTTCCATGCAATGTTAGGCTTAGTTCTCATGTTAATTAAGCAATCTCAAGAAATGTCATACATTCTGTGTTACATAACCTATTTGATTCCCCACTCCTCCGCTTGAAGCCAGCTGGGTGACCTTGGGTCACTCACAGCTCTCTTGGAGCTCTCTCAGCCCCACCTGCCTCACAGGGTGATTGTTGTGAGGATAATAACAACATACATTGGAAACCGCTCTGAGTGGGTGTTAAGTTGTCCTGAAGGGCAGTAAATAAATCAAATGTTGTTGTTATTGTTGTAAATTAATTAGGGATCAAGTTATTTTTGCCCTTCTGCACAGAAAGTGAACTATCAGGACATATGTAAAGAAACTGACTTGTTTAGTGAAAAGGAGTGGGCCTGCCTTGACCAAACTCTTTATCTGAATTGTGGGTAAACGATTATCATGTTGAGAACATTTCTCGAAACGCTGCTTTGCAACACATATGCTGCTAATAAGGCATCTTCAAGGCTGAAGGGCAAGGTCGAAACATCCCCCCTAACTAGGCTTATCTAGCACAGCTGAGGAGCAGGGTGGTGTGTGCTCATCATCACAGTGCTATGTGAGTCGATGTCACTGCAGAACATTAACTCAGGTATCATTGCAGAGCTGAGCGCTTGCTGCGGGCTTTCTGGGAAACACGTCTGTTTTGTCAGTTGATCAGCTGAGGAAACTGACAAGGGTTGTTGTTGTTTTCTGTAAGGCACCAACTTTGCAACATGACTCTAAAAAAATAATTTAAAAACACCAACAAAGAATGAACAGGTAAAAAGACAGGAAGCACAGAGGGAAACTTTAAAATATCAAGTGAGATTTGAGACTGTCTGTGGCCATATTGCAGCCCTCTTTTCTGTCAGATGCAAAGGGTTTTTTTTAAGGCACCAACATTGCAACGTTGCTGCTTAAAGAAATGTAAAATTCAGGGGGAAAGCTGCATTGGTTGCTGTTCAACACTGGCATGTGTGTGCAGGGAGAAAAGCCAGGAAAAGATCAATTCTGCAGCAGATGCAGCCTTTTCCCATGAAGAATGCAAAAAGTTATGAGAAGCAGTTTGGAGGCTGAATTGGGGTATTTTGATAGTGCATGCAGAACTCTGGAGAGAACTTGATGCAGTATGGGTCCAGAACCAATAAAAAGCCCCAGGCAGAAAAGACTTCAGATTAGCTGACTCTCAGATGAAGTCTGGTAAAGCCAAGGGCTTGTTTTTCCCCAGCCTCTGGGCTAGGACTTAGTTGGGGGAAATGGTGGCAAGCTAACCCCACCAAACACACTGGACTCAGGATTACACTGAAGGATTGGGACTTTAATGCCCAGTTCTGCTGACTCTTCCAGGATCTAAGGGCTCTTTTCCCCGTGTTCTCTAGAGTACACGGGAAGAATCTGCACAACTGGCAGCACACTAGATTTGGGCAAAAGGTTAAGGATACAGAACAATATTAGCCTCTCTTCAGAATAAGTGACAAAAAAAGTCTGAGGACATTCACCTAACCACAATTTATCTCAAGAAATAAATTCTAATTAGGGAGAAATCAATTCTAATGTTTTTCTATTTATGATTCTGTGTGCCTAACACTGCAGAGTTATACCTTAACTTGATATATATAATTCTTCCTCAGACAGAAACGTCCTTTTAAAGACATCTCTCTCCAGACAATGAAGAATATGTCATGTCTTTGGACACTTCAGAAACATTGTGAGCCCAGTTAATTAAAATGACTGCTTTTGGAAAAACTGCAGTACACTTAGTTTCAAATTAACAGATGTATTCTGGCTGACCTTTTAGACATTGCTGGCTTGCCCAATTGTCTGTTTAATGATTAGAATAGACAAGTAAAAACCAGCCCAATGAGTACTCTATGGGGCTTCAGAAGTTTTCACTTCTTTCCAACAAAGATCTATTATTCTCACTGCTTGTTGTTTCCTCAACTCAATTACAATAAGTGATTCTCCAGTAATTGAATAGAAAGGTATAATATATTTTTAAACGTGTGATTCATGTGTGGGTTCTGATAAGGAACAAAATTATTTTTGGGGCTGGGCAGTGGCTCAATGGTAGAGCATCTTTTTGGCATGCAGAAGGTCTCAGGTCATTCCCCAGCATATCTAGCTAAAAGGATCAGGCAGTTCGTAATGTGAAAGACCTCCACCCGACATCCTGGAGAGCCACTCCCTGTCTGAGCAGACAATACCGACAGCTTCATGTGTGTGTTCATGGATTCAAGATGGAATGAGACATTAGGATTGTAGTGGAAAGCTCAATGAAAAAGTCAGCCCAGTGTGCAGCAGCAGTGAAAAAGGCAAACCTTGTGCTAGGAATTATTAGGAGAGAGAAAATAAAATGGCCAATATTATAATGCCCTTTATAAACCTATGGTACAGCCTCGTTTGGAAACTGGAACAGTATGTGCAGTTCTGATTGCTGTATCTCTAAAAGGATGCTGCAGAACTGGAAGAAATACAAAGGGGGACAACCAAGATGATCAGAGGGTTGGAGAACCTTCCCTATGAGGAAAGCCTGGAGAGTCTGGGACTTTTCAGTATAGAAAAAAAGACAGCTAAGGGGAGACGTGATAGAGGTTTATAAAGTTATGCTATCCTAGAAGGATAAAGTTATCCTAGAAGGAGACACCCAATGAGATTGTTGGCAAATACATTCAGAACTCCCATGGTTGTGACTTGAGAGCACTTTCCACCACTAGGTTTAAAACAGACAAAAGGAAATTCTTTATGAGTAATTAAGCTGTGGAATTCACTGCCAGGGGAGGCAGTTATGGCCACAAACATTAAAATGGGGTTAGCCAGATTCATGAAGGAGAGATACATCAATGCCTAATAGCCATAGTGATTGAAGAGAGCTTCCACATCCAGAGGCAGCAAACTTCTGAATACCAGTGCTGGGAGGCAGCATCAGGAGAGGGTTGCTCTCTGGGTCCTGTTTGCCCTCCAGGGCAACTGGCTGGCCAGAGCATAAAATGGGATGTTGGACTATATGGACCACAGGTCTGATCCAATAGGATCTTCTTATGTTCTGTCTACATTGGGGGTGGTAGGTGAGGGAGGTTGCTGAGCCACTGGGTGGTGGTACCACTGAAACGGTGCCTCCTTCTTCATGCTGCCCCTAGCAGCTGCTTGGTGGGAGAAGGACTCCTAGCTAAAAATATTAAGAAAACAGAAATTATGTTAATACACCAGAAGCAAGACATTATCTAGATAATGAAAGACTGTAAGGCCTGCTAGAGGAGGATAGGGAGATTGCAGAATAACTGGGTAATTTTTTCTGTCAGCCTTCACTGTGGAAAATGGCGGAGCAGATGGGCCATGGTAGCAGAAGGAATCAGAAATGGTAGCAGAAGGAATCGGATAGAAACAAAAAGAGATACATTCTAAAGTTAAGGGTTAGAAAGGAACAAGTTACTGATCTCACAGTATAATGCTATGCAGTTTCTCCATTCTAAACTCAGTGACCTCTTAAGACTTAAAGTGGATTAACTTTGCATAGGATTACATCATACAGTGAAGTTTGAAATTGCTGATCTCTTAGCAAAAATGCAATTAGCACTAACATGAGCCTCCTTACTGAATGCAAGTAACAAAAGTAATGCTGATCTGAGCCAGTGTGGTGCAGTGGTTAGAACATCGGTCTAGGATCTGGGAGGCCCAGGTTTGAATCCCCGGTGCCGTGGAAGCTTGCTGGGTGACCCTGGACCACTCATACACTCTCAGCCTAACCTACCTCACAAGGTTGTTGTGGAGATAAATGGAGCAGAGGGTCACAACGTGAGCCACTTTGGGTATCCATTCAGGAGAAAGGCACTGTATAAATAAATAAATAAATAAATAAATAAATAAATAAATAAATAAATAAATAAATAAATAAATAAATAAATAAATAAACAAACAAACAAGAACCCACGGGATTCCAGGAACACAGACCTTGTTTGCTTAATATCTGCTCCAATTAAATTTGTAGAAAGTATTATTAAATATTAAATTACTAAGCATATAGAGGGCCCTGACCTGAATAGACCAGGCAAGCCCTATCTCATTAGATTTCAGAAGCTAAGCAAGGTCGTCCTGTGTAACTGGATGGGAGACATCCGACAAAGACCAGGGTTGCAGAGGCAGGCACCACCCTATCACTCTCTTGCAATGAAAACCCCACCAGGAGTCGCCCTAAGTCAGTTATGACTTAACAGCACTCTCCACCATTTCCAAGCATATAGAGGAACAAGGCATACTGAGGAAGAATCAGCATGGTTTCTGTAAAGGACTCTGGACTTGATGGACCCTTCACATGATCCAGAAGGACTCTTCTCACATTTTTATTGCAAAGCATGACATTTTGGAACCTGTAACAGTTGGAAAATTGGAACCATAGGAAAAATAGTATCCCCATTCCCACTCTAGATTCTCACTCCTTCCTGGAATGTTCTCTCACAGAAGGGTGTGTAAGCCAACTCCATGACCAGACCAGACCATCTCTCCGGTCTTAAGGAGGCTATGAAGGGCAGAGCATAAGCTCACATGCGATCGGTTATACAGTTCCAAAACTCTTGAACGTGTCTTGCTCTTTTCATTTTAAGGAACACAGATGTAAAGAGCTAATTAGGATAGGTTAAAAACTGCATTTAAAGTGCACATATTGCTTGTGGTATTTGCTAATTAAATACAGAAACAAGATGATGCAGGAACATTATCAGAATGTACCAGGCTTATATACATGCATGCATCGCAGCCCAACATGTTTTTTCCCCTTAAACAAAAAAAATGTGTAACGGTAAGTAATTCTGAGAAACAACTATGTAAGGCAATGCCGGGACTTTTTAGAATAGGCAGAATTGTTCATATATTCAAGATGACCATCTTATGAACGCTAGGTGTACAACTTTAGCCACCTCATTCAGGTCTCTGAAGAGGGGACATATACATTTCTAAATAAAAAATTGTTTGTCTCTCTTATGAGACAACTGGATTGTGAGGAAAACATGATCCTCTTGCCAGAAGAGTTCCCTTTTACAGCAGGCCAACCTTTCTGTGCAATGTTTTAAAGCAGACAGCTGTGATTTTCTTCTTTCACTTGTTAAGCAATCTTGGGAACACACACACAAAGAAATGCATCATTACAAAGTTTTCACTTTTGGAAAGTTACTGAAATCTGTTCACTGTCAACAGACAGTTCATACATGAAGTTCTTACTACATGATTAGTTAGCAATTTAAAAATGCTTTGGAGTTGCAGATTGCTCTTCACCTTCCTGAAAAGATATCTATTGCTGATTTGTTCCATTTCCAGCACAGAATATATGCACCTCTAGAACATATGCACTTCTGGCACTCAGCAAATTTTATCCAGCCCTCTGGATATATTCCTTGGTACTTTTAATGGTTCCAAGAATGAAAGCACCTCCAGAGCCTCATCACTAAGGGAGACCAGTGGGGGACTGACAAGACTTGTAGGGAGGATCCTGTCCTTCCTTCCTCTCCCCTCCCTCACTTGCTAAGCTAATGCCTCCAGTTGTCTGGCTCAAGCGATGGCTGGTGATGGGGGAGGGGGAGAGGTTGGCTTCTACTCCAACCTTTCTTACCTATGGCACTACTGCTTCTGCCAGCCTGGCTCACACAGCAGCAGTGACTTGCACAGGCTGCTATTCCCAACCCCTGTAGCACTGCTGCAAGGACCTGTGAGAAACTCATGGGGGAATCCTGGTGGCAGTAGAACTCTGCTGTTGTGAGCCACTCACTAGAGCCAGCAGCTTGTGTTCATTGTGGCTGCCCACCCTCACTGCCACATTTTCGCTCAGTCATTTACGCATCATCCTGGCTCCTCCTCTCAGTCTTTTTAGACCTCATAACATATATGGCATGAGATCTTGGCGTTTTCTCTAGTGATGTTGTTTGTAATGATTTTCTTTTTTATTACCTTTTCAACAGCTCCTTACATTACCTTAAATTTTAACTTCAGGAGGGCCCAGGTCACAAACAAAACTCCTTATATTTCTCTACCCACAGAGCTTCAGGTGTTCTCTACTTTACTCAGCTTTTTATCTCAAGAACATCTTCCCTTTTTTGAGTGTGTGTGATCTAGATGTTGCTGCCTGACTCCCTTAGACCTTCTTGGTTTAACCAGTAATATAGGGAGGCTTATTAGAGATGGTAGTTTGACAGATCAGTCAGCACGTGAGGGTGGCTGTGAAGTAAAAAAGGTATCCTTTTTTCTTAACCAAAAGTTGATTTACATAAGTATGATGGTTGCAGGATTTTGATAAGTGTATTGGTACATATTGGTTTCAATAGTTCTTAAGCTTGGTGGTTTCTTCCTAAAGGCATATTCACAGACTTAGTGATACAGAGTAATTTTTCACACAGGTCTTCACTAACAGAATAACCTCTCCTCATCTACACAGGCATAGATTCACGCAGGCCTTTCCACACAGGGCAAGCCTTCCCAAACAGTACAGGCCTTGCCTAGATATATTAATCTCTCTCTGAGATATACACAACTGACCCAGGCACACACACAGTTTGCCTGAAATATACAAAGGCTGACTTAACCAGAATCTCTAGGCTAGTTAAATTTCTTTCAGAAACACACAAACTCTCTCAGGCTCCACACAGTTTGCTTGACTCAACTAGAATGAACACTTTTTCTCAACACATAGACTAAAAACTGCAGTTCACTTTGCCCCCCCCCCCGGGGTGCAATTACTGTGTTACCCAAATAGGAGGTCTCCTTAATTACTTAGGGGAATTAGCATTAAGGAGACAAGCGAGAGGTGGTATCTAGGAATCTCCACGAATGTTTATGGGGATTATTCCCTTAGAGAACTCTCAAATAAATCAGGTAGATGTTCAAATGGAAAGGGCTTTTTTATTAAAAAGAAATAAAAGGCAAACACAGAAAATCATGCACATCAAGCATACAAGGCGAACTAAGAAAATCAAGCAGGAAATGGCGATAAAGCAGTTTCAGGGAGAGCGATAATTACCAGTCTCGAAGATCCCATAGCCACAGCCATTTTGAGAATTAAATATAACAAGCAGACTTGAAATGAAGTGACCCCCTCAAGAACTTGAGAGGGTCACTTCATTTCCCCCTGTATACTCTTCCTCACACTTATTTAAAACATTTCTATGCCACCTTTCCACACATTTCAGGGTCCCCCATGTGGTGGATATTAAAACAAAATGTTAAACATTTCCAAAATTAAAAAGCATTTTATAATGCAAATATACATAAAATATTTAAAGCAAATAAAGCATAATATAAACACATAAAAAGAACACTCATATTTCTTCTCCCCTTTCTCTGCTTCCTTCTCACTTACCAACCAACCTTTCTTTTATCTACCCCCCTCCATCTCAGTCTTCAGCTATATTTATTTATTCACTTCATTTATACTACTCTCTTCTCCCCAATGGGGACCCAAAGCAACTTACATCATTCTCTTCTGTTTTATCATCACACCACCACTGTGAGGTAGATTAGGAGGACACTTTGTGACTGGTCCAAGGTCACCCAGCAAGCTTCTATAGCAGAGTGGTGATTAGAATCCGTATCTCCCAGATCCTACCTACTATATCACATTGGCTCTCAGCTTTCCTTCTTTCCTTCCCTCCGACAATCTCTCCCTGAGAAGTCTGTCCAAGTTGCAAAAGTCATGAAATAGCAAGTTGCTGAGGTTAGTTATGTGGTGGCCACTGCTGGGCTTGGCCAAGTCATGCAAGTTGTGTGGAGGATGCTGCTGGACCCTGATGAGTTGTGTGTTATTAAGTCATCCTGTAGCCACTGCCATAGTTGATAGCAAGTTGCATGGTGGTTGTTTGTAGGCCTGGCCCCAATGAGTTCTCCCTTCAAGGCAGGAAGGGGGGAGCAGAGGTGGACTGGGAGACCAAAAGAGCACTTGAAATGGCTTTTTAACAGACTAAAACCGATGTTTGAAGGCTGATAATATTGTTCTGGTTGCCTAGCAACAACCCCCACAATGCACAGTGAAATCTTGGAGGGCATTCGTTTCTTGAGGGTACAGATGCTGCTTCTATTATTTAGGGGGAGGTAACAACCCAATGTATTTTTTTTAAGATTTCAGATTTTTCTGCAAACCTGGGATTTTTTCTCAGGTTTGTAGAAAGATCTGCCTGGTTGGTTCTTTCCATCTTTCCCCTTCATTTATGCATTGTAGTCTGACCACCGTCAAGCCCCATATGATTCTAGTAAACCAACAGAAGTTACAGGTATATCTGAACTTTTTCTCCAGAGACTTCCTACATATTAATGACCCAAAATAGCTGAGTATTGGCATTTTTATATAATCTAGTCCTTGGCTGAGTACATGGGTCAATGGCATTGGAACTAGGATAGATTTTCCAATATCCAGTATACTAAACTTTAGCAAACTGATTTTTAAAAAGTTTCATGTTCATCTATCTCAAGAGTGGAAAGTAGTTCAACTGTATACCAGAAGTAACTATGATGAATGCATTAGGACTGTGCCTGCTTGGTACAAGAACTATACCCTGAGAATACCTTCCATCTCCATCTGGATACGGAATCATTTTTCTATGTCAAAAAAAATGGGGGAAAGCTCTAGAAGCTATTTTTAGAATGCCTGCAAATTAAAGAGAGATTCACAGGCCACTGATCACAGCATTTTGATAAAGCTGAGTTTACTCCAAAACCTATTTAGTTTTATGGGATGATATTTTAAAACACGAAACTTTTGGTCCAAGAGAGGCCACTTATTCCAGTAAAACATTGGTTATGCTGCAGTGTAGCTCTTGCTGGCTCACTAGGGCTTTTTCACAGCCGAACAGTCCCCAAATAGAGAGCCAATAAGGACTAAATAAGCTTCAGTACCATGTATGCAGTGTTGATTCAACAAATAGAATTTGAGCCATGAGCTTAAAAATCAAAAACAGAGGACTATATGTTAACAGAAAATCCACCAAAACAGAAAAAACCGTGTTCCAGAGGCACTGCACAACTGTATTACAAACAGGTTTTTCACCCCTTTTCCTGTCAAAGACTGTTTTGCCTTTCATGGCTACATGAGGGCGGTGAATTCAAGAGATGCTGCTTTGAGTCATGGAGCTGAGGTGATAGGGAAAGCAGCACTTAATAAATGTCTCATTACAAAACGTAAAGAAACAGAAACGGAGGCATCAGTGAGGGTTCCTACCAAATTCCCAACAGTGCTGCTAATGCTGCAGTGGATTGAAGAGCACTGAGCAGGAAGGAACAACTTTGCCCCTTGAAGACCTTCTGCTTGAGGTGGGCAGAGCTGGCCCCTAAAATCTTAGCTCTAGCACAGGTGCAAAGCCCACAGTGTGACTGCACAGAGACCACAAAAGAACAACTGCTAATACATCCCTAAAACTAAGAAACATATAATGAAGTATAAAGTATACACATTTGCGCAAAATGGCCGTTTCTTCTGTTTTAGAGTTATAAATCCCATGATGCAATGTCTGAAATGTACATGTATAAAAATATATAGGGGAAACTGAATGGGTATTTAGTGGGTAGTACTGAATGAACCAATGCATAATTGTAACCATTTTTTTTAAAAAAGCAGGTGAGTTTTCTGTGGAAATTCTTTGCTCAAAACCAGAAAGATGGAACTGTAAATAAAATTCCTTATACAACTGTCCACTAAAAGAATTACCTTCTTGTAAACTTTGTGAAAACTCTTAGCTGATGAAGACAATCATAACCCAAATATGCAATTGTATGAAGTAAGCAGCATCGAAATGGAATGTATGATACAAATGATAGGTAGAAAAATAAAAACTAGTGTTTTAGGGCACACAGTTGCTTGGATTCTGGGAATCTGGACTCATTTGACTATGGGATAAAAGCTGCCTGCATGTGAAGACGAACTCCTGAATAAAAGGAACTGCTTATGATGACTAGCATGGCACTGTTTATTATTAAGAGCAACATATAAACTATCAGCTTCACACATTGGACAAATTGACAATTGATTGTATTTGCATAGCAACAACTGGGGGAAGGGAGCTAGGGGGTGCCTTTTTGCCATCACTCCTGGGGAGCTGCACAGAATTCACCTTCAGTTTTTGAGTGCTGCTCAAAATATGACAGCCAAAATAATTAAGATGGTGAAGATGGGTGTGCAGCCTAATGTTTGCGCAGAAGATGAGTGGTGGACTATGCTGCAGAAATAGCATGAAATGAAATTAAAGCTCCGCATTAACCAGCAAATATATGCATTAGAAACTGTCCTGGAGTATGGCTAAACATTTTTCTTTTTGTTTGTTTACTTCAGAAGGCATGTCACACAGAAGCACTGTGTACAGCTCCTGTTCTGAGGTTGGTATGGAAAACTGGCTTCCTTTTTATAAGAAAAAAGTTCCACAAGGCTACAAAATTGCCTATTTACTTTTTATCCACTGTGAAAACATTCAAGGAAGGATCTTTCTTCCCATCAGACACTCAGACAGACTTGTCAAATAGCTACCAACCAAAATACAAAACAAGGTTGGAACAGAAAACGTTCTGAATACCTTCAACTAAATGAGAGACATTAGAACTACTAATGAAAGTTTTGTGCTTCACAAAAGCAAACAAAACTGGCAGTCTTCTCCATTACAGCACTTGGCAGGAAATAATATTTCAAATACTTACAAAACAACAACATCATTTGTTTAGAAGCCAGTCTAGATAAGCTTTCAAAAGTCAAGCTCCCTTTGTCAGATACTTCATCAGACACTTGTCAGATACAGATACTTATATTATGTACAGATACTTGTGTGCATGTGCATGTGTTCCAGTGCAACCCTAAGCAGGTTAACTCAGAATCCTATGCAAGTCTGTTCAATGAGGTGTACTCCCAGGAAAATGTTCTTAGGATGACACCAGTATAGTACAATCTTAAGCAAAGTTGTCAATTGGCTTAGAATGCTGTATCTTTCTTTGCTTAGGATTGCACTGTTAGTTTTCTATAACTAAAACTGCAAATCAACCCAGAGAGAGCTGCAGAATGCTCCACTTAGTACTATCATCTTATTTTTTTATTTTTTACAAATGGATAGAAAAAAATTTGGAAAAAAATAAAAACAAAATGAAACATGTTATTTGGTCAGAAACAGCCTCATAGAGTCACAAAAAGACTACCCACATTTTTAGATATCAAGACATTTTATAACACTGGAAACTCAATTATTTAGTAATATAATATTATATACAATATAGCATAATAATTCTTGCCAAAGTTACTCACAAGTAATGCATACATAGGCTTGAAAATATGTATATATGTTTGCCAGATACATGAGTTGCCTGTAGATTGCCTTACATAAATGTTCATGCTGAATATTTTGAGTGAGTAAATGAGTGAGTAGGGCTACTACTACCTACAATTTGGGGCCTGCACCGGCTGAAGTTTCCAGGTTGACTTTGAGGGGAGGTCTATGCAGAGTGCATTACAGTAGTCTAGCCTTGATATTATTATGGCATGGATCCAGATGGCCGAATCAGCTGTGCCAAGGTAGGTGGCCATCTTCCAAACTGGAAGATTCCATAAATTCCATAAATATGCAATTCCATAAATATGCAAAAATTCTATAAACATTATAAGCTGTTACAAATGATGTGTTTTGTATTGCTAAAGCAGTGAAATGTTTAGGTTCAACAGAAAAGTTTGTATCTATTTAAATTTCCTCCATAAATTTCTGTCTTTAGGGAGAAATTATTTTTTTACCCATGGTTTCAAAATTTCTGGAAATTTTATATCTCTAATCAAAGCAGACTCACGCCTCAATTCTACGATCTTTATGAGTCACGAAGTCCTGCTAATTCTAGTTAAACTGACTGCCATGTAATTATGACTAAGGTATTTTAAAAATAGGTTGCCACCTGCTGGCTAAAAGACAAAAAAACAGAAAGGGAGAAAATTAATTCTGACAGAATATTTTAAACTCTAATCCACCTGATCTGCAGTAATACCACTATAACGTGTTCCAGAAGGGACTAAAAAAAGAATGAAGAAGTTATTGCAAGCTTTGATTTGGGTCTCCATAACAAGGTCAGGTGGGAACAACTGCCACAACAATAGTAAATGTAATAATACACATAGTAGAATTATTGTAGACTTCGCATATGTTTAGTATTTATTTATTTATATGATTTAATAATATTTATCAACCATCTTTATAACCTCAAGATGGTTCAGCAGATCAAGAATAAAACAATCTATATATATAAAGACGAGTGTTCTGACTGACTCATCAATGCCCAGCCCAAACCCCTGGACCTAGAAACATAAAATTTGGGGAGAACGTTCCTTTCATGATATAGAGGCTAAGAAGGGATTTTAAGAAATTCGCCCCCTAAGGGGGTAAAAAGTGTCTTCCCATAGGGATACAGCTTCCCTGTGTGGCTGGGAGGCTACTCATCCCCCTCCCCCCCCCACCAACTCAACCACTCTGCCCTGAGGTCATTTGCACATGTGGCCTTGATTGGTCATCATCCCAACATTATAAACAGTATGCAGGACATATGCAGTACTTAGTACACATTCAATGACTCCCAGTCATTGAACATCTCCTGAGGTAAAAATACACCTCCCCTCTAGGGAGGGTATTGCCAATCTTCCTGTGGGGTCTGGCTTTCCTGTGTGGCTGACAGGCTGATGGGTCAGCTGTGGAACAATATGTTCTGAGGTAAAAATTAGGTCAAGGAAACTGCAGACAGTTGAAGAAAGACAGTGCAAGACTCCCAAAAAGGGATTTTATATAAAAGTCAGTATGGAAGCTGAGTTTTTAAATGTTCATGGGGAGATGGTGCACGACCTTTCCAGGGGCAATTTCAATGTGAACCTCTCACATGAACCTGCTTAAGTGCCCACCACACCAGCCCTCCCTCAGTCCAACTCCTCACACCTCTCGCAGCCATCACCTCTTACTGCCACCAAGAAGCCTCCTGACAGATGTTGTGCAAGATATACCGATGCTAAAAGGAGGAAGCAACTTAGAGATGCGGCAAAGAAATATGCACATCGTACTCCTGCAGTGCACTGAGCAGCAGTGGGCAAGTACCAGCAGTCCTGAGTCCAAGGGAAAGGTGACCATCCCTGCAGGCCTGGGCACAGTAGTGATGACCCTATCAGAACTAACAGCCACGACTTACCCTGATATTGTCACTATCACGAAGAATTACATGGAGGGCTGTGTAAGCGTGCCATTCTGACCCCACACCAGCCCTCCACACCAGCCCTCCCTCAGTCCAACTCCACCTCTCACCTTTCGTAGCCATTACCTCTTACTGCTGTCAAGAAGCCTTCTGGCAGACATGCAAGATATGCCAACGCTAAAAGGAGGAAGCAACTCAAGAGATGTGGCAAAGAAATATGCACATCCTACTCCTGTGGTGCACCGAGCAGCAGTGGCCAAGTACCTGCAAGATCACCCCAAGGTGCAGAGAGCAGCAGAGTCTCTCTATGAGCAAAGCAATCCTGGAAGACACGTAGAGAGGCGCTCACTTCCATGGAAGGTCAAGGCTCACCCAGGCATGGTATATGATCCTTCGCTACCTTCAAGCTGCCTCTTAACCTCATCCATGCAGAAACACCTGTTTAGCATCTCAAAACAAAGTATCATGGCCCATGTGCTGTGGAACTATAAGGTCATTGTTTGGGATGAGAGCACCATGGCGCTTAAGGGGTGTTTTGAGGGACTGAGCATAACTCTCAAAGATGTCCGGGGCAACAAGAGAGCCAACTCTCTTAGCCACTACAATACACTAAACCAGTTCCCAAAAGTCCATTGAACAGACTGCCTATCTAACGGGGATGATATGAATCATGAGGAAGTGGAATGAGAAAAATACAAACAAACGTAAAAAAATCAGAAAAGTGAGATTTGTATTGAATAATGTATCTGTTTCCCTGAATGTCCTAACTGTTGTTCTTTATTGTGCTTTGCTCAGTGAATGTCCTAGCTGTCGATTATATTGTATTTTCACTTGCACGGGCATAATCCGCCTGAGATCTTAGTGAGAAAGGTGGGCTATAAATATATACATAAAATGGTATGTGGTCAAAGATTTTCTCTAGAAGCAATCAGCAGGTATTAGGATAAGTGGTTTTCAACTCATAGATTGAGGTGGGTTGTGAAGCCTCTCCTGTGGAATTGTGAGCTCCTATATTCTACATCACTTCACACTTTTTTCAGAAACTTCTCACAAATACTGTAATTCCAGAGGAAGCATTGAATGTTATGAAAATATATTTCCCAAAACTTTTGTCAAATGTGAGCCATATACTCATCTGACAAAGAGAACTTTGACACAGCCTCCAATATGACTTAAAAAAAATAACATCCATCTCAGTACTCATTTCAATAGGATTTGCTTGTTCCTGAAGTGAATTTTAATAGGGTTAGTCATGTCGTCAATGGCTTACAGACTTACATAACTTTTAAGTAATACTCAGCCAGGATTTGAAGTAGCTTCCTGTTCCTAACCACACTTGAAGTCTATGAGCTTCCAACATCATGCTTTTAAAATGAATGTATCTGAGCTGCAGGATATTCCACAAATATCCTTGATCTTAACACAACTGGTGCCAAGCATTAATGTTATGACGGAAAAGTTTCAGCCCCAGAAACTCACACAAGTGCTACCATTTATTCTTTTTCCATTAGAGCTTTACACAACGTGAGATACTCATTCAAAAGTTGAGTCAAGGCATACACTTAAGAGTCTCTATGCAAGACATCTTATATGAGCAAGATCAAGTGAAAGATCTTACATTAGTTCTCCCATTACAGAGACATGTGCACTGCTAGGGAGACAAAGTACACTTGAATATAAGACCACATAGAAAGTAAGTCACGTGAGCATCCCCCTGTAAGATGTCTTGGGTAGAGAGACTCTCAGAAGCATGTTTTATTAGAATGGGCCCTAGTATTTAAAAAAAAAGAGGAGGCTGTAAATTTGTGTCCAGGTAGTACCACAAGACTGCAAGTGAGAGCTAATCTGTTCCTCATATGGAAAACTAGCATATTACAAGAGAGGAAACTAGGCCACTCTCAAAACACCTGGTTTGCAAGCATTTTTTTAGTTCAGAAAACCACTTAATCACGCTTCTACCTGCAGTTGGAAGTGGTATAGTTTCTGACCATTGCGATTTTTAAGATCAGATTTGTGTCTATTAAATGGGGGCTAGCCTGTCTGTCCTATGTAAAGGATATTGTCAGTGTAACAAACACTGTAGGATGTGCAAGTGGGTGAGCTAAGATGATATTGCTGATACTCAGGGCTTTTTTTCAGCAGGAACGCAGTGGAACAGAGTTCTGGCACCTCTTCTCTTAAAAATGGTCACATGGCTGGTGGCCCCGCCCCCTGATCTCCAGACAGTGGGGAGTTTAGATTGCCTGCTCGGAGGGCAATCTAAACTCCCCTCTGTCTGGAGAGCGGGGGGGGGGGGGGCGGCGGCGGCACTGGCCATGTGACCATTTTCGCCAAGGGCAATTTAAACTTTAAAAAACGCTCCCTTGTTCCAGCTGACCCAAAGTGACATCATTGTGCAGTCTTGAGTTCCATCACCTTTTTTCCCAGAAAAAAACCCTGCTGATACTACTGCCTGAGTGTATATGGGGACAAAGTTGGCACCTTGGTTTGTTGTGGGGTCTAGTCCCTGCATTCCTGTTTGAAAGGGCAGGGAAATTTAGAAAAGAACACTTTGCCCAGCCCAGTTGCTTAGGTTTTTGACTGATGGAACATTAAAAGGGCTTAGGTCCCATGGAAATCAGTGCAACTTACTCTCATAAACTGTATTTGGGGAAAATACAAGAAATAGTGATTACATTGAAACCATAGAAATAAATCCTTCTGTGTTTGAGCATAAATCATCCTGTACTGGAGCATGGAATTCAGTTTTTAAAACAGGAGAGCAATAATATTTATTTTCTTAATTTTATATTTTATGAGAGTATTTGCTTGACACTCCTCATCCCTGAAAGGACCCAAAACATCTTACCAAGAATTTCAGATTACAAAACCATACAAATATATACAGTATTTACTCAAAAAATTGGGTTTTCCCATGTGTTGCCAAGAAAACGAGGTGTCATTTTATGTTCACATATAAGTTACAAGTATGTACAGTAATTAAAATAAAATTTTGTATGTGACTTGTTTTAGGTAAATTGTCTTACATGCAGAGTCACCTTTCTTGAGTAATCATGGCAATTGCTTGCAGACTTGTGCATATTCTACATTTATAACCATATGCAGCCTTACAAATTCTTATAAAAACACAAACTCACTTGCTTGTGATTTTAACAACTGATCTCTCTTAGGTCCTGTGATAATTTCAGCATCTGTTTGAAGAACTAACAGCACTAAATCTAGAGCTCTACGCCATGCCTCTATTTTAGCAGTAACATTGTCATACACTTTTAAAGCCTTTTCATATGTCCCTACAGGTTCAAGGATTGCTGTGCTCATCTTCTCCTTCCTAAACTCCTCCATTATGTAGGCAGAAGGTGAACTGCACATGGTTGCTTTTCTGAGATGCTGCTCTATAAAAATGCTGGCTTCAAACTCGGATGAACTGTTTGCAGTATTGCACATGACAGCGCAAAGGTACTGGTGCCAACCACATGCCAAAGCATTAAACACCAGAGGTTTATATTGTTCCAAAGATTTTGCAAGCCAGGAGGGACCAACATGAAATTCTCCTGTGGACTTTTTGGCCTCTTTCTCCAACTTCTCAAGGTAGCTGAGACACAGAAATTCAACAGCACCGCCTCCAGGAAAGACTGCGTTATCAAGTAGAGCATGATGCACACGATAAGCACACGTCCAAAACTGATCTTCAATGGCTTGCATCTTGGACAATACCGGACTACTAAGCACTGCTGTTACCAGGTGAATTCCTTTTGCTGTTATAACGATTGGTACTCTGCTATCCCATTCCATACAACTTGACTCTTCAGCTCCCCAGAAATTTAAACAGACATCCTTGCCAACACAATGTTCATTCACCTGAGCAAGGTAGGTCACTATTTCTACTCCTGTAATATTGCTAAAAGCTTGCAATACAGCATGTTCGACCTGATTAATTATCAGTATATTATTTAGCAAGCATCTTTCCTCTAAACTTTCACACGTGTTACCTTGCACAAAAATTAAATCAACGTGATACTGATTCAGAATATTTAATACTGTGTCAACCCACAAACCTGAGCTATTTGCTTGATTATTTCCACTTTCAAAGACCATTCTTACATTGTATGACCTGTTAAACCCCAAATGGCGATACATTTCTGTTAGGTCACCATCTGCAAGAATAATACAAAGAGGTCTATCCTGAAGTTGCTTAGCAACAGCAGCTTTCTCTGGAGATAGTAATGTGACATACCCAGGGCAAACACAAGAATAACTTTCAGACATACCAGGTAAACAACAAGTTACAATTTTTGAAATATTAAATTGGAAAGGATGGGAGTCAGCTATTTGATAATCAGTCAGCAACTGGTATCTGAGAATATCCTGTACCAGTTTCATTTCACGGCCATTTCCATGGCTAAGAGACATTGCAAGTTGTCCCAAATACTTGAGTTCATTCATGCGTTTTGCAGAGCCATTAAAATAATCTGATGGCTGTTGTGAATGGATTTCCCTCACACTACTGAAGTATCTGCTGTGGATGAATTTTGATCTTTTATTACAGTTTGACAGATCCAAATGAGGTTTGCTAATTGTGATGACACAACTGGCATCTACTAGATTAGCCTGTGAACATGCTATGCTGCTTTTAGTAAATACCCACGGATACGGTGAGCTTTCCCAAGGATTGATAGCATTTCCTTGCTGAATGGCAGGTTCTTCTTTTTCCGATACATGGATTTCAAAACTGTTTTTAAATCTGACACCTGAAGTTTTAGTTTCAACAATCTGCCTTCCAGTTGTGTCAAAACAAATGTTAATGACCTTGTCATTATCTTTCATAGGAACATCATCTAGCTTTTCCTTCGTGTTGAGCATTGATATTGTCAAGCACTGAACTTGTTCAATGCAAGAACTGAGACCTTCTGACATCACAGCTACTATTATTGAAAGGGGAATATCCTGCTCAAGGCACTCAAGCACAGCGTTGCTCCATGCACTGACAAGAAATAACAGAGTGGTTGTTCCAGTTTTATACTCTTTGTTCTGTGCCTGGATGGCATCATTAAGAAGTTGTCCTACTGTATTACTTGAATCCAAGCTTTCAAGAAGTCGTGCTGCAGAGCAAATCAACATACTCCCATGAGTTCTTTCATCAACAATAAATTTGGAAGATTTAACTGGTCCTAAAAAGGTCTTTGCAGTAGATGCCAAAGAGGAAAGTTGCTGTAATCCTAAATGCCTCTTACTGGTCATGTTCCCAAAAGCCACGATCCCAAGACATCTGCAAATGAAACATAGACTTATTGTTTCTGCCTTTTTTTGACTTCTACCTCTTACTTCATTCATTCCATGCTATTGAAAACTTGAATGTCTATGATAGGGATATAGCAACTGGAAGCAGATGAAATTCCATGTTCCTCCCAAATAGTAGCTGATTAAGGAAAGCAGGCAACTACTATTAGCATTAAGATAACTGGTGCTCGGCTAACTAGACATATCTACGGGCTGAGGACTTTAGGAGGAAGAACTTCAGAGTCCAGACAGGAAAGAAGAAAAGCACTGATTGATATTCCATTCCCAGAGGTGGGAACAGAACCCCAGCATCATCCAATAACCTTTATATGGGAAAGAGATTCATGAGTCACATTCCCAGATTCCTCTCTTTGCCAGGTCTTGGATCCATATTTAGAAGGGATTGGGTCAGACCCCATGAGCAGACTCCAAGGAGAGATTTCCCTTCCTGCAGAATGTTTTCTTTAGTTTCCACTTCCTTCTCTTGGAGAGTAAAGGAGCTCTGCCCTTGTAACTGTACTGTACCATTAACCTAATTTCTACAAAACACCTTCATTTTTTGAAGCAAGCTTTTCATTAAACAATGTTTTTATATATACATCCACACACACAAGTAGAAGAAAAAAGACAATTAGTATGATGTCAAATGTTTTTACCAACTATTCTTGGCAATCTCTTTTGATAATAACCTAAACTTACTCTACTGACTATCAGTATTTTCCACAAACAACTGAATCATCAAACAACTTTAATTGCCTGTGGCACCACTCTGTCTTTACTTCATATTAAAATAATGGAATGTCACCATTTTTATACCAGTGAAACTCCTCATATATCTGATATGAATAATATTTTTCAGAAGCTAAGACTAAAAATAGTTGCAAGATGCCCCATCTGGCCCAAATGATATTACATCCAGACTCTCCCTCTGGGTGGGATCTAGCTAGCAAATTAAAAACCCCACCCAGGGAGAAACTTGGTTATGGCATCATCTCTTGCAGACAACAGTAAAAGAACTTGAATTTGTAAAGTACACACTATGGCTGAACTCTTTAAAAACACACTCTTAGAGGTGGTCATTGCCATTCACCACTGTTTTCCTCACTTAGGCTTGAATGTAGGCATGCGTATTTAAAAGTAGTGTGCGCCCTTAAGAAGGGTTGCCAATGCCAACACACACCAAAACAGAAACCAAGAGGATCAAAAAACAGTTTTGCAGATGCCTTTTCCAGCAACTGATTTCAGAGGAAGCCATGGTCAATGGACAGGATACACTGTATTGTGAGGGCTTATGCAGGTGTCTGTATACGCTATTTGCATGCATCCCGAGTTACTGCTAAATCACTGTGTATGAGATAAGGAGAGAGATCTGTCATTACTCCTTAGCCAATAAACTAGCACTATGACCCCCCCCCCCAGATAAACCATTTTCACTTCTGAGCTGATCAATACCTCCAGCTTGAGACCTGACCTTACCAGGAGGACATTTCATTCATCTGAGAAAAAACAACGGGGGTGGGGGATTGGCATTCTTCTTTGCTAGTGACCAGTGAGTGACTGTTTCAGGTGGGTAACTGTGTAGGTCTGCAGGAAAAGAGCAAGATTTGACTCCAGTGGCACCTTAGAGGCCAAGTAGATGTTCAGGGTTTGAGCTTTCGAGAGTCAAATTTCCCTTCGTCAGATAGAGTGAGTAAATGTAAACCTACATTACCTGCTTCAATGGCAGCTCCAGCATCTAGGGCCTGAGGCCAGCCCTCCGTTTTTCCACTAGCCACGTACCCAGCTTCTCCCAGTACCTCGACAATAACTCCCACTAGAAGCGTGTCAACATAAAACCCACCCCGCTAAAGTGCCTCTTCCCCTCCTTTCGGCTGGGGAAGGGTTACCAACCTCCAGATGGTGGCTGGCGATCTCCCGGAATTACAACTGATCTCCAGGCAATAGGTGGACTCTATGGAAGCATATCCCCGTTCAGCTCCCACCTCCTGCCCTCGCCCCCCCAGGCTTTGCCTCCAAATCACCAAGGTTTTCCTAAGCCAGAGTTGGCAACCCTAAGGGGAGGGGGGGCAGTTTGCCTCAGGGGTAAAGACGCGCAGCGGGAAACACGCCGCCCGGCAAGCGGCCAGGCACAACGAAGCAGGAGCGCCTGAGGCCGCGTTGCGTCCTCGGGCGCCAGACTGCCTTGCTAGACGCGGTTTTAGGAGCGAGGCTGTGGCGCCGCTGGGCCTCAGTTCCAAGAGCCCTGCTCTCGGCAGCTGCTTCTTGGAAAGAAGCGGCCTCCGCTTTCCTGCCAGCGGAGGCGGGAGGGAGGGAGGAAGCAGCGTCGCCTGCCTCGCAGCGCAAGTGTGGGACCTGCCTTCGCGGTGGGCAGGGCGAGGAAAGGCGATTCGCCGCTGCTTCCTGCCCGGGCCTTGGCTCGCTCTCTTCCGGGCCTTTCTGGGCCCGCAGCCCCTCTTGACGGAGACTCGCAACGAAATCGGGCTTTCGGGCTGTCTTTCTGCAGCGGCTCGGCCTATCAAACCGGCACCGGCACCCCTTTGTTTTGTGGCCAGGGCTCAGTCAAGCCCCCAACCGCCCTCAGCTCTCGGAAAGGGCCGCTGGGGAGGTGGAAGGAAACCTGCCTCGCGTGCAGAAGGTCCCGGTGACAACGCCCGCGAGCTCTGCGGGGAAGGCGCCTCTCACGCACCGCGCGCCCGCCAGTAATTCTTTCTCTCCTCGTCGAGGCTTTCTGTACGCAGCGCTGTGTGGCGACTGCCGCCTCATGGACGCCTGTGGAAATCTCGCCAGGGGCGACTGGCTTTGGGCAGCTGGCGGAGGGACGGAGCCCTGATGCTGCCTCCTTTCAAAATCTGCGTAGCTTGGCTGAAGTGGAAGGGGTCAGGCATTTTAAGAGGGGTATTTTAGAAATCGCGACTGTCTGGACAATGGATTCCACATTCTGAGTTTGCCAACTCCAGGTTGGGAAATTCCTAGAGATTTGGGTGTGGAGCCTGGCGAAGATCCAGAGGAGTTAGCCGTGTTAGTCTGTAGTAGCAAAATCAAAAAGAGTCCAGTAGCACCTTTAAGACTAACCAATTTTATTGTAGCATAAGCTTTTGAGAATCAAGTTCTCTTTGTCAGATGCATCTGACGGGGAGAGCTGTGGTTATCGAAGGCTTATACTACATAATCAAAAAGAGTCCAGTAGCACCTTTAAGACTAACCAATTTTAATGTAGCATAAGCTTTCGAGAATCAAGTTCTCTTCGTCAGATGCATAGTACAGAAACTGGTCAAATATCTAAGAGGAGGGGAGGAGAGAGAAGATGCAGTTGGGGGGGAGAGGGAGGGTGCAATCAAAACATTCCTTTGCTAGTAAATGTAAACATCTCCTTTTGGGGTCAGTTGGCTTGGGTGACCCCTTATACCGGAAACCAACAGACCGACATGCCTCCAGCTACCACCCTAAACATACCACTCGGTCTATTGTCTACAGCCAAGCCTTACGTTACAACCGTATCTGCTCCAATGCTCTCAACCGAGACTCACACTTAAGAGATTTACAACAAGCATTGTTGAGACTACGGTACCCACCAAATGAGACTACAGTACCCATCCTGGAAAATGATACCTCTCTCTCAGAAGCCCTGGGTGGAAGACCTTTCCTTGCCTACAGACAGCCCCCCAACCTTAAACGACTTCTCACCCACAATCATGAATCGGCCAGCAGAGTCACCAGCACAGTTACCAGGCCCTGCAACAGACCCAGATGCCAGCTCTGCCCCTATATCTACCCAGGGAATACAATTACAGGACCCAATGGCATCAACTACACTGTCTATGGCTCTTACAGCTGCTCATCCTCCAATCTGATATATGCCCTCATGTGCCAACAATGTCCTTCTGCTCTGTACATTGGACAAACCAGCCAACCTCTACGCAAAAGAATAAATGGACACAAATCTGACATTAGAAATGGAAACGTCCAGAAACCAGTGGGAGAACACTTCAATCTACCAGGACATTCCATCAAAGTCTTAAAGGTCGCTGTAGTTCAACAGAAACCTTTCAAAAACAAAATCCAACGGGAGCTGCTGAATTGGAATTCATATGCAAATTTGACTTTGTCAAGCTGAGACTGAATAGGGACTATGAATGGTTATCACATTATCACAGGTAACAGATTTCCTTTACAGAGGCAGGGTCTGGGGGAGCCCAGTGGCGCCTGGCGTGGGCTTTTGGGGACCACAGTTCTCTTTGTCAGATGCATCTGATGGGGAGAGCTGTGGTTATCGAAGGCTTATATTACATAGGAATTGGATGGTCTAGCTGTTTTGCTGCTGCAAACTAACACAGCAAACTCCTTTGAAGCCTCACCCAACTGACCCCCACACCAAAAGGAGATGTTTACATTTACTAGCAAAGGAATGTTTTGGTTGCACCCTCCCTCCCCCCCTAACTGCATCTTCTCTCTCCTCCCCTCCTATATTTGACCAGTTTCTGTACTATGCATCTGACGAAGAGAACTTGATTCTCAAAAGCTTATGCTACAATAAAATTGGTTAGTCTTAAAGGTGCTACTGGACTCTTTTTGATTGAGCCTGGCGAAGGGAGGGTTTGGAAAGGGGAGGGTCCTCGGCAGGGTATAATGCAATTTTCTCCAGGGGAACTGATCTCCATTGTAATTCTGGAGATTCATTTAATTCCAGGAGATCTCCCCCACTAGGGGGTTAGCAACCTTAGCACATGTTGATCCCACTCTCCTAGGTGAGCTTCTGGCTGATCCTGTGAGCCAGTGTGATATGGCGGTTAGAGTGCTGAGCTAGGATCCAGAAGATCAGGGCTTGTCCTGGTACTTAATGGGTGATCTTACACCAGTTATTGACCCTCAACATAACTTACTTCACAGGGTTATTGTGAGGATAAAATGAAGAAACAACCATATTCTTTGGAGGAAGGACAGCATAAATGTATTTATTTATTTATTTGTGTTATTTATAGTTTGCCTTTCTTACTGAGACTCAAGGCAGATTACATAGTTAAATTAGTGGCTGGGACATTCAGTAAACAATACAATTGGACATGGATTGCAGAAATTTGAAAACAAGCAGAAATCCAAATACAGAGCTGAAACAGCATAAGCAATTTGATGCAACATATTAAACCACATGGAAACTACCTAGTAGGGGCATACTTACAGCAACAAGCAACACACAGTAGTATAGTGTATAGACCCTATGAAAGCATCTTTCTGAACCATTTCTCACCATTTCTTACACATAGTCCTATTAGTGTAGAAAAGTCCTCCTGAATAATTCAGTTTTGTATAGTTTGCAGCAATCCAGAAGAATGGGAGCTTTCCTAACCCCTTCTGGCAGGTCATTCCATAAGTTGGGGGCCACCACAGAGAATGTACATGTATGGCCAGCTCTTGATTTTGCCCATTTGCAGGGTTGCACCTGCAGAAGGACCTGTTCAGATGAATGAAGCTGCTGTGTCAAAACAGGGAGATAGGTGGTCCCACAGATATAAAGGACCAAGGCTATGAAGGGCTTTGTATGTGATAGCCAATACCTTGAATTGAGCCCAGTAACTGATGGGTAGCCAATGATGTGGACTGCAGAATGGGAGCTCCTGATAATAATTGAGCTGTAGCGTTCTGCACCAAGTGGGTTCTCCAAGTTGACTTTGATTGGAGATCTCTATACAGTAGTCTAGTCTTGATGTTACCATGGAATGGATTCAGGTGGCCAGATCAGCCATATCAAGACCATCCCTGGGCTAGACTGAGTTTGAAGAAGGCATTTTTTGGAGCTGCATTAACTTGCTTCTGTAGAAGCAATGCTGGATTCAGTATATTATTTATGCCATGTATAGCCCGCCTTTCTCACTGAGACTCAAGGCAGATTACACAGTGTGAGATTAGTACAGTCACTTTCAAGGACATTTCCATAAGCAATGCCATAGGGTAAATAAACACAGGTTTACAAAGACATAGCATTAGTAAGAGTCCAATTCAGAGTTGAAGAAATGCTGAAACAGAACATAAGCAATTCTAGGGCTGACATTAGACAACATGAAGCACAAGTAGCTCATAGGAGCACATATTTAAAACAACAGCTAGTACGTAAGGCAACATAGTGGTGAAGTCTATGGTCCTTAAATCATTAGTGAATCATCTGAGACCCCCTCCCTACAATACAAACGCCTTTTTGAATAATTTGGTTTTGCATCATTTGCGGAAAGCTAGCAGACTGGGGGCTCTCCTGACCTCCTCAGGTAGGCCGTTCCACAGGGTAGGGGCCACCACAGAGAAAGCTTGTGTACAGGCTGCTGTTGATTTTGCCCATGCACAGGGTGGCACCTGCAAGAGACCCTGTTCAGATGAGCGAAGGTGCCATGGAGGAACATAGTGAGGGAGGCGGTCCTGTAGGTATGCTGGACCAAGGCAGTGAAGAACTTTGTATGTGATAACCAATACCTTGAACAGAGTACGGTAACTGATATGTAGCCAATGGAGTGACTGAAGAATAGGGATGATGTTCATCCTCCTGCTCACTCCTGATAACAATCAAGCCGCAGTATTTTGCACCAATTAGAGTCTCCTAGTTAACTTAGATGAGAGGCCTATGTATAGTGCATTACAATAGTATAACCCCTAGGTTCTTAAGCATGTCTGCAAGGCTTAACTGAATCCCATCAGAAGTGAGAAGCACAATGTCCTTCAACATTTCTGGCTTCCCAACCAGCATCAATTCCATCTTGTCTGGCTTTAGTTTCAATTTGTTCACTTTGAGCCATTTTTCCACAGCTGTCAAGCAGTGATTTGAGACCTGTACCACATCGCCAGGGGATTTGGATACAGAGATGTCGAGCTTGGTGCCATCCACATATTGATGACATCAGATTGGATAGTTACAAATTATTTCTCCTAAACGCTTTACATAGAGGTCGAGGGATAAGATTGCGCCCTGTGGCACTCTGCAAGATAATTTCCACACTGAAGATAGCTCCAACAGCAACCCTTGAGTCCATTCAATAAGGAATTATTTAAACCAGTGCAAGTCACATCCCTTGATAGCTACCTCTGCCTCCAAATGCCTCAACAGGCCAGAATGAAAAGGACTTGGAAATGGTGCTCAGGGCAGAGACTTAAGCAAAAGGTGAGCGCAAGACAATGCTTGCAGTGGGAAGCCACTGCAGTCTCTGGCAAATAGGAAGTGGACAGTCAAGTCACTTCATCCTTTCAGCCGGTGTGACAGCATTCAAGAATCAGGGTAGCAGTGGAAGAGGAATCAATAAGTAAACCACTGTAGCCCAACAAATGTGTGTGCAAGCTACCATTTCCAGTTCTTCAGGCCTTTTCTGTACCCACTGAGATACCCACACCCTAGGTTTCAAGGTAGAGCAGTGGCTGGACATTTTGGGCCACAGCACACCCCTTCAGTCTCTGGAACCAAAACAGGCTTGACGTCAGACCTCCAGTTCAGACTTACTCCATTCTGCCTCTACACCTGCCTCCCCTCTACCACCTCCCCCTTCCCAGCGCTACACTGGTTCAGTCGTTTCAGTCTAGAGGCACCTTGAAGGGGTGTGTGTATAGAAAGCCATTTTGGGTCCCCATTAGGGAGAAAAGTACAGTATAAATGAAGTAGATAAAAATTGTGTGCAGGTTTGGCTTGTAATCTTAGATGCTACCCCTCCCCCCCCCCGGACCCTCTTGTTATGCAGGCCTTGCAAGTACAGGTCACATTGGCCTGCCTGTTATGAGGAGTCTTGTTGAAGGAAAAGAGATGGTGGGTCAAGTATAGAGAGATGTTTCCCTACTGTTTTGCGAGCTGAAGGTTATGGGGAAAAATGAGGAAGCAAACCACATGGGAACAAGTTAAGTACCCCAAAGCTTAAGTTCCGATTCACTGAACACTGTTTTCCACTATAGGCCTGTGTTAGCTAAAGATTACTTGTGTAAATGTCCCTTGCCTACTAAGCTAGAGTATGCTTGACAAGTATGCTGACTGTTTGTTAAGCTTTGCAAGCAAACAGATGACAAAGTGCATATGGGAACAGCGCAGAGTTTACAGAACTACAGAATGAACCATAGAAAGAGGAAGTATGTCTGTGACACTGTTTACTGGATATTACCAGTAGATATGTACGCTTTGGTGCTTGCCCTACATTGTGTCATGGTACTGAGTTTTATCAAAATGCTTTTTTTAGGTTCTTAGGCAAAGTGCTTTACATCTGTATCTTGGGGTTCAGGCATTTTTTAAAAATATTGTAACATAATGTATGCAAAAGGATAAGAAGCATGTAACAGATAAAAGACTTCCATACATTAAAGGTGTTGAATGAGAAATAGTGCATGTGGCAACATGTGTACCAAAAGGGCATTTTCACTTGATCTGATAACAAAGCACTCCTATTTGGCACCCAAGGTGGAGAACAATCCTCCTTGTGTTCTAACAGAAGATGTTTCTCTGGCCTGTCCAGAAATTATAATTTAAGTATAATGTAAATATAATATTGTGACAAGTTGGAGGGACGAGCTGCTGGAAATTTGTGAATGGTTCTGCCCTATGTGCTTGGCCACTGACCGCTGTGAATCTAACTCTGATGCATAACAAAAGGGACTATAGTACATGGAGATACCCATCAGTGTGTACACCAGTAGCTCTGAATGGCTTGTACCAAGCAACCAAGCATCTGGACTGGAGGGAATGGCCCCCAGAGAAAAAAGGGGCAGTAGATCTGTGAGTGTCTGTGGCTTGGGATTTTCCTGCAGTTTTGAGTGCAGGATTTCTCTCTCTTTAGGAATATGGCATGAGATAGGAGGTCTATTAACAACAATAACAACAACATTCGATTTATATACCACCCTTCAGGACAACTTAACACCCACTCAGAGCTGTTTACAAAGTGTGTTGTTATTACTCTCATGACAATCGCCCTGTAGGATTACTTCTGTGCCTTCTCCTGTGTTCTACCTGCTTATTTGAAATAAAAACTACTACGAAAACACCATAAGCCTCTAGTACTCTCTCCTTACAAGAGAACCAACCTTGGTGAATATACTTCTCACCACTTGGAGAACTGGGGTGAGTGTAACATTGTTGTAAATATGTGTGTGTGCCATAAAAGGTGGTTCTATGTACACTTTCCTCATATTTGGTATCTGTTACTCATAGAGCCAGAAGAGAAGGAATAAATTCTGATAAACTAGTATGAGAGTCAGGAGAATGAGAAATGACTGATGACTGGCAATTCTTAGAACTTAATTTCTAAAAAGAGGGGTGCTGGGAGTCAGTGTCAGAAAACAAGTTCAGTTCTAAGACCTGACAAACTGGCTTGGAGCCTAAGCGGCCAGAACAGAGGGGAAGGCAATTTTCACCCCCTACCTCTTACTGCATTTGGTCAGTGGACCCAAAGGAGCAGTGTGGGGATACAAACTGGGAAACTCATTAACCACATTTGTATGGTGGGGGCGGGCGGGGGGGAGTGGGAGACAGAGATGCTCAAAAGTTTTGATAGTGGGACCTGATTGCTAGGCTAAGAGGAGGAAACAAGGAAAAAATTGCCTTCCCCTCTACAGAAAAAAAGCCTTTCTCTTGGGGGAGGGACTGCTTTGCACGGATGCAAGAGCACCTTAGAATCCAAGCCACTGTGGTTACCCAATGGCGAAAAAATGCAAAGGGGTGGCAATGTTGGTCTTGAAGTCAAAACACCAGTCTTGTAGCACTTTGAAGAATAACATATTTTTTGTAGAACAAAATTTGAGACCAGTAGCACCTTATAGATCAACCAAAATAAGCCAAAGCTCACTTGTCAGATAACACCTGTCAGCCCAAATTTTGTTCTGCTGGTACAGACTAACATGGCCATCCACCTGAAAATATTTTTTGTGGTTGAAGATACTCTGGACATGCTCAAAAGCGGGTATTTTTATTCTGCATATTCCAGAATTTAGCACTGCCATTCAAAAACAATTTCCAAAGTGAACCCTATCACAAAAACCCTATCGTAACTGTTTACAGGAAGAAGTTCTTCATTAACCACAAATACAGGGAGGCGGAGATGCTCACAGTACTATGAACACCCGTTTGTTTTTTCTTAACTGAAATGACAACGTGGAATTCTATGCAGTGTCACAATGTCCACCTTTCATTCGCATCACCTGATTGGTCTTTGGAAGAAAGTGTGATGGGGCTTAACTGGAATCCCCTTTTTTCACTGGTCATGCTCAGCTTTCAAAAACTGAACACAACTGGCAAATGCAGGCAGTTGAGGATTCAGTTCCTCACAGTTTGGTTTGTCTCACACAAAGTGGTGAGAGGGAGGCAGCCGCTTTTATAACATGGTGAGTTGTGTGTGGTTCTTTCCCAGCACTTCAGTAGGTGAGAGGGTTAAATTAGGAGAATGCAAACTGGTAAATCTGAACTTGCCTACCTGCTTAAGCCTTGTTCATTGGATTGACTAGTTATAGCTACAGATTTAATTACAGCCATGTTTTGTGCCCAAGCACCCTCTTTAAGCAGTGGCTTTATAGTTATATTTTTACACCAAAGCCTGCATAATTAATTCAAGCAAATTTCATTATCTGCAATTTTTCTAGTTCCTATGTAGATTTTTTTTAAACCCTAGATTGAAGAAATTTACATTTTAAAACAGGTAGAAATCTTTGTATTAAGCAGGGAATGGCTGTTTCCATAGGGGATTGTAAGGGAATTTAAAGAGGCACAGTTATGTGAACTAATTGCAGCTCAGTTCTAAGCAGGTGAACTCGTCCTATAGGATTGCACAGGAATGCAATTCAAATCACAATTATTCAAATTAAAGTCAATTATTTAAATTCAATTATTTTAATTACATTTAAATCACAACTATTTGAGAGGCATCTTGTTGGATTTAGTGGGACTTATGAAGAAATATATATAGGGATCAAGGAATGCTGTCCTGTGCGTGCTTGAGAGTGAGCCCCAGGGAGCACTTCGGGATTTCTTTCTCAGCATACTTGGGATTTCTAGGGGGCATACTTCCATATAATCATTCATACAGTCAAGTTCAGGATTTTATTAGTATACTGCACTGCGTCCTACTTTTCTCCTTCCAGTTTTGCAGGCTAGCGCTTCCAGCTCTGGGTTGGGAAATTCCTGGAGATTTGGGGTGGAGCCTAGAGAGGGTGGGGCTTGGGGAGGGGAGGGGCTTCAGTAGTATATAATGCCATGAAGTCCATTCTCCAAAACAGACATTTTCTCCAGGGGAACTGATCTCGCTTGTCTGAAATGAACTGTAATTTTGGGACATCTCCAGGTCCCACCTGGAGGGTGGCAACCCTACTCCACACACTCGGTCATCCATGTGCCTGGATTTTCTTACTCCAAATCACTTTTTCCAACAGCTGGCCTACTCTTTCCCTTCAGCTGTCTGTCCCACCCATTCATTCCCTCCTAACAGCTCTGCTTATAGGGTGTGTGTGTGTGGGGGGGGGTGCAACCTTTTATAATGAGAGCCAAACTATGTCAAACTTCAGAAAGCTAGTATAAGAAAGCCAGTATAAGAAAGCCCATTTGTATAACTGAAACTGCACAACTTAATATCTCTAAAAAATTTGTTGATTAATAACCCATAATGTTTTGGAAGAACACTGGCTGTTGTTTTGTTAGAAAGTGGCACAAAGTTTCACAATAAATAATAAATATACACAGAAACATCCTGCACGATTGTTTTAGTGCGCTGGCATAAATCCGTGCATGATTCACACCTGGGTCACTGGCACCTGTTCACCTCTGTCATTTCCTTTTCTACAGCATTTCTGCAAAGTCCCATAAAAATCTTTACCTGCCAATCCCTTCCTATATAGGTTACTCCAGCATCCTGCCTAACCACCCAATGTACCAAATCCAAGATTTGATTTTCTTATAAGGAGCACCATCCAACTGGTTTTGGGACCTCAGCTGCAGCCTTGGCTCACTCCCTTGCAGCCCAGCAGTTTCCCCCTCCCCATGTCCTCTCCCCACTCCTATTACCCCCCAACCCAAAATGCCACCCAAAGTTTTATCTTTTATATTTCATCTATACATCACTATTAAATTGTTTTTACAGTCTGTTTCTGTTACTATTTTATGAAACTAATTTTGGGCTGCTAAAAGTTGATGTGGTTTTTATGCTCTGTCTGAGCTTCTAATGCTGTGTTTTTAATAGTTTTTAAAAAATATTTGTTATTTTATTATTTTGTCATGTTTTATTTGGTAAGTCAGCTTAAACATGTTCACTGGAGAGAAGGCATATATTCTACATATATTAATAAAATAATATTGCTATTACTGTTCTTTTTTAGCTGCCCCCTTAAAAATATTTATATCTCGCCTCATCTCCTCAGCTAACAAAACAGCAAAAGCATCTTAACAACAAGTTAAAAACTAATACACAATTAAAAACACAATTAAAATCAATTCAATCAGTTTTAAAAATGCACAGTTAAAATGCAACCAAAAGAATCTCCATGACCTCACCAAACACCCTCTGGAATAAAATGGTCTTACATGCCTCCGCTCCAGTAGGCTATTCCAGAGGAATTGACCTATCAACCAGATGGATAATTCCAGGTATGGATCTTTTTTTTGCTTTTCTACATATTCATAGATATATGAATATTAGGCATATACATTAGATATATCCTGCCTTTCTTCCATAGTGTTCCCAAGGCTCTTATCCAAGCACTAAGCAGACCCAGACCTTCTGGGTATTACCAAATTTGCTGTACTCTGTACAGTCCAATTATACCATGGTTGCACTGTTCAATACAGCAACATCATTACATATATAATCTAATCCTACCTGTCAACATTGGTTATTTGTTTGTCTGTTTTGGGAAATAATGGGTACAAAGGCAGCCTTTGGTCCCATGACCACAAATGCTTTGCTGCTTCAATTTCTTGTCTTTTGGAGGAAATCAAATTCATGAGGCCTAAAGGTATTTTTAATAGAATCCGATGGAGTAAACTATATTTTGCTACTTCTAGTTTTCTCTACAACATGTTTCTTAGTTCTTCCTTTTTACACACTTAACAGGCATCTGGGTATAAAAGACGTAGCTTGGGTTCTGTCACACGGAAAAAAAGTGGATTGAAACACGAACTGTCTGAAGAGCAAAAGCGGGAGATCAGAGAGGCTTTTGATTTGTTCGATACAGATGAATCTGGAAGCATTGACGTGAAAGAACTGAAAGTACGAGGGATATTTTTGAGTGACTGACAGTACAATCCTAAGAAGAGTTACTCAAGTCTAAGCCCATTGATTTCCTTGCAGATGTTAGGAGGAGAGTAGACTAAACTGGGGTGGGGGAAATTGCAATGGTGAGCTGTGTCCCAAATCAGCATATATTTGGAATGTATGTATAGAGCAGACAAACGTGACATCCATACCTACATATGGTTCTTTCCTTCCACGCAGTTGTGAACCTTGCTTTTTAATGGTTCCCATTTGTATACAGAATGTGTACGCTGCCTGCAGATTCCATATGTGTGTTCTAATGGAAGTGCATATGTCAGTGCAGTCACCCTGACTCTCATTGTGTGCTTATTCTGCACCCTTAGAACATCTTTAAAGAGCTCTCGTTACTGAGGTTTGCATTGATGAGGGGTGTTCTCCTGGTGTAATTGACTTTGGATGCCAATTCTGATGTCAATGTCTCTAGCTTAGTTGATGTGATTAGTCATGCAGATAATGCAAATGAAGATAATTTTGTAATGTGTAATATGCGAATGATTTAATCATGTGAATTCTTTTATGCAAATTGTAGAATGAATTTAAGTTCTTTTCTTTGTGAATTATATTTGACTTTCTGCTCACTTTATAAAAGGTATATATCTTCTTGTGCCCGCAACTGTTGGTGGATCCTAATGGACAGCATAAGCATGAAGTGAGGATTATAGGAAGGCAGTGGTGGTGAAAAGTGCTCCCTCTTTCTCCTGGCATAAGAGTCATCCACTACCAGGAAACATGAGCAGGACAATCTCACTATCTTGTGTTTAAAAATGTTCTTCATTTCCATGGCAGGTGGCACTGCACGCTCTTGGCTTTGAACCAAAGAAAGGAGAAATTAGGAAAATGGTAGCAGAGATTGGCAAAGATGACCGTAGCTTCATAAATTTTGAAGAATTTTTGGCCATGATTATGCAAAAAATGGTAAAATGATAGCCCATAATCTTGTTTGCATAAATTTTAAAATTAGAGTTGGTGTTCAATCACTTTTTCCCTTTCTTTTTGTAAGAGCGAAAAAGATAACAAACAAGAAATCTTGAAAGCTTTCCAATTATTTGACACTGATGGAACAGGAAAGATTTCCTTTCAAAATCTAAAGGCAGCTACTAGTGAACTTGGAGAAGATATATCAGATGAAGAACTTCAGGTAAATGACTTGCTTAGTTAGTCAACAGGTGCTGCACATCTGATCATAGCAATAGGTACCATAGCCATATTTGGCAGGTAAATGTATTTGCTGAGCTTTAACAGCTATTAACTTTCATACTAAATTTAATATTTCAATATCACATATGTTCATAGAATCATATAGTTGGAAGGGACCTCTAGGGTCATCTAGTCCCACCTCCTATGTTGGAGGTCAATGGGATGCCATCTTTAGAAAGGCTGTTCCTTTTTATCAATAAACATAATAAAACCAAAGCTATTTGTAATTCATCTCAATTTTAAGAGCTAACGCTGAGAAAATACTAGAGTAAGGGCTCTGTGTGATATCTTATTAAAAGTAAAAAAAGTGGGTTTGGATTAGACATGGGCACGAACTGCATTACGAACCTCAAAACCCACAGAAATGACAATCATGCGATCGTGACCCGGGGGATCGTGATCGGCCACGGCCAATGAACCAGCGGTTGGGAGAGGCCTGGTTCATTGCATTCGGGCGCGGTTCGGGAAGCCAGACACTCAGGCACCAGCAATCTATTCCCCTGGCAATGGAGCCAGGGGAATGCCTGAGCTCTGTCTGCCCTCCTTCTGTCGCCCTGGAAACCCGAATGGAAGCCGAGCTTTCCTTGATCAGCAGGGCTTCCTTCCAACCACGTAGCTGCAAAGCAGTTACAAGTTGGGAGAAGACACCCAGGGGAGGGAGGGGGAAGGGGGTGTTCTGTAGCCATGGGCACTCCAATCTCATCCCTGCAAACCCTGATAGGCAGCTCTGACAGTCAAACACAGACCTCCTGTGTTGCTGAATGGGACCCATGCTTATAAATAGCCATGGTCTCCCAGGCTGGGTTTCACTTTCTGCGAGCAGTGGAGTGGGACAGAGCTCTTGCTTGCCACTTTGGCCTCCATGAACCACGATCTGGTTCGGTTCAGCTACGGGAGATGTTCGTTGCGTTTCGGGAATTTGGGATTGTGGTCTGCACTGAACCACGATCTGCTGGTTCATTATTTTTTTTTGGTTCGTGCCCATGTCTAGTTTGGATACTTCCATAATGGTACTTAATCTTAAATATCTTTACAGGAAATGATAGAAGAAGGTGATCGTGATGGTGATGGAGAAATAAACCTGCAAGAATTCTTGAGAATCATGAAAAAGTCCAATTTATATTAACTGCTCTGTTACTTTAAAAATTACCTGAAAAGATTTTTTTAAATCAACTTTTCTTGTTTTATGATATATAACAGGAAGGCAATATGTTTTCTTTTAAATTTATTTTTAAAACTATAAACTCAAAACTGGTTGCGTAGAAATGGTTGCATGTGTATGTGTGCTAAAAAAATTATCAACTGAAGGGATAAAACACAATCTAAGCCCTTGTTTCCATTGTTTAGCTTGTCATGTGCAAGATCTGGAAAAGCATAGATTTGTTCTCCTTCCTTAAGCTTTGAGGCATAGAGGTTTATGTCCCACTGGGAGCAAAAAAAACCCCAGTTCTAGTAGACTTATATTGCCCCATCTAACAACAATGCAAGGAAAGGTAGAAGGCCATAGGAAAAGATGAAGACCGCAAATGAGATAGCTTGATTCAATAAAGGAAGTCACAGCCTCTAGTTTGCAATATCTGAGCAAGTCTGTTAATGATACGATGTTTTGGAGGTCTTTCATTCATAGAGTCACCATCAGTCAAAAAAGACAGCACATAACATACACACACACAAAATGATAATTTACATTAGTGCCCATGGACTTATATAATCAAATGAAGATAGATTCATGATTAGAAAGACAGTAGGTTTGCATTTCTGGTATTGTGGTGCATTTTGCTCTTTATCTGCCTTAACTTCTAACTTCTGCAACAAACATTGAGGGGGCCAGAATGAACAGTAAAGGGGACCAGAATCCAGTCCTTCTTTATGGGATCATAAAGCTAAACAGAGTTTGATTCCGTGCTGCAGCTGGTATGTCAGATTCAATATGGGTCAGAGTTCCCAGGTCTTTATAGAACTGTATAGAAAAGAAAGCCTCATCAGCTGCAGCTTCTCCCATCGCAGTACTGGAAGCTATACTTGCTAAAGTTTTACACAATTGTTTCTACACCATCTTGTCAAATTGGCAACCTCAATTAAGATTTACTTGTGTCTGCTGCTCCCCCCCCCCCCATCCTTTACAGGCATCCATTATACATCAAATCAATCTGCACAATCAACAAAACAGTCATATTTTTTGAATTTGATAATGATTTCACTTCCACAATGACATGTAAAATTTGAGATTTCATGTTTGTGGTATAGACCATGAACTCATGATAGGGTCTTGGTCAGATATGTTACCACATGAACTCTTCTATGGCTTGACGTTTTATTTGTCAACTGAAGTCCAAACTAAGCTTGATTTAACAGATTGCAGACTTTTTTAAAAAAAGGGTTACTGTATTACCACAGCAAGTGGACAGTTTGACTGAAAACAAACAAACTGTGGGAGGAGGGGCTGTTCTCTGTCCCTTCTCTGGCCACATAAACATCAAACTGTTTTTCTACCTATCCCCAACCCCTCTGTGGAGTTTTTAAAAAACTACCTGGGATCTTTATTACAGTTTCTCCTTACACTACCTTAAACTTTTTACCTTAGGAGGGCTCTGGTCACAATCAAAACTCCTTTTTTGCCTACTCACACAGTTCTCTACTTTACCCAGGCTTTTTACCTTGAGAACACTTTTCCTTTGGAGGTTTGAATCTCACCACTAACACCACCTGTTGGCATTTTGTCACTTTTATGTTACCTGTATCTTATAACTCTTGTAATAGCACCTCACTAGAAGGCTCTGAAATGGCTACCTGCCTGCTTCATGCCTAGCATTGCAAAATGGTTTTCGCTTTTTCCTAAAGGCTTTTTCCTAAAGGCTTTTTCCTTCGTTCTCTCTCAGTCTGTCTTGTATTATAGGAAGGCTCAGTTATAGATGGATAAAATGACTGCTTTCAAGGATTGACTCTAAGGCATTACACCCCATTGAGGTCCCTCCCTCGGCTCCATATTCACCCCCCCCCCCCAAATCTCCAGGAATTTCCCAACCCAGAGTTGGCAACCCTAAGGGGGCAGATGTGTGTCATTTGGCCTTTGGGAGAAAAAACAGCTTAACCATTATCATTTGAAAATATGTGCCCTAAAGTTTGATGTCCAAGATTATGGTGTCATTTGTTTTATGTTCTTAAATAAACTAGGATAATGTTATATTTTGGAGGTTTCTCTTTAACGTGGAAAGCTACTTGAACAAGCAAGATATAGTTCAACAAAATTATTGGGGTAGGGTTTGGTTTCCTACTTCTTTGACACCTACTTCCTACAATGCAGGGACACTATGCAGGCATATTTGATTTTACAGGCTTAACTATTCCATTCTTATACAATACAGTATCACTAGCATGGGTACTTGTTTATTTGTAACCTGTCACTGCCTCACATGCTAAATGGGATGTAGGTATGGTCTACTTATGCAGCAAAATTAGGAGTTAGAATCCTAAAGGGGTAGAATGGACTACAACATTTCAGCCTGCAAGCAATTGCTCATGTTTTTAATACTCCTTTGCATAAACTGTGTGCCTGTATCCGCTTGGTGACAATTCTGTTTAGCTTTCTTTGCTGTGTGGACACAACAGAGTGCTAACATGGCAGTTTTCTGCACAGTCTCCCCCCTTAGACACCATTTTCTTGTAATCCATCCCCCTCACTGTGCGATCAAAGGACTTTTCTCAGACATTTAAAAAATCAGAAACTGCTATATCACTATACCATTATTGCACCATAATGCTATGCCAATGTAGCAATTTTTTTAAGCCTGAAAATGCCATTTGGTTGCCACAGCAGGGGAAAATGGAACCTGTGCAGACTGATATAAGACAAATGGTGCTCATGTGGGCAGGACCTTCAAAAATGTGCATCGTACTGTGCCGATAGCATGCAAATGTGCTTGAACTGTTGTCTTGCTGGAAAGATCATACCAAAGCAGGCTTGCAAAAGATCAGCGCACAGAAGGGTAAACTCTGGAAAGTAAATGACGACAGGATAAGAGGATGTAGATGCCCCCCAAAGCAGTGTTCCTGCTTGGAAGCAAAGGCAGAATAAACTGTTGGTGTAGAAGTAGCCTATGCAACTGGAAAATGACCACAACGGACAGAGAATTTTTGCCTGGATGTACAAGTTTAGTACACGGTATACAGTAATTTACACAGAGAAATATTTTTAAGACCAGCAGTCTGAAATGATACAGTTCATTCTGCCAGTTCCAGCTTCTATCACCTCATTTTGCTGCATGTGCAGACCAGACACTAGTTCCAAGGGAATCCAAGCATTCATGGACATGTACAGTATACCCAAACCAGTACTAACAAAGAATATACATGTGGCATTCCTCTTGTCAAAGCATCTGTCTCTCAGAACTTTTCATGTACAAGAAGCTTAACATAGGATCGAAGTTCTCTAACCTAGCCTTTGCCTTGATATGCCAGAGGTACTGTGTAGCTTACAGCATTTGCTGGGTCTCATTCTGTAAGGAGGTTAGTCACAGCTGGTGGTAGCAGCAGGGTTCATCTCTTGTCAATACTCCGCCAATCCCACAAGCATTTGTTACAGTGGGACTGACTACTCTTCTTTCTTCCCACCACAAATCAGACTGTGAAAGAAACCTTCTTGTTGAGCTGTTCCTTTTAAGGCTGCCTAGCCTCAATCCTTGCCACCTTGAGCAGAATATGAGATAATACTTTGCGATGTTTGACTGCCAGCTCTTCCCTCATTCCAGTAGGGGATTTGTATAGGTGGTTCTGTTCCCAGAAACACTTATTCATATTAAGTTCTGACTGTTTTTACAGAAATCACTATGATGAAAGTTCTTTGTAAAAGAGTTTGTTGTTCAATCAAATAAGGTTATCTCCCTTTTGAGAGAACCCTTTATGACTACACTAAGCAAGGTTTGAGCACTGAGTTGACCTGATGTTTTATAAATCATGTTGCAAGGTAATGTCTTGGGGGTCATGTCTTGGGAGTCTTCCACTTTCAAATAATGCACAGCTCACAGAGCAGAGAATTTACTGAATTTTCCAAGTTGGGAAAAATGCCTTTTTGCAAGAATAAGTATTTCTAACACATTGTTGTAATCCTTTGTTGTAGCTTACGCAGCAGCTTTCACTTCCATTAATGCAGCTAAAATTCTGGATTAATTATAATAATTAGGGGGCCTCTGAGAAATTGCAGAGGCGTGTTAGCCATACCCCCATTTTTAGTGCTGAGGTCTACTTCCCTCCCCCCACCCAGTCCAAGAACCACACATCCCTGATCCTTTCATCTGCTCAATTATCTTTCCAAACCTAAATTCTTTTTTACTTGATGTACACCAAAGAAAGGATTCCTTATCCAAAACGCATTGACTACCCATGGCTTGTGAGAGCTGTTGAAGTCTCCATTTAGCAAACAAGATTAAGCCCTACTGGATTTGCACGTTGCCTAGCCATTTGAACTTTCTTCATTGGTGCTGGATCCTCTACTGGAGTCTAGGATGGATTGCTGTATCTTGCCCTTTCTGACTAGGGTGAGCCCAGAGCACCAACCTCTCCTCACACTTCTGGGCAACATCCCTCTACTGGTGGGATGTTGCCAGGTGTAAAACTGGTCTTGAGGCATGAGGACACAGGCAAGATCTTTTAAAACAAAACCTGGTTTATTGAAAAAAAACCCAAGGCAATAATCAAACAGTTGGAAACAGTCTGAAGGTATGTTCCCAACGATCAGGACAAAGCTGACAGTTAAAGGGACTGGCAAGAAAACAATAGAGAATCCCTCATTGGTCCCTAGCTATACCTCCTTACCTGGCTCTCCCAGGGCAGACTCACCCTCTTTGGATTAGAGAAAATCTCTCACTGATAGCAGACTCTCTACCACCTAGCTCCTGAGAGACAACACCCTCCTTGGCAGAGCCTTATATTAACTTTCCCACGGCCTCCCATCCTATGAGGCCATTGGACTTCCTTTTTCCTCCAATTTTTCTAGGTCAAATCCCAGGCTTGGAGGTAGAGTTGCCAAACTCCAGGTGGGACCTGGAGTTCTCCTGGAATTACAATCCATCTCCAGACTACAGATACCAGTTCCCCTGGAGAAAATGGCAGCTTTAGAGGGCGAATCCTATGACATAACATCCCTACTGAGCTCCATCCTGTCCCATGCTTCTCTCATTCTCTCTTTTAAGTGACACACAGCTGTTCTCATTGGCCATTTCCAAAGACGTTGAATAATGCACTTTCAAAGCACTTTAGCAATGCTTTGGAAGCGGATTTTTTGTTCCACACATGGAAAAGCAGTTCCAAATGTTCACTAAAGAGTATTGAAAGTGGATTATCCAACGTGTGTAGAAGCAGCCATTGTTTCATCCTTTCTGGTGCATATTCAGTCCTCATCAGACAGTTGGGGAAAGGGTTTCTTTTGGTTAATTTACAAACTCATCTTTTTCTGTATACCTGGAAAGTTCCCTGGTATATAAAGACCCCGTGTGTGATGCTTTTTAAAGAGTATTTTCAACTTGTTCACTCACCACATCATGACTCGACCTGTGCCCTTTGTGGCTGTTGATATCAAACCAGGATTGGTTGAATGGGTCTGGGAGTTAATAAACACCTCTCTGAGTGAGGATGTAGTTCCAGCCTCCTTGAAAGAGGCAGTCAAGCAAACCCCTCCTGAAAAAGCATCCATGGATCCCACTGACCTGAACAACTACCAGCCAGTGGCCAACATTCAAAGGTCTTGAGCAAGTGGTCATCATACTGCTTCAGGCAGTCTTGGAGGTGATAGATTATCCATTTCAATCTGAATTCAGCCCTGGGGCTATGATGGAAGTGGTGTTGGTTGCCTTGACAGGTAATTCTTACTGGGAAAGTGTCAGGAAATGTTTGTGTTTATTGTACTGGATGTTTCTGTGGCATTTGATGTGGTATTCTTCTGGAGAAGTGGAGGGGACACCATGCTTTGGTGTTTTTTTGTAACCCAGGTGTTTGAATCAAGGGCAAGTCCAAAGTGTAGGGTCTCCTTTGTTAAAGCACCCCACTTTACACTCACACACCTTGGTATACCCAAACAACTGTATTTTTCGTAACCTAGCTAAATAGAACTTGTAGTGTTAGATATGGTATTCCCCATCCCAAAACTTCTTTTCCTTCCCAGACCAAAGGTCCAGAGTCTTAAGATGAGTGATGGCCAGGGTGTTAATTAGTGTTTATTAAGAGTATAGTTATTTGGTAATATTAGGGGTTGCCCTGCAGGTGATGTTGTGGAAATGCACAAGAGTTTGCGAGTACCATGTCGCAATTTGAAGAGATTAGGGGTAGTTGCTTGCCAAGGAAGCTATTTCAGCCCAGACAGGCTAGGAGAGCCCACACCAGAAGCAATTAGGTCTATGAGTCTGGGGGGCTGGGGAGGCAATAGGTAAGACAGGCTAGGAGGAAGGGCCTATACCAGAAGAAATCAACCAAGCAAGAAGGTTTTGAGTAGAAGTCCAATTGAAATTGCTTTCCTTAGCTCCTGCCTGTTTTTTCTTTAGCTGAGGTCTTCCATCAATAAATGCTGGGCTGGGTTTAAATAAATTTTATGCTGAGCTGGGTTTTTTAAATGTTGGGTTTAAATTAATACCTTCTAATATTTTGTTGTTATTATTATTTTGTAAGCTACCTTGAACAGGTGGCATAAATTTTTCTAATAAATATTCCATGCACGTGAAGTTGAAAAAGGAGGGAAATAATTCCCTTCCACCAGGTTGTTTCGGTGTTGGAAAACAACACAGGGGAGCAGTAGACCTTTCTCCCCCAAGAACACAATTCCAAGCCAAATCAGGCTCCTGCCAATTTTTAAATGACATGTCCTGCAGCTGCAGTTCCTGGACTAGCCTGTTTAAAAAGTGCCATGTTTAGTTTCCCCCACCTCTTGAGCTGTTTTGATCATCCAAGAAGGGGTCAGCCACTTGACCACCAGACACAATGACGAGTCTGGGGCTCATGAGGCAGCACGGTGAAGGTAAACAATTTGGAAATCCCATCTCACTCTGATTTCCACTCTCATTTTATGTTTATTTCCCCCCTGCTCTTTTTAACAGACATTCAGCTACTCTCTACATTCCATACCTTCTAGTACTTATTTAGGCCAGCTTTATAGGATTCCCCCACCCCCCTTTTGGATAATTTAGAACCATACTTGGAGTTTCCCAACTATGTAGAAAGCCCTACCTTGTCTGTGGGTGGCCCCATAGTATGTCTTCAAAAACAGCCAGCATTAGATGCAATAAGAGTTTTTGTCTAAATGCTGCAATTAATTAAACTGTTTATTTTCATAGATGTAAAATGTTTTTGGTGGTGAAAATTTAACACTATAGAAGAACTTATAGATCAGAAATTCAGTTATGTTTACACATAATCAGAATTAAGTTTTTTCACACTCATCAGCACTTTTTTGCAGTCTTGAAAGCATACAGACAATTTAAAATCCACATAGAGGAGCTGTCTAAATCTATGAGGCAGTCTCAAAACAAAATGCTCTTTATATTTCATGATTAAAAACTGACCCCTATTTACAAGTTATGATGAACACACATTCAATTGGTGTACAGAGTATGCTTGATTTATTTACTTGGGAGTTGAGTAACTTTCATATTACGTTCAACACATGTATAGTGGGTGATTTAAAGCCTTTATTTAGGTACTGGTCCCTGGTTTCATATGTAAAGTGAACAAGCATTGGCTGTTTCTTACTAACAGATGTAAGCACATACATGCAGAACGTATATATGTATGTGTAGTATCAGTTAAATGAGTAAAAAGTCCAGTAGCACTTTTAAGACTAACCAACTTTATTGTAGCATAAGCTTTCAAGAACCACCGCTCTCTTCATCAGATGCAAGGAGGGTATGAAGAAACTGGCCAGAGATATATAGGTGGGGAGGGGAGGGGGGAGAGGGTGCCGGGAGTGAGGGCCAGTTAAATGAAACATTCAGAGAGGGGGGAAATGGAAGGGCCCAAGAAAATTTTCAAACATAGCACAATTACCCATGTTTTAAAATATTTATCAAGTAGAAATAAAATGCAGCTGTGTGGCTATAGTTACCATTGTGGATTCCGATAGCAGAATCCTTCTGAAACCAATAGGCTCATGAATAATAGATTTTATTTGGTATTTTGGAGTTGGCATGAGCTAGGGGATGAGAATATCATTAATGCTACATAGATAATTATAAAATAAAAAGAGCATTACATGAGTTTATTACCCAAGAATAAGCAGAACCATGAGGTAAGGAGCTTCATCCCAGAAGCTGTTAATTAATTCAGAACATCCATATTTCAGAATAAGCTCTAACAATAGCTAACTGTTCCAGTTGATATGGTTCATATTTTTTGCTAATTATAACTTCAGACACCATACAAACTTACCTGTACGTCTAATGCTCTCTAAACCAATATAAATTCAGTATAAATACATGCTTGTTAGTTTTAGTGTTAACACTTTGTACTGGAAATAAAGATGGGCATGAACCAGAAAAAAAACAAACAGTGCGGTTCATGGTTTGTCACATTTCACGAACCGTGAACTTTCATAAACCTGCCCCGGTTTGCAAACCGGTTTGTTTGGTTCATGGTGTCAGGGCTTGCCGCAGCTGCCGCTGGGCGTGGCACTGGGCAGTCTGCTCCTGACATCACAGGGGGGCCAGGGATTCTGCAGGACCCTGCTCTGTGGAAGGAGGGGCGGTATACCTCACCCTGACTCCCTCTCAATCCACTTGCTGGCCTGCTCAACCTGGCCTGCTTACCCCCTGCATCTTCCACCATCTCTTCCTCCCAAGACTCTCCTTCAAGTCTCCACTCTTCTTCTTGCCTTTTCCTTGGCTTCTCTCCACTCCAACTCTGCTCCATCACTCCTACTCAAACCCACCACCTCAGGGCTCTTCCCAGCCAGCTTTTATAGGGCTTCCTTCTACTGTCCCACCCCTCTTCCAGCCTGGTCTTGGGCTGCACCAAGCAGTTGCAACTGGGGTAGCTGATCTGGCCCCACTGACCAGCACCAGCTGTGTCTTGTTCTCTGGCTGCCCAGCCTCCCTGCCTTGGCTGATTGCTGAAGGCCTGTCCAGCTGCAGTCCCCTGGCTAGCAGCCCGGCCTCCCTGGCTGAGCTGATGGCTGAAGGTGGGTCCAGCTGTGGCTCCTTGGCTGGTTGCCCAGGGCTTCCTGCAGAGTGCCTCCAATAGCCCCACCTGGAGTGGCTTGGCTTTTGGCAACTCCTGGGCCAGGCTACTATTTTCTAGCTGGGGCGTGGCTTTGGGTTGTTGGGGCTGCTGCTGCTTCTCCTCCTCAGGTAAGGTCTTTGGGTGGGTGACTGCTGGGCCCCCAATCCCTCTGCCCTTGCCCCCTTCTGCCTTGCTTAGTCCCCTTTCCTTCCCCAGGGGAGTGGGACTCGCTGGCCTCTCTCTGTCTCCCCCTGCCTCCTGAGGCCCTGGGCCTTTGCCCCTTGCCCCTGGCACAGGCAGGTTCTGGCTCCATTTGCCCGTGGGAGGGGTTGACCTGCTGTCCCCCGGCTGCCCCCTCTGCTTGCCAGTCAGACCGGTTGACCTACTGTCTGCTGGCTGACCAGTTGAGCTGCTGTCTGCTGGCTGACCAGTTGACCTGCTGGCTGCTGGCTGCCCCCTCTGTTTGCCCGTCAGCCCGGTTGACCTGCTGTTCCCTCTTGTCAAGTCTGGGGGCTGGGGCTCAGACCCCGGACACATGGAAACGGCACATCCAGAACAGCAAATCGTCACTTCTGGGTCAGCAGAAGGTCACTTCCGGGCCAGCAGAAGGCCACTTCCGGGTCTGCAGGAAGTCCATCCCCCTGTTGCATAGGAAACTGATTGATCGGTGCCAGGCTGTCTGCAGTGATGAACCCAAAATTGAACCATCTGAACCAGCCTAAAGTTTACGGTGATTTGTCAAAAATGGGCTCTGATGAACCACCGGTTCGTGAACCGTGGCCTGGTTTGTCATGAACTTTGGTTCATATTTTGGTTCGTGCCCATCTCTAATTGGAAATGATTATTACAAAATTTTCAGGCCTATGGCTGCTTGCTGTCTCCCCTTGCCCCCAATATGCCTAAGCTTTGAACAATACCTTTACTTCTGTACTTGGCTGGGCATTTTCATAACAGGATTTGAGCCCAGTGGCACCATAGAGACCAACAAGCTTTTCAGGGTATAAGCTTGCAAGAATCAAGGCTCCCTTCTTCAGATTCAAGTAGGAGTGGAGATCTCTGAGCCTTTACATCAGTCAGGAGGTGGAAAGGGTAAGGCAAAGAAGAGAGGCAGGATGTAAAGGTACAATGCAGCTTAATTAGAGTAGAAATTAGCATCTGTAGTGAGAGAAGAATCCTGGGTCTCTGTTCAGTGGGAGGGGGTACATTGTTCTGAACCTGTGAATGAACTCAAGTTCAGCAATCTCACGTTATAATCTGCTGAAGGAGATGTACCCCCACCTCTCAGAGTTGAATAGAGTTGCACACATGCTGAGAGTTGCAGCAGGACAGTGAGATTTTTTCCAACTTCATTTTACGCGACCTTTCTCCTCAGTGGGAACCCAAAGCGACTTACAAAATTCACCTCTCCATATTTCCTCACAACAACCTTGTGAGATAGGCTAGGCTGAGAGTACGTGATTAAAATGTAAATTGTGGTTTGGATTCTATTACTGTTAGGTGGATCTGTAATTGGTTGACAGATCGCACCCAAATAATGCTTATTAATGGATGGGAGTGGCCAGCCGAGTGGTAGCCCAGCAACAGACATCCCAGAAGGGGTGCCGCCAATAACCACTGGCGTAGCACGATCCCGCTGCCCCTGCTAAACTGTGCTGCCACACAAAACTCACTGCAGTTGGAACGCTGCTGCTGAGCCTCCGTCGCCACTGAGCCTCTGCCACCACCGAAACGTCTCCTCCTCTGCTGAAACATCTCCACCACCCCCAAAACGTCTTGTCACTGCCAAAATGCCTCAGCCGCTGTCGAGACCCTGCCACTGCCGCCAAGACTGCTGCCACCGCCTTGCCACTCAGGAGAACGGACAAGTACACCCTGCTTCTTCCGAGTGTTTGAGGCAACTGAAGCCAGGCGGGCGGGGCTGCCTGAAGAGACTGCTGGCTCCGCCCCCTATCCTACACCCGGATGCCCAGGAAAGTGCCCTGCTCTCTCTCCTTCCAGGGAGGCAATCCACGGCCACCTTCTTGAGCAGCTGAAGCTGCCCGTTGGTATGGCTATATAATGCTTGTTAATGGTTCCTCATCCTCTTGGAGAAAAGTGACAAGTGGAGTGCTTCAGGGATTGGTCCTGGGACCTGTTCTGTTCAACATTTTTATAAATGATTTAAATGAAGGAATAGAGGGAGTGCTTATTAAATTTGCAGATGAAACTAAATTGGGAGGGGTAATATGGTAGAAAACAGAGCCAGGATACAGCTCTGTCTTGACAGGCTGGAAAATTGGGCGAAAACAAATAAAATGAATTTCAACAGAGATTAAATGTAAAGTTCTACATTTAAGTAGGAAAAAATCAAATGTATGATTATAGGATGGAGGAGACTTGTCTTGGCAGTAGTATGTGCGAAAAGGGTCAAGGGGTTTTAGTAGACCATACACTGAACATGAGTCAGCTGTGTAGCTAAAAAGGCAAAATGTCATTTTGGGCTGTATTGACAGAAGTATAGCATCCAGATCATGCAAAGTGATGGTATCGCTCTACTCTGCTCTTGTTAGACCTCCTCTAGAGTATTATGTTCAGTTTGGGGCACCACGATTTAAGAAGAATATAGACAAGCTGGAACATGTCCAGAGATGAAGATGGTGAGGAGTCTGGAGACAAAGTCCTATGAGGAAAGATTGAAGGAGCTCAGTATTAGCCTGGAGAGGAGATGACTTAGAGGTGATATGGTAACCATCTTCAAGTACTTGAAGGGCTGTCATATAGAGAATGGCAGAGTTGTTTTCTATTGCCCCAGAAGGTCGTATCAGAACCAATGGGTTGAAATTAAATCAAAACAGTTTTCGGCTAAACATTAGGAAGAACTTCTTAACAGAGCAGTCTCTCAGTGGAAAAGGCTTCCTCAGGAGATGGTGGGCTCTCCTTCTTTGGAGGTTTTTAAGTAGAGTTTTTAAGTAGAGGCTAGATGGCCATCTGACAGCAATGATTATTCTGTGAACCTAGGCAGGTCATGAGAGGGAGGGCAGGAAGGGTTATATCAGTGCTAGTGTCATGACATGCCCAGGGTAAGGCTGATCATCACCTTGGGGTCAGGTAGTAATTTTCCCCCAGCCAGTTTGGCTAGGGATTCTGATGGTGTTTTGCCATCTTCTGTGCAATTTTCATGAATGAATGTACTATTGAATATAACTTTGATTTGTTGATTTTGACCCAGGGGTTTGTATTGTAAATCTTCTGTGCATGGAGCAGAGGTCACTGGGGGAGTGTGTGGGGGGAGGTAGTTGTGATTTTCCTGCACTGTGCAATGGGTTGGACTTGATGGCCCTAGAAGTTATTTCCAACCCTATTATTCTATCATCTATGATTAGTCCAAGGTCACCCAGTGGCAGAGAGGGTTCCTTGGCTTGTTCCCCACTATGGTGTATGTTCTCATGTTTAGTTTATGTTTCCATCCCTGGTTCACTTGGTCTCCTTCCTGCCGTCTCAGCCTAATAGTGATGTCACAACTCTGGTACCCTCCCTTCCAGTCATGTGACTCTGATGTCATGTTCTTGCAGCTCAGTGGGTCTCAAGCTGGGAAAAATTAAAGGCCACTGCCCTGTAACATCCATGATGCAGGGGAAAACCTGTACCTGTATTTGGAGCAAGAGCAAGCCCTTTTACTGGGCTTTTTGATATCAGGACGTGTTTTGGATAAAACACGCCGACAGCAAAGAAAGTGTGAAAGCACACTTTTACTAGCTAGTCACTGGTGTCCAAGAACCATGATTTAGATTGCCAGCAAGAAAAGCAACTTTGGGCACGCAGGAAATACAAATGGAAATGGAAATATGACAGATACTTCAAAATTTATTTTGGTGACGCTGCCTAGGAACTATGGTGAAGGAAGCATGAAGCAGTAGTCTGCCAACAGGGGGATTTCTATTACGTTTGGGGCTTTTGTACACTGTTGATATATAAAAGATAAAAGGAATGCCTCGTAAACATAATCCCCACCTACATATATCTTCTTTACATTTACGGTAACAATGGAGAACTGTTGTGATTTTTTTTGTTGTTGTTAGTTCCATTTTAATATTCATATTGAAAGTTGATACAATTGTCCAGGCTTGAATGTTGCTTTATCTGTACAACTGTGGATTGTTTCTCTGAACATTTTTTTCTACAAGAAGCTATTTATGTTCTACAATTAAGAAAAAAAATCTACATCCTACTACAATTTCTAATTTGCTTTGTGATTTTTTCTCTCTGCTTACATGTACTTTTAGCATTATGTATTTTATTTAACTCTATTTTAATGAAAATATTTAAAGCTATAAATCATTTTAATGCACATGGTTTCTTTATTTAAACAACCCAGTACTTTGCCAGCTAGTTATCTGAAACTAGGGAAGACCTAGCTCTGGGAGTTTTTGACTTATTCTTTGGTATTTTTACTTTGATTTTACCATTCATTGTTTGGATACAAAAAGGTTGATTGTTTGGCAATTTGACTAATTCACTGACATTTGCAGTATAACATACAAACAATTTGGGCATTACTGATATCTTACAATATAACTGAGAGCCAAGCTACAAGTGACGCCTGACACAAGTTGGACACTTGTCAGCTTCCCTCAAGTTTTGATGGGAAATGTAGGCATCCTGGTCTTACAGCTTGGCTCTCCATTTAATTGAAGTTTACAGAAACCCACACACACACACCCAGCAGAGGGGAAGGGGGCGCCCAGGGAGAGCCCGACACCTGCAATCCCCTCCCATCTGCATGTTCTCCCTCCCATAGACTGCTGCTCTGTAAGCTTCAATTAAATGGAGAGCCAAGCTGCAAGACCAGGATGCCTACATTTTCCATCAAAACTTGAGGGAAGCTGACAAGTGTCCAACCTGTGTCAGGTGTCACTTGTAGCTTGGCTCTGAGTAAGTGTATTCAAGACAACTCACTTCCTAGCATGGTGCACCACCAGAGGGTGCTACCTCTGACAGAAACTCAGGCAAGGCACCATGTCCCTCCAGAAAATGTGCTGTGGTGGGAAGCCTAGGTCAGGATCAGGATGGGAGCAGATGGCAGTGCCCAAACTCCGCCTTCACCCAGCTGGTATTAGGAGTGGAACAGGTGGCAATGCCCACTGTCCACCTTAACCCAGCTGATATTAGGAGTGGAGCAGGTGGCAATGCTCACCCCCCCCTTAACCACCAGGTATTGGGAGTGGAGCAGGTGGCAATGCCCCCCCTTCAGCCAGCTGGGATCAGGACCAGAGCAGGTGCCAGTGCTGCCTTTCCTTCAGCCAGCTGGGATCAGGAGTGGAGCAGGTGCCAATGCCCACTCCCCCGCCTTCATCCAGTTGGTATTTGGAGCAGAGCAGCTGACAATGCTCACCTCCCCACCTTAAACCAGCTGATATTAGGAGCAGAGCAGGTGGCAATGCCCACCTCACCATAACCCAGTTGGTATTAGGAGCGGTGTAGTGGCAATGCCCACCCCCTTCAGCCAGCTGGGATCAGGGGTGAAGCAGGTGGCAATGCCTGTCTCCCTTCAGCCAGCTGGGATCAGGAGTGGAGCAGGTGGCAATGCCCAGCTACCACCTTCACCTAACTGGTATTAGGAGCAGAGCAAGTGGCAATGCCCACTCCCCACCTTAACCCAGCTGTTATTAGGAGTGGGGAAGGTGGCAATACCTGCCCCCCCTTCAGCCAGCTGGGATCAGGAGCGGAGCAGGTGGCAATGCCCACCCCCTGCCTTAACACAGCTGGTATTAGGAGCAGAGCAGGTGGTAATGCCCACACCCCCTTCACCCAGCCAGTATTAGGAGTGGACCAGGTAGCTATGCCCACCCTCCACCTTAACACAGCTGGTATTAGGAGCGGAGCAGGTGGCAATGCCCGTCTCCCCTTCACCCAGCTGGGATCAGGAGCGGAGGAGGTGGAAATGCCCTCACCCACCTGAATCCAGCTGGTATTAGGAGCGGAGTAGGTGGTAATGCCCACCCCTGCCATAACCCAGCTGGTACTGGGAGTGGAGCAAGTGTTAATGCCCACTTCCCTTCACCCAGCTGGGATCTGGCAATGACCACCCTCTTCACCCAGCTAGGTTCAGGAGCAAAGCAGGTGGCAATGCCCACCCCCCACCATCACCCAGTTGGGATCAGGAGTGGAGCAGGTGGCAATGCCCTCTGCTGCCTTCACTTGGCTGGGATCAGGTGCAGAGCAGGAGGCAGTGCCAATGGAATAAGGCACTGAGCAGGCGGCCATGCCCAACCCATCTTCAACCTGCAGGGATCAGGCGCCAAGCAGGCAGCAATGCCTGCTCCTCTTCAACCTGCCCAAATCAGGAGCCGAGCAGGTAGCAATACCTGCATCCCCTTCACCAAGCTGGGATCAGGAGCAGAGCAGATAGCAAAGACCACCACCCACCTTCACCTGTCGGGATCAGGCATGGAGCAGGAGGCAATGCCCACTCCTCCCTTCACCCAGCGGAGAGCAGGTGGTAGTGCCCGTTTCCTCTTCATCCAGCTGGGACCAGGAGCAGAGCAGGTGGCAATGCCCACCCACCTTTACCTGGCATGTATCAGGCATGGAGCAGGTAGCAAAGCTCATCACTCCTTCACATGGCTGAGATCAGGCATGGAGAAGGTGGCAATGCTCACCCCCCATCCTTCACCAGCCAGGATCAGCGACGGAGGAGGAGGAGGGAATGCCTGCTTGCTCGCCTTCTCCTTTCTGGAGCGCATTGTATTTTTTCCCACAATGGGCTTTGTTGCTAGTATTATTAATATTGGTGGTGTAAACTCTTTATCCTAGTGTGCAGTGACATGTCTCTAACATCTTGGTGATTTCCAGATTAGAGTGTCTCTCATGCCTACATGAGCCTTCCCTTGAAGATTGCCTGGAAATTTCAATTCATTTAAGATGTTTGTCTTTTGAGAGGAGCATATTGTTTCATTCAAAATGGCTCTGCTGGTTTGCAGTTACATTTTGAAGCCCCAGTCAAACTTTGGTCTTTAGTTGATCATAAACCAAAAAAAAAACCGGAAAAAAAATAAACCACAGGATTATATATATATCAGACGTAGTGTGCTGGTTAATGTTGGACTAGGATTTAGAAGACCTAGGTTCAAATCCCCACTTTGCTATTAAGCTCTTTGGGTGTCTGAGAGGAGAGCTACTCTCGTCTCTCAGCCTAACCTACCTCACAGCGGGGGGGGGGGGCAGGGAGAACCATGTGCTCTGAGCTTCTCTAGGGAAGGGTAAGATAAAGATAAGATAAATCCATGTTAGATCTTCTATGTAATGCTAAATCACTACACTGTGTTTTTAATTCAATCTACTTACTGGTTGATAACTAAACACAAAGATAGCAGTTTGGAGAAAAATTCATTTAAATTCACCTTAATGTTTTTATCTGTTGCTATTCACTTTTAAACCGATTCGTCCTAAATTTCAAATGGAAAATACTGAGGAAAAAAACATAAATGAAAATATAACTCAGCATTTAACGCAATTGCTATTTTTTTTCAACTGCAGGATGTAGTTTTACTTTTTTTAAAAAAATCTTAATAGTGTTCTGTGGAAAATGTTGACTGAGCACAACAGCTTGGCTTTTCAATGATGTCATGAGAACTGCAAAGAAATAAAATTTCCCCAGAAGCATCATTGCATTTGTTAAACCATTTTCAAGTAAAATGAGACCACATTGCCAGAACTGCAACCTCAAAATTACTTTATGAACTATGATGTGGAGAGGAAGAGCATGTGATGATAACTTCATTTATACTTTCTACAGCGCATCATGTTGCTTTACTTTCTGTAGTACATGGAGAGAGGGTGAATCACCTATTTCTCAAATATTTCCCATTGCTCTTTTATAAATCCCCAGGTGATCTGTGATACATGGCATGGATAAAGGACTGGAAGAAAATAGATCTAAAAATTCCATTGAGAATTATTCTCTTCGAAACTTCTAGTCAGTCACTCCATTCCTTTCTGTTCTTTATTTTTGAATCAAATATATGTGTAATTTCACAAGACACTTTTAGAAAAGTTCTTTGAAAGCAGTCTGGATTAGTAATAGTTTTTAATTAGTTGAACTGCATCTAACCTAGTAGTGACTAAACTATAGGAAAAGCATTTCATCAGATTAAATATAGGTGGGTGGGGGAACTAGGCTATGTGTGCGGGTGTAAAAAGTTAAAATAGTTGGGTTGAAAGTAATAATTGTATAGAGCAAGAGGGAAGGAAGACTAATCTCAGTTGCTGAGTGCCTGTGGTTTGTCAGAATTCCATTTAATGAACTTTTAAGATTAAAGGATGTGAATATCTGACTCAGCAGGTTCCTAAACTATGTGCCAAGTGTTACCTGTGCAAAAAGTGATTACCTATGCAAAAAGATAAGAAGGATATCAGTTCTTCTAAGTTTATGGTGCACACGTCACAGTGGAGAGGGCACACCCATTTCCAAAGATGCTTAACGGTTCAATTAACTAGCTCCATGCAACAGTAGCGTTCCATGACTGGAACTCCAAATGCATAATTTGATCCCAAAAATTAGCTGGGAGATATAGATTGGGGTTGCAGCACCGAGGAAGGAAGGACAACATTCTTCAGCTCTAAAATCAGTTGCTCAATTGGAAATGGTTGTTGTACGCCTCAACAGGTTAAAAAAATAGGCATTATACAGATATCTGTCTTTTTTACCCCCTACACAGACTCAAAGCAGGGGGAAGGCAGCGTTGCCAGTCGTGGATCTCAAGACTGCAAGACAAAACTTTCTATCATGTAATTAATGAGTGACAACATATCTACAGAAGCCGGTAGATGATGATACTACTACTACTACTACTACTACTACTACTACTACTACCACTACTACTACTATCACTACCACCACCACCACTACTCACTGGTTGGCTGTGCCAGGATCTTGTGAGAAAGTATCGCACTCAGTGTTATGTTCTGAGTCTGCAGGGAAGTGGCACACTGCCAGCCTTGCACGTTGCCTCCTTTGCACCACCTCTGCCCAGACCCTTTGTCACCACCTTTCCTGCAATCCAAAAGGGCTGTGGGCCCTAGTTCGTGTCCCGCCTGGTGAGGGCCTAGTGGTGATCTCTGAGGCAGGTGGCAGGACTCGCTTGCAGGCCCTGGCAGAGTGATTTCTGGAGCTGCTGGTGCGTGGTCTGCCATTGCCTCAGCTGCATCAGGCCTGTCCTGACCCTGCTGGTCCCCAGGCTCTTCCTCTGAACCCTCCAGGTCTGGGTCACCAGCCTGGTCAGAGGGGTCATGACACCTACTCATCCTCTCCATAAACTTTATTGCATTAGCACTAAGTCTTAGCAAACATTAAAAGGATGCTAGTAGTAGTACTAGTGATAGACAAATCACAGCCAACTTATGGCAATCCCTACTTGGGTTTTCAAGGCAAGAGCCTAACAGAAGTGGTTTGTCATTGCCTTCCTCTACATAGCAACCCTCTTCTACTTTGGAGGTCTCCCATCCAATTTACTAACCAAGGCAGATCCTGCTTAGCTTCTAAGATCTGAAGACAGCGGGCTTGACTGGGCTATACAAATCAGCACATTACTGCTATTACTAAATATTATTGCATTTGTATCCTGTGACAGTCCTTCCTGAAAAGAGTTCAAGGAGGTATTTTCATCTCTCAGCAATGTTATCACATATATAAATTGAGAGATAAAATCTTGCCTTGGTCAATGCAACAGAGGGTATTTTGGTAGGCTACTTGTTAGTGTTGGTGTGCAGATGAGTTTCTGCTGGTCATCTTTCTTCCTTAATGCAAGTACCCCAGTGTTTTAACGGGAATTTGCAAGCCTATGCAACCTCATGATACAGTCATCAGTCAGCAGGATTTTAGTCTAGTGGCACTTGAGAGACAAACAAGATTTTCAGAGTGTAAGCTGTTGAGAGTCAGAGCTCCCTTCTTCAGACATGCGTAGGAATGGAGATCCTCAAGTTTTTATATCCTAGCCTAAGGTAGGTGGGGTCTTATAAGGGAGGGCATCAGGATGTAAAGGTACAATGCAGCTTGACAGAGCATAAATTAGCATTTGCAATGAGATAAAAATCCTAAATCTCTGTTCAGTCCTGGGAGGTCCATTGTTCTGAATTTGTGAATAAACTCCATTTCAGCAATCTCATGTTGTAATCTCCCCTTGAAGTTTCTCTGTTTGAGGACAGCCTCTTTTAGGTCAGCAGTGGAATGTCCTGGAAGATTAAAATGTTCTCCCATTGGTTTTTAAGGGTTGTGATTTCTAATGTCAGATTTAATAATACCCCACCCACCTCTGGCTGTGATGTAAAGGCTCAGGGATCTTCATTTCTACTTGTGCCTGAAGAAGGAAGCTCCTCTGACTCTGCAGACCAACACGGTTACCCATCTAACAATCACCAGTCAGGGTTAATTATTTTCTCTTTACAAAAAACAGTGCTTGCGTATTCTTGTATTAATACTAATTAAAACAATGTACAAAGTGAATTTTGTGACTGAAATAGACATCGTAAATTATGACATAAACATTTACATCTATATCAGCTTTAGTCACCCTCGACTGATTTATCTTCTCTGGCAAATGACAGGAAAGTCATCCCTGTTCATTCCCTCAGACCTCTCAGCAGCTTTCAGTACCATCAGCCATGGTATCCTTCTGGAGAAGATGACTAGTTTGGGAGTGGGACCAAACATGCTTTGGTGGTTCCACTTTTACTTGATTGGCCAGTTCCAGAAGACGGCATGGAGGGATTGTTGCTAACCCCTATGGCAATAATGCCATGAAGTACTGCAGGTTCCATCTTATCCACCATGCCATTTAACATCTATAGAAAACTGCAGGAATGGAAGGAGGTGCTACCAATGTCCAGATGACTTGGGTGCGTCCTGAACAGGTGCCTGGAGAAGGTAATGGGATGGATGGGGGCCTGCAAATTGAAACTCAATTCAGACAAGTCTAGGCGCTGTTGGTCAATGGAGAGCTGCTTGAGGATTGTGGAATCAGCCTGTCCTGGAGGGGGTAGCACTCCCCTTGAAGGAGCAGGTTCACAGCTTGGGTGGTGCTGCTGGATCCTGTCCTATGACTGGAGGCACATGCCCCTTCCATGACAAGTAGTGCCTTTTACCAGCTTCAGCAAAGGTTGCCAGGCCAAGCCATGGTGGGGGACAGCATCATGCCTGATGATGTCACTTCCAAAGCAAACCTGGAAGCCATGGCAATTCCTAGAGCTCCTGCCATCACTTCTGGGTTTTCTCTGGGAGTGGATGTCATTGCACTCGTGACACTGGTGAGTTTTTAAACATTCCTCCCATCACCACTTAAAGAGGTGACAGACAATGGGAGCTCAGCACAGGGAATCCCCTAGGGCGGCAGTTGGCAGGCCTAGCTTCAGCCGTTATTTGAAAAGCTTAATTTGGCCATGGTAATCCATGCTTTTATCACATGCAGGTTAGATCAGCAAAATGCACTCTACATGGGGCTACCTCTAAAAACGATCCAAAAACTTCAATTGATCCAAATTTTAGTGTCCAAGCTATTTTCAGGGATGGATACCAGGTTCCTATCATATCTGTCCTGAAAAATACTGCTTATCTGTCTGTATCTTGACACAATTCAGAGTGCTAGTTCTTATCTTAAAGGCCCTAAACAGCTTGGGGCCAAGGCACCTCCTCTGTACTGTCCACTCGCAAGTTTAAGACCTCTTCCCAAGTCCTGCTTCAGAAGTGAATTATGTGGTGAGGTTGGGCCCAACAAAGTAATGAGATCTCTTCTTGCTCTATATATAACACTGTGATCTCTACAGTTATCTGTGAATGCCCTTTTGAAAGTATTACCCCAATTAGCTATTCAAGACAACTTGTACTGGAAGAAGTTTTCTGTGGTTGCCACAAAATGAAGGGATCTATTTCCCCAAAAGAGTCAAGTTTAGAGTAGGGGTGTGCAGGGCCAGGTCACTTTGGGAAAATAATTCGGGAATACCATAATTCCGAAGCGGCAAGCCACTTTGAATTATGGTATTTTACTCACTTCGGTATGCTCCGTAAATATTTGGAGCATACTGAAGCAACTCCCCCACCCCCACCTCCCACCCCCCTTGGGGCAACCCCTCCACTCCCACCCCCCCCGAGGCAACCCCTCCACCCCCACCCATACCTTGTGCTGGAGGGAGAGGTGGAGGGGGATCAGCTGAGCAGCACTGGGCTGCCGCTGTGGTGGCGGGCACTGCAGCAGCGTTGTTGCTCAGTGGCAGCCGGGGCAGCGTCGCTTGGCCGCAGCGGCTGTGGCATTGCTCAGCCATGACGTCGCTTGGCCATGGCGGCCATGGCATTGCTCGGCAGTGGCAGCGGTGGCAGCATTGCTTGGCTGCAGCAGCCGTGGTGGCAGCGTCGCTTGGCCGCCGCGGCTGTGGCGGCATCGCTCAGCCACGGCGGCTGCAGTATCACTTGGCAGTGGCGGTGGCCTGGAACCAGCCAGCTCCTCTGCCGCTGCACTGCCTCCTCCACTGCTCCATGGCCCCACAGGCAGCGGGGAGGGCTGGAGCCACCGCCGACCACAGGGCCAAGGTAAGTGGGGGTGGGTGGGGGTGGGGGCTGTTTTTGATGGTGTTTAAATGGCCCCGCCACTGCTTGCAAGCTTGCACTTGGCACATGCTCTGTATAATAGTCCTGTTTTTATAATGTTTTTCATGTTTCTATACTGTTTGCTGTAACACTACTGTTGAAATGTTATATTAATTGTACTTTACACACTGTTTTACTGATAGATCCCCCTGACAAAGCTGAGGTGTACCGCATAGGGGTTATACAACATTAAATAATTTTCTCTTTGCACCAGTTTTTGTTTCTTTTTCGTTTTATCCTGATTTGGTGTGGGCCCCATTTTTCTCCTTTATGCCTTGACACTATTTTTACCTGTACAGGTAAGCAGTCAATAGAAGCATAGTGCGAGTGAAAGTCAAATGGTCAAGCACATTCGAAGGGTCAGTTAAAAAACGATTAGTCCTTGATGTGGTATAATCCTTTGCAAAGATTGTAGCATTCTTGGATTTCACAAAAGGGTTCCTTATTTGAAAAGTGTCTCATGTCAAAGTGGTGATTTTTCTCTCTGATTTCAAAGTATGAGAACAATCGCACGATGATCATGCCCTACAAACTATCAATCTCTCTCAAGTAGAAGAGCCTTTTCCACATGGGGATTATTGCACTGACCGTCACAGTCTGGATGACCAATGAATGGATAAATTTCAAAAACAAGCTCCATGTTGCTTATTCCCCTACCATTTTAAACGGTTTATAACAGGCAAATCAAATTTTGCTCCAACCCCAAATTTTGCTCCAACTGCCGCATGCATGGGTATGTCAAATCAAGCCAAGTAAAATGCCTCAAACAGTGAAAGAATCACAAAACACCTTCACATTTGTGCATTATCATATTGCAGTAGCTGACTCAGACAGAAAATGGGAATTCACCCTCTCACTTTTTTTTCCTGTCCAATATGCAGATGGGACATATTTTCATTCACTTCAACAATCCCAGCTCCTACGCACAAATTCTCTTACCTATACTTCTAGCCAGTGGAAAAGAAAAAAGAGTTACTCATTAATCCATGAAATAAAGCTTTCCAAACTGAAATGGGTGGTTTTTCTTATCTCTCCAGAAAGTCTTAATAAATAGGTAGGTATATAGGTACATATAACTTCCCAGAGAACTGCTAAATTAATCAAACTTCTCAGATAGCACTTAGTCTTCCTCTGATTAGTTTAAACTAAATCTCCTGTAAATATGCAAAGGGTATTGATTTGCTGTCTGCTTTGTGTCTGTTCTGCTGGTATGGCGGTGGATGTACTCCAACCAGTACTTTATGATCAACTTCGGAAAGATGTAGAAAAATTAATGAATGTGCCAATGAAAAATGTAAGTACAGGGTTAATAATAATGTAAAATATGGAATTGTTCTCTATTGTGATGTATAATTTCTATGTTCAGTGAAAAAGGAAAATGTTTTATATTTTATCATTTTTGTTTATTTGTTTAGGATACTGAAGACCTACATACACCCATAAATATGAAGGTAAGACTGCCTCAGCATGTGCTTCTAAATATAGCTATCTGATGTTAAACATTATTTTCTATTTACAATATAGGCATATTTAAATTACAGTATTTACATTCTCTTTACGATATAGGCATGACACGTACCACCATACAGAGAATGTCAAAAATCCTGTGAACTGAATTGCAAAACATAGAATCCTTATGTAATGGTTACTTGCATGACGAGGCTCTTGTTTGGTCAGTCCGTTGGTTGGATGGTTAAGTAATAAATACAATACAAGGACAGAGCATACATCTCTCTCTTGAGCAAAATGTCTTAAGAGGTTTAAGAGCCCTTCAATGGCTATTTCACTAACACAATGGGCCTACTAAAATATTAGCTGGGCTGTTTCAAATCCTCTTATTCAAGAAAGTTTCAGTATTAAAAAAACTGTGTTAGTTGCTTAATGAACGTTCCATTTTTGTGCTTCTTAGCATGCCACAGTAAAATGAGTAAATTCTAATACAATGCTTTAGTGAATCAGTTCTATGACCTTTTACATGACCTTTGACACATTTTGAGACACTAGACTGACCTCCATGCAATGGAGATATTCAGAAGCTAATAACATACAACCATTTGTTTTAAACTACAGCTTTAAAAAGGGCGGGATTAGGTCTACATCTTTTCTGCTGACATGCAAATATCAAGTTTTCAGTTTACATTTTGTATAAAATAGCATAGCACCATGAGACCACACCTGAGATTTTTCATCAATATAACCTTCAAGAGAAAGGGTAGCTTTCTAAAAGATGCATGCTTAGCATTCGTAGTTAGCATGACTTTTTTCAAAAACCAGAACAGACAAAAAAAGCTTCATTTTCATATCCAGATGAAAAGGAAAAAGAAATCACTCACCTGTTTTCCCTTTCTTTCATTACATTTTGTTAAGGTTACCTCTTTGGCTGTTGATGAGTACATGTTGAAATGAGCTATTACACTGCTTTACAAGATATGCAAAACTTAAGGGGTGATCAGGGTGCCCATCAAAAATATCCTGCATTGGTTGGTTACGTTTTTGTGTCAAAATGAAAAGAACTTGTCCTAAAAATAAACTTGTTTATCAGTAAGAAAAAAAATCTGCCAGGATCCCAGAAACAAAGCAACTACAGTTAGTGACGAATTGCTAATCATAACTTTTCAAGCCATACAATCTGCTAACACAGGAAGTAAGTGGTTTCATACACACAATAGTCTTTCAATATCTTGATCTACATTTCTTGGCTCAGTTGTAGTTTCTGGAGCTAGTAGTCTTAATTCACTGTGGTGCATCATTTATACTTTATATTTCTTTTCTATGACTGTTTTTCAGCATGTTGCTTATGCTTTTGTGGGCATGCCACCCACCATGGCTGCAATCAAGCTACCATCCCATATTTTTGAAATCTGATTGAAGAAGGCTAAAGTTGCCCATGTATTTATGATAAGCCTTCCCGGCTAACATTGCCTCTCCCAACACGTGTTCTTCATGTGTCAGATGTCTCGTGTAGAGAGACTGTCTCTTCCAGGTTTCCCTTGGAAATGATATAGCAGCACCATGATGGTGGTTTTTTAAAAAAAACTCTCCCACAACTTACTCAAAGCAGTGGTGAGCAGAAGGGCTGCCAGCAGGTCTCTCGTTATACGGGGAGGCCTGTCAGCCCTATTAAAAAAATATACCATCAAATGGATATCACATTTTTAAACCTCATAAATCTTATTGTAGGTACTGTACAGTTAGACTACTTTGAAGGCCTAGGTATTGAGACTTACAACTTTCTGTGGGTTTTAGCTCTTTTAACATGTCAGGCATATTATGTAGTTGTACCCTCAGAAGCAGCATCTTGCCCATAATGCTTCTTATTCTGGGAACCAGGTAAATAGGTTGAGGGGAGGCATTTGGATGACCTTTCCGACGTGCCTTCCAGACAGGGAGATGTGTTCTTCCTTATTTACCCTGAGCTTCTGTAATAACTTTTATGTCTTTTATCCTTTTTAAAAAGTTTTTCTTCCCACAGTAAAAGACTGTCACGACTGTCACACCTCTCCTGTTTTACACAATTTATGCACTTCTAACCATCTCAGCAACTCCTGTCACATTTTGTGCATTAAACATTTACTTGTGAGAGTGGTAGCTAATTACCAAGTATTTTCCAGCTGTTAGTGAGCATTTTCACATGAGTTTATTGCTCCAGCAGAGCCCCGTGGCATAGAGTGGTAAGCTACAGTACTGCAGCCCAAGCTCTGCTCGTGACCTGAGTTCGATCCCGGCAGAAGCTGGGTTCAGATAGCCGGCTCAAGGTTGACTCAGCCTTCCATCCTTCCAAGGTCAGTAAAATGAGTACCCAGTTTCCTGGGGGTAAAGTGTAGATGACCAGGGAAGGCAATGGCAAACCAGCCCGTATCAAAAAGTCTGTCAAGAAAACATCGTGATGCAACATCCCCCTATGGGTCAGTAATGACTTGGTGCTTGAACAGGGGACAACCATTACCTTTTTTTACTTTATTGCTCCAGCATGGCTTAAATATACTATTCCCCCCCCTCAAGCATCACATGCCTGTCATTGTGCTGTTTCAAGCCAGCTTTTCTCCGTGTTTTCTCAGACCATCTTTGCACTGATATTTCCAAGAAACATGCAGCCAGATTGTTTTTAGGATAGTTTGCTTTATTCCAGTAGCAGTGCCTTGTGGTGTCAGTGGTGATGAAAGCACCGACACAAGTGAAAAGAGATCTTTTACTAAGTCCAATGAGCAAAGGAAAGGTAAAGGTAGTCCCCTGTGCAAGCACCGAGTCATTACTTACCCATAGGGGGATGTCGCATCACAACGTTTTCTTGGCAGACTTTTGTTACTGGGTGGTTTGCCATTGCCTTCCCCAGTCATCTACACATTACCCCCGGGAAAGTGGGTACTCGTTTTACCGACCTTGGAAGGATGGAAGGCTGAGTCAACCTTGAGCCGGCTACCTGAACCCAGCTTCTGCCAGGATCGAACTCAGGATGTGAGCAGAGCTTGGGCTGCAGTACTGCAGCGTACCACTCTGCACCCCGGGGCTCTTGGGCAAAGGAAATCCTGGCTCAAAACCCTAGAACTACCAGAAAGAAAGGAAAACTTGTAGTATGGAATCAACTTCTGAAATCACTTCAGGTCAAAGTTTAGCAGAAACAGATGAAATGCAGAGCAGTGTTTGCAGTGTAGAAGTGCCCTCTGTCTCACAGAACTATTGTTATAGTAGAAAGGAAAAAGAGAGGACAGTGTAAAAGCCAGACTACAAGTGACGAATTACACTTGCCTGGCAAGTGAACAGACTCACGTGTATTCCTCCTTGTTCACTTGCCATTTACTTGTGCTCCACTGTGGAGCACAAGTGAACAGGAAAGAATACACTTGAGTCTGTTCGCTTGCCAGGCAAGTGTAATTCGTCACTTGTAGCTTGGCTCTAAGCCAACCCAAGCTTCTTGGAGGAATGGTGACATAAAAATACAGTAAAATAAGAAAAAGTAAAGCAGGCAAAATGGTAAGATAAAGTAGTAAAATCAAAATGTGAAACTGTATTTGGAATTCTTCATGTGTGAAGACAATTCAATCATGATTAAGTGTCAAAAAGCATCTGACTCAGTACAGTAACCTATATGGCTTTTGTTCCAGAAGGATTGCCGGTTCATTGCTGTCAGCTGCTTCATAAATGCAACCTTATTTTTAAAGCCAGTAGAACATCCAACAGGAAACAAGATTTTCAATGAGACCATTTCTCGCATCCAAAGTATTTCCAAGGACTTTTTTCACATAGCTTCTGAACAGGTATGGCTAATTATTAGACTTTAATTTACAGTAAATGAATTAAACAATATCTTGTCAAATGTTTTGATAAGTACTCTTTGTTTCTGCAGTGCAACTTCTAGGCAGCCCTGTAGGTTCAGCAAAAGGTGCTAATATTAATCCTTATTCATTGAGACAGTATTTTTCAAAGGCTAACATTTAATCACTTCTTTCAGTAGACGGGTATGAGTTAACATTGAACTGTAAAAGTTCATTAACAGCTGACTTCCCAAAGCAAGCCATAACTTGACCGTTGAAATCCTCTTACAACCAACAAGTGTCAAACTAGACGTGTGGCTTTCCCAGACTCAGCTTAGGTTTCCAGCAGCCACACAGCACCTATGGGGAATAACTGTTAAAAAACAGCTCCTTCCTCTCCCCTCAAGCTGTTTCCCCATGTCAAAATAGCACAGGGAAAGGGTATTTCCCAGTTCTTACTGCTCCATGTGCTCAGAATATTCCACATGGATCAGCAAAAACAGAGACTCCTCCCAGTTCATTATTTTGGAAAATAGCTTGAGGGGCAGGAACCCTTCCTCCGCCCCCCCCCATCCCACCCTCTGCCTTGATTATAAGCACCCCTTCCTTTTTCTGATCCTCACATCTGACAAAGGGAGCTCTGACTCTCAAAAGCTCATACCCTGGAAATCTAGTTGGTCTTTAAGGTGCTACTGGACTCAAATCTTGCTCATAAGTGAAAGATAATGGCAAAGGGTGATTTAGCAAAAGGTTGCCAAAATGGCTAAGGGGCACTTAATTTATCCCAAGTGTCAGCCCCATGTTTGGGCTCAGTCCTGAAAGACATTAAGTAATTGGTTCATTTAGCACTATAGAGAGCTTACCTTAGGTTTTAAAGAGAAGCATACCTATGGCTGAGCTTGCCAGTTGTAATGAGAGAGCAATGCTACATAATTCACAGTGCAATCCTCAGTATTCTATGTCTATTGAAATCAGTGGTCTTAGAAAAGTATAATTCTGCTTAAGTATAACTCTGCTGCTATGTATATGTATATATATGTATTTTAATTGTGTAATGTTGGATGTTTTATGGTTTAAATTGGTATTAACTGTTTAATGCATTTTATACTGTATGTTTCTGGGAAAGGTGATTGAGCAGGCAGTGGTGGAACAGCTGCAGGGCTTCCTGAAGGATGTCTCGGCCCTAGACTCCTTCCAGTCTGGGTTCCGTCCGGAACATGGGATGGAGACGTTGCTGGTTGCCCTCACAGATGATCTTCGTAGACATCTGGATCGAGGCACTGCTGATATTATTGGATCTATCAGCAGCATTTGATACAGTCGATTACGATCTTCTGACTCACCGGCTCGCCGATGTGGGGATACGAGGGACTGCCTTACAGTGGCTTGTCTCTTTTCTCCATGGTCGGGGACAGAGGGTGGTGCTTGGGGAGAAATTGTCATCCTGCCACCCTTTGGTGTGTGGGGTCCCACAAGGAGCAATACTCTCCCTATTATTGTTTAACATCTATATGTGCCCCTTTGCCCAGTTCATGTGAAGATTCAGACTTGGGTGTCATCAATATGCAGATGACACCCAGTTGTATCTGATGAACGGCCGGCCCGGCTTAGCCCCAGATGTCCTGAAACATGCTTTTGCAGCCGTGACTGGTTGGTTGAAGCAGAGTCAGCTGAAACTGAACCCGACGAAGACGGAGGTCCTGTACTTGAGCCACGGGGGATTAGGTTTGGGACTCTGGCTCCTGGCCCTCGATGGGGCACCGTTAGTGCAAGTTCCGAGGGTTAAGAGCCTGGAGGTGATCTTGGATGCCTCCCTGAAAATGGAGGCACAGGTCACAGCAGTTGTCAGGTCCTTTTTTTTCCATCTGCGGCAGACCAGGCAACTTGTCCCTTACCTGTCAACCTGTGACTTAACTACAGTGATCCAAGCAACGGTAATCTCTAGGCTAGATTACTGTAACTTGCTCTACGCGGGGCTGCCCTTGAGCCTGATCCGGAGATTATAGCTGGTACAAAATGCAGCAGTGTGTTATTATTATTAGAGTGCCAAATAAGGTGCATATAACACCGTTATTATGCGAGCTGCATTGGTTGCCGGTGGAGTACCGGATTAGATTCAAGGTTCTGGTATTGATCTATAAGGCCCTGTGCGGACTGAGACCAGTGTATCTACGGGACCGTCTCTCCCCATATATTCCCCAGAGGACACTCCGATTAGGGGACAAACAGCTGTTGGTGGTCCCTGGCCCCAAGGAGGCCCGCCTAGCTTTGACTAGAGCTAGGGTCTTTTCAGTCCTGGCTCCCACCTGGTGGAATGCTCTGTCTGCTGAAATCAGGGCCCAGCAGGACCTACTATCCTTCCGCTGGGCCTGCAAGACAGAGTTGTTCCACCAGGCATATGGCTGAGGCTGGGCCTCCGCCGGCCTGAAAAAAGGGGTGTATAAAATCTTAACTCTCCCTGTGAAGGCTGTCCACCATCCTGTTTTAAATGTGTATTAATACATTGTTGTTTTAATGTAGATGAATTTTTATTTTATTTTAATATGTTATCTGCCCTGAGCCTGCTCACGGGGAGGGCAGAACAGAAATTTGAAATAAATAAAATAAATGTGGTTGTAATCCGCCTTGAAAGTGCAGGTGTGGGGAGGATGGAATATAAATCGAATATAAATAAATAAAATTAAAAAGTGCTTTTGAAAAAGAATGTAATATTCTACAGAAAACATCAAACACTTGATTATTATTATATATATCCCCTAAATACGTAATTTTTATCTTCCAGAAGTGTCCTCGTTGTACCAATTATCCTAAGCAGTCTCCCAAAGATTTTTTGGGCAAATTTCAGTTGCTGCTACAACAGGTAACAAGAATTTATTCATACTCATTGTGATATTTCTGGCATTTCCTTTTTCACTTTGTCTACCAAAACAGTATGGATTATGTTCTCTTACATTTAAACTTTTATTTTCACAGCTTTATCGAAATTCGGTGAGCTCTTAAGGGCACCTTGGATACAAAAGATACGGAACACCTGCAATTTAAACAGCCACTATAATAATATCAGACAGTAATACGAGTGTTAATATTGTCTACAGATCTCATCCTTTTGGGGGTGGGAATCATTCAGACTATTTCAGTATGTTTTGCAAAAGTTCAAATGGAGAGTTAATGCGAGCAGTAATTTAACTGTTGTATATCCCAGCAGCAACACTCCCCCAACCCCCCCCGGCACACTTTTAAAAACACAAGGTCTTGCTATAAAGTCTTAGACTTCCATTATCATTCATGAACAACTGTAGCAAGAAGGACAGTAATTGTTATAAGAAATATGTATTTTTTGAGTTTTGCAATCCTGCTGTGGTGGAAAGCAAGTTTACACCTACTTGAAACTGATGTTTGCTGAGCAAACCTCTGTGTAGTTCCCTCTGGGAAATGTGTATATGTGACTGGTTTGTCTATATCCATTTCTCAGTGTTGCACTTAACCTGAAACTGATGTTCACCATGTGGTTATTTGTTCAGTTAATATTGGGAAGTGCATGAATGGTATGCTTAGTCACCACTGTGGGCCTTGTCCCCAAGATGAACAGTTTTTGCCAAAATATCTTTCAATAGATTCCTGTACAGAAAAAAACAGTATTTGCTTTTTTGGTATCCTCCACTGAGAGGTATATTCATGTACATTTCTCATTCATTATATTTCCGCTTGGGTGGGAAAAGTTCCCAATGAGTAAGTTCCCTTATTTGGAAAGAAGATGTGTAAGATAGGAAGCAATCAATCCCATCACGCAGTCATAGCACATTTCCCTTATTTAAACTTAAATATACATACAAAATGGAAATGTTCTGAAAGAAAATGTACTGAAAGGAAATAGTTATTGTTAGCAATAAGTTAGATTTGCTTCTTGCACTCTTGGACATCATCATCTTCGTAAGGGAAAAGATAGAAGTCAAGAAGGAAAAAGCAAAATGAAACTTGGCCAAACTCATTCACTTCTGCAGTAAAACAGGATGAGAGGGGCACAGTATTCCTATTGTTATTTTTGCTCAATAGCTCTATGAACTTTTACACTACAGCAACTTGCAGAAACCCATTTTCTCCTAAGGAGGATCACAGATTTGTTTATGGTATCATCATAAATGTTGTCAACAGATATTTCAAAATGTCTTTTCACATGGCTTGGATACTGCTTGTATTTACATGTCATCCATAAATCCATACATGTAGTTTAATTTAATAATTTATTGCATACACTGTGTAAGATGCTGAAAATAAGAATTATGTTGTTTATTTATGTGCCAACTGATATTTAAAAATTATATTATTAAATGATGTTCAAATGATACAAGTTGATTTTCATAGAAGTGAACTATGCTACTTTATGAACCAATTAAATTTCAAACTTCCCCCTCGAGTTTGCTGCATCATAAAATCCTATTTAGTAGGCGTTATTTGCAGAAATAGTCAGCTCTTGGCAGAGGCTTGGAGCAGGGGATCCCCCACCCCTACCAGGGGACCTGGCAGCCCTAAATCCTAGCAAGTTATGCAAGCTGCTTTGTTGGGTGATCTGTATAGCAGTAATCTCTCGGTGAATTTCCACCTTGATCAAATGGACAGAAATAAAAACGATTTTCCCACTGCACCTTGGTTTTCTCCCTGTTCTCAGACACTGTATAGGTGCAGTCCCTTGCTTCTGCTCAGTGTAAGCCATCAGGTTGTGAAACCTCCAGGTAGTGCCACCCATCCCCAAAACTGTTTTATTTATTTATTTAAAACATTGTACATGTTTGCTCTTCCTGCCTTTAAGCTTTGCCAAAGAGTGGTTTATAGGAGGACAGCTGTAGACACAGAAATACAAGTGCTGTCACCACAGAAACAATTTGTACCATACTTAGGCCACTGAACACATCGGTTGTACCCTAACATATCATTCAAATATGCTTAATTACTAATGCAGTTCCATTCATAAGCAAGCACTAAAACTGTTAACACAATTCTTCTTTTACGATCTGGACTGTAAGGCTGAAACCAGGAAGCAAAACTGCTTTTTGGCAACCTCCCCAAATAAAACAAAAAAACTTTTAATGTCTTCTTATAAAGATGTCCTTTTTGTTAAACAAAAGGATGTGGAGAAAATAAGAGCTGTGCTTAACTAGACATTCTGAGACCAACATTCTGAGACCAATCAAAGCTCCAGTGGTGCTGCCAGAGCCCCCTGGCTGGTTGCTGTACAGGTCTGGGAGGTGATGTCAGGCATAAACCATGCCTGTTGCCATCTCTCACGCTCACCACAGTTTCTTGGGCAGAAAGCTGGCCTCACAGGCTAAACAAAATGGTCCAGTGTGCTGCTATTTAGGCCCATGTGCTTGGGGGCTAGTATAATTTCAAAAAGAGGTAAGTGGGACAAGATATTCAAAAGATTAATATGGGGCTGGTATTTACATGCAACAGTACTAGGACCCAAGGTGTGTAACAACACAGCTAAAATGTTATAAAACAGCCATTGGAAACAACAGATATAAAACCAAGAAAACCAGTCTAAAAACCCTTTACGCCCATCACTAGTAGATATGCTCCCTCTGCTCAAGCTCAGACTGCCCAAGCTCAGACTGTTTTGCAGCTGGATGGTAGGAGCCCCTGAACTCTTCTGGGAGGGTGGCTCCAGAGGCATGCGGCAGCTATTGAAAAGCCTTGAGCCTGCTGTTGCCAAACACGCCTTGAACAATGGGGTACTGCTAAGAAGAGCAAAGCTGCCTCATGGAAACATGCAGGGACACTAAGGTCATGGACCTGCAGGTCATGATGGGCTTTTACAGTAAGCACCAGCAACTAGAATTGGACCTGGAAAGTAATCAGCAGCAAGTGAAAAGACCTTAAAATAAGAATGATCTGGCCCCATCAAACAGCCAAACAGGCTGCCACATTTTGCACCTGCTGCACTTTCTTGATTGTTCTCAAGGGCAGCACCATGTAGAGAGAGAGAATGTACAGTAATTTAGTCTTGAGATTAATGAAGTCTTGAAGTTCTTTTCTCTGCTCTCAACTTAGCTTGATGGGCAGGTTTTCTTTCCAAGCGTGGAGCTGCAAAATCGGTTACAATTGGTAACATGGGAGCAGACACCAGGGGGGGAGGGAGGAAGGAGGGGGTGTTCTGTGGCCATGGGAACTCCAATATCATCCCTGCAAACCCTGTTAGGCAGTTCTGACTGCCAACCACAGACCTCCTGCTTTTCTCAATCAGACCTCTGCTTATAAAAGGGCGCTGCGCTCCCAGTTCTGGCTTTCACTTTCAGCAAGCAGTGGACAGAGCTCTTGATAGCGTTTTGGGAGAGAGAAAGGGAGATTACGTTGGAGCTGGGCTTTTTTCTGTATGTGGTGGGTGGGATAGAGAGCTATCCCCTCTGGTTCCAGGGCTGCTGCCAGGCCCTGGGGCCAAGCTCAGTGGGCACCTCGGCTGAGGGCTCACATTCATTATCATCATCAGTGCCTGATCTGGTGTTCAGGCTTGTGGGTGTGCTGTACTAGGGCTCTAGCCTCAGCCTCCGGTTCCAGGGCTACTGCCAGGCCTGGGGGCCAAGCTCAGTGGGCACCTTGGCTGAGGGCTCACCCTGACTATTACTATTATTAGTATCAGTGCCTGATCTGGTGGTCAGGCTTGTGGGTGTGCTGGGATAGGACTCTAGCCTCAGCCTCCAGTTCCAGGGCTGCTGTCAGGCCCTGAGGCCAAGCTCAGTGGGAACCTTGGCTGAGGGCTCACATTATTATCAATGCCTGATCTGGTCAGGCTTGTGGGTGTGCTGGGCTAGGACTCTAGCCTCAGCCTCCAGTTCCAGGGCTGCTGCCAGGCTCTGGGCCAAGCTCTGTAGGCACCTTTGCTGAGGGCTCACACTGTCTACTACTACTACTACTATTATAGGGCCCTAACCTCAGACTCTGGTTCCAGGGCTGCTGCCAGGCCCTGGGGCCAAGCTCAGTGGGCACTTCGGCTGAGGTGCCCACTGAGACCTCTTTGGGTCTTCACCCTGTCTATTATTATTATTATCAGAATCAGTACCTGATCTGGTCAGACTTGTGGGTGTGCTGGGCTAGGGCTCTAGCCCCAGCCTCTGGTTCCAGGGCTGCTGCCAGGCCCTGGGGCCGAGCTCAGTGGGCACCTTGGCTGAGGGCTCACCCTGACTATTACTATTATTAGTATCAATGCCTGATCTGGTCAGGCTTGTGGGTGTGCTGGGCTAGGACTCTAGCCTCAGCCTCCAGTTCCAGGGCTGCTGCCAGGTCCTGGGGCCAAGCTCAGTGAGCATCTCTGAGGCAGCTCTCATGATTTGCTTGTGGAAAGCAGTACTGAGTATGGCTTGGGGGCAGCAGAGAGTACTCCCACTCCCCCAGATTCACCTGTGGGGGCTGTGGAGGAGGCCAAAGAGGTCTTTCTGCTTGGGGGAGAGGATCTCTCTCAACATTTTGAGGAGAGGGTGGGTAGCGGATCCCTGGAGGAATGGTTTGTGTTTTATGAAACATCCCTCCTATCCCAAACTCTCAGTGGTGTCCCCGCCTGCAGTCCACTCCTCACTCTGTCATCCGTGGCCAGCTCCGCAGCGCAGCCTGTAACTGTTCGTCCTCTTTCCCCTGGGACAGTTAGTGGTCCACGTTTCAATGCCTCCATATGGAGGCACTTTCGGGCCCTTCTTAATGACCCCCGTGTGGTGTGGTGCCGTGCCTGTGATGTCCTGGTGCGCAGGGGCAAAACCCCGAAGCACCTGTTGTCGACAGTCCTGATTCAGCACCTGAAAATGCACCACCCGAGCCTGTGCTCTCCGTCCTCGCCCAGCGAAACATCCGTTGGGGGGAGAAAGGGGGTGACCAGCTCTTCTGAGCGGGGATCAGTGGGAGGGTCACCGGAATCCACCCCAAGCAAGAATCCTTGCTCTGAGGGTGATGCTGGTGAAAGCAGAGCACTCAGGTAGGCCGTGCTCGCGGAGGTTGTCCCCTTGGGGTCTGGGACAGCACCGCTTAGAATGGTGAGGTTGAGGGCTCAGGGGGCGGGCCTTCGCGTCTTGGCAGAGATGATTGCCCTACATGGCTTGCCCATATCCATCATGGAGTGTGCAGGCTTCTGAAGGCTACTAAAACATTTCGCCCCTTGGTTCTCCATTCCATCGCCACGCACCCTTGCCCGTTGAGTCCTGTGGGTATCTTGAATGAGGGCTGGCATGGTTGGGTTAGGTTTAGCCAGGCCCACTCCCACTGCTAACAGGCTTCTGAGGCCTTGCTAGGCCTTCCTGGCACAGCCAGATCATCATGACACCTCCTTTCTGTGAAGGCAGGAAGGTGGGTGATGCTGGTGGCAGCCTCCTTTGGGCACTTGTACAACAGCTCAGGAACTGTTTCACATGTAGTTGAGCCGAATGGTGGCCCTATCCATTGCAAACACTGTGCCCTCTGAGCAGGGGGGAATGGGTCCCTCAACTCATGTCTTTTCTGCAAAGGAAGGAAGATGGCCGATGTCAGCTGCTGCTGCTGCCCCGTTGCTTTCTCTCCCTCTCTGGAACCACTCTGACGTGTCCAAGCAACATCTCCTGTCTTGTCCATCCCCTCCTTTCCGTGAAGGCAGGAAGGCGGTTGGTCTCTGGTGGTTCCGCCCAAACTCTTATGAGTAGTACTCGTACTGCCTGAACAGGTGACATGTCTTGGAGCGGTGTGGAACTGCTCTGGCCCCCCTCATTTCTCGGGGCTGCTGGTCCCTCTTTCTACCTCTCCCTCTGTGGAACCACTCCGACCCTTACAAATGACCTCTCCTCTCCTGTCCTGCCCATTCCCTTCTTTCCACGAAGGCAGGACGGCGGGTCATGTCATCCACCTCTTCACGAGGGACTAACCTGTTACTGCTCCCTCCTTGGTCATGAGGGACAGCTCGGCTGCGATTGCGCAGCTGATTGTATCATATAAGGATACGGCATGGTTGCACAGCATGAGGGCTCCCCTGTCAACGGGACTGACTGGACCCCTTTGAGCCGGGTGGGAATGCGTCCCACGGCTCCCATCCTTTCCGCAAAGGCAGGAAGGTGGGCAATGGCAGCAGCTGCTGCTGCCCTATTTCTTCCTCTTCTTCCCTGGGGCCCCTCCAACCCCTCCCAACTACCTCTCGCTTGGGAGCTTTCCAGTTCACGGTCCATACCTCTCCCTCTCTGGTACTGCCACGAGTCCCTTCCTCACCACTTGTACTGCCCCGTCCCCTCCTTTCCGTGATGGCAGGGAGGTGGTTGATGCCAGCAGCCACTGATTGATCGGGTCTTCTAGGCCCTGTCGCAGGATCTTCCAGGTATGACTCGTCGCCATGGCCAGAAGCCCTTGATCCCCCTCTCTCACCCTGACCACTTCGTGTTCCCTCTTTCCTCCTCTCCCTCTAAGGTACTGCCACGACATGAGTCTCTTCCCCACCACTTGCACCACCCTGTTTCCTCCTTTCCATGATGGCAGGGAGCTGGGTGATGCCAGCAGCTGCTGATTCGGATCTTCCTATCCCCCTCGCAGGATCTTCCAGGTGCGGCTCATTGCTGCACCCAGAACTCCTTGGTCCCCCTCTCCCACCCTGACCACTTCATGTTCCCTCTTTCCTCCTCTCCCTCTCAGGTACTGCCACGAATCCCTTCCCCACCACTCGCCCTGCCCCATCCCCTCCTTTCCATGACGGCAAGGAGGTGGGTGATGCCTGCAGCCGCTGATTCGGGGTCTTCCCATCCCCCTCACTGGATCTTCCAGGTATGGCTCATCACCGCGCCCAGAACCCCTTGGTCCCCCTCTCCCACCCTGACCACTTTGTGTTCCCTCTTTTCTCCTCTCCCTCTCAGGTACTGTCACGAGTTCCTTCCCCTCCACTTCCACTGCCCCTTTCCCTCCTTTCCGTGATGGTAGGGAGGTGGTTGATGCCAGCAGCCGCTGACAAATTGGTTTTCCAGGCCCACTCGCAGGATCTTCCAGGTGCGGCTCATGGCCGTGACCAGAACCCCTTCGTCTCCCTCTACTTAACCACCCAGCGGCCGCAGTCATCAACCACCTTGCTGCATAAGTGGATAATCTGTCCGCCTCTGACCTGGAGGCCTGACGAGCGGCCACATGGGGGGTGCTGCTGGTGAGCGGCTTGCCCCTCTGCCCCTTGAGGGGAGGTGGCACGCCACCGCCTCCCCGTTCCCACCAGGCCCAGTGGCCAGTCTTCACCCACCTTGCTGTGTAAGTGGATAATCTGTCCGCCTCCGACCTGGAGGCCTGGCAGGTGGGCAAATGGGGGGTGCCACCAGTGAGTGGCCAGACCCCCCCCTGAGGGGACGTGGCCCGCTACCACCTCCCCACGCCCACCAGGCCTGGTGGCCACAGTCATCAACCACCTTGCTGCGTAAGCGGATAAGTGTCTGCCCGCACGTAGGCCAGGCAGGCGAGCACATGGATGTGCTGCCAGCCAGCGGCCAGACCCCCCACCCCCGACAGGGGAGGCGGCCCGCCTTCAGGTCCACCGCATGGGGCCAAAGTGAACTGGACTGGAGAGGGTGGCTCCGTTTGTGTTGAATGGGAGTTTCCTGGGGGCGTCAAATTTGGGAATGTATAACTCTGAGATCCATACTGCAATCTTGACCAAACTTGGGTGATGGCTGGAGAAGAGTCTGCTGCACATTCCCTGTGAATATGGGTTCTCTAAGTGCTAAGGGGGCCGCTCTGGCTCTGACGAACACCGAACACGTTCGTTAACAGGACATGTTCCCTTTTGACTGTTCATGTTCATTGTTGGGAACGAACACCAAACAGCCTGTTCGGGCTTTTTCCCCCATTCATGCCCATGTCTAGCTCTGACTCTCAAAATCTTACATTCTGAAAATCTTTTTTTTTTTTTAATAAAATTTTATTGGTGAGTGGAAAAAAGAAAAGAATTTTCAAATTTAGCACATATAATCTCATTTCCCCCCCTCTATCCCCCCCCTTTTCCTCCCCCCTCCCTATTGACTTCTAACAGCTTTCCAACCCTTAACCCTTCTTATTGCGTAAATCTATTTCATTTACATTTTCCTACCCTCTATAAATCATAGTATCTCTTACTCTAAGCACATTCTGATTCTTTTACATAGACTCTATCAAGCATACTATCCATATAATATATATCGTGTCAATAAAGCATAACCATATAGCCTAGTATATAGGAAGGATCACAGTGTCTCTTACTTTAAACATGTTCTATTTCTTTTAAACATATACTCCATCAAATATACTATCAATATAGTAAATATTATAAAACATATATTGTATGCTATGCCACCAATGTAACACAGCACACAACATAGTATAACACAACAACCTGATATTGTATTAAATCTGATCCATTAACCCATCGTTTTATATTATATATAACATACCTATGATATATAGTAGTAATAATATACATATATAGTAATAATGTATCTATTTAACCATTCTCATTATCCCATATATTCTATGTAAAGTTCCCCTAAATATTATGCTAGCTTAGATTATAATTACATTCCCCCTAAATGGCAAGATCCCTTCTCTCTCCCCTTTCCAACATTATTCTTTAAAACATTCTGAAAATCTTGTTGGCCTCTGGGACTCCTTTGCTGTTCTGCAAATGTCACTCCCTTCATCCACCCTTGTTGCCCAGAGCAATCCTTCAAATGTAAAAGACAAAACCATATGTAAGGAAGGGAATATTTATCCTTCCCAATGTATGCTTAGTTATCCTAACTATTTTACTGTTCATGACCACAAATTTAACTTCTGATTCTAAATTCAGAGGGTTTTTAAAATCAATCTTCTGCAACAAACCTTTAACGGGCTATAGATGCAGAGGAGTTAGCCGTGTTAGTCTGTGGTACGAAGTGACAAAGTTCAGTGGCGAGGTGTGCTATGCAAAAGAATAAATGGACACAAATTTGACATGAGAAATGGAAACATCCAGAAACCAGTGGGAGAACACTTCAATCTACCAGGACATTCCATCAAAGACTTAAAGGTCGCTGTAGTTCAACAGAAACCTTTCAAAAACAAAATCCAACGGGGAGGCTGCTGAATTGGAATTCATATGCAAGTTTGACTCTGTCAAGCTGGGACTGAATAGGGACTATGAATGGTTATCACATTATCACAGGTAACAGATTTCCTTTACAGAGGCGGGGTCTGGGGGAGCCCAGTGGCACCTGGCGTGGGCTTCCTGGGACCACAGTTCTCTTTGTCAGATGCATCTGACGGGGACAGCTGTGGCTATCGAAGGCTTATACTACATTGGAATTGGATGGTCTGGTTGTTTTGCTGCTACAAACCAACACGGCAAACTCCTTTGAAGCCTCACACAAGCCAATTAATCTCCATACCAAAAGGAGATGTTTACAATTACTAGCAAAGGAATGTTTTGGTTGCATCCTCCCTCTCCCCCGCTAATTGCATCTTCTCTCTCCTCCCCTCCTCCCCCCTCCTCTTCTATATTTGACCAGTTTCTGTACCATGCATCTGACGAAGAGAACTTGATTCTCGAAAGCTTATGCTACAATAAAATTGGTTAGTCTTAAAGGTGCTACTGGACTCTTTTTAACCTGCTATATAACCCTATTAGCAGTGTTACAGTGCTCTCTAGTGGATGTTCCACAAAAATCATGCCATTCTTGCTGTAACGGATTTTATGTATTTTCATTTATAGTCTACCTTTAGGGCATATAGAATCTCCTTAATTGTACCATATTCATAAAAGGATTTTGATTAATTGCCTGTTTAATTAATATAACAGAAGTCTGTACAGATGAGTCTGAAAGGTATAAACAGGGCAAGGTCCCTTTCCTTCCAACAGCTGCAGGCAGAGAAAATTTTCAATTTTCCCCTTCCACTCTAATATGATAGGTGAAGCCATCGGTTTAAATCCATTCACAATGTAATTATTAAACATACAGGAGGTTTGTCTCATGTAGAATACAAGAATTTTGCCCTATGTTGGGACATCATCATCATCATCATCAGTGTGTATGGACCGGAAAACGGATCAAAATTTTACATTGACTGGGCCAGCTCAGCATTCACAAACCGGCAGGTTGTGGGACATGCCTTTTTTTTCATGGATTTGATGAACTTTGGCTGTTCCATTGGTCCATGAAACCAGACATCCTGGCGCTGAGCAATTAATTCCCAAGGCAATGTAGGAGCTGCCTGTAGACCTGCTGCCCTTGAAACATACCAATGTTAGCCCTGAAAACATTGATAGGCAGCTCTGGCTGCCAACCAGAGAGCTCCCATTATCATCTATGTGAGCATTTAGTATACAAGACACAGTGCAGAGATGCATTTTCACTTTCCAGCCCGCAGTTACCGAGCAAGGAACTGCTTGCTGCGCGAGGGTTTTTTTGCATTGCGCATTGCAAGAGGGAGGCTTGAGGCTTGTGCTGCAGTAAGGCTCTGGGTGGGAGCAAGCTTATTGGGTTTCCTCGGCTAAGGGCTCATTCTTGTTTCTCCTTTTTTCCTTTCAATTCTTATTTGCTTGTGGGGCAGTGGGCTAGCCTAGGGCTGTGCCACAATCCACTCTCAGAGCTGCAGTCAAGCTCTTGGTGCAAGTTTATTGGGTTTCCTTGGCTGAGGGCTCACTCTTGTTTCTCTTTCCCCCCCTTTCAATTCTTAGTGGATTGTGGAATAGTGGTCTAGCCTAGGAATTTTTTAAAAAAGAAAAATAGATTTTTATTTTTTACAAACCTTTCTACTTACAAACGTCATTCTTGTACAGTATAAAACAAAATTGTATAAAATTGTAAAATTACAATTTAAAATAGTTATATAATAAACATTATTAAGTGATGGACCACGGACCAATGAACTGGTCCACAAACCAGGGTGGGTCTGTGAGTGATCCTCGGTCCATGAAAATTGAGACCAATGGTCTGTGGTTTTTTCCCAGTCCATGCCCACCTTTAATTCATCATCATCATCGTCATCGTCATCGTCATCGTCATCGTCATCGTCATCATCATCATCATGTGATGTTATCATGGTCCACTAGATGTTTGGGCAGGAATTTTTTTGGTCTTTTGCCGACCTCGATTTTGTCCAAGAATCTAGGAGTCAGTGAGCCGTTGCCTTAGTATGTGGCATGTTTCCAAATAGTGCAGCTGTCTGCAGTTGTCTACTTGTTATCCTATATGGATATTGTATAGATGTTTAAGTCCTTTTGCAATTGCACCTACTGCTGCTATTTATCATTATCATTATCATTATTCCTTCTTTAAGATGATAAAATAAAACTTAAATGTTCCTTTGAATATTGGTTGAGGATTAACTGAAGTCCAGAACAAAGCCCATATATTCTATCAAAATGTTGCAAGTGTATGTTAATGTTTTCTTTTCTGCACAGTTCCTTGGACCATTTTTATTTATAAATGTTAATCAAATAACACTCTTTTCTGCCCAATGGGCAGAAAACTTTGGATATAATATACAGCTTGAATAATAGGAGAATATGTGGTTGAAGGGTCTTAAATTTATATTAAATTTGGGTCTAAAAAAACTTTTACAAAATGACGTGTAGATGGTATATGTCACAAGAGAAATTAGCAAAAATGTATGACTGTTCCAAGTAGATGTTGGAAATGTGAACAGCAGGAAGGGACATTTTATCATTTAGGGAGGACATACAACAAAGCTAAAAAAATTGGATACAAATGCACTCAATTATTCAGACTTTAAAGGCTAATGTACAAATTATTTAGATTTTAAAGACTAATGTACAAATGAAGCTGGAGGCTTCCTTGTTGGGACTAATGGCCACACATGGTACACTTTTTTGTATATGACAACAGAGAAAGACTGTTACATGCTCAAAAATGGAAAACTACAATACAGTACCTACAGTAGAAGAATGGCTGGAGAATATGATGCACTGTGCTGAGATGGCTAAACTTACATCTTTGATTAGAGAAAAGTCACTGGATAAATCTATTGTTACCTGGAAGCCCCTTATAGACTTTTTGCGAGAAACAGAGGGAAATGAATTGATGGTTTGTGCATTTGATGATTAAGATGAATTTTTTTTTAAAAAAATGGGAAGGATATGTAGTCATCTAGGATCAATTTGGAGTTAAGATATAACATGATTAAAATAATAATAAAATATATTATTTTTATTATTTTTTCTTTTTTGATAGATTTTTTCTTATTCCTTTTAAAACTTCGTTGTCTTTTTATTAAAATGGAAAATTTCTCTTTAATAATATTTATTTTAAAAAACAAATAACACTATTCTGGATTGTTTACCTGAAGATATTATTTTTAAAAGTTATTGCCATTTACTTTGAGCTAGGAGCATGAGCTGCTTTCCTGCACAGTGCAACCTGACACAAGATTCATAAGGGCTCAATCTGTTGTGTGTACATTATTTTCCAGCACCAGATATCCCTTCGGAATTCTTCTAGAAATACCACCAGAGTTTCTGTCGCTATGTATTTTCTAGCATCCCTTTGAACTTTAGGTTATGTGTGCTAATTTCTACATTTATTTCTTCAAGTTATGCTTCAAATTTACTTATGATTGCCCTCTGTGGAAGTTACTTTGACCAAGTGTCTCTTGTTTCTTTAAACCAGCGATGGCAAACCTATGGCACGCGTGCCACAGCTGGCACACAGAGCTCTCTCTGTGGGCACACTGTCAGGTTCAATGTATATACGAGCTGTGCAGACTCCATTTTCTAATGCTTCTAGTGTCTAAGTGCTTTCTCCACAGGTGCACATGTTCCCATGCAGACTTCTCACCGAAAGGGGATGTTTTGTCTACCAACGTTCCACCCAAGATTGGCCTTGGAGATGTCCAACTTCCCAAGTCTGAGAGCTGTTGTTTTGAGAACTATGGGGGGAGGCTGATTCAGCTGGGAACTGTTACATTGTACCTTATGCTTTTATCCTCATTGGTAACAATGCTCTTGTACCATCCTGAGTCTCCTATTCAGGACAGTGGACTATAATGAACCATTTCTGCAGTAAAGTTTCCTTATTCAAACAATGGACTCTTGTTTGCTTGTAAAGGAGAACCTGTAGGAAGGACATTATCTAGCCACAGTCTGACATTTTGTTACCAATCATGTCAGAGTCGGGCTCATCGGAATCCAAAGCAGTCCCGGACAGGGATCCTTTGTTTGATCCGTATGCTTCTCCCGACGGACAACAGTTGCAACCTCAAGGCCCTACACTGGAAGGGACTGGAGATTTGACTACCACCCCTCTTCTCATCGATCTCGACAGCGAAGGTGAAAAGCCAACAGCCATCACCCTCCCTTTGTTCTCGGCGCCTACACCCTCGGAGTGGGGATCCAGACCTCGAGAAACGAGAGAACGCAGGGCCAGTGGGATGTTTCATCCATTAACGTTGGATGGGCGCCGAAGTCTAGAGACTGTCCCTGAGCAGGACAGCAGCCAACCATGGCTGTTTTGGAACAGGACGACCGAACAGATGGAATGGGAAACATCCCATCGCGGCGTCCTAAGCTGGGACTATTCGGAAGTCGCCCCGTGGACGGAACAACCAGAGACCTCCGAACAACAACGGTGGGTACAAATGCAAAGTCGTACCTTGGCTGTAGATTCCGGCATTTCTGCAGTTACGGGATTGGCCAAGGGGATCTTAGCAGCAAGATCGCAAGATGATCAAGGAGACCCTCCACCCTGGAGGCCGAGTACACCGGTGGTCACCACCGCAGGAGACTCTACGACCCTGAGTGAGAGACCGATGGACCAACCGGGTCCAAGTAGAGTTCAATTGCTAGAAGCTAGGCTGGCCGATATGGAAGAAAGCCTAGCTCATGCCATACACCTACTCTCAGCCATGGTAGCAGGAAAAGGGGAGAGGCCATCACCCGAGGAAATGGCTCTACAAATAGCTACCCTCCAAAGTGTCATCTCCAACCCTCGAGAGCCTGCCCCATCGCGACCGGCCGCCCCGGACGAACAAGGGACAGGAGGGGATGGGGACTCCTGCTCCGATAAGCCGTGCCCAGATGATCCAGAGGGATCTACATCCGAATCGGAGGAAGAAGAAGACTCCTGCCCTGGAGATACTCCGATCGAAGTCCCTCAAGATCCCGGCCCTGGAGACAAGCCAACGGAGGTTCCGAGAGAGGACGGAGATGAACCAAACCGCCCGAAGGGAACAACTACTCCAGTAACCCTCCAACCGGATCAGCAAGAAGAACAGCCAGCTCCTCCAAAAGGGGAAATACCGAAATCAACGCCAACGACAACCCCAGTACAACATCCCCCGGGGGGGAAGCAACCCCTGCAACCCATACTCAAAGGACTACTTCCAGGTCCGAGATTAACAACACCGGGCCCGCGCGGCCCGGCACCTACCAGGCCCTCTCCGCAGCAACTCGTTCCACTTCGACCGCAACAAACACCACCGCTGCAACCTATAAGACCAACTGCAGATCAACCGGTAAGGCCTCCACCCCTTCAACCGCATCGACCCGCTCCCCACCGGCCCCCCCCCGTCCCAACCCGTGCGGCCACTGCCAACCCAACCCGTGCGGCCACCGCCAACCCAACCGATACGGCCACCGCCAAGTCAACCGGCGAGACCGCCACCAATTCAGATGATCCCACATCTACAGCCGCAGCCGGGGGGGCCTGGGCAACCGCCACCGCAGCCACAACCCTGGCCCCAACTACCTCCACCTCGCCAGCCGCCTCCCATCCTGCCAAAGGGACAACTCTACCTCCCGCTGGACGCTTACCCCACCTCCACCCCAAGGCAAGATCTCCCGATGGGCTGGGTGAAACTGGAAGCCACTTTTGACGGAGATCCCTCCAAATTGGGATTTTTCTTGGTACAAGTGGTGCAGTTCTTCAATCGTTGGGGTCATCTGTTCGGAAGCGAGGCCAGCCAAATAGAACATCTCGGATCCCGGCTTCAAGGCAAAGCGGCAGACTGGTATGTAGGACTGTATAATGTTGGGGCCCCAGAACTAAATACCTTACAAGGGTTGGTAGATGCTATAAGGGCGCAATACGAAGACCCATTAGAAGAAACTAGAGCCCGAACTGAACTGCAAGCTATTAAGCAGGGCGGCATGTCGGCTAGAGACTATGTTACAAAATTCCGACAATTAGCCGCCAAATGCCCCAGATGTGAGGAATCCACTAAAATAATATTGTTCAAACAAGGGCTCAACCCGAAACTTTTGGACAGAGCGCTCATGCAAGACAACCCTCCCACACTGTTGGGATGGGTTCAATTAATTTGCGAAGTGGAAAATCGTATCTTAGAAGTCCGATTAGTTGAACAGCAGCAACAATCGGCGCAAAGACGACCTCTAACTCTGCAAAGGGGAGGACGTGGCCCTGGATATGCTACCAGAGGAGCGAGAGATGCTAGATGGCAACAAGGCTTATGCTTGCAATGCGGCCAAGGCGGTCACTTCGCAGCGCAATGCCCGTACCGGCCTGTGCAGAGACCTATGCTCCAATTACGGCGTCCAACCCCTGCTCCGTTTCCCCCAATTCAACGCCCAACACCCGCTCCCAGATCGGGCAGGGGCCGCGGTACTTCGCAACGGAACGTCCCGGACAGGGGGTTGGAAGTAGAGGAACTCATGGAGTACGACCCCGCTGCCTTAACCGGGGAGGAGAATCCAGAGAGCCCCCAGTCGGGAAACGAAATGGATCTGTCGTAAAGGGACCCGAACGGCAGATCCACCCTCGGTCCACCCCAACCAGGGACCGACCGCAAGGGTCCATACTGTTTATGCCAGTGACTTTGTTAAACCCTGAGAGGAAAATGCACATCCGTGTACAAGCCCTCATTGACTCAGGCTGCTCGAGAGACATTATTGCCCCCGCTCTGGTTAACGGACTGATATTACCAGTGCGGGAATTAAAAACCCCAGTCATCTTCGAACAAATGGATGGCACCAATATGAACCCTGTCACGACTGAAACAATACCAGTGGTGACGGGCATGGGCCAACACTGGGAGAAAAGATCTTTTGTCATCAGCACCACTGCCAAGTACCCGTTAATCCTGGGAAGTAGATGGCTATGCGATCACAATCCCTACATAAACTGGGCCGAAGGAAGCGTCACCTTCAGCCATTCCAACTGCAAAGACCATCGGTGGGATCAAAATTGGGGCGCCAATCCAACCCACACCGAGACGGCCCTCCTTACCCAGGAGGAAATAAACAGGATTCCTAAACCCTATTGGACTTATTTACCGGCCTTCTCCGAAGAAGAAGCCGATACTCTACCCCCGCACAGACGAACCGATTGTGCGGTGGAAATCTTACCCGGAGCCTCGCTGCCCAAGGGCCGGCTTTACCCTATGAGTCTCCAGGAAAGAGAAGAACTCAGAAAGTTCATTGACACTAATCTTCAAAGAGGATTTATCCGTCCAGCCAACAGTCACCATGCAGCGCCAGTCCTCTTCGTAAAAAAGAAAGACGGAGGACTTAGGCTATGCACAGACTTCAGAGGACTTAATGCTGTTTCAACCAACAACGCCTACCCTATCCCGCTCGGCCGGGATCTTCTCAACGTCGTGGCCCAAGGTAAGATCTTCACAAAACTAGATTTGAAAGAAGCTTACTTCCATGTTCGTATTAAGGCTGGAGACGAGTGGAAAACAGCTTTTAACACATCCCTCGGGCAGTATGAATACTTAGTTATGCCGTTTGGCTTAACAGGAGCACCCTCTGTGTTTATGTCCATGATAAATTAAGTGCTACATGAATTTCTCTATAAAGGAGTGGTGGTGTACCTAGATGATGTGTTAATTTATTCAGAATCAGAAGAGCATATAAAATTGGTCAAAAAGGTTCTGGCCACCCTAATGAATAACAAACTGCCTATTAAATTATCAAAATGCGAATTCCACAAAACTGAACTGACTTACCTTGGTTACTGTATATCCCAAAATGGCTTAAGAATGGATCCGGCCAAGATACAGGCGATCCAGGAATGGCAAACTCCCACTACCCGTAAAGAACTGCAATCTTTCTTGGGGTTTGCCAACTTTTACCGAGAATTTATTGCAAACTTCGCGCAAATCGCGCTTCCCCTGACTGAACTGTTGAAAACTAAAGACAAGGGGAATCTAGCAAAAAAGCCCAACTCTAAATTACAGTGGACGCCTGATTGCCAGTTGGCCTTTGAACGCTTGAAAATGCAATTCATTACAGAACCAGTGCTCCACCACCCCGACGAAAACTACCCCTTCATAGTACAGGTCGACGCCAGCGATACAGCAATTGGGGGAGTACTATTGCAGAAGGGGGAGGATGGGAAGCTTCGGCCTTGTGCGTTTCTGTCCAGAAAGTTTTCCGAGGCGGAAAGGAATTGGAATGTGTGGGAGAAGGAAGCTTTTGCAGTGAAGGCTGCCCTCACTAATTGGCGGCATTGGCTGGAGGGGGCGCGCCACCCATTCGAAGTTTGGACAGACCATAAAAACTTGGAAGCCCTCCGAAGCCCCCGCCGTCTAAATGCCAAACAATTACGGTGGGCTGAATTTTTCTCCAAATTCAAGTTCACCTTGAACTTCCTACCGGGGAAAACCAATTTTCTTGCAGATGCCCTTTCGCGCATGCCCCAACATAAAAGCAAAAGGGAGGAGACTATAGATACAGTCTTCTCACCTACGCAATTGGGAGGCGTTGTAACTACACGCAGCCGCATGACGCCACCCCTCCCTACCGGTTCCCAGGAATGGAAATCGAAACTTAAGATTGAAGTGGAAAGGGAGGGGGATAGAGCACCCAAAGCTAAACTGAATCAATCCCAACAAGGGGATTGGCTAGCAGAAAACCGCTTTTATGTGCCCGACAGTATGCGGAAGGAGGTTTTACAGCGATGCCATGATGCCCCCACCGCAGGGCACTACGGTTATGTGAAGACGCTACACTTAATACAACGGCAATTCTGGTGGCCGGGCATGCGCAAAGACATTTCCCAATATGTTGCTTCCTGCCCCATTTGCCTCAGTGCCAAAACCCGTAAAGGAAAACCTCCAGGTCTACTGCAACCCTTAGAAACACCAAGCAGACCCTGGGAGACAATCTCAATGGACTTTATCACTGATTTACCAGTCTCCAAGGGTCACAACTGCATTTTAGTGGTAGTGGATCTCTTTTCTAAACAAGCTCATTTCATCCCATGTACCACCATACCCACCGCTCGAAAACTGGCAGAACTATTTCTAAAACACATTGTGAAATTACATTCTTTTCCGTCCAAGGTGATTTCGGATCGCGGCGGACAGTTCGTTGCCAACTTCTGGCGGGAGCTTTTGCAGATGTTGAACATTGAGCAGGGAATCAGTTCAAACCACCACCCACAAACCGACGGGCAGTCGGAAAAGACTAATCAAATCTTAGAGCAATTCCTTCGTTGTTACATCAATTTCCAACAAGACAACTGGGTAGACCTTCTCCCTTTGGCAGAGTTTTCATACAACAACAGCGTACATGTCTCCACAGGGGAAGCCCCGTTTAAAATTGTGTACGGAGTCCATTTCAACCCTTTTCCATTGGACGCCCCCCCTTCCTCCGCACCAACCTCGCCAGATGTATCTTCATGGTGGAAGGGGGCGACCCAGCAATGGGCTCTCATTAAGCAACATCTTGAAAAAGCCAAACAGGACTACAAGAAATACGCAGATCGTCATCGTGCTGCCGAATGGGAATTACATCCAGGAGATCATGTTTATATATCCACCAAAAACTTAAAGTTGGCTCAGCTCAGTCGCAAACTAGCATTGAAATTTCTCGGACCTTTCCCTGTTCGCAAAGTAATTAACAAAGTGACTGTTGCTGTGAATTTACCCAAAAACCTTCGCCATGTCCATGACACCTTCCATGTCAGCCTGCTGAAGAAGGCTCCAACAGATGATAGATGGCACGTCAAAGCCCCACCTATCCCTACATTGATAGATGACCAAATTCACTATGAGGTACAACAGATTCTGGACTCTAAAATCAAACGTAATCAGCTGTTTTACCTCATCAGATGGAAGGACTTTGACTCTGGGTTCGATGAGTGGGTGAATTCTGTACATGTTCATGCCCCTAGATTAGTCAAAGCTTTTCATACTCGCTATCCATATAAACCTGGGGGGGATTTATTTTAGAGGGGGCAGAATGTCAGGTTCAATGTATATACGAGCTGTGCAGACTCCATTTTCTAATGCTTCTAGTGTCTAAGTGCTTTCTCCACAGGTGCACATGTTCCCATGCAGACTTCTCACCGAAAGGGGATGTTTTGTCTACCAACGTTCCACCCAAGATTGGCCTTGGAGATGTCCAACTTCCCAAGTCTGAGAGCTGTTGTTTTGAGAACTATGGGGGGAGGCTGATTCAGCTGGGAACTGTTACTTTGTACCTTATGCTTTTATCCTCATTGGTAACAATGCTCTTGTACCATCCTGAGTCTCCTATTCAGGACAGTGGACTATAATGAACCATTTCTGCAGTAAAGTTTCCTTATTCAAACAATGGACTCTTGTTTGCTTGTAAAGGAGAACCTGTAGGAAGGACATTATCTAGCCACAGTCTGACACACACGAGCCAAGTCGCCAATTGTTAGGTCCAGGGCTCATTTGGAGGGGGAACGCCTGGAACGGTGTTCCAGTAGCTCTGAGCAAAGATCACATGGGTTTGGGCCCTGCCCACATGATTCCTTTTCCTCAAGGCTGCCTCCCTGCTGTCCGTCTCTTTAGCAGCAGGAAGCAGAGGCAGCAGCCAGGCTGGGGCTGGCTTTCTAAAGAAGAGTAAGCTGCTTTGATTTAACTTGCTTTACTTTCAGTTGTGGCTCCTGAGTGAGTGTGTGTGTGTGTGTGTGTGTGAGAGAGAGAGAGAGAGAGAGATGTTAATTAGTTCGTACAACTGTATGAGTTGCTTTTTCTTAACTAAAACCTCAGTATTCAGGTTTAATTGCAGTGTTGGCACTTCGAAATAAATACGTTGGTTTTGTGTTGCAGTTTGGGCACTCAGGCTCAAAAAGGTTCACCATCACTGCTTTAAACTATCATACTCTGAAAAATTGACTCAATATCATTTATCCCATAATTTAGTTACATTAATTTGCGGTGGGAGATGGACCGGACAGTATTCAGATAATAGATCTAGCAATGATTTTTAAAATATAAATTCAGACTACCATGCTAATCCCATATTTACTTGAAAGGAAGATGGCCCTGAATGTAAGATGGCCTCCCAACCAATTATACACAGAAAAGTTTTTATTATTGGACATTACTGTCTCTGGTATGTAAATTTAAGACAACCCTCCATTTTTATGGTATACCTGGAAAAAACTAGTCTTGCATTTGAGTAAATATAAATATGGGGGGAGGAATATGAGCATTCACATTTTTTCCTTTACTGGCTAATGAGAGTGTGTGGACATTTATTTTAATTGGCAATACTGCATATGATGGAAGAGTTAAATTTTCTCTTTCTCCCTATGCATCTTTAATCAAAATTAGGGGAGGAGACTGTGGCTCAATGGTGGAGCATCCGCTTGGCTTGCAGAAGGTCCCAGGTTTGATCCCTATCATTTCCAATTAAAAGGACCAGGTAGTGGCTGATATGAAAGACCTCTGCCTAAGACCGGACTAAACAGACAATACCGACCATGATGGACCTGAATCAGTGGTTTGATTCTGTATAAGGCAGCTTCACATGTACAAATTGAGCCCCCTTGCAGTTTCCATCAGCATCTTAAAAATGCTGGATGGATCTCTCTGTGTCTCAGCATGGATCTCCATTGTGCTTTCTGTTCCAACGCTCTGTCAACGGAGACCCAGGCCCGTTGCAGTTTCCATCAGCATCTTAAAAATGCTGGATGGATCTCTCTGTGTCTCAGCATGGATCTCCATTGTGCTTTCTGTTCCAACGCTCTGTCAACGGAGACCCGGGCCCAGCGGGACATATTCTTCCACTGGGCCTGTAAGACAGAGCTGTTCCACCAGGCGTTCGGTGGTTGAAGGGGGCGGTGCCATGTCGGCCTCCCACCTTTGGGGTGGGGGATTCTCCCCACCATTGCACTTTAATGTATTTGGTTAAATTATTTTATTATTGTTTATTGTATGTTGATTTTAGAATTATAGTTTTCTTGTTTTTATTTATTTTAACTGTTGTTCACCACCCAGAGTCCCTGAGGATGGGCAGTTTATAAATCGAAATAATAAACAAACAAACAAACATCTTCTCAAAACCTTTCCTTCCTGCTTTTGTAGGTCTGGGGGAGGGGGCTTCTCTTCTTTGAAGAGTCTTTGTGAGCTTCTGATTATTGGTAGTTTCAGGTGGGTAGTCATGTTGTTGTGTAGTAGAAGAGCAAGATTTGGGTCCAGTAGCACCTTGAATATCAACTAGATTTCTAGAGTATGAGCTTTCAAGAGTTAAAATTCCCTTCATCAAATGCAAGGAGTAGAAAAAGGAAGGAATCCTTATAATCCAGGCAGAGGGTGGGATGGGGTATTATAAAATTAGACTATCAGCAAGCTAGCTATAATACATGTTGTAATTCGCTTGATTGAGCATGGGTGCAAAGTGCAGAAAACTAGCATCTGTAATGTGATAAAAATCCTATGTCCCAATTCAGCCCTGGGGGATCCATTGTTCTAATTTACAAATAAACTCAATTTCACATAGGATTTTTGACTCCTGAAAGCTCAAACCCTCGAAATCTAGTTGGACCTGAATATTGCTCTTCTGATTATTGAGACACTTTTTAAAACCAGCAACCAGCATTCAGAATCTTTGTTCAAAGTAAATGATTTTTCTTCAAAGTTCAGTTTTGGTTCCCTTACACCAAAACCTCATAACTGATTCTGGTGTTAATTCTCACTGCTTGCTTATACATTATTGCCCACTGTAATAAGATCCCATTCTGTCATTCCTTACAGGCAGTCATTGATTGAAACTTCATATTCACAATGCACAACCACTTGAGCTACTTGGAGTGATAGACTATGTTACCCTCATTAGTGGAACATTCAGGAGCTTCCAGAGAATACCTGGTCACAAAAAGAAAAAAACCTGACAGCACAACCAACAAAGCAGTACTTAGAGAAAGGAGGAAAAACCCTGAGTCACCACAATCAGGGAAATGCTGTTTTCTGGGGAAACCCCTGTGTTCCATCCCACTCATGAATCTTACAAGGCACTAAAAATGTGATACTGCTAAACCACATCAAAGTCTTTGATTATTTATAGAATTGTTATTAAGAGTAGGAAAACCAGTAGGTACATTTCAGATTGTCACCTGTGCTTAAAGGAAAACGACTTATGTCCAAACTATTTGTGAGATCAACTTTATATGTGAGATCAACTTTAAAAGCAAACCTAAAATTGACCACTTTCCCAATGCATATGGGAGAGTGTGATTCCGCAAACGTTGGATAATGCACTTCCAATCCTCTTTATAGATCATTTGGAATGGATTTTTTTGTGTGCGGAACAAAAAATCCACCTCAAACGATTGAGAAAGTGCATTATCCAACGTGTGCAGAATCAGGTTTAGGAACTGAAGTTCATACTCCCAGTCATCTCCAAGGCTCACTGGAGATCTTGGTCCAGCCACCACAGATCTACCCCTGGGTGTTGTAAGAATGCAGGAGACCATATTTCCTTACTGGGCAATATGAAAGAACTCAGAAAACTCCAGGCTTAAAAATGTGCGTATATATCATGGAAGAAAATGAATGAATTTCAGAACACACTGAAGACTCTGCAGTTCCTTTGCTCTTTCTCATGAAAAAGCAAGGTTACTTTATACATGCAGAGTTAAATCCCATTCTTTTAATAAGTTAGGACTAATAATGGGCAGAAATCAAATTTATACTCTCTAACCGAGCACAAAAAGCCAAATTCATGCCTTTCAAAAATAGGGAACTTAATAATACAAACCCTGTCATATTTAAAAATGAACTATTTTACCACTGGCATCTTGGCTGACAAGATAAACCCCCAAAGAAATCAAAACAGGGACGTCACTAATTACATACTAAAAACAGAGAGCTTAAGAAACAATGGGAGCAAAAAGTAGCCTAAAGCATTAGGAAGTCCTAAGGATAATGTTCTCAGAGATGCTACTTTTGCTGTAGTCAGAAAGGAACTGGGTGGGAATGAGCCTACCTTTTCCCTTCAGGCACATACAGAGAGGAAAATCACTACGTGAGGAGAGGTAATCTGAATACCAGTTCTTCAGCTGGAGCGCTAGAATGTTCTAGAGTTGCATCTATGCTGAAGCAAAACCTATGTATGTGAATGCACAGAGACCAAAAAGAACAATGGTTGGACAAGTAACATGGAGCCAGAAAAAACAAATTGATTCAGTGACCAGCAGTTTAGGTGTACTTAAGATTCTGAAATCACTGTTTGGATCTCTGTATACTTAAGATTCTAAATTCACTGTTTTCAGTAACTAAGTCCTTTACCATACATTCTCACCACATTAATTCACCACAATTCCTACCAGAAACCCTCAAACATACAATATTATGATGATTCTTTCCACGATTCTTTATAGCTACAAATCTCAAAGGGTGCTTTCCCCACATCCCGCAAGATGGGTGAGAGAATACAAGCTTGAGTAGCACGGTGGAGATGCAGCATAAAAGTATCCTTAATTAATTAATTAAATGGGAAATTCTGGTTCCAAGTGGGCAGGGAGTAGCATTGTGGCTGCGCTCTGCTCCATGGAGAGGTTTTTAGAAATTTCTTAATTTTTTATTTTACATATTTGTTAAAAGTTTGTCTGAGTTTCTCTTTCTGTCAGAATGCTGGGGCTTTGCAGGAGGAATTTTATGTTGCTGGAAGAGATCTGATGAGAAAGATATGTGACCTCAGCATTTGGACTCCTTGACCTTCTCGTATACTCCTCCGGCAGAGACAGTGGTTGAGTTTCCTATACTGTTCCTCTTTTCTTTTTTTTTTTTTTTGAAAAATTTTTTTTTTATTGGGTTAGAACATTTTTATTTTTACATTACAATCAATTTTCCCCTAATTTTTCGTTTCTAACCCCCTCCCTTTCCCCCCCTTTTGTTGACTTCCAACAGCTTTCCCACCCTCTGTCCCTTTTCCCTTACTTCTATTAAATTCCTCTGTCTAAAACAGATATACATTCTCCATTATATTAAGCAGTGCATCATTAACTCCTTTAATTATTATACACCCAAACTATACGTCTTTAGATAAACAATTTATCCCATTTTCCAGTTTTGAATAATTCTATATAAACCTATATATCATAAACCATAAAAATTTCCCACATTTAAATCAAACAATTTGATTTGTTCTCTATATATTACTCATTTCAACTTTTTATGGTAATTCTATATAACTCCTCAGATACTCAATCAATTTAACTCTTCTATACATTCAGTTTGGTGCATATAAATCTTGTCAAAGAAAGAAAATATTGTTAGTTAGTCAATCCTCATGTTTAAACCTTATCATTAATTATTCTCTATCAGTTGACCTATACATATCTATATATATCTCAATCAATTAATCTAACTGCTTATAAATTCACATTTCTCTTCCTCCCCCGGTAAAGTCACCCCTCTCTTTTATACTTTTATTATATTTCAGTAGTTCTCAAACTGCCACAGTTTTCCTCCCACCTCCCATTTCTTCTCCAGGTATTGTTTCAGCTTCTCCCAGTCTGTGTTGAACTGCCCTGAGTCCAGATCTCTCAGTTTTCTTGTCATCTTGTTGTACTGTTCCTCTTTTCTATTCTATTCTAGGAATCTGTTGGGTTGAGAAATGCGTTATCTCTTTATATATTTCCGTTAAGATTCTAGATTCAGTCAAGGGTTTTTGGTTTAAATTTATGTCTTTCTACAGATGCTTTTACTGTAGAGTAGCTTAATGCTCCACAGGGGCATTGGCCCTAATGGGCTGTTAGAAAAAAGTTTTTTAAAAAAGCTAATTTAAAATATTCTGTAGTGTGCTTTTTATGGGGATTTTAAGAGAATTTGAACAGAAAGTTTCATTTAAAAGTTTTTATTTTTATTTATTTTTATACTCAGATGGAAATTAAGTGTAGATACCCTCTCGAACAGGGGAAACAACGTGCGTCTAAGCAATGTAAATTAGATGATTTTTTAAAGGTAGAAATGAAAAATGGTTTTGAACCTCTAGATCCTTCCATCCTTCTAGAATGGTCCACAGCAAGATAATGATTTTGTGATAGAGGAGAGAGCAGAATGCAGTGAAGAAATAAAAGAAAGCTATGAACTGCTGCTACAAGACTCCCTGTTAGGTGATGCCTAAGTTAAAACAAGAGATAATAAAACAAGGGCCCTTTTTGCACTCAAGGTTTAACCTGCCATTTATGAGCGTTCACCATGATTGCAATGGCTTCAGCATTGCACCTGCATACTTTATACTGTCTGATCCAGCATCAATTTGGCATCTGGTGTTTCATTTTAGACCTGCTTCAAAGCCTTGGATCAGTTTCGGGCTTTCAGGGCTTCACAATTCACGTCATGCTTGTTTTTTTAAAACTTTGAGCATGTGTAGCAATGTTGTAATCCATCCCCCCCCACCTCATTTTTAATGATTGGGCAGTTCCCCTGCCCACTGGAGAAGCAATTGGTGGTGGAGTACTGGAGGGAAACATGTACTTATCTTGCTTGTTCCACTCTCATTTTTTTAAAGCCAAGTCAGGAAATAGTTAAAATGCTGCTGCTTCATCCCCTCCAGGCAGCTTCCCTGCCACTTTGTTTTGCAAATGGTTGTGCGAAACCCTGGGGTTTTTTTTGTTTGTATTAGCATAAGAGAGGGAAAAGCAGCCATTTAACACTTTCCTGGCTTTTAAAGCCGGCAGTGAATAAGCAGTAACACAACCACCTTACAAATCATTCCTGGATTTAAAAAAAAAGTGTGTGTGCATACCCTCAAGGGAGGAAGGGAAAAGCAGTCATTTAACCCTTTCCTGGCTTTTAAAGCCAACAGGGAATAAGCAGCAATGTTAAGAATCATTCCTGGCTTTGGAAAACAAATAAGAGAGTGTGTGCATACCTGGGAGGAAGGAAGCCAACCGAGAAGTAGCCTGATGACCCTTACTTTGCTTTACTGATAAAAATGGTGGAAAAGGAGTTCAGACAGCTGAGGAGGGTGGGAGTGGTTAATTCTGCACAGACCAATCAGCTCCTGGGGAAAAGGAGAGGGGGGAGAGGAGAAGCAGAAGGGGAATATAGAGTTCACACAGACGTTAATTGGGCCAGACGCAACTCAGCAGCAGCTTCAAAATGACATTGCGGTATGTCTGTAGGGGGGAAAAATCGGGGATAGCGCAGAGAAACATTGGTACTGCATCCCATGACTACCTTGCAAGTGTGACACTCCTGCAAACATTGGAAGTAGAACAGATACTGAAATGCTTTAAAGTCTCAGTGCAAAAAAGGAGCAAGGTTGCACTTACCTGTAATAGTTGTTCATTGAGTAGTTTTCTGTGCAGGCACATACTGGGGACTGTGCACGTGCAGGTCAGCCACAGAGATTTCAAGAGCTTTTTAGAAGACTAGGAACACCCCTCCTCCCTTTGGCACTTTCCTGCTAAAAACATCACATCAACAGAAGGGGTGTATCCCCCCAGTTCTCTCCATGCCATCATTGGATACCTCCCAGAAACTAAGGTTCCAGAGAGTTCACAGTGGGGCAGGAAGGAGGGGTGTGTGCCTGCACAGAAGACCACTTGATGAACAACAGTTACAGGACAACCCCGTTTTCATCTTCGTGGCTTCTGTGAAGTCCACATTGGGAGAGTAGCCAGCAACAAGTTTATCCCACAAAATCTTACTAAGTATTGTATATGATGTTCACAATAAATAACAGTATAAAAAGAGTTCAATCAGTGTCTTATATTTACTTGTAACAATAAAGTGTATAATTCTATATTGGCATATATATTCAAAATCAACTATAAGGTTTAAACTCTGTACCAAGTTTAAATTTTATGTATGTATGTATGTATGTATGTATGTAATTTATAGTCCAGTTTTCTCACTGAGACTCAAGGCAGATTACATAGTGTGAGATAAGTACAATCAGTATCAAGGACATTTCCATACAGTATCAAGGACATTTCCATACAGTGTCAAGGACATTTCCATAAACAATATAAGATTTTACAAAGCTATAGTATTTGCAAGGATCAAATACAAAGTTGAAGAATTGCTGAAACAGAACACAATCTATTCTAGGACTGATATTAGATAACATGAAGCACAGGTAGTATATAGGAGTACATATTCAAAGCAACAAATAATATGCAAAGCATATAGTTTAAACCTTATAGTATGGAGTTTGGGGATATAGAAGCAACCAGAAAAAAACTGTCTTCAAAAAACATTGGGCTTAGAGGTGTGGGTTATCATCTTTTTTAAAACAGAAGCAGCTGAAGAGCCCTAATCATTACACTGATGGTCCCAGGGTGCTAGGTCACTGTGTTAGCTGCATTACCTCCTGCCTCCAGGACTGCACCTCGGAACCAAGGACAGTCTGGAAAGAGGAAGAATTTTTTGAGTCAGGCAGGTACATTTCCAAAGACTGTGGGGAAAGCCTTTCCAAAGACCTTGGGGATCCCAAGCCTCTATTAAGTTACACCTCCAGGTGTCTCCCCTAGAAGTAGACACAGCCAAGGGAGTGGTGGGGCCTATTCAGGCTGGCAGTCAGCCAAAACCTTTAGAAAAAAAGCCTCTCAGCCTCCAAACCAAGAGATCTATTATGCTACACCTCCAGGTGTCTCCCCTTCAGGAGCTGACACAAGGAGGGGAAGAACCTTTATCCATGCAGGCATGCAGGTGAAGCCTTTGGAAAGGAGTCTTGGGACCGAGGGCTCTGTCAAGCAACATTTTAAACCATCTGTTTTGAAACCAAGGGGACAGGTGTCTTTAATCAGGCTGGCACAAAGTCACAGCCTTGGAGAAGGAGCTGTTGTGGGGAGACTCTGACAGGTCACGCCTAGGGTTGCCAGGTACCTCTCACCTCCCAAACAATACAGAAAGCTCCCCTCAACAATACTACTAAGCCACACAATAATGATCAAAAATAGTAAACCATTTAATCACATACGAATATAGAAAATGAACAAAATCTAGAGGATGTAAGTTAACAGCCAGTCAATCAATCATGTAAGTCATCGAAAGAAAATGCCAGAAAACAGTATCTACATAAATCTCTCAATAAGCATACATGGTATAACAATCACAAAGTTTCAAAGACACACAGTTACAATGTCCATTACAGAAAAACGAAAGTTGAGTAACGACCAGTCATTCCCTCCACAGGAAACCAAGATGAAGTAGTCTGTAGTCCAGATGTGGGTCTATTCAATTCTGGAGGTTGCTGGCACTTTTCTAGCAGAAGAATGTTTCGCCACGGAGGCTTTCTCAGGGACTACCATATAGATAATGAAAATTTTTTAGTGCGTTAGAAAAAATCTGGTCTGGTCTCGTTTCAGCAGCAACAATGTTGTGGTGAAACATTCTTTTGATGAGGGGAAAAATCCCCAGGAGTTTGCCCGCCACTGGCGGGCACCTGGGAACCCTAATCATGCCTCTAGACTTAGCCCTTGGTACTCAAGGATGTCTTCTTAGGAAAATAGATTTTTTAAAAAGGAAAATAGATTTTTTAAAAAGGAAAATAGATTTTTTATTTTTTACAAACCTTTCTACATACAAAACATATTTACAGTTACAAATTGAAAGATCAGATGGCTACAGATGGTTACAGAGTTAGCACAGTTATTAACATCAAAAAAACTTAATTACACCTGCAAGACACTTTAGAAACCTTTTGGAAATTTAACATCGTAAGAATCTTAGAAGGAATTTACAAAAGCATTAGAAGAACCCTATAAATCCTATAAACGCTATAAACATTATAAACACTATAAACCCTATTAAACCACTATAAACAAATTATAAACATTACTGTTATGATCTTCACTTTCTTTGGGGTAGATTTTTCTTTTAATCTTCCCCTTACACCCTCTGGGTAGTTTGCTGCCACCAGGAATGTATTATTCCAAAATATTTTATTCAAATTTCCCTTTTGGTAACGTGTTTATGCGTCAGGCTCCTTCGTGGTTCTATGTGGCCCTGAGGATAGGAATGGGAGATAAAACAGGGTTAACATACCTGTAACTTATGTTCATCGAGTTCTTCTGTGCTGACACACATGGGGACTGCGCAGGCGCAGGCCAGCCGCCGGAGAATTTTCTAGAGCTTCCATGGCTCCGAAGGGGCCGTTTGTCGCGCGCCTCAGCGACCGTTTTCCCGCCCAAACGGTCACGTGATCCTCCAGCAACCAACGGCCCCTTCCCTCAGTTCTCCCTTGCCGCCGCTTGACCAACACACTTCAGCCATAACACCTTAAAAACACCAATTTCCGTTACAGCCATCACATTATCGTGCATTGGAGTTCACAGCGGGGTAGGAGGGAGGGTTGTGTGTCAGCACAGAAGAACTCGATGAACATAAGTTACAGGTATGTTAACCCTGTTTTCATCTTCGTTCTTCTGTGCCTCCACACATGGGAGTGTACCAAGCTTCACACAATAAGGAAGGCGGGGGTGAAGTCCAACACAATTTTATTAAGCAAACAAGAACAACAATAAATAGATATGCATATATACATCTATGTAAAAATACTGTGTAAGGACACATAAATACTCAATATTTACATATATACACACCCCCAGGTACATATATACACTTTCACTCAAGGGTGCCCAGTAGGTACGCCAAGAAAGTCATTCCAAAACTCCCTCAGGAAAAAAGGGAGTGTAAGACAGCCTTGGCCACAGATACATCCTGCTCCGCATTGACATCAACGGCGTAATGCCTGACAAAGGTGTCTGCAGAGGACCATGTGGCTGCTTTACAAATGTTAACCAGGGGCACCCCCCTGAGGAGTGCCGAAGAGGATGCTTGGGACCGCGTGGAGTGGGCTCTGACATGAAGCGGGCAAGCCACCCCTGCCAGGGAATAGGCCTTGCTAATGGCCGTCACAATCCACCTAGACAGGGTCTGCGAGGAAGCCCTGCTACCCTTGTCCTTGGCCCCAAAACATACAAACAGGTGAGGACTGGAACGGAATCCCTTCGTCCTATCCAGGTAATAGGCTAGGGCCCTCTCCAAGTCTAGGGAATGGAGGGCCTTTTCCCCCTTACAGGAAGGTTGAGGAAAGAATGCAGGCAGTGAGATATCCTGCGAGAGGTGGAAGGCGGACACCACCTTGGGCAGGAACCCGAGGCAGGGACGCAGGACCACCTTGTTGGGATGAAACACAAGAAAGGGAGGGTCAGACCGCAGTGCAGACAGCTCACTGACCCTTCTGGCCAATGTGACGGCCACCAAGAATGCTACCTTGTAGGATAGCATATCCAAGGGGCATGTAGCCATAGGTTCAAATGGAGGCAACATGAGACGTGAGAGCACCAAGGACAGCGACCACTGAGGCACTGGCGCCGACACAGGTGGGTAAAGATTGTACATGCCCTTAAGGAACTGGCGGGATTGTGGGTGAGAAAACACCGTAGCACCCTCATCTCGGGCGTGAGCAGCTGATATCGCTGCCAAGTGTACCTTGAGGGAGGACACCTTCAAGCCCAGGCCACGCAAGTGGCACAAATACTCGAACACAACCCCCAAGGGACTGCTTTCGGGCACCACTCCTCTGGCAAGTGCCCAGAGCTCAAACCTGCGCCACTTGGCCGCATAAGCGCGCCTAGTGGATGGCCGACGAGCATTCAGGAGGACCCTCTGTACCTCGTCAGTAAAGCCTATCGGGGAGGAACGATCCGCCAAGCCGTTAGGTGCAGCTTCCTGGGATCGTGGTGGACTAGGCTCCCGTTCAGGAGAAGGTCTTGCCGAGGGGGCAGACTGACATATGTCCGTTGGGACATCCGCAGGAGCTTCGGGAACCAAACCTGCCGTGGCCAGAAGGGGGCCACCAGGATGCAGTCCGTCCCGTCCTCCTCTATCTTGCACAGGACCCTGGGAATCAAGGGGAACGGAGGAAACATGTAGTGCAAGCCCTGCGTCCACGTAAACTGGAAGGCATCCCCAATAGAGAGGGGGTCGCTCCCTGCCCTGGAACAGAACGTGTGGGCCTTGGTGGTCGCCGCAGTGGCGAACACGTCTATCACTGGATGACCCCACATCTGGAAGATCGGCCCAACGCACTCTCCGTTCAGTTCCCACTCGTGGTCTAGTAAAGGGGCCCTGCTGAGGGCATCTGCCCGGGCATTGTCTGACCCAGCCACGTGTATAGCACGGAGCGACACGCCGTTCTTGATAGCCCACTGCCAAGTGAGTGTGGCTTCCCGGCACAGGGCCATGGACACTGTGCCCCCCTGCTGATTCAGGTAGTACATGGCAGTCGTGTTGTCCGTCTGCACCAAGACCTGACGATTCCTCAGCAGTGCTGTAAGAGACACAAGTGCGAAACGAATGGCCCTTAGTTCAAGCACAATGATATGGAGGGTCTTTTCCCTCTCAGACCAGACATCTTGCACAGACACATCACCACAGTAAGCCCCCCATCCCAACAGAGAGGCATCAGTGGTAACCGTGATGTCATGGTGTTGATACCCAAAAGGGGTCCCTCTAAACAAGTTGTCATCAGACAGCCACCAGTCCAAGGAGGAGAGGATGACCCTCGGGATAGAGAATTTGAGGGACGGAGGGTGCAGCAGAGCATCGTACCTCCGCACAAACCAGTTCTGGAGAGGGCGCATACGCAGCCTAGCGAAAGGCACCACAGAGGTGGCCACTGCCATATGCCCTAGTAAGCACTGGATAGTGCGCACAGACTGGAACCGGTTCCTTTTAAACATGGACACTAGACCCCTTAGGGACCGAGCCCTCTCCAAGGGGAGCAGGGCCTTACCCTCCACAGAGTCTAAAAGTGCACCAATGTAGGACACCTTGCAGTTGGGCACCAGCTTGGATTTCTCCAAGTTCACCAGGAGCCCCAGGCGGTGGCAAGTGCTAAGTACCAAGCCAATGTCCTGCACCAGCCTAGACTCCGATTCAGCCACGATGAGCCAGTCATCGAGGTACGGAAAGATGGTACAGCCTTCTTCCCGTAGGAAGGAAACCACAGGGGCCACACATTTAGTGAACACTCGTGGGGCAGTGGACAGGCCAAAGGGGAGCACCTTATACCGGAAAACCCTTTGCCGGTAAACAAAGCTCAGGTACTTCCTGTGCTCCTACCGTATGCCCACGTGAAAGTATGCGTCTTTTAAGTCAAGAACCGCAAACCAATCTCCCTGTTTCAGCAAGGCGATCACAGCCGCCAACGTAACCATTTTGAATTTGGTCACCTTGAGGAAGGCATTAAGGCCCCTCAGATCTAAAATGGGACGTAAGCCCCCATCCTTCTTAGGGACCAGGAAGAACCTAGAGAAGAAACCCTTTACAGAGTCCTCATAGGGCAATTCTTCCACAGCACCCTTGGCCAAGAGCGACACGATCTCCGCATCCAGCTCGACCATAGTGTTATTGACAGCTGTCAGGGGTGAACTGCATCTAGGCAGCTCAACAAACTCCAGCCCGTATCCCAGTTCAACAATAGTTAAGACCCATGAGTCAGATGTTATTGACTCCCACTCAGAGAGGAGTGGACTCAGTCTGTCCGAAAAGTTCGGGGATACGGCTGGCGTGACCCGTCAGTACTGCCTCCCAGTGCCCTGCTGATCTTTCTGCTGGGCCGGTTGCTGTGCCGGACGAGGCTTGAAGGGCCGACGCCTCCTCTGCTGTTGTGCGGGAGGGTAAGGCCGCTGCTGGTAGGCAGGATACTGTTGGTAGCCTGGTCGCTGCTGTTGGTATCTGCCCTGGTAGTGGTAAGGGCCGGACCGGGGAGCGTACCGTGGCCTGGAGGAGGGCTTGTCCGCTGGAGCCAGACCCAAGGACCGCGCCGTCTGCCTGTCCTCTTTTTTCTTTTTCAGGGTCTCGTCGGTCGATTTGGAGAACAGCGAGTCCCCTTCAAAGGGCATGCTCTCCACCCTGGAACGCACCTCCTGGGACAGGGCCGTAGACCGTAACCAGGAGTGGCGCCTGAGGACCACCGCCGAAGCCATTCCCCGAGCAGCAGTGTCGGCAGCGTGACTCCCAGCATTCATTTGCTGTTTAGACAGCCGGACAGCCTCTGTCTGCAACAGGGAGACGACAGCCTTCTGCTCAGGTGGGAGGTCTCGAGTGTAGGATGCCAACTTCTCCCAGAGGTACAATTGGTACCCTGCCATGATGGTCTGGTAGTTGGCGATCCTCAGACCCAGCGAAGCGACGATGTACTGGCGCCTGCCCATGGCATCCAGCTTCTTGCCCTCTTTATCGGCAGGCACCGAGGAGTGACCCGACCGTCGGGGGTTGAATTCCTCCGTGACCAAGGAGGAAGGTGGAGGGTGCTTCACCAGTGCCGGCCAGGTACCCTGCTTGATCTTGTAAAGCTGCTCGATGCGCTTGGATGTTGGAGGCTGATCACAGGGCACCTGCCACACCTTCTCCACAATCTCCTCAATACCCTCGAGCATGGGGAAGCCAACGGACGCCGGATTATTCCCATAGATGCGCTTGAGGAGCTTGTCCTTGGTCTTCGGGGCTGCTGAAGAGATGTCCATCTCGAGAGCCTTGGCCATCCTTGCCATCTGGTCGGCGTAGATGCGGAGGTCCTCGAATGGCGAGTCCGCAGATGGCACTAGCTCCTCAGCCGGCGACGGTTCGGACCAGGACTCCGACTGGTAGCCGCCAAAGCTCTCCACATCCTCCTCATCGGAACCGAGCTGGGATTCCGGAACCTGGAGTGGAGGGGGAGCCCACGCCGGCCTCGACGTCGATGGCCCCGGTTCCGACATGGAGAAGCCGGCAGGTGCCCTTTCCCACTGACAACGGTATGGCGAGGGGAGGTAGGAGGCCTGTCGATGTTGGGACGCAGTGGACCGGGCTGATCGGACACTGTCCCCAGACCGACGTCGCTCACGACCGGCAGCTGGTGGAGATGGACGGGCAGGGGAAGGACGGCTCCGACGAGGAGACGGGCTCGGTTCCAGCCTCGGCGACCGAAGAGCAGGCGATGGTCGGCTCCGACGGCGCGGGCTCGGCTCCGGCCCCGACGAGAACTCTGCGGGCACCGTCTCGAAGGCCATCGGATCCGGCACCGGCACGGCGAGGTCCTCTGGTTCGGGGGAACCCAGATGAGGGGAAGGCGTGTGAGGAAGCACGATGACCTCCTCCTGGGGAGCGGGATGCGGCGACCGATGATGCTTGGTCTTCTTCTTCTTCTTCGCTGGTTCCGAAGAAGACCTCGGAACCGACGCGCTCCTCGCCTTCGAAGGGGACCTCGGCTTCGACCTCTTAGACTTCATCGGAATCGACCCGGTCGTCGGTTCCGATCGGGGACTCGGTACCCGGATCCTCGGTTCCGACGTCGGTCTCGGATCCGACCTGGTGGAAGATGCGCTACGGGGCGGCCGCACCGGTCCCTGCGCTGGAGAGGCCGCTCTCGACGCCGAGGCACTCGGGGGACGCGGTTTCGACCCCGACCTCGCGGAGGCCACTGAGCCAGCTCTTGATTGCCGTTCGGCAGAGGGGCTAGGGCCGGCCTTGGGGGAAGGTAACGGGGCGCCTCCGGACATGACCTTCTGCCACAGGGAGGAGTTCAGTCGGGCCTTGCGCTCCTGCCGGGCCTTGCTGGTGAAGCCCTGGCAAATCCTACAGGCCGACACATTGTGTGTCTCCCCCAAACAAAAGAGGCACAGTTCATGGCCATCGGTCTTGGCCATTTTCGTGTGGCATTGGAGGCAATGCTTAAAGAGAGCCTTTGAGGCCATCTTCAGGGGCACGCTAGAGAGAGGTCAAACAATCCGGGTCGTATTTACCGAGTCCAGTCAAAGTCCAAATCAGTAAGCCGAAGAGTAGTCGAGGTCCGAAGTCCAAAGTCAAAAGCCAAAGATCAATCAGAAGTCAGAAAAAAGCACAAAGCACAGAGCAACGAAGCTCACGTTCTCTCCAAGCGGCGGCAAGAAGAGAACTGAGGGAAGGGGCCGTTGGTCGCTGGAGGATCACGTGACCGTTTGGGCGGGAAAACGGTCGCTGAGGCGCGCGACAAACGGCCCCTTCGGAGCCATGGAAGCTCTAGAAAATTCTCCGGCGGCTGGCCTGCGCCTGCGCAGTCCCCATGTGTGGAGGCACAGAAGAACAAAGATGAACAATGACTGCTACTCTGGGATATAACAAAAAAAAATAAAAGTTTATTTTTTAAGAAGCGTATTGGTTACATAAAAGTAGTTCTTAGTTCTTCTAGTTGCTTCATCCAAACTCATTCACACAGATCTCTTGTAAGGCTTCGCACACAGTTAGCCTCTTTCTCTAGGCTCTATATTTCTCTCACAGAGAGCTCCTCAGACAGCACACAGCTAGCCTGTTTTCTTTTCACTCTCAATCCTTTCTCTCTCAGGCGCACACACAGTTTGCCTGCTTCAAATAGAATGAATATATAGTCTCACAGACACACTCAGTTCAGGCTTCCACTCAGGTTGCCTTTCCCTCACAAATACATGAACACACTCAGGCTGCACACAGCTCGCCTCTCTTGCCCTAACTGAATCTTTTTCTCTCCCTCAATAACTGAAAACTGCCTTCACTCCGCCCACTCTCTGTCATCAACCAATCATATCACTCACTCATCTCTCTCTTTCACCCCCCACTCTTCACCTATCTCACCAAACATTTAAAGACACATGCACCCATTTACTTGGAATCATTACAATTACACTATAAACTCATAGGGTTTTAATTTTCAAGGTAAGGAGAAAATTGATTCATTTGAAATGTGGTGCTTGAGGAGCGTTTGTGGATACCATGGACAGCCAAAAAGAAAAATAAGTGGGTACTAGATCAAATCAAGCCTGAATTCTCCCTAGAAGCTAAAATGTCAAAACTGAGGCTATTGTACTTTAGTTACATCACAAGAAGACAAGATTCTCTAGAAAAGTCAATAATGCTAGGAAAAGTGGAAGGCAGTCGGAAAAGAGGAAGACCTAAAATGAGATGGTTTGACTCAATAAAAGAAGCCACGTCCTCCAGTTTGCAGGATCTGAGCAAGCCTATTAATGATAGGACATTCTGGAGGTCTTTCATTCAGATGGTCGCCATAGGTCGGAGGCGACTTGATGGCACATAACACACACACACACACTTGAGGATGCCAGGGAAGCAAACAGGCTGGCACAAAGCCACAACCTTGGAGAAGACCCATTGTGAGGAGGCTCTGACAGGCCACACTTCTGGCCTTAGTCCTTGGTAATCAAGGGTGCCAGGGAGAGAGCAGGTGCCTTTAATCCAACTGGTGTTTTCTGGCATCTTGAAGAAGCCTCTCTTGAGCCATAACGACTAAAGGGAAGACAGAAAAATTTCTTCTTTAAATGTAGTTGCATTCTGCACTAGAATGTCTATTGAGGGTTAAAAATTTTTTAAAAGAAAATGTTCTCCTCCACCTCAAGGATGAGGTGAGGAAAAAGCAGATAATAGCAAGGGAGATCCTCTCTCTGTGGCGGCAAAAAGAGAACTGAGGGAATAACGCCCCTCCTCCTAGTAATGTGATGTTTTTGGTTGGAAAGCACCAAAGGGAGGAGAGGCGCTCCTAGTCTTCTAGAAAGCTCTGGAAATCTTCTCCATGGCTGGTCTGCATGTGCACAGTCCCCAGTGTGGGACTGCACAGAAGCCACAAAGATGAACCTCAATTTACTGGCAAGCCAAACCCTTTTTATTGCAGTCACTCTTTAAAAAATTATGAAAAATTAAATGTCTTATATTTTTGACAGTAAGAAGCATTAGAAGGAAACAGACTATGTTCCTTTAGGCCTTCATCAATCAAAGAACTCAAAATTCAGAACTAAGGTATCCCATCAAAATTTGATCCACAAATTAGGTGAAATTATACTTGGAATCTTCCTTATCAGAGTAGGAATTGGCAGAATAAATGGCAAGCTAGAAGACATTTTAGTTACTTGTTAGAAATGCAGGAAAAGGAAGTACATTTACTGAAGTTAGAATGATTAACTGGTCCAATATACCATCAATCAATCTTGTTATTCTTTCATTCTACAAGTATTCCAACATTATTATGATCCAAGTGGTTTTAAATGAAACCATTTGGCTTAGTTTTTAAAAGGCACTTTCGAAATTCCAATTTGTCTCATCTTATGGAGCTTAGGGAAATAGGCAAATCAAAAGAGGTAAAGCAAACTCATGCTGGTGATTAGAGGTGGGCACAGACTGGAAAAAAAACCCAGACCACAGATCTGTCGCATTTCACGGACTTTGGACCACAGACCACAAACTTTTCACAGACCTGCCCCATTCACGCACTGGTTCGTCAGTCTGTGGTCTGTCCCTTCCGGGGGCCTTAGGACTGCCCCCTTCACCCTCAGAGCTGCCAAACACACAGTGGGCTTCAGCAGGCTCTCCTCCAGCCACCCTCTAGGTTTGGCCAAGATTGCATTTCAGAGATCCGAGTTACAGACCCCCAAATTGGCCACTCCCAGGAAACTTCCAGTAGATACTAGGAGTCGCAAATGCCAATTGACTTGCATTGGCTTGCAGCACCAAAAAGTTGCAATGAAGCAAAATCAAATTGAAAAGGGTGGGGGAAGAGCCCCCTCATTCACCACACAGAGACCTTCCCAGCCATCGCCTAGGGAATTAATTCTTGCTCCCTGCTTGCAGCTCTGGTTGGCAGCCAGAGCTGACTATCAAGTTTTTAAGGGCTAGGATTGGTGTGTTCCCAGGGATGCAAAACGTCCCTCCTCTCTGTTGCCTAGGGAATTAATTCTTGCTCTTTGCTCGCATGGAGAAGAATGGGAGCTCTCTGGCTGGCAGCCAGAGCTGCCTATCAAGTTTTTGAGGGCTAGGATTGGTGTGTTCATGTGAATTAAGAGATATCTTCAAAGAAGAATCTTTTGAGGAAGAACCAGAAATCTTAGAAAGTGAAGTAAAAGCTGCACTCAAAGCTATTGGAAGAAACAAAAGTACCTGGAGTAGATGGAACACCAATAAAGCTATTTCAAGCTACAGAAACCGAGTCCATCAAAATCTTAACAAGGATCTGTCAACAAATATGGAAAACAAAACAATGCCCCATAGACTAGAAATGCTCAGTCTACATTCCAATTACAAAAAAGGGGAGCGCCAAAGAATGCAGCAACTATAGGACTATCATGTTAATTTCCCATGCAAGCAAAGTGATATTCAAAATTCTACAGCAAAGACTCTTACCATATATAGAACAAGAAATGCCAGATCTTCAAATTGGATTCAGATTAGAAAGAGGCACTAGAGATTATGTTGCAAATTTATGATGGCGAATGGAAAATACCAGGGAATTTCAGAAGCAAATCATTCTATGTTTTATAGATTACAGAAAAGCTCTTAACTGTGTGGATCATGAAAAATATGGAGAGTGTTAAAAGAAATGGGGATGCCATAACATATGATTGTTTTGATGTGCAACCTGTACTCTGGACAAGAGGCTACTGTCAGCACACAATATGGAGAAACAGAATGGTTTCCAATTGGCAAAGGTGTCAGATAAGGATGCATATTCTCTCTCTACTGGTTCAACCTCTATGCGCAGCATATCATAAGGAAAGCTCAATTAGATCTAGAAGAAGGTGGAGTGAAAATTGGTGGAAGGAACATTAAGAATTTGAGATATGGAGATAAGATAACATTACTGGCAGAAAAGAGTGAAGACTTGAAACAACTACTGATGAAGGTTAAAAGAGAAAGCACCAATGTGCAGCTGAACATCAAGAAGACAAAAGTAATGACTACCGAGGAACTATTAAATTTTAAAGGTGACAATGAATTGTTCAAGCTTGTCTATTCCTTGGCTCAATCATCAACCAAACGAAAGGCTGCACCAAAGAAATCAAAAGATTGAGACTTGGAAGAGCAGATTTGAGGGAACCAGAAAAGATCTTTATAGATAAGAATGTCTCTTTGGAGACCAAGGTCAAAATAATCCAAGTTATATTATTCCCCAATATGGATGTGAAAGTTGGACAGTGAAGAAAGCTGACAGTAAGAAAATTGATTTGTTTGAAATGTGGTGCTAGAAGAAAGTTTTATGCATACCATGCTAAAAGGATAAATAAATGGGTTCTAGATCAAATCAAGCCCGAATTCTCCTTAAAAGATAAAATGACAACCCTGAGGCTATTATACTTGGTTCCATTATCAGAAGATAAGATTATCTGGAAAAGTCAGTAACGTTAGGAAAAGAGGAACACCTAAAACGAGATGTCTTGACTCAATAAAAGAAGCCACACCCTCCAGTTTGCAAGATCTGAATAAGTCTGTTAATGATAGAATGTTTTGGAGGTCTTTCATTCATAGGGTCGCCATAGGTTGAAGATGACTTAATGGCACATAACACACACACATCACCTGAATTAAAGGGCTGTTTTGAGGGAATTCCTTTTTCAAAGTGTTGGTCTTTGGCAATACAGGGAAGATAGGCACTTTGGCTCATTTGGCTTTGGAATGCCCTCTATTTAATAAAGATAGAGAAAGATGTATAACTCCATTGTTAAAGAAGAACAAATCTACCAGTAATGGCAAAAGGTTATATTTTCTTTTGAGTGATGTTGAGCCAAATATTACCATGTCCATGGCTTCTTATCTTAGTAACTCATCATAAAATTAAAATTAGAAAACTTTAATAATTAGGGTAGGTACTTTATTGTAAATTAGTGTGGCTAGGCTTAAGGCTATGGCCAATAAAGCCGTACCATTAAGGGAAAGGAATTAAATATTGCCTTTGTGTTCTGTTTGCCTTCACCCTGCTTCTGCTAGTTAATTGTTTGGCAGAGACAAAGGAGGGGAGATGCAAAGTTAGCTCTTTTAATCACTTTCTCTCTACATCACTCTTTTAAAACTGGAAATGACAGGTTAAAAAAAACCACATTCACATAGGAAGCTAGCTTTCTTCCTGTTACCAACCATACCATTTATTGCCTTATTTTCTTTGTTAGCTGCTTCAAGCAGTTTCTGAAGATGTGGGAGTATAAATCTTCTAAATAAAGTTCTTGATTAAAATACTACTCTTTAGTTTTTCAATACTTAAATCACCATCTGAAAAGGCTTTGTACATCAAAAAATATGCAACCAAACCATATCAAAGAAATATGTGGCTACCTCATATCAAATTAGATGGTTAATCATTTAGCACATATTTGCTTGTTCTAACTAGAGGGAGCTTTCCAAAGTATTACCAAACAAGGGTCTTTCCATAAGCCCCATTCCACTAGAGATGTCATTTGAAACTGGGTCCTTCTGCATGCAAAATGTGTTCTGCCACTGAGCTATGATCCTCCTCCCACCTACACATACCCACAGTGAGTAAAATAAGGACACATCAGCATTTGATTGTTGGCAAAATCTTTACCAACTGAGAGGGTGGGGGAAACAGTTTCAGGGAAAAACAGATGCAAAGGTAATATCCAGAGTTGGTAACAAAGTTGCACTTTACCTATATTCCTTCACAAGCCTTCATTGGGTCACAAAGAAAATTCCAAATGTCATAGTGGAATAAAACAATAATTAATATTTGTCACTCAAAACACGAGAATGGTGCAATACCTGTTCACTGTCACTTTTCCCTCTCCCCCAGATTAAAGGTATATATATATACAGATATCCCTGATTCAAGAATCAATTTGGCTCTTAAACCACTACCACAATGTACAAAGAATTAAGCCTGTCCTTTATTGCCCTAATGTTAGTTACTATAGATGGAAGATCTGTAACCAGCACACTGCCGATAAGTCTTAAACTAGCAATAGTGACTGATATCGACTTATTGCTAAAACGTGAACACCTATTGCTAGTAAGTGAACAACTTGGTTGCACTGGTTGCACTAAATTTTAAGCCACACATCAATATCTATTCTATTTCTCTTCCAGGAAGATAAAGATGGATTATATACACCAGAGAACACTGATGTAAGTATAAGTTTTTGTACTATCCTTTATTATACATTCAAATAATGAAGAATTGAATGTGATACTGATTCAAAATATTTTTGGTACAAACACACCAAAATCAAGCACTTTTAAATGCCTTTGCTTTCTTTGGGGAAATTAAGTATGTACATAAGTATTTGCCGCTGAAATCAGTGTAACGAAGTGCTTAACTTTGGTTAGATTGCACACCATATGAATTGAGTTATTACTATAATTGTTTAAGGACCTAATATACACAGTCATTAGTCAGTTGTTGCCTTTTCTCAAGATAGTGATTTCCCTGATGCAATTTTTACTAGTTTCAACACTTTTCTTCTTTCTTTTCTTAGGAGCTGTGCAGTTCCTTTTTTATTAATTTTAATTTAATTTATTATATTTATATTCCGCCCTCCCCGCTTTTGCAGGCTCAGGGCGGATAACAAATACAAACATCACCCAACCATTAAAAACATTTAAAAGCATTAAATAATACATTAAAAACATTTAAAAGCATTAAATATTACAGTTCATACTGCATAGTGGTTCATACATGCCTCTGTGTTTGCATAGGGGCGATGGTTTAACCCCCCCCTCCACGGGGGGGGGGGGCATCGCCCGGCGTCAACCATATGCCTGGCGGAATAGCTCTGTCTTACAGGCCTGGCAAAACACAAGCAAATCTTGCCGGGCCCTTGTCTTGCAAGACAGAGCATTCTACCAGGCCGGGGCCAGGACCGAAAAGGCCCTGGCCCTGGTCGATGCCAGGCGGGCCTCCCTTACACATTTCCCCCCTGAAATTACAGTATGCTTGCTAATTTCATTTTACTACCACGTGAAACTGACTGTAAGATCATTTCTCCCCCACTACCCTATCTTATGGAGAATGATTATAATGCAGATTGTACCCTCACCTCCCCCCTTCGTATTAACATTGTTTTATTTAACTGATGCAAATATGGAGCTTTTTATATTAATGCTGATATACTATGGCTTATTTCTACCCTTTATCAACATGTACTTAAATTGTAGATAAATTGCTGCTGTAATGTAATCCAGGATTTGACAAATCCCAGGTGCCAAGTAATCCTGGTGCCCAGAAATGTCATTGTTATACCTACTATTTTTTAACAATGATTTAACCATATTTCTCAGCAGGATGAATTCAGTTGGTTTTGACAGCTCAGTTGTCAAAGCCTAGAGACCTAAACCAATTTCCAGGCCGTGCTCCAGATTTTGTTTGTGCCATGAAAAGATTATTGCTCTAACCTACTTGTCTCAGTGGCACTTTTATGCTCACATGCAAGGATAACCTCCACCCACCTCAAGCGTGGCACTATTTTTCAGCCTCCTTCCTATCCCAGACTTCTATGTACTCTAGTCTTAGCCCCGACAGTATTATTTACCTCCTCTAGCATCCATTTTTTAAAATCATAGTCTCAGCTCTATATCTCAAATCCATATCTCAACCTGCACCTAAGCGTCTTTCATATTCCCTAGAACTATCTCTAAACCTCTTTTCTCCGTTCCATTTCGGGCCTAATGTGTTCTAGTCCCCTTCCTAACCCACAAATTGACAAGAGTCAACTCTGATTGAAACCTGATGTTTAGTTAGTGCTGGCGGCCAACTGGTATGGGTACATGTGGGTTTGACTCTCTGTGATACCCCCCACCCACCTGCCAATCCATCTTTCATTATACTATGGGCTGAAAAAAGAAAAAGGTGGTTGGATGTGGCTTTTGTCGTACATTGAGAGACATAAAAGTGAGTGTGCATTAACCACAACAGCTTTGATGGGTTAGGCAGCTTGTGGTGACTAACAAGGAGGCATACGGCCAAAACAGATGTGAATGGAGATGGGCAATCTCCAAAGGCAAATTGAAAGAGTGTTTGGCATGTACATGTAAGAGCCATACAGGAGATGCATGTGTGTTATTGCTTTAATCACAATGTGGTTCTACTAACTGAAGCTCCTCACCTCTCCCCAAACAGCACGATAAGAAAAAAGAACAGGCTGACTTAAAAAACAAATAAACATGCTCTAGGCATACTAGGCAAAACAATATGGTTGACAGCAATACCGTGACATTACTGGCCCTAATATTGATCTTCTCCTATCCTACAGAGCATTGTCTATTCCCAAGTCTCGTGCAGCCATTCTCCCAATCAATAGCACAGATATCCTATTTCACAAAGTTTGTTGGGGTTTTTTTCTACAAAAGCCTAGCATGAGGCCAAATGTTTATTTTAGATCTCAGCCACACTTTTATGACCCTGCTTCTGGAAACTGCTCTTTTAAGAGTGCCAGCCATCAAAAATGCAAGGGAAGCCCAATACACCAAACACAAACCCCACAATTCCTCCAGACAACCACTGCAGTGCCGGTGAGACTGTGAACTGGCACCATGGCTTCAAATCTCTGCTGAACCATTAAGCTTACTGGACAGCTTTGAGCTAATCAGTATAATCTTCCTTACAATGTTATGATAAGACAGAGAACCATGTAATACAAACCTGAGATCCTCAGAAGAAAATTAGGGTTCAGACATTACAGATGCTTCCAATCTGGGGGCCTGATAGATTTTTTTTTCTTCACCAGTCCCCAGGCCTGGCATGCAGCTCTGAGAGCTCTGGGCTCCTTGCCCTTCCCCCACCATCATTTTTAGAATAGTGAGATTATTTTCTCTTTTCTTCCTGTCTCCCTTAGTGTTCGGTACTCTATCTCTCCTTTTCTTCCTGATGCTCCTGAACGGTAAAAAGCTCATGAATTTCACTTTTGCAGAAAGGACAGCCTTTTTTTAACCCCTTCTGCAACAAGAATTCTGTCCCTACTAGATACTACCAAAACCAGAAGTCTACTGAATATAAAGCCAGTTGATTGTATTGAGTTGGACCTTAAGAAGAAGTTAGGCAAGAGCAGCAATATGCAATAAGTTAGTTCTAATTACTATAGAATGATGGGGATATTTTAAAATCAAGGATGTTCAAATGACATGTTATCTTCTTTGCTAGATGACAGTCTGGCTTAACATGGCTTTCTTCTCCTTATTTAAGGACAAATGCACAAGTGAGACTATGAAATGTTATCTGAAAGAAATTGGTGCCTTAGCTAAAGAAAATGAAAATAAAAACGTAACTAACTATATCAAAAGAATTCAGAAAAACATTGAAGCTGTTTTGGTAAGCATATCTAAGGATTCAATTGCATCACACCAATTGATATAGTGGTAAAAATTGACTTGAATAACAAAAATGTCTTTCTTCTAGAGATAGATCAAGATGGGTAGCCGTGTTACTCTGTCTGTAGCAGTAGAAAAGAGCAAGAGTCCAGCAGCACCTATAAGACTAACAAAATTTGCGAGTATGAGCTTTCTTAAGCCACACATGACGACGAGAGCTCACTCTGATAGCTGAAGAAGTAAGCTATGGCTCATGAAAGCTCATATCCCACCACAAATTTTGTTAGTCTTATAGGTGTTACTGGACTCCTGCTCTGAAGAGAAACCAGAGTATACCACTGCTAATAAAGGCATGGCTAGCCAGTCAGAATCAAATTGTATCAATTACTTGTTAATCTGATGAATCTCAGACCATCACAGAAGAGCCCCCACCCATACATTTCTATTAAATTGTTTTTTCTGTACACACAGAAAATGACATATGCCAAGTCTTCTTTGGTCACTATGATTCCGTAATTCTATGTATATATTTCTTTCATTTCCATATTCATTTCAATGAGGCCAAATCAACCCCAATGGTATTCTAATTTTAAACTTAATTTTAAGATGGGGAGGCATGAATTGGGCACAGAAGAGGCCCTTTTTTACTTTATCTAAGTTTACCTCTGAATTCTTGAAACATTCAACTTCACAGACTGCACAGAAATCAGTTTTTTTTACCATTTACAAAATTAAAGAACTTTCGTGTTTGCTCTGTCTTGACTGCTTCAAGAATTTTTATAGTTTGCTGAGACCTTCCTTAATCCCTAAATTGGTGAATACACAGTTTATTACAAACCTGATATCTTTTCATTGCAGAAAGATACCACAGCACAGACGAATGTGTGTCCTCAGTGTATATCATATCAACAACAGAAGACTAAATATTTTTTACAACACATGATTCAGTTTGTACAGTTTGCTCTTGATAATAGTGGTTTTAAAACACTAGGCTAATCAATCAAAATTTTGTCTAATTACTTAAAATACTTGTTTTATTTATACTCTAATTGGGAATGTTCTATTTGTTTAGACAATCTTTCAGTTATTTACATTGCATCATCATGGTATATCATCATGTCTTTGTAAAATTGTATCTATTTATCCTATGACATTGTTTACGGAAATGTCTTTGCTACTGATTGTACTAATTTCACACTATGTAATTTGCCTTGAGTATCAGTGAGAAAGGTGGACTATAAACTATATATATATAAAAGTTTAGAAAGGTTTAATTTATGGTCAGACGACCTGACCTTACTCAAACTATTCAAGCTTTAAAAACTAATGCTTGTATTTAATTGCTATACTTTAGATGGTTAAATAAAGATTTATATGTTGAGAAATAAACAATATTTGATATAATCAATAATTTTATCCACAATTCAGCTCATAATTATATTAGCATATGCTCCATTGAATTTAAAGGTAAAGGAACATATGCAGTGTGCAGTAGCCACTGAATCAAATTTCTTTTGGCTAAAGATGGTTTAACAGGAAAGAAAAAAACATCATCAGGTAAATTGGATGAGATCCAAAGAGGTTCTTTGGGGACACCTGAGATCCTGGGCATGCCCAAATGGATTTTTGGATTTCTTTTGAACTGTAAAAACCCATGCCCTGTCACAACTGCTTTGGAAAATCCCTCAAGGTTCAAAAGCTATTTGGAATGGGAGCAGCAACTGTTGTTGAAACACATACACACACAAGTCAGGAATTATCTTGGAAATGAAGAACTAGTAAGACTTTCCTTTGAACTTCACTAGTACCTGCAATACTATTTCAGTAATGTTCATTTTTTTACCACAAATCTTCGCAACTACCAAATACAACTTAAAGCTTAACATATAACAATGTTTTCTAAAGAGAAAGATAACAGCACAAAGAGCAAAACATTTGGCAAAGCTCACTCTTTTCCAGAACATCTTCCCAACATTACTCCGACCTGTAGCTCAGGGTGCAGATTCTCTATTGTGCCCCAATGATCTCCAGCTGCGAAGGTCTCAGCTGAGCAGGTGGGCTGCTGCTGTTTTAACTGTGGGCATTTACAGCCCCTAAGCAGCAGCTTTCTAATCTCCCTCTTAGTAGACATAGGCACGAAACGGAAAAAACCCGAAATGAGAGGTTTGTGGCTCGTCATGTTTCACGAATCACAAACCATGAATTTTCACAAAATTGAATCGTTTCATGAAATGATTTGTTAGTTTCGTGATTCGTCAGAACCAGGGGCATTTCAACAGCCCTCTTCACCCAGAGATACCAAAGAAAGACAAGCAAAGAATAAATAAGGGAGGTGTCAGTCCAACTAGGCCCCAGAGCCAGGCACAGGCTTGAGGATAGGGAAGGTTGGATTGGAACTTGGAGGAAAAAAGGCACACTCATCCAAAAGACCCTCTCAGCAAGCTCAAATCCACTCTACCTCTCTTCCCCCAAATCCAAATGTTTCCCCAAAACTCTCCACTCCACTCTCTCTTCCCAAAAGCTCCCAAATCCACTCTCCCAATTCCAGCAACAATTGCTCCCTCTCCCTCTGTCTACTGGAACTGAACCACAAGGCGGAGAGAGCTGTGCCTTAAATAATAAATGCTCACATGGAGCAGAACAGGAGCTCTCTGGTGGTTGGTAGACAGACCTGGATATCAGGGTTTGAAGGGAAGTGATTGGTGTTCCCATGGCTACAAAAGGCCCATCTCCTCAGTTGCCTAATTCCCTGCTCCTTGCTGTATAGGGCAAATTGGGAGATCTCCAGTTGGCAGGGAGAGCTGCCTATCAGGGTTTTGAGGGCTAAGACTGGGGTTTCCAGGACAACGAAAGGTCTGCAGACTTTCCTGGCCTCCGTTGCCTAGGGAATCAATACATTGGCGCCAGCCTGTCTGGCATTATGAACCAACCACGTGGGTTTTGTGAAAAACAAGGCCCCACAAATCATGTTTTCGCGAAGCACGAAATGGCTCAATTTATCACCAAATTTGAGTCATATTCGATTTGTGCCCATGTCTACCTCTCAGTATCACAAATATGGCCAGAAATATAGGCAAACAGTTGCTGGATTTGACTAAGGTTATAGAGGATATCACTGCACAAGAGCTAGTTTGGCCTCTCAGTGAAACAATGCCAAGAGGGAGTTCAGAAACCCAGGAATAGAATAGTCTTCGAGAGAGGCAAGAAACTTGTAATCACTATTTTCAAATAGATTTGTTAAGATTAAAAGTAGAAAGATTGAAATGATGATTGTCATTGTTCAGGAAGTCATTTGAAGTATGGATAATCTTGTATGGTGTTTGAAGTTATAAGATAATTAGCCAAGACTGTGTACCCTTAGCAAGAGAGACAGTTTAGCTATTGTTAGAAGATGCTTTTGAAATATGGGACGCTGAATTGATCAAGAGCTCTTTGCTTGTGACTAGAGATGGGTACGACCTGGGAAAACTGCAGTTTGTGGCGGTTCATGGTTCATCGAACAACAAACCACAAACTTTCACGAATTTGCCTCAGTTCATGAACCGGGTCGTTTAGTTCATCTTGTCAATTCCGAAGGCCGTAGTACAGCCCCTTGAAAGTCAGAGATGCCAAACTCACAGGGAGTCTTAAGCAGGCCATCCTCTCCTCCAGCCACCCTCCAAGTTTGGTGAAGATTAGATTTTGGATGTTGGAATTATAGACCCCCTAAAGCGGGTGCTCTCAAGAAAGTTTTATTAGATATAATGAGAGCCATGACAATCAGTTTCAGTGCCTGATTGAGGCAGCTGTGAAAACATGTTCCCCAATTCACCTGGGACTACCTTTGTCACCCGGCCAGTTAGCCACGTATTTTTGCTCTCTAGCGGATCCCCATCAAAGAAGGACACTAATGCTGGCCAGATTCAATATACTGCCTTCGGCCATCTTTGTTGGTAGATGTCAAGGGACCCCTTATGAACTCAGAAAATGCCCCTGTGGCCTGGGTGTCATTGAATCTGTCTCTCATGTTCTATTAAACTGTCTATTTTACACTAAGATCCGAGACAAATTTTTGAACTCCCTTCTTTATTCATGGTGCGGCCTTTCTGATAATGTCAAGGTACAGCGACTATTATCTGGTCACAACTTTTCTATAACCTCCAACGTTGCTTGTTTTCTTCAATCTGCAATTTGTATCAGGGAAGCTATCAACTAACCTTTACTGCTTTGGCTGGTCCCATGATAGCTCTGTTGTTTTTTTGTTTAACGCCCTTTCCCTCCAATTTTAATCTATCTCCTTTTGTTTCTGACATGCCAATAAAGGTTGTGTGTGTGTGTGAGAAAGAGAGCCACGAATGCCAATTGACTTACATTGGTTCCATTGGAATACACTGCACCACCAAAAAGCTGCAGGATGGAGTTAGAGAATCTTCCTCTGAAAACGGAATGGAAGATTTGTGTTCACTCACCGTGAAGCTTCCTTTCTCCGTGGTCCAGGAGTGGGTCAGTCAGACTCGTGGGAAGTAGCTCCTCCTCTGGTGCAGGGTCGGATTGGCTTTGCAATTCCAGGTAGGAGGGGCTCTTCCCTGGACCTCCTGTTCTTTTCCAAGCCCACTATCTCCTTGCTGTACATCACTGAAGCCACAGTCCATCTTGTAACCTGCTTATAACATACTGAGAACATGTACAACTAGACAACCTACCTAAAAAACTATCCCACTATACCTGTTAGGATACACCCCTCCCAATCTAACAACTACTGGGTGGGCATTGACTGACCCACTCCTGGACCACGGAGAAAGGAAGCTTCACGGTGAGTGAACACAAATCTTCCATTCTCCCATTGGTCCAGGAGTGGGTCAGTAAGACTCGTGGGACATATGTCCAGCAGTGAATTACCGGGTGGGTAACTTCCTACTCTAGGCCTCCAGGACATGCTGTAGCACTCTCCTCCTGAAGGCCGCTTCTGCTGAAGCTACCTGGTCTACCTTATAATGTTTGGTGAAAGTGTGCACCGATTTCCAGGTAGCCGCTTTACATATCTTTTCCAGAGTCGGAAAAGCCCTATAAGCTGCTGAAGCCGCAGCTCCCCTTACTGAATGGGCCGTAATCCCCTTGGGAGGGGACCTCTTACTCGACCTATAGGCCAGAACAATACAGTCCCGGATCCATCTACTCAGGGTTGTAGTGGACACTTGTGCTCCTAAAGAACTCCTCCTAAAGGAGACAAATAAGTTCTCCACCTTACGGTTAACCTTAGTCCTATCAATGTAATAGCTCAAGGCCCTCCTAACATCCAATTTATGCCATTCCTTCTCCCTGCTATGAGTAGGGTTAGGACAAAAGGAAGGCAACACTATGTCCTCACTCCTGTGAAACTCGGAATTCACCTTTGGGATAAAAGTTGGATCAGGCCTCAGGACTACCCTGTCAGCATGGAAAATACAAAGTTCCCTATTCACAGACAGGGCCCTTATTTCCGATACCCTTCTAGCGGACGTTAGTCCTACCAGAAATACCGTCTTTAGAGTGAGCTCTCTAAGGGGACAGAGTGCCATGGGCTCAAACGTTTCCTTCATAAGTGCGGAAAGCACCACATTCAGATTCCAGGTAGGGAACCTATGTACCCGTGGAGGATTTAAGAGCATGGTTCCCCTTATAAAACGTCTTATGTGAGGGTGTTTAGTGAGAGACCCCCCTTTCCTAGATCCCCTCACAGCCGAGATGGCCGCCAGTTGCCTCTTCAGGGTACTAGTGCTCAGCCCCTTAGTCAAACCCTCTTACAAGAAAAGCAAAATATCCTTGATGGATGCAGTCAGAGCGGTACAGTTCCATTCTATGCACCAACTTGAAAACACCTGCCAAGTCCTGTCATAGCTCCTATTAGTTGAGTCCTTCCTGGAGGCCAACATGGTCTTTATCACCTCCTCAGCGTAGCCGCACCTCTTCAGTTGGTCGAACTCAACCGCCAAGCTGTCAGTCTTAAAGACATCGGTTCTGGATGTATTATGTCTCCTTGCTTCAACAGGTCCGACCTGTGGGGTAGTTCCCATGGGTCTGTCCTCGATAGCCTCATGACCTCCTGAAACCACGGTCTCCGTGGCCAGTATGGGGCTACCAAGATCACCTCCGCCTTTTGTTCCACTATCTTCTGCACCACCCTGCTGAGAATGCTGATCGGTGGGAATGCATACAACAGGACACGAGGCCAGTCTACGCTTAAGGCATCGGTTCCGATGGCCGCTTTTTCTTCCCACCTGGAGAAAAACCTTGCGACCTGTCTGTTTACTGTTGTTGCGAACAGATCCACTTCCGGCGTCCCCCATCTCCAGCAAATCTGTCTGAACACCTGTTCGTGCAGCCTCCACTCTGCTTGGTCCACTGAGTTTCGGCTCAGCCAGTCTGCCACCGTGTTCTGTTTCCCTGCTAGGTGCACCGCCTTTATGGATAAAAGACGTGTTTCCGCCCATTGGAAGATCTCCTCTGTCTCTCTGCTCAATCTTGGGGACCTGGTCCCCCCTTGCCTGTTTATGTAGGCCTTTGCCGTCATGTTGTCCGTCCTTATTAGTACATGTTGATGCAGTAGATCCTCCTGCATCTCCCACAGTCCGTACTTGATGGCTCTCAATTCTAGTAAGTTTATGCTTTGGTCCCTTTCCTCCGTTGTCCAGGTACCCTGGCACATCCTGCCCTTCATATAAGCGCCCCATCCTGACAGACTCGCATCTGTTGTCATGATGGTTCTCTTTGGGTCTGTGAGCGGCATTCCATCCCTGAATCTGGCAGGCTCCGTCCACCAATTCAGCTCCACCCTGAGGGACTCTGTTATCGTCACCCACTTTTTCTGTTTGTGAGTTATGACCCTCTGAAATGAGCGTAGAAAGGTTTGGAGCGGACGAGTATGGAAGCGGGACCAGCTCACAATATCCTGGCATGACACCATCATGCCGAGGAGTTTCGCTAGGAACATAACCTCCACTTTCTTCCTGTTTTGTATCGCCTTTATCATTGTGGAAATCTTTTGTTGTCTCTCTTCTGACAAGAAAGCTCTGTCCTTTGTTGTATCTATGAGCACTCCCAGGTGATTGATTTTCTGCGTAGGGATGATGCAGCTTTTCTTCCAGTTGATCACAAACCCATTTTCCTGAAGACAACGTGTTGTTTCCTGTGCTGCTGTCCTTCCCGCTGACAAGGAGGGAGCCTTTATCAGCAGGTCGTCCAGGTACGGGGATAGGGCAACCCCTTGGACCCGGAGCACTGCTACCAATGTCACCAACACTTTGGTGAACACCCTCGGTGAAGACTTCAATCCGAACGGTAGGGCTGTGTATTGATAGTGTTCTCCATTATACGCGAATCTGAGATATCTGCGGTGAGACTGTCGTATTGGTATGTGAAGGTATGCCTCTGATAGATCGACCGAAGCCAAGAAGTCCTCCTTCTGGATTGCCCCTACTGTTGTCTTTAGGGTTTCCATTTTGAACTTGCGGGACTTTATGTACTGATTGAGCCACCGTAAGTCCAGTATAGCTCTTACCTCTCCGTTTTTCTTCGGAACAATGAAGAACACTGAATAGACGCCCCGATTCCAGAGGTGTCTCGGAACTGGTTCTATTGCTCTTATTGCTACCAGATGTCGAATGGCCCTGAGAATCTTGAGATGTTTCGATTCCAGGTGATGTCTTGGTAGCGTAATTAGTCTTGAGGGCGGTCGTTTTTCGAACTCCAAAGTGTAGCCCTTGGATACTGTCTCCAGTACCCACTTGTCTGATATAGATTTTGTCCATTGAACTGCAAACTGTTGAAGTTGTCCCCCAATTGGGATGGTCTCCTTGCCCTCCTGATAGTCATGCCTGGTTTCCTTTCTTCTGACCCTTTGACTGTTGGCTCTGCCTTCGGAAACTGAAGTGCTTGTTGTCACTCCTGGGTCTTGTCTGCCACCGGTTTTTGAATGTTCTATCACCTCCAGATCGAAAGGAACACTTGGGGTCTCGAAAGGACTGCTTACTCTTGCCCTTGAAGTCGCGTTTCTTGGATGGCAGGACCTTTTTCTTCTCATTGTCTTCCACTAGGAATTTATCCAGTGCCTCTCCAAACAGCTTGGTCCCTGAGAAGGGTATGGCCGCCACTTTGTTGCGTGCAGGTGGGTCCACGTCCCAGTTCCTGAGCCACGTGTTGCGTCTTGCTGTCACGTTGAAGCCCATGGCTCTCGAGGTCATCTGGAAAGAGTCCATTGAAGAATCTGCCATGAAGGCCGTGGACAGGGCTAACTTCTTGACCACATTCCTGAATTTCCGTGGGATCTCCTTGCCTGCATCCACTAGTTCTGACGCCCAAGTGAACGCTGCTCTGGCAAACAGTGAACCCGTGGCGGACGCTCTCAATGATGCTGCAGACGCTTCAAAATTCCTGCGGAGCGCCTGCTCAATCTTTTTATCGGATGGATCTTTGGGCATGCCCTCTGCATCCATAGGTAGCACTGATGTGGTGGCCAGACTGGAAATCGGGTTGTCCACTGCCGGCAACTTGATCTTTCTAGTTGCATCTAGTTGCATCGATGTTCTTTATGCAAAGAACATAAAGAAAAACAATAAACAATTCTTTAAATATATTAGAAGTAGGAAACCAGCTAGGGAGGCAGTGGGGCCCTTGGATGACCAAGGCGTAAAAGGATTACTAAAGGGTGATAGGGAAATGGCCGAGAAGCTGAATGCGTTCTTTGCTTCTGTCTTCACTGTGGAAGATAAGAAGTGCATGCCCACTCCGGAAGCACTGACTTTGGGAGGGGTTTTGAAAGACCTGAGTCACATTGAGGTGACGAGAGAGGAGGTTATGAGACTGCTAGATAATTTAAAAACTGATAAATCACCGGGCCCAGATGGCATACATCCAAGAGTTCTGAAAGAACTCAAGTGTGAACTTGTAGATCTCCTCACAAAAATATGTAATCTGTCATTAAACTCTGCATCTGTTCCTGAGGACTGGAAGGTAGCTAATGTTGTCCCCATCTTTAAAAAAGGTTCCAGGGGAGATCCGGGAAATTACAGGCCAGTCAGCCTGACGTCAATACCGGGTAAGTTGGTGGAAACTATTATCAAAAATAAAATTAGTGGGCACATTGATGACCAAAAGCTGATGAGGAAAACTCAGCATGGGTTCTGTAAGGGAAGATCTTGTCTCACCAATCTGTTAGAGTTCTTTGAGGGAGTGAACAAACAAGTGGACAAGGGAGACCCGATAGATATTGTTTATCTTGACTTCCAGAAAGCTTTTGACAAAGTTCCTCATCAAAGGCTCCTAAGTAAGCTCAGTAGCTATGGGATAAAGGGCCAAGTCCTCTTGTGGATCGAAAACTGGCTAATTAATAGGAAACAGAGAGTGAGTATAAACGGGCACTTCTCACAGTGGAGGGTGGTGAGCAGTGGGGTGCCACAGGGGTCGGTATTGGGTCCAATGCTTTTTAATTTGTTTATTAATGATTTGGAATTGGGATTAAGCAGTGAAGTGGCTAAATTTGCAGATGACACGAAATTGTTCAGGGTGGTGAAAGCCAGAGAGGATTGTGAGGCACTCCAAAGGGATCTGTCGAGGCTAGAAGAGTGGGCATCCATGTGGCAAATGAGGTTCAATGTAGCCAAGTGCAAAGTAATGCACATTGGAACCAAAAATCCAAAATATAAATACAAGTTGATGGGGTCTGAACTGGCGGAGACTGACCAAGAGAGAGATCTTGGAGTCATGATAGATAACTCACTAAAAACATCAGCACAGTGTGCGACTGCCATAAAAAAAGCTAATGCTATGCTAGGGGTTATTAGGAAAGGGATTGAAAACAAATCAGCCGGTATCATAATGCCTCTGTATAAATCGATGGTGAGGCCTCATTTGGAGTACTGTGTACAGTTCTGGTCGCCACACCTTAAAAAAGATATCATAGCACTGGAAAAAGTACAGAGAAGGGCAACTAAAATGATTAAAGGGTTGGAACACTTTCCCTATGAGGAAAGATTGAGGCGCTTGGGGCTCTTTAGCCTGGAGAAAAGACGACTGAGGGGAGACATGATAGAGGTTTACAAGATAATGCACGGGTTAGAGAAGGTAGAGAAAGATGTGTTTTTCTCCCTTTCTCACAATACAAGAACTCGTGGGCACTCTATGAAATTATTGAGCAGTCGGGTTAGAACAGATAGAAGAAAATACTACTTTACACAAAGGGTGATAAACACATGGAATTCGTTGCCACAGGAGGTGGTGGCAGCTACAAGCATTGCCAGCTTCAAGAGGGGACTGGACAAATATATGGAGCAGAGGTCCATCAGTGGCTATTAGCCACAGGAGATAGATGGTATTCTCTTTGTGGGGAGGTGGTGCTCTGTTGTCTTGGTGCTGGAAGGAAGGCAGTGGGAGGGCTTCTGGTGTCCTGGCCTCACTGACAGTCCTTTAGATGGCACTGGATTTCTAGCCACTGTGTGTGACAGAATGTTGGACTGGATGGGCCACTGGCCTGATCCAACATGGCTTTGCTTATGTTCTTATGCTTATCTGGTCCTAGCCTATAGAATTTATTGAACACTGATTGTAAGGCCTTTGGTTTCGCTGGGTTATCCCATTCTGCTTTTAGGATGCTGTGAAACATAGCCGGCAATGGCACCCCGGTCTGTGGCTGTCCCACTTTGGGGAGAACCTTTTCGCTGCCTTGTGGGTATGGTAGGTCTGCGTCCTCTTTCCCCACTTCCTTCTGGGCTATTTCCAGTGTCCTCAGGACCTTTGGCAACAATTTGGAATATAGGTCCTGAGGAAAAAGCCTAAGTTGTGTCGAAGTCATAGGATCTTCCTCTTCCTCTGATAGGTCTTCATCAGAGTCTGGTTCTTGAGCCAAAGCTTCAGAGTCTGAATCCAGTTCTCCAGACTGGCTGGATGATTCCTCCGTGTATTCCTTCTCCTTCCGTCTCCTCTTGGACCTGTGAAGGGAAGTGGACTTTGCCTGCCTCTTGCCTTTGTGAGAGGAGTGTCTCTGGCTCCCCTTCGATGGCCCTGAGGCCTGCTGATCCCTGAACTCCTGCACTACTGCTCTGAGTTCCTTTCTCATTTCACCCCTCATCCAGGCCAGCATACTTGCTTTTGTCTCCTGGCCTGCAAGATCTACATTGATCTCCTGGCTCCTTCCACTGGGACCTTGCTCTGACTGAGGGGAAAGGGGTGAGCTAGGAGATTCCAGGCTGCTTAAAGGTCCCTCTGCCGTCCCCTCTTCGCTCTGCCCTGCCTTGGTGGCCATTCCCGCCAAAATCTTCCCGCCTAGAGGAGAATACAAAATGGCGGCCGATGAGAGGGAGATTACAGTATCGGGGGGGGGGGGCTAGCATTAGATAAAATTATCCCCAAAATGAAAACGAGGGGGAGAGGGGGGGCAACCCAGCACCCCGCTTCACTTTCTTTAGAAGGCTCCAGGGGCCATAGCCACGCTGGTTGTGCCTTGTTCCGCTCCGACCCCCGCCAGGAACGCCTCTCCCTACCTTCTATGAAGTCCTGGGAGTGCCTCTAACACCGCCGCTGCCCGTGCACCTGGAAATCCAAGGTTGCTTTCCGGGCCTGGCCTGCAAAAACGTTGCTGGCCGCACTGGTCTGCGCTGTCGCTGCGGCTGCTTGCCGCTTCCCTGGACTCCCGAATCGGCCGTGCGCCCGCGGCTTCTTTCACACGCCGCTTTTTGGCGCCGTTTTCTAGCCACTCCCTGCGGCTCGATCCGTGGGGGGGGGGAGCGCAGGTTAGGGGGGACAGACCCTTCCCTTTTTTCCTTTGCCCCTTGCGCCGCCCCAGTTCTTCTTTCCGTCGTCGTCTTTTTTTTTTTTTTTTTGAAATTGCTTTTGCTCTCAGCGAGCAAGCCAAACACAACCCTGCAAGAGCAGGGCCGGAAAAAACTGGAGGTCCAGGGAAGAGCCCCTCCTACCTGGAATTGCAAAGCCAATCCGACCCTGCACCAGAGGAGGAGCTACTTCCCACGAGTCTGACTGACCCACTCCTGGACCAATGGGAGAATGACAGCCCCCAAAGTGGAATGATGGTCCCTAGGACCAGCTAAACTGCTCTGCGACTGGATTGGGGACTGCTCTTTGAGGAGACAATCAAGGAGATGTTCTTGGGGACATAGGAATATTCTTTTAAAGAACAGGAGAACAGAGACAATCTATGAGAGGAGGTTAATCTTGGGAAGGAGAAGATGTTCTCTGGGGAGACAGGATATTCTTGGATAGGAATGGACAGAGGTGATCCATGAGGGAAGGTTAATCCTGGGGGGAAGGAGACCTGGGAGGAACATTCCATAATGAGTAGCCCTTGAGTCTGGCAGTGGCCCAGAGACTGGAGTGGGGTCAGAGCCCTGAGCCACTACCCGGGCACCTTCCCAGCCAGGACAAGTGCTCTAAAGAGGAGCCCTCATAGGGACCAACTAGGTTTGGCCCCATGAGGCAGGCAGTGTCACAGAGATAGGGGTGGGGTCAGAGCACTGAGCCACCAACCCGGGCAACCTTTCCAGCTGGGACAGGTGCTGTAAAGAGGAGCCCTCAGCTGAGGAACTCACTAGGCATGGCCCCTGAGGCTTGCAGTAGCACAGAGGCTGGGGTGGGGTTGGAAGCCTGGTACCCCTAGACAGGTATTGGGGGGGGCAAGTTTAACTTCCAATGTGGGGGAACCTGGATCTTCAATCCCCAAGGTCTGGTGAGAGATAGCGGCCCTAGTCAGAATTGCTTCTGTGCGGCCACCTCCTTACTGGAGGGGGCTGCTGACTTTGCCTGCTGCGGTTATTGGACTGTCTTCTCTGGAATTGTCCCTGCTGGCGATAAGCATATTAAGGATACAGTTGGCATCTGAAAGATCTTCCCCGGTACGAGTGGTGTTGAGAATGCTGTTGGCAGTACAGATACTGTTGATTTGGCGGGTATTTGGGAAGTAATCCATAAGAAAGAGCTGTCAAATAGTCCTTCATCTCCTGTGAGAGATAATCATCCACCTTAGACAAGAACAGGATAGCGCTCTCAAACGGGAGGTCTTCAATCTTGCTACATGTCTCCAGAGGCAGGGCAGTAGTCCACAGCCAGGCATGATGGTGGAGAACTACAGATGAAGCCAATATTCTCGCAGATGTATCAGTGCTATTGAGACCCATATTGATCTGTTGTTTGGAGAGCTTCAATGCTTCCTCCTGGATGGCCTTAGCTAAGACCTTCTGGTCCTGGGGTAGCTTGTCAATGAAGGAGGCAAGATGGCTCCACAGAAAAATCTAGTAAGCCCCCTGTCCCGATGCAGACTCACACTGGCAGCAGGCAAGGGAAAACTCCCAAGTTGTCCGAGTAGGGCAGCACCCAGTTCCAAGGTTCAGGCACCAATTGGGCACACTCACGGCTTCAAGTCCAAAGGAGGATTCCAGAAACACATCCACAGGAACAGGCCAAGGTCAGGGACAAGAGAATCAGTTCCAAACACAGCAGCAAGGTCAGTAGCAAGCGGACTCGTTGCTTCCACGCAGCCACTCCCTCTTCGGCTGCTTTTAACCCTCACAGTGCTCAGCTGCCTGTGCTACAGCAAGCACCTGCCGGCTGTCTCAGTCCTGCTCCTGTAAGCACTCATCATCACTAATGATGCTGGGCTGGTGCTGTGCTGCTAGCCTGGCACTGCGCCTTCTGGCTTGGAGGGCTCTTCTAGCCCTCCTCTGGCAGCGCTCCCGAGGCTCTGGTGATGAAGGGGGAGAGCTGGCCTGCACCTGGCTTTCTGTTGCCAGCCCAGGGCTGGGAAGCTGAGGAACTGATGTGCTGGGACCTGGCTGTGGATCAATATCTGAGCCTTCAGGGCCTGCCTCCTCCTGCAGTGCCTCTGCCACTGGCTGTGGATCTGGGTCAGGTTCACCAGCTGCTTCTTCCTCAGAAGAGTCCTCTGAGTCTCTCTGCTCCACTGGGCCAGGTTGGTCCATGACACCCCCATGATTGCTGTGTAATTAGCAATGTTCACATTCAAAGCAGCGGAAGAGTACAGTTCCTTTCCCAATGCATCGAGCTTTCGGCTCTCTTTATCCGAGGGGGTATAGTGTGAACCCTGTCGTTGATGCATTTGCATCTCCTCCGTCACAAGTGAGGATGGGGGAGGATGCTGAAACAGAAAGGCACAAATATCCTCCCATGTCTTGTAGAGGCCTTTGGATCTCTTAGAGGTCAGCTGCGTGGAGGCAGGCTTCTCACAGATGGCATTAATAATGTCTACGAACCCTTTGATGATTGGGAACGCCACCATAGAAGGGTTTCCTGAATATACGTGCTACAGAATCTTATCCTTAGGTTTGGGATCAAGTGCAGTCACTTCAATCTTCAATGAATGGACCATCCTAAGGAGCTGTTCGGTGTAAAGGAGGTAGTCCTCACTGGGAGAGACTTGGCTGGTTCCGATGATAATCTCCTCAGGAGATGAGTCAGACACTGGGCTAGGGCTCTGTTCTCTACTCCTGTCCGATAGTTGATAAGATGTGGCTGAGTCAGGAATCCGGTAGGGCGATCTGGAGCCCCTGTGTTCCTCAAAAGTCTCAAATCCAGAAGCTATGGACTGAGTTTGGTAAGACTCTCCTAGGACCAGACCATAGCAGGAAGGTTTTGGATGAGGCCACTCAGATCTAGGCAAATAGTGCTGTCGATAGTCTGGTTCGGAGTGCCAAGGTTCATCCAAGAGAAAGCCCTCCTGCAGCTCACCCTCCTTAGCTGAGGAGTGGTATGAAGGGGAGGTTGAATGTAGGGAAGGCATACGCAGTCTGTCCTCTGAGACTGGTTTGATATGTTTGGTCTTACACTTAGCCTTTTTATGCAAAGCCCGATGAGGTTCTGAAGGGCAAGTAGGTTCCTTTCCCTCCAACCCCTTCAGATCCGGACGCTTTGGATCCGAGCTCCTCGGATCCAAGGACTGCAGGTCCGACCTCTTCGGGTCCGACTTTGCAGAGGCTGTCTTCTTTGGATTCAAGCTACCGGAGCCAGATTTTCTCAGCTCCGAAGCCACTGATCTGGGAGTCTCTCACAATTTCCCCACGAATTGAGTCCAGCCGTCTCTTCTTCTTCTTAGAGGCACTTGATGCCAAGGGGATCCGACACTGCAGGTGACTTCACATGAGTATGGATCAGAGCCTCCTTCAAGAGATCCTGCAACCCCAATCCTTGAAGTCGAGGTTGGCTCCGAGACAAATCCGAGGATGGCACTGACTGATGGCACGGGTGACAGATCCAAGTTGACTCAGTAGGTGTCAAGGCAGCCCTCTCGAGGGCCTTGGCAGCTGCCGTCGCCAACAAAGGAGAAAGGATCTTTGGCGCATCAGATGCCTTCATAGCGTGTTCCCAAAGCAGCGCCTTAAGCCATTTGGCCCGTTCTGTTCTAGTCTTGGGGGTGAGAGCCAGTTTGGTGTAGTGGTTAAGAGCATGGGGCTCTAATCTGGAGAACCGGGTTTGATTCCCCACTCCTCCACTTGAAGCCAGCTGGGTGACCTTGGGTCAGTCACAGCTTCTAGTTGTTCTCTCAGCCTCACCCACCTCACAGGGTGTTTGTTGTTGTGAGGATAACAACAACATACTTTGGAAACTGATCTGAGTGGGTGTTAAGTCATCCTGAAGGGCGGAATATAAATTGAATGTTGTTATTATGAAGCTCTTATACACAGGTCTGGACATTATGGCCTTCCCCCAGGCACTCCAGACAGATGGAATGACCGCCTGTCTTAGTCATCTTGGTTGCACACACAGCACACTTCTTAAATAAAGGTGTATCGGCCATATTAAAGAAAGATCTCACCAATGAAGTTCTATTATTTCAACTTTAAGACGACTGGAGCAATAAAACCTTCTCGACTAGTGGCGAAAAAGGAACGAGAGTGTTGGCATCAAACATTAAAAGGGTGCCATAGGAAAGACACAGTGCTGAGAGCATGATAATGGTACACATATGCTCAGTCTAGGAAAGAAAAAAATAAATCTGGGTATCTCTTGAAGTGTGAAACTTAAACCAAAGCCCAAATTCTGTCAGGGTGTCACATACAGGTATATAAGAACACAAGAACTGCTAAGTTCAACAAGCTGTGTGTGGTTCACCTAAGACGGAAAAGGCAAAGGAAAACTTTTTTTCAACTTGTAGGACAAAAAACTCCACCTGTTTATGTGGGCCTTGGCTATCACATTACAGGTGAGAATCTGCACATTCCTGCAGTGGAAATGCTTCTGGAAGTAGAGGAGGGACAACCAAACGGCCTCGAGTGCTAGATGATTTACACGGAGACTAGAGTCCAATGTTGACTGCAATCCCTGGGCCTGCTCTCGGGAGCAGAGTTCCCCACCTGAAGATGCTCCTCACCCATCTTATCCTGTGTTTGAAAATTGCTGCCTGCTGACAGATTTGATGACTTCATCCACCATCCTATGCTAAATTGAAGCAAGGTGTAATTAGAACCTGGATATGAAGCTTGGACACTATGGCCTTTTGAAAGGAAATCAACATCCTCCCATACTGAGGGCATCACTCTGGGTTGGGGGGGGGGGCTTTTGGAAGTGGGAGTTTGATGGGTATTTTGACCATATGGTGACTTCCTTGCATGATGCAAAAGTTGTGACATCACATGTCTAAATAGACAGATTTGCAAGAGCTGGGGAGAAAGTCAGCAGTCATGGTCACATTTGCACCAATGGCATCGATGACATTGGGAAATGTAGTCATGTGTGTCAGACTGTTCTTTTTCTTTGGGTACATCATCCCCTTCTTTTTCCACCTCGCTTTTCAGTTTTTGCCTCCACCCCTTTTCTTCCTGCTTACGTTGTGCTGCATGGCTACGTGTCATCACCACGCCCTCTAGTTGCGTTGGTGAGAATACTGTGTCTATGGTTTCCTCCCGTTTGCTTTTCAGTTGGGGCATACGCGAAAGGGCATTGGCTAGGAAGTTCTTTTTGCCTGGCAAAAACTTCAGAGTAAAATTGAATTTGGAAAAGAATTCTGCCCATCTTAATTGTTTAGCATTCAGCCTTCTGGGGCTACACAAAGCTTCTAAGTTTTTGTGATCTGTCCAAACTTCAAATGGGTATTGCGCCCCTTCCAGCCAATGTCTCCAAGTGGAAAGCGCAGCTTTGACTGCAAACGCTTCCTTTTCCCATACATTCCAATTTCTTTCTGATTCTGAAAATTTTCTAGAAAGATAGGCACAGGGTTTAAGGCTATTGTTTTCCCCTCTTTGCAGCAGGACCCCTCCTATTGCCATATCGCTCGCGTCCACTTGCACAATAAAGGGGCGAGTTTCATCAGGGTGCTGCAATACTGGTTCTGAGACAAATTGCTGTTTTAGCAGGTCAAAAGCAATCTGACATTCTGGGGTCCAAAGTATTTTGGATGAGGGTTTCTTAGCTAGCTCTCCCTTATCCTTGGTTTTCAACAGTTCAGTAAGGGGAAGCGTTATTTGGGCAAAGTTTTCTATAAATTCTCTGTAAAAGTTAGCAAACCCCAGAAAGGATTGTAGTTCTTTACGAGTTATGGGGGTTTGTCAGTCTTGTGCTGCTTGAATCTTGGCTGGGTCCATCTTTAACCCTTCTTTAGAAATACAACATCCCAAGTAATTGAGCTCTGTCTTGTGGAATTCACATTTGGACAGTTTGATGGGTAGTTTGTTATACATAAGAGTGGTTAACACTTGTTGTACTAGTTTCACATGGTCTTCTTCCATTTCTGAATAAATCAGTACATCATCTAGGTAAACCACTACTCCTTTATATAAGAATTCATGTAAAACTTAATTTATCATAGACATGAAATCGGAGGGAGCCCCGGCCAGGCCAAATGGCCTAACAAGATATTCATATTGTCCGAGGGGTGTATTAAATGCTGTTTTCCACTCATCCCCCTCCTTTATATGAACATGGAAGTATGCATCTTTTAAGTCCAATTTTGTAAAGATCTTACCTTGTGCCACGACGTTGAGAAGATCCCTGATGAGTGGAATTGGGTAAGCATTGGTGGAAAAAACAGCACTGAGACCTCTAAAATCAGTGCACAGTCTTAAGCCTCCATCCTTTTTCTTCACAAAAAGTACCGGTGCCGCATGAGGACTGTTAGCTGGTCTGATAAATCCTCTTTCCAAGTTGGTGTCGATAAATTTGCATAGTTCTTCTTTCTCTAGGGGACTCATTGGATATAATCTCCCCTTGGGTAACATAGCTCCCGGAAGAATTTCAACTGCACAGTCTGCCCTCCTATGGGGAGGTAGGGCGTTTGCCTCCTCTTCTGTGAAGGCTCGCAAGAATTTACGATATTCTTTTGGTATTTGGTTAATCTCTTCTTTGGAGAGTAGGGCTTCCTCCATCCTGGGAGGGTTTTTACCCCAATTTTGATTCCACTGGTGATTTTTGCATTTATCCTGTCGAAATGTGATGCTCCCGTACGCCCAGTGGATATCTGGGTTGTGGTCCCACAACCACCGACTGCCCAGGATTAAGGGATATTTGGCGGTAGGGCTAATTACAAATGATCTCAGTTCCCAATGCGGTCCTAACCCTGTTATTACGGGTTCAGTTTCAGTGGTTACTGGATTCATATTAGAGCCATCCATTTGTTCAAAGATGACAGGTATTTCTTTAAAAAAAAAATTATTGGTAAGTTTGAATTTTCAAATTTGATACATACATTCCCTTCATATCTAATTAGTTCTGTTCCCCACCCTTTCCCTCCCCCCTCCCTATTGACTTCCAATAGCTTTCCAACCCTTACCCCCTTTTATTGCTTAATTCTATTTCACTTACATTTTCCTGCAACATAGATCATAATATCTCTTACTCTAAGCATATTCTAGTTCTTTTATGCATATACTCTATCAAATATACTATCAATATAGTATTTGTTATATACTATACCATCCAATATAGCATAGCATGCATTGTAATATAACATAACATATATGTATCTGCCACACAGATCATAATATCTCTTGCTCTGAACATGTTCTAGTTCTTTTATGCATATTCTCTATCAAATATACTATCAATATAGTATTTGTTATATACTATTCCATACAATATAGCATAGCATACAATATAACATAGCATGCATTATAATATAACATATCATAACATCCCAATATAGTATACAATGTGATATACTAACACCATGCATTATACTATATCATATACAGTATATAGTATACATTTTCTAATGTATCAATTTTACTTTTCCTTTGTTAAACTATATATTCTAAATCAAATTTTCTTAATCATAAAATTAGCTTAGATTGTTATAATTAAATTTCCCCCTTAATGGTAAAGTCACTTCTCTCCTCCATTTACAACACCACCCTTTAGAAATTCTCAAACTGCCACAGTTCTCCTTTCACATCCCATTTTTTCTCTAAATATTGTTTCAATTTCCCCCAATCAGCAATATATTGTTCTAGGTCAAGATCTTTAAGCTTCCTTGTCATTTTGTCCATTTCTGCCATGTACAGCAATTTGTAAATCCAGTCTTCTTTGGTTGGTATTTCTTGTACTTTCCACTTCTGCGCGTACAAAAGTCTTGCCGCTGTAGTCATGTAAAATAACAATGTTCTGTACTGCATTGGAACAACTTCCATCCCCGAGTTCAATAGCAACAATTCTGGGTTCTTATTTATTTGAATTTGTAAAATCTCATTAATTACTTCAGTTATATCTCCCCAGTATTGCTTAGCTACTTCACAAGTCCACCACATATGGTACAATGATCCTTCATGCTTTTTGCATTTCCAGCATTTGTCTAACATATTCGTATTCCTTAGCGCAATTTTCTTTGATGTTAAGTACCATCTGTAGATCATTTTGTATACATTCTCTTTAATATTCATACAAGTTGAAATCTTCAGTGTATTTTTCCACAGGTGTTCCCACGCCTCCATTGTTATTTCTTTATGGAAGTTTATTGCCCACTTCACCATCTGGATTTTAACTGTTTCATCCTCCGTATGCCATTTCAGAAGTAGTTTATAAATCTTAGCTATTTCTTTCTTGCCTTCTTGTAGCATCACTTCTTCTAGTTCGGAATTTTCCATTCTTATACCTCCTTTTAAGCAGTCCGAATTGTAAAGATCTCTGATCTGCCTGTACTGAAACCATCCATAACAAGGAGACAGCTCTTCTTCTGTTTTTATTCTTAACATTGAATGTTGTACTTGTGTTATCTCCTTGTAGGTTGGACATTGCTGCTCATTGTCGACAGTTCTCGGATCTATTACTTCATACGGAACCACCCATGAAGGAATTCCATCTTCCATGTAAACCTTATATTTTTTCCAGACTATGAAGAGGCTTCTCCAAATATAATAATGGTGCAAAAACATCGAGTCCGCTTTTACTTTATCATACCACATGTATGCATGCCATCCAAATATTTTTTTATGTCCCTCCAAGGCCAGCAATTTACGATTTTTTAACGTTATCCAATCTTTTAACCATACCAGGCATATTGCTTCATAATATAGTCTTATATTGGGCAGTTGCAAGCCACCTCTTTCCTTCGCATCCTGTAATACTTTCATTTTCACGCGTGGTTTCTTGCCTGCCCACACAAAGTCTGAAATTTTCCTTTGCCATTTATCAAACTGTTTTGAGTCTCGAATAATTGGAATTGTTTGCAGCAAGAACATCACTCGTGGTAAAACATTAATCTTTACTGCTGCTATTCTTCCCAACCATGATAAATTCAATTTATTCCATTTTATCAAGTCTCTCTCTATTTGTATCCACAGTTTATCATAGTTGTTTTTGAATAAATCTATATTTTTTGCAGTCAGTTCAATACCCAGATATTTTACTTTGTTAGTTACCTCACAGTCCGTTATCACCGTTAGTTCTTGTTGCTTCTGTTTAGTCATATTCTTGCATAGTATTTTTGACTTCTTTTTATTCACATAAAATCCAGCTAGATCCCTTTGGCATGTTTTCAATTGGATCTTCTACTATTAACATTATGTCATCCGCAAGGTATTTCTAAGTCTCTCATCCGAAGTGCGAATCCATTAACTAGAGCGGGTGCAATATCATCTCTGGAGCACCCAGAGTCAATGAGTGCTTGTACTCAAATATGTTTTTTTCTGTCCGGGTTCACTAATGTGACAGGCATGAATAATATGGACCCTCTCACTCTTTCCACCACAGAGGTGGAAGTCTTTTTGATCTGCCGTTTGGGTCCTTTTACAACAGATCCATCTCATTTCCCGACTGCAGGCTGGCCGGACTTTCTTCCCCCGTTAGGGCTGGCACTTCTAATTCCTTAACTTCATCCAGCTCCAACCCTTTCTCCAGGGGATTTCTATGCGCTGCGCCCCAACCTCTCGACTCTGGGAGCGGGTGTTGGGCGGTGAGGAGGGGGAAAGGGTGGCAGAGGCGGTTCGCGCTGGCGGGAGCGGAGTGGGTTGAACCGGCTTGTATGGACATTGTGCTGCATAGTGGCCATTTTGACCACAATTGAAGCACAATTCTTGTCTCCATCTAGTTTCCCTTGCTCCTCTGGTTGCGCCTACACCTCTCCCCCCTCGTACAATAACTGACGTTCTTCAGTGCCCAGTTGCCTGTTGTTGCTCTACGAGGCGGCCTCTTGCATACGGTTTTCCACTTCACAGGCTAATTGTATCCAACCCAGTAGGGTCGGAGGATTATCTTGCATTAGTGCTCGATCCAGCAATTTAGGATTCATGCCTTGTTTAAATAAGATAATTTTGGTTGACTCTTCACATCTGGGACGTTTAGCCGCTAATTGCCGGATTGGTTACATAGTCTCTGGCAGACATATTGACTTGCCTTATGGTTTGCAATTCTGTGCGGGCTCTATCCTCCTCTAACAGATCTTCATATTGCGCTCAGAGAGCTGCCAGCCTTGCAAGGTGTCTAATTCCGGGGGCCCCAATTCATATAAGGTTACGTACCATTCCGCTGCTTTTCCTTGCAGTCTGGACCCCAGATGTTCAATTTGACTCACTTCATCCTCGAACAAATGTCCCCAACGATTAAAAAATTGCAGAGATTGTACTAAAAAAAATCCCAGTTTTGCAGGATCTCCGTCAAACGTAGCCTCCAGTTTCACCCATCCCATTGGTAGTTCTGGTTGCCGAGTGACTTGATTTGGAACTGGTAAAGGTAAATACTGCAAGGGCACTTGCCTCGGTCTTGGCTGCGGTCCTGGGTGCCCCGGCATAGGTTGTGCGGGCACCTGCCGGGGTCTTGGCTGGGGGGGCCGTAGCGGCACTGGAGGTACTTGATAGGGCTGGAATGGCTGCGGTGCTGGGCCCCTTGGTAGGGGACATCGAGGCTGTTGCTCTTGTGGCTGCGGAAGCCTCAGGGGCTGCTCCTGCAGTTGTGGTTACAGGGGAAGCGGCTGCTCTCTTGGTTGAAGTAGTGGTCGGGGCAGCTCTCGGGGTCTCTCCTGACCCAGCACCCCTCTTTCCCCCGGGGGTCCCACTGGCTGACGTCTTGAGGAAGTGGAGGGGGTCCTTGCGGGAGGTCGTCCAGCGGGACTTCTGGCGGACCTTGCGGGGGATCAGGCGGTGACGTTGCCAGTCTTTCCCGGACATCGTCCAGCACTATCGGAAGCTCTACAAGCCGAGGAGGGACTTGTCCCTGAGCTGGCGTCAAAGTTGGGGAGCCTCTCGGAACCGGCGCTGTGTTCTGTTGCACTAACTGCTGTAGGGCTGCCATCCCTTGACTCTCCATAGGTCTAGGATGCTCCCCATCTGGCTGCGGCGGTCTTTCGCCTCTTTTATCCAGAACTAACACCAACAACAGATGAATGGCATGGGCCAGACTTTCCTCCATTGTTCCCATTCTATCCTCACGTCTTTGGACATGAACCGGTACTGATGTATCGATGTCCTCATAAGGTAACTCTTGGGGCAGTTCGCCCGGAAATTGTACTGTATCCACATATTTTTCGGAGGAGGTGGTGGCTCAGGACCAGGGCTGGATTACGCCCATTCCCGCAGCTCCTGCCGCTTCCTCTTCCTCTGATATTCCAGCAAGGATTCCTTTAGCTAGGCCGGTCACCGCTGAAATTCCCGCATCTACAGCTTGGGTTCGGCTCTGTAGCTGCTGCCAACTCTGGTCAGCCGACGTCCGCTGTCCCACCGGTGGGACATTCCACATCGCCACTTCGGTATAATCCCAACTCATTAAATCGCGCCGAGTAGTTTCCCAGTCCTGGATGTTGTCGGCGCCTCTGGGGTCCCACTCCTCCAGTTGATCGGAATCTTTGTTCCACACAAACCATGGCTGATTGCTGGCCCGCGCCACGATCGGCGTTTTGGACTGTTTGGGCAATTCCCAAATTATGCTAAGCCCTTCCTCCATTGACAAACCGACCGTCCGTCTCACGTCGATGAGCAACCGGGAGAACACCGTACTCGCTCTCTTCTCCCTCGTTTCCCTGGGTCTGGAGCCCCACTGCCTCGGCATAGGCAGGGATATCAGGGGTTCCGCCATCGCCCGTGGTCGAGCTCCCAACTCCCTCTGGACGTCCTGGGTGCCAGCTCGCACGGCTATGAGGAGATACACTGTAGTAGGACCAGACTCCATTCCCCCTGGAACGGGTTGACTCATTGTAACAGATTCCTTACCTCCTGGGCTGGGGACATACGGATCAAATGAAGAGTCCCTGTCGGGCACGGCCTTGGTATCCGTCGCCTCCGGCCAAGGCATCGGAAAACAGGGTTAACATACCTGTAACTTATATTCATCGAGTTCTTCTGTGCTGACACACATGGGGACTGCGCAGGCGCAGGCCAGCCGCCGGAGAATTTTCTAGAGCTTCCATGGCTCCGAAGGGGCCGTTTGTCGCGCGCCTCAGCGACCGTTTTCCCGCCCAAACGGTCACGTGATCCTCCAGCGACCAACGGCCCCTTCCCTCAGTTCTCCCTTGCCGCCGATTGACCAACACACCTCAGCCATAACACCTTAAAAACACCAATTTCCGTTACAGCCATCACATTATTGTGCATTGGAGTTCACAGCGGGGTAGGAGGGAGGGTTGTGTGTCAGCACAGAAGAACTCGATGAACATAAGTTACAGGTATGTTAACCCTGTTTTCATCTTCGTTCTTCTGTGCCTCCACACATGGGAGTGTACCAAGCTTCACACAATAAGGAAGGCGGGGGTGAAGTCCAACACAATTTTATTAAGCAAACAAGAACAACAATAAATAGATATGCATATATACATCTATGTAAAAATACTGTGTAGGGACACATAAATACTCAATATTTACATATATACACACCCCCAGGTACATATATACACTTTCACTCAAGGGTACCCAACAGGTACGCCAAGAAAGTCATTCCAAAACTCCCTCAGGAAAAAAGGGAGTGTAAGACAGCCTTGGCCACAGATACATCCTGCTCCGCATTGACATCTACGGCGTAATGCCTGACAAAGGTGTCTGCAGAGGACCATGTGGCCGCTTTACAAATGTTAACCAGGGGCACCCCCCTGAGGAGTGCCGAAGAGGATGCTTGGGACCGCGTGGAGTGGGCTCTGACATGAAGCGGGCAAGCCACCCCTGCCAGGGAATAGGCCTTGCTAATGGCCGTCACAATCCACCTAGACAGGGTCTGTGAGGAAGCCCTGCTACCCCTGTCCTTGGCCCCAAAACATACAAACAGGTGAGGACTGGAGCGGAATCCCTTCGTCCTATCCAGGTAATAGGCTAGGGCCCTCTTCAAGTCTAGGGAATGGAGGGCCTTTTCCCCCTTAGAGGAGGGTTGAGGAAAGAATGCAGGCAGTGAGATATCCTGCGAGAGGTGGAAGGCGGACACCACCTTGGGCAGGAACCCGAGGCAGGGACGCAGGACCACCTTGTTGGGATGAAACACAAGAAAGGGAGGGTCAGACCGCAGTGCAGACAGCTCACTGACCCTTCTGGCCGATGTGACGGCCACCAAGAATGCTACCTTGTAGGATAGCATATCCAAGGGGCATGTAGCCATAGGTTCAAATGGAGACAACATGAGACGTGAGAGCACCAAAGACAGTGACCACTGAGGCACTGGCGCCGACACAGGTGGGTAAAGATTGTACATGCCCTTAAGGAACTGGCGGGATTGTGGGTGAGAAAACACCGTAGCCCCCTCAACTCGGGTGTGAGCAGCTGATATCGCTGCCAGGTGGACCTTGAGGGAGGACACCTTCAAGCCCAGGCCACGCAAGTGGCACAAATACTCGAACACAACCCCCAAGGGACTGCTGTCGGGCACCACTCCTCTGGCAAGTGCCCAAAGCTCAAACCTGCGCGACTTGGCCGCATAAGCGCGCCTAGTGGATGGCCGACGAGCATTCAGGAGGACCCTCTGTACCTCGTCAGTAAAGCCTACAGGGGAGGAACGATCCGCCAAGCCGTTAGGTGCAGCTTCCTGGGATCGTGGTGGACTAGGCTCCCGTTTAGGAGAAGGTCTTGCCGAGGGGGCAGACTCACATATGTCCGTTGGGACATCCGCAGGAGCTTCGGGAACCAAACCTGCCGTGGCCAGAAGGGGGCCACCAGGATGCAGTCCGTCCCGTCCTCCTCTATCTTGCACAGGACCCTGGGAATCAAGGGGAACGGAGGAAACATGTAGTGCAAGCCCTGCGTCCACGTAAACTGGAAGGCATCCCCAATAGAGAGGGGGTCGCTCCCTGCCCTGGAACAGAACGTGTGGGCCTTGGTGGTCGCCGCAGTGGCGAACACGTCTATCACCGGATGACCCCACATCTGGAAGTTCGGCCCAACGCACTCTCCGTTCAGTTCCCACTCGTGGTCTAGTAAAGGGGCCCTGCTGAGGGCATCTGCCCGGGCATTGTCTGACCCAGCCACGTGTATAGCTCGGAGCGACACGCCGTTCTTGATAGCCCACTGCCAAGTGAGTGTGGCTTCCCGGCACAGGGCCATGGACACTGTGCCCCCCTGCTGATTCACGTAGTACATGGCAGTCGTGTTGTCCGTCTGCACCAAGACCTGACGATTTCTCAGCAGTGCTGTAAGAGACACAAGTGCGAAACGAATGGCCCTTAGTTCAAGCACATTGATATGGAGGGTCTTTTCCCTGTCAGACCAGACATCTTGCACAGACACCTCACCACAGTAAGCCCCCCATCCCAACAGAGAGGCATCAGTGGTAACCGTGATGTCATGGTGTTGATACCCAAAAGGGGTCCCTCTAAACAAGTTGTCATCAGACAGCCACCAGTCCAAGGAGGAGAGGATGACCCTCGGGATAGAGAATTTGAGGGACGGAGGGTGCAGCAGAGCATCGTACCTCCGCACAAACCAGTTCTGGAGAGGGCGCATACGCAGCCTAGCGAAAGGCACCACAGAGGTGGCCGCTGCCATATGCCCTAGTAAGCACTGGATAGTGCGCACAGACTGGAATCGGTTCCTTTTAAACATGGACACTAGACCCCTTAGGGACCGAGCCCTCTCCAAGGGGAGCAGGGCCTTACCCTCCACAGAGTCTAACAGTGCACCAATGTAGGACACCTTGCAATTGGGCACCAGCTTGGATTTCTCCAAGTTCACCAGGAGCCCCAGGCGTTGGCAAGTGCTAAGTACCAAGCCAATGTCCTGCACCAGCCTAGACTCTGATTCAGCTACGATGAGCCAGTCATCAAGGTACGGAAAGATGGTACAGCCTTCTTCCCGTAGGAAGGAAACCACAGGGGCCACACATTTAGTGAACACTCGTGGGGCAGTGGACAGGCCAAAGGGGAGCACCTTATACCGGAAAACCCTTTGCCGGTAAACAAAGCTCAGGTATTTCCTGTGCTCCTTCCTTATGCCCACGTGAAAGTATGCGTCTTTTAAGTCAAGAACCGCAAACCAATCTCCCTGTTTCAGCAAGGCGATCACAGCCGCCAACGTAACCATTTTGAATTTGGTCACCTTGAGGAAGGCATTAAGGCCCCTCAGATCTAAAATGGGACGTAAGCCCCCATCCTTTTTAGGGACCAGGAAGAACCTAGAGAAGAACCCCCTTACAGAGTCCTCATAGGGCAATTCTTCCACAGCACCCTTGGCCAAGAGCGACACGATCTCCGCATCCAGCTCGGCCATAGTGTTATTGACAGCTGTCAGGGGTGAACTGCATCTAGGCAGCTCAACAAACTCCAGCCCGTATCCCATTTCAACAATCGTTAAGACCCATGAGTCAGATGTTATTGACTCCCACTCAGAGAGGAGTGGACTCAGTCTGTCCGAAAAGTTCGGGGATACGGCTGGCGTGACCCGTCAGTACTGCCTCCCGGCGCCCTGCTGATCTTTCTGCTGGGCCGGTTGTTGTGCCGGACGAGGCTTGAAGGGCCGACGCCTCCTCTGCTGTTGTGCGGGAGGGTAAGGCCGCTGCTGGTATGCAGGATACTGCTGGTAGCCCGGCCGCTGATGTTGGTATCTGCCCTGGTAGTGGTAAGGGCCGGACCGGGGAGCGTACCGTGGCCTGGAGGAGGGCTTGTCCGCTGGAGCCAGACCCAAAGACCGCGCCGTCTGCCTGTCCTCCTTTTTCTTCTTCAGGGTCTCGTCGGTGGACTTGGAAAACAGCGAGTCCCCTTCAAAGGGCATGCTCTCCACCCTGGAACGCACCTCTTGGGACAGGGCCGTCGACCGCAACCAAGAGTGGCGCCTGAGGACCACCGCCGACGCCATCCCCCTAGTAGCAGTGTCAGCAGCGTGGCTCCCAGCGTTCATTTGCTGTTTAGACAGCCGGACAGCCTCTGTTTGCAGCAGGGACACCACAGCCTTCTGCTCAGGAGGGAGGTCCCGGGTATAGGATGCCAACTTCTCCCAGAGGTACAGCTGGTACCCTGCCATGATGGTCTGGTAGTTGGCAATCCTCAGACCCAGCGAAGCTACGATGTACTGGCGCCTGCCCATGGCATCCAGCTTCTTGCCCTCTTTATCGGCAGGCACCGAGGAGTGACCCGATCGTCGGGGGTTGAACTCCTCTGTGACCAAGGAGGAAGGTGGAGGGTGTTTCACCAACGCCGGCCAGGTGCCCTGCTTGATCTTGTAAAGCTGCTCGATGCGCTTGGACGTTGGAGGTTGATCACAGGGCACCTGCCACACCTTCTCCACAATCTCCTCAATACCCTCGAGCATGGGAAAGCCAACGTACGCCGGATTATCCCCATAGATACGCTTGAGGAGCTTGTCCTTGGTCTGGGGGACTGCCGAAGAGATGTCCATCTCGAGAGCCTTGGCCATCCTTGCCATCTGGTCGGCGTAGATGCGGAGGTCCTCGAATGGGGAGTCCGCAGATGGCACTAGCTCCTCAGCTGGCGATGGTTCGGACCAGGACTCCGACTGGTAGCCGCCAAAGCTCTCCACATCCTCCTCATCGGAACCGAGCTGGGATTCCGGAACCTGGAGCGGAGGGGGAGCCCACGCCGACCTCGATGTCGAAGGCCTCGGTTCCGACACGGAGAAGCCCGCAGGTGCCCCCTCCCATTGGCAACGGTATGGCGAGGGGAGGTAGGAGGCCTGTCGATGCCGGGACGCAGTGGACCGGACTGATCGGACACTGTCCCCCGAACCATGCCGCTCACGACCGACCGGAGGTGGAGACGGACGGACAGGCGACGGACGGCTCCGACGAGGAGACGGGCTCGGTTCCAGCCTCGGCGACCGAAGGGCAAGCGACGGTCGGCTCCGACGGTGCGGGCTCGGCTCCGGCCCCGACGAGAACTCTGCGGGCACCGTCTCGAAGGCCATCGGATCCGGCACCGGCACGGAGATGTCTTCTGGCTCCGGGGAGCCCAGATGAGGGGAAGGCGTGTGAGGAAGCACGATGACCTCCTCCTGAGGAGCGGGACGCGGCGACCGATGATGCTTGGTCTTCTTCTTCTTCTTCGCTGGTTCCGAAGAAGACCTCGGAACCGACGCGCTCCTCGCCTTCGAAGGGGACCTCGGCTTCGACCTCTTAGGCTTCATCGGAACCGATCCGGACGCCGGTTCCGACCGGGGACTCGGTACCAGGATCCTCGGTTCCGACGTAGGTCTCGGATCCGACCTGGTAGATGACGCGCTACGGGGCGGCCGCACCGGTCCCTGCGCTGGAGAGGCCGCTCTCGACGCCGAGGTACTCGGGGGACGCGGTTTCGACCCCGACCTCGCGGAGGCCACTGAGCCAGCTCTTGAATGCCGTTCGGCAGAGGGGCTAGGGCCGGCCTTGGGGGAGGGCAACGGAGCGCCTCCGGACATGACCTTCTGCCACAGGGAGGAGTTCAGTCGGGCCTTGCGCTCCTGCCGGGCCTTGCTGGTGAAGCCCTGGCAAATCTTACAGGCCGACACATTATGGGTCTCCCCCAAACAAAACAGGCACAGTTCATGGCCATCGGTCTTGGCCATTTTCGTGTGGCATTGGAGGCAATGCTTGAAGAGAGCCTTTGAGGCCATCTTCAGGGGCACGCGAAAGGAAGGTCAAAAACAGTCCGAGTCAAATTACCGAGTCCACAACAAAGTCCAAAACGAGCAATCAGTCAGAATAAAGCACGAAGCACAAAAAGCACAGAGCAACGAAGCTCACGTTCTCTCCAAGCGGCGGCAAGAAGAGAACTGAGGGAAGGGGCCGTTGGTCGCTGGAGGATCACGTGACCGTTTGGGCGGGAAAACGGTCGCTGAGGCGCGCGACAAACGGCCCCTTCGGAGCCATGGAAGCTCTAGAAAATTCTCCGGCGGCTGGCCTGCGCCTGCGCAGTCCCCATGTGTGGAGGCACAGAAGAACGAAGATGAACAGAGTGATTCGTAACAAAATGTCAGACTGTGGCTTGCCAAAAGTTGCAACTTAGCCAACCTCTTGCAATAAGACAAAAGTCCATTGATTTCAAAAGGCTTTACTGAAGATTGTCAACAAATGGAGTACACATTCTAAGATACATTGATCTTAGCTGATCTGTAGCATTGTTATGAATGCCAAGCAAAAGAATAGGTAGAGTATGCAGTTTCCCTCAGGCCCCAACCTCCCCCTTAGTTCTCAAAACGAATGGCCCGAGGGTGAGAAAAGGAAAGTTTCTCAAGGACGGCAGGAAGGCGAAGGCACGCAGATGATAACAGTTCCTCTCCCTCCTCCAGGCTTCCAGCAGCAGGCTTCCAGCAGCAGTCTCCCCACCTGCAAGAAGCACACTTAACACACTGACAAAGTTAAAATGGAGTCTCTTTGGCTTAAACACAATCAGAACCTGACAATGTGGCCCTGGAGGGAAAAATTAAGTTGCCAGATGTATGGCTAAACATCAGGACCTCCAAAATAGCATTCTCAGAACTGCTACTCATTCTGTGTGAGGGCCTGCTAAACATGTGAAGAGTAGGGGTCTCAATGCATGGATGAGAAAAGAGTATTGGGAGGAAAGGTTTAGATTTGTTAGGCACTGGGGAACTTTCTGGACAAGCCGAACCTGTACAAAAGAGACAGGTTCCATGAAAATAGCAGACCAAATGCTGTCCCTTTTTCAGGTTCCAGAGAGGGAAAATAGCACAGTGGGAGGGGTGTGTGTGTCAGAGATTTATTTTTGCTTCTCCATTATCCTTCTTCAGTCCTTTGACGTGTAGATTTTATACTTAGGAACTGCCTCCTTTTACCACTCATCTTCCTGTCTTTGTCACACTCACACTCTCTATGTTTCTCCATCTTGTCACCATGGGTGCAGGTTATGCCATCCTCTGGCATCTTAAACTAGACATCCTCTGGCATCTTAAACTAGACAGAGAGATCTCTCGCTGCTCTTTGCTATCCCGTATGGAATTCCAATAATAAAGAAGTCTTTATTTCTTTTCTAAAGCTTAACCAAGACTCTGAGTGTTTGTTTCTGTCTCCACACATGCATGTCTCTTTAAAGCACAGGCACATACTCACACACACTTCCATTGCATACTATGCAACTCTGCTAATACTTCACTTGAACCAGAAAGGAACCAGGCTGCTGGCACTCAATATTAATGAAGCTGCAGAGCTGCTTTTAAACTAATTTCTGAGGGAAAACCAACAGGAGCTGGAGAGCCTCAAGTTCACAATAATTTATTCTAAAAGGATGGTGTAGAAAATTCTTGGAACGATATTGGCAGAAGGGTAGCACTTGAAAATGACAGTGGGGCAGAAAAGGAAAGCCATATGAGGGAAACTGAGGCCTGAGGGAGATGGCAAGGAAAGCAAGAGGTACAGGTTCTACCAATGCCAAAAGTCTCCAAGGCAAGGATGAGAAGCTGGAATGCTTGGTACTATATGGCAATGTATATTGGGCATTTCAGAAACCTCATGGAATGGGGAATGCAATAATGGCTTGCAATGAGAAGCTCCTAGAAGCTGACCAAGTTACCCTTTGTCAACCTCTCTGGCTCTTAGGGTAGAACCTGTCCCCATGGTTCACCATGGAGCTGGATGACTTGATGAGAGATGGGAGACATATAAAGCTACACTGGCAGAAAACTCAAGCGGAATCTGACAGTACATGCTATAGAGACAACAGAACATCTATGAAACAGCAGCAATAGCAACAAAGAAACGTTACCTCTCTGCCAGCACTGTATCAGCTAGTTCATGACCATCCTAATTGTTTACGTTATCACAGCATCTGCTAACTCCTAAATCTGAGCCTTTATTGTGTCAGGAACAGGAAATTGGTTGTAGTGCTCTTACAAAGTATTTTTGCTGCCAAAAGCTTTCTAACCCATTCTGATTTGGATGCTGATTTCAAAATGGCTCAGAGAAGAAGTATCTAATCCATTATCTGACCATTGGTGAACCATTTTGAGAGTTACTGTGATGGATGTTGACAGGATCTTGGAACCTGCAAACGCAGCTTGTGGTCTGGATCTTTGTGTATCCTGGTTGCTGAAATCATGTAAGCATCATATTAATGAACCAAAGGGAGGGTTATCAGTCTACTACTAAAAAATCCCTCCACCCCCAAAGAAAAATCATATGGCAAATTATTGTCCAGCCTCTAATCTGCCCTTTCTGGCCAAAATGATTGAGTAGTGGCAGACCAACTCCAGGTCTTCTTGGATAACTCATCTCCTCTGGACCGTATTCAGTTTGATTTTAGGTTGAGTTATAGAACAAGGGCTGTACTGGCAACCTTACTTGATGTTTTCTGTCTAAATGTAGACAAAGACCATGCATCTTTGATTGCAATGGATCTACCTGGAGACTGCATAACAGTGGACTATACTATATTGTTGAAATGTTTGGAAGGAGAAGAAGGTATTAACGACATGCTCTGGAATGGTTTAAATTGTTTCTTACAGACTTAAAAGGTTGTCATTGGAGATCAGTGGCCATCAGCGCGGGATTTGCTTTGTATGGTTCCAGAGGGTGCAGTTCTATCCCTGGTGCTATTCAATCTCTGTGTAAAACCTATAGAAGAAATCATTCATAGTTTTGCAGTTGGATGACATCAATACACTTCTGGGTAGCAGCGTATGCGAAAGAGATCTTGGAGTAAGAGTGGACTGTAAACTAAATATGAGCAGTCAGTGTGATGCGGTGGCAAAAAAGGCAAACTCAGTTTTGGGTTGTATCAAAAGGGCCATTGCATCGAAATCGCAAGAGGTCATAGTCCCTCTCTATACTGCCTTGGTCAGGCCGACTGTGCGCATTTCTGGAGGCCTCACTTCAAAAAGGATGTGGACAAAATTGAGAGGGTGCAGAAGAGAGTGACAAGAATGATCAGGGGTCTGGAGACTAAGCCCTATAAGGAAAGGCTGAGGGCCTTTGGAATGTTTAGTTTGGAGAAGAGGAGATTGAGGGGGGACATGATTGCTCTCTTTAAATATTTGAAGGGCTGTCATTTGGAGGAGGGCAATGAGCTGTTCCAGTTGGCAGCAGAGGATAGGACCTGAAGCAATGGGCTTAAATTACATGCAGAAAGGTACCGGCTGGATATTAGGAAAAACATTTTCATGGTCAGAGTAGTTCAAAAGTGGAATCAGCTGCCTAGGGAGGTGGTGAGCTCCCCTTCACTGGCAGTTTTCAAGAAGAGGCTGGATGAATATTTGTCAGGGATGCTTTAGGCTCATCCTGCATTGGGCAGGGAGTTGGACTAGAAGGTCTGTGTGGCCCCTTCCAACTCTGTGATTCTGAATTTGCTGTCAACACCTAGTTCTGTCACTCTCTATCCTGGGGATGCAGTAGAGGTTATGAGTCACTGCCTGACTGGTCAAATGGCTAAAGGCTAATAATTGAATCTCACTTCCAACAAAAGAGAAGTCATACTGGTTTAGAAAGCAGAGATTTTAAAGGACATTGTGCTTCCCACTTTGCTGACTCAGTCAAGAACCTAGGGTTTAGACTGGATCCAACATTACTATAGGAAGCAAGTTAACACAGCTTCAAAAAAACCTTTCTTCAACTTACTCTGGAAGATGGTCTCCCACTAGACTCAGCAGACTGGGCCACAGTAACATGGAGACTAGACTACTGTCTAGTTTTTGAAGCCACCTCTGAGACTCCAAGTGGTACAGAATGCCATAGCTCAGCTAATATTGGGAGCTAGCTGGAGCAGGCATATCACACCCACTCTGCAGTCACTCCACTGGCTGCCCATCAGTAACCACGTTTGATTCAAGGTAATGACTACTACATGCAAAGTAAAGCTCTGCATTACCCTGGACCCTCACATCCTTAAGATCATCTCTCCTGTTCTACTTCAACACAACAGATTTATCTGACTATGGTTTCTGCAGCTACTATGCTACAAATGGGCAAGATCAACAGCTGCCAGTGAATATGCATTCCCTGTTGCGGTCCCCACTTTGTGGAATGGCTTACCAGAGGTATCAGGAAGGCTCCCATACTTCTGTCTTTCCACAAACTACGTAAACCAAAATTGTTGAGGACAATTTTATATAGGTAATACCTATATAACCTATCAGTTTCTTATAACTGGGCTTTCTGATAAAAGATAAAAAGAAAGCCATTACTATATTCACAGTGGAAACAGAAAAACTTTATTGAAAACTCCCATTCAGCAACACATCCAATGCTTAGATTGAAAGCTTTTGTCTTTTTATACATTTATTCTAATACACACACGTACGTAATTACTTGGAAAACATGTATGTAATTACTTGGAAAAAATATTAAATCTTCATACTTAAGGTTCATCAAGAACTACCAAGGAACTAAAAATCTAACAGGATAAGGTATCTGATCGTCAATGGCTTACAGCTGTTTCATACATAATAGCCATGTGAAAGTTACTGAGAAAAGGTTTTTGAATACGGGAGTGCTACGCTTAGTATGCAAGCTGCTTGGTCTTCTACTATAACATTATGACTTGCTATTTTCTGGCAGCAGTCACCATGACTGAAAGATACTTACCAATGCTTTCCATGCAACACAATATGGTGATTCACTTACAGATGTTATGCTCCCCATGTAGAAATGCAGCTATGAGCGTTTCATAGTTGTATCCAGGGGGCCATTATAAAAACAAGCCCTCAATGCATTGCAAAATTTTGCATTAAAGTCTCTTGTGAATATACTGAATTGGATCCTGTGGATCTGTTAATGGTCATACTCCCCTCCCCAATACAAGTAGTTCTTCTGCCAGCAGAAGACAGTCCCATGTCAGCAAAAGGCTCTTGTGTTGGGGAAAGCTCTATCATTAAGAAAATGAATCCAGAGGATCAAATCTATTAACCATTTGGAGTCAACTACAAAAAGCAGCATTTGTTGTCTTTAAATAGCATCTTTACCCCCTGGTTTGCCTGTTTTCTGAGTTCTGCAGTATTTGGATGGAATAGTTCAGCCTTGATGAGCATCTCAAACTACTTCCTCAACACAGAGTATAAAATGGAAGACCAGACAAATCATACTACTCTTATTGAAAAATAAAGTTTTGTTTAAGAGCTAGGGCATTCACTCTGTGAACTACTCATGACTCCTTAATAATGACATATCACACAAATTAAAATGACCTGATAATTTCAAAGTTGTTCCCATAAGCAAACACAGATGATCACTACTCGCCTCTTGATTGTAAAATGCAAAACCTGTTTTGGAGTGTTCCATTAGGGAGATGGTTATGTATTTTATTCAGGAAGTGTACTGAGAGCAGTTCCTTGTAGCTTTAAACTCAAATACTCACAGCTGAGAATGACATTATCCACAAAGATGGTTAATAAAAAACAGTGGGTTTTGAAGCCAAAATAGAACAAAGATTTAAGAAAACACGATGCAAAATATGGCAATGATCACAGGCTGAGTTGCAACAATCCTTTTCACTGTTGAAGTTCAATTATGAGCCACATCATAGCCAACACTGCTGAGAAACCATATAAAGATACTGTGAAAACCAAGCTACTTTAATATTACAATGGCAAAATGTTAGCAATAAAAAAAATAACGAGTTTCCTGAAAAAATGTCCCTGAGCTACCACAGTTAACAGTATTCTGAACCAAATAATCTACAACTATTAAAATATGCGATGTCGACTCATCAAGAACCAGCCTACTGGCAACAGGTCAGAGTGCCAACTATCACATACTGAAATGTTCAGTATGTGGAGACTTCACAATCCAGGACCCATAACCATGCTCCTCTAAGTAGGTTTTCAGCAAGTACTTTGCATCTTGGTAGGACTCTGCCACAATCTAAATAAAAAAAAGGAGTTAATATTCAGCACTGAAGGATTGTTAAGTGAGTCAATACTATCAAGATAATGTTTCCAATTAAGCACAGTAATTCTTAAGAGATCCACTATGCCTCTGATATGGCTAAACTCTTCATTCACTGTAGGAGTCTGCACTAAAAAAAGTAGTATTTTCCAGATTTCAATAAATCTGGAAATTCAATAAATCTGGGGATTCAATAAATACTGGTATTCTCAATATTCAGGTCCAAAAATGCTGGTTTTGTATTCAGATCCAGGTGTTTTCAGGATTCTGAAAATAACCAGGTGCATTAGTTCCTATGGGAGAATTTTTCCAGGAGGCTGGAGGGGCAGTTGTTCATGCAAACTATGTCAAAATTGCAGCAGAGTGAGGGCTGTCTGTCCTCTAAAGACACCCAAGTTTCAAGAAGATTCTATGGGACGTTAAGAAGGTTCCCCCAGCTATTTTCCATTGTATCCTATGGGAGACAGGGAACATCCCTTGCTTTCTTCTGGACAAAGAAGACTTAGCCAAGCACAAAACACCAACCAATGGATCAAAGTCTCCCAAAAGAACTAACAAAGCTCAATAGAACCAGAGAAGCCCAGGAAAACCAACCTGGCAGAAGGAATGCACTCTTCACCCTGAAGCTGTAGCTTGGGTTCTTTTTTTTGGGGGGGGGGTGCTTTTCACATGTTTCTTGGGCCAATGATGAATGAGGAAGAAGACAACTCTCACAAGAAAAAGGAATAACATTAAGGACAGCTGAACTGTCAGTGTGATCACATGATTCTGTCATGGAATTTTGCTATTATTTGCTCAAAAACAGCCCTCCAGAAAGGTTCTCCCATAGGAAATAACAGACCTGGTTAATTCACAATATTTTCAGAATTAACCAGGAACACCAATATTGGTATATCTGAGAATTCCGGATCTGACTGGGATTCCTGATTACCTGAAAAATAGCAATCAAGTATTTTTCAGACCAGATATACTGGATTGCACACCCCTAATTCAAGAAAATCACCACTACCTAAGACCTCTATATCTCCTGTGTGAATTCAGGCACCTATTTATACAAATTTAAAACAGCTTTTGAAGAACAAACTTTAATAATCATTGAACAGCAAAAATATATGTAAATGAAAGCATTAGTTCTCTAGCTAGAGTATCAATGCTGTTCTAAAAATACCTGTTGTCAATTCTACACACTATCGTAAAATAAAATACAATAACCAAATTAAATGTCTTGTTCTTTAATCACCACAGACCAGAAATTTTCCTTAAACTTATCAGTTACAATCAACAGTTTAATGTGTAACTTGCCCTGAAATTTCAGACGGAGAGGGTTCCACTCCTGGTGGCTTGCGTAGATCAGTATTTTAAAAAGGTAAGCCCTTATATCAACACACTGCAATAAGCAAGAAAACAGTATTGTGCTTACCAGTAACTGTTGTTTGTCTAGGTCTTTCTGCAGGCACACATTGGGACTGCACAGGCGCAGGCCAGCCGCCGTGAAAGGTTTAAAAGCTCTCAAGTAGTAGGGGACACTCCTCCACAGCTACACGCATGCGCGGAGGCTTCCTGCCAAATGCTGTGTTGCAGGCGGAGCGATCCCCCTTCCCTCAGTTCCTCCTAGGCCGCCGCAAGGTAAGGAGATTCTCACAGTGGAGTAGGAGGGAGGGAATGTGTGCCTGCACGAAAACCTAGACAAACAACAGTTACAGATAAGTGCAACACTGTTTTTGTCGTCGGTCTTCAGTGCAGTCCCACATTGGGAGAAAAGCAAGCTACTCACCAATGGAGGGAGGATGTGAGATGATTAGGAGAAAAGTGAATGAAAGACAACTGTCCTCACTGCTTTTGCCCTTCTGGTGTTCACATCCATGGAGTAATGGCACAGGGCCTTACAGGGCTTGAGTAACATTCAAATAGGGTCTTGAACTTTCTGAATGGTTTTGTTCTATTAACATAATATAATAAAGCCCTCTTGACATCCACTTTGTGTAGTGTACGTTCTGCTTCTGAGGAAGGGTTTGGGAAGAGGACTGGTAAAATACCCTTTTGGTGTAAGAGAAATCAGGATAAAACTTTGGGGAGCAATTCTAGACTGGGATAGAAAATGACCTTTTCCATGAAAAATTGGAGGAAGGGTGGGTCTATGCACAGGGCAGCAAGCTCACCCACCCTCCTGAGAGATGTGACTGCTATGAGGAGGGCTACCTTCCAAGAGAGCAGATTAAGGTCGCAGCTGGCAAGAGGTTCAAAGCGAGGTAGCATAATCTGTCCCAATACTAATGAGAGGCTCCACTGGGGCAAGGGAGGTGCCCTAGGTGGGAAGGTGTTAAGGACGTCATTCAGGAATTGTTTAGAGGCCTGATGGGAAAAAACTGTCCTGCCATCCACGGGTTCATGGAACACTGAGATGGCGGCAAGGTGAATCTTGATGGACGATGCAGAGAGTCTTTTTTTAAGAAGAGACACTGGGTAGTCTAAAATCAGAGATAATGGGCAGGAAAAGGGGGAGAAGCTAGTGTGTGCTACCCAAGATGAAAAATGTAACCATTTATGGTTGTATGAGGATCTTGTGCAGGCTTTCTGAGCATTAAGTATGATCTCTGCAACCTCCCTGGAAAAGGGGACATCTCCGGAAGTAGGAGCCATGCCGTCAGTTTGAGGGTAGTAACATTGTGGTACAGAATCCGGCCTCTATGGATGAGGTCCAGTGCATCTGGAAAATGTATGCAAGAGCCCTTGGCCATTTCCCAAACAGCTGAGAACCAGCCCTTGCAGGGCCAAAAGTGAGTGACCAGGATGCAGTGTGTTCTTAATTGTTTGATTCTGCTCAATACTCTGGGTATCAGTGGAACGGGGGGAAACTGTAGAAAAGGTTCCAATCCCAGGAGATTTGGAAAGCATCCCCTCTGAACTTTGGATCCAATCCCTTTATGGAGCAGAAGATTCTGGCCTTGGTGTTTTAAGATGTTACAAACAAGTCCACGTCCAGCGTTCCCCATCTCTGGAAGATGTGACGAAGGTAAATGGGGTTGATGGACCACTCGTGATGAGGTTTGAACACCCTGCTTAGAGTGTTCGCTTTGCTGTTCACTGTGCCTGCAATATGGATTGCTTGAAGTGAGATGTTGTGTTCTGTGGCCCAGTGCCAGAGCTGTGATGCCTCTGAGCAGAGAGTCAATGAAGCCATCTCCCCTTGTTTGTTCAAATAATAGAAGGCGGTCATGTTGTCTATGTGGACCCGGACCCTCTTGTCTCGCAGGAGATCTGCAAAAGAAACAAGGGAGTGACGAATTGCCTTGAGCTCCAGTACATTTATACACATATCCCTTTCAGATTCTGACCATTCTCCCTGTGTGGAAAGATACCCACAGTGTGCCCCCCACCCCCTAAAGGAGGCATCAGTGGTGATGGAAATATCTGGTAGCTGAAGTCCAAAATGTGTTCCCCTAAGGAGGTTCATGTCAACTGACCACCAAGTTAAGGATCTGGTGATTGACCTGGGGATGGAAAACTTTCTCTGTTGTGGGTCCCTAAGTAAGTTGAAATGTCTAATCAACCAGTTTTGCAGAACTGCATATAGAGGCGGGTGAATGGTAGATGCCATGAGCCCTAGGAGTCTCTGAATAAGTATAGCTGGTTGGAAACGGTTCCTCTGGAACCAGGCTACTAGAGCCCATAGAGATCTTGCCCTATCCACAGGTAGGAAGCTTTCCCTAATGTGACATCCAATCTGGCCCCTATGAACTGTATGTTCTGAGTCGGAGTAAGAGAAAATTTCTTCCAGTTAACAATAAGGCCCAGGCAGGAGACTGGATGGTGATATTAATGTGCTCCTGGAGTAAGGTGTCTGATCGAGCTACCAGGAACCAGTCATCTAAATATGGGTAAATGGAACACCCTTTTGATCTAAGATGAGCCACAACCACTGCCACACATTCTGTGAACACACAGGGAGCTGAGGATAAGCCAAATGGGAGGACTGTGTATTGAAAATCTTCCCTTTGGAAGGAGAACCTGAGGTATTTCCGATGCTCTGGGTATATTGCAATGTGGAAATATGTGTCCGTTAAGTCCATCACCGTGAACCAGTTACCTGGTTCTAAGTACTGTAAAACACCGGACAGAGTTAACATTTTGAATTTCTAAGCTTTAATAAACATATTTAAGTTGCAGAGATCCAGTATCCGGCAGAGCCCCCCTTCCTTTTTCTCTACTATGAAGTATCTGAGGTAAAATCCAAGTGAGGAGTCGCCAAGTAACAGCTTTCGAATGGCCCCTTTGTTAAATAATTCCTGAACAACTGGGGAAAGCACTTCCACAGAACAGGTGGAAGCATTAGAAGTGGGTGACAACTGTGGTAACTCAGTAAAACGTAACCTATAACCCAGTTTAACAATTTTCAGGACCCAAGAGTCTGAAGACATTGCGGCCCAAGCTTCATAGAAAGGAACCAGCCTGTCTCTGAAGAGAGGAGGCTGCTCCTTCTGAGGGACAGTTAGTCAAAAGAGCGGCTTTTGTCCCTGGCCCAATTTTGGGGACTGTGGCTGTTGTTGTTTTGACCTGGATTTGCTAGGTCTTTTAGATCCTGATTGAGGGTAATTTGAGTAGCCTCTTTGTTGGTAAGGCTGGTAGGAGGACCTGGCACGTTGTTGGTATAAAGGGTGCTGCTGGTACCAGTATGTCTAGGAGTACTGCTGCTGTTGTTGCTGGGGGGGGGATTGCCCCCAGCAAGCGGGCTCTCTGCTGATTCTTCATTTGCTGAAGGGATTCATTGGTGCACTCTGAGAACAGATAGATGCCTTCAAAGGGGAAATCCTTGATCTTGTTCCATTTCTCCTGGGGCAGGGCAGTGGAGCGGAGCCAGGAGCGGGCTGCATAGTCAGTGGAGTACTTGCCTGCTGACTTTTGCTTCTTTGCCAGTCTTGTTACCTCGTTCTGGAGGGCCCTGATCAGCACTCTCCTGTCTTCTGGGAGATCTTGGGTATAGTTGGAGAGGCGATCACATAAGAACAGATTATAAGAGCGAATTATGGCTTGGTAATTTGCGATTCTAAATTCAAGTGCGGTTGAGGAGTATATTTTCCTTCCCAGTGCATCCAGTTTCTTTCCCTCTTTGTCTGCTGGGGATGAGTGGGACCCGTTTCGATGTTTGGATTGTACCTCCTCTGTTACCAAAGAATAGGGGTGAGGATGGGTGAAGAGGAAGGTGCAGTCCTTCTGTTGCAGTTTATAGCAGTTTTCAGTTTTCCTGGATGTGGCAGGAGATGAGGCTGGTTTCTCCCAAACAGCATGTGCTATATCAAGAAGGTCTTCCACAGCTGGAAAGGCGACAGAGGCAGGAGTGCTGCTCTATAATGCCTGGAGGACCTTCCTCTTTGGCTTAGGTGTTTCCGAAGAAATGCTGAGGTCAAGGGCTCGAGCCATTCGGGTCATTTGCTCAGTGAACAAGCGGGAGTCCTCAGTAGGTGAGGGGGATGCCGCGTCCCCAACCATCTCTTCAGGCAGTGGATCCGATGCTAGCTCTGAAATGGCATCCTACAGGAACTGACCTCCTTGCCTTCATCACAGTCAGAAGACGCTGACAACTGCACTCAGAATGCTTGGGCTGATGAAAGCAAAGCAGCTGCTGGAACTGATGTTGTCGGAACCGACTGGCTTGGAACCAAAGGGTTGAACCCGACAGAAGGAGAGGTGCATCTTGTAGCCATGACAACAAAACTTGCCAGGTGGGAGCCTGAGAGTAAGTCACGCCCATAGGCAATGAAGGAGCAGGTGGAACAATTGAGAGCACTGTGTTCCAAGCGGCGCTCTGCTGGTGAGTCGGATCCAGCCAATCCCATCAGAGCCGAGGTTGTAGCAAACAAGGTTGGCTCTGGGGAGAAACTTGGTTGGGGCTCTTCAATCAGGCTAAGGCCTTCCTTCTCGTATCGCAGTGATCGAGTGCGAGGGGAGTAGAGTGTTAATGGAGCCTAGGGGATCTCCTCCTCTATAATGAGGCGTCATGATCTGGCTGTGCCAGGAAGGCCTAGCAAGGCCTCAGAAGCCTGTTAGCAGTTGGAGTAGGCCTGTCTACAATTTCCAGGAGCCCCTGGGCAATTTTGGTGCCCTTTTGGGCCAATCAGAACACAAGGGGCTAGTGCTATATAAGTCTGGGAGGGTAAAAGCCTGTGTTCTTTCTCCCAGGGAGCAGGCCTGGAGAGGTTTCTGCTAGGGGGAGAGGCCCTCATCCAGGTAGGGTGAAAAGACAGGCCTTGCAGACAGAGGGACAGTGAGTTCAGTCGCGCTAGGGCCTTTTGTTTATTTTGCTTTCACCCATCTATTGTTGGTAATGAACCTTGCTTGTTTGTTTGTTATTAACTGACCTCCTTGTAAATAAATCCTTTTGTTTGTTGTTACTCTGCTGGGTCCTCACACCTGTTTATTGGCCAAGCTACAGAGGTCAGAAGGGTTGGGAGGATACTCTGAGCCTTCCCAATGGACCCTAAATCCCAGAGTGGTGGCAGCATAAGGTGGCTCACCCCACCTGAGGCATGATATGAGGGAAGGAGTCAAAGTTGACGAATGGTGACGGCATGAGGGAGTCAAGGCAGGGCGCTTCAAGTGTTTGGTTTTCGTTTTTGCCTTCTTCGCTAGTGGCTCCAATACAGTGCATTCCCCGTTCCGGGGAATGGCGCTTCTTTGGAGCCAATTTCTTAGAATGCTTGCTTGGAACTGGGGCATCTCCAGGTGGTGCGGTCTTCAGAACTAAGGGACAGTTCTGGTGTGGATCCGGGGTGCCCGCTGGAGAGGGGGTCTGGTCGGATCGTGATTTCGGGTCCTGCTTGGCGGAAGAGTCAGCCGGCCTGTCAGAACCCATAAGGGACATTTCCCAAAAAGCTACCTTTAAACACGCGGCACAATCATGTCTGGCCTTAGGTGTAAAACGCTTGCAGTGCTGGCAGGCTCCAGTGTTATAGGCCTCACCCAGACAGAGTAGGCAGAGATCATACTCATCCGAGTGTGGCAATTTAGTGACACATTGGGTACAGATTTTAAGTATTTTTTGCAACAATGACTTAGTTGACATTCCAGAGTGAAAATGAGAAAGAGAAATCAGAACTCATAAGAGTGAGAGAAAAGAACCTTTCTCAGTGGTGGCAAGAAAGGAACTGAGGGAAGGGGGATCGCTCCGCTCAGCAACACGGCATTCTTTGCCAGTCTTGTCACCTCGTCTTGGAGGGCCCTGATCAGCACTCTCCTGTGCATGCGTGTAGTTGTGGAGGAGTGTACCCTACTACTAGAGAGCTTTTAAATCTTTCCCAGCGGCTGGCCTGTGCCTGCGCAGTCCCAATGTGGGACTGCACTGAAGATCGATGACGAACAAAAAATAAAAAGGTGTGGTGGTGCTATGACACTACCGATGAATGCCAGCACCCTCCCTTGATAATCCTGATTATTTATAAAGGCATATTTGGAACAAAATAACCTGATTCCACCAGTGTAAAAATGCAGAGGGGAGGACAGAGGTGCAAAAGATCCAATATCTGTGGATCAACTGATATGAAAATAAGGAATAAGTCAAGAATGCGAACATGCCTTTTGACCTGAGACAACCAGAAAAAATCTGCTACAATAATGTCACTACCATCTATATCCTTTCCTAGCCTATTCACACAAAAGTTTTACTACGTAACTGCAGGGAAACTCAGAAACCACCAATGGAGAAGATTTCTGATCAGTTAGTACAGATAGAGCATCTTAATTATAAATCAATCTTTATGGAGCAATGGTTTCCAGCATTAGAATACTTAACAAAGAGTGATTTAATGTATAGGCATACTTCAACTCAGGAACATTACAAGGTTTTGTTTTATTTGTAAGAATCTCACCCTCTTTCTTAATAACAGAATAACATTCAATTTATATACTGCCCTTCAGGACAACTTAATGCCCACTCAGAGTGGTTTACAAAGTATGCCATTATTATCCCCACAACAAAACACCCTGTGAGGTGGGTGGGGCTGAGAGAGCTCCAGAGAGCTGTGACTAGCCCAAGGTCACCCAGCTGGCTTCAAGTGGAGGAGTGGGGAATCAAACCCGGCTCTACAGATTAGAGTCCCGCACTCTTAACCACTACACCAAACTGGCTCTCTTATTTATCTATTTATATTAATCACATAATAATCGGAAATTGTGTCTAGCACATTTAGGTCTTTTATCACTTTTGTATAACTATTCACACTGTTTTAATCTTTTTTCAATTGTTATTGTTGGGCTACTGTTCATGTTTAAACTTTGTTATACTTCTACTGCAATGAAAGTTATATAATTTTTTTTAAAAAAAAACTTAGAAACCACAATAACGTAACTATACAAAGGAGGAGAACCAAAAATCGTTTCCAAGGTCTACAAGCATGTTCAGAGGCACTTCCCACAACCTACTAGTGTGATGTTGCCGATGTAGTTAAGAGGAAGAGGGAGCATTCTGGGCATGAATCTCAAGTTGCTACTTCATTATGAACTTCCATTAGTTTCTGGGTATTCTCTCTGGGCACAGTTGCAGAACATTTAAGCCAAAAGACTCTGATTCACATACAGACCATTCATTCGGTAGCTAAGAAGGAACCTGTCATATAGGGCAACAGAATGCCAGGATGCCCACTCTTCCCCCCTCCAAAAGTTTCCATTTCAAGTATTCTTACACATTATTAACCTGTTCTTTTAAATTATACATTTTCAAGAAGCACAGTGCAGCCACAGTAAGGAGCAACATAGCTGCAATTACTACAAAGTGAATCTCTTCAAAGTACCTAAAACTGGTAACACTTCATATACTTCTTTCCAAAGCAGATGTAGACTACCACTCTCTGACTGCTTCTGTGGTAAACACATACCCGCGAGGGAGAAGGGCCACAAGGGCCATGCCTAGGTCCTGCACTGCTGCTGGCTCTAGCTGAGTTTAAAAGCCGCTGGTGCAGAGGGGCAACAGGCAAGGCAGCTTCCCCAGGCTGGCATCCAATAAAAAGGCAGGCCCACAGCTGGAAAAAAGGAGGACAGACTGCATGGAAAGGCGGCTGCCAAAGGCAATGCAAGGGAAGGCTTTGTTGAGAGCTCCCTTCTCTTCCCTTGAGAGATCTACCTGCAGGTACATATGTCCTTGGCATCTTTCTTTCCTTACAGTCTTCCCTCCTTGCAAGGGCCCTCCTCCTTCACAATACAATATATGTGTTTTATTTTTAGAGACTAAGATCACACTTTGGATACCACAAGATACAATGATACCACCTTTCATTGTTAATACAGATGATCATCATCTACTTAGAGAACAGACACTTGCTGTGCAGCCTACTATGCTAGCAAGCCATAGGGGCTATAGCTAACTGATATATGCTCAGATGTAACAGATCAAGGATACTGGCTATTTTCCCAAGCTGCCATTAAAGCCACAACATCAGTCAAATCTTGAAGTCACTGTGAATGTAATGGGGAACTGGAATTTGAGACCTGCACTTGTACAAATTTCTTCGTCTTACCTTTGCTTTGTGGTACGTGCCTGCTTTAAGCAAGTCATCTCTCTTTGATTCTTTAACAATTAAATTGAAACGACTTAACATTGCAGCCTTGCAAAGTCGACTTGCCATTGTAATGCCACTTTTGAAGGGTGAACTAGGAATGAAAAATACTGGCAATAAGAAGCAAAGTACATTTCCAGAACAGTTACAAGCAGTGAGATACCAACAACCTATAACAAAATGTTAGGTTTTATACTGAAAGCGAGGAAATAAAAGCTTCTCATCTTAAAGCTCCTTTAAAATATTAAGAGATGACTGACGTTATTAAGAAATTACTATTATGTAACAAGTACATGACGGTCCTCCAAAGAATACAATTATACACGTTATTCTCTAGTTTTAAAGTACTTCATCCTCCTTATTTACCTTTCTGTTGTCTTCCCTGTCAGCCCATCCACGACCTCTAATGAAGAATCTCCTTGGGACCAATTCACACTAAGAGACTTGTGTTCCAAGTCTAACTTCACTGGGTAAGCAGCAGTCACCAAACTAATGTGAGGTCTGTTCACCAGGTAGAACATGGGCAGTTTTGAAGTGAGTATATCATCTACACGTTGCTTGATGGCTATTTCTAATCCTCTTGTATCATGGCAGTTCCCATCTCCTAACATAAGTTAAATTCAGAATTTAGAACTTGGTTTTTCCAAACCAAATTGACAATCCCATTACCCATCTTTATATAACACATTATCAGAACTTTACATACATAATAATAATATAATAACAACATTCGATTTATATACCGCCCTTCAGGACAACTTAATACCCACTCAGAGCGGTTTACAAAGTATGTCATTATTATCCCCACAACAAAACACCCTGTGAGGTGGGTGGGGCTGAGAGAGCTCCAGAGAGCCGTGACTAGCCCAAGGTCACCCAGCTGGCTAGCAGAATAAGTACTAATGTTTTAACAGTTAATTCAGTCTTTTCTAATATCCACAGAGAAGGAGCATCTTAGTAGATGGGCATATTGCACTGGGCACGTACCATGGAAAAAAGACTATTAGTGTTTGTAGTCACAGGTCTGCAGTCAGATATTAGCAGCACGTTTGCCTCCCATCTTAAATGTTAGCTGGCTCAAAATGACCAGTTAAAACTTTATTTAGGGGATTTCTATCCTATCTTCAGAGTCCTGCTGCAGCTTATAATAAAAATAAGTTAGAACAGCAGACAACTATCCATAAGACACATCCCAGATCAGAAGTACACCATTAAGGAAGCTGGAAAGCTGTAACTCCTAATTCACAGGCCAATGTTTACTTTGGCTTGGCAACTAAAAGAAAGTATGGGCCTTGATAATTTTTTTTAATCTAGAAGCCACCTTTATTTGTAACAAGTTCTATATTTTCATCATCACATGAGCCACATTCAGTTGGTCTCAAAAGGAGGAGCATATATTTTAATTAGAATTTTCTTCATGAACAAGATCTGACACCACCTTTTGAATGCATACCTATCTCCCGATGAACCCGATGGCTTGGGGGGTAGAAGGTTGGCATCCCACAGGAAGGCACGGAGCCTGGCCTTCCGATCGCTCCTCGCTTTCGGGGTGAACGACATGCATACCGCACAACGCTCCACGACGTGTCCCTCGCCCAGGCAGTTGAGACAGAGCTCATGGCCATCCAAGTGTGTCATTTTCATGCCGCATTTCAGACACTTTTTAAATAAGGCTGTCTGAGACATTTCGAACGGTATTCCCCGACAGATGGACACAAGAAAATACCGAACAGCACAGGAAAACGACCAAGAAACTCCGAAGAGACGCTGAGAGACAAATAACGCTAGAGAAGAAGAACCTTTTCGACGGCGGCGAAAAAGGAACTGAGGGAATGCCGGGGACGTTCGGATATATATGCATTCAAAATTGGTGGGAACACCGGCGCGCATGCGCGGTGGATCCGAACGTCCCCTTCACATTTCTAAAAGCTAGAAAAATCTTTTCCGCGGCTGGCCTGCGCCTGCGCAGTCCCAATGTGGGGCTGCACAGAAGGACGAAGACGATCAAAACAGTTACATGATGTATCTCCAGTTGATTAGAACTTTTATTCTGCAGTTATTTTTCAAACTACAAGCATAAATGCACTTGGAGAGGTTTAACTACAAACAACAACGCAAGGTATATTTTCATCCATGTTTCTAATGAATTACTCCAAAACTATTTTTTCATTTGGTGTCTTGTGGCCATGCACACATGCAGTATAAAATATCAGAATTAAATTCCATCACTTAAGGGGCTATTCGTGTTATTCAAGTCATTTAAACTTTCTGCTTCAATTATAATCTGAATTTGTATTTCCCAAGATTCATTAAGCAGTAACCTCTTTTACAGCACACAATGGAGAAAAGCTGCAGACACAACAGACAGCAATTTTCCTACAACAGACAATCTTTCAGCATTGGCCAATGTCAAATTTAGAAGTTCAGTGAGTTTCTTTCCCTTTTCAAGGACTCTGAATTCATACTGTTCATTAATGAGAAATAGCTTATTATACATGTCTGGTGGTTCAAGCTGTTTTTGGAAATGCTGAGCCTGTATTATTTCATTTTTTTTGTAAGTGATTTTTATTATTATTATTAATAGCTGGGAAAGTATAGAGTAAGAGGGGTAGGGTTAGGGGAAAGAAATACATATTGGTTCATTCAAATACATTGCACCGTTCAATCAAAAAAGTTTTCTCATTGTCCTTTTTATAGTCCATCGGTCGGCTCACAGCTTTTCCATTTATTTTTGCACTGTCCATAAAGGTCTTCAGCTTGTCCAGGAATTAAGTTTCTTGGAAGGACTTTTAAATCCAATTGTAGAAGGGATTCCAAATGTTATCATATGTCATATTATCTCTATCTTTCAGTAAACTAGATAACTTATCCATTTCCGCTGTGTCAAGTATTCTTTCAATCAAATTTTCTTGTGTTGGGACATCTGTCATTTTCCAGAATTTCGCATATAAAATTCTAGCTGTAGTAATTATATTCAAAATCAAATGTTTTTGGTTTTTATTCACCTGGATCATTATATGGTTCAGCAAAAAAAGTTCAGGATTCAGTGGTACAGAGATTTTGAGAATCTGCTGGATCATTCTGTGAATCATTTTCCAAAATTCCCTCGCTTTTTTACAAGTCCACCACATGTGATAATAAGTACCCACCTTAATTTCACACTTCCAACATTTATTTGACCCATTTGGAGACATTTTGGCTCCAAATGGGTCACCCCGGATCATTTTTCAGGGTGATCCACTCTTTCAACCAAGTCAATGCACAGGCTTTATAATATAGTAACCAGTCCGGTAAGGAGAGGCCAGCTTTTTATTTTGTATCTTGTAAAGCTTTCAGCTTAATTCGTGGTTTTTTATTCTGCCAAATGAAGGATTGTACTATTTTATTCATTTCTTTGAAGAATATTTGAGGGACCTCTATTGGTATAGATTGGAACAGAAATAGAACTCTTGGAAGGATATTCATCTTTATTGCTGCGATTCTTCCCAAAAAAGATATAACAGGGTTAACATACCTGTAACTTATGTTCATCGAGTTCTTCTGTGCTGACACACATGGGGACTGCGCAGGCGCAGGCCAGCCGCCGGAGAATTTTCTAGAGCTTCTATGGCTCCGAAGGGGCCGTTTGTCGCGCGCCTCAGCGACCGTCTTCCCGCCCAAACGGTCACGTGCTCCTCCAGCGACCAACGGCCCCTTCCCTCAGTTCTCCTTTGCCGCCGCTTGACCAACACACTTAGCCGTAACACCTTAAAACACATCAGATTCAGTTACAGCCACCACATCTTTGTGTATTGGAATTCACAGCGGGGTAGGAGGGAGGGTTGTGTGTCAGCACAGAAGAACTCGATGAACATAAGTTACAGGTATGTTAACCCTGTTTTCATCTTCGTTCTTCTGTGCCTCCACACATGGGAGTGTACCAAGCTTCACACAATAAGGAAGGTGGGGTGAAGTCCAACACAATTTTATTGAACAAACAAGAACAACAACAAATAGATATGCATATATACATCTATGTAAACTGTGCAGTGATACATCAGTACCCAATATTTACACATATATACACCCAAATATACATATATATACACTCATTCACTCAAGGGTACCTAGCAGGTACGCCAAGAAAATCTTCCCAAGACTCCCTCAGGAAAAAAGGGAGTGTAGGACAGCCCTGGCCACAGATACATCCTGCTCCGCATTGACATCAATGGCGTAATGCCTGACAAAGGTGTCTGCAGAGGACCATGTGGCTGCTTTACAAATGTTAACCAGGGGCACCCCCCTGAGGAGTGCCGAAGAGGATGCTTGGGACCGCGTGGAGTGGGCCCTAACATGAAGCGGGCAAGCTACCCCTGCCAGGGAATAGGCCCTGCTAATGGCCGCCACAATCCACCTAGACAGGGTCTGCGAGGAAGCCCTGTTACCCTTGTCCTTGGCCCCAAAACATACAAACAGGTGAGGACTGGAACGGAATCCCTTCGTCCTATCCAGGTAATAGGCTAGGGCCCTCTTCAAGTCTAGGGAATGGAGGGCCTTTTCCCCCTTAGAGGAAGGTTGAGGAAAGAATGCAGGCAGTGAGATATCCTGCGAGAGGTGGAAGGCGGACACCACCTTGGGCAGAAACCCGAGGCATGGACGCAGGACCACCTTGTTGGGATGAAACACAAGAAAGGGAGGGTCAGACCGCAGTGCAGACAGCTCACTGACCCTTCTGGCCGATGTCACGGCCACCAAGAATGCCACCTTGTAGGATAGCATATCCAAGGGGCAGGTAGCCATAGGTTCAAATGGAGGCAACATGAGACGTGAGAGTACCAAGGACAGTGACCACTGAGGCACTGGTGGCGACACAGGTGGGTAAAGATTGTACATGCCCTTAAGGAACTGGCGGGATTGTGGGTGAGAAAACAGTGTAGCACCCTCAACTCGGGTGTGAGCAGCTGATATCGCTGCCAGGTGGACCTTGAGGGAGGAAACCTTCAAGCCCAGGCCACGCAAGTGGCACAAATACTCGAATACAACCCCCAAGGGACTGCTGTCAGGCACCACTCCTTTAGCAAGTGCCCAAAGTTCAAACCTGCGCCACTTGGCCGCATAAGTGCGCCTAGTGGATGGTCGACGAGCATTCAGGAGGACTCTCTGTACCTCGTCAGTAAACCCTACTGGGGAGGAACGATCCGCCAAGCCGTCAGGTGCAGCTTCCTGGGGTCGTGGTGGACCAGGCTCCCGTTCAGGAGAAGGTCTTGCCGAGGGGGCAGACTGACATATGTCCGTTGGGACAGCCGCAGGAGCTTCGGGAACCAAACCTGCCGTGGCCAGAAGGGGGCCACCAGGATGCAGTCCGTCCCGTCGTCCTCTATCTTGCACAGGACCCTGGGAATCAAGGGGAACGGAGGAAACATGTAGTGCAAGCCCTGCGTCCACGTAAACTGGAAGGCATCCCCAATAGAGAGGGGGTCGCTCCCTGCCCTGGAACAGAACGTGTGGGCCTTGGTGGTTGCCGCAGTGGCGAACACGTCTATCACTGGATGACCCCACATCTGGAAGATCGGCCCAACGCACTCTACGTTCAGTTCCCACTCGTGGTCCAGCAAAGGGACCCTGCTGAGGGCATCTGCTCGGGCATTGTCTGACCCAGCCACGTGTATAGCACGGAGCGACACGCTGTTCCTGATAGCCCACTGCCAAGTGAGCGTGGCTTCCCGGCACAGGGCCATGGACACTGTGCCCCCCTGCTGATTCACGTAGTACATGGCAGTCGTGTTGTCCGTCTGCACCAACACCTGACGATTTCTCAGCAGTGCTGTAAGGGACACAAGTGCGAAACGAATGGCTCTTAGTTCCAGCACATTAATATGGAGGGTCTTTTCCCTTTCAGACCAGACATCTTGTACACATACATCACCACAGTAAGCCCCCCATCCCAACAGAGAGGCATCAGTGGTAACCGTGACGTCATGGTGCTGATACCCAAAGGGGGTCCCTTTAAACAAGTTGTCATCAGACAGCCACCAGTCCAAGGAGGAGAGGATGACCCTCGGGATAGAGAACTTGAGGGACGGGGGGTGCAGCAGAGCATCGTACCTCCGCACAAACCAGTTCTTGAGCGGGCGCATACGCAGCCTAGCAAAGGGCACCACAGAGGTGGCCGCTGCCATATGCCCTAGTAAGCACTGGATAGTGCGCACAGACTGGAATCGGTTCCTTTTAAACATGGACACTAGACCCCTTAGGGACCGAGCCCTCTCCAAGGGGAGCAGAGCCTTACCCTCCACAGAGTCTAACAGTGCACCAATGTAGGACACCTTGCAACTGGGCACCAGTTTGGATTTCTCAAAGTTCACCAGGAGCCCCAGGCGTTGGCAAGTGCTAAGTACCAAGCCAATGTCCTGCACCAGCCTAGACTCCGATTCAGCCACGATGAGCCAGTCATCGAGGTACGGAAAGATGGTACAGCCTTCTTCCCGCAGGAAGGAAACCACAGGGGCCACACATTTCGTGAACACTCGTGGGGCAGTGGACAGGCCAAAGGGGAGCACCTTATACCAGAAAACCCTTCGCCGGTAAACGAAGCTCAGGTATTTCCTGTGCTCCTCCCGTATCCCCACGTGAAAATATGCGTCCTTTAAGTCAAGGACCGCAAACCAATCCCCGTGTTTGAGCAAGGCGATCACAGCCGCCAACGTAACCATCTTGAATTTGGTCACCTTGAGGAAGGCATTAAGGCCCCTCAGATCTAAAATGGGACGTAAGCCCCCATCCTTCTTAGGGACCAGGAAGAACCTAGAGAAGAAACCCTTTACAGAGTCCTCATAGGGCAATTCTTCCACTGCACCCTTGGCCAAGAGCGACACGATTTCCGCATCCAGCTCAGCCATAGTGTTATTGACAGCTGTCAGGGGTGAACTGCATCTAGGCAGCTCAACAAACTCCAGCCCGTATCCCAGTTCAACAATCGTTAAGACCCATGAGTCAGATGTTATTGACTCCCACTCAGAGAGGAGTGGACTCAGTCTGTCCGAAAAGTTCGGGGATACGGCTGGCGCGACCCGTCAGTACTGCCTCCCGGCGCCCTGCTGATCTCTCTGCTGGGGCGGTTGTTGTGCCAGACGAGGCTTGAAGGGCCGACGCCTCCTCTGCTGCTGTGCGGGAGGGTAAGGCCGCTACTGGTAGGCAGGATACTGGTGGAAACCCGGCCGCTGTTGCTGGTATCTGCCCTGGAAATGGTAAGGGCCGGACCGGGGAGCGTACCGTGGCCTGGAGGAGGGCTTGTCTGCAGGAGCCAGACCCAAGGACCGTGCCGTCTGCCTGTCCTCCTTTTTCTTTTTCAGGGTCTCGTCGGTGGACTTGGAGAACAGCGAGTCCCCTTCAAAGGGCATGCTCTCCACCCTGGAACGCACCTCCTGAGACAGGGCGGTCGACCGCAACCAGGAATGGCGCCTGAGGACCACCGCCGAAGCCATCCCTCTAGCAGCAGTGTCAGCAGCGTGGCTCCCAGCATTCATTTGCTGTTTAGACAGCCGGACAGCCTCCGTTTGCAGCAGGGACACCACAGCCTTCTGCTCAGGTGGGAGGTCCCGGGTATAGGACGCCAACTTCTCCCAGAGGTACAGCTGGTACCCTGCCATGATGGTCTGGTAGTTGGCAATCCTCAGACCCAGCGAAGCGACAATGTACTGGCGCCTGCCCATGGCATCAAGCTTTCTGCCCTCTTTATCTGCAGGCACCGAGGAGTGACCCGACCGTCGGGGGTTGAATTCCTCCATGACCAAGGAGGAAGGTGGAGGGTGCTTCACCAACGCCGGCCAGGTGCCCTGCTTGATCTTATAAAGCTGCTCGATCCTCTTAGATGTTGGAGGCTGGTCACAGGGCACCTTCCACACCTTCTCCACGATCTCCTCAATACCCTCGAGCATGGGGAAGCCAATGGACGCCGGGTTGTCACCGTATATCCGCTTGAGCAGCTTGTCTTTGGTCTGTGGGGTTGCCGAGGAGATGTCCATCTCGAGGGCCTGGGCCATCCTCGCCATCTGGTCGGCGTAGATGCGGAGGTCCTCGTACGGGGAGCCCGTAGATGGCACCAGATCATCAGCCGGCGACGGTTCGGACCAGGACTCCGACTGGTACTCGGCCAGGCTCTCCACTTCTCCTTCCTCGGAACCGTGCTGGGAGTCCTCACCCTGGACTGGAGGGGGAAACCACGTTCGCCTCGACGTCGACGGCCCCGGTTCCGACTCGGAGAAACCAGCAGGTGCCCCTTCCCACTGGCAACGGTATGGCGAGGGAAGGTAGGAGGCTTGACGATGCCGGGACGCAGTGGATCGGGCAGATCGAATGCTGTCCCCGGACCGGCGTCGCTCACGACTCACAGCAGCCGGAGATGGACGGGCAGGAGATGGACGGCTCCAACGAGGAGACGGGCTCGGTTCCAACCTCGGCGACCGAAGGGCAGGAGAAGGTCGACTCCGACGGCGCGGGCTCGGCTCCGGCCCCGACGAAAACTCTGCGGGCACCGTTTCGAAGGCCATCGGATCCGGCACCGGCACGGAGATTTCCTCTGGTTCGGGGGAACCCCGATGAGGGGAAGGCGTGTGAGGAAGCACGATGACTTCCTCCTGGGGAGCGGGATGCGGCGACCGATGATGTTTGGTCTTCTTCTTCTTTTTTGCTTGTTCCGAAGAAGACCTCGGAACCGACGCGCTCCTCGCCTTCGAAGGGGACCTCTGCTTCGACCTCTTGGATTTAATAGGGATCGAACCGGTCGTCGGTTCCGACCGGGGACTCGGCACCAGGATCCTCGGTTCCGATGTCGGTCTCGGATCCGACCTGGTGGATGACGCGCTGCGGGGCGGCCGCGCCGGACCCTGCGCTGGGGAGGCCGCTCTCGACGCCGAGGCACTCGGGAGACGCGGTTTCGACCCCGACCTCGCGGAGGCCACAGAGCCAGCTCTTGAGCGCCTTTCGGCAGAGGGGCTAGGGCCGGCCTTAGGTAACGGGGTCCCCTCGGACATGACCGACTGCCACAGTGACGAATTCAGTCGGGCCCTCCGATCCTGCCGGGCCTTGTTGGTGAAGCCCTGGCAGATCTTGCAGGCCGACACGTTGTGGGTCTCCCCCAAACAAAAGAGGCACAGCTCATGGCCATCGGTTTTGGCCATCTTGGTGTGGCATTGGAGACAATGCTTGAAGAGAGCCGTTGAGGCCATCTTCAGGGGCACGCGAAAGAAGGGTCAAAAACAGTCCGAGTCAAATTACCGAGTCCACGTCAAAGTCCAAAGCGAGATCCGAAGAATAGTCGAGGTCACGAAGTCCGAAGTCAAAAGCCAAGCAATCAGTTAGAGAAAGGCACGAAGCACAAAAGCACAGAGCAACGAAGCTCACGTTCTCTCCAAGCGGCGGCAAGAAGAGAACTGAGGGAAGGGGCCGTTGGTCGCTGGAGGAGCACGTGACCGTTTGGGCGGGAAGACGGTCGCTGAGGCGCGCGACAAACGGCCCCTTCGGAGCCATAGAAGCTCTAGAAAATTCTCCGGCGGCTGGCCTGCGCCTGCGCAGTCCCCATGTGTGGAGGCACAGAAGAACGAAGATGAACTGTAAATTCTTCCATCTTTCCAGGTCTTTTTTATTGCTTTCAATAGGGCTATATAATTGTCATCGTAGAGAGCTGGATCAGTTAGTCATCCAAATTCCTAAGTATTTTATCTTCTTGTCAATTATGATTTGTGATTTTTGAGCTAATTCTTCCATCTGCTGCTTTTGGATGTTTTTTGTAATCAGTTTAGTCTTTTGGATATTTATTTTTAGGCCAGCCACAGCGCCATAGTCCTCAATTTCTTTTAAGAGTCTCTGTATTGATATTAGAAGATCTTCTAGAATGAATACTAGGTCATCTGCAAATGCTTGGACTTTATACTCCTGTTTCCTAATTTTGAGTCCTCTGATTTCATCTGTATTTCGAACCTTTTCCAAAAGTATTTCCAATGTTAATATAAACAAAATGTGCTGGAATGCAGGCAGGGAATCCGACACAAGCTTCACTGAAGTCCAGAGTTCAACTAAGCCAAGCGGGGAACAAGCAGGGAGTGTAGTCCAGGGAGCCAAATCCAAAAGGTCAGAGTCAAAAGAGCAGAGAGAGAGCAGAGCTGGGTCACAGTAGAACCGGGCAGGTCTTTGCGCAGGTGCTTCTGCAATGAGGGAAAGGGCATCCTGGCTTAAGAGCAATCGCCTCCAAGGCAGTGCTGCATCCTGCTAGGACTCAAGGTCACTATGCCGCTGTTTGAGTGCCTGAAGCCTTGCACTCCGTCTCCTTCCCTGAACAACAAGATGCTGCCACACCCTACGCTGCCTCTCAGGTTCAGGGGAGCTTGGTGGGGATGTTGCCCTGGTCTCAGCTGCTGGTGCAGGTAAGAGAACAGCTTCTGTCTCTGATTCTGCCTTGGATTCCTCAGCCTGCTCTGGCAAGGGTTCCTGCTGATCCTCCATGTGGCTGACTCTGGAGGAGCTTGGAACACTCTCTCCTCCGTCATCCTCCATGAGGTCTTCATCCTCTGAGGAATCAGAGCCCACGACAAAAAAGAGGGGATAATGGGCAGCCTTGTATGGTTCCTTTCTCGATTTCTATCGGCTCTGTTAATTGTCCATTTACTAATATTCTGGTTTTCTGTTTGTCATAAACTTTTAAAATTATTTTAAGGAAATTTCCCCACATTGGATCTCTCCAAGTTGACTAAACATAAATTGCCAGTTAAGATTGTCGAAGGCTTTCTCCGCATCTAAGAACATTAGGGCTACTTGTTTTTCTGGATGTGCCTCGTAATATTCCAGAATATTTAAAATTTTTCTTATGTTGCGGCTGGTCTGTCTCCCCGTTAAAAAGCCGGCTTGATCATGATGGATCATCTGATCCATAATCTTTCTCATTCTCCCCGAGAGTATGGAAGCAAAGATTTTATAATCGACATTCAACAATGAGATTGGTCTGCAATTTTTAATTTCCTTCAAATCTGCTCCATCCTTTGGTATTAGTGAAATCATAGCTTCTTTCCAGGTTTCTGGTAAGAGCTCTGTATCCCATATTTTTTCCATCAAACACTTGAACGATCCCGCTAAAATCTGTTCAAAGCATTGGTAATATTCAGCTGGAATGTCATCTGGTCCTGGTGATTTCCCCTTATTGTGCTTTTTAAATGCCTGTGATATTTCATTCATAGTAATCGGATCATTTAATATTTTCCTCTGGTCTTCATCCAATATCTTAAATTTCATTTTCTTCAAACAGCATTCTTGTTGCTCTGGTTGTACATTCCTCTTCGCATATAGTCTCTTATAGAAAGTTTCTACTACTTTCTTCAGTTCTTCCTGGAGTGTCTTCTCATCTCCTTTTTCGTCTTTCAGGGATGCTATATGTCTTTTAAGGTTCTCCCTTCTTAATTTATAGGCCAACCATCTTGTAGGTTTATTTGCATTTTCAAAGTAATTCAATTTTGCATACTTGATTTTTTTTCTCCATCTCCTCCGTCAGCATCAAATTCAGTTTATGCTGGAGTATTTTTATCATCAATTTTGCTTTACTGTTTTCAGGAACATCTTTTAAATTATCTTCTACTTCTTTTAGATTCTTTTCCAATTTCTTATAATCTTTATTTCTCTCTTTCTTCTTCATGGCCGCATATTTAATTGTCAATCCTCTGAAGAAAGCCTTACTTGCATCCCACACTATCCCCAGACTAGTTCCATTATTTAGGTTTTGTTTAAAGAACCATTCCATTTCTTTAGAGACTAATTCTTTGAAATTATTGTCTTTTAGTAAGCCTGTGTTCAGTCTCCATCTAAATTGTCTTCTTTCCTCTTTTATCTTGAATATCAGGGGGTTGTGGTCTCCAATCAGTTGAGGTAAAATTTCTATTTCGTCCATTTCTGCCAGCAATGATGCTGATACCCAGCACATGTCAATTCGTGACCACGATTTATGTCTATCAGAATAGAAAGTATAGTTGGTAGAGTTCAGATTTCTTGTTCTCCAAACATCTACTAGAGCCATTTCCCCTGCCAATTCAAAAAAATTTTTGGGAAGGGTTTTCCCTCCTTTCCTCCCATTTTTTGAGCGTTTTCTATCCACCTTTTTGTCTACTACTGCATTAAAATCTCCTACAATGCAAACTGGAGATGAGCTCTGAAAGGCTTTGGTAGAATTTCTCTTGTTGTTCATTTGGGGCAGACATACAACTAAAATTTTCTTTTGGGCTTTCTGGAATTCCGTCATTAATATTCTTCCTTGATCACAAGCATATACTAGTTTTGGGTTCAATCTTTCCTGTATATATGTTACTAGTCCTCTTTTCTTTACTTTATCTGCTGCAATAAACGTGGATCCCAATTTCTTAAAGTTCAACCATCTTTTTTCTTTATCTCTAACATGTGTTTCTTGGAGACATATTATCTCTGCCTTGAATTTCTTCAAATATGCAAATGTTTTTCTTCTTTTCTGGGGGAATTTCAATCCATTAACATTCACTGAAAGTATTTCCAAAGGTTTGCTGGCCATTTTTTTTTGTCTTTCTTACTAGTTTGTTTATTTTCTTCTTTCGTTTGCTTTCTGGTCTTCGCTCCTCCTGTTGCACCATCTTCTTTTTCTGATTCTGCCAATGAGTCTGTGTCTCTTTCTTCCCCATTTTTTTCCTCCGAGTCCTGTCCCGGCAGTAGTTTTTTTTGGAGAAATGCTTGGGCCTTATGTATCGAGTTAATGTTGTATCTTTGGCCATTGAAGCTGAAGAACACTCCCTCTGGTATCAGCCATCTATATTGTATATCATTTTTACGTAGTAGATCTGTCAGGGGTCTGTATTCTCGTCTTTTCATTCTTACCTCCCATGGAGTGTCTCTTAGTACAATCACCTCTTCTTCTTGGTATTTCAATGGCTTTTCTCGTGTTATTTTAAGAACATCTCTAATTCTCTGTCTCACAAATTTTACATGGATTTCCCTAGGCCTTTTATTTTTCTTTGCATATGCTGAGTTTACCCTATAGACTACATCTATCTCTGATTCCAATTCTTCTGGCTGGGTATTTAATGCTACTGCAAGAATTTCAATCGCCAACATTAAAGTGTTTTCTCCTTCCTTCTCCTGCACATTCTGTAGTCGGAGTATCCACGCTGCCTTTTCCATCTGCAAAGTTATTAATTTGCCTTCCATCTCTTTGGCTTTTTGTTACATTCTCAACCTTATCTTCAGTTTGCAAGGTCTTTTCCTCAATTTTCTGCACTTTACTGGTTAGCTCAACTATTTTTTTCTTTACTTCTCTCATCTCAGCTTGAAAGCCCTCAAATTTTTCATTTAATTTCTTTATTTGTTCCAGTATTTGGGCCAAACTTGTTTGTATTGTCTGGCATGATGTTTGTGAGGGTGTAGAAGTCGCAGCTATAGCTGATGCCACCGTTTTTGAGGAGATGATTTTGGACCCATTTTTGAACAATTATCTTAACCTTATTATATATTATTTATGATCACTCTAATTTTCAGAAAGTCAGCCTGTCAACCTGCACTTATTCTAGCAACTTAAACCCTCAACCGATTGTTTTGCTTTAATCAACCACAATATTCCAAAACAATTAAAAGATTATTTTAAAAACCTTTTTACCCAGCTGTTCTCAACCAACCACCCATTATTTACAAATTCTTTTAGAAGAAAAGAATAACATTCTTTCATTCAGCCGAACGGAAGTGTTGCCTTGAAAATCTTCCTCTTCTTGATTGTAGACGAAGACAAAGCCACTACGAAGTTCAAATCACATTGTAATCCATCTTGAAAAATTTCAAAAACCCAAACAGAAAATTTGTATTCCACCAAGGGGCTGGATCTCCTCAATTTTCTGCTCTATATTTAATCCAGATCACTTTATTATCAAGGCCAGAAAGAGGGGCAAAGGAAGAAAGAAAGATAAAGGGGGGGGGGAACGACAAAAATATAGCTGTACGGGAAGAAAGTCTTAAAATAGAAACTAGGATCTGAGTCTGAGCCCCAGGAGGGGAGATATCAGGGAGCAAGGTAAGTCCAAAGAAGAATCCAATGCAAAGGGTAAGAAAAAACAGCCTTAAAGGAAGTTCTGTATTCCAGTAATCCAACAGTCTCTCTTCTCTTTTAATCCAACAGTCTTTCTTCACTTTTGTGAATCAAACCCCACTTTTAAAGTAGAGTCATAGAAATCCATCACACAGCTAGGTGAATAAATTCTCAGTCTTTCCTTTTCACCATATAAGCAAATTGCTAGAAAAGATGTCCTTTATGGAAATTAAGATCTTCAACGCTAGTTTCCTCCCTCCCCGTCTTCAGTCATATAGAGATCCAAGAAGGGAAAAGAGGGAAGGGGGGAGGTTTGGATTTCCCTCTAGCTGGAAGCCGCCTTAGTCAATTTGGAAAAGAAAAGATTCGATCTCACCCATCAAAGGAAAGTACCAGCTAGAATCACTGCCGACGGTCTCTGTTCTTCGGTGCTTGTCAGTTTCAGTTTGCGCTGCTTAATTGTTCGGAGATTGCAGCTAATTGTACCATTAGGCTATCTTCCTCTTCCTCGCCAAACGAGCTGAGTGGGGGTCGCCAGTCAAATCCACCGCTTCAGCCGGTAGCCCCTGCCGCGCTCCAGCTTCACCCCCCTCTCTGGGGGGGGTCTAGAGACTCAGATCCCTGAGTCTCAAAGAAGAGGCAGAAGTCAAGGTCCGGAGCTCACACTCAGCAGACCCGACCATGCTGCGCCATTTCAGCTTCTTGAGCCTGTATTATTTCAAAGACACTCTAAATTTCAAGATTACCCACTGACCAATCCTAATTTAACCAAACATAGCATTCTGACCCCTCCCCCCCACCAGACCCACTAACTGGCAGGAAATTACAATTCCAGGAAAAGAACTGAGCAAGTATTGGCTCAGATAGAAGGGGATGGGAAACAGAAGTAGCCACACTGGTTTAAAGAAAAAAACATTTCAATGAAAATGTAGTTGTACTTACCTGTAACTACTATTCATCTAGCGGACACCTGTGCAGTTATACATGCTTGCCTGTGGCCCCGCTGTGAACTCTACTGCATTTCCTGTGCTCTCTAATGCCTTCTCCAGCAGCAGTAGAGAAAAAACTGAGAGAACACAAAGCTTTCCTCACCCCTCCACCGTCTCATGGCAAAAGGGTGGGAAATCAATGTGCATGTGGGTGGGGTAAGTGCCTTGGGATTTCTAGAGTTTAAGAGCTTCTAAACTTGCCGCAGATGCCTCTGCATGTGTGGAACCCATGTGGAACTGCAAAAGTTCCACAACGATGCTGCTCACAAAGAGACACACCAAAGAGCACTTTTTATTTCATAGTAAAGCCTACTGTAGCCATCTTTTCCAGTGGGGCTATGCTAAATGACAAAGACACTATAAACTGGAGTGAGCTCTGACTCATGGAGGCTCACATTGAAATAAATGTTAGTCTCTGCCACTTGACTTATCTTGAAAAAACAGACTAACCCCTCTACAATCCTATACACAGTTACATAGAGTAAGCACCATTAAACATACTGGGACTTAATTTTGAGTAAATATGCACATGATCAGACTGAAGCTCCCTGGCAACTGGATTTGAATTTTTAAAAAACCTAATCTTTAATCAACTGCTAGAAGCAACCTCAGTTTTTGCATCATATGATTAGCAAAATTAAGGGCAGAGTTAGCTTCTAAATAATCAATAAGCATTTACTTTAAAAACAAGTGGGGAACCAAAACAGTTCCTAATGCTTCAGTAAACACAGAGTACTCAAGCAACTGGTTAAATTAATCAATATTATGCCAATGTATTGGACTTACAAAATGGGCAATTTCATGAACATTTATTATTATTGTTGTTGTTATATTACATTTCTAAACCGCCCTCCCTGTCAGACGGGCTTAAGGTGGTGTAACAACAATGATTTACACATACAATTTAAAACAGTAAAAACATTTTAAATAAACATTTAAAACATTAAACATTTAAAACATTTTTCTGTATACAATAAAATTTCTCAGTGGCAGATATAAATAATTAAAATTCAGCATTTTAAATGCAGGGCCTAGGTCTTGCAAAATGCCCTGCATCAGATGTTGTGAGCTCCTGCATGGGTGGTGGACATTCTTCAATGGTATGGTCAGCAAGAGGACAGCCTATTCCCCACCAAATGCCTGGCGGAACATCTCCGTCTTGCATCCCAATTGCATCTTACAAAGGTGCCGTTAAAAGAAAATTTACTCTTCCGTTTTTGTGACTGAGCGGGGGGGGGGGGGGAAGGGAGAGAATGACAGGGATGGGAGGCTGCAACATCACACATGAATCTGTTGCAGGACCGGCAGTTAATCTGCAAAACAAAAGTCCAAAACTGCTTGATCAGCAGTTTCATGCATTCAAGGCTGTGATCCCATGCACAGTTGTATAGGAACAGGCCCCCGCTTTCTTCGGAGTAAGCAGGCATCTGACTGAAACTGGGCCTGCCCTCCAACTTAGTACTGAGCAAACTGGCACTGAATACCTTTGAGGCAACTTTGCATCAGGGAAAGGTTCAGTAATGGTTCTCTGACTTGAGCTGGGCTTTCCCAAATTATCCATCAAAATAAACTTGTAAAAATACTAGGCACTGGGAGAAAATGTGGGGGTCACCACAAGGCCCTGGCATTTGGGGCTTATTGAGTTCTAAAGTAGGCACCAACAGAGCCTCAAGGGAGAAGTTAAAAGTAAAGAACCTGTTTTTATCCTACTATCTTCCAAGGAATTCAAAGTGGCATAGAGAGTCCACCCCTCCTCTTTTCCTCACAATAATCTTGAGAAAGCATGGGACTTGCCTAAGGGCCCTCGTTGTTTTAGGTGAAGAGACCATGCATTTATGCCCCCCCATCACTCTAACCACTGCACAATATAGGCACTCTAAGTTAATTTCATGTCACTGCAGCTTAGCACAAATTACTTTTTCTTAAACAACTTTAACATTCTCATACGCATTTAAAATAAGTGACCAGTCGCGATACATCTTAAAAGTAGTTAGCTCGATTAAAATCAAAACTTACCAAGCATTATCCTAGTAACATAAACTGGCTGAATGAAGTGGCTTAGCAAAGCTCCCTGAACACCCAACACTTCCCATCTTGTCAGCTTATCACTGGCAGACATGCTGCTTATTGTAGCAATCTCAGCAGGACGATAGATAGTGAGATAGATTTTGCCTTCAACAGCAACATGAAGAGACAGTTCCTCACCAGATTCAAATGAAGATACAGAATTTGGGGTGAGGCATCTATAAAAAGAGTATAAATGCAGTCAAATATTTTGCAGATGTTCAACACAGATATACAATCACACAGATATAAAACTCAGGTTTTGTGAGAGATGAAGTTTTGTAGTTGAGTTGCCAAATATGTCACCAACTGAAACTTCTTTCAGCATATAAACTTTAAGAGCAGAAGAGGAAACAGAATTTTCTGTTTGACTTTTAGGACAGGCAACTTTTAATATCTCTGACAGAAACCAAGGCTAGCCATGTTAACCTCGCAAGTTAACGGTACTTCCTGTTTCTACTGACATGTCCAGTGACCTGGAAAAGTATCATTTCAGTTTTGCTTCCAAATTTATATGAACAAAATCTAGAGTATCCCATGTGATTAATGCTATCTGAACAATGGCCATAATAAGGCTCATGACCTGGATCTTGAGGAATTTCCTCAAGATTCCAATCGATTGAGATAATGGCCATTTCCACACGTCTCCCCCTCCCGAAAAATATCGCTAAACTTACGGAACGACACGCCTTCATGGCTCGATTTGCCATGGCACGTTTTCTGATGTCATCGCACCACAAAGCAAAGTCATGTCGGAAAATAGCGCCATGAAGGTGCGTCATTCCGTAAGTTTTGCGGTATTTTTGGACGGGGGAGAAGACGTGTGGAAATGGCCATTTTCAGTAAGTAACCAGATCCAGGACACTTATAGCTCCCGGAAAAACTTCACTTGATAAGACTTTAATTTAGTGAGGCAGAATTAGCCACTGCAGAAGACTGAATTGGTTATACACAAGAGACAATTTAACCAAGCCATCATGAGTCTCCAAGATGGGCCAGTTGCATCAAGTCTTCTACAGTGATTGTTTGAGGGATCTGGTATATTTTCTGTGTCAGAGAGTTCTCTAAAGTCATAGCTTATGGCATCAAAACATCTGAGAAAGCAAAAAAGACTGCCACAACAGGTGGAGTCAGAATAGCAGTGTGGATGGGTCACCTGAATCTTATGCACTCTGTTTCCAATCATGGAAACTGGAAAAGCTAGTTCTTGTCACATGTCCACCTTTTCCTAGGCAACTTGACAAGTGCATCCTCACCTATAAAGTAGCTGAATATTTAACATATCCAAATGGAGAAATTTTCCTCCAATTAAGGGGAATCCTCAACCAACTGGAGCATCACCATTCAGCTCCAAGCCCCTGCTCTAGAAACAATGTACTCCAGCTGCTTGGTGAGAACTACTTGCTCAACCATTACATGATTGCTGGTTCCAAGGGGTTTCAGCTGCCCTCTTCCCGGCAGTGCTGGAAGTCTTAGGAATCCAGTTATAGGAATACTATTCTAGAGTAGAAGATAGCAGTGGATCTTCACTTAAGGATTCTGGCACTAAACAGTGGCTGGAAAGCTAACTCCCATTCAAGAGAAAAGGCACTAGCTGGAGAATGCTTCTTGACTTCAATATCAAGCAAAAGCTGAAATCCAGATGGGTATCCAACTACTCTCCAAGAAATGATAAATGTCCACCAGAGCTGAACAGGAGAAAGAAAAACCAACAATGCTTGTGGAGTTGCTACTTGTATACCACGGTGGACATTGAGACAAAATGGCCAAGAACCCCCCATACAGAGGGGAACAGCTCACTGCAAGTTACCTTTCCTACTTTTCATTTCTATGGTTTCTAATCCATCAGGGACAAGAGAGAAAGAAAAAGGCATTCCTTTACTTTTTTGAACAACAGAAGGCTCCTAAGCTAAAACCACTAGCCTCGCCTAGTATCAATGAGTAATGCTAAAAACTGAGATACATAATCCCTCTCCAGTTGTATAAACTTGGAAATAAACTTGGCTGGTTCTGCATTCAGTGTCTGTTAACCCTTTCCTGTCTGCTCCTGAACAAAACTGACATTATGCAAAATCATGACTCTGTTGAAATCAGAAGACCTGTACCTAGCTTTCTATAATGTTGTTAAACAATACATGTTGTGATGTGGTCATCACTTGCATTTCTACAAGGACCTCACCGAAAGTAAAGCTGGAGCAGTAAGACTCCTAACACCATTATATTTCTATACTATACACTACAGCCCAAGAATTAAAAATATTCACGACAGATCCTTTGATCAAGACTGTTTATTGACCTCAGAAACAAATTAAAATAATGTCCAAGATTGTCTATTTCTATTATGTTACTTATTTACTGACTTACCCCATTTTATAACATATAGATCTAGGGCACAAAACCTACTCACCCAAACAATTTAGCAATGCAAAACAAGTGCCCTTTGTCTTACCGCCAAAGTGATAACCCCCTTTAACAGGCCGTAACTGAGAGAGCCAATGAAGCTCAATTAATCCCAAATACTGAGTTGCTACTTGATGGTCAGCATCCCAACCAGAGTACAATGTCAAGTTATAGTGTTCCAAATGTTTAGTCAGATTAAGCACATATCTGCACAGCATCACCTCAAATATTCCTATGGATATCTGCAAGATTTTACTTGGAAGTGAAATAAAGTGTTGTATGTACCTGTAACTGTTGTTTGTTGAGTGTCTTCTGTGCAGACACACATTGGGACTGTGCCTGCACATGCCTACCTTGGGGACTTTTAGCTTTAAGACTTCTGAGGGAGTGTCTCTGCCTATCTGTGCATGCCTGGTTTTTTTCTGCCCGACTGTTGTGCAGGAATGCGGGGCGCCCCCTCATCCCTTAGTTCTCCTAGATCGCTGGAGGATGAATCCAATTTTTCCTTTGGGGGGGTTAACTTCACAGTGGGGTAGGAGGGATGGAATGTGTGTCTGCACAGAAGACACTCGACGAAAAGTTACAGGTATGTGCAACACAGTTTTTGACTTCGTTCTCCTGTGCAGCCCCACATTGGGAGTATTACAAGCTAATCACCAATGCAGGTGGGTGTGAGGAGTACCTAAGTGAACAAAGACTGAAGTACTGCATTTCCTACAGCTGCATCTGATCCGGAATTCGTGTCAATCGCGTAATGCCTGATGAATGTGTCAGTGAGCTAAGGGTTTGAAAGGTGGTAACATTAATTGAGCCAAGACTAGAGAAAGGCTCCATTGTGGGACTGAGTTTGTCTAGGCGGAAAGGTGCAAAGAGCTCCCTTTAGTAACTCCTTGAATGTGTGGTGGGAAAATAAGGTCTTGCCATCCACCGGTTCATGGAATGCTGAAATAGCGGCGACAATGCTTAACTGACGATGCTGTTAGGCCGCTATGTAGGAGGGAAAGTAGTCAAATACCATAGGTATGGGACAGGTGAAAGGGGACTGTCCTCTTCCCAGCACCCACTTTGTGAAGCTATTCCATTTGAATTCATAAAATACCCTGGTAGAGGGCTTCCTAGCATTTAGAAGAATCTGAGTTACCTCCCTTCAGAAGGTAGGGGTTTGGGGAACAGTAGCCAGGCTGAAAGGCTGATGGCAGGGACATCGCGTTGCATAATTTGACCCCTCAACTGTAGGTGTGAGACCACTGGTAGTCGAAAGAATTGACCTTTGGACATCCCCCAGAGGAGCAGGAACCAATCCTTGTGAGGCCATGCAATGACTAATGAAGTGCAATGACTAAGGATGCAATGTGTGTGGTAATGTTTGATTCTGTACAAGACTTGGGGTAGTACGGGTATTGGTGGGAAAGCATAGAACAGTCCCTTGTCCAACGGTATCTGGAACGTGCCCCCCATGGAGTAGCAATCCGATCCCACCTGAGAGCAGAACAACTTGGCCTTGGTGTTCTCTGAAGTGGAAAAGAGGTCGATCTCTGGAAATCCCCATTTCTAGAAGTTTGGGTGGATAAACCTGTCATTGATCGACCACTCATTGCGTGGCCTGAAAAGCCTGCTCAACGTGTCTGCCCTGATGTTTGATGTGCCAGCAATGAGTATCGCCTGAAGGATGGTGTTGTTGCGGACAGCCCACAGCCAAAGTCGTATGGCTTCCTTGCAGAGAGTTCAAGAATTTGTTCCATTTGTTGAGGTAATAGAGTGCAGTGGTATTGAACTCTCTTGTTGTGTAACATCTGAACTCTCTTGTTGTGTAACATTCCTGCAAAAGTGGTAAGCGAGTAACATATGGCTCTCAATTCCAAAACATTTACGTGCAGTTTGGATTCTGCTACTGACCATGAGTTCTGTATTGAGAATTCCTCAAAATGGGCTCCCCAGCCTATCAGGGAGGCATCAGAGGTTAGCCTGACTTCAGTGGGTGGATACTGAAGGGTGTACCCCTACCTAGGTTATCCTGGTTGGTCCACCATTGTAGTGATCTAATAACAGATCTGGGGATCTACAGGCACTTGATTATGGTTCCCTAAGGGGATCAAACTGGAGTAAAAACCAAACTTCGAATTGTATGGGGAAACTCTTTGTATTGCTCCTTTTTCCAGCAACTCAGAGATGACTAGGTGTAGTTCTTGAGATGGATTTGCTGCATATTTCCCTGTAGTAGATAAGGGTGGAGTCTCAAGAAAATGCAAATGGTAGCCATTTTTAACAATGGCAAGAACCCATTAATCATTTGTGACCAATTCCCATTGGGCTGCAAATAGTGCTAGTCTGTCCAGAAAGGAAAAGTACTGCACATTAGATGTGATGGTCAGTCAGAAAACAGGTTTTTGGCTTTGGGGTTGTTTTGGAGACGGGCTGGTTCTGGTTGTTTCTTGGTCTACTGGATCGCTTTCAGAATTGCGGTGGTAGGAAGGATACCCCTTGTGGGATTGATAACTCTGATAAGGCTGGTAACCATACCTTGGGTTCCATTGTTGGCACTGTTGATGTCCCTGGGAGCGATAATTATAGTGCTGCTGTTAGTATTGCTGATGAGATGTAATAACTCCCAGGGAACATGCTGTTTGTGTTATTTTTCATTTGTGTGAGGGAATCATCCATCTTTTCAGAAAAGAGCAATGTACCCTCAAACGGGAAGTCCTCAATCTTACCGCATTTATCAGGAGTTAACGCAGTCGATTGTAGCCAAGAATGTCTATGCAGTACAATGGCTGAGGCTATGGTTCTTGCAGCACAATCAGCCTCATGTTTTGCTGCAGTCATCTGTTGTTTCGCCATCCTGGCAGCCTCAGCCTGCAGCACATGAACCAGGGATTTTTTGTCCTCAGGTAGACTGGTTGTGTATGCTGAAAGTTGGTCCCAGAGGAACAAGCTGCATGATCCCATAAGGGCTTGGTAATTTGAGATCCTAAAATTCAGGGCCGCAGATGAATATATCTTTCTCCCCAAGGATTCCAGATTACGGCCCTCTTTATCACTCAGTGATGAGTGGGATCCATATTTATGCTTTGGTTGAACTTCCTCCATGACTAATGAAGACAGTCAAGGGTGATTGAATAGAAATGCAGTCTTGCTGCTTCAATTTGTAATAACCTTCCACCTTGCGTGATGTGACTGGGGTGGAGGCCGCTTTCTCCCATATTCCATGGGCTATGTTGAGTAAGTCCACTGCTGGGAAGGCAACAGATGATATAGTGTTGGAATAGAGGGCTTGAAGCACCTTACTTTTAGGTTTGGGCATGGAAGAGCGGCCTTTTTTCCCTTAGCAGCCCTCCTCTTTTCCCCCGCTTACACCCAAACTGTTTTGCTTTTAATCTGACATGTTTTAAATTCTCCCGTTTTCTAGTTGACACCACCGCCTCCCTCCTCCTTCTTCCTGCATCCTACTCCCCCTCGTCTTCATACAACGTCTTCAGTTGGGATAAGGAGGTGGGAAGATTGTGGCAACACAATTAAGCATCTGAGCAAAAGTTCAAAAACATCCCTAATACATAAACCTGAAGAGAATGAGGTGTGTGTGGGGGGTACTCATTCTGCACTTTGGCTCAGCAATACAGAGCAAATTGGATAAAATTGGGGCATTGTTTTGAATGGGAAATGTGTTTCAGAGTTTTCTGGGGGGGCATTTTAGGACCGATTTTTACCAAATCTGCTGGGGACCTACTCCTAACAGTTCTCCAAAGACCTCCCCAAGTTTCATGAAGATTGGACTTTGGTGGGCCATTTTATCAGCCCCTAAAGGTGTCCCCAGCCACCTCCAATCTCCATTACTCCCTAAGAGGAAAACTAGGGGAGCTATTTAGGGGGCTGGGGTAGCATTTCGCAAGCAAAATCCACCAAATTCCTAACTGTCCTCTAAAGATTCCCCAAGTCTCAGGGAAATTAGATCCCTGGAAAAGCATGATCTATGGGTTTCTCCGGTTGCTGTCAGTTTTTCTCCACAACATGAAAAAACAGGGTGGCTGAGGGTACCTTCTTTGGGCGGCCATAAAATGGCTCCCCAAGGTCCAATCTCCCTGATACTTGGGGGGGGGGTCTTTAGAGGACAGTTAGCAGTAAGTCCACCCCCCTGGATAGCCCCCATAGTTTTCCCCACAGGAAATAATGGAGATCGGAGGTGACTGGGGACAAATGGGCTGGAAAGAGTTGATTCTGGCTGACAGCAAGAAATGCTGCCGTGGCTCCTGAAGTAGGGATTGCCCACCCCCCTTTGCAGAGATGCCCCCTCTTCCTGGTGAGCCGAGCTGCAAGATCTCAGCAGAGGTGTGGAACTCCTGTTTTTAGTGCACACACCCTCAGGAAACCCGGCGGTTTTTTCCCTCTGATACATCCAATTGAGTAAACAAGTCTCCCTTTCAGAAAAGCTGCAGAGGAAGGCTTGAGCATGCGTGAAGAGAAGGTGCCTCATGAGATACTCTCTCATCTGGGAAGGAACATACGCCAGTCCAAGCACAGGATCGAGTGCAGAGCGGCCTCAGTGTGAGAACGAACAGGAAAGCAATGGGGAAACACATGTGTGTTCACGTGTCATTCACATGTAATTCGTCTGATGTAGTTTGGCTCTAAGAAAGCTGCAAGCTGTCCTGGACCAGAACTGACTAAACAGGAAATATTCTTATTCATCAGACACAAATATGGTAATGGGGAAGAAGCAGATTCAAAGTCACATAAAACAGGTCTAAGTTAAGTAAACTGATGGAACGGAAACCTTTGTGGCCCTGCCTACCATCACATGTTCCCATTTCTGTAGCCAAGGAATTTTAGTAAGTTTCTCTCATCACCCAAAGTCTAGAGACCAGTTGTTATGACCTCTTTCTTTCTCTCAGTTAGATTTTGCCTTTAACCTTTTTCTTCTTGCCACCTCTAGGTATATTGCTGCCACCAGGAATTATATTCCAAAATAATTTAAATTTTCCTTTTAATAATGTGCCCAATGGTCAAGCTCCTTCGTGGGACTATGTGGCCCTGAGAATAGGAATGGGATATAGGAATAACATATAATCTGGAATAAAAAAAATTTAACTTTTATTTTTATGAAGCGTATTGGTTTCATATTATTTCTTAAGTCTGATGGTTTCAAAGAGTGTTATCCGTTCTTAAAGTCTCTTTTCATAGGCACAGTCACATAGATCTTCATAAACTTTCTCTCTCAGGTTGCACACACAGTTTGCCTGCTTCAGATATCAAATTCTCACTCAAATACACATAGATTTTCTTTCAGGTGCACACAGAGTTTGCCTGCTTTAGATAGAATGAATGGGTTCCACTCAGACACACAGAGTTCCTATTTCCACACAGGTTATATTTCTCTCAGAAATGCTTAAACACGCTCAGACTGCACACAGCTTTCCTGCTTTTCCCAGAATTAATATTTCTCTCAGAAATGCTTAGAAATGCACAGGCAGCACACAGCTTGTCTGCTAAAGCCAGACTCAATATTTCTCTCAGAAATGCTTAAAACGCACTCAGGCTGCACACAACTTGCCTCTCTTGCCCTGACTGAATCTTTTCTCCCCACACCCACACCCACACCCGCGCCCGCGCCCGCGCCCGCGCGCGAAACCATTACACCAGTCTTTACACCTGGGAGGTGGGAAAATATTCTTTCAGGTGTCATTTGCCTATACCTGCACTTCAAAGATGGCACACCATATGCAGAAATAAAGTGTTTCTGGCACTTACACTTGGACTGGGCATGACAGCACTCTGCTTATGAGTGCTGCATTGGTCAAATTTAGCTGAGAATAAACTGATGCCTCCAGTTGTTGCTGAAAGAGGAGTATCCTCTTAGAATCTTAAGCAGCTGTGAATGCACTTGCCCCCCTCTGCCAATATTGAAGGATCAACCTGAAAACCAAAGTATGGAAGCAACAGGGGGAAACTGAGTTTCTACTATCTTTGTGTAACTAAATACTCTATCCATTATTCTTTATATCTTATCTTTCAAATGTTATTTTCCTTTTAATAAGGTGTTGATAAATGCAAGTCTGATAAATAACCGTCTGAGTGGACAACCTACTTTATTCCTCCCCACTTAACCTTTTAATTTTTTTAACTGCATGGTATAATGTAAAGTAATCTCTTAATGGGAACATTCAAATATCCACATGCAGTAAGCCTCAAAGTTTAACTGCATAACATACTTACATCTTCGACTTTATCTGAGCAGATCCTTTTGGCAACTGATTCATGTACAGAAATATATTTACATTCGGTTTTATTGCAAGCAAATTCGACGTTGGTTCAAAGCAAAATATGGATTTCTCCATCATAGCTGGATTTTTACTGTGATAGAGTAAAAGCTGTCTATAAAAATACCTTTAAAGAAATATTAAAGTTTTAGAAAAGACTGACATGAAATGTTCATATAAAAACAGCATTCACATTTTAAAGTTTACCTTCTACAGACAAGCAATGGCTTCTAAAAAAATTTATATTTAATCATGAGTTGAAATAAAGTTAAAATCAGTAATATAACATGGACGTAATTTCACCAGTACTGCTACACAATTGTTACCTAAGAAGAGAACGTCTAGCAGTAACAACAGCATGACTGTCATGCAAAATCCTCCCATCAAGGTGTCCACACTGACTGTAGTTGCATTCACCTGTTCCAATAGCCACCACTTCATGCTGCTTAGCTAAAAAACAAGCATAAACCAAAGAAAAGTGAATGAGATCATTTTTATTCAATGCCTTTTAAATACAATCCTCATATAGTTGCCATCTTTACAGGAGAACTATCAACCTCCTTACCTCTTTCAATTATAAATGCAGCCAGTGAACTACTACAATTCTGGTACTCTGGATATTTAGCAGTTAAACTATTAAAAGTTTCCTTGACAACTTGAGAAATCTTCTCATATGCAAGATGCCGTCTTTCTAGTAAAGTATTAAAACATAAATCAAGCAGAAGAGAAAATCAAAATCTGATGTTAAGGTATACTGAACAGATTATGCAAGTTGGACACTATACGAATCTGTGATCTGCCTACTGTCCAAGACAAAACTTGGAATGGAAGCCTAGAGAGAAAGCTAACTTCAGTTTCTCATCTAAAGGCATACACAGTTCTACACCTACAGAACCTCCACAGGTAAGATGGGCAGCCCAATCCCAAGAAAGGGGGGGGGGGAGTGCATAGGGAGAGAACCAAGGCTTACGTGGGCATAAGTGGCTCCTACATGGGCGAACACCCACAACGGCGCAAAAAAGCTACGCCACAGAAAAAGGTGGCGTAGCCCATAGAGCCCCACTGCTGGGGGAAACTCGGCCCCCTCTCTGAGCGCCCCGCCCCGCCCCCACGGCCTGAAGGAGCATAGGATGGGGACTACCATGGGGGCCAATCCATGTCCACTTCTGGGGCGGATGAGCCCCCCTCCCCGCACCCAATCACCTGCTCACGCACCCTACAAAAGTCCAGGTGCAGCGCTCATGACCTCAAGTAAGCAAGCATGTGACCGAAGACTCTGCCCCTCGGACTTCTGCCATGGGTACTTTGAGCATGAGGCGGGAGAGAGGGGATCCATGGTGGCGGGCACTGAGTGCACTTTGGGGACTTTGCGAGAAAAGTGGGAGAACTTTGCACTTGCTCAAGGGAAGAAGGGCAAAGTCCAGACTGTCTGGCTAACTTACAATAGCGACTCATGTTTCCTTGCAGGTTATCTGACTCTGAAGTTCCATCTCAGTAGGAAGCGAGGTAGCACTTACCAGTAAGGAGGAGATGGGGTGGTGGCTAAGCTGGCTGGCTGATTTGCGCTGGCTGCCCCATCACCTGAACTCACCAGACCACTAGCTGTGGTGGGGGAGAGGACGGTGGCAGAAGCCCCTGCCTGCCCCAGAGGCAGTTGCCCAGAAAACTACTCTTGACCAGGTGTTTGTAACTACCTGCATGCTTTCTCCCTTAAAGGTAAAAGCACCCCAAGGCAGAGCACATCCTCACCAGAGGGTCTTGCATCAGCTGGTTGCTGCCGCTGCTGCTCTCTACTATTAGCATCTTCTCAGATGTTGGAGTGTGGGCTTTGCCTCAGCCATAGACCAAGGCAAAACGCACATGTGTGTCTTTCTCTTGCAGGCACGTCCTGAGCATGTCTGCTTCCTCTCCCTGCTCCCCCCACCCCGTAATCCTCTGTGAGTGACATTCAGATCCAGCCCAGGAAGCAGTATCTCAAAGCAGCCTGCATCTCAGCCTTGCCCCTGGTAGCACAGGAGGGCTCCGCAAAATGCCTTGGCTCCCTTTCCAGCCTGGAAACAATGGCACTTTTCCCGGTTTAATAAAATGTGTTGAACAACAAACCTCTATATTTGCATGCCTGACTGACATTGTCATTAGCTCCTCTCTCAATACCCTGTCACACATGTCCACTCACACATCCCCACAAATGTATCAAGCAGCACCCTGCCCAGCCTCCCTGCCCCCTTCCTCCCCATTATGTAACTTTAGGCAGAGGGGTGGGAATTGAACTGTGGCCCATGAATATCTGCCGGGGGGGGGGGGAGGCCCTGAGGACTTTCATTCTCTGATAGTATGAGCTGCTGGCTCTGATAAGCCAGGAAGATGGTCGCTGCAGGTGGAAAGCTGCTGCCAGGGGGTGGGGGATGTGTTTGCGGAAGCAGGGATGGACTTGGTGTGGGGAGGGTCTATCAGTTCACTCGGGGGGGGGGGGGCATCTCCCTAGTACTGGGACATGACTGGCAAGGTCCGACCCTGTTCTCGCTTTGTAGAGATGCAGTGATGTGTTCAAGTTGCGCAGCAGCAAGTCTGAGCGCACTTTTCATTCCCCTCATTTCCAAACAGCCTCCCGGCCTCCCATGTGGTTTCCAATGGGTGTTCCTGTCACTCATTGACGGTCCCTCCCCCCCCACCTGCTTCTCCGGAACCTGAGGACTACTTAGGATTGCCAGTCTCCAGGTGGTAGCTGGAGATCTCCCAGAATTACAACTGATCTCCAGGCAACAGAGATCAGCTCCCTACTATCTGGCCCTACTTTTCGGGGGGGGGGGGGGACCTTTTTCTTTTGGTGGTGGCAGCAGTGGCAGGTATTTGCAGGCGCATCAAGCTGCAGCCACCAGCCTGGCCCTCCTCATTAGCTGCACCGCTGTTTGCCCTAAGCCTGAATGTTGGGAGGGGTGTGGCCATTGGCTGGTGTGAGCGGGGTTGTCAGGGGAACGGTGGGAGGGCCGTCCCACCTCCCAGGGGCTGCTGCATCTCGCCTTGCCACGCTCGGGCGCCGGCGTGACTATCCTGCAAAAGTCCATAGGAAGCCGTGCAGCACCGCCCCATTTACACCAGCGCACGAGCACCGACGTTGCTTGGGGGGTTAGGATTGGGCTGTAAAATATTGGAACCATTGAGTGTACAACTCCTTCCATAGCATATCTGCACAGTTCTTTGAGTATGCTAGATGCGTCAATAGTTCTCAGTGCTTTTGGTTTTTTTCCCCTTAAATTTATGCAATGTCACATTATAATGTCAAGTAATAGTCCAATACAGTTATTTCCAACTTTAAACAATTAAAAACTACGCTTGGCATATTTTTCTTAAGTATTTCAGTCAAGATATTTGTTACTACTAGGACAAAGAAAATTAAGTACTTTAATTTTATTAAATACAATTCAAATATATTAAATTCGAATGTGCTATCTGGAAAATTTCTTCTGGAAAACCCTCATCACTTTACACTGGATAGAGATTGTTAAACTTCTTTGGTGAAATCAGGGATTAGGCCCTACCTCAGATTCCATGCAAACTACAAACTGTCCTCCTTTTGCTATTAAAAACTGTTGTAACAAACCAATTAAGAACTCAGAAGTTCTTTTGTTAGTACATACACAAAACTGATAAATGAAATATTTTCATTACCAGAAGCTGTAGTGATTAGACACTACTTGCTTTTCGAGAAATATTAATCTCAAACCCCGTCACACACTAGCTACAGAAGCTATGAAGATGCCTTAAATTCATGTTTTGCATCTGTAAAGATTTCTGCTAGTAGTAGTTACTACAGACTATGTATAGATGGAAAGGTAAGAAATAATCATTTGTTACCTCATTTTTAAAAAGACATATGCACTTTTAAAAGAAGATATATGCATTAATGTACAATTACTTACCTGAAGACTTTGGGATCAGGAATTAAAGTCCAAAATTTTAGTACAAAGCTTTTAAATACAACTTTGAATATTTTATCTTAAGACAATACATAGAACACTTTTACAGATATACAGTATATGGGTCTGAGAATGCAAAGCCACATACCTTTCAGAGAGAAAAAACAGGATATTCTTACCATAAGGAATCTTTGAAAGATAACCAGGTCCTACTGCGGATTGAGGTTCACTTAAAACTGCCATTTCTGAAAGGATCTTAGGAGGCTCTGCAATTTGCAAGCATATCATATTTTAACACTGGTAAACATGCATTATTGAAGCAGATTCACAACATTTTATACCTTTATCAATCTTCCTTTTTGCTGTTTTATTAGGCACTTATATGGGTGCTCAAAAACATTTAAAGCATCACATACTGATCACATCTTAGTAGAACTTCTGCAATGCATTTTACCTGAAGCTACCTTACAAAACTGTTTGGGAACTTCAATTAGCACAAAATACAGCAATGAGATTGCTAGGTTATATTACAAAGAATTCTTATCATCAGTGTTTTGGTAAGAATATTACGTGCTAGTTCTAAACTAATTACAAACCAAAAATGGTCTGGGAGTACGGCACTTAAAGAATCATCTTCTCCCACACAGATCTACCCACCAAATAACGTCGGCAAATGAAGCCCAGTAAAGTATATCTATGTCTACTGAAATTAACTGTTCCCCTATAATCAACTTCTCTAATGTTGAGCTTGCCAAATTTTGGATGCCAATAAAAAACAGTTCCTTCCCATGGCCTTTTATTATTGAGTTGCCATTTTTTAACTTGAATCAAATTTCTTGCCCTCCCCATTCATATTGGAGCTTGAGTGAATTCTGTATTTTCTGTCTGACTGGAGACAGCAGTCTTGTCCACTAGACTGTGGGCTTTAATGTTAAGTCAACCTATCTTGATATATTTGTATTTACTGTCCATATCTCTGTAAGGACCTTATCTCTGTACAGACACTGCCTCAAAAACACTGGAGATATGCATTATACAAGTATCTTTTAAAATTCCTGGAAAGGTAACAAATACAGTTTGCTAATGTCTCCAGAATTCCCAGTCTTAGGACCTAGGTATAAAGTAATATGGTAATATTCAATGAGTCATTTCATTGACAATGCTTCTCCCAAGATTTCAGGGAAATAGTTCAGAGACTAAGGAGATATGTTCCCTATCCACATCCTGGTACGTAACTTTTACCTGGTTTTTCTAAAGCTTTTGGCTCTTCCTCCTCCAACTGCAGTAGTTCATCAAGAGCAAGTTTTGCTGCATTTGATCGGGATTCCTTCTTGTTTTGTCCCAACCCTGTCTTATATGGTATACCATCCACCACAGCACAAAAAGCAAAATAAGTTCCCAAAAGAGTGCCTTCAAAATGCAACAAATGAAAAATTAAGTTTATTTAGGTTTACTTAAAATGTACATACATGCAAAAGCTTAACAGTATGCATAGCATGTTACTAGATCATATCTGCATTTAAGGTTCACACAGCATTAATTCTCTCATATATCTGTTTTTAAAATACCCATCTTAAACCTCCCACCCCCAACCCCCAACATACCCACCTGGCATCATTATTTTTTAACTGAGAAATAGCAGAATTACTGGAAAGATGGTTTTAATTTTGTGGTGATCATATTTTCTACATTCATCATTCAGATTGTGCTCCTGAGCAGGTGGTTATTAGAAACTGTCGCTAAAATGAACAGGACTCAATTCCAAATAAATTTACTTTGGGTGGAGAAAATTTTAAATCCATTCTCAGCATTCAAACTTACATTCTAGATACTGAGATTTAAGGAACAGAAATAGAATACAGTCAGGGAAAAAGCACAACTCTCAACCCTTCTGAGTGTGTTAAACAAAGATAACACAGGAAAGGCTGTAGTACAACAGAACAACAGTTATGAATTTTAATGTAATGTTCCAATCCTTGAAATTAGTTTGCGGAGAAAAGGTAAAGGCATTAGGTATGTGGTATTCATCATGCAGCCATTAAAGCAGCACATGCATTTTAATACTACTATGCAGTACAAACGCCAGACAAAATATTTTCACTGCAAAAGGACAGAGGTACTTACCTGTAGCTACTGTTTCCTTTAATTCAAGCTGTACACGTTGCAGCTGTGCAAACTGATGCAGAGCTGATACTGGGTTTATCTCCCCTCGTTTATATTTTACAATAAATTCCTTTGGAATTTTCTTAGGAGGAAGTGAAGTGATTGGAATAACTTGTGCACCTCTGGAATACTGAGAAGCAGGAACCTGCCCTGTAAATCCATTAATTGAAAAATAATTATAATTCTAGGAAAAGAAACAAGCTCTAGAACTTGCTTGAATTAAACAAAGTAAAACAAAGGATTGGTGACCTTTAATAATCAGCCAGGGTTAAATGCCCAGATTACCCATTTCTGCTCCCTGCTTCAAGAATCCCTCCCACAGATGCTGAAAGGTAAGGGCTGCTTCCCATGTTAATTTTACATACTTAAGAATCACACATCTTATTGTAGAAGTTGAGAAGGGATACACAAGTACCTTTATGGCTTAAGAAAAATTTGCTACTAGAAGCAGGAGTCAGGCCTTAACATCTGTTGGATTATCCCAGAATTACTACCGATTGCTAGGCCACATATATCGCTCCCCTGGGGGGGGGGGGGTGGCTGCTTGCAAATACTTGTAAAGTATCATATTACAAACAAAAACCCCAAGAACAAAACATGCCCTTAAATTATTGCACATCTTAAGTGTATGACAATGCAAAAACACGTTCTTAAATTATTGCACATCTTAAAGAGTATGACATGTAAAGAAACAGCCCTACGGCAAAAACAAAGCAAATGTTCAAAATATATCAGTTTTACTTATGTCTCTGTATCTACCCCAGCCAAGCCTAGGGCAGCCCCTCCCCAAAGGTAGGGGAAAAATCATTAAAGAACCCCACTAATCCACAGAGCTGGAAATCCTCTCATTATGGTCATAGCTATTTAATATGTAAACCACTGACTGAAAAGGGCATGTGATTTAAAAACCAATACCTGTGACTGGAGTAACTTTAGATGCTAGGCTTGACATGTCAGACATATCTGTATGTGAAAACATAGCTTTAGAGTGTGCTGCTTGTGACCTTAAGGCTGCCGACGGCTGAACAGAAGGCTGCGGCTGCGACGGCAAGTTCTTCTTCAGCATTTGGGCAAAGCTGGGCACCCTGGAAGCCTGAGGCCAGTCGCTTGCCATCTTGCTCTACCTAAAAAAAGAAGTGAGTTCTGAGTCTCCAAAGTTTACACCCTGAACATCTTGTTGGTCTTTAAGGTGTCACTAGACTCAAATTCAACCTAGAAACAAAGGCAGCACGAAGACTTAGCCGAGGTTGCCAGCCTCCAGCTAGTGGCTGGAGTTCTCCCAGAATTACTACCGATTGCTAGGCCACATATATCGCTCCCCTGGGGGGGGGGGGGATGGCTGCTGTGGGACATGATCGGAAGTTCCTCCATCCTCACCTCCTGCCCTTTCCAGGCTCCACCCTCCTCCCCTCAAATCCCCAGGAATTTCCCAACCTGGAGCTGGCAACCCGGCGGTTCTTCAGCAGTTGCGAATGAACTTGCCGCCTCAACGCGTCACCCGTTTGTGCACGTTCCTAACGGCATAAATCCTAAAGGACGCTTTAGGCGGGCCTGGGAGGGGAAGATCAACGCGACTTACCTGGAGGAGCCGCTCTCAAAACAAACAACAAAAAGCGGAAACTTTATTCACACGCCCCGTTCCCCCGAACATATGCTCATCCGCTGAGTCTGTAAACCGAGTTTGCAAGCGTACCCAACGAACATTTGACTTCGACTCCCCAAGAGTCTCAAGAAAAGACCGAAGGGAGCCAAACTGTTAAGAAAACCCTTTGTACCCTTTCGCTCAACTAACTTTAGGACGCGGACACCGTTTGAACGTGCTTCACGGAATCCGAAACTTTTCCAGGGAGACCGCGAGTCCCTCACACCCGCATCCCTTGCAAAGCGCCGTGGGGCGCCCAGTTTAACCCTACCCTCGCTCTAACGTTCTCGGGCCTGTGCTGATATCGTTCGTTGCGACAACCGGTCCGTCTGGCCTCTTCAGCAGCAAATACTGGTTCCACGATAGCCGTAACATACCGGCAAAAGGGTTACTCATACAAAAACGTACAAGGCTTGGCGTTTTCTGTAGAGGAGGGGGAAAATATTTCTAAAATTTACCTCAGTGAGGGTTTGTAAAGAGAGGCCAGAGAAGCCGGCCGACAGAACTATTCTTATTACTAGCCAGTGGGTGGAATTTCTGCACCTTTTATTCGCTGTAAGGCAAGGCCCAAAACAGGTGCCTCATTTTTCAGAGTTGATTGCGGCAGTTAAGCAATTGTTAGAAACGCAGCGCGAAGCACGAGGTTATTTTGTACTTCGTTATCTCCCTTTTGTGTGTGTGTGCGCGCGCGCGCTTGTGGCATGGCGCTCTCTTTTAAAACAGTTCAGTTTCGTTTCTTTGCAAATCCTTTCCCCGCCATGAATCAACTCAGCTGGCCTCTTCTTCTTTTCGCATCCTCTGCACATTTGGATCCATCCCTCTTCTATCTATGCTTAGTACTTAAGTATGGCTCAGCGCAGAAGTAGCTGTTAACACGACGAGTGAATATAACATAGAAACCAAGTATAATATACCATGACACTGGGATGAAATGAGAACAGGCTACTAAATAGGAGAGTTAAACCAGGGTTGTCAACCTCCAGGTGGGCCCTGGAAATTTCCTGAATTACCCCAGATTACAGAGATTAGTTCCCCTGGAGAAAATGGTTTCTTTGGTGGGTGAACTCCATGGCATTGTATCAGCTGAAGACCCTCTCTTTTAGACCCAAGATCCCATCCTTAGCACAAACATGCATTATGGTACTTGGATTAAGGGAGGCCGCTGACAGACTGGAAAACTGGGCTAAAACTAACATGAATTTCAACAGAGATAAATGCAAAGTTGTATATTTAGGTAGGAAAAATTAACTTGTCTTGGCAGTAGTACATATGAAAAGGATCTAGGGTTCTTAGTAGATCGAACAATGAACATGAGTCAGTGTGATGTGGGAGCTAAAAAGGCAAATACAATTTTGGGCTGCATCAACAGAAGTATAGTGTGCAGATCATGCTAACTGATGGTGTCCCTTTACACTGCTCTGGTTAGACCTCACTTGGAGTAATGTGTTCAGTTTTGGGCACCACAGTTTAAGAAGGATGTTGATAAGCTAGAACATGTCCAAAGGAGGGCAAATACAAATACAGTGAAGGGTCTGGGCACCATGAGGAAAGGCTGAAAGGCTGTATGTTTAGCCTGGAGAGGAGACAACTGAGAGTAATATGATAGTCATCTTCAAGTATTTTAAAAACTGTCACACAAAGGATGAAATGGAGTTGTTTTCTATTGCCTAGAGGGTCGGACCAGAACTAATAGGTTAAAATTAATCCAATAGAGTTTTCAGCTAAATGTTAGGAAGAACTTCCTAACAGAGTGATTCTTCAATGGAACAGGCTTCCTCGGGAGGTGATGGGCTCTCCTTTGGAGATTTTTAAGTTGAGGCTTGATGGCCATTGTACAACTGAATCAAAATGGTCTTGGCTAAACAACTCTACTTAACACACACAAGCCCTGTTCACGACCTGAGTTTGATCCTGGTGGAAGCCGGGTTCAAGTAGCTAGCTCAAGGTTGACTCAGCCTTCTATCCTTCCAAGGTTGGTAAAATGAGTACCCAGTTTCTGGGGGTAAAGTGCAGATGACTGGGGAAGGCAATGGTAAACCACCCCATAAAATGTCTGCCAAGAAAACGTTGTGATGCGACATCCCCCCATGAGTCAGCAGGGCCGGATTGAGGGGGGGCAGGGGGGTAGTCTGCCCCCAGCACCGCCAGGAAGGGGGCACCGGGAGCAGCTGCCAGCCGCCGGAGCGTGCCAGCAGCCTCACAGCCCCCCACGCTGCCTTTCGCCTGCCCCGTGGGACGGGACAGCCGGCTGCCCACGCCATTCGCCTGCCCAGCAGGAGAGGGGGCAGCCGGCCGCCCCGTCCTGCAGGGCAGGTGCATGGCGCGGGCGGCCTCACAGCCCCCCGCACTGCTTTTTGCCTGCCCTGCAGGACGGGGTGCGCGGCAAGCCGGCCGCCCCCTGTCCTGCGGGGCAGGCGAAAGGCAGCATGGGGGGCTGTGAGGCCGCCCGCACCATTCGCCTGCGGGGAGGCTAATGGTGTGGGTGGCTTCCCAGCCCTGCATGCTGCTTCCGCCGCCCTGTGCGATGTCACCAAAATGACATCATCATGCCATGCCAGGAGCGCGCACGCGCGAGGTCAGACTAGGGTTGCCCCAGGCACCGGCAACCCTAGATCCAGCCCTGTGAGTCAGTAATACACAGGGGACTACATTTACTTACATACCAACCAGTCCATGTATTCCTATCTCTGAACTTTATGCTCCTCTTGGTTAACCTCAAACCATATATATCCGTCCATTGGTTACCAGGCTTAGCAACTCAGGTCTCCGGCTATTCAGTCTTGCATCCAGCATTATTAGAGCTTGTTATACTAAAAATATAGAAGCAATCGCTTCTGTTTAATGCGTCAACTTAGCTTCTAAGGGGGGAATTGTGAGCAAAAGCACAGCCATTTTTTCTTGATAGCTTGAAATACAAAACTGCTTTTGTGCGGCCTTGAGTGTAACTTTACAGAGAAATGCTTGGCCAGCAAGAATAGAAGCAGTAAACAACTACTGGTTGAAACCAGCTAGATGACATGGGAAAGTTTCACTTAAGAGCTGAGAAGCTTCTCAGCAAGAATGTGAGCTTTGTCTTAAAATGTAGCAAGGGGTATAAAAAGATGCTCTCCACCATTTTAGGGTGGGCTCAGAGTATTTTTACTGGCTTGAAACTCTGTACCCCTTTATTCCTGGAATAAACTCTTTTCCTCTTCAAAGTTGTCCAAGTCTTGGTGTAATCACTGGGCAAATCACCAGGTCACGAATCGTGCTATTTTTGCAACAGCAATGCTACTCTGACTCAGTGGTTGATTCCGCACACGTTGGATAATGCACTTCCAAACCTCTTTAGAGATCATTTGGAACTGAATTTTTCCTGTGTGAAACAAAAAATCCACTTCCAAACAATTGCTAAAGTGCATTGAGAGTGCATTATCCAATGTGTGCGGAATCAGCCAGTGTGAATAGGCAGATTGGGAAAGAGTGAGAGCAGGAAGGGATGAGCTGGTGTTAGGTTCTCATGGCCTCTTTTTATATGCCCAGGGTAAAGCTGATCTCCACTTCAGGGGTCAGGAAGGAATTTTCTTCCAGGCGAGATTGGACAGGAATCCTGGAGGTTTTTTACCTTCCTGTGGGCATAGAGCAGTCACTGTGGGAGTAGGAGGTAGCTGTGAATTTCCTGTACTGAGCAGAGGGTTGGATTAGATATATATTAGAGTATCGATTCAAATGAGTTAGAAAACATTAGAGGAATGAACTCTCCAACAGAAATAATACGGGTGGAAATACTAGGGCCTAAGTTTTTTTTTAAAGTGGGGGTATACTGTCAACCTCCCAAATCAAACCCTTGAGACTAATCTCGAGATGGAGAGGGAAACAAGGAAGGTAACATAAAGCAGATAATGTTGTGATAATGAGTTGCCTCAACTACCTTTATATTGTCTGGGTAAATATGTGCTCTAATCATGCTGTAAAAATGAAATTCCTAGACCTCTTACATGACTGCAGTGGAAGAGTGGATCCCTGAGCCACCTAGTGGGGTAGTGATCTTGGAGTTGGTTCTCAGTGGCACTAAGGACCTGATGAGAGATGTAGATATTGTTGGGAACATTGATTAAAATGCTATTAAATTCAGCATTTTTATCTTTACCCTTAAAGTCCAAACCGTTTGATTTCAAGAGAGGGAATGTTACAAAAACGAGGGGAAGCTGAAAGGAAAACAGTCATCCTTACAATGGAAGCTCCTTAAAACCACACTGTAATGTTTTTGGATAAAAGTAAGGTTGACTATTTTATTTCTGTTTGCTAATGTGGGTTTTAAAAATTGTTAAAGAGTTTAAATACAGGCCTCTGAAGAAAAGAGGAGGGGGGTTGGATGGGTGAGTAGAGTGTAATCTGATTTGATAGTAGCTGTACCCTAGGGAGTGAACTACAGTTTTTAGTCTCTGCTGAGGGAAAGCATCTTCCAAGTTCAGTGAAACTGTGTGTTCCTCAAACAGTCTGTGTGTTTTTCAGAAAAAGGATTTTGGCTAAATCGGACAAAGTGAGGAGCCTGAGAGCCTAATTCTGTCTAAGTTAGGCAGACTGAGTGTGCCTGAGCTAAGTCTACCTACGTGGAGGTAGACTAGATAGACCTACGTCTATCTAGGTCAGGCAAGCTGTGTGGAAAGGCCTGAGTGAATCTATGTCTGTGTGATTGTGAAGAGAGTTTGTTCTGTTAGTGAAGATCTGTGTGGTAAATTACTGTGTCTTCTTACCTTTAAAGTAGAAATAACTATATTTGAAAACACAAGCTTAAGAACTATACTGAAACCAATAAGCTTATCAAACTCTGCAACATCATAGTTATGTACTTAAAAATACCTAATAACTATTCTCACGTGCTGACAGTTCTGTCAAATTACCATCCAATAACAAACCTTCCTATATATTACCAGTTAAACTGAGGTATAGTGGCAGTGAAAATCTTTTGGGGAGGCAGCAATATACAGGTCACACAAACACTAAAAGGTGTTCTTGAGGTAAAGGGTTGGGTAAGGTAGAGAATACCTAAATGCTGTGTGAGAGAAATTAAAAAGTTTGTTAGCTGTGACCAGAGCCATCCTGAGGTATAAGTTTAAGGTAATGTAAGGAGGAGCCAAATTTAAGGTCCAAAGGCAAAATTTTTAAAAAGTTATAAAAACAGGGCAAACCATTACAGGGTGGTATAAAAACGAAGCAAATGGTTCAATGTATATAAATTTTTGTATTTAAAAAAAAATGTGATAACTGTGTGATGTGTTATATACATCATAAAATAACTTCACTGATAATTTAGTTAACTGAACTTTCATAAACAGTAATCTTTTTCTCGGGAAACCAGTTCCTGAGTTTAATTCATTAGCAGTACACATCATAAAACAACTGCTAAAGGTGCTATCTAAGGAAGGGTTGCCAGGTTCCTATACTCTTCCAGTGGGAGGGGCAGGGACCTGGCACTTACCTCATGTCTTGAGCGTGCTTCTCATCGCACGGCTGATTCAGCCCAAATTGGCCCCAACGAAGCTCAAGAGCATTCCCATGGCCGGCGCAATGACATCACTTCTGGAAGTGACGTCGCGTCTGTTGGGAGCGCATATGCCTGTGCATAGTCTCTGCCTGTGGTGGGTAATCTCTGAGGGGGCTTGCAACAGGGCAACCCTCCTGGAGTGTGCCTGTCATCAGCGAGCAACTGGGAACCCTAATCTAAGTGCATATGTTCCTGTCCTGAGTACTTTGGATGAGATTTTGACTATACTGGATATAGTAAGACCATGATTTCCCCAATTCAGGCCGGAGTAACTCTGCATAAGACTGCATTGTGCTTTTGTTTTAAAATACTGGGCTGTTTTTAAAAACCCTACATTTATAACATATTAACTTTTATTCCCGGTATAAGAAACTTAAAATAATTTCACACAGGCAATCACAGTTTCATAAATTATACAGAAATTATACAATATGCATGGGCAAGAAAAAGTCACTCATGGAATCACATTACTCAAAGAGGAATTCAGTGTTATGGCCAGCAAAAGTTCTGAAAATTCACAGTTAATCTGTAGTTCAAAGATGCAGAATATTGCACATCATAAAATTGTGAATGCTAAACAGCAGCTTTAGAGTTCTCTTCACAAACATTGGTCATGCAATACTAAAATGAATACAAAATGGCATCATATACCATGGTAAACAGTTACTCACAATGTCAATCAAGTTTTAAATATAGTAGCAAAAAGCTGTAAGTTTTTTCAGTGTAAATCATACTTAAAATTTTACAATTGAACACAGTGTAAAATGAAAAGATATAAAATGCATGTTTGCCACATTAATTTATGAATATCTTCAGTGATCTTCCTTGTCTCTTCCTTTCTTTTCTTTTTCATCCTGCAGTGCACTGCCAAGCTTTTTGATAAGAACAGACAGAACCTTGTCCAAAGGGTCCATAACTCCTCGTTGAAGCCATTTCGGAATTGTAGTTCTTGCATGATGAAAGCCCAGCTTTTGAAGAATATAATCAACACCCACTGGATCAATCTTTCTTCCAGTCCAAGAAATTAATCTAAATTTAAAACATGTTGCCTATGTCAATATGTGAATAAATACACGAAATCCCATTTTTAGAATGTATACATTTTTCTTCTAGGCCAATTAAAGTATTTTACTACTTTCTATATCAGTAATATTTTAGGGAGCATGGTGGTTAAAAAGGATGGTATAGAACAATTAAGTTAATAGGGATGTGCGCTTTGGGTTTCTGATTCGGGAAAAATACCCGAATCAGACCCAATTCGCAAAGATTTGGGATTTCTGAAATGGCTCCAGCATACACGGACCATTTTGGAAACCCTGAATCAAAGATTCCCAAAGCTATTTGTATAGCTTCGGGAAGCTTCAGGGCAAGGGGCTGAAATGTCCCTCTCCATGCTGCTGTGCAGCAGGAGGGAGAGGGACATTTAAACCACTGATCAGCTGTTTGTCAGGGTTTCTGACAAGCAGCTGAGTACAGCTTGCTGGGGTTTAAATTTCCCTCTCCCTGCTGCTGCACAGGCAGGGAGAGGGACATTTAAATCCTGGACTCAGCCGTTGTCAGGGGTTTCCCCCTGCTGCCTGCCAGCTGATAGTTTAAAGGGACCTTTAAAAGGCCAGGTAAGTGGGTTGGAGTGGAGGGGGGTAACTGGGGAGTTGAGGGGGTGGGGCGGGTGGGGGTGCTGGGAGAAAACCCAGCTCCCTGAATCACTTTGGAATGCTCCGAATCTTTACGGAGCATTCTGAAACGATTGAAATACCTGAATCCAAAGTGGCTTGCCGCTTTGGGTTTGGGGTGTTTCTGAATGTTATTTTCTTCCCATCTGAACTAGCATAATCCAATAATAACTCTACCATAGAATTTTACTGGCCATGCAGATTAATGGTTAGATGTAGCATATCACAAAACTCAGTATCAAATACAAAAAAAAATACTGAGCTACCTAAACTAAGCTAAAGCAGTTTGATTTTAACTAAATGCCATACAATTTTTGGTTTTTTAAAAACAAAAAGCAGATTTTTTTTTAAACATTTCAAAATACTTCCCAGTTTTCACTGGAATTAGACCACAGCATCATTTTTGACAGCGTTTTAGCTGCTATCAGATACTCCTTGTTACGGAGACTATTACAAAAATTGTCGCTATTTTCTGAGCGGTACTATTGGATTGGTACAAGTCCTTGTAAATAAAGGGGAAAATCCTGCTAGAAAAACTATTCATTTCTTATGTAATAGACATAGGCCTTCAACTCTGGATTTGTATTGAGCACTCCCAAATGGTAACAAGTTGCAAAAGAAAAATTGATTTAGCTGAGAAATTATTGAGTTGTTATTTGGGCTGTGCTGCTGACTCTGGAAATCTCATCCCCATATTAGGTGGCTTTAAAACAATTAATATATGGCTCACATGTCTCAGGGGCACCAAAGCACTGATTATTCAGGACACTGCTAAGATTCTGTACAGCAGCACTCAAAGAAATACACTGTACTCAGACATTGTGTACAAAAAGTCAATCAGTTAACTGACAAAGTGGGAAGAAAATTAAAATACATACATTAGAATGGCTAAATTGTGTATATACACACACACACACACGGCTTTTTTTCAGCTAGAACGCGGTGGAACGGGGTTCCGGCACCTCTTGAAAATGGTCATATGGCTGGTGGCCCTGCCCTCTGCGCAGCACAGAGGGCAATCTAAACTCCCTTCTATCTAGAGATCAGGGGGCGGGGCCACCAGCCATGTAACCATTTTCTCTGGGGGCAACCCACTGAGTTCCACCACCTCTTTTCACAGAAAAAGCACCCCCCTCTCTCTAACATTTATGTCTTTCTCTATTTTCTATACCTTGAATGAATATGAAATTTTTCTAAACATTCTATACTCCCCCCACCATAAGAATATTAAATTTTTGGATTCCTATGAACAGATGTCTTAGTCTTGTACTGCATATTGATAATTTTTTTATGTGGACTGACCTCATAGGAATATTTTGAAACAGCAGATGCAGAACTGAAATATATGTATCAACATGTTTGCAATATATATTCACACTGGACACTGACTATACTTGAAGCAAAATGTGAATTACCTGAGTGTGGGTTCCAGATGCCATGTGTTGCAGATAAACTCTCTCCAATCTACAGTAGTGTAAGTAATACTGTCTTCTCTCTCAGCAGTGCTGTCATCAACTATGCTGACAGGACTTTTCTGTCCTGGTCGACTAGATAAAATTCGAGGTGGAAAGATGGCTAGGAGATGATAAAAAGTAAAGTTTGCCTCTTAGATCAATATCCAGATCAGATTGTTCATGGAATACAAAAAAGACACTGCTACAGGTATAGAGACACAAGTAATATAAATCTATTTTAGTGGAAGGTTCCTTGCCCTTACCAGGAGTGTTTTGTTTATGACAAAGAAGAGTCACCTACAAAGACCAGTTAGGTGTTGTGCTGCCACTGTTACAGTCTTAGGCTTGCTGGCATGTTGGCCAATGGTTCCTTTTATTATGGCAATCAGGGCAACACTGGTTTGCTGCGTGGGCAGGGCCAACCAGGACAGACTGAACTGGGGATTTCTTTCTGGTCCATTCAATCCTTATTTAAAGAGGCCAGCCCTGAGTGACCTCCTCTTGCAATTTTATTGGATTTTATCTGATTTTACCCAACTTTGATGTTTCACTTGTTTTGCTCCTTGTTTGTATCTTTTTAGCTTTTTTTGTACACCTCTTACAAGATTTTTCAAAATGGCTTAGATGTTTCTTATTACAACTCACAATCAATTATGAATTATGGTAGTTACTACAAAGTTAATTTACCGGTTCGTTACATTTTAAGTGTATTTCGGGAAAAAGATTTTTCAATTCATTTACATTTTTAGTAGATTTACTTTACCTCCATGAACATCTGAACCTAAAGCAATTTGGAGCTAATCAGCAGAAGACAAAAAGCTGTAACACATTGTCCTTCAAGATATAAAAACAGGGTATAAAAACAGAGCCTTCAAAGGGGAAGTGCTCAGTTTTCACACTTGTGACAATTTTTAATTATAACCCATGCCTTCTTCAGATTTCAGGATAGTTTACAAAATAAATTAAAATACAGAATCATAAAACCAATAAGCAATAAAAAGGAACAATAATTACACAAACACTGTGGATTAAATCATATTAAAGTAAAAACGCTCTTTGAAAGAAAAATGTTTTGCATGCCTTCCAAAAAGAAATCCGAGTATGGTATTTCTGTGTTTCCTGGTCTTTCAGGTATATAACTTTTCTACTTGTAAAGAATTTTAAAGTTAAGAACTGGTCTGGCACCTTGAACTGAGCCCAGAAACAAATAGGCAGTCAATGAAGCTGTTTCAAATAGTGGCAGTCCAACCAGTTAAAAGGTGGGTTGCTTTATTCCTCACTCTGTGTAGCTTTGAGACCCTTTGCAAGAGTAGAGATTTACTTGTACAGTGTTCACATCTAAATTATTAGTACTGTCTGCAACAGAATTTCAGCATCATTCCTTATCTTTGGGCTCGGGCAGTAACTCTAAAGGGACAATAAAAATATTTTTTTTAAAAATTGTTTACATTGGCTACATTTGGATGTCATGACAAAAATAGGATTCTAAAATGGATTAAACAAGGACTCTAAACTGAAATTAAAACCTTGGTTTAAATTCCCAGTTTGCAGGAAGGAAACACTCCGATTTGCCCAGAAATCTACATTCAAATGTCATAGCAAACGAGTTTGAATTGAATCTCAAACCAAAATGCTTTCAATCACACTTGGCATATAAGGGTAACAGAGAAGCAATGGGTCGGATGTAGTAGTAGATTTACACTAATATAAGCAGGGGGATTTTTGCTGTATCCATCTTTCAACTGCAAATTTATTCCTCATGTTTTTCGTTGTGGGTCCCCTATCCCTCAAGAACAGCATTTCAGGGAACCCTCTGGGCCTCAGTGAGATGGGGGTGGTGAGAAAATTCCAGTCTGCTGATGGAAATCCCTTCCACTGGATCCAACCCAATATTCATGCCTGTCATGAACAGAAGCTTATTCTGATATCTAAATACAGTGCTGGTGAAAGCCAAAGCAAATTCCATTTTTCTATTGTTGCTCTGAAACACAGCTTGCAAAATGATGTCTCTTTACAGCAGAGAATTAAAAAATTAATTAATGCTGCTGGCTTCTTACTGATTTTGGTGAGTAATGACTGAGGATTTTTTCTGGAAGAAATGTATTAATCAAGAGAAATGCATGTCATCGTTTTTTCTAGCCACTTTTCTACTCTCTAGTTACTCAAAGTGACATACAACTACATTAAAACAAGGGTTATCATATTGAAATATTGTATAAATAATATACTAGTGATAGAAAATGTTATTGTTAATGGATTTGTAACACAAATCAAGACATTGACCTGTATACCTTTTTCCTTTTCTTTAAGGTAGGCAGATACCAAGTCATGCAGGAACATGATCAGTTCAGCATCCATAGTTACACATATGTGATCAGTGAATTCTGTTACTACGCTGCATTCCACCTTTGGCTTAGCATCAGCATCTGAAATGAGATTCTATAAATCAATCTGGCAAAATGAAGTTTACATGTAAGCATGCCCATGTAAAATAGTTATTTTTATCAGCGTGATTAATCAAGGTGTGATCTTGAAGTGAAATGCCTGATGATGCCAGTGGTTCAAGAAACATAGCCTTAGAGCAGTTCTGTACGGGTGATTCTCTTAAGCATTTAAAAAAACAAGCATGATTAACGATTTATAGGAATAACGCAATACCTTTAACATCCTTTTTTTAAAAACCCTCATATTTGTAGAACCTCTGAGATACTAAGGACTGAGTAACTTTTCCCTTCTCTTTTCTGAAGCACTGTAACGCTTAGTTAATGGCTAACTCAAAGTTGAAATTCAATCTGTATTTACCAATGATGTTGTAGTACCAGAATCATACCAGAATCTAGTTCCTTGTTAACTGATTTAAGTTTTTTTTACTTGCTTATGTATCCTCTCCATCTAGTTTTCAAGGTGTGACTTATCTACACTTTGACAAATATTTCTGCATTTTAAGTGAAGGGCTATTAAATTGTTTGCTGTTTAATCGCTAGTGATTTTTTGATATCAGATATGTATAATGTTACAATTACCAAGACTGAAGATCCGTCTGTCACTACCTTCTCTTCTGTCCTTTGTAAGCAACAACTGGAACTAATTTTCTATAATGTTGGAGCTCCATGAAAGCCCTGTTCATTCAAAAGCAGCCAGAACTGGAACCATAGAGAATCTTCCCACTGGAAGGAACCAAGGATGAAGGCACAGTTCTGCCTCCAAAGCAAGAGGGAGGCATAAACTACACCTGAAGTACCTCTACCACTTGTGATCTGATTTCACAAGCATATAGACTTGCGATATATTGTGCATGTCTGAAGATGTTGTGTCTTTTAGTTGGGCTTGTTTGGACCTCTTCAGACCCTGTATTTTTGGGGAGTGCCCGAAGGGGGTGGAGTGTGTAAATTCTCACTGTGTATAGATAGCAAACAAGAAGTCACCCACAATCAGTAGTTAAATTTTATTTTCTTAACATTTTTAGGCCAGATTGAAAACTAAGATCAATTCTCTTGAGCTCTGATATGCAGTAGGCTCACTGTTTAAAAGAATTAAACATGCTATTTTACCTAGCAATGAAGGTTCTTGTGGTTGTTGAACATGAATGGATTTGAAGTCCAACTGCATCCTTGGTAATGCAAAGATTGTTTCAGTCTCATGATTGTAGCTGGAACCACCTCTGAATCCACTTAACAAGCTAGAGCTTTTCACTGTTGTGCTATGCTCTGTGTTGCTTGCATCAACATTTCGAAGGAGATTTAACTCTGGAGAAGAAAAGCAAACACTATCTTTAGTTATCTTGCATAAAACCTCAGATCAGTGTGATAGCTTGACAGCTGGCAAGTTCTACATGGCTACACAGAATTCACTTTAACCATCTCTTTATTCTTGGTAATAATACTAAAAGATACTAATTCTAAAGTTGTCACAGAATCCCCATTCTTAATATATTGCTCTTATTTCAGTTATGTTGTCTGATAATACTGAAGCAGTACTCAAACTTTTAAAACACGCCCCAAATTACCTTCATACAAAAGTATAAGTTAATTATAGATTGTTCTTAATTTATAAAAACTAAATGAAGAACAAATAGTGTGAAGAATGCATTTCCTGTGGAATGTTAATATTATAATGCTTCCCTTCCTTCCAGAGGACTACTAGTAACATATAATGATCAGATACTTCACATTTACAGCCCTGTCCCTCCATTAACACAAACTAGATTAATCAAGGAAAAAAACTGACCATATGCTACATACAGCAGTAAGTAACAGTGCAATCCTATACAGATTTACTCCAATCTAAACCTACTGAAATCTTTTAGCATGGACTGGCGTAACTCTGCAAAGGATTGCACTGTAAATCACTCAAATACTGTTAACTAAGGAGATGCAAGAAATGCTTTGCACCTCTCCTATCCCAGCTAAGTGAGGCAGAGCCATTCTATATACCCCATCTATTAAAATGAGCTAATTAGCTGCCTCAGCTGATTACTTTGAAGATTTGGAAGGAATGCTGGAGTGAGGGAAGAAAGTTTTAATCCTTTCCTTTAATCTCAAATTTAAATAACTCCTCCAAAGTTACAATTAGCTCTGCATATGGAGACTGACACAAGGGTTGAATTAGCTTTTATGTTTTTTGTTTATTAAAAAAAAATAGAAACTCCTAATCATGTTTTCTCCCCCATGTTATCCAGTTTTGCCCTGATAGCAGGTATGTTAAAAGTATTTATAAGGGAAGGAAATATGCTACATGTAATTTAAGCAAAGATTAGAAAATTAACTTAATCTAAAATTTAGACTAAGTCAAAATATTTACCCTATATCAGAATCAAATTCAAGTTGTAAAATTTGTAGACAAAGAACTATTATGATGCAAAAAAAGAGATGCCACAAATAATTAAGAGTCAGACTGGGGTGCAAAATGCAAATAGGAAGACCAGAATGGACTTCAATTGGAGTGAAGAGGGCTGCATCTGACCGCACCCCACATCATCACCTGGCCTCTAGAAAGGGTCCAGAACAGCTAAACATGAGGTTTTGCATTTTTAAATGTCTCTGCCCCTAGCCTGTTCTCAGCTCTTACTTTCCTTTCCCTACCTGTAATCTGAGAGGGACTGGGATATCCTTGGGCTATGCCACCCCACCCCTAACAATCTGGATGGGTCAGTGCTTTCCAAGTTATTCCAAGTACCTCGTGATCAGAGGTGGGAAAGACAAGAAGGGCAGAGAGCAGGCAAGAGAGAGTCCTTAAAATGGAAAGCCTTTGTCTCTAGCTTGCTCTAGACCCAAGTGGAGGCAGCAACATTGAAGGAGAAGGTACTGCTGCTCTAAGACAGCAAGGGGAGGGCTGGTCACCCTGGTTGCTACCCAGAGCAACTGTCCAAATAAAGTGAGTGGCCACTTGGGGGTGCGAAACCTGTGGGAAGAGCAAAGAAGGAAGTGAGTAGCACATAGCAAGACCGAATGCTAAGACATCTCTGCTACCCCCTCAGAAGCAGCATTTTTAGCTTTCCTCAAAGGAGGGGAAATTTCTTTGAGGCAAGAGGGTCACAAGCCTGTCTGATGCAGAGGAAATGTTTTCCCTACTCTGGGGAGAGATTAATGCTTCATAGTGGTGTTCTTTCCACAGGGGAAGGACAATTTCTCCCCTGAGAAGCCTGTGATGATGCAAGCCACTTGGACTCAGGCTGAAGTATGAATGCTTCCCTTCCCCAGTTGCACAGGAGAGGGCACCAGGGGCTGTGCTGCATGGCTCCATGGTGTGCAGGTTTTGCCCCCTTGAGTTAGAGAATTTCTGATCTTCACTTTACAACAATTCATATCTTTAATACTGCTACTCACTGATCAATTAAGATAGTACTTGAAATATAAATTAGCATTGTAGCATTCTTTAGTAAATATGCCACAGTCCAAGGGAACAACTATTTACTGGAAACACAGTAACCACTATCCACATTCTCAGCAATAATATCATTTGTATATCTGGTTGCTTTACCAAGTAGATGTTGTAAAACACTTCTAAAGGATTTACATTGGAAAGGCTACAAATCTATACCATTCAGTAACCAGTAATCAGGTCAGCAAACAGAAATCTGGCAGACTTGTAAGGCCTCACCTTCATTTCTTGTAGCTGTAACATAATTGAACCATTCTTTTACACTTGCAACTCCATGTGGTGGGTTTTCATGACGCCGCCTTGTGATCTTGGTGATTGTTGCCATTGGACTCTCTAGAGCTCCACAAGGCTTTGTGACCATAGTATTATGTCCCAAATGGAAGTCCAGTGTTTGCACAACGTATGTAGAATGCTCACTAGAACCTGTGGGGATAGAAGTTTAAAAACATGGCTATTTGATCACTGAGTAAGTTCATAATCTTGTTAGATATGATTTAGTTAAAAACTGTCAAGTTGACCCAAACCCAAATTTGAAACCCTTTATGTACCTCATATACTACACACACACACACACACTTGATCTTAGCCAAAAGGCCAAGAAGCGATGTACCTCATATATACATTGGTACGATGTGTGCCAATATTAAGTCTGACATACAGCCCTCACTTCAGCTGGTTTGGTTAGAGTGGTCTGGCTGGGACCATGGAGACATGGGTTTAAATACTCTGTCATGAAGCTTACTTAATTACCCTGGGCTAGTTACGATATCTTAGACTGTTATTTACAGGGAAGTTGTGAAGATAAAATGGAGGAAGGAAAAACCACACATTTTGCCTCGAGCTCTTTGGAAGAGGAAGAGTGGGATAAAAATGTGATAGCTACCTGGCTAGCTAAGGAGATGTGCTTCTAAAAAGGTTTAGAAATCTAAATTACAATTAAAGTGAAAAAGTCCCCTTTAAAAAGTTACAAAAATATTTAGCTACCTTCTTGCCAAATTTTCTGCGCTTCTGTCCAAAAGGCAATGTTTGGTTCTTCAAGGTGAAATAAAGCCCATGATTTTGAGCGAAAATTAGGTCCATGGAAACATGCCAATGTCATGTGATTTCCATGCAAGCTCATAGAGCCTCCAAATTGCATTCCATCTTCCGGTAAAGGATTCTGAAATAAGGATATGTGGCACCCTGACACCACCTTTAAGACTCCCGGCCAGTGGCGATGATGAGCTGCATCAAGTACTAGAAAATAACATACACAGGAAGCTCAAATCTGTACTGATGTGAACTTCAAAGAAGCAAACAATATATAAAGTCTAAAACTCGTATGCCAACTCACAAAGATGACAAGGAATTTCACTGATATACATCCAACTCTGCTGAATTTATTCACCCCAAAGGAAAGAGGGAAACAGCAATATCAAGAACTTTTTTTTTTTGCAAATATCAGCCAGATTTGGCTCTTAAAGAAATTTGATCAACCCAGTATATGAATTTACTTTTCATATCAACTTGGAAACAACAGTTCTAGTCATTGGGTTGGATCCAATGATCCATAAGAACAAAGAATATGGATCTTTCCCTTGTTCCCCTTTCTGACCACAGGAAAGTTGACTCCCAGGGTTATGGTGCTCACATAGACTAACAGACATGCAGTTGGGCATGGAAACAAAATTGCCCTCTCCTCCCTCTTCTGTCAGCACAGCTCCACTGATAGAAAAAATTAAGCAGGCCAATTTTAGCCCTTCCCCTACTCTGTGCAGCCTCCCTGAGTCTATGTGAGTTCCACAGCCCTCAGAATCAATTTTCCTGGGGTCAGAAAGGACTGCTGGCAGGAAGGAAACAACAGAAAGATTTGTATATGTCAGTGCTTTCTGCTAATGGATTGTTGAATCCGACTCTTTAAAAGGTATAATACTCATAAAGGTAGGCTGACCATTGTACAAGAGGAACTGGATTTGTTTTAAGAATCGTAAAGCTTTGATGCACATATAGACTGTTATGTTTCTGCTTCCAAACTTCCATTTTGGCAATGGAAAAGGATCTTCATCTCAAAGCACTTATGCCTTAATGCTGTGAAGGTTTACAACAACTTATCAGCATTTGTTAAACATACATGTGACAACATTTAATACCAACATTAATATTTACATGTTCAGTATATCTAAGTCTGAAATGTAGCTTTTAATTAAGAAACAACCTGGAAAAGGAAAATATACACATTAATACACACATTGCTGATGTGAGCTTTTCTCTACATTGACCACAGTTTTGGGAGGCAGATAAGGAACAGGTCCCCAGGTGGACAAAGCTCTCTTGCTGGTATCAAACTGCTGAGTAAAGAATTCTTGGAGCTTCATTCCTATTTTGATGAGGTCTGGAGTAGTTGATCTGGAAATCATTACTTGAAAAATATCCCATTTTAAATCTCCATGGACAAATATTTCACTAGAATGCAAAAATGAGAATATCCCTTGTGAGCTTGTTTATTTAAACTATCTCTAAGTATACAAAAATATACAGGGTGGTTTACAAAAGGGTGGTTAACAGAAAGAAAGAGTAATAAATGCAAATTTAAAGAGTCACTCAATAAAATTGATCTCTCATCAGTGAAACCATCGACATATATAAAAACAGAAATCAATATAATCTAAACCATAAAATCTATTTGAGAAGCATAAAAGCAAGCCACAAAGGCCAATAAAATAAAACAAATAAAATATGGAATAAAATTACAGTTAAAAGCTTGGGTAAATGCAAATGTTTAGTCTGGCACTTAAATACAGTACGGCACAAGTGGGGGACCCACAAGGACTTGCAAGGGGAATCTCATTTTTTCTTTCCCCATGATTTCCTCTTTTGCTTCCCTGAAAGCCAGTTAAGCCTTTCTACTTTTCTTGCTTCCTTCTCTCCTTCTAACCCAGCAGCCAACATACCTTTATCTGTCTCCCTGTCCATCTTCAGCTTTCCTCCTTGGCTCTCCTCCTTGGGAAAACTCTGTGCAGTGCTGAACACCGGGCCAGGTGTATTTGCATAGCAGGGAACCTGCAAGGACTTGTGTGTGTGTGTGGGGGGGGGTCCAGTTTCCCCTTTATCCCCTTCCCTACACCTCTTTCCCTCCTCTTGGCAGCCTTGTACCTTCACTTTTCCTGGCCTCCTTCCCATCCACCAAGCAACCTACCTTTTATCTGCGCCCAACCTTCAACTATATTTATTATTTATTTACTTCATGTATATCTCACCATTTTCCACAAAAGGGACCCAAAACAGCTTACATCATTCTCCTCTCCTCCATTTTATCCTCACAACAACCCAGTGCGGTAGCCTGAGAGTATGAGACTGGCGCAAGATCACCCAGTGAACTTCCATGGCAGAGTTGGGAGTCAAACCTGTGCCTCTCAGATCCTAGTCTGAAACTCTAACAACACAACACTGTCTTGTGTGATGGCTGCTGTTGAACAGTAGTGAGTAGCTTGGCCTGGGTGAGTCATGGAACTGGTAGCAAACTGCCCAGTGCATGCTGCCAGGCCTGGCCCTGGTGTCTCCTCTCTCAAGGGCTAAAACATTCCTGGAAGTGGCCCTGTTCCCTCCCCTGTATTTTACTGACAGAAACCAAGGCTTGAAGGCTAGTAATACAGTTTTAGTTGCCACCTACCAATGGCCAAATAAGGCATTTATTTCTTAAAGCTACAGGTGCTGCTTAGATTCTTTAGATTCTTCTACAAACCTGTGTTTTTCGCAGGTTTGTAGAAAGATCTGTCTTGTCTGTTCATTACTCAAATCACTAGATTTAAGTATATACAGATGGGACCATGTTGAGAATTAGATATACAGTTATTACAGATGAGCCTAAAGGAGGGAAGGTATTCCAAAGTCCAAGTGACACTACCAAGCAAGCTGTCTCTAGTCACCTCACTTTTGCAGGTGGGAGCACAGAGAGAAGGGATTGAGATTATTATTTTTAATATTATTATTTTATTCCATTTTTAGCCTGCCCTCCCTGTGAATGCAGATGAAGTCCTTAACTGGTCAACCAGAATTGGTGTTATCTGCCAAAGGTAATAAAAGGCACTGAGAATAAAAGGCACGGAGAAGATCTGAAACTTAAACTGCAAGCAAGGATCCAGCAGCACCCCAAAGCTATGAACCTGCTCTTAGGAAATACAACAACCTCCAGGACTAGCTGAACCCGCAGTCCTCAACCAGTCTTCCACCTGGTCTGAACTATGTGTCAGTTTATTTGCCCTCAGATATCCCATTGACTTCTCCAATCATTTGTTCAGTGCATGTGCATGATTCAGAAAAGGGAGAAGTAGAACTGGGTATCATCTACATCTGGCTGGCACCTCACTCCAAATCCCCAGCTGGTCTTTCCCAATGGTTTTACGTACACATTAAATAGCGTGGGAGACAAGATGGACTCCTGCAGGGCCCCACAGAATAAATGTCATGGGGCTGAGCAGCAGTGTTCCAGTACTATCTTGTGCAACTGCCTGGCCAAGTAAGCGCAGAACCACTGAAGCACTGCGCCCACACTCTCATCCCAGCTGGCCTCATCAGAACAATACTATGTTGTCTGATGATACTGAAAGGTGCAGAGAGGTCCAGGACAATCAACAGAATCCTATCACCCTTTGGACAAAGACAGTGAAAAAGGGTGACCAAGGACGTTTCTCAAACCCAACCCTGAATCCCTGTTGAAATTGGTCATATTCTTTGATTCTGAAGAAATCTTGTTTAATATATACAACTTTAGCAGGCACAACATGTATGACTTAAGGAAGCATTATTCTTTGATTTGAAATCACATGTGCAAGCGCATACATCTTACCTTTTATCAGTAATGCTGGAATCCAAAGTGTTATATAGATTAACTTTCCATTCATCCTGTAGTTTAAGGTCAGCATTACTGAAAATGCCCATTAAGATACTGGATCCCATGTAGTCAACACGTGCTTCAGTAGAGCCCATAGTAATCTGAATTTTGTGACTTGGTTGCTGGTTTGGATGTTCAGAAATATGAGCTGAAAAACAATTATTAATTCAGTGGCTTAGCAGCAAAGGGATCTCCTTTCCTGTAAGATCTGGAGTTCCCCATTATCTTCTGAGGAACAAGCAGCCCTCTCCTGCAGTATATGACTTGAACTGCATAAGCTAGCTACAACTGTTTGCTCTACTTGTATCCCAAATTCCTTTGAACTCAAGGCAGTTCACATTATGATAAACAATACAACCTAATAAAATATCAACGATTTAGAACTAAAGAGCAAAGCAGAAATTGATACTTACCAAATATGCCAACAGTAGATAAACACCTGAACAATTAAAATTGTCTCACTCCTTTCATAGTTTTCCTTTAATAGACTTTACAACCTTTACAAAAAAATAGATAGTGAAGTTGCTTGCCTAACCTCTGCAGGGAGCTGATTCCACAAAGCAGGTGCAAACCACCAAAAGGCCCTTTTTCTCACAGTTACAGACTTGGGTAAGCAGTACAAGGGACTGCCCATTAAGACTATAGAGCAGATCTTGAGAGCTGTGTAAATTCAGCTTTTGGGTTTGCCAAAACACCAGCCGTTTTCTGAGTAAGAAAATATGTCTAAAATGGTATTGAGGGTAGGTGGGCAAGAGCTAAGCCAGTATAAGGCAACCCCCTCCCCATATTTGTTTAACTTTGTATTTTTCAACTTTAATAAATTACTTTGGATTAGGCTGCAGCAGGTTTTTAAAATTACAATAAGGCTAGCATGTATAGCAGTGCATTTAAGTGTATACAGCCCTTCACATATTATCTCTTTAAAAACCCTTACAAAAGCCTGTTTAGGTAGATTGATACTATTAATTAGATTGATACTATTAATTAGATTGATACTATTAATTGATACTATTCTTTGACAAGCAGTATTTGAGGTGATCTAATTAATTTGCCTACCTACCAATGTTTGTACTAAGTACCCAAATGTTCAGAAAGTTAACAGCCAGTGAACATATGTCATTCAGGTTTTGCCAGCTCATTAAATGAAATGTGCTATGGAAATCAGCTCTCAAGATCTAAACAGCACACTAGGAGATGGCGATGAGCAGAATGAAGGAGTGAATGCTGGGCACAATCCAGCTAAAGTCGTGACTTTTAAAAGCCAGTGACTTCACAGCTTAGCATAATAGGAATGATGTAACTGCCTCCATTCTCTTTTAAGGATGTGATAACTTGTTCTAACTGTAGGGAGAACCAAAATTAGTAACACATACCTTTTTAAAGAACGCATAACTGATATGCTTGCTCAGTTAATACAGTCAGCAATAACAGATGCAAGCTGTTTTCCCAACTTACCCACCATCTCCAAGGCGTTAACATCTATGGTTCCTCCAACCACTCCTCCTCTAGAATCCAAATGGGATCTTCCCAGACCAACTGACATGCTAATTTCCCGATCTCTGTTACTGCCCACAGATAAACGACCTTGGCTCTTCAAACCACTAGTAGTCCACCTGAAATAGACACAAAAAGAAAAATATGGTCCAGCACATGAACCGATCATATGCCAAATACACACAAGTTGCAAGAAGCATTTAAAACTGCCAAAGTAGTAATATCATTGTTTTTGTTGCAACAGATAGAAAAGAGTTGTGTAGTAAATTTCCCATTTTAAAAAGAAAATGTACTTATGGATCTGAGAAACAAAACTGAAACTCTCTCCCCCTAGGCCCACTTAGAGGGAGGTTCTATCACAGGATAACAGATCTAAAGATATTTGTCTCTTCCTGTGATCAATCTATGGTCCTCAATGTTGCTCACTGATGTTTGAAGAGTTCCACATTCATCTAACAGGAAGTGGGGTGAAAGTGAGTACCTTCATGGACCAAAAGCTGATTCTCAACACACAAACTATGATGAAAAATTTCTTCTCATCACAGAAGATCAGAAATTATAATTTTAATAAACTATGTATTAACTTACGTAGTGTTTCCCATTACATTGCTCATGTTCATCTGGACATTTAGTTGTTTTAAATTCATAGCAAACACAACCAGGGTTTCCCACGGAGTCACCTGCTGACCTCCAGCTTTGTTCGATTTATTGAAAGGAGTTGAGGTTTTTGAGAGTGCATCTAAACCAAAACAAGACCAGGACAATTTCATTTTAAAACAGCAACCTCTCAGCTTGTTGAAGTGAGACCCACTTGTAAACTTACTCTGGTAAGTATTTGGGGCAGGGGAGAATATGTGCAAAGCAATTCCATACAACCTCCCCAATGTAAAATACAAAAGTCTTACATCTGTTACCAATGAACAAGTTCACACTTTTAAATTTTTTAAAATATTTATGACTATATACCTTTACTGAGTCATGTATTTCATGACAATTTCCCACATTATGCTGAGGCAAACCCCAATTTGCTCTCAAGCCTCCCAGAGCTCTCACTCCTAGCTCACTGTGTTCCATCTCCTGGCCTTGCAGGCCACCTGAGATAGCTGCAATGCACTTTTGAGAACCATTGTATTAAAAAGAACTGCAATGTATGTATTTATTGTAGACTTAGCCCAGACAAGCCTGATCGCATCAGATCTCAGAAGCTAAGCAGGGTCAGCCTTGGTTAGTAATTGGATGGGAAACCTCCAAAGAAGACAAGAGTTCAAGAAAACACACTGTTCCCAAATCACCAAATATATATATTAAAAAATTTCTTGTTGGTCATGTATATTATGAGCTCTTCATTCATTAGCTTCCTCATTAAAACACATCAATCAAATTTGTTTCCACCAAACAGACTAATTTCAAGATTGTGACAATATTCTCACACTATGGTTGCATTCACCAAGAACATCCATTTGGCATATTAACAGGGCATTTAAAAAAATGGAAATGCTCCTATCCTGTGATATTGAATCATGTGAGCCTTCCCCCCCCCTCTTGTGTCTATACATCTTGAATTATGATCATTTTTCCCCTTTAGGATTATGGGTAGAACTTCATCTCATTTCAACCTATTCTAACTTTCAGTGAGATTTAGTCAGCCAAAACAGATTCTCTAGTATTTGTGGTTCAGGTGACCATAATGTAAATAAACAGATTTTCCATAGCGAATTATGGATACTCTTATTAGCTCCAGCTGCATATATACACTTAGTAATATTACACAGTAATCTATGAATTTAAACAGTACAAATTATCTTTGTACCTCTCTGGGGAACTGAAGAGTCTGATACACTCCTGGATCTTGAAACTGCAGGGGATTTTAAGTTATGAGCTGCTGCTCCAGGTGACATATTACTGCTCGTGCTGTGGTCATTGAAAACATTAGGGGACTGAGCCATGTGGGTAAATGAAGCAGACTGGCTGGGCTGCTCCCAGGTCCTACAGTATGCTTTTCGTGATGATTCCGGAGACATGTGTTGGTTTACTCCTTCAATAGAATCCGGAGTCCCAGGGCCAGAAGTTTCTGCAAAATTTTATTTTATTAGCATTGCACAAGAGATGACTAGGAGCTAAAATAAGATTATTGCAGCATGCATTGCTCTGTAGTGTACTCTATTTTTTATGCCCCTCCAATGTCAGTGGGTCACCAACTTGAAGTAGAACGATTAGTAACTCCTAAGACTGATCCTCATTTGCAAAATGCTCAACTTTAAAGCTAGAGGAGAGTAAACAAAGGAAGGGATAACTCAAAATATATCTGCACATATTAAAAAAATACCCGCTCAGTAACATTTCCATACTAGAGGTCTTTTCTACACAATGTACTGTCAACATCTGCCAGTCAGATCCTCTGTACAAGCCTTCCAAGTCTCCCTCCCACATATATCTCCAACTCATCTACTCAAGAGAACGAAAAAGAGAATTATTTCATCGCAGTTTTACAGGCTATGCAATTTCTTATTACACCTTTCAGAGTACATTAAAAGAAAGACGTTATCTCTCCATGTATCTTAGTATGGTTAGCTTACTCCCTGAAGACTTACAGCAAAAAACAGTTATGTTTATACCATGTGAGAGAATCTGGCTTAAAGCAGAAGGACGAAGCAATTAGTAAAGCTGTCTCCAAGTTCTGGCAATTCAGGCCTTCGTTGCTTCACCAGGGAGAGAACTGCAGCAGATTATGATTCTCCTTCTGCCTGTTAGATTTTATGCAATTATTCCTGTGCAGCAGCTTTGCCTCTGAAGCAACAATGACTGTACAAAAATGTCATTCTGAAGATTCTTCTGATTGTTCCCTCCAGGAGGGACCCAGAAAACCACAAGGAGAGTTACAATTGCAAAACACAGAAGTCCTCCGTGCCCTATACAAGTACTGCAGGTCAGGGAAACCTCAGGAAAACGAGGAATGTAGTGAAAGAAGAAGTCATGGACACTGCAGAGCCCTCCTTCCATGAGCATCTTCCATTTGTGCAAGGGGTGTGGAAATGATTCTTTGATCAATTCTGTTTTCCTAATTAAAGTCTGTTACTCAGATTCCCATAAATCAATAAAGCAGCAAAAAGCCAATTTTAAATTTTCTATTAAGGAAACTTTGAAGATGACAATGCATGTGAAGGGAAAGTTCAGCCTTCCATCTTTTTTTACATTTTGAAGAACTTTCAAAATAAGCCATGCTGGGTTCTCCTATATTATCTTTGAATAACTACATTTTCCTATCGCCTCAGCATCTAGTCATTGTTGACCCTCACTGAGATTGCTGTACCTTTGCTGCCTTCTGTTGCCCTATGTATTTCCACCATAAAAAGTCTCTGTAAAAAACATCACAAGAGGCCATTTCCACTGCACCTTTGAATGTTTTCTTTCCATGTTCAAACAGCCCTATACTTCAAATGCAGAAATAATTACAGGAACGATTATTATTAAATTGTATAAATTAATTATTTAAAGTAAATGAAATTATAGATATCCAACATGATGTTGTGGTTAGAGTGCTGAACTAGGATGTGGGACTACCAGGTTCAAATCCACAATTTACCATGGAAGCTCGCTCAGAGACCTTGGGCCAGTCACACAGTTTCAGCATAACCTACCTCACAAGGTTGTTGTGAAGATAATACAGAGGAGAAGAGAATAACATAAGCTGCTTTGGGTCCCGATTTGGTAGAGAAGTGAAATAAAGGAATCAAATCAAAAATGCGAAGTAAGTAGCAATTTAAAAAATCTTTATAGTGTAACGTGGGCTATTTTTCCTTCCAAATTCATGGGCAGCATACTTAAGACTTATTAATTGTTCACTTACCTGGCAAATTTATGGTTTGGTCACCCAGAAAAAGACGCCTTGCGATGCTCCTTCTGTACCAGGCTCGTGGGAAAGCTAAAATCTCACTTAGTCTCCTCATGTCATACTTAAAAGAAGCAGATCCTATATCACAAACAGCTAAAAAAAATAAGGAATCAGCATTATGAAAGAAGTTTGTTTTACCTTATATGTTTTACCTTATACTCAGTACCTTAAACATGTGAAACATTTCTAAAGGAAAAGAGAAGTACTGATTATAATGCAAAGCATATTAGAAGCCGAAATAGCAGAAGTTTTCCCTCTGAAGCTTCTCAGTGTGGCCCCCACCCTCTGCTTTACCTGCTTACTCTTTGCCTTCTGAAAGTTGTGGCCACCACCAGACAGGTCTATAACCCAGTCAGCAACCGTTAAATGGTGTGCCTACAGCAGTAGAAGATTCCTCTAAGTAAGTGCTAATAGATTCTTATAAGTCTGTACTCCTTTGGTAATAAAAACTAGATTTTTCACCTCAATAGCTAATGCCACAATTCTCTGTCATCAGTTATAAACAGATCAAAGGACTCATCTCGATTAGAGATATTGAGGTGGATCCTTTTCTCAATCACCAACCAGGCTTGCTGCCAAACCCACAGATTCCAATTTTCTTTTTGGAATTTTGGAGCTTTGCCTTGGGTGGACTCCGGCTCAAAACAAAGCCTTGTTACTAAAGAACATGAGTCCTGGTAAGTCATGGTAGGCTCAACTTATTTCCATTGTTTGGAAACTGCAAACACAGTGGAAAGGCAGTGCTCTCTGTTCGGCAGGATTCTGCTGTTTGAAAGCATTGAAGGCCTAACCTGAAAAAATTTACATCTCACTCATTTAAAACCGTTTTATTGAAGTGAAAATATGTATCGAAGGATATGCTACCATTATTTATTTGTTTGGTTTTAATACCACTTTCATTTGGTTAAAAACTAGACTGAGGCCAACACTTTAAAAATGTATAAATACCAGATATGTTTATTAACGTGGTGTCCATCTTGCTTGCAGTTTTGCTTGAAGATGGACTCTCAAAAAAGGAAGCACCTCCTGAACGCCTTATTCTTGACAGACTAACTTTCACAAACTCAAGATTGATGCTTAATGAATCTTTTCGGCCAGTAACTGAAGAGGGTTCTTCATCTACATTTCCTGAAAGCATGAAACACAAAACAGCTGACTTCATTGAATAAGGAAAAACCCAAAGTGTTGCCAGTTCTGAGTTTAGTGCAGTGGGGGCACATACTTTGGTTTATATGATGATTAAATATAATACCAAAATTAGAATATTCAGTCCTTTGCAAAAACATATTTGCAAATTATATTCCATGTACTATATCAAGGGAATGGGATTATGCATAAACAAATTCTAAGATGAGCATATGCAGAATGTACATTCACAAGCATGCTAACGTTTTGTTTGTTCGAATAGTTTACTTTGAACAAGGGTTGGACATCTGACTGATCATAAAAGATTTGGTCAATTGAGTTGTCAAATATTGGTCATATTTTTAAGTAATTAAATTTACTCAGAACAAAAACCTCCCTAAGATCAACAGATTTGGCACCTATGTTAATTAATATAGGAAATAAATTTAATTTGTTTCACAATAAAAGGTGTTTAAACATGTAATAAACTAACTTTTAATAATGTTAAGTTTTCTACAATTAATTAAACGCTTTCATTTGGCTTTTATAGTCCGTGGGCCAGGAGCTAAAATTTGACATGCTAGTATCAACAAGGTGGCAAAACTTTACGTTTTTCTGAAAGGTGTATGTCTATGTATTATGTTTTGATGTGATAAACATTCTAATTGGTAGCTTAAACTTCTTATGATGTCATCAAGATGTCTGAAGCCAATTTTCCTACCTTGTCTAATTTGAGCTATTATTCTTGAACCCAGTGACCCATTTCAAATTTTAAACACTGTTAGAGAGCTAATAAATTCCCTTCAAATGACTAATACTAATAATTACTACTATCCTTTACTGTTTTTGTGATGTAAAGCATAACTCAAAGAAAAAGTCAGTTTTTCCTATATTTTTATAGGGTTCACAGCATATGGCACTTTGCCTAATCTAAAGACAATTGTAGCTTGTTGTTCTGCCTTTCCAATAAGCCACAGCATGAAGAAATTCATTGTGATATGCCATACTAAGGTACAGGAGAATGGATCCACGTGATGATTTTTATACAACGTAACTAGATAACAGGTAATTTTATGTTACTGCAAAGAAACATTTTTAAAGTTTGTGAGTTCAGCAAATGCTCAACGTGTTAGAAGATGATTACGATGATTACAATGTACCAGAATCCATTACCAAATTCTTATATGCAATACTCACTGCAACACAAAAGACAAGTAATAGCCCTGTATGTGTCTGAAGGCTTGTCTCCTCCTCTGGTCAGGATCTGGTATGTGCTGTTACCCCTGGCAAGACAAAGCCCTCCAAGCATATACTTCTTCCATTTGCAGTAGAGTGTATAACAGAAAATGCTGAAGTGATCAAGATCCAGTATTTCATACTCCCAACTTCAAGATACAGTTTTCTGCATAAAAAAGCTTGCAATGTCAGAAGGAGATGCTCCACTTCCACCTAGTATTAACACTGGAATCCCTACCATCTTAGCATGGCATAATATAGGCCAGTTAGAAGACACACTCAGTGACGAGGCAACATCCCACAGAATCAATGAGACTGCTAACCAGCCAAAGATCATTGGGCTTCATTTGCTCAAGTGAATGCCTTATGTCATGTGTTGAAAACCAAGAACAGCCATTTATGTCACCAATGTACAATGCTGGCAAAAGGGAGGGTCCACCACTAATTTATAGACTAGAGGTCCAAGACATCATTCTTCTGTGCCTTACAAAAGAATCTCATATGGCTTCTGGCATACATGTCTAACCATGAAGATCAATGAGCATTCAGCTGGACAGGCTTTAACATACTTTTTCATGATGATCTCAGAGTTGTGCAAAACAACATTGGCTATTTGCCCACAATAAGTACTCCTGCAACTGAAAGGTGAACATTTTATGAGGTCCTGAACCAGTCTATCAACATCATGAAGTCTCTGCAATGGCCCAAGATTGTGTGTGTTTGATCAGGCAATGTATGCAAAAGCAGTAGAAATCATATGGAAAGTTTCAAGATGCTGGACTTTGGGATTTGTGCATTGAGCTGACTCAATGCACGACTGCAGAAGGTTCAGTAGCTGGGGTAGTATATGGTCACAAGTATAACCACGCTGTCAAGACTTCACGAGTTAGTTTATGAAGTGTACATGTGGCTAACCTGGGAGGGTTTCTAGTCACAGTTGAAGGACATTCATGCGGAAGATATTGGGTATCTGGATGAAATGTTGAATGACAGAGGCAACCTTTGTCAAGATGAATGCACAGCTCTGCTGAATGAAATCCTTGATAATCCATCATGTTCAAGAATTACAGACCTCTTTGAAGACTACTGTAATTACCTCAGATACGAAGACTGTCTGCATTCTGAGTATCCTATCTGGACATGGTAGAAAATTTTCTCAGCTTAATTAGAGCATCCCAAGAAGGTGATTGGATGCTTTATGCCCATTACCTTCCACACTATTATGCCCAGATGACTAGTCTTTCCCTTGAATATGAAGACATACATGAGAGTTTCATGCAAGACGGATTTTCAGTGCAGCTAAGATCTCACCAACTCATCTGGGCAATTTCCTGTAGACCACAGAAGAAAGAGTAAGCAAAGATTCTCAAACACCAGGAAGAACAGAGAGATTTAACCTCAATGCAGGAGCTATCAGTGTCCTGTGCTCTGCAGGGCCAGACTCCTCAGGAGTAAGTCAGTTGCTGGACAGCTGAGCTCAGAAATGCGGAGCAGCAGGGGCCTGGAGCTGCAAACTGGAAGCTGGAGCTGAGAGTAGAGAGCTAGCCCCTAGTAAAGCCATTGATCCAGCAATGTTGCCTTCTCAAGCCTCAGCCTAAATAGGTTGAGTGGTAATATGGCACAGCTGCATCTGCTGGCAGGTGTACAGGCTCTTGAGGTTGTGCTTGGGTTCTGGCCAGGATTCTGTGAAGACTCGCTGTTCTCAGCACTCTGCTTTGGGTTTATAGGGAGGTTGAGTGCAGCCACTCTGGCACTTCGCCTCCTTTGTGCTACCTTAGCCTGGACTTTTTGCCACCACAGTCTCTGTGGAGTGGAGGAGGGTCCTGAGGGACTGGACACCTTTGCTGCGTGGCAGAGGCCTGTGATTGTCTCAGGGGGCAGCAGTGAGGGTTTGCTTGCAATTTCTGGCAGGGTGGCTTCTGGTGATGATGAGACATCGTCAACAGGTGTCTCTGCAAAGTCAATCCCTCTCTGATCCTGCTGGTATTGGTCCCCTGGTCCAGGCTCCTCAGGCTTGTCTCCTGGATACTCTTGAGTCAGGCCACTCTGAGCCAGGATCCTCTGAGTCTGAGTCACTGAGCTGGTCACAGCGGGTCAAGACAACCAGTATTATCTGACATCAGAATACAGGAGCGCATTTCTGAAGAAGCTGAGAGGCATGATTGTTCAATGCAGCAGTAAGATGACACATCTGGATTTCCATCTGACTAAAATAAAAAATGAGGAGGCAAATGTCCCAGCTTTAGTTGACCTGATGATGAACAATTGGCTGAATCCAACAAACCACGATCAAACAAATCTGGCTGACTTGACCACTGCTGTTGTAGATACCTTGAGGTTGTTAGGGATCTTCTCACAGCTCATGAAATTGGAGAAGCAGCATATTTGGAATTCAGAAGATGCATTTGGAAATAAGCTTACAACTAGCAATTTTGATGCAAGCTGTCGAAGCAGAACCCGAGACCATTTTCCAGGGTCAATGAAAAAACAAAATGCAGTTACGATAAGCCAAAGGAAGTTGATCTCAAGGCTGACCAAACCCCCTGTGGGCATATGGTCCTTGTTGCCCAAAGCAGATGGTTGCTGTGACAGACTCAGCTTCATTTTTTATTATTTTTTATTATTATTTTCAAAATAAAAGGGGTACAGAAAGAAGAGGGGGAGATACAGGGTCAAAGGAGGGGTAGGATTTTGTACTACAAGAGTTATTAGAATACAGAGTACTCAAAACATATCTTATTCAGAGTTAATCAATATTAAAATAAAGAATACATATACTATCCCAGCTACTGTATATTTTCACATTTGCCTTCCCAAACTAAATACATCATGCAATCTACCTCGTCATTAATATTTGCCCATTTCCATCTTATCATAGCTTTATATTCAATATTTAACAATATATCAATATATAATCCTCATTCCATTATTGCTGCACTATTTCATCTTAACTCTTTATATAACTGATTACTATAGCAATCCTCTCTACTTGTGATAGACTCAGCTTCAGATGCTGAGATTTCCAGTCAGTAAGCTATGATTGACATCTCTCCTCCCCACCCCCTCCCCAATGTGGCTAGCCTGAAATGGCAGTTGGGGATGGAATGTTGGGGAAGCTGTCAGTTGGAGTGGGAGAGAAGAGAGTGGAAGAGAGTTGGAGCCTGGCTTTAGACCACAGAGGGTCAGCCAGAGAATCCTCTGTGAGAGGAAATAATGTTTGTGAAACACTTTTAGTCCTAGGACTAAATTGGGGGAAACCAGCACTAACTCCTGCTTAGACTCAAGAGATCTGGGAATCATAGAGGGCCAAGGAAGTGGGTAGAGAGGAGTCTCCCCTTCAGTGCCAGGAACAGGGTTATAGCTCATAACTATAACGCCTGCCCAGTATCTAGGACGGGCTTGTCTCAGTGGAGCACCCATAAGGTCTGGAGAGGAGGGAAAGTCGTGCCGTGTTTGTGTTTGAGTATATAAAGTGTAACATCTGTGAAGCAGTGTCAACCTCTGAAAGAAGCCAGCAACCTAGTGTTATACCAAGTGTTTTGTGCCTCACACCAGTGAAGTTCTTGTATAAAAACCTTTGTTACATCAGTTCAAACATCTGCCTACATGCCTTTTGATTTTAACCTTCTGTAAATAAACCTTCAGTTACGTTTTGAACCTCCCCAAGCCTTGTGTGCCAGTTTCTGCTAAAGGGAAGCGCAAACCCCTGATGTGTCCCCTACTAAGACTTGGCTGGGTAACCATTCCATTTTTAATAATCCTTAAGGGTGGGACAAGAAGGAAAGTTGAAGCTACACATCAACCACACTACCAGAGGCTGCCCAGCCCAGTATACAGCTTCATAGGCTTAAAGAGCAGAAGTTTTACCTCAGGGTAGGGGAAGGTCAGCCTAAGCCTGAGTTGGACGTGGGTTTGTGGCAGTTGTGTATGAGAAATGTCTCAGCTCATCTTCTGGGAACTTTGCCTTAGGCACTGGCAAATGTAGATGGATCCGTTTGGAAGATTAACAAGGCAGTGCCTGCCAGAGTGTTGGAAAAAAGTGTTTATCCAAAGTTACTTATTTTCCAGTTAAACTGGATAAAAATCACATAACATGGGCATCCATTCTCATGTACCTAACTTTGGCATATCAAAATGAATTTCTGCACACCATGGCTTATTGGAAAGGCAAAAGAATAAGCTACAATTGTCTAATATACTTTAGGTGACTATTTGAATTAGGTAAAGCACCATACGCTATGAACCTTACAAAACTGTAAAAATGAACTTTTTCTTTGATTTCTGCCTTACATTGCAGAAAAGACATTATTAGTATTAGTCATTTGTAGGGAAACTTATTCACTTTCCAACATTGGTTTAAAATTTGAAATTGGTCACTTGGTTCAAGAGGAATAGATCAAATCAGAAAAGGTACGAAAAATTAGCTTCAGCCATCTTGATGACATCATAAAAAGTTTATGCTACCAATCAGAATGGATTTGATCACATCAGTATATAACACACAGACATACACCTTTCAGAAAAACATAAAGAAGTTTTCTACCTTACCTGATACCGACATCTGGTCTGGCCCATGGACTATTGCCGTAGAACACCAGGGTCCACCTACAGTTACAAAATTGAAAGAAAGAAATTGAATTAGAAACAAAACAAAGTGACAGCAACAATATACAAACATGCCCATTTTAAAATGTAGATGTGCTAGGCAGGTAGCAGGCAAATTTTCCAGTAGCGCTAGCATCAAATGGTTTTTCACCACTATCTACATCATCCAATTTATCATCCTCATCATCATCTGAATACTAACTGCCACAGAGTTGCAGAGTTGGGGGACAAATAGCGTTTATTTTTGCCTTACTAACAAATGATACCAACATTACCAAATGAAAAAAATTATGCTCCAGCTACACAGCAGTATTCTTGCCTTTGTGGAATATCTGACAACTGTCAAACAGAAGGCAGTCAACTGACTCCTCTACCAACCCTATTTGGAGTGGACAGTATTCAAATTTTGCAATGAGCCATGTTTGCTTGTAAACTGTGATATTACCTAGGGACCCTGATCCAGCACTCAGGCCAGTCACACTGGTTTTCTGCTTTCCTGCTCCATATGGATGAAATACATAAAGGGAGAAATCAGACATGCAGGCTGTGAAGCTCAAACCAGAAGAGCTACTACTAGAACCGGTCAAATCTGATTGGCTACTACTATGTCGTGTTCTGCCAAAGGGGCTGCCCAATCCAGGTGATGAACCTATAGTGGGTGAAAAAACACAAGTTAATGATATTAAAGCAAACATGTCCCAGCACAATCTTCAAATTCAGCCAACAGCACTATTTTGATTATTATTAAAATCTGCAACACCAATCTTTATGACATGGACATGCTCTTGGTGCCTGTCTGTCAACCAGGAAATGTCTTTTGGTCTTTGAAAAATACTCCTAAGAATATTTATCTGGATTACTGAGCTAAAATTACTTGGAGAAGGGGAGCTTAATATTTTCAGAAATTTCAATTGATACAGATCATTGCAGCCACAAGTGGGTCATAGCTCTAGTCTTGGCCCATCTACACTGGCTTCCAATTTGTTTCCAGGCAAAATTCAAGGTGCTGGTGGTTGCCCTTTAAAGCCCAATATGGTTTGAGTCCAGCATACCTAAAGGCTACCTTCTCAGTCACGGCATCTAAATCACGGAACACCCTCCACAGGGATATTTGCTATCCCCTTCTATCACTGTTTTCCGTCAAGGTGAAGACTTGCTTAGTTTCAGCTGGTGTTCCCTCAATGATCCCTCTTTCCTGACATATGTTTTAATTGTTGTCTTTGGGTTTTATATATGTATTTTAATTTTGGTTTTAATGTCAGACTTTTATAATGCTTTGTTTTCCAATTGTTAGCTACCGTGGCCCTCGTTGAACAGAAAAACAGGATGTAAATTTGGTAAAAAATATTAATAATACATATTGGCTGGGAATAAACTAGGTATTCTAGGTTGCACTCCCAGTGGGATATACTCTCTTCCCCTGAATAGATACCACTCATGGTCCACACCATATCACAAACAACTGTTTTTGAAACTTATATTCTCACCATTTGAAAAACATCTTGACACAAGGCAACTCTTTCAGAAACACAAGTCTTGAGTTCCCTTATTTAACAATATGTATGGTGCTTCAAAGAGCAAAGAGAAAAATGAAATGTCCATGTCTTATTTATTTTACAAAATTTATACCATTCGTTTCCACCCTCAAAGGACCACAAAGGCAGCCTTGTTGTGCTTGAGCCTACATTTCAACAGTAGGAAACAGAGGAAAGGAAAACAAACCATTTCTAGTGATGTCAATAGCAGTTTAGTATATTCTCAAATAGATAGGGATGTAAAACTTCTAGAAATTTTGAAGCCACGGAAAAAAGGGCTTTTTTCCGAAAAAAACCCCAAAGATTTGAGGGGGAATTGAAACATATGCAATACCTACTTTCCTATCAAATGTAAACTTCTTTCACCAATTTAAGTACATATAATGCATTGTTTTTAACTTTGTATATAAAATTGTGCTCTGACTTGGTTAATCCAGGCAAGCCCTATCTCGTCAGATCTTGGAAGCTAGTAAGGGTCAGCATTGGTTAGAAATTGGATGCAGGTTGGATGAAGACTGGATGCAGGTTGCAGAGGCAGGCAATGGCAAACCACCTCTGTTAGTCTCTTGCCATGAAAATCCTACCAGGAGTTGCCATAAGTCAGCTATGACTTGACGGCACTCTCCACCACCACATATAAAATTGAACTACCTGGCATATTTATGGAAGTTAAAAGTAAAATCTTTGTTTTCTATAAAACTGCAAGTAAAACCAGTATTTGAGAAAGAGTTGTAAACAGTTGCACCTCTGAAAGGTAGGAAAAAATAAAAGTTGAAGGCAGAAAAATTCTGTAGTAAACAAAAGACAGAAACTCTCTCATCAAGTCACAGGCTGGTAGTCTAAAGCTAAACTTTACAACATTAAAAACACTGAACTCTTCAATACTGTATTATCAGTAAACACATTATATCATATTAATTACAGCCAAGATTGTATATTTAAACAAAAATTCTTGAAAATATTGCTTATGTCTACAGAATAAGATTTTTTTTCAACACATCCCAAAATTTCCCTTTTTTTCCCCACTGGAAAAATTAAGGAAGTCCTCAAACTTTTTTACGCTATACATTAGGAATGAGTGAAATACTTTCTAAGACAGACTTTTCTTACTCAAAAAGTTTTTTTGTAATGCTACCCCAAATTATCCCAGTTTTCCAACTGAAAAAAAGTGAGAAGTCCTCAGAACTTTTCACCATCACTCCTAATTTTGCAATTGTTCCCATCAGGAAAACTGTAAAAATGCCCTTGGAAAAAATGAAAAAAGAATTTCCCCTTTTCCCCACCAGAACCTTCACATCTTTATACACAAATTATTTTTTATCATCTGTCATGGCCATCTCCAATCAGCTCAGCAACTCAGAGTCCTCAGGGGAAGAGCATGAGGAGCCAAGGCCAGCAGCTGAAGAGCACCAGAGGGACCAGAGAGGGCCTAACACTGCAGAGGTGCCAGCCAAGCATGTGCCAGTGGCACCAAAGGCCATCCAGCCAGAGCCTACAAGAGAGTTCTCACCGCTGGCAGCTGAGATGGCCACCAGCATTCTGCCAAGCATGTCTTGAACCTGGGCTTATAGCCCCATTCCTACTCAGCAGGAACTGCAGCAGCAGAAGGCCCAGGCTGAGGTGGCCCAAGGAGGCGAAGTGCAGGGCTGGCTGCATGCAGTCCCATCATGGATCCAGAACAGTGCTGTGTGAGCAATACCTCCTTGCATAGTCCTGGCCAAAGCACAGTGCAGCCTCAGGAGCTTCAATACCTGCCAGCAGTGCAGCTAAGCCTGATTACCTCCTAGCTTTGAGAAGGCTGTCTTGCTGGATCAACCAGTTCACTAGGTGCAAGCCTTGTACTCCAGCTCCTTATTTTCAGGTCCAGTTTATGCTCCCAAGTCTAACCAGACCTGAGGTCTTACTCCAGAGGAGACTTGACCAGGCCTGCCTGCAGAGTGCAAGGTAGTATTTAACTACTTCTGTCACGATTTAGACATGATACTAAACATAAAGACCAACCAAAATACCTACATTTATACAATAGTACTTGTAACCAGATTTTCTTTCTTTGTTCTAAGCCCTGACTAGTAATTCATTCATCTAGGCTATGGACTAATAATTTAAAAGCATTTTAAATATTAAGTTTTACCTGGTGACACAGTTTTAATCTTTGGTCCACTCTGTGCAGCGTTTTCTACAGGGCAGGTTGTACCTAAAGTTTCCAGTTCCCCTCGATTAGAAGAAAATACAAGATCAAGTGAAGGAAGCTTCAGCATACATTCTACCCTTGATACAGGTAAGCAGCTGAACTTGATCTGTGATGGCTAAATAACAGGGGGAAATAGAAAAATGCAGAACAGTAACTCTGGCCATAAATCACCATAAAAACCAACTGTATTAATTAGTGTTAGATTATGATATACAATTAAAATACAATTTTTAAAAAATGTGATTGATTTGAAAATGGCTTCATATTAACAAAAATTAAATCTCTTGCTTTCTTGTGCAGAAATATAAAAATAAAAGCTATTGAAGTCAATAGTGTGCCACATTCTAACTCTTTCAAGGTAACTGTTGCTCAGTTTGGGAGCAACAAAACATTTTAATTTTTTAAAATTTTAACTATTTATACCCTGAATATTAATATTTGCAAAATGGCTTACACAGGTAAATAACATTGGAACCACCATATAAAATAAAATGGCAGACATGCATCATAAATATTTATAAAAATGGGGAATGTCTTTGGAAGGATGTCGCTGAGGACCTTTAAGGTGACTGAGAGCAGCGAATGCAGCGGAAGGATGGCTTCATTTGCAAGAGGTGAAACTTCACTCAATGTGTAGTTTCACATATTTAGAAGCTAGCTGTCATAGGGGCCAGAAGCTGAAAAGAATATTTCCCCAGCAGAAACTAGTATTGAACCTTAACAGTATGAAAGTTAACTGCGGAGTTAAACATTTGTGAGTAGCCAAGGCATTCACTTCTGATGTATTTGGCCACTAATGCACTTCTAGTATCACTTCCCATACTCATGGCATACTATAACAGAATCCCACAATTTGTTCAGGATCAGTATGACTCCATATACAGAACTTTAATTTCCACCATTCACTCCAGTCACACTCCATTTGCATTCCAGTAAAGGGAGGGAAAGCATGAACCAGTGGGGCTAAACAGCCCATAATACTGTTGAAAAATATGAACTGATACAAGTTTGCTCAAAAGACTGAATGATTTTTTAAATCTTGTGTTATCTCTGGGGTACAATGCAGCATCACAGCTGGAAGAAGGTTTAAGACAACAGCTGAATTTTAAAGACTGACTCCAATTAACATTTTGGAGTATTAGGAAGTGATCTAGCAAATCTAAATGAAGTGATCTAAGAACTGAACAGCTTCCGAATGCACAGTGAATAAATAAAACTATCAGTTTAAGAGCAGTTTCTCAGAGTATGCCCATTCTAAATATTATCAAGAGTAGAGATGGGCATGAAACGAACCACGGAACAAAATTCCGTATGGAACGGCTGGTTCGTTTGAAGAGAGAAGCACGTTCCATGGGACCACATTTTTCAGGAACAAACAAATTTTTCCAGCCATTCCGTGGCCGATTTGGAGTTTCACAGATCCCGCACTGGTTTCGGCCCATCGGCTGAACCCAGCACGGGGTCTGTGAAACTGACAGCACCTGCTGCCCAGGCTGTCAGTTTCACAGACCCCCACACTGGAACCGGTGTGGGGGGTCTGTGAAACTGACAACCCAGGCAGTAGGAGAAAGGGGCTGTCAGTTTCACAGACCCCGCGCCAGTTCCAGTGTGGGGTCTGTGAAAGTGACAGCCTCTTTCTCCTGCTGTCAGAGTGGCAGGCGAAAGGGGCTGTCAGTTTCACAGCCCCTGCACTTGGTTCAGCCAGTGCAGGGTCTGTAAAACTGACAGTCCAGGCAGCAGGAGAAAGGGGCTGTCAGTTTCACAGACCCTGCGCTGGTTTCTAGCATGGGGGCTGTGAAACTGACAGCCCCTTTCTCCTGCTGCCTGAGCTTCAGCAGCTGGTGCGGGGCAGTTGAAATGCTATGAACCACAAACCAATTCCCGAACTGGGAAAAGGTTGGAAGTTCACAGTTCGAAGTTCCATGGAATGAATCACATGGTTCGGGTTTTTTGGTTTGTGCTCATGTCTAGTCAAGAGCATTATGATATTTCAAACAATTCCCACCCATTATGCCATTGGCTTCAATGGGAGAGAAACCACCTCCATGTCATAATCTGTGCTGTCTTTCTCCTCACCTGAACTCTTACATAAACTACCACATCCACGGGGAAGGACGAGTATGCTGAGGTTGATGAGGACACCAAGGAGGCACTGGACTCTTCTAATGGATCCTGCATATCGAACTGCCCAATATCCTCATCTTGTGAGCTGACGGCTTTCAATAGTACAAAGAAATTAGTTTTAAAAATAATGCAAGGGAAGTTAAAAGCAAATTACAACTGTGATAGAAATGAGTTATTTTGTCATGTGATACCTGCATAGTTCCTTTCTATTGGTGTTATTGGAATGGTTTCAAGGGCCTTTTCCAGGAAGTCCAACAGGCAGGGGCTAATCACCATTTCCTCCGGCAAAGACTGGAGAGCAACCCAAGCGTACAATTTTGCTGTTTTCACACCACCACTTCCCTTTCCTTTGGCTGAAAGTTTTTTAAAAAAAATTGTTTCAACAACTTTAATCAGAATACAAATGAAAGAAATAGGTTTTCCAGCTCACTGGCTTAAAAACATATCTTTGCTCATCAGCAGCCAGAATCCTGGCCTTCTGCATACACGTCATCAATGGGGAACAATTTAAATGTATGTGATTGGAAACACCAAGAAAAAAGGCCACCAAATCACTGAACAAGTTTTCTATAAAATTAAACATAAGCCAATTAAAGAGAACAATTGAAGTATGTATGCTTGCATCTCCACAGCCCATTTGGCAGAAAAGCAATTATGCAAGGTTAGGGACAGGTCTTGAGAGAGGCTTGATGGTCTTCTGCCAGTTTTCTTCAGCTTCAGAAAAGGGGGAGGGAGTTTAAGTTGAGCCTATAGTCATCCTCCTCTTTCCCTGGCTGAGCAATGCAGCCAGCTCATGCAATGTTTGAAAAGGGATTCAGAGGGAAACCAGGAAACTCCCGGACAATTAGCCTGACCTCTGTTCCAGGCAGATTAGCAGAAACTGTTGCTAGCTAAAGACAGAATTATCAAACACACAGAAGAACAAAGCCTGCTGAGGGGCCATCAGCACAGCTTCCAAGACAGAAAGTTCTGCCTCTCCACCTTTACAGAGTTCTTAGGGGTTAACAAACACAGAATAAAGGTGATCGAGTAGATATTATATGCTTGGACTTCCAAAAGGTTTCTGACAAGGTATCTCACCAAAGACTTGAGAGTAACCTTAGCAGTCACGAGAATTGGTTAAATGCCAGGAAGCAGAGAGCAGGCTTAAATGGACAGTTCTTGCAGTGGAGGAAAGTGAGCAATAGGGTTGGTATTGAGACTTTTTAATGTGTTCAGAAATCATCTGGAATTGGGGGGTAAGCAGTATATTGTCCAAGCTTGCAGGTGATACCAAATTATTCAGGATGGTGAAAACCGAAGTGGATTGTGGAGAGCTCCAGGAAGACCTCTCTAAACTGGGTTAGAGAGGAATCGTGTGAGAAGAGAACGGGTCCAAAGGCAATGAGGAGGAGCAGGGCAGATCAAGTAAAGGAGGAGTAAGAGAGAGAGACAGAGAAAGGAAAGAGGGAAAGTGAGGAATCAGAATGCAAAAAGAAGCTAGAAATCCTGAGGAGTGGCAGAGTACTCTGCCGCTACAACTGCTCTCCCTGGAGGCAGGAAAGAACTGGAAGGGGTGTTCCAACTGCCAACAGGGAAGAGGAAGAAAAAGTGAACTTCCTGCCTCCCTGATTGGATGAAGGGAAACACCCCAGGATGTCTTCCGCCTAAGAAGGAGAACAAAAAATTCTTACTGTAAACATATGCAGAAGAGGTACGAACTGGCCAAAAATAAGAGGGAAAGAGAGCTGGGCATTGGAGTGGATAGATTAGTGAAAATGCTGGGAAATTCCACGTTCAGAGGCAGTGAGCCTCTGAATACCAGTACTAGGAAGCAACACCAGGGGAAGGCCTTGACCTCTATATTTTTTGTTGGCTATCCAAGGCAATTGATTGGCCACTATGTGAAACAGGATGCTACACTAGATGGGCCACTGATCTGATCCAGCAGGACTCTTATGCCTCCCTGGGCCCTCTGTCTGCTGAGGAATAAATGCACCCATGTGGGCCTCACACCGCCTTTGTCCACTGCTCTTAGGGCCACTCGTGATGCTCAATCCCTACCATTATTAGACATGCTGCCCTGGCACAGTCACCTGTGCCAGAACATCTCCTGCAGCTTCTATCTCCTCAGAGCTTGCTGTTTTGGCTCTTGGTGCGTCAACAACCTGTGCCATTGGCAGTAGCCGAGGAAAGTACTGTAGGAGGTGAGTAAGTGAAGTTAAGACTTCCATATAGAAGCAATCAGGGGGTTTTATGAGTTTAAACAAGAGACCTATGCAAAAACACAATTCAAGAATTCCCATCATTAGCCCATGTGCCCTTTTAAGTACAGAATTCAGTGTAGTTTTGGAAGCTAGTGTAAAATTAAGGATTTCTCTTAAGTTCTCTCCATATGCAGGACCAGGGCTGGTGCCAGGGTTTCTGGCACCTAAGGTCAGATACCTGCACCTGGGGGCAGCTTCAGAGGTGTTTCTGCCCCTAAGTGTGTGCACGCACACACCCAAACTGCGTGATGATGTCACTGCGCGTGATGTTATCACGCAGGGTGTGCCGCTACAAGCCGGCTGCCCCATTGGCATGGCAGGCAGCTGGGATGGTGCGCGGGTGGCCTCCCCGCCCTCCCGCTCAGTTGCCCCACACCACCTGCCACGCTTGGCTGGCCTGCAGCTGTGTGCTGGCAGCAGCAGCGGCAGCAGAGGGCAACTGAGCTCAGCTGCGGGCCAGGCGCGGCATGCAGCTTGGGCATCACAGGGTGGCTTTCCAGCCCTCCTGCTCAGTTGCCCCACACTGCCTGCCACGCTTGGCTGGCCTGCAGCTGTGTGCTGGCAGCTGCAGAGGCAGCACGGGGCAACTGAGTTCAGTTGTGGGCCAAGCACGGCAGGCAGCCGGAGCGGTACACGGGCAGCTTCCCAGCCCTCCTGCTCAGCCGCCAGCACCACGGTGCGCGCCCCTGCCCCCAGTCAGCGCTCAAAGCGGCTGCCGGCACCACCTCCATGGACACGCCAGCCCTGTGCAGGGCAATATGCAAGATCACTTATTTGAATAGAAGTATCTGGAAGCAATTAGTGGGCTGAAAAGTTTTTGTTTCATTAATGGAAAGTAAACAGCAATACAATTTTTATGGACAGAGGCAAAATCTTTACACATAATACGAAAATACGTATCATATTTGATGTTATGTTTATAATGCTTGACCTCAAAAATCTCACCTTGAAATGTCTGCAACTAACTAGACTATTTACAGTCCATTTAAGCTTGACCTTAAAAACCATGTATTTTTAGCCTTGGTTCATTCTCCTATATCCAAAAGCAAGCTTTAGCTCAATGTGTTTTATAAGAAGTCATGGATTCAGTTTGAATTAATATTATAGACTTTTAATATGTTTGCCAGGATTGCATCTAAACATTGTAAACCGGGTTGAACCTCTATCTTCAAATCAAAATCTATCTGAGTGAAAAGTTGCAGGACTCTAGTTTTCCAACAATACATGCAGAGAATAAAACTGAAAGAGAATGTTCAAGAATAAATTTTTATACGTTCAGGATCTAGATCCCAGTATCAGATTTTTAGCATGTAAATTACTTGATGTGAACGTATATGTTTTTTCAGGAGTCATGCAAATAAGATACATCCTAACCAAATCATGATAGATTAGACCAGGGGTCCTCCTCAACCTTTGTGAGCTTGTGGACGTCTATGGAATTCTGACACATGGGTGGTGCATGCAACCACAAAATGGCTGTCATAGAATGTGGAGACAGCCATAAAATCACTGCTGGAAGAGGCAGACCCAACCAAAAATGTGAGGAAGTGACAATCAGAAACCCAGATGGGCAGATGTGCCACCCACGTTCTAAAAACATTTGGCAGGAGCCATGAGAGGTGTCAGCAGATGCCATGGTATCTATGGGTGCCACACTGGGGACCCCTGGATGTCTTTCCCACATCTTGTGGTTTTCTGCAGCATTTTGTGCTACATGGTAAATCTGCTCCTGAGGGCCGGGAACAACGTGGAACTACATCATAAGTACAAAATGCAAGGAAATCTTGGACACCTTCCCCCCGACACCCAGCACAAGCATATCTGCTTGTGCAGTGTGGGCCTCCAAAATTTCTAGGGGTTTTGTACTTGTGCTGTAACCCCCATACCATACCTGATATTCAGAAGCAAATTCCTATGTAGCACAAGGGGCTGTAGAAGACTGATAGAAATAGAGCAAAAATCCCTTCTGTAATTGGAACTCTACTTATGGTTCTTTGAAACACTTATGGTTCTTTGAATCCAACCTGATACTTCTATAATAACAAAAAGAGTCTGCATAATTTACTTATTTAATGCAATCTCAACTATTTCTCATTTGTACAATGGGGAATTACAGTAGTTAAAATGTGGAAAAATAAAATTAATGCATTAAAAAGCAAAAGTTGTTATTTGATAACCAAAACAAAGTAATTTTATCTCTAAAATATGCACATTCTTTAAAAAACTGGAGTTCAGTATACACAAATTAACATTTCATTAATATTTCAAAGCTATTAGGCAATGATTTTAAGTGCTACAAGCCACTGTAGTATACACTGAACTAAGGACAAAATGGAGGACAAATGTTCTTATTTGGTGAAATAAAAGTTAATTCAAAGGGGAAATCTAAAGCAGAAATGAATGAAGAGTCAGCCAGGTCATAAACAAGAATACAGATCTAAGCTTTGATCACAACATGGAAAGAATTAAATCGAAGGGTATAGTTGAAGAGAGAAATATCTACCTGATGGGATGGGTGGGGGTTGGGGAGGAAGTAAAGTTTTAGCCTTGAGGTGAGAAAAAGGCAGGGCAGTATCTTTCATACCATACAGCTTGGATTCTTTGGAAAGGGTTCTTGGCAGTGATGAACCACGGGATGCATTTGGCGATTCAGTCTTTAACATCTTGGAATTGTAATGTAGCTGAAAAGAGACAAATTATTCGTTTCACATCAGCACAGGCATTCTGTTACTAGAGGCATTCGTAGCCCTTGCCACTACGTAAACAGAAAAATTAATTTATTACAATAACACATTTTGGAATATGGGACATTTGACTGAATAACATTTAATAATTAAAAACTTGTTGTAATACACTAGAAAAAAGTGTAGTAAATTGGAACATGTTTTTAGCTGTCGCTTTGCCCAAGTTTCTTTTCTCTATGCTGGGTTTTTTATGTATTTGTGTTTTGATTGGGCTTTATTCTTTACTATGTTTTAATGAGTTTTGGATGTTGCCTGGAAAATAAATAGATTTCCAGTTTAGGCTGTAGTTTGCACTCAACAGAATCAGAATACTGAGTAACAGATATTCATGCAATTGTTGGTAGAAGTATTGTTGGTAGAAAAAAACCAAACAACAAAGCTTTATGAAGTGTTCTTTAAAACCAATATGACATTGAGGTCACATAAATGTGACCTTCTGGGCATGGAGCAGGGGTCACTGGGGCAGTCGGGGGGGTAGTTGTGAATGTCCTGCATTGTGCAGGGCGTTGGACTAGATTACCCTAGAAGTCCCTTCCAACCCTATAATTCTATGTATTTAGCAAAGCAAAACAATAGCATCACTTAGGGATGCCAGGTCCCTTGGGGTTGAAACCGGGGGACAGGTTTTTTTTGGAGGGGGGCATACCTGGAGGACTCACCTTGTATACACTGGAGCACTTCCTCATTGCACTAGGAATGACATGATTCCCAGTGCAACGCAGAAGTGAAAGGACCCGTGTGGGGCTAATTTGATAAAACACTAGACCTAGCCCAACATTCTGTTTCCACCAAGGTGGAAGCCTTATCACAACAGACCATTGTTCCCTGTGCTTAACTTGACAACATGGTTCCTCTATTAAATTGCAAAGGAGAACATACACTAAGAAAGCCACACATGTAACCATAATCGTATGCAGAATGACCACACCTAGAGGTAGTATGAGAATTTGTACTAGGAGCTGGACAGATTGGGAATTCTACAGATGCACTACCCACTGCGCTATTAAACACTTCGTATCGGAGTAAAGAATATAGGGCCTGGAATTGATTTAGTTCTTTGCTTATTCTGGTTTATAATGATTGCCTTATTAAGAGAGGGGATAGTATCACCTTCCTTCAAGGACTATTCCTTTAAGACCTGCCCTGCAGCCAAACATACTTTCTAGCTACTAGCTAACAGTTATCTCTTCTTCAGGGGGAAAGGCACTGAAATAGGTGGTGGCTATTCAAATTCAAATATTTCTGGATTAAACAAACTATCATTTCAGTAAGGTTTCTATTATTTTCATTCTGATGGATGATAATTGCTGTGAAGCAGACATGGAGCATACAATGCTGATAATTCTCCTGGAATTCTTAGTGATGTATAAAACTTACAGTCATGGTATCCCTCTGAACTGTCTGCCTGAGATGGAAACGGTACATTCCAATTGTCTCATCCAGTTCTGGTGGGTTTATTCCAAAAGGCAGATTAGGAGAGTTGTGATCCATTCCATTCACATTTATGCTATTGATGTTAACAAGGTTATAGCTTTTGTCTCTCATGCTTTTTAACATTCACGTTAAAAACTTTGGGAGAAGTTATCTGGGGATTAGGAGTGAGGTATATGGACTGAACATCCAGACAAGATGGAAGTATAGTTGGTAGAAAGTAAAGTTCCTCAGGGAATTTTTATATATAACATGGCAGCACCTCTGGAAGTACCATGGCAGTAGGGAAGAAAATAAGAGATGGAAAGCTAGGCTTACACTTTCCCATATTTGCCTCAAAGAGGAGCGCAGCATTTCTCAGCCTCCCTCTACTTTTTACCTTTACGTCCACACCAGGAATGTAAAATACTGTTGTCTCCAGGTCATTGGACTTTGTCTGCAGAGATGATGGCACTTTCTTTCCAGCCAGTAGGTGAGTAGTTGATGCATAGTTAGTTTGGAATTTCTTCTTTTTTGAAGGAGACTCTTGATCTAAACTTCTAGAACTCCGATCATAGCTCCTGAAAGTAAGTAGCAATACACAATAGTTTTCAACAGGTCCTAATATTGCATTATTTCTAAAGTTCAAAGTGAAAGGTGATAAAACAATTGAAGCCAAATAATATACTGCCAGTCTGCCATACATCTTGCTGGTTTTTCTATAGCCATACTTTTTACCATTCATTCATGTATCATGCAGTCTACTTTTTACAGTCTGCATGATGAAATAACGCCTCCGTGGTAGAGCATCTATTTGGCATGCCCAAGGTCCCAGGTTCAATCCTCAGCATCTCCACCTAAAAGGATCAGGTGGTAGGTGACATGAATGTCCTTCACCCGAGACCCTGAAGACCCACTGCCAGTCTGAGTAGGCAATGATGTTGAAGGACCAAGGTTTTGTTATATGGCAGCTTCATGTTTGTTTGTGTGTGTAATTTAATCAATAACACCTTCAAATGTGTTTTCTTACTTAGAGCCAGTGACAGAAACACACAGTAGCAGAGGCCTCCTGCTTAATTAAGGAAACAGAACGAACACCTAAAACTCAACAGGCTAGGCAGGTAGCTGTGTGGGAACTGAGGTGTCACTACAGTAAAGGCTCCGTCTCTAGGGACCATGTAATTTATTTCTTGGGACATATGGAACATAGCCTCCAAAAGATCAAAGTTGTTGAGCAGGTTCATATGGAGCAAGTAGTCCTTTCAATAAGACCATTTAGAACTTTGAAAGAAATTAATATCAACACTTTAAGATCTGCTCAAAAGAAAACAGGCTTCTTTTAAGATGGGGCAGATATGCATATTCGTCAGTAATCTTGCCATGACGCTGGTTTGAAGCTGAATTTCTGAAAGGAGAAGATCGTTGCACCAAAACCTTCGTTCTAGAAATTTCCAAATTCTTGTTCCGTGCAGGTTCAAACTCCATCAGTGTGAAGCACAGAGATCACAAAGAGGTAACAAGGAAATTGCAGAGATCATTTGCAGGAGAACTCTGTACATGAATGAGAATCACATACTAAACTTCCAAAGTTTTGTTACGAAAACCCCGATATGATGGAAATGCTACTTTAAGACTCTTTAAAAGTTCTTACCTCCTTAAGCTTATGTCATCATGTTCTTGCTGAAGTGTCGTTGGATGAAGAACACACTTCCCACAGTCAATTTCAACTCTCACATCAAGTTCAAAGTCAATATTCCTCTCTGTAGTGGTGCCAGTCACGCTCCTGTTGGCTGGAGTTGTTGGCCACCGTTCAGTAAATAGTTGGTGAACTGCAGCAAAACCTGTTGCTTTCTTACGAGAAACAGTTCTGCAGAAAGCAAATAATTGTTTACAAGTCTGAAAAAATAGACTTGCTTGTCTCAGGTAGTATTTTACTATGTTAAAAGAGACTGCGTACAGTAAACCTACCAAAGCTATCAGGAAGGTGTGGAAGTGGCTCTGATTAATTACCACATGTCCAAGTAGCAATAAACAGTGATAATTTCCTGTAGCTTCAGCCTATGCAAGGTCTTTTGTAAACTTATATTTTAAGAAAGTGTAAATGAAAGTGCCCTGACCTGGATTTTGTTAGATCTCACAAGCTAAGCAGGGCCAGCCTTGGTTAGTAATTGGATGAAAGACCTCCAATGAAGTCCAGTGTTGCAGAAATACACAATGGCAAGCCACCTCTATTAGTCTCTTGCCATGAAAACCCCACCAGAGGTCGCCATAAATCAACTATGACTTGAGGGCAGGATTTCATTCATTTCATAAATTAAAGTAAAATTGATGCAGCATATTCATCATAAATGTTCATTTGTATTTGAAGCGCTCCAAATGTTTAAAGGAAATATCATGTCCATCTACTCAAAACATTTTAAAATAAAGAACAGCAACAGAAATAAAATAAAGAACAGCAAGTTCCCTTAACATAGATAATAATAACACTAACAAATTTTAACTGTTGCTGTATTCACTTCATAGTTTAAAAATACACTTTCCTCACTATAGGAATGCATATTTGTATGTAGATGTGAGATTAGTACTCAAAATTACTAAAAGATGAACATTCATATAGTCTCCCTCTTTTTTCGGTGCCGACTTACGGTGCCCACATAGGATTTTCAAGGCAACTGATGTTCAGAGGTGGTTTGCCATCACCTGCCTCTGTGTAGCAACTCTGACCTTCCTTGGTGGTCTCCCATTCAACTACTGAGCTTAGCTTCTAAGACAAAATCAGGCTACCTGGACCATTCAGATCAGGGCCTGCTTTACATGTGTATACATATTTCAAATAAATAATCTATGGACAGCAGCTACTCAGTAAGAATAAATGATACTGGTACCATGAACACATTATGGAACGGATATGTTACACACAATCATCCTGATACTAGCGACTGGCATTTCTTCCGAAAGGGGCTATGCATGGATGTTTAGACTTGATGTTTGGTATGGATATTCCGGGGCTGAAAATCCATGTGTTGCCCCTTTCAAAAGATAGGGCAATTGCATGCATTGGCAGGATCAAGTGCTGTGCATTTATCCCACATGCACAGTTAAACAAAGACTTTAAAAAGGCTACTGTCTTGCTTTCTGTTTTCACTCCTCACAGTACTAGAATACTAACCATTCAAGCCCCCTTAGACAAGTAGATAGCTCCTTAGACAAGTAGATAGCTGGGTGGCACAACCGCGTTCTGACCGTATGGTGACTTGCCTGCCTGGTGCGAAGGTAGCGGACATTACGCGTGTTATAGATAGGCTGGTAGATAGTGCTGGGGAAGAGTCAGCGGTCGTGGTCCATGTTGGAACCAACGATGTTGGGAAATGCAGTCGTGAGGTCTTGGAACAAAAATTTAGGCTGTTAGGCAGGAGACTCAAGGCCAGGACCTCCAAGGTAGCCTTCTCAGAAGTGCTACCTGTTCCACGCGCAGGGCCAGAGAGACAAACGCAGATCAGGAGTCTCAATGCGTGGATGAGACGATGGTGTAGGGAGGAAGGGTTCAAGTTTGTTAGGCACTGGGATTCTTTTTGGGACAAGCGGGAGCTGTACAAGAGAGACGGTCTCCACTTGTCCCGAGAAGGAACCCGGCTGCTGGCACTTAAAATCAAAAAGGTGGCAGAGCAGTTTTTAAACTAAATGCTAGGGGAAAGCCGACAAGAGATAAAGTGTCTCTGGTTCAGGATGGTTCATCTCAGAGAGATGAAGGGCTAGGTATAACACTTCTACAGGGAGATAGATTAGAGTTGTCAACTGAGATGGAGACAAACAGTGCAGATGACCTAACTACGTCTCGAGGCAAAGTGTGCCGGGGAAGTTACAGGTGTTTATATACAAATGCTAGAAGTGTCCGAGGTAAAATTGGGGAGCTGGAATGTTTAGTGTTGGGCGAATCCATAGACATTGTGGGCATATCAGAAACTTAGTGGGATGAGGAAAATCAGTGGGACACGGTGATTCCTGGATATAAATTATATCGGAAGGATAGGGAGGGAAGGGTTGGTGGTGGGGTGGCTCTATATGTCAGAGAAGGTATACATTCCAGTAAGATTGAGAAGGTAACTGAATTAGATTCGCTTCTGGAAATGCTATGGGTTGAAATTACGGGCCCAAATGGAAACTTAACTGTGGGAGTTTGTTATCGCCCTCCAGATCAGAAAATAGAGGAGGATTATAAAATGATGACAGGATTAAAGATGGCTGCTAAACAAAAAAACTGTGTTGTAATGGGTGATTTTAACTACCCACACATTGACTGGGCCAATGGGTGTTCGAATCGGGGGAGAGAAAGTGAGTTTCTAGACTGTCTCAATGACTGTGCTATGGAACAGATGGTTACAGAACCTACTAGGGGAGAGGTGATCCTGGATTTGGTCCTCAGTAATGCTGAAGACCTGGTGAGAGATGTAAATGTGATTGCACCACTTGGGAACAGTGACCATAATGTTATTGAGTACAACATATGTATAAATAGGAAATTGCCAAATAAGACCAACACAGCCATGTTTAACTTCAAAAGGGGTAACTTTTCTGAGATGAGGGGGTACGTGAAGAAGAAACTGAAAGGGAAAGTAAAAAAGGTCAAAACACTTGGGGAATCTTGGAGACTATTTAAAACTACAATCCTGGAAGCTCAAATTAAATATATACCGCTGGTTAGGAAAGGCACAAATAGGTTTAGGAAAAGGCCAGCATGGTTAACAAGCAATGTAATAGAAGCTGTAAAAGGTAAAAAGGATTCTTTTAGGCAGTGGAAAACTAGTCGGAGTGAGGTTGATAAAAAGGAGCATAAGCTGTGGCAAAAAAAGTGCAAGTCTGTGATCAGACAGGCAAAAAGGGAATATGAGGAGCATATTGCAAAGAACATAAAGAAAAACAATAAACAATTCTTTAAATATATTAGGAGTAGGAAACCAGCTAGGGAGGCCGTGGGGCCCTTGGATGACCAAGGCGTAAAAGGATTACTAAAGGGTGATAGGGAAATGGCCGAGAAGCTGAATGCGTTCTTTGCTTCTGTCTTCACTGTGGAAGATAAGAAGTGCATGCCCACTCCGGAAGCACTGACTTTGGGAGGGGTTTTGAAAGACCTGAGTCACATTGAGGTGACGAGAGAGGAGGTTATGCGACTGCTAGATAATTTAAAAACTGATAAATCACCGGGCCCAGATGGCATACATCCAAGAGTTCTGAAAGAACTCAAGTGTGAACTTGTAGATCTCCTCACAAAAATATGTAATCTGTCATTAAACTCTGCATCTGTTCCTGAGGACTGGAAGGTAGCTAATGTTGTCCCCATCTTTAAAAAAGGTTCCAGGGGAGATCTGGGAAATTACAGGCCAGTCAGCCTGACGTCAATACCGGGTAAGTTGGTGGAAACTATTATCAAAAATAAAATTAGTGGGCACATTGATGACCAAAAGCTGATGAGGAAAACTCAGCATGGGTTCTGTAAGGGAAGATCTTGTCTCACCAATCTGTTAGAGTTCTTTGAGGGAGTGAACAAACAAGTGGACAAGGGAGACCCGATAGATATTGTTTATCTTGACTTCCAGAAAGCTTTTGACAAAGTTCCTCATCAAAGGCTCCTAAGTAAGCTCAGTAGCTATGGGATAAAGGGCCAAGTCCTCTTGTGGATCGAAAACTGGCTAATTAATAGGAAACAGAGAGTGAGCATAAACGGGCACTTCTCACAGTGGAGGGTGGTGAGCAGTGGGGTGCCACAGGGGTCGGTATTGGGTCCAATGCTTTTTAACTTGTTTATTAATGATTTGGAATTGGGATTAAGCAGTGAAGTGGCTAAATTTGCAGATGACACGAAATTGTTCAGGGTGGTGAAAGCCAGAGAGGATTGTGAGGCACTCCAAAGGGATCTGTCGAGGCTAGAAGAGTGGGCATCCATGTGGCAAATGAGGTTCAATGTAGCCAAGTGCAAAGTAATGCACATTGGAACCAAAAATCCAAAATATAAATACAAGTTGATGGGGTCTGAACTGGCGGAGACTGACCAAGAGAGAGATCTTGGAGTCATGATAGATAACTCACTAAAAACGTCAGCACAGTGTGCGACTGCCATAAAAAAAGCTAATGCTATGCTAGGGGTTATTAGGAAAGGGATTGAAAACAAATCAGCCGGTATCATAATGCCTCTGTATAAATCGATGGTGAGGCCTCATTTGGAGTACTGTGTACAGTTCTGGTCGCCACACCTTAAAAAAGATATCATAGCACTGGAAAAAGTACAGAGAAGGGCAACTAAAATGATTAAAGGGTTGGAACACTTTCCCTATGAGGAAAGATTGAGGCGCTTGGGGCTCTTTAGCCTGGAGAAAAGACGACTGAGGGGAGACATGATAGAGGTTTACAAGATAATGCACGGGTTAGAGAAGGTCGAGAAAGATGTGTTTTTCTCCCTTTCTCACAATACAAGAACTCGTGGGCACTCTATGAAATTATTGAGCAGTCGGGTTAGAACAGATAGAAGAAAATACTACTTTACACAAAGGGTGATAAACACATGGAATTCGTTGCCACAGGAGGTGGTGGCAGCTACAAGCATTGCCAGCTTCAAGAGGGGACTGGACAAATATATGGAGCAGAGGTCCATCAGTGGCTATTAGCCACAGGAGATAGATGGTATTCTCTTTGTGGGGAGGTGGTGCTCTGTTGTCTTGGTGCTGGAAGGAAGGCAGTGGGAGGGCTTCTGGTGTCCTGGCCTCACTGACAGTCCTTTAGATGGCACTGGATTTCTAGCCACTGTGTGTGACAGAATGTTGGACTGGATGGGCCACTGGCCTGATCCAACATGGCTTTGCTTATGTTCTTATGTTCTTCACAGTGAAGATTTCATACAGAATGGACTACTTCTTTATAGAAAGTAGTCTTAAGTAAAAAGCTATACCATTTACAACAATAACAAGTATTTTATTCTTAAGAATAGACTTACTGTGTTTTTCGATAAAAATAAGGCTTCTCTCTCTCATGGTCTTCCTCTTTTTCAGAGTCCTCACTGGTTGAAGACAAACTGTCATCTCGTCTTCCTTCTTCAGGCTGGAAGGGAATGCTTGGTGAGAAGACAGCTGGAGTTTTGGGGGAATTGAATACTGAGCATGATCCTTCACTAGTGGATGAATAATGGGATGGACCATCAATGGTTACTGATAAAAGATCCGTTTCGGATTCCTCTGGAAACTGATTATAAAGAGACAAAAAAGACATTGAGATTATAGCGGTTGCTTCTACCAGGGTAAATAATCAGGTTTCTTAAATGCAAGGTTTCTTAAAGGCAAGGAAATAATCTTCAAAATCATATTTAGGACAGGTCAAACTATTCATACTATGCCATGAATTATGTTTCATAAATAAAAGCATGAATGAGCTTGAACAAATCCCTCAGAAAGAGAAATGAAAATCAAGCTATACAAACAACATCAAGCTTAGACTGGCATAAAAATTGATTGTTTAAAGCAAAGATGTAGAAGAGGAAGAAATCCTAAGGCTGCCTCAAACTGAGAAAAAATGAACAGAAATTGTTAGTGAATGAAAGTGCATGCTCAATGTTGGAACAGAATGTACTCCCTAACAGAGATATTTTTAAAAATACTACTAAACCTCTAACAGAATATTGCGATTTTTAGGACAATGCTTTGAAGTAGCCGCTCTCATAGTTCATCTTTGGATCAGCAAAGATCTACAAATGCAGGTTTCAAGTGACATTTCATTAAGAGTATGCAACAGGTGTTTTATGAAGACATGGCTACTTTTAGGCTTTTACACCAAACACACTTAACGCGATTTGGGATCATCAATGTTTACTTGATGAGGAGTACTGATCTGGGTTGACAGTCATCTCCTACGTATTCATATGAATGCCACATTTTTTGTCAGTTCAGGTATCTGGAAACTTTCTGATAAGAAATAACACATCAATTAAAAGACTGGGTCATGCCAATAATACATAAATTGGCTTCAAATAATAAAAGTCTCCAGTGCATCTCTTTGCAACCTGCCTGTATGATAGACTATAATTAGAATTATGAAAAAAAATTTGGAGTCCAAGACTTTAAAAGTCATTTAATAGGCTAACTTGACAACATTGGGCTTTTAGGACAAGATCAGGAAAAGAAGATACTGGATTATGCCATATTGGAAGATTTCTGCCTGTATGTATTATTATGATACATTCTGCTTTGTGAAGAGAGATGATCAATGAAGCAGATTTTTCCATGCAATTGATTAGAACACTTGTTCGTTTTAAAAGTACCTGAAAATACCCTTCCCCTGGACAGCTGGATTGTTGTGTAATCCCCAAAACTGTTTTATTCAACTTAATTAAAATGAAAAAGAAAACAAATTAAAACAAATATAGAAAAGAAACTGATACAGGGAAAAGTGATATAAAATTAAATTTCTCTAATAAACATAAAAATGGTTATATTTGACAAAGTACAAATTGCTTAATTACTACAACATCCCAAACACTAACCAAGACGGAAATGAATCATATGGACAGCATACATATATATGTAGCATTGTGAATGTATATTAAACATATACACACACACACTCTACCTAAATGTTTGTATTTGTTGAGTACCAGTTACTGAAATCAAGACAGATCATGTAGTACTAATCTGAATATATTTAAATTTTCTGTGCTTGCAATTTTGTTAACAAAAAAAAAGCTACCTTCCTAGCACACTGAATTTATCAGATGACATCCTATCCACAAATCTACCTTAGGATCTATCCTATCCACAAATCTCCAATGCCTAGTATGTACTTCATCATGATATTTAATGAAATGAACAATAACATATAGAGATTGCCTTACTGTGTCTTGTATGTTGAAAGTTACTCTGGGTCCAGGAGATGCACCATCTACACGTATTTCTGGAAGTTCTTCACTCTCTCCAAGGCGTGTGCTAATCAGCAAAATAAAATAAAAAGAATAGATCAAATTTATCATTACAAAGATCCCTATGGATGACTATACACCAGACATTTTTACGACTGTTTCATTCCTGTGCAATTATTTATATAAAAATAGATACTATCATTCTAGTGAATGAAAGAATAGATATTTAGCAGTTTAGAGCCAACACTAATATTGTAGATTTAAAAAGTCACATAGTAATAAAAGTGATAAATATGTGCAATAGAAGAACCTTAGGTAGACAAGCTTCATAAACCTATTGAAAGATTTATTTATTTATTTTATTCAATTTAAACTCCGCCCTCCCCACAAATGGGCTCAGGGCGGCTAATAACATTAAAAAATACATTAAAATCACAAAAACATAAACATAAAATAAGATAGATTGTGATAATATCATTGATATGTAAAAAGCTGGATTCTAGATCAGAAATTCATTATGTGATAGTCATACCAACACATGGAACGTGGAGTTAAGTACGCAGTTAAAGAACTGAGACTATGCAGTTAGGGAGTTGAATTCCAAAAATATAAAAATGTATTTAATGAACATTAGCACCTTCCTCCATTGAATAGCCTCTTGGGTCATGTGAAGGTGCCCTCACTCTATTGGTGTTCATTAATCCTCCCTTGCAATAAATTTCCATTCATTCATACTAGAAACAATTAAGCATTTGTTTTTAAAAGTCACTTTACCTTGTCCTGTCCATTCTTTTTAGAGGTGGTCTTCCAGATGCAGAAATGCTTTTTGATCGATTGTAACTAGGTTTGTAACCTAGGCCCCATTTGTCTTTTAGAGATGCTGCCTAAACATATACATACAACATTATTTCTATATTAAATCTCAGCGTAACTCCTAGGTATCTTGACAGTCTATCAAATATATATTTGTGAATACTACACACAAAACAGCAAGCATAATAAACTCACCTGAAAATCTAGAAAAAGTTAAGCATGCTGTACTGGGGCTTGACTTTGCCTGTATGGAAACCCTAAGGCTGAAATCACATGCATGCTAACTTGGAAGTAAGCACCATTTAATGTAATGGGAATTGCTTGTGAGTAGACTTACATAGAACTGTGCTGTAAATTATGTCTGCACAACATAAGGCCAATGTTTTGCAAGGGTTTTTATTCTGGGGAAACAGGCGGGGGAACTCTCACCCAGGGCAACTCCTGGGAGGAGGTGGTGCCCGTTACTACACGTGTGTGAGTGCAGCATGTGCGCGCTCCTGGGGCTACGTGATGATGTCACTTCCGGGAAATGACATCATCACGCAGACCATCCCAAGAGTGCTCCCATGCTGTTTTGGGCCCGTTTTAGCCATTTGGGGCCCCAAACATCCAGGATTGGGCTGCTGCTGGTTGGGATAGTGTTCCCCCACCCGGCAGTGACCCGTTCCAGGCAGATTCAGGCCCGATCCTGGCCATTTTGGCCCGTTTTAGGCCTGAAATGGCCAGGAACGGGGGGGGGAGCCGTTTTGAGGAGCACTGTTCCAGAGTGTTCCAGCAGAAAAAAAGCCCTGGTTTTAACTGCAGGCCATTGATGGAACATCAATAAACCATTAGACTTCCTTTTGTACAACTCTGTAGGAACATCTAAGGACCATCATCCCATCAAATGTAGGTGTGGGAAATGCCTGTATTGTTGGATCTGCATTCTACTCTTCCACTAGAAGCTCAGAGGAGTTTGGTGACTATTTTTCCATCCCATTATGCTGTGCTGCCCAACTGTGTCTGAGATTCTATTACTACAAAAATCATTGAGAGCAAGGCTTTTGTATTGTTGCTGCCATAGAATGGAAGGAATAGTGATTAAATGGCAATTGGAGTAGGAAGACAGAACAATGTATTTTATGGGCAGAAACAGTCTCATATAACAATAATAGTATATTTGGATGTGGAGTTAAAACCAACTCTTCAATAGTGTAGTATCATATACATATTATATCATATACAGTGTCATATGTATATTATGGGAAGGAAGGTGGCATGGTATAGCCCAATCTTGTCAGATCTTGGAAGCTAAACAGAGTCAGTACTTGGATGGGTGACCACCAAGGAAGACTGCAGAGGAAGGCAATAGCAAACCACCTCTGCTTCTAACTTATTACCTTGAAAGACCCTTGCTGGGGTCATCATGTCAGTTGTGACTTGATGGCACTTTACATGCACTGACACACACACACACACACACACACACACACAGTATACAAGCAAGGGACCCACAAGGACCTGCAGGAGGCATGTCATCTTCCCCCACTACTGCTTCCTTTTTCACTCCTCCTGGCAGTTCCCATCTTCAATTTTCCCTGCCTCTATCTCTTTGCCCTATTCACCATCCAAACTACTTTTTATCTGCCCACCATCATCCATCGGCAATATTTATTATTTATTTCCTTCATTTATAACCACCTTTCTCCATAATGGGGACTCAAAGTTGCTTACATCATTCTCCAATTCCCCATTTTATCCTCGTAACAACCCTGTGAAATAGCTTAGGCTGAGTGTCTGTGTCTGGCCCAAGGCCACTGAACTTCCATAGCAGAACAGGGATTCCAACCTGGTTCTCCCAGATCCTAATCTGAAAACACTACATCTCACACTGGTTTTCAAGAGGAGGCTGCTGTTCAACTGTAGGAAGCAGCTACCAAGTGATCATGAAAGTCACTTAGCAGAAAGTTGCCCAGTAGCTGCAAGCCAGCCTGGCCCAGATGAATCCTCCCTCAAACACCAAATCAGTCCCTTCCCCAACTTTTTACTGACAGAAAAAAGGCCTGAAGGGCTGGCAATACTGTTGTGGTTGCCATGGCCACTGAAGACACTCATTTACCAAAGCTGCAGGTACGGTTTCTATAATTTTGGAAGGTTTTTTTTTAAAAAAAGATGTCAGATATTCTGCAAACTTGGGAGTATTCTCAGGTTTGTGGAAAGATGTGTCTTGTCTGTCCATGATTCTGGTTTCCAGATATAAGTAACAGATACGGCCTTGATTAGAATTATATATGTAAGATCTTTTATAGACAAAAACCAATCATATTTAAACAACACACACGGAAAATATGTTGTCTATAACTATAGAATATACAGCAATTATAATCCATTAACATCACTACCATTTACATAAAATGTTCTTACTATATATTCTGAGTGTGCAAAACTTTATTTTATAAAGCATTTCATTCATTTCAAAAGATAAAGATATGGGAGGATTTTTCACTGCTCTCTCAAATGTCTATTTTTTCCCACTGGAGAAACTGCCCAATGTTGTCCTCAGGGAGGAAAAAAACACCTTTCCCCAGGGTGCTTTCACATTTTTGCCTATAGAGTAGAGAGTGAGGGGGCAATGGGACATTTAAATATTGTGAAAAAAGAACAAACATGGAATTAGCAATTTATAAAGTGTGAGGCTCCTCCCTCACTGGTGCCCTCCTATGATGATCTGCCATCCTGCCAACTCTCCCCAGCAGATGTCCTCCGGCCTCAGATGGGCAGGGAAGGGGGTTGCACCACCTTGTTCCTTCTCCTGCCATGGAAGTCACAGCACTCTTCAGCTGCCTCTCCCTTCACTTCCTCCTCAGCCTTCATAGGAACCTGATTTTTAAAGGCCTCCCTTTGTCCCACCTCCCTGGAGCCTCTCCCAATCTCCACCCAGACTCCCTGACTGGCCTTGCTCCCAACCTATCTGAAGGGAGGGCCGGGTAAACTCTGCAATTGCCTGGCTCCACCCACTCCATCCCAGCCTACAGTAGGGCATTTGTTCTGCTTTCTGCGTGGCTCGCCCCTGCTGCTTCCGAATCCTCCCCAGTGGCTCCTTTGGCAGCTTGGGGCCTGTGTCTGCCTGGCTCGAGCTCCTGGCAATCCCCTGCAGCCCTGGCTGAGGTAGAACTGCCTGGGAAACAGCAGGAAAAGGGTGAGTCAGCTGGGTGGCTGCAGGCTGCTCCCCAGGGCTGTGCCTGGGTGTCGGCTGCTGCTGGCCTGATGGTGGCGGAGGTCTGGGACCCCATAAAGGCATCTGCAGCTGAGGTATTGCCAGAGGAGGTGCTGCAGGGCCTGATGATGAGCCTGCTGCTGCAGAGGGAGTGGACAGGAGGACGGCATCGCCGGACACAAAGTTCTTTAAGAGGACACTCAAGTGCAAGAAAGACCTTTAAAAAATTGCTCACCCTCATACTTGACCTTCGCAGTTTTTTACGAACATCTCGGCGGATATCATTTACAGCTACTGACTCCAGCTGCTGATAACGTTGAATTTCTTGGTTTATGGTTCCTTCACTTGCACCCAGTTTCCTGAGAACAGTCAAAGTAAAAGAAATTCTCACTAAGTAACCAGAAGCACCAATTAAAGGTTTATGAAACTGTAACACTGCCTGCTAAAAAGGAACCCAGTTATCACTAATCCCATCATTGACCTTTCAAATTTATCTAACCAATACCAATGTTTAACTTGTTAGAACATTTTCCTTTTGACAAGGCTACTGATTTTTTTTTTTGCTCAAAATATATAACAGTTTCTGGTAACTACTAAGAATGTCTTCTAGGCAACAATCTGGTGTGAAAGGCTGAAGTGAGAAAGAGTTCATCCCTCTTTCTTAACGTGCTGCAAGTATAAGAAAAGTGAGCAGATGGAATGGCTGAAAATTCTCTGTAAGTGGTCATTTTCTCTCTCTCAGTGATTCTGGGACAGGGCAGTCTTTACTTCTGGGAAATGCCTTTGCTTGCTAACAGGCAGAGTCCTCTGCAGAATTACAATACCAAGGGGAGGAGGATTCTTATGATCTTCCAGACTTTGATTGCCTCTGCCCCACATATCCACTTTAGATATCTACATGGAATAAATTGGTAAACTGCACCTAAAAAACATGGAACGGTGTATGTCCACACAACCTGGTTAATATGAAAAAGAAAACATAAGATGGAGCGAGGCTATTAATGATAGGATGTTTTGGAGGTCGTTAATTCACAGGGCTGCCCTATGTCAGAAACAACTTGATGGCACACAACACGCACACAGGAAAGAGAAACATCCCACCAGAACTGAACTAAGCCACTTTCAGAAGTATGCCAGTTCTCCCACTTAAAAAGCATGTATAAAATTCCAATAATAACATTCTCAGCAATAAAATAATAAAAAAACAAGCTGTCTGATCATTTACAGACAGTGGGCCAGCTGCAGAAAGGGGATTAGCCACTAAAGTCTTGGAGGTGAGGATTCTGCAATGCAATAGTGTAGAGAGGATGCTGCAATAGCTGCCTCCTTCCAAGATGGTGCCCACTGCTTGAATACCATGATAAACTACATGACATGAGGAAAATTTGACTACAGCTGAACTAAGGATGGCCTGGCTGCCACTGATTCTTTTCCTGGCCCAGGTGGGGACAGAGAGGAACTGCAGTAGCACTGCTGCAGCTTCTGTGGCAGCACTCCTAATAGCAATACAGTTCTCCACAAGCTGATGATATGAAGGAAATGCAGCAAGAAATGCAGCTCCTGCGGTGTTGCAACTGTAGGAGAGATGACCTTCTGTTCTGAGGACATGGGTAGAGTGTGCAGTAATGTTACCATTGCTGCTAACCAAGCATGGATTGTCCGGAATCATGGGAAACTTCCTTCCCTCGATATCATAATTTTACAGAGGACCCTGCTTCCTACAAAGAGGGGTGTTTTCCCAAGAAAATTATCCCACTTGAGAACTACTGAATGGTTCTTGGCCTAATATCTTTGTGGGCTTGTTTTGCAACAATAATGCTTACAATTTTCTGTAACAAAAAAAGGCTCTCATGAAAAATGCAAGCAGATCGTCAGAAAATCAAATCAAGAGTACACAATGAATCGAAGTGTACAATGAAGTTTACACGTTCCTGCATCACGTGATGCCGCTCCTAAGGAATTAATGAGAATGATCAGGAATAACATAAATTGAAGTGTGGATAGGATCCTTGCCCCTGAGAAAGTCATTGACAAAAGCTGAGACGCGCAAGCTGGCCCCAGTTTGAGCAGGGCACAGACAGGCTTGGACTCCTTCCCCCATCCACGCTGCTTTCTACAGAGAGAATAAATAGACTCATTGAATTCACTTTACCTTGTTACTATTTATCTGCTTTGTTGCATCTTCCATTGAGCTTCTTGCCGACTGAGTTAGAAGAAATTTTAAAGACTGTTTCTCTGAAGATATAAATTTGCACAGTCGGGTGTATAGATTGTATTTTTGTATGTCACGTAAGTTATCAGCTGTTAGTATTTGTGAATGGATGCTATTTATTGGTGTGTGTGTGTGTGTGTGTGTGTGTATTTTCCTATGTAATTTTGATGAAATTATATTTATTCTGGTTTCAAAAAATATATAGCACTGTGTATAAGCACCTAGTCACTTTAAGTGTAAATGTAAAAAAAAATGTACATTTAGAGTCACTGTGTAATACAATTTTTCTGTAGACAAACCAAAAGTCCACTGATTTAATCTGAAGCAAAACAAAAATGATCTTCCGATATTATTAAAGAAAAGCAAGGAAACCAGATCACTGAAAGATTCTAAAAGGAAAATGAACGACACATACTTACTTCAGATCATCAATTACTTTGGCTTGTTCATTCAGTTCCCTTATGTCTACTAAACGTTTGACGTACTTTCTTCCTCTCTGCTCTCCTGTCTGGTTGTTAGATGTTCCCTGCCTCCTATACTCAGCATTCTCCTATTTTAAAAAAAAGTATACATTTTAATTTCTTGTTTGCAGTGTTTAAAAAAGCAGAACAGATTTTAGCACAAATCAAAGCAGCATGCAAAATCAGTGTTAAAAGAAGCCAGCTGATTCTTGATTTGCCAATGCCCCACTAATTCCATCATTTGCTGAAAGATACTCTGTATAAACTACCTACATGTCCCCATGAGCAAGACCTGCCCGCTTTTAAGTGTGAACTGTTAGAATCAGTAGTATCACTCGTCGCTGATCCCGACAGATATTCTACAGGAACAGAATAACGTTGGCTTTTGGGGCTCAAACCCAGCAGGTGATTTACAATCCGCTGCCCAAAAGTAAGCTTGTGTACATCGCCACATAGTGGACCACCATCTGATTTCTAAATGATAATAAACAGGAAGATTAATAATTCAGGAAACCTTGATGTCTCAGTTCTGTTTATTGTCTAGCTCTTCTCTGAGAAATTCTGCAAATATTTGATCATTCTATCCCTTTGAACATTTCCATGAGACTTAGGTTCTTTCAACTCTTCTAGGCCTACATATGCAAGTTACTATCTCCTCTTGTTAACTGACAAGTCTGGTTTAGACCTGGAAAGATGGACACCATTCTTCTAGATTTCAGTGGTCCTGGGTATTTCATTCTCTTACATAAATAAGCCCTTGGCTGTCTTTCGTGTGACCTGATCAGGTAACCAGAATTTATCAGAGTGTGCAAAGTGACTTTGAACTAGGTCAAGATTTATTTATAGCCTTTGCCAGACTGAAAAAAAAATCACTATTGAATTGTCAATAGATTCCTCCAGTGGGACTAAATAGCAGCTAACAAACTGATCTTAAGTTTATTTGGAAGTGAGCTCAACTGATCAAGTCCTTCCTTACCCCTGAAACGTCCGCTATGCCGGTTGCTATTTCACTTACAGTGCAATCCTAGGAAGAGTTACTCCAGTCTAAGACCATTGAAATCAATGGGCTATGACTGCAGTAACTACGCTTAGGATTGCACTGTCAGTATATTAGAATTACCTTAGGATATATTAGTTAGTTCACTAACCGTACTAATAGTGGGAGACATTGTATCAACTTCATCTTCATCAGACAGGTCAGCCATGTTAACAGAGTTAAGGTCAGCGATATCATCTAAATCTTCTTCTCCTGTCAATGTTGTAAGGGTATTTCCCAGAGCATTTAATCTTTTCCCAATGTTAGGGTCCATGTGCACATCAATGCCACACATCTTCCACAGCACATTAAGAGTCCATGTTCCAGCACTATTACTTTCTGTTTCATGGAAAAAAAGAATAATGTGCTTCATCAAGAGATCCAAGGTATACTAAAACCAATTTATTTAATCATTTATGCCACACTTTTCCAACCATTTGCTTTCAAGGTGGCTTAGACAAAATTCCAGCAAGATCACAATAAAAATGTAAAATATATAAAATTTCAATTCACACAGCAACAGAACAATATAGCAGCAGCATGGAAATAACAGTATCCAAAAAAACATCTAGAAAGTAGCTCAGGACTTCTTTTCTCAAGGAAGCCATACATAATGTAAAAGATAACTACAGTTTACCAGAATCTGTAATAATTATTTGGTAAAATCTCACTGGTTTAGTACAATTTTTTTTGTCTTGTTGCTTTATTAAACAAAAATGAAGGCAATAATATGGTTATGTTTTAGAGACAATAAAAGAATGGAGAGAGTTTCTGGAAGCATGTCTGGTCCACATAATTCTTCAAATGGGCAATAAAATATTGCTATTACTATTTTTCTTTAGTCATCTATCTTGAATTCTCTCATTTGTTCTTCTAATTCATGGTTGAATATAATGACCAGACTCTATCTCAGAAGATCCCAACTACCTTTTCAGCTTACAAATGTTACTTGCACCGTGCAAACCTTCACGATTTTGGTGGTCTCAGATGACTGCCGCAGGAGGCAATAAGCAAGAAAGTTCTGCTTCTTCTAGTGCAACTCACTTGCACCAGAAAGGATCCATCTCACTGAAATGTATCATACCGTTTTACATTTTCTTAATTTATTTGTTAAGAGAAAAGCCAAAATGTTTAAACACGACAACAGATTGTAGCTAAAGATATGTTTGCTTAATACAGACTAGAAAAGAATGATACACATATACTGGAAAGGGAAAACCAAACCCAGAGACTGAAATATTTTTGATGTACAATTTCAGCTAAGAAAAAAAAAGCTGTACTGTTGGTCACTACAAATTCAACCTTTTAAATAAACCTTACCTGCAGCTGCCTGTCCTGTTGTTCTTGAACACACCTCATAGGTGCCATCTGGAACTACACCTAAAAGTGGAACCAGAATATAGTGAACCTACCATTATAAAAAAGTTTTAGCTCAAACCTGCACTATTATACTCCTTCCTATATCAGAAAAATATACTATTAAGTTGGAATCTAGCAGGAAGCATTGGTATAGGGACAATTTCTGTACTAATTATGAATTCCTAATGCATACTGTATATCTCTATAGAGTAAGCATAATTCTACATGACTTCTCTTTAATGATTCAAAATTACAGCAACATAGGATCTTCTTTTTCATTTCTCTAAATGTGAAGGTGAAATGCAACTTATTCTCTTTCTGAAAATTCTGCAGATTTCAAATTAGCAACAGCCAAGACAATAACAAACAAAAATGCTTACAAGCATTCATGACCAGATCTCCTCGTATTTCTGGCTTCCAGTCATCCCAGCTTGTTTCAAAGCCATCAGCAAAGCGGATACAGAAGTTTTTAAAATGACCTTTGCTAACCAGAGATTCTGAAGAGCAGGCAGTAATTAAGGTACTTTCAATGGTCAAGACTAATGCAGAGCCAGTGTCCAAATCAGCTGAATGGTTAGACTGTTCATAAAATAAAAAAGTAAAGCAATTCTTGTAACAAAGTCTGTATATTTCAATCACCAGATAACTCTAGTTCAGATATTTACAACTGGGGTACTGATTTCTCAGTCAGTCATCTGATTGATACCCCCTACTGTCTTATAAAAAACTATTCTACAACAATTGGGTTTTTTTTTCCTTTCCAAGGGATACTGGCAGGGATTACTTAACAATGGGCTACCTGGCACTTCTTTCACTACTAATCCCCAGAGCGCGCACACCATTTTCTTTACAATTCAATTAAGATGTATTGTCGAAGGCTTTCACGGCCAGAGAACGATGGTTGGTGCTACACCTCTGAAGATGCCAGTCACAGCTGCTGGCGAAACGTCAGGAACTACAATGCCAAGACCACGGCAATACAGCCCGGAAAACCCACAACAACCATAATTCAATTAAGCTTCATCTATGTAAAATTTTTCTTCTCTGCCTGTATGGGTTTTAACAATAAGCAGGCAACTCCTTAATGCTCATTATTTCCCTAGTTTTAGAGTTTCAGATATTATTAACAAGCAAGCTAGCACATGTAGAGGTCCACGCACAACACAAATCTGGAAAACTATCAATGTAATACGATGTTATGGGACTATCGAAAACATCTAAATCACTCTCTTTCAACTACATTCTATTAAACACGGGAAATACAGCTCATCAGATGTGATTGAGATAACACTTATTACTTACATAGTACTTATTCTGTGTTTCTTTCTGTCCCCCAAAATTTATCTTGTGCCCCTGCCTCTGAATCTGTACCAATATTAAAAGCATTATATTTATATATTTTGGTTATTGCTGTCAAAAGATCTCAAAGCATTACAGGATATGCACTGTACTCAAAATGCTGTGTCATTCAAATATTGGCTGGAGTTGTATTCTATAATACAATATAGAGTATACACCATAAAATTCTAATTGTTTTTAGCTATTAAACTGGACTTTTCCAATCCTCATTATGTTAAGTCTCATGGAAGCAATGCAAAACGGGTTTCCTTGGAAATAAGTCCCATTCTAATCAATTGGGCTTACTCCAGCATTCTTAGAATTGCTGCCATAGACTTTTTTTTCTGGTTCCACAAAATTAGGAATATAACAACTTTCAATTTTATTGCCAGATATTAAATAGTATGCTATCTTTTGCGGAAAAGGTTTCAAGGAATATATATCTTAACATTAGATCTGTCAATTAAAAGGTAACTATCCAATACCAATAGAGACATTTTATAATACTGTACTCAAATGGGTATTATTTATTTTATCTATTTGAGCTATTATTTATACACTACCTCGAGAGTCTTGGCTATGAGGGAGTATAAAAATAATACAAAAAATAACAACAGAAATGTCCTTTATATGAGTTCTGAAGGGAAAAAATTCTTTTCAGATGAAGTGAGAGACATCGACTATACTACCTACTCCTTCTTTAAATGAAACAGCACAAATAAAACATGTTCGTTCATAGATTTTTTTCCAGTTTCAGTGACTCAAATGTTCTTTTATTAAATAACTGGTAAGATTATAATGTTTCAGTTTTAATGTTATAATAATTTTAAACTAAAACAGCAATAAAGCTGTATATTGCTAATGGCTACTTCTAGGTATTCAAGATATAAATGATAAGAAAAAAATTAAGGTTATTACATTTAGGTTTAAGGGCAGGATGGAATTTTTCCAAATAAATAGAATAAATAGTAAATAAAATTTTACACTGAGGAAAATATTTTGATGTTTAAATGCATGTATTGTTGACTTTAGCATTTTGGACATGTTCAGTTTCACAATGTCCAACAAACAAATTAGAAGAATTTTTACAACTGATATCCCTTTCTCTCTCAAAATTTAATACAAGTTAAGCATCCCAATGTGGTTGAGACAAATTGTTAGTTTATTAAGTTTTTTTTTGGTTCACATTGTTAGCATCAAAATATTAGTTTGGTATTTCAAATTATAGAGCTAAAGTAATATTAAAATTTCATAAAGTCTTTAAGAACATTTTACAGATGCAGACAAACTGTTACTTCAATAAAACCATATTTTCTTCAATACCTGGGGCGTATTGGTGATAGGCAGGCAAATTCCTAAATCATTAACCGTTAGCTGGAGAAAGAGGGTCCCGAATGCTTGAGCAGAAGTCTGCTGGATTCCAGGAAACATGTCAACTATTTCCTTCGTAGCCATATGAATGTCTTTATGTAAGGCCAGTCTCTGTTCATTCCAGTTGTCATAAGCAGCCTTGTAGTTCAGCCAGAAAAGCACAGCTTTTTAGGGGGGGGGAAACATTTTGCACAATTTTAGACCAAAATTATGCAGAAAGTCATTTTGATTTTACAAAACTCAAATACATTTCCCTGCCCAAATGCTGGTGTTCAGAATGCACTTCTATCTTGATAGAACAACGAAAGACACAAGGTGTAGCCGTACCTCTATCAAAGGCCACAGGCTGAGCAAAAACAATCGGTCTGTTCAAAGTGATGAGCACGGCTTCACGATCCGATGAGCCGCTGATTTCCTCTCTGAGGGCATTTCTTAATCCAATTCGAGTCTTAAAATAAGCAACCTGATGGAAGTCTGATCCAGCTTCTTCATAAACCTTAAGATATTCCAGACAGAGATATCAAACATGAATCTTCAACACAGCAAAAAACCAAACTTGACATCATGCAACCAAAATAAAATTTAAGGGTGGTTTGTTCATTTACGCTCAATGTTTTATGAAGTTGTTTTTGACATCTCCTTTTTTACCTTATTTTGAGAACCCTACAAAGTGTGTGATGTAAAACAGCCATTCTAGAAACTTACCTGATGTTTAACGATTTGTCCTAATGCCAAATTCAAGTCCACTTGGCATTTACCAAAGAGCTTCAAGTAGCTGGTACTACCAGGCATTGCTTTTGTTTGTATTCTATTTGAGAGCTCCAGTTCTATCAATCCTGTTTCAAATCTTACAGCCCTCATGGATGGCGTTGTGGCTGTCACCTGGATGCCCTGATAAGGCAATCAAAAGACACTGAAGGTGTGTTTCAGTCATCTCTCAAACACTTTTTAAAGAGAGGTTTTCAATAGGAAGCTTTCTGTCTTTCAGATTTCATGAAAAAGCAATCATTTGTTTGCTATTCTAAGCTAAACAGACAAATTCCTAGAGATGTCCAACTTGATGGCAGACTGCTTCAAAATGATTTTTCTTACGGGGAAAAAAAGAAGTTAAAAAGACTTTACTAGTTTCTTGCATTGGGGGGGGGGTGTTTTTCCTAAATTGGAATAGGCCAACTACCAGCCACCACTGCCAAGGCCAGATGGAAAACAGGCAGTAGGCAGACACCCTTTATTACCTGGACTTTGTTATACCTGCCATTTACACCCCTGTAAATGACACATAAATGATTATTTGAACTAGCTGTTGTTAATTTCAGTAAGCTACTTTGGAAGCCAATTGTTTTGGTTGAAAAATGAGGCAGAATGCAACAGAATTTTTTTAAAAGCTCTACTTTTTTTTAAACTATAAAACCAAAAGTAGAACAGTAAGGATGTTACCCTATGAAGAAGCAGAACAAACTACTGAGAACCAGTTAATCTAATACCTGACACAGGGCATAACCTATTTGTTATGGTTCAAAGACTGATGCATAATTCAACATGATTTTAAAATGGGGGAAAAAAGTTTTTGCTAATCAGACTTTGATGAACAACACACAAGATGCAAAAAATACCTTAAACTGCAGACTTAAAGAGTAGAGGAGAATCTTTGGCTTTTCTCCATCAGTTGTTCCATCATGTTCATTCCAAAGAGGAATAGGTTGCTCCCCTCCTGCAAGGATATTTAATGTAATTGCAGAATTTTGCTAAGCTTTACACATTTTCATATTATTTATAAATGAAACCAATGTGTGGCATAACGGTTAGTGTTAGACTAGGATCTGGAAAAGTCAGGTTTGAGTCTCCGGTCTGCCATGGAAGCTGCCTTGGTGACCTTGGCCCAATCATATGCTCTCAGCCTAACCTATCTCACAGGGTTATTGTGAGTATAAAACTGAAGAGAGGAGAATGGCGTGAGCTGCTTTGACCTCCCACTGGGGAGAAAGGCAGGGTGGTGTATAAGTAAAGTAAATAAATACGATCCAACCAGTGAAGCCTTCCTGAAGAAGACTTCCACTCTGAAGCCAGCTTTAAAAACAGGCACAAGGTTTGAAAGTTATACCACTGGTTTTTCTGGCATAAAATTAATTACTTTTGTTTCATGTACACCATAAACACTGGGTAGTTTCAGCAAGCTTTTGCAAAAGGACCATTAAAAATGCTATGCTGAGGGGGCGGGGGATTATGGGACCAGAATGAACAAAACGCACGTAGGATGGGGGCTGTAAGTAAGGAGGGGAATTCAGTGAGATCTAGTAGAAAAGCCAGCTAGATCCAGGCTAACAGGAAGTAAGTAAAGTTTCAGTAAAACTTCAAAGCCATTAAAAGCTTACCTGAGACTTTCTGTATTACTTCATTGACCTCTTTCATAAATACTTTCTGCACAAAAACTAAATGGTTCAGAAGGTCTGTTGTAAGATTATGTTCAAAGGAACCAACCTGGCAGAAAAAGAGGTGTTTATTCATGTGCTTATCATGAAAGAATGCATGATAAATGGCTTCAGATAGCAACAAAATTTTTAAAAAAATCCTGCACCAAAAATTTCCCGCTTCAAGTAAACTAGATCAAAAATTTGTTACTTTAAGACAAGTTTCCACTAAATATGTATATGCAAGGAACTGCAGGGTTGCAACAGAGCTATGTTTTATTCTTACATTACAGCAGCAGTTTTCAATCAGTGGTATTTGCACCATTGGTGAGATGCAAGGTTTCCAAAACTGTTACTAAGAAATTGCACACCCTCATTCCCCATGTCCACCTGCAATCATAGAATTATAGAGTTGGAAATGACCTAGACCAACCCCCTGCATGATGCAGGAAATTCACAACTACCTTCCCCCCCGCACACACCCACAGTGACCTGTGCTCCATGCCCAGAAGATGGCAAAAAACCTCCAGGATCCCTGGCTAAACTGGGCTGGAGAAAATTGCTTCCTGATCCCAAAGTGGCAATCGGCATTACCATGGGCGTGTAAGAAAGGGCCACAAGAACTAAGCACTGATGTAAGCCTTACTGCCCTCCTTTTCGTGATCTGCCTAGGTTCACAAGAATCAGCATTCCTGTCAGATGGCTATCTAGCCTCTGCTTTAAAATCTCCAAAGGGGACCTCAGCACCTCCCGAGAAAGCCTGTTCCACTGAGGGACGGCTCTAACCTTCAATCATAATCAATATATCAAATTTGTAAATCCAGAGATTGTACCCATGAGTGAATACGACAGATCTTTCTACAAACCTGAAAAATGCCCCAAGGTGGCAGAAGTACATCAGGGGGAGGGGGGTAGTTGTTTAAAAAAATGATAAAAGAAGCACCAATAGCTCTAAGAAATGGATTACTTCAGTGACCATTGCTAGGAAACCAACAAAATTATTGCCAGCATTCCAAGTTTGGTTTCTGCCAGTAAAAGGCAGGGGGAGGGGCAGGGCCCTTTCAGGGGCCATTCTGACCTTTGAGACAGAACTCATCAGGGATAGGACTGGCAGCAACCCCCAGTCAATTTGCCGCTGCCACCTGACTTGCATGACTCACTGAGGCCTGGCTGCTTGCTACTGTACAACAGCAGCCACCCTATGAAAACCAATAAAAAAAGCTCCCCCCCCCCACTATCATAGTAAGACCCAGGTTCTTTGACAGAGTGATTGCTGAGATGTAAGATACGAAAAGATGAGAACCACTATGTTATAGCATAACAAGAAATTGTTATATGCAGAAATAACTGTTAAAAAACCGAGTTATTCAAAAAGGCCTTTTTTCTCAGCTAAGAGGGTGGTATTGTAGGAAAGGGATCTCAGATGTTTTGCTAATGAGTTAGAAACCACAGATTTCACCATTATGTTGCCTTACATATTATCTGTTGTTTTAAATATGTACTCCTATATCCTACCTGTGCTTTATGCTGTTCAATGTAAGTCCTAGAATTATGTTCTGTTTCAGCAATTTCTCAACCCCATACTGGATCCTTGCTAATTCTATATCTTTGTAAACTTATATTCTTTTACCCCATGACATTGTTTATGGAAATGTTCTTGACACTGTATGGAAATGCCTGCCCTTGTCCTTGCCACTAATCTCACACTATGCAATCCGCCTTGAGTCTCAGTGAGAAAGGCGGAATATAAATAAATAAATAAATAAAAATAATACACATGTATAAGAAATGATTCTGAGATACAGGTAGTCTTGAATACAAACCTCAGCTACACAACGCAAATAATCTCCCTGGAGATAATAACCCTGCTTAGTCGGCAGTTCATCAATACTCCAAGTCTGATCTGTATAGCTTTCATGCTCCTCCATGATGTATTTACCCGACATGGTGACAGGAGGAAGGTTAAGACTGGCTGAAGGAGGGATGGTAGACAAATCGGTGGCAGAGACTTTAGAAGTGAATCGCAACCTGTGATTTGGCAACTCAAATGTAAACCTTGTTTGTGCACCTGTGGAACCAGGAGAATGATTATGCCTAAATTTAGTATTCATTACTAGCAATACAAAGAACTACTGAGTCAGCCACATGCTTTCTGCTTCAGTGGTCAGTGATACCCATTCTTTCTCTGCAAGTGATGCTAAAACAGTTCAGTTCAGCAAGCTGTGGGCAAGGGGAGAGTTTCTCTCATTCCCAATCCGATTTTCATCAAACTTCACATGGGGCTAAGATGATGTGGTTGAACTTCAGCAAATGTAGCCCTCAGAGAAAATGTTGGAAATTCTGAAAACTGGTTGTAAACCCCCCACATTCATGTCCCCCTGCCCAACATTCGCATGACACAGGGATTTTCAATATCATAATATCAACTGAGAATAATTAGTACTTTCCAAATTACAAAAAAGAGTATTGTCTTCTTAAATTCTCCAAAGAAAGCCACTAGTTCCTGCATAAAATATCTAATATGATGTCCCTCAAAGACTGAAGTAATAAGCAAAGAGAAATCTAGGTTTCAGATATTTTTCCACATGAACAAAGATACAAAGCATGTAGCAGGAATGATAACTTTCCGCCATTAAACTGGTTCATTTCCCCCAGTTTTGGCACATTATGAATTGCTTTTTGTTGTATCCTCAAACTTTCAAAAGAAATTCCCCAGCAATACTGAGGTGCTGCTGCTAGGAAATGGCAACAGCCAAAAACCTGAATATGCAAAGTTTGTCATGAGTTACTCTAGATTGTAACCAAAAACAGTATTTCAAACTGCAGCAATTGTTGACCTATAGTAACTATATAAATACTTGACAATACTTTAGATTCTGCACTTTATTCTCATTCAAAATTCTGATTTTGACCTCAGTGTCTGAAAATTTGTGCTTTGCCCTGTGCTTCTAGCAGGTAGTTAAACCCCCCTTCATGACCACATTTGTCCCTCCAAGAATCCCCTCATCCCACAGACATACACTTTATAAAAAAGAGTTTCCCAAATAGTTTAGATTATGGATGGGAGTCAAAGGAAAGCAGTTCAAAAATCTGACTGGAAACGTTTACAGCACAATGTATTGTCGAAGGCTTTCACGGCCGGAGAACGATGGTTGTTGTGGGTTTTCCGGGCTGTATTGCCGTGGTCTTGGCATTGTAGTTCCTGACATTTCGCCAGCAGCTGTGGCCGGCATCCTCAGAGGTGCGGCACCAAAAGACAGAGATCTCTCAGTGTCACTGAGACACAGAGATCTCTGTCTTTTGGTGCTGCACCTCTGAGGATGCCGGCCACAGCTGCTGGCGAAATGTCAGGAACTACAATGCCAAGACCACGGCAATACAGCCCGGAAAACCCACAACAACTATCGTTTACAGCACACATTACAAGTAGAATTATTACATAATTATTGTATGATGAGTGGAATTTGAAGTGACAAGGTATATAATGATGATATGTCATATTCCTCATATATCCTAAAAAGAGATTTATGAAGCTCTTTGGAACACTGTTACCTGTCATTCCATGGCTTCTCATTCTTCCCATCTTGTACTCTGCTTTTAAGGATGGCAAGAGGGCTGCTCCAATAGCAATTCCATCAATCATGGCACTGAATTTAAGAACAATGGGCTTCTTCTCCAAGCCCTCAGGCAACTGTGGGAATTCATTGGTTTCAACAGGTGTCTGGTTTACACTTGTAGGCGTCTTTTCTGCAGGTAATGGCGTTGCAGTATCTTCTTTTGTAGGCTGGGGTCTGTTTATATTTTTTAAAAACCCACAAACATAAATTATTAGACACCATACATGTTGAGTCCCAGCTGCATGATTACAATATAACCAGGCAAATTTACACAGTCCCCTAAATGGCAACCTATATCAATTAACAGTACTCACATTGTAGATGGCTGTCTGATGAGGTCAGAAATCTGTTTTGAAAGCTGATGAGAACTCCGCACCATCATGCTGTGAAGGGTCGCTGGATGCTGAGGAATGTTGATACTAATGGCACCTACTTTGAACACGGCAGCATTGTTTGTTTTCAGCCCCCTTTGAGCACTGTAAAGAGCCTGTGATTTGGCAATGCTGCATTTCACCACCGTTCTAACAAGAAGAAAATGGTTGTTTATATGTTTTTAAAACAGTTTTAAAATGTAGAAATATATTCAACATTACTAATGGATTTACTTAAACCAAGCTAAGTAAGTTATTAGAAATTTAAGGAAGCATATCAGCCATGCTTAATTTGTAAAACATGAGATGAAAGTTTCTAAAAACTATGCTCATCAAATCCAGAAGACTGGATTACACAGAGTTACCCATTGGTAATGTCACAATTCAAGAAGTTTACACATTTGCCAATCAGGCAGGAGCAACTGGTTAGTTATTACAATAACCAAATCCAGGACTTTATACTAGCTTTTGAAACTGGTGCCGTGAGCAAACATCAACCGAAGAGTATCACAAATTAAGCATGGGTAAATGGATGGCTATTGTCAGTTCACACAGTCATTGCATTTAACTAAATATATAGCCGTGCGCAGCAAAATAATTTTAATCACCACAAAAGACCAATACATTTATGAACAGGAAAACTACAAACACACACACAAACACCATGCATCACTCTGCATATGGGTTTATGAACAATATTTGCTACTGGTTTCTACTCGCAGATAATTTTTTCAGTATTGAACTTGAAGAAAACAATTCCTTTATCTGACAAAACATTCACATTTATCTTATTCTCACAACGCACAAGCTTTTAATGACCATTTTATTATATTCCTGCTGTGAACTGAATACACGAAAATGCACTGCACTGCATTAAAAAAAAATTATGACAGAAGTCCAAATACATGGTTATTGTTTGAATACAGCTGATAGTGGATACATTTGAATGACAACCCTCTATGATCTCTCACCCAAACTTAATGTTAAGTTTTTCATGGCTCAGTGAGTAAACCTTAATACCTTCAACCCAATTTTAAATATACGAGATTTCGGTTTGCAAATGATGATATACTGAAACTTGGGGAAAGTGAATCTTTATGAATTATTAAGAAACATAAAAGATCTAGATTACTCTAGCTCATATACAATCTCAGAGAGTATGCTCCACCCAGTTCTTTGGTATCCTTCCATTTCCAACAATCCCAGCCTACATTAAACTCTTTAAGAGCTCCCTGCGATTGCAGAGCATTTCTACTCACACATCTGAATGCTGCCCCTTCAGCAGTTATATTTAGGAGATACCATAATATACCTTACTCAGACAGACTTTGCCAATGCAACTTGGAAAAGGTCAACTCTTTGTCCCATATGATATTGGAATGCCCTCATTATAATTCTTATTGTGAACTGTGGATTGCTCCTATTTTAACTAAACAACCTACTACTGTGTCAAAAGACAATATAATCCCTTATTTGCTGGTGGACAGAGACGCAAGGATCATGTTGGCTTTGGCTAAGTCTCTCTCCACCATATTTTCCTTAAAGAAATAAAAGACTCCTTATCCGCTGCTCAAGATCATTGGATCAAAGGAGCTTAAAAGGAAAGAAGGAAATACGGTACATGGGATCCAGCAAAATCACCGCCAGAACTTCCATTATTGACTCTGACAAATGGAAGTTCCTTCTCCATGTGAGATTTTTGCCATTTCAAAGAGAGCAGCTGGAGATTCATGTTCATTTAAGTCTTCTGAATTCCAGGCACTGAGTTAGATCCAACCATTTTTCAGTGGTAAAAAAGGGAGGAAATAGTCCAGCTTGACACAAAAAAGGTATGTTGGGATTCATGGGATCTACATGGACAAAAGCCTTATGGGTGGTAGTAAGGATGGGAACTACATACATGGACGAAATGGATGGCAGTATCCCATCCATTATAAGAAAGTCCCAGAGATTTCATTATTATTTACTTCTGTATAAGCACATTCATTTGAAACAGCTCTTTTGTACCATCTTGTTCAGAGACCTCTAGCTTATGCAAGAGAATAAACCAATCATTTTTTCTATGCATTGTTTTTGTAAGTCTCGCATCCAAAGTCACTTTAAAATCTCTTATGAACAAAGTAGTTTTGCATACACAAGGGGGCATTTTGACTTAACTACCGTATCAGGGGGCCCCAATCTTGAGCCTGCAGGCACCTTTGGAATGTTAAAAGGGAGAGAGCACCAACTGAAAATGACTCCAATCTCAAAATGACTGCCATAGAAGTCATACCTCCTGGGAAAAAGGAAGTCTGAAGGGGAATGGAACCACACACCGACTAAAGAAAACCCAGGTGCGTACCAGTCATCCTGATCCTCCAGCTGAAAAACCCTGCCTTACAGCGGCCTTGCCCACATTCTGAAAATTTAGCAGACACCATGGTGGACACCATGGTGCTGGGAACCCTGTACTATATCATATAGGAGGGGACAGACCTCAGTCAAGTAAGAGCCATCAGCTCCTGAAGTAAACTGGACTTGAGCTTCTTCTCCATTTGGCATATATTTAAAAATGTTGTCTTTAATTGCATAATTGCAAGCTATTTTGGTTTACAGATTGCTCATTTCATGGAAGATAATAAAAATAAATTAAACAGGAAGGACAATTTTATACCTGGCATTTCTTAACTTCTGAGTGTTCAAACTAAATAATATGAATGCTTATGTGAGGATTTCTCCCTTTCCAAACCTGATGCTGTATAATGGCAGGTCAGTGAGAAATAAGACGACAACCCTCTGGAATACTAGCCAAGAAGGTAGTTTTGACCTGGCATGTTTGAATGAGACCTGGTTGGCGGAAGAGGAGATAGTGCCCCTTACTCAGTTGACCCTCCCATTTTACTCAGTCCTTCATCAGCCTCGAACAGAAGGACAGGGGTGGGGTAGTGATTTTTCTACGGGATGTGTTTTCCTTTAGGAGGATCCCTGTGCCAGAGATCTCTGGACTTGAGTGTGTTGTCCTAGTGTGGAATGCCCAGGAGAAGGTGGGTGTTCTGCTGGTGTACCGTCCATCCATCTCCAATATTCACACTGGTGAAGCTGACAGAGGTTCTGGCCAACTGGATGTTGTGCCTCCTCAGGCTAACAGTTCTAGTGGACTTCAACATTCATGTGGAGACTACTCTGTCAAAAGTTGTTCAGACTGTATGGCTTCCATGGCAACATTAGGATTCTCCCAAGCAGTATTGGACCCCACACGTGAAGTAGACCACATGCTGGATTTGATCTTGTGTGCAGGGGTAGATCTGAATAACATGGTATGTTGTAAGCTGATGCCATGGTCAGATCATTTCTTTCTGAGGGCCAGGACCTCTACTCTTCCATGGAAGGGCAGCGAGTATATTTTTGCTTGCCTGCGGAGACTTATGGATCCAAACGAATTCAGGGAGCCATCGATCAGATTGTTCCCCGATACCCTCTTCTTTCTTTAGCTCCTTGGTTTAATGAGGAGCTAAGAGAGTTTAAGAGGAGACTTAGACAGCTAGAGTGAGATTGGTGTCAGCCCCATGGTGAAGCTATGAGAACATGCTATAGAGTAGGGGTGTGCACCCCAACAATATTCAGGTTTCCCGAAAACAATATTCAGGTTTCCAAAAACAATTCTGAATAACCCGAATCCCAAAATGGCTTGGGTGTTTGAATCGCTTCGGTATGCTCTGTAAAGAGTTGGAGCACACCAAAGACACCCTTTTCATGCCACTCGCAAGCAGCACGGGAAGGGGAACTTTCAAATGCCCTGCCGCTTGAATCACCCGATGCATCCAGTAAAGCCAGCAGCAGGGTGTTTGAAACTGAAACTTCCCCTTCCTGTGCTGCCAGCGAGTGGCACGGGAAGGGGCGCTTTCAAATGGCGGGGCGTTTGAAAATGAAAGCGCCCCTTCCCATGCTTTCAGAAGGGATGCTTTCAGTTTCAAACGCCCCGCTGTTAGCTTCACCCAATGCGAGGGGGAGTCTTTTTGTGCCACTCCCCCATCAAGGGAAAAAAGTGATGGGGCAGGAAGTCTGAAAGCAAGCAGCACGTTTCTAATTGTTTGCAATGCAAACAGCTAGAAAAGTGCTGCAGGAGTGGCTGCTGCTGCTTTGCCCGAAGCTTCCCGAAGCGATACAAATCGCTTTGGAAAGCTTTCATTCAGTATTTCCAAACTGGGACCTCAATGCTGGGCCCAATTCAGGAATCCCATATCTTTCTGAATCAAGCCCTATTTGGGGGGTTTTCCCAAATCGAAATCCCGAATCGCACACTCCTACTATAGAGGCTATTTGAAGGCCTATGAGGTGATGTTGAAGATGGTGAAGAAATCTTCTCCACCTCCACTGCATCCACGTTCATATCCAGTGCAACTGTTTAGATTGATTCGGCAACTTAACTACTCCTCCTATGATGTCTACCTAGGATGATTTGGCCCCAAGCATTTCATCCCTCCCCCTCCTCACTGCAGCCTGCTCCTTCCCAGCCTGAATGTCTGTTAGCCCATACGATTCTGTGACCTCAGGAAAATTTTTCTAGGCTGGGGGTGGCTGGGGGTGGGATATGGCAAGAATCTGCATCCACCAGTGCATTCCACTGACAGATCTACTTGATTCAATCCTAATATTGTTATGTATTGTACCATTGTTACTTATGCTCTCTGGAATGTTCCAGTTCACAATTTTAGCAAGTAAATAAACAATCACACCAGGCCTTTCTTCCCCAATCATTCCTATTAGAATTTATGCCTCTGTAGCCTCAAAAGTGCACTGTGCTACCTCAGACAATTTTACAGCATGGCAACTGCTTTGTGACACTGGTTAATTACCATGAGCAATTTACAAGGAATCTTTTAAAAATACTATTTAATTTCCTCTTTCTCTTTTTAAAACTTTTTAAAACATATCAACAGGGAACCAACTTGCATAATTTAGCAGAAATGCATGCAATTCAAACCAACATAATCGAATTATGTGATCTCACAGTTAGTAGTACTCTATGTATTCAGTGTATTTATATTCCATTTTCTTCCATTCTAATTCCCAAGACAGCTTGCATAGGATTCCCAGCTGGTCTCCCATCAATTATTCTCTACAATTCTCCAAGCTACTCAGGCACATACCAGCTTAACTTCAGCAAGGCTGCTATATCATGTGCCTATCATACCCTGGTATATATTAAAAGTTATTAGCAACTGTAGTAAAGCAGGTCATCAGCAAAGCTACATAAAAAACCTTTAATGACTACATTCTGTGCCGATGTTTCTAAAATAGGCTGATTAGTATGTTATATCAACTATATTTTGTTTTTAGAATTCATCCATTATAATTAAGGAGTAGCTGGGTACATTTCAAGTCAATAAAATGCATCTTAACTATACCACACACAGTGCTAATTGCAAGCCATTTAAACATCATGCAACATACAGAAATTCTTGTTTGGCTGTGCTTGTTGGTGATGTGGGGAAATCCTCCAGTCTACAGGTGAAGATTGGAAATAGCAAAGAAACAAAAACAAAGCAAAATAAAGAATAAATAGTCATGCAGAATTAGTCAGGTATTTGTAACCCACAATATGACCAATCAACTAAAAATAGTAATTTTTGAAGCAACCTCTCATAGGCAAAGGAGCAACGCCATCAAGGAATTGCCCATTTATTTCAGTGCAGATAACATCTATGAGTGCATAAAGAGAGCTGCATGACAGCTGCTGTAGCACAGTGGTTAAGTGGTTGGGCTGCGATTCAGCACTCTTCTTGTTTGAATCCCACTACTGCCATGGACTCAGTAGATGGTCTTAGGTAAGCCATGCTTCTCAGCTCCCCAGCTGTATTGTGAGGATAATAACAACACTGACTCTGAGTGGGGCACTAACCTGTATAGAAGCCTCAACCCCTCTTGACTCACCTGAGGCTGGTTTGCAGGCTGTGGAGTACAGGGCGGAGCTGCTACAGCATTGCCCAGGCCCAGGCAGCTCCCAGAAGCCCCAAGTTACCACATGGGAGATAATGGGTTCAAATTGCTTGGCCAGACAATCAGAAATAGGCTCTCAGGGCCCGGGGGGGCAAGCTTGGTTGGTGGACTGGGAAGTCTTTAGTCAGGTCCGCTGGGCAGGCTTATTAGAGGGATTCGCCTAGCCGCCACATGCACTGCCGGTGCCAGTGTTTCTGGCGCATACGGCACCCCCGTGTGCGTGCCACAGACTGCATGATGACGTCATCGCACAGCACACACCGAGGGCATTCGCTGGCAGATGACTGAGGTGGCAGGCGGAGGCTGCTCCGCGCTCCGCATGCCGCCCCGGCAGCGGCTCGTGGCTGCTGTGCCCGGCTGGGTCGTGTGGTGGCAGCGGCACGGGGCTGGCTGGCTGCAGCAGTTGCGGGCCAGCCACGCCAGCTCCGCAGCGCGTGCCTCCGCCCCCGACACCCCCTCCAGCGCCTCTCCAGTGCCCTCGCGCCTGAGGCCACCGCCTACCTGGCCTCTATGGGCGCGCTGGCCCTGGCCACATGCAGTTGTTTGCAGCCAGCATCTTACCCAGCCCTCCCTCAGTTCAGGATAGGGTATGCATGCTTTACAAGGAGGCGCTCTTTGGGTCTGTCCTCGGGAAGGGTTATATCTTGTTGCTGTTTATATTTCGTCACAACTTTAGGGCGGCGGTTTTGGAATTGGGCATGGATTCTTTTGGGGGGGAAACTCAGTGTGCGTACAATGCTTTCCCATTGCTAGATATTGCTTTAAGGGATCTTGGGGGCAATGCAGGACAGGGAAAGCCCAGCTCAGGGCTGTCAGGGCATGCCTCCTCCCAGGTTACAGGGGAACCACGCAGAGGCATATGCCCAGGTGGAATCCCATTTGCTGTCATCTCATGGTGCCCCCTCCCTCAGTTGGCAGTCTGAGGGGATCATCGGATGGCAGGCAGGTCAGCCAATCATCAGATTCATGCCCTATGTAGTGCCAAGTGAAGGAGCCTGTAAGCTGTGGGGCCTTTTTAACTTCACCAGTGGTGTTCATGTCTTTCTGGACCCTGCCCTCAAACTCACCCCTTAAACTGATCCCACAAGAGTGGCATATAAGAGCAATTATTATTATTACTTGGAACAAAGCCCGTTGTGGGAAAAAAATACAACGGGCCCTAGAAAGGGGAGGGCAGACAGGCAGGCATTCACTCCTCTTCCGTCACTGATTCCAGCTGGTGAAGGGGGGGTGGGCATTGTCATTTGCTCCATGCCTGAACTGCCTGATCTCAGCCATGTGAAGGGATGGTGGGCTTTGCTATTTGCTCCGTGCCTGATACATGCCGGGTAAAGGGGGGGCATTGCCTCCTGTTCTGCGCCTGACTACGGCTGGCTGAAAGGGGGCAGGCATTGCCGCCTGCTCCGAGCCTGATCCCAGCTGGGTGAAGGGGGGTGGGCATTGCTACCTGCTCCTCGCTGGGTGAAGGGAGGAACAGGCATTGCCTCCTGCTCCATGCCTGATCCTGACAGGTGAAGGTGGGCGGCGTGCTTTACTACCTGCTCTGCTCCTGATCCCAGCTGGGTGAAGGGGATGTGGGCATTGCCACCTGCTCTGCTCCTGATTCTGGCAGGTTGAAGGGAGGGCAGGGATTGCTGTATGCTTGGCTCCTGACTCCGGCAGGGTGAAGACAGGGTGGACATTGCTGCCTGCTCAGTGGCTTAATCCAGTAGTTTGAAGAGGGCAGACATTGCCACCTGCTCTGCTCCTTATCCCAGCTGGGTGAAGGGAAGAAGGGCATTGCCTCCTGCTCTGCACTTTATCCCAGCCAAATGAAGGTGTGAGGTGGGCATTGCCACCTGCTCCACTCCTGATCCTAAACGAGTGATGGCGGGTGGTGAGCATTGCCACCTGCTCTGCCACTAATACTACCTGGGTTAAGGCAGGGGAGGGCATTGCCACCTGCTTCACTCCTAATACCAGCTGGGTTAAGGCAGGGAGTGGGCACTGCCACCTGCTCCACTCCTAATATCAGCTGGGTGAAGGCAGGAGACAGCATTGCCACCTGCTCCCATACTGCTCCCGGCCTGGGCTTCCCACAATGGCACATTTTCTGGAGGGACATGGTGCCTTGCCTAGGCTTCCCTCCATGGCACCACCCTCTGGTGGCGCACCAGGGTATAAAGTGAGTTGTCTGAAACACGCTTACTCAATTATATCGTAAGAAGATAAAAGGCTCTGTATACACAGCAGTTCCCTTTCTATTGAAATAAATGGGAAAGTCCATTCCTGTAGGAGCATGCATTTAACTACTGACAGAAAAGCAAGTTCATACTTTTAAGGAATTTTTAAGTAATGCAGAAAACAGTAAAGTCCTTTCAGAAATATAGAACCAAAAGGTAGAAATATGGAACCAAAAGGTTTGCATGGTTTCAAATCTTTCAAGTATATATATTTTAAAAACTAAAATAGAATATTTTATATTTGTAATAAATATTTTATATTTGTAATAATGAAAGTAAATGACTAGTACTTCTTTTTTAAACAAGAATGCTCTGTAGTGTCTTGCTATTCTAATTTAAAAGGATCAAATGGAAGAAAAAATCATGCACTTTCAACTTAGTTGCGCAAAACATTGGAAAAATAGATCAATTAGGAAAAGCCATCACGTATTCATGCACAAAAAGGTGAAGAAGTCATCTGTATTAACATCAGAGTTAAATTATATAAGGTGAAATAATTAGTATTATGCAACAAAGCAATTTAAACATTCTCTAAAAAGAGATGTTTCATGTACAAAGCACCCAGCATAACAAGTCAACAGTTATTTTAAGCATTTCCATAAATGGTCCAGTGGCTCTTTCACAGTTTGGGTTGGATCTGGACAGTCTGTTTCACCGGCAATGGTGAACTATTCCAGTGTAGTAACTTTTTGCTAATGCAAGAGCCTTTTCTACCAGTGGAAGAACCTGTTGCATCAACAAAAGAACCCCTAGATAGAAAGAACAAGACATCAGAACAGACTGGCAAGATTCAACCCAGTATTAATATTCTCTATTGTAAATAAGCTGCATAGTTCATGACATTATTGATCACAAAAATCACACAGAAATTTGCCTACTATTCCATAACCTCATATTCATGACAGAATTCTAACAATAATAAAATGTCTGCTAGAAAGGAAAGAGGAGAGGAAACAAGAGATACTGAATAGAAAATTGGCAAAGTACAAAATGTTTAGGAATTGTCAGAACGTGCCCTGGCCTAGCATCTCTCATATAAGTTCACATTAAACCTGGACAGATCCATGAACTGTGTGGGTTCTGGGCTCTCAAAACCCTCAGCTGCCTCTTTAGTTTCTGAATCTTGTGCACAACTCCTGCACTGATTGCATCTAAGGGTCAAACTAGACATGCAGCTTTTTAAAGTGTTGGATCAGGGTTGCCCAGACCCAAATCAGATTCCCCACAGCCACACAGCAGCTGTATGGAATGGCTGTTAAAAAATAAAGGAGAACCCAAATGGCCTAATAAAGCCATCACAAAGGGCTCCTGTTTCCCCCTCCCAAGCCATTTCCCCATGTCAAAATAGCATGGGGAGAAGCACAACACACACTCCCCTCCCCACACTCGCTATTTTGGGAAATAGCTTGAGAGGCATATCTACTTTGACGCTGAATGGCCAAAGCTTAATCCTGTGGCCCCAGTGACTGAGCAACAGCGCTCACCAAGCTGTAAACAGCATAGGGACATTATTTTCCATCTTCATTTTAAGTATTATTCCAAATAGTATGATAACAAAACAGATGTGAATAAATAACATATGCGATTGCAGCCGCTTCATACTATGATACTATACAATTTTTGTAATGGCTAATATTATTTGCCCCTGAAGATCATTTGCGGGTGCAGTTACATACCTAAAAAAGACAGAGGGACTCATGTAAGATACTTCTTTATTAGTAATTTGCCTCTTTTAGTTTTCTTGCACAGAGCAGCTTCTTGAAATTCAGTTAAGTTAAATATCAAAAAGAGTCCAGTAGCACCTTTAAGACTAACCAACTTTATTGTAGCATAAGCTTTCGAGAATCACAGTTCTCTTCGTCAGATGCATCTGACGAAGAGAACTGTGATTCTCAAAAGCTTATGCTACAATAAAGTTGGTTAGTCTTAAAGGTGCTACTGGACTCTTTTTGATTTTGCTACTACAGACTAACACGGCTAACTCCTCTGCAGTTAAGTTAAATGTCTAAGAAAGGATTATTGTCCCTTGTGTTATATTGTTTGACTACTACAGATGCCTTCCAACTGGTTAGAGAATCCGTGTCAACTTTTTTTACTTTGCACTTACTGAATATTTGGTGTGATCCCTTCCAGCAGAACAATATTAACACCACCTATGTGAGCAGTAGCACTTGTCTCCGTCATCTTTTGATGAAGTATATCTTTAAATTGAAAAAAATAGGTTAAAGCTGTGTGAAATTGTATATTGCTTGTATTTATTTTGATGAGAACATAGGCAAAGCATAAAGGATTAATTACTTTCAATTACTGTAATAGTTTAAGAACAGGATGAGCAACCTGGATGGAATTTTAACACCAACATTTGGAGTTATTTAAAAAAATGTATTAAAACATTTTAACCTTGAATTTCCTTGTAATTCAGGAAAGCTTACCATAGTAGATTAAAAACATTTACAATTAAAACCAAAATAAAATAATCCCCAAATTCCTCCCTCCGCCCTTAAAAGATACTTAAAATACATCATTTGGGAGTAAATACAATACTATGTTTCTATTTAGTTGTATGACAAATACTTTCTCCATGAGTGTAAATTCAGTATCTTCATGTATTTCAATAAAGAACACACAATGTCAGAACGGGGGCTTTCCAAACCATATGTTATATGACATAATGACATCATATTTATTGCACAGACATGTTAAGCAAAAACAGAGAACTGCTCTACCTTTCATTTTTTCTTTGAGTGTAAAACTCCCATGGATTCTCTTCAGTTCAGCTTCCATTGTTAGCCCACCAATATCTGCCTCAAGGTGAGTGCGATTCACCATGCCTATTCCAAAGACTATCAAGGTCACATGCTGAGGCTCAGATGTGACTAAACTGCGCTTCCTCTGGGTTCTGCTTAAGCTGCTGTTATCCTGCTCATTCTCAAATATAACTCTACATACAGGTTCAGCAGGACTCCGAACACCTACGGAAAACAGAAACCAGCAAAGCAAAAGTACAACGACTGATAGAGCAAAATTCTTAGTTACTTTAAACCTTTCTCTGATGAATTGAATATAGAGGTCATACTTAGTGGGTAAGCAGTTTCATATAAGGATCTCTCACATAGCAGCCCCAAATGCCACCCTTCCAAATGCTGCGCCTGGAGGAAAGAGGACCCCAAGGCACAGCAAGGAGGGGACTGGAGGACTACAGTGGAAAGGAAGAAACTGGCAAAAAATCCCCACCCCTTCTTTCTACAGAAATCCTCTGTGAAATCCAAGTAACTAATAGTAATCAAATAGAAAGTTGTCATTAATGATAAAAATAAATATGGTAACATTAAGAGACTGCAAAATGAAAATGTATTTTTAGTATTTAAATTCAGATCACAGATTAAAACATGGAACACAACAGGCTAGCAGTAGCAAGTGGCAATTACTGCTGCATGTCTGAATCCTGATTCTTGTGATTTTTTTAAAGTACTGCAAATGCTCCAAAGGCTCTCTTACCTGTTGGGCAAAATGTTTCAGAAGATTTTTCTAAAATCCCTGTTGGATCTAAGATAAGAGAATAAAAATTTAACAGTTTATACATATTTTGCCAGCATTCTGCGGAAGGTTCACTCTGCTCCGATACTGTAATTGAATCAGAGTCATCCATATGAATGGTCACGTGATCAACCACATCCTTTGAACCTTTCCTAGATACTTTAGAAGTTCTTCTTTCTGATCTCCCAAGAGAGTTTTTGTTTCGAGATTCTTTTTTATTGTTCTCATTGTTAGGCCGCTTGTTTTTTGCATTGTTTATTCTGTTGCCACCATTGAGGCTTCCTCGAGAACTGCGACTGAAGTCAGAAGAACGAAAGTCTCTATGCTTGCGGGTTTTAAAGGTTGGCGTAGGAGAAGCTGAACCAGCTGTATACCTGCTGAGCTTGATGTCTGTCTGTGTAGCTTTGATATCATCTATCATGGTGCTGAACTGGTGAATAAGACGAACCAGTGCCATATCTACATGCTGGCTTATAGACTGGCAAGAGATTGTAAAATTGCAGTGAAAAGTGCTATAATGACGTTTGTTGAAGTCATGAAAGGCAAGGGCGCTGGTGGGGTTCTGAGGTGTGCAAACTGATTTCTCCATTATAACAGCACTGAGGCTGAACGTTTCCAACATTAATGCAGGTTTAAATTCAAGGGGAGGCAGATTGACTGCTCCTTGCCTGAGAAAGAAAAATAAAGGTTTTAAAATAAGATGCTTTAAGTGTTATGCAGTACTTAATTATCACCACTCTCTTTTGAAGGCTAATCCTTCTTGGACAATTTTTGCCAATGTTTACCGTGCGATGCAATCTCCTACATTAACACTATAGCCAGATTACCATGGCAAAGATCTATGAATTATAATTTTTCATGCCTATATTTCCTCATTCAGTGCTGCAAACAGGAACTAAGGACCATTTCCCATGAGTAAACTGAGAGAAGAATAGAGTGTTCCCTGCTTAATAATGGGTTCATGTTGACAGGTGCTCCTTCATCACTTATCCAGCTTTAACATGCCAATATGTTGCTAGAAGCAACATACTGGCAGGAAAACAAAAAAATGCTAAACCCTATGAAAAAGTCAAGAAAAATAAGCTCCTGCATTGTTGCTCCACAAGCACAGTACCAAACCAAATCTACTTGGCTTACATATGCTCACAAGAAGGGAACCAAGAGCAAGTAAAATGGTATTCTAAGGCAAGTTGTATAAAAGTATACCACTCCAACTTCAACATCAACTAATTTCTCATACTCCCAGTCCACAATTTTCTTCTGTTTGACTTACATCTGACTTTTTAGGAAGAGACAAACAGAAATAAGCAAGAGCAACTGTTCAGAAGCAATTAAAAAATATGTGGATGCTCATTAAACTCATTCTTGGGATGTGAGCATGATACCTTCGTGCTCTTTTGCTTCTTCTTTCCTTTGCGGTATCTGAATCCACGATGTCTGCTCTAAGGCAGTCCAGAGTCCCTGAGAAGGAAAGGTGCTCTCCGAAGTACATCCTGTAGCACAGTGGCGCTGCGTCTTGAGACTGAATTCCTATGTGGCTCAGAAGAGGTTTGAAAACAACCTATTAAAATGATATAAAGAATTTTAAAATTATTTTGACATCTGTAAAAACAAAGCTACAATTCTGAAGTTGCTTCTAATATTTTAAATCACTTCATGATAGCAACCTGTATATTGGAAAAGCAATAATTAACCATTATTTAAACTGTTTATTGAGAATATGGTCCAACTGAGGAAAAAAACAATAAAATCATAATATTGTTCACATCATATCAATTTGTTGAAAACCACTGTTTGCAAACTACAAGCCAGACTGACAGTCATATGGTGCTCCTCTCATGTAAATTTATTATTCATATCGTTATTTACACTACGGTAGTAGCTCTGGATTCCTCAATCTAACAGGACCTGCATACACTATCAAATTGAAACAAGCATCCCAGAATAGGCCTAGTCTGCACTTACAGGAGAATGAAGAAATAATGAAGCGGTATAATTAACATACCACTTCAGATTGCAAATCACATTTTTGTACACTCCCCTGAGTGAAAAAAGGATGATCTTGGAATTGGATTTAGGTATCAAATTGGGTTCTTCTCTTTGGGGCTGGTCATCAAATCAAAGCCCAATCTATGGGACTTCCAAGGACCATATACAGGATATTATTACTTACTAGTGATGTGTGTGACAGCTCTATGGCTAAATATGCTTTCCTTCCAATTCAAGTGCCTAGCTGCAGAACTGCATTCCCATTCAAACTAATATACTAACAGTACAAGCCTAAGAGTTACTCCAGGCTACACCAATTGAAATTAATGGGCTTAGACTGGAGTAACTCTTCTTACGACTGCGATGTTTGCGTACTTATCTGATTTATTGAAAATACAACTGACCAAGGTTTTCAGCAGCTAAGGAAAAACTTTGGCAAGGATCCACTGAAGCATTTCCACCAGGTAGAAGGACTTGCATCACTGAAAAGAGTCCAGTAGCACCTTTGAGACTAACCAATTTTACTGTAGCATAAGCTTTCGAGAATCACAGTTCTCTTCGCCAGATGCATCTGATGAAGAGAACTGTGATTCTCAAAAGCTTATGCTACAGTAAAGTTGGTTAGTCTCAAAGGTGCTACTCAGGGCCGGATCGAGGGGGAGGTAGGGGGGTTAGCCTGCCCCCGGCACCGCCAAAGAGGGGGTGCCGGGCGCGGCTGCCAGCTGCCCGGGAGGCTGAGCGCAGGGTTGGGAGAACCTCGCCAGCCCCGCTGATGGGGCGGCTGGCTGGCTTGCCGCGCAGGACCTCCCAGCCCTGTGCTCAGCCACCCCAGCGCATGCCCGCGCCGCCACCAGTTCCATGGCTCACCGGGCGCTGGGGCGGCCGGCTTGCCGCGCATGACTCCCACCCTGCGTGACGACGTCACAAAAGTGACGTCATCACGCAGCGCCCGGAGCGCATGCGCGCTCTGCACGGGCGGAGCGCCCGGGCAAGGTTTGCCCCAGGTATCCGCGCGCCTGGATCCGGCGCTGGTGCTACTGGACTCTTTTCTATTTTGCTACTACAGACTAACATGACTAACTCCTCTGGATCTACTTCCATCACTGAGTATATCTTTCTCATCTTCCCATTCCTGCTAAAGCACAAAATGCTGAGAGGATTCAGGGGCATTTTGGGCTGCAGCAGGAAAGAAGTGCTGAGAATTGTGTTCCAAGGAAGGAAAATGAAATTGACAAGAGATTAGGATCTACCAAAGCATTTTCATGGATGGGAGGACTTCCATCATTGGAACACAACTCTCAGCACTTCCTTCCTACTACAGCCCAAAATACTGAGTGCTTTCAGGGGCACTTTATAATTATTTTAATTGGGTCATCTGCCTTGAATTTGTTTACTGGAAAGGCAGAATATATATGTAATTAAATGTAAAAAAATCTTATTTTATAAAGAGAAACTAGTGAAGAACAATACAAAGCACAGAATCAGATTGCATGCTTAACTTGAAGGTCAGAAAATCAAATACTGGAACTTCTGCAAGTTTACATAATTCCTTGGGAGAATCAAATATAGCCTACGCATTTCATTTGCTGTGCAGACGTTTCTTTTTCAATTTTAAATATGTTCAAACACCCACCTGAGCATCAGCAAGCTGAACAGCAGGAAATCCCTGGTTACCTTCCTCAATACCAGCAATATCATCCTGACTGGTACTGTGTTGTGAATGAGTTCCATCCAATGTGTTCTGATCACTGGAAAGCACTGTATTGAAGTCAGATGCTGAAGGTATAGTAGGGAGATTTGAGGCTACGCCTACAAAACAATACCACATCTGTCTAAATTCTCTAGCATTACATCTAGTTCTGATAAATGCAGACTTAGTCAATTTATACAGAAAAAGGAAAATATTAAACACAAGTGCAAGGAGAAAGATATTTTGCAGGTATTGCCCATATATAGAAGAAATTACTAGGGTTATGAACATTATCATCTCTCTTTTAAAGACTAAACTTTTCAGAGAGTTTTGGGGTCTTTGATCACTTAGCAAAACTAAGAATCATGACTTGTGCCCAAACTAGTGAAAACTAGAGGCCTCCAACCCTTAAAAGAGAGCCAGTTTGGTTCAGTGGTTAAGAGTGGCAAGACTCTAATCTGGAGAGCTGGGTTTGATTCCCCACTCTTCTGCTTGAAGCCAGCTGGGTGACCTTGGGTCATTTACAGCTTCTCGGAGCTCTCTCACCCCAACCCACCTCACAGGGTGATTGTCCAGGCATTTAGGCTACCAGCCAGGATAGCTAAAAAGCACCTGAGTATTCAGAGGACATGGACTCCCTAATTCCAGATGATGGGGAACAGCTTTGGGACTTCTGGAATTTACTGGCTAGAGCAACATGCTGAACTGGTTTAGATGGTAGCCTTGTTGGTCCACAATAGAACAGCCGGATTTTAGTCCAGTGGCACCTAAGAGACCAACAAGATTTTCAGAGTATAAACTTTTGAGAATCAGAGCTACCTTCTTCAGACGAGTGTTTGAAGTAGGGAGCTCTGACTCTTAAAATCTTACACTCTGAATATCTTGTTGGTCTCTAAGGTAGACATGGGTACAAACAGAAATACGAATCAAATTTCATGACGAATCAGGCTGATTTGTGTATCGCGAAAACACATTTTGTGGGGCCATGACTTTTGGGGCCGATTCGTTCAATCGTGAATGCTTCGTGACACCAGAAAGGCTGATGCCGATCCATTATTTCCCTAGGCAACATAAGCCCAGAATGTCTGCAGACCTTTTGTTGCTGTGGAAACTCCAATCTTAGCCCACATAACCTTGATAGGCAGCTCTCCCTGCCAACCTAAGCAATGCGGGTCAGCACAAGTTTACCTGTGAACTGTAGTTAGAGACTCCTTCCCCTCTCTGTTTCCCTTCTCTGTTTTTAAGAACGGGATGGTGGAGTTGCAGCAGCGGTGGCTGCCTCAGCAGATCCTTCTGCCACTGCGTGCTTTTTGCCAGTTTCAGGAACCCTTCCCTGACTCTCTACCTCCCATCCTCCTGCTGCTCTGACATGCCTTCCCACTCCCCAAGCTCCCCGGAGCAGATCCTGAGTGGATCCGCTCTGCTCAGCTTTTCCTTCGAGAACTTGGAGGCGGGGGGGGGGGGAGGGCATGTCAGAGCAGCAGGAGGACGGGAAGGAAGAGTCAGCAAACAGAACCTGAAGAGAGGAAAACTCAAACAGATCCACTCGACTTTTCTTCCAGCAGTGGCAGAAATCAGGAGGCCAGGAGAACAGGAGGGAAAAGTCAGCAAAGAGAGCCAGAAGAGAGCTACTTGGAGGGTGGCTGGAGAAGAGCCTGCTGAAGTCTCCCTGCAAGTTTGGCATCTCTTGGTATGAAGGGGGCCGTTTCGGAGCCCCTGGATCTGATGAATCACGAACCTAACAAATCATTTCACGAAACGGGACAATTTCGTGAAAGTTCATGGTTCGTGTTTTGTGGAACGCGATGAACCACAAAACTCAGGGTTCATTTTCCCCCTCGTTTCGTGCCCATCTCTACTCTAAGGTGCCACTGGACTAAAATCCTGCTGTTATGCTGATCTGGAGAGATCTTTCGTCTCATTCAACAGGACTCTCCTTATGCTTATATTTTAAGTGATCTGAAGACATCCATGTTTGAGGTTTTTCTGGTTCATTAAGAAACCTCAGGAGGCACTTATTTGAGAGAAAAAAAGACGAGCTGCTGAATGTTTTGCTATAATATCAAAAAAAGAATTTCTGGTTAATACCTGTTGGAAGACTATTGTGTCCAGATTTGGTGACAGGAGATTCTTGAACCATGCTTCCTCTGTTGCCCACAGCATTTGACATCCAGTTATAAAAGCTCACAGATGACGGCTCGGTTAATAAAGGATGTTCTGATAACATGTCGGAGGGCACTGTGTTCACTAATTGGGCATAAAGTACAACACAGTTAATGTATCACTGTGTGTCCCATATGACTGGCAATATGAAGTTATACGTAAAAAAATTTCAGTTCTTTACCATAACAACATATACTAAGGAAACCAAAAATGTCAATTGTGGAGCTAATATTAAACCAGTACAACATGAATATAAGAACAGGACATTTAATAGACCCCATCCTCTGGCTGTTTCCCTTACTGAATGAAAAACCCTTCATCAGCATGTCCCTGTTCTGAAAAGACCAGTGTTTAGGCCCCCTTCCCCAAAAGTTCGTTCTTATTTGCCGCTTTGAACGAACTACAATGCATGCTGCTGCAAGGTTCCATGCTTAAACTATCTTCATACTTGGGGTATGCAACAATGTAGACACTCAGCATTTCCACTGCTGAAATTCAGTAGGTCTCCCAACTAAAACAAATGACTTGATGGAGGTGAAAAAAATAAACCTATAAATAATTTATTAAAAATTTTAAGCGTTATTTTCTTAGAAAGTGCAATGCACTCAACTGCTTATTAGAGATATAAACATGATTCAGTAGATGTCAACTGAAAAAGTACCATAACTTCAATAATAATAGCAACACCAGATATACGCAGCGGCAAAATAGGACAACGTTACTGTAGTTTGTGGACTGGCATCTATTACATTCTTCATGCAAACTTAACATATATAAATTTTGCACAGAAACACTGAAGTTAGCTATGACAATGAATTTTGAAAGTATGGTGCTGAATAAGCTGCTTATTTTTGAGTTTTCATGACACGTTTATAGTTTTACTATGGCTTGCCCTCAAAATTTGAAGTTAACATTCCAAATTTAATGTTAAGATCTCCCTATTAAACTGGAAAATGTTGCTTTTAATGTTGCATAAAAATAATATAAACAGAAATCTTTTTTAAAAGCATCAAGCAAATGCCTAATAGCAGTAGCAGTAGTATTTAGTTAACTAAAGAAACAGCAACATGCTATTTCTTCTCTTCACTAGCTTTCATTACTAGATTTAGTGAGATTGTCCATTAAACCTTCAGTGGGTTCCCTAGCAGCAGAGGCTTGCCCACAATAAGAGTCAAAGATAAACTGCAAATGTCTGGATTCACAATAATGAAAACCAATTATCTGATTGATTACACTTTGCTTTAACTGCTCAAAACTGAAGCACTAGTGCAATGTACTGTGTACCTGTTCTTGTTAAAGAACTACTTTTAGGGGCTGATGCATTTCTTTGAGGAGTTCCTTCCAAGAGATTATGTAAGCTAGGAAAACTTCCGGTCAGGTAGCTGAGCAGACTTTCTTTCCTTGGACTTTCTTTGATAAGCATCCCAGAACGACCAACATGCACTGGTGAGTCTGTAGCTGTATCTCCACTAGTGTAGCTCAGGGAGTGATATGGATGGATACCCTGAAACACAAACACAGGACCACATTAAAAGCCTAACAGCCAAATTCTAAACATGGAAATAAATACAAGGTTCTTTATTGGCTTCGTTACAGATTAACATAGCTCTGTAGTTAGAGTACTAGTGCTTGAACTCTCGGGAAACTAATCAAGAAAATAATTCTGCTGTGATTAATGCAATTATCAAATTTCACCAGTGGTGATGACAGCAGTATTCAGAAGAAGCAAATCTCTGAATACCAGTGCTGGGAGGCAGGAGCAGGAGAGGGCCTCAACCCATATTTGTTTGGCTCTCCAGGGCAACTGGCTGGCCACAGCGTGAAACAGGATGCTGGACTAGATGGACCACTAGTTGGATCCAGCTGGCCTCTACTTATGTTCCTATCCACCCCTCACATTTTCCTCACTTCTAAGGATAATTTTTTTTTACCTTTATTTTAAGAGCAGAATCACTATGTGTATGAGACTTTGATAATTTTCTCATAATCTCAGCACCAGTCACAGGTCCAGAAGATACTCCAGCAGGTGGGGGGCGGGTACCAGTTCCTTCCAGAAGCATTGTATGTTCACTAACAGTGGCTGAAACATGCAACAGTTTGTACAAATTAATTGCAAGGGAAATGTAGCCAAACCTATTTGTTACCGAGAACACTTATTACTAGGCTTGCCTGAAAGTTCTCATTTACATTTGGTACACAAATTGCACACATGGATAAAACCTCAATTTAAGACCTAAGCTTGGGCCAGTTGATATTTCTAGGAGGACAATGCATTTTGGAGGAAGCTGTTCTTCACGCCTACATTTTTGTGCCTGTTGGCCACAACTGTAATCTAGCTTACAATGTGTGTGCTCTTTTCACAATAGCCTTTGTATCAAGTTCTCTTCGTCAGTTTACATCATGAGAGTGATGAACTCTACAGAGCAGCTTAATTAGTTCTTTTGACACACTGTATTTAAGATGAAACAAAATGCCAAGAACCCAAATAGCCATTTATTGGCTCTTTTCCAATAAACAATTTACTTTTTCAATGGTTTTGTGCCAAGCAAAGAAGTATTGCAACACAATTAAGTAATGACTAGAAATGGAACTGTAGTTAGAACTACAATATTCTTTCTCTCATTGGATATATTACATCAGAAAGAACTGCCAGCACTGAATGAGTATGTATTAGCTGCCAAAGTACATTATCCACAACTGAATATATGTTCAAGAGCAGAGCTAAAAACTCCTAAAAGTTTCCATTATTTTTTTTTATTTCACCTTAACCCTTATAGCTGAGGACAGCTGCAGCAGCAGATTATCAGATACTGAGTCCACAAGATGGCAGAAACTCTACTTTGAGGACAAGTTGAAAATGTATTTTAAAATGGGTCAACATGCAAGGAGAACTGCAACAGAAGAAATGCACTGTCTTTACAGCCCAATCCTAATCACGTTTAAAACAATCAAGTTCTTGATGCACGATTGACTTCTGATTTAAATGAAACATACTTCCAAGTAACTGTGCCTGGGACTGCAGGTTCAAGCTGATCACCTGAGTAAACTTCTCCAAATAAGTCAATTTAGCAGAAATATCTTTCCCCTCAAGGGCAGAGGGTGGGCTTTGTGTTAAGGAATACACTTCCTCTTGACTGAAAACAAGGAAAAAGATCCTTCCCATATCAGGGCTGTAGCCAGCCTTCCTCACATGCACCATAACTCTGTACACGCTCAGAGATTAACCAGTTTTTCTCAGCGGCTGGTGGACAGAATGTCTGTTTTAGTTGGGCTGGTGATGGACCTAATAGGAGAAGCTGGGGTATCAGAGGGAGGGAAGAGAATAGCTGCCCCCCCTCCCCTGGATCCATAACAACATCTTAAGTTATCTACCAGAGTATTTAGGAACACAAAATGTTATTTTGAAAAGATGGAACTGAAATACAAAGATACCTGCATCAAACTCAAATTCTGCTCCATCAGCACTTGTGTCACTTTGAAGACCACCTCCATTGTCTAAACCAAAGCCATCTTCTTTCTCATTGAGTACAGCTGACTTGAGTTTCATTGGCTGAGCTGGCCTATGTAAACTCACACCTTTGAAGGCTGGTGTTACAACAATGAATTTCATCCATTGCCTAGCTAAGGCAATGAGACCTTTCTTTAATGTTACAAGAGCAGGAAGGCCATCACTCTGGAAAATAAACACATGTCAAAGAAATCCCAACAACAATATGTGGAAAATGTTCATAATAAGAAAATGTTTTTGTTTGTTGCACTTATATCTTGCCTTTCTTCTATGTTAGACATCATGGTGCTTTGCATGAGATTCCTAGGTGGTCTGTCTCTCATCTAGGCACTAACAAGACCCAAATCTGCTTGGCTTCTGTTTGGAATCCAATTACGTTATAACTTTATCCTACCCACATTTTGATGAAATGCATGGAAAATGGGAAGGGGCAGGAAATAATGAAGTTTGTATCAATGTCATTTGCTTAACACTGCAAAAAGGCAGAGTCTTAAAAAATTAAAGTGTTATATTTCAAATGATACAGTGGTTCAGAAATGCAATCAACACAACTGCCTGTGCTATTGAAACTGTTTATTTAAAAAATGTAATTTGTCTGGAAACTGAGCTTAAAATGTAGGATTCCAACTAAAATGGCTGAACATTAGTTCAGTGTATCAAGAGCTGGCAGATCCAGGCCTAGCCGAAACACCTAGTCTCTGTTAATTATAGCAACACCTGCAAGCAGTCTCCGAGTCCCAACTGAATGGCCTTGAAGACCCGTCTCAGAGAAATTCTTTATCTGATCCTCCCTGTATGTTCTCCTAGCAGTAGTGCCAATTAGTTGCTGAATCCTGATTGGCTCCCAAGTTGCCTGGTGACACACTGAGGCCTAGACAACATGGCCTTTCAGTATGCATTGAACCTACCTTCTTCACCTTGGCAAGCCTCCATCCTGCACCAACTCAGCATGGAGAGGGCCTATATGTCACCAGATAGGTAAGCTGAACAGCTTTTGGACGCCAATCAGTGAAGCTTTAGCTCTTAAAGTTTTAGATATGCAGAAATTTAGTTTAGCAACTGCTAGATTGTGTTTTCTGTACCTGGTTCCCTGTTTTTTTGTTGAGTGCTTAATGCTTTTGCAGACACTCTTTAAAAGCTAACATATGTTTTATTCAAGCAATGTCTGGATTTACTTACAGAGACGTGAGTACACCCCAAAGATGGACCCAGGTGTTTGAGAGCCAGGGCCTTGGTGAAGGCAGAGCTCTCAGCCCAAATTTTAAAAAGGTCAAGCTTCTCTCCTGCCTAACTGTCAGAGTGGCTGTTTTCAGCGCCTGAGGTAGGATGCTGGGGGGGGGGGGGGGAGGTGGCGCTTGGACTCACACATAACCGAATTCACATCTACCTTGAATATGTTAAAGGTCTGACCATTTTTATTCTACTTTTGAAAGTTACCGCATAATAAAAATACAAATATTGTGATGAAATAGCAGGTCTGCCACAACAGACATTAACAGCATTTTGAAAATATTCTTAATTGCTAACTTACCATAGTAGCATCTTCAATGATGGAATAGTTTGCCTGATGAAGATAGTGGTGCAGTATATTACACAGCAAACAGGAAGGATTTTCTTGAAGGTAGCGGGCCAATTTAGTGAGCCTGTTGTACTTGCTTCTCAAAGGAAAGTGGACACTTTTGTTCTGAATGTGTAAAGAGATTAAGAGATGACCAGTGTATATTCCCCGCCATGCAGGGCTACTCACTTTTGTTCAGACATGAATGAACGGGGTGGGGGGTGTCTCAGAGTTATATGGTCCTTCCTACTCTTCCCCTCTATCCTCAAGTAGTAAGATTGTTATTTTTTTTACAATTTGTACAGCTAGGCTCATGAATTGTCATCTTAAACCTTTTATAAAAGACTCCAATATACAATTTTTATAAATTCCCGTTAAATTTATTGGGGTAGATGTTATTACAAACATCTGAAGACTTTTTAGTATGATTGCTTGCTAGTTAGGTAAACTAGTTTCAATGAAAACTACTCTAAAGTTTGTTTGGAATACTGACTTTATATAATCTTAGAAAAAAGACAGCAGTTTATCTGGAGAATTTGATATGAACAACTGTTGGATCTGAATGGATCTGTGGGATCCAACCCATGTTAATATTTATATCCTACGTAGGCACTAAGTAGCTGAGGAAGGTATATATGGAGACTAAGTATTCCAAGCATTAAGCTAGATCAACTACTGGACAGACAGTATTTGCAACCATTAACTCCAAATGAATGCAACTTTGAAAATTAAACAACTTTTAAATGCCAAATAATACATATCATTGTTCAGGTATTTTCCTTCAATCCACGTACCTCTAAAGCTTCAGTCATTATACAGCCCATGACAGCACAAACTCGTAGAGTACCTTCTGTTTCCAATTTGTTTAAAGAGGACTTCACTTGATCAATAGGAACAAGCCAAGAGCCAACAGCAGGAGTTGCGGTGCTTAGAAGGTTCAGCTGCCTATTGGAAGAAAAATCTGCTATGAAAGCAGCAAGTATTCCTTTTAAGATGATTTCCAGAAGTCCATCTGTTTTACCAGATAAAAACAGAAGGATTCATTTGATATTATTATGTAAATGCCAATTACCCTGATAGTGTCAATGCTAATCTTTCATTGTTATACATTAGGAACTCATTCCAAGGGCATTTAAGTATGTTTAAGTTACTCTGAGCACAGATGTGCAGAACAGAAGGAACCAATTGTAGAGAGCCATACAGAATTTGAATAATTATGCCCTGGGGCAACTATTAAGCAGAAACCTGCCATGGCCAATCTATCACTGTGCCAAATATTATACTTGCTGCCATATTGGATTGAAAGGTCTCAGCCCAGAAACCTGAGATATTCAAAAGCTACAGAACACTGAAGGCCATCTAACCTCAACACTGTTCCAGTAATTGTAAGCGCTACAGAAAAATTTACATTATTAAAGACATACAAAAGAGGTAAGACAGCAATGAATATCTTGTTGTATTGTCGAAGGCTTTCACGGCCGGAGAACGATGGTTGTTGTAGGTTTTCTGGGCTGTATTGCCGTGGTCTTGGCATTGTAGTTCCTGACGTTTCGCCAGCAGCTGTGGCTGGCATCTTCAGAGGTGTAGCACCAGAAGACAGAGATCTCTCAGTGTCACAGTGTGGAAAAGATGTAGGTCATTTGTATCTACTCAGGAGGGGTGGGGTTGAGCTGAGTCATCCTGTAAGAGTTTCCCAGGGTGTGGAATGCTAATGGCGGGAGGCTTCACTGTATCCTGAGGAGGTTCTTTTGCATATGGATTGGTACTTGATGTGCTAATCTTCTCTGCAGGGCTATTGTCGGGGATAGAATGTTTTGTTAGCCTGGTGTTTTTCAGAACTGGAAACCATGCTCTGTTCATTCTTAAGGTTTCTTCTTTCCTGTTGAAGTTTTGCTTATGCTTGTGAATTTCAATGGCTTCCCTGTGCAGTCTGACAAAGTAGTTGGAAGTGTTGTCCAGTATTTTGGTGTCCTGGAATAAGATACTGTGCCCTGTTTGAGTTAGGCTATGTTCAGCATCCAGACAAGAATAAAAGAACATGAAAGACACTGCAGACTTGGACAACCTGAAAAATCAGTAGTGGCTGAACATAGCCTAACTCAAACAGGGCACAGTATCATATTACAGGACACCAAAATACTGGACAACACTTCCAACTACTTTGTCAGACTGCACAGGGAAGCCATTGAAATTCACAAGCATAAGCAAAACTTCAACAGGAAAGAAGAAACCTTAAGAATGAACAGAGCATGGTTTCCAGTTCTGAAAAACACCAGGCTAACAAAACACTCTATACTCGACAATAGCCCTGCAGAGAAGATTAGCACATCAAGCACCAATCCACATGCAAAAGAACCTCCTCAGGATACAGTGAAGTCTCCCGCCATTAGCATTCCACACCCTGGGAAACTCTTACAGGATGACTCAGCTCAACCCCACCGCTCCTGAGTAGATACAAATGACCTACATCTTTTCCACTCTGTGACACTGAGAGATCTCTGTCTTCTGGTGCTACACCTCTGAAGATGCCAGGCACAGCTGCTGGCGAAACATCAAGAACTACAATGCCAAGACCACGGCAATACAGCCCAGAAAACCCACAACAACCATCAATATCTTGTTCTTCAACTACCAACACGACTTTAAAATTCATTTTCTTTCAGTCCTTTCTAGAGAGACTTCAGAAGAGCTACCTTATTAATGATATAAAATTCATCTGAACAGAGCTTCACATATTTGATGTTTTGTGATCATCCACTAAAAGTAAAACATACAACTGAACTCAACAGTGCAACAGACTAAGATATACAAAGTTTATAGTTTTGTATGAGGTACATTATTTCAAAGCCACTTACATTGTTCTACTCTCCTCCATTTTATCCTTACCACAAAACCCTATGAGGTAGGCTAGGCTGAGAGTGTGACTGGCCCAAGGCCACTCAACAGGCTCCCACGACAGAGCAGGGATCGAACCTGGGAGTCTCCCAGACCCGAGTTGGGGAGCATACACGGCTGCACCACACTGGCTCTCATGACTTGCATTTAACAGTGTTTAACTTAGTGTACATGAGAGGCAATTAACTCCTTAAGTAGAATGCACTGTACCTTGAAAATATGTGGGCAGGAGAACGCACATTTGTGGGAGCAGCAAAACTGAACCAAATTTCCTTGATTGTCAATTTCATACTACTTGAATCAGGTGGGGGAGGCCTTAAAGGATGGTCTTTTTTCAGATCATCAGATTCAACTCCTTCATCCTACACAAAGATAACAATGAACAGGGCAAGAAAGTCACTTTGTTGATAGATAAACACAAACTCACACCCATAACACACTGATTCACGTAAAGATAAAAGTAACTCTTTTAACAAAAAGTGAAAGTGCACATGGTTTGCAAATTTTCCAAGTAGGATGCATCAATATAAGCAACAACTGTAAAAGAAGCTTAATTTAGCACATTGGAAAAGCTTACTTTTATACTTTCACCAAAAGGAGTAGCTAAAAAGCTGGCCTTGAAAACTTCTTCAGAACATGTTTTACCTGTTCATCTGACACAGAATTTGCATGAACATCTGAAGCAGCACTGGTTTGATCACAAGGGAGGTTTTCCTCAGACACATCAGTATTGTAACCACTACCAGTTGGAGAATCTGAAGAATTGTTGGATGCAAGCAGTCCACCCCTATCTGCAGCTGTAGATTTACCCACATTTCCAAATGTGTTGTATAAAACAGCGCCAGATTGTCTGCCTCCTATAAGAATAAAAAGGCAGAAGGAAGGTGGTTCGCTTGTTCAATTTATTATGTGTGCATCCAAAAGAAATAATTGTTTGTACTGTGGCTCTACCTTTTATTGTTAGGTTTTCAATTCCGCATTCAAACATTATCCAGCCCCATTTTTCTTGACTGGGACCAATCCTTGTTACATCTGGAATTCCTTGGTGATCAGTTTCGTCTACAAAGCTAAAGTCATCCAGCTCTTCCAAAGTGAAAAGAACTTTTGATTTTTCAAAAGGAATAGCTGTTATTGCACATGTCCCAATATCTGCAGCAAACAAAAAATAGCATTTACAGGGCAGTTATTAAAAATGGAAGTGTAATACTATGTCAATAAAAATTTGCTTCTAATAATAAAAAAGCTGTTACAGATCTGATCAATATATCCCCCTCCACACCCAAAAAGGTCAGCCAGCATTTCAAAGCCAACAGACAAGTGCCCCTTGCTACATTATCTGGCTTTAATTTTCCTGTAGCCTGATAGTGTAATTCTTCCCTCTAGGCCAGTATGTCCACTGGTATATACAAACATAACCACATAGCCTCCCTCCCTTTCCTCCATCCTATACTGTTCTGTACCTAAAATCTTCTGCATATCAGTTCTTCATGCTGATTGGGTAAAACTGGGAACTTGGCCACTATTCCTATCTTGTGAAAGATGCATCTAAACTGTGCCCTGGCCTTTACTTGTAGGGAATTATGAAAAACTCTTGCAGAGCGCACAAACTGATTATACTTCCAGTATATGAAATCTCAGACAGTTAAAACACAGCAGGGACACTTCTCTATAGAGCGCATACTATAATACACAGCCCAATTCTACTAAAGGACAAAGGGTTTCATAAAGAACATTTCCAAGTTGGGATTACAAAGGAAGTTACCAGCGGTATCAAGGCCTCTGAGCTGCCCATGAATACGGTGAATGTTAAGCTTAGCCGCGATTTCTTTTCCTTTCTCTACTCCAGCATTGGATCTCAGGGAACCAGAAGACTGAGGCTGCATTTTACTGGTATGGACATACTTGTCGAAAGTTACAGAACTTCTCCTAGCTTCAGCACTATTTGTAGACTCTTCGACCACACCTCTTAAAGAAAAAGATTATTTGTAAGATGTACACGCACACGCACACACTAATTTTATGCATTCAGGAAACGATCTATAATAATGGGGACAGGTCAGTGGGTATACTTGCTCCATTGGCTAGTGCCTCAATGGGCATTCACTCTGCACTAGAGTTGGGAGGGAGGAGCTGGGAGGACAACAACTTCCCAGCAGCCCAGATTCAAAGCTGTCTCCACAGCTGAGGAACTGCCTCAGTGACTGCACCAAGTGCATTTGGTAGTCACATTTGGAGTAACTGGGGGGGGGGGGTCTCTATCACATCAGCTACAGCAGATGTCTTCAAAGGTGGTGGCACTATGAAGTGACCAACAAATTAGAAGGTCAGCTATATTGCTTCGTTCCTTTGGATTATATGACATGTGAATTGAAAAACTCTATGCTGTATTTTTTTCTCCTTCAGACTTGTAAAAGCTGCTGGTCATCTTCTTTCCTTCAAATAGCAAGCGATTGCAAAACTGAGTTTTGACATTCTGAAAGGAAGCTAAGAAACATGGATTATATTACTAGTATTTACAAGGTTAAAGCTCTTTCTCTGGATGTATTGATCGACTTTACTCTTATGATAAGACTGTGTGGACTTTTCATGAAGCTCCAATCCAAAAATAGAATTCTACTTTTTTAAAAGTGCTGAATCATTAAACATTTGTTCAGCCTTGGGATTCAGAATTGCAGAGAAATGGTTTCTTCTTTAGGCTTTTTAAAATGAGCGTTATGTGTATTTAAATGTATCCAAATGTTGAACTGATAGTTAATCATTTTTGCGAATTGTCTCAGTCGATGAACCTATTTTTTATTATTTGAATTATTCTGATTTTTCTAATTAATTGATGGGATTGCTTATAATTAGGGGGCTTCATGATGAGTTATTTCCAAAAAAAATGCAAATATAGTGTACAGTCTATAATAATTATAGACTGTAAAAGCCAATCAATGTTCATAATTGGGATTAATACAGACTGTTCAATTCATTGTTTTCAGTAGATAAATCTGTATGGGTTTAGAATCAAAACAGGCAAAATTACTAACTTCTTAGCTAAAATGGCTCCCATAAAACTCCTAAATCTTCAGATAAGAAACAGAAGGAAGAGGGGAAGCCTGGATTATTAAGAAAGGTATTGACAATGTAACAACTAATATTGTTATTTCCCTATATAGATCTATGGTGCAGCCTCATTTGGATTACTATGTACAGTTCTGGTTACTATATCTCAAAAATGATACTGCAGATCTGGAAAAGGTGCAGAAGAGGGCAATGAAGATGATTAGGGAGCTGGACTATCATATGAGGAAAGGCTAAGGAATCTGGGACTTTATTACTTTTAAAAAGGTTAATTAAAAGGGACATAAAAGATGCTTTTAAAATTATGCATATGGTGGAGAAATTAAGATTCTTTTCTCCCCCTCCTATAATAGCAGAATTCAGGGGAATTCAGTAAGTTGATGTCCAACAGATTTAGGATGGACTTCATTCAATGAGTAATTAAACTGTGAAATTCATTGCCAGTGTCATAGTGATTGTCACTAGCAAAGAGCGCTTTAAAAGGGAATCAGATAGATTCATGTAGGAGAGGTCCAAGGTGACTGAAGGGAACCTCCATACCCAGTTGCAGTTACTCTCCGAATACCAGTATTGGAGCCAACATCAAGGGAAGGCCTTGGCCTCTAGAGCCTGTATGTTGCCCCTCCAGGACAACTAGTTGGCTGCTGTGTGAAACAGGTGGACCAAGAGTCTGATCTAGCAAGGATCTTCTTATATTTGTAAGAACTTTGTTAAGCTGTGCTTTTTAGAACAGCAAAGCTCTCTTAATTATGGAAAGATATTGCCTTACCTATTCATGCGAACATGTGTAGCAATCCTATCAAAGCACAAAGCCACTAAGGAAACATGGATGACGCTTTTTCCTGCAGCTGAGCCTGATGATTCTTCCACTGATGCTTGCAGTAAACACAAATTCACCTACATCAAGTGGCCCAGAGAACAATAAACTTATTCTTCTTTTAAAAAATTACATAAAAACAAGTCTTTCATCCCATCCCCTAGGAATCAAAACATTCTTCATCACCCCACTAAACACACTGCTATAGTAATCAACTTTAATGAAGTACGATGTGTCCAGCCACTGTGCTTTGAAGAAGTTAGCTACCAAGAAAAAGTAAAATTGAAAACAAATATGATTAAATTTATATAACCATGCATATTTCTAAAACATATAGTTAATATACAGCCTGGAATTCTCCATCAAGCAAGGCTATTCACTCAAATTTGTTTTTACCTTGGGAAGTGTAACATTGGCCTGAAGTCCTTTAATGGTCACATTATCTTGCTTGAGAGAAAGATTTGTCTGTGTTTTAACTTGAGTACTTCCTGTTGCAGGGGTCTCTATTTTTGATCCTCTAACATCCTGCTTGGAGGATAACTGGGGGGGGGGGAAGGGGGGAGTAATATCAGTTTGTGTTCAACATGTTCAAATGCTATATTTAATTATCATATATTTTATTCATATGCATTCAAATTGCTGGTAAATATATAACAAAAAGATAAAGTATATCCTCTCCTTGATGCCAGTATCAGATTCAGAACTCAAAGTCTTAGCTTTCAGATAGCTCTTGGTCTGGGATTGCATATGACCCCAGACGGGGAGGAGTGGACTTCCCTTTTCCAAAAACAGGAGGTGTGTATGTATGTGTATCCCTTGGAACAGACACAGTCCCAAGCTGGAGTGGAGACCTTCACACCTGTGCCAGCCTCAATCTCAGAGAAAAGCCTCCCCTCCTAGATAAAATAATTCTGGGGGAGGGATGGAAAAAAGGAGGGGGAGGTCACCTTGAATTTTAAATGGCAATTCCAAGCTTGCTTATGATCTCAGCAGAGCCCCTCCTGACTGATAACAACATGGCCAGTTTTGGAAGCCTAAAGAAGCTCTTCCTCTTCGCACTGTGTGCTAGGCAACACTCACTGTGACCAAGAGGATCTATCCCAAAGATCAAGACTGCCCAATTTTGGAACTATGCAAGGACATTCATTCAGAGAGGAAACCTGGTAGCCAAATAACAACAAAGGAAGTATCTGGGTCTACTTGGAGTTAGAAAATGGCAGCACCCTTTGAAGGACTCAGCAGCTGAAACTGACCTGCTTGAGCTGGAGGGGCTTTCAGTAAATTCCTATTGTTGAATGATGAATACTCAGAAAGTTGGGGGTGAACTGGCTGTTCTGCTATGAGATCTGCACATGAGATATTAGAAAGAGAAGGTGGAAGGAGAAGCTGTAGAACCACCTTCTTCAAAACACCTCTGTCTCCTTCTCAGCCTTCCCCATTACTCAGAAGAAATAGACTTTCTTCCGCCCCCTGTCCCAGGCTCATCTCATCCCACCTACTGCAGAAAGCTAAGTCTGCCAGGACACTGCAGCCACAGGAGTAAAGTTAGAGAAAATCCCTGCTGATTACCCCAAGTGAAAGGAATTCAGCAGGAAGTTCTTCCTCTTTCCTACTCCATGCTGGTTGGGAGAGAACACCCCCCTATTCAGCATGACGCCTGCATGTCTACTTGAGATTCCAGTAGCAACATGTGGAGATAAAAAACCTCTAACAAATTTCACACCTGCCCAGGCTCGAGACTCACTTGAATCCTTGTTTTAGGGCTGTGAGGCATCCAGGGATGCGCATGATGGTCACCATTTGGCTGCAGGCCCAAGAGGCTCCCAGCAGCCTTTGAGGGCTGCGCAGGAGCCGATAGGTTTGAATTCCAAGGCCTGTGAGTCAGGGGCTCCTGGCTGGGCTCTGCTAGGCAGGCTTAAATTTCAGAGCTGCCTGGGCCATGCCACAGTTGTTTCTCACATGGCTTTTGAGCAATCCCTCCCTCAGTTCAGGTTCTTGGTTGCTTTGTCCAGCAAGTCAGTATGTGGGATTTTTTGCTGTAAATATTCTGATAGTCATGACCTTAGGGGGCGGTTTGGCATGAGGCACAGATCCTTTGGGGCGGGGCGAAGCAGGGCCTGTGTGCTCTGCTTCTCCATAGCTGGGGTCCCTTAAGGGATCTTGGGAGCAATGCTTGGCAGGGACAAGCCCGGCTCAGGGACTGTTAGGGCATGCTCGCTTCCAGGTGGCAGAGATCCACACAGAGGTTTACACCCATGTAAAATCCCATTTACTGTCAGCCCATGGTTTCCCTCCTCAGTAGGTGGACTGGGGGGTGGTCATTGGCTGGCAGTCAGGTCAGCTGATCCTGGAATCTGTGCCCCATGCTGTGCCAAGGCTCCAATACACTGCAATCAATAAAGTTGTGGCCTTTTAAATGCTGTGTCCCCTTGCCCTCACCAGGCATCCCGATGGTCTCTGTGTCCCCTTGCCCTCACCTGGCACCCCTAAAGTGCACGGCAATCCTTATATCTTGATCGTGCATATCAATTTCACTTCCCCACCTTGGATTGTAGAAATGAAATGAACTAAGTTCATTCACAGAGTTTTGAAAGATAATTTATTGCAGAAACAAAAAAAAACAGGATTTAAAGACTAATCTACCACAGGGGAGAACAAGCACAGGAACACCATTTTTCTTTTTTACAGGGGCCAGACCACACATTAAGATGTGTATTATTTTTTATCCCCTCTTCCTGAAGCAAGACATTCCCTTCTCTGTTACAATTAGATTCTCTAAGAAATGGTGATGCCATTATTGTAATTTGTTGAATACCTCACAAAAAGAAAAAGTGTGATTGGGGAATGCTTACAGTGCAATCCTAAGCAGAGTTACTCCAGTCTAAGCCCACGGAAATCAATTGGCTTAGACTAGAGTAACTCTTTTTAGGATTACAGTGTTCTTAGCATATAGTCATTTAATACACGTACATTTTCTGAGAAAGTTGTTTTCCTGTTCTGTACAGCTTCCCTGAGGACTTTGAAATGCAGATCATCCACAATAGCTGCTGGGTGGCATGTGCTAGCACAGTGAACCATCGCCTCTATATACCTGTGGGGGAAATAAATTCATCACAGTTTAAGACTCATGCCTAAACTGCACGTTAATATTGGGTATGGTTGAATGCCACAAAGGATTTCTTCCAACAGAAAGGAGGGGGTGATTTCCACCAGTTCTCATCTCTAATCGCAGACCTCTGAATCCTCTCTCGTGCCATCCCCAGGGATTCCCTTTCCCCCATGAGCAGCATTTTGGGATGCAGCAAATGAGAATCCAGTCCACTGATGGAAACCCTTTCCTTTAATGGAAGTGTTCTGTGGGATCTAAACCATATTAAATATAACGCTCCCTGTGAAAGGCCTTTCAAAACTTCAATAGATACAGAATACTGTGACCAAGTTAACAATAGGACTTACCTTAGTAAGCAAATTATGCAGGTGTTCAAAGATCTTCACTGGCTTTCCATTTGTTTCCTAGCACAGTTTGAAGAGTTTGTATTGACCTTTAAAACCTGCAGCAGTCTGAAGTAACTGATGGGCAGTTTTCTCCCATATGAGAATGCCCCACTGGGGCAGAAAGGAACAAGCTCCTTTCCAAAAATTAATAAATACATGTCTAGTGCTTTAATACGTATACTTTGTCATAACAATATTACCGCTACAAAAGGGGAAGAGATGCTTCTAATCCTAGTGTTTTGGATATACTCACTACCTTTCCTACCCCAGCCAAGACTTCTTTTGGCTCACACCTGATGTATTCACTAAATCAAAAGGCACCGCAGAATAACAGCAAGAACAAGGAAGATCAGAGATCTTCCGCGGAGAGAATGAGTTAACAATCAATGAAAATTAAAATGCACCATGCCAATTAATTTACAAATTTTCATTCAATAATTCACAAAGTGCAAGTGCTATCTCATCAATAAATATAGCCATAAATAGAAAATAAATAAACATACAATATCAATGTCCTATAAGCAATACAATGAATCAACATACATTCCAAGTTCACATCCAATACAATTCATTACTAAATTAACTATATATAGCAATAGTGTAATCAGTAGATGGTACTTTCCAAGGGAAACTAAGCCCCACTTTCTCTGTGCTCGTGAACTGGAAGTGCTTGCAATATTTACAGGTGGCTCCAGATGACCAGGTAAGTCTATACAGGTGAGTACCTTTTCCCCCCAGTAATTGTCTTTTGTCTCTTTAATTTCAGATGAAATGCAACTGTTCCATGGGAGATCCAAAGAATCAGTGGATACATCCCAAAGAAGCCTCTTAGAAGCAACTTGCCAAGCCCAAAAAATGCTGGCCACAATACAATAAACGCTCTCTTGAATGAACATTTGTAAATTAATTGGCACGGTGCACTTTAATTCTCAGTGATTGTTCATTCATTCATTCTCTCCACGGAAGATCCCTGATCTTTCTTGCTGTTATGCCTGACATATGCAAACCATCTATAGCTTTGCTGCACATTCTCATGTAATTACTGAAATACAATGCCCTTGGTGTTTTGATGAATAAGCATAGTACCATGGCAAAAGTTCATACAAAAGATCTTATCAGCTACTTGGTTAGTAAACAGGCAATTGGTTCATGTAATTAGATTCAGGGTTTTTTCCCTTCAAAATATGAAATACCTGTCTAAAGCTTCTGCTACAAGTGGAGTGAGAACAACATCCACAGTTCCCTTTATTTCCACAATAGCTGTTGTTCTGGTCTGGGAAATTGGGTGATCCAGAGTCCATTCTTCTGTTATTGTTTCATCATCTGTATTGTCAAGGATTTTTTTTTCCAAGGGAGTGTATGGTGTGCTAAACAAAAACCAGAACCAAACTGTTATTTCTCGAAGACGAGTGCTACAGAATAATTTTCAAGTGCTGCAAGATGGTTGGCAGTGGAATTTATTGCAAGTGATTACTTGCCTAGGTGGATAAACAACTTTTCAAGATGCAGCTATCAGTGCTAAGCAGAGAAGGTGAGAGAGTTTAATAAGCTGTCTAATTTGAAGAGTGGCAGACGTTCATACAAGTTGAATGCAATTGCACGGATAAGAATCACTTGGGCTATGGGGACTGCAGGACTGAATCTTTCATTTATTAGTTTTTTTTCTTAAGTTACTTGCTAGCCTAATCTATCCTGAAAGGAATTTTCTTTCAGCAATTTTGATCATTTTTAGACAGATAAAATCATCTTGTCCTGGCAACTGAGAACATTAAAAACAGAATTGTTGTAGCCAAATAGCAAACACTGTAAACAACACTGTTACTCTCAGAAAAGTAACTAGTATAGATAAGGCAAATGTATTTCTTTTCGTCCCCTTCTATATTATCCAGGAGCCTCATCCAATTGTGACTAATGCAGTGAACTATAAAGGAGAATGATATTACTATATATTCCTAGGAGAAACATTTTTAAAAATACTAAAAGATATACTTTTGGGCCTCCAAAATGATCATTATTTAACTTGCAAACATTAACATCACAGAAAATTAAGCAGCAATCTCAGCAGCGTCAGCATTTAACAGCATGAACTGTGGTATGCTAATGGCATGCATTACATGAATGCCTAGATTATGGAAATTAAGATGCAAATGCAAATATGTGAGAGATGATCAACAGCTCTGGTACAAAATACATTTCAATTTAGTATGAGAACAGCTTGCATTAATTTATCACGAACAAACTATACATGGTGAAAAAGTCTTAACAAAAACACCATTGGAAGAAAAGTAGCATATAAGGCAGTCACATTTACATGACACAATGCCACTCCATCAAATATGTATATGGTTTTCATCGGAAAGATAAAATGATAGAATGTCTCCAGTAAGGGTCTATTAATCCCCAGAAAATCTATTTAAGCTCACAGCACGTAGTCAACAGAAACGCACAGCTTGCTATTTATGGAGTTTTAGTGCTTTCTTGCACTGATATTAAACTTTTTTACTGCAGCTGGCTAGATCTTAAGTATATTTATTGTCTTGTTTTATCCCCTGTTTTATTTACACAGGTTTTAAATATTTACATTGTAAAACTTTATTTCTTGTATCACACCTTGTGCACTTTGCTACTTAACTAAATAGAAAGGCTGAATATAAATGCCCTAAACTTTAGCTGAAAATCATCAAATGTCAGGAAAATGCATAGCAAGGAGAATTTTCACAAAACTTAGGCTGCAATCCTAAGTGTACTTTCTGGGAGTAAACCCCATTGAACAATGGGGTTTCTCAGTCATTCCTCAGGAGCATGGGGTAGAAAATTTTCCAAAATGATTTCCAGTACTATATTTTCCACTGAAAATTTTCCACCCCACATGGAAATACAGTTTGTTTACTGTATTATGCTGCAAATCAATCATGTTAAATGGGCTGAATGTGGAATATGAAGCACAGTCAAATGTTTGTATGGTCCAGGCGTGTACATGGAGTATTTTCCTTCTTTTGCTAACATGATGTAGATATTTAAATTTGAATCAAAAATTTACTACTCAAATTTTCCCAGAAAATGCACCACCTCTCGTCCATTTTAAACTCACAAAAACCCTGTAAGGGGTAACAGGGCCAAGGGCACCCAGCAAGCTTCATGGTAAAGTATTCAAACCTGTGTTGTCCAGATCCTAGTCCAACACTTTAACCCCTACACAATCTGTCTCTCAAAAATACTTATTTATACCCTACTTTTCTTCCCAATGCGGGTTGAAAGAGGCTTACTTGTTCTCCCTCCCCCCTCTATCCTCACAACCACTGCCCTGTGGAGTAGTTTAGGCAGAAGAAGTGACTGGCCCAAGCTCACCCAATGGGATTTTATGGCAGAGTTGGGAGGTCAAAACTGGGTCTCCAAGATTCTAGTCTGATGTTTTAAACAGTACACATCGCTCTGGCTCAAAAGACAACAGAAATGCAAGATGTGAACTCTATGCCTCACTCAATGCCAAACATTTTATACTGCATCAACTAAAATATTTTGGCCTGTGGAAGTACAGGATATAAAATATGTTAAAAATGCTACAGAGATTCACTTTTCAAACTCTCCAAAAAGAGTAACTTCATGATAACCAATGTATTTTCTTCTGCAACATACTCAAAATAAGTAAAAAAGTCTCAAGGGAAGAAAACACAGACCACACCCTAGTTTTAGCTTCCCTTCATACATGCTTATGCTTTCAGCTGGTGTGGTACCATGCTGCAAATGGGCAAATCAGAGGAAGGATAAAAATCAAGTGGGACAGGAGTATGGTCCCAACCACATGGCAACATTAGTTACACGCACTGCTCTGCAGAGTAGAATGATGCTATGTGGAAAGAATTAGGATAAATACAGGGAATATATGTAAAGGGGACCTCAGCATATTGCAAACATACTGCAACTTGTTACTCACTTTGATGTTGATCCTGTGAACTGCATACCTCGGTCTAGTAAAGCATTTGCTGTGAGGCCTTGTTTAACAATCTAGAACACATATAAAACCCTGTTACTTTTCTTCTAGAACTTTTCTATACTACATGTATCTTTAAAGGAAGAATCCTATTTTTATTTTCTCCTGCTCAATAAACATTGCTACAACTGCACATTTATCTTTACCTAGAAAAGGGTATTTGTTTTGCATTCTTGAAGAAATACAGCATCTAAGTAGCCCTTAATACTTAAATATAGATTTTAGATACTGTAATGTAAAATACAAATGCTATGGAACACACTTTACATTGAAATACAACAACATGTTTCTTTTAATGATGACCCACTCACATATAATGTATTTATGATTTTACTGGAAGAAGCAAATGGTACTTTGTTAAATAAGATTTATTCCAAGTATATAAACAACACACTAATAGACCATTTATTATGCACATGACAGAAAAGTTCATTAAGGATTCCAAAGACGAGAAAACATGATGTCCAGATCCCAATATTGATAAGGCTGAGGCAGCCAGTCTGGCTGATCCAGTGACCCAGACTGAGATGAAATAGACTGCAGGGTAAATAGCCTCATCAAATGTAATCTTTAGAGCCCATTCCCTCCAGCTGCCAAGCAGAGCCCACTGTAAATCTGCACCAGAGAGTGTGGCCACCACCTACCATAAACACCAGATGACCCACCAAGAAATCTCTGTTAAATTAGTACAATGTATTATGCACAAACACAGGTTCACTATATCCTAGGGAGGCAGAGCCTACCTCAGACCGTTTCTGACCTTTGGACTCTCAGTTAGCCTGGGAGCTCTCCAAGGTCCTGTCGCAACCTGTTCCTGAATACCTGTTCCCTGCTTCTGTGGCTAACGTCTCCTGCTCCTGGAATACCATTCCTGAAAGAATGTTGCCTTGCCCCCAATGCGTCCCAGCCTGAGACAGCACAACTCATATACTTTTCTAATGTCTAGTTTGCCAAGTAATTTGCTAACCGCAGTTTATTATTTATACTCCAGATAAAATAAAATTTGACTATTAAAAGGAACCACTGAACATACATCTTTTTTACCTTAAAGGCTGGGACAGACAGTTGTTCAAAAGACGAAGAGCTTTCTTCACTAGTTGGAGTTTCTAAGTCTAATGGTCGATGTAAAGAGGATTTAGAGGTTCTTTTGTTTGTTGGATGCTTTACTGACCAATTGACTACCTGGTAGTGAGTAAGGTAGTTTTGATAACAGTTCATTACAGGCTGCTGGGAAGTGATCTGTTCAGTCTCTGGAGCCTTCTCGGCTTCTATGATATATAAATGTTCTACAAGGTCATCTTCTCCTCCCAAAGCAGAAACAAATGAAGCAAGGGAGGGATGTGTTTTCATTGATAGACTCTTTGGTTCCTGACTAGCTTCTCCATGTAGTGTAGTAGTTAAGGGTCCTTCTACACTGTGATAGATAGAGCCTCTCCCATAATCAATTTGCTTAGCTTGCTTTTTTTTCTTTTTTCTTCCAGGATAGGTTCCTGGGCCTTCATCGCTGCTTATGGGTTCAAAGTCCTCAGCTGCTGAAAAATAGGCTTCGCTATCAGCCATTGACATGCTGGAATCCATGGAGCGATATTGATGAAATGAGTTTGAATCTGCAGAAGGGGTGTAAGGGAAAGAACCAAAACTTCTCCTTTGCTTAGGAGAATCCAAGACATTTTCATCACTGCGAGAAACATCACTGCTGAACTGAACACCAGCTGGAACAGGTTGCTTGTCTCCATAGAAAGCTGCAGTAAGACTTTTAGTGCTCCCAAGTCGAGTGGAACATACTGATGCTTGACGTTTTAAAGGAGATCTAAGAGGGGACTGACCAACAGGCCTCTCTTGGGAATTAGGAGATACAGGACTACTTCCTGATCCTTCTGCCACAATACTAAGCAAAAAAAGAGAACATTTTCATCTTTAATGATGAGACATCACATAGAAACCATATTAGCAAATGTATGCAAATTTGCAATATATTCAAAGACATTTTTAACTATCTATTGGAAATACAACCTGAAAATACAGATGTTAAAAATATTGCAATGGGATTTAAGTTCCAATTCGATCTATGCACATAGTAAAAATGTGCCAAGTAGTAATACTATGTCTTGTCCATATTTCTGGTATACTGCTAAGGAAAATTGTATTTTCAATATGCAATGTTCAGCATTTTGAAGGGGGGGGGGCGTTTAACAGAAGCAACATACTTACGGTCCATGGACATCATCTCTTTTTGTAGCCACCAAGAATTCTTTTTGCCCCAAGTTGTCCTCAGCTGCAGAAGGGCTTTCCCTCTCACCTGCAAGCAAGGGAAGTGCAGCACTAGAGCTACTATTCTCTTCTGAAGAGGATGAGGAACTGTGAGATCGCAGTGGTACTTGTAAATTCAGGTGCTGAGATTTCCTTTCCAATTCTATACCCATAGGTCGGCACTCCCATTCTTTCCTTTTAATGCCATTTGCTTTACCTAAGAAGAAAGCAGATGCCAAATACTAGACACCAAAAAAACAGCAGCATCGTCATTGCTCTATGGGGTAGCCAATTTTCAAGTACAATTTTTTTGAATGTACAAAAATGCTAAAAACAGTAACAAGCAATAAAATAAACTATGCTAGTGTCCAATTCAAATAATTAACAAGTTGCTAATAATCAAGTTTTTGCATTATACACTGCATCACCATCTAGTGTGATGTGTATGCCTATAAAATTAATGCATAATAATGATTGCATCATTTCTATGTCAAATAGCTCTAATTATGTCAGGAGTGTCTGAAAAATAATGCACTAAAAACTTTAAAAAACTGCAAAATATATTGACAATGTCCTTAATATACACAAATATACACAGATTACCATCTGTTGTTTTTGGAAGTTCTTTAGTAATAATCCATTCTCCTGGTTGTAGTAAAGATTGTCCATAAAACATATCAGATTCTGCACTTGTACTTGAAAAAGCAGAGCTACTTGAGGGTGTCAGATCTTCAAGCTTGAAGAAGTCTAATCCTGACACTGTGCCACCAAAAAACCTACAGCCACCAAGACAGCCACACTTGTTCTTGCTTCTCTTATTCTTCATGTTATCATCTGGCCATAAAAACCATAACCTACAAAATAAAAAGTGACACATGATGAATATGTAAACTTGACTGGAAGATCTAATTCAATTATTTCTTCTTAATGTCAAAATGTTATAGAAATTGCTGCATGCTACTTCTCTGTTTTGAATGGGTGTTCTAGCTAGCCACAAAGGCCTCAGGGTCTCACCACACGAGACAAAATACACTCGAATTACACAGGTAATTCAAGTGTATTTTGTAATTCGAGTGTATTTGAGTGTAATCCAAGTGTAATTCAAGTGTATTTTGTCTCGTGTTGTTTGACCCTTAATCTGCTTAGATCAAAGTTAAATTGGATTGTTACAAGTGAAGGAAGGAAGATGAAGGAAGTCAAATTTCACTAAACAATTAAATGAGTACTTCCACCTTAAAAGAACATATATATAAAACCACTCTCTTTGCCTTGCTCAAAGAAGTGAATAATGATGCCAGGCACTTAGTAAATATCAGAATGAAAGCTATGAAGAAAATAAAACTTAAAACTTGTTTAAGAAAAGTTATCTTAAAACGTCAGAAATAAGTATGTCTAGTAGGAGTCAAGACTGTCAATCTTAATTGTAGATCAATAACTGTTGAAGCACTGATAAAGTTAAATAATTTGCAAGTATGGCCATGAAACAGTGAACAAAACAACTTAAACTTTTAGTTTGACATAATGTGTACACTGGTGCACCATCAATGTTTAAAAATCTGGTAAAATCTCAAAAGTAAAGTAAACACTAGGGGTGTGTGCTTCGGGAATCCGATTCGGGTAAAATACCCGAATAGGGCCCGATTTGGAAAGCTTCAGCATGCTGGCCCCGATTCGGAAATCCCGAATCAAAGCTTCCCGAAGCATTCGTAATGCTTCGGGAAGCTTCGAGGCCCTGGGGGTTAAGTTTAAAGGGCCCTTTCACAAGTGGCAGGGCCCTTTAAACTTTCCCATTCCCTACCCTTACCCCCCACCCCCACTTACCTGGCAACATGCTGGAAGAGGCAGCCTCCCTGCCGGCTTCTAGTGGTGGCAGCGGCCCTCTCTATTGGCCAGCTGGCCGCGCCGGCCGCAGCTGCATGACGACGGTGGCAGGGAAGGCCCTCTCTGCCAGCCAGTGCAGCGTTGGCTTCAGCTTTCTACCTGACCAGGTAAATGGGGTGGGGTGTGTGGAATGGAGTTTAAGGGTAGGGGTGTGCCTCCCCCTCCCCTTCCCCAGTCACTTCAGCATGTTCCAAATCTTTACGGAGCATACTGAAGCGACTTAGAAACTTGAATACGAAGCGGCATGCCGCTTTGGATTTCAGGGTTTTTTCCAAAGCTATTTCCCGCTTTGGGTAAACCTGAAGCAGGAAACCCAAATTTTTTCCGGTGCACACCCCTAGTAAACACATATTCAAAGTCAATGACCAACATGTTTTTGAACCTGAAAGGAGATGAATTCCAGATTACACAATGCTAAATTTTACCTTAGTAATTTCGTTTTTTTTCCTACAATGTTATTTTCTTAAGATTTAAAGAAATACATTAGCCTACATTCTATTTGTTCTACAGAGAAAGACCCGATATTCTGCTAAAAAACACTGCTGGCTTTTTTACTTTATGTTTATTTTATTTATATCCTACTTTTCTCCCAGATCAGGACCCAGCACAGCTTTTCACATTATTCTCCCCTCATCCACTTAATCCTCACTAGAACAATCTTGTGAGGATAGATTGTGGTGGGCCCAAGGTCACCCAGCAACCTTCTATGACAGAGTGGGGATTGAAACCCAGTCAGCCCAGGTCCTAGTCCAACATTCTGACCACTACATCACACTAACTCTCATTATCCACCTATCCATTCAACATACAAGCACATGCACATCTACAGCAACAAGTCCACCTATCTAGAAACATTTCATCCACAGTGTGTCTTACCTCTTAGTTCTGCTATCATGAGTTTCCAAAAAATGTCTCTGCACTTCATGCTTAGAATGATGGTCTGCTGCTAGAGCAATATCAGCAGTGATGAGACCCAAGTTGACTGATCCTGCTTCTAGCCAGTATGCTCTCCGCAGCACCGCAGGCTGAAGACCGACTCTGCAGTTATTCACTTGTTCAATGTATTGTCGCAGTTGGAGGTCTTGAATGGCTGCACTTATACCTTCACGAACAGACTGGTTGTGTAGGTTGCAATTGGCAATGCGTACAGCACCCATCTAAAATAGAAGCAAGATATCCATTGTTCAATTTAAACAGTGTCTTCCTCCCTAACAAAAGACCCTTCCCAAAGAAAGATCTGGAAGACTGTAGAAATCTTGCTGCTCTACATACCTGCTGAAGTACAGGTAAGCAGAACAAAAACAATGTCAGCAGCTATCAAGCTGTAATCAGGCAAGAAATCAAATTACATGCAATGCTACAAGGTGAACATATGGAGGCTGCCAAGAGGAGGGAAGGAGGAGGGAAAATTGAGGAACCCCCTGCAAGTCTTTGCAGTTTCCCCACATGAAACTGGGTCTGGCTCAGCCAGCACCATTCAACTGGGCCACAGAAGAGAGGAAGCCAGGAGGGAGAGGGAAAAGTGAAGGTGGGGCAAACAAAGGTCAGTGAGAAGGAGGAAGGAAAAGAGAAAGAGAGCCTATGGGGGACAGGAAAGGGAAAGAGGATATGGTGAGGAAGGGGGAAATGAGATGCCCTCCACAAGTCCTTGAGGGTCCCACACCCGTAAAATATAGTATTTTTTGCACACAATGTATGTGTAGATATTTAATGCTTTGCAAAAAATTCCTTGTATCTGAAGTGGTCCATTCTTGTACAGAATATATTGTCAATCTTTCTAGAAAATATTTTTCTACAAAGATTGACAATATATTCTGTTCAAAAATGATCACTCTCTATTTTCGAAACGTGAAATGTTTGGAATGAACCCCCAAACAAAGTGATAAAGAGAAAACTCCTACCTTTATATTCGCGGCACACCCATGCTCTACAATAAACATATCTGCTCCATCTACTGCTACGCGAGTCATAGTGTACTTTAATTCATCAGAGGTTGGACAAGGGCCAGAGATACAGGTCATCTAAAGAAGATTTGACACAGAAAACATAATTAAATATTTTCCTTGGTGTAAATTAACTAGCCTTCAGAAAAAAGATGAACATAGACATCAGAGATGAGAACAATGACTAATTCTTTACAAATTAGGATGTACATCAACTGTTTCACACCTTCTCGACTGTGAAACAGACAACTCAAGGATCTTATTTTTAAGACAAACATTCCAGCTTTCAAAATGTCTTCATTCCTTTATTACCATTCTAAATACTAGAACTGTCTTTCATCTCCCATGAATACCTCATACATGCCAGCCAATTTATCTGAGAAAATATTATGAACCTATATTTGCAATCTGAAGTGGAACATTCCAAAAACAAAGTTAGCTATTCATCTACTGTTTAGGCCATAGCCAAAGTAAGGGAAACTATACAACCTACTTGCAAAGGCCCTTTGATTTAGACACAGCAGGATTGTAACATCTTTTTTTATTTACATACTGGCGTAAGAAACTGAGCTTTAGTTGGCTAAAACTATTAAAATAATCTAATGCTTACAAGCCTTACTGTCATAAGAAATTGGCTAATAACATCTTTTAGCCCATCTCTCCAAAATAGCAAAAGCAAAGACTATGAAAAAATTCTAAAAGGTAACCTGTGCATTTATCACTAATAAGCTTAGAAACGAACAAACTTGCTACATAAAGTTTCTTAAGTTACACTCTTACTATAGATCACAATGAGAGAATACCAGACCATGGCACCAAACGTTACCTTCGATTCACAGAAGCGCCGATCAATTCCGTGCTGACATATGGTAACAGATTTTGGCCTTTCCAGTTCAAACTCACGACAAACCACATGGAACACAAATGTTTGTCCCCACTCAAGCAGGCATGCAAGCTGCAAACACAGAGGAACACTTTGATCACAGAGAATTAATCACATTGATCTTGAAGCGGTCTAGTATTATTGAACCAACTTCAAAAAAGTTTCTACCAGCTGATTCTCATACCACTTCTGTAAGATAATTTGATGCCTTAATAGAAGTTGCTAGGGTCTTTTTCATGTTTTTGAAGTATACTGTTCAAAAACCCATTTTTATTGAAAAGAATCTACTTCCACAATTTCTAAAGCAATTGTCCTCTTTTTAAGATAATAGTTTTATAGTTATAAAATTGAATATTTATAGTTTATAGTTTCCCATTCCTGCAGCCAATTCTGCAACATTAACATCACCAGAATGGAAAACCAATATATTTAGAATAGTTTAAAGCAGAATTGCTTATTCTCTTGTTTCAGGAATTCTTCAACTCTGTGTTCGATTTGAATTGTTTTTAAATCTTTGCAAATTTACATTTATATATGCTATTACATTGTTTATTAAAATGTCCTTGAAACTGACTGTACTCATGCTGTGTAATTCACCTTGAGTCTCAGTGAGAAAGACAGATTATAAATAATGTAAATAAATAAAAAATAAAAATAAATTTGCCCAAATATTCTCTGCTTGCAAAATTCGTTGCAATCTTGACTTTCTTTCAAAAATCAATTTCTACCAGAAGATTGTTCTGAAGAGTTTTCATTACAATTTCCTGTGATACATATTCACACAAGGATTTTTACCACAGACAACATTGTGTTGTGCAGAATGTCTTTAAGTAAGCACAACTTTATGAAACATTGGGGGGGGGACTTCTTATGTAACACTAGACTATTTAAAAAAAATATGGATCCAATCAGATTTTCTGCTGCTGAAAAAGGAAGGATGGGATCTCCTTTGACCACCAAAAAGGCTATGGCTCAGGATTGCAGGACATGTATGGACAAAAGCCACGCAGGATGGAACCTGTAATATGGCACAGAAATAGGTGACACTGAGCAAAAAGCTCACGACTGTCTATACATTTGAAATCTGGACAGTATAGAATGGAATGGGCATCAAGTTCTTTGCATACCTTTTGCTTCTGGCCATTTTACCGATGTCCATCCTAAACGTGTTATCCCCTCTCAATACAAAACCTGGCAATGCTTTATTCATCTTAATTATGTTTTACTAGTTCTGTCAGAAATACACAGATTTCAGGAAAATGTTGTACGGCTGTCTACCAACTCACTTTAAACAAATTGGATATTACAGCCAAATACGGGATATGGGTTTCCTTGTAAAACACAGCTAATCAAAGAACAGCCTGTACCTTATTTGAGCTGCTGCACGTTATTTGAGCTGCTGAAGACTATTGGTCCTCAGAAGTTGCACTGAGGTTCAATACAAAACTACACCCATGATTATTTGAGCCACTGTTCACAAGAATCGTTGTTCTCATTCTGATTTTGTTCAAAGACTCCTATCAACACTTCATTTTAACATTTGCTCATCAATTTGGAGCTACAACTCAATTCTGTGGGAGTTTCCATCAATATTTTGTTATTTAAGAAACAACAAGGAAGTTTAAATACATGTATTCTAATCTCTCGGGCAACTATCAAGCTTTAAGCTTCAGTATATCAAAAGTGACTGAGCAGAAAAGCTGCGCACACATCCGGTGCAACCAAGTTGCATACCTGCGGAACTGTAACCTTGGCTGCCAGACTTCCAGCTTGCACATCAATCAGCCATGCATATTCTAACAAGTCATTTCCCAGGGGCAAACCTTCAGCTGAAAACATCGCATGAGCCCGGAGCTGCAGACCCGAAAGGCTGATATGACCCTCACGGAGTACTTCATCCATAGGGGGTCTCTGTTAAGAATGAATAAATTCTTTATTGAACAAAAAGCTAAATAATCTTTGAATCGGGTAGCTAGAATTAGTCATGGCCATTAGACAGTGGTACTTTTTCTATGAAATAAAGAATTAAATATTTACTAACAGGTAAAGTTACATTTTTGTCTTTCAAACTACAACTACAAAGCAAAGAAAAATTAGATTGAAATGCTTGACTTTTTTGCATTTCAGTCAAGTGCCAAAGCACCAGTTTTTGATTAAGGTTACTGCATTCCCCTCCACTGACCTAATATTTATATATTAAACAAGTCACAAGGTTATCAGAATCAATGTAATATAGCCTTTATAAAAAAATACATAAATGTCACTGTAGTAACTATCACTACTAAAAAGGAGAATGCAATGTTACAATATCTAAATAATCTCAGTATGTAGGATTCATGCAGTGTGTGACACCTGGTAAAATGTCCCTTGCTGAGCCATGGGGACCCATCCCCAACACAGACCACATTGACCATTGCCACCCTTCCACCGCTCAATTCACTTTCAATCAATTTACAGTCAGCTGATGTCTCTCTAACTTCAGGAATTATTTTCCATAATTTTTCCTAGATTGCTCCACAAGCCAAACTAGAATTTATTAGTCTGACTTGGATCATTTTATTCTCCTCCTTGAATAAAATTATATTATATTTACACCAGCTGTTTTCTACCAAATAAGTATATCTAGAAAGTTAAGTAACTGATTAAAAATCTTTGAGATTTAGACTGCTATTTTTAGATTGCAATTAACTAGTACCATCTACCATGTATGAACAATTTATACATGAAAGGCTGTACAAGAGTACACTTAATACTGATGAAAATGTACTTGATATATCAGTTTATCTTTTTATTAAAATAAGATCACTAAGGGAAAGATTGATTCCACTACTGATGGAAATGTAATTTAAAACTTCCGCCACACCAAAGAGCCAAACTGGAAGTTCACAGAGATTCAGCAATAACATTTGCTACACAGGAATACCTCCTTTAATGCTTTGGATATGTTCCTAAAACCAAGCACTGTGTGAAACAAAGTTATAGGAGGTCATTCTAACATTGTTCTATGTGAGATGTTTTTACAGGATCACAATTTCTTACATAAGAGTGACATACTAGTGGACAAACTGAAGGAGGCAACAACCATCGCCTGACTGCTGCTGTTAGGCTTTTGTGTAGAAGCACCCTAGGAAGCCCTTCTGGGTCACCTTCCAGGAGAACTGCGGCCACCTCTTCCATCAGCCTGGCAGCTACTGAGGCCCCATTCCTCAGCTGCACAGACCTTTTAGGTTGCAACCGTAACAACACCTTATTGGGAGGAAGAGCCAATGAATAAAATGGGACTTACTTCCAAGCAGACCTGCTTAGGATTGCCCCCTTATACAGGTCGATTGCTGACATGGACGGTGGGAGTGGCTTTCATGGCAGCTGTGCTTCTCTTCCACATGGTATTTCCCTTTAGCTGGGTGACTGTGCTGTGAAGCTGCTGCCTAGTTCTGGTTTCCCCCCTTGCCCCACATTTTATAACAAAAGTTATATCCAGAACAAATAGCACTATAACAAAAAAGCATTAAGGCGAAGCAGTGTTGTAGGAGGCATTAGTGTATATAACAGTGAAATGGCTGGCCCTGTGTTGATGTGTTGATGCCAAGCCCAGACCACTCACAAAAAAGGCTGGGATCTCAATGGGCTCAGGAGACTCCCCAGTTATGTATAAAAATATGGAAATGAAATTAACCAAGAGAACAACAAATAATCTTTTAAAAAACTTTCTGGATGAGAGAAATACCTTAGAAAGGGTGAAAAACTAAAAGCAGACCCCAGGGGAAGAGAGAAAGCCTGCTCAGACGCCTGAGAGCTTAAAGAATCCTGGAGGGGTATATTAGTCTTTACAGAACAAATTTCAAGTTATCCAAGAGTTTCATGTGCATTATTTCAACATTTCTTACAACAGCCTTGAAAACAAAGGCAGTACGCCATATTGCATTTGAGACTAAAAACTACAGTGACTTGCCTAGAGTTTCCTAGTGAGCTCATGAAGACAGGCAAAATTTGGATGGGGGCCTTCTCAGCTCACTGTTACTACTCTTAGGCAATACACTCACACCACACCAGTTTGCATTTTTTTTAATGTTAAGAAATATGGCTTTTCCATTCTCCCACAACAGTGCAAGAGAGACAGTGTGGTGTGAAAGCCAGTTTGGTATAGTGGTTAAGAGCACAGGACTCTAATATGGAGAACTGGGTTTGATTCCCTACTCCTCCACTTGAAGCCAGCTGGGTGACCTTGGGTTAGTCACAGTTTCTCGAAGCTCTCTCAGCCCTAACCACCTCACAGGGTGTTTTGTTGTGAGGATAATAATAATAACATACTTTGTAAACCACTCTGAGTGGCTGTTAAGTTGTCCTGAAGGGCGGTATATAAATTGAATGTTGTTATTATTATGTTATTAAGAGCTGGTGACTTGAATTTTAAGAAATTATGCCAATATACAAACAGCTTGCGACTTCATGCTTAGTCATAAATGGCAACATAGTTATTTTCAGATACATACACACACATTCTTTTGGTTGAAGGACTGCCTGTAGTAGTGTATAGCTTTAGATTTCACTGATTTTCAGGATTAAAGGTACTATTTCACTAAAGTGCATGTATAGGCCTATATATGTTGTAAAGTCTTTGGACTTCTTAGATCTTTCCCTGGGAAGCAGGCCAACTTGGACTTTATTTTATTTACTATCATAACGCAACAGTTACAGTTCCATAGGTAATGTGTTTACTACAAAAACAATTTCAGTACCTTCCAGTATTTTGCTCAACAAAATATCAAGGAGATGTTATAGAAGCTGCTGAAATGGAAACTCTCTCCACCGTCTTGTGTGAGCTTGTGCCATCATGTGCACTTATGCATAAATTTTATTCCAGAAGAGTAACTATGTTAATTTGTTACATCAAACACAACACAATCCTTCAGTGAGTTAAATGCTATTAGTGACCTAAGCTTTCCAAAGGCTCAACCATATGAATTTGAATAGCCATTAATCTTTACTGTTATCTGCAGGAGGCCTCAAATCAGAATACTGCCTACCTATGAGTTCATCTTCCACTTGTTCAAAAGGCAGTAGACCAGACAGTGAAGCCTTAGAAAAGTCAACAATAGCCTCCTTTTTGTTTCCAGCATGCTATTCTTGCCGTACCATATTTTACTACGTAGCTGGCTAGTACCTATGGCTGCCTCTTACTACCACGGCATGGCACTGACTGGCTTGGGTTGCCCCACAGACTTTAAAGGCTGGCCCTGACAAGACCAGATGGCACCAAGTGTACCAAGCTTGAGTCTTTGGCCCTCCAGAAGCAGGCAGTGGCACAGAAAAGTCCAGTTCTTGCCTTGCATTGGCAGCAAGAGTCAGTTAGCAGAATCCATGCCAACAAACAAACCCTGATACAGCAGCATGGCAGAAAAGGAAAAGCAGAAATCAACTCTCCCAAAGTCCCACTGTCTGTATCACAGGGAGACAACACACACATACAGCTCTGAAGCAGGTAACCAAAGCTGCAACAGGTTTTTACCATAAAGAAACTTATTAAAAAACATTGCACTGAATTGTCTATGACTTTTCCTTCTGGACACTTTTAGGTCAAACAGCAGACAAAGGAATTTTCTCCTTTCCGTTCAAAACAATGATTGGAGAGAAATGTATGAAGATGATAAAAGGAGAAATGCTGCTTAGGTGTGTTTTCCTTAGTTGTTTTCTTTCAAGTCAATCCGAAAGCATCTCGCCTGAGGAAAACCTATATGACAGTCTGAATTCATTTTAAAATAATGAATTGCCAAACTCTGACATATTACCTGGTAGTTGTCATTCAAAAACAAGTTCACTGGTGATAGCACAAGTTGCAACATTGTCTCCTTGTATCCTTTTTTCATCTCAAAGCACAATCTTTCCAAGAAAACTGTAGGACATTCAGGGCCATCACTGCTGCAATGCTACAGCGTAAACCACCAAAAAAGTCAGTGAAAGTTGTTAAGAACTTCAAATATTATCAAATTATGAAAGATAACTATAATGTTCAACATAGTAGGCAACAATTGGAAATTCTGTCTAATACTTATACTACTTGCTCTGAAAGTTCAATAAATGGCATATACAACACAGCACAATATAATCCTTTCTCCCACATGTGGCACTATATTTTCACAAAATTACTTCTAACTTGTAGGGAAATGAGACAATAATCCCTTCAGAGTCAGACTGCTGTAACCATGTCGTATCACAGAGGAATGGGGGGAGGGACCAGTATGGTGATGGACTAGGATCTGGGTGACCCAAGTACAATCCTCCTCTCTGCTACGGAAGCTTGCTGGGGGACCCTAGGCCAATCACATTGTCTCAGCCTAACCTGCCTCATAGGATTGTTGTGAGGAAAAAATAAGAGGACAGCAGAATGATGTAAGCTGCTTTGGGTCCCCATTGGGGAGAAAGGTATGGTATAAATGAAGTTTTAAAAAAAGAGAGAACGAGAACGAGAGAGACAGAGAACGAGAACAGGAGAGAACGAACAAATACACTGCTAAGGCTTGCTCAGGATATCGGAATACAGATTGCCTTGTGGTGTTTCATGTCCCTCTTCCCTTGTACACTCTGGGTATATTGGAAACATTTTACCCCAAATTGGATACAAAGGAAAAATGAAAATAACATAAAGGGTGAATAGACAAAATAATATTTTCTTAGTTGTTTTATATGTTCTCTCTGGTGCCTTTGTACTCTTCTGTTCTTTTACAGGCAAAAATACTTAAAAGACTGACTTCTTCACAGCTCATAACAGCATGCTCAGTGCGACCCCCAAGACATTTTTATTTCTATGATTTAGTTTAAGGTCTAGCCAACCCCACACCAGATAAGTACACTTTTAGCTGGGCAAAGGTAAACTTCTTTATATATTGTTTTTATTGCTTTAATTTCATTATGTTGAAAAGTTTCCTTGAATGCTCTACGGCAGGCAGTTTGCCCAGCAAACTTGAAAAATAAATATTACAGAAGGCAAAACAAAAGGTTTGCAAGGTATGTAAATATCTCAGCAGCAGAAAAATCTTATTTAGCATACCCCACTGTGATGTTTCTCTGACATCTAAAGATATTTCAGTATTTCCATGTACTTTCATTGGTTTATTCATATCACTCTTTAATTCAAAAATCTAGTAACTGGCCATCAAATAAACTGCAAGATTAGAAAGAGGTAAGCCAAGCCAGATGTATCCCTCCTCATCCTGCAGAGTCCCAGCAAGACAGGAATGAAAGGGAAAGGGGGAAAGAGTGTCCTCTCTCCCACAGCTGTTCCCTTTGAAGGTAACTTTCACCCAACACTAATTAGAATTCAAATGCTTGAGGATTAGGGGACAGATCTGTGAAGCCAAAACATTCACTCATTGTTTTGAGCCAAACTTCACTTTTTTCAGAAACTGACACTAGAATGGAAAAGGAAGAAAGAAAAAGAGGAAAAATAAAATGAGAGTTCCTGGGAAGTCTTATTGATCAGCATCTAATCAGTCATCATCTGACTATAAAGAAAATAAATTGCTCATTCCTTCTCACAGGTACCGGTATTCCTTGCAGATCAGGTGGGAATATAAATTGAAATGGGTGCGAAAGTCCTGAAAGAGATGCAGAACTGAAATTCCCAAGGTCTTTTCCCAGGCACGCTGCTCCAGCTGCACTGATAACACCACTTGGCCCAAGCGAAGTGTAGCCAAGATACAAAGGAGGAGGAAAGCTGCCCTACTACCTAGCCCCCTCCAGTAGAAATACTTACCTGCCTGACACCAGATTTCAGGGATCTTAGATATTTTCCCACTCTCTGAAACCCAGATCACCCAGATTTTGGGGGGATGGAACACCCCTAACAGCTACTATGTGTAACACATTTCTAAAAGTGATGCAGTTACATGCAGTTCCTCCATGATCCAGTGGTGGCAGCAATACACTCCAAGTACGGGAGAGATAGACTGCCCTCCTCTCCCTCAACTGTATGTTGTTGTATGGGTTGATAAGCACAGCTTCCCTGTATTCCTCAGTCACACTTTCTTCCAGGGTGCTCATGCCCCATTGGAAGAGCTACACCAAAAGCCCACCACATCTCAGAGACCAAAGCCAGCAACTGCATTTACTTTAAAAGTGTCTACCTCACCTTTGCTGAGGCTGCTCTTCAAAAAGTTTCCACGTGTATCTTTGCATGTATGTTTAATTAAGCCTACTATATACATTATGAGCAATAAAGCACTCAAACTCTTACCACGGGTAGTCGTCCATGCACTCTGTACACATTAACAAGCACGGTAATATCCCAAGGACGCAAAGTAAGTGGATGCGCCTGCCTTCCTGATGTCTCGCTCTCCTTCTTGTCAGCATCCACTCCTACTGCAGTCCATCCAGAACTTGAAGATGTCGACATGGATAGCACAGGGCTTGAAATCACTTCTTCAAAGTCGGTGTACATGTCATCTTCACCAAAATAATTTTCCTGGCAGGATGAATTTGCAACACTTTTCATAAGAGAGCATAACATAAACCTTTATGCCTCAATCAAGCTCTAGTTCTGTAATCCACTTTAAACACACCAATAAAACTTGATTTTTGATTATACCAATATAACCTTCAGGATCAAGGTTAGACATCTTATTACATGCTTCAGAAGTAGATGGTTTCCTGTTAATGCTCATTTTAAAAAAATAGGAAGTTGACAAGATGATAAATAACAAAATAAATTATTTATGAAACACCTAAAATTAAGACCTGCATGGAACAAATTAAGATGGGGTAAATGTTAATGTCATCAGCCTCGCGGAGCATCACTGCAAGCTGATCCGTGCCTGAGCCACAATCATCACCCTCAGATCTGAATTTCCCATATTTACTCAAATGGAATATGGCCCTGAATGTAAGACCCCGGCACACTAAAGATATTATACTACCAAAGATTTTTATTATTGGACATAACTGTAATGTATGCAAATTTAAGATGACCTCCTATTAGAAGGTATATCTGGAAAAAACCTAATACTGCATTTGAGAAAATACAATATTTAGACTTTCCTTTGCACAACAAACACCTTTTACTCAGAAGACCCAGATGAAAGCTAATATTAAATTAAGCCCCTAAAGGGAACAATATTCACTACACTCCACCTGTTTCGCTAGGGCAGGGGTCTGCAACATCGTACAATTAAAAAGCCAAACTATGTCAAAATTCAGAGCAAGTGATCAACAAACAGGTAGTATTAAAAAGTTCATTTGTATAGCTGAAATAAGACGTTAACATTTCTGATACGTGACATGTTGATTAATAAACCATAAAGATTCTGCAGCTCAAACACTCATTGTTGCAAGTCTTTTATTAGGAAGTTGCACACATAAAGGCTCACAATAAGTAATAAATATACTGAGGAGTTCCCCGAGCAATTGTTTTAGTGCACTGACATAAAACTGTGCATGATTCGTATCTCAGTTACTGGAACTCTGTTCAATTCTATTATTTTCCTTCGTATAGCATCTTTAAGAAGCCTTTTAGACCAATAATTTTTATAATCTGTCATTCCTTTTACTAACTGGTTATTCTAGCATCCTACCTACTACAAAGATATCCTTCCTAATTCTTCAATATATACCTTATCTTAAAGATTTGTTTCTCTTTTTTAAAGAGCCATATCTGGTTGCATACTGAGCCACATGTGATTCTAGAGCCAAAGGCTGCAGACCCCCTGTGCTAGCTGTCTATATACTTATCACCTAGGGTGTTCTCCATACCTTTATGGACAGGAAGGCTTTCAAAAGAGGTCCATATAAAATTATATGAGAATCTGGAGAGAGTTCCAGTTCCACACGGAGCTGGTCAGGTGGAAGCTCAGAGGGATCAATGGGGAGGCGGGTAGATGCTAAAGGAGATTTCTTCTGGGATGGTCTCAATCCAGATAACATTGTTTCTTCCATTTCTGATACTTTGTATTAACAAAAACATAAAATAACTTTTGTTAACGGGTTAAACATTTAACTGATGTATAGCTCAGCGAAAGGAACATGGAATAAAATACTTGATATGGGTGATTTGTCCACCATGGATATAGGTAAAAGGTAAAGGTTGTCCCCTGTGCAAGCACCGAGTCATTACTGACCCATGAGGGGACGTCGCATCACAGCGTTTTCTTGGCAGACTTTTTACAGGGCGGTTTGCCATTGCCTTCCTCAGTCATCTACACTTTACCCCCAGGAAACTGGGTACTCATTTTACCAACCTCAGAAGTATAGAAGGCTGAGTCAACCTTGAGCCAGCTACCTGAACCTGGCTTCCGCCAGGACTGAACTCAGGTCGTGAGCAGAGCGTGGCCTGCAGTACTGCAGCTTACCACTCTGCGCCACGGGGCTCTTCACTGTGGATATATTCCCTGAGGAAATGAGTTCCACAAAGTTAAAAACATAGACAATTGCAACAAAGTTTCTCTCTTTATTACAACACCTTTGTATCCCACCCAATAAGCTCTTTCAGGCACACATAGTCCTCCAAACCTCTTTCTAAAATCTAAATAAGGATCTGCGATGAATGTGTACCAAACACAAGTTTACCATACAGCTCTCAATCTGCAACAAAACTTGGGCATTCTCTCTGACTGCTGTGGTAATTGCACTTATACGCTACACCTACGCTGATTTTTCCACTGAGCTTCCTTACTGGGAGATATGATATTAAGCCTGACAATAATGAAAACACTGAAAGAAAGCTGGTACACTGAACTTGTGTGCTTTTTATTACATCTAATATATTTTTATGTCAGGGGTTCCTATAAAGCCCGACTACAATAAGAACTGAAGAAGTTACCACAAAAGCCATCAAAAGAGAAAAATATTAGGAAATGTATGATCAATTCTACCCTAGCCTCCTATTCTTCAGGTCCCACTCCCTACCAATTTTTTCAATACAAGTTATGTCTTGTAGCAGGACAGGCTCCATTGGATAGAGTAACAGCAAAATTGTTTACGGTATAACTTAGCAGCAACAAATATTGGTTGTTAAATAGGGGGAAATGTATTTTCTTACATTAGAAATTGCACAGTGCATTTTGGCATCAGGACTGGTACAAAGCCTCTGACAAAACCTGACAGAGTGAGAAGTTCAACACAGCTTTAAGATGGTGAGATTTTTAGGCTCACTCCCTTCAGATTTTCAAAACAGCACTAAAGATCATTTTATTTTGCAGAGAATATAGCAGTGGTGCCGGACCAGGATTTGGTTCCTCTTAATTCTGCATTTGTTAATTATCACTTGTGTTTTATTATTGGCTTTGAGCACGTTTATCTTTCAGTCTTAATATCAAATATCTGGCAGGCCCCTAAATGATAGAAAGGTGGCATATACATTTTTAAAATAACAAACAAGTTTCCTTTGGGAGCCAAGAACTAATTTACAAGCAGCTCAACAGTCAGAACAGGGGCAAGCACTACATCAAATCCTGCTCCCCAAGCAGAAACCTTTCCCAGCAAGAAATTCAAATTATTGCCTATTCAAATATTTCCCCCATGCATTCTGCCCTCAGACCACACTGTTTCAGCTCTCATATTCACATAGAATCATTCACGCTGAAAAAGTACAATGTAACGACCCTATAGTCTAATCCACTCCAAGCCTAGGGAGACACTAAATGGACCATCACGGCTTATATCTACTGTTTCAGTTGGTTTTCAGTTTATTCTGCTTTGGTTCTAGCTTCTCCTTCAAAGTGCTTCCACAACAACTCTACCATTTTCTTCATGTTTTATTGTTTAAAAGTAATTAGGTGATACTTACATGATTGCTTTAACTGCTCATCAGCTTTCTGGGGATATATTGGATGCCACGCATAGCCAATTGTGAGCATAATACTTGGAACTGTCCAGCATTCGACCCAGCCAGCCCTTTTCAAAAAGAACGTTTTTTCTAATAAATGACGGTTAACAAAATGATTTTCAAACACAGAGAGAAAACACAGGAACCAACAACAATGCCCATAACAAAAGGACTAAGGAATCAATATGCAGTTGGTAAAAGAACTCACTCTTCTTGCGTCATGTTCCTCCACTTTGGTTTGCTTGGTTTTTGACCACTCTGACTTTCAGCAGAATTACAGGACTCCAGATTTAGTTTGTTAAGATGACAATCTTTCACCAACATAAAAAGAGAATATTTACTAGGGTGGCAGTCGGGAAGAAATAAGTGAAGATCAAGACCTTCTCCCTGAAAATATAACATGAAAACCAATATTCATACAACAGTCTCCAAAAAAATGGAAAATGATTTAGACAATATATGGATTGTATGCCCATTTTACACATACATATTTTTTGCAAAAACATACAAAACACTGTCAAGTGGCTACAGTTCTCAGCAGTCAGGTCTAAGTATACAAAAGAGTGACAACGCCTCTCAAGAATTTTGTTATTGAAGAGCTAGGGCTTATTTTGTTTATGATGCAAACAGTTTCAAATCCACTGCACAGAAGGAAGGAGACATCGCAAACAGCTTTAACCACATCTCAGATGGCGGCAGGCTAACACCAGGTACAGAGTTATCTGCCATATTATCGCTTATAAATTGGTCCCTGGCTGCCACTGTTTCCCCTAGGTTTGGGGGATGCCCCCTCTGCCATTAGTCTTCTAATTGGACCAAGAAAGCCCTCAGTAATCTCAGAAGCATAGGGCTCCCAGATTAGTGGATCTATGGTCCTCCCATCTCTGACAGGAAAGGCATAGCCTCTTTATTGTCTAAGAAAATTTTGTGACGAACATTTCCAAACCATTTACCATTGAGAAATGCAGAAGTGGTAAGGTTAGGATAACAAGACATAATGAATAACCAGTTCTTTAGACAAGGGTTTCATCCGGTCACCAGTGAAGCAACCATGCTGTGGTGGAAAACTGGAACGAATCTATGCAAGCATCTGAGGATTTAACCCAGGGTCTCCAAAAGGTAGCTCATGAACTACTAGTAGCTTGCCAGCTCTTACGGAGTAGCATGAGCATTCTGAGAAGACCCAGGAAAAGAAGTCAAAACAATCTACTCTGGGCTTCTTTGTTTTAACTTTTATTTCATGTTTTCCCCCCTCTGTACTGTACAGCTGACCGCATAATTCATGAAGTTGTTCTGAGTCTACATACTGTTTGGGGGGGGGGGGGCAAAACTTGATTGCACCTGGTACACAGGGAAGTAGCTCAAGATATTCTTCACTAGACTGAAGTAGCTCTCTTTAAGTGAAAGGCTGATTTAGCCATGTTGTGCATGTGCTTTCCTAAGATGGAGGCTTCATCTAGTCTAAAAGTTTCTCAGACTAGACAGGCACACTGTTAAGAAGACCTTTTTAACTTCTACTCTCTCTAGCAGGCAGGACCAGAACTGGGAGTGGAGCCCAGCCACTAGAGGAGAGGGAAAGAAGGCAGACCTGCTTCCAAACATATTGAGATGCCCCCCTTCTCTGAAGAAGAAGAATGCTTTTTTACCATTTCACCTGGCAAACCAATCACTTCACCTAAGGAAATATCACGGAGAGAAAGCTGATTGAACTATAAAACAATGAAAGATGTTTCAAGAACAACTGGGCAAATATCTGGTTAACTACTATCATACCAAAGACAATGTGGTGCATAACAGATTACATTATAAGGCTGAGCCAAAATAAGGAGCCCCTTTTCACCAGTTTGCCTCACCCCATGAATAGGTCACCAGATGTGCAGTGCTATGCAGTGAAGACCAATCACTGCATATTCCGCTGTAAAGCAGGATGTTGCCCTTAAAAGCTGCAGTAACATTTAAGCAAGGAAAATCACTCCACTGGACAACCCATCCATCCACCTCTTGCCAAGAAGGACACAGTGGATTGCATATTACTGTGTTATCATATTGCTGATAATTGTGATATTACACAAAGCAGCTACTGACACTATCTTAAGAGAATTGCTCTCCAGCGATATAAGCAACACAGTTCCGACCTCCCTTGCCAAAAGGGGGAAACAATCTGGTCAGGCTCCACATATGGCTTAGACTTCCTTCTGTTAAAGGGCCTGTTACAGAGAGAGTGAGAGAGCGTGTGCAGGGAGGGGGAGGAGGGGGAGGAGGAGGAGGAGGAGAGGGATTATCAAGTGTGTAAAAGAAAATAATTTTGACCAATATACACAGTAGAAAGAAAAGTCAGACTTCATAAAGTGTAATAAACCATGGTATTTGAGCTCTCTGCTATTTAAAGGCAGATTTTTCTTTTCTAAACCAATATTGTGGAAAGACTATGCTACCACAAAAACCCAGGCATTATAAACATGATAAATCCACTTACCCTTAAAGAGAATTTAGTACTGCACATGCTTGGAACAAACTCATCAAAAGGCAAAGAAAAATCTATGTTTAATGTTTCCCCACAGGCTGCCACATAAACTACAAGAGAACAGAAACAATTAAATAACAGTCATCCAAGTTAACTCTGTCCTTGTTAAGACTATCACAACTGCACTGGAATTTGAGCTTCAAGGCCACTTTCATCCTGGAGAGCTTAGAGAGAAGCGAGAAAAAGGAGGAGGGGGAGCTCTTCCTCACTCTTCTCCTTCTCACAGTCTGAAAGCATATTCTTACAGCACAACAGGAGTGGGATAAGTATATATTATTCAGCTAAAGTAGGACATTAGAACAATAGCCAAGCAAGCCAATAAAACAATATGTGGTCAGCACATTTCTGGTCCCCGTGAGAGGTAGCTTTGCTAGTTAAGGAGTTGCAATGAGAAGACTCTATGATGTTACTGTGTGGATCCCTTTGGTCAATCAGTAGGACTGTGTGGTCAGGTGGAGGAGCAGGTACTCGCTTCTGCAAACTTCTCTTTCCAATTTCTGCAACTGCTTTGGCAGCCTGGCAGACAGGGTGAACTGTGGCAAGAGAGGCCTTCCGGTGATTCTTTTTAAAAACATGTACTGCCAGGTAAGGGCTTCAGCTCTGGGGTTTGTGCTTTCCAGCAATAGCATAAGCTCTGGAAAAGTACAATATAGCAGAAAAAGAAAACATCTGGGAATGCGTACTTGAAATGTTCATAGCATATCAACATAGTTGATGCAAGAAATCATATGATGCTTTTGTTTATTGCTGCCTGTGCTCTTTCATTTGCTTTCACTGACTCAGAGGGCGTAACTACATAACACACCTGAAACATGTTGGGTTATGGGTGTGCAATTGGACTTGCAGTCAGATATACATTAGGGGAATTCACTTTAAAAAGCACTTGTTCACTTCATGCTGCAAGGAAGCATTGTGAGAGGAGACAGAGCAATCACTCTCTCTCTCACCCTGCTTTCACCAGTGAAAAGGGCAGCAGGGGGGCTTTCCAACCCATTTCTCTGGCTCCATGTGCCCTAGGAAGGACACATGGAGCCAGAGAAAAGGGGTGAAAACCTCTCTCTTTCCAAAGATGAAAGCAAGGTGGCAGGGAAACCAGAAGTGCCTTCTCCTTCTCACACCACTTCCTTGCAGCGCTGAGCAAATGAACATTTTTATGATGTGTTCCCCCTGATGTCTGTCTGACTGCAAGTCCAGTCACACATCCATGACCTGACATGCGTTGGGTGTATCACGCAGGCTGGCTCTGAGACAGGGGCGGATCTAGGGTTGCCGGCGCCCAGGGCAACCCAAGTCCGGCTCCTCTCACATGCACGCACATGCAGCACGCACGCTCCTGGCGCTGTGTGATGACGTCACTTCCGTGGGGTTGCTCCCTCACTTTAGTATGCTCCGAATATTTACGGAGCATACCGAAGCGAGTAAAAATACCAGAATTCCAAAGTGGCTTGGTACTTCCAAATTTTCCCCCTGCTTCAGGTAAGCCCGAAGCTGGAAACCCGAATCTTTTCAGGATGCACACCCCTAGTAATAAGTCCTTGTATTTCTGGCCCAGGATGGTAAAACACTCCCTGCCTCAAGCCAACTTCAAAACTCCTTAAAGAGTTTTTAAAATTTTCATTTATTTAAATAATGTATATCAAAGTCTGACCTAAATAGCCTATGCAAGCCCAACCTCATCACACCTCAGAAGATAAGCAGGGTCAGACTTGGTCAATAACTGGATGGGTGACCTCCAAAGATGACAAGGGTTGCTAAGCAGAAGCAAGCAATGGCAAACCACCCCTGTTAGTCTTTTGCCTTGAAAATCCCAGCAGAGGTCAACATAAGTCAACTATGACTTGAGGGCACTCTCTATTACCAATGAATATCACACCTTTCCAGAAAACTACACGAGGTGGCTCATGAGATACAAAGAATATTATAAAAAATGAGAAGCATAAAATTATTGTTATCTTTCACTTAGAACAAGAGAGAAAGGGGCATTTGAATTTTGTTTGCACTTTGCTCCTTGTTAAGAGATCAATACATCCACACTAATATGAATCACTGGGTCAAAAGGGGAGCTCATAACCTCAGCACAAGTTATGCCTGAGATATGCTCACCAAAAATCATGAAAGAAGTAGCTGTTCTAATATATGCGCAAATTAAAGCTTCCAGGTTAATTGCTGCTGAGTTTGTCCTTGTAACACACTGAAAATAAAATAGAAATTTATAAACTGGAGTAACATGACAGCAGAATAAATAGGTAGTGCAGCTATATGAGAGAGTCCAAGGACATTTATAGAGTTCCTCTGCTTGTCACCAACAAAAACAGCAAATTCTTTTCAGGTGAGATTGTATTTGTTTTCATTTTCAGTAGCATCACTTCTTGATATGTGAAGGGAAGCTGTATGCCTGCTTAAAATATATTTATATATACTCCTTACCATTTTCCTGTTGCTTTGTGGAACAATCAATCCAATTGTGCTGATTTGCTGCCCAAATCATTTCGAACTGATGAAACATGATTTTAAAATTCCATGTATAGGGAACAAATGCATAGATATCCGGAGCACTGTCACTGGACCAATCTTGGATCAGATCTAAAAACAAAGGGCACGCAGCACAGAGTATCATTCAGAAAAAATAATGTGTTAGTTTAAAAGTCTACATCTTCATCTTTTCAGTTGCAGAAATACTAAAACAGAGCAAATAACTTCTGCCAGATGTATTGTGAAAACCATCCCATCTTTTTACTTCCCCATTCACAAACATATTTGTTTTTTTAACAGTAAATTAATTTCAAGAATAAATATAGCATCGCTGCTCCTTCCTGAGGACCCAGATTGTCCCACGCTACAAAACAGTAGCTGCTGCATTTCTAAAGGCATTAAAAACTTTTGGCAGGACATCTGTGTTCCTAGGCAGGAAGCCATTCTTTTTACTTGTGTGTCACTTGCTACAGAGGCTTGAGGCAAACAAAAACATGCGAGTCAATATTCTTAGTATTTTACATTGCAATCTTAAAGAGAGTTAAGCTGTTAAATGCTTTTGTTTTGTAGAAGTCATGCTGATTTCAATCCTATAATTCTCTTACACCAAGGAGGATCCTATGATTCCCTTTTGCCAAGTTTTCTTTCAACAGAGAAAAGTATCCTCTGGTAAAAGACTCTCTCCTGTAATTACTAATATTTACTGGACAGGAGTCACAGGACTCAACACAGAGACTATGAAAGGGTCAACTCAATCATAAACTTAATTAGACTGCCGCTTTTAATAAATAAATTTTATAAGTGAAAAACATTCACTTTAAAGATGCTATAAAATGGAAAAGCTTAACTGTTCCAAACCTTTCAGCGATTAAAATAGTTTCAGATCTTGAAATTTCGCAAGGTATCTTTGGAACGCATAAGCATTTTGTTTCCTTCTCATCTATTTGACTCAGGACATTTTCAAAATGAGGTATGATAAATTTATATTTGTATTTAAATACATTTTTGTATTTAACGTGCAAACCGGAAGCCCTCAAAGAATTGCAAAGGGAGGAAATTTGGAAGACACACCCCAGTCCCCAACCCTTCCTTTCAAATTTCAATTTTCAGTCTTCACTAGGGTTTTTTCCCCTGGTTAATTTACAATGTTATACTTGCTGAATAACTGGGAAGTTCCTTGGGCAGGAACATGAGAGCAACCTTGCTGGATCAGACTAATGATTAGGGGGTGTGCACATACACACACAATCCATGAAAATTCAGTATAACTGAAATCTGGGTCAGATTCTCTAATCTGGTTTGGTAAGAGTCGAGACATGCACATTTATCAGACCATTATTCCTGATGGGGAAAACTATCCAGGGGCTAGTGGAGCATTTTTAAAGCAAGCTCCACCAAATTTGCAGGGAACCTACTCCCTTCCTGTTCATTAAAAACCTGCCCAAGTTTCAGGAAGATTAGTCCCACGAGTCCAATTTTATGGGCTCCTGAACAAGATGCCCCAAGACACTCTCCACGGTTTCCTACGAGGGAAACATTTCCAAGGCTTTCCAGGTAAAGGGAAACCTTAAGCAAAGACAACCTTTGGCCAAAAACCAGTCCCAAAGCAAGCCCCACTCCCAATACAAGCTGAACCAACAAAGCCGAACAGAATAAAATTACAGTAAGGGAACCAATGTCAAACCAGAGAATCCAAGGGCCAAACAAGAGAACCCCAAACTGAAGCAGGGGTGAGGCTTGCCGGACAAGTCATAGAGGTTAAAATGTGGCTGGAGATTGTCTGAAAGGCTCTTTTGGAGCTCAGGGGTGGATGCAGGATGGGAATCCGCAGCCCTTGCAGAGAAAAGCAGGCAGCAGAGCCAAAGCAGCAGTGAGCAAGAGGGCAAAGGTGCAAAGTGGCTCGAAGTACCGGGACAGGCTCCATGGCAGAAAAATGGCGCATGGCTGGCAGGAGACAAGCAGCAGCAGGCAGAGAGGCCGGGAGAGGAGCCAGCCAGGAGCACAGGAAGCTGTGAGGCCACACACCAAAGGAGATGGTCTTGCCTTCTCCTCTCCCCATGCCTGGAAAGAAGCTCGGAGAAGCCAGCCTCCAGCTTTTGCCTGATTAAACTGAATAAACTCAGTTAACCTGATTTTGCCTGATTAAACTGAATAAACTCAAGTTAATAAACTATCCGACTTCTACAGAATCTCTACTTTGAACTGACAGAGCTTGCCAGATCAGCATAAATCCACCTAATTAACTGGTATACTAATTAACTGGTATACAAATGCCAGATAGCACACCCCATTAGTGAGCCATCTAGTCCTGCATACTATTTCACGCAGTGATCAACCAGTTGCCCTGGAGGGCCAACAAGGCACAAGAGGTAAGACTCTCCCAGATGTTACCTCCTAGTATTCAGTAGTGGTATTCAGAGGCCTACTGCTTTGGATGATGAAGGTTCCATTTAGTCACCATGGTTAGTATCCACTGATGGCCCTTTCCGCCATGCATCTCTCTAACCTTTTTTCAAACCCATCTGTGCTTGTGGCCATCACTACATTCACTGGCAGTGAATTCCACAATTCCACCATTTAATCGCTCATTGAGTAAAGATGTTTTTCCTTTAATTTATTTAATTTATATACTGCCCTTCAGGACAACTTAATGTCCACTCAGAGCGGTTTACAAAGTATGTCATAACTATCCCCACAACAAAACACCCTGTGAGGTAGGTGGGACTGAGAGAGTTCCAGAGGGCTGTGACTAGCCCAAGGTCACCCAGCTGGCTTCAAGTGGAGAAGTGAGGAATCAAACCCAGCTCTCCAGATTAGAGTCCTGCCGCTCTTAACCACTACACCAAACTGGCTCTCTACTTCATCTATATTTTATCATTTAAGCTTTATCATTGTCCCTCTCAGCGGTCTTTTTTAAACAAACTGAAAAGTCTCAGACTCTTTAGCCTTTCCTCATAAGAAAAGTACTCCTGCCCTAACTCTTCTTCTGCACTTTTTCCATCTCTGCAATATCTTCTTTCAGATACAATGACCACAACTGTGAACAGTACTCCAAATGAGGCTGCACCATAGATCTATACAAGGGCAGCACAATATTGACCATTGTATTTTAAATTCCTTTCCTGATAATTCCCAGCACGATTATGGTCTTCTCACAGCTACTGCATGGGTCAACATTTTCATCAAACTATCCATTACAACCCCAAGATCTCTTTCCTTTTCCTTACCTTGGCCAGACAAGGTAACTTATCTTCGAGCGGCTTCATTTTATGACTTTCATAATCTATACTGGGGCACGCCAGTTTATTCTGGAGCTACTTGAATATTTTAAAATAGTGTCAGTCCTATACAGCTCAACTGCTACTTAATATTATGATGCTTAAAAATTAACAATAAGCAGTCATTTAATGTGCAAACAGTTACTATTACAAACTTTATTTTACCAAGGTTTATAAAACATTTTGCTAGTACTGGTTGGCAAAGCAGGGAATCAAAACTGTAACTTCTTAAACTAGGCTTATTCAGCACAATAGAAGACCTTTTGATATTTCCAATTTATGAACATTATGCATCAAGACAATAGCAGAACTGATTAATTCCTCCAAGACATAAATCATTTAGATGACTGCCACACCAAAAGCTCTTCACTGGAACTGCAATGCAGGCACATATTCTGTTGATATTGTGATCAAAATAACTGGTTGGATGACTAAAGAAAAATGAAGTGAACAAGGAAAACATATCTTTTTGTAAAAATTAATAACTGGCATCTGTTCACAAATATCCCATTCAGACTGATACTACTATCACTTACATTTTTAAAAACTTGCAAAATATATGTGTTACATAAAATAGAGCAATTACCTGTAAAAAAGCTTTTTTGGGCAAAGATAAAATGGTAGGTTGCCTTATATACTTCAAGTTCACACTGCCATGTCTGCGGCATGTTCCATATCCGGGGATAGGTGGAATTAATTTGAAACTGAACAAAACACAAAAGCAACAGTGTATGCTCATAATATGAAAATGTATGAATAGGCAAGATAAAGTAATAACTTTGTCCTTGGTGAATAATTAAAAATATCTTACTCTTGAGGAAAACAGAGGCCTGCCCCAGTTTTAATTTTTCTTAAATATTTCAAAACCAAGTCTTTTATTTTTATATGTCAATTTCTAGAAATTAACTACAGTTGCATTACATGTTTGTCATCTGCTTTCAAAGCAAAGATATCAAGCATCATCTTAGTATTTTATATGAAAAACCCATTTTTATATTGCACTATGATAAATAATTAAACTATATTGTAATGCAAGGTAGGATTCTGTAATCCCAACGATAAAGACTGGCACCTACTGGATGAGCTGATTAAGTCTTGGAGTATCTACAAACATTTTAAATACTGTTAAAATGACATAAGAAACATGGAATGCTCACAGACTATCTTTAACAGATTTGGGAGGGGCTAAAGCTTGGCTCTAAAAACAGGAATGGCTTTTTAGGCAAAATGCATAGGCTACATCTCGAAAGCTTATACCCTGAAGCTCTTGATAGTCTCTAAGGTGCCACTGGATTCAAATCCTGCCATTCTACTGCAGACCCAGATGGCTACCTACCTGAAACTGTCATCACCACAACACAATGACAAAGAATAGTGACACCTGATTACGTTTTCTAAGCAACTCTTAGAAGTTGCTCATTGTTCCAGATGTCTTCGGCAGCCACACCGAGAACCAGCATCCGGAATATGAAGAGGATGGTTAGCCAGATCTTGCCAATGATTGCTACACAGGATCATTTGAGCATTATGAACAAAATAACTGGATTGGAATTAGGGACAAATGGCTGTGGTGGAGGCACCTGTCCAAGCTGTGCAACTGAAAACAGACATTATTTTATGCTGCTGCTGATATAAAATTGTGTGTATCAATATTGGTTTTTATCCTATTTATAATGTTTTATTGTATTTTTAATAATATATTTGTTGGAAGCCACCCTGAGCTTGCTAGTGGGAAGGGCGGGGTATAAGTCAAAATAAATAAATAAATAAAAATAAGTAGCACATCCTTTCAAGATATGGATCTGGATAGGGTTGAGGGTTGTGCAGAGAATTGAACTTGTAGCAAAATTTGAGTTCTTAATTTCATTGGGTTTTATGGTTTGGGTAGATATGAACACAGTGTACTTATTATATATACTATTTATTATGTCTATCTTTTTGCTATATCAAATATTTTTGTTTTTAAAAGATATGGCTCTGCAAATCAAGCAGCTAGTGAGGCTCATGAGGCAGTGAAGAGCCAAGATGAATTTCAAAAACGTATTTGGCCTATCTGCTATGCAGCAGGAAAATGAGGTAAACAATGGGCCAGGCCAAGCCTTCGTTGCTTCCTCAGAAAGACCAATAAATGGGAAGCAGCACCAACACAGCTTTTGCCTCCCCCTCCTGTAACAGCAGTAGCTTTCCCTTCTGACCAACACAAGTATTACTGTCACTGAGGCTAGCAAAGAAGGAGAGAAAACACTCCGGCTTCGTTTCAGTTTTCTCTCCCTTTTTGTATCACAATGTGCATTTTGTGACATGCTCCACCTCTTGTGACAGCCATTTTGTGCTGTCACACAGTGTCAGAATTCTAAAGGTGCCCACAGGCTTAAAACGTTTGGGGACCCCTGCCTTATATTTCTGGTTATTATAGAAATTGATGCTCAAGTTACAGAATCACAGCTTCCCCACACAAATAGTGAATTTTAGCTAGACCAGTACTAAAGCAGTGCAGTCTCTTTCAGGCTGCTCCTGAAGACTTGGCAGATGACAAGTTATATGGTAACAAAGCAAAATAGCTGGTAGTCAAATTCTAGTTTTGTGATACTTCATATTCTGGCAAAATTTTAAACAACATACTGTATGGCAGAGATAACTCTGATACTTATATGAATACTTACAGCTAACATTTCTGCTTCTAAGAGAGTCCGATACTGCATACTGCTGGTGGCATCTACGTGTAAAAGTTGTCCTTTAATTGTGGGAGTGTATCCTAAGTAATTAGAACAAAAGAATAAACACCCTTCTCTTTCTCTCTCCTCTCCCCAAACACCACATCATTAGGCTTGCCAAGCTTTCTGCTGGCTGAGCAAACTCCATGTGACTGCAGCCTTTACCCACTGATCACTAGCAATTGGTGGGAAAAGAGAGGCTGCCTAGAGACTGCCAGTCATTGGCGAGAACCTAGACCAGAGTCCGGGAGAATGGGCATGAACAACCCATGTCGCCAGTTGATGACCTCACTGCCAGTGTGACCTAGAAACAATGGCACCACACTGGAGCTGATTCTTTAGAAATTGGCCCAAAATATAGCAAAAATGATGTTTGGGTCAATTCCTAAAGAATCAACCTCGATGTGATTCTGTTGCTTTTGGGTCATGCCCAAAGTGACATCATTATGGGGCAACCTTTAGCACATGCACACAAAGACAGTAAAGATGAGAGCTTCTCGTTGGCTGTCAAGGGGACCTGGCACCCTTATACATGTTAACATTTCAATTTTTTAATCAATATCAATAGTAATCATATGGTTTGGACTGGATTGATTTAAAAATAAATATTTTCTGTTGAACACAGCATGAAGGAGGCATTTATGCATACCTTCTACAGCCTTTCATACACAGATTTGGCAGAACAAGAAGTAACATATGCCTACAACAGATGCTTGCAAAAGTAAACATAAGGAGCATAACAATGTAAATGTGCATGTCTATCTAATGACCAAGAGCTGGTCTTTGTGCAGATACCAAGATCAGCACAGCAGGGCCAGCTATGGCTATCATTAATGGGTCTGCAACCCAGGGAACTCCATAGCTTTGCCAAAAAAATTTAAAAACCCAAACTAGTTGCAATGTATGTGCTTGTGTGGACATTTTTAAAAGCCTATGGTTAGAGATTGGTTGCACTGTGGCTTGTTGTAGCAACCACAATGAATGTGAAGGTGCCTACAGGGAAGTTTCAATACAGGGTCTTGGAGGGGGCCAGGATGAAGATGACACAGTGACAGTTAGCGGGGGACATTATGGCAATTGGAGGAGGGAGGCAATGGCAACCAGGAAGTGGAGGAGGTGAGGCAAAGAAAGAAGTCGGATTTCCCCTCTCCCAATCTCTGCCTCTTGTCATTTACAATTTCTGCATTTTCACTGCCATTAGTACTTCAACATTAATATGAACTTTAAAATGTCTTCTTTCATAGATAGAGGGCAGTAGTAGCCTGGTCCTAAATTCATTCAAGTCTATGCAATAAAGAAGATAGAAAAGCAAATAAACATTCTATTTCTTTGCTGAATGCAAACTAACAGGAGTGTGTAAATATATCAGGGAAAAGTCTCAGATAGTCAGAGATGCAGGACTCAGCTCAGTACTAAAACACTTTGTACCATTCGGCAATACTACCACAATTAAATGAATGTTTGAGACTTGAACCTCAAGCTCATTTCCCCTGATAAATACAAAATGCATTGTCTGAACCCACCTTTTTCATCCACGGTCATAGGAATATTAATCTCCAGGTAAGAGCCTGCGCCAACATTTACATGTACAGCATTAGTTTCCTGCCAATAAAAACCATGCATCAATTCAATTATTTGCATTTAGACTCTACTCTGTCACATTTCAAGCTATCACCATCATGGTTAAACTGCCAGGATTGATGAAAGAGAGTTAGTAGACCATACTTGATTAAAAACATGGCAAAGAAAATTGTAAGACTTAAGATGTGCAGTGATGTTGAAGAGGAACATTGAGTTTAGTATCTAAGACATTGTAATTATTTATTTTAGGCCATGAGCAGAGGAATGGATAACAGCTCTTTAAATTAATGGTTGCTGATGAAACTGAATTCTGTATTCAGTGGTTATGCAGACTAATTAGTCCTCTATGTATTGTCGAAGGCTTTCACGGCCGGAGAACGATGGTTGTTGTGGGTTTTCCGGGCTGTATTGCCGTGGTCTTGGCATTGTAGTTCCTGACGTTTCGCCAGCAGCTGTGGCTGGCATCTTCAGAGGTGTAGCACCAAAAGACAGAGATCTCTCAGTGTCACTGAGAGATCTCTGTCTTTTGGTGCTACACCTCTGAAGATGCCAGCCACAGCTGCTGGCGAAACGTCAGGAACTACAATGCCAAGACCACGGCAATACAGCCCGGAAAACCCACAACAACCATAATTAGTCCTCTCATCATGTCAAAGTCATCTATTTCATTTTTAAAAAGCACTCAAATCAGTACAAAGATTGCACCCAAAGAGATTCCCAGACACCTTGAGCTACCGTTAGCATATTTTTTAAAAATAAAACTACGGTTGCACCTTAGTTTTGAGTTACAAAAGATAGAGGGAGCAAACAAGCATTTTTAGTAACTCCAGTAGCAACTCCTTTGCCTCCAAAAAACAACTACTGCGGGTAGATCTTAAAGCATATCAGACCATAAAAAGAAAGGGAGAAATTGGCCAGAGTGCCTCCATGAAAACTCTCACGTGCATGAACTTCTCACACAACAGTGGGGGGATTTAGCCAAAGTCATTTTTTCCCTAGCAGTTCCCACACTGTATGACATACTGTTGTCTTTTAGCAGCAGCTTTTCAAGAGATACAGAGAGGTCTAACACAAATTGCTTCTGCGTTCACGAAAGATTGAATACAACCTACTATGAACATTTTATTGAAACTGAGTGAGGGTTCTGGGGGGGTGGTAACATACAAAGTCATACTTTCAACATAGTTCAGTATATACAAAGCAAATGCATTACATTATCCAGTTTTATTTATACATACATTACACACACAGCCTTGAAAAATTCAGAAAATTCATTCGATTTGCCTAGGCACAAAAGTATATTTGGGGAAATGTGGAAAATATAATGATACAATGTAAACATGCACTCAACCAACGCTGTCTTTGAGACTTTGAATATCATGTTGTTCCATTTTACTTTAGCATCCATTAGAAGAAATGTATTTCACAAAATTAATTACCCTATTTTTTGTGAAGAGCAAATCAATAGTGGCGTCTGCAATGATATTCATACGCAGCTCAAAAGCAAGGATCTGGCGTGGCTTCCCAGGCTGTGGAATTTCTGATACTTTCATGACTTGATAATCTTGTGGGAAGAAAAATTTCCACAAACAGTCTCTAAGAAAAGCAGAAGAGTAAGGGAGATACTTATAAGGAAAACAACTTGGTTTATTATTTTAAAGATATTTTACAAAGCATAATATCCTCCACAGATAACAAATAGGATAGTTACTGAGTATCATATTCCTCAAATGTCTGACTAGTAAAAATGCAGTCCGGTTTCATCTTAGTATGCACATGATCCATTCATCGTACTAGGATGTCTCAATGATTTTGCTTTAAAGGTCACTTTGAAGGTTTTCACCATTCTGCTGGTATAGCTCAACTCCCTTCACACCTGGCTAAACGAAAAGGGGAAAGGAAACAGTATTCTGAGGTAGGTCTTGAACTCATGCCCAAATTAATCTCCTTTGAGGCTACTTTTGAGCCTTTGCCTGAATATTCATAAAAACGAACACAAGAATTCTAAAAGACACTTTGTGGTTAACATTCTGTGGTGTTTTCCACACTGAGATAGGCTTCTGTAATTTCCCAGTTGCTGGCTGCTACAGTTGCCAATACTGTACACTGGGACTTCCACATGGCAGGTTTCCTCACAGTTTCCCTATCCAGGTTCTGTATATTCCCATCTTTAAAAAATAAGACCTAGCCCCTTTCATTGCAGAGATATGCTTTTCACCTTGTACCTTCACAACCAAAGGGGCTACAGACTTACTTTTTTATTTAAATGAAAACCAGGAATTCAGAGAACCTGATAAACTATGTTGTTATTAAAAAAATAAATAAAAGCCCCACCCCCTAGTGTCCACTGTGGGAAAAGAGCCATGGTTGCTGTGGGGGGAGGGGGTTGGAAGCCACCCAGGTTTTGCTGTGATCCTTTCTGCAACTTTGCAGCAAAGCGGAGTTGGAAAAGATCAAAGAAAAGATCAGAGGGATCGTGGGAGAGATCACAGAAAAGCCAGGGAAGCCAGGGAGGTGCATGAAGTCACCATGATGCTGTGGGGAAGCAAGAAAAAAACTGCTTCCCAGAAACATTGAACCTTGAGCAAATATCCCAAGCAGAAATGGCATTTGTCAACTACTGCAGAGACAGTCAAAAGGATTCACCATAGTACCTTTGCCTGTCAGCCCATGGACCATAGTTGAAATCGGTTCCTTTACCACAAACTATATCCAACCCCCAGCAAGGGGGGAGGTCTTGCAATTTGCTGTCCTCACTACTTGTTTCTCCCTCATTATTTTCCTCTGTTTCTCCTGGAACAAGACCTATATTTAAGAAGACAGCAAACAAATTCAAATAAATATTCAAAGACTATTCCTAACTGGCAGATTATGAAGTTTAAATGTACATCACAAGCTTGCAACAGCCAACTTCTCTGTAGGCAAAAAATGCGCAAAGAAGTATGCAGATAGGGCTTTAGAGGCATTTGTAGAAGACACATTACAGAAATATTTGCAATTATCAGGAATAGATGTAATACAGCCAAATTACAAGCACTTTTGAAAACATACACTAAAGCCTCTAGTTCTTCATTTTTCAAATTCTAAACCTCACTGGTTCTTAACTATCTCTTTCCCTTCTGTCACTACATCTTTTCTCATGCAGTTTGTCACTCTCAACTGTTTCTTTTTTTCCCTTTTCAACACTTACTTAACATGCTACATTAACTAGAATAATTAATATCTTCTTGTTAGAAGGCAGGTTTCCTCTGGGTCTCAAAGCAGCACTGATTAGGACACTGCACAAAACCCCTTCTTAGGATAAAGATGGCTGGGTATTTATCATCAACCTGTTCCCAACCTTCATTTTGGGGGCAACGTGACTAAGCATGTGGTGGCATTTTTTAAAGAGACATCTTCCTTATCCATTTCAATTTAATGGCAGTCCTGGTTATAGGAAAGAGACAGAGACAGCTAGTCACTGGTTAACAGTTATAGAGTTTATATCAAAATAGAGTATTTTAAACTCAGACAGCTAGCTATTCTGATCCCAGTTACCTACGTTTAAGTGGAGGTTAGTTGAATGGAATTGAGCTTCTCTAACCGATATTAAGATTGCAGCCTTAATTATTACCTGGTTCATCCATATAATAGTAGATGTCAACATCATTGGACTGCATCACAACAAAGCCTTCTCCCATTAATCTTGGTGGTCTGTTAGACAGAGAAAAAGAAAATATGTACTCTACTATATTGTGGAAAGGCTACTATACAGTTGCTGTTGAGTCCTTTTCCAGTCATTTGTACTGAAAATGCTTCTCAGACTGCTAGTACCCAATTGTCAAACTTCTGAAAAATGTATTGCATATTCATTTGCCTACTCACTACTGTATGTATGGCTATCAGTTGTTTATATTTCTTAAGCGGAAGAATATCTGCACTGTATTATTTGAATTCTGTAATAATCCCACCCAAGGAGTTAAAAATATTTCATTAAAATGGACTGTAATTGCAGGATTGGTTGTATGCACTTAAACGCACCAGTATCAGTGGAACTTATACAGGACAAAGTGCAGTATTTCAGGGGGAGGGAGAAATGGCAAGTAAACTGGCTAAATGGGCCAGCTATACAGACCAGTTTATATGGTATAATCACAGCAGCCAAGGACATGATGCATAATCAATTTTCCAATTTTGGTTTAGATCTAAACTATGGTTAGTGATAACCAACATTTGCCTAGTGTTGTACTAGATGTTAATGGAAGCAGTCTACTGTACATGATCAAATCCTCCATCAATCCAATGATGCTAGATGGCAGCTGTCCCTCCTCTACTATTGCAAAAGAATGTGCAAAACAAAATGTTTAGGAGGGCACTTCTATAGAGGGATTCTATTATAACAGAATGTAACAGTTCAGGAGAGTACCTTCATAAAGAAATAAACTCGTAAATTACTTGAATGATTATTGTAGGCATCAACTTGCTATTACTGCACTGTCTCCTACATTTGTGATTCCACTTTCAGCATTATTTATAGTAATAATAATAATAACATTTGATTTATGTACCGCCCTTCAGGGCCACTTAACACCCACTCAGAGCAGTTTAAAAAGTATATTGTTATTATCCCCACAACAAACACTCTGTGAGGTCGGTGACGCTAAGAGCGCTCTGGGAACCTGTGATTAACTCAAGGTCACCCAGCTGGCTTCAGGCAGAGGAGTGGGGAGCAGAGATGGGCACCAACCGGGAAAATTCCGAACTGTGCGGTTCGTGGTTCATTGCGTTTCATGAACCATGAACTTTCACGAACTTGCCCTGATTAGCGAACCAGTTCGTTCGGTTCATGAAAATGTCACTTCCGGATCAGCAGAAGATCTGCAGAAAGCCCATCTCCCCCTCCATTGTCTAAGAAACTGATTGATCAGCGCTAGGCTGTCTACAGTGATGAACCGAAATACAAACCAAACAAACTGGGCTAAAATATGAACCAAATGAACTGGCCCAGTTTGTGATGAACTATAGTTTGTATTTTGGTTTGTGCTTGCCTCTAGTGGGGAGTCAAACCTGGTTCTCCAGATTAGAGTCCCACCGCTCTTAATCACTACACCAAACTATACCACTATACCTTGCCTTATTTTGTTATTTGCATTACTTTCTAATTCTGCAATCCTAGTCCTACTACACTATTCACTCATTGTCTTATGGTGTCTCATCAGATCATTTTATACTCTGTAATCCACCCTCAGCAAGAAAGGCAAGCTATAAAGTAAATAAACTAATTCTGCCATCAGAATATATTTGTAACTTCTGCTAAATAATTTGCCATTACTTTAGCTCTTATTGATTAAAATGTGCACAGTGAAATATCATAATATTTAAGAATACTCAAAGGCGAGGGGGAGGAGAGAGGGAGAGAGAGAGAGAGAGAGAGAGAGAGAGAATTTAAAATTAGTTTAAAGAACGAAAGAATGAAAAAACGAAAGAAAAACTATGAGTGGGGGGAAATTCTCACCTTCACCAAAACAATGCAGTTTTAACCTATATCAACTACAAAACCCTTACTTCTAATTTCCCCCAACTTTGCTGAAGACTTGATTTGCCTTTCAAAAAAAAAAGTAGTATTATCCTTGCCCTACATTTCATTTGTTAATGATTTTCCTACTAAAATAGAATCTAGGCTCACAGGGACAGATCATCTTCGGTAACCAGACCAAGAGTGAAACACAGACATACATAAGGAGCAAAAGAATGTTACCTTGAAAATAGCATCTATATTTTTTAACAAACACATTTAGTGCCTTTTATAGTGAGGTAAGTAGAGGATGCTGAAGGAAAGAAATTGTGTTCACCAAGAAACAAGCAATACATATGCTATTTATATACACGTAGTATCCATAATTTCTATTTAAACATATTCAGAGCACTAGTACACTCATCATCCGAGTAGCATTGATCAATGCTTCTGTGTCAATAAGGAAGCTAAGGTGTAGTTCTATCTTTTCAAATCTATATAATGTTGAGATATACATTACAAGATCATTAACTCAAGAAAATCTCATTTCATTAACTAATTTGCTGTGAAGTTTCTAATATATCTAGTCAACAAAGATAAGGCAAATGATTTTAGAGAATTGCTAAAGCAACTCTAATATAGTGTCAAGAGTTTTTCAATCGCAAGTTATCTGGAAAGGATAGGCTGATACGGAACATTTTTGATGGTGTACAGTGTCTTGAGACAATCTCTTTGGAATCAATGCTGAAAATAATCAGAATATTTTACATAAACAAATGCTTTAAGTAGTAATTGCTTACTCATCATTTTGAAGACCAACGTATCTTGGACTCGGAACAAGCATGACCCTAACATTTTCCAGTTTTCCTTTTACAATGTGCATAAACTGGTCAAGATGGCTTGATGGTGGTTTTGTTGTATAAGTTAAGAAAGCATCATCAAAGTTAACACAGATTGTCTGAGGCAAATAATGATTCCCAAATGCTAAACGCCCCTAATTGAAGAGAAACATAATTCATTGTTAGTTTTTAATTCTTGTCATAGAAGTCATTCTGAATACAGAAATAAATACGATATCTGCTCTTCTTTTAAGACTATAACTTGTTCCGGAAAGGTTTGTTAGAGCAATAAATACATTTAAACGGAACAATAGGGCAGTTATGCATTTATGCTATATCAATTTGTCCTCATTGTTTAAGCAAAGGGTATCACATAACTTACAGCAAGAGTTTTTTCTGTTTAAAACACAACATACAGAACAAGAGACAACCCTTCAGGAAACTGGTCACCACAATTTAACTCAATTCAATTAATCATCTTTACTTTTAATTATTATTTGTTTGAGGGCGAACCCAAAACAGTAATAGTACTGCAAATGAAAAACAAGGTTACGTTGTACGGGATATATTTATATTAGTTTCCCAAGAACTTTATCTTCTCCAGACTATTTCTTACAGGAGACCTATTTAATAATTCTCTAAGGAACTTTCTTCTGGGTTGGGCAAAGATTTGGCAATATAAAAATGAAAAACAGCTTCTTTATCCCATGGAATACAGATGCAGAAGTGATCTCTCACAGGAACTTTGAATAATGGACTTCTGGAAATGACACAGCACGATACTAAAATGTAAATCGCTGAATGCTTTATCCAGATAGAAAATATGGGATTGTGAAAGCAATGGGTCCTTTTAATATGCTAATTGTATGGTCTGACCAGCTAATCTTTCAATTTGTTATTAAAATGCAGGCAATAAACTGATCCAGCAAGCCATATTTACATATGAAGTTAGTATATCCCTTTCCCTGAAGACTCACACACTTTTATAGTTCTGTAAAATGTTCAGGGAGAGCATTTTTAGAAAGAGAGCAGGGTTATGTGTTTAATGTCTGTAGAAACTGAGACAATTTTTATTGCACTTTTATTGTATTATTATCCTGTTTTATTGAATTGTTTTGTAATTTGTGTAATAAGTTTTAGTGCATTGTTTATTGTATGTTTTAAACTGTTCTACTGCTTTTAAAAAGTCTGTTATCTGCCTTGAGTCTCAGCGAGAAAAGCAGATGAGAAATGAAGTAAATAAATGTATTTCTGTTATAGCAAATATAATTTGGACTGTTCCATTTGTCCAAGCTTGAGCCAATAGTTTATAACAATATAATATACAGCCAAATTTTTTATCCTTTAAAACACAGTGGACAAGGCCTGGGTAAGGCCAAAAGTAAACACAGTATTTGGAGAAGATACCCAGATAACTTATTGCCCTTGTCTTTCATTGCCCATTATTACAAAATTCAATTCAATGAAAAACCTTCAAAAATACCGTTCACAAATTAAAATCCTGGCAGTGGAAAAATGCATATATTAAGAAACTGTTATTTTCTATAACTAAATGTTGCAATAACCATAAAAATCTGCTGAAAGACACCATTTTCTCATTCTTTTCAATAAGCTCTAGGAATATTCAAATATGTGAGGTCATTACCCTGTGAGTTCCCCTGATCTGGTAATCCATACGCTGATGCAGCAAGAGTCAGGAAAGCCAAAATTTGAAGTCATACACTGAACATCCTCAAATATTACTTGCACAAGAAGACACAGAGCTGCTGTATTCAACGCTCTGCTGCAGCCAAAACTAGTTTTAAAGACAGATGTTTTTGGAAAGATTTTCTAGAGCCTTTAAGAAGCCAAGTATTTAGCCTGAAGATAGCACTTATCTCAGTTAATAGCAGGTAATCATCTTTGGCCCCACAGAAAGAATATTCCTACACTGACTTACAAAGTTCATAACTTCTGAGGCTGTCCAATGCATAGCTTGCTTTCACACTAGAAAGAGGAGGGAAAGCAGGAAAAAGGCAAACAGGAGCGTATTTACTTACAGTGCTAACATTGACTTTGATGACAGGAATAAGAGATCTCCATGATGATGAGGGGTCATAGGATTCACTTTTTACTTTGACGCTGAGGGGGGAAAGCATCAAAAATAATTCTCAGATGCCTCAGTCATATATGGAAACCAACCAGTCTTATTTACTGAAATGGATCTGAACGCCATGTAAAGTGCCAAGGACCACAGCCTAAGCTTGTTAATACTGCCTCAGAAAAAGTAAAAGAGCCTAAGTTCATTAAAAAGACTGAACACACACAACATAGAACCACCACTTTCTTACTTATATTTCTTCCACACTCTAATGCTCCTTTAGCAACACAGATGAAGAAACTCTGAGGCAGAGCTGGAGCTCTTCCGCCTGCAAAAGCCTTGCCCATTACAATGGAAGAAATAGATACACAGGCACATTTCTTTCTGTGCATCTGCTCTAGCATTTTCAGCCCAATCCTAAGAAAGGGGGGGAGTGCATAGGGAGAGAACCAAGGCTTACGTGGGCGTAAGTGGCTCCTACGTGGGCGCAAATGCCCTTCCACCGGTGGTGGCACAAGGCGTGCTACCACTGCCGTGCCGCTGCCAGCAAGAATGCCTGGCGGGCGGACAGAGGCGGAGAAGCGGTTTAGGGCCCCACGTCGGTGCAGGAGGGGGTGGGGCAGAGGGTGGGGCCAGAGTTAGTTTGCTTTCTAAGCCCTTCTAGAAGCGGGAATGCCCACAGCAGCGCAAAAGAGCTATGCCACGAAAAAATAAGGCATAGCCCATAGGCGCCCATTGAATGGGGAAAACTCGGCCCCCTCTCCAAGCGCCCCGCCCCCACAGCCTGGAGCATAGGATGGGAACTACCATGGGGGCCAATCCGCGTGCACTTTCAGCATGGATGAGCCCTCCTCCTCGCACCCAATCACCTGCGGACACATCCTACAAAACATCCAGACCACTGCTCATGACCTCAGGTAAGTGAGCACACAGTTGAAAGCTCTGCCCATTTGCCTTCTGCCGTGGGTACTTTGAACATGAGGCAGGAGAGAGATTACCCACACTGGCAGGCACTGCGTGCACTTTAGGGACTTAGCGAGAAAACTGGGAGAACTTTGCACTCACTCAAGGGAAGAAGGGCAAAGTCCCGACTGTCTGGCCAACAATAACCACTCAAATTTCCTTGCAGGTTATCTGATTCTGAAGTTCCATCTCAGTAAGAAGCGAGGTAGCACTTACAGGTAAGAAGGAGATGGGGCGGTGGCAAACCCAGCTTGCTGATTTGTGCTGGCTGCCCCATCACCTGAACTCACCTGACAGCTAGCCTTGGTGGGGGAGAGGATGGTGACAGCAGCCCCTGCCTGCCCCAGAGGCAGATGCCCAGAAAACTACTCTTGACCAGGTGTTTGTAACTACCTGCTAACTTTCTCCCTCAAAGGTAAAATCACCACAAGGCAGAGTGCTTCCTCACCAGAGGATCTTGCATCAGCTGGTCATTAGCTGCACCTGTGGGGCTGCCGCTGCTGCTCTCTACTATGTGCATCTTCTCAGATGTTGGAGTGTGGGCTTTGGCTCGGCTGAGTTACTTGCTGCACATCTGTGTCTTTCCCTCGCAGGCATGTCGTGACTCATCCAGGAGACAACCAAGCATTTCTGCTTCAGCCCCACCCCCAATCCTCTGCGAGTGTCATTCAGATCCAGCCCAGGAAGCAATATCTCAAGGCAGTCAGAATCTCTGCCCCACCCCTGGGAGTGCAGAATAAGGGCTGCTCAAAATGCGTTGGCTACCGAGGGACAGTGGCACTTTTTCCAGTTTAATAAAACGTGTTGAAAAACAACAAACTTCTGAGTTTGCATGTCTGACTAACTTTGTCATTAGCCCCTCTCTCAACGCCCTGTCACACATGTCCACTCACACATCCCCATAAATGTATCAAGTGGCACCCCATCCAGCCTCCCTACCCGCTTCCTCCCCTCAATGTAACTTCAGGCAGAGGGGTGGGAATTGAACTGTGGTCCATGAATATCTGCCGGGGGGGGGGGGGGAGGACGCTGAGTACTTTCATTCTCTGATAGTCTGAGCTGCTGGCATCTGATAAGCCAGGAAGATGGTCGCTGCAGGTGGAAACCTGCTGCCAGGGGGTGGGGGATGTGTTTGCGGAAGCAGGGATGGACTTGGCGTGGGGAGGGTCTGTCAGTTCACTCTGGAGGGGCATCTCCCCAGTACTGGGGCATGGCTGACAAGGTCCAGCCCCCATTCTTGCTTTGTAGAGATGCAGTGATGTGATCAAATTGCCCAGCAGCAAGTCTGAGCACACTTTTCATTCCCCTCATTTTCAAGCAGCCTCCCGGCCTCCCATGTGGTTCCCAATGGGTGTTCCTGTCACTCATTGGTGGCCCCGCCACCCCCCCCCCCACCTGCTTCTCTGGAATCTGGGGACTACTTAGGGTTGCCAGTCTCCAGGTGGTAGCTGGAGATCTCCCAGAATTACAACTGATCTCCAGGCAACAGAGATCAGCTCCCTACTATCTGGCCCTACTTTTCAGGGAGGGGGACCCTTTTTATTTTAGCGGTGGCAGTGGCGGCGGGTATTTGCAGGCGCACCAAGCTGCAGCCACCAGCCTGGCCCTCCCCACTGGCTGCGCCGCTGGTTGCCCCTCTCCTGAATGTCAGAGGAGGGGTGTGGCCATTGGCTGGTGTGAGCAGGGTTGTCAGGGGAACGGTGGGAGGGCGTCCCACCTCCCAGGGGGCAGCTGAATCTCGCCTTGCCACGCTCGGGCGCCAGCAGGACTATCCTGCAAAAGTCCATAGGGAGCCATGCAGCAGAGCCCTATTTACACCGGTGCACGAGTGACAACGCTGCCCGGGGGGTTAGGCTTGGGCTGTAAATGTAACAGCTCACAGTTGCATTAGGTATGTTGGCCAGTATCCAACTTGCAGAACAAGATTTTCTTGCTTCCTGTTCCCACTGCAGCTCTTTGGAGTCCCCTGAAATTTTGCTCCTGAAGGTCAGTGCTCCTCAGGAACAGAACTGGGGCACAATAGGTGTCCCCAGTGGAAGGGAGGAAACTGGCAGAAATTGCCCCCTGCTTTCCAAAGATGGAACCAAGTGGTAGGATACAAGCCAACAATTCTATACCAGCCATGGAATCTATTTCCAACAGTTGTTAATACTCTACGGGAAAAATAAATCAAAGTAACAGAAATAAATACCTTTCCATCAAACATTCCTAAAAATTGTAAATGTTCAAAGCCACCAGAAAACCAGCTTTCCCATAAATGAGGTTCAAGGAAGCTGGACTAACATCTCTCACTGGAATAACGAAGACATTAGACATATCATAAGACATTATCTTTAAGAGCTTTACTTAAGAAAAAATGCAATGCCTTGTGCTAGAATGACTGCTCGAGAAATGCTCTCAAGTAGGCCTCCAGTCTCCTGGAAATAATATTTACTGAAGTTAATTACAACTACAATTACTCTAGAAGGAAATGTGAAACAGAACAGATGCAGATAATTCCAATGATCTTTAAAACAAAATTTCAACTAATGTACAAACCCTTTAATAGTAAATTAATGGCATACATCTATTCCGATTACTCCTATTGCTGCAATATTTAATTCATCTTGAGTTTAATTTCCCCATTTTACCTTTCAATAATGCATCATCATGAGATCTATGTTGTTGTTTTTTTAAATAATCCCAGTTTTAACACAAGGAGCTAATAATTATGCAATGCAGAAAGTATTACCACTCTTACTTTAAAAATGCCACCTCTTTAATTCTAATAAGAAAAAAATTTTGGACTGTGTTGGAAAAGAAACATTATGTGCAGCATTCTACAAAATTCTGTCACAAGGCCCAAAAAGTTTCTAATTGACCTAGCATCCTAAAAAGAGATGATTATGCTCAAATGTATTCTTTAATTAATTAGAAGGTGTCATTTAAACATTTTTAGACAGAACAAAAACACAAAATAATATGAGCAAATATGACATAATATTCAGGCAGTTCTACCTTCCAATATCTGGGTGTGTTCTTTCCCTCCCATTTTCTCTTGCTTTTTCTTCTTCTTTTTTTTGAGGAATTATGGTTGGTTCCAAACCAAACAGTTCCTCAAGTCGTGAATACACTTCAGAGCGATTGTAGACATGAAATTCAAAATCATTCACCATGATATATAATCTTGTTTCTGCCTTTGGGTCTATCAAGTGCAAAAAAAGGTGAATATTCTATTAATATTCTATTAAGTGGTTTTTTAATAAGATAACTTCAGCAAAAGAGCAAAAGGTACTTCTTTGGAAAATATAATAAACATATAAAATACACATGCGTGCACACATGCTGTATGATAAAACAATAATCCTTACCAACTCGAGTGAAATAACGGACAGACATGCCTAAAATTTCAGTTATTCGGTTCTAAAACAATCACCAGGCAGTAAACATATTCAAACTTGTACACACTCCTCCCCAGATCATGAACAGCAAGCATCAACTCCAAGCATTTTGCCAGGAAAATTTTTCAAACATGTTTTTCTTTTAACTTGGCTCATATTTAAAAACGTGAGTTGAATGTTTGTGGACTTTGGGTCTTGCTACATATTACGTTCACTAGTTAAAAGGTACCTAAAGCCTGCTGTGAAATCAGAGGTTGCTCTGGAATCAGGCAAAGAAAGCTGGAACAGACTGCAGGCAGATATACAAGGAAGCAGGAGCTCCGGGCCACCGTCCTCCATCCCCCATTCATTTATCACCTTGTATCTAACTGTCCCTCTCCAGGAAGAGATAAGATACGCAGAGATAAACAAGAAGGAAAAAGGCAGCCAGTGGCTTCTGCTTCCACTATTTCCCTCGAGTTTTCTCTGGACATTCCCAGAGCAATTTCAGAATTCTCAACAGTCAGAACCTGGCTTCTATATGGCTACTTTTCTCATTAAGAATATAACACAGTGCCAGTCTCCCATTTGCAAGGCTGCTCTAGTTTTGTCCTCTCCTCATCTGCTTCTGTCCAGTTTCTGCTTTCATGCTTAAATTAAAGTTTATATTGCATCTAACTCCTTTACAGATAACGGATTGTAGCAGGTGACATTTGCTTATACATGCCAATAACTTAATTAATTAGCAGTCTGAAAAGATAACTTTGAAACAGTACATGATCACATGTAATGATATAGCACATTGGTGAGGTGCCGAATCTTCAGTTACAAATAGTACGACCTAATTAAAAACATTTTTTCTATAATTACCTAGAGGATGTTTTTTCTTTAAAGACAAACCCATTAGATTTACTCAAGAGACATGAACTGCTTTAATATTCCATTTGTGTAAACTGGGTCTCTGAAATAGACAGTTTCAAACCACTTCTTTCTACACTTTACATCTTTCTCTACAAAGATAAAAAAGTGAAAGTTTACTAAATTCCCCTCCAAAAAGCCCTCTGCCTTACACTTACAACACAAAACGGGATCATTTCCTTTTCTCTTTTAATACATGTGGATATTTTTCGTTGATCCCTACGGGCTGAATCCAACCATTTTTTCCACTCAGTCCTGCTCAACTCTCCTCTTTGCCTACAGCCCTGGTCTAACATGGCTTTTGTCCATGCAGGGCCCGTGACAGACAGCATAACTGATTTGGGAGGTCAAAAATTATCCTTCCTCCCTTTTTCATAGATGGAAAAGCTGGCTGGATCCATCCCTATAGATGGAAAAGGTGGTTGGATCCCTATATATAAACTTGCAACCTGGACTACAGATCGGCAGATATCTTTCTAACTATACAGGGAGCTCTATCATGTATGCAGGGTCGGGGGGAAACCGACCTAATGAAACTATGTATGTTCCATAACAAACAAAATCTTAAGAGCAGAAGATGGTCAACTAAAGGACCATGGGATGGGGGAAGACTAGCCTGATAAGTAAAAAAAAATCCTGGAAGGGGAAATAAGAGGGTCTGAACTATTGTCCCCCAATTCCAAGCAATTACTCACAGGGTCCAGCTTGTATATCTGTATATCATACAATAAAATAATTTATTGACCTCTAACTATGATCAGTGAAGGAAACTGTTATCCCATTAAAAATGTGTTAATATTAGATGCAGTAGGGGAGAGAAATAAACCCAATATACCATAAAATGTTTGTGAATTTACTACAAAAAGAGACAATGTTTTAAAAAAATTACCTTAAAAAATTATTTTAAAAAAATTGAACACCCTCCTAAACAAAACAGTGCTTCCTAAAGCAGGGGGTGGGAATCTCACTAACATTTTCTAGAAATATGTTCCATATGAACAGCACCATTTCCAAAATACTCTTGACCGGGCTGAGGTTTTGGACAGAAAAACGTATGGGAAGAATGGTGGAGAAAAGCAAAACTGGCACACAGATTTGTAACAGGAGAGATGATCCTTTATGTAGGTCAATCTCAGGATGATGTTCTAATGTGTGTGCTCCCTATAATGTGTGGAAAAGTGCACAGTGGGGAGAGGTATGGTACAGAGTGCTTAGAAAATTGCACTAGTGATTTATTCATTATGGAAAGATGTACTCATTCCTCTGATACAAAAGACCACTTAATTGGCACCACTGGTGCAGTTCATAAAGATATCAACTATGAGATCCCACAGTAACCTGTCATACAAGAGAGATCTTCCACAGATCAAAGTTGCCATTAAAACTCTTACCACTAACCACGAGTTATCAGAAATGACCTTGAATTTTGCCAATCTTGGCCTCTTTGCACCAAGCAATTCAATAATGGCATTCAGATTCTATCCGCCATCAGATCCATCACTAAGATCCCATGAACCAATGTGACACAAACTGTTGGGTTAGGACTGGGGAAGACCAGATTCAAATCCTCACTCAGCCATCAAACTTAATGCATGGCATTAGGTCAATCAATCTTTCTCAAGATAATCCAACAATTCCCAGTATGGTATTTATATAGACACCATGACACTTGCCAATGTGCTTCCTGGTGCCCACTTGCTTCTCTCCCACAGCATCACTTCCCCAAGCAAAAATCCAAGCCAGACATTTTGCCACTTTTCTGCAGTAGGAGGCACTTCAGAAGAGCCCAGGAGGCATCACCTTTGTGTCTGCAGGAGCACCCATTTGGAAACTGCTGCTTCTATCACAGGAGAAAGCTTGGAACCTTTTAAACATTTTGTTGAACCTCCCAATGTCTTAAAACTGAACTCAGCCCTTATGGAAGTCATTTTGTGATTCACCCCATCCACCCCTTTCCAACTTTTGTCTAGAGGTGTATGGATCTGACGGGGGTTATGAATGGATTCCTTATAAAATGCACTACCACAAAATGTGGCAATGGCCACTAGTCTGACAGCTTATAAAAAGATACATCTAAATGAGTATGAAATGTTATGGTTAATTCTGTTGTAAAGACAAAAAATCCTCTTTAAAAATAAAAAGTTAAAAAAGCCACACCTAAAAAGGCCTAAACAAATTTAATGGAAAGCACACAAAACTATAACCTCATAAATCTGACCACCACTTGCTGGAGGAGTCCGATGGCAGAAGAGGACTGCTGCTCTCATGTCTTGCTTGGAAGTGTTATACCATGCTTTGGCAAGGTACCTCTTATGTTCTACTAATTTATTGTCTTGGATTTTTTTTCTTGGTGTTTGTTTAATATGAGATATGAGCAGGGTGCTTTGCAAATTTACTGGCTTAAAACCCTTTAGTTAACCCTGTGCACTCCTAAGACTAGAGCAAGCCAGAATAGAGCAAATGAACAAAAGAACTACTTTCATATAACTAAATAATACAAAACAAATGAAATGTTATTAACTCCCAGGCATGTTAGCATCCAGTATATAATTAAAGGAAAATCACCTTACAACCAGTAATATTTATTTACTCGTGACAAAGTAAGGGTTGAGCTAAACTGGATATGTTACAGATATATTGGACCTTTCAAAGTTATTTTCATAAATATAACTATTTTTGCCCTTTACTAAATATAAGGAAGGAATAACCTGCTTCCACATTCTAGAAGAGTTCTTTTCCAGAAAGAAAATCCAGCATTAAAGCGTTATACCTTTAAATGCATTAAGCTTAAGAGAAAACTTACCGTGCTGTTTCTGCTTTGGATTGTACATTTTCCACCAACGAAATATAAGAAATCCATCTTGGATTCTAAAATACATGTTTACATAGTTAGAGACATTAACAACTATTCTGCATGTTTTATAAGTAATGAATTATAAAAATAGCAACAGCCCCTACAGAATAATAACTTTCTTTTATATTGCTTTTTTGAAGGTCATGAAAGGACCATCCTAACTATTCAACTGATTTCCATTTCCAACTAATCTAATCCAAGTCGCGGAACCAGCACAAGAACAAATGGGACCTGCATAGGAATGATCACTATCTTTTTTTAAAAAGAGAACTTCATATTTTTTCACTGATCTTTCCCAACCTTTTTTAACACAATATACATTAGTTTACACATATTTAATGAAAGTTTCTATTAACAGAAAATAAGCACTGACTTCTGCATGAAACCTTATATAGACACTCCTGAGGGGATCCTTCCTGAGTGTCATATGATTAACAGAACTGGAGTAGGGGAGGAAAATAGTGCAGAAAAGAACAGTAATGGGCTTTTTTTCTGGGGGAGGTGGGGGTACTCTCATCTGGGGCAACTCCCAGGAGGAAGTGGTGCACTTCTCACTACACTCCCAAAACTGTGTGATGATGTCACTTCCGGGAAGTGATGTCATCACACAGGCCATAGCCGCCCCAGAAGCGCTTCCATGGTCCATGGCAGGGCCTGATTCAGCTGGGATAAGGCTAAAATTGGCCAGGAATGGGCCACTCCGCTGCAGGGGAGCACTCCTGCACCCGGCAATGGCTTGATTCAGGCTGTTTTGGGCCCAAAATGGGAGAAAATTGGCCCAAGAAGGCCTGGATCAGCCTGGAACAAGCTGCAGCCACATGGGAGAGCACTCCCCTGCCCAGCAGCGGCCCGAACCTGGCCATTTAGGGTACAATAAACGTCATTTTGGGCCCAAAGTGGGCCAAAATGGGAACAAAATGGCCCAAATCAGCCTGGAAGGGACTGCTGCTGCATGACAGAGCACTCGCTGGCCCAGTAGCGGCCCAAACCTGGCCGTTTTGGGCCCAATGGGCCCCAAATGGCCAAAAGGGGCCCAAAATACCCAGAATCGAGTCCAAAACAGCCAGGATTGGGCCACCATTTTGGGCCAATATAGGGCCCCAAACAGCCAAGATCGGAGTCAAAATGGCCCGAATCCTGGCCATTTCGAACCTGATCCTTCTGGGCAGGGGAATGTTTCGGGCCCGATCCTGGCCATTTTGCCTGGCAGGGGAATGTTTCAGGCACGATCCTGCTGGGCAGGAGAATGTTTCAGGCATGATCCTGGACCTTTTAGACCCGAATTGGGCCCAAAATAGCCAAAAGGGGCACCAAATGCCCAGGATTGGGCTGCTACTGAGTGAGGGAGTGCTCCCCCGTCCAGCAGAGGCCCAATCCTGGCCATTTTGGCCCCAATATGGGCCATTTTGGCTCCGATTCGGGTCCTAAATTGGCTCAAAATGGCCAAAATGCCCCGGATTGCGGTCAAAATGACTTGGATCGGGCTGCTGCCAGGTGGTGAAACTCTCCCCCACCCAGTAGCAGCCCGATTCTGGCTGTTTCAGCCCCGATCATGCCAATTTTGGGCCAAAAATGGCCAAAACAGCCCTGAAACGACCAGGATCAGGGCTGAAACAGCCTGGAATGGTCAGCTGCCGGGCAGGGCAACTGTCCCTCACCTGGAAGCAGCCTGATCCTGACCATTTCAGCCCCAATCCAGGCCGTTTCGGGCCCTAAATTGGCCCAAAATGGCTAAAATGCCCCCCAAACGGCCCAAATTAGAGCCGAAATGGCCTGGAACAGGCTACTGCCGGGAGAAGGAACCCTCCTCCGCCTGACAGCAACACGATCCAGGTCATTTCAGGCACAAGCCGAGCCCAAATGGGCCCAAAAGGGCCATTTAAAAATATCCACGTGACACCAATCATGCGAGTATTTTTTAGAGGCGCTGGAACACCATTCTGGGGTGTTCCAGCTCAAAAAAAAGCCCTGCTAATGGTCACATTTCTTTTGGGGAAGAACAGTATTGGAATGTGCATTAGAAATACAAATCAATACAATGACAGTAAAAGGGCTAAAACTGCAAACATATTATACTGAATTATAAGAATAATGGTACAGTACAGGTGTCCAAACGAAGACTATCACCTGAGCTGTATTTTTGTTTGAGGACAATCTTGTTTATAGGGAATAAGCACTATAACTTGCACAAATCTGAAATAAGTGGTAAACAAACAAGTTAAATACCTGATAGACATGTCTGGTGTAATGTAATAGATTTCTCGAACCATGACTTTTCCGGATAGGACAGAGAAGGAGAAGGAACCTGCATTTAAAGTAAGGTCTCTGATAAGTAAACAATCGTTGGTATTAACTTTACACACATAATACATTCACAGCGAAGAAAAATTAAATCCTAAGATTTCACTGGTGCAGATGAGATAAACGCATAATTTGCTTTTTTTATTGAAATAACAGGACAAATCTGGGCCTGTATTATTACCACAATAGTTTTTTGTTTATTCTAAGGTATTTACCTAAACACAAAGAAGACTTACCAATATGAATGTATCCATTTTTATATAATCTATTAAGAACAAATGTTAAAACAAATCCAATGTTCCGGGAGTTGTAATAAGTTAGGTAAATAATCCAGCCACAGGACAAAATTGTAGCTGTAAAAGAAATTAACACATGCATTAGACCAGTTTAAACTGTACAGCCTTTTGCAATTAAAACGCTCATAACAATAAATAATAATATCAGTAGCTTCAGCTGTGATACCACGTTTTACACATTATAGCCTTCCAACCAAAGCATTGACAATGCAATAACCCAATGAGCTCCATATGCATATAAGCAGAATAGGAAGATGAAGCTCTCTACTAATTTTGTAACAGTTACTCACTCTGCCCTTTAAACTCTGGCCCCGAAGCTTCCGGAAACAACCCTAATGCTTCGGGAAGCTTTGATTCAGGATTTTCCGAATCAGGGCCAGCATGCTGGCTCCGATTCAGGAATACCGAATCTTTACAGATCGGGTCCGATTCAGGTATTTTACCCAAATTGGAAGCCCGAAGCACATGCCCCTACTCATTACACCAAAATGGGGGGGGGCAATAGTTTACTAGTAGTATGCCAAACAAAGCAACTAAGCGTTCTCACATATACCTCAGCAGAAGACAACAATAGAGGGGAATAGATTAATCTTCCAGGGGACAGAGTTCAAAAGTTTTGGCACCATGACTGAGAAGGCCCTTTCTTGGTTTGCCTTCTGTCTAGCCTCAGATGGCGGAAGCACCCGAAGCAGGGCGGGCCGTTGAAGATTACCAGAGTGGAGCTAGATCAAGATGGGTAGCCATGTTAGTCTGTCTGTAGCAGTAGAAAAGAGCAAGAGTCCAATAGCACCTATAAGACTAACAAAATTTGTTGTAGGATACATGCTTTCTTGAGTCACAGCCTGGCAAGTTTGTCCAATGTAGAGGGTGAAAGGACATTGCTAATACGTGATGGCATAAATCACATTGGAGGATGAGCAGGAGTATGAACCCAAGATGGTATGGAGTGGAGAGTTAGGTTCATATGGGAGGCGGTCCTTTAAGTATCCTGGCCTAAAGATGTACAGGGCTTTAAAGGTCAATACCAGCACCATGAATTGAGCCAACTGGGAGCCAGTATAGAGGGAACAAGATTGAAGTAATATGGTCCCTACGACCTACTCCAGTCAAAACTCTGGCCACAGTATTCAGTACCAACTTTGGCTTCTGAACAGTCTTCAAGGGCAGCCCCTTGTAGAGCGCACTGCAGTAACCTAATCTAGATGTTACTAGGGCATGCATCACAGTGGCAAGCTTGTTCCCACCCAGGAAGGACTGTAGCTGATTCACCAGCTGAAACTGGTGAAAGACACCTCTGACCACAGCTGCCACCTGTTTGTCCAACAGGAGGCCTAGGTCCAGCAACACCCTCAAGCTACAAACCTGCTTCTTTAGGGGAAGTACAACCCCATCTAGAACAAGAGATATCTTATTTCCAGGGTCAAACCTTCCCCACCAGTAACATCTCCGTTTTCTCGGGATTAAAGTTTCGTTTTGTTTACCCTCATCCATTTCAAAACTGCCTCCAGATCTGCTGGAAGTGCAAAAATAAAGGTGTCACCCATATATTGGTGGCATCTCAGACAAAATCCCCATATGACTCTCCCAGCAGCTTTACATAGATGCTGAAAACTGCGTGGGACAAGATGATACCTTGCAGGACACTGTAGGTCACAGGTCAGGGGATGGATCAAAGGTCCCTCAGCACCACACTCTGAAATCTACCTTCGAGATAGGACTGAAACCACCACAGAACAGTGCTTCCTAGTCCCAACCTCGAAGGGTGATCCAGATTGGTTACCATGACTGGTAACTGAGAGGTCCAGGAGAATTATCACAGTTGCATTCCTCCTGTCCCATCTCCCAGCAAAGGTTGTTCACCAATGTGACCAAGACTGTTTCGTTTCCATGACCAGATGTGAAACCAAATTGGAAAAGATCCAAACAATCCACTTCATTTAGGAATCCCTGAAGTTTGCCAGCCACTACCCATTCAATTGCCTTAAGAATGGTACATTTGAGCCTGGAAAATAATTAGTCAACTCTCCTGAGTCCAGAGCAGGTTTCTTTAGCAGGAGACACAACACTGCCCACTTCAAGGCAGAAGCATCCACCCCTTCTCAGGGAGGCATTTACTGTCTTTCAGACAGTCTCCCGACCCCCAGCAGATTTAAGTAACCAGGAGGGGCAAGGGTCATAAAAGTACATGGTAGGTATCAAACTTCTAAGAATCCTGTTCACATCCTCAAATTGAAAGTTATCTCACACAACAGGACAAATCAGCACCCTGGGACCATGCAAGAGTTATTTAAAATACACAAAGAAAACCAGCACAAACAGATCTGCCTGTATGCATACATAGTTCTTGTTGGATTTTAAGGGGGGGAAGTTATTTAGCTGTTAGAAGAAGAAGAATTATTTACAGTTTTCTCTAATTTTCCATCCTAGGAAATGAAGTAGTGGCAGTTATAAGCAATCAGCTGCCACTTGTTCATGCCATCATACCAAATCAGTGAAAACCAATTTTTGGTTTGGCAAGGAGATGAGTGGGGGGGGGGGCAGTATATAAGTCAAATAACTGTGACTGTTTAAACTCTATTTTTGAAATTACCTTATTGAAAAGGTTTGGTTTGTTTTTTACACTGGGCATCATGAGTTATCCTATCTATACATTAGAGCTATTGATAGTTGTTAATCTACTCTTTTATTACGGATACAGATATATCTATATTGAATATAAAATGGATTATTTTACAATATTGGAAAATACAAGTAATATTTAACACAACAAATTCTACATACCAACTAGGAGCCAAACAACATTAGAGTCATGTTCTGTAAGGAAATTTTCCAACTGAGTGATACTGGGAACAATACTTTCATTTCTTGGGTCCATTGCTATAATATTTCAGTAGGGTCTAAATGACTGAAAAGAGAAAAAAAAGTTTATTTTGCAAAGCAACACTATAAAGATACAGGACTAATTTTAACACACACATTGTCTCTCTTGGACATACTAAAGGAGTTTCACTTTTAGTCTTCATATGTCAGTGTGAGAACAGTTTTAATGCATCACATGGAAGATGTGTAATCATCTCACGCAGCAGAGTCATGGCAACATGCAAGTACTAAATCCACACATCTGCTACAAATGGATATAGCTTTCAACCTGGGTGCTCATGTTTGGGTGAGGAATACACCATTTCTAAAAATCAAAATACAGGACTGGGCCAATTTGTACAACAGGAGTACATTCAACAGACAATTAAATTTCTCTCTTTTGCACTTAGGATTGCCAGGTCCCCTTACCCTCCTGGTGGTGGGGGGGGGGAGGCACTTATCTGGAAGATCCTTCTCATGTGTGTGCAAAGCACACATGCTCCTGGCAAGTTGTAACAATGTCATTTCTGGGAGTGATGTTATTATGCTGGTTGCAGGAATGCCAAATTGGTCCCAAGCAAAATGCAGGAGCATTTCTGTGGCCACCATGATGATGTCACTCCTGGAAATGATGTTGTTGCACCCCACCAGGGGAGTTCACTCTGTAGGTTTACTTGGGAGGTACTTTGCCTCCCAGGCCCATTCTCCATGCCTTTTCCCCTCGCTGGCCAGGGGAGTGGGGCGTGGGGAGAGGCTGGGAGCCCCTACCAGGAATCTGGCAGCCCTAGTTACACCATTAATATAATCTGATATCTCAGCATCAGTTCAATCTTCTATCATGTTTTTGAGCAGTCAAGAAAAGTAATAGAGGATGAGGTTATACAGATAAAGGGAGGCTATTTCAGATTTTCAAGCTTGATATTCAATAGTTAAGTCCTTGGGCAGAAATCAGATTTAGCTTCACATTTCAACAGCATACCTGAAAGCACCCCTGCTTTCTGACATATAAAAGAATGGTTGCCATTCACTCCCATGGAAAATGCAGACCATTGCAAAAGAATGCATTGTGCAGCAAGTGGAAAATCTGTTCACCATTTAGGATAAAGAGCGGTGTAGGAGAGATCATGCAGAGATGTGGATATATGTGTACCACTGACACATATTGGCCCACACAATATACAGTCTCTTCTTCTATTTACCTTCTGCAAATAAAAATGGCAGCCAGGCTAGCCCAATCTTATCAGCCCAGGTTAGTAAAAGAATTCTGAAACTACTCCTGTGGGCCATACTATGTTATAAATGAAGTTTTAATGCATTTATTTGTTACATGTGTTTTTATAGCTATTTATCTTATTTATTTATTTGATTTATATCCCGTCCTCCCTGTGAGTGGGCTCAGGGCAGTCACAATAACATAAACAACAATAAACATTAATAAAACAATAAAATGCTATAAAATACAGCATTAAAAACAAGGAATACAAGTCCACAAGGACCTCCAAGATACTGCTTTCAGACTAACAACTTGGTGTGGGGCAGGTATGGTAGATCTAATTAAGACAGCGGATGCAGAGCAAACCAGGCAAGAATCCAGCAGGATAGTCCGCCAGCTCCTTCCTTCTTATGGAAGTCGTCAAATGTGTTTGAGCTGAAGAGGTAATAACAGGAAAAGGTGCTGGCCAACTCAATTAGTTACTTCCACTATTTAAATTACATAGACGCTAACAACGTACCTTAAGTCAATCTTCAAAACAAAACAGTTTTTTAAAAAAAATAGTAGAGGATTTAAAACAACAGAAATTAAATATCTTGCTGTCAGGCAAGATAAAAAAAAATGTACATGTGATCTAGCCGTATTTATCCATGGAGTTATAAACTACTTATAAAATACTTGATGTATGGCTTGTAGCCTGTTAAGTTACAGGGAAAGGATAGAAAACAATTACAATACTGCCAGGTTCCAAGAATAAGGAGGAAGTTGGTAACCAGCAGTTCAGACCAAGTTTTCTGCAAGGATGGTTCTTTGGCTCAGAGCTCTGCTTGCCATTCCCTCATTCAGAGGCCATTATCTTGCTACAAAGACTTTCCTTTCAACTGGTGTTTACTGATATGATAAGGTAGTACATAACAGAATACATTAGTAAGCTGTGTGACACACCAGGTTTGGCCGCTTGCTACTATTCAACTGTAGCCACCCCACAAAAGGCAGTTTTGTGCAGTAGTTAAAAAGTTTCAGTCTAGATTCTGGAAGACTCAGGTGAATGAGAAGGAAATTGGAAAATCTGAGGATACTGGGGCTACTAGGAGTACAGAAAAAGGAAATAGTGTGACAAGTGGGACACAGTGAAATTCTTTCTCTCTTAAGTGCTTATAGGGTTCCCACCAGGGTGGATAAAAATCAACGATTTAAAAATAATAATAATAATCATATTTTTAAAATTTAATTTGGATTTTTTAATTTAAATTGGATTTTTTAAATAAAATGTTTTTTAAGAAAAATCTATCTAAGGAGAGTTTTCTATTTAAGATACGTTATAGTCCATCATGATATATATCTCATGATGCAGGCTTTATATTCATGCAATGTTTAAAATTGTTGGTAAATGAATTCCATTAATTCATTCACAATGTCAGGCTCCTCCAGAGGTTTCTGTAAGATTATTGGGCAACTTTTCTGTCTAGAAGATATTATCACAGATGCTTGGGGGTTTTTTTAGACCTCAAAACTGTGAATTTGTGTCTGCAGAGATCACATGCCTCTTCTTCACAGAAAAATGTTATAAAATAAACAGACTTGAGAAAAAGACCTCAATCTCATTGTTCTTTTGCAAATCTACGTACACAGATCAACTCCTTACCTCTTAAGTACTAAGTTTCAAAAAATTCAATAAATAGAAGATGGTTGCAAGTGGAACAGATCTGTACAAAAAGCAAAGTGTGAGGAGGAAGGGGCAAGCAGTAAAAATGAAAGTGAAACCTTTTGAGCAGAATATTCCAAAAGTCTTTGGATCTTTGTGTGTATAGCCTGAGGTTTATCATATTATTCTTTCACTGGAGGAGAAACCCTGTAATGGCAGCAGGCTGTGAAAGAGACCCTGTTTGGAAATATTTTAATGAAGTTCCTCTACCTATGGGCAAGGCAGGTATGTGGCAAAATGCAAACACTGCAACAAAGAAAAGCAAGGCCTGGTGGCTCGAATGAAACGGTATCATGAGAAGTGTTGTGTTGAAGTTGACAAAAGGAACATATTTGAACAGGCAGGATCTTCAGGTTGGTAAACATTTTGATTTCATCATATTTAAAGACTGCCTTGAGGAACTGTCATGTTTGAGCAAAATTATATTTGTTATTACTGCATGTTACTGTCATTTTGATACAGTTGTTATGAAGAGATAAAGAGTTGAAACAAGCAAATATTCCTTTTTGAGGGGAAGTACTGAGTGGCAGTGAATACAATGAGTAATACTAAATAAGCAGAAATGGTATAAATAATAAAATAACATCATCGACTTTTTTGGTTTAGAGGAATCCATCATCAACATAAAGGATTCTGGAAACTATCCACCTTCGAGCTCACCGTCCTCCTGTTCTATAGTTTCAGAGTTATTTGTCTTGGAGAGTCACATCATATACATCACACATCCACAGTATATCACCTAAAAGAAAGAAAAAAGCCAACCATCTAGGAACCGCCATAGATTTAAAAAGACTTTTAAATGTTTTTTTAAAGATATTTTGTTTAATCACATCAGTTAACAAACATGGATGTTTAAGCAAATACAAGAATATATATGCTATGTTATTGTTTTAGTTAAATAAAACTATTTAAATGGTGATTATTAAGGTAATAATTATTTTTCTTCCTCCAATAAAGTACAGCAGAAAAGCTGTCCAAATATGAATGAGTAACCTATTAAACTGGAGATAGATAATTATGAAATTGTGAGGTGAACTATCTATGATGTGTTTCTAATAGTATAACCAAGTCAGTAAGTTTTTGACATAACTGTAAAACTAATCTGAAAAGATATTCTAAAATAAAGCCTTCATCTGGTTGTAAATATTAAGATTATACCAGCAAGAATGTGTCTTTATGTAGAAAGCCATGATTTAAATATACTCTTACCGACTAGGGACTTAAATCATGATTTGATTTAAATCAAATCCACCCTGGTTCCCACTGTGCAGCTTGCCCCAGCCTGGCCGGCACTACACAACTTGGCCAAGCCTAGCGGCTGGCACCACACAACTGGATCAGAGTTTTCCTGGAAAAGGCTGCCAGGTGGAGAAATGGAGAGAAAGCTGAAGTCAGGGGAGTAGATAAAGGTAGATTGGCTGGGAAATGGGAAATGAATGAGAAGAAGCAGGGAAAGGGGAGAGGCTATGGGGACTTCCTGGGAAAAGAAAGAGCAGGGAAGAGTAAAATGGGATACCCCCTAGAAGTCCTTGCAGATCCCCTGCTTGTATTAACTGTTTGTTGTATCTTGCTCTTGCTACACTGTAATTCCACCTTTTGACATTCATAACATATCCTGTCTAATATTTATGCTTTGTTTCCTATTTCTGTAATCCCAGTGCTATCACTTCACTTATCAGATGTCTTATTCTACTGATTGTGTAATTCACCTTGTGTCTCAATGAGACAAGTGGACTATAAATAACGTGAATAAATGTTTAAAAGTATAGTGTTACAGTAACTATAATTTAACCTACTGAGCTGTGGGCCAAGCTTTTCACTAGAACCTTATTCCGGAAGATAATGTACTTCCTATCAACTAATGTTTCTTTACAGTCTTTATGCATATTCTACATTCTGAAAGTATTCTAAATTTGACCTCATTATAATAATTAGATGTTATTAGCATGAAGGAGTAAATAATATTGTACCAGTAGCTGGCAATACAGTTGATTCTAGTTCTAGCATACTTTTGTCACAGCTTAATCCTTCATGGTAATAAAAACACTTGCTGAACTTTTAAAAAGTTCTTGCTTTGTATCAGAGAAATGCGCTGTTCCCGGATAGGCGTACTTAAAAATGATCTTAACTTCCTTTAATGATGCTTGACACTTTTTCATTAAATATTACCAACATATTTGGGAGAGCACTTTATATTAAGAGGCAGGATATAAATTTTGAATAAATAAAGTGGTTTGAATTCATGTAATATTAAATAATCCAACTAATTAGTGAATTTCAAACAATACTCAAATACTTCAAGTAAAAAATGTGTTCCTACTTCACAAAGCAAAGTGTAATCACAAACAGCTCCAAGGCAAGGAAGCAAATTCCAGAGGAGCAGCAGCACTAGACTTTCACAGTAAAAACAAGAGTTCGGTGTAACCTTACAATAAATTCTATGCGGATACTGCTCAGTCCAACACTGCTCCCCATATTGCTACTTAAGGAATAATTTTGTGACATTAATAATGGAATAACTGTATTAATAATGGAATAATTAATATTTTATTAAAGACTATGAACAACAGTAACACATGTTATTTAGTTCTCACATCTGGCTCCAACTGATAAACATTTGAATATCCAGAACTCTCACTAAATCCAATATTTAAACACAGCATCATACCATATGAAGCAGGAAAATGCTCAGAAAAAAATGGATGCATGCACATGTACCACAAACTCCACTATCCCAGAATATAACAGACAACAGAACTTTACAAGGAAAGCCATTTATTTGTTGGGGGTGGGGGACTTGGTACAGCTAAGGTGACAAAGCCTCTCTTGTATAGCACACCACGGGCAAGCTAGAAAACAATTGCCAACTACTTTAATTATAGGATAACAAACATTTTGTGAACTGGAGGGTATACAGTGTATACTCTTTGTACTGACTAATTCTCAAAGTTCCAAAAGACTGGATCTGTCTTTCTAATTGAACATAAATAAAACAAGGGAAAAGGTAACTTCTAAAATGAGAACATGATTAAGTCATATAATGTTAACTCCCTCCCCCGACAAGTTTCAATAACAGAATGATCTGAAGTTCCTTCATATTATGACTTCTAAAGTGCAGCACTATTTTAAAAATTCTTCAGTTTGAAATAAAAGAATTAAATTTGTAACTTTTGCAATTTCATTTTTATTTCTGAAGTGACACCTCTGAACATTAGTTACTGCAATTTTAGAGATCAAATTAATCAAATGATTTGGAAGAATTCACAAGACTAAAGTGACTGGGGCTTTTCAGATCAACAGGACAAAGCCAAGCTCCACTGTGCTCCTCCTCCTACCACTAGGCAGACTCACAGCAGCTGCCGATTCCTAGTAAATGGCCAATTCACCCTGCAGAACTTGCCTTTACAGAAGCCATGCTGATTCTTCCTCAGCAAGGGCTGTTCTTCTATATGCTTAATCATTCAACTTTTAATAATAGCTTCTATCAATTTACTCAGAATAGACATTAAGCAACCTAACCCTGGCCTATAATTTTCTGGATCTCTTCTAGATCTCTTTTCACAAATCAGTCTTTCTTTTGTTATCTGGACTCTTCTGGAAGGGAAGCCAACTTTAGCAATAAATTATATGTTTTTGTTAATCAACAATTTGACATCTGAATTACTTAAGCCCCTTGAATATATGCCATCCAGACGCAGTGACTAGTTACAATTTGTCTTGTCAGTCTTTCATCTGTAATTATCTTTAGTAGACTCTTTTCCAACAACAGCTCTGATGTAAGCAAATATCCTATGTTTCTCTCCAGAGAGAAAAAGCAAAGAAATCATGCCGTTTCTCTTCACCTTCTTCAGTTTGGTGTAGTCTTAATGATTATTTAAAACATTATTAGCCCACGTTTTTCTAAAACCAGACTCAACGTAGATTTTTAGCAACATACTCCTTAAAGATTCTTTTTATTTGTGTTACTAGAAGCTTACACTTCTTTGCTCCTTACTGTTCATCTTTTAGAGAAAACATACTTTTTAAAGGAAGCCTTACCTTTTATGGCTTTCTTGACTTTGCTTGTTAACTACATTGCTCTCCTCTTATAATTAGTGATACCCTTCCTGATGTGCAGAATACGTTCTGAATTTCTATTTATCTGCTTACTTACTCATTTACATCATTTACACCCCACCTTTCTCCTCAGTGAGGACCCAAAGCATCTTAGACCATTCTCCTTTCTTCCATTTTTCCTCACAATAATTCTGTGAAACTGATGAGACTGCGAGTGCATGACTAGCTCAAGGATACCTAGCAAGCTTCCCCGGCTCAGTGGGGATTGGAACCTGGATCTCTCAGGTCCTACTCCAGCCCACTAGACACTGGCTTTAAATCATTTCCAAGTATGCTGACAGGACTTGACCCACTTCACCTACCTTTTCAGCTTTCTTTGACGAATCCCCTAATTTTGTAGATGTTTCCTCTTCTGATGTCTAATGTAGTTGTACTGAACTTCTGGTACAATCTTTCAGTAAAATAAATGCTGTATTTAATAATGTTTTGATCACTGCAACACCACTTGCATCTTGCACCAGTTCCTAAGGAGCACAATTCAGGAGGACCAAGTCTATTATCATACCTTCTGTAGTTGGCTCCATGACCAACTGCTCCAAGGTACAACCATGCATAATTAACTTAGGAGATTTGCTGCTCCGAAATACAGCAAGTATAGACATCTTTAAAAGGGGATTATCCATAATCAGGGAGGTTTATTAAAACTGGTGAATATCAAGAACAGGAGAAGGATGCTACTTTCATATGCTACTCTCACAATCTGAAAAGCCATCACTAAACACATAAAATATCTTGGATGACATAATTTTTCAGGATACCAAGACCTGAAATAGATTTTGCCAAGGCAGGCAAGGAATTTCAAAAACAGCCATGTGCTCAGCTGAAATGTAAACGTAAGATTATTAGCAAGAACACTCCAGGTATGAATAGGCTGACAGATTAGACCCAACATTAATGGAAACTGCATCACTAAAATGTACAAATGCACTGAAATGCACAAATCATTTTAGATTCTAGCACCAGTTTGATACATTTTCAAGATGGATCAGATCCAAGTCTCTAACAGCACAATCCTAAACAGAATTACTCCATTCTAAACCCATTGATTGCTTTATAAATATTCCAAAAAGCTCTAACAGAACTTTTTATTTTTCAGTCTTTTCCATGTTTAATGGGAACGTAGTTAGAGCTATTACGGTTTCCAGCCTGTTGGTTCTTGAGCATTTCCATAAACATTATTAACGTTATTCTCTCTCACAAATCAACTGTATTTCAAGTGCCATAGCAGTACTTGACATTTACATGTTTTTGTTTGCTTCCTTTTTCATCATGGAAAACATCAACAGAGCTTAGATCTGAGGGAAAAAATGTGTTTGTTTAGCTGTGATGGAGACAGTAGAGGAAGCAGAGTCAATGATCTTGGCAGCATTACAGCCTCAAAGGCCTAGATGCAGAACATTTTAAAAATGCCACTAACACAAACGTATTTACCGCCATGTTAGACTGCTTATTTTAAGCTGTGTTGCTAACTGCATATGAAACTCGGGAAGAAAGCTATTGTATGATGCAAAACTGCTTGAAAAAATATGGGCATGGATTATTAGGTGTTAATAGCAAACTGAAATAAATGTATCTCATCTCAAAAAGAAACATACAGGAAGAGAGAAAAATCCAAAATAACACTAAAACTGACATTATCATTGAGCGCAAATTACAAGCATTTCATCTGCCGTTCTGTTTTCCAGTCACTCCATTTTGTGGTATCTTTCTGAAGATCTATAGTATTTTCGGGATTCCACCATACAAAATCATCTGTAAGAGGACCTGTCCCTCCTCCTTGACTATTAAATATTCTCTGATATTTTACGTTTGTCAAAAGCTGTTCAAAAGTTCGAGTAAATAGTGCCTATCAGATCAAATCTACCTGCATGCATCTTAATAGTCTCAGATCTAAAAGACTGACAAGACTTTCTCAGAAGCCAAGCTGATTCTTCATCAGCATTGCAAGACTTGCTTTTTACCACAACAATCCTAAATATATTATATTCTGAATAAAATGCCTAATGCTATCTAATGCAACAAGGAACAGCTCTCCAACAGCAGAAGTCCAACTAGGAACGGGGTCAGGGTTCTTACAAAATGCTTACAAATCATCTGCTATGCTAGTGAGCTAGGCGCCTCCCAAATTCTAGCTTTCACTTCATAATGCTTCCCAGCAATTTAGCTGGAACAACAGTTAGACTGAAAAGAATGTTAATTCACATAATTCCTGCCCCTAAACCCTTTTTAAAAACCAACACTGTGTTGAATACCATCAAATCCTCCAGGAAGGAGACTGGCTTTTAGCAGCAAGTTTCATATTTTAGTTACAGGAACACCACTACCACATTTAGATTTTTAAAAAGCTTTTGTAGGAAGTTCACCCTGCTCCATTATTGTGATACTTTAATTGGTCAATTAGTTCTAAAACTCTTGTCAGTTTTATCTGACAGCTTTTCTGGTATGCTTCCCCAAAACAATGGCCTGGTGTCTTCTGTGAGTGGCCATCATCCACAGAGTTGTCAGTTAACATTTCCTTCAAAATAAGGTATTTTTAAGGCATGGTTCTCTCACTGTGCCTTGATAAGAAAAAACTCTATTAGACTCTCCCCAAGTCCACCAAAGAGGCAGATGTTTTGTCTCACAAACACAAAATAAGCAGATCAAAAGGAAGAAACACATGATAAAGGATCCAAGAAAGTAAAGAGTTACACAAAAGACAGCTGGCTCACTAACCTCCAGAACTCAGAGTCACCATAAAGCATATACAAAACAGCCCCAATTCAAAACGAACATTTAAGTTCACATGAAATCCTATCTCCATTTTTTAAATAGTTTAGGTGGATAGCCATGTTGGTCTGCAGTAGAAGAGCAGGATTTGAGTCCAGTGGCACCTTAGGGACCAACAAGATTTTCAGAGTGTAAGTTTTTGAGAGTCAGAGTTCCCTTCTTCAGACATGAGTAGCAATGGGCTCAGGGATCTCCATTCCCACTTGTGTCTGAAGAATGGAGCTTTGACTCTTGAAAGCTTACACTCTGAAAATCTTGTTCATCTCTAAGGTGCTACGGGATTCAATTCATTTTAAAAATAATATTCATTTATAAGCATGCATAGGATTGCAGCTGTACTGTCAATTCCCCCCTCCAGTCTTCTTTAACCATCCTCTTATGAAAACTGGTGGCACAGAAGGTAACAAGGAGAAGACAGCCCCTCCTTTTTTAAAGGCTTTCCCCCCCCAAATTTTCCAATGGAAAAAAATGAAATTTTTAGGAATACTGAAAAAAACTCCTATGACATATTTTCTCTTTTAGAAGTTTTCCAAAGAGCTGCAGAAGGAAAATAATGAAGGATCAAAAGTTTCAGAAACTGATTCTGATTAGAGACTTGAGGTGCTGATACTTTTATTTTTAAAAGTGACTATTTTTGTACATAAATGAAATGCTTTAACGTGCATGCTAATAATACACTATAGAACAGTTCAATGCTTTAATGTTATAAAGTTTAATTACACTTCAAAATATGCTATTAATTTTATTATGCACGTGTGACGTTTTTTCTGACCAAATAATATATTTTGTTATTTAACATAAACTTGTGCTTATGATTTAACTCCTACTTTTTTACTTTTCAGACAGCAAATATTAAGATAAATATCTAAAGGTAGCATAGGGTTCATCTGCTTTAATAGGACAATCAGTATTGTATATATTCCAATTTCTCCCCAAATTTCCATTTTTTCCTGAAAAATCCTTTTTTCCCATGTCTTCACAATTTCCAGAACTTTTATATCTCCATAGTGTACCTTCCATCCTCTGGTTGCAAGCTGTGGAGAACCAATCGCTCCATGGCAATTTGCTATACTTTCCTCATAGCTGTTGCTTTTTTCAAAAGTTTAGCAGCAGCAAAGTCCATAATACAACATGCTTAACAGAAGGGGAGCAGCTATTGAGGCTGCGCTAAACAACAAAAAACACAGACATGTACTACTCTTTGCCTTGAACAGAAAAGTCTGAATATTAGTATCAGCAACATAACATGACGAGTAGCTGTTCTAGTAGTAATCATTTATTCGGTACCTAAGATATGATGGCTGCTCTATTTCTAACCTATAATATTTGTGAAATCAAATTTTAATCTCTTGCTCAGAGAAGTGTGACATATATACAAAAATAATACCCTTCCTAAACGTCTGCATATTCCTTTAAAAATACTGCTGTTTTTTCAAAAAAAGTTATACAAAACAACTTTCAGAAACAGCTATATTTGTCAATTGCAGCAAAACCAACAAAAAAAAATCATGAATGTCTTAAAGCAAGGATTGACAAATCCCAGGCACCTAGGTTGCCATGGCGCCTAGGAATTTTATTGTGGCACCTATGATTTTCATCAATGATTTTAATGTAGTGTCTCTTTCTCAGTCTGTATAAAATATATAGCTTATTTATCATTTCACATCAGAATAATTTTTGTTGTACAACATAAACATGCATGTTATGAAATTCTTGTCATTGCATCTTTATATACTATAACTATATAGTATATATAACTATATATACTACATATGTTAACTGTATATACTTTTATGGTGGCTTCACCAGTTGATTTCTATACTGGCTCCAATATTCAATTAAATGAAGCTTTTAAAAGGAATAATGAAATTATGAGAAGAGCGTGGGTTAAATGTAATCTTTACTCCCATATTTATTTTTACTAGCGACAAGACAATATTGTGTCATAAGAAACTGTGAAGAAGCTAGGATTAGGCCATGTGGCAGCAAAAATGTAGTTATTAAAATAGGAAAACCTGAAGGTTGAAAAATATCTGGCTCCTAAATTTTGTGACTGGCTCCTAAAACTAAAGAACACTTGTCAAGACCTGTTTTAAAGATTAATAAATGTATTGTGGCATAAACTTTCATGAGGCCACTTCATTGGATGCATCATGTTTATGTTCTTACAGAAGCTGATGCATTAGCTCCAGGTACAGCTTTATCCACCCCTATGGAATTAAAACATGTTTACCTCTTAAAGTTTGTGCCACTAGACTAATGTTAATTAGCTAAAAGAGATGGGAAGGATCACCATTAGAATCAGTTGCCAAGTATACTAAAATATACAAGGGATATATTTTAACACACTTTTTTCACATGTGGGCCTGCCTTTTGAAGAACATAGTAAAAACGAAAGAAGAGGGAGTGGACTATGCCTCAATGGCAGAAAATATATTTTGCATGAAGATTTCAGCTTCTATCACAGGCACATCTCCAGTTAAAGGACTTTATGAAGCTGCTGGGAAAGACCTTTGTCTGACTAGACCTCAAAGAGCCATTGTCAGAATAGAAAATAATCAGTCAGATGGCCTAATGGGACACTAAGAGCATTTTTATGTTACAGTGAAATTGCCTTTGATTCCATCTTCTGTGATTTGCTCATCAGTAAAAGTTACCTGACTGTGATTGTGAATTTGATTTAGGCTATCACAAATGTAGGTTGACACTGAAATACTTTCTGCACCACTTGAGAATAACCATGTACTATCTGAAGCATAGTTCCAGGTGGGTAGCTGCACTGATCTGTAGTAGAAGCGGTTCAGAGGTTCAGGTTCATTAGCACCTTAAAGACCAACTAGATATCCAGGGTATGAGATTTTGAGAGTCAAAGCTGTCTTTGACTCTCAGAAGCTCATAAAAGCTCATACCCTGGAAATCTAGTTGGTCTTTAAGGTGCTACTGGACCCAAATCTATCTGAAACATATTATCACCATAAAGCAGTATCTATAATATCCAAAGCAAGTAGATAAGGAAGTAACTACACTTAAACTGGGAGGCAAGAACCCGTTAACAGCAAGCAACTTCACATCATGATTCAATGTGAGTCAAAGTTCTCAGGTGATAATTCAAATACTTCTACTTTAATCTATTTACTAACTCAGACCTCAGAGAAACAACTATACTCAATCCATTATATTCTGGAACACTACCCCATGGCATACTACAATGTATACTCAAGAACATTTGCTCAGAATACTCACTCCTTAATACTAATTTTAACTCTTTTGATGTACCCACAAGCAGGGTGCTTAAAAAGTGCTGAAAGGATACTCTTTTCAGCTTTACAACACACTTCCCAGCAAAGCAGTGATTCCAAGCTGCGTTATTGAGGGAAATCAAGAAAACCAAGGGCTGCAGTTTCTGTTTCTCAGTTTCATCCTTTTATACCGAGTGAAAGGATGCAATCTGTTGTGTGCATATGGGTTGCTTGTGACTGTGAATACAGAACAAGGACGATCAGGAAATACACAAGAAACACCAAAGGGTCAGAGCTCAGGAAGATGCGGGACGAAAGGGGGGAGAAGCTACTAAAAGATAGTTTCAGGTGGGTAGCCGTGTTAGCCTGCAGTAGAACAGCAGGATTTTGAGTCCAGTGGCACCTTAGAGACCCACAAGAGAAGCTTTCCAGAGCCAAAGCTCCCTTCCCCAAATAGTTATCCCTTAAATTTGCAATAAATCCAAATTAAGTGATGAGCACACACCCAGGAATTGGTAGGCGGAGCCCCTCAAAAAGGGACCACCCCTTGCTCAGGAGATTTCAGCACCAGACTCTCGTGAGGGGCTTCTTGCGCCTCAGCTCGTTGCGGGGTGGGAGGGCAGTAAGGAACGAGACGCCTCCGGGCAAAAGCCTCAGCGGCGGCAGCACCCCCATTGCTCGGGGAACCTCGGAGGCGCCCTCGCCGTTATTCCGCGCAGAGCCCTGCCAGGCAGGGTCAGGGCAGGCCTGGGAGCCCTCCGCAACCCTCTTCCAAGAAGTCGCCTCAGCCCAGATGCCTTGACCAGCAGCTCGACTGACAGCCGGAGCTACGCGACGCTCCCGCCGCCTCCAGCCCCCTTCCGCCACTTACCCCATTGTCCGGTATTGACAGTCGACCCCCTCTTTGCTTCTTACTACGAACCCGGAAGCCGCCGCCTCTGCCGCTTGCCGCAAACACCGGCAGGCTCCGCCCTTCCAGTGACATTGGGCCAATCACAGGCCGTAATCATAATTCGGTGACCAATCCAAACGAGCTGTGGCTCAAAGGCATAAATAGAGATCAACCAATAGAGGAATAGGGAAGCTCCGAAGCGGTGCCTTCTTGCAGGGTGGGAGAAGAAGAGCGAGGGAGTTTTGCGCAGGCGCAGTTGTGTTCGGGCGTCCTAGGATTTTCTTAATCTATTTAAAAAGTAAATAAATAGAAGTACTTAAAAGTAAAACACACAACCATGCTAAAAGGGCCTGGCTTTTCCTACTTTGGTTTACCCAAGGAAGGGTTGGTGTGAATGCACTATAACACTTACTTGGAAGTAAGCCCCGTTATAAGCAGCGAAGCTTACTGCTGCATGAGAATGCTGTTTAACTCGTGTTAGGAGGTATTGTTGTTGTTTAGTGCACTATCTCTGTTTTTATCTTTACAGCAATAAAGTGATGAGGGTTAGAGAAATAGTTATTCGCCCTAGGTCACCTAGTAAGTTTTATAGCAAGGAGAGGCTTGAATCCAGGACTTCCCGGTTTTAATGGGGGTCTGTAACCTCTACATCACACAGACTTTATTTGTAACTAAACCAGAAATGAAATGAAATTAAATGTTCAGATTTTTCCTGGAAAAGAGCTGTATAGAAAACTGCAAAATGTACAGAGGGAAGTAGCTTCAGGAGAGTAGTTATGAGAGATAGGAAGAGAGTACAGAATGAATCAGGCAAAAGGTCTAAAACACTTCAATGGGACTTCCATCTATGTGTTTTCTTTAGGATCTATTAACAAGCATATGTTCTTGGAAACAAAAGCACTGAATTAAAGAGAGCTTTTCTTTCCATTGTGGTGCAGTGGTTAGAGTGTCAGACTAGGATCTGATAGATCCAGGTTACAATGCCCACTCAGACATGGAAGCTTGCTGGGTGACCTTTGAACTAGTCATACACTCTCAGCATAACCTGCTTCACAGGGTTGTTGTGAGGATAAAATGGAGGAAAGGAGAATGATGTAAGCTGCTTTGGGTCCCAACTGGGGAGAAACACGAGTATAAGTGAAGTAAAAAAATTAATGTATTGGTTCATCCTCCTCATCTCCCTAGGCACTACTGAGTTTCCTAAAGAAGCTTGGCAGCTTCTTTGTGAGGTGAATGTACTGGAGCTTTGAGAATCTAATATTCTTTCCCATTCAAATTATAAACCAACAACTCCCTGCTCCTGCTTGAGATGATTAAATCTGTGTTCTCATGAGCATTACTTTTAGTTACCATAACATCACACAAACCTGTAGCATTCTTCCCTTTGGTGCTTGCTGTTACTTGTGAAACGTGCAATCCAGAAAGGGAAATACCACCCCCAAGTCCTGGGCTTACCCACGAAACTCTTCTTGGTGAGGTATCAACTAAATATAGGGTGCATATTAGCATTGGACATTGCTGAAGGACAATACAATATTTTACAATTTTACAATAGTAAAATTCCTTTCTCTAGTAGGATTGCCAGCTTCCGGGTAGTAGCTGGAGAGCTCCTGGAATTACAACTGATCTCCAGCCGGCAGAAAATGGCTGCTTTGAAGGGTGGACTCTATGGCATTACACCCTGCTGTGCTCCCTCCCCTCCCTAAACCCCATCCTCTCCAGGCTCCACCTCCAAAAATCTTCAGGAATTTCCCAACCTGGAGCTGGCAACCCTATTTGCTAGTGAAATGTCTAGTTATAGAGGCCTCACCTTGTTCTGGGCTAGACTGCTTTCTTTCTTTTCACCACCCCTTTAATGCCTGAATATGCACTGAACTTTCAGTGTATCATTGCCTGTTCTGGATCTTCAAAAGGTTTCTTTAGAAGAACTGCTAGGCCTTAAGCATGGCCTCTGCTGAGAAGTTTTCAGCCCAAATAAAGAGAATCCCATTCTCTTGGCAGTGTGATTCCTGAGGGCAATTTCAGCTGGCCTCCTCCAACCCACCAGCTCATTTCCTTGCTAGAGTTCAGGAATGTGCACTGCCCATATTGGAGCTAGGGTTCTTCTGGGCCTGCCAAATAGGCAGGAAGTTTGAAAGCACTTATTGAGGCCCTTTCCATTCGGTTCAACATTTCCCTCTACCACTGAGGCAATTTGGTCTTTTGTGTGTAGGGAAGGGAATGTTAGTTTCAGACAAAACGAACAGTGCAATCCTACATATAGCTACACCAATCTAAGTTCATTAATGTCAATGGGCTTAGACCGGAGTAACTCTGTTTCGGATTGCACTGTAAGTACCTGGAAACACAGGCAGCCAGGCAATTAAAGAGACTTCCTACCAGGGTTCATAATACAAGTGGATGTGTATAAACTAAAATGGCTACAGTTGCCAACTCTGGCTTGGGAAATTCCTTGAGATTTAGAGGCAGAGCCTGGGAAGGGCAGAGTTTGGGAAGAAGAGGGAGCTCAGCAGGGATGTGATTCCATAGGGTGCTTCTTCCAAAACAGACATTTCCTCCACGGGAACTGAAGTCTAGAAAGTGGCTGTAATTCCAGGAGAACTCCAGGCCCCACCTGGGGGATAGCAATGGGACTGCCCGCTTCATAAAGTACATCGCTACACAGAACCACGTTGGTGAGGCCTAGGCAGGAGGACTCCTGTACAAAGGTATGGGTCGGGATCCTTTTTATCTACAGGAGTGAATCAAAAGATGTGAGGAACTAGAACATGGCACTCCTCCAAATGAAGCACTGGGAGCTCAGCAGACAGTAGCAACAGTTCCCAAATGCAACCAGAGTGCACTGCACTCACTGTTTCTGTGGACTCATCAAATTGGTTGTTTTGTTTCCCTGTTTCAGATCTCACAAACAATTGTGTGTGACATCTCTGCCCTGATTGGTTGCTTAGCATTATCATTACTAGTCAAGCTATGCCATAATTAAAGACTGAATAGTAGGACAGACCATTTTAAACAATATTTATGACTGTAGCCCTGTAAAGAGGCGCTTATAGTATCATTATAGGTCTCACACACCATGATCTAAACTCTGCCTACATTTTCTATTTGGGCTCGGGTTGCCAGCTCTGGATTGGGAAATTCCTGGAGATTTTGGGGGGGGGCAGGGTTTGGGGAGGGGAGGTACCTCAACAGGTTATAATGCCTTATGCAGCCACCCTCCAAAACAGCCATTTCCTCCAGGGGAACTCATCTCTGTTGTCTAGCGATCAATTGTGATTCTGGAAGACCTCCAGCTTCCACCTGTAGGTTGGCAACTCTAATTTGTGTAGCCCATGATGCCTGATCCTGCAAGGCAAAAGGGGCCGTAAGTATGGTTGCCAGCTCTGGACTGGGAAATTCCTGGAGATTTTGTGGGTGGAGTCTGGTGAAAATGGGGTTTGAGAAGGAGTGGGACTTCAACAGATTATTATGGTTTATTATGCCAGAGACCACCTTCCAAAGCAGCCATTGTCTCCCAGGAAACTGATCTCTATACCATCCTGGTGGGACAGGGAGGGTCCTGATACTTACCAGGAAAATCTTCCTCATCTGTGTATGAAGTGCACATGCACTGAAGACATGATGACATCACTTCTGGAAGTAACATCATCAAGTGACGCGCATCACAGGGGCCAAGTTTGGGCCCAAATGGGCCCCTTTACAAATCTCTGGTTTGGGTTTACAACGGATCCCAGATGTACACTGATCATCGGAACCCCATGTGCATGTGAAAAGCCTCATATATTTGCAGGTAGGAGTTTCAGCCTCCCTCCTCTATTTTTTCTGGCAATGCACCTAGAAGGAAGAGACAGGTGCCAACAGGTACAGAGAATCCCAAAACATTTAAGCCACACAATTTTGCTGTTTATCTAGCCTCATCATCACTCACTGTTTCTCTATCTGATTGTGAACTATGTCCATCAGAGATAATAACCTGGTATTGTTTCTGAACTCATTTGTTTTAAGATGAACAGTGAGATAAGTAAAGACCTTTTGATTCTTTGAACTCCCCAGTAATAACCCCAATGGAAAAACTCAGAGGTTGAACACAGTCCAAGGATTGTTTTCTCAAGATAACAAACTCCGATGTTTTCCTTTCACTATAATGCCCCCCTCTGTTGTCTTGCTGTGCGTCCTGGCAATGTACTTTGCATATGAAAAAATGGACTATACCAATTGCCATGTTGTTCAATTAATGTATTAGAAGCATGGGTTCATTCACTGATTGCTGTACAAAATATTATTAGGAAAACAATGAGGGGATGTTGATGGGAATGTATGGAGCATCTGTCATAGTCCAGCAATCAAAACAGGACTCTTTCAGCAAGCAGTTCTCTTGATAAACTTTAGGCAGTACAATTGCTAAGTCGTAAGAGACTAATTCATCAGAGAGTGGTCTCATAGGTATTATTGTGTCCTGGTCAGCTTGGAACAGAGGTGATGGGGTGCTGAAATGAAGATCTTAAAAAAGAAACCTATTTCTATCTATATCTTTTTTCCTCCTGGGGACAGAAGAGAGATAAAGAAAGAGGACAGAAATCAATATAAAATAATAGCTTTGAGGATATTGTTCTTCAATGTACACAGCATACTAGAGACTATGCCCTTGTGGATATCCAGGCAATTCCCCTGAACCAGATGGAGGTGTCATTCCCCTAGACATGGCTCAAAGCAACCTTTAATCAAGCAACAGCAGTGTGGAATAAGGATGCAATATACCATGTTGCACAAGTCCTTCTAAAATATATAACCCTGGGTGGGACCACATAGGATTTCATACATTTACAGAACCATCCTAAGCAGAGTTACACCCTTCAAAGCCCACTGAACTGCCATCTAAGGATTTAATGAATTATATTATTACATATTTAACCTGACAGTACTTTCCTTGAACTTGCCTGTAAGAAAACCTCCACTGAGGAGTTGTTGTTTGATCTCTTGACTGAGCCTATGTGATCAAAGTGATGTGATAAAGCCACATAAATTCTGTATAACGCCAATCCCGCAGCTGTTAGAACAGCAACCTTCAGTTAAGTAATATGCTAGGGAATATGTGATTAAGTGGAACTTGGATACTGATGTGTAGACCTCAAAGTAATTCAGCCAAGATTCTAATCCTCTCCTAGTGCTCTGGTTTGCAGCCAGTTCCACAAAGAAGTCAGACTCCTGGAGATGAAACACTTTCCCTGACATCTTCAGTTTTCAGTGAATCATTTGTTTGCATTCTCATGAAACAATTTGCTTGTGTTGAATTATTCAGAATTATGCTACCTGACTGAAGAAACACAGCATTTTTGAATAAACATTTTCACCTTGTGCTAAAGTGAAACATGCACTTTGAATGCTAATTTATCATCTTTCTGGGAGTGGAAAGTGCACACCCCACAAAATAAAACTCCAAAGTAAGGTAACATGGAGAAAGCATGAGAGGAGAATGAACTCAGGGCCACACAATGAAGTGGATGAACAGTAGACTGATGACCAAAAATGCAATTTTTCATCATGGGATTATCTAGCACAGTATATAATGATGACTGCTTCAAAAGTGACTAGACAAATTCAAAGGATACATCTGTCAAGGGCTATTAGCCATGAAAGCTAAATGAACCACCATGTTCTGGACCCAGAACATGCTGGGAAGTCAACAGCTGTGAAAGGCTGTTATCTTCAAGACTTGTTTTGACAAACAAGATGGTGGAGCAGATTATCCAGCAGAGTTCTTATGTTCATTCTTCCCTGAATCTGTTGTGGCTATCAGTTACATCTGATAGTGTCCAGTGTGTGCTGTGTCAATAAGTATGATCAGGAATATCGACATTTTCAGTGGACTTTGTAGGCAGGAAATTTTTGATGGGCGTTCTGAACCCTTGCCTCAAAGGAGATTGTCACCTCTGAGATTGTGCTGGGCTTCAGAAACATGCCAGAGCAGAAACAAGTCTTGATGTTTTAAAATATGTCCAAAGCCCAGTATAAGTTCAGAGATGAGTCCTTGCCAATTTTGTGCCACTAATACATTTGCCAGAGCCCCATGGCGCAGATTGGTAAGCGGCAGTACTGCAGCCCAAGCTCTGCTCACGACCTGAGTTCGATCCCGGTGGAAGCTGGGTTCAGGTAGCCAGCTCAAGGTTGACTCAGCCTTCCATCCTTGCAAGGTCGGTAAAATGAGTACCCAGTTTCCTGGGGGTAAAGTGTAGATGACTGGGGAAGGCAATGGCAAACCACCCCGTAAAAAGACTGCCAAGAAAACTTTGTGATGCGACGTCCCCCCATGGGTCAGTAATGACTTGGTGCTTGCACAGGAGACTACCTTTACCTTACCTAATACATTTGGCATGTTAAAAGATAATCATGGGTGAGTAGGGAAACACCTTTGTGGATCTTCAGATATGATTTTCAGATCATATGAAGTACTGCATAACATCCAGTGGCTTGATAAATCACACTATATTGAATGGATTCCATTGTTTGACATCTAAGATGGATGTTGTGACAAATACTACATCCGTTTTGTATCATGTAAATTATTGGGAGAAATGTGTGGACTAATGTTTTAATCTTTGCTGCTTTAATTCAAGGGACGAGGAACCCTTCAAGGTGAATTTTTTCCATTTTATTTTTACTTATGTTTATAAATCCTAAAATTGAAGGCATTCAGATTTGGTGCTGTTTGAAAGATAAACCTTCTTGGTTGTTTGAGAAAGACATTGACAAAACATATAAGAGTACAGTGTTTAAATATGTGCATATTATGTGGCTTACATTATCCCATTTTCTAAGTTTGAATCCGTAAGGCCTAATATTTGTTTTCCAAATCTAACCTTAATTACTATTAAAACTATATTTTACAGTACACAACAGAATACATTCTGTGACATGGCTTTGTAGCCTGCTGTCTGTATTTGGCAATGTTCATTGTTATTAGCACAGTGGTTTTTAACCTTTTTGCCTATGTGACCCCATTCTGAAGCTGGAAGTTTCCCATGACCCCTGCCAATAACAAAGTCTGGTGTGTTATCCAAAAGCAAAGGGATCACATTAAGGACATTGTTTTACATATCCACATCCTTTCAGTGGCCTACAGTAACTATCTACTATGTCATGTGTTCACACTCAGGGCTTTTTTTCAGCTGGAACGTGGTGGAACGGAGTTCCGGAACCTCTTGAAAATGGTCACATGGCTGGTGGCCCCGCCCCCTGATCTCCAGACAGAAGGGAGTTTAGATTGCCTTCGGAGGGCAATCTAAACTCCCCTCCGTCTGGAGATCAGGGGGCGGGGCCACCAGCCATGTGACCATTTTCTCCGAGGACAACCCACTGAGTTCCACCACTTCTTTTCCCAGAAAAAAGCCCTGTTCACTCTACTGCCTAGATGAAAAGATTCCTCTGTAGTATGACTTAAGTTCAATCATACATATCACATGTAAATGAAATGCTGTGTATATTCACGATTAAATAAATAGGCTTGCACCAAGAAAGAGGAAAAGGTGAACAAATGCATGTGAAGGAGAAACAACAGACCGTCTTTATGGTTTTGTTAGACTACCTTCCATTTTAGGATATTGCCGTTTTTATCTACACTAGTGCAAGCTGTGACAGAAAACAGGGAAAGAAACAACCTATTAAAGTATCTACCAAAACCAGATAGCCACCTATAGGAGATTCTCTGGTTTCAATAGTCATGCTTCCCCATTTTCTCTATACAATTTCATAAAGAAAAATCACTGCATCCTGAAATGGAAGGAAGATAGTCTAACAAAACCCTAGAACGTAGTCCTAAGTAGAGTTGAACATCACTGCTTAAAACTTTGAATTTATTGAGCCTTGGTAGGGGAAAGGCTCCGGAAAGGGAGATGCCAGAGGCACAGAGGGCTGTGAGAGAATCCTCCGTACTCACTCATGGTGGAGGAGGGGAAAATGAGATGCCCCTCACAAGTCCTTGTGGATCCCACACTTGTCCACTTCTAATGTAAAGTTCTTTCCAACTTGCCAGAACAGGATAGCAGCTACAACACCAGTGCTGGTTTTATTCTCTTTCACTCACTCCACTTTCCCAACATATTGCGCTCGTATTTGGGACTCCGTGTGTGTGTGTGTGTGGAAGGGGAGGTGGGTGAGTAGATTGGCTCTGTCTCCCGTGGTGGCCATGTTGTGGTGACACTTCCATACAGTGTTAGAATTCCAGCTAGACATATATGGACTGTTTACTTTTAATGTTAGAATTAGGGTTGCCACTAAGAGTTGGAAAATTCCTGGAATTCTAGCTAGAAGAAATCCACAATGAAAAATAAATATTATCTTTAAGATTATCTTTAAGAAACGGCAAGTTTGAAATTCTCATAATTCTAGACTATGGCAAAGTTGCCAGGTGCTTGCAGACATGTGTTGTTTGTATGTGAAGCGCCATCAGGTCATTGATAACTTATGGAGACCCTTGCTGGGGATTTCAAGGCAGGAGACTAACAGAGGTGGTTTGCCAGTGCCTGCCTTTGCGCAGCAACCCCGGTCTCCTTGGAGGTCTCCCATCCAAGTACCAACAGCACCAACTCTGTGAGATCTGATGAGATCAGGTTAGCCTGGGCCATGCAGGTGAGGGTGGTTGCACATATATTACTACTTTAATTCTATTTTTGTAGAGCTTTATTTTACATCAGCTTTTACCTGCTGAAATTGTTAGATACAGACAATATATTTTAATGTTGCTTGCTTTTTCCTGTTTAACATACATGAAGAAAAACAGAAATATATTAGTACATAAATTTATATTGATTTATTTAAATATTTTTACTCGTCCTTTTCTTGAGCCAAGAGGAAAGCATACACATTTTGCTATCCACAGACCACCATTTCAAAGGATTCCTAGAATACCTGTGGCTATAAGACTGTTCTAGGGAAACATTAGATCCCCAGAAAGCTTCCCGGGGATCCCTCAATGGCAAACAGCAATGGCAGATAGCTTCCTACTGTAACTAGTCCTTCCTTGTAAAGTGTGCTTTGCAAAACAGCATGGGATGTTTTAAGTGAGACACTCAGTTCAAGCATAGTAACATTGATGTTAACAAATCTAGCCAGTGCCCGTGTGTGCTATATGCATCCTTCAACCCGCTCTAGAATATTGCACAATGTGCTGGATTTCCATAACAGAAAATTATAGCAAACAAATATGGAAATGATTCCATGAAAGTAGAAAGTATGGAAAGTAGTGCTGTAGATTTTCTTTACCTTTAAGTGGAGTGCTCCAGGATCATTCTGCTTATACTTTTAAAACTAAAATGGCATGTGACTATATAATCTAGCTTTCCAGCCACAATAATGATTGAATGTTTATAAATAATGTTTATCAATTCTCATTCCCAATATTTATTACAACTTTAGTCTTATTTGGTGATCATTTTAAAAATTTATTTCCCTTATAGGTATTTTTCTTTCTGCATTCATAAATCTGCCAAAGCCAGTAACATAGATCTTTTCTGCTCAAGTTCACAAATAAGCTAGATTTCTTTTACCATGGAAATTCCCATTGACTTCTGATGGAATTTGTCGTTGATTAACTTAGGCCAGGCCTTATGGTCCATTCCATCTGTGCTGGTATGTATTGTGTTTGCTCTTTGCTTTATTTAATAATGAATTACACTTTTGGCAGTCTACATTTGTAGTTTTCCGATGTCTGTGTTATTCTTTTCTAAATGCTGCATCTATCTAATAATGTGCTTAATACAGGGAATCTGTGTTTGCTTTTAAACAAAGCATTCAAGCAATTTGTTGTTGGGGACAGTATGTGTACATTGGAGATCAAAGTTCAAATATCTGATTAGCTATATAGTCCATACAGTGACACTGGGTAAATTATTAACTTTCGATCTGGTTTGCAAGGTTTTGGTGAGAATAAATGATATAATAAAACTCTTAAATCCAGCTGGCTCGTCTGATCCCTCTGTGGATATGTGGGTGGGGGTGGGGGGGTGGTTCCCTCTGATCTCAACACTCACCCTCAAGCTACAAGACATTCAGGAGTTTAAGGACTTAGTTTTGCCAACCTCCAAGCTGTGGCAGGAGATCTCCCAGAATTACAACTGATTTCCAGACTACAGAGATCAGTTCCAGGGAGAAAATAGCTACTCTGAGGACTGGGCTCTATGACATTATACCACACTGAAGTCCCTCCCCTCCCTAAATCCCTGCCCTCCCAAGCTGGGAAATGGAGTTGAGGGACAATGTTAAACCTCATCTGTGCCCAAGCATCAAAGCATCACTGCCTTGATCCCCATCTTCTTTAAGGAGAAAATTTAGAAGAAGATGGAAATACTTAAATTAGAGTAATAGAAATATCACAATATCTAACAGTAAACTGGATCCAATGAATGGATGATTAAAACAGCAAAACCAGGTTATTCATGGACAAGGTAGGGTAACTGCACACTCAGGGGACTCCTCAGGTATGCAGAAAAACATGACTTCATAAATTAACCAAAGCAGAGAGCAGGGGACCACCGAAACCATCCAGATGAGGATGGAATGTAGATAGCAGCTGCGAGTGGAAGAAACAAAAGAGGGAAAATGACTTGAAACCCTAAGAGAATCTTGGAGGGGGCTATTTGGGGTGAAGGATTCCCAAATTGTTCCTCCTCCTCCTCTTCACAGACATCCAGCTTGGAATCATTTAACGATAATAGAAAAATAGTTTAACGTGTGATTATTACTAACTGACAGTTCAGTCCTAAAGTGAATTAAACTCTTCCAAATACATTGAAGTGTATGAGTTTAGACGACTGTAACGCATCTAGCTTGTTTTGATGAAGAATCTTCTTGGGGGAGGATCCAAATTAAATTAAACATTATTACATTGTATCTGTTGAAAGTTGTGTTCCATTTTGATCTGAAAGTCAAAATGAAATGAAAACTTAGATTAAACGAAACTAAAGAAGGTGGTTTCATTTGATTTGCTTTGACTTTCATTGCTGAAAATGCTAAACTTTCCAAGGAAATCAAATTATGGTCAAATAAGAAAATAACTTAGCAGAAATGAGATGAGAAGTGCAAATTAGGATGAGAGTGAAGCCTTGTTTTGCTCCTATTAACTTCAGTAGGTTTTGTTTCATGATTTCTGTTGGGCAAGGCTAGTATGTATTACAACTATAGACATTTTTATTAGTGCAAAAAAACAACAACCAGTGCTGGCTGCAAAAACCTATTTGCAAATCTGTACAAAGACATCTATAAAAGATTTCCAAATATCTAAAAATAAGTCCATATGTAATTGCTGTCTATATGCAATATATTCATATGTTGATATTTTAATGTCCTCACTGAATTACAGGAGGTTGGCTTTTGTCTTTCCAATGTTCTAGTATAAATCTTTTAGCAACCGTAAGAGCATAGAAAGTCCATTTCTGTTAACTATCAGTTAGATTCCAAGAGACAGGCAAATAGTTTAACAGTACATTAACATCCTCAAAAATAAATGAGTATTCTAATACAAAATTAATATGATTAATGACTTCCTCCCAAAAGGGCCAAAGTACTAAACATGTCCAAAGCATATGCTTAAGAGATGCTTCTTGTAAATTACACCGCCAACAATTAGACACTATGTTTAAACCTTTAGTAAAAAGGCACTATGGTGTCCAATATACCCTAAACATAATTTTTTTGCAGAATAAGTTGCAACTTAAGATCCATAGCAGCAATAGGTATATGGCTTAAATCCCTGCCCCATTGCTTTAGCAAAATTGGATGCTCCAGCTCATTATTCCATTAATCTCTAAGACTCATTTATTTATTCACTGACTGCAAATATTTATATTAGGGGTATGCGATTTGGGTTTTGGATTCAAGTAAAGTACCCGAATCAGACCTGATTCACAATGATTCAGCATGCTGGGCCCAATTTGGAAACCCCGAATCAAAGCTTCCTGAAGTGATTTATATGGGGGGTTTCCTTCCCCTCACTTCAGTATGCTCTGAATCTTTATAGAGCATACTAAAGTGAGCTAAATACCAGAATCCCAAAGTGGCTTGCCACTTTGGGATTCTGGTAATTCTGGATTTTTGGGGGGTGCACACCCCTAATTTACATAAAAGTATTGAAGGTTTCATTTTCTGTATTGATTCAATAAGAGTTTCCAAAAGTGAAAGAGAAACTGAAGCACTCAAAGCTGCCGGGGCCATATTTGAAGACCAACAAATGTTGCAATTGTTGCAGCTATAGGCATGAGGTGGTACTGTGAATTTTGCCATGAGGATGTTCAGCTGTCAGACTTACTGTATTTGAAGATGACAAACAGACGTGAGCTGGTTGCCCAGTCTGTTCAGTTTGTATTGAGCAGCTGTGCATGCCTGCCAATAGGTTTGCATCCAGTTTTCTCACAACTGCACATGTCCAAATAAGCTTCCACTTCATTGATGTCCATTAGCATCATAAAGGGCTACTGAGGGCCAAGCTACACATGACGAATGACACTTGAACGGCAAGTGGATTGAGTGGAGGGCAAGTGAACAGGGAGAAATACACTTGCTGTTCAAGTGTCATTCGTCATGTGTAGCTTGGCCCTTAGATGACCACCAAAGGGTAGGATTTTATTGAAACACAACATTGATTGATGACTGATTTAAATTATTTGTGAGTGATCTTATTTATACGATAGCGAACTGAGTGAAACAATTACACAAGGATGTGGAGGTAGCAGAACTCAATCAGGCTATACAAGAACATGCATTTGCAAAAAACCAATCATACTGTTCTGTATTGTTAGTAAGGAACACTGTGAAGCAACCTGCCAAACACCCACAAAGAGATCAGCAAACTATCAAACGAATCATTGAAAAATCAAGTCTCTGTTTGCAATTGGCAAACAAGATGCAAGCCAAAGTGGAGGGTGTTCGAGCATCACTATCTTGTACATTTATATAAGCGCGGTTGTTATTGTTTTGGTTGGTTTTAATCATTTTAAAATGTGGTTTTGTTATATTTGTTTTTAATTTGTTAGCTGCCTTAGTGGCCTTTATATTATGAGGGCAGAAAGGTGGGATATAAATCTTGTTAGATAGATAAAATGTAGGTTTCAAATTATGTTGATGATTTTTAGCTATGAAACACTTTATGCAAATTGGGTGAGGGGTCATGAGGAATTTTTCTTCTACCTTAATTAAGGCATTTACCTAGGATAACTAGCTGGCATCCTATTAAGCCTCTATGAAAGGGAGGAGCATTTTTATACAGGACAGCTGGCAATCCTACTTTTACCTGGACTTGTTTAGTTTCAAAGTGTCTAAAGTCCTTAGAAGCTTATTGCATCCTGGACATGCAGGAGACATGGATAAGAACTGGAAAATAAACATGTCATAATATACAACAAAACCAGGCTACAGAAAGTGAGAGAGTTTCTGCTTAACTGAGGTCACCCTGGTCATGCAATAAAACATAACTTTGGAAAGTAGCCAAAAAAGAAATAAAAGGTAGGGGAAAGGAAACAGCCTAATAGGGTTGCCACCTTCCAAGTGGGGCCTGGAGATCTCACAGCATTACACCTGATCTCCAGATCACAGAGATCAGTTCCGCTGGAGAACAACAGCAGCAGTGCTTATATACCACTCCTCTAGACAGATCAGTGTTTTACTCAAGTGGTGAACCAAGTCAGTGTTATTATTATCCCCACAGTACAGCCGGGGAACTGAGGCTGAGAGGAGAGGCTTACTCAAGCCCACCGACTGGACTGGACTGGACCTAGCAGAGTGCTGATTTGCAACCTAACCACTTAACTGCTACACAGGAGAGGGGAGGGTTGGATTGGAATTAGAGATGAGCACAAACCAAAATACGAACCAAAGTTCATCACGAACCAGGCCGGTTTATGGTTTGCGAACCAGTAGTTTGTCAGAGCCCATTTCTGACGAACTGCCGTGAACTTTAGGGCGGTTCGTTTGGTTCATTTTTTGGTTTGTCACTGCAGACAGCCTGGTGCCAATCAATCCATTTCCTAGGCAACGGGGGTTGGGCTTTCTGCACACCTTCTGCTGACCCAGAAGTGACCTTCTGCTGACCCGGAAGTGGTGATTTGCTGGCCCAGAAGTGATGTTTTCATGAACCAAAATGAACTTGTTTGTGAACCGGGGCAGGTTCGTGAAAGTTCATGGTTTGTGAAACATGACGAACCACGAACCACATGGTTTGTTTTTTTTCTGGTTTGTGCCCATTTCTGATTGGGATCCCTAATATTATTTGAAACACTTTAAATGATGGTGTTTTGGACAGTGCAGACATGGAAATATCCTTGCAATCAACTTAAACCTTTGGAAGGACTGAGGAGGGAAAAGATTGTAGAATAATCATATGTTTTATATTTAAGTGTTATCTATTTATTAGATTTCTACCTCATGTTCCAGCCATAAAGCATTTCACTACATTTAAAAAGACACTTAACTCATTTAATTTTTGCAGACCCCTCCTTCTCTTATTGAAAAACCTTATCCTTCACATGGACATAGTTGTGCTGTAGCTCATTCCTCCCCTCCATCATATTGAAACTGATTACAGAAAATCCAATCCATTATCTTATAGCATCAACAGGTTATCCCTCAATAGACTGACATCTTCCTAAACGGACAGGCCAAAAGCACAGAGGAGCCAAGTGCTGTCCTTCCCCAGCTGTAATTCCCTTGATGTATTTTAAACAGCAGCAACCTCAATGGTGCTGTCTCTATTCCCTCCATACCAGGAATAGAGACCTTTCACATTGCGATCCTATGCACAGTTAAACCCATTGACTTCAATGGACTTACAGTGTAATCTTAAACAGATACGTAAGCAGGTATCGGAAGAAGTGAGATGTGGCTCACAAAAGCTCATACCCTACCACAAATTTTGTTAGTCTTATAGGTGTTACTGGACTCTTGCTCCTTTCTACTGCTACAGACAGACTAACACAGCTACCCATCTTGATCTATCCTAAGCACAGTTACTCTAGTGTTCTTCTTTTTCTTCCCCTGTTCTTGGACATAGGTCTTGAACAATATGGCTAAAAGAAAACTTACATAGAACCCATGTCTAGAAACACCTCCTTTCAACACTTCTCTGCAGTCTCTAAAAATCAAGCAACTAAATAAGTGCTTTTAGAGTCAAAATCCTCTAAGAGGAATTGAACCTTTTGCTCTGATGTTGCAAAGGAAACATATTCCATTTATCCAAAGAAGGCATAATGTATTTGTCACGGGCTGGGCCAGCCCAAGCAGGGTGGTTCAAGTCCAAACCTTAATGGCAGAGTCTGAGGGGAGTTCCAAGAGCAAAAGCCAGGTCAAACCGGTGGTCAGAGCACGAGATAACGCCAGGTGTGAGTCCAGAGTCCAAGAGCAAGGTCAGGCACAGTCCAAGGTCATTTACCGGTAGTGTCAGGTCCAAAAGCAGACACACAGAACACAGAACACAGAACACAGAACACAGAACACAGAACACAGAACACAGAACACAGAACACAGAACACAGAACACAGAACACAGAACACAGAACACAGAACACAGAACACAGAACACAGAACACAGAACACAGAACACAGAACACAGAACACAGAACACAGAACACAGAACACAGAACACAGAACACAGAACACAGAACACAGAACACAGAACACAGAACACAGAACACAGAACACAGAACACAGAACACAGAACACAGAACACAGAACACAGAACACAGAACACAGAGTGGTTGCAGGCAATAGACACATTGCTTCCACGCCCGGCAGTTCCTCCAGACTGGCTCTTATAGCCAGGCGTGGTTTTCAGCCAGCTGCTGGGGCTCCATCCTGACACTACTCATCATCACTCTCCAGCAGCTGGCGTTGGCTCAAGAGGCGAGTACTGCGCCGTCTCTCCTGCAGTTCCAGTCTCTGGCGCTGCCTGCGGCGTTCCTTGGGCGTGGGTGAACCTGGGGGGGTGGAGGCTCTTGGCTGCGCTGCACCTGTAGAAGTCCCTGGCTGAGCTTCCCCTGTGGTGTAGGAGCTAGAGGGTGCTGGTGTCTCAGCTGCTGGCTGCAAGCTCTGATCAGCCAGCAGCTGTTGCTCCTGATTGCTGGCTTCTGCTGAATCAGGGCTAGGGCTGGCTACACAGGGCTCCTCTTCTCCTGAGGAGTCCTGACTGGCTACACGAGGCTCCTCTCCTCCAGAGGAGACCTCACTCTCAGACTGGTCCATGACAGTATTTTAGCCTAAACTGGAGCACGTACGAACATTGCAGGAGAATATGTACAAGAGAGTCCACCAACTGGGTGGCAGGCACATTTTGAAAAAAGTATCCCTCAGGACTCAACTATAGTGTTATGGATCCCCTTAAGTTAGCATTATTCTTCTTGGCATTGTGTATGTAGACTGAAAACCAGCTATTTTTCTTGTCCTCTCTGGCCAAGTGGGACGTTCTCTCTGATTAAAAAGAATCTTCAAATGTTTCTTCTGGAGCCTAAACCCTCACTTATCTCTTTTGTTTCTAGCAAGCAACATTGTTTTCATGTCTATCAAAGCAGTTCTGGTGGATTTTGGTCTCAGTGTTCAAATGACAGGGGCAGGGACATAACTGATCTGAAAAGGGGATCCTAAGCAGACAACCCAACAATACCATTTAAAAGGGGCAGTTAAGTCGTGCATGTGGGAGGGCTTCTAGTGTTCCTTCCCCATTGGCAGACCTCCCGATGACACCTGGTTTTTTGGCCACTGTATGACAGAGTGTTAGACTGGATAGGCCATTGGCCTGATCCAACATAGCTTCTCTTATGTTCTACATAACTTTGGGCTAATCAAGGATTCTAAATAAGAAGGGAGTTTACCCTTAGACAGGAGGCCCAAGGCAAGTGGAGAGCACATCCTCCTAGCATGAAAATGGGTATAGCTCTTATTTCTAGCATAAATCAGTTTGGTCACCTGTTTTCTACATTGATTTACCAAGGAATTAAAAAACCCTTCCATCTTAAGATTTATAAGAGATAACTTCTGTTCAAAAAGCTGGAGCCAGGGAGCCTTATAAGAGTCCTTGAGGGTTAAGCTTACCAAGCTACCTTCAGGGCCCTCAAGAAAAAATGAAACCAAAAATTAAAAGCCTGTTCCTAGGCAGAGGTTTCTACAGAGCTAAGACCAACTTCATAACGAAGGGCCAATGATGAAATGCACCTAGGGAACCCTCTAATTGCCCAAAGGCTGTACTCTATTTATAGAGTCATCTACAGAAATCCATATAGGGACACTGTACAAAAGTTGAGAAATCACCACTGAGTTGAAAACTCTAATAGCTGCTGAGATGTACTGTGCCCATTAGAAAAAAAAGGAATGCAAAATTGCCTTCATAGTAACCATAGATTTCTGAGTGACCGGTTGTTTACGACATCTCTAGGACAAGGTAGACTGAAATAAAACACCCAGATACCTAAAAGAGGAAACCTGTGAGAGCCAGTTTGGTGTAGTGTTTAAGAGCGCAGGACTCTAATCTGGAGAGCTGGGTTTGATTCCCCACTCCTCTGCCTGAATCCAGCTGGGTGACCTTTGGTCAGTCACAGCTTCTAGGAGCTCTCTCAGCCCCACCCTCCTCACAGGGTGTTTGCTGTTGTGGGGATAATAATACGATACTTTGTAAATTGCTCTGAGTGGGTGTTAAGTCATCCTGAAGGGTGGTATATAAATCGAATGTTGTTGTTGTTGTTGTTATCTTCTGTCTGTTAACTATCCATCTCTCTCTCTTATTCAAGGAGTGAAATGCAATCTTAATAATTTTAGTTTTTGTAAAATTAATATGTAGGTCCTCATTCAGATAGTAAATATGGAAACTTTTCAAGGCCTGAAGAAGGCTGATTCTGGTTTGGGAAAGTAAGACTGTGTCATCTGTATATATTAAGAGAGGTACTAAAATGTCCAGTAATTTGGGCGAGTCACCCCCAGTCCCTACAGTAGCACCATTCTAAGTCTTTTGATTTCAGTGTTTATGACTCAAAAGCCACATAGGTGGTGTTCTACCTCAGCTGTAAGTCTAGTTTTAAAAAATTCGAGATGTTATCACTCATATAATTTCTAAGGTTATTCCACAAATTTCAGTCACAAGAAAATATATAAATAAACCCCCACAATTTTAAATTAAAAATGTACTTTTATTTTAAAAGAAATAGCTAGATGAAGCTGGTATTTCTAGTTGATCCCGCTTTATACACTTGTGAGAAAATTTTTAATATTTTTCTGTATTACTTATCTGTTTGCAGAACATATTTTATGTGTATTCAGTGCTATTTCACAGGACATTAAATGATTTCTTCTGGGAAATTAAATGTAGCTACAAATCCTAAAGGATATTGCCATTTATTACTGCAATGTAATAAATAGCTTTTTTAAAAAACAAAAAAAAAAACAAATTAAAACTCAACTTAGAGTACTGGGCTTAAGCCATACTGATGATGTCACTTTATCTAGAAACATATTTCACTGTAAGATTTTGGCCTACATGTCTGCTTATTAAACATACTAGCAAAAAAGCTGAAATACTTAATGTGGAAGCTGTGCCATTTATGCCTAGGAGCAAAACAAAGATGCTGTATATATTCCATTTTAAATGCTAATGTTAAAAACTCTTACTATTCCCTCCCCCTGGTGCTCAACTTTACTGCCAATAGAAATATCAAATTAAATAGTGGGCTTAGGCATTCCTATTTTACAGTTATCACTATGGATAGAGGAAAGAAAGCAAGAGATAAAAGTGAACAATGTAGAGTTAATATATTTTCATACATCCCTAACTTTTCCCCCTTTGCTCGCTTTCCAGTCTAGTTGGGTTTTTCTTATGTTCTTATAGAATACCATTAATGTTTCATCTATTGCCTGGAATATATATACCAAACTAGTGTAGGGCAGTGGAATGTGTATACCAGTAGTAGTTAAACTTGTAGATAACTGTATTGCCAAGTCAAGTGCAAAGCATGAGAGTGTTCCATCCTAATGTATACAACATGTGCTTTGTCACAAGTCTGGGAATGGTTTTCCCCATAGCCAGGGCATAAGCAGCCACAGAGCCCTGGAGAAAATAGAAGGAGTAGTAGGCACATCTCTTGGTTTTCCTGCTCCTTCGTGTGCCACTTGTGATGCTCCTGCTACAGCTAAGGTTGCCAGGTCTGGGGTGGGAAATTCCTGAAGATTTGGGGGGTGAAGCCTGGAGAGGGGAAGGGGAAAGGCCTCGGTGGGATATATTGCCATAGAGTCTACCCTCCAAAGCAGCCATTTTCTCCCGGGGAACTGATCTCTGTCACTTGGAGATCAGTTGTAATTCTGGGAGATCTCCAGCTACCACCTGGAGGCTGGCAACCCTAGCTGCAGCTTGGCTTCCAAGGGTGTGGGGACATGCTTTGATGCAATAGAAACAGGATCACACAGTACAGTGATAGGAATGTATTTGTTTATATTCTACCTTTCTTGGCTCATAGGTCTTAAGGTGGCATGGTGATGTCTGCTCCCTGAGCTTCACCCTCTGTCCCTGAACATGGAGAAAGAAGATAAGCCACTACAAGGCCATCCCATGTATTCCCACATCAGCAAGGTGATGAGTCAACAGGTCACAGTCGACCATGTTGAATACCGCTGTGAGATCTACCAGCAACAGCAGCACCACCCCACCGTGATCCAGGTGTCTACAGATACTGTCTGTCAGATTGACCAGTGCTGTCTCTGTCCCATGACCTGGGTAGAAACTGGATTGGAAGTGATCCAGGATAGAGGCGTCCTCCAGGAATACCTGCAGCTGTTCTGCCACAGCCTGCTCAATCACCAAATCCAGGAATGGGAGGTTGGACACTGGGCGGTAACTGGATGGGTTGGTGGGGATCCAAAGATGTTTTTTTCAGAAGAAGTTTCACCACTGCCTTTTTCAAGCCCCCAGAAAAGCCCCAGAGCTCAGAGAAAAATTGACAATGGACTCGAAGTCCATCAGCACTGGCTTTCATCAGCTATGATGACACAGGTCCCTGTCAATCTCCTCCTGGGTGAATAGGATTCTGAGCAGACCTGCTTAGGATGGCATGGTAGAAAAAACCCGCCTCATCCTCTTGAAAGGATTTGAAAATCAGCTTCTGGTGCACCTTCTGTAACAGCATTGGTTCTGGCATTTTAAAAAGAGGAAGGTTTTAACTTTCTGTGATCACCTTTGCAGATTATCACTATTTATGCATTAGATTTCATTAAGTCAAATAACCCAATCCTTCCTTTGCACTACATATAAATAAATGAATATCTTATGAAACAACAGAATGAGGTTTTTATGTTCATTATGCATAATGCTTTTCAGAATCAGGTGGGAGTATTTAAATCATTAGGATATTATCTGTAGATTTCCTTCCTGGCATAATTGTTCCAAGAAACCAAATTGGCCATCCAAAGACTGTGGCTTTTTTTTAATGCTTTGTGCTCCATAATTTTACTGTCTTACAAAATTAATGTCCAGTATTTGAGTAGTGTAATGAACTGCACAGAATTTGAAGATTTTTTAAAAAAACAACAAATTATCACAAATGTGACCTAATTAATATATTGTTATTAAATAAACCTTTTATGAGCATATTGAGCTGATATTTTGAACAGTATTTTCTGTAACATTGTTGGAAATGGTAGTATGACATAAAGAAGCAGCAAGCAATTATATCACATGGCAGCAAGGTGAGGCGGCACCCAGCTAGTAGCAGGGAGTGTTGGGTAATGGCTGGCTTCATGAGTTGAAAATCTTTAGGCTAGCCCTGCTGCCACAGCTCAATGAAAAGACTTTATGTCTGGGACCAGCATACCTAAGGGACTGCCTCTCGCCATATGTGCCCCGGAGAATGCTCCAATCAACTGGAAAACATCTGCTGGTGGTCCCTGGCCCCAGGGAGGCTCGGTTGGCCTCAACCAGGACCAGGGCTTTTTTGGTCCTGGCCCCAACCTGGTGGAACTCTCTCTCTGGGGACACCCGGGCCTGTCAGGATCTTCTATCATTTTGGTGGGCCTGTAAGAAGGAGATGTTCCACCAGGTGTATGGTTGAGGCCAGCATGAGATCCTCACTGAACCTCCCACCAGCCTAAGGGTGGGGTTATACACTGTCCACCAGCCGGCTGCCCAACATATGGGTACAGCACGGGGCTATGTAGTGCCCATTCGTTTGCTGACCCATTTATGGGTTGCAGTACATTATCTGTCAGCTTCCCTCCCCCTGTATGTTGATGGGCAGGAACCTGGAATTGACCCCATCTTGGGACAGTTATTATCTGTTTGTTGATTTTATGATGAACTGTTGTTTTATGCATTGTTTTAATATTTATATTATATTTTTATAACTGCTGTACCTTGCCCTGAGCCCGCTTGTGGGAAGGGTGAGTTATAACAACAACAACAACAACAACTGTCTACGCCTGCAGACTTTTATACTGGAGTCCCAACCTTTTTGAGTTTGTGGGCACTAGAGAAAGCAATGTCTGATGTAAAAAAGAAAAGAAGACCCTTCAAGGGGCAGCAAGAGCTTGATAGACAGGAATGTGAAGTCAGCACTTTTCCTTCTTATAAGTTCCTTTCGAATTCTTCTGACACACTCTACTCAAGACATCTTACATAGGGACACACAAGTGAAAGATCTTACACTTGTTCTCCCATTGTGGATACATAAGCATTGCAAAGGAGACAGAGTACATTTGAATATAAGACCAGACAGAAAGTAAGTCACTTGAGCATCCCCATGTAAGATGTGTTGTGTAGAGAGACTCTCAGTGTGGTGGGCACAACCATAAAATGGCTGCTGCAGGACCAGCCTCGAAATGATTGCAGTAAAAGGCTGAGCCAACCACAAAATGTCAGGGAATGAGATTATGCATTACTCTAAAAGTAACACTTCAACATTTCAGGCAGAAGCTTTACTTAACTAGAAGCCTTTTAAAATGGCAATTAAATGATAATTACTTAAAAGTATCTTCTTGCATACAGACAACTTACCTTCAATCATGCAGTGAAAATCCTTGTGCCGTGGCAGCAGCAGCTGCTGCTAAAGCAATTTTAAAAAATCTGCACCACCCAATCAGATCTCCAGTGGCCAATCAGAAGCCCTGCTCGGAAAAAGCTGTACTGGGTCCCCATCAGGCAGGACATACATCCAGGCCCATAGCCCCTCAAGGTCCTCTGCCACACTGCAGGAACAGTGGTAGGCAGAAATAGGCCAAACGAGGCAAAGTGGGCAGCGCACCACTTCCTGCAGCCTCAGAACAAAGCATTAAGCCTGATGCTTCCTTGCATTCCTTGCATTCCTGTACAGGCTCCTCCTGAGCTCCACCAGATGCCTCTGAGCCAGATTAGCTCTCAGCCTATTCAGGCTGAGGCTTGAGAGTACTGCATAGCTGAATCAACTGGTCTTCTAGGTGAAAGCCCTGCATTCCAGCTCCAACCTATAGTTTCCAGTCCTAAGCCCCTGCTGCTTTGCACCTCTGAGGCTACCTTGCCAAATGACTGCCTGATTCCCGAGGAGTCCAGCCCAACAAAGCATAGGACAGTAAGATTAGCTAGTTTCATGGGCAATCATTGAAAGGTACACTGAGAAACATAAGTAGCAAGTCTCAACTAAATATCCCAGACTTGTTTTTCTTTCTACTGTGTGCCTTTTAAGATTCATGGCAGAGGAGTGGAGGGGCTGCTGCTCCAAAACAGTTGTCTAATCATGTGAAAAAGCAATGTAATCTTCAACTGGATACTTCCGAATTCACTTAAACACATCAAAACCGCTTATGTAATAATCAGTTCTATGCTAGGAACTGGCAAGTGGGACATGAACCAAATTAGCTGTTGTTTGATCATTATTATCTTGCGTATTTCTGGACAAGCATTACAGGTCTCCCTTACAGGTCCCCCATGATTAAAGGCCAAATTTTTCAGGAATTTGCCAAGCCAGAGTTGGCCATCCTGGAGTTGGCAATCCTGTATGCCATATATTTTTCTCCCCTTTCTCCAGCAAGTAACTTATCAGCTTTATTGCATTTTTCAAATATTATTGTGTGGAGAGCTCCTGGTGCATCCTGAGTATTCATTAAATTGTAGACTACAGTAATTGTTTAGTTCCTCCAATAATTGAATCCTCCTGTTGTTTCTAACATTTGCTCTGATTCGCGTGTGTTTTGAATCCATTCAAGTAGATTCTGTTTCTTATACAGTTTCCATAAGACTAAATATTTATATCCTGTATTTCCATGTAAATGTCTGTGAGGTGGGTCACAAGTCACAACAATAAATAGACACACATTATCAATTAACAGCAAAAAGAATAAAAAATGGAAATAAAAATAATGTAAGACTGCATCAGGTGCAAAAAATGGAAAAAATAAAAGCTAATATAAAATCAGAGAAAGCCTTCTAGAACAACTTGCAAAAAGCGGAACAAATATGAGTACAATGAAACAGACTTCTTTTAGCAAGCAGTACAGCTGAGAAACCCCTTTGTGCTGCTTATTTTATTCCCAGTTTATTATGGCTCACCCACCCTTTGCATATGGCAATGCCTAATCCATGATTAATATGTCTTATTACACACAACATTTGTCTGAATGCTCATTAATTTTCATTATACACAATGGACTGAGCCCAGTGCTCAGAAGCAAATTCACAGGAGGATTTTTTTCTTGCCCTTCCCTTCTCCCCAGGAGTACCCTGTGGTCCTCTCCCAAAAATGTTGCTGAAGTTTGGGGGACCACCCAGAATAATATGCCATATATCACAGGGGGATGAAGAAGAAAAGGTAACTCATTTGTAGGTAACATGATAAAAAGGCAACATGCCATTCAGAACCACTCTTGCATGAGTACTGCATATAGTAACAAGAAGACAGGCCTGTCCCCCAATTAAAATACAATTAAAATTCAACACAGAGGAGGCAAAAGTAGGAAGAGGGGAAGATGAAGTGAAGGATAAAGAGAGGAAGAATAAGGATCAATTGGTACAGTTATATTTAGGCTTAGGTTCCATAGGGGATGAGGATCAAAGGATTCTGTTAAGATTATACTGCATTAAGGGCAATTTGAAGTAGCTGTTCATATCTGTTATTTATGATGGATCCAGTGGCTGAACACCACTAAAGGTAAGGCTGCAGTTCTCAGAGGCATCTCCTTCCAAAGAATGTATGGCGCTCCCAACAGTGAGTGTATCCAAAGAATGGATTTGACCTAAAGCCGCTCTTCAAGTATAGAGCAACTAGAGAAGAAAATAACAGTTCCAGAAGAGACTGGGGATTTAGAAGTATTCTTAGCTCTCTTGCTCAGAGAAGTCATAAAGAAGGTCATCGTTTATATAGTTCAAGATAGATGAGAAGTTTTTGAGCACATTATTTTGGCCTTATATATCTGGTCTAAGTTCATGTACTGAAATCCACCATGCAAAAATGGAGGAAGTAATGATGTTCCTGTCAACCACACTGAAAATGAAACACATGTGCTGTTGAAAGCGCTTTTCCCATTCCTGCTGTCAGTATATATGAATGAAAACCAAAACAGCAATTGTACATGTGCAGGTTTCTGGCTTCAGATGTCTGAAAAGCACTTCATTTTTAAAGGCATTTGCACCATATTTCTGAATTGGTTGATAGGCATTTAAGAAGGCTGATTTTATATTGCATTTGAACCTTCTTGTCTTTTCCTATACAAATTTGATTTCTGTCAATGAAATGCAGTGTGGAAGGGAAACTCCATGAGCTGACATCCCAGTGTATGTGCTCTTTTATTGAGCATTACCAGGGGACACATGATTGAGTAGGAGGACCCATGGACCAGCCATCACCCCAATGATTCAGGATGTTATTATGGGTTTGTAAAGCATTCTGTGGCTCATCTTGCTGTGATCACCGCAGGAGGGAGGATACTGGACATGAGGGATCACTTGTGCGATGAGGCATGGCATTTCCTGTGGTCTACCAACTGGCAGGAGAACAGCGGGAACGTTTCCAAGCACACTTAATGAAATTTAAAATAAATAAATGAACATGTGTATCACTCTGTGCTTTTCCCTCTTTAGTGCTGGTTGCCGTAGCAAATTGCAGGTTCTCTTTGGTCTCAGCCTGAGCAAGTTAATATTGCAGTCCTTAAAACTGACACATTCGCAGTGCATTCTGCAATTCAAACATTGATAGCTACAGAAAAATATTAGTTTTAAAATTACACTGAATACAAAAAATACCACTTTTGTCAGTGCTGGAAAGGATAGATAAATTAGCCTCTGTGTATTTAGGCTTCAGCTGTTTTTCTTAAACTCTGCTCTTGTGTATATTTCTAAATTTTAATATACATTTATTGATTATGATTTTATACTTTGTCATGTGGCTGCTAAGAACACAGTCTATACTCTTGTATGTAAAACGAACTAGAATTATAGATATTTGGTTCTATCATTTTCTGCAACTTATTTTTCTATTTTCTGCTAAGACTAATAATCTAGGTTTCAATATGTTTGGTTTGTGTTTTTAAAACTATATTTATAATTCATATTCTTATTAACACTAATTGTCAGCACATACAAGCTTAAGCCAAACATGAGCATACGTTTCAGGAAAAGGAAGTAAAGTTTTAAAAAGTCAGAATTTTTCATCAGGGTTATTGGCTAATAGGTTTTTAAAAGCTGGGTATGTTGAAATCTGAAATTATCTGTTTCAGTGGTGCTCCCGACTGCAATTCCAGAGATTCAAATATTTAAAATAAAGATAATTTTCATTTGATGCTGATCTTGTTTTCAGAGATAGAAAGGGTATTTTTTTAAGGTGGCGCTCAGACTTTGGAATTCTCTTCCAAGCACCACCCCATGTGGTACACAGGTTTGGCCTAAGAATTCTCAAAATAGTCTTGGGTCCCTCTAGAAATCCAGTACATGCAGGGGGGCATTTTCACTAATTCCCTCTCCCATAGGAGACCTCTCCAAGCTATACCTATGCCTCCCTTCCTAGGATTAGCAATTAGGGGGGCATTGGGGTGTCATGAAAGAGGGAATTAGCAAAAATTGTCCCTATCCTTGGACCTATGAAAATTCTAGGTGGGATCCAAATTCCAAGCATTTTAATTTGTGGCAATTTATTTATTTATTTATATCCTGCCTTTCTTGCTAAGATTCAAGGTGGATTACATGGTGTAAGGCAATGCAATCAAATGGCATAAGACATCTAACAAACAATGCAATAGGACTTGGATTACAAAAGTTAGAAGCAATGCAAAAATCATGCATGATATGTTATATAAACAATACAAAAATTAAAATTATGAAAGTAGAAGACAAATTAATAAGAGCAAGGTAATACATACAATGAACAGTGGAATAGACTAACACCCAGTTCTTTTTATAAAACTGTCCCCCATTCCAGAGGTTGTTTTTTAGCAAAAGAACATGATAACTATTGACTAATGTCCCCAAGTGGTAATGCTCTGCTCATCGCACTCACCTTTGCCCATCCTAGAACCACCTTTGTTATCATTTAACTACCACATGAATTCATTATTTTCCCATTGGGCTTTTAAACTCGTATTTCAGATGATTTTGCTGCTGTATTTATACCCGGATGTTTCTACTGTTATTTATTTTGTATGTTTTATTTTTCTAAAAGTTTGCTTTGTAAGCTGCCTTGAAATGTTATGCCAAAGGATGGTATATACAGTCTTTAAATATATAAACAAACAAAACAATGATAGATATAATCCTTTGGTCTATTTAATGATCTTCCCACACAGCATCTAATGAAAGAAAATCCATGTACCAAAGCAGTATAAGCTCATGGAAATTCCTTTGCTACATAGATTTTTTCCCTTTAGATAATGTGTGGGATGCACTTTCCCACACATATATTTACTTTTGTTTCAGCTTCTCCATCACAGTCATCATCAGTGTTTCTGCAGCCATTCTGTTGCTGTTGGCTTCTGTACAATTTTTAGCAACTGCATTTACCACAGCAGCCAAGGGATGTGAACACTGGCCTTTGAAATATCCAAGTATGGCTAATCAAGGAAGGATACACTGTAGAAAAGTAGCAACTAATAAAAGGAGAGAGAGATGTTAACAAGGAATATGTAGATATTCTTTTTCTTGAAAGGCCAAATTCATTCCAGTGGAAGGAGCTGATCTACATGTACATCCTTGGCTGATCTGTTCTCTCTCTAGAAATTATTAATAATGATCATAATAATAATACTATGCTTTTCAGTGGTGTGCTAAGTTTATTAGTATAAACACGCCCTTGCCCCATTTGGAGAATCAGTAGCTTGGAAATATTCTGTATCCCTTCCCTGCAACGACTCTTCTCTACCGCTGGAAGCACTGTGGTCCAGTCCTGGGACTCCTGGATGCCTCAGCTAGCAAGAGTCCACACATCCCGCCATAGTGCTATATTCATACAATGAGGGCATCTTCCTGGCGTGATTTCTGACATCATTGCACCATGATCCTGGTTTTGGCATGATGATGTCAGAAATTGCACCAGGTAGACACCCTCGTTGCGTGCATTTAGCGCTATGCTGGGACATGTGGAAATGACCCTGAAGGCAACTTCAGCCTTCATTCCATTCAGGGCTGCAGGGAGGAAACATCTACATACCAAAAGCGTATGTGTACTGCCAGAGTTAAAATCCTGAAGAAAAAAAAAAGCGTATGTGTGTCACTGCATTCTCTGTGTGGTTTTGGATGCATTTCGGCAAAATTTTCTTACATTAGAGTATTTCATAATGTGTGACTTATTCTTCATAATATAATAAACAATGTAGTGAAGAATTTTTTAAAATGTATTTAAGTTTACATAATGCCTGGCAATGCTTACGTACAAGCTGGGTATCTGGAAAACAAATCCTGGAAAAGAGTGGGAGACAAAGACCAAGTATACAGTTCCATATGAACACCAATTTGAAATAACTTATTTGTTTGTACATGTGTTAAGGTAGGGTGCTGAGGAGGCTGTAATGTGCCATGCCCCAGGTCCCCCCACCCCAATAACAACAACAAGACCTAAGATTTGAAGTTCAGCGTCTATGGAAGAAACAGTTATTCCAGTAGTGACAGGCGCACCAGGTGCTATTCCAAAAGGACTAACTAAATATCTAGGCAATATCAGCATAGACAGGATAGCAACTGGACAGTTGCAAACAACCATGCTACTTGAAATATGCCACATACTATGGCGATACCTCAGTGACTCCTAGATTTTTGGACAAAATCCAAGTTTAGTTGACTGTGATAACATCAAACAATAACAATAACAATAACAATAACAATAACATACAGGATCTGTACCTTGTCTTTCCACCCTAGTCATAGATATACCACTGATGCACTTGTTTCTAATCATCGTTCTAGGGTATCTTCCTGCAGAATACATCGCAATAGTTAGATTCAATGAACTGCAAAAATACATGATTGGGTAAATAGTGAACAGATGTAACTCTGAGGGTGTTGTAGTGGAGCATGGATATGACCTCTTAGCTTAATGGATATATTTCTTGGCTTGTAGAACATGATTTTCATTTCCTGGCACCATTTATTTTACAAACCATTTTAATTATGCGTTCTTTCTATTAAAGTGTGAAACTTTGAGCTGTCTTTTATTTTCTAAAATTGTCTTAATTACACTTTTGGGGGAGAAAGAGGAAAGAAAGGCAAGATCAAGCGCTCCCATCACTAAAATTCACGTCAGAGTCTGAGATAGCTCACTTATCCAGCAAGAGCTCCCCAGAGAGAAAGTCATTTGCAATTAATCCATTCCATTTCTGTGTGTCAGAACAGATGATACAGCAGCTTCACTCTTACAGAAAGGTTTAATATAAAGGCATTATACTTAGTAACACATCATGCTGAAAATAGAATTTTCAAAGGCTTACTCAATGGATGTACTAAAGTATAAGTTTCTGAGCTGTAATGAAAGAGAAATCTCCAATCTGACAGACTAATTTGTGAGCAAAAGGTCTGCAGTTGGGAATTTCAAAAGAAATACTGTATTTGATACTTTAATGTTTGATAAATTTCTCATGAATGATGTTAACTCTGAGCTCTACCTTTGAAAGTCTCATAACACTGCTGAGATTTCTTCCCCCATATTAAATCTGTTTGCGAATTTCTGTTTCCATCAGTTATTGGGAACATACAATTTAGGCAATATTTTGGCAGATTTTTAAAAGTTCCTCCTTTAATGATTATCTGGGCAGTGCTTCAAAATTTGGCAATTCATTAAGAGTGGGGACAAAGACTGCTTCATTAGCTGTAAGTAATGTCAACGCATAAATTATTAATGGTCAATGAATCAGCATGACTTCTTTCACTTCAGTAGATAATCCCTGATTGGCTGGGATAACCCTTATAACTATTCCTAGGATTAACACCAGAAAATAAAAACTGGCTTTAAAGCAGGAATAGATTGCAGAGATGTATAGTTTAGTACAATACTCTTTAATGCAACCTTTTAGTGCATTAGATATAGCATCCCACAAAAACACTTCATTTACTCTGAGAAAGAAACTGCATTTAGCACAGCCCCATGCAACATTCTAGCGTCATTCCAAAGGGGAGATGGCAGATCTGGAGAGTGTGTGTGAAACTGGCCTTGATTTGTACATTCAGATTTGGGTGGGAAATTAACAGTTCAGTCTCAAACATGATGGTGTCCTGCTAGCATAGCCTGCCATTGTAATATAATATGTTCCCCTAGCAGAGAAAAGAAATGCTGAAAAGGACCCAGCCCTAAGAAGCTGAGAGCACAGTAACTGTCAACAGCCACCAATCCTAGAGCTGCTTGCTGGAAGAAAACCCCTGTGTCAGTCATGCATGGAAGCAGTAAAATAATAATGCTGGCACTCCTCCCTAGGGTTATTCTGCCCCTACCCACCCACAGAAAACAATAAGGGAAAGAACAAATACAGCGCAATATCTTGTGATATATGGAGGATTGAAACAACTATGCTCCTTCCCAGGAGCTCTGCAGATGGGTTTGGGTTTGAATGCTCTTCACCAAACACATATCCTTTTGACAGGCACATGCATGGTGAGGGAATCGTGGCTAGAGATGGGCACAAACAGAAAAAAAAATAAACATGATGTTCGTTGTTCATTCTCATCCACAAACAGGGACTCATGAACAACCACGAACATGGCCCTGTTCACAAACATGTTCGTGGTTGGCTGTTCGTGGGGGCCAACAGGCTCTCTTCCAGCCATCATCCAAGTTTGGTCAAGATCCCTACTGCACCACTCCCAGAAACCTGAGCTGAGCAGGCACCAGGAAAGGTATCAATAATAAATAATAGCTTGGCCCCAGAGCCTGGCAGCAGCCCTGGAACTTGAAGAGGTAGATCCCTACTGCACCACTCCCAGAAACCTTACCTGAGCAGGCAGCAGGAAAGGTACCAATAATAAATAATAGCTTGGCCCAGAGCCTGGCAGCAGCCCTGGAACTTGAAGGGGTAGATCCTGTCAGGGCTCGCCGCTGTCAGGTTCAGAATGCTTACCTTAATGTTATAACCAAAGAGACTCCATTTTAATTCTTTGAGTATTCTGAGTGCTTTATTCACAGGTGCCAAGACATTCCCTAGCAGCTATCTCACAGAAGAGGAATGTTTTGACTACAGCTTTGCCAGCCTTGGGAAACTTTCACTTTCTCAGCTTCAAGCGGATTGTTTTGAGAACTAGGTTGGGCCTGCTGAGGTTTGATACTCTGTACCTTGAGGTTTGATACTGGGGGAGGTTGGGCCTGCTGAGGTTTGATACTCTGTACCTTGTTCTGTGCCTATCATTCGTAACAATACACATGTACCAGTCCAGATATTGCATCTGGGCCAGTGGACTATAATGGTTGCTCTTTTCAGTAAATCTTTTGAAAACAACGGACTCTTGTCTGATTGCAGAAGGAAGTCTGGATACAACTATTATTTAGCCACAGATCTGACAGCCGTTGCTGCCGCTGGGCGGGGCTCCAGCTGGGCCAGCCCTGACATCAGAGGGGTGCCAGGAGTGCTGCAGGACCCTGCTCCGTGGAAGGAGGGGTGGTATACATCACCCAGACTCCCTCTCAGTCCACTCACTGGCCTGCTCAACATGGCCTGCTCACCCCCTGCGCCCTCCATCCTCTCCTCCTCCCAGAACTCTCCTCCAAGCCTCCATTCTCACACTGCTCCGCTCCCACTCCACACCATCACTCCTTACTCACACCCACCACCCCAGAGCTCTTCCCAGCCAACCTTTATAGGGCCTTCTCTCACTGCCCCACCCTCCTTGCAGGCCCCGCCTGCCAGGCCACACCCATCCTTGGCCTTCCAGCATTGGCCTGGGCTGTCTCAAGCTGCTGCAGCTGGGGTAGCTGGCTGGGCTGCCTGGGTCAGCTACAGCTGTGTCATGTTGGCTGGCTGCCAGGCCTCGCTGGCTGAGCTGATTGCTGAAGGCAGGCCCAGCTGTGGCCCCTTGGCTGGCTGCCCAGCTCTTCCCACAGAGTGCCTTCAGCAGCTCCACCTGGAGGGGCTTGGCTCTTAGCATCTCCTGAGCCCGGTTACTGTCTTCAAGCTGAGGTGGAGGTTGGGGCATGGCTCTGAGCTGCTGTGGCTGCTTCTTCTCCTTGGCTGGTAAGGGCTCTGTTTGGGCTGCTGCTGGGTCCCTATTCTCCCTGCCTCTGCCTTCTCCCTCTGTTCTGCTCAGCCCCCTATCCTCCCCCTGGAGGGTGGGACTAGCTGGCCTCCCCCTGCCCCCTCTAGCCCTCTGGGGCTTTGGACCTTCACCCCTTTCCCCTGGGGTGGGCAGGCTCTGTCCCTGGCTGCTGGCTGGGATGGCAGGGCAGCCATCTCTCGGCTGCCTCCCGTTGCTTTCTCCCGGCAAGGCCGGGGGCTGTGTCTCAGACCCCGGACAGATCCCTATCCTACCACACACAAAGAAAATTCAAGCTCCAATGCACTCTCTCTATTAAAATGCCAACAGCAACTGTCTCTCTCCCTCTCCACTGTTTGCAGAGCCAGAGCTGGGAGCCCCCCTCCCCCCTGGTCTTTGCTCCCTTGTAACAAATTTGGAGCTCCACACTTGAAAGGAAGACCTGCCTATCAAGCTAAATTGGGCTTAAATTGGGGTTTCCAGGGCAACAGCAGGAGGCAAATCCATAATCTCTTGCAGGCAAGAATTCAGGAATTCCAGAATCCTTGAGAAGAAGCTTTTTGCGAGGCAAAAGGATAGTATAAAGAAAAGACACAACTATGCATTCCTGGAAGCCATTTCAGTCACTTCCCTAATCACTCTCAAAAAGCACTCAAGTGGGAAACATTTCAAATTTTACCTGTGAAGGAGATAGGAACAAGACAAAATTTACACTGTGGCCTGGAATAAGCTGATCTGTAGCAAAACAGAAGGAAGAGGCAGGACTAAAATCCATGTGTCACACACTGGCTCACCATTCCTCTGATCACATGCCCAACTTGACACACACAAAAAGACAGCATGGGACACTTGTAATTTTCCATTGGCCCTGGTGTCAGAACTAATCATATATACCGGGCATAAATGACTACTGAGAAAGATGCAGTGCTGTGGAACAGGCAGGCTTTTCAAACCGTGCATGTGTGAACAACCAGATGGTCCAGAAAGTAGTCCCACTGGTCAGAGAAAAAGTGGGATATAAAATAAAATAAAATAAAATGGAGTCCTAGACACAGCTAGGGCAGTTTTGCTAGCAGGGGGGTTTGTTTCCATCCTAAACATTTTACAAACTGGCTTTAGATTAGTGCTGTAAATAAATAAGGCAGTCTCTCTAAAATAAGTTCTGATTCTTCATTAATATTTGATAATGTAGCTGTTTAGATTTTCCTAATTGATTAAGAGTGTCTAATGGGATCTGAGAAGAGCTATTGCTATGGGGAAAACCCATACAGAGCAATTTGCAAGAAGCTAATTTACCAAGGCACAAAGCAGCAGACAGTATTTGTCCTTAGCATTTATCCTTGATTCTAGGAAAACAGAGCAAACTTCATATCTCCACTTGGGTTCTTACCCAAGTTATAGATTCACACACAATAAGTATACATATGAAAGATATATTTTTGTGTTCATTCAGCTTTGGGGCTTTTTATACTCATGAATATTTATAATGTTTTTTTTACAGTATCAATATCATAGAGAAAGGGACCATGCCAAAATGGTGGGATGTATATATTCAGCTGAAGACTGTAATAATGCTTTAAGGTTTTTTAATCAGAAAAATAATACAAGCTACTTATAAAACTGAAAAAGTAGGTATAATTCCCACATTAATACTTTGCCAGGTTAACAGTTGCTTTATGCATAGTTACAACTAGACCACTGACATACTAATATAAATTCGTAGTGGAAAGTGCTGTCAAGTCAAAGCTGACTTATGGTGACCCCTAGAGAGGTATTCAAGGCAAGAGCCTCTGCATAGCAACCCGGGACTTCCTTGGAGGTCTCCCATCCAGTTACTAACCAAGGCCAACTCTGCTTAGCTTTTGAGATCTGGCTTGCCTCGGATATCCAGGTCAGGGTACTAATATTAATTAGATAAGGATAAAAATATACACATCACTGTTTTGTAATTACAATTAAATTATGCCAAAGCCCAGAACTATAATCATGAAGATTTTTTTTAAAAAAATCTTTCTGAAGATGTTCCCTTTTGTTTGATCAGCAAAGGATGATGCTTGCAGAGAAACAAACTAACAAACCTGCATCCAGCTTCAAAATTGCTCTGTCTTCTCATGATGTAAGCTGGACAGCACTGAAAAATGGTTTGGGAATGTGGGTTGGGAGTGCGATTGAGGCACCTCCTCTCTCCCTTCACTGCTTGCTCCATGTCTTTGCTGCTCCCATGCAATTTCCTCCACGCCATCACAACCTGACAACAGGATTCAGTATCAGGCAGCCTCCATCCTGCTTACTTATATGAATTCTGACCCAAACAGCTAAGAAGGCAGAATTACAGCCATAAATCACAGAACTACAGCAACACTCCTGCTTTCTCATGGGAAATCAACATAGGTTAAGGGTGATTTTCCAAATAAACCGATGAATGGGGTATATGGATAACTACTTACTAATTGATAGCTTAGGCTTGGATCTAGACTAGCATTTCCACAGGTGCGAAGATTTCCACGCATGGAGTGCACCTTTCTTGCCTCCTCCATCCCTCAGTAACCCAAAATGTAACTGTAGCCCCAAAAGTCTTGTTCCTGTTGGACAGGTGTCTAGAACAGTGGATAAGTGGCTAATTAAGCGCACCTGGTGGTTGTCCTTGATTAGGCGGCTCCTCCCCCAGGCTTAAGAAAAGGCTGGGTGGATCGAAAAAGGAAAGAGGGAAGCTGAATCACAGGAGCATGCAGGTTGAGTACCTATTTGTCTAGTGGGCTTTGTTTTAGCTAAGATTAGGTCAAACTCTTTTTTTTTATTGCCATTGCTTTGCCTCAAGAGTGAGTATTGTTATTTTGACTATTCTCTTGAGCTAATAAATAATTATCTTTCCGGTGTCTTGAGTGTCTGCCTGCTGTGCACAAGGGCTTCCAGCTAAGAACCCTGAAACTGGTGAGTCTGGTATAAACAGGTGGGGCATGCTACTCTGGGAGAGCTTCTGGGTTACTGTGTGGCTGTTATCCGCACCAGAACCAGGCCCAGAGGGTTTGCCCACTCTTTACAACAGGGAACCCTTGCACCTCTGAAGGGCTAACCAAGTCTTACTACTGTGTACATATAACTTGGTATTAAGTCCCCAAAACACTGTTTTGCTAGATTTCTCCTTTATGGTCACATTTTCTTCAACGTTTGACTGTAGTCTGGAGAATACAATTACTGCTTGCCAGAAATGAATACATGTGCACTGTGATAAGTTACCTATCAGCAAACGGTTGTCATTTGCTGACTGGTATTCATCAGTATTAATCAAAATCTAGTCTATTTGTATGTATGAATGTTTGTCATGTAGTATGCAACATGCCAAGGAATTATTTTAAATTCAGTCAGCCCATCAGAATGGTGAATTAGCCTCCACATTTAATGCTTGGTACAGTTTGTAGATACTTTTCCATGGGCAGTTTCTATGTGAACTGTGTTATTTTTCCACTTTAGATACCATATAGATGCTTATGGACAAATATAATGCCATGCATATGTTACAATAATATGATGCCACATGGAGACCAAGAAATGGTGGCTTGTCTGACATTTATGAAAGCACAGATGGGGGTATATCCACTTTCCAGCCAGACCACCTGTCACATTTGCCTAGAGCATGCCATTTCTACCCAAATTCATCTAAATCTATTATAATAGCTGTTTGTATTTAATTACAATCAAACAATGTGTACCTCCTAAAAAGGCACACTAGACAATGATATTCATTGCAATTTTGTTAGTTTATCATCACTACTTTATTTCTGCTCTGCTGAATCTCTAACTGTTGAATCTCTGCTCTATCTCTAACTGTAACTGACTTTCACTGTGATTAAGGCCGAATCCACACTACCGTTCTTCTTGCGGCAGTTTTTCACTTCTGCAGCGCCATACTTTAATCGGTTCACACACTCATCTCCCATGACGTCATTAAATCGGCATCGCGTCGCAACAGCCCATTGCACTTTCATTCCGGTTTCTCTTGTTATGAATAAACGGCCCCATTTGGTTTCCCACCCTCTCTTGATCCGCCCCCAAATTCCCTGCCCTGCCTTTTTTCCAACCCCTTTTTTAAAAAATAAAATACTACCGTGTCGATATGTCGACATCTCATCATATTGTTCTCATATCAATTTAACGGACAGACCTCCGATATCAGAGGAACAATGAGCTCTGTTTATTAGACATCCTCGTGACACCTCATTCATGGCTTTTGAAACGCTTGAAATGGCCTGTGCCACTGGACTTGGCACCGCGGTCAAGTTTCAAAAGAGAAAATCAAGCTCTGCCTTTGGATGATGTGGCCGGTCATCATGACCGATCACCCATCCCATGTTGATTTCATTCACTGGCGTTCATCATTGACGTGCACTTGGAATGCCTTTAACATTAACACTGATGTCGTCGTTGTTCCATTGAACCGCTGTTTCAGATTGGCGTAAATTCAATCCTTGCTGTCCAAACTTGCGCATGCGGCATGCCATTTCTTGACCGTTACTTCCCGCGGAAACTTTCCCATCCTTTCCCATGATCCAATGCATGTGGTAGCATTTTATTGACAGACATTCTGCAGCGGAGCACGGAGCCTCAGCTATAAATCTGTTCTAGCACTTAGAACGAGATCTCAGGAGTTCAAGTCAGGTATTTTCAAAATTGTCGAGATGAGCGAACATAGGCATGCCGCCTCCCGTGGAATTGCTTGGAGGGAGAGGGAAATATTGGATCTCCTCTCCTTCTGGGGGGAGGAAAAAATACAGGAAGCACTGAAGAGTTCCTATAGAAATATCGATTATTTCGAGCGCATTGCAGCCCAGATGGCCCTTCGGGGACATAAAAGGACAGCTATGGAGTGCAGGTCAAAAACAAAAACGATGAGACTGGATTACAAGAAGGTAGTGGCGCACAATTCAACCTCTGGAAATGCTCCCATTACCTGCCCGTATTTCAGGGAGCTTGACAGCATTCTCCGGGGGGATGCAAGCGTGAAACCAAAACGAGTGTCAAGAAGTCTTGGCGTTGTGTCCCTGGGGCGGCAATTTAGAGACCCGTGTCCAGTGTCTGATGGCTCGGAGGAGCTTTTTTCGCACGACCTCTTCACCATAGATCATGGACAGATTAGAAGCTCCACTCCATGCCAAGTGGGTGAGTGAAAACCGCTTTTACTGTGGAGGTTTGAAAAGTGCTCATTATAGACACGCATGAAGTAATATCATGACATTCTTTCAATTGACACAGGTGTGAGAGAGAATGTACCTGAGGTTGAGGCAGAGATTGACACTGATGCCACTGTGGATGGCCTTGAGGACAGAGGTGAGTTCGATGAGTTTCATAGGAAAACATCCATATATTGCAGTGAATAACCCTTTAACCTTGATTAGTTATATCTAGTTGCAGGTGTTCTTTGATCTATCGTGGTGAAAAGACAGCTGGAGTCTAGAATCGTGAGGATATGGGACACCACTTCAACACAATTGGATCCATGTTTGGACCACGTGTTCAGGAAAACACGTTATGTTTTCAATGTTTGAGAAACTGTGCTTTGTTTCATTTGTGAAAATTGCAGAGCCTGAGACCCAAGCTACAAGTGATGCCTGACAGGTTGCAAACTTGTTAGCTTTGCTAAACTTTTGATGGGAGAAGTGGGCATCCTTGATTTAGCGCTTGTCTCTCCAATGCAGCTGCAAGACCAGGATACCTACAGTTCCCATCAGAAATTGAGGGAAGCGGACAAGTGTCCGCCCTGTGTCAGGCGTCGCTTGCAGCTTCACCCTAAGCCACTTCCTTCCTGTGTTTGTGTGAACTTCTGTATCCTGCCAGGAATTGGTTTTATGCCAGGACATCAAATCCACCCACTTAACTCACAATTAAATCTGTGAAAACCTCTCCTTTATTTCTAGAGTCTGATAATCCGTGTCCTGACGGTCAAGAGGAAACAATTAGCAACAACAGCTCCAGCACATCTGGTCTTGGCAGCAGCAAAGGTATGTTTTCTCGGTAACGAAATAAAGGGCCAGCAATCGCATAGCATCTCTATGGTTTACCATCAGTAAGAGTTTGTTCACCAAATTTTCAAATTTATTTCCGCAGATAAAGCAAAATTAAACTTGGTGACGTGATATGTAACCCCGACAGCAGTGTCATGTTAACGTCATTGTGTGTTTTGGGGGGTGGTGGGTCCCCTTGGTACCAATTTTGGCTTGAGTCAAAAGGGAAGTCACCAAAGTTTCTTGGCCGGAACTATGGACCAAATGAACAGCACCCTCACATCAGCTTCACATTGATTGAATCCTTGGGTGACATCAGGCAAAAAACGTCAACTGTCCAGGTTTTTTCTCCCCCCAGGGCATAGATGTAAAAACCATGTCTGTTAAACATGGCAAGGAGTGTTGATTCTCAGCAGGAGACCAAAAAAAAATCCTCAGCATGGGGCTGCACACGAGATTCTGTTGATTGATCACTCAAGGGACAATAACTGTGCAGAAAAGTCAATGTCATGCTCTGGATTATGTTTGTTTTTTGATGTTTTTTTGGCTTTTTATCAATTCACAGAATCACCTTTGAAATCAGTGGCGGAGCTATCACCTGGCACACGCCTATCAGCCATTAGATCCAGAAGAAGAAGAAATGCTGGCCTGTTTTCTGTGGCGGACAAGATGATGAGTCAGTCAGGGGAAGAGCACAAGGCACAGATCAATGAATGGCGCATAGACCGCAAGGATAGCAACAAATGGCATGAAGAAGAAAGGAGGTTGCAAGTCGAGTTCCTAGAGGAGACCAGGAAGGAAAGAAATGATTTTAGGGATGTGTGGATGCAGAATCTGCATGTAATGGAATCTGCAGTAACCACTCTCCAAACACTTGGGGAAATGTTGGTGAGTCAGCACCGGGGAAGGTCAGCAAATGCTTGTGAAAAGGGTGACAGCAACTCAGAAAACATCCCACCTAGGTCTGCCACGGCAAAACGTGCATGCGTTGGAAGGGCTCGTGAAAGGCTGACTCTTTAGCATTACTGGACTAAGATGTTTCCGTTTGAATTAATGGTCCCGTTTCCCTATTTTCACTGTTACACTGTTGTTTGTATTACATTGGAGTGTTTTTCAATTTCACTACTTGTTTTACTCCTGACGGCCAAGACATCAATAAACAAGGGGACAAATGGTAACGTTAACAGTTCTTGATTTATTGAAACTAAAGAGAAACTCAAGGGGTGGGAAAGATTGATGCCTCATGCCAGGGCAACAATTACTGATTTTGTTGGCCATGAGCTTCCCTGGCTGACAAGCTGGATTCTTCCATCTCCCGTTGCCTCCTTTCGATGCTGTCCAGCCTCCGGCCAAAGCGCATCATACGACCCTCGTATGTGGCCATACGTCTCTGGATGCTGTTGACTAAACAGAACAAGAATTTTTTAGGCGGTTGCATTGTTTACTGTGGCTGCTCTCCAAAGCACATTTATAGAGATGAACCCACGTGATGCAGAGGTGCGCCCATCCATGCTCTCCACCAAGGCAAATAGGTCATCAAGAGTTCTTCCCTGGTGGCGGGGGGCGGCCTCTGGCGCTGTACTGGTGGATGGAGCCGCTTGAGTTGAATCCGATGTACCCGGACGATCCCCAACCTCCTCTGTCACAATAGAAAAACATATCATTTTTAAGGCTGTTATCTAACCATCATCTTGATGGCCAATCAGAAATGAAACATTGTTTTCCAAATTTAAAAGAAAAATCTGTATTAAGGTTCAAGTGAGTTAAGATACGAGAACACAGTTTGAGACACGCACTCCAGTGTTGCCATGCATGTTTCTAACGCAGAGGGTCTGAAACCAGTTTAAGATTTTGAGATAATCCATGTATGGATAGGTGACCATATAGGTCTGGAGAGGCTCCTTTGTGGTTGGAGAAAAAAATTTAAACAGGAGGGATTAATTTGAAGGTGATCTACATAGAGCAAGATCTCATCAGTGTGTTTGTGCCAGAAAGGGCGCCCAGGGGAAAAAAACCTGTGAATTCAAATGCCAGCGTTTGGATTCCTGTGAAGAGATCCAATGCTGCCGTTCAAAGTGTGTTTACAGTTGCATTTGGATGGACAAATAGTCAATTTCCATTATCACAGCAATGACAAAAGTTGCCTGATTCACAAATCGGTGAAATCCACATGATTTTGCAGTGTTTAACCCTGGGAGCAATAAACATTTATCCTAGAAGCGCCCTTGGGTTCAAAGTGATAAAATTGTGGCGTGCACATTCGAGAATCACAATTCTCTTAGTTTGTTGCATGGTGGTAAAAAGAGAAAAAACTCTGATATTGAGCTGGAGAGGTTATGGCAGAGTAGATTTACACCTCTGTAAACTACAATATCATGCCCTTATCTTTTTGGCACACCATGCATCTAACTATGAGAAGTATGATTTGAGAAAACTTGGGCCATCCTTAAAAATTCTCGGTCTTGACGGTGCAGGAAAATGTGGTCACACCAATGTTTACTGTAAGAAACAGTCTTTTGAATCTATGAATGGTGGACGGTAAGCACTTGTTTGGACCACGGTGCTGTGATGCTTTGGATGAGGTTGCTTCACAGGGCCAAGCTACACATGACGAATGACACTTGAATGGCAAGTGGTTTGAGTGGAGGGCAAGTGAACAGGGAGAAATACACTTGCCATTCAAGTGTCATTCGTCATGTGTAGCTTGGCCCTCAGACCACTAAGATGTCACCTTTTCCATAACTCATGTCTGCTCTAAACTTTCCTTTAAATTGGAAAATGGTCACGTTGCAGGTGATGTTGGTCTGTGGAGAATGCAAAACTGAAAGAATCTGCCAACTGACATCATGCCAGGGCAGCCTTTGGCGCAGAATGTTCTTGACACTTGGATGGCATCACCCAAAGTGGGTGGAGGGGAATGGCTATTTACATGCTGCATAATGCAATGATACTCCTCATGACACCCACCTGCATGTGCCAACTCCTGGTGCACCACGTTGCTCACAGGAGAGGAGCCTGCCGCACTGGCGTGCTCCATCTCATCGGAGGCTTCCCCCTCTGGCTCCTCAGGTTGACTCATCGGCTCATCTCTCCTCCTAAGAGCAGCTGTGGAAATCAGGAAAATATCTTTTTTTATAAAATGGCCTCTATGAAAACCTTGTAATCATACTGTCAAAACTTTACTGACACCCCAGCAAATGCTTTTCCCCAATCCACGCATGCATGAGGTTATGTGGAGTGGTCTGCAAATGTGAATTCCATTGTCCCACAGTATCGATGTTTTGAGAAACAAATTTGGCTTGAACATCCTGTCCATGGGGAGCTATCATGGGGCGGTTTGGCCATTCAAACAGGGTTCGGTATTGTTAAAAAAGCACAAGCATACACCCGCTTCTAGGGTGGTCAGGCACAGCAGTGAACAATGTCCAAGATCTGCGGTTTTTGGACCACCACTCACCAATTCCTCAGCTCAATGTCCTTGAAAAAAATTCAAAATCAAAACACAAGCATAATTGTCATAGGCATAATTTTCTCATCGAGACCTCAACTCACCACCATGATATCGGTTCCTCCAGCTGGGTTTCCCTGCTGCCTCCCAGAGCCTCATCATTTCGGCAAAAAAGGGGGGCTTCCCACTCTGCCTTGGAATCCCTTGCCAGGACTCCAAGGCATCGTAGAAAGCCCCCTTGACGCGCTTAAACTTGGACCGGCATTGTTCGGTGTTCCTGTCAAAGCCGGCCTCACGCATACGAGTGGCTACCCGACTGAAGTGCTGCCTGTTGGGAAGGTGGGTGCTCTTCATGAGGATTCCTGCCTTTCCCGAGCGGAGCACCAGGTTAAGCAGGGCACGGACCTCGTCGTCCCTCCAAAAGACACCTTTCCCGCCTGAAGCCATGATTTCAATGAGACGGTATGTCGACACAGTAATGAATCTTCAACGCGCATGTTCGGCGGCTACACGCGCCCGTTATTTGCGCGGGAGATTCTTCACGACGGAGGCTTAGAGGCGTTTTTTTTATTAAATGGACCCGTGTCCACCCCGCGCTTTTTGCTTCCCGGCTGCACCCACGAAAGCATTAAGTGGACTATGGGAATGACAGTGTCAAGTGATAAGAATTTTTTTTTTAACATATTAATGAGTGATGTGAGGGTTGGGTGATAACCCTTGTAAGGTTCCCTGAGAAATGACCACACAATAGCCTGTAGACCATCACTAGGAAGGACTTAAACCAACGCGGGGTGAACAGATTAGCTGTGTATGAGTCCACTCTGCACATTCCGGAGCAGAATTGGTTGTTCAGAGACAGGGCCATCTGTGTGCCGGTGAGTGTGATTTTGAGTGTCCATGATCTCCAGGATGCACCTCCACGAACAACAGCATCGACTGGGCAAGATTGCAATATTTTTTTTAAAAATGGAAAGGACAATGTGTGGAGCACTAAATTGTTTGCAAGAGGAATATAATTGTTTTCTGATTTGTTTTATTTATTGATTGTTCACTGGTCTTGTGATGATGTGTATTTTTTTATTTTAGATCAGGAGAAAGAAAACAGTTCAATAATGAGATCCAAAAACATATTTTTGGTTTATTTTAGAGCCAACAAAGCAAGGGCTCGTGACAGGATAATAATAATACAATCGTCTAAAGGACCACCACAATCGGATTTCTGAAACATCCATTGGTGGCATGGTAAGCTCTACTCTCTTGATCCTGCGGCGGCCATGAACCTTGCCAAGGCCTCCCGCACTACCTTTCCTGCCGCGAGATTCTCACCATTTGTGGCCATGTCATCATCCTCATCAGCCTGTATGCGAATGGGTTCTGGTGATTCCAGGTCACCCAACACCGGATGACCCCTTTCCTCACACAAGTTATGTAGGACAGCACAAGCAGTGACAACAGAGACCACATTTTGTTCTCTGACCTGCAGACGCCTGGACAAACAACGCCATCTCCCCTTATAACGACCAAAACAACATTCCACCTTGTTGCGAGCCCTGCAAAGTCTCCTATCAAAGTCTCGGTGATGTCCCGCTTCTGCTGTCCGGCCGTATGGCTTCATCAGCCAGGGACGCAAGGGGTAGGCACCATCCGCAATGATGATCGGTGGAACCACCACACCATCCAAATCCAGGCAAGGGTTCCCAGGAACCAGGGAGCCGGCATCCATGGCAATACAGAGGGCGGAGTGGGTAAAGACAAAGGCATCATGATTTTTCCCACTCCACCCTACCTCCACGTCGATGAAGCGTCCTGATGAGTCTACAGTTCCTTGAAGAAGAATGGATGAATAGTTCTTCCGATTCCCATATTGATCTGGCCTTCCCCCCGGAGCGCAAATGGGAATGTGGGTGCCATCTATAGCGCCTATGCAGTGCGGAAATCCAAGGCGATCGAAGCCATCCATTATCTGTTTCGAAAAAGAAAAGAAATTAATCAGACATGTTTTGGGGTTACTCAAACAGCACTCACAGAAGTTTAGGTGATTGTTATTCAAGATTATATCCACGCTCACGGGCATCTGTCAGCGTAAGGCACATCAATGCGCAAGTGTGAGATTCCTAGTTGTCCAGTCAGAACCTAGACATTTTTTGGATGGTCAAATAAAAGCAACTGATATGATTTTGGCACAATGATAAGTCGGAATGACGACATCACATTCCAAAAAAAAAAATATTTTCCACAGTGCAACCCACCTTTCCAACGTCGGGACCAATGCATATTGTTTTCGAGAGAAGTTCTAGTTCCACAGCAAAGCAGAACTCTATTACCGAGGATGCGACCGTGGACCGTCCGATGCCAAACAAGTCACTCGCCACCTGATAGCTTGACCCGTTGGCGAGGTACCACACCGCTACGGCGACTCTCCTCTCCACGGATAATGGCACACGCATGGTGGTGGTTTGACGTTCGAGACGTGGCCGTAGAGCCTCCACCAACTCAAGAAATGTTTGCTTGGACATTCGGAAACGCTCCATCCAACAATGATCATCCCAGTAGCCCAAAACGATGGCATCCCACCAGTGGAGGCTTCGTGGGTAAACCCAGTGCTCCCGTGGCTCTTCAAGTTCTGCCAAGGCAAACCATCGCCGAAACCTGTTTCTAGGTGGTGCACGAAGATAGCGGCGGTAAGCGGAGTGCCGGTTTCTGAAAAAAAGCAATCTGGCAGCCGCACGTCTCCTCCTGCAGATGTACCTTTTATAGGAAAGGCACATGAATGTCGAGCAGCGGAGCATAATCAGAAGGACATGAGCCATCAGAAAAATGATCGTTTCCCGTGGTGCCATCCTACCCTCTCCAAGTCACCTGTAACTCCCACAGAGACAGAAATGACTATCAGTCCAATTTTAAAGCTGTTCAAATTTTGGCGCCTCCACGGGGATCCAATAACCTTTTAAGAGGCTGGTCCGAAAACTGACCAATGACAGGGAAGGAAGGGAACGCGGATTCGTTGATTCAAGATACTTACACGTCGATATAGCGTCAAATTTGCCTTTTTTTAAAAAAAAAAAAATAACCCGGGCCTTTTGGTTTTGTCCCGCCCCTTTACCCGTATTTTTGAAAGGGGATGTGATCAACGGATTGCGCAGGAAAAGCGCTATTCTAAAGGTGATGTGAACAAACAAGCAAAGAACGCGCAATAGCAGATGGAGCAATCAGTGCACAAGAAAAGCGGGAGCTAAGGTAGTGTGGAATCGGCCTAAACCTTCTACAAATTTATTTGGGCTTGGTTGTTTGCAATGGAGAAAAATCATTGCTAATTGACTAAAACTTTAGATGCTTTTCATGATTCCTCATCACAATGACTTTGAATAGGATTGATAACACATGCACATGTGGTTTCTGGAAGGACTGAATGACTCATATGATGGGCCAAACAACAGTTTCTCATTGAAAAGGCTGTATTCCTTTCCATGACTGTATTGCTTATGAAAGCTGAAAAGGGAAATCTGTACCCTTGTTTTTGATAGGAATCCAAGGAAAGTTGTTACTGCATCTTAACAGTTTTATTTCAGTTTAGGTCTGGTTAGTTGCTTAACTGAAAAATTATGCTGTTTTCCCTTCTCTTAAATTTGGGGACAGAAAAGTTCCACAAGAGGCAGTTAAATGCTATAAACAAACAAATTTTATCCTTTAATCCAAGTTTATCAAATGACACTTTGTTCCCATCAAGACCTAAATTATTCATGATGCTAACAGTGCAATCCCAAACAGAGAAGGGCCCCTTCTGAGCCCACTGAAACCAATGAGACATTGACTTCCACAGTTTTAGAAGGGTGGCCAGCTTCTTAGAATTGTGCTGTAAATTTACGTAAGCACAATGTGAAAGACTATTCTAACGTTTTAACAACTGAACTGACTGTTTTCTGAGCACATTTCATAGAGCACAGATTGGAAGCACATCTCTGAAGGCATCCAGAATATCACCTGTAAAACATTGGCTGCAAAATGCTGGATGGTTCTGGACCTAACACAATTCTGAGAATTTAAAGTGATGCACTGAATGGAACGTTTGCCATAAATGCTCACTCAGAAGTAAGTTCTTCTAAGTTCAATGGGATTTACTCCTAAGAGGCTGTGTAGTTTTAAGCAGTTATCAGGAAGGATGCATAAAGACTAGATTTTTCTCTTTTAATGTTTGAAATGAAGAGCTGAAACACAGAATCATGGGATTCATTTGCAAGCAAAGTCAAGAATGAGGACAAAGAGACAATGTCTAGTATACATTAACACACATGAAGCTGCCTTGTCCAGAGTCAGACCATTGGTCTATTGAGGTCAGTATTGTCTGCTCTGACAGTGGCTGTCCAGTGTCTCAGGTAAATGTGTTTCACATCACCTACTACCTGACCTTTTAACTGAAGATAAAGATAGAGAACCTGTGACCTTCTGCAGGCAGAACAGATTCCGTACTACTGAGCCACTACCCCATGAATATCACCTTGTGTCTCAGGAGCTTCAGATAACACATATCAATTAGAAGACAGTTTCATTTATAAGGTGACCATCAGCTATCTAAGGATTGTTTTTGCTGTTATCTGGGATAAGATTTCCTGTTAATTTGTTGTTTAAGCAGTTTTCTGGGGCAGGGTGGGAGGGTGTCCTTGTTGTAGAACCAATTTCTTCTTGGCTTTAAAATGGTATCTCCTCATGCCTTGGTATTTGTCCTGGGCTGGAATTCTAATGTTTTCTGCTGTTTTCTGTCTGAAGAAGTGATCTCTGACCCTTGAAAGCTTACACCCTGAAAATCTTGTTGGTCTCTAAAGTAGGAATTGGAAACAACACAGAAGGAAAGGAGTAGGTGCTATGTTTCAGGGGGCTTTGGGGTAATATTCCCATACCAAGTGAGCTTCTGTGAGTACAGTAGTGGTACAGTGACTGAGTGCATGCCTCACACATAGAAGGATCTGGTTCAGTCCTAGATTTCTCCAGTTAAAGGATCTCATGTAGTGAACATTGAGGGCTTAGAGATCTGCAGCCAGTCTTAGGAAACATCACTGAGCCATGTGGACCAAGGGTCCATCTTGGTGCAAGGCAGCTTCTGTGTCCTCCTTCCTCTCCTTCTTACGTGACTAGTAATGATCACCTCTGTTGATATGTGGGATTTGAAAGACACAGCCTGGTGCTCCTGTTTATACAAGAAAACTGTGAAGAGTGAATAGGGGACTTATGCACGTTCAGATGAATATCCACACAGAGCCTATGTATAAATAGCTATATGCATGTGTTCTGTGCAATAGGAACTCTGCTACATTGGGGACCACTGCCTTAGTCCATAAAGCAGCCATTAACTATTGACTGAAAATCATCTTTTGTGCATCTCCAGGCCTTTTGTCTTTGATGTATGGAAAAATAAAGGACAACTCATGGTGCAGCTTTGTATCAGGGCCAGATCAACGGGGGTCAGGGGGGTAGTCTGCCCCGGCGGCGCCAAAGGTATATCCGCCAAGTCAGCCCACACCCAGGTTTTTGGTAAAAATGGCTGAACTCAGGGCCAAACTACAAGTGACGAATAACACAGGTTGGACACTTGTCAGCTTCCCTCAAGTTTTGATGGGAAATGTAGGCAGCTTGGCGGAATGTTGGACAAGTGACAGTTGAAAAGTCCATTGGACAGCAGTCGGAGAGCCAAGCTGCAAGGCTAGGATGCCTACATTTCCCATCAAAACTTGAGGGAAGCTGACAAGTGTCCATCCTGTGCCTTTTGTCACTTGTAGTTCCGCTCTATGATTATAGGTCCATTGAGGATTTGTCCCATGTTACATTCCAATGTCCAAGATTTGAGGCTGAGCAGAGTAGATATTTGACGACCATTATATCTCAGCTCCCAAGAAGATCAGACTAGGAGAAATTAGCTTTATAATTGGCAGATAGGAACAAATCCATTACTCTCCAAATGACATGGTTCGCCACCACCATCATACCATCATAAAAGTAAAAAAGACAGTGAAGTGTGCTGACCCAAGCATGGTTGGCCTGTAATTGGTCTACTCTAGATCATTGGCCTTTGGATTGTGATGTTTCATTATCAGATATTTGAATGGTGCTTCTGTATTCTTTCTGTGAAAATGTCAAGAAATTGTATTGTATTTTTTTAATTTTATCTTGATGAACGTTTAATTTCCTCTTGTAGTTTTGTTTTGGCTTTTTGTTAACACAATAAAGATTAATGATCAGATGGCAGGCCCTATAAGTTCAGTTAACCTGTTCAGGAAGAAAGGGGAAATATACTATAGTCTAGCCTTTGTTTTTTTTAAGTGCATGAATAAGCAAGATTTTCAGTAGCGAATAATGAAGGAATTGAAAATATCGTATGCTTTCCCAATGCTTCTGATTTAAATGATCATTACGTTAAGATCATTAGCACACTAGGGTATACCTTGGTGGAATATATTTCTTCTTCTTCACTATTATTATTACTATTATTATTATTATTATTAATGTCATTTGTAGTCTGCCTTTCTCACTGAGACTCAAGGCGGATTACACGTTTCCTCCTAATTTCTATGGCCAGCATTGACTTGTGTCTTACCACTTTTGTCAGCAAAGTAGGAAGACTACCTCCAGCCCAAAGAGCCTTCCTCCAGCTTGTAGCTCTTCTTCTAGTAGAAGAGTCACTTCACTTGGTGGGAAGGAGCTTTAGGCTGGTAGAAGGCTATACACTTTGCTGAATGGAGTGATATGATACAAGCCCATGTTTTCTTTTTCTCAAGAGTTTTGTATGAAGAAGGCTTGCTATACTGGGTTTCCATGACTCTCAAGTTACACTTCCTGTGTGGAAAATTAAACAATATTGGCCTAAATAATTGGGATGTTTACATGTCTTATAAAGGAAAATAATACAACTGGTAGAAGGTATTAAGGTTTATACTCATATTATATGTAGTTACTTTGGCCAAGAAAATTTGCCCATTTTTGGACACAGGCTAATTTGGCTACATTGATCCATGTTACTATAACCTAGAGACTGGATTATTGCAACATGCTTTATGCAGTGCAGCTCTTGAAGACAATTCAGAAACTGCAATTGGTCCGGAATGCAGCAATCCACCTATTACAGGGTGTAAGTTGAACTATCCATATGATGATAATATCACAGCAGTTGCACTGGCTACCTTTTTGCTTCCAGATCCAATTCAAGATGCTGATTCTCACCTTTAAAGACCTTTGCACTGTTGGTCCCATGTACCAGAAGGACTACTTCTTTCATATGAGCTTGGAAGGGCCTTAAAGTTATCGCGACAAGGTTCTTTCCCTCCTTCAAGGAGCTGAGATCTGTGACAGCCAAGGCAAGAATGTTTTATATGGTGGCCCTGGCTTTATGGAATGGGCTGTTATCCAAGTCACGTGGCAATATAAAGCTGTTGTTTAGACAGACCATACCCTGACTGGCTGTAACGGTGTTAATTGTGCTTCTTTTTTAATATGTTGGGTTTCTGGTCAGCTTTAATTAATTAAAGCAGTTATTGTAAACTGCTTTAAGCAATGAGGGGAAATGGTGCAGAAATATAACTAGTAAGGAAGTAGGCAAATATATTACATGCTGTTAAAAATATTTATTTCTAATTGATCAGCCCTTTAAATTATAACAGAAACTTTAAAAGAAAGTGAAGCTACAAGCTTCCCCACTCCTCCACTTGAAGCCAGTTGGGTGACCTGGGTCAGTCACAGCTCTTCCAGAGCTCTTTCAGCCCTATCTACCTCACAGGGTGATTGTTGTGGAGATAATCCTACTATATAAAAGGCAAACCGTGTTCCTGACAATTCACTTCCTACCCTGGTGCACCTCCAGAGGGCGCTGCTGTGGAGGGAAGCCCAAACAAGGCAGCCTATCCCTCCAGAGAGCGTACCACGGTGGGAAGCCCAGGCTGGGATTAGGAGCATAGCAGGTGGCAATGCTTCACCCAGCTGGGATCAGCAGGTGGCAATGCTTCACCCAGCTGGGATCAGGAGCGGAGCAGGAGGCAATGCCCACCCCCCTTCACCTGGCCATTATCAGGCACAGAGCCAGAGGCAATGCCCACCTGCCCACCCTCCCCTTTCTAGAGCCCATTGTATTTTTTCCCACGACGGTCTTTGTTACTTGTAGTAATATACTTAGTAAACTGCTCTGAAGGGGCATGAAGTTGTCCTGAAGGGTGGTATATAAATTGAATGTTATTATTAAGCCATTTTGACTGAATTAATTGATTACACTTCTGTGTTTAGACATGATGTCTTTGCCTGATGGGGTGTGAAAGAGTGATATGTTCTTTGTTAGTGCATGAACACTTTTGACTTCTAGAAACCAAGGGATTAAGTACCAAAGTCTGATAAAATGGATCATAAAGCAGCTTATCATGTGTGACAACTAGCAAGAATTAAGCCTGAAACTGCTGAGTATAGTAAAGCATCTCTACACATACTACCATGCTTCAATAATCTGAAATGATGTGTGAACAAATGTTATGGATTGGGAAACACTTCCCAGTGTGAAAATCATATTTATTTACTTTATTTATACCCCATGTTTCTCCCCCAAAGGGACCCATGGCAGCTGCATTTTGGGCGAACCATTTAGGATGGTTCATTTTAGGACCCTCTCCTGCATTTTGTTTTGTGACTGGCCTAAGGTCACCCAGCAAGCTTCCATGGAAGAGTTTCAGATTAGGATCTGGACGTCCCAGGTTTGCATATTATGTTCTAAAGTGGTTCTAAAGGATTACACAATAATATCTGTGAAGGCTTTGAATTCTTTAAAGTACTAAAACATTATTAGCACAATAGTACTTCTGTTAATGGGTTGCTCATGAAACAATTAAAAATTAAACCTTGCCTACTTTGAACGTTGCATTATTTAAGACCAAAATGTCATCTATATTAAACTAAATAGGGATGAGATACTTCACTTAAAATAAATATTAATTACTTAACTCTTTGAAGTGAGACCCATTAATAAACTTATTGTACTTCCCAGGACCCATTTTCAAAGTACCATAATGTTTTTTCCTCCCCAACACAAAATGCAGGAATTTCACATAATTTAACTATAAACAGGATTATATTTTATGTTTAATGCTTTAGCGTTTATAAAAGTATAGCATTTCTAAGCAACAGGCTATATTTCATGGCACATCATGTAGACACAAACTCAAATTTGCTGCCAAGTCTCTCAGAGCCTCTTCTGCCAGTTCATCTCCCTCTTCCCTTCTGGTCTCACAACTCCCTGTGTGAAACCCACTTTTGGCCTGTGATCTGCTGTGAGAACCACTGGCATATTAATAAATGGCAGTTCATTAGAAAACCTACTTTACCCTTTTGCACTGATCTTCAATTTTATTAAACTCACGTCATTAATTATGCAGCAAAGATATGTCTTCTCATCAACCACACTGTTTTCGATGGCCTTCCCTGCGTCTCTGATTTTCTGAGCTCACGTTGGTGAGGCTGCCAAACTCAGAGCCCATTTACAATAAGAAGCCTAAGTGTCCCCCATATGGACTTTTTAAAAAGACATGTTCTGGGATTTTCCAGATGTGAACATAATTCCCAGGCATGTGTGGGCCAAATGTGAATTAGGAACATGGGATATGAGAATAAAGGGCTTCAGCCTCACCCCTGGGCCATTTTCATGGCCTGAAATGCCTCCACGGAGCTGCTATTGGCCTACCGTGGAAATTTATATGTACTGATGGCTACACATAAGTTTGCTGAATGGAAAAAATAGTAGATCTCTGATTCTGTTTCAGGTCAGGAAAAGAGTGCTGGGATTGGGGGAACTGAAGCTCCTTCTTGCATATAGCAGGCCTGATGTGAACTGGACCCCAAATGCTTGGGAATTCAATTCCCTGCACAGAACCCCAGGTGCATGTCTGATGCGAAATCTTTGTGGTGGCCATGTGGACTTCATGAATTGCCTCTTAGGATTCTTCAGGATAACCAACTTGGTCAAGTTTAAGGTTCACGCCCAGGTTCAAAGACCAGATTAAAGCAAAATTGCAACATAACAATCCATATGCAACTCTCCATAGGTTTAAAAAACGAAGGAGCTTAGGGAATCCTCAAATACCTCAGTAATACGACAGGAATATCTTCTATAGCTAATTACATTGATGCAAAATACACAAGATAAAAAAAATCTATATTTATGACAGTGAACAATTTGCAAAAAATATAGCACAATAAAGGGCATTTAATTTAGGTCAGATCCAGACATAACTAGATATTGCACTTGTCTGGGGAGGAAAATTCAGGCGGTAAATGATTATAATAATGAGATGTGAATCAAATATTGTTTAGGATTGCATTGTGAATTACCTTTAGTTATTTTTTATAGTGAAAAGATTCTATACAGTAATAAAAACACCTTGCTTAATATTGGGTTAAATTCTACCACACTTCCTTATAGTTTCCATTATTGCTTTCCACCTGATAACAAATGTTGGCATTTTGAGAGCTGAGCAAATGGAATTCCTCTGCAATGGAAATGCATGCTGGGCTCTGCAACAGTTCTGGGTTCTGCAACAATTTAGTTTTTTTGCATGCAAAGTGCCCACAGTCTTTGTGTATCGGAAAAAATAGGCTCTTGCTTATGAATTCTCATATCTCAATAAACAGTAGGGCCCCTTTTTCTCAAACCTCTGGTGGCTTGGGTTCTTTGGGGACCTGCCATCAGGACCTTTTTACAACAGGTCCATCTTGTTTCCCAACGGTGGGGTGAAGCTCTCCTCTGCTCCTTTCTGTGAGGGTTCCTTGGCTTCTCTGGGACTCTCATTGGCATCCAAGCCGGTTTCAGGCCTCCCACATTTCGGAGGCAATCTTCGGCCAGGAAGTTTAGGGGGGCCCACAGGTTTAGGTGCTCCTTGGCCTCTTACCACTCCTGGGATGGGGGCCCTTGGCCGCAGTTGGGTACGTCCCCTTCCTTCGGTGGTTGGCCTCCACGGCCCCGCATGTTGTTGCATTCATACGAGTTTCACAACTTGGTTTCTATTTTTGACCTTGCATGCTAATTGGATCCATCCTAACAGAGTCTGTGGGTCGTCTTGCATCAGTGCTCTATCTAGCAGGTCAGCATTTAGTCAGTTTCGGAAAAGTTCAATTTTAATTCCTTCATGATAGTCATGAACTTTAGTGGCTGATTGCCTGAATTCTGCAGCATACTCTCGTACAGACCCCTGCCTTATGGTTCTGAGCTTTGTTCTGCCCTTCTTCCAGCGGGTCTTCGAACTGGGCTCTTAGAGCATCCACAAAAGCATTTAAGTCATATAATTTGGGTGCTCCTATTTCATACAAGGTTACATACCATGCGGCTGCTGGGCCCCCTCATCGAGATCCTAAATGGTTCACCCAGCTGTGCTCAGTTGGAAACAAATGTCCCAATCTTGAAAGAATTCCATGGTTTGTACTATAACAAATCCCAAGTCCTCGGGTTTACCATCAAATCTGGCTTCTAATTTGAACCATCCTTGCAGCAGTCCTGCCCCGAGAGCTCCTACTCCCTGATGCCCTGCCGGCTGCTGGATTGGGGTCGCTCTGGGGGGTGGCTGAAAATGTCCCTGTGCTATGAAGGACATTTGGTGTGCCCCATTTGCTCCATACACAATAGGAGCGGCTTGAGTCGCCACTCTGTGCTGTGGTTGAAAGGTTTGTGCTTGACCTCCCATACTTTTCGAGGGGGGTATACTGTGGGACCTCCTGGCTGCAGATGGCCCATTTGTAATCCTGTCCCCGTTGGGATTATGATAGGGGCCCCCTGTGGTTGGCCAGTTTGGGGCACCTTCATCCCTGTGGTGGCAACCGATGCGCCTACGTTTGTTGCAGCCAGCGGGATATTCACTGACTGTGTTCCCCCTTGCTGGGGCCCCATTATTCCTTGGGGTGGTAAAATGGGGACTGTCACTACTGTTGGGGCAGCTTGAACTTGTAGGTTCCTTGATATTCTCATCCCCGTTGTGGCAATTGGCGCCCCTGCACTATTCACGACCGTCGGAACAATCAAGGGCTGTGCTCCCCCAGATGGACCAACCCCCACTCCCCGGGGTGGTATATTAGAGGCAGTCACTATGGTGGGAGGTGGAACAGATCTCCATCTCTCCATTCCCATGACTATTGGAAACGGTGTAGTCATGGGAATTACTTGAGCTCCCACAAACTGTTTGGGAGTTACTAAAAGAGGCCTTCCCCTTTCCGAAGGCATTGATCCCACTGCATTTATTTGTCCTTGGCCAATCTGTGGAGCTCTCCCTTGCTCCTTTGGCAGCGGATGCTGCAGGGAGGTCTTTTGCTTTGACTCTCGGCACTCCTCACACAATTTCACAGTCAGTACCACCGGCAGGCTCATCATTTTGTTTACTAGCTGGGCAGTTTGCCCCAACTCTTCGCTCATCGTTGCCACTTGGGCCTCAACGGTCTTGTACCTTTCTTCCACCTCTCTTGGTTGCGGTGTCTGGCCCCCGAACGGGTCTGATGGCCCAGCCGCACGCCAGTCCACGGTGTAGGTACTGTCATTACCTATGTAGTCTGGGGAACTTTGCCCATTTCCAGGGGGTAATCCAGGACCCCCCGTATTTGTAAATCCACCAGGTTTAGGGTACGTTAGGCATCCACAGAGCCTCTCATCCAACCTCTTGTAAGACCAACAGGTATCTCATCACCTGGAGCTGTTCACTGAGGTAATTCAAACGATCCTCCCCTCTTAATTCCGTCCCATCATCTGGCTCTGGTGAATCTTGGGCGAGGAATAAGCTCCCTTGGCAAATGCTTTTCCATTGCCTGTGAGCATTTCGAGACTCGGGATCTCCCCCTCCTTTTTGAGAGAGATCCAGAGGGGGCTCCAACCCCCATGGCAAATAATTATCCCTCTGCAGTGGGGTATTTTCATAATGTCCCAGCTCCTCATCCCACCACAGGTCTAATCCACTCATGGCTATATCCGCTACTTCTCTTCCAAATGTGTTTTGGGATGTCCTGAGCAAAGAATCCCCCATAGGCTCTATCCCCAGTTCATCCTCAGGAATGAAGGTCAGCTGTGGTTCCATCAAGATGTTGGACACCCTTGTCTCATCCAGGCAGTGTCCAAACAGAGCTCCTCTCTGCCTCACTTTCTCCTCCCGGGTCTGTGGTGCCCATTGTCGGGGGGTTGGTAAAGTTGTCCATGTAAGAGGGGTAACCTCCCTCTTTGGGATTGCCCCCAGTTCTGAATACATTGGGAGGGTTCCTGTGGCTCCAAGTCCCCTCATCTCCACTGTATTTGAGTCCATTAGGTAGTCCAGTCTCATTTGAGTCACAGGCACTAGCTTTCCAGAATTTCCTCCAGGAGTTGCACCTGGTCCCAGTCACAAGTCTGGGTGGCTAGTTGAGTCCCCTGGCTCCATATTCCCCGGGTCTGGCTCTGACGATGTGAAGCCAGTAGCCAGAAGCCAAAAGTTACTGATACAGAGGAATTAGAAAGGATTCCTGTCAAAATGTCAGGCTATGGATGACAGGCTACGGCAGATAGACCCCTGTACTATCACAGCAAGAATCCAGGCTCTTGATTAAAGGTTTTATTGGGGAATCAGATCATTTCCACAGATACGTCCATAGAATTACTCAAAAGCAAGGTAAGCAACTAAGCAGTAAGAACAGGTTGACAGGAATGACAACATGTGGGGAAACCATTCTTCTTAACGAACACATTTATTCCTCCCCCCTCCCATCATTAAAACAGGACTTTTGGCGCAAACCTGTCCTGAGAATGTTTCACATATTTCTACTATCACTGAGAAAGCAGGAGATCAAAGCTGAAACATAGTAATTCATGGAAGCGAGCAGTGTACAAGGTCAGAAGCACTGGGAGCTTCCAAAGTTGTTAGATAAGGCACCTGCAGCTTCAATAAGCCTGTGAAAGCAAAGCAGTTATGGAACTGGCAATATGACATCAAGTTATAGCATGAAACATTGGTTCAGAACAACAGGTCAGCATCAAATAATGGCATGGATGGGGCACAGACATGACACTGGTACACTTCCAAACACTGGAAAATTGTAGCAGCTTGGAAAACAGTAGTGGTACCAACTGCTGCAAAGTCACCATAAAACAATAACTGGAATGCAATGATACAAAAAGAACTTTGTGTGCTAAGAACTTAAATCTTGCTTTTTGCAGGTACGAATATCTTGGGTTGGAGTCTAATAACCCTGTTGCAAATGAATAAAAGTTACCTATTTGGACGATGATGTTTTCAGTTGTGCCTCACAAAAAAACTGATGCATCATTCTTCTCTCTTCCAGTGTCCTTACAACAACCTTGTGAGGTAGGTTAGGCTGAGAATATGACTGGCCCATGGTCACCCAGCAAGCTTCCTTGATAGAATGGGGATTTAACCTGGTTCTCCCAAATCCTTTCCCAACACTCTAACACTACACCCTGCCGGCTCAAAGTTGATCTTGGGTGTAGCTATTTAATTGTCTATTTATTTACCTATTTATAAACAACCCACCTTTCTTTTTGGAAACTGTGTCCCAGTTTGATCAGAATACTGTTCATACTAGTATTCTGTAGCATATGAGCGCTGGGGCTGGCAAATATTTGTTCTGCATTTATAATATATCCTGGGATCACCTACAATATAGGAATATATATAACACATTTTATTTAAATAAGGGATTAACTGGCCCTTTGTTTCATCCTAAATCAAATCTCCACTGCCTTTAACAAGATTGCAGTAATGAGAATTCAAACACATTTTAACTAAACATATAATGTCACTGTGAACAAAGGCAGATATACACACTCCATGCTTGCAATTGCATGTATCTTTGCTTTCAGTTCTCTTACAATGCAACATAATGAGATTCATTTTCAAATGAGGCACAAATGAATACAGTATTATTACTGTTTTCAGCTTACCACTCTTGTTTTCCTATCTGGAAGTCTACATTTGGGCTGTGATTTTGTCAAAGGCAAGCCAGTAAATATATAGCTAAACAACATTAGGTAATGAGCTAATTGTCCTCTTAAAAGTTAGTGCATTTTCTACTGGCAGAATACATTTCTGGAGACTAAAGACTGTGTTTTAGCTGACATCTTTTTGAAAAGAGCATCTGTAATTTAACTTCCAACTTGTGTTAGGAAGGTTATAGTTTAAAAAGAACTCTCTCTTCTACTGTTTGTCTCCACATTGCTTTTTGGGATGCTTCCCATGTGCACACCCACCATCTGAAAAGCTTGCACTTTTAGGCATGTAAAAACGCCCTTAAACTCAGCCAAAGAACCAATTGGTTGTTGTGGGTTTTCCGGGCTGTATTGCCGTGGTCTTGGCATTGTAGTTCCTGACGTTTCGCCAGCAGCTGTGGCTGGCATCTTCAGAGGTGTAGCACCAAAAGACAGAGATCTCTCAGTGTCACAAAAGACAGTCTCAGTGTGACACTGAGAGATCTCTGTCTTTTGGTGCTACACCTCTGAAGATGCCAGCCACAGCTGCTGGCGAAACATCAGGAACTACAATGCCAAGACCACGGCAATACAGCCCGGAAAACCCACAACAACCATCGTTCTCCAGCCGTGAAAGCCTTCGACAATACAAAGAACCAATTCATCACCTTTTTCCTAATGGCCCACAGCTGAGTTAGCCATTACGCCCCTGAAGCCTTTGTCGTGCAATGTACCTCTTAAGCAGTAATAGCACATTCTTTTCAAAAGTAACACATGCGAACCCTTTTTGTGAACCAAAGAACCAATCCATCACCTTTTTTCTAACGAACCACAGCTGAGTTAGCCATTACGCCCCTGAAGCCTTTGTCATACAATGTATCTCTTAAGCTGTAATAGCACATTCTTTTCCAAAGTAATGCATGTGAACCCTTTTCATGGACACGTGCGTTTATCAAAAGGCTCCTGGAGTTGCAAAGGACACTTTGCCAAGTTGCACCCTGAAGTTCTTTTTTCTGGCTGCTGTATCCCAAATTGCCCCTAGTCCCCTTCGGGGTGTGTGTGCGTGTGAGTGTGAATGCCGCCCATTTCCACTGCTCATGTGCCTGCAAAGAGGGGCTATTCCTCCTCCTCCTCCTCCTCGGCTCTCCTCCCTCCGATTGCCAAAGGATTGATGATCTTCTCTCATGGCTGCTGACTCGCCCTCTCTCCTCTCGCTCTGAGTAATGAGGCTGTCCTAGCAGAGAGGATGAAAAGGAGAGCGGGGCGAAGGAGGCAGAGCGGTGGCGGCGGCGCCTTTCTCCTGCTCAGCACCGCTCTCCTCAGGATCAGTCCCCAGCGGGCTCCACGTCTCCTTTCCGGGCGGGCTAGCCGCCGCCGCAGCCGCCTAGAGACCAGCGCTTTCTCTGGCCGGGCAGAGGGTTTGTCGGCTGCTCACGCCCAGCGCTTCCCTTTTTTGCCCAACTGCTGCCAGGGCGGCTTTGAGGCGCCAGAGCATGTCCGGCAAGGGCAAGAAGAGCAAGGAGCCGGCGAGAGTGACCTTCCCCTCGCCGAAACAGGACGAGGCGGCGAGGGCGGCTGAGGAAGAGCAGCAGCAGCCGGCGCGGCGGGGCTGGAGGGGCGTCAATGGCGGGCTGGAGCCCCCTCAGCAGCCGAGGGCTGTGAAAACCCAGCGGGAGACCTACGGCTGCTACCCGCCCTCGCCCATGCTGGGCGGCATGTGAGTCTGGCGGCCGCTGCGGGTTGGGCGGGAAACGGGTGGCAGTTACAGTTGCCAACCTCCCGGTGGGGCCGCCTGGAGATCTCCGGGGATTGCAACTGAGCTCCATACTCCCGAGATCAGTTCTCCTGGAGAAAACGGCTTTCTTGGAGGATGGACTCTGTGGCATTATACACCGCTGAGGTCCCTCCCCTCCACAAACCCTGCCCTCTCCAGGCTCCACCTAGGGTTGCCACCTCCAGGTGGTGGCTGGAGATCTCTTGAAATTACATCTGATCTCCAGACGACAGAAATCAGTTCCCCTGGAGAAAATGGATGCTTTGGTGAGTGGATTTTGTGGCATTATGTCCTGCTGAGGTTCCTCTGCTCCCCAAACCCTGCCACCTCCAGGATCCGACATCTGAATCTCCAGGAATTTCCCAACCTGGAGTTGGCAGCCCTAGGTGGTGGCCCCATTTGGGCGGGAAGGAAACTGCACTGACTCCTCAGTAGGGGGCTCCGAGAGGGTTTGGCCTTTGGCCTTTCTCCTTACGGGCCAGCCAGCCATCCTGAAAGGCCTTGTTTGAGGAGGAAAGCGGCACTACTAGAGAGTGGTGATGCCGTCCAGGAAATGTGACTTGGGAGAGGATCCATTTTGGCTGGGCTCCAGTTAGGAAAGAAATCCAGGGAGAGATTTACACGATCAAGAGTTATCTTAGAGCGGTTGCGAAGAGAGTAAATGGGGGAATAAGAAATAGAAATGTTTAGGAAAAATGGGAGAGGGGGGAAATTTGCAAGCGTTCCTGAGAGTTTTCATAATTGACTTTGTGCTTTTTGGGATTTTTTAAATTGGTAAACAGTCCTGATCTACTCTTGCCAATAGAGTTTAGCCATTGGCGTAATGAATTTGAGTTTGATTGGGTGTGCCATTGGCGTAATAAGTTTGGGTGTGCGTGCATCAGTTCCAGCCTTCCTTGGTTTCTTGCTGACCTAAAAGTAGCATTTCTTATGAGACATATGTTGCTTCCTTCCACAATTGCTGGTTCTATCTTCAAATATTTCTTCACAAACAGTGGAGTTGCATGATTCAGTGTATTCTCTCATATGTGCTCTCCCTCCATTAAATTTGCTGCAGTTTGTGTGTGTACACCTTGAGACTGATCATGAAGGTGAAATTAGCAAAGCGTGTATACGCATGGTTGAAACATTAAGATTCTAATAATGCAAGAAAAGATGAGCATCAACAGCCATAAATAAGTGCAGTGCAAGACATAGGGTGATTCCAAATGGCTTTTTCAGAGTGACTGGCCAACAGAACACCAAACCCAAAATTAATGGGAAGAACCTTTTAAAAGAGTTACTTGTATGCATAGGTAGTTGTAAATATGGAAGCTGCTTAAGCACCATGGTCAGTGACACCTTCCATTCCCTTCATTGGCTCTTCAGTCTGGTTTGGACTAGGAGGGTTCTGCAAAGAAATCATCATATTACCTGCTTGTTCCTGTTTGGCCAATTCAGAACACAAATAATTCACAAACAGAGTATCTAGAAAGACTGTCGGACCTGCCAAAGCACGATATGTATCCCATTAATGAGCAATTAAATTAAAATTAATAAGCAGAAAAAAAGAACTGAAGAGGAACAATGGGATAGACAGGAGAATGTGGTCCACCTCTGTGTGTCATTTCATGTACTTGATAGTGCATAGTGAAAAAAACTGCTGGTCTCGACATACCCTGATGGGATGTAGATATCAGGATTTAGGACAGTGAAGATGTGGCTGAGAACCATACAGGCAGAATGAAGGGCAGAATAATTGTAATGGGGTCAAAAATATTTCTTTTCTTTCCTGAAAGTTGAAATGTGGGATTAGTAGATATCTCTGTCTAGTATGAAAAAGTGTGTTTCTCTTTCATGACTGGTAATATGGAATTGGAAAATATGTAAGGTTAAAGATGGCTGTCTAGTAAGCACAGAAGTCAGGCTTAATTTGAGTCAGTTCACTCATCCATACAACATGTGACATAATAATTGACAGTTGCTCAATAATTGACAATGTGCCATCACTGCCCAACGAAACCACAGCTAGGTCCTACTTATCTTGTATTTCAAGACAGAGGAAATGGCTTTCACACAGGAGGCTTCAGAAATTAGCTTTAAATAGTTGCATGCTTATTCTCTTACAGGGCAATGCTAAATGGTATAACATGCTTCTAAGACCATTGGCTTCAATGCATAGGATCTGCTTAAGATTGCACTGTGAACTAAGTTTCTCCTTTCTCTTTTTGTCCTTATATCCCAAGCAGGAAACAACAAGATAGAATTTTAAAACTATTTTTCTGAACCTAGGAATTGAATGGGCAGAGTAATTCTGTAGCACCCCCTTGTGTTTATCCTTTATGATCTCACAGCACAAACTCTGCAAATAAGCCATTGAATCACTTCCTTGCATATTTTTGTAATACCCTAAGAGCTAGGTCAAAGAATTGGAAGAGTTTCAGGCAGTTGCTGTTATTAACCAAGAGTGAATGATTGATTTATACAACCCAATAGGAATATTTTTCTCCCTCTGATTAATTCATCCCATTTTATTCATACTTACCTAAATAAATATGATAAAACTATAATTAAAATCACCTTTGAAATGTCTGTGAAATTTTCCTTTCTCTCATTCAGTATTTTTCTGGGGTGGTGGTGGTAAATGTGAGATAGTTCTTCAGTCTAGCATGTTTGAATATCCTGCTGAATACACCGAGTTGTCATTTAAAGCATTTATTTAAGAGAAACAGATGAGTCAGGGGTGTTTTTCTCAAACCTCTAGAATAGCTCCTGAGAAGCTCCAATTCCTGTTGATGGCTTGGGAACTGGTGAAATCATTTTGCTCTGCTGCCAGTAAAAAAATTGCATTTTCTCTAAACTTTTTTATGTTCTGAAAGATCCAACAAGAGATGTAAAATGAGAGGGAGAGAGAGAGAAAGAGAATATATATATTGAATTTTAAATTGTGAAATTCACTTATCACTAATAGTACTGTTTTAAGTGCCATTGTCTTTATCAGTTTAACCAAACATAGTGATAGACAGAAGAGTTGTTAAATGTTCGTGTATCTATCATATCCTAACCAGGAGTTCATGTCATGATATCGCCAGGGGGTTCAAAATTTAAAGCCCTCCCATACAATCTCTTTAAAGGATATTGCTTTTCCTCCATCTGCAATCAGAGTTAACAGAGAGACAGCCAACACTTTAGTATGTGCTTTGCACCACAGAAATATTGCTTTCCTAATTTCTTGGTCATGCTGGAGCTTAAACAAGAAACAAAAGCCTATAACTGGCTTATATATGTAGCTATATCTATGTATCTACATACATGTATGTATGTTAGGGGTACACAAACTGCTGCGTGTATGTGCTATTTGTATAGCCTCAAATGCAGATGTGAGATTCATTTGCTGTGTACAACCACCCTCTTAAAAATTGTAATAGCTTAGGAAGGAGATTTTTTTATGGGCACAATCTACAAGCTTCTAGTGCTAATAGAGTCTGCACCATAATAAGCTGTGAAAGTTTTTTTTTTTTTGCAAGTTGTAGTGCGATGAGAGTCTGGAAAATCAGTCTCAGTAGCATCACAGAAAAAGTATACATGGCTGACTTGTTAAAATGCAGAAAATCAGCACTTTCAAATCTCAAAAAGCTTAATGTGTGCTGATTTTTATCTATGCCTATGTTTGGTTAATCCAAGAGACTCAGGTATTTAAAAACAGTTCTATTAATTATGGTTGAATCTGACAAATAATGCACAGAAGAACAAAGAGAAAAGGCATCGCACTGACAGAAAGGAATCAATTTTTTATTCTGAATAGTATCAAATCAATGTAATGCTTCCTACTTACATATTCCCATTCATGCTCATTCCAACCCTTGATAGTCTTGTTTTTTTCAGAACTCTTGTACCAAATCCAGCTGTTTCCTATGCCATGCCATCCCTCACCCAGAGGAGATAAAGATTTTGAATATATGGATGTCTGTGTTAGAAATACATTCATTTTTATCTGTTTGTGGATGGAGCTAATAAATTTCTTACCATTGGTTTCCAACAGCAATAAAATGCTCGAGATAAAGAGAGGAAAATTTTACTACAGAGAATGAGAATACAAGAAAATAGATAACATGGAATTATTCACAATCTTTATGGTGTGCTATAGCCTGCTTTCACATTTCAACATATTAGTCACCACCACCAGCATTTACCAAAGTATGATACAGTTTCCAGTTTAATTCTTAATTTCCTAATGAATGCCTTGTGTTATTATGAGCTTCTTGTTAGGAGTTATCAAATAAGGTGTTTCTAAAAAGGTGATTAATTAAACTCAGGTTCATAGAGTCAAATTCTAAATATGAAACTAGCTCAGGGATTGAACAAGCTTGAACTGGATCAGAGTTTTTCATTGCAAATTGTCTTAAGTCAAAGAAAAACACCAGTTAGAATTTAAGTTCTAAATTCATATGTATAGTTCTCATCATATGACATTTTGCAATTATTGCGTATACTTAAACTAAAAGTAACAGCTCAAGCCTAGCCATGTTTATGTGGAAGTAGATCCTGCTGTATGTTGTTCATTGCCTGGTAAATTTAGGTGCTTGTTAAATAATACATATTTTATTATAATAATAATAATCTGCTCAGAATTGCAGGCTGACTCACATGGCCATCCAGTTCTAAAACCTTCCCCACTGATACCTAACTTTTTACCAAGCCTCAGAAACTTGCCTATAATGGATACACAGCCAATTGCTTCTTTACAAGTCTGGATCCTCTATCATGATTGCAAGGTGTCTAAACAGTAAAAAGTATTGGCCTGTAAGAGAGAACTACAACAACAAACAACCCCCCCCCCGCCCTGAAAATCAGTGTGTGTGTGTGTGTGTGTGTGTGTGTGTGTGTGTGTTTCCATATTACACTTTTGAACAGTCAATCAGCGTGGGATGTGGAGCTACACAGTTGGTTTTTTGTTCGTGAGTAACTCAGGTGAAGAGTGAGGTGGGGTGGGAAAGAGTAGGAAGGTGGTATGTGTTAAACAAAATGGGCAATAGCAAGACATGTGAAAAGGAAATTTTCTTCCAGCATTCAAATAAGAGACAGTTGCTTTAATATGGTGCAGCGGTGGAACCTAACACTGAATGCATTATCTAAACAGTTAGTAATCTAACGGTTTAGATAATCTAGAATGCATTATCTCCCAGTTAGTAATAAGTGCTTGTTTTGAACTTCTCCAAAGGCAGATTACATTCATACGTGTTGGTCATGCCCCAAGGCTCAAGTTTATTGGAAAACAATACAAAAGACAATTTCTGAGATATGGGGATTGGTCTGTAATTTGAAACCTGAAATTTATCTTTTAAATTGTGTCGATACCATAACTAGTGATTCCAGAAAAATGTTGCTATATGCTTTGACTTCTGCAAGGATGGTATTTGCATGTTATTGGAAATGACTGACATTGCCTAACAAATTGGAATTAGGGGTGCTCTCCCCCAGCTGGGGGCTGCGGATCCCTTGCCCTCAGCCTCTGCCCCCACCTCTGCTTACCTGCCAGTTGGGGGGACAGGCACCGGGAGGGAGTCATGTGCTTCCCTGTCACATTGGAAAATGACATTTTCTGATGTTACGGAGAAGCTACAAATTGCGCTGTGGAGGAGATTCATTAAAAGTCGCCCCCGCACTTAGGGTTAGAAAGTAAGTACCCTTCTGCCTCCCCACTAGTTTGGCCCCTGGGAGACCTGGCAACCATAACTGGAATGGTTCTTAAAGATGTGGGAATTGTTTAATTAATTGCAATTCAAAGTTCTAAGTATGTTTTAGATGACAAAAATTAGCAACAATTGGCTGCATTAAAAAAAACCCTTAAGCTTTAGAAATGAATGGATAAGAAAGGAACAACTAGAACTGTGTACATTCTCTTCCTAGATTTGTTTTTGATTTATATTTGCTCTGTGTACTGTTTCTGATTATGTATTGTTGTATTTTAATAAATCTTTTAAAAAAATAAAGCATAGATAAAATGAATGTGACTACATGGCTGCCAGAATGTATTACGAATTTTCAAATAACCATTTGAATCCATCAAATCAATTTTATTTATTTACCATTTGAATCCATCAAATCAATTTTATTTATTTATTTTAATTTATAGTCCACCTGTCTCCCCAATGGGAACCCAAAGTGGCTTACATAGTTCTACTCTCCTCCATTTTTTGTAATGAATAGTTGTTTATGCAGTCATCTTAGGGACTATGCCTAAGTGGTCCAGCAGAAACATATTGCCCTTCTAATAGAACCTTGAAATTGCTGCATACACACATTATATCATCCTAGAGATGCTATTGGCCTTCCTTAGGAAAGATCAGAAAAATAACATGCGAGAAAAAGGATTATGCCTCTCTCCTTAGTTCAACAGCTGCAGTCCAATTCATGGCTTTCTGCAGATGTTTTTAAGATAAGGAAAAAGTGTAGAAAATCATGAGATCCAGTCATGGAATTCCAGTTTCATATCTGGTTGGGACATTAATAGAACTGGACCGAAGTAGTGGCTAATAGTATGGCCCAGGGCTTTTTTTCAGCAGGAACACGGTGGAACGGAGTTCCGGCACCTCTTGAAAATGGTCACATGGCCGGTGGCCCTGCCCCCTGATCTCCAGACAGAGGGGAGTTTAGATTGCCCTCCGCGCAGTGGCAATCTAAACTCGCCTCTGTCTGGAGATCAGGGGGCAGGGCCACCGGCCATGTGACAATTTTCACCAAGGGCGATTTAAACTTTAAAAAACTCCCCCCTTGTTCCAGCTGACCCAAAGTGACGTCATTGTGCGGTCCTGAGTTCCATCACTGAGTTCCACCACCTCTTTTCCCAGAAAAAAAGCCCTGGTATGGCCCATATGTTGAAAGGCCCCAATTAAATTTTCACTTTTGCTGTGAAATATGAGGCCATCCTATGCAAACCATTATAACAGGAGGGTAATTAACCTTGATTACCAAAATTGTAGAAAAGGGCTTATTGAAGCAATGTGTGAAAGTGCTTGAGTAATCTTCAGACACTATAAAAAGTATTAACAATCATACTTCTCTATACAGGTACTCTTAAATTGAGACTAGACTATGATTCTGATGCCCTGACCTGGATAGCACAGGTGACCCTAATCTTGTCAGATCTTAGAAGCTAAGAGTCGCCCTTCATTTGTAGTTGGATGGGAGACCTTCAAAAAAGACTGGGACTGCAAAGGCAGGCAATGGCGAGCCACCTCTGTTAGTCACTTGCCATGAAAACCCTACCAGGGATAGCCATAAGTTAGATACGACCTGAGGGCACTCTCTACTCCAAGTGATTTTGATATGATTTGTATGCTATTACACTGATTTTAAGGGCTGCACGTTTCTGCATCTTCTCCTCCCCGTAATGATACTGGGGTCTTCTATCAAGGACTCTCTGTCGGAGTTGCTTCTTGGAACGCATCTTCTGCAGTCTGTCTTATTCTGGTGAAATTGACCATAGCAGTAGGTGCATCTTCTGGGCTGTTTCTACTTCTCAGTTGAACTATTTAATAGGGTTAGCTGAAACAGTAGATCATCAAAGGCCGTGGGACTCTGGGTGTGCATTAATATTTCGGTGTGTGCTTCACTCCCATATGCACATCTATAAATTACTACCATGTTACTAAGCAGGTGCATTGCCCTAGAATTGCATTATAATTTGTAGTTCATATTCTGAGCAGTATGCATAACGTTAGTGTGACAAAAGGTAATACTAAATCCTGTACTAATTAGTGTGAGATTAAGGCCCTCCTGATTGTTCTGTATGCAAATGCAAATGCAGAAAAGTGATAATGGCAATACTGGATTGTTAAACGAATTATTACCACACTGGAAACATTTTCCTTGTAGATTTTTGAAAACATCTGTTCAATAATACAAAAGGGGTGGTGGTGGCGGGGGGGAGAGAACACTGCTGGCTTAGTCCTCCTGACTCTTTCAGTTTCAGTCGCTAGGCTTCCCATGTCAGTGCAGTACAGATCTCCAGAGAATTGTACTGGTTATACAGACATTGATTTCATGAGTCCTCCTGTGCTGGCAAAGTTTCCTCTAGTGAGACAAGGGATGGAAAATGGAGAAATCTGTCAAAGGGCCATAGGGGGATGGAACCAAGCAACATTTATTGCCCTCTACTGTAGGAAATGGCTACATTTTCCTTTTGGATCAACCTCCTTCTTAGCAGATAAAAGAATCCCTCCTAAAGAGCTTAGATGCAAAACGTCACTACTTTCAGCTACACTGGTGCATGGATTTTCAGTTATGGCCAAGAGGGCTTGGTTCATTAGAATTTTGTTTTGGAGAGATGCAGTGGTGTCTTGATAAAGGATACCCACCTATTGGGAAGGCCACCTCCGATACTCTAATTTGGAGCACTGATCACAGACAGCCACTTCAGCAATCAGGCAGGTGGGATGCATTCTGCTTTGTTTGTGAGACTGGAAGCTCTACTTTTCCAAAAGACCAGGCTTTCCAATCTCCGGGTTTGTTCTGGCGTGTACCCACACCCAAATCATGAATTCTAGACCCAGTATAAATCAAAGTTAATTTTATTAGTTTAAGGAGTATTTTCAAAAAGCATAAAGCACTCTTACACAGCCAACACAGAGACATTAAAATAAGAAAACCTTACTTTTGCTACATAAAAACTGCCTGTCTAAAAACTCGAGAGCTAGCTTCCTTAGCGTCTCTGGCATCCATTGGTTGCTCACAATACAAGAACTCGTGGGCACTCTATGAAATTATTGAGCAGTCGGGTTAGAACAGATAGAAGAAAATACTACTTTACACAAAGGGTGATAAACACATGGAATTCGTTGCCACAGGAGGTGGTGGCAGCTACAAGCATTGCCAGCTTCAAGAGGGGACTGGACAAATATATGGAGCAGAGGTCCATCAGTGGCTATTAGCCACAGGAGATAGATGGTATTCTCTTTGTGGGGAGGTGGTGCTCTGTTGTCTTGGTGCTGGAAGGAAGGCAGTGGGAGGGCTTCTGGTGTCCTGGCCTCACTGACAGTCCTTTAGATGGCACTGGATTTCTAGCCACTGTGTGTGACAGAATGTTGGACTGGATGGGCCACTGGCCTGATCCAACATGGCTTTGCATATGTTCTTATGTTCTTATGTTCTTATTTCACCCATCCATTAGAATGTGAGGCCTCTCCCATGCCTAGCTGGTTCGGCATACAGACGTTCTGAGGTGATGAATAGTATGCAGCTTTCAGCTTCTGTCTGGCATACTTGCATCATGGTCTGAGCTTGGTCAAAGAAAGCTAGCTGTGAGACCAAAGGAATGAAGATTGAATTGGGTGAGCTGAGAAGCCATCTTTTTCAGGACTCAGTGCATCACCCGGCAACCTAGGAACCACTCAGGGCTGAGCTGTTAATTAGTGTTTCAGCTATGTGAAAATCTAGGGAGTGAACATGGAGCCTCTTTGAGAACAGTCTCCCAAGGTCGAATCACTGGCGAACTCAGAGACTGCACCATAGGTGTTACTAATTAGCCCAGCCACCACGTATCTAGCTAGGCCAGAGCCTGACAACACAATTCTGAATCTGTGGGCCAAGCTACACATGACGAGTGACACAGGTTGGACACTTGTCAGCTTCCCTCAAGTATTGATGGGAAATGTAGGCATCCTGGTCTTGCAGCTTGGCTCTCCGACTGCTGTCCGATGGACTTTTCAACTGTCACTTGTCCAACATTCCGCCAAGCTGCCTACATTTCCCATCAAAATTTGAGGGAAGCTGACAAGTGTCTGACCTGTGTCATTTGTCACTTGTAGTTTGGCCCTGAGTTAAGGCCTTTTTACCAAAAACCTGGGTTTGGGCTGACTTTTCCATACGTCCCCCCCCTCTTATTTATTTATTTTTATTTATTTCAAATTTGTATTTTGCCCTCCCCTCGAGCAGGCTCAGGACGGATAACAACATATTAAAAATACAATTAAAATACAATTAAAAATTCATGTTCATTAAAAACAACACATTTAAAACAGGATGGTGGACAGCCTTCACAGGGAGGGTTTTATACGCCCCTTTTTTCCAGGGCCCAGCCTCAGCCATATGCCTGGCAGAACAACTCTGTCTTCCAGGCCTGGAGAAAAGATAGTAGGTCCTGCTGGGCCCTTATTTCAGCAGACAGAGTGTTCCACCAGGTGGGAGCCAGGACTGAAAAGGCCCTGGCTCTAGTCAAGGCTAGGTGGGCCTCCTTGGGGCCAAGGACCATCAACAGCTGTTTCTCCCCTGATCGGAGTGTCCTCTGGAGAATATATGGGGAGAGACAGCCCTGTAGATACACTGGTCCCAGTCCACACAGGGCCTTATAGGTCAATACCAGAACCTTGAATCTGATCCAGTACTCCACTAGCAACCAATGCAGCTCACATAAGAATGGGGTTATATGTGCCTTATTTGGCCGCTGCATTTTGTACCAGCATTTTGTACCAACACATGCCGCTGCATTTTGTACCAGCTGTAATCTCCCAGTCAGGCTCAAGGGCAGCCCCGCGTAGAGCAAGTTACAGTAATCTAGCCTAGAGATGACCGTTGCTTGGATCACTGTAGTTAAGTCACGGGTTGACAGGTTAGGGACAAGTTGCCTGGTCTGCTGCAGATGGAAAAAAGAGGACCTGACAACCACTGTAACCTGTGCCTCCATTTTCAGGGAGGCATCCAAGATCACCCCCTGGCTCTTAATCCTCAGAACTGGCACTAACAGTGCCCCATCGAGGGCCGGGAGCCGGAGTCCCAAACCTAATCCCCCATGGCTCAAGTACAGGACCTCTGTCTTCGTTGGGTTCAGTTTCAGCCGACTCTGCTTCAACCAACTAGTCACGGCTGCAAAAGCATGTTCCAGGACATCCAGGCTCCTGAATATTAATATCTTCTGAATAGGGTTGCCAGGTCCAGGTTGGGAAATTCCTGGAGATTTTGGAGGTGGAGCCTGGAGAAGGTGGGCTTTGGGGTGGGGAGGGGCCTCAGAATGGTATAGTGTCATAGAGCCCACCCTCCAAAGCAGCCATTTTCTCCAGGGCAACTGATCTCTGTCACCTGGAGATCAGTTGTAATTCCAGGAGATCTCCAGCCACCACCTGGAGGCTGGCAGCCCTACTTCTGAACCTTTTTTGAGGATATTACAAATGTATTTCTGACCTGCATTTCTGTTTGTTCATACCGAAAAATTAGTGGCCAAAGTACATTATGCCTCAATTACTGTATATAAGGAATCTTGAAAATATACTCTATTAATTTGATTATTCTAAACCTAAGGGAAAATACCCCCCCTACCCCCCAGGCCCTAAGGTTTACATTTTCGGTGTCTGAATCCAGTTTAGATTAATCTAGAACAGAAGAGCATGATTTTGTGATTGTCACCCAAATTTCATTATACTATACTTTCATCCAAGGAGCCCCCATTGATGCTCCTTTCCCACCTGTCTCTGCAGAATTGCAGTGATGGATGGGAGAAGTGCAGGCCACATAACACACTGCCAGCAAAGTAGCACTTGGGTGGCTACCCTCTACCCCAGATTAGAGAACAAGTGTTGAACTGAGAACATAGATAGCTGTCTCTGAGCATGTCCTAAGGATATGAGCTCAAGAAAAAATTCTCAAGTGACTGAATATTTTTCAATTCAAGATCAAGACTAACATCAAGAAAGACACAAGCAATTATACACTGCAAATACTAAAGGGCTTGTGTTATCCAGCATAGCAACTCAGATATAAGAACTAGTTCAGGTAACTGGAATGGTATTTACACCAGCATGGTGTTGATGACTTGCTACATGGCTGTGATTGCAGGTATACTTGTGTATCTTTATGTTATGCTGGTATGGGGCTTAGTTGTCAGTGGTTTACAGACTGGCCTAGGGTTATGCTGTTAGTTCCTTTCAGGGCTTTTTTTCTGGGAAAAGAGGTGGTAAAACTCAGTGGTTTGCCCTCGGAGAAAATGGTCACATGGCTGGTGGCCCCGCCCCCTGATCTCCAGACAGAGGGGAGTTTAGATTTCCCTCCGTGCCACTTGGTGGTGCGGAGGTCAATCTAAACTCCCCTCTGTCTGGAGATCAGGGGGCGTGGCCACCAGCCATGTGACCATTTTCATGAGGTTCCGGAACTCCGTTCCCCCGCATTCCCCCTGAAAAAAAGCCCTGGTTCCTTTCCTTATACTGTTTCCAAAAAGATAGTATCTTCATTATCTGTCTTCATTTATTTATGGACAAGTTTTCAACAAAGTTGGTAATATATATGTTAAGTCTAGACTCTCTTCTTAACCATCTATTTCTATTTTCTGTTGTTCTATTTTACAATCAAATTATTTCTGTTCATTCTCTAGCATAAATACGGTGTTTCCTGATCCTTCCAGTCTGTTATCATGGTCCATTTTTTCCTCATGGCTACAAATCTAGTCTTATTTTCATCCCACATTTTCTTCAACTTAATATAGAACTACTACATATTTATCACCTTTCTAGTATATAATATTGCTGCAAGTTAAAATTCTTTTGTGGAAATATAATTTTTGAGCACCAGTAAGAACAGACGTTTTATACAATAGACATTGATTTCAAAATGCACATGAACCTTCCTTAAGGATGCATTGAAAGTTGCTAGAAAAGATATGAGCTTTTCTCTGGCATGTATCCAGTTGTTTTGAGCTTTCCTAGAGTCTATCATGTCATGTTCAGCAATAATTATACCTTGCGATGATGGAAGGAGTGCAGTATGTGTGCAACTTGTACATGCATTCAGTAGAACTACCTCCAAAGGACATCATATCCCATTTCAGTGATACACTCCCCGATGATGCTGTTAGGCATTTATAACCCATGTGGTGGTGGTGATGTTACAAATGGGAAGAGTGGAACTAGAAGCTCTTAGGAATATATTAGGCATAGACTGGCCATTATCCAAGAACTCCTAGGAAAGCTAGGGAACATAGCTGGGTGGACTGGGAAAGTTGGATCCTTTGAGCTTCAGTCCCTTTCAGTTAGGGCAACATGGTTCTTGGGCTCCTGCATGGACCTAGGAGATGGAGGTTCTGTGTCATAAGTTGATCTATTAAAGGTTTTGTGGAGATGTTCCTAAGGCTACAGAATCTGCATGCTATTCTAAGTGAATCATGATGGTGGGGCCAGTAAAAGTTTGACACAGCCACTCTGTCAAGGTTTGAAAATGAGGAAAAGAAATGACAGCATTGAGCAGAACAGGATTTGAATACACACACACACCATTAATATATCCATGAATGTATGAAAAAAATTATGGGAAGCTGATACAGGCAGATACATGGGTGAATAACACAATATGGGCACTGTAGGTAAGTCTGTAAATTCAAATAATTTCTGTAAGCTATCCTGCAATAATAGTTTCTGTTGTTTTAGGGCCATGGATGGAAGTCCTTCATTGAGGCGTATGACTGTGATGAGGGAAAAGGGAAGGCGGCAAGCAATTAGAGGTCCAGCGTTTATGTTCAATGACAGGGGTACGAGCCTCACTGCTGAAGAAGAGCGCTTTCTGGATGCAGCAGAATATGGGAACATCCCTGTGGTGCGCAAAATGTTGGAAGAGTCAAAAACATTAAATGTCAACTGTGTTGACTACATGGGCCAAAATGCCTTGCAGCTCGCAGTGGGAAATGAACATTTGGAAGTGACGGAACTTCTGTTAAAGAAAGAGAATCTGGCACGGATCGGAGATGCCCTGCTGCTTGCAATTAGCAAAGGGTATGTCCGGATAGTGGAAGCGATCTTGAATCATCCTGGGTTTGCTGCTAGCAAGAGACTGACTCTGAGCCCCTGTGAGCAGGAACTCCAAGATGATGACTTTTATTCTTATGACGAAGATGGCACCCGCTTCTCTCCAGACATCACCCCCATAATTTTGGCTGCCCATTGTCAGAAGTATGAGGTGGTACACATGTTGCTAATTAAAGGGGCGAGGATAGAGCGACCTCATGACTATTTCTGCAAATGTAATGACTGCACCGAGAAACAAAAGCACGATTCTTTTAGCCATTCCAGGTCAAGGATAAATGCATACAAGGGACTAGCAAGTCCTGCTTACTTATCTCTGTCCAGTGAAGATCCCGTCCTTACTGCTTTAGAACTCAGCAATGAACTTGCCAAACTTGCCAATATTGAGAAAGAATTCAAGGTAAGTCTTCTCTGATACTTGCTCTGTCTGTTGTGTTGCATTTGGTGGCTTCAGATATTTGAAATTATTTTCCTGCATCTTTCCCGTTCTTGATAATTTTGTTATGACTCTTTGATAGCTGGATCTTTTAAAACACAAGTTTACTTTAAAGAAAAGTATTTTGGCACATAATATGTATAATGATATGGGTAATATGCATTGTTCTGCACAGAATGGAAGAAAACAAATTTGTCCTGTGAAACAGAAAAGAATTGTTTTTATTGAAGTTCATTCACTTGAAATAATGCAGTCTGAGCAACCAAAAAAATTCACAGTTTTTTTGTATCTAATTGCTAAATGAGTATTTTTGTTTCTATCCACACATTTTAAATTAGGTTGTTTACAAGTTATAAAAGCTATGTTCATTTATCATTTCCCTGTTACGAAAATGCCATGTTCATTCATCTCCCAGGAATGGACTAGTGTTCCAAGATACAGCTGTTAAAATCAGACAAGCCACCTTTCACTCTTTCTTTCCCATTTATATCCATGAGAGTGTCACAGATTTTTCTCTCTTTTGCAGATTATTTGCTGTTAATATAGTGCAATTCTAAACAGTTACATCCTTCTAAGCCTATTTACTTCACTGGATTTAGGATATAACTTTGTTTAGGATTGACTGTTAGACTGATAAATATTACTCAGTGCTGGTTTTTTTTGCTATTCAAGGTCTTATAAATTGCTCATAAAATATAGTTATAGAATTGGCCTGTCCTGGGGAAAATCTGTCTGTTTTAAAAAAAACTAGGTTAGATGACACTCTTTGTAAACAAAACACAGTTATAAAAATGGCACTGTTCTATAGCTATAGCAAATGTTTTAAAGGGGTTCTTTTGGATGACTGATATTTTCTACTTCTTTAATTAACTTTTTTCTAAATTATTGTAAGTATGCAAGCATTGATCTTTGTAGCCTGCTCTAAGCTTAAATGTATAATAAACATATTGCAGAACTATGAAGGAAGACAAATGCCTGTGTTGGGGGCACAGGATGATGGTGGCAGTATATGATTTTGTTTGTGTCTTATAATGCAGCAACAAGGGATCATTACAGTATCATATATAATATGCATCTTAAAATCCTGGGAGAGCTGGATTCAGATCCCCATTTTGGCATGAGACTTACTGGATGCTTTTGGGATAGCCACACAGTCTCAGCCTAACATACCTCACAGAGTTGTTGAGTGAAAATGGAGGAATGGAGAATGGTGTTGTAAGCTGCTTTAGATCCCTATTAGGAAAAAGCAGGACATACATACATACAAACATACATATCTTCAATGGTACTTCCATTGTTAAATTCAGTGAAGATGAACTTTTAAATAACATTATTACAAGCTGGACATTTTGTATGAATTACACTATATTATATTTCTTATTGAGTGATGTTTAATTACTTTATTATTTATACACTTTCCTATACGCAGGAAACAATGTCTAACCTTATTGATGTACATTGTCCTTCTACACAGTGATTTAGCTCATCTTACAACTTTTTGAATCTTTTAAAACATTTTATAAATGATATTGTGTTGATCTCTTGCTGTTTTGTTGTGCTGAGAATTATCTTTCTTCTTTGCTGCTTATTCTGTGTGTTTTGATTTCATAATACTGATTATTACTAAGGTTAGTAAGATGCCATGGGAAGGAGGATTTTAATACTAAGAAGACTGGCACTCTTCTTCAGGGCCAGGCTGTAAATATTGCAGACATTCCTTTTCTGATTGACAGAAACATAACATTGTAATTTGCAGAACATAATTGAACACATACTATTAACAAGATAAACAATTGTGGTAATAATCACTAGGAAGAAATGCAGACCAAAGCAAGCTGTGCTTCACTGACAACTGATGTCAGTTTTAGTTGGTGCTCAGAAACTGTAGCATTTACTGGAAAATTATTTAACGGAAGGCTATAGAATTAACCATGATAAAATTGCCTCTAGTTATACAACATAAAAATTGCACCTTTTTTGCTCTTGTATCCTGTACCTACCTGGCAAATCTTGATATAACAAATAATGTATTGCAAATATATTTTAAATTCCTTCAATCCACATGCATATAACAACAAAATAAGATCATAATAACTGAACATTATATTAAAGTACATTGGTGTGGGAAATATCCTTTGCAAAATTAAAGAAAATAAAATACGTACTGGTAAATAACAGATTATTTTTCTACTGCATGTACCCTTTCGAAGTTGTGCTATTGATTTAAAATGTAAATTTCAAGGCAACAACAGAATTAGAAATATAATATCTTTGGTGGAAGAAGTCTTAAGTAATTGGTATGTTTGTGAAAGGATAGAAATCAATGGGCTTAGACTGGAGTAACTCTGTTTAGGATTTCACAGTTAATCTGATTCCCCGATACAATACCTACTTTCTAGTGCATATGTGGGAAAGATTGGTCCTTGCTTTTCTTCAGGTAATGTTTTGTTGTTCTTACTGTGTTAATGTTATTGTGCTGGCCTATTTTGTTCCTTTGCTCCAGTGTGCTGATTGCTAGAGAAACGCTCCAAAGTCATCACTGTTACTTTATTTATAAAACCTCATTTCACTACTAACTAGGGCTGCCAGCTGCCAACTCATTAAAGTCATGCACCTTTACAAACTTTGTTGCAGGCAGTTAAATCCTTCTGTTCTGTCTTTCCCCATCTTAATACAATAGGGGAGGGAAAAGCAGTACGTACTAAATAGCTCTGACATTCAACCATTTCAGTTACAGAAATCTCCTTCAATGCCATTCCTGGATATGAGTTCCAATGGAAAATGCATCTGAGTTTTATGATAGGCCCATGAAATATATTTTCGTTCTTCTTGGTACAGTTTTAGTTAAGAAATAGATCCATAAGATTAATAACTCTTATGACAGCTGTCTTCCAAGTGATTCAGATCATAGGCCACCTTGTTTTCTGAAAATCTTCATGACGTATGTGGATGTCCATCAGGAAGCAACTGCAAAAAGAAACTTTGTGAGAGAAAAAATAATTATGCGAACGAGGACCCTTGCTCCGTTCTTTGCTCAAGCATAATACCAATACCTTGTCATTCCCAAATGTTATAAATTAGTCTACTTAGTTACAAACCAGCTTGTAATTCATTAGACTAATTAGAGCCAGTTTGGTGTAGTGGTTAAGAACGCTGGATTGTTATCTGGAGAGCCGGGTTTGATTCCCCACTCCTCCACTTGAAGCCAGCTGGGTGACCTTGGGCTAGTCACAGCGCTTCCAGAGCTCTCTCAGCCCCACCCACCTCACAGGGTGTTTTGTTGTGGGGATAATAATGGCATACTTTGTAAACTGCTCTGAGTGGATGTTAAGTCATCCTGAAGGGTGGTATATAAATCGAATGTTATTATTAAACATGACGCTTTAACAGATGTGTCATTAAGGAGTTTCTTCACCAAACTTTAGCCTTCTGTGTTACTATATTGTCCTTTGGGGAATTCTTTGAATGATGTGGTATTGATTTACAGAAGACCCATCAATCTGGCTATGCAATATAGATTCTTACAGGTGAGGGGGCGGGGGTCTCCTGTCAGACAATTTCTGACCTTTCTAGTACAATATGCTTGGGCTGTATTGTTGGTAGATTGACAATGCCATCCCAAGCAATATCCTTTTATGACCACTGACTTCAGTGGACTTAGAAGGGTGTAACTGTGCTTAAAATGGCACTAACAGTACCTTTAAGTCCCAGTGATGAGACTGGTGATGTAGAGCTACCTAAGGCACACACTGACATAAGACTGTGGATTCACATTGAATGTGAAATTGACAGTGACATGTAGGGGTAGAGTCTGACTCCTGTGGCCAATGCTTCATGCAGAATATGGTAGTGAAGTGTTGCAGTTTGCCCTTGGTTACCATCTGAGTTAGTGCCATTGGTTTGGATCATGCTCTCCTACTAACACAGGAGTTGAAGGGGACACAGCCTTGCAAGTGAGTCAGGTGAACTTCAGCAAGGAAAGGGAAACTCAAACTGGAGCCAAGTCCTAGTTCTTGATTGCTGAACCATTAGGGAAGGAGGGAAACCTGCCTACAAAGCTTGTTACAGAAGGAAATGAACAGCACAGGTTTTGTACCAGCAGCATCCAGGCTGTAACCAATAGTTTTTATCATAGACCAGGCAAGTCCACCCTTCTTTCTTCAGTAACATACCTTGGAGAAGAAGGCCCCTTGCTGCCCAGTAAGCTATCTTTGTTCTAAGTGTAGCTTCTATCCAGGTTTACTACCATCATGGTTTTAAAGGTCCAGAAGAAGATAGTGAGAGGACCAGTGACAAAAGAGAAGCTAGGAGTGCTGTTTGTCAGACTCCCCAGATTTGGAGGGGCCCATTGTTGAGGAGTCCTTGAATCTTTCTGGCCACATCGTGATCTGGGGTCTGCTTTCCAAATCTTGGAAAAGAAGTTTTCCAAGATTTGTAGCACCTTAAAGCCCAACTAGATTTTCAGGATATAAGCTTCTGAGAATCAAAGCTTCCATCATCCTTCTCTTCCAAGGAAGTTATATCTGACTAGGTGCTGGGAACTAGTAGCTCCTGCCATGTCACAGAAGGTGATGAACAAGGTTTAGGTTTAGTAGAGAAGCAGGAGGAGACTGTATCTGGCTTGTTTTATAGACTTTCCTCACCAAAGTGGCTGAAGCAGGATAGAGGAAGATTTTCGGTTCTAGAATGCAATGAAATATCGAATCATGTAACTACTTGTTTATGAGGCACAGCAAGTATAACTAGTTTTGGCCTTCAAAACTCTGCAGGTTAGGGACTAATTAATTTAAGAATTCCAATTTGCATTGTTGACAACGATAAGAAAACACTGATTCTATTAAAGGTATTGCTACTCTTAAAAATAAATCTTCTAATACTTTTAATGGAACAGTAGTTGCTGTTCTTTAGGTTATCTCTTATAAAGGAAACATAGATGGTATTAATAGAGCTTTCTTTTATAAAAGCTTAGCATGATTCAATGGAAAAGAGCATTGTAGAGAAAGCCCTGGGTGATTAAGAGGCAGTATCAATGGAATGTGAATTTCTCATGGCTTGAACCAATCCAGATGTTTGAAACCCCCTTTTAGAACTGTACCTGATCAAAGAGGGGTTTTATAAGTACAATAACTTTTTAAAGTACTAATAAATCTACCCACAGGAGTTGAAGCCTTTACTGGAAAAATCAAAAGCAGTCGTCCCTATGGCAGATACAACACCACATTGTCTTTTTGTGTCCTTTTGCTCTTGCTAGAATGCATACTCGCTGCTTTTGTAGTGAACCATGCTTTCACATTTACTATATAATGTCTAAGATGTGGGTGGTTTTTTGTTAGCTAAGGACTTGTTAAAATTTGAGTTAAGAGCAGATCCAGCTTAATAGCAGGGGTTTTAGGAGGAGCAAGAGCTGCTTCTAAACAGCACTCCAGGCAAAAGAGAACAGGGTTCAATATACATTGCCACAGATTATGCTAGGAACGTGGGGGAAATATTGTCACTAAACAATGGAACAAAACTGCTCTAGTTTCAACAAGCCTTTTGGAAAGAGGCCTTTTGGGACGCTGCAACTACTCATCATAAATGTGTGATTATTTGCAAAATAGGTTTGAAATGTGTTAGCCACTTTACAGACCTTACAATTTCCACGCCTACTACCATACAGCTTTTTTGTAATGGGTTGGTTGAGAGCTGATATTGCGTTTGGGACGCTGCAGCTACTCATCATAATTGTGTGATTATTTGCAAAATAAATTTGAAATGTGTTAGCCACTTTACAGCCCTTACCATTTCCACTCCTACTACCAAACAGCTTTTTGTAATAGGTTGCTTGAGAGCTGATATTGTGTTTTATTGTAGAACTTAGCAAGAAATATACATTCCATGGTTATGTATGCTTGACCTTCAAAAATCTTTATTGTAGCTTAATGATGAACTTAGGCAGCACAATCGTTTGGAGCTACTTCAGCTGCTTTAATGCAAACGAAGTTTTGTGGGGCTGCAAGTAAAATGGCATGTTGTGCTAGGAAAATAGGCACAGTAGATTACACTGGATACTTGATTACTGTTTCAACTGTCCCAAAGCTCCTGTTTGTCTCTTTACTACTGTGGCCTGCTTGTACAAAGAGAGCTAGAACCATGCTATCAGCACTTTGGATCAACTGCAAGAGGTGGACTCAACTGCAAGAGGTGGACTCACTTTCCAACTATTATATTTCCATTACTTGATAAATCATTTTCCTCAGCATAGTTGTCCTATAGTGGAAAAGAGATACTAAGACTAAGAGTGGAGGGATCGGAGTGGGTCTTAGCATTAATACAAAAGGTCTCCTTATATCAGCCAGATTAAATGGTAGCCTAATGCAGTCAGTGCATATACTGATATTGCCACCAAAGGCCTTCACCTTAGATCTCCTGGTTGAAAATATAGGAAGGCTTGTATTAGATAGTAGCTTGACAGAATGGTCAGCATATGAAGGTAGTTATGAGGAAAATAAACAAATTTTAAACAAATGTAGAATTTATTTTTAGGTACCTAAGTATGATGGTTGCAGAGTTTTGATAAATGTATTGGTTTCAGAATTGTGCATAAGCTTAGTGGTTTAAAAGACAAATATATAATCCCAAACCCAGTCACATGAACAATTTTCCACACAGATTTTCTCTGACAGAATAAACTCCACGGGCATAGATTCACACAGGCCTTTCCACACAGATTGCTTGATTTAGTTAGATCAATCTCTCACTCAGAGGTACACAGCCTTTCTTTCTCAGGTGTTCACACAGTTTGCTAGATACAGAGTATATACATAGACTGCCCCATGCATACAAATTTTGCCTGTCTTAGACAGAATATTTTTTCTGAATACCACACAGATATAGATTCTCTCAGAAACATGCAGTTCTCCCTCTGAGACGGAGGACATCTTGATGGGTGATTCCCACCCTCCATTCAGAAAGGCAGCAACAAATCTTTCTACTTCCTGTCTTCATAGTAGTAGTCACAGTTCTTTTCCTTCCTCAACAGGGAAAGCAGGTTAGACTGGGTACTGCCTCACCTATTAGTTTTTCTTCTTTTGTCTTTCAACTTTCTTTCTGCCTCCCGAGCCTTACTCTAGATTCATCCTCTGTGGTTTTGCCCCTAAATCTTTGCTAATCTACTCTGTTTGTGTGTCTGTCTACTCGAAGTGATTGCAGGGGAAGTTTCTCTCTCTTTCGGCCACAGCAGCCATTTGCTGCTAGACCGACAGATTTACAGAGCACTTCCCTCCAACATGCTAGAATGGAGAACCATAAGGAAAGTGACAGCTTCCTCTATGAAGGAGAGTCCCCTTCACCGCTGTTCCTGGTTGCAACATTGGAGCTTTCAGCGCAGAACTTGAAGAGACTGCAGCAAGTGCTTTCTTCAATGCAAAGAGACCAGAAGCCCAAAAACATGCCAAAAAGAGGCACCATTCCTCCCTAATTAAGGAAAACCTGACACCCATCTCTGACCTTGCTGATGATGGCAACCTTGCCAACTGAATGGGAGGTGGCTAGAGAGTGTTTTTCCCCACACCCATAAGCCAGTCAAGGGGCACAAGACTCAGCTAGGGTAAGTCAAGCTAGTCTGAAGGTTGACAGTTATCCATGTCTCCAGAGCCCAGCTCTGGTGATGGAGGGCTGCTTGTGAGTAATGTGATGGGATCGAGAATCACAGTAGTGTCTCAGGAGTTACTAAATGTAACTAGACAGACTGTGAGGGAAGAGATTGCCAGCTTTTATCACAATGCTGAGGGAAGGGACAAATCTCCCTCCAATTCATCATCCTGTCATTCCCCTCCCAAGCAGGGAAATGTTGAAGGTGCAATTCCATACAAAGGGAAATCTAGCTGGCCCACCAAGGCAACTAGAAAAGAAACCTATACCAAAGAAAGAGAGAGGGATAATTCTCAAAGGGAACCAGTAAGCTATGAGGATAGTGAAACTCTAGAAAGAGAAGAAGGGGAGCTCCTCTCAGATAAGGAAAAGGATGGTATAGAAATCCTGGAACAGTCCATAAGATTTTTTTAAATCAGAGGACTATCAATATCTCCTTCCCAACACCATAGTAGCTTTGGAACTACAGAAGAATCCATCAGGAGAAGATATAGATACTTCCTCATCAGAACCTAGGAGCAGGCCCAAGAGTAACAAAGAATTATTTCCTAGGTCCAACACAGTGGAGAGGGTCTTCTCATTCCATGATTTTTTGGAAAAGCAATAAAGGCAGAATGAATGGAACCTAAGGCCAACAGATATTTTCCAGCATTTATTAAGGATCTGTATGCTTTACCCTCTTTTACTGAGTTTTTTTCAGGTTCCACTAGTGGACACCTCTGTGGCAGCTTTACAGAGAGCAGATGGTGAGATGATCTGGGATAGCCTGAACGAAAAGGCCGGCGTCACCCTTAAAAAAGCCCATGAAGCTACTTCAATGGCCATCAAGGCCTTCACCATTGCTTCAATAGTGTCTAGAGCGATCATCATATGAGCTAGAAAAATTCTGCAGCTCATCCCGTCAAGTAACTGTTGGAGGGATCCAACAGAATCCTTAAAGCCAATCCATTCTTAGCAGACGCAACATTAGATTCTCTAATGTACTGATGCATTAAGGTCCCACTGGCCAAACAATCTCCTGTTCGCCTATACCTCCATCCCAGTTCTTCCAAAATTGATCAGGAATATTGAAGAACAGAAAGCAGAAGTCATAGTAGTACCTCTGCACTAGCCCTGGCAACTTTGGTTCTCTGCTCTACAGCAACTGTCAGCATATCTACCACTAACCCTTCCAGTATCTCCAGATATGCTTCAACAAGGCACAGTTTGGCATGCACATCTAGAGTGGCTACATTTAACCACCTGGAGATTGAGTGGGACTACTTTCTATGACTAGGCTATTCCTTTTTTTTTAGAAAATTTTTATTGGTGAGTATACTTTTCAAATTCAATACATACATTCCCTCAATATCTAATTAACCCTATCCCCCACCCTTTTCCTCCCCCCTCTCTATCGACTTCCAACAGCTTTCCAAACCTTACCCCCTCTTATTACTTGATAATTCCCTTAGTCTAAGCACATTCTAATTTTTTTTCCAGGTATCTATGACTAGGCTATTCCAAGGAAGTGACTGACATGTTACTAGTCTTCAGGAAACAGTCCACTAGAGGAATATATAATGCATTATGGAAGGCCTTCACCAGGTGGTGCAGAAGAAAAGATGTCAGTATCTTGAAGCCTAAGATCAGATCCATTCTGCCCTTTCTACGAGACGGACATGCAAGTGAACTCAAATCCTCGACTCTAAGATGACAGGTTGCAGTTTTGATGATGGTGCTGTCACATTTCCAGGGGCTGAGCCTGTCCAGATACCCCCACATGCATTGCTTCCTCAAGGCACTTCTCTAAAGGATTCTCCACAAACTCACAAATTTCCATCTTGGAAATTGCACACCATACTGTCTGCTCTAACCAGACATCCTTTTGAACCTATCAAGGAAATTCCTCTTAAGTGGCTGAAGATGAAAACCCTGTTTCTTACCGCAGTCACATCCGCAAGAAGAGTATCTGAATTAGGTGCACTATTGGATAGCCCTGATTTATGCTTTCAAACTGAAAGTGAATTCATTCTTTCACAGATCCCAGAAGACCTGTCTTCAATCATTCTGCCCGAATCCCTCTCATCCTAAGGAAAGGATGTGGCGTATTTTGGATGTAAAATGTGCACTAAAAATCTTCATCTGCGGAATAAAACATGTCAGGAAAACTACTTTCTCATTTATATCCATCTCCACACCGAATAAAGGAATGAGGATGTCAAAGTCGGCCATCAACAGTACCCTCAAAACTTGCATTAGAAATACCAGCTGGGATTACTGCCCATTCAATTCGAAGCTCTACAACTAACACAGATTTTGCCAGACACACTACAGTTGAAGAGGTCTGCAAGGTGGCCACATGGTCGTTTATATCCACATTTGTAAGACACTACAAGCTGAACTCAGCTGATGCAGCATTTGGCAGAAGAGTACTACAGCATATTCTAAAATCAGAAGATGATGACCCACCCAGAAAACGAGGACACTGCTTTGGAAGGTCCCATCAAGATGTCCTCCACCTCAGTAGCTAGGCAGTACTGGGGAGATATTTTAGAAATGATAAATGAGATTTTGCAGATTTCAATAATAAAGAACCCAGAACAACTGCTACTGAACTTAAATATGGAAGATGTTCCTATACAACATAGAACATTGCTATTTTACATGACAACAGCGGCAAGAATACTATATGCGCAGAAATGGAAAGTGCAAGAAATACCATCTATTGGAGATTGGATACAAAAGTTGCTGTACATGGCGGAAATGGACAAAATGACAAGAAGGCTGAGAGACCAGAATGCTGAAGAATTTTTTAAAGATTGGGGTAGATTGAAGGAGTATTTGGAAAAAAAGTGGAACGTGAAGGGGAAACTGTGGCAATTTGAAAGTTATTAGGGGAATTTAGTGGGGACAGTAATCTTTACCATTTAAAGAAAAGTTTTAATTATTGTAAAGTTTAAATTTTAAATAGATTTGAGTTTAATGGAAATTATTTAGTTTATTAATGTAATAAGAGTTAATTATATATAGAGAGAATAGAAAAACAAGTTGTAGAATAGGATATGGGTTGGAAAACTGTTGGAAGTCACCAGAAAAGGGGGGAGGGAAAGGGTGGGGGGAAATTGATATTTAGGTTTAATAATTGAAATAATGTTTGTAAATTTGCACTCACCTAATAAAAATTTCTTTAAAAAAAAAAGATGTCCTCCACCTCAGAGGGACAATGGACCATTGGATACTCATCATGAAAGGTCCTTCTCCTCTGAGGAAAAGAGAACATCTTGTCCCTCCTGAAGTCATCATCATTCTTCACTCTTCTGTTCAACAGAATCACTTCCTGTTCTATTGTTTTCCGTACCTTGATGTTACTAATTTTTCCCCTTCTAGAGTGTCGTGTTTATAGTTTATCATGTTGCAACTACTTCTGGAGTTTCCAGAACTGAGAAGGGTGACTCCCACTAGGAAGACTGGATGTAGAAAGATTTGTTCCTGCCTCCTTGAATGGAGGATGGGAATCCCCCATCAAGATGTCTTCCTTTCCTCAGAGGAGAAGGACCTTTCACGGTGAGTATCCAATGGTCCATTTAATTATATTTGGCAGAACAAATTTCTCTCAGGAAAACACAGACTGTCGCACTCAGGGGTGAGGTGCCGGCCAAGCAGGAGAGAGGATGGTGCTCTGGAGGCGCAGCAGCTCTTGGAGGCTTTTACTCCAATGGGCAATCCAAAGGCAGAGTCTGACAATCTGATTCTAAGCACCACTAACACAGTCTGATCAGAAGTAGGCAGGAGCAAGGTCAGGAGGCAAGCTGAGGTCATAAGCCGAGAGTTCAATCCAGAGTCAGGCAGGGTACAAGGCAAAGGTTCCCAGGCACAGGGCACTGGACACATGGAGTGGCAAGCAGAATTGCTTCCACTCTGAGCTTCCTTCGGCTTCTCTCTCTTATGCTGTCCTAATGAGGTACAAGTGTTGCGTTTTCCTCTGATAGCCCTGGCCTGTGTTGTGCCTGCAAACGAGCACTCCTTCGTCTTTCCCACACAGCTGCCTTTGCCTTATTCTTCCTTCTCTCTGCTGGCTTGGGAAGCTCAGGTTTCACTTTTGCTCTGTGGGAGTCTTTGTTTACAACAGCCTTCCCCAAGGTCCCAGGCTGCTTTTCCTGGGCTTCTTCTGGTGAGTCTTTGTTTACAACAGTCTCCCCCGAGGTCCCTGGCTACTCTTCCTGGGTGTCTTCTGGTGCTACGGCTGGCTCTAGTATGGACCCTGCTGGCTCTTCCAGCTCCTCATCCTCTGAGGAGTACTCTGGGGCAAGTGGCAAGGCAGCAGAGCGAGGCTGACTCACGACACAGACACTCTCAGGCTGCACACAGCTCGCCTGTCTAGATCAGAATGAATAACTTCCCTCAGCACCCTCTCTCAAAACTCCTATTCATTCCACCCCAAGGATGCAGCCATTGTCCAATCAAATTACACTCCTCTCACCCATCCAGCCCCCCTTCTTTCCTCAGAGACCTGCATTTTAACTAACAGAAACGACTTTAAACGCCCCACATTAACAAACAGAAATAAAAGAAAAACTATTCAAATGCAAAACATTACAGTTATGTTTCTGAAATATGGGAGTTTTTGTAAAAGCATTCCAGGAACTACAATGTCAGAGAAGTAAACTATTTAAATGTAGTCAAATGGGTAGTCATGTCATATGCCTATAAGAGTAAAGCGTGTCATTGTGCTGCAGAAAAATGAAATATAGGGATCAGTGTGATACTTTAAAAATATATGTTCATGTTTTCAAAATTTATGGGGACTCAGATGGATTTGTAGGGTACACAGCCAATCTTTTAGGTGGTGATGGGCAAACAAAGCTGAGAGAGAGAGAGTTGGCCTTGAGACTGATGTAGAAATAAGTTAATTTGACAAACTGAGATGCAGTAATAGAGCTATTCTGTGAAGTTAAAAAGACACATGCTAAGGAAAATCGTGGAAGATGCTGGTACATTTGAGCAGCCATATGGAATCGAACTTTGGTTAAGACCAGCATTAAGATGACTTACAAACTTAACCTATGTAAAAATATTCCAGTAGCCTGCTAATGCTTGTGTAATATTAGTGTAATTTATGTTGGGATCCTACTCTTTACCAGAAGAGAAGTTGACATTAAAAAACAGTGGGTATATCAACACCACCAGAATTAATGGTGATAACACCAAAGCCCATGAATCACAGATTGGTATACATTGAGAAAGTCTATCAACATTGTCAGTGCACCTACCTGAAGCCCAGGTGAGCCTGATCTTGTCAGATCTGAGAAGCTAAGCAGGGTCAGCCTTGGTTAGTAATTGGATGGGAGACCTCTGATGAAGACCAGGGCTGCACAGGCAGGCAATGGAAAATCACCTCTGTTAGTCTCTCACCATGAAAACTCAGCAGGGGTTGCCATAAGTCAGCTATGACTTGAGAGCACTCTCCACCACAATCTCCACAATCTCATGTGTGTTGAAATTATGCACATGAGATTGTATATTCTTTTGCGGTGAAAGTTCACTATATAGGTGGATCAATTCACTAGCCCCTGAGGAAGTTGTCATTGGATGAAACAAGTTCGATCATTTAGCTGGCCACTTGTCGGGCTGGGGAGTCTTCGGGGTCCCCATTCCAGTGTTTGCAGCTCCATCTGAGAAAGAGGATATAAGAAAAGAAAGAACGTTATTCTGGGTTGAAGCCATGTTGTTAACATCATACTTACCTTGAGCTTTCAGTTGTTTTTGAGAAACAAGGGATCTTTTGGGACTCCTTTCAGATTCATTTTGGCTTCACCTACTTTAGAGAGACAAAACAACAAAAAAACTAATCAGTTTTGGTCAAAGCAATGTTTCCGTGACTCATGCACCTGTTTAATTGACAGCTACGTGGGAGTACTCTTTGCCGGCACAGCTATCTTCGAATCCAAGAATACATGATTAATTTAATAGACTTTAGAACCAACACTGGAGTTTTGTTGGAACAATATAGCCAATTTTGAATATTGTGTATAACTTGGTATGTATTGTACTTCTTGTCCAGATGGAAGGATGGTTTATTATATGGATATATGAATACTAATGAATTATATTTTGACACTCAGCACTTTGCACTTTATAAGATAAACTTATTTGTTATAGCTATTAGAGTGAGTTAGGAGTTCATTTATCCCCAGGTATGGTTTTCACTCAGTCTAGCTGGTTCTCTCTGTGGATGCTCTTTTGGTTTTCGTAACATCCAGATAGGGCCTGGAGTTTTCCTGGAATTACAATTGCTCTCCAGACTACAGATATCTTTTCTCCAGTTACGTTGGAAATAATCATATAACCTGCGGATCAGTTCTCATATACCTAACTGTGGTGTATCAAAATGAATTTCTTCATACTTTATCTGAATTAGGTAAAGTGCCATATGCCATAAACCTTATAATATGTGGAAATAATGGACTTTTTCTATAATGTATGGCTTATATCACAAAAATGGTAATGATAGAGGCATTATTTTAGTATTAGTTATTTGTAGGGGGTTCATTAGCTTTCCAACAGTGCTTTAAAATCTGAAATTGGTCAATTAGAAAAGGTAGGAAAAATTGGCTTTGGCCATCTTAATAACATTTTAAAAAGTTTAAACTACCAATCAAAACAGGTTATCACATCAAAACATAATATACAGACACACCTTTCATAAAAGCGTAAAGAAGTTTTGTCACTTTATCTGATATTGGTCTGGCCCACAGACTAAAGCTGACAATAGAAGCACAGCTTTAGAATTACTGCAAAATTGGAGGGGGTAGGGCGTGGATGATATATAGGAAATAAGATGAACGTTATAGTGGAGAGATCAAGGACCATTAGGATAACTAATTTCTTTTCTTTTCTTGCTCCAACTGATTTTGTTCTCAAGGTAAGAAATATAGAGATAGTATGTGGTATGACAAAAATGAATTTAGTAAATTTGTAGTTTCTTATCCTAATTAAAGTCAATGATATTTCAGTGTTTTACCTTGGATAATCGATTTCTCAGTGTTTTTATGCATTATTAAGATAATTTCAATACTAAAACAGAAGGAGGGCAAAAGGCTGCGTATAAGTATGCAATCCAACAAAAATAATGCTTTGAGAAAATGTACACATACTTAATAAATGGAAGTTATTGTATTACTAAATTGCTAAATCCACTTGAACTGCATTTTTCTCTGTTAAGTAAATCCATTTGATATGAGTCAAGGGCCATTAACTTTACACTTCTGCTTTTTAGAATGACTATCGCAAGCTGTCTATGCAATGCAAAGACTTTGTGGTTGGTGTCCTTGATCTCTGCCGAGACTCTGAAGAGGTAGAATCCATTCTGAATGGCGATTTGGAGGCTGAGCCACTTGAAACACAAAGGCACAGAGCTTCATTGAGTCGTGTCAAACTGGCAATTAAATATGAAGTGAAAAAGGTAACAACAGAGTATATTTGATTCATTGCATCAAAAACTGCATATGTTAATGACCTTACACAAAATCATAAGCTGTATAGAAAAATCTTCGTAGGTCTGTCTTCTGCTAGAATAATATATTGTTATCAGTGTAAGACAGCTGGCTTTTAAAAATGAAAATATATCTGCCATTGCAAATATTAATAAAGTTGTGTATATGCATCTATAACAGCACAAGAAGGCAAACTAAATTATTGTGTCTTACTCTCACTTCAGCATAGTAATATGATCAGTGACAGATCATTCCGTAAATCGAAATCGTACTGTATAGTTACCGTGCTCCTTACTGCACTAACACTCCACCCAACCCTAAAACAGTGGGCATGATCAAGCCAAAGAGCAGCGCTTTTGTTTTCTATTGATTTCAGAGGAGGAAAGCAAAGCATGTGTTCCACTTAAATCAGAAGGACTTTAACTGGTTTGCATGTTATTTCTGTGTATGTAGATGGATGCTAATCAGTGCCATGTACAGTGCAGATTCCAATGTTTAGATGTGCTCTAGAGTTCATCCAAAATAGCGCTCATCTGTGGAGGGCCCTTAATTTGGTTATGGCCAATAACTACAGTAGGCTGTTTTTTGCAGATCAGAAATTCTGTATTATTACATATAGAAATGCAAGGATTAATTACTAGTTAGAGACTTATCTTAAAACATGTCTGGTTCAAGTCTCTATAAGTTCCTGTCTCTGTAAGAAAGTACTTACCATGTTGTGAGTAGGGGTGTGCGGTTTGGAAATCCGATTTGGGAAAAATTGAGTGGCAGCCCGCCACCACTCAGCTGATCCCCCTCCCCCTCTCCCTCCAGCGCAAGGTAAGTGGGTGGGGGTGGAGGGGTTGCCCTGGGGGGTGGGGGTGGAGGGGTTGCCCCAGGGGGGGTGGGAGGTGGGGGTGATGGAGTCGCTTCAGCATGCTCCAAATATTTACAGAGCATACCGAAGTGAGTAAAATACCGTAATTCCAAAGCAGCTTGCCACTTCAGAATTATGGTATTCCCGAATTTTTTTCTACCTGGCTCTGCGCACCCCTAGTTGTGAATCGCTATAAGATGTATTTTTAGTGGATTCTACTGACAAAAGTCATACCCCCCTCCATGTCATGGATAAATTTTGAATAAAAACAAGAGCTATAAAACTTATATATTACATTTATGCTTCTTTCTAGAAGATCATATTGGGCCATTTACCACATAGGATTCATAAAACATTCAAATGATAGATGAATTCAGGAAGTACAGTGACACCTACATTTATTTACATCAAAACGGTCGTGTTCATATTCTCAGTGTCAGCAAGATTTTTCACAACTTTTGTTATACATCACATCTTGTTATAGAGTGCCATCCATTAAACAAATATACTGAATTTACAATACCATGCATAAATCAGTTGTGATCATTCTACTATAAGATCTGAATAGTTTCATGGTAATTTTTTGAACACTCTTCCTTCATTAATAAATACCCATGCAGGGGCGGATCTAGGGTTGCCAGTGCTCAGGGCAACCCTTGTCTGGCCTTCCTTATGTGTGCACGCACACTCCCAGGTGCTGCGTGATGATGTCACTTCTGTGACATCATCACTCAGGGGTGGGAGGCATGCTGCCCACGTGGCAAGCCAGCCGTCCCAGTGCATGGTGCACTGCAGAGTTGGCAGCAGCAGCATGGGTGGCCGGCTTGCTGCATGGGCGGCTGAGCGCAAGGCTGGGAGGCCCTCCGCGTGGTTTGCCTGCCCCGCTGATGGGGCGGCCAGCTTGCCGCGTGCTCCCTGTCCTGCGTGCGTGGCAAGCCAGCTACCCCATCGGTGGGGCAGTCGGAGAGCTCCCAACCCTGGGCTTAGCTGCCCGCGCTGCTGCCATCAGCTCTGGTGCGCTCCTGGCGGCTGGCAGCCATGCCCGGCGCCCCCTCTGGCGGCGCCGGGGGCAGGCCTCCCCCCTGCCCCCCCTTGATCAAGCCCTGTACCCACGTAATTAAGTTTGAACATGTTTTGTACACATATATTTGTATGTTAAAAGAGATCTCATATTGTTCTAATAGTGCACTGGAATGACGTTTATTTTAGAACCAGCTATGCTTGAGTAATGCATCTGATTCCTGGAATTCACACATGCTAAGAGCTTTGTCTTACACTGGTCTTTTTATCTGGTTACATAGTTGATGTGGAAATTTACTCATGGGACCAGTACATTCTTTATAGTGTATATAACTGGCTTCTCAATGCAAGCATAGTACTTCCTAGGAAAAAGACACCCCTTTTTAAGGGACATCTTGGTCATCCTGATTGTGCCACGCTGAGGGCTAAACTACATGTCACATTTTTCCAAGTTATATTCTGTACATGGAGCTCCAAAATGAAGCAAATATCCCCCTCCCACACAGGATAATTTCAGCTCAGGAAAATGGCATGGGGCATAATGCAGCAGGAGTCCTTCACCCTCCCTACACAATTCTGAGCTGAATGGAGCCAGTGAGGTCTTTTCCAAAGCAATTCCCCACAGCTGCGGTAGGACTGTGAGGAAAGTCAGGTGTGCGGAGCAGGAACTTTTATACAAACACTCATGTTTCCCCAGGCATGACTCATTAAAAATGTAACAGCTAGCAGTTTGGCTCTCAGACATAAAAAGATAGTGTACACAGTACTTCTATAAGCCAAAGACTGCAAGTTCAAGTTCTTGGTCTTAACTTTTAAAGCCCTTAGTGAATTGGGACCAGTATATCTATGGGACCGTTTCTCACCCTATGTTCCCTGGAGGACACTTAGATTAATGAATAAACATCTCTTGGTGGTCCCCAGCCCCAAAGAGATCCACCTTGCCTCAACCAGGACCAGGGTCTTCTCAGCCCCGGCTCCTGCCTGGTGGAACTCTCTGTCTTTGGAGACATAGGCTCAGCAGGAATTGTTATGTTGCATCAGGCATATGGTGGTTGAGGTGGGTGGGCCATGAAATCGGCCTCCTGCCCTAAGAGGGTTTACCTCCTGTTCTGTTAATATCTAATAGCTGGCCATCTGGCCCCACGGATTGCTCTTTGGGTTGTGCAATTTGCCCATTCGCGGGGAGGGTGGATTAGAAATAATAATGATAATGATAATAATAATTATTATCTATGAAGAATCAAGTGAGTTGAAAATCCTTGCTTTACAACCTGAGGCCTCAAAGGAGAGGAGGGAAGCAACAGGAACGTGGTCTCCCAGATGCCATTGAGCCTTGCCAACAGCCTCCTAAGATGAAAGGTCTTAGTGTAGAAAGTGCACTAGACATATTTTCTGCTCCACATCAAAACTGTCAATTTCACCTCCCCTTCAGCTCTGTCATTTTTAAACTACGCTTGCGTCTCCCTACACTTGAGCATCCTCGTACAAGATATCTCATGTAGAGACTGAGACTCTACATCCAAATAGAATGCAATCCAAATAAAATTACACTATTCTCATCCCTTTGGCTTCAAATGGATTTATAAGGCTGCAGTGCAGTTTACGATTGCACTGTTAACCACAGCAGGCAGGAGAGAACTTTGTATTAAGAATCCATTTCTGAGTGAAAATTAGTCTATTCTGATCCCCCCTTTTTGATGTCATTTAGCTTATTACCTTTATAATCTGCAATCCTATTATAGGTCATATGTGCATTAATGTGATCTGGTCAGCATATTTAGAGAAATTATTTTGTGGAAAGTGAATTAAAGGGTGAAGAACTCATCCCTGTTTAAAATCACAGCAACAAATTAGCATTGCCCTTGTTGGAAACTGAAAGTTTCCTGCCTTCATTGCCTGCTGCTTGATTTGATCTCTTTCAAGATGCCAAATTTATTGTGGGCCTTAAAAAAAGACATAGTTAACAATCTAAATGTAATTTTGCTGACAGCAGTCAGCTAGTGGCAATACAAAATACATTAAGCTCTACATAGATTACAGACCTGATGAAGAAAGTGAGTATATTCAGTCTGTATTTACTTACTATGGGAAGCCTTGTTAGCAGTTTCAACATAGTTTGATTTTGGGAACAAGGCTCTCTAATGATGCTGTGCATTGTTTAGACAGTTCAATAGTTGTACAGTATAATACAAGTTACTTTGTATTTGAATGGTACTTTTAATAACTGGGAATAAAATACATTCAGTAAAATGCCATTAATTAATACTTAGGTCCTTCTTATGTATTGAAGAATCACTGTATTGTGAGAACTGCTAATAACAATTACCTGCCCTACCTAAATATTTTTTAAAATCTTTAAATCGATTTTATACTCAGCATCCAAATAATATATTGCTTACTTAAAAGTTTAACAACAACAACCACCTATCTATATGGCAAACATATAAGATGTAAAATATTCATCCTCAGGAGTGCATTGGGCCTTTTGGGTCTCTAGTATGGTCCATGTGCATTATTCCATTATTTTCAGGGCTGGGAAGAAAGCTCATGTCCTTAGCTGGGGAAAGGTGATGACTTTCCAATGGATGCTAATGTGAACCACAGTTACAGGTGTTCCCCTGTTGCTTATTAAATTTGCTATTCAGACTTGTACATTTGGAAGTAAGGGTACTTTAACACTGTGTGAAATCTTTGTCTATGATAGGGTTCCCAGGTCCCTATACTGTCCGGCATGTGGAGGGGGGTACCTGAGACTCACTGTTAGTTGTTTCCTCCCGGTGCGGCATGAGGATGTCACTTCCTGATATCATGCCAGCCATGGGCGTGCTCCCACACTTTGCACAGGGCTAATTCAGCCCATTTGGGGCTAAAATTGGCACCAGTAAATTTGTGGGAGCACACCTGTGGCCAGTGTAATGACATTGCAATTTGGGAAGGGATGTCATTGCGCCCCACTAGATGCACATCTGGGAGATTGCCACTGGCGAGCATCTGGGAAGCCTAGTCTAGGATAAGATTGTGTCTACAAAAGAACTTGTTTCATTTCCTGTATGTTCTTGTGCTGAAGCAGCACAGCTATAGCTCTGTTCAGTTGTTATGTTTAACCAGGTGTATGGCATAAATGTGCTACATGCTGTGCATATATTCCAGCTTTAGAACACAAGAACCAGTCCCCAGATTAATCTGGAAACTGGTATACATGTAATGAGGTAGAAAAGATGCACATTTTAAAAAATCCACACATTTCCCTTTTCAGAAGAAATGGAGATTGCATGTTTTGGGTGGCTAGTGTGTAGTGCAGGAGTTCCCAACCTTGTTGAGCCTGCGGAGACCTTTGGAATTCTGACACAGTATGGTGGGCACAGCCACACAATGGCTGCTATAGGAGGCAGAGCCAGCCAGAGGATGGCTGCTACAGCTTACCTTCAGTTACACCATGAAGATTTTTGTGCTGTAGAACCACCTCCTACCAAAGCAGCATTTAAAAAAATCTGTACAGCCAATTCAAATCTACAGTGGTCAAGTCAGAAGCCCTACTTGGTAAAAGCCCCACCTAGCCCTACCCACTTTCTAAAAACACTTGGTGGGCACCAGGAAAGGTGTTGGTGAGCACAATGGTGCTCAAGGGTACCGCATTGGGGAACCCTAGGATAGTGTGTTCATTCTACATGTGTGGTTGCAGTGCCAGGAACATAATGTCCGAAAAGGATTATAACTTGTGAATAGTAACTTGTGAAAAAGAAAACCGAACGTAAGCTGGATGGAGAACTTTTTAAAATTAATGTGAATGTCCAGGATATTTTGACAAATATTTCATATTCATGAAAGATGGTTCTATATGTTCGCCTATTTCAACAAGGTGCTTTCCTTATATAGGTTTTGAAGTAGAGTGTAATAAAATATGATCTTTCAGATGCATTCAGTGATGATCAAGTCTTGTGAGGCCTGTAATACATGCCTTTCTGGAATGTTCAGATCATTTGTGAAAGCATGGGGCAATTTAATGGATTAACTAAGATTCCATCTCTAAACAGGAAGATTGATTATTTCTTATCATTTCCTCCAGAAATATTGCAGGATTTCCATTACTGGGCCGTTTCCACACTGTCTATAAGTAGTGCGAGACTCATGGAAGGCTGCCGGCTTCCTCATGGGATTTTTGACACCATCTGTTTACAAAACGCCACAAACTGATTTATGGCGTTTTGTAGTCAGATGGTGTTAAAAATCAACGAGGAAGCCAGCAACCTTCCGTGAGTCTTGCGCTATTTATAGACAGTGTGGAAGCGGCCCTGGTTATGCATGCATAGTTCTTTGACAAAGATAGGTGTGGTTTTTGCTTTCGATAAGGGGTTGGAATTGGTGACCCATGACGTACCTTCAAAATCTAGGGTTCTTAATTAAGCACAGTTTGCCCAATCCCTTTCCCAAATAAATTTCTTTGAAATAAATTGGAATTAGGTGAGATTCTTGAACTGTAATTATTGTAATTACTGATCTATTTCCATTGGATTGTGGCCACTGAGTTCTATTAATAAACACCTGTTTGGGTGCAGCCACTAGAGTTCCTTGCTGTGCTGCCAGGACACTCCTCTACCGTCCATCTGAGCAGCAATAAATGCCTCACAGGTGTGGGGTTGAGAAACTAACGAGGTTGAGAAACCGCTGGTGCTATCATAACTTGTTCTTGTTGCAACTTTTTCTTCCTCTATCCAGGGAATGATGGTGGGTGGAAAGTGTTATCAAATTGCAGCTGACTGAGGGGTTTTCAAGACAAGAGCATTGAGAGGTGGTTTGCCCATCTCTGCTTATTGACTCTGGACTTCCTTGGTGGTCTCCCATCCAATTATTAACCAGAGCCGGTCCCACTTAGCTTCCAAGAGCTGGTGAGATCAGGCTATTCTGGAAACAGGCATCATAGCACTAAAGCTTGTGTCTCTGGAGTAGCCTCTGTATCCTAGCAATATTGCTAAAAGAAGCTAAACAGCTATAGGCTGAGTGGTTTTTCAGGGCTAGTGGAGTGGGACTCAATACAGCATTCTGTAGTATTATGTGGTGCAACAGGGTTGAGATTAGCAAGTCTTGAAGCCATAATACCCATGAAACACATGTAATCAATGAGCTGAGATTGGGGTATATGCATAGAATTTCAGTGTAAAAAATGTAGTATATTGGTTCAAGACTTACTAATCCTCAATGAAATCAGTGGCCTTAGACTGGAGTAACCCTGTATAGCATTGCATTGTGAGTGATGTACTTTTCAACTATGTGGGAGAAAATCCTTCTCAAAATGTGCAAAGGGAAAGAACATGATTCTTAACTATTTTATTTGTTTGTTTATGTCATTTATAGTCTGCCTTTCTCACTGAGACTCAAGGCGGATTACATAGTGTGAGATTAGTACAATCAGTAGCAAGGACAAGGGCAGGCATTTCTGTACAGTGTCAAGACCATTTCCATAAACAATGCCATAGGGTAAATGAATACAAGTTTACAAAGGATCTATTAGCAAGGATCCAATATGAGGTTGAAGAATTGCTGAAACTGAACATAATCAGTTTTAGGACTGACATTAAACAACATGAAGTACGGGTAGTATATAGGAGTACATACTTAAAGCAATAGATAATATGTAAGGCAACATAATGATGAAGTCTATTGTTCCTAACTCATTAGAGAAACATCTGAGACTCCCTCCCTACAATACTGCCCTCCTATCTGAGAAAAAAGCCTTTTTGAATTATTTGGTTTTGCATTGTTTGTGGAAAGCCAGGAGTGTGGGGCTCTCCTGACCTTCTCAGGCAGGCCATTCCACAGGGTAGGGACCACCACAGAGAAAGCCCGTGTACGGGCTGCTGTTGATTTCGCCCATGTGCAGGACGGCACTTGCAAGAGACCCTGTTCAGATGAGCGAAGCTGCTGTGAAGAGACATAGGGAGGGAGGTGGTCCCATAGGTATGTCAGGCCAAGGCCATGAAGAGCTTTGTATGTAATAACCAATACCTTGAATTGAGCACGGTAACTAACAGGTAGCCCATGGAGTGACTGTAGAATGAGAGTGATGCTCGTGCTCCGGCTTGCTCCTGCTAACAGTCGAGCTGCAGCATTTTGCACTAATCGGAGCCTCCTAGTTAACTTAGATGGGAGACCAATGTATAGTGCATTACAATAGTCAACTTTTGATGTTACCATAGTATGGATCCAGGTGGCCAGGTCAACTGTGTCGAGATAAGAAGCCATCTTCCAGGCTAGAGTGAGATTGTAGTAAGCATTTTTTTGCAGCTGCTTTAACTTGTTTTTATAGAAGTAGCGCTGGATCCAGTATAACCCCTAGGCTCTTAGCTGAGTCTGCAAGAGTCAAACGAACTCCATCAAAAGTGGGGAGTACAATGTCTTTCAAAATCTCTGCCTTCCCAACAAGCATCACTTCAGTCTTGTCTGGGTTCAATTTCAATGTATTTTTTTCAGCCATTTCACTATGGCTGTCAGCCAGAGATCTAAGATTTCTACTGCATCCTGTGGGGACCTGGATAGCAAGATATAGAGTTGGGTGTCATCTGCATATTGATGACATCCAACTCCATAGCTGCGAATGAGTTCTCCTAAAGGTTTTACGTAGAGGTTGAATAGCATGGGAGATAAAATTGTGTCCTGTGGAACCCCACAAGATAGTTCCCATTCTGGAGATAGCGGATCTCCGACGGCAACCCTTTGAGTCCGTTCCATGAGAAATGATTTAAACCAGTCCAAGGCACATCCTTTGATGCCAACTTTTGTTTCTAAACTATGAATTTCTCCATTAATTATAGGCTGGCTTGTTTGACTAATTACCTAAGCTCTTGATAGCTGGATTTCAGCTTCCCACTAGGCAAACGCTTTAAAACTATTGCCATATCTCTTTTTTGCACAGAGGATTGCCCTCTGTATTTGACACTTTTGTGTGCTACTGCATTTTTAAATATAAAGAGTAAATCACACATATGTTTAAAATCAAATTTCCATTTGTGATAAAAAGAGAAACTGTTAATATTTTTATTTTCTGAAATTACATCTCTTGGATGTCATTTGAGCCTATGGAAGTGTTACTGTGATATTAGCAACTCTGTGACACTTCAAATAAACAAGCCTAATAATAGCATAAAATTGTATGGTGATAATCTGTGCATTCAGGAACTATTAGAAGCTTAAAATAGCCCAAGAGGAAAAGCCAGTTTGAAATGCTTGTCATTTAATATTACTTTCTAGCTAAGGACATTAGATTTAAGACAGTGGCAACTGTTAATATGTAATTTTAGTATCTGATAATAAAGCTTATAAAACTATTAGTGGAGAAGTGTTGGCAGCATCAAAATCAAAAGGAGTCCTTTCCTACCATAAATAAATCCACAGTGAGATTTACCCCATGGCTTGATACCTCTTCAGAGTTTTGATACTATAGAGATGCTTCCAATTCACAGATATAAACAGAAAAGGAAATAAAAGGAGTTCCTATCCATATTGTTGCCATTGTTTGAAAAGACTGTATTGCTTTAGTTGGACTTGTCTTTGATACATTGGCCATAATCATAGATAACATGATCTGCCCATGTGAACTTTAGTGCACAAAAGTTAAAATGTCTTAGTATTTAATATGGTTTAGGACTTTTTCAGCCTAATTGTATACCTGTTTATTCAGAAGTACACACAAATGTGTTCAGTAAGATTTTGAGGATAAGGTTTTTGGACTGCAACCCTGGTAGCTTTTTTTGCATCTTTCAGTCTATAAATGCATGCTCCACAATAAAGTACTTGAGGTGGCTACTCTTCTGAAATCCCACACAGAGAAAGGCTTGTGTGTAAAGCACCTTTGAGTCACAGCTGACTTATGGCAACCCCATAGGATTTACAAGACAAGAAACAGAGGTGGTTTGCCATTGCCTGCCTCTGTGTAGCAACCCTGGACTTTTTTTGTGATCTCCTATCCAACTTATGTCCATTTATGCATTAGGCTTAAATGTATCTAACTATATGTTAGATTGTGAGTTGCGATTGCTGTGTTTGTTTCTTTGGTAATCATTTCTAAAGTCCCACCTATCCTCCAGGTCTCCGAACCAATCCTTGTGATTTGAGCCTTATGCAAACTGAAGTGATTGCCAGCCAATCAGAGCTGCTGGAATGTCACTTATTGGGAGGGAGGGAGCCAACTTCAGATTAAGAATGGGAAAAAGCTGCTCCCCATTCCTCTGAGAGGGAAACTGCAGTCCGGGGTAAGGGCTTTTAATTAGGGTTTGAGGTTTTGTTAGGGAAGGAAGCTTGTTTTATGGAAGTAAACAAGCACCCTGTGAAGGCCTGTCCAATCTAACTTTGTACATACAGGTTCTGGGATCAAGGTCCCTGTGAGAAAAAGGAGCAGACTTAAACCTGAGTGTCAGTCTGTAAGCTGTGGTAAAAAGGTTACATTCGATGTTACTTTCTGGCACAATGGGGAAGTATGGGAGGTAAGTATCCCACTGCCCCCCACCCCAAGCCCCCTGCACCCCCACTTTGCCGCCTGGGGCCAGTGTGTTACCCTAAAAGGGGGGTCTCCTTGTGAGTTGGAAGAATTAACATATAAGGAGAAATAGCAAGAGGGGGTAACTAGCAGGATCTCCCCCAATGTATACCAGGATCATTCTCTTAGAGAACTCTCTGAAAGAACCAAGAAGATGTTCATAGTTTCTATGCCTTGCCTGTTGAGTCAAAATAGCTGTATGAATGAGTACTATTGTCATATATGCCTGTCTGCATATCTGCCATGAATGTATTCTGTGTTCTGCATATCTGCTATGAATGCATGCTGTGTTATGTACTGGTCCTCTGAGGGCATGAGAAGTTTCTTATTGATGTTCTTATTGGCAGTAGGTCATCTCACAAGTATTTACTTTCTCTTTCCCCACTGCCTCCAGAAGTGTCCTTGAAGGCTGGCTGTGGCCAGCTCGAAATATATCTTTCTTGGGAACTGAGATGATTTCGTTCTTTGTTCTGTCTAGCCAAAACCTAACTTCTCCCTGACAACCCCCCTGGCTCTTTTGTGCCCCAAAACTTTAACAGTCCTTATCTTGATGGCAGGAACAGTCCCTATAACTAACATCACCAGCCCCCCGTTATGTCACTTCTGCCAATGCACTTGTCTGAGCACCTTGTGTCCAGGGTCTGAGTCCCAGCCCCCAGACTTGCCAGGAGGGAGCAGTGGGAGGCAACCGGGAGGCAGTGGCCCTACCACCCCAGCCAGCAACCAGGTCCAGAACCTGCCCACTCCAGGGGGAAGGGGCGAAAGGCCAAAGCCTCAGAGGGCTGGAGGGAGCAGGGAGAGACCAGCCAGTCCCACCCTGCAGGGGGAAGAGAGGGGGCTAAGCAGAACAGAGGAAAAGGGCCAAGGCAGGGGGAATAGGGACCCAGCAGCAGCCCAAACAGAGCCCTTACCAGCCAAGGAGGAGAAACAGCCACTACAGCCCAGAGCCACACCCCGGCTAAAGGACAGCAGCCTGGCTCCAGGAGTTGCTAGGAGCCAAGCCCCTCCAGGTGGAGCTGCCACAGGCATTCTGGGGGAGGAGATGGGCAGCCCCGCCCAGCATCAATGAGCAGGCAGCCCAGAAGCTGGCCAGGGCAATTCCTCGCGAGCAAGGCCAGGCAAGCTCAGCAGTGCAGAAGCTGGCTGGGGCAGCTCCTCGCGAGCAAGGCCAGGCATGCTCAGCAGCACAGAAGCTGGCTGGGGCAGTTCCTCATGAGCAAGGCCAGGCAAGCTCAGCAGTTCAAAGGCCTACTGGGGCAGCTCCTCATGAGCAAGGCCAAGGAGACCTCAGCTGGGGATGGCTCTCATTCAACCCCACCCTGCCAGCAAGGCAAGGAAGCCAAGAAGGGATTAGTGGTAGGAGGGAAACACCTGAGGGAAGGCACAGCTGGGCCAAGTCAGGAGAGGGAACAAGCCTAGAAGGAGGGCGGGGCGGGGAAAGGAAACCCTATATAAGTTGGGTAGGAAGAGCTCTGAGGTGGTGGGTGTGAGTAAGAAGTGATGGCGTGGAGTGAGAGCAGAGCAGTGCGAGAGCAAAGGCAAGGAGGAGAGTGGATGAAGGAGGAGGAGATGGCAGAGGCCAAAGAGGGTGAGTGGCACAGGTTGAGCAGGCCAGCGAGTGGATTGAGAGGGAGTCTGGGTGATGTTTACCGCCCCTCCTTCCACAGAGCAGGGTCCTGCAGAATCCCTGCCCCCCCTTTGATGTCAGGAGCAGACCGCCCAGCACCCCGCCCAGCGGCGGCCACTGCAAGCCCTGACACCTTGAACTGGCTGGATCTCTAATAAAGTTACTTCAACCAATACACCTGCGTGTTTGCTGTGGAGAACTTGGGGATTCTACCTGCCAAGGACTGACATTTTGGCAGAAGTCCCTAACTTCCCCTGGACCCAAAGCCCTGACGACGGACTACTGGCACCATGCTGCACGTGTTAGATCACTAGACTTTGGAGTCACCAGAGGGACAACTATTCGATCTGGAACCAGAACAGAGTGTGGGGAGTGAAGCGGCCAGAGACTCTTTAATGGAGCTGCTGCCACAGCTCAGCGATGATGGACGAGAACTTGGGGCAATCCCTAAGAAGGGGGCCACTCATTGGAACTGGTTAGTAACCAATTTGCGGGAGTGGGTGCCCGAAGATCGGCAGGCCAACCGACCTAAGAGGAGAATATGTGACGGTGAGGAATGGCTTTCATCCACAGTATGTCCGAACTTGAAGAGCTGCTTGGATCAGATGCAATGAAAGACAAGGAGCCTACCTTCGATCTTGTGAAACCTCCGACATTAAGAGGACAACCTCGAGGATGAATGAAGGGACATCATACTAGTCGGTGAGAGAAGGAAGCCCGAGAGACTAATTATGAGCACCTGCGGGCTATATGGGGGGAGATGGGCAATCTAAAGAGGGAGATGGTGCAAGTGATGAGAGGATTACAAGAAGTGATGCACCACCTGCCAATGGCTAATGCGCCCACGGGTCCTGGGCCCAATGGAGATAGACTGAGGGGGGTCCCTCTGGGGGACCACTCAGGCCACAATGTCCCCCTTCCCCCTTCCTCCACGGGGAGGGCCTGTGAGTCCAATGGGACTACCATCCGTCATTCCTTTACCCCAAGGAGGACCAGGCACCCTGCCACCCTGGGGAACGGCAGTGGGGCTGCAAGGATTTCAACCCCTCCCTCCACCTCTTATGGGGGCCCCAGTCCCCCACCCACGAGGAGGAGTGCAGGTTGGGCCATCCCTGCAGCCACAAAGAGGGGTGCCGGTTGGGCCACCCCTGCAGCCACTGCAGCTGCTAAGAGGAGTGCTACCCGGGCCACTCCTGTAGCTGCCACAGCCGTGGCCCCCTCTCCCGACTCTACCACTGCCTGGATTGCCAGTTGCCCCGCAAGGGGTCCCTCCTGCTATGCCACCACAGCCAGGGTGGCGCAAATTGGATGTGTGGTTCGAGGGAGACCCAGAAGAGTTGGGCTTCTTCATTGTGCAAGCCTTGGAGTTCTTCCAAGAGTGGGGCCATTCCTTTCTGATTGAGCACAGTTGAGTAAACCACCTGGGGTCCAGACTGGGTGGCTTGGCAGCTAAATGGTATGTCACCCTGTATGAGGCCCAGGCCTCAGAACTGTGGAAACTTGATACATTCATATGGGTGCTACAGGCTCAATTCGAGGACCCACTCGAAGAGGAGCGGGCAAGAACCAAATTGAAAAGGATGCGACAGGGAAGTCTGGCCATGCATGAGTATGCTGTGGAGTTCAGGCAGTACTGCAAAAGTGCATTACTGGACAGAGGGAATCAAAATTGAATTTTTCCGGGCCAGGCTGAACCCTGATCTAGCGGCCAAGGCCTTTGTGCAACATGATCCCAGAACCTTGCTGAGATGGATCCAGCTTGCCTGCGAGGTGGAGAACCAGGAGCAAGTAGTAAAGCTACTAAAGATGCAGCACCAGGGGACAACCAAGAAACCCCCCTCTGGAGTAGGAGGGAAAGAGAGGAGAGCCCTCAGTCTCCACTCCCCAGACATGGAGCGGGCCATCCAAATGAAGAAGGGCCTTTGCCTACAGTGCAGGGGAGTGGGGCACTTTGCTACCAAATGCCCAGGCGGGCAAAGAGAACCAGTGGAGAGGAGCCGAGTGATGAAGAAAGCCGCAGCCCCAACGGGCAAACCACCTAAAAAGGCCCCCAAGAAAAGAAGCAAAGTGGCAACCAGGCTTCCAGTGGCGGAGGGTTCGGAGGGATCAAGTGGAGATCCATCAGAGGAGGAAGAGACTCCCACCCCACCGGTGGGAAATGCCAATGACCTGTCGTAGGGAGGCCCCACCAGCAGGTCATGAAGGAACCAGAACCTCAAGTGGTGAGACAAAAAGGGGCCTTACTGTACATGCCAGTGACTTTAGTTAACCTTTGGAGGGGGACCCACATCCGAGTGCAGCCGTTAATTGACTCTGGATGCACTCGGTACTTGATTGCTCCTGCCCTCATCACCGGATTGGGGCAGAACATACGTAAATTAGACCATCCCATCATGTTTGAGCAGATTGTTGGGTCCTGAATGAAAGGGCCCCTGGCTAATGCGGAAACTGAACTTGTCCCGGTAGGGATGAGGAACCACTGGGAAGCCAGAACTTTTGTTGTGAGTGATGCCACCAAGTTCCCTTTGGTGTTGGGGATACGGTGGTTATGGGACCATGACCCATGTGTGAAGTGGAAAACAAGAGTGCTATATTTTTCTGGTGGGGAATGCCAAGATCATGTCTGCAAGTTAGAGTGGGGCCCAGGCGTGTCCCACCTCCCCGAGGCGTCCTATTAACTTGGGAAGAGAGAGAACAAATTCCCCTCAAATACCAGGACTTGAAACAAATGTATTGTCGAAGGCCTTCACGGCCGGAGAACGATGGTTGTTGTGGGTTTTCTGGGCTGTATTGCCGTGGTCTTGGCATTGTAGTTCCTGACGTTTCGCCAGCAGCTGTGGCTGGCATCTTCAGAGGTGTGGCACCAAAAGACAGAGATCTCTCAGAGATCTCTGTCTTTTGGTGCCACACCTCTGAAGATGCCAGCCACAGCTGCTGGCGAAACGTCAGGAACTACAATGCCAAGACCACGGCAATACAGCCCGGAAAACCCACAACAACCACTTGAAACAAATATTTGATGAAAAGGAAGCTGAATTCCCCCACCCCCAATAGGGCCACTGACTGTGCTATAGAACAGTTTCTGAAAGGAAAACTATACTCAATGAGCCCAGGGGCACAAGAGGAATTGCATAAGTTCATTGATAAAAATTTGGCACGAGGATTCATCTGCCCGGCTAGTTCCCCTCATGCTGCACCTGTTTCGGAAAAAGAAAGACAGGGGTTTGAGACTGTGTACTGATTATAGGGAGATCAATGCTGTCTCCATGTCCAATGCTTACTCCCTCCCTTGATCGAGGATTTTCTGGGAGTCGTGTCCCAAGGGAAAATCTTCTCTAAACTGGATTTAAGAGATGCGGACTTCCGAGTAAGAATAAGGTAAGGAGATGAATGGAAAACTGCTTTTAACACTCCTTTGGGACAGTTCGAATATAAAGTCATGCCATTTGGATTACAAGAGGTACCGAGGTTTCTTATGAATTTAATTAAAGAGCTATTACACAAATAACTGTACAAGGGCATGGTTGTTTACTTGGATGACGTGTTGATTTATTCCCAAGATTACGAGTCCCATGTGAAACTAGTGCGGCGAGTATTAAAAACCCTGAGGGACAACCACCTGCTGGTGAAACTGTCCAAATGTGAATTCCACAAAGAGGAGTTGGACTTTTTGGGGTACAGAATATCAAGACATGGATTAAAAATGGACCCCACTAAAATACAAGTGGTGGTGGGGTAGGACCTCCCCAAAACCATAAGGTAGTTGCAGTCATTCCTGGGCTTCACTAACTTCTACAGACCTTTCATAAAGAACTTTGCCCAGATCTCTTTGCCACTTACTGACTTGTTAAAAACCAAATGAAGGGGCTGCAAGGGATGAAGCCCAGTGCTAAATTGGGTAGGACTAAGGAATGCAAAGAGGCTTTTGAGCATCTAAAAACCCTATTCACCTCTGAGCCAGTCCTGTGGCACCCAGATGAGAACTGGAAATTTATTGTATAGGTGAATGTGAGCAACGTGGCAATGGGAGGGTTATTTTACAGGCAGATGATGGTGGGAAATTGCACCCCTGTGCCTATGTGTCAAAAAAATTTTCTGAAGCTGAACGCCATTGGGCAATATGGGATAAAGAAGTTTCAGCAGTCAAGCTAGCTTTGTGTACCTGGAGACATTGGTTGGAGGGGGCTAAAGTGCCATTTGAAATCTGGACTGATTATAAAAATTTAGAGGCACTGCGCCCCCTGCGCAAACTTTGTGCCAAACACCTACGTTGGGCAGAGTTCTTCTCCAAGTTTAATTTTACACTTAAGCACCTCCCTGGCAAATCTAACTTCCTAGCAGACACCATCTCACACATGCCCCAACATGAGAGCCAGAGAGAGGAAGGAACTGCCAAGAGGAACTGCCAAGAGACTAGCCTCCCTCTTTATGCAACACGTGGTCAGACTGCACTCATTTCTGAATAAGGTAATCTCCAATAGGGGAGTTCATTGCCAACTTCTGGTGGGAGCTAATGCAAGTAGTGGGGATTGAACAAGGCATTAGCTCCACTCATCATCCTGAGACCGACGGGCAAACAGAAAGAGTTAATCAAGTGCTGGAACAATTCTTAAGATGCTACATAAATTACCAGCAGGATAAGGGCTCTTAAAGTTTTTGGGCGCGAAAGAGCCAGGGGGGTTGTCAGGGAGAAGTTAGGTTTAGGCAAGACAGAACAAAGAATGAAATCATCTCAGTTCCCAAGAAAGATACATTTCGAGCTGGCCACAGCCAGCCTTCAGGGACACTTCTGGAGGCAGCGGGGAAAGAGAAAGTAAATACTTGTGAGATAACTTACTGCCAATAAGAAAATCAATAAGAAACTTCTCATGCCCTCAGAGGACCAGTACATAACACAGCATACATTCATGGCAGATATGCAGACAGGCATATATGACAACTATTAAGTACCGTATTATTCTTGTAGGGTCACTAATAAAAACCCTTTAGGGAACACAAAGCTTACATGCTATCAATCAGTTAGATAAAGCTTGTGCCTGTCTCCCTGTTTTACTGATTCTGGGCAGCTATGGGGAATTTAAACAAGGGAAGGGAAGGTCGCATGGTATAGCCTGATGTCATCAGATCTCAGCAGCTAAACACGGTCAGTACTTGGATGGGCAACTACCAAAGGAAGACTCTGCAGAAGAGGCCACTGGCAAACTATCTCTGCTTCTCACTTGCCTTGAAAGCCCCTAGCTGGGGTCATCATAAGTCGATTGCAACTTGATGTCACATACGCACAGAGGGCAGTTATGTCAGAAGTCTCCCTTGTTTCTCTCATCTCCTTTCCCATCCCCTTCTTGTTGCCACCACGGTTTCTTACTCTTATTTCTTCTGCCTAAGCTTGTTCAGCTAATTTTTATTTTTCTGTAAGGTCTACAGTAGCCTTAGGGATGACTCAGTATCAAACATGAAGATACTGCATTCTAACGTACATGAAATGTTATTTATTTTAGATATTTACACATTGTGCCCCCTCAATGGAAAAACAAAACAGCTTACTGCACTATTCTTCCCCCTCCTCCTCCATTTATTTTCACAATAACCCCGTGAGGTAGGTGAGACTGAGAGTATATAACTGGCCTAAGGTCAGCCAGGAAGCTTCCATAATGGGGTGTGTGTGTGTGTGATTTGAATCTGGGTTTCCCAGATCCTAGTCTTACATAACATCATGTTAGAATAAATAAATAACTGTAACCTCTTTTATCCTCTCTCTCTTTATTCCATTTAAAAGTAATGCTGACTATTGTTAAAGAATTTGTGTGAGGAGGACACATAATTATAGCGAGAGATCTCCTGGCAACCCCTTTTTAGTGTCTTCTGGTGCCTAAAGAGCCAGCAGGAGGCAATTGCGGGGAGGGAGAGGGCATGCACCAGTATTTTGCTGTTGCACTGACATCACTTACAGTGAAAACAGGAAGTGATGTCATTTGGTGCTTGAGGAGTTGCATCAATGCTATGGTTTTACCATAGAGCTTTGCAAATCCTAGTGCCTCCCATGATGCCACTTCCAATTTTCACAGAAAGTGGCATCAACATAGTGATTTGATATTGGTGGGCCAGTTCCCATCCCCAAATGCTCTCAAGGTTGCCGGCAGTGGGTTGGCAACCTTATGAGGACATTCAGGACAGGATTGTGATAATACATTAAGGAGAACAAGCACTTAGTTCTATGAACAGATTCCATTTTTGTTGTTTTTGTGACAAGCACAGTAACTTTTTTGTTAAAAAAAGAACAAGGTTTGCAATGGGCAAGTACCCCATGTCGATTTTCTAATAGTTGTGACAAAATTTATTCATTGATCCATGAAATTTTTATGAAAATTCCAAACTTTGTATTCACAACTGAAAGACCTGTTTTTATTTAGCTCAATGCTTTATCTTATTAACCATATTTTTAGAGAATGAAGAAGATGACACATTGCAAGAGACAATAGAATAATTACTTCACCATCAATATAACTTGGTTTTCCTCCTTTTTTTATCTGCAGTTTGTGGCCCATCCAAATTGTCAGCAACAGCTGTTGACTATCTGGTATGAAAATCTCTCAGGATTACGGGAACAGGCCATAGCTATCAAGTGTCTGGTTGTGCTGGTGGTTGCCCTGGGACTTCCATTTCTTGCTGTTGGCTATTGGATTGCACCATGTAGCAGGGTATAAGGTTTTTTGTTTTGCAAACTGATAAAAATTTTAAAATCCTCGTGTTAATGTGGGTACCTCTCTGAAGTGAATAAGAAATAATGTTGATGTCCATATTTCTGAGGCCTAAACCAAATTATTATTGTTGTCATCTGCATCATTTGTCCTTTCCTCTCATGAGAGGACTTTACAACTTTGTGATCTATCAAGCTGAATGTTACCCATCAACTGTACTGTTGTCCTGATAAATTCCCTCTTGCTATTGTTTGCCAGGAAAGTTTAATCAGGGAAGAAGTTGTCACGCACCAGACAAGCACAGTCCACAGCAGGTGGGCTGCGTTTGGCTTGGTGGCTTACAAGCTGTGACCAGCCAGGTTGGCTTGTGCACACAAAGTATTTATTCACTGATACAGAAGCGAATGGGCTAGAATCAGACCTTATTCCCACAGTGCTCAAGGTAGGCAATGGATCCCTCATGTCTACACTAATACTGGCAATGGTTATCGTCCAACAAGGGATATAGAGGCAATAAACACCCTCATGGTGAAGGAAAATAGACAGATCTCTCTAGTGATTGAATCTCTCTGGTGATTCATAGAAGTCCATGTCGACTTTTCCCCACACTGAGCATATGTCCTGTAACTTCAGTCCATGCATGTGTCCTGTAACTTCGTGTAGCTGCATTTGCGAGTGTCCATAGTCACAATCAGTGAGTCACCGGTGAAGAGCACCGATTTTGGTTTGTGTGAGGGGAGACAAGGGACTGTTTAGTCCCAAGATACACCTTCTCTTTGTGCATTCTCAAATTGTTCCTCAGCAATACAGAGCAAATTCAGTAAAATTTAGGCATTGTTTTCAATGGGACATGTGATTCGGGGCTTTCCGGGGGCCTGGGGGAGACATTTTTGGACCAAATTTTACCAAATTTGCTGGGGACCCACTCCTAACTGTTAGTCTAATGACCCCCCCCCCAAGTTTCATGAATACTGGACTTTGGGGGGCATTTTATGTCCCCCCCAAAGAAGGTGCCCCCAGCCACCTCCAATCTCCATTATTCCCTATGGGGAAAACTAGGGGAGCTATATAGGAGGTTGGGGTAGCATTTTGCAAGCAAAATCCACCAAAATGAAGCAAGGGACAGTCTTGCAACTAAAAGCAAACTCAAGCAAGGACATGGACCCCCCCCCCAACCAAACTGATGCACTTCAAATAAATAATAGAAAATTAGAATAGTAATTTTAAGGTTACTAAACAATAGCTCAGCTTTCTACATTTATTTTGAAGTTAGTAAATGCTTATTTTAAGACCTTTTTCCCTTCCCAAATCTGGCTAGACTTTTTGTTTTTCTCTTTTGTAGCACATGGAATAACATGTTTATTTTAAAAGCTCAAGGCTCTATCCAGCCAAATTAAGCTCTTTTAGTCATGGTTTCAGTGATAGATTTAAACCTGTGTTGCATCTTTTCTGTTGAAATAAATTGGACTGAGAATTGTTATGTTGTAGGACAAAAGAGTTGTTGAACACTTTGCTTAGATTCACTTAACTGTATTTCCAGTTCCAAGACTGCCCTCCCGCCCCCTGCTTCATTTTGGTGTGAGTGATTCTCTGGTGTGATGTTGGTCCTCATAGGGAACAATGGAGAGTATTTGGTCACCCTGCTAAGGGGGCGCTGGGTTTTTTTGGAAGGGGGCTTCATTTTGGTTATGTTGGGCTATCTGGTGCGTAAATTGTAATTGGGAGAGTGCCTCTGGCCATGGCGGCTATGATCCATGTGTTTCTGCAGTGGGAGTTATTTCCCCCCGCAGTAGAAACCAATGGAGAGTGGCTGGTCACCTTGCTTGGGGGGTGCTGGGGTTTTGGGGAGCGGGCTACTGTTTGAAGCCCTGAGAATAAAATTGCCTGAAGGGGTGGTCTCCAAAACACATGGTAAGGAATTACTATGTGACTTTCTAGCCAGTGCACATGGAATAGTATTACTCAACTGAAGAATACTTATTTTTCTTTGCTTTCCCAGCTTGGAAAAATTCTCCGAAGTCCATTTATGAAATTTGTGGCACATGCAGCCTCCTTCATTATTTTCCTGTGCCTACTGGTGTTTAATGCTTCAGACAGATTTGAAGGCATCTCAACATTACCAAATATTACTGTTACTGATTACCCTAAGCAGATCTTTAGGGTTAAGACTACTCAGTTCACCTGGACTGAGATGCTGATCATGATATGGGTGCTTGGTATGTATATTGTTTTATCTCAGTGTCACCTCAAGTGTTTCCACAGAATTTTTTCCTGTCTACATGCCTAGCAATCATCAAAAACCAATAAGATTTCTAAATATAAATCTCTAGCTAATTTATTGTAGTTCTAAGAGTACATTCCTGGGAATAGTCCCATGGAATAACATGAGATTACTTACTCAAGTAAGTCTGCTTAGGATTAGTCCCTTACTTAACTAATAATAACTACCACTGTAGTTCCGAGTATAACATGTGCAACCCAGCCTTTTGGAGACTAAGGCTGGAGTAACACATACATATGTATGTCACATGATTTCTCATCTAATTTTTCAACATTTACTGATTTGTGGATCAATGCGTGAACCAAAGGGTTAGCTCTAGCACAAAATTTACCTTGTGTTACAGCTCTTGCACAAGTAGAAAAGTAAGAAAAAGACTGCAGTAGCTCCATGTGCCAAGTCAAACATATTGTATCCCCATTTGTGCTTCCATCTACTCAAGATGTGTTTTTGGATGGTTTTTTATTTTATGATTTCAGCCCTTGTATTTATGAGCTGTATCTGATTTATCTATGTATAAGACTTTTAAATTTGAAAGTTGGATTATAAATATTTTAACAAATGAATGAATAAATCAACTTGCCTTCTTTCCTATCACCACATAGCTTGCCAAGTTTCATGTTAGTGGTTCTGGAGAGCTTTAACCTTAGCAGTAGGTTTGAAAGGGCTGGGGTTTTTTTTACATGATAGGAGTAGTGTAGTTTCTGTTTTCCCTACTCCTGCAATATAAGGATACCAAAATTGATTTTAACCACCTTTTCAGTGTGTTACTTTTGCATTTTGTTCTAGGTATGATGTGGTCTGAGTGCAAAGAACTGTGGTTAGAAGGACCCAGAGAATATATTTTGCAGCTGTGGAATGTTCTGGATTTTGGGATGTTATCTATTTTCATTGCTGCTTTCACAGCCAGATTGTTAGCATTTCTTCAAGCCACAAAAGCTCAGCAATATGTGGATAAGAACATTGATGGGCCAGACCTCTCTGTAGTGACACTTCCTCCAGACATAGAATATTTTACTTATGGTGAGCTCAAAGAAACAGTTTTTTCAGGTTTATAAAAACAGGATATATTATTTTACAGAAATAGCATTACGACTATCAATCTCTAACTATAAATTCATATTGATACTAAAAATCTCAAGATGTGCAGCATTTTATTTATTCTAGTATTAGTGTTCATTAGATTGTTGGTGGACTTTGCTTGTTCATTGTATCACTCTAACTTATAGAAGGCGGCACCAGCTTAAAAGGCATCTGGAAGTTTATTAAAATATCCTCATTAATTTTTTTAAAAAAGCATTTTATGAGTGTGCCTGAGCACGCAAAGATAATTGATAAACTGTTGCTTGACTAGTGCATAGAAAATATTGCCCAGAATATAGGTGAATTCTAATTTCACAAAAATAGCTCCATAAAATTTATCTTTATAAAGATACATCTGTTAAACAACTGCCAGATATTAGATTATTTTTTTAAACAAATGAAAGATGGATAGAGTAACTGAGTTTTTCATTTATATTATTTCTTCCAGCTCGAGATAAATGGCTCCCATCTGATCCACAGATTATATCAGAAGGCCTTTATGCAATAGCTGTTGTGCTTAGCTTCTCTCGGATTGCTTATATCCTGCCTGCAAATGAGAGTTTTGGACCACTGCAGATTTCACTTGGAAGGACTGTAAAAGATATTTTCAAGTTTATGGTCCTTTTTATTATGGTTTTCCTTGCATTTATGATTGGGATGTTCATACTGTACTCCTACTATCTTGGAGCCAAAGTAAACCCAGCTTTTACAACGTAAGTAAGAAAAAGTTTATATAAAACTAAGGACAATATTATTTTGCTCCTATTTTCTGGTACAATCAATGAGATTTCCAGTAAGGGCTGATTTATACGTATCTTTTGATAGCTACTACAGAAACTGTATTGTACCTATCACATAATAACTGATCAGTTGCTATTTAAGTGACAGTATAGCTCCTGAACTGTATGGGGAGATGGTTGTTGTGGATTTTCTGGGCTGTATAGCCATGGTCTTGGCATTGTAGTTCCTGACGTTTTGCCAGCAGCTGTGACTGGCATCTTCAGAGGTGTAGCACCAAAAGACAGAGATCTCTCAGTGTCACATTGTGGAGAAGCCTCCCTCCATTAGCATTCCACACCCTGGGAAACTCTTACAGGATCTCAGCCCAAACCCACCTTCCTGAGTAGATATAAATTACCTGCCAACATCTTCTCCACACTGTGACACTGAGAGATCTCTGTCTTTTGGTGCTACACCTCTGAAGATGCCAGTCACAGCTGCTGGCGAAACGTCAGGAACTACAATGCCAAGACCACGGCTATACAGCCTGGAAAATCCACAACAACCATCGTTCTCCAGCCGTGAAAGCCTTTGACAATACATGTATGGGGAGATGGTTGTTTGTTAGTAGCTTCCAGTCATATAGTTAAGCTTCAAGATATTAACCCTTCCACATTATCTGAGAAGTTAAGAAAGCAAAGGTTTACTAATGCTATATTTAGTCATATAGCAATAAACTACAGATTATTGTCTTCCCACATGATACATGCTATGGCTTCTTCATGGCTGCTGTTTGTCTGACTGTGACTTCAATTGAAAATGTTGAACTGGCTCCACCAAAAAGGTGCCCCTGGCCACCACTGCCACTGGTTTCTCTAACAGGAAGCCTGGGTTATAAACCTTCTCCTTTAGGGGGAGTGGAACCTTAGCTAGTTCACTGGGTGCCATGGGCTAGTAAATCTCTTTAAATGAATCTACCTCACAGGAGTGTTGTGAAGATAAAGTGAAAGGGGGGGCATCATGTATCTCCCCTGAGTTCCTTGGGGAAGGGTGGAATAAAAATGGATATATATGTTCAGCTGTAACCAATAAGTTGCAGGTATGCATGCTCATTTCATATAAAATAATTTGATACAAATAAGCCCTGGTTAGCCTGGTTTAAGACAGCATCCTAGTGTACAGGGATGTTTTAGAATGGCAGGATAAGACTGCTCCATTGGCAATATGAAGAAAAACACAGGGAAATCAGGTACTTTGTGAAAAATTGTATCTTGTTTACATCTTGTTTTGGTTAAATGTCTGCATTAAGTTCTTTGATTCTTCTATAATTTAAAAAATTTAATTGGCAAATAAGAATTATTAGTCTTAGAATTCAATAATGTTCTCTTTTTCCTGCAGAGTTGAAGAAAGCTTTAAGACCTTATTTTGGTCGATATTTGGCTTATCGGAGGTCACCTCAGTTGTCCTCAAGTATGATCATAAATTCATTGAGAATATTGGCTATGTGTTATATGGAATATATAATGTAACAATGGTTGTGGTTTTGCTCAACATGCTGATTGCCATGATCAACAGCTCATACCAAGAAATAGAGGTAGATCTCTTCTATGTATTTTTGTGTAAAAACTTAGTTCTAAAAGCATATCCTCTCAGAACAATAATTGCTTTTCAAAGGGGTGGACCCACACTCCTGCAAATAAGAGTCCACAGCAGCAGATTTCTCTGCTTTCTATTTCCTCCAGCAGCCCGTTCCTCCTAAAGCTGCAGCTGAGGATCAGTTAACCCCCCTGAACAATAGCCTACCCAGCATGGAGAGTGGCAGGAAGGAAAATGAATTTGGGGAAAGCAGTCCGCCTTCTCTCTATCTGAAATTTAGCCTAATTTCACTTGGCTTATTGTTCAGGTAGCTCTCCCAAACTAACAGCATCTTTGCAGGGGCATACAGGACTGCTGATAGAAGGCAGGATGACTAACATCCACTTCTGCAAAGCCCTTCATGGGATTTTAATCATCATCATCATCATCACATTTGATTTATATACCACCCTTCAGGACAACTTAATGCCCACTTAGAGTGGTTTACAAAGTATGTCATTATTATCCCCTCAATAAACCACCCTGTGAGGTGGGTGGGGCTGAGAGTTCCAGAGAGCTGTGACTAGCCCAAGGTCACCCAGATGGCTTCAAGTGGAGGAGTGGGGAATCAAACCCGGCTCTCCGGATTAGAGTCCCGCACTCTTAACCATTACACCAAACTGGCTCTCAAACTGGATTTTGGATTCAATCCATCAGTATCATGACATATTGGTGGTTTTACCATAGGGTTTTGGTGATTCCTAGAGCTACCCACTGTTACTTCTGGGTACAACTAGGCTGGAACCTTATTTATTTATTTATTTATTCCTGCTGCTGCACAAAGTAGTGGCAGGCAATGGAGCAAATCACCAGGAGATTGCCCACTGTAAGCAAGCCCATGATAAGCCTTGTTGCAAAGCCATGAAGGAGGAATGAAGTGAGCTAGGAAAGGAGGCTCTGAGAGGCTCAATGGCAAATTTAGATTTATTTTTACATAATGACCGAAATGGCTATGAAATATAGCTTGTTGCTCAGTAATGCTATATACTTCAAATGCTAAATATAAAAATATAATATTGTTCAGTTTTAACCAGGGCTTTTTTTCAGCTGGAACGCTGCACGGAGGGCAATCTAAACTTCCCTCTGTCTGGAGATCAGGAGGCGGGGCTACTAGCCATGTGACCATTTTCTCCAAGGGCAACCCACTGAGTTCCACTACCTCTTTTCCTAGAAAAAAAGCCCTGGTTTTAACTAATATAAGACTTCTGTGTTTTATGCTGTGGGCGGTCGAAAGTACTGTGAAATTACTTTACAAGTGGATCCCCAAAAGCACATAACAGTGCTGTTGTAAGCAGAGTTACACACCCTTCTAGGCCCATCAACATCAATGTTCTATAGGTTCAAAAGTGTATCCAAGAAAGCACAATAAGTTTAGAATGGGAGTCCTACTTCAAAGAGGTTGAGAACCATTGTGTTAAGGGCCTTTGTGAATTCCGTCAAATGGTGGCAGCTTACTTGTCTGCTTCTGTTACTTTTCAAAGAGGAATACTAAACAGGGTGGCTGAGCCAACACTGACTTCCTTTATACCTCATATGAGAAGAAAATGCATAGTGTGAGAATCTTATGATGAGTTTTCGAAGATTAATTATTTAGTATGCTACGTAAGCATCTTTTTATGCTTACCATTTTCAAAGTTTGATTCTATTCTTAGAGGCACGTTAGAAACTCACTGGCATTTGTCCGAAAACATGCATGGCTGCATTTACATCAGCAGAGTGCCAGAGTTTCTAAAAGGATTAATGCCTACAATGTTCTCATAGATTATCATATGATTTCCATTACTGGTAGCCATATTTCATTTATTTCAAGAAAGCTTTTTATTTTGAATTCAGTGGGACAGTAAAACATTTTATTGTGAAATTCAACCAATAAATAAAGAATGCTTGCAACTGGTATAATGAAAAAGAACAATCACTGTATCTAATAACAGACATAATAGTCAAGTTTAGGTGGGTAGCCATGTTGGTCTTCAGTTGAACCACAGGATTTTAGTCCAGTGGCACCTTACAGAGCAGTGAGATTTTTAGAGTGTAAGCTTTCGAAAGTCAGAGCTCACTTCTTCAGACTAATGGTCATGTGCCAATCACAAAAGTTGCACAATGAGGCTGTCAACATAAAAGGTATGGCTAAACCTCTGGCATTCTCAAAGCATCTCATTTCATCCATAATCTGTTTTCCTCTAGTACAAAAAGAAGTTTTAAACACTCTTTCAAAGATTAGGTTGACAGAATTATATAGTCTTGTAAAAAAACTGGCTATTTACTGAAATGAAAGCGAATGTATTTTCCTTGCTTGCAGCATTTTCTTTGATTTCATCATGAAAACAGAAGCAGTATATACCAAGGTATTAAAACAACAACAAAAATAGGCATCTCTTTTTTTCTGATACAGGATGACAGTGATGTAGAGTGGAAATTTGCTCGTTCTAAACTCTGGTTATCATATTTTGATGATGGAAAAACTCTGCCACCTCCTTTTAGTATTGTCCCAAGTCCCAAGTCCTTTTTTTATTTCTTCTTGAGGATCATTAGATTATTTACATGCAGGAGGAGAAGTCTGCAAAAGGATATGGAAATGGGAATGGGCAACTCAAAATCTAGGGTAAGTGTCAACCAGACTTGAATTGTGGTTCATTGAAATTTCTTCTTCTTTTAGTCCTTACTGTTTCTTGAATCCTAAGTAATTCTTTGTACTTATTAGGGATGCCTTATTGTACAGTTCTATAATATAAACAATATGGATATATAGAAAAATACTTTGAGAAGTAACCAATCTTTGTCCAATCTCATCATGTCTTTTGTGGAAGAAGGGAGGTGGTAAGAGACGAAGTATAAATTTCATGGGGGAAGCCTGAGTGCAGCTTTATCCATACACAGAAATATATGAGCAAGAATTATAAAAGTGGATGAGGCTACGTTTGTTTTCTTTTAAAAGCCTCAATTCTGCAGGGATATGAAATAAGTGTTTGATATGAATATGGACAAATGTAGCTACGGAAGATCTAGCATCACAGGGCCACATTTAAGGTGTCATAGCATAGCCTCACTGGATTTTTTGGGATAAAAAACGATTAAATATTTTTAGAGCAGACAGCCCAATCTAGGAGCCTGTTATGTCCAAACATAACTTCTTCCAGGATCTGAAAACCCATTCTGCAATCCATGTTAAAATGCAGGTCCTATATTTTAACCAGCAAAGTGACAAATGAACAAATAAAGATACATATAGTACTTTCTGGTTAGAATACCTGTAGCATGGGGGACTCATCCTATTTTGTTGATATCCATATCTGTTCATTAAATTGCAAAGGTAGGAGGAAGTCTGTCTTCCCATTTGTGATACTTCACTATTGGCCACTAGGGGCTCTGCACTCCTGACAACCATTTTCCATTTGGCAGCAGCTCAGTATTTTCACTTAGGGTTGCCAGGGACCTGGAGTCCCTCATCTGGAGATACCCAGGTCCCCGGACTCTCCCAGCAGGGGATTGTGAGCCACTAACCTCCGGCTTCTTTCTTGGTGCATGCGTGCAGCGCGCACATGCACTCTTGGCTAGCATGATGACGTCACTTTGTGGAGTGACGTCATCATGTACAGGTCAAAGGACGTCTCTGGGTCAAAGGGTGCCCTTTCCTTGCTGACGCAGACTGCACTCGCTGCGGTTGCAGGCCGCTCTCACCGCCGCTGCTGCAACCTGTTCTCTTTGGGTGCAAAGGCGGCGGCAGCGAGAGTGGGCAGCAGTGGGCAGCCTGCTCTCGCTGCTACTGCTGCCAAAAACTCTCAGCTCGGGAGCACCCCCCCCACATGGGGGCGCGCTGCACCACCCAAGGAGGGGGTGCCCCAGGGAGCATGCCCCCCTGCCGGCTAAGTCAGTGGGCACAGAGGGGACAGGGTGGGATTGGGGGATCCCCCACCCCGGGTGGGGGAATGGGAACCCTATTTTCACTGTTGGTCATAGGCTTTTTGCTAGTGGGAGAGAGGATAAAGATTTACTGTGAGAATGTCAGGTTCCTCTACTAACAACCTATTTCCGCCTGTTTTCAGTATCACAATTGTATTTATTAAAAAAAGAAATCTCATGTTAATTTTTCCATTTAATTTTCTCTGTGAGCCATCTTGGAAGCCTGTTAACAGGCAGAAAGATGACATAGAAATACTTCAAATAAATGTTTACTATTCTTTACAGATGTTTAGGTGCTCTTTATAACCCACTTCAGCACTTGAATATTCAACACGTAGGGGCTACTACCTGGTGCAAATAGGTTTAATGAAGTTTACTGAATGGCGAAGCTGTTTCCCCAAATTCTTGTTTATTGTTTTCAAAATCTCAACAATACAAATAACTTTTACAAGAATATAGTATATGTTTTCTAAATTATTATACACTCATACAATCATAAGTAACATATTTACAATTCATATACAATCATATATCTTACTGTACTGAATATCCATCCTGTCGTGTGCTATTGTATCTAAGCATGTGGAACTGGATGTGCATAACTAGTTGTGGAGATACAGAGGAATTATATACATCTAATTTACCACAGATCTAAATCTTAAAGTCTTTTGGGGGTTTCTTGTTGTGCAAAGCTGTTTCCAATCCATATTATTCTTCATGATCTAATTTTAGTTAATAATTAAAATAACTATTTTAATAGTTAAAATACATTTTTTAAAAACTTGAGCACATTCTTGAAGCTTGGAGTAAACATTAAGAAATTTGCAGAATCAAAGCTCATTTGGTCTTATGCTGAACATTTTCTATATGATTTCTGTAATAAGTTTAAAATGCCAGATTTTATCATTGCAAATTCTATAGATTTTACTCTAATTTCAGTTTAATTTTTCCTAGCTTAACCTCTTTTCTCAATCCAACTCGAGGGTTTTTGAATCACACAGCTTTAATAGCATTCTCCATCAGCCCACACGCTATCAGGTGGGTACTTTGCCACTCTACAAACATGTTTATGTAAATAAACTACACATTTCCATGCTTCTGACACGGGTTGTCATGGTCTGAAGTAGATTTCATGACAGATTTTGAATCACGTAGCACAGATAACATAGGAAGTTAGTAACAGTTCTAGTACCATACTACTGCCCCCACTCCTACTTTTTAAACAGGATAGTGAAAATTCTGTGGCAGCAATTGCTTAGAAGTTCTGAAAAAATGCCTACATGGAGCATATGCAGACCTCTGGAAACCTGCCCAAAATGTATTTTTTCACAAATATGTAATAAGTAAAACTTCCTTTTGAGTAAATATGTTTATGATCCAGACACCAAACTGAATTTGCGCTGCACAATGCAGAAGGCAGGAAGGAGAAGCTGAATCAACACTGATTGGAGCAACTTCTTATAAATGCCAGATTTAACCTTGTGTGTGGAAAAACCCTAAATGACCTTTGACTGGCATCCTAAATCTCGGCTTCTGTAGAGTCACCTGCAAAGCCATTCCTTCCCACATACATACACAGGAAGGAACACAAATGTCATGGGCCAGCCAGGGCTCAGTGATAGTAAGGACTTCTCAGGAGAAGCCCCACATAGCCAATTTCGAAGCAGCAGACACCAGCAAGGAGGAGCTGCAGGCTGATCAGAGTTCACAGCCAGCAGCTGGAGTAGAGCCACCAACACCCTCCAGCCCCAACGCAACAGGTGAAGCCCAGCCAGTTGTTTCCAGCCTTCCAGGATCACTCACACATTTAGAGTGCCATAGATGGAGGTGAAGAGTGGAGATGCAGGAAAAATGGCACAGTTCACACCTCCTGGCCTGATGCCAGGCAGCTAGCTGCAAACAGCACATGGCTATAAAAACCAGTCAAAGGAACCGCCAGGCATGGAAGCAACAAGTTGGAATCCCACTGGCATTATGATTACTATCTTGGACCCTGCCTTGTTTCCTGTGACTCTCTGGACCGTTCCTTGACTCTGCTTACGTCATGCCCTCAGACCTGCTGGTGGTGACTGACCTTTGGACCACCTGACCTTGCTATTTGTACCACCCCTCGGACCAGACCACTGATGGCTCTTGACTGTGCCCTGACCTTGGAATGGATCCTTGACCACACTGCTTGGGCTGGCACCTGAACATGCTTCACTCCACGCTCTGATGGCGAAGACTGTGGTGCCTGAACCTGGCCCACGACAACAAATCTGACACTAGGACTGAACATTTTGATTTCTTTTCACTGACAAAACCCAGTAGACATGATGGTTTGCTGAGAAAAACCAAATATATCTGGGAGGTGCATGATGATGATCCAGATGCAATCCCAGCTACACTGAGTTTTTGTAGATAGCCTACCAATCCAGTTAACAGACATGGCTACCTTGTAGTTGAGTATGGGGAGCATGGCTACTTGGCTACCCAGTTCCGCATCCACAGCAATACCTTATCTGCTTGATCTGTTTGCTTGGACTGTAGTGCCTAGAAATGATGTAATTATATCTGGAACTGCAAAAAGTAATCAGAGGACTTGGGCATGGAGTATGAGGAGAAACTGGTATAAACTTGGCCTCAAAAGAAGAATGAGTTAAAAAAGTAGGAGCAAGGTGAATGAGACCTGTCAAGAGCAGACTATCTATTCCACATGCATCCATTTATTCTGAGATAAATCATCAGTCAGAATAACTATAGCGAGACCAATCTTGCCAGATTCTATCCTCTGAAATAAAACTGAAGGATCACCTTGATCAACTGTCTTGGGCTCGGAGTGGAAATAGCCTCAAGATACTGGAAAAAGTCACTGGAGAGGGACAGAAATACCATTCTCAACCTACAAATAAAGTTACTCACCTGAGATCTCCTTTTGCACCTTAATTTTGCTTGCCAAGCCATAGATTCCAGATGGCAAATACATCCCAAATCTCCTGATCACACACCCTAATAAGGGCAGATAACATGAGTTGTCATAGTATCATCTCTGCTAGTTGTCCCCTTCTATTCAGATGAGTATTTTGCAGTGTTCCAAGAAACAAAGAAAAAAGTCTTCTCATGAAAAGTGTAGTCAATTTTTATTTTTTTTTGCTGACACCTTGTGGTGAAAAGGGCTTGCAGCAATCTGAGTAATCCAGTCTTTTGGTATGATTATTTAAATGTTAGGTCCACTTCAGTCTTTATGCATAGAATATTACCAGGAGGTTCTACTATATTTAGAAATCACTTCTTAGCCATGTCACCCTGTAACAATTTATTATGCGTGTATTGATATGATCTAGCCCCATCCTGCAAAGAGCAAGATCGTAAGAAAAGCCACTCTACTGGAATTGTGTATGGGATGTGCTTACTGGCTTTCCATTTGTGAGTCCTTTAAGGAAGAAGAACTAAAATATGCCATTAAGTACTATGAGGATCCCCTGCTCTGTGACATGGACTTGTGCAGAGGATAGATCTAATCCTATCTTGTTATTGACCAATTTATATACAGAAGCAAGTCAATCCAACAGATGTAACTGACTTGTAGAGTCCACATTTCAGTGAAAATTCTGTATGTGCTAAAAAAGAATATATTTATGAGAAAATATATTCTATAATTCAAGAACCAAAGTGGACAGTAGACTGATGGTATAATTTTGCATTAATTAGCTTAATATGCTATGCATATTAAGTAGATGCAACTAGAAGACCTTATACCCTCAGGTTGACATTTAGAGACCAGCCATGTTGTATCAGACCAATGGTCCATCTAGTCCTGCATTCTGTTGCACAGAATGGTCAAAGAAGAAGGAATGTGTGCCTGGTTGAAATCATTGGTAAAAGCTTTGGAGCTGCAAAGGAGATCCCGTTACTGAAGAAGTATTAACCCTCTGGTGCCCTTCTCTCAGTGATAAAAAGTGAAATTTTTTGGGATGTGTCAATAAAATTAGAATGGGCCATTTTTTCATACAGTAAGATTTGTGCTGGTATTGTTTGGGTATAAGGCTTAAAGATATGGGAAGGGTCATGATCTAATTACTGGGTCTGCTCAGGGTAGGGTTATAAAATAAATGTGACAAAAATAGTGGGATGGTTGTTGTGGGTTTTCTGGGCTGTATTGCCGTGGTCTTGGCATTGTAGTTCCTGACGTTTTGCCAGCAGCTGTGGCTGGCATCTTCTTTTGGTGCTACTCCTCTGAAGATGCCAGCCACAGCTGCTGGTGAAACGTCAGGAACTACAATGCCAAGACCACGGCAATACAGCCCGGAAAACCCACAACAACCATCGTTCTCCGGCTGTGAAAGCCTTCGACAATACAAAAATAGTGGGCTTTATTACTATGCATTGTTTCAACAGAAGGGACACACTTTTGGATTTTCAGCCATATGAGTCTATGAAGAGTCTAATAGCAGCTTAAAGACTAACAAACCAACAAAAGCTTATGATAGAATAAGATTAAAAAAAAAAATTAAGGTGCCACTACACTCTTGTTTATTTGTGCTGCAATGGATTAACGTGGCGGCTTCTCTGGAATTCTAATTATAATTACTCAGAAGTAAATCCCATCCAACTGATATTAGTGGGAATTACTTCAATGGAGGAAAAGAACATCATATGTGCCACCCTCAGCTCCTTGAAGGAAGGGTAGGATAAAAATACCATCATGCATCAGATTTCAACTCTAGGCTGACAAGATTATAAAGTTGATGAGCAATCTTTTTTCCCCCCCCCAAACAGCAAATCATGAAGAGACTTATAAAACGTTATGTTTTGAAAGCACAAGTGGATAAAGAAAATGATGAAGTCAATGAGGGTAAGAGACACTGCAGATTTAATAATTTACTTGTAAAATATCAAGACATTTTAAATTGTCCATAGTGAAAGACTATAATGCAGTAAGATCAGTGGGCTTAGAAGGGTATAACTCTGCTTAAGATTGCTCCACAGTTGGATGTTGCAGAGAAGGTCTGCAGCAAGCTACAGAACAACTGCAAACTTTCCTTTGTTGTTTATTTGCAGTTCCTGATAAACTAGTAGCACCTTCCCATCAAATATTCTTTGAAAAACCCCTGGCTGTTTCTACATGGCCAAAGCCTCTGGAAGATCACGTGAAACTCCTGAAATGAAGCGTCTTCCTAGCACAATTTCCTAGCACGATCCCGTTTAATGGCGCGATTTCTGATGTCATCATGCCATTAAAGGGGATTGTGTTGGAAAATTGCGCGAGTAAGACGCTTCGTTCTATGAGTTTCGCGCTATCTTACGGGTGCGTGTGAAAACGGCCCCTGTCCTTTTAGCCCTCTGAAAGCTGTTTGGGGTCTGCTGTGTCAGTATGCTTAAATAAACAAACAAATAAACTGCAGAGAATGGAAACTATGACTACTTACATTTTACAATTTAGGTAGAGAAGCAATGAAGTCTGGTAGTTGCTGTGTTGAGGAACAAAACAAGGGTTGTTACATGGTCTTACCTAAAACAGTCATTACCTGGAACAGAATAGCTGTAACCGCAGGCCTTCCTTCTAACTACAGAGAGCTTTTGAAAACCATAATATACGTTATGTAAAAGATTCATGACTGGATCACTCAATCATTTTTTTAAGATTTCAAAGCAGCCACTAGGAGGAGAGAATTCAGATTTTAGGGTCAGGATTTTAAATTTCTCCTCCATCAAAATTGTCCCCGAAGCTACTCTTTGTACAGTTGCAGTGCTGGGGGGCAGGGCAGGCGTGGACAGATCTCATTTCTTCTTTGCTGTGACTAATAGCTTGGTGGAGGGACTGATGGAGGAAATCATCCATCCCCAATCCCAAATCACACCCCAATTCAATTATCATGTATACATTCACATACCTTGACTTCTTAGATATATTTCTGACATGCTTCTTCAAGAAATAGAGTAAATATCTCAGAGATGTTTGAGTGTCTGGCATAACAGTACATAGAATTCAATGTGTGTGTTAATTTGCATTGACCTGAATGGGCTAACCATTAATTTCACTGACAGATATTTATGAGACTGTTTGTAGCTATGTGGTAAAAAAGTAATGTATTGCTTGAGATCTATCAGAAACTGCAATATACTTAACATGAGTACTTTTTTAAATGAAGCAGCTAGCTGGTCTTTTATTTCCTAATTAATCCAAGGCATAGCAGTTATCTTTTTGGCACATACAATTGGCAGCTTTCAGGCAGCAAGCAGAGGAATGAGGAATAATGGAAGAAATATGCATTGGTGAAACTTGCTTTGCATTTCATATTTCAAGGGAAGGGCAGAAGTCTTTTCAGTACCAAATGTCCAGGGTGTCTCGGGTCTGAGTCCCAGCCCCCAGACTTGCCAGGAGGGAGCAGTGGGAGGCAACCGGGAGGCAGTGGCCCTACCACCCCAGCCAGCAACCAGGTCCAGAACCTGCCCACTCCAGGGGGAAGGGGCGAAAGGCCAAAGCCTCAGAGGGCTGGAGGGAGCAGGGAGAGACCAGCCAGTCCCACCCTCCAGGGGGAAGAGAGGGGGCTAAGCAGGACAGAGAAAAAGGGCCAAGGCAGGGGGAATAGGGACCCAGCAGCAGCCCAAACAGAGCCCTTACCAGCCAAGGAGGAGAAGCAGCCACTACAGCCCAGAGCCACACCCCGGCTAGAGGACAGCAGCCTGGCTCAGGAGGTGCTAGGAGCCAAGCCCCTCCAGGTGGAGCTGCCACAGGTATTCTGGGTGAGGAGATGGGCAGCCCCGCCCAGCATCAATGAGCAGGCAGCCCCGAAGCTGGCCAGGGCAATTCCTCGTGAGCAAGGCCAGGCAAGCTCAGCAGCGCAGAAGCTGGCTGGGGCAGCTCCTCGCGAGCAAGGCCAGGCATGCTCAGCAGCCGGCTGGGGCAGCTCCTTGTGAGCAAGGCCGAGGAGACCTCAGCTGGGGATGGCTCGCATTCAACCCCACCCTGCCAGCAAGGCAAGAATGCCAAGAAGGGATTAGTGGTAGGAGGGACACACCTGAGGGAAGGCCCAGCTGGGCCAAGTCAGGAGAGGGAACAAGCCTAGGAGGAGGGCGGGGCAGGGAAAGGAAACCCTATATAAGGTGGGTAGGAAGAGCTCTGAGGTAGTGGGTGTGAGTAAGGAGTGATGGTGTGGAGCGAGAGTAGAGCAGTGCGAGAGCAAAGGCAAGGAGGAGGAGAGTGGATGAGGGAGGAGGAGATGGCAGAGGCCAAAGAGGGTGAGTGGCACAGGCCAGCGAGTGGATTGAGAGGGAGTCTGGGTGATGTATACCGCCCCTCCTTCCACAGAGCAGGGTCCTGCAGAATCCCTGGCCCGCCTTTGATGTCAGGAGCAGACCGTCCAGCGCCCCGCCCAGCAGCGGCCGCTGCAAGCCCTGACACCAAAATAATAATCCAGAAAGATTGTTCTAGTTCAAGCCTCAAGACAAATCTTTGAAAAATCTGGAATCATTAGATTGGCTCAAAAATCATGAAAATGGGTTTAGGATGGAGCAATTCCTCAGGTTCTCCTCTATTGTCCTCATGTTATATACCACAGAATACATCTAGTTTCCCCCCCTAAAGTACATCAACAAATATAAAGGATACCAGTTGTCTATGAACAAAAAGAAAATAGGTATATAAACATTCAGAACCATTATGCTTTTTTATCAGCAAAAGTATCTGGAAAGAAAGAGAATAAAATATTAAGCCCCCCAAATTCTAGCAGTGTGAATATTTAGAAACACCCACATGAACTGAATTCATCTCCAGAAATAGCTAAAGAAAGAAAATAGACATGGCCTAAATATCCCAGGGGTGTTGACTTGCTGTAAGATAGGAGCAGATGTGCAACAACAAGGAGAAATATAGTGAACAGCTATTTATCATTTTTTGGCTTAGGGAAGCAAATATGCCATAGCTGAGCTCTCTATAAAAGTTACATTTAGATTTTCTTGAAGCTTCTATTCTTGTCTATATCAAACATTCTTGATAGATTGTAAGCTTTTTTTTAAAAAAAACCTAATTATATTTGTTTTAATTCAGTTTAAAATTATATTGTTAGTTAATTGCTACATACCCAGCACGGAAAACTGCAATAAGGAGTCTTGAATGTTGATGCAAATTATTTTCTTTGTCAACTCTTACGATTCTTCATCTTTTTCTGAGACACGTCACACTTACTTATAGGTGTTGATGTCAGGATTAATTAGGGCTTTTGGAATGTTGCTATGTCAATACTGAAGATGCTAAAAATATTAATACGAAGGCTGAAATCAATGAAGCACACTGAAATTAATTTTTCCCATGAACACATTTTAATAGGATTTTTCTGCTGATTATTTGCATGAACTCTAACTTATAAAAATTAGATATGATTCATTGATTACAACAGTCAAAGTTCAAGTTTGATCATCTTGAGTAAACCTAAACAAAATAGCTCAGTGTTGCCTTACTCACAGTGCCATCCTAAACAGAGTTACATCCTTCTAAGCCCATTGACATCAAAGTCCCCTACAAAACATTGAAATAAATGAAAATGTTCTACTTGATCATTCTTACTTTGGGTAAATCCATTGAAAGGGAAGCACAATTAACAGCGCATTTTTAAGCAGAGTTACTCCGTTCTAAATCTATTGATTTCAGTGGGCTTAGAAGGGTATAACTCTGCCTAAGATTGCACTGTCAGTAGCCAGGATTTCAATTTAAAATGTCAAGTTTTTTAACAGAGCAATCTTAAGAGCACTTTCCTGGGAGAAAGCCCCACTGAGCAGACTTGGGTAGAAGTCTGTGTATACTTGCTTAGGAGATTACCCATAGGTCACATTTCAAATGTTAATATCAAGTTATTCAATTAAACAACACACTTATTACAGCATGAAAATAGCTGGATATAATACCGGATGCATTTACAAAGGATTGGTGCCTCTTCCAATTGCTTGTGTGTGCACATGTGTGTGTGTAAGTGAAAACTATACTCCCCTGAATGGAAACCATCTGCTACCTTGAGATATAAACTAAAAATAGCGTCTTATTCCCCCCAAACTTCCCCAGTCAAATCTGACTCAAACAAAAGGAAAACATGTCTGTGTGGTGTCCAAGGAAGAAACACCTTCAATATTCCAGTATCCTGCCATCACTGCTTGCTGCTGGCCTTAATATTACTTAATCAAAAAACTACAATGTGCAATAAATCCTTTATTTGTGTAACCATGCTAATTAACCTAGTAAAACTTACGTTTTGTATATGATTCATCATCATAAAATGAAAACGTCAAATATTTGCTGTTTTAAGTGAAAGCACCATAGTATAAGTACTTAGATTATCCTTAAGAAGCTATCTTTAAAACCTTTCATTTCCTTATTTCCATAGGTGAATTAAAGGAAATTAAACAAGATATTTCCAGTCTTCGTTATGAACTTCTAGAAGATAAGTCTCAAGCAACAGAGGAGTTAGCAATTCTCATACATAAACTGAGCGAGAAACTTAACCCAAATATACTGAGATGTGAATGACCAAGAATGATGTGACCTAACTTAATTCTAGGACTTTGACCACAGCACAAGTATTGGCAATAATATTTCTAACTTATCTTATACTTGAAAAATATATTGTAGATTTTTAGCATTCAATAACTTTATGTACAGCATTATTTGAAATACAGTCTTAGAAACTTTTATGAATTTAAATGCAAAAAACTTCAGTTTTATTTAATGTATATTATAAAGCATATTTTGCATTTATTAATTAAGATGCAATTGTATCTGTAATTGTTTTTTGAACAAAATTTGTATATTCTTTGCACTGAACAAAGAAAAAAATATGTAAATTAAATCTGTTCTCTACCATGCTAGTGAACAGGATTCTGTGGAATGTAGTAGCTACTGTTCAGACAGCTCAGTGAAAGATTACTTGAAATTACTTTTAGCGTGATCCAGCCAAAGTTAAGCTCTTTTGAGTCCCACTGATCTCAACAGAAAGACTTACAGAGCACTCCTGTGGCCCCAATGCACTGGCAACCTGCTAAAGCTGGTATAACATCAGCATGGTTTCTGTTGGTATGCTCGCCTCGTCCAGCAGAGAAACGGGAAGAGAATTGTGTTAAGTAACAGAGAGCATAGCCGCGGAGATCATGGTGATTCAGCCACCAATTGTGGATGATGCCCTGTAGCCACCATAAGCTACACCTCACACAATGCAGAGCATCCCTGTAATGACACGACAGGAGCACACAGGAAAAGTTCACTTCACAAGACATTTGTAATCTTCCACTGGCCCTGGTGACGATATATACACCAGAGCTCAAAAGCATGTAGAGAAAGTCCTAGTTCTCTCGAACAGCACGGATAAAGCATGTCTGAGGTCCCAAGTTCAAAACCTGCAAGTAGATACCCATCAGAAGCCTGGGAAGAGTCCCCACACAGCCTCATCTGAGACGTTGTTGTAGTAGTAGTAGTAGTTGTTGTTGTTATTATTATTGGCTGTCTCAGATTTCCATTCCTTTTGCTTAATATTTTCCTGTCCAAGTGTGTTATGTTCATGAGGTTGTTATCATAGTCTGCTGTTTATTACCTTTTGTCTCCATCTTCCATCCTATCATGTAGCCTAACTGCATGGTTCAGCAGACCAACAGTGAATGAGGGAGTATGAAAACTGAGGAACCTGCTCTTCCCAGAACAAAAGTAGCCATAGAATGGAGAATCCTCAGCCTGTTCTCAATAAGAGATCCTTCCTGAAAGCAATGAACAGTGTAGGGAAGGATTTCTGTCTGTAAGGAACAGAGTGAAACAGTCTGAGCATTTATTGAACAGCACTGATGTTCTGAGTGTAAATCTGATTAATTTATTTACTTCATTTATACCCCACCATCTCCCCAGTGGCGGACCACACATGGCTTACATAATTCTCCTCTCCTCCATTTTATCCTCACAACAAACCCATGAGATAGGCTATGCTGAGACTGTGTGACTGGTCCGAGGTTCCCTTACAAGTTTCCATGGCAGAGTGGGGATTTGAACCCAGATTCCAGTTTCTAGTCCAAATCTCTAACCACTACACTAAACTGGCAACTGTTATTGTATTATATCACAGCAAGATTAGTTAGTTAAGCTTTCTCTCTCTCTGCATGCTCAGGATAAGTAGCTTGTAAAGGTGCAGGAGCTCTGATAGAAATGAGTTTGCAACCACATAACGTATCAACTGGGAGTGGGGACCATTGTCTAAAGAGACACAGAGACAATACTGAGTAATGCTGAGCAGCAGCAACAGAATATATGGATCCAGGCACTTTGTATGTTAGTGATCCCTAGTGTGGCACCCTTGCACTGATGTGTTAGCTGGTGACCACTTGTTTCTTCCCCAGAGCATCTCTCCCCCAAAGCAAAGAGCTAAGCCTGGGATTCTCCACTTCCTTGGAACACGAGGTGCTTCAGACGACCCCAGAAAATAACACCTTTGGGACCTCCCAACTTTTTTGTAATTGTCCTTTGGCAGCCATTTTGTGAATTGTCCCAACTCCCATGGCAGCCATTTTGTGGTACTGTTTGTCTCAAAATTTCAAAATGCCCACAGGATTATCAAGGTTGGAGTCCTTTGCAGTTGGTAATGAGTTAGTGAGTGAGTGGTAACATCTAATTACTCTTTCCGTTTCTTTTTTTCATCCCATTTTTCTCTTTGGTGTTACTTACATCCACACTTGAGACAGAGAGTGTGATCACTGAGACAGTACTCACCAATCCTCTGTAGGGAGTAGCAAAAGAACTCTGCACTCTTCAAGAGGCCAAATTATGATCAAGCAAAGTAAAAGATGTCATGAGTGTTTAGGAAGCAGTAGCAACAATTGGAACAGAGTACCTGGAGCTCACCAACAAATATGGCTGTCTCCGTTGCCAAAAGAAGTGATGATTTGAAATACTTATGCCAATACTGGAAGCAAGACCTTATGTTGAAATAGTTTAGAATTTCAATTAGATCCGGATCCCATTTTTCCACACCTCAGGGCCCTATTTCTGGCCCCTATTTGGGCAGAGCTATACCAGCATTGCTGTTACGCACACTATGGTAGTATGACAGCACTGACTCAATGAAGCCATTTAATCTTCAAAATACACTTAATTGCCATCTTACAGTTCTGCAGCTACTATAGCAGGACTATAGAACTGCAATAAGTATGTTCAGTCAAATTACTGTCAAATCAGGGGGATCCACTGCCCAGTTCTTTGCATGCTTACTTGGAAACTGACTAGTCATTGAGACTTGCTTCATAGTATGTGTGCATAGGACTGAAGTCTTACCTTTAGCTGGATTGTGCCTCCTCTGTTATTTGCTTTCTTAAAGAAAGAATAAGCCGTGGTATGGCCAAGTGAATGTTAAACTGTGGAGATAAAAATGTGGCTGTAATTTTAGTGATACAATTTCAGATTCACAAACCTACATATATAATTTTCATTATATTTGCTTTCAGAATAGGACTTAGTTTTTTGAGTTTTTTGTTTTTACTCCAAACTAAAGTGGACTGTCAAAAGGTACACCTTCATGTTGCTGAGATGATTTTTTAAAATTCAAATACTATGCAGGGCTGCTATTTTGTTACATTGTTCTAAATAATTCCTCTGATGCTTACTTGTTCAATAAAATATTCATACTTTACTGACTCTTATTCTGCTTGGATTTTATTTTGCAGTGGGTTTTAGTTTGATAATTAAGTCTCTCTAGTGTTAAGAGGTAGCAAATCTATATTGTCATAAGCACACGTACTCATCACCAGTATTCCAGACTGATTGTAGAATTTGCCACTTTCAAAATCATTTTTAATCTATTCCCTCTTTCTTGTCCCAATCTGTCACTCAGCTATAAAGCCCCATCCCAAAATTATCTCCCACAGATCTGATATTCCCAGCACAAGATTTATAATTTCTATAAGGCTTCATTTTTATACAGCTGCATTTTTATTGATAAGCACAGTTCATTGAAAACAAGTAAGAACATGTTTATATTTTCCAAAACCACCCATTAGAAATTTGTGTGGCCACGGAGATAAGGGAGCGCTCCCCTGCCTGTGTCTACAGATCCTTGCGTCTGTCAGAGAAAGTGGAGTGCTAGGATGCAAAGCTTTGCATATTAAAATCTGCTTGGGGGCTTATTCTCAGGATGCTAGGCTAAACTCTCCAGGCCTACCAACTAGTCCAAACATAACAGCTTTGACTTCTATGGATGTGTGCTTGTGGAAAGTACAGCATAAATTCTAAATGGAGGGCAATAGTCTGGCACTAAGAGCTCAACTACATTTTACACGTAGCACGTAGAACATTTACATGTAGCTTGTAATTAATTTCCTTGTTATTTCTGAGGTGGGTAGCCCAACTATATACCACTACATAATCGTGACTGCACACGTTCACAGATACCATATGTACATGATTTTTATAGGACATTGTGTCCTATAGGACATTGTGTCCTATCCTATTGAATGTGATGCCACTGGATCCCGCCTCATGACATCATGATATTCAGCTAATAATTCCCCTGTGTTGGTCTCTATAAAGGCACCTGGCAAATCTAACCCCCTTCTCCCCACGGTGCACGACATAAAATGACTACGGGCCTGTTTGGGGTTCTTTAAAACTGTTTTTTCCCCCTTGCTCCCTCTCGGGCTGAAAAGTCCTTTAAAATATCACTTCACCCTACGCCTGAAAGAGCAGGGGAGCATCCACTTCCTTGGAAGCCTTCCCTCGACCACCTCACAGCCAAGAGGCCCACAACCGCACTGCCCAGTCATTCGCTAAACCGTCCCTTTTAGTTTGACTACAGCAGAAGTCTCCCTCCCCCTAGTCTGGTAGGTAGAGGGATGTATTTTGCAAAAGTGACAGTTCCTTTGGCCAATCATACGGCGTTTATAAAGCCGATCCGGCATCTTCCAAAACACGTCACGTGCAATGGCAGCCGGGCTTGATTGAGCGTGTTTCGGGTAGTCGCGTCGCCATAGTTACGGAAGGTCTGGCGGCAGTTTAGGCCGTGCGTAGGTAGGGGCGAAAAGCCTCGTTGGAGTCAGGGCGCCCGCGTTGTCCAGTGAAGGAGGAGCCGCGCTCGAAATTTCACGCGTCGCTATGGACCTGAGTCTGACCCGGGTGGATTATCTGCAGGTACAACCAATGGGGGGATGCTTGTGTCAGTCGATGAATCCGTTCTTTTGGTCCCTTTTGGGCAGACTCGAGATCCAGTCGAGTTCGAAGCGTTGCCAACCTGCTCCAGGTGGGATCTGAAGATATCCCGGAATTACGGCTGATACCTGGACAAGAGATCAGCCTCTCTGAGAAAATGGCTGCTTTGGAGGGTGAACTCTATGGCATGATACCCGGCTGAGCTCCAGCCCCTCCCCAAATCCCGTCCCCCCAGGCTCCACCTCCAAAATCTCCAGGTATTTTCCAACCTGGAGATGGCAACCCTTTTTCAACGACCGCCGCTTTTGTTGTTGTGAACTCTACTGTCGAAGTGGGGAATAGGACGGCTGTAGAGCTGGCACTTCTCCCCCTCCCCTCTCCTAACGCTCTTCTTATACCTTCAGTTGTAGCCTGATAGGCAAAGATGCCGTTACTGGTGTTTTTAGTGGCCTGAGTATTTGGTTTGAAGACAGGCGCCTTTTGAATTCCCCCCCGAGATTTTTTGTTTCTTCATTTACAAAGGAAGGAAAACTTGTTCAGGAAGCAAAAAAGTTGGCAGGTGCAGTCTAGCTTCCTTAAAGTTAATTCAGCGCTTCTGCCATTCTTTGATTTGGTACATGAGAGTAGTGCCTGTGTTGAGAAAAGCATTGCTACAACATTGGAAAAGATCTTTAACGTGATGAAAACGTGCTCTTTTTTTTGCAGAGAGATGTTTAGCAACCAGTGATAACAACCTATGGTTACCAGCTGCCTGGAAAAAAATGTCCTGTTCTCAGTAGAAATTTAATGAGCATGTTATTTATCAAGTGATGTTATTTATTTCTATGCAATGAAAAGCTTCAGTTCCCCATGTCCACTCATTAAGCCTCTATTAAAGAGACAGGACATTTCTGTCCAGGCGCATTGCATTGGCAGTCCTACTTCCAGCACGATCTCTATGTTGAAGCCAATGGAAATACATTGTTCAGTTTTATTGTTGAGGAATATGTTTCAAAAATATGAAAAACTTACATTTGTGCTTAGCATTTCACTCACATGCTTAAAAACAAAAGCATCAACAAATCTGGGTTGTAAATACTTAGATTCCACTCTGCAATGTAATGTCAGTGATAACAAACAAATCTTGAGTGTTGGTTTTTACTTGCTGGCTTGAAATTCTGCATAAAGGATTTTTGAAAATGGATTTTTAAAATACTTTTGAATTCTTTGTCCAATCCTTTTTAACCTTTGTAAGTTGCATTGAGATCATTATCTTTTTTTCCAAGTAAGTGTTCATATAGGACTGCAAACCAAAGTGTACACACACTTTGCCTGACTGCTCTGTGCTAAATGAAGCATGTACTTAGATGCTTAAACCATTTCAGAGAATAATAAAACTATATTACAAACATTGCAATATACTGACTTTGTCTGCCCTTAATTTAGCTTTAATGACATACGTAACATACTCAGTTCTTAAATATTTTAATATAGTGCAGCTGTTGTGAAATTCAAGTGTAGGTTTTAAGCATCAAAATCCTCTTAAAGTTGATTCTCTTGTGTAAGAGGTTTGCTACTGCTAAAGCCGTGTGAGCTGTGGTTAGTTTCACTCTTGAATACTTCTATCTGTTCTCTTACTTTTCACATCCACTAGTATTTATTATTACACAGTTATGAACGTTTTAGTTTGTCTTGTGCTCCTCTTTCAGATTTCTTGGATAGAGGAAGTCTGTCCCTTTTGAGTATTGACAGATTCCATAAGAGAGAGGGTTTCTGTAAATCTATAGCTTTGTTGAATGGAAACATTCAGTAGATGTTGCTACTTCAGGCATACTGGATACAATATACAATCAGCTGGATACAATATACTTGCTGATGTTTTCCTGACTAAATTAATGCCAAAGGCAAAGGAGCATTACCCTGTGCTGAAGCTGGTAGGTAACCTTACCACTGGTTGTATCCTCTGTAGCAAAGGACTTTACAATGCTTAGCAAGTACTAAGAAATAGGGAAACTCAAAAGCACATTTATGTGTAACTTATTTTTGAAATCTTGGCTTGACTTTACTATATACATAAAAGGGAAAAAGGTGGTTTGGTGTTATCTATACCATCTTTTAGTAATAGAAAAAACTGGTTTATGATCTCCTGCAGTTGTCATCCCTGTATGGCTCCCTCATCACCTAAATGTTTCATTAACTTCTCATATAAAGAATAACAAACTGTTTTAACTAATTTGATTTCTTCTTGGATCATGTGAACTTTGGTTAATAATAAAAATATATTAAAGACTTATTTTTTGAGACCTATGCAATTTTGAAACTTCTTTAAGACACAGTATATTAGTGGTAACCAGTACCATGATCTTTACAGTGGGGAATTCTGGGGTTTTTTGCCTTTCTTCTCTGTACAACTGCAAGCATTCTCTGTACAAGTGCAAGCATTACAATACTGAATCGATTTATTTATTGGTTGTTTTCCCCCATGAAAGCAGTTCAAGGCCACTTACAATATAAAACAAACAAACAGAAATATATTAAAAACAAAGTTAAAAACACATTAAAAGTGACTAAACAAAAGCCATCCTAAATAAGTCTTCTGCTGCCTCTTGAAGCTAGCCAGCAAAGGTACCAGATGCACTTCCTTGGCCAGAAGGCCCTTGTGTACCCACCAACAGAGCTTCTTTGGTTGATGGAGCAGTCAAGAAGGCCTCTCTCTATGATAGAACCAATAATTTGGGAGTAGATCAGTAGCCAGTGTAATTGCTGTAATATCAAGGTCACATGTTTCTGCTAGCTGGCCCCAACCAGCAGTCTAACTGCAGCATTCTGCAATAGTTGCAGCTTCCAAACAATCTTCAAGGGTATCCCCATGTAGAGTGCATTGCACTACTCCAATCTAGATGTAACTAAGGTGTGGATCACGGAACAGGCACAACTGCTGAAGCTGAGCAAACGCACTCCAAGCCAGTGCAGCCACCTGGCATTCTAAGGTGATTGCTATGTTAAGCAGAATTTCTAAGCTATGAACCTCCTTTCAAGGGGAGTATAACCCCATCATAGGCTGGGGAGCTCTCACATCGCTGGTCAGCCTTTCTGCTAACCCAGAGAACCTCTGTCTTGTCAGGTTTAGGATTCAGCTTTTTCACCCTCATAAAGCCTATTACTAATAAGTACTGGTTCAGAATGTCAGTAGAATTAGATGGAAATGAAAAGTAGAGCTGGGTATCATCTACATATTGGTGACAGTGCAGCCTCCTGATGACCTCTTCCAGTCGCTTCATGTAAATATTAAATAGCATGGGGGATAAAGTTGAATCATGTGGGACTGAATAGGCCGGTGGCCATGGGGCACAGCAGGAGTCCCCAGGTACCACCTTCTGAGCCATGTCAACCTGATAGAACTCAAACCACCATAACAAGGTGCCCCTTGGTCCCAGGTCTGAGAGGTGACTCAGTAGGATTCCAGGGTTGATGGTACTGAAGGCTGCTGAGAGATCCAGCTGAACTAGCAAGGCCAAACTTCTCCTGTCTGCTTCTCCGTAGAGGTCATCAACCAAGGCTGTTACTATTATTTATTCTTTTATATTAGATTTTGGGCCTATAACGGTGCAACCTTTCGTGAATATTCTTGTGACAGAATCTTAACCGTACCTGAGTCTTATCATATAAAGTAGATTTAAAAATAACCACTTAATATTGTTTGTATAACAATCATGGCAATTAATTTTGAAAGACTTTAAAAATTTATAATAAAGGCTGGATTGTTTTCCCCAATTAGGTGGGAGTGACATCTCAAAAAACCATGAAGTTGCTCCCTGCATCAGGACGCAAGGCAACACAGAAGGTAGAGAAGTTTATTCTTTTATCATATGCAGTGTTTGGTATTTCTGTCAGATACGAGTGTTACAAATACAGATTGTATTTTGAGTACAAATAGCTGATATAAAATAGAAATGACTTACTTGACTTTTAGGAGCTTTTATGTCTAGTTTATTTGAGGGATCCTTTAAGAATGTATGAATAATGGGCTTATATTTTATTCTTATAGTGTTCATAATTTAAATTCTTAATAGCATTCATTAAAGAGACTTGATAATCTTCTTAACTCCAAAGTTCAAAACTTCTCTGTGTTGCACAGCACATTCCCAGAGACAGTAATATAGTTTGTTATTGTTCGGTTTTATATGAGTAGACTTGGTTAGTTTTTATTTTGTGTGAAGTTCCAAAATTTAGATCTGGCTTGCAGTGCAAATATTACCATATTTGGCAGCGCTGTATTGCACAGGATAATTTGTTGCTGTAAACCTAGCTAACAGATAGTTTTGTGCTGTCCAACTGAGTGTAATGTAGGCCCCTCCTTTAAGTGGGAGATTGGTGCATCCACTACATGGTGATCAGTTTTTTATTTTTATTTATTTATTTTATAGCCTGCCTTTCTCACTGAGACTCAAGGTGGATCACATGGTATAAAGCAATGCAGTCTAACAGCATGAGACATCAAGAAGCAGTGTAATAGGACTAGGATTACAAATTAGAAACAATGCAAAAAAAGCATCACATATGATATGTCAAAAATGTAGAAACAGAATTACAAAAGTAGAAAATAGTGTAGTAAAAGCAGGATAATAATACAAAAAAGAGGTAGTATATACCATAAGTCCTGACCTGGATGGCTCAGGCTAGCCTGATCTCAGCAGATCTTAGAAGCTAAGCAGGGTTGGTACTGGTTAGTACTTCGGGGGGAGGCCACAAAGAAGACCAGGGTTGCTATGCGCCTCTGTTACTCTCTTGCCTTGGAAACCCCAGCAGGGGTCACCATAAATTGGCTATGACTTGATGACACTTGACTCATATAACATAAACAGTGGCATAGACTATAAAGGGACCCATTCCCTTTATAGAAGCGCCTTTCAGAACCATCCGGTTCCCTTTGTAGTCACTGAAAGGGGTGTAGACTTAGGTATCAGACCCAGAGTTTATTGGCGCTGTCATTCAAAGCTGATTATCTTTTGGGCATTTTGTGCCACAAAGGATGGTTATACACCTTTTGTGCTAGATATACCTAGCCACAAGAAGTGTACAGACATCATCATTTTGTGTGTATACTTCCCAATCCAGCAACAGATCATACCAGAAACCATTAGGAAGCCCTCCATCCTCAGCTCACTTTGTTGGAGCTTGGCCACTCGTAGGCTATAGGTCTCTGACTCAGGCCCTGACCTGATGGTTCCTGTGGGGAATCCCTTGGTCTTTGGCCACTCCTTCCATGATTCTGGCTTTCTCTGGTCTCTCCCTCAGCTTCCTTGGAAGTTGCCTGGCTAGACCAGTCACAAGATGCTGGGGCATCTTCTCAAGACAGCTGTCCTAAGCTCTCCCTTAGGGAATGCTTACTCACTCTGGTCTCCAGATGTACCTCAGAGCCTCTGGAGGTTGCAGCTGATTTCAGTTCTGGAAGCTGACAGGTCCTCACTGGCAGTATGGGGTGGGAGTAAGAAGCAGACAGGTTTTACAGGATAGCATCTTCCTGAAATGTAAAAATAACTTTCATTTAGATTCTTAACAGTAGTGTGTCAACATGATTTCATATTATCTTCCTTTAAGGTTGTCATTGGCGATCAGGATGGTGTTGTTACTTGTTTTGGGATCAAAAAAGGAGAATCTGTGGTAAGTAGTTTTCTATAATTGTTTGCATAGTTCTTGTATAATTATTCACATTTTCCTCATCAATAACTTTATTAATGTATAAGCTGTTAAAGGTTAGTTAAGGCACATATTGGCTTGGGAATTTTTTTTAAAGTTTAGAAATTTGTGTTTTTATTCCAGACATTTAGAACAGAGAGAACAGGATCAGACCAGAGGCATGTATATATCATTCACATGCACACTGTTGTAATTCGATGAGAAGCTTCTTCAAGAGTATCTTCCCAAAGATCCTTCAGATTCCTTTTTTAACTTGGGAGAGTTTTGAATGTGATTGGCAATTTTGGTGAAGAGAGCAGCTTAAATAATAGAGCTGCCTCTTATATTTGACGTGCTGGTTTATCACATTCCTAAAACACGGATTTTGCAGTGTTTAGTATCATAATCAAAAAGAGTCCAGTAGCACCTTTAAGACTAACCAATTTTATTGTAGCATAAGCTTTCGAGAATCAAGTTCTCTTCGTCAGATGCATGATACAGAGACTGGTCAAATACAGAAGAGGAGGGAAAGAAGGGGAGGAGAGAGAAGAGGCAATTGGGGGTGGGGAACCAAAACATTCCTTTGCTAGTATATGTAAACATCTCCTTTTGGTGTGTGGATCAGTTGGCTTCAAAGGAGTTTGCCCTGTTAGTTTGTAGCAGCCAAACAGCTAGACCATCCAATTCCAATGCAGTATGAGCCTTCAATAACCACAGCTCTCCTTGCCAGATGCATCTGACAAAGAGATCTGTGGTCCCCGAAAGCCCACGCCAGGTGCCACTGAGCTCCCCCAGACCCCACCTCTGTAAAGGAAATCTGTTACCTGTGATAATGTAATAACCATTCATAGTCCCTATTCAGTCCCAGCTTGACAGAGTCAAATTTGCATATGAATTCCAGTTCAGCAGCCTCCCGTTGGATTTTGTTTTTGGAAGGTTTCTGTTGAACTACAGCGACCTTTAAGTCTTTGATGGAATGTCCTGGTAGATTGAAGTGTTCTCCCACTGGTTTCTGGACGTTTCCATTTCTAATGTCAGATTTGTGTCCATTTATTCTTTTGCGTAGAGGTTGGCTGGTTTGTCCAATGTACAGAGCAGAAGGACATTGTTGGCACATGAGGGCATACATCAGATTGGAGGATGAGCAGCTGTAAGAGCCAGAGACAGTGTAGTTGATGCCATTGGGTCCTGTAATTGTATTACCTGGGTAGATATAGGGGCAGAGCTGGCATCTGGGTCTGTTGCAGGGCCTGGTACCTGTGCTGGTGACTCTGCTGGCCGATTCATGGTTGTGAGTGAGAAGTTGTTTAAGGTTGGGGGGCTGTTTGGCTGCTACAAACTAACAGGGCAAACTCCTTTGAAGCCAACTGATCCACACACCAAAAGGAGATGTTTACATATACTAGCAAAGGAATGTTTTGGTTTCCCCCCCTAATTGCCTCTTCTCTCTCCTCCCCTTCTTTCCCTCCTCTTCTGTATTTGACCAGTCTCTGTATCATGCATCTGACGAAGAGAACTTGATTCTCGAAAGCTTATGCTACAATAAAATTGGTTAGTCTTAAAGGTGCTACTGGACTCTTTTTGATTTTGCTACCACAGACTAACACGGCTAACTCCTCTGCATCTAGTATCATAATGTGGTCTTGAAGTTTCCTTTGAATATTGTTCAGCTGTGTAAAATGCAGCTGTGCATTACAAGATTACATGTAAAACCTCCAACTTTTACTTCAGCAGCTACAGTATTCTCTGTGAGCTTTCAGGCATAATCTAAAGTGCTGGTATAAACATACCAGGCTCTGGGGAATTTGGGTCACATCTACCTAAATGTCTCTCCCAATGTGTTTGCCTTCTTTCCTAAAGATCAGCCATGGAGATCAGGCTGATCTTAATATGAGTCATCACTTAGGCTTGCCTTGCCTTCCTCAAACGGAAAGTGAGCTGGTGGGAATAGCTCAGGTATGAAAGCACTTCTAGGTGGTTGTTTCTGTTAAAATATTTCTGAGGTGCGATACTTATAGTACTTATAATCCTTATAGTACTCGTATATAAAAAGAAATGCAAGTGGCAGTAAATGTCTTGTATCTGTGAAATCCTTGCAGAAAATGAATCTTATTGAGACTATATATGACTCCCTCTCTATGACCAATCTCGACACTGAAGATAGTTTCAGGCAGGTAACCAAGTTGGTCTGCAGTAGAACAACAAGATTTGAGTCTTAAAGACCAACAAGATTTTCAGGGTATACAAGTCACTTGTATCTGATGAAGGGAGCTTTGACCCTTGAAATCTTATACCCTGAAAATCTTGTTGGTCTTTTATGTGCTACTGGATTAAATATTGTTTCCCTGCTGGAGTTGGCAGGATTGTTTCCAAATTCTTAGCTGAAGGAATTTAAAACTTACTGGCTCTACCTTTACCACTCTTTATTCCTCTGGTAGAGGAGTCCCATGGCACAGAGTGGTAAACTGCAGTACTGCAGCCCAAGCTCTGCTCAAGACCTGAGTTCGATCCTGGCAGAAGCCAGGTTCAGGTAGCTGGCTCAAGGTTGACTCAGCCTTCCATCCTTCCGAGGTCGGTAAAATGAGTACCCCGGTTTCCTGGGGTAAAGTGTAGATGACTGAGGAAGGCAATGGCAAACCACCCTGTAAAAAGTCTGCCAAGAAAATGTCGTGATGCGACGTCCCCCCCTGGGTCAGTAATGACTTGGTGCTTGCACGGGGGACTACCTTTACCTTTTAGAGGAGTCCTTAATCCTGTTAACAGTTCAAAACAAACCAAGGCTCCTGTGAAACAGGATTCCAGTTTTATCTCAGAGTCTAACATAATCTATTCCAGCATAAGATTTCTATGGAAGTTAACTCTGTTTGCTATATAATGAGGCTGAATAACAATTACCAATTCTGTTTCCAATTGGTTACTGCCAGGCCCATTCCTTCAGCTTTGTATTGAGGCGTAAGCTGTCTTGGACAGGTTCTTGGGGAGGCAGCATAAAATTTTTCTAAATAATAATTGAGTTGTGAATTTTCTTCCCCCAGAAGGACAATAGCTCAAGTATACATAATGGCAGTCGCATTCTTTACCCACCACCAAGTACCAGTCTTTCTAGATGTGATTGATAGGGCAAGGGGAAAGTTCAGATGAGGGGAAACTCATGAGCACTTAAGAGGTAACAGAACAGAATTGCACAAGAGTGAAGACATAGTTGTAATTGTCACATGCAAAAATGCATATTTAAACGGTCACTTTCATTAGATTTTCGAGGTATTGAGCAAGGACATTGTGACCCTTAATATTAAGAATATCCGATGAAGTATCTCCTCAGAGAAGCATCCAAGCCCTCTCTATTCTGTCAGGCTTTCATGTTGGGATGACTTCTTTGGTTTTATTGGTTTTACTGATTTTTTTACTGACAGCTTCTGAGATGTTACTGTTGTGTATATTTGTTGGTAAATGAATGCTGCGATCATTAACTGATTTGAACTGTAAGCTACTGAGTATTTAAAATAAAGTGACCACTTTCTGAAATTTTTACTATGTGAAATCGTTAAAAACACACCAAAGAAATCTCTCTCTTTTTTTGATTTATAGTAATAGTATGCTATGTTTTGTAATGGAACAGAATAGTATTTCTTACTTTCTTTTTTTAAGCCAGTATTCAAGACTTTACCAGGAGAAAAGATTGCAAGGCTGGAACTGGGAGGTGCCCTGAACACACTCCAGGAGAAAATTTTTGTCGCTTCAGGATCTGAAGTTCGAGGTTTTACTAAGAAAGGGAAACAGTTTCTTTCATTTGATACCAATCTCACTGAGAGCATCAAAGCTATGTAAGTATGTTGAAAAATCACTTGAATAGTAGTTAGAAGTGTCGTGGGCGTGGTCATTAGGTGTTCCTCTAATAAGTGAATCAAAGAATGTAATGTCCTTTAAAAATGAAAGCAGTGAATTCCAGTTCTATTGTTTGCCTTGGGTATTAGCTTTATTTTATTTATTTTTATCATTGAGTTGGATCCAGACTAAAATTCCCATCTGCAGAATGGAACTTTTGTGCCTCCCTCTTCCCACTGTAGTCCACTGACCTCCATGAAGTACTGCTTTTGGGAGATATGGGATTGAGACCATTAGGAATGGCATAGGAGGGTCTGCAGCAAGAAAGGGGAATTGGTGGGAATTGTCAATTCAGTCTGGGTCCAATCCACTGGTTATTTCTGTAGCTCTCTAAAAGACAGGTTTTCGATCATACTTGCATATGAAGGCCTTCAGCAGTATACGTGCATGAGCTCTGACTTAATGGGGGTTGTTAAAATAATAAATGTGGAGATTAGCTGAGTCATTCAAATATAATCAGTTGAATCAAAAGATAAGGTTGAAACAGTGCTTCAGCTGTGCCACAATTAAATTAAATCTGTCTTCTAATTGAGTTTTCCACAGAACCATCTGTACCTTGTGTGCATATTACTTTAATCTATTGTAATTGATTCAGAGGCAAAACATAGGGTTGTTTGACATAATTATGCTAATTTATTAAATATTGATGCATCATAAAAATGTGTTGCTTTTATTTACACCCAAATGTGCTTATATATTTTATTCCTACAAGCAGAGAGATAGCAGTAACAGTTAGTGTACTAGACTTATTAAAAGTGCATAATATGGCCTGGGGTTTGGGAAGTACCTTTTGTTCTTTCTTATCTTAAATGTTGAATATCTTAGCTAAACCTGGGGATTCCCCCCCACTCCCCAGCCCTTTTGAGGGTATTAACCACTTTAGCAAAACCAGTGTATGGTCTCGGTAATTTTTGTGATTGGATTTGAACTTTGCATATTATGTTTCAACTTGTGCTTTCCTTGATTAAATTGGATCTTGCCAAGGGAGTGGTTTTTACTGGCTTTGAGTGGATTTATTACTTTCTTGGTCTGTGCTTTCCACTGTAGTGCCACATACCTAATCCATGAGACGCTGGTTCTCTCTTGATAATAAATCCTTTTTGCTTGCCTGTTTGATGTTAATAGCTTTAGATATAAGCATATCTTCCAATTGAACATACACACTACATGCATCTGACAAAATTACCTCTGATGAAAGTTCACACCGCAGTACATTTTCTTAATGTTTAAAGTGCCACTTGATTCCTGTTTAATTTTGCTGTAGCAGACTACATGGCCATCCCTCTGAAAACTTTTTGTTACCGTATATATGTGGTAATGTAAACAGGGTATTTTCTGCATGCCCTTATACCTGGTTTTCTGGGTATTTGATTCACAAGGATTAGATCTGCTTTGGGCCTTTGTAATTCCACGTTTGAGAGAGTTGAACCAATGTCGTGACTGTTTATTTCTTCTGCACTAGAAAAGTGGCCCATTTCTGCTGTGGGCTTTCTGTTTCATCCATTGATCGGCTGAAGAAACATTCCACGGTTTAATTTTTTTTTTAATGCACCAGTGTTGCAACATAGTTGTTTAAAATTTTTTTAAAAGGATTTACTTCTTACTGCCAAGGTTAGTGTGCATACAGAACACACTTTTTAGTCCGTTCTTAAAATTTCTGTTAGCCAATTTGTACCTGATTGGTTCAGGAAACTTGCAAGGATTTTTTTATGCACCAATGTTGCAACACTGTTGCTTAAACTTTTTTTTAAAGAAAAAACTGAATTGGTCGCTGGTCATCTAATCAGGATGCATGGGGATAAAGGGGCGGGCAAAAGGCAAGGCCAGGCCTCACACCAAAGAAAGCATTCTGCACTTCAGAGCAGTAGAAAAGGGCAAAAGTCCAGTAGCACCTATAAGACTTAACAAATTTTGTGGTAGGGTATGAGCTTTCGTGAGTCACAGCTGGGCTCTTGCTCTTTTCTGTTGCTACAGACAAACTAATACGGCTACCCATTTTGCACTTCAAAAAAGCTGTGGTTTGACTTCGTTGAAAAAAATTCAGGGTATGTGTCGTGTGCAGGGAGAAAAACTGTAGAAAACCCAGGGAAAAATTGATTCTGCAGCTGATGCAGGCTTTACCATGTAGAATGCAAAAAAGTCTGGGAAGCAGTTTGGAGACTGAGTCGGGGTATTTTGACTTTGCATTTAGAAATCTGGAGAGAAATCAATGCAGTATGGGGCAAGAGCCGAGGGAAAAGCTCAGTGTGGAAAAGACCCAGTAACAAAACTATTATTGTTAGTCAACTCAGGGTTAAGTGTGTGTCTCTCTTCCTCCATTTTCACCTTCATGGGAAGTGGCTCAAAGGGCTACTGATACACACATTTATAATAATAATAGTAACATTTGATTTATACACCACCCTTCAGGACAACTTAACGCCCACTCAGAGCAGTTCACAATATATGTTATCATTATACCCACAACAATCACCCTGTAAGGTGGATGGGGCTGAGAGAGCTCCAGAGAGCTGTGACTGACCCAAGGTCACCCAGCTGGCTTCAAGTGGAGGAGTGGGGAATCAAACCCGGTTCTCCAGATTAGAGTCCTGCCATTCTTAACCACTACACCAAACATGCATGTCATGTGTAGTTTGTTCTTAAGGCTGTGGTCTGATGGACACTTTCCTGGGAGTAAGCCTCATTGAATATCATGGGGCTTACATCTGAGTAGACATATTTAGGATTGCTTCTTAATTGTCCTGAACAGACTTCACAAGTTATAATATGGAAGCTTCTGTTCACAGTATTAAAAAAATTATCATGTTCGGTGACAATTATGTTGTGACATTATTGATTATGATGATTGTTATTTTTAGGTATATATCTGGAGCAGATCTCTTTCTTTGTGCAAGTTATATCTATAATCACTACTGTGACTGTAAGGACCAGCACTACTACCTGTCAGGAGATAAAATCAATGATGTTCTCTGTCTTCCAGTAGAGAAACTGTCTTGCATCACACCAGTATTGGCCTGTCAGGATAGAGTCCTTAGAGTTTTGCAGGTAAACCTTATTTGTTTGTTGTCATTATCATATATTTGTTAGCAGTAGAGGGGAATAGCAAATACATTGTTATGAGGTCTAAAAAGTATTTTATTTTGAGATTTCCCCTCACCTCAGAGAAGTTACAGAAAGCATACGTTGTGCTGCAGTCAACACACCTCCCTTTGGTAGGAACTGCAGCTGATCCTTACTTCATGGTGCATGTACACGTTACACATTGATTGGAGCACAAATAACATTTCCCCTTTACCTGCAAGAATGTTACATTTGAAGTGGCGTTAACAGAGCAAATATTGGGTGCATTGAAAATTACAAAGCATTCCAGGATTGTTTATCTTCAAGCCATTTATATTTATGTCTAATATGTATTATATCACTCAAATACTTTATTTTGTAAAATATATAAATAATAGCACTTATACTACCATCCCAATATTATAAATTAATAGGCTACATTGCAGTAGAGATTTCTGTTACTTTCAGTAAGTAAATCTTTGCAAAGTAAATTGAAGCTATTTTGTTAAAAGGATCAGTAGCAAGATATGATCAGTTTATTTAATATGTTTGCGCATATATAGAGAGAACAAGCATCACATCAGCTGTAATGGCAAAATTTATAATGACCTATTCTTTGCTGATAAGTCTTCTTTAATGTTTGATGCTGAGTTAACATTTAGTTCAAACTTTCAGTTCTTTCAGAAACATAGAGCTAATACTTGGGAAGGCCTTCAGATTCATGAAATGCAAAAAAGATGGAGAATATGCGAAATTAATTGAATAAAATAAACCTGTTAATAGACAAAGATTTTAATGAGCTAAAATAGGATGAGTAATAAACTCACCAAGTGTGGCTCAAACGTTTCCCTTTTATTTGAAAATGCTATGGGTGGGAACGCCTGATCATTAATGAATTTAAAAAAGTTGTTTGGCTGGATTTCAGATACTACTTTTGATACTTTGTGGCAGTCTGCTAGAGTTTTTTCCCCTGATAGTCCTGGATATTGGAAAAGTTGCCTATTTCTCCAAGACTGACCATGATTAATAGCCTAGATCTTTTAACTGTAGCTTCCATGATCTCTGTAATTAGTTTCCATGGCAGCTTTTTAAAAAAGCCCTGTGTTAAGCACACATTGCTTGGTGAGGCTTTGAATGCCTATATTCATCTCCACTTTTTTTCCCTGCTCCAGATTGGTACCGTTCCTGGTCCCTTTCTTCTTGCACTCAGCTTTCCTTTGCCCTTATGCCTGTCCTTTTCATTGTTGTAAACACACTTGGATAAGAGCATGACTCTGGTTAGAATTGAACGGATGTGTTTTGTTTCAACCTGGGATCAAAGCAGGGGCACAGTAAATGTCCTGCATTTATTTTCCACCTAATAGTGTATTTGTGTTAATAGTGTTCCCTGCTTCATTTTCTTGAGGGATCAGATTTGCTGTATGAAATGGAAGTCTCTGGTCCACCTTCTGTTCTGGCTTTGAGTGATGGAAATGGTGGTAAGTATAACGGATGCAATATAGTTATTTTAAAATAAAGAAATAAACTTTGTTTCAATGGAAAATTTTTAATAATATTGTCCTGGTTCTTGAACTATATATAACTAAATGGGGTTAGAGCTCTGTACTTTCTGGTAATTCATTATGCATATATTATAATAACTTAATTATCAGCAATATTTGTGGTATTAACCAGACCATTATTGGGCCACAGTAAATAGAAGTTATAGTATGATCTGTGTGGCTCTGCTAACTTTATCTTACTATAACTAATATAAAGAGGTGGTGGAACTTCTTTTGTCTCTGGAAGTGATCTGGGACTGGTATAGTGCCAGTGTAGATGAATTCCTATAGTGGCAGGCAACTTCTCAGCCATCCGTATTTCTAGAAACTAGGGTACCTGACATCATTCTAAGTATTATTGGCCAGAAGAGTGCTGTCATAACTCCCTTTACCATGTGCAGGAGAAAACACCAGAAGTCTCTATTTTCCCTAAAAGGGTACACATATGCCCTCTGGCTTATGCTTGTGAGCATTTTAAAATTATTGGACCACACAAGTCATAGATTGTGACTTTCTAGAATGACCTGATTGAGTTCATTTCACGTTGGTCCTATTTAGACATTTAAGATCCTAGACTGGATCGCTTGTCTCTTTTAACTTCAAAGAATACAAGTAACGTCGGAGGGGGAGATTTATTGGAATCCTGACATAGAAGAAGGGAAGTTTCTACACTCAACCCCTGCCCAACACCCTATTTCAGTGTAAATATGTTGCTGGAAGCACTATTTGACCCTCATAGGCAAAACCTATGGGAAACAGTCTCTGCTGAAGCTGGGAGGAAGGGATCAAGTGGCTGTTTTGTCATGGATCCCTTTGGAGATTTCCAAAGCTCTTGTTGCCTTTCTTCTTTGAAGAAGAATGTTAAAGATAGTAACAGTGGCTGTTTGTGGTATATATTGGCATGTGTTTTTTTGGGATTGACAGTATAAAGCAGTATTCTCTACAATAAAGCAGCTTTTTGTGCCATAATAATACATTTAAAACACATAAGAAACATTACAAAAAAAATACCAAGAAGTTCTGAAAATCAGGATGCAGAATCCTGCTACATATACTGCACACAACATAATTTTGTTTTGTATTTGCAGGTGACTCTGGTGAAGAAGTTCTTTTTGGGACATCTGATGGTAAAATAGGTTTGATAAACATTTCCACAGTTTCTCCAGTTGAAAAGTGGAAAATTGGAAATGAGAAAAAAAGAGGAGGTAGGTATCTCTTTGTTTCTTCCCAGATCATTGTTATGCCGTTATAGAGGAGGCAGTAAAAATGCATTATTTCCTTTATAATTGCTATTCCCAAGTGCTGTTATTTAGTCTCCAGCCCTTTCTATTGCAGAGATATAACAAGAAAGTTCATCTTCGTTCTTCTGTGCCTCCACACATGGGGACTGCGCAGGCGCAGGCCAGCCGCCGGAAGATTCTTTACCGCTTATCCAGCTCCGAAGGGGCTGTTCGTCGCGCGCCTCAGCGACCGTTTCCCGCCCAACGGTCACATGCTCCTCCAGCGACCAACGGCCCCTTCCCTCAGTTCTCTTCTTGCCGCCGCTTGGAGAGAACGTCCGCTCGTAGCTCCGTACTTTAGTGTGTTTGGATTGCTTTGGACAACTGACTTGGATTTGGACTTGACTATTCTTCTTCTTCTTGGATTGGACTGGTATTTGATCTGGTGTGTATTGACTCGGACTGTACCTGACGACGCGTTTTTGCTTGCCCCTCGTGATGGCTTCTAAGGCCCTCTTTAAACACTGTGCCCAGTGCCGAACAAAGATGGCCCAAACTGACGGGCATGATCTTTGTCTCCTCTGCCTGGGGGAAGGGCATATTGTAGAGACGTGCAAATACTGCCAAAAGTTCACTCATAAGGCCAGGCAGGAGCGGTCCGCTTGCCTTAAGGCCTCGCTTTGGCAGAAAGTCCTGGATGGCGACGGGACTCCGGGCCCCTCCTCCGTAGTGAGAAAAACCCCGACTCCCTCCCCGAGGGCGAGCCACACCTCCACCCCTACAGGAGTGCGGTCGACGGGCTCTGCAATGTCTGCCAAGTCGGGGGCAACGGCCCGTTCGGCGGGTACGGCAGTGTTGAGGGCAAGCTCCGGGGTGAGGTCGGAACCGGGGAGGTCGGCTCCGAGGGCGGAACCGAGAGGCTCGGATCCGACGGGAGCAACCCCGGCGTCGTGCGGGGAACCCACACCAGTTCCGGGACCTGAGGCTGCGCAGCAGGCATCGGCAAAGAGGGCGCCGGTTCCGCGGGCTGCATCCGAACCGGCTCCAAAGAGAGCGAAGAAGAAGTCGAAACATCATCGCTCTCGATCCCCTCGGCGCCGAGCGACGGAGGAGGCGGTCCTGGTGGCTCCACTTACACCTTCGCCCCATCTGGACTCCCCCGACCACCCAGTCCTTGAGGAGCAGGTACCGGATCCGGGAGCGTATGTGGTCCTATCGAGCGGGAGGCGTTCACCGTCTCCGGAACCGAGCCCGGCGCGCCGTCATCATCGGATCCGACAGACGAGGGAACCAACACCTGCCTCCCCGGCCTTGTCTTCCCGGAGCCAATGCTACTGGTCTGAGGAGAGCGTCGGATCCGAGCATTCCACGGCCGCTCAGCACCGCCAAGCTTCCTCCATCCCCGGTGCTTATCGCTGCCAGTGGAGAGGAGCCCCGGCCGGGTTCGATGTGCCGGATCCGAGGCCATCGACGTCAAACCAGCGTGAGTGGTTGCCTCCACCATTCCCGGAAGGTGAGGTGTCGGCTCCGCCTTCTGAGGAGGATGACGAGGGTGCTGGATCCGGGTACCACTCTGAGTCGTTCTCTGAACCATCCCTGGACGACAATGTCGGTCCCTCCACGAGCTCTCCCTTCGAGGATCTCTGCATTTATGCAGACCAGATGGCACGTATGGCGAATGCCCTGGAGATTGACGTGTCATCGGTGGTCCCCAAAACAAAAGATAAGCTGTTGGGGCGGATCTACGGTGAGAACCCGGCTACCGTGGGTTTTCCCATGCTGGAGGGCCTGGAGGAGATTGTAGAAAAAGTCTGGAAGGTGCCGTCGGATTTGCCTGCCACTTCGAAACGCATCGAGCAAATGTATAAAATTAAGCAGGGTACGTGGCAATCCCTCATCAAGCATCCTCAACCATCGTCCCTGATAGCCGAGGAGATTCAGCAAAAGAGGTCAGGCCCCCCCTCTGTTCCACCTGATAAGGAGGGGAAGAAGATGGACGCTTTAGGTAGACGTCAATACTTGGTGTCTGCTCTGGCCCTTAGGATAGCCAATTATCAAACGATTATGGCGGGCTATCAACTCTACCTTTGGGAAAGGTTGGCTGCCTATGTCACGGACCTCCCTACTGACAAGAAGGCAGTGGTGTCACTACTGCAGACGGAAGCAATACGATTATCGAAGCAGCAGATGAACGCGGGGAGCCATGCGGCTGACACGGCTGCTCGGGGCATGGCTTCAGCGGTACTTCTAAGAAGGCACTCGTGGTTGCGCTCGACTGCTCTCCCACAGGGGATGAAGAACAAGATCGAACACCTGCCCTTTGAGGGGGATTCTCTTTTTTCGACCACTACCGACGAGGATCTAAAAAAGAAAAAGGAGGACAAGCAGACGGCTCGTTCGCTCGGTGTGACCCCGGCTGACAGACCTGCGTTCAGGCAGCAGTATTCGCCTAGGTACAATCCTTACCAGTACCACGGCAGGTACCAGTCTCGTTCGTACTTCCAGCAGTACCCGTCTTCGCAACGCCAGTACACCCCTACGCACCACCAGGGCAAGAGGAGTAGGCTGTTTAAGCCCCGCTCGTCTCAACCTCCGGCCCAGCAGAAGGATGCACAGGGGGCGGGGAGGCAGTACTGAAGGTCCGGCCCTGCGGCAGCCCTGAACTTTTCGGACAGATTAAGACCATTCCTGGTTGAATGGGAGTCAATAACATCTGACTCATGGGTCTTAACGATTGTTAATAAGGGGTATGGGCTGGAATTCATTGAACTGCCGATGTGTACTTCACCGCTGAGAGCGGTGAATAATACTCTGGTTGAGTTGGAGAATGAAATCAAGTCACTCTTGGCTAAGGGGGCTGTGGAAGAGGTGGCATATGAGGAATCAGAAAAGGGGTTTTTTTCCCGCTTCTTTCTGGTCCCCAAGAAGGATGGGGGTTTACGCCCCATTTTAGATCTGAGGGGCTTAAATGCCTTTCTGAGGGTGACCAAGTTTAAAATGGTTACATTGTCGGCTGTGGTTTCCTTATTAAAGAGAGGGGATTGGTTCGCTGTCCTGGACTTAAAGGACGCCTACTTCCATGTGGGGATCTTGGAGGAGCATAGGAAGTTTCTGTGCTTCGTGTATAGGCATCGAGTATTTCGCTACAAGGTCCTCCCCTTCCTCCCCTTCGGCCTATCCACAGCCCCGCGTGTGTTTACTAAGTGCGTGGCTCCTGTGGTGTCCTTTCTTCGTGAGCAGGGATGTACCATCTATCCCTACCTCGATGATTGGCTTATAACTGCAGGTTCGGAGGCTAAGCTGCTGCAAGATGTTGGGTTGGTGCTGGACACTTGCGAGTGCTTAGGTCTCCTGGTGAATTTTGATAAATCTAAACTGACACCTACCCGGGTTGTGCCTTATATTGGGGCTGTGTTAGACTCGATAGAGGCCAAGGCTCTGCTGCCCCCGGCACGGGCAAGGTCTTTAAAGGGCCTAGTGTCCTTATTTCAGAAAAACCGGTTCCAGTCAGTACGCATGATTCAGCGCTTGCTAGGACATATGGCGGCTGCTACTTCTGTGGTGCCCTTTGCTAGGCTGCGAATGCGCCCGCTCCAAAATTGGTTTGTAAGGAAGTATGATGCTCTGCTACACCCGCCATCTTTCAGATTTTCCATACCTAGGGTCATTCTTTCCTCCCTTGACTGGTGGTTGTCGGATGGGAACCTATTTAAGGGAACCCTATTTGGTTACCACCATCCCGAGGTTTCAGTGACTACTGATGCCTCCCTGCAGGGCTGGGGGGCCTACTGTGGTGCGCTGTGTGTTCAGGATGTGTGGTCTGACAGGGAAAAGAACCTTCATATTAATGTGTTGGAACTAAGAGCTATCCGTTTTGCACTTATATCCTTTACAGCGCTTTTGCAGGATCGGCAGGTGCTAGTGCAGACGGACAACACCACCGCCATGTATTACCTGAACCAGCAAGGGGGCACGGTATCCATGATCCTCTGCAGAGAAGCCACATTCATTTGGGAATGGGCTATCAGGAATGGGGTGACGCTTCGCGCCATACATGTAGCAGGCTCAGACAATGTGCAGGCAGACGCCCTGAGCAGGGTGCACATGCTGGATCACGAATGGGAGCTCAACGCAGAGTGCGTTGGGCCGATCTTTCAAAGGTGGGGCCGGCCAAACATAGATGTGTTTGCGACATCGGCAAACGCCAAGGCCAAGGTTTTTTGCTCACGGGCAGGGAGCGATCCCCTCTCTATTGGGGATGCCTTCCAATTTACTTGGGCCCGGGGGCTACATTACATGTTTCCTCCTTTCCCATTGATACCCAGGGTGCTGTGCAAAGTGGAGAAAGACAATACAGACTGCATTCTGGTGGCCCCGTTCTGGCCGAGGCAGCTTTGGTTCCCGAAGTTGCTAGAGATGTCCAGTCGAACATACATGACCCTGCCACCCCGGCAGGATCTCCTCCTGCACGGGAAGCTCGTACATCACGAGCCCGGGAAACTGCATCTGACTGTTTGGCGGATTCGACCACGTCCCTAGAATTTTCTGAGCCAGTAGAGAGGGTCCTATTGAATGCAAGGAAACCCTCCACTTGACGCACCTACAGGGCAAAGTGGCGCAGGTTTGAGTCGTGGGCGGCCTCAAAGGGGGTTGTATCTACTAGTAGCCCTTGGGGAGAGTTTTTGACTACTTGTGTGAGTTGAAAGACCGGGGCCTTAGAGTGACGTCACTGAAGGTGCACCTTGCGGCCATCTCCGCTTTTCACGATCAGGTGGATGGTCGCTCTGCTTTTTCGCACCATAAGTCTCGCCAGTTTCTGAAAGGGATGCTTAATCTTTACCCTCCTGTGTCACCCCCTGTGCCCCAGTGGTCTCTCTCCCTGGTCCTTGCCAGGTTAATGCTGCCCCCCTTCGAACCTTTGGCTACTTGCCCGTTGGACATGCTGTCTTACAAGGTGGCATTCCTGGTGGCTGTTACATCTGCCAGACGGGTCAGTGAGCTGGCTGCGCTTAGGGCGGATCCCCCATTCCTTCGTTTCCATGTGAATAAGGTGGTCTTGCGGCCATCTGTTGAGTTTCTGCCCAAGGTAGTGTCAACTTTCCACCTGTCACAGGAGATCTCTCTACCTGTGTTCTTCCCAGAGGCTACCACTAAGGGGGAAAAGGCCCTTCACACCTTAGATCTGCGGAGGGCTCTGGCCTTTTATTTGGAGAGGACTAAGGAGTTCCGAAACAGCCCCCACCTTTTCGTGTGTTTTGGGGCAAAGGATAAGGGCCACAAAGCGTCAGCACAGACAGTGTCCCGATGGTGGCCATTACTAGGGCCTACGCTTCGGCAAAGGTAGACTGTCCCCTAGGTGTCAGGGCTCACTCCACTCGATCTCAGGCAGCGTCTTCTGCGCTTCTCAGGGGTGTGCCCCTGATTAGTATTTGCAAGGCTGCAACGTGGTCATCAGCTGACACTTTTGTGAAGCATTACGCTGTTGATGTCAGTGCCAACGAGGATGTGGCTGTGGCCAAGGCCGTTCTCCACTCCTTATTTCCCTAGGAGTGCGTGGCGTGGTTTGCTCCAATAACGGAGACTAAGACACAGTATATAGTTGTATGTATATATTTTACTGGCTGTTGTGGGATTGGTACTTTGCTTTTGGCATGTATATATGTACATATAGAACTGTTTAACATATTGTTCTTGGTGATTGTATAATAAAATTTGGTTGGATTTCACCCCGCCTTCCTTATTGTGTGAAGCTTGGTACTCTCCCATGTGTGGAGGCACAGAAGAACGAAGATGAAAACAGGGTTAACATACCTGTAACTTATGTTCATCGAGTTCTTCTGTGCCGACACACAACCCTCCCTCCTACCCCGCTGTGAACTCCAATGCTGAATTTTTTATACATATATCGGCTATAACGTGAATTACTGAATTATGAGGTTATGGCTATAGGTGTTGGATTAGCGGCGGCAAGGAAGAACTGAGGGAAGGGGCCGTTGGTCGCTGGAGGAGCATGTGACCGTTGGGCGGGAAACGGTTGCTGAGGCGCGCGACGAATGGCCCCTTCGGAGCTGGATAAGCGGTAAAGAATCTTCTGGCGGCTGGCCTGCGCCTGCGCAGTCCCCATGTGTGTCGGCACAGAAGAACTCGATGAACATAAGTTACAGGTATGTTAACCCTGTTTTTCAGCCCATGTATCTGCACAACAGAAAGGGCTAGAGCCTTTACCTTTTTTAAAATGAAAGCTTGGCGTTCAGAGGATCTAGTAGATCGTGGCAACGGATTGTTATAAGATTATTGCACTGTAATATAATAGCAGTTGCTAATTATTTACCACCACCACCACCCCAGCATTCAGTGGCAGAGAGAGGAAATGGTGGTTAGTGTGGGGTGTGTGTGTCTGTGTGGATGTTCTGTTGCCACTGCAAGTGCATTCCAAGCAGCAATGAGAGATACATGCAGAATTGTTGTGGAGAGCAACCCTACTACAGAACAACATGTGCATAGAATTTAAGGAGATTATACTAATTATAACTGGATGAATGACATGTTTGAATTATAAATTCAATTATGTTTGAGTGTTGATAGCAGCCATGGGGACCAAGGGAAGGCAAATGGCATCACTGTGGGCGGGGCTTTCAAAAATGTTAATCTTCTTGTCCACATGGTGCACAAAGGTGCTTTTACTGCAATCTTTCCAAAAACATCAAGTTATCCCTGGTTTGGCAAACTTTGCAGCATAGCAAGAGGAAACCAAGAAAATGTATAATTGGGAGACTGTGTCATACAGATGCTCCAGAATAACCCATTTAATGAGTAATAAAAGCTGGTTTAAGGCATCAGTTATGAATTTAACCTGTCAGATTCACATGTGTTTACAAGTGGAGTGCTAGCACTAAGAAGTAAAACATTACATGATTTCACTTTCCAACCTTGGAAAAAACCCTCAATGACTCATTTCACCTTTTGCCCTTCTACATTTTCCCTAGTTCAAAAGCACAAGATTTGCAGCGAGTCTATTTTTGTCTTTTTTCCTCTTAATTCGGAGTTGATGAGTAAATACAAATGAAGCAAGTCTGATTGCAGTTCTTATCATGCAATCAGACTTCTCTTTAATTGTGCAGCTCTCATGAGATGGTAAACAAGAAATAAATAAAAAGGACAAGAATCCAAAAGGCCAACCAAAATCAGAAACAAAATCCAGCCATCCAGTGATTGGTAGAACTGTGGCAGAGTAGTTTAATTTCTTGAAAATAAGATTCTGATTTAAGGATTAGATGTCCCAGGTTCATGTTCTCCCAGCATGGAAAGGAATGTGGGGAACTAACTGTACTAAAAATGTTGTGTTTCTGTGTGTATTTGCATGAGAGAATGAGAGGAAAAGGAGGCAGTTTGGTGGGGGGAAAAGGAATTAGTAAAAAAGTTTATCCATCCTGCTCTAAAAGTTCAGTTTGAGAACTAGGTATAATTTATGGGGTGGGTGGGGGGTTGTCACTACTCATTTTTCTTCAGACCCTTAATGTTTTGCCCTGCAAAGTACTGTTTTCTGTGTACATTTTACAAAGCCTTAGATTAAAACTAGTTAGGCATCAGCTGCAAATTTAACTTGTCAGATTGACATAGATAATATACGTCTGTATAGAAGTGCAGTTCTGGCATTTTATATAGCAGCTATATCTTGAAATTCATATGTTAACATTTGTCATAATGTATGAAAGAGAAACTAGTTCACACATTGTGAATAGTGTTTATTTGTTTTGACACTAACCAACCATGCCTTGTGATAGTATTCTGTCTGAAATTATTTGTATATTTTTCTGTGCATCAGAATGAAACTATAGCTTTGGGACATTAATTCCACCCTGTACATATCTGCTTTACATAACAATAGAGACTTCAAAATTCTGTTTTAAAAAGCAGTGAGGAGGCACTATCAGTTTCCTTCTATGGTTGTTGTGGATTTTTCGGGCTGTATAGCTGTGGTCTATAGCCAAGACCACGGCTATACAGCCCGAAAAATCCACAACCATCGTTCTCTGGCCGTGAAAGCCTTCGACAATAGTTTCCCTCTAGATTGAGTGATAAGCTATTGATACACCATTTTGGTTTTTGTAAAATACTTTACAAATTACTACTGAGATTTAAAACTGAAACAATTACAACCTACAAACAGTATTCAGACCCACTAGAAAAATACAACAGATGCTATGATCAGCAAAAGACAGTAGAGACCTCCTCACCTCTGCAGGAGTATACCGCATACCCTGCAGCTGTGGACAAGTTTACATCGGGACCATACAGCGTAGCATCCAGACAAGAATAAAAGAACATGAAAGACACTGCAGACTTGGCCAACCTGAAAAATCAACACAACAAAAGGGAAAACCACTTCCTCAGAAATAGCAACTCCAACCAAAACAAAACAAAAAGGAAGTGCTCCAAATTGGACACAATACAATTCATATATATGTGAACAGTCTCATATGGTGTATTAAACATCAACATTCCATTAAGACACAAGTGATACTGCACAATAATAAAGTGATACAAAAATTAATTAAATAAAGAGTCCCATAAGTCTATGGCATATGGCATTCAACAAGCCGTCAGTATATGGACGATGAAGCGAAGCAATCACGATATCAGGCTGTTTACAAGACAACGTTGAACAAGGGTAGTAGAATGGGCAACGAGCAACCGCCAGCCACTTCCCTCTTCGCTCATTTCAGATTGAATATAATCTTTCCTCAGGCCAAATTTTTCTGTAAATTCGATGATTCCGTCAATCCTACTCATGTTACGCAGCAATATGCAGCAATGATGGAAGCATGTCCGACTTTTACTGTTATACACACTGAGTATTGCTGCGTAGCATGAGTAGGATTGACGGAACTGAAATGTGAGTATTTTTGAGATATGTGTGTTATGGCTTATATTTGGCATTGCGATATTATCATCTTAATCATCGAATTTACAGAAAAATTTGGCCTGAGGAAAGATTATATTCAGTCTGAAACGAGCGAAGAGGGAAGTGGCCGGCAGTTGCTCGTTGCCCATTCTACTACCCTTGTTCAACGTTGTCTTGTAAACAGCCTGACATTGTGATTGCTTCGCTTCATCGTCCATATACTAACGGCTTGTTGAATGCCATATGCCATAGACTTACGGGACTCTTTATTTAATTAATTTTTGTATCACTTTATTATTGTGCAGTATCACTTGTGTCTTAATGGAATATTGATATTTAATACACCATATGAGACTGTTCACATATATATGAATTGTATTGTGTCCAATTTGGAGCACTTCCTTTTTGTTTCAACCTGAAAAATCAGCAGTGGCTGAACATAGCCTAACTCAAACAGGACACATTATCTTATTCCAGGACACTAAAATACTGGACAACACTTCCAACTACTTTGTCAGATTGCACAGGGAAGCCATTGAAATTTATAAGTATAAGCACAACTTCAACAGGAAAGAAGAGACTTTAAGAATGAATACAGCTTGATTTCCAATCCTGAAAAACACCAGGATAACAAAATAGTCTGCATCTTACAATAGCCCTGCAGATAAGATTAGCATATCAAGCACCAATCCATATGCAAAAGAACCTCCTCAGGATACAGTGAAGCATTAGCACTCCATTAGCATTCCACACCCTGGGAAACTCTTACAGGATGACGCAACCCAAACCCACCTTCCTGAGTAGATATAAATTACCTGCTAACATCTTCTGCACAGTTTGACACTGAGAGATCTCTGTCTTTCTGTGCCACACCTCTGAAGATGCTGGCGAAACGGCAGGAACTACAATGCCAAGACCACAACGATACAGCCCAGAAAATTCACAACAACCATACTTACTCAGTTTGATGCTCATTTTCTATTTTCCAGGTATCTTATGTATGGATAGCTTTGACATTTTGGGAGATGGAGTTAAGGAATTGCTTATTGGCAGAGATGATGGAATTTTAGAAATCTATAGCTTTGAAAATGCAAATAGCCCTGTTCTCAGACATGAATACGTAAGTTTATTATGATAATCTCTGGAGGGGTAGCCATGTTAGTTCATTAACACCAAATACCAGAGCAGCTTGTTGCACCATAAAGGCTATTAAATGTTCTGTAGGATAAACTTTTGTAAGCCAGTGGTTACTTCATTGTAAACATAAAGCATTGTCCTCAGAGGCAGGTACATGAGCAGGTGTACGCTCGCACATAAAGAAATAAAATGAACAAAATGAAGAAATGTGGCTGTTACTGCAGAGATATGTTAGAGATCAAGCAATCTGAGAGACAAGTTTGCCAAATTACTGTGTAGATATCAGAATGACAGTAGAGCTATCTCTGCTGATGATGAATAGGAAAAGTAAGCTAAATAAACCTCTTAATATTTCTGGTAGAGTCATGCAACTTTCCAATCTGTAATTGAATATCCACGTCTAGGGAAACTGGAAATGCCCTCCCACTGTTTTGTGAGTGCTTCTGTTCTAATGAGGGCGGTCCCTTTAATTTGTCTGTAGTCCCTTCCTTAGGTTTGGAGCCTGCATGCTGTCTGTGCCTCATACAGGGAGCAGTTGTGCCTGCCAGTGCTCTTTTTTTTGCCTGGTCCTTTTTGCTGCCACTCCCAGCCTTTACACGTGAGCCACCTGAAAGTACGTTTCCTTGGGCATATCCTTGGCAGCTTCCTTTCCTTGCAGTCCTTCCTCCCCTCTCTCATTGGCCATGTCTTTTTATCAGGTTCTAGTCTGGGAAAGAGGCAGCTGCCCCACTCTGCTCCAGCTGCTTTTAAACTCAGCCGGGCCAATGGTAGCACAGAGCCCACGCACGGCTCTTGTGGCCCTCCTCCCTTACAATGGTATATGTGCTACTGTATTTAGTGTGAAAGAGAGCATGCTAGCATATCCCCTCTCCTATCATATATTCTGATTATCATCTGATTTATCCTGTTGGCCAAACCAATCTGTTGCTGCACAAAGGAAACACTCAGAAACAAGAAGCATTTTAATCTCCCTGGATATTCACTTACGGGCTTGTAGTTGTAGGGATTTAGTGATATGTTCATGCCATGTCTCCTATTATTACCTGTTGTTCACATACTGTTACAGTGCTATCAGCTGTAAAATTTTATAATTTGTAATGTAATGTTTATTTTCATTGTTAGCTATATTGTTGTAATTTGTAGCACAATTCCGCCTCTACAAAGTGAGTACATGGTGTAGTGGCTTTATATGTACTTTAGCTTACCCGTTGCCAAGTAGGATCAGTTGCATGCGTTTGTCCCTGTTGATCCCCTGGGTGCAGTACGTACACGGAGCCCTGCTTCTTCATTGCTGTAGCCATATTTATGCTGTACTGACTTGGCATGGCAAGGCATCTGACCCAACATCAGACAGCCTGGGCACATGTACATAAGTTATTCCTACTCAAATCATACAAAATGATGTACCCGTGACATGACCGTAATTGGGTTTGGGTCTCCTGAATGGGTAAGTTTGGCAATAAAACTCTTATATGTGGATTAGGGATGTCCTGTTTTGGCATCACAAATTGGGAATGAACATGTGCCATAGCCCTTACTGAGGATTACGGATATACCAGGCTGCTGGAAGGGAGCAGTAAATAACCCAGTAGATTAACTGCAGGCCCTGTGCAATAACTGCACAGTTACAAGTCGGTCAACATGTGCGTTTATTTATTTATTTATTTGTTTATTTAATAGTCTGCTCTCCCTGCAAGCAGACTCAGAGTGGATTCACAACATATAAATATATAGTAAAAACATAATAAAACATTGGTAGCAATAATATGATTAAAATACTATACTAAAAGCATCCCAGGCAGCTCGCATTACACCCCACATCTCAAAAACATCCCCAAGGTCTGCGGGCAGATGGCTGAAATTTAATAAGTACAGATCGGGGGATGTCTTCCCCACCCCCTACTGGGAGGGGCTGGTTGAGTGATTTGTCTGTCTCAACCACCATAAGCCTGGCGGAACATCTCCATTTTACAAGCCCAGTGAAATGATAGCAAATCTTGCTGAGACCGGGCTTCTGCAGACTAAGAGTTCCACTGGGTAGGTGCCAGGACCGAAAAAGCCCTGGCCCTGGTTGAGGCAAGGCAAACCTCCCTGGGGTCAGGGATCACCAGTAGCTGTTTATCTGCTGATTGAAGCAGCCTCTGGGGAATATAAGGCGAGAGATGGTCCTGCAGACTGTTTCTGCCTGCTTCTGTTTCTCAGGCTCTAGGACGTGGCTAGAGCACAGCTATATGTGTGAATTCGATCCCCCAATTAGACCACTGTTAGCTTTTAAAATTAATAGAACTAAGTCACTTAAATGTCAAAGATGTACCCTATGATTTAGAAAAGCTTAAATACTGGGGTGGGGAGGGGTCTAGTTGGTATTGAACAGCTAAGAATATGAGAGTGGCCATATTGGAATAGATAAATATTCCATCTAGTCCAGCATCCTGTTTCCATCAGTAGCCAGCAATAGTCCTATCATCCATAAATCTGTCACCCTTTCCCCCTTTCAAAATCCATCTAATGTAGTGGCCATCATGACATATTATAGTAGTGAATTCTAGAAGTCAACTGCCCATTGTATAATGTATTGCTTCCTTTTGTCTTGCATCTGCTACCAGCCAGTTCCATAGGGTGGCCCCACGTTTTATGGGCATTATGAGAAAAGTTTGAATTAGAAAACTAACCTCTTGAACCCTGCACTTGCCAAGCCCGTCATTAAGATGAGGGGACTTTTGGTACACAGTTTGATACATAGTTTGCTATGGAACTGGTATACGTGGACCTCATGTACTGCTTTGAATTATGTAAAATGCCACTGTGATGTTCTCTAATGTCCTAGCCCAGATGAACTGGGAAGTTACCAGTTTTTATCTCTTATCCCTTAAATGGAAAAATAAGTTTGTTCCTCTAGTGGTTTTTGTGTCCTTTTTAGGCCTTTCCAGAGAGTGTCACATCTGTCCAAGGCGGTTGTGTTGGGAAGGAAGGCTATGATGAGATCGTAACATCGACATATTCAGGTTTCTTTATAACTGCTTCAAAACATATGGATTAATTATATATGTTTATAGAGATAAAAAGAATTGTAAAGCTTAGGAGAGGAAATTGGGTGAAACATCTTTCATTATATGAGATTATGTGGCACAGCTTTTACCTAATCCTTCTAACAACCTTTTGTGATGAGGTTTTTAGGTTGAAAGGTGATGGGTTGGACCTAGCTAGCTTTTTCACGCAGTCTTAGTGTTGGGGACATCAAGCCAGGGCTCTCCAACTCCAAGGAGAACCGAGAGCTACCCTTGGCATTTACTCACTAAGTCAGTGAGGGGGAAAAATGAAAGGAAAATTCTGAATGATTGAGAAAGCTAACTCAAAACTGCATCAAGAAAAACATCAGTGAATAAGCACAGGCAGAAAATCCAAAGACAAATCTTGAAAATGCCGCATCCAGAATTAAGAAAAAAAAAACCCAAATGTATGGGGCCAAAAGCGGCAAAAGTCCTGCATGTAGAAAAGGCCTTTGTCTCAGGTCTGTGGGAAGCTATGTAGTGCTCCCTGCTGACAAGGATCCGCTAGGCTCACACAGATAATTTACACTCACCCAGTTCCTTTTATTATGGCATCCTACATGGCTTTCTTATGCGCAAGTCAAGTCCTGTGATCCCCAGAGTAGCTTTTGGGGGGGTGTCCTTCCTTTTTCACCAACAGAGAAACTGGTTGGATCCAACCCAGTGATTTACTGAAGGTCATCCTATGAGCTCAGTGGCTGAATTAGAGATTGAGTTTCTTATGTATGAACCAATTACCCTGTCCAGAGTTCATGCATAAGCCTGTAGAAGATAACAGGAAGCACTTATCTCTAAAGTATATTTATAAGAAAAGATTTTCACTTGCAATCATTATTCTACTTTTCAGTTTTATTGAGTTTTTAAAAGATCCTTTGTTCAACATGTACATTAAAAATAAAATAGTTAAGCTTTTCACTTGAACTATACTGTTTGGAGTCTAAGGCTATAATATTACACACAAATCTAATTGAATTTAATAGGATTCACCAGTGCATAATTAATGGCATAATTTCATTCTGAAAATTTAAAAGCTAGATAATTGTTTTTTTTAAATTAATTGAATAACAGCCCTAAATTCCATACATGTTGCTGACCTAGAAGCAATTTAGGTCAATTATGAACTCTGCTCTGGGGAACTGGCATGTTTAAATGGCCTCTGGATTCCTTTCGTGTGCTAGCTTCATAGCGATATTGGATACCACAAAGCATCCTCTGGCAAAAATTTAAGGGCATTTCTACATCAGTGCTCACCCTTCTCTAGAAGTATGGGAAGCAAAATCCAAAGAAGGAAGACACAGGCTGTACTGCCTCTGCTTGGCTGATGTTTTCCTCCATTTACGATACAATCTGATAGCCTGTCAGGGTGAGTTGAATATGGTGTGGCTTATGGAAATAGGCTGTGCTGATCAAATGTAGCCAACTTCCAAATTTTCCTTCATGTAAATGCCTTCTGGGGCTGTTGAGGATGGACCATAGTCTAGATCTGGAAGGCTGGTCAATCCAGAGGCTTCTTATGCGTGTCAATTACAGGGATTATTTTTGTGCATCCTTTCCCCTTTTTGCAGTTGAAAGGACTCTGAGCACAACATGCTCCATAGCGGCTCACGAATGTAGGTCTCATTCTCGGATTCCTGATATAAGCCCAGTAGTCCATGACAGTAGTACTGTTTTAATAATAACTACTCTCGAAATTTTCCTAATTTGCAATATGTGCATTTTTAGGGTGGGTTTCAGGACTGACTACAGAGCCTATCCATAGAGAATGTGGATCAGGAGACGAAGTAAAGATGAGTCATGAAATGCAGAACAAGATTTTATCCTTAAGGTAATATAATTGTTTTCTTAGTGTGAAAGAAGAACAACTATAAATTTGTTGCTTCACCTTTTGGTTACTTGGATCTAAGTTCCCCAGCCAGGTCATACATATCTGATGTTATCCTGTTGTTGGATAATTGGAGAAAAAAATCCCCATCAAAATCTTTACATCTGCTGTTGGGCTTCTTAATCCCCAATATAACATTACAACTCCTAGAAGTGCACTAAAAACAGAAGGGAAAAAAATCAGAAATCTGAAAAATTTTGTAGATTGTTCTGAATTGGTATTAACCAAACATTCCCACTTGGAACACTGTTTGGAGAAGCAGTATACAAGTTTTACAAATGAGTAAATAATAAAAGTCTAGCATAGTATTAGGAAAATTTGAAAAGGACTATAGCAAAAAATAGTATAGAAAATACAATTCTACTATTTTAAATCTATTGTGTGCTTTTCATTTAATAGTATGTCCTGGGCAGCCCAATCCTAAGAAGGGCACGGAAAGTGAACAGGAACCGAACTAAGGCTTGCGAGGGCGCATCTAGCCCGTACGCCCGCGTAAGTGGCCTTCCGCCCGCGCTGGGACGCGGCGCTGGCCCGCCGGCGGGCCAGCACCGGTGCAAGCCACAGGCGCCCGGGCGGCGGCGCAGAAGTGGCGTAGAGCCCTACGCCGACGCAGGGGGGGGGCGGGGAGCAAGGCGGGGTCAGAGTTAGTCCGCTCCCTAAGCTCCTCCAGAAGCGGGAACGCCCACAGCGGCGCAAAAAAGCTACGCCACGGAAAAAGAAGGCGTAGCCCATAGGCGTCCATGGAACGGCGAAAAATCAGCCCCCTCTCTGAGCGCCTCGCCCCGCCCCTATGGCCCGAAGGAGCATAGGATGAGAACTATCCCGGGGACCAATCAGCGTGCGCGCCCGGCGTGGACGAGCCCCCCTCTCTGCACCCAATCACCTGCGACCGCGCCCTACAAAACATCCGGCCAGCGCCGCCCAAACCCCCAGGTAAGTGAGCACTTGGCCGGAGGCTCTGCCCGTCTGCTGAGTGGCATTGCCCCTTTGAAAACCGAAACGGGCTGAGGGCATTCACATTGGCAGGCGCAGAATGCACTCCGGGGACTTTGCGAAAAACTGGGGGAACTTCGCATAAAGGGGAAGAGGTGCAAATGTCTGCCTAACTCTCTTTCTACCGTGATAGAAAGAATGACTCCACAGCTAACTGATGCATGCTAGTTGCTTCTAACTAAGCACAAACAAACTAACCCTTCCGTGGCAGAAGGGAATGACACTTTGCAAATTAACCGCATGCTCTCCCGTTTCCTTGCAGGTGCCCTGACTGGCGCTCCCACCTGGTGATGACCGACGGAGCGCTGACAGGTAAGGAGGAGGTGGGGGGGCATTCCGCAGATTAGTGCAAACCGCCCATTCACCTGAACCCACCCGCTCACTTGCCGCTTTGGGTGAGGCCCAGCAGGGGTGGGGGGCAACCATGGCCGCCCCTGGCTGCCTCAGAGGCAGGCGCCTCGAAAACCACATGTGGCCAGGTGTTTGTTGTGACCAGCTCATTCTCTCCCTTAAAGGTAAAGGCTTGCCAAGGCCGAGTGCATCCTCACCAGACCGTCATGCATCAGCTGCTGCCCTCGACCATGTGCAACCCCCCCCGGATGGCGGAGTGTGGGGCTTGCCTTGCCAGTGGAATGAGGCAAAGCCCACACGTGTCTTTTTCCCCCACAGGCACGTCCAGGGCATGGCTGCTCCCCCGCGCCCCGCCCTCCCCAAACATCTCTGACGGACGGTTGGCTGCAGCCCAGGAAGCACCGTCGCGCCGCGGCCTGCATCCCAGCCCCGCCCCTCCGAGCGGGAAGGAGGGCTGTGTGGAATGCTCCGGCTCCCTCGCCAGCCTAAACGCAAGCCCGCTCTTTCCAGTGCAATAAAACGAGATGTACAACAACTGTTTTCTGTGTCTGCGAGTCTGACTTCGTCCTCCGCCCCTCCCCCAACACTCCCGTCACATCTCCCCACCTGCACATTGCCACAAATGTATCCGACACACCCCGTCTTGCCTCCCCGCCCCCTCCCTCCCTCCTCCCCCCCTCCTCCTCTGTATTTGACCAGTGTCTGTACCACCCATCTGCCGAAGAGAACTTGATTCTCAGAAGCCTGTGCCACAATAAAATTGGATAGTTGTAAAGGTGCTACGGGACCCTTTTTGAATTCGCTACCACAGGCTAACACGGCTAACCCCCCTGTATCTATGGCCAGGTAGAGGGTTGGGGCGGGGCATGTGAGCGGGGATCCCCGGTGGGGAGAGTAGCTGGCACACGATAAGCCAGGGAGAGGGTGGTGCGAGCTGCAGCTGCAAGGGGGCGGGAGATGGCAGGGGAAACGGTCCGCTCGCTGGAACCCTAGCCCCCACCAATGGAGAATCCAGGGTGGTGGCAGGCGGATGCCATATCCCGGGCAGGAGGTCTCGCGCGCCTGGGGAGGGTCGCCCCCATCGCAGCCGCAGCCCCAGCAACACAGTCCCATGAGCGGCCGCCTCCCAGAGTGGGTCCAGCCCCTCGGGCGTCTGCAGCAGCCCCATTGGTCATTCCAACACCTTCCACCCCAGGGCGTCCTGCCTCGCATCCAATCCCGTGGAGCAGTTGCCAGCCTCCCACGCCAACAGGCCATGGTTGTTGGGAGGGGTGGGGTGTGCCTCTCAAGTCCGTGCCGAAGCCCTGCTCGGGCGGCTCGTCGCCATCCTCGACCCTCCGGCCCCACCCGCTGCAGCAGCTCCACCCGCCCCAGAGGCACCCCTCCCTCGGGCCCAGTTGCGTGCGAGAGGCTGGGCCCGTGGACGGCCAAGGGGGTCCGGCCGCCGGCCTCGCCGGTGACCGCCGCTGCCGCCTTGGGGGTGGGGTGGGGTGTTTTGCTGCACAGACGGCTCTCCTACACGCCTCCCCTTCCTCACGTCTGCTGGGGGAGGTGGGATGATATAATAATAAAGGCTGATTTCTGTGCAATGGGTGTCTGTGTTCTTTGCCTTGGGATGGGGACGAGGGGGCAGGCCCGCTGTGTCTGCCTCTTGGTGGCGGCCTCAGGCCAGCCCTCCCCTTCGGCACCACTTGGGGGCTGTCCCCTGCTGCCAGAGACTGGCTGCTGCCCTGGATTCCTCATGGCAGGGCGCCTGCCAGTCCCATGCCAACCTCTCTGGACGCGGCCGCCAGGGACTTGGTGCTACATTGGGCAAACGGGGGAAAGGCTTCTCAGACTACGCCCACCCCTCTCCTTCCCGACTGCGAGTCCCGCCCGACACACGAGCCGAGGCAGTCTGCCAGCATGGGCGCGGTTTGCCTGCTGCTCTGGGGCCTGGCCAGGATCGCGTGCTGCCCATAGGCTGCGCCTTTCCTGGCCCCTCCCCCTGACGCTTGTCAGGAACAGCGCCCTTTGGCTGCGCCTGGCGGCGGCCGTGGATCAGACCCGCCCACAACACTTTCTGGTTCTCCAAAATTGCATCTCTGCGCCGCTGCGGGCGCCGCTGCGGCCACACTTTGCTGGCACAGGATCCGGCCCGGCGGCGCCGCCACACCACCAGTGCAGCCGCGTCGGCGTTGGGGCCGGCCATAGGATTGCGCTGTTAGAACTGGAATTTTTCTAATAAGAAATGTATATCCTATATTGATAGAGTTATTTCTGAAAACTATATTCCACCTTTATTGAATATAGATAGAAACAATAAAAACACAAACCTTTTTTTCTTTTTGCAAAAAGTAAAAGGAGAGAGACAAACTAGAACAACTTCTAAATGTTCACAGACTGTTCTGTTTGCTGTAGGAATGAATTGGAACACCTGCAAGTCAAAGTACTTCAGGAGCGTGAGAAGTACCAGCAGAACTCTCAGTCCAGCACTGCCCTTTCAACAGTCCCAACAATTAGTATAAATGATAAGTTTACCCTAAATAGAGACGATGCCAGCTACAGCCTTGTCCTGGAAGTCCAGACAGCTATTGACACTGTTTTGCTACAAGTAAGTTTTTGCAGTAGCTTGGTAGATCTTTGCATTTTTGGTTTTGTTTTAAATCCAATAATATGGTTGACCTGCTTTGCCTTGTAGAATTCCATTTGTTTGAAAACTGTACAATTTTTCCAAGTGAAAATTATTTAAGCTTTTATCTGAGTTTCTGTAGAATTATGGCCATTTCCTGGGGAAGATGGTTGACTTTCCCCTAGATTTTCTGGAAACCAAGATGGGCATTAAGGCTGCGAGTGTAACCCAGAGAAAGTTAAATAGTACAGAATTTTATTCAGATTTAAGGACACAGTTAAATGCTTGAAATCTGTTTATTTCAATGAGACTTCAGTGAACTTTGGATTTTATTCTGTGGCTCTCGTCCTGAGCCACTAATATGTTATTGCATCCCATCTCAAACACTGGAACTTAACACACCTGTTAAATGAGAGCAGGATTTTCAGCCCCATTAAGAGTTTGTCAGTAATCACTGGTTGAGCTGTAAGGAATCATGAAGGAGGGAAAATCCCCTCTCTTGTTGCTCTTCTCCCCCACAATACCTCTTGATTTTCAACTGTAGTAAATGAAAATGCACACACCCAGCTCCAGTTTCTATCCATTTATACACTAAGATCCTTTGAGCTGCAATGGGGTGAGTGACTACCTTTTGCAGTGTACATGTTTGACAAGGAGATACCATTTGGGATCATAGAAAACTCCTCCATTCCCAATCAAACAGGTGTTTCAGCTGCAAAAGGGAGTTTCCATACCAAGATGTTGTGGAGAGTGCCCTCAAGTCATAGCTGATTTATAGTGGCCCCTAGTGGGATTTTCATGACAAGAGACTAACAGGCTCTTTGCCATTGCCTGCCTCTGCAACCCTGGTGTTCACTGGAGGTCTCCCATCCAATTACTATCCAAGGTTGACCCTGCTTAGCTTCTGAGATCTGATGAGATCAGGCTCACCTGGGCTATCCTGGTCAGGGCCCTTAACAACTTAAGGGATCTAAATTGGTCATGTCGAATGAAAGCATCATAGATTTTTTTCCTACTGTTAAGGGAGCCTTCCTTTTTGCAGCTTAAACAATTGTTTTGAAGGTATTGGTTAGGATCCTAATTAACATTTCCTATCATAACTGCAGAGAGCAGGTTCCCCCCAACACCTTAAAGGATTTTAGTAGTATGGGATAGAAATACCAGGATCAGGAGATTTACACGTGACAGCACCTATTCCCCCCCCCCAATTTCTGCCTTACACATCTACAAGTAAAAGAAGGGGGATAGGGTGCATCCTAATGCTTCCTTAATATACATTCATCTTAAGAGCTACAACCAACCTCCATTCTTCTTCTCTGTCAGATGCACAGTCCTATTTCTGTCCTTTTGCTGAGATTTCTCCCCTTGGTTAATTTATCCCTTAACTTAATTTGGAATGAGGTTTCCCCTGACCATGCAATAAAATCCCTCATAAGTTGCCCCCATTTTGATTCCTCATTGGCATCAAAGGGAACGATGTATGTGGTTTTGATTTGTTACAACTGATCTTCTTGACATGTTTGTTACAACTGATCTTCTTGAAATGTATTGACTTCATTTATATCCTGACTTTCTCCCCAATGGGAACCAAAAGTGGCTTCCATCATTCTCTTCTCCATATTATCCTTATTACAACCCTGTGAGGTAGGTTAGGCTGACTGTGTGTGATGACTCAGGGTCATCCAGCAAGCTTCCATGGCAGAGCAGGGATTCAAACCTGGGTTTCCCAGATTCTAGTCCAACATTCTAACCACTCCACCACACTGGCTGTTTTTGTTGCTTCTCATACCCCTCTCTGATATGTATGTACTTTTCCTTTTGTGCTTTTTTTGTGGTATAAATGGACTGTTTTTGGTGATGCATAGGTAGGCATGTAATATCTACTTTACCTTAAGGTGTCTCAGGCAATTTAATTTCCTAAAGTGAGAATTCGTATTCAAAAAACTTAAATGCCCATCTTTTCCTCTAATCTAGAACTGTTTGTCTCCGTAGTGTGATGTTCCAATAGACCTAAAGGATGTGGATAAAAATTCAGCTGTTGTGAGTGTTGTTGACTGTGAATCTGAGGTATGTAAAACCCCAGACCTCTTCCACATCACTCCAAAACCCCAGTTTATAGATGAGTTGAATACAGATTAAGACTGAGAAGTATATTCAAGAGATTCTTTTTCAGGGAGGAGAAGGGAGATGCTATGATGAGTTAAATCGAAAAGAGTCCAGTAGCACCTTTAAGACTAACCAACGTTACTGTGGCATAAGCTTTCAAGAATCACAGTTCTCTTTGTCAGATGCGTGGAGGGTAAGAAGAAACTGGTCAGATATATAGGTGGAGAGGGGAGGGGGGAGTAGATGCAATCAATAGCTTCTGATCATGGGATCAGTTGGCTTCTGATAATGAAATCAGTTACTTCTGATAATGAGATAACCATTCATAGTCTCTATTCAATCCAAGCCTGATTGAGTCAAATTTACATATGAATTCCAATTCAGCAGTTTCCCATTGGATTCTGTATTTGAAAGGCTTCTGTTGAACTACAGTGACCTTTAAGTCCTTGATCAAAATCAAGGAGTCCTAGTAGACTGAAATGTTCTCCCACTGGTTTTTGGATGTTGCCATTTTTAATGTCAGATTTGTGTCCATTTATTCTTTTGCGCAGAGGTTGGCTGGTTTGTGCAATGTACAGAGCAATGTACAGAGCAATCCCATTATCAGAAGCTACTGATTGCATCTACTCCCCCCTCCCCTCTCCACCTATATATCTGACCAGTTTCTTCTTACCATCCACGCATCTGATGAAGAGAACTGTGATTCTCGAAAGCTTATGCTACAGTAAAGTTGGTTGGTCTTAAAGGTGCTACTGGACTCTTCAGTTTTGCTACTACAGACTAACACAGCTAACTCCTCTGGATCTATGATGAGTTATACGCTCACTGGGGAAAAAACTCAGATGAGAAGTGAGATAGGAGTTTGAGTCCTACTGGGGAATGTCCTACTGGGAATAAGGGTAAGTTCACCTTTTTGCCTGCAACAGATATATCAACAGCAAAATAAAACTAGAATTGACACCTCTTGCACTGCAAAGGATGCCTCCAACCACAAAGCCAGTGGGACACACAAAAAAGGATGGATCACGGAACACTTGGAGTGGTCTGTTGGTCCTAGAAATGAAACCAGCTGAAAGGATAGGTCAGGCTGAGATTGACTAGCCCAAGGTCGCCCACTTAGTTTCTGAAGTTGAGTAGAAACCAAAACCTGAGTCTCTCAAGTTGTAGTTCAACACTGTAGCTCTTGCATGACACAGGCTTGGGAGTTGCTTTTCTAAGCCGCTACAGCCAGCATAATAGGACTTTGGTTGCTCTGTCATATATTTAATGCTTTAAATATTTTATATTTTAGTTATCTTATTTTCTTTTCAGTGCTTCATAATGTAAGACTGTGGAAATTGCTTCTTACCTTGTTACAAACATATCTCATGAGGCTGCCTTATACTGATACTGGCAATGGCTCTCCAGGATCTCAGAGTCGAGATCTTTCACACCATCTATGATCTGACCCTTTTAACAGGAGATTCTGCAGGTTGAATCTAGGACCATCTGCACAGGTTCTACCACTGAGCCATGGTCTTGCCCCTTTTCATCAATTATCAGTGATTGCCTAATATTGGTGTTGTCTGATAAGTGCAATATTAAGCTTTTTCACATAAATGTTAGTACTATAGGCTTTTTCTCTTTGCACTGCAACCATATTGTGGGGAGCTGGCGTGCTGTAGCATAGTAGTTAAGTAGATGGGCTACAAATCAGCACTCTGCTGGTTTGAATCCTGCTACTGCCATGAGCTCAGTAGGTAGCCTTGGGTAAGCCACTCCTTTCAGCTCCAGCTACTTATAAAAAAGCAGTACTAATAAAACAACATAAAAACATGGTTCAGAAATAATGGAAAACTACGGTTTGCTACTATGTGATTGAGTTTGTGAGCGCTTCACTCACTCAAGCAAAACCCTCCCCCTCCACATGTTACAAGGTAGTTTCTTCGTCTTTCTTGTCAAGCCATCATTTGCTATTACATCCAAACTAGAAAACTGTGACTTGTATTTTTTCTGAAAAGCAAGGATTCCAGAGTAGGATCACTCCCCCTTTTGGAATCCTGGTTTGCAGGGAAAACATAAATCATCCCACAGTGAATCTCAGTTGACATGAAGGATTTCCCAGCAGGACTTCCTCACCTCCCCCCTTCTACTGCAGCTCTGAAATTCTGATCCTGAAGGATAGGGGATTCTCGGGCACAGCGTGGAGGAGGAGTCAGAAGTTTGTGGAAGGAAAGGGTAATTGGTGAAAGTTGTTTCCCTTCCCTTTTGTTAATGGAAATTTTCTTTGGAATCCACTCATTGCTGGTGGTCCAGGTATAAAAGCAAAGCATGGTTTGCTGTGACAGTGGAATAATATTTCCTTATGCAAAAGGGAGGAGGGAGAAAAGTGCAAGCTTGAAGTTCCTTCAGGACTCCTTCACCTGGTTGGCCATTACTTCTGAACTGTGCCATAGACTGTTTTGTTGGTTAACAAAATCAAAATCAAGGAGTCTATATTCCTGTTTCTAACCAACCTGTTTCTAATTCTTATTATTCAACAGCCAAATGGCAATTTTCTCCTTGCCACATATCGGTGTCAAGCAAACACAACAAGGCTGGAGCTTAAGGTAAAACTTTTGAAATACATGTAAGTTTTTAAGATGTAGTGTTTAAAATATTTGCACACTTAGTGTACCTGTTGTCTTGTGAACTTCAGCTAATTCAAAGGAGAGCAACAATAGAGTAAAGGTTCTTGAAAGTAAAGCATGTCTGGGTAGATTGACATGACTGTTTTTTATCTAGAACAGAAGGGGGTAATATGTATTATTTTGATTTTTGTTGTTAAAGCATTCGGCATGTATCAATTTTGAAATAATGATAGATTGCTTTAGCACTGTGTTACAAGGGGCACATTTTAACAGTCGCCAGTTACTAAGAGAAGCTGTAGCAACGTAGATATGAATTTACAAAGTTTGACACACATCTGAAATGGATGCTTTAAAAGCCTACACTGAAAGAAAATTGAAAAGTTATCTCCAATTTTATCATAGTGTGGTTGGCTAGCTGCAAAACTTTCATTTCCCAGTCTTAAGATGACTAGTTCTTTGTGAAGAACCGAATGTAGGCTAGGCTGTTAATGTTGATTCCTCCTTCATGGATGCTTGCACTAATGCTCATTCATGGTACTTTTTGAGATACTTTTTAAGAAAAAAGAAAGAAGCCTAGAATAAACAACTCTTATCAGGAGGTTACTGCAGTGATACCAAAAGGAAAAGTTTGGGATAAAGCTTTGATACAGTCACATGTAATGTCGAAGGCTTTCACGGCCGGAGAGCGATGGTTGTTGTAGGTTTTCCGGGCTGTATTGCCGTGGTCTTGGCATTGTAGTTCCTGACGTTTCGCCAGCAGCTGTGGCTGGCATCTTCAGAGGTGTAGCACCAAAAGACAGAGATCTCTCAGATCTCACACTGAGAGATCTCTGTCTTTTGGTGCTACACCTCTGAAGATGCCAGCCACAGCTGCTGGCGAAACGTCAGGAACTACAATGCCAAGACCACGGCAATACAGCCCGGAAAACCCACAACAACCAGTCACATGTAAGTTGAAAATCAGTTGAAGGGAAGTGAGAAGAAAGCCAGTTTCTTTTAAGAGAAATCAATTTGATTTTAGTACTTTAATATCATTAGAAATGTATGAATTTTTCAGATTCACAGTGTTAGTTCTGCCTTGGAAAATACATTAATGTCAGTATAAAGGACTAACAATATAAATCATAAAAATTGCTTTACAGGCAGAATGGCAACATTGAGAATTTTGATCAGTGTTTTTAGGGCCCTAATCATGCAAAGGATTTTCTATCTGCATAAAGAAACATTCATACACAGGGAGCTACCACACTACTTGTGGCAAAGGCTGAAAAATATGCTATATCCATTTGCTCAGGTTTTATGCACAGATTTATAGCCCCAAAACTTCATGCAGAGCTAGTGTGAGGCAGGCATTAGAGAGTCTGACTAAGACTGGGTTCAGATTCTCAGCCATGAAGCACACAGTCACAATATCTCCGCCTAATCTACCTCATGGGATTGTTGTGAGGACAAAACGGTTAAAGAGAGAAATACGCATTCAGGATACAAAACTGAATAGATATCTAGCAGTATGCTGAAGACCCAGGGATATGCTCACGGTGCTCCTCTGCCAATTACTTATTTTTTATTTTTTATTTATCTCATTTATAGTCCGCCTTTCTCACTGAGACTCAAGGCAGATTATATAGTGTGAGATTAGTACAATCAGTATCAAGGACATTTCCATACAGTGTCAAGAACATTTCCATAAACAATGTTATAGGATTTTACAAAGATAATAGTATTAGCAAGGATCCAATACACAGTTGAAGAATTGCTGAAACAGAACATAATCAGTTCTAGGACTGACATAGATAACATGAAGCACAGGTAGTATATAGGAGTACATATTCAAAGCAACAAATAATATGCAAGGCAATATAGTGGTAAAGTCTGTGGACCCTAACTCATTAGCAAAGCATCTCATTGACTACCTCTTTGAGGAGGAGGAATAGCACTTGTAGATCTATGCATTAGGCTTACGTGCCAAAATATAGATATCATGGCATTTTTGTATCTGCTTCCTAAATTTTAGTTTAAGTCAATAGCTTGAAGTAGATACTAAACTTCACAGGGTAATGTTAATTTGAGCTTTTCAGTGGAGTTCCTCGTTCTCTCCTTCCATGTTCTGTAACATATTTTATAATGGCACTAAATAGCAATTAGTTATGTAAAAATCCATGTCTACTTAGCAGACTATGTGAGAGCTCTTCAATTTCTTCTTAATTACAGACTTCTAGAAGCAATGTAACATTACCTGTTTTGAAATTTTTTTCTTGTGTTGCTATCTTTTCTGCCTTTTTTAGAAGTGATTTGAGTATTGATGCAAAACCTTTTCCCCCTGAATCCTGATTTTGATGCAGATTCTGTCAATTGAAGGTCGTTATGGGACACTGCAAGCGTATGTAACTCCAAGAGTTCAACCAAAAACCTGTCAAGTTCAGCAATATCAGATTAAGCCACTTTCACTTCATCAGCGGACACATTGTATTGATCATGACAGGTATTTTCAAAGTCAATCCACACATTTTAGGTTAAGCTTTGGACTTATTTACACAGCAAGTGTACTGCAGTTCAGTGCTGAGGTGATGTCAATTCGTCCAGCAGTTCACCTTATTGTTTAATATAGTGAAAATACTTGGCAATTAGTATCAGTTTTGCTGTATGTTATAGTTGTTGATATTGACTGTACTAATCTCACTCTGTGTAATCCGCCTTGAGTCTCAGTGAGAAAGGCAGATTCTAAATGACATGAATAATAGTAATATGTTTGGCTTCTGCAACAGTTCTTTGAAAAAGGCTTATGTCTGCTAAAACCTTAGAAGACACAGCAAAGTTCAAAGATGGAAATCCTGAGCTGAATAGTTTGATAGGATGGTTGCTATGTATGTGCTGAGTTGCTCAGTCTTTGTGGCTTTGGTGTCTTTCCCCTTTCTGCCTTTAATTGCCTGATCTCCAAAAAAAATAAAATAAAAATGGAATCAACAGATTCCATTAGAACTGTCTGTATATGACATAAGTATACTTAGCATCAGTATGGGGGAAAAAGAACTCTGTCTTAAGATCCTATCAGGTTAATTTCCTGAAACATTCCCTTTCTGTCATGATCCTAAATTCTTGTTGTGTCCTGCTTATCAGGGGATAGGGTTAATATGAGAGGATATTGATAGTTCCTGTCTGCAAGTGTGTTTTTAGTCTGCTTCTAAATGATGAGTTTTTTTAAAAGATAGACATGATTTGCATAGATTAACTGTACCACTGAGTTGCTTCTTATGTACTGAAGAGGGAGTCGTATTTCCTGATTCCCCTCCACATTACAGCCCTTGCTACTTGTCTGCCTTTTTGCCCAGCAATGCCTTTTCAGGGATCAGTGTTTCCCAAAAGGATCTCCTTGTGAGTTGGGGGAATTAGCATTAAAGGAGGCACCATGAGAGGGGGTTACTGGGATCTCCACCAATGTATACTAGGATTGTTCCCTTAGAGAAACTTAAATGAGCCGGCAGATGTTCTAAAGGAAAGGTTTCTTTATTAACAAAGCAATAAAATGCAAATGCACAGGGCTAATTAGAAAATCAGTGAGGAAGAGGGAGCGAGGTTCAGGATAGGGTGATATTTACCCGTTTAGGAGAGGTAGGATGTCCGCAGAGGCAGCAGTGTGAGCGACCAGCGCTTCGTGAGAAGAAGGCTTAGACACTTGTCTGTGGGTGTGTGTATGGATCCAAGGAACACACAAAGAGCACATGGCTAGTTATAGTGCAGAACTTATACTGTGGCAGAATTACGCCTCCTGCCCCCGAAACAATAGCTTAATGACTTGTCCGGAGGTGAAACAATAAAGTGGGAAAGGCTTGATTGTATATATCTGAGAGAAACTGTAGGTGATAAGGGTGCTCGATGCCCTGCGATTGCTGGATGGGAAGGGCGGCTTATTCCAATCAGGAATAGCCCTGATTGGGATGGTGGGTGAGGGAAGGTGTAGAAGGGTGTTGATGAGATAACGCAGGAACTCCTGAAAGACCTCTTTTTTCACTTAAGTGCTTCTCCGGGGCATAGAGGGGCAGTTAGTAAATCTGACACACCTTCTGGTAGTTTTCCAACTCCAGGCAGGGCTGGCATCTGTTCTGCCTTGCCAGGCAATGTGCTGTGCTTAAGGCACATGAGGAAAAAGGGGTTTATGATATTCCATGTCATAAATTGCCCTTTTAGTGAGAAGGGGTATGACTGCTAACAACAGGAGGCTGCTGGGGGAAGAAGAGGAGGCAGGAAAGTTGTTTTTTTTCCACTAACAGCAGTTGGATACAATCCAGAGCTTTTTATTTCCCAGTTTACCTATTCCAATAGGACATTTTCTTCCTAGTAAGCATTACTGTTTTTCTCTTCAGACCGATGAATACCTTAACTCTCAAAGGGCAGTTTAGCTTTGCTGAAGTTCACTCCTGGGTTGTATTTTGTTTGCCTGAAGTTCCTGAAAAGACACCAGTGGGAGAGAGCATCAGCCTCTACTTTCAGAACACCTTCTTGGATACACAGCTTGAATGTACTTACCGGTAAAATGAGCCACAACTGCTGAAGCATGGTTTTGTTTACAAGATAGTAAAGAAAATGCTGAAATATAGATCCCAGTTAAGGATAGGAAAGAGTTTGCAGTAAAAAAACAGGGTTTCTCACCTGTAACTGTTGATCGTCGAGTCTCTTCTGTGCAGACACACATTGGGACTGCGCAGGCGCAGGCCAGCCGCGGAGAAGATTCTTTTAGCTTCTAGAAATGTGACGGGGACGTTCGGGCCCACCGCGCATGCGCGCCGGTGTTCCCGCCAATTTTGAAGTACAAGTACCCGAACGTCCCCGGCATTCCCTCAGTTCACCTGAGCCGCCGGAGAAACAATGGAGTAAACCAAGCACTCACAGCGGGGCAGGCGGGAGGGAATGTGTGTCTGCACAGAAGAGACTCGACGATCAACAGTTACAGGTGAGAAACCCTGTTTATCGTCGTCGTCCTTCTGTGCAGCCCCACATTGGGAGAATAGCTAGCATCTCACCAATGGGGGCGGGTGTGAGTGTCTATGTGAACAAAGAATGCAGAACAGCCGTGCCAACAGCGGATTCACGGCGTGCATTCACGTCTACAGAATAATGTTTAATGAAAGTGTCAGCGGTAGACCACGTTGCAGCTTGGCAGACGTCCTGGAGTGGCACTCCTCGCAGGAAGGCAGCAGAGGCAGCTTGTGCTCGAGTAGAATGAGCAGTAATCAACAACGGGCACCGGACTCCAGCTTGCTGATAACAAAGTTTAATTGCAGACACAATCCAGCGAGAGATGGACTGGGCAGAAGCTGGCGAGCCCTTGCGAGGGCCAGAGTAACACAAGAACAGAGCAGGAGACTTCCTGAAACACTTGGTGCGATGTAAATAAAACAATAAAGCACGTTTCACATCCAATGTGTGTAGAGTACGTTCCTCTGGGGAAGAGGGTGTAGGAAAAAAGGAAGGAAGGACCACCTTTTGACGCAGGTGAAATTTGGAAACCACCTTGGGCAGGAACTGCATACTAGTGTGGAGCAGGACCGTACCGGGGAAGAACTGCAGGAAGGGGGGGTCACACCTTAGAGCAGACAACTCCCCAACCCGCCTGGAGGAAGTGACTGCAACCAAAAAGGCCACCTTCTGCGTGAGCAGAGGCAAGGGACAGGTAGACAGGGGCTCAAAAGGGGAGAGCATCAGACGGGAGAGCACCAGGGTCAGGCTCCACTGAGGAATAGGACGGGCCCTAGGAGGAAAGGACTTCAGTAGGCCCTTCAGGAACTGTTTGGACAGCCAATGTGCAAACACAGTCCTCCCATCAATCTGCTCATGGAAGGCAGAGATAGCAGCCATGTGCACCTTAACACTGGAGAACGCCAGGCCTTGGGAGCACAGGTCCAGGAGGTAGTCCAGAATGACAGGCAGCGGGCAAGTGAAAGGGGAAACCCCTTTGGGGGCTAACCACCTAGAGAAACATGACCACTTCCTCTGGTAGGACAACCTGGTAGACGGTTTTCGGGCATTCAAGATCACGTTAAGCACCCTAGCAGAGAGGCCTAGTCTGGGGCGCAGAGGAGCCAGGCAGTCAGATTTAGCACTGCCACATCGTGATGCCACACCCCGTCCCTGAGTAGCAGGTCTGGGGCGTGTGGAAGCGGGAGACACCGCCCCTGTGACAGGGAGAGTAAAAGGGGCGAGGCCACCGCCAATCCTGGCGAGGCCACCGAGGGGCAATCAGGATACAATGGGTCCGGAAGGCTCTGATCCTGGAGAGGACCTTGTGAAGGAGTGGGAAGGGCGGGAAGGCATAAAAGAGCCCTGGAGACCAGGGTATCTGGAAGGCATCCCCCAGTGAACGATGGCCAATCCCGGCACGGGAGCAGAACAGGGGAACCTGTGTGTTGTGGGCTGTGGCGAAGAGGTCGATGAGCGGGGTGCCCCACATGCGGAAAACCACATGGAGGTAAGCCCTGTTGAGGGACCACTCGTGTTGGGGCAAAAACACTCTGCTCAGCGCGTCTGCTGCTGTGTTGCTCTCCCCCGCAATATGAACGGCCTTGGGCAGGACGTTGTTGGTAATGGCCCAATTCCAGAGCGTAGTCGCTTCCCTGCAGAGCTTGAGCGAGACCGTTCCTCCCTGCTTGTTGAGATAGTAACAGGCTGTGGTATTGTCCGACAGGACCTGCACCCTCTTGTTCCGAATGACATCTGCAAAAGAAGCAAGGGAGTAACGGATCGCTCTAAGCTCTAAGAGGTTAATGTGCATGTTTACCTCAAGGGAGGACCAAACACCCTGAGCAGACAGGCGCCCACAACGCCCTCCCCAGCCTAGATTGGAAGCGTCCGTAAAGACGGTGACCTCCGGCAGGAAGGGACCAAAAGGACAACCCTTGGACAAATTCTCAGGGACAGTCCACCACACCAAGGACCGCTGTATCACCCTCGGGATGGAAAACCCACGGTGTTGACTCATAACGAGAGGGTTGAAAACCCGAACAAACCAGTTTTGCAGAGGCCGCATGTGCAGGCGTGCAAAACACACCACCCCTGTGGAGGAGGCCATGAGGCCCAACAAGGTTTGAATCAGGAGGGCAGTTTGGAACCGGTTATGCACGAAGTGGCGGGCCAGGCAGGACAGCCTGCTCAAGCGGTCCGGGGGTAGATAAGCCCGGCCCAGCAGAGAGTCAAAGTGGACCCCGATGAACCTAATGCTCGTACCTGGGGACAACACAGACTTCCCCAAATTGACCACTAGCCCCAGGCCGTCTAGCACGGACAAGGTGAGGGCGATAGAGGCCCGGAGGGAATCAGAGGAGGGACCCACCAGGAGCCAATCATCCAAATATGGATAGACAAAACAGCCACTAGACCGTAAATGCGCCACCACGGTGGCCATACATTTAGTGAACACCCTGGGCGCCGAGGCCAGGCCAAAGGGCAAGGCTGTGTACTCATAGACAGCGCCTCCACAGGTAAAACGGAGATATTTTCTGTGGCCCTCAAAGATGGAAATGTGGAAGTAGGCGTCTTTGAGATCCAAAATGGCCATCCAGACGCCTGACTCCAAGAGTTCCAATACTCGTGACAGAGTAAGCATCCTAAACTTTTCCACCCTCAAGTAAGTATTAAGGGCCCGAAGGTCCAAAATGGGACGAGACCCCCCATCTTTCTTATCCACAAGAAAGTATCTTGAATAAAATCCCCAAGGGGAAGCAGAGACATCGACCACCCGGACAGCACCTTTGTTAACCAACTCCAAAACATTATTTTGTAACACAACATTACAACAAGAAGCACAACGAGGGGGGTGCGAAAGAGGGGGTGCAGTGGTAAACGATAACTTATAACCACGGGCCACAATAGAGAGGACCCAGTTATCAGTAGTAATGAGCCGCCAATGGGGCAAGAAAGGCCGTAGCCTGTCCAAGAACAAGACATTAACAGTCTCCTTGTAGGCCAACTGGGAAGCGTCCTGGTCTAGTCAGAAGACCGTGGGCTTTTGCGCCGAAGTCGAGGGCTTGGGCGAGGGAGGCTGCTGTCGTCCCTTGGACCGGCCGGAGCGTCTCGAAGAGTGGCGCTGCTGACCAGAGTAGGAACGGTGGCCATAGGATTGACCGGAGGAGAACCTTCCTTGGCGCTGTTGGAACTGCTGGTAGGGTGACTGATAGGACCGGAACCTGCCGTACCGATATCTCGGACCCGTCTGCGGAACCGAAGGCGCAACCCCGAGGGACTTGGCCGTCTGCTGGTTCTTCTTCATGAGGGAAAGGGACTCATCCGTTTTCTCTGAGAAGAGCTGGGGACCCTCAAACGGGAAATCCTCGACCTTGGCCTTCTTCTCGGGGGGCAGGCCCGTAGATCGAAGCCAGGCGTGCCGACGCAAGAGCACGGAGGATGCCATCGCACGTGCAGCAGAGTCGGCGGCGTCCTTGCCAGCTGTCATCTGTTGCTTTGACAACCGGAAAGCCTCAGCCTGGAGAGCCTTGACCAAGGCACGGCGATCGTCGGGAAGGTCAGAGAGGTAGGAGGATAGTCGCTTCCACAAGAAGAGATTGTAGGAGCCCATTATCACTTGGAAATTGGCGATACGGAACCCCAGGGAAGCCGAAGAATACACCTTCCGACCAATGCCATCTAGCTTTCTGCCCTCCCGATCCGACGGAGCCGAAGAGGAACCGCGTCGGAACCGAGCTTGACCCTCCTCGGCCACGATGGAAGAGGGTTTTGGATGGGTGAAGAGGTAAGGGCAATCCTCCTGCTTGAGCCGATAATATTTCTCGACCTTCTTGGCCGTAGGCGGAACGGAAGCAGGGGTCTGCCAGAGCGCGAGGGCATTGTCGACGAGATCCTCGACAGGGGGGAACGCCACCGAGGCAGGAGAGCCAGAGTACAGCGGCTCCAGCAGCTTGCTCTTGGGCTTTGAGGTGGAAGAGGCGACATCCAGCTCCAGTGCCGCGGCCATCCGGACCAGCTGCTCCGCGAACACTCTGTAGTCGTCATTAGGAGACGACGAACGGAGCTCCCCCACAGCATCATCAGGGGAAGGGTCGGAAGCTGCGTCCGAGGAGTACTCAGATGGAGACGCCAGGCCCTCTTCATCCTCGGAGTCGGAGAAAACCGCCGGGGCTTGCGTCGGAACCGAAGGGCGCTCCGTCGGAGCCGAGGTACAAGGCTCGGGAGCCGAAAGATGGCGATGCGGCCGAGCAGCAGGCGGAGCAAGTGGCAGAGTCGACGGCGCCGGAACCGAGGTCAAGGGCGCCGATGGGCCAGGCAGGAAGGGGGCGGACTGCTGGATCCAAGCCACGAAATCTTGCCAGGAGGCCACGTTCCCAAAGCCCGGGACAGGCTGCCAAGGAGGTAGAGCAGCAGGCACTGGAACGGATCGGTGAAACGGCGCCGGGACCGACAAGACTGGCTGCGCCGGAACGGAGACCTCCGACGGGACCGGAGCAGATGGCAGGGAGCGTTCAAACTCCTGGAACGGTTCCGAAAAACAAGGGAACGATTCATAGTCGTCCGGAACCACCGGAGGAGGCGTACGAGGAGGCGAAGGGGTGTGCAGGAGACTCCTGACGTCCTCAGCAGGAGGGGCCGATCTGGGAGGCGAACCAGCCAACGACGTCGGGGCCGGCGATAAAGCACGGCTCTTGGCTTTCGACTTGGCCTTTGCCTTTTTTGGCGGGGGCTCCGAAGAAGCCGCAGTGGCCAAAGGCTTCGAAGAAGGCTTCGACGAAGCGCGTTTCTTCGCCTTCCGACTGGACGGAACACTCACGGAACCGGAGGCAGTCGAGCCCTCCGGAACGGGCGGCCCCGTCGGATCCGAGGGGAGCGGTTCCGGCGACTTACGCGGAGCCGGCGAGGGAGCGACAGAGCTGGGCTTGCTCCCGGACGATCCAGACGGTTTGGGCGGCAGAAGGTTGGCGTCCCAAAGGAAGGCTCGGAGCCTGGCCTTGCGGTCGTTCCGCGCCTTCGGGGTGAAGGCCATGCAGAACTTACAGCGCTCCACGACGTGCCCCTCGCCCAAACAGATAAGGCACAGGTCATGACCGTCTGAGTGGGTCATCTTAGTGCCACATTGCTGGCATTTTTTAAATAGAGAGGAATGGGACATGGTGGAGGCGTGTCCCAGAAAAGAAGCGATAACTCACAAGCGACGAACAGTCCGAAGACACGAGCGACAGCTAAAGAACCTTTTCGAACGGCGGCGAAAAAGGAACTGAGGGAATGCCGGGGACGTTCGGGTACTTGTACTTCAAAATTGGCGGGAACACCGGCGCGCATGCGCGGTGGGCCCGAACGTCCCCGTCACATTTCTAGAAGCTAAAAGAATCTTCTCCGCGGCTGGCCTGCGCCTGCGCAGTCCCAATGTGGGGCTGCACAGAAGGACGACGACGATCATATCTGTTTTGTTCCTTTTACTTAAATTAGCATGGTTTCTCTGAAGTGCTGCTGCCTCTGTATACTTTAAACATGTTTACTTGGGGAAGGTCCTGTTGATTTTAATAGAATTTCAGTTTAAGTGTGTTGAGATCAGATTGCTTGGAGATTTCTCCAACATATCAGGCTTGCAAATAGGATGAGAATTAAAGTTCGCTTTAAAAAACAAGCTGCCTGATAACTTTTAAAAGGCATATTATAGTAACTACTCCATTTTTGTTACTGTAGTCCTCCAAATATAATTCTGGCAGGATGTTTCTATGCGAGTTATGAGTGAGGATTGTTATGAGTTTCACATTTTATGTGATTATATTTAGAGCTTGAACCTTGCATATGTAAAATCAATGCACACTGCTCTTTTAAATTTTATTTCTAACATTCATTATATAGGAAAGGGGAGGCATATTTCAAATCTGATAATATATCTACAATATCCATTCTAAAAGATGTACTATCTAAAGAAGCTACCAAAAGGAAAATTAATCTCAATATATCATGTGGTAAGGGTTTGGTTTTTGTCCTCCATTTTTGTGGTATCTTTTTGTAATATAATATATATTCATATTGTTGAATTGCTTTCTTTGGGTCTTCTTCTAGATATAAATGAAGTATCTGTAAACCACACTTTACAGCTAATCCACCCAAAATTAGAATACCAGCTGATGCTGGCTAAGAAAGTTGAACTGATAGATGCTTTAAAAGTAAGTTTCCATTGCACTGTAAAATTACATGTATAGTGGAGGGATTGTGGGATAGTTTTGCGTGTTGTGGATTTTTATTCCTCCAGAACTGTATTATGTGCTTTTGGAAATGCTTTAAGACTGGTATGATTCAGGCTATGATATAGCCACTGTTTTTATCCTTTTATCACGTTTGATTTAATTCTTACAGTTGTAAACTGCCTCAGTATTTACAGGAAGGTGGGGTGTAAATAAATATGTATGTGTATTAAAAGCTATTGTCTGTAAGCAGTTTTTTAGAAAGCAGATGAAATATTCTTGTGGACATCATTAGTGTAAATTGTGCTATATGATATACAGATATAAATAGTATTTAATTGCCCAGATAGCATTTTGAATATTATACTTTTTGTGAAAAGATGTTTTGCCTTTATGGATTTATTTAAAAAGTGTTGAAATCTCATAAATGCATCTTTTCTAGACTATTGTCAAAGATGGAGGTTCTTGGCAAAGGATTATAAACAGCACTTGTTTGAAAGGGTCAAGAACTTCCCCATCTGTCTACTCTCCACCTCCTATTAGAGCTGTAGCTTCTCTGCAAAAATTCAAGTTGTCTATTTGAGGGTTAGAGATAGCTAACCTCTTTCTGTTTTATTTATTTAAGGAATTACAGACTCATGAAGGAAATACTGACTTCCTGATTCCAGAATACCGCAGTATTGTGGAAGATGCAGAGCAGCTACTCAAAGAACATGAGAAACAACCTGCATCTCTTGAAAGACTTTATGGTTGGTTTCTTAATGCTGCTTTGCTACTTTTATTACTTTTCTTTGTATTGAGCGTTGTATTGAGTATTAAACAAATATGCAACACCTGTTACCTTTACCTGCTGTATACTCTTAAGGGGAAACTTCCAGGGCAACATACAAGTACGCTCTGCAGCAGGAGCTCTGATATATACACAGTCTCTCTCAAGACCAGTATCTTTTCCCTTCCATTTAAATGGAGGTAGCAGATAGGTGTGGTACATTCTGCTGATGCATCAACTTTTACCTTTTGTTGAAATGAATGTAGAAGCCCAGGAAGATACCAAAATGCTCACCCATTCTGAATGAAAAGAAACACAACAAGGGATACCAATGCAGGCATGCTAGTATGGGAGAATATTCATTCACAACATTTATATCCTGACTTTCTGTCCAGTCAGGGACACCTAGGCAGCCAAGAATTAAAACTGCATAATAAAATATCTCATAAGTTAAAAATGGAACTAAAACACACACACACACACAAGCAAACAAGGCAGTAAATTAAAACAAAAGGCAGGAAAGGGGAATTTTCATTTGCTGGTGGAAGACAGAGTGGGACAAACGAATATCCCTGGGGAGAGAATTCATAATTTTGGAGCCATGACCAAGAAGGCCTTCTGTCAGGTTACCACCCATCTAGCTTCAGAAAGCAGGAGGCACCAAAAGCGGGGCTTTGGTGGATGACTGTAGCTGTCTGGTATGTTTGTACTGGAGTAGGTGTTCCTGAAGGTATGAGGTGCAGTACATATTACACTAAAGTTAATGATGTTTTCTTTTGATCGCAGGAATTCTATATTCTATATTGTTTTTGTTAATTTTGTATCTTAATTTTCAGGTATGATTACAGATCTATTCATAGATAAATTTAAATTCAAAGGCACTAATGTGAAAACCAAAGTACCTCTCCTCCTGGAAATTTTGGGAAGCTATGATCAAGACACTCTGCTTGCCTTTTTTGATAGTGCTGCCTAAGCTACAAGAATGTAAACAACCAACTGGGACAATCAGATCTTCATTTAAATATGCATTGTTGTTTCTTTGATAAGATTAACTTAGCAGAAGAGGGTCTCATACTTCTGTATTAGACTTTGTCTAATAAATTGGCTGATAAGGAAGAATTGACCATATATGAAATTTTATACAAGATTTTTTTACTTGAATGGTGGTTGAAAAAAATTAGCAAAATTTGCAAATAGCTCAGGTATACTTAATGCCAAAATACATTTTATTCAAAGCTTATTTAAAGAAAACATTTGCATATGTTCCACATTGTTTTGCCATTTGAAGATACTCTTTGAACCATGTAATGAGAAAATTAGCTCATCTGAAGATTGCAAATCTACAGCCATACGAAATTGTGTACAATATTTTCTGTATACTGAATGTTACAGAACTGTATTTTCTATGTATTATAGATAATAATGTATATAGAAAGGGAGTAAGACATTATTAAAAATAAGATCAGTTCTTCTAATTGACTCTACTAAATAAAATTTTTAAATATGTGTTGATCTCTGAAATATATTGTTACGAGCATTTTTAAAAATTTAAGTAACATACAAGCGGAGGTAGATATGCTCCCTGCCTGTCTATGGATGGTGATGAATGCCCAACCTAGTAGAAACCATGGCTGTCAGTTTCAAATGAAATAACTGGAAAGAATATTCTGTGGAAAATTATGTTCCTAGAAAAAGGTATGTCTGTATTAAGAAGAGTGAAAATTCATTTCTTCATACTGCACCAGTGGTACAGAATCTGCACAGGTCTTTATGGAGCTATTGGAGTTGAATTTTATTCCTTATTATGTATCTCAGCTATTCACTCTCATGCATAAACCAAAGCATAGAACAGTACTAATTAGTCTAAAAGATGCTTGTGTTAACAGTTTGCACAGGGGAGAGGGAGAATTCAAAACCCCTTTGCCTCTGTTGCAGCTGCTGTGAGAATAACTCAGTGGGAAGATTCCAATGTTCATTTCTTTCTCATTTGACCATATAGTTTCTGTTTCAAATTAGTTGCTGACCAGGGATGTATTTAGTATGCCACAATTATGGCAAAAGCTGGCAGTTTTCACCAATGATTCCAACTTCATAGCTTTCATTACGAGTTGTTCCTTGTTTTAGTACAAAAACTACGTGCATGGAGAGAAAAAGAAACGATCGCTTTTGTTAAACTGCTACTGTTAGGGTTGTGAGATGTATGCAACCCAAGTGGAGTAGTTCTGTTCAACACTGCTGGTTGTCTGCTCATTTGCTATGGAACTAGGTGTTGTACTCAATTCTTATTTATCTTTATTGCTAGGTTTTGTAACCTAATTACAGAAAGCATGTTTTACTTTTAAGATTAAAAGTCTAGTAGAAAAAAAGCCTAAAGCAATTACCCATAATTAAAAGCAGCAATCTGTCTAGCCTGATTGGCTTTTAATTTATCTAAGGACAGGAACCCCTTGGGTGGATTCAGTCTATTTTCTTCTTCTAACTAGAAGAGAATGTAATATGTTGTCTCAAATTTCATCAGACTCCTATTCTAGCTAGCTTAGTAGCGTCTACTCTTTTCCATTAGTTTTAAAATTAGACAAAACCAAAAACAGTCCAGATAACAGTAATTTCAAGAAGATTCAGAGGAGTTAGCCGTGTTAGTCTGTAGTAGCAAAATCAAAAAGAGTCCAGTAGCACCTTTAAGACTAACCAATTTTATTGTAGCATAAGCTTTCGAGAATCAAGTTCTCTTCGTCAGATGCCTGATCAAAACTGGGCCGATACAGAAGAGGAGGGGGGAAGAGAGAGAGAGAGAGAGAGGAAAGAAGGGGACATAAATCACAAGGGGACAGAATGCAATTAGCATGGAGGCAATCAAAACATTCCTTTGCTTGGAAATGTAAACATCTCCTTTTGGTGTGCAGTCAGTTTGCCGTATTAGTTTGTAGCAGTGAAAGTATCCAATTCCTATGTAGTATAAGCCTTCGATAACCACAGCTCTCCCTGCCAGCTGCATCTGACAAAGAGAACTGTGGTCCCCGAAAGCCCACACCAGGCGTCACTGGGCTCCCCCAGATCACGCCTCTGTAAAGAGAATCTGTTACCTGTGATAATGTGATAACCATTCATAGTCTCTATTCAGTCCCAGCTTGACAGAGTCAAATTTGCATATGAATTCCAATTCAGCAGCCTCCCGTTGGATTTTGTTTTTGAAAGGTTTCTGTTGAACCACAGCAACCTTTAAGTCTTTGGTGGAATGTCCTGGTAGATTGAAGTGTTCTCCCACTGGTTTTTGGACGTTTCCATTTCTAATGTCAGATTTGTGTCCATTTATTCTTTTGCGTAGAGGTTGGCTGGTTTGTCCAATGTACAGAGCAGAAGGACATTGTTGGCACATGAGGGCATATATCAGATTGGAGGATGAGCAGCTGTAAGAGCCAGAGACAGTGTAGTTGATGCCATTGGGTCCTGTAATTGTATTCCCTGGGTAGGTATAGGGGCAGAGCTGGCATCTGGGTCTGTTGCAGGGCCTGGTACCTGTGCTGGTGACTCTGCTGGCCGATTCATGATTGTAAGTGAGAAGTCGTTTAAGATTGGGGGGCTGTCTGTAGGCAAGGAATGGTCTTCCACCCAGGACTTCTGAGAGAGAGGTATCATTTTCCAGGATGGGTTGTAGCTCACTGATGATACGTTGGATGGGTTTGAGCTGGGAGCTATAGGTGACAACCAGTGGTGTTCTGTTGTTAGTTCCTTTAGGTTTGTCCTGGAGCAGACTGTTTCTGGGTACTAGTCTGGCCCTGTTGATTTGTTTCTTCACTTCATTTGGTGGGTACTGTAGTCTCAAAAATGCTTGTTGTAAATCTCTTAAGTGTGAGTCTCGGTCGAGAGCATTGGAGCAGATACGGTTGTAACGTAAGGCTTGGCTGTAGACAATAGACCGAGTGGTATGTTTAGGGTGGAAGCTGGAGGCATGTAGATATGAGTATCGGTCTGTTGGTTTCCGGTATAAGGTGGTATTTATTCGTCCATTATGTAGTTGTACAGTGGTGTCCAGGAAGTGTACCTGTTGTGTAGAGTGGTCCAGGCTTAGGTTGATAGTAGGGTGAAAGTTATTGAAGTCCTGATGAAATCTCTCAAGGGCTTCCTTCCCATGGGTCCAAATGATGATGATGTCATCAAGGAATCTTAAGTATAGTAGTGGTTCCAGTGGATGGGAGCTGAGGAAGCGTTGCTCTAAGTCCGCCATGAATATGTTAGCATATTGTGGTGCCATGCGTGTGCCCATGGCTGTGCCATTAACCTGTAGATATAAGTTGTCACCAAATTCGAAGTAATTGTGAGTGAGTACGAAGTGACAAAGTTCAGTGGCGAGGTTTGCTGTGGTTTTGTCCGGGATAATATTCCGTATGGCTTGCAATCCATCTGCATGTGGGATATTGGTGTACAAGGCCTCCACATCCATGGTTGCTAGGATGGTGTCATCTGGTAGATTGTCAATGGACTGTATTTTCCTGAGGAAATCAGTGGTGTCCCGTAAGTAGCTGCGTGTTCTGGTGGCATAGGGCCTGAGGATAGAGTCCATGTATCCCGAGACTCCTACTGTGATGGTGCATTTTCCTGCAACAATTGGGCGTCCTGGGTTACCCGCTTTGTGGATTTTGGGTAGTAGGTAGAATCTTCCTGGTCGTGGTTCCTGGGGTGTGTCCGTATGGATGCATTCTTGTATGTCCATGGGGAGTGTTTTTAATATTTTATTGAGTTCCCTTTTGTATTGTTCCGTGGGGTCAGAAGGTAGTATTTTATAGAATGTTGTGTTGGAGAGTTGTCTTTCAGCTTCTTGTATATAATTTTGTTTGTCCATGATAACTGCTCCGCCTTTGTCAGCTTCCTTGATTACGATCCCAGAATTATTTTGGAGGCTGTTTATGGCCTCTCTTTCTCCATGGCTGAGGTTCTGCTTTAGGTGTTGTTGTTTGTCAATTATCTCAGCCTGAGCACGTCTACGGAAGCATTCAATGTAAAAGTCCAATTAGGAGTTACGGCCCTCAGAGTGTGTCCATGTGGAATTCTTTTTCCTGGAGTTTTGTAACGATGGTTGTGTATTGCTGGGTTGGGGGGGTGGGGGCTGCTGTGATGGTGTCTGTTCAGTGCTTTGTTCGTCGTTTTGTTCAGCAGAGTAGTTGAAGAATTCTTTCAGTCTTAGGCGTCTAAAATAGGCCTCCAGGTCTCCACAAAGTTGTATGGTTTGTGTGGGTCTGGCTGGGCAAAAGGATAGTCCACGTGAGAGGACTGATTCCTCTGCTGGGCTCAGCTTGTAACTGGAAAGATTGATGATGTTGCTTGGATCCAAAGTGTTTTTGCTCTCTGTTGCAGGCAGGAGTTTTGAGAATTTCTTCTCCTTCTTGTTCTGTAATTCAGTGAATAGATTGCAATAAATAGTTTCTTTGGTTGTGGCAAACATCTCCCAGTTCCCGGTCTGAGCAGAGGGAGTGCACTTCATGGAAGAGTCTAGTTCAGAGATCTCTTGCTTGATCCATTGTTGCTTGCTGTACATCAGTCCAATGAGGTGAACTAAGAGTTTCCTGGATAAGGTGTTGCATAGTTTCTCACTGTAGTCTGTGTAATAAGTGGATTTCAATAGATTCCTCACACGAAGTCCCTTGGGTAGAATGTCCAGTCTTTTGCATTTAGAAAGAAAGATGATGTCTGTTTGTATTTGTGCCAGTTTCTTCATGAGGTTGATGGATTTCCTCTCCATTCGGCTGAATGCGGTGCTTTCCATGGTCATAGATACAGAGGAGTTAGCCGTGTTAGTCTGTAGTAGCAAAATCAAAAAGAGTCCAGTAGCACCTTTAAGACTAACCAATTTTATTGTAGCATAAGCTTTCGAGAACAAAATTATATACAAGAAGCTGAAAGACAACTCTCCAACACAGATCTCTTCTGTATCGGCCCAGTTTTGATCAGGCATCTGACGAAGAGAACTTGATTCTCGAAAGCTTATGCTACAATAAAATTGGTTAGTCTTAAAGGTGCTACTGGACTCTTTTTGATTTCAAGAAGATTGGGGATCAACCTAACCATATTATGATTTGGTCCATGCTGTCTAATTAGGAATATGGAAATAGGCTAGAGAATAGTTACCAGCCATTGTGTCATAGCAGCGTATTGGACTAGGAGCTGGGAGATGCAGGTTCAAATCCTTGTTCTGCCATGGAAGTTTGCTGGGTGGCACAGCCTAATTTATTGTGAGGATAAAATGGAGGATAGAAATATTTACTGGAGGAAAGTTGGGTATAAACTAAGCAAATGTCAAAGAAACTCCACTGTAAAAATGCTAAAATTCATAAAGTTTGCTACAACCGCCCAAGGGCATAATAAGGGCTTGGGATTCCGCAGTTGGTGTTAAATCAGTAGCAAAATGAGGGAAATCCCGTTTTCATACATTACTACTACTGAATAGTGTCTGCTTTTCTCGATTTTCATCTTACATTAGATCCCACTCCCAATTTGCTGTGTTTCAATGGCTGTTTAGTTTATAAAAAATTGGTTTATAATTTTTCCCTTAATCTCCAGTGAGGACCCATTTCATGATTAAATGGACTCTGGTCTATGAAAGCTTATGTTAGAACAAAGGCAGTTAAAGTCTGATGTCAAAGAACTTAACAGTGTAACTCTCGTTAAGTGTTTGTAATGTAGATAAGTCTAAAATGATAAATCACCCCAATTTTGTTTTGAAATGCTTCTCTGGTCTTGACCCATAAACACCAAACCAGCCCAAACTGTTGCTCAAAGGAAAGTCGTCTCAGGGAGGGTGAAGCTCTGGGGTCTTTGCCATATGAAGTGGAACAAATGGGTTGAAGGAAAGACTGGATGTGGTCAGTGGGCTGCAGTCTTTGCAATCTTTCCTAGGAGTATATTCCAATTAATAAAGTGGGACTTCAGAGAAAATGTAACCTCTACGAGGTAATTGGTTTAGCCCAGTTGGGCGGGATCAGTAACTACAGCTAAGCAGCTGAGGAAGAAGCTGGTTACTGGGGAGCTTGATAATCAATATGCTCTTATCACCTTGAATAAGGGCCGTAATTCCCCAGGAAGAGTTGCTTCAAATTGGAAAGACACTGAAAAAGGACTCTATCACTTGGGGAGACCTGACAACTGTAACTTTTCAAAGACGTTGTTGGCTGAAAGTTTCTGTATGGTTGTACTTACGAGTTTAGTTGGGGGAGGGGGAGTCGTATTAAACGGTTTTTAAAACATTTTCTTAAAACTGAAAGTTTGAAGAACCATAGAACTCATACAAAGAGAAAATGAACGGCAATGCTCCTGAGGGAGCATAAAACGCATTGCCGTCAGGCAGAAAAACTGCAGCTCAGCCTTTCTCAGGTTCCTGTCAACAGTCAACCATTAAGCGGGCGATAGTCCCGAGAGCTCATGCTGGAATAAAACGCCTTATTAAGGTCTTAGCGTTGTTACGGCGCCGTGTGCATACAGAGCCCTCGCACGCCTTATCCATCACCCGACCTGACGTGCCCCGCAGCGCCAAATTCAACCGCCGGCAGTTCCGCGACGTGGAGACCCGCCCAGCACAGCACCGCCCCCACCCACGTGACCACCACTCCCCACCCGCTCCGCCCTTCGCGTTCCGGAGCCTTTTCGACCTCGCGGCTGGCCGTGGCAGCGCTGACGTAGAGGCCCGCGCTCCCATTGGCTGATTCAATCGTCGCGGGCTACTTGAACGGCGAAAAGGAGAGCGGGCCTAGGAGCTAGCAGTGGCTGAGCATCGTGGGGTCCCGGTCACTGCGCGGGCCCGGCGCTTCCCTCTGCGAGCGTAGCTGAGCGCCGCTCTCGCCATGCTGACGAGCTCCGTTGCCGCTTCGGATCTGGAGAACCAGGAGAATGTGCCGCCGGGGACCAAGGGCGCTTCCCATCCACCCGCCACCGCCGCTCCGGGGACGCGGACCGTGCTGGGGCTTCTGCGGGCCAACCAGCACCACTCGCTCCAGCCGCAGGTACAGCAGACGAGGAAAGCTGGGTGGGTCACGGGGTGTAGACTGGCCGTTCCCCTCCGTGCTTCCTCCAGGGTAGCCTTTACTTGCCCCGTACCCGCCATCTTAGAGCCGGGCTTCTTCATTCAGCCTCTGCTCTCCCCACCCCCGCTTCTCTTTCCGGGGTGAAATGGGGATAGCCGAACGGACGCGTTGCTTTACGTCCATGTCGTGCTTCTTGAAATTCTGGAGGGAAAAGAGAGGAAGGGGCGTTGGTGCTATGAATTGTGGGGGGTGCTGGGAGTAGCGTTGCCAACCTCCTGGGGGGGCTGGAGGTCTCCCAGGGATAGGAACTAGGACTAAACGGAAGGCTACGCTATTGAGTACAGCCTACTGATGGCAGATGTGCTCCTACCAGGGAGTTTCCACTTTGCTAAACGTGGCATGTAAATCAATTATGTTTCAGAAAGATTTCATCCCTGTGCTCAGTTTTGTGCTTGTTTTTCTGATACCATAACCTACTGCATCTGTTTATTGAATACCCAGACTGTGGTTCATGTTGTACTTTGCTTAGTGATTGTCCTATTGATTATATTGTGTTTCACTTGCACTATGTAGTCTGCCTTAGAACTTGGTGAGAAAGGTGAACTATAAATAAAGTAATTACAGCTCGTCATCTCTAGGTCATTGAGATCATTTCTCCTGGAGAAAATGGCAGCATTGTAGGGTGACTGCTGAGTTCTCTCTCCTCCCCAACTTGTTCTTTTTCCAGTTCTACCCCCAGATCTTCAGGAATTTCCGAACCTGGAGCTGGTAGCCCTAGAGTCTGTGATGGCTCTTCTCCATCCTCTGCCTTTGTGGTCTCCTTCCTCTCTATGGTTGCCAGCTACAAGTTGCATCATTCCTGGAGTTTTGGAGGGTGGGGTTTGGGGGAGAGGAGGGACCTCAGCTGGGTATACTACTACACAATCTACTCTCCAAAGCAGTTAATTTTCTTGTGGGGAAGTGATTCCTGTGGCCTGGAGATCAGTTACAATTCTGGGAGGCCTCCACTCACCACCTGGAGGTTGGCAACCCTTTTTTCCCAGAAGGGTCCTAGGTGATAAAAAGCATCTTTGTGAACATGACTTGTGCCAAGCAGAGTGCCACCCCACTGTGTTGCTATATTGTTGGTGTTGATAGCCTTCATATCTCCTTAAAATGGTGAAGATAAAGAGGATGGTTCTCGAGTTAGTAAGTCATGCCATCAGATACTGAAAGCAGTACTGGGGTGAATGGGTAGTATGTAAATGCTTGGTTTGAAGCATCTAACAGTGAACTCTTTTTAATGTAGGCTTCTCTCTGTCAAGTACCATGGAGTACCAATGATGACAATTATGTTGGCATCCCAGTGGGCAAAATGGGAAACAAGCAGCCTGCCTTTACCATCCATATGGATGAGGTGCCTGAGAGCACGAGACCGAAGAGAAGTGGTGCGTCCAAAAAGACTCTGCCTAGTGAGGAGCACCTGGGCTTGGTAGCAGCTGTGGCTTCAATGGGAAGCAGGAAACCTCTGACACCTATAGAGAATCCAATGGATCTTGGCTCTGGTGAGGATCACTTTGTGCCTTGTAAGAATAGGCTTTGCCCAGTAACATCTTGTTCTTTTCCAGTAGTGGCCCTGGATTGTGTTGTTGTTATCCCTCACTGATAGTTTTTGCAAATGAACTTAGGATATGATCATTGCGTGTGGGGGGGGGGGTTGGTTCTCCACACCTATTTGAGAGTGTGTTACATGCTGTCAAGTTGCTTCTTACTTAGGGTGACCCTATGAATGAAAGACTTCCAAAATATCCTTTCATTAACCGACTTGCTCAGATCTTGCAAAGTGGAGGAAGTGGCTTCCTTTATTGAGTCAAGCCAACCCATTTTTGGATCTTCCTCTTTTTCTAGCATTATTGACTTCCAGAGTCTTTACTTCTTATAATGTGCCCTATATAATTGTCTACTTCCTGGATTTTCTGTTTGGACAGGCTAGTGTAACAGTCAACATATCAAGTTCAATTTTAGCATGGATTGGGTACTAGCTCCAAAGCAAATAACAATATCCTTCTTTTTCTGAAGAACTAGAGAATCTCTAGTTCATATTCTGTACAATAAGTTGCATCCCATAAGTTGCATAAGTTTTGCCGATTGTCCCCCTATAGTGCTGTGGTGCTCCAATAGCATATCCAACCCCTCAGGAGCAACCTTTCAGGGGCATTTTGGACTGCCATGTGAACAGAAAGTGGCAAGGATGTTGTGTTTCCAGGCACAAAGAGACTTACTAGGGTCACAACCACATTTGGTTTGGGAATGCTGTTTTAGGGCTGAGTGGCTGTGTGACTTGTGAACAACTGTTTTCTTTGCACCTCTTTGTTTTCCAACGAGAATATTTTAGTTGCCTTTGGAGAAATTGTTGGTAATGCTGATACATAAATTTTCTGGAACAATAGCTGTGTACCTTAAATAGTCAAGACTTCAAGGATAACCTTCTTGATCCAAGTATTAAAAAATGTTCATCTTCTATGAAGAGGTTGAATGAGGATTGTACTTGAAACTGAAAACAGGTTGAGAGACCCAGCAGTGCTGCACGTGCCTTGGGGGCACCTGGAGTGGAGAATCAGCCCTGTATGCCAAATAAAATCACCTGGCATGCTGTAGTTTGTCATATATGCTCTGGGGTGCTTATCTATGCTGTATTTCTTGTTTATACCTTGCTCCAAAGTGTGCAAGCTTGTAGTATGCAATCAAGGTGTTGTTCCGTAAACCTCTTGTGTTGCTCTAATCCCAAATCCTTGCTCATTATATCCTACTCTGGATTGCTTAAATTGGCAATCTGTCAGTTCTGGTCACAGGAATCCATTCCCGGGGGGGGGGGGGAGCTGTAGCCTCCTGAAAGCGCAAGTGACTTTTCATCCATCTAGAGGGTGACTTCTGACCGACTGCATGAAACTGTCTTTCCTGAAAGCTAAAGGTGCATTCTGGTTAGTTCTATCCAGCAACACGTTACGTATTCCAATCTTCTTGGCATTATACGTGAAATGGAGATAAAAGGTTTTAGGGCCAGTGTGGGTGTGTGTATGTGGGGTGGGGGCATTTTTAAGAAGGTGGAATATAGATTAATGAAGCTGGCTGAGATACACTGTTGCTGTGGTTGAAGCCCACACTAGAGGCTTGGGTGGGTAAGATGCTACTATAGAAATATGCACCGAGATCCTGACATATAAGTGAGGACCTCTCATTACATTTGCTATCTTCCAATTATGTTGCTTCAGGAGGTTAAGAACTTGCATTGTTTTTCTATACCTTGCATTTTAGGGTCCCCAAGTATTATGGACATGTCAATAGTCCAGGAAATAGAAGAAATAGTAAACGTTAACCATGTACCTGACTACATTGAAGACATCTTTAAGTACCTCAGGGAAATGGAGGTAAAAAACAAAACAAAAAAACCTTGGATGAGTATGGGGAGAGATGTTACCTATTTGGGCTTCTCAAACCTTGTAAATATTTTTGTACTTTCTAGGATATTAAGTCCACCTCCTTTTCTTGTCCCCTCGTGCCTTGTCCAAGGAGCACTGTTGGGGGGCTTGTATAAAACAAAGACTGGTCTATACATTTAGAAGAGTAAGTTGCTAGAATAGACTACATCTTTGTTCCTTCACACAAACTCTGTAGACAAAAAATGAGCGCAGCATGCAGGGTTCTATTCACTTCCCTGCTTGCTGTGCGGTTTCTTTTGTATTGCAGAGAATCTTAACAAGGAAGGTTCCAAAATGTGATATTCCCCTGCAGTTTGAAATGGTGCAGTCCCTTTTGCCATGTTGTCATTCTGCAACTTCATTCTGTTGCATGTATGAATTAGTCCCAAGTGTACCTGAGATGCTACTGGTGTCACAGCATGAGCAAAGAGGGGCCTGTATCCTCTAGCTGCTTCAGGTTCAACAAACCATGTATAGAAGAGAATGCAAGCATGCAAAACTATACTTGCGTTATGGGGGAGTGGCATTGTCCTGTCTGCCAGAAACATGGAAGGGGGGAGTATTCCTTGATCTCTATTAAGCGGAAAGCAGAAGTTACTGTGATGAGGGTAGGGAATAACTACAAAATGGATAAGTAATGTCATTAGTAGCTGCTTTGGTACTGGCTGTTACAGCATTACTTGCCTGCACACACATCCTATTGTCTAAAAACAAATGGATCTTTAGCTGAAAATAGAATAGTTGGTTACATAAAATGGAGCCAATGAGATGAACAGCAATCATGCAAGAGACATGGTGGCTAACGCTATGCCTGTTCTGGCTGCTTCTCTCAGTGTGAGAAAAGATGGGTTGGGGCTAATTTGCTTCAGTGAGTGTTTCATCTTGGTGATCTAACTACATCTGTTCCCAAGTAGCCATTGGGGGAGTAAGTGTAAAATACCAATGCTGCCTCTACACTACAAAGTTACAGGACTCCTATCTAAACATGGCCAAGTTACTTTCAATATCAACCCAAATGGTTGCCCACTACTTGTGGTGGTACACCGAAGAGCCATTTCTGTATAAAATGAAGTCAAAACGAGGGCTGAATAGTGAAGGCTTGTTTACCTCTTTGCTGGCAGCTGTTACACTCTGCTAGCAATGTTCCAATGCAAAATACAATTAGCAGTCAATTGACTAAATGTGCAGGGGACATGTAGATGATGTAGAAAAACAAACCATGAAGTGTTTTCTCTCCATCAGGTGAAATGCAAGCCCAAAGTGGGTTACATGTCGAAGCAGCCAGACATTACAAATAACATGCGTGCTATTCTGGTGGACTGGCTAGTGGAAGTTGGTGAAGAATACCGATTGCAAAATGAGACTCTGCATCTGGCTGTAAACTACATTGACAGGTTTCTTTCTTCGATGTCAGTGCTAAGAGGGAAGCTTCAGCTTGTAGGAACTGCAGCCATGCTGTTAGCATCGTAAGTACAGCGAGCTTATTTTAGAAAGCTGAGTAGATGCTGACTTGACTGTTGTCTTATAAAACAAAGCTATTGCATATGTAAACTAGGAGACTGCTGTAGTACCTGCTTTTCCCTAATCTACCCTATGTACCAGTATTATTAAAATCAAGCTATGTTCCATGTTGATGCAAATCCAGTGTGTGAAATACACAACTGAGCTCAGGATAGCTCCGTCTATAAATCACATTGCAATGTTGAATAGACCTTTCCTGATGCATTTCTGCACAGATGGGGGAATTCAATAAGGATTATTTCCTTACCACCTTCAAGATTTCTCCAAGCAGTACTTGCAGTTTGAAAGCTTTTATATGACTTGCAAGTTCTTTCTCAGTTCCAAATAAACACTTATCTTAACTGGTCAATGCACTTCTTTATAGTAATGCATTAATATACAGTATAGAATGGGGGGATCTATAAAATGAGCTATAGCCAATACTGCTTTCTTTCTATTGTAGGAAGTTTGAAGAAATCTACCCTCCTGAAGTGGCAGAATTTGTTTACATCACAGATGACACTTACACAAAGAAGCAAGTCCTAAGGATGGAGCACTTAGTTCTAAAAGTTTTGTCATTTGACTTGGCGGCACCAACTATAAATCAGTTCCTTTCTCAGTACTTCTTACACCAACCAGCTTGTTCCCAAGTGGAAAACTTGGCAACAGTGAGTGCCTCAGTCTTTTGGGAAAAATCTTAAATTTGAGGAGGAGTTCAGGGGGGTCCCTTGGCTTAATGCAATGGTAGAAAGATGTAATGTTTAAAAGGCATGATGTTCTCCATAAGTTTGTAACTTGTTAAATTCCACTTGAATGCTGAATGTGGATGGTTTCTGATACCGAGGCCTTTTTAAAAAAAACAAAGTAACTGCATACAACATGAAGCTTTTGTAGGCTCCAGTTGTCTTAAGAAAGAACTGTGTAAAATGTGTTGTTTTAACAGCTCCAACTGCATAGCAATTTGAACAGGCATGGGCCTCTTCAAACTGTCCAAAAGTAGCTTGCTATGCTTGTTCCAAATAAGAAAAGGGGTAGGGGAGCAGAGCTATTGGCCCTTCTGTGCAGAACATGAATGGGATGTGGTTTCCTTTAAACTAGTGCTTCCGTAAGGATGGAATTGACTTGGGTTGAAATCCACACCTGCCATGGAAGCTCACTGGGTGACCTTTGGCCCATCACAAACTCTTAGTCCCAGGGTGCTTGTTGTGTGAAAATAGAGGAGGGGAGAACAGTGCTCTAAGCTGCTTTTAAGTTCCAATTGGGGAGAAAAGCAAGATTTAAATAAGGGGAAAGGTGTTAAAATTGCTCTCTGTTAGGACTTGATCTCCCTACTCTTCACACTCAATCTCTCTCAGCTAGGCCTGAAAACAGACCCGCCTCTCCAGCTCATGCTACCCAATCAGATTCTTTAGAGTAGCCTGTCACTCAAAGCTCTGATTCTGTGAAGAATTAACACTTAACAGTCTTGCAGCTGTGTGTGTACAGCCCTTCCAAGCTTTTTAACCCATGCAATACATTTCAGCCTATGTCTTGGTATTATAAAGGAAGCAAACATTTTTTCCCTTCCTCCTACAGTATTTAGGAGAACTAAGCCTAATTGATGCTGACCCATTCCTGAAATACTTGCCATCAGTCATTGCTGCTGCAGCATTCCATATAGCTAACTACACAATTACTGGAAGAACTTGGGTATGTATAAAAACACATGGCCCTTAAATATTGACTTTAATACCTGAAAATGTTAAGGAGACCAGCAGTTTTTCTGAGACACGTATGTAAACTTCCTGCGTATTTCAAATATCTTAATCATATAGAGATTCATAGTTGACATGGCACTTCTTTGCTAAATCCTATACATCTTTACTTTGATGAAAGTCCCATTAAAGCGCATAGGTCTGCTGTCCCAAGTGTTCTTGTGTTAATTTTTTTGGTGCCAAACAAATGGCTCTTTTATAATTCAGCCTCTTCAACTCCTATAATCTTTAAATCTGGTCATAACTAGAGATGGGCACGAACAGCAATACCAACTAAAAAACCCCCACTAACAGTCCAATCTGCTGTTCGTGAACAAGCTGTTTGTGAGGCCCCATTCTAAACGAACAGGTGGTTGTTGCAAGCTGTTCATTGCTGTTTGTCAAGCCAGACAGTCTGGCACTGGCATTCAATTCCCATGGCAACTTAGGCAGGGATTGTCTGAACTCTTGCTGTTGCCCTGGAAACCCCAATCTAAGCCCAATTTAGCTTGATAGGCAGGGCTTCCTTCCAAGTGTGGACTAGAGGTCCAAATTTGTTACAAGAGGAAAATACCAGGGGGGGAGGGGGAATCCCAGCTCTGGCTTTCAGGGAGAGACAGCTGCTGTTAAGAGAGACAGGTTGAGTGCATTGGAGCTTGAATTTTCTTTGTATGGTGGGATAGGGATCTACCTCTTCAGATTCCGGGGCTGCTGCCAGGCTCTGGAACCAAGCTATTATTTATTATTGGTACCTTTCCTGCTGCCTGCTCAGGTAGGGTTTCTGGGAGTGGTGCAGTAGGGATCTTGATGGCTGGAGGAGAGCCTGCTGGCCCCCACGAACAACCAACATGTTCGTGACAGGATCATGTTCATCAGTGTTCATTGTTCGTGGATGGCAACGAACAATGAACACCATGCTCGGGGTTTTTTTCTGTTTGTGCCCATGTCTAATCATAACCACATCCTTCAAGCTCCCCACTTAAGGCACTTAGAAAACCATGTCATCTTAAGCAGAGTTGCACCATTCTACTTACATTGAAGTCAGTGGGGCTTAAAAGGAGTGCCTCCGAATTCCTGCTTTGGTTATCAAATACAGAACTGTTCTTGTAATTGTATCTGTCCTACCACTAGGCAGTCACTGAGTAACTGACACTGTTTTCTCTGGCAGCCTGAATCTCTTGTCAAAGTGACAGGATACACAATGGAAAATCTTCAGCCTTGTCTCATGGACCTCCACAAGACCTACCACAGAGCAGCACAGCATTCACAACAGTCTATAAGGGAAAAATACAAGGCCTTAAAGTAAGTGGCTGCAAATAAATGAGTTACAGTCTAGTTTACAGTCTAGGATATCATGGAGTACCTTCTGCAAGGAGGGGCTGTGGCTCAATGGAAGAACCTCTGATTTGCATGCAGAAGGTCCCAGGTTCCGTTCGGTTTCAATAATAATAATAATAATAACATTCGATTTATATACCACCCTTCAGGACAACTTAATGCCCACTCAGAGCGGTTTACAAAGTGTTATTATTATTATTAAAAGGACCAGGCAGTAGGTAATGCTAAAATCCTCTACCTGAAACCCTGGGTAGCCTCTGCCAGTCTGAATAGACAATGCTGACCTTGATGGATCAGTCGTCTGATTCATATAAGGCAGCTTCATGTGTGCATTCACGTGTAGTTAAGTTGACTGAGTACTCCTAGTCTCCGGCCTGCTGGGTAACCATGGGCCAGTCACTGTCTCAGCCTAACACGCCTCACAGGGTTGTTATGGGGATAGAGGAGGGGAGAACAAAACAATGTAAATTGCTTTAAGATGCCATTGGGAAAAGAACCAAGATAGAAGTCTGTTAAAAGTATATGCTGTGCTTATATTTCAAGTGTTCATGTAACTTGTCTCTTTTTCAGGTATAATGCAGTATCGCTTATCGACCCACCAGAAAAACTAAACTTATAACAATCAAGAGACTGAAGCTTGACATCTCAAAAGTGTATATTACCCACCACAGCAATGTACAGTTTTAAACTTTTAGTTATACTTCAATCACTCTGGTATATTACCACAGACAATTATGAAGTTTTATACTTTTTATAAGGTTTTAATGTAAACTTTTGTAAATGCAATCTTGTTTTGAGTACTTAGGAGGTGCTCTTTAAAGTTCTGGAAAAACAAACCATGCAGGTAAACCACTCAAGTCGCTCCTCATAGTTTTGATCAGAAGAGCAGCGTCTAAGAAGGGATTTTGACTCTTAACTGCCAAATCAAGATAGCTTGGAGTCAGTCGCATGCTTGAGACACTAAGAGTCAGTCCTTCTCCAGACTCTTAAATTATTACAGGACATTAGTGACCTAATGTTTAACATTGGCAAGTGAAGCTGTTCTGACTTTTCCAGTACCAACTAAGATCAAGTCTGTACGGTCAGGAAATAGCGCTACATGCCACTAAAGCTTGCAAGACACTGTATGAACTGTTATCTAGCCTGCAGCTAGGGGTCCAGAAAACTAGTGGTAGCTCTCTTGCTGTGAGAAGATAATAGGTGTCTGCTGGAGTCTGAAAACTGCCCTGGCTCGCAGAATTTCCAGTATTCATGGAGCTACACTTATTCTGTTTACTGTTAGTCAGACTAGGCTTGGCTTTCTGATGTATAGGTGCAATGGCTATATACTCAAGACTAGAGTTAGCAGGGTAATGCAGTTCTGAACAAAGCTCTTAACTGCTGCACAAAGGGCAAGCTTAGCAGAGCTCTGCAGAAAGAGCACATCACTGCATTCCTGCTGTGGGCAATAAAGGCCAATTCAGGTCTGCTTTTTCTACTATTAGGAGTACTGACATAAGGCAGAAGTAGCGGGTATCTTGTATGAATAAACCCTTGTTCAAAAGGTTTTCTATATTTGTAAAAGTGGCTATTTTATACTTGTATCAACAGAATTCATTTCTTGTAAACTAGAGTAATGCTGCTTACTGTGCTAACAGTAAACCAATCCATGGCAAGACCAAATGTAAACTATCTTGAAGTGGCCAATAAAATCCTCTAAAAGGACTGTCTTTAAACAACTTTATCACTGTGCTGAGCGGAGTAAATAGATGCTACAGAAGAACTCCAGATGGCAGGCAAAACTTCATATCTAAGGAGGACTGAGTTGACAACAGGAGAACTAAAACTGGACACTAGAATAAATGTTAGCGTTCCTGCGTAAACTTGCCCAATTCCTCTTATTAATACAGCCCTTGTCCAATATGGCTCTTATTCAAGCAGGTTCCTTATCCCTTTGGGCGAGGCATCTAACAGGTCCTGCTTATTTTCACTAGCATGCAAGATGGGTGCCTCCAGTGTGTTAGTTCACCTTTAGAGGAATCTTTTTGAACAGTTGTGTAAGAAGTTGAATTTTTCCATCATTGTACTACAATGCTATCAACCAACATCTGGTAGAATCTGCTACTTCTCATGAAGCCAGTAGAGCAACAAGTGTCTAGAGAACCAGGAATCAATTGACCTCAATTCCAACCAGTGAGGATGACAAGAACAATGAACCTGCATCATAATTCCTATGAAGAACATGAAAGGGATGGGTGTAGGTATTTGGATTCACATTTGGTGTCATACTGATGCCTTCTTTTAATGAAGATGTAGCTGCTGTTTCAGTGAAAGGTATGTGGGGTGGAGGTAACAGATTCTCCTTCCACACTGCAGCTTGTATGCTACACACTCAGCCATAGTTTTGAAGCTCACCGGGGGACATGGGGCTAGTTGTCTCCAGTGTAGTCTACCTTATATGTTCTGAAGACAAAATGGAGAGGGAGAACAATGGTTCATTTTCTAAGGAGGAAAGGTGGGAGATAAAACTTTTTTTGAAGCCTTCAGACAACTAGAGTCTGACTAGAAGCAGGGCGTTTTTTCAGGGGGGACGCGGGGGAACAGAGTTCTGGCACCTCTTGAAAATACTCTGCAATAGTGCTTGAAAATAGGATTTCAAAGAATCCCATGTGTTTCTTCCTCATTTTCCTCTTGAGAGTTCCACCACCTCTTTTCCCAGAAAAAAACCCTGGCTAGAAGTAAGATTAGACACCAGGCTTGTATATAGCTTTAAGTAGCAAGCAAACTACATAAACTTGTGCTTCTTTTCCTCTGTTAGTAGCTCAGAGGAAGAACGTTACTAATTTTTCTAAAATCTATAAAGAACTGAAGGACACATTGAATATATGTCCTGAAATGGGCAAAAGGGTATCCAACTAATATATTAGGTAAAAAATTTTATTCATGGAGATCAGGACTCGTAACAAAACATTTAGCCAGTCTTTTCTCCATCAATTACCACAGTAAGGGTTATCAATGGAACATACCTTTCTGTACTTTTACACTAAACTGCCAAATAGTGATGTTGGGTTTGTGATTTAGCAAGGATTAAGTACCTTTTCTAATCTTTGCTTTTCCCCGAAAGATGAAATAGCAAAAATTTGTTGTATATTACCATAGCTTAGATGTAGTGTCATTCTAACCAGCTATGCATATATCTACTTTGTTCTTATTCTGGTGATCACAAAAGTGAATTGTTCTGAGAAATATTCCCTCCAACCTTCTGCAGAAAGGTTGGGAGAAACTGCAGTAGCTTTAGTCAACTTGATCCATCTCACAGTGAAATTGATGGAAAAATCAGCAAAATATCCTTGTCTTTAATTTTTGTACAGAAACAGGTTCTGTTTATTGCAAGTGTGGAAAAAACGGGACTTTCTCCACTGTTGCCTTCTATCCATCCACTCCTTTCGACCATCTCTCCTACCCTTTTGGAATTTTTCATTTCTCACTACAAGGGAAAGTACCTTCATGCTTGGTTCCTTCTACACAAGCTTGTGTATCTGCCTTGACTAGGATAGGGATGGAGTTGCCTAGAGCAACTGCTGTAACATGAGATCTGAAAGGGAGCTTTAATTGTACTGATATGTGCAAAGGTGGCTTTCAAGAAACATGAGTAGTATTTTGGGACACATTTGGAAATAACTGTTTCTTGCTATTTTTGGCAAGCTAGAGGAAGCAATATTTCTTATTGGTGGAAAAATCTAAGGCCCCTGGCAGCCGAAGAAATGAAAAAAGGCTACATCTGTTAACTAGATAATGGAGATGTAGAGGTGCCATAGCATTCACATTTCTTAGTAGGCTGATTCTGTAGTAGATCTAAATCCTGCTCATGAACTTACCTCACAGAACAAAGGAGATATCAAAACATTTTACACATGGGGAAATGGTAAAAATGCCAGGCTTTCTAACCGCACCCAACCCCAAATCCCCAGGGAAACATCAGCATTCACCCACTTCATTGAACCAAAGTCTGAAAGCTTCTTCTAGTCTACAGTAGAATACATGTCTATAACAAAAGAATGTGCCTGTGTGGCAAGTAGAAGTCATCAGAAAATAGAGCCAGAGTTCCAAAATAGCCACCAGCTTCAGGATGGTCATGACAGCTGCAGTGTGAAGAACGAGGGGAACCAGAACAGGCTGACTCAGATTATCTCCAGGAGTCCCTTCTGCTATTTGCACTGAAAGGGATGGTTTACTCACAATGGAAGGTGGGGGCAGCACAGGTAAGGACAGTGGACAATATCCCCTTTTATAAAAGAGGCTTTACTTAATTCTGCACTACCTTTTGAAAGCCATTCTCCTTTCTGTGAGTCTATACTTCTGTAATCCACTGACATCCTAGTAGTCACTAACTGTTCCAGCCATCTGCTTTTACAGACTTCTGCTGGCAGCCAATTGAAACATGATGGCGAAGTCAAGGTTGCGTTTTCCTACAGCTACCCTTACATGTGTCAATTACTGATCAACCAACTTGTACGACTAGTAGAACATCAGCAAATAACGATTTACAAGAGTGTATAGTCAGAGCATGAGTATACCATTGTTACAACCCCTTTCTTTTGGGTAGATTTGTTCTTTAAGCCTTTTAATTCTTGCCCCTTTTGGTAGATTGCTGCCACTAGGAAAAAAATTCCAGAATAACTTAAATGTCTCCTTTTAGTAATGTGCCCCAAGGGGTCAGGCTTTTTCATGGTACTATGTGGTCCTGAGGATAGGAATGGGATATAGGAATGACAGATACTCTGGGATATTAACAAAAAGTAAACTTATTTTTATAAGAAGTGTTATTAGTTTCATATTATTTCTAAAACTTGATGGTTTCAAAAGAGTAGTTCTCAATTCTTAAAAGTTACTTTACTTAAACCCAGTCACATAGATCATCTCTCAGGCTTCACAGTTTGCCTGCTTTTGATATTAATTTCTCTCTCAATTACAAGTAACCAATCATATCACTCACTCATCCCTCTCTTTCACCCCCACACTTCATCTATACCACACCAAGCATTTAAAGACATACACACATTTACTTAAAATCATTACAACCATGTTTCACAAGGCTGCAAAATAAATAATGATGGGAGAAGTAACTGCTGTGTTCCTGTTATTCACATTGGCCTAAAGCTGAAGAGTTGCAGGCCCCCTTGAAATGATACACTTGGAGTAGTGTTCAAACACACTATTGGAAGAAAAGTATGCAAGGACAAACTCTTGGTTTCTTCATACAACTAACTAAAAACCAAACGTATGTTTTCACATCCAGGTCTTCCAATTGTTTTCTTTTAAAACATAATGTATTGAAAATATAGTAAGAAAAACAGGGCCAAACACAGCTTTTGATGTTAGCCTGCAGAGTGCGCAGGATCACCGCTCTTAATACTGTGAGCTTGGAACATGGGATGGCCCCTAGTTTATATACAGAAAACAGAAACAGCAGAAGAGATGCTGGATATAAGTCTGAAATTGGAAAGAGTGACATGGGAAGTTTTTATATACACACACAGCAGAAATAATTTCAGCTAGCTATATAACAAGGTCCTGCTCATGAAGTCTCATCATGGGATAAAGTACCACAACAGAGTATTGGGGGGGGGGGGAAGACACTTTATTCTATACACATCACTTAGGAAATGACACTTCCATTACAATTTAGTTTGTCTTAAGTTAACAAAATATATAAAAGAACCCTGGGTTTGTGCAAGGAAGAATTTAATGTATAAAATGAATGGGTTTTTTTGTGAATAACACTTTCACTTCTTTTTGCTAACTGGTTTTTTACTTGCGATGTCCTGTTTGTAAGAGGTCTCTGTTCTGTATGGGGAAAACAAGTATTTGAGCATGCATAAAAACCCAGCCTAGCACTCCAGAGCAACTACAGCAATGGAATGGAAGGCAATAGCTTACTTGTTCATTAAGTTGAGCAATCCATGTCTATTTACTCGAGCAAACTGTGTGTAAGACTAAGACTCCAATTCTATGTACCCTTGCCTGGCAATAAGCTATCATGAACACAGTTGGTTTCAGATTGCAAAAAAATACTATTTAAGCCCTGTGTGTATATTTTACCTCCACACTCTTCTAAGATTTCCACAGGGATTACAAATTGTCAAACAAATACTGAATCCTTTGCGACCAATTCACTCCTGTTCTTGAAAAGTACGGTCTAGAATTGGATGTATGTATACTTTGCAGTTCTGGATACCACTGCTTCAGGAGCTAGCTTTCTGGCACAAGAATTCACATTGCTTTCATACATGCTGCTTCCCACAAAGGCTTTGGGCCGGTAACAATTAGACATTTTAATGAGAATCAGGGCCAACCTAATAGGGCTGCTGCGGCTGCCCACAAGCCTAGATTTCAGATATGCGAACTCCTCTCCCTGCATAGAATCTCTGTCACGAACCTTTTCCTCCTCACCTTCTTCCAGTCTCATCTCAATAAATGTGAATTTCAACCATTCCCTCTGCCCCGTTTCCTACTATTCCTTTTTAATGTTTGTATTGCTCTTCTTGAATCTCGTATTAATTAATTCTAATCCAAAACAACCAGCTGAGGAAAGGGTCATAGAGATTACCTGTTCTTTTGTGCCCCTTCTGGCTCTAGAATGATAACATCTTCCTCTTCACTGTCTGATAACACGATTGTCTCATCTTGAAGATACAAGAAGATTGTTGTTTGGTACATCATTTCCAAGGACTGGTTTACTATATACTTGCCACTGGAACTAGCCTGAATAAGTACCCTGTATATCTCTTCTCCAAACCACTAATTATGTTGTTCTGCACTGCATGAAAGTTTCCACCCCAGCCCCTTTGCCTTGCTGGTAGTGACTAGTATAGGCACATACGTTTTTCATGTGATGTGGAAGAGCCATATAAGGATAACATGGCTATGTTTTATGTGACATACATGTTTTATGTGACATTATTTTTCTGTCCTTCAACAGCAGAGTAGTGCAAATGCCAGACAGAAAACAACATTTATTAATCATTCTGGTCCCCTTCATCGTAACAGAGTCTAGGTTGGCAAAAGAGTAAATATGTATTATGTGAGGCATTTTTCATCTGCGTTCTTCTCAATCCCAATTTAACGCTGTTCAAGGGCTGCAATTTAAGACAGCCAATTCTAGACAGATGGGTATAAACATGCACAGATGTAAGTATTTTGGTAATTTTTACTGCAGCTGATCATCTGGCAGATCAGACACATAGGTTTTAAAAGGGAAATCAGATTGCCCATTCTGCTGTACAATCAGCAGCATAAAACCTTCCAAACATTGCCAGCTGCATCAGTCTCTCCTGGTTATGTATACAGCAGTCTAGGATTGTACTCAAGAACTCCTGCTTACTTAGCAGACCCACAGAAACCAATCAGTAATGTAAAACCACCTCTTCCTTTTCCATTTCAAGATCTTTGTATAAGACATTATTCATGAATACACTAACCTTTCTTATCTTGGTTTCCAACACTTGTATCTCCCATTTCCATAGTCTGGTCATCTGTTGTTGATTTATCTTGAGCAACTTCCTCTTCTTCTTCTTCCTTTTCAGATTCCTCAAAATCGCCCCAAGAATTCTCAACCCCTTCGCCAATCTGAGCTGTGCCAGGAGCCCATAACACTGGGTTGGCCAAACTAAGCTTATTAAGAAAAAATCAGAAGACATCCCAACATCATAATCGATGGGTTATCTGGCTGAAGAACAGCCCTGAACATGTTTTGCCCTACAGTAATAAACAATCACTAGTACTCTACAAAGTCAGAAATGTTGTATGAAGACATCAACTACACTTTGAAAATAAATAAATAAATAATTTTTCTGGCATATATAGTCCTGTACAGTCTAGAGGCTTCCTGGTGTCACCAGCTTTTAACATAACAGCCTTCAGTCTCTTTTCCTGCTTCCTTCTTGCCTTCCCACCTACCAGCTAACCTACTTTTATCTGCCCCCATCTTCAACTTTCCCTCCTCCGCTCTCTTGATAGTCTCTCCTCAGTGTAAAGTCTGGCCAAGTTGTCTGAGTACTGAGATTCTTGTGGTCACCACCAGGCCTATCTTTGGGGAGTCTTCCATCAGGGGACATGGCAGGAGAAGAGGGGCAAGAACTTTTCCAAGACTGTTTTGGCCCTGCTCATGGAATCAGGTATGATTTTGATTTCCTTGCTCCTCTGTTGTTGAATACTAGTTTCCAGAGCACTCCTGAAACCCTTCTGTACAAGTCTGAAAGAACCGTATGATTTATCCACCACAGCAAGGCTGCTGGCTAAGCTCAATCTCCAATTCAAGTGAGTTTTTGATTCTGGAATTGGAAAAATGTGGCATAGTTCTGCTTCTTAGTCCTATGTAAAATCTTTTGGATTCCTGCTCTACATTGCAGACAGACCCTTTCAAGCCATTCTCTAGCTTATGGGTTTGCACAGAGTGGCACTATACTGGTGTGAAAGAGTCAAAGACTTGGAAGTTAAAATAGCAAAAAATGAAGTATGTGTTCTGTATTAAATTCTCCCAGGAAATGAGATCCTTTCTCTCCAAACTCAGTTCTATGGGGTAATAAAAAAAGATACACTTCTGAAGGAGGAGATGCTTTGGCAATAATTTCTTCAGCTTGTTCTTGTACATCATCAGTGTCAATCGTGGCTTGTTCTATCTTAAAGGCAGTTATCCTTTGGTTTGGAATAGATTCTGCAAATCCGAATTTCCCTCCTTCTTTCCTATAAAATGAAAGAGAATTCTTTTGGTAGTGCAAATCTGCTACTGTATCAAAGTCTTGGACAACTGACATAGTTCTCAATTATACTTCTAGATGTAGGTTGAGGATAGGCTGTCAAATCACATTTTTCTATAAATTGGCACCCTCAACCACACCTAAAGAACAGAAGATTTCTTTCTTAGAAATTCTGCTTATAATGTACACTTCACAAGTTTGAACATATAATCCAGAAGGCTCAAGTGGCTTGCACCAGCATTAGTCCTCTAGCCCACAATAAAATGATTGCAAAGAGTAGAAAAGCACACTAAACTACTAAGTTCAACCTCCTTCCAAATCCATTAGAACTGAGGTACAGACCCCCTAGATTGGAACTTGCTGGCAACAGGCTTGCTATACTTTATGCAACCACTGCTGTCACTACTAGGTCCTTTTCCCACCAAAACATCCCTGGTAGAAGTGATGGGTTCATAACAGTGTCTCCATGAGGCCCTAGATGTTGTTATGATGCATGTGGCAGACGGGTACCAGAAGCATTGGGAAATATAATTTCCTGTGATTCTCAACAGCCATGGAGAATTTAGTATAAGAGGTCCTACCATAAATCCGCAAACGTGACTGACAATGTGGGCAGACAAAGGGCTTTTTACTAAGAGGACTTGAGGCACTGTAATGTTTCTGGTGACATCATTGGGAGTGCATTCCTCACTGCAGCAGCATCAAAACATAGGAATGGGCTCTATTTAAAAGCTTTTTTTTATTTTGAAAGTTTTACTCAAGTCGAACAAAGGGGATTTTGCCCATTATTACTCACATCTAACTCTTCACTGCACTGCAGCAACTAGAAATGGTTTGAATCAGAATAGCATACTGAACCCGGCTCACTCTAAAAGCTCTTGTTAATGCAGACAGCTTACATATTTATATAAAAGAAAAATAGATTTCATCTTTTTCATAAACATAACAGTCCTAGGACAGTTCTCCAATAAACACCAGCAGTCCATTTCATCTTTTCTTTTACAAGAAATCTTTTAGGCATGTTTTATATCATATGATTTACCAAGTCTATTTGATAGCCTCCAATCTGTTGACTAAAAAACGACAAAAGTTAGTGATGAACATGAATAATCGTAATACGCAGCATTCTCAAAACTCACCTAACTTTCTGATCATTCGCCAAGGCTTTCTGAATTAGTTCGGTGATTTCTGCTACTTTAACCCCTGTTACTTTACTGCATAACAGTACCTGTGGTAAACAAATCAGTATTATGACGTAGTCAAACATAATTTTCAAAAGATTTCTTTATAGCACAGAGCACTGACCACTGCAGCAGGAACTCAAGAGTGCATCCGAGGCCTGCAGGGGCCTCCTGAATGCACTCTCGGTTCCTGCAGAGGGGAAAATGCTTACCCAGTTGGAATCACTGTAGCAACAGGGGAAAATAAAGCCTTTAAAAAGAAAGTTTAAAATAGGATTTTAAAGATTTTATTCGGAACAACTGTCGATCTGAAGAAAAGGTCTGTGTTTGATTTTGATAAACTAACTGAATCCAACTCTATTTATATATTGTCTAGAGAACAGAAAGAAGCAACTAACAAGGGAGTCCAATAGGATATGGAATCTTTCAATTCAACTTTTAAAAATGACTGATATTGTCAGCTAATAAACCTCATTCCTTTTGCAAGTTTGTGAGATAGTAACATGAGACTGTTTTGACTGTACTTGGGCAAAAGTAAGATTTTTGCCAACACTGAAAAGAAGAAAGAGGCACAATTTTAGAAACATAAGTTTTACAAAGTTTATTATTTTACAAATTTATGAAGTCAATTATTTTAATAGGTGACTATTTTGTATTGTATTTATTGTCATTGCCCAGGATCCTGATTGTGTCAGAAGATAGGTAGTGGATATAAATATCATAAACAAACAAACATTTTCCTCAGGTAATATGTGGGTCCTAATAGGAGTCTTTCATGTTTTAGGTTACAAGTGTTTTTACACTTTAGCAATCTAATGCAAACAATGCAATTCAAGTATCTTGTGTCCAGTTTGGTGTGAGAGCCAGTTTAGTGTAGTGGTTAAGAGTGTGGGACTCTAATCTGGAGAACTGGGTTTGATTCCCTACTCTTCCACTCGAAGCCAGCTGGGTGACCTTGGGTTAGTCACAGCTTGTAGGAGCTCTCTCAGCCCCACCCACCTCACAGGGTGTTTTGCTGTGGAGATAATAACAACATACTTCGTAAACCACTCTGAGTGAGTGTTAAGTTGTCCTGAAGGGAGGTATATAAATCGAATATGTTTGTTGTTGTTGTTATTATTATTATATTTACAATATAGAGAAGGAACGTATAAGACACTGACTATCATACAAGAACACATACACGACACACCACTTAATTTTCAAACTTCAGGAACTTCTATATTACCTGATCTTTTAACAGCATAATCCCACCACTGGACTGAATTGTACAAATCTCGCAGTGCTTATTCATTGCAATCACAAGGAGGCCATCCATTACACGTTCCTCTTGTTCGCTGGGATCTACTAATAAGTAGGTCCTGAAATTATTTTAAATCAAACAATAAGAATTTACCTGAAACTCATGGTACATGAAGAACCATACAAGCTAACAGGCAAGGCAATATAACACCAATATTTTTCAATAATAGGTATGTATACAAGATAGGTTTTAGTTCTCTACATTTCACAAGCCCAAACTGATGTGAACACTTGGAAAAAAATCAATCATGTTATGCTATAAAGGGTTAGTTGTTTTTTCAAATGAAGCTGGCATACTATTATGTTAGAAACAAATTTCTGTTTAGGTTTATGTGACTGAATTCTAGGGATGCTGGCAAACAGTTTATGATCAGCTGAACAAAGCTAACTTACCCTTGTTGGAAGAAAGCAAAGCTTACACAGATAGGCATGTGATGGATACTCAGTGGGACAGGATCTCTTTCCTCGGGCGTGTACTAAAGAATTCAATATACAACTATCAGTCAACAAGTAAACTAAGTATGTATGTATGTATACACACAGAGAGATAAATTTTACTTGACTAAGGTTTAATATTTTAAAAAACTGATACTGCATTTGTGTGTTATACCAAACAGAATGCTCACTCCTTTCATCATCGTTAGACTAACGTTCAATAGAATTTGAAAACTGATACTTAAAGTTATCTTATTAGGTGGTCTTTGTATTCCTTGATATTCTATGTACAATTTCTAATTACATGGACATCACAAGTCCAGTATACATTTTAGATGCAGTAAATCAGGACTGGGCAGAAGATGGACTGCAGCCCACTTTAGGACTTCTAGTTGGTATCTGGTGGATCACTTAGAGCATGCTGGGATTCTTGCAAAGATTTCTAGTCTAGATGAAACTTTATCTGATCCAAACCCACATTTCTTATATTGTTAAGCAAAAATTGAACTCAGGATTACATAGTACAGATTAGTTATCCCTTAACTGTTGTTAATAATAATATTTAGCATTAGTATAGTGCTTTTGGAATTCAAAGAAAACAAACCACATGAACGCACAAAGCTGCCTTATACTGAATCAGACCTTTTGACCCATCAAAATTAGTATCATCTACTCAGATGGCAGCAGCTTTCCAGGCAGGTAGTGGTCTTCACATCACCTACTAGTTGATCCCTTTAACTGGAGATGCCAGGGATTGAACCTGGGACCTTCTGCATACCAAGCAGGTGCTCCACCACTAAACCACAGCCCCTCCACAAGCCATACAAACACTGAAGCAACCCAACAGTGCATCAATATTTAGTTCCAAAGAAATTTTTACCAGTGTTACTTCTTCTCCTTGAACTGATACATCTGGCCGCCGAAAATGGCACAATGCCACTATTGCTGCTATGCTTGCAGCATCAATAATGTTTCCGTTGTGATTCAACAAATGCAGGTCCACACGAATTTGCCATACCTTAGTTGAGACAAGCAAGCCATTTCAATTTGAACGGATTAGGTGTTTTTATTCCTAAAGGGTCTGATCAGTCATTCATTTACCAGCTTATTTAAATTACAGAAAACAGGATAAAATAAAGGAACAGTATGTTCATAATCAAGAGACATATTACTTGTATCTGATAGTTCCCAAGATGTGGTTAAAAAAACATGGAAAGGGGTCATAGCAGGAATATTCCACCCTGTCTACTCTTCAGTGACCATACACACAGAAAAATGCCTGAAACTATATGCAATTATACGTGAGGGATACAGTAGTGTCTAGATGATCCCATACTATTGAATACATTTACCAAACTCTCTTTCAACTCTCAACAGAAATCTAAAAAGTCCATTGCTAAATACTGTATGTGTTTAAGACTGCAATCTTATGCACCCTTATACACTATTGAACAAAATGGGACTTATTTCTGAGTAAACAGAAATTACACATAAGATTGTACTGTAAATCTCATTCAACACAGTGCCTAATATTGGGCTAACTGCATAAATATGTAGGATATGCACTTGGCGGTACTAAGGTTAGCTTTCATGTCTAAGACATTGATATTTGCAGCTATTATAAAATGAAACAAATGAAGACTAAAGAAAAAAATTAAGCACAACTAATACCACAATTCAAGAAATATGTACATGTACAAATTAGTGTACTTGCAGATTTAGATATTTATTTAAATAAAGTAGATGTTGACTGCAGTATGAAGTATAAATATATTCTCTAGTATCAGTCTTTAGAAATCATGCATTTGCACACCTTTTCACCAGCTACAACACAGAGAGATTCCGTATCTATACACTTGGAATTCCTTAGGCATCTTTCTAATAGTCTATTCAGTTTCACAAGGAGGTCAGACTGCCTAGAAATTAAACAAAAATTGTTACTAGAAAATGCAAAAACAGGAACCATAATTTATTTCTGCTATTTTTGCTGACATTGGAAGAAAAACTCACATACCTGCCAGGCTCAAAAGCAGGTGATGCCATAGGAGAGAGCTCAAGATTAAAGAAAAGAATGCCTTCTGTTGCACGATTTGGCTTTGGAGAGACAAGTTCACATGAAACTTGTCCAAGAACTCTGCAGAAGAGAACCCCCAACCAAAAATATAAGCTTGTAGTAAAACATTGGAGTGTTATCCTTTTTATTCACACTAATAAGAAGCCATTCTGAAATTGTCTCATGGCTTGCAGACAGGCAGTCAGGCCACAATCTGGAAACTGACATTAGACATTTCAGTTCCTTTGAAATAGGAAAAGATACAGTGCATTCTGCAACCTGCTCCTTTTCTGGGGCCCTTCAGCCACCTCCCCCTGCTGCCACCACCACATGCTATAATGAACAGGACTCCCAAAATGCTTAGTGTTTTTTCCATCTGAGGAAAGAACACTTATGATGGAAATGATGGTAAAGGGGACCAAGGTTCATGGGAATGATCACTGACTTCCTATTGTGACAAACCTGGTTTTCCCAAGCTCTACTATGCAACAGCCATAGTCCGTGCCAAAGGAGATGCGGATGTTTCTGTAGTCATAGCACTGGCGCCCATCCAGACGCTAGAAAATTAGAACAAAGCAGTATTACAGAAATTCGCTCTGAGCCCTCTTGCGTGGAAAGAGGGAACTATCTATCTGTCTGTCTGTCTGTCTGTCTGTCTGTCTGTAGGTAAGTAGGAAGGTAGGTAGCTGGGGCTGTGGAGAAGAACAACAGATATAAACAAAAGATTCCACAAATTTAAAGGCACATAGTAAAAACCATACACTTTCACACAGTTTAGTAACTCCATCTCAACTTTAATTGCTGTTGAGTGACCAGGGTTTCTGGTCACTGAACAACTGTGCAAAAAACAAGGTTCAGCTATCCCTATCTGCATCTTCATGCCACCCAGCTCCAGACTGACTATTGCTAGGCAGGCACCACTTAAAAGCACCGATTTTTTCCACAAGATTTCCAAACAGCCCTTCAATGAGAGCCAATGATTAGGGTAAGGGAAATTCTAACACACTTTCCTGGTGCATATAAAATCTTCAATGGCAGTTATTCCAAGTGAACAAGCCTGGAGCAAAAGGCGTGATTTTGCTAATGACTGTCACTTTTACTTTTCTAAAAAGACAGCCAATCCAACAGCTAGGGTTGCCAACTCTGGGTTGGGAAATTTCTAGAGATTTGGAGGTGGAGCCTGGGGAGGGCAGGGGTTGGGATAAGAAAGGCTCTCAACGAGCTATAATGCCTCCAAAGCAATAATTATTTACAAGGGAACTGCTCTCTGTAGGCTGCAGACCAGTTGTAACACTGGGAGTTTCAGGCCACATCTGCAGGTCTGCAATCCCACCAACAGCCGATACAAGCGAGGCTGCGACACACCCACACACCATCCCTCCGGTGCCCTGCGTGATACTGCTTGGCGTTTCGCACCTTCCTCTCCTCGATGGCGCGCAGCAAGAAGCGTTTCTCACAGTTGGACAGCGGCGTCTCCTTCATAGCTAGGCTTTCCTTTGACGAGCCCGACCGTGTCGCGTGAAGGCCTTTCTTTCTCAGGCGCGCTCTAAGGACGTCATAGGTAAGCGACCGCAGCGAAAGCGCGCGCCTGCTCAACGCGTCTCCAGAGGTAGGGAAGCGGCCCTCAAAGGTTGACGAAATTGGGCGGCAGGTACAATGCGTTCCTAAACACTTACTCCAGTCTAAGCCCACTGAAATGAACGGGATTAGACTGGAGTAACTCTGTTTAGGATTGCCCTACTAAACATGAAGTATCTAGCAAAGATGGAGCAGCACTTCTCTTTAGAGCAAATTCATTTAAGTATATTTCCGAGGCGTTGACGTGTCACGGAGCTCCAGCCAAAATATCTACCGACTGAATGATTTATTTAGATATTTATATCCCGTTTTTCTCCCCAATAGAGTTTCAGCATGACTTACAAAACCTTTTTTTCCTCCATGCTATCCTTACAAGAACATAGTGTGGTAGGTTAGGCTGAGAGTGACTGGCCCCAAGTGTATCCGCCTTTTCTGTCAATAAACACCATTAACAAAAAAGTTTTACCACAGGGGATGTTGAATTTACCTGGTTCCCATATAGCTGGATCTCAGTGAGGAGCTCACCTCTCCAACCAACAGAAATAACATTTTATGACTTGCCACCCCTAGACACTTGTAGAAATAAGCTGGTTTAACTTCATTAAACGGTCTCTCTCTGTGTGTCTTTAGAAACAGTCCAGATTAAGAGCTCCAGTGTTTCCTGATCCCTTGGGTAGTATAGACCAAGCTTAAGCTTGTGAGTGTAGAAATGACCGCCACCACATTTTTGTTGTTTAAATTGAACTTTACTGGTAATTAGAGCCATTGGTATAAGGGAACAAATATATACGAGCCAAGAACTATCTAATTACTGGACAAAGGGAATATAAAATGAGTGATAAAGGCAATCTTTTCTCCTGTGTCTAAAATGTACACTTTTAGGAGAAGAATGTACTCTTTAGAATTAGGCAAATAATCTTTATATAGTTAGGATATTTGCATGCTGCCTCTCCAGAGGCAGCTAACAATAAAGAATAAAGAAATTAAATGTACAATTAAAATAGTAAAACAAAAATATTTTGGTAAAGCTAACTTGCCAAATGAGATAACCATCTAATCTGTAATCAATAGCCAACAAAACATTAAAATCTCAGCAGTGTTTTCAAGGCAAGAGACTAACAGATGTGGTTTGCCATTGCTTGACTCTGCAACCCTGATCTTTGTTGATCTCCCATCCAATTACTAACCAAGGTTTATCCTACTTAGCTTCTAGATCTCATTTGCCTGGGCTATTCAGGTCAGAGCATATGTAATGGTAACAGCCATAAAATATACAAGATGTAGGATACAGTGCAATCCTAAGCAAAGTTACACCCTTCTAGGTAAAGGTAAAGCACCGAGTCATTACTGATCCATAGGGGGACGTCACATCATGACGTTTTCTTAGCAGGCTTTTTACGGGGTGATTTGCCATTGTCTTCCCCAGCCATCTGCACTTTACTGCCAGTAAACTGGGTACTCGTTTTACCGACCTTGGAAGGACGGAAGGCTGAGTCAACCTTGAGCTGGCTACCTGAACCTGGCTTCCATGGGGATTAAACTCAGGTTGTGAGCAGAGCTTTGACTGCAGTATTGCAGCTTACCACTCTGAGCCACAGGGCTCCCTTCTAAGCCTATTGAAATCAATGGCTTTAGAAGGGTGTAACTGCTTAGGATTGCACTATCAATCTCCAGTTAACATAACAGTAATATCTGTTGATATAAACCAGATTTTTCTCAGGATTTTTCTCAGGAATGCTTCCTAGGTATGCTAATTTGAGGCCATTTTCATTCTTTATAAAGCCTCTGGTATTTACTGAGAGGGACATTCCTTAGTTGTGGCCTGCAGAAGCACTCAACAATGTCACCAACCATGGCCAGTATTCTTTCTCCTATTTCTTCATTAAATCTGTGACACAAAGATGTTTTTGGGTCATAAATTGGTTGAAAGCCAGGAAGAGAGAATATCATGAACATATGAAGTTGCATTATATGGAATCAAACCATTGGTCTATCAAGGTCAGTATTGTCTAACTGGAAGCAGTTTTCCAGGGTCTCACATCATCCACTACCTGATTCTTTTAATGGGAGATGCTGGAAATTGAACCTGGGGCCTTCTTCATACAAAGCAAATGTTCTACCACTAAGCCATATCCCTTCCCTCTCATCCAGAAATACCTGGAGCTGAGAAGCCACCATTTTGCTCAAGTTTTTATTCAAAAATTATTTAAATTTGATGGATTCATTGGTAATTTTTTTCAGCAAAGGCTTTACAATTGCCTCTTGCAAAACTGAAGGAACTGACCTGTCCAGTATTTGTCATCCACTGAAATAGCACCATCCTCTGGCAAGTTAATTGGCCAGGAAGGGCAGGGGTCAAATGAACATATGACAAGAATTTAGCGGGCATTAGTGCCCCAAGTATTATAGCTGAAACAAGCTTCTTACAACATGGAATAAGATTACCAGTCTGCACTGCATGGACAAATGGTGGTGAAGAACATTTCTTAACTGCTACAGAATGTTCTAAAATGAGCTCTTATTCATGTTTGGGCAGATTTGGCTTGAGTCTTTCCTTGCAACCACACTAGCTGTTTCAGTTGCTTCACAGTGTCCAGTTCTGCCAAGTACCAGGGTGCTTAATGTCCCTCACTACAAGGAAGAGAATGCTTAGGAGCAAACATATCAGCTGCTGCTCACAAACCTCCCAGTTCTGGAAGCCTACTAGATCTGTAATCTAATCGCCAGTCATAGCAGGTGAAATTCCCCCAGAGCTATCAGAAAACCATTTGGATCCTTCCTTCTTACCTCTCCCCCTCAGTGGTTTGTACTACCTTTAACATACACTCTTCCAGACAGGGATTGAGTGGGTGGAGAGCCAAGCTGCAGCCACCTCCTACACATTAGACAGTAGCTACATCTTGAGTGTGTCTGTGACAGCTACAGTGGAACAAGTGGGAGACTCACATTTCTATGATGACTGCTGCTTCTGCCACCATTGCAGGAGCAGGTTCTAACATTCCTGTCCGTTAGCAGTCCTTGTTACATTCTTTTTTTTTAAGTTTTAAAGTTTTTTATTGCATGAATAGTCCTTGTTACATTCTCAAAAGGTTAAACATTCTTTTGCGGTTTAGCTATCATACCTGGTTTTTTTCCAAAATATATGCAAAAATCGTCTCATCTAGGAAAGAAAGAAATGTATGGTACAAAGAACTTTTTCTACCTCTAATGAATGTTCATAATAGCTGCTTGCCTGTATCACAAGGCTGCAGAACTTTTAAGTGGTCTAGGTTGTAAAAACCATGACATTATTTACAGAACATCCCACATCTTCAGAAAAGAAGCAGAACTCTGAGTGCCATAACAAAAAGGAATATCAGCCCAGCAAACCCCTCAGTCTCAAAGTTCAAACACACTCTTTAAGGCTCCTTGATGCTTTTCTTTCCTCAGAGAAGTGGGTCACAGCTCCCTCAAGAACTATCAGAGAAATTCATTCTCTGCAACATGCCTTAAGTCTGGGCTTCTCCCCGCACCACCGATTTGTAAATTGCAATTGGTTTTCTGGTACAGAAGATACTTACATGCCTTTGCTTTAATTATAGCCATCCCATGACTCTAATGCCCTGCTACAATACACTTATGCCTGCAAACAGCTTTCTTAATTCATTCATGCTCTTATACAGAAGACATCTTGTATTTTACAGAAAAGCACTTCTGTCCTATGAGGCGTTCTTTTAAAACCTGCCTTGGATCTTTATTACAGCTCCTTCGGTTACCTTAAACTTTTACCTCAGGAGGGCCCTAGTCACAAACAACCTCCCCCCACAAAGCTGCAGATGTTCTCTCTTTAACCCAGGCTTTTTAAATCTTGAGAACACCTTCCATTTGCGATTTGAATCCCACCACTGGCACCACTGTGATGTTTTGTCCCCCGTGTATGACTATATATTGCTGCCTGCCTGACTTGCTCAGTGTTCCCAAAAACTTCTTGCTGCCACAAAAGGCTCTTGCTTTAAATCTTAATTTAACTGGTATTATAGAAAAGCTTAGTTATAGTTAGCAGTGTGACAGAACAGTCAAAAAGGGGATCCTGTATTCCAAATGAAACAGGTGTTTTGCTTAACCAGAAGTAGAATTTATACATACATATGTATGACGGTTGCTGAGTTGTGTGATGGTTGCTGAGTATTAATAAGCATATTGGTTTTGGCTACGGTTGCCAGTCCCCCCCCCCCCATTTCCAGAAGTGACATCACCGCGCCAGATGAAGTACAGGAATATTCCCACGGCTGACGCAACGACGTCACTTCTGGAAGTGATGTTGCTGTGCCAGATGGGAGCGTGCACACAGTGCATGTTCCTGAGGTGCTTGGCAATGGCGGGCAACCTCTGAGAGCTTGTCGCCTCCCACCAATTGCTGGGCAATCTGCGGACAAGAGGGCAAATCCGCGGACAAGGGGGAACCCTATCCACCTCCCACCCGGAGGGTAAGCGTACTTGGCAACCCTAGTTTTGGCATAGGTTCATAAGCTTGGTAGTTACAAAACAGTTACATATTCTTAAAGATATGTTCACAGACCCAGTCACAAAGACTAATTTTCCACACTGTTCTTTACTCATAGACTAATTCCCTCCTCTCACCCACAAAGACACAGGCTATCTCAGGCTTCCATACAAATGTGGTCATCTAAAAGTAAAACACTCAGACTTCCACACAGACCAACTGAACCAGACAAAATAACCTCTCTCTGAGATATACACAGACTGACTAAAAACCTTCCCCTCTGCAGTCTTCCCAAACTGCAGTTCACTCCACCCCTAGAATACAGCTATCATCTAATCACAGCACACCTCACTCATCCATCCAACCCTATTCCTTCTCACAGCAGAAGCCTCACTTCTAACCACACTAAACATATATTCAAACCCCCACATTAATACACAGAAATAAAACACAAAAACTTATTTATATGGCAAACATTACACCCTATTACAAGTTTTCAGGGCTGAAGTTCATGGATTTGTTACATCAAGACTCTTGGTAGCAGAACTATGTCAGCACATATTTTTCTGTCTTGGTAACTCTCCAAAACCTGTGACCTTTCTCATCATGTAGTTTGTGTCATCAATTACAACAACTGTACAATGTTGATCAATATCACTTACAATTACACTCTAGCATTATTTCAGGTCCTAGAGGAAGCACGAGTCTCACACACTATTTCCATTAATCCTACTATATAAAAGGCTAAGCGTATTCAAGACAACTCACTTCTTACCCTGGTGCACCACCAGAGATCGCTGCTGTGGAGGGAAGCCCAGATGAGGTAGCAAGACCACCAGAGAGCGTGCCACAGTGGACAGCTCAGGCCAGGATCAGGCATGGAGCAGGCAGCAATGCGTGTGTCCCCCCCCCCTCGCCTCCACCCAGCTGGGATCAGGAGTGGAGCAGGTGGCAATGCCCACCTACCCTTCACCCAGCTGGGATAAGGAGCAAAGCAGGTGGCAATGTACTCCCCCCGCATTCACCCAGCTGGGATCAGGAGAAAAGCAGGTGGCAATGCCCACCCCCACCTTCACCCAGCTGAGATCAGGAGCGGAGCAAGTGGCAATGCCTGGCTGCTGTTTACCTAGCTGGGATCAGGCGTGGAGCAGGGGGCAATACCCGCCCTCCACCTTCACCCAGCTGGGATCAGGAGTGCAGCAAGTGGAAATGCCCATCTCTTCAGCCAGCTCAGATCAGGAGCAAAGCAGGTAGCAATACCTGCTCCCCCCTTCACCCTGCCGGGATCAGCCACAAAGCAGGAGGAAATGCCTGTCCCCCTTTACCCAGCTGGAATCAGGAGCGGAGCATGAGGCAATGCACATCCCTCGCCTTCACCCAGCCTTGATGAGGTGCAGAGCAAGGGGTAATGCCCTCCCCCAACTTAACCCGGCAGGGATCAGGAGTGTAGCAGGTGGCAATGCCCGCCCCCCTTCACCTGGCCAGGATCAGGCGAGGAGAAGGTGACTACACCTGCTCCCTTCACCTGGCCAGGATCAGGTGCAGAGCAGGAGGCAATGCCCACCCCCTTCATCCAGCCTGGATCAGGTGCGGTGCTTGAGGCAATGTCCACCCACCCCCGTTCAACCTGCCAGAATCAGGCACAGAGTAGGAGGCAATGCCTGTGCCTTCTTCACCCAGCCGAGATCAGGGGCAGAACAGGTGGCAATGCCCACCCTTGCTTCACTTGGCAGAGATCAGGAGTGGAGCAGGTGGCAATGCCTGCCCCCCCTTTCACCCAGCTGAGATCAGGTGCAGAAGAGGTGGCCATGTCCGTCCCCCCTTGCCTTCATCTGGCCGGGATCAGTGACAGAGGAAGAGCAAATGCCGGCCTGCCTGCCTGCCTGCCCCTTTCTAGAGCCCGTTGTATTTTTTTCCCACAACGGGCTTTTTTGCGAGTCAGATTTTCTATTTGTCCTAAGCCACTTACCTGTCAACACTGGGGAGTAGTTCTCACCCACTCTGAATGCTCTTTTTCATTGGTTCTTGTTTTGTACTGGCCTCTCCTTGTAACTTCTTCCCACTGTCTCCTCACCCCCTCCTCCTGTTGCTTTGACAGTGCAATCCTAAAAAGACTCACACAGTTCTAAGCCCATTGTCTCCAATAGACTTAGAAGGGAATAATTTAACTCGTTTTAGGATGACTGTGAGTATATATTTAGCTGCTTCAGATGGAGGCTCCTGTGCAGCTGAGGAAGTGAGCTTTGACTCACAAAAGTTCATGCTGGAATAAATTTTGTTAATCTTTGAGATACCACTAGACTCCTCATTAAATTTGCTACAGCAGAGCATAGATTCAACATCAAAAACTGTTCATTTTGCTGATCCTGAGTAGCATACATTTATCTTCTCTATTCAACTCATAATCTTGATATAAGGGTAGAAAATAACCCTTACAACAAACACATTTTCTAACTTGATTTAAAATCAATAATACCAAGGAGGCATACCCAAACTATTTCCCATGAAATATTAGTAGCTTTTATAGGTATCTCCTCAATGCTTCACTTTAGTACAAAGTCTGTTTAAAGATGTTTCTTCAGCAACAGAACTTGCCAGGTAATAGAGTTTTCTTTCAGAAACCCAGTACCATTTAAGCTTCAAACATTTCAGAATCATTCAAAAGACGTGCTTTTATTAAGCTAGTCTGTTTGCACATTCCAAAAAGCTCATGCTAAACCCATCAAAGCCCTCATTTCAATACATTTAGCTCATATCTTTAATACGATAATCCTGGGGTGCCAACTTACATTTATCACCAGGTTTACTCTTCATTTGTGGGGTATCCTGTTCCTATTGCAATCACAGGCAAAAACTCCTCTCAGCATTTATCAGTAACAGGATTAGCCCCAACTCTGATTTACATTTTAATGAATTGTTGGCTGCCTTCTAAATCTTACTGATTAGAATTTGCACAGTAGTCACTTCTAGAACAGACAGGTTATAAATGGAATAGATAAACCCAAATCTTTGCACACTACTTGTACATATGTATATACATGTGCAAAGTAGCTGACTGCATAGCCTTATGTCTGCGGTACTTGAGTTATGACCCATAATATTTTGCTTCAACTAATTAAAGAGATGCTGGCCTCTTCTTGTGTTTTTGTTTGTTTGCTTGTTTGTGAATTTTGAGTAACATTGTAAAAATGCTAACTTGCGCAAGACAAGAAAAGGACAGATTTGGGTTGGTCATTGAAGGGGAGGTGAAATTGAAAAAGCATTCGGGGAGGTGAAGAGGAAATTAACAAACCCTCTGAGGAGCGGTCTCTGCCTGTTTTGTCTTAAAATTATGCTTCCCAGTTAACATTGTGTCTCCCTAAACTTGCGCATCCCCATGTAAGATGTCTCGTGTAGAGAGACTCTTAGTTTTCTACACCATATTGCTTATTCCAGTTTCACTGCAGCATGTTACAGACATCATCTTGACATTTAGTTCCAAAAAGTCTATAAATTGAATGAATGGAAGCTATCTGTTTGCTCCATTTTCCTGTAGTTAACAAGACTGTGACTTTTAATAATAATGAGACATTTTGGAAGAATACATTAAGAATAAGCAAAACGTATCTATTCCACTTTTCTTGCACTATATAGTGATTTACAAATATACATTTCAAAACAGCACCAGTGGCCACAATGTGAACCCTACCTCCTGCAATCAGAAACCCTTCCTTAACCAACATATTGATGCATGTTCTCCACATGTTCTCTCACGGTCACCTCCAGATTGGACTACTGTAACTCGCTCTATGCTGGGCTGCCCTTGAGACTGCTCCAGAAACTGCAAATGGTCCAGAATGCAGCAGCGCACATCCTGACTGGAACTCCATTCCGGTCACATATATCACTGGTTTTGCACCAACTGCACTGGCTCCCAGTTGAATTCCGCATCAGGTTCAAGGTGTTGGTTTTAACCTTTAAAGCCCTTAGCAGACTGGGACCAGCACACCTGCGGGACCGCCTCTCACCACATGTTCCCTGGAGGCTGCTTCATTCAGCAGATAAACACCTACTGGTGGTCCCCGGCCCAGGGAAGTTCACCTTATCTCGACTAGGGCAAGGGCTTTCTCAACCCTGGCCCCAACCTGGTGGAATGCTCCATCTGTGTCAATGCAGGCCCATTCAGATTTGTTATCCTTTCGTCGGGCCTGCAAGACAGAGATGTTCTGCCAGGCATTTGGTGACTGAGGTGGGTGAACCACCTAAGGTATAATGTTGTTGTTTGTTATTCTTTATCCGTTATATCGCACTTCTAGTATAACTGAAGGATACTATGGTGACGGGCACCCCTGACACTGAACATCTTTTTTTAAAAAAAATTTTTTTTATTGGATTAGAAACATTTAATATCCATTACAATCAATTTCCTTTAAATTCTAATATTCCAATTCTAACCCCCTCCCTTTCTCCCCCTTTTATTGACTTCCAACAGTTTTCCAACCCTTTGTCTATTTTCCCCCTACTCATTTCAAACTTATTTTATCTATTGAACATATATTTTCACTCTCTTCTAAGCTTATCTATTATAACACAATGCTATCTCTATTTCCCTTCCCTTTTAACTTATCAACTAAATAATACATTCCTGGCATATATTCTTCTTTGTCATTTTAGTAGCCTGTACTCTATCTTACTCATTCTAGTCTCGTCTATATGGTACAAACAATTTGTCCCTCATTATACATAACTTTAAGTACATTATAAGCATTGCATACATTCAATATAAGTCAATCAATTTGACCCATACTCCATATGTTACTCTTTACTTCCTTCTACATCTTATCTTCATACTATTTTAGTTATCTAATTTCTCCATTATACAACTATCTACCAAAAATAGTCAATCATTTTAACCCATATACACATTCAGCATGAGTCAATCAATTTAACCCATATTCTGTATGCTACTATATATTTTCCCCCTTTCTTGCATTCATTCATTTTGATTATATAAATTCTCCATTATACAATTATCTGCCAGTGATGAAATTAATTAATTTCTATCCTTGTAGATCTTATAATAACACCTCTATTACTTAATACTATGTATAGTAGTCAAATAGAATAATTGCTTAGAAATTTTCAATTAACTCTCCACCCCCCGGTATAGTCACTTCCCTCTTCTTTTGTTATATTTCAGTAATTTTCAAACTGCCACAGTTTGAAAGTTTCCCAAGGCTGGAAACTTTCAGGGTTAGAGTGTATGTATGTAACCGAAGAGACTCCATATTAATTCTTTCAGTATTCTAAGTGCTTTGTTCACAGGTGCCAAGATGTTCCCAGCAGCTATCTCACAGAAGAGGATTGTTTTGGCTATCGCTTTTCCAGCCTTGGGAAACTTTCGCTTTCTCAGCTTCAAAGGGATTGTTTTGAGAACTATGGGGGGAGGTTGGGTCTGCTTGGATCTGATACTTTGTACTTCATGCTTTGCCTGTCATTCGTAACAATACACGTGTACCAGCCTGGATATTGTATCTGGGCCAGTGGACTATAATGCATTCTTTCTTCAGTAAACTTTTTAAAACAACGGACTTTTGTCTGATTGCAGAAGGTAGTCTGGAGTAAGGACATTATCTAGCCACAGTTCTGACATTTTGTTACGAATCACAACTTTCCAATGCCTAAGCCGGAGCAGACGGATTCCAAAGCCGTTCCCGACAGGGACCCTTTGTTTTTGGTTTTTAACAGTTCGGTTAGGGGGAGTGTTATTTGAGCAAAGTTCGCTATAAATTCTCTGTAGAAGTTGGCAAAGCCCAAGAAGGATTGCAATTCCTTGCGGGTAGTGGGTGTTTGCCAATTATGTATGGCTTGTACTTTGCCCGGGTCCATTTTCAGACCATCTTTAGAGATACAGTATCCCAGATAAGTGAGTTCTGTTTTGTGAAACTCACATTTAGACAGCTTAATGGGTAATTTGTTACACATTAGAGTAGTCAGAACTCTCTTCACAAGCTCTACATGTTCTTCTTCTGATTCTGAATAAATTAAGACATCATCTAAGTACACCACTACTCCTTTGTATAAGAATTCATGCAATACTTCATTAATCATGGACATGAAAACCGAAGGGGCTCCGGCCAGGCCGAACAGCATAACTAAATATTCATACTGGCCGAGGGGTGTATTCAAAGTGGTTTTCCATTCATCACCTGCTCTGATACGAACGTGGAAGTAAGCATCTTTTAAATCCAATTTTGTAAAGATCTTACCTTGAGCCACGACGTTGAGTAAATCTCGGATGAGTGGGATGGGGTAGGCATTGCTGGAGGATACTGCGTTTAGTCCCCTAAAGTCTGTGCAAAGTCTAAGTCCCCCATCCTTCTTCTTAACGAACAGTACTGGAGCAGCATGCGGGCTATTAGCGGGTCGGATAAATCCTCTTTGAAGATTGGTGTCAATGAATTTACGGAGTTCTTCCCTTTCGTTAGGGCTCATGGGATACAGTCTGCCTTTGGGCAAAGATGCACCCGGTAATATCTCCACAGCACAGTCCGTCCTCCTGTGGGGAGGTAAAGAGTTGGCTTCTTCTTCAGTGAAAGCTTGGGTGTAAGCCCTGTACTGTTTGGGTATTTGGTTGATTTCTTCTTGAGTTAGAAGGGCTTGTTCACTGAGGGTAGGGTTGTTACCCCAATTTTGATTCCAACGGTGAGTTTTACAGGTATCATGGGTAAACATGATACTCCCAGTCGCCCAGTCTATGTAGGGATTGTGATCCCACAACCATCTGCTTCCCAGAATTAATGGATATTTGGCAGTGGCACTAATTGCAAGCGATCTTACTTCCCAATGTTGCCCCATGCCTGTGATGACCGGCGCGGTTTCAGTAGTGACAGGATTCATGTTAGTGCCATCCATTTGTTCGAAAATGACTGGAGTTTCCAATTCTTTAACAGGAAGTACTAAACCATTCACTAAGGCTGGGGCAATAATGTCTCTAGAGCAGCCCAAGTCGATAAGAGCTTGAATGCGGATATGCATTTTTCTATCTGGGTTCACCAATGTTACTGGTATGAAGAGAATGGACCCATGAGGTCTGTTCAAAGTAGGAACTGACTGAAGTTTGATCTGCCGTTTGGGTCCTTTTACGACAGATCCATTTCATTTCCCGAGACCGGAAAAGCGATAGCCAAAACAATCCTCTTCTGTGAGATAGCTGCTGGGAACATCTTGGCACCTGTGAACAAAGCACTTAGAATACTGAAAGAATTAATACGGAGTCTCTTCGGTTACATACATACACTCTAACCCTGACATTCATAATGTCAGAACTGTGGCTAGATAATGTCCTTACTCCAGACTACCTTCTGCAATCAGACAAAAGTCCGTTGTTTTAAAAAGTTTACTGAAGAAAGAATGCATTATAGTCCACTGGCCCAGATACAATATCCAGGCTGGTACACGTGTATTGTTACGAATGACAGGCAAAGCATGAAGTACAAAGTATCAGATCCAAGCAGACCCAACCTCCCCCCATAGTTCTCAAAACAATCCCTTTGAAGCTGAGAAAGCGAAAGTTTCCCAAGGCTGGAAAAGCGATAGCCAAAACAATCCTCTTCTGTGAGATAGCTATTGGGAACATCTTGGCACCTGTGAACAAAGCACTTAGAATACTGAAAGAATTAATATGGAGTCTCTTCGGTTACATACATACACTCTAACCCTGACACAAAGAGCTTTAAATGTCTAGGAAGTCAAGCAAGAAGCTGCTAGTTGCTCTTTCCTGTTCCTTGTTTTATAATCCTGGTTGGTTGCTAGTCATCCTGGAGAGCCACTAGAAGAGATTATTCAGGGCACTGGATTGAAAGGAGGGTAGGAAAAAATGAATGTGCAAGTGAATGAGAGACAAAAGCAAGATGAAAGGGGCCTCCTCTTGGCCCCTTAATGCAGGCCTTGACAATTTTTTTTTTTTGGCTTTAGGGCCAAAAATTTACAAACCAGACTCATTTTTAAACCAGGACTTTGTATTTTAATGACAATATTTACTATTTATTACTACCACAAAATCTAATCCTATACCTTTCACAATTTCTTGTAATTTTATTAAAGTTCTGACAAAGTGTTGTGTATAAATAAATATGGGATACCTCAGGTATACAAACCAGGTCCCCCAATCTCCTATTTCTGGGAGCTGATTAACAGCCACACCAAACCCCTTAGGCAGAAAGAAAGCACCTGTTCATTCAATCTGTGAGGCCTTTCAGCCTCCAGGTTCTCTGAGGTTGTACCCATATGCAACTTAACAATTCTAGACACAAGCTTAAGTAAAATATCTTTTGTTTATTGATTACAGAGTGTGTTGCTGAGCATAAAGCACTCAAATTCTGGCAATAGATATGAAAATAAATAACCTCTCTATCACTAAGCTAAAATCTGCCTGGCTAAAAACACATATAGCTTGCTATCTATACTTTTCTGATTAGCTTTTTAGCTGGTAGTTTCCCACCAATTGAGTTTAGCAATGGTGTCCATTTCCATGCCATGCAACCTGAGGCAAATTGATGACAAGCATGGAACCAGTCTTCTCTCACACATGATGGCAGAAAATGATGGTTAGAGAAAGGAGAGCCAGAATGAGCTACGACAGTGGCGTAGCGTGGTCCAGTGTCGGGTGGGGCAGGAGGTGCTTTTTGTCCCCCTCCCTGTGTGCGCGCTCTCTGGCCCTGCACGATGACATCACTTCCGGCTGCAACAAGCGGGGAGGCCACCTCCCCGCTTGTTTCCCTGCTCGCCTCTCTGCCTGCCGTGCTGCTGGGGTGCCCAGTAGCACCAGTGAAGGAGCGCTTCCGGGGGGGCTGTGGACGAGGTGGCTCCTCAAAATTTTGCTCCTGGGGCGGCCGCCCCCTGCCCCCCTGCATGCTATGCCTCTGAGCTAGGAAGCCATCTTTTCAGGACTCCAGTCATCACCAGACCCACTAACATTCATTAGGACTCACTTAATTGCCATTGATAGCAGCGTGTGAAACTGGGGAGTAAAGATAGGGACTGTGTAAGCCAGTTTCTCAAAGTTAGGTCTCTCGGGAACCAGGACTGACTTGCAGGTGTTAGAATAAGCAATCCAGCACATTTTTTTCTAGCTAGGCAGAAATCAGGCCTGCATATACTGCCTGAACCAAAGTTCAGTCACTCTTGACCAGATCTTAAGGTTTTAAGTGATATATTCCTTATTCCAGGTTATCATTACCAAAGCAAAAAAACTCCCAACATTTTTATTTGTATAATTTGGTTTCTGGAATGCTCATTAAGTTTGAATATGATATATATCTGAAGAAGTTAAATGAATCTAGAATTAAATCTGGCACTGGATTGTGTTAAAAAAACATACATATACCCCTGCAGGGTTTCATATGCTAGACAATGCTACTGTATGCACATGCAACAGTAGCACATAGACAGGTGATGGCGTACACTGTTTGCAAAAATTAGACTGTAGCTTTCCCCCAATTCAGGATCTTTGGTCTCAAGGATTTAGAAAAGTGAAGTTGTCAATTTACTATGTGGTTTGATTTCAAGATATTGGCCCTAATTCAAAATGGCATGCAAAACCTTCTAAGGACAATATCTCAGGAAATAATGGTGACATTACCATGAAATGAAAGCTGAATGAAATTTAAGATCTGTTAAGTAGCTTAGAATGTCTAGCTACACAAGCAAAGTTTTAAGTTGAAAATGAAAGGAAAATTATAGGGCACCATTGCAAAGCTTAGACCAAGTAATTTTGCTGACACATGCAGCATATTCCAACTAGGAACAGAAAACAATTGCCTCATTTTTTAGTGACAATCAGGACAAATGAGCATAAGGGCACATAAATTGCTGCTAGAAGCAATGATACAATTGAGATGAAAATATTTTTACTTGAAGTTCAGGATGCAAAGATACATGATGGCATGTTCCAATCTCTAAACCAAGGGCCCCAAATCTTGTGGAGCCTCTTGAATAGACATCAGTAGGATTGTATTTGTAATAGGGACAGAGAGAGAGAAAGGGGGAAGAAAAAGCAAGTGAGCAAAGCAAGCTAAGCTGGGTCACACATTCAAACACAACACCAAACCTTCCTAAATAACCGTAGCAGTTGCAGGAAACATTTGAAAATGGAATTCTGGATTATACGCATCTCCATAAATGTACACTTTGCCTATTATCTAAACAGAAAGTCTTGTTTACATTTACAAACAGCAAAGATATATATTTCTCATCATGTCACTGGGATTTCTCTCTTTTTTTTCTTTTTTCTTTTCTCTTTTCTCTCTTGAAGCTTCCAGAGTCAGGTTAGCATTATCCTGTTCATGTTTTTTCATAAGTAAGATACTATAAATTCAGTTGGACTTCCTATCAAGAAAGTGTGCATAAACTTTAATCAATAAGTGAATGGTTGATTCCTGTACGAAGGCAGGATGGGATGAAACTATTAAGTCCAGAAATTAAAATTACTCAACTGCACCACTGATTGGAGTTAAGAGACTTAAAGATGAACTTCTCCAATATGAGCCAACCTAGTGAGAACCTGCTTTGTGTGCTACCACTGTTGGAGGTTCAGTGGGATGGCAGGACTTTTTTTAGCAATGGTACCTAGATTATGAAACTTTCCTACTAGAGACATGACTGGCACCTTCCATTACAGCTGTTAGAGGAGCAATTAAAACCTCATCCACCAAACATTTGGATGACTTCATGTGACTCTGTTAAATGTTTTATTTTAAATTGTTTCTGGAAGCCATTTTCTCTTCTTCCTCCTCCTTCTCCACTACGACTACTACTAAAATGACTACTTCTTCCCTGTCTGCAAGGTTTAATGTTGTGTAGATTTTAATTTTGTTTTCAGATGTACAGTAGTGGCTTTTATATTCTTGTAAGTTGCCTCAAGACAGTATATACCAAAAGGTGGGGAAGAAGGTATAATAATTATTTAAAAAACAAATATTAATGTTGGAGAAAATGACAACATTAATGGGCAGCTCTAAACCACTGCAAGCTAAATTGTCCCATTAATTTCAATAGGGCTCTGGCACAATTCTGCAGGGAGGTCATAATCTTTATTTCGCCTTGTGGAAAAGGAGAAATCCCCATTCCACACACAACCAGGCAACCTTGAGCGAGGAACAGAGTAGGTGTAAAATGATTCTTGCCAGCCTGCTTGTGCATACCAATCGGCTGTTAAAGTGCAACAAGGCATAGCCAAACCCTTGCCTTGGCAAATGCTGCTCTCTTGAGCTGGCATGAATCCCCCCCACTTCTGGCTACTGTGCTGAGTTTATCCAACCAGGCAAAAAACTTCAGCACCACCTGCAGCCTAGTTTCCCCTTCTTCAGGGACAACAATGGCCCAGTGATTTCATTTCTCCCTGTAATTGAAACGGCCTCATTTTGAGGCACAAATCTAAGCTCTCCCCGGGCTCTCTGAATCCTCAGGAAACAACCCCTTTTGTTCCTTTGGGCTCTGGGAAACATCGGCTCCCGCCTTTTTCTCCCCCTCCCGGGGGGTTTAGATTGATCGGAGGCCACGGCTGCCCTTGCCAGAGCCGCCGTGGGGTCTCCTTCCCCGTCTTTTTCAAAGCAGGCAGCAGCTGTGTGGGTGGATCTGGGGCTCGGAGCGAGGCGATCCGCTCCCCCTTCGGACGGCCCCAACCGCGCCGAGCGTAATGCTCCAAGTAGCGCAGCGACGCGGCTATGTGCCCCGACCTTCTGGAGAGGAAGGCACATGGACATCCCCGGGGCAGTAAAGGCAAGAGGGAGTCCGTTGGCCCCGGGAAGCCTAAGCCGGTCGGTTGGCGCTTCGGCCGTGGGGGGCTCCGGCAGATGCCGGGCGCACGGGGCGCGCAGTGAGCGGGCCCCCTTCTCGGGGAAGCCCGCGGCCACAGCATGGAGTGGGAGTTCAACCTGCTGCTCTACCTGGCGCTCTTCTTCTTCTTGCTCTTCCTGCTCTTCCTGCTGCTCTTCGGAGTCATCAAGCAGCTGAAGAACTCCGTTGCCAGCACGGGCGCCGTCCAGCCGGGGCGCCACTCTCTGCGCGGAGAGCCCTGGGGCTTTTGCCGCGAGCAAGCCCTCTGAGGGAGCCCTGCCGGGCGAGGAGCCGACGGCGCGCGTCTCCGCCTCTGGGGGGCGCCTCGGGAAGCCTCGGGCTACAATACGATGCCGCCGCAGCCCCCGCGGTCCGGTCGCCTAGTCTCGGCTTCGAGCCCCTGGGAAGGAGGACCTAGCAGAGCAGCCAGGTGGGTTTGGCGAAGTGTGCAAACCGTAAGTTGAAGTATTTGTAGTGATAGCAGTTTGACTTTCTTTAACAGTTTCTGTTAGCCGGTTAGGTATATTCTCCTTTTAGTTACCATGCTTGAGCTGACCTTAGTAGCAAAGATTTTTACTCCATCATATACAGCGCAAGTATGTGAAAACCAGTCCTTGTTTAAGTTGACTGGAAAAACTTGCAGTTTATTTATTTAAATATTTATACTTCACTTTTCTCCCTAATATTCTCCCCTCCTCCACTTTATCTTCTCAACAACCAGTTTGTGAAATGGGTTATGTGGTGAGTGGCCCAAAGTCAACCAGGAAGCTTCCATGGCAGTGTGGAGATTTGAACCTGGGTCTTCCAGATTCTAGTCTAACCACTACACCATGCTGGTTATCTGGTTCAGATCACTGATATGATTTGTCAGATCAGGGGTATTTAGGGTGGGGGCAGGAGGACATGAAAATACTACATCTATTTCTGAGATGATTTATGTGAAGTGCTTTGAATGCTCTAAACTGATTGCTATATAATATTAACAATAATAATGGTGTTTTTGAGCCATATCCATTTTGTGTTCTCTAAACAAGATCGTACCTGGGTGTTTCCACATATAACCCCAACACTTTATTTTATTTTTTAAATCAAATTTATACCCCACCCTCCCCGCGAATGAGCCCAGGACGGCTAACAACATATTTTGTACAATTAAAACCATATATTATACAATTAAAAGCCAGTTTGGTGTAGTGGTTAAGAGCGTGGGACTCTAATCTGGAGAACTGGGTTTGATTCCCCACTCCTCCACTTGAAGCCATCCGGGTGACCTTGGGTCAGTCACAGCTTCTAGGAGCTCTCTCAGCCCCACCCACCTCACAGGGTGTTTTGTTGTGGGGATAATAATAACATACTTTGAATACCACTCTGAGTGAGCGTTAAATTGTCCTGAAGCGCAGTATATAAATTGAATGTTATTTTTATTACTGTTGTTGTTACATATCTAAAAAACCATAAAAACATTACAACTGACACTGTGATCCACTCAGGCTATAATAAATATCAATCTAGGTATCATTTACGCCAATTATTAACCACCTAATTTCTGTGGCATCCATGAAATACTGGGATAGCTTCTATTTTGTCATGGAGGCTGAAAGGCATCTTAAATAGGACAAAATCTTGTGTTAGTCCTTTGCACTGGTTTCATCTGGTTCACTCATCAGTCAAGTATACCCTTTTCATCTCTTTCCTTTCAAGATGATAGTTTGCCAAATGGACCTTCACAGAAAGGCTTTACAGCAAACACAAAGATATTTCACTGCAATGCTTTTCCTGCCCGAGAACTTGGAGACATGAGAGCCAGTGAGGTGTAATGGCTAATGTGTGACAAACTAGGATATGAGCAACTCGGGTATGATTCCCTGCTCTGACAAGAAAGTTTGCTGGGTGACCTTGGTCCATTTACATTCTCTGGCCTAACCTACCTCATAGAGTTTGTTGTCAGAAAAAAAATGGCGGAGAGGAGACTGATGTTTGGGTCCTCATGGGAGAGAAATAAATTTTTACTCCAGTGGCTAATACAAATGGCTTAATTCGGCCAAGACTCACTCTAAGCTTGTGTTAACTGCTCAAATACAGAACGCATTTCCAGCACCAAGGCTTAGGCCTCAAAATGTGAAGGGACAAGTAAAAGGTTGCTTTTGAGCACACACACAGAATATTTTCCTCATCACTGAGTAAATACAGCACATCCCTTTATTCTGAAATTAGGGTACAGGGATTCCAGGTCAGATGACAGTCAAGTTTATACCTTAGTACCTTCTTTTTAGAAAAAAGTTACTGCTTTTAGGTGCTTTGAAAATACATTCCTTGATTTCAGAAAAACTTCAGAAGAGTATGAATACTGTCAATACCATTGCTAGGATGAAACTTCAGGGGAAGGCCTTGGCCTCTATGCCTCATCTGTTGGCCTTCCAAGGTTGAACTATATAGGCCACTGGTCTGATCCAGCAGGTTTTTTTTTAATATTCTTATGTTCTGAGTCAGTTTTACTTTTGCCTAAAAACTTACAAAGAATCTAGGGAGGGAGTCTCTTTATAAAAGTGATTGTATACAAACCGCCCCCCACCCCCAGTCTTGCATATTTTATTATTTACAAGGTATTTTACAGTTCTATTTGTGGCTAAAATCTATGGTTGCAATCCAGAACCATTACATATTAATGGAAACTGTGGCCATTGACTCAGACTATAGCTGAAGCATTGGTGTACTTAATTCTGGAGAAGTAGCCATGTTTGTCTACTGCAGCAAAAAACAAACAGGACTGTTATACCACTGTAAAAGTCAGACAAAATGGTAGTTTAGTTCATAATGAGTAGAGCCCACTTCTTCTGATGCAATGAGTGGATCCTCCCTATACAGTAATTTTATGTATGAGTTTTGATAAAAGCAAATGGCAGGGTCAAGGAGCCATGAAATGCAGGGAGTACACAGTGAAATGTAATTTTGTAAACTAATCAGGAAAAAACCCAGAGACCATTTGCCTGTTCTTCTAAAGAAACATCATTGCACTTTAACCTTGCTGGGGGTTTTTTGCTTTTCAGACCTCCTACATCAAATAACCACATAGCAAGGATCTGCTCATTGCATCTGAAGATGCAATGTTTGTGCTAGAATAATTGGTTTTTTAAGGCTTGGATCCTTAGCCTAGCTTCTGTTTGCCCCCCTTTTCATCCATTGTGGAGGGTAGTTCTCTCTTCTTCTGGTGCTAGGTGATTTTGGCACACTAAAAGATGGTAGTCTTGCTGAAGTTTCTAGCGGAGAAGGATTTCACTCTGCAAGAGAAGACTGCCCCACCAACTGGAGGCAAGGCTTAGAATCCAAGCCCATATGCCATAAAAACATAAGGGACACATTAAACTAGTGGTCCTTCTAGTCCAGCATCTGGTTTCACACAGTGGCCAACCAACCACCCTGAATGGCCAACAAACATGGCATAGAGGCCTTCCACTGAAGTTGTCTCCTAGTGCTGGTATTCAGAGGTTTACTGCCTGTGGTTGTGGAGGGTCCCTTTAGTCACCATAGCTAGTAGCTTCTGAGGGACCTATCCTTCATTACTTTATCTAATCCTCTTTTAGTGTTATTTATGTTGGTGGCCAAAACTACCTCCATGGGCAGTGAATTCTACATTTTAATTACTTATTGAGTAAAAAAAAAGTTCCTTTTGTCTGACCTTGCCACAGGACCTATTGTTTATTCCAGAAGTTCTTGGTTTATCCAGCCCATATTCTTTTTATTGGATGTCTGTGCAAAGAAGCTTGGGAACTGCAAAATCTGTGTATTTGAATGAAGATGATTTTCAGAGTGTATGTAGGGAATAAGTTGTCTGCAGTTTGGAGAGCAGCAGACAGAATAGGTCGGAGGCTAACAGTTGTTTGAAAGAAAAATTACGTGCATGGTTAAGTGGTTGCATCTGTATGCTGCTGAAGGCTTTCCTGGCCATTTTTAATCTTTGAGACTGATGACTAGACTGTTAATCTTCTTCTGAGAGGAAGCTTGTCATTAAGTCCTGACAATGAGCTCAGTGGATAAGTTCTGGAAATCACTGTTCTCAGGTGTGATGCATTAAGGAGGGGGCTGCTTCTCAGCAACAGGTTATTGGATCAGATAACTGCTGCTGACAGCTGTGAATGTAGACATCTGCAAGGTCCTGATGTGCAAATTACAGTCTGGTAGCAATAGGAAGCATCCTATGAAGGTTATGAATCCTGTAGTATACCCCCCAATCTATTTGTCAGGATCTAACATTATTTCACACATTGATAAGGAGAGAATCACTGTGGAAGATAATGGGAGAAAGTTGGTTTTTGATGCCTGGTGTTTAGCAATGGGCTCACTGAATGGCCTTGAATAAATCATTGTCTGTCAGGTTTATGAAACTGGTACCACATAGGGTAGCTGTTACAAATAGGGTTGCTAAGAGGCCTGGAGAAAAATGCCCTATCCTTTTTAATAGAGGCTTATTGAGATGTTATTTACCAGGTGATCTTATTTACCTCCATGCCATGAAAAGCTTCAGCAGTCCATTTCCACACATTAAGCCTCTAGTTAAGGGGCGGGATGTTTTTTCTGCAACCTTGGTTACAAACATTGTGAAGTACTCTTCACATAGGTAAGTGTATAAAAATAATAAACAACATGGGAAAAGGCAGCCTTAGGGTAGTGTAAATTATGTGTGTGCGGTTCAACACGTTTAGAAAACGCCTCTTAGTGAGATTTTTGAAGCAGAGAACAAATTTAAAGTCAGCAAACAAAATTGCAATAAAATCTAATCAGTAATACAGTAGCAAACTTGGAACAAAAAAATCTTATCACAAACCAAAAATAGTACCATCAGTAATTAAATAATTAGCAGTATACATGAAAGCAGCTCTGCCACAGAAGTAGTAAAGTACAACCAAATGAGGAGAGAGGAGCAGCTCTTTCAACCTGCCAGGTAAGCAGCATGTAACAGGTTAATCCAATATGCAAGCTTTTGGTGGAAATCCACTGTGTAATGGAGAAGCAGTGTGCTTCAGTGTACCATATTCTTGCACACAGACCTCACATGGGGAAAGGTGTATATAGAGAAAGCTTAAGCTTCACTCTGTAATAAGGTTTTCTTGACTTTCTAAGTAACTTTGGGTCCTCATTGGGGAGAAAAGTAGGGTATAATGAAGTAAACCAATATATATTTGCATTGGACTTCACAGCTGGGCTGAATCCACACACCCGCGGAGTGTCCCAACGTTGTGCTAAATTTCGGTAAACACCCGGAAGCGTAGCGTCTTTCTAGCGCGATTCCTGAATCGTGCTAGAAAGACGCTACACTTCCGGGTGTTTAGCGAACATTTAGCGCAACGCCGGGACACTCCGCGGGTGTGTGAATTCAGCCCTGTTATGATCAGTGTTAAAAACAGCATTACCGGATCAGACCAAGATCAGATGCCTGGGATATGATAGTCATCCCTTGTGTTTTTTACTGGTACCTAAAAGAACGTTGCCTCAGAACATGCTCCGTACCCCAGCGGTTAAATAGAAGCACCCCAAGGCCATTTCAGATTGGGAAAATGGTGCAGAGGGGAAGACTTAAAATCCTTCCTTCCCTTGCACCCTGGTCCATGATTCAAATAGGGACCCCATTTGCCTCCTCTTTGGACACACTCCTCGCTGATGTCTCATACCCTGTTAGAGGCCTGCATCTTCCTGGAAGAACTCTCTTCCAACAGTACATGGCAAAAATGCACTACTGATTATTTCACTAGCTCATAGCTGTCAAAGGCTCAGGAGCTCTTGTACTTAACTCCACACAATTGTTACCGTGATCATTTAACTGCCTCAGCATCAATAGGCAGTGCAGTATTGATTGCAGTTTGCTGGCTCATGGATAACTGAAGTTTCCACTCCTCTTCTGCCACTGCAAGTGAGGTGGTATATCATTTTCTGAATATTGCGTTATAATCAAAAGCATTGTTGGCATTCATATTTTGTTTGCCAGTAGAGTTGAAATTGTATTGGCTGATAAATTCTTAGGATGTCAGTTTCTCCCGTTACATCAAATATATAAAATTATTTTAACAATATTGACAGTAGAAGTGAAAGAGAACAAGGAAAGCTACAGAAAGATGGATGCGTTATGCTTGGCTAATTGACAACTAGTGATGGTCTACATGTAACGGTAGAACTGGAAAAGCATGTTGTTATTAAATCAAAATGAAACAAGGACAAGTTTTGTTTATTTCAATGTATGCCTTGCATTATAGTCCCAATGAGACCTTTAAAATGTTGCACCCAACATTCGCATGACTGTACTAACCTTTCTTTAAAAAAAAAAACGTATAAAACCATAATTAGTTAACCCCAGTTTTTCTCAAGGCCTCTTGCCTTCACTTGTAAAAACCCTATAGCATGTGTTCATTAATTTGTTGAGACTATTAACAATGTAGCACTAGTGTGTTTTCCAAGAGAGGGATTTTGTAGACTAGCCCCAGGTGGCACTCACCAAAAACCATCTAAAGGAGTCTGCTGGCTATTACTTAAACACACTTTATTACTAGGGTTACAAATCTACAACTAATCTCCAGATTACAGAGAGCAGTTCCCCAGGTGAAAATGACTGCTTTGGAGGGGGGACTCTATGGCATTATACCCTGCTGATATCCCTCCCCACCCCAAACCCTACTATCCCCAGAAAGCAACTCCAGATCTCCAGGAATATCCCCAACGTGAAATTGGCAACCCTATTTATTACATTGTTAACGATCATGTTCTACTTAGAGTTAAAAGAATGAATATTTTCTGCCCTCATCCATTATTATTGAGTAGTGAGCTGGCCTGGGAAGCTTGACAGCCATTACAGATTAATTAACAGTAGGGACACAAGCCTTTAGGGACATACATGAGTCCAAGAACAGTTTGCTTATATTAGGGGAAAAATTGACAACATTTTTCATTTTCTTCCTTAAATATTAGCAAAAAGAAGAAGATGGCATATGTAAGTTCGCAGTTCTGACTACATTTAGTAAATGTAAATTCCAGTTAGAAAATAAGAATGGTGTTAATTTCAACTAATATACAACATGTTTCATTTTGCTGTTGACTGTGTGCATTTAGTAATCTGCAAAAGTTTTTGCTTATATATACAGTTTTTGGAATTGTGCTGCTGTAATAAACGAGGAGCCCACTGGAAGGAACTATGCTGTGGGAGACAGGAACCCTTAATCCTGAGCCTTGTTTCTCATGTAGCTCTAGCTGTGCTATTGCTATATTTCATAATTTACATAGTCGTTTTACTTTTCAGATTACTTTAACATATTTACATAATTCATCCTCACAATTAAGTTGTAACAAAGCTGATTTCTAGAAGTGGATATTGGCTTGACCAGAACTGTACAATGAGTTCATGAGGAAGTAGGACTTGAATTCAGGTCTTCTAGATACGTTACAGTGCAGTCCTAAGCAGAGTTACACCTTTCTAAGTCTACTGACTTCAGTGGACTTAGAAGGAGGTAAGTCTGTTTAGTCTCTGTGCAAGGGACTAAACTGATTTTAGTTATGAAAACCTAGCCAGCACTCTGTATGGGGAACAGAAGGGAAAAAACTCTGTTAACCAGTCGTGAAATGAACAAATTGACTGATCTAATGTGTATTGTTTACTTTTCAGCTAAGGGCTAATTTGCACAAGACATAGTGTTAATTGTTTGCTCAGGTGAGATTATCTTTTCTTTCCAGATGGACCTGCTGTCCCGCTGGACATTGGAACAGAATGCTGTGCCACTTGTCCCTGGGAAAAAAATGAGGTTGTATTCTTTGGAAACAGCCACTTTGGTCAGAAAGGCAGCTGTGCCGGGAGATTGGACAAGTAGCCAATAATGGCATATGCTTCACATCGAAGCTGATTGTGTTTTCGTGAAGAAGCACAATATGTTTCAAAATGCTGGTCATGTTCTTTTTCAAAGTCTGTTTTCCCTCCTCATTCCTCACAAACCTGGTCAACCCCCAAAATAGCTTTTCTCCTTGGGCCTGTGTCCATGACAATGGCAGATGGGCTGGCCTCTCTTTAGGATGCAGCATAAACAGGAAAGGAAATTCATACAGCAGTAACCTGCCTCACTTGGTATTCATTCATCCTTCCTGTTCCCAATTTGTTTCTTTGTTTTGCAAATGAAATTTGTGCTCTCTTGTGATTTATGTATGTGTCTTCCTGGGGAAAAATGACTTGGAAAGAAATCAGCACTTGTAACAGGATTAAAGAGCTCTGACCTTCACTACTGGTGATGAAGAAAAAACAAATTCTTTTAAAATCTTTAGGAATCTTTAAGTTCTTTTAAAATCTTTTATTTAATAATAATAATAACATTAAATTTATATACCGCCCTTCAGGACAACTTAGTACCCACTCAGAGCGGTTTACAAAGTATGTCATTATTATCCCCGCAACAAAACACCCTGTGAGGTGGGTGGGGCTGAGAGGGCTCTGAGAAGCTGTGACTAGCCCAAGGTCACCCAGCTAGTTTCAAGTGGAGGAGTGGGAACTCAAACCTGGCTCTCCAGATAACAGTCCCACGCTCTTAACCACTATACCAAACTGGCTCTAGAGAGATCCATTATACTACAACATAATCAATGGAGAGCTTACAATATTGGCAAGAAATTTTAACCTGAAGGCATGTAGTGTCCCATGTAATTGAATACAACAATTGTTTATGGTCATCTTTATATTAAAAAGCTAGTTCCCTGATATAGTGTAATGTAAGCATAGGATCTGGGAGACCCAGATTCAAATATCCACTCTCCTGTGGAAGCTCGCTGGGTCTCAGCCTAACCTACCTCACAGGATTGTTGTGAGGATTAAATGGAGTAGAATGAAATATTATTTATTTTTCAGATTTTTTTAGACCGCCTCTCCCTTGAAATGAGGCCTGAGGTGGTTTAGAACATTAAAAACACAATAAATATTACATATTAAAAGCAAAAAAAAATATTGCCACAATTAAGGGGGACACACAAGAATACAACCAGTAGTAGAACAACCAGGTTTTTAATGGTAATAATGGTTGAATTGTGCAATGTGTTTTAAATCTTGTTGTGATCCGCCCTGAGCCCGCTGGTGTGGGGAGGGCGGAGTATAAATTGATTGAATTGAATTGAATTGAATTGAGGTGGCAATAATGCCATGAATCCATGAAGTAAGCTGCTTTGGGGTCCCTACTGGGGAGAAAAGGTGGGATCTAAAGAAAATAAACAAGTAAATAAGCACATTCTGGATAACTTGCTATCAATCCCAAGCACAATCACACCTTTCTAAATTAGCTGAAAATGAAATCAATGGCCTTTGTCGCTCTACTTAGGGTGGCACTACAAGACACAGGTGAAAAGTGCAAGACACTGTAGATGAAATGGTGGGGTTATTACTAGTCTGCATGAAATAAAAATAAAGAAGGTAAAGAAATAAAAATTGACCTGTAAGTTATTCCCACAATGATGACTTTTGTGTTCTTATAAAGGAAATGTATTGTAAATTAACATACTCAAGGTCTAGGTCTGGCAAAACTGTCCAAGGATGCAGTTTGCCTCTATTTGAATTCAATAGGGAAAGAATGTTCTCCCTTTTTGTGATGTTTGAGATAAATTACTGTGCTGATGATAAATTCAAGGCCTGTGAATAATCATAAAAGGTGCCTCATGTATACAAAAGTGAATAAAAATCCAAACTGATACTAAAAAATATTTTCAAGTTTGTCATTGTGGTTGTGTTTTATGTTCTATTAAACTGGCATATAATTGCCCACATTTACTCTGTTTTCAGAGAAAGTGGGAAAGGTAGCCTTTCATGTTTGAACTTTTTAATTTTGCAAGGTAATCATCAAATGTTGCACAAGAAGAAAGGATGTAATTGCCACAGTATCCATGCACAGTGTATGTGTAAAGATCTGTTTAAAAGATGGGCGTCTCAGTGGTTCTATACATGGCATGAGTACAAGTTCCATGGTATCAGCACATCACTTTTCCAGACACACAATAGTAATAAGAACCATAACATTACAACCATTGATGTCCATGCGGCTTTGTTACAGATGATACTGGCAGATTAATTGTACTCGTTCATATTTATGGTGGCCTCCATGCCAGCACATTAGGAGCATGCAACAGCTGCCAGAGCTTGCACAGAGACATCTGTGAAAACTGGTGCCTTCACTTAGGGACTCTACATGTGGTTACTGTGAAGTTCATTGTCATCGTAATCTTTTTTGTGGCTTCTGCAATGGGCAAACGCCTGTACATACAACCTTGACCCAGTGACACCAGGTTTTAACAAATAGCACCTCCATGTGGTTCTCTCCATGTGCTACAGATCCATTCCTCAGCTACTTGTTGAGGAATCCAACTTGATGCACAATTAGAAAGTGCTGCTGTATGTACATGGAGACTTGGTGGTTTCCAGATGCATCCTCTTGTACCTCATTAAGTCTCGCACTGCAAGGTCCCCACGTAAGTTCTTTTTAGACCGTGGGAGGACTACAGTGGAAAAATGAGTCTGGAAAGTGTCCTCATACGTATGTGGGAGTCCATTTGTGGCCTGGCCCATTTGTACACAAGCTTGTAATGACACCGCTTTACGTTGTTCAATGAGAAGGTCCATGACGTTACAGCCATGCATGAAACAAGACAGCGTTCTGCTTTTACATGTTGTGATTCTCTAAGGCTTAAATTGATGAGCTTCTGTCAGTGCATATTAACACTATTACCTAATGCTTATGAGTATTTTGAAGGGATAACATGACAGTTAAATACTGTGACTAGACTTGACTGCAATGCCTTCATGACATGGTTATGAGCAGGGCTTTTTTTCAGCGGGAACGCAGTGGAACGGAGTTCCGGAACCTCTTGAAAATGGTCACATGGCTGGTGGCCCCGCCCCCTGATCTCCAGACAGAGGGGAGTTTAGATTGCCCTCTGCGCCGCTCAGCGGTGGGCAATCTCAACTCCCCTCTGTCTGAAGATCAGGGGGCGGGGCCACCAGCCATGTGACCATTTTCTCCGAGGGCAACCCACTGAGTTCCACCACCTTTCTTCCCAGGAAAAAAGCCCTGGTTATGAGATTCTGACAGTGTACAACCTGCTGTTCTAAATTACTCGCCTCCTTTGTCCCACCATAATTTGCTTTGCTGCCACTCTCCCTGTCCAGGGGCTCTTGTGAAATTGAAAAGGGTGTTGGAAAGCCTTGTTAATATTATCAATGCCTTTCAAAACCTTAAAAGGTTGAAATATGTGCATAGATGCTCTTTTGGAAAAAAAACAGTAAAATTGTCATGGCTTTTTCTTGATCTTGTGTGTGCCAGTAGAATTGACCACATGGCAGATGTTGCAGTTATAGGAAATGAGGAATCAAGTAAGAGTAACCCATACAGAAAGGAGTAGGTAGAAAATGTTGTTCTCAGTTGTGTACAACTTTATTGCAAAGAATGGTGGATGAATGACTAAATATTTCAAAATGCCTTTTCATGGATTGCCCAAGAAAAATGGAGTTGTTGAAACATGAATATAAATCCACTCTACATAGCCATAAATCAGTTTAAAAACGAGTGTAGTGTCTTGTCTAAAGTGAAGTTCTGGATATGGTTAACCAGATATTGGAGCCATGATGTTCATTGAACGACCTGCAGCAAATCTGCCTCACAGCGATGTTCTCGGAATAAAATGCACATTGCCTTAAGGTCAGTGAGAATGGCAGGTTATAATGTGGCAAACAAAATATTGTTTGGAAAGAATAAATCAATGGCATTTCAACACCTCTGCAGAACTGAAAGACTAAGCAAATGTGCACAAAGAAAATCCCTGCAACAATGATTGAATTTCACATGCGAAGTATTCAGGCTAAAGTTTACCATGTCAGAATGAAACTTTCCTGCCTCTCTCTCCCCTCCCACTATAGCCCAATGGTCTCCATGAAATGCTGCTCCTAGAAGGGATAGAGGATCCTGAGCAATAAAATGAGGATGGTCTCCAGTGAGAAGGGGAAACCGGTAGAAATTTCCAATTTAGTCTTTAATCCAACCCTGTGATTTTCCTTCCATCAATGAATGATGGGCATACAGTTTTGCTACTTCCTCTTATTTTCCCCTGGATACTTGAAGCTGCCATTGGTAGGAGAAAGTAAAGCATTGCACCTGGTGTTACACAGTGTAGGCAAACCTGTCCTCCACATTGGGTAGCAGAGCCATCAGTGTTAGGTGCATTGCACCCTGAAGGTCTTTGCAGCATACAAATTCTCTTTCCACACACAGACACATCACCCATAACAATGACAGGTATTTGTGTAAGAGTATCTCAACAGCAACAACTATTACTGCAGAAGAGGAATTAACTAGCCCAGTGCTATATTGTATACTGTTATATGCAATGTCCCATATTAGTCATGAGCTCACTATTTTATCTGATGAAATCTTCCAATATCATAACTCCTGTTTCTGAGGCCTGAGACTATTTACAAACTGAGTTGGCATTAGCTGTTATGAAATATGGTGTGCACTGTATATTACTGCTCCTTTCCCTCAATCCATTATGGCCACTAAATTGGTCATTATTATCTTACTAGATCATTTAATCCTTTGATCATTCCTCCCCTGTGTATTTCTTAAAATGGCTCATGAAATAAAAATGAATACCTCCCAATTCTGTATGTGTCCCCAAGCTTCTCTAATTGGGTGATTATTCATTGGGCATGTCTGTTTCCATTTAGCTTGAACCAATTAAGAAGACACGGTTGCACCCTAAATGGAAAGAGAAATATTAGTCTTCAGAGGTCTATTTGCTTTTTTATGTAATTATCTAAAGATAATGGATATTGGATATTAGGCACATTTAAATGATCCTTGTAATTGAGGTATAGATTTAGGTCATTACAGTTTTTCAGGTTGTCTTACTCCTTTCTGCTTGATTTTTTAATTTCATATTTCAGGTTCCACTCTCTATTTTGGTGAAATAGAACTCTGTACGCTTCTGTCCTTTGGTGCCTAGACTCCACTTTTTGGGATTTTTAACATTAGAAATGAAGATGTTGGAGGCTAGCATGGAATCACAGGAGAAAGAGAACAACTGGGAAATTCTATGCCACTTGCAATCTTCTTTCTGGGACATCATGAATGGTTAGGGACTTGAACAGGCCAGTTTCTTCCTCCCTTTAGTTTTCTTTAACTGAAGCAAAACTGTCTTCAGCATATTGTGCTGACTGATGGATGTTCCAACAGACATATTCAACCCTTATACAGCAACAAAACAGCCATTTTTTATACCCACAGGTAGGGTTTTTGGTGGTGGTGGGGGGGTTAAAGTATATATGCAAATAGCTTTGGCCCATTCTAGAGCATATTTTGTGGTTACTCCAGCATTCTGGAATGAGATCCCAATGGAGATCAAGATTTGCTCCCTGAGTGTCTGTTTTGGGGAGGGGTTGAAACATGTCTCTGTTTAGAAGATCATACAAGGCCCCCTAAATATTTGTTGATGGTCATCATGTTGCTATGATTATTTAATGTTTATATCCTTGATGAGTTTTAATTAATTTATTTTTAGTTTTATATACTACCTTGCTTGTGAATGGTCATTTATAAATAATTTAATAAAGCTGAAGAATACGTATACATGTACATGAATAGCCCAAGTGAGTCTGATCTCATCAGATCTCAAAAGCTAAGCAGGGTTGGCCCTGGTTAGTAATTGGATGGGTGACCTCCAATGAAGATCAGGGTTTCAGAGGTAGGCAATGGCAAACCATCTCTGTTAGTCACTTGTCATGAAAACCCTACCAGGGTTCGCTATAAGTCAGCTGTGACTTGAGGGCACTCTCCTCCACCAAGAATACATACAGGTCCACATGATTTGGCTGTAAAACAAACCTTTGTTTCAGAACTCCATCATATATATAAAGAATCGGAGGCATCAGGAGTCAGACAAACTTGCACTGTAACACTATCATTTATGGAGCCCATCATCTTCTATGTCATAATAGATTTTCAGGTACTACAAGGCTTCTGCCCGGATATCTCTAGAAGTATTCCAATCACACCGAAAACATCAATCTCGTTGGACGAATGAGATTGGCTGAGGTTTTAAAGTGTACACAAAGGACTTAATCATTCCAAATATGAATGATACAATAAAAGTGATACACCCACAGGTATAACAAATCCAGTGATTAACTCAGAGCTCGAATTCAGAGTAGCAATTTAGTGGGGTTGGGGATCTTAATATTTGCTCATATTTGCAAATATTTGTGATTTTACTATTTGAAAAACCTTTGGTGAAGTCATGTGTATTCTGCATCTTCTTATTAAATTATGGATTACATTTATTTCATTTCCAGATCCTGCCAATACTTCTTTGAAAGCTGGTTTATTATTAGAGATTAGGAGTAATAATTTCATAAAAGACTTACCTTATTGATCCTTGTCTGGGCAAACACTAAAAAGCAATTTCTTGCTTGGAAATACGTTTCAGAAATAGCAAAACATTGCAACTGTTTTTCTCTCTGAGATGGAATGAAAAATGTGGGGGTAACAATGTCCCTGGCTGACTTAGGGGGTCATACTGGATCCAGCACTGTTGCTAGAGAAGCAAATAAATGCAACTGCAAAGAACGCTTTCTCCCAACTCAGAGTAGGTTGGAAAATGGCCCCCTACTTTGATATGGCTGATCTGGCCACTTGGATTCATGCCATGGTAACATTGAAACTCGACTAATGTCATGCATGCTACATAAGCGTCCTTTCAAAGACAACTCAGAGACTTCAGATGGTGCAGAACACCTCAGCACATTTACTATCAGGAGCTAGGTGGAGAATGTATATTACTCCTACTATGCAGTCAGTCCGATCAGTTACTGGGCATGATTCACAAATTTGACTATCACATCCAAAGGCCTTCATGGCCTTGGTCCTTTCTGCAGATACCACCTGGGGCACACCTGGACTGTATGATGACATCACGAGGCAGGCAGCTGGGATGGCGTGCGTGCGTCCTCCCAGCTGTCCCACTCAGTTGTTCTGCACACCACCCCGGCTGCCTGCTGCACCTGGCTCGCAGCTGCTGCGCCCGACTGGGAGCGTGTGTGGGTGGCGGCGGCAGCATAGGGCAGCTGAACAGGAGGGCTGGGAGGCTGCAGCAGCTGCAGGCCAGGCACGGCAAGTGGCTGGTGGCTTCCCAGCCATCCAGCGCTGCCACTGCCAGCTCTGCGGTGCACTCCCCACCCCCGGCGCCCCCTCCGGTGCCTCAGTGCTCGAGATGGCTGCCGGACCTGCCTCTATGGACGCACCGGCCCTGGTGCTCATGTTGTGCCAATAAATGCGATTCTGCCATCGTTGCCATGAACAGACTTCTGTGTATGCAGTACTTGAAACTTTCCACTAGATGTCTCCTTTGACGTTAAAAGGGTTTCTTTGGCTTGGTGCCATATTTAAAGGATACTTGTTTGTTCTTGAACTCAAAGGGAAGGTTTTATTAACTGCAGTCAGTAAGGAACAACATCAAACATAAGAAGAGTTACATCAGACCAAAAAGACCAGCCAGTGCAGCATCCTGTTTCCCACAATGGCCAAACAGATTTATTTATTTGTTTAAAATATTTCTATTTCACCCTTATGAGAGCGTGGAATACAAAAAAAGACCATAATTTTAAAAACAATTTTAAAAATACACACCATTATTTTAAAAAATGTAATGACAGGCACCAACTCATAACTTTTGACAATTTACCAACACTACAATTTATAAAACTAACAATTGACATCTTGGATTTAAAAATAGCTCTGTCCAGTGATTGCCAGCTTAATAAAATCTTCTGGAACAACCAGGTTTAACAGGCTTTATGGAAATTTAGAAGAGAAAGTTAGAAGAGAAACTAGTGTATAGCATCAGGAAGATTATTCCTGAAGAGGGGGACAGACATGGAGAAAGACCAGTTTTTGTCTTTTGTCTTTCCCAATTCCATTCTGTATTATTATCCTGGTTCCACATGGTTTCTGGCCATAGAACCCCCTCAACCCCCCGCTTAATCTTTTTAGTGGTCAAAGCACCCCCCCTCCCCCAATTTTTCACCACTGGAAAAGTTGGTTGGATCCAACACTATAGTTCACTTAGTATTAGTTGATGAATTCATTTCAGTTATTAGAAACAGTTCAAAGAAATTTGCTTGGTCTTATTGAAACCAGTGATACGTAATCTTTGACAGTAAAATGCAGTGTTTTCAATGAGATTTGCAGTGCCATCCTAAATAGAGTTTCACCATTCTAAGCCCATTGATTTGAATTGGTTTAGAAGGGTGTAATCTGCTTAGGATGGCACTGTAAAGCATGCTTTACTTTCTCCAGCTTTCTCTTCTTGTCTACAAATGGAATGTGTAAAAGTTTAATTGTGGTTAGCTGGAAAATACAGGCACTGATTCATCCAAGCATCACCACACACAACCTAATTTACTCCCTGCCCTCCACCCCAATGTGTGCTTCCCCCACCCCACCCCCAGACTTCAGAACCATAACATGTCAGCAACTCTCAGTTTTACTAAATCAGTTTCACCTTGTTGGTTAGTTGTAAAAATATTTTTACACCTCCCCCCTTTAAAAGGAAAACATTCACAGATAAAGGACAAGAAGTTTATGACAGACAGTTCCTTTGAACTATTTATTTATTTATTTAATTTATAATCCTTCTTTCTCATTGAAACCCAAGGCAGATTACACAGTGAAAATGAAATACAATATAATCAACAGCTAGGACAATCATTGAACAAAATACAGTAACAAACAACGGGACATTCAATAAGCAGATACAATAGCGAATTGTAGTATAAATAAGCATAAAGCTGAGGACAGAGATGAAATCTTTCAGCAACAGAGTAGAAGGAACACAGTTCTTCCATGTTGCTTGATGTACTTTTTAATACAGCTCAAGCCTACATGCAACCCAAACTGGAAAATTTTTCCTTGTCAAAAATTTACCTGTGCCTGGGAGATTGCCAGTATAGATTAAAACATTTAACTAGCCTCTACAGTAGATTTTCCAGCAAGTGGTATCTGGGAAATAATAAAGTTGAAGACAGGGGGAAGATAAACATAGGTTGGGTGATCGGCTATTTCAAGAGCGATTTTGGCCTCACAGTCCGCTCTTGCTCCCCTCCCTCCTGCCCTGGGGGGAAGACTCAGTGTGGCCAGGGCCGGCAGCAACCACCAGAAAACTTGATACCATACAATTTGTGCAGCTCCCCCAGGTGTGGTCTTGTCTACTGGATGAGTTAATATCCCACAATTTGTCTAGTCTCAGTGGCAGTCTCTGCACAACTTACACAACTTGGCTGAAGGCAGCAATGACCACCACAAAACTTCTGAAAAACCTGCTACCACATATTGTTTGCATCTTGGCCAGATTTTTTCCGGGGGAGAGCCTGGCTGGGGGAGGGAAGAAGGAAAAGCTGAGAACAAGTGTGGTATAGTGGTTAGCGTGTCAGACTAGGATCTTTCTTTTCTTTCTTTCTTTCTTTCTCTATTTTTCTGACCTATAAGTCTTAAGTAGTAACTGAGAATATGAGGAAGAAAGTAAGAATTCAGGCCAAAGAAAGTTAGTCCACAAACTACAAAAGGGGCAATTTCCTATAAGTTGCCCGAATTCCCATGGCCTGCCCTGAACTAAAATTTAGCTAAAATAAGTAAACTTTCCAATCTCGATTCTGTTAGTAATTTAGGGACTAAAATATCTGGTGTAAAATCTGCCCAGCGTAATGTCAAGGTTTTGATCCATTTCTGTCTCACCTTGTTGTACCATGGACATTTCAAATAAAACATGAGCTATAGTTTTGATAACACCCAGACCACAGCCACAATATCTGTTTGAAAAAGATACCCAGAATGCGGCCTTCAGAGACGGCAGAAGGTAGCGTATTTAGTCTTACAAGCAGGGGTCATTTCGTAGAAAAAGAACTGGAGGAACTCATTAGCATATGCCACATCCCTTGCCATCACCGGAAGTGTCATTAGCATAACTGATTTGCATAAGCCACACACCCTGACATCACCTATTCTGGCTGTTTTGGACCGAATCCTGGCCATTCAGGGCCTAAATTGGGCCCAAAATGGCAGAAAGGGGCTGAAAATGGCCAAAAAGGGGCCCAAAATGGTCAGGATTGGGCCGCTGCTGAGTGGGAGAGTGATCCACCACCCGTCAGAGGCCTGATCCAAGCCATTTTGGCCCCAATCCAGGCTGAGACGGGCCCAAAATGGCCGAGAGTCAGGTGGGCGGGGCCACCTGGCATTTGACCTCTTTGGGGAACTGCTGGAACTGCATTCCTGCGTGTTCCCCCTCGAAATGAACCCTGCTTACAAACATAATTGTTCGTCTATATTTAGGGTCTGTTAAGCCAAACAAATATGTTGGAGTCGTAAAACTTGGAGGGATCCCCATATAAAGGGAAGAACAGCTTCTCCTAGCTCTACAGATAGTGCTGTTCATGTCTATCTTCAAAATTAATTCCTTGATGGTTTTACAAGCTGAAGACCATCCTAGAGCAGTGATTGCATCCTCTGCACGTTGTAAAATATTCAGTTTTCCTTCAATTGCTTGGCTCCATGCACTAGAATTGTTATCATGTTTTCAGTAAAACAATAAGCTATTGTTCGCTGAGAAAATTATTTTAAGTTTCATGTTCAGAGCCAGAATCCAAGCTCTGGCTTCAATAGAATGCTGGCCCAATCAGACAAAGATCTGAGAAACCCAGTTTCAAAAACCCACTCTGCAATGGAAGCTTGCTGGGTGTCCTTGAGCCAGTCACACACTCTCAGCCTAATCTACCTCACAGAATTGCTGTGAGCAGGGCTTTTTTTTGGAGAAAGAAGTGGTGGAACTCAGTGGGTTGCCCTCGGAGAAAATGGTCACATGGCTGGTGGCCCCGCCCCCTGATCTTCAGACAGAGGGGAGTTGAGATTGCCCTCTGCGCCGCTCAGTGGCGCAGAGGGTGATCTAAACTCCCCTCTGTCTGGAGATCAGGGGGCAGGGCCACCAGCCATGTGACCATTTTCAAGAGGTTCCGGAACTCCGTTCCCCTGCATTCCCCCTGAAAAAAAGCCCTGGCTGTAAGGATGAAATGGAAGAGAGAAGAATGATGTAAGCTGTTTTGGGTCCCCACTGGGGAGAAAGATGGGGTATAAATGAAGTAAATAAATAAAACTGAAGACTGGCAGGGGAAGAACTGATGAAAAGTTTATTGTGGAATGAGAAGGAGAGAAGCAAGTAGGGAAGGGGAAAGGATACGGGGGCTATGAGGAGAAGTATGGGGAAGAGCAATACAGGAGAAAATGTGGAGACCCCCCCCCCACATTCTTGTGGGTTTTCCATGTTTACAATTCTTTCAGTTATGATAACCTTTTAATGTCTTGAACTTCTGGAGTTAATAGGTTTACAGACAGGAAGTATTTACATATTTAAAAATATTAATAAATAAAGCAGTTGGACAGCTGCCTTTACAGGAAGTTGTATAAAATAATTCCAGACTTATCACTGGTCATTAAAAATCAATTTTTAAAGTTGCACATTGGTTTTGAAAGATATTTGATATTTGGTGACCCATCCAAGAAATATTATTCAGCAGGAAAGTAAATGTGAAATACACTTTTGCCATTGCTTTCACTTGGGGCCCCAGTATAAAGAAAATAAATCACACGAGTCCATTTACATTCAATGGGATAAGTCAGTTGACTAATACAATTAATTTCAGAAGCAATTAAAGCATGTTTTGCTTTCTCTGGATTAGGCCAGATCAAGGTGGGGAGCCTCAACAGATACTTCAAGTAGACTATGGAAAAATTGACAGGTATGTGTGTAGTGAATCCTTGTACAAAGAGTTGTGCAGTGAAAATGTAGTGTGCAAGTTTATCTCATCTAACTCATAGTTTCCACACTGCTCCCAAACAATACTGTAATTGTAGAAGTCTAGTGCAGTGGATACACTAGATATGGACTATTTCCAATCCCAGAAAGGGAGATTTTATGCTAATTCCTTTCCATCTGATGCAACTATAAAAGGGTACACAGGACAATGAAGGCTGGAGGATTATTTAAATTGAGATTATTTCCATTAAATGTTGTATCTTCATGATGCATCAGTATATTCTCCTCCTTGTGGTAAGCAGAAGCTCAAAAAGGCAGGCACTGAATATCTGCTAATCTGTTTTTTCTTTTTAAAGCATCTTGTTGAACATCTGCTACTTTTACATTTTAAGTATCAGAAATGGTTGATTGCCTGCCTGGAATGGTGCCCGGTGGTATCAGATCATTTAAAAGGATCTGTTCAGCAGGTGGAGTGCTTACCAGCACAAAGTCTTGCTGGTCTATGAGTGACAACTCCTTGGGTGTCCAATTCAATTAGGCATGGCAGACACACTTTCAGAATTCTTATGGTAACTGGAGATGTTTCTTTACGGTAATGTAAACAACAGTCCTAGCTAATTAGGATGTTAAAAGCATCTATGCCCCAATCCCATTACATTTAGTCATGATGACAAAATCCCATTGAAACCCACAGAATAAATTTGTCACAACTCACTGAAAGCTAGTTGTTTTCAGTAACATGTAAGTTGCTTGGATGACCATAACTAACTTTAGCTGGCTAGAGATTCCACTTGGAATAACTGCTAATAAGGGAAAAAGTAACTGCACATTCTTGGTCTGGATGACAAACACATAAACAGAGAAAGATTTAAAATTGTCAGCAGCTACATCGTACCCAATAATTACTAACAGCTTCACATACATCTATAATTATAAATTATGAAAATATCAGCTTCTGTATTGGCTTTAAATTAACACTATTCTTCCTTCTTGTTGGGTGAATAGTTCAATGTGCAATCAATCTGTGAGCTACTTGCTAGTTTCTACATGGAAATTTTGTTGTACTGAGAACAGCTATGGGTTATATCTTACCAACTTGCTCATTTAAAAGTAATAATCATATTATATAATTGAGTAAGCACATTTCAGACACTCACTTTATACCCTGGTGTAAATGTATTTTTTAAAATGCTAAATGTATACCCTGGTGCACCACCAGAGGGTGCTGCCATGGAGGGAAGTCTAGGCAAGGCACCATGTCCCTCCAGAAAATGTGCCATGGTGGGAAGCCCAGGCCGGGAGCAGGATGGGAGCAGGTGGCAATGCTCACCTCCTGCCTTCACCCAGCTGATATTAGGAGTGGAGCAGGTGGCAGTGCCTACCCCCTGCCTTCACCCAGCTGGTATTAGGAGGGGAACAGGTGGCAATGTCCACCCCCCCACCTTAACACAGCTGGTATTAGGAGCAGAGCAGGTGGCAGTGCTAACCCCCCTGCCTTAACCCAGTTGGTATTAGGAGCAGAGTAGGTGGCAATACCCTCTCACCACCTTAACTCAGCTGGTATTAGAAGCAGAGCAGGGGCAATGCCCACACCCCTGCCCCCGTTAACCCAGTTGGTATTAGGAGTGGAGCACTTGGCAATGCTCACCTCCCTTCACTCAGCTGGGATCAGAAGCAGAGCAGGTGGTTTTGCCCACCCACTGCCTTAACACAGCAGGTATTAGGAGCAGAACAGGTGGCAATGCCCCCCGACTTTAACCCAGCTGGGATCAGGAGCAGATCAGATGGCAATGCCCACCCCCCTTCACCTGGCTGGGAGCAGGATGAGAGCAGGTGGCAATGTCCGCCCCTGCTTTAACCCAGCTGGTATTAGGAGCGAAGCAGGAGGCAATGTCCTCGCCCCGCCTTAACCCAGCTGGTAGTAGGAGTGGAGCAGGTGGAATTTCCCCTCCCACCTTAACATAGCTGTTATTAGGAGCAGAGCAGGTGGCAATGCTACCCCTGACCTTAACCCAGCAGGCATTGCCACATACTCCCAGTGGAGTATGTTGCAATGTCCACCCCTACCTTAACCCAGCTGGGATCAGGAGCAGAGCAGGTGACAATACCCACCCCCTTCACCCAGCTGGGATCAAGAGCAGATCAAATGGCAATGCCCACCCTCCACCAACTGGGATCAGGAGTGGAGCAGGTGACAATACCCTTCCTGCCTTTCCCAGCTGGTATTAGGAGCGGCGAAGGTGGCAATGCCCATCCCCCACCTTAACCCAGCTGGTATTAGGAGTGGAGCAGGTGGCAATGCCCTCCCTTGCCTTAACCGAGGTAGTATTAGTGGTGGAGAAGGTGGCCATTACCCATTTGGGATCAGGAGTGGAGCAGGTGGCAATGCCCACCTCACGTCTTCACTTGGCTGGGATAAGGCACAGAGCAGGAGGCAATGCCTGCCCTCTTCAACCTACTGGATTAAGCCACTGAGCAGGCAGCAATGCTCACCCTGTCTTCACCCTGCTGGAATCAGGAGCAGAGCAGATGGCAATGCCTGCACCCCCTTCACCCAGCTGGGATCAGGAGCAGAGCAGGTAGTAAAGCCTGCCGCCCATCTTCACCTGTCAGGATCAGGCACAGAGTAGAGGCAATGCCTGTTCCTCCCTTCACCCAGCAGGGAACAAGTAGCAATCCCCACCCCCCTTCACCCAGTTGGGATCAGGCTCCGAGCAGGCGGTAATGTCTGCCCTTCTTCACCCAGCAGTAGTCAGGCGCAAAACAGGAGGCAATGCCCCCCCCTTTACCCAGCATGTATCAGGCATGGAGCAGGTAGCAAATCCCACCACCCCATCACATGTCCGAGATCAGGCAGTTCAGGTGTGGAGCAGATGACAATGCCCACCCTCCTCCTTCACCAGCTGGAATCAGTGACAGAAGAGGAGTGAATGCCTGCTCGCCTGCCCACCCTCCCCTGTCTAGAGCCTGTTGTATTTTCCCCCCACAACAGGCTTTGTTGCTAGTAGTAAGAATAACTGCACTTATATACCACTCTTCTAGATAGATTAGTGCCCCACCCAGAGCGGTGAACAAGTTAGTGTTATTATTATCCCCATAGTACAGCTGGGGAGCTGGGGCTGAGAGGGAGTGGCTTACCCAAGGCCACCTGTGGATATATCTATCAATGATGATCATGAAGACTAAAAGGAACTTCCATGTCCACAGGCAATAGACCTCTAAATAGCAGAGCTAGGAAGCAACATCAGGAAAGGCCATTTCTTGCACGCCCTGTTTGTTGGTCTTCCAGGATAGTTGGTTGGTTTATGTGTGAGACAGGATGCTGGATTAGATGGATCACTGGTCTTTTTTTAATGGAGGAAAGTTCATTCCATTGGTGCAAAGTATGTCTCAAAAGCCGTGGAACCTCTGCTGTGAGTAGAACGTACCTTGAACTGATAGAACATCAGGCCCTCAGCTGGACAGGGTGGTAGGAGACTATTCCTTGAGTTCATCTAATTCTTAATGAAATATTAATACATTTTCTTTTTAATTTATTTAAAACATTAAGTAGCAGCACTTTGTGGTCACTTATTTAACATTGTAGAAGACCTATGTGAAAAGAAAAGGACTGACATGCAAAGTAAACATTATTGTCAGTGAGGATCAGTATTGTCTTTTAACTAACTAAGGGGAGCTGTTTTGTGGGGAGCTGTTTTATGGGCCACTCCTAGCCTGGCTATTCTGTCCTATGTGTATTTATGCATTGGCTGGCTTTTATTGGCTGTTTTTATTGGCATATTTTACTGACTTTGTCTGATTTATTTTATTCTTGGATTGTTTTAGTTGTGTTTGTATTGGTGTGATTCATTTTTATTATTTTCATGGCTGTTGGCTGTTTTTATTTTATCATTTTAGTTGTGAGTTGCCTTGAAAAGGTCTAGAGGGGAGGCATACACATTTCCTAAATTAAAAAATAAAAGTTTCTTGTCATGGATCATTCCTCAAGACTACAAGGGGTGTAACTGAGGGTGATGCTTACTAGTCATATTTTATTAAACGAGGATGCTCTTCTTTTTGAAGGCTATGCCAAGCATATTCAATATGTAACTATCTGATCTGTTTTTGTCTTTCCAGATTAACTCCAACAAGCGAATAGCATTAGCTTCCTGAACAGCAAAATGTGTATGTAAAACTGAAAGTCTATTGGACTCAGTGCTGCAGTCTTGAGCATATTTCATCTCCAAAATAAATGAAACTCTAGTGAGTAAACGTGGTCAAGATTTGGCTGTGACTTTCTTAAATACTTATTAGAAAACCTGAATAAGAATAATAAACACTGTTAAAGCATGAACAGCATACTTCTTCATTCATTTCAGTGTGATCTCTATTAGAAATATTGGTAGTATAGCTCTTTGGAATGCAGTGGTTCTCAGGGAGGTAATCCAAAGTTTATTCCAATATTGTTGATATTTATTATATGACTGCCGGAGCCCTTCCCAATATAATTTACAGCAATTATGTTACTTTAGTGCCCACAGCTAGCTTTCCCGAATCAGATCAATACCACGTAATATTGTTCTGTAGAACAGAAGGCAAAAATGAAAGAGGAAAGGACAGTGTACACTGCCGTCAGCTCTTTGGAGGAAGAGCAGGATAAAAATGAGAGCGACAACAGGAGGTATGAAGGACTAGATTTTGCTCCAGTGCATTCATTTCCTGTCCTAAATAGTTTCTCAGCACTGACAATTCCACTTCTACTATCAAAAGTGGAGAAGTGCAAAGGCTCTTTCCAGAATGTGATGAAATTGTCAATGCTACTCAGATCTTTGAGAGCACAACTGTCCAAATGAAAAATAAAAAGCAGCTGTGGAAGGATTTGGACTCAGGGCCAGTTTATTCCCTCCCCTTAAATATAGCTAGATTATGAGTCAAAGATAAGTGGTTATTAAACCTGAAGAACTTATGATAGTAAACTAATTTTATTAAAATGCTTGCTGAAAGGAAGACCTAAGTTATATGTAAGTTTAATTACCAGTTACCTGAAACAATGTAATTAGTTGATTTTACTAGATGAAGCTGATACCAACTGATGGACATTGTGCAATTGTATGAATTGAGCTACTTTTTCTGATTACGAACGGTAAGCCATGCCAAATTATTAATAATAATTTTATCAACTGGATAAGTACTCTGTCAAAGTTGTATCATAAAGAACTGCAGAGTCTTGAACACAGTTTTTAAAAATGTCATCATGAATATAGTGCGGTTAGAGAGAAGAAATTGTTCCACAATTCACAAGCCGATAAGAACTTCAAGAGTCCTTTGCAAACATGTTCTACACCACAACAATAGATTCTGTTGGTGATATTATAGATGCAAAAACACCTGATGAAATACTTGAATATCTCTATAAACTGAGGGATTCTCTGTATGTGGTTGTAACAAGACCAGAGATTTTGTGTATTATTTTTTTTTGCTGCTCGTTATATGAAGACCCAGGAAGAAGATTCCTGCAAGAACTGATCAGTAAAAACCTGGATTGTACAGAAAATGTGTCATCTTTTGGCTGATCTCGATCATTTTGAAAACTGTAGAGCTGTATTATTTGTCAAAGTAGTTGAGAAATTGAAGAAATAAGTTGTGGGAAAGACATTGTCATTCCTGGAGTGGGAGACTAACAGTGCAATCCTATGCAGAGTTACACCAGTCTAAGCCCATTGAAGTCAATGGCCTTAGACTGGAGTAACTCTCCATAGGATTGCACTGTAAGTAAAACAATTATTTTGGAGCTTAACAGTGCAATCTTCAACAGAGTTACTCCAGTGTAAACCCACTGATTTCAATGGGCTTAGAGTAGAGTAATTCTGCTTAGGATTTTACTGAACGTGTATTGTTAAACTATTGTCCTTTTATTTATTTAATTTGCTTCTTTTATATCCCACCTCTCCCTCCAAAACGGGGACTCAAAGTAGCATAAATTGCTCTGCTCTTCTTCACTGTATCCTCACAACAACCCTGTGAGGTAGGTTTGGCTGTGTGTGTGTGACTGGCCCAAGGTATCCTGGTGAATTTCCATGGCAGAGTGGGAATTTGAACCTCAGTATCCCAGATCCTAGTCCTACACTCTAACCTCTAAACCATGCTGGCTCTCACTTAATTTTTTAAAATTGTGATGACATCAATAAATGAACTGAAAAACTGCCTTCATGCTAGTCATTAGACTTGTATTTGCTACAGCATTTTTAAAAAACATTTTCCTTCTGGAGGGCCTTTGTGACCTGTTTTAAAACGTCATTCAAATGTTCCTGTAATGTGATTTTTTTTCTCCCTACGGCTAGATCAAATAACAGAGTCACTGTAGAAAATGAGCATTTTCCTAGTAAGATAATTACAAGGTCAAGTGATGTAACTGTAATATGTTTTATACTTCCCTCCTCCCTCTTTTTTTGGTTTCCATTAGTATTCTGCTTCAGCACTAACAATCACTGGAGAATTCAGGAAACTTCCCGTAAAACACATTAGTAATAGACTATGGTTTAAAAGTATATCTCTCTTCTAAGAAGTGCTTTTTACTGGGACTCAAAATGGCATGTCCAATTAAGCACAGAAGATGCAGAAACCATCTTTTCACTATGAACATAATTAGTCAGATTTCAGTATATATAGTATTAAAATAAGCATATAATCTCTCTGCCTGTCATTCTAACATGAATCTATACAGCTAGGAATGTTGCTGAATGCTCACTGGGAAGCAGATATTAGGTGCCTGAGAGTTTACTTCTGATTCCATCCATGGAAATCAACCTATACAATGATTAGCATCCGACCATATTTCCCTGGGACTGATACCCATGTCTCCAACATGGAGCCTTTGATAGCAATAGGTTTACTGCACAATCCTATATCCTTCCTCCACATCATACATTATTTATTATCATTCTTTTATTTAAAATGGGTTGGAACATGCCAACTTTTCCACTGGTGGGAGGAAGGACCCCTTTTGTTCACCAAGAGGCTATGCTAAAGATCATCGGATCTGCATGGACAAAAGCTATGTATGAAAGTTTATCAGAGGAGGATTGGGCAAGATTGAGCAGAAATCCCACTCTCCCAGTAGACATCACCAAGGGAAAGAGAAAAATCCATTATCATAAAACAGGATGTAGTATTTAATATTATATTCCTTGTATCTTTCTAGAGTGCAACCCAACACAACCCTTTTCTCTGAACAGACATATTATACATAAATTATTAGATACATATGTATGCATGATAGAATGTACCAGCCTCATTTTAATCTAAGTTCACCTTTGAGGAAAGACCTATGACTTTAAGGAAAGACCAATGCAGGGTGCATCACAGTACTCCAGTCTCCATGTTACCATTAGCATGGATCCAGCTAATTGTAGAATCCATCCATCCATCCATCCATCCATCCATCCATCCATCCATCCATCCATCCATCCATCCATCCATCCATCCATCCATCCATAAGCAAACATCATTCTGAGCATTTCAGTGTACTGTGCTGTCACACTAAAAAAAACCCTCTGAAACTAAACATGTAAGTAAACCTTGCCAAGATATACAGATAAATTTTTCTTGCAGCTTGTTCTTCTGGCAGTGTCAGTATTTGTTTCTGCTTTGTGTCTGGAGGTACAGTGCTTGGAGAGCCAATGTGGTATAATGGTTAAAGTCTTTTCCTTGGATTGGACAGGCCAAGCCTTGGGCCGTGAAGCTTAATGAATGATTTGGGGCCAGTCATTCTTTTTCAGTACACCCTTTCTCACAATAGGATCACCCCATCCATGTATACCAACCATCCTGGGTGCTGGGGGGGAGGGGGGAGCAAATGAAATCATTTCCTGAATATTGTATTTTTTGAGGTTTTTATGAAGGGTTTGTATCTTTAAAACTTTCTTTCCTAGGGATTCCACTGTACGGATCTGAATCATGACTCATTTTTCTTTTTCTTTGCCCCAGCAGATTTTGGTTCTGTTCCTTTGTACATGGAGCTGTGCAGATATTTTACACTCTGGTCTGCATTGGGAATTTAGAAAGTGTTTAACTTGGCAGGTTTGGATTCTGTTGCCTGTAAATCTTCCAGCTTTCTTTTATCAGGGGGCTCATAGTCTGGTTATAAAGTTCTGTGATCTTGGAAAGCATTATACAATAATATTTTCCTTTGGTGTTATTTGATGCAGAATCTAGGCATTTATCTAGGTTGATTTTTGAAAGGTCAGCTTGAACTCTCTGGAATGCTTTTGGAAACAAGCATTTCACAATTCTTAGCACGTTGCAAACCTTTATGACTGTAATCTGATCCATATGATGTTAGTTTACAGAATCAGATTAATTATACAAAGACAATACATAATTTAGTTATCTTAAAATGTATATTTTGCATCACCATACACAACAATAAACAATAATAAAAGTAAGAAATAAATGTCAAAGGTCCCTTTTTCACATCAAGATTTTAAAATATATAGCTGAATTAGCAATTCTGAATTCTTCCCATTCAGAATAATATTGGTGGAAAGTTAAATTTAGTGGCTACAGTCCAAAACACAGTTAAGCATATTCAAGTTTTCTGAATTCACTGTACTAAATTCTGTGTTGCCAGACGGTTTGGATGGGTTATTGCTAGCAGAATATTTCAAGGACAGAGCGATTATATCTTGTTAAATGTTAAGTAAGGGTGCATGTGGAGTTCATGGAACAGCAAAGTTTTTTGGCAGTGCCGGAAAAAAGGTAAGAACTTTACATCATGTGGCTAATGGAGATTTATCTGACAACATTTTTGTCTTTTGATTTTGGTGCTCTGGCCATGCATATTTTATTTTTATTTATTTAAAACATTTATATGCAACCTACCACCCAAGAGAGGATCCCCCACAGTGGCATTCTGATATGTGTGGTCACCATTTGGTATGAAAGAAGCAACACATATATTTTCTATGTTTATACTGCTTTTTGTACATATTAATGTGTTCCCTCAAAAATGTGGGGTTCCATTCACTCCCATTATGCATGGTTGGAGCTCCAAAATCAAACAACTGAAAAGGGCTTGTAAGCTGTGCCGTTGTCATCTCATCCAGCCCCTTGTTAGTTCAAATAAGGGACGATGCTACAAAGAATGATGGGGAAAGGCTACGGGGATGCACTGGATCTTTTTGAACGACTGCCTGATTCCTCGTGGATGTTTTCCTCTGCCTTGGCTTTCTTACTGTTTTGGGGAGCAAACATATGACAATGTCCTCTATTCGTCCTGCTTTTGTGCTTGATACAAACACTTTGATACAATATGATCTTTTTTAGAAAAATTGCAGTATAAGTGCTTTTGGACACGGTGGATAGGAAGGTGTGCATTTTTGCTGGCCCCGCCGGTCCCACCTGGACATCGTTTCCCTTACCTCACTCCTCATGGCTGCCATTTCCTCCACCTTATTTATTTATTTATTTATTTATTTATTTATTTATTTATTTATTTATTTATTTATTTATTTATTTATTTATTTATTTATTTAATAGTCCACCTTTCTAATAAGAATCAAGGCAGGTTACAGAGTGCAAGTCAATATAATCAACAGCTAGAACATTCAACAAACAAAAATGTAATATGACAGCAGCTAGGACATTGAATGATCAAATACAATAGGATATGGGCTGCTGAAATCTGAAAACAAGCATAAATCTGAACACAGAGATGAAACATTTTGAAACAAAGTGAAAGTAATTAGACACGAAATCTTACAATGGGGAAATTATCTAGTAGGAGCTTATCTACATCAGCAGACATTATCCAGTAGAATAACCTACAGTCCCTGCCCCTTATTAAGGCATCTCTCTTACCCATTTCTTGTGGCACAACCCTATTGCCTGAAAAGCCCTCCTGAAAAAAAAAATCAGTTTTGCATAGCTTGTGGAAAGCCAGGAAAGTGGGAGCTTTCCTGACCTACTCAGGCAGGCTATTCCATAAGGTGGGAGCTGCCACAGAGAAAGCACGTATGGGCAGTTGTTGATTTTGTCCATTTGCAGGGTGGCACCTGCTGAAGGCCCTGTTCAGATGAGTGAAACTGCCATGGCAGAGCAGAGGGAGAGAGCAGCTGTACAAATATGAGGGGTCAAGGCTGTGACGAGCTTTGTATGTGATAGACGAAACCTTAACCCGAGCCTAGTGAATGATGGGTAGCTAGAGGAGTGACTGTAGAGTGGGAATAATATGCAATGCTCCGCCTAGCTCATGAAAGTAAATGAGCTGTAGCACTCTGCACCAGCTGGAATCTCCAAGTTGACTTTGAGGGAAGACCTATGTAGAGTACATGATAGTAGCCTAGTCTTGCTTGCTGTTACTATGGCATGGATCCAGGTGGCCAGATTGGCTGTGTCATGATAGGGGTCCAACTTCCAGACTAGTCTGAGTTGAGAGAAACCTTTTTCTCTGCAGTTGCATTTAGTTGCTTCTGTAGCAACAGTGCTGAATCTCTAGACACTTAACTGAATCCACCAGGGTCAACTGAATTCCACCAAAGGTGGGAAGAATAATATCTTTCAAGACTTTCTTTCCAACCAGCATCACTTCTGTCCCATATGATTTCAGTTTCAATTTGTTTGCTTTCAGCCATTTGAGCACAGATGTCAAGCAGCAACTCAGTAACTGTATAGCATCATCAGGGATTGGGACAGTGAGATATAAAGCTGGGTATCATCTGCCTCTGAGGCTTCTAAATATTGGGAATTGCTAGATCACTATAGCAATATAATGATATATTACAACTATTTACTAATTTCAATATTTCACTTAAAAATATGCTGTTATCTCTGCAACAAAAAGGGCTAGAGAGATACATTTTTAAAAAATGGAAGCTGGGAACTAGTTTAATGCTGCAATAGAGTGTTAGAATGCTATAGCAATCTAGCAATTCCTTTTTTAAAAAATGATGTCTTACAGTGAAGAGGGAGGAAATGGGGACCATGAGGCCAAATGCATGAAAAGTAGAATGAAAACCGTGTAGATCCTCTGTTGCTGTGAATGTCTCTGTATTTACAGCAGCAACAAGAGTCATACAGAGAATAGGCTCTGTGTAGAAGCAGCTAATGAATCATTGGTTTGCCATGGGACCACTGGAAAGCATTAAATAAAAGATATCTTACAAGGTGATCTCTGGGCACTATCACCAAATAGTAACAACTGTGCTTATATAACTGCTCTTCTAGACAGATTAGCGCCCCACTCAGAGGGACGCACTTAGACAGAGTTATTATTATCTCCACAATGCAGCTGGGGAGCTGGGGCTGAGAGGTTTACCCAAGGCCACTTATTGACCTCATGGCAGTAGTTGGATTCGAATCAACAGAATGCTGATTTGCAACCCTACCACTTACCCATTATGCTAGGGAGAATAGGGTCTGCCTTTTCCAGGGATATTGCTTGCATTTTGCTTGTAATTAAAATAACAAAACGGCAACGGTGCTGCTGGACTGGAACAAAAATCCTTTTGCTTCTAAACCCAGTCCCCAACAGTGGCTACCTAAATGCTCCCAGGAATCCCACTAGCATAGCATGAGCACTTTCCGGTTGTGGCCTCTTTAGCAATTAACATGAAAGCCTCCATTTCATTATACCAGCCTTTGATAGACATACTTTCTATAAATGTTTTAAAAGCCCCTTAATAGGTGGTGGTGCTGCTCACGCTGCAGCTTGCAGAGAACCACATTCACAGTTTCCATCAAGCAATAACCACATTTACTTCCATTCCTGGCAGGAGGCCTGCACTTTAAGAAGGGTCACAGTTAGGGCTGCCACGTTCCTTTATCCTCCCAGTGGGAGAGGGGGGGGGTCTCCTCCAATTTGGGCCCCTGTGAAGTGTGGAAGCATGGCTGCCATGATGTCAGTTGAGGAAGTGATGCCATTGCGGCTGGTGGGAGCACAACCACTACATGCTGGCCTGGAGAGTTTTTTGCTACCTGGGTCCATTCTGCAGGCCTTTCCCCCTTGCCAGCCAGGTGAATGGTGGTGGGGGGCAGAGACTGGGAGTGGGGGATCCACTGTTTACCTGTTCCTATGGTGGCAGCTGCGGCCCTTCCCACTATCCAGAAACATGGGGCAGATGTCACATCAGAGAATGGTGCTCAGAAGAGCCGCAATTGGCTTGTCATCTGTGCCTCTGAGTATCACTGCCTTAAAGATACCTTTACATATATAGAACAGGAGGCCAGTTCAAGTCCTAGTTAAATCATGAGGGGGCTGGGTGGAATTGGGTCAAGGTCTCTCAGGTCACCCCAGGGGGCCTTGGAAGAGGGGAGAACATTACAAGCTGCTTTGGATCCTGATTCAGGAGAAAAGGAGGATATAAATAAAATAATAAAAATTACTGTGCCATGTGTTTTCACACATGATTAAAGGAACTTTTATTACTTGATCTATGCAAAAGAGTTAACAACCAAGAAGCATTTTTAATGTGAATCAGCGTTCTTCTGACCAGTAGAGATTCCATTATAAATCCAGTTGAAGGAAGAGCCCATCTTCAGCCTTGTGTGAGAAAATGCCTCCACTCTCTCAGCATCAGTTCCCTATCAGTCCCCAAATCCTTTCACAAGGCACGTATTCCCCACAAAAAAGGAATATGCAAACACTATGAATCCTGCTGCCACTAGTGATGAACACATTGGGTAATTTGTTTTGCCCTGTAGCAATGTGATAAAATAGATGTAACTAAGCACACAATCATCATACAATATCTTACAGGGGAGGAACCCCCCCCCCATTTTCAGTGTGATTGTAAATGACGCCTGGCAGAAGGGCCAATGTTTTATTCCAATGAAACGCATTGTTCCATCCGCCTATGCAAGTTAATCGGAAGTCCTACACAATTCAATGGATCTTACTTTTAACCAAGTTAAAAATATGATCACGGCAGTCAGCCCGGGATGTTGTGAATAACGAGGAGCACTGAACGCAACAACTTCAGTGTAAATATTCTGGTCTCCAAGGCTTCCATCGGGCGAATTATTCAAACCGCGATAATTCAGGACAGGAAGGGACCGCGCTGGCAAGCGAGATAGCGACTGCAGCAGCCCCTCCCCGCAGCATGCCTGGCTGTAACGGAGAGCTCAGGGGTGTGGCTAGAGGCTAGGAGCACCCAGGCTAGGACCGGGCTGGAGAATCCGAACTCAGGGTGTGGCAGGCAGGCTCAGCCTCGGGAGTTTCCCTCGGCGCTTCTTCTTTGCATTCCGTCCGAGAGCCGCTGAGCTGCGTTTTTGGGCTTGGCCGTCGACATCCGCTTAGTTCGCTCGGTGAGTGCCGGGACGTGGGGTGGGAGAAAGAGGGGGGAATCAGACAGAGAGGGGAGCGGGCTTGGGGCTTAGGGCAGTAGCGGCTGGGATCGTACGGAGCAGCGAATGCTGGTGTAGGATGCTAAAAACTTCCTCGGTCATTGACAGTGCAATCCTAACCAGAGTAACGCCGGCTTAAGACCATTGGACTCAAGGTGTTTAGTGTGGAGTGACTCTGTTTAGGACGGTAGTGTAATACATTGTTGCCTTGGTTGCGCTCTTCCTTCGCTCTGGCTCTACTGGGGTAAGCGGAGGGGAAGCCAGCCTCGATATAGGGCGCTGGTCCAAGATTTGGCTCTCCCGAAATCGGAGTTTCCCAAAGTTAGATGCGGGGAGGGGAGGGGAGGGGGGAGAAACTGTTCTTTACAAGTTTATCTGCTTTGAAAAGGGGCCCTTCCTGACACCCAGCGTTTGCCGATGATTATTCTTACAAGTTTGCACCATTTTAACATCTTCGTGTATTTCTTGTTCCGATTTCTTGCAGCTTCTCGCCTGATCAGCCCCCGCAGCCATGGCGAAGGTGAGTCACACCTGGCTTGCTTTCTCTTTTTTTTAAAGCGAGGGGCGGGGCCAAAAGCAGCTCTTCCGTTCCTTTAGCGCCATTTTGCTGGAGATCTTATTAAAGTTTCGTCCCGCCCTTCCTCACAATAAGTTATAGCTACCGCCTTAATGCCTTCCCGAAAATCTTGTGCAAGGCCACTCAGAGAACGTGGCTTTAAATCATTGCGGGGTGTGTGGTTTAAAATATTTTTCCCTCATGGGGCTGGGTCGTGAGAGACGAGAGCTGTATGTACTTCGGCCATTTCCCATTTATTTCTCACTATTTTACTGCTCCAGTTGGTCCGAAGAGGAAAAAACTTCCACAGGCTTTACAGTCCTAGATGGAAAAAATACTGTTTGCAGAGTCAGGGTGGCTGGGTTTTTACTGGGACTCTTAATTTTCTTGTGGCTCAGAAAATGTGTCCACGTGTTTTAAAAGTTCTCAATTTAGCCGCTTTGTGAACTCATCCTAGTCATATGAAAGCCACGTCACCTTTTTTTCATTTTCCACTCATTTAGCCAAGTTTCCTGCACAGCAAATTTGTGCTGTGAGTGGGTGTTGACTTTTAGAGTCTCCTAAAGGGAAAAATCAACCATTCTCTTCCTCTTTCCCCAGTATTCATACTTTGTGGACTGGTTTCTTTATCCTGACATACTTTTCCTTTTAACTAAACCACATTTTTTAGAAAGTTCTTTATGAATTTGAAAGTATGTTTCTTCTGAATGTTTGAGTGCTCCAGGAACTTTGCATGACTTTCTTTTTGGCATTTGTAAAATTAACAAACGATAAATAGAATACCAGATATGATTAGGAGAAGTGTGTAGATTATGATCAAAATATAGTTCTGTGCACCAAAAAGAACAGTTTCTTTTTAAAACCTAGTTCTTAATTCAGCGAATATGTATTAAGCATGCCCTTAACTGTGAATCTGAAGAAGCTTAATGTAGTCTGTCCATTTCCGGATGATTATATCCTAGCTATAATTACTTACTTTTTATAATACAGAATACTTTGGGGGTGAAGGGGTGAAGTATAGCTTTTCCTCTCACTTCTCTCGCTGCAAAATACTGTGGTTTGAATGCTGGGAAATTTGTTCTGTCTCCCCCAAACCCCCATCTGTCTTCGAGGAAAATATCTAGAGGCTAATGAAGAAATGAGTAACAACTGTGCAATGGTAGGGAAAAAACATGATGATCTGAGAATGCTCCTAATCTTATTTCCCATTCCTATAGAGGGGTGTCGGTGCAGCAATACAGAAAGGGTCTTGAACTGATACGGGTACAGCACTATTATGTAGTTGTCAAGTCCACTCCATCGTTTACAACTGACAGGGTAAATGTTCTCCATTGGGAGTTACTGTCTTGGCTCCAACGAATCCCTTCTACTGACCAAAAAACTTAGCCAGTGGAAGGGATGTTTCCTACCTTTTTTTTTTCCTGCAGCCACCTGAAAAGTATCTACTCCTGAGATATAAAAATATAGGAAGAGCTATAAAGAAGAATTGTTGTTGTAAACAGGTGGCAGATCTTGCTACTGTGGGCCTTTCCCTGGTAACATCTAGATTAGATTACTGCATTTCATTCTATGTGGGGTGCCCTTGAAGACTGTCCAAAAGACTGCAATTGGTACAGAATGCTGCAGTCAGAATGTTGACTGGAGTCAGTCATAGGGGATCATATCACTCCATTCTTGTTCCATCTACACTGGGTATTAATTTGAATCTTGGCTCAATTCAGGATGCTCGTATTGACCTTTAAGCATTTTATGGTTTACCTCAAGGACTGCCTACTCCCATATGACCTTATACCACCATTCTGGTCATCTTCAGAGGCCTTGCTTCTGGTGCCCCTGTCATCTGTGGCTAGATGGGTGGAAACCTGAGAAAGGGCCTTGTGGCACTGAAATGTTGGAACTCCCTACTCAATGAGTTGTCCATCTTCTGCCAGTGGGTGAAGGCTTTTTTTGTTTTGTCTGGTGTTCGCTAACTAACTCTTATTAACCCTCCTCTCTGATTACATCTGTTATATAAGTTACAGACTCTTTTTATTCCTTTTACAAGGCACTCCTATGCACATTTACTCAGAAGAAAGTCCCAGTGGGGCTTGCTCTCAAACACGCATGAAAAGGATTTGCACAACTAGTTTTTTCCACTGAAGTTCCACTGCTTGCCTTCATGGTTTGAACAATAGCTGTAATGTTCCATAGTAACACAGTCACCTGAGGGTTAGAGCAGCACTCCTGGTTGCAATGCTTACCAGCTTCCTCTGTAATTGGAGGAGTTTTCTTGAGCTGACTTGCTTTTTCTAACAAGACTGTTTCCATAGCAGCACCAGCAGATACAGAAATGTGTGGTGTGGTATACAAGTGGCCATCTTGGAGTTCCTTTTCCCTTTCACTTTGTTAGTAGCTTTACATTGTTCAGTTCTGGCAGCCATCCTGGATTATTAAATTTAGGGCAAACTGGTAGGAATTTTGCTGAGGAAGCAGCTTTATCGTAACTGCTTAGATCCTTCTCTTGTAAAGAATGCAGCTGTTGAAATGCATAATCAGTTCCACTGTTTTTACTTGACAGATTTTGCGTAACTAAATTTAAACATGCATGCAATTGCAAGATCAGGGTTTCAATAATCCAGTGAGTTGAAGGGGGAATTTTGTGTGTGCAAAAGTTTGTTACAAAACAAGTATCGATTCTTTAGTTAGTACATGCTTTTCTCTTGTGTAATTAGATAACAAAAATGCATATGTTGGACTTAGCTACAACATATCCTGTGATAGGAGCTAAGAATCTGTTGTTGAACATCCACATAAACTCTGTGTAATTCTTAACAGCTAGCAAACCAATGTGTTGCAGGCAACCACCAACTTTACTACTGCATAGTGATTAAGTGCTTGGGTTGTGCTGGTTTGAATCCCACTACTATCATGAGCTCAATAGGTGGCCTTGGATAAGCCACTCCTGTCAGCCCCAGCTCCCCAGCTGTATTGCGGGGATCATAATATTATTGACTTTGTTCATCTCTCTGAGTGGGGCACTAATCTGTCTAGAAGAACAGTATATAAGCGCAGTTATTATTATTATGCACAGTTGCTATTTAATAGTAAGAATTGTAACTTTATTCTTATGCAAACAAATAAAATTCTGCATCAAATGAAGGCTAGGAAGGCAACTGGGCACATACTATATGTTTAAAAAGTGACATTCTGATAACTATACCGCAGTGTCTTCTGCTCGTGGACAGGGTGTTCTACACCTTCTGCAAGAGGATTGCAGAAGAAGAGGGATGCTGAATCTGATGATGTTCTTCCACTAGGATAAGCAAGAAAACCTCTGCTCCTGTGACTGCTAGATTTGAGGAAAGGACTAGTAAAATCTAAAGAGAGTTAAGCCCTTCTAAGTCTATTAGAGCCAGTGGGTTTAGGATGTTATAAATCTGTTTAGGATTGCACTGCAAGTCATCGTTATGCCTCACCCCAGAAGCCTTGTTCCTTTCAGAAAGGATAACCAGAGAGGTGAGAACCAAAGCTTTTAGAACACCTTAGGCTGAGAGAGGAAATTCACCTGCCTCTCTTGTCAGCCAGCATGGTGTAGTGGTTGGCTAGAGTGTTGGAGTGGGATTTGGGAGACCCAGATTCATATCACCGTTCCACCATGGAAACTTGCTGGGTGACCTTGGGCCATTCACATAGTTTAACTTACCTGACAGGGTTTTTGTAAGGACAAAATGGGTGGAGAGGTGAACAATGTTGTAACCTGCTTTGGGTCCCCATTGGGTAGAAAGGTGGAGTATAAATGAAGTAACATAAATAAAATTAAAAATACCTGTGCTGCAGCAGTAACAGAGAAGGCTTGGGGAGAGAGATCTAGAGCAGATTTAGAATGCAGACAAACATTTAGTCATTTCCTCCCAATTTTTAGTGTGTCAGCCATGTGGGAATGCCATCTCTCCAGCATGAGCAAGGGTTTTTTCCTCTCCCAAAGCAAAAATCTGCTCTTCCTTCACAGGAATTATCCATGGACACCTATGAGAGATGATGTCCATGTCAGTTACCTTTTGATTGCTTTGATTGTAGACAGCAGCTGTAGGAACCCCTGAGGAAGCTCTGTGAAGCTGGCTACTTGCTAGCAGCCTGTTGGGGTTGGGGCCACCTTGTATTTTCCAGCTTCTTCCCTGGACCTGGGGTGATCTGAAGAAGAAAAAGAAAAGAAACAGATTTATTACAAAGACTATCTTTATGAATTAATTACTTACCTCAGTCCCAGGGTACAGCACCTACTGACTGCTGGATGAGAATTTTCTCTTACATGAATTGTATGTGATTATTGATTGTAAACTGTATTCTCTTGGTCGTCATTTATGGTAATGTTAGTTATTGATGTATTTAATAACTATTTATAAAATTTTTATTTATTGTATCATAGCACCTTGCACTTTTGAACTTGATAAATTTCATTTATATACTTGTTAGTGTTATTTACTGTATACCACGGGGGCATTCCCTTTGTTGTAGTTGTATTAGACCGTGGTAGCTTCTCCTTTTTGGAATTGCTTCCCTTAGTTGCTACAAGTTGTGTTAATAGCAGTAGTTTTGAAACTGACTGAAATAAAGAAAAAGATTACCATGGAACCCAGGCATACAGAGCTGCATGAACTCTTGTGCAAATGTGTGTGGAATGACCCTAGCAATTATTTGTATTCTGCGCCTAGTTCCTTGGATCATATCTATGGTGCATTAGCGTAATGTATTTACAGCACTTTGCAAAGTGTTATAAGCTAAACAAGCTGGGATGCTGGACATCTTAATTGCAGATCTCCTGTATCATATATAGTCTTGAGTATTTATTGTATTGCTCTCAGGCAGGTTCATTGTAAGTGGATGGACCACAGAATTTAGAAAATGAAAAACAGTTTTATAGTATTGGTATTGGCTTTGAATCTGGTGCATCTTTGGCTGCACATTGCTTCTTCCATACTATTCTCATGTACTGTCTGAAATTATTACTCTGGAATAACTAGATTACAAGTTCTTTGCATTTTGAGATGCTAGTCCAATATTAGACATCTGCTTTTCCTAGAGTTTACTATATAGTGTAGCATAGTCCAGTGGGGATGTAATGATTCCACGTTGGACTGAAACAAATTACATCTGCTGTCAGATAAATTAGGATTACTGTTCTACTACTTTAATGTCCCTACTGCACCAGTTTTTTTGTGACAATAATCACCACATTAGAAATAGCCCCTCCCCCATGGCTTCACTTTCTATAGCTGTTTATTCTTAGTTCATGGTAGAGATGCATCTGGAACTGGTATTCTCAAATTAACTAAATGTGTACTCTGTTTTCTTTTGTCATGTGAGCACAAAGCCCTGTTTTTTCAGCCTTGTCAAATGTATGCTGGTGTTGTACATGGAGAATCCATCTACATGGAGGAGTCCGTGTTGACTTCAGTCATGAAGTAGTTATCTGCACACACCTTTCCTTTCTCAACGTTAGAGGTGTATGGAAAAAGGTTACTGGACACAATTCATTATTTAAATAGTTACTTGTTACCCTTCTAAACTCTAATAGCCAATTAATCCTTTAAATTTGTTTGATCTGAGAGTGTATCCTGTAGTGCTTAATTTCAGCCCTTCATGATTTGGAGATGCGAGTGCGAGGGTTCTCAGAATGAGTTGTCTGGATCATATGAGAGGTGTTATGTGAGGGAAACCTGATGTAAGAGGACTGAAAAAGCTAGGGAATGTGAATTTTATTCAGAATCTGTGAGAATATGAATGATCTACTATGAAACTCTTACAAAAATACCTCACTAGAAACCTGCAACCAATGTAAACTCCAAAGCATCCCTTTCCTATCTGTAGACAACTGGAAACTATCTCTTTACCTCACCCCATTTGTCCCTGATGTGCCCCCATTGTATATCTCTTTGCCTACCTCTTTCACCCATCCCTTCTGTTAGCAGAGGCTGTCCTCAAACAATGTGTGTTCTTTGAGGTCTTGTGTAATTTTCCCTCTAAGAGCGAGAAATTGCATGAAATAGGTTTCTAAATGATTCCACATCATTTTGGGCAGAGGGCAGCCATCATACGTCAGTCTATAAAGGGGAGCTTAGCTTTTGTGTTCTTTCTCCCTTCTCTCTGACTTGTGAGCTCATCATGACAAGCCTGTACCACCAGAAGGGTAACACCTAGTATTACCAGCTCTAGGTTGGGAAATTCCTGGAGGTTTGGGAGGTGGAGCCTGGAAAGGGCAGAGTTTGGGTAGGGGAAAGATGTCAGCAGGATATAGTGCCATAGAGTCTATCCTCCAAAGCAACCATTTTCTCCAGGGGACCTGAACGTGTGGCTTGGAGATCAGTTGTAATTCCAGGAGATCGCTAGCCATCACCTGGAGGCTGGTAAACTGATCTCCATATCAGAAGGAGCTGTTTGCATCTCCATATCAGAAGGAGCTGTTTGCATCTACTCCCCTCTCCCCTCTCCTCTATATCTGACCAGTTTCTTTTTGCCCTCCATGCATCTGACGAAGAGAACTGTGATTCTCGAAAGCTTATGCTACAATAAAATTGGTTAGTCTTAAAGGTGCTACTGGACTCTTTTTGATTTGGCTTCCCTAGTAATATCACAAAAGAGTTTTGGGATGGTTTTGGATTTCAATAGACTTTATAGATTGCCTTGTCTTGATAGAACATCTTAATACTGGATGTTTTTCTCCATTCTTACATTAAATGTACTGTTTATTTCTTCTCAACAAGTGATTTATTAGAGCTGAGGAACTAATGTCAAAGAGAAAAGGAAGTAAAAGCAAAGGCTTCTACGTGTTTAAAAACCAGCTTGTTTGACCAGATATTTACTAGGGACAGTTTGCTGTGCAGAAGCTCTGAAACAATACATGATTTTTTTTGTATTTAATTTTCCCATGAATCCTGAGGGCCTTTCTGAACCTTTGCCTGGAATTCTGGGGACTCCAGAGGGGAAGAGCTTCTCCTATTAGTCATCTGCAGGCTGAAATTGTGCTGTATGTTGGGAGGTGCTGTGGCTCAGTGGTCGAGCATCTGCTTGGCATGTAGTCTCCGGATTAATAGATGAGGTAGTAGATGGCATGCTGGAGAGCTGCCTGCCTGCGTAGACAGTACTAAGCTTGATGAACTAATGTTCAGATTCAATAAGGTAGCTTAATGTGCCCATTTTGTTGGAAAAACGTGTTTCATCTACTTAGGAAAGAATCTTTATGGTTCAGATTGGTCAGTGTATCTTGATTGATGACTTCTATGGTAATATGAATAAAAATTGCAGTACAGTAATATAAAGTTATTTCTTCTAGCACACAAGAGGCACTGTAAAGGATTTCCCAGGCTTTGATGCTAGAGTGGATGCTGAGACCTTGCGCAAGGCAATGAAAGGCATGGGTAAGAACTGGCGGTCTTGCAAATTATGACAGTATTGTTAGCATGGTACAGTGTATCCTGGTTGCTGTTTCACTTTTTGAATTGACATTTGCTCTTTAATGTTTACATGAGAGTTAAGATAACGTGGCCATTTAGTGAATAAAGTAAAGCAATAACTATTTCAGTACTTTGCTTCCTTATTTTTTGTGCAAGAGTTCCATTATACTCTGAAGAGTTATATAGGGATAATTGAATCTTGTTCCAAGAAATGGATTAATAGTTATTTTTTTACTGTAATTCATAAAATAATATTGATTATCCTCTCCCTGGGCAAACCATTAGAGCTGGGCAAAAAGGAAAGTATGTTTCATTAAAAAATTGTGCAGAACACCCTCCACCGTTTTGTTGGTAATTTATGGGAGCTTAAGAAGAGGATGGAAATGTTTGCTCACTGGAGGAAGTGCTCTCCTCATTTTGATTGGTCTTTATGACCTTGTCATGTAGGCAAGTGTGATTGTTTAATGGGGTCGTGTCATTAGGCTGACCGTGTAATTCCTGATCAACTGGGGGGGGGGTCACCTCAGGAGGAACTCCTCCATTTTAAAGTATAGATTGGGACCAGTTGTGAAGCTACTGAGCATGATAAAACAGAGCATTCACTCAGGCATGTTTTTTCTGCAAAAAAAATATATTAATGAGCAAAACTTCCGCATTGCTTTACCAAAAAAGAATGTACCAACAATATGTGTGGTCTATGAGTTGAGATGCTGTCTAAAATTTCTGTGTATGGAAGCATGACTTCTCCCCCTCCCCACTTCTGCTGCAGCCTGAAATGTCCCCTGAAATGGTGCTGTTGGGAGTGGGCCACTTGGAGGAGTGGCATAAGGGGAGGAGTTGAGTGGCTGCCGTGGAAGGGAGGAATTGGTAAAAATCACCCTCCCTCTTGGAGTATGTGGATCTTCGCAACAGCATCTAGTCCTTTTGACTGCAGATCGTATTGTTGGGTAGAGAAATCTTCATACAGTGCTCCCCACAGAGAATACTGTTGGACTCAGTCATCTTAAACACCGACTCTTAATAAGAATAATTCTTTTTTTTTTCTTCATTCAAGGGACTGATGAAGAGCCGATCATGAAGATCTTAACAAGCAGAAGCAATGCGCAGCGCCAGGAAATTGCAATTGAATTTAAAACCTTATATGGCAGGGTAATTAGCTTTCTTTTGGTTACGAGTTGGCAGGTGTTTGTGTGTATGTATGTGAGCGCAGGCACGCACACACATATACCAGTTCAGCCATATAAGACACGTATTGGGTAATACTTTGCATATGTTAATCTCAAATTCTCTATTCCTCTGTATGCTTCCATATACTCATGTTTCTTAAACATTTTCTTTGCTTCCTCAATGTGCTAGTTTGTGTGATTGAAGGATTAATTTTGAATTGCTTTCTTAATGAGGCACTCTTCATTTTGTCAATTAGGATCTGGTTGATGACCTGAAATCAGAACTGACAGGCAAACTTGAGACTCTGATGGTCAGTTTGATGAGGCCAGCACGGCTTTACGATGCACATGCATTGAAGCATGCCATTAAGGTAAAATGAGTGGGACAAAATGAAAATATAAACAGAGTTTTGGTTTTTCTAGGAACGCATCTCCTTTTTTCTTTGTCAGGGTTGCTATTATGTTGATTACTCTGCTTGATTATTTATGATGATTACTTTCATTTTAATGACTTCATTTATATTCTTATCCACCTGAATAATTTCAGAAAGACCTTTGTGATCAAGTTTTCAATAGCCTTTTGTCTTCTGAACAAAGTGCATTCAATGGCTGGCTGCTACTGCACATGTAAGAAGCCAAGTGTGCTACACCAGATTTTCAGGATTACAATGCAACTTTCATTTTATTTCATTTTAAATGTTTATGTCTGTTAAACTTATGAGGCCAGTGAAAGTTACGGAAGTTTTTTAATGGCTGCTAACAGCTCTGATTTGTGCCTCTATATGAACCTTTCCTTGGGTAGGGAAAACCAGCTAGGAAGGTAAAGTAGTTTAACTGATCCAGAAAATACTTGCAGTTGACAGTGATTTTTCTCTAGGCGCAATTTGTAGCTGTCTTTAAAATTAAGCATGTGGATAAACCTGAGTTGAATAAAAAATTATTCCCCTGTATGTTCTGTAGAAACTTTTGACTCATCTTACAGTGTTGAATTTGTCTCCTGCACAGTAAATTGGCATCCACAAACTCCCCCTCCCAGGTTTGCTTAACTTGCTGTTATTCAGCAACAATTCCATTGATCTAACCATTCGTAAGCAGAGTATTCTAGCCAAATATTGACTTTTCAGCTTGGCATTTGTCAGTGGAATGGTGATGAACTTTTACTGAAGTGGCTTAGAAAACTAAAAACCCATGTTGATTCAAGAGATGAAAATCACTGAACTAGTAGATAGGAAGAGAACAGGAATCAATTGTTTTGGTGAGGTTTCTCCCCATTCCTTTTTGTTCACAGGAAACTTAAAATATTACATTAATAGTTGTGTTATTCTGTTACCAAAGGTTCTGTTAGTTCAGCGGTATTGGTATGTAGAGTGTGTAAACAGCTGTAGCGTTTGAAGGCTTGTGAAAGTGGTCAGTGAACCATCCACCTTAACACTCCTCCATTATTTATTACCTTGCCTCAAGGACAGATCTACACATTTGGCAACAGACCCAGTCAGGAGACCCGCTGGATGCTTCTTTTTCTAGTCCTGAAAGTTGAAGAACTCGTGTCAATTGCAACTGTACTTTAAAAAGCAGCCTTGAAATCTTTTGCATACATCTTTACTCTTTTCATTAACTGGACGGACACCTCTTAGTCAACAGATGAACCTTTGACACACTTCTGAAGGGCCTTTTTCCTTAATTGTAACAAGATTTGCAGGATGAGTGAGTTTTATATAAGACGGGATAGTATGCATTGGAAGAAATGCTATGAGCTCAATCTCTCCTCTGTACTCCACTTCATTTTAGATGGAATTTTTGCATTTGGCAAGGAATGAGAGAATGATGGCCAAGCCATACTTCTTGAATGAAATCCAGCCAATCAGTCTGCTGCGAGAATAGAATTTATTTTAGCTTTACTAGAAGATTTCCACAGTCTTTATTTCAGCAGTTAACACTGCCATGGGCTTCCTGTGTGAGTCAGTGCACATGCTATTTATGGGGTTGTACTTTATGGACATGTGGCATTCAGAAATGAGAACTGAGAGGCTTGAGCATTATCAATTTCTTCGACATTTTTGTGGAGAAATGTCCTCCACCCAAGAATTCACCCCAATAAATATGTATGGGGCATTAAATATGTATGAAAACAATTTTTTTTAATTTGAATTTTTAAAAAACCTGTAAACCTTCTGTTAATATTTAAATCACAGGGGGCAGGAACCAATGAAAAAGTCCTGAATGAAATTCTCGCATCCAGAACGCCTGCTGAAATCCGGAATATAAAGCAAGTTTATCAGGAAGGTAAAATGTATTGTCTGTTCAGTTCTTAGAAAGACTTCTGTAAGGGTATGATTTTTCAGATTGAGAGAGAGTAAGGGAAGTGAAAAATGCGCATAATATAGCATCAACGTGATACTTACTGAGTGAAGAATGTTGAAAGCTTTTATGTTCCTGTACGTATCTTTGTGCGTTGCACAATATAACTGAATTTCCTCCCTCAGATACTTCCCTTCTTGAACAAATGAAATCACAGAAAGGATTTTAACAGTGAATGAAAAGGGAATGTAACTGATCACAGATTTGCCTATGTCACATTTCTATCCTGCCCTTCCTGGGGTAGAGTAAATTATTTCCCCCACCTCAGGAGGTTAGGCTGAGAGACTGTGGGCCAAGCTACAAGTGACGAATGACACTTGAACGGCAAGTGGATTGAGTGGAGCGCAAGTGAACAGGGAGAAATACACTTGCCGTTCAAGTGTCATTCGTCACTTGTAGCTTCGCCCTGTGACTGGCTTTGTGGATAAGTGAAGCCCCTTGATCCTTGTCAGCTACTCTAACCACAATACTAGTCAGGCTCTCTAATTCTTGGCAGAATTGTACCGCTGAAGCCACCTTGTAGACTGCATTTAATGTATTCAATTGTGAATAATAAGTCTTGCTCTTTTTATGTAGATGACAAATATATACAAAATGTATGTGCTCTCCAGGGAGGCTTAAAACAAAAACAAAATAATTAAAAACAACACCATTGCACCAAGTCACTAAAAAACAAGCCAAAGCCATTGGCGTAAGCCACTGAAAACCAAGCCAGGGGATAAAAATAGCATCAAACATCAAGCAATCCTTAGGCCAGAAACTTACCATAAGACAATTAAAAGGTAATACCCCTTAGTTAAAGCCTGGGTAAAAAGGAATGTTTTAGCCTGGCGTGCAGAGGGAACTAAGGGCATTCTAAAGGTGAGATGCTACTAGCCTTTTCTGTGGTTGTCAGCTGCTTCACCGCTGAAGGCAGAGGCAAAAAGAGTGGGGCTTGGGAAGATCTTAGCTGGTGAGTTGAACAAGATGGGTGGAGGAAATTATGAATAATTCAGCATCTGATACATTGGCCTGCTCGTCTGAGGACTACATGTGCTGCTGCAGTTGCTCTGGGGATCTTTGGTCTGCCCTTTGGTTTAACAAGAATCTGTAAATAATACTCCTTTTATATACTGCCCTTCAGGATGACTTAACACCCACTCAGAGTAGTTTACAAAGTGTGTTATTATTATCCCCACAACAAAACACCGTGTGAGGTGGGTGGTGCTGAGAGAGCTCCGAGAAGCTGTGACTGACACAAGGTTACCCAGCTGGCTTCAAGTGGAGGAGTGAGGAATCAGACCTGGTTCTCCAGATCAGAGTCCTGCTGCTCTAAACCACTACACCAAAATGGCTTGTAGGTGTCTACCTAACCTACTCCCACTCTTCAAACACCCCAAAGGCTTGGGTTTAGCTGTGAGTGTGAGAAGGTTTAAGTCTGAAACAATGGTGTTACAAGGAGACTACACTGATTTATGGAAGAGAGGTCCATCAGTGGCTACTAGCTGTGGTGACTAAAGGGAACCAAGCAAAAATATTGGAAAAATGGAAAAATACATAATAAATCCAAATGACACCAAAGCAGTATAAAAATCAAATTGTAGTTAAATTGCACAATGGAAAAAATTACATATATTCAATGTCAGCTACTCACATAATATATCCATATAAAAACAATACACCAAAGAATATAAACACAACAGCATGAGGCATAGCAAGACACAGAATACAAAACTAAAAGAAATGAGGTCTGCTAGCAGGTCATTTCAATACACTGTTCTCCTCAGATCCAAATATTTTTTCTCTTTCCCCTCCTCTTTTTTCCCTTTCTTATTATTTTATAATGAAACCCCTTTGATTTCTGTATCTTTTCAACAACAACAACAACAACAACAACAAAGAGCTTCTGGAAATGTGGCTCTTTTCCATAAAGTGTGGCCCCAGTGGTGCTTCTGTATTTCTATTTTTCAATTATTGAGTGTTAGTTGGATTTATTCTATGTTACCATGTTTATTATAATTGGGATCATCAATTTGCAGCAGCATCGAACCTCTGCATATCAGTGTTAGGAGCAGGGCTCATTTTGAGGGGGAACGCACAGGAACGCAGTTCCAGCAGTTCCCCCAAGAGGTCACATGACAGGTGGCCCCACCCACCTGACTCTCAGCCATTTTGGGCTCATTTCAGCCTGGATTGGGGCTGAAATGGCCTGGATCGGGCCTCTGACAGGTGGTGGATCGCTCTCCTGTTCAGTAGCGACCCAATCCTGACCATTTTGGGCCCCTTGTTGGCCATTTTTCAGCCCCTTTTTGCCATTTTGGGCCCAATTTCGGCCCTGAATAGCTAGGATTGGGTCCAAAACAGCCAGGATAGGTGATGTCAGGGGGTGTGGCATATGTAATCAGTTATGCCAATGACACACTTCTGGTGATGTCAAGGGGCGTGGCATATGCTAATGAGTTATGCTAATGAGTTCCTCCAGCTCTTTTTCTACGAAATGACCCCTGGTTAGGAAGCAAAATCAAAGGAAGGGCTTGGCCTTCTTCACTGGCCCTTCACAGCAACTGCGTGGCCAGTCTGTGAAACAGGATACTGTAACTGAGTAGATCCAACAGGACTCTTCTTGTGTTCTAATTGCACCATCTACTTTCACAGGACTTGGCAACTGTCTTCTGTTACTTCTTGTCTGCTGTCTTTTTTTAATCCTACATTTTTGGGTCCTATGAAGCCCAATTTATAGCTGCTGGTACATTTAGGAGAGTCTTGGTGTTATGTCAGTATCATTAATAGTGTGCAGAAAGGAGTTCTTTCTCACACAGAAGAGAATGACAGGATCAAACCTGCCGTCTTAAAACAAGATGGTGCAGCCATCAACCTCTTTGTTTATTCTCCTCCCTCCTCATGTGCTGTGTACAAGTAGAAATGCTCATTTCTTTCTGAATTACAAAATGATTGTGTTGAGTAAGGGTAATTATCAGGTAGCAGTCGCTGTAATTACTCTAGTGTCTTCAACTGTGAAGTAGTGCAATTTTTGTTCAATGATGGACGCTTATTCCTTCATTGCAGAATATGAAGCTGACTTAGAAGATCATATAACATCAGACACATCAGGTTATTATCAAAGGATGTTGGTAGTCCTTCTTCAGGTAAACCTTTACAGTAGAAAACTGAATAATAAGTAACAGTTACTTTATTAGATATAGTTTATTACTGGAAGGCTATAGATCCTATGAAGTAAGGAAAGATAAAACTTTGAGGAAAGTTATTATTGGAGATTTCCTGAGACCAATAAACATGAAGAAGAGTTTGCACATGGGATGAGAAAATGTACTGTAGAGATACATTCCAATCCCTCCTTGCCTCTTCTGTCTCTTATTTCTGTCTGCTCCTTGGAGCCTTTGCTCCAGTATGCTAGATCTAGAATAACAGTAAACAGTGTTATTTCAAAGTGTGCATCATTTGAATAGATGCCCCATGTCTTTACTAATGCTGACCCAAGCATCTTGTTCAGCACATCCAAACTCCAAATCTACATGGCATCCATGCACAGTTTGATTCCTCTGTTGGCCATTCATATATTGGAACCAAGACATCATATGGGCTGTGCACAGAGTGCAGGAAAGACAATGTGCATACAAAATACTCTTTGCCCCAACATGCCTTTTTTTGTGCCACTGACCCTCTTCTACTAAATTTAGCCAGTTTTGTCTCTTATGTTTGCTGACTCTTACTTCCCCCTTTTATTCCATTTAGGCTAATAGAGATTCTGATGGCCCAATTAATGAGAGCTTAGTTGAGCAGGATGCTCAGGTAGGTAAAGATTCCCTCTGTCTCCCCCATCTAAATATGTGTTTAAATACTATATTGGATTAAAAATAAAAGTGGAGTTTCCCTGGACTGAATGATTCTGTTATGGAAATTATATTTATTGGTGGTGAAATTATGAGTGTTCCATGAACCTTGGAGAAAACCAATCTCAAAGTATAAAATGCTTATGTGTATTATTTTCTTCCTCTTGTAGAGAACAATTTCTTTTACTGTAATTAGTACAGTATACAAATGTAGGCCGATAGAAGAGCATTGCTGGGGGCAATAGGCTGGACTGCTAAGAATAATGTTAGAGGGAAGGTTATTACAGTATCATATCTGGTCTTAGTACACAGTCCTGCTCAACTGAACTGTGTCAAGGCTTGGCTGTGATCCATGCTGATATACAGTCAACTCAACAAATAGCAGGGCAGAATTGCTGTTCATTCACAACACTAAAGCTAGTATTTTAAAATTTCCACTTCATTTCTCTTGCATTGGAAAAAAAAAGAGGAAAGTTCAGGTGAGCCCTAATTGTGGCATGGCTGTATGACGTATAGGAGCTCTTGTTGAGGACCTAATTTTATCCTATCTTTTCTCCAAGGATTGTGAGATGATGTACATGGTTCCTGACATTTTCACAATAATCTTCGTGGTAGATTATGCTGAAGAGCAGTGATAGTCCGCTGTCATGTAGCGATTGTTTTGACTGAATGAGGATTTGAATGCTGGTCTCCAGAGGTTTAGTCCATGTTTATCCTGTACACTGTTTCTTGCTCATGTCAGTATCACAGTAATAATGTTACTCTTCTAAGGATGATTCATAAGAAGGTTAAAACATCTGCCATTGTCTTAATTTAATGTAACTATATTACGGTGTTTGCTGGCACATGTGACTGTCTTAAGACTCCTCTAGGGAAACAGATGTTTTTGATGAATAACATTTTCCATGGTTCTGCCCTTTTCCCCCTGAGCTGCTCTACAAACAGGAAAGGGGCAGGGCAGAAATAACCATTTAGGTCACGCTGTATTTTAGATCAGACTGGCTTTGTGTTAATTATAGTAATCTTTTCCATCACAGAATGGCTTCGTCAAATATAATCTCTTCTCATTTCAAATGGCTTTTTTGGATAGAAATGTGAGCCCAGATTTCACTGAAAAGAGAAGACAAAGGGGAACATAAAATACAATATCAGTATGGAAGATTTTGATTGGCCTTGTTGAGATCATCAAAAATATGTGCAGTGCATGTTTGTCAACTTTATGATGGCTTCTGTAGAGGATGTTAAAATTTCCCACCGCAAAGTCCCAAATTCTGCTCTAGAAAATAACAGGGAAGTTGGCAGTTAATTTAATCCTTGGCTAGAGTAAACATTTCTCCCCATAAACAAACTGTTGGTTGGAGCTTTGTTTCTAAATGAACTTCTTTGTTCATTGGAGCAGACTTTTCATTAATGAGTTATTTGTTTAGAGCTAATGAGATCTAAATGAGTCCTAGAAAAATGTACAGCTACAGTGGCCCGAGCTTTTAAGTTTGCATAATTACATGAATTGGCACTTGCTACACTTTAGTTTGAATCTGTAGGAATCCCTCTTTGTTAGAAGGATAGTTATTATCTTTCAGAAAAAGATGGGGTCAGAAGTCTGCTCTGTAGTTTGCTGTTCATATAATCACCTGAGTTAAGTAATATTTGTCCTTGGGCAAGCAAATGGCATCTATCTCTGGTGATACAAGCAGAAAAAATGACTTTCAGATACTGAAAGGAGGACTATGAAGAGGCAGTGCAGAAATTTTCTAAATCATGAATAAAAACTGTTTGGTACTTGTAGGTCTATTCTTCTGTCTTTAACCACTTCCTTTAATCTGTGTCCAGCTTCTAGTTGATGATCCTGCCATTGTAGGGGAGATTTATTACTGCTAAATTTTGTGTTAATAATGCCATTCTTACTCATTACCATGTCACTGTCCTCTGATGCTGGAGTTGCTTTGCTCCCTTTGGTTCTTGTTGCTGCCTTTAAATCTTGTACTGGGCCAGCTTAGGTAGTCTCCAACGGCTGTTTCTAGCTGGGAAAAGACAGTGCAGCATTATGGCAGCTGTGTGCACGTGCTGTCTTATAATGCATACATACCCAAAACAGCTGTTGCCCTTTCTCTAATTACAGTCAGCACTAAGCTACCCAGACTGGTCTTGTGCCACCATTAAAAGCTCTGATAAGCACCCACAGCATGGGAGTTTACAGCATGCAGAAGGGTGGTCAAGGAGCCTGAGTGAATAGAGGAAGGGATGGACTAGTGCCCCAGCAAAGTTACTTGCAATCCTGTTAGAAATAATATAGAAGATGTTCAAGCTAACAGTTGTTATATCTCTGTGTGTAAAGTGCTGTCAAGTCACAGCCAAGTTACGGCAACACTTGTAGGGTTTTCAAAGCAAGAGGTGGTTTGCCATTGTCTGGCTCTGCATAGCAGTGCTGATCTTTCTTGGTGGTCTCCTGTCCAAGTACTAACCAGTGCTGGCCCTACTTAGCTTCTGAGATGTGACAAGATAGGGCTATATTACCTACTGAATAACTGATCTTATATGCCACTCCTCCAGACAGATTACTGCCCTACTCAAAGTGGTGAACAAAGTCAGTATTATTATCTCCACAAGGAATGGCTTATCCAAGGCCACCTACTGAGTTCATTGCAGTAGTGGGATTGGCAGTGGGATTGGCAAAGTGTTGATTGGCAGCACTTAACTACTATGCTCCATATTTTACCCAGTCCTTCCCCCAGGAGCTCAGATTGGAAGGTGGTTTCCCCACCAAGAACCAAGCCGGTTAGGTGGCAGTGGCAGTGAATGAATCGGGGTTTAACTGAAGTCCTCCATGTCCTGCATGTCACATGGACCACTGCACCACACAAGCTGCTTTCACATGGAGAGAATTACCGGCGTCCCTCTCACTGCAGTTTTCTATTCTTTTTCTTCTTCTCAGTCTCCTGCTGTTGCCATCCCTCTCTTTGTAGACAGTTTTTAAAGGAAAATCCACAATTGCTGATTGCACAATAATGTTATAACAGTTGATTGGCACAATCTATTAGTTTCCAGCCTCCTCCTTTAAAAAAAAAAAGTCTTCTGAATAATTTTGAGTTCTGTTTGAGGAAAGAGCAATATAAATATTATTTAATAATGTAATGAAGCATTGGACAAGGGTAAATGCTGCTTCTGTTTCTGTAGCATCCAGTTTTGTGGAGATAATACTCTCTCTCCAGCGTGGTGTCCCTTTTTCACAGCTGTTGACTCCTCGTGACACATTATAGTCTAGATGGTGGGAATTTAATCCTGCTAGCAGAAGTTGTGAAATATGATCTTAATGTACCCTTTTCAGAGTCCACCCAAGGCACTTTACGTTGGTTACAGATTAAACAGAATCATACATTTGGAATTAAATATAAAAACCCAGTAGTCTGGTAGAGAGACTTAGCAAGCCATAGACACTTAGGTATGAACCATTCATATGTCAATAAAGAGGTCTAATAGATGGTTCTTCTTAGTAGATTATAATTTATCATCATTCATAAATAATTATACTTGTAACTGATTGAAATCCACTTTGTGCCATTCAGATTGATTGTGTGCTTTAACAGCCATTCAGTACAAGAGGCGATACAAGTTACTAATAAAGTAGATAGCAGACTGAGAAAGAAATGAAAATCTGAAGAGGAAAGTGAAGTCTGGAATTTCAGAAGGGACAGTTTCAAACTGGTGTTTTTCACTTTTTATAAAGTTAATCTTCATACAGACATTAACATTTACACCTGTTACTTCAGAGAAAAATATTGTGCGCAAAAGTTAAGATTCCAGCCCCTGATTTATTTCATTTTTCCATTTTAACCAAAGTCTTACATTTGTTTTGGGAAATCATATTGTAATCCTAAACAGAACCACATGAGTGTTAATCTTGGTGGACCATATAATCAGGTGCCCAGAAATAGGTTCCCCATGGTCTCCTCTGCTCAGCTTGTACAGCTGCAGAGATGAGTTCCGATAATCTCCCTGTCTATAAACTGGAAGATGGGGGAGGGAATTGATTCTTATATTCATCTTCAGAATCACTTGGAGGTCCCATCTCAGTTCTTGCAGAAGCCAGCAGAGGCCAACAGGTGGCCCACTCCTTCAGCTCAGATCTGGGGAGAAGAGGAGTAGCTTACGCACCAGGAATGAGATCTCAGCTCTCAAGGAGGTGCAAGATCACATTTTGATGGCTACCAAGGCCAACCTGAGTTTTTCATGGAGTAGAGATTTCAAGATTTAATGCTATCCTGTTGGAATGTTGTATGGTTCAGTTAAGCGTGTCACATAATTTAGAACTGGACAGCCATGAAAACAGTTTGTATTCTATGTTAACTCCATTTTACGTTTACAAATGCAACCAGGATAAATTCAGAATTGTGGCAGGGGCCTTGGTATACAAGCAAAGCGAAGTGTTGGTGGCAACTAACTCCCCTGCCTCAATAAGTACTGTTGCTGTCTGTGACAGAAGTTCCCCAAAAGGAAAGAATGTAGTAGTAATATTTCTGTGTGAAATAATTCCAGAGGGTAGGTGCATTAGTTACAGCAAACACAAAGTAAGCTGGTAACCTTTAACATCCCATAATATTCCAGTTTTGTGAGGATACAGAGCTGTTCTTTGCATAAATAGAGTGGAATTGGTTTTTGGCTTCAGATGAGAACTTTTCCACCACTGTTTACAGAATTAACTTATAAGTAACAAAGCCCGTTGTTGGAAAAAAATACGGGCCCTAGAAAGGGGAGGGCAGACAGGCATGTATTCACTCTTTTCGTCACTGATTCCAGCTGGTGAAGAAGGGGGGTTGGGTGGGCATTGTCATCTGCTCCACACCAGATATATGCTGGGTAAAGGGGGGGCATTGCCTCCTGTTTTGTACCTGACTATGGCTGGGGGAAGGGGGGCAGGCATTGCTGCCTGCTCCGAGCCTGATCCCAGCAGAGTGAAGGGGGGTGGGCATTGCCACCTGCTCCCCGCTGGGTGAAGGGAAGAACAGGCATTGCCTCCTGCTCCATGCCTGATCCTGACAGGTGAAGGTGGGCGGTGGGCTTTACTACCTGATCTGCTCCTGATCCCAGCGGGGTGAAGGGGGTGCGGGCATTGCCACCTGCTCTGCTTCCGATTCCAGCAGGTTGAAGGGGGGGGGGGGGCGGGCATTGCTATATACTTGGCTCCTGACTCCGGCAGGGTGAAGACAGAGTGGGCATTGCTGCCTGCTCAGTGGCTTAATCCGGTAGGTTGAAGAGGGCAGGCATTGCCACCCACTCTGCTCCTTATCCCAGCTGGGTGAAGGAAGGGCATTGCCTCCTGCTCTGCACCGTATCCCAGCCAAACGAAGGTGTGAGGTGGGCATTGGCACATTTCACTCCTGGTCCCAAGTGGGTGATGGTGGGGGGGGGGTGAGCATTGCCACCTGCTCCACTCCTAATACCAGCTGGGTTAAGGCAGGGAGTGGGCATTACCACTTGCTCCACTCCTAATATCAGCTGGGTGAAGGTGAGAGACGGGCATTGCCACCTGCTCCCAGCCTGGGCTTCCCACCATGGCACATTTTCTGGAGGGACATGGTGCCTAGCCTAGGCTTCCCTCCATGGCAGCACCCTCTGGTGTTGCACCAGGGTATAAAGTGAGTTGTCTGAAATACGCTTACTCAGTTATATAGTAAGATATGTTCTGCTTTACTAAAAAGGCAACTTCTGTGTTGTGGCTAAATGTTTTCACTGACAGTAGCTTTGTTCTGAATATAGAAAAAAAAACTTCCACATGTTGCTTTGGACAAAAGAAAACTTTTGATGTCTTCCTTTGGATCATAACAGGAGCTGTTTAGAGCTGGTGAGCTGAAATGGGGAACTGATGAAGAGAAGTTCATAACCATCCTGGGAACGCGAAGTATTTCTCACTTAAGAAAGGGTCAGTAGAAGTGGAAATTATGTCCTGCTTTTCTGAGGTCTGTAATCAGTTTATCACGGATGTGACTGTTTATGGCAACCTTAGAAAAACTCTGGCCTTCTGTTTGGTTTCCTGCCCTCTGAAATAGCAGCTCCTCATCTGCTGTTTCTTAGGACCATTTCACACATAGGACAACATAGGTGTTGTCATTGAGTGTATACTCGACAGAGTCACAGTTTATTCCAGCCCTCTGATGCATGAGTCTGCTAAAGCCTGTTTATCACTTGTACAATTAAAAAAGCTCCTTAAGGTGTACATCAAAATAATGTAATGTTTGATAAGATCTGTAACCTTTATGGGACTTTACCACTCCGGTGGTTTTGGAGGCCTGCTGATTTGAATGCTCTCTTGTCTCCACAATGGACATAGAAATGCGACTTGTAGTTTAAGAACATGACTGTAGTTTAAGAATGTGCTTGGCTTGGAGAAGCTGAAAGGAAGTATTAACGTTACCTTTCCAGCCCCCCAGCAAAGTATTATCACTGGCATGCAGCCCTGGGATAGGCAGCCATTATCTATTTCCCTCCAACCCCCTTGCGAGGCAGGGCACTGGAGTTGCCCTTTGCTAGCTTGCCACCACCCCTGGATAACTGCTCCCATGCTGGGGATCTCCCCTTGTTCCTGACAGGGTGCAGTTGCCCAAGGATTACTCTCAGTAGCACTGGCTAGTGGTTAGAGGCATTTGTGTAGGAATTGAGGCAATGCTTCTTAACTAAAACAACTTTATTACTACAAGGTACAACTCTAGAGTAAACAGTACAGAACTAGGATACAGGCTGAGATATAAAAGGCAGGGGAGGAAAGGTTGCTTGCTGTACTAAATGGACACTTGCAGTTTCAGCACATCTGACCCCCTCCATACCAGGAATGGTACAGAAATAACATGTATATTGTGTATAATCAGCAAAGACACCTTTTTGTTTTTCAGTCTTTGATAAATACATGACCATTGCTGGCTTTCATGTTGAAGAAACTATTGACCGTGAAACGTCTGGGGAACTGGAGAAGTTGCTTCTGGCAATCGGTAATGAATGGTCTTCCTACCTATACACTTTTTATAAGAACTGTGAGTGAGCATTTGGAAAAGAACCCCGCATGATGTGTCCATTAAAGGAAAAACAATACTGCCTTCAGTAACCTGATTATCTACCTGAGTGGAAGTGATACTTAAAACAACAACAACTGGTGACCTTTCATCTAGCCAGTGTGTGTTTGGCCTAGTGACTAGCTAAATACAGTTAATCTGTGATTGAATGAAACTTCTATTTCCATTTCTGGAATCATTAGAGAAGTGCTCTTTCCCACTCATTTTGCTTATTTTTATTTATTTATGTTTTTTATAGTCTGCGTTTCTCACTGAGATTCAAGGTGGATTACATAGTGTGAGTCAGTATGGTCAATGTCAAAGACATTTCAATAATGGCAATCTTAACTCCCCTCTGGAGATCAGGGGGCAGGGCCACCCAGCCATGTGACCATTTTCAAGAGGTTCGGGAACTCCATTCCACCGTGTTCCAGCTGAAAAAAGCCCTGATCATAATCAAAGCAACATACAGTACATAATAGTAAAGTCTGTAGTCCCTGTCCCTTATGCATTGCTTTTGAAACCACTTCCTTACAGTACAACTCTCCTAACTGAGTAAAAAAACCCCTCTTGAATAATTCAGTTCTGCATGGTCAGGTCAGGAGCAGTGGGAGCTTTCCTGACCTTTTCAGGTGAGGGCCACCACAGAGAATGCATGTGTATGGGCAGCGGTTGATTTTGCCCTTATGCAAGGTGGCACCAGCAGAAGGCCCTCTTCTGATGACCGAAGCTGCAGTGGTGGAACAAAAGGAGGGGGCAGACCTGTAGATAAGCTGGACCAAGGCCGTAAAGACCTTTGTATGTGATTGCCAATACCTTGAATTGAGTTCGGTAGCTGACAGGTTGCAAAATGGGAGTGATAGTCATGGTCTTCATAGCTCCTGATAATAACTGAGCTGCATTGTTCTGCATCAACTGGAGTCAGACAAAGTAGCTTGCAGTAATGTATAACAATATTTCACTATGCTTTGCTTCATAAGTACAAATGGAGCGTTTGTTTTTCTTCTCTAGTGAAGTGTGTCCGAAGTGTTCCCGCATATTTTGCTGAATCACTGAACTATGCAATGAAAGTGAGTGACATTTTCTTTTTTTTAAAAAGAGGGGAATGGTTGTTACCAGTGTTTTGTTTTCTAAGTCTACAATGAATGCTCCTCCAGAGTAAACTTTTGGTTTTATGTTCTTATATCTGAACATTTTAATTGTGTTACACTTCAGTCCTGTGCCTGATATACTTCATTTTAGAAGTGAACACTGCACATGACATGTTGTCTCATCACTGTATGCTGTCATGTTCAAGGCACATACAGCCTAATCTTGTGAGATGTTGAACATCAACTGCTGTGTACAGAGCTGTCCCTTTAAAACAGTGGTGATGCAGAGTTCTGATAAAGACTGTTTCTCACCATTTCATGTCCTGTGAATAACAAATCGGATAATTTCTAAGTAAAGAAACGGAAATATTAACACACACATGGGATTGAATGAATTATTTATTCTCATGTATAAATAACTAGTGTGGCCTTCTCAGGTGCATTTATAGATGGTTGACATGCTTAATGCTCTTCCATTGAAACATGCGGAACATTAAGTGTAACTTAGACTGGATCGTACCTTTTGTGATTTCAAATGGGACCCCTTTGGGGTTTTTTTCCAGGGAGCAGGTACTGATGATGATACCCTGATCAGAATCCTGGTTACAAGAAGTGAAATTGATCTGTTGGACATCAGGAAGGCTTTCAGAAGAGATTTTGCAAAATCTTTGTACCATGCAATTCAGGTTAGTCTACTTTTTATAAATCAAATAGATTTCTTTTTCTGTTGGCTAATACCGCCAGCTTGTGCAGCCGTTGTTTTCTTCCTCTTCATTTGCTGTAACATAGTCACAAAACCATTTGCAAATATAAAGAAGGTTCATGAGAGTATTTATGTTGGTAAGTCCCCAGCTGTAACACTTAATGCTAGTCAAGGTCCATCTGCTACACGAGGGACTGTATTGGCTTACATGTAAGTATTGTGGCTTAACTGATTTGGATACTTGCTGAAGGATACCAGAGTTATGTAATGCTTAGAAGTAGGTGGTCTGCCAGTGGAAGACAAGGCTGCGATATGCAATAGGTGGTTCATGTTTTGCTTTTTAAGGTTTTTTTTGTATGTGTGTTATAGACGATGAATCACTTGTTGGAAACGTTTTATGAACCATTCCTGAATGGATAGTCATAATAGTGGATTTCCTGTGGTGAAAAATCTGTCATTTGGCAAACATTTTCTTTGGGGTTTACAGATGACTCACTGCCATTTGGTCATGTGTTTTATTTGTAGAAAGATACATCTGGGGACTACAGGAAAGCCCTTTTGCTGCTCTGTGGTGGTGAAGATGACTAAGGCCTACCGTGAAGAGAAGGACACAACCTTAATGTCCTGCCTTTTGGCTCCTTCCCTCTGTACAGCTAAACTATATACTTGCATTTATAGCTGCAGCTTCCTTTGCGTCCCCACTGCCATCCTTATTGTCAAATTCAGAGTGTATGTTGTTAATAAAGCGATTCAGCACCCCCTGCTGAAATCCATGTTGAATTACAACAGGGTTGTAATTTTGTCTCCCCTCAGAGAACTGACTTTATCCCCCCCCTTCATTGGTATTATTTGCAGTTCTGTTTTTATATAATTTACAGTCTGCTCTTTAAAAATCAAGTTAGCCAGTTGTAAGTTTATATGAATAGCCTTAATCCAAAGAACTTTTTAAAAGTGCCTGATAAATGTACCCTCTTTTTTCATATAAGATGAAGAAGCTAGGAATATGATTTCTTTATCTGCAGAAGTAAAACACATTCCAAAAACTAAAACCAAGCCCTCAGTAACTTGAGCCGTAGTTTGAAATTTTATAGTTAATTCGAAGAGAGCTTCTGCTAATGGCTTTACAGTTGTGAGATACACATGACCCCTGTCTTGATATTTTGTATTTGGTGCTATTAAAAGGAGCTAACAAAACCAGTAACTGAGTTGTCTTTTGAAACAAAAAGTACCAATAATGTACAAAGAAAATAATGAGCATTATAAAGACCTATAATTTATTACACAATTATTCAAATTGTCTCATATTTTGCATGAATTCTTACTGTTACGACTTCAGCTCCAACCAATGGAAGTCTTACTGATTCTCTGCCCTCCACTCTCGGCTGGCATGATTTTAGTGAACATTGTCCTTAAACTTCTGAGCACTGCATCACACAAGGTAGAAATTAAAAAATTAAGGATGTTTAGCGTTGAATTCTTACCACATTTGGCTTTCTGGTACTTTCACACAATTGTATCTAATACCCAGTCTGAGTTATATAGAGGCTGGCATAGCGTTGGTTAGTTAGTGGCTAAGAATTGGACTGTTGTGAATTATGACACTTCCCTGACATGGGTGTGCTTCTGAGGTGCAAGTGCAGAGTTGCCCGAAACCACAAATTTTAAGCACATCTTGGGCATTGAATTACTTGGTGGAGCATTCTGATTTCTTAAGATGTGGCGCCATGCTGTGATTTGTCCAGGTGTAGACTAAATACTGCAACACTCATATCTATGAGCATGTTGGTCTTGCAGCAAACACTTTTGCCAAAGGGAGTCCTTTGAAAGGGTCACAGATGGGGATTTTACCCTTCAAATCCAGATGCAGCAGCTGTCAGGTACTGGAAATTGGCCTGGTAAAATGATGCTTAAACTTGCAGTTCTTTGTTAAACAATATATTTTAGGCATTTTGTAAACTTTTAAACCTATGAAATAGGTTGAGTTAAAGAATTTGCTACAATATTAACATTTCTTGTATGTTTTGTTTTTTCAAATAATTAAAAATGCTTTTATAAGTTATTTTAAGCCTAGTGTGAGTTATATCTGGTTTGTATATATTCAAATGGCCGTTGAGTGCAGTTTTGAGCAGCTGTATATAAACCCATCATCAAGTTGCTTGGATATGAACATCTGTTTGCAGGAGCTTTTTGCACTCCATCTCACGTACACTGAGTAGATTTGCAAGGCCGTTGAAGAAAGAAATTGAATGCCCCCAAATTTAATCCAGCTATTACATAGCACAACAATGGGTAGAATGGTGGAGGGCTAGATCTAGGATGAATTTAGTTGCAGAGTTCTAAACGCTTCTCAGCTACAGTGGGCATGAGCTTACAGCATCAGGAACTTGTACGGTTAGATTTATGTTTATGACAAATGACCAGGTGGTCCTTACAGAAAGGGAAGGGGAAAAAACTGCTTAAAGAATCTTAGGGATGAATGAAATCTGAGTGAGGGGGGCAGTGAGACAATGGGAAGGCTTCAACTGCTCCTCCGCTCAAAATGGCAGTGTTTGGAATGCTGTATTTTCTTTTTTTAAAATACTATTTGCTTTGACTTCTAGTTTTGGGTTCTTCTTTTATTGGCTTCTATTTTGATGACATGCCCAAACCCCATTCCAAAGCTTCTCTCAGGGCCTTGTATATTTTGTCTATCAGGGACCTAGACAACTGCTACAGAAAGCCAGTTTGTCCACCTGAAAAATTTTTTAGGCCAGGCCTTTTCCTTTCCTGACATGTTTCTTTGAAATTATGCCAAGGATCCATAAGCTGCAAGCCAATAAAGTTATGATGTTTTTAATTCCTTCAAGTGGTCTTATGTCTTCTGTTTGCCCTCACCGCTTTGACACTGGGCCCGTAACTACATCCATAAAATCTTGTGAATAGCAACAACATCAATGGGAATTATTTTTGCCACATAGTCCCAAACTTTTAATGTCAGAATTCTTGGTAAGCAAGAATAATACTATCCTTTACAGATTTTCTTTTGAAATGGCAAGAATGAATCAGAGTAGTTGATCAGGTCATACAATAAAGTCACAGAGCCGTCCTAGATAGAATTGTACCATCCATTCAACTCTTAAAGATATAAGAGCATCATAATTATTTATAATGGGCAACATCAGTGTTTATGGCTTCAGTTATGTCAGGTTTCTTAACAGGGGAGTTCACTTTTTTTGAATCACTATGGGACTGTCTTGCTGTGTGATGATGTCACGCACAGTGACATCACACAGTGGGGGGGGCACGGCACGAGTGCTCGCGCACTGTGCACGCGCGTGTAGGGGCAGCATCGGGTGCCAGAAACCCTGGCGCCACCCCTGACAGTGCTGTTACTGAATAAGATCTTCCCCGTGGAGATTGGACTAGGCATCCTAAGCTTGTGTCAGTATATGCAACATATTGAATGATACTAACGGAACATATTTGCAGTTAATGACTAATGCATCAAATGTCTCCATTACAGCATTTTGCCGCTTTGCTTGCAAATGTTTCAATACAAATCGTTAGGACTGACTAGCAAAGATCAAAATGTTCTTCAGCTTTGTCCAAAGTGTGTGTGTTTCAAAGGGGTATAATTTTCTCCTCTCAAAATCAGTTCTCACTTGAATTCCCAAAAGCCTTGTCTAATGAGGGCTATTCTCTATCACATTTCAAAATTTGTCAGCTGTTTCAGTGCCTGGGCTGACTTTTGCCTTGTTTACAGAAATGCATTGTAGTGGAGGGTGTTTTTCTTTGAAGAAGTTCTTTTGTTCTCAAAAGAACGCATCCATTTTGACTGACTTTCAAAATGAAAAAATGCACTGTATTTTTGTATGAATGAAAGAAAAGTAGCGATTAAATGGACATACTTTGAAAAGTCAGTAAATCCTTTTGGAGATGGCCTTGTACATGAATGGCTTTGTGAAGAAAATAATAATAATGATAGCATTTGATTTATATACCACTCTTCAGGACAACGTTAATGCCCACTCAGAGCGGTTTACAAAGTATGTCGTTATTATCCCCACAATAAAACACCCTGTGAGGTGGGTGGGGCTGAGAGAGTTCTGAGAAGCTGTGACTGACCCAAGATCACCCAGCTGGCTTCAAGTGGAAGAGTGGGGACTCAAACCCGGCTCTCCAGGTAAGAGTCCCATGCTCTTAACCGCTACACCAAACTGGCCCTAAGAGGTGGTCTAAGAGGTGCTGGCATCTAGCTTAGCTACATAAAATGCAAACGTTGAACTAGTATCAGGTGCTACGAAGGAACTATTCACTGCATTTGCTTTTGATCGCTGGAAAACAATGTGATCTTCAGTTGAAAAAGGAGTGGCATTTCATTTTCACGTGATGATGATAATAACAAGAACAACAGTGTGCCTATACTTCCCTTCTGGATAGATTAGTGCTCCACTCAGAGCAGTGAACAAAGTCAGTGTTATTATAATCCCCACAATACAGCTGGGAAACTTGGGCTAAAAGAAGTATACCCAAGACCACCTACAGAGATCATAGTAGCAGTAGGATTCAAACCAGCAGATTGCTATATTACAGCTTAACCACTTAACCACCATGCTGCAACAGCTGTTATCTTAGCATCTTATTTCTAGGTTTGTCAAGTCAGAGTATCCAGGGTTTAAGCCCTATGGAGGTTGTACAATTTATAATTTATCTAGCCAAAAAGTAGATCACTAGCCAAATATGATACAGCTAACAGATGCTCATGGACACCCCCCCCCCATCTTAAACAACTCACAATAATGCACTTTGCAACATGGACTTGGAATCTGGAACCAGGGCTTGCAATAAACCAGGATGCCAACTCTGTCCTCATATTTAACACCACCATCACTGGACCTAACAACACCAGTGATACCATCTCTGGTTCATTCACTTGTTCATCTTCCAATGTTACATGTGCCATCAAGTGTCAGCAGTGTCCTTCCACTCTGCACTGGACAAACAGGTCAGTCTCTAGGCAAAAGAATAAATGGACATAGGTCTGACGTCAAAAATTACAACATTCAAAAACAAGTGGGAGAACATTTTAATCTTCCAGAACATTTCACTGCTAACATAAAAGTTGCAGTTCTCAAACAGAAACTTCAAACGGAAATTACCATGTGTGACTGCTGAAACTGAGTTTATTTGCGTGAGTTTGGAACAATTGATCCTCCCAGGGTTGAATTGGGACATAGGATTTGTTTTGCACTATAAATGCTAATTTTCTGTACCCCTGCTCTATCAAGCTATTTACAACATGTATTATAGCTAGCTTCCTGACACTCTTAATTTGCAATACACCTCCCATCCTCTACCTGAATGATAAAGACTCCTATCTTTTTCACTCTATTCTGACAAAGGGAACTTTGACTCTCAAAAACTCATACCCTGGAAATCTAGTTCATCTCTAAGGTGCCACTGGACTTGAATCCAGCACACAGATTGTTGATGACAGCACCCCACCTTGGATTTTAACCCCCCAGTAAAAAATCCTGGAGGTTTGTCACATACTACTTGATAGACAACATAGGTCTGTCAATACATTAAGAATTATTTTTGTCTCTTCTGATATGTACTTTTCTTTCTTCTCTGTCGCACTTGGTATCATTATGCAGTCAAACTAAAGGGGGGAAATCCTGCAACATGAAATTAACATCACTATTCCACTTTTTAAACTCTCATTTGTTTTTTTAAATATTTGTGCCCCGCCTTTTCCCTCCTGATCAAAGTGATCTATTTAATCTTAGTGAATTCACTACTCTCTTAAGGATGATCACGGACATGATTTGGTGGCCCCGAAAAGCAAATAGTCATTGGAAGAAGGAAGCCAGATTTATTGGGATGAATCCAGTGATTTTTTTTATTCAATCTCATACAATTCACCTCCTTACTACAGCCCCTATCTTTAATGGCTTTTGTCCACGCAAGTTCCATGATCCCCCATCATATTCCTTTTGATGGTCAAAGAGAACCCCTCCTATATTTGCCACTAACAGAAAATCTGATTGGATCTAACCCCAGACCGTAGTGGGACATTAAGACAGGAACCTAACTGAACAAGATGGTGGCAGAGTTACTATCAGATCTCTCATTTTCAAAAGGTGACAAGCAATGGTGCGGGGGGTGGGGGTAGCAAACTGAGCTGAGGCCATAGTAGTGAGGGAAGAGGGATTACTTCTTCCCTCTGAGCCATTTTCCCAACATAAAGAGCCTCCAACTGTTATTTCCCCTTGTGGGCCACGGGTACGTTTTCTTCCATGTCTCAAATAGTAGTATGAGGTGGTGATGGGATATGAGGTGACCAGGAAAATGGCCAAGGAAAGCAGCACTGCTTCCTCAGCGTGATCCTCTCCCCCTCCGCAGCTGCCTTTAACTTAACAAGGGCTCCAATCATCCTGCCTTCTTATTTATGCTATCCTTTGTTTATGAGCCCATGAAGCCAAGTTATAAACTACAGACCAAGTTTTCTGCCTGGGGCTGCAAAAACAGGGAACTTTCTTTGCTAGACAATACATGACTAGTGAGCTGCATTTGACTTGACGGTTCACAAGTGGTACAAACTTGTTCTAGGGATCAGAATTGTATCCTTCATATCATTTTTAGTTTCAGTGAATAAAACTACAGTACTGTCTCTATTCTGCATGTGCACCTATTGAACTTTTCAGGCCACTTAATCTCTCTGTTGAAATACTGTACAGTTTTCAGAAGTTAATGCCTCTTTGTGATGTTTCAGAATTTATTTTGCCATTACCTTCCTGTGGCCAGAGGATGGTGCTGGTGGATAACTTTGTGAGGCCTTAAACATCGTTGTCTTGGCAGGGACACCTGAAAATCAACTGCCTGTTCATTCCATGAGCAATCCTAAGCAGGTCTACTCAGAATCAAGTTCTAGATTGTTTAATGGAGCTTACTCCTAAGAAAGTACTCCTAGGAGTGCACTGTAGATCTCTGAAACTGGACACTGAAAAAAAATTACCCACCTGTAATCTGGAATATATTTCTATCCCAATTCCCAAGGTAAAAAGTCCCCGTTTTTATGGTGAAAGCCGTCATTGTGTTTTACAGTATCCCAAAACCCAGAGTTTGAAAACACGCCTTCACACAAGTTGGAATGTTTCCTTTGAAAAGATTAAACTTTCTTTTTGCATCTTAAATAACTCATACCACTTCTCTTCTTTTATTAAGCTATATTTTTATTTTCTATTTGAAACAGCAAAAAAACCTATGCTTTGAACATAATAAATTTTCATTAATGTTAAAATAGCTCTTTTTGGTTCTCACAAGTGGACAAGGTTATTCATTATATTCCTTTTGAATTACCTTGTCTATGGAAAATTTGGTGCTGTATGCCTTCACAATGCACCCGTGTAATACTGTACTTGTAACCACATTATGACAATTTGTCTTACAAAAGGTGGCCTATAGAGAATTTACAAAGTAATTTTGGCCATTCTGTATACCTTTCTGGACCCTTGGTTATTTGAGTTTACCTTTAGACAGGTGGTATTGGGAGGTAGCCCTCACATTTCCAAAAGAATCAGTAATATACACTACCACAAAGAATAATATTGGATTTTACTATAATTGTTGTATCCACTTAAGTATAAAAATCCTTTCTGTTGCACTGCCAATGAAGCCATCACATTGATCAAATAACAACAGTTTGAAAACGGGAATGGAGTAATGAAGAGATTTCTTTCTTTGTTTTAAATTCCTATTTATTTCTGTTTTTCACATCTTCCTCTTTAGAAAAACTTTTATTCCAGAATCAACGTACTTGTAATCAGTGCATGTATTTGTGTTTTTGACAAGCTTTCTCCAAAGGTCCTGCATAAATACCAGATTACCATTTGGGAAAGTTTGATCATTTCTTAAATGTGTGCTGAAGTGTTGCATTAGAGATAACTGTTGTTGTTTTATAATATTCTGAGGTTGCTGTTGCTCCATCCTAACATGTTGTGTTTATATGGAAAGAAAATGTGCTGTTTTTGCCAAAATGTTTGGCCCTGTGTGACTATGTGATAGAATGTATTCATTCCCTGGGTGGCTTGAAGCCATACATTATTTTTTCCCTATTGAAGTGCAGTGGCTGAATTACAGAGGGCCTGATTTAGGGGGGGGGGGAACAGGTGGTTCTGAAAACTATGATAGAGTACCATTGCAGCCCTAGGGAGAGTTAAACTGTTCTAAATCCATTTACATCAATGGGGTTTGGAGGGTTTAACTTTGCTCAGGATTGCACTGTAAAAGAAAAACATCCTACCACTGCATGTGTTCTTTAAAAAGATTAAATACATGGGCCATTACTGCATTACAATTCAGGCAAAAAAAGAAATGTGCCCATCATGCATTCAGTCTACACATTCAGAAAATTCATGTGATATAGTCCATTCATAACATAGGAAAAAGCATCATATAGTTGAATCTTCCCCCATGTAAACTATCCCAGCCTCTGAGATGCAGAATATCAGACAGAAGGATTGAATTCATCTCACGAAGATGCCGGCTTTTCATGTAGAGGGCATATTCAAAATGTAATTGCCCAATGGCGTTTTGAACAAGTACAGTCCCAAAAGGTCTATAGCAGGATAGGCAACCCCAGTCTGTTTTGCTTAGCAGAGCATCTCCTTTGCTTCATCCTAAGCAGGAGTATAGTTCAGTGGGATGGGCTCTGATGATGTCTAGGAGAAGGCAAAGCAGGCTGTATGGCAGGAGGTTATGGAGCAGGGATGGGGTTTCCGTTCTGTAGAGCACAATTGTTTTAAATTTGAATTTGTTTCATCCCGACATTTCTGAAATAGTATTATTTTAGTTGCTTACTAGCATCAATTATATAAACAAATACACATAGTATATGTGGTATGTCTATCCAACAGCCGTAATCTCTCTTCCCATTTTTTTTGCTATCACAGAAACATCTTTTTGAATTTTATTTTCTTATTTTTTAATTTTCTTTGACCCCTAAGCCCAAAAGGACTATACCACACAGATCTCCTGAATGTGTAGATCAGCTTCTTTGACAATTTAGCAATCCAAAAGACTGCTGATGACTTGGAGGGGGGCATGATAGAGGTTTATAAAATTATGAATGGGGCAGAGAAAGTGGAGAGAGAAAACTTTTTCTCCATGTCTCATAGTACTAGAACTTGGGGGCTTCCAATTAAGTTGTTGCAAAATAAGTTCAGATCAGACAAAAGGAAATATGTCTTTACTCAAGGTCTAGTTAAATTGGGAATTCACTGCTGGTGGACAGAAGTGGCTTTAAAAGGAGGTTAGAGAGATTCATGGAGATATGCTAATCAATGGCTACGAGCCGCGGTGAATAAAGGAACCTTCCATATTCAGAGGAACACAGTGCTAGGAGGCAAGATTAGAGGAGGGCCTTGGTCTCTACGCTCTGTTTCTTGGTCCTCCAGAGCACATTATTGGCTGCCGTGTGAAAGAGAATGCTGGACTAGTTGCCCCACTTCTCTGATCCAGCAGGGGTCATCTTATGTTACTAATTCTCCTTGGATCTTTTGGAGCATTAATTCATGTATTCATATTCTGTCTCCTCACTAGGGTCATCATGGTAGTACACAGCAGTTAAAAGCAGCATGCTGTGACTGTAATAGAAGAATATGGTCAATGTGAGTTGTCTTCTATCTATATAACACTGCCATATTTTTGACAATTTGACATATCAGCCAAGGGCCAACCTACTAATTGGCTGAGGTAAATTCTAAAGTCAAGTTAAAGGAGAATATTTTTCTAGCTACTAATTGGATGATCTCATGCCATTATTTGACTCCAGCCCGTGTCCTCTAGCAAATAAAAAGACAGGTGCAGTTAACTAGCATACCATTGTTTCTTTAAAAAACTGAACCTGGGCATGTATTATTCAAGAAAAAAACAGTGTGAAAAGGAATAATAATACCCCCTCTCATAGCTTGAAACCTCAACACTGAAAAAAAATACTTAAACTACAAAATGAAAAATCTTAAATTTAAGATTAGCTGCCAGTAAAACAAACAAACAAACAAACAAACAAACAAACAAACAAACAAACAAACAAACAAACAAACAAACCCTGAATGCATGTTAGCTGTTGGGGTGCCATCAGTTCTGAATTTTGAGCATAACTAACCTAAACTGCACTCAACTGAGATATTATCACTTAATGGTACAGCAACCATGTAATTGTACAATTTATTCATTTAGAAAAAATGCTTTCATGATCTCAACAAACATTTCTAAGGCCATTTCTAACGAGGATCAAAATACAATTAGAAACACTGGGATTTATTCAACTAAACAGTTGTTAAGGCTTAAAGGTATTTAAGTCTTTGGAAGGATGGATAGTTATTTTTGCTGATTCCAGTCTCCCACTGCAGATTCCCATATTATCCCCTGAGTGTCCATTGACTCCCAGGAACAAAATTTCTGCAGCAGGAGGGGGAAGGAGGAAAATTCTGACACGCAAGGTTCACAGATGATTGGGCTCCTGCTACTGAAAACATTGAAAAGCAAACACCAAACACTAATCTAAAATTAGAAACAGGAATGAATCGAAAGATCATTAGTAAAACAGTGGTTAAAATCATATAATACAAATTCAACAAGAAGGAGGGAGGGAAAACTACAACAGAACAGAAGGAAACAAAATATAACCACCCAGCAATGTGAAAAAACCTGGGCAATCAAAGAAATTTTAATCTGTTGCTGGAAAGGAATTAGGTGTGATGCCAATCAAAGGGATTTGAAGAGGACATTAAAACATGAGGTGTCATAGCAAAAAAACAACAACCCACTTACATCACCTCTGGTAGAGCAGGATGCCTTACTAGTAAAACAGATTTGTAATGGCGAGTTCTTGAGATGCCCTCAACCCACACAATGAAGGACTTCAACAATTAGAAATAGGAATTTGAATGGAGCCTTGAGATGGAATTATTTATTTAGGACATTTGATTTAATTGAATTGGTAGCCAATGATGCTCTTTAAACATTGGCAAAACATGTTCTCAATAACTAAGGCCTACCAGCAGCTTGATTCAGCATTTTGGACCAGTTACAGTTTCCAAAAGTCTTTGCAGAAAACTTATAAGTGATCTGTTACCCCAGACCTATACTCCAGGGTCCTTAGAAGACACTGGTATAGCACAGCATAAGATCCATCTCGGCTAGGTGGAGAGAACTTTCATTGACCCTTCTAGAAAATAAAACTGAATAAATGCTGACTCATAAAAAGAAACCTCTCTGCCTAAAAACGTCCCCTTTGATTGCAGAAGATGGTCCCACAACAGGATATTCAGGATGGCAATCTTGTGAATCATCAACAGCCATTTCCCCATATTCAGAGAAATTCTTGGGCATTAAACTCTTCTTCAGAATTAGGGAACAAAAGAAGAGCCATCCCCTAGGCTGGATGACTACCAGATGTTGAATCACGTCCAATGAGGCAATCCTTCCCCTTCCCCTCACACCACAGGACCCAAAGTCCTCAAGTATAGATCTTTTAAAAAGCTTTCAAAACAGCAAGCTCAGTACTGTTTATCCCAAGTTGCCCTCCACCACTCAGAGCTATACCTGATCTTCATACACAAAGTTCACAGTTTGCATCAGGCAACCCACAACTGAATTTCTCTCTTTCACCCATCACTGCTTCCTCTGCCTCTTCCCAATTCTAGTCTTCTGGCTGTCAGCTACCTGCATAGCATTCCTCCATTCTGACCCAGCTCAACCAAGCAACTTAACACCTTTTTGGTGCTACACCTCTGAAGATGCCAGCCACAGCTGCTGGCGAAACATCAGGAACTACAATGCCAAGACCACGGCAATACAGCCCGGAAAACCCACAACAACCAACTTAACCCTCCTTTGCAAGAAGCCCTCTTTTCGCTGTCCCTATCCTAAAGTCCGTTTATTGATCTCTGGCTCTGATCTTTCCAGCCCTCTTCCTCTTTGGTCTGTGGTTGGGCCACCCAACTTCTCTATTCACTCATTCCTTTCTCTTCCTTAACCCCACTATTTTCTTTCCACCTGGGGACATTTTTCTGGCAGCCATGTGTAAATGGGATTGAAAAAGCTATCTGTGGGGTGGATTATAACTGGATTATTACTGTTCACTTAGTTAATTGTTAACTTTTGGATTGCATCTAAATCAACTCTTGCCTTGCCTTTCTCTATCCCCTGGTAGCCCATACAAGAAAACGTGTATGGATTTAGAATTGCCTCCTCTCTTTTTCCTAATATTACACACTGCGATGGACTGCACATTTTAAAAATCCTGGAAGTGCTATACATACAGCTGCAGGACTGTTAAGAGTTAATTCCTTACATAATCAGACAGCTACTCCAAGCCATCTGATTGGTTAGCATGAGTTGAAAAGAGGAGGGTCTGTTTTCAGTCCTAGCAGAGAGTGAAATGGTGTGTGAAGAATTTGGAGATGGAGTCCTAACTAGGCATGGGTACGAACCAACCCCCCAAACCAGCTGATTCATGGGTCGTTGCTATGCCACAAACCAAGAACCATGAACTTCCATGAATGTTTACACGTTCATGAATTGGTTTGTGGTTCATGGAATTCAAACACCCGGCGCCAGCTTCTGAAGCTGGTGTGGGTTATTTGAAACTGACAGCCCCCTTCTCCTGTTGCCCCAAAGCAGCAGGAGAAGTCTGTCAGTTTCAAAACACCAAGCACAGGCTTCATACCATTGGGTGAAGCCTGTGAGGGGCATGTGAAACTGATAGCCCTGTTCTCTTGACCCCGAGTGGCAGGAGAACAGGAGCTGTCAGTTTGAAAGACCTCATGCCGGCCTCAGTTCATGGGCTGAACCCAATGCAGCGTCTGTCAAACTGACAGCTGTTGTTCTCCTCCCTCTCGGGCAGCAGAACAGGACTATCAGTTTCACTCACCCTGCACTGTGTTCAGCCCCGCGCGGGGTGAGTGAAACTGACACCCCTGTTCTCCCACTGCCCAAGTGGTAGGAGAACGAGAGCTGTCAGTTTGATAGATCCTGCGCGGGGTTCAGCCTGAACCCGGCGCGGGGTCTGTCAAACTGACAGCTCCTGTTCTTCTGCCACTCGGGGGACAGGAGAATAGGGCTGTCATCTTCACTCTCCACACGCTGGGTTCAGCCCAAGGGCCAAACCCCACGCAGAGTGAGTGAAACTGACAGCCCTGTTCTGCTGCCCGAGCGGGAGGAAAACAACAGCTGTCAGTTTGACAGACCTCACGCTGGGTTCAGCCCATTGGCTGAGGCCAGCACAGGGTCTGTCAAACTGACAGCTCCCATTCTCCTGCCACTCAAGGGACAGGAGAATGGGGCTGTCAACTTCACACACCCCGCACCGGCTTCAGCCCATGGGCTTAAGCTGGTGCGGTGTGTGTGAAACTGACAGCTCTCTTCTCCTGCCGCTCGCTGGCAGCAGGGGAATGGGGCTGTCAGTTTCACACACCCTTCAGCAGCGCCAGCCTGTCCGGGGTCATGAACTGCTCACAAATTGCATGAACCAGGCCAAAAAAGTCACAGGTTCATGGAAAACGTGGCCCCATGGACTACATTTTCCCGAACCATGAACTGGCCTGGTTCGTGCGTTTTTTTGGTTCATATTGCAGTTCGTGCCCACCTCTAGTCCTAATAGAGGGAGCAGTTTTAACATGGACAAGAGAACTGGGGAAAGTGGACAAGAAGATTTGGGAAGTGAGTGCAGACTTGCAAATGGGCCAAAGAACAGGGGCTAGATCTTCTAAGGAAAGGAGATTTCCCCTACCCAGTCAAATAGGGAGGTAGCACTGGAGAGTGAAGAGATCCCTGGTTGGGTGTGTTTGGAAACTGACTGGGGAGACCATCAGATTCAGTTAACGACAACTGAAGGAAAGCAGTGGTGTGTGAAAAGAAGGGGATTGGGGGTACTAGAAAGTGGGTACCAGCATTCCTAACTTCAATAGAGAAAGAGAATACTAAAAGAAAGTATACCAGAGTGTTTGGGAAAAAACAAGTAAACAAAAGCTTCAAAACGTAAGCCTTTAAGTATCTATGAAGAGCATAATAACTGAAATCTGTGCATGTTCTGATTTTATCTCAGATATATGTTGAATTACCTCATAAATTTTCAAACCGATTTCACCAGACCTTTCCTAAAATAAATTAACTCGTTAGTTGAATTTTAAAAATGCCTCTGATGTCATTCCTGCTATCTAAGGATGAGGTATCGTTATACACACCAAACACACTTATATAGCCCCCCCCCCGAACTAGTTGGTTTAGCCCAGCAGGGACAGAGTCAGAGAATGGAGGTTAAACAGCAGTTGGAGACCCTGTTTTGCTTGTGAGCTGAATAACATATTCTGGGCTCTTATCACCTTATATAAGATAATTTGAAATTACATGTGTGGAAAGTTTATTAGTAAAATGGAGAATTAGCCACAAAATAACTAGTATTATTGCTGTAATTACATTCTCATTGCAGGACTGTGTTGCATGGCAAACTGAAAATTACAGTCTGGTTACTTGGTTGTTAAATTTGTTGGAACTGAATCTCTTTTTATAGAGGAGGGAATTAGAAGTTTCTAGCACTGTGGAAGACTTGAGGAGAAGATGGTCTTGACTCACCACAAACTTTTGCAGACAGGATCCTATTAGTTAATTGAATCCAGAGAGACTAGTTTACATGCTGATGTTCACTGTTAAGCCCCTGTATTTGGTTATATGAAATATTGTTGTATTGTTTCATGTGATAGCAGGCTTTGAGCTAAATTAATGTTGCTTAAATTAATTTATCTTGCAAATTTTATTCCAAATTTAGTCACATAGAACCCACACAGACAGAGGTTATGTACACACAGACACAAAGATCCAAAACAAGGGTTAGGGGATCACTTGTGAAGGTGCCTCAACACAGGTACCTCTTTGTTTCTTGGGTTACAGGCCAGATAGGTATACCTTCTACATGTGATCACAACCCTCTCTTTCTCAATGCCCTGTTTTTGGAAAGAGTGACAAACTATGAAGATATGAAACTTTTCCTTGAGAAAAGAGACTAGTAACTGAATATAATCTTAAGAGTAACTGAATATAATCTTAAGAATATAATCTATAAGTGAGAGCGAACCCTATAGAATAGACCTCAGTCTGAGTAGGCCTCCTTAGGATTGTCCTCTGGTCTTGGCGCTGGCAGAGCATCAAAATTAGTGATGAAACATCTGTTTAAGTAACTTTACCAATTCTAGTTGCAGTGCTTCTGGGTATGTGAAACGGGGGCTGAAGTGCAATTTACATTGGTGTACACAAGGAATCAAAGGATGGGTTAAAATGCCTCTTCATCAGCAGCTCAGCATATGAGGGAATATCTTAATCAGGAAGCCAAATGAAATTTTATGACACAGTTGGAAATTTATAAAGCAGGCTGGAAAGGCTAATGATTAAAAGTGTTTTTGCCATATATCAAAGGAATCACTGATCAGATGGGAAAGCTTATGAAAAAGTACAGCTTACAAACAGTATTCAGACCCACCAGAAAAATACAACAGATGCTACGTTCAGCAAAAGACAGTAGAGACACCTCACCTCTGCAGGAGTATACTGTATACCCTGCAGCTGTGGACAAGTTTACACCGGGACCACAAAGCGTAGCATCCAGACAAGAATAAAAGAACATGAAAGACACTGCAGACTTGGCCATCCTGAAAAATCAGCAGTGGCTGTACATAGCCTAACTCAAACAGGAAACAGTATCCTATTCCAGGACACTAAAATACTTGACAACACTTCCAACTACTTTGTCAGACTGCACAGGGAAGCCATTGAAATTCATAAGCATAAGCACAATTTCAACAGGAAAGAAGAGACTTTAAGAATGAATAGAGCATGGTTTCCAGTCCTGAAAAACACCAGGCGAACAAAACACTCTACACCCGACAATAGCCCTGCAGAGAAGATTAGCACATCAAGCACCAATCCATATGCAAAAGAACCTCCTCAGGATACAGTGAAGCCTCCCTCCATTAGCATTCCACACCCTGGGAAACTCTTACAGGATGACTCAGCTCAACCCCACCCCTCCTGAGTAGATATAAATGACCTGCCAACATCTTTTCCACACTGTGACACTGAGAGATCTCTGTCTTTTGGTGCTACACCTCTGAAGATGACAGCCACAGCTGCTGGCGAAACGTCAGGAACTACAATGCCAAGACCATGGCTATACAGCCCAGAAAATCCACAACAACCAGAATATATTTTTATTGGGTATTTTGTTATAAAGGGTTGGATCTTATACAATGCCAATGGAAGATGCTGGGGGACGTGGATCCCACCTGTCTTTCTCCCAGTAGCCTCCTATGAGTACTGAGAAGATGACACTGAATGTTGAGGGAACCACATGGTCAAAAATCTGCATACTACGGTTGACACCAGTGAGGAAGAAGTGGGAGAGATCACCCCTCCTGCCCTTTGCGTCAGCAGAGCCTCTTCCACTGCCAGAAAGCTCCTGTGGACATACAGTTTACATACGTTAGCCCCACAAATGTTACATGACATCCTTATTCAACCAAACACAATAAACATGCAATATTATTAGTGCAATCCATATGTTTTAACCTGCTTCGTTATCTGTACGAAGAAAATAGTTTATTGACTGTGCATGCACAATTCAAGCAGACTGACACCAATTGCTTTATGTTACCCAAATTACTTTGTTTTCTATTAAGTATATTGGATAAAATTGTGAAAGATAACTCTTTCAATGAATGAATCCTCCTAAATTGCATATGGCTATTCTATTATGTTTACAAATCACTGCTTTTGGATTTTAGTCTTTTTCTTCAACCTCACACAATTTTTTACTTTCTTCTTCTTCTTCTTCTTACCTTTATGTATTACAAGTAGAAAAATACAACACACCAAAACAAACAAACCCAGAACCCAAAATTAACAAAAAGAACAGCCAAGATACAGCCAATGACACAACCCAACATGACCACATCAATACTGGTAAGTAATAACTAAAAATATATCATATCTTGGTAAAATGAATCTTTCGGGAGAAGGTCAGCTTCTGTTCATATAGCTTATTAAAGGTTGCCATGTTTCTACAAAGGTAGATTTATAGTTGCTACACACCACACTCCACATTTTCTCTGACAATTTCCTTAAAATAAAATAATCTATTTTGCCAAAGTTCAACTGAGGGAAGCAGTTTACTTTTCCAATGAAAAGCTAGAATAGATTTTGCTATTGATAGTAAAATAGAAACTAACTTTAATACATTTTGGTTAGGAGTTCCTACTAACCCAAAGTTTAATAAAACCGCCTCAGGAAAAAAAGGCACTTTATAACCCTGTTATCTTGTAAATCTGTTGTATTATTTTCTCCCAATAATTCTGAATAAAGCTGCAAGACCGCCAACAATGTATAAAATCACCACAATGGCCACAACCCTTCCAGTATTTTACTGCAAAAGAACCAGCTATCCATTTGATCCTAACCGGAGGTAAATACCAACGAGTTACAATTTTTATTGACTGAAAACGGACATTAATAATATTGGAGTTAAATGCTGGAGAAGTCCAAATAGAGCCCTTTCGCACTCAAGTTTAAAAGCGATGGAGCAGTCAGCCCTATAGCCTTTGCACCAGCTTGGAACCGCCCCTTTTTACACTCCGCTCCTGATTTGGTCTCACGTTCTCTGCTGCATTTTATGTTCTCTTGTTCTACTGCGAGCTTTGTGGGCTACTGTGAATACACGTCACCTTTTTTTAAGTTTGAGCATGCGTGGTAAGAGTAAGAATCTCCACTCTCTCTGTGCTGCCATTTCGAACCCTATCTGTTGAAAGTTTGAGACTTTTTACTTAGAAGACAGCACAAGAGCAGCTGCACTGAGATTAACACCAATCCTTTAACCCCCCACTGCCTACTATTCATAGAATGATCTTCCTTCTCCCCCCCCCCCGCCTTTTTTTACTGTTCTCTGCAACCAGAGAAGAGCAATAAAAGAAAGCTGGTTGTACACAGGGAAGGCTGCAGGATGGAAACGTGTGTGTGTGTGTGTGTGTGTGTGTGTGAGTGTGTGAGGGGGAACCACTCCATTTAGCCAGGTCCCAACTGAACGCTTTAAAGAAAATAATCTTCTTAGGTTTGTGTTGGGGAAAGATTCCATCTCCACAACTGTTAAATGCCAACAATTCTGTTTTAAAGTGCTTGATGCCTCAACGATACTACCCTTCAGAAGCAGGAAAAAAAATCAGTTGGGGAGATGAGAAGGGAAGAGGCAGAGCCACCACCACCTCTGCTCGTCTGGGAAGGAAGCAGAGGAGGTGAGCGATGGGCACAGCTGAGCTGCTACTTGGTGCAACAGTTGCTGCCCAATGGCAAAAGAAGCATTATGGGAGCTGACAAGGGTGGGTGTGGTTAAATCTGCTCTGGCCAATCAACTTGCAATAGGAAAGGAAAGGTGGGGGGAGAGGCAAACATTTTACACTTACTTTCACCGACTCAAGTGCGAGTCAGCATCTGAGGCAAAAAAAAGGTCGAGATATGTCTGTAGTCAGATACCCCGGGGAAAAGCTAACATAGCCTGGAGCAGTGTCACATGACTAGCTCGGAAGTGTAAAAGGCAGAAAAACATGGATGTGAAACAGTATTGAACGCGCTGTAAAAACCAAGTGCAAAAGACTTCATAGAGTCCCAGTCATCTATACTGACTCTGTTTTCACAATCTTTTTGCCACTGAACATGATATTTTGTCAAATGAATGCAGTCAATACTAAGTAATACCGTATAAATATTAGATACCAGTCCAGTGAGTTTTGATGAAGCAGCTTTGATAAGTGATTCAAAATCTGTCAAAGGCCTACAAAGATTCTTTTAAGCCTGGAGAATTAAACAAATGCCTAAGCTGTGCATAATATAACCAAGGTATTGAATAGCCTAACTTTTGTTCCAAAATTACTTTATCTAACAATTTCCCAGCTTTAACAATATCCAAAACTCTATACAGACCCATTTCATGCCATAGTTGAAAAAATTGTATTCAGAACTGGGCAAAAACCACACTTGGTTTAAAAAAGATGAACATGGAGATATTTCTGGTGCTAATTTCAATCTTCATCTATCCCAGACTTCAATAAAAGAATCTGCAAAAGGATTATAATTAATATGTTGAGGTCTAAATTTAGATCTTTGCCAAAGCATGTCAATCAAGGGGTAAGAAAAAATACTAATATTCTCTATTTTCATCCAAGCCACTTGTGAACCTCACACAATTTATTCAAAGTCCTGAGAAAGAGTGGCAGAAAGTATATGTATTATTCACAGGGGAAGTGAATAATCTGGAAAATAAAAAGATTCCCTCCGTTCCATTCCTTTGACTCATTCTGAGGAAGTGTTCCATGAAAATGAACTAACCTTTTGTATTTGAGAGAATGATTTTTTTCAAACCCTGTACAAGATGTTCCTCCCAAAGTGATTGCTTGTATGTTTCACATTTCACAAATCTGGGTCTCCCAGCCCTATTTTTCTTCAATCCACAATACGGCTTAGTTAGAGAACCTTATCAGTAACACATCAGGTATTGTGAAATAAATGCATAGCAATGAGTAAATGCAGAACAATGAAGAAAGAGAAATCTTACACCCCAAGGTGCTTTAGCTAGTTCACAGCAGTGTCTTCTGCTTCTCTTTGTCACTGCCAGAATTGGGACGCTGCTTTCTTTTCAATCAGACACCTGTCTCCCCCTCCCTTCAATCAGGAGAGGAGCTTCCGAGCCCTAATAGGCACTTTGTCAGGGCCGTTTCTTGACACACAAGGCCCTTGGGGGAAAAATCTGCAACTTTGAAGAAACGTAACCATTTTTTTTTGTAAAGTAGGAAACACTGGTCCACAGTAATCAAAATCGAAGCCTGTAACAATCATTGTGACACTTTGTGTAATAGTACTTCCCTTTCTTTCGGCAATATATTTTCTGCTACTAACTAATTCCTTTACTCTTGCATCTTTGGAAAAAGTCTGTAAATACTTTAAAAGAAGGTTAGTAGTATTATTTTAAATGGATTCAAATAGTAAATGAGAGAAAAGAGCAGAATAATTTTATCACTGATAATTTGTTGGGGTGGATTCACTGGAGCATTCCGGTAGATGGAAGGATTTCTGCCCACAGAGTGTGACTTCCTTGCCTTCCCCCTCCTGCTGCAGCCCCCAGTCATCTTCCTGGGCATTCCTTGTCCTCCAGGAGCAGCATTTGTAGGGACAGTTTGGACTACTATGGAAGAAGGGAGGCAAGAAAGTTGTGCTCCATGTGCAGAAAGCCACCTTGGGAAATGTTCTTGGGGATCCAACTCAGTAGATTACTGTTGACAAAATGATTTCTGCTTCTGTATTTTATTATCTTTTCTGTAACAATTTATTTATTTATGTCATTTATACTCCACCTTTTTCACTGAGACTCCAGGCAGATTAAACAGTGTCAGTACAGCCAATTTCAAAGAAATTTCAATAAACAATTAATAGGATAAATTTGCAATGATTTAAAGCTAGCAGAAATCCAATACAGAGCTGAAGAAATGCTGAAACAGAGCCTAATTCTAAGACTAACATATTAAGCAACATAGAAACTACCCAGTAGGGTCATACTTAAAACAACAGATAGTAAAGTCTATATATTTACAACAGCAGATAGTAAAGTCTATAGTCCCTCTCTTTACTGATGCATCTCCTTGAGACTACTTCCTTACAACGTGATGGAGAAAGCAGTAGGGCTCCACAAGGTGCAATTTTATCCCCCATGTTATTTAACCTCCATGTAAAACCTATAGGAAAAATCATTCATAGCTATGGAATTGGATGTCATCAATATGCAGATGATACCTAGCTCTACATCTGGCTGTCCAAATTCTTTAGTGATGCAGTAGGGGTCTTGAGTTGCTGTGGTTGAGCTGTGGTCAAATGGCAGAAAACAGACAAATTAAAACTGAACCCAGACAAAACTGAAGTGATGCTAGTTGGGAAGGCAGAAATCTTGAAGGACCCAGCACTGTTGCTAGAAAAGCCAGAAAATGCAGTTGCAAATAAAGCCTTCTCCCAACTCACACTAGCTACCTCAATTTGGAGACTCCAGCTGGTGCAGAATGCTGCAGCTTGATTACTATCAGGAGCTAGGTTGAGCATGCCTATTACATCCATTCTGCAGTCACTCCATTGGCTCCCCATCAGTTACTGTGCTCAATTCAACATTTTCACTATCACATATAAAGCCCTTCAGGGCTTAAGCTCTCATATCTGAAAGACCACCTCTCCCCCTATGTTCCACCTGGCCAGGATCAGGCATGGAGGCAATTCCTGCCTGCCCACCCTCCCCTTTCTAGAGCCTGTTGTATTTTTTCTCATAATGGGCTTTGTTGCTAGCGCTATTATAAACTATTTAATTCCCCATGAAGAACTAATTCAGCATTGCATGGCTGCATCGTTGTTCAGGATGCAATTTTAGAAAAAGACAACTTTGGTATATTCCAAATGAGTTTTTTGTGTCAAGTACTTTTTTTTGCATGATCACACTGAAACAGATGCCTTTAAGTTTAATTTAATATGGGGTGTTGTGGTTCCATGGAGAATAGATTTTAGTTAGCTAATTAGCACACATGCTTGCAGGTTGTTCTTATCATCAGAATTCATTAAAATGCAAAGACTGCTTCTTCTAAATGCTGCTTAAAGGAGATTAATTTTTTTTAGCTTCAGTGCTCAACAGCCAGTTGTCACACAAGTGGTAAACCTGTTGTTACACCAGATGACCAATTTGAAGCTCCTTTAGTGCACATCATAGCCTAATCACACTTCCAATGCAATTACTGCATGGGACTATAGAAAAGTGACCTTATCTAGGAATAGTGTTGTTAATCCCTTGAGGATACTTCTTGAAAATTTATTCAGAGGTTCATTAGAATAACACTGCTCTCTAAAACTATTACTAACATTGATCAAGGTAATCCAGAGACTCAAAACTTCTCTGTTCTGCTTGAATCAGACCTTGTTATCATTTATTTATTTTAACTATTCATATCCTGCACTCCCAGTCAATACCTGGTTCTTAAGGCAGCTTTGTAAAGAAAAATGCTTTTTATTCAACTTTTGCAGAGGCCATGTCTCTTGAAACGTTGGCCAAGAAGCCTTGTTTTGCTAAAGAATTCCTTTTGCCCAATTTCCCCTCCCTTTTTCTTTTGCTAGCAGCTTCTCTGAGAACAGAGCTGTCTCTAGACTCTCGGCTTGCTCTGACCTTGGAGGTTAGATAAGGTGTTCTATCACTGTGGGCAGCTGAGCTTCCATGGATAGTCAGTTGAATCAATTAACATTTCTGATTTGAGAACTAATTTGCACCTGCAAGGTGGGTGTTTGGTGCCAAGGACTGCAGCCTTTGCACTCGACCCCTCCTGCACATAGTCTCCTTTTGACTCCTTTTTGACATCAGCATTTTGCCACTTGATTGGGCGCAGGGCCCACCCCACGAGAGTGGCAAAATGGCATATAAACTAATAACCTAACATGGAGATTTCAGACCTTAGGTGGGTTTCAGTGTGAATCCATTGTAACTCGCCCATCATCTCAAATCTGGCTCTGACTGGGATGGGAGTTCAGATGCCCATCCATTTTGCTTTGCTGTGAAGCCTAGCCACTTTTGCTTCTCGACCAGAGACTGTGCCTACTGCATTCCAGGCAACTGGGTGATTTGCTTTCTGCTACGATATTGGTATGTATAAGTTAGAGCTTACAAAACTATAGGTTTTTGTCATTTTAATCCTCACATTCTGTCTCATGCATTTTATTGTGATCTTGTACTTTAAATAAAATAAATATATTATATTGTTGCACGGGTTTGTTGACTTTGGGGTCTCGAAACTCTAAATCATTTTGCTGAGCTCACTTTTGCATATACTCGAGAACCACCTACCATAAAACCAATTTTGCTGTGAACTCTACTTGAAAAACTCTTCTTGCAAGGCAGACTTCATTTTGCTTAAGTCCCTGTACAAGCTTGGAGTGGTGTCCCTCCCTTCCAAGGCTTTGGGGACCCACTGAGGGACTGGTGGCAGATTTGCAGGGTATTTGGGGGCTTTTCCCTCATTTGCCAGGTTTGTAATTTGTGTGAACCCAATCTGTAGGACACTGCTGGCTCTTCTGCTCAGCTGGGTTGGACGCCAGGGTCCTGTAGCCGTGACAAGCTTACAGTAAAAGTTTAAAAATACAAGAAAAAGAAATGTTTTACAAGGCAATACTAGGCAGAGTTGCACCTTTATAAGCCCATTGACTTCGATGGAATTAGAAGGGTATAAGGTTTAGGATTGCCCTGTTAAGCAAAGCACTGTGGATTTAAAATATAGATAATATTCAAACAACCAGCAAAACCCAGCAGCAGCAGATATCTAACAAAAACACAAAACCAAACATCATAGACAGAAGTGCCTGAAGCAAGGTAGGCACTTTTTAAACGAGTCACACACAAATTTGAGGTGCAAATTGGGTGTGCTGACTGTTGAGAACCAGCATGATACGGAGGTTAGAAGAGACCTCAAAGCAAGAAACCTGGGCTTCAATATCTGCTCATGATATTAGGAGGTAGTTACATTGCAACACAAACTACTCATCCCTTAAAATGTAACTTCAGAGTTATTAGTCACATGAAGAGCAGAGATGTTGAAACATTATTTTGGAACTAGCAACAAAGCCCGTTGTGGGGAAAAAATACAATGGGCTCTAGAAAGGGGAGAGCAGGCAGATAGCCATTCACTCCTCCTCTGTCACTGATTCCAGCTGGTGAAGGAGGGGGTGGTGGGCATTGTCATCTGTTCCATGCTGGCTTTGCTACCTGCTCCATGCCTGATACATGCCAGGTAAAGGGGGGGAGCATTGCCTCCTGTTCTGCGCCTGGGTGAAGGGGGGCAGGCATTGCCGCCTTCTCCAAGCCTGCTCCCAGCTGGGTGAACAGGCATTGCCTCCTGCTCTGCACCTGATCCTGACAGATGAAGGTGGGTGGTGGGCATTACTACCTGCTCTGCTCCTGATTCCAGCAGGTTGAAGGGGGGTCAGGCTTTGCTGCATGCTTGGCTCCTGACTCTGGCAGGGTGAAGACAGTGTGGGCCTTGCTGCCTGCTCTGCTCCTTATCATAGCTGGGTGAAGGGAAGAAGGGCATTGCTTCCTGCTCTGTGCCTTATCCCAGCCAAGTGAAGGCACAAGGTGGGCATTGCCACCTGCTCTACTGATTTCAAATGGGTGATGGTTGGCGGTGGGCATTGCCACCTGCTCTACTCCTAATCCCAAATGGGTGACGGTGGAGGGTGGGCATTGCCACCTGCTCCACTCCTAATACCAGCTGGGTTAAGGTGGGGGATGGGCATTGCCACCTGCTCTACTCCTAATCCCAAATGTGTGATGGTGGGGGTGGGCATTGCCACCTGCTCTGCCACTAATACCAGCTGGGTTAAGGCAGGGAGGGTATTGTCACCTGCTCCACTCCTGATCCCAGTTGGGTGAAGGAGGGTGGGCATTCCCATTTGATCTGCTCCTGCTCCCAGCTGGGTGAAGGGGGTGGGTATTGTCACCTGCTCTGTTCCTGATACCAGCTGGGTAAAGGTGGGGGGTGGGCATTGCCATCTGCTTCGTTCCTATTACCAGCAGGGTTAAGGCAAGGGGGTGAGCACTGCCACCTGCTCCGCTCCTAATACCAGCTAGGTTAAGGCGGAGGGTGGGTATTGCCAACTGCTCCACTCCTATTACCAGCTGGGTTAAGGCGGGCAGGCATTGCCACCTGCTCCGCTCCTAATACCAGCTGGGTTAAGGCAGCGAGAGGGCATTGCCACCTGCTCTGCTTCTAATACCAACTTTGTTAAGGTGGGGGTGGGCATTGCCACCTGTTCCTCTCCTAATACCAGCTGGGTAAAGGCAGGGAGTGGGCATTGCCACCTGCTCCATTCCTAATATCAGCTGGGTGAAGGAAGGAGGCGGGCATTGCCACCTGCTCCCATCCTGCTCCTGGCCTGGGCTTCCCACTATGGCATATTTTCTGGATGGACATGGTGCCTTGCCTAGGCTTCCCTCCATAACAAAACAAAAAGGAGGGGGGGAATTTGCTACCACACCGAATGTTACACCAAAACGAAAAGGAGCAAGCCCAGAGACGATGCCAGAAAATAAACTCCATAGGTTAGAAAGACAAAACCTTATAATTATATAGTAAATCCGTGAGAAATAACACTACATAACACTAAAATTATATAAAGGGAGAGAAATAACAATAACTCAATCCAATAGTGAAAAATCAAAGTTCCTTAAGGTTCAAATGAAGTGCTGAGTAGTGGCGAAAGTAAACAGCTGCAGGCAATTAAGCTGTGAAGTCCTCGGATCGATATGACGAGGTAAGATGGTAGCACTGTTGAGGAGGAAGAAACCAGCGCTTAAAAACGAAGGGGCAACAAGCGTAAGCCGGCCATATTCCTCTTCTCTTGTTTCAAACCAACAAGAGGCCACAATATCTACAAATTAATATTACATAGTAACATCACACTGCCATAATCTCAAATATCCCTAACAAAACATAGGTTGGTTGTTGTGGGTTTTCCGGGCTGTATTGCCGTGGTCTTGGCATTGTAGTTCCTGACGTTTCACCAGCAGCTGTGGCTGGCATCTTCAGAGGTGTAGCACCAAAAGACAGAGATCTCTGTGTCACAGTGTGGAAAGATGTTGGCGGGTCATTTATATCTACTCAGGAGGGGTGGGATTGAGCTGAGTCATCCTGTAAGAGTTTCCCAGGGTGTGGAATGCTAATGGCGGGAGGCTTCACTGTATCCTGAGGAGGTTCTGAGTAGATATAAATGACCCGCCAACATCTTTCCACAGTGTGACACTGAGAGATCTCTGTCTTTTGGTGCTACACCTCTGAAGATGCCAGCCACAGCTGCTGGCAAAACGTCAGGAACTACAATGCCAAGACCACGGCAATACAGCCCGGAAAACCCACAACAACCATCGTTCTCCGGCCGTGAAAGCCTTCGACAATACATAAAACATAGGTTACTTACATCACATGATTGAACGAACTGACTTATTCCCAGTGTCCAGAGTCCATATGCTCCAAGGTGAGGACGGACATCGCCCCAACTAATTTATACATTGATAATTAATTACATAATTGACCCGCCAAAAAGAACGAAAATGTCAACAATTTAAAGATACAAACACATAATTTCATTATACCAATAAGTAATAAGTATTACAAAATACAAAAATACATGTATATTGCACCATCAATATTGTTAGTCACAACTATACATTGATAAGGCAATCACCACCATCGAGAGACTTCCACTGTGGAGCGGTATCCAGTTCTGTTGGTTTGAATTACTTCATTGAATGCATTGACTATAAATATTTTACATGGGTGTGCTTTCCTTTGAATGCCCTGAGGAAGCTTTTGCATGGTGAAACGGGAACGTCAGAAGATGCAAACATTTTCCCCATTGGCTCTTTAATGAACCTTATTTTTGGCATACCTGAAGCATCACCTGCACAGACTGTGACGCATCCTTTGTGACTAGAAATTGATGTTACTATACATTACTTTAAACAAACCAACTTATTTGTGTTATATTGTATATAAATTGCCTTTATTATACAGTGCATATTACTTAAATGAACTTGCCCATTTGCGTTAAACTGTATTGGGTCCCCATTTTTTCATATGCCGTCCCCATTTTTTCATATGCATCATATATTGTTGACTTGTAGATTGTATATATTTATCTTTGTTGTCAATTTATTACATTTTTGATTGAGCAATATACCTTTTAGACTGTGTTGCTACCTTCCTTGTTTGTTCTGTTTGTATCTTGAGTGGGAAGGGGAGCCCCTTGCTTTCCTTTAACCCTTCACTTTAGGCCGCTGAAAAAGTCTGTCAAAATGGAGGCTTGGAAAAGAATGGCTAAGAAAACATGGAAACTATGACAATTTGATAACAAATACTGCTGGAGGTGGATGGTATTTCAGTTTTGAGTTTGCATAGCAGCTGCTGTATTCCCAGCAATGCCTATCTATTTATTCAGAGTTGGTACATTTTTTTGTTGCGCACAGCATAGCCCGCCTTTGAGTAGATAGGCAGAAGTATGCTGAATGTAAATTGTTCTTCTGTTTGTTTCACAACCCATTCAACAGATTCTGACTTGCCCAAACATGACTTAGGTAGGATTTGAATAGAGACTTGTATTCTAGCCTGCCAGATGACATTAGCTGTTTTCTTATAAGTATGGTACAATGAATTAAGTGACATGATGTAGATCTATTATCATAAAATGTTCTGCACTAATTAACCTACATTCTAAAGAGAGAAAATGGCCAGTAAGAAGATATCTCTTTTCTACATGCCTGTTAGTCTTCTTCGTACAACAAAGTCTCATATGTCATTTTAATAAGTAATTTAAATGAAACAGATGTGAAGAAGCTCCACGTTTTACCTGGAGAAAGGTATTGTTGGGAGCATTCTAGTTTCTGCAGTGATCACAGGAAGACTTAATGGCAGTTGAGTATTGTTTGATTATGGCTTACAATAGCATTTTAGTCAGGAAGTAAACTGAGTGGGACAATAATTAATCTTAATGGCGATTTTTCTTGAGCAAAGCTGGCCCACTTCCTTCCTGTTGAATTTCTCAGTAGAAGAATGGAGATGTATGAATGGAGGATCTTGCAAGATGTATGCAAGAATGGAGGATCTTGCTCCTCTGGGGAAAGATTTGGGAATCTTTCATTCTTCCTCTTAACATCTTAATGAGTACAAAATCTGAGGTGGGGAGAAGTAAGAACTTTGCCTCTACTCTCTCAGCTCCAGAGTCAATCTCAGGAAGGTTGGCTGGGTGGGCCATTTAGCCTGGGTGTCAAGCTCGAAGGTGGGTGGGGATCAAATTTAGAAATGTGTTAATATTTGGTATTCAGTAAGAGCCAAGCTACGTGACTTTTTTCATGTGAAGAACACTTGATAGTTTTCGCAAGTTTTTCTGGGAACTGAAGTCCTAGTGTCCTTCCCCTCTCTGTTAGAATTGCTGCCTGAAGAGCCAGAGAAAGCCAGTGGAAGCAGCAGCTTTTGCAAATCGTTCCTCCAGTCACAAGCCTGCTCTCAACGATCTTTGGGGGCGGGCAGCTGCAACTTTCTCCCTGGGCGTCTTGCTCCTGGGGAGCTACTCTGGAGAAAGCCGACATGTCAGTGAAGCAGAGCAGGATGCCCAGGGAGAAAGTTGCAGCTGCCTGCCCCCAAAGATAATTGAGAACAGCCTTGTGACTGGAGGAACGAAAATGATCCAGTATTCTTCACGCGAAAAAAAGTCACTTGTAGCTTGGCTCTAAGTCTTGCAACATATGCATATCATATGTCATATTTTATTTTTATTATGATAAGGAGCCTCAAAAGCTTAGTGTGGTATGTGTTTCACTGGACTTCTGAGATGGCCTGGCCATATCCCTTCTAGCCAACATTCAGCAGTGTTTGCCAAAAAAAAAACCCTAAAACCCGTGCTCTGAAAATGAAATATTGTAGCAGAAAAGGTATTGCCTGATACCAGGAAGTTCTAATCAAAACCCGAAGACTGCAAAACTGAAGGAACCCCGTCTGTCACTTGAAGGTTGTTTGTTTCTCTGTGACGTTTCCTGAAAACCTCAGATTCTATACAACAAAGCTGGTCATACAGATTACTCAGGGCTGCAGCTGAAACTGGCAGTTTCACATCAAGGTCCCTCCATAACTTCTTGTTCAAAGCCTATGAGGGAGACTACACAAGATGCCCGGGTGCGTGTTGGGTCCTGCAAGGTTCCCTGGGTAGTGTAGTCTTACAAAGCAATGGAAGAGATTTTGTCTCTCTCTCTCTTGCAAAAAGCCTTGGCTTGGCTTTTTCTCTGGGAGCTCAGGGGCAGCGGCTGGAGGAGGGCGGAAAGTAACAGGCGTCAGGAAATCCAGGGCAAGGATTCTCTCTTTCTCTTGCAAAAAGCTGCCCTGGACTCCCTGCCTCCTGTTACATCCCCCCCCCCCCGGACTCCTGGAGAAAAACCTGAACCAAGGCTTTTTAAGAGAGAGAGAGAGAGAGAGAGAGAGAGAGAGAGAGAGAGAGAGAGAGAGAGAGAGAGAGAGAGAGAGAGAATGAATGTCCTGACATCATGACCTTGGCCGCTTCCAGACGGCTCCCCGCTGCTCGGAAGAAGCCGGAAGATCACAAAAAAAACCGTGGAAGATCGTGTTTTCTCGTGTGAGATTTGCGCGACATCACGTGACATCGCACAAATCTCGTGCGAGAAAACGCGATCTTCCGCTTTTTTTCATGATCTTCCAGCTTCTTCCGAGCAGCGGGGAGCCGTCTGGAAACGGCCCTTATGCAGACTCCCACCTACCAACAGAAATAGTGGGAAAATGCACAAATGCATGAATATTATGACTGGGCAGGAAGAGAATACTGGGCTATTGTTTTCAACAGTGGAAACTCGTTCTTTATAAGTAGTAGTTCTTTTATAGCTTGTAATAAATACATTGTAAAAGGCATTTCCTAATTATGATTGTCCACTGATATGTTGTATATATTATGGGTGCCAAAGATAATGTATTTGATCCATTATTCTTCTAATAGACCCTCCTGTGGAGTAGCTTTAAATAAGACTCTAACACACAGGCTTTCAAACTGATGATGCATCTTATGAAGAGAACTGTGGTTCTCGAAAGCTTATGCTACAGTAAAGTTGGTTAATCTTTAAGGTGCTACTGGAATCTTTACTATTTAGGCTTTCAAACTGGCAGTCTACTAGAACTGCTGCCATATATGTATATCAAGGGGCAGGCAGACATTTAACACCAGAACAGGAATACATGAATCAGATGTAAAGTTTATGCAATGCTTCCTGGATGATGACTCTACTTTCTTATATGTAGTGAAACTTATTGCTAAAAGCATGCTCCTGTTTCCTGCAGCGCTCACATAAAAGAATAACTTAAAATGCAGCTATTGGGAACCAGTTATGGAATGGGACAGTGGAAATGAGAGTTAAATCTTTCTATCGATGAAACCGATGTAGTTTCTCCAGTCCAAATTCTCCCCTCTGCAGGCTGTTTTTCATCCTAGAGAGAAAAGACAGGGCCAAGCTAGAAGTGACGAATTACACTTGAATGGCAAGTGAACAGACTCACATGTATTTCTCCCTGTTCACTTGCGCTCCACTTGCACACTATGTGATCGGGTGGAGCACAAGTGGAGCGCTAGTGAACAGGGAGGAATACATGTGAGTTTGTTCTCTTGCCATTCAAGTGTAATCCGTCACTTCTAGCTTGGCCCAGTGTCTTTATTTCCAACCATGGATAAGAGCAGCTTGTTTGTGTGTGTATGATAGTTTTGATTGGGCTAACAATTTGAAAGAAAGGGTTAGCTCTGCCTTCCCCTTTGCCAGGGACTTGATCTACACTGGCTCCTGTCTTGCTAAACCACATAATGTGTAGTTTGGTTCTTGGAGGGGTCCTTATGCGATCAGGATTGCCTGATATGTATAAAGGAGAGTTAGAATGCAGGCGCGTCTGCCGTACTTTGCATGTGGAAGGCGCCCGTGTAATATTCATGCATCCACTGCAACCATTTGCAACATTATAAACCAAAGGCTTTCTAATTTCACTGCTTATTTTTCTAACAAAAATGTATAACAGTGACACAGAACAAAGTATGTTGAGGTTTATGTGGATCTAGACCAGAGCTTCTGGATCCCCAAGGCAACAGCCATGGCCCCCAAACCATTCCTTGCATTTGAAGTTTTGATCTGACAAACGTGGGTGAGCTACACATATTCTTGGATGCGGTCACATTGGAGTTTTGCTTACAACCAGCACTTTGCTGGAGAATAGAAACTGAAAGAAGTAAAACACATATAAAAGAAGTAGTCAGTTCATACTCTGGATGCACATCAGGATGGAGCCGCAACAGCCAGAAGGGAGAGGTAAAAATCTGGTTCTGAAAGTGGGTTCAACTGGAGTTTTTTTGGGTTTTTTTGCTGAGGAATAAAATAATGACAGCTTCCCTCCTAGGTATTCAATGAATATTGCAGTCCTCAGTGGTAAAAATCCAGCAGAATGAAATTCAGCAAATAGTCAGAGGACTGTGGCCACTGCTGAGTTTTGAAAGCTGCAGCACAGACTATCACGTATTGTTCCACCAACTTTCTGTTTTTTAAAATGTATGGGTGGACATCCATTTGAAGACTATTCAATACAGTTGTATCAAAGTGTATTGTGCTCTAGTATTGCAGCATCATTCAGGGCATTGTTACACACACGAGTGGCTTTAGTCTGGTTCGTAATGCAAATATACAATCTATATGGGCCAGAATGCAATTTTGTATTTTAAATGCCTCTCTTCCTCCTAAACAATGAACAGGCATTAATATAAAGTTAGAAAGTATCTCAAGAATGATGAAAGGTTCATGAATGAAAAGTTTCTCAGTCTAAGTCTGTAGGAAAGCACAGAAGCGCATTCAAATAAGTGTTATGCAGAAGGATATATCTGGGTAATAAAATGCATGGGTTAAGTATATGTGCATGTACAGGAGAGTGTTATTTTGGGTTGTTTCTTGATATTTTTATGCATGTTTTTAAATATTCACATGCATCTCTATGAAAGCATACTACTGCTAATCCATATGTCTACGTATGAAAAATCACATTTAATCACTAAGCTCATTATGTGATAGGGTTACCAACCTCCAGATGGTACAACATTCTTCTGGAATTACAACTGATTTCCAGACTACAGAGATCAATTCCTCTAGAGAAGGGGTGGCAAACTGGATCTGACAAAAACATCACTTTGTCAGGCCAGGTCATTTATACCATAAAATTTAATGCCAAGTACTGGAGATATAAACTTTCTAAAGGACAAAGGCTACCCAATTAATGATATAATTTTTTAACTCAAAATACAAACATGCTTAAAACATGAGCTCTTTTACTTTATTTCCATTATTTAACAGTCTTTGATTCCTGACATTTCTTGCTCTGAACAATTACATCAAAGTCTGGAGTTTAAGTCTGTGCTGTTCAGCAGTGTCAGGCCTGAAACATCTGTTTCCTCCCCCCACCCCAAAATTCAGCTTGTTAAAGAGTTCTGCAGAACTCAAAAACTTGCAGGCTGTTTTGTGTCATTTTCATTGCTCTTGATAAAAGGTATTACATAGGTATATGCTCCATATACTCTTTCCATCACTGCTGAGATGCTCCAAATTAAGCCTGTATCCATCAATCTCCAGCCCTCTTTTCCAATAAATCAGGGTGCCTGCTCTAAAGGTCCATTCTGGGAATAGCAGAAAGTTATCAATGAAAGAACACCTCTGAGCCTGCAGCCTCCCAACATTAACCACCTCTAGCACATAAAGAATTGGCTGCCAGGCTGTCATCTCCAGGTTGGGGAATTCCTGGCAATTTGGGGCTGGAGGCTGGGGAGGGGAGGGTTTGGGGGGGAGGGACCCCAGCAGGGCCCACCTTCCAAAGCAGCCAATGTCTCCAGGGGAGCTAAGCTGTCATCTGGAGATCAGCTGTAATTCTGGGAATCTCCACAGCCTAGCCACATTTACCCACATGCACCATGCCCAAATGTGCCCAGGACCTCTTTGGTAGCTGGCAGCATTTGTTTCACCAACCAGGCCATCCGCTTGCCCCTCAGCTAGAAACACAGCCCCTCGGTCTTCTCAGAACAGACTTTGGAAGTGGCCGTTTGTCCAGGTTGGATGGGGATGCAGGGAGGCATCTAGTTCCCCTCAATTCTCTCCTTGCTTAGGCAGCTGGCTAGGTGCAGGGCAAGAGAAGGCACTGCTAGGCAGCTGCTAAGACTCTGCCTCCACAGGGCTGGGCACTGGGTGCCAACAGAGGGTGGCTCTAATCAGCAAAGCAAGAGAGCTCCCGTGGCTACAGCTGGCTGAGTAAAGGCAACTGGCTGGGCAGTGGGTGGTTCTGACAAGTGGGCAGCACCCTGTCCTGTCCATCATGCCAGGCTGCCACGCCAGCGGATGTGGTGATGTGCAGGTGATCGCTTCTGCTGGGCAGTGCTTCCCCTCCCTTCCCATACACGTGGCTTTGCCAGATGTGTCTCTTCATGAGTGCTGATACCCACAGGCAGCATGGAGCTGGAGGCCTTGCTGGAGCAAAACCTGCCTGACAGCGCACTTCCCAGCCGGCACTGAAGCCCCCATCAATGTGGTCAGGGAGAAAGTGGTAGAGATCAAGGGTGTAGCGTGGGGAAAGCTTTTCCCCAGTTGCTCACAGCCTGGGTAAGAGCCCTGAAAAGACCGGATCCAGCCCATAGGCCGTATGTTTGACACCCTTGCTCTAGAGGAAATGGCAGCTTTTGAGGGTGGAGAGTATGACATAACAAGATCCCTCCCCTTCCTAAACTTTACTTTCCTCAGGTATCACCATCAAATCTTTGGGAGTGTCCCAAGCTGGAATCGGCAACCATATTATTGTTATATTTTCTCTAGTATAGTTGTCTACCATAGCAACATCATGTGCTTGAAAAGCTGGTATATGGCTAAGTTTACCTGAGTGGCTTATTAGATTCATAGCCATTTTTAGATTACGTTTTTGTGGCAGTTGTCTTCCAATATTTAATACAGAAGTCATATAAGAATTTTTTTTTTAAAAAAAACCCTAGCACTTGGTTTTTGCTGTTATGGGAGTTAGCTTGGGAATGTATCACATTCTCTACTATTTGGGTCTCTGGGTCATCTATATGTAACCCCCAGAGTCTCAAGGACCAGGTTCAATATATTTACCAATTCAAATATAAATGCAATTTATTTAAACACAACTATGAAAACATTCCCAAAGCTATTAATACTGGATCAGTAACCAGTGACCCCAGAGTACAGTCTTACTCACAATCCCCTGGTAAAGTGTGCAGACAGTTCTGTAGATTTGGCCAGAGTCTTTGCCTGGAACAGCGTCCCAAATATCTAGCGGGCCTTGCCACAGCAGTACTCTTCTTCTGAAGACGCTGTCTGAATCCCGGGGCTTGCTTGTTGCCCCAGGAGCAGTTCCCCTTTTCTCCTAGCAAGATGAAGTGGGGCAGCTCTGTGCTAGGGTGCTGGTCTCAGGCAGTCAATGAGCTCAGCTGCCAGCAATTCCTGCTCTTGCTTCTTCAGCTCTTCCCAGCTACTGCAGTTCTTCCAGGGAGAAGAGTTCAGCTCTTCCAGCCAGTAGTTTCAGCTCTGTGATGATCTTAGCTCCAAAGCTTGGAAACAAGCTTTGCCTTCCAAACAGCAGCAGCAGCAGCTCTCCCCCCCCCCCCTTTAGTATTTCCAGCTAGCCTAGTCCTGTATAACACCACTCCTCTTAGTCATGGTGACCTCTTTTTTATATACATGCCCTATGGGCCTTGGCTAAACATGCAAATTAAACAACCCTAGGTACAGCTCAGTTATCTGTTAGTCTGGTCTATGTATCTGCAGTCTATTACTCAGGCCTAGGTCCTAGGCCCCAAACCCTTTTTCCAGTATATATATCTTAATTGTGTAATTTATGTCCCACAGGTCAAGCTGGAGGTACTGACCAAAGGTAAGGAAGGCAATTACATATTGCATTCTTCATCAAAATACAAAGCGATTCTGCTGCACTCAGAAGTAGGAAGCTTTGAGGAAGTGAAGAAGTACATATCAATCTAATAAGCAAAGGCTTTTGCTATTTTGCTTTGCAATTTACATCTGTTTATCTTAGTTCTGTTTCCATTTCTTTTGGACATTTTTTTCCTGTCTTTCATTACAGGAATTTCCAATCATTTCCCAGTATTTCTTCTCTATAAATCTTTTGAGTAATTTCTGTCTTATCATTAAGCTTCTGCATGCAGGAGTTGCATAGAGGGTGGGAAAGATGTGTTGGCTGTATTGGCTCAAGTGATAGTCATACGGCATGTTTGAAAAGAAAATGATTAACTTTCATCACTTTGCAACATCAGATTTCACTAGTCCTAGAAAGACTGTTTTCTTGGATTCTTTGCCTGTTGGTGAAATTCCAGTCTGGCTATGAAATTCATCCATAATGAAATCTGTCAGGAGTTTCTAAGTTCAGAAAGAGTATATGACATGTAGCAAAATGATGGAGGGTTCTGACATTTTAAAATATGATGTTATGTTTGTATATTTGTGCTTCAGGTGGAGAATAGAACCAGAGACTTTTCAAAGGAATTATACGCCAAATGAACACCCAGAGGTTACTTATCTCTTGTATGAAATCCGCTGGGGTAGAAACCCTAGGACCTGGAAGCAATGGTGTACAAGCAATTTGCGCCAACATGCTGAAATAAATTTTTTGCAAAATCACTGTGAAGTGAGAAACCAACGGAGAACTACACCGTGCTGCATTACTTGGTTTCTGTCCTGGAGCCCATGTGGCAGATGTAGCGATGCTATAATTAAGTTCTTAAATGAGCATCCTAACATAACGCTAGATATACGAGTCTGTCAGCTGTTCAATATTCTTGACAGGAGGAACCAGAATGGTCTCAGGGCCTTATATAATCATACGGACCAGATATCTGTCATGCAACTGCCTGGTAAGTTAATAAATATACGAGACATGGATGGTGGATGAGGGTCTACACAATGAAACTGTTAACAGTTCTCACATAGACGACAAATAATATTTATTATTTATGAGTCATCACAAACATCTAGGTGTGTGCAGTACAAAATTAAATTGTAAAACAAGTTCTATCCCATAAGATTACAATCTAAAGACAAAAAGAAAGGGAAAAAAGAAATAATATATAAAAGTCCATATAGAAGTAGAATGAGGGACAGTAGCAGAAATTCAAATTCAAATTTATTATTACAGTCAAATGACCAGCAAGAAAAAGATCACATAAACAAACCACAGTTCCTATCTACATAAAAAGAAAGGGAGAACAGATTTAGTTAAAACTATTATAATACTCTGCAGATAATAAATCCTGAAAAATAAAACTACCTTCAATCTCTCCTTTTGTTAAAAACTTCTGCTTGTTTATGACCAAAAAACAATATTTTGCTACTGTCAAGGATACAGTTTTCTTAGTATCTTCCAGCAAATATTTCAGTAGCACAGTATCTGCATATTCCAAATGATTATCCAAAGATTTAAACTGGGAGAGTAATGGATTTACTAACTGCTGCCTCTCTTCGGAATACAATTTACAATGTAAGAGAATATGTGCAACGGTTTCAACTTTCTTCTCTGGGCATATGCAACATCTTTGGTGAATAGGCCTGCGAAGAAACCTTCCCTGCAACACATTAGAAGGGAAGGCATCAAAATGTGCTCTAGAAAATGCCCATCTGTACTTTTGGTGCATCATGTTAAGAGAGATATGGGGCTGCTGCAAATCCAGACCATGATTTAAGACTACCGTACAGTAGCACAAACGAAAAACATTGAAGATTGCATGGAGTCCCAACTCTATTATATATTTAAAATATTTTCTCTCTAATGGTAGCCATAGCTAGTGAGGAGCCTTACAAGTCTGTATAATTAAAAAATAAAAACAATTAAAATTCTAACAACAATCAGTGACAGATACTAACGACAGTATTTGATATTAAGACCAGTTTGAAAGGCAGAGTTGTCAGGAGGAGGGAGAGGTATGGAGAGGGGGGGAAAGCTTCAACAGAACGGAGAAAATATATCTTTACTTGGCGCTGACAGCATAACGTATTTGGTGCAGGATGGAAGGGAGCCCTAAAGGTAAGGAGACATAATATAGAAGGCTTTGTTTCTTATTTATGGAAGTGAGGAATGACGGACCAGACTCTCGGTAGACCAGGAGTTTCCAACCTTTTTTGAACCTATGGCCACTTTTGGAATTCTGACACAGGATGCAACCACAAAATGGTTGCCACAGGAAGCTCCCCCCAACACACAGAGGAAGGCCAGTACTGAAACAAGAGGAGTAATTTTAAAAATACACTGAGAAAGGAGTGAGAGAGAGAATAAAACGAATGTGGTAGCAGCTGCCATCAAAATGACATTAGTATAATCTGCACAGCCAATCAGAATCCCTGCTGGTAGAAGTCCTACCTGGTTCCACCCACATTCTAAAAACACTTGGTGGGTGCCAGAAAGGTGTTGGCAGGTGCCATGGTGGCCTATGCACACCCTGTTGGGTGCTCCTGCCAGTCTGGATTCTAATGGAAACAGAAGACCACTTTTCTTCCAAATGTCTCTACTTGCTCTTGGTTTAGTACTACATTTTCTAGATATGACAGGGTCAGGATGAGGATGAGTCAATGTTCCTCTCCAATGTGGTCTTTTTATTGTTAAAGTAAAAACACTCCCCCACCCACCTGTGTTATCTATGAATGGGATGTACAACTATATTCTGACAGAATTTGCCCTTGTGGCCTTAATAGGAATGATTCCTCTTTTCATGCCCTACTTGAATGTAGGTTCTTCGACAATATAAGGATTATTATATTAAGCCTTTAATTAACCAACCGTCCCCTTATACTCCAGGATCCCAGGCTCTTTTGCTTAGTGATAAGGATTCTAAATTTACCTCAGCAATTGCAAAATATGTCTTAGTCCTTTTAGCCCTTGCATCCAAAAAAGATGAGGAATAAGTATTCTCCGTTGCTCAAGATTTATGAATCAATGAGCTTCTAAGGGAATAAAAGGAAAGGAATGGGATGTACATATTAAAGGACTGTGTGTCTGCCAGCTGAGAAGAATACTTTCATCTGGGCTAGCTTCAGACTTTTCTAAGAATGCGTCAGCTCCCTAAGATAGCACCTTCCTGTTTTCATAGCTTTCTAGGGAATAAAGGCACTTGGAAGAGACTCATGGTCTTACAAATCCTGTCACTGATTAGCTATATGTGGGAGACCATTGCCTGGATTCAAAGATTTAGATTAGATTACTGAATTGATTAGATTACTGCAATGCACTCTATGTGTGGCTGCCTTGGAAGACTGTCCAGAAGCTACAGTTAGTACAGAATGCTGTGGCCAGTGATGACTGGAGTAGGTTGTTGGGACCATATTATGTCTAGTTCCATCTACGTTATCTCCCAATTTGTTTCTGGGCCTAATTCAAGATGTTGCTATTGACCTTTAAAGCCTTATATGGCTTGAGGCCAGCATACCTTAAGGGCTGCCTTCTCCCATATGACACATCGACTGTGTTCATCTTCGGAAACCCTGATTAGGGTGTTCCTGGCCATCTGAGGCTAGATGGATGGCAACCTAAGAAAGGGCCTTCTCTGTTGTAGTGCTAAAACTTTGGAACTCCCTCCCCAGGGAGATTTGTCTCTCTCTCTCTCTATTGTTGTCTTCTGTCAGTAGGTGAAGACTTTTTTGTTCTGTTGGCATACACCCAATAACTATTATTGGCATCCTCCGTTGTTTTGGTGTTATATCTGTTTATGTTTTCATTGAATTATTTTATGAATTATTGTGTGTGTGTGTGTGTGTGTGTGTATATATATATATATATATATATATATATATATATATATATATATATATATATATATATAAAAATAAATGTTTTTAATGTTGAAGTGTATTGATGTTTGCCATCTTGGGGACTCTGTTTGGGTGGAAATAAAATGTTTTAAATAAATAAGCAAATTTACGGAATCTGAGGGGATATTATTTGTTTAACTATCATGGTTTTCCTTAAAGAGCCCAAGAAATTCTAGTTTTCGAAGGATACTCCGAATTTTTCATTAGTGATCTCTAGACTTCATAGATCTACAGTTGCTTGTAGTTTGGTACCTGTGATAACCACACCTGTTGAAACAGTGTTAGGATTTGTACTGGAAAAATATGGTGTCTACACAACTTCAAAATTTTCTTGATTAGAGATGGCAGGGGGACAAAAGCAATGACTGTGTACACTGCAGGAACATTGCCTCTATTGTATCCCCTTCAGTACGCTCTCTCCCCATTACACACTTAGTATGTAGCTCAAAGTTCCTGAGAACCACCTAAGAGTATCAAAATCTTCTGTAATAGTTACCTATTTAATATTTTTCTAAGACAAGTTATTTGCAAACATAGTAAGAAGAGTTACTAAAATATGAACAAATAATTATAAAGGACTTTGTGCACTGATAAAATGTTATGGAAATGCTGATTCATCATTCATGAACTTTAGCTTTCAGTTGTTGATAATAGGTACAGCAATATATTTTCATTCTTTCACACAGCCAATTCAAATACACTGTTTCACAACTGTTCATCTGTTTTCCTTGTCTGGTGATCCTTTCCTTATTTTATTCTCTAACTCTTTGTCTGATATAGTTCTCTTGTTCTCCCACTTCTCTTTTCTCTTTTGGAGATGGGAAGGACTATTCTTGAAGTGTTTTGGAGGTAATACCAAACCTCACGTTGCCTTAACTTGATCTTTTAGGCCTTCTTACTGAAATGGAAACCAAACATAAGAGCCTCGTACTCTGAAGCCACCTTTAGTCTACACATTCATATATTCTCTCCCAAACTAACAGGATATTTATTTCTTCAGATTATCGTTATTGTTGGAGAACATTTGTGTTACATCAAAGAAGAGACAGAAACTATTGTCCATGGATGTTTTCTTCTGCGATAGAATCTTGTTCTGAAAAACTTAGCTCAGTCCTTGGGTGAGTAGAACTAGTTTGTTCAAGCTAATGTACTGAGCTACATTTTTGTTTAGAAGGGGGTCAGCTGTACATGGGAGGGGGACAAGATATTTCTGTTTGTTCTACACACATACATACCCACTATATTGGAATTCCTGCCTCTGGTAATCACGTCATCAGACATGGGTAGGTGGGAGAGGAGGAGATGTAGGTTTTGTGTCTACCACCAAAAATGCTTCTATTTCTATTTTCTATTAGGAGCAAATAGCACTCAGTGTATTCTGACCTCAGGGTCTGGAGTAAGGAATAGGTTTTACTGTGCCCCAGACTCTAGCCCACTTTGTCTCATTATCAAAACCAATCTAAATGAATAACTCTGACCTAGGTTCACAATCATACCATATTTTTACAAAAACATAGAGTCCAGGGCATTAGCCATTTCCCCCCAGTCTTTGACTCCTTGAACACGCAGGTCCTGAAAAAGTAATTTATGGGTTATATTATGAGGGACTCAGGGTGGTGTGATTTCTACCCCAGGTGAGTGAGGGCAGAGGCTGGGGTCAGGGCGGGGATCCTCCCATGGACAGGACCTGGCAGCCCTAGTCTGGAGGACTTTTAAGATTGGGACCATAGTGTGAGGTTGGGAGGGGTGGTGGTTAAACCTTCCCTGCTGTCACATTTTCCCTCCTTGAATCATATTTGTACTGCTGGAGAAACATACAAGTACAGATACATGGCTATTTCATATTTGGAGAATGGCATGGAAGAAATGGTCGATTTCTGCCAAACTTACTCTGGAGCAGGGCTTTTTTTCAGGGGGAACGTGTGGGAACAGAGTTCCAGCACCTCTTGAAAATACTCGGCAATAGTGCTTGAAAATAATATGATTTCAAAGAATCCCGTGTGTTTCTTCCTCATTTCCCTCTTGAGCAGGGCCGGCGCCAGAGTTTCTGGCACCTGCGGTCACTTGTGTGCACGTCCTCTGTGCGCGTGCGCACACCACGGACTGTGTGATGTCATCGTGCAATGACGTCATCACGCAGCGCAGGATGGCTGGGGTGGCACACGGAAACTGCTCCGTGCTCCGCATGCCACCCCAGCAGCAGCTTGCAGCTTCTGCGCCCGGCTGGGGTGTGTGGGGGCGGAGGAGCGTGCAGCGGAGCTGCTGCTGCCGTCGCCACATGCCCCAGCCGGGCGCAGAAGCTGCAAGCTGCTGCTGGGGCGGCACACGGAGGCTGCTCCGTGCTCCGCCCCAGCCGGGCGCAGAAGCTGCGAGCCGCTGCTGGGGCAGCGCGCGGAGGCTGCTCCATGCTCTGCACACCACCCCAGCAGTGGCTCGTGGCTTCTGCGCCCAGTTGGGGTGTGTGGCGGCAGCGGCAGCACAGGGCTGGCTGGCTGCAGCAGCAGCTGCAGCCCAGTCACGCCAGCTCTGCTGCACGCGCCTCCGCCCCCAACATCCCCTCCGGCGCCTCTCCAGTGCCCTCGCGCTCGAGGCCATCACCTACCTGGCCTCAATGGGTGTGCCAGGCCTGCTCTTGAGAGTTCCGCCACCTCTTTTCCCAGAAACGCCCCCCCCCTGCTCTGGAGTCAATGTAAATTGAATCTCAGCACATCTGATGAGTGAGTTTTAAAAAAAATGCCCTTTCTTTCTGCTTACTTTTGTGATTCCTTCTCCTTCTTTTACTTATAATGCGCTCTGTCCTCATCTCTGGTGTTCTCTCTCCCACAGCTACTACCGAGTAGTTCCAGATGCTATGGATGGTCACCCTTGGTAGTTAATGAAGAATCAGACATTTTGTAACAACTGGATAAGCCTCTATAATCATATTTTGAAACCCAAACGTCTGTGTATTTTAATGTCTGTGAATTGTTAGTGTCAGAAACATAAATGGAATAAAAACTATTTTTTCAAGTTCAAAAGACTTTTACCTAGGTATAATGAATATTTCCTTTTAAAAAGTTGTTTAAAGAGGATAAATTTGTGGATGATAAATGAAAGTCAAATGTCATATAAAGTAGTTATGAAAACTTTGAATGAAATGTATGGAATATATTTTGTTTTGTGGGAATTAAGGGTATTAATGAAACAACAGGTTAGTAAACAGTATACATTTGTTTTAAAAACTTATATTTAGAAATAAAAGAATTAAGTGAAAAAGTGGGTGCCGAGACGCAATGTTGTAATGATACACAAAATATGAGAATAGAACATGCATATTGCTTCCATAGTGCAGAAAGTACGCTGGTTACCTTAATTTACATTTTCTTTAACTTTTGGTTCATTAATTAATTTGTAAGACCCTTTAACTGTTTTCTTCAATCAAAGATTTTTTGAAGCCAAAACTTATAATTATGCTAGTAAATGGAGTATTGTTGCAGAGGACTCCCTCTTGAATGTAACGATAGAAAGGCATCATCCTGTTCTGTGGTCCAGATCAGTACATCCTCATTTGTCTGGAAACCTGAGTTGCCTGTGGCTGGATGCCGTATTACAGAGGTTCTATTATTCCTGTGTTCAGAGATCTGATCTGGCTGGTTGCACATTTATTTTCAGATGCAATTCAGAGTGCAAGATCTTACCTTTAAGGCCCTAAGGCTACAACCCTGAGGTCACTTTCCTGGGAGTAAGCCCCACTCAATTACGTGGGACTTATTTATAAGTAGACCTGCTTATGATTTCTCCTTAGACATCTAGGGACTGTTACTTAAAAATGCCTCCTACGTTTTACTATCCACTCCACCAGATAAGATTGTCTTTCCAAGCTCTGGCTCTCTCTGTTCCAGTGTATAGAGGTGAAGTGGGTAGCAGCTAATGATAGAGCTTTGTCAGTGGTGGCACCTCACCTTTGGAGTACTTTCTCCCTTGAGGCTCACCTGGTGCCTAGCCTATTGTCATATAGGTGCCAAGACAAAACATTTATCTTTATGTAGACTTTTAATCTATCTATGTGGTTTTATTAGTTTTAAAGTTATATGTATTTTAAATTACTATACCGATTGTAATCTGTCCTGAGCCTGCTGATGCGGGGAGGGAGGAATATAAATTGAATTAAATAAATAAATAATAATAAATATCTAGTACTGGTCATAAGGCTGTTGCCTTAAGCAGAAATTAAAATGGGAAGAACCTTACTTGATATCATGTCTCTGATGTTTAATTATTGCCCCTATATATTTTGCCACTGAAAGAGTAGCAGAATCATTTGTATGTGATAGTAACCATGGCACCTGGGCTCTCTCATATTAGGTAGTTCCATATTTATAAGTAGAGGGATGATTAAGCAAGCCCTCAACTCATTAAATATGGGCCACTCTATAATCATATGTTCAATGGTTTCAATTTTATTATATGGGCATCTGCATGTTCTGTTAGCATATGGTACTTTCTTGTATCTACCCTCCATAACTGCCGAGGGAAGGGCATTCATTCTTGCCAGTATAAAAACTTTTAATCGAAGTTTAATCCATGTTAAACAAATTAATCCAAATTTAATTCATGCCTTTTAAACTGGTTGTTTCATGACCTGCATTGCACTGAAGAACCCTTAATGCTATTTTTAATCATCACTTCTGTGATATGATTGCTGATTTTATAACTTGTGAAATGATCACTGAAGTTGTATGCCTTTCATGTAGATTTTATCAATATTTTAATGCTGGCTTTTATTGATTGTTATGATTGTTTTTATACTTTAATTAGGGGCTTTTACCTTGATAAGTACCTCATATCAGTCTCTGGAAAGGCAGTCTATAGAGTTCCTAAACAAATAAATAAATAATAACAGATTTTATATTTCTTTTTTTAAAGCTACATTTAATAAATAATTTAAATGAAGTAAATGTAAAGTTTACAGAGTATTTTTTGAGGATGGCTCCACATTTATATGGAGAAGTCTGTTGCCGTAGATATAGCAGTGTTTTTCAGGAATCACATAAAGGGTAAATGAAAGGTGAACATTATTTGATTACTGTTTACAACGTAGCTCTTTAGCCAATGAATTAGGGGGATGGGCTAAATAATGAAGCTCCTTCCTTCCTTCCTTCCTTCCTTCCTTCCTTCCTTCCTTCCTTCCTTCCTTCCTTCCTGTTGAACAGCTCTGTAGCAGAAAAAGGAGGAACAGTATTGAGGAACAGTATTAACTGCCAAATTCGTTCTCCTGTCTCCCCTGAGGTGTTCCGCTTTCTTTCCCCATTTCTGTTTAACAAAAAATGGCTGAGAAAATCTGGTAACTGACTGCCACCATCCAAGTGGACAGGGGAAAAGGTTTATGGAAAGGACAAGCCACTTGAGGTATTCCCACTTTTCTCTTAGTAATAAATCTGTAGCAACTGACAGAGGGGCATCGATTAGTTTAGTAAATCAGATGTTACAAACCACTCTGGCAAAATTAGATGCAAAGGATCTTTATTAGACAAGAAAAGGGTGGGATGGGCTATGGAAAATGTTACAAGGAATAATGACCCTTGTCATTAATTTACACACACATGTGGCTAAAGCAAAATGGAAAGAGATTTGGTCAAGGGTTTAACGGAATTGAAGACCAAGCAAGGCAGAAGTAAAACCCATGATCTAGCATGGCTAGATACTTGTCCGAAAAGTTTCAGATTCACTTCCAGTGATTCTAGTGATTCATACCATAAGGATGGCAAATTACTCAAGTAGTACCTGATGCTCCTGTTTGAACCCAGAAAATGCCTATGGAACTTCCTTGTTCCTGAAATTTGTAGCTTTGTAGTTGTTTTTCTTGCAGGTGTTCCATTTACTTTTACAGTACTACATTATCAGAAAACAGCAGCTTTGGTGGGTGGACTCTATGGCATCACATCCCTGCTGAGTTCCCTCCCCAAACTCTATCCCCCCAGGCTCCACTCCAAATTTCCAGGAATTTACCAACCCAGACTTGGCAACTTTAATGCTTCCTGCGAGAAATATCAGTGTAACCTTGGTGCTTTCCACACAAGAACAGGTTTCTGTAGTTTCTTCATTGCTGATGTGACAGCTGATACAGTGCATTGGCAATGGAGCTTCTACATGGCTGGTTTCCCTGTTGATTCCCTGCCCAAGTCTGCCAGAAGTGGCCAATCCCCCATAGAGATGGGCATGAACAGAAAAAAAACCTGAACATGCTGTTCGTGGTTCGTTGCCAACTACGAACAGAGGCTCACAAACAACCATGAACATGACCCTGTTCACGAACATGTTCGTGGTTGGATGTTCGTAGGGGCCAGCAGGCTCGCCTCCAGCCATCAGCCAAGTTTGGTCAAGATCCCTACTGCACCACTCCCAGAAACCTAACCTGAGCAGGCACCAGGAAAGGTACCAATAATAAATAATATCTTGGCCCCAGAGCCTGGCAGCAGCCCTAGAACCTGAGGGTGGGTAGATTCCTACTGCACCACTCCCAGAAACCCTACCTGAGCAGGCAGCAGGAAAGGTACCAATAATAAATAATAGCTTGGCCCCATAGCCTGGCAGCAGCCCTAGAACCTGAGGGTGGGTAGATCCCTACCGCACCACTCCCAGAAACCCTACCTGAGCAGGCAGCAGGAAAGGTACCAATAATAAATAATAGCTTGGCCCCAGAGCCTGGCAGCAGCCCTGGAACTTGAAGGGGCATATCCCTACCACACCACTCCCAGAAACCCTTCCTGAGCAGGCAGCAGGAAAGGTACCCATCTTACTATATAATAGAATAAGCGTATTTGAGACAACTCACTTTATACCCTGGTGCACCAGCAGAGGGTGCTTTCATGGATGGAAGCCTAGGCAAGGCACCATGTACCTCTAGAAAATGTGCCATGGTGGGAAGCCCAGGCTGGGAGCAGGTGGCAATGACCATCTCCTGCCTTCACCCAGCTGATATTAGGAGTGGAGCAGGTGGCAATGCCCACTCCCTGCCTTAACCCAGCTGGTATTAGGAGCGGAGAAAGTGGCAATGCCCATCCCCCACCTTAACCCAGCTGGTATTAGGAGTGGAGCAGGTGGTAATGCTCACCCCCCTGCCATCACCCATTTGGGATCAGGAGTGGAGCAGGTGGCAATGCCCACCTCACACCTTCATTTGGCTAGGATAAGGTGCAGAGCAGCAGGCAATGCTCTTCTTCCCTTCACCCAGCTGGGATAAGGATCAGAGCAGGTGGCAATGCCTGCCCTCTTCAACTTATTGGATTAAGCCACTGAGCAGGCAGCAATGCCCACCCTGTCTTCACCCTACCAGAGTCAGGAGCCAAGCATACAGCAGTGCCTGCCCCCCATTCAACCTGCCAGAATCAGGAGCAGAGCAGATGGCAATGCCCGCACCCCCTTCACCCAGCTGGGATCAGGAGCAGAGCAGGTAGTAAAGCCTGCCGCCCAGCTTCACCTGTCAGGATCAGGCATGGAGCAGGAGGCAATGCTTGTTCTTCCCTTCACCCAGCGGGGAACAGGTAGCAATGCCCACCCCCCTTCACCCAGCTGGGTTCAGGCTCGGAGCAGGCAGCAACCTGCCCCCCCTTCATCCAGCTGTAGTCAGGTGCAAAACAGGAGGCAATGCCCCCCCTTTACCCAGCATGTATCAGGCATGGAGCAGGAAGCAAAACCCACCACCCCTTTACATAGCCAAGATCAGGCAGTTCAGGCATGGAGCAGATGACAATGCCCACCCCCCTTCTTCACCAGCTGGAATCGGTGACGAAAGAGGAGTGAATGCCTGCCTGTCTGCGCTCCCCTTTCTAGGGCCTGTTGTATTTCCCCCCCACAACGGGCTTTGTTGCTAGTAGTAAATAATAGCTTGGCCCCAGAGCCTGGCAGCAGCCCTGGAAACTGAAGTGGTAGATCCATATCCCACCACACACAAAGAAAATTCAAGCTCCAATGCACTCTACCTGTCTCTCTATCAAAATGCCAACAGCAGGGGCGTGGCGTCGGAGCCTTCGGGTATGGACGCACATTGAAAGATCTCTGTCTCCTTCCTCCCTGTAAACCCCGGAAAACAGCTGATATCGCTTACCCTGCATTATATATTTGAGAAAGCAGACGCAGAGGGAAAAGAAGATCTATCCAAAATCAGCAAGAAATTTGCAGCAGCTCTTTTACAGCACAACTCAAACTATGCCTCAGGAACGCAGCAAGGCCGAGCTATCCAAAATGGCCGACAGGAAACTTGTAGAAACAAATGCAGCAGCAAAAACTAATAACCACTCCCTCGAGGCACAGTTTGCAAAATTTGAAGAAAACCTGCTCAAGCAAATGACGCTGCTCATCCAACCGCTATCTACACAATTAACAGAAATCAAATTAGAACTTCAAAAGACAAATCAAACAGCTGAAAGTGATATGGAACTTAGTATCATGTCTCAAAGAGACGTAAGAGAAATATATAATAAACTAGAACAGCAGGAGGAAAGAATTCTTCACCTGGAAGTGTCAGCTCGTTACAGAAATCTCAAGCTCCGTGGGATTGAAGAGTCCCTTATAGAAAATGAAAATGTAATCAGAACATTAACACCTTGGCTATCTAAGCTGCTGGGCATTAAGGAAGGCACAAACCAACTCATAACAAAAGCTTATCGCATCGGATCTTTAAGCCAGCAGAAAAAAAGAAATATGCCGAGAGATATCATTATTGAAGTACCAGATACTAACATCAGGAAGAAAATAATCAATGAAGCAAGATCCAAAGGCTTTCTATTATTCAATAACACCCAGATACAAGTATACAGTGACCTGCCTAATGAAGTTCTCTTAAAGAGAAAAGAACTTAAACCCACAACCGAGACTTTGAGGAGAGCGAAAGTACAATACAAATGGTGGAATTACACGAAACTACTGGTCTATCACAAAGGACATCGTCTTATTGCTTCGGACTACGACTCTGCAGCATCAATGTTAAATGAACTGAACCTAGAAGAACCGATGGAAACAAGCAAACCAAGTCAAAAAAGAAAATTTTCTCAGTCAACATCTTCATCCCTCAGAAGGGAAGTAAAATTTCAGTAAGAGACAATTGATTTAGACACTTAGCCACAATGCTAAAATTTAAGGGAAGCGTTATCATAATACTCTTTATTGAAGATTCAAAACGGGGTAAGAAAGGGAGGGGGGAGTTCGGTCCTTTCAATGTAACTCCTTTTTTAGTTAAGCCCGGTAAGTTTTGGTATATACCAAACTAGTGTGTGAATAGAACACACTAGCTAAAAGGGCTTTGGGGAACAAATCTATTATTTTTGTGCAGTTTGTAACAACTGGCCAGGGGATTTGTGGGAGGGAAAGGATTTGAAATAGATCTCCCATTATTGTGATCTTAGAGCTAATCAACCAAGAGTTCCGTGGGAGGGAAAGATAAGATAACTAGGGAAAGGGGAAAGGGAAACATCAAGGGAGGGGGAGAAATTTCCAAAGCTCATTTGTATTGCTAATTCAGACTTAAAGGGCAAAGTTGGGTGGGTTAGGGAGGAGGAGGGAATAGAAAGGAAAAGAGAGGGGGAAAAGAGGAGGGAAAGGGGGAAAATTAAACGAAATAAGTTGATTTATCTAAACAAAGGATATAAGAAAATAGAACAGAGTAAGGAGTTAGAGAAAAGGAGTGGACAGCTAGGGAAAATCAAATAAATCCTTCTATATTACATTCAAACTACTTAGTGTGAAACTACAACACTGCAAAAAAGAGGGAAAGAAAAGGGTAAGAGGTCAGTGGAAAGGAAATCAAACAATTTATTTTCAATAACTATTTGAAGTGTGAATAAAACACTTCACTAATAGAATCATTTCTCTTATTTTATTTTGGCCTATTTTTGTCTTGAAATAAACGAAAGAGAGAAAAGAGAAAGAGGCAAAGCTTAGAAACGTTCAAGGGTAATTGCTAAGTTATATAAAGCTGAATTCATTGTTCAAGTTAATAAAAATCTCCATAAGTTATAAACACAGAAAATCATTTAACTTTTACTTGTTTAAATTTACTTGATACCTGTACCAAAGAACACTCTAAAGATTATTTATAGATCCTATTGATATAGTCACTACTGCAGCAATTTGTGATCTCTTCAGACAACGTTAGAAGGGAAAGTATATACACCAAGCTTAACAAGTCAAAATAAAACTTTTCAAGTGAACAGGAATTTACTAATCTATTAAAACCTTTAATACTAACAGCGCAATCCTATGGCCGGCCCCAACGCCGACGCGGCTGCACTGGTGGTGTGGCGGTGCCGCCGGGCCGGATCCTGTGCCAGCAAAGTGTGGCCGCAGCGGCGCCCGCAGCGGCGCAGAGATGCAATTTTGGAGAACCAGAAAGTGTTGTGGGCGGGTCTGATCCACGGCCGCCGCCAGGCGCAGCCAAAGAGCGCTGTTCCTGACAAGCGTCAGGGGGAGGGGCCAGGAAAGGCGCAGCCTATGGGCAGCACGCGATCCCGGCCAGGCCCCAGAGCAGCAGGCAAACCGCGCCCATGCTGGCAGACTGCCTCGGCTCGTGTGTCGGGCGGGGCTCGCAGTCGGGAAGGAGAGGGGTGGGCGTAGTCTGAGAAGCCTTTCCCCCGTTTGCCCAATGTAGCACCAAGTCCCTGGCGGCCGCGTCCAGAGAGGTTGGCATGGGACTGGCAGGCGCCCTGCCATGAGGAATCCAGGGCAGCAGCCAGTCTCTGGCAGCAGGGGACAGCCCCCAAGTGGTGCCGAAGGGGAGGGCTGGCCTGAGGCCGCCACCAAGAGGCAGACACAGCGGGCCTGCCCCCTCGTCCCCATCCCAAGGCAAAGAACACAGACACCCATTGCACAGAAATCAGCCTTTATTATTATATCATCCCACCTCCCCCAGCAGACGTGAGGAAGGGGAGGCGTGTAGGAGAGCCGTCTGTGCAGCAAAACACCCCACCCCACCCCCAAGGCGGCAGCGGCGGTCACCGGCGAGGCCGGCGGCCGGACCCCCTTGGCCGTCCACGGGCCCGGCCTCTCGCACGCAACTGGGCCCGAGGGAGGGGTGCCTCTGGGGCGGGTGGAACTGCTGCAGCGGGTGGGGCCGGAGGGTCGAGGATGGCGACGAGCCGCCCGAGCAGGGCTTCGGCACGGACTTGAGAGGCACACCCCACCCCTCCCAACAACCATGGCCTGTTGGCGTGGGAGGCTGGCAACTGCTCCACGGGATTGGATGCGAGGCAGGACGCCCTGGGGTGGAAGGTGTTGGAATGACCAATGGGGCTGCTGCAGACGCCCGAGGGGCTGGACCCACTCTGGGAGGCGGCCGCTCATGGGACTGTGTTGCTGGGGCTGCGGCTGCGATGGGGGCGACCCTCCCCAGGCGCGCGAGACCTCCTGCCCGGGATATGGCATCCACCTGCCACCACCCTGGATTCTCCATTGGTGGGGGCTAGGGTTCCAGCGAGCGGACCGTTTGCCCTGCCATCTCCCGCCCCCTTGCAGCTGCAGCTCGCACCACCCTCTCCCTGGCTTATCGTGTGCCAGCTACTCTCCTCACCGGGGATCCCCGCTCACATGCCCCGCCCCAACCCTCTACCTGGCCATAGATACAGGGGGGTTAGCCGTGTTAGCCTGTGGTAGCGAATTCAAAAAGGGTCCCGTAGCACCTTTACAACTATCCAATTTTATTGTGGCACAGGCTTCTGAGAATCAAGTTCTCTTCGGCAGATGGGTGGTACAGACACTGGTCAAATACAGAGGAGGGGGGGGAGGAGGGAGGGAGGGGGCGGGGAGGCAAGACGGGGTGTGTCGGATACATTTGTGGCAATGTGCAGGTGGGGAGATGTGACGGGAGTGTTGGGGGAGGGGCGGAGGACGAAGTCAGACTCGCAGACACAGAAAACAGTTGTTGTACATCTCGTTTTATTGCACTGGAAAGAGCGGGCTTGCGTTTAGGCTGGCGAGGGAGCCGGAGCATTCCACACAGCCCTCCTTCCCGCTCGGAGGGGCGGGGCTGGGATGCAGGCCGCGGCGCGACGGTGCTTCCTGGGCTGCAGCCAACCGTCCGTCAGAGATGTTTGGGGAGGGCGGGGCGCGGGGGAGCAGCCATGCCCTGGACGTGCCTGTGGGGGAAAAAGACACGTGTGGGCTTTGCCTCATTCCACTGGCAAGGCAAGCCCCACACTCCGCCATCCGGGGGGGGGGTTGCACATGGTCGAGGGCAGCAGCTGATGCATGACGGTCTGGTGAGGATGCACTCGGCCTTGGCAAGCCTTTACCTTTAAGGGAGAGAATGAGCTGGTCACAACAAACACCTGGCCACATGTGGTTTTCGAGGCGCCTGCCTCTGAGGCAGCCAGGGGCGGCCATGGTTGCCCCCCACCCCTGCTGGGCCTCACCCAAAGCGGCAAGTGAGCGGGTGGGTTCAGGTGAATGGGCGGTTTGCACTAATTTGCGGAATGCCCCCCCACCTCCTCCTTACCTGTCAGCGCTCCGTCGGTCATCACCAGGTGGGAGCGCCAGAGTCAGGGCACCTGCAAGGAAACGGGAGAGCATGCGGTTAATTTGCAAAGTGTCATTCCCTTCTGCCACGGAAGGGTTAGTTTGTTTGTGCTTAGTTAGAAGCAACTAGCATGCATCAGTTAGCTGTGGAGTCATTCTTTCTATCACGGTAGAAAGAGAGTTAGGCAGACATTTGCACCTCTTCCCCTTTATGCGAAGTTCCCCCAGTTTTTCGCAAAGTCCCCGGAGTGCATTCTGCGCCTGCCAATGTGAATGCCCTCAGCCCGTTTCGGTTTTCAAAGGGGCAATGCCACTCAGCAGACGGGCAGAGCCTCCGGCCGAGTGCTCACTTACCTGGGGGTTTGGGCGGCGCTGGCCGGATGTTTTGTAGGGCGCGGTCGCAGGTGATTGGGTGCAGAGAGGGGGGCTCGTCCACGCCGGGCGCGCACGCTGATTGGTCCCCGGGATAGTTCTCATCCTATGCTCCTTCGGGCCATAGGGGCGGGGCGAGGCGCTCAGAGAGGGGGCTGATTTTTCGCCGTTCCATGGACGCCTATGGGCTACGCCTTCTTTTTCCGTGGCGTAGCTTTTTTGCGCCGCTGTGGGCGTTCCCGCTTCTGGAGGAGCTTAGGGAGCGGACTAACTCTGACCCCGCCTTGCTCCCCGCCCCCCCCCTGCGTCGGCGTAGGGCTCTACGCCACTTCTGCGCCGCCGCCCGGGCGCCTGTGGCTTGCACCGGTGCTGGCCCGCCGGCGGGCCAGCGCCACGTCCCAGCGCGGGCGGAAGGCCACTTACGCGGGCGTACGGGCTAGATGCGCCCTCGCAAGCCTTAGTTCGGTTCCTGTTCACTTTCCGTGCCCTTATTAGGATTGGGCTGCCCGTATCCACAATTCATCTTAGCTACTAAAGATCCTTCATATAAAGCTAGCAAGTTCTTCTATAAATTGAATCCTACCAAACAGTACAAAACTACCACCTATAAATTAATTGCCATAATTGGAAGAAAATTGATTGGGGGGAGAAATACCACATCATCAATTAATTAAACCCTTATTCTCGATTTTATCAATCTACCTTGAGATAGTGCTATTACCAAATAATTAATTAAAATACATTTTTAAAAGAGGGGGGGAATTCATCTGAACAATTCATTAGATTCAATATGTCATCAAATATTAAAATCACCTCTTTTAATGTTCGTGGTCTAGGTAACCCCATTAAAAGAAAACGCATTTTGGCAAACTTAGCTAAAACAAGGTCAGACATCATCCTTCTTCAAGAAACACATCTCCACCCCATAAATAGTCAAAATCTAAAAGCAAGCTGGATACACCTTCAATACCATGCAAAAGGCACTTCTAAGGCGAGGGGAGTAGCTATCCTAATCTCTAGAACCATTTCTTTTCAACATCAAAGCACATTAAGTGATCCCAAAGGGAGATTCATTTTTGTAAAGGGCAAAATAGGATCACAAACTTACACCCTAGCTTCAATTTACGCCCCAAATTCAAATCAAATTGCGTTCTTGGAAGACAGTTTAAACAAATTGACTTCTTTTCAGGAAGGTGAACTGATCTTGGGAGGAGACCTGAACTACATAGTAAACCCAAAATTAGACAGATCCAAACCTAAAAACAAAAAATGTAAAAAAGAAACTTCAAATACTAAGCTAGCAAAGCTTCTAGACAATAACTTTCTAACAGACGTATGGAGACATTTACATGGTCTAGAAAAGGATTTCACATACTATTCATCTAAATATAACATCTATACTAGAATAGATTACATTCTAATTTCCAATACAGCAATAAATAGGCTACTTTCCTCTGAAATAGGTAATATCACCATATCAGACCATGCCTGGACTAGTTGTACACTGATGGCCACCCAAGACACATTGAAACAAAGGCATTGGTCATTCAACAAATTACTCATTAACAACCAAAATGCTATCAAAGAAATTAGCAATAACATTGAGCTGGCTATAAAAGAAAACACAACGGATGATGTTAATTCATGCATCGTGTGGGATACAATTAAAGCAGTTACTAGGGGCCATATCATTTCTTTATCATCACAACTAAATAAGAAGAGAAATGTCATGAAACAGGAATTAATAGAAAACATCAAAGCACTAGAACTCAAGCACAAAAAAACTGGTAGCAAACAGACATATAAAAAGTTATTGATTCAGCGTAAATTATTAGAAACCTTAGAAACTAACAAAATTTTGAAAAATCTCCAATATGTTAAGCAAAACTACTGGTATAACAATCCGAAATCATTGAGGTTACTATCATATAAAATAAAAGAAAAAAATCATCCAATATCATTAAACAGATATATGATAAAAATGGGAAACTACAATTCAAAACAAAAGAAATTCTTGATACTTTTGTCAATTATTATAAACAACTTTATTCATCTAAAATACCAAATGAAGAGAAAATTACACATTTCTTAAAATCCCTCAAGAATTTAAAACAATTGGATGACGAACACCGTTTACTCTTAAACAGCCCCATCACACATCAAGAAATACTTGATGTTATTAAATCACTCAAAAATAACAAAACTCCAGGACCTGATGGCTACCCATCAGAATTTTATAAAAAGTTTGCCACACTAATTGCTACTCCACTAATGCATGCTTGCAACACAGTTTTAAATACCGGACAAATACCCCCATCATGGTTCACTGCAACGATCATAGTAATCCCTAAACCAGGTAAAGACTCAACTAAAACAACTTCTTACAGACCTATTTCATTACTAAATCAAGATTATAAAATTTTTACAGCTATACTAACTAAAAGGTTGAATTCATTTATTACACATTACATACACCAAGATCAATCAGGTTTCATTCCAAACAGAGATTTAACTAATAACATCTATAAGACACTCAACTTAATTTCACACAGTCAAAAAAACAATTAGAATCAATATTTCTATCTTTGGACATAGAGAAAGCGTTTGATTCTCTAGAAATATCGTACTTAAAACAAGTTTTACACTGCATGGGATTTGGAGAGACATTCCTCAAAATAATAAATGCTATATACTCACAAGCAACTGCCCAAATAACAATTAACAATCATCTATCCCACAAAATATTAATCCAAAGAGGCACGAGACAAGGGTGTCCTCTCTCACCAATCTTATTTGCGTTGGCTATCGAACCGTTGGCTATAGCTATTAGGGAAGACCCCAAAATACAAGGAATTAACATAGAGAACAATCAATATAAATTAAGCCTTTTTGCCGATGACATGGTTGTATATATTACAAATCCCATAGATTCTCTATACCCACTCCAAAATAAACTACTGGAATTCGGCTCAATTTCGGGCCTTACAGTCAATCAATCCAAGTCACAGCTCTTTCCAATATTTCTCCAAGTAAACACTGTTACACATATCAAACAATCTAGTCAGTACCACTGGAACCATAAGCAAATGTCATATTTAGGCATAACCATCCCTAATAACCTTAACCAATTGATGGAACTAAACCACATCAAAACAATCAACCAAATTAAAGCAGATCTACATAAATGGGGAAGGATTACACCCTCATGGTTAGAACGATACCACCTAATTAAGTCATTTGTACTTCCAAAATTACTCTTTTTTTTGAGGGCAATACCGTTAACAATTCCACAAAAGAAAATTAAATCATGGCAACAATTATTAAACCAATTCTCATGGGGGAAGAAACATCCAAGAATAGCCTTTAAAACTCTTAAGCTAAGAAAACAGCAAGGAGGCTTTAAATACCCTGATCTAGAACTCTATCAGACAGCCACCAGACTATTCAATACATTACAAATTTTAATTACAGCAAATAAGACTGACTGGATCGCAATCTTGGAGTCAGAACTTAAACATTGCAATATACAAAATATGTTTTGGAACACAAAAAAAGATCGACCCCACAAAATAAATAACCCTTTTCTAGAATCAATAATCAATACCTGGGATCGTACAAGATTCAAACTTATACCACAATTCTCAAGATTCCCTTCTTTTATAGAACAGCATTGGTTCCCTCCAGGGCAAACTAAAGCCTTTAAAAATATATGGCTCCAAGCAAATATGATCCGCATAATTGATATAACAACAAAAAAGGGAATCATAAACAAAATAGAATTAGAACAAAAAATAAAACACAAGATTCACTGGTTTGCCTATTTTCAACTCTCAAACATGCTACAACAAATAAAAATACAAGAATTACTTAAAAAGAACGCAACCGATTTTGAACTCCTACTTGATACCAAATCACTCAAACAAAAGGGATTAATTTCTAAACTATACAACATCCTTTTATCTCTCAACCAAATTAAAACTCTAAAATGCCAAACAAATTGGCACTTAGATTGCAACATAGAGCTAACACCTGAACAATGGAGAGAAATATGGACTGCAAACATTCTAAAACCTAAGACAGTTACCTCCCAAATCCAAAATTACAAAATCATTCACAGATGGCACATAACACCAAGAAAACTCTCACTAATAACTAAAACAAATCCTCCGCTCTGCTGGAAAGAGTGTGGAAATATAGGAACGTTTAAACATTGCTGGTGGGAATGCCCCCGAATAGAACCTTTTTGGAATGATATATTATGTTATATAAAAGAAATAACGGGCTACAAAATCCCCCTTGATCCAAAGATCATATTCTTGAATGTATGGGATACTTTCGAAATTCCACAAATAAGAAAAGATCTAATTAGCAACCTTTTGGTTGTAGCTAAGAACTTGCTAGCTTTACACTGGAAATCAAAGACGGTTCCCACAGCAGAAAAATGGTTAGAAAAAATATGGGACCACTATATACAAGAAAAAATACATGACGAATTATACCAGAGTGAACACTATTTGAAAGAAACTGATTTTATTGCAAAATGGTTACCATTCATTGAATTCATTTTCAATACAAATCACTCTCCACCTAAGCATTTACTTTTTGTTACTCAGATTTGAAGCAACGACTATCAAATAATTGAAAAAAAAATGCTAGTTGTCTTTGTTTTAACTATATTGGCATGACGTTTATTGTATATAGTTCACTAAGACTTTGTTGTTGTTCTATTTTACTTCTGTACATTGTTTTTGTTTGTTTGTTTGTTTGGTTTAAAAAAATTAAAAAAAAATGCCAACAGCAGCTGTCGCTCCCTCTCCACTGTCTGTAAAGACTAGCCAGAGCTGGGAGCCCCCCCCTCCCGCATGGTCTTTGCTCTCTTGTAACAAATTTGGAGCTCCACACTTGGAAGGAAGACCTGCCTATCAAGCTAAATTGGGCTTAGATTGGGGTTACCAGGGCAACAGCAGGAGTTCAGACAATCCCTTCCTACGTTGCCAAGGGAATTGATTGCAGGTGCCAGACTGTCTGGCTTGACGAACAGTTCGTTTAGAATGGGGCCTCACAAACAGCTTGTTCTCGAACAGCAGATTGGGCTGTTTGTGGCTTTTTTTTGTTCATATTGCTGTTCATGCCCATCTCTAATCCCCTACCCTACCAGGTCTTTTTTATTTTTTAAAGAAATCAGCAATTGAATATTGTTATATCAACATAACAATCTGTGTATCATTTTCTATGAATTCCAATCTTACAAAAGAAAAGTTTCCAGCTTCTTTCACTGCAGAGATGTAAGTAGAAAGGCATTTTTCTGCAATGGAAGGTGCTAGAGACTTACTTTAAAAAGAAATAAAAATTGGGAATTGACAGAAAATGATACATAGATTGCTATATAGCAATATTCATTTGCCAATTAAAAAACCACCCATACCCCCCAAACCTTTCCCACCCACATGGCAGCCATCCAGAATGCTGTGATCTTTTTCAAAATTTCACAGCAAAGTGGGTTTGGGAAAGATCAGAGAAAACCTGAGAAACGCCAGGAAGGACTCAAATGCAACATTCACAATGCTGCTAGGAAGCAGGGAAAATGGCATCAAACCTGGGACAAGTAACCAAATGACTCTATTTGCCACAATCATGTGAAACAGTACGTAATACAGTTTCACTGCCTGCTCTCCTAATTAAAAGTGCACACATACCAAACAACTGACTATGTTGAAGCTTCTGTGGCTCTATGGCAAACTCATGAAGTCCCCAAGGCAACAGCCGCTCTCCTCAAAATGTGCCTTGTGGCTGATCTGGCAAATTTGGGTGTGGTGAGTCGCTTTTGTAATGCATGCTAGAGTTTCGTTTATTACAATGAACTGTTTCTGAGGAACAGAAAGTGAAAATGGGAAGAAACCTTATAAAAGAAACAAGAAGACAAGATTATGAAGGTACAGCAAGATGGCTCTACAGCTTGCAGAAGAGAAAGGTAAGACTCTGCTTCTGCAGTTGGGGGTTCAGGGTTGTTTTTCTTGCAGCTGTTCAATTTACTTTTACAGTACTATAGTATCAGAAATTCAGTAGAACGTTAAGCAAAAAGATCTACCATGCAGGGTATTCCTATCTGAAGCCACTGAGGACAGATTAATATAATCTCAGCAACTGCAGCACAGGCTATTCATGTCTCACCTTACCTTCTGTCTGCTGTACTTTTATCTGATGACTGGGCAATAGGTGCAGGACAGACACGGAAATATTTACTCAACAGTTAGTTACATTGCAGAATTTACTGCCAGTAGACACAGATAGCTTTAGAAGGTTTAGACTAGGATCCCATTCCTCCCATGGGGGTGGGGGATCCCCTGCTCCTACCTTTTGCCCCCTGCCAACGCTTACCTGGACGGCAGGTGGAAAGGTGGGGAGTGGGTCTCCCAGGTGCACTCTTGGGGCCAGCGTGACAGCATCACTGATGTCATTGTGCTGCCCCGAGAGCCACACTTCACAGCGGGCCCTCCCCTGCTTGCACGATTATGTCACTTCCCAGAAGTGACATCACGCCGGTGCAGGGCTGCGCACATGCGAGGAGGATGCTGGGAAGAAGAAAAAGGTAAGTGCTGGGTCCCCCCTCCCACTGGGAGGGTAAGGGGACCTGGAAACCCTAGTTTAGACTGATTCAAGGTTAAGTCCATTGATGGCTACTAGCCATAGTGCCTGAAAACCTCCATATTCAGAGGCAGGCAGGTCTCTAAGAGGCAGCATCAAGGGAAGGCCTTGGACTTTAAGTTCTACTGGCCCTCCAGGGGTACAGATCAGCCATTCAATAGTATTTGCAGTGCCTGAATTGGTTCATTGTATTTGTATGGGGACTGGCTTTTTAGGTATTTTCAGAGCCATTTTTTGATTTCTTGTGTTTGGTTATTGGCGCCTGTCATTCTAGGCATAAATCATATAGAAAGGAACAGGGCCTGCCAACCATGTAACTGAGCTAGGTGGTCACCTAAGGAACCAAGCTTTAATGGGCACATTAAAAAAAAATTAATATGTTCTCTCTTATGAACTAAAGAATCAAACATCATCCTTGTAAAACAGAACGTTGCCTGTTTCACACTGTGCAGCTCAGCTGTGTATGTACACACACTTAAACATATGCCGTAGTATAGCTTCTCATTTTTCTCATACTTTACCTGGGGTGCCAAAAACCGTTAGGATTTACACATGTACGAGCTTGTAACCATTCTCTTAAAAATACCCCTTCTGGACCTCTGTAGCTACATCGATTAATTCTGCAATTTTGCTTCCAACAGGTCAATTAGACAGCGATACCAGCAAAGGGTAAGGGAGGCAGTTTTCTATTACATTTTCCTTATGAACATATAAAGCTATTTAACTGAAGTCAGGAGCAGAAAGAACTGAAGCAATAGTTACATCAGGATCAAGTACCTGGCAGCCAAATTGTTTGGCCCAAATGTGTTTTTCCCTTTTACCTCTTTGTAGTAGATTTAGTCTATTCTTTTGGAGCCTGGAGTTGTATGAGGGTTTTTTTTTTGCATTTCAGTATATGAATCTTCCCTTTCCATTATTACTTTAGTTTTTGGAATAATTTCTGACTTGTTATGGAGTTCCTGCAAGTAGGAGCAGCATAATGAACTGAAAAAGGGCCTTTCTCACTCACTGGGTCCATAATACATTTGAGAGAAAGAAGACAGGGAAATTATTTCTATCAGTTCTCAAGATTTTTAATAATATAATTATATATAAGATGGGAAACCATCCATGTTGCTCACATCTTAGCTGTGTGAAATTCTGGCTGCTCACTATTTCTGTTTAATTTTCTTAACCTTAACAAAACTCTTTTGATGTCCTTTAAAACTTCTTGGGTGTTTCATATGAGGAGGAATCCCTTCATTTCTTCAGACTTTTGCTGAAATGTGTTCACTCACAACAGACCATGTAAGAGGTTACTCAATTCAGAAAAGACAGACAGCACAAAGAGGGGGATTTGGGAATGGTTAAAATCTGTCACTCTTGCACTTTAGGTGGAGAATAAAACCAGAGAATTTTAAAAAAAATTATACACCAGTGGAACATCCAAAAGGAACTTTTCTCCTGTACGAAATACGCTGGGGCAAAAGTCCCAAGACCTGGAAGAAATGGTGTACAAATGATGACAATCACCATGCTGAAATCAACTTTATTGAAAAGGCCTGGCAGGAGAAAAATTGTCACAGAACCATGCCTTGCTCTGTCACTTGGTTTCTTTCCTGGAGCCCTTGTGAAGAATGTAGCTGGTTTATAATTGAGTTCTTGAAGAAATACCCTAAGGTAACACTGGACATACGAGCATCTCGTCTGTACAGGGATTGTGAGCAGCAGACAGGACTTAAAGAATTAGTTAAAAGGGGAGTCAACATATCCATTATGCATATGGGTGGTAAGTGAATACATCTTTATTATATATATGCAAAAAGTGGATGGATGAGTAATATCTCTTAATACAGGCCTCACAAACAAAAGGAACAGTTTTCTTTATATAGCACCTTCAACATCTAAGTGTATGATACAAAAAAATAAAACATAAGATGGAAAATACTTGCATTTGATAGATATCCATGATTTTATAAACCCTGTCATTAACCAGATGTAACAGGCTAGATGGGAGTGCAAGTATCTCATTAACGACTCGGGGTCATTCTAGACGTTACCTCTTTTATGAGTTTGCCAAGGAATCAACCTGTGCTCTGTGCAGTCACTAGGGATTCCAGGTCCCCTGATGGGGGTGGGGGAATCCCCCACTCCCACCCTCCGCTTCCCGCCACCATTCACTGGGCCAGCAGGGGGGAAACATGAAGGAATGGGCCTCCAGAGTGGCTCAATGACATCATTTCCAGGGAGTGACATCATCGCATTGCCCTGAGAGTGCTTCTGCATTTTGCACCAGGCTGATTTGGGCTCCAAATGGGCCTGCTGCAAAGCACGTGAGCGCTCCTGCAACTGCGCAATGATGTCACTTCCCAGAAGTTATGTTACCGTAAAGGTGAGGAACAAGGACAAGGTGAGTGCCAGTCCTCCCACTCCTGCTGGGAGGCTAAGGGGACCTGGCAACCCTAGCAGTCACACAGCAGCTATGTCAGCCTATAGCATGAATATTACAAAATTATTAGTGATCAATAAATACAAAACAAATTATACTACAAAACAAATTATTTCAGTATACTGGTATGCAGGCCCTGTTTGTCTGAGTGGTGAGAAGTAGCAGGGGCTAGAGCTTTCCTGGGTTGGTTACCTTAAAAAAAGAGAGTAAGTGAGCACTAGAGGATTGTGGTGTCTTAGTGTGGTAGTGGAGAGTGCTCTCAAGTCATAGCTGATTTATGGTGACCCAGTGGACTTCTCATGGCAAGAGACTATCAGAGGTGGTTTGCCATTGCCTGCCTCTGCAGCCCTGGTCTTCAGCGGAGGTCTCCCATACAAGTACTAACCCAAACTGACCCTGCTTAGCTTCTGAGATCTGATGAGATCAGGCTTGTCTGGGCTATCCAGGTCAGGGCAGGTGGATGGAGAACAGGTGGTGTCACAGAAGATCCACTACTCCACACTGGATCCCCAGAGTGAAAGATCCTGCAGGTGCTTCAGCCCACCTGCTGTTCTCTCTGTTTCTGTCAAATCTCCCTCAAAATGTTCTTCTATCAAGATGGAAATCAAATATAAGCTTCCACAATGAAACTCTCTGTCCCCTACACATAATCAAAAAATATTTATTTCTTCAGATTATAATTATTGTTGGAGAATATTTGTTGATCATCAAAGGAACCAGGATCAGGACAATCACTATATGGGTTTCTCTCGGAAGATATGTGACTGGAATGAAAAACTTCATTCAATACTTGAGTAAGTGGCTATTATATTCAATATCTTGCATGGCCTTCTGTGTGGCTTCTGGCACTAGTTGCTCTTACTTATTATCAGGGCTTTTTTCAGCAGGAACGTGGTGGAACAGAGTTCCAGCACCTCTTAAAAATACTTGGCAATAGCACATGAAAATATTATTTCAAAGAATCCCATGTGTTTCTCCCTGATTTCCCTCTTGAGAGTTCTGCCATCTCTTTTCCCTGAACCCCCCCCCCCTCTGCTTACTACCCAAATGCTAGCAATTTATAATGCAAGATCTGGTGGGGGAGGCACACCATGGGTCTTTTTGCTCTGACTTCACACAAACAAAACCCAGTGGGGTTCAACAGAGACCCAGGGCACCAATTCCAGGGGCTGTAGTGCTGATGGTGAATAGGCAGGTTTTACTTCCACTTCAGGAATATATTACTTCTATGATCTGACTTATTTTTTGTTAGGATTGAATGGCAACCAATGACTGGTGCAGGGCGTAGACTTTACTACCATTCAGTTGTGTCCCAGAGTACAGACCACTGATTTGGCCCACATCCAAACCTTTTTTATTGTCATAGCCATAGCTTGTCTCAGATACTTGATCATACTGTGTTGATGAAGAGATGAAACCCGTGAACTGACCAACCATCCTGTGTGTACATTAGCTAAAGGTCATCAAATTTTGATGGATGGAAGAGGTAAACCTGCTTTTCCAAAGTTGGCCCTGCCCCTTGTCCTGAGCTATCCACAAGTTCTAGGCCCTGACAAGATTGTCTGTTTTACTGTATTACATTTTATAATATCCTTTCTTCAAGGAACTTTTTGTCCCCCTCCTCATCCTTCATCATTACAACAGTCATGTGTTACAGATTAGGCTGAGAGACAGTGATTGGTCTGGGATCATTTAATAAACATTATGGATGAACAAGGATTGAATCTGGGGGTTGCCAACTCCAGGTTGTAAAAGTTCTGGATATTTGATGGTGGATCCTGGAGAGAGTGGGGTTTGGGGAGGGTAGGGACCTCGGGAGAGTATAATGCTATAGAGTTCACCCTCCAAAGCTGCCATTTTCTACAGAAGAACTGATCTCTGTGGTCTGGAGATCAGTGCCAATGTCAGAAGATCTCCAGCCACCACCTGGATGTTGGCAAGCCTAGCGTTACTGGTCTAAAGTCAGTACTTCATTCTATCCATCCCTCTTGTTTTTCAGAGGAATGAGTTTTACAAACCCAGTCTCCCCTTCCTTGCATAGTTGCCTCCAGAAGGAGAGACTTTGCTTCCCTTTTGTTGGGTATTACTGTGGGTGTTGAAATTCTGAGTATTGGGAATATATATTCAGTTTGGTTTAGTTTAGTAACTTAGCAGAGTAACATAGCAGAGTTATTTAGTCAGATGCGTTTAAACCCTTTAAAAACATGCATTAATTAATTAATCTTCAGACAAAATCATAGAAAGATAGAACTTACAGTTTATTGTAGCAGATTTCTTCCATAGCAATATCTTCTGGTAATAAGAAGGGAAAGATCCTAATCTAAAGAGTTACATTCCCTATTCTAATACAACGGCCTGAAGAAGTAGGCAGCGAGGCTGTAGACGTGTGTTTGTGGACAAAAAAAGCTCCATAGAGGAGCATGGAGGATTTACATCCTTCCTCTTTGGAAGACCATGTGGAGAGAGAGATTTCCCAAGAGGCACAGAGGCAAGAGAGGAGGAGTCAGTAGGCGTTCCCTCTTTCGACAAGAGAGTGGCAGATTGCTAGACTTATACATTACATTCAAAGAGACATGCAGCGCCCCCCAGTGTCCAGAGGCAGGCTGAGTCACCTATTCCAGCACTGAATCCTAGCATTTTACAACTCCCCATCTCAGTTTCTCTGCTTGACCACTACTGTGTCATGCCACTATGCTAGTTCCTTCTGTTGTAAAGATTTTTTCTAGAGTAGTGTTACTCGTCTCCATGTGTCTCTTTTTCCACAGCGAATCCTCCTGACATGCTATGGATGGTCACCCTTTATGGCTGATTGAGAAGCAATGATGCCCCAAACCTCTTGCCAAACCCAAGTGTCTTTGTATTTGCTAAGAATTATTAGTGTCAGAAAAAATATTCATTTTATATGGGCAGTATTTTCCCATTCAGAATTTTTATAATGAAAACATTCCCTTAAAAAATAAATGTATTGTATAAAATGGATACATTTATGAATGAGTTTATGGGGGCTTTATGTATAGCATAATAGAAAAATTAGTTACAAATACTGTCATGTTTTTTATTTCATATGAATGAAGGATGTTAATAGAAAATAATTAAACAAATGGGTAGCAAGCAATATAAAATAAAAATGTTTATAACATGAAAATGAAAAGGGAGACGATGGGTGCATGGAGGCTAAGTGAACTGGTGCTTGACATGGAGTGGGATGCTGTCCTTTTCAGGTGGGCCTAAGTTCATCCATTGCAGAAATGAGCAGAGCCACACCAGCATTGCCCAATATTAAGCTGTGGTCATAAAGCTATCCCACTTCCTTTTTTCTCCCCCTTACAGCACTGATGTCAGTGCATTATATGAGACTATAGAATGTATGCAGTACAAAAATTGTGGTGAGAATTGCTTTTCATTAATACTAAAATTTCCTATGCAATGTGTGGTTTGTCTAATCACAGTAACAAAAAGAACCGTTATGTTACTTGTTTAAATAATTTTGTGACACAGCACTTCACAATGTTACCTCCTGGGACAACGATAAACATGCAACTGCAATCACTATTGGGCATGTTGGTATCTTGATTACTGCAAACTCTTATTGAAAGTCAGCATGTGGTAGTGAGTGATTGTAGTGTGTTAGAGTGTTCAAATCCCCAATTGCCAAAACAATGTTGTGGGTGACCACTTTCTCAAGGTTCTAGTGAGGGTGAAATGGAAGACAGGAGAACCAAGTATGCTGCTATGAGGTCCTTGGCGAAGCAAGGGATAAAAAAGCACTAAATAAATACTTGGCACAACCTTCTGGTGCTACTGTAAATTTAGGAGAGAATTCTTTTGAATCAGGTCTCCACTTATTAGCACAACTAACTGGATTCTGGGATCAAAAAATGTTTCATTGAGGAAAGCAGTTGAAGGCCCTTACAATTTCATTCATGATCCAAAATGTGCAGACACAGAGCAGAACCACAAGTGACAAAAGGCACAGATTGGACACTTGTCAGCTTCCCCCAAGTTTTGATGGGAAATGTAGGCATCCTGGTCTTGCAGCTTGGCTCTCTGACTGCTGTCCAATGGACTTTTCAACTGTCACTTGTCCAACATTCCGCCAAGCTGCCTACATTTCCCATCAAAACTTGAGGGAAGCTTGAGGGAAGTGTCCAATCTGTGCCTTTTGTCACTTGTGGTTCTGCTCACAGGTTTTCTCTCCATTGAGGATTACATCATTTCATTTCCATCTTCACCTTGAAGGACTCTTTATTTACTAAATATTTTACAAAATGAAATGCAGGAGCCCTCTTAGGCAATATTTTATTTATAAATTTGGATTAACAAATTAGGGCACTGCTATTTCCTTTCCTTTCAAGATCATTTGATCCAGTAGTCTTGAGCAGCAGATAAGGAGTCTTTATTTATTTAAGGAAAATATGGTGGAGAGATACTTGACCAAAGCCAACATGATCCTTGGGTCTCTCTATCCACCAACAAATAATGAACTATATTGTCTTTTGATACAGTAGGAGGTAGTTTAGTTAAAATAGAAGCAATCCACAGTTCATGATAAGAATTTTAATGAGGGCATTCCAATATCATATGGGACAAAGGGCTGGCCTTTTCTAAGTTGCATTGATAAAATTCTATTCGAGTAAGTTATATTACAGTATCTCCCATATAAAACTGCTGAAGGAGCAGCATTCAGACGTGCGAGCATAAATGCTATGCAAAAGCGAGGAACTGTTGAGAGTTTAATGTAGGCTGGGATTGTTGAAGATGGAAGGATGCCAAAGAACTCTCCGAGTGCATATAACTGAGCAGGAGTAATCTAGATCTTCTATACGTTTCTTGATATTTAATAAAGATTCACTTTCCCCAAATCTTAATATATCATCCTTTCCTAAATTGAGACAAAATAATTTATCTATTTCTTGCATCCATTGGGGTAGTATAGGCCTTGATTTAGCTTGTAAAGCAGACCATCCTTCTTGTGGAGAAGACCTTTAGCCTGTGTTTGAATACATGCAGCCATGCTTTGGCTTCAATAGCATTCTAATCTTAAAGGGCACTGCTATTGATGGGTCTTATGAATTACTGGGAATTGGCAACACCCATCTTCAGCCCATACTCCCCAGAAACTGTCCCCAGTTAGCAAGGGCCAAGCTGATGAGTGGTCACCAGAGAGACACCCCCCCCTCCTTCACCCTGGGCTGTGTAGCCAGCAGCAAGCTAGAAGCACCAGCAACTACCCTAGAAGAACAGCCATCAATCACCCATCAAAGGGCAAACCAGCTTAAAGATGTGCAGTACGAGACCAGGCAGAAGGGAGCATGGATGGGCAGGAAAGGTAGGCAGGGGGGATTATGCATTCCCTCACCCCACAAGGTTTCCTGGTGCCCTGGAAGAATACAATGCCCAGGGGACAAGAACACGGTGGAGGCTGGTGTTTTCCCATGAGTGGGTGGGAGAGTCACTCTCAGTCACGAATACCTGCACAAGTTGTGAGCAATCCTCCAGAGGAAAAAAGCATACATCATGCCTCCCAAAATATAAGCTCCATTGTCTTCAGTGGGGCTTACTCCTAGGTAAGAATGCACAGGATTACAGCCTGGAAAGGGATTTTAATAATAATAATAATAATAACCGAGTTATATACCGCCCTTCAGGAAAATTTAATGCCCACTCAGAGCAGTTTACAAATTATGTCATTATTATTCCCACAACAAAACACCTTGTGAGGTGGGTGGAGCTGAGAGAGCTCCAGAGAACTGTAACTAGCCCAAGGTCACCCAGCTGGCTTCAAGTGGAGGAGTGGGGAACCAAACCTGGCTCTCCAGATTAGAGTCCAGCACTCTTAACCACTACACCAAACTGGCTCTCGTTTTTCAGCCTCCCAGACTGAATTCAGCCCAACCAACTTTCCCTTTTAATGTCAATGAGTCAATTCAATAAGCTTCCTCCCCTACTTTCTTTCTTGCCTCCTTTCACAGGAGAAAGATGGCAACCCAGCTAGCTAGTCTGAGTGGCCCCGCTGCTGCTGCCTTCTTCGTGCTCTGACCTGGCTTCAGCATGCCATGCCATGCCTCACTGTGCACCTATTCTGGACGGGGTCTCGCGGCTTGGTGTTAAAAAACGAAAAATTAATTAAAAATAGTGTCAGTTTAAACGGGTAAAAACCGGTGCCAGGTGTCACATCTAGCTTGGCCCCCAAGCATAGTGGAACTACAAACTCCATGCAATGGCTCAAAGTACAGGGAGTTCTGCTGGTCTCTTCAGAGGTGCCATGCTAGATCAACTCAAAGGTCTGCCTACTCCTGTAGTGACCAACCAGATGCACCAGAAAGCACACAAGCAGGGCTGAAAGGCAGCCCCTCCTCTCTGCTATTGCTTTGCAGCAACTGCTATTCAAGGAAATACTGGCCTGGATCCCACCAAGATTTCCGTAGCACAAGGAGGGGGGTTATTTTCTCCAGCCCCACCCTCCCAGGGGATAGCTCAGATTCCAACCCAGACTGTTCTGGGAGCTCCTCCTGTACCCCAGGAGCAATATTTCAGGGCATTTCAGGGCTGTTTTGGGAGGCAGAAAGTGAAAAAAATTCACTCCTTTCCTTGCAGCTGTGGAAATCTAAGAGCTAAACTACAAGAGAAGAATGACATGAGGACACTCACGCGAAGGGAGTCGCAATGTTAGCCAGGAAGCTGAGTTTTAAAAGACAGATTAGAAGGCTTTGTCAATTTCCCCTCTCTACAGAGCCTGCAAAGATTGCTCCTCAGTGGGTTTGTTTATTTCTTCTTTGCCTCCCAAAGGCTCTGTCAGTTTCCCCTCTCCTTCTGGGAGGCAAAGATGAAATAAACCCTCTGAGGAGCAATCTCTATGGCTCTGTAGAGAGTGGAAACTGACAAAACTTTCCGATCTATCTTTTAAAACTCAGCTTCCTGGCTAACATTGTGACTCCCTTCATGTGAGCGTCCTCGTGTAATTCATCTCTTGTAGTTTAGCTCTAAGTGGGATCCAAGCCACTACTTTTGAACATGGAGCTCCCATCTAGCCAGTTGAATGAGCCAAATTTGTTATCCACCAGAACACGGCTCTCAAGGTCTACCCCACATTCTTCTCGCATCTTTTCTATGCAGTGATGTATTTCAATGGAGCTGCTGCAAGTCAATGGGCATTCGTGGCTTCCATCATATCTAATGGGCCTTCCAGCCTTTCCCATTGTTTCCAATGGGCATTCTTGTCATTCGTTTCAGAACCTGCCCCCCCCACTTACCTTTAAGGTGCTGCGTCTCCGAGACTTGGGGGGCTGATCCAGGGTGTTGAGGGCTGCGGGGGCTACCCTTGCTGGGTTCTGATGCTTTCTGGTCTTACTTTTCAAGGAGGGGGTGCATGTTTATTGGAGCAGCGGGGGACTTTGCAAACAAGCAGTGCTTTAGCTGCCAGCCTGGCCCTTGTCATGAATGGCGTGTGGGTGAGCGCCCTGTCTGCACCTTCCATTGAACTGCATCTAACTGCTCAAGTCTCCTATAACATCCCTACATAAAGAAATAATGTCACTATATTAGAGGGGGTGGAAAGGCCATTGCAAAAGTTCAGGCTGCCCAGGTGGAATTTTAAGGATTTGGGGGCTCCCAGTTGCTGTACGTCTGTGTGCTTAACACATTGAACTACAATTACAGATGAAGATGAATAAGTATTTAAACAAACTCAGGATCTTTTATAATGACAGTTTTAAATTTTTCTTTGAAACTAGTTTTTAAACAAAGAAGATGACAGGGCACTACTGTAACCAAGCAATTTAACTGTTGCTAGGTAATTCAACAGAACGAAGCCTGCATCTTTAGGACTTTCTGGTTTCCTGCAGTTTTAAAGAACTAAAAATTACAGCATTGGTGGTAAATTAAACATTCCATTAGACTACACCTGATACTAAGAGGAGACCAAAACTGCCTAAGTCTTAAAATACCTTGCCATTATAGCAAACGGCCAGCTGCTTGACCAACTGCTATTTATGCACTCCTACAGAGAAACTTGCAGTGTTCTATAAAGGAACTATCATTTCTGGAAAAATGCTATATTTACTGAGGTTAGCGGATCACTATGATTTTTGTTTTGTTACATGAAATGAAGCAAACTCCTGGATATGTTTTTAACTGAATCACTTTCTAATTTCTGCTTATTTTTATATCCACTTGTTTCCCGTTCTGTTTCTTCTGCATTTCTGATTGATGCAGAAGAGAGCAGACTCTATGGTTTCCCTGCTGAGTTCTCCCCCTCCCCAAACTCCACCCTCTCCAGGTACCATCCTGAAATTTCCCGTAATTTCCCAACCTGGAGTTGATCACCCTACTGTGGAATCCAGGTCAATACATTTATATTCAACATTTTAAGTTACAAATTTCATAACTGTTTTACAACTACATTATGAGTTTCAATATTGCTACCTATTCAATATTACGTTTTTTTTTACTACTTCTACATAGCCAATATAAATGTTAACAAATGGATAATATATCAGAATCCATAAAGGAAGTCTATTATATATCTCATAATAAAAAAAACAAAAAAACTGTGTTTCTGCTCAAAAAACTACTTCTTACATTTATAATAATTTAGGACTAATTCTCATTCTCCTTTTACACTGTCTAAATTTGTCTCCTGCTTTCATAACACACATTCCATCTCTCCTCAAAACTAGTGATTAATCTGTTTCTCAAATAAGATGTTAACTTCACCATTACTGCATATTTGGCAGGTTTGTTTTCCTATTCTTCTAAGCTTGGACAGATGTCTAATCTTCATTTTGCTACATAGATGATTCCAGCCTCTGTCACCATATATTCAAATATCTTTTTCAAGACTTTTGGTAATTGATTAGACAATATTCCTAACAGCATATTCTTCGCTTTCAAGGAGAATATAAATTTTAATATATTCTGCATTTTTCCATGTAGTTCCTTCCAGTATCCTTTTGCTTTTTTTGCAAGTCCACCACATATGATAAAAGGTTTCATCTATATCTTGACATTTCAAACATTTTCCTTTGTAGTTATTTATCTACTTTCTCAATATCCTTTGGAGTAATATACTAGCTGAAAAACATTTTGTACCAATTTTCTCTTAACACCTAGCTGGCTGTAAACAATTCCTTTTTCTCATTGGTGCATAGGTAGTTCGTCTCTAAAGTTCTGCATCCATTTAAATATATATTTTTCACTTGTTCTTCTATTTCTAATAGAATTATCCATCATAAAAAATGATCTTTTTGTTTTGTAACCAGCTGTTCGAACTCAGTCATCTCTCTTAAAACTCCACTTTCCGTGTTAATAATCTTCTTTAATCTTGAAACTGATTGGTAATATGGTAACTATCTCTAATATAGTCCATGGCCGTTTCCACACTGTCTATAAATAGCGCGAGACTCAGGAAGGCTGCCGGCTTCCTCTTGCGATTTTTGACGCCATCTGTTTACAAAACACCACAAACGGTGATTTATGACGTTTTGTAGTCGGATGGTGTTAAAAATCGTGCGAGGAAGCTGGCAGCCTTCCATGAGTCTCGTGCTATTTATAGACAGTGTGGAAACGGCCCATCTCTAATTATATGGCTCCTTTCTTATGTTATGATAATTTTAGTTGATTTCTGCTGATTCCAGTTTTACTATTTGTGTTGGATTTTTAAGCCAACCTGCAATCCAAACCAAACTTGCGATTTGATAATACAATTTTATATTTGGAACTGCTAACTCTCCTCTCTTTTTCTCATCTTGAAGTATTTTAAAACTTATTCTTAGTTTCTTGCAATTCCAAATACATTTATTTGATTTTTTTTTTTGGCAATGCATTCATTTTGATTGCTCAAATTCTCTCCAGCCATGAGAATTTTAATTTTTTCCATCTAGATAAATCTGTTTGTTTCTGTCTCCAGGCCTTCTAATAATATTCTGAAGTACATTCAGTAGAAAAGACCATGTTAAATTGTTAAACTCTTTATCTGCATCCAAAAATAAAAACAGTTTTATTTTTTTCTTATTCACAAATTCAATTGCACCTATTATAAATTGTATGTCATATACCTCTTTAGTACAAAGTCTGTTTGATCAATATGTATTAGATTTGGTATGCATTTTCTTAATTTTTCTGCCATTATTGTAGCAAAGATTTTATAATCTACATTCAATAAGGAGATAGGTCTATATGACTGTGGTAGCATTGATTCACGTTATATATGCCTCTTGCCACATTGGAGGTATTGTCTTCCCTTCTTTTATCTCATTCATAACTTTTTGTAATGGTATCAAGACTTTTTCAAAATGTTTATAATACATTGCTATCAACTCATCCAGGCCTGGAGCCTTATCCTTTTTCATATTTTTTACTGCCTGGGAAATTTCTTGAATTGTTATTGTTTGATTTAAATTTTTTGTGTTTTTGGCATAAACAAAAAACCCCTTTTAAACAATTTAAAATTAAAACAACATTAAAATAGTATAAAATAATTGAATAAAAACATACACACACAAAAACACAGAATGCCAAGAACAGGGAAGATGGCCAATAACAGCTATTGGGAGTAAACCAAAGGAAAAAAAAAAGTCCTCACTCACCGGCAGAAGACGGCAATAAAGGGGGATGGGGATTTTGGTCATCACTAGAGATGGGCACGAACTAGAAAAAATCCAAACCATGTGGCTCGTGGTTTGTCAAATTTCACGAACCACGAACCACGGACTTTCATGAACCTGCCCTTGGTTTGCGAACCGGTTCATTTGGTTCATGAAAATGCCACATCCAGGTCAGAAAATCATCCGGGCCAGCAGAAGTTCACTTCCAGGTCAGCAGAAGGTCTGCAGGAAGTCCGTCCCCTGTTGCTTAGGAAACTGATTGATTGGCACCAGGCTGTCTGCAGTAATGTACCAAACAAACCAGCCTAAAAGTTTGTGGCGGTTCATCAGAAATGGGATCTGATGAACTGTGGTTCGTGAACCACGAACTGGCCTAGCTCGTGCTTAATTTTGGTTCATATTTCAGTTCGTGCCCATCTCTCGTCATCACCAACTCTAAAAGATTGAACAATTTGCTACTGATCACTGGGCTCCGCCAAAATAGCCTAAATGGCAATTTGATTTGATTTATATATTATATTATGGTAATTAGACTGGAACTGAAATACTGTGAAGGGGGGCCCTTTCCTAGCTTCTGACCAGGGTGGTTTATGTACATGCATATGAATGTTCCTTAGCAGAATATCTAACCAGATGGCAGATCTCCCAAATGAAGACAAAAATAATGGTATTTAGAGCTTTGATTCCCAACCCCTTGTCTCATATTGTGAAATAGCTTTGCCTAGCTGCTTTATTTCCTTGAAGTCCTCTTGTGGCTTACACCATAAAACTGATGTAACGGTACAGTATGACTCTCAGGCAGCAGGTTATGAATGCAATCAGAGGACAATAGCCTTTGTATTCTGCTCAAGCATCAGCCACAGTGGTGCTTTAGTTCTGTAGGGTGGACATTTTTAGCTTGTTAGATGTGGGTATTAGAGGATATGAAACACAGCTTGATGACAAATTCAAAACCAATTCTGTAAACATTTTATGAACAACAAGGAGGAGGCTCTGACTGAATCCTACTTATAGGCCTTCCAGGGGCATCTTTTTGGCCACTGTGGGAAGCAGCATGCTGAACTAGGTGGCTTCTTGCTATGATCCAGCAGGGCTGTTCTTAAGTTCTACTTGAGTTTTTTCAGTTTTCATCTGAAGAGATTAACATCTTTGGTCCAGCTTGCTGGTCGTTTTATTTGCTTAGTGACTCTGAGAAGAGTCTTCTGTTCTAAATGTTTATAGTTCTTGAACATATGCACATTTTAAAAAATTCATGGCTAATTCTACAGCTGATGGCAGTTTCTGGGCTAATGCAGTAAATTGCTCTTCCCATAAAGATGTCACTTTCTAAAGAACAAAAATGAATATATGGTAATGAAGATGATTAGATCATATCATAATTGCAATTAGAGTTGTAACTTTAAAAAAACGGCACATCATGTAGGAGCTTATTATTTCAAATACTGTTGTGACTGGCTTTTCTTTTCTTGGCTTAATGATACTTTGCAACTCCTTGATGAGGACTTCATGAAGCTGTCTTTGAATTTTAAAAGCATCTAATCACTTGAAAAATATTAAATAAATTAAGATGTGCTCCTGGGGAACGTAAGTATTGTTCGTAATGAGATGCCATTGAGCCATGTAGCCTTTTCCAAAGCATGTTTATTCAGATGTAAATCTCACTGTGATGAAGTCCTAATAGGTGTTTTAAACATTGCAATCTTAATGACTCAATTCATTTCCATGTAAGTTTCAAGAAAACTAGTTATTCTTCAGCAAGGAAAGTACAAAAGGAAACTCCAGAATAAAATTGATGAATGAGAATTTATCAGTAGGCTTACATGTATTAATCAGCTTAATAGAGATTATGTATTTTCACTCACAACAGATGATAAATTAGCTTACAGCACTAACCCTGCTTTTCTCCCTAATGGAGACCTGTTCTTCTCTCCTCCATGTTATCCTCACAACAACAACCTTGTGAGGTGGGTTATGTTGAGAGAGGCCATTTTCACACATCCTTATTGTAACGCCATACTAGCACATCGTATCACTGTTCTTCCACTATATTTCACTTCTCCCATGAATACCCGTTATCCTCCCATAATCATCACGTTTTTCTCTATTCCACTTTGTGATGCTTTTTTAGTGCTTTTTTTGCTTTCGTGATAATGATTGAAAACAATTGGGAACAATTGAAAACACTTTTCCAGAGACTTCCCACTTTAACCATTCCCCTTTTCTTTGTTTCTGAACTGTTGGAAGAGATTTTCCCACCTAAGACCAGGAGTCCCGCAAGCCTTTGCAAGCTTCTGGTGACAGTCAAGCCCCATTTTTTAAAAAAACAGAACCCTTCATTGCATTATTGTGATGTCTCGTTCAACAGGAATTGACCACAGCTAAATATTTACAGCCATGAATGTTGCTGTTGTTTAATGTATGTTTACATATGGTAATTTTTTAATGTATGCTGTTAATTATGCATTCTGCAAAAGACAGAACCAACACCTTTTCTTTAAAAAAAAATCCTAGAATGTTATTCTTCTTCCAGACAATATCTGTGTTAACTTCAGATGTACCATTTAAGCAGTGGCAAAAGGACATATCAACATTTACATGACGAGAAAAAAACAAGGGTTAAATATAAAATTTTACAGGATGCAAAGGAGAGCGGCTGACTTGGTTTATCAGACTTATGCTTCTGCATGTTTAATGTGGATGAAGGAATGGATGCTTCTGAGAAATGAGAGACTCTTGACATTGGAAGGTCATGAGTCAACCTGTGATTTGGATGGCATGCCTATTTGAGAATTTTGAGAATCTGGAACAAATATAAACTAACACAGAAGACACCATTTTGAATTTCAACACAGGAAGTGTTTTACAGAAGGGAGATGATTTTCAAACAGGGATGGTTGACTTATGGAGACTTATTAGAATTCTCACAAGGAGATTGCAAACTGAAGACAAGGGAGGATTTAATAGCTAAACGTTATAAATGTCAATGGGTTTCCTATTTTCAACTTTTTGAAAGATTAGATAAAAAAACGTTGGGGTTTTGAACATGAAAAGACTGTGTTTGAAAAACAGCTTTGTTCAAAGATTGGACATGTTCTTTCCAAAATGTATAAGAAATTACTGTATACAGAAATTACTGTATAAATGTATAAGAATTACTGAAATTTGAAACAGAAGAAGAATCTGTGAAAGATTGTATGGTAAAATGGGCTAATTTTTTGGGGTATAATATAATGATGGATCAGTGGGAAAATATGTAGTAAAGGGGCTTAAATTTATTTTGAGTATTAGACTGTGAGTATTAGAAATGTAAGAAACAAGAAGGAACATTTTATCATCTCTGTTGGACTTGCCGTAAAGCGAAAATTTTTTGGACTCAAATTCATATGATAATACAATTTTTTAAAAAGACTACTATATAGTTTAAACCGGAAGCCTTTTTGTTGGGATTTTGAAGAGATTAAATTTCCCACTGGCATGGAATCTTCCTGGGTATCCTTGCGCCATCTGGCCGTTTTCACACATCCAAATATTCCGCCAATTTTGCTCTATGATAACATTAGCTGCGGTCTTTCTTTTTTTCTTTGCTTTCTGCCCTTTTTATTGGGCTTTTAAGTCTATTAATAATAATTTTAAAAATTCTCTGCGTGACAGCGCAATAGCGCAAATCTCTATGCCTTTAAAGAATTAAGTGAAAAAATGGGTGGGAATGTGCTTTCGTCAGCAATGATGAGAGCACATCCACTGCCCCCTCTTGTGTTTCTTCTTTGGAATGTGAACATTTGGGGGCACAACTAAGCTCAATGATGCGCAATGAAGCGGCAAAAGCCAAGGCAAGGCGTTATGATAGCAGGACTGCAGCTAACGTTATCATAGAGCAAAACTGGCGGAATATTTGGATGTGTGAAAATGGCCAGATGGCTCAAGGATACCCAGGAAGATTCCATGCCAGTGGGAATTCAAATCTGGATCTCGCAGATCCTAGTCCAACACTCTACCCACCACACCATATGGCTTGGTATGGAGGAATACAACTGTTCAGTAAAAAAGTAAAAGTTCCATAGGTAAAGGTAAAAGTAGTCCATAGGTCAAGTTCCATAGGTCAAGTTCCATAGTTAAAGGTAAAAGTAGTCCCCCTGTGCAAACACCAAGTCATTACTGACCCATGGGGGGACATCGCATCACAATGTTTTCTTGGCAGACTTTTGTTATGGGGTGGTTTGCCATTGCCTTCCCCAGTCATCTACACATTACCCCCAGGAAAGTGGGTACTTATTTTACCAACCTCAGAAGGATGGAAGGCTGAGTCAACCTTGAGCAGGCTACTTGAACCTGGCTTCTGTCAAGATCGAACTCAGGTTGTGAGCAGAGCTTGGGCCGCAGTACTGCAGCTTACCACCCTGCGCCACGGGGCTCCTGAAAGTTCCATGAGCAGATACAATTCTTTCTGCATGCCTAGAAATTCTGTATATTGTGACCATTGACTGTGGAGTTGTAGGAAGGAGATGGGGAATTATTTGCAGTATGTAGTTGAAAAAGAACAAGTGCACAATATTTTCCATCTGAAGAAGTGCCCACTATTCATGCAAAGACAGACATTCATAAAAGTAAATCCTTCTCTATCATCTTGATATTCTACATGTTATGTTGGCAAAGGATTTATTCTCTGATTATAAAAATAAATGACAGCTAAAATGTTGAGGCAAAAATGGCAATGAACAGGGGGAAATACTGGTAAGCTGACAATAGGTCTCCGGTAAATAAAGGAGAATATATTACATCTTTCAAAGTGTATGGCTTTTTGATAGTAGGAGACATTCAGGTAAATATGAAGTGTACTATTGTGAATTATTATATAAGGGATGGCTAAATCATTGAATCAACTGGGGAGGTGAGAAGAGGCAAAACCCCTGTAAATCTGGAAGAATGAGACTGGTAGCTGCTCTTGCTACCTTGCATGGATGAGATGCTGTAATGAAAAGACTGCTAGAAAACACCTGAAGCTAAGTGTCTTTGGCTAAAGCTCAGATGCCCTTGCCCACACCCACCTTTTCCTGAGAGTTTCTTTCTGAGACAGAGCTACACAGCAGCCAGCCTTAGACCCCCACCTCCACTCCTACGCACAAAATGTAGTATGAAAGCAGTGTGTGCTGGGCTGCAAGCACGTCATTGGATATTGTCCTGTAGCAATGATTCACTACAGGATTGTTCTATGTATACAAGGCAATCCTGATGCCAAAAGATTGCTATAGCATAACAAATGTGAAATATCCAGTGACGTGTGGATGCATCTTTGGAGTGCACTCCAAATGGGAATAAACACAACAAATGTGAAATATCCAGTGATGTGTGGATGCATCTCTTTGTGCACTCACTGCTATTTTCTGCATTTGCTTTTGCAACAAATGGAAGATCATGGCTGAGGAAGAAAACTGCTGGGGGAGGAGACAGAAATGGAAAATAAACATGTAGGGAAGGGTTAAGTAACCCTCTGCCTGTTGCTTCTTTCTTCCAACAGTGGTGCCCAGGAGTTCCCAGTCTTTGCTCTTTGTTGTTGTTGCAGACAGACATTTATTGTATTTCTCTCAGGCTCCATCTCATGCATATTAGAAAGACCTCATGTTTGTTAGAGAAATACATGCACACTAGCTTTTTTCTGTTTGCAACCATAGCACACAGGGAAAAGTAATTATAACACACTCTCCCCAGCACTTGTTCTTGAATCCTCAAACTGCCCCATGGATCTGCTATTGGCTGTGTTATAAAACTCACATGCATTGTTTATGATGGAGCCAATAGTGGCTCCATGTGGTGGTTTAAGGAGCAGAAACAGCGAGGGTGTGTGTGACAAACTGCATGGAGCAGCTGCTCCCTCTTCTCTGATTGGTCAGTTAGAAAAAGTCTGAAGGCAGTCAGCTGGTTTTCTGACAGGATTTTGGTGTGAGTGAGTCTGAAAAGAAAGTCAGACAGGTTCCCCTTTAGAGTGAAGAAGAGAAGACTCCTTTGCCTTAACTGTAGTATTACTGTCCTGAGGAAGAATTATAAGGAAAAAAAGTCTAAACATCAGCATAAACTGAAGTATACTTTACACAGACACCAGATGAAACTGAAGTTGGATCCCAGTTCCCAGTTTCTTATTCACAGTTCCCAGTTTCTTATTCACAGTTCCCAGTTTCTTATTCACAGAGCAGAACACAAATATTGGGGGAAATTGAAAAGCTCTGTAGCCCAAAATAAAGATTCTAGGAGCACATATAGTATACAATATGGTCTACTTAGAGGGCAGAGTCCTCTGAATGTGGTGGTATATGATATGTGCTCCTACAATCTTTATATTGGGGTGCAGAGCTTTTCAATTTTCCCTAATATTTGGGTTTGGCTTTGCAATTAAGGAACTAGGAACAGCGAATAAGGAACTGGGAAGCAGTTTCAGTTTTGTAGACAGCAGAGAACTGGGAGTGTGTTTTGGTGAGAGTGATTGGATAGTGGATTGAGTCTCCCTTTCAACCCAAAAGAAGTGGAGAGAATGAATTCCTGCCCAGTTTCTAAGGAGGGTTTGGCTCTGATGAGGACCCCAGGTCTGTTGTGAAGGGAAACCAGTTTTAGACTAACTCCAACTGTCATAGGAAACTTTCAGCAGAAACATTGTTGCTGTGACTAAATTACTAAGCAAAACACTTCTCACTGTTAAGAACCAAGCATATATGAAAACAAGCTTCAAGACTTTAAAAACCACAAATATTAACATGCTACTTGGAGGCTGCTCAGTCAAAGCAGGGTAACTGAATTTTGGTGGGAAAATCTGCCTTACGGTGGGGAGAGTGAAGGGGGAGTGTCATAGGAGGCTACAGCCACTTCTCCCTGTGTGTTATGGTTGCAAACAGAAAAGACCTGGTAGGTGCTGGGAAGCACAAAACTCAAATTGCATATATGATAGAAAGTCCTTTTATTGCTCCCCAATGGATATGAAGCCTTCACAGAAAATTCAACACTACCCAAATAAAAAAGGTTTGGGAATTTGGAACAAGAGCTTTAAAAAGGAGATATTAGAAGTAATGCACATAAATATTCATTCCCAGTCTCACTCTAGATAATCAAACCATATTTTTTTCATTCAGAGAAATGATTCTTTACAGTTTGTGAATTCTGCAGGTGCCCCTTTTCAGGGAGTTATTTGATTTAAAAGCATTTGTTTCAAAGGTCAAAAATAATATTCCAAAGAAAATGGAATTTTCTGGGCAAGAAACAAAACATAAAAACCAATTGCTATTTTTATTTTTATTTAATATTTAATGTATTGAATAAATCATGCACCCTATCACACTCCAGTCACTGCATGCTGCTTTGATTCTGGTGTTCTGATCTCAGTGGAAAAACAGAGAACATAACGGAATAAATATCCTTGTTCTTATTGCTGCACATTTCAAACTGACAGCATTAAAACATTGTTGGGCATGCCAATCATAAGCACATTGTATTACTTCTTCTTGGGAGAAGTTTCAAGGAAGCAGAGTCTTTGCACTTACAGTTTCAAAGAAATATTTAACTCTAAAGGGAGATCAGAGGATTAAGCTACACCGGGTAAAAGAAGAAAGAGAAAGCAGTGAAGGACAGACTTGCTAGTTACTGTTTTTCTCTTGCATATTTGTTTGGATAAAGCATCAGGCACCCAGGTAGCCTTTTTAAAAGAAAAAGTACATGTGAAGCATTTTACATTTTTAGAACCTGAATGTCTGGTTGGCCTTCTGGTGAAATTTCTCAGGTTGTGCTATAACACAAAGAACCCAGAATCAGAAAGGACTCATGAGGAACCATAGGTCAGTAGGGGACTTAATTTGCAGTTAGCATTTTCTGTACTCAAGTCTTCAGGCAGACATGTGCAGAACTTCTTCCTAAGACTCTGGAGAGCCACTACTAGTTGAAGTAGTCTAGAAAGGAATAGAGATCTGACTAGTTGGCTTGGATCTTGTGTGGCATGAATGCAGCAATTTCCCTCTCCTGTTGCAGTTTTCTATGTCTTCTGAAATTGTTCCTTCATAGCTCATCAAGACCTTGGGAATATCATGGGAGTCAAAGTGGGTGCTACAGTAAAAATTGTTCTTTCCTCTCTTTCATGAGCAGAAGCGCCTACTGCAAAAAGAAAGGGTGGGTAGGATCCAAGCTACTGATGGCTCATCAAATATAGGAACCAATATCCACATCAATATTGAGGTGGTTTCATGGACTGATGTTGTCAATAGACGTAATCATCTTCCTATCACAGCTCCTTCTTTCAGAGACGGAACGTTTTAACGGAGCTAATGGTTTAACTGTTGGATCACAGAAATGCTTTAAGAAAGTTATTCCATATGTTTGTAGAAAATTGCTTTTAGCCCAAATAAGTCTTGGTATCCTTGGAGAGAAGAATGTGAGTAGAATACGATCATAGTATATTGGACTGTGGGTTCTTTCTACTGATCTTAGGTCTATATGTGATATATTCAATAGGAAGGCTAGATGTTGCTTAGCACGCCATTTCAGAAGCCAATTAATATGCTTTCCTTGATAAGGGTAAATCTTTAACACAACTTGGCAAAAATCCTCATTCGAAATTGAATGGGATACTGCATCAGAGTGGGTACTCCCAGAGGCTCTTCCTCTTACATCCTTTGATGGACAAATCCCAGAAGGAAGATTATTGTTTGATTGGGTCTTTTGGTTAGTCATTGATTGTTTCTGACAATACTGAGTTATCAGGTCCAATTTGTCATAGATCTTAGGAAGGTTCTGACTTATTAATACTGTTTGTTTGGCTAAATAGCTCAGGATTTCTGCCTTACTTAATTCTGATCCTTCATTTCCTGATGGCAGAATTTCAGAAAGATCACTAAAATTCAGCTCCTTCTGACTTTCATCTAATTGTAGGTGTTGTTGATTGGAGATTGGAAACAGCCCTGACTCCTCAGACAGACACTGGTATCTGTTTGTCTGTCTAATACAGTTTGAGAGTCCCTCTGGGAAGAAATCTTCCATTTTACTTTGCTTGGAGCAGGGAGCAGGAATATCATTAAATGGGCAATCCCGTTTCTTTCCCATTTACTATATTAAATTCAAAGTATAGGTTTTGCTTTTAAAGACAAGTTAAGTATATTGTAATGGCACAGTGATAGCCTAAGATTCAGCTTCCTAGAGTTGTCACAATACAGCTATGAAAATAGGTGTATCTGGATAGTGCTATCAGCTGTGTAGTAGGGATGCAACAAGGTCTTACTAATTAGAGTAGTTACACCCTGTTGTTCTTGTCCTCTTCTTTCCCTTGCCCCTCCACCTACCCAGTCAGAATTAAAGAGTGGAGTAAATAAAAGAAATAATATAAAATGTAATAATAATAAAAAAACACGACCAAGCTGAGGAAAGGGAACAATACATCCTCTAAAGCAGGGGGCAAAACTCACACACCCAGCAGCAGTCTGGAGTGACCACTAAAGACACCAGCCGGCTAGGCAGCAGAGCAGAGATAAAAATAGAAAAGCAAAGAACAGAAGGAGCCAGTTGGAAGAGAGACAGCAAAGAAACACAGGTTTGCCCCCTAAAATAAAGGAATCTGTCAGTCTATGGAAAACAGGATACGTGGAAGCGGACTTTCCCCCTTGCAGCAAGAAATCCAAGTTCTCTTGAGTCAAGGTTTTTTTATTGAGAAAGCAAATTATAGCATATATATGTCCATAGAATACACAGAAGCAATAATAGCATCTGGCTGTACACAGAGCACTTGTTGAGAATGACGTAAGGAATGCTTGCTACACAGTTCCAGTCCTTCCCTGTAGGCCCCCCACCCTCAGTGCCCAATCAGCTGGGCATAGTCTGTGGAAGAAGAGGAAGGAACCGTCCCAAGGCCGCTGCTGCGAGCCATCCGAGATAAGCGTGCTGTCTTCCCAGGAGCTGGATGGCTTGTGAAAAGAAACTACACACAAATACATAGATTGATTGCAAAACTAGAGAAGATGGAGGGACTGTGGACAACAGACCTGACAGAATCAATCTCCCTCTCTACTAGTCAGTCCAGAAGGGGTGGGGAATGAGGAGTAATTGCTCAAGCCGAGCAAGGTCAGCTGCTATCAAAACAAAACAAAAGATTAAAAATACTAAGAACTAGAGCCTCGAGAGAGCCTGTAGATATTTAAAGAAATAACAAAGATAACAACAGTTGTTGTGGGTTTTCCGGGCTGTATTGCCGTGGTCTTGGCATTGTAGTTCCTGACGTTTCACCAGCAGCTGTGGCTGGCATCTTCAGAGGTGTAGCACCTAAAGACAGAGATCTCTCAGTGTCACAGTGACACTGGCCATTTCCACACACGTTGAATAATGCACTTTCAATGCACTTTCGCAATCCTTTTGAAGTGGATTTTTTGTTCCACATGTGGAAAATCAGTTTCAAATGTTCACTAAAGAGTATTGAAAGTGGATTATCCAACGTGTGTGGAAGCAGCCACTGTCTTTTGGTGCTATACCTCTGAAGATGCCAGCCACAGCTGCTGGCGAAACGTCAGGAACTACAATGCCAAGACCACGGCAATACAGCCCAGAAAACCCACAACAACCATTGTTCTCCGGCCGTGAAAGCCTTCGTCAATACAAAGATAACAAAAGTTTTTAGCAATAAAACAAATCCGCTGGAGCAGCCCCCACATACATCCAAATCGCAACCCCACCCAACCGATGGTTTCATGTGTTTGTGATGAGACATGCTGGTTGTTTAATGCTACCGGTTTCCTTTACCAAGAATAAAGAGATGCAGCTTCTTTGTATGTTCTATACGGGCCCCTCCAGAGCTAAAGAGCTACGGGCCCTTTTCAGCTGCTCCTTCTGCTCACTATCTCTTCTCTGCTGAAATGTGAGAATCATCGACTTCACTGCATAGGATGGCACTGCAAAAGTCTCGGTGAGTATTCAGTTGAAAACATATTGCTTGATAATTGTGTGGCATAACATTGACCATTTTTAAAAATCTGTGCTCTGTGTAGCTGTTCCAAGAAGGAACAGGGCTATGCTTAGTTGCTATGTCCCCTCACCATTTGTTTCTGAATGTTGCATGGTACTTCATGGCCATTATAACAAATACTGTAATTTTACAGCTAACTTAATCAGCTCACTTTCTTTTCTTAGGAATTCACCATTCAGAGGTTACTCTGAAGCACTTTGCTAGTCTCTTACCCTCTTCACTCTTTACAGCTTTTTCTGCATGTTCAGTTGAGTTGCCCCAACCCAGTTAACATTGGTTGTGGCCTAACTGCATGTTATACAGTCCTTGGATTGTGTACATGTGGTGTGAGTTCTCCACTGGGAACTCAGTTCCCAAGCATGCAGGGCCTGATTTGGATTGGACCACATTGAGCCAGCAGAAGTGTAATTTTCCTGACTTTAAATGGCTATTTGCCCTACTGGGATATGTACCATTTCTTGAGGAGGCTTTTTAATTTCACAGCATTGTGTCAGCTGAATCTTGCCCAGCTCAGTTTGTTGAAGAGGATTCATGCTATGATAACACCCAAGTCCAATCTTGTTATTGATGATAATTTGGCCCTTTGTTGTGATGTTTATGTGAGTTTCTTTGCTGATAAAATCTCTCCACATTGAAGATGGATCGGATCCACTTCCAGAGTTGTCAAAAGTGGCCACATCCGTTTTCCATCTATAGATTCATACTGATCTCTCAAGGATGGATATTGATGTACTCTGGTGTTTTGAGGACCACTTTATGCTGGTTAGATCCTTTCTAGTTTCTAAAATCATGACAGAGAGAGGTGATGGGACCCTAATTCTGACTGTAAAGTCAATGTTGGGAGTCTTTTCAAAGTCTCTGAAGGTAGCAGTTCTTAGAGCTTTGCTGGAAAAAAAATCTTAATTGGCTAAGGATGATGTGGTCAATCATAATCCTTAGCCAATCATCATCCTTAACCAAACAAATTTTGTTTGGTTCTAATAAAAGTTATTAGATGACTTATATGACTTATGAGATGAGTATTGTGACATTCATCTCTGTAATATTGTGCTAGGGATGGCAATAAAAATCGGAGCACTTTGGGAGCAGGGTTGGTTCATTAAGGTACCAACAAGTGGAAAATGGAAAACAATTTGCCTTTGTGTTATTGTTTGGAATCCCTTGTGAAAAAGGATGGAACATGATATTTCAATGTAGAGTCCATAAAGCCATCTTTTCTCTAGATTTTAAAAATTTGTGCTAAATGCTAGCTTCCACCCAACAATGCCGGCAGGACTACAGTGAGTAACATGAGCACTGGGGGGAATTAGCAATGTCACAGAACTGTATAACTATTTGATTTACAGTGCAATCCTAAACACAGTTACTCCAGTAGAAAAGAGCAAGAGTCCAGTGCTCCAGAAACTTTACAGTTACTCCAGTAACTCTGCTTAGGATTGCACTGTTAGTATATGTAGTGTATGAAATTTCTCATCTCATAACACTTGGCTATGTTAAAAAAGAAACTCAGGTGCCGTTTTTACTGAAATTCTCAGAAATTGAATATTTAATAAGATTTTGCCAATGTGCAATCTGCTTTCAGGAAACAGGGTGCCCAAAGATAGCTAGCTAGCTAGCTTTGGATGAAAGTTTTACTGACTGCTTTGAAACTATGCGAACTACAAAGCCAAATGATTTCCATGCTTATGTTCCAAAGTTCTTTAATGTTACTTTGGATGAAGGTCTTGATGACTGCTGATTTCTTTTCTTTGGTAATTTCTTTAGTGATTTCTCTTTTAGGGTAATTTTTTATTGGGCATTTCTTTTAGAAAATGTTTTATGTCACTGATGTCCTCTGTACCTAACTAAACCTCTCTTATTCATGAGTCTTTGTTTGGGGAGAGTTGCTGTGGGTGCATGACAGATGCAATTAAACTACAATTTTATGAACTATACAATAATGTGAACGAACGTGGCACCATCAGCATGTATGCACCAATATTACCAGCTGAGACAGAACTTTCAGCAAACAGATAAGCTTTTTAAAAAAATGCTTGCCAACAACACCAATAAAAATTGTCAGCTGGTTCTGAATCACATTGCCCATCACTATTGATACTAACTTGCTCCATGATAAGCTCTTGGCCTAGGAATTGGTGGTGGTACTAGGAGAAATACACAAATGGCTAATACAGGTGAGGTAGCCAGAATCTGAGTCCTTGTACATATTTGACACACCCCAAGGTGTCTGAGGGTGGGATGTGAAGTGGAGGAGTCTCGGATCAGCCCCAAGAGAGGTTACACATAGGCTAAGAGGAGACAGGAAAGGCAGAATTGGATGTTCAGAACACCTAAAGAGGAGGTGAGGAAGAGACTGAGTAGAGACTTCCTGGATAGTAAAGGTGAAGGCCAGAAAATTCAAGGAGTGGATGGCAGGAGGAAGAAGAATAAAAGATCAGTGAAGGGGAAGGTGGAAAGACACCTGGCTGGAAAGGGCAACAAGACAGATAGCTGGAAAAGTCTGGAAATTGAGGAGGGCTCAGGGAGGTACTATTCCAAGGCCAGGAGAGCAGCAGGTTACTCTTTGGAGGCCTAGTCAACTTAAGAGGGTACAGTGGCGGGATACCCCAGGCAAGGAATCCTATCTAAGTAGGGATCCAGGCCTGGGAGTTAGGGTTGCCAGATCCCCTTACCCTCCTGGAGGGGGGGGGGAGGAGACCCGGCACTCACCTTTTTGTCTCCTCACAGTCGTGCTTTGCTTGTACTCCTGATATGGTGCGATGATGTCACTTCTGGGAGTGACATCATAGTATGGGTCCCTTGTTGTCCCCCTGTTTAGGAGAGTCTGGAGACTGATAGAATAGCTAGGTAAAGAAGCAGCCCCTGGCTCTGGGGGGTTCACACCTCTATTTTATAAAAATTTTATGAATTAACAAGAGGGGGACTTCAGGGACTTATGGGGAGCATCTCATTTCCCTTTCTCAACAGTGTCTCTTCTCTGAAAACTCCATAGCTTCTTTCCTTTCCTTGCTTTCTTCTCTTCCTTCCCACGCTTCAACCAACCTACCTTTATCAGCCCTTCTGTCTTCAGCTTTTCCCTCCCTCCCTTTCCCTGACATCCTGTACCTGGGAATATTATGGCCTGGTTGTTCAATTCCAGCAGCCAGGCTGGGCCCAGTTCTATGGTGGAGAACTTGTGGGGGCACCTCATTTCTCCATTTATCCCCCTCCCCAGGCTATTTCCTCTTTCTGTCCTGGCAACCCCCATATCCTCTTCCCTTTCCCCGCTTCCTTCACTCCTTCCCACCCACCACCCAATTTGTCTTTTATATGGCCCACCAGCTACATTTATTATTTTATTCATGTCCTGTCATTCTCCACAATGGGGATCCAAAACAGCTTACATCATTCTCCTCTCTTCCATTTCATCTTCACAAAACCCCTGTGAAATAAGTAAGACTGGGAATGTGTACCTGGCCCAAGGTGACCTGATGAGTTTCCATGGCAGAGTGGTAATTCAAACCTTTTTTTAAAATTCACATTTTTTTTGCAAATTTGGGGCTTTCCTCAAGTTTGCAGAAAGATCAAGTCTTTCCATGGCTTGAGTCTGCGGATTTATGTATCCACAGATGGTGCCATGTTGAGAATGGGACCATGCTGAGAATTAGATATACTAATTAGATATACTAATATTTCTTCGTGGTGATAGGGGTATAATATAGTGTTAGCAAGTGGAAGGACTCCCTAAGGGCTTATAGAGTCCTATTTTTATCCCTTCAGCATCAGCATATACTGAAGCATTGCACTGGGATGCTACAGGATATGGGAGATCTATGTATACTTCTAATATTCCTATCCAGTCCTCCATTAGACATGGTCACGAATCGAAATACGAATCAAATTTCATGACGAATCGGGCCATTTCGTGTTTTGCAAAACATGTTTCATGGGTCCATGGTTTTCACGAAATTCATGACTTTTTGGGCTGATTTGTTCAGTTCGTGAATGATTCCTGAGGCCAGAGAGACTGGCGCTGATCCATTGATTCCCTAGGCAACATAGGCCCGGAATGTCTTTTGTTGCCGTTGGAAACCCCAATCTTAGCCCACATAACCTTGATAGGCAGCTCTCCCTGCCAACTGGAGAGTTTCCATTCTGCCCTATACAGCAAGGAGCAAGGGGGTTAATCCCCTAGGCAACTGAGAAGATGGGCCTTCTGTAACCATGGGAACACCAGTATATTCTTATTTAGAGCATTTGTTCTTGCTGGCTTGTTGGGTGAGGGTAGGTGGAAGAGAGCCTGCTGAAGTCTCCCTGTGAGTTTGGCATCTCTGGGTACGAAGGGGATCACACAAAACTCTTCATTGATGTAATAATCTATAAAGCAAAAATTATATATGAGCTAAATTTTATATAAATGAACATCTAAACTTAAAACATTCAAACCTGCACACAAAGCTGGTATAAAGTTTCCAATATTTCTGGATGTGTGTGTCATCAACCTGTAACTGAAATCAAATGTCACATTTGTCATATAAGGTCAGCTATATGATGGAACGAAAGGATGCTGCATGTGATATGTAATTCTGCTCCCAAAGGAGGGAGGGAAGGGAGAGAAGGGGGAGAAAAGGGAAGGGGAAAGAGAAGAGGATAAAACAGTAACTGAAATGCCTAGAAGACAGCAGTGTAGCCATAGAGACCATTCACATTCAGACACAGCAGGTCCAATCCACTTCTTCGTTTAATCCCATAGGTGTCAACATTTGAAGGTGATACATCCAAAATACTTCTCTTTTCTGTCAGAGATTTTGCAGGCTCGAAGATGTAGGCTGAATATATTCCACAACCCAGACTTGCAGCTGCTTCTCAGTGTGGCTGGAAGTGAGAGAGTGATTGACAAGAGGAGCATTTAGCTTCTTTAGTCTAATACAGCTCTCATGTTCTCAGATTCTTACTTTGACAGGCCTAGTGGTCATTCCCACATCCATTAGGTTACAAGGACATTGACATTGCATTCCTAAGCAGAGTTGGAGTACTAAGCCCATACATTACTCCCTTAGAGTTGCAACTGCTGAAATAATAATAAAAATGTCTCAGTACTGGATTAATTCGGAAATATTTTTCTAGTCACTGCACAAGCACATCCTGCGCAGTCTCCCCATGGGGAAAAATGTCTTCAGGTGCAATACTCCAACAGTTATTGTCCTTCTCCTCTGGAAGCTTGCTTCTCACTAATAAGTCCCAAAGGTTTTTTGTTCTTTTGGCCATAAATAGGGGAGGACTTTGGCATCTAGGGATGTTAGATAAAAGATGCTAATATCTTTCTATAATGGTCTGAACTGGTTTACATGTACTGTTACGTGTCAAAGGAATGCCATCCTATCAGCATTTTGTTTTTTAACTCTTGGGGTAAGTAAAGTTGCCCTTGGTGTATTGTTAGCCTAATGAAAGCTTGTTTTAAGATGCTTGAGGAATAGCCCCTAGGTGAAACTATCTCCTGCTAGGTATGAATTGGCATCTGTAGGCTTTCTATAGACATCTGTCTGTAGGGTATTGCCAGTCCTTTTGATTTCTACATTAAAAGGATTTCTTTAGATTTTTCAAAAGTCATTTCAAATTTAATTGTGCTGTGTATGTTATTCATGAACTGACTGAAATTCATCAAAAATTCATTTTAAAAGGAGCCTGCCAATTTCCCTGTTATTAAGATTGAGAAGGAATTGTAGTACAGATGCTGACTTCCAGAGACAAGGTAGGATTCTGATGACCTAACAGGCAGATAGGGGCTATTTTGATTATATTTTATCTGTTGTAGCTTGACCCTTGCAATATCTTTAAAAATCCTCTATATCAGCAAACAGATGTAGATTAAATCCTTCTTCTTATCCAGTTTATATGTCTTTCTTTCTGGAAATATGTATTCTTCAGGGCCCAAGCTTCACTGGTCTCAGGCTGGTCAAAATTTATAACAGCCCCTCCTATCTCACAAATCAAGCAAGAAAAACAACTATTTTATTTCTGAAGTAGGATTGCCAGCCACTGGCTGGCAACCGGTGGAAAAGAGAGTGGGCTGGGGATGGGGGGAATGACATCCCCATGCTAGCATGATGATGTCACTTCCAGGCATTTGCTCGAAGTGACGTTGTGCTATTGGTACAGTGATCAGAGGGAACAGTACCTATTCTCCCTCCACTCATGCTTAGGTGCTGTTGTTCAAACCAAACTTCATGTTAAGACAGCATAGTAGGTAGTATAACCAAGAGTTAAGTGTTTATTTAATTTGAGCCCATTATTAATGCTTTATGACAGATCTTCAAAGATAAGGATAGAAATTAACATATGCATCTTTCTTGTTATGTTTAATCAAACAAATTTCTCTGAGTCTGGAGGCTCGTCATTAGTTTAGGTAATTGTCTGAATGCTGAATTTGTCTTCCATGTCTGGAAAGAAATGCAAATTACTGTCACATACATCTGGATCTGTATTGTCCTAGCACAACAAGGAGTTAGCTCTCATATGTTTGCTTGAATCTGTCTGCAATTTTCACAGTAAACATCCAGGCCAGTTCACTGTAAATGTGATGAATTCCCTATACAGGCAGTGTTATGATGACCCCTACTTTCTCTAGGGTAGATTTTGCCTTTAATCTTTCCCTTACACCCTCTGGGTAGATTGCTGCCACCAGGAATATTATATTCCAAGATGTTTTATTTAAGTTTTCCCTTTAGTAACGTGACCAAGCGTCAGGCTCCTTCGTGGTTCTATGTGGCCCTGAGGATAGGAATGGGATATAACAATGACAGCTACTCTAGGATATAACAAAAACAAAATAAACTCTTATTTTTTCAAGAAGCGCATCATTTCATAAAAGTAGTTCTCAGTTCTTAAAGTTACTTCATTTAAACTCATTCACAAAGATCTCTTCTAAGGCTTCACACACAGTTAGCCTCTTTCTCTGACTCAATATTTCTCACAGATGTGCTTAAGGTTACTCAGGCAGCACACAGCTAGCGTCTCTTTTCTTCACTAAATATTTTTCACAGAAATGCTTAAACTGCTCAGGCAGCACACAGCTTGCCTGCTTTCCTCTGACTCAATGTTTCTCTCAGAACTGCTTAAATGTACTCAGGCTGCACACAGCTTGCCTGATTTCCTCTGACTGAATGTTCTTTCTCCACTCTCAGTCTGAAACTGCATTCATTCCGCCCACATTCTCAGTCATCAACCAATCATATCACTCACTCATCCCTCTCTTTCACCCCCCTCTTCACCTATATCACACCAAGCATTTAAAGACACATGCACCCATTTACTTGAAATCATTACAGGCAGCATTTCTATATTTTAAAAAAGTGTGAAAAATGTTTGATCAATAATTATGCATATGTGATTATTTACACATGTTTAGCAGCCTGCTGTGAAGAAACACATGAGGCATTTGGATTAAGTGTATATTTTTGTCCTCTTTGGAAGTAGAAATGAACCACATTTCAAGCAATTCTCTGTACCTCCAGACCACTGGTGTCCACAGCTTGGTGTAGTGTTGGATAAAAAAGAGAGAAAACATAGCTGCAATCTCTACCTTTCTCTCCTTTGCAGTATCTTGGCAGCTTGCTGTTGTAACATCTGTGCTCAACCCAATATGGGGTCTGAATGTGCAATAAAAGAAAATGAGATGGAGATATGTTTTTTATTATCTGAATCTCAGCCAGGTAAAAACAAGATTTTACATAACAGAAAAGGCAAATCCTTATATTAAGGATTGAGTCATTTTTATGGCTTAAGTAGATTATTGGACAAGAAACAGAAACTATCCAAACTTTTATCTGTTCTAGTATTACGGAATGGTTTCTCCCTGCAAGACTGCTATGCCTTAACAGTTGTGTAACGCAGCATTTGAATGAGGGTCTGGCAGCATGGAGACTGGTGAGCAGTGCAAAGGAACAACTCACTGTCAAGCTGATGACACATAGTCAATCTGGCCTGAGAAATAATACCGATAAAGTCACAGGATTCACTGCTGTACCCAAACAGTGCTGGAGGAGAGCTTGACTAGTTGATCTTGAAACATGCGTAACACCTTTAAGAAGAGGTCTCACCACCAGTATCATTAAGTACAGCAAAAGCCTGTCTTATAAATCACATTGCGGTACTCACAGGGCCACTGAAAAAAGTTGTTGCTGATGGCACCCACTTTGGAAATAGTAATATAGTGTGCCTTGGCCCAAACAAAAATAGACTGATCCACTGCTCAGAGATGTCAACTCTATAAAAACGTATTATTTTGACCAGTATCAATTGCTGAACACTAGTAAACTCAGATCTGTAAACTGACAGAACCACCTCAAGACCAATTTCTCATTTATACCTGTAGGTGAACCTGTGTTTAATGTGTTGGTCTATAGTAGAAGAGCAAGACTCGGGTCCAGTACCACCTTAAGGATCAACTATATTTTAAGGGCATGAGCTTTCGAGAGTCAAAGTTCACTCAGAAGACTTCTTTTTGTAAATTCTATAGTAGTCGAGTTATATTTCAAAGGTATTGTCTTGTTGATCTTTTTTTTGTCTGAATGGTGATGGAACGGAGAGGGATTGCTTTTCTTTTTATTCCATGTCTCTGTTTTGTTATGCTGGTCTTGAATGGTCTGTTTGCCTTTCCAAAGAACATGAGGCCACAAGGACGCTTGACATTACTGCTACAATTATTTTTAAATATATTTTTATGGTCAGATATGCTAGCAAAGTCCTTGATAAGAATATAGAACATGAACCCCATAGCCGCACTTCAAATGGATCCTTGCAGTACTTGTTCTGTGTGAAATCTATACAAAAGCATAATAAAATCCACTAAATAATCCCCAGTCTCTTCATCTATAAATAAACACAAGAGGACCTTCAGAAACTTAACCAAGGCTACAACATACTTTCTCTAATGTCATAAACCTTGGTTCAAGCAGCAACCAAGACACTGACTTGCTGAGAGAGCAGCTTCACAGGGATGAGAGTCTTGAGAAATGGCCCCCCGAGGCACCAGCAATGTTCATGACATTAATAAAGTTGGGCACCTTGTGGAATACATTTCCCAGAGCATTCTAAGAGCCAAGCTGTATGCTTGGGCTGTTTCTGGGTTCCCCAGATCCAAGTTGTTCCCTGCAGCCAGACAGCAGCTGCAGGTCACAGTTTATAAAACTTAGAGCCAAGCCAAGCTTGGAATGTCATTGGTGGGGGGAAGGGAGGAAGGGCTCCTGCCTTCCCTCCAAGCTGCTTTCCTACATAGAAAGTGTGCTGGAGGGGGAGTTATTTCCCCATTTTTACCACTCCATGTGCATAGAATAATCCACACAGAGCAGCAAAAACAGACAAATGACTCCCCCACCCACCGCAAGCACTGTTCTCATGTGGGAAAATGGCTTGGGGAGGGAGAGAGAAAGGAGCCCTTCCTCCCCCTGTGGCAGCCTCCTCATTTGGGTTCTCCTTTATTTTTTAAAAGCCAGTCCTTACAGCTGTTGTGGGGCTGTGGGGAAGCTGAGCTAGGTTAAGGCAAACTGAACCCAACTCATTAAAAACCTGTATGTGTAGTGCAGCCCTAAGGGACAGCTCCTCAATGCATTGCAAAGAATGCATTGCAAAAGACCAAGCTGGTTGGTTCTCAGTTTTATAGAATCCAGATACGTACCTTTTAAATGAATTTATCTGCCATGATTCTTACTAAAAAAGAAATTAATTTCTTTATTCTCCAGGAATTGCTACTGTTTTTTAGACTACAGAGATAAATGTTTCTGGAAAACACATCACCCTTGGAAGGTACTAAACTAGCAAGGTTCCAAACACTGTTTATGGTTTAGAGTTAGAATCATAATTCAACTCTCTTAAAAGTGCCATTCTAAGACCCTTCTAAATCCATTGCATAGAAGGTTGTAAATCTTCTTAGGATGGGACTGCAAGAGAGGGTGTCTGGCAGCTGACCAATATTCAAACTCTGCCAGTTCAAGGTTTAAGATAGCAAGTACTGGGAAAGTGTGTGTGAAGTGGTTAGTGTTGGACTAGGTACTAGTGTTGGACTAGATACTGTGAGACCCAGGGCTTTTTTTCAGGGGGAATGCGGGGGAACAGAGTTCCAGAACCTCTTGAAAACGGTCACATGGCTGGTGGCCCTGCCCCCTGATCTCCAGCCAGAGGGGAGTTGAGATTGCCTTCCACGGGCAATCTCAACTCCCCTCTGTTTGGAGATCAAGGGGTGGGGCCACCAGCCATGTGACCATTTTCTTCGAGGGCAACCCACTGAGTTCCACCACCTCTTTCCCCAGAAAAAAAGTCCTAGTGAGACCCATGTTCAGATCCCCATGGAAGTGTGCTAGCTGCTGGCACAAGGTCAACCCCTTGGGCATAAGCCCAACCTTCCCCACAGATTGTTGTGAGAATAAAATGGAAAAGAGGAGAATGATCTAAGATGTATTAGATCCTCATTGAGGATAAAGGTGAAGTATATCTGAAGTAAATAAATACATTCATTAATAAGAGCCCTCTCTGTTGAAAGGCTAGAGAGCAGCTTCACCAGACAATATTAAATTAGGTAAATCAATGATCTAGCTCTGTATAAGTTAGCTTCACATGTTCCACCTTCTTCATTCAGAAATCTATGAGAAAACTCCAGAACTTTTTTTCACCTCCTCAGGCATACATTCTTCCATCTAATCACCCTGGGCACAAGCCGTCTTCAGCGACAGTTTTACAACCAATATCAAGAGTATGTTTGCAGCTCTAACCTGGAAAAACGTCTAGTATAATTACTTGCAAAGCAGTAGAGTTAAAATGGATTTGCACAAAATGAATTATCCATTTAATATAAACGTAGAGTATGTGAAACTTAAATTAGCATTTCAGAAGAGGGATTATAGTAAATTATACCATTTTACAGCATGTTGAAGGCACATTACAACACGCAATAACTTGAAGGCAAACATTAAGAATTTGAATATATATTTGCCACTTACAGGGCAATCCTAAGCAGAGTTACACCAGTTTAAGCCCATTGATTTCAATGGGTTTAGACTGGAGTAACTCTGTTTAGAATTGTACTGTAAGGGTGGTACGAGACTATAATTTGCAACTGCTTTGAAATACCCTTTACTTTGCACAGAGTTTCAATGGAATTCTAGAATATAATTTGTGACAGTTTACTTTTATTCTGCTATACTGTAATTGTAAGTATTTGAAGTTTTAGAATCTCCTAACTTAACAAAGTCTTATTTTACTAAATACTCTTTATTGCTGGTCTCTTGATATTTGGTTTTTCTACATAAAAATCCCAGTCTATTTGGTTCTGTTTCAAAGCAATTGTTACAAAAACAAAGGCTGGAATAGGGCTGAAGATGGAATCACCTCCTCATCCACTTTGTCTTGAAAAATAGTCAAAAACACATTTCTTTGTGACAATTTCTGTTGCTTGAAGACACATTAAGGAACTAATGAATATTTTTGGCCATCATTTCTCTCTCTCTGTATATGTGTGTGAGTGAGAATTATATATTACATTAAATATAACACATGATATTGTATAATTTTAAGTATCCATATTATACTTATTCAAAGTTGGGAGCCAGTGTAGTATAATGACTGTGAACTGGTAGATCTAGTATTCAAATAGCATCAGGGCCAATGGGCTTTGATGGGTATAATTCTACTTTGGACTTTTGGTCACAAGGTGAGCCATTCAGTCTCAGCCCCACATCTACATTAGAAAAATAATAATATATTATTTGCCTACCTTAGAAAGCTGTTGCTGTAAAGATTACAAGATGGTTATGGCGATGACCCCTCACCCACCCTAAACATCCCCTCACAGGTTTGAGGCCCCCCCCAGGCAAATAAAAAGTGGGCCACCACATGCCACTTATCTAGCCTCTGCTACAGCATGCAAAGATCCCTGATCAAATCCTCACAAGGTCCCCTCTCTCATCTTCCAGAGGCTTCACCAGATGTGTAGTTAAGTCTCTGTACGGGTGTGCGATTTGGATTTCCGATTTGGGAAAAATACCCAAATTGAACCCAATTCGCAAAGATTTGGGATTTCCGAATCGGCTCCAGTGTGCTGCATCCGTTTTGTGCAGCGGCACAGAAAGGGGCATTTAAAGTCTCAAATCAGCTGCTTGGCGGGGAGTTCCCTGCCAGGCAGCCAAGTCAAGCTGGCAGGGTTAAAATGCTCCTTTCCGTGCTGCTACACAGCGGCATGGGAAGTGGCATGGAAAGGGAGTTCCCCACCCGGCAGCCGATTCTAGCTGGTGGGATTAAAATGCCCCTTTCCCAAGTGCTGTGCAGCGGCATGGAAAGGGGCATTTACAGGGTATATACAAGAACTTCCCTGTATATACCTTGTCAGGATCTGTCATGCTAAGAGAACTTAACCTAAGTCACACCATGTTAATTTGGGTAGTTGTTTAGTCTTTCTCTCCCTCCAGGTCTAGCTAAGCCTTGGCTTCTTGCACAAGGGAGGAAGACAGATTCTGGCTAACTGGGATGCCATAGTCTGATATACCTTACCCTGCTATAGCCCAGGATTATTGGGGAAAAGGGAACTTAGAGGTTACTTTCCATATATATATATATATATACACACACACACACACACACACACACACACACACACACACACACACACACACACACACACACACACACACATACACACACACTGCTGCCATTTAAACTTGGCCCATTTAGTGTGAACAGAGTGTTTGAGGGCTGTGTGAGAGATGTTTTCCGTCAGGCCATGAAAAGCTACTACTTGAGGATTTTGGCTTTGGCATAATGATTGTTCAGAAAAAGATACTGTTCTAGTAACTAAAGAAATATAGGCTGTGTTGAATCTTATTCTTAATATTATTCACGTATTTACCAGATGATAATGAGTTACAAATTTGATATATCATGACACTGAGAGTCATCTTGCCTATCCCAAAATATTACATATGTAGTACTACCTGTGTATAAACTCACCTATGGAGCACCAGGCTAGGTTGCTGTGAAGGTACTCAGTTTATAAAAACTAAGGCATATTTTGATGGATCCCCAAAAGGTAAACTTTCTTGTTGTTTGTCTTCCTCTAAAACAGATTAAGGCACATGCAACTGTTACAACTGTCTCCCTATTAGGAAAGATTGAAAATCAATGGCTGTTGCCCTCCATGGTTCTGGGGATAACGAGAGTGTATGTACAATAAAATAAAAATACAGCAGACAAAAATTCTCTCTCCTCTCCTTTAGTCATTTTCCATCCAACAGTGCATGCTATCTCTCTGTTGTCAGTTGAGAGCTCACATCATATATATAGTTTTGACTGTGGAAGTTTATCTCAATTCTTCAGCAGTTTCCTATAATAACCAGACACAATTTTCAATAGAAGACTCAGGGCCAAAACAAAAAAGCTTCTAGATGTCATCAAGGAATGAAAACAAATTAGCTGAAAAGTCACTGCATCCTTTACAAGGTTAGAACTATCAAATCTAAGAGTCACAGTGAAAGGTTGCTGGATTAGTAGGTGTCCATCAGAAGAAATCTTCATGATGCCTGTTAAGTTCTACAGTGATTGGCTCCAGAGACATGAGGTGGGTAATGAGGACTTGGTAGTCCTGGGCTCCCTTTTCACCTGGGATCATCACTGTGTAACCTGGATTTTCCAGTTTGGGGCAGGCTTTACTTTTTCCTCTTTGTAACATATGAGCACACAAGCACCATATCCTCTTCTGTTCTTTCCCCCTGGTGTAGTGACTTTTTTCTAATGCCATGGACAGGGATGTTAGAATGTCACCACTGCCGGCAGAATGAAATTTGTATATCTGAAAAAGATGCTTCTTAGTAAGCAGGCATTTATATTTTGATTAAATTTAGGTAGTGCTTGACTTGTTTCATGTCTCTGAATACACATTGTGATGACAAAGAAATAAAATACTTGACAAATAAATATAGGCATTGGTACCAGGTACGACTGTTTATTAAAATGATTACAATTGCAGTACTCTTTGATAGAATCCTAGGGATTTAAGATCCGCTGTCTGTATACTTTATTCTTTTCTATATTTATTTTGCGTCCATCACTTGCCTGAATTTCTGTTCATTTTTGTAGCTATTATGTATCAGATCAAGAGTGCCTTGTTCTTTTCTGCTTGTTTTCTTCACAACATTACCACAGAATTGTCTTTTATATATTTTCTCTTCTTCTTTTAAACTTTTATTCCACTGAAGTATATATTATGGGAAAATTGCATTTTTATGACAGTTTAATGGGAGGAAATGCACTGGGTGTGATCCGGCAAAAGTAAAGTCTCAAAAAAGTCTCATTTATTTCAGTGGGATGGTGAAGTGTGCGCTCAAATCTCTCCACTGAAATAAGTTGAAATTGAATTGATTACCACTTGAAGCTAACTTATGCTGTGTCAGATAATTGGTTTTTCAAAGTTAGTCTTGCCTACTCTGACTGGTAGCATCTTTCCAGAATTTCAGGTGGAAGTTTTTCACAACGCCTATTACCTAATCCAGTTAAGGTTCCAGAGTCTGTGGGATTTTCTACATGCAAACAGATTTTCTACCACAGTGTTATATATCTAATAGTGTGGGTGGATCCTCCAAGCCATGGCTTCTTAACTTGAATTGTACAATTTACTGCATTGTATTTCATTGTCAATAAATTTTATTGATAACATAAAATTCTCTTGGAGAAGAACACAACATGAAACAGTAGATAAGTAAATAGCATGTATCAGAAATAACACTGCCATTAATGTACAGAAAGAAAGGAAAATGAATGGTTTGGTCCTTGTTACCAGGAATAGAATCACAGAATCATAGAGTCAGAAGAGTCCTTGCAGACCATCTAATTTGCTTGTCTCTTGTTCACATGTTCTTCTGCATCACAAAATTATATGCTGGCATCACTTTCTTTTTAAAAAAATGAGCAGGTCAAGAGGGTAGAACTGAATTAGGGCCACCAGGTCTTTATTTTTATCATGATTGATCAGTTTAGTACTTGTATTTATGTAGAGAAGAATGATGCAATCAAAGGGCTAGGGATAGAGCAAGACTGATGAAAGAAATTATAGATATGACTAAAGGATCAATCTTGATAAAAAAGTAGGGAAATTCAAAGATGGCGAAACATATGGTACTTAGCAATGGGCCTGTAATGTTTCCTTGCCCAGCCCCTAGTGAGATTATTTTACTGGAACAAAGCCCTGGCTAGCAGGCCAGGGTAGGACGTCATTCTTTTTACCCTCCAACTCCCTTCTTAGGTGGGACTCTGGAGGACTCCTTCAGATCAGCTGTCACCACCCCTGAATATTATAATGGCACCCTGTGCTGGAGACAACCCCCTGCTCTTTGACAACTGCTCAGAGGTACAGCTGTCCAGGGGTTGATTTCAGTAGCGCTGACAAGCGGTCAGAGGATGTGAGATAGGAACACAGGCAATGTTTCTTACTAAAACAACTTTATTACTACTTTAGGGTAAAATATAGTACAGTTCTAGCATGTACTGAGACAAAGAACATAGAAAGAGTACTAAGCAAATGGAGACTTACAGTTCTAGGCGTCTGCCCCAGATGGGTGTCAGCATAGACTGGATGCTGGTCCTTCCTCCGAAAATCATATGCATGCAGGATCACATCTTCACACACACACTCTCACATGAAGGGAAGCTCCTTTTCAGGGTTCGCCAACTGGGATGTGCATAATGGAATTCCTGAGCCACAAATATACATGGAAATCACTGTTTCAGTAATTATTTCAATTTTCCAGAACGGTAACACAAATCCAAGATGCTTGAGAATAATAAAAAATCTTCCCCCAAAATATCCAGCTCTCCTCGCAAGTTCTGATGCTTACCAGCCATACAGCATAAGCACGTGGGTTAAAAAAAATATTTTACTAATTTCCTGGAAAATGGCATTTCTACCTTCCAATCAGACCCTTGCAAAAGAGGAGCATAGAGCATTCTCAGCCAATCCCAAGCTTCAAGGAGCTCCATTCTCCTTCCCCTGTCCTTTCTTGAGTGGTGAGAGATTTTTTTCCACTGAAAGTCAAAAGTCTGGGGTTGTTCAGGGGCCAATAAAATTCAAACCCTTTCTCCAATTTACTTGGAACTTGGGGTTCTTTGATGGACAGACAAAAGAAGCAATGTTGGTCACATCTGGTTGAAAAACAATAACTCTAGCCCCCACAATAATCCCCCATAGGGAATAATGGCAGACTGACTGACTCATCAAGCTTAAATAATAGTGTGAAACCGATACACTTCTTAAAAAAATAAAAGTTTTTTCCCATCACAGAGTATATGTTATTCCTGTATCCCATTCCTTTCCTCAGGGTCACATAGTCCTACGATGGAGCCTGATGCTTGGGCACGTTATTAAAAGGGAAATTTAAATGAACTATTTTGGAATATAATTCCTGGTGGCAGCAATCTACCCAGAGAGTGTAAGAAGAGGGTTAAAGGCAAAAACTAACTGAGAAGTAAAGGGGGTTGAAACATACCCTTACTAACATTCTTTCAAAGGTGCAAAGGCTTTTCAGAGAGGAACAAACATTTGAGGCAATTATAAGGTACGATTTCTTGCTGAAAAGGAAAACAAACTCCAGTGCTTTCTAGAGGAAGCTCCATTTAGTACAGATTTTCTCTGAACTTTATCATCTTATCACCATATAGATTAAAGAGTAAGCTGAAGATGCCAGTTCAAACTTGGTAGCTTATTGATGTGAGGTTTCTCATAAACAATTTTTTTCAATTTTTTTTGCATCTGCCAAAGCTTTGAAAAGCTGCATTGACTAATTAATTTAAAAATGGCTCTATCCGCTCTCCTTCTGTGCAGAATATTTTAAAAAGTCTTACAGACAGTTCTAATTCACATTAAAGCCATTATTGTTTGTGTTCAACAACCTACCCTCTGAGGAATCATCACCCAGTTGCTGCTAGCTGACCTTGGTCTCCTCTGAAGAACTCATCTCTCAAGACTGAACTCCAGAAACCAGCATTCTCACCTCATGGTTCGGAATCCATACCCTGTCCCCTCCAACAATTTAAACACTCCCTCCCTTGAGGGTTTAAATCTGACTTCTCTGCTTTATCTTTGTTCTAGTCAGTTTCATCTTAACTCCCCAAAGCTGTTAGCAAGAAGGGCGAGATTTGCAAGAGTGAAAGTGGCCAGATCAAAGCCATAACAGCTCCTTTGTTAAAACATCAGAGCTGTTAGAACAAAGCAGGATTCTTTCCAAGATGTTACTTTGTTTGCAAATTAAGACAAAAATGGCCAAATCAGGGCTGTGTGTTATTTGGTATAGAGCTTTTGCAAACTGATTTTGCTAGCAAGTTGATGATTAGATCATAATTTACAAATACATCTGTTACCTGGAATGGTCTCTGTAATGATTTTAAGTAAATGTATGTATGTGTCTTTAAATGCTTGGTGTGGTATAGATGAAGTGTGGGGGTGAAAGAGAGGGATGAGTGAGTGATATGATTGGTTGATAACTGAGAGTGTGGACAGAGTGAATGCAGTTTTAGACTGAGAGTGGAGAAGAAAAAATTCAGTTAGGGCAAGAGAGGCAAGCTGTGTGCAGCCTGAGCAAATATGACCTGTGTGGTAGCCTGAACTGTGTGTTTGTGAAAGAACATTCAGTCAGGGAAAAGCAGGCAAACTGGATGTGTGCCTGAGAAAAAGTCTTACTTGTAATTGAGAGAGAAATTAATATCAAAAGCAGGCAAGCTGTGTGTGAAGCCTGAGAGAAGATCTGTGTGACTCGGTTTAAGTAACGTAACTTTAAGAATTGAGACCTACTCTTTTGAAACCATCAAGTTTTAGAAATAATATGAAACCGACACGCTTCTTATAAAAATAAAAGTTTACTTTGGTTTTTTTATATCCCAGAATATCTGTCATTCCTGTATCCCATTCCTTTCTTCAGGGCCACATAGTACCATGAAAAGCCTGACCTTGGGCATGTTATTAAAGGGGAAATTTAAGTTATTCTGGAATTTAATTCCTGGTCAGCAATCTACCAAGAGGGGGCAAGAATAAAAGGCTTAAAGACCAAATCTACCCAAGAGAAAGAAAGGGGTCATAACAGTCTCCTTGTGAGTAAATAGAGCGTGGGGAATTAGCAAGCAAGGAAGACAGCTATGCGAGAGGCTGGTAACCATGGGATCTTGTTCACCAATAATTTACGGAGTCCTTTCCCAAGGATACACACACGAAGCTGGTGTTTTTAATTAAAGGATAATTGTTTTATTCGAGGGGCAAATGCATACATACCAGATTGAAAACACATAAGAGGCCTAGGAAAAACAGTGGTGAAGGTGGAATCGATTCGGGGGGGGGGGATTGCAAGGCGATAATTACCTATCTGGAGAGCAAGGAAGTCCGCAGAGGGAGAGCTTCAAATGCCAGCATTCTCAGCCAGGAGATCAAGAGCCTTAGGGCAAACCTCAAGGGAACAGCGCTTTGGATCCGATAAACGTGTACAATTTGAATGGGGCTGGAGCACTATCTTTATACAGTAAAACGTGCCCTGAGGTGGGAGAGCCCACCTAGCTGTTAGAACAAAGACTCCAATGGTCAGTTCGTGGGGTTAACAAAAGGCTTGATTACCTTGATTGGGAGCTGCTGAAGTGCATGGAAGAGAATGCACTGCACAAAGGGGCAATTTGCTAATGAAGTCCACTGGAGTTAAGTTGATGAATTTAGTTGGGGAATGTACCTGCCCAGAAACGAACGGTAAATAGTTATGAATGTCATTTGATTAGCTCTTAGTCAAGGACAGGAGATCTCATCACGGAAGGAGGGAAAGGAATGTGTTAAGTGGGGATGACTCTGTGAGGCCTTTGTTATATTGGATTCCTTAGGGGCTGGGAAGACTGCAAAACTAATCACGGCGAATCTCTCTGCATTCCTATGCAGCATTCCATTCATGCATGGGTCTCCCGGGCGGGACTCAGCAACAGTTAGCCGGCAGTCCTCTGGCTGCAATACAAACTGCCATTTTAAATCCAGAGGCCTGGTGCCATTTAATATCACAGGCAGCCATGTTAAAATGGCTATTAAAGATGGCGGAGGCCGGGCTGCTTACACAAACAGACAGATAAAAACTTCAATCTGTTGTTCAGCACTGTGCAGCCACATCCCAAGTCCTCTTGATTTCACTGTTATTCTCTGTAAAGAGGGTTGTTTCCATATTGCATTTCAGTGGTTGCTTCATCAGGTGAATCTGATGCAATGAGTTCTGACTCACAAAATGATACTGCAATACATATTATTAATATTCAAGACAACACTGAACCGGTTTAATTCTGCTGCAGCACACTAAAATGACTACCCCTCTGGATATTTGAATGGTCTTTCCTTTAGGCCTAAATTCTGAATTGAGATACACATTACTTAGCTATCCTCTGATTCTCATGATTTTCCATCATGGGTGATGCTGTGAAGATAGCAAAGTGAACAGAAACATCCCCCCTCCCTTGTTTCAGGAAGGAAGTTGTGTTGGTCTGCCGTAGAACAGTAGGATTTGAGTCCAATGGTATCTTAAAGACTGGCAGACTGGGCCTGCATTAACTGGTGGACCCTACTCTGCCTACCCCTCCTATGCCTATCCTGGCATCTGAAGGGGTTGTCTCACTTCACTGCCTCAAGGTATTGCTGCCACCACTGTCCCTGTCTTGAGCTCCAGTTAGGCCAGACAGCCTCCTAACCTCCCTCTGGCATCACTAGGAACCTGTCTCTGGGCTTCCCTGGAAACTTTGGGGCTCCCTTGGAGAGTTGGCAACTATCAATTTTATCACTTTTCTCCTCCTCAGAAATTTCCAGACCCTTCTAGCATTTCCAAGCAGTTATGTAGCACAAAGGGACCTCACTCCTTCAACAATCAAAGTATTTATTTAAAGCTCACAACTATACACAGGCATATCAGAAGTGAATGGAAGAAAATAACTTTGAGAAAATGCCTCATTGCTCTCCTTCCTTTAAACTCATGCCCTATCTAGGTGGTATGTAGGGTAGGCACATTACTTCATTACTCTGGGGTAAACTGGACAAACATATCCCTTCAACATGGTCTCACTCTCTAGTTGCAACGGACTCCCGCCCACCTACTCCAACCAGCTGACAAAACCTCTCTCTCTCATCTCAGTTTCCACCCAGGAACTGGCCCCTCCCTCCTGCAGCCCACTGGGGTAGATCTCATCACCTTGATGAATTTCCTGTCCTCTCTAGGAAGTTGCCCTCAGATTACTGGTTAGGAATGGGGCGGGGGGGGGGTTAAGAATGAGATTAACAGCCTACCTAAAGTTTGATAGTCTCCTCTCATCCAGCCCACAGAAAGTTAAACATGCACACCCAAGATGGCTTTTCTCCACAGAGGCCAACAATATTATCAGGGTATGAGCTTTTGATAAGCTTTTAAATACCCAGATCCTGTTCTTCTCTTCTTTGTGTTATCAGACATGAAGGCCAAACTAATGATGTTAACGTAGAGATCTGTGCTTAGATGCCCCACTATGTGTTTTGATCCTACAAAGCAACCAGGAGGTGGGTCTTCTCATTCAATGAACACCTGGCATTGTATACAGGAGGTGAGTTTTCACATAAGCAGAATTTTCTGGGAACTGGGAACTCAGGCTGCTGTAAGCCCTAGAAGGGAAAGAAGAAGGGTGCCACCTACTCCTGTTTTCCCCATAAGGGCTAATTGCAGGGTATGTGCATTGTTTATTAAGTAAAATGACAAGGGGGAAAGAGTTAAGCCCCATGCCCAGGACCATATAAAAGCTGCTTTGTAGGGACAAAAACCACACCAGGAGATGGCAAATCTCCAACATAATGTGTAGTTTATGTACCTCCTTTAGTTCTACTTACTTATCGTTACCTATCTCATTTTGTTCTCAGGTATAGAGTCACACAAAGTTACAGCTAAGTAAACAGCACTTGCTGTGAACAACAGAAATCCTTCATAAGCATTTTTATCACTGCTTTCAATATATACAAAACAAATGCAACTTTCGACATTTAAGTGCAAACATAAAACCTTGGGCAGACTACGAGCGGGACCACAAGTGACGCCTGACACAGGTTGGACACTTGCCAGCTTCCCTCAAGTTTTGATGGGAAATGTAGGCAGCATGGCGGAATGTTGGACAAGTGACTGTTGAAGAATCCATTGGACAGCAGTCAGAGAGCCAAGCTGCAAGACCAGGACGCCTACATTTCCCATCAAAACTTGAGGGAAGCTGACTAGTGTCCAACCTGTGTCAGGCATCACTTGTGGTCCCGCTCTACGTTCACCTTATCTTTGCACTGGTAGGTTGCAATATTTAAATCAAGCAATTGACTTCTATCCTTGGAGGCTTCTCTTTCAAATGTCATATGTTTGAAATTTTTGCTTAAGTTGAATCCTGCTTTGTTGCCAAAGGACAGAATATTGCTTGAATCATGGCCTCTCTCAGCTTTTCAAAACATCTATTAAGACGCAGCTCAAGGTTGCTACTTCATAGTTCTTTTCTCTGAAAGGTTGTTTTTCTACTGATGGGCTGTAGGCAGCTAGTTATTCAGTAAATAGTGATCTTCTTTGTCAACTGTGCAACACTGAAACCTAGTACAAGCCTCAGTATCTAGATACTTAAAGCTTATCCTTTCCAAGACAAGGAAGAAAGTTGTTTTGACTAAGACTGAAAAGAAAACATTTCTTATGTGGAAAGAAGTACACTGTGACTCTTTTCACCTTTCAGATTGTATACACGCTGTTTTGTACAATTGTATGAAAGTACAGTGCCCTAGGACTGCTTATGTCAGACAGTAACAAGGCCCATTAGCACTACTGAAGGGTTACTATGCCACAATCAGCTGGGAGCAGAATTAGAACTTGAGGTGCACACAGAATTTTATAGAGCATCATATTCCCTATAATATATTTTATAATGTGTGACCTGGGCCTCATCCTACATGTTCCTTTCACAGACAAGTCCCATGGGGTTCAGTGAACTTACTTTAGCTGAAGTGTGTTAGGAGTACAGATCACCTGTATCTCTTGCCGTCAAAGCAAACAGCAAATTCTAGGCTTTCTCCACATCTGTGAAGCAGGAGGCCTAGGAAGAATCACATTTCTGACTGCGGGGAGCTCCCATTCAGAAATTGCTGCTGTCACTTGAGTGGCAGATGTGCCCAATCAGTGGCCTTCAGCAGGGTTCTTCAGGGAATATCTACTACTGTTGACAAACTGCTTCAGTTTTGGTTAATATTTCTCTCCTCTGTTTTGAGGATGGTACCAGCTCTTGTGTGGCATGCTGGATCAAAAAACAGGCCAGCATATATAAACAAAGTTTTGTCCCTGTTTAGGAAGGCATATCCCCAGCAAGCTCATAGAAACAGAACCTATGTTTCTACCAAATCAAACACAAAATCCTCTCAAAGCTACCAATGGCTGGCAGAAAACGGCCACTGTGAAATCTAATTTCTACATCATAAGAGATTTGAGGGTGCTGCCTTGAGCATCTTTTTTATGGTAATTGTGGCCTATAAATAATATAACTGAATGAATACACAAATGTTCCCTAACTTTCAGTTTGGTGTAGTGGTTAAGGACAACAGGACTCTAATATGGAGAGCCAGGTTTGATTCCCCACTCCTCCCCTTTAGCCAGCTGCGTCACCTTGGGTCAGTCACAGTTCTCTTAGAGCTCTCTCAGCCTCACCCATCTCACAGGGTGATTGTTGTGGGGATAATAATAACATACTCTATAAATCTCTTTGAGTGGTGTTACGTTGTCCTGAAGGGTAGTATATAAATTGAATGTTGTTATTATTTCCCTCCTGTGCTCTGTTGCTCCAGACACTTTTCTCTCATGCCAGCACTGGAGTTGGATTGGAGGGAAGGGACTTGTGAAAAGAAAACACACAGAAGTAATAGACATGGGGGGGGGGAGGAGGGGGAAATACAGACTCACTCCTCCATGTGCCTCTTTTGTAAAATTCAGAACTCCATAAAGCCAACTTTATTTGTGAAGATTGACATAAACAACATGTCTGATCTGTTTCATCAAATTTAGTTCCCTGTCCTTCCACAGGATGTGTGTGTCCAGTGCACAGCAACTGGATACCTTGTCAGTGTACAGGAACGCAAGGTTTTTTACAGCACAGAAAGGGAATGGACCCTCATCAATTCATTCTGATTTTGCATTAGAATTACAGAGTTGGAACGGGTGAAAAGTTCTGAGTCCAATCCCTGTCAAAAACGGCTAGGGCTTTGATTGAGCTATACAATTCACACAAGTCTGCCACAAGCGCAGTGAAAAGTGCCCACAGAAAAATAGTAACTCCAGCAATGGAGTCAAGAAAGTTAGATGTGAATGCCTCTTCATAATGTAGAGTTTGGCACACGCTCAGACCCACACACAGAGCTCATATTCTCCAATCCAGCATGACAACTTCAAGTTGTTAACATTTCTCAAAAGGATGTTTTTCCTTCTGCATTGTTAAGTGCCTAGAATGAAATAGAACTTCTGACATTTGGTTTTATTCTTGTGGCTGATTGGATTAAAAAGTAGCAATTATTCTTTGCAAATACCTCTCTATCTGTGGAGATGTGCCATTTCAAGTGACATGTTCCAGGAATTCAGATTTGAATGAATCCTAAAAAACTGCAATTGATTGTTCAAACATTCAAAACCACCCGTCAAGAGCTCACAAAACCCACACCAACCCTGTATTGCTCTGTCTCTGGTCTATAGCTGAGAATAGTTCTTTGTTGCATTCTTACACAATTGAGTTCACTTGGTTCAAACAAAATTTCAACAAAACTGCACTGCAATGTGATGGCAAAACTGCTATTTAAACAGAAGACCAATGAGAGAATTCGAAGAGAAATGGGGGAATTATTTTAATCACAAAATGCATAAAATGTTTTCGGTTTAGAAATCTGAATAAGATAGTATACTGATATATTGTTTTAGACTGAATATAAGGTTAGGATCTGATAAGATGGAAAATGCTTAAATATCATTGATGAGGTAGAATACAAGATATGGAAACTTTGGCATAATAGTTAAAAGAAATAGAAATGATCTGTATAGAAGTATTAGACCATATTAAGATACAGCAGTAAGAATGTGCACAGAGTCCACTCGTTTTGATCTTTAGTTGATCTAAAAGTGAACACTCTGTAGAAAAAGAATGTATTTAGTCAGTAAGGTACACAGAAGCTGGAATAGTAGATGCAAACTTCATTTTAACATTGATGAACTCTTATGAAGGTATGTTGTGTGTGCGCTGTATTTTAACAACCCTTGTAGTGCAAAATCCCACCGTTCCTTGGACCGTTATCCCCTTCTTTTTTCTGTAATCTGTAAATGAATGGTGTCCCCTTCAGTAGCATGCTTGCATAAATCTGATAATAAGAAGTACAATTCCACTTCTGCCTGCTGTCCTTTGGCCTGTTAGCTGGCAAGAGAGCAGTTTCAACTATTTGCTACAATCAATTGTATAAAAGGCAGCTGGAAGATCTAATATAAACAATAGAAATAATTTCCCTTTGCCAGTTTCCTATTGTAGATAATCAGTCAAGGCCATAAAATCCCATTGCTTTTTTACTGAGGTTGCAAAATTGACCGTAAGGATCAACCTGATCCAAAATTCATTTGTTGTGAAGGTGGTGGAATCAAACTGGATTAAACGGCTGAAACCTTGTTTTCCATTCTAGTAACCTCAAGCAATGTTATTAGTTTAATTAATGAAACATAGGTTTCCAGTTGTAGGTTGGAAAATCCCTGGATATTTGGGGTGGAGCCTGAGGACAGTGAACCTGGGGAGGGACCTTAGCTGGGTATAATGCCATAGAGGCCACTCTCCGAAGTCAGGGCCGTAGTGAGGCTCGCCAGCCCCGGGGACAGCTCCAGGACTGTTGCTGCCCGTGACCACCTGGGCTTATGCAAAGCGCGTGCACGTACACCCACACTGCGTGATGATGTCACTGCATGTGACATCATCACGCAGGGAATGCCGCCCCCAGGAGTACACCCACAATTTTGTGCACTCCCTGGCCAGCAGCTGCAAGCTGACCGGCCCATTGGTGCGTACCACCCCAGCTGCCTGCGGCTGTGCCTGGCCTGCAACGGTTGCACCAGGCTGGGAGTGCACACTGGTGGCAGCACTGTGAGGCAACTGAGCGGGAGGGCTGGGAGGCTGCCACTAGGATCTCTTTTGGCCCTTTTGTGAGGTCAGTAGCACTGTGTCTACAGCACAGTCTAAAAGAAAAAGCCATCTGGTGGTACCTTACAGTGCAATCCTAAGCAGAGTTACTCCAGTCTAAGCCATTGAAATCAATGGGCTTAGACAGGAATAACTCTTCTTAAGATTGCACTGTTAGAGATGAAGGTTGTTCCCACATGGAGCTTTTTGCTCTATATTTCCCCCACCAATTGCTGCAGTTTAAAATCACAACCCAAAGGCTGATTGATGGCTGCATGAGATAAGGACAGCTCTCAAATTCCTGAGTGCCATAAATGTGGAAGAAGTTGAGGTGTGTGTGTGTGTGGGGGGGGGACGTCAGAGGACTCAGGAACTCTGCACTTTGATCTGTAGATTTTGCTCAAACTCCAGGGGGTTGTGGGGCTGTTAGCCCACCATTCCCATAACCCACTGCTTCTACGCAAAAGAAGCAGTCTTAAAACAGTGTATACAAGAGGAGTGGTGCAACTCAACTCTGAAAAGTTATGTGCACTCAAACTTTCCATCGGGATATTTTTAAAATTAAATAAATCCAGTTCTCAAAGCTCTCTTAAGTTTAACTGATGCAGGTGACCTTGGTCCAGTTGTTCTCTCTCACTAACCTGCCTTACAGGGCTGTTGCAAGGAAGAGGGAGAACCATGAATTCTACCCTGAGCTCCTTGGACTGGTTGGGATAAAAATGCGTAGAGGTTGGCTGGTTTGTCCAATGTACAGAGCAGATGGACATTGTTGGCACATGAGGGCATATATCACATTGGATATACGCAAAAGAATAAATGGACACAAATCTGACTTTAGAAATGGCAACATCCAGAAACCAGTGGGAGAACACTTCAATCTACTAGGACATTCCATCAAAGACTTAAAGGTCACTGTAGTTCAACAGAAACCTTTCAAAAACAAAATCCAACGGGAAACTGCTGAATTGGAATTCATATGTAAATTTGACTCTGTCAAGCTGGGACTGAATAGGGACTATGAATGGTTATCACATTATCAAAAGTAACTGATTTCCTTTACAGAAGCAAACTGATCTCCATATCAGAAGGAGCTGTTTGCATCTACTCCTCCCTCCCCTCCTCTATATCTGACCAGTTTCTTCTTGCCCTCCATGCATCTGACGAAGAGAACTGTGATTCTCGAAAGCTTATGCTACAATAAAGTTGGTTAGTCTTAAAGGTGCTACTGGACTCTTTTTGATTTTGGTGTAACATGATGTTATGCAAACGTATGATGGGCATCAACATGACCTGATCTACGCTATTCATTTTTATCGGTGACATCCAGTTTCTTAAGCGTCTTTATTTCCCCTCGCTCCCTCACAAGCCGAGTCCCGCCCAGCGGTACGCCTCCTCGCCCGGCCACATTCACACGGCGGCTCCGTGGCCTTCACTGACCGCTTACAGGAGCGGGTCTCCTCCCAGCCGTCCTTCGCGAACCAGCTACGCCGCCCCTACAAGCTCCCGCCAGCCTCGGATGGAAATTTTGGAGGCGGAGTCCTTGCATAGAGACGGGGGTGGGGGCTCTTATGCAGCTCAACGATTGGCCAGCGGCGCCGACCAAGTCTCCAATGAGGCTCTTGGCTGCCGCGCTTGAGTGGAGGGAGGCGCGCGCGCTTAGCGCTCCGGCTCTGAACTTTCGGGGGTTTGACTGGTGCCTCGACGTTTCCTTCTGGCGAGCGCCTCCCGCTTGTTCTCGGCCGCCTTGACGGCGACCGGCGAGCAGACGCTCCGCGGGGTGTTTAGACGCTGGTCGAGGGTCTGGCGGCTCCTTCCCCGCAGGCCGTCTGGTCTGGTCTGGTCTGGTCCATCCCCGCTGGGAGGCTGGCCAGGTGGTGGTGCCGGCTAAAATGTCTCCCGGCCCGAGGCGACTTCGCCCGGCTCTGCCCACGTAGGACCGCAAAGGGCGGGATGGGCCGCTGCCGCTGATCTGCCCCGGCGACCCTCTCCGGCGGCCCTTGCTATGCCGTCCCTGAACTTTACCCCGGAGCAGTTCGCGCAGCTCCTGCGGGAGAACAACGTGACTCGGGAGCAGTTCATCGCCCTGTACCGGCTGCAGCCGCTGGTCTACATCCCGGAGCTGCCCGGGCGCGCCAAGCTGGCCTTCGTGCTCCTCTGCGCGCTCATCTTCGCCCTGGCGCTCTTCGGCAACTGCCTGGTACTCTACGTGGTGGCCCGCCGCAAAGCCATGCGCACCGTCACCAACATCTTCATCTGCTCGCTGGCGCTCAGCGACCTGCTCATCGCCTTCTTCTGCGTCCCCTTCACCATGCTGCAGAACATCTCCAGCAACTGGCTGGGGGGTGAGTGGCGCGGGGCGGCGGCGGCGGCGGCTAAGGGTTGCCGACCTCCGCGTGGGGCCTGGAGATCTGGAAGTACAGCTGGCCCCTCGGTGACACAGATCAGTTCCCCTGGAGAAAATGGCCTCTTTGGAGGGTGGACTGTATGGCATCGCACCCCTAAGAGCCAAAACACACGTTAAGAAAAACCTAGGTTCAGCACGTGTTCTCTTACCTCAAGGTTTGCCGGGATCTGTAGGAGTCCTGGAAGCTTAAAGATCTGTAAGGGTCCTGGAAGCTTAAAGTCCTGGAAGCTTAAAGGATCTGTAAGCGTCCTGGAAGCTTAAAGGCGTCCTGGAAGCTTAAAGCTTAAAATACAGGCGCCTGTATTTCCCTTTCCCTTTTTGCTGCTCTGTAAATGCTAAACTTTAAGCTTCCAGGACGCCTACAGATCCCAGCAAACCTTGAGGTAAGAGAACACGTGCTGAACCTAGGTTTTTCTTAACGTGTGTTTTGGCTCTAAGATCTCCAGGAATTTCCCAACCCTAGAGTTGGCAAGCCTATGCTATGTTTTGCATTTTTAAAAGTCTTTGTAGTCCTCATGACAATAGTCTCTAGAATGTGTAGCATGTGTCATTTTGAAGCAATCCTTCTTTAGCCCCTCTGCATGTAATGAAAGCAAACTAACCATCCTAAGGGCTTCCTTACTCTCCCATCACTCAGTCCTGGGTTTGGGTGTTGGTGGTGGGGGGGGGGGAGGATGAGCAGAGTAAGCTTCCCCATTGAGTCATGTAGTAATTTTATACTTTAAGTATACCTAAAGGTTGGTATACCTTGTACCATTGGAAGCTGTATGAGAAATCTATCGATCTTACATTCAGTTGGGAAGTTCCCGTCCATTCTTTTGCCAGGTGGGCACCAGAGTGGAAGCAGTCTTAAAACAGTGTATACAAGAGGAGTGGTGCAACTCAACTCTGAAAAGTTATGTGCACTCAAACTTCCCATCGGGATATTTTTAAAATTAAACAAATCCAGTTCTCAAAGCTCTCTTAAGTGTAACTGATGCAGGTGACCTTGGTCCAGTTGTTCTCTCTCACTAACCTACCTTACAGGGCTGTTGCAAGGAAGAGGGAGAACCATGCATTCTACCCTGAGCTCCTTGGACTGGTTGGGATAAAAATGCATGAAATAAGCAAAGAATAATTCACAGTATTCACACATGACAAGTTCCTAACTGATCTAAGGAAACACAGAGCGACTTGCTCTCTGTGGTGAGGAGAATGCAAACTTTTCTGGGCTGGATGATCAGTGATGTGACATGTATGTATTCATAATGCACAGCAGTGTGCAAGCTTTGCTGCATGTCCAACTGCCTGCTTTTTAAAGTTGGGCTCTAAACAAACAAAAGAAGGTATCCCTGTTGAGTCATTGCCACAGGCTGCTGTTAAAGTAAGCAGATAATTCAAATCTAGAGTTGGATTTTTGGTAGATATGAGTATGTGATTTATGCAGCAATTGAAACTGGACACTCTTCCAGGATTACTTACTGACCTAAAATAGACTTTAAAATATATATATATATATTAAAAAGGTGTTGTGATCCCCTTACACACTGCCACCTACCGTAAATCTCCCATCACAGTTAATGACAGTCATAACTTACCACCTGTCTAAACCCTAATTTTCAGGCAGAGAGCCCTGACCCAAATCCTCTCTCCTATTCACAGAGGTTCCACCAGACAGGCAGACCGTTCCCTATATTTACTTCCACTCACCCAGCTACTGCTCAGGAAAGGGAACTCAGTGTTTGCTTCCCCTATATATGCTGCTACTATTTATTACATTTGGCCCATTTGTTGTGACCAGTGTGTTTGAGGCTTGTGTGTGTGTCTTTATTTCTCCTCAGCCAACAACTTAGACATGCACTCATCTGCAGTTCACTACATATATGGACTAGTGGATTTTTGGTATTACCAAGCAACTGTGGGTGAACTGATCTGGATGTACAAACTCAGTGGGCAATGCTTAGACTTCTGTTTCCTTCCTTTAGATCCAATCCTAAACAGGTTTCAAAGTGGATGCTGGTTAAATTAGATTGGATGATATTTTTTTAACTGTGCTGCTGCTGCCTAGCCTACTGCCACTGGAATTGAAGGCCATTACAAAATAAATTACACAAATGGAGGAGGAGAAGAGAATGCTCAAGGCCAGGGCTTTTCTTTCAGGGGCTACCTGCTGGTACAGGGTACCGGCATCTCTTTATGGAGTACTGGCACCTCTTGGGCATTCAGGACTTGGACTAAGAGGGGAGAACATCATGAGTATCATGGCCTTTCCTTTTGCATTGCTGCACAGCACCCTCTTTCGGGCCTTTCTTGCACTGTGCAATAAGGGATGCAATAATTATTGTGTTGTGTGCTTTACTTGATGGTATTGGTGACTATGTGAGCATTTGGAGTCCGCTGTCTGTGAAATCCTAATGTTTTATTAACTTTCAAGCTTCATTTATGGAGATGTTCCCAGCCAGTGTAAACACAGAGCTCAGCATAACATGGAGCCATTTATAAGTAGCACTGTACTGTAGATACATTTTTAAAAATAAGCATGTAGATCACTGAATCCCAAGGGACTGTAAGAGTGCAGTTTATCCTAATAAATAGGCAAACTGCTATGTAATTAACCAGCAGAACAGTTACAGCTGGTTAATTACTTAACCAACTGTGGTGAGTCAGTGTGATAGGTGCCTGCCTAGGACCAGGAAGGCCTGGTTCATGTTTCCGGACCCTGTGTAATCTTGTGAGTGACACACACAGTCATGCTCTCTTTCTTTCCCTACCTGTTTCACTGGGTTATGAGGATAAAATGGAAAAGGGGAGAACCATGTAGGCCACCCTATTTTCCTTGGTGGAAGAGCAGGATAAGAATGTGATAGTGTAAATAGGCAGAACACTTCTAGCTGAATCCTAATTTTGAAGAGGTTATTTGAAACGGCTGCTGTGTCATGTTGCTTGCAGTCGAAAGGAGCCTCCAACTGTAGCCAGTTCGCTTGAAGCGAATGCACCATAATGGTGTATTATGGCAAGGAAGGTGGGATACGGTGCCCAGTCATTTTACTGGAGAATTCTAATCCATGTGCACCAAATAATGAACACGTGGATTGGCCCCTTTATTAGGGATGGCAGCTGCTTGGAGAAAGGGGAAAAAGTCTTGCTTTTTTAATAGAGGCTTAATGTAATTTACCTTCATGCCCTGAAGAAGCTTCAGCTGTCCATTTCCACACATTAAACCTCTACTAAAGGGACAGGACACTTCCACCCCCCCTGCCGTCCCCCCCCCAGGCCTGTTAGAGGCCTATCCTTTATTGAAACAAATGAGTTAATGAATGTAGGCAGGGAAGACCAGTGTGCAAACCAGGGAGACCCTAGGAAGCTGTTGCTGGATGGAGAGGGTGATAAGAGTGCATGCTTTGTCTATCAGAAAGCAGAAGCTATTACCTGGAACAGATATCAAGACTGTAGTTGTGCCTGTGTGAACAACGGGAAGTAAGCCCCATTGAGCAAAGCAGAACTTATTATACGTTCCTAAGACTGAGCAGCAAGCTATTTTGAAAAGCTTGCTTAGGTGTTATGTCCTTGGACCCAAGCTAAGATTTAAACAATTGCTAATACTTATTATAACATGCCTTATATGACTAGGACTTAACTTCATATGGCTTAATCTAGGTCCAGCATGTGGGTTTCTAGTCTGAACTGATATAGTGGTAAGTAGCCCTGTTCACATTTATAGTGAATGCACTTACAGCCTGCTTATATGTGTGTAAGATAGAGCCATAAGCGTTCACTTTACAAGCAAAGCCAGAGAACAGTACCTGAATAAAGGTGGAGTTTAAATTACCAACCTTGTTCACAAGTTACAGTGAATGTATCTACAATTGATGTACAAGGTACACTTGATTTTTATTTATACATGTATTGGGTAATTCTCATGTTACATTCAACACATGCACAGCTGAACATGTGAATAAAACCCCACATTTATCCAGGTGTTGGTCTCTGTTTTCACTAAGTGAACGCACATTGGCTCTTTCTTACAAACGCCTGTACATACAAGTTGTTCCCATATTCACTGTACTCTGGGAACAGGGCTACTGTTGGGCTAGGAATTGGGAGGTTTATATCCTTTCTCTGTCATGAAGCTCATTGCATGCTCTTGGGCCAGTCATGGTTTCTCAGCCTAACTTATCTCACAGAGCAATTGTGAGGATAAAATGAATGAGGGGAGAAAAACATGTGCCCTGAGCTCCCAGGAGGAAGGGTAGGATAAAAATGTTCTAAATAAATATTGTGACAGATGAAGTAAGAGCCCCGTGGCGCAGGGTGGTAAGCTGCAGTACTGCAGCCCAAGCTCTGCTCACAACCTGAGTTCAATCCTGGCGGAAGCTGGGTTTAGGCAATTGGCTCAAGGTTGACTCAGCCTTCCATCCTTCCGAGATCGGTAAAGTGTAGATGACTGGGGAAGGTAATGGCAAACCACCCTGTAACAAAAAGTCTGTCAAGAAAACGTCATGATTCGACATCCCCCCATGAGTTAGTAATGACTTGGTGCTTGCACTGGGGACTACTTTTACCTTAATCTTACAAATGAAGTATATTAGGAAAACAAACAAAAAGCAGTCTTCTTTCTCTCTTTCTGCCTAATATTTTTCCACCTGGCTTTTCAAGCTCATGGATTTTTTTCCCTTTCTGCTTGAGAATTGGTTCCTTAAGGAGTCTACATAGGTTGGTCAAAATAATGAGTTCCAAAATATCAAAACACAAAGTGACCTAATGTTGAACAGCGTATTTGGTAGTGAATGCTCAAGTTAATGTTCTTCATATCTATAAAATGTACTCTCATGCTACAAATAAATGCATTGACATAAACTAAAAGGGTAGTGAAAAAAATGGGTCTGTCTCCTACTCATATAGCCCTACTCTGTTTAGCAGAAGAAGGTGTCTGTCCTAAGACTGAAGAGTATTTAACTGACAGCTTAGTCAGTGTTATTTTAAGAACTCCAAACTGAACAACAAGCAACAAGGACATGGAATCATAGATAGTCACTGCACCGGAAAAGCTCAGCTTCTTGCCACTCTTGAAATGTAATTATTATTTTTTTTAAAAAAGGAACAACGAACAGAACTACTGGGTCCTTGGGGCCTAGAAGCAGAGAAGATCATCAATGCCAGAAAAGTGTTGTCACTTTTTAATTTGCTTTTCCTTCTGTACCTCCTTTGGGTGACTGTTGGGAAAGTTGCAGTACATTTGCTGTGATTAAGGCTAATACCATCTGATGTTTGCTTCTGCTGTAAAATCTCCCCCCTCCCTTTATAAGTAGTTTAAAAGAAAAGCTTTTGAGAAGTACCACAATGAATCACTACATTTTAACAATCTTGGGTAAATTTTTTAGAAATGTGAATGATTCAATGAAAGATACTTTTGTTTGGCTTTTATCCTTGAACACTAGCAGAAGTCTGCAGTTATGTATACATAAAAATAGAAATGAAGTGAAGGTATAACCATTACTTTATAGTAGATTTCTAATAAATGACATTATTTAATATAGTAAGTTGTCGTCTTGGTTTAAAAAGCAAGATTAGAACATCAAGTTACACAATGTGGAGGAAGTTAGAACAGTGGGTTGGATCCATCCAGCTCTTCTTGTGGTGAAAAAGGAAGGGGGTTTCCCTGTGACCAAAAGGCTATGTTGCAACTCATGGATCTACATGGCCTTAAGTAAGGTGCAGAGTTGGGAGAGATTAACTGAAAAAAACGTGCCAGATCCACCTCAGTTTGCCTTCTGGCTATTTCTGGTTATTATTTCAGATAATACAAGAGAGCAGCATCCAAGGAACAAAACATCTCTGAATGCAATACATTTGCAGGATCTTCTTGCGTTGTTTGTGTATCCATATTTCTCAGTAAACAATGTACCATCCCTGTTTTTGTAAGGAATGGTGTTGAGAAAGAATGACATTTTTCTTTAATGGTAGAAAGCTGCTATCTTGCCTGCAGCTGTGCTTGTGCACAGCATGTGCCTGTCTTGTGTGACATTTCTTCTGTGCCTTTTTATTCCCTGTAGATTCATTCAAATGTGGAGGTCTAAAGTGTATTGGAACTGAATATTATCCACAGTGTCTGTTCAAAAGCTTTAAAGGTTGCTTATGCTTTTTCCTTTGTAAAATGAAGAAAAATCCCCCCTCCCCGGTGCCTTATATGTAAAAGCAAGTGATTTTACATATCTAAGCTCATTTGAAAGTTTTACCCAACTGTATGTACAGAAACAGGATAAACCAAATGTCCATAGTCGAATTGTTTGTTCTGTTTCATACCCTTGACTATCTTCTATCAACAAGCCAATCATACAAAGACAGGCAACAAAGATTTGAATATCTGATAGGAGGCCATGTATCTAACTTAATTAGAAATATTATCTTAGAATATATAAGCTGGTTTACCACATGCAGAGAGATTCTGATGAGAGACAGACAGACAATCCTTATGTATATCTTGAAGGTGATACAATCCCGTAGAGGATCCTATTATATGCATGGCTACATATTTGAATCGCAGTGAGGCAATTGCCAATTGTGTCATAAATAGTCATTTGATGGCAAGGGTGTAACTTTAATTAGTTGGGAATATGTTCCCAGTTTCTTTTAAATACACTATAACTGAAAGTCTTGAGGCTACTTCCTGCAAAGCAGAGAACAGCTTGAGGGAAAGAAGGAAATTTGGCTTTCCCACCTTTAAGCATGCACAAGCCCTTTGCCCGGATCATTTATGGGGCTGAAGAAAGAGATTGACTAAGATGGCTCAGTGTTCTGCCAGGTTTTCCTGCAGCAAGCAGCAGAGGTAGCTTTATGGCATGCCAATTTTCAATTTTTAATGTGTAATTTGTAAGCTTTTAAAATCAATGAGCATATGCTGCCAAGGAAATGTTTCTTGGAGGAATAAAAAGGGATGAAGTTGGGAGTAATTATATAATCCATTGTAAGAACAAAATGCCAAAATATGATACCAATACTCAGAATTTAAGACTCTGGAGTCTTGAACAGAGAGAAGAGAAATCTTTCAAATAGGTTGAGGGATTTCTTTTCCAATTAAGTACAGGGTTTCTTCAGAACGCCTTATTACCATCTTATTGAAGCAGGTCACAGTCTGAAAGCTACTTCTGTGACCTGACATTTTACCTCCTCATTATATTTCATATGATAACTACGTATAACAAGTTACACTTTCTCAATAAAGATGATTCCTTTAATGCTTTGCAGGGGGCTACCAGAAAATTTCAATCAAACTACTTTACATGTATTTTTGGATTCAGATCAATTGAGCATCTATTATGACATGGATATTGTTAGTAGGAATGATCGATTCAGACATGAATACACAGAAAAAGTGAGCTAAGAGCAACATTTAGGATTTTCCATGTCAGCAGATCTTTGCTTTATTGCTGGGTCAGCGTGCTTAAACCCGTTTATGTTTATTGTAAGTAACTCAGTGTTAGTCTATACGTGCTATAGCAGTTCTGTATCCTGAGCTCCTGAGGGTTTTTTCTTTCTGAGTAGCTACCAGGCCGCAATTCAGATCAGGAACATGGCATGGCGGGGTTTAACATTTTATTCCTGCTCCACTTTCCAGGTCCTTTGGAGGAAGTTTTCACTCAGCTCTGCTTCAGCGCACATGGACTGCCACTCCTTTGTTGCATTGGAAAACGAACACAATGAAAAAGGGAAGAATCGCTGTGAGTGCTGAAGTGGAACTGAGGGAAAACTGACTCCAAAGGGGTGATTTTCACTCAGCTCCACCTCAGCATGCATTGGGATTCCATCCATCACTGGTGTGACAGGAGCGTAGGAGTTTGTTCACATGTGCACATGCTTCTACCCACTCTCATGCCTTCCCTCCTGCTGGCCAGGTGAGCAGGGCTGGGGGCGGCAGGTGGTGGTGGCACATTCCCCTGTCTCAGGTGGTGTGTGTGTGTGGCAAGCCTAGACCTACCAGTGTCCTGTATAGTTTGGCTCTAAGTACATACAACATTTATAGGTAGTAATCAATTCCCAATCTTGTCTAGTGTTGTTCAGGCTGAAAGAATCTGATATTGATTTGTGAGTTCCATATGTTATTTAAAAGTATAATAATTTCTAATATGTGTGAGCAAAGTACTGTCAAGTCACAACTGACTTATGGCGATCCCAGCAAGGGGCTTTCAAGGCAAGTGAGTAGCAGAGGTAGTTGGCCATGGCCTTCCTCAGCCGAGTCTTCCTTGGTGGTCTCCCATCCAACTACCAAGCCTGCTTAGCTTCTGAGTTCTGATGAGATCAGGCTATACCATGCTACCTTCACTCTCAATTTCTAATATACTTATTTTAAAAATCTTTTAGATTTTCCTTAAGTTAACATTTCATTGAACGTTTCTAAGTTTCTTCCTGTTTCCATGTCAAAGTTTTATACATTGTTGCACTGTTTTTCTTTCTTCCATTGCTTAGTATTTTATAGTTAGGATTTTTTTTAAGTGAACGGAAAAACTCGGAATACATGCCAGTAGACAAATAGGGAGCATAAGTCTTCGTGCTTCCAACCATCTGACTGAATGAAAGCTCAGCGTTGTTGAAGCACTCATGGGACGCATTGAAATGTGCCATCTAACGCTGGGTAATTGGCTTGTCTTTCACCCTCAAGTCAAACCACAAAATAAATATTGCTGCACTTACATTTAATGAACTGCAATAGCCATCAATTATATGCCCAGACTTAAAGAACAACTGCATCTGCAGAGTTAACCACCAGGACCTAATGAATTATACTTAATTAAGCAAGTAGCTATTTAACTTTTTTTCCATTCTGAACCAAATGCTCATTCATAAAAGCCAAAGATAAAGTGAAAGAAAGCTTAATTAGACAGTTATATGAAGCACCATCTGAGGAGCAAGGGGTTAGCATTGAAGAGATGAGATAGGACTGGCCATCGCATCACTGATAGTTAGCTCATTAGTATCACACTGGAGGTCATTCAAGTAGTTACACTATTCAACCATGTATGTTGCTAATGCAATGAATGGGGACTCTGTGTTACTGGTCTTTTGTCGAAATCAGTCCACATGTGAACTGGCTTCTTTATTATCAAGTAGTTCTGCATGCTTTTTCCTGGAACTTTCTGAGATTTGTAGAAATTACCTTGAAGCAAAGGAGTCTTTCAATAAGAACTCTAGCCAGAATCACGTATTAGTGATTAGTGTGTCCATAGCTATATAACATGGCTGAAGGGATTCATGGCAACTTCTAATAAAAGTACATATGCCTTCATCAGTCGGTCTTGATTTCAGATCTTTCCCCGTAAGACACTGAAGTCACCTTTCTTTTGGCTAATAGAGAGAAAGATGAAGTGTCTGCAGTGACAGCCAACAAACTAGGGTGTCATATTGTTACCTTCTCCAGAATGGGTAGGCTGCAGAAAGTGGTCTTCCTACCAGACATTCTCCTGCACTTGTTCTTCATGCGGTAGCTATCCTCTATCAGTGTTGCCATGTTAATGTACCCCATTTCGGACCCCACTCTTGTTCCCATTTCTACCTCTGTGAATGGTAGACATGTCAAATTCAAGTGCTTAGAATACCTCCAGTCCTTTATCCCCATCTTGTTTTGAAATATTACATCAGAATGTTCCTTGCTTATTCCCTAAGGATAACCACGAGAGTCTGTAGGAGCAAAACAGAAGTCTAGCGGCACCTCAGAAAAATAAATTTTAAGTATAAGCTTTCATGAGTCAGTTCTCGCTTTCAGTATCATACTTTAGCATCTGAAAATTTAGATATGCCATACTGTCGGTCCCTTGCCAAATGCTTGGCATTATTTTGCCTGTTATATTTTGAAATGATAACATCTTTCTTTTCAGCTATATGAGATGTTAATCACCCAGTAGCACAGTTCCATAGCTGAAGGCAACTGAATAATAGCAATTCAAACTAGGAAACCTTTCTTTTGGAAGATTTGATAAAAAAGTGTTTAAGTTGTGTTCCACTTTTGCTGAATCTGTCAGTCTCCCATTGATCAAGCATATGAATTATGTGATTACTGTTGTTGTGATGGAGGGGCGGCAAGAAATGCATCAGAGATCCACCTTCTGACTTCCGGTTTGGGATTTATGGAGGTCTAACGCAGCTCCATTTGCGGAGCTGACCGGACTGCCGTTTTAAGCGGCCGGCGGGGTGAAAATAGCCCACGGCCGACTGCTCTCAGGCGGAGAGCAGGCAAAGAACGCTCGAGACCCTAGGGCGCGTTGATCTCGGACGAGGGGGGGCTCTACACAACGGGTCCCCTCCCGATCCTTGAGGTCCCACCCTGAGACGGGTCGGCTACAATCTCTGCGGCAGTTTTGGGGCCAACTCGGCTGGCATAAGACCTACATATCCAAGCTTCGATTGGGGGAAGAAGTGAAAAGGAGAATTTGAAATCGAAACAGCGATTACAACCCGAGAAAAGTGAAGGGAAGGTAAAGATCACTATCTTCCGATACGGGACAGCTTGATAAAAACAGAGAGGAAAAAAAGTAGACTTTTAAACTGCAACAGACTAGTGAAAAGGAGGGGAAGCTTCGGCAGGAGTTGTATTAGAAAAGAGACTAAGTTTAAAGAAGTTATTAAAGAAATCGGACTATTGTTTTGAATACCTGTGGCTTTGGAGCTGTGAGAAAAAGACACCATCGCGAGATCTGCTGTGGGAAGACGGGAGACAGGAAGTGCGTAACAACAATAGAGCGGCTGGAGAGAAGCGGCCCTGGCTGGAGGGCAGGAAGAAGGGAATCGCCATCTTTGAGAGGGGAAGGGCCGCGGCCTCAGCGGAAAAGGAAGTAGGCCATATTGGATTATAAAATCATAGAGAGACCATAGAGAAAAGACGCCCGACATTTTGGACCCTTTAAAATTAATTTATGCAAGAAGACCGGGACATTTGAAATAAAAAAGGTACTAAAATTAACGCCACGGAGTTAAGGAAGAGAGCGGACTCGTGGGAGCGAGCTAAAGCAAGCCCCACGATGTCGAAGAAAGAGTGGCAATCGGCAATAGAAAACCTGGATAAAAAACTTTTGGAGGTGATTAAAGAATTTAAAGACATGAAATTGGAGCTGATTAAAGAGGTTAAACAGACAGTAAAATCGGAGCTGTCAGAAGTAAAATCGGAGCTGTCAGAAGTGAAGAAAGGTATGGAAACAATACAAAGTGAATTACAAGGGACGCAGCAGAGAGTTAAAACAGTAGAAGGAGCGATGGAGAACCTAGCAGATACGCAACAAACAGAGATGAGGCTGATGAGGGGAAGGATGGCGGTTGCGGAAAGCAGACATATGGAGAAGCAGCTCAGATTTCGCGGCCTGCCGGAAGTGGAAGGAAAGACAGCGCAAGAACAGATGACGGAGGTGTTAGCTGAATACCTGGGGAAGGAGGAGGAGGATGTTGTGGCTATCCTAGATGTGGCATATCGTGTGAATTCGAGAATTGCAACCCAGAGGAAACTACCAAGAGACGTGATTGTACAATTTACAACAAGAAACATGAAAGAGAAGATTGTGACTAAACAGTTTCAAGATCCATTGGAGATCGATGGCAAGACAATTATCATAATGAAGGAACTACCCAGATCAGTGTTACTAGATCGGAAAAAATATAAAGGGCTAATCCAGATGCTGAAGGACATGAAAATCAGGTACAGATGGGAGCTTCCAGAGGGTTTGTCCTTCGAATTTGGAGGCGCTAAAAAGCGTATCAGATCTGAGCGGGAGATGGAGCGATTTATAAGGGACAATGAAAAAGACTTACCAACAAGATTATGAATATGGAGTGTAAAGTATTATCTTGGAATGTAAATGGACTAAATTCACCGAATAAGAGAAAAAATATTTTTCACTGGCTATTAAAACAAAAATGTGATATTGTTTGTTTGCAAGAGACTCATATTCGAAAACAGGATGTAAAATATCTAAAACTGGGAAAATTGGGCAAAGACTTTGTAGCGGCCTCAAGTAAAAAAAAAAGAGGAGTGGTGTTGTATGTAAAAGAGGAGCTACAACCAAAATTTATAATGAAAGATGTGGAAGCCAGATTTGTAGCAGTGGAATGTACTTGGAATTTAAAGAGAGTGTTGGTAGTCGGAATCTATGCACCTAACGGTGCAAAAGAGAGCTTCTTTGAGGATTTGAGGAAGCATTTAGATGATCTTTCATATGACCAAATAATTCTTGCTGGAGACTTCAATGGAGTGACAGACTTGGAACTGGATAAAAAGACTACTATGACACAAAAGAAAAGAGGACTATTACCAAAGCTCTTTTTTGAGTTGATTCAACAAGAGACTCTTGAAGATGTATGGAGGAGAGAATATCCTAAAAGTAGGCAGTTTACTTTTTATTCTGCAAGGCATTCCACGTTATCAAGAATTGACATGATCTGGGCCTCAAAAGATTTGGCGTTATGGACTAAAGATGTAGAAATAATGCCGATGGTAGGCTCAGACCACAACCCAATTATGTGGAAGCTGGGGAAAAAGAGGAAAAGGAAAGCATGGAGAATAAATGAGGATTTGTTACAGGAAAAAGAGAATATGGAAATATTGAGAAGAGAGACAAAGTTTTTCATTCAATACAACGTGAATAAAGAAGTACCAACTGATAAAGTTTGGGATGCTTATAAGGCGGTTATAAGGGGCATACTAATGGACTTAAATGGTAGAGCAAGAAAGAAGAAAGAGGAGAAGAGACAAGAGATTGAGGAGAAAATAAAAACTAAGGAAATACAGTTAAAAAAGAGACCAGGGAAAAAGAAATTATACCAGGAAATTAAAATATTGCAAAAACAGCTAACAGCAATGAGTAATAAAGAATTGGAGTGGAATCTCAAAAGGCTGAATCAGAAAGCATTTGAGGGTGCAAATAAACCTGGGAAGTACCTGGCATGGCAACTGAAGAAAAGAAGGGAAAAGAAAACAATAAATAAAATTTGTGAAGATGACAAAACGTATTTGGAACAGAATACCATTAGTAGAGCCTTTTATAAATTCTACGCTAAACTGTATAATAAGAAAGAAGTAAATAAAGACTCAATAGCGTCATATTTGGAGAAAATGACACTTCCAGAAATCTCGGATGCTTGGAGAAATAAACTGAACAGTGAAGTAACGGATGAGGAAATAAGTAAGGCAATACAATCTGCAAATCTAGGAAAGGCGCCAGGGCCAGACGGACTTACAGCTAAATTTTATAAGACTATGGCCAATGAGCTGGCACCATTCCTAAAGGAGGTGATCAACGGAGTTTTAAGGGATCAAAGGATTCCAGACACTTGGTCTGAAGCGAACATATCATTGATCCCAAAAGAGGGCCAAGACTTGACTAGTGTGAAAAATTACAGACCTATATCGTTACTCAACAATGACTATAAAATCTTTGCGAAGATACTGGCGGAGAGACTGAAGGGGTGGCTTTCGGAAGTTATAGAGGAGGAGCAAGCAGGCTTTCTGCCAGACAGACAAATAAGAGACAATTTAAGGACAGTGATTGATGCTATTGAATATTATGATAAGCGTTGTGAGAAAGAGGTTGGTTTCTTCTTTGTTGACGCTGAAAAGGCATTTGACAACTTAAACTGGGACTTTATGTTTGCCACTATGGAAAAGCTACAATTAGGAGAAAGATTTATCAGAGCAATTAAGGAAATTTATAGAGACCAGACTGCAGCAATTGTGGTAAATGATGAATTGACCAAGAAATTGACTATAAGCAAAGGAACAAGACAAGGTTGCCCGTTGTCTCCACTGTTGTTCATTTTAGTATTGGAGATTCTGATGATACAAATACGACAAGACGAGGAAATTCGAGGAATAAAAATAAAGGACTATTCATACAAGGTCAGAGCATTTGCGGATGACATAATGTTAATTGTAGAGGACCCACTGGAGAACATGCCAAAAGTGATAGATAAGATTAAGGAGTTTGGAGATTTGGCAGGTTTCTTCATTAACAAAAAGAAGTCAAAGATACTATGCAAAAACATGACTAAGCAGAAACAACAATTGTTAATGGAAACAACGGATTGTGAAGTAACAAGTAAGGTGAAATATTTGGGAATTGAACTGACTGCAAAGAATATAGATTTGTTCAAGAATAATTACGAAAAATTGTGGATTCAGATTGAGAGAGACTTGATTAAATGGAATAGGCTCAATCTGTCATGGTTGGGTAGGATTGCAGCGGTTAAGATGAATGTGTTACCAAGAGTGATGTTTTTGCTACAGACAATACCAATCATCAGAGACTCTAAACAATTTGAAAAATGGCAGAGGAAAATATCAGATTTTGTATGGGCAGGCAAGAAGCCTCGAGTGAAAATGAAAGTTTTACAAGATGCAAAAGAAAGAGGCGGAATGAAACTGCCCAATCTGAGACTTTATCACGATGCAATCTGCCTAGTTTGGCTGAAAGAGTGGATGACATTAAAGAACAAGAAACTATTAGCCCTAGAGGGATATAAAAAAATATTTGGATGGCATGCATACCTATGGCATGACAAAGTAAAGGTCAACTCGATGTTCCTGCACCATTTTGTACGGAGAAGTCTATACACAATCTGGAAGAAGTACAGAATTTACCTACAAGAAGGAACTCCTTGGTGGGTGGTTCCATATGAGGTGATAGACCCGAGAGTTGTTGACAACGAACGACAATGTTTGACATACAAAGAAATAACTAAAATAGAAGCATCTAAACTTAGAATAAAGACGCAAGAGGAACTATCACCGAACTACGATTGGTTCCAGTATAGACAGATCAGAGATTTGTATAACTCGGACTCTGTAAAGGGAGGTATACGAATAGAGAATTCGGAACTAGAGCAGACCCTTTTTAAAGAGGACAAGAAAAGAATATCCAAGGTATACCAAGTACTGTTGAAATGGTATACTGAGGATTAGACAGTTAAAACACAAATGGTGAAATGGGCTATAAATTTTAATAAAGAGATAACAATGGAGGCATGGGAATACTTGTGGAAGACTACAATGAAGACAACGACATGTACAAATATTAAAGAGAATATTTACAAAATGATCTATCGTTGGTACATGACACCAAAGAAGATTGCGCTAGGGAACTTGAACACTTCTAATAAATGCTGGAAATGTAGGAAGCATGAGGGCTCCCTCTATCATATGTGGTGGTCGTGTGATGTAGCTAGGCAGTACTGGGGGGAAATAATAAGAGAAATGAGTGAAATTTTACAATTTCAAATAAATAAGAACCCAGAACTCCTGCTACTAAACTTGGGAATGGAGGGAATTCCAGCCCATCATAGGACGTTGATATTTTATATGACAGCAGCAGCCAGACTTTTGTATGCGCAAAAATGGAAAGTACAAGAAGTGCCAACTATTGAAGATTGGATTTACAAATTGCTGTACATGGCAGAAATGGACAAGATGACAAGAAAACTGAGAAATCTGGACTCAGGGCAGTTTAACACAGATTGGGAGAAGCTGAAACAATATCTGGAGAAGAAATGGGAGGTGGGAGGAAAACTGTGGCAGTTTGAGAACTACTGAAGTATAATAAAATGTAGAGGGGGGTGACTTTACCGGGGGGGGAAGAGATAAATGTGAATTTATAAGCAGTTAGATTAACAGATTGATATATATATAGATATATATATAGATATATATATAGATATATATAGGTTAATAGATAGAATATTGATAGAAAATAATTAATGATAAGGTTTAAATATAAGTATTGAGTAACCAACAATATTTTCTTTCTTTGATAAGATTTGTATAATGCACCAAACTGAATGTACAGAAGAGTTAAATTGATTGACTATGTGATGAGTTATATAGAATTACCATAAAAAGATACAATGAGTAATATATAGAGAATAAGTCAAATTGTTTGATTTAAATGTAAGATTTTTATGGTTTATGATATATAGGTTTATGATATATAGAAATATTTAAAACTGGAAATGGGATAAATTGTTTATCCAAGATGGAAACAAAGACTTACAGTTTGGGTATATAACAAGAAAAGTAGTTAAGGATGTACTGCTTAGTATAATGGAGAATGTATATTTGTTTTAGATAGAGGAATTTAATAGAAGTAAGGGAAAAGGGACAAAGGGTGGGAAAGCTGTTGGAAGTCAACAAAAGGGGGGGAAAGGGAGGGGGTTAGAAGTGAAAAATTTGGGGAAAATTGAATGTAATGTAAAAAATAACGGATTCTAACCCAATAAAAATTTTTTCAAAAAAAAAAAAGAGATCCACCTTCTACTGAAAAGGGCTTCTGGCTGAAATTGTGCAGTAAACTGTGTATGACCAGGGTTTTTTGGGGGGGAAAAGAGGTGGTGGAACTCAGTGGGTTGCCCTCGGAGAAAATGGTTTTCTACTTTGTTTCATTGTATTCATATGTTTATTACTAGTATATACAACATTGTTTACAATTGTCACCTTGTTACATTTTTCTCTAATTGTGGATTCAGGTGGTGTTTTCAGTTTGTAGTATACATTGCATCCCTGTTTTTTTTTATATAGCTTCTTGTACTTGGGTACTTGGTATTTGTGCTACTAATAACCAGGGCTTTTTTTCAGCAGGAACGTGGTGGAACAGAGTACCGGAACCGCTTGACAATGGTCACATGGCTGGTGGCCCCGCCCCCTGATCTCCAGACAGAGGGGAGTTTAGATTGCCCTCTGTGCCGCGGAGGGCAATCTAAACTCCCCTCTGTCTGGAGATCAGGGGGCGGGGCCACCAGCCATGTGACCATTGTCAAGAGGTTCCGGAACTCCGTTCCACTGCGTTCCTGCTGAAAAAAAGCCCTGTGTATGACAGTGGTCCTGACGTATCCTGTGGTATGAGGCCAGTTCCCCACGAGTCTTTAGAAGGCAGCCCTTCTGTTTTATGGGAACTCCAGCAAGAAAGCTGCCACTTTATAATAGCAAACCCAAGTGTGAGCTGAGGCCAAACTTGGTTAAAGGGTTCTGTAGCCGGGCTTGATCACTCCTAGCTTTCTTAGGAGAGCAGAACGGGGTTATAACATACAGAAGTGTCTGGAGGAGAATGGATGAACTGGGAGGTGAACTTGAATTCATGACAAAGAGGAGAGAGCTAGACAGACTGCAGTTTGTAATCCCCTACAGGAATGAGGTCCGTTTCTTGCTTGCACAAGCCTTCCTGGTATTCTGAAATGAGGCATATGCCAAGAAATACAAAGAGATATATTAGTCTGGAGGGAATGAAATGTTCAAGATGGAGCTTCAGAGGAAATTTTCATCAAGTTGTCTGAATTAACTGTGCAAAGTATTTTATTTTATTAGATTTGGCTGCAGCCAGCTGTCATGCCCAGAAACTCAAATGAATGAAGCTGTTAAGGAAAAGAGAAGGGGAAATGTATGAATTTAGGGGAAAAACCATTTAAAGCAGTTTTTTTTAAAGAAAAAAAAACTATTTCAAGCAATTTTTAAAAAGGCATGTTGTGTTAACTGTCAATATTTGTGAGACCCCATATCTAGAATACATTCTCAGTTAAACAGAGCTACTTGGACACTTCTTCAAGGGCTCTGTGGTTTGCAAACCTCCAGACTGTCATAACCCCATCCCAAGCAGCACTGATACTGAAGAGGAAGAGCAAATAGCAGCGCCACATCTTGACACAGCCGTTGAGTTTGAACTCCCTTCCATGGGGAGACCCTGAGTTTGGTGCCTAGGAGCTTCCATTCCAAGGATATGATCTTCTTCCCAAGGAACTAGCATTCCCACTAACTGGGATTTCCTCATCTTTAGCTCCGATTTTCTTGAGGAGACAACACACCGAGGAAGATCTTCTGAAAAAGGCAAAGCTGCAGTCCGCAGATTTATCCTTTTAAAATGCACTACATTGATAGGGTTAACAAGGCCAGGAAAGGATAAAAGAGTTTAGTTGTTTCAGGCTTTGCTGGAAGAAGTCTTTAGTCCCAGAGTTGGAAGTTCCTGGTGGGCCGCAAACTTGGTGGCCAAGAAAAAACTGAGCAGTTTTGGTAGCACTGCAAGTCTCCTTGGCTTTGACTTGGGCTGTGGCACTATGACAACAGGTATAGTCTAGCCTGGTAAGCCTACACCTGCTATCATCTCTAAAACCTGGGTCCATGCTGAGAGGCGCCTTCAGCACTACCAGTACTGCAGAGGCCACTCCAGCCGGCTTTCTCTCGGTCTGTTTTAACATTCCGATCCACCCCTGATCTCAGCCAGAGTTCCTGACTTGAGAAGAGCCCTCCTGGATCAGATCAGTTGTCCATCTAGCCCAGCATCCTGTCTCACACAATGGCCAACCATTTACTTTGGTGGTCAGCAACAGGGCATAGACGCTGGCTCCTTTTTCTGATGTTGCCTCCTAGCACTGGTGTTCAGAAGTTTACTCCTCGGAATACAGAGGTTCCCTATAGACACTGTGGCTAGTAGCTGCTGATGGACCTATCCTCTATGAATGTGTCTAATCCCCCTTTAAAGCCATCTATGCCTGCGGCCATCACTATATCCTCTGGCAATGAATTCCACAGTTTAATCACTCATTGAGTAAAGAAGTATTTCCTTTGCCCATCAACTTCATTAGATGCCTTTGAGAGGGAGTATTTGGGGGGAGAGAGAAAAAATGATCTCTTTCCACTATCTACCCTGTACATAATTTTATAAGCCTCTGTCATGTCCCCCTTCAGTCCTCTCTTTTCTTACTACTTCTGTCTTTTCTCAAGGGAAGGTGCTCCAGCCCCTTGATCATCCTTTTCTGTACTTCTTTCCTAGCTCTGCAATGTCCGTTTTGAGATTGTTGGGGAGCAGTGGAGACGACACAATGCCCCCTTCTTCTCAGCCCCGTTCTGGGTCAAAACTACAGCTACCAAGCCTAGTGAGTTGGCTGAGTCACCTTATAAAGAGCTGCACACCAGTCAGCTAATCAGTGGCAGCTAGCCCTTTAAGAGTCAGGCACCCACTGACAGCTGGCCCTTTGACAGCCAGCCAGCTGTCTGACAATCAGCTATTGGGAAGCTCCACCCTGGGGGCAGGGCAGGGGAGTAATGAGGCAGAACTTGCTCAGGAGGTACTATTGGCCACTCCCAGGCAAAGCCACATCCCCATAAGGCTTCCTGGAAGAGGTGGCCACTGGGCATGCCCCAGGCCTGCCCAGGACCTTTAAAAGGCTTGAGGGAGGAAGCCAAGGAGGATGGACCAGCTCTGGTTCCCAACTCAGAAGGAAGTAGAGCTAGGGGAGAGGTGGTGGATTAGGGTAGTACTCAACCCCTTCCCCTCTCTGTCTGAGGCCAGGGGGAGGCTCTTCAGTTAAATTAGGCCCTGGTACATGGGTCTGGGGTTCCTATAGAGATGTGGTGACCAAAACTACACAGTACTCCAAATGAAGCTGCATCGTAAATCTGTACAGGGGCATTATAATTTTGGCTGTTTTTCCTCCTGTCCTTTTCCCTTATTCCAGTATTGATTTTGCTTTTCCACTGATGTGGCAGATTGGGTTGGTGTTTTCATTGAGCTCTCCACCATGACCCGAGGCCTCTTTCCACTTTAGTCAGATGCTACTTCTGCGTTATCTGTACAATTTTCTGTTAACAGACCAGATTCCCTGCTGGACCCAGTTTGACTAACCTACACTTTGTACTCCACTGTGCCAGAATTAGCCACAGTCTAAGCCTGCACTCATAACCTTGAAGTCCGCTGAACTTAACCCTTATATGTGCTTTCATGTTCCCTAACATACTCAAGCTATTTGTTGCAAGCAAAGGCTAGAAACTGACTTGGTTCAATCAAGATTTGTTGAATGAAAGCATCTCAACATTTTGGGAACTTCAGATGCTGTGACTATTTATGTCCCATTACTGTGCTTTGGTGGCTGCTATGGCATTTCTAGAATGCTGTATGAGATATAAAATGAATCTGCCTATAAACTTGTTTTTGGAAAAACTGCTCACGTGCAATTTCCTGCTCTATTTTTACTATGAAATGCTTCATTTATGATCCAAAATTTAAATGTGGCAAAAATTATCATCGAGATATATCAGAACATTTTCATCAGCGATAAAGAAAAATGGGCTTCTGGTGACAGCTAGTATGTTGAAATAGCATTAATTCATCAAGTTTTCGGCATGAAATAAAGTGGGAATCTAGGATGGAATTTTTCATTGAATTTCATTTCACTGCGTAGTGACTTCAGGGTTGGATTGAAAGTTGAATATTTTTTAGTACATTAAAAGGACATTTCAAAATTTCATGTTTCATTAGCAGTATATTAAAGCTGAATACTTTCTGATGCATGTGTTGCTTCTAATACTTTAATGAACTAGGGAGTAAAGCTCAAAATATGTTAATACATTTTTAAAATTCTGTGAGTTCCCATGTTTGTATCTTAACCTACAAAATCAATACAAGGACTTAACTTGTTTTGAATCGCTAGGGGCCAGCAAACAGAATGTTGTGTGTATAGGCTGCTGTTGATTTTGCCCATTTGCAGGGTGGTATCTGCAGGAGGCCATTCAGATGAGCGAAGCTGCCATAGCAGAGCATAAAGGAAGAGGTGGTACTGCAGATATGAGGGGCCATGGCAACAAAGGGCTTTATATGTAATTGTGAAAACCGTGAACTGAGCCTGGTAACTGATGGGTAGCCAATGGAGTGGCAGCAGAATGAGTTTGCTGTAGTTCACCAGCCAATACATTTTTTTTCATATGAGATCTAGAACAGAATTGTTTTTTTCATTTTCTGGCCAACTGAACCAAAAATTAAAAACAAATGCTGTCTTTTATTGAAACAGGGCAAATCACTAAGGCAATTAAATGCCATTATATTAGCAGAAGGACTTTGGGATCCAAAACCACTTTCAGGCACTAGTTCTGGGTTTCTGCAGCTTCCTTGGAATTGGCTGGAAGGACATGATAGTGCGGAGTGTCATCTGCATATTGGTGACAACCCAGCCCAAATCTCCAGGTTGTCTCTCCAAGCAATTTCATGCAGATATTGAAAAGGATAGGGGGCAAGATGGAGCCTTGCAGGACTCTTTTACCGCCTATGGCCGAGGAAGAGGAGCGGGAAGGGGTCGCGCGGCAAAATAACAGCACACACACACATTGGCTGGGTAAAAAATGGCAACAACTTTATTAACATAACAATAGCAACAGGAGTATTGGCGCGGCATGTGGATCGGATCCACCGGACTGCATCGGCTGACCCGCCTGCCAGCCGATGACCCCCCGCCCCCCTCAGGCGCCCGCTGAGGGGGGGGACCAGAGGAGTGGCATTGTGAAGGGGGGAGGTCACCTGGTGTACACCCTTGGTGATCCCCCTGCCACCTGGGAGGGAGAATGCCCCGGCAGCCCCCGAGCTGGGCGTGCCTTCATACTCCCTCCCAAGATTCCTTATGGGAATCCCCTGCCTGGGGAGCCTGCGCCCGAGGGCCCGGCTCCCCAACAAATGGGATCCGATCCAATGCCCAACCGCCCGAAGTTGTGACGAAGAACCATAGAAGAAACAGGGAGAGGAGGGTGGGTGCTCGCTCGCCGCCGCCGAAGTGGGCGGGGGCGGATCCGGCGGCCGGCTAAATACCCGGCCGCCGGACCTTGGAGGGAACCGCCGCCGGGCCGCGAGGCTGGCCCCGCCCACCGCCGGCTCGACTCCGGGCCGCCGCGATTGGCTGGCCCGGAGTTTAAACCGATTGGTCGCTGGCCCGCCCGGAGCATGCCGGGCGAGCCAGCGAGCAAGCGGCCGACGCGGTTCCCGCTCCTCCGCCCGCCGGCGGCAACAGGAGGCGCAGGTAAGTCTGGGCCCCCCATTTACCGCCTATGGCCGAGGAAGAGGAGCGGGAAGGGGTCGCGCGGCAAAATAACAGCACACACACACATTGGCTGGGTAAAAAATGGCCACAACTTTATTAACATAACAATAGCAACAGGAGTATTGGCGCGGCATGTGGATCGGATCCACCGGACTGCATCGGCTGACCCGCCTGCCAGCCGATGACTCCCCGCCCCCCTCAGGCGCCCGCTGAGGGGGGGGACCAGAGGAGTGGCATTGTGAAGGGGGGAGGTCACCTGGTGTACACCCTTGGTGATCCCCCTGCCACCTGGGAGGGAGAATGCCCCGGCAGCCCCCGAGCTGGGCGTGCCTTCATACTCCCTCCCAAGATTCCTTATGGGAATCCCCTGCCTGGGGAGCCTGCGCCCGAGGGCCCGGCTCCCCAACAAATGGGATCCGATCCAATGCCCAACCGCCACCAGAGCCACAAGTGGCTCCCGCCAACACTCCTACCGCTGTAGCCACTCCAGCAGGCCATCCCGCAGTCCTGCAACCAGATGTCATTGCCCCAGCTGGAAAGATGAACCCCGTCCGGACGAAACAGGGGGGCCACGCGATGTGAAATGTCCCAGTGAGTGATCAAGGAGCCTCCGACTGCCGCCACGTGTTGGCCCATGGCATGCGCCAGCTTCTGCCTGACGGTTTCCATCTTCCCGGGGCAGCGGGCCCCCCGCCAGCAACACCTCTGGAGTAAGTCTGACCAAATGATGGCGGTCTGTGGGAAGAGACCCTGCAGGAGTCCCAAGTCGGCGCACATGGCTCGCCTGAGTTCCGGGCCCTCTCGCTTGCCCAGATCGTTCTCGCCCAGCTGTATGACCAACGCATCTGGTGGACCGGACTGGCGCGACTGCCGTTGCAGCATGGGGACCAGGGCCTCCCATAGCATTCCTCGCACACCTAGCCAGCGAAGGTTGAGGTGTTTCTCCAGACCCACGTGCCGACCCCAGCCAGATGCCTCCGCGTACTTGCCAGCCCAGTGCACGATGCTGTGCCCGCAGATCCACACTGTTCTCCTCCGCCCTACCAAGGAAAAGCATAAGACCGCACATTAATGCCCGGCGCCGCCAGAAGGGCGAATGTAGGTCTGGAACGCCCTGGACCGCCACCGCCCGATGGCCTTTATGGCCGCGGTGGGCAGACCTCGCTCATGCGCCTCTGTGGCTGCGCCAATGCGGAAGAAATGAGTACCGAAATCCTGGGAGAGGAGCCCCAGGGCCCGTATGCAGGAGCGCAAGACCGCCGTGAACTGGTAGCGGGTGAGGGGGGAGTGATCCCTGTGCACGAGGAGTGGCCCGAGGAGGGCAGGCCGCAGACCCAGGTACTCTCCCACCGCCCGGACCGGGCACAGGGCCCGGTTGCTGTAGGGCCGCAGGGTGATGGTGTGCCCCCTCCCCCGCTGGTCCGTCTTGGAATGGCGCACAGTGATGGAGACCCAGCGAGGGGTCCAGTCAATGTCGCTAACCCGCAGCGCCCGGGCACCGTCGCCTGACCGGGAGCCCGAGACCAGCTCGCCCACCCTGAACGCCCCGAAGAAGGCTAATAAAAAGGCTGCGCGGAACAGCTGGGCCTCGAAGGGGGACCAGCAGAGGTCTGGCACCACGCGGAGGATCCCCTTCAGCATGGCTAAGGTTATGGGCTGCCTGTGGTCTGGAGGAGGGGGGGCCAGACGCGCCCAACCCTCCACCGCTCTGCGTACCAAGAAGCCGCCGCAAGGGTCCGGGTGACCTGCAGCCTTGCAGAAGAAGGCGATAGCTGACAGGTCCCTCCGCATGGTCCTGATAGATAGGCCCAGCTCGCGGAGGTGGGCCAAATACTGCAGGACCGTGTCTTGGGTTGCCGGCCCCGCCGCCCCATCCCCGCAGCCCTCGGCAAATGATTGAAATCTGGATGCCGCTGCGGTGTAGGCCCGGAGGGTGGAAGGTGCCACCGAGCACAGAACTCCCTGCGTTATGGACTCCCTCCAAGTTGCCACAGTTCCTCCGGGAATGGGTCGGGCTCTCGATGAGCCTCCGGCGCCAGCGAGAAGAATCTCTCCATCTGGAAGCGAGATAATGCGTCTGCCAGGTCGTTGCTTACCCCTGCTATATGTCGGGCAGAGAAGGTGATGTTAAAATCAAGACAGCATAATACGAAATGGCGGACCAGACGCATAACCCGCTCAGAGCGAGAAGACTGGCGGCAAATAACCTTCACCGCTGCCATGTTGTCACACCAGAATGTGACCCGTTTGTCCCGCAGGAGCTCCCCCCACATGGACACGGCAACCAGGATGGGAAACAGTTCCAGGAAGGTCAGGTCCCGGAGGATACCGGCCCCCGCCCACGTAGCCGGCCAGCGCTGGGCGCACCAGCGGCCTCTGAAATAGACCCCGAACCCCTGGCTCCCGGCAGCGTCGGAATGGACCTGCAGATCTGTCCCTAGGTCCAGTGGGTCCTGCCAGAGAGAGACCCCATTGAATTTGCCCAGGAATTCGAGCCAGACCCGCAAATCGGCCCTGAGGCCTGCGGTGATCCGTATCCGGTGGTGAGGGGAGGTGACCCCCCGGCAGGCCTGCGCGAGGCGGGCACAGAAGGCCCGCCCCGGGGAAACCACCCTGCAGGCGAAATTAAGATGGCCGATGATGGACTGCAGCTCCCTAAGGGTGCACTTAGAGCGGGGCAGGATGCTGGTGATCAGGTCCCGCAGGCGAGCAAGCTTATCCCTGGGGAGGCGGGACAGCCCGGCCACCGAGTCCAGTTCGATCCCCAAATAGGTGAGTCGCGAGGTTGGGCCCTCGGTCTTTTCCCGGGCCAGAGGGACTCCCAGTTCAGCGGCCAAGGCCTGGAAGGTGCTGAGCGGGTAGCGCAGCACGAGCTGTTGGGCGGAGCCATGATGAGGAAGTCATCCAAGTAATGAGTAATAAATGGAGGCCCCATGCGGTCCTTGGCTACCCATTCCAAGAACGTGCTAAAGGTCTCAAAGGCCGCGCAGGCGACGGAGCACCCCATGGGCATGGCCTTGTCCACGTACCAGCGATCCTGAAACTTAAAACCCAGCAAGCAGTGATCCCCCGGGTGAACTGGCAGCAAACGGAAAGCCGACTGAACATCACACTTGGCCATGAGGGCCCCCCGCCCGCAAGCCCTGACCAGGCGCACTGCATGGTCGAAAGATGCATACCTGACCGCGCACAATTCAGAGGGGATGGCCTCGTTGACCGAGGACCCCTTGGGGTATGACAGATGGTGTATAAGCCGAAACTCCCCTGGGGCTTTCTTAGGAACGACCCCCAGGGGCGACACCCTCAGGTTAGGTAGGGGCGGACTGGAGAAGGGGCCTGCTACGCGTCCGGCTGCTACCTCCTTGGCGATCTTGGTCGTCACCACCTCAGGAAGCTCCCTGGCAGACTTGAGATTCCCCGATGAGGAAGCCACCCGTGGCCCCGTGTATGGGATGTGAAAGCCCGACGCGAATCCCTCCCGCAAGTACTTCGCTGCCTCCCTGTTGGGGTAACGCGCCAGTAGGGGGAGCAGGGCGCGAAGCCGAACAGGGGTATGGGCAAGCCCCAGCCCCCCGAGGGGGGGCTAATTGCCGCTGGAGGGCTGTGCGGTGGAGGCGGCCGATCCCCCGTCCTTGCGGGAATTGTTGGAGGACCGGCCCCCGCGAAAGGGGTGTGGGGGGTTACCCCCCTGTGGGCAGGACGGGCGCGGGTGAGGCCCACCACAGGAGTCACAATTGTGTTCGAAGCGGCACTTCGTGTGCTGGCATTTCCCCTGGTTGTACTCCCAGCACACGCCCCGGGATTTGTCCCTGCGAGGCTGCCACCGCCCCCCCGACCAGGGTCACTCTTTCCCTTCATGTGCGGGCCCACCAGCCATAGCCAGAGCTTCTGGCTAATGAGATCCCAGCGGGCCCTGGGATTGTGGGAGGCCCTCTTTCGGAAGGCCTCGTCATAATCCATGGCTGCGGGTTCCCCCGCCAAGGCCCGTGCCCGCAGGACATTCCCCAGGTGATTGGTCAGGTGCCAGCCCCGCTCGGGGTACGCGGCCTGGACGACCCCCATATAGACCGTAAATCCCTCGAGCCAGTTGGCGAATGTCCGCTCGGCGACCTCCTTCTTGCCCCCCCGTTTGTCCCGTTTGGCCGGAGGTGCGCATCTCCCGTCCTCCGCCTCTGGGCGGAGTAAGGAAAAGACGTCTACGTAGTAGCCGTCCAAAATGCGTTCCCTGACCTTGCGTGACAAATGAATCCCCGGGGGGTCCTCGTCATCTGTGAACGAGGCAACCCGTGGGGGGGCTTCTGTGGGGCCCCAAACCTCCTTAGGGTCACCCTCCCCTGACTGGGACCTGTCCCTCCTCCGCTGGGCCCAGCCCGGGAGGCCTGGGGCCCTGGCAGCCACCTCCCAATAGTCCTCCCCCGCCGCCCCTTCATCCGAGGAGGAGGACTCACCTGATGTCCAGTCGCTGTCTGTTTCCTCCCTCTGATGGCGGCGCCTCCCCTTCCTGCGGGATGTCCTCTTACGCTTGGCTGACCTCCGGCGCTCCTCACTGCTGCTGCTGTCTGAGCTGGAGGAGGAACGGGCTTCCTGGCGTTGAGCGACTCCACGGCCTCTCTTCACCTTCTCTCGCGGTTTGCGTTGAGGGGCCTCACCAGGCTCAAGGGCCGGCTGACCTGCCCCGGGCCCGGAGCTTCCCAGGTGCTCCACCCGCTCGGTAAGGCGCTGCAAGGCCCGGGAAATATCCAGGAGGGCACTAGGGCTGGCCTCCCCCGCCGCCCCCTGAACTTTTGCCCTCCCTGTGGTCTGGGCTCTGGCTCCTCTGGTAGTGGCCCTTTTTTGGCTGCTAGCCTGCCTGCCCCCTGAAGCAGCCTCTCCTGCCCCCTGGCTGTGTGGTGTTCCCCCCCTGTGGGCTGCTGCCCTCCTCCCAGACGAGGGTGGGGCAGCTGGTGCTGGCCTGTTGCGGGCCGCTGGCCCCCCCGCCGACCTGGGCCTGCTGCCCGTCGTGCCCCTGCTCCCACGTGCGGCCGTTTTTTTGGGTTCCCGCGGGTGCTTGTGCGGCCCCCGCGGGTGCGCTGCGTGCGCCGGCCCTGGTCCCTGCTGGGGCCCTCCTCTTGCTTGGTGCCATGCCTCCCCCCCACCAAACAGCACAACCCCGGAGGATTTGGGAAGCTGGGCAAGAGGAAGGAGCGGAAGGTGCAAATGCCGCCCCTTGGCGCCTGCCCCGCTGGCCACCCCGCTCGTGCTCTCCTCCACCCGGACTCCTCCCCGGTGCCTCCTCCCCTGTCGGGCCACCAACCCGCAGGCCCAGGAGGATTTGGGAAGCTGAGCAAGGGGAAATGCCCCCGCTTGAGTGCTCGGCGCCCCCCACCCGGACGCGGCTCGACCGCCCGCGCCTCTTCCCCGGTGCCTCCTCTTCCGCCGGGCCGCGGGACCGGGTTCGGGAACCACGAGGGGCTCAGCTAGACCCCTACAGGCAACCTGACTCGCCGCGCCTTGCCCGGGCTTCCGCCGCCTCTTCGGCTCCTCTTCCTCCCCGCTCTTCGTTCTCTTCTGCGCGCAGAGCCGACCGCTCTGCTCGCTCGCCGCCGCCGAAGTGGGCGGGGGCGGATCCGGCGGCCGGCTAAATACCCGGCCGCCGGACCTTGGAGGGAACCGCCGCCGGGCCGCGAGGCTGGCCCCGCCCACCGCCGGCTCGACTCCGGGCCGCCGCGATTGGCTGGCCCGGAGTTTAAACCGATTGGTCGCTGGCCCGCCCGGAGCATGCCGGGCGAGCCAGCGAGCAAGCGGCCGACGCGGTTCCCGCTCCTCCGCCCGCCGGCGGCAACAGGAGGCGCAGGTAAGTCTGGGCCCCCCATATGTTGAATAGGAAGAAATCATCTTCAGCCTGTTTCCCCACCATTACTTTTCTTCCTGCCCCAGGTTCTGTCTTCTACTACAAGAGAGAACGTCAAGCTCAGTAATTTAGACCATAATCTGGGATACATCTGAAAAGAGAGAAAACTTTAGTTGTTGTAGATTTTCCGGGCTGTATGGCCATGGTCTTGGCATCGACAATATATAGAGATAAAACTTGCTTCATGATCCATATACTGAGACAGGAGACAGCGTTAGCTGGGCTTGGTTGCTAGTTTTTTTCAGTCATTGTGCATAGTTTCCTAGGAGCATGCTTTTATATTTCTAGTGTCAGTGAGTGGTTGACATTCATTCGGGGGTGGGGGGAGGATGGAAATACATTTCTGCCCTTAGTAACACTACCTTGGCTAATGACACAACCTGCCTGCCTGACTGAGCCTGAGGTGGCTCAGTCAGCTGTGATAGAAACCTCAATAGAAGCAATGCTCCTTCTCCCCATCTTGAATATAGGTCATGAGGAGCAGACAAAGGACAGCATATTTCCAGACAGTTTTGCTAATTCCCTTCTAGAAGTTGTGTTGAGAATGGGGGATTGTTGTACACCCAACCTTAGGATCTGAAGTTGGTTTTATGGCAGGACTATGTTTGGAAAAGAAAACCTGAACCTGTCACTTGCTCTGCTTGAAGTAAAGACCTCAATAATTGATGAGAAGACTGGAAGAGGGAAAGGAGAAGCAGAAGAGAAGGGGAAGGGCCAGATTGCTTCCCCTTGCCTCCAGGACTTGTGGGCCTTTAGCTACTATTAGAAGAATTAACTCGTGGCAACTTCATAGGTTGTTTAAAAATTGTGATATACTTCTACATAGTTTTGCTTCCATTGTTGGATAATCTATACAAAATTCAATGATTCTAAATTTCATTATTTGAACTTTCACTGTGAAATCAATGGAACCTAAAAGTCCTTAACTTTGGAGTGTATCATCCATGAATTACTCAAAAATGCGGCAGGCAAGATACTGATGTGTAATGATAAATTCAGTTTCAGTTCTTTCTTGTTCTTTGAGACTAAAGCACTGTTGACTGGGGCTTTTGTTTGGTCCAATCATTACAGGTGTTTTTGCATGCAAGATGGTGCCATTTGTCCAATCCACTGCAATTGTTACTGAGATTCTCACAATGACGTGCATTGCTGCAGAAAGGCATAATGGCATTGTGCATCCATTAAAAATGAAATGGCAGTACACCAACAGAAGAGCATACACAATGCTTGGTAAGGTCTTATGATATACTCTGTTTATACCCCACCCTTTGGGACCCAGTGCAGCTTACATCATTCCTCCATTTTATCCTTGCAGCAACCTTGTGGGGTAAGTCAGCCAGCAGCTTCCATGGCAGAATGAGGATTTGAATCTGGGTCTCCCAGAGCTTAGCCTGACACAAACAGTAAATTGTCTATTTGTTGGTTTGATATGACAGTAAAGGTACTGTACTGCTTTTTGGAATAGTCAGTTTCTCTGATTGTTTTAGACATTTACTTTGGGTGAATACAGAGACAAGTTTTCTTCCAGTGGGCACTGGGTTATATCCTTGGTTATTCTTCTAACTGAGAAAGGATAGAGATGATCTTGCCTGATTTCCCTCCTTGCAATTCTCCTCTACATGGTCTGCAAGCATTTCCTAACCTCCAGCAATATTTTTCTGGAGGTCAATGGAAGCTGCTTGTAGAAGGACAAGGTGAGAGAAAGATCCACTTCCACAAGCTGTATTCAACCCATTGACTTTTAAAGTTGTTAGCATAGAGAATCAAGTAGCAGTGGTTTGTCTGATCATGGGCAAGATGAATTCCACAGCCCAAGTTCAGTGGACAAACTACATTTTTGCAGCATCTTGAGTAAACAATTAATTGTTCCACTTGATTCACAAAACATGGCATTGGAAATTTTTGTGAGTGTTTTATGAACTACTGTGTATGTATAATCTTGTGGAAAGGAAAAAAACAAACCTGCCTATATATCAAAATAATTTTAATTTATGTATGTGTGAATTGTATTGGGACTTCTCCCTTCCTGAAATACCTCTAGTGCTTTGAACATGCACAGAAAATGGAATGAATACCAGCAGAGCATTCTTTATGTACCTTGGGTGCTCATATTGTTTCCAAAGGGGGCGGAATTCTGCCCAGATTTGTTCCAAGTGCCCAACTGCCTGGTGGGTTGTGCTGAAATATGGTCTTATAAAATTGGCACTTACTATTTTCTGAAGTACAGAATATAGCTAAAGTTGGCTCTTCTATGCCTGAATAAGTAGGCTGGAGAAACAGTCCAAGATTTATTATCCACCTTCTCCTTTCATGAATTGTTTTGTGTCTGGAGGTAACAGATTCCATGTTTTAAAAAGTTTAGCATGTTGCTCAGAACTTTTACACAAGGCAAAATGTGTATTTCACAATTTGCCTTCATTTTAATTATACAGCATACAGTTATTAATGTTATTCTGATTTTTCTGGAAATTATAATCTGGTCTAATGTTCCATATAGTCATGTGGCATACTACAACAAACAGTGAATGGGTTACTTTAATTTTCGGTGTCCTTTTTGTTAAATAACACCATTTTTTTTCTTTTTTAGGCATAGTCTGGTTGGTGGCAGCTATTGTTGGGTCTCCTATGTGGCATGTGCAGCGACTGGAGGTATGGTAGGGTGTGCTGTGTATTTATACTTTCCTGCACCAACTACAGTGTTGCTGTCAATAAACAATGCTATAAGTAGAGACTTTCCCTCCTTCAGGACATGATGGTCATGTTCTGTATACAGCTGTTCATCAAGTAATTGTAAAATGTGACATTGGAAACGAGTGTTGGAAACATGCAAATAGGTATTGTATCTGTTGAGAGAAAAATGCAAATAACAATAGAAACAGCCTAGCCTTGTTGTTAAGAACGAAAAGAGAGATTTATAGACTGAATTTTGAAAATAATTTTCTTCTGGCCTTGTCTGGTCAACTGCGGTTAACTGTGACTGCTGTAATTCTCTGTTGTCTGTGGCTAGAATTTAATTCCTTGGTGAGTTTATAAGCATTGCTACTTCATTTTGCCTTGGTGTTTATCCATATTTCATTGAGCATTTGCTCTAATAAAACATTGTCTTGTAATGAACAGAAGATTGGCCACTGATCACTGGAACTATAATGAATATGGGAAAGATCACCTGCATCAGATGGGTCAGCTGGGAGATTTGGGGTGAGGACCTGTGTCTCTGTTCCCTCTGCAAAACATCCTTGGTGTTGTCGGGAAAGAGAGAGCCAGAGTAACCAATCAAAAGCTTGGTCTGAAAGAGGATTCCCCCCCCCGCATTTGCTTCTCTGACCTCTCAACATCCAGAGAGAGGGAGGAGTGACTTCCTCAGGGCTGCTACTGAGACAGGAACAAACACACATAATAGTTCAAGATGGGTTGCCGTGTTTGTCTGTATCAGTGGAAAAGAGCAAGAGTCCAGTAGCACCTATAAGACTACAAAAATTAGTGGTAGGGTATGAGTTTTCTGTGGCTCACGAAAGCTAATACCCTACCACTAATTTTGTTAGTCTTATAGGTGCAGTTGGACTCCTGCTCTTTTACACATAATAGTAATAGCTATAGTGGGCAACTTGCAAGAAGTTTGAAGAAAAGGTTTAGAATGGGATGCTTAGACTTTGGAACAAAGATGGGTGCCATCTGTTCAGCATTTCCTGCACTGAATGCCATATCTCCAGCTTAGGCAAAAGTTCTGTTGTTTCCAAAAGCAAATTTCTGCTACTTCATCCTCAGAATTCTGCTAATGACTTCTATGAGGACAATTAGTTTTATTTAAATATGGATTCGCCCCCACCCAGTAAATAAATAAATAACTGCACTCAGTGTGTTGTTACTTACACTGTTTTTTCTTATGGCTTTGAATTATAAAATATTCTGGGAGCAAATCCATTGGAATAACAGGTTATGTGGGACATCTGCTCCAGGAATGACTATTTCACATGCTACTTTTAAAAAACTGAAATTTATGCGGAAGCTTCTTTTTTTGACAAAATATCTGATGACGAAGCTGTAGAAGTAAGAAATGGAGGAGCAGAAGATTTATGAAAGAGAAAAAAAACTCCACTGCTTAGTCCATTAGTTCTATTATAAATCATACTTTTATAAGGTTCCACTTGACAATTCTATAGAATCCAAAACCAAGAACAAAATCTTTGTAATACCTTTTATTAGGACCCATGAAATTGACACAAAACTTTATGTAAACTTTTGAGCTCACCAGAACTCTGTGAGCCTTGATACTCATTCCAAGAGGAAAAGCAGGGTATGGTGGAAAGGATCCAGAAGAAAAAGGCTAATGGAGAGAGGATGTATGATAATCACAGTCCACTGTGACAACAGCAACATCATGAAAATAGATCAAATTGGATTCACTTTCATACAGCTTTTGGGGGACCCTTGGAAAAAAATCTCCTGTAAATGTTCATTGATACGACATGTATAGTTAAAATTATTAATTAAATTAAATTGTACGATCTTGCACAAGTTCCATGGATTCCCTAGCATATAATTTGTTGCTTTTCACTCGCTTTAACTTTTGTTTCCCACTATAATTACTTTTAGCTATAATTCCCTTACTTATTCCAAGTCATTAGCTTTCTTTCCTGAGAATGGCATCTTTTCTGGAACAAATAACATCTCAGAGTAATGAAAAACAAGTAACCTAGAATTCTACAGGATTTTGGCTGTCTCTGTAAAGACTGTGTGACTAGCAGTCAATTTTTAATGCATTATGTTATTTAGAACCTGGTTAAACTCTTAGCTGAAGTACTTGGCATTCTGAGCATTTAAAAGAAAAATCTTTGCAGTTTCTTATGACCCATGTTCAATTTATAATCTAGCAGAAAAATTCTAGCACATGGCAAACCAGTGTGTGTATAAATGTATATTCATTGTCAGAATTTCAGATTTTCATAGTGCGAATCCCCCAGTAAAAATACTAATGGACTTAGACTGGAGTAACTCTGTTTAGGATTATATTGCTATTGTCCTAGATGCAGGGCCAAGCAAATTCATGGAATTTGATGGATCTAGACCCTGTAAGATTCATGCTGTGTTTTAAAGCCCCCCAAGGGTGCAATTGTGCACAGAAAATGCCAGTGTGGATACTCCTAATATATGGGCAGATTTGTTTTGTTGGAAAGGCATAGCTGTATGTGTCTGTATGGCTCATGGCTCAGTGGCAGAGCATGCACTAAGCATGCATATGGCCTCAGGTTCTGTCCATGGTATCTCCAGTGAAAGGGAGTCTGGTAGCAGGAATGGTAAAGTTTCTTCTGCCTGACAGCCCCTGTTAGCCAAAGGGGTAAATAGCGGCTTAGAAAGACCAATAGCCTTAATCTGGTGTAGGCAGCTTTTTAGGTTCGTTCCAGTTTATATTTAAATCTTTACAGATATCTGAAGAAATAATAAGCACCTTTTTGTAGTTTATTAAAGAAATAGATTATTTTGTTCTTCTGTTGGTATGTGAAGTGTGATTTTTTTAACATCCTTTATTTCAGAATAAATATGACTTTCTTTATGAAAAGGAGTATGTTTGCTGCTTGGAAGAATGGGCCAGTCCGGTTCACCAAAAGATATATGCAACTTTCATTTTGGTCATCCTCTTCCTTCTCCCACTTATATTGATGCTCTTGCTGTACAGTAAGATTGGCTACGAACTCTGGATTAAGAAAAGAGTAGGAGATGCTTCTGTTCTGCAAACTATTCATGGGAACGAAATGTCTAAAATATCACGGTTAGTAAAATCAGTAATGCTTAAATATCAATATTATCTAGCTGAACTTTATACTGGCCTTTCTGTAAAAGGCAGTTTTAGCTCCCCGGCCTCCTAGTGTTTTCTGAGGGTGTCAGCAATAGAGTTGATGCCAATTATTAGACCGGATACAAGCAGGAGATCTGCCAAGACTTGCAGGGGCAGGGCTGCCAACCCCAGGATGGGAAATTCTGAGATATTTGGGGGTGGAGCCTGAGGAGGGCAGAGTTTTGGGTGGAATGAGCTCATCAAGGATGTGATGCCATAGACTCTGCCTTCTAAAACTGCCATTTTCTTCAGGGGATCTCAATGCTGTAGTCTAGAAATAAGTTTTAATTCCGGGAGATCTCCAGGCCCCACGTAAATGTTGGCAATGGTATGCAGAGGGAATTTCCCCCTCCTCCACTATTTCCTCTTCCCCCTCCCTGAAAGCTCTCATATCCTGTCCTCTTGTCCTTCTTCCTTGTATCTTTCCTACCCACCAGCCAACCTAACTTTAGCCCCCTGCCCCCGTCTTCACCTTTCCCTCCTTCCATCCCCCTGGCAACCTCTCCACAGGAAAACTCTGACTGAATTGCATGCTGCCAGACATGCTGAGCCCAGTTGTGCAGTAGTGGGGAATCTGCAATGACTTGCAGGGGCATTACATTGTTTATTGAAATGTCTGTGAAATTGACTCACACTGTAATCCTCCTTGAGTCAAGCCACAATGTCCACATAGAACAGAACAGAGCTCCAAGGGACAGCAACCATCCGACTGCTAGTCCAGAAACAAGATGGCAAATTGCCAGTGCCAGCAACTGTGTCCAATGCTAGACAAGAGCAGTGCTAACTTAAAAACTCAGTTTTAACCCATATTGGCCCACAACACTATCTGGATGCCTCTGTCCCTGCACCACTCACAGCTGTCACTAGCCCTTTCCCTTCATTACTTCCCCACTTAAGAGCTGAGAATCTGCCCACACACCCCTCCCTGCCGCCTGGCAGTTCCCCCTTCAGAGTTGATCTTCAGCTCAGGTGACTGAAAGAGAAGGGAAATAAGTGTAACTTAGCACTGTCATTTGAAGGAGGAACCACTCCCTCCATTTTTCTTTTCAGCTGGAGAAAGGGGTTCTTTTTTTGCTCTGGCTTAAAGAGCAAAGCCCTGGGAGCCACACACATTCTGCTGAAAATGAGCACAACATCATGTGGAGGCAAATAAGCTCCACCAAACCTGCAGTTGGGGAGGGAAGGTGGAGCAAAAGCACCATATTGGCCTCTTAAAATGAGGTGACACTGCTTTTAATGTGTAAAATGCAGCAAGTTGTGATACAACCCATACTTGTTTCCTTAACTTAAGGATGACCAAACTTACTGTTCTCTCACCCTGAGAAACTTTTTTCCCTATTGGAGCCAGAGATGTGGCAAAATGGTCACGAGCATTTTAAAATGTCTTATATCTACTTAAAGTATTGGCCTATACTTTATTGTCTACTTTCCATGATCTTTCTCAGCACCTGCTATTTTTAAACACAAATTCCAGGGACAAACTATAGAAACATGCTGACCCGCTGAGCTGAGACTCTTCCTCATCACCATTTGCTAAACTTCTCAATTCAAGCTGTCTTTTCCCCTTTAGGAAAAAGAAGCGAGCAATAATTATGATGGTTACTGTTGTGGTTTTGTTTGCGGTCTGCTGGGCTCCATTTCATGTAATTCACATGATGATAGAATACAGTGAGTAGATAAATTTTCTGAAATTACTGTGATTTTTTAAAAAAATCTCTTCAATCTTCAGCTTGAATTACCACTGAAATTTCTGTTCTTTTTATTCTGGAGTAATAAGTGTGGTCCTTTTCAGACCTCATCCTTAAATTATGGCAGTGCATTGCAATTGTGGAGTATGCTTTTAAAATAAATATTATCTTAACAGGGATTTTGCTATTGCAAAACACTCTTGTATGTTGTGTTTGAAAGTTGTAATTCAAAGTTGAATGAATGGGATGATGAAGTAGTGGTATGGGGACTGTTGCAGAGTCGCATATAATTTTTGGTTGTCAGATTTCCCACATACCGTATTTGTCTTGCATTCTGCTGTTGTATTCTGGCATGAAGTTCCCATTTGTGATCCTGCTGTCATACTGTTAACTGTGCCAAGACTTTTGATAGATTGGTCCTTGGCACAGAATGAAGGCTAAAGATGAACAAACATAAAAAGGAGTAAACTCTGGCATATCATTGATGCCGATCTGATTCTGCATCCTGCCCTCCAGTTAACTAAGAAAATTTTTGCTCTCCTTACAGTGAAATTGAACACTGCCCATTTAGTTATAGTTTGTACCTAATAGGAGCCATTGAGAATCAAGCCCTGGAGTCCCTATTTTGTCGGTCACATTTGAATGTTACTAGATGGTGAAAAAGGCAGAACTCGGAAATTGGCTGCTGTTATGCCCCCCAACACTTTTACCCAAAGCTAGGCCAACTGGGTGAGGTTTGAGGGGGCAGCTAGATATTCAGATGACCATGTTCATTTCCTACTGCAGTTGTAAGGATGGGGAAATTTTTGTGTCATTAAGAGATGCTGTAATCATCTAGGAAGATGCTGAGGGTCTTTTTAATAAACATAAATTAACTTTATTTAGGAGAAATGAATAAAGAAACACAAAACCTAACAGAATCTTTCATAGCAGTTTCCGTGGCCAGTGTACCCAGAGACATGAGTAAAACCTAAACTGGAACTGCTCCAGATTCAATTTCCTTGGAACTCATATAAAACATGAAACAGATCGCTAAATATTACAGTTGTGGTCAGAAGTTACTCAGTATGCACACAAACGTGAATGCAGTATATGCAGACTTAATGGTATAGCTCTTCTTCATGAACTTGCATTTTCCTTTGAATACATTTTATTTGGTTTTTGATAAATTAGAATGCTTTATTTTTCTGACTCAAATGGGTAATTGGAAAGAGAGAAATACTTTTTGCAATGCAGGACAGGATGCCCGAAAGAATGGCTAAATAATGCTCATAAGTTTGGTCTAAATTACTTGTTATAATACATATATTTTCCTCTTTCTAGGTAATTTTGAAAGGGAGTATGATGATGTCACCATTAAGATGATCTTTGGTATAGTTCAGATAATTGGATTTTCAAATTCCATTTGCAATCCCATTGTTTACGCCTTTATGAATGAGAACTTCAAGAAAAACTTCCTCTCTGCAATATGCTTCTGCATTATAAAACAGAACCCGTCTCCTTCCAGGCGACATGGACATTTGGGAATTACAATGCTGCAACATAGAGAAGGTGACCATAAGATAGAGCCCACCTCCTCCGAAGAGAACAGAAGGGAAGCATTCAGTGAAGGGAACATTGAAGTAAAATTCTGTGTTCAAGCCAAAAAGAATGACAAGAGGCACCTTCCCTTGTTTACATCTGAACTCACAGGGCCCTCTTCACTGGGACATTAGTATAATGGATCTTTCATTGGGGCATTTGTGTTTTAACATTTGACACTCACTGCACCTTTTACCAGGCCTGATCAGTTCAGAGTCTTCTTATAAACAGTAGGGACCTGGTGTTCCACATTCATCTGCTGTCCATTATCCTTTCTTTTTGCTGTCCATTCTTTTTGCTATATTTCAGGCTCTGTCTTCCTGCTGCTGGGCTGGCCTCAAGGACCTGATCTGAGGGAGTGTACTCCCAAGCTTGCATTTGAGCATGGCCACTCATTGCACCAATCTGTCCTGGTAGTGATTTGATTGAACCAGGCCAACTTCTTTTCCACAATACAGGAATCTGTGTACCTCAGCTTTTGCATTAACTCCCATTGCTGGGGAACACTGTAGGAGCCATCTTTTTCTTTCTTTCTTCAGCACTTTCCTCTATTCATTTGGCAAGCTTCCTGTGGGCCGATGTGTAACCTCTTTTCTTAATGTTTTATCTTATCCAACCTAAGAACAAGAATCAGGTCTTCTATATGCCTGTTCTTTGGGTTAACTATCCTTGAAGAAGTATGGAGAGCTGGATTCTTGATTGGGAGAATGACGACAATGTTCCTTGAGGACTCTCTCGCAGGTATTTTGAACACAGCTTTGGATCACCACTTGAAATTACTTTAGATTTCACTCAAGGTCAAATTCTTTTTTGAGGACCTTCCCAGAAATTAGTGTTGGATTAATTCTTTGTTCTTTTTTGTGTTTTTTTTGGCAGATGTTCTTTTCAGATGTGTTCCTTTCGAGATTGTCTCTCCAAAACTTGATCCACAATGAAAGATTTCTAAATTCTGCTTTCCCTTTTGTTAAAGAAAACATTTTTTCTTTGGATTGCATGTATTTTTGTCTTGAAGTAATTGGCTGAGTAGAAGTACAAGCAGTGCAAAACAGTGACTTTTTAATAGGACTGCAGCCATTTAATGTTTAATACTGACATCCTCAGCAAAGCTATAAATGCTGCAACTACTGGAAGGAGTATTTTCACCCTGATAAAGGGTGGTTGGTGTTTTTGCTAAGGTTGTGTTTTAATTTATCATCACTAAGCAAAGCCTGAATTACAGCTGCCTTGAACCATGTTGGAAGGTGGGATATAAATGTTTTAATAAATGAATTAATAAATAAAGCAAGCTAGATAGTATTTAATATCCTAGTTATTCTTGTCTGTTCTTTCCCTCCCCCTGATATCTTCAAATGAAAGTTTGAGTTTTTCAGGAAAGCATATTTTCTTCAAATATAATTGCATAGGGTTGGATCCAACAAATCCCCTCCACAAAACAAATTTGCTGGAACAAATCTCCTGATTTAGCAGAAGGGAGTTGTTGGACCCAGCCCAGGTTTGTCAATTTGGATGCAACACCAAACAAGAATGCAATCTAGCTCTCAAGCCAGCTTCAGGTAATGACTTCAGTTTCTACTTTGTTGGCAAATTGCAAATCATAGGGTTGGATCCTGCCAGCTTTTCCACTGGTAAGGAAGGAGTTCCTTTTGACAACCAAAATGAGTTACTCCATTGATTTCAATGGGCTTAGACTGGAGTAACTCTTCTTAGGATTGCACTGTAAGAGACCTGGATGGACCAAAAAAAGTGAAATAGGGGGGTATAATAAGGAGGAGAATTGCTCAAGATGGAATGAAAAAGTTGACTAGACTCAACCTTTGAATTATTCATTTGGATGTTGTGAAAATCCACAGTTATTTTGCTATCTGTCATTTGGGGTGATATCTGAACTGAGCAACTTTAAAATTACAGCATTCTCTGAAGACAATTGAATGTTTTTAAATTGAAAGGAAGAAATTTGAAAAGGGATATATGTACACTTGCAGCAGAAAAAAATATACTGGCACTTCAATTTATAAAAAATAAGATAACACTGTTACTAGATTTATGTACAAGGAATTGCAATATAGGAAGCAGCCTTGAGGAAATAATTCTGTTCATAAGAGATGGGAATAAGGGCCATTGAACTCAGTGGCACCAATTTATGAATATGTATACATCTGAGAACAACTCATTTCCCGCATAGCAATTTGTTATATTCACTCTTAGTAGTAAAAGCCACAAAGACATTTGCCTCAGCCCGTGTCCAATTCAATTTACTGAGAGTTGTCCTTTTTTTTTTTAATTACTAGTACTACAAAAAGGAAAAAGTGGGAACAGGGAGAAGGGGAAGAAACAACACATAACAACACAAACACTACATCTACAAGTAATGCATTCCCTTCATACTGCAATTATTTAACATTAGAACTTTGTAAAATGCTGTTAGATTGGTAGATCTTATAAAATACAAACTACAATCAGGATTAGGTCTTCTTCCCCCCTCTGGGTCTCGGTCGCAATTCTCTCTGAACAGCTACAGTCACTGTGCTCGTTCCCTCCTCCCCTCCCCCTTCAGGCTTGAAATCCTCTTCTTGCTGGAACTCTTGATGTTTACACACAAAGTCCCTTAGCTGGTCTTCTGATGTTATCTTGTGAGCTTGATCTTTATAGCTAAACCAGATACCTTCCGGAAATAACCATTTGTATTTTATTTCACGTTTCCTCAGAAGAGCTGCAAACCTTTTATATTTAAATCTTCTTTTCCGAGCTAAAAATGGAATGTCCTTCAATATCTTAACCTTATTGCCCAGAAAGTCCAATTCCGCATTGTATGAATTATATAGGATGGTGTCCCGAATCTTCTTAGATGAAAAGTCAATAATAATCTCGCAAGGCAGCTGACACTTTGTTGCATATTTTGAAGAAGCCCGACGGACTTCCAAAATGGCGCTTTTTAACTCTTCTTTAGTTGCCTTCGCGGGTATCGCCAAAAGTTCCGACGCCAGATCCTTTAAATTCTCATTTTCCTCCTCCTTCACATTCTGGAGACGCAATATTGTCTGAGCACGATCCACTTGCAACCCGATCAGTTGGTTCTCCAACAGCTTTAGTTCTTTGTTTGTTGCCCTCATAAGTGCTGCGTTTTCCCGAGCAGGCTTTTCCACCCCCACCGCTGCTTCCTTAATGGTTTTCACTTCACTCTCAATTAAGCCAACCCTTTGATCAGTTTCGTTTAACTTGTCAACAAAGGGCTTTATGGCTTCGACGAACGACCGCTTTACTAGCTCCTCAAGAGACTCTCCTTTCCCCTGCAAAGCAGCCGAGATGGATTTGCCCATAGCGGGGCTCTGCTTTTTCGTCGCCATCTTAGGGGGGGGGAATCCACCAGCCAAGTTTTGAAACTCAGTGAGGGGGAAGAAATCCGAGCCTTCTTAGCTTCAAATCCCACCAATCCTTTGCATACGCTTGTAGTAACAGAAGGGATTTGCTACTTACAGGTTTTCACCTTAAATCTGCTTTTTGCCGTTCTCCATGGCCCAGTGGCACGCGACGTGCTGCGCAAGTCTGCCGGCCTCCATAGGAACAAACGGGCAATTTACCCCCCGCATCGACTTCGGGGGGTTCTTCCTGTCACGCTCCGGACCCTGACACCCTCACTGGGAGTCTTGGGGGCTAACCTTCGCAAGTCAGCCGCCCGGTCAGGCTGCTCGGGCGCTTCCTCCCGGACCGTCGGAGAGGAGCGTCCGACATGGCTGAGAAAACGAAACCGAATCGTCTTACTGAGAGTCGTCCTAAAGTTATATCAGCACGCCATCCAGGGGCCTGAGTTACGGTGGAACTAGCATCATTGTGAGTCAACACTCCTACAAACAGACTATGCAAGTTCAAATCATGAATTTAATATCTTTCTTGACCTTTGTTATGACTTATCACTGTTACATTACACAATTTGGCGTAGTTCTCTCCCCGCCCCACCCCTTATAACAAATCTTTCCAAATGCTGGATATTGTTGAGGTTTATGCACAATACCACACAGAAAACATCCTTTATCTCTAACAAACTCCTGCCTGCATTCAGAACGTGACCTCCTGTCATGAGTAAGCCCCAGCCCCGGCTGGCCACCTTACCTATTGCTTCAGAGTCCTCCTCAGAAGATGAGCAGGAAGGGCCAGAAGGGTCTTCTCTAGAGCCAGAAGCCCCTGCAGAAGCTATTGGAGAGGAAGAGCAGTCAGAAACCACTGCTGCTGCTCCAGGAGGAATTCAGCAAGAACAGCCTGGAGCTTCTGCAGAGACTGTCAGGGATGAGGAACAGCCAGAAACCTCCACAGAGGCTGTAAGAGACAAAGACTCCCACAGGGCAAAAGCGAAACCTGAGCACCTGGGGCCAGCTGAAAGGAGGAAGCATAGAGATAAGTCAGCTCTGTTGGATAGGCGAAGAAGCGCCCGTTTACAGGCGCAACACCGAACTGAATTGTTAGAGAGAGAGGCAACAGCTGTTCCTCATTAGGACAGCATAAAAGGAAGACGCCGAGGAAACCAAGCGTGGAAGCAACTCAGCTCGCCACTCCCTGCTACCAGAGCTCTACGCCTGGACGCTCTTGCCCTGCCTTGTGCCCTGCCCTGCTGTTGGATTGGATTTTGACCCCGGCCTGCTTTCTGACTACTCTTCTGCCTGCTCCTCTCTCTGACTGACATATTGGCTCTGACACCTGACCTGACTCCTGGACTACTGACTTCCTGCCTGTTGTGTTCTGCCCTGCAGTACCAGTGGGCCTCCTGCCTGCTGAGCCCAGCCCTGTGCGCGACACGTTGCTTCCACCACAACTCAGCAGCTACTGGCAGCATGGATGCAGCCACAGCTGCTGCACTTGTAGCTCAGAACCAGACGCTGCAGCAGACGGTGACCCAACTGAGCAATGCTGTGGCTCAGCTTCAGCAACAGCTTCAGCAGCAAGCTGCGGCAGTGCCGCCGCCGGCCACGCCCAAGTGCCCAGTGAGTCCACCAGAAAAGTTCGCGGGCAATGTGGAGGAGTTTCCTGTCTTCCTAGCCCAGTGCCAGTTGTACATCAGCCTGCGCCCCCGAGACTTTCCTGATGATAAGACCAAGGTGGGCTTCATCCTGAGTCTCTTGAAAGGTCAGGCGGCCAAATGGTCTACCCCTCTGCTCCTGGAATCATCGCCGCTACTGGGTTTGTGGAGCGGCTCCAGCAAACTTTCGCCAACCCCGTTAAGGCTGAGAGCGCCAACCGGCGCATCAGACGGCTCCGCCAGGGACGGGGGTCCGTGGCCACCTACGCGACAGAATTCCAGTTACTGGCTCAGGACCTTGCGTGGAACGAGGCAGCGCTGCAGGACCAGTTCATAGAGGGCTTGTCTGATGCGGTTGCAGATGAGCTGGCCCGAACGGAACGCCCCAGTTCCCTTCAAAACCTTGTAGTGCTGTGCCAGCGCATTGACCAGCGCCTGGAAGCCCGGAGACAGGCGCGCAGCGAAGGGGCCTGGCGGGGAAAGATGCCCCGGCTGGTGCCTGCAGGCCCCTCCTCTGCCGCCACTGCTCCAAAGGGGGCGGAGGGGGAGGAGCCCATGCAGCTGGGCGGCGCCCGACCCCGTCTTACGGCCGCAGAGAAAGCAAGGCGACACACCCAGGGGCTCTGCTTGTACTGTGGCGGGGCCGGCCACTATGCCAACGCCTGCCCAGAAAAGCGCCACCCAGAAGGTGCCGCAAAAGACCGGCCCCGGCTCGCGGTGACCCACGCGGACCGGGGCGAGAGGTTTACACCAATGGGGCCCTTGACGTCGGAGGGGGACACCTCCTCCTCCACCTAGAAATCCAGTTACCAGACGGGCGGCGCGTGGAAACCCGTGCCATGGTCGACTCCGGCGCTTCCCGGAGTTTCATGGACCGGCAGTTTGCCCATCAGCACCACATCCCGTTGCACGAAAAACCTGTTGCTGCCCTAGTGGAGGCCATCGACGGGCGGCTACTGAAATCCGGTCCAGTAACCCACGAGACTGAGCTGGTGGAGGTAGCTGTGGAAGGCCACCGGGACTGCGTCCAGTTCGATGTAGTCTGCATGCCGCACTTCTCGGTGGTGCTGGGGCTGACCTGGCTCGTGGGCAGCAACCCGCTCATCGACTGGAAGCGCCAAGTCGTCCAGTTCCCGACCAGGAAGCCGGATCCCCTCCCGAAGCTGCTCGCCAGCACAGACGCCAAGGTCCAGGGATCCCTGCTGCCACCCCACTATGCAGAGTTCGCGGACGTGTTCGAGGAGAAGGGGGCTGATCAACTACCTCCACACAGACCGTACGATTGTGCCATCAACCTGATTCCTGATAAACCTCTCCCCAGCGGACGCCTGTACTCGTTGTCGGAGCCAGAACGAGTGGCCCTCAAGGACTTTTTGGCAAAAAACCTAGCGCGGGGGTTTATCCGACCCTCAGCTTCTCCGACATCTGCACCAGTCCTGTTTGTCAAAAAGAAGGGAGGGGACTTGCGGTTATGCAACGATTACCGGGCCCTTAACCAGATTACAGTCAGAGACCGCTACCCACTACCTCTGATCCCTGACCTCTTAGAGCGGCTCCAAGGAGCAACTCGGTTCACTAAACTAGACCTGCGGGGAGCATATAACCTCATCCGGATACGGTCAGGGGATGAATGGAAGACAGCTTTTGGGACTCGTTACGGCCAGTTCGAGTACCTGGTAATGCCCTTTGGCCTATGCAACGCGCCAGCGGTCTTCCAGCGTTTCATCAACGACGTGCTCCGGGACCTCCTCGACCACTATGTCATCGTGTACCTGGATGACATTCTGATTTACTCCCGCAACCCTGCCAGGCATGGGGAGCATGTGCGTTCTGTGTTGGAGAGACTTAGACAGCATGGGTTGTATGCCAAGCTCGAGAAATGCGAATTTGACCGGGAAGAAGTTGAGTTCCTGGGACACCGAGTGTCCAACCAAGGAGTACAGATGGATCCCACTAAGGTCGAGGCGGTACTTTCCTGGCAGGCTCCCCGAAACCGTAAAGAGGTTCAGCGCTTCTTAGGGTTTGCAAACTACTACCGACAGTTCATCCCTGACTTTGCTGCACTAGCCGTCCCCTTGACCCGATTGACACGGCCCCGCCTGCCATTCCAATGGACCCAGGAAGCCCAACAGGCCTTTCAAACCCTGAAGACCCGGTTTACGACTGGACCGGTCCTTGTGTACCCAGATCCGAGCCTCCCGTTCATAGTGCAGGCTGACGCCTCTGACACCGCTTTGGGAGCAGTCTTAGCACAAAGACGCTCCTCCCACGAGGTGCCCCAACCGTGTGCCTTCTACTCCCGACAGCTCACTCCAGCTGAGCGGAATTACACTATCTGGGAGAGGGAGCTGTTGGCCATCAAGGCTGCCTTTGAGACCTGGCGGCACCATTTGGAGGGAGCTCGGCACCTGGTGGTGGTATATACAGACCACCGTAACCTAGAACATCTGCAAACCACCCGAAACCTAACGCAACGCCAAATCCGATGGGCGTTGTTCTTCTCCCGCTTTCAATTTACTATCCAGTACATCCCTGGCTCACAGAACAAGTTGGCGGATGCCCTGTCCCGAAAACCTGAATTCAACCGGCAGGCAGGAGAGAAGCCGCCAGCCACAACCATTCTGGCTCCTGAGTGCTTTGCAGCCACCAATGCCCCAGATGCCCTGCAGGATCGGATCCGGCAAGCTCAAAGCACAGACCCCTGGACACAACGCATCACCCAGGGACTACAGGACCCCGCGCAGCCAGACCCCCCAGGCTATCTCCTGCAGCAGGGCCTCCTTACATATGAAGGCCGAGTCTATGTTCCCCCGGGTGCTCTACAAGGGGAGGCACTGCAGCTTGCTCATGACACCCTAGCAGCTGGTCACTTTGGGAGATACAAGACCTTGCACCTATTGTCCAGGGATTTCTGGTGGCCCCGTATGCAGGTGGACGTGTTTCGCTACGTGCAGTCCTGCGATACATGCCGGCGGGCCAAAGACCTTCCAGGGAAGCCAACAGGACTGTTACAACCGCTGCCCACACCTGAGGGGCCCTGGGAAACCGTTTCCATGGATTTTGTCACGGACCTGCCACCCTCTAAAGGGCACACATGCATTGCGGTGTTTGTTGACCTATTCACCAAGCTGGCCCACTTCGTACCTTGCCCATCGCTGCCTACGGCCAAAGATTTGGCATACCAGTATGTCCAAAACGTGTTCCGGCACCATGGGATTCCCCGGCACCTGGTCTCAGATCGGGGGGTGCAATTTACGTCGCGTTTCTGGAAGGCCCTCCAGACACTGCTCGGAACCCAGGTTCACCTGTCCTCGGCCCATCATCCACAGTCCGATGGGCAGACGGAGCGGACCAATGCCACGTTGGAGCAATACCTGCGCTGCTATATAAATTACCAGCAGGATGATTGGGCAGACCTCCTAGCCATGGCCGAATTTGCGTATAACAATTCAGTGCACGCCTCCACACGCCAGACCCCATTCCTGGCCACCTACAGACGCCACCCACGTTACTTTCCCAGAACAACGCCAAACTCATCAGTACCGTCAGCAGATGACTTTGTCCGGGAGCTGCAGGCCCTACACCTGGTTCTGCGGGAACAGTTAGACCACGCCAAACGGGCCTACAAAGCAACCGCGGACCGGCGACGGCGGGAAGGGGACCCTTTGAAGGTGGGGGACTCGGTGTGGCTTTCCACTCGGCACATTCGGTCACAGCGGCCCTCCCAGAAATTGGACCACCGGTTCATCGGGCCCTACCGAATTACCGCCCAGATCAATCCTGTTGCCTACCGATTGGAGCTCCCGCCAACACTCCGGATCCACCCCGTGTTCCATCGCTCCCTGCTCACCCCGGTAGCACCTCCACACCCCCTCCGTGAACCTGTACCACCGCCTCCCCCGGTCCTGGTGGACGGACAGGAAGAGTACGAGGTAGAACGGCTCGTAGACTCTCTCTGGCACCGGGGCCGTCTGCAGTACCTGGTGGAATGGAAGGGCTATGGACCCGAGGATAGATCATGGGAACCGGCCGAGAACCTCCACGCACCCCGCTTCATCCGCCAATTCCATCGGACCTACCCTAGCAAACCCGGACCTTCGGGTGGAGGGGGCCTTGGGAGGGGGGATGGTGTCATGAGTCAGCCCCAGCCCCGGCTGGCCACCTTACCTATTGCTTCAGAGTCCTCCTCAGAAGATGAGCAGGAAGGGCCAGAAGGGTCTTCTCTAGAGCCAGAAGCCCCTGCAGAAGCTATTGGAGAGGAAGAGCAGTCAGAAACCACTGCTGCTGCTCCAGGAGGAATTCAGCAAGAACAGCCTGGAGCTTCTGCAGAGACTGTCAGGGATGAGGAACAGCCAGAAACCTCCACAGAGGCTGTAAGAGACAAAGACTCCCACAGGGCAAAAGCGAAACCTGAGCACCTGGGGCCAGCTGAAAGGAGGAAGCATAGAGATAAGTCAGCTCTGTTGGATAGGCGAAGAAGCGCCCGTTTACAGGCGCAACACCGAACTGAATTGTTAGAGAGAGAGGCAACAGCTGTTCCTCATTAGGACAGCATAAAAGGAAGACGCCGAGGAAACCAAGCGTGGAAGCAACTCAGCTCGCCACTCCCTGCTACCAGAGCTCTACGCCTGGACGCTCTTGCCCTGCCTTGTGCCCTGCCCTGCTGTTGGATTGGATTTTGACCCCGGCCTGCTTTCTGACTACTCTTCTGCCTGCTCCTCTCTCTGACTGACATATTGGCTCTGACACCTGACCTGACTCCTGGACTACTGACTTCCTGCCTGTTGTGTTCTGCCCTGCAGTACCAGTGGGCCTCCTGCCTGCTGAGCCCAGCCCTGTGCGCGACACCTCCCATGTCTAAGCACCTGGACTGGAATCCGCCCCCCACAATCTTTACCTTTCACAGGCACTTCGTCCAGCTGTTTAGAAAAAGTGGCAATGGTTTGCAGCTGAGTTGTTGTTACTTCAGCTAATTGACATATCTCAACTGCTTTCTCACGAGTGAGGTCAGGTTCCTTTAAAAGTCTTTCCTTTACTGTTGCACTAAAAACAATTTTGTCTCTGACCATCTGATTAGCTACAGAATCAAATTCACAGCTGCTGACTTTAAGTTCAGTTACAAACTGTTCAATGGTGTCACCATGTTTCCCTAAACGATTCCAAAAAGAATAACATTCAAATAGTACATTCTTCCGAGAGGTGCAGTATTTCTTGAATTGTACAAGAACTTTTTCAATATTTGTTGGCTTACATTAGAAAAAAACATTTTAAACTGACACAACTTCCTTTCCCACAGTTCAGCAGAATAGCTACTTGCTGCTTTTTAGACACATTATCAAACTCAGCTGTAAAATATATCCAAAAAGCTTGGTTCTAACGGTTCCAATTTTCAGCCAGGTTACTTTGTGACAAGTAGAGGTGGAGGTTGAAAAAATTCCATATCCATCACTTCTGACACCATGTAATGTCCTTTGTGGCAACCTTTATATCGACTGATGTTTCTATAGACTAGTAGGACTGAGATAATATACAACCATCCCAACAACTTTTGAAAGAATCAACGTGTGAGGAATCCATGATAATGCCCTGTAGATGTGGACATGGTGGTATGGATAGCACTCAGAAATGCATTGTATGCTTGCATATGTCAATTAATGTTTATTTAATTAGATTTCTTAGTCACCCTTTGCCCTTAGGTCTTGAGGCGACCTGCAGCATTTAACAAGAACGCTCAAGACAGTTAATGAATATACATATGAACACCTTATAAAATACAAATCTTAATTAACCAACCATTAATAAAATAAAACTGTACTATGATTTAAAAAATAGGAAGACAAACCGTTGGAGCTGGTTTCAAGGGTATTATATATTGTTAAGTGAGTTTAGACAGCTTTTAATAGTGAACTACTCTTCAGAAACAGCTTTCCCAACTTGAGAGTTTTATTCACACCTGCACTGTCTTAGTATGAATCAACTTACAGCTGTAGCTGTTCCATTGGTATTTGCATTAACATCAAAACAGCAGAGCAAAGGCATCCTTTCACATTCCCATGAGTGGAAAAAAAGATGATTGTAGCTAGTTACTACTTTTTTTGGACAAACTACCTATGAACAGTTGCAAAAATGTGATAGCATTGCAACAACACTGGGATGGTCTTGCAGGCAGTTACACAAGATTGAGTTGTAGGTCTGGACTAGGAAAGAAGTGGCATGCTTAGGCTGCTTATTACTATGCAATATTTTGTGAGAAGCACTGGGATTACTAGGTTTTAAACTGCCATCAGTGAGAGAAATGATAAACATCCCGTAACCTGTTCCTTTTCCGCCTTTCGTACTCAGCTCCTGTAGCGTGAAATTCCCTCCTTCAGTCTTAATTCAGCCTTGCTTCAAATTGCCACTAAATGGCTTGGGCCTGAGCTACTTAGAGGATTTCAATTAATGCTGGAAGCTAGTCCAAATAATTGCTGGCTTTTAAAATTTTCGATAGGAGAGCATCAATTATTTCTTTACCCAAATATCTTTTGGTGCAAGATTTTTTCCATTCACAAGCTATCCTAATTAATTCGGCATAACTTCATTCTCCATTTCATTTTAAAACTCTTACAAATTGCAGACTTGGGCCTTTTGTCATGCCCAGTAACATCTGTTTTTGTCACCTTCCCCATTTGTTTGCTAGCTTAACATCAAATGTGATGAAAAGTGTTGATGAAAACTTGTTTTATTTCTTTGTGATTTTTTAAAAGTCGGAGTTACTTTGGAATTTTTTTCTCAAGGCATCACCAAAGCTTCCTATAGTTTTTATCCACCGGGCATGACTTTGTGCTGTGCAAAACAGCAGGCTTCCTGATGGATGAGTCAGTGCCTGTAGGGAATGTTGCTGCCTGCATAATCTTTGCCACTGATCTGCGGACTTTAAAGCCACAGTTACAAAAATGTTAATGAATTTCCAGCAAAATGGCATTATCTTTTATTAGCTTTTGAAAATCTCTTGTCAGTTCCCCTTCTGCTCTTATGGTCATTTCTGTCAGAAATGTTTCATAACTTGACAACAAATGAACATTTATCCCAAGCTCTCCTGAGGATAAATTAACACTGTGAAAATGAAAAATGTTTTATAATGAGAGCTTAGTTATCCACTTTAAAAAATGTTGTTTGAAGTTGAATTAGAATTAAAGCATACAAATCTTTTAAACCCTATGCTCTCACTATATCATTAAACATGACCAAGCACCTAGAATAAATGCTATTTATTATTATTATTCCAAAAGTTACCTCAGTGGAAGAGTGGCTAGACAAGACAGCTGCAATTCCTGATTTTGCAATCCTCCTTGAATATTGTTTAGAAATCAGGATGTTTGTGAGAGGAGAAGAAATGGATATCAAGTCATAATGCTGATATGCAATTGATGGAGAAGTTTACACATGGGTGATATCTGAGGATAAGCTGAGTAGTTCCTATGAATTTTATGGGAATAATTGGTCTCAGTTACTGTTTCAGACTTTCAGCTTTGTCAGTATGCTGATGAGATGTTTCAGAATGAGAGAAGAATACTTGTTTGCTTTCCATACGGCTCATAAAATCATGATACCAAATAGAAAAATAACCATGTGGAGACAGTAGATAGAAAACCCATCCTTGCTCTCCTAAAATACTGGAATACAAGGGGGACCCAATAAGATCAATGAACAGTTGATTCAGGACAGGAAAAGGAAGTACTTCACACAATCCATAATAAACTTGTAGTATGCTTTAGCATAGGATGTGGACCACTGCCTGGCTTTGATGACTTTAAAAGGGATTGTAAGGAAACAAGGGGAATCTACTCAAATAGTATGCCAAACAGGTGAAATACACATGAGTAGAAAATAATGCACAATTACCAAAAATTTACAAAAATAGTATAATGGAGTAAAAGACTCTTGAGGTGAATCAAACAGTCATGAACATCATAATCAAGGAGCACTCAGGAGTTAACCCAGTGCCTTTACATTAATCCACAAGTAGGACACTATGACTTTAAACAAGGAAGGCATTCAACAGGTAAGTATCAAGGTCCAAATAATAAGTATAATCAATAATTGTTTCTTTATGAAATCTTCTTTTTCAGGTGACAGGTTGATGGTGGCTCATAGGTGGAAGGATCCATGCTGCCCAACGTGCAGTGCTGGCTGAGTACCAAAGTTTCGTATTCACAACCTCCTCAGGGGCAAAGTAAATCCACCACAACTAAAGAAGATATATAACGATACATAGTACACTGCAACTCAATACAGAAATATGTTACAATATAAACAATAAAAGCTTATCGCTAATCAATCTCATGTGTATAATTTCCAGTCAAGCAGTCAATATGAGAATAGTTGTAACTCGTAATAAGTCTCCAATGAAGTTCTCACGTGCATAACAATCTCACAAGGTGGAGTTATAAGCACATGTTGGTAATTACCATTTAAAGCTGGAATAGCTTCTGTCAAAACCTACTCTTAAAGATTGAATCAAAATGGAGCCCTACAAGAAGCAGGAAAGGTCTAAGTCACTATTCAAGCCCTCAGGTTTAAGGCTTTTAAGGGTAAATATTTGGGTCTCTTTTCTAAGCAGAGTACGCTGTAAGTCCCATTTGGGAATGTTAGGGTCAGAGAAGAGAACCGAATATTTAAAGTCATCCTCTCTATGTCCACAGCTGTCAAAGTGTTCTACCAAAGGAGCCTCTGTAACTTTCATACGTATCCTGGACATATGTTCTAATAGGTGGGTTTTTAAATGCCTAATGGTGCATCCCACATATATTTTATTGCATTTGCAGATGATAATGTATACCATGCCCGTGGATTGGCATGTGGTAAACGAATTTAAATGAATGGGCTTGTTATATGTCGGGACATTAATCTTGTCCCCTGTGATCGCAAGAGGGCACAAATGGCAATGGCCGCATCGATAATGACCTTGCGGGGAACTGGAACCAAGAGGACTAGTTTTAAAGTCAGAATAAACAAGTCCTTTAAATTTTTCGTACGTCTAAATCCTATGGACGGAGGCGATTCACAACCCTTGATATGTCATAGGAGAGGCCAATATTTCTGAATTACTCTCCGTACTCTCTGTGTCCTGGGTGTGAAATCTATCGCCCATCTAATACGATTGCTACTGGATTTTTGTTTGGTTTTAAATAGCTCACTTCTAGGTACATTTCTAGCCTGGTCCTGGGCGGCATGAAGTGCCTTGCTGGGATAACCCCTATTATAGAAGGACTGTAGCATGTTCCCACTTTCCCTCTCGTATTCTGAATGTTCCGTAGCATTCCGTTTAAGGCGGAGCAACTGGCCATAAGGTATATTGGTCTTAAGATGGTGAGGGTGATATGAATCGAACTCTAAATATGAGTTTCAATCAGTTTCTTATAAGGTTTAACTGCTAAAGTATTGTCCACAGTCTTGTATACTGTAATATCGAGAAAGTTGACACTTGAGCTGCTAACGGTACAGGTGAACTGAATATTACTATCTATTGAGTTAAACCACTCTCCAATTTCAGAAAAATTATTATTGACCCCCGAAACACTAAGAAAGCAATCATCAAATCTACAGTAAAATGAAATGTTATCAAAGAACGGGTTGCTAAGTCCATTCAAAAAGGAAGTCTCTTCCAAACTTGCCATATAGAGATTAGCCACACTGGGGGCAGTGGCACATCCCATGGCTACTCCTTTATGCTGTAAATAAAATTGGTCGGAAAAGCGGAAAAAGTTTTTTTCAACAACTAAATCATATAGTTGTAACAAAAATTCGGTGGGTGGAGAGGGAGAAGTACGGGATCTTAAAGTGGTCTCTATGACATTTCGTGCTCCCTCATGGGGGATTGAAGTATATAATGAAACAACATCCATAGTTATTAATAGAGACCCCTCACTTGTCACCAGCCCTTCTGTCTTTAAAATAAAATCACCTGTATCTCGAATATAGGAGCGTGTCGGTGTGACAGCTGGCTGCAAAAATTGATCGAGATATATTGCCAGTGGTTCAAGGATAGAGTGGCTTCCAGATATAATAGGTCGACCCAGAGGGGGGAAGATGTTTTTATGGATCTTGGACATCACGTAAAAAACGGGAGTCCTAGGGGATGGATTAATAAGGGCTCTATGTAATTTGTTGTCAATTTCCCCTGCTATAAGCACTTCATCCAAAATGATCTTAATCAAAGATTGGATGTGGTTAGTAGGGTCTTGGGCTAAAGGTCGATAATTATCCTGATTATCTAATTGTCTTTTCACTTCAGATACATAAACTTAGGTGTCTAACATGACCACCCCACCACCTTGTCTGCTGCTTTTATTACAATAGAGGGATCCTGGTCCAAAGCTTTAATTGTTTGCCACTCCTTGCAGGTAAGGTTATGCCATAGCTTATCAGTACCTGCTTCTAATTTTTCAAGGTCACCTAGAATCATTTTCTCAAAAGTTATAATGTTGGAGTCTGCAACCGGTGGAACAAAAACAGAGTGATTCTTAAGTTTAGGCTCAGTGTTTAATGTCTCTGTGGTTTCTCCAAAGAATTTTTTTCAATTTTATTACCGTGATTAACTTAAATCTATCAATCCTCATTTGGAATGCATCATATACATAGGACAATCCTTTATTTAACCAATCCATTTCTATAGTGGAAAGAGACCTGGATGACAAGTTGAAAACTAAGTTTTCTTTTTGCTTCGGTAGTAGGGGCGTTTGCCTAAAAAAGGAGTCTTGGGGGATACAGTATGATTTCTTAAACTGCGTCCACTTCCCCCCTCATCGCCCAAAGTGTCTGTCTCTGACGGGTCAGTAGTGTCTTGATCAGAATATGTAGTCAGAGGTCTAGCCCATGTTATTTTCTTCTTACTAGCCGAATCGTTATCCCACCAGGGGTAAACTTTGCCTTAAGTTTTTTGGCTTTGACCTCCCTGATTTTAACTTCATATTCTTGAACATGTTGCTTTAACTCCTCAAATTTCCTATCAAAATCTGTGGTCAATAACGGTACTTTAAGGGAATCAGATACTCATGTAATTTCTTTATTGGACAAATTGATGGAGGAGAGGACCATCAACGGTTATTAACTATGAGGACTCAGGGGTACCTAGAGGTGTCTATGTCAATGCTAGTTGCTGGGGGGGACAACTATGGTGGGGAGGACCTTGGTCTCTGTGCCCCTATTTGTGAGACTTCTAGGGCATTGAGTTGGGCACTGTGGGTAACAGGGTGTTGGACTAGATGTATCATTGGTCAGAGTCAACAGAGCTCTTCTTGGCTCATATTAAAATCAAAGTATGTTCATATTAAAATCAGAAGCCCTAAAGCCACCTTTAAAACAGCATACACAATGAAAGCAGTAATTTTTAGCCAATACAAACAGTAAAATCAAAGCCATCAAGATTAGTTTTTGTTCCACTTCAGAGTTGGGGAGGAATATATCTACTCTGAAGAATTTAGAAGCTAAGGTTATGCTAGTTGGGAGAAATTAAATGTTTGATTACTTTCTTGAATTTATCGTGCAGGAATTTGCAGAGTTTCTTGCAGTAAACCAAATTGATGGGAATTTTAGTTGTCTTTATTGAAAATCCATGAATCCCATACATTCGCATGAGCTACCTTTGAGCAAATAAATAAGCCATGATTAGAAAAAGTGATCAAACAAACCAAGCATGTTTATTTATCATGTGTTCTATATTTATCCAGCTATAAATCACCAGAAGTTGGTGAAGGCCAGGCACACACACATCATAGTCTACCTCACAGGGTTGTTGTGAGAATAAAATGGAGGCAAAGAGAATGATGTATGCTGCTTTGGATCCCTAATGGGGAGAAAGGTGGGGTATAAATTAAGTAAGTTAGATTACTGCAGTGCACTCCACATAGCACTGCTCTTGAAGGCTATTCAGAAGCTACAATGGATTCGGAATGCTGTGGTCAGAACATTGATTTGAGTGGGTTGTAGAGACCATATTACTCCAGTCTTCTTCCATCTACACTGGCTCCCAGTTTGCTTCCAATCTCAATTCAAGGTGGAATTATTGATCTTTAATGCCCTATATGGCTTGGAACCAGCATATTTTTTTGTTTCTTTAGAACATTGAGCTGCAGCTTTGCTAAGTTCCAGATTGGATTGAAACCTGCAGTGCTTGTAAACTTTACACTTTTGATTCAGTTATTTAGTGGATCATTGAGAGACGAGGTATGTGGCTGGATCTCTCCCTTGCATTGGCATTCCTACTGTTGTTGCAAACACAGTAGCAAAAGAAGAGGTTGCATTTGGCTGGTACCTGCTTAGGGATCAGTGTTTTATTTTAAAATGCATTTTAAACGAAATTGTCGTCTTCTGCAGTGTTGCAAGGGAAGAGCATAAGCAGGGGCAGATTAGTCATTGTAGCCACTACTGCAGGGGGAAGGGGTTGGCAAAGAGCCCAGTGGTGAAAAGAGCATGTGCACCTGAGCTGTCCATGCAAGGTGGTGTCCCAGCCCACCCAAGGTCCATGTGGCCTGGGGGGAAGTGGCACTCAATGCCCATACAGAGGAGGCTCCCAACCCACCTTAGCTCACTGTGGGGTTTTGAAAGAGTTGGTCTGCCTCTCCCTCTTTGGGAGGTGGGGGAGTGGGGCCATTTTCCCATTCCAGCCTGCTTCTGAGCATGAGGACAAAACCCAGAATTAGTTGGCTCCTCATACTGTTGATTATGGCTCCATTCCACTGGATACCCGCCACCATTGGAGAAAAGGACAGGTCTGACTTTTAATGTACCATATTGTGGTGTTCCCCACAACTATTGGAACTTGGTTCTCACTTGCATCTAGTGATTAATCTACTCTTGTGTCTTTAGCAGTAACATCAATCACTAAATAAGGGAACTTATAACATTAAGATGGTGTCTTAAAGTCCAAGACTTCTTAAAGTCCATGGTGCCTTTCCATAGGTTAAATAATCTTCATGGCAAAGAAAATGCAAAAGGTAGTGATTTTTATCATTGGGCAGTAATGATGGGAGAAGCTGTACCTGTTGGACATCTGCGCAGGCAAATTGTTGTAGACCAGATGTTAGCAACTCTAATGAATCTGAGCACATCTTAATTGCTATCACTTGAAAAAGCATTTCCAGCTGATCCAATACAGTGTGTTAGGTGAAATATTTGGTGTACATTTGGCGACATCAAGTGGTGCATCTTGGAAAATATTTTCAGAGCCTCTTTATGGATTTCAAATGTGTATCGAAGCATGCATATTGTCTTATATGATATGACTGGATGTGCTGAGAGTGATTGTTTCTATTCCTTGGATCTGAGAGAGAACAAAGCCCAGCTTTTGTTCCTGGTAAGTAAAATAAATAAATAGAATACTGATAGTAGCAGCTGTTTTAATGCACATTTTCAGTCTGCAGCTACAGCAGGCCGATGGCAATTGTGACTGCCAAGGTATATATTGGACATCTGCTGTACCTTTTAATATGTGCCAAGCTTTTATTAGCCATATATGTGGTGCAAGTAAGATGGTACTGTTATCTGAAACACACAGGTACTTGCTCATATCTTTTTTTTTAAAAAGGTTCCAATCCAAATGAAGTTTAAGTATTTTAAGATTCGCTTTGCCTAGGTTATGCCTGACATTAACAAAGATGTATTTTGGAAGCAAATTAGATAGCTACAGACATTAAGTAGACTCTGAAAAACTCTGCCATTTACTAGCTATTTCTCCTACTCCCTGCCTATTTTACAAAGTGTTTTACACACAGTAAAATGACAAAGCAGGGTACCGAAATGCTAAGTATTATCTTGTGATCCACTAGAGAGCGCTGCCTATCAAAACTATTCAGTAAGCTCGGCATTCGAAGACCTTTCCAAAGCCGTCTTTAATAAAATAAAAATAGATACAAAATTACTGAAATCTAATTGTGGGTGAGGATTCTCAAACCAGGAGGAGTCCCCGCTTTAAGCAGCAGCCCACGCCTGATGCTTCTGTTCCTGCCGCCTGCCTCCGTGGTGGGTAGGTGTTTTCTCTTTACTAGAAACTGTAGTTACCAATGATGACCTTCCCATTTACTGAAAACCTGAGAAGGTTCTGCTGTGATTCATGGGCTTAAACTGAAAGCAGTGGGCAATGACAAAGTTATTTGTAGACAATGGATCAACCTAGACTTATGAAATGTTTTCAATTAGAATGTATTGTTAATTCTGTGTCATTAAAATGGTACAGAATCAGGAACACAACCATCCTGGCCCTGCTTTCAGTGCAACCAACCCCCATCAAGTCAGAGGGACAACTAATCTAAACCTTAGCATTCCCTTTCTCCTGTCATCTTCTAAAGATGCACTGATTATTCTAATATTGTGCAAGGTCCAACACTGTAATCTACTATCTGTTTGTGTTAGTATCACCACTCCTGCCTGCACAAACTGGTGCATTTATGTTTCTTGTGCAACAGTAATTGGAAACTGTTTTTATGGGGAATGCTCTGAAGAGGTCCTTGTCAGGAAGGATTGATTCAGATTTCAGAGAGCCAGTTTGATGTAGTGGTTAAGAGCATGAGATTCTAATCTGGAGAACCAGGTTTGATTCCTTGCTCCTCCACTTGAAGCCAGCTGAGTGACTTTGGGTCAGTCACAGCTTCTAGGAACTCTCAGCCTCACCCACCTCACAGGGTGTTTTGTTGTGGGGATGATAATAACAGACTTTGTAAAATGCTCTGAGTGGGCATTAAGTTGCCCTGAAGGGCGGTATATAAGTCAAATGTTATGTTATTATTATTATTTTTTACCATTTCCTCCTGCCAAATCATACACTATATTGGAGTGTCCCTTATCACCAGTAGCACTCTATAGCAGGTTCAATGGGAAGTAGTGGAAAGGAGCATTTTACTTCAGGACACATTCAGTGATTCCTTATAGCAACTGCAGACTGTTTAGAATGTGGGGGGTGAGCCCCAATCAGCCTGTATATGCAAATGACCTTGAAAGGCTGGCCCAATTAGGGAAGAGCAGCTGAGCTGGTTGTGGTCGGGGCACAAGCAGGCAGCAATCTGCCTGCCACACAAGGAAGCTGGATCTCTTTGGGAAAACACATTTGACTCCTTTTTACCCCCTTAGGGGGCAAATTTATTAAAACGCCTTCTTAGTGGGTGTTTACGTCATGAAAGGAATGTTCTCCACAAATTTCATGTTTTTAGGTCCAGGAGTTTGGGCTGGGCGTTGATAAGTCAGTCAGGACTCTTGTCTTTATATAGAGAGATAGAAGATGTATAGTCGCAATGAAATGTTATGGCTAAAAAAAATCTCTACATTTTTTTAAAAATACCAAGAATATTTGTAAACATTCACAAGGAGTATTCAGTTTGGGCTACATTTGATTAGTTGGGGCTATCCAATAGAACTTTCAGGCTTCTTAAGTAAAATGAAGAGCTAGAAAGCATGCTTTATATGCCCACTTTGAAAAAAGACACAAGTGATAATCTCAGGGAAATGTGAACAAATTCTTTCAAAGGTTATAAATTGGTCTTCTAATGACCAATCTTAGATCTACAAAACAGAAGTACAGTGGCACCTTAAAGACAAAACAGTTTTTGTAGATGAATAAATGTCAGTTTTTAAGGTACTATTTGACTTGTTTTGCAACAATAGACTGAGAGTCTCTACATGAGATGCCTCGGCATGTGTTCATCAAGTGTAGGAAGAGGCAATGTTAACTGGGAAGCATAGTTTAAAAAGACAGAACCAGCGGAGATGGCTCCTCAGAGGGTTTGTTAATTTCATCTTCACCTTCTGGAAGGCTTTGTCAGTTTCACGTTTCCTATCTAAAACTATGGGATCGCAACCAGAGGGCAGCAAGGAATGGAAATGGAGCTGCCTTCCAGAGCCAGGCTGGGACCTGGAGAGGTTATAATGGGCTGAAGTTTCCCTTCTGGAATTTCACAGCTCCTTCACCCAGCTCCAGTGTGTAGAAAAGACTTTGCCTTGCTGCCAGCTCTGTCTTTTTAAACTACCCTTCTCAGCTGACATTGCATCTCCCAACATGTGTTCTTCATGTGTCAGATGTCTCATGTAGAGAGACTCTAACATGGCTATCCATTTGGAATAATCTTAGAATGACATCATCAAGGATGTTCATATTTCGAACCATTATGGAATGGGGGAAATGAATGGAATGTAACATATGTATCCAATGCTTTTTTCAGTAGGACAGTGCCCTGACATTCAAAGGTTAGGTTGAAAAAACAGATGTTCCCAGAAGTTAGGCTGGTAGCAGTCAGAGAAACAGCCTTAGTGAAGGTGCCCTGGTTGTTTTAACACTGATTAGGTACATACCATGACGCACAAACTACTGAAAAGTAATGTTAGTAATTGTTCAAGGTACTAACTTTAGTGCTACATTTTTAAAAAGTGGAGCAGTAGAGGACAAGAAATGAACTGCATAAAGGCATTGTTTAGTGGAGCAAATCACATGAAAACCAATTGATTCAGTATAAACTTTATCCTGCCAATTATAACTCAATTCATAAAGATGCTTTGCCCCATTCAAAAAGTAAATCTGTCAATGTGCGATGTCCTGCAGCTGAGCCAGAAAGCATCAGAGGGCTTTTCAAGCTGCAAAATGAGATGCTAGCACTGAAACAAATCTAATGAATAGATTCTGCCTTATCTTGCTAAAAGGGAAGTTGCTGAAAGCCACAGAAGTATGTAGCTTCCCTTACCCGAAAAAACGATAGCATTTGCATGTTGGAAGGTATGGGGATTTCCTTAGCAAGATACTCTTGCTGAGCTACTGACGTAAGTTGAGGTGGTACTTATAATACCAATGGAAGTTAATTTTTTAAAAAAATATTTCACCAAAATAAAATATTTAAATATCAAGGCATTTAATGTAGTACAGAAAACAGGTATGCAGAAATGATTCTTGTTTCAACACTTTAAAAATGCATTTGTGTGTGCTGTGTGAGCTACCCCTATGCTGCCAGGAGGTTTTACTCAGTGGGACAAATATTGGACCTAGAGAACTTTCTGAGATATTTTTTTTTTACACTCCATGTCCCATGATCCTAAGCCAAATCGGCAAATAGCATGTTTATTAAACAAAACCTCTTGGAAATTCTGCCCACGGTACTCCCAGCCTTTGTCTAGTTATGCTCTCAAAGAGAAAAAAAGCTGGTAGGCCTAATGATCCCCTATCTCCTTTCCTAGATCCCTTGAAATCTTCTTGCTCATGCTTAGTTTATGATTGCCAAAGGAGGCTGTGCATTCCGCAGCTGGGTGGGTAGGAGTCAATCGCACCGAATCATTCAGCATTCCATTCACATGGCGTGTGCATTCCAGTCTCCTGGTTGGGGGCCGGCTACGTTTTGCCCAGCTGGGTGGCTTGCTACTGTGGCATGAAGCGCATTAGTTTAAGGCTTTATAATTTTTCCCATTATCATGATCAGGTATAAAAGTAGTGGAGAGCTAGGCGGACTGCTCACATGAGGTCATTACAATATTGGTCAATTCAAAGTCATCCCTAGCATGGAGCCTTTTTCACTGTTGATAAACACTGAGCCAACATTCCATTGAACTACATGCTGCAACCCTAAGATCCTTCCTTCTCAATCACTGCCACTTCAAACTCCATCAGCATATATTTACAATTAGGATTTTTCTTTCACTCACTCTGATATACATTGCCTTGCACTCATTAACATTGAACTTTATTTGTCACATGGTTGCCTATTCACTCAGTCTGAAAACTGGAGTTTCCCCCAATTCACTTTGGTTTAAACCATCCTGAGTAATTTGTTATCATCTGTAAACTTAGTCATGGTACTGCTCACCTGCAGTTCCCAATCATTTCCCAATCATTAATAAACCCATTAATAGTGCAATCCTAAGAAAAGTTACTCCAGTCTAAACCCATTGACTTCCATGGCTTAGACTGGAATAACTCTTCTTAGGATTGCACTGTAAGTGGCACTGGTCTCGCTACCAAACTTTGTAGAAACCCAATGCTTACTTCACGTTACTGTGGGAGTTGTCCGTTTGTTCCTCTGTTAGGCTCCCTGTAATGTTAACCATTTTTAATCCATAAGAGGACCTGTCCTTTTATCCCATATCCTCTAACTTTACACAGGAGTATTTGTTGTCAAATCTTGTCAAATGCCCCTGAAGCCATCCTTCATTTCTCTGGCAACTGTTTATACAACCATTAATGGCACAAAAATAAATAAATAAAAATATAAATAAATAATAATCGCTTCTTGTGTTCCTGGTAGTGGTGCATACAAGTGAGAGCATCAGAACTGCACATCACACAGTCTTCTTCACTTCCCCCATTCAGCTATGTGGCCAAAGTGGGGCCCCTGTGAGCAGGCACTGGACGGACTGTAGTTGAACTTCAGATAGTACAATTCCGAGCTTGGCGGATCTGCTCTTCCTGGAAGCCATAATCATGCATATTACTGGCAAAATAATGCTGAAAAAAGGAGTTGCTATGTTGGCCTGTTGGGTCATCTTGCAATACTGCGCAGGTCATGCTGTCACTCTAATATGATGCCAATACTTTTTTAGTGTTTTCATTCTTCTTTTTGTATCATAGCCAGCAATACGTTATAGCATATAATAATCATTAGACTTTAGAAGTGACCTCTATGCTTAGCCCCATAGATTAACCTTTCCTCATAAACAATTAGAACCATTACAACTACCTATGAAAATTGAGTTTAAGTACACTTATCTATGGGACTTATGAGGAACTTTCCACAGGTTCAGATGTAACATGATAATTGCTGGATCTAAGGGTCGTGAATGTAGGCTTAGGGTTTTTTTTTTTTTAAATACTGTTTTGCAGTCTTATGTGTTAATATCTGTAATAAGAAATGGAAAAGAGCCTGAAATACAGCCTGACAACCAAAGACAGATTTTTTGTTTATTAAAGGCTGGTTTATTGTTTATTATTTCAAAAAGCATCTGTCTTTCAAAGGACAGCAATATTGAGGTTTTGGTAATATGCAACCTTGTTTGTAGGGCTGGATCGAGGGGGGGCAGGGGGGTAGTCTGCCTCTGGTGCCGCCAAAGAGGGGGTGCTGGGCGCAGCTGCTAGCCGCTGGGAGCGCACTGGCGGCAGCGCAGCAGCTGAGCAGCTGCCCGCCCCATTCACCTGCCCAGCAGGACAGGGAGCGCATGGCAAGCTGGCTGCCCCCTCAGCCGGGCAGGTGAATGTACAGAGAGCTGGGAGGCTGCCCACGCCACTCGCCTGCTCCGCCGAGGGGGCGGCCAGCTTGCCATGTGCTCCCTGTCCTGCGGGGCAGGTGAATGGTGCGGGCGGCCTCCCAGCTCTCCGTGCCATTTGCCTGCCTGGCTGAGGGGGCAGCCAGCTTGCTGCATGCTCCCTGTCCTGCTGGGCAAGCGAGTGGTACAGAGGGCTGGGAAGTTGCCCCTGCCATTCACCTGCCCTGCAGGACAGGGAGCGCATGGCAAGCTGGCTGCCCCCTCAGCGGGGCAGGTGAATAGTGCAGGTGGCCTCCCAGCCGATGGTGCCCGCCCGCCCTGTGTGATGACATCAACAGCGGCCGGACTTGAGTTGTCCTGGGTGCCAGGAACCATAGATCCGGCCCTGCTTGTTTGCCTTTAGTTAATTAATCATTTGTTTAAAAGGGAGGCAATAAGCCAGCTAACTATCTTGCCCCACCCTAGACTACCCTAATGCTCGTGGGGCAATAACTATGTTTTTCTAATTCCTATTATAGGTGATAACTCTCTTCAAAATCAGATGTGCAATCAGATATAAGTAGGATAACATTTTGTCCTAACAAACAGTGAGAGCTATATATGCAATACATCAAGTTAACACGCTTTAAAAATTATTTTGTAGCTTCATAAGTCGTGGAAGTAAAATGTTTAGTTGTGCTGCATCCTTTAAATACCCCAAATGCTTATAAATGAGTCTCGTGGGGTCTAAAGCACGATGAATCCAAGTTACAGCAAAATCATTCATTTTAACACCCTTTCCCCTGCTTTAAGTATGTTTGTTTTTTCCTCTGCCCATTCCCCAGAGCTTAAGTGCTGTATCTCTACATAGTTTTATGAGTAAAATGCAAAATACCACAAGTGCTGTTCCCATTAAATATTGATCACATGAGATAGAAACCACAGCCTGAGATCAAGAGTTATTATATTTTATAGTCTCCTTGAGTGAAAACAGGAAAACAGCCTTAGGTGCTTCTCTAGCCCCCCCCTTCCTCAACAAATACAGTATATGGAGGATTTTGATTTTATAAGTGTAGTCAGGGCTTTTTTTCAGCGGGAACGCGGTGGAACGGAGTTCCGGAACGTCTTGAAAATGGCCACATGGCTGGTGGCCCCGCCCCCTGATCTCTAGACAGAGGGGAGTTTAGATTGCCCTACGCGCTGCGCTAAGCAGTGCGTAGGGCAATCTAAACTCCCCCCTGTCTGGAGATCAGGGGGTGGGGCCACCAGCTATGTGACCATTTTCTCCGAGGGGAACCCACTGAGTTCCACCACCTCTTTTCCCAGAAAAAAAGCCCTGAGTGTGGTGATCACGGTAAGTGTTAGCATACCCTGAAGTGGAGCATCTGCCAGGGCTTCTGGCTTCTGGAAGGGACCACCGCCACTGACCTCTAACCACATTTCTGCGTGCCCTTCCCCACCTGCTCACTCCATCTCCTGTGCTCCTGGCTGCCTGGGCTAATCAGTACCCCCTCAGAAGAGTGTGCTGGTGAGGTAAGAGCTGCTTCTGGTGGTCACAGCAGCAGTGCTCATGTCCACACACACACCACCCAGTGCCATTGAGGAAAGAGCATGTAGGTGGCTTGTGAGCATAGGCAGGAAGGGAGGTGTGAGTAGGGGTTTTGGTGGTGGGAAGAGGGGAGGGGGCCTCGGCACTTTGCCAGTAGCCCACAACACCTGAACCAGCCCTTCCAGAGATTGAAAAGAGTCCCAGAAAAGTTTGGATCTGACTATAGACATAGCTTTTTACCATCTAACAGCATAACTTCAGTGGATTTAGAAGGGTGTAACTCTGTTTCAAATGGCACTGTAGCAGTGCAGTCCTGTTCATTATACCCACAGGATGAGGGTGGTCATTACAAAAGCTCTTTGTGGCAGCAGAATGCAAAGAGATGCTGTCATAATAGATTCATGTTGATGTAGCAACAGAGTTGGACTTGCATGATGTAATGTTGGCATGATTGGTTCTTTGGGGTGACCCTGCTGCCAAAGGGAGTAAAAATGGGCAGGGGAAAAGGAGCCAAGAACTCACCTCCAACGACATCATGTTATGAGTGAAAAAGAAGTGGTGTAATTACACAAGGCACTGGGAGTTCTGTGACTGGGCTTCTCTGAGTTTTTTCCTTTCCAAAAGCAGGCATTCAGGGCTGTGATTCAGGGTTGCATACCACTTAAGGAGCAGTTTAAGCTTTCATTAGTGCTTCCATTTTCCTCTTTGAGCATTTCAGGATGGGGAAAGCCCCAGGTTTGCAAGAAAATCTGTAATCTTAAAAAAAAATTGAGAGAGTTAAACTCCCTCCAAGCAATAGAAGCAGCATCTGTAGCTCTCAGAGGCAGTTGTGGAGATTGCTAGGCAACCATGACAGTATTGCCAGCTTTAAAGCCTTGGTTTCTTTCAATAAATGTAGGGGGGAGGGAAGGAACAGGGCCATTTCCAGAGCTAGTTTGGCCTGTAAATGAATACTTATCAGGCCCAGCAGCAACCACTGGGTGACTTGCTACCACATGACTTGCATGACCCAGGCCAGGCTGCTTGCTACTGTTCAGCAGCAGCCATTCCATGAAAACCAATCTGGTGTGGTGGTTAGTTTCAGACTAGGATCTGGGAGACCTGGGTTTTAATCCCCACTCTACCATGGAAGCCTGATGGGTGATCTTGGCCCACTCACACACACACTAAGCCTAACTTATCTATCCCATTCTGAGGAAAAAAATTGAGAATTTGTGAAAAGAAAGCATAACTTTCTATCCTCCTATTATTCTGACAGGGACTAGAACAGACAATGTAGCACTGACTTAAAGTACCTGCTGTGTGTGTGGTGGAGGGTGTACAGGGTCTGTCCCTGAGGATCTATTATGGGTTGATAGATCTGCTGTCCTGTAAGAATGCCTATGAGGCATTCATAACGATACATATCTTACTATATAACTGAGTAAGCGTATTTCAGGCAACTCACTTTATACCCTGGTGCACCACCAGAGGGTGCTGCCATGGAGGGAAGCCTAGGCAAGGCACCATGTCCCTCCAGAAAATGTGCCATGGTGGGAAGCCCAGGCCGGGAGCAGGATGGGAGCAGGTGTTGACTAGTGTTGTGGTGGATTTACTCTGCCCCTGAGGAGGTTGTGAATACGAAACTGCGATACTCAGCCGGCCACAGGCAGCAACCAGAATTATTTAGGGATAAATACAAACAAACGGAATCTTCCATTAGATGGGCAGTTGATTATACACATTTGGCTAGGGACATCAGTAGGATCATCAAGAGACATTGGCACCTGGTGTGTCATTTACCTGGGTGCTTGGACCCACCATCGGTAGGTTTCCGTCACACAGCCAATTTGAAAGATAGATTGGTCCATTCCCGCTTTACAAATATCAGCACCACAGAATCCTGCCCTAAAGGGCACTTCCAGTGCGGGAGGTGCAATGTATGTAATCTGGTGACTGTGGGGGCGACCTTTAGGGTCTCCACATCGGGTCGAGAGATACCTTTAAATCATTTCTCCACCTGTAGTACCAGTGGGGTAGTGTACATTATTGAATGCAGCTGCCCACGCATTTATGTCGGTAGCACAAGCAGGCAGATTAAAGTGCACATACAAGAGCACATCTCTAGGATAAGGAACAAATGTTTTGATGCACCCCTCACACAACATTTTGTGGACCATCACAACACAGAAAGACAGTTCAGATTCTCAGTTCTACAGGTCATTCAAAAGGAAAGATTCAGGGACTTCAATAAGGAACTAATGAGAAGGGAGGCGTACTGAACCTTTGAGCTAGACTGTTTAGGACCTTTTGGTCTGAATACTCTCATTGACTATTCAGGGTTTGTGTAGTAACATCATTTTGAGCTATTGCTGTTAATGACTTGAGAATTGCAACAGTGTAAGTCATTGGAGCCATGGCAAATGGGAACTGTAGCTTTAAGATTTCACCTTATGATTTATGTTAAATACTCGGCTTGTAGAGCGTTTCTGCACCAGCCTTTGACCAAGCATGAGATGCGGTCGTGAAATTTGCCAGCTGGAACCGAGTGAGTAAACACATACTTAGAATCTTGTTGTAAATAGGTGGTAGATAGGGGTCATTATGTTCTTGATGTTTATTACAGAGAAGCAATTCCGGTGAACAAGAATGCAGTGAAACAGGAAAACATCTGGAATCCTGTTGGGAGATTATCATCATTTATTTTCATCCCGCTTCTGTGGGGATCACCAAATATTTTCCGCTACAAAAGAAATTACATCAGGACTAATTCCACCACAAAAGAAGTCACACCAGGACTAATTATGGTGTTTTGTGTTTATGGACTGGTTAATCTGTAATTGGAGGAGAGTGTATCCATCCTTACAGTTCCATTTCATGCCAAATACAGGCATAATTTGTGTTTATGTATTACAACACTTTGATTTCGTTGGTGTTTTCACACCTGATATAAATAGTGGTTTAATTTGTTTACTTTCCCATACGGGGACGTTTGTCTTTATTGGTATTAGGAGTGGAACAGGTGGCAGTGCCTACCCCCTGCCTTAACCCAGTTGGTATTAGGAGCGGAGAAGGTGGCAATGTCCTCTCCCCTCCTTAACCCAGTTGGTATTAGGAGCGGAGAAGGTGGCAATGTCCTCTCCCCTCCTTAACCCAGTTGGTATTAGGAGGGGAGCAGTTGGCAATGCCTGCCCCCCGCCTTAACCCAGCTGGTATTAGGAGCGGAGCAGGTGGCAGTGCCCACCCACTCCCCGCCTTCACCCAGCTGAGATCAGGAGCAGATCAAATGGCAATGCCCACCCTCCTTCACCCAACTGGGATCAGGAGTGGAGCAGGGGACAATACACTCCCCACCTTAACCCAGCTGGTATTAGGAGCGGAGAAGGTGGCAGTGCCCTCCCTTGCCTTAACCCAGGTAGTATTAGTGGTGGAGCAGGTGGCAATGCCCAGCTCGCACCTTCATTTGGCTGGGATAAGGTGCAGAGCAGGAGGCAATGCCCTTCTTCCCTCCACCCAGCTGGGATAAGGAGCAGTATAACCAAAACGAGGCCAGCCCCTGGAACACACTAATCAAAAGAGAGAGGAGAAACCTCTCCAGGAGCACACAGAGTTCTCTTAAACTTATTAATGAACATTTACTGTACTTAACAAGGATGTGCTTGACTGATTATATATTAATACATACAATATACAGAGGAACCCATCATATATACATACTCTTATAAATACAAGACATGTATAATTCCCACACTTAATACAAAAACTAGTTCCCCAGATACATGAACGGACCAGGGAGGGTTGAGAACCAAGGGAGAGCAAAATAAAGTTAATATGTTCTATAATAATGAATCCTCTGCGATTATATCTCTCCCATGAGTTGAAGCTTGCTGGTATGCCCGAAGTGACAGCGTTGACAAGTTGTTCCGCTCAGCTTTTCGTCTGTGACTTCCTCAGAGGCAGCTACCACGTTTGCTACAAAACACATTTACCACAGAATATGCCAATACGTAGCCTATTATTTGTTATAAAACAGTTATCTAAGAACACCCACCAGGGGACAATTACATACCATCATTCCATCATACGAGTTCTCTTCTCAACCCTCGGCCAAAGGCAATGTCGGCAAAAGCCTGGCGTGCCTCCCAAAATGATTACCCAGTATATAAGCAATCATAGAGGGCCAACAGGTGTAGTAAGAATCAGAGGGAATCAATCCAGAAAAGACTTAAAGCAACTGCTCCGCAAGGAGGCGTTTTGGATCTTTTCGTTAAAGACAATTGCCCCTGCAGGTCTCAATAATGAAATTGGCTTTAAGTCTTGAGAAGAGAACTCGTATGATGGAATGATGGTATGTAATTGTCCCCTGGTGGGTGTTCTTAGATAACTGTTTTATAACAAATAATAGGCTACGTATTGGCGTATTCTGTGGTAAATGTGTTTTGTAGCAAACGTGGTAGCTGCCTCTGAGGAAGTCACAGACGAAAAGCTGAGCGGAACAACTTGTCAACGCCGTCACTTCGGGCATACCAGCAAGCTTCAACTCATGGGAGAGATATAATCGCAGAGGATTCATTATTATAGAACATATTAACTTTATTTTGCTCTCCCTTGGTTCTCAACCCTCCCTGGTCCGTTCATGTATCTGGGGAACTAGTTTTTGTATTAAGTGTGGGAATTATACATGTCTTGTATTTATAAGAGTATGTATATATGATGGGTTCCTCTGTATATTGTATGTATTAATATATAATCAGTCAAGCACATCCTTGTTAAGTACAGTAAATGTTCATTAATAAGTTTAAGAGAACTCTGTGTGCTCCTGGAGAGGTTTCTCCTCTCTCTTTTGGTTAGTGGGATAAGGAGCAGAGCAGGTGGCAATGCCTGCCCTGTCTTCATCCTGCCAGAGTCAGGAACCAGCGAGTGTGCTGAATTGTATGCACGTGAGAGTTTCTCCGGTGATTCTTTGAATATTGCTTGTGTGGTGGTCGTTTGATTGGCCCCTGAGGAAGTGGACATCAAACGAAACAAGCTAATTTTGCTGGCAGCTTGTAGGGCGGGGGGACCCCTTTGGGGCCCCTTCCAGCTTCACTGCTCCACCAACCTGAAAAAGAAGAAACTACAACTACAAAAAAGATATCAATCTAATTGCATTGGAGACACAGACAGATTTCAGTCTGCTTCGCCAGACGGATTTCTGTCTGTAACACGGAGAATCATCGTTAAAGACTCTGGGGGGCTTACAAAGTGCACCCCTCTGGACACTGGGACATTGCATATCACCTTGAAGGGTGTATTATGATAAGTCTTTTGAAAATATTGTATGAGAGTTGATTATTATTTTTGTATCAAGTATAGCAATTGAGAAATATTAGCATTAAGTGCATTAAAGAAATATTATTCACTTAATCTTTCCCTGGTGTGGGTTTCTTGTTGTTTGGCAGAGGCAGGAACCAAGCATGCAGCAATGCCTGCTCCCCCCTTCAACCTGCTGGAATCAAGAGCAGAGCAGGTGTCAATGCCCACACCCCCTTCACCCAGCTGGGATCAGGAGCAGAACAGGTAGTAAAGCCTGCCACCCGCCTTCACCTGTCAGGATCAGGAATGGAGCAGGAGGAAATGCCTGTTCCTTCCTGCACCCAGCGGGGAGCAGGTGGCAATGCCCACCCCCTTCACCCAACTGGGATCAGGCTTGGAGTAGGCAGCGATGCCTGCCCCCCTTCACCCAGCCATAGTCAGGCGCAGAACAGGAGGCAATGCTCCCCCTTAAACTGGCATGTATCTGGCATGGAGCAGGTAGCAAAGCCCACCATCCCTTCACATGGCCAAGTTCAGGTGTGGAGCAAATGACAATGCCTCCCCTTCACCAGCTGGAATCAGTGACAGAAGAGGAGTGAATGTCTGCCTGCCCGCCCGCCCTCCCCTTTCTTGGGCCCGTTGTATTTCCCCCCAACAACGGGCTTTGTTGCTAGTATTGCATAATCTAGCAGTCTATTATACAGGTGTTTATACACTTCTCAGCTTACTGACTTCAAAAGAAGGGTGTAATTTAGGATTGCGCTGTTAAATGATTTTCATCATTTATATTGCAACACACTAAGGATTTTGTCCTGGATTTTGTATCAGTTTTGGGTTATAGTAGCAGTAGGAGCAAAGTTTCTGGTTGCTACTAGCTGTAACTTCATGGGATCTTCATTAATATTCTCTCTGCTTAGGTCAGTGGTTATCAGTGGTATGTGTACTATTGGTAGGCTGCAGAAGTGGTCTAAATGGGATGCAGGGTTTTCATAACAACAACAAAGAATTCACTCTCCCTCAATTCCCATGTGAATCTGAAAGTGTAATGTGCCATCTCCATCTAGCACAACAGTCCTCAGATTATCCATCTGTGACAATTTTGCATACTAGTTTCTTCTGTTTCATGGTTGCTAGGCAACCATGACAGTCTTGCCAGCATTCAAGCCTTGGTTTCTGTCAGTAAAAGACAGGAGGAAGGGAAGAAGCAGGGCCATTTCCCGAGCTGTTTTGGTATTTCTCCTGTTTCATGTCCACTATCCAATGTCTTTGATGTGATGTTTCCTGCTGACCTGACCTGCTAGGGATTATCCATTGTATTTCTGCAATTTTTTCTGTCCTTAAAACTTATCTTAAACTATAAAAATAATAACAGAACATCTGTAAACATACAGATGTCCTTTTGGGAGGAAAGTGAACTTTTTGTTTCCATAATGGTGGAACTCTGATTCTTTAACATAGTGATTGGTGGGATGTAAGGTATGTAAATTGAGAACCACTGGCTTAGGCCACTTATTTCAAGCTTTATGAGTTGGTCAGTGGCTGAGGCAAAACCCTCACACAGACAGAGCAAGCTAAGGAGATCTAGAAAGTCCAGTAGTAAGAAATCACAGAATAGGGTCAGCAAGCCTAGAGGCAGAATAGCAGAAGGAAGGGGGCATGGCAGGCAATATGCTGAAAAACAGGAACATAAAGGAATTGGAGGTTTATTAGATACAGATCTGAAGAAAAGGAGAGCAGAGGAGATGGGGAATGGGATAAGGATGTGTTAATGGAGGGTGTTGAGTGTGGGAAAACCTCACATAGCCTAAGAGAGTAAATTATTCTGACAAAAGACCAGAATGGCAGGAATGAAGGATTGTTGAAAATCAGGATGAGTAAAGAAACTGATAGAGAAAATAGAGGTGATATACACAGGAACTGATACCCAATCTATTTCCTGCTGACCATGTGGTTCTTGATTCTTGGGTAAAAAATCTCAAGGTGACAGCCTCACATGCTATGTTCCTGCTCTTCACCAATGGATGGACCAGGAAAAAGCAAGGAATTTCAGGTTTCTTCCCGTAGACAGGTGCATCCCCTATGAGACCATACACACAGACTTTTTATTTTTCTATGCTTGGAAACCTCTCTGTTATGGCACAGAGAAAAAATCCTCCATTTTGGGGAAACTGAAACCAAACAGATGCTGTTTCCCAAAGCAAAGAGCCAGTTCTTTCCCACCATTTTGTTGGCATAGGAGGTTTTTTAGAAGAGCCCAGGATGCATTGCTTTTGAATCTGCATAGAACATCTATTTGGAAACAGATGCCTGTGTCATAGGAGGACCCTTGGCTTGGAACCTCCCACCCCATGGCAGCCATTTTGTGAAGTCACCCACTGCCCTTTCTTAAAAATTCAAAAGTTTCCACAACCTCAGCAATATTGTAGAACTCTGGTCTAGATCTTAAAATAAAGGAAACAAGGCTTGGTAGAGTGGGAGACACTGTAGTTCTCAAATCAATTTGAACTAACTGGCAACTGATGGAGGCAAACCTGAGTCTTTTTAGTTACAAGCCTTCAGTGAAGCAACTGAAATTGAAATAGCAGCTGTGGCAAGTGAAACTGAAATAGAATGGCTGGCTGCCATTTTCCTCTTGCTGAAGGGCAAGAGCAGGATGTGTGAGGTTGTCACCTTTTTCTGAGGAGACAAATGGCCAGAAAGTAGTAGCTAGCAACACCTTTTCCCAGCAAGAGCATGCAGTTGAGATGAAATTAAACCCATTAAGAGAGCCAGTTTGGTGTAGTGGTTAAGAGCACGGGACTCTAATCTGGAAAGCCGGGTTTGATTCCCCACTCCTCCACAAAGCCAGCTGGGTGACCTTGGGCGAGTCACAGTTCTCTTGAGCTCTCTTAGCCCCACCCACCTCACAGGGTGATTGTTGTGGGGTAATAATAACACTTTGTAAACCGCTCTGAGTGGGCATTAAGTTGTCCTGAAGGGCGGTATTATAAATCGAATGTTATTATTATTATTATTACTATTCTGTCAAATATGTTGCCTTATTCAGAGAAGGCAGAAAAAGGAGATGTTAGGTGAGCCTGATCTCATCAGATCTCAGAAGCTGAGCAAGGTCTGCCTTGGTTAGTAATCAGATGGAAGACCTCCCACAAAGACCAAGGTTGCAAAGACAGGCAATAGCAAACCACCTCTGTTAGTCTCTTGCCATGAAAACCCCACCAGGGGTTGCCATAAGTCAGCCATGACTTGAAGGCACTCTTCACCACCACCAGGAGCAACTTATCAGTAGGAAAAACAATAAGAGCATAAGAGTGCTGAATTTTGTATGTCAAATCTCTGCTAAAGAGACATAAATCCAGGCTGTTTTTTCCCCCTTGCCTCAATTGGCCACCTTAAACAATCCCTTGATTGCAGCTGGCCAGTGGAGATAATCTACAAAAAGAATGCAGCATACCGTGTTCAGGGTCAACACATGGAGAGAGGGAGTGGCATCAGATCTTCTTGTTCCACTCCGATGATGAGCAGCCTAGCCCCCCTCTCTACATTTGGGTTCAGTTCACATGGAGAACAAGAACACTGTCCCCATATTCCATGCAGGGCTAAGCCCTCTGGGCCCTCTGGGCCTGTCCCAGAACTAAATCCCTCCATCCCAGCATAGACATAGCATCTAAACGCATACCAACTGTGTATGCTTGTGGGCTTTGTCCTCATTACTGAGAATGTTTGAAAAGCTGAACCCGAATCAGAGAGGGAGTGTGTGCACATATAACTTGTATATGTATAAGACACTGACACACTGGAGTGAATATCAAGAACTAATAAAAGATACTGTGCTGTATTAAAGCTACCTTATTCAGTTATGAAAGTTGCTTTCAAAATTGTTTCAAATCTGCAAGGTTTTAAGGGTACTGTGCAAGAACATTCAGAAAACATTCATATTCATGTGAAGTGCAGTCTTCCAGATAGTGAGGTCTAGGAATTAACTACAGTCAGGGCTTTTGTGTGTGTGTATGGGTGGTGGTGGTGGTGGTACTCACTGGTACTAGCATCTTATTATAATAATAACATTCAATTTCTATTCCACCCTTCAGGACAACTTAATACCCACTCAGAGCAGTCTACAAAGTATGTTATTATTATCCCCACAACACCCTGTGAGTGGGTTTGAGGTGAGTGTGCTTGAGAGACCTTTGGGTGGGATGGGGGTGCTCTCCCAAGTCATGAGGGAGGGATTTGTAGAAATCAGTGCAACCGTGAGTACTGGCGCCTTTTTTGTTTTTACAAACAAATCACTGACTGCAATTGTGGAATTAGACCCATCAATGAACATGCCTTTAAGCATCTACATTTGTTTCAGTGAACTGAGTCCTTCACGCTTTGATTTTTTTATTTTCGGTGCAGGGGTTCCTCATCTTTGCCATTTGGATTGCTTAATGCCTGCTGGGAAATCAGTGAGTGATGCTGACTGATGAGGTCCAGGCAACACATGATACTAGGAGATGTGTGAATGGAACTTTTGCACTTTTAAGAGGTGGAAATGGTAACCACGAAGGATATGATTGGGATAAGGGCTGTGATCTGGGGAAGAGAACAGTCTGCTTTACCTGCTTAAGACAGCCTGCCTGGCCAGTACTTTGTCTATAGTAGGTCTCACCCTATTAATGAGCTTCCTAAGAAAATGAGGTGAGATAGCATCACTAGAAGTTTTTAGGAGCTGCTATAAAGCTGTCTATTCATTTTATTCACTACAGCTTTTAATGAGGTGTAAACTGCAGCCATTTTCTTGGAAGGGGATAGTTAATTAAGGTTTTATTGTACTTTGATTGTTTTAAATTTTGGAACTGTAGGCCTCCTTCAGCCAGAAGGGAAACATGGAATATAAATATTTGAATACATAAATAAAATTTCCTGTCCCTTTTTCTCAAGCTCAGTCCTATTTTTTGCCTAGTTGGGGAGATCGACAAATATGATTGGCATTGGAAATAAGAAAAAGACACCATCCTGCTCATTTTAAAATTTAGCAGTAGTGGGGGAAAGTTGGCAGTACAACTTTTTACTTGAATTTAGAAAGGCAGAACAGCCTGTGTCTCACACAACACTAAGAATAACTCATATCCTTTTTGCTGAATAACAAATCCCTCGATAACTGATTTGTTAAAAAATAAAAAAAAATCTATGTACAAAAGTATAATGTCAAAGTTTTTATGCTCCCAGAGAGAAATCTTGAAAATTTCCTGAGGTGAGAAAAATCTTGCTTTCCAGGGTCCTTCTTGGAAGTCACAGTTCAGAAACTGGTTAAAACCCAAGTTCTAAAGTTTGTGCTCCTTCCCAGTTTTCCTTTCTTCCTCATACAGAACATTTTCTTCTTCCCTTTGTAACACTTACATTGGTAATTAAGCGATTTACAAGTCATTGGGGGATCAAGCATTGTAAGCTGTTGTCTTCAAATTATATTAAATTTTCTCTAACTCATTTCCTTATTATTCCCCAATGGAAAACCCTAAACAAACAGCTCTTCAGTGGGCAGTAAAACAATTTGGATGGCAGGCATCCAGATTTTTTAGCACTTTGTCTCTTAATGGTTTGGTTATGGACCAGAACATAACTAGCATAAAGCTTTATTATCCAATTAGTTTGCTTCACCAAGAGGTAATTTTAAAATGTAGAATGGGAAAGGAGAGTAGCAAGACACCAGTGAGTCCTATTGGACCCCCACATTGTTTCCACAGCTTGAGGATTTCCCCTGTCGAGTCTTTTCTTCAGGCTTTCTCCACTTCCTCCTGTTTGCTTTGTGTAAGGTGGTCTGTTTTGCTGGGAGGAAAAGGTCATTGCTATCATAATGAATAAGCATTTACAGGAGCTATGGAACATTATGACCCTGAAAACTCTACAAGTAGCCTGAAAGAAGCATATTTCCATCTTTTAGTTATTTCATGAGTTAATGGACAATAACAGGGGTTTCCAGTCAGGCGATGCTATAGTTCATCATGTCAGTTCCCGTTTGTACCTCTCCTGTTATATGAGTTATGAACAGAAGAGGAAAGTTGGGAACTTCTTTGTGCCAGCTGAATGAGATCAGGGCTGAGATTCTATTCCTTCTCCGCTTGCAAGTATTTAGCCTGGGTATGGCCAGAATGCAAGGGCTCTTTCCCCATGGCCCTATGGATCCAGGACTAACCTAGAAATTGGAGTTGTGTTGTATATTCTTGGGGTCTAAACTACATTTTACTGTTTCTCTGTAAGCTGTTTTGAATCCCCAGTGGGAAGAAAAGCAGGACATTGAAACCTAAATAAATAAATATTCTGCTCAGTTCCAAAGGAAAAATGTCACTTTGAAATTTGAAATTTTCTTCAAATGAACAGCTCTTTCCTCTAGGGGTTAATTACTTTTAATTGCAAAAATCCCTTATTATAGCAAAGTGTTTTGCAAAAGGTGAATGGATCATGCTGCTTCAAACTGGCTGTTGCAATGGTATTTACCAAGAGGAGAATTGTATTGTAGGTCACCTTGAAATTCCATTCTTGCCCTCTTTGTGCAATCCCCCCCCCTCAATACAGACTGCCTTTGAACAGAACATTATAAGAACAGAAGCAGGGACCCACGGCACTCATGAGTGGAGGAGTGTTTGCACAAGCAAAGACAACACTCCTCAGTTTGTGATTTCCCTCCTTCTTTTTAAAAACAACGTCCATATTTTCCTGCAAGCCTGTTCTCCCAGGTCTGCAGAATATACCCTCTCTAAATCTGCCCCCTTATTCGGGGGTCAGGGTCAGTATTTGATATAAGATTGGTTGATTTCTTTAAAATTAGGAGATTGGGTATGGTTTTGTTTGTGGGGGGAGGGAAATAATCTGGAATATATTCAAGAGAGAGCTTTTGAACTTTGCTGAATAAACTTCCTTCTCCTGAATCTTCCCCCCATTAGAATCTGAAATGGCTGCCCTGAGGTAATTCCATAGTCTGTATATATGTGTGGTAACACTACACTTCATGTCCAGTTGCTTCTCCAGTATTTGTTATAGGATCTCCTCATATTTTATTTTCTATTTCCTGAAGTACATGCCTGTCTAAGAGCAACAACAACAGAACCTAAGCTATTCATAACCTTAGAGAGTCTTCCCCCTAGGGCTTTCTTTCTGGAAAAAGAGGTGGTGGAACTCTCCATTATCATGTGTGTGCATGCAAAACACGCACTGTCCCAGAAATGTGTGATGACGTCACTTCCAGAAGTGATGTCGCTTCCCAGAACCCAGCACAATGCATTACACTATTATGAAAAAGAATTTGTTTCCTTTCTGTATCCTCTACAAAAAGTGAAATCTTCCATTCCCTTTCCCAAGCATTTCATTTCTTTGGAATCATATTTTAAAATATCCAAGAAGGAGGAGGCCTCTAAAAATCCAAAACCCATCTCACAAATCTAAGTTCTAACAGATTACCTCTGCCAGTGTAGGGAAAAAATCCAAAATTCTTTCTCAAAATTCCACAGAGTCTGAAATTCCTAATCTAATGAATATTGAATTTTCAATTTTTCAGGGAGGGTTTTGCTTTACTGGAGCAATTCAAAAGAAGATACTCAACTTTAGCTGCATTATATTTATACTTAGTTTTAAATGGCTTTTTTTTTGTTGCTTGCCAACTCTACCTTACCCATGGCTAAGCTGTTGAGACATTGTGAAATAAATATTCCAATGTCCCAGACAAACAATATTCATAAAAACTTCCTTAACACCCATATGTCCATTGCAATTTCAGCTGAGGGTAGGGAGAACCATTTGAGTTACAGCTATTAAGACATACGAACACCTATATGCTGATGAATATATTGATGAAAGCCTTCTGTCACTTGGACACAGCTATCCATTTCTAGCATAAAACTGGAAAACCATAACTGATATTTTAACTAATACAAATAACCATAACTGATATATTTAACTAACACAGAACCAATCTGCATTCAAAAGCTGTGGGAACCCAAACAATGTCAACTTCAGTGAACAAAAGAATGAAAGCAACACACATACACATGCATAGTCCCACCCCCCATGAAAATAAAGCAGAAGGAACTCAGAGTAGCACACATACACACACAGCCCCACCCCGAAATGAAAATAAAACAGAATGAACTCAAAGCAGCACACACATACACAGAAACCCCTGAATGAAATGAAAACAGAATGAACTCAAAGCAGCGCACGCACACACACAGCCCCACCCCCAAAAGAAAGCAGAATGAACTCAAAGCAGCACACACACACACACACACACACACACACAGCCCCACCACTGAATGAAAATAAAACAGAATGAACTCAAAGCAGCACACACATACACAGAAACCCCTGAATGAAATTAAAGCAGAATGAACTTAAAGCAGGTTAGCCTCCTCTGGAGAGCCAGCTCCAGCAGCTCTGCTTACGCACGCTCTCTCTCTCTCTCTCTCTCTCACTCACTCATACACAGAGGAAGGAAAAGAAAGCAAAATGAACTCAAAGCAGCTTAGCCTCCTCTGCAGAGCCCTCACTAGGCCCCAGCTTGCTCTCTTTCTCTCTTTCACTCACAGAGGAATGAAAAGAAAGCAGAATGAACTCAAAGCAGCTTAACCTCCTCAGCAGAGCCTGTGGGGCTGAAGGAGGAAGGAATCACATGGGCAGATTCCAGAGCTGCCGGAACACTGTTCCGGGGCATTCCCCCTCAAAAAAAGCCCTGCTTTCTCCAAATATGTAATCTACAGTAACTGCTGGGATTTTCTGTTAAAAATGCAGCTAACAGAACTTTGCAGTATCGGTAGTCTGTGTCCTCAGTTTCCACAACCATTACCATTCCTTGGCCTGGCATACCTACAGGACTGATCCCTTCCTATATTCCTCCATGGCAGCTGAACAGGGTCTCCTGCAGGTGCCAGTTTGCACATGGGCAAAATCAACAGCAGCCCATACACGGGCTTTCTCTGTGGTGGCCCCTACCCTGTGGAATGGCCTGCCTGCCGAAGGAGGTCAGGATAGCCCCCACTCTCCTGACTTCCACAAACAATGCAAAACCGAATTATTCAAAAAGACTTTTTACTCAGATAGGAATGCTGTATTGTAGGGAGGGGGTCTCAGATTCTTCACTAATGAGTTAGGGACCATAGACTTCACCACTATGTTGCTTATATATTATTTATTGCTTTTAATATGTACTCCTATACTACCTGTGGTTCATGTTGTCTAATGTCAGTCCTAGGATTGATTACGTTCTGTTTCAGCATCTCTTCAACTCTCCTTGCTAATGCTTTGTAAGCTTGTATTTATTTACCCTATAGCATTGTTAATGGAAATGTCCTTGATACTGTATGGAAAGGTCTTTGATACTGATTGTACTAATCTTACACTATGTAATCTTGAGTCTCAGTAAGAAAGGCAGACTATAGACAGACAGACAGACAGACAGACAGACAGATAGATTCTGCTTCACAGGTTACACATGCTTTATATGGAAAGTCTCTCAAGTAAAAAAAATGTAGCATTGATCATTGCATATCATTCTTACATATATAAACTTTGCCGCAACTTTACTGTGGATAATAGTTAGGACATCATAACAAAAGAAAACTAGCATGTAAGCTACGTTGCTTTTTTTCTCTCCTGCAAATTTTTCTCTTCAAGCTATTTTCTGGTGTATAACAGTAGCTACGAATCACATCACATGCTGTACTTTTAGATGCATAGCTAGAACATATGGAATGTGAATGCTGCTAATATATTTTAAAACATGCACATCACTGAGGTTCTTTCAGTCAGAAAATCTTTGGTTTTGTCTCAAGTGTACACTCAAGGGCGAACCTAAATTTGCTATTGTATTTTGCTCACTGAATGTCCTAGCTATTGATTGCATTGTATTCACTTGCAGTGTGTAATTCACCTTGGATTTCAGTGAGAAAGGTGGAGTATTAATATTTAATAATAAAAAACTATAATCTCAGTAATTAGCCTTAAGCAAGCCACTGTTCACTCCTTCCTCCCACCCCATTCTGCAATATGGAAATCGTAATACTGGCTTATCTTTCAGGTCAGTTAGAAAATCTACATGATGCTTCATCTGTTTGAAATCCTGAAGATAAGGGGTTCGATATATCCCTGACCCAAATCCACAGAGAGAGCCCTGACCCAAATCCATACATGCTGGTTCCTTTTCTCTTCTTCCCAGAGGCTCTATCAGACAGGCAGCCCATCCCCTCACCCCTCACCCAGTTACTGCCCAGGGTTATTGGGGAAAGGGAACTTAGTGTTTACTTCCCCTATATATGTTGCCAGCATTTATATAAATGTGACCCATTTGAAATGACCAGAGTGTTTGAGTTTCGTATGTGTATTTTATTTCCCTACATCCAATAACTTCAGGCCAGCCAGGGTTAAACCAGAAACAAGAATAACTGGCTATTAGCACCTGTTTTGAGAAATAGTAACCATTCCCTGTTAAACCACAATATAGATATTAAAAATCATTCACTTCAGTGTTCTGTGCTATAAATAACTCATAGATATATTGTGGTTAAACAAGGAATTGTTACTATGTATCGGAACAGGCACTAACAGCCAGCTATATCCCTGATGCATCTCCTCAGCAGCCTAAAAACTTCTCCATCAGTAACTGCCTTAACTGATCTTCCAACCGACTTTCAGCAATCATTAACCCAGCATTCCACTAGCTCTCATTGGCTATTTCCCAGGAGGGGCAGAGCTGGAACTCATCCTGTCTATCACAATCACCATTTCCAACTACAGGTTCATAGGTAACACGTGCTGCAAGAGATCCCTGTCCAAATCCAAACTGAAGCCAGAGTAGACTATACTGAGCTAGATGGACCGATGGTCTGACTCCTTAGGAGACAAGTTCATGTGTGTTCTAATATGACTGGACACATGCAAGGACTGGATTTTTAGCAAGAGCTGCATTCTTTCTTGTATAGCAACCTTGTTTTCTGTTCTTCAGAATCAGAAGAAGTGTTGGTTCATTTTGAAATGCTACTTACCGTGTCATTGTTTATTACAAGTATATAAGAATGTCAATGAATTCAGAGTTTGTTCTTCAGATAAACCACTAATCCGCTTCTTGTATTTGATTCCATGAAATGGCTGTGTGACTTATACAACTTTACTGTAAATTATGCCACTTCAAGGATAGTATTTGTGTGATGTACCATTTTGGGGGACTGGAGGCAACCTTTTGAAGCATGATTCTCCCACAGAGTTCCCTCCAGTTGACTTTTTGCTTTTGTTCCATAGTGCATTATCGAATGTGAGGGAATCCTCTGTTCACTTTCGTTATGCATACTTTCAATTTAAACATAGATTGTACTTCTTTGTGATATGATTAAGCAGCGTTTCATCTGTGTATACTTTAGAAAGGGATTTCCCTGAATGTGACCTTTGAGATGTATATTATATATAAAACACACATCTTCAAAGCACCCCTACATACGTGATTAAGGCTGTGGGTGTATCTGTTAGCATCAAGACACATCTAGTTCAGATAATGGTGAGTACTTGAAGGTTTCCTCCTTCTTCTCTTATTTATTTGTTTTGCTTACATAAACAGTTGTCCACCATTCAAAATCTTTCAAGTTTTAAATAAATAATTATGTGTGTTTGAAGTATTTAAAATGCCTTAACTTATCAAGGATTTTAGGTTGGAAAATCCAGTGTGAGAAAATGCTAAAAATCAATATATGTCTTTTAGAAGTTTGGTTGATCCTACTAAGGGTATTATTTCGTGCATCTATTTTGTTTTGTTCATTGCATGATTAGCACCATTTTTGTAAGCCACCTTGAACTACTGTGGATAGTAAAAAAACCAGAGTATAAATATTCCATTTTCTTCAAGAACAAATACGGTCAAGTAGCATCAATGCTTGTGACATTTAAAAAGTTACAGACTATTATAAGTGTTGGATAAAGTTAATTCTAAACATATGAGAGACAATCCAACACAGGGATTGTGCACTTAAAAGCCCAAACCTAGATGTGTTTATTTAGAAGTGAGTTGATAGAACTGCATGTTGTATTAGGTTGTGGCCATTTGCTTTGAAGCTCTCATTAATAACACCAGAACTGAGTTGGTGGAGGTTTATGTGGCATGGAGAACAACTACCAGCATTTTAAATAGTAAGGAATTTATTAAAAAAATAAAAAGTCCATACAACTACTCTTTGCACAGCAATGAATTGAGCAGGAATGCAAAGTATCTAAAAAGTATCTAAGCATGCAGTCCTCTGTCCCTCTGCCCTATAAATGCCATAGCTGATCTTTTTTTAAGTCAAGCTCTTTAAGTTAGCAGTTACCATTTGCAAGCATACCATCTGGAGCCTTTGTCCAGGCAGCCAGCCCTTTGTTTGCTCCACATGGCAATGGCAGCCATCAAGGTGAAGCTTAGAGAGTTCCTTCCTCCAGATGGAATCAGCCAAAATAGACCCCTCTGCCCACATGCCAATGGGATTCTATTTTTTCTGTTTGCCTAGCCCTTGTGGGTTAAAGGATCTTTTCCTGAGGTCTTCAGTAAGATACCATCTAGCCTCTTGCAATCCTTCCCTCCCCCAGTCTCTGTATCAACGTCTAGGTGTCAGATTCCAGCAAAGGTGTGAGTTGGCCATTTCAATGTCCCCAGTCAGGATGGCCATTAGACTTTCCCAAGCTTTGATGGTTGGTACTTGTGTGATGCTTGGTAGCAACTGACTTTCAGAACTGAATGTGGGGGCTTTATCAAGCCAAAACCCAAAAGTAAAAAGGTATTTCTCCACAGGCACAAATCCCAAGCTCACTTACTTTCTAGAATAGAGTCCCCACTTGTTAGCAGTCAGACCCATTCTTATACTAAAAGGGCAGTTTATGGATATGAAATATCATAAATCCCTTGCCAGACGTCCCCTGACCCTAAACAGAGTGGATGCTAGCTAGCCTGGAGACTGAAAAGTTACCAAGCTATGAGTCATAGAGGATGACTGACTGAATGACCCCTCTGTCCCAAAGAGAAGCAGAGATAAGGAGGCTTCCTGAGGGGACAATCCCATCAATGCCCTTCCATGCTTCCCCTCACCAGCTAGCCTAATCAGGCTATTCGGTGAGCCTGATAGCCTTTCTGTCTAACACTTACCAGGTCATCAAGCTCTATTTTTACCTATAGTCCACCCCAAGATATTCATGTCGCACCTTTCCCAATTTATTGTCCTACCTCTGGACAAACCATTAAGGTATTGTTTCTGGAAGCAAGATGTTAGTTTTGCTCCAGGGCACATTTCACCCTAAAATTGGGCTGTCCAGCCATATGTTCAGTGTGTGAGTCTTTCTTGATACCTTCTCATATACCCACACTCCATTGGGCTCCTTCTCTCCATGAAACATTGGTTGTTTTGCTGCTGCTCCACAAACCTTCTCCTCCTTCCCTCCGAGACTGGTAAATATTACCCTTTCCCTGAAACTGCTTCCCATTTGCTCACTGTTTTCTTAGTTATCTCTGTGTGTATACTGTATGTGTCCTCTATGTGCTTTCCTTTTTATTGCTCTGTGAATAAAGAAACCTTTCCTGTAGAACATCTGCCCATTTATTTGAGAGTTCTCTAAGGGAACAATCATTATATATATTGGTAGAGATCCCAGTTACCTCTTCTCAATGCATCTCCCTATATGCTAATTCCCTCAATTCACAAGGAGACCCCTCATTTGAGTAACACACCTTTATTGAATCTGTGTGCATTCCAAAGAGTTTATTGTCTATAGCCTTAGGCCATCACAATACGTTATAAACAATATAAGTGGATTTCATTATCACAGTTGAATCTCTGTGCATTTTTGGTAATTTGAGAACAAGCAATGGCTTCCATGGGGAGCATGCATAGCCACCACAAAGTGGCTGCCCTGGGAGTAGTCCCAGTCACAAAATGTTAGGAGCTAAGTGTTCTGATTTGATGGAAGAAACTATTTCTGAATGGGTGTTCCCTGCAGACATCATATGATGGCTTCTGGGTTCTGTCTGAAGCATCTCCTACTTCACTAAAGTGAAGAAAAGTCAGAATTGGCTCTTTGTTTGTGAAGCGATGCTGTGGGGAAGAAGCAGTGGGTACCAGGAAAGACATTGGTGGGTGCTACATTGGAGATCGTATTTAGGTGCCAGGTGTTGGCACCTGGTTGTTTTATACTACTTTTTGGGTGTTAAATTCTTACTTTTCTATTCACAATCTCTTTTGTTCAGATGATAATTTGTGCCTCTGGGTTACTGTTTTCTTGAGCTGTTTTTTCAACAGCTCCAACTATTCTGGTTTTAATGCCACAACTGTTTATCTGGTCAGTTTTGAATTATAAGCATCTATATAAGGTTTAGAATCATTGCTTTCAAATATGTCGTAATCACTTTGAACATGTGAAAAGCTGAATATTTTAAATAACCAAGTTTGCTTTTTTTATAAATTGGGTTCAAACGAACTACCCAGTTGGAATTTTGACTCCCCCCCCCTTTTGAATAATGGTATGAGTGGACTGTCTATTTAACTTATAGGAAAGTTCCCGGTGGGTTCCTGCTTTGGAAGGCTGCTGCCTGCAAGAATTAAGCAGAGGCAATCCCCAGTAGCTCTGAGAACAGTGCAGGGCCATTCAGCCTGACTGGCTCATGGGCCATTTTAACTCACCAGTCCACTCCTGAATAACAGATCCTATGCGCTGTCACAAACTGTCCTCTTAGTAGCTCTATGCAGATAACTTCTATTTATGTGGGTATAATCTGTGCATGGAAGGCGAAACAGGTATATTATTGGCCTTAATCGACTGTTCTGCATGAATGCAGATCACATGGAGAGAGTGTATACATGTACAGCTCATGTGTGTGAAGGTTCCCTGCAGGAAAACTGATTTGCTCATGGAAATGTGGTGAGGCTTCTAGCTACAGAGGTTGGAATGATTTGCAGGCAGGTATATCTCAGGAATCTCCCATTTTAATGTAAGTATGTATTTTTCTATGCAGTCTTTCCACCCAATTCAGGGTCCTCAAGGTGGCGAACATTAAAACATTTTAAACATTAAAAAGCACTTAAAATACAAACACATAACTTTTTAAAAACTAATAAAACATAATATAAACACATGCAAAACTATATACACATAAAAGCACACAAATAAAGGAAGGCTAATATGAGTTATTGGGGGAATGCCAAACAAAATGAAAACATCTCCCTCCTCTGGTGGAAGACAGTTATAGAGGAAGACAGATGAATCTCCCAAGGGTGGGAGTTCCAATTTCAGTAATTAAAGCCATCTCCATCCCCTCCAGCTTTTATAGCAATTTTGAATTCTGTCCTCCAACTCTGTGCCCTTCAACGTCTCCAGAGAGAAGATTATGGGTACACTAATTAAATCAACAAAGGATTTATAGTATGATCATAAGGAAATCGCATTGCCTTGAATAGCTGATGGTGTGAAATATTGCAGATTCATGGCTTCTTCTAAGAACTGTATTTGCGGAGCCAACTCTAAGGCTTAGGGTGCTTGGGCAGGCCAACAAATACGCATGAAACATAGTGTGGGAGAAAAAAGGCCACAACTTTATTGGTTACAATGATAGGAGTGTTGGCACTGCATATGGCGTGGATCCGAGCACTGGCTGACCCACCTGCCAGCTGATGACCCCTCACTCTTCAGCCTGCCTGCCAAAAAGGAAACTACGGGATGACAGTTAGTGGGATAGACAACGGGCAGCAGCCCCTATGAGGTTCCTCCATAACCTGGAGGCAGGCATGCTCTGGCAGGCCCCAAAGTGGGCTTGCCACTGCCCATGCCTGGTCCAAGATCCGTTATGGGGATTCCCATCTGTCCCCCCCCCAAGGGGATCCGTGCCCAATGCCAAAACTGCCACTAGAGCACCAAAATGGCTCCTGCCAAAGCTCCTTAAAGCTATAACCAACACTGTAATTCATCCTGGATGTCCTGCAGCCATATGTCCTGTTCCTAGTTGGACAAGTGCACCCAATCCAGGCAGAATAATGGCTTCAACCAAAATGAAACGTCTGGGTGATAAATCACCAGGCCCCCTGACTCCCTCTTAGACAACTGTCTCCCCACCCTCGCCCCACCCTCTTAGACAACTGTCTCCAGGCCAGGTCAACCCTATGAGCTGCCCGTGCCCTGCATCAAGAGTGGCGCTCCAGCAGTTCAACTGCCTTTTGCCTCGGCCATCTCTTTAAATAAGGGAAGGGAGGACCTTAGAGAAAACCTCTTCTCTCAGTCAGGGACTGTATCCCCACCCTCCCTTACCCAGTTGGCTTTTCCGATTGGTTGGCTGGGTTATTTAAATTACACAGCTCCCTGCACAGCTCCCCACACAGCCATGGGAGCCATGTTGGGGATGCCGGCTGGGAGGAAGGAAGCCAGACTGCTCTCCCTTCACCAGCTGCCCGCAAACTCCGGCCTCGTTGAGATCGGGGCTAGTGGCTTATATCTGCTTGTGGTAACTGCTTTACTGGTGCACTGGTGATGAGAAGCAATGATCTGACACAAACAGTTCAGCTACATTTTACATTTAGCTCCAGCCCTGACCAGTGTTCTTTGGTCTAGGAACCAGTGCAAAAATTTAGGAGCTAAACTCATGTTTCAGTGTTATGGTATATTAATGACTACATTTTCAAATAGTTATTACCACAAAACCTAATCCTGATCTATTCACAGATCTAGTCCTTCATAATTCCACTGAGAATTTCTGAGAGATGATATAATAAAATCATAACTGAAAATATGGGGTATCACAAAGAAATTTCTAGGTGCCATGGCAGCTGGAGTCTGGGATTTGTTGAGTCTTGATTTAGCACATAGTTATTTTCCATATTGCTTTTATTTTTTAAACTGGGCCGAATCCACATTACTCCTTTTTTAACGCATTTTCCCCACCTTTTCCCCGCATTCCCTAGTGCCGGTCACATTACCTGATAAATCACATGCATCTCTTCCGCATTCCTCTCAGATCTTCAGTCACTGTTTTCTTGCGGGAATTTCATGGTGGATGTGAACGCCTACAAGCGTAATTTACGCGCCTTTTTTTTAAACCACCCCATTCAAGTATTTCTGGCCATTCCCTACGTTCCCATTGGCCGATTCTATTATTAAGTGCTCCGTAGTCTGTTAATGCCTGTTTTTCATTTTTTCTTTCATTGTCTGGGAATTATAACTCAGATGTCTTCGAAATCATTTCTGGTTGAGTGTAAAACTTTTTTTGGCAATGTAGCCTAATACCGGCCTCGCACAACTCCCTGCTTTTTTTCTATTTTTTATTTTTCTCTAGATCAATGTAATAGCGAAATTACAGCGTATATTCCTGCGCAATAAAGATCACATAGCAGCACAGCTATCAGGCTTCCCGGCTTTCCCCACATATACTCAGTCCCCTATGACACTTCGCATTAGCTTGAATATTGCCTGGGATGATGTTCTAACATTTGGCACGTCTTTTTAAAAAGATTAATTTGTTCTTATCAAAGCATCGCTTTTACGCAGTACTGATGAATAAAAAAAATATTTTTTTATTTATTTCTTGCAAGATTCTTCCTATCGATATAGCAAAATTAAATATCCTAAATTATTGACGGTGCTTGAGTTGATTGGTGGTTGCAACAACAATGGGGTAACACACGTCTGGGAATATTGGATCTCCGTCAATGCCCCAACGAAATAAGGCATTGGTTTCTATTTAGCATAATATTGTTATGCCAAAGATTCGATAAAAAAAAATTGCAGCTTAAATGAGCCTCCACCAGCTCGATGAACGTGCTCTTGGACATTCAGAAGCAGCGCATCCAGTGACGGTCATCCCAGTGCACCATCACAATGTTTTCCCACCAGTCCATGCTGCGTGGGTACACCCAGTGCTGCCTTGGCTCCTCCATCTCAGCAAGCAGGAACCACTACAGAAACCACTGGCGCCGCCGTCTTCTTGAACGCGCCCAGGCAACGGTGGTTCCAGAACTCTGGAAAAAAATCCTGGTGGCGGCCCGCAGCCTTTGAACAGAGTACCGCTGGTAGGCCAGCAGCATCTGCGTCTGGCACTCCATTAAGATCCACATAACATGACCATCACACAAAGCACCGACACCAACCAAACCAACCATCCACTAACACCCACAAAGAATTTTTTCTTAAACCCTTCCCTTTTTATTGATTTTTTAAATCCCTGCCCGAAAACGAGCACCAATTGCTTTCCAAGTGTTCATGTCATATATCGCTTTGATGATGTTTCCTTATATGGTAAAATCGAAATAACGGAAAAGTGCGTTCAAAAAATAAAAATAAAATGGGTGGGAAAATGAGGTCCCGCCCACAAAAGCGGTTTTTCCAGTGGCTGTGTGACCGGAGGAACGCGCGAGAAAGACGCATTGGAAGCATGAATGTGAACGGAGAGGAGAAATTTGTGGATTGGAGACAAATGGAAGATTTCCGTTAAAAATGCGAGTAATAGGTGAATGTGGATTCGACCCTGCTAAGTAGCCCATCTCTTCATAAGTCCATGACTACATCCAGACATCGCATTATGCATATCTAGTGGTGTGTGGAAGTACTACTATTAGTGTTCCTTTTCAGTTCAACATAATCAAGTCCTGCCTCATGATATCACTAGACCTGACCCATGACATCTTCAGGCCCTTCCCAAGAAGTTATGGAGTTTGGGACAATGGGGACCTGACAAGTGTTCTGTCTCTGTACTCATTTCCCCCATCATAAAATTTTTAGCTATGGAAATTGGTTAGGGAGCATGATCCTGCTTTCTTCATACATTAATTTTACCTACATAGAAGTTTGCTTCTTCCAAAGGAGTTTGTTTTGTGCCATGGAAAGCTGTTATTCAGTTGTGTGTATTGAACTATAGCTCAATTCTTAGTGGGAGAAGGAGGAGTAAGCTTCAGAGAGGACTATAAATTCTTGTATATCCCTTTGGACATGTACAGTCCATAGGAACTAGCATACATATTCTGGTAATCTATGGTGTGGTCTCCCCATTGCTGGTGTGGCTGCAGATAATGTAGCGGCAATGGGGCCTCTACATGACAGTTTTCCCTGCAGGTTCCCTGTCCCAAATTTGTGGCAGCAGCCACTTCCCCTCCCCTGGGGTACAGGTTTCTTTGCAATGTTTTTTAAAAATTGTGACAATAGGTGTAACCGGTTCTGTGAATTCCCTGTTTTCATTTTTTTTTAAATAAGTCACTAGCCAAGGGGTTCCAAAGATGTGGGCACCTTTGGAATTCTGACACAGGGTAGTGGGTGCAAAAGCAAAATGCCACAAGATGGCTGCTACAAGAGCTGACAACAAAATGACAAGGAGTGAGGTTGTACATAACTCTAATAGTAACTCTTCAATATTTCCAGCAGAAACTCTGTTTAACAAATTGCCTTTTAAAATTAACATACCGTTTAAAAATAATGTCTTGTTTACACACAGCTTATCTTCAAACATGCAGTGAAGATCTGTGTGCAGTGCTGGCAGCTGTTGCCGACACAATTTTTTTTTTAAAAAAAAATCTGTACAGACAGGCAGAAGGCCTTGTAGGCAAAAAACTCACCTGGTCCCCCTCACTTTCTAAAAATACTTGGTGGGCCCCATGGCACCCATAGGTACCTCACTGGGGACCATTGCTCTGGCCCTTTCTGTTGAGAATATGTGCCTTTCCCCTTATATCTCTGCAAGGAAAGCGGTGAGAGATCTCTGACCCAGAGATTACAGCTGGTACAAAATGCAGCGGCGTGTGTTGTTATGAGAGTGCCAAATAAGGCACCAAATAAGGCACATATAACACCATTCTTGTGCGAGCTGCATTGGTTGCCAGTGGAGTACCGGATCAGATTCAAGGTTCTGGTATTGTCCTATAAGGCCCTGTGTGGACTGGGACCAGCGTATCTACGGGACCATCTCTCCCCATGTATTCCCCAGAGGACACTCCAATCAGGGGACAAACAGCTGTTGGTGGTCCCTGGCCCCAAGGAGGCCAGGGCCTTTTCAGTCCTGGCTCCCAGCTGGTGGAACACTCTGTCTGCTGAAATCAGGGCCCAGCAGGACCTACTATCCTTCCGCTGGGCCTGCAAGACAGAGTTGTTCCACCAGGCATATGGCTGAGGCTGGGCCTCCGCCGGCCTGGAAAAAAGGGGTGTATAAATCTTAACCCTCCCTGTGAAGGCTGTCCACCATCCTGTTTTAAATGTGTTGTTTTTAATGAACATGAATTTTTAATTGTATTTTTAATATGTTGTTATCTGCCCTGAGCCCACTTGTGAGGAGGGTGGAATACAAATTTTAAACAAACAAACAAACAAACAAACAAACAAACAAACAAACAAACAAACAAACAAACAAACGCTGAAAATTATATATTGTTATAACAGTATATTGATATAAAAATGTTTTAGCATCATTTTTTTAAAAAATAAAAAACCCTCCTGATGGTGAATTAGCAAATGGCTGGGTCAGGGAAAACGGCTGCTGTATGGGTTGGAATATTTTCACCCACACAGCAGCCCCCAAGGTTTTACTGTGATCTCTCTCCCAAAACTTTAGAGGAGAGCAGATATGAGAAAAATTGGAGAAGAGCTGGGAGACCCATGGTACACATGGATGTACCAAAGTGCTATGGGGAAACAGGAGAAATACTCAATTCTCAACAGCATTGAACCCAGAGCAGATGACCTATATGGAAATGAACATAATCTCAATTCTTTTGCTTGATTAATGCCCAGGTCTTTTTCAAATTTTAAAACAACACCAGAATAGAAAATCCAGCACAGTTAATTTATTGGATTATTCTTTTCTTCTGTTTGCTCTTATATGCATCTGAATACCAGAGAAGGATGTGTCTCTATGACAAACAGCCAAAAGTTTATGGCTGCAATTCTTGCATAGTTGCTAATGAACATGGCACTGCCTGGCACCGCTGGCGCCAGAGTTTCTGGCGCCCGCGGCCACCCTCCTGTGCGCACATGCACAGCATGTGCATGCACCCCTGGTCTGCGTGATGACATCATCATGCAGCAAAGCTGGGGGCATTGGCTGGCGGGTGGCTGGGGTGGCTTGAGGAGGCTGCCCGTGCTCCGCACGCTGCCCTGGCTGCCTGCCGTGTCTGGCCCATGGCTGCTGCACCTGGCCGGGGGTGTGTGGTGGTGGTGGTGGTGGTGGCAGTGGCGGCGGCGTGGGGCTGGCTGGTGGCAGCTGTGCAGGCCAGGCATGCCAGCTCCATGGTGCGCGCCTCCGCCCCCGGCACCCCCTCCAGAGCACCCTCCGGCCCCGCGGTGCCCACAGCGCCCGCCTCACAGCCTCAATGGTGGCGCCGGCCCTGCTGCCTTGGGGCTCATAACTGTCACACATTTCGTGAATCTCAAAATAGGACTGAGAAACTGAGCCTGTATCCTCTCTATATCTAGATGATAATTAACAAGCCATATAGGTACCCCAGTACTGTAGCTTAGGCCCCACTTTGGCACTATAAACCTTAATTGTGGCAGGAACAAATTGTCCACCTTTGATATCATTTAACACGTTTTTGTCTCATACTATTTTATTTCCATGGAACTCATCCTTGGGAGTAGAAGACCAGGGAGAGTCAGTTTGGTGTAGTGATTAAAAGCAGCAGGACTCTAATCTAGAGAACAGGGTTTGATTCCCCACTCCTCCACTTGAAGCCAGCTGGGTGACCTTGGGCTAGTCACAGTTCTCTGGAGCTCTCTCAGCCCCACCCACCTCACAGGGTGTTTTGTTTTGGGGACAATAATGGCATACTTTGTAAACTGCTTTGAGTGGGTGTTAAGTTGTCCTGAAGGGTGGTATATAAATCAAATATTATCATTAAGAGAAAAATATGAGGTTGATGCAAGAAATGGTAGAAGCTCCATCTGTATTATTTACCATTTAAAATGGTGACTCAGGAGCTGTTTGTAAACTAATTAGATTCCTTTGTGTCACTGCAAAAGTTAACAGATTGTACCAAAACACATTTCAACACTTAAACAATAGCTATGCTCCCACTGAAAATATAAAAGGCAGTATTTATTTTTATCTCTCTCTAGAACTAATTACATATAAAAGACAATGTTTGTACTCTGCTGTGTATTAGTGCTAGCATAGCTCAGGTTTATTTCTCTAAACAAAATTTGATCATGTAAGATCCATAGTTTCCAAACCTGAACTTTTACTTTCTGGTTCATGGACTTGAGAAAATAGAAGATCTGGTTAAATGAAAACAAGCTTTCTCAACTTTTTTTTGTTGCATATTAGCAATTTGCTTATGATCATAACTATGTGTTCTTTCTTAACTTTATTAGTATTCCTATATTATGCTCTCAAAAGATGTTGCAAGACTGCAGGATAGCATTCAAGACTGTGGGAAAAGCTGGGTGGGGAATAGCAATTAATCAGTGCCTTACAGAGCTGTCCTAAAGACTTACACACTTCTAAGCTCAATAGTTTAGTATGGTACTGCTAATTACTAAAATGGGAGATTCTTGTTACACCTGAAGGCAAATTGTTTCCTATAGTCTAGAAATTATCATTTAATACCACATGTCATAAAATGGCCCTGCTGATCTCTTGAGTACCTTTGTATCTTCTGAGTAGTCAAGACATTCAGTGGTTGTCCCAGGTCTCCATCCAGCAGAGATGGAGGGGTTTTCAGCTTCTGTTTGGGTATCTACGCTGCCACCAGCTAATCTCCTGCTAAGAGGGCCAGCACTCCTAACAGTATGTCCACATTACCGTTTACAGGTAATGCTTAGTGGTTCCATTTCCTACTCATTCCAACTAGCTGCTGCAGCTGCAGCTGACCACACTTGCACCCTCTGGGGCTCTAGTAATCTGTTGACCAACTGCCTCCTATCTCTTGGCACTTTTTAAATTACATGTTCATATGGGGCTTAACATGGCTATGGAGAACAAACTTTCAATATTCAAAGTAATAAGAAATTTATTAAAGAGAAAATGTCCACATGTATGCTCTGCACAGCAACAGGTTGAACAAGGATACTAAGTAAAGGTGCATACACACAGGCTACTGTCCCTCCTCTGGACACACCTTGCCTGTTGTTAGTTCAGAGTAGACTATTTATTGTTAAAGCTACAATGTTCTATCAGTCTACCATTACCTTGAGTCTTTGTCTAGACTGCTTTCCCTTTATTGGCTCCAAGGGGTAATGGCAGCCATCAAGATGGAGCCCAAGTGTGAAAGCTCCTTCCTGCAAGTTGTACTCAGGTGGAATCACCTGTTCCTCTCCCATCAAAGGACTTTACCTCCTCTGTCTTCCCCATCTTCTTTTCCTGTTATTCCCAATGCAATCTAGCATTTGGCATCCGCAGATCTCAGTTCCCTTCTAGGTGTCACATTCTTGTCAGAGTATGAGATGGCTCTTTGATTGTGCTCTGCTGGCCAGATGTATTTGCATAACCAAATATCAAGTACTGGGTGCTTGTGAGAATTATAACCAGGATGGAGGATACTTGAGAGCAAGGAATGTCTCTCCTGTTTCCTTTCTCTGAAAGAGAAACTTCTTAGAATGAATATGGGGTTTTTGCAGCTCCCAAACTCTGAACAGCGTGATGTAGCCCCAAATTGGAGGGCATTAGATGGATGTGAGTGGTCACTGGGTAGCGAGGAGAAAGCACTCTAGACATGTGTATAATGTCTTCAGCCTCAGCCTTCAGAAAACATATTATTGTTGACATACATTTATTTAGATGCTCTCAAAAGCTTAACTTTGCTGGAGCTTGAGACTTCCTGGATCTTATGCCCCCTCAGCATCTTGGCTTTCTGTGGTAAAATGTTTTTACCATTGAGAAAAGTTCTGCAATTTAAATTGCTAAAACATGAGATAATAACACATAGAGAGAATAGATAAGTAAGTTATAGAATAAGATATGGGTTGGAAAGCTGTTGGAAGTCTTTGAAAAAGGGGGGAGGGAAAGGGTGGGGGAAAATTGATATTTAGGTTTTTAATTGAAAATTATATTTGTAATTTGTACTCACCTAATAATTTTTTTAAAATAAATAAATTGCTATAACATTATGCTTCTACAGTCCTTTAGCCTTTATCCTGGAGTTCCAGGTTACCACTCCTCTTTAGCTACCTGCTGACCCAAGGGATTCCATTCCTAATAACCCAGAACCAACTTACAGTTCAGCCAAGAGACGGATGCTTCCTGTGTATTATAGCAGTAGTTTATTTAACATGTGCGGTAAAAGCAGTCATCTTTCCCCTTTCCTCGTGGGAGAAGATCAGTACAGACAAAGGGAGGAAGAGCAGTTGTAAAACATCACACTAAAAACAGGAACAAGGTCATTAAGGATTCAAATATCCCTCCTCTTGTTGGTGGCAGTGTAAACTACAATTCCCATCATTCAAAGCCTTAAAGAGGCAACACACATTTCTGAAAGAGCTAATACAATCTTCTAAACTATAGAGCTAATACAAGCTTCTAAGCTGTGGCTAACAGCACACTCCCCGCCTGGGATCCTGTGGATTCCACCCCAACATGCAAGGCTAGTGGAATACTAAGCATACTACATTCACTACATACATAACTGAGTTAATTCCAGATTGTTTTTGGGGTGGGGGAGTGTAAGGAGTGGACAGCCACTTGAAAGCAGTGAGTGAAAGGCAATCTGCACATGGCATCCTGGATAAAATTAGCTGTCCTCTAATGGTCCCATCTACTCCTAATGAAAATTTCCCATTGCAAGCAGAGGAGGCAACTACCACATAGTATAAATCATACTTTAGGTTTCTGCCCAATATTCTCACTTATTACTTGGGACATTAAAGTGAACACAGACAGAAACAAAAAAAGAAAGAAGCAAATGACTCTAAGGAAAGAAGAACAAATTTGGGCAGGAAGGATTAGCTGACTTGCAGTTGCCCCATCTCCTTTCCTTCCTAGGGAATCCAGCAAAAACTGCCTGCACATTTTACTTTTTATCTCAGCAATGAAAGGGCTGCATAATGACTTTTTTAAAAAGTAGAAAATAGGAATTCATAGGTGTTGCCTCTAAATGCTGTCCATGTCAACTACAGGTGTGAGAACCACCACCAAACTATGTCCAATCCCATCATAGCTAGAAGCTCCAGAAGGACACGATAGTGGGCAGAAGCGGTAAAGTCCAGAAGAATCAGCAGAGGCAGTTGTCCAGCAACACTCATCCTTGAGGACAGCCAAGCCAGTTTTCATACAAGATTCAGGCCTGAGGGATCCAAAGTCTTTAAATGTGAAGTTCTTATCCCTGCTTCTCTCAAATACTTTAGAGCAGCAGGCCCTTCCTGTACTAAGGTATTAATTATCTGCTTATGGCCATACATCATTGTTTTCTTGGTAGATTTAATTATCCCAGAGGAACGTGGGCTGATACCCTTACTTCTTCAAGGATCCTGTTCACATCCTCCAATTATGTAAGCTGAAAGGTATCCCACTGAAGATGACAAGCAGAAACCTCAGGATTACGTGGCAGGATACTGTGCTCCTGTAAAACAGGAGTCCAGCAGCACCTTAAATACTAACTGAATGTATCTTAGTCTAAGCTAAGATTGCCAGGTCCTCTTATCCTCCTGGTGGGAATGGGGGCGGGGAATCTGGCACTCACCTTGCTGTGCTCCTAGCAAGCACAATGACTTCACTTCTGGAAGTGATGTCATTAAACCCAGCAGTGGGCATGCTCCCACCCTTCACAGGGCAGCAGTTTGCCCCTGTGAAGCACGGGAGCATGCCTACTACTGGGTGTGACGATGTCACTTAAGGAAGTGATATTGTTATGCCCGTGGAAAGCGCACCTGCTGTGTGCTTGCCTGGGAGTTTTTTTGCTTCCTGGGCCCATTCCCCAGGGCCTTTCCCTCTCACTGGCCAGGTGAGTGGCGGCGGGGTGGCAGAGGCTGGGAGTGGGGGATCCTGTGCCCCAACTGGTGAACTGGCAGCCCTAGTATAAGCTCACCTGAAGTATACATTCTTTAGGTTGATCCATTTATATACATGACAGAAAGCCATGGAGTAAGGGAAATGTTACTAAGAGACACTGCTTTTAAAAAAATTCAGGTAGGTGGTCATACTGGTCTGCAATAAAACAGCTGGATTTGTGTTCAGTGGTACTTCCAGTGGCTACTTTAAAACAAGACCAAATAGAAAACATAATCAATTCACTGGGGGAGGGATTGCAGGATTTCCAACTATATCCAGTTTCCCAAACTGCTATCAATGTCAGCACTGCTTCTAGCAAAAAATGAAATTATTATAAAGAATAATGCTGCTCTCACCATTTTTGAACTGTGTTTTCTTCACTGTGTAACCACAACCTGTGGGATTTTATCTTGTGGTAAATGTAGTTAACCAGAAGTTTCCTTAAGACAACACATGCTATGAGCCTGGACAGTAATTTCTGGCAAGAGAATAGCACATTTTAAAGTTTGTGTGTGGAAACTTAGACTTCTGAGGGGCAATAACAGGGGGAGGCTTGGGCCTTCAGGCCCTGCTTGAGAACTTGCCAGTAACATCTAGTTGGCTATTGTGTGACAGAGGGTAGGGTTGCCAACCTCCAGGTAGGGCCTGAAGGTTCCCTGGAATTACAACTGATTTCCAGACTACTGAGATGAGTTCCCTTGGAGTAGATGGCTATTTTGGAGACTGCAATGTTTGGCATTATACCCTGTTGAGGTTCAGTCACTGCCTGAGCCAGGATCCACCCCCAAATGGCCAGGAATTTCCCAACTTGAAATAGGCAAGCTGGTCTGCTCCAGGATGGCTGCTTTTATGTTTTTATGTAGAAGCCACTTTTCACCACTGTGAAAGTAGGTCACATTCTTGAATTATTTCTAAGTGAGAACTAGGCACAGGCAAAAAACTAGGATTGCCAATTGGCCAATTGTATATTGGAGGTGGGGGTGGATTTTGCCCCTTTTCACCTGTTACCAGAGGAAGCGCCCCCCCCCCCCAATGGAGAGTATAGGAGAGAGGCCGATTTTTAACTGTTCTGTGCCTTCTAAGGAATTTGTTGTATGGTGCCTGTAAAAATTTTGCAGACTAGCTTTGCTTGCAATTTTACCTTTCATTTTCAGTGGCTTTTCTATACCCCACAGTCAGATTCTCTTTATTTCCTAATATCTTCTCAGCCAGAAGTACAGGGGGAAGAAAGAGCAGAGTACCATTCTTTGGCTCCTGGTTTTATATCAAGTAGCTCCCAAGAACAGAGAGATGTTATTTCTTAAAACTGAAATCTGCTTTGCTACTAATTTCTACTAAAAAAAGATGTTCCAGTCCTACTGGTTGTGAAATTTTGGTGATGTTTAGTCTGATTATATGTATATTTACTCTGATTTGTTATAATATGTATATGTTCATATAGCTTGTCTGGGGGAATACCTAAACCTCTTAGTTCATGGCCTTTGGTTCCAACACTTGTTGCAAAATTATTGATATTGTTAACTTCGAAATCTCAATGAATCCTGCTAATGGAGACTGCTTCCACTAGGATTGTCACCTCTGACTTAGAAAATTCTTGGAGATTTGGGAGTGGAGCCTGGGGGGTGGATTTGGGGATGGGAGTGACTTCAGTAGGGTATAATGCCATATTTTCCAAAGCAGCCATTTACTCCAGGGGAACTGATCTAAATCGTCTGGAGATTGGTTGTAATTCTGGGAGAGCTCCAGGCCCCACTTGGAGGTTGGCAAATCTAATAACTCAAGAAATGTTGGACTCTGCTTTAAGAAGAGAGACATTAGGCTATAAACAGATCTCTGGAAGACTTCAGAGAAACCAAAACTCTAGAAAGGGGGGAGGAGATCTGAAATACTATATCCTAAAAAATTCTGTATCCAAAGACTTTTTATTATCTCCTTTTTCTTTTTTCACTTTGATTTCAGTTTGGTTATGTTGTTTTATATTATGTTATGTTAGCTTGCATAGTTCTGAGTAAAGCTCTTACCCTCCTGGTAGGAGGGGGGGACCCAGCACTTACCTCTTGGATGTCCTCATGTGTGTGCAAAGCATGCACATGCTTCTTGTGCAGTGCAATGATGTAACTTCACAAAAAGGCTATCCTGAGGATCATGGGACCTGAATGCACAAAAACCGTGTGAGATATAGATTGTAGTAAGGAGGGTAGTTCAGTAGAAATGCCAGCAGGATCCAACCCATTGTCTTTAAATGTTGTTTTATTACAATAATCCTTTACACTCTTAATTAAAAATAGATTCCTATCGGTCATGTAGCAATCATATGCTGCACATTTTTACAACAGTCTTAAATTTACAATCAAGGAAATAAAGAAACTTTTCTTCCCAACATTAATGCTACCGTCTCTCTATTCTTTTTCACTAGAATGACTACTGGCAGTTTAAAACCAATGATGAAGGTTCTCAGAAACTTCTCAATCTGAGTATTAGCCAACAAGCTGATTCAGAAAGGTATCAAAAGTTCAATACAGAAACTTTTACTTTAATTTTTGTTAGCTTTGTGATACTCCAAATTAATTGAAACTGTTCCATGAATACAAAGCCTGTTCATTCCTATATAATTCATACTGTTTTCAGTTTTGAAACTGGGCAAGAAATAGAAAGATTGTACATCAGTAGACCCCACCCCCACATGCATTATAAAAAATTACTGGTTTGTCCTTAACAATTTGTGGGAACAAGCCTAACCAAGTCTACTCAGAAGTAAATCCCAATTTATTTGATGGGGCTTAGTCCCAGGAAACTTCTTTAAGATTGCAGCTTGAAGTGGTGCAACACATACATAGTACAAATATCACTATGATTGTATTTGATCTAGTATGTTTACATACATTTTGAAGTGCTATCATCCTGTACATTTTTATTTGGGTATAAATCCCTCTGAAACCAGTTGGACTTACTTCCAAGTAAATTTGTATGGGATTGTAGCCTACCAGTTTCCAGTTCAAATAAGCATTAAAAACCCAGGATTACTGCTCAGAACCACCTACACCTAATGATATGTATACTTATGCCATTTGAATTGGCCTTTACAATGAATTAATCCTTGCAAGTGTCACGTGGCGTCGAATGATAATTTGCAGAGAAGCATTAATCCTCAAATTTCCTTTGCTCTCTTTCTTGGCTTTTGGTTATCCTTACCCAGTTTTTCTTCCCTCACTCATTCGTGTGGTATTTGAAGAAGATCTAGTTTGCATGTTAATATATTTGCATGGGTGACTTCAGTTTCCCAGTTTGCTAAAAATAACTTTATTTGCATGTCAGACTTCAAATCTTGCTCCCTCATTTAATAACAAACCCTTTTGAGGAAACTTTCAGTATTTTTTTTAAAAAACTGGCATTAATTGAAAAATTCTTAATTTACTTTCACAAGATTAGTGAATTCAGTGAGAAATTTTTTCCAATCACTCCATTCCTCCCTGTCAAGATAATTTCCCACCTAATATCATAGTTATTGTTATAGCTATATAGCACAGACCTGGTTGCCAGCCTCTAGGTGGTGCCTGTAAATCTTCTGGAGTTACAACTCATCTCCAGATGACAGAAATCAGGTCACCTGGAAAAAATGGCTGCTTTGGAGGATGGACTTTATAGCATTATAATATGCTCAACTCTAGCCCCTCCAGGGATGTCCAAACTTGGAGCCAGCAACCCTACAGACCACAGAACTATTTCTTTAGAAAATTTGCATGCCACCTCTCCATAAACTGTTTGAAGTAGTTTATGGTTAAAATGATGAAATACCAGCAAGTAAACAAAAATACAAGCCTGTAAAAGCCATTAAAAAAAACCAGTAAAAGCAAGACAGACCCATGAAACAGGTCAATTAAAATATTCCAGGGCATAAAAGCAGTATCCAGCCACGAAGCAATATTAGTATTGCCCAATCAGATCTTACCTTTCCAGCTGTGATTTTTAATCCCCCTCCTTTTGCGCCATTATGTCTGGTTCTGCATCTGCAAGTGGGTAAGAGAAGGGCCCTAGAAAGAGAGTACAGTAACCATCCTCTATCTAATTATGAACCAGAACGTCAGTATGCATATTGTTAAATCTTCACATCAGGGTCAGATATAGAGTAGGAGAATGTTGTAGAAGCATAAGTCAGCTCCCAATTTTGCACAAAAATACCCAAAAGGGGGGATTTTTTTTTTAAAAAAAATTAAATTATGGACAGAAAAGCTGAGATCTTTCAATGCTATGTCATGAGATCTCAGCCACAGTTTTTAGGGAACAAAACAGAGGGGGAGCGGCCACTGAGTCAACTAGGTGGTGCCAGCACTACAGGAGGAGGAGTGGGAACTCTCCTGCCAATCAGGCTGGGAAAGGAGGCAGTGCTGTAGGGGAGGAGGGAGGGGCATCTGGGGTCTTCTGTCACTCAAGCTAGATATGTGGCACCAGTAATGGTGGAGGGGGAGACATGGGATTGGTGGGGCCCCAGTGTGGATCAATAAACCTAGAGAACAGGGCCAGGAGCAGACAGAAGACATCCCCAGGTTTGCAGGAAAATTCTAAGTGTTTAAATGATTAAATTCCCCTCCCCCAAACATAGAAACATTGTATGCAGTTACTCAGGCAATGTCAAAAAAAGGGATGGTATGATGCCCAGTTGAGGATGGTACTTGGGGGTGGTGAAATAGAGGTGGCCAGGGAGGAAACAGAAGGCAGTTGGGCAACAAGAGAGAAATCCTGCTGTCAGGTGGTAGAGGTGATGGGGAAAATAGAGAAGGTGGCATAGAAAAAAGGAGTAGCCACTGCCTCTGCTACATAAGCCAGGCAGATGTAGGCAGTGGCTATGCAGATGGGCAGGCTGGCGAGTGCGTGAATGGACAGCCCAGAGAGCAGGCAGGCTGGCTTGCTAGAAAGCAAGAAGGTGGCCAAGAGAGACAACAGGTGGGCTGGCTGGCAACCAAGTGAATGGCAGGATTGGCAAGCAGGTGGGCTCGCAAGCAAGCAAGAGGGAGGGTGGACAAGGTGGTGGGGAGAGAGAGGCAACATAGCCAGGCAAGCCTTGGAGGCAGAGAGGAAACAGAGCTGGAAGGTACCCGAGGGGTCATCTATTCAACCCCCTCCACAATGCAGAAAATTCACAGCTCCCTACTCCCCCAGTAGCTCCTGTTTAATGCTCAGAGGAAAGCAAAAACTTCCAGGATCCCTAGCCCATGTGTTCTGGAGGAAAAGTCCTTCCAAACTCCAAAGTGGCAATTGGCTTATATCTCCCATATAAAAGCCACAAGAGCGGAGCACTGGCACATCCCTTCCTGCCCTCCCTTTCATGATCTGCCTAAATTCCTACTGAATCAGAGAATCAAGAAGAGGAGGTGGTGGAGGGAGGAAAGGCAAGAGAACAAGGAGGGAGCAAAGAAGGGAGAGAAAGGCCTGAGAGCTGGAAGGCAGAGGAAGGAAGTAAAGCAGGGGGGCAAAAAAGGAAGGAAGAGTATCTGCAGGAGGCAGAAGAGGGAAGAGAAGGCAGGTGCTGAAAAAAGGAAAGGAGAGGGTCACTGGAGAGGTTAAAAGGATGAGATTTCTCTGCCCCACACAAGTCTTGTGGGCCCCTGGATTCTGCTTCTTATAAAGCTGTTTCATTAAGTGCTTTTCATTCTGGGCATAATTTTTTTAAAGTAAGGAAGTGGGGGTGACAGCGGCTCTGCATGATTGGCCTTGTTGGAAATAAATACAGCCAGGTTGAAAGGAATGCAGCAGCATCACAGCCACTTCCTAACTATGGGCCAAGCTACACATGACGAATGACACTTGAATGGCAAGTGGATTGAGTGGAGGGCAAGTGAACAGGGAGAAATACACTTGCTGTTCAAGAGTCATTCGTCATGTGTAGCTTGGCCCTGAGAGTCAAACTAGATGAGACACCTGACACGTGGAGGACAGGTGTCAGTTTCCCACAAGTTTCCACGGGAAATGTAGTGAGAAAGAACCTCTGCCAGGGAGAAGAGGGAGAGAATCCCTCTTCTCCCTGGCAGAGGTTCTTTCTCTAGGCATCTCGTCTAGTCCGCTCGGCTCTGTCTGTCTGCTGAGTGCATTTAGGGGAGCAAAGGGAGCATGCTCCCTCTCACTGCTGCCAGTGCACTTGGCTCCCTCTGACCACCACCAGCGCGCTCAGCTCCCTCTTGCCACCTCCAGTGCGCTCCCTTTACTCCCCTAGTGCACACAGCCAGAGGGAGCCAAGTGCACTGGCAGCGGTGAGAGGGAATGTATTCCCCTAAATGCACTTGGCAGCCAGAGGGAGCCAAGTGCAGCAGTGGTGGCGAGATGGAGCTGAGCGGACTAGATGAACTGCCTAGAGAAAGAACCTTCTCCCTGGCAGAGGTTATTTCTCACTACACTTCCCATAGAAACTTGTGGGAAACCGACATGTGTCCTCCACATGTCAGGTGACTCATCTAGTTTGGCTCTATGTCAGAGATCTATGAAAGACCTGCACACAGGGGCGACATGTCCATTGAGGTGGGTCCAGCAGCCGCCTCAAGTGCTGAGGCGCTGGAGGGGGAGCTGGGGGTGGGGCGCTGCGGAGCTGGTGGTGGCAGTACTGACAGCTGAGCAGGAGGGCTGGGAGGCCACCTGGGCACTGTCCCAGCTGCCTGCCGCACCAATGGGGCTGGCTCTCAACGGCATGCTGTGTGATGACATCACACACAGTGACGGGTGCGTGCATGTGTGTGGGGGAGCAACAGCCCTGAAGCTGTCCCTGGCCTCAAGTGCCAGAAATTCTGGCACCGGCCCTGCCTGCACAACTTAGGAAAGGGCCCTCAGTAGTAGGAGCTGTGGGGCTAACAGAGGGTGGACTTCATGTATGGAAGGAGAAAAAAGCAGGGTGGGAGTAATAATGAGGTAGCAAATTAAAATTTGACTTTTGAATCTGAATGAGAGGACGTTACCTGAGAGGAAGGGGAAGAGTTGAAGGTTTTTGACCATACCCAGTGTCCTCCTCTTCTTGGCCTCCCTTAACAATTGGGAGTAGTAGTCAGTAGTAGTCATTGGCTCATGGCAGGGCCCTTCAAGAGGCCAACACTGGATTGGCTCAGGCCCCCTGGAGGCTCACAGCTCATCATAAAGAAAGCCTCCATTGCTAGACCAGGTGAAGTCAATTTAAGAAGGGGTGCTCTGCGTCTCTCTTCCTTCTGGTTCCTTCAGCCTGGTTTGGGCGTCCTCCCCCTCTGTACATCTTTAAGTAAGGAGACAGAACTTGGCAGGAGGCGAGAAGACAGCTGCGCCTGCCCAATATTGCTGGTGTGCATTGCCCAACCTAGGCCAGACATGCCTTGTTGCTGACCATCCCCACCATGAGGTGGGGGGAAGTAGAGCGGTATTGGGCACTATTTGATGCAGACCTGTTGACAAGGACCCAACCTGGACATCCCTAGATGACTCCGCCCTATCAAATCTCTGGTCAGAGTGGTGACACCAAGACACCTAGATAGCTACAGAGAAAAGTTAAGCTTTCTTGTGACATGGTTGATAGGAAATAATATGGGAGAAGACACAGGAACTAAACCTGAGGGCTGCACTGTGGGATAAACTAGGAAATACTATTGAACGGATTAAAGAATGGTAGCATCCATATCCATATTTGACTGACTTTCTCCTTTGCTGCCCCCTGGATGGGCAGCTTCACTTTTACTCTTGACATGGTATATTCCAACAGTTATAATAGGGACCGTATTGGGAACAATCAAATACCACCCTGATTTTAAATATTGTTAGGTCCTTTTTGTTATAATGGAATACGTCATGGGTGCAGCTTTATAGAATTATATTAAGGCATTTTGATATTGTTTGAAAACCAGATGTTTACCCAAAGAGCATGCATTTCCCTATTTGTTTTTTGTTACTTCTACTATTTTAAAAAATTAAGCAGAAGCTATTCGGAAACAATTGGTCCAATCCACATTAACAACACAGTACTGTTCCAGATGTAGAATTTGACAGCCAAACAGCTGCTGGCTATTAGCTGTTCTTTAAAAGTGTCGTTCCTTTTTCATGAGGGGAGCAGAAGCACAGAGACATTTATGGGGTGATAAGCAGATGTTTTTATTGAACAGCTATTTAATGCAAGTGGCACTTATTTTTTCTTTATTGTATAGATTATATGCTCATATACTTTAAAACTTCCATTATTTTCTTAGTCCACAGTGCCCTCTTCTCAAGAGGAAAGTTATTTTAACATCAACCTAATTCGAAGTTGAGATATAGCAGTTACACTTTTTTTCATGCATTCCTGACATCCCTCTGTACGCTATATAAACCCCACCAGTGTTGTTTGTGCCCCATATCTGGGCAGGTGAACAGTTCCATAATCATAGGCTGGTACCCACAGTATTTGCCATCTTTATCTCAGAGTACTTTTTGCTTGAAAAAGGTATACAAGCTTTCATGTTACAGCAGAAGTCATCAGGGAAATTTTCAACACTGTGCAGAGTTCTGTTTTTCTTCTAAGCTACCCTTTTACTAAAAAAAAGTATGCACTTTATTTATTGCCTGTTTCTAAAACTGTTAGCAGGAATGATCATATTCTATGATCTACTTCCCTCTCTTTAACATTTTAAATTTTAGGTCAAAGAAAGGTAACCTCAGACTGAAATCCTATATTTTATTATGCAGTGCAATTTATTACATTAAAGTAGATGTACATATTCTGTAAAAGAATTACTCTGAACTTTATTTAGATTTGTGATTATGGCAGAAATTGTGTATGCAAGTTGGGGAGGGCACAGGTAGCAGCCTTCATCAATGAGTGAATGATTACAGATTGTGTGGAATGCAATATTTCTAAATAGGGCCAGATTGCAAGAGAAAGGAATATGGCCTCATGTAGGAGAGAGTCCAATCACCAACTAGCTTGGCTGTGGAGAATTCCATGTCTCTCCTTGAATTTTCATCATCTTCAGTTTTCTGGACAGTGAGTACAAAGACTTTGGGATAACAGATAAGACCAGGGCTTTTTTTCTGGGAAAAGAGGTGGTGAAACTCAGTGGCATAGCGTGGGTTGCCAACACCTGGGGCAACTCCTGGCAGGAGGTGGCGCCCCTGGCACCACAACTCCCAGCAGGAGGTGGTGGCCTCCAGCAGATGCAGTGCAGGCTTTCCTCATAGGGTTGCCAGCCTCCGGGTGGTGGCTGGAGATCTCCTGAAATTACCACTGATCTCCAGGCCATAGAGATCAGTTCCCCTGGAGAAAATGGCTGCTTTGGAGGGTGTATTCTATGGCACTATACCCTGCTGTGATTCCTCCTTTCCCCAAATCCTGTCCTCTCCATGCTCCACCCCTCAAATCTCCAAGAATTTCTCAACCTGGAGCTGGCAACCTTAACTCTATGGCATTATACCTTGCTGAAGTCCCTCTCCTCCCCAAACCCCACCCTCTCCAGGCTCCCCCCTACATCTCCAGGAATTTCCCAACCTGGAGCTGGCGACCTTAACTCTATGGAATTATACTTTGCTGAAGTCCCTCTCCTCCCCAAACCCCACCCTTACCTGCGGGGCGGGCATGCAGGAAGGAAGGCAGACAAGCTGCGGCTGAAGCGACGCCTCCAGGCAAGACCCACAGGGAGTGCAGGGAACATGGAAGGGAAGGGTGGATTCACCATCTGGCTGGCTGCGGATGGTGTCCACAATGTCAGTTGCTCTCCAGCCCAAGCAAGCCCATGAGCTCAGGTTGCCTTGTTCAGGGCTGGAGTGGAGGAGTGCTGGGAAGGGGAAGTGCCAGCGCCTGGTCTCTCTGCACCTGGGGCAGGAAATCTCCTGCGCCAACTGGCCATGCCTGCTACTTTGCCACCCAGTGCACCCTCGTGGGCGGGGAGGCTCCCTTCTTCCTCCAGCCAGGGGGAAACACTTGAGGAAGGAGCAGTAGAGGCAGCACCTCCCCAGAAAGCTGGGGTGCGGGGCCCGCTTCTATTTCACTGCCACTGAGACTCAGCATTCTGCAAAAGAGCCAAGCACCTTGGACTGCATGCAGGGAGGAAATGGGATCAGGGGGGCGTGATTATGTTCAAGAGGTCCTGGAACTCTGTTCCACCGCGTTCCGGCAAAAAAAAAGCCCTAAACTCTTATTAATAATGTTAACTTTCTCTGTTCACTATTTATGGCTGATCTGTAGGGATTTAGCCCCCATCACCAAAATGTTAGTACTTGAGGCCCTGAAAATTGTGCTACGTCACACACTGGTTTTGTTTTTGCACACACTCAGGATTGTTTTAATGATTTTATTTCAGAGGCATCATTCACATTTTAATGAACAGACCACATTTACCATTCTTATTACATAAGTAGCTTCATTCAAAGACCTCTTGTACTGATTTAAAAAAAGCATTCAAACCATAGGGTAGCCACTTCTCCATCTGTCAATTAATTCAAATAATTTAAAGAAAAATGCTTTGCATTACTGAGATCAGGCCTTTTCATAATAATCTGAACAATCTGCATTACTGCCACAGTCAACACTTTTCTCTTCACCTGGCTTAGCCTGTGAAGGAGACCAGTTTCTTCTTAACGGCTAAGCAGGTAGGTCTATGGAAAGTGACTGAACAGGTGACTGGAGAAAGTAATGGGATGGATGAGGGCCAGTAAACTGAAGCTTAGTCCAGACAAGATGGAAGTGTTGCTGGCTAATGACAAAGCTGCTCAAGGACTGAAGAGTCAGCCTGTCATGGAGGGGGTTTCACTCCCCCTGAAGTTGCAGGTATGTAGCTTGTGGGTGCTACTGGTCTTTGTAGAGCTGCCAGACCCCCAGTGGGGGCGGGGGATCCCCTGCCCCCACCCTCCCACCCCCGCCTCCACTTACCTGGCCAGCGGGGGGGGGCGCACACCTTCCATGCGCGTCCTCCTGCGGTGCTGTGCACCCCCGCACACAGCAGCCCCAGGATCAGGCCTGTTTTGGCCTGGATCAGGGGCCCTGTGGAGCGCAGGAGCGTTCCTGCGCTCTGCAGGGGCCCACAACAGGCCCGATCAGCACCCAAAGGGGGCTGCGTGATGATGTCACTCCCAGAAGTGACGTCATCATGCTTGCAGGAGCACGCGTGCACACCCGCACCTCCAAGGTAAGAGCCAGGCCCCAGTCTCCCACTGGGAGATCGAGGGGGCCTGGCAACCCTAGGTCTTTGGCCTACTGTTTAAGGCTCAGCTCTCATCTGTGGCATGTAATGCCTTTTATTAGCTCCAGCTGGTTCAAGCAACAACCATGATCCATGCTCTGATTTAGGGTTGCCAGGTCCTCCCCCCTGGTGGGAAGGGGGAAACCTGGCTCTTACCTTGTTACTCCCAGGCTTGCGCTCAGGGGGCACACTCCAAACAGGCATAACAACATCACTTTTGGAAGGGATGTTATTGTGCGTGGCGCCAGGCAAACTGCCATGCTTCACAGGGGCCCGTTCCTTTAATGTAATCAAGATTGTCATGCAAGGTTAAATTTGCCAGGTGATTGTGTTCATATTTAAGGTTTGTATCATTCCTAGCTGTTACTGGTTTTGCACTAGGAGTCTGGGGTTTTTTTTCTTAAGCAGGTTCCATGTAACTGTCTTTTCATACAGATATGTTACTCAAGCATGAATGTTATGATGTCAGACTAGGATCTGGGAGAACCATGCGTGAATCCTCACAATAGCCACGGGTGACCTGGTGGGCCAGTCACACGTTCTCAGCCAAGCCTGCAGGGCAGTTGTGATGATAAAGTGGAGGAGAGAAGAATGATGTAAGCCACTTTGTGTCCCCATTTGGGAGAAAAGTGGGGTAAAAATGAAGTAAAGTAAAAATAAAAACTATTTTGTTTCTGTCACGAAATTCAGGCACTTCTGTCTCATAGCATCACACTTGATTTGGTTTGCTTTGTCTTATTTCCATGATAACTGGCAAAACTTACACAGTACCAAATCAACAAGTTTTCTTTTTTTTTTTTGGTGATCCTGCATGATATTCTATGTTTTAATGTCATAGACCTCATTTCTGATGACTGGTTAAGAGGATCGCTTTTTTCTCCATTTCTCGTTAGCTTTCATGACATCTCTGATGACACCGACTAGTAGTGTTAATCACTGTAGAGAGGCTGTTTGTTCCAAGCTATGAAGGTTAACATGTATATTTTGATAGTTTCTACAGTGACAGTAATTTCTGCAGATAGCATATCTTTCTGTTGTTCACCTCATATTATATACTGTTCAATTTTTATTCACATAGCTGCAAGACACATAAAAACCTGTTATGCAAAATGGCTTATTTTTTGTAACACAGAACATTTCAACAAAAAGTGCACTGAAACTGTAACTACAGAATTGCATATAGAGTACAAATAATTTGTTCAGGTTATATCAAAATTAAAATTTCAAATTTAGCAAAATTTGCAAAGTACTCTGTCCAATGAGATAACGTCCCCTAATTCAGCTTAACTCATGCTGTCTGCGGGCTGATTATCCCTTTGTTAGTCAGGTGGTTAACTAATAGTCTATGATGGTTGGTTAATTTTTTTATCATTGGTAGCTAGCATAAAACAAACAAAAAAATAAATCTTCCTTGATAGCTGGGAGTCACTTGTTATTTGAATCAGCTTGGAAAATGTAAAAGATTTCCAGCTGAGAGTAAGGAGAGAGTAAGGAGAGACACAGAAGCACATACAGAGGGAGGGAAAGCAGTGTGAATTGTTTGAAGGTGAAGCACCTTGAGGTGCAGCGCTTCTTTCAGGGGCTTGCTATGGGCTGGCAGGTTTATTGCCTTTTAGAGGCTGCACTCTGCCTCTGTTTATGCTCTGCTTTGTATATTTGTAAATAAAGCAAATATTGCGGAAAGACCTCAGACCTCCAGTGCAAGCCAATGGAAATGAAACCCAACAATTTTGTACATTTCCCATATCTGTGCATATCTTCTAATTTTAAGCAAGTTGATTACGTTTTGTATTGTACCTCTGCATCCTAATTCCAACTGCATCCTAACTTCTTTGTAACAGCTCTTCTGACCTGGATATAAGGGCTGATTGGTCAATTCTCTTTTGTATTTGACAAAATGAGCTTTGACTCACACAACTTATACCATGGAAGATTTTGTTGGTCTGTAAAGCGTTACTAGACTCAGATTTTGTTTTCAATCCAGCAGAGTTTGACCAGGAAATTATCACTGCCAGAGGAAGTGGGATGTACGTAACCGTATGTAATCTAAAACAGAAGCAATGTAGTTTCTCTTCTCATTTATTCCCAGTATTCTACTGCAATGAACTGTGTGTTTTTAACATCTTCCAAGGCAAATTAAACTTCATATAACCTCTGAAGTGATGAGGTTGTTCCAAAACTCCTATCCTCAGTTCTTCCAGCATTACATTTAGTTATTTATTTAGTTAGTTAGTTCATTTTTACCCCATCTTTTATCCAAAGAACAAGGGATAATGTACATAGTGTTCCATTTTAACCTCACAACAATCCTGTTAGTTAAGTTGAAAGAGAATGGTTGACCCAAGGTCACCCAGAAAGTTCTGTGGCAAACATAGAACCCAGATTTCCCTAGTGCAATTTGAACACTCTGTCCGCCACATTTCTCGCTATAAAGCGGTTGTTATGTTGTTATTGGTCTCCAGAAAAGTCACCTCAGGCTCTTTCATAATTCTGTGTTGCAGTGTTGAAATCTGAAATGTAATTTCCATTATGCGCCTGACTGATGGTACTTTCCTTGGACATCTTTTTCCCACTTCTGTTCCATTGCTACTTGTTCCTGTGCTATTCTTGGTGCCAAACTACACATGGTAATGAGGATCTGTGATCAGATTCCATGACACATAATTTATGCATGCTCAACACTTTGCAGATAAAATCTCTTGCATCCATACTGATTTAGACATTAACAGTGATACAGACTGATGTAGGGGTGTGCATTCCAGAATTCCCAAATCAAAAATATAAATGCAAACCACTGTTTCAAGTCATAACTGCGATTTTCTGGAATTATTACAACAATCCAGGATTCTTAGGCATTACAAAAAACACCCCTCCCCCCAAAATCTGGTGCTTGCCATCAGCACCAGCAGATATCTTATTTTTCTTTGATTCTCTGAATTTCCCAGGCAGTGGAATTTCTCCCTTCCAATTGTATCTAATTGGACCCGATCAAGTGTCACCCAGCTTGGAGGAGGCAGCACCTGGCCAGACTGAGACTCGCCTGGAAGGGTAGTTTCTGGCTGGTGCAAGCCAGGCACAGGGCCCGGCAGAGCTGTGAGTCTGGGTGGCTCCTCCTCCTTCCTTCTATTGTGGGGGCAGAATCATTTTTTCCTTCAAGTAGGATGCCTGTAGGCCCCTTGTTTAGCAGCTCATAGAATTGGATCTCTTGATCCAATTTGCTTAAATCTTTGGGGGGGGGGTCTTTAGTGGACAGGCAGTACTAGCTCCCCTGCAATGTTGGTGTCATTTGGTCAAAAAACAGCTCGTCTTTGAAAACATTCCCCTTAGGGAATAATGGCAAAGCTTTGAGTCTGGCTGGCCCCTTCTCCTTCCCTTCCTCCTTTGCAGGGCAGGCCCTTTCCCCCCTCTCAGTCCACACCTCTGCAAGTAGGATGGTTGGGGGCCCATAAACTAGGACCCCATGCTGTTTTCCCCAAAAGAAGAGAACAAATTTGTTTCCCTCTCAGCAAAATTATTGTGACTTTAAGATTTGCATGACAAGCACACATTTTACAAGGGAGACTTTAACTGCATCTGTGCGATCACAGTCGTTTCACATATTGAGTATCAGTGTCACACAGCTGTTAAAATTGCAAAACCCTGCCAGATGGTGTCACATGCTCCTGCCCTCCACAGGAGCCAATTTTGTGAAGTGCGAGAGCATACCCACCACTGGGCACGATGGCATCACTTCCAGAAATGACCTTGTCCCTCCTGTGGGAAGTGCACCTGCTGCACGCTGGCCTGGGAGTTTTTTTGCCTCCCAGGTCCGTTCCCTGGGGCCTTTTCCCCCTGTTGGCCAAGTGAGTGGTGGCAGGGGCAGAGGCTGGGAACGGGGGATCACTCACCCCCATCAGGGGACTGGCAGCCCTATGTGGAAGACATCTTTCCTATATTGTCGTCTCTGTGGCCAAATTGCTGGAAGGAGCGATGGTACTTCAATAAAATGTGAATTATGAATTCAGACATTGGCCATTTCCACACAGCTGCTCTTTTCAGCCCTTGTCCTGCTTATTGTGTTTATTTTCCTGAGTCACTCTGAGAACTCAGCATTCACACACCCTCCCCAAAAGTGCTTACCTTGCGCTTTGTGTTTGCAGGCAGCCTTAGCAGCTCCTAGAAAAAGTGGGTTTGGAGGGGAGGTCGGGCTCTTTCGTCACCATTGCCCGCTTCCCTTTCAAATGTTTTTTTTTAAGCTCTGCTCATGTGTGATCACATGCTGAGAGCTTGGGGAGAGGAGCTGGGTGCCAGTCAGAGGTTTTCTCGTCATTCACATGCCCAGGAATGAAGAAAAACTGCTCCATCAAGCTGCGCCAAAAAGAAAGACTGGAGAAAGTGCGTTCATGGAAGAAATGCCTAAAAAACAATTGGTAAATTCCCTGCACCCATTTTGCTAATGGAGACGTGTGGTGTGAAGTGGAAAAGCCACCCACGTTCTGTGAGTATGCTGTCCCTTTAAGGGCATGTGGAAGCAGCCATTGTAATGAACTACAGTGAGAGCAGAACCACAAGTGACAAAAGGCACAGATTGGACACTTGTCTGCTTCCCTCAAGTTTTGATGGGAAATGTAGGCATCCTGGTCTCGCGGCTTCGCTCTCTGACTGCTGTCCAATGGACTTTTCAACTATCACTTGTCCAACATTCTGCCAAGCTGCCTACATTTCCCATCAAAACTTGAGGGAAGCAGACAAGTGTCCAATCTGTGCCTTTTGTCACTTGTGGTCCTGCTCTGAGTAAAAACAACTTAAAGCAGTTATAAACTCTAGTTTGAAAACTCATTTGGGATGAACCAACAGACTCCAGTTTGTTGGATTATTTGTATTCAGTCATCAAAACTAGCTAAGTTTTTGTATAATGTGGTGTCTGAATGCAGGCCGAATGAAAGCCAGGCACCTGCCTTGGGGGAAAAAAGACCCATGCAAACTGTTCCTCTGTGCTCTAATAGAAATCATTTTTATTGATAAATATTTATACATGTTTACTTAGCTATGTAAGAAAATTAATGTTAAATTAAAAGAACATTCACATCACCCTGGAGGTGAATACTTTCATTTTATTTGCAATTAACTTTTAAATGGAAATCTGGGAATTTTTGAGGAAAAGAACTTTTGTAATGACATGCAATGCTTTGTTATTTCTTGAACTAAATTCAGAATGCCCTCTAGACCTCAAACTGTAGTGTAATTATTGTCTTTTTTATAACCTTGCCTTTGGACTTTTAAATTAGCTCCTCCTTACATTACTTTAAACTCTTACCTCAGGTTACAACTAGGGTTCCCAGGTGCCCACCAGTGGTGAGCAAACTCCCAGAGTTATGCCCCCTTGCCTGCCGATCCACCAGCAGTGCACGTGTTCCAAGGGAGCACAGTGATGTCACTTTAACAACAACAACAACAACATGCAATTTATATACCGCCCTTTAGGACAACTTAATGCCCACTCAGAGCGGTTTACAAAGTATGTTATTATTATCCCCACAACAAAACACCCTGTGAGGTGGGTGGGGTGAGAGAGCTCCTAGAAGCTGTGACTGACTCAAGGTCACCCAGCTAGCTTCAAGTGGAGGAGTGGGGAATCAAACCCGGCTCTCCATATTAGAATCTTGCACTCTTAACCACTACACCAAACTGGCTCTCAGAAGTGATGTTATTGAGCCAGCTGGGGGAGTGTTCCTGTGCTTTGTTTGGGGCTGATTTGGGCTCCAAACAGGCCAAATCAGCCCCATGCAGAGTGCTTCCGTGGCTGGTGTGATGAAGTGACGCCATCGCTCAAGTACTGGCGCGGGGGGGGGGGGCGTGCATGAAGATTGTCTATGTGAGTGACATGAGGTAAGTGCCAGGTACTCCCTCCTGCTGGGACCCAGGAGGGTATAGGACTAGCAACCCTGGTTACAACCAACACTGCTTTTATTTCCAGTCACATAGACCTTCAGGTGTTCTCTACTTTACACAGGGGTTTACCCCCCAAATACCTTCCCATTTGGGTTTGAATCCCACTGCTAACACGAACTGTGCTGTTTTGCCCTGTTTTTATGACCTATATATTGCTGCTTTCCAAAAGGTTTTTGCTGCCACTGAAGGCTTTCTCCTTAGATCTCTTCTGTTTAACTGGTATTATAGGAAGGTTTTGTTATAGATGTCAGCACATAGGGGTGATTGTGAGGTAAAAAAAATGGGATCTTTCTTGCTTAAACAAAAGTAGAATTTATTCATAAAAACATAAGTGTGGTGGTTGCAGAGTTTTGATAAGCACATTGGTTTCAGAATAGTTCTTATGTGTAGTGTTTTTTCAAATAATTTTATCTTCTAAAAGGTATATTCAGAAGATATTTTCTATACAGACATTTTCTACTAGCAGAATAAACTCTAATCTCATCCATAGATTCACTCAAGTTTTTCCACACAGCTTGCCTGACCTAGAAAGATTAATCTCTCTCAGCACTCTGACTCTGAGCCAAGCTACAAGTGACGCCTGACACAGGTTGGACACTTGTCAGCTTCCCTCAGGTTTTGATGGGAAATGTAGGTCTTGCATTTGTAATGGAGAGCCAAGCTGTAAAACCAGGATGCCTACATTTCCCATCAAAACCTGAGGGAAGCTGACAAGTGTCCAACCTGTGCAAGGCATAGCTTGGCTCTCTGCCCCCTAAGCAATAGCTACTGTCCAATCTGGGCAGACTCCATTCACTCATCTGCCCTTTCCTCAGAGGCCTGCATTTAAACTCACAGTAACAAATATTTAAAAAAAACCCACATTAACCAGCAGAAGTAAAAATCTCAGACTTCTTATACATACAAAACATATGCAGTATTACTTTAAAATACAAATCCCATTAAAGATAGAAAGAGATTGTCTTGTTTCACAGATTGCATATTTCCAAGATGAAGAGTGCTTCTCCATAGGAAACAGTGTAAAACTGATGCCTAATAGTCAGGAACAGCTATCTATACGTTTACTTTGTTCTGTTGCATAAAAGGAACTGCTTTCTCTGTAGGAAAGGTGCAATATGCAAAGTAGTTATAATTGGTAATTCCAACATGAAGTTGTCTAGCTAGGCAATGATCGGTTCCTTAGACAACTTTTGATATTGTGCTCATCGCACATGTGTTCCCACGCTTTGTTGGGGCCAATTTTGGCCCAAAACATGTCAGAATTAACCCCTTGCAAAGCATGGGAGCATGCTCATGGCTCGCTAGATGACATCACTTCCCAGAAGTGATGTCATCACACAAGTGCTGGGAGAAAAAAACACAGATGAGGCATGAGGTAAATGCCAGCCTGCCCTCCCCCTGGGAGGTTATAGAGACCTGGCACCAGTAAGTTGTGGTGATTTTCTTTCTAAAATTATCTATTGTTTCAAAAGTAGGCTTGTATCTGTATTTTACAAATGAGGATGAATTAAGTATTTTGGGGAGTGTGCTATTCAATGGCCTTTTTAAGAAGTTACCTGTATAATTTCTTTTCCCAATAAACTTGAAAACGCTGAGGTATTTTATATAGTATTATTAATAGATAGTTTTGTGAACATACTAATAAGTAAAATATTTTACTTTTTTGTTCTATATTCAAGGTCTCCCAAATCCTGCTGAAAGATAGTCCTGCTGAATGATAAGAGCAATTACATGGCATATTTATATTTGTTTTAAACAAAGTACTGTTAAAAACTAGCTGGAGAAGAAAAGGATCTCTTCCTGGTTGAGAGGGTGTTATATAAATAGAGGTGTGATTTCTCAGGCTTTAAAAGTTTTAAAAGGCTTTCACTTTTTAAAACTTAAGTCATCAGACAGACAGTAAAAGAAAGGTGACTACTAGTGATTTTGCAAGCTGGATTTCAGGTTCCTTTATTTAGGATGGTTTAAATCTTTAAGATAACCTTTCAGATCAGATTGAAAGATTCTGAGCTCTCATTTGCCAGCCAGATGCCTTTTCATGAGATCATTGGGCCTCTAAATGCTTACCTTCTCTATTATGACCTGTCCTCCAGGCTACAGTACTATGTCAATCCCACAACTTTCCCCTTTTGATAAGCCTCAGGAGAATCACTTCAGTCTGTTGATGCAAGTCATGTACACAGACTCTAAAATCCATTTACAGTGTAATCAGTCCTAAGAACACTTTTCTAGGAGTAAGGCCCATAGAATAAATCTGCATAGGGTTATGGTTAGAGTTGCATAGGATTGATCTTTTGTGCTCTGTCACCTCTGCTGTGTCCTTAATGCTAGGAAACCACTATTGCAAATATAAATATATTTCTAATCATATAAAAGTGCAAAGTGCAAAGTGCAATGTGTTCAAGTATGCAATTCTCAATTACACACAACAGAAATACACAGTACAATCTTATACAGCACATATGTTCTACAAACAAATCTTTGTGGTCCGTATAATTTTTTCACTTTCCTTTAAAATGCAACATGCAAAAAGTCTTGTATATGCAGAAGCCCATGGATAGAGAATCGTGGAAGATGTTCTGACATTCCCAGTCCTAAATTACAAGATAAATCCAACAATGCCGACGGGGGTGTGCAGGCAATTGTCATTAACCCGTTTCGTGAGAAAAAACTCACTTCATCTTCGGCATGAAACAATTCAGACTGGATACACTGTAAGCATAGAAATGTAATAAACAATTACACAGCCATTATTAAGCAATTGCAAGTTACAACGTATAAACAATACAGTGAGTTTTACTTACAGAGTATTGCAAAATCCAAGCTCATTCTCTAAGGGCTCGAGACGAAGGTGGTGTTAACGGACTGATAATGATTAAACAACAACTGTGTATATAGCTCAATTTGGGGCCAAATCATACAATGTGCCAATTAATTGCAGCTGGAAGATACTGGGTCATGCAACAACTTACAGCCCAAAGTGCCAATTCTCATAAAAAGCAAGAGTAAATAATCTCCATATTGAGTCCATATGGTGTCAGGGTATTAAGTTGAAAGATCCACTTGGATTCTAACTGCATAAGTATTTTACTTGTATCCGCTGCATGCGGGCAATCCAAATGTTCAATAACTGAAACCTTGAAATCATGATACGGGTGTTTACACTGGTGAAAATGTCCCACCAGAGGCGCTTCTATCACTCCATTCCTAATCCTTGATAAATGCTCTTGGATTCTTATCCTGAGGGGGCGGGTGGTACTGCCTATATAGAGCAGGGGACATTGACATTGTATGATATACACGACGTTTGTTGATTTACAATTTGTAAATTTACTCCTGGGAAAGGGGCGGGTCGTTAATATCCGATCCAGTCCCACCATATGCCCACACACATTGCAATTGCCACAGGCAAAATGGCCTGTAGGCATATTGGTGTGTGGAGGGGTAGCAGAAAATTCGGACCTTATGACAATATCGCGAATGGACCTGGTCCGTCTGAAACCGACCGCCAATCCCGAGGTACAGCCACGAACGTCAGATAAAAGATACCAGTGCTGCCTTATAATGGAAGTGATCCTAGGAGCTAGAGGGGTATAGTCCAGTCCCCATTTGATCCTATCATCCACACTCCTCCCTCTGGGGGTCAACAAACCTCCCCTCTCAATTACATCTGGACGGGCGCTCGCCCTTTCAATTATCTGTCTAGGGTAGCCTCTCACTGCGAAGTTCTCCCCCAGCTCCCTACGTCCGATCTCATAAAAATACGGATTAGTGGAATTGCGTTTTATCCTCAAGAATTGGCCTAAGGGAATATTGTCCCGTAAGTTACGTGGATGAAAGGATCGGTAGTGGAGATAAGAGCAGCGGTCCGTGTGCTTCTTAAAGGGACGCACCGCCAATTTGTTGTTTTTTTCTCTGTAGATAGTCACATCTAGATAGTCTATACTGTCTGTACTACCGGTCCAAGTGAATTGAATTGCTGGATGCCAGGAATTGAACCATTTGCCTAACTCCTCAGCACACCCTTCTTGTCTTAGCACAATAATGATGTCATCTATGTACCGCCTGTAACAAAGGATCTGATCTTTGAAAGGATTATTGCTCTCATTAAATATCCTATTGGTTTCCAAGGCGGACATAAAAGGAGTTAGGCAAATGGGGTTTTTTTTGGTTTGGTTTGTTCATGGAAACTGGTCGTTTGTGTGAAATATTGTGCTGGACTAGACAGAACACTGGTTGTGTCCAGCAGGCTGTTCTTATAGCAAAAATGAGAGGGAAGGGATAAAAATTGTACTCCTTAGTACAATGTTAGCCATGTAAAAATTCTAACTAAAAATAGAGCCACAAAACCAATAAAATCTAGGAGCTTAAAATATATGCTTCTGAAGTTCAGTTTGTAATTTTTTTACAGTGTCCCCAGGCTTAACATTTTATTAGTTGAGATAAAAATGAGGAGTGTCTTTACAGTGGTTCATTGTACAGTTTGAAATTGTAATGGCTGAGAACTGTTCACAAGAATGCTGCTGTGAGCATGCTGCAGTACACCACACGTTTTAAGGAAAAACCTTAAATATCTTCACTCAGTTCTGAGTTTTACTTTGTAACCTTGAGAATATTTCCCTAGCCTAATCTGCCTTTTTAGTATGCTGAGCTAATGAGATAAGTAATGAAAAACCTTTTATCCACTGTAAAATGTTACAGATGATGATTAATTTAGGAGGTTTGTTGATGATCTCTAAGTCTTATATTATCCCAAAGCTACTCTTGCTTTGGTGTCGTAGAAAACTCTTTGTACTTCAGTGCATATAGCGATGTTTGTCAATCATACATATTATCTGTTTCACTAGTACACTTTCTCCTTGTAGAAAATCTATCTCAACATGGCCAATCTGGCCACCTGGATCCATGCTATGGTAACATCAAGGCTTGATTATTGTAATGCATTAGACATAGATCTCCCACCAAAGCTAACTAGAAGGCTCCAATTAGTGCAAAATGCTGCAGCTCGACTGTTATTAGGAGCAAGCAGGAGCAGGAGCATCACTCCCATCCTATAGTCACTCCATTGGCTATCTATCAATTACTGTGCTCAATTCAAGGTATTGGTTATTACATACAAAGCTCTTCATGGCCTTGGTCCAGCATACCAATGGGACCGCCTCCCTCCCTGTGTTCCTCTACGGCAGCTTCACTCATCTGAACACAGTCTCCTGCAGGTGCCAGGCTGCACATGGGTGAAATGAACAGCAGCCCATACACGGGCTTTCTCTGTGGTGGCCCCTTCCCTATGGAACGGCGTGCCTGAGGAGGTCAGGAGAGGCCCCACACTCCTGGCTTTCTGCAAACGATGCAAAACTGAATTATTCAAAAAGGCTTTTTACTCAAATGGGAGGGCTGTATTGTAGGGATGGGATCTCAGATGCTTTGCTAATGAGTTAGGGACCATAGACTTCACCAATATGTTGCCTTGCATATTATCTGTTGCTTTTAATATGTACTCCTATGTACTACCTGTGCTTTATGTTGTCTAATGTCAATCCTAGAAGTGATTACGTTCTGTTCCTGTATTTTATTCTACTTTGTATTGGATTCTTGCTAACGCTATGTCTTTTTAAACTTGTATCTATTTACCCTATGGCATTGTTTATGGAAATGTCCTTGACACTGTATGGAAATGTATTTGATATACTGTATGGAAATGTACTTGATACTGATTGTACTAAGCTCATACTGTGTAATCCTCCTTGACTCTCAGTGAGAAAGGTGGACAATAAATAAATAAATAAATAAATAAATAAATAAATAAATAAATAAATAAATAAATAATGTATGACCCCTGCCTCCCCAGTTATTTTGCCAGGGTTAGTGCTATGCTTATCAAAATTGTCATTATAAGTTTTGGTGCTTGGCAAATTGCATAGCTACTGTGTGTCTGACCTGACATAGGGCTACCAACTTCAAGTTGGGGCCTGGAGTTCTCCTGCAATTGCATCTGATCTTCAAATTATAGATATCTGTCCCCCTAGAGGAAATGGCAGCTTTGGAGGGTGGGCTCTGTGGCATCACACCTCTGCTGGACTCCATCATCTCCCCAACTTTGCCCTTCCCAGATCACTCCCATATCTCTATGAATTTCCAAAACTGGAGTTGAAAACCCAACCTGAATACCTGGTTGCTGTTTTCTCAGCCTCTCTTCTACTAATACCTGCAATTTTAAATGATAAATCATTTGTTTTTTTCCTTCTCTATCCAGATGTGAGAGTGTAGAGCTCAATAACGAAATAAGGACTCTAATAGGAAAGAGCAGTACTTCAGAGAAGTTCAGTTCATCCACTTTGAAAGTAAGCAGTTTTCTTTTCACTTCATCTTTCCTGATAAGCATTTTAAAATCAGCAGAATGTATTCTGTGTTGTTATTGTGATGGACAGGTGCCAGTTACACCTTCTAGGTGTCACTGCCAATCTCTGATCTCAGGTTGTGCATGCAAATTCCTAGAGGCTCCAGCCAATGTGAGGCCATAGATCTTGGGGGGGGGGAGTTTAAGGGCCAGAAAGGAAGTCTGTTCTTTAGATAAGGTTAGCCAGGGGTATAGGCAGGCAGATTAGTCCATTTCAGGGAGATAATAGCTTTGGAATTCCTGAGGGGATCAAGGCAGGATTTGGAGATCAGCTAACTATATCTCCATCCTGAGTCTGCGTACAAGGGTGACTGGACTGGGGAAGTGTGGACTGGGGAAGTCCACACTTCAAGTATTTCTGTCAGTATGGTAAAGGCAGTAGTGAAGGGACCAGATGTCCACATTAGACAAGGGCACGAACAGAAAAAAAACCCCAAACATGGTGTTCGTTGTTCGTTGCCATCCACAAACAATAAACAACAAACAATGAACACTGATGAACATGATCCTGTCACGAACATGTTCGTTGTTCGTGGGGGCCAGCAGGCTCTCCTCCAGCCATCAAGATCCCTACCACACTACTCCCAGAAACCCTACCTGAGCAGACAGCAGGAAATGTACCAATAATAAATAATAGCTTGGCCCCAGAGCCTGGCAGCAGTTCTGGAACTTGAAGGGGTAGATCCCTACCGCACCACTCCCAGAAACCTTACCTGAGCAGGCAGCAGGAAAGGTACCAGTAATAAATAATACATTGGCCCAGAGCTTGGCAGCAGCCCTGGAACTTGAAGGGGTAGATCCCTATCCCACCACACACAAAGAAAATTCAAGCTCCAATGCACTCTCCCTGTCTCTCTCTCAAAATGCCAACAGCAACTGTCTCTCCCTCTGCACTGTCTGCAAAACCAGAGCCTCCTTTGTAACAAATTTGGAGCTCCACACTTGAAAGAAAGACCTGCCTTTCAAGCTAAATTGGGCTTAGATTGGGTTTTCCAGGGCAAAAGCAGGAGGTCAGACAGAGTTCAGGCAGTCCCTGCCTCCAGTTGCCAAGGGAATTGATTGCAGGTGCCAGACTGTCTGGCTTGACGAACAGCAAGATGAACAGCAATGAACAAAGCTTGCAACGACCACTTGTTCATTTAGAATGGGGCCTCATGAACAGCTTGTTCGCGAACAGCTGATTGGGTTGTTCATGGCTTTTTTTAGTTTGTGTTGCTGTTCGTGCCCATCTCTAGTTCACGTCTCTCACCAGGAGAAACAGCCGGTCAGGTTCATCATTTAAAAATAAACATAGTTGGTGGGTGAGGCTGCCAGTGTACCCCTGTTTTTATTTGAGGGGTCCCAACACTGCCTCAGCAAATGCTGGGACATTTGGGGGGCAGTGCCAAAGGAAAGGCAGAATTTGTTGAGGCTGTCACTTCCAGGTGACACATTAGGCTGGCTCTCGTAGTCTCCACAAATAGTAGGGGGAATTCCTAGAGCATGGAGACCATTCAGCCTTCTTTAGAAACTCAAGTGAATGCAATTTATTGCATTTTTTGAGTATGGGATATGGAACTTGTTGTCTGGGTTTTGTCTCTTGTTTCTTCCATTTGAGGCCACAGTGCGTCTGCATGCCTTTCTGTAGTGTTTACAGTTTCCAAAGCACAGAATTTAGATGACATCTTATAAACTGACATCTTGTAACCCAAAGGCTCTTGCAAGATTGTTTTCAGGGTTGATATGTAAACAGATTCATGCTGTTTCCTCCCTCCTCTTTATATAAACCAGGAAACCTACACAGGGAAAATAAAATGAGGCTTAAAAGATACCACATGAGCAAAAGCTGCTGTGAAAACCAAAAGGATGGTAAACATCTGCTTCATGCATCAGTAATTGCATCTATGTTTTTTTTTCATTGGAGTGTTGCAATATCCTAATCCTTTCTGGGGTCCCATTTATCTTATTTAAATCTCCTCATGTGACTTCTAGGGAAGTTTTGTCACTCATCTTCTTTGGGATTCTCAGCAAACATTTTTGCAAGAGCTTTTAAGCTTCAAAAGGAGGCCTTATGAGTGACTTCTGCAGTTGGGGTACATCTTATTTTAATTCAACCTAGAATTTTTCCATAATTTGTAATTTGAAATATAATTTTTAATCACACTCGTGACAAAAATCATAATATTGTGATCCATTTTTCTTCTGGGAGCAGCTTGGCATATCTGCATCTTACCAGCAAATCCACCTGGACATATATCCTCACCCTCGCTCTGGTTCCACGTTCATCTCATAAGTATGCTCTTCCCACAATCTCTTACCTATGCTTCAGCATGTAAACAATTTTAACTGCAAGCTATTTCACAGTAGTTGAGTACAGGATCAGGTTCATGCATACAAATAGACATATATGTAGAGAAGCTTCTTACACTGAAGTTAATGGGAATGCCTGCTCCACAGAAGCTCCATGTGTACATCTTCATATGGAGCTCTGGGTTTTATATTTAATCGATTGTTTCTGCCATGATTCTGTTTTTTTTAATTAGAACTATCAACATTTCAGAATGTGAAATTTACCAAAGTGGAACTTTCCTTAGATAACTAATAACTTATATTCACTTATTTCTTTGCAACTACTATTTCAGGTCACAAGGAAAGATTCTGAAATCATTGGAATGAAATTATCACATATTCTTTGCAAAAGAAAAAAAAGTTTTTTATCAGTTCTATCAATGATAAATCAGTTAGGGTTGCTGACCAGGGCATGTAAGATTAAGGAAATTATTGCTCAAAGAAAGTCTGAGCCTGACAGACCGCAGAAGAAAGTTGTGCTCCAAGAAGGATGTGAGACAGGCTACAGTATACCCTTATCACGTTAACCAATATATTAAACATATAATAACGTTGACACAAAGGACTGAATCCAATGAGTTTTCCCACTGGTGAAAAATGGAGGAGAGAATCCCCTTTGACTACCAAAGAAGTTATGCTGAGGATTATGGGACCTGCATGGACAAAAGCCATGTGGAACATGAGTTCTAATAAAGGGAGGAATTAGGAAAAAATTGAACAACAACAACAAAAAGGTTGGATCTAGTCCTAAAGTTCTCAGTGGCATGTTTCATGCAAACTGAGATGTTGTGTGGGTGGGATTTAGACATGATAAGGACTAATATATGAAATTCACAACATTCTTTGAATGATTTTTCACAATTGTACAAATTCTAGAAGATTATACCTTAACAGAGGTATAGATGTCCTTGCATATGTCTGCATAAGCTACTTTAGGTATTACACAACCTATGTTACATAAATTGGAGGTTTACCATTAGCTCATTATGGGATTTCATATAATTGACACTTTGGGATGTGTTAAATATGGAAACATTGCCCCCCTTCTGTCTACAAAGCTACATCAAAAATCTTTGTGGTCTGACAGCTTTGCAAATTATACCAGCAATGCTGTAATTATTGAACGTATGAAGTTGCCTTATAATAAATCAGATCATTGGTCTTTCAATATCAGTACTAGCTACTCTGATTGGCAGATAAGGTTACTACTACATAGTAACCTTAGAGGACCAGCTGTGCTGCTTTGTTTCCAAAGGTGGACTTCCCTGTCATATGATCGTGCTGCATGTTTTTCTTTCATCTCGTTCTCATTCTTGAAATTTTTCTTTCGGGAAATATTTCATCATGTTGCCTTTTCACCAACATTTATGGTGTGAATGTTTTTTTAAAAAAATTCATTTATAACTAACATATAAGACAATGGCAAATGTGACATTGTGTAGAGCCTTGTTCTATTATATCTTGGTTCAGAGGGGAAAGTGCCAATTGTAAAGTGTACCCCATCTCTGCTGTGAAGGGAATCCTTTGGCAATCAAATTGTTAGAAACAATGTGATTAAAACACAGAACGTGTGCATTTCTAATAAGCTCAGGGAGCAATCCTAAGCAAATATACTCAGAAATAAGTGCTTTTTGGGTTGCAGCCTTTGTGTGGTTTAAGCCTATAGATTTCAAATTGAATTATGGCCATGAAGTCATTTGCGGGGGTGGGTGGGAAACTACCCACTTTCAGAAAAGCATACAAATTGAAGTGTGAATAATAAAGCTGTTCTTATATTTCTGTGATACAGCTATATTTTCAGTAATGATTTGGCGGACACTGGTGAAAGGATAGTAAGTCATGTCAATATTCAGGATCAGGCCCTTGCAGCATTTTAAAATGGCTGAGACTGGCTCTAAGACGGCATCAGCTCCACAAGTCAGACTGCAATGTCTAGTTTGGTCCTCAGTGTATTTCAAGTGTAAGATACCAAGGAAAGCTAGCTTGACTGAATGGACAAAGAGTAAATATACAAATATTGTTGCTGTTGCTGATCAGGTTATTGCTGATTAGGAATTTAATAATTAATAGCTGAAATCTTGACTAGGACTGAATATGAAAGGTAACAAAAGAGCTGTCCCAAGGGCACCAAACAAGCAGAAAATACAAAGAGCCCTTAGGAAAATGCAATCAACAATTATCCCAAATTCATATATTTAAGGTGCTAAAAGTGCTCAGTGCAAATAAGTCCATCATATGAATTGTTCCATCATACAAATTGTCATATAACAAATATCAGCGACGGTATAAAATCATAAATTTCCTTTAGACATCAACGGTGGTATACAAGTCACAGAATTTCTACAAGCAGTACATGTAAACAATACATAAGGTGCTTGGAAGCCCTAATAGTCCAATATAAAGCCAGAATTTCCACAAGAATGTAGCGTCCAGGTTATAGAAGTCTTCTCTTGAGTAACGTACGCTGCCTACGGGGTTCACCGGCATGCAAAATGTCCAGTCCTGTTTCACCCCAAAGGCTTCTTCATAGGCAAGATATCAAGTAACAGTCAATCTCATTCCACCATTGCAATTCCTTCCAGTCAATCTAGTGTCTAGTGTAAGATACCATGGAAAGCTAGTTTGACTGAATGGACAAAGAGTAAATATAAAAATAATATTGTTGCTGTTGCTGATCAGGTTATTGCTGATTAGGAATTTAATAATTAATAGCTGAAATCTTGACTAAGACTGAATATGGGCTGAGAAAAAAATTCATAGATTTTATTCATTTATTTAATTCATTTATACCTTGCCTTTCTCATCAATGGAGACCCAAAGCGGTTTAACATCATTCTCCTCTCCTCCATTTTTATCCTCTCAACAACCCTGTGAGTTGGTTAATTAGGTTAGGTTGGAAGTATGTGACTGGCCTAGGTAAGTTCTGTGACAGAGTGAGAATTTGAACCTGCAGTCTCCTGGATCCCAGTCCAACCCTGTAACTAAGAGCCAAAACACACGAGAAGAAATACCCAGATTCAGCACGTGTTCTCTTACCTCAAGGTTTGCCGGGATCTGTAGGCGTCCTGGAAGCTTAAAGTTTAGCATTTACAGAGCAGCAGGAAGGGGAAGAGAAATACAGGCGCCTGTATTTCCCTTCCCCTTCCTGCTGCTCTGTAAATGCTAAACTTTAAGCTTCCAGGATGCCTACAGATCCCGGCAAACCTTGAGGTAAGAGAACACATGCTGAATCTAGGCATTTCTTCTCGTGTGTTTTGGCTCCAAGACACCATATTGGCTCTAGATTTTCTTTTTTGTGAATTGTCTCATTCCTTTTCTTTGTTACTCAACAGTATCATAAAAACAGGGAATATTTAAATTCTATGGGTCAACAAAAAGCCACACCTAGTATGTAAGGCACTAAATAATCTGGAGTTTGTGCTTTACAGTACATAGTGTTCCTCATACTGGGTATTTCCTTCCCTGATGTTTTCACAAGCATTACACCCTTTCTATATAAAACATGATTCACTTATTTCCCTGTCATTGCCAAATATACAGTATGTCTTAATGTCCCATTAGTGTATATCTGGAAGGAAATAGCAGGGCAGAATTCCAATAGGAAATGGTTATCAGTGATGGGCTGGGGTGGGGGGAGTAAATGCCTCCAGTGGCACAAACTGAAAAATGTACTCTTCCTTTTCTTATCTGGGTGGCTTCCCCTCCCAGAAGAGTATCAGGCAATAACAGGGAAACTGCAGTTTACATACCACACAAGAAACACTGCTATCTTTTTACATTAGTCACAGGCTACATGCTTGAGACATTCTGGGAAGCCCCTGTTAGGAAGGGGGAAATGACTGACATACAAATTCTGTTGCCTCCTGTAATCCACACACAGAAAGGTTTGGAAACCCTTTCTGTAAAGTTTTTGAGACCCAAGACTTAGTAACTACTAACATAGTAATTACTGCTTCCCTTCTTCAACAATTGTGTCTTTATCTGCTTCATCTGTTTTAAAGGCTTTTGGTAAAAGCGATACCCAAGTTAATTCTGCACAGATGCAGGCAGACATGGATGAAAAGGAAATATCAGGTGGTGTGCCAGAGGTAAGTAGATGTGCTGGCTAATTGTGGTATTAGTATTCTTTCAGTTTGTACCAGGATGATATATTACATTTTATAGATCATGATGGGACTCCATTAAGTACTAATATATTAATTAGTTTATTAACACTGCAATCCTAAGCAGAGTTACTCCATTCTAAGTCCATTGGACTGGAGTAACTCTGTTTAGGATCACACTATTAATTTACCGAGGAAATTAGTTTCTTCTTCTTCTTCTAGTATTGTGGAGGGAAAAAACTGGATTTTTGAACTGGTAGTTGTTTTTCCCTTTAGTTTTTCTTAAATTTGAAATTTCTCAGCTGTGGAAATCTTCAGAACATTTCACAGGCATGAATAGAATCGTGGTTCTTATTTTTCACCCAGGGTCCAATACTTCAACATGTGTGGATTGGTCAGTATATTTCAATTATGTATTTGTCAGACCAGTCCTTCTGCCTCACCAATAGGTAAATTATTTTAAAATAACATTTGGGTAACTACAGTTCAGTAGCACCTTAAAGAACAACAAAATTTCCAGGGTATAACCTTTCAACAATTAAACTCCCTTCATGATGAGTCCTAAGAATCTTGTTGATCTTTAAGGTGCTACTGAATTTGAATCTTGCTCTTCTATTGCAGTCCAACATGACTACCCACCTGAAACTATTTTGTATTTTGTATTTTGTAGATATATATATCTAGTGTGGAAATGTGGATTGTTCATCTGTTTGCGTGTATGTGTAATTAATGTTTGTTGCCCTGAACTTTTGGGATGGCATCGGCCACAAATTCCATGAAAATAAATCATAATAATATAACTTGTGATAATTTATAAAATTAGAACAGAGGTCCATTACACCAGATGAAATGTTACCCCTCAGATTATTAACTGCTGGGGAAAAGTAATGAAGGAAGGGCTGTGAAGAGGGATTTTGTGCAATGGTCACCACCATTTTAGATTGTACCCCAGTCACTAAACTAGAGAACTGCTTGTTCTCTAGTCTGCCATTAACAATGCCATCCTAAGCAGAGTTACACTTTCTGTGCCCATCTGTTGACTTAGGAGAGTGTAACTCTTCTTAGGATGGCATTGCTAAACTAGCAAGGCAAGTATAAGAATAAAAAGATGAGAACGAATTTTGACTGAGCCTTCAGAATACTAGTTCTGCATTCAGTCCAACAGTGAGGTATTGTATGTCCAATATTTTGAAACAGAAGCTCATCTTTACTGGAAGTACTAAACATTTCTGTATAAAATCTATTCAATAGTCTCCTGGTTGATTTTAGAATTACAAGCATTCCACACAACATTTGAGGCTATTTTCACTCTGTTTGTCTGCTGTTGTATCTAACGGTGCAATCCCAAGTAGAGTTACACCCTTGTAAATCTGTGGACTTAAACGGATGTGTAATTCTGCCTAGAATGACACTGCTAGACTAACAGTAGGAGTTGTTGAAGACTTTGTGTGGCTTATGTGTTTCAGTCCTGCTGATAGTGCCTCACATGCAATAACCATCACAGTTAGAAATTAAAATTAGGAGTAATCATGCTAAGATATATTGCTTAATGTTTTGAATCTGTAAATACTGTAGTTTGCTGGTCTTTCACACAGACATGGGCACGAATCGAAATACAAAACAAATTTCGTCATGAAACGGGCCGTTTCATTTATCGCAAAACAGCATTTTGTGGGGCTGCGGTTATTTTAAAAGCAGATACATTTTTAGATGTTAAGCAACAAATTATGGGTTGGATCTAGCCAGTTTTTTTGTTCATTCATGACCAGTTCTTCTACTTATTACATATCCTGTTCCATGTGTCCTTCCCCCCCATGATCACCAGCATAACTTTTTGGTTGGTCAAAAGGGATCTTGCCTGCTTTTTTCACCAGTGGAAAAGCTGGCTGGATCAAGCCTGTATTAAACTCAAGAGACACCTCCTTCCAGCCTGGTTATTTATTTACTCTTTTGCATTAAACTGCTTTATGCATCCAGCAAAATAATCATACATCCTATATCAAATTGTGAACCCAAAGGTGGCATTTTATGCTTTTTTATATTAAAACACAAGGAAATCAATTGAGAGAGGGTCCTATTTTTAATTAAGAAGAGTTCCAGTAAAATATACTAAATTTCCATACTCGTTTTTACTAATTAAATTTTATTTTCAAAGCATTTAGAGACAAAAAAGAATGCATCCACAGATGTACTGGAGCTGCAGATTATATCACTGGAAAAGCAGAGGCAAGAGGTAGTTTTAAGCATCCTTTTTGGGACTCTCATGTGGTTTAAGACACAGCAGTTAAACTTGTGAACTGATTTCAATGGATCCTTCTTAATACCTTTACTCCAATACAGAACACTACGGGATGGATCTTGTGAATTGTGAATGGAATGTATATCTGGGCTGTGCATCATCACATTAAAAAGCTGCTTTTGAGGATTGGGTGGACTTTTGAGAATAGAGTGAGATGTGGTACAAGAGGAGATGTAATAGCTGAGTCTGCACTGGTCAATTGTGCTGGTTCAGTTCCCATACTGCAGCTTTTTTCATGAATATCTGCACCAGATTTGCTACCATGAGCAGTCACTCTGGCCACTATACAACTTTTCCCTCGCTTTCCTGGGAGAGTATATACTCCAACTTATGCCCTGACTTTTAAAAAAAAATCCACTTTGTGATAGGCTGTTTTCCTGTGCATATTGTTTATTCTGTTTTTGGTGTTCCACCCTCTTCCCTCCTCCCATTCCCTGCCAGCTCAGTGCATGATTGGCTACTCTTGTCTAGCCAGTCACTCCCCTTCCCTCCTTTCCATTCATCCCCATTCCCTTCTTTCTTCTTTTAATGTTTTTTTTAAAGTCCAGCACAGGATCGATGAATTGCTGGTTTGAAAGTGCACAGGGAAGTTCCTTTTTTATTCTTTTTGCTTTGGCATGGGTGGGAATATTGTATAGAGGGCTAAATATCTGGGTATCAAAAATAAGGATTTTAATATCGAGTTTTAGAGACGTGCAAACAGCCACATACAACCTGATTCCATGTCTTTCAGCTTGACTTCAGGGAAAGTGAGGAGTTATGTCCCCAGTGCAGATCAAGAAAACTGAATTGACAGAAGTTGCCCCACCACTCTCACTTGTGCAAACTCTTGCTTTGTTCACAACTTCTTGTGAACTGTGAACTTTCAAAACTGTGAGGGAAGTATGCAAGTCTTTAAAATTTCTGTTGGGAGTTTTGTGTTTAATATTTACATTACTACAATGTTAATGATGAGTCAACTGACACTCCCTTGCTAGCTATTTGACTTGCATTAGGAAGCCTCAATCCTTTCCTTCACTTTGCTTTATGACTTGTGCTACAAGGAAATAAGGTATTAGTTAAAACATTCCATACTGTTATATTGTCGAAGGCTTTCCATACTGTTATCTCTACAGTAATGCAAAACAGTTGTAACTAGTGTCATGAAGTGACTGGCAGCAAATACAGCCCATAATATCCTAAATAGCCAGAAGCTTTTATACTTTACTGGCTTTATAATGGTGACATTATAAAGTGAAAGACTGGTAGTGAGTGCTCCCCATCTGACTGTAGAACTGTCTCCTGGTTCCTGACCATCTTCTAGACAACAATTTGGTGGCTGATGTTGACAGACTCTTTTAATAATACATTTGAACTTGATATAAAAATGTTATTTTTAAATGTTTTCTGTCCTCCAGAGCACTGAAGGGCAAATTAAATCTCTAAAATAATATATCAAATGATAATGTATTCAAAGATTTAAAGACAAGACCACGGTAACATTTTAAGAATGATATGAGAAGAATTTATCTAAAATGACTGATTAATCATTTCAGCTTTTGATGGTGAACAATCAATGGGATCAACAATTTAGGCAGATGAAGCAGTACTATGAAAAAAAGGTAAAAAATGGCTACTTTATCAGAGTTTATTGCCCTGACTGTAAGAGCTGCCTGTTTTAATTATACTAGTAATTTAGCAGATTTTAGCTGTGTTATAAGAGGATGCTTGGATTAAAATGAACAACAGTGTCCACGTGCAATTAGGTAATAGCAGTAACTAGCAAGAATATTTATTTTAGTTCATTTATACCATGTCTTTGCCCCCCCCCCCAGACCCAAGGTGGCTCACATCACTTACATCATTCTCCTCTCCATTTTATCTTCACAACAATCTTTACAGCACAATTCTGGGGAGGGGGGGAAAGCACCCTGGAAGCTGGCTAAAAGTCATGTTGGTGTATCCTGTACTTATGCTGGTGTAACCCCCCCCCCCACCATGATGGTACAGCAGCCCGGCACCACTCCACCTGGCGCCAGAACATGGCAGCTGGAGGAGGGCATAATAGGAGTGCAAGTCCCTGCACTGGAGGATTGGGGAGTGGGCCAGGGGTGAGGTTTGACTTAGTTGGCTCTTCAAGCCATTTTGGGCATGGGAAACTTGGAAACTTGGAAAGTTATGCCACAAAAAATTATGGCAGGCCATAGGCATCCAATGTGAAGGAAAAGTCGACTGCCCTCCCGCACCCAGCTCTGCCCAAGTGGCCTGGTAGAGCATAGGATGCCAACTAACGTGGGGGCCAATCTGCTTGTGCCCCTGTGGTGGCCAAGCCCCCTTCTCCATGCCCAGTCAGCCCCTCAGGCACCTTACATAACCTCCAGGCAGTGTGTCCATAACCCCAGGTAAGTAGGGAGGCAACTGGAAGCTTTGCTCAGGAGCCCCCTGCTGTGGGGAATTGGAGCATGAGGTGAGAAAGGGTGCTCTTGGTGACTGGGCAAAAGTGCAAAGGGGGAAGTTTACAAAATCAGAGCATGCCTCACACTCAAATATGGGAAAAGATTATATGACTAACAACTACCACTCAAGTTTCCTTGCAGGTTACCCATCTCCTGAGTCCTGGCTCAGGGAGGGGTGAGGGCACACTGATAGGTTAGAAGGAGCTAGGGAGGCAGCTACCCCAGCTTGATTATTCACGTTGGCCTCCCCTTTCCCCTCACTGTGCCCCCCAAATGCTGGTCTCTGTGGTTGAGGCTCGCCAGGTAAGGCGCAACACCTGCCTTTGAGCTGGCGTGGCCCATGCCTGCTACAGAGGCAGTTGCCCCGGGATCCATGCTCAACATACCTGTGTTGGGGGGGGGGGTTGCTTCCAGCAACCTATGTCACAGCTCTGTTTGGACTCCCTTGTCGGGGCTCCCCCCTCAGGCAGAGGAGAGAGCACGGCTGTGGGTTGAGGTGACTGGATGCTCAATTTTGTAACTCCCTTACGATGATGGGCATGCATCCCCATGACTGTCTCCCTCACAGGATCACAGCTCCAGGTAACCAGGCAACAGTGGAACATCCCGATGCAGTTGAGGAGCACTTTCTTGCCAGGGAGGCATCCATCATCTGGTTTCTGGCAGCACCTGTAGCAATGAAGCTACTGCTGCCATCCGCAGCCATAGACACTTTCCCCAGCTGTGGAAGACCTGGCTGTGGCTTGCACAAGGCCAGACCTGTCACCACACATATCTCCGTTTACCTTCCTGGTAGATTGAGACCTGTCAGGGAGGCCGAGAAGCAGCATTGTTCCAGCCCCCAGTAATCCTTCTCAACTGCCATTTGAATCAGCCCCAGATGTGGTTCCCCAGGCAGCCCCACTGCTGAGAAAGCAGCACAAGGAATGGCTCTCCTGGCCCTGACTGCCATGCTAACAGGCACAGCTCCCTACACAGCTTCCCAAGGGAAGTTGGCAACACACGTTCATACATCCTCTTCACTTTTGGCAGTTCAATAAAGTCTGTGTTGAACAACAACTCCCTCCTTGTCTGTTTGCTTGCCTGTGCATGACAGTAGTCCCTCATCTCCACTTCCCCGTAGGACTGCCTTTCCGCACATTTATTTATTTATTTGTAGTCCGTCTTTCTCACTGAGACTCAAGGCAGATTACATAGCATGAGATTAGTACAATCAGTATCGGGGACATTTCCATACAGTATCAAGGACATCTCCATACAGTGTTAAGGACATTTCCACAACAATGTCATGTGTGCCATCACTTCAAGGAAAACCCAGAAATGACGTTATGGCATTCTATGAAGTTTATAATGGTTTCTAGAGAGGCTTCATGTCATTTATAGGCTTTTCCTGGAGGTAACATCATGCCCATAGCAATTTTAAAAATATTTTTTCTCTTCCCCTGCCCAAATTTCTGTATAGCTTTATAACATTCAATGAGATCATATTTTTGACATGTTGATCTGGCAACCATAGTAACCTAATACTGTTCTAAAGCAGTGTGTTTATGACTTGAGGCATTCCTTAGATTCCCACATGGGCCATTGTATTGTGGGTTGTTTGTTATATGCCGTTAAGTCATTTCTGACTTATAGCAACCCTATGAATGAAAGACCTCCCAAACGTTCTATCATTAACAGCCTTGCTCAGATCTTGCAGACTGTAGGCAGTGGCTTCTTTTATTGAGACAAGCCATTTCATAATGGGTCGTCCTTTCCTACTGCCTTTCACCTTTCCTAGCCTCATTGTCCTTTCCAGTGAATCTTGTCTTCTCATGATGTGACCAAAGTACTATAGCCTCATTTTTGTCATTTTAACTTCTAGGGAGTATTCCAGGTTGATTTGATCTAAAACTCACTTATTTGTCTTTTTGGCCATCCATGGTGTCTGTAAAATTCTCCTCCAGCACCACATTTTGAATGAAACAATTTTCTTCCTGTCAGCTTTCTTCACTATCCTGTTCTCACATCCATGCACAGTAATGGGGAATACCACAGTGTGGATTACCTGTCTTGGTTCCAGTGACACATTCTTGTCCTTAAGGATCTTTTCTTGTTCCATCATAGCTGCCCTTCCAAGTCTCAGTCTCCTTCTGATTTCTTGATTGCAGTCTCCTTTTTGGTTGATGACTACGCTATGTAATAAAAAAAAACCTTTAACAATTTCAGTTTCTTCATTGTCAACCTTAACATTGTGTAGTTCCTCAGTATTCATTACTTTTGTCTTCTTGATGTTCAGCTGTAATCCTGCTTTGGCACTTTCTCCTATAACCTTCATCAGAGACATTTCAAGTCTCTACTATTTCCTGCCAGTAATGTTGTATCATCTACATATCTAAAATTGTTATAGTTCCTTCCATCCATTTTCACTCCAGCTTCTTCTAAATTTAATCCAGTTTACCTTGTGATATGTGTTCTGCCTATAGGTTGAACAGATATGGAGATAATAATACATCCTTTTCTAACACCTTTGCCAATTGGAAACCATTCTCTTTACCCATATTCTGTCCCAACAGTAGCTTCTTATCCAGAGTACAATCAAATGTTGCGTGACACAACCATTTCTTTTAACACCATCCATAGCTTTTCATGATCTGCTGAGTCAAAAACTTTGCTGTTATCTATAAAATGCAGGCTTATTTTCTTCTGAACTTCACTGGTATGCTGCATTAAGCCATCATTAATTTGCAATATGATATCTAGTGCATCTTCCTTTTCTGAATCCAGTTTGAACATGCGGCATTTCTCATTCCATATATGGTAAGAGCTTTTGTTCTATTACCAAATCATTGCATTTCCTACCCAGTTATTAACTGTTTTTGTCTCCTGGTGGAATCTTTTTGAGATAAATTGATGTATCTTAACTTGTTCACTTTGTGTATGTGATCATGATGCAGGTCACAGAACTGAAAGCAAAACTGGAAGTAATACAGAAGAGTGTCAGGGAGCTGGAAAAAGAAAAGCACCAAATGCAGAAAGAATGCCAAAGACTGGAAGCCCTGGCTAGGGATCAACTTTTACAGGAAACGGTAGGAGAGCTGTGGTGTTTTGCCCTTTGCGCGAGTGCTTACAGGTCTGGATGCCAATATTTAATGTACTAATCTGGTTCATGTAATTGAAGCTTGCACTTCAGCATTTTACTGAATTGTATTTTGGATGAAAAAGCACACAATGTTTTATTAGCAGAAGTTTCTACAACTCTCATTATCTATTACTTGTTTTAAAAAGACAACAAGTGCCACCTATTTCTCAAGGTAGCTATTGTTCCATTACCCTTTTTCTTTAATAGGGACCCAGAGCTGTAGTCTTATTGCTTACTCACCTAAAATTTTTTTTTCAAGTAACATAGAATGAAGTGGGATATGCATTATGTGTACCTCAGAGCTTTTAAGTCTCTCCCCCACCTTACTCCTGACCTGGAAAAAAAGTAATGTTGTAAAACAAAGGGAAAAAACTAAATCCCTTTTTCACTTTTAGTCTTAATATAAATGTGATTATAGTAGGGTTGCCAGGCCCCCTCAATCTCCCAGCAGGAGATTGAGACCTGGCTCTTACTGGGAGGGAGGGGGAAGCACGCGCGCGCACGCGTGCACTCCTGCAAGCGTGATGACATCACTGCTGGGAAGTGATGTCACCACGCAGCCTGTTGGGGCACGAATCGGGCCCGTTGTGGGCCCCTGTGGAGCACAGGAGCATTCCTGCGCTCTGCAGGGGCCCACAACAGGCCTGATCCGCACCCAAATGGGCCTGATCCGTGCCCATTTTGGCACAGATCAGGTCCGTTTCGGCACGGATTGGGCCCATTTTAGGCCCCTGTGGAGCATGTGAGCATTCCTGCGCTCCGCAGGGGCCCACAATGGGCCCAATCCGCACCAAAATGGGCCCGATCCGCGCCCATTTTGGTGTGGATTGGGCCCGTTTTGGTGCAGATTGGGCCCATTGTGGGCCCCTGCAGAGTGCAGGAATGCTCCCGCGCTCCACAGGGGCCCCGATCCAGGCCAAAACAGGCCTGATCCTGGCGGTTGCTGTGTGCGGGGGCGCGCAGCACTGCAGGGGGGGGCGCGCATGGAAGGTGCGCACCCCCCTGCTGGCCAGGTAGGGAGGGGCGGGGGTGGCAGGGTGGGGACGGGGGATCCCCTGCCCCCACTGGGGGTCTGGCAGCCCTAGATTATAGTGAGGCATAAGTATGAGCCTTTGATTTTATGTGCCCAGCTTCTCACCCGTATCAGTCACTCGTGCTAACTATGCCTGTATAACTGCTTTGCGTAGATATCAGCCCAATTTGAACATGATTTAGGACTGCCAAGCTCTCAGTGGGTGTGGAGCATTCCCTGCCCTCACTCTCACAGCTCCATGTGTGGCATCACATCATTTCTGGTAAAAAACCAGAAGTGATATAGGGTATTTATAAGTGTAGCCATAAACCATACAATCGAGTTTCAAGTGATTCCTAGAGTTGCCTGTGTCATTTTTTTTAAAAAAAATTGGAAATGGCATGAGACCACAGCTAATGCCACAGTCCCCCCCAATATGGCTACCGACAGCCCACCCACCAGTTGCCAGGCAACTCTGATAACATTGGACATCTTTAGGAATTAATGTAAGGAATTTTTGTTTAAATAGGTACTTAGTGATTGGGGGAAAACATTTGTTTTACATTTCCTTTGGATAAGGGCAGCAGGTCATTCTGGAAGTTCTCTTCCTCAGGAGTTGGGACCAGGAGGCAGCAAGTTTAAGATATCTGAAGAAGGGTGTCCCTACTGTCAATCTCTTCCTGCCTAGACTAGGAAACATGTTGTAATCTGTCATCAGACCTTCCTGTTTCATCTACTCTTTTTTTATTCTGTCTTCTTTAGTTTTAATCTATTATATCACCTTTTCTTGCATTTTCTCCCCTCCCACCCATCAGTCAAGAAAGTTATTATGCAAGAGCTTCAGGCATTTTAACTGTCTGAGATTCTGGCTATAGGAAGAAGTTTTGTTTTTTTTATTTTGAAATATTATGCTCAGATTCTTCTATCTTGGATAAGGAACACTGAATGCAGCATCTTCCACTCTTTTGCACCATATAGCTTTCCAGCTCCGTCCTTTTTTCACAGGAAGTATGATGGCATTGAAAGAAAGCAGATGATTTTCATATGCTTTTCCTTACAGCTATAGCTGCCATTTTGTCTTCTTCTGTTACAGCGAGGGACTTAAGTGATGGAGGGGAAGTCAGTTATGTGAAGACTATCCTATGGCACTCATAGAAAGACCATCCACTTGGCTGTTCTGGTCTGCATAAGGGGGATTATTTTGTCAGAGATTCCAGAATGCTTCTCATTGACTCAACACACTCCTAGTGGTGGGCAGAATTCCTGTCAGTGCCTACTGGCATTGGCAACCTGCAATAATTGGCAGCTGTACCCAATTAACAGGGCTTTTTCTCAGCTGGAACGCAGTGGAACAGAGTTCCGGAACCTCTTGAAAATGGTCACATGGCTGGTGGCCCTGCCCCCTGACCTCCAGACAGAGGGGATTTTAGATTGCCCTCCGTGCCGCCAGCAGCGTGGAGGACAATCCAAACACCCCTCTGTCTGGAGATCAGGGGGCGGGGCCACCAGCCATGTGACGATTTTCTCCGAGGGCAACCCACTGAGTTCCACCACCTCTTTTCCCAGAAAAAAGCCCTGCCAATGAACATCATGTATCTCAATCTCAAGCTGGATGATTCTGTACCTATTGTGAATACAGCTCCTGTTCCAAAGAAAAGGGGGAGGCCCAATAGCTCAGTCTATCAGATTTCCCACTTCCGAATGTTCTTGTGCTCATGCCTGAAAGGAAATTCCCCAGGTAAACCAAACTGTTCCTTCTAAAAAGAAATTAAAAATGACACTTGCCCTGAAACTGAAGGACAGAGCAAGTTAAAAAAAATCATATAATTTTTACAAGATGTTATTGCTATGGCTGGGGATTACGGAGCTACTATTGTACTCCATCCCTGGCCTTCAGTGCTTTTTTTTTTGACAAGCATATCTTCTAACAACAAGGCCTTCAGGGTGGTATTTATAGATGTGAACAGGTCAGCTCTATATTTTCTTAGCTACCTCATGTAGTTTTATGAGCTGTATGTGCCACAAGAGAGCCCAAAAGGTTGTCAATGGATGGTAATCAGACTTTAGAATATCTAGGATGAGCTATCCATCAGTTTTGCTGCTGCTTGCTTTCTGAAAAGTTTGGCACACTCACAAAGAATAATAAAAAATACATCACGTCTGTCAGGCTGCAGTCTTTGGGGAGGGGGGAGACCCTGAAAAATGCAGCCATGTGCACTTTATCAGCATATCTATGTGTTTTTATGTTTCAGAGAGACAAAAATATCCTGAAGGAAGAGAACAGTCTTCTGAAAGAAGAAAGTACCTTGGCAAACACAAAGAAAATGCATTACGAATATGAAATTAATCGCCTGAACAAGGTACAAATCATTCTTGTTTCAGGATTTCTGTTATCTTTGATTAGAAATCCTTATTTGTTCAATACATAAATCTGTTTGGCAATATCAGATTGTGAAGTTTCTCTTTTCTGCCACCTGCTATCTTCATGTGGGTGTAAGTGGTAGAATATCTTCCCACTTCCAGTCCATAGCTCTGGAAGGGCCTAGGGCAGATGAAGACTATTATAAGGAAGAGTTGTTTTTTTCTCTTAGTAGGCTGGGAACTCTGCCATTTCATCGGTACTTACCTGCTTTTCACTTCATGTGATACTGTGGACACTGTAAAATGGAGTTGTATATCAGTAAACATGCTTTGGACCTGCTCATCTCTATCTGCTGTGTTTGAAGATGTGGACCTCCCTTTCAAGTATAGTATAGACTCTGTGGACATTCTTGTCTCCTTACTTACCCTCTTCAATCAGATATTTCCCTGTCCTCCAATCAGGGCTTTTTATCAGGGGAAACGCGGGGGAACGGAGTTCCGGAACCTCTTGAAAATGGTCACATGGCTGGTGGCCCCGCCCCCTGATCTCCAGATAGAGGGGAGTTTAGATTGCCCTCCGTGCCTCTCGGTGGCGCGGAGGGCAATCTAAACTCCCCTCTGTCTGGAGACCAGGGGGCGGGGCCACCAGCCATGTGACCATTTTCTCCTAGGGCAACCCACTGAGTTCCACCACCTCTTTTCCCAGAAAAAAAGCCCTGCCTCCAATTATCATTTTATTTTGAAAGATTCTTTTGTATGCTATTTTACCCAGTGTAATGCTCATTTCTTCACACTTTTATGTGACAGGAAGTTGAGGTACCACTTGCAATTTCCTGGCTGCCACAAGATTGTTTGTCTAACTTCGCCATAGCAATTCTATAAAGTGGCATTGCTGAAGTGGACCTGTAATTAGTACCAGTACATTAATGGCTTCATTCAAATGAACTGCTTGGCCAACAAATTTCTACCAAAAGATTGCATAATTATTGATTCTTGCAAATGTCACTGATCGCACAAAGGAAATACTATGTAAAGAGCACACACACACATCAGTATATGAGGCGGCAGTGATTCCCATGATCCTGGTAGCACCTCCTGGTCCTGCCTGGACAATAAGAATCAATGTAGTCTTGCTTCACAATGTAAACATTGCAATGTACTTTCAGTTCATGCGGTATTTCCTTATAAGTGCACAGAGAAATGTTGGTAGATTGCTCACTGTGGAAAAACTAGCCCTGAGTGTTTAAAGAATACTGCCATTCCAGCCAGGGGCTTAAGCCCCTTAGGCTGGTGGCAGCCATTTGCCTCCCTGGCAGGATGAAGCCAGAGAGGATCAGCCCTGCTTCCTGGGCTTAGCTAAGGTGGGCGGAGCTTCTAGGCAGCAGCCTGCCGCTCCGCCCTCCACAGCACAGTCTCGCCTCGTGCTCGGCCCACCCTCCTCACCCTATTCAGTGCGGGATTAGCCGGTCGCTATTTGATGGGGCCAGGTAGGAATTTTTTGTCTCCCTGCCCTGATTGGCCTTGGGTTGTGAGTTTTTTTTGCCTACCTACACTGGAGGTGTAGTTTGGTAATTTTGGGGTGGACCTTATTTGCTGCCATGGGTGCAGGATTTAGCTAGGGATATATTTGTGGCGGGCCGGTGAGCACCCTTGGCACCTCCCCATTGGTGGGGAACTGGGGTCTTTCAGGAGCAGCAGGCTGCCATTCGGCCCAGCTGCGAGGTCAGACGCCCTTGGGTGTGGAACGCCTGGACAAGCCGGTCTCCCCCCGCTGCCGTTCGGCCGGGTGGGGGAGCTCTCCAGGAGCGATACACTCCGCCTGGCCAGGACGGGTTGCAGCCATTCATGGATGGATCGCACCCGGTGGCAGCGGGTGCTCGTCCAGACAGGTCAGGGCGGGGTCCCAGTGAATGACCCCAGGACCTGACCTGTACCGCTAGTTAGGCTCCTTGCCGTATTTTCTTGTTGCTGTTTCATTTAATAAAGCGGCCCATTTTACCCAAACCTTTGTGTCTGACTCTCATTCCAACTAGGGGGGCAAACGTAGTTGTTTTAACATCATAAAATTTCACAGACCTCCCACATAGTAGAAATGGTACTATTAGTATCTGTTGAATGAGAAGATACATAATGACAAAAAGATCAAAATAACAATGCTTAGTGCTCATATGGATTCACGGATCCCTTGCAATAATTCCACAGTCCCCCAGGGGTCCCAAGCCCCAGGTTGGGAACCCCTGATTTATAGTATATAAGCCAGGCCCTCCCTACGCACAGCCTTGGTGGTTGGATCAGGAAAGATAATTGCCTGTGCAGCAACTTTTTCTGTTCATATATGACCCCTAGTTGTATATGACAGATATGCAATAAGTTTCCTAAAGACTGTGAAAAAGAATTAAAAGCCAACACTAGAAATGAATAAACATAGTTTCTGCAACAGCAAGAACGTAATGCAATGGCTTAAAAAAAAGTCCTGATAAACCACAAGGACTTCCTCAGGAAATCGGAAAAGATAGCTTACTCTAACTGTATCTGAAAATTAGCTCTGTCTAGCTCTAAGGTAGAGTAGATACAGTTGCTATTAGTAAAATAAAAATCTTACTATTGCTAGCAAAATAAAAGAAATAGAATTACAATGAACCACACAGATGGTGAAAGAAAATGAAATTTCAAAAGATAGAATTAAAAAGGAAAGAAAAGTTATCTACAAAGTATTATTTTTACTAATCATCCAGTATTTTTAAAATTCTGAAAATCTCAGGATGGCAGAACTTCCAACAATGCATGAAAATGAAAAGTTATAGAAAATTCCTTTGCCTTATTTGATAAGATTTGCACTTTATGGAATGATATTTATCAGTTTTTTCAATAGAAGTGTACCTCATAATTTTGTATACCTGCCAAATGAGTGTAACATTTCATGTATGTGATAAAACTTGTCCTAGTTCCCAAAAGCTTAATTTCATGGTTATTAGCACTTACTTTTTAACTTGAATGCAAACATTCCATGATCCCTTTGAGCCAAAGCTTTCTTTCTACGAAGTGAGGAAGTGTGCTCTGGTGGAAAAAAGTGGAGGAAAACTGTTCAGTTATTGGAAGTTGGGTTCCAAACATCACCTCAGCAAATGCTGAGAGATTTGGGAGGGGGGGGGTCCTGAAGACGGCAGAGTTTGGAGAGGATGTGATGTCACTTCTTGGTGATTCTGTAGGCTGCCTGGAATGTTAGTATGTGGAGACTTTTTCTCCTTTTCCTCAATTCCTTAAGGAAGTGGGGTATTTCCTGAACCAAGTCAGTAAATGGGATGGCTAAATGGAAAAAAGTGGTTAGATTTAACTGTACATGTTATAGAATGTTAACCCAGAATAAAGAAGCAGTGGTTTGTTAGACTGTAGAACAAGAATCAGAAAATTCCTTTTGCTGCATGAGATGCTGCTTCTGAGCACAAGACCATAAGAAGAACCTGCTATATCAGACCAGTTGTCCTTCCAGTCCAGCATCCTTCCTCTCACGGTGGCTAACCAGTTAGTCTGGAGGACCAACAACAGAGCATAGAGGCCAAGGCCTTCCCTTGATGTTGCCTCTTGGCACTGATATTCAGAGGTTTATTCCTTCTGAATACATAGGTTAATAATCAATAGCTAGTAGCAACTGATAGACCTTTCTACCATGAATCTGTCTAATCCCCTTTTAAAGAGATTTATGCCTGTGGGCATCACTACATCTTCTGGCAGATAATTCCACATGAGTAAAGGAAGTATTTCCTTTTTATGTCTTCTATTACTCATCAACTTCATTGGGTGCCCTGGAGTTCTAGTATTTTGAGATAGAGAGAGAGAAAAGTTCTCTCTGTCCACTCTTTCTACTTCATTCATAATTTTGTAAATCTCTATTATGTCCCTCTTTAGTCATCACTTTTCTAACTGGAAAAGTCCCAGACCCTTCAGCCTTTCCTCATTGGAAAGGTACTCCAACCCCTTAATCATCTTAGTAGCCCTCTTCCATACTTTTTCCATGCTGAATTGAGTAACTTTTAGAGTACAATAAAACAGAAGGCCAGTGGTACTTTAAAGGCTAACAAAATTTATTCCAGCATAAGCTTTTTTGAGTCAGAGTGTACCTCTTCAGGTGAATCAACATGTACACTGATTAAGCTGATGCTTTTGTATTTACAACAGGTGGGCAATTCAGAAGAATATGTTACTAAAAAAGAGGCCAATTTAAAATGAGATCCAATAAAAAGTAATTCGTTTGTTCAGAGTTGACGAGGGCCACCCCAGCTGTTGTTAGCTGGGCAAAGTAGAGTTAATAGAAAGTCTTGGGCAAGATGAGTAGGAAATTATAGAGGTAAAGCTGAAGTAAATGTCAGCTGTAAGGGGTGGGATATGTAATATATTAACACTTATAATGAGTGAGCAATCCCAGGTTCCTGTAAATACTTGGAAGGGAAGTAGTCTTGAACTTGTTAATTAATTCTAATTTTCTTATTTCTGAGTTGGATTCTCCCTTTGAAGTTTTGGAGGAGAACAACAACTTTCAGGGTATACGTGCCTTTGCATCTTGTATAGACAGAAGATATTCAGACATCTAGAAAAAAGTTGTCCACTTGAGTTACATGAGGCTGCAGCCAAAAATTCCAGAGAGGTAGCCATGTTAGTCTAGTCCAGCGGCACATTAAAAAGTAGCAAAGACCAAACTGCTGCCCAAACTGCCATTCCCATGTCAAATTACCTCCAAAAATGTGCAGGATCACTTACTCATGTTGTGCATCATTAAGCTGTGTATTTCCTTGTTAATGCCAATGTTGAGAAACAGGAATAGGGAAATGTGTGCCGTGATGCCTGTGCTCCCCATCTGTGTGTCCTTCTTCCATGGCTGGATTAACACAGCTGCAACATACAAACAAACATTGAGTGCAATGTGTAGTTTCACCCTATGCTATCAGCAGCACAAATGGCAAGCTCAAGTTTCATATTACATCATTTTTTTCAGTTCCAGTTTATAGCAGCTGTGTAAATCCAGCCATGAAGGAAGGACACATACAGGTAGGGGGAGGCCATTGACTCACTGGGAGTCGTCCTGGTGCTCAGTGGCCAATCCACTCCTGCCTGTGAGGTAAGTTAGGCTGAGAATGTATATCTGGCCAAAGATCACCCAGTGAGCTTTCATGTCAGAATGGGGATTCGAGATCCTAGTCTGAAACTCTAATCATTATACCACATTAGCTTTCATAAGGTTGGGTGCTGTAAAAGAGTAGCAAGCAGCCTGATTGAGTAATGCAAGTTGGGTGGTAACAAGTTGCCTGGTAGTTGCTGCTGGACCTGGTCCCAAAGAGCCTTCCCTCAAAGGCCAAAACATCCCTGGAAAAGGTCTTGTCCCCTCCCCTTCCCTATTACTTACAGAAACCAAACCTGGAATGCTTGCAATCTGTTCTGGTTTCCTGGAATGGCCACTGAGGTCATCCATTTCTTAAAGCTGCATGTGCTCCTTTTGTCATTTTGGGAGTTTTTTAACCCCTGAATGTAAGTTTTTTAGATTTCAGATTTTTCTGCAAACCTGTTCTATTTTTCAGGTTTATCAAAAGATCTTTCTTGTCCATTCACAGCTCCAGTCTCCAGATTTAAGTATCCTCAGATCTGGACAGCTTGAGAATTAGATATATGATTGATGCTTGCAATTAACATAAAATCTGGTTTGGCTTTCCTTGTTACCACACCTGGGCAAGACAACAATATATTTGCATGCTGTGTGAGTGGCATTCTTTTTCAAACATGCATTTATAATTGTTTCACAATTATAATAATTTTTGTCCATTGTCCTCCTCCCCATATGTTAATCTCATTTCCATTTTAAATATATTTAAGCACCCTTAATAATAAAGCAGTTGCCTTATTTTCTGTACCCATTGAAGATGTCATGATTCAACATAAATTAGGCATGCTAAGAACTTTGAAGAAAATATAATCACTAGAGATGGGCACGGAACAAAAAAACAACAACCAGGAGGTTCGTGGTTTACGGGTTTCACAAACCATGAACCACGGAACTGGACCAGTTGCGAACCAGTTCGTGGTTCGTGGTTAGTGGGGTTTAAATGCCCCTTTCCGGCCTTAACAGTGGCAGGGAAAGGGGCATTTAACAGTTTAAAGGGCCCTTTCCTGCCTTGCAAGCAGCAGGTCCCTTTAAACTATCAGCTGGCAGGTGGCGGGGGGGGGGAATTCCCCCTCACTGCCTGCCAGCTGATAGTTTAAAGAGACCTGCTGGTGGCAGGGCCCTTTAAACTGCCCAAACCCCAGCCCCCTACTCCCCCAGCCCCGCACTTACCTTCCCCTGTAGTGCGGCATCCTTCCTCTCCTCCCAGGAGGGGTGGGGCCCACAGGGCAGCAGAAGAGGCTGAAAATGGCTTCCCTGCCCCTTGAATGGCCATTGTGGCAGCTATTTGAGGGGCAGGGAGGCCAAAAACAGCCTTCTCACAGCGGCCATTTGAGGGGTAAGGAGGCCGTTTTCGGCCTCTTCCGCCACCCTGCAGGTCCCCAGGGCAGCGAAAGAGGCTGAAAATGACCTTCCTGCCCCCCACCCCCCGGAGGAGAGGAAGGACGCCGTGCTGCAGGGGAAGGTAAGTGTGGAGCTGGGGCTGGGGGCTGGGGGTAGGGGGGCTGGGGTTTGGGCAGTTTAAAGGGAACTGCCACGGCTCCCCCCTGCCACCTGTCAGCTGATAGTTTAAAGGGACCTGCCCTTGCAAGTCCCTTAAAGGGGCAGTTTAAATGACCATTTCCCTGGGGAAATGGCCATTTAAACTGCCCCTGTAAATACGACCCAACAAACCAGTATACAGTTTGCGGAAGTTCCATGAAAAAGAGCTTCCACAAACCCTGGTTCGCGAACCCTGAACTGGCCTGGTTCGTAGGTTTTTTTGAGTCATATTTAGGTTTGTGCCCATCTCTAATAATCACCACTGAAATTTGCAAAGATTGAACTCCTTGTTCACATGGAAGTTTAGTCACCTTTCCAGATCATCTTAGTGATGCTGTACAAAGATCGGCTTTAATCAGTAGAAAGGAGAAGGGGAAGCTAGCTAGCAGGGGACTAGTTATGCAGACCAACAAAATAATATGCCTTAAAGGAGGGGATAGTGCCAACCATCTTAAGGATGCAGCTATGAACCCCTCCAATAAAAATGGTATCCTTATAACCATGAGACCTAAACCACTGAATGAAGAATATCTGTTTCTTGAACAAGAGGTTCAAACACATGTTATTCACTGATGCTGATAATATCAAAAGTCTCTGAGAAAGCAAAGTGAATCAATAGGATTGCACTTTCCCTGTCTCTCTTGTAGTACAGAGTGACCAAGACAACTTCTGTTCCAAGTCCAGGCCTGAAGCTGGTTTGAAATGTGCCTAACCCTGCTCATCCAAATGTTGGGAAGTATCCAGCCCTCATTCAATTGACCATCTTGTCCAAGCAGCAGATATTCATCACCCTTTGGTTGAGGTCTTACAGATCTAAGGAGGGGTTCTCAACTGCATCCTTACAGTGACTGGCACTATATCCTCATTAAGCACAAATTAATTGTCTTATGGGTCTGCATATTTATTCTTCTCCTAGTTAGCATCTATTGTTCTATCTGACTGATTAAAACTGGAATTTAGACAGCAACAAAGGTGGAGGTCAATCTTGGCATGTTTGATTGTTTATTGTATTTCCATCAATGTTCTCAACACCTCTGATTTATGTAGAATCAAAAGAAACTTCAAAAACTTTCAATGAGAACTTGCTAGAGAAAATAAGGCAACAACGGATATAGAAATCTATTTAAAATGGAAAGGGAACAGACATGGGGATGAGAAGCTTGAAGAAAAAAATAATTCTCATTGTGAAACAATGACATAAAGGCATCTTTGGACACCAAAGCCTCTCATATAGCACGCAAGTATCTTGTTGTCTCCCCCAGGTGTAAGCCACATGGTAACAGGAAAAAACCAAACCAGATTTTATGCATTCATTGCAAGCATCTTTGGTTAATGAAACATATTGAAGTCAGGTTCTGATTTGGAAAGAATTAGAGGAACATTTAAACATAAAAGTGATTTGAGTTTATTAGAATTTACAAAGTCATTGGACTGTATCCTACTAGCTTTTCCTCTGGCAAAAGAGGGAAGAGGGGGCTCTCTTTTAACCCACCCAAAAACTTATGCCAGGGATCATGGGGCCAATGTGGAGAAATACTATGAATCTTCTTCCTTTTGAATAGTATTGCACACAACCTTTTTAAAAATAACAACACTTGCCTAAGCCTCCTCCGGAATCTGAAGGCTTTGTCCTCAATACAAGAAAATGTTTATGAAGAGTTTGAGATTGTGTGCATAACCAAGCAAAAAGCTGGAATAATGCTCATCTGGAAAAGTGAAATGGGGGGGACACTAATTACATACTCATTCTACCCCTTTTAAACAGGCTGCTGGGATTCCTAACTTTGTTTCCTGGGCAGCAGGTGCCAGGCCTAAATGCTATAGTTTTGGCTGTGAAGTTGCATACACAACACCTTTTTTATACATATAAGTGACTATCCAGGAAGGTTTTAAACAAATGAAATCTAAGGTTTTTCATCTTACAACTTTAGAATTTTTGAAACTACTTAGAATTGGATTATTTGTGGGGGGGGGGGGGGGAACATATGGCAAGCATGGTAAGTTGTTTATACATTTGTTTCTGTTTTGATGTGCCTGGATTAAGGAACATGAAACACATGTTTAGACATTTCGAATTTCTGACTTGTGTGCCCAAGTGATATTTATGAGTGAAAACTGAGCAGACAAACAATGAAGTGGTACATCTCCATTTCTGTCTGTCTCTGTATATCCATACTACAAATGGAGAACAGTCCCAGGTCATCTAGGCAGTTGTGTTTCATTTGCTTCGGAGGTTTTCACTTCTTAGATTTCAGCCACATGTGTTTATGTCTGCAATAGTAAGGCGTATTATTTGTGCAACTAGAGCATTGCTTCTCTGGGCCCTACACAGCGTCAAATCTGGTGACTGGAATGTGGTTGTGTCAGTACAGGAAATACATATATTTTATTTCAGAATAAATAAAACTCAAGAATGCAGTCATCATGATTATTAAAGCTCTCAACTAAACTTCAAAGCCCTTTTTAATGTGGACCCTCATTCTAATCTTGTGCACTGAAGTAATCTGACTGAATGCTCTGAGAGCGTAGCTAGCTATGGCTAAAACATGCTTTTGGATAAAAGGGTACCGCTAGCATACCACTGAAGTTGATAAAAGTGCTATGTGTAATGGATGAGAATGAAACAACAGAGCTCTAATATGAATCAAGGAAGGCTCTTGACTAACATTTTCAGTCAACCGACAGTGTAGCTGTGGAGGAGGGGAGAGAAGTTTCCTCACCTTAGTCTCCTTTTCTGGAACTCCACATTGCCCTTCAGGTGTCTCTGACTCCCCAATAGGCCCTGCTGATTTTTCAAAGTATTACTATAAAGACATGATTGATGTTATATTAGTTAAGCTCTGTGAACTAAAACTAATATAACATCATAGTTCACAGAGCTTAACTAAGATAATGGTACTTAAAGAATTGGGGTTTTTTTGGTGAATCTGAAGTATAATGTGTATATTTTATTGATATAGGCCCTTCTGAATGCCATGAACGATCATAATGTCTCCTCACATGTCCCTAACATGGATGAAGTAGACCGAAATTGTGTCCAGGATGAGATGCAGATGCAAATGGAAGTTCTCAAACAACAGGTATGAATGAATTGAATCTAAACCTTAGCAACATGGGAATTCAAAGGTAAAATCTGAATAAAAAAACAAAAGCTTTGAAAAGGAACATGTTATTCCAGTTTGGTGTAGTGGTTAAGAGCACGGGACTCTAATCTGGAGAGCCGGGTTTGATTCCCCACTCCTCCATGAAGCCAGCTGGGTGACCTTGGGCGAGTCACAGTTCTCTGGAGCTCTCTCAGCCCCACCAACCTCACAGGGTGATTGTTGTGAGGTAATAATAACACTTTGTAAACTGCTCTGAGTGGGCATTAAGTTGTCCTGAAGGGCGGTATATAAATCGAATGTTATTATTATTATTATTATTGTAGAATGCTTTATTTATGTATTCAGATTCTATCATGGGCACTGAGCCTCTATACGTTTCAAAGCTGGTTTAAGATTAACACAGTAGAAAACATGATATTTTTGGTTGTAAAGATATTGTTTCTTATTTAGACCATAAAACTAAAAAACTATTTCAACTCATAATTTTTTTATCCAGTCAGCCTAAACTTACTTTACATTTGCATAACTGGACTTGGATTACTGTGACTCCTATACTCCTACCATCTCACCTACCAAAAGTTACACATGTAGATGAGTTAACAAGAAGCCACATGTTGCTTCTTCATTCTTATCTGACAGTGTTCCTTGTGAATCATAGATTTCCTTCATTTATTTACGTCCCTTTCAGGGTGTTGCGCTCTGCAGACAAGCAACTCCTGGTGGTCCCCGGCCTGAAGGACATCTGTCTGGCCTCAACCAGGACCAGGGCTTTTTCTGCCCTGGCCCTGGCCTGGTGGAACGCTCTCCCGCTGGAGATCTGGGCCCTGCGGGATGTGTTACAGTTTCGCAGGGCCTGTAAAATGGAGATGTTCCCCTGGGCCTTTGGCTGAGTGCCAGAAGGTGTCCTCCTTCTATCTAAGACCACCACTTCTTCTGGAGCTGCCCTCGGCCATCTGCTGTGCCTGTATACGGACTCCCAATATTTGTTTAAATAGCCTGCTCCTGGACTATTTTAATAACTTTTAAAAAATTATTATTGATTTTATGTTTTTGTGACTTTTAATGTATTTTTTAGATGTTGTTAGCCGCCCTGAGCCCATCTGTGGGGAGGGCAGGGTATAAATTAAATAAATAAATAAATTTATATCCCACTTTTCTTCCCAATGGGATCAAACATGGCTTAGATCATTATCCTTTCCTCCATTTTATTCTCACAACAACTGTGAAAGTTAGGTTAGGCTGAGAGGACGTGACTGGCCAAGGTCACCTGGCAAGTGTCCATGGCACAGTGGGTCTCCCAGACCTTAGTCTGACACTAACGAGTGCACTACACAGAATCTTTGTTCTTCTAATATATAGTTCATTATCCTTAGAGAGGAACATAGAGAAAAACTAAAAAGAACATGAAGTGTCCTCAGGTTGTTTAAAGTAGCGCCAATATCTGTGCAGCAAAAGATTGATTTAATCTGTTATGCAGCGCTAAACTTCAGGAAAAGATGTACTTTTCCCCATGGGATTCCTTTTATAGTAGTACTCCATCATTTTAAAAGCATGGTATTTTCCAGTTAACAACTGTAAAGACTGTCATTCTGGACACTGTTAGAATCAGCTGTTGAAACACAAATGTGTATGATAGGAAAACTCATGAACTAAAATACTTGTTTTTGTCACGTTTGAAGGACCAAGCCAGATTTTACTCTCTCGCGTAATGCATGCCACATGCAGAAGGGTAAAACCTTGAATTTGATTGCACAGTAATGGATTGTACACATAATAAAACAGAGTACATCAATCCCAACCCCTTTCACAAATTCTTGTGAGGACACTTAAATCTTTTTAAAATGTATATATGTTTCTCTAGTTTTATGTCTCCTTAGAGATGCTATGGAGTTGATAGTGCACATTGGAGAGCAGAAGGTTCCAATTCCGTATTAGGAGGACTCTCCCATTCTTTCAGCCATCTTCATGTCAAGCTTGTAGTGGTAGGATGGTAGGATGGTAGGATAAGGGAAAGGTGGTAGGATGGGTGGTAGGATAAGGGAAAAACAGCAGTAGTAGCAGTTAGCATTCTTCCTGGTCACTGTCCTCTTCAACTCCAGTTTACCTTCTGGTTTGTGTTTGGAGGTGGATTGTCAAAGAATATAGCTTGCAGGAGCAGGGCCCCCATATAAGTGGGGAAGGGTGCACTTTACTGGCCTCCAGGAGTCCAGAGGGGCCTGGCCCAGGCTGCAATTCCTATCATATGGGGGGGAAATGAATATAAACTGTAGATCATGCCTGAGGATATTTAGAGAAACTTATTTCCTGGTATCTGTGTATCTGATCTTGTGAGATTTGCTGGAGCCAATCAGAAAAAGTGTTAGAACAGCAATCTCAAGCAACAGTCTGAACTGCTGGGCTACCTGGGTCTATCATATCAAGAACCACCAGTCTCAGAGTTCCTTTTGCACAGGCAGGAGGGAAGGACACCTGGTGGAGGGTTCCCAGGTTCCTACCCCTCCCAGCGGGAGGGACCTGGAACTTTTTCTCCAAGGCCTTCTTATGCGCACTCCTAGAGAAGTGTGATGGTGTCACTTCCGTGAATGATGTCATAATTCCAGCCATGGGTGTGCTCCCATGCTTTGGGTGGGGCTCATTCTGGCCCATTTGGGGCCAAAATTGGCCGCAACAAAGCATGGGAGCATGATCTCAGCCAGAGCGATGACATCACTTCAGGAAGTGATGTTGTCATGCCTCCTGGGAGAACACTCAGTGCGCATTTTCCCAGGTTGCCTGCTGTGATGGGTGATCACTGGAGGGGGGTTCACCTCCCACCAATTGCCAGTGATCAGTGGGCAACCCAGCAAACCCCCAGGAGATTGCCAACCACTGGCAAGCAACTGGTAAGTTTACCTGGTGTGAAGAGCAAAGAAAAGCACCATAAGACCATAAGCGAGTGCTACTGCTGCTGTTGTTTCTTCTGGTAGGATTTGTGGGCCCAAAATATATGTGAATGATTGATTAATTCACTCACAAACACACATGGTCTCTGCTCAGGGTTGCCAGGCCCCCTCAATCTCCCAGTGGGAGACTGGGGCCTGGTTGTTACCTTGGAGGCACTCCTACAGGCGTGATGATGTCACTTCTGGGAGTGATGTCATCATGCAGCCCCCGTTTGGGCGCTGATTGGGCCCGTTGTGGGCCTCTGCGGAGCGCAGGAACGCTCCCACGCCCCACAGGGACCCACAACGGGCCCAATCCATGCCCGTTTTGGCACAGATTGGGTCCGTTTTGATGCGGTTAGGGCCCATTTTGGACCCCTGTGGAGCATGGGAGTGTTCCTGCACTCCGCAGGGCCCCACAATGGGCCCAATCCACACCAAAACGGACCCGATCCATGCCAAAACGGGCGCGGATTGGGCCTGTTTTGGCATGGATTGGGCCCGTTGTGGGCCCCTGCGGAGCGTAGGAATGCTCCTGCGCACCACAGGGGCCCCGATCCAGGCCAAAACAGGCCTGATCCTGGGGCTGCTCTGCGTGGGGGTGCTCAGCACCACAGGGGGGCGCGCATGGAAGGTGTGCGCCCCCCGCTGGCCAAGTAAGTGGGGGTGGGGGTGGGAGGGTGGGGGCAGGGGATCCCTCACCCCCACCGGGGGTCTGGCAGCCCTATCTCTACTGGTGGCTATAAATACAAATCAGGCAGCCAGAAACAAAAGGAGATAAAAGAAGGGAACGAAAAAAGCTAAAGGACACCAAGCTATCCTCCAGGTTTTCAAATTAAACAAGGCCTTTCTTCAGTCAGATTAATAATACACTAATTAAGAAAGCAGATGAACAAAATCAAGATGAAAACTATTTCAGTACAGAGACAACTAATTTTCAGTGAAGTGTGTATAACCTTATGGATTCTTTGCACAGTGCCAGTGACTGAAAGAAGCTAAAAGAAGTTTCAGCAAGCTAGTGCTTATCAAAAACTGCAAATGTTCTACTGTGGGGGAAGAACAGTTAAGCCATCTTGTCTATTGAGTGTGAACTTGAAAGATAACTTGATTTTAGAGGGCTAGAAAGGCCAGAAAAATAAAGTTGCAAATTAATTGACCCAATCTTTGCAGCCATGTTAGCCTATTAGATTTTTTTAAAATATAGTGACAGGACAATCGCTTTTTAAGTGATGAAAAGTTACAAAATATTTAGCAAACTTGTGGGATTCTCAGGCTGGGTATTATATTATAGAAAGGCTGACATTTCAGAAATGTAGAATATGTAACAGTAATTTCAGAATTAAAAGAAACTTTTTTCATGGCTCATGAGAATGCATGTATGGGATGAGGGATTGTGGTGTTGGTGTTCCTTCAAGACCTAGAAACTGATGGAAAGCTAGCCACAAATTAAAGGTCTTCTTTCTTACACATAACCAGAAAGTTCTCAATCATGAGAACAAGCAAGAAAGTGATGCTGGTAGAGGGACAAAATCTCTTAGCCCTCTAGTGTAAATTATCTGTGTGCTCTGTTTGTTCTTGATGTCATAACTGACAGATGCTGTAAAGTGATAACAATTCTTTGGAGAGCCTGCAGTAGTTTACTGAAGGTTCCCATCCTCTGTCAGCTGGTTATGCTGGTCCCTGTGCAGCTTTGAGGAACAGAGTGGCTATTCTTCCGTCAGGCATCGTTGTATTCTTTTAGATGTCCATTCTCAGTGCACTCCATGCTGGTGGCTTGAAATGGCCAAGTGCTGGAGCCATTGTTGCTATTATTATCGGAACCTTAATATCAGAACAAGTTTCTGGGCAATCAACCATCATGGAAATAAAGGTATTAAAAATACGGAATTTACTAACTCTGTCTGCAAAGTTGTACATTTCATATTTGTTGTCAGAAGATCCTTTGAGCATACCAAGTAGAGTTCTTGAGGAACTTGTGCGATAGGCTCCATGTCTCAAGGAGATTGTCCAGGAGGCATAGAAGATGATAACGTAATGGGCATATAGAAAGTGAATGCACAATAGGATAAATTGGCCAAGAATTGTGTCAGGTAACTATGTGACATATATTTATAGAATTCCACTGTAGCTCTGTGTTAATTAAATTGTGGAATATTTGGATGTTACCCTTGAATTAATAAATTGAATTCCAACTTTAGGTTCAAATATATGAAGAAGATTTTAAAAAGGAAAGATCTGATAGAGAAAGACTTAATGGAGAGAAAGAAGCACTGCAGAGAATTAACAAGAGAGTGCAGTCTCAGCTGAAGAAACTAAATTCTGAGGTATGAGTTGATATATAGATACCATTGCCAACAGTGTTCGTTTTTCTCACATTCCACACAACCCAAGACTTTCTGGTCTCTCTTAACTGACACTGAGTTTTATGTGAGGTCATCACCTGGGATGAAATCATTCTGATATAACATTGTTGGTGGAATGATGAATTATTTGAATTTTTTCCTGAGATGAAATAAATGGAATGATTAGGGACTAAAAGAGAAATCCTAATAAGAGTTATTCGAGTCTAAGCCCATTGATTTTAGACGGGTAACTCTGTTTAGGATTCCACTGTTAGAGTATAAACGCTCCTTTGCCGTCTCTTCCTTTGCATTTGGTTAGCAAGCCTAATGTAAGAATTGTAGTGCAATCCTGAACAGAGTTACACCCTTCTAAATCTATTTAAATCAATGAACTATTTGGAACAGTGCAATCTAAACAACACTTTCTGGGTGTATGCCACATTGAATAACCTGACTTGGATTTTGAATAAACCTGCTTAGGCGTGCTATATTAGTATGCTATTAAGCCAATCTCTCTTCCCATAAGAGAATGCTTAGGAATCAAAACCATGCCAATAAGAGCAGCCTTTTCATGAATGAGTGCTTTGGAATTAACAAGGAACAAGGAAGAGAAAATCGGTATATGTGACCCAAACTGTTTTCCTCATCAGTGCAAAATATCCTGTTGCACTTAAATCTCCCCTTATTTCAATCAAGTTACCACTAGAGGGCATGAGAGTTCTTGATTTCAGTAATTCTGGAATTCTGTCTGCCTCTGCCCTTCTTTTCGATAGCATGCTTAGGTGTGTGTTTATGTCTACATATATTGGAATATGACCATGAAGGCCTGAATTCAAATCCCTTCTCTGCCATGAAGCTCAATGGAGACAGTAACACGCTCTTACCTAGCCTAACTTACTGCATTGTAGTGAGAATAAAATAGGGGTGAAGCGCTTATATGTAGCATCCTAAACCCCTTGGCTGAAGGGTGGAATAAAAATATGAGCAGTAATTATAGTAGTTCTATTTGGCAATGAGATCCATGCCTCCTCATCATTGTGACCTGTACAAACAAAATTCATAGCTATAAGATATGATAGTGCACAGTGAAAATAAATATGGGAATTCTTGCAAAGACATGCCTGTAGGCTTATAAAATGTTTCCATTAGACTTGGCACGAACAAAAAAAATTTAATGAACCAGTGGTTCGTGGTTCAGTGCCGACAACGATCCTGAGGTCGCGAACCGCAAGAAACATTTTCTGTTGCCAAACCAGTTCGCGGTTCGTGGGGCGCAGAATGCCCCCCGTGGCACTTAGAGAGCCCATATTCCCGGGGAGTGTTTTGCAAGCTCTCCTACAGCCATCACCCAAGTTTGGATAAGATTGCAAAAGGGATCTTGGAGTTATACCCTCTCCAATCCAAGGCCCCCAGGAAACTCCCCCCAAAATCCAAGCTCAATTATACTCTCATTCTCTCTCCCCAAAGGCTAGCAAGTGGCAAGCAAGAGCTCTGTCCCACTCCACTGCTCGCTGAAAGTGAAACCCAGGCTGGGAGCCCACGGCTATTTATAAGTAGAGGTCCCATTGAGCAACGCAGGTAGTCTGTGTTTGGCCGTCAGAGAGGCCTATCAGGGTTTACAGGGATGAGATTGGAGTGCCCATGGCTACAGAACACCCCCTTCCCCCTCCCTTCCCTAGGTGTCTTCTCCCAACTTGTAACTGCTTTGCAGCTCCGTGGTTGGAAGGAAGACCTGCCGATCAAGGTAACCTGGGCTTCCATTCAGGTTTCCAGGGTGACAGAAGGAGCGCAGACAGAGTTCAGGCATTCCCCCGGCTTCGTTGCCAGGGGAATTGATTGCTGGTGCCTGAGTGTCTGGCTTCCCGAACCACAGCTGAACGCACCGAACCAGACCTCTCCCAAACGCTGGTTTGTTGGCCGTGGACAATCACGAACTGCCGGATTGCGATCTCATGATCGCCAATTTTGTGGGTTTTTGAAGTTCATTATGCGGTTCGTGCCCATCTCTAGTTTCCATCTGTACAACTGACATATAAGTTATTTCACTGCTACCATTTTATGAGCTGCAACTAACGGAGAAGGATGTCTGGTGTGCATAAAGCATGCCAACTATATGCTTGCTTCATCAGAATGAATTTTGCTCCCACAGATTAAAGACTTACAAGAAGAAAAAGAATTACTTGAGAAGCAAGTAAAGCAACAGGTATGTGTCTATGTAGGTGTGTGCCCCACTTTTAGATTACCTTTTTACATCAGTCTGAGAATTGTAGATCCGTCTTGGGTTTAATTCAGTCTGTCTTTATTCCAAGACAGTTAAACTCATTTTTCTTTTGTTCTAAGGACTGAGGGCTGGGCTCTGCTTGTGATATGATTCCATGGTACAGATTCAGAATATGATATTGAGTAGCACACTAAGAATCTTTGCTTTTGTTTTTTAAAATGGAAAAGCAAGTTTCTAGCCCTTGTGACAATATTAGAGACTATACAACCCTAATAATATGCTGATCAGCAGGAGCTGTCGCGTGGTTATAAATTCAAAGTTGTTGTAATCAGCCTAATGTACTTGAAGAAATAATAGGTTTTCCTTATTAACATTTTTTAATTATATAACTTTCCTTCAGGTTTGATGAATCACCCAGACCTTTCTTTTGGCTTTCGTCATACTAGTTTTGCATTTTAGGCATCACAGTTTCTGTTGCTAAGAATTGTAATGTCTGCACTGTAGATTTGCCATACTCACTACGGAAGTACAACACCCTGACATATCTTTTCATTTGGACACTACCCACATTCCTTGTTGCACACTACAGCAGAGTCAGCACAGGAATCTGCCATCTGGATTAGCTCTAAAATATTAATAGTTTATTAGGATGTGTTTTTAATTTTTTTTTTTAAATCACAATTTTGTTACAGGCCAGAGACATCCAGGCACTGCCAGGGCCGCATGGTTTTCCACATCAGATGTTTGTTCCTCCTTGTCTTAGCTGCAGGAAGTGTGGGCTGCATCACCCTTACCCTGAACCTCGGATAACATTGGCCCCATGTGGCATTAATAGAACACTGCAGCCCTCAGTAAGTCAGACTCCTGTCATTACTTCTACTTCACAAAGCAGAAACAGTCAAAAACCAACATTTCACAACTCAGAATACCATATTCTGCGAATACACTGTGAGGAAAAATAAATCAATTGAAATAGTGTGAAAATTGTGCAACCTAAGTAACTTTTCTGTTTCTTGTTTCTCAATTCCACATTTCTTTTCCTAGAGGTCATCTAACACCCCCTTTTGCAACATCTGTTTTCTCCTGTGATTTAAAAAAAATGCTTTGTTTTTGTAACTTGCTGTAATGTTTAGACGTTTGGTCCATGTTTTCTACTAGTTCCCAGGTATTGTTCATGGCTTAGGTAATTTTTCTTTCTCACACTTCCACAAACTGGACATGTCAGAAAGCCATGAAAGACTAGGACAGGCATTACCCACATTTTTCCTTTAAAAATCCAACCGTTTTGACCACATCTCTTAATTTTGTAAGACTCTTACAGCGGTGATGAATTCTAGACTCACACAGAGAACAGAATGGGTTTTTTTTACAAACTGATTGTGATCGGCCTCAGAGAAAGATGCCTTTTCACACAGCCCAACACACAATACCATATTTTCTCAGTAAATGAATAAAATTATTATCTTTTAGTGCACAAGCAAATATTCACACTGGTTCTAAAAGTCAGCATCAAGAGTTTCAGGGGACTGAAAATGGTTTGCTTGGATTAGGGTCCCTGGCAAAGGTATGCAGTTGTTCTTGTCTTCCATACAAGAGAGAGGCTCTGTTCTCTTTCTCACCAAAGAAAAGCTACTATGCCATCTCCAGTTTGGATGCCCTTACTACTTTGCAACGCACTGGGATAATGGAAGTTGGTTAGTTCTGTTTTACATCCTAGGAGTCCATTTTTATCTCATATTCCTTTGCCTACCTGGGAGGAACACTTCGTTAATATTTTTGCTAGCGCTTGCAGTATCTACAATTATCAGAGTAATTGGAATCTAGCTGAATATCCGAAGTGGCCCCCTGTTCAACCTACTGAAATTAGTTTTTTTTTAAAAAAAATTCTCAGATGAAGAATGGGAAGTTTCCTGGTGCAGATCTAATTCCCCCTGAACTTTTTACAAGTCAATATCTTTTGATAGAAAGATATATTGGCAACTGTTTTCACCCAGATAAATGTGACTGGAGTCATGGCATCTGTTTGGAGACATGCCCATTTATAAGACGGGGGGCCGGACAGAACAGACCTGTCCAGTGGCAGGCTGATTAGCCTTCTATCAGTGGTCGAGAAACTCTATGCTCTGTCTCTTTACTATCAATGAAGGTAATAAAATAGGGGTGTCCTTTGATTCAGTTCTCTTTAAATTTCTATGTTCAATCTCTGGAATTCTGAATTGTGTAGCAGGGAGGTGGGGGCCTCCAAGCCAAATGTGAATGATCATCTTTTGAATTAAGGCTTTCTCCTTTAAAGTTAAAATAATACACTCCAGCATCCAAGAGGGCTACCATGATTTGATCAGAGAAGACTCTGTTTCCCATTGGGATAAACTTGTAGAGCAACGGCTTCAGCTCCTTAATCTTTCCTTGGATTCCCTCCATTCAGGCCCCAGATAGGAAGCTCTGAGCATGATTGAGAACTGTTTATTTAGATATGATTATAACAGCACAATTTGTAGAACACAAAGTGTTTGTTCTACTCAGTGTGTTGGTATTCTTCCATCTGGTCAGCTTCCTGACTATTGCTAATATTTGACTGTTCTTCAGTATAGGTGTGCCTTTATGTTGGCACTCTTAAATGCCTTACCATCTAGAGTTTTGCAAGGGGTACCATACTCTAATAGAGTATATGACTGTGGTATAGGTAGTGTAGACATTCTATATCACATGACTTTTGAATGTAACTGCTTTTCTGAGGCTAAGAATCTTTCAATTTTTCCTTTGCTCCAAAATATAGATCATATGGAGACATTGGCTGAATCCACACCTACCCGCATAGCACTAAACTGTCAGAATGCCAGCATCTTCCTGGCATGATTTCTGCCGTTGTTGTGCCACAAGAGCAGCATCGTGGCATGATGACATCAGAAATCACGCTAGGAAGACTCTGGCATTCCGACAGTTTAGAGTTATGCTGGTATGTGTGGATTCAGCCATTACCTCTTTTATTAGAAGATAATAAAACTCTTTCAGTTGCAAAATTTTATGATCTTGTGATTGATTTTCTTAGCCTCTTAAATATGGTCTAGTTTTTATATTTTAGTAGTCTGCTTAAAACTAACAAGCAGTATGAGGGGAGAGAGAGAGAGAGAGAGAGAGAGATAAATGGTTACAAATGCCAGAAATCTTCCATGTTATGAAAAAAGACCATAATTAGAAAGTTTCTCTCCTTTACCCTATGCTCCAGCAAAGTATATGGCACCTTTACTACCCTTCCAAATGTTGCTGCCGCTGCTGATTTGACAGTACTTTGTTAATACTTCATATATATCTGTAGATAACATTTCACAATTTTCACTGATCACAAATTACTACAGCCTATGTTAACCAGAGATTCATTCTGACCACCAGCCCATACAGAACATTACCTGCTGCAGTCATAGTCTAGTATATCCCTGGCAACACTAACCCTCCAGATTATCTTTCAAGACATTCACGTACTTGGCTTTTAACCTTTTGTACAGCCATGAAACTAACACAAATTCTGGTTTTCTTTTAACTTTCCTTGCTGTCCCCAAAGCCATCTGCAGCATGTTCAAGAAACTGCAAATGCAGGCATGTATCCTCAACAAGCAATTTCAACTCTGTGAAAGAGGCAGTGGGACACTTTTCCTTGTAGACCTGATAATATCTCATTGATGAATCAAGCTTTCCTTAGTTTTTCTTTAATTTCTATTGTGAATTAAGGTTTCCAAGTGGTCTGGAAAAATATTCTTACCTTTAATGGGCTTAATGTGTGGGTAGATGATGATTTTCATGATATGGTGTTAAATGGCATTGCCTGCTAATGCATCCCATTAAGTCTTCATCAAAGGGACAGGACATTTTTCTCCAGGTCACTTGGCAACCTTAATGGAAACGGATGATCATTAATACAAACTGTCTTCTCCATGGAACAAGAATTGTTATAGCCCACTTTTTGTAATTTCTGAATTTACCAGTAGTTCCCAAAAAACATCAAGGACTGTAAAGATTAAGCATAATCTTCAACAGAAGTGCTACATACAATTCTGCTTCCTTTGTTAATCTGCATAGAGACATAGAGCAGAACCACAAGTGACAAAAGGCACATATTGGACACTTGTCAGCTTCCCTCAAGTTTTGATGGGAAATGTAGGCATCCTAGTCTTGCAGCTTGGCTCTCTGACTGCTGTCCAATGGACTTTTCAACTGTCACTTGTCCAACATTCTGCCAAGCTGCCTACATTTCCCATCAAAACTTGAGGGAAGCTGACAAGTGTCCAATCTGTGCCTTTTGTCACTTGTGGTTCTGCTCATAGAGATCATATGGTGCCAAATTACCACTTTGCCTGGCTGGAAATCAACAAACATTTCTCTAAGCTACCCTTTGTCTCGTATCTTCTCATTGCAATTGATGACTGTTCTAGATTCCCAATATTCAGATAGTCATCACTACCCCTCAGCAGACTCTATGGAAATAGATTTTCCACTTATGGCTTACTACAGATGGCAAAATATGATAATGGTACACATACATGAACATACATTTTGTATACTATCTGAATTTTCCTCCTTGGAAAACTACTTGGACAAGCAGTGGAGAAACTGAATGGTTTATAAAGTCTGTAAATAAAACATTAAATGCTACATATTTGGAAGCAGGAATTGTACATGCTCTAAAAGAGGAAGTGGAACTGTAGAACATAGCACCACCAAGATTCCCACTGTGACTGCACTGTTTGGCTGGCCAATGTACATCAGTCTACCAGAACTGCTCATACTGCTTCCTCATGATGGCTAAACCTAAGAGTGAGACAATATAGTTATGATCAAGATGAAGAGAAAAATACAGAAAAGCAATCAGGCAGTTCTTTATATTGATTTATATTGATTTTAAACTGTTCACTGCCCAGAGCCCCTGGGGATGGGCGGTATATAAATTGAAATATAAATAAATAAATATAAATATTACTAGGAGATTTCATCTTAGTGAACAATTTCCTACTCTGAGCACTGTAAAAAATTATGATCACATCTCAACAAAGATTTCACAGAACCACTGGAAATGTTTCTCAGTTAAACTTGTGAATATACCTAATACTGTGATTTTGAAAGTCATAGAACTGCCTGGACAACAAAACATACACTATTGTTCAATATCAACAACTGTAGCCCCTTTTGCTCCAGCTGGCTTGGAAGTCCCAAGATATCTTGGTTAGAGATGCCCAGAACGTTTTCAAGATTATCCTGTGACACAGTATCCTATTTGGATCAGTCTCCAAACATTCTGGTTGCAGGAACTGTTGAATGTATGTTATAATTTTGTTTACAGATTAATAATAAGTTACTATAAGCTAAAGTAAGATTTATTTTGCTAGAGAAAAGGAGAGATATTATGCTCAGTGGTCCATTCAGTCTTTTCTAGTATAGCAGAATCTCTGTTCCGTTGTTGTTTGTACTAAAAATTGTTCTAATATTTGTTCTAATAAAACCAGACTTTTGCCATGAACAAAAGTCATGGGACAAAATACAACATTTCTTTGTATTTTCTGAATCTATGAAAACCTTCCACTCACCATCAAACCCCTTCTTTCTCTTTTTCATTTATGTACACCTACAGAGACCAACATGATACCTTAAGGTGAGGTAGACCCTGGAGATGATGTTAGTGTGCAAAGAAGTTTAAAATATTTGATTCTTCAGCACAATAAAAAGTGTAAAACATTTTAGAAATGAAAAATGCTTCATAAATCATGGGTTGGATTTAGGGTTGCCAGGTTTCCTTACCCTTCTGGCAGCGGGGAGGGCACTTACCTTGTTTTAGCTCTTCATGTGCACGCAAAGCATGTGTGCTCCCACACCTATGCAATGATGTCATTTCCTGGAAGTGCAGGTGTGGGAGCATGCACATGCTTTGCAGAGAGCTGATTTGGACCCCAAACGGGCTCAATTCAGCTTGTTTGGTGCCCAAATCAGTCTGCTGCAAAGCAGCAATGCTGTCACTCTGGGTAGCACGATGATGCCATTCCTGGGAAGTGATGTCATCATGCCACTCTATGAGAACACCAGGAAGGCCTGTTCCTGCACCTTCCCCCTCCCCACTGGCCAGGTGAGTGGTGGCGGGGGCAGAGGGTAGGAATGGGGGATCCCCTGCCCCCACTGGGGAACTGGTAACTGTAACTGTATCCAGCCATGTGTCAGTGGAAGGTACTGACAGATGTGAATCCAACCCTTTCCCCCCTTTCCCCTTATGACCCTGGGAAAGCTAATTTGTGGGGTTTGTGGGCTCTGTATGAATTGATAGCCACATGGATTGTGGGGGTGCACTGAGAAGGGGGCAAAATCATCCCTCCTCCCTTTTTTGAGATTAGCAGTGACTTGGCAGAGGGGAACAAGATATGTGATCTTTGTGCAAACATATCACTGGGTCCAACCCAGTAAATGAGGAATAGTAAAGGTAACTAGAGTTTACAAACTAAGGACAGAACTGACATTTTATGTGAACCACAGGAATATTGCCCCAAATGGCTTCTCAGTGCCAAATTATCTCTCCCCTTGACCTTGTGAAATTGCTTCCTTACATTATGAGTTTCCCTACCCCTGATCCATATCAGTGGCTGCTACTGTTGGGGATGGTGAAACTCACAATGTGATGATGTCACATCATAGGATGAGTGTATCTACATATTTTGGTACAGAGCTTGATGTGTAGACTAGGGATGTGCGTTTCGGCATTCAGAATGCCGAAAGAATGCCGAAATAAAAGTGTTTCGGCTTCTTTCGGGGAATGCCGAAACGTTTCGGGGAATGCCGAAACGTTTCGGGTAGCGGAAAGAAAAAAGCCGAAACGTTTCGGGATTCTTTCGGCTTTCTTTCGGCTTTTCAATGGGAAAATGCCTCCGTCTTCCCGGACGTCTGGGGGAGGCATTTTCCCACCGAATAAGCCCAAAATTGGTGGAGACCTTCCTCTAACCCTTCTCTAACAACCACCCAAGTTTCAGACAGATTGGACTTTGGGGGGCCATGTTATGGCCCCCCAAAGCAGGTCCCCCCATCCTCCCATAAGAAAGCGAAGGAGCAACATATTGTTAGCATGCTGCTGCTAATCTTTCTTCATTATTTCCTATGGGGAAAAAATGAAGAAGCAGGCTTCCTTTGCCAGGGGTGGCATTTTGCATGCAAAATGCCCCCTCACCCTCAGGGGCCCTTCTCCCACCCCTCCTCCCACCCCCACCAAGGCTCAGCCTGCTCCCACTTGGGGGGGCCATTTCATGGCCTCCCCAAGTAGGTGCTCTAATCTCTACCACTGACAGCTGGGGGAGGCTTGTGTTGCCAGGGGTTGCCTTGTGTTGCCCCAAGCCCTCAGGGGCCCTTCTCCCACCCTTCCCCCCACCCCCCACCCAGGCTCAGACTGCTCCCACTTGGGGGGGCCATTTCATGGCCTCCCCAAGTAGGTGCTCTTTTCTCTACCACTGACAGCTGGGGAAGGCTTGTCTTGCCAGGGGTGGCATTTTGCATACAAAATGCCCCCCAGCCCTCTGGGGCCCTTCTCTCACCCTTCCTCCCACCCCCCACCAAGGCTCAGACTGCTCCTACTTGGGGGGCATTTCATGGCCTCCCCAAGTAGGTCCTCTCAGCCCCTAAAGTCCACCCCTTACAGCCCCACACAAACCCAATTCCCCCCCAGCTGCCCCTCACAGACCCAAATCCACCCCCACCTGCCCCACACCCATAACCCCAGGAACAGGCTGGCAAAGGCCAGCCCTCTCCCTTTGTTCCCTATGCTGGGAACTTCTAAACTCTCTTTCCCTGGGCAATTCTGCACAGCCCAGGGGTGCCACAATGGTGGGCACACTTCTGAGTGCCAGCTGGTCCCTGTGAAAGAGCACCTGAACCACAGACACCCTCCCTCAAATTCCCCCACCACCTACAGAGATGGCTGGCCAGCCAGCCCCATTGTTCCCTATGATGGGAACCAACTGCACAACAAAGAATAAAACAAGAACAACACAAAATAAAGTTTTAAATTTTTTTTCTCCCTTCCAAAGTACAAGTAGGCAAAGTATTATGACACATTACACCAACAATCCCCCACACAGAAAAATAACACAACTCACTTAACATCAGAGAATCACAAAGCATGATTCCTGTCAAAAACACTTTATTTCTTGAACAGCTTTAGGTTACACAGCAGGGGGGAACACCAAAGGGCATGGCAGCACTATCTTACACAAAAATAACACAACTCACTTAACATCAGAGAATCACAAAAACACAATTCCTGTCAAAAACACTTTATTTCTTGAACAGCTTTAGGTTACACAGCAGGGGGGAACACCAAAGGGCATGGCAGCACTATCTTACACAAAAATAACACAACTCACTTAACATCAGAGAATCACAAAAACACAATTCCTGTCAAAAACACTTTATTTCTTGAACAGCTTTAGGTTACACAGTAGGAGGGCACAACAGGGCATGATAGCAATGTACTACAAAAAATGATACAACCCACTTCACTGTTTTTGACAGCAATTGTGTTTGTGTGATTCTCTGATGTGAAGTGAGTTGTGTTATTTTTGTGTAGTACACTGCTTTCCTGCTCTGTGGTGCCTTCCTACTGTGTAACCTAAAGCAGTTACAGAAATAAAGTGCTTTTGACAGCAATTTTTGGGGTGATTCTTTAATGTGAAGTGAGTTGTGTTATTTTTGTGTAAGATACTGCTTCCATGCCCTTTGGTGTTCCCCCCCTGCTGTGTAGCCTAAAGCTGTTCAAGAAATAAAGTTTTTTTGACAGGAATTGTGCTTTTGTGATTCTCTGATGTTAAGTGAGTTGTGTTATTTTTGTGTAAGATAGTGCTGCCATGCCCTTTGGTGTTCCCCCCTGCTGTGTAACCTAAAGCTGTTCAAGAAATAAAGTGTTTTTGACAGGAATCATGCTTTGTGATTCTCTGATGTTAAGTGAGTTTTGTTTTAATTTTTCTGTGTGGGGGACTGCTGGTGTAATGTGTCATAATGCTTTGCCTACTTGTACTTTGGAAGGGAGAATATAATTTTTTTAAAACTTTATTTTGTGTTGTTCTTGTTTTATTCTTTGTTGTGCAGTTGGTTCCCATCATAGGGAACAATGGGACTGGCTGGCCAGCCATCTCTGTAGGTGGTGGGGGAATTTGAGGGAGGGTGTCTGTGGTTCAGGTGCTCTTTCACAGGGACCAGCTGGCACTCAGAAGTGTGCCCACCATTGTGGCACCCCTGGGCTGTGCAGAATTGCCCAGGGAAAGAGAGTTTAGAAGTTCCCAGCATAGGGAACAAAGGGAGAGGGCTGGCCTTTGCCAGCCTGTTCCTGTGGTTATGGGTGTGGGGCAGGTGGGGGTGGATTTGGGTCTGTGAGGGGCTAATGTGGGGATTTGGGTCTGTGTGTGGCAGCTGGGGGGGAATTGGGTTTGTGTGGGGCTGTAAGGGGTGGACTTTAGGGGCTGAGAGGACCTACTTGGGGAGGCCATGAAATGCCCCCCCCCAAGTGGGAGCAGTCTGAGCCTTGGTGGGGGGTGGGAGGAAGGGTGGGAGAAGGGCCCCAGAGGGCTGGGGGGCATTTTGCATGCAAAATGCCACCCCTGGCAAGACAAGCCTCCCCCAGCTGTCAGTGGTAGAGATGAGAGCAGAGCACCTACTTGGGGAGGCCATGAAATGCCCCCCCCAAGTGGGAGCAGGCTGAGCCTTGGTGGGGGGTGGGAGGAGGGGTGGGAGAAGGGCCCCAGAGGGCTGGGGGGCATTTTGCATGCAAAATGCCACCCCTGGCAACACAAGCCTCCCCCAGCTGTCAGCGGTAGAGATTAGAGCACCTACTTGGGGAGGCCATGAAATGGCCCCCCCAAGTGGGAGCAGGCTGAGCCTTGGTGGGGGGTGGGAGGAGGGGTGGGAGAAGGGCCCCTGAGGGTGAGGGGGCATTTTGCATGCAAAATGCCACCCCTGGCAAAGGAAGCCTGCTTCTTCATTTTTTCCCCATAGGAAATAATGAAGAAAGATTAGCAGCAGCATGCTAACAATATGCTGCTCCTTCGCTTTCTTATGGGAGGATGGGGGGACCTGCTTTGGGGGGCCATAACATGGCCCCCCAAAGTCCAATCTGTCTGAAACTTGGGTGGTTGTTAGAGAAGGATTAGAGGAAGGTCTCCACCAATTTTGGGCTTATTCGGTGGGAAAATGCCTCCTCCAGGCGTCCTGGAAGACGGAGGCATTTTCCCTTAGAAAAAAGCTGAAAGAATGCCGAAATAATGCCGAAAGAATCCCGAAAGCCGAAAGCCGAAAGAGATTCTTGTTTCGGCTTTCGGCTTTAACGATAGAGAATCTTCTTTCGGCTTTCTACTTTCGGCTATAGCCGAAAATTTTTGGCTTGCACACCCCTAGTGTAGACTAGAAGCGTGTGCTTGGAAAAATTCATACTTTCTGTGGGATTCAGGGGAAACTTTTACTCATTATTGTTGGTTTTGGGATAGAACATTACAGGTTTGGAATTTAAATCTATGTGATTTTTTTTCCTGATGCTGGAGGTTTAGGACCATTATTGGGAAATTCAAGGGTCTGGGACAACAGTTGTTAAGGATAATGGCACCAAATTTGGACAGAACATAGACCTCTCTCTAATCTAAAGAATTCCCCAGTTTCAAGCAGAATGGATAAAGCAATTTGATTTTACAGATCCCTGAATCAATTGCCATTCAGCGCAGGCACACTTCTCTCCACTGATTCTTATGGAGGGAATTGGTATTAGCCATCAGCATTTTATTTGGGGAAAAACTTTTTTTTACATAATCTTATAGTGACTGACTGACATTTTTTTTTAACCTTTCTCCTGAAAACTCTGCTTTTGTGATCCTTCCTTGTTGTGGTTCATTGTTTCCTTTCACAAAATAAAGAAGGATTCATTTAAAGTAAACCTCCCCCCGACCCAGCTTTGTCCATCCAATCTTTGAAAATGTTCAGTTTTTTGGGAAAAAAGATAGGGCGTGTGTGTGTGTGTGTGTGTGTGTGTGATTGCTTGCAATGACTCAATCATCAAGTTGCTATGAGATGCATATCTTCACACTGGGTGTCCACTGGAAGGGTACCTTATTTTGTACTAGTACTATTTAAAGAGTTGCTGGAGGAGGAGGTGATGGCAGCAGGAGGCTGAGGTGTGGGAGAGTATGAGGGCTAAGTAGATGATACATTTTTTTTAAAGTTGTGTCTGGGTTCACTGTTTTGATCAGAGTGACACGTCAGCTCCAAGAACATTGTTTAAAAGCCATAGATGCTGATTTTGCTAGGTGTCCCAGGTGGAGGGAGGTGCTCTTGCTTCCCCCAGTCTTTTTCCTGATCCTAAAGACCCCTAGTGGGAAATTATTCACATATATTTAGAACTGTATGTGGAGTGGTCTGAGCACTCACAGCTTGGCACAGACTCCTCCACAAAAATGCCTTCTCTGGGGCTTGTCTCAGCTCTTGATCTCTTGCAAGGATCTAATTGGAAAGATGAAATTCCACTGCCTGGGAAATTCAGAAAAGCAAAGGAAAACAAGATGCGTGCTGCTGACAGTAAGCATCTAAACAGGAAAAATAGCACAGATTTTTTGAGGTGGTATATGGGGTCATAAAGCCTAAGAATTCCAGATTTGTGTTTACATTATGGAAAATCATGGTAATGTCACGAAACACCAATATTTGTGTATATTTTTAGCTTGGGAATTTCAGGATGCACATTCCTAGAGAGGATGCCTTTTTCATGTTTCACTAAGATGTTCTCTTGAGCAACCCCCCCCCCCCACACACACTGAAATGTATAAGAGTTACAGAAGCGTTCTGATATTTATGCTTGGGGGAAAAAATGAAGAAAGGAGAACCATACACTTGAAGGTCTTTTGTTTATGTAGTTACGTAGCCTGAAAAATAAAATTCTTACCAAAGTTTAAAATAAGCATAAATAATTTTGTCCTTTCTTCTTGAGTTTTTCACCAACTGTGTTTCTAGCTGTGCAGTTCATCTTTGGAGTTTAGAAAAGTTGTGTCCTTTAGAAGAGTGCTGGAAAATTACAGTCTGCCACTGATTAGTGGATTTAAATTCTTTCTGGAGTTCTCTGTGATTGTTTTTTTTACACAAGTATAGCTGCTGCAACATGTATTCTTTATAATTCCCCAGGTAATTTGTCATGAAATGGGAAAGGTGTTAGAAAAGAGTGCGTAGGCTTAACATATGTAAAATATAACATTTGTTTCACTCTTTGTTGATGACCTATATTCCTTTTTTAAAATCACACATTTACTGTTTACCTTTCAATCATCCAATAAAAGTTTGTTTAGTCTGATTGTTAATCATGTTTCTATGCTTTGGAATACTTTCAAGATTATAATTATGAAAATAATGTTACTGTTTGTAGTTAAGATGTTAACAAAGTATTGTTTGGAATAAAATAAACTTTGGGGAGTTTGCTGTTTAATATGTTTAATAACATTTTATTAAGGACAATTTACCTGCTTAATCAGATATTTATCCCTGTAAATCCTAATGTTCTGAGTGCAGACTTAAAATGAAAATATACAGATCCAACATTTAAAGAGTTGCCTGGCACAGTTTGTTGTTTTATTTAGCTTAGTACAATCTATTCTAGCTTTCATTGGCTCTCCATAGTCTTTGGCAGAGGCTTTTCCTAGCCTTTTACCTGAGATATGGAGGGGCTAAAGATGAAGCTTGGACAATTCAGCTACAGTATTTTGAAGGTTTACTGGTCAATATTTAAGCACATACATAACTTCCATGATTAAATGTATTGTCGAAGGCTTTCACGGCCAGAGAACGATGGTTGTTGTGGGTTTTCCGGGCTGTATTGCCGTGGTCTTGGCACGGCAATGCATGATTAACTTTCCTACTGAACTTCCCTCTGGAAAGATTAGGGTCCAATTTTCTTCCTGGTAAAACCACCCCATTAAAAGGTATAGGTTGGCGTATTAATATTAAAGAGAACATTTTCAAAATGATCTATCGTTGGTACATGACACCAAAGAAGATTGCGCTAGGGAACTTGAATACTTCTAATAAATGCTGGAAATGTAAGAAACATGAGGGCTCCCTCTATCATATGTGGTGGTCGTGTGAGGTAGCTAGGCAGTTCTGGGGGGAAATAATAAGAGAAATGAGTGAAATTTTACAGTTTCAAATAAATAAGAACCCAGAACTCCTGCTGCTAAACTTGGGAATGGAGGGAATTCCAGCCCATCATAGGACGTTGATTTTCTATATGACTGCAGCAGCTAGACTTTTGTATGCGCAGAAATGGAAAGTACAAGAAGTGCCAACTATTGAAGATTGGATCTACAAATTGCTGTATATGGCTGAAATGGACAAGATGACAAGAAAACTGAGAGATCTGGACTCAGGGCAGTTTAACACAGACTGGGAGAAGCTGAAACAATATCTAGAGAAGAAATGGGAGGTGGGAGGAAAACTGTGGCAGTTTGAGAACTACTAAAGTATAATAAAAGTATAAAAGAGAGGGGTGACTTTACCGGGGGAGGAAGAGAAATGTGAATTTATAAGCAGTTTGACTAATTGATTGAGATATATATAGATATGTATAGGTTAACTGATAGAATATTGATAGAGAATAATTAATGATAAGGTTTAAACATGAGGATTGAGTAATTAACAATATTTTCTTTCTTTGATAAGATTTATATGCACCAAACTGAATGTATAGAAGAGTTAAATTGATTGATTATGTGAGGAGTTATATAGAATTACCATAAAAAGATGAAATGAGTAATATATAGAGAACAAATCAAATTGTTTGATTTAAATGTGGGAAATTTTTATGGTTTATGATATATAGGTTTATATAGAAATATTCAAAACTGGAAAATGGGATAAATTGTTTATCTAAAGACGTATAGTTTGGGTGTATAATAAGTAAAGGAGTTAAAGATGTACTGCTTAATATAACGGAGAATGTATATCTGTTTTAGACAGAGGAATTTAATAGAAGAAAGGGAAAAGGGACAGAGGGTGGGAAAGCTGTTGGAAGTCAACAAAAGGGGGGGAAAGGGAGGGGGTTAGAAACGAAAAATTAGGGGAAAATTGATTGTAATGTAAAAATAATAATGTTCTAACCCAATAAAAAACTTTTCAAAAAAAAAAAAAGGTATAGGTTGGCTTCAACCAGCTTTTATGCTAGTGAAAAGGGAATGAGGGCTCTCTTTTGACAACTCCCAAGGGTATGCTGGGGACCATAATAATAATAGTAATAATAACATTTGATTTATATACTGCCCTTCAGGACGTCTTAACTAGAGATGGGCATGAACAGAAAAAAACCCGAACATGATGTTCGTTGCCCATTGCCATCCACGAACAGGGACTCACAAACAACCACAAACATGGCCCTGTTCACCAACATGTTTGTGGTTGGCTGTTTGTGGGGGCCAGCAGGCTCTCCTCCAGCCATCATCCAAGTTAAGATCATTACTGCACCACTCCCAGAAACCTGATCTGAGCAGGCACCAGGAAAGGTACCAATAATAAATAATAGCTTGGCCCCAGAGCCTGGCAGCAGCCCTGGAACTTGAAGGGGTAGATCCCTACCGCACCACTCCCAGAAACCTTACCTGAACAGGCAGCAGGAAAGGTACCAATAATAAATAATAGCTTGGCCCAGAGCCTGGCAGCAGCCCTGGAACTTGAAGGGGTAGATCCCTACCGCACCACTCCCAGAAACCTTACCTGAACAGGCAGCAGGAAAGGTACCAATAATAAATAATAGCTTGGCCCAGAGCCTGGCAGCAGCCCTGGAACTTGAAGGGGTAGATCCCTATCCTACCACACACAAAGAAAATTCAAGCTCCAACGCACTCTCTCTATCAAAAGGCCAACAGCAACTGTCTCTCCCTCTGCACTGTCTGCAAAACCAGAGCCTCCCTTGTAACAAATTTGGAGCTCCACACTTGAAAGGAAAACCTGCCTATCAAGCTGAATTGGGCTTAGATTGGGGGTTCCAGGGCAACAGCAGGAGTTCAGACAGAGTTCAGACAATCCCTGCCTAAGTTGTCAAGGGAATTGATTGGAGGTGCCTGACTGTCTGGCTTGACGAACAGCAAGACGAACAGCAACGAACGATGCTTGCAACGACCACCTGTTCATTTAGAATGGGGCCTCACGAACAGCTTGTTCGCAAACAACAGATTGGGCTGTTCGTGGCTTTTTTTGGTTCATATTGCTGTTCGTGCCCATCTCTAGTCTTAACATCCACTCAGAGTGGTTTACAAAGTATGTTACCATTATTATCCCCACAACAACAAACAGCCTGTGAGGTGGGTTGGGTTGAGAGAGCTCCTAGAAGCGGTGACTGACCCAAGGTCACCCAGCTGGCTTCAAGCAGAGGAGCGGGGAATCAAACCTGGTTCTCCAGATTAACCACTGCACCAAACTGGCTCTCATGGGATCTACATAGACAATAGGCATGTGGGCCTGGTGTTTTAGGTAGGAGAGGAATTGGGAGAGACTGAGTGAAAAAGCTGGCTAGCTCCCATCCTATATCCACATTGCTATTGCTTGAGAGGTGACCAAGGTTCTCATGGTCTTTGCAGTAGCCTTTCTAAGAACAACCTAACATGCCTTCTTGGTCCTGAGGAGGAGCTGGACATCCTTCAGCAGTAGGGAAACTGTCTCAGTGGCAGAGAGGTGGTCTACATACTACTGTTGTCATGTGACAGCCATTTTAAAGCACACTGTGGTGTCTGTTATCAGATGGTAAGTTGCTGCATTGTAATGGCTCACCATAGAGTTAATGCTATTTTTTTGCACACCAGCACAAGCATTCAAGAAGGAGAGTTTGTTCTAGTAACTCATTGCAATATGGAACAATTTCAAGCAAAATTGCAGCCATAATATATGTATTAGACATAATAGAAGTTTGCCACAGTGCAAAAGACTGCTGAACACTCTAGGATCACTTCCTTTTTGAAGCAGAAGATTAACACTACATTCCAAATTCTATCAGTTTCCCATATTATCTATCCAGTATCGTACCATTTGAACACGCGTAGCTAAGCTGTAGTTCAGCTAAAACACTGCATTTTATTATAGTTATTTTTACATATGAATGAAGCACGACTTTACAGAAAGTGCATACTTTTAAAATTAGAAGCTAAAATTGAAAAAGGAAAAAATCTTGCAGGTTTTATAAGAACAATCACTTTTTCTTAATATATTTTCAACAAAATCATTTGTAAGTTAAAGTGTTGACCTGCTGCCATGAGGGTGGGAGATTAGGATTCTGTTCTCCGAGGTTACTGGAGCTTTAATAGAATCCTAACAAAATGTAAACAAGTTCCCTTTGGAACACCTTCACCTGTCATGTTGATGCACACCAGCTTTCTCTTAACTTCTTAACAGCTGAAATTGGCTGTAGTTAGAGGCCTAACTGTTTACGATAGCATCAGGTGCATTCCATCTCATTCTGTCATCTCCCTGTTCCGTTTCAAGGTTCAGGAGGCTGTCTGAATCTGGTTTGTTGATGTTAATAAAGTTTGTTTTGATTTGTGGGATCTAGGAGGTTTCACACAACTTTTTTTTATTATGTGCCCAACCATCCAAAAGACATAGCAATAAAAAGAAAAGCAGCTGAAAAACTAGAATTATTTGATCCAAAGAATAGGAAGGTTTTTGGGGGTAAATTACTCTGGTATGACTAATGAATAGCTTCACAGCATAATTATATTTACCATGCTGCTATTCTTTTGTTTGAAGTGTCTATGAAGTCCATATTGCTGTAATAATGTTTTATTGTTTTGTGCAGCCAGACTGTCAATGGTATGTTCCTGACCGGTTTCCGCCAGATGTGCAGCACAAGGCAAATGGTAAGGCAACAGCTGTACTGAGCACACTTTTTAAGAGTTTTCTTTTAATGGGTTCTTTTTTGTGTGTGATAGCTAGTAAACTTTCATAAGCACCCAGTGTGTGATTTGTATACAGCTCTATTTTGTAAAACTGTAGTACATCCATGTGGCCAAGACCGTACATTCGAAATATGCCGCATGTGTGCCACAGCTCTCAGTTTTGCCAAGCTGCTTTAAAACATCTATTATAGAATCATATAAATCCCTTACTTAACACCCAAGACAAATGAATGATCTCAGAACTGTATTGTCCTGAGAGTATATCTGTGTCTTGGCTTGACTACCCAGTAAATGCCTTTCTAATATAAAAAACTGCAGGGGGCACAGAGTAACCAGATTTTCATTTGCATGGGCCATAGCAAGGAGGTTGGGTATTTATGAGGAGCCCAATACTGGCAAAAAGGACCGCTGCCCCAGCTGTGTCCCCATTGTCATTTTGTGCTTCAAAAAGAAGGTCAGAGGCAGTGTAAAAGAAATCTCTGTTTGCATGTCTACTGTTTTTGGATGTATGATTGATTCAGCCTTGGCTTTGCTTGCAAAATAAGAACACATGTTGCCTTCTGTCAGGCCAGAATGAAGATGAAGAATTGGAAATCTTCATTTATTTATCCTCTACTTCTTGTATAAGCAGTATGCACACATTTCAGTGGTCCATGAGACCAGTTCTTCTCTCTCATACTAGCTGGGTATTGTTTTCCCCTTTCTCCCAGTTTTCAATAAATACTCTTGAAACATCATGTATTTTTATCTCACAGGTTATGTTGCAAGAGTGGGCAAAGGGGAGACGGTGGTCCACCAGTGGGCCCATTTCTGAAGGTCAGCTAGCTGGTTGCAGTGGTTCATGCAAAAAAATTCTAGTTATTAAGAAAGAACTTATGCTACTAACAGAGACTAAACATTTTGTTCTAAACAAAAGTTCTTTATGCCCAAAGACGTCTTTATGCACTCTTATTTTGTAGATACAGAATACATTGATGGATCATGAGGATTTTAGTAAATCTCTTGTGGAAATCCTATAGTATTTACCTTGTTGTGTAATATCTTTTTCCACATGCTGGCACAATAGGGAGACGTGAAGGAATAGTTGGCTATGCACCAATTCCCACTCTTTCACAGGAAGAGTTGTAAAAAGTCCAGTAGCACCTTTAAGACTAATCAACTTTATTGTAGCATAAGCTTTCGAGAACCACAGCTCTCTTCATCAGATGCAAGAGAGCTGATGAAGAGAGCTGTGGTTCTCGAAAGCTTATGCTACAATAAAGCTGGTTAGTCTTAAAGATGCTACTGGACTTTTTACTATTGCAAAACATGGCTAACTCCTCTGGATCTATGACACAGGAAAAGTTGGGAGTCTTGGAACACTTTGAGGTGTTGTTGATCAGCGAGTTGCTGGCAGGGTGGGGGGTGGTCAGACCTGGGCATTGCATAGGGTTGCCAGCTCCAGACTGGGAAATCTCAGGAGATTTGAGGGGAAGAGCCTGGAGAGGGTGGGTTTGGAGAGGGGCTTCAGTGGGGTATAATGCCATTGAATCCACCCTCCAAAACAGCCATTTTCTCCAGGGGATCTTATATCTATAGTCTAGAGAGTAGAGTTGTAATTCCAGGAGATCTCTAGCAACTACCTGGAGGCTGGCCACCCTAGAATTGCAGGAATGGGTGAATCAGGAAACTGGGGCTGCACTGAAGGAGGCAAGGTGCCTGTGTTTTGTGTTGGTTATGGGAAATGTGTAAAAGAAGTGGCTATTCAGTTGTGTGAAGATAAGATGTAAGAGCTGTTACAAGAAATACGTATGAGAGTACACTACAGGGTTGTCAATAAGAAGTAGCGTTGATTTTTCTGCAAGGATTCCTGTGCCTATAAATAACCAATGCTTGTAGGGACAGTGTTAGAAAAGCTAATGCTCAGTATGAATTTAGGCTAGCAAGAGGTGCTAAAAAAACCAAGAAAGGGTTCTTTGCGTATGTTCAAAGTAAGAAAAAGAGCAAGGACATGGTAGGCCCATTGCAGGGACAGGAACTGAAATTGTAAAAGGTGATGAAGAGAGGGCAGAACTGCTCAGTTCCTACTTTTCCTCAGTCCTCTCCATATTTAAAGCAACAGATAATATGTAAGGCAACACAGTGGTGAAGTCTATGGAACCTAAACCATTCGCGAAGCATCTGAGACTCCCTCCCTACAATACCGCCATTCTATCTGAGTAAAAAGCCTTTTTGAATAATTCAGTTTTGTATTGTTTTTGAAAAGCCAGGAGAGAGGGGGTTCTCCTGACCTCCTCAGGCAGGCATATCCACAGGGTAGGGGCCACCACAGAGAAAGTCCATGTATGGGCTGGTGTTCATTTCGCCCATGTGCAGGCTGGCACCTGAAAGAGACCCTGTTTGGATGAGTGAAGGTGCCATGGAGGGACTTAGGGACAGATGTGATCCTGTAGGTATTCTGGGCCAAGGCTGTGAAGAGCTTTGTACATAATAACCAATGCCTTGAATTGAGCACGGAAACGGATAGGTAGCTAACGGAGTGACTGTAGGATGAGAGTGATGTTCACGCTCTTGCTTGCTCCTGCTAACTGCAGAATTTTGCACCAATTGGAGCCTCCTAGTTAAGTTAGATAGGAGAACAGTGTATAGTGCATTACAATAGTCAAGTTTTGATGCTACCATAGCATGAATCCTAGGGATTTGCTCTTTGGGAATCCAATTTGTGTAAAATATCTGAATCGGACCTGATCCAGAAAGCTTAGGGATTTCCAAATCGGGGCTAGCATGCTGGCCCGATCCAGAAATCCCGAAGCAAAGCTTCCCAAAGCATTCGTGATGCTTCGGGAAGCTTCGGGTTTAATTGCCCGTTTCCCTGCTGCTGCCCTGAATCAGCTGCTTGTCGGGGGCTTCCCCAATGAGCAACTGAGTGCTGGTGCTGCTGTCGGGACCAGGAAAATCCTCAGCCCCGTCAGCGGTGGGCAAGGAGGTGGGGGGGGATGCAGGCATAAGCCTGCATCCCCCCGCCAGGCGCTCCGTTTGCCCGCCGGTGTCGGGGCCAAAGAGCTCCTCGGCCCCGACACCAGGTGGCGAAGGACGCAGCAGGGATGTAGGCATAAGCCTGCATCCCCCCGCCAGGTGCTCTGTTCGCCCTCCGTTCCCAGCCCCCATCTGCCGGGTGCCCCAGACAAATGCTTGCGAGCCACCATCACTGGGCGCTCACTGACAGCCACCACGGACAGGGTGCCTATCTGTGGTGGATGACAGTGGCAGCGGGAACGCAGGCAACTGCCTGTGAGCGCCTGCTGGGTGCTCACTGTCAGCTGCTGCAGACGGGGCCAGAGACTTCCCCAGGCCCATCTGTGGCAGATGACACCAGCAGCGGGAATGCAGGCAAAGGCCTGCGAGCCCCCACCAGGCACTTGCTGACAGCCACCGCAGACGGGGCCAGAGACTTTCCTGGCCCCACCTGCAGTGGATGACAGCGGCAGCGGGAACACAACCGAAAGCCTGTGAGCCCCCGCCGGGTGCTCTGACAGCCACCGCAGATGGGGCCAGAGACTTCCCCGGCCCCATCTGCGGCAGATGACAGTGGAGGTGGGAATGCAGGAAAGTGCCTGCGAGCCCCCGCCAGTTGCTCTGACAGCCGCTGCAGACGGAGCCGGAGACTTCCCCAGCCCCATCTGCGGTGGATGAGAGCTGTGACAGGAATGCAGGCAAATGCCTGAGAGTCCCCATGAGGCATTCGCTGACAGCTGCTGCAGACGGGGCCAGAGACTTCCCTGGCCCTGTCTGCGGAGGATGACAGTGGTAGTGGGAATGCAGGCAAATGCCTGCGAGCCCTCGCCAGGCGCCCTGACAGCCACCACAGACGGGGCCGGAGACTTCCCCGGCTCCGTCTGCAGTGGATGACAGCTGCGGCGGGAATGCAGGCAAAAGCCTGCAAGCCCCTGTCAGGTACTCAGTGACAGCCACCGCAGATGGGGCCAGAGACTTCCTTCCCTGGCACCATCTGTGGCAGATGACAGTGGGGGCGGGAATGCAGGAAAATGCCTGCATTTCAGAGCAAAGGTAAGTGGGGGGGGGGCCTGGGGGGCCTGGGTTTTTTTAAAGGGCCCTGCTTCTTGGCAGGACAGGGCCCTTTAAACTATCAGCTGATAGGGAGGGGGGCTTAGTGGGGGGGTTGGGTGGGGTGGGTGGGGTTGCTGGGAGAAATCCCAGCCCCCCGAATCATTTTGGAATGCTCCGAATCTTTACAGAGCATTCCAAAGTGATTAAAATACCCTTATCCAAGGCATCTTGCCACTTTGGATTTTGGGTATTTCCAAATGTAAACCCGAAGCAGGAAATCCAAATATTTTTGGCATGCACACCCCCAGGTGGCCATGTTGGCCATGTCTATCCATCTTCCAGGCTAGAGTGAGATTGTAAAAAGCATTTTTTGCAGCTGCCTTAACTTGTTTTTCTAGTAGTAGCGCTGGATCCAGTATAACTCCTAGGCTCTTAACTGAGTCTGCAAGGGTCAGATAAACTCCATCGAAAGTGGGGAGTACAGTGTCTTTCAAAATCTCTGCCTTCCCAACAAGCATCACTTGTCTTGTCTGGGTTCAATTTCAATTTGTTATTTTTCAGCCATTTCACCACAGCTGTCAGGCAGTGGTCTAGGATTTCTACTGCATCCTGTGGGGACCTGGATAGCAAGATATAGAGTTGGGTGTCATCTGCATACTGATTACATCCAACTCCATAAATGAAACTACGTCCTCATTTTGTCAGCTTGATGTCTATATCTGGAAAAGTTTTAGAACAAATCATCAAACAGTCAGTCCTTGAGCATTTAGAAAGGATGGCTGTGGTTACTAAGAGCCAGCACAGGTTTCTCAAGAACAAGTCATGTCAGACTAACCTTATCACTGTTTTTGAGAAAGTTACTACCCTGCTGGATCAGGGGAATGCTGTAGACAGAGTTGATCACGATTTCAGTAAGACTTTTGATAAGGTTCCACATAATATCCTTGCTTACAAGTTGGTAATATGTGGTTTGGATCCTATTACTGTTAGGTAGATCTGTATTGGTTGAGAGATCACACCGAAAGAGTGCTTGTTAATGGTTCCTCATCCTCTTGGAGAAGAATGACAAGTGGAGTGCCTCAGGGATCAGTCCTGGAACATGTTATGTTCAACATTGTATAAATGATTTGAATGAAGGAATAGAGGGAATCATTAAATTTGCCAATGATACTAAATTGGAAGGGGTAGCAAATATGGTTGAAGACAGAGTCAGGATACAGGATGATCTTGAGAGGCTGCCCCAGAAGGTTAGACCAGAACTAATGGGTTGGAATTAAATCAAAATGAGTTTTTGGCTAAACATTAGGAAGAACTTCCCTACAGAGTGGTCCCTCAGTGGAACAGGCTTCCTCAGAAGGTGGTAGGCTCTCTTTCTTTGGAGGTTTTAAGCAGAGGCTAGATGGCCATCTGACAGCAATGCTTATTCTGTGAATTTAGGCAGATCATGAGAGGGATGGCAGGAAGGGTTACATCAGTGCTTAGTTCTCATGGCCCCTTCTTACATACCCAGGGCAAAGCTGATCACCACCTTGGGGTCAGGTAGCAATTTCCCCCAGGTCAGTTTGGTTAGGGATCCTGATGGTGTTTTGCCATCTTCTGGGCATGAAGCAAGGGTCACAGGATGTGTGTATGGGGGGAGGGGAGGTAGTTGTGAATTTCCTGCACTGTGCAGGGGGTTGGACTAGATGACCCTAGAGATCCAGCCCTATGATTCTATGACATAACAGGGCAAACTCAGCAAGTGCACAAGCCTAAGAGCTAAACCACACGAGACAAATCACATGAGGATGCTCAAGTGAAGGGAGATGCAATGTTAGCCAGGAAGTGTATTTTGAATTTCACCTCTCTTTACAGAGTCAGCTAGATCACTCCTCAGAAGGTTTGTTAATTTCACCTCTCTACAGAGCTGGCAAAGATCACTCTTCAGAGGGTTTGTTAATTTCCTCTTTGCCCTACCAAAGGCTCTGTCAATTATTAACAATCAATTATGTGGTTTAACTCTAAGACAGTCAGGAAGCTGAACTAAGTAGCTGTAATGGACACTGAAATGGACACTGTCAGTACTGCAGAACAACATCCAATGTGCAACAGGTTTAGAAACTGCATTTAACTCAGATCCGGACTCTTCAATGATCCCACTTAATCAGAAATTGATGCCCACTTGCTGGTTCCTAACAGATTATTGCCCTAGTGAGATTCAGATACTCAGAAAAGTGCCTATTGTTCTTAGAATTAAAGCTTGTTGTAAATCCTGAACTGGTTAGTTCTATAGTTGTCTGGTAAGCTTTCGGTATAAAATCTCTGCAGCCCTGGTAAGTACTTAATAACTCAAATGTGTAAAGCTTACCCTTGCTGAGGCAACTAACATAAGAAGATCAAGTTGTCTGAGTGTATGCAGGGAAGCCCTTAAGCGCTTAAAAGCTTCATCTTATGCAGTTGTTGTGCTTTTTGGAGCCAGATGTCCCCAAGGAAGGAGAAGACATGGTCAGAAAAAAACCTAATCTTTAGTACCAGAAAAGGATATTTGGAAAGAGGAAGCAACTGCCTTCCAACTTAGACTTGTTTACATGTTCAAGGGGTGAAAAGATTCCCTGGAATAACAAGATAATAACAGGATTCTTAACTCAGGTATATGGAGAAGACCGAAGTAAAAGGTCCACATCAAGTGAGTTATGAATAACCTAAAGTGGTAGGGAAAAGGTGACTGAAGCAAACAAATAGATGGAAATTTTTGATTCAGAAAAACAACCTAGATTTTCACAACCCCTAAAAGAACTTCTGGTGCAGCCCTGTAAAATGATAATAAAATAATAAAAATTCACGAGTCTGCTCCATTGGTATTCCTTATTTACACTAAATTAGAAGCTCACTGGTATCAAGAGGGAGGGATATAGATTTATGGGTTTTTTTAAAAAAACACAATTTAAATTTACTTGTAATTTGCAAATTTTGTTATGTTCTATACTGTAAGTTATTAATTCAACTTGAATTTGCATGGTTCTCAAAAGAGCCATCTGAAATGAAACTATTTGTAGTTCCCATATATAACATATTGGAAGTAAACGTTCTTTGAGTATATAATAAATGGTCCCCAATTGTTCTAAAAAAAAAATGCTCTTGATCTATTTGACTTTAGAGAGGCTTCTGAACTTAGGTTCTGATTAATACTCCTTTTTTTAAAGAGAAGCAACCCCCTCCCATCACAATGTGCTTTGAGGCAGTTTATTTTTTCAAAATAACGTTTATTAACCAAGCATGTATCAAGCATAATTACTCTTCTCGGGAGCAACTACCTACAATATTTTCTTGGCACAAGCTGGATTGGCTGAACTTCTCTTCTGAGCTAATCTGCACATCTTCGTTCCAATGTGTTGTCTCCCAGAATATTTTTGAGCTCTACCTCCATGAAGCTATCCTACTCCTTCTGTCTTATTTTGATCAGACTGCTGGATCCTACTGATATATTTCAATGATGATGCCAGAATTTAGCACTGATTTATCTGCCATGGGGAAAGACCACACCCAGCCCTATTAGCAGTTTTACTAGCAGGGGTAGACAGTGAGCACAGTTTATGGTAGTATGGTAGCTAGGGGCAAAAGAGGTCAAAAGAAGGCTTAGCTTAGATTATTATCTAATAGTTATTCATGTACATCAACTTGTGACCCACTCACAACAAATACTTTAATAAGATCCAGAAATTAAATACATATCATCCCAGCACAATGTGTAGGAGTGAGGAGACAACACAGGCTGTCTCCAGCTTTAGGCTATGGAGACAATTTAACAACCACTTAAAAGTTAATTTAGGAAAAAAACCCATGACCCCCCCCTTGTCTTCTTTAATGATGCATTAAATATGTTCCCTGTCTTCACATATGCAGGATATTGACTTAAAGGAGGTTCCATACATCTTGGTAGCATATGAATAAATGCCAGGCGGTACCTTGTGTAGTATTGAGAGACTTTTAAAAAGAAATGCATTATGCATGCTGATGAACATAAGCTATTAATCTGTCCCTTCCCTTTATCTTTCTGCTGTCTTCCCACTTGGTAAATTGTATAAAATCAATTGTATATTGATTTTAGTTTTTGTTTTTATCAATTTTAACTGTTCACCGCCCAGAGCCCCTGGGATGGGCGGTATATAAATTGAATAAATAAATAAAAATAAATAAATAAAGTGGTAATGTCAGGCATATCCCGGTGGCTGGAATTCTGAGAAAAGGGTGTCTGGGCCAAGCTACACATGACGAATGACACTTGAACAGCAAGTGGATTGAGTGGAGGGCAAGTGAACAGGGAGAAATACACTTGCCGTTCAAGTGTCATTCGTCATGTGTAGCTTGGCCCTCTGTTTCAGTGCTTCTCACCTCTGTAGGCTGGACAATCTGAGACACAACTGCCAGGGACTGGTGTCTTTCTGTGGTGAACATGGGAGGCTCTTGAGGGGAAAGGAACCTGCCTTGTCCTATGATAATTCCTGATTACTCAGTTGTATATTGGCCACTTACACAGTGCTGGCCTACTTACTACTAGGATCCATTGAAAGCAGGAAGTACAGATGGCTGTGACTTTCCTACATTGGAGTCCTGTGAATGTATTGTGTGGCACTAAAAACAGCTGCAGGGAGAAAGTGCTAATGTCGATGAAGGCTGTGATCCTGAGGAAGGGGAAGGTTAACTCTCCCCCCCCCCGAGCATTTCTCCTATCAAAGATGCTCCTCAGCTTTTTAAAGCCCAAGTAGGGTAAATAGACATGCACCTGTATTTTGCCTGCATTTTTCCCACTTGGCCCTTAAAGCAGCAGGGCCCATTTTTGATTGGGGAAATTGTGAACAGAGAGTTAACCCTGATCCATATTTTCCCTGGAGCTGTTTCTTAAGGTCATGTAATACATATGGAATTCCATTCACAGACTTCCAGCATCCCATGCATTTTTGGCCCTTAGATTTCATAAAGTTTACTTGTATTTCATTAAACTCCTTCACAGAAATGTTCTTGAGCATATAATAGAGAGAACAAGTTAATCAGACAGGATTGAGCAAGCTGACTGGAGATTAGTCAGTGATTACAGCAGAAATGGGGGAAATGACCTCATCTCTATCCTTTTTTTTTTTTGGTCTGTTTTTCTGTCTGCAAAGTTACTACAAAGTTCTGTGTTATATGAAGAACAGAGAAATGTAAACATTGACCAATGAGATCTATCAGTGGGTGAAAGACACAGAAAAAACAATGGGGAATGTATCTCCACAGTGGTTTATATCAAGTCTTTCTTACTTGCATCATTGATTCCTCGGCCCTTCTTATTATCCATCCTGTATTATTCTTTTGTCAGATCACTTATTTTCAGTCTGGCTAATGATCCCCTTTGCTTGACATTGACATCTTTATTGGGGGAAGATGAGGGGAAGGTTCAAGAACAAAGGGTAGAGAATTCCAACAAGTGCTATGAATGTCAGGTTTTTTTTGGCAGGTAGGCCAGTTGACTTCCTTCCTTTTCCAACTGTGCAAAATTGAAGAGACAGCTTGAAAATGGGCTTGGAGCTTTTCCATGAACCCACTTTTAATTTTTTAAAAAAGTGTCTCCGGGAAAGAGATTTTATTGCTCAGAGCTTTCTTTCCATACTTCTAAATCTGGCAGACAATGCTGGTCTCACTTCCAAAAATACATTTGTAGAGGGTCGTGCAAGAACCCCTCCCCCCCCAGGAACCACAGATATCCCACAAAAACTTTTCTTTAATGACTGTTTCTAAAAACTTGACTGTCATGTTTTAGTTAAAGTTGATATGTAGCTGACCAGGGTCAAATCCACATTCACCCATTACCCGCATGTTTATCGGATATCTTCCGTTTGCCTCCAATCCACGATTTTTTCCTCTTCGTTCACATTCCTGCTTCCAATCCGTCTTTCTCGCGCATCCCTCCGGTCACACGGCCACTCGAAAACCGCTTTTTGGGGCGGGACCTTTTTTCCTGCCCATTTTTTAAAAATTTTGAGCGCACTTTTCCGTTATTTCGATCTTGCCTTATAAAGAAACATCATTGAAGATAATGATGCCTCTCTTTCCCCCACTGACAGCACTGATGGCTCTCTCCCGTTTCTTTTTTGGAAATTTGGAAGCATGTGGGAAGCTTTCATGGGCATTTCCTATGCAGGACAGTTCAGTGCCTGAATTTTACTGAAGTTTCACTTCCTTGGAGTGTCATTATTTCGATATTTCATAATTTCGATATTACAGTAATATAAAATAAAAAAAATAAAAAACAGTTAAAAAGGAAGTTTCGTGAGTCCATTCTGATGGATTCACCCCAAAATGATTTTTCAAACTACCAGATTTGATTCAGAAACAGCATAATCAATAAATCCAATGCTATGAAGTCAAAAACAGTCTTTTGCAGACTACGGAGCACTTGCAAGTTGAATCAGCCAATAGGAACTCTCGGAACGGCCGGAGAGATAGGAAGGGGGGTGGTTTTTTAAAAAAACGCATAAATTGTGCATTGGCCTGTTCACGGCCACCGTGAAACTCCCGTTGAAAACCTGTGACCACAAATTCGGGAGAAATGCGAATGAAATGCATCTGTTTAATGAGGTAATGTGACCGGCACTCGGGATTGCATGGGGAATGTGGGGAACATGCGACTTAGAATGAGTAATGTGGATTTGCCCCAGGTACCATTGACCTCTGCTTTTGTGACACATTTGTTTCAAGAACATCAGTGGTTTATTTCGTCTTTATAAAGGAAGTATAGTAGTTTGGGTTACAAATGGGGGAAATTAAAAGAGCAAAAGAGCAGCTCTCATAGTACAAAAGAAATATTTCACTTGTATGGCATGATCTCTAAATTGAGCTGTTATCTTGCAAAATAAGTCTGTGGTTGGAATATATAATACCTGCAAGCACACATGAGCATATATACATGAGCAAAATGAATTCTGACTCAAAATAACATGTTGTTGTGGGATTTTGAAGGGTTTTTTTTAATCAAGCAGAATAAAAGGATATATGAGCAGCATGTGCCGATAGGATCATCCTTCAAATTAAATACATTTTATTGACTATCTTTTAACACTTGACAAAAGAAATGACCCTAATTTCATCCTTTGTTGCTAAGAAAAATAACCACACATTAAGGGGTTTTCCCCTTTATTTTAAAAAAATAACTATTTGTACACACATGAAGGAGCAAGCTATTTATTTATAGTATCTTGGTGGAAATTACAAGGGCTCATAACTTATGATTTGCTGGGCACTGGAAGACTATAGGATAGGGCATTCAACTGTTCTGCCGTAAGGCAATGGAAAATATGCAAATATCTACCAGTTAAAGAGAAAAGAACCAGAGCCATGTATGACCACTGAAGACCTGTATTTAAGAGGTCTCAAACTGTACTTCCTTAAATATTGTGCGGATTTTGCACTTCTCATTTTGCTTTCATGCAAGTCTCTGATTTCTCTGGTGGTGGTGGTGATGTTATTCAGGAGCAGGCACAGCAAAAGACAGTGGCAATCTAATGTCACTCAGGGCTTTTTTTCTGGGGAAAGAGGTGGTGGAACTCAGTGGGTTGCCCTTGGAGAAAATGGTCACATGGCTGGTGGCCCTGCCTCCTGATCTCCAGACAGAGGGGAGTTGAGACTTCCCTCTGTCTGGAGATCAGGGGACTGGGCCACCAGCCGTGTGATCATTTTCAAGAGGTTCCGGAACTCCGTTCCCCCGCGTTCCCCTTGAAAAAAAGCCCTGATGTCACTACTAGTAGCATGGTTTATGTTTCAGCAGCCTAGTCCTCATGTCAGGAATCTTCCAAGATTTATTTCCTGTGCTCCCAGTTAATGGTCAAGGAGATTGAAAAGAGTGCAGTGATAATCTGGTATTATTTGGTACCAGGCTCAGGATACATAAGGAGAATACTAGGGCATTTTATAGTAACTTGCCTCTCTTACTGGTTTGCCCTGCATTTACATATGGCATTGGCAATACTGGTATTCTAGTAATATACTGGAAATTCCCAGATGTTATCAGTAACTATTTTTTCCTTGAGGCATTCATTTAACATGTGGAGAATCTTTGCCTTCACATCCATTGTCTGTAGAAGGCATAAGAAATTAATTCAGTTCTATTTGCATACTAATATAGCTAACACAGGTGTTTTCTGCATGCACACTTACACTGGATTTTCTGGGTATTCAGTTCACAAAGATCAAATCCACTTTGGGCCTTTGTAATTCCACACTTGAGGGAATCAAACCAAAGTGATGTCCGTTTATTTTTTCTGTGCTAGAAAATGCCCCATTCATGCTGGGGGCTTTCTGTTTCCTCAGTTGAACCGCATCAGTTTCCTCAGTTGATGAGCTGAGGAAACTTGCAAGGTTTTTTTTTTTAATGCACCAACCTTGCAACATTGCACCAATGCAGTTTTTTAAAAAAGATTTACTTCTTACTGCCAAGATTAGCAGGCATACACAACACACTTTTAAGTTCATTCTTAGTTTTTTCTTAGCCATATTGCAGCTGGTAGGCTTAGGAAACATGCAAAGTTTTTTTTTTATTGTACCATTTTTTTAAAAAGAAAAAACTGGATTGGTTGTTCATACAATGAAAAGGCAGGAGGATAAAGGGGAGGGTGAAAGGCAGGGCCAGGGCTAGGCCTCACACCGAAGAAAGCATTCTGCACTTCAAGAAAGCCATGGTTTGACTTTGCTAGAAAAATGATTGGGTATGTGTGCAGGGAGAAAAATAAACTGATGCAGCCTGTCACTGTTCAAGTTGCCTATGGGGCAAGATCTGAGACTGTCTGAGGTTAGAAAAATGGCACAGAGGGAATGCTGTAGTTTGAATTTGATCTGGGGTGATCCATGGCTGTTGTTTATGAGGGGAAAATGCACTGGCGTCCGGTCACAGATATTGTAGCTCATCTGTTTGGCCTGTTAAGAGAGAAATGCCTGAGCAGGTCTGTTCAATGGGGCTTACTCTTAGAAAAGCATTCTTAGGATTTCACTGAAAGTGCCTTTAAAGGAGCTAATTTTGGAAGATACCTATAGGACTCCTCAAGTTGAAAGTTTTGTTGTCAGAAGTGAGTAGCTGCTGAAGCTCTGGCAGGTGAGGGCAGCCAAGTCAGTCTCTACTGACTGGTTCAGGACGGAGGGTATTATTAAAAAGAGATTGGAACGGTAGTAGAATGGAACAGCTGCAGAGGTCTCTTTATAAGAGAGAGGGAACATGTTTATTTTATATATATATCTTATTTCTACTGCATTATATTCGACATTTGTAGCCTTCTTTCTGCATTATGGGAAGTCATGCCTAAACAGTTTTGTTTTGTTTGTACTGTTTTGCAGTTCTGTAAGCCTAGTCCTACTCCATTGTTTGTTGGAGGTCCTTGTTGGCTGACTGTAACTTTTTTTAAAAAGAGGACTATAGATAAATAAAATGAATTTTCAGACTAATCCTAGAATGGAGCTTCATAAAGAAAGGACATTTGTACTGGACTGACTGATGGCATTGTGTCCTGCTTCGATTTTACTTTGTTGTCTCCTTTGTGATCACTTAAAAAAAATTATCATTGTTATAAGCTGCCTGGGGTCTCCAAACAGAGTGAAAATACAATATGTAACTCAACTCATTAACTAAGTCCACAAGAAAATTACATAATGAGTGGATCAGTTCTTGCCATACTGGATTTCTGCAGCACTATCTGCCCTAATGGAGAACTGTAACTGTTTTATATTCTTTGTTCTTTGCTTTAATTTATCTCTAGATGCCTGCTCAAGGAAAAAAGCCCCTCACTCGTAACACATGAAGCAAGATCACAGGAACAAATGCCAGAATCAGCATGATTTCACCATGTAACTACTATTACATCTTCTTCTATTCCAGTATATTTTGTAGAATATATCTGTGTGGTAAGATTACCATAGTCACAGAAGAGAGACAGATTCTCTCCAACTACAGTTCTGTTGTTTGTGAGCCAGACTAGGCAGGCTACTGATAGACCCGCGATAAAGGGCCTCCATTAGGGTCATGGTGCTTGGGGAAGGGGAGTTTTTGACTCCATTTGTATGATTTCTCAAAATGACAGTTACACACATGTACACTGGGCTGCTGTGAAACCTGGCACAGAAATATAGTGGTGCCTTGCCTATTTCCCCTTTCAGGGCCAACAACAGGGTGTGTGGGGGTGGGGAGAGGGAAGGCTCAGTTTCAGTGTCCCCGATGCAAATTGGTGCTAACAGAAGCATCAGCAGTCCGACTTACCTGGGTGGCCGGTTTGCTGCCTGCAGGGCGGCAGGACAGGACGGGAAGATGCAGTAGCCTCCATGTTGTTCCCAGGCTCCCCTGCGTTGGCCCACGCCCAATCAAATTCAAACCTCCAGCCGGCCAATCAGCACCAGCCAGGGTCAGGTGGGCAGGGGGGTGGGGTGCAGGCCAGATCTGGGGAGCCCAGTCTTCTCTCGGGTCTGGCTGGCTAGTATTTAAGCTGGCTGGCCCCACTCCCAGCTCAGTTGCGTCTCAACAGGCAAAGTCCCACCCACCTCTCCCTGTATTCTGACATGTAGTTGGGTTTTGTTTATTTCACATTGTCACAACTTTGTGGGTGGTAGTGTGGCATTGGGATCCGATCCCTCTGGGGGGAAGATGGGGCCTGCCTGCCCCATCTACCTCCCATTTTAGTGGGTTCCCATAAGGAACCTAGGGAGCGAGTCGAGGGGGCAGGCCCTGCTCGGAGGGCTGCCAGAAGAGGCTCGCTGCTAGGTGGCTGATCTCAATGCGTGCCAATGCTCCTACTGCTGTAATTCAATCAAGTTGTGGCCTTTCTTTCACTCCATTTGCTGCATCTGTGGTTATTTTGTTGCCACGTTTGCTTCCTCTCCCATCCTGCCGCCCATCGACGCTAGGTGGTAATTGTAATTTATCTTTTAAAAGCATTTTACAGATCCCCCTCGCAGATCTCCCAGTGCCTTCTGGGAGTAGTTTAGCCTTAAGTGGAAGGACTTTTCCTTCTTCTAAAACATGTGCTCCAGACCAGTTTCAAGGACCAGTAGCAAGTGTTTTGTGCCAAAATAAATATTAGCAGGGTTTAGGATAATGTGCATGTTTTCTTTGAACTGGAGATTTGAAGTGAGGTATGCTTATGACACACAGCTGTATTTCTCCATTTCAGTGGAGTCCAGTGACACAGGGAATGTTCTGAACAGCGCCTGGAGGTGACTGTGGGCTGGATGCGAGTCAGTAAACTGAAGTACAATCTAGATAAGACTGAAGTAATGTGAGGTGATAAAATGAAGTGTCAGGATTTACCATCATCTCAAAGGAGCAGGATCACAACTTTTTGGTTGTATTTAGCTGGTGTGGAAATATAATTTGGTTCAAAATGCAGTAGCAAGACTGCTAGCCAGAATTGAGTATAGGTAACATCTTATCAGTGCTAAAAGAATTCTGCTGACTACCATTTTGTTACTGGGTCCTATTTAAGCACTTGTTCTTACCTTTTAAAGCTGAAAAGAAACAACTTATCTGTATGTGCCTGGCTGATTATTGAAACTGTTGTTGGAGGCCCCGCTTCTCATCCCTCCAACTCCAGAAGTGAGGACGATTACCACCAAGGTCAGGACCTTCTTTGTTGTGTCATCTCACTAGTAGACCATCCTCCCATAAACATATGCCTGTTGCAGACCTTTCAGTGTCCAGTAGAGGTGAGCACGGACCGAAAAATGGACCAAAATTTTATACAGACAAGCCCAGTTCAGTGTTCGTGAACAGGTGGGTCATGGGATGTGCATTTTTCACAGATGCGATGAAAATTGGCCAGTCCATCGGTCCATGAAACCAAACATCCTGGCGCTGAGCAATCAATTCCCTAGGCAACATAGAGGAGTCACCTGCAGACCTTCTGCTGCCTTTGGAACACTCCAATCATAGCCGTGAAAACCTTGATAGGCAGCTCTGGCTGCCAACCAGAGAGCTCCCATTATTCTCTATGAGAGCAAGCAGTATATATAATATCCAGGGCTGAGCCACGGTTTTACTTTCCAGCTGGTTACTGAGGAAGGAACTGCTTTTTGTGGGAGTTTTTTTGGACTGCATGAGAGGGAGGCTTGGGGCTTGTGCTGCAGCAAGGCTCTGAGAGCAAGCTTATTGGGTTTCCTCAGCTGAGGGCACACTCCTTGGTTTTATATTTTTTTAAATTTCAATTCTTATTTGCTAGTGGGATGGTGGGCTAGCCTAGGGCTCTGTCCCTATGCAGTCTCAGAACTGCAGTAAGGCTCTGGGTGCAAGCTTATTGGGCTCCTTGAGGGCTCACTCTTCTGTTTCACTTTTCCCCTTCCAATTCTTATTTGATTGTGCGGAGGTGGGCTAGCCTAGGGCTCTGCCCTAACCCAGTCTCTGGGCTGCAGTCAGGCTCTGGGACCAAGCTTATTGGGCTTCTCGAGGGCTGTCTCTTTTTTTTCACTTCACAATCTTAATTGATTGTGGGGTGTTGTGCTAGTCTAGGGCTCTGCCAATTGCTGCAAGCCAGTGCAAGTCAATTGGCATTTGTGGCTCCTATTTGATGTATCAGAAGTTTCCTGGGGGCAGCCACTTTCGGGGTCTGGAGGTTGGCTGGAGGAGAGCCTGCTGAAGACTCACTCCGTGTTTGGCATTTCTGAGTGCCCCTGGAAGTGACAGACCACGGACTGACCAACCGGTCTGCAAACAGGGGCGGATCTGTGAAAAGTTTGTGGTCTGTGGTCCGTAAAATGCCTCGGTCCATGCCTATGTCTAGTGTCCAGTTAAAATGCATCATTTCACCATGACCTTTATAGTGGAATCCTGTGTAGAGTGGGTTTAGACTGGAGCAACTCTGTGTAGGATTCCATTAATGGTTGATTAGTGTTTTTTCACGTACTTTTTATCAGATGGTTTCATTTGCAGTTTTTTGTGCTGCTTTGGTGTTCACCATTTATGCTGTTTTAATTCATGTGTTGCCAGTGTTTGAATCTTTGCTGTGGTTTTCAATTTCTAGTTTCATGCTGCTCTATCACTGTTAGAGTTTATTGTTTATGTTGTTATTATTTGTATTTAATTAGTTTAGCACTTCACGAACTTGTTGAAAGTCAATACATAAATACATTAAATAAACCATATTTGACTTCCTTAATTGATATGTTCTGATCATCTACATACATTAGTAAGTAAAGAATCATTTGATGTTGTCATTTTGTATTTTGAAGTTGCTCCTTTTAAGTTCTTTGCTCTGAGCCTGCAGAACTTGTGCCCAGATCTGCTGTTTCAAATGTAGCTCAGCAGTGACGTATTTTGCTTAACAACCCCTTTTGCAGTTCTAAGCAAGAGATTTTTAAAACTCCTCATAGGCTACCACAAACAGATGATGGCTTTCATTTGGTCTGGTGGATCACAAACTATGAAGCTGTCTCCTACCAACTGTAACAATGCCTATAGTCCTTTAACTGATTTATCCAAATAGGTTTATCTACATCAGTAAAGCTGCTTGCAAAGTAGCAGTTCAAGCTTGCAAACTAGATTTCAAAAAACTTGTTCTCAATTATCTAGAACTTTCATTTCTGATAAAATATCGTAGAACATTCTGACCAAATTCTTATTTAAGTCCGTCAGAGAGAGAGAGAGAGAGAGAGAGAGAGAGAGAGATGAGCAGAAGATTAAGATTCCAGTCCAGCATTAAAATTTAAATCAAACCCTGTTGATTGAAGTGGGATTTATGCATGCATAAGAACCCTGAACTGGATTATGACCACAACGTTGGTTTTACTAATTCACTGATATTAAAAATATATATAAAAATAAAACCATGCTTGTCTCTGGCTGTCAGTTTGAGAACAAATCTAATGCACCTAAGTGTAATTGTCTTTGAAAATGTGAAAGAAATCTGATGACAGATGTTTGGAAAAATACTGCATGATTTAATCTGCTTACAGCATTGCATATTCTTCACTTAATAGGACAGTCCTTGCAGGATTCTGTCAGAGCTTAGCCTCAGACTGCACTGGAAGATGGGTCAGACATCCAATGGGAACTCTCATCAGGTCCAGGGCCTCCTGCACACCTTAATCTATGAACTCAGCATTACCTTTCTAGACTCCTCACCACATCAAATCAGACACTTTGGAAAGACCCATTTGCAATACCACAACTGTGTCACTCAGGGCTCCCACATTTATTTAAAAAACAACCACCACCACCACATTTGGATTCAAATTAATGGGCAGAGATGGTAGCATTAAAATAATGACCTTAAAGGATTAAGTGTGTTAAGTATTTGAGACAGAGGCACAGTGGAATACAATTCATAGTTAGGGATTTCTTTGCAATTAAATTGATTCCCTCAACAGCTTTGTTTTACATTCACTTAGCAGGGGAGACAAATCACCCTGACCCTATCATACAGTAAAATGGAACTTGTGCACAAATCTTTTAGTTTATAATTCTCCAGGGAGGATCTACATTTAAAATAAACATTTGCAAGCTGAACTTGGACTGCAATCCAAGCTACGGGAGAATAATGCAAGTGTCCTTTAAAGGAAGATGGGCATAATCTATATGCACAGGGGTAGGAGGTTGTCTTAAGCAGCCACTATAGCAACAGATAATTTAACTAGCAGACAGTGTAACCATGCTACTCCTGATTAGTGATTTGGCTAATAAGGGTGAGATCATGGAAAATGCTAATGCAATGCCTTAGCAAAATCCAATTAGAATGTAACCTAATTCAATTCAAACTCTCAGCAGGTGACCAGTGTTTATGGGAAGAGCACCACAGCTTTCGAATTGTAGCGAACACTCCAAACAGACAGGCTTCTGTATATCCAATGTGTAGCCAACAAACCTCATTTCATTCCCTTCAACCAGCTCAACTAATTATGAAGGTTATGTCTTCCACTTGTGAAGCTTAACTCATTATCATTAGGGTTCATAGAAACCAGAGATGAATATGGGCCAGCCACTGAGAGTAAAATGGGGAGGGGATTGCAGGCATTTTTGCAGTCTTAATGTGCTTTTCTTTTCTTAGGGTCAACAGCTGCCTTTTAATGTTTTGCTGCCAAAGGTCTGACTCAGCAAATCTTTAAGTCCCACTGAAATGAATGGTGAGAAACTGGCAAGGATAGTAGGGAGACTCTACCTTTCCCTTCCTCCCTCCATTTACTTAATTGTGAACCAATGTGCTATCATACATTCATTTAGATACACATAAAGCTATCCAGTTTCTAAAACAAAGGGTGGGAAGCTACATTTCCTGATCCCATTTCTCACTTTCTCATTTACTCACACATATATGTTCTTTATTTGTGAGCCCCATGCACATCATAATTAGACCCAACAATGAAAAAGTGTTTTTATCATATTACAGAATTATATAAGTTTGGACTAGAGGGGGGCACGAACCAAAATATTAACCAAAGTTCGTTGTGAACCAGGCCAGTTCGTGATTCGCAAACTGGTGGTTCATGGGAGCTAATTTTTCACGAACCGTGACGAATTTCAGCCCAGTTCATTTGGTTCGTATTTTGGTTCATCACTGCAGACAGCCTGGCTCCAATCAGTTTCCTAGGCAACCAGGGGGGATGGGCTCTCTGCAGACCTGCTGACCCATAAGTGATGTTTTCACAAACCAAACAAACCGGTTCATGAACCGGGGCAAGTTCGTGAAAGTTCATATTTTGTGAAATGCCATGAACCGCATGGTTTGGAGTTTTCCCAATTCATGCCCATCTCTAGTTTGGACAGATTCTGACATGACTGTTCATAAATTAAAGGTGATTGGCTGAATGTGTGAGGTATATCCATTGAAAAGGATAGAGTTTGAGTTGATATCAGCTGATACAATTTTATCTATGGTGATTATCTTAGGGCTGATTCATGTGTGCAAGTCATCACTTGATGCAGCAGTCAAAGAAGCATGCATATGCATCTGTGAATTGACCTTAAGTAATCTAAAAGTCATATGTCACACTTTTGTTTACCAAGGCTCATGAAAATTCAGTGATCTCCAATGACCATGATGCTCTAGTCTAGATTCTAGACCATGTCTACTAATATGATCTATCTTAAAATGGAGTATGATTGTATTTCAGATGAACTGTCATGTAACAGAGTGAAACTGTACACTGAATCATAACTACTTGTGATGTGCTAGTACAACCCTAACCCATAATTCTTGGGTGGCAGCAGGTCACCATAAAAGAAAGAGCAGAGAGAGGCAGTTTTTCTCATTTCCATGTTTCACACCACAGATGATCATGCCTGTATCTGTGATTCCTAATCTGAGAAGCTATTTCTTCCTGCCTGAAATATGATAGGATAATCTTGCCTATAGAGGATCAAATAAGAGATCCCCATCTCCCTAAAAAAAGATTAAAGCAAACTTAGATGGCTCAAAAGCCAAATTGTATACTACAAGGCACAGGATCAAACCGGTTTTTCTCTCTTTTAAATATTTACCCTTTATAAAACTCAGAGCCCTTCTATTCACATTTAATTTTGTTATAGCCATTTGCAGCATTGTGATTTGTGATTGTAAATATAGAAACATGACAGTGATAACTGTTGTAGATAGCATAAACTGGATATAAACATTGTGTTCTTATGAACGTGCCTTTAAGTGTGGTGAAATGCAAATTATACTTGCAAAACTCATAAGTAGGTCATCACCATTCTTGCCTAAAGTATAAACATTCTATTTTGGACTTCGCAGATGCGAACTTGCAAGGTCCGTAAGACCACCATGGCAAAGTAATGTTTTTTTTTTAATTAATGAAACACATTCTCAGCATGAATCAATGGCTTGCTGGTTAACTGTGTTCCAATTTACAACATCCATAGCCCCTGGGTCATGTCCACCTGCTCCATAAATGGGCAGTGCACAGGTGCTTCCTGTTTATGGGCTCCATGTGTGAGCCAAAAGTCCACAATCTATACGTGTTGTGAATTGAGCTAGTGGGAAGAATAGGGGGTGGGGGAGAAAAGGAGAGAAAGAAAAGAAGAAATGCTGCTTTTATATTGGATTCTGGCTAAGAAAGTGGACAGGTATAGTATGTGATAAAGCATCTTTTCTTGGTAAAAGCTGGCAGTTGGAACTTGAGATGAGGTTTTGAGTCAATGAAAATATGTACCTGGTTTACCAAACTCTTCAGATTTGCTACTTTACTAGGTATTTTAAGGAGTGATTATGCTGATGTCGTTTCCTTCAGCTAGTAGCAGATAAACATCGTGGAGCCTTTTGCTTTGACACTGGGTTAATTTGCTAACATGGCAGATACCATCAGTGAAGGGAATATTGGGATAAGTCATTATCTAAAAGGAAAAATTCCAAATATATCCACAGAGGTGTCCATGCTCATTACACTCATAGACCTAGAAGTTGCTAGCTGTCTATATACGCTATACCTGGAAGGAAAGAAACGTGACGGAACATATCCAGGAGGACCCTCTGCTTGCTTTATGTATTTATTTATGTACATTATTTATAGCCCTCCTTTCTCACTGAGATTCAAGGTAGATTACATGATGTAAGTCAATATGATCAACATATGGGACATTCAATAAACAATACAATAGGGTATGGATTGTAGAAATTTGGGGTGGGGAGCAGAAATCCAATACAGAACTGAAACAATGGTAACAAAACCTAAACAATTTAATACAACATATTAAAACAATGTGGAAACTACCCAGCAGGAGCATACTTGCAGCAACAGACAGTACAAAACAGTATAGTTCATCATCTCCACCCCTTTACCAAAGCATCATTCTGAACCATTTCCTTACAGCACAGCCCTATTGCCTGAGTAAAAAGCCCTCTTGAATAATTCAGTTTTGCATAGTTTGCAGAAAGCCAGAAGAGTGGGAGCTTTCCTGAACTCTTCAGGCAGGCCATTCCATAAAGCGGGAGCCATCATATAGAAAGTGTGTACAGGCAGCTGTTGATTTTGCTCACTGGCAGCCGGGTAGTAGCTGCAGAAGGCCTGTTCAGGTGAGCTGCCATGGGGGAGCAGAGTGAACTGTATGGCATAACATGTTACGTAGAATTCTCAGCAATGCAGATAATGTGTTATTGCCATGACTTTTCTGGGACTATCATACCGATGTTGCCTTTTTCTGCATTGGCACAAGAAACTGCTGATCATATTGTATTTTGCTTAGTGAATGTCCTAGTTATTATATTGTATTAACTTACAGTGTGTATTTCCCCTTGGATCTCAGTGAGAATCGCAGACTATAAATAAATAAATAATCCACCTGTCAGGCCAGAACTGACTTAAGACCACAGTGTAGCATTCATCATCATCAAACAACAACATTCAATGTATATACTGCCCTTCAGGATGACTTAATGCCCACTCAGAGTGGTTTCCAAAGTATGTTATTATTATCCCCACAACAAAACACCCTGTGAGGTGGATGTGGCTGAGAGAGCTCCTAGAAGCTGTGACTGATGCAAGGTCACCCAGCTGGTTTCAAGTGGAGGAACGAGGAATCAAACTCGGTTCTCCAGATTAGAGTCCTGCGCTCTTAACCACTACACCAAACTGGCTCATGTAAATGTACTCACTTGATTTCAGAGCATTAATCAAAAGTATGGCAAAACTGAAGAAGAAAAATCACATAAAAGATCAGGGTTTGTTTAAACTAGAAACGATATTCCCCACAGACACAAAACGCAGAATGACAATACAGCCTTCTTGGCTTGAAAAAGTATGGATAATGCCTGTTACCTATGGGTAAGTTGTATATAGCCAATGAGGCTTTGACTACAGATAAAATATTGATTCTTCAGATGCTGCATCCAGGATCCAGGATTCATATTCTTTTATATGATGTTCTCAACTTAAAATCAGTCTAAGTTAGCCACTTAAGGATCATCAGCAATCCATAGGATGCGGGGAGGCTGAACTCAATATGGCTGTACTGTAAAGGGCACTTTGACAGATAACAGGGTTTTATTTAATAAGGCTACATTTTGAGACCATAACACAGTTTCAGTTCATTTATATTTCTGTGATATCAGTAAACTTGATAAAATCCAAGACTGGGGAATGAACTAGAATTTGGGGGAGAAATCTGTTAATGGGAAAATAACCTTTTCTAGGACTGCTAGAGATAAAACACTATATTTCACTACTAGGGCAGATAATTGGAAATGGCATCACATTTTTTTTGTTTTTGTTTTTTATATTGCCACATGCCATCACCAATGACAGAAAGAGCAAGGCAGCAGTCACTTTCACAGGAGCTAAGTATTGTAAGTATTATGGTTTGATATCATCAAGGTTCTCCTGAGGTGATATAAGGCCTCAGCTGGATGTGATGGGGCTGCGAGGTATATCTCATACAAAGCAAGGGGAGTTTTATATTTTACCCAGATACCCAGGGTGTGCCTGGGTGAGAAGAAATATACCCTGCCTGTGTTATCAGCTCACATTGCCGAGCTCTTTTGATTGAACTGTTTTATTAGAAGCAAGCTGAGAAGAAAATCAATGTATGCTGTGCATGAGTGTAAAGTGTCATCAAGTTTCAGCAACCCCAAAACAATCAGGGTGGTTTGCCGCTGCCTGTGGTTAATACTTCCTTCCATCCAAGTATTAACTAAGGCCAACCCTTCTTAGCTTTCGAGATCTGACAAGATTAGGTTAACATGAGCCATCCAGATCAGGATAAATCCACATAGCACAGTGAGGTAATTTGAGCACAGTGAGCACTTGTGCTCTACAGTTCTGTGTGTGTGTATAATATATAGATAAAAGATTTGTCTACTTTACATGGAAATAGAACAGATACTTGAGTAAACATACCTATCCTGGGTATAGTTTGGTCCTCAGCAGGGCTTTTTTTCTGGGTAAAGAGGTGGTGGAACTCAGTGGGTTGCCCTCAGAGAAAATGGTCACATGGCTAGTGGCCCTGCCCCCTGATCTCCAGAAAGAGGGGAGTTTAGATGGCGTGGAGGTCAATCTAAACTCCCCTCTGTCTGGAGATCAGGGGGCGGGGCCACCAGCCATGTGACCATTTCCAAGAGGTTCCGGAACTCCGTTCCCCCGCGTTCCCCCTGAAAAAAAGCCCCGGTCCTCAGGATCATGTGTGAAAACTCCCAATCCACCAAGGTAAAATAATGCGGTACTCCCGGCTGCTGCACAGTGGCTTGAGCCGGGGACCGTACTTTGCCCCTTTGGAAGGAGGAGGAGGAGGCAGAGGCATCTCCCAGGCATACGGGGATTTGGCTGGGGGGCGGAGACAGAGCCTTCAGAAGGTGGCTCCTGCCCTCCCAGCTGGCAGTTGCTCTGCATGCTTGGCCTGAGCAGAGCACGTCACAAGCTCTCTCAGCTGAGCTCCTCTGAGGCTGGTTTTACTGAAGGCCCTCAAGGCTAGGCAGCAGTAGCTGCCTTGGAGAAGCTGTGATATTCCTCTGCTTGCTACCTTCAAACTTCAAGAGGAGAGCCAGGGCCCAGCGCCAGGCTCACTGGTTTGACAGAGACTTTTTCATATTTACATTTGGGACCTGTTGTCTATCAGTCAGGACGGCTAAAGCAGGGTTATACCGAGCCCTTGCAGGCCTCCGGACTACCTAAGCTCTTCTCCCCTCCCCCCATTTTACTTTGTTGGGAGAGAGTACTTCCAGCAGCAGTGGCGGCGGCAGCAGCAGTATGCTTTGCTGTAGGCCACAAGGGAGAGTTGCAGCCATCTGAGGGGTGGATTAATTCATACTTTATTGCTACTGGCCTAGCAGGGTGGATGCTGGTAGCCCCCTCCCCCCATCTAGGCTTTTCCCTCCCTCACTGTTTACACTTACTTGGGAGGGAGTATTTCCAGCAGCAATAGCTCAGCCTAGGCCTTCAGGCAGCAGGGGCCATTTCATGGGAGGGCTTGGCAGTTTATTCAGTTGGGTGCAGCCATTTTGAGAGTGGCACCCAGTGACCTTAGCCTCCTGGCAGTGCAGCCATGTTGTGAAGGCATCTACAATATGTACAGCTCCAAGAGCAGCCATTTTGAGTGTGGCATTTTTGTGGCCTGATTTGCCTCCTGCTTACTGCAGTAGCAGTCATTTTGGTGGGGCTTGTGCAGCTACCTGCAGACTCATCCTTTGAGGATGATAAGGAGGCCAAAGGGATGAAGGAAATACTGGGCTATCAGTGTCTATCAGTCAGGAGGGCTGAAGCAGGGTTAGGCCCAGCCCCTGCAGGCCTCCAACCTATCTAGGCCTCCCTCACCGCATTGCTTAACTTTATTTGGAGAAAATACTTACAGCAACAACTGCAAAGGCCTGTCTGAGGCCGGGGCGGGGTGGAGGCTTGCAGTCATCTGAAGGGTGGCTTCCTTCACAGATTATTGCTACTGGCTTAGCAAGGACCTACAGTCCCAGGGTCATGGCTGGTTAAACCCCCTGCCCTCCCCCCCGGCTCAATTTTGCAGCATTTGTAGGCCTAAAGGGTCGTGTTTAGGTTTTGTCACTCACACCACCTAATGGCATGCTGTGTTGTTGCATCTGCTGAAACCTGCAAAGCTGTCATGCAGGGCACAGAAGTCTAAGATGTGATCTGATCTTTCTACCAGATTCATACAATTGATGGCCGGTAGTGGATCTGGCCTAGGTTGCTGTAATATGGTCATATTGAGGTGATAGTGGACTTGACTGACAAGATTACTGTATGTGTGGGTAGCAACTGAGATGGGCTAGTCCACCATAAGCCATTCCTGGGACGGTTGCAGTGGACCTGATTAATGAAGTCAGGTCCATCTGTCAGAGGTGGATTGTCCAGCCCTCCCGGCAGCAATGAGTCTGGCACACTGCCTCTTGTGAGGTGACAGGGGAAGATGACATGGATATGGCCAAAGGAGGTTTGTAGTTGGAACTTGTGCTGGTAACAGTGGAGGTGCAACCACTGGTTAAGGAGATAATGGGGGCATTTGCTATGTTTTGCATAGGAAGTGGATCCCAGACCATAGGGTGTGGGGCTGCGGTGCGAATGTGCTGTCAGGTACCAAGTTTGTTGGGGTAAACTGGGCTGGTATCTGTAGCAGGGAGCCTGTGGTCACTGAAGGTGGGCCATGCAGCCTTGCCAGTCAGGGGTGGTCCCCTCGCCCCCTGGCACATTACACTCACTGCCCACTAACAGAGTTTAAAAAGCATTTGCTATGTTTTGCATAGGAAGTGGATCCCAGACCATAGGGTGTGGGGCTGCGGTGCGAATGTGTGTCCTGGAGGGTGGTATATAAATTGACGATTAACTTTATGACATTATTAAAATGTTTAGGCTATACATACCAGGGTTTTACATCCTAGGGCTTTCTACCCATTGGTAAGGCATCAGGGCCTATGTGGTCAGTAACTCACATGCCGTCCTCTCATGTGGCAGGAGCATTATCCCCAACAGACCTGTTTGGCATAGGACCCTCCCAGGGCAGTCTTGCCCCATGTACACACACTCTTTGACTGGCCATCAGGTCTGGGTGGGTGCAGCAGTTGGTAGGGCCTATGGCAACACTGGGTTGGCATTTTGCCTCCTCTTATCCCTGCCTGGAGCTCTTTGCTGTGGGGTTTTCATTCAGGGGCCAATCCAATACAGGCTGGGCTCTGTCAATTGGGCGCCCTGCCTCATATTTTGCCTTGATCTGAATCAGCTCTTTTCCTCAGTAAGCAAGTAACACCCTACTTTCATACTTCTCTGTTTTGCTATGGCCTGATCCCTTATGGAGTAGTCAGGGGTAGCCTTTTTGGCGCAAGGCATGAAGTTGGCAAGTATCGGTGGCAACTTGGTCAAACTCAAAGGGTGGTCATGGAGGCCATGGGGCCCCGGGGGGGGGCTGGGATTATGCTCCCCCCTCGGGTAGCAAGGGGAGACCCTGCAACAGGGTGTGGCCACTTCCCTGACATGTAGGACATTCCCTCACCACCCCTGACATGGTGTTTCCAGGAACAGCAGTTCTCCACATGGCCTGGCAGCTCTCTTTCAGTACCCAGTTTGTACAGGGCAGCCTCTAGGGCCACAGACACAGACCTCAGGTCATGTGTCTGGTGTCAGTCCTTCACCTGTGCTCTACATTTCTATGTGTGTGTATAATATATAGATAAAAGATTTGTCTACTTTACATGGAAATAGAACAGATACTTGAGTAAACATACCTTTGCTGTGTATAGTTTGGTCCTCAGGCTCATGTGTGAAAACACCCAATCCACCAAGGTAAAATAATATGGGCTTGCATTTTTTAAAGCAAATCCACTAGATGGAGGTGTTGTTTTAAAAGATAGTGCACTGAACCAACAGCCAGAATGAATAAGTTCTGAAAGAACGTGTTTTCACAGATTTTTTTTTTATGTAATAGAGTGAAACTGAACAACAGTTTTGATCACTTGATTGTGATGTCAGTTTTCTGCAGGCAGCACCACTTATCTTAAAGTTTAGGATTTGAAAAAATAAATACTTTGTCACAATTACAAGGTGACATTTTCAACCTTTCTTGATCCTTTAATCTTTATTTTGTATGGCTCTTGGGTTTGGTGAACGTTTCCAGAGGTCATTCTTTTTCCCTGAATGTTTTTTTCCCCTTTATGCATCACAGATGTAAAGAAGTTAAAAACACCTTAATTATGAAAGCTGACAGAAGTCAGAGCACTTGCTTAATGGGTATGAGGGGAAAACGTATAATTTGCAGGGAGGCCAAAGCACTCCGTCCTAAACCTGCTGGGTCTGACAGAAAGCTAATAAAACCTTCAAGTGTGGCAAAGAAAACAAGGTTTAGGGCTGAATTACTTTTAGGCCTGTCAGTCAGTTTTTTCCACAGATGCTGACACACCATGGCCACTATATATCTTTCTACATCCCCTGACAATATAAACTTTGTCTCACAACATTCTTTCTCTGAAACCTCTTTAAGGACACATTTGTACCCTATGTACCTATACAAATATGTTAATGCATCACAAGCTAATATAAATAGTTTACTTGAGGAAGCACAGCACTTATCAACATGGGTGGTACAACCATTTTGAACAGAATGCCTACCGTTGGGTAAAGTATAGAAACAATTCACTCCATGTAGGCTTTAAAAGAACTTTTAAAAAATAAAATCTTTTGTAGAACAAAATATACAAATAATAAAACATTGTAAGGACAGGAAGAGCACAATATAGTTTATATAACAAATTAAAGATGCTAAAATAAAATGAATCAAATTGTAGTACAACATTTACATGTCTTTTGTTGTTTACAAAAATTGGTAAATGGCAACTGATTTAATACTATTGATGTCTATCCTCCTGGTTCAGTTAGTTTAGTTATCTTTAATGTTGTTGATATATGGAGCACAGAAGAGTGCCAGTTAGAGGCTACCAAAATCTTTGTTCAACTAATAAACTGTGTGTCAAATTGTGGTGGTTTCTAACAATTGAGCTACCCTTTGTTACAAGAATGCATGTATTGGATTTAGGTAATTATTATTATTGGTGATTGATTAAGTAAAGTATATTTTTTCCACAAAAAAGCTCTTAGCTGGGGGTGGGGGCATGATCCTTAGTTTATTACTAATCTCAAAGTTTTTCTCCTTTAGGCTGTGCACTTTGTCAATCGAGAAAGGGAAATTCTAGCAGAAAATCTACACAAAGGAATCAAAATAACAGAGACATTAGTTCTCTGACACAATGCAAGCACCTCAATATTAATGGGTGTGGCCATCTGGTAAACTCAATAACAAACACAAGAGCTTCCAAGGGGTTTGCTGGTCACCCCTTTGTGATACTCTGTTTTTCATTTGTATGTTCCTTGCTAACTTTGGCTTGTCAGGAATTTAGCATCACAACACAAGTTGTTTGAAATTAAACTGTATTATGTCCACAAGATTCACAAACATCTAGCATTTTCTCTGGAAGCTTCTGTGAATATTATGTGGCATTATGCTATCCTAAGTAATGGTCAATATGATGATGAAACTGTAAATATGTATCTTTATAACAACAATGTTAGTGAATATCATTTTCTGTGATATTTTACATTTTCAAACTGCTGACCAAGCTTTATAGTGTTCATCCTAATAACAATCCAGTCAGCGGAGACCCTACTTAGCAGTTTTTCTGGTTATGCTCCCCCACTCCACCCCAATCTAGAAGTATGCAAATAAGTAGCCTCCCAACAAGCTACTTTGAGGATGTGCCTGTACTTCCTTCCCTTCCCAAAAGACTATCATCTTTGAAAATGCAGATAATATATTTAGAAGGCTGTAAAATCTGAATCTATGCCCTCTTCTTCTTGCCAGGGGAAAAGAAACAGTACAAATCCCCTCAAAAGTGCAGATCAGTGATGTTCATGCAGTTCCTGATCTTGTGTTAGGCACTACACCCAAACGTCTGAGTTGTTGGATACTGAGACTGAGTCTTGGAAGCTAGGTATAAGGTAGCCTCTTGTGCACACAGTCCCTAGTGCAGCAGAGAGTGCACCTTTATGGGCTGGGGTGAATGAGAATGAGAGAAAGCGATGGCAAATCCCATTAGTATAGATGTGCAAAAAAATAGACCTGTATTTGGTTATTTTCAGAGGTTTTTTTTTTAAAAAAACATCCTTGAATTGCATTCTTTAATACTGAACCTAAACTGAGTTGCAAGCATCCCCGTTCTGAAGGAAATACAAATTTTCACTGCAGTTTGGGCAGAGGTAGGTAATAACTGCTGTAAGAGTGAACTTTTTCTTTGTAAAGTAGGATGTGGGAGCAGTTAGGTTTTTTTTTTTAATCAGAACATGGCAGAAAAGGAGCATCCTACCCTTCCCATGCTGTGTCTCTCCAGAGTATTTCAGCATTTTTCTCACAGACCTTTTGTCTTTCCTTATTAGAGCATGGCTAAGAAAAAAAATTGATTCAAAGAGCAAAGCATAGACAACTGTAGTAGGTGTGAGGCAGGATTAGCTTTCCTTACCCCTATGCTTCTGTTTTGCATGAGAATGAGGGAATTTGAGCTTATTGGTTCCCCTGTAGCTGTTTTTCAATTCAGTAAAGACCTCTTAGGGTCCTATAACATGAGTTGGGTTCCCCAAACCGGGCTTGCATTCATGTCTGACTGGGCATCACCTTCAAAATAGTGGAGGTGGGGTGGGCGAATGGCTTCCCAGCACGGTATGGCTGCTGAATGGCCTTCAGACTTCCTTCCATCCTGTGCCATTTTCAAAAGCAAAAGGTGTAAGTGGGGTGTGTGTGTGTGTGTTTGTGCTGCTGTTGGCTCCATTGTCTGCCCAGAACATGTGGGCACATAGGTGGAACTGTCAGGGAACAAACAGCCCCCTCTGCCCTTTTTTTTTTTGTGCTGTTAAAAGCAATGTGAGATGGAAGGAAGTCTGAAACCCCTCCAGCTGCCATGCTGTGCTTGGAAGCTGATTTTCCCTTCCCCAACAATATTTTGAAGGTGAGTCCCCTGTCAGACATGAATTGCAAGTCAGTTTGGAGAAACCCACAACCTGACTCACATTTTACATCCCGTGTAGTGAAACCCTAATCGGCCTCAGATGCTAAATCCATAGTTCTCCCTTGTACAGAGATGATCTGCTACTTTGTCATCACTGAGAGCCAAGCTACAAGTGATGCCTTATACAGGTTGGACACTTGTCAGCTTCCCTCAAGTTTTGATGGGAAATGTAGGCGTCCTGGTTTTACAGCTTTGCTCTCCATTACAGCTGCAAGACCAGGATGCCTACATTTCCCATCAAAACTTGAGGGAAGCTGACAAGTGTCCAACCTGTATCAGGCGTCACTTGTAGCTTGGCTCTGATCTTGCTTGCATCTCCTAAATGAATCTGCATACCTGTTCTTTATTGTCATGAGGAGAGCCTTGAGAATCTTAAGCCACTGCCTCTGTCTCTTGCCCTGTCTATAGGCTGCCTGTCACTGTGGGAAGGAGCAAAATTTGGGACTCTGCTTGTGATCTTCACCATTCTCCACAGCTCTACCTGTCAACATGCACAACCAAACCCTTTGCCTCTGTTTCTTGCAGGGCAGGTGGGTGGGCTATCAATTGCAGCATGCAGAAGCTGTAACCTGTTTTTATATCCCCCATCTGCCCTGCCTGACTGCCAGCACATACAAGCAAAAGCCTTTGCCTCTGCTTAGCAGGTGGTGCAGCTGTGGAAAACAAAACAAGTCCCACACTGATATTGGAAAAGAAAGCTGATGAGAGTGTGCAATGATTAACATAAAATGAATGAAATGCAACACACAAAAGTGGCAGTCAGAAAAATGTTTGTTTGGAACTTTGGTTAATGGTTCTAACTGGACAAAGTCCCATTTAGACATATTACTGGTCAGCCACTTTCACCTTTACTTTCCATTGTGCTGCCCCCAAAGAGGAAACCAGACAATGAGGAAACAGAATAACTGTAAGGTTCCAAGCTGATTCTAAATAACTGTATTCATTCTGTTTAGGCTTGGAAGGCTTCTGGGTGTGATTCAGATTTGATCTTAATCAGTAAAGTTCCAGCTGGAACTTTACTGATTAAGATCAAATATATGATTGCAATGTTTAATGTATGTATCATCTTGATTTTACTGCATTGCCTTTGGTCTTTGTAATGCACTTTCCGTACTGTTTGTGGTATGTCATACTTAGACAGTTTTCTTGTAGCATTTTTTTCTGATTCTGTTATCCTAGCGGAACTACAAGTGACAAAAAGCACAGATTGGACACTTGTCAGCTTCCCTCAAGTTTTGATGAGAAATGTAGGAATCCTAGTCTTGCAACTTGGCTCTCTGACTGCTGTCCAATGGACTTTTCAACTGTCACTTGTCCAACATTCCGCCAAGCTGCCTACATTTCCCATCAAAACTTGAGGGAAGCTGACAAGTGTCCAATCTGTGCCTTTTGTCACTTGTAGTTCCACTCCTAGACTTATTGCAGTGTTTATTGGATGATTTATGCTGCCTGGATTTTTAAAAATATTTTATAATCTACCTTGTGTGTCAGTGAAAAATTTAGGCTATAAAAATGATATATAAATCAGTATTGGTGCTTAAAGTATGGCAGTTGATAAAATCCAATATGAGAAATAAATTACATAAAATACAGCCCTACTTATCCCTTTTTCTTTTTCTTTCAAGTTTACAAAGGTAAGGCATTATTTTCACACTTCAAGCCTGCTTTTGCAGAAATCTTTTTGGTATTTGCCAGCTACTAGTTTGTCCTATCTTTTTCCTGCTTTTTTGTCAATTTTTTTACACTCTGCATAAATGAATATACACCACATAAAATGAGTTCTTAACACCTTACTTTGCATGTTCATGGAGGTGTTCAAATTGAAGCATCACAACTGAGACTTCATTCACACAAAGACATTCCATACAAGGAAGTCCTGTACAAGAACAGAATTTAGCACCACACAAATATGTTTGTGCTTGTATTCACTGAAGCCAAAAGAGATGTATATGATGCATTTTAAAGTCAAGCAAGACTCTCTTTAGCTGACTATATGAGTCGATTTACCAAATAGCACTCTTCATTAAGTTAAGCAATTGTTCTCTTTAGCTGCTAGTTATATAATTGTTATACACACACTTTCATATGGATTACTTTTTTTTGTTCATGTTAGATATTCTAGGCTAGCATTTAAAAGTAACGAAAAACTGGGGTACATTTATGTTGCTTGTGGTACCAAGTCAATGTGTTAGCTTTTCAAAACTAATGAGATACAGCATTCATATTTGCACATGCAGGCAAAATTTTATGTTTAGTCTACAAGTCTCTCACTCTGAATTAAGAAAAAAGTCTTAAAGAAATCACTGGGAATTACAGCTAGCCACATTAAGGTGACACAAATGTCATTGATGCTTAAATTCATTACTTATTCTTTAGGACAGAATACAAAATACCAGATATGCACATTATATATGGCAGATTTGCAAAATAACCTCTCAATTTTTCATTTACATATTGGTTATATCTAATAGCCAAGGCCTGACCCCATGTGGGTTATAAAATTCAGCACAAGATGAACAGTCAAGTTCATGATTGCACAACAGGGCAGCAGGCCTGTAGAAAAATCTGACATGTTAAAAAAATAAGAAAAGGCAAACAAAGAGAAGAGAGACAACCTCCTCACGTCTTAAGAGCAACGGGTCTGTATGAACAGACGTTACAATCTCCCCAAGAGTTTGGGTGGTATTTGTCACAACAACCCAAAATGGCACCTCACCACTGTGGCAGCAGCCATCATAACCAGGTGAGGTGGCAAGCGGAATCCAGAAAGAGGAAAGTGGGGTGGGGATGGGGGAGAAAAATGAGATTTCTCACCCTCTTGAGTTTTGCTCATGCAGATGCTGAATTACAGAGACAGGATGGAGTTCTGATGAGCCAATTGGCAGACAGGGGGTACTCTTCAAGAACTTTAAAATGAGCTTTCTTTAGCTAATAATACACCAAGGATGGGTTTACTCACCCCGAGCTAAAAAACAAAGTGCTGATAGGATGATAATTCCTTTGACACATAACAGTACATATAAACCAGTTCAGACCATTATAGAAAGATATTGGCATCTTTTGTCTAACATCCCTAGATGCCAAAATCTTCTCCTGTTTACAGCTAAAAGAGCAAAAACCCTTTGAGACTTATTAGTGAGAAGCAAGCTTCCAGAGGTGAAGGGTAACAGCTGTGGGAGTGGGAGGACGGCACCCAAAGGCTTTTTTTCCATGTAGACACTGCTCAGGATATGCTTGTGCAGTAACTAGAAAAACATTTCAGAATTCATCCAATACTAATTCAGCAATTGTAACTCTAGGGGAATAATTTATATTATTCAGTGTCCTTATAACCTAATGTATGTGGGAATGACTACTAGACCTGTCAAAGTTAGAATTTGTGTACGTAAGAGTTGTATTAGACTAAGGAAAAAAAGTGATCTGCTTGTTCCAGCCATGCTGAGAAACAGCTATGTTTCTGGGTTGTGGAACGTATTCAGTCCACATCTTTGAGCCTGCATGAACTCCTACAGAAAAGGGAAGTGTTTTGGATTTACCACCTTCAGATGTTGACATCTGTGCTAAATGAATGAAGAAGTGGACTGGATCTGCTGGATCTGAATGGGATTGTTGTCTGTGACTGGGTGCCTGCTGTTCTCCCTTGGACAGAGTGGATCTCTAGACATTTCAGCTTTTCCCCTCTTCTCTCTTCCCTCCTCCCCCTCCCCCTTTCCTCCCTCCTTGGGGACAGTATTACAGACCACAAGAGAGGTATTGCATCATCCTTTCATTTTACCATATAGCTGACCCTATACGACAAATGTGCCATTTAATTTCAGTTACAGGTTGAAGACACACACATTCAGAAATACTGGTAACTTCACACCAGGTTGGTTTGCAGGTCTGAATGTTGGTAACGTTAAATTACTTATATAAAATTTAGCTCATATATAATTTTTTTAATAGATTATAACATCAATGAAGAGCTTTGTGTGAGTGCAGTTACCATGTGAAGGAATACATGGCCTGCTCTATAAATTTACATCATACTACCTGTTATATGAGGTATAATTGGTTCTGTATTTTTGCAAAAACTTTAAAATATTTTTAATACAGCATAATAATGTAATTCTTATAATAACAATTAAAAAAAAATTGTTCCACTTGCATTTCCAGATAACATTTGGCCAGAATTGATATATACTAGTTTCTGGATGTGTGGGTTTGTTTTTATAATTCCTTGTTAAAAGTGTGTATTGTTGACCAGTGAGGAAGGCTGTCCCAACCACTACAATTGTCTTCTGAAACCTTGTTTTGGATACCCCTGCTTTCTGAAGTTAGGTGAATGGCAACCCAAGAGAGGGGGACTTCTTGGATGTAGTATCAAAATTATGGAATTCCTTCCCCAGGGATATTCCACTGCCCCCAAATAGTACCTTCTGCCAGAGGGTGAAGACTTTTGTCTCATCTACTGTTCTCCCAATGACCGCTCCTAGCAGGCTTAAGTTTAAATTGCTATATTTATGTTTTATAGACGTATTTTAGTTTTGGATTTAAAAGATTCTGTGATGTACTTTTATAACTTTCTGTGTTAAATTGTTAGCTGCCTTGGCAACTGGGCAGAAAGGTGAGATATAAATTTTGTGGAAAAAAATAGTCTTCTTTAATGAGGTATAAAAGTCAGGTATTTCCAGTGGATGCCAACATGTCAAAAATTTCAGTGGCAGAGCAGCTGCAACTCCAAATGACAGAGGAACCACTTTTCCCTACTAGAAAAACAGTGGCCAATCCAGCCTCTTTTTGCCCGTTTAGAGCACAGTAGAGACAGCAGGCCAAGGGACAAAGCATACCCTACTGAATTATTGTTCTTTTTCAGTGAATTCTGTTCCGTTGTGATTTGCTTGTTTTCTCACCTATCATGTTAGAAGTGATGCCCAAGTTTTTCATGTGATGCCTTTGGAATGGATTATGGGATTTCCCCAATACAACTGCCAACCAGCTATAATGTGGGTGACCAGAAATTTTGACCAGTTGCCAGAAAGCAAGAGTAGGAAAAAATTCAGCCCTGCGGGTGAATTATCATAGTGCATATATGTGTACTGAAGCTTCAGGTCATTTGGCTACATTTATAGTAATGTTTCCAGGAATATGGGCTAAATTGTGTGCACTGTGAATAACATTGCCTAGATACAGCACTGCTGCATAAAGATACATGCCTTAAAAAGGGACAGAAAGAGTGCTTCCATTTTGCAGGCTGTGTTCATTAAGAAAAGATGTGCATGTGTTGGTCTCACTACTTCAGCTACATGGACCGTAACTGAGCCCACCTGGAGAATCATTTGAGCCTCTTCCTCTCAGACAAATAACTTCATGGAAATGGCTATTGCTATTGAATTAATTTTCGCCTAAAATAACATCATATTGAAACAAATGTGGAGACTTCTGCTTGTGTGAAATACAGGGGCTGAGGGAGATGTGTCTTTGGGAAGTGTTCTATAAATTGCAGTAGACAGAATATTGACTACATGGGGCCATAAGGAAATGCATAACATTGGATCCAAATTTTAGAGCATAGAGAACATCCTTGTTTCCTCTTTTTCCCAGAGACTTCTTGGGTCCTTCTAAAAGCAGCTGTTGATGGTTGGGGTACCCTCAAGATCACTATAACATGTGGGGTTGCAGGAAAAAAGTACAAATGACACAAAATTAGCCCCTCTTACATGAATTTTGTCCCATTCAAAAAGAGTACTGGATTTTGCAACAGTGAAAAGGGTCAAGTACAGATAGTTTTCAATTATAACCTGTTTAACATTTCATATAAATTATGCAGGAGGAACCAAAACCTAAAAGAACAATCTGAAAATAGATGAGTGTCTTTGTAATTATGGTGTCTAAGTCCTGGATATTCTGGATAGTTTTGTAATTAAGCACAGATGTGACTTAATTTTATTTGTCCTGACTTACTTTTTTAACTGGACCAAATGACATTCTGTCTAACAGTTTTAAGAGGTGCCTGGCCTTGCACCCTTGTCAATGTCTGATTGACAGTTCGGACGTGTGAGCCACCTTATATCATTGGTCAATCCAACTCAGTACAGTTGACCGGCAATTTCTTTCCAGGGTCTAGAACTGATAAAGATCTTTGCAGACATCTACGATCTAAAATCCTTAAATCAGAAAGACCAGAGCTTAATCTGAGACTTTCTGCATGCACAGCATGTGCCTATCATTGAGTTGTGTGACCACTCTTCCATTAATTATCCTAAGGTTGCACATTGAAATCAGTAGGATTTACTTCTGAGTAAGCAAGGTCTGACTGTAACAGTGGTTCCTACTAATTTTTTCATTGCCTGAAATAAAGACTTTTTTCTCTTTCCCCCTCCTCTCCTCTCCCTACAACAGAGTATAATTAGAGCTTGAGAAATTATGTTTGGAGCAATGAGTCCTGTTTCTCATTATTTTGCACATGCAGTATTTGGATTTTACAGTAAAACCGTTCATCTTTGATCTAATTTTATAACAGTATAATCAGATTTGGCACACTAAAACAAATGCTAGCACATTTCTTCGTGATAGGCACTTTTAATAGTAATGTGACAAACTATTGTGTTTATGGTTCTAATTCAATTAAAAATCATCAGCGTTACAGGCTGTGATTCCACATTAGTTTTTTAGAATTAATTTACCATAAGTTTAAAGTAGGAATTCATTTAGGAATACATTCATTAATATTTATAGGGTGCAAAGAAGCATATCTCCTATGTCACAAACAGATGTTACTTAATCTTAGGACAAGTATGGATTTTTTTTCTAACTTTTTTTCTCTTGTGTGGGGTACAAAGGGATTCGGTATCCAGAGAGAACAAAGGAAAGGTGTCAGGGGATAGAGTCTGCAGGTGCATAGACCTACAAGTAACAATACAGTGGTTCCTTTTGCCTTCTCTTTCCTTCCCCAGGCCTAAATTTAATAGGGAAGCTGCATATAGAGGATACTCCTCTCCAGCGGATTAGTCTAGTAGATAACCTTCAATTTCTCCCCAGGTATACAATGATTGCAAGAGATACGATGTAGGCAAAGAGCAGGGCTGGATTTGGTCTAGAATTCATGTAATGGGATGCATCTTGCAGTGCACAAATTGCTGCTTACTACAAAGGCTTTTTGTTTCAATTCTCTGCAGAACAAATGTTAAGTTAGAACATAAGCTAGCCTCAAAAAAACTGCACATGTTTTTGATTGTTTTCCTTTCCATAACTTAGAAAGAGTCCTACGTTACTGTCCTCTATCAGAAGCTATGCATGAAAGTGGGATACATGCAGCTTTGTATTATTAGACTGTTTATTTGCCATTATAGATTATTTCAATTATTATATTCTCAATACCAGCTAAATATGCCTTTGAATGTCTCAGTTGTATTGTTGGACTAATGAACCAATGAAAAGTTCCCTGAGAATTTGGAAAACTAGTAGAATTTATTATGCTTTTAGAAGCTATGCTGTATAGCATGTCCAACCATACCTAAAGGCATGAAGCCATATCACAAGAAGAATTAGAAGGAAACTTGAGGCTTGGAACCATAGTGTAGTGATTAGAGTGGTGGAGTCAAATCTGGGTGGGAGACCCAGGTTCAAATCTTCGCTCTACCAATAGAAGTTTGTTGAGTGACCTTGGGCCAGACTTCCTTTCTCTCTCAACCTAAGCTACATCACAAGTTTGTTTTCATAGGGATAAAATGGAGAAGAGGAGAATGTTGGAAACTGTTTTGGATCCCCATTGTGTTGAAAAGGAGGAGCATAAATATCAAAATTAAATATATATGCCCTAATTTTTTATTTCATGTTTTATGTTTTATATGAATTTATAGGGAATCATCAAAGTGCGGAAAGAAGATACTTAACCATTCTGATACCAATGAGTTGTTTCTGTAAAGACCTGCTCCTTCAGGCATTTTAAAAGGATTCCTCCAAATTAGCCTAAAGACTATTGTGGTGAAGAAAAATTATTTCAGGTGAAGGCCATTTGTAAGAGAGAATTAATTGTATATGAGGAGCTGAGCACCCTTTCCTCCCACCAATCCTTTCCTATAAGTGTTCTAGGGTTGCCAGCCTCCACGGGGTGGCTGGAGATGTCCCGGAATTACAACTTATCTCCAGGTGATAGAGATCAGCTCTCCTGGCAAAAATGGCTGCTTTGGAAGGGGCATTCTATGGCATTATACTCCACCGAGGACCCTCCTCTCCCCAAACCCCACCCTCTCCAGGCTTCACCCTCCCAAATCTCCAGGAATTTCCTAACCCAGCCCTTGCAACCCCTTCTCCAGCCGCATGATTCCAAACTGGCAAACATGAGAATAGGGCTTATTTATAGTGCCTCAATCTGTCTACAAAGTGTGTCCATTCTACTTTCTGTTCTGTGCTAATTTAAAATCCACATAGCTAAGAACATGCTATATCTATCCTCTTTCAGACAAGGGTCACACTCCCAGTTTGAAACAATGATAACCAGCCCAATATAAGAAAAAAATGACTAAAGTGTCCATATCATGGTAGATTTTAGATGTGGAGTTCAGAGCAACTTGAACAAGGAGCCTGATTTTATATCTATGTATGTGTGTGACTGTGAGCATGCTATGGTATAAGTATCAGACAGGTATGGTTGATAATGGGCATCATAAACATTAAGAATGCCTATAGAATTGGGAAACTACTGAGAGTAAGTGAATAAATGCACAAAGGGTTAAATTGTTTGCTAATGGTCACTAGAATAAAGTGATCTTAGACCAGTCATTGTGTTCTGTGAGATGCTTGAAAGTGCTGTAGCAAAATGAATTTGAATGAATGGTTTTATACATGAGGCTGAGATGGTGGTGTGGATAAAATGGAAGTCAGGAGCGTGAAGTGAGCTGCTTTGGGTCCCCAATGCAGAGAAAGATGGGATATAACTAAATAAATAAATAGTAAACATGGCTGAAAATGAAGGGAGCAGGTAAAAGGTAAGTTGGTTAGTGGGTGGGAAAGAGAGAAGGAAACAGGGAAAGTTGAGAAATAAAGTTTGCCAGGAAAAGAGGAAATAGTGTCGGGACTGGGGAAGGGAATGCAGGGGAAATTTAGGCATCCCTCTCAAGTGTTTGTGGGTTCCCTACTACAGAACTAGCCAGACCTGGTCACTCACTACCACCACTCATCTGAGCCAAGCCCAACCTGACATCCCTAATGGCACATAGTTTTCCAGAGAGAAGCAAGGAGAGAAAGATGAGAAGCGGTGGAGCAGATAAAGGTAGTTTGGATGATAGGTGGGAAGAAGAGAAGGAAGAAAGTACACTGTAACTATTTTATATCAAAGATGGGAGGTAGAAGATGGCAGATTTTGTTGTTATATAGAACAACCTAGGATATGTACAGTGTATCTATCAGTAAATATAGACAATTAAACCAAATACAGACAATTAAAACAAAGTAGTTCCTTTATGTAATACTATAATAATGTAAGAACTTGCTCCTTCCAGGCCTATCACCCCTGTTTTTTTTAACCATCAAAGCTTCACACATGAGAGATATATTAGTGATTGTAAAGCATTAGAAAGAGCCAATTTGACAATTAGATTTTATGATGTACATATAGATTGATTAATAACATATGATAAAGTAAGGATTAATGTGCAAAAGCATCATCCCATGTGGTTTTAGTGCTCGCAAATAAAGCATTTAATATTAAGAGTACAGAGAGATAAACTGGTGATTAGGAATAAGTACTTTTAAGAATGTTAGTTCCACTGAAACAGATGATATGAATGGTTATAGAAGGTTAAGATGGTACATACTTAAAGCAATGACAAACTTACAGACAAATATTCCTATTACACACTGTAAATGTATTTAGGATGGGTCCTGGAATTTGAACAATAACAATCAAGAAAAATGTTTACAATGTTTTTCTAAGTTGGTTTAAAAAAATAAGAAAATACATAATACAAGCGGGGGAGAAGGACTACTAGTAGATGTGCTTTTTGGTTAAGCGTGAAAACAGCTGCCCCACCCCTGAAAAGAACAGCATATTTGCAGCAATGCATGTGCTGCGGGTTGAAACTCATGAAAAAAGAAAAAAAGAACGAATCAGTTCTAAACCAGCACTAGCCCACCCAGAACAAACTAATAATGGAAAAGAATTATTCTGGAACCCAAGAACCAAAATGGAAATGGAAATTTTCTTAGTGCACGGAATACTGGCTAAACCGTTATGGATGCCTAGCAACAGCCACTGAGGGCATCTGGTGAAAACTACAGGTGTTCCTTTTATCATTTTGGGTTTTTAAACCCTAAATGTATTTTTTTACATTTCAGACTTTTCTGCAAACCTGGGGAATTTTTCAAGTGTTTAGGAAGATCTGTCTTGTCCTTTCACAGCTCCAGTCTCCAGATTTAAGTATCCACAAATCAGGGCCACTTGGCTCTTAGTATATAAAGATTTTCAGAAACTATTACTAAGTTAATGTGTGACCAAGGCTATATAGAAACTAAAGCCTTTAAAGCATTTTAAGTGCTCTGCCATTTGACTTTTAAAATTATATTAAACTTGTGTTTTTTAAAACTATGATCATAGCATTCAACTTGTGTCTTTTTGAAATTTCAAATTAACAAGAAAGATACATGCCACTGTTCTCAGTTCCTATTCGTTTTTATCCAATAAGTAGCTAAAGACTACTTTCAGGATTTAATTTCCCTTCATATGTTTTGACAAAATGTATACACATATAGATAGAAAAAAAGGACTTCTGGTTTGGGATTAATGGGGACTTGACATGGTCCAGAAGCTGGGCTATCAAGAGTATCTGTTCTGGGCTTGCCAGGTGCTTGGATCGCCGGCAGCCACCCCTCCTCAGGCAGAGGAGGGTCTCAAATGCTACAAGACCCTGAGAGCGTGTGATCTCGGTGACAGGGGGGGTTCTGAATAAAGGATTTCCCCCACCACCTTGAGGTCCCCTCGGAGAAGGGTGAGCTAAAATCTCTACAGTGCTCTTTGAGCCATTCGATTGGCATAAGGTCACCAGAAACTAAGCCTTGAGACCAGATTTGAACAATTGGAAACAAAAAGAAACAGCATGAAGATCCCACAAGGAACATAAGAGGTAAAGATTGTTATCTTACTCTCCGAAATTGAAAATAGAAGAGAGACCCACTCATATTTTAACACAGTGGATGATTGGGACATAAGAGGAAAATAGAAAATAAATTTGGGACTAAAAAGAGAGTTTGACAAACTTTAAAGCGCAAAAAAGAATGAAAGTATTTTTTGTTTATGCATACCTGTGGTCGCAGCAGAGATAACAACCCTGAGAAAAGGGAAGGAGTTGGAGTACGAGTGCAGCAAATATCGTGAGAGGACAGAGAGCATTGAAGGAGTTGCCTAGAGACGCCCGATTTGATGAGAAGCAACAGGAACAAGGAAGCAGAGGAAGAGAAAAGATAGCGGAAGCAAAACAAAGCAAAAACCGCGAGAATAAGGAGTGAGAATTGAAACGGAAGAGATTGCCAGCCATTCTAGGAATCAGGAAGTAAACAGGAAGTTAATATAGAGAAATTGCGCCCGACATTTTGAAAGCTTAAATTGGACTAGATTTTTAAAAAGAAAATAGACTTTAAATCAGTGGAATTAAGTAAAAACATTGGAAAATAAAAACGGAGCTTAGAAGGAAAGCAGCTACCGGGGGGGGGGGGGGTGGCGCAAAATCAAGTCCAGGAGCGATGAAGAAAGTGGAGAAGGAATGGCAGGTAACTATAGAAACAGCAATAGAAACACTGGAAAAAATGTTGGAGGGCAACAAGGAGCTGAGTCAATCGATGCAAAAGATGGAGGACAGCATGATAAGAAGTATAAAAGAATTTGTGAAGTCAGAAATAACAGAGCTGGCAAGGAATATAGAGGGAATTAAGAAAGAGCTGCAAACAACAAATCAGACAGTTCAAGAAATGGAACAGAAAACTACAGAGCTGACATCTAACCTGAAAGAAGAAAATCGAGTGCTGCAGGAACGGATGGCTGTAATGGAATGTAAGATCACGGAAAATCAGCTGAGATTTAGGGGCGTGCCTGAGTCTACAACGCAGACAGCGCAGGAGCAAATAACAGAAATTTTGGCGGAATTTTTAAATATGCAACCAGAAGAGATAGCAACAAATTTGGATCTAGCATACAGAGTCAATTCCACCTATGCGCAACAGAAGAACCTACCAAGAGATATTATTGTTCAATTGATAACAAGAAGAGTGAAAGAGGAAATCCTGAAAAAGCATTTTGAAAATCCTCTGTCAATAGAAGGGAACAGAGTGAGAATTATGAAAGAGCTTCCCAGAAGAATTCTACAGGAAAGGAAGAAGTACGGAGAATTGACGCAAAAGTTGAGAGATAAGAGCATAAGGTACAGGTGGGAACTCCCAGAAGGATTGAGCTTCCAATTTCAGGCAAAGAGAATCACTATTAAGGCAAAGCATGAGATGGATCTATTCTTATTAGAAAATGACAAGGACTTTCTCAGAACAGACAGAAAATAACATGATGGAGTACAAATTAATATCTTGGAATGTTAATGGATTGAACTCACTACAAAAACGTAAAGTAATATTTCATTGGCTAAAGAAACAAAATTGCAATATAATATGCTTGCAGGAAACACATATAAAAGAGCAACATGCAAAATTTTTGAAAAATGGTCAATTAGGGAAAGAGTTTATGATGACTGCAAAACAAAAGAAAAGGGGAATTGTGATATATATAAAAGAGCAATTGGATCCTAAATTAGTTTTTAAAGATGCAAATGGAAGGCGGTTGAAATAATGATGAACTCTAAAAAGACTTTGATTTTGGGAATATATGTGCCAAATGGAGCAAAACATGAATTTTTCAAGGAGATTGTACAAAATTTAGACCAACATTCATATGACCAAATAATGTTGATGGGAGATTTTAATGGGGTAGTGGACCTGCAAGTAGATAGGAAAACTAAGCTGACAAAGCAAAAATTGGGGAAATTACCAAAATCGTTTTTTGAACTGATAGAACAGGAAAAGCTGGTGGATGTTTGGAGAAGCTGGAATCCTAAAGTTAAAGATTTTACATTTTACCCGGCAAGACATCAATCGTTTTCGAGAATTAATATGATTTGGACAACAAAGGAGCTGAGTGGTATGACAAAGAAAATTGAGTTAATGCCAAGAGTGAGTTCAGATCACAACCTTGTAATGTGGAAGGCCTCGAGTGGACACAGGAAAATAAGATGGAAAATGAACGAAGATCTGTTACTGAAGCAAGAAAATGTAGGATATATCCAAAAGGAAACGAAATTCTTCTTCCAATACAATGTAGACCAAGAGGTACCAATGCATACGGTGTGGGATGCATATAAAGCAGTGATGAGAGGAATTTTGATTACATTGAACAATAAGGAAAAGAAAAAAAGAGATGAGAAATTTAAAGAAATTCAGGAGAAAATTTCGAAAAAAGAGCAAGAGTTAAAGAAAAGACCGGGTAAGAAAGTAATAATCCAAGAAATTAAGTTATTGCAAGAACAGTTAAAGACTTTTGCTAATAAAGAATTAGAATGGAAACTGAGGACGTTACAGCAGAAATCATTTGAAGGGGCAAACAAGCCAGGGAAATATCTAGCTTGGCAACTTAAAAAGAGGAATGAGAAAAAAATAATTAATAAAATAATAGAAGATGGGAAAGAAGTAATGGACCATCAAGCCATAAAGAGAGTTTTTTATAAATATTATGCCAAATTATTTCAGAAAAAAACAATAGAACAAGGGAAAATCAATGAATACTTGGAAAAAGCTAAATTACCAAAGATTACAAAGGAAATGAAAGAGACCTTAAATTGCCAAGTTATGGAACAGGAAATTTTGGATGCCATAGAGTCAACCAAAGTGGGGAAAGCACCGGGCCCGGATGGAATAATAAAATAATGAAAATGGACCTAGTGCAATCCCTACGAAAGCTGATGAATGGTATTTTGAAAAGAGAAGGCTTTCCAGACACCTGGAACGAAGCCACTATTTCATTGATACCAAAGGAGTCACAAGATTTAACGGATGTAAAGAACTATAGGCCAATATCTTTATTAAATAATGACTATAAAATTTTCGCCAAGATATTAGCAGAAAGGCTCAAGAAACTACTAATGGACTGGATTGGAGAAGAGCAAGCCGGATTTTTACCAAATAGACAAATCAGAGACAAATTGAGAGTGGTGTTAGATGCCGTGGAATATTATGACAAGCACCCTGATAAGGAGATAGACTTTTTCTTTATGGATGCAGAAAAAGCCTTTGACAACTTAAATTGGAACTTTATGTTTGTAACAATGGAAAAGATGGACTTGGGGAAAGACTTCATAGAGGCAGTGAAGGCTATTTACAAGAACCAAAGAGCGACACTATGTTTAAATAACAATGTAACTGCAAGATTCGAGGTAAGAAAAGGTACGAGACAAGGATGCCCACTTTCGCCCTTATTATTTGTGATGGTGTTGGAAGTCCTATTGAGGCAAATAAGAGAGGATGAAGATATTAAACGAATAAAGATCAAAGGTTTCTCATATAAGTTTAGAGCTTTTGCGGACGATGTGATGTTTTTAGTAGAAGAACCAACTCAGAGATTACCAATATTATTGGACAAAATTAAGGAGTTTGGAGACCTGGCAGGATATTTTATAAATAAAGCTAAGTCCAAATTGCTTTGTAAAAATATGGGAAAGGAAAAACAACAGGATTTGATGAGAATAACAAATTGCGAAGTGGTTCAGAAAATGAAATACCTAGGAATTGAGTTAACAGTTAAGAACATAGATTTGTTTAAGAACAACTACGAAAAACTATGGGCTCAGATAGAAAAATATATGATTAAATGGAATAAGCTAAATCTGTCTCTGTTAGGTCACATTTCAGTAGTTAAAATGAATGTATTACCTAGAGTGATGTTTTTATTACAAACGATTCCCATCGAAAAAGACAAAAAGCAGTTTGATAAATGGCAGAGAAAAATTGCAGAATTTGTGTGGGCAGGGAAGAAACCAAGAATAAAAATGAAGGTGCTATGTGATGCCAAAGAAAGGGGGGGGGCTTGCAATTACCAACTTTGAGAATATATCATGAGGCAATATGCCTAACTTGGCTGAGAGAATGGGTAAAATTGTCTAATCATAAATTATTGGCTCTAGAGGGACACAATAAGCTGTTTGGATGGCATGCATACTTGTGGTATGATAAATACAAAATGGACTCTATGTTTCTTCATCATTATGTTAGAAAGAATCTCTTTGTGGTATGGCAAAAATATAAGATGTTTTTAGGTGAAGAAAGACCATTGTGGATAGTACCAGCTGGAGTTGTGAACCCAAGTCTGGAATATAAAGGAGAAGAATGGATAACCTACAAAGAACTGTTGAAGTGGGACAAAAATGAACCTAGGATTAAAGACAATATAGAGTTACCATTTCAATATAGATGGTAACAATTTAGGCAAACTGAAGATCTATTTGAAACTGATAAAAGAAAGAAAGGTTTTAGACAGCATGGGGACCTAGAAGAACTTTTGTTAGGTGATGGCCTAAAAATTATCTCTAAGATATATAAACATTTGTTGAAATGGTACACGGAGGATGAAACAGTTAAAGTTCAAATGGTAAAATGGGCAATGAATTTTAATAGAGAAATTACAATGGACACTTGGGAATATCTTCAGAGAAATACAATGAAAATATCAACAGCTACTAGTCTAAAAGAGAACGGCTATAAGATGATGTACAGATGGTATTTAACACCAAAAAAACTAGCAAATGTCAACAATCAAATGTCAAACAAATGCTGCAAATGTAAAAAACATGAAGGTTCAATGTATCATATGTGGTGGACTTGTGAAAAAGCTAAGCTATTTTGGTCTAAGATTTTTGCTGAAATGTCATCAATTTTGAAAAGTAATGTAGCAAAAAGCCCAGAACTGTTATTATTGGGGTTAAATATGGAAAATGTTAAAGTTAAGGATAGAATCCTGGTTTATTACATGATGGTGGCTGCAAGACTACTGTATGCTCAACACTGGAGACAGGAGGAGCTACCAGAAATTCAAGATTGGATTCAGAAACTGTTGCACATGGCGGAAATGGACAAATTAACAAGGAAATTGAAAGAACGAAATCCAAGGGAATTTGTGGAAGATTGGGGTAAACTTAAAAAATATTTAGAAAAGAAATGGGACGTGAAAGATCAGTTGTGGTCTCTTGATAACTACTGAGAGATTTAGAAATATAAGATAAAACTTTGTCTTAAACAATAGGGGAAAAGCAATTTAGACTAGAGTTAGTTATTAGGGGAAAAGGGGTCAGAGTGCTGTTGGGAGTCAATAAGGGAAAAGGGGAGGGGGAGGGGGTGGGATAACATATATTAAGAAAAGGGGTATATTGTTGTAAAATGTTTTTGAAATGTATGTGAACCCATTCAATAAAATTTTATTATAAAAAAAAACATATCGATAGAAAATAGCTGCATTTTCTTAATCTGTAATATATGTATAATGTAGACATTTGCATGGATAATTTATGGATTCTCATAATGCAGGAGGGCCCTGATCCTGACCTGGATAGCCCAGGTGAGCCTGATCTCGTCACATCTCAGAAGCTAAACAGGGTCAGCCTTGGTTAGTACTTGGATGGGAGGCCTCCAATGAAGACCAGGGTTGCAGAGGCAGGCAATGGCAAACCACCTCTGATAGTTACTTGCCATGAAAACCCTACCAGGGGTCACCCCTACCAGGGGTAACTTGAGGGTACCACACACACACACATGCATGAAGAATAGTATGGAAGGCTCCAGGAACTTTTTCAGATCCACATCTAAAAAATAATTTTTGACCATTCATACATTACAAATACACACAGATTGCATATTGCAGAAATTTCCTGGACACTCCCCTAAATAGTCTTTTAATGAATTAGAAAATGTGATAGTGGAAGCAGAATATGATTTAAAAATGTAACTATAAGAGTGGTTTTACCTTAGCTGGCTGACCTACCACAAATGAACATCTGAATCTACCTTTTGGGGAAAAGTACATTTTGGGGGAAAGTCTGGGGGGGGGGTTACAGTTTCTTCCAAGAGCTGGTTTTAAAGAGGGCTCATTGCTCCTTTCAGTTTTTATCTGTAAGGGTGTTATTTTCATTTCAAAAACCCAAAAAATCTGTTTGACCTGAGGCAATAATGGAACAAAAGAAATGCGTGTACATCTCTCAAACGACTTTCAACTACGTATAAGAATTATTGTCTGATTAATATTTTTGGCCAGAATCCCAAAAACTGCTCTTTAAGCCTACCTAAGTTCTTGTGCATTTATTCGCTTATTTACAGAATTTATTAGAGACCTGATAGAAGCAGGGAACTGTTCAAGATGAGCATGACTCTAGCGGAAGTGGAATGCGCTATATCTTTGAAATTACTACCAAAAGTCTATGACTCAGTTCACACATTTATTAAGGACTAAGACTCTGAAGTCTTTGGGCTTGAATAGTACATCCCCCTCCCTCTTTTGCTTTCATTTGGCTCAAATTCTAAAGACCTCCAGGTTCCCCTGAATCTGCAGTCTGTTGTGACATCTGAACTGGGAAAGTCAACAAAGCTGAGGTCTGCTCTCTTGCCTGCAAACCAGGATTCCAAATCTTGATAAAGTTGTTGTTTGGAATCCTGATTTGAGGGTAAGAGAAGAAACCACCATTTTCTGTGTTGTTCAAATCTGACATCACAACAAACTGTTGTGGTTTGTTTGTTATATCTGAACAAACCAGGACATTTTCATTATTCAAGCCATGTGTGATGGAAGAGGGAGATAGAAGGGGAGGGAATGCATGAGCCCAAGGATTCAGAGTCTTGTTTTTCATAATATATAATGAAGCCTGTATTTATTCTGTACTTTTAATTCAGGTCCAGAGGACAACTAACATTTAGGATGCTTTTTCTTCTCAGTAGTCCCTCCAGTGCCTCTTATGATTCTCTCCTTCCACTGTTGCCACACTATTGTGTTCATCCTCCATGCTTTTTCTGTCTAAGCTAAACTGCTATAAGAAGGAATGAATGGTTCTCAGCCATGCATGCTGATACCATCTCCTACTACCCTTTGATAAGTACTTAAATAATGAAGAGTATTCCACAATTCAAAATCAGTGCCCTAAATAATGAGAGTTCTAGTATTGCACATTAATATAGCATTGCTCATGGGCTGTGAACAGACTCGGGACTATTTTGGGACTAAACCAGGCTGAACTGTAAACTTTGTGAAAACATCTAGGAATCATTTTTACATATGAAGCTTAAAATAGGTTTGTGTATATTTGGGTCTGCAACACGAATGTAAAATTCAGATTGGCTGTAATATATATTTTTCCTTCTCAATTTTATCTTACTTTTGGAACACAAGAAAATTAGAGACGGTTACATGTGTGTGTTCTTTCTTAATTTACTGCAGCTTGAAAACCCCTGTGTGCTACACCACTGCAAGAATGCAGTTTATCATGTCCCCCATATGTTCGAAAACAAATGTTTAATCCAGGATATGGTGAGCTGTAAATTGGCCCTGGGACAGTGGGTTGGATCCAACCAGCTTTTACATGGTGAAAAGGGGAGGGGGTCCTATTTTACCACCAAAAAGGCTATTGGGCCTGCATGGACAAAAGGTATGTGGGACTGGAGCTATAAGAAGAAGAAAGAAACTGGTCAAGATTGACTGAAAAAGCTGGCTGCATCCAAACCAGCAACATGACTATATGTTTATAAAACCAGTCTCTAAACCAACTTGGGAGCCTGTGGGAACTTCTCTATGCTGACACAACATCAAACTGGCAATTTCAAGGCCTAGTTCTCAAAGCCATTTTGGCAAACCAGATTGGATCTTTCTGGACTCTAAAGATGCTTGCACACCATTAATATATTTAATTCTCAACATGGCCCCATCTGTAGATACTTAAATACAGGGCCTGGGGCCATGAACAGACAAAAGAGATCTTTCTACAACCTCCCCCCTCCCCGAGCTCCAGGTCTGCAAAAAACAAAAAATCTAAAAAGACCCCAGCTTGTGGGTTGGTTAGTTAGTGGGCAGGAAGAAGAAAAGGAGTCAGGGAAAGGTGAGGCTATGGTGCTGGCCGGGAGGAGGAAAATAGGAAATAATATGGGGAAGGGGAAACTGAGGAAAGTGAGGTGCCCCCACAAATCCTTACAGGTTTCCCACCATCATGCAACTGAGTCCTACCTGGCTGCTAGCACCACACCGTTTTCCCAGGGAGAGGCAAAACTGAAGAGGGGGTGGGCAGATAAAGGTAGGTTGGATGGTGAGTGGGAAAGAAAGGGGAAGGGGAAAGGGTGAGGCTATGACAGCTGCCAGGGAAGGGAAAGAGGAAATCATGAAAGAGGGGGAAATGAGATGCTCCCCACAAGTCTATGTGGGGAGTGCTTGTGGGGAGTGCTTGTACGTACCACAATTTTGAATGCTACACTCAAGCAATTTTAGGTCAGGGAAGTTTTTGGTAGCATGCAAAATTATTCACATATTTTGTATTGAATGTTGTGTTTTGTTATGTATACTAAACAACAAAAAAGGGGTGGGGGAAGTCCCCACAGACTCAGCCCAAACAAGGGTGGGGAAAATACAGGGTCAAGTTACAAACGAAAATATATTCCAAATAAGTATTTATTATGAGTGTATACAAGGTTGTTGTGAAAAACAGAGGGCCTAAATTAAAGGCTATATGTGTATTAACCTTAAGTCTCTCTTTAATAAAAAAAAAGTTTAGTCCAGTCTTATCTGCAGTAGCAGCACAGCGCAACATTCTAAAGTTCGTGTTGAAAAGCATGTTGAGAGTGTGTAAACCCTCCCTCCCCTGCAGTTTTAGTTATAAACATTTAAAATCACTGTCAATCTAACTCAGTAATGTCTACAGCTGGTCCTTGGGTAGAATACAGTATTTCCCAACACCTGAAGTGGCAGGGTTGGGAAGAACCTCTTGGTGAGTCTAGCAGAGTCCTTGTCAGTCAGAGTTGGCCATTCTGATCTGGAGAGGCCAGTTGTTAGCTTCAGTTTACATCAGTTTACTATGCTCTGCCTTGGACTATGCTTGCCTGAGATGTGTAGAGATTGAGGGTGTTTGTGCGCCTCAGAGACACCTGCTTAGGACTTCAGTTGGCCCCAGTGGAAACCTGTTAGTGTGGTGGGGGGGGGGCAAGTCTTGTCCTGAGGTAAAACGCCTCCTCTGCTTTCAGTGTTCTCTCAGGCTGTGGGCAAGGCAGCCCGCCTAGAGGCGCGTGAGTGGTGGGCTGCCGTCCCGTTGGGACAATGGCCATGCATCGGGGCGGGGAGGCGAAGGAAAGCGACAGCGATAGGCTTTTGCCAGGCGTTGCCCAGACGCCTAGTTGGTGCTCGGCGGCCCCGCGCGCTGTGTGTGAGCGCGTGTGTTTGGCAGCGGGGCCAGGGAAGAAAAGTAGCGGGCGGGGTGTGGGGAGCTGCACTCCAGTGACATTCAGCCTGAGCCGCACACTCCTAACTCAGCCAGCCGGGCAGGCAGCGAGAGAGAGAGAGAGAGCGCGAGGCGCGCCGCCCTCCAGCCATCCCTTCCGCGCCTGGCGCTTCCTTGGGCGCAACTCTCTGCCACACCCCGCAACACCTGTGGGGACAGTCGAAGGGAGGCCTCCAGCCCCCCCTCGTCCCCCTCGGCACCCTTTGTCTGGCTCCTGCCCTTGTGGGGAGGTTTCCTGTCCCTCTCGCCCGAAGAGACGCCTAAAGAATGGGAAGGACCCGCCCGGGCTTAGCCTGCCGCTCGCCCCTCTAAAAGGAACTCGCGCGGCCGCGGAGGCTGCGACTTCGAAGGCACTCCTCCCTCCGGGGTAGGAGGACTCCCAGAAGCCAGCCAGGCAGACGGGCGGGCTCGGTCCTCCCCAGCGCCTGTCTGCCGGCTCGCTCCCCGCCTCCTGCTCTCGCCGCCCGCATCTTCGCGAGGAACTTGGGAGAAGTCGGCGTGGGCCAATCAAGGCTGCGGCTGGCAGTTCAGGTAAGGCAGCTGCTTTGCGGGGCGGGCGGGCGCGCGCGTGCTGTTTAGGCGCCGCTTTCCGGCTGGATTGCGGAGCTGCCGGGCCAGGCGCGGCAGGAGACTCGGGGCAGCCTCCTGCGCTCGCCGCGTTGGCGACGCTCTGCCGAGAGCGGTGGACCCTGCAGCGGAGCAGATCGCAGGAGAACGGCCGGACATGGAACGCAAGCAGGTTGGGAGCATCCTCGTTAGGCGGCGCCCTGGGGATCTTGGGCGGCGAAGCTGCGCGCATCGTTTGCGCGCGTGGAAAAGATCCTGCGGGCGCGCAGGTCTTGGATCGCCTTCCGTCTCCCCCCTTCCTAAACCGATCACCTGTGCAGCCCGATGGACCCTGCTGCACCTTCACCGAGAGCCCAGTCCAAACAGAGCGTCTGTCCCGGTGGAAGTGGAGAAAGAGGGCTGGAGAGGAAGGGGGCAGGGAGCTCTTGGGGCCACTCAGACCAGTCCCGTTAGGTTCGAGTCTGTGGCAGTGGCTTTTTTCGAGATGCTTCCCTTTCGCCCTTCCGAGCGACCCGGTCAGATTAATTGGGATGGCACAAAAGCCGCCCCCCCCCCCGCCGCCCGTTCAAGTTCACGAGCGGGAGAAGAGTTTGCATCTCTGGGTAGAAGGGGCGGCTGGATGTATAGGGATAGGCGAGAAAGCAACTTGGTAAGGCGAGTCCGTGGTTCGATCGCCCTGGAGCAAGGGAGAGAAGCGGCCCGCCTGCTCCGTTCCCGCGGGTGGGAGTTTTGCCTCTGGTTTCCAGACCGGGACGCTGGCAGTGGCACCCAAGGCGCTCGAAGAGCAGAAGGCAGCCCTTTGCGCTCCTCGTCTCCGTGCCCCTCCCTTCCCTCGCAGCCCTTCCTGATGAGGCGAATCTCCTGCCTGCTCTAATCGCCCGCGTCTGATCGCCCCTTGATCCTCTGCACTGGGGCGGGGTGTGGGACAGTCTCTCCTTAGCCGCCGCGTCAATTCCTGTGATTCTTGCTTGATGCAGCGCAAACGGGAGGGGGGGGGGGACGACGACGAGATCAACCCAAGTTCGGATTCTCTTGCCTTCAAATTACGCCTTTTTGCTCACAAAGTTTTCTCCGGTCGCCCCCGCCCCCCCCCCGCCCCCCGCTGCCACTACTGAGTAAAACAAGTTCAGCGAGCGGATCCATGGCAGAAGAACTAGCTGAGGAGTTTCTGGAGGCTTCTCTTCCGAGGATTCTTTGCGGGGGGGGGCGGGGAATGCCTAGATGGCTTGCTTCTTAGGCTGGTTCTCTGTAGGTTTCCCCCTCCATAAACCCACACTAGCAAGAAACTCCCATTTCTCCCCAGTAAAGGCTGAGGCACAGTCTGCCACCCACTCAAAGCTCTCAATTAAAACACGATTTTTGTCCAGCATTTGATAGGACGGTGGATTTGGCTTTCCAGAAGACCACTGAAGAGACAAGGCAGGAAGGGAAATGTAATAAGCAGGGAAGTTGCCAGAGACAGACTGGTCTTTAAATACAATTCGTTTTCTTTCTGCTGCCAGAGGCTGACCCTGCAGTTTCCTCCCAAGTTTTCTTGCCTAACCACTTGCAGAAAATGGGACTATGGCACTTGCTTCTACCCACTCCACCACCACAGCCTAACCAAAGTAAAATCCAAACAAGCTGTTCATACCAGAGTTTAAACTGGTGTATAAATATGTGCTAGGATTTAAATGTCTTTATTCTTTTCATCATTGTACCCCCTGCCCTTCAATGACAATTGATGCCAGAGATTAGTTTTTGTTTGCGTTATAGTTTTCTTTTTAAGCCAGTATCTTTACCTAATGGTTAAAAAGGAAGAAATGGAAATATTATTGTAATTATGTTTATAAAAGTTCCTTGTTATTAGTTGTGCTATTCTCATGCTACAAAACTTACATTTTAAAGTTTCCCCTAACTAGTAATTTATTTAAAACCAGCCTTTCTACAGAAATAACTGTTCCTTTCCAGACTGTTGAGATTTTGTTTGTTTTTACTGCTGTATCTTTTGGAAAATTCAGTGGATTAGCCTAGCAATTAAGTCTAGCAGTTGCCCTGTTTTAATTCATAGCAATTAAAGCAGAGGAGCTGGAAAGATGTTACTGAATGGATTGGGTATGAAATATGTGTGGCTTGTATTACACATTTATCTCAACAGAACTGGGACTGTGACTATAAAGTATTTCTTAATCACTAGCAGATACAGCTTTTATCTCAGAGAGTATATAATTGAAGGGTATCCCTGCTCTAAAAAAAGCCCTTGCCACAAGTTTATTTGTTCTGGACCTATTTAACACTTGTGTGGGAAAGTATCATGCCTTCCTCAAGCTGGTTAGCTTATTGTTACAGATAAATGCAATATCCTTGCCAATGCCACATACAGAGAGAGAATGCTGCCTTTGAAATAAATCATTGTGGGTTCTTGTATGAAAGGGAAATTAACTGTTGGGTCAGGATTATGGCTTCTAATGTCCTCTGCTGAATTTTTTTTTCCAAAAAAGAAAAATATATATACATATGGAAATGTCTACTGAAATATATATTTATAACAAGACTTTATATGTTTATAACAAGTATCCTGCAAAATCACAGTGCACTCTGCTGTGATGCCGAGTGCTGTGCAAGAGTACAGGAAGCCCTAACACAGAATAGGTTCTGCTCAGTATAGAACCTATTTATTTGTCAGTCAGTGCCAGACAAAGAGGTAGTTGTACCAATAAAGGATCAAGTCTGGGTATCTCAGTTACCCAGCTCTGTACCAGCAGATTTAAATTCAATAAAACTTTTCTGTTGACTTAAGGTTAAAAAGTTATTTGTTAAATCCAGATTCCCATTAATGACAGAGAATCTGCATTTAAATTTACAAGAGCAAGCTAATCCGACACAGATATTTTCCTATATATACTTTCCTCAGAAGTGTACCACAATCTTAAAATCTTCATAAGATTCCTTCAAGGTGCAATCCTATGAACGCTTAAAATGGAGTAAGCCTTACTGAATAAAATGGGATTTACTTTTGTGTAAATATGAATAAGATTGAGTTAATCTAATTTTACCCTATATATTCCACAGTAATGTGCTAAGTAATGATAGGTGCTATAAAAACAAAGATACAAAGGGTTTACAACTGCCTGGGGAAAATGTCCTGTCCTTTTAATAGAGGCTTAATGGGATGTTATTTAGCAACTGATGTTATTTACCTCCCTGCCATTTCTACACAGTAAGCCTTTAATAAAGGGACAGGAAATTTTTCACCTGCCCTGTTGGGAACCCTTACTTCCACTCATGAAAGAGTATTTCACAGAAAGACTCATTCCCTTGACATTAGTGGAAGATTTGTTCCATGGATAACAAAAGACTTTGACTGAACTGAAGATTCCTTGAGAAGCAGAAGAACACCTTTGCAATTAACCTATTGAAAGTATATGGTAGTTTTTAGCTTTTTATGGATATACTTGATGTAATGTTTTGCATCCATGAATAGCTTTAGGAAATAATACATTAGAGGTATTCCAGAATCTTGTTAGATAGCAATTTCCACAGCTTAATTAAAGCTGTTTGTATGAACTGTATCTGTTGTATGAACAGGAGGTTTTGATTCGCACTAACTGATTTTATATTTAATCTCTGAGCAAGTTGTATGGATGAAATGTTGCAATTAAACCTTTTTACCTACATGAAAAACTTTTACATCTTTTACATCTATACTTTCTCTCCTTTCCCAGCAAGCTTCCATGACAAAGTGGGGATTTGAACCGAGGTTTCCCAAACCCTAGTCCAGTACTCTAACCACTATGTCACACTGGCTTCACTTATACAAACTATCTCTGTACAATTGCTAATTCTGCTGATTTTACCAAACACATCTTGTACCAGGAACATTATTTGGAACCAATATGTAAGGTTTCCTCTCTTCCCTTTTAAAAAAACAGGTTGCATACTCTCTGCAAGGATTAATTTATTTTCTCTAGTTTGCTTAAAATGGATGTGGGCATAAATATACCTGTCAAACTGAAGGCTATTGTTATAGATTTGGAACTATTAAGATTGTTTTTGTTGTGAGGCAAATAAGGAATGACGAAAATTGTTGAATATTGGCTCTCTGATTTTAAAAAATCAGCAAAAGCTTAGAACATTAAATAATATTTACATATTTCTGTTTGTAAATGATGTTTTATTGCTTTGAAGAGTAAACAGTACCAATTTTTCTGAGTCAGGCATTCTGACACTTCAAAGATAACTTATTTGTCACCTTGAACAATTAACAAAATATTATGAGGACATATTTGGCATTATCTATAGACATGTCATGTTTCTGTGAAGAACATGATGGGTACAATGTTCTTATCCATTGAGTCAGGGAGGAGGGGGAGATAAAATGAGCTTAGTGAAGTTTGTAACATATTACAACAGATTTTTCTAATTTGACAGTGAATTTGTCACATGCATGTTAGGCAGATGTGTGATAGCTTGTAGATTTCTGTATGCTTTAAAACCCTAGCTATAAAGCCTACAGCTATACAACCCTAGAAAGCTTTTACACCATACAGCGGTGGCGCTAAGTTCTACATGACAGCTGCTTCATTAACCTTGCTGAACTGAATGCCTACTATATATTTTTATCTTCCAAGGAGTTAATTCTAAAACAAACCTGTGAGGGCAAAATGGAGTAGAGAGAAACCATGCCCTTTTAAAATATGTTTGAACTACTGAAACATATTTACCCACCTTCCATCTCCTTGAATCAATAAGACAAATTACAGTATTTTAAAAACACAATACACATTTAAAAGATAAACCAAAACTCTAACAGTAAAATTAAAAGAAACCAGCAGAAGCCCAATAAAAGCAGCAGCAGTAAAAGAAAATTGACATTAGTATATAACATTATACCATAGATGCATTTATCCCCCCCCCAATCCAATCCAAGAGGTCATAATTTCACCTGCTGTCTAAATACTGACAAAGAGGGGGCCAAACACAGCTCCACAAGCTGAGTTCAGCGGTCCTAATGGAGTTACTAGCACTGCAAAGGAGATTTGGAGACCAGTCCTAAGGAGTTCTACTCAGAATCGTACTCAGGTTGATTCAATGGAGCTTACTCCCAAGAAAGTGTTCTTAGGATTGCACTGTTGGTTTAGCTTGCCTGTGGCCTTCTCTATCAGCAGTCCACTAGGAACTTCCTCAGTAACTTAGGAATCAGCCTGCCCTTGCCAGGGAACACATTCCATAATTTTGCCACACTGACAAAAATGCCGTATGTCACATCACCACTGATTATATCTTCTCCATGGTGGAGGAGGCCTATGAAACAACTTCTGAGGAAGATCCTAATATGTGGATAGGATCCTATAAACTAAAGCACCCTATTTAATATACCGCTCCCTGTCCTAAACATGGATGAGCTTGCTTTCAATTATATTTCTTACTTGACAAGATATGAATTGAAGACTCAGTTCTTGAAGGTAGAGTTCTTGAAGGTAGGGTTGCCAACACCAGCCTGGAAAATTCCTGGAGATTTGGGGGTGGGACTTGGGGATAGTGGGGTTTAGGGAGTGGCTGGAGCTCAGCAGGTTATAATCCCATTGAGTCCACTGTCCAAAGCAGCCATTTTCTCTAGGGGACCTGACCTCTTTTACCTGGAGATCGGTTGTAATTCCGGGAGATCTCCAGCCACAACTTGGAGGTTGGCAACCCTACTTAAAGGTGATCTACCTGAACATGTGTCTCAGATGCACACCACACATTAATATAAAGTTATGCATTTATTAGCCCAGTTACAGTTGCTTCCTTATAAAAATGCATTAATAACATGATACAAGTCAGAGGGGAAAGCAATGCATTTAGCAGCTAATATTAGACAAGTAAAAGCCAGGAGACAACAATGAAGTCTATTAAATATTTCTAATAAAGATTATCTGCCCTAGAGTTTTGCATAACATTGTGTGTGCTATGTGTCATAAAGTTGCTTCTGGCTTATGGTGACCCTGTGAATTAATTACTTCCAAATCATCCTATTATTAACAGCTTTGCTCAAGTCTTACAAACTCCAGTGACACCTGAAAGACTAACTGCATTTATGTCAATATGAGCATTTGTGAGTCAGAACTCTCATCTTCAGATAGATTGTCCTGGGAATTCTTCTCAGCTGGGAGAACTGAGTCAGAGATGATTCGTGTGAATTCTTCCATGATTTCCCAGTATGATTTTTCTTTGTATATCTGTCTAAAGAAGTGAGCTGTAACTCATGAAAGCTTCTATTAAAATAAATGTTGTTAGTCTTTAGGGTGCTATCGATTTTTGTTTTATTTTGCTATGACAGACTAATATAGCTACCTCTTCAAAATCACCATGGAAGAATGATAGACAAGCAACCCATATATACAGTAAGGTGTAATGTTGTGAACTTTAGTATTGGCTAATGTGAATGATAGAGAGGAAACGTGGCATGGTATACTCCAATCTTATTTGAAACTAAGCAGGTTGGTGCTTGGATGGGGGACCACCAGAAAAGACTCGGCTGAGAAAGGCAACGGCAAACCTTCTCTGCTTCTCATTTGCCTTCAAAGCCCCTTGCTGGGGTCACCATAACTCAGTTGTGACTTAACAGCACATATGTACATAATGTAGATGATTCAAATGAAAAGCAGATGTGCATTAGATATTTGTATATGCAATCGATGTAGATACATAGGCTCAGTTCTTATGACAGTCCTAAGATCTGTCACAAATATATGCTGCTGAGCCAAGAGAAATGGAGCATCATCATAATATGTGCTGATATTCCTTAAACCATTTGGAAATTAAGCATTTCCTGCTGCTAACCATATACAATTAAACTGGACTCTTTTGGTTTTAGGTACCATAAAACTTATTCACCTGAATAGAGTTGCCAACTAGCTTAACTATGAATTTAATTTAAATCTACATAATTCAATTGCATAATGAATTGCAGTGTCACAGCAAGCATTTTACTGTTTACTGCTTGGTCCTACCATTGAATGGAGATAAGCATTGTGTACCTCGCCGCCCTCGCACACATTTCTGAGATAATGGTGGCTCCAAAATCTGCTTCCACAATCAATGACATTGCTGATGAATATGTGCTAATGGTGAGAGGTACATTATGATTCTCTGTACAAAGGTATATCCTGGAGGTTGTCAGGCATCAAGGTATGAAGAAAGTGACCAGCATAGTTGTCAAATCTGTCAATAAATGATATGCATCAATATTTGAAGTTGATATTTTGGCATTAGATGTGGAAGTTAGTACCAATAAATAACATTTTGTTGGGTATGACATTGAAAATCAGGGTGTGATTCTCATTCATAAAAAGAAACACCTTTTGGTATCCATTGTGTTACAAGGGCTACTTACACATTGTATGCTAATGCACATAAGAAAACCCTGATGCAGTTTCACAACAAAGAAAAGCAGTTGTGGAGTGGACAGCATTGCTTTCCCCACTGATAAGGTAACCCACTGCAAGTCACATCCTGCCTAGAAAAGAACATATTGCGAGCCTAGTGTCAAGTGGAGACGAGGGGCAAGGGCTAGGTGACAGAAGACAAAAACAACCTGCTGAGCTATAAAAGGCCACAAGTTTATTGGTTACAGCTTAGGAAGCCCTAGTGTGCATAGAGCACAGATCCAAGCATCGACCAACCTGCCTGCTGCTCACCCCTTCAGGCACCACTTGAAAGGGGGCACTGTGGAATGACAGGCTGTGGGATTCCACCTGGGCCCAGGCCTTAGCATGGATCCCCTGCCACCTGGGAGTGAGCATGCCCCAACAGCCCTTGCCTGGGCTTGTCCCTGCAATGCCTCACCCCCAAAATCCTTTAAGAGGATCCCCAAGTATGGGGAAATTGAGCTTGTGATCCTGTTCCCCCCCCCCAAAAAAGGATACATGCTCAATGCCAAAACTGCCTTTCCCAAAGTTATGACAGAGGTAGAATAGCAAGCATAAAGTAGAGATTCACCAACCCAGAGGCAATGAACCCCAAATGGTCCCTAGAAGAAGGGTGGGACAGGTGGGAAGCTGGTTGCAATGTGAAGGGATATTGAGAACCAGGGAAGGAAGATGGCATTCTATGGTCCAGTCTCAGAAACTAAGCAGGATCAGTACTTGGATGGGAGACCACAAAGGAACACTCTGCAGAAGAAGGCAATGACAAGCCACTGCTGCTTGATTTGACTTGAAAGACCCTTGCTGTGGTTGCCATACATTGCTTATTCCTTGATGGCATATATGTATATATTGAGAGTTAGTTTGATGTAGTGGTTAAAATATATACTTTGCTTATTTACTTCATTTATACCCTATCTTTCTGGGTACTCACGGTGGCTTATATCATTCTCTGTTACTCCATTTTATCCTCACAATAACCCTGTGGGGTGGATTAGACTGAGAGGGTGTGACTGGCCCAAGGTCACCTAGCAAGCTTCCATGGCAAATTGGGGATTTGAACCTGATTCTCCCAGATCCTAGCCTGGCATTCTAACCACTACACCACACTGGCTTTCAGAATAAGACTAGGATCTGAGAGACTCAAATTCAAACCCACCACGGAAGTTTGCTGGCTGATCTTCAGCCAGTCATATACTCTTGGTTTAGCCTACTTCACAGGCTTGCAACAAGGATAAAATTTAGGAGAATGATGTAAGCCATTTTGGGGTCCCCATTGGGAGAAAGGTGTGGTATAAATGAAGAAAATAAATAAATATTGTGCACAAGTTAAGATGCAATCCTAAAAGCAACCCTAAGCAGATCTACTCAGAATCCCATTTATTCCATGGGGCTTAATCCCAGGAAAGCATTTTCTGGATGACCCTGCAAGTGTACTTACTTTGGAGAAAGTCCTGCTGTGAACAATGCTGAGAGCTATGTTCAGGGCTTTTTCTGGGAAAAGAGGTGGTGGAACTAAGTGGGTTGCCTTCAGAGAAAATGGTCTCATGGCTGGTGGCCCCGCCCCCTGATCTCCAGACAAAAAGGAGATTAGATTGCCCTCTGCACCGCGGAGGGAAATCTAAACTCCCCTCTGTCTGGCGATCAGGGGGCAGGGCCATCAGCCATGTGACCATTTTCAAGAGGTTCCGGAACTCCATTCCACCGCGTTTCAGCTGAAAAAAAGCCCTGGCTATGCTGCATGTAAGTAATATGTTAATTAGCCCTGTATACTGTCACTTCATATTTTAAAAAACCTTCAGAAAAGGGAATAAAGTATAGCTGCTTGCTTTGAAAATCTACCATGTTTTGTGGTAGAATATTTTCCCAATATTATCTTTCCAATTTTTTAAAAAGTTCCAAAGAGTTTAAAGGAATTGTATTAAGTTTTTTCACAACTGCAGAAATCTAATGGTTAGAAAGTCAAATTCACTGGGTTTAGAGGAACATATTTTACAAGCATGTATAGATATATTTTTCTCTTAGGTAATTTAGCACTTTGCATGGGCTGATGCAAAAGTGCAGATTTAAATTTCAAATATAGACCTCATCTTTAAAAACTCTGACATGTTATCACAGTAGATATGACTACAAGATAATTTCCCATGTTTTTTTAAAAGTTTGTTGGTCTCCTGAACAGAAAATATTCTTGAATTTGAAAACTAAAGCAGATTTTGCCTTTAACTTACAGAAAGATTGGTTAAAGCTCTGTTCTGTCATTTATTTTTAAAAGTGTCAAATATGTCCTGAAGGAATAACCACATGATCAGAAATATCATTTTGTAAAAGAATATATTTTGTGATGACACAAGAGACAAAAGTTTTGTCTGTTTTTAAAAGTATCTAGAAAAACAAGCCCTCCCAAAACCCCTCCTCAGGCTTCAGTTTAGATGAAGGAGGAACACCAGGAGGATGTTTCACTTTTCTGGTGCTTTCATGGAATGAAACAACAGCTTTAACCACAGAACATCTGTGTCCTCCTGGCTTCTGTTACAGTAGAGCTTTTTAGGAGGAAAATAGCCTTGTTTGACTGAGACTTCATTTAAAGCCAATACATTTTGCACTGGTTTTGACAATGTAAAAACCACCTCCCTTTTCAAACGTACTTACTGAGTGTTTATTGTGTCATTCTCAGCCTTTTGCCTTTTTACACATTATATTTATATATAGCATTTCGCACTTGTGGGGGAGATAATATTTGATGTTTGATATCATAGTTAATATAATAGGAAAATAACGTTAGCTGACATTAAAAATAAGTTAGCTAACACAGTTATAATAACTGTATGAAGCTGCTTCCGGTTGCCTTTTGAAAACATGCATTTGTGTTTGTTTTCTCTTTCTTTCATTGGGTGCATAAGAATTGTAGATGCAGAGAAAAATTAGTGAAATAAAGCAAAGAGAACTTGCTGTAGTCTTACATACTAACTAACTATGATACATTCACATGTGTTTCTTGGAATATCTTCATTATTTCCTTATAAAAATGGGAGAGACTTGGAGATAGGATATTTAACGTAGTGTATATATCCATCGGATAATGGTCATGGGGTTGTGTGCCATTAACATTTGAAGTTTTGTAAAAGTCTACAGTTCAGTATGCTATCAAATGCAATCCTGAGTGGGTTGACTCAAAAGCAAGTCCTATATTATTCTGGGGTGTTTTCAACTAGATTTACCCACAGAAAAGTGTTCCGAGGATTGCAGCCTTACTGTACCACCTCCTTAAGGGCATTTAAAAATATGCTTCTTATTTTCTCCTGACCAAGAGAAAAAGGAGGATGAAGCAAAATAAAACTACATTGGAGAAGTAATAACTGAATGCATGAAATAAATTTGCAGCCTATTCCTCAGTGCATTTACACAGGATTAGAATTTGCTAAATTCAATAAGAAGGCACTTTTAGGCAACTTACTTGAGACCAAAGCCCCACTGAGTTCAGTGGGGCTTATTTCTGAGGAAATGTGCATAGGATCAGATTGTGTTTGAGCTCAGGATTACCGCCCCAAGTGGAATATAAAAGTGTCATATTTGTGCATTGAATATATCTGGAAAACAGTTATAGGAAAGCATTGGTAGTGCGGAGAACACATAAGCTGTGCTATTGTCTTAAAGCGAAAGTAATGCCTTTGTGCCCTTTTCAGGAGAAGATGTTCATGAAGATTGGAAGTGAGCATCTTGCTAGAAAATTTTTTATTTTTAGGCAAAAATGTATTTATGCACATATACTTTTGCCAATTGAGTTCTAAATGTCAAGTTTCTTTTTGCAAAAAAGAAGGAAACTAAGCTAAGGATACTAGAAAGAAAAATGAAATATGAGATCATGCTTTATTATTTTAGAAAACTGCAAAGGGAGTATATCGGTAGGGAAAAATATTTGCTCCTTAAATTGATGAACAGCCCAGGGGAGGAAATCAAAACTGAAGACTGGGTATGGCACGCAGTTGGAGGAAGTTAGATGTTGAATCTGTAGGGAAGGAGACTGAGAATGACAAACACAAAAATTATTACCTTAAAAGATTAATTTAGTAAATGAACTGTTACGAGTTACATGGTTAGAAATAATAACAAACTGGAATACATGGCCACTAGTATTCTGTGTTGCCCATTGACAGTTTGAATGCACTTTTGCCGGGTACAAAATATCAGTTTGTAGCAAATTGTAAGGTTTTCACATAGCTGTGAAGGAGGATATTATAATCTACTGTCAATATTCTTAGCCTGAATTATCCTAATTTAATTCAGTTAATAATATGGAATACACAGGGTCAATCATATATTCGTGAAAGGCATACAGCAATTTACTTTTACATTTATGTACAGTGCCTGCATATTAATAATGTATAACTTAATATTTTCGCAATGGCATTACTCTTACGAATTTCTCAAGAACGGGTCATTTGTTTCCCAGTTTCAGATGAAGCTGAGCATATTTGTTCAGGGGTAATTTATGCTTATTTCTTAACTATTTTCACTTCATTAATGATAGGGTCATTAATCTTTGCTAAACATTTTGTTGAATTCCACAGGATCTGGACACCTGTGTTTCATTTTCAGCCCTCCTAGATCAAAGAGGTGACGTTTGAAATTTTTTCCTTGCTTTGTCCAGCTTTTTCATTCATTCATTCATTCATTCATTCATTCATTCATTCATTCATTCAGTCATTCATTCATTTTACAAAATGTATATCTTGCAACTAAAAAATTAAAACATACAAAATAAAATCAAATATTAAAAATCATTTGAAAACAAAAATAATCATTAAAATAATTAAAACCAGAGTTAAAATACATGCAAAAACATAAAAACAACAATTTAAATATTAGGCAAAGAGGCAGTATCACTGAAGGAATGTCAAACAAAACAAAAATGTTGTTAGCCGCTGTTAGAGGATGGCAACAGAATGGGACAGATGAGTCTCCCTGGGGAAAGAGTTCCAGAGTTTTTAACAAATGCATTAAGACACAACTACAGAGACACCAACTATGTGTTTGCCTTTTAAATCAATACTGTCCTTCTGTATAAACAACTGTGTGTTTGAAATCACTACTGTGTGGCACAGATTGTGTTTCATGAGACCTTAGTTTTTGCTGCATCAAAATAGGGCATTTTTAGAGGAGTACAAGCAGGGAACCCACAAGGATTTGTTTGTGGGGGGGGCACATGTTGCCCTACATCCCACAATTTCCTCTTTCCTTTCCCTGAAAGCTCCCATATCCTACTCCCTTTTCTGCTTCTTTCTGTCCTTCCCACCCACCAGCCAACCCACCTTTATCTGCCTGCTCCCATCTTTACCTTTCCCTCCTTCCCTCATTGTCATGGATGCAAGCATCCATGCCATTGTTGTGTTTTGCATCTTATACTGAGAGTGATATAAGCATAGTGCTTATATCAGTGCCATCATTGTTTTGCATCTTACACTACATCTTATTCTTATACCGATATGATGCCAAAGTTAAATACTGTATTGTATGCATTTTATATATGTTACCTTAGGGTGTCCAGACTGCTAGTATTAATTTCCAAAGGAGCCAGTGGCCCCTTTGTTATCTCTGATAAATATGCGCTTTCACTTCTGAGTGTCCTTGGGATGGAGCTGCAGCTGTGTACTGAAATGTATCTTTTCCACAAGAGGGAATGATTCCACTTTGTGCTTTGTCTAGGCTAAACTAATTTGTTCCCATGTAACTTTTTGGGGTTTTGTGCCTGAATGCAAAGGGCAGGAGAACGTCCCCTATAATCAGTAGTCCTATTGTTTGGATAATCACTTCTGCCAACTTCTACCTACGAGTGTACACCTAAACTGAATAGATCTCTGAATAAAGTTTCTTCAGCCAATGCACCTGTGTGCTTGCTGTGAGGGGCTTGGGGATCTAACTAGCAGGGACTGCCACCCTAGGACTGACACTAATCTTGGCAGCCTCTTGTGGGAAAACTGTTTGGTTCTGGGTGCTTGGCTGGGCTGGACTCAGTTGTACAGTGGGAAACTTGCAAGGATTTGTGGAGGACATCTCATTTTTTCTTATATTCTCCTCTCTTTTCTTCCTCCTCATGTTTCTCCATTTCCTTTTATCCTAGCCATCCACCAACAAGCCAATCAACCTTTCATCTGACCCCTATCTTCATATATTTTATTTATTTGTTTGTTTGTTTATACTCCAGATTTTTCTGCAATGGGGTTCCAAAGCAGCTTACAGTGTTCTCTTCTGCTCTATTATATTGTCACTAGAGATGGGCATGAAGAGAAAAAAAACCCCAAACATGATGTTCGGTGTTCGTTGCCACCCACGAACAGGGACTCACGAACAACCACGAACATGGCCCTGTTCACGAACATGTTCATGGTCGGCTGTTCGTGAGGGCCAGCAGGCTCTCCTCCAGCCATCATCCAAGTCAAGATCCCTACTGCATCACTCCCAGAAACCTGACCTGAGCAGGCACCAGGAAAGGTACCAATAATAAATAATAGCTTGGCCCAGAGCCTGGCAGCAGCCCTGCCCTCTCCAAAACTAGAGCTGGGAGCCCCCCTCCCCCTGCTCTTTGCTCACTTGTAACAAATTTGGAGCTCCACACTTGGAAGGAAGACGTGCCTATCAAGCTAAATTGGGCTTAGATTGGGGTTTCCAGGGCAATAGCAGGAGTTCAGATAGAGTTCAGACAATCCCTGCCTAAGTTGCCAAGGGAATTGATTGCAGGTGCCAGCCTGTCTGGCTTGACGAACAGCAACAAACAAGGCTTGCAATGACCACCTGTTCGTTTAGAATGGGGCCTCACAAACAGCTTGTTCATGAACAGCAGATTGGGCTGTTCATGGCCTTTTTTTGTTCGTATTGCTGTTTGTGCCCATCTCTAATTTTCACAACAATCCTATCATATAGATTAGTCTGAAAGTGTATGGCTGGTCCAGTGTCATGCAGTGACTACCATGGTAGAATGGGGATTCAAACCTGGGTCTACCAGATCCTGGTCTAACTACTACATCATACTGACTTTAATGTGATGGCTGCTGTTGAATGGCAGTGAGCAGCCTGGCCTGCCAATGATTGCTGGTGGACCTGGCCCAGATGAATCCTCCTTCAAAGGCCAACACAGCCCTGGAAAGGGCCCTGCCCCCACCTCATGCCTTTTATTGACAGAAACCAAAGCTTGAAGGCTTGCCTAGCCATCCTCACAATGGCCAGTTCAGAAGGCATCCATTTCTTAAAGGTACAGGTACTGCTTCTGTTACTTTGGGTTTTTAATTTTTTTTTTTAAGGTTTCAGGTTTTTCAGCAAACCAGGGGTTTTCTCAGGTTTGTAAATACATCTGCCTTATCTGTTCATGTAAACCAGTCTCTGGTTCAAGAATCTGCAGATGAGGTCACATTGAGAATTAGATATATTGGTAGGTTTATACAAGAATGGTAGCTGAAATTATTCTGTGGATACATGGATGAAAATCCAGATGGTGCTCCACTGGCTAGCATAACTGCAGAACTACTGAAAATACGTGATCTCTCCATCTCACAGTACAACTACTACATAAAAAGATTCTGGCTAGTAGTTGTAGATGTGGTTAGGCACCTATTGAATTGATTAGGCACTATGACATGACAGTTATGAACAACGTCCTCCCAGTTCTTCATCGTGCAAGCTGAAAGAAGCATTTTGCAAGCTGCAAAAAGCATTTTAATGGTTTTTAGAAATGGTGTTTCTCTGAATCCAGGAATGAAGCTGGGTTTTTTTTTAATTTTCTGGTTGCAGGGTGCTGGCATTTCCATACATGGGAGTTCCCTATGCATATTCCTCTCTCTTTTCCCCAACTTTTCCCTTCCATGTGTGTTCCACAGTGACTCTACATTGGCTGCCAAGAACGTGGTCATTGTGGCTGCTCTGGTGACTTGTTTTTTCATCCATAAACTATAGCACTATAATAATTCTGTTAAAATTTCCATTGCAGAGACAAAAGGGGGCAAGTGTGAGCAGTTTTTGTCTTGGGAAGAAAACAGGAGAGGAAACTGCAACGTTGTTAGAGGGATACAATTTGTATTGTACTCTGGTACTATAATGATCAATTACCACTTATCTATGAAAAAGGCTGGAAACTTAATTTTTTCCCTAAAGTTAAAATTGGAAATTTAGAGGAACAGAAATAAATAAGTGGCGATAGACCATACAGTGCATAACAAATTTTTTAAAGCTTGCAAAACGTCCTGCAGTGATACAGCAAGGAAAAAGGTCAGAAAAAATGGCATGCCTGAAGGGCTGTGGGTGGGAAAATGGCACTCCTTTACAGCAGGAAAATGTGCCTCACTCTTTGCACACAACATAACACATTTGGACTGCGGTCTTTCCTAAAAGGATGAAATAAAGCAGATTTGGGGAGAACATATATGGCAAATGGGGATAACCTGGAAAGAAGACAACTAGGGCATAATATCATGTGGATGCTCGAATAAAATGTACTCCAGTTTGGAAGCCAAAGTGGAGAAAAAACTCCATGTGAGAGCAGTTGCAGATATGAATGGCATTTAAAGTGTTTCCTATGAGTGTTGTAATTCATCCTGAACCTTTATGAATGATTGGATAAAACTCATAGGCCACCCTTGTCATAGGCATACAGACAACTCCCCCCCCCCCCTCAAGTTCTCTTCCTCCTTCGCGATGAAGCCTTGACTGCCATACATTACACACGGGTGTTCTGTTTTTCATGCTGGGAAATCAAACAGTGTTGGGAATTTCTGTGCAACAGAGGGCTCAACAATTGCCCTCCAGTTATATGTTAAAAGAACAGGCACAGTGTTCTGAGCTGCTGCTGAAGTCTGAAAATCTTTGAGCACTGGGAGCCATTTCATGAACATTTTATACCCAGAGGCAATCGTAGAGAATCCCATTTGGCCACAGCTTTATTAGTGTGGTATTAGTGTGGTTTATTAGTGTGGTAGTCAATGAAAAGCTTAGCCTAGCTCTGCTCAGGTATGCGTATTCAGCATTCTACTGCTTGCTTTATGTTTATGCTTGATTTCTAAGAAAGAAATAATTTTCTCTTTAAAGCATACTGTCTTGGGAAAAAGAGTAAGAATTTTTTTCACAATTTACAGTCATTGTAGAGACTTACAGTGTAATCCTAAACCCTATCTCTGAAAGGTTTAGGATGGCAACTAAACCCCAGGCTCATAGCAAAAAAATTTATGGTGAGGGGACATGAATACATTAAGGATGTGATTTTGCACGTGAAGACACTGTTTTTCAGAAAAAGGTAAGCCGTGTGGAAACGGCCCTGGTTGGATCCAACCTGTATCTGTGTATAGCCACAATCATTGGACTTTGTAAAGATGGGCTATTTATCAGACTCAAAGTGTTTTTAAAATGTGAATTTGATAAGCTATAGCAATATTGTGGCTGCCCTTTCCCTTCCTTCCAAGACATTCAAGACAAAAGCAGCTTGTAAGATTTTCATTATATGTCTACAACCAAAAGAGCTAGTTTTTTTTTTAAAAAAAAAATGAGAACTGGGAATTTGGGGGTTAGGCATGACACACTTCAGGGAAGATAACCCACTTTTGTGATAGGAACCCTACAGAAATGGCAGTTTGCACAAAAAATATTATACTTTGCACACACAGTCAAGAGAGATAAAATATTGTAGCATATTGCTAACATAGCTCCGTTCAGAAGAATCAGAACCCTTAGCATTATAGCAATCACCATTTTAAAAAAAGCACCCTGCAGTGGCACAAAGGGGGAAAATGCAGGGGAAATGACGTCTGAGAGAGGGAAGTGCCCAGAAATCTCCCAGTGGGTGCTCTGGAGCTCATGTGAACGTCTCTGCATTTCTGGTGGCAATGAACGCAACTAGGAGAATTGTTACCATGTAGATACATCCAGTTTCTATAGTAACTTTTTCCTTATCAAAACAACCAAGTGTTAAACAAACAAGTATTGCTCTGAGAGGAAGGTAACGGATGATAAAGAGAAGATAAAGAAAATACCTACTCCTGACAAAATACCAGTTGCATGAGGATGTACTTTTTAAAAATCTGTTTCACTTGATACAAAAAGACTTCCTCCAGTTTTTAGTCATCAGTTAGAAACGATAGGATATGCTTAATTTCTCAAATGAAACAACACATTAGGACATGATCCTTGATTTCTCTCATTCAAATTAGCAAGTGAACAAATATTTGAATTCAAAATATGCATCTTGTTTATTTAATAAAGAGCAAGACCTTGGTTCAATAGCGCCTTAAAAACAACTAAAATTCCAAGGTATGAGCTTTGAGAGTCAAAGCTCCGTCAAATACGAGGAGTGGAAAAGCTTTTTCTATTCCACTGTACATATCTGACGAAGGGAGCTTTGGAAATCTAGTTGGTTTTTAAGGTGTTACTGGACCCAGATCTTGTTCTTCATCTGCAGACCAGCATCACTATCCACAAGAAACCGTTTGTTTAATGTATTTAGATAGAGGGATATTAGTTAAGAAGCCTTCTAATGCAGTTTTTTTTGTTTAAATAAAGATGCCAGTATTCATATATAAGGTTGCATTGATTTCCATCAATTCCCCCCTCAGAACTTGGGAAAGCTCCCCTCAACCAAGATGGTGTCCCCCTGTAATGTAACACCTCTTTAACAAAAACAGAATATATTCAATGTCCAATCCAAATATGGATTGGTCATATTCATATTTTTTGGATATGACCATTAAATATGGTGGGTTTTCTTTAGCGGTTGGGGAGTATACAACATGTTTAAATAAGCTTCCTTTCATATGATATGCCCCTCCATTTGTTTGCTTTTCTTAAATATGCAGTGATGTAATGTTGTGATGCTCATGATAAATATGAATTATTGTGATCTTGGATAGGACATACGTAAAGAGAGACTTCCTTTGGAAATCAGATTCTGTTCTTTCTTAGGTCTAGAGCCATAAGATAGAAAGATTTACAACTTTGTGGAACTAGACTGCATTCATCCTATACACGCTAAAAGCTGATGTGAACAAACTTATGTAACAAGTTAACAACCTTTAGGGAAAGATGACAAGTCTAAAATGTGATACAGAAGCATTTTCAGCCATGTGAACTTTGAATTCTAATTCTAATAATAATAATTCAAATAACTTTGAATTCTAATTATCAAAAACAAAAGCATATGGGGAAACAAACCTATATGGATAAGGGACATAAACTAGCACAACAGTGAATTTTCACGATTTGATTTTCATTGCCATTTTGGGAGTGTTTCCAGTAAACATTTGTTCTGCTCTGGGATGCTTCTTTTCCATGCCTGTTCACATCACAGCTATTAATTCCCTGATCTGCTGCTTTTGGAAGGGGGTGGGGTGGATCACAATGGCTGTAAATCAAGTCTGTCTGTACAGCACATCACTTTCAATATGATATGCATTTAGTTGTGCATCTGATTATCAGAGAGCATCAGTCCAACTTCTTGGAGACATGTTTCTTCTTATGCAACACATCCTCTTTATGAATGCTACTTTTAAACATGGGCTGATTTTGCAGGGGCTAAACTGTTCATGAAGTTTGTATTAGGATCGGTGTAAGGATGCTGGGTCCCGCAGGGGCCAAATCAGGGAGAAGGGGACAGTGGGAACTTCCCCCTTGCTCCTCGTGCAAAGTATGTGTGCGCTCCCACACCCACCTGTTTTGTTGCAAAATGACATCATTTTCTAGCATGATGCAGATGGTATGGGTTGCACTGAGGGCCGTTTGCTAAAAATCACTCCAAACTTACAGTGCAATCCTAAACAGAGTTACGCCAATCTAAGCCCATTGACTTCAATGGCCTTAGACTGGAGTAACATTAGGATTGCACTGTTAATGTGTGGGGGTGATTTTTAGCAAATCACACCCCCCCCCCAGTGCACCTGTAGGTTCTGCATCTCACTGGAAAATTTTCCAGTTTGATGACGAAGCATGCAGGGGATCCCCCACTCAAAGCGGAGGATGGGGGTAAACCTTGGCCGATTCCAGATGGCCAGAAATTGCGGTTTTTCTGCGGAAAGAATCGCTTACCGGCCACACGTTCACTTTCGTCTCCATCCGCTTTGTCTCGCAGCGTGCCGTGCCATCCCGCTTCCGGATGTTCGCACGGCCAACTGAGGTACCCGGGATTGGTTGTTTCCTCCCCGTCACAGTTGACGTCGGGGGCCTTCATTGGTTCGCATTTCAGTTTTTTTTTAAAAAAAAAATTACGTGTTTTGCGCAAATGCGCAAATGTGCAGGTATGCGAATACGCAGCGTCAACTTTTGTGCATTTGTGCATTTGTGCAAACGTGCGACTGCGCAAATGGCGCCCGGTTTTAAAAAAAATTAAGGGAATATTGTTGCCGGCCGGCCGACAAAGGAAGGAGGAAAAGGGGAGGGCCTCTCCACGGCGACGAAGTGTCCAGAAGTGTGCAAACCCGCAATACGGCGTTCACACCATCCACTTCTGGAGCACAACACAGCGCCATGAACCGGAGGTAAGCAGGGACGGGACATTATGGGTTTTTACGAGTGAGGTCGCTGGAAAAGCGAAAGCACTCGCTTTACTTGTGCCGGTCTGGAATTGGCCCTTGTCGGTGCTAAAACAAACCCATATTGTTGTTCATGTAAACTTCTTGGAACTTTTAGTAGAAATTCAGAATAAATGTGACCTCAGTCCAATAAAAAATATATATAGCTAATATTTGGAACACATTTCATGAATAGAGTTCTGATCAATTCTAATCCCCAGCTTTATGTTTACTGGTCTATTTAAAAAAGCCTTTATGCAGACTAGTTCCTATCCAGTCTTTGTGTCAGTAGCCCAAAACAATATCTATTTTTGTTTAACTCACAAATGTATTCAGGAGCCAAAGTAACCTGTAGCTCAGCAAACTAACGTAACAATTGTGCCCTAGCTTAAATCAAGAACTGAGCCCCATATTCTTTTCTATTTGCATTCTCAAGGTTTTTTTTTTTAAAGACAACTTAACTTGACAAAAAAATTGCTCTTTGGCAGGATATTGGTTACATAATATATTGTTTAATACTTAGAAACTTGAAATCGTGCCATCTACTTGCTCTATTACTTTAGATAAAACCAGAGGCTGTAATAAATATGTCTCCTCTTTATCATCTCATTTGTGCAATGCCCGCATTAATAATGCATTCTGTTTATGATGAACGTTCACCTAAGGATGCTTGATAAACCTTTGTAAAGCCTGACGATGCTTCTCAGAAGCCCCATATTGGGTCCTCGACACAACTCAGTTTATCTTCTACCTCTGAGAAACAGAATTCCCTTGACACACATTCCAACCCCCACTTAATCTGGAAATAATAATGCAGAACAGGAAAGCAACTGAAACAGACTTCCCACCTCCTGGTCTCTACATATGTCTTCCAAATCCCCCAGCAGTCCAAGAAGCATGAAGATCCTGAACTTTGAACTAATTAAAAGATTTTTTTTCAGCAACCTTGCTTTCTTTTACTTCTCTTTTTTAAAAGTCACCTTAAAATACTACATATAAAGCAGCATGGTTAACACAGGAGTTTTGAAAGTTTCCAGATAGTTGTCATGGTCACTCATCAGAGACACACTGACCTGTGTGCCTGTTGATGTGCCCTCCTTCTTTTCCAGAATAGCTGTCTAAAGGACTAACCCTTTCCCCTACTGGACAAACAAACAGTGAGCAGGTAGCTAGCAAGTCTAACAGTGCAATCCTAAGAAGAGTTACTTCAGTCTGAGCCTATTGAAATCAATGGGCTTAGACTGGAGTAGCTCTTCTTAGGATTGCACTGTAAATCATACCCCCCTTGATAATTTGATTTTGATCATTCTTATGCAGCTTTTTATTTGACTGCAGCTGTTTGAAAAGAGTTGTCTGAAAGTTACCTCCTGTTCAAGAGAGATTTTGAATCTTTTTCTCAGTGCATGGTCACAAGTTTTTCAAAACCAAAGCATCTTAGAACATTACTAGCAAAGTCCCCCCTCCCCCTTTAGATTAAGTGAAACGATATCACGATTGGATGAATTATTTCACACTGGAACACCCAATGAGGATCTGAGGTTCAAAGGGCCAACTGATGAAAGCAATACCTTACCCCCCCAGCTGATCTTTGTGTGCTCTAAACCATGCCTGCATAACTGAGCTGAGACGTTTGCATTCCAGTTTACTTGTGAATGTTCTGCATTTACGGTGAAATCCTAAGTAGAGTTACTCCAGTCTAAGCCCATTGAAATCTATGGGCTTACACTGGAGTAACTCTGCTTAGGATTTCACTGTTTGTCTTGTAGAGCACTTGGAAACAGCTTGTCAGTTTTGTTCCTCATATTTAGATGTTTAAAGATGACATGAATAATAAAAGAATGTGCATGCTTTGGCTGGCTTAACCTGGCTGAGTTCAGTGATCTTTAGGATAATTGTGCCAAGACTGATAGTAATGAGATTACAGATAGTGTGGCCTTGCTACAAGGTCTCAGGTTATATAAACTCCTGAAGACAAAATTGTGAATAAAGTCAGTAACAGGTATAAAAACCTGTAAGGATCTTCTTTATCTACTGCTTACTCTTTAACCTCTCCTGAAATTTGTTAAAATCTTGTGATGCTTCGGGAGCCTAAACAAAGGATATAAAGGAATTACACAAAGATAGACCTCCCAGTTTTACATCTTTCTAACCCATGATGTTGGGCCCAATACAAAGAAAGAAAGAAGCACCGTTGAGGGGAAGCTCTAGCCAAAGTTCCACAGGAGCTTAGGTGGTTTAGGGTCTTAGGGAACGTAACACTTCTCTCTTTCAAACATTTACCTCACTGTTTTTATTGTATTAAAGGAAAACCTTGATAAAATTCTCTTTTTTTTGTGGTGGATGAATAGTTGAAAAAAGTTGCCAGAGCAGAATGGCTGCATGCAGAAGCTACTTCCTGAGGCGATACAGAAATAATGTAATGAGGAGACCCATGAGAGAGATGGGAAGGAGTGAAGATATTAAGGAAATCTGAGACACATGGCAAGAGCTAGCTGGAGAAATAAAAACAGCACACCAGAGGGAGTAAAAAGTAGAAGGCATGCCGTCAGTACAGCTGGTGCACTTCTTAGTCTAGCAATCTGCTAGTATTTTCTGTTTCTCTTTGCTTCTGTTTTTGAGAAATTCTCTTGTACAAAGACAGATTTGGGATGGCTGGAACTCAGGAAGCTCCCATACTTCTTTTTTATTTTAATTTATTAAAATCAAACAACATAACAAATATAAAGCCTCACTGCACAATTAGAAAAGAAACCCAAGGCATGTAGCTGCAAAAAATCTGACCCAATGTCCTCTTGTTTCATGTACGTGTCTCTTCTGGAAAATACGTACTTTTATCATTAAGTCCAACATCCCTTCTTTCCGCCATTCTATATGTGGCATGGAATTGGATTTCCAGCACTGCAGGACTAGTCTTTTGGCCACTGCTTTCTCCCAAAGATCCATAATTGTTTCTCCTTTCTAAGCAAAACATGAGATAAAAAAGAGACCCAGAAATAAATGCACTGCTGACAGATCTAAACTCATACCTAAAATACAGTTTCTGCATTTTTTGCTTCATGCCACGGGGGGATATGTCTGGACGGAACTATATATGCAGGACAGGACTACATATGCAGGAGGGTAGGTCCCACTTTTCTTACTGCAGTGACAGCAGCAGTGCTTTGATAAACAAACCCAACCTCTCCAAACTGGCTGGGGGGTCCAATATTCTTGGAGGGCTAATTTGTGTTGTTGTTTCATCAGCTGTAGGCAAAGATCCACTGATGTTTGTAGACTCCCACACTTCTGTCATTCTGCAGAATGTGCAAAACAGTAATGTTCAAGACAGCCTTCTTCAATAGAGATTAGAATGGTAATAGAATGGAACATCCCTGGAGGGCATCTTTATAATAGAATAAATAAATAAATGTAGATATAATATACAGATACCTCTTTGATGAGACCTATAAGGGCTCAGTGACAGAGCATGTGCTCTGCTTGCAAGAAGTTCCAGCTTCTGTGTCTGGCCCTTCCAGTTTCAGAATCTCTGGAAGCACCATGTGCTGGGAAAGGCTGTCCTTTGCCAGAGACTACGGAAAACTGCTGCCAGTCAGAGTAGACAGTAGTAAGTTTGATGTATCAATGGGCCAGATTAGACTGAGTTTACTCCATTTAATCCAGAAAAGCTGCAAGCTGGCTCCTCCAAGCTTTTTTTCTTTCCAGGCTTGTGGGGCGGGGGAGGGGAATAAGACCATCTCCCTTGGCCCTGCCCTCACGGATCCCCGTGCTCCTGGCTGGCTCCCATCCCAGCCTCTTTGCCTGCTGCCTCCTGTCCCCTGCCAACCTCACACCACTCTCTTGCTATGGAGCATGTCTCAGTGCTTCAAACCATTTTGCACCTCTGCCCTCTTACTGCTGCCTGGTCTCTGAGGCTTGCTTTTCTCTGTGAGGACCATGGATTCCCATCCTCCACCTTGAGCTCCAAAAGAGCCCTTCAATCCACTAACAGACACCTTTTAAACTTCATGGCTTGTCCAGCAAGCCTCACTCTTCCTTGCTTCAGTTTGGGATTCTTTGGTTTGACATTGGTTGCCTTGCTGTAGTTTAGTTCTGTTGTTGCATTGGGACAGGTTTTTGCTTAAGGTTTTTCTTTGCCTGGAAAGCTTTGGAAATGTTTTCCCTCGTAGGAAACAATGAAGAGTGACTGGCTGCAGCTTGTTAAGGGGCCCATAGAATTGGACCCCTGGATTAAATCTTCCTGAAACATGGGGTATTTAGTGAACAGGAAGGAGTAGGTTCCCAGAAAATTTGGTGGAGTTTGCTTTAAAAATGCCTTCCCCAGGACCCTGGATAGTTTTTCTTGTAGGGAATAATGGCTAGATGAATTTCGGATTCTTCGGATCATGCATCTGACGAAGAGAACTTGATTCTCGAAAGCTTATGCTACAATAAAATTGGTTAGTCTTAAAGGTGCTGCTGGACTCTTTTTGATTTTTCTAATCTTATTGAACAGGTTTGAGAATCTGACTCAGAATTCAGGGATATTGAATTTTTATGGTATCCTTAATACACAAATCTGGATTCAGCAGGATTTTTTTGAGGGGTGCACTCCCCCTAGCAAGGCTGGTCTTTTGATCCAGTCATGGAAAATGCAGTTGCTTGTTTCTTGAAGTCAGTTAAAATATATATGAGCGACAACTAAAATGCTAGTTTTTGCACAATCAGTCAACCTCAGTCTAGAACTTAAGGTCAAACTGCTGTTTAGGAAGAGTGATGCATCTTTTATCCCTTACAAACCCGTGATCCATGATTGATTGATGGATTGATGGACTGATGGATTGATGAAATGGATGAAGATGGTTATGTTTCACCTTGTAATTCAAAGATCTTCCAATGAGTTGGAACTGTTTAAAGGGCAAAACTAGACATGATAGTAGATCTGTGATGAAGCTCTTTCACTTTAAAAACAACAAGAAGAACAGCCAGCTTCTTCTGGATTCTTTGAAATGAAAAATTGGATGCTGGGCCTTGCTCCTGTGCTTGTTTTCTAATTTGACCCTCCTACTCCCGAGCTGCTATTACCTCCACAGGGGGGCGGGGGGGGGGAGTCTGTTGGAGAATCTAAGAATGAACACCTCCATTGACCTACTGTCAGCTGTGAGGATAATTTAGGACCAAACTACATTTTTAGTATATGGCCTAAAAATTGGCCTTTGGCCATACACAATTAAACATACAACTACTACATTTTTAAGTTTTTAACAAGGTAGGTCCAATTTGCCCACACCCAACTAGGCTTCCGTGCAGCTGCATAACAATGCAAGAAATGGCTTTTTAAAAATAAAGGCGAGCAACTACCTCTGCGTCTAACTTGCCTTGAAATCACCTTGCTGCGGTTGTCATAAGTTGGTTGTGACTTGATGTCACATACACATTCAATCTTAGATTTTGGCTTCAAAATAAAAAAGAGAAATGTTCAGCATTTATTTTGATTTATGTTTATTTTATTAAGTAAGTAGAGAAACTCTACTTTTCTTTATCTCCCTTTGAGTACTAATAAATAGATAGATACCTTGTTCCATTTTTATTCCATAATCCATACTGCTACGGAAAAGCTTATTTTGGAATTAAACTATATATAGTTCTTTTTCCAGGAAAGATGAGAGGAAAGCTAACATTCCTTGAGGAGAAAAAAATGTTAGATCATAACATTAATGGAAGCTGTAAAGTATATATTTGTTGCAAATATACCTATTGCAAATGTTTATGTTCCTAAGGGAACTCAAGGAAAAATGAAATTGTAAGTAATTTTTTAAATTTACAAAGTCTTTTTATTACCAGGGAGCATGAAGACAAAAAAGTGTTGCCTTTATGCTGCTTGTCTTGCATGAGAATAAAGAGAACGTGTGAGAATAACTCGTTTCTGTCCAACCTATTTAAACAAATGGACAGATTGTTTAATGGCTAGGTGTAACTGGACCATAAATGAGGTACTAGTTGTTACTAGAGATGGGCAAGATCCGCATTACGATCGAAAAAACCCCATGATAATGGCGATCGTGCGATTGTGACCTGGCAGATCGTGATCATCCACGGCCAACGATCCAGCAATCGGGAGGGGCCTGGATTGGGGCGATCGGGCTCAGATCGGGGATCCAGACACTCAGGCGCCAGCAATCTATTCCCCTGGCAACGGAGCCAGAGGAATGCCTGAGCTGTGTTTGCCCTCCTTCTGTCACCCTGGAAACACGAATGGAAGCCCAGCTTTCCTTGATCAGCAGGGCTTCCTTCCAACCACGGAGCAGCAAAGCAGTCACCAGTTGGGAGACGACACTCAGGGGAGGGAGGGGGAAGGGGGTGTTCTGTAGCCATGGGCACTCCAATCTCATCCCTGCAAACCCTGATAGACAGCTCTGACAGCCAAACACAGACGGCCAAACACAAACACAGATGCCGCCAGCATCAGCCACCATTCCTGTATCACTGGGAATAGCGGGGCGCCCCTCCGCTTTTGCCTCCACGATCCACGATCCATGGATCGGGAACAGAAGATGATCGGTGTGGATCGTTTATTTGGGATCGTTGCCGGCCCCGATCCACGATCAGCTGGATCGTTAATTTTTTTTGGATCGTGCCCATCTCTAGTTGTTACTTTGGGAGGGATTGCTTTTCTTACCAACCTCCAGCCAAAACATTGTTTAAGATGATGCCCTTGCTAAGGGAAACCTCTGAAATGTTTTCAGTGACTTTAGAGCTGTTTATCAAGGGGTCATTTCACTATTCATCTTGATTCAGCTTCTAACTAAACCCTTTAATTGAGCAAAGAAGTAAGTTTGTTTACATGATTGATTATGCAAACAAATCAACTGAAGTAAGATAACTAAGATTAACAGGTTTCTTTTTAGCTACAAAGGATATCTTGTTCATACTGAAATTGTAAACCTTTTAGTAATCCTGCATATGAAAGAAAGGTTGTACTAGAGGCAAGCATGACAGATATAGATTCCTATGGTTAAACTACCCAATCACACAGAGATCGAGGGGATTTGAGTGTTTTTGTGTGTGTGCCTGTCCAAATTTAACAGCAAAGGAACCACATTGGTGAGGGGCACGGAACCTACCCACCCACCTTGCATACATATAGCCTTATGTCTCCCAGGCTCCAATGCTAGAAGTGAATTTGTTCCAAAATAAGACGAGAACAGTAGCTGCAGGGAACTAAACAGGATGTGGGGAAAGGAGAAGGGTTTAGCGCTTCTCATTCATTGACTTCTTCAGTTTTAAAATCAGGCCCCCATGGTTTCTACATAACTGAAACAGATCTGGGTTTAAATGAATGGATATCTGGCTGCCATCTCGAATTTAGGATAAAATGCACATGTAAAATGCACAGAGACGGATAGACGTCTAGTCTGCTAAAACTGTAATCATAGCATATGTTCAAACCAAAAAAAAATTACTGTGGAAGCTTTTTTGTTGCTCTAATGCAATTTTCCTTGACCTTTGGCCCGCTTAGTATAACTAAAGTGAAATTGTTCCAAGAAAAGGTCTGAACAAAACTTTTTAGTAGCTGTAGCAGGTCCCTATGGTGGAAGTTACAGATGAAATAGGAAAATAAACCTGATTGTCAACGTATTTTGTTTCTTTACAAGATTTCTTTGATATGCTGATATGATTTCCATTGTTGCGATAATATCTTCAACAGAAGAATAACATTTACGAAAACAACTATAAAAGAAGATTTTTTCAGTCTATTCGGGATTCTAAAATTGTCAGAGTTTCCATTGTTATTGTATCAGAATCAGATACGTGTTATTTCATTTTGTAATGACTAAGCACTTAACAAAGAAGTGGGATCAAGTTGACCAGGAGAAGTCAGCAAAATTAATAAAACTTTGTTTTCAAACATCTACAATTCCATATCCAGTATGTAAGTTCATGTTCTTTAACCTTAATAAATATTTTTTTCTCTGTGGTGTTTAATCGTTCCTTTTTACAGTGTAAAAAAAATAATCACGGTATTTACTTTTACCACCAATTGCATTTTAAATAGCAACAGAAATTAATTGTAGGGTGAAATTTACAAAATTAAATGTTCTTTTCTTATATTTTCTCCCTGATATCTTTGCTGCTGTTCTGTCAGTTTTCTGCATAATAGAAATAATAAAAGGCTGGTTTTTTTTGTTGGCAGCTTGTGGTATGTTCAATTTAACTTCTGATGCTTATTGTTGTTGTTGTTTCTGTAGCTTATTTTGGGATCTGTTTGAAACACACACTGCATTAGTGAAGCTCACATTTTGTTTGGACAACACCTAAGTACAGTTTTTCTTACATGTATAGTATACTAAGTATTTTGCTCACAATCTACTTAAATTTTTTTTTAGAGGAACTGACTATACCACAGAGTACTCAGAGTAAATGGCTTTAGGACTGCAAACTCCAGCTGTTTTAATATACGCAGCAATTTTATTCTAACAACATTTTAACATAGTTTCATATCATATCATATCATATCATATCATATCATATCATATCATATCATATCATATCATATCATATCATATCATATCATATCATATCATATCATATCATGACCGTCTTCATATCACATCATGATGTCATAATTTCATATTACATCATGATCCTCTGACCATGCTATTCACAGCTTTTCCCCCCGAAACCTCATTCATATATCTTTATAAGCTCCTGTTAACATTACTTTTATATAGCTATATATGTATATTCAACATGGTATAGGATGAATAGGGAGTGGTACTGTGTCTTTCTTAGGATTCATATCACCCTGTTTCTAGCCAATGTACTAATTCTACACACACAGGGCCAAAGAAGATGTGATGGTGTGAGAGAAAGAATCATTCATTCTTTGTAATACTGTAGTAGCTGCTGGGATTGTGTTTGGGACAACAGATTTGACTCAGGAACATAGTTCTAAGCATAGGGGCACTTCACTTTCCCACCCTGCAATTTTTGTGATCAAGTGGAGCACAAATGAACAGGGAGGAATACACGTGAGTCTGTTCAATTGCCATTCAAGTGTCATTCATCACTTGTAGCTTGGCCCTCAGTCCCTCCCTCCTCTAGGGCTGACATTTATTTTGCTATAGACAGTATATAAGTTCCTGTATATTTTCCTTGTGGTACAAATGGCAGTTCTTTGTGTGTGGGAGATAATAAAATAGCACAGGGAAGGTGATCCTACTTTGAAACCCTCCTTGCTCACTACTTACAATTTTTGAAAGCATAATCAGATAGTTCTCCATCCCATTTGACACGGAGTTACTATTCTTATAAATAGTTAAATGGCCTATATACTAGGTATGTATGCCTTTGAACCTTGAGGAAAATCTTGGTCTATCCCCATTGAATTTGAAACGATGCCCTGGTGTATGTACACGTTATGTCTGGATTCTGAAAGACTGTGAGCCAAGCTACAAGTGACGCCTTACACAGGTTGGACACTTGTCAGCTTACCTCAAGTTTTGATGGGAAATGTAGGCGTCCTGGTTTTACAGCTTGGCTCTCCATTACAGCTGCAAGACCAGGATGCCTACATTTCCCATCAAAAATTGAGGGAAGCTGACAAGTGTCCAACCTGTGTCAGGTGTCACTCGTAGCTTGGCTCTCAGATACGTTTCCAGTGCAGCCCTTAAGCAGACATTAAGTTTGAGCTTCTAAATTGCTTGTGAAAGCAGAGCATGGAGCCAGCAGTTTAAACTGGGAATTTCCAAGTGCTGGACTATAATTTCTTGTAAACATTTCAGATGCTTTGCCATGTTACCAATAAGAAGGTGTTACAATAATGGCATAAAGAAATTAAGGACATTTTTTTTCCTCCGGTACGAATCAGAACTCACAGACCTGAACAAAGATCAAATTGCATTTTTGAGTTCCATGACACAAATGGTTACAAATTTAGGAAGTGGGGTTGTTTTCTTTCCTGCATTCTAAGTGTGATTGGATTAAAACAAAATTGAATAACCATATTTCAGTGTATCAATGACTTTTTTTTTGAAAAAAATTCTGAGATGTGCTAATAAAGCCAATTTCTAGAGCTGATTTCAAGTACATCAAGACAGAGTTGCTTATTGAAAGCATCAAGGCAGAGATTGCTTAGGGATTTATCCTAATCCCAGAGGTTCAATCTAGCAATAATTTGCCTAATTCACACAATGCCCTTTGATTTGTTGAAGCTATAATTAAATTGTACACAACAGATTTATTATCAAATGTAACACTGTGTAGCTCATGCAAAACTAAATGCATTCATATTTAAAAATAGGACTTTGAGGGACACAAAAGCATTCCCCCCTACTGTTGAAGAAAGGCAACACACAAATGCCTGTGGCAAGCCATTCTTTGAAATTATCCTCAGTAAATTGCAATCATGCACTTTTGACTCTCTCTAATTAAACATTTAGTTTTATTTATTCCAGATGCATTTTTTTAAGCGAAGTCAGATCCCTGGTGGTGTTGTTGTTAATAGATCTTTTACAGATCTGAATATCCTATAAACTGACAGAAAATAAAGTGAATTGTTCCTTTTGATTTAGTTTATTAACACATGCACTGTTGACTGCTTCTTATATTGTTTTGGAAGATGTGTTTTATGAATGTTACAAGAATAAATAGTCTTACAGTACAATCCTATGCAAAGTTACTCCAGTCTAAGTCCATTGATTTTAATGGGCTTAGACTGGAGTAACTCTGCATAGGATTGCTCTGTTAGAGTACTATGTTAAAAACCATTCAAACATCTTGAAAGAGAAATAGTATCAAACTAGTTTTTGAAATATAACACATGCAGTTTTGAGGAAAAGTAGTTGTTTTGCAGGCTTTTTATAAAGCTGGTCTCTTAAGTAGAATGACTATGCCTCCCCCATATTGTCTATAAAGTCAGTTCAGACACAGTAGTTAAATGCTTTGTGAAAACACAGTGTAAGAATTTGTTGGTCTTTAATGTACTGGTAGCTGATGAACAGGTTTTTTTTGTTAAATGTCCATTCAGCCTTTCCTTTATACGCCCTCAAAAGTAATACTGTATAAATTCCTTGTTTTAACTTTTATTAATATAATTAAAGAAACTCAGAACTGTAAATTTGTGTTGTTCTGTTGAAGTTGAATAACCTTATTCCAATTTTGAGATGCTGATAGTGAAGCTGGAGCCAGAGATGATGATGAAAACCTCAAGGGACACGCGGCAGTCCATTGCAAAAATAAGTTCATGCTAATTGTATATTAGGGCTGCCAGTCTCCTGGTGGCAGCAGAGGATTTCCCACTCATAGCCTCTGCCCCCCACTGCCACTCATTTAGCTGGGGGGGGGTCTTGGAAAATGGGCTTGGGAGGCAAAAAAACTTCCAGGCAAGCGGGCATCGGGTGTGCTCCTGCCAGGCGCGATTATGTCTGTTCCAGATGTGACATCATCATGCCCACTGGGAGTGTGCCTACTGTATGCATATGCGAGGAGATCACCACTGGTTAGTGTCAGGTCCCCCCTTCTGCTGGTAGGGTAAGGGAACCTGGCTATATATAGTATATCATGTATCACCCACACGTGTTATAGTACCTACCAGCACCTTCGTGGTGCCTGCCAAGTGTTTGTAGAAAATGGGAAGGGCCAAGTCAGGCTTTTGCCCACTTCATACAAAGGGAATAGCCAGGCTAGATGCCTGCCAAATGAAGACCAAATGTGTATTTCTTAGTTAGTTCAATATGTATACTTATTTTGTGAGTATACAAGAAAATATATTTTTAAAATATGTTAATTTTAAGAGGCATGCTGTTAAAGGGAGCTTCTGCCTGAAACAGTAAAGAGTTACTATTAGAATTAAGTACATTTGTGATTGGCTCTGCCTTCTGCAGCAGCCATTTTATGGTTGTGCCCATCACCCTGTGTCAGAATTCCAAAGGTGCCCAGAGGCTCAAAAAGATTGGGTGCCCCTGCAGTATATTATGCAAATAATATAAGTAGAATCGCAGGATGTTACTATAGCTCCTACCACCATTTTCACTGGCAAAAGAGTGAGCCCTTTGGCTATAGAAAAGACTATGCCAGGGGTTATCAGAGCCGTGTGGACACAATCCCCATAGAGTGCGGATGCAGTGAGGAAAGAAACTGGATGGATTAAGTAGTGGCTAACTTTTTATAAACAGTAGCTTGCTACTTGTTATATTGTGTATGTGACTGGCTCAATAACATATAAAGAGTAAACTGAATGTATGATTAACCAACTAGGCATGACTTGCCATCTGCCTGTGTGTATACCTTGTCTAAATTGTCAACAATGTTTTAGCAATATTCTTGTGTTTGCTTTGTAATATTCTTTAATAATTTCCTGTAAATTAGACAGGCTGTACTGAGAAATTCTTAAAGATAACAAGTACATTTCTTTCTGTTGGGCATTAACAGGAAATGCCTTGTTCATATTTGACCTAACCAGGATTAAAAGGATAAGCATTTAATCAACTTTCCTTACAATTTTAATTATGCAAAACCTATAGACCAGAAACATAGAGTGTGTGGCCACATATTGTAATTCACACTCAGATTTATACTATTAGCCAGACTGGGGGATTCCACATGATCGATTTTGATCAGACTTTCTGAGCAGTTGTGCTGCAGTGGAGTTGTACGAATCCACTGCTCCCGGATTCCACATTAAGGCTTTTGTTTCGCATTGACATTTCATTTCATCATGTTCAAAGTCCATCGTGTGGAATTTGTCAGTATAAAAATCGATTCCTCATTGCTTTTCCCGGGGGAAGTGTCAATAGATGTGCATCTTCATTTTTTTTCATTCCCCCCCCCCCCAAAAAACATTGCTACACATAAACATTGCATCAAACAAACACATCTGATAGGTCAGAGCATTTCACACCGATATTGTGGAATGAGTATTGGTTATTGACATTTGGGGGGGAAATTGTTACCAATGACCCCGCTTTCCCTCTGCCTCAGAAGCTGTCAGCTGTCAGCCAGCAACAAGTAACAAATTTGGCATGTTGAAAAACAGACCGTTTTTCACAGGATGACACAGGATATGTTTCTGCATAGACTTGTAGAAACGTTGCAACATTTTTAATATTTTTTTTTTAAAGAGGGGAAGGGAAAGGTAGTTGGTGTGGCTTAGAAAACGTGATTGGCCAATCAAATTAAGTTGATTTGAAGGGCGAGAGAAAAGGGCAAGGGTGGGGAGAACATCGTATAAAGAATTTCGCATGATTAAAATCCCTAATTTGCTGTGAATGGACAAATAACTCGGGGAAAAGCAGGATGGAAAAAAATGGACAAAACCTGCAGTGACTTCGAAGCTGCTGTTAGGATTGCCTTCCCACATGTGGAAACACAAAGAAAAGGCTGAACAGCAGAAAACCACTAGTGCGGAATCACCCAATGACTGAAAAAACATCAATGATGGGGGAGGGGAGAAGGGAGGAAGGAAAAGAAAGGCCATTAGAGAGTACTTTTACGATCTTAAAAAAAGTGGTTGCTATTTTACTTTAGGCTGTTTGTATTGGCTCTTACATAAAGTCAGGGATAAACAGTAGGCAAATATTTCAAGTCATTATGGATATTCCAATAGAATATTTAGATTGTGTGCATGCCAGTGAGGATGGCCTGGGCGAGTACCTCTTCGATCGTCTCACACTGGGTGAGTCCAACGACTGAGCTGCAAAGTGCTGGTTCCCCCCAGAGTCCTTTCTCCAACATGTCCAGCTGTGTTGCTCTAATCCATCATGCGTACGTGTTAAAAGCTGGCTGTTCAATGAATGAGGCACACCTCTGTACCCTGCCCATCTTGGGGGGAGAGTCTGTAACTGGCATTAAATAAAACTTGGCATTAAACTTGGAATATTTAGATCCCCTGCAAAATTAAAGTATCTAATGGCAAAAACAAGTCAGCCTGTAGAAGAGAGAACAGATGTTATTCAAAGGTGATTCAGGACGGAGCACTCTATTCTTATGTATGTTGGCTAAATGTGGAACACTTAAAATCAGGTTTCCTGGAGGTTGGGGCTAATAGAGTTCCTTTGAGGGTGTCTTTATGAGATTAATTTCCACATTTATATGTGAGGGGGTCTTCCTTCTTCTAAGAACCTCAGGGTAGGGGGTGATAATAGGGTTGCTATTCCCCTGATGGGGGTGAGGAAAACCTTGCACCCACCCTCTGCCCTCCTGCCACCACTCACCTGGCTAGGGAGGGGGGGAGGCAGGGGAACAGGCCTTCAGGGTGCTCTCTCAGGGTGGTGCAACAACATCATTGGCATATAATGAAGAGAGCTGTAGTTCTTGAAAGCTTATGTTACAATAAAGTTGGTTAGTTGTAAATGTGCTACTGGACTCTTTACTATTTAACATCAGGAGTGATATCATCACACTGTCCTGGGAGCATGCACATGCTTTGCCCTGGGCTGATTTGGATCCACGACAGAAGTGATGTCATCATGCAAGCCCAGGAGCATGTGCATGCAAAGCACATGAATCGAGCAGAAGATTAAGGTGAGTGCCGGGTCTACCCCCCTCCCACCAGGAGGGTAAGGGAACCTGGCAACCCTAGTTGATAATAATAAATTGAGGCTGAGAAAGCATTACTAGTTCCTGACTGAGAGTGACTAGTCTAAGTTCACACACCATATAACCCTAAACCATATAAACCCTTACACCCATCTAAATCTGTTGACACCAGTGGCTTTGGAAGGATGCAGCTCTATTTGGGAGCACAGTGACAGTGATCTTCATGACTCGGAATTCCAGCCCAGGATTTATTCCGGGATTGTTATGTGCCTTGTGACTGATTCAGATGGGCAGAGTCTTAGCCTGGAAGCTGTAGCAGAATGTTGCTTCTACCACAAGAGAGGCTTGCTACTAGATTAGCAGCCTAAAGACTTCCTCCTCAAAATATCAAATACAATATCAAATATCCTGTATAGCAACAATGAGCAGCAGTAGCTGAGGCAGGACAGCCCTGTCAGAATCAGGCAAGAAGATGGTTGCTGAACTGTGATCAGTGAGGCACTGACACCAGTGGGGTGGGCCGTGCTGTCCATTCAGCATCTGTGCATATGCATGCTACTGACAGAGCCATCTTGCCCTTGTCTGAGGATGTGGGATCTCTGCATCTTGGCTGCAGCTCAGCAACAGTGTCAAGCACGGCTTCAGCCTTATGTGTCACTGGCCTCATCTTCAGCTTTACGTGGGGTGTGTGTGTGTCTCCAGGTTGCCAGTCTGTCAATCCTGTCATCTAAACTGTTTTGTCTGGCAAAGTAACATGTAGTACACACAACCATTTTCATTGCATATCGTTATACAATATATAAGTATTTAGTTTATGTGTGTAATATCAGATGAGGTAAATGCCCACCTGCCAAGAAATTAACGAAGGTTTTATGGTGCTTATTTCTCCAAGCAAAATCTAAGTAACTTCTTACATATCATATATTAATAAGTACTGCAGGTAGGGCTGCCAGTCTCCTAGAGGGGACGGGGAATAAGTATATATATTTAAAGTAACCAATGCTCTAATTAAATAAATTAATAAATAAGTAATGAAAGGTATGGCCAGCTGCAAACTGCCACTGTATCCACCACTAGAGTGACCCATTGTACTGTATGAGAAGAGCATGCTTTATGGATTGACTCATGAGGCGATTCCTTAAACTGCCCCTGAAGAAGTCCAGCCAACGGAACACCTAGTCCTGTTGCTGGCCCTGTGTTGGGCAGAAGGGTCCCTTGCCCTGGAGGGCAGTCTGGCTTTCTGGCATCACCTACAGAAGGAAAGAGATAAGACTTTACTGTAATTATTTTGACATTTGTGGATACTTACCATGGACATTCACTGTCTGGATGGTCTTCTCATATCTTCTTCTCAGTCGCTTTGAAAGAAAAAGGATGAAACAGATATTAGGTTTTCAGTAAAGACTGTATCCTTTGTGGCTGGCCATACGTGGTTTGGTGATTTCATATTGTTTACATAGAATGGTCTGTATTTATAGGTACTGTCTGTATTTATAAATATTTATAAGCACTTTCATTACTTATTTATAAATTTATTTAATTAGAGCATTGGTTACTTTAAATATACACAACTTATATTCATATTTATTATTCGACTGTTTTTCCTCCTCCTCTTGTGGTTTTCCACCCCTTTTTTGTTTTTGTCTGGTGTAGGAGGTGCCCCTTTTGGGATATTTAGCGCAAAGAAAATTGTGGCAACATCTTCCTCAGTGTTGCATGCCTGGTTTAGGTTAGGGGCTTTGCTTGGTACTGTGCAAGCAGCTGCTCTGTCTCCATTGCCTTGGTTTACTGGCTTGCCAAGAGTTGTTGCTTCACAGATTCAGCTGGAGCACCAAGAAAGAGCCAGCAAGAGAGCTGCAGACAATCTGTCCATCACGATGGAGCAGACTCATCAGAGAGCTCTTGGGAGGATGTGAAGGATTCCTGCTTGGGATGTGGTGGGACTCAGGGGGCAACTAGATGGAGAGTGTAACAAAGCCCACTGGGCTGGGCAGAGCTTGGTGTGTCCAGGCGGGACAGTTCCTTCTGTTTAGTGGGCCTTCAGCCCTGCTCCAAGTGAGACAGGGTGAAAAAGATGGCTGGATCTAACCCACAATTTTAAAAATTACAGGATAAAAAATTAACATGTCCAGAAAGCGAACAGGACATTTTCAAAATTATTTCCTCTATCTGTCTGTTGTCAGTGTTTTTATTTCCTTATTTTCATCAGTATAAATTCCCTAATATATGAAGTGAATGAAATATGAATTATAAATTCCATAAACTTTGCTAGGGATTTTCTATCAGAGAGAAATTAACATTAGAAAGAACGGCACAGAATTCACCTGAAGTCTACTGCTGATTCTGGGATCCAGTTCACAGTCATGGAAAAGAATCTATTTTTGAGAGAGTCTAATTATTTCAAAAAAGTCATTTTTTATTACTTCATACAACTGTAGAATGATTTGACATTAGACATCATGCTACAATTGCTATGAAGGAGAGACTGTGTTGTCATTGATCGCTTATAACTTACAGAGCAGAATCCTGATAGTATTATTATAAGCAACAATAAATTATTGAATTACATACACTCTTTATCATAAAATGTGCATAGTATATTACTTCAGAAAGATTTTAAAATACCAATTTTGAAGGTATATAAAAAGATATAAACAGTGAACATATACAGTCTCATTTGAAGGTGACTGAACTGAAGCTTTTTTACTGTATATTAATAATAAAGTCTTATCCTATCTTCTTATACTATGAATATTTTTAGAGAACGTAGCCATATCTGATGGAATGTCAATAAGTAATTATTCAGAGTTATAGATGTGCTAACAATAATAGATGGATTCCACACAGTGATTTGTAACTGAGATATCAATTACGAGTGACACCAGAAAATACTCAAAAAAACATTGCTTTTCAAGTGTTCCCATTGGCGTTTCTTGCATTGCTACTTGGGAACAGTAGTATGGGGGTAGGGTAGGCAGCACATTCACTAGGAATGCAAACCATATGACACTTCTTTTCCTTCCATGTATGTCATGCATCATCATAAAGGATTGTCCCTTGCTCCATATTTACAATGGATCTGCTCATGGAAGGGAACTCAGCAGTGGCAGCAGCCTTGGTAGTATTTATAATAATTACAGTTATAAAAATGTCAAGGCACCTACAGCAAACCAGAAGGTTTCACTGAGACCAAGTAAGCAGTTATAAACTTCTGAGCATGCACCAATAATTGCTACTGGCCTAGGTGCAAAAGCAGTGTATCACTGGAAAGGGAGTAAACATTTTGGGACAAAGCAGATTGTTTTTTATTATACATTAATATAATGAGTAGGGCAAATCTATGACTTCACTATTCTAACCAAAGTTTCTATTGTCTTAACAGGTTCAACATAAAATGATGTAAATAATTTTCTGATGACACAGCAATGTGCTTTTGCAACAACAGTTCTGTTTTATTATTGGTTCTGTCCTTGACAGTGCATACTTTTTATTATTCTAGGATGCTCTTGCTGCATTGCTCCATGTCCTATCTTCTGCTGCTGTTGCCATTTAACTCCTGGACCCAGAAGTTGCCCACTAGAGATGAAGAACTTTTTCAGATGCAGATCCAGGACAAAACCTTTTTCCATGATTCATCAGTAATCCCAGATGGAGCTGAAATTAGCAGCTATCTTTTCAGAGAAACACCGAAAAGGTATTTGGGCTAACTTAAAGTGTCAGTGAGAGAACTGCCATTGGAACTGGGTAATTATTTCCCCATATTTGCAAAAAATGTTCCCATTACATATTGAAGGGTATATACTACAAGCCAAATTACTATATATTTTGTGGTAAAAATTGTGCCCCATTTTTTTTTGCACGGTAGCAGTAATCATTGTGTTTCACAACACCCAGACTGCCAGACTCTGACATCTTTTTGCATGAGATGGAATGTTTCTTTTCAGTAGATTCACCCTTTCCCTTTTGCATATTGAATAACTTGTACCAGTTCTATTCCTTTATAAATCTATAATTTTTATTTTTGAAATAACAAAAGCTTATGTTTTAAACCTGAGGTATTAGAAAACTAACCAACTTTAATAAATCTTAAAGAAAAACATCTAAAATTAATAATTATGAAGTTTGTTAGTATCTGGGGCATTTTTACACCCAAATAACATATTTCTCTGTGGTGAGGTAAATATTCCCAGTTGTTGGGAATGGCCATCAGGAGGGGGACAGGAGGGCAGTACTATATCTCTCCAGGGTACTTAAAATTAGAGATGGGCACGATCTGCATTACGATCGGAAAAAAAACCATGATAATGGCGACCGCGCAATCGTGACCCAGCGGATCGTGATTGTCCACGGCCAACGATCCAGCAACCGGGAGAGACCTGGATCATTGCGTTCAGGCTCGGATTGGGGATTCAGACACTCAGGAAACGGAGCCAGGGGAAAGCCTGAGCTCTGTTTGCCCTCCTTCTGTCACCCTGGAAACCCGAATGGAAGCCCAGCTTTCCTTGATCAGCAGGGCTTCCTTCCAACCACGGAGCAGCAAAGCAGTCACCAGTTGGGAGAAGACACCCAGGGGAGGGAGGGGGAAGGGGGTGTTCTGTAGCCATGGGCACTCCAATCTCATCCCTGCAAACCCTGATAGGCAGCTCTGATGGCCAAACACAGACCTGTGTTGCTGAATGGGACCTGAGGGGAGGTGGCTTGTCGCCGCCTCCCCATGCCCGCCAGGCCCGGCGGCTGCCGCCACCACCTACCTTCCCACATAGCTGGGAATAGCAGCGTGGCCCACTTTGGCCTCCACGATCCACGATCCACGGTTCGGGAACGGGAGATGATTGGTGTGGATCGTTAATTTGGGATCATTGCCGGCGCCAATCCACGATCAGCTGGATCGTTAATTTTTTTTGGCTCGTGCCCATCTCTACTTAAAATGCTTCCTTGGATCAGTATTTACTTTACAAAAAACCTCAGTGGTAAAAAAGAAGCACCTCAAATGTCAACAGCAATAGATTTCTCAGCTTGTTTTGTATGCCAGGCGTTTTTTTGTTTACAGAAAGAAAACTGTATGTGGTAAGAGGTTTTACCTTGTGGGTGTTGTCTATTACTGTGCCAGTGATAATTTTGTAGAGAACAAAGCACTCCCCCTTTTTTTTTTTTGTGGCCTGCTCAAAAAAAGTGCTCTTAAGGTGGAGATTTGCCCCCAGCATTATTAAGAGAACTATGAAAAGGGGAGTGCAAGTATAAAGATTCAGATAGAAGTTTCCTGTTCATGAAATATGGGCCGAATCCACATTACCTTCGCGCGTCCCGGTGTTGCGCTAAATGTCCGCGAAACACCCGGAAGTATAGAGTCTTTCAAGCGCGATTTCAGAAATCGCGCTTGAAAGACGCTATACTTCCGGGTGTTTCGCGGACATTTAGCGCCGCGCGGAGGTAATGTGGATTCGGCCATGGTGGTTTATATTTCAAAAACAAAAGGCACAAAAAGTCATAACATGTTTTTGAAGAGTATCACAATCTGAACATAGACATCTATAAAGTTTCTTGTTACATTTGTTCTTCCTGTCTTATTCCATTGTAACAGACAACGATCTTATGGAAGTTCCAAGCTTAGTTTCAAATATTTAATGACCACCTAACAACGGATTTAATGAGATTTTGAATGAGTTTTGAAATGTTTCAACTGAAAGTGGTTGAAAATGGCATTTTTCTTTCCAGATTGTCATATTGGTCAAAGAAAACCCTGCTTGCAAAATGAGCTGGCAGACAGAAGATTCCTTTGGAATCTTTTGCCAGACTCAACATCACTTTGGTACTAATAAATATGTTTTTAAAGAAGAAAACATCATTTTTGTGAATGTACATGTGGCAAAAATCAGACTTCTGGACCCAGAATTACCCAGAATTTCACAAGAGGTTCCTGCTATAAGAAATGAAACTTCACTTTCAGGGGTTCCTACAAAGGGAGGGGATGGAAAGAAGGAAAGTTAGTAGTAGTGGCAGCAGCAGTTGCAGAAGCAAATGTCCTCCATACCAATAATCCCTCATGATTCTTGCACTTCTCACCCAATAGTTGACCAAGGTTTTCACATTTACTTACTTTAGGAATGAGAAGTCCATAGGGTCATTCTTATAAGACATGAACATGGTAAACAAGGTGTCCTTTTTTGTGTGTGGAGCATTTGCTTTTACAAATGCTCGATAAGGACATTCTTTTTTGTGCATTTAAGAAACAGAAACCCCTGCCCTTAATAATAAACTATTACTGTGATACAGCATTCTTCATATGACTTGGTTACATAGAATATGTGAAGAACTAGAGGATGCCTACTGAGAAATTGGCTATATAGGCGGACAGCTTAAATTTCACAGGAAGCAGACATTTTGATTGATATCTTGGTCAGGATTGAATTGTATTCTTTAAAAAAGTTACTTTGTTTGATGGGACTGAAAGTATACTATGAAGAATGTAATGCAGGCATTAATCTTCCCACAGATTCTTCTTTGTGGTGGAGGAAGATAATACACCTTTGGCAGTTACAGTAACTCCTTGTGATGCTCCTTTGGAATGGAAGTTAAGTTTGCAGGAGCTCCCAGAAGAGTCCAGCGGGGAAAGTTCAGGTAAACAACAAAAAGGCAGAGTATTCCATGTGCAATCACCATTTGGTAGGTATCAAAATCAGTAGTGATGTAGAATGAATTTTTCATAAATTAAAGTCTATGGCTACAAGTTATAGTTATCACATAAAAAATAACTATATGTATGCTTGGTTCAATTTCTACAAGATGAGGGCCAATTTCTACAAGATGAATTCAAAGAATACAGTAAGACTGGGCACCGTGGACCCATCCTGTGAACCCCATCACAGTGAGATGTAATTTGTATGTTCTCATCTCTTCCCTTGTGTGCTTTTCCCACTTCAATTGGACTGTGGCATGCCCCCCCGAAAAAAAACCATGATTACACTGGACTGAAAGAATCAGGGGAAGAGGTATTTGGCTCATTGCAGAAAATAACATGACCACATTATCTTCTGCAATTTTCCAAAACATTTTTGTTTGAGGTTGGGGGCGGGGGGTTCGAATCTCCTTCTATGCATGTGCCATGGTCCAATCTGGAGAGGAAAAAACATGCATAAGAAGAGAGAAATTATGTATGACTTTGACACTTTTATTTGTATATATACCTCCCAGTCATCTATAATTACCTTTCCCATTCAAGAAAGAGTTGATTCCACACCTAAATTGTATTCATTTTCTGTTTGATATATCCAGAGGAGTTAGCCATGTTAGACTGTAGTAGCAAAATAGTAAAGAGTTCAGTAGCACCTTTAAGACTAACCGACTCTGTTGTAGCATAAGCTTTCGAGAACCACAGTTCTCTTTGTCAGATCTCGAAGTTCTCGAAAGCTTATGCTACAGTAGAGTTGGTTAGTCTTAAAGGTGCTACTGAACTCTTTACTATTTTTCTGTTTGAGACACCCTTTCAAAAACGTCTTTGTCTTCTAGGTGAACCAGAGCCACTTGAACAGCAGAAACAACAGATTATCAATGAAGAAGGAACAGAACTGTTCTCATACAGAGGAAATGATGTTGAATATTTTGTGTCTTCAAGTTCACCTTCTGGCTTGTATCAGCTGGAACTCCTGTCAACAGAGAAAGATACATATTTTAAAGTATATGCCACCACAACTCCAGAATCTGATCAGCCGTATCCAGAATTACCTTACGATCCAAGAGTTGATGTCACTTCTCTTGGACGTACAACTGTCACTTTAGCATGGAAACCAAGCCCTACAGCTTCACTGCTGAAACAGCCAATGCAGTATTGTGTGGTCATTAATAAAGAACATAACTTCAAAAGTCTGTGTGCTGTTGAAGCTAAACAGAATATCGATGATGCCTTCATGATGGCTCCCAAACCTGGTCTGGACTTCAGCCCCTTTGACTTTGCCCATTTTGGATTTTCTTCCAACAGTAATTTTGGCAAAGAGCGTAATTTTTTAAAATCTTCATCAAAATTTGGGCGGCATATCTATTCCAAGCCCAAAGCTGACCTGGAAAAGATATGCATTGGAAACAAGAACATCTTCACTGTGTCTGAATTGAAACCAGATACCCAATACTACTTTGATATATTTGCTGTAAATGTCAACACAAATATGAGTACAGCCTATGTTGGCACTTTTGCAAGAACAAAAGAAGAGGCCAAGCAGAAGACAATTGATCTCAAAGATGGGAAAGTTACAGATGTGTTCATCAAGAGAAAGGGTTCTAAGTTTTTACGATTTGCTCCAGTTTCATCACACCAAAAAGTTACATTCTTTGTTCATTCATGCCTTGATGCTGTACAGATCCAAGTCAGAAGAGATGGAAAGCTTCTCTTGTCTCAAAATGTTGAAGGTGTCCGTCAGTTCCAACTTAGGGGAAAGCCAAAAGCTAAATATCTCATCCGACTGAAAGGAAATAAGAAAGGAGCCTCCATGTTGAAGATTTTGGCCACTACAAGGCCTAATAAGCAATCATTTCCATCACTTCCTGAAGACACAAGGATTAAAGCCTTTGATAAACTTCGCACTTGTTCTTCAGTCACAGTAGCCTGGCTAGGTACACAAGAAAGGAACAAATTTTGCATTTATAGGAAGGAAGTGGATGACAATTATAATGAGGAGCAAAAGAAGAGGGAGCAGAATCAGTGTTTGGGACCAGACATGAGGAAGAAATCTGAAAAAGTCCTTTGTAAATATTTTCACAGCCAGAACCTACAAAAGGCTGTTACCACAGAGACAATTAAAGGTCTACAGCCTGGAAAATCCTACCTGCTAGATGTTTACGTCATAGGACATGGAGGACACTCTGTCAAGTATCAGAGCAAATTGGTGAAAACACGAAAATTCTGTTAGTGATGTTCAATGGAACGTCATCCAAATGTAAACAGATTGACTACTTGTAAATCTGAGGAATTGTGAACTGTATTGGTACTATGTAGAGAAGATAACATTTATATTTATGTTTACAGAAATAATTGTGTGGAGGGGCTGAGCCTGGCGAACTTTGCTGGTATCTGACAATTGCATTATCATGCGTTTGGTGGTCCATGTTTGATACTCAATAGATATCCAAACTAGCAGGAGATCTTGAAGGAACTGCCCTTTTTGCTTCCATATTGCATGAAGTGCTCTAAATTATTTTATTACTCAGAAGGCTGAGATGTCATTCAATCACCTTGTTATTCTAAACAAACCAACAAAATTTCCACACAACCTCTATCTCTCTTTGTAGACTATAGGATTATGTAAATTATTCTTGTTTGAAATGTCTGTGTTTCCATGAGTGTAAACTATTAAAAAATTTTCCTTGTTAAAACACAGATCTAAAGTAAGTATTAACTAGACTGGCCTCAAGTCAGTTATATTGCTAATGTAAATTCCTATTTGGTTAATTTTAAATGTATGTATTTCATGTACAAAACTGTCAGACGTTATATTCCTGTACATAAAATTAAAATATTAGATTATATGTTACTTTTCATTCTGATGTTGTCAAATGTGTCTATGTATTTGTGGAACTCCAAATGTATTTTGAGTATCCTTAACCAGTAACCATTTTATATCCAAAGATCACTACAGTTACTAATATCTCAGAAACTCTTTAGACTTTATAGATAAGACATTGAACACAAGGTCTTCTTTTATCTTTTACTTTTGAACTTTTTACAGTTAATAGGATCATCTGTTAGGAGAACAGTTAGGAGAATGACTGTGCAATTCTAAACACCCTTGATTTCAAAGGATATAGAAAAGCATACCTCTACACAGTGTGGCACGATAACAATGCGATCCTAAACAGAGTTATATTTCTTTAAGGTCAATGTGCTTAGAAAGGTGCAAATCTATTTAGGATTGTACTGTAACATTCCTAGTAAAGCTAATTGTTTAGGTCTGTTATGGGTTTTCTTTCATCTGTTTTCTATTATTACATAATAATGACTTGGCCCGATATTTTGGCATAGTCCAGTGCTTAATTAAACACATTTACATCCCAATGATTTAAACTGGTTTTAATTTATTGCAATTATGTTTTTGGATTACACCTAGTGATTTACATTCTAAAGAACAAGTCACAGATACAATACACAAATGACAGGAAAGCAGATAAGCTTTTTTATAAGTGCATTTTCCCAGCAAGTTTGATTAAAAATTAGATCTGGACCAGGTAGCTTCCCACCCCAAAGATTTAGTTTTATGAGGACCAGTCCTAGCAGTGATTTTCTAGACATTTACAACCTCTAAATGCCTCCTTTTCCAGATCATTCTTTTCCTCCTCTTCCCTCCTGCTTCACAACACTCCTGCTAAAGAGCTGTGTCTGCTTCAATTTGTATTTTGGAGTTTAACTAAGGGTTAATTTATTTTATAGTCTGCAAGGATGAAAATCCTGTAAGAAGATGTGCAAAGGACTCCAGTGTGACCACACTTTCAATCATCTAAAATTTAGCATCTTGTTCAAAGTGTGATATCTATTGTTTGCTAGATCCTTTACTATAATTTAGTTCCATTGGATTTCAACTGCAGAAGTTAGAAATCTTTGGGAGACAGGGATACCTTGATTTTTTCTGAACCCACTTCCAGTGCCAAATGAGCATGCACTTCATTCTATCACATGACTTAATATTAGCTTTGGCTGTTGTGGTTATCATGTGTGACATCTGGTGTAAATACACAATCATTTATATGGAATGTCATTCCCTTGAAGTTAGTGGCAAAATTCCCATTGATTTTAGTGGAGCCAATGTTTTACCCTTGGACTTTTTCTTTGGGAATGAGTTCAGTGTCTGAAGAGGCTCCAGTTCAATATATCTATTGCAGCCAGGATGTGACATATTGATTCTATAAAACACAGAGATCGTTTATAGGATGCTTTTAAATAGAAGATAAATTGTTGTGTAGTTTAATACCAAACTATCTTGCTCTTTGGAATTCTTTATTTATTTAGTTGAACCAGTCATATCCCACCTCTTAGCCAAAAAGTATTTTTGAGGAAGCTTGAAGAATAGTCTTACATAGCATAGAACCTGAGTTGCATTGGTTAAAATTAGAGATGGGCATGAACCGGGAAAAAAATGAACCATATGGTTCATGGTGCATCGCATTTCACGAACCACGAACTTTCACAAACCTGCCCTGGTTCACAAACCAGTTCGTTTGGTTCATGCAAATGTTACATCCAGGTCAGCAAATCATCACTTCCAGGTCAGCAGAAGGTCACTTCCGGGCTAGCAGAAGGCCACTTCTGGGTCAGCAGAAGGTCTGCAGGAAGTCCATCCCCTGTTGCCTAGGAAACTGATTGATCGGCACCAGGCTGTCTGCAGTGACAAACCAAAACATGAACCAAATAAACCAGCCTAAAGTTTGTGGCGGTTCATCAGAAATGGGCTCTGACAAACCGGCGGTTCGCGAACCACGAACCGACCTGGTTTGTCACAAACTTTGATTCATATTTCGGTTCGTGCCCATCTCTAGTTAAAATGCTTGACATCTGGCATGGCTGAGATGCATGTTTCTTCTGCCAGTTAGTTTCTCACGCAGAAGTATAGCAAGTTTGATATTTGGTTATCTTTAAACTGGAAACACACAAAATTAGATATAGTCAGCTTAATTGCTCAGTCTAAACCAATTTCCCTCCTTATTGCAGCCTGCATTTCACACGGCTTTTATTCATGGAAAACTCATGGCCCCCAGAATAGTCTTTTGTGGTGCTCAAAGGTGATCCCTTTATCCTCTTTTCACTGGTGGAAAAGCTGGTTGATTCCAACTGATCATTAAGTTATATGTAGTGATGGTCACTGGCCTAGAATTTCATAAGATTCCAATGTTACAGTTCTTCCAGTGACAAAACCTGTTCTATCTTATAATGAGTTCACACTCTCATTGTAGGAGTCTATTGCACAAGTATAGCATCTTACTGTGTGTTCCAACAGTTCTTAAGTGGCAATGTAGAGTGGAAGAGTCAAGGATCTAACACATAGAGAATTGAAGTATGGTACACATGTATTTTCTAGCCAGTTTAAGGTACACCAGAACATATGGGAAAAGCAAATGGAGTGCTGCAAAAGGAAAGGACAAGTATGAAAGGAGCAGTGTACACTCCTGGTCATGTTGACAGAGTGCAATTAAAATCTAGTTGAAATACCATTTTTTTAAATTTAAAAAACCGAGAAGGAGACATTCTGTGTCCTTTTTTAAATTTCAAGGAGAGTAAACAAGATGAACAGCAGTTTTTTAATCTCAGGAAGACTTGATCTGTTTATCAACAAACAGCCTATCAGTCTGTCGCTTTAAACAGGGAAACACAGGCTGGGGCCACATGCAGCCTGCAAATGCCTGTGGTTCAGTCCTCAGCCTCCACTGTCAGTTTGGTGGCTCATCAGGCATTGCCGGACTCCATGCTCCTGACAAGATGACTTACAAATTTAAAAATTCATTATAAGGATATGCATAAGAGAAGTTGTTGCAGGGCAAAAATGGAATCAATTGTTTGCCATAAGAGAATAGTTTTATTTGGAGTATGTTTGTATTAAATCCAGTTTCTAAGTGATAGAAAATACCACATGTTTTGCAACAGTTTTCTTGCATAACACTTCATAGAACTTCTTATACTTGTACCTGACCACAGTGCAGAAATGCTGGTCTTTGTTTCTTCTTTATATCTGAAGTTAGTTAATGGTGTGGGAGAGCAAAAGTTGAACAAATGATGTTCATTATTAATACTTGGCGCTAAGAAAACTCCATTTGTGGTGTAGAGCTGACGCCTAGCATATTGTTGGCAAAAAGACAATCCTTTCAAGACAATCTTTTTATGCAGTACATTGAATCACATTTGTATCATGAATTTCTTCCAAAAGTTCCAAAATGCTCAGGCCAATGTACATTTAGCCTCCAAATACTCATGTTATGTGCACTGGGCTAAAAGTCAGTGTCTGCCTCAAGGTCACACAGTGACCTTTACAATTGAGGAAGAATTTTGATCCAAACCATTGGTCCAAGTCCAACACTCTAGTCTTTATAATAACACTATTTCTTACTGTTAAGAGGGAATACAAAGTTCTTCATCCAAAGTACTGCTTTTGGTGTTTTTCCAATTCTCATCTCACAAAATTTAAAGGGAAATACACATCTTTCACCTATAACTACCATTACTCCAAATGTGATTACTATATGGATTGTGGCTGCATGAATGGCATGGACCTCACTGGATGGTAGAGTGGCAAAACTCTCCTATGTCTCTTTTCCTTCTCCTCCAGTCTTTTTAGTGAACAATAAGGGGCTTGCCAGACTATCAATTTTTGTGCAGCAAACACATTCTTGTCATTCACTTGAAGAAGAGAATCTAAATCTCCTGTGCAATAGAGCTCCTCTGGAGGAAGATCAGTAAATGGACAACTTCCTATAGCAATACTGCTTTCATCCCCTGTAATATGGAAATTAATATTTTATTGGCAGTTAATTTTAGGGGAATGAATGCATTGGGTATTCATTACTTCTGAGAAAGCCTTAAATATTTGGTATAGTACCAACAGTGACAAGAGAAGGAATATGAAGCATTCCCCTTTTTTTACATGAAGAATTCTCTTTACCCAACACCTCCAAAAAATTAAAAGATTTTAGCTTGATTGTAGCATGTCTGATCATAAAGAAGGGAAGTAAAAAAGAACACTATTTGAAATACTATTAGATTGGATTCAGCCAGATTTTTCACTCAATATCAGCCAATTTCCCTTTTGTTACAGACCCTGTTTCATATGGCTTTCGTCTTTGCAGGTCCGATGATCACAAACACAATTTTTTGTCATTCACAATCTTCCAGTACTTGGTTCCAAGAAAAGAAATGAGGAAATAGGAAAGAAAGGAACAGCCATCTCAGCCAACCACAGATTTTTTTAAAAAACTTTTCTTAATTCTTACAGCTTGACAACATTTTGACTTGGAAATAAACCTCAGTGAATTCACTGTCACTCTTTTACTGAAATGTGCGTTTAGTATTGCAGCTCTGAGCAGGAGGAAGATTGGTCACAGAACTTCTCATCTACTGCACTATGTCTTTTACCTCAGGTTAGGAGATGAGTCAGCAGCAAGATGAGTAATAATATATATAATAACATTTGATTTGTATACTGCCTTTCAGGACAACTTAATGCCCATTCAGAGCAGTTTACAAAGTACGTTATTATTATCCCCACAACAAACACCCTGTGAGGTGGGTGGGGCTGAGAGAGCTCCAGAGAGCTGTGACTAGCCCAAGGTCACTCAGCTGGCTTCAGGTGGAGGAGTGGGGAACCAAACCCAGCTCCCCAGATTAGAGTCCCATGCTCTTAACCACTACACCAAACTGGCTCTTCCCACCACCCACCATGACACCACCACCCACCATGACACCACCACCTCTTGATGCTTTTCACAAAAATGCAGATCTTCATTCCATGATGCAATTTATTTTGACCATGAACCAACATATCAGATCTTGAGGCTGCTACTTATCTGCAATATATCAATTGACCAAAATCTCTCTTAACCCCGGCCCCCCCCCGTTGCATTGGAAGACCTTGGACTGGTGCTCACACATCCCAAATCCAGCACTCTAGCCATGTGCACCATATTGGAATATGATGTTGAAAAGTGAGGGACTCAGATTTAAATGTTCATGGATTCATGCATATTTAATTTGCTAATTTGCAGTGTTAATCAGTTTGAACATGTAAAAATTCAACTGCAATAAAGAGAATTTTTCTTGAATAAAAATGTCCACCTAGACATCTCTTTTGTCTTCTTGAGGGGTAAATGCTTATATGCAGGGCTTTTTTCTGGAGAAAGAGGTGGGGGAACTCTCACTTGGAGCAACTCCCTGCAGGAGGTGGTGCCCCTGTCACTACATGTGCATGCACAAAGTGCACACAAGCTTCTGGGACCGCGTGATGATGTCACTTCTGAGAAGTGATGTCATTGTGCACTGCTTGGCTGCCTCCCCAGGAGAAAGGAAGGGAAAGGAAGGGAAAGAAAGAAAGAAGGACATGGAAAGACATGGAAAGAAGGAAAGAGAAAGAAAGAGAGGGAGGAAGGAAGGAAGGAAGGAAGGAAGGAAGGAAGGAAAGAAAGAAAGAAAGAAAGAAAGAAAGAAAGAAAGAAAGAAAGAAAGAAAGAAAGAAAGAAAGAAAGAAAGAAAGAAAGAAAGAAAGAGGGAGGGAGGGAGGGAGGGAGGGAGACTTCAGCTGGGATAGGGGAAATACCCCTCCTCTCAGCTGAAGTTGAAAGCCCTTTTGGGGCTTCCCTCCATGGCCGATTCCAGATGGGCACTAATAAAGCGAGTGCTTTCGCTTTTTCACCGTTCAAACCCGTTCACACCCGTTATATCCCGTCCCATCTTACCTGCGCTTCATGGCGCCTTGTTCCGTGATATAGGCTGCCGGTGTGAACATCCGAGTACGGGTTTGTACTGTTCGCGACGCCCCGTCACCGCTCAGAGGCCTGCCCCTTTCCCCCCTGCCGGCCGATGGCGAGGCCATTTTTTTTTTAAAAAACCGGGCGCAATTTGCGCAAGAACGGGAATGCGTTGATCGACGTGCGAAAATGCGCACTTCGGCAAAGAACGGCAAGGAATTGCCATTCTTGCCTTTCTCCGTGTGGCTGGAAATTTTTTTTTGTTTCCCAGAAAACATTTATCGATGTTGCGAAACATCTCAAAAGGCGCACTTGCGCTTCTTCGCCTCTTCTTCGTTTTTAGTGCGGTCGCCATTTTGTTCCTCTCAAAGAATCCCGCAACGCCACGTATTGTCGACCTTTGACCTGAACTCCCTTGCACGCTGATTTGAGGAGCTTTGAGGGGCCCCATCCTAGGGACGAGAGAATTCCCAACTCGCAAGCACAGTAGCCAACGCCGGTGTTTGTTGCATACGTGGGTATTTGGAGCAGCATGGCCAGCGGGGGGGCAGTTGCTGGGAAGCGGGGAGTATCCTGGCGACACAGAGAGATTATGGATCTCCTACACTTCTGGGGTGAGGAGAAGATCCAGGAAGCTCTGAGAAACACCCACCGGAACTTGGACTACTTCGAGAAAATCTCGAGGCAGATGGCTGAGCGGGGCCACAAGCGGTCGGCTACAGAGTGCCGCTCGAAGACCAAAAACATGCGCCTGGAGTACAAGAAGGTGATGGCACACAATGGTCGATCTGGGAACGCGCCTACAACCTGCCCCTACTTCAGGGAGCTCGACAGCATTCTGAGGGGGGATGCGAGTGTTAACCCAAAGCGGCTTGCAAGAAGTATTGTGCTGGAGGTGGAGGGCAGGACGAGGCCAGACCCAATGGACCTTCTGGAGGGCTCTGAGGAGCTTTTCAGCCATGACCTGGTCACCATCAATGCGGACCATCTTAGGACGTCGACCCCTTTCCCAAGCGGTAGGTGGGGGCAGGGTGGAGTGAGGGATTCCGGTGTTGGGGGGCCATTCGGGCTTGGGGAGAGGAGATCCGTTCTGACGATGCTGGCCTGTTTCCATTAACAGGGCACATTGGCTTTGAGGAAGAAGACCTCCTGGAGCACGGGGATGATCCTGACGCGACCTTAAGTGGACTGGCAGGAACAGGTGAGGGGCCGGGTGGGGGCTACCCAAGCGGGCCTGGGCAGAGGGTGGTGTGGGCTCAGGGACATAGGCACTCTGTGGGGCGGGCCAGACTCTCCCCTCCCCAGGCCATGCCGTGATTCTCTGGGGCTGCATGGCTCTCTTCCTGGCAGCCATGACTGAAACCCCCCCCCCCGCCCTGGGCACAGGCAAGGCCCCCCTCCCCCGGCCAAACTGTGATTCTCGGGCCCACTGCCCCTGAGAGAATCCCCTGCTGGCCTGGGCAGAGGGTGGTGTGGGCTCAGGGACATAGGCACTCTGTGGGGCGGGCCAGACTCTCCCCTCCCCAGGCCATGCCGTGATTCTCTGGGGCTGCATGGCTCTCTTCCTGGCAGCCATGACTGAAACCCCCCCCCCCGCCCTGGGCACAGGCAAGGCCCCCCTCCCCCGGCCAAACTGTGATTCTCGGGCCCACTGCCCCTGAGAGAATCCCCTGCAAGCGCTGCCCAGGCTGGCCTGGGCAGAGGGTGGTGTGGGCTCAGGGACATAGGCACTCTGTGGGGCGGGCCAGACTCTCCCCTCCCCAGGCCATGCCGTGATTCTCTGGGGCTGCATGGCTCTCTTCCTGGCAGCCATGACTGAAACCCCCCCCCCCCCGCCCTGGGCACAGGCCAGGCCCCCCTCCCCCGGCCAAACTGTGATTCTCGGGCCCACTGCCCCTGAGAGAATCCCCTGCAAGCGCTGCCCAGGCTGGCCTGGGCAGAGGGTGGTGTGGGCTCAGGGACATAGGCACTCTGTGGGGCGGGCCAGACTCTCCCCTCCCCAGGCCATGCCGTGATTCTCTGGGGCTGCATGGCTCTCTTCCTGGCAGCCATGACTGAAACCCCCCCCCCGCCCTGGGCACAGGCCAGGCCCCCCTCCCCCGGCCAAACTGTGATTCTCGGGCACACTGCCCCTGAGAGAATCCCCTGCAAGCGCTGCCCAGGCTGGCCTGGGCAGAGGGTGGTGTGGGCTCAGGGACATAGGCACTCTGTGGGGCGGGCCAGACTCTCCCCTCCCCAGGCCATGCCGTGATTCTCTGGGGCTGCATGGCTCTCTTCCTGGCAGCCATGACTGAACCCCCCCCCCCCGCCCTGGGCACAGGCCAGGCCCCCCTCCCCCGGCCAAACTGTGATTCTCGGGCCCACTGCCCCTGAGAGAATCCCCTGCAAGCGCTGCCCAGGCTGGCCTGGGCAGAGGGTGGTGTGGGCTCAGGGACATAGGCACTCTGTGGGGCGGGCCAGACTCTCCCCTCCCCAGGCCATGCCGTGATTCTCTGGGGCTGCATGGCTCTCTTCCTGGCAGCCATGACTGAAACCCCCCCCCCCCGCCCTGGGCACAGGCAAGGCCCCCCTCCCCCGGCCAAACTGTGATTCTCGGGCCCACTGCCCCTGAGAGAATCCCCTGCAAGCGCTGCCCAGGCTGGCCTGGGCAGAGGGTGGTGTGGGCTCAGGGACATAGGCACTCTGTGGGGCAGCCATTGTAGTATTTCCCCAGTCCGCTGATAATGTTGCCTTCTGCGCAGATGAGACTGAGGCGGGCACTGCCAGCGGTGCGGAGGACACTTCTGGAAAGGAGAACAGCCCACCCTCCCCGAGCAGCGGCTCACCAGGTACCCCATTGACCCCCATTGTGAGGCCGGGCCTTGGAGGCATCAGTCCCTACGGCTGGCCGACCAAGGTCTGTGCCCCCCTCCCAGACTGGGAAATGGGGAGGCCTCGACTTGATTGGTGCCTTGACCTTGCTGCTGTTCTCTCCCCTTCAGGAGGCCTTCCCGCTGCCGCTGCCCAGCTGTCTCCTGGCACACGTCTTTCAGCAATCAGGCACCGTAAGCGGAGGACCCAGGGAAGCACCGAGGTGGCCGAGAAAATGATGAGCCAGGCAGCCGATCTGCACCGCGAGGAGATTGCCGAGCGGAGAAGGGAGCAGTCCGAGGCTCAGATGTGGCGGGCTGAGTTCATGGAGGCCACTCGTCAGGAGCAGGCAATGTTCCAGAGCGCTTGGAACCAGAACCTGGAAGTGATGCGTGCAGCCGTCAGCACGCTGCAAACACTTGGAGAGGCCATGCTCCGGCGACAGGAACCGGTGGCGCCCGCTCCAGAAAGGCCACCCCTTGTACCGGTAGTGACCAACACCCAGCCTGCGACGCCAGCTCAGGGAGAATTGGACGAGGGAACAATCAGCCAGCCTCCTGCCCCTCCTCCTCAGCCGAGGCAAGGTGTGCCAAGACGCTCCTGTGTTGGCAGGTCCAGGGATCGCCTCACCTTGTAGGCGCCCTTCTCAAAAGCATGAATTCCCACTCCCGGCTCCCACCAATGCACCAAAACAGGGACAACGAGGCGTTCAACAAACCCAAAAACTTTATTTTTCAACAAATAAGTGCTGCAACAGGCATCGAATGGAAACACCCCCACCCCCCCTCATCTCACTGCTCCCTTGCAGTCGACTGCTGTGCGGACAACTGCTGCTCCAGTGCCCGAACACGCCTCTCAAGCGCCCTGTGCTTCCTTCCCTGGTAGAGGAGCAGGCGCTCCACGGTGTCAAGTCTGCTCTGCACATTGTTCACTGGAAAAAAACCAAGCAGATGATGAACACCTCGGCCTCACCACACTCCCGCCCGAACCCGAAGCCCAACTCACTCACGGGTGTTCATGATTCGGCCCTCCAGTGCCTCAATGGCGTTCAGGACGTTGTCCGTCCCCTGAGGGTTGCTCGCTGGTGGCCCTGACATACTGCTGGTAGAGGGGCCTTCATGGGGCGCGCTTGTTGGTGGAGCCTCGCCAACGCTAGAAACTGTGAACAAATTGGGGCTGGTCATAAGTGTGCAGTCAAAGCATGGGATGACCTGTCGGTTGAGAATTCATGCAATTTTGATCTGGTTAGAGTTATGCTGTTTGGTTTGAGGTCATGTTTGGTTAACAGTTATGCGGTTCAAGTTATGAGGGTTGGTGGTGCCCGGGTGGCCCACGCCTGTGGCCTGTGACTCTTGAAGTTGTCCTTCAAATGTTGGGTGTTCAAACAATAAAGTTATATTGATCGGTGAGACACATACTGCCTGTTCATTGAGTGGCGGATGCACGTCAGGCCTGCACCTACCTTGGGGCTGCTCGGCCGGTGGCTCTGGTGGTGCCTCCACCACAGGTCGGCGCAGCCGGCTCTGTTGTGGCCCACGCCTGCCACCAGGGTCTTCCCCCAGAGCTGCCTCCCGAATGGCCAGGTCTCTGCCCATCCCAGCATCTGCAACACAGTAGGACACAACACACCGCAGGAGTTAATCTTTCCAATGTTGGCTGTCCAGCCGACACCGCTCGCTGTGCAGGTGTGCCCACTCATGCCATCGCATGGAGTGGCGCGTGTCCTGCGCTCCCCGGGGGGTTCCAGAAGCGGCCTCCGGTGGCTGCTGTTGTGCCCACGCCAGCATCTACCTTGGGGCTGCTCGGCCGGTGGCTCTGGTGGTGCCTCCACCACAGGTCGGCGCAGCCGGCTCTGTTGTGGCCCACGCCTGCCGCCAGGGTCTTCCCCCAGAGCTGCCTCCCGAATGGCCAGGTCTCTGCCCATCCCAGCATCTGCAACACAGTAGGACACAACACACCGCAGGAGTTAATCTTTCCAATGTTGGCAGTCCAGCCGACACCGCTCGCTGTGCAGGTGTGCCCACTCATGCCATCGCATGGAGTGGCGCGTGTCCTGCGCTCCCCGGGGGTTTCCAGAAGCGGCCTCCGGTGGCTGCTGTTGTGCCCACGCCAGCACCTACCTTGGGGCTGCTCGGCCGGTGGCTCTGGTGGTGCCTCCAATCCCTCGGGCACACCCTCCTCTTGCTCCTCGACAGCAGGTGGGGGAAGTTCCTCTGGCGCAGGCCTCGCTTCCTCTACCTCCTCCTCCTCCTCCTCCTCGCGCACCTGTGGCCTTGCGCGCTCTATCCCCCTCTGGACTGCTGCAAGTGCAATGGGCGGGGAGGTGGTTACTCTTGGCAGCCATCTCTGTGGGCGTGGGAGATCAGAGGGGTGCGTGTGTGCCCACCAATATATTGCCCACAGACTGTGCACAATTGCCCTCGGAACGAGAGGTCCATCACGTCTCACACGGTGGGATCAGCTTTGGCCGTGGTGGAGTGTCGGGGCACAGGTTGGAGATGGAGTTGTCAACCCTATGCAGGCCAGCGTGTATGTTTTTCCTTGTAAGGCTAATGGATGGCTTCTGGGGCCTGTAACTTATGAGTGCTTTGGTGCAACATTCACACACTATGCACTGAATGGACAATGCAAGAATAGCAATCTCAAGCCACACTGACCTATAATGGACCCTGACAAACTTTGGTCCTTGTCGTGGCGTACTAGTAGTGGGGTGTGGACACGGTGAGATATAAATGCGGTGATACATTCCTGACCACATCTTTTGTTGCATGGGAGTGCTCTTCCACGTTATAGAGTGGATTCAAGCAGCTTCTCTGCTTGCAGAAAAAGGGAGACCGGGTCATGTTTGGACGCAAAAATGGGTTTCCAGGGGATTCTGCAGCCATGCGGCATGGCCAATGTTGGATGTAAGGGAAATGGGTGAGACTGAGGGAAGGGGGCTGGAAGTGGCTGGATTCAACCCAATATTCTTTTCATGGGGATGTGGCTTCGAAGGTCGGGGCAGTTCTCTTGCCAGATGCCACCCCTGGCCAGAGAGCCCCGTCTCGCGTGACTTCCTGGGAACAGTGGTAACATGGTGGGCTGAAACCAGCATGTTCAGCAGTCCATGAAATGGCCCCTCGAACAGGGACCAGTTTCAGCCTAGGGGTGGGGTGGGATGACAGGTGTAGCAACACACCTTGAAGTCTGGGTGCAGTGTGCATCCAACATGCCACTCCCAGCCACACCAGCCTGTCTGTTTTCACCCATGGGAAACACTGCCAAAAGGGGGTGGGTGGTGGCACCATCTTATGGAGACCCGTTGTGAGATAGGCTCGTGCCTTCGTGGATGTCGGGAGGGGTTGGTGATATCTCGCGAGTGCGATGATACGCACAGCCACACAAGCCTCTCCTTTCCCCAGGCCTTGCACGCCTCCACTTCTTGCTTACCGGCGTGTCTCCGGTCCTCCCAACTCGGCCGGCCTGCCTGCTCCCAAAGGCGCCGCATCTGCGCAAAGTAGGGCGGCCGCGCAGTCATCCGAGGGATCCCCTGCCAGTGTTCCAGGGCCCCGAAAAAGTCCGCCTTGATCCGCTTGAATTTTGAGCGGCATTGGTCTGCGGATCGAGGGTAACCCCTCGCGTCAAGCTGTCTGGCGACCCTGGAGAAGAGGCTTTTTGTGGGAAGGTGGCTGCTGCACATGATGCGAGCCGCCTTGCCACTCTCCAGAAGTAGGTCAAGGAGCGCCTCAACCTCCCGGTCTTTCCAGAAGCGCCCCTTGATCGCCGCCATTTTTGCTCTGGCTTTTGCGGGGCTGCGTAAATGCGCGGGAACGCGACTGAGCATGCCCGAAATTCAAACTTGTTTTTGCTAGGAGGCCTGCGATTGGACAGTTGAGAGCGGCCATTTTAGGTTTTGCAGAAGTACTGGCTCTCATTTTGCACCTTTTCGCACCGGCGAACATATAGTAGCACAGCCAACCGTGCACAATTCGACCACATCCTTTTATCCCAAAACTGCTTTTTGTCCGATAACGCCATACAGAAAACAAAGATATCGTGCAGGCACCGGATCGCCCTCTAGGCCTTGGGCGGGGGGGGGGTTATTATGCGGAGATCGAATGCCGCCATCTCACGGGGAGCGGAAATGATCCGGCGCCATTTTGTGGATGATCGAAGTGGCGAAAATCAGGCGGCACACGGCCATCCCTGCATAACCCATACACACTCTTTTAAGGTTAACATTTGGTTGTCTCACATTACCGTTCGACCAACCCACACATCATGCAATCGACACTCTCCATCCTGCGATGGGGGGGGGGGTAGAACACCCTTCGCCAATGCTGAAACTTTGTTCAGACATATAGCGGGGTCGAAACGTGCCGCTGGCATTGACCACATTTTCGTATCTGCGCAAATGCGTCAGCCCAACAGCCCCACAATATACGGCCGCCCATCACTCCTCTGAACTCAAAAGTCGCAGGAGCCGCAAATATTCTCCCGCACGCTTAACAACACCAAACGAGACCGCTTACCCCCTGGTCTGTGCGAATAATACAATTGCGAGAGATGGATGAAATGCCCCCCCTTTTCCCGCTTCAGAAACAATCCCCGCAACGGGGTCCCCTTCAAACCCCAGAATGCCGCTGCCCACACACACTCAGTTGGTCACTGGTAATAACTGCGAGGCCACCATCATTTCATAAATCAAATCTTTATTGTCACCAAAGAGTCTGCATTGCAAAAGATACCGTTGCTGGTCACGCATTCCCGGGGCCCACAAGGAAAACCAGAGCATCACCGCCTGTCCCTTGCATACATGAATGCCGCCATCGCATCACGGACCTCCTTCCCCTCCTCCAACACTCCCCGGTCGTTCTCCCCGAACTCCAGACCATCGCCGGGCATTGTCAAAGGCGTGGGATCCCGCAATGAACCCAGCACGCCATGGCCTTTGGCCTCACACAAATTGTGCAGGATCACGCATGCAGTCACAATTGTCACCACGTTCTCCTCTCTGGCCCTCAGGCGATGCAGGAGACATTGCCAGCGTCCCTTCAGACGACCGAAACTGCATTCCACCTTATTCCTGGCCCGTGCCAGACACCGGTCAAAGTACTTCTGCTGTTGCGTGATTGCGAATTTCCCATAAGGTTTCATAAGCCATCGCCGCATTGGATACGCACCGTCAGTGATCATCAGTGGTGGCACAGATACACCGTTCACAGTCAGGGTCGGATTTCCAGGGACAAAAACGCCAGTGTCCATTGCCGCACAGATGGCCGAGTTGCGGAAGACAAAGGCATCGTGATTCTTGCCACTCCAGCCTACCTCCGCGTCCACAAAACGTCCGGTGTGGTCAACTGTCCCCTGGAGCAAGATGGAAGAGAAGTTCTTGCGATTTCCATATTGGTCCGGCCTCCCCCGGGGCTGACCGATGCGAATGTGAGTTCCATCTATCGCCCCGACACAGTGGGGGAACCCCAGCGCGGAATACCCGTCCATGATCTGAAACGCAAGGAAAAGAGGATCAGTCTAGACCCCGAGTCGGCCACGCACGACATGACCAAACCACACACACACAAAAAATCACCGCGGGCGTGGACTGGCCAATCATTGTTGCGATGGCTCGAAATTCTAAATATCGCTAGTGCGCAAATGCAGATATAAATAAAAAAAATTTCATTAGGGAACAGTCTACTTGGCAATGACACTCACCTTTCCGACCTCCTCCCCAAGGCAAACCAGCTTAGAGAGCAGCTCCTTCTCAATGGCGAAGCAGACCTCCAGCACAGCGTCCGAAACAGTCGATAACCCCAAACCGAAGTTGTCCCCCGCGACGCGGTAACATGCTCCAGTGGCAAGGCACCATACTGCCACGGCCACCCTCTTCTCCACGGAGACGGGCTCACGCATGTTGGTACTCTGCCGTTCCAAGGTTGGTCGAAGCACACCCACAAGCTCCATGAAGGTCCCCCTGCTCATTCTGAAGCACTGGATCCAATGTTGGTCGTCCCAAACACGCAACACTATGCGCTCCCACCAGTCCCAGCTGCGGGGATAGACCCAACAGTCCCGCGGTTCTCTAATGTGCGCAAGTGCATACCACCGCTGGTGAAGCCGATATCTTCGCAAAGCGGCACTTCGAGCGGTTCTGGCCGGGTTGCCACAATGGAAAAGTAGTGTGGCAGCCCTTCTTCTCCGCATGATGTGCCACAGATGCGCTTGGCACAGCGCCGTCGAGCTCTGGAGCAGGAGAATCACCAGCTGAGCCATCATGAGAAAAATTTCTCTCTCGGGCGCCATGTCAGCTTCTACTGCTCACGACGCACTAAGACAATGATAGAGAATCCAGAAGAGAATCGGCAACCAATACTCTTCCTAAGAACTTCGCGGGTCGAGTTGACCGGCCAATCGCCAGCCAGTTGACGTAGCGTGGTCGCAAAGCTGCGCAATTGCGCAGCTGCGCAAAATACGTAACAAAAAAAATAAAAAAAAAAACACGGGCCAACGAGGGCCCCCGACGTCAACTGTGACGGGAAAAAAGCAACCAATGCCCGGCGACTGCAGTTGCCCGTGCGAGCAGCCGGGAGCGAGACTACACGGGACTACACGGAACACGATGGGACCAAACGCTGCAACGCGAAACGAAACGGATGGCCGGTAAGCGAATATAACCGCTAAAGAAACGCGATTTCTGCCCATCTGGAATCGGCCCATCAGTTGAAGAGTGGGGATTAAAGAGCTCCTTTCCCAGGCTTGCCAAGCAGAAAGGAGCTATTTTAACCCCTGCTCTTCAGCTAGTGGGTGGGCTTTCCCCTGCCAGCTGAAGGCAGGGGTTAAAGAGCTCCTTTCCCTTGCAAGCTGGTCAGGGCCACCTGAACATATGACTACTTTGCAGAGGGCCTTTGGGCAAAAAAAGCCTGCTTATATGAATGCATGGATTCCTTTGGTACATTTGACAGAGCAGCACACCCTCCTAGTTTTTACTAAAGAAAATGTGGAAGGATTTGTGTGAAAGGTATGCTGCATTTTTCCTATAATGCATTAAATTCTTAAATGTTATTGTTTCTAAACATCTATGGGTTACTTTCTATGGAATAAAACCAATCTCCTCTGTCTTCTATGTTTCCTTGTTTCACATTTACAGTGGAATATTCTTGTAGTTTTATGTTAAAATGCACAGAGAAATTCCTGAGACTGGCAAAAAAAAATATTTGATAAGCTTTAGGGTGCCACTGTTTACAGAAGGCTCATGTACGTGATGGAAAGTTAAGGACAGAAATACCTCTGAGGAGATTAACTTCTTCTTTTATGCCTTATATAATTTCCCAATGTTTGCTATTGCTTTAAATATTGTTTCTAGACTCTGGCTAATATTTAAATAAGGCTGTGAATGTGAACTCCCATCTTGGTTAACATTCCATTCTAGCAATTATATTATAATTCAAATACCTTTGTTTAAAGTGAACGAAGCATGGGAGTATGAAATGGAATTCTTAATCTGAATGGATGCTGGTACAACCAATGATTTCTTTTGAAGGTAGGTAAAACTATTGGCTGTAAAGGTGGCAGAATTTAGGCAAGAAAGTGAGGGAAAGGGACATACATTTTAAGAAATGTTCTTTCTTAAAAATGGATTTCTCATTCATATAGGACCTATTTAGATGGTTCTCATCACCCATAGTTAACATCAAAAAAGCTTCCACCATGTGGATGGTTCATGGTGAGGGTAATGCTTCAGAACCTCCAGCATTTCACAGATGAAAATAGAGGGACGGTATTATTGTACCAAGGATCATTGAAGGCTTACTGGCATACACTTTGCTGATGGCTCCACTTAGTAGTACATCTCAGCAGCCACCGTGCATGAAATAGCAGTCTGTGTCCTGTGCAGGACCAAGTATTTAGATGCATGTGAACTACAGGCAAGACGCATTTATTTCCCTTTGAGATTTAAATAGGAGACTCAAAATAATTTTTTTAACAGGGTACCCTCAAAAGACTCCCCCCCTTCCCCACTAAGTACAAAACTGGGAGCATGATTTATCAGATTCCGGGATCAGAATTGGAATTCTGTGCCTCTGCTTCATGTAACAATTCAAATGTGTGGAATGTTCACAATAGAATTTTGCCAAACATTTAAGGTAGGGCTGGGAATACCTTACTGCCTGGTTTGTCCGTTCTACCACATTCACCAGCAGTTATTGATGTGATGGAGTAACGTCTGAATTTGGCCTAATCCAACATGTTTGAACTCCATAAATTGATTTTCAGATTTGGTTTTGGAAATGAACAGCAAATACGGTATTTTGGATTACACCATCTTCTGAAAACTCACCGGTACTGGAGATGGGGCAGGCACACTAGGTATAGAAGTAAGGCATATTCCTCTTCACCATGTATAGGGTTAGATATAATCTGAAGTGGAAGATTATGATTGGAATTTGAACTCGGGTAACTGATTCAAGTCTAATACTTGACACAGTTTAAGTCCATATGCTATAGGTAATGCAGTGCTGCTATGCAAATATTCCATTGGTTTCAGTCAAAGATAGTTACATATTATAAACATAATTAAGTACATCAAGTCACAACCAATTTATGGCAACCCCCCATGAGGTGTTCAACGTAAGAGATGAGCAGCGGTGGTTTGTCATTGCCTTCCTCTGCATATCAACCTTGGTTGTCTCCTATCCAAGTAGTAACCATGGCTAGCCCTGCTTAATTCCCAAGCTTTGACAAGCTCTGCCTAGTTAAGGCTATTCAGGACTATTCCTCATCAAAAGCTACCTCCAAATAACTGGACTAAGCCTCTCTTGAAGAGGATGGTTTTACTTGAGTATCTGTGTTCATCTGCAGTAGAAGAGCAGGGTTTGAGTACAGTGACACCTTAGAGACCAACAAGATTTTTAGGCTGTAAGCTTTTGAGAGTCAGAGCTTATTCAGTAAAAAGATCGATAGATCCATGAAGCTGAATGTAGTGCCTTCCTAAAGGGAAGAAGGGAGCTCTGATTCCCTGAAAATCTTGTTGGTCTCTAAGGTGCCACTGGATTCAAATCCTGCTGCTGAAGAGGAAGGGTGATGCTGCCTTGGGATAAATTAACATGCAAATTGGCTGTTGGCCAGGGCTTTTTTTCAAGGCGAACACAGGGGAATGGAGTTCCGGAACCTCTTGAAAATGGTCACATGGCTGGTGGCCCCGCCCCCTGATCTCCAGACAGAGGGGAGTTGAGATTGCCCCCCATGCTGCTCAGTGGCGCGGAGAGCAATCTAAACTCCCCTCTGTCTGGAGATCAGGGGGCGGGGCCACCAGCCATGTGACGATTTTCTCTGAGGGCAACCCACTGAGTTCCACCACCTCTTTTCCCAGAAAAAAGCCCTGCTCTTGGCTATTTAATGTTCAGCAGCAATGCATGAAGATTGAACAACAACTCATAACATTTGATCATGGGGAAAAGATAGTTTATTCATTAAAACATAAACGTGGTTTGATAAAGCAAAGTACATTTCTAGAGCATTGAGTTCTGTTTAATTTTTTCCTCCAGTTGTTGTTCTGTCCTGTGTTCTAGGGAGTGAATACTGCTAGCAGCCATACTTTGTTGTGTACTTGCATACTCGTCCTAGGCTGTGCTTCTGTAAAATGGTCTTAGTAATTTTTTCCAGTAGGCTGGAGTTTATGGTTGTTATTGGGGGAAAGCCTTTCATTAGTCTTCTTTGGCTGCAGCACAGATTTTTACAGGAAATTTAATAGCTCAGGACAAAAGCAAATATCTGCCACAGTTAGCAAGTGGTACAACACAAAAATGCCTCGGCCTCCTTCATAAAGCACTCTTTAAAGTTGTTTATAAATATCCAGTGTCGACCCAGCTTGTGATGCAAATTTATGCTTCACATGCAATAACAAAGTGTTTTAAACCCAGATTGTTGCTACAGATTTCACATTTGCATCAGCAGTCCACTGTCACGATGATGGAGCAGCTCCGTTTGCGCAAGCAACCTCTTTTGATGTTCCCAATGACATTCAGCATACAGAGTTTATTTAATATTTTTGGGCAAAAGAAGCGCCTTTCATAACATAAAGCCTACAGTTCTTTAAGGCAGATGATTATAATTTTCCCTCTGAAAAGATTCTGCAGATGTAGAATGAAATGTAATAACATTAAAAGAATGGAATTTAATAACCGGGGTATAATATCATGGACTAATGTTGTTTTCTGATGAAGATGCCATATATTAAGACAGAGCATTGGTCTATCTAGTTCAGCATTTTCTACTCAGACTGGCCATGGCTCTTCAGAGTCCCTGGGGAAAGAGAAGAGTTTTTCATGTTGCTACCTGAGCTCATTTAACTTGAGATGCCAGGAACTGAACCTTTGACCCTCTGAAGCCAAAGTATGTACCCTACCACTGAGCAACAGGAAAGAGATCAGAGCTGGGAGTTCATCATAAGCATGAGACGCTAGTGTGATCAAAAGAACGCAAAGCAAACGAAAGCAGTTCTTGAAGGTATTAGAGCAAGTGTGTCTGGGAGGTCACCTAAAATGGCATCCCTCTGAAAAGTTTTTCATCCACTGAGTGCTCCTTTCATGTGATAAGCCACACTGCTCCCACCGTATGTGCTTGGTGGCCAGCAAATAGAATGTACTTCTTTCACTAGCCATATTGCTTTTCAGCCACAGCACTGTTCCTTCTACTTTCATGATGAAAAGTAACAAAGTGGGATAGTTTTACACCAATGGATCTGTGGGAATCAGATACATTTACTATAAGTCTCTTTTTCTCCTATGAGGCATACCATACTTTCCTGTTCCATGTTAAATGTTATTTATTTACAGAATTTCTAACATGCTCTTCAAAGAAAGTGGACAAACTCTCCATTTAAGAATGTATGTGATGGGGGGAATCTTCCAGTTTTATTTCAGTATAAGTGGTATTTCTTAATTATTGGAATGCTCAGTTAAGAAACTCTAAAATAAATAGAAATATTTTTCTTTGTTTATTTATTATCTAATGGAGAACTCTGAAAGTACAATATGATGTACTGGTTGTGTGTATTATTTATAATTGTGTGACTAATGTTTTTCAAATAATTTTTTCAAAGTTCCATACAAAGATAAAAAGATGAAAACAATAGCTTGGCTCCGTCCAGTGGAAGACATACAGATTTCCCTCAAGTTTTTCTCATCTCCACAGTTGATTTGGACCCAGAAAAATTATTCTTGGATTCATGTGGGGTGAGAGGAATGCCTCAAGGAGTGGAAGGGGGTAAAATTACCTCAGTGGCTCTCATTGACAAGCACTCCTTTGACGGAAGATGGGCAATTTCACACTCATTTCCTTCTCAATGAGTCCTTCAACCTGCATGGTGTTTGTAAACGGTCTCTGCAACTCCTGGAATAAACTTTCCAGGGTTCCAAAGGGACTTCTGAAGGAGGGTAGATCTGCTGAAGCAGAAAAACAACATTCTAGGAATTCAGTGCCAAGCAGGGTCTATTAGCAGTGCAAAGCAGCAATGAGAATCTTTGAAGTAAAAGAAAAAAACAAGTCTTACTCCTTTTTTTATCAGTCCACCCTGTCTCATGCCGGCATCACTTCTGTTTTGTCTGGAAATTGGTTTGTGTTTTTATACATTCATGCAGTCCATTACTAGCTAAAGACACATGTTTTGGGATGAGATCGAACATTGGGAGAAGACAAAAAGGAGAAACAGAGCTTGGGATAATAATGATGACACCACACTGCATCCTAGGTGATAGAATTAGTCACATTTAATCACCCAGTGCTTAGGCTTACGTCCCACTCACTGGCAGCAAGCAGGAAGACAACAATTCAGCTAGCTGTTTGGATGAAGGAAGCTGATGGCCAATAGATTCAGTACAGACAAAAGACTGGACCCAACAAGTAATTAAATGGTGGAATTTATTGCCAGTGGACATTGTGATGGTCATAAGCACAGGTGGTTTTAAGAAGGACAGATTCAAGGAGAATAGGTCCATCAATGCTATTAGCTTTGGTGACTGAAAGAAGCCTCCACCTACAGAGGCACCAAACCTCTGACCGCTGGAGGCAGTACCAAAGGAAGGCTTCAACCCCTGTGCCCTGTTGTTGGCCCTGTGCAACTGGTTGGCCACTATGTAAGACAGGGTGCTGGACTAGCTGGACCATTGGTCTGATCCAGCAGGGCTCTTCTTATGTTTTTATCTTCCTGTGATACATCTAAGCTCATTCAGATGTGTCCAGATTGCTCACCGGCACTGTTTCCTTACAGCTACCCATTGATTTCCTGCAGCTTTCTGTTTTTAAAAGGAACCATAGTAAAAGTGTGGGGGAGGGTTCTTTTTTTTAAAAAAATTTAGAGTTGAGATTTACTACTTAAGTGTCTCTGGAAACAACCTTAAACCTGTTTTTATTCAACGAGGCATAAACCCATGACTGCATTCTTAGGATTACTGCTTCTGTGTGCCTTACATACAAACCCAGTTAAATCTTACAATCAGATGTTGCTGTCACTTCCAAAATAGATACTGCTGACTGCACAGGCTCAAAAAGCAGTGAATGCACCTAGCCAATGTTGGTATTTAAAGACTGTATCTGACTGCTCGGGCAATTCTGTGCCTTACATAACAAGCTGGTCAATAATGGCAAGACCTGTGTAAGTGAAAGTGACAACTGTACCAGGACAAGGCTGATCAGCACAATATTTATAGAATCATAGGATTTGAAGGGACCTCCAGGGTCATCTAGACCAAACCTCCTGCACAATGCAGGAAATTCACAGCTATATCCCCCCACCACACCCTCGTGACCCCTGCTCCATCCCAAAAGATGGATTTTGAGCACAGTTAATTTGGTATGGCAATCATGTTTCTGTTGAAGTTCTCCGAATGCCTCGACAGCATTGACCTCTGAGGAATCACATAAGATAACCTCTGTGGGGTTAAATAGCAATCTACGAGTTTTAAAAACACTTTCTGGAACCATGGCCCAGAAATGAGCTTAGCCACTGTTAGACCTCTCCCATATTCTAATCCAGAAATGTTTCTGAAGGATACCATCATGATCAGAAAAGATGGCTCCTAGACTCAGCTGGGGGCCTGAGTTGTGGGCAATGCAGGGGAGGCGAGCGGGGAAGTGGCCTGGCAGCTGCCATGTTGTGGAGGGGTGGGGAGTGACCAAGGGCCAGGTGACACCCAGGCACATCTGGTGCAGGCCCCTGGTCTGGGAAGCTGGCCCCCACCCCTTGGCACTTGGCAAGCAAGGTCACATGGAAGGCCCAGCTGCCTGCAGCCAGCAAGCCTAGAACCTCTAGCACTGTGTCCGTATGTTTTTGTCGCTGTGCCCCATCCCCACTCTCCTCCCACACTTAGCACTCACCTGCAAAAACCGCTAAAAGATCTAGGAAAGTTGGCAGGATCTATCTTCCTCTGTTCTTTTCTCAATGCAAGTCATCCAGTGAGATGTTTAAAGTAGTCTGTTTCCAAACCCACCCCAAGGCCCAATTGAATTGTATCATTTAGTCTCTCTCTGAATCCTTTTTGTGTGTGAAAGCTACTGATTTTATTTTATTCTGCTTTTCAAAAGTTTGTAACAGGCAACAGAGCGTAAAACACAATAGAGTAAAACACAAATATCATCTGTTTCCAGGTTCTTCGACTGTGTCGTAAAAAGAACAGAAGTGTCTGGGGAGATGTTATTTCTAGGATTTTAACTAACCACTTATGTTTCTTCAAGTACTACCTAATATTATTGTTTCAGTTCAGCTTTTCAGGGCTGATTGTTCAAGAACCGTACACTTTTAAATTCTAACAGTTATAAGAGCTGCTTTTTAAAATGTGTTGAAACAATGATGTTTATAATGCTTGAGTTTAAGTGTTTCTTCATTTTCTGCTTTTTTGCAACGTTCAAGCAGCTTCTCAAAGGAGGATTTAATGAAGTTTTGTATGAAAAGTGACTCCTCCACCATCATTTCATATTTTCACATCTCAGTGCAAAATATAATATGCACAATGAAATTCTTTATGCTGTATCCTAGAGATATGCGTAGATTGTATTTATGCAGATATATAGCTGGCCAACTGAGCAAATCCATCCTACTGTGCAAATCCATTATTTCAGTGGCAACCCCATTATAAAAGGTTACCAACAATGATTACATTCATAGAGTTACATGGGCACAGTTAACTTAGTGCTGAATTAAATGTGTTACAGTTGCCAGGTCCCCATACCCCCCGGGTGGGAGTTGGGAGGCTGGCACTTACCTTCTCTTCACTGGTCTGGGAAGTGATGTCATCAGGTGGAATGTGGGCCACTCTGGGACTGCTAACACATTCTGCAGGGGCCTGAATCAGGCTGATTTGGCCCAGATCAGGCTGCTGCGGAGCGCAGGAGTGCTGCTGCGCTCTGCAGCAGCCCAATCTGGGCCAATTTGGGCCTGATCTGGGCCTGATCTGGGCCAAATCCAGCCTGATTTGTGCTGATTCAGCCCAGATCGGGCCACTGCAGAGTGTGGGAGTGCTGCTGCACTCTGTAGCAACACTCTGGGCCAATTCAGGCCTGATCCAGGCTGATTTGGCCATGATTCAGGCAGATTCAGGCCCAGTTTGGGTTGCTGCCGGCGCTTGCAGAAGTGCACCCCAGGAGGCGGATTTCTCTCCCCCCCGCTGGCCAGATAAGCAGGGGCAGGGGTAGAGGGTGGGAGTGGGGGATCCCCTGCCCCAGTAGGGGACTGGCAACCCTGTTTAGGACTGAATTAAGTCATCTCCTAGGCTTCCTATTTTTTAAAATATGTGATGTTGTACTACTCAGTAGGCTTGCTATGCGTTGCTATGCTATATCAAACAGCCTAATCATGATTGCTGTTGCTGGCATATCAGCATCAACTTATACACTGTGGCATCCTGAACTAATTATCAGTCCCAAGATATGATCCTACAGTGGCACAGAAATAGCTATCCGTACTCATAGGGCTGATGTAACCCCTGTGAGCTAGTTGGTTTAGCCCAGTAGGGCGGAGTCAGTATCTGGAGCCGCACAGCTGAGGAAGAGAATGGTTGCTGGGGAGTCTGATATACTTTTCTGTGCTCTTATCGCCTTGAATGAGGTCATTGGAAACACACTGTATGTGAAAAAGAATGAGTAAAAGCCGTATGTGTGTTATATTAATTTGGTATTTTTACTGGAATCGTTATTATTGTAGGGCTGTAATTCCTAAGATGAAGACAGAAACCTGGGTTCCAGGTCGTTTTCATAATCAAGAGGACCGTACCAAGGGACTCTAGCATTTGGTGGACCCGGAAAGTTGGACTTTGCTCTCCCTGAAGTGGTATCGAGACAACCAGTTACTTGGCTGAACAGAACAAAAAGACATTATTGACTGGAAGTTTCTGTTCTCTGTTGCACTTGTGCGTTTGGTTGTAAAAATCTTGTTGAATTGTTCTAACCATTTTAAGGTTTTAATTTAAAGAAATTTTCTTAATTTACATTTAATTCCTAATTTAGCTCCAGAGAACCCACACAAAAAGAGATTACACTGACCTAGTTATTTTTAAACAATAAACCACTCACTCACTCACTCACTCACTCACTCACTCACTCACTCACTCACTCACTCACTCACTCACTCACTCACTCACTCACTCACTCACTCACTCACTCACTCACTCACTCAAAAAGCACCTTATGCTTAGTTAGAAATTTCCAAGAAGTAAACTTTTTTCTAAACCAAATTTGCTTCTCTGCATAAAAACAGGCCATAAGAAACAATACCGGGAATATACAGTCAAAGGAATTTTTGATTTTTATAACAATATATTGGTGCAAAGTGTGCAAAAGTGCAAAGTATCAACAATAAATACAATTTCATACAAGTAATAAATATATAATAAATACAAGGTAACAATTATACAAGGTAACAGTTGTTTGTCCGTGTTTTTGTAATGTTCATAGAGAAACATCTGGGTGAGAGTTGCAGTAGAGCCTTCTTTGGAATGTAGGCAGAAAGTCCCACAGGGAAGGGTGACCACAATCCAGATCAAATGAAAATATTGATGTGCCAACAGGCCATGACAATAGAATGATAGAAACATTGTGTTAGAAAAGGCAAGTGCAGAACCTTTGAAGAAGTTAACAGAGCAGCCACTGTTGCCACAGAGCTTTTGGGGCGGGGGGAAGCAGGACAAGTCACAAGAGAAAATACAATTTAGACAAAGCTAAGCACATTTAAATCCAATCAACTGCAGTGCTGGCTCTTACGGTGAACACAACTTTTATGTCAAAATCAACAATATTTTTTTAAAAACCCTTAATTTTGGCTGGTTTTTGCCAAATACTTGCAGATGAATGACCACCCAATGACCATGATCTAGGAGGAATATGTCCGCTATTTGCACCAATGGGAGCTAAGGAAGAAAACAGTAACAGTTTTGCACAGCTCCTCATCTTTTCACTTCCCACTAACCAATGTAATTTCCAGTTCTGTGAAACACTGGGGACAATCCTAAACAGGGATTATGCCCAAGAAAGAGTATTTAGGCTTACAACCACTGTATTTAAAGATCAGCTTCAGTTGTCCACATTGACTAGATATATTTGGCCAATTCTTCTTCTTCATAAGTAGTAGTGGTAGTTTAAGATTGTACAACTGTCTTATTAGGATTTTAGGCTTTAATGGCAAAGGTAAAAATTTAATAACAGGCTAGTGAGAAGTTCTTGGTCAGATTCTTATTGAGAGAGAAAATAGAGGTACAATTAGAGAGCAGCAGGGCATGTTTTAGTTCACGGGGCAGAGTTCCTTTTGGATAATACTTTCCAAAACTTCCAACAGCTAAGGCATCCTTGTCCATGCCTGTTTCCTTTGCAGCACAGTATCATTTCTCTCACAGCACCCTGAAGAGCACGGCCTTGCCGCATAGGCTGTTTCCATACATTCTTAAAGGGATGTGCCACTCACTGAATGCTGGCGGCTTTTCTCCTTCACTCCACACGCCTCTGATATCAAAGTGGGAGCAGGCTTTTGGCTTGTTTTTTTGGCACCTTTTTGGTGACACAGGAAAGTGTGGGAACTTGTGTTCTCAAAAAAGGTGCCGACAAAATGGAAGTCAAACAGCCTGCTGCTGCTTTGATATTGGAAACTTGTGGAGTGATGGAGAAAACCTGCCAGTGTTCAGTGAGTGGGCCATCCCTTTAAGGACACGTGGAAATGGCCATAATTTGGGAACTACTACTTTGGAACCAAAGGACTGAGGACAAATTTTGATTGTACAAGACTTTTGAGACTGATAAAATCTAACTGATACAGAGAACTGAGCAGCATATACGAAAATCTATCGGTGGGGTATTTTGGACAGGTTATCTACTTTGTGAGTCAGAGGAATTAGTGGTAATAACAAATTCAAGCCCACGAATGTGCGTGGGTCATTGTGGACCTTTCCGTTGATGTCTATTACATCATCTGTAACTCTGTAGTCACTCTCCAAATCCAAAAATGGTCTTGGTGTTTGGCCTGGTGTTTTGCGCAGGACAGCACTGAATTGTGGCATGGAATGCACATGCTCTAACAGTGGCTCTGGGCTTCAGAGATGAAGGCAAGGACTCTACTATAAAAATGGTGGACTGCAGTCATCATCACATTCTCCCAGTGGTTGAGAAAGGCCTTCTGGCCAGATCTGTCTTACCTCATGGTGACCCAGTATTTGATTGTGACTGATCACTGAGGTTATGGGGCACATGCCAACTACTTTAGTCTCTTGGGTTTGACAACATTGACTTACCAGGAGTTGAACAGCAAATACTGGTGCTTTCTCTGAAGTTGGTGTTGTATCTGCTGTGATAGTTCATTTCTTGAAGTGTTCTCTTTAAATGTTTAAAAGGATTTCTTTTGTGCAAAGTTTTTAAGCAAATGTAATAAGCAGAATTCTATTCTCAAAGAGGCCATGACCAGCAGTGGCTTGTTGGGTGGGGCACAAGGAAAACGTTCACCACTGAGCACCACTGAAGGAGGAGGTGTAGGTAGGGTTGCCGAATAACACTCAAGAATATAGATTAATCTGGCCCTGATCTGGATAGCCCAGGCAAGCCTGATCTTGCCAGATCTCAGAAGCCAAGCAGGGTCAGTCTTGATTAGTAATTGGATGGAAAACCTCCAATGAAAACCAGGGTTGCAGAGCCAGGCAATGGCAAACTACCTCTGTTAATCCCTTGCCTTGAAACTCCAGCAGGGGTTGCCATAAGTCAGTTGTGACTTGATGGCACTTTCTACCACAGGGACAGATTAATCCACCTGAGCAAAAACTATTCTCTCCAGTTATGAGCAATACATAGCAACTGTGCTTCAAATGCTTGCCATTTTTAAAAAGAAAACACCGTTTACACAAATCCATTCCTGCTTTACACTACTCACTGCAGTCAACAAAATACATTTAAGAAAATTCCTTGCCCCAACCCGTTGTTAGAGCCAGTGTCATAATATCCTACCCTGCTGTAGAATTCAAAGACAGCTAAGGAATTTGTGAATAAGAGTCAGCTGCCTGTAATGGGTTAAATGGATTCCTCGGCTGACAGTTTTAACGCTTCAGTTCATTTTGCATGGGCCTGGTTAAATGCTGAATTTCCATAAATCAGAGCATGGATAGCAGTTTCAATAAAGTCTCAACAAATGGGCTGTCGTTGCCGCAAAAGCTGCCAAAGCAGACTCTTGCTTTGGGGTAGATTCCGAATGCTGTGCCTTGAGGGTTTTGTTCAAGCTATAGGCCATATATCTGTGTGAGCTATTAACAAGCAAGATGAGGCCAAATGTTCCTAGAATTAAATGTTTAATTCACAACATGCACCTGGATGTAACACTCACACCAAGAGGATGAATGAAATATTAATCACTTGAACAGCCCGTTGTGTTTGGCGCAATAACATTTCCAAAGAAATGCTCAACAGGCTTTCCAGTGCAGCAGTCTACAGCCTGTCCAGAGGCCAACATTTCATCTAGATGCCATATCACTGGGTGTGTTTTACATGCATGTTTGCATCATTATTAGGTATCAACTTCTGAAGAATAAGCTATGCCTATAGCTCTGTGTTTGGCTAAAGTTCTCATCCCCTACTCAAACAAAGCATCTAATGCTTCACTACCCTGGTTATAAAATGATCTTAAGTGGGGCTTTAATGCCAGGGTAGGCTTGGGTACTTTTGAGACCCAAATGGGCATTAATGTCCAGGTTGCTGACCAAGCTTCACTTTTAGATTGCTATTCGTTAGATTCTGTAATCAGTAAGGCCAGTTTGAAGTTTTTAGAGCTTCTTTCTTTGTTCAATAGCACCTTTAAAACTGATCAACTTTATTGTAGCATAAGCTTTTGAGAATCACTGTTCTCTTCTCAGATACATCTGACGAAGAGAACTGTGATTCTTGAAAGCTTATGCTACAATAAAGTTGGTTAGTCTTAAAGGTGCTACTGGACTCTTTTTGATTTTGCTACTACAGACTAACACAGCTAACTCCTCTGTTTCTTTGTTCAGTTTGTATAATCTACATGTGACAAAGTATGATAAGTCAGGGGGTTATTATTATACATATCTATATAGCCATTTCCCCTACACTATTGGATTGGGCAAATCATTTTGAAGTGGGAGACAGTATTGAAAGTGATCATTGTCCTCTGAGGGCCAAGCTACACATGACGAATGACACTTGAACGGCAAGTGTATTTCTCCCTATTCACTTGCCCTCCACTCAATCCACTTGCCGTTCAAGTGTCATTCGTCATATGTAGCTTGGCCCTGAGGCTTGTGTTAAATTGTAATAACAGATTTTTTTTACTCCAACAGCAGAACCCACTGACATATCCCCCACTTTTAGAAGGCGTAGGTCAAAGGAGCAGCTACAAAATTCAGTGGCTCTAGCTTTGGAGAGTCCTGATGACCTAAAAGTCAGGTGGCAAACTTTACTTCAATCAGATACAAATGTAGCCCAATATTACAAAGAAATAGTGCAACTTCTTAAACCCTTACTCTTTAGCAACAGGCCCTTAAAAAAGCAACTTTACCCCAGCAATGGATTGTTTGATCAAGAATGCAGGAGCCACTAGAAAAAAATAGTTCAATATGTGAGGCTAACATGACAAAATAAAGAGACAAGTAGAGTTCAGCAGTTAACCACACTCAGAACCCAGTACAACACCTTACTCAAAAGAAAAAAGGTAACTTTTACCAAACACCTATGGAATGAACTCGCTCAGGCAGTTTTTGAAAAAAAAGAAGCCCGCTTTTGGAAACTGGTTTCACTCAGCCCGGTAGATCCTTTCAGGGGTAGATCTAGGGTTGCCAGAGCCCAGGACAACCCAAGTCCAGCCCCTTGTGCATGCGCGCACACTCCCGGTGCTGCATGATGATGTCACTTCCGTGATGTCATCACGCAGGGCAGAGCATGCCGCCCGCATGGCAAGCCAGGTGCCCCGGTGCGCTGTGGAGTTGGCAGAGGCAGTGTGGAGGGGGTGTGTGTGGAAAGCTGCCCGCGCCATTCGCCTGCCCCGCAGGACAAGAGGCAGCCACATGCCCCCTGTCCTGCGAGTCAGACGAATGGCGCGGGTGGCCTCCCAGCCCCCTGTGCTGCCTTTTGCCTGTCCTGCAGGGCAGGCGAATGGTGCAGGCGGCCTCCCAGCCCCCCGAGCTGCCTTTCGCCTGCCCCGCAGGACAGGGGGTGCACGGCAAGCCGGCCACCCCATGTCCTGCGGGGCAGGCAAAAGGCAGCACAGGGGGCTGGGAGGCCGCCCATGCTGCCACCTGTGCGCTCCTGTCAGCTGGCAGCTGTGCCCAGTGCCCCCTGCTACCTCCCCTGCTCCCCCTCGATACGGCCCTGGATCCTCTCAACAACTAGACACTCAAATACCTAGTACTGTCTGGTTCAGGCTGTTGACAAAAATCTATGAACCTCTTCAAGCTACACCAACTAAGCTAGAATTAAAGAAACAGACTCCCACTATTGAAATACATACACTGCCAAAGTGGTAATGGAATCTGAAGTAGGAAATCTTATTATGTCCATAGCCTCTGGAAAATCCTCTGAGAAGATCTGATTTCTATAGATTTGGTAAAAACCTTTTTCAATTGGTGGGCCCCGATATTAGCTAAATTATTTACCCAGATAAACAACTTGGGCATATTTCCTGCTGGTTGGGAGGCAAACATATTAGTGCCAGTTCATTAAAAAGGGGACAAAACCGATCTGAACAACTATTGCCCCATAAGCCTCCATGATACCTCTTCAAAACTCTAATCTTCTACTCAAACAAAGCCTATGTACGTATTCCTGCATTTGTGCCATTATCGTCTCTGTTTCACTGATCTTTTCCCTCAGTCCTCTGTTTTGTCTCTCTCTTTATGTTTTTATCATTCCTTGGGGCTGGGACTCATTTTGGTTTATGCTGTTCTGTAAAGAACCAAGCATGTTGACGGCAGCAATAACAATGCATTGGATCCTATTAGTCCACTCTGTCAACAGGGAGGACTTACTCTGTTTCAAGGAGCAGAAAGCGCCATTGCCTTTTACTGGAGTAACACAGCTCATCTGCCAGAGTTAGGCTCCTCCTACAAACAGATGGCTCCCTGTGTCAATAAAACATTCTAGCATTATGACAACAATGATGAGGACAATTACTACCACTACTACACAACAAAAACAACATGTATATCACGGTTGTCTCACAATTAGGGCCCTGTTGAAGGAAAGCAACATTTCCACATTATGAGATCTATTGTGCTACAGAAGCTGATGAAAGACAAGTGTTAGGCATGCTTGTGGTGGTTTGGATAGGGTTTTTACAATATTTTTATTTTTAAAGGAACTAATTTTTGTCTGGGGGAGAAAGAAAGCTTCAATACACTCTGAATGACTAACTCGGTTACCCTATTGCTTCCATACGAAAGAACAGAACACATTTAATCTGATTTTAATTTAATTCGTCAGTTTGCAGTTAGAACTAGCATCTGCCAAGAGCTTGAAATAATATGATAAACAGAGAGTGGAACCAACGTTCACAGGGCAATAGTAGTTTTCAAAACTCAGGGCGGTAGTAGTTTTCAAAACTCATCGTTAAATTTCACAAATTTATTGTTGATGGCTGCACTTTTTAAAACAAAAGTCAATTATTTATAGAGTGCAGTACCCAAATTACTCCTTTTCCTGGGCTAAGGAATTTTCACAGAGGTTTCTAAAGCTATTGTTGGATTTCCCTTATCTTTGAATGAAATGAAAGCTTTAATTGTTCAGAGTGCTTTACTTTTCTTGACAGTACACTTTAGTTTGTACCACTACTTAAAATGAATACCCCCAAATAAAAAGGCATTCTTAAAATAATTTATGACATTTGTGACCCTAAAAGTTTGAACTACTGGCAACAATTGACTAGTCAATTAAAGTAAGTATAGTTTGCTTATTCCTGTGACTTCCTCAGTTTGTGCTGAAACACGTACCTTTCTATACTGGGATTTTTAACACACTGAGGCTGCAATTCAATGGACACTTTCCAGGGGAAGAAACCCATTCAACAAAATGGGGATTACTTCTGAGTAGACATGGGCACGAACAGCATTACGAATGAAAAAAACCCATGAACAGGCCGCCTGGCTGCTCGCGAATGGACTGTTCGAGATGTGCCACTCCAGCCGAACTGGCGGTCAGCACAAGCCTTGTTCGTTGTGCTTGGCCACCGTTCGGGAAGCTAGACACTCAGGCACCTTCAATCAATTGCCTCAGCAATAGAGCGGGGGAGTGCCTGAATTCTGTCTGCTCTCCCTCTGTCGCCCTGGACATCCCATTCAAAGCCCAACTTATCTTGATAGGCAGGTCTTCCTTCCAAGCATGGAGCTGCAAATCAGTAACAATTGGTAACGTGGGAGCAGACACCAGGGGGGGAGGGAGGGAGAAGGGGGTTGTTCTGTGGCCATGGGAACTCCAATCTCATCCCTGCAGACCCTGTTAGGCAGTTCTGCCTGCCAACCACAGGCCCCCTGCATTTCTCTATGAGTCCTCAGCTTATAAAAGGGCACTGTGCTCCCAGTTCTGGTTTAACTTTCAGCAAGAAGTGGCGTGGGACAGAGCTCTCAATAGCGTTTGGGAGGAGAAAGTGGGAGAGTGCATTGGAGCTGGGCTTTTTTCTGTGTGTGGTGGGTGGGATAGGGAGCTATCTCCTCTGGTTCCAGGGCTGCTGCCATGGGGGGTGCTGCCGGTGAGTGGCCAGACCCCCTGTCCCCGAGAGGAGAGGTGGCACACCTTCAGGACCACCGCACAGGGCACAAGTGAACTGGGGAGGGTGGCTCCATTTGTGTTGATTGGGAGTTTCCTGGGGGCATTGAATTTGGGAATGTATAACTCCAAAATCCATATTGCAATCCTGACCAAACTTGGGTGGTGGCTGGAGAAGAGCCTGCTGCACATTCTCGGTGAATATGGGTTCTCTAAGTGCTAAGGGGGCCACCCTGGCACCGACGAAAACTGAACACGTTCGGAAAAAGGACATGTTCGGGTCCGGTCGGCTGTTCGTGTTTGCTGTCAGGAATGAACACCGAACAACCTGTTCAGGTTTTTCCCCCCGTTCGTGCCCATGTCTATTTCTGAGTGGACCCATTTAGGATTGCTCTCTAACAGTGTCATTTTAAACAGTTATACCTAAGGTTGCCAGTTCCCTTGACTCCCCTGGAGGGAAGAAGGGCACCTACCTCGCTGCACCCTGGGTTCTGGTTTCATGCACATGTTCCCAGCTTGTGCAATGATGTCACTTCTGGGGTCAAAGGGCAGTTGGCAGAGCTCCCCACGGACTGGATCGGCCTGCTGCAGGGCATGATTCAGCATGAAATGGGCCCACTGTGGGCATGTTTCAGCCTGAACTGGACTGCTGTGGGTGCGGAAGCGCACTGCGCCACTTGAGGCCACACTGCACCACTCGGGGAGGCACCCTGGGGAGCTCCCCCCAGCAACCAAGTAAGTGGGTGTGGGGGGAAGGGTGGGAGCAGGGGATCTCCTGCCCTGGGTGGGGGAATGGCACCCCTAGTTATACCCTTTCAAGTCATTGACTTGAAGTCCCTGTGCCAACATTGTGTGTTCCTGATGTTTTTTGGAACATGGGGAAGGACACTGGGTATGAAACTCAGAAAATTTCAGGTATGCCTTCCACCTAGCATGTAGAAGATATTCTTGCTAGCAATCAAACCACAGGTGGGTCATCCCTCAGATTGTGCTGTAATCTCAGTAGTTAGCTGTAGAAATAAAAAGGAAAGACCTCAGTCATCTGCTAAAATAATATTAGATAAACACCAACATTTTCACAGCATAGCATAATTCAATGTCTGCAGAAACAGGAAAAGCCAACATGGTGTTCCAGCATATATGTCTTGTTCATGAATGCTATAAAAACAGTTCACATCATTAAAGTTCTTTCAACATTTTATAAAGAATTTATTTGTATAGCTTGTCTTCCAAATGTGGCAAATGAAATAACAGACCAAGACCCAAGCATCTGATGGGAATGTAAAGATTTTTTTAGTGAACAGTCATCATCACACAGGTTATGAATCAACTCAGCAGCCAGTTGGGGAAGGACACTGGGTATGAAACTCAGAAAATGCTATTAATAGGAAAGTAAGACAGAAATGGTAAGAACATAGATGCATTTAACCACAAATGTATGATTGTGGAGATATTGTGTGTTTAATTTTGACCCCAAGATTTCATTAATCACGTTTATACTAGAAATTGTTTTGAAATTTGTATTTTATTATAATTGTGTGTTGAGTAGCCATTCTCTTCTGTAAACAAAGAGAATAATCCCCTCTGATACTGCAAGTTGTACAAATCTTTTATAGGGGGTTCAGTGTAAAAATGTGCACATAATTTTTTTTCAATAACAGTTCCTTCTAAAGGATGTCTTTCTAAGCATTGTCCTAGTAGTTCACAGGAACTTTCTTTGATACCACAACATGCCTAACCACAACGACACAGGTTTTTGCTTGAGCAGATATAACTACATTCACATCTATCCAAGAATGGAAGGGAGCCAGCCAGCTTTTCTTAAGATAAGAAAGGGAGGAAGGGTCCCCTTTGACCATCCAAAAACTCTGTGCTTGGGATCATGGGACCTGCATGGACAAAAGCCAAAATGGACAAGTGGTGTAGTAAGAGGTGAATTGGGTGAGATTGAGCATAAAAGTGGCTGGATCCAGCCCAATATATTTATTTGTCACTTTTCTAGGAAGTTATAGTCAAAGCAATGAACAAGGTTAGTGCTCATCAAGTCAAAATAAAAGAATTAAGATTTTAAAGAGACAACATGAAAAGATTAAAAACAGTGATGTAATATACTTTCAGTGAAATCCTAAACAGAGTTACTCCAGTCTAAACCCACTGATTTTAATGGGCTTAGACTGGAGTAACTCTGCTTAGAATTTCACTGCCAGTGCTTCATGGTCCCCACTTCTCTGAGCAGTGAGAAGTAGCAGCAACAACAGTTATTTCAGTTGGTTCCACTTAGAGAGCAATAAAGACTTAGGATGTTGTGCAATATTTGCGTTATTCTCTAATGTATGAGTAAAACACAGGCAAAGAGGCACTCTTCCAGGACAGCAAATGTTCTGTCCTCAGGTGCATGCACACATTTGTTGGATATTGCACTATTGGTATGCTATAGCAATAATTTCCATAGTGTGATGTCCAAGGATGTGTGGCTGTGCACTCCCAGATGCTCCATTGTCTGCTCCATTGTCTGCTCCATTGTCTTTTCCAAACTCAAAACTGCTGTTTCTTTGTTGACACAAAGCTATCATTACCTTTAGTTGGAGGGGTCACTTCCTCTAAGCCCCAATGGCTACTTGGGCAGAACCATTTCCCAACATTTTCATTTGTGCCCTAACCTTCACAGGGAAGCACAGTCCAAGCAGGCACCCCAGACCATCAGGACACATGTGGCAGCCATCTCAGCTGGGATGGCTATGAGGCAGGCCAATCCACTAGTGGTTCTGGGGCACAATGGGCCAGGGTGGGCCTGGCATGCTGGGAACTGCCCAGCTGGGGTCCCCCAGCAGCCCAGCATGGCAGGCAGTGTGCAGGTCAGTCAAGGGCACCTGCTCAGGGCCCAGTGCCTTGCCCCAAGATTGTGCAGGCCATGGCACCTCATGGCGGGATGCTGGGGTCAGTCGGGGACTGCCCCACAGAGCAGCGGTGCTGAGCAACACACCGCGGAAAGTTGCAGGAAAAAGTCCAGCCCCCCAGGACGGGTGGACCAGGGTGTCCAGCAGAGGCGAGGCTCTGCCCTGCAGGGCATGCAGCCCCCTGCCCCTGTCCATGTAGCCAGGAGTATCGGACAGATGCCCAGCCTGACCTGCCAACCACTGGTGCAAGCCACCAGCAGCTAGTTCATGAGGTTCCATTTCGCAGCTGTCCTGTGATCCAGCCCGCGAGGGGTGAGCTTGCCTATGGCCTTTGCATATCCCAACAGGGCTGCTGCCACTGCGGTTGAGTTGGGGTTGCCTGCAGACAGCAGCAGCGATTGGCTGGTGGCCTCCTGAGCATTTATGGGTCAGGTCAGAAATGAATGCATTAATGCTGTTTGTTCCACTTGCAGGCATGGCATCAGCGGCCGCAGCGGGGTTTCCTGCAGACTGCAGCGGTGATTGGCCGGTGGCCTCCTGAGCATTTGTGGGTCATGTCAGAAGTGAATGCATTAACATCGTTTGTTCTAGTTGCAGGCGTGGCATCCCCCTGGGCATGACAGCGAACAACAGACGGTGCCATCTGGACAAGCAGTGCAGCATGAGCGCGGAACCAGGGGGAGGTGGTGGGGCCCCCTTGGGTGTCCCAGTGGAGATCCCCAGGGCTAGTTGAGCTGGTCACTTACGGGGGCCAGGAAGGAATTTTTTTCTACAAGGGCCCAGATTGGCCGGGGCCCCTTGGGGTTTTTTGCCTTCCTCTGGTCATCTATGTCGGGAACCCTAGGGGAGGGAAGTGGGTCCAACTTGTTGGTTACAGCAGTTGGAGCTTTGGCGGGAGTCGGGCCTCCGGCTCTCCTCCAGTGGCGGGTTTGTGGCATTGGGCCAGATTCCAATAGGGTGAGTTGGCCAGGAGTCTGCTCACCCCAATGGATCGGAAGGAGAAGACCACCTGGCATGTGCTGGCGGGGAATGACACTTGCTGTGTTGGGCCAGCATGGGACTGGCGGAAGATGCATCGGTCGTCAGGATGGCCCTCCGATACCAACAGGGATCTGTGCCCAGATGCCAGGCGAATGCTCCATCAAGCTGTAATCAATAAAGCTGTGGCCATTTTCTAACCCAAGACAGGTGCTGCAGACTGACATAACACATAGGTGACAAATAGGCGACCAGACTCCAACCTCACTAAAATACTAGACGAGCAGCTTCAGGGCAAAAGTCATCCAACCTGTTCTAATATTATCAAAAGACGTAGAATAAAAATATCTTGACATGGCTGCAAAAGATGTTGAGGCCCTTCCAGAAAAAGACCCTCCTTATACCAGTCAAGTAGCAGGCAGTTCTATAAAGTTGTTGTTTGTTCTGGGCAGGATGAAAACTTATTTACTTCTTTACGTCATTTGTGCCCTAACCTTCTCTCCAATGAGGACACAAAGTAGTTTTCAGTTGTTCTTCTCTCCTCCATTCTTTCCTTATAACACCTCCCTGAGGTAGATTAGGTCGACAGTCTGATACTGGCTGAAGGTCTCTTAGCAAGCTTCCATGGCAGATGGGGGATTCTAACTGGGTTCCCCTAGATCTTAGAGCAGAACCACAAGTGACAAAAGGCACAGATTGGACACTTGTCTGCTTCCCTCAAGTTTTGATGGGGAATGTAGGCATCCTGGTCTCGCAGCTTCGCTCTCTGATTGCTGTCCAATGGACTTTTCAACTGTCACTTGTCCAACATTCTGCCAAGCTGCCTACATTTCCCATCAAAACTTGAGGGAAGCAGACAAGTGTCCAATCTGTGCCTTTTGTCACTTGTGGTTCTGCTCTTAGTCTGATACTTGCCTGCTACAGAACACTGACTCCTGAAAATTCTACAGAAAATCAACACAAGTGCTGGTCTCACAACATTTTATGCCCATTGATTCCAGTCTTTCTGTCATTATTTAAGGACCTTTTGTCAATAGTGGCTGCTGCCAGTGCAGGCTGCTGCTAGAGCTGTCATATTGAGCCACAGTGCATTACCAGGCAATACTTGGTCAGCTTGAGATGCCATTTGTGATGCTACACACTGAATTGTGATACAGCAGTTCAGCAGACTGAACCATAACATTTTACTTAAAAAACAACAACTAAGAAGCTATCTTGAGCTGTGTGACTGAGAAAACAATCTGGCTCAGAGAACTCCTTTGAAATAAACACTGACATATTTAACGGCTCCTTAATTCTCTCTAACAAAGCAGTTGACTCACTTATTGATGGCAGCAGAAATATTTTTAGAGTGACAATCTTAATGAAACGTTAATTAAAGCCAAAAGGCTTTGGAGGGGAGATTTTTTTACATAGCAAACACCATGTCTTTTGAAACATGTATAAGAAATTTGCTTCCTACAAATCAAAGTATATTAAAGAAAAAGTAACACATATTTCTGAAATCACCAGAAATGTAGATAAGGCAAATGAAGTCAGGAGGAAAATGTAACTCCTTTTTCTCTTGTGCAAAAACTTTAATATGACAAAAGGGCTGGTTAATTGTTTAGGCAAGTAGATTGGGCCTTTGATTGCTTGGAAATGACTCCGAGTTCAGATTCAGTAGTACAACATGTGGTTTATATTGAGTGGAGTTCAACTCAATTTGTTCTGGATCTTCTTATGATTGTCCTGAGCCCCATCAACACTAAAAAATAAGAAGAAAAAAATTAAGGAAGGGATTAAAAATGCCAACTTTAAGATGTCTTGTGTACTTTGAAAGGTCTTGATGTGGCCTCCTTTGCAGAATTCCTCATCCTTTTGAAATATTTGATTCTCAAGTGCTACTTTGTTTAATTTTTAAAAAGACTACTTCAGAGGAATCAGCCGTGCCAAGAGAAGAACCATATAGGACAACTGCATTCCGATGTGCATTATTAATGGCTGCCCAGGCCTTAAGATTTACTCAAAACTCCAGCCCAGTATCCTAAAAGACAGACTCCTGGAACTTCTTCCTGCCCTCTGAGTGCCACAGAAAGACCATGAGGAAAGAAGAATAAAACAAGGGCAGCAATGGTTGAGGGAAACATGAAGTTTATGCAGCAGGACCATTTCCAGATGGCTTACCTGCACCCGCAACGTCGCGCCACATTGCGGAGAAAACGTGATTTCGCGAAGTATCACGTTTTCTCATGCGAGTTTTGCACGACGTCGCATGACGGCGTGCAAAACTCGCATGAGAAAACGCGATATTTCGCATTTTCCCTGCAACATGGCGCGACGTTGCGGGTGCAGGTAAGCCATCTGGAAATGGCCCAGGTGAGAAAAAGAAAATAAGTTTATATACCACTCTTCTAGTGCGCAATTTGAACAATGAACAAAAGCAACAATTTGAACAATGAACAAAAGCAACATTATTATTATCAGCCCCACAATACAGCTGGGGAGCTGGGGCTTACCCAAGGCCACCTTGAGGAGTGGCTTACCCAAGGCTACCTACTGAGCTCATGGCAGTAGTGCGAGTAGAACCAGCAGAATGCTGAGTTGCAGTCCAACCAGTTTGCCACTATGGTGCAAAAGATCTCATGGAAGAACTGCCAAACATATTTAAGGATGAGACAACAGAGGGAAAGTGGAGGGGGTGCAGTATGTTTACTTAACCAATGTCACTATTATTTTTCATTTGGGAAATAGAAAAACAAATACTCCTCACAAATATTAACATCCCCTCCTAAAGGTTTTGTGAGGGGCTTTGTGCTGAATAGTTTCTACATTATTTAGTTTTGTATGGCATGTTTAATATTCTCCTCCTCCCAATTACCCATTTAGTATACAATGAAAACTGATTTCATACTCTTTCCTTGACAACTTTGAACTATGTGTGGGCTCCCCTTCTCCCCCCAGTGAAGGGTGCAATACAGCTTGACACACAAGGATTATTTTCATATTTGCAGAGCCTATTAAGTAAAGAGATATCAAAAACACCCTATAATATTAAACGCTGTCAGAAAAATTTGGCTCTAAGGAATGGCCTGAATACCACTGAGAGCCTCTCTTTCTCATCTCTAAAAAGTATGCTGGAAAGGGATATATCACATCAGGGTCTCCGGGCAAAGGCAAACCCTATCCCTCAGCGTAGATACAGGCTGTTTCTATGGAGGGAGGCATGTGCCCAGCAGCCTAAAACCAGTATGTGAGTTGGGCATCTTTCCCTTTCTACCTAGATAGTTTGTTAGCTTGCCTTCCTCACTGTTTGGGATATTTTGTTTGGCCATTGTGATTTTCAAAGGGTAAATGTGGCCTCATGTGCTTGACTTGTGGATGTTCTATAATAAATATATCCAGGTCCTCTAGCAAATAGCAAATATTCTATCAAACACTTTAAAAGTTTTTTTAAAAAAAATCTGTTTTGGTCCACTGGCTTCAAAAGCCAGTGCAGTACAGACATTTTCACATGAAAAGAATACAGTGTACACCAGTGGTTCTCAGTCAAAGGATGCAGAAGTTGTCTAGGTGGGATGCAGGGCTTTCATAATAACTACTAAGAATTTACTCTCCTTCAGTCCCCTTGTCCACTTGCAAGATCACTACTGCAGAAACTGTGAGCATCTTGAGATGTGTAGAAAATTGAAATGCATTATTTTAATGATTGTTATTTCAACTTAATTGGCCATAGAAAGAAAAGTACACTATTACACCAGGCTTTCCTATAATGAGCAAGAAAGGTTAAAACGTTATGAGAATGATATATTGTCGAAGGCTTTCATGGCCGGAGAACGTTAGTTGTTGTAGATTTTCCGGGCTGTATGGTCTTGGCATTGTAGTTCCTGATGTTTCGCCAGCAGCTCTGACTGGTATCTTCAGAGGTGTAGCACTGCCTTTCGGTGCTACACCTCTGAAGATGCCAGTCGGAGCTGCTGGCAAAATGTCAGGAACTACGATGCCAAGACCATGGCCATACAGCCCGGAAAATCTACAACTGTCATGAGAATGCATATTGTTGATGGGGAAGGTCACAAAAAAACATATTGAGCAAATATCTAATACTTTTCTCATATAAGCAAGCTTGGCAAACCAATTGAGGATTAGCCAAGCCCAAATAGGTTTTGTATTTTAAACCACATCTTGTACCCTTTTCCTTATCTCTGCTTTAGAGTGAATAATGAGGATCCTTAAACTTCAGTTACCAACAGTTGTAACTTTGTGTAGATGTCTCCAAACGACAGCTAAAAGAATAAACTAATTATGCCCTTTAGCACACTTGAAAGGGCAGTCATGTCAATGAGAAGGCGTTTGTAACAAAGCAGAAGCCAAAAGAAGGAATTTGGAGCAACCCAGAGATTAAAATGATAAGATGTGAGCACACAACTTTAAATATAGAATTTTAAACACCAGAGTTGTCAGAGTTTCCCTTCTCTCTTCCCTCCCCTCACTCCCCACATGCATTGTTTTTCTTTCAGCTTCATAATCAGATTTAAACAAATGCATCTCTCCACTGGGAAAAGAACAATCTTTTGCCAGCTACAGTCCATGCTTTGATAAACTGTGCAGAGACTAAAGCAATAATACATGCACTCTGGATTGAATTCCCATCTTAAATTAATCTGTTAAATAGAGAGAGTTCACTTTCAGGTCCCCTGTCATTCAGTTATCTACCATTGTATAATATACAATATTAGTAAAGTAACCAAAAAGTGATTTACAGCTTGTTGTTCAAACTTGGACAACCTATAATATTATTCAAAATCTAATGTTCCAACTGGGTGCTCTTTGTCTTTAATGAGGTATTTAGCTGTACTACATAGAACGTTGGAGAAAGGATTTTCAGCAGGTCTCTTCATATGCGTCTTGAAGTCATTGAATTATATGCAGTACCATATGGAAAAGGAAGCATACAAACATACAACAACAACTACTACTACTACCACCACCATTACCACTATGGATGATGTTGCTAATAATAATAGCAGTAGCAACAACAACAACAATTTATTCATAATCATGTTAAACACCCAGTATTGACAAATGTAGGGCATATATGAGTCAACAATGTGATTGTATGGGATGATTAACTCGAGAAGAAATGCGTATTGCAAGCAAGCTAAGTTTTGATTTTCAAATGCCGCATTTGCAAAAATGGAATAATCTAAGTGGCAAAGTCTGTTGATGAATCTCTGAGGTTTGTACTGTCTTCCATTTTAACTACTAAGATGCGCAGTTTGAGGTAAACTTGTGGGCTTGTATGGTAGCTGTGCAGACACAGCCAGGGTAGATGAGGGGGCGAATAGCAGTCTGGGTTTGTCGCCTGGAAACTCCTGTGATTTTTTTCCCCAGTGTGATCTTTTGCAGAATTGAGAGCAGATGCATAGAAGGGGGCTGCAACCGGAGGACGGCTATGATACAAACATCATAAAGTGTTGGGATGTCAAATGGGAGACCCAGGTTCCAGTCTCAGCTTGGATATGAAATTCCATGAGTGGCCTTCAAGCAACCTCTGCCTCTTATTGTTTTGTTAATAGCCTGCATTTCTTCCATCGTGTGACCCGAGGTGGTTTACCAAGACTGCCATGGGACCTTTTGGTCTCGTCCACATTGTTACGATGCGTGATTTTATGGTGGGTTTTGGTGTGGAGTCCATGTAAACAGTTGTGTCACTCTTAGTGAGGTGAGGGACTCAGACTGGGGTTCTTGGCTGCTTATTGGGCCTTTGGGCTTTCCCTTTGTGGATCTTCCTTGGCCCTACACTCACATTAGTGTTATTTTCTCTGTTGCAGGGGCCCTTCCTCCTCAAGCTCCTGTGCTCCCAGCTAAGTAGTAAGGCTGGGGAGAGGGGGCACAGGTTAGACTTCCTGGGTTTTGTCCTTTGTTCCCCCTGTGCTGGCTCCTGTGTGACAGGCACATCTTCCCATCAGGCTTCTTGCTCCTTGTTTCCATTTCCTGGCCTTCCTTCTATCACTGCTTCCCCTTCTGAGTCAACGGGCTGTGAGTCTGGACTCCAGCCCTCCGGTCAACAGTGCCACACCACTTCCAGCCTGGCCATGCTTACATCTGGCTGGTCTGGTCAGAGCACCCTGCTGCCATGCAGGCCTCACAGGGCTGGCCTGCGAATGCATATCTTGCACTTTGGTGGGATCATGGAGTGCTGCATTTGTCTTCTAATAGTCAGTGGACACGGCTCTGATGTGTGATATGATGGTGAATTTGGAGATTCCAAGTAAATATGATGAGACTCCATGAGGATCTGTACCTTGGATCCATGGTTTTGCACCATAGAGCACGACAACCATTTTTTTTTATTGTGGTGCAGCTCTTGGATGTAGATGAAAAGTGTGATTTTACAGTAGATTTCAAAGGAGTCTATGCAAAAATCACAAGGATCATTTTTTTTCAATGTTGTGTGTGCACCATGGCTCCATGAAGCACCAGAGCCGCGATTTTTATGGTGTGTGATAAATTAGTGGATTTTGTGCTTTTACTGTAACACTGATAGGAATTCAGGAGGATCGAAGGCTTGAGTCCTTTTTGTACTGTAGAACTAGGATAAAGCCAATCCGGTTTTTTTTTGTTGCACACGTTTTTTTGTTGTGTGGACTGGATGTGATTCTTGCAGGCATTTTGTGCGACTTCATGTGAAAATCATGAAGATTCATGAGAACCTGCCTATGTCTTCAATACATTTTTTTGCACCAGGGTAGCATCATAAAGCACCAAATCTGTGCTTCACTTTTTTTTACAGTACTGTTTGTGGATATGAATGTAATGTGTGTATTTCAGGTGACTCAAATCACAGATCTAGTGAAGATTTAAGCCTCTCATCTGTATTTGCCCCATGTTGGTGCTATGAAGCGCTAGATCTGTGATTTTAAAGTGCAGTTTGTGGGCATGGGTGTGTTCTGTGAACTAACAGTGTATTTTTGAAGGTGGGCATGTAAAACTCATGAGGAGCCATGCCTCAGATCCAGGTTTTTGTGCCACAATGACACTAAGATATACAGTATCTCTAATTTTTATGCTGTAGTCTGTGGATATGGATATGGAATATTGATCTGTGACAACTTGATGGTGGATTTGGGAGGAATCTGCGCCCCTCCCCACAGGATCCATGTAGATCTGGCTTTTACTTCCCCCCCCCCTCTGGGACCATTCTCCACATAACTTTCCTCAGAAAAAGGCAAGGTTGGTACTAGTTTGTAATCGTTTTCCAAAGTAGTTTTATTTCAACAAAGGTCAAGTACTTGTCTTTTTAAACAAACTGGTAAAACTTTACCGTCCACTTTGAAAGAGCCAGTTGTGAGATCCTCCTGAAGGGAGGGTCTTGGGACCAAATAAACTAAACTACCACCCAGTCGCTGATATTCCATTCTTGGGCAAGATTCTCTAGTGGGCGGAGCCTACACAACATCAGTTGGTCTTGGAAAAGATGAATTATCTAGACCCATTTCAATCTTGCTTCAGGCATGGTTTTGGGATGCAAACAGCCTTGCTAACGATGACTGATGACTAGGGATGTGCGTTTCGGCTTTCTGAATGCCGAAAGAAAGCCGAAACAAAAGTGTTTCAGCTTCTTTAGGGTTAGCTGAAACGTTTCAGAGAAAGCCGAAACGTTTCGGCTAGCCGAAAGAAAAAAAGCCGAAACGTTTCGGCTTCTTTCGGCTTTCTTTCGGTTTTTCAATGGGAAAATGCCTCCGTCTTCCCGGACGTCTGGGGGAGGCATTTTCCCACCGAATCAGCCCAAAATTGGTGGGGACCTTCCTCTAACCCCTCTCTAAAAAACCCCCAAGTTTCAGACCGATTGGACTTTGGGAGGCCATGTTATGGCCCCCCAAAGCAGGTCGCCCTATCCTCCCATAAGAAAGCGAAGGAGCAGCATATTGTTAGCATGCTGCTGCTCATCTTCTTCATTATTTCCTATGGGGAAAAATGAAGAAGCAGGCTTCCTTTGCCAGGGGTGGCATTTTGCATGCAAAATGCCCCCTACCCTCAGGGGCCCTTCTCCCACCCTTCCTCCCACCCCCCACCAAGGCTCAGACTGCTCCCACTTGGGGGGGCCATTTCATGGCCTTCCCAAGTAGGTGCTCTGCTCTCATCTCTACCACTGACAGCTGGGGGAGGCTTGTCTTGCCAGGGGTGGCATTTTGCATGCAAAATGCCCCCTTACCCTCAGGGGCCCTTCTCCCACCCTTCCTCCCACCCCCCACCAAGGCTCAGACTGCTCCCACTTGGGGGGGGGCATTTCATGGCCTCCCCAAGTAGGTGCTCTAATCTCTACCACTGACAGCTGGGGGAGGCTTGTCTTGCCAGGGGTGGCATTTTGCATGCAAAATGCCCCCCAACCCTCTGGGGCCCTTCTCCCACCCCTCCTCCCACCCCCCACCAAGGCTCAGCCTGCTCCCACTTGGGGGGGCCATTTCATGGCCTCCCCAAGTAGGTCCTCTCAGCCCCTAAAGTCCACCCCTTACAGCCCCACACAAACCCAATTCCCCCCAGCTGCCACACACAGACCCAAATCCCCACATTAGCCCCTCACAGACCCAAATCCACCTCCACCTGCCCCACACCCATAACCCCAGGAACAGGCTGGCAAAGGCCAGCCCTCTCCCTTTGTTCCCTATGCTGGGAACTTCTAAACTCTCTTTCCCTGGGCAATTCTGCACAGCCCAGGGGTGCCACAATGGTGGGCACACTTCTGAGTGCCAGCTGGTCCCTGTGAAAGAGCACCTGAACCACAGACACCCTCCCTCAAATTCCCCCACCACCTACAGAGATGGCTGGCCAGCCAGCCCCATTGTTCCCTATGATGGGAACCAACTGCACAACAAAGAATAAAACACGAAGAACACAAAATAAAGTTTTTTAAAAATCATTTTCTCCCTTTCAAAGTACAAGTAGGCAAAGCATTATGACACATTACACCAGCAGTCCCCCACACAGAAAAATTAACACAACTCACTTAACATCAGAGAATCACAAAACACGATTCCTGTCAAAAACACTTTATTTCTTGAACAGCTTTAGGTTACACAGCAGGGGGGCACACCAAAGGGCATGGCAGCAGTATCTTACACAAAAATAACACAACTCACTTAACATCAGAGAATCACAAAAGCACAATTCCTGTCAAAAACACTTTATTTCTTGAACAGCTTTAGGATACACAGCAGGGGGGCGCACCAAAGGGCATGATAGAAGTGTACTACACAAAATAATACAACCCACTTCACCGTTTTTGACAGCAGTTGTGTTTGTGTGATTCTCTGATGTGAAGTGAGTTGTGTTATTTTTATGTAGTACACTGCTTTCATGCCCTGTTGTGCCTTCCTACTGTGTAACCTAAAGCAGTTAAGGAAATAAAGTGCTTTTGACAGCAATATTTTGGAGTGATTCTCTGATGTTAAGTGAGTTGTGTTATTTTTGTGTAAGATACTGCTGCCATGCCCTTTGGTGCACCCCCCTGCTGTGTATCCTAAAGCTGTTCAAGAAATAAAGTGTTTTTGACAGGAATTGTGCTTTTGTGATTTTGTGGCACTCAGAAGTGTGCCCACCACTGTGGCACCCCTGGGCTGTGCAGAATTGCCCAGGGAAAAAGAGTTTAGAAGTTCCCAGCATAGGGAACAAAGGGAGAGGGCTGGCCTTTGCCAGCCTGTTCCTGGGGTTATGGGTGTGGGGCAGGTGGGGGTGGATTTGGGTCTGTGAGGGGCTAATGTGGGGATTTGGGTCTGTGTGTGGCAGCTGGGGGGGAATTGGGTTTGTGTGGGGCTGTAAGGGGTGGACTTTAGGAGCTGAGAGGACCTACTTGGGGAGGCCATGAAATGCCCCCCCCCTAGTGGGAGCAGGCTGAGCCTTGGTGGGGGGTGGGAGGAGGGGTGGGAGAAGGGCCCCTGAGGGCTGGGGGGAATTTTGCATGCAAAATGCCACCCCTGGCAAGACAAGCCTCCCCCAGCTGTCAGTGGTAGAGAAAAGAGCACCTACTTGGGGAGGCCATGAAATGCCCCCCCCAAGTGGGAGCAGTCTGAGCCTTGGTGGGGGGTGGGAGGAAGGGTGGGAGAAGGGCCCCAGAGGGTTGGGGGGCATTTTGCATGCAAAATGCCACCCCTGGCAAGACAAGCCTCCCCCAGCTGTCAGTGGTAGAGAAAAGAGCACCTACTTGGGGAGGCCATGAAATGCCCCCCCCAAGTGGGAGCAGGCTGAGCCTTGGTGGGGGGTGGGAGGAAGGGTGGGAGAAGGGCTCCAGAGGGTTGGGGGGCATTTTGCATGCAAAATGCCACCCCTGGCAAGACAAGCCTCCCCCAGCTGTCAGTGGTAGAGATTAGAGCACCTACTTGGGGAGGCCATGAAATGGCCCCCCCAAGTGGGAGCAGTCTGAGCCTTGGTGGGGGGTGGGAGGAAGGGTGGGAGAAGGGCCCCTGAGGGTAAGGGGGCATTTTGCATGCAAAATGCCACCCCTGGCAAAGGAAGCCTGCTTCTTCATGTTTTCCCCATAGGAAATAATGAAGAAGATGAGCAGCAGCATGCTAACAATATGCTGCTCCTTCGCTTTCTTACGGGAGGATAGGGCGACCTGCTTTGGGGGGCCATAACATGGCCCCCCAAAGTCCAATCGGTCTGAAACTTGGGGAGTTTTTAGAGAGGGGTTAGAGGAAGGTCTCCACCAATTTTGGGCTGATTCGGTCGGAAAATGCCTCCCCCAGACGTCCGGGAAGACGGAGGCATTTTCCCATTGAAAAAGCCGAAAGCCGAAAGCCGAAAGAAAGCCGAAAGAAAGCCGAAAGCCGAAAGCCGAAACGGCTGGCCGTTTCGGCTTTCGGCTTATTCGAAAGAGATTCTTCTTTCGGATTTCGGCTTTAGCCGAAATTTTTTGGCTTGCACACCCCTACTGATGACCTATACCAAAAAAGCTATGGAGAAGTGTGTCACTGTTGATTCTCCTGGATCACTTAACAGCTTCTGATACCAACAATCATGGCATCCTTCTGGAGAGGGGGGCTGAGCTGAGGAAAGGGGACACCGTGTTTCAGTGGTTCTGCTCTTACGTAACCAACCAATTTCAGAAGGTGGTACTGGGGGACTTTTGCTTGGCCCCATGGCATTTATTCTACAGGGCCCTGCAGGGTTCCATCTTATCTCTCATGCTATGTGATGTCCCCATGGAACTGCTGGGAGAGGTCATCCAAGGATTTGGAGTGAGGTGCCACCAGGGCTTTTTTTCTGGGAAAACAGATGGTGGAACTCAGTGGGTTGCCCTGGAGAAAACGGTCACATGGCTGGTGGCCCCGCCCCCTGATCTCCAGACAGAGGGGAGTTGAGATTGCCCTCCGCGCCAGTGGCGCGGAGGGCAATCTCAACTCCCCTCTGTCTGGAGATCAGGGGGCGGGGCCACCAGCCATGTGACCATTTTCAAGAGGTTCTGGAACTCCATTCCACCGCGTTCAAGCTGAAAAAAAGCCCTGGGTGCCACCAATATGAAGATGACACTCAGCTCTATTTCTCCTTAACTGCTAAGACAGATGGAACTGTGGAAGATGTGAACAGGTACTTGGAGAATAGGATGGATGAGGGCCCATAAACTGAAGTTCAATACAGACAGGGCCGAGGTGCTGTTGGTCAACGAAGAAGCTAAGTAGGGATTGTAGAGCTAGCCTGTCCGGTGGGGTTTCATTCCCCACAAAGGAGCAGTTTTGTAGCTTGGGAGTGCTACTAGATCCTAGCCTAGAGTTGGAGGCTCATGTCTCCTCTGAAGCGTGATGCGCCTTTTATCAGCTCCAGTGGATTTGGCAGCTACTGCTGTTCCTCAAAAAGTGTGGTCTGGCCACAGTGACCCATGTTCTGATCACATATAAGCCACTGAGAGCCAGTATGGTGTTGGGCTAGGATCTGGGAGACCCGGGTTCAAATCCCCACCCTGCGATAGAAGCTCACTGGGTGATTCTCTTAGTCTCTTAGCCTAACCTACCCCACAGTGTTGTTGTTAAGATGAAATGGAGGTGAGGATAACAATGTAAATTGTTTTATGTCCCCACTGGGGAGAAAGGCAAGGTATAAATGAAGTAAACAAATAAATGAAAATTACATTATTGTGTGCTATGAATGGGGCTGCCTTTGAAAACAGGTTGGAAATTTCAATGGATCCAAAATGTGGTGGCTATAGGGGTTGGTTACAGGGATTGTACCACCCCTGTGCTGAAATGTCTGCACTGTTTACCCACAAGTTTCCAGCACAACCCAAAGTGCAGGTAAGACCCTAAACTGCTTGGGGTCAGGTACCTCAAGGACTGTCACCTCTCATACTGTCTGCGTCTCAGTCTCTTCTGTCTGCCCCAATCTCTTCGCCCTGCCTTCAGATGTGATGTGGGTGGCGACTAGAGACAGCATTTTCTGTGGTGACACCTCACCTTTGGAATGCCCCCCTTGAACCTCTCACGTGGCACCTCCTTTACTTTCTTTTAGGCAACAGGCTAAAACACATCTTTTAACCCAGGCTTTAATTAGGTTTATTTTACCACCTTTTAAAAGGTCTGCTTCTGTGTTATGGATAGTTTGTATGCTGCTTATGCCCTATGGGTTGGGTTTCAATTCTGTGGCTTTTAATTGTAAGATGAAGTATTTACAGAAATACTCATAATAAATAAATATATAATATTCATGAGTGACCCATTCCCCTTATCCCAGCATGCTTTTACCAGCCAGGATGGACAGGGTTGGATTCAGACTAATAGTGCAATCCTAAACAGCTACTTTAGTCTTAGACTGGAATAACTCCTCTTAGGATTGCAGTGTAAATTTTCCTCCACTGGAATGTAACACACACACACACACCCAGCTCCTGAAATGCTACTCCTGGCTGATAGAGAACCCTGGGGAAGAATATAAGAGGGGGTCTACAGCGGGAAAGGGAAATTAACGTTGCCCGCTCCAAGTTGAACAACCCGTGGAGATTTGGGGGGTGGAGCCTGGAGAGGGTGGAGGCTGGGAAGGGATGGCGTGCCATAGCGTCTATCCTGCAAAGCCGCAGTTCTCTCTAGCGGAACTAATCTTTGTCATCTGGAGATCAGCTGCAGTTCCTGGAGGCTGGCAACCTAAGAATCCTGTGGCCAGGGCAGTGGTGCAGGAGTAATAGCTGGGGCGTACATGTCCCGCCACATGTCCCGGGTAGTGATTCACTCCCTGGTCAAAAAAGACCGGCCGGCTGGCCTTCCTTCTCCCGGCCAAGCTAGCCAGGAATCCTCCGCGACTTTGGGCAAGAAGGGCTTCTTCCCGTTGTACGGGAGCTGCCTTGTACTGCTCGCTCCAGCCAAACTTCCAGCCAATCGGAGCGCAGCCTTCCCCCGGCCCCCGCAGAAGCCCCTGCCCAGCAGCCACGGCGGGGCTTTGCGAATGAGACTCCACCCTTTCTTTCCAGGAGCGAAGCGGGGAAGGGTGGGGGGCAACGCGCAGGATCCCGTCCCCTCCCTCCCCTCCCAGCTCCGGCGTCTTGCAATGAAAGCGCTGCCGGCTCCTTTGCCCCTTTAGCAGCAGCCCGCTCCCCCCTCGCCCCGTCCAAGTTTATGCACAATGCTGGGCATGTACGTGCCGGACAGGTTTGCCTTGAAGTCCTCTAACATCCAGGACGGGATGGGGCTCTTTACGGCCCGGAGAGTCAAAAAGGTGGGTGATCCGTGCTGCCCCCACTCCCCGAGGGGCATGCTTGCGAAGGGAGGGGTGCGACGCAAAACCCGCCGGGATGGCCGTGTGGCTTCTGCAGGCTCCTTGCTCGATCTTTCTCTTCGTTCTGCCTCTCCCCGTTTGAACGCCGCGTCCTCCCGAGACAGCCTGCCACGTAGCACGGGAGGTCACTGGCGCTCGCGCGCGCGCTCCCGGGCAAGCTGTCGATTTCAAGTTCGCCTCCCGTCCCGTCGCGCGCCCCCCGCCCCAACTCGCTTCTTCCACTTCCGTCTACTTCGAGGGGCGGGGGGGAAACGATCGCAGCCCAGTAAATTACAGCAGAACTTTTTACCCTCCCTTCCTCTGGCAAGATAAAAGAAGGACTCGCAGCTGATTGATTTCCTACGCAAAAGAGCTTTGCTTCCGTCCCAGTTTTCATCCTGCAAATACAGGGCAGTCATCGGTTTCAAAGTAGAACCTACTTCATACCACAGAGCAGGGGAAACCACAACAAAACGACTCCCCCCCCCGAAGCCTGTCATATGTGGGCCATTTGGGAAACATTTGGGGGAGAAATATGCAAACAAATAGTTGGGATGGTAGTTCAAGATTGTTTTGTTTAGCAAAGTTAGGCAGGTGTCTCCCAAATTCCAGCATTCTAATGGCATCTGTTTCACACCTAGCAGGCGCACACCTGTATTACTCTTGTGTACCTGTAGTTTGTATGCAGCATGTGAAAGCACTAACTATTTATTTATTTACTTCACATATACCTAGGGGTTTTTTTCTGGGAAAAGAGGTGGCAGAACTCTCAAGAGGGAAATGAGGAAGAAACACATGGGATTCTTTGAAATCATATTATTTGCAAGCACTATTGCTGAGTATTTTCAAGAGGTGCCGGAACTCCATTCCCCCACGTTCCCCCTGAAAAAAAGCCCTGCATATACCCCCCACCCATCCCCTCAGTTGGGACCCAGAATGGCTTATAGCATTCTTTTTGTTGTTGTTTAATCTTCACAACAATCCTGTGAGGTAGGTTAGGCTGAGAGTGTGTGACTGGTCCAAGGCTACCCAGAAAGCTCCATTGCAGCATGGGGATCCAAACCTGGGTCTCCCAGATCCTAGTCCAACACTAACTACTACACCACATTGTCTGTCAATGACAGTGCAATCTTACATAGATTTTTGTGTGTGTGTGTGTGTTATATGGCATAAAGTCGCTTCTGATTTATGGCAATCCTATCAATTAATGACTTCCAAAATGTCCTGTCCTTAACAGCTTTTCTCAGGTTTTGCAAACAGGAGGCTGTGGCTCTCTTTACTGAGTCAATCTATCTCATGCTGGATCTTCCTTTTCCTACTGCTATCAAGTTTTCCTAGCGTTACTGTCTTTTCCAATGAGCTTGTCTTCTCATGATGGAACCAAAGTAAGATAGCCTCAGTTTAGACATTTTAGCTTCTAGCGAGAATTCAGGCTTGACTTGATCTAGAACCGACTTGGGCCGTTGCCACACATCCTTAAAGGGACGGCCCACTCACCAAAACGCTGGTGGCTTTTCTCCTTCACTTCACATGCCTCTGATTTCAAAGTTGTAGCAAGCTGTTGGGCTTCCGTTTTTTCGGTGCCTTTTCGGGGATGCAGGAAAGTGCAGGAAATTGTGTTCTCATAAAAGATGCGGAAGAAACGGAAGTCAAACAGCCTGCTACTGCTTTGAAATTGGAGACATACAGAGTGAAGGAGAAAAGCCACCAGCATTTGGTGAGTGTGCTGTCCCTTTAAGATTATGTGGAAATGGCCTTGTTTGTCTCTTTGGCTGTCCATGATATCCATAAAATTCTCTTTGAACCCCAAATTTGAAATGAATCAATCTTCTTCCTGTCAGTTTTCTTCATTGTCCAACTTTTACATCCTTGCATAGTAGTGGGGAATACTAGAGTATGAATTATTTTGTTCTTGGTCTCCAGTCATGCTTCCTTACAATTAAGGATGTTTTCTAGATCCTTCATGGCTGTGCATTCAGGTCTCAATCTCCTTCTGATTTCTTGGTTTCAGTGTCCCTTTTGGTTAATGACTGAGCCAAGAAATAGAAAATTTCAATGCCAGCCTTAATTCTTCAGTATAATTACTTTTGTCTTCTTGATGTTTACCTGCAATACTTCTTTGGCACATTGGCTTTTAACCATCAGTAGTTGTTTCAAGCCTTAACTATTTTCTGCCAGTGATGTGGTGTCATCCACTAATTTTCACTCCACCTTCATCTAAATAGAATCCAGGTTAGCGTATTAGCATATATTCTGTTTACAGATTGAATAAATAGGGAAATAAGATAATCCTTTCTGAAACTTGCCAGTTAGAAACCAATCTGTTTCTCCATGTCTGTCCTAACAGTATGCTGTTGTCCAGAGTAGAGGTGTGCAGGGCCAGGTCGCTTTGGGTTTCCCACTTTGGATTTACCCGAAGCAGGAAAAAAATCCAGAAATACTTTAATTCCGAAGCGGAAAGCTGCGTCGGAATTAAGGTATTTTACTTGCTTCGGTATGTTCCGTAAATATTTGAAGCATACTGAAGTGGGGGGGAAACTCCCCCACCCCCACCTCCCACCCCCCTGGGGCAACCTCTCCACCCCCCCTGGGGAAACCCTTCCACCCCCCACGCACTTACCTGGTGGGAGGGTCTTTGTCAGCTGGGCGGCAGGCTGCTGCCGCTGCTGCCACCACCTCCGGCCCTTCTTGCCCCTCAATTGGCTGTGGCACAGTGGCATGGCAGCAGCCATTTGAGGGACAGGAAGGGCTTTCTCTGCCATCTCCGGCCCTTCCTGCCCCTCAAATGGCCACCGATGCGCCACGGCTAATTGAGGGGCAGGAAGGGCCGGAGGTGGTGGCGGCAGCGCAGCAGCGGCTCTGGCCTTCCCCACTACCCCGCAGGCTCAGGCGGTGGCATGGCGGCAGAGGAGCTGGAGCCACTGCTGCTACCGACAAGGTAGGTGGGGGTGGGGGGTGGGGGTGGAGGTGGGGGGCTGGGGATGGCTGTGGGGGGCTGGGGGTGGGATTATGTTTAAAGGGCCCCATGGCTGCTTGCAAGAAGTGGTGTGGCCCTTTAAACTCAGCCTCGAAGCATTCCAAATGCTTTGGAAAGCTTTTATTAGGGATTTCCGAATGCTGGCCCCGATTCGGATATCCTTAATCTTTACAGATCGGGTCCGATTTGGGTAATTTACCCGAATCGGAAACCTGAAGCGCACACCCCTAGTACAGAATACAGGTTGGGTATCAAAACAATCAGATGTTGTGGCACACACATTTCTTTAAAAACTATCCATAGTGTTTTCATTATCCATACAGCCGCTGTCTTGTTTTAGGATAGAGAATAGTGCTTGTCCATCTTCTGCTTCTGATGGTAGTTTCAGGAAAATAGCTGTGTTGGTTGTGGGTCCAGCTCAAGGGCTGAGTGTGCTTAGGCAGTCAATTAATATGAATGAAACAGTGCGTGGAGAAAAACAGGCCACAACTTTATTGGTTACATTGATAGGAGTGTTGGCCTGCCAGCTGATGACCCCCTTCAGCCCATCTGCTGCAAGGGGAACTGCACGATGAAAGTTAGTGGGATCCACCACGGGTGGTAGCCTCTACATGGTTCCCCTGTCACCTGGAAGCAGGCATGCTCTGGCAGCCCCAGAGCTGCGCTTGCCACTGCCATGCCAGGTCCAAGATCCCTTATGGGGATCCCTATCTATGGAGAACCTGTGCACTCAGGCCCTGTTTCCCACCAAGGGATCCATGCCCAACACCAAAACTACCCGCTCAAAGTTGTGATAAAAGGTAAAATTACAATAACAAACCAAACCTCGCATGTAAAACCCCATATGTGACACATAATGAAGAATAAACTGCAACTAGAAGGACAACATTACTAATGAACCAAACTTCCATGCAAACCCTTTATGTTACATAATTAAATGACACTACCCCACAAATAAACTCCTACTAACTATAAGAAAAGAGGTAGGTGGGTGGGGGGGGGTCAGTGTTCGGAGCTGCAAACAATGCAAAACCGAATTATTCATAAAGGCTTTTTTACTCCGATAGGAGAGCAGTATTGTAGGGAGGATGTCTCAGATGTTTAGGAACCATAAGGCAACTGTGTTGCCTTACATATTATCTGTTGCTTTAAATATGTACTCCTATATACTACCAGTGCTTCCAGTTGTCTACTGTCTGTCTTAGAATTGATTATGTTTTGTTTCAGCAATTCTTCAATGCCTTTTGGATCCTTGCTAATGCTGTGTCTTTGTAAACTTGTATTTATTTACCCTATGACGTTGTTTATAGAAATGTCTTTGACACTGTATGGAAATGCCTGCCCTTGTCCTTGCTACTGATTGTACTAATCTCACACTATGTAATCCACCTTGGGTTTCAGTGAGAAAGGTGGACTGTAAATGTCGTCGTCGTCGTCATCATCATCATCATCATCATCATCATCATCATCATCATCACCATCATCATTTGTTTTAGGTCTTCCTCTTTTCCTACTGCCTTCCACCTTTTCTAGCATTATTGACTTTTCCAGAGAATCTTGTCTTCTCATGATGTGACCAAAGTACCTCTATGCAACTGTCCTTTTAGCTTCTGGGAAGAATTCAGACTTGATTTGATTTAGAACCCACTTATTTGTTTTTAGGCCATACATGGTATTCACAAAACACTCCTCCAGCACAACATTTCAAATGAACTGATTATATAATCTATTTTATTTCTATATTGGCCATTTGGTGATGTCCCTATGTATAGCCATCTATTCAGTTGCCTGAAGTATGTGCTTGCAATGAATAAATGGCTTCACAAAATTCTCTGAGTCACTCTCCTGTCTTATTTCATCATCCTAGTCCAAATTTTCCAACAATATTTGATTCTGTTTGATTTATTTACTACTTTTGCATTCCAGTCACCTATAATTATCAGCACATCTTGTTTAGGCATATGATCAGTTTCTTCCTGGACACTTTATAAAAGCTTTCAATTTCTTCCTCTTCAGCGTCTGTAGTTGGGACATATCCTTGAATGATAGTTATGGTGCTAGGCTTTCTATGATGTCTGAGTGATATTATTTGGTTAGGTTTTGCATTATAGCCCCTGATTGTTCGTTGCACTTGACAAAGCAACACCGTTTCTTCTGAGTTTGTCATTTTCACAGTAAAACACTTTGTAATTTTCTGACTTAAAGTGTCTTAATCCAGTCTACTTTAGTTCACACACACTCAGGATTACAGTGTTCAAATGTGTCATTTATTGTTTGATGGTTTTGAGCTTTTGATTCATGTATCCATGTTCCTACTGAATGTATCACACAGCTTTGTACTTTCTTTTTTGCATCTGTTCACATCAGCAACTAGATGTCCTTTCAGCTTTAATGTGGGTGTGTCATTAAGAACATAATTATTTGTACTTGTCCTCTGCTCTTCTCCAGTAGCTAATTGAGTGCCATCTGACCTAGGGGTCCTGTATTCCAGCACTATATCTTCTTTCTTGTTTTGTTGTCTCATCACAGGGTTTTCGAGGGATGAAATAATCAGAAGTGGCTTACCATTGCCTTCTTTTGTGCAATACTAACCAGGGTTAGCTAAAGTGTCAGTATCATTTTCTATGAAAGGTCCTCCATCATGTCACCTTCCAGTATTGTTGCTGCCCAGTAGCTGCCCTTCAAGGATCTCTCTTCCCCCATCACAACTGGAACTGTTACTTCTCTTCTGCTTATGGGGCTGTTGAACCTGGTGTCTCAGCTTTGACCGCAACACCTTGTGTGACTCTGCTAGAAGTTTAGAGTGCTGACAGAGACTAAACTCCTGACAGCATTGTTAGCTTCACTGACATGCTCAAACCCCCTCGCCACATTAAGATGTGCATCCAAGAAGGACTATATAAATTTATTCAAGAGTATCATTGCATTCAGTGGAGCTTACTCTCTGGTAAGCATGCATAGGTTTGCACTGTAAATGTATTTTTGATGGAATGTGCAGAGTGAACATAAAGTGCTAAAAAGAATGTGCAAGAGATGCATTTCCATCTCTGCCATGGCCAGAAACCATATACATGCTCTAATGAGCCATTGTAGCACTGCAGCTGCTTGCTTGCTTGCTTGCTTATTTATTTATTTATTTATTTATTTATTTATTTATATCCCCCTTCTTCCCAGTGGGGACCCCAAATGGCTAACAATTCAGGAAAAAATAAAGAGAAACAAAGAAGGGAAAGTGTGTGTGTTGGGCGAGGGGAGCTTCTGGGGGCCAAGCAGTCATTTCTTTCCAGCTGAAGGACAGCAGCCCTTTGGTCCATGCCTCCGGGAATGGCCAGATCCCATGTACAGGTGAGCAAAGAAGAGGGCAAAGTCAACAAGATGTTATTTAGCTGCTGCTGGACAGCTAGGTAGCAGGATCTTACCCATTTCCTCCCCTGCCAACTCCATTTCCTCCTGTTACATGATGGAGTGTCATCCTATGCAGAGTTACACTCTTCTGAGCTCATTGACTTTAGTGGATTTAGAAGGGAGAAACTGTTTGGGATGACACTGTGGGCTGTTCGTTTTATCACTGCTCATTAATAATAATACAGTATTTATTCAAAAGCTAGGCTAGTTTTTTCCACAAGTACGCCATCAAAAAAGAGGGCTTCACCTTATAGTCACATACAAAGAAAAAGAGCACGAACACTTATAAGACTAACAAAATTAGTGGTAGGGTATGAGCTTTCACGAGCCACAGCTCACTTCTTCAGATACCAAGTTACATACACGTTATCATTATGTCCGCTAATGATTTATTGTGTGTATAACATTTTTAAAGGGGTCTTCTTACATTCAGGATCATTTTCCTTTTGAGTAAATACAATAACACTGTTGAAAAAGTATCAAGCAACGAACTTTAATAGGAATGGGTGAAGCTACAAGGGGCAGACAACTTCCTGAGGAAAAAAGAAAGGCCACCAACGTTGTTTTGCCTGTATTATCCTGATTCAGGGTGAAAAATTTGGACCGTTTGCAGGAGAGAAGCGAATGCCTCAGGACCTGGATGAAAACACAGACTGCAGGCTGATGTGGGAGGTGAGAGCTACGGAACTGGCACTGCCTTTGTGGCTGTGGGGAATCAGTGGGGGCATGGGATTGCGAAGGTATCTCTCAAATGTTTATGGCACTGACTAGATGTTCTGACAGACATGGAGCTGCTGCTGCTGCTTCTCTGTATTAGAGATGAACACAAACTGATATGCTGTCATCACACTGACTGTATCTCTGCCCTTGTGCAGTGTTATGAGTCAGGTCTTAGGCAATTCACAGCTAATGACATTATGTAACATGCTGTTTTCAGCTAGATTTTATAAGAAGAAAGGTGGGAAGAGTCATGGTGGGTGGCAGCAGTTGTGTCTCCAGACTCTGAGAAGGTGACCGAAGATCTAACAAGCATGCTAGAGATCCCACCAAGGCTGGTGCACAGTAAACGTAATGCCTACTATGGTTGACAGACACAGAGTGGGCCATGGGCTTATTTATTCTCTTTCTGTGTTTCCCTTTCCGAGGAGGATTCTTTCTTCCTTCTGATTCCCTGAGATTGACATAGTACATAGTGTTACACCTGTGCCAATATTAACCAATTTGAATTGGTACAAAACCCAGCTTTTTGGAGGGACAACTGGCATGGACTCTTGATTATGGCTAAGATGTTGGGAACATTATGTCTGCATCAGATTACTGTAGGACAGCATACTTCTAGGGCATCCACCACTGTGCTATCCCAGAAGCCTGCCTTCCCCACTGAAAGCTTAGTTCTGCAGGGGGAATAGTCCTATCCTTTCAGTTCTCAAACCTAGAAATACAGGGCCATGATAGTAGTACTCTTGGTCCTTTCTGATAGGGAAGGCTTACATGTACTATGACGGAAGAGCAGCCCAGAATATGAACGGCTGAAAGCCTGTGCCTGCATCTTTACATTGTCACTCACCCTCACCTCCATCTCCATCCCTGCATTAGTTACTGTTGTGGGGTACAGCTAGTTTGTTTTTAAAATAAGGAATGGGATTCCAGTTTTATCAGACTAAATCTTGCTTGGGGTTAATTTGTCATCTCCTAAGCAATATGGCTCTTGGGGCTCAGGTTTTGTTTGAGGGGGAAAGACGAAGTAATTTGTTTATGTTCTTATTGCCTGGCAGATGACGTTTACTTACTAAGTGAATTGTTCTCAAAGGGTGTTTTTCCACATCCTGTTATTGCATGGTACATATTGACTATCTGGTCACTGAATGGTTATGGTCTGAGGCGAAATCATTCAAGAAGGAAGAAGTATTGGATCCATTCTTACCAGATCTTTATATATGTTTGTAAATGGGATGGTGCAAAGGACAATTTATTTGGCATTGCTGATTATTGTTGCCAACGCATGAAGCAGGTATGAAAACAGCATAGATATGTGGGCCAACGGCTTCTTTGGCATCCTGAGAAACAATTCTTGAACTGGCCAGTCTTGGTAGAAGAATGCCTGTATTGACATAATTGAGACTGGGTGCATCTACTTCTCATTCTTAAAGTGTGACATGATCTATTTTAGCCCTTTGCTTTCTTTATAGAGCACAAACAAACAGAATGTCCAACATAGTCAGTTCCATGTGCATTGAAGACTGAGTTGTTGCGTGTTGTATCATAGCAGCTGACATGCTTGTCATTTAGGTGAAGCATAGGTAATTGTTTTCAGTCTGACGTGAGAAATTTCTGCATTTTCTACTCACAAGTTGGTGTAAGCCACAGAATTCATTACACTGAAAATCTCAGCTATCGTTTTCAAGCAAGCATGTTTCAAGCAGGGCCTGAAGTTTTGTGGGGGAATGCTTGGGGACTTGGGAAGAGAGGGCTGCATAGGATTTCCTGCAGGTGGGTCTGGCATAAGAGTACCCTGAAGCCCTTTGTCCTTTTGTGGGACAAAGCTGAATAAATTGTGCAAATTAAAATTATATATAAACAGTCTTAAATTTGACACCTTAGCTTCCCAGGGCACATAATTTAGTACAGCAATATGTTCACAATTCTGGTATATATCCCCCCACCATGTGTTTAAAGACTGGATTTAATGAGAGTATGTGTTGAGGAATTATATGCCATGTTTTGGGTTGGGAGAGTTTTCCTGGCATAGCTAGGAAATGCAACAGTAGTAGTTACAGCGGCTGAGTCAGGAGGAAGTTTGTGGAGAGGAGTCATCATTGTTCTCTGAAAGCATCCTTGCTGCTGTTGGGAAGGATGAGAGACGACAGCCACAGCCTAGTCAACAGCTCTGTCCAAGGGAGGAAGCTTTACCCTTGCAACAAAATGTCAACATCTGGGAGAAGTAATCCTCAAAACCACAGTGGAGCCTGCGGCAGAGGATGAGAACGGAACACTTTGTGGTGGAACAAGGGTGAAGGTGTCGTCTCTTCATCATCTGTTCTTTATTTCCAATCCACCAGCCACTGAAGAATGCTTACAATATGAAGTTTAGAGTAGTAAATGTATTTAGAACAGGAAATTTAACAGCAAACTGACAGGGCAGTCCTCTGCAGAGTTACTCCAGTCATTGATTTCAGTGGGCTTAGACTGGAGTAATGCTGCTTAGGATTGCTCTGTAAATAACAACAACATTCGATTTATATACTGCCCTTAAGGACAACTTAATGCCACACTCAGAGCGGTTTACAAAGTATGTTATTATCCTCACGACAAGCACTCTGTGAGGTGAGTGGGACTGAGGGAACTCCGAGAAGCTGTGACTGACCCAAGGTCACCCAGCTGGCTTCAAGTGGAGGAGTGGGGAATCAAACCCAGTTCTCCAGATCAGAGTCCTGCTGCTCTTAACCACTACACCAAACTGGCTCTCAACTAGAAATAAAACCCAGCAAGAATCAGAATCTGAAAAGTATACAGAGGCCCTACTAGATTTTAAAAATAGCAGTGAAGCTCAAAGAACCAAAACAGCCATGAAGCTTAAAGAACTAAAACAACTCTAAAACTGTAACAGAACAAACCATAAGTTAAAAACCTGGCAGGAGAGTAGCCTAATGATATGGGGAGATTTAATACCTTTAGAAGATCTTCCAGAAAAGATCCATTTTTACCAGTCCCAGAAAGGTCCTCAGTTAGATGACCAGCTGAGTGTCCAGGGTGAGTACGTTCCAGAACTTAAAGGCTTGACTGCAGTACTTTCATCTCACATAGGGTTTGCCTGTGAAGAAGGCCAGTCTTCAGAGATCTCAAGCCATGTTAGTCTGTTGCAGCAAAATCAAACAAGAGTTTTGCAACATCATAAATATTAACATATTTATTGTGGTATAAATGTGTATGGACTGAATCAGACGGTGCTTATAAAAGATTGACTATATTAATGCTTCATTAAGAAAAGGTAGAAGAGCAATAATCTTTTGAATCTTATTAATGGTTTTTTATCTGTTGGTTTGGAATGTTGCAGCCAGTTACCACTTTCATCCACATTCTCTAAAAACCACCTATAGAAGAAACAGTCTCTGACACTGTTTCATAATCTTTCCCTCAGACCTATTTTCAGAATCTTGCACAGATTTCTACATACCAAATTTTATGACTTCCTGAATGGTTGAACCCAAGTGGCTTATGCTTAGAAACATTGATCTGAATACAAGTGTTGTAGAGTCTTATGAATCATGCTGTGAAGTGGCCTTGAGTTAGAAGATTGGTGCCAGGAATATGTAAGGTAAAATGCAGCTGTCTTGATCTGAGTAGACAGTCCTTCCAGAAACCAGCAAGACAAGTGAAAACTGCTAGCCAAGTTAGTCAAGTGGTTTACTTAGCTGAAAACTTTTATATTGTTTATTACGATTTTGTGACAATATTGCTATACGCTGAAAGAAGTGTTAAAACAATTCTAGTTTACTAGGTTACAGAAATGAGAAACAAATGCAAGAACTACTTGTTCTTGGTGAGCATGCTTGACTGGGTAGACATTAGATGGCTAGAGCAGAACCTGAGCTAAATATAATACACAGAGAGAGAGAGAGATTAGACACATGAATACCATGGAGTATTCCACAAGCTGTTTTTGTAATAAATGAGGGCAGACACTCTTAGAGTTGGTTCATCTGGCCAAGGATTTGGCATATGTTGGAGAATTGGAAGCTTACAGCTCTGTATCACCCTCTTGTCCCATATAAATGGAGTAATATTTGTATTACCTTCTCTGTCCAAAATGCAGTGAAAGATTAAGCAACTAAAGACTGTGCATGTAGAGTGGCATGTGCATTGCATCCATGTCACAACCCATATACTGGGTATATGGCTGTTTACCCTTCAGAACCTTGATATAGAAATGTTCTCATTTAAGAACTAGATACCTTCAGCACCATCATACGCAGGTAATATACTTCTGTCTATTGTACATAGAAGTGCTTTGGGAAATCATGTTTTTCCTCCAAGAGTATTTTCATATCTCCAAAGCAAATTTTTTTCCTTTTGAGGATGCCAGCAGTGTTTTCATGATTGAAACCATTTTTGTTTCATATGGTCATTTTCTCACATATGACTTCCAGTCTCATGCATCATTGAATATGTTGATTATTGTTCCATCTGAAAATAGAAAGCAGCTTTGTAGACAGTAAGTCAGGGTAACAGATAGGTGAAAACTGAGGTGTGGAGCACAAAAAAATTCAGGTTTCCCACTTTGGGTTTACCAAAGCGGGAAAGAGATTTAAACTGCTTTGGTATGCTTTGGAAAGATTCGGTCATTGTTTCCAATGGGAAATGCTGCTCCTGGCTTTCTGGAGATCTGGGGGGGGGGCATTTTCTTTCCTAACCATACCAAAATTGGTATGATTAGACCTTCTCCTAAGTCTCCTCTCCTAAGTCTCCTAATTCTCCTCTCACAACCAGCCAAGTTTCAGAAAGATTGAACTTCAGGGGGCCAAGTTATGGCCCCCCAAAGAAGGTGCTCCTATCTGCCTCCAATCTCCATTATTCCCTATGGGGAAACTAGGGGGGGCTTTCTAGGTGGCTGGGGGTGGCATTGCAAGCAAAATGCACCAAATTTTCAGGGGACCTACTCCTGCCTGTCCTATCATGACCCCCAAGTTTCAGGGATACTGGACTTTGGGGGCCATTCTATAGCCCCCCCCAAGGAGGTTCCCTTATCCTCCTCCAATGTCCATTATTCTTTATGGGGAAAACTAGGGGGAGCTAACCAAGAAGCTCTTTAGAGGAGCCAAATAGGGGCTGGGGTGTCTTTTTGCAAGCAAAATCTGCCCAATTTGCAGGGGACCTATTCCTAACTGTCCTCTCATAACCCCCAAGTTTCAGAGAGATTGGACCCTGGGTGGCCATTTTATGGCCTCCCCAAGGGGGGGTGCCTCCAGCCCCACCATTTGTTTCTACTATGGGAAAAACCAGACTCTTACAGCAGAAACACATGGATCATGGCTGCCAATGACCACAGCCACACTCCCGCTTACAAACCATACCCCAGGAAGCCCAACAGAAATGAACTGAACCCCCCAACCAAAAAAAACGCAAGTACCCCTGCACAAACTGGACAGCCACTATTGTGCAAAAAAACCCAGACTCCTACAGCAGAAGCACATGGATTGTGGCATCTATGGCCACAGGCAGACTCCTCTTACAGTCCACACTCCACAGGCCAACAGAACCAAAGACACTCCCACCCAAAACACAGCACCCCCATAGCAGGCTGGCCAGCCACTCTCCATTGTTCCCTATGAGCACCAACCATCTCACCAGAGAATCACACAAACCAAGAAATTATTTAAAATAATTTTATTTATTAGATTTCTTGCCCGGCCTCAACACAAGTGGGCTCAGGATGGGTAACAGCATTAACGTTACATCACAGTAATACAACGCCACAACATAAACTGCAGTTTATAACATAGAATTAACAAAAAATACAAAATGCACAAATAAAACCATATGAAGCAAGGGACACTCTTGCAAATAGAAGTAAACTGAAGCCAAGGACTGGACCCTCCAACAGAACCAAACTGAAGCACCCCAGAAAACACCAAGCACCCCCTTTGCAGCTTGGCTTGGCTCCATTGTTCCCTATGAGTGCAAACCATCACACCAGAGAATCACACAAAACAAAAATTAATTTAAAAAAATTATTAGATTTCTTGCTCGCCCTCCACACAAGCATGCTCAGGGCGGGCAACAGCATACAACATCCAGTTACAACATAGATTAAACATAAATACAAAATGTAAAAATAGAACCCTATGAAGCAAGGGACACTCTTGCAACTAGAAGTAAACTGAAGCAGAGGATTCCCCCCCCAACAGAACCAAACTGAAGCCCCCTAGGAAAAAAACCAAGCAAATCAGTTAGCAAAGACCCCCCCCCCAGCAGGGCCGCCCAGTCAAGCAAAGCAAATCAGTTAACAAAGCCTGCTCACTCAAGCAAAGCCCCTCAAATCAAGCCAAGCAACTTAAAACACCCCTACTCAAGCAACACCCCCTCACTCAAGCAAAGCCCCTCCAATCAAGCCAAGCAGCCCCCCCCCACACACAGCAAAAACATTTAACTAGTAAACAAAGTTAACACAAAATTAAAACAAGTTTAACAAACTCTAGCCATGCAACCCCCACGCCAACAAACACACCAGCCACTCAAGCCAACCAAAGGCTCCACACCACACACTCAAGCCAAGGAAGGGCACCACCACCACCCCACACGCTCAAGCGAGCAAGAACATATAAGCACTCAAGCAGAAAAAAGTTTTTAAAAAATTAAAATACAAACTTAAAAAAAAATCCCTTCCCCTCCACCCACCAAGACAACCAACCCCCTCCCCCCACGAGAAAAGAATCCTGTGAGTCAGTGACTCTCCTTCAGAAGGCTTTGCTTAGGTATTTCTGAATCAGCTCAGCAATGCTGGGGCCAATTCGGAAATACCGAATCTTTCTGAATTGGAAACTCAAAGCGCACACTCCTAGTGAGAACCCATTCTCCTGAAATTCTTCCTTTGGCACTTGGGATATTTTGATTTATTGAAGACTATTTAGTCATGGAAGTCTTTTTGTGTGTTCCCTGGAAAACTTTATCACATGCTTTTTATGAATATGCTGATTAACCTAAAGTTCAAGATCTTTTTTTTTCTTTGCAAATGTCAAGCTTTGCCCACTACTAAAGCTATGACCCTAAATGCCCTTGGACCTTCAAGGCCCTGTGGACTTCAGTTGGGCTTGGGTGACATTCAATGTGTTTGGAACTGCATCCCATATCCCATGGCTATGTGGTCTCATATAACAAAGCGATTGCTTGAACACTGATGAGACTAACATTCTTGGAGGGCTTCTCGAAGACAACATGCTGTGCGGTTTGATGTTTTTCTTTGGTCTTTGTAAAAACAATTCTTCCCTGAAATATTCTGTGTTCAGAGCATGTCAGTATTTGTGATCAGGTTACATTATTGTTTGCCTCTAAGGGTGTTGTAAATGTCTCTTTCTGAAAAAATTAGGCAGTGATACTTCCTTAGTTAGTTGACAGACTGCTGCGGTTTCAAACAAATAGCAGTATCCTTGATTCAGTTGCCAAATTAAGGACTGCAGCATGAGGCAGGGTATGGAAACATTTCAGTTCCGCACCGCAAACCACTTGTTCTGAAACAGTCTTCAGTGAAGCTACTTCAGTGGAACTATGTGACCATAACACAAACCAACCAAAGACTTGTGAAGAGGTTTACAGCTTGGGATAAAAACCACCCAAACGCTATAAATCAATATTTGCTCCCACCTACACTATTCTGTGCACGGTTGGAAGACTCCAAATTATAAACAGCAATTAATCTGCTTTTACAAGGAGACCTAACTTTATATTAGTAGTAGATGGATAAGCAATCCAAGACAATGAGGGGGTGGAATGAGTTTTTACTGAGAAACACACAAACACATTTCCCAGCATTGTCACAAAAACATTTTATTACAGTACCAAGAGAACAGGAACACCAGTGATTAAAAGGAAAACACATTTGTGCTCAAAGTGGGAACAAACCCAGGTTGGGCTGGTGGTTGCGGAGAGAAGGATGACACACATGAATAAGAAAATGAGGCCACAACTTTACTGACTGCAGATTCCTTCAGTTTGGGCACAGCGTCATTATGGAATGCCAGATGGTACCGACAGCCTCACTGCTGAAAGCAAACACCTAAATCCACCTGTGGAAGGAAAACTAGTTTAAGGCAAGGAACAGCGGAAACTATTATTCTTGTCTGATGCAAGCCTCCAAGCTTCCTGGGGCTGTGGTCAATATGGCAGCCTTGGGGGTGGCTGCTGTGTACTTTGGCTCAGGAGACCTCTTAAGAATGTTACACTTAACCCTATACTCTGTTTCCAGCACAATGCCCACTTGACTGGTTGAGCCAGTATTAATGGTTTATCAGGACACCAGCATATTTTGCTATTCCCACTCCATTCCCTTCCATGAGCAGGATCTGCTGGTGGGGATTCAATTTGAACACTGTTAACTTTGCAACATGTATTTACGATTATTCAAAGAATGACTCAAGCAGACACAACTGTAGTAGAACTCTGTGCTTAGCAAACAGTGCCAGTCTGTGTTGCTTTGAGGCCAGTCAGTTGCATACTGCAAAGCAAACCACTTGCTCTGAAACAGTCACAACGAAGAGCCGTTTCTATTCTTAGTCTACTTTAAATGAGTAAAATAGGCATGAACTATAGTGATCTTCTATATTTTCATTTCTTTGTGGCAAAGTAGACACACCTTGCTCTTCAGGCCCATACCCTTTGTGTGACCTCACTGGCAAAAGTGGGTTTACAGTGGGTTTACTCTGTCACCTCTTACCTCTCTCTTGCGTGTACCCTGAATGGATAAGGGAGCCCTCCTTGGCCTGAGGTGAGAAAGGCTTATATTTCTTGTGATCACCCCACTCCCTTCCCTACCTTCCTAGCAAGCCCCTCAAAGTATTGTGATAGATGCAGAGAAGTTAGCCGTGTTAGTCTGTGGTAGCAAAATCAAAAAGAGTCCAGTAGCACCTTTAAGACTAACCAATTTTATTTTAGCATAAGCTTTCGAGAATCAAGTTCTCTTCTTCAGATGCCTGATACAGAGACTGGTCAAACACAGAAGAGCAGAGGGAACAGGCAATTAGGAGGGGAGGGGGAGGGAGCAATCAAAACATTCCTTTGCTAGTATATGTAAACATCTCCTTTTGGTGTGTGTATCAGTTGGCTTCAAAGGAGTTTGCCCTGTTAGTTTGTAGAAGCCAAACAGCTAGACCATCCAATTCCAATGCAGTATGGGCCTTCGATAACCACAGCTCTCCCTGCCAGATGCATCTGACAAAGAGATCTGTGGATCCCGAAAGCCCACGCCAGGTACCACTGAGCTCCCCCAGACCCCACCTCTGTAAAGGAAATCTGTTACCTGTGGTAATGTGATAACCATTCATAGTCCCTATTCAGTCCCAGCTTGACAGAGTCAAATTTGCATATGAATTCCAGTTCAGCAGCCTCCCGTTGGATTTTGTTTTTGAAAGGTTTCTGTTGAACTACAGCGACCTTTAAGTCTTTGATGGAATGTCCTGGTAGGTTGAAGTGTTCTCCCACTGGTTTCTGGACGTTTCCATTTCTAATGTCAGATTTGTGTCCATTTATTCTTTTGCGTAGAGGTTGGCTGGTTTGTCCAATGTACAGAGCAGAAGGACATTGTTGGCACATGAGGGCATATATCAGATTGGAGGATGTACAGCTGCTCATCCTCCAATCTGATATATGCCCTCATGTGCCAACAATGTCCTTCTGCTCTGTACATTGGACAAACCAGCCAACCTCTACGCAAAAGAATAAATGGACACAAATCTGACATTAGAAATGGAAACGTCCAGAAACCAGTGGGAGAACACTTCAACCTACCAGGACATTCCATCAAAGACTTAAAGGTCGCTGTAGTTCAACAGAAACCTTTCAAAAACAAAATCCAACGGGAGGCTGCTGAACTGGAATTCATATGCAAATTTGACTCTGTCAAGCTGGGACTGAATAGGGACTATGAATGGTTATCACATTACCACAGGTAACAGATTTTCTTTACAGAGGTGGGGTCTGGGGGAGCTCAGTGGTACCTGGCGTGGGCTTTCGGGATCCACAGATCTCTTTGTCAGATGCATCTGGCAGGGAGAGCTGTGGTTATCGAAGGCCCATACTGCATTGGAATTGGATGGTCTAGCTGTTTGGCTTCTACAAACTAACAGGGCAAACTCCTTTGAAGCCAACTGATACACACACCAAAAGGAGATGTTTACATATACTAGCAAAGGAATGTTTTGATTGCTCCCTCCCCCTCCCCTCCTAATTGCCTGTTCCCTCTGCTCTTCTGTGTTTGACCAGTCTCTGTATCAGGCATCTGAAGAAGAGAACTTGATTCTCGAAAGCTTATGCTAAAATAAAATTGGTTAGTCTTAAAGGTGCTACTGGACTCTTTTTGATCAAAGTATTGTGAGTGCCTGTTTGCAAAGCTGTTGCTGGCCTCTGCAACAGTCCCCCAAATCCTGCAATCTCAGGTTCAGTCAGTCCCCCAAATCCTGCAAGCTGGTCAACAGAGAGAATTTATTCTTGCTTCAAACCTGGAGGCGATAGTGTGATCTTGGGTCATGCACTGCAACAAGTGTGCTGGGTGAACCATAAAAGTGTCACAAAGGAGCAAGCTGTCATTGCTGAGGCCACTCTGATATAGCCCTTTAAAGGGACTGAAGTTGCAGTTTTAAAAGGCTGGAGTTGTAGCTTCAGCAACAGTGTAAGTCTTATGTTCTGTTACTGTTTTAGTCTATGAAGGCAGCCTAGGCCACCGTTAATTCCGGGAAAGAAACTTGAGTTTCAGTAGCCCAAACCAGCTTCAGAGCCTTCTGTAACCCAGTAAGCAGCATACACCATTTTTTTGGTACCCTCACTGTAGTAGCAGCATGGGAGACTTTCAAACCGCTAGAATATAGTATTTTAGACAATGCACTGTAACTGGAGCACCATGTTAAGTCCATTATATTTGTTCAACCTTCACTTGTTCAACTTTCACTCCCAAATTAGAAAATACTTGGGCTGAAATCTGTGCTTATCTGTACTGAGATCATTTGGTGCCATAGGAAAAGGAACAAGCTCTTCTCTTGATTCTTCATCTTAAAGACTATCCACAGCATTAAGGAATGTGCTGAATTAAGTGTGCTAAAAATGTGGAAATTAATGAAAACAAGTATGCATGTACAGAAGTTGTGAGATGTGCTGTTTGTAAAAATCACATCAGATGAATTCTTTTTAGCTGTTGTTTCTTTTCTGAGCTTTTCGACTTTGCTCTGATGGCTACATTCTGAGCTTGTCTTTGGAGCTGTGAAAGGCAGTGATTAAAGCTGCAATTCTAAGCACTGTTAAGACTTCTGCAATGTCATTGACAGAAGTGTCATTTAAGTAGCTTAACTCTGTGCAGGAGTGCAACTATATTCGTTTATAGACGATGGCTCCAGTTTTCATGATTGTGTTACTTGTCTGCTTAGTTTAATGTACGGTTTTGTGTACTGCAGAGGTCCCTCCAGGCTTTTAGCCCTTTCATGTTGAAAATGCAGCGTAAACCAGAGCTATTGTGGGAATGTCAGCCTGTCTGAAATGTGATTGCTTTAATTTCATCCATATTCATGCCAGAATTAACACTGGTTTTTGCTCATGTGCCCCCCTCCCCCAAGTAAAATATATGTAATATAAAACTTTTGCCTCAGTTTCTGTTTTTTTCCACAGCTGATACCAATCCTGTTATCTTCAAAAATAAATTGCATTCATACATCTGTCTCTTTAGGGAAACAAATCTCTTTTTGGAGAGTAATAAAGAGAAGAGACTTTTATATTGCTTGAGGAATCTTAGAAGCAGCAATTTCTTTTAATGTCATGAACAATGTCAAGAGTGTTTTGTTAAGATTTGCTGTATTGAGACTACCTGTATCCATGTAAAAATGAACTGACTTTTCCTAAGGGAAAAGTTTGGAATCACCTGGCAGCATGATCCCAGTCTTGGTCACAGGTGAATCAGTGAAAAAGGCAAGGAAGGCTACTAAAAGCACCCAGAAGTGTAAAGAGAGTCATAAACGGCTTTCTAAAAGAGCCAAGAAAAGAAACAGTAAAAATTCTAAGTGTATGTTCGACATTGCAGGGTTCTGTGGTGGGGACAACTGTGATACCATCAAAGGTTCAACAGGCCATCACTGAATAAGAGACCCCCAATTTCCTGGTGACATAAATAGCTAGCTAAGAGAATTTTAAAGTGAAATAAAACATAGCCAGGGCCTGAAACTGCAGCAGAATCTTACATGTGGATTGGACATAATGGGATCATGGTTGCTTAAACTGTATTCTGATGCAATAGTTGAAGCTGCAAGGCTATGTAAGAGGATTCCTTATTCTTTTGCAAATGGTAATGATTTATGTCATTGACCATGCATGGGTATGTTGACATGGGATTAAGAATTCCTCTGTTGCTGTATCTTCATTGAACATATGTTTTGTTTATTTTAAATGTGTACTAACTTTCTGCTGAGCATCTCAGGACCTTATGTTATGTTGTGCTGCTCAGACAAGTGGAATGTTGACACAACAAATATGGTGGTGGAAGAAATCTGAAAACTGATTTTTTAAAGCCTGTGTTTTTATTTACAATTGTGAATTCCTCTGCCTCTCACTTTGAAATCTGTGGTTTAACAGTATAAACAATTTGCCCCTAAAATGTACCTGTTTCTGTATAATGTGGCTATTCAAGCTACATTATAATATCCCTCAGAAACGAATTGCAATGGAAAAATACAAGTTTTGTTATTTTATGTCCCATATACAGGATCTTAGGGGTACAAGATAAAGGTCAGGAAAAGAAAAGTGTACGTGACATAACTGAATAAAGCATGGCTTTTCCTTTCAGACACGCTAGAAGAGGCTTCATTTTGTTGTTTTCTGCTCTAGTTGTGAAAATGCTGCTGTCTCATGCTGTGAGGAATGGTACATATGTGAGTTTTGAAAGGCAAATGAAGAAGAATGGCTGCAGTTGAAAGTGCTAATGAGAGCACAGATGTGTTTACTTTTTCCCAACTTATATTTGAATTTGGTCAAATTGCCAGAGGCCCTGTTGCAAAGGACTTCTTAAGATCTTTAATAAATGTTGTCCAGCGCTTTGATATGGGTTGCCAAATATCCATATCAATGCTGAAAACATCTAGTACATCCAGTGGTGAAAGTCAGTAGTACACATTTTTGTCAGATTCTCTTTGTCAGATTTGTCAAAAGCTCAGCGGAAGAATTTTCCACTATTATAGACCAGGATTATGTGTGCAAACTCTGATTTTTGTATTTTAGCCAAAACCAGATACTCCTTTCACCAAATGTAACATACATTTTGTGCGTGTCCTTTCTTTGTCTTGCCTTTTACAATATGCCCATCTTGCTGTTTCCCAGGGATTTCCTATGTGAATGTGTGAGGAATCTGAGTAGGTTATATGGGCTTCCTGCTTGCTCTATGTGGATCTAATGTGCTGTGCAGAGGCATAAGAGCCCCAACAATAACAAAGATCGCAGCAGGACATCTCAAGCCCTGTGCATTGCTTTGTGAAGCTGACATTTGTATGTGGAAGAGAGATTTTCCTTGGAAACAATTGTTCCACGGGTTGCTTTTTAAAATGTTGTTGAATTAGATATTTATGCCACCTTCCCTCCCTAATGGGGACATTGTCCTCCCCTCCTCCATTTTATCTTTACAACCACAACAATCCTATGAGGGTGGCCCAAGCTTGCCCAGCTAGCTACCATGGCAAATCCTGGGTCTCCCAGATCCTAGTCTGACGCTGCAACCACTATACCTCATGCATTTTACGAAGAGAACTGTGGTTCTTGAAAGCTTATGCTACAGTAAAATTGGTTAGTCTTAAAGGTGCTTCTGGACTCATTACTACCTTACCTTGTGTGAGGGAAAACAGCTTCTCTAAATACAGAAGCCTATTTCTGAACATACTACCCAAGAACACAAAGAGTATTTAAAGAAATGGCAGAATACAGAAATGATTTATTATAAATAATAAACAATGTAGGGAGGAAGCCAGGAGTGTGGTTAGAAACCGATAAGATTACACAGTGATTTTATCTTGAAGCTAGACCATGCAGAGAATGTTTGAAACTAGAAAGAAAGGATCCAAACTAAATGAAACTGATAAAGTTAGAATGAGGGAAGGGGCAAAGTGTTGAGGGATGTGGTATAATGGATTGCCATTAAAACTCAGGCAAAATCCATTGCAGTGGATGAAGTAAGGAAGCGGGAATAGGGGTAACAAATGGGAAGCTGGTTGTTGATGGAGGGATGTGGGTCAGGGAAGTAGCATATGGCATGTCGTTTGGAAATGAGACAGATTACTTCTCCTGCCAACAGGCTTGGATAGGTTCTCCATGTTTTTAGTGAAAGATTATGATCTTCTCCTCTCCTTCAGAGTGTTAGTTTATTGCTAAATGGTTCTTTCTATTTCAGGTTCGTGGGAATAAAGGTGAGGTGCTTTATGTTCTGGATGCCAGCAATCCGAGACATTCTAACTGGTTGCGTTTTGTACATGAAGCGCCATCCCAGGAACAGAAGAACTTGGCAGCCATCCAGGTAAAACATGTTGAATCCTTGTTCAGATTCTTTATAGGATGCCATCTTGCTTGGTGTTTATCTATGGTAGCAAACAGCAGATGGGTTGAAAGACATAATCCTTGCAATTGTTTATTGTTCCATGTAGCCTCATAAACATAGTGTTGTGAAGTATTCTGAGAGAGAAAAAACACAGGAGTCTAAAAGTACCATATTTACTGGAAAGAAAGATGAATGTAAGATGACCTCCACCAAAACTTAAAAATGTTTTACACTCCCCCCTCAAGTTTATTATTGGATGTAACTGTACTTGTATGTGAAAGTAAGATGACCTCTTATTTGTTGACATACCTGGAAACTAAGCCGAGTTTAGCATTTGAGTAAATACTGTAATACAGTATCTTGTTCTTATCCATACATTCCATTCCTTTCAGTTTAATACCGAAAAATGTTGCAAAAATTTCCAAAATAGTTCCCAAGATACTTCTAAATCAAGAGGAAGTTAACCATGTGCCTTACTGTGAGCATATAATTAGTACCACTTAAGTTAGAAAGAGAGTCAGTGTTTACTAGAGATGGGCACGAACCATCTCTGACTCATGTTTCACGAACCACGAACTTTCATAAATCTGCCCCGGTTCATGAACCGATTTGTTTGATTCATGAAAACGTCAATTCTGGGCCAGCAAATCACCACTTCCGAGTCAGCAGAAAGTCACTTGCGGTTAAGCAGAAGGTCACTTCTGGGTCAGTAGAAGGTTTGCAGAAAGCCCAACACCCATTGCCTAGAAAACTGATTGATTAGCACCAGGCTTTTTGCGGTGACGAACCAAAAAACAAACCAAAAGAACTGCCCTAAAATTCGTGGAGGTTTGTCAGAAATGGGCTCTGGTGAACCACTGGTTCACGAACCACAAACCGGCCTGGTTTGTGATAAACTTTGGTTCATATTTTGGTTTGTGCCCATCTTTAGTGTTTACTAGTAGTTAGAGTATTGTTCTGGGAGACTCAGGTTTGAATCTCCACTCTGCCATGGAACATCACTAGATGACCTTGGATCAGTCAGTCTCTTTCAGCCTACCTTACCTCATAAGGTTGCTGTAAGGATAAAATGGAGAAAGGAAGAATGATATAAGCTGCTTTGGTGCACATTGAAAAGTGGGATATGAATATCTAAATAAAACAAAAGCTGCTCTTTCATTTAATTTTGTGCATTTAAATATTGACCTAAATTTGTGCTTCATTAACTGCACTATAAGGGTGGCATTTTCATTTAATTGGAGCCTTGGATGTGGGGGTAAATGGAAACTAGCCATTTTAAGCTATATTATCAATGTAAACAAACTCAGTAGAACTATTTAAATATGAAATCAAAGGCATAACTACAGAGGAATGACATCATACATGAAACAGGAGTCAGGATCATAGTTGCAAATGTTTTTGCAAGCTGACCTGCACGCTTCCCCTGTTCTATTTGGAGGTCTTGTGTTAAGCAAGAGGAAAATGCAGAGTTGTTTATGACTTTGCAGTGCCTTTGAGTTCCCAGAGAGCTCAACTGTGGGATGGAGGAAGACAGGCAGTGCAATCCTGAGGCCCGCTGTGTTGCTGGCACCCACACGCCCATATACCTGCAGCACCACTCGTCCACTCCCTAAGGACTTTCATGGGAGAGCAACACTGCTGCCCGAGCCTGGGAAGGCACAACGAGACCGTTGCTGAGAGCATGTGCCCTACTGTTCCCTTGACAACCCCACCAGCATCCTTCAGTGGCCACGCCACTCCCATGACAGGCATGAGAGTGGCAAGCAAAGGCGCAGCCAATGTATGAGCCGCAATTCCCATGGCTCCATCAACACCTCCATTCCCCCTTGTCCGAGAGCAGGCAGCCAGGGACCACATGCCCCTACAGTCATAGCATCCATATTGGGGTGCCTGGCTAGGGGGAAGACATCCAGGAGGAGCCCTGATGCTGTAGGGGCAGCCCCTGTCACTGATTGGGCAGGTCATGGGGCTGCAACTCCCATGGCTGTGCCAGGGGCACCCAGCTGTCCCATGCAACTCAGGTAGCTGGACCCTTGCTGTAGGGGGGCATGCCCCAGTTTTGGTGCCTACAGCATTGCAACACCCTCTTGTGCCTGGATCACACAGCCAGCTGTATAGGGCCAATCTCTTTCACCAGGCCACACACACGTGGGTTCAAGGGTGGTGGTCTCCTCCCTGGCCTCAACCCCCCAGCTGCCACAAAGGATCTCCATATGCAGATGAGGGGGGTGTCCTGGCAATAACCACTCTTGGTCATACCCTGCTGGGGAGGTGCCCACAGAGCCCCCCTCCAGCAGTTGTAACAGCTGCCCTGTGTTCCCCTATAGCTGCTTGCTGGCTTTCCTATGCTGGGGTGAGAGGGCCACTCTCCATGACCAAAAGGACCCTCAGACCCCAACAGTGACGAGGGGGATTAATGGCCCTTACATCTGCACATGGGTAAGATTTCATGTCACACCCCGTTTGCCTCGCTGCCATGTGAGGGGAGGGGCTGGGTGGGAAGGGAACAGTGTGCAGTGGCAACTCCCATGGGATCAATGCCAGCCCCCCCCCCAGTTCCGTTCAGGGGCTGAGTTACCCAGTGGGGTTGATGCACCTAGTGAATTCGTTGTGCTGCCACTTCCCTGGCAGTCCAGGGCTGGGGACCATCCCTGGGAATGTGACTTGTGACTCCCCCTAGGGGGAGCGAGTGGGAGCTGCTGTAGGTTGTTGGTGAGCAAAGAGGCAGGGAGGAACTGATTGTTCAACCCAGACTTTATTGAACTGCCAGCAGTGAAAAGGATGTCCTGTCACATACTGCCAGTTTCACTTGGTTGAGACAGGAGCTGCACTTTCTCGCATGGCAGTTGGAGCCATGAGGGTTGTTCCTCATGCTGCCTTCTTAGGAGCAGGATCAAGTTGTGGGCTGCCCAGGTAATGGCTCTGTGGACAGGGCTTGAATGGCAGCCGGGATGGATCACCAGGGGCTGGAACAGCCATGATCTCTGGCTTCCCTGATGGGTCCTGACCTACATGAAAGGGAAACAGACACATGTGTGGAAAGGGGCTGGGCCTCGCACAGACCATAGCTGGGTCTGCCACAACCTGAGAGGGTGCCCATGGTCAGGGGCAGTGGCTCTGTCTTCACAAGTGCTGTCAGCAACCAGACAAGGGATGCCCCTCTGGTATGAAAGTGCTCCTTGCCTGCATCTGGCTGTTCTGCTTCTGTGGCTTCTTGGGGTTCTGATCCTGGAAACGAGACAGTCATGGGGTTGCATGCCTGCCATTGTAGGGGAGTTACAAGAGCAAACACACAGTAACTTCAACCCTCAGCCACGCTCTCTCCTCTGCCCAAAGGGGGGTGGAGCCTGGCTGAGGGAGTCTGAACAGAGCCGTGACATGGTCTGCCACATGGGTAGTGGTCAACAATCCTTCCAGATTGTTCTAATAAATGCTCACTCTTCCCTGAAGTTTCCTCACATCTGTGCGTTTTCTTTCCAGTCTTTCTTACATAATTGTAGATATTACATTCCTGTGCCATGTATAATAAGTATAACCATTTGTTTATTCAGCCAGATACCACTCATGGTGTTCAGTTATGTTAGATTGTTTGGTCATCTTTACAGAGCCTTTGTGTGATAGGTGGATATAATGAAGGTGTGATTTCTCTTCACCATAACTTAACCGCAGTGGTTCCAGTGTTCTCAAATTCAATGGAAGTTGTGGATATCAGTTGTGGATATCAGTGGCCGTTTTCACACGTTTTAACCGTCACGCAAAATTGCTCAGAACTGAAGGAACGATGGCATCTTCATGGTGCAATTTCCCGTCATTATCCCATTTCATGGTACAATGATGTCAGAAATCATGCCACAAAACAGAATTATGATGGAAAATCACGCCATGAAGATGCCATTGTTCCATGAGTTTTGTGTAATTTTGCATGATGGTTAAGACGTGAAAATGGCCACTGTTTATGTATCAGTACAAACAGGCAACTAACACAATTAATCAAATTGTGTTGTTTGAGAGAGGGAGAGGCCCATCTGGTACACTCAACTGTTAGAACAGAGATATACAGGCATTTTAGCATGAAAAATTTTAGCCTGTGCCAGAAAAGAAAGGGTGGTGATGCTTAGCTAGACACAATGGGTCAAAGCCAAGCTTCCCTACTGGAGCCAACAGTTCTGGGGTTGCCACTGAATCTTGCTAGCAGCCTCAGAGGGTTGTGGAGGTAATGATGAGTATAACCTATGCCCATTGCTTTCTCTCATACTAACAACACCATCAGACAAAAAATTGGCCCTACATGTAGGGATGCCAGCCCCCCAGTGGGGGCGGGGGATCCCTGCCCCCACTCCCCGCCCCCACTTACCTAACCAGCGGATGGCATGCACCTTCCATGTGTGCTCCCCCGTGGCATTGCACGCAGCAGCTGCTGGGATCAGGCCCATTTTGGCCTGGATCCGGGCCACTGTGGAGCGCGGGAGCACTCCTGCACTCTGCAGCATCTCAAAATGGACCCGTTTGGGCTGAAATCAGGTTCGTTTTGAGGCACTGTGGAGTGCAGGAGTGCTCCTGCACTCTGTAGCACCCAAAATGGGCCCAATCCGTGGCAAAACGGGCCCGTTTTCAGGTGCTGTGGCACATAGGAATACTCCTGCGTTCCACAGTGCCTCAAAACAGGCCCGATCCACAACAAAACAGGCCCGTTTTCAGACACTGCAGAGCACAGGAGCACTCCTGTGCTCGGCAGCACCTGAAAATGGGCCCGTTTTGGCATGGATCGGGCCCTTTTTGAGCCCCTGCAGAGCCTGGGCGCGCTCCCAGGGGCTGCGCGATGACGACACTCCTGAACTGATGTCATTGCGCTTGTGGGGTGCACGCGCACGCTTTGCACGCATGAACCCCCCCTCTCCCCCAAGGAAAGTGCCAGGCCCCTATCCCCTGCCGGGAGGTTGAGGGAGCCTGGCAACCCTGCCGACATGCCAGATAAAATGGTCTTGGGTGCCCTTGTTCAGCATGTGGTCTGGCAATTGGTGACTGCTGCTTAAGAAGCTTTTCTGTTTTTTTGTACAGCATCATCCTCAACATGTATTTGTAGTTGGAATTCTCTTACAGTCTTGATGGACTTGACCATGACTTGAGAGCCATTCTTTTCGATTACTTTCAAGTTCATCACTGATACTACAGGAGTGTCTTAAGTCAGCTTCTGTTGTTATTCTTGTATTGCAAGATCCATCTTTTTTTACCCAGTGGCATAAATAATGAAAGGCTGGTTTAGAACAAAATTAACATTTTGATTGTGCGTTTGTTCTGACATAAATCATTTTTGTCAATTGTTGCTCCTTGCTACAGAATTGTTACAAAGAGGCAATTTGTTATCCATACTCTGGAAAAATGACTTTCACGTTTGTATCATTAACTTTAGTTAGTTTTCATTAAAATCAATTACATCACAGTGAAAGCACTCAAGCAAAGAAAACTGTCCAATAATTCTTTATATGGATTATCCGTACAAGACCCAAGAGAATCATAATCTTAATAATGTGATTGAATAATTACATACCACTGATTACAGAATAATGTGCCCACACATTTGGGTACTACAGAGACCTAATTAACTAACAAGCCATGTGGCAGTCTGATTGTGCTTCTACACTGTTCACATGTAATGTTCAAAATATCTTAATTGACAATGTTAAAAGAAAACAACTAGTTTTTAATTATTTGTGTAGTCATTCCTTGGTTTATTGTCTATGTTGTGCAACATGTAAAGGCTTACTTTGAGATCCTGGTAATCTCAGAAAAATGTAATTATGTACAAGATTAAGAAAAAAATATGGAAGATTTTTGTGGACAGGAAGCAATTATTGTTGAAAATGAATCAGTTGTAACAAACATGCATGTTGTTCAAGTCGGACGAAAGCCAATGAGGGCAAAAAAGTCTATGCCTAACCTCCTCTTTATTGGAATGGTTGTGCATATCATTTAAGTTGGAATAAAATATAAAGCTTTCAGTTTCAAGCCCTATCTTTGTTGGAGCCTCTATCACTAGCTATGAGAAGAGATTATCTACGAAGCTCTTTACTTTCCAATAGCCGACTACAGTTTTCTGTTAATGTTCAGTGTATGATTTTAATGTTGTCTCTGAAGCTTTCGGCAATGGAAAAATAACACATGAAAACCAATCGGTCAATCAATCAAAGCTTATCTTGTGAACATGAAGAAGTAATGTCCAGACAAATGATACATTTGCAAGTCTCAGCAAGAAAGACAGATTAGAAATAATATAAATAAAAATGATAAAATGTGTATTATGTAGTGTTGGCTAACATATAGGGTGCATCTGTGCAACCAAAGTTAACTTCCTGTTAACTTCCATTGAATTAAATGGGAAAGATTTTTACATACTTAACCCTGCAATCCTATTCTAAATCAATTGAAATGAATACATTTAAATAGGAGTAACTGCATGGAATTGCACTGTAGTAACTGACTATACTCTTCAGTGCTGTGACCCAGATGTACATGGAAGAGCTTAGACTTGCCCATCCTTTCTCCTCCTTCCTTTTCTCTTCATTTCTCTCCATTCCTGTTTTTGTCATCGGTTTGCCATTAAACTGGACAAATTATAGATTGCACAGACTATAGCAGGTATTGTGGCTGAACAAGGCTAGTGAATTTATGCTATGAGGCTTCAAAATAACTGTAATTTTTATTATCTGTATGTTATTTAAACCCTTATGTAACGTTTCGCATGTAAATAAATTTGTTGGTACTAATAGGTTACTGTGAGTTTAAATGCAGACCTCTGAGAACAGAAGGGGGGGCTGGATGGGTGAATGGAGTGCAATCTGATTGGATGATAACTGGACCCTAGGGGTGGAGCAAACTGCAATTTTAGTCAGTGTATTGAGTAAAAGTGTTCATTCTGGCTAAGTCAGGCAATCTTTGTGTGTGACTGGGTCAATCTGAGTATAGCTCAGAAAGGTTATTCTATCTAGGTCAGGAAAACTGTCTGAAAAGGCCTGAGTGAATCTGTGCGGATGAGAGGATTGTTTATTCTGTTAGTGAAGCTCTATGTGGAAAAGTAGTCTGTGACTTGGTCTGTGAATATATAACTATGTTGGAAACCACTTTGCTCTTCACCTGCAGCCCAACACAGCTACCTGAAACTATTCTGAAACCAATAGGTTTATCAATACTCTGCAACCATCACACTTACGTACTTATACATAAATTCTACTTCTATTTAAGCAAAAAAGGATCCCTTTTTACCTCACAACCACCCTCACGCACTGATCATTCCGTCATACTACCATCTATAACAAGCCTTCCTATATTACCAGTTAAACAGAAGAGATCTGAGGCGAAAGCTTTTGGTGGCAGCAAAAACCTTTCTGGGAAGTGGCAATATCTAGGTCACACAGACAGGGCAAAATGCCACAGATGGTGTTAGCAGTGGGATTCAAATCCCTAAGGGAAGGTGTTTTCAAAGTAAGAAGCCTGAATAAAGTAGAGAACAGGTGAAGGTCTGTGTGAGTGGAAATAAAAGGAGTGTTTGTTGTGACCAAGGCCCTCTTGAGGTACAAGTTTATGATAATGTAAGGAGTAGTTGGACTGAGGTCCAATGATTTTAAGGTTAAAAGCAAAAAGCAAAATCATTATAGGTATTGGCTTTAGCAGTGGGATAATGATGTGAGGGTAAAAGTAGTAGAAATATTCTTGGCTTATAGCTGAGAAGAGCAAATAGTAGGTATTGTGTTTGAACAAGGCTAGTGGCTTATGCCTGTGCTATTTGTTCTTGTCCATATGCTATTTAGAACCCTTATCTTCAAAATGTCTACATTATGGATGTGTTTTTTAAAATCATTATTAGAAAGTTATCCGAGTACTCTAATGAATGTCACACTGTGAGTTAGATCCAGTCTTACTCATGTCCCCTCCGTATTGGAATCCTCGTCTCACATACCCCAACATAGCCTTTTTGGAGGTCAAAGAAGATCACCTTCTTCCTTTTTAGTAGGTGAAAATCTGGTTGGATCCAATCCTTTATGAACAACTTCCAAAACGGAAATGTTCAATCAAAATTGCTGTACTTCCCAACTGAACTGTTACGTATAAGCTCTTGTACAACATAACAGTGCAAATGTATACCCTTTTAAGTTCATTGAAGTCAATAAAGGCTTAGAAGAGTACAACTCTGATTAAGATTGCACAATACTATCATTAAATTATTTATTTGCACATTTTCTTCAGCATGAAAGCAGCAAAAAACCTTCCATCTGTGGTCCTGTCAATCAAGTGATCAGTGAACACATAAAATCCGCAGCTGAGACCAGTGCTTAAAGCCTAGAGTTGGAAATGATAACAGTGTTTTCCCTTTATTGATTTCCAATAGTTTTAGGTTGTCAAGAAATTACTTTTTTGAACAATCTTGAACAAGAAAAAAAATCTGGCTATGTTCTTATCTGTTTTGCCAGTTTTATGTTTTTAAAAACATTCATGTCTGGCATTGACTACTGTGTGGTGAAGGCTCCTTGGTTGTTAACGTCAAAACTCTTTATAAACAGACTCACAGCCAAATCTTTACAGTCAAACACTCTGTTCATTAACCACCAGACATTCTGGTGGTCTGGACAAGCTCAGCAAACTAGAATAATGAAATGGCAAAGGTTAATGGGAAAGGAGGTATTTACTGTGATGCAGTAGAGTGGTTTAAAGTCATACTTAACAAATGTAATAATGGAAGATTAGTATTTGAGAATCAGTCAACACTACAATAAATATGGTACAACTGGTCTGTCTCTGGGCCTGAAAGACTGAAGGGAATTGTGGTAGGGAGGGAGAAGGCAGTAAGCCAGGAGGAAAACAAGGACAAATGGGCTTATGTGACTTGATATATTTACATACTGGAAGGCCATTTGGCAAAGGTTTTTCATTATATTCTTAATTTGATGGTTAGATACACAGTTGTGTATTAGATATTTCAGATATTTAGTGTTTTGAATACTGGACATTTATTGTCTGTACTTATACAATGAGAATACCGTAGCTAACTATTTGTTCTAAATCAAATTGGCTATTTCAGTATGAATGTTAGCCTTTTACCAGGGTCAAATAAATATGATTTGAGTTCAGATAAAAATAATTGAGAACTAAGCTGCTATTATGTTAACTTAAATACTGTTAGAAAAGACTAATGCCCCCGTAGGTAAATCCCCAGCAAAAACACAATAACAGAAATCATTATAATTTCTAAAGTGAAAAGTGCTCAAAAGCCAGAACAATAAATATTTCAGCTGATAAATATTGTGCAACAATTTCTTCTCAATTTACAACAATCAACTTCTACACACAATATAATGATGTTATGAGTAGACATAGGCACGAACGAGAAAAAAAACCCGAACAAGCTATTCATTGTTCGTTGCCATCCACGAACAATGAACAACGAACAGTAACGAACATGATCCTGTTCACAAACATGTTCGTTGTTCGCTGTTTATGGCCCTTTAAAGATCCCTTTAAACCATAAGCTGGCAGGTGACAGCTGATAGTTTAAAGAGCCCTTTCCTGCCACATGCAAGGGGCAGGGCCCTTTAAACACCCCACAAACTGACCTTCCCAATGTCCAACACCCACCAAATTTGCAGGGGACATAGTCCTCACTGTCCTCTGAAGACCCCCCCCCAAGTGTCAGAGAGATTGCACCCCAAGAAAGGAATGATCCATGTGTGTCCCCCACCCTTTGCTGTCGTTTTCTCTTCACAGTGGCAAAAATGGGACTGCCTGTTGGAAGGCAGCTACTTTGAGGGATTACAAACTGGCCTTCTCAATGTCCAATACCCACCAAATTTGCAGGTGACATAGTCCTCACCATCCTCCGAAGACCCCCCAAGTTTCAGAGAGATTGCACCCCGGGAAAGGCATGATGCATGGGTCCCCCCTTTGTTGTCATTTTCTCTTCACAGTGGCAAAAATGGGACTCTCTGCTGGAAGTACTTTGAAGGGTTAGAGCCAGAAGGAAAGCCAGAAGGAGTTTGGACAGAGTTCAGTCCCTGCCTCCAGTTGCCAAGGGAATTGATTGCAGGTGCCAGGCTGTCTGGCTTGATGAATGGCTGATGAAGGCAACGAAGACCACTTGTTTGTTTAGAATGGGGCCTCATGAACGGCTTGTTCGCGAACAGACAAATGGGCTGTTCGTGGTTTTTTTTCTGTTCGTAATGCTGTTCGTGCCCATGTCTAGTTATGAGTCCATACATACATCCATTCTAATTATAAGCAAGGAAAGCTGGTTCAATTTCAATGTCAATCATTAGTGTAAATCATTAAGTCTCAACACTGAAGATGCAGCTAAACAATGAAGAGATATTTGAATGATTTGGTGGTAGTGCTGCCAGTGGGTAATAATGGAGCCTGAACTGTCCAGAATGTGTTTGATATATATGTTTTTCCAAATATTTTATTCTATCTGAAAAGTTTGTCAGTAGATGTTTAGGTTTGGAAAAATTGTCCTTGTAAAATATGTTGTGATTTGCTAATACTAAAATAGGTCTACTGGCAAATTCTCAAAATTCTGAACATGGTATCAACACATTTTAAAAAATTACTTGTCCTCTCAAAATGTAATTAATATTGGAATTCTAATGTTTTGATGTTACTTTTATTCATCATCATCATCAATCATCATTTATTCTGCTCATATGGCCATAGGCCTTAAGCATTATTTAATAAAGTTAAAATCAAGTACAAATATGCAATTACTAAATAACAATAGCTTAAAAGTTACTTTTATTCTGTGTGGTGTAGTGCTTACTATATTGCACTAGGACCTTGGCTCCAATTCTCATTCTGGTATGAAGCTCCTTGGGTGATTTCGGACTAATCAACCGGCCTCTAAATCTAATCTTCCTCATATGGTTATTTTGAAGGCAAACAGTTTCTTAGAGGAATAGCAATAGATGTTTAAAGATATGTAGCAATCAAAATTAACTGAAATTTGTGTTAAGTTTTACTCCAAATCAAGTTTAATTATAGTCCTGGTTTCCCTAGGGATTGCTAGTCCCAGATATTTATTATGAGGTATATTTAAATCGCTACTTATCTTGCATTTATATAGAGATTTATCCCCTATCTTTATTACCTCACTGGGGAAGGCAATGGCAAACCACTCCGTAACAAAAGTCTGCCAAGAAAATGTCGTGATGCGACGTCCCCCCATGAGTCAGTAATGACTTGGTGCTTGCACAGGGGACTACCTTTACCTACCTAGGTGGTTCTTAAATATTGGGTTGGATCCACTGGAAATGTTTATGGAAGGAGTTACATTCTCCCTCTCTTCTCCTAGCAGCCTGTCATCTGAAGCACTTCTCTGAATATATTTATTTCTGTATTTATTTAATACATTTATATGCTGCTTTTTCACCCAGATAGGGTCCCCAAAGGGATGATCAACAGCTATGAAAACATTTAAAACATTAAAATAACTTTTAAAATTTATATATGAATACAATAAAAATGTATAGACATATAAACACACACACAAATAGAGAGGAAGTTAGTAAAAGTTTACCGTGGGTAAGCTAAACAAAACAAAAAAGTCTTCACCTGTAAACACTGATGGAGGGAAACAGGCAAATCTCCCTGGGGAGAGAGTTATAAAGTTTTGGTACCACTACTGAGAAGGCCCTTTCTTGGCTTGCCACTCAAGAAAGCCTCAGATGGTGGGGGCACCTGAAGCAAGGCCTCCAGAGATGACCGGAGTTAACGTAGATTCATATGGGAGAAGGTGGTACTGAAGGTATGCTGGCACCAAGCCATGCAGGACTTTAAAGGTCCATACCAGCACCCTGAATTGGTCCCAGAAGCAAATTGGGTGCCAGTGTAGATGGAACAAGACTGTAGTGATATGATTCCTGTGGCCTAGTCCAGTCAACTCTCTGGCTCCAGCATTCTGTACCAATTGTAATTTCCAGACAGTGTTCAAGGGCAGTCCCATATAGAGTGCATTAAACTAATCTAATCTAGATTGATAGAGCCTTGCCAGGAAAATAAATGGGGTGGAGGAGTCTGACTCTGTACCAACACAAGGGAATCAAGTAGGGTTACTAGGTCCCCCTAGTCTCCCAGTGGGAGGCGGGGGACCTGATGCTTACCTTTCTGGCTTGTCCATGATTCTACTTGCATATATGTGGTTTGCCACAGGTAGATTTTGGCCTCAAACAGGATAAAATGGGCCCATTTGGGGCCAAAATCAGCCTGTGGCAAAGTGAGGGAGCGCTCTTGGGGCAACGCAATGACATCACTCCCAGGAGTAACATTATTGCGCTGCCCCTGGAGCATGTCTGGGAGGCCTGTTCCTGTGCCTTGCCCCCCCACCAGCCAGCCAGGTGAGTGGTAGTGGGGTGGTGGTGGAGGGTGTAAGCAGCGGATCCCTTGCCCCCATCAGGGGAATAGGATCCCTAGAATCCACTCTCTTTTTCCATCTTCCATTTGCTGCTTATATCTTCCAAAGAGAAGAAGAGGTGACTTTACTTGATTCCTCTTCATCACTTCAGGCATACCTGTTCTGCAGTGCATTTTACTGCATGCCAAACAGCCGGACAAAGAGCACACTAATTGAGTAATGAAAAGGCAGGGGAATATATGTTCTGATGCTTTCCAGTGGATCAAGCCCTGTGAGTCAACTGTATTTAAGACTGGAAGCAAAGTTTCAGAATTAGTTAAAAAAGAGCAAAGCATTTTTTTCTTTTTGCATTTTTTGCTCATGTCATCAGACTTTGAAATCCTATATACTATGCAGTTACTGAATTGCACATGCTAGTGAACAGATATCCTCGCATTTTAGAAGAGAGCAAGTGGAGACTTGAAGGACTTGCAGAGGACATCTCATTTCCCCCTCCCCCATCATGTCCTCTTTTCCTTCCCTGCCACCCTCTTCCCCCTTTCCTGCTTCTTTTTTTCCTTCCCATCCATCATTGTCTACCACTGTCTTCACATGTCTCTCTCCCCACCAGCAGCCTCTCCCCTATGGCCCAGTTGCATGGAGGGGAACCTGCAGGGACCTGTATTCCCTTCCCCATACGATTTCTTCTTTCCCTCCTCTGATCAGCTTCCCTATGCTCACCTCTCCCTATGTGCTTCTTTCCTTCAAACCCACTAAAGAACTTGCAATTTTATCCACCTCCCATCTTAGAATCATAGAGTTGGAAGGGGACATACAGACCATGTAGTCCAGCCCCATGGCCAGTGCAGGAACAGCTTAAAACATCCCCGAGAAGTATTTGTCTAGCAACTCTTTGAAGACTGCCCATGAGGGGGAATACACCATATCCCCAGGCCACTGATTCTATTGCTGAATTGCTCTTAACATGAAGAAGTTTTTCCTAATGTCCAGCTGATACCTTCCCTCTTGTAGTTTAAACCCATTGTTTCAAGTCCTATCCTGTTACCAACAGGAACAGCTCCTTTCCCTCCTCTAAGTGACAGTCTTTTAAATATTTAGGGTAATCATATCTCCCTGCAACCTCCTCTTCTCCAAACTGAACAATCCTACGTCCCTCAGTCTTTCCTCGTAGGGCTTGGTCTCCAGGCCCCTGATATCTTGGTTTCTCTACTCTGCACCTGTTCCAATTTATCCACACCCTTCTTGCAGTGAGACCTCCAGAACTGCACACAATACTCCAGGTGAGATGTGACCAACACGGTATGTAGTGGGACAATGACATTTTGTGATTTAGATGCCATTTGTTGATACACCCGAAAGATTACTGCTGCATCATACTGACTGTTCATATTTGGCTTCCCATCCACCTGTATTCCAAGATCTTGTTCCCACACACAGCTACCCAGAAGTATATCCCTCATCTAGTATACATGCTTTGTATTTTTGTTACCCAGGTGAAGAACCTGACACTTATGCATGTTAAATCGCATCTTATTCATATCTGCCCACCTTCCCAGTGCGTTCAGGTCTAGTTGAATTCTATCACCATCTTCAAGGGTGTTTACTATTCCTCTTCATTTCGTGTTATCTGCAAATTTAATGAATAATGAGTAATCCTTTCACACCCTCATCCAAATCATTTATAAAATATTGAAAAGCATTGGCCCAGAACTGAGCCATGTGGCATTCTACTGGACACTTCCCTCCCATCAGACGTGATGCCATTGACAACTACTCTTTAGGTATGGTTATCTAGCCAGCTCCCTATCCATCTAACCATCCTAGAGTCCAATCCATTGTCCACCAGTGAAAAGCTTGACTGAAATCCGCATTTTCTCAGGAGCGCATGAAGCTGCCTTGTTCTTGTAGCCCCAGACCGTGGCCTTAAGGAGATCCCCATTCTGGGCCCCCACTTTGATTCTAACATAGGGTTAAGGCTAGAAAACAAGATAATGAGAGAGTGATGTCAATACAATCTAAACAACTATTGTGGAAGCCTTCTGAAAAATGATGAGTATTTATCTTTAAAAAACAATTTATGTAATATCATCAGCAGCAACAATCAACAGTGAGGCTACCTCCATAATCATGCCTGCTGTGACCAACTATCGTTTGGCTCCTCCTTCATAAAGCTGCCTCCTACAGGGGCCATTCCATGTGGTTGTTACAATACGCCAGTTTGGTGTACCGGCTACAGAGGTGGACTAGGATCTGGGTGTCCAAGGCTCAATTCCCTGCTCTGCCATGGAAACTCACTGGATGACATGAATGAAGTAAAATTAAAAAATGACTGCCCCAAGGTCACCCCTGGATAAGTAGGATTTGAATATCCCTAGACCTAGTCCAACCACTACACCACATTAGCTGTCCCATGCTAAAGAGGAGGAACCATGTTTGATCAATTTTATTTACATCTGAACAACAGAACAAACTTGAGTATTGTCAGTTTAAAGTCTTTTGTGCTAAGTCATATGTTCCTAGAAACCATTGAAGCAAATCTGTTTACAATTGGAAACACATTGGAAAAAATAAGTACCATATAATTTGATTTAGTTTAAATTTAGTAAATTGTAGTAAACTTAAATGTCTTGGAACATATAACTTACCATAAGAGGAAACAGTAACTCTTCAGTGTGGGCTAGATATTATGATAGCTTTGGGGTCTGTGCTGTGAAATACTATGTTGGATCCAACTAACTTTTCCCTAGAGATAAAAGGATGCTGGGATCCCTTTTGACACCCCCCCCCCACTATCCTGTGAGTTATGGGGCCAGAAATGGCAAAATAATAATAATAACAATAATAATATTCAATTTTATACAACCCATTCAGGATGGCTTAACACCAACTCAGAGCGGTTTACTAAGTATGTCAAAAAGGCATGTGAGACAGGGGACTGTAATGAGGAGTGGGACTGGACAAGACTGAGAGCCGGACCACACGTTACTAAATACACGAGACCGAGCGAGTGTCAATATTCGTGCCTCACCCCAAGTTCCCATGCCTAGATGAGTACGTGTCCTTGTCCGGCCACGCGTTCAGATCATCTGTTTTCAGTGGCGAGTGTACACGGTCTCGATCATCAAGTCGGTAATGTAGAGTTTCCGTCTCCATTTTCTTCCGCTTCCCGCCCTCGGCACAGTAATCCGTGCTCTCAATATCGCAGATAGATGGCGCTTACGTCTACGTGAGGGAACGTCAATAATTTATTTTGGATGTCAGTCACACAACTCATTTTTTTGCCTGCCATTGCCCAGTTCTACCCGAAGTACTCTCTCATCACAGTAGGTAATTGCCCTGGGTTTTTTCCCCCCACCATTTGACTGCTGCTTATATTCCACCCCTCCGCCCAAGCAACAATACTGGTCACACTGTCCTCAGCTACCAACAGGCACTAGCTCACAGCAAAAATCATAGCAACCATAAATGCCAAAGCTCATGATAATTCTTTTTCCCTATATTACTATTGTATTATATTAGGAGATGCTAACCTCCTTAACAGGGAAAATTAAGTGAGGTTTATGTGTGCCCACCGATTGGTCCGGACTTTATAGTCTAGCTTATTTGTGATCAACGGAAAACTATTATTGAGTTACACCACATATATTGAGTACAAATTACAGCCAACTACAAAGCAATTGATAAGCAAACATAATGACAAACATAAAATTTATCGTTACTCCCCCTGCTGACCACTTGAGGAACAATTCCTAACACTGATTCAGTTTATGAGGAAATGGAACAGATGCATGATGGGATACCGTTCGCCCGTCTCGGAGGAATGCCAAGAGAACCCGTGCAAAGGCAGACACGAGTTTGATTACGGTGCTGAAAGACTGGTGAGTGTACAGGGGAGACCCGTGTAAGTTGGTTTGCATGTCATTCGCATGTATTTAGTAACGTGTGGTCTGGCTCTGCGTGAAAAAGTGGGTTGAAGCCAACCCTCCATCTTGGAGAAAATACATAATTAGCTTTCTTCTCCTTTTCCAGTGCAAAAACCTGGCCAGTCCTTGAACACTGTTCCTTATGTCAAGTACACTGAATTAAATATAGATTTTTTTCCTGATTCATATATGTTATTTTAATCCCATTCATATGCATTTAAGCTTTATATGTATGATGTGCTCTACTGGCAGTTTAAATGAATTTTCACAATACTGCAAATTAAAAATCATTATCTTTCCTTGTGTCATGAAACTTATCAGAAAATATATGCCTATGTTCACTGTAAGTGAGGTTCAATTAACTGTAATGGATGATAATCAGATAAGCATGACGATTGATGACAGAACTTGGCAATCTTCACTAGGTAAATTCAATTCTTTTTTTGTTTTCTTGGGTAGCATCCAAAAGGATTTGGCTGGCATCATGGTTCTCTCCCAAGACTATATTACCATGTGAATGTTGACTTGTACACGTAAAAGAAGAGCTCTGCTGTAAATCTGTTGTCAGAGAGGAGAGAAACAAAAACCTTGGAGCTTCAGTAAGACAGTATAGGTCATCTGCTCGGCTTTGGTTGCTCTGCTGTGCTTAGCTGTGGATGTTCTCCCTGCCCTGGAGACCTCAACAGGCTCCTGGGCAGCCTGAGCCGCTCCAGGCCCGGAGTTCCCCAACTGCTCAACTTTAGAAGTGAGCAGTTCTAGTGCCTTGCTGATGCCTTGCAGAGTCTTGTGTTCATCTTTACTGGAGCCCCCACGGGTTCTCCTGGCTGGGCTAGCCAGCCCTTGCTGTCTTCCAGCTCCCCGTTGGACCCTGGAGGCCCCCACTGAGGCTGTGGACCCCGTCCTGTGGAGGCTGGGGCAGGCTGGGACCGAGATGCTGGGCTCCTGCCTCCCTTTTCCTTACTCATCCCCCCTAGGTTGGAACTGCCGCCGTCCAAGCCCATGGGGGACAAGAGGCAACCCTGGCTGGCCCAGACCTCCTCCTAGCCCGACTAGCCAGCTTGCTAGCTGGCCAGGGCTTAGACGAGGGCCTGGATGCTGCTTTCTTGCCGCCTGTTGCTAGAGCCATGTGGGAAGCCTGCACAAGCCTGAAAATGGCTGCCGCTGCCACCTCCTTCCACTCCTCGCTGCCAGGTGCTAAGTCTCTTTCCCGCTGCTGGTCCCTGGAACTGGCGACTGGTGTGTTCCGCAGGTGAAGCCTCGGCCTGTCGCCCATTCCGCGTGCTGCTGCTTAGTGATTTCGCCTGAGTGATTTCAGCTCCCACAGCAGTACCGCCCGAGCGACCACCGACTTCGCCTGCCAGAATGCACTGAGGCAGGGAGTGGGGCTGCTGGGTTTAAATAGCAACCTGCTGGACCAGAAGGAAGACCAGGCTCCTCAGGTTGGGCAGGCCCTCGTCCCCCATGCCCAACCATTGCCCGGCCGAAGCTGATTGGCCGACCGAGGCATTCGAATCCTATTGGGTGCGGGTGGCCTGGAGGAGCCTGAGAGAAGAAAGCATGGTGGCTGCCGTGCTTCCCAACCCCTCCAGCTGCTCCACGGACAGCAAACTGGCCACCCAGGTGAGTCTGGGGACCAATGCTTCACAGACCAATAGAAAGCATTACTGTCATAGCTGGAGCATTATTGTCATAGCTAGTCAGTATCCTATGTATGTTCTTTCTATCATAAAAAGAAATTCCAAACAAGATCCAATCTTAGGAACTGAGAACATAGCATCTTCACTAGAATCCAAAGACATATATGGAGAGGCATTCCAATAACTCCTCATGCCAACAACCTTTGGAAACAGCCAACCAGTGTACACGGATTCTGTCACATGTACCTGACTTTGCCCTGCTTTCTCCCACACAAACTGATAAAGGGAAGGAACAAAGGCACAATGCAGCATCATCCATTATATGAAGGGTTGGGACATGCTACTATTTAACTACTGCATTCCTGGGATCTCCACAGATGAAAGATAAAATCCTTTTTGGCAATCACATTCTCTACCTTTGAGAAATATTGTGTATGCCAAGCACAGACTAACTTGATCATGAAGGCTTACCTGCTAGTTCTGGATGCTTTTGAAATAGATAAAAGAGTTCTATGTTGTTCTATAATGACTATCCAATCTTTTTATTTTCTGCATCAGGAAGGGGAGAACATTTTCTATCTAGCTGTTGAGGATATTGAGACAGATACAGAACTGCTGATCGGTTACCTTGATAGTGACATGGAAGAATTAGAGGAAGAAGAGGAAGAAGTGATAGTTAACCAGGAGGAAGATGACAGCAACATCAACAGTAATAGCAGCCACAATAAGGAATTGCAACCAAGCTGTGAAAAAGGTAAAGGCAAGTAATGGAAGTTGTTCATACATGTCTATGTAAAAGAAGACAACCATTTCTTAATTTAAGAGAAATAAAAAGTCCTTTAGGGTTAACTAGTTGATAGGTAAAATATTTGTCTGTTGGCCATTATTTGACTTTGTGTGGAGCCAAGAATGCTTCTGTTCTTTTTATTTCAGTAGAATGCCTTTTTTCATAATGAATTTTCTTTTTAAACTATTTTTTCTTAACGGTAACTGTTACTTTGCTGTTTTCTTATGTTTTAATGTCTTTTTTTAACATTTTGGCAGTCACTGACTTTGCAGGATGAAAGCTAAAGAGAAGAACTGTTCAGTGAATTGTTCCCATTATTAAAAGTTATGAATTACAATTTTTTAAAGTTAATTTCATTTTCATAATCACTGTATTAATTTGCTTTCTGCAAAGAAGCATAAGTACCTGACTTTTGCTTATGAAGTAAGTTCATGAAGTAAGAAGTTTTCAGATCTTGTACTTCATGTTAGATCCTTTGCAAGTTAGCAAGACCATTTTAGATTTTCTGCCTCACTAACTTCAAAGTAGCTGGGGATCCTGTGAATCTGATCCTGCTCTTATAAATTACTGATCGGTTCCACTGGTCTGTGCTGAAACAACCCAGAGAAAGTTCTTGTTCAGGAATAAGCACAGACTGATTGGTTTTTCTTCCCAAGGCCTGTTTGTAAGTTACACTGAACACACATACAATCCATGTACAGAATAAACCTGATTTTTCTTTAAATGTGTTGAGTAATTCTCATGTTACATTCAATACCTGTACAGCTAAACCCCACATTTATGTGGGCGTTTGTCCCTGGTTTCATTCATAAAGTGAACACACATGACACAGATGTACATATATACATGCAGGGTTCACTGTAACATGAGAACAGGGCTTCTGCATTCAGGCATCAAGTTGAATGTGTGGTGTAATGATCACTGCTGGTGCCATGGACTGCCCGATGACGCATCGCGCGATGACATCATCGCACAGCGCAAGCCGGGGGCATTCGCCAGCAGATGGTTGAGGTGGCAGGCAGAGGCTGCTCCGTGCTCCACACGCTGCCCCGGCAACGGCGCCTGGCTGGGTCATGTGGTGGTGGTGGCGGCGGCGGCGGCAGCGGCCCGGGGCTGTCTGGCTGCAGCAGCTGTGGGCCAGCCATGCCAGCTCCGTGGCGCATGCCTCCGCCCCTGACACCCCCTCCGGCACCTTTCCAGTGCCCTTGCGCCTGAGGCCACCGCCTACCTGGCCTCTATGGGCGCTCTGGCCCTGGTAATCATTAAAGTGCTGGAACAGGATCTGGAAGTCCTGGATTTAAATTATATATTATAAAAATTGTGTACTTTCAGAGGATATTATCACAAAGAAGCATTTCGATTCATTCTTAAATTTTTATCCGCTGTAGATTCTATTAACTGCAAAGAGGACCATGCATGCCCTAACTGTGAATCCAGTTTTGCCAGTCAGGAAATTCTAGCTGAACATCTTCAAACATTGCACCAAAAACCCTGTGAAGAAAAGGAATTCAAATGCAGGAACTGTGGAAAGAAATTCCCAGTTAAGCAAGCTTTGCAAAGACAGTAAGTCAATATCGTTATAAACAATAAAGTGGGGTTGCTCAAAAGATTTATCAAGCGTGTGAAGGTCAATGAGGTGTAATGTTAAGCATTGTAAGGGCTGCAGCCATTACATTTCACTTCTTTGTACTATTACCATAACTGCATTACATGAGGGGGAACCGCTACCTAGCAGTAGCAGATGACAGAATTCCAACAAAAAGAAACTTCTGGAAGTTAAAATAAAGATAAACTACTTTTTCCCTTCAAGTAACCATGTTTTGAAGGATGATTAAAATTGATTGAGTTCTCTGCCCAACTGTGCAAGGAAATCACAGTGTGCTTGGGTGGGCAGGCCCAAACAGAGTTGTGTGCAGTCTGATTCCAGGATCCTTTGATTTTGCATGGGATGATGGTGTGCAGCTTCCAGACAGTGATTTGCAGAACGGACCTAGATCCGATAATGCTTATGTTCTTTAAAAAGAACTTTCTGAATGCATCCGTGTTTGCAGGAGGATAGCCAAATCCTGAAACTCAATGGATAATGTTTGTCCTATGTTTTCTTTTGTCTTTTGCTACAAGTGTCCTTCAGTGCACAGAAAATGTTGACCCGGGTGACCATCTGAGAAGTTTTCAGTGTTCTGTTTGCAGTACATCCTTCAGCTCAGAATCAAGGTTCCATGTTAGAATTATTGGACTACTCTCACCCTGCTGCTTGCCTCTTTTGCATGTTTGCTTGTTTTTGAGGGTTTTTTTTTTAGTTGTGAATCCTCCCTGCGCAAGATGAGAAATGTTTTTATTCCTACCTGCAGTAAGCTGTGCATGAAGTGACCCCAGAAGCATGTGTTAGGCGCACTCAGAATGCCTGCCAAGTGGTTGATGTTTAGTATCATTTCTTGATGTGTTATTTTCCCTTCCTCAACTATCCAACATCAGCTATGAGCAGCACAAAGAAGCATGCCGAGGGGATGCCAGGTTCGTATGCAAAGCTGATAGCTGTGGAAAGAGGTTCAAGAGTAAGGATGCCTTGAAGAAGCATAAGGAAAATGTTCACTCTGGTAAGGGAAATAATGAAATTCTTGTGGGTTAGTGACAGCTTTACAGAGTTAGCATTTTCTTAGACAAATTCATAGAGACATTTATGTATCAGTGGTTGCTAGAAGCTTCATGGATCAGTGAGCAGAGTTGTCACCTTTGGTTTTTTTCAGGTGGTCTGTAGTGAAGAGCAAGATTCAGGTTCAGTGGCACCTTAGAGACCAACTAGATTTCTTTGATTGACTAACTAGATTTCATTGAAGTCAGTGCTCTTAGAACATAGCCTTGAGCACATGACCCTCTGGCATTCAGTCAATGTGTAGAGAGGGAGAGCAGGCATGAGTGTGCTGGCCTTACACACACACACCCCACACACCTCTGTGCAGTCTTTGAACCTTCAGCATGGTGCTTACATGTGGAAGAAATCTATGGAAAAAGTACCACCCACCCAGTGATCAGGAACATTTGGATAATGGGGTGGAAGCATATGTCGGTGCTTTTTCTCTATGCACAGGCATTGCATTGATGAGTTGGGGATTGTACAGAAGTGGGGCAAGCATGTTCGTACCCGCTGTCCCTCTCTTCCTGTTGACTGAACACCCTGAGTAGTGTACTCAGGGCTGGTGTAACTCTGCTTAGGATTGCACAGTATATAAATCTGGTTACCATTCCATGGGGAAGAAAAAACAGGAGAGTCACACCAATCTCTGAAGAATGAAAATAGGCAAAAGTCAATGGTGCAAATAAAGGTATTTATCCAAGCAAAAATTCCCTACGATGGTTGTTGGGGGTTTCCCGGGCTGTATTGCCGTGGTCTTGGCATTGTAGTTCCTGACGTTTCGCCAGCAGCTGTGGCTGGCATCTTCAGAGGTGTAGCACCAAAAGACAGAGATCTCTCAGTGTCAGAGATCTCTCAGTGGTGACACTGAGAGATCTCTGTCTTTTGGTGCTACACCTCTGAAGATGCCAGCCACAGCTGCTGGCGAAACGTCAGGAACTACAATGCCAAGACCACGGCAATACAGCCCGGGAAACCCCCAACAACCATCGTTCTCCGGCCGTGAAAGCCTTCGACAATACAAAAATTCCCTACGCTTTTCGCTCCAAAGCTTCTTCAGGGGAATCTGCAGGGGAAAAGGGAACAAAATAATGGGACACTGCAACCACTGTCAAGTCCTGCTTGTGAGATTCTCGGAGACATCCAATCATACCATTGAGGTTCTTTCTTTTCCAACAAAGCAATTCCTGGGTTTCAAGTCCTGTGTTCCTATTTTGTCAATATCTGTTTCAGAAACTGTTGAGAAAAAAGCCTGAGACTTTATGATTAAGTCACAGTGGCCAGATGCAAATCTGGAATTGAAGCTTTTTCACAATGTACATGTTTAATGCTCACATTTGACTAGAGTTGCTGCCAAATTTTGCCTAAAGCAGATTTTTTAGTGAATTGGAATGGTGAGAGAAGCAAAAAATAATTTTTATAAGGGGAACATAATGTTTTCAGGTGTTTGCATTGCAACATTGTGACATTTTAAACTTACAAAGATGCACGTTTTGAATGATTTTTGGTGGATTTTTGGAAGCCAGTTAAATACAAAATTCAGAAGTATTATGCTGGCAGAGGATTGCAGCCTGAAGCTCATTTGGATGTGTGGAAACATTTCTTGGTATTAATTAGTTACTTTAAAGGGCAAAGAAAACACTTACTGCAATTACAGTTGAGAAGAAACTTTGCTGTTTCTCTTAATTTATTTTGTATGAGAGAAAAATTAAATGAATACATGAAAACGTTCAGTAGCTGAAGAAATGAAACAATTTGGTTCTTGTTAGTCATTGAAATCTTCAGAGTAGCCAGTGCCCAGTGGCAGAGGGACTGCCAGGGGAAGATTAGTATGGCTGTCTTAGATACGGATAGGTTGCAGGTGGACATGTGAAGAATATGTGTTTGCCCCCCTCCCCCAATTTGGAATGAAGAGACGGACACAAGGCTTGGGTGTAAACAGGGCCATTTATTGACAAACAATAACTTAAGAACGGCAAGGTTCTTAAACCTCTGGCCCTCTCAAATGCAGCCGATTTATCCAAAATTTCTTGCCTACCCTTAGCCACCTCGTCTTCATCTGAGGACGAATCAGCCTGGAGTGCCCTCTTAGTTGGGGGCTTCTTAGCAGGCTGCTTATCCTTACTTGGGCCACTGCCTTTTTTTGGTGGCATAGCGACCACTAAATATGCACACCTCCCTTATGAAACCCTAGTGTTCTACTTCTCCTTATTCTACCTCCACTTGATTGCTATTTGCTTGCTGCCCTTTTACTTATTTATTTATTTGTTGTTCTTATTAAAGACCACTGCCTAGAGCCAAAATATGAATGGCCACAAGCACCTCTGTCTGGCACTGAAAACTAAGCCAACTGGCTACACACCTGCCTTTGCCTAAAATGGCCACCCTCAATGGGCTCCACTGTACTGAGGCAAAATGGCCTTCACCCACCAGTGAACAGGCCCAGCTACGGGAATTATAATGGCTACAATAGCAACAGGCCCACATAAAATGGTGAGGTGTGTGTGTGTGCCTCTAATATCACAAATAGAAGGGCAAAGAATTAACAAACGGAGGGTTATCACTCGCCCCCAACTCTCAGGCAACATCTGTGGCAAGGAGGGGTTGGGGGTTCAATCAGCACTTCCCCCAAGGCCTCAACTAGGCGGGACGAAAGCCCCCCTGGGAAAGTCCAAGCCTCCCCGGAGCTGTGCCGAAGCACCACCAGGCTCCATGTGAACCACCCAACCAAGCCCCACTTAGCCACAACAGGAACTCCCTGTGCCGCCCGCAGGCTGTGCCGATGCCCAAAGTGGGACCATGGAGCAACCACTATCCCCACCACTGCTCCAAGCTGCGCTGCTGCGAAGGCTGGATAAGCAGGCTGAATGAGGCGCTCTGCTGCGAGTCCCTTGCTGCTGCGCAACTGAAGGGAGCGCAACTGAAGCAGGCCACACCGTAGCCACTCCCCCTAGGAAAGCTGAGGCCAGACAATGCTCTGATGCCCTAGAGCTTTCATGGTGTCTGCTGAAGGGGTGGAGGCGGAGCTGGCCTTTAGTGGGGGTGGCTCTGGCCCCACCAAATTCCTCAGATGCCCGGGAATGGGCCATCGTCCTCTCCTTCTGGGCGGGAAGGCAAATGGTGGCACCTGGTTGACCGTGCTGCACATGTCCCGGGAGTGCCATTTTGTTCTGTGTCGGAACTTATTGATTCTGATCTTTGGAATCTGGTGGCAAGAAAAAGGGGTAATCAGCAAGGCCTAGAATGTGTACTCCTGTGTTGCTTTGTACAGTCTGCGGCCTACTCAGGGCTGAATTATTTGTATAGGAGGATTATATTCTAGGCATTGCTTCCATGGTAAACATCAGACATCAGTAACAGGATTCTGATACCAAGGCTCACTTTCTAGTGAAACTGAGACTCCTGCAGGCTCTGGGACTGGTGTAATTGTAGGGTTGCCAGGTCCCTGACTCCTCTGGCGGGAGATCAGAGGCCTGGCATTTAGCTTTTAGTTTCCTTTTTTTTCTTTCTGTAAATTATTTTTATTAGGTTTTTATAATGGGGAAGGGGATTACAAAAAGAAAAAAACAGGAATAATCGAAGAAGACTCCAAAGACCCAGTTGTCACATTATCTCTAGTCCTTTAACCGTGAATATACAATATCTAACATGTTATAAAACATCTAAACTTCCAATAAGTCTATCTTAAACATCATTAAACATAGAGAGGCAACAAGCTCTGGGTCATAATCTGAATTCCATTATATCTTTCTTTCTTTCTTTCTTTCTTTCTTTCTTTCTTTCTTTCTTTCTTTCTTTCTTTCTTTCTTTCTTTCTTTCTTTCTTTCTTTCAAGAAATAATAGTGAAGACAGAAGGCTCGAAAGACCCATCAATCCCCCACTCTCTAATCCCTTCAGAGCACATAAACAGTATAACAAGATAGAAAGAAAAATACACATAGGACATTGTATTAAGCTTGTACTATTGGATCATAATCTGAGTTTCATTCTCTTTTTCTCCGTCTTAATTCCTCTAACTTGGTAAAACAAGTCCTCCTTTCCAGTGCTCAACCAAAGGTGACTTATCTTCTTGCCAATTCTGGAAGGGGTCAGTTAACATGCTGTGGTCTCTCTGTTTTATTTTCTTTTTTAATATACGTTGCATACTTTTTTCTTCATTCAGAAACGGTATGCTGGGTTTCTCCCCCACAGCTCTGCTTTGTTGCTCCTCCCCTTTCTTCTTTGTCGCTTGTATTTTCACAAAGAAGGACTGGTATACTCCTCCATTTTGTAAACTGAGCTTTTCATCATTCCGCTCTAATTTTCTTTCAGATAAGTCTGTCCCTTTGAAATTTTCTTCTGATTTAGTATCTTTAAAAAAAAAATTATTGGATGGGTCAATACACAAATCATAATATTCAATATCAATATCCATCACATTATATCACTCCCACCCATTCCCCTGCCTTTTCAATTGACTTCCAACAGTTTTCCATTCCCTTCAGCTACATTATCACTATCTCCTATAATATTAATTTCTACATTATAATGTATAGTATAACATATCTATATCTATCATATTTAAAATAAATCTCTAATATTACTTTCAAGATTATAATATAAAATATACTATATCATTCTTACTTATACACTATCCATATTTTCACCTGTAACGAATATAAAGTAAAGATCCATTCTCCCCTCTTAACAACTATCCAAAGACCACATTTTGCCTTTCATGTACCACTCTTCTGATTTAGTATCTTTCATGATGTCTTTGTCCATTTCCAATCCAAGTATCTCATCTGCTTAATAACCCACCCGTCAGCTTGGCCATTTCTTGCAATTTAGGAAATATTTCTTCCAGAAAAGCTATTTTAAAGTTATTTGTAGATGTTCTGTCAAAACTCTCATCAAAGTGGTAGAAAGCTCCGCTCTTATTGTTTATAGTTCCAGAAATTTATTGCTTTCCAGCTACCCTGTTGGGAGAGTCTTTTTTGCAATCACTGTTCCGTGCCTAGCTCCCACCTCCCAGCATTTGTAAAAGCAGCCGCCTCGCCGGAGGTTAATAAATCCCCTCCTTATCAAGCTGGCTAGCCCTCATAAAGTCATAAACAATCTTCTTACTTGATGGGAAGTCTAGTAGGTTCACTTTTATTCAGCCTTTCAGGTGTCTTTGTTTTGTCTTGCCAGGAATCTGCTTTATTTTCGCTTGTCAGAATTTCGGATTCTGCAGCTTTGTAGCCATTTTGGCTTCTCCCTTGGTCCTTGCTGTCTGAGCCGGTGTGGGGGCTGCACAGGGGGTTGCTAGTCCCCTTGAGCTCTTCCACCTTGCTCTAGCCTGCCTCCCCTCTCAAGGAGCCAGGAAGATCACGACAGAGAGCTTGTAACTCAGCTGCTGTGCCCTCGCTGCTTCATTCTGAGAGTCAGCTTTTAGTTTCCTTTGTTGTGCATGTGTGCAGTGCGTGCATGCTCCTGACTTGCGCAATGGCATCATTTCCGGGAAGTGACATCATTGCATGGGTCATTGGCTGCCCTAGGAGCACTTCTGTGCTTCCCACGGGGGCAAATTTGCCCAAATCCGGCTGCTGCAGAGCACAGGAGCACTGCCATGCTCTGCAGTGGCCTGATTTGGGCCAATTCAGGATCCAGCTGAATTTGGGCCATGTTCAGCCTGAATCAGGCAGCAGCACTGCGCAGGAACATGCTGCTCCACCCAGGAGTGCACCGTGCCACCCAGGGGCATGCTGTGGAAGGCACATTCCCCTCACTGGCCAGGTAAGTGGAGGCAGAGGGTGGAGGGTGGGAATGGAGGATCCCCTGCCCCTGGTGGGGGACTGGCATCCCTATGTGATTGTGAAGACAGAGTGCTCACAACTTACAGAGTTTCTGGGAGAAGTCATAGGTAACCAGGTATGTTGGCAAGGAGATATTCTTGGGGTCAAGGGATAAAGGAAGTTCTTTGTGGTCCTTTGAAATCACTGCAAGAGGTGTAGTGTGAGTCTTTTCTGAAATGGCTGCAAACACTCTGTTTGTTCTCCAGGTTCTTCAAGTCCTAGCACTTCACTTGTGATGCAAAAGTGTTTAGGTCCTGGGCTATGACACTTTAAAATAGAGAGGCCATCTGGTGTGGACATTTTAAAAAAAAATTCGTCTCTGCTTCCTGCTTTGCAGCCCCCCCCCTTACAAATAATATGTAAATATTCCAGTCTTTGTCAGGCAATATGTCACATGGGCCTTTAGTTATAAACAAAGAAGGAGGATTGTAGCAGTCTCCCTCTGAAACGGAACAGATTAATAGAATAGTAAGAGAAACTTAAAACCATGGTAAATAATAGACAACCTAATTATATTCTCTGTCACGTTTTAAACCAACTGTGAAAAGGGAAGGAAAATACATCTGGTAGATGACCTTTAGTGGGTGCATAATTTTACATGACAGATCAAATTTTTATTAGAGATATTTGTTGCTTTTTTATTCACTTATGAAAATGTTAATAGAGTTCTGTTTTTTTCTGAAGACTTGACAGGACAGACCAATATAAACTTTACTTTCAGTGAAGAAATAGTAGTTGAGGCATTGACCAAAATAATGCAAGAATTGGTCTTTTAGATTTACAATTCATGCTCAGTTTGCAAAATGGGTGAATAGAAATATCTCACAGATTCTTTGAAACTCCTGAAATGAAGTTTGATTTTTTTTAAAAAATCCTAAGGACCACTCATTACTTCTGAGACAAATTCAATATGATCATGAAAAGTAAATTCCAACACATCTTTGATATGCTTTCTGGTTTCTCATACAGAGCTCAATGCTTTCAGAAGCCTAACCCGGTACACTGGGGCAGGAGTTTGGATCTAGAGGCCTCTGCTCCTGGAGGACTTACTTCCCTCTGTACAGCCACAACTGCTGGCACACGTTGCCTCCTCTTGTCACACGATTGTCTCTTTTCTTCATTCACTCCTTTTCTTGTTACCAGTAGCATGTCCATTGCCAGGGAGACAATTGCAGTGTAGTGTAGTGGTTAGAGTCTCAGCCTTCAGTCTGGAGTTCAAATCCTCACCCTACCCCACAGGATTGTCATTAGGTAAAATGAGGAAGAAAGCTATATATGCTGCCCTTCCTCCTTAGAGGAAGCAGGTGGCAGTGTATTACATAGATTACTGTTATTTTGAATTTACTGTTATTTTGAATTTCATGCTTATTGTTCCCAGTTTCAAAAATATTAGGCCCAGCAGCATGAATGTACAGTCTTTGAATCTAGTCTATAAGCAGTTTGAGGATTTTGATTAGAAAACCAGACTGATCCAAGCACTTCCTCAAAGCTGCATGAACAGTACTGCTAAAAACCTACTTTGAATATCTGTTGTATCAGAAAATAATTCAAATATCATAAGACATGACACAGTTGTGTTATATTCTTGTAATGATGCAGTTGCATAGAGGTACTTTGGTCACATCATGAGAAGACAAGACTCACTGGAAAAGTCAATAATGCTAGGAAAAGTGGAAGGCGGTAGGAAAAGAAGAAGACCCAAAATTAGATGGGTTCACTCAATAAAGGAAGCCACATTCTCCAGTTTGCAAAATCTGAGCAAGTCTGTTACTGAAAGGACATTTTGGATGTCTTTTATTCAAAGGGTTGTCATAAGTCGGAAGCGATTTGATGGCACCTAACATACACGTAGAAGTACCTTGGTATAATGTTTTCATGGATTTCTCCCCTCTTCATTTTGCTTATATCCTTTCCCCCCCTTTTCAGATGGTTAGCAAATTCATGAATTGAGATAGAGGTACAAATATAAACATGCTCTCTGCCCAGAAATATAATAGAGAACTGAGTGCAGACAGCCAGTGCAGTGCAGGAGTTAAACTGTTGGACTAGATCTGGCTCAGATCCTCATTTTGTCATAAACATCACTGGTCATCTGTTATGGACCAGTCACGCACAAACGCACATGCACAATTCTGTCTCTTTTTTAGCCTAACCAACTGTGCAAGGTTGCTAAAAGGATAAATGAAGAAAATCAGAGTCATACTTTCCTGAATTGCTTAAATAAGGGGCAGGATCATAATGTAATAAATAACAGAAAGTATTTGTTCACATTAGGCTCATGGAAGACTGTAGGACAGAACTGATATAATCTATTGGGCTGTGGATGTATGACTTGCTATTCTTTATAAATGCAATTTCCTAGAAAATAATCATTAGTTAATAAAGAATTAAGTAGCACATTCCACAGTGGATGCAGCCAATTGTCTATGTTAAGCCCTGTGTCAGATATGTAAAAGGAGCCATTTTGTAAGGTAATTTGTTTTTTCTTAAAGCAACCAAACATTTTTGGCCTACATTCCACTGGCAAAATCTTAAACAGGGCACCCACAGAGCTGTCTTGTAACTTAATACCTCAGAGGTGGGTAAAGGCATAAAATTCTTGTGCCTGTCAAAAGGCCTGTGAAAAATGGCATGAGCAGTAAAAACATTTGGCCTCTTTTTCTTTGTACTTTTTTATTAAAGCTATTTGGTGGTATTTTGTTTCTGTTTTAGGAAACTCTAGGAAGAGGCTGATGTGCTCAGTGTGTAGCAAGAGGTGTTCTTCAGCAGCAAATCTTCAAGAGCATCGAAAGGTCAGTAAAATAAAGGCTAACCCTCAGCAGGTTTTGGCTTTGTTAAGATGTAAGGCTATAAAGTGTGGTCACTAGAGAGTCACTGTAACAAAAACACTATTGGGCAGCCTTTTCGTGCTCACGAAGATAGTCGTCTGCTTGGATTCTGAGTATTTATTTTAATAAACTTAGCCAATCCAAAATAAAACTATTTTATAGTGTTCCATTCTTTGCTATGGTCAATATTTTGTTTCTGTTATATATCTACTCTGCAACCAAAATCTGCTCTGAATCCATTATATCAAAGTTCACAAGAATAATCGGATAACTAGGTAAATCTCACAAACATTTTAAACAGCTTTTTTCATTAGTTCACCATTGTGGTCTCTGTGCAGTGCCATATGGGGTACTGGATCCAGAGGAGTCAGCCTTTAAGACTAACCAACTTTACTGTAGCATAAGCTTTCGTGAATCACAGTTCTCTTTGTCAGATGCCTCTGACGAAGAGAGCTGTGGCCCTTAGCTTATGCTACAGTAAAGTTGGTTAGTCTTAAAGGTGCTACTGGACTCTTTTCTATATGGGGTATTGTGCATGTGAAGGTCTGCTGCTGAAAATTCTAGTTGCTTGCAATGCATTCTTCCTTTTTTTCACTTTCTCATCCTTTTCAGGCAATAGATAGGGGAGGAGGAGCACCAGTCTGTCAGTTCTTTCTGCCGCAGTTAAGAGTTTCATTCTCTTATAAGTTCTCTTATCTTCTTCCATTTCTCTGAGGAGAAACTGAGGGAAAAAAATTAATTTTTTCCCATGTATCTACCATGGCTCAAAGAGCCCTGTTTAAAGTATGTGTGGATGGTGGAGCGAAGGTCTCTCAGTCTGCCAACCACTCCTTATTTTTGCACGATGTCTCTTGCTGCCCTATGTATTTATTATTTAAAACATTTGTATGCTGCCTTTCTACCTAAAATAGAATTCCCAAGGCGGTGAATGTTAAAACACTGACAAATAACATAAAACAACATTTAAAATAATTTAAATTTAAAATAATATTTATAAGAGTATTAAAAACACACAAACACACAACACAAAAACACAGGGGAGGGCCAATAACAGTTATTGGTGGTATGCCAGACAAAACAAAACAATCGTCACCCTTTGGCTGAAGAAAACAATAGAGGGGAACAGATGAATCTCCTTGGAGAGGGAGTTCCAAAGTTTTCCCTCCTTGGAAACTTTGGAACTCCTTGGAAACTTTGGAAAACTTTGGAACTCCCTCCTTGGAGAGGGAGTTCCAAAGTTTTCATTCCATGACTGAGAAGACCCTTTCTTGGGTTGCTACCCATGTAGTCTCAGATGGTGGGAGCACCCAAAACAGGGCCTCTGAAGATGACCATAGTGAACTGGTAGGTGAACTGCCAATATACCTTGAAGACTTGTCATGACAAGTCCTCTCATTTGAAAGTGGCCATGTTTCAAGATTCTTCCCATCCAGCAAGCCTGTTTGGCCTTGGTTCTGTTGGTGTCAAAGTTGATTCTCTTCAATTCTGTTCCCTACTGTGCTGCTGACCACATCTGCAAAGAGACCCACTATATGATCTCATAGCACCTCTGAACCTTCTTCAAAGAAAGCCAAGCCTAAGCATGGGGTCTAAACCCTGGGTTGAATTGTATAGCTCTTAGTGGGTTCTTCAAGCTTCTGATGGCATCAGCCACACATCACTTACCCGAGTTGCCATCCTGCCATCCTGATTATCCATCATGTGAGAAGAGACAGAATTATGCCTGGGATTCCTATTCCTTGGCTGGATTCTCTATCATCTTTCTTACCACTGTAGAGTAAGATGTTGCAAAGGAACATGCAAATCTTCTAATGTAAATATGTTTCAATGTGTATCAATCTCAGTTTCATTAATAATTTTGAATTTTTAAGTTAATGTTCTACAAAAAGGGATGCTTGAAGACTGTTTATATTACATCTTAATAGCTAAAAATTGCTTTACATGGGTGTGGCCCAGTGTTCCTAAATCGGAGCTCTGGTTTTATGTGTGGTGTTGTTATACTTACTAGAAAACAGATGCTTGTTTTGCTGTCACTCTTTTATGAACATCCATGAAGGTCCTAAAAAGCCATAAACTAGTACAGCATTTCTGCAAGCTATACAATTGAGTACACTCAGTGGGATTTGGGGCATGTGGCATATGATGGCTGCTTTGCATTTGAAGCAGCCATGGCAACTGCCCACAAAGGACTTCACTTTATAAATGTTATACATCTGCCACTACATATGCCAGATGTAGACTGAATGCCAAAATAAGCTTACCTAAATACAGGTTTTCAGTAATGTGCAAAAGCTTCAATGTAGGCTATACCTTGTACAACCACTTGTCTATTTATTGTGATATTCTTTCCACGTACCTGATTTACAGTGCAGTGCTAAGCTGAGTTAAACCTATCTAATCCTGGTGGTCTGAGTAGACTTAGAAGGGTGTAACTTTGCTTAAGATTGCACTTCTATTGATATAGGGGTAAACCTCTCTATCGAATATACTGCACTCTTGCCAAGATCTTAGGCATATTGGATTAAGTGAAAAAGAGTGGCATAGCGGCTTCTGCACTTAGAGGATACTCAGATCCTTGTTAAGATGTGGCCTGGGGCATATGAAATATGAATCTACCTTCTGTCTCAGTATATAATACTCTGTGATTGTAAGTCTCCAAAGTCTCAAGCAGAGGTCTTTCCAAGCCCTTCTTCCTTGCATCTTTTTGACTAGATATGCTAGGAATTGAATTTGGAACCCTGTGCTATGGCTGGTCTAGGAGATCTTTCTCTGTCTCTGTCTTATGCACACAGCCTAATCTTTCTCCTAGATAAACCATCCTTCTGAGCATTTTGAGGGTATGGCAGAACATGCATATAACACCCATTTTACCGGTCACCAAGCCATTACTGGATTCAGTTCAAGGTTCTTGTTATCAAAGTCCTTAATGGCCTTGGACGTACATACCTGCTGGATCACTTCTCTTGTTGTGGCCTGCCATGACAGCTTTGCTCATCTGAACTGAGAGCAGAACCACAAGTGACAAAAGGCACAGATTGGACACTTGTCTGCTTCCCTCAAGTTTTGATGGGAAATGTAGGCATCCTGGTCTCACAGCTTCGCTCTCTGACTGCTGTCCAGTGGACTTTTCAACTGTCACTTGTCCAACATTCCGCCAAGCTGCCTACATTTCCCATCAAAACTTGAGGGAAGCAGACAAGTGTCCAATCTGTGCCTTTTGTCACTTGTGGTGTCTTCAGAAAGGGCATCTCTGCAAACTTGTGAGATTGGCAACTGCCCACCACAGAGAGAATGAAATAGGCTAGTGGAAGAGCCTACCTAAGGAGGTCAGAAGGGCTCCCATTCTACTATCATTTCACAGAATGTGCAAAACAGAAATATTCAGGAGGGCATTTTGATAAATGAATTAGAAATGCAGTATAATGGCACAACTGAGCTATACCCAGCAGCCTCTGCAGCCCTGGTCTTCACTGGAGGTCTCTCATCTAATTACTAAGACCAACCCTGTTTAGCTTTTGAGATCTGATGAGATCAGGCTCACCTGGGCTAGTCAGGTCAGGACTATCTATGCTCTACCTCAACATTTTCACTCATCTAAGCAAAGCCTTCTGAGGGTGCCACACCACAAATGATAAGAGTGACTAATTAAAATAACAATTGAAACAATTTGCTAACCCCCCAGGTCCAACAGTGGTATTATTGTATTTCTGGTTTCTTTCTATCTTGCTGTTCAGTGCTCCTTTCAAGATTTGAAGGGGAGATGTGTCACTTTGTCAGCAGATCCTTTTACCCAGATTGGCAGCATTCCATAACCAGGTATAAAATCTGTGCTGCTCTGGCATACAGTCAGCAGAAAGAGGGCTTTCTTTTTTGTACTCTGGTTTAAGTAGGCTGTGTTCACATCTCTGTTTGCACATGGAAAATACATAATATGAAGAGAAAACATCAGTCACAAGGATTCATTCATGCTCTGGGATGCAAACATTGTGTGGTATGGCTTGGTTTACATGTAAATTTTCAGAGTTTGCATGAAGGAGCGCCTTTAAACTTTTATGATTTATTAAATTTCTTATAGAAGCAAAGAACTTGTCCCAGATCTGGCACGGTTTTAGGAGAGTGAAAAATATCAGAGACTTGTATTTTTAAAACTAAATCCTACACAAAAGTCGTCAGGACTAGCTAGCCATTTAGAACTGCATGAACAGTTTGAAAGGTCAGATCACATTGCCTGGATTAGCAGATCGCTTTAAGAGCTTATAGTATTAACTAAGTTCTAAGGAAGAACAATCAGGGAGATTTATGGACTTTAAAATAGTTAGCGTCTGCCAGGAAGTCTCAATCTGAGCGTATCTCTAAGCATGTCTATGAAAGTGTTCCAGAGCATGCTCCTGTTCTGTGGTAGTTGTTTCATATGGTTATCCCAGATTATTAACCAGCCTCATGATGTTGCTGTAGACTTATTAACAGAGAGGGGTTTGGGTTTTTTTGATAGCATATTGTAGAAAACATCTTCTTGCTTATCTGAGCAGTAGATTGAATGCAATAAAATAGTGGCATTCTTGACCAAGAGGACTTTATTGATTTCACATTCAGATTTCTGAAACAGGCTTGTATAGTGTCTCAGTGGCTAGTTCAGCCATAAAATGAAACCATGGTTTATTTTAACTACGCTGAGTTGGTGAAATAGGATTCAACTCACAATCACTCAAAACCTGGTTTGTCTCAACTAATGTTGGTTTCATTATCTTCTCTATGCTGCCTAGGAGGGTGTCTCCAAAGATCAAATTAAGATTAACCTAGGTATCTTCTTTCGGACAACATGCAAAACCATAGCTAAGACTAATTCATACACATCCATTTGTGAGGCTCCAGAGGGTTAGAAACATAGGCTCCCATTTGACTTCTTGCGAAATCTACCAATACTATAAGATATTCTTCCTGGTCTCATCCAAAAATGAAATATTCCTAGAGTAAGATAATATTCATTGCAATCAATTGAATAACATCTGCAACTTGATGAATGTGGGAGATCTATGATATTTTAATGTTGGGATTGGCACCAAAGTGTGAAGAATTAACACTGTTTTCCTCCTAGAAATCCACTCCTCATGAACATTTATTAGTTCCAGAAGGGAAAAAAGACAGGCTTGTATCTCTATTGTATCTCTGTGTCCTCCCCTAAGTGGGCTTATCACAGCTGTGGGGCGTGGAGGGGACATACTTGTTGAGCACAGAACAGGAGCACCATGGTGCTGCATCCCTGATTCACATGTTCTTTTATCTTGTGTAACTCTATTCAGTAACATTTTTAGATGAGTTGTTCCTTCAGGGGTCTACTGACCAAAGGAGAAAATGTACTATATTTGGACCAGGCAGCACTCAAAAGTGGTATACTAGCTTTCTCAGTCTGAATGTTTGAGGAAAAAGACAGGGAGTTCCTGTCCCAAGACATGTTTCTGTGCACCACTGACTATATTGCGTATAGATTTGTTTAGACCTACCATGGATTTTATTTATTTATTTAAAATATATGCCTACCTTCAATCTTACTATCCCAGGATCTAGGATACAAGAAATTTGAGGAAACATATAACTATATTTTAAATTGTCCATGTGTTAAGGTATCAAGTTACAAAAAGGTCTCACTTGGATAAAGGATTAAATAAAAATGTGCTTTTAAAAAGAATTATAATCAAAAGTTCTATAGTTCCACTGCTCATTGGAACGTGCAGATTCCCTGGGAAGTAAAGAGGAGGAGAAAAAAGCAAAACACAACAGGTTGGATCTAACAGCTTTTCCCTTGGTGGAAAAGGAGAAGGACTCCTTCGACCACCAAAAAAGCTTTGCTGGAAACCATGTGACCTACCTAGACAAAACCTCTGTGGGATAGGGCTCTACTAAGGAGGTGTTACAACCCTTCATCCAGGCCTTTCTCTTGTTATTTTAAACCACTGTACCAATAAGTTCCTCAGGCTGGAGAGTTGTGAACCACCCTACCGCCCATACCTCCCTTTTATTTTACTATCCCAGGTCCTCTGTCAATTTTAGGTGTGTGAGGTAAAATGGATTTCTTTTATTCTTTTATACACACAGGATTCCTTAATCCTGTATCAGAGAGTACATCAGCTACAAATCAAGACCCCCAACTGACCCCCCTTCCTAGTCAGAATATCTCCTATCCCTTTCTTCTGCCAAACCTGAACTCCCCTTTTTGTCAGTTGTTGGTTGTTAAACTCCTCAGGTTTTTTTCTTATATCAGCATTCCATGCAAGCTTTCAAATCTGATTAGTCTGTACTAAACAGGGAGAAAAGAGGGCAGAATTTTATCCTGTCCAGCATAGGAGAGATTTGGAAACCAAACTACATCCCTCATGCCAAAAGAGTCTGGAGTAGTGGTATTTTCCCCGTTGTGCACTGAATACTGCACATCCAATCCTAGAATAGGGAAAAACATCTCAGGGGCTGGTTCAGCTTGGGAAAATGGCACTGGGAGAAAGGCTGGAGCCTCTCCTCTCAGGGTGCCATTGTCCCAATTCTAGATGGGCCCTCCAGCACTTGGGAAAGTAAGTTCCCTGCAGCAACTGTGGAAAAAAGCAAGTTGGGCTGGGAGCATTCCAGACCCGACTCATGGCCAAACTGCTACCTTGGAATGAGATGTAGCATGTAATTTGGTCCTAGGTGAAACAGAATGCGAAAAACTGGCTATATCCAACTCAATAAACTCATTATATCATTATATCTCATTATATCATCCAACTCATTATATCAATAAAGCTGAAAACAAGTGCAACATCTTAGACTTATGAGCAGGCTCAACTTTCAAAATTATTTTTAAAATATGCTTTGTTTTCTACCCCAGTTAGTTCATTTGGTATTTAGAAATTATTACCTTTATTATGTTTTCATTTTTAACTGAACTTTTAAAGGTAATCCTTGTCAAGTTCATCTTTGAAAAGTTTTGCGAATCCACTTTTGTCCTATATGATAGGTTAAATTAAGATTTCTGAGATTGTCACTTTTGAAAAATGAAGAAAAATGTTCAGTTTAGGTGATATAGCCTTGGTTAGGCACAAGCAATTCAGATTAATTAGTGTTTGAGATGTCTTTGTCTAGAGGTATAGATCCCAGAGTAATGTAAAATAATTACAGTAGGCACAGACTGGTGTAACTCTGAATAGAATTCTGCTGTTAGAATCACACACTCTGCTGAAATTTGATATGTTTTATATAAAACACAAATGGAAAAATGTCATTCTTGAAAGAACATTCATCAACTTTCACTAGACAAAGCATCAGGAATACCTTATATGAAAAACTAAATTTATTCATTAAGTTTATAATGCCTGTTGGGCCAGTCTCTGCCAGAGGGTTTAGTGGCTCTGAGCTGGGCTGACTTCTTAGCATTCTAATTCACAATTATTATGGATCTTGCTGCTTTCTCTCTCAGATTTGATAACTGAGCCATGGAGCCTCCCTGCTGGTGAATCTCCATACCACCTCTTTATGTGGGATCTCTCTAGTCTCTTTTCCAAATATTCATCTACCGTTTACCCACTCCTGACACTGTGAGAGTTCATTCCAGTTCTTAAACTTACCTCTTTCCTGCTTCTAACTTCTCTGAAAGTTGTAAACCTGTTGTCAGCTCATTACCTGAGCTCCTCAAATTAGTATATGATGAGGCTATTTTTTCACTTTCACTCCTGCTAAAACTACTCAGTGGTGGAAACTATATTAATCTTCATTATCAAAGTGAAAAAGATTATTTTATATCTCCTCTATACTTTTATATAAATGGCATTTTATATAAATGATAAAGCAAACACCCAATGTATCATACACTTTGAAACAATAAATGCTGTTTTGAAGTAGTCAGTAGGAATAATTTATCAAGTGCATTAAAATATAGTTTGCAGTAGACATGGGCATGGAACAGAAAAAGCCCGAAATGAGAGTTTCGTGTTTCGTCGCAATCCACAAATCGCGAATCACAAAACTTCACAAAATTAACACGTTTGCTGAAATGATTCGTTAGTTTTGTGATTCATCAGAACCCGGGGCATTTCAACGGCCCCCTTCGTACCTGGAGATGCCAAACTCGCAGGGAGACTTCAGCAAGGAGAGGCCCTAAAACAAAACCAAAGGAAGAAGCAAGAGTGTGAGCCCTCAAAAGAGCTGAGAAAGAATTGAGAAGAAACAAAGACAAGCAAATAAAAAGGGGAGGCCTAGTCCCCAGAGTCAGGCTAAGGCCTGAGACTAGGGTGGGGTGGTGTGGAGGAAAAAAGACCCTCTCCCAAAGACCTTCCCACAGCAAGGCTCAGAGCTAGAAATAACAGGCTTCTTTCAGTCTCTTTAAAGCAGTAGCAGCCAAAAACACAATCCCAAATCCTTCCACACACTCTCCCACTCCAATCCCAGCAACAGGTCCTCCTCCCTCTCCCTCTGTCAACTGGGACTGAAACATGAGGCAGAGAGAGGTGCTTTTTATAAAAAACTCTGATGTAGACAGGGCTTTTTTTCAGGGGGAATGCAGGGGAATGGTGTTCTGGAACCTCTTGAAAATGGTCACATGGCTGGTGGCCCCACCCCCTGATCTCCAGACAGAGGGGAGTTTAGATTGCTCTCCGCGCTGCTGACCCCCTAGCTCCTGGCTGTATAGGGCAGAATGGAAGCTCTCCAGATGGCTAGGAGAGCTGCCAATCAAGGGTAAGTAGGCTATGATTGGGGTTTCCAATGGCATCAAAAGGTCTGGGCCCATTGTTGCCTAGGGAATCAATGGATCAGTGCCAGCCTGTCTGCAATTACGAATCATTCACGAAGTTAACAAAACCGGCCAAAAGGTTGTGAATTTCGTGATTAGTTTGTGATCACCGTGGCTCCAAAAAACAGCCCGTTTTGTGACTAAATTTGCTTCATATTTCGATTCGTGCCCATGTCTAGTTTGCATAGCTACCAATCTGTAGCTATGGAATCAGATGCCATCAATATGCAGATGATACTTAGTTCTATATCTTTCTATCCAAATCCCCTGGTGATGCAATAGTTGCTAAGTTGTTGCTTGAAAGCTGCCATCAATTGGCTAAAAACAAACATTGAAATTGAACCCTGACAAGACAGAAGTGATGTTGGTAGAAAAAGTTGAGATCTTGAAGTGCAATGTCTTGTAGGACATTGTGCTTTTGATCTTTGATGGGGTTCAGTTGACCCTGGCTGATCCAGTTAAGAGCCTAGTGGTTATACCAGACCCAGCACTGCTGCTAGAGAAGCAAATAAATGCAACTGCAAAAACAGGACTTCTCTCAACTCAGACTGGCCCCTACTTTGACATGGCCGATCTGGCCGCTTGGATTCATGCCACAGTAACATTGAGATTAGACTACTATAATATTAGCACTCTAGATTTGACATGGGCACGAATCAAAATATGAATCAAATTTCATGACAAATCGGGCCAATTTGTGTTTCGCGAAAGCATGTTTTGTGGGGCTGCGGTTTTCATGAATTTCATGACTTTTTGGCACAATTCATTCCATTCGTGAATGATTTGTGATGCCAGATAAACTAGTGCCAATCCATTGATTCCCTAGGCAACATAGGCCCAGAATGTCTGCAGACCTTTTGTTGCCATTGGAAACCCCAATCTTAGCCCACATAACCTTGATAGGCAGATCTCCTTGCCAACTGGAGAGCTTTCATTCTACCCTATACAGCGAGGAGCAAGGGGGTTAATCCCCTAGGCAACTGAGGAGATGGGCCTTCTGTAGCCATGGGAACACCAATCTCATCCCTCCAAACCCTGTTAGGCATTTCTATCTGCCAACCACAGACCACCTGTTCTGTTCTATGTGAGCATATGTTATGTAAGGAACCTCCCTCTACCTCATGCTTTTAGTTCCAGTAGACAGAGAGAGAAGGAGGATTTGTTGCTGGGATTTGGGTGTTCTTTCTCTGTGGTGCCCCCCCCAATGGATTGGCCTTCCTGAGGAGGTCAGGAAAGCTCCCATGCTCCTGGCTTTCCACAAACTATACAAAACAGAATTATTCAGGAATACTTTCTACCCAGATTATACAATTGTGTCATAAGAAATAGCTCTGAGGGATGCTTTGATAGGGACCGGGTCTATATGCTATGGTACTGGATACTGTATGCTGATGCAGATATGTGCCCCTAGGGAGTTTCCACTTCACTTAACATGCAATGTAAATTATTTATGAGTAGTTTCAGAAAGATTTCATCTCTACGCTTGACTTTATGCTTATTTTCATATTGTCGGCTATTATATATTTCACTGAATGCCCTAACTGTTGTTCATTATAGTACTAGCTCAGTGAATGTTCTATCTGTCGATTGTATTGTATTTCTCTTGCACTGTGTAATCTTCCTTGGATATCGATGAGAAAGGTAGACAATAAAACAAACCAATTATTTGCATGTATTTTTCAGGTTTCCCATTTGTTTTCTATAATGGTAGTATATGAGTTAGTGATCTCTAACAAAGCATTCCTTTGGCATATAGATGTACAAATACTTAATACTATGCCTGGATAAAAATTACATATTTATATAGCTTTTATTTGGTGGAAATGATTGGAGATCACAAACCTATCTACTTCAATGTAATTCTGTTAATATAACTGTTTAAAAAAGTAGATCGATTGGAAAATCTGTCGTAATTTTTGCTCACTATAGTGAACTTTTAACTTTTAACAACATGCAGTTGTTAAGGAAGGGATAATTAAGGAAGAAAATATATCCATGAGTATTAGCATAACTCCTAGCTAAGGAATAATTAGTCTGTTGAAGATGTTCTTTCATAGCTTAAGATGTGTGATCTCATGTAAGACACATACTTAATTAACATTAAATACTCATATTGCAGGTTCATGAGATCTTTGACTGTCAGGAATGTGACAAGAAATTTATTTCAGCTAACCAGCTAAAACGCCACATGATAACTCACTCAGGTAAAATTCCTTTTTCTTCCATTAAATCAAGTTTCACATAATACCTTCCGTTGCTTTCTTACAGAGCAGCTGTAGCATAGTGGTTAAATGGCTGGGCTCCAAGTCAGTACTCTGCTGGTTTGATTCCCACTGCTGCCATGAACTCTGCAAGTAGCCTTGGATAAGCCACTCCTCCCAGCCCCAGCTCACCAGCTGTATTGTGGGGATAATACTGACTTTGTCCACTGCTCTGAACGTGGAATTAATCTGTCCAGAAGGGTGATATATAAGCACACTGTTATTATTAGATACCTGTTTTTTGCTTGAGGACTAAATAGCAGAAAACAAACAAAAAGCTCCTATGAGGCTATTGGATCCACAATCTGTTTAAATTGATGTATTTAGATAAAGATAACTAATTTATTGAGAAGAACCAGAGGTACTGCAATTGTAAAAAAGTTTGTTGCATTGCTTCTTTGTTTGTTGGTTGCTGCTAAAATGGCATGTAAAAGGTCTCTAATTTAAGTAGTTTGTGGACTGCAGCCTGTTATTAAAATACGTTACAATTAGTAGGAAGTGCCTTCCTTTCTGCAGTATGCCATGTTTCTTGCACAGACGTCTGCATTCCCACATCCCATGCTATCTGCTCCTGGGAACCCCCTGCCATTTCCTTCTGTCATGCTCTGTTGTCTCAAACCAACCAAGCTGCTTTTTCAAAACTGTGGTTGGCTTATTACATTGTAGAAACAAAGTAAGTGTTGTGAAGTTGTCTGTACAGATGATGGTTTTTATTAACTGATGCTGTGACGTATCCCCAGCCAGAGGAGGGATAACGGAGAATGCATTTACATTTTCCCTCAGTCTTTAGATATCAGCAAGGAGATTCCCTCTATCTCAACTCCAAGTCCACCTTAGGCAGTAACATGAGCAGAACTCCCCAGATCTCACCACATCAACACTTCATCCTGCCCAGATCTCCATGGATTGGGCAGAGCAGTTGCAAGTTAGGTGTATTCTATGCCTAATCGGTCTCTGCCAGTTATTATTCTTCATTTAAATCTGGCACTTTCAGAACTTTGACTACAATAGTTTAAAAAGCAAAATTACAACCAATCCAGTCATAACAGGATTGCCTGTTCTCTCTACAAAGGCATCAAAATAGGCTTCCAACTGTGCAAGTGGTGTTAATGTTAACTTCTCTCTCCGTTTCAATGCATGCTACAAATGCATTTGCTTCAACAATAAGATGCGTCTTAGATGTCTTCAGCTGGTTTTTGACATTTTAGATAAGAATATCAATGTTACAAAGTAGCAGGAGGCTTCATCCAGCAGCGGAAACATGAAAGCCTGTGCATACCAACTGTAGGCTTTAAGGTAAACGGATATGTTATGTATATTGTTAATTAAGTTTTAAAACATTTAAATTGTCATGCCCTCTTTCACATTTGTAGTCTGGCAACAGGCTTTTCCTCTTTGAAGTCATTCTCTTTTGATTTAAGCTAATTAATCAGAGTTTAGTTTTAGCCGTGGTTGTTGCAAAGAACGTGCCAATTTCTTGAGATGTGCCATGGCTCATCTTTTATGAAGAGACTTAACTGTGTAACATAAAGGGCATTCGATGTCTTTTTAATTGGTTTAATCTTGATTGGATTGACTTCATTGCAGAACTCTCTTCTAAGGAGATGGCTGTCTCTGCCTTTCATCTTCCACCCCTGTATAAACAGGAGATTAAATGTCCCCCCCCCCCACTCATTTTCTGCAGAAAAACGCCCCTACACCTGCGAGGTTTGCAATAAGTCCTTCAAACGACTTGATCAAGTGAATGCACACAACATAATACACAGTGAAGATAAACCCTATAAATGCAAGCTTTGCGGAAAGGGATTTGCCCACAGAAATGTTTACAAGAATCACAAGAAGGTAATAAATGCAACCACTCTGCTGTTGTTGTTTACAGCTCTGCCAGCCTTAGATTTGCAGCTGTTGCTCATTTCAATGATGGATCAGTACGCTTTGGCATGCTTACAAACATGAGCCTCAAATCTTGGGGAAAATATATTAGCATTCCGTTGGTATAGCCTAGATAATAAATGGGTTCATGGTTCCCCCCATCCTTATTCTTTTTTTAAAAAGTCATCCTAAAGTCAAGTTCCATAGATTACATACCGTTTTTTTATTATGTTCCTCTGGGAATACTTCATTTTTTTTAAAAAAAATATTTTTAAAATTTTTGAGACCTGCAGCATTGTGAATGCCTAATGTTTCAGTAAAACAATAGTGTTGCCCTACTGAAGAACTTCTCATTCGGCCCCCTTCAGGAAACGCCTGGCTGTGTGATTTAAGTTCCGGTCTGCCTTAATTTTGGTAATGCTTGTCTTTACTTTTGAGCTGAGGTTCCATTTTAAAGGTACAGCTACAGCCTTGGCTGCTGCGGCTTCAGAATTATGAGACAATAAAAAATATCTGGCTGGTTTCCTGACCAGTCTTTGGAACTCCCCCTGCTCCTTCCTTCTCCCCCCTGCCCTTAATTCTTTGATGAAACAGATATACCAACGCTTCCATATTTTTCACAGTTTGGCTGATGTTATATGCCATCTGGGAATTTGGCACCGGATCTTTGCATCATCTTTTTGTTTTTAGCCATAAATCATATGAAAGTAATAATAATAACCATCATGCTTCTCGCAGGGTGACATAATGATGACTGCTCTTTCTAACACAGAAAGCATGTGCCTGCTGAAAGACAGAGTAGCTTGCGTAGATGCCATGATGAGCATAGTTTACATATGCAATGCTCTTTTCTTTTTTTTAAAAAAATGCAGTTTTAAAGGGGTTTCATTTTGATGAAAATTACCGATAGCCACTTCATTCAGTCCCTTTTTAATTTAATAGCTAAGGAGTAAAAAAAAAATTCTTCTGCAATTCCAAGAGAACCAATTAATGTTACCGAAACATTTTTCATAAGATTAAACCCCAATATGTAATTCAACCCTCAAAGTGCTTATGGGTTACTTTGCATTTCAGTTGTGGGGAGTATGGCCTCATCTGTGTGTTTTCATGTCTGAGGTGCTAGGATTGAATTCTGGCATCTCCATTTTACAAGATCTCAAGCAGCAGAGCTTGGGATAATTCTTGCCTGAGGGCCCGACTCCTTCCCAGGTCTTGTCAAGCAAATGAGCATTGGGCGTTCCCAGTTGACACTTATGTTCTCAGGCTTGTGAGGGCAGATTTGTATCGAGACCATGGGGGCATGTGGCGAAGGGGCTCAGGCCTTCTCGGTGCATCATTTTACCAACCTGCAATGGCCCTGGAGAGTTGCTATTTGCCTATCAGTACATCTGTTTGTTACACCATAGCAACAAGTTGTCAGCTATGAAGTTGCTCCATGTTCTGTGAATGGTATATATGAAGCAAATGTTTACCTTCTGCATAATTTATCTGCATTTGCATGTTATGGGGAAGGGAAAGAGCAAAATAGGATACCAACCTGTTTGACGTCTCCTCTTGCACCAAGCTTATCTTTATAGGACTGAATCTTAAAAAAGAAATTGTGATATGATACGATACTGCATATAAGAATTGGTACCAACTGCACTAAATCAGATACAGTGATTCTGGCAGAAGCCAAAGAGTGTTAGTTTTTCTTTTAAATTCCTGTGGTTTTATAGATAAGACTGAGGAACATGATATCAATATGGGCTGAAAACTCAAAAAACAGATGGCATCTAAAGAAACTCAAATTCATTTGCTTTTTTATAGATTTTTCTAAACCAATTTGTTTTAATCTCAAACTATGACATTCAGTTTTTCAAGGGGGGTCCAAATGAAGTCAAATAAATAAAATATCTGGTCAATATTCTAAATAAAGAGTACCTCAGCATTAGTTCCTGAGACACAGAATCTAGAATGTTTATTAAAATATTTACTAATTTTGTCAACTGTATACAGATGAATATGCTAATAAGCTTTCTCTGTAGTTCAGGAATAGTTTCTATATGAAATTCAAAGTAGATATGAAGGAAAAACTACATTTGTTGTTCTCATGTGTGTGTCTAAGTTTTAAAGCAAACCATGTTTATGTGTTAAGGAAACTGAATCCTGTCTCGCCCCTGCCTTATCTCCATTTATGACTAGAGATGGGCACGAACTGTAAAAAATCCGAACCATGTGGTTTGTGGTTCATCAGATTTCACGAACCACGAACTTTCATGAACCTGCCCCTGGTTCGCGAACTGGTTTGTTTGGTTCATGAAAACGTCACATCCAGGTCAGAAAATCATCACTTCTGGGTCAGCAGAAGGTCACTTTCGGGCCAGTAGAAGTTCACTCCTAGGTCAGCAGAAGGTCTGCAGGAAGTCCATTCCTGTTGCCTAGGAAACTGATTGATTGGCACCAGGCTGTCTGCAGTGATGAACCAAAAAATGAACCAAACGAACCAGCCTAAAGTTCGTGGCGGTTCATCAGAAATGGGATCTGACGAACCGCTGGTTCGCAAACCACAAACCGGCCTGGTTCGTGCTTAATTTTGATTTTTATTTCTGTTCATGCCCATCTCTATTTATGACATCAGTTTAAGCATTTTTCACCTTTCCTAATTCACTTCTGTCATTGGTGCCTGACTAAAAGAAAAGTCACTGAAGTAATGGCTTATGGTAAGATAAGATAAGGAAGGGCACGTTCAACCACCTTAAAATACACGCACTTTTTTGTTGTAAATATTATACAGTACAGCAAACATGATTACCCCTGTTAGTTTCAGTTTTCACTGAAGTGGCAAACTTGCTTCAGGACTGTACCACTTTAATCTGCTTATGAAGCTCACATAATTTTACCCCACAATCTCTTCACATAACAAATGAACATGTAACAGAGAGCACTAGGCAGAGCCCTTCTATCTGACATTTATCATGAAATCCTAAGCAGAGTTACACCAGTCTAAGCTCATTGAAATCAATGGGCTTAGACTGAGGTAACTGCTTAGGATTTCAGTTAGTTTCCTATATTCAAGGTTCTTTTGTTTTGTTTTATGGAGGTTTATTCAGTCATAAGATCCCACACCTGTAGTCTGAACTGGTACTGCCTGAACACAAATTCTAATACCTCATTGTGAAGTAGGCCTGAGGAACCCACTCCAATTATTTTAACCTTTATTGGCCTCATTTAATGGTGCCTTCTTTGTGGCAGTCATGGACAATGATTTTCCTATTTTCACCTTCCCATACTAATGTTCCAGGAAGGAGGGGGTCCCCTGTCCTCCATGAACAGCGTTGGGGGACTGCTGAAGGAGAGGGGAGGGGAGAATTGTGCTTTGTGAGTAGAAGTTCTTACACTGATGGAAACATTAGTCTGAATCCAACCCACTGGGTTCTGCAAGGTCAAGGCAGTCCAAAATATCAGATGATGCCATGCTGTCTCTTTTTATATCTTTTTATATTAAAAATCAATTATGCCATGTGACTTGTAAATGAGCCCTCACATAAGCTCTAGCATCTGTTGTTGAGATAATCTAGAATTTGCCTTAACATTCCACCTAAAACACTAAAGAGCCTTGTGGCTGCAACAGAGTACCATAGCTACCCGTCTGGAATTCAAAAATGTTTGATATGGCTAATTTCCTGTGGTTGCATTTCTGCTGTTGTGCTAAAGTATCAGAATAAACACACACAAAAAACAAGAATCACATAAGAAAGCAAAAAGGGCTAAGTAAACATTTCAGTTAGCACAATGATTTTCATAATCTTGGGCTTCCTTGGGAGGTTAGGAAATGTTCCTTAGTGGTATGCAGACTACCCAAGAACACAAATTTTGCAGCATTTCCGCTAACATTAGTATTGTTCTTTCTTCTTGAAGTTCTAATCATTGTTTTGTATGAACTATCCTCTGCCTTAGAACATGGTGAAAAAAAATTCACAATACACAGGACTTCCGTAACAGACTGATATGCCTTATTTTCACCCCTACAGAAGCAAGTGTTACAATGGACAAGATAGCACATTTGTGTAGAAGGGAAAGATAATTTCCAGCGGAAGCTATGGCTTAGAACTTGACTGCAGAAGCAGTATGTGTGTTATCTGCAAGGTACCTGGGAATAAGGAGCTAGGCAGGATAGATGTTGTACCAGTAGCTTCCAGGTAGCATCTGAGGGTTTTTAATACTATTTTTGCTCACTTTATGACAGTTGTATTATAGTGTCTCCCTGCTTTTCTTAGTGTTCCCTTAGATTTTCCCTACCTCCAGAGGCTCTCTTCTTAGCTCTTTGTCAATTTGATCTGCAGTTTAGGAAGGCTTAGTAATATTTGGTCAGTGTGTAGGGTTGGCTCAGAACAACTCTGACCAAACTGCAGTTCACCCACTAAGCATACCTAGGGTAAGTTAGGGTACAGCTACAGTTAAAACAGCAGGTCTAGTAAGTTGGTCTCTAAAGAGCCACTGGATCCAAATCCTGCTGTTCTACTGCAGACTGACATGGCTGCCTAACTGAAAGTACAGCGAGGCTACATCTGGAGGCACTGCGGTCAGGATTTGCTCTAGAATGAGATCCTGTGCTGCCAGGCAAGAACTCTACATTCTAACATGAAAGAGGAATTCCTCAGAATCTCTTTAGAAACTGGATCTGGTGTATAATATAGTCTTTTGGAGATTCTAATAGATCAAGCTGCAGATGTACTTCATGGATAGATGTTGTATGATACTATATCTAGAAGATAGCTGAGTTCTTCCAAACTTCCCCTTCATGTAGTATTGTAATATTTTTACAAAAGTGAAAATGTTTATTTGTACAGTAGTTATCACATATTCCTCACATAGGATTTTTCTCACACATGAACCCTCACATACAATATTCTCACATAAGATGATTGTCTTTACACAATTATATGATATGAGTTAATCTAGAATGTCAGTAGAACACCTGTAGCTATGTAGGTCCTGAAAGTTCCTCTACAGACAATAGGTTTCTTTGAAAATAAAAGGTTTGAAAACCAATAATAATAATAATAATAATAATAATAATAATAATAATAATAATAATAATAATAATAATAATAATAATAAATTTATATACCGCCCTTCAGGACAACTGAATGCCCACTCAGAGCAGTTTACAAAGTATGTCATTATTATCCCCACAACAAAGCTCCAGAGAGCTGTGACTAGCCCAAGGTCACCCAGCTGGCTTCGAGGAGTGGGGAATCAAACCTGGCTCTCCAGATTAGAGTCCCGCGCTCTTAACCACTACACCAAACTGACTAGTTATGGCATAGGATGAAAATTTGATTTGTATTATCAGATCAAGCCTGAACTTTCCCTAGAAACTAAAATGACAAAACAGGCAATTTTACTATGAGAAGATAAGACTCTTTGGAAAAGTCAATAATTCTAGGAAAAGTTGAAGGCAGCAGAAAAGAAGAAGACCAAAATGAGATGGCTGGACTCAATAAAGGCAGCTGCATCATCCAGTTTGCAAGATCTGAGCAAGTCTGTTAATGATGGGACATTTTGGAGGTCTTTCATTCATAGGGTTGCTGTTAAGTCAGAAGCAACTTGACAGCAAATCACATACACAAACAGTTGTACTCTGCATCCAGAGAGATCATATCTCGGAGGAGGTACAGCTTAGTTGTAGAGCATCTGCTTGGCGTGCAGAAGGTCCTAGATTTAATCCTGGGCATCTCCATATAAAAGGATGAAGTAGAAAGTGATGTGAAATACCTGTACTTAACATCCTGGAGAGCAGCTGACTATGACGGATCAGAGTAGAAGTATAGTTCCATTTTTGTAAGAGATCCGGAAGGACTTCACATCTTCTGGTGGCCACTTCATGCTAGAAAAAGAAAAGAGTGAAGTTCTTGAAATAAGACAAAATCCAGTGTGGTCCCTTAGGTGTGTCCAAGAGGCGGCATTATCCAGGGAGATCTTTATGAACAGGCTAGACTGGATAAAGATACAGTTGGAAGGACCATTTGTAGTTATTGAACCATTTATGGATTCTTTTTTGAAACTCAGAGGTAATACTAATGTTTATTTTTAGGCCAAAGGTGGCTCTTTATCCAACAGTTTATTATTGAGAACAGTTTCGTTTTCCAATATTGTGCTCAAATAAGAGCTTCACTCTCCTTTTGTCCTCTGCATTACAAACTGCTCTTGAAGTTGAAGTTTCCAATGAGTTTTGGATTTCAAGTTGTTAAAGCAAACTTTAACTCCTGTTATGAAAAAAAAATAGAGTGAGAATCTTGCTGGGTGTACAGTCAGTTCAAATGATACAATTCTCTGGATTCTGATTATGCGCTACAATATTCTGGTGTACTTAACCAAGAGCCAATTTAAACCTTACAGCTCCTATACAGAATCTGACTAGAAACATTTATCCTCCTCCTATACACAGCAGACAATATTTAAAAGTCTTTTACCATCTAAGCTGGCTCAAACATTTGCAGAATCCATATTGAAAGGCCAGTTGTTGTCCAGGATAAACATTGCTATCATGTTCTTCTTGGGCAATCACTGGTTGTGGCATATAAACATTGCACACTTGCATGTATTTTCATACATGTATGTAATAAGAAGCTGTAAACATCATACATGGTGCTTTTAGTGGCATCCATATGGAGATTGTAGAATTTAAATTGCCTTGGCTAATCTTTGCAGAGCAACAACTATGACTAGTGGCTGAGAACCAGAAAAGCCAATAAAGGGCTGTTAAATGGCAAAGTAAAGGAAACCATATATACAGAAATATTAAAATAAACTAAGGGCTTGTTTACTTGATCAAGGACGGCAGTCACTGTTTGTTAGAGTGGTAATCAGGGGCTGATTCAGACTATACACAATCCTATACCTGGTGATGAATTGGTGCGAGACCACACCTTCCATCCCTTCTCATCCAGTATGCTTGTTCCATTTCCATTGCTACTGGCTATCCATGTTCTGGTATAGTGTTTGAATGGGGCTCAGTCCAGTGTACACAGTTCATGGGGTTGATCTCCCAGGGAGATAAGGAGATCAGTTATGCAAACTGAGGCGATGTGCATTGCATTTGGCTTCATTTAAACATTATGGCACCACACAGATGTTGGCATCAGCGGCAGGGGACATACACTGAATGGATGGGGAAATGAGTTTCTCTTGCCCCTGCTCTTCACCACACATGGATCTGATTATCAGCCAAATCAGCCAACAGCTGAATTAGCAGGTCTTGTTTACGCAAACAGGAATCCTAAGTGGTATAGTTATACTCTGTTTTTCAAGATCTGGAGTTATTCCTACACTGAAATCTGAATACAATTCACTATAATTAATGTGTATCATATTATTTCAAATGTTCCTTAACTTGGTTTGAGAAGCAAAGTCAGAAACAGTCCCCTGATTATCTAGGGGCATTTTCTATGTTTTTGGTTTGCTTTGGCTTCTGTACAACTCTAATCCTATTAATTAAACAGAATTTAAATCAAATTAAGAGTTGTAATACAGCGAAAACTGATCACCTAAGCAAGCCCCAAAGTGTGCTTTTGAAAGGGGGAAGCTTCATGGAGAAGTGGGTAGATTTTGCACTCATGCATGGTGCCATATTAACAGCCCTGGAGATTGAAGCCTTCTATTTATCCACAGAACAGGTACAACCCAGTCAGCAGCAGTGCAAGCTTCCCCCCAGCAAAGTCTCATCCAAATGTCTCAGCCCTGTTCTGGAGGACCCACCTGTTGAGGTGAGAAGGTAGTTCAGTCTCTTTATGTCCAGACATTATTTGGCTTTTCTGCTGCAGCTGCCATTCAGGATTATATTGGCAGACATAACAATGATACAAAGATTGGTTAGAAGCATTCATGTTGTCATTCAGTTCACTACCATAAAAAGGCAGATGCTTTGCTTCATGTGACTGAGGTGAGATGTGAAGAGTGGCATAATGATTTTCCTCCATGGGGACTTTCAACACCATTTCCTCTGTATCATGATAGTGGTGGAAAGGGCTGTCATGTCATAGCTGACTTGTGATGACCCCTGCTGGGGTTTTCAAGGCAAGAGTAATAGAGGTGGTTTACCATTGTTTGCCTCTGTAACTCTGGTCTTCACTAGATGTCTCCCATCCAATTGCTAACCAAGGCTGACTTTGCTTAGCTTCTGAGTAGAGATGGGCACGAAACGAACCACAGAACAAAATTCCAAATGGAATGGCTGGTTCATTTTCAAATAAACACATTCTGTGGGTCCGCGCTTTTACGGAACAAATGACTTTTTTTACTGTTCCGTTCCATTCCGTTGCTGGTTTGGGAAGCTTTATGACATTCAATCCATTGACCGGGCAACGGTGGCAGTCTTTTGGTTACCCACAATCTGAGGCCTCCACACTTGATTGGAAGCTGTCCCTGCAAACTAGAGAGCTCCTACTCTGGCCCATCCAGCCAGGAAAAGGGCCAGCCCCTCAAAGTAGCTGCCAGCAGACATTCCAATTTTTGCTGCTGTGAAGAAAAAATGACAGGAAAGGGAGGGACCCATGGATCATGACTTTCCCGGGGTTCAATCTATCTGAAACTTGGGGGGGGGGGGTAGACGAGATGGACACAAACCTAAATACGACCCAATGCCAGCTGATAGTTTAAAGGGACTTGCCATGGCAGGGCCCTTTAAACTGCCCAAACCCCAGCCTCCCTACCCTTACCCCCCCCAGCCCCAGCCCCACACTTACTTTATCCTGCAGTGCAGCATCCTTCCTCTCCTCCAAGGAGGGGTAGGAAGGTCATTTTCGGCCTCTTCTGCCACCCTGGGGGCCTGCAGGGCAATGGAAGAGGCTGAGAACAGCCTTCCTGCCCTTCAAATGCCTGCTGTGGCGGCCATTTGAGGGGCAGGGAAGCCAAAAACAGCCTTCTCAATGGCAGGGAGGCCATTTTCAGCTTCCCTGCCCCTCAAATGGCCGCAGCAGCAGCCATTTAAGGGGCAGGGAGCCTGTTTTTGGCATCCCTGACCTTCAAATGGCCACCACGGCAGCCATTTGAACAGCAGAAATGCCGTTTTCAGCCTCTTCCATCACCCTGCAGGCCCCCAGGGTGGCGGAAGAGGCCGAAAACAACCTTCCCGCCCCTCCTGGGAGGAGAGGAAGGACTGCGCTGCAGGATAAGGTAAGCGTGGGGCTGAGGCTGGGGCTGGAGTTTGGGCAGTTTAAAGGGCCCTGCCACCGGCAGGGCCCTTTAAACTATCAGCTGGCAAGTGGCAGGGGGGATTTCCTCTGCCGCCTGCCAGCTGATAGTTTAAAGGGATCTGCCACTTGCAAGGCAGGAAAGGGCCCTTTAAACTGTTAAATGCCCCTTCCCCTGCCGCTGTTAAGGCCAGAAAGGGGCATTTAAACACCACGAACCATGAACTGGTTCATAACTGGGCCAGTTCCGTGGTTCCTGGCTTGTTTGTTTTTTTGTTCCATGCTCATGCCTAGTCTTTAGAGGACAGAGAGGACTATGTCCTCTGCAAATATGGTGGATATTGGACATTAGGAAGGTCAGTTTGTAGCCCCTCAAAGTCGCTTCCAGCAGACACTCCAGTTTTTGCCGCTGTGAAGAGAAAATGACAGGAAAGGAAGGGACCCATGGATCATGCCTTTCCTGGGGTTCAATCTATCTGAAATTTGGGGGGTCTTTAGAGGACAGAGAGGATTATGTCCCCTGCAAATCTGGTGGGTATTGGTCATTGGGAAGGTCAGTTTGAACCCATTTCCCAGGGTTCAATCTCTCTGAAACTTGGGGAGTCTTTAGAGGACAATGAGGACTAGGTCACCTGCAAATTTGATGGGTATTGGAAAATGGGAAAATCTTGTTTAGTTTGACTGTGAGTGTAAAGGTGCCCGTTCTGGGCTCCCTCAAACCTCGAACCGGTTTGGAACTGGTTCAAGTTTGGCTAGTTCGTGGTTCATGTTATGTGAAAATGAACAAACCATGAACCACGTGGTTTGTTTTTTTTTCCCCATTCCGTGCCCATGCCTACTTCTGAGATCTGATGAGATCAGGCTTGCCTGGGTTATCCCAAATGGTTTTCTTTTTTTTTCTTTTAAAAAAATGATGCTCAGGGCCTATATCTTAGTATTGTCATGCAATGTGAGGAACAATTTTCTGATGCTTGTGTGAGGAATCATCTGGAGAATAGTTCCAGGATTACTTCCTTCACATGTAGCTAGGCCATTATAATTAGGAATAAGCATATTTTGTTGCATATTCTCTGAGCAGATGAGACTTTAGAAATTAAATTGACTACATGCTGCCTCAGTCCATGAGTGAATCCATGTATTATGACTACTTGTCAGTTAATTCCACACATAGTTATATAGTAGCAAGCTGTTATCTGTCACAATTCTATGATCTCTCAGGAGCTGCCTTTGAAAGTACTGACACATGTATGATCATTGTGGCTGTTTGCTAGTTTTGGAAGCTTCCTCCTCTTGAGGTCTGCTGAAGTCTAAGAGGAATGTTAGCACTTCTTACTTAAGTACTGAAAATAAGAATAGGAATAGTTTAGCTACCCAAATACCCATGAACCAAAAAGTAAAATGCTACTACTATAACAAAAGCAAACAACTTTACATTACATGAGAATTAAATCAGTTAAATTAACTAGCAAAACTCTGATTTAAAGGAAGATGGATCATACCAGTTTAAAGGGAAAACATATGCAAAAGGAAATTGCTAGGCTGTTTGATTTTTTTCTAGAAATGTCATAGTCTTCTAGACTGGATCTTTTTGTTTCATATTTGATTATCATAAATTATGTGTGAAGAATAGATATGGGCACGAACGAAAATACGAACCGAAGTTTGACATAAACCAGGCTGGTTTGTGGTTCGTGAACCAGCGGTTCATCAGAGCCCATTTCTGACGAACCGCCATGAACTTTAGGCTGATTTGTTTGGTTCGTTCTTTGGTTCATCACTGCAGACAGCCTGGCGCTGATCAATCAGTTTCCTAGGCAATGGGGGATGGGCTTTCTGCAGACCTTCTGCAGACCTTTTCACAAACCAAATGAACCAGTTCGTGAACAGGTTCGAGAAAGTTTGTGGTTCATGAAATGTGATGAACCACGAACCGCACAGTTCGTTTTTCCCCAGTTTGTGCCCATCTCTAGTGAAGAGAGGTTCCTTTTTGGTTGGCAAATAAGCAAGTGTAAGCTAAATAAGAAAGAAATGGCTATGTTCTAGTGAGGTGATGGCAATAATAGCAAATCTTGGGCAAGTTTAAAAAGCAGCATAACTGAGATTGTGCGAGAAAGACTTTGGTACAGGCATCGATCTGGCAGGTTCACTTCTAAATCACATGCAGTGCTGCTATAAAGGCACTGTGTCTATATTTAATGGTATCTTAGATCCCCCCTCCCCACTTCATATATTTCAAAACAGTTTGATAATTTGTTTTGTATATTCATTTTTAGTTTCAGGATAATATATTCCATGTAAAAATACCTTTGGCTATGGTCTGTTGTGACTCTGAAATGTGATTTAATCAATTTTCATCACCCTTCCTGTCACCAGTAATCTATAGACACATGAGGATGCTTCTGTGTGGATTTCTTGATCCACATGCCCCCAACTGCAATGGTTTTTATTTTAGATTTCCCATGGCATCAACATGCTTCCACTGGAATTTTGCACCTCCCCATTAACATTGGACACTACATCCAGCACATTTCTCCTTCCCAGCTGCCATTCAGCCTCCCTCCACTTCCAGCAGGTTTTTTGCAATTTCTTTTTTAAAAATTAGTGGTAGCAGATAATTGATATGCCTACTGCCAATAAAAATGGCAAAATATCTGCTGGAGACTGGAATGGGGAATGTCAGGAGAGGAAAGCGTAGAGAAAACCTCCATGCAATGGCTCCATTGAGAAGGAAAGATCATTCCCATGCAGAAGCACACTAACTTATGGATGCTGGAAGCTGTTTGTTTGTTTTAAAACTCTAATTTATCTGAACATCAGAAATTCCTGAGCAGGCAGAAGTGTCCAATTAAGTATATTAATACTTCGAGAAAGACGTTGTAGCTTGGAACTTATGAAAGAGTTCTGTGTGCTAGATAGTCTGCCTTGTGGCATGTTTCCTGTTTCACTCAAACTCCCATTTGTACAAAGGCTTATTGAAACCCATTGATCTTGTGCCTTTAAGTAGCATGTACATGTTTTCAGGATCACTATTTTATATTTTGTTCATGATATGAAGCTTACCTGAACCATGAGGTTTCCAATTGGCAAGCAAAGATCCAGTCAGCCACCAATGATTCTGTTACCTCTGAGTCAAAATAACAAGTTTGATTTGGGAAAGAGGGCATGAGTCCTTCCTTGATTTTTAAGCTTCAGAAGATGGAGCTGAGATGCTGGCTCTAAAGTAGGATGAAATTATCTGAAGAAATACTCTTTTTGTGGAGAGGAATACGTAAGGTTTTGAAGACTTTTATGCTTTGGTATTTAGTGAAACATCAGACAAAACCTTGATTGAAGTTTGTATTTCTAATGCCTTTTTATATGCCCACCTCATTATGGAGCATACATATATCTATCTACCCATAAACAAAATAAACGGATAGCTTCCTTGATAGCTGAACATGTGGAATGAAGTCTTTGTCGCTTCTTTGGTGAACTCACCAAAAGCAATTCTGAATAGAGATAGGCACGATCCAAAAAAAAATACCGATTAAGCCGTTCGTGGATCCAGGCCACTGCCGAACCCAGGCCACCGATTCTAACCGATCAAGTCCCATTTCCAATCCAGAATCGGGAAGGCCAAAGCGGGAGGGCACCCCGCTGTTTCCAGCGATATAGGAATGGTGGTTGGTGGCAGCGGCCACCAGGCCCGGCGGGCAGGGGGAGGCGACGATGAGCCGCCTCCCTTCAGGGAAGGAGGGGACATTCACACACACACACACACACACACACACTTAGAGTAGAGGGAGAGGGAAAGTTTTTAACCCGGCAACAAGCCGCTTCCCCTCAGGGAGGGGACATTCCCAGGGCCAGATCTACAGTTGCCAGCGCCCAGGACAACCGTAGTCAGGCTCTTGCACGCACGTGATCCTGGGTCGCCCCCCCCCCCCACGCAGCAAGCCGGCTGTCCCGGTGCACAACGGAGCTGGTGGCAGCACAAGTGGCTTGGCAGCTGCCCGTACCGTTCACCTGCCCCACAAGACAAGGGGCGGCCAGCTTGCCCACGCGCTCCTTGTCTTGGGGAAAGGCGAATGGCGCAGGCGGCCTCCCAGCCTCCCGTGCTGCCTTTTGCCTTTCCCCAGGACAAGGGGCGGCCAGCTTGCCCACGCGCCCCTTGCCCTGGGGAAAGACGAACGGCGCAGGCGGCCTCCCAGCCTCCAGTGCTGCCTTTTGCCTTTCCCCAGGACAAGGGGTGGCCAGCTTGCCCACGCACCCCTTGCCCTGGGGAAAGACGAATGGCGCAGACGGCCTCCCAGCCTCCCGTGCTGCCTTTTGCCTTTCCTTTGTGCCCATGGCTTCAGAACACCCCCTTCCCCCTCCCTCCCCTGGGTTGCTGCTCCGTGGTTGGAAGGAAGCCTGCTAATCAAGGAAAGCTGGGCTTCCATTTGTGTTTCAAAGGCGACAGAAGGAGGGCAAACACAGCTCATTCCACAGAAAAATTACACAACTCACTTAACATCAGAGAATCACAAAGCACGATTCCTGTTAAAAACACTTTATTTCTTGAACAGCTTTAGGTTACACAGCAGGGGGGAACACCAAAGGGCATGGCAGCACTATCTTACACAAAAATAACACAACTCACTTAACATCAGAGAATCACAAAGCACGATTCCTGTCAAAAACACTTTATTTCTTGAACAGCTTTAGGTTACACAGCAGGGGGGAACACCAAAGGGCATGGCAGCACTATCTTACACAAAAATAACACAACTCACTTAACATCAGAGAATCACAAAAACACAATTCCTGGCAAAAACACTTTATTTCTTGAACAGCTTTAGGTTACACAGTAGGAGGGCACAACAGGGCATGATAGCAATGTACTACAAAAAATAATACAACCCACTTCACCGTTTTTGACAGCAATTATGTTTGTGTGATTCTCTGATGTGAAGTGAGTTGTGTTATTTTTGTGTAGTACACTGCTTTCCTGCTCTGTTGTGCCTTCCTACTGTGTAACCTAAAGCAGTTACAGAAATAAAGTGCTTTTGACAGCAATTTTTTGGGGTGATTCTTTAATGTGAAGTGAGTTGTGTTATTTTTCTGTGTGGGGGACTGCTGGTGTAATGTGTCATTATGCTTTGCCTACTTGTACTTTGGAAGGGAGAAAATAATTTTTTAAAAACTTTATTTTGTGTTGTTCTTGTTTTATTCTTTGTTGTGCAGTTGGTTCCCATCATAGGGAACAATGGGGCTGGCTGGCCAGCCATCTCTGTAGGTGGTGGGGGAATTTGAGGGAGGGTGTCTGTGGTTCAGGTGCTCTTTCACAGGGACCAGCTGGCACTCAGAAGTGTGCCCACCATTGTGGCACCCCTGGGCTGTGCAGAATTGCCCAGGGAAAGAGAGTTTAGAAGTTCCCAGCATAGGGAACAAAGGGAGAGGGCTGGCCTTTGCCAGCCTGTTCCTGGGGTTATGGGTGTGGGGCAGGTGGGGGTGGATTTGGGTCTGTGAGGGGCTAATGTGGGGATTTGGGTCTGTGCTGGGGGGGAATTGGGTTTGTGTGGGGCTGTAGGGGGTGGACTTTGGGGGCTGAGAGCATCTACTTGGGGAGGCCATGAAATGCCCCCCCCCAAGTGGGAGCAGTCTGAGCCTTGGTGGGGGGTGGGAGGAAGGGTGGGAGAAGGGCCCCAGAGGGCTGGGGGGCATTTTGCATGCAAAATGCCACCCCTGGCAAGACAAGCCTCCCCCAGCTGTCAGTGGTAGAGAATGAGATTAGAGCACCTACTTGGGGAGGCCATGAAATGGCCCCCCCAAGTGGGAGCAGGCTGAGCCTTGGTGGGGGGTGGGAGGAGGGGTGGGAGAAGGGCCCCTGAGGGTGAGGGGGCATTTTGCATGCAAAATGCCACCCCTGGCAAAGGAAGCCTGCTTCTTCATTTTTCCCCATAGGAAATAATGAAGAAGATGAGCAGCAGCATGCTAACAATATGCTGCTCCTTCGCTTTCTTATGGGAGGATAGGGGGACCTGCTTTGGGGGGCTATAACATGGCCTCCCAAAGTCCAATCGGTCTGAAACGTGGAGGGTTTGTAGAGAGGGGTTAGAGGAAGGTCCCCACCAATTTTGGGCTGATTCGGTGGGAAAATGCCTCCCCCAGACGTCCGGGAAGACGCTGGAGGCATTTTCCCATTGAAAAAGCCTAAAGCCGAAACGTTTCGGCTTTTTTTCTTTCGGCTAGCCGAAACGTTTCGGCTTAGCCCGAAACGTTTCGGCTAACCTGAAAGAAGCCGAAACACTTTTGTTTCGGCTTTCTTTCGGCTTTCAGAAAGCCGAAATGCACATCCCTAGTGCCCATGTCTAATTCTGAACTCACCCAATAAGAATAGCAACATTTATTGTAGTAACTTTGGCTGTATTGTAGGAACTACAATTATTGTAGTATTGTAGTAACTTCTAATGGATGGGTTGGATCCAACCAGCTTTTCCACTTGTTAAAAAGGGAAGAATGATGCCCTTTGCCTACCAAATGAACAGTGATAGAGATCATGGGACCTGCATGGAAAAAAATGTGAAACATGGGCTGGAGAAAGGAGGGGATTGAGCAAGATAGAACAAATGTATCTGGCTGGATCCAACCCAATGCCTCATAGATCTTCTCCTTAAAATATGTTATCTTTCATCAACAGACTCATTCTGAAGAGAGACCATTTCAGTGTGAGGAATGTAAAGCATTGTTCCGAACCCCCTTCTCTTTGCAGAGACATCTTCTAATACATAACAGTAAGTTTTGCTGTAGACAAGAGATTCACACTCATCACTGATATAATTTGTGGTGTTACTGGCACTAATATTTTCTTGGATTGGGATAAATGTTTTGCATTAATAGTAGGCTATGACTATTGGCAGCTCATAATGCTTTTGTGGAGTTTGCGTTTTTTTCAGTTGGAATAGGCCCAGAGGAATTAATCCTCATAATGAGGTTTGGTTAATTTTTTTTCCTAACTAGCCATATCTTTTTATTGCTGAGGCATGCACAATACACCTACATATGGACACTTTTGGGGGCAGAAAAGTGCCTCCAAGATACTACTTGGCATGCATATTGAATGCATGCTTCCTAGTACCAGGGGTGCTAACCTGGAGAAGATAGTATTGCCCCAAAGCATTACGAAGACTATGTGTGTCCCATGTATGCCCATGTTGCAAGTTGTAACCCAGAACTAGGGGTACTAACCTTCAGAAGATAGTATTGCCCCAAAGCATTACGAAGACTGTGTGTCCCATGTATGCCCATGTTGCAAGTCTAAAATATCACTTCTGAAAAATCCATTGAGGTTTTTTGACAAATGTGTTCAACAGTTGACACTTTTTTGTTGGACCCCACATCCTCTAGCTGAAACAAGGCCTTCTTTGTGCTTGTGGTATGACTGTCTTTGGATTTGCTGATACTGTGATTAAGCTAATCATAATATTTCTTTTTCCTTGTTTTTCAATTGCCTAGGTGAAAGGACATTTAAGTGTGATCATTGTGATGCTACTTTCAAAAGGAAAGACACACTAAATGTTCACATACAGGTTGTTCATGATGGTCATAAGAAATATAAATGTGACTTATGTGACAAAGCTTTTGTGACACCCTCTGTGCTGAAGAGCCATAAAAAAGTAAGTATAATCTGTTATTTTTCACAGTTTGGTCACAGTAGTCTTGTGGAAGCTCACCAGGTGACCTTGAACTAGTCATTCTCACTGAGCCAAGCCTGTCGTGAAGGGCTGTTGCAAAGATAAAATGGGAAAATTATGTGCATTATCCTAAACTCCTTCAGGAAGCATGCAAATATCATGGATAAATAGGTAGGCTCTTGCCCTCATCTTGTTCCCGGAAGCCTTCACTGCAGCTGCTGCTGTTTTACTGGATTCTGAAATGAATCATCTCCATAGGGCTAGGTCAAGCCACATGGAAAACAACATTCAGATTTTATAGCCATTATGTGAAATGCCACCACACCAAAGTTATTTTCAGTTACTTACCTGTTTGGGGAGGGGCAGGAATCAGTGTTTGAATTAGTGTAAATGTAATGTAAAGAATGCTATTACTCATCGCTGTGTCTTGTGATGTATGGCAGCAGAGTAGGTCTCCACCCTAGGCCACACTGCCCTGAAGCAATCAAACGACTCCTTTGAGCCAACTCGGTGGTGTGTTTTATTATTGATAGTTCTTATTTTAAAAATGTTTTATTGTATTTTTTATTTGAATCATCTTCAGATCTCTAGAGAGACAGTTTATAGATTTTATAAATAAATAAATACCAACAATTTAACTGAAACTATCTTCTTGAATCAAGAGCCTAGAAGAGTTTGTGAAAAGTTGGAGTAAGGGACGTAATTCTACATTTCTGCTTATTGCATTTGCTAGCAGTTTGATCAGAAACAAGTCCAGTCGCTCAAGGTGTACAGATTGCTGTGGAAAATGTTGAACTCTTTCATTTTTAAAGCCATTGCAAGGTGTATGCCCTCAAATGACCAAGATCACGTTTTGGAGATTGAAGTATTGACAAATCTCTGTTTGCTTTAACTTTGATTCTATTAAGGGTGTATGCTGTTGCATTTGATAAGATGTGCTAAATCAACATTCTTGCTCCCTCTCTCTGTAAATCTAGGCTTTCAATTAGGAGAGCAAATATAAACATTGTTTATCCACTAGTGTGCAGGAGTCATTGGCGGCAGTCACTGAGATTGAAATAAATTCCTAGATGGTCCTCTCCTTTGTCACCTTGCATGACTGAGATTAAAATTTATAGTTTTGTTTCAATTGTTAATAACTTCAGCGTTTGAAAGGAAAATAGCAATTCTGTGATGCAATAGCAACAGGGAAGACAGAAAACAGAAGTTTTGTTCAGATTATATTTCTACTAAGGATTGGATGAAATCTGTGGATTTCCCTGTTCCGTTCAGAAACTGCCACACTTCCCTCTATTACCCCTTATCATGTGAAGAATGAACAATCACATTGCTATGAATATGTGATGCAGCTAAACCTGTATGTTTAAACTACTGATTTGGCAGTCCACATTCCTCTACTGCTACCTTGTAATATCTGCTAGTATGAACGTCCATCAGTGCCTCTGGACTCTGAATAGAGCCTCTTACTTGTTGCTACTCTAATTCATGTGTAGCAACAAGTAACTTTTGAAAATGCAGTGGGGGACTGATCCTCCTAGGGACTGCAGAGCAGGGGGAATGAGAGGCTCCTGTCCCACAATACTGTTTTCAAAAGCCGGAACAGTGTACATTTCAGTTCTTGAAAACTGAACGGGGGCAGAAGCCCTTCATTCTCCCACACCACAGTTCCCAGCAGGATCAGGCACAGTAGTATTTTCAATTCTTTTTTTTTAAGAATTGAAAATGGCGGACTCAGGGATGCTGAATCCCTCTAGTTTGGCCCTTAGAAAGCAATGCTAAGCAGGTGTACTTAGAATGTTACTCAGGTCCATTCAATGGGGCTTACTTTTCATTGGGGAAGGTAGATTGCAATGTTTACCTTCTAGATAGATTTTTCTCATTATAGTCAACATTGGATCAGCCCAATGCTTCATCTAATATCATCTAAAGCACCAATAAATACTTTAGAAAAGAAAGATGGAGAATCAGGCTCCATTGCATTGAATATGAATTACAGTCCAAGTTAACTGACAATCGTGATGTCTTATGACTAGGCAGTTGAAACAGACAATAAAAAGCTAAATATTGTACTCAAACACCTGCCTCTCACTCTTCTACCTTTCTATTTGAAAATTGTTTGGTAGGTCAAACTCAGTTAACAGTTTTATTTAACTAGAAACAGCAGGTACCAATAGAACAGAACACAAATTGAAACTTTAAGCCAGGCAGTCATTTAGTGACAATGTAGTCTTAAAAAGATTTTCGAAATAAATAAATATATATGGAAGTTGAATTTATCATTAAGAAATCAAGCTAACAATTGCTGTTTTGAAAAACACTATTAAGGGATACTGCAAATATGGAAGTAACAAGGCCATACTAAATTATTACTAATACCATAAGCATTTTCAAGAACCAGTAAAGATTAATTGAATTTTTATACATCAAACTATGTAAGGAATAAAAAGTCACATTTGCCTTCTCTTTAGGCTAAATAACCTGTTTTATTTTGCAGTGAATAGCTAATTTGTTTAGGAATTTCGTAATCCTGAACCACTGCTAAACTCTTAAATTTGAATTCAGCATTATGATATTTTTAGACTCTTAGAAGAAGAAATATAAGAATATAGCTATATTAAGTTTTGTTTTCTTTTGTAACTAAGCTCATACTTCATATCTCTCCTCTCCTGTAGACTCACACAGGTGAAAAGGAAAAAATTTGTCCATATTGTGGGCAGAAGTTTGCAAGCAATGGAACATTGAGAGTACATATTCGAAGTCATACAGGTACAGCATTTCTTTGTAATACATGAAGAGCCATTTTCAGACATTTAAATATCGCCATGACACATTGCTGGTTTGTCTGTTTGCCTTATCAATTGGCTTTGCTTGACTGAGCTGATATTTGCACCTAGGGGAAAACCGTACAAGTACTATGTCAGAAACTAAATGGTTTCCACACAGGCAGAGCTGGATTAATTTATAAAGTTATAAATTGCTAAATTACCATTATTTTGGAAAAGCTGTGTGGTCTCTTAAATCTGACATAGTTTGGGGCTTCAGCAAGTCTTAATCCAAATGGGGTAGCTTTGGAGGGCAATTTGCATAGGGTTAGTCATACAGAGGACATTTTGTAGAATTCTTGATTTTTTCATTCTTTAATTTTCCATCTTTCAAAATTTTCAAGCAACTTGTGCCCTTCTGAATTTTGTTGCACCTTAGATCAATGACAAAGCTTCCATTTTGGTGTCTTCTTTTTCAATATGTTCATTGATTTGTCAACGTCATACCCAAACTCTCTCGTTATGACCACAACTGAACTATATCACAACAGATAATGTTTGCTGGGTGGTGGTGGTTGGTATTGCAGCATCAACAGGGTTGATTTTCTTTAATTTAGTTTTTGAAACAAACACCTTGGCAAACACCTTCATACCCCCATGGTAGCCATGGTTTCAAGGAATCTCCTTCTTAAATCTTCTTGCTTCTCTAATAAAACTGGATGTTCTTCTACCATGTTGTGAATATTGGCTTAATGTTGAGGCATCAGTCTCACGATTGCAGCTCCCATGGTTTCGCATTCAACTTTTTCCATTTCTTCGTTTATGTTTTGGTCTTCTAGCTCAGTTGTTTTCCTTCTTATTTCTTCAGGTTCAATATCTGAAAATGTCTTTTTCTCATTATATACCATCTTTGGCCACACAATCCCTGTTCTATTACATCAGAGTCAGGGAACTTTTCTTTCTAGATGGCAAACATTCATTTTTGGTGCCCTTGCTCAGACTTGCTTGGTAACAACACTCCATTATTGCCTTAATTTTCAATGTCCCATTTCTTTCTCTGTGGTTGTCTTTTCTCTGTTATTATTGTTGTTATTGTTGTTGCTATTGTACAGACTCTTTTTCACACATAAATATATTTATTGGAATGAAAGTGATACTTTTAATGTATCCGTCAAGATTGGGAGCCCTGCTGGGGCGTACAGTCTTTCTCTGAGACTTGATTCATGTGTTTTCATATTCCAGTTCGAACTCACCTCTCTCATCACCAATCCCCCACAGCCAGTCAGTATGCCCATGTTCTTACAGTACAAGTTAGGCTTATCTCTTTTACCCAATTTAAGTATTTTGCCTTATCTACATATCTGACTGTATATAGTAGACAGACATTACCACAACAAAGTAGATACCCTGGAGCATTGTGTACACCAAACACAACATATTCAAAGATTGGCAAGCTGCAGAGAGTTTTAGTGATGTTTAGTTTCCAACTTAAAAGGGTGAGGATTGGCGTTTGACATGCAAAGCACTTGTTAACAAATAGTCTTTCTATGACATTCTGTTCAGTTTTGCATAAACAAATTTGGCTTGCAGGAAGATGACAGAACATGTGCACTTAATCACTTGGCTTCCTAATATGTTTGATAAGTTTTAATCGCTTCCATCTCTCATGGCCACCTGTTAAGATTAAAGCTGTTTACTTGTTTGGTCCTGTTTGTAATTCTGACTGTAACTAGGGATGAATACTGATTATGCCAATGAATGTTTGGATTGTATAGCTGAAATTGTATCCCCTTTCAAGAAGTACTAAAACAGTGGTTATCAGTTGGAAAATAAAGACTCATGGAAAGCTGTGGGTTACCAGGATGCTTGTAAATAATGCTGGGAGGAAATCCGTGTAAGGAGCTGAGGAAGGATGATGTCTGGGACTGCCCACTTGTTGCAGACTTTAATAGTATCAACATACTTGTATAGGGTAAGTGATTTGAAAAGAGCAATATGAACTGTTGTAATTATCATAACATTGCAGAACCTTCATCTAGAACAGTAGGACAGTACCACACTATCATACTAAGGGCCAAAGTTGATATTTATAATACTGTGGAGAGATATACAAAAAAAGTTTGCAGCATATTGCTGAATACAGAATCATATTGGTCTTCCCCCTCTCTGCTCATTCCCTTACTGGCTGCTGTTGCCTCTGTCTACCACCCATTATTGCATCCTCAACCTCTGTCTCCAGCTGAGAAAAGAACTTGACTGAAGGGAGTTTTGTTAGCTTTTCCCAGCTAGAGACAGAGAAGAAGAGTGTTCAGATATGACAGAACAAGATATTCCACTCCTCTGATAACCTAATTGTGAAGGTGTTTCTTGAACCTTATTGACAAACAATTTCTGTCTTCATACTATGAGAAATGGAGGTGGTGCAGGCTGAATATCTTTTTGCATTCTCTTCATTGTGGCAGCTCCATGTTTCTCATCACATCTAATTTGGTCCTAAACAAAGATGTGAGCCTTTGTGTCCATGTCATTTTCTCTCTGGGTCTTGAGAAACATTCACACTCATTTAGGCGATCCTCCAGCCCCTGAGGAAGTCTGGATGACAAAATCTGCCGTCTAGCCGGCTGCAGTTTGGGCTGTTTCCAGCGGGATCCTAGATGCAACATCTTGAGTGTCACCTATATAAGAAAAAACAATGATGGACATAAATCAATATGCATTTACCATTTCTTTCACACCACACTGGAGCATTTGCCTAGTTCCTAAAGGATTCATGGGAACAGGGCGCTGAGTCTCTTGTTCAGATTGGACTGAGATATGAGATAGACAATTAAGATCCTTGAATGTATTATGATTATATAAATACACTGTAATATTATTGTACATATATTGAACACACTTGTCATATGATATTTTTGCATGTTTCATGCCTATATATACAAAGATATTTTTCCATTTTCCGGGTGGCTTGCCACTTTTTTTGTTCTGGGCCAAGTAGAGATGGGCATGAACCTAAATATGAACCAAAAACCCCCCATGAACCAGCCCAGTTCAGCGTTCGTGAACCACGTTCGTGGAAGCTTGTTTCCACAAACTTCCTCGAACTGGACTACTGGTTTGTTTGGTTCATATTAAAGGGCCAGTTTAACTGGCCATTTTCCCCATTTAAACTTTTCCTGCCACTTGCAAGCGGCAGGTCCCTTTAAACTATCAGCTGGCAGGCAGCAGGGGGGGATTCTCCCACCTGCCAGCTTGTAGTTTAAAGGGTCCTGCCCCTTGCAAGCTGCAGGAAAGGGCCTTTTAAATGATTAAATGCCCCTTTCCCTGCCGGAAAGGGCATTTGAACCCCACAAACCACGAACTGGTTCATAACTGGGCCAGTTCCATGCCAGTTTGTGGTTCGAGGAAACCCCACGAACCATGAACCCCATGGTTCGGTTTTTTTCTGGTTCATGCCTATGTCTACTGCCAAGTTCTTCTCCCTGTTGAGTTTGTCCACTCTCCACCCTCATGTGAGTCAATTTTGCATCAGAGTCACAGCAGATTTCTGTTTGTGAAATTGTATGCCTACACAACATTTACAGCATGAATTGCCACTGGCATTTGAAAGCCATTGGCCCAAGGCTGTACAGTTGCATGCACAGATGCTGAACACTTGAGAAATGTGAAAATGTTGTTGGAGAATGCTGTGCTAGATGTGAGGCAGATGGGAAATGCTCACTAAACATGACTGATAGCATGCATGATCATTCACCAGTAAATCATATTACTAATTTTGATGGCTCTCGTTCTTGGGGATTAAGCTATAAGAGACTTGTTGTGTGAAACATAAAAACTGTAAACAAGCTCATACTTTCCTCAGCCCTCTTGAGTGTTGCATAGATTATGTTCATTTCTGCCTCCTTCTTGTACTTATCAACTCACTTATCTGCTGTTGTGGTTCCCTAGAATGCACTTTTGCAGGAGTAATGTGATGTGCTGTGAACTCAGTTTTAACTAGAGCTTTTGATTTGATAGAAAGTTTCAATGTACATAAAAATTGGACAGAATTTCCTGTAGTTTATCATCTTAAAGCTTCAAACATTGGAATGATGGAGACGGTTCTCTGTGGGTCAAAGAACACTATAGCACATTCTCCCTTGCTATATCCTGTTGGTTTATGGCTTCTTAGGTCAGAGGGAACTGGGGTTAATTCAACAAAGGAATCCTCTGACCATAACATAAATTCCCCTAGTTGTTCATAAATTGTGAAAGGAAATCTATGGAGTACAATTTGGGATTTTGAAGCTGTGGGCCTGGAGGTTAATTATTTGCCTATAGTTGCATCCAATACTCAGTGCTGACATATACCATCTGTTGTTTGTACTTGTGACTGTCTTTCCTTGTCCATGGCCATAGAAATCTAATAATAAACCACTGTCTTATTTTGAAACAATAGTCTGCTGTCTCACTCCATGAATGCTTGTGTCACAAACTGGAAAACTAATTATTTCAGATACAGAAATTATCAAATAATGTAATAAGCACACTATTTATAATACCTTGGAAGTGAAGATTGCTCTTAACTTTCCTTCTTTGCAAATATAACATTCATATTCTGATGCACAGCTTCTAGACTCTCCTTCAGACTTGCTTTAATCTGCTAGATGTTCCATTCTTTGCTTGATTATAATTTATAAGCTCATAATTTCTGTCAGAGGAAGCATTTGCTCTTACTCTAGTAGGAGACAAATGCTTCTTCCTAATGGTGACCTCCATAACAATATAAGGGATCAAACTTGAAGGTGAGAGGAAAGGATAATTTCTGTCCAGCCAAACGTCAATCAAACTTCAGGTTTCAAAAGTACATGTGTATTAACGTATACTACTCATTTTGCAACACTGACAGTAAACAGGCTTGGTTCCGTGCATAATTTGTCAGGATATCTTGGTCAGAACTCCAGTCTTACTTTGAATGGTGCCTTTTTGTGGATGACAGAGAAGAGCGGTGCCCCTCACTGCTCACCTCTAAAGAGCCATGGACTTTTTTAGTGTTCAGTAACCTGGGAATTCTCCCCTGCCCCCATTTAGAGATTAGTTTTTCTGCCCAGGAAAACTGGTCATTTAGGACCAGTGGGCATAGGTACCAGGATTATTTAGAATAGTAGCTCTTCTGGAGATGTCCAGTCCAGCACGAAGAAATCACAGTCCTTGATCCCATGATACAAAATGCTTTTCTGAAATATAGTGATACTTAAAATTTGCTTTAGCATGGTAAACCTAATCAGATACCCTTTTTCCTAACAGAGGTCTTGGTTACATGAGATCATATATGAAAATAATCTTCTAACGCATTGTAGTCTGAGATTCATTTACACATAGGGTGAATTTAGTTCAAAGTGATAAGGTCAACTGAAAAGAATCACGGGCATTTTACTCTGTTTGCTGTTTACCTCAAGATACTTAATTGTGAAGCAGTAGCAGAATTATTATCTTGTTTAGCTATAGCTCACAGTTTCACAGAGAAACACAGTGAACTATGAATGACCCAAAATAATTTGCAAGAGGATGTGGCTGAATTACACAAAAAATTCCTTGTTTGTAAAGACATAGGTGTGTTTTCTTAGGATAACAACCCTGAGATCACATTCTGAATCTTTATTGTTTGAATAGGTATGTCAGATGTACTTATCATTCTTGTGCTGGTACCAAAGAATTAAAAGCTGCATATGCTTGTCTGGACTGTATACTTAGTGCTCTTCAGTGCTAGTTTCAGGCATCTTCAACACACTTCTTACCTGCCATGTCTATAGCGTAACATGCCTTTAGATTGTATCTTTTATCCACATGAGCATAGGAGAATTGATGTGAGTGCTGTTGTGAAAAGATATATTGTAGTCCTTGTTCAACTCTCAAGTGCTTCCAGTTAAAAGGAAATGGTTTGGCGTTTTCCCTCCTGCAGTGAAAATAAAGCACATCAACCAAAGAAACAGATTTAATTGCATTTATCTGTTGTTCTAGAATTTATTTATTTTCTCAATTTATGCAATTCTACTTAAGTAGCAGCTGTACATTTCATGAGGAGCAACAAACACAGAATAACTAGAGAAATGCATAAGAACGGCACAGTTCTTGCCAGAAAATTTTCAACAAGTAATATAAAAAGCAGAAGTCTGTAATGGATACAGAAGTCAGTAACTATATCCGAAGTATCCTCAGGGTTAGTTTTCTTGTCCCTGAGTAACCCAAGATCAAAGGAACATAGGTCTTATCCTTCAGTGCCTCTGATTTGAACATTTCATAGCTGGTCAAAATGGTTGAATTTGTAGTAGCCTTTCAACTACTGTATCTAGATCATTTCCGATCTGGCTTCAGGCTCAGTTTTGGCACTGAGATATTCTTTGTTAGTTCAGTAGGTGATCTTCATTAGTGGATAAATAGCAGGAGGATGTCCCTGTAGTTCTTCCAGATCTTGCCATAGTTTCTGATGACGCTAACGATGGTATTCTTCAGAACTCCCTCATTAGGTCAGCCTTGGGAAGTACCATTTTTTCAGTGTTTCCAATGGCTGGCTCAAGAAGATGGTGCTAGATGACAGCTGGTCCTTTCTGCAGCTTTTGCCCTGTGCAGTTTTACAAGTTTCTATCTTGTTTCTGGTGCTTAGTTAAAATCTATATGAAACTACACAGAAAAATCATCCAGATATTGCAGGTACTGTGTTATTAACATATGGTTGGTCTCCAGCCCTATCTCATCTTTTAAACATGTCCTAAGGAGGATATGGATCTTCTATATTCTTGAGTCTGTTTGCTTAGCCTTTCTTGTAGATTGCTCTGTACTGGAGTAACACAAGAGTCCTGTTCTTTTTAGCAGTTCTGGTGTATTCAAGAAGTGTATTCAAATGAGTGGCAAATTCTTTGAGAGAAAAACAGGAATAGGTGATAGGGGCAGCCAGATAGAGCAACCATCTCCCACATACCCGTTTTGCCTCTTGTAGGGTCTTGTCAGTGATAAGCTGAATGATAAGCAAGAAAAAAAATAATCAAGACAAGACAGCAAGATTTGAGTCCAATAGCAGCTTAAAGACAATTTTCAGGGAATAAGCTTTTGAGAATCAAAGCTCCTTTTGTCAGCTACAGGCAGGAATGGAAATCCCTGAGCCTTTATATCCCAGTCAAAAGATGGGTGTGTTAGAAGAGAGTCAGAATGCAAGGGTACATGCTGCCTGAAAATATTGTTGTCACTGAGGTGCTACTCTAATCTTGCTGACCAACCTGGCTACTCACCTGAAACTATCAAGACAAGAAAGATGCTTGTAGATGATGGGTAGACGATGAAGAGATATGATTAGGCCACACTTATATACACACTCTAGTATTTTCTAGAGTGAACTGTTGTAAGTCTTTGAAAAGCTCTCAGAAACTGCAGCTGGTTCAAAATGTAGCTAACTGGCTATTGTCATGAGCTTGCCACTTTGAGAACATGATACACCTTTCCAGGGCTTTTTTTCTGAGAAAAGAGGTGGTGGAATTCAGTGGGTTGCCCTCGGAGAAAATAGTCACATGGCTGGTGGCCCCGCCCCCTGATCTCCAGACAGAGGGGAGTTTAGATTGCCCTCTGCACTGCCAAGCGGCGTGGAGGGAGATCTAAACTCCCCTCTGCCTGGAGATCAGGGGGCGGGGCCACCAGCCATGTGTGACCATTTTCAAGAGGTTCCGGAACTCTGTTCCACCGCATTCCTGCTGAAAAAAAGCCCTGCACCTTTCCTTAGTTTACATTTTTTCCAGGTCTAATTTAAACAGGGCTAAGTGAACTCAGTATATGGCAGCTTCATGGGTTAAAATTCTTCATGAGGGAAAATTTAGGGGGGGGGGTGTAGAAAAAAATCATTTTGGGCAGAAACCTAGGTTGAATGCTTTTTTCAGATCTGCTGGTTTCCTATGTGCCAAGGGTTTGTTTTTTTTTAATTTAGACATGAGAAAAACAATATAGTCCACTTGAGTCTCTTGAATATTCAAACATTTCATATCTTATGTTTGCTAAGTTGCAAGTTGATGCCAAACTCTACTATCAATTGCCATTGGTTTTATAAGAATAGATACAAACTAGCAAAATTGACTTGTGAAAGAACAAATTGTTTAATCTGCTCTTTTCTGGATTCGATTGCAAATTGCAATCACTATGTCCTTTTGACTGGAATTTCTTGCTTTCCTTCACCTCTTGCGCTGTTGCCACAGAAAATTCCTTCAGATGTTCCTGAAGCCTCATCTCATAAGGAACAAAAGAGTGATCTTTTTCAAAAATTAAGAACTTGTTGCCTGTAAAAATACTTTCATTATAGTAAACCACAAAGTTAAGACTTTTGCATTCCTAACCCTTTTGGGTCGTACATCATTGTCTAGTTTATCTCCCTGGTGACAGTTAAATCTTCAAAAGTACCTGTAAAGTCTCAGGCAGCTGTCAGCCTCCTGTTGCTTTGCTACTAGTGGATGAGAGAGGGGCATTTTTTCAAAGGATGATGGTCTTGATAGCCAGTGACTTCTGTAGATCAAATGAGTTACAACACCTAATAGATAGATTAATGTGAGGAGCTGGAAAGAGAACCAGTGCTGGGTTCATTGAGGTCAGAGATTGTAATGTTTCTTTTCAGAAAGCGGGGTGGGGAGCACCGATTCCATAAGTGCACCTAAGCCTATGGGCCTAACTGCATGTTACTAACTCTTTTTAGGACCAAACAAGATTTTTGTTTATATGCTTGCCCATTCATGTGTCCAGCAAGTGGTAAGGTCTGTTTTTTAAAAATGAGTTCTGTACACATGAACCCTCTGTGTGTTGGCAGAATGTGCAGTCGAGGAGAGTGGGCATAAGCACACTGGCCCTGTCTCTGTGTGATATCTGGCTTATGAGCACAGTGCCTGTTCCTATAGACAATGTCCACATGAATGCTCCCTTTCTGTGATCAGCACTGTTCAGAAGGCAGCATCTATGATCATGGGGAGAGAGTGTACGCATGAGCATTGCCTCTGCATGTAAGCATTGTGATCAAGCCAGCAGTCATAAGGAGGCATGGGGCAAGGCCAGGGTGCTTGTGCCCACATTCAGTCGACACACTGAGGGGTTGTATGTAAAGGGCTGTGGAACATGCGTGTAGCTGCTTCCTTTTCCTCCTCACCTGACTGTGTTCTACTGTTTTATGCATTTTCCCCCAGCTGAATTCATTACTGGCTGGGAACAAAATACTTCAAATAACAGAGCCTATCAAGATAAGAAGTTAATGACAGGGCTTAGCTCTCCTTATCCATGTTCTAATCTTCATTAAATCACACCCCATCCCCAACTTTACATGCGAAAAAGCAAACATGTAAATAATAAAAGTAGATTCCTTAGGTTTGATCCACCAAGCTAGTTGAGCAAGTTTTGGGTCCAGTAGCACCTTAAAAACAAACTAGATTTTCAGGGTATGAGCTTTCAGGAGTCAGAGCTCTCTTCATATTGAAGGAAGGACTAACTCTCAAAAGCTCATATCCTGGAAATCTAGTTGGTCTTGAAGGTGCTATTGGACCCAAAGCTTGCTCTTCTATCACAGACCCAACATGGCCACCCACTTGAAACCGAGCTTTTTCACTCAGTCATACCCGCTTTCCCTAGCTTGCATGTCTTTGTTCCATGATCACCAGTATAACTTTTTTGCAGGCTACTGAATGGCTAGTTATTGGCCCTTAGATGTTATGAATGAGTGTTATGTACTGTCAAGTCTCCCAACTTATAGCAACTGTATGAATTAATAAACTCCAAAACGTCCTATTGTTAATAGCCTTGCTCAGATGTTGCAAAATGGAGGTTACAGCTTCCTTTATTAAGTCAAGCTATCTAATATTGGAATTTCCCCTTTTTCTACTGCCTTCCACTTTTCCTAGCATTGTCTTTCCCAGAGACTCTTGTGTTCTTGTGATGCGACCAAAGATCCAGTTTTATAATTTTAGCTTCTAGGGACAATTCAGGCTTGATATGGTCTAGAACCCAAACTGATCTTTTTGGCCATCCATGATATCTGTAAAACTCTCCTCCACCCCCAATTTCAAATGAATCAGTTTTCTTCCTTTCTTCACTGTTCATCTTTCACACCCATACATAGTAATGGGGAATACCATAGTATGAATTATCTTGATCTTGGTCCCCAGCAACACTTCCTTATCATTAGGGATGTTTTCTAGTTCCTTCGATGTCTCAATGGCTTTCTGATTTCTTGGTTGCAGTCTCCCTTTTGGCTGAAGATTGAGCCAAGGAGCCTAGGAGTAGAAAATAAGTTTCTTCAGTTTCTTCATTGTCCATCTTAGATGGTAGTCAGGAAATATACTTTCACTTGAGTGAAAGAAGGCAGTGCCATTGAAGTAAATTTACTATTTTCCAATAAATGGATTTAGGTTTAAATGGCCAAAAGCTTCATTAAGCTTTTGGGTCTTAATTTATTTTAAGAAAGATATGCCATGTATGTATGCTTGTTTCTTTTGTAGTAAACAGCCAGCCACATATTGACTTGAGCTGAACCAGATTTGCATTAAACTTAAATTAAACCTTGTTTATTTGTTGCTGTAAGTTGAGATTTAGTGTCATACTGTATCTTGGTATTTCTTTTAAGTCATCTAAATTCCAGTTCCTTACAAATTAATGAAAGCTGTAGTGACCAAACTCTCCAACCGTAGGGTTTTTAAAAACCAGAATACATTTAAGCTCAGTATTTAGCCAGAATTAAGGTGGATGATATATTTCTATTAAGTTTCTAAAATATAAACATTATTTGAATGTTAAGGTTTCCATTTTTATCCCCATTGTGCATTTAATGAAAAATGTACATAATGTAATGAGCCCAGAAAAAGCCCTTTCTAAATCTCAGTTACTACAGACTTCAAGTTAACTGTTTTCACTGAGTGTCACCAGACTTTATTGATATTAAAAATACCACTTCTGCATTTTTTTTGCATCTAATTACTCATGCCCCTAGGGTTTCCCATGTTCTTTGAGTAACTATGTTATAAGTTGATTGAAAGCACAGGTGCACAAGACATAAACACATCCCATTCTATTAAGACATAAATTCAGGCTGCTTTTTACTTTCAAATTATCAAACTTTGTGAATTTTTCTTCTGTATATGAAAACATAAAACATTTGTTGAAGGCCAAAGAAATCACAATACTTGCAACAAAAGTTCTATTTGTCCAAATGTTTTTTTAAACATTTCATAAAGGTGCAAACAAATACTTTTGTATGCCTTCTGAAGGGCTTCCAAGCTTAGAATGCTGTTCTCCTTTACGCTAACCTTTTGCCCATTCATACTTGCTATTGCCTCTGTCATCACCTCACACTATCTCTGATTGGAAAAGCTTTCTTCCAGCTTTCTTTCTGGTCTGCTCTATTGATCACCAGGCTGAGGGTGTTGAATGTGGGATCCAGATGGCCTTCTCTTTCTCGCCCCCAATGACCTTCTGCCTAGAAAAATTATCTTGATTTAGCCAGATATGTTGTACCTGTGATTTGGCATTATTTTCTTATTACAGGTCTGAATAAGAAAGTTTCTGTTACCTTAGTCTAATTTAGTGAGCACTCTGATCAGGAAAAATCTGAGCTAAGTAACAGAAAAAAGTAGTAAAAAGATGCCTGAGCAGACTTCTTTTTGACACTTTCCTGTGTAATTGGTTTGAAACATTCACTACCAGAAATTATTCTATAGCATTGTGATGCAACTCTGGAAATTCAGGAATTTCCTTAATATAAATCTATAACTAAATTAACAAGTATGATAACTCGAACATATGAAAACAGTATTATTTAAACCAAGGGTTTTCTGATAATTTAAATATTAAACAAGGGTCTTTTGGTACCTTAAATATTAACAAATTCATTACGACATAACTTTTTGTAGACTGGAGATTTTATCCAGTGGGTGTAGTCCCCATAAAATTATGCCACAATAAATCTGTTGGTCTTAAAGCTGTCATGGTGCAGTTAGCAAACTAACACAGCTGCCACTGTGGAATTTGGCTCTTATCTCAAGGTAGTCATCCTATTTTTGAAAAAAAAAAATTTTCTAAAAATGCAGCAGATGGATTTCTGCCACTATTAGTTGCTCCCATTTATGAATCCCTCAGTATTAGCTGCAGATTAATTGATCGGAATCAGTCTTTGTAATTGTACTTTGATTACAGTTGAATTTCAAAATATAAGCCTACTTCAACTTTCTTTTTTAATGAGTTTTAAATTATAAATAAAATATGCATCAGCAAACTGTTCCATATGTATGCCATTTTTCTTCAAAAGAAAGCAGAAAAACAATGTATTTTTCTCTTGCCTGGCATTCAACATTACAATTTCAAATTAAAAGATAAATATGTTGAAATGTTTACTATCAAAAGAGCTTGTATCATAGCCTACCCGTAAGCCAGCCACCAGTATGCTGAGAATCCACTGTACTGGAAGTAAGTCAATTAATAGTGTAATTCTAGGCATTGTGACTCCAGTCTACGTCCACTGAAACCACTAGAGCAACTCTGCATAGGATTGCAGAGTCATAAAAGATTTCAACCACCAAGAAAAAGATAGACTGATTTAAATCAAATATCTCATTTTGATATTCATTCTTATCCTGAACAAACTTGGGCTGTTTCTACACGTCCTTATAGGCACGGTACACCCCTGGAACTCTGGCAGCTTTTCCCCAGGCTTCCTCATGTCTGTGTTTACAAAACATTTGCATGCTGTTTTGTTACCGTTTTTTAAAAGGTTTTTCAGGGAATGCATTTCCACTGGTGTTTTCTTTTGAAGAGTGTTGACAGTGTGGTTCTTTAGCATTCTTTGGCATCTGAACTGTTAAAGCACTCTGAAAAATCCCAGTTCCTCCCTGAAGCCTCCTTGCGAAACGAGCTGGATGCAAACACACATGTGCCAAGATTTAAAAAAAAATTGAAAGGACGACGGGCGATTTCAGATTAAGATGACAAAAACTGCCTGACCTCCCCTCTAAAACCGCTTTTGATAGGAACTGTTTGGAGGCTGTCCTGTGATCTCACAGTGCAAGGTAAGCCCTTGTGGGGAGTGTGTGTGGATGAGTTTTTGGAGTGACTCAGCAAACACACACACTTAAATCAGTAAAAGGGCAGGAACTAGAGGTGGACATGGACTGAAAAATGGACCAAAATTTTACATGGATGGGGCCAGTTTGGCATTTGCAAGCTGGCAGGTTGTGAGATTTACCTTTTTTCATGGATGCGATGAACTTTGGCCGGTTCATTGGTCCGTGAAACCAGACATCCTGGGACCAAGCAATCAATTCCCCAAGCAAAGTAGGAGCCACCTCCAGACCTTCTGCTGCCCTTGAAACACACCAATCTTACCCTTAAAACCTTGATATGCTGCCAACCAGAGAGCTCCCGTTATTCTCTATGTGAGCATTTAGTATATAAGACTCAGCGTGGAGCAGCAGTTTCACTTTCCAGCTGGTTACTAGCCAGGGATACTGCTTGTTGCAATTGGGATTGCCCCAGAGAGAGGCTTGGGGCTTGTGTCACAGCAAGTCTTTGGGTGGGAGTAAGCTTATTGGGTTTCCTTGGCCAAGGACTCATTCTTGATTCTCCTTTCCCCCCCTTTCAATTCTTATTTGCTTGAGGGGCAGTGGGCTAGCCTAGGGCTGTGCCCTAACCCAGCCTCAGAGCTGCAGTCAAGCTTATCGGGTTTTCTCGGCTGAAGGCTCACTCTTGTTTCTCCTTTTTTCCCTTTCAAATCTTATTTGCTTGTGGGGTGGTGGGATAGCCTAGAGCTGTGCCCCAACCCAGTCTCAGAACTGCAGTCTGGCTCTGGGTGCAAGCTTATTGGGCTCCTTGAGGGCTCACTCTTCTGTCTCATTTTTTTTCTCCTTTAAATTCTTATTTGATTGTGGGGTGTTGGGCTAGCCTAGGGCTCTGCCAATTGCTGCAAGCCAATGCAAGTCAATTGGCATTTGTAGCTCCTATTCAATGTACTGGAAGTTTCCTGGGGGTGGCCGGTTTGGGGGTCTGTAACTCGGATATCTGAGATGCAATCTTGGCCAAACTTGGAGGGTGGCTGGAGAGCCTGCTGAAGACACACTGCAAGTTTGGCATCTCTGAGTGCAAAGCGGACAGTGCTAAGGCCCCCAGAAGTGACAGACCATGGACCGATTATCTGGTCTGCAAACCAGGGTGGATCCGTGAATGGTCCGTGGTCTGTGGTTTATGAAACATGATGGACTGGGCTTTTTCCTGGTCCATGCCCATGTCTAGCAGGAACGACTGGCTATGTGGAAATGGCCTTGGTTGCTATAGCAATTAAAACATTGATTTTCAATTAAATAGAACCTATAATCTGAGAGCATAATCCTTTGCTTATGCAGCTTACATACACTGCTTAGAAACAACAAAGATTTCTGGTTCATGTTCTCTGTAAACATGCAAGGATATTAAGCAGTTGTTTGGATTCTGTGGACTGTAAGCAGAGTTCACATAAGAAACACTCAGGGATGGGGAAGTGATATGGGGGGATGCAGCTGGAAGGGGAAAATCAGCCCCTTTTTGTGCAAGTTCTTGCTCTATTCATAGAAGGAGTTGGGGCACTTTCTGCCAGTTTTCCTTCAGCCACCGTTACCCATACATCATCCAGTCCATATCCAGAGATCCCCTGTCTCATAGGAGCAGCTTTTAATGGGATTCCAGGGGCTTCAGTAGGAAGGAGACACTTGTAAAGGTCTGTTGTGTGAATTTCATGCATGGTTCATAGGATCCTGGTCTATCTGGTTCATAGAAGGCTAAGAATGCAGTCCTATTCAACTGTAGGAAGAATACATGTTGAGAACACCTCAAGCATGTTCACTAGGTGAACATACTTTTATGGCAGTGGCACCTTCCTCACAAGTCAAGCCTCTGGTCTCTTCATGCATCCCACTGTTCACTATCCAACTAAAGCACCAAGAGTAGCTTTGTGGCTGTACAAGTCATGGTTGATAGGTCTCATTTCTTTATGCCTAGCATTTTTGCACCTGCATGGTAGGGGAAATCAGTTTTTCCTCAGGTCATGATTGGATCTCGCCCTTAGAGTGGGCAGATTATTCAGTTTGCTCTTTTTTGCAGCAATGCAGAAGAAAGCACCAGTTCAGTGGCCTACTTACAGCTTGCTATAGGTTTCTGTGTCAGGCAAACTAAAATGAACATCAAGTAAGACATGGGCTTTTCTCCCTTGACAGTGTTTATTTCTACATGACTGCAATTCTTTATTTAAACAGTAGGCAGCAACATACTTAAGTCATGGTGAAGAACATTTTGTTAAATCCACTAATAATATTGGGGATTACTGTCAAAAAGTCAGATATAAATGATCAGGAAGTAAAAGTTTGAACACTCTATAAAAAAAATCATGAACAGAGTAATAAACTAATTAGGTGCAAATATATGATGGATGATCTGAGGCAGGTCACATAAGGCATACCAAGCTGCTATCAGATGACAGTGTCACCTTCCACGGGCATCTGTTGAAAGCTGCTTAAACACGCATTCTTCAAAAGCTATAAGCACCAAGATTAATATAGGAAGGACATTATTAACAGTGTTCAGATCAGCCCTAAGCCAACTCTTTAAAGTTAAAAAAAACCCTCCACTCTACAAACAAAGAATGAAGGGAGGGTGGCAGCACTGGCCTGTCACCACTCATCCACTTCCAAACCTTTCCAAACTTTCCTCTTGAAATGCAAAAGCCTCAAAACATAAAAATGTCAACTGGATTAATTAAATGTTTGAGCCCTAACATCTCCTGCAGTGTCCAAAGGATGACAGCATGGATTAGTGACACTGGAGGTCAGGACAGATAGTGTCACATTTCAAACAGATGTGAAATTGGTCAGTCAGAGCATTTGGGACAGCTTGCAGGCCTTGTTAAAAAATCTTGGCCCAGATCCTTACATTCAGACTTAATGAGGTAAGGCAGGGCATAGGGAGGGGGAAGAGGAAAAGCAGTAGCCTTTTACCAGTACACTACAGGCTTTGGCCTCCCCTGTTTGTTTCTGCAAATGACTTTATCCTCAAGAGCATTAAAGAATAGCTGGGCCCTGTTCCCCCTTACATCAGAGCAACCTAAACGCCCAGTGTTGCTGTTTGCATGATTACAGATGTGCAGTTCATATCTTCATTCATTCATTCTATATCTCCCTTTCAGCCCAGTTCATACCTACTGACTTGAAATGATCTGCATTTATTCATTATTTAATATAATTATGACTGCACCAACTATGCAAAACATACAATATTCAATTAAAACATGTGTTTGATTATCATGTTGGGACATGCATTGTTGTGAGTGAGGGGTTGTTTAAGATTGGGAAGTTGTCTGTTGGCAAGAAAAGGTTTGCCTTCCAATGCCTGTGAGAAAGCAGTATCATCGTAAAGCAGCGGTTGCAGATCATTAATGGTGTGCTGAACTGGTTTGAGCTGGGAGCTGTCTGTGACCACCAGTGGTCTTCTCCTGTTATTCCATTTGGTCTTATCTTGTAGCAGGCCATCTCTTGGTATCATTCAGACTTTGTTGATTTGTTGTCTTACATCATCCAGTGGGTATTGTAAGTCCAGAAATCTCTGTTGTAGATTACCCAGCTGAGAATCTCTGTCGGACACATTGGAGCAGATGTGGTTGTAGCATAGAGCTTGGCTGTAGACAATGGATTGTTTGGTGTGTTTGGGATGATGACTGGAAGCATGTAAATATGTTTGATGATCAGTAGATTTTCTATATAAAACGGTTCTTAAGTTTCTGTCATGTATTTATACAGTGATGTCAAAAAAAAGAAGAGTATTTCCTGTGTGGATTGGTTCAGGTTGATAGTAAGGTGGAAGCTGCTGAAGGCCTGGTGAAATTTCTCCAGTGCTTCTTTCCCATGTGACCAGATGATAAAAATGTCACCAGTGAATCTCAGGTACACAAGAGATGTTAGCAGGTGGGAGCTGAGAAAGCACTGCTCCAAGACAGCGATGAAGATGTTGGCATATTGTGGTGCCATGTGGGTCCCCATGGCTGTGCCATTGGTCTGAAGAAATAAATCACCACCAAATCTGAAGTAGTTGTGGATGAGGACAAACTGGCAGAGCTTGGTAGCAAGGTCCTCCAAGGCTGAATTGGGACATAGAATTTTTCTCACTTTACAGATGCTCATTTTATGCTCTTTGCACCTTTATTCTGTCAACCTAATTACAACATGTATTATAGCTAGCTTCCCAACAATCTAATTTGCAATACCCCTCCCACCTGGATTTTAAAGACTTCTCTCTTTTTTCTCTCCATGTATCTGACAAAGGGAGCTTTGACTCTCGAAAGCTCACACCCTGGAAATCTAGTCGACTTCTAAGGTGCTACTAGACGCAAATCTTGCTATTCTGCTAAAGACTAAAATAGCTGCCCACTTGAAACTGTTTAGCCAAAATTGTCCAGTAAGTTTCATGTCATGCGGGGATTTGAATCCAGTCGCCTCAGTTCTAGTCCAACACACTAACCATACTGGTGATACAAAACAATTTTAAAAATTAAAAAGTAGCAGTTAAAGCTAGATAATGAAAAATGGCAGTAAAGCATAAAGCAAAGAATATTTTTTTAAGCGGCAGTTATCTAATACATAATATGAAGTTACCTGAAAAACAAAGACATAAAAACTTCCAAACAAAACCAGTGAATCAGTAGACCATAGAACCAGGAAGAAAGGCATCTGTTAAACTGGAGACAATTACAAAAAGACTCTGGGGAATAAAAATAATTTCCCTATTTAAATTTTGTGCTAGAGTGAGCCTCTGTGTGGGAAGGAAGACCCAAAGTCTTGGTTACACTACAGAAAGGTCTGCCTGAGGTGCTCATCCCAACTTCTTCTGCTATAGAGAGCTACCAGTGAAAATGATCTTAATGAGTTAACAAGTTTGTATGGAAGGAGACAGTCCTTCAGGTAGGACCCAGACTACACTGGGTTTTAGGTATTAACCAACACTTTGAATCGTGCTGCAAAGTATATCAGCTGCCAGTTCATGTCTTTTAAAGGATATTGAAGATTCCTATGGGTTGTTCCAGCAAGCAATTTTGCCATTGCAGTTCAAATTAGTTCGAGCTTCTAAATAGTCTTTAGAGTCAGCTTCACATAGATTGAAATGCAGTAGTCCAACCTGGATTTATTCAGAGCATAGATAACTCTAGCCAAATTATGTAGTGGTAGTTTTATGGATTAATTGTTGTGGGATCAAGATGGTGCCTTTTAAGGAATTGCTCTGTTTGACTGGCCTAACCAAAGAACTTTACTGTTTGTTTGAGGCTTTTAAAAAGGGGGAATAGAAATTACTAGTTAATGTCAACCATTCAGAAAAGTTGCCTGTTGTATTTTTTTTATTGTTTTAAGCAATGTTTCCAGTCCTGATTCTTTGTGGGCAAAATACACTTTGACCTCTAAAGGACTTCTAGAAGTTGCACAGCAGAATCCTACGGCCACAAAATCCAGAAGGCCTGTTTTTAGTTAAATGAGACATATGAATAGAATGGATTGGAGCAATTAAACTGGATGGTGACACCCAGATGGTTCATGATGAACAGCTATGAGATGAGGGAAACATACTGTACCTTGAGAACAATTAATGACTATCCACAAAAGTGACCATAAACTAACCACAAAAGAAGTCACTCTACCCAGCCTACTTGTCCCCAGGAGTATAAAATGGATTATATTTGTATGTATTTTCATATCTCATTAGGATAACATCAAGCAGCTGAATGTGGTACTTTTGATGCAGTCTTGCATGATGTGGGGGGGGGGTTGTTTGTTTGTTTGTCCTTCTGGTTCACTACAAACTCAGATTTCTCATCCCATATAGCCCCCTTTCATATTCATAGCCAGAGCCATCTAGTGTGGCATCCTGTTTTACACAGGTGTCAGCCAGGACCAACAGACAGGGCATTGAGTCCAGGTCCTTTCATTGATGTATCTTACTAGCACTAGTAGAGGTTTGCTTCCTTTAGGTTCCCTTTACTCACCATAGCTAATCGCCATTGATGAACCTAGCATTCATGTAAGTAGCTGCTGTATACACAGTGCTTATTATGTGAATATCTCACATACAATCAACAGCAACTTGAAATGGGGCTTTAATGTGAATTAACTAAACATTAGTTGGCAAATGCTGATATTAGTTAATGGTGGGCTTGTATAGTTAATGGCTAAAATAGGAGCTGTAATTTGGGAGTTCACTAGTTTAAATCTCATCTCAGCCATAAACCCACTAGGTGGCTTTGGGAATGCCAGTTTCTCACAACTTCAGTTCATCTGCAGTATGAAAGTAATCATCTTAGAAGACTGTTATAAGGGTTAGAGATGGGCATGAACCAAAATACAAACCATTTCTGACGAACCGCCACGAACTTTAAGCTGGTTCATTTGGTTCGTTTTTTGGTTTGTCACTGCAGACAGCCTGGTGCCAATCAATCAGTTTCCTAGGCAACAGGGGAAGTTCCAGCAGAACTTCTGCTGACCCGGAAGTGACCTTCTGCTGACCCGGAAATGATTGTTTTTTGACCTGGATGTGGGGTTTTCATGAACCAAACGAACCAGTTCGCAAACCAGGGGCAGGTTCGTGAAAGTTGATGAACCACGAACCACATGGTTCGGGTTTTTTTCCAATTCATACCCATCTCTAATAAGGATTACTAAGGTAATGTCTATGCAGTTCTTTGAAAAACTGGAAGGGGTAAATAAGTGCTCTGTTATTGTCTGTCCACCAAAATATGTATCCCTTTGACACATGCACATTCTGTTTTCTCTTGATATTCTTATCTAGAACTTTTTCTTCATCAGGCCACATTTTTAACTCTACTGCTTATCTTACTTTTAGGTGAGCGTCCATACCAGTGCCCTTACTGCGATAAAGCTTTCAGCAAGAATGATGGATTAAAAATGCACATCCGTACACACACAAGGGTAAGTGTGGATCTGTTACCCTATCTTGTACTGGAGCTGTTTGTTTGGCAACCTGAAACTTTCAATTCTCTGTTTATTGTGAGGAAAGGAAAGTGCAATAGTAAAATTTCCCTAAAATAGTAAAACATGCTACAAATGTAATCTGAGCAGGACATATTGTCAATAAGACACATTCACTCCAATTTCATGCTGCCTTAATACACCAGAGCAGAAACTATGCCAATACTTACAGCCCTGCTGTCAATGAGAAACAAATTGGTCTATCTGAGAGGTCCTAACATAGTTTTCATACTGCCTCTCTCACACACCTTCCAGTATTCATAATTTAGTAAAGGCTGAGGAAAGAGAAAAGATGGCATTGTGTTAGATCTTGCAGCCATTTTTTTTCTTTAAAGAATAGCACAATTGATATTCTGGTCTGTTCTCTGACAGTCTCTTGCATTTTTGGAAGGATATATGACCAGAAAATTGGGAGCTTTTAAAAATGATAATAATAATAACATTCAATTTATATACTGCCCTTCAGGACAACACCCACTCAGAGTAGTTTACAAAGTATGTTATTATTTTCCCCACTACAATTGCCCTGTGAGGTGGGTAGGGCTGAGAGACCACTAGAAGAGCTGTGACTACCCAAGGTCACCCAGCTGGCTTCAAGTGGAGGAGTGGGGAATCAAACCCCATTCTCCAGATTAGACTACCACTGCTCTTAACCGCTACACCAAACTAACTCTTTTCCAGTGATGGACACCCTTCTAAGCTCATTGTGACATCAGTGATCTAAGGAGAGTGTAACTGTGTTCAGGATGGCACAGGAATATTTGTACTACTAAGCTGTCCAGAGAATCAGACTTTTGGTGTTCTGTTAGCACTTGTATGATACTAAATTACATGGCAAAATGGTTTATGTTAGATGGTGCAGCTGTCCTTTCACTGCATAACAATGCTTGTGGTTCAATCCAAATATCTTCACTTTAGAAACAGAAAACTATGGGATTTCCTCAGACACTCAAGCCATGTGTGATACGATGGTTTAAATGTGTTTGAGGCATCATGACTGATTGTCAGATAGAATGGTACACACCTCATCTCTTGTGACAAAGAAATGATTGGAAATCCTCACAGTCTTGCTAAGTGTGATTAAAAATATACAAAACAGAGACAGATGTCTGCTTGAACTCTTCAAATGTAGTCCTGTCATGTTGTTTATATTCTGGAATTCTGGAGTCCAACAGCCAAGCTTGTTTATGTCTGACTGGCACTTTGTGTAGTGTCTTACCAAATTTCAAAACCTTGTACTGGAGCATTACTGGCATGCGCTGTACTCACTTCAAATTAAAAAAAATAAGAGCACAAAAGGGAATGAAGCTTGCTGTTAAAGTGTTTGATGAGTGAATAACAGTACAATCCTAAACAGAGTTGCACTCTTCTAAGCCTATTGATTTCAATGAATTAGAAGATTCATTGGACTTAAGATTGAACTGCTTGTGGCATTTCTTCAGTTTTTCACAATGTATGGTTGAATAAAAATCACTTTTCAGGAGCCGTTTAACTGTCATGGAATGTTCAAATAGTTTATTTTCATCAAAGCTATATAATACAGATATTATTGCCAGTACCATCCCATAAAGATCTCTCTCTCAATGTCTTGGCAAAATCAAGACTTTTCAAACTAAAAACTGATGTCTATTTGAAGCCTGTGATTTCTTGCTTCAATGTACTCCACTTAGATTGTATCTGCTGGCTCTAGCACCTGCTTGCCATTGATGGCAGCGAATGGTAGATGATTTAAAAAAAAAATTTTTATGCTGCCTTTCCACCCAAGTAGGGTCCCCAAGGCAGAACATGAAAACATTTAACATTAAAACAGCATTTAAAATAATGTATAAAATAATTCGAAAAAAACATACAATCATGTAAATACACTCCACCAAAATCAATGAGGAGGGCCAATAACAGTTATTGTGGGTATGCTAGATAAAACAAAAAGTCTTTACCCACTGATGGAAGACAACAATAGAGGGAAACAAATGAGTCTCCCAGTGGAGAGAGAGAGGAACTTTTGGTGCCATGACTGAGAAGGCCCTTTCTCAGATTGCCACCCAACTAAGCCTCAGACTGTGGAGGCATCTGAAGCAAGCCCTCCAAAGATGACCATTGGCTTCTGTAGCAAATAAAATTTTCAACCAGAGCCCAAAGGCCATTACCCAAGCCCACGCTTCAAGAGAGTGCAAGCCCAATTCTGTCCATAGAGAGACATGAGCCACACAATTTGGTACACCTGTGATCTTCCGCAAAAATAATAACAAAAGGGAATCCAATGTCTCTCTGTAGGCCTTGATCCATACTGGAGTTTCATGGAGAAGCTGACCACTTACTTTTGCATTAAAAACTGAAATAGCAGTCGGGACAAACTGACCACCTTTATTATAGAAAAAACATATTATAGCCTTTGAAGCACCCATGAGTATTCTCAAGGTGGGCCCGCCAAGCCACATTGTCTTGTAAATAGATTCTAAGTAACAAAACCAAGTTACTTGCTCTACATGTTACCCATTAACTTGCCAATTATATTTCTATGTATGATTAGATTTAGAAAATACCATAACCTTAGACTTTCCTTGGTTTCTTGTCAAGCCTTCTACATTGTAATATTCTGAAAAGGCCTTCAGCAAATGCTGATGGCCCACGAAAGACCTTGATATGCAGCTGCCTCACCAGCCAAAACTGGTGAAGTGTACCCCTGGCCATTGCTGCCACCTGTTTATCCCACAGGAGGCCTGGGTCTAGCGCTCTGCTTTCCCTCTCCCTTCTCTCCGCCCTAGCCCACACGGCATTGAGCGGCTGCTCCTGGCAGGGTCAGCGGCCTGAGGATGGGACTAATGATCTCATCTAGATTTTCTTCCCCAGTGCCATTAGTATTGCAACTACATGCAAATCATGTTAGGAGCCCTTTATCCCAACATAGAGCCCAGGCCAGCCCAGCTTCTTTTTGTTCTTCTTTTTAACTTCCTTTTCCTGTCTCTGATCCGTTTAGTTTAAAGCAGGCTGTTAAAGACCACAGTTGCATTTTGCTTCTCATTGTACATCCTGGCCAAACAAAATAGATGTGCTGCGCCTTGTGCATTTTCTGACTGTGCATTCAGAGGGGGGAATGGCTAGGGTTGTTGCTGGGGGCGGGGAGATGGAGAGAAGTGGAAGTGCCAAGATGAGGAGCTCTCCTGGGGCTGGCAGCTGCGCCTGGCGCCCCCTCTTTGGTGGCGCCGGGGGCAGACTACCCCCCCGCCCCCCCGTCGATCTGGCCCTGCAGCTGAGTCCCTGAATCCGCTTTGCATGGCAGCGGAGACACTGTTCCACGCCTCTCTATGCCTGCTTGTGTCTATGTGTATGTGTCTGGTGGATGGGTGTGAGTGCACATGCGGGTGGGCCTGGGTTTGGATGAAGGGCTCTATGTGGATGTGTGCGGTGTGCATAAGCCCCCCATCCCTTCCCTCCTCCTCTGATCTCTCTTCTGCAGATTCCCCTCCTTCTCCATTCCCATTTGCTTTGTCTCCTGCCCAGCTTGCTCATTGCCATAAGCCCATGTCCTGCCCATCTCTTGCCGGTCCCCACTGTCCACCAGGTGTTCCAATCTCCTCTACAGCTTTATTTCGTCCTGCCAAACTTTCCCAGTGACCCACACCACTATCGTCGCTCGCAGCATCTAGTCAGTGGCGGCAGCAGCTCTGGAGCTAGAGGAAGCAGTGGCAGAAGCAGAAGCCTTTGGAGGACCCCCGTGTCATGTTGTGCCACACTTGTCCATCACCTCCATGGCCCCTCAGAGGCCTGGCGCAGTCTGCAGGGAGGCCCATTGCACCAATCCATGCAGACAACTCTCATTTTAGTCTAGCACAGGTGCACCCACTGGCCAACGGAATATAGCAGCAGGGCCTTGGGAGGGCTACACCCATGCAGCCCTCTCAAGATTACGGAGGTGGCGAGGAGCCCTCCCCCTGCTGCAGCCCTCTCACTGCTGGCACGGCACACCATGCTGGGTTGTGGCATTGCTCAGGGCCTTCTTGCCACCTCCGCAGTGCAGTGTGATGGGGCCTTCCTGCTGTCACTGTGGTGGCAAGGCCACTCATCAGGCCACGCCATCTCTGCGGCCCCTCAGAAGCCTGGAGCAGGTAGCAGGGAGTCCTGGTGCTGCCTTGTCTAGGCCCCACAGCAGCTGCAACTGCCAGCAGTGGACTACTTATCCTGGTGCATGCACACTCACAGACCCCTCAATGCACCTGCGCCAAGATAAAAAGTGAGTCATCAGCAACAGTAGGTGTTAACTATTATAATCAATCATACTATTCCCAATACTTTCTGAAATAAAACTGTTTAAATGCCTTCCTGAATACAGAAAGTGAACTCACCCTCTCCAACCTCTTCTGTAAGTGGTTCCAAATGACTGTTCCAAATAACCCTAACCCTACCACAGAAAAAGTCTGCAATTTTACTGTTGCTAGGCAGACCATTCTAAGAGAGTGCAGCACAAGGAGAAGATCTCTCAAAAAACCTAGGGATAAAAAAGCCTCAAGCAGCTCCTGATTATATTCATTCAGATGATTAGTGATCCAATGATTTGCTCGGGAGGAGCTTTTACCCTAAGAATCTCTGTAAAGCAAAATGCCAGGGACTGAGGGCCAAGCTACAAGTGACGAATGACACTTGAACGGCAAGTGTATTTCTCCCTGTTCACTTGCCTTCCACACAATCCACTTGCCGTTCAAGTGTCATTCATCACTTGTAGCTTGGCCCTCAAGCTGGAATCTTTGACGTACAAAGCATGTGCTGTGCCACAGAACTGCATTAGTTAAAAATGTGATAATTTCCAACTCACACAGTAACAGAATCTGACAACCTCTGACATTTTGACATTGATCTTCAGTTATGGATGCTATCTTTAACCTTTACTGCTATGTTTTACAACTAAAAGCAGAATCCACACAGAAATAAAATGTTTTTGTTTTCCTTAGGAGTTTCATAATTTAAACAAGACAGTGAATTACTACTAACTGAATGAGATTTAAGTCTAAGATCTATAAAGCTATAAATAAAAAAGAGAAGATTATTGAGGTAGGTTTGAAAATGTTATTTGAAAGAGAGATGACATACATTATCATAACAATGAAAGAAAAATGACCACAATAGAGCCATTCTGCACTGATTTTATGCCTCCAGGTTTGTCTAGTGGCAAACTCTTACACATCTGTTGCAGATTTCTAAGTTGCACAGAATCCTGAGATGCATTCTCAGCTACAATCCCAGCTTTCTCAGGCCACCAGGTGAACTACTGGACCTTGATGCTGCCCACTCAAATCAACTGTGCTGTCTGTATACTTATGCAGTGCAGGGTAGATTTTCTATTTTCTAATCAAATAGATCGGTGAGGGTGTTCAGCAGTTTTCCACCAACACTGACCATCAAATTAAGTAATCTCAATGTTTCTAGGCACACAGTTTGAAAAATGTTGCCATTTAGAAGGATAGATGGTCCAGAAAGGAGAATAAAAAGTAGGTGGTTGCAGTATTTTAAGAGTAGACAGGAGCATGGACCAGCATACTGCAGTAGGTGTAGACAATAAGGGCAGATAGTTTTACTGAAATAATGGTGGTGGCTTTGGAAATGCAATTCATTCATTAAATGCAAGCTATCAGAACAGGAAAAAGAACAGAGAGCAGGATTTAAAATGTGTTCAAAATGTTACAGGAAATTGGCAGGTTCATACAGGCCTATGCATGATTGTCCCATAGGTATAGCTGCCCCATACATAAAATTCGGGCCTGTTGAAAATAATTGGTGTTCTGAAACTATCCTCAGTGGGAAATGACATTTTATTTAATTTTTTGTTTTAGTCATTATAGTGAGTGCTTGGTTTGTCAGAGAAAAACCATGTATTAACAGCATTCTTGTTTTTGCCAAACAAGTGATACTAGGTTAAAAAAATAGTCTTTGGAATATCATGGAAAAATAAATGACTAGCTAATTGAATACTGAGCTTTTAAAAATAATTCCATTTATATTTCCCCAGTGGCAAGACAAGACAACATCTTCTATTATGTGTCACCTTAAAGACATTGAACACAATCCAGAGCAGAGTATGCTTACATCCCCTTGAAATCAGTGGAGTGCAGGAGTGCTTTACTGTGCATTGGATTGCCATTGCTTTTAGTACTTTTGTGATTCTACGTGGCCTTTAATTCACCCATTTTGCTCTTCCACTGAAGAAGACTAATTATTATATTTTCCAGTACAAAGGGATTTATTTTTAAATTAGTTTTGCAGGCTGAGAAGAGAGCAAAAATCTGCCCAGCTCCACCTCTCTGAATCCTTCATTTCCACTATTTTGAGTTGCACCAGATTCCAAGTTTATTTAGCATCTTCCCGTAGTTCACTGTTCATAAAAATTTTGCTAGTTAGTTATTTGTCCACCTTTCTTACTGAGACTCAAAGCAGATTTGCACAATTAAATGCAGCACAATAAGAACAATATAATTTATAATACAACCAACAATGGAATAAACTTGTATTACAAAATTCGAGAAAAATATATTTTAGAGTCTTCTGTAAAGCTGAAAATAACCTAACAAGCAGTTCCCTCTTTGTTTGTTTCCTGTGGTTTTAAAAACAATCTCTAGTTGTAATCTCATGGTGTGCCTGAGTTCACCAAGATTTCTGACAGGCAAAGCGGTTTTCAGATCAAGGTTTCTATCATTATATTGCTAGCAATAAAAGTTACATTTCAATTTTTTTCCCCAGTTAAGGGCAAAAAATGCACCGAGACTTCAGAATTCACACACTCAGTCATCTGTTACTACAGCTGCTACACAAACAAGGTCTTTCTTTAAATTGCAATCCAAAAAGGAAGGAACTTACCCACTCTGGCTCATCTGATTAAGTCAGCAGGGGTTTTCCAGACCAAAGAGAGGAGTTTGTAGGACTCTGTTGGATTCTTATTTCTTTTTCATTGGTGGCATGCCTAACTGTGTGATAGCTTGCTGTTAACTATGCTGTTGTGGATAGATCATCCATATCATGTTTGAATGCCGATATTATTGCTCTGTTGTATACATTGGCAGCAAAGGGAGTTTAATTCCCCAAGCTAGATGCAAAAGGCCATGATTATTTACAAGAAACTCTGTGGGGAAAAGAACCTAGTTCTAACCTTTCCTTTTGTAGAAAGCACCAGCATAATTTCTAACATTTATCACAGGATTGCTCACTTTTTAAAGACTAAAGCTCATGTATATGATGATATTATAATAGGTTGCAATTTTTGTGGTACCAAGTTAACCACTTGAGCACCATGAGGACACTTGTAGTTTTCAAAATTCACTACAATATAAACATGTAATATAATAGGCTAAATGCTGAAAATAGTGATAGCCAAGGTTATGCATTTGCAGCATACACTAGCTTCTGCGGAACTGCTCAGTTAAAAATATGCACCAACAAGGTTTGTGTGCATCAGTTCATTATCATTTTTTAAACAAGAATGTTGAATAATAACATGAAGCAATTAAGCCAAAGGACATGGTGGTATACGGAAGCATGGGTTCAAAAATGCAATTCAGAAACCCTTGGAGTACCTGCTCAGACAGAAAAATTGCAGCACAAGAAGAAAACATAAGGAAAGAAGTAGAAAGACAGGGTTTTGTAGCTGTAATATATGGCCAAGGTATGCATTTGATTTTCAGAGTGTTGGCTTCCAAAAAGAAGAAGGTCATAAAGCTTCCTTTATGATAGATGCTTTGATTTATGATTGACATATTTTATATATACGAAGCCTCTTAGTGACAGGGACAGCTCTCCATATTCCTAACCCATTTTTATGTTTCTGTCATCAATAAATGCCAACACATGTAGTTCTTGTACTTTAGCAAGTAGAAATCATTGCTTCCATAATCTGAAAGATGCTCCATAAGCATTTGGAATTTACAGTCCTAGCAGCCTTTCCATGTCTGCAAAATCCAGCTTTTTATTATCTTCCGGATGACCTTCTCTGTTGTTAGTTAGCTCCCCCACACACACACTTTGAAATCATTTAATCTTTCTTTTAATGTCTTCAGTGTCCCCGTTGTTCTTTGTACTGGCATTAATTTTCTTCCTAAATTGTTGCTGTATTCTTTATCTTTATGTTTTGTATCAATGTATTGTATGCCAAGTAAGCCAACAAGCATCTTTTCCTACATTCTCTAATTGAAGCGTCAGCTACTTGTAATTAGAGATGGGCACGAACAGAAAAAAAACCCAGAACATGATGTTCGTTGTTCGTTGCCATCCATGAACAGGGACTCACGAACACTTACAAGCATGATCTGTTCACGAACATGTTTGTGGTTAGATGTTTGTGGGGGCCGGCAGGCTCTCCTCCAGCCATCATCCAAGTTTGGTAAGATCCCTACTACACCACTTCCAGAAACCTGACTTGAGTAGGCACGAGGAAAGGTACCAATAATAAATAATGGCCCCAGAGCCTGGCAGCAGCCCTGGAACTTGAAGGGGTAGATCCCTACCGCACCACTCCCAGAAACCTTACCTGAGCAGGCAGCAGGAAAGGTACCAATAATAAATAATAGCTTGGCCCCAGAGCCTTGCAGCTGCCCTGGAACCTGAAGGGGTAGATCCCTATCCCACCACACACAAAGAAAATTCAAGCTCCAATGCACTCTCTCTATCAAATGCCAACAGCAGCTGTCTCTCCACTGTCTGCAGAATCAGAGCTGGGAGCCCCCCTCCCCCCTGGTCTTTGCTCCCTTGTAATAAATTTAGAGCTCCACACTTGAAAAGAAGACCTGCCTATCAAGCTAAATTGGGCTTAGATTAGGGTTTCCAGGGCAACAGCAGGAGTTCAGACAGAGTTCAGACAATCCCTGCCTAAGTTGCCAAGGGAATTGATTGCAGGTGCCAGACTGTCTGGCTTGACGAACAGCAACGAACGAGGCTTGCAATGACCACCTGTTTGTTTAGAATGGGGCCTCACGAACAGCTTGTTCTCGAACTGCAGATTGGGCTGTTCGTGACTTTTTTTTGTTTGTATTGCTGTTTGTGCCCATCTCTACTTGTAATAGAAACAAGGAGGGTTGCTATTATTATTAACAGTTTGTTTTGTGGCATAATCTTTTTAAGAGAAGCCTGTTTGGAAACCTGTGTACATACTCAGAGAGATCTAAAAAATTTGTAAAATCATACAAATGCACATGTTGAAAAGTAGCTCCCATATGAAATTCTTTATATACATGGAAAACAAATTTCTACTTCTTGTAAATACTAGATGAGGAGATGCCAGGCCAAAAAATACCTTTTTACCTAGACTTTTCATTGGGACTTCTGCTTCTGATTTATGGATAGTTTTTATTATGCTTATTGCCCACTGGCATGTTTTTATTAGCTAGTTTTTAAATAGCTTTTTATGTTATGTTTTTTAATTGGAGCCTCCTCAAGCAGGACTCTGTAGAGGGAGCTTTGAAATATGCTAAATAAATGAAATAAATATTAAACTGGGCCTCAGCTTCAAAGGAATATGTAGGACGGTTTTGACATGGAGTTCTTTCAAAGAAGCCATCCTCATGTCCACCCAAACAACATGCCCTTATGAAAATCAGAATTAATTCCAAATATCATGTAAATATGAGGACATAGGGTTGCCAGAGCCCTTAAGTCCCCCGGCGGGAGACTGGGACACTGGCAGTTATCCTGAGCTGGCTTCTGAGATCTCCTTTGCGCATGCATGCTGTGCATGCGCTACTGGGCATGCGTGATAATGCCACTTCTGGGAAGTGATGCTCCCCAAAGGGCTGAATTGCCCCCGCCCCTGCAGGCCCAATTTGGCTCAAAACGGGCCTGTTGCAGGGCATGGGAGTGTGCTGCTGTGGGGTGCAGGGGCGCGCTGTCCTGCCCAGGGGTGCACCTGTGCCACTAGGGGGACCCGGAGGGTGCCCCCCACTGGCCAGGTAAGTGGGGTGGGGGAGGTGGGAGCAAAGGATCCCCCATCCCTGGCAGGAGAATGGCAAGCCTATGAGGGAATCATGCCAAATTCTACAATTAAAAAATACAGTTTACTTGACATACAAGGAGACCCATTTTGGCTGGGAACCTACTGCATTATTTAATTAAGATTTAACAGATTATGTACTATTTAGTATGTTCAGTATTAACAATTACTCACTCATTGAAAGATGGATCAAGGTGGACCTTCTACAAAAGGTAGAAAGCAGAAATTTGGTACATTTAGTTCAACACATCCAGATTACTGCAGAAGGGAAAAAAGGATGAAATCGTAATTTTTTTCTGTTTCATAAAAAAGCAAGACATGTAATCTCACACATGAGAACACTCCACCACAGAGCAAGCATAGTCAGAAAACTGCCAAGTTAGTTCTTAGTTAGAGCTACTAGTACCCCAGTGCGGGTGGACGATCCCCAACTCCCAGCCTCTGCCCCTCGCCACCGCTTACCTGGCTGGTGTGGGGGGGGGAGGCATGGGGAACAGGTCTGGAATGCAAGGAACCTTCTGGCCAAGCATGCAGTGGGAGCTCTCCAATCAGGCACAACACTTCCCACAAAGGATGTCATCACACCTGGCAGCAGGTATGCTCCCGCACTTTGCAGGGGCCAATTTTTGGCCCTAACAGGTTGAATTGGCCCCACACAAAGCACAGGAGCAAGTCTGCTGCTGGCTTGATGATGTCACTTTCCTGGTGCCAACATCACCATGTTGGCACCAGGAGCACACATGCACAGGAAATAATCTCAAGGTAAGTGCTAGGACATCCCCTTCCCGTCAGGAGAGTATAGGGACCTGGTGACCCTATTGTTAGTTCTCCTCCTTCACACCCTCAAAGCAGCCTCCCATTGTCAACAATGGAATTTTCAGTGAGAGCCAGGAAGATAAGACCGAACATGAAATAAAATACACATATCTAGGAATATATCCCTTTACATGATTTAAAAATAAAATGCTTTTAAAAAAATTGATAGCTAATTCATACATGCCAGCTTTTTATCTAGTCAGATTTTTCGCTCAGTCTTGCACAATTCCCTTCCTTGGTACAGTATCTGTCCCCAGCATATCCTTTTCGATGGACAATCAGGAACTCCTCCTTTTTTCACTATTAGGAAACCACGTTGGATCCAACGCATGTACTTGATGTACAGTGAATAATAAACATCAGAAAACAATATAATAAAAATTCTAGTTCTCACAGATATCAGTTCGCTGAGCATGGAGTCACTCCTTCAGAGAATATTTATCCAAGACTATCCTCCATCAAATACCCATAGTCTAAGAGTCTCCTCCAAATGTAGAGTTGGAATGAGCCATTCATTGATTCAGAGAGACTAGGGAGCATCTTCAAATCACAGAGAAGGTATAATTGAACTTGGCATTTGTATGGAATTTTCATCTGTCCCATAGCTTTTATTTTATTTATTTATCTATGTTATATATAGTCCGCATTTCTCACTGAGACTGAAGGTGGATTACATAGTGCAAAATTAGTACAATTAGTATCAAGGACATTTCATACAGAGTATCAGGGACATTTCCAAACTGTATCAAGGACATTTCCATAAACAATGTCATAAATTCTGTAGCAAGCTCTATCAGCTTCTGTGCAAGTTTTTCGCCAGCAGACATCTTCTGCCCCCCTTCAGGTCAGCCAGCTCAGTGGTAAACCATGGTACCAGCTTCCATCCCAAGCCCCAGAGGAGTTGACCAGGAACAGTGGTGTCAATAGCTTCAAGGAGTTTTGTGTTCCACACTCCTACAGTAGCTTCTGTGGAGCACGTGTCTGGAATTCTAAAATCCTCCAAGGCATTTTGGAATCTGGAAGGGTCTATAAGCCTTTGTGGGCAAATCATTTTAACTGGACCTCCCGTTTTGAGAAGTGTTGGGGCTATATTCACTTTTGCCCTCAGCGGATGATAGTCTGACCATGGTTCCGGACGAATTTCCAATGTTGAACCAAGGTTTTCCATCAAAGGCTCAGTGCAAAATATTAAGTTGTGTGTGTGGCCTATTTCATGTGTAGGGCCTGACACTATTTGAGAGAGGCCCAGGGTTGCCAGGGAAGCTATAAATTCCTGAGCTGGCCCTGACTTGAAACACGCAGCATGGATGCTGAAGTCTCCCAGAACAATAAGTCTAGGTCTCTCCAACATCATGTCTGCTAGCAGCTGTGCCAACTCAGAAAGGGTGCTTATAGGGGAGCTGTGTGGTCTGTAAACAAGCAGGATACTCAGTCTATCTTTAATTCCCAGAGACAGGAACATGCAGTGAATACCAGCTTGCTATAGCTTGTACTGGAGATCTGTGGAAATTGAAGGACTTGCGAAGAATAATAGCAACCACTCCGCCCCGGCTACCATAGTGAGGTTGGTGTAGGACTGCCTAGCCAGGGGGAGTTAGTTGGAATAGACACACCTTGTCATTTTCCTGCAGCCATGTCTCTGTTAGGCAAGCCACATCAATTATCTCTACCTGCAACATCCCAGCAATGCATGCAACTTCGTTCCTAACAGATCTGGTATTGCATAGTATTAGTGTAGCAGCAGGGGTGGAAGTGGCCCCATTTGTCTGCAGGTGGAATCCTAGAGAGGATGGATAAGCAGCGAGCATTACTGCTTGATGCTGGGTGCTTTTGGTAAGTCCCACTCCCATATTTGCCAGCTCCCAACTGCACTTGAATAGTACATTTGCTAGACATTTTCACCATGCAAGTAAGTAGTAAATAAGAAGCTCGGGATTGGCCCCCACAACCATGTATTGGAGTATCAAACATACTGGTGGTCAACGCAGGCAACAGACTAGGGCTACAATCATGGTATAGTTGAGCAAGCAGTGTCGAACAGGTGATGCACCCATCCTAGACACAGTTCATAATATAGTGATGTTCCTCCTGTCCTCTCATGTCCTCCAACACGTGTAGCTATGACTGCTCAGGCTGCATGCCCTGGGCTAAGAGCCACAGGCCAAGAGCCCTTGTGCTCTTGCCCTTCAGCCCACACCAAGAGGCTCGCGCCTCCCTGCATGGTGCCCCAGTGAAATTGCCAGGCTAGCAAGCAGCATTACCTGTGAAGAGACAGAGGGAGGTGGAGGTGGGGCCTTGGGCCTGGGATCCAAATGGTCAGCAGCTGCAGATCAAAGGGAAATACTGCAGGTATCCATCCAGCCTTCAGAAAGGTCTCCTCACAAGCAATTGATCTCTGCATCTTAGACGTGGAAGTGCTTACTGCTGTTTAAGTTGTGCTTTCTGTTCAATAGCACATTTATATAATAAAATAGATTTTCAGAGAGTTTACTCAGAATGTGGTTTGCATTAACTACAATGCAAAACAAATTAAGGGTGTGTTACTGAAGCCGGTTTTTCATATGGTTGGGCCAGCCCTATCCTTCTGTAAAAATTACAGTGTCTTGTCGAAGGAATATTTACTCAATCTATATTCAGAAAGAAAAAAATCCCATTGACGTAAAAGTTTGAAGAAAGTACCCACAAGATTATTTGCCGGGGAGGGGAGAGGAATCTTGTTTATTAGAAAATGGTCATGACTCTGTTGTATTTTGAGAAACATGAATTACCCAGAATAAATATTAAAAAGCCACAAAATGGATAAACATAAAGAAAAAGTCTACGCGAGAAAGCTCCGTCATTAGGCGGTTACAGTTTATAAACAATAGGACTACATTTTGGAGTGCTGATGTATAGTAAATTGAGTTATTTTTTCATATACTCCTTCAAATTAACATGGAATTTTTTGGAAATGGTATTATATTTATATGGTACTTTTTGTTTTTGACAGAAATCTTCATCCTGCAGCATTGGTTAAACTAGAAAATCTGTCCATATAGTCTCAAAGTGTTAGTGTAGACTTCCTACAAGTGTCTTCTATGCTGTATGTGCAGATATTTTCCATTTGTTATATGGTTCTGGAATAGGGTTGCCAACTCCAGAATGGGAAATTCCTAGAGATTTGGGGTGTGTGTGTGGGGGGGGGGTGTAGAGTCTAGGGGAGGCAGGATTTAGGGAGGGGAGGGACCCCAGCATGGTATAATGCCATAGAATTCACTCTCCAAAGCAGCGTTTTCTCCAGGAGACCTGATCTCAATAGTGTGGAGATCAGTTGTAATTCCAAGAGATCTCAAGGCCCCCACCTGGGCCGATTCCAGACGGCCCTCTGCATCGTGAAACGTCACGCGTCGTCGTGCAGAAAACGCAAAATATCGCGTTTTCTCGCGCGAGTTTTGCGCGACGTCGCACAAAACTTGCGCGAGAAAACGCGATATTTCGTGTTTTCTGCACGACGACGTGCGACGACGCGCGACGTTTTGCGATGCGGAGGGCCGTCTGGAATCAGCCCTGGAGGTTTGTCAGCCCTATTATGAGAAGTTTTTGCACTTTGGTCTTGGGCATTATGCTTAGCAGGATTAAAATGACTCCCATGGAAATGCCTTCATTTACGTGGGTTCTAACTTAAGGCATGCGCTCTTCAGTCATTCATATTAGAAGTTACAAAAAACAGACACACACACACCCCTTTCCACAAAATACTGGCTGTAAAAGAGTAGGAAAGATAATTAATTCCTAAGTGGGTGTTAAAATGAAAGGTGGCAGGCCACAGGTTTCCCAGCTTTCAGTCTGTTCTTGAAAGTAATTTTGCTATTCTTTGTTCTGGCTTCAGCCTCTTGGAGTTAATGCAAAGCTTGTACCTCCATCCAGCATGGAATTATGTCCTGTTAACAAACTGTGCTCTGCATTGACTCACCTTCACTCCTGCTCTTGTCACTGTATTACAGGAAAAACCATACCAGTGTTCGGAGTGTAACAAGGCCTTCAGTCAGAAACGCGGCCTTGATGAGCACATGAGGACTCACACCGGAGAGAAGCCATTTCAGTGCGATGTGAGTTAGATTTCCCTTTAGTCTGAGTTTCATCCAAAAATCAACCCCATGGAGAATATTCACCTCAATGAATTTTCAAGTTGCACATTGTTGTATACATTTACACAGCTTGGCAGACTTTCTCAAAATATCTGAGTGCTCTGCTTTTGAAACATCAGTCTGTAGTTTTTGTAACTTATTTTTTTTTGCTAAAGGCATTACTTACACGTATATACACATACATTTTTATAGCATACAAGTCTTGTTTATGTCATTACAATTCCATGTAGGGCATTTGACACTAATGGACATGAAGCTCTTTTATGAAAGATAGTTTAAGACTTGAAGATTAACTTTCCGCAACATAATTGGTGATGAATTGCTGATGAATCTCTGTAATACATATTAGATAATGAAACAGTTTAAAAGGAATTGTGTGTGTAAACACATATGCTGTATATATCACAGAGAGGCATTCTGAAGCCTTAATTAAAATCTTTTTAAGAAACAAAAATGATTTTATGAAAAGCTGATTTGAAGTTGAGATAAACCGATTTATCCTCTGTTTATTTTGCCTGTCTTCTTGAGTGATATGCTTTGGCCTTGTTTTTTAAAATACAAAATTTATTTTTTAAAAAAAAAAAAAAAAGTAGGCCAGCCACATTAAGTAAAGTATCTGAAGAAGGAAGCTTTGACTCTTGAAAGCTTATACACTGAAAATCTTGTTGGTCTCAAAAGTGCCACTGGACTCAAATCTTGCTGTTCTACTGCAGACCAACATGGCTACTGTTATATAATCATGTTCTTAATTTAACTATTGTCAATTATTTGTACAGCATTGTGCCTGACCCTTCTACATGTATACTCAAAAATAAGTTGCACTGTACTAGTATTTGGATTATAAGCCTTTAGTTTTGAGTTCTCTTGCAATGTACACGTCATTTCTTTGTAGCAATCTTTACTAATGTTAGTTTCCAAAATTATACATATATAATATATTTTTGTGTTTCCTTTTGGAAACCACTTTTTGTTGTTGTTTCACCTTGTTTCTGCTGGATAAGAGAGGTGGTGTCAACTATAATGACAGTGGTCCCAAGCTTATGTCCCCAAGTATATAATTTTGTGAAATAAAATAGCTAAACCTTAGCTAAATAGCTTGAACCTTAGCTAGATTTAATTAAAAAGTTGACTAATTAAAAACTAAGAATGTTGAGTGACCAGGAATGGATAGGGCACCCCATCAGATACCCTCAATTACTATGGCAAGGCCTCAGTGGTGGAATTCCTGAGGGGGCCCAGTGAGCAAGCCCAGAGCAACAGGGACACAACCCAAAGACAGACAGAGGCTGGTGCCTTTTCAGTGACTCAGATGGCTGGCAAGGGTTTGGATGGAAGATGGGGCTGTGTCAGTCTTGGCTTTGCAGCCCAGCTGGCCAGCAAGAATACATAGGTGGTGGCCAACTAGAGCCCAACCCAGCTAAGGGTTGGAGACCCAGCCAGAGAGCTTATTGGCTAGGAGGGGACAGGGGGCAAGGTCCTAGATGGAGGGAGATGGAAGGAACCTCCAATGGACAATCATCCCAAGCAATAGGGGCTGGTGCATGTAAAGGCTGTGAGGGCCTATTTAAACCATCTTAGCTTCAGGCCAAGGAAGAGATGATTGGGGCTGCTCCTGTCTCAGAGGCATAGAGAGAGAACCAGAATGGACAAAAAGGGAGGACCCTGGGGGCAGAAGGAGGACCCAGGTGTGAACACAACCCCCTGTCCTCCACATCTGAGACTGAGGTACCTGGAGGCCCAGACATTACCTCCAGCTGTAGGGCTCAACTCTTCCCTTTTCTATTCTAGTGCCCCACTCAGCCATACTGAGCTACATTCCTACATCTGCCCTTCCCTGCAGCAGTGCAAAGTGGCCCAAGCCTGTCCTTCGGTAGTTTGTTCTTTCTTTTGATTAAGTGTCTATCAGTAAGAAATAGTTACAGAATTATTTCCTGGAAATTAATTCTATTCACTTCTGAAACTTGTGGGTGTGGCAGCTTTGTCTCTAAAGTTCCCATTTTTTAAATACAGAAACTTCTTGAACTCTTACACTCTCTCCTTCCCTCCTCCCTTCCCGCACAGCCTGATAATTTAGAGACTTCCACTTTCATAAAAAGAAAGCTTATATGTGAACCACAAGCTATGATTTGCACTGTTCCCTGCAAAATAGGATGCCAAAATTTAAAACATGGTTTGGAATCTTTATTGGCAAGGAAGAATGTGAACCATAGTTCTATAATACAGTGACTTATGTTTTGTTGCAATATATATATATATATATATATATATATATATATATATATATATATCTTTGTATTGAGGGGATGGCAAGACATGAGAAGAAGGGATGGGAGTGCAAGAACCCAAGGAGCCCTCCGGCTTGGTTACATAATGACAAACCATCATTGCCAACCCTTGCACTAGGGAAACGAGCCCTTAACTAACCACAGCCCTTTTAAACATTGCCAACTCTTGCACTAGGGAAATGAGCCCTTAACTAACCACTGCCATTTTAAACAACTGGTCAGTACGCAGGTCTTCCCCCCCCCTTCTTTGGCGACCAATCAAAAACCAACAAGATGATCAACACAAGCCACCAGAAAAGCTTCTTCTGACTCCAGTTCTTCATCACATTTAAAATTAAATCCCTTAACAATTCCTTATCATTATAGCCACTTGCTCAAAGAAAGAAAGATCATAAAAGCAAGGACATAATCCTTACTTTTCCAGTGATCCTGGGATGGGTCATGTAGTCACAGAAAGTTTATCTTAGGATTTGACACCCAGGGGAGATGCTTAAGCAACCAGGAGAGATGCTTCCCTCTCGAATCCTTGGCCAGTAGAAATGGGCACGAACCAGGAAAATGCCACCAACCACGGTTTGTAGATTGTCGCATTTCACGAACCACGAACTTTCACGAACTTGCCCCAGTTTGCGAACTGGTTTGTTTGGTTTGTGGTTCGTCACTTTCGGGGGCTGTAGAACGGCCCCCTTGATAGTAAGAGATATCAAACTCACAATGGAAAGTTGCAATGAAAATATGGGATGGAGAGGAAGATTCTGTAACTCCATCCCACATTTTCATGGCATTTTTTGGTGCTGCAATGTATATTTTGTATATTTCATTTGACAGTGGTTCCTGAGCGGGGCAGTCCACACACACCCTGCCCTGTCCCCCTCAATTATAAGTCCAGAGAAAAGGGTACATATTTCTGAGAAGTTGGAATGGCTTCTTCTGTAAATTCCTACGCAGAGAGTCACAGGCTTAGGTATTTTGAAGCTAGTAGGATATCCATCAACTGGAACCACCAGTTGATGGACATCAGTTGACCACCAGTTGACAATCAACTTTCTGATTAAGGTAAGTAGTTGTATTCCTTTGCATAAAGTGTATACAGTATTTTAATTATTTTTCTGTTTTTTCTGATCTTGAGGGACACCAAAGAGTCCACTGATTTTAGCTAATGGAAAATTTTAGGGAAGACTGATAAAATTGGTAAAGTCCATTTTGTTTCTAGGAACAGGTTTCCCATTGTTAATATTAATTCAGGAATTAGCATTGAGAAATGCCTTTAGCAACAAAAATTTAAACGAGACCAAGTTTCTCTTAGCACAGTAAAACGCTTCTGTGTGCCTCAGGAGGATTCTGCAGTAACAGGAAAAAATTCCTTTTAAATGTAAATATCCCTTGCCATCTGACAACCAGAATTAAAAGCAGAAGCATCTCTTCACTTCTTCCCTTTCCATTCTCATCAAGATTCAGTGAATATTTTACTACAGTTGTATTGAAGTCTAACTATAACTTCTGTGTGTTTGATTTTCTTCTTAGCTTCTTTTTCCTTTCACTCCTTTTTTCTAAATTAAAGTAGCCCTATGTTTCAAGAAGCAGCACCAGACAAAATTCTTCCTGTGATGATGGTAACAAAGGCATAAGAATCCTGTCCTGTTTGGAATCTAGCAACGAACTATATCTCGTTCACTGCCTCTTCCTTGTTGCACAAAGTGCATTTTATGTGAGACATGATTAAAAATTCCTACTTTTAAATGTCAATTAAAAAAAACTTAAAGATAATGGAAAATGTTGCTTGACTGACTTGTAATATGCTTTTGTATGTTCATCTTGCTGAAGTTATTCATTTTTTTAAAGCAAGAGCTATTCAGTCTAGTGCCCTGACCTGGGCTGTTTCCACACACATTGAATAATGCACTATCAATGCACTTTAGCAATCCTTTGGAAGTGGATTTTTTGTTCCACTCATGAAAACCCAGTTCCAAATGATCACTAAAGAGCATTGAAAGAACATTATCCAAAGTATATAGAAGCAGCCCTGCATGGCCCAGGCTAGCTCAATTTTGTCAGATCTCAGAAGCTAGGCAGGGTCAGCCCTGGTTTGTACTTGGGATGGGAGACCACCAAGGATGTCCAGAGGTGCTATATAGTAAAGAGTCCAGTAGCTCCTTTAAGACTAACCAACTTTATTGTAGCATAAGCTTTTGAGAACCACAGTTCTCTTCATCATATCGACGAACTTGGCTAACTCCTCTGGCTAACTCCTCTGGATCTATGACCAGAGTTGCTATGTGGAGGCAGGTAATGGCAAATAGAGATGGGCACGATCCACATTACGATCGAAAAAAACCCACGATAATGGCAATCGCACGATCGTGACCTGGCGGATCGTTATCGTCCATGGCCAACGATCCAGCGATCGGGAGGGGCCTGGATCGGGGCGATCAGGCTCAGATCGGGGATCCAGACACTCAGGTGCCAGCAATCTATGCCTGAGCTCTGTTTGCCCTCCTTCTGTCGCTCTGGAAACCCGAATGGAAGCCCAGCTTTCCTTGATCAGCAGGGCTTCCTTCCAACTACGGAGCAGCAAAGCAGTCACCAGTTGGGAGAAGACACCCAGGGGAGGGAAGGGGAAGGGGGTGTTCTGTAGCCATGGGTACTCCAATCTCATCCCTGCAAACCCTGATAGGCAGCTCTGATGGCCAAACACAGACGGCCAAACACAAACACAGATGCCGTCAGCATCACCCACCATTTCTGTATCGCTGGGAACAGCGGGGCGCCCCTCCACTTTTGCCTCCATGATCCACGATCCACGGATTGGGAATGGGAGATACTTGGTGCAGGTCATTAAATCAGCTTGATTGTTAATTTTTTTTGGATCGTGCCCATCTCTAATGGCAAACCACCTCCTCTCATCTCTTGCGTTGAAAACCTTGTGGGATCACTGTAAGTCTACAATGATTTGATGGCACTTCATATACATGTGAAGTCTAATATAATGTCATTATTATGTTTAACCATCCAGCAGTGTCCTAAAGATTTTAAGTTTGCAGAAGGTTAAAAATGAGGAATGGCTGGGTATGGATAGGTTGAAAAATCTAATTCACCAAGTTTTTGTGCCTGAAATGAAGGACTTGTTACTTAAAGGACTCTTCTTGGCTAGGTTGTTTTCAGACTATTCTCCATGTTGGTAGCAACGTACATAAGCAGTCCTGCTGGATCAGACCAGTGGTCGATCTAGTCTAGTACTGTTTCACACAATGGCTAGCCACTGGCCCGTGGAAGGCTTTCAAGCAAGCCATGGACACCAAGGCCACTTTCTGTTGTTACACATCACCAACTGTATACTTCCTTGGTGCATGGTGGTTCATTTGCTCCTGACTAGTTGCCATTGATAAACCAAGAGCAAAGGCTGTGTCCCCTTCCCTGGGAATATTTGAAAAGGTAGCATTCTTGATCATGGGTTGGAGCCAATGTGCACACAATCCTACACATAGGCTTCATGTTGACAAGTCAGCAATCATGCATTGGCAGTGTTAGCACACTCATACCCATTCCCTCTCTATGCACATGGATTTCAGTATGTGTAATGTCATCTGTAATGGCCACTTGAAAGGGGACTAGCCTGCATCATATATAATGATTGACTGCCAAGGATCACAGTCACCACCTGGAGAGTTTCCATTTATCTAGTTGCATCTAACAGGAATGCTTTGTGGAGAGAGATGAGGTTATCTGGGTGAAAGGAATGATCCAGAAAGTAAGATATTATATGCAGCACATCTGAGGAATGTAAAAGTCACCCAAGAACAGAACTTACTTTTTAGAGCATTCTCTCAACCAGTAAAAAAGCTGCTTTCAAAGTTTAATTTTCAACCGCATTGCCGTAGCATAATGTGCATTCTGGGTTTCAGTGCAGCTTGCAATAGGTAACTGTCTATAGCCTGAAGTGATACAGTCCAAGGAAAGGCTGAACCTTTCACTGTATTTGAACATGTAATTTTCTGTTCTTAGAAGTGAATGTACTTACTGGGCTACTTCCTTGGCATTGCTCTGCATACTCTCAGCACTTCAAACTGTCTTTAGAAGGTCTTATACCACATATTGAAATATATTTAATATAAAGTAAGCTAAATTAAATACTACTGTTTATCATGTGGTTTTAAAGGCATTTCCCTTAGTGTTTGCTAACCAACTTTATTGTGGTGTTTGCCCCCAGCTCCCATTTCCTATCACTGCTCTGAGCAACGATATAAAAATGAAATTAAAAAAATGGCTGCTGGGCCTATAGCTTTACATCACTTCCAGCAAAATTTACCTGTCAACCTTATTGTTTGAATCTCAGCCAACTGAAAAGATGCTTTCAAATTTTGTTTTGGAATTTGTCACAAAAATACATTTTATATGAGCTGTTTGAAACAATTCATGTTATAATTGGAGTGGAGAGAGAGCTTTGTCAGTTTAATCAAGAGCCAGTTTGGTGTAGTGGTTAAGAGCGCAGGACTCTAATCTGGAGAGCCGGGTTTGATTCCCCACTCCTCGAAGCCAGCTGGGTGACCTTGGGCTAGTCACAGCTCTCTGGAGCTCTCTCAGCCCCACCCACCTCACAGGGTGATTGTTGTTGTGGGGATACTAATGGCATACTTTGTAAACCTCTCTGAGTGGGCATTAAGTTGTCCTGAAGGGTGGTGTATAAATCGGTTGTTGTTGTTGTTGTTGTTGTTGTTAAGATACTGCAAACCTCTTGATTTAACCCTGGCACTACAAACTTCTTGATTTATTCATAGTCTTTTGAACTGTTACAGTTACAGCCTATCAAGAGGAATTTACTGCTCAGAAACATACAGGTTTTAACTGTGTGTCTGTAAGCAGTTTATTCTTCTCATTTTGCAAAGATAATGTGCCATTGTTAAATTGTCATCACTGTATGATTGAGACTCATTAGGAAATACTTACGGGTAGCAGCATTTGACACAGCCCATCTGTTTAGGATAATACTCTGACAATTTATTTCCAATAAGATAAATTATGCATCTATGATGTAACTGTTTATGCAAATACAGACATCTGCAGCACTTACTGGGTAACTAAATGAATCCTTTAAGGTCTCAATTTTGATAAAAGAGAGTTTGTCATTTCTGTTTAACCATGCAAAAATGACAGTAAGATCTGTTATTTAATCCACTCTGTCCTGTGGTCTACATTGTCACTTCTGACTATGTTGAGCACTTAAGTAAAACAGATATCATAAAGATCTCCGCAAATTAAACATTATAAATGAATCCCCATTTTTGCAACACACAAAAGGACCATGCTGCATTGGATCCTTGGTCTCCTTGAAGCTGTAAAACCTCACTCAGTTATTCTTGGGGGGGATGTCCCCCCCCCACAGCAATCTATAACTCTTGGGAGAAATTCTAAACTTTGGAGGGCAAATAGAAGGTAGTTAGGATTTTGCAATGATTTCTGACAACCAGCAAAGGATGCATACCTATATAAATAAAACTAGCTTGATGCCCATACTTTGCTATGGTGTTTAACTACTTTAAATCCAGTTATAATACTTATGGGTATGTAACATTTTTTGGTTGAGGGGGTGGGGTTGAGTTGATTTTGTAGTATAATAGCACAGTAACCAAGCTTCACAAAAGTGCTTGAATAAAGCGAAGCATGTTTTTTTTTTAAATTTATTGGTGAGTTTTAATTTCCGAATTTGATACGTACGCTCCCTTCATTTCTAATTAGCTCTGCTCCCCACCCTTTTCCTCCCCCCTCCCTATTGACTTCCAACAGCTTTCCAACCCTTACCCCCTTTTATTGCTTAATTCTATTTCACTTATATTTCCCTGCAACACATATATCATAATATCTCTTGTTCTAAGCATATTCTAATTCTTTTATGCATATACTCTATCAAATATACTATCAATATAGTATTTGTTATATACTATACCATCCAATATAGCATAGCATGCATTGTAATATAACATAACATATATTTATCTGCAACACATAGATCATAATATCTCTTACTCTAAACATGTTCTAGTTCTTTTATGCATATTCTCTATCCAATATACTATCAATATAGTATTTGTTATATACTCTTCCATACAATATGGCATAGCATGCATTATAATATAACATATCATAACATCCCAATATAGTATGCAGTGTGATATACATATTGTATATAGTATATAGTATAAATTTTCTAATGTATAAATTTTACTTTTCCTTTGTTAAACTATATATTCTAGATCAAATTTTCTTAATCATAAAGTTAGCTTAGATTGTTATAGTTAAATTTCCCCCTTAATGGTAAAGTCACTTCTCTCCTCCATTTACAACACCACCCTTTAGAAATTCTCAAACTGCCACAGTTGTCCTTTCCCATCCCATTTTTTCTCTAAATATTGTTTCAATTCCCCCCAATCAGCAATATATTGTCCTAGGTCAAGATCTTTAAGCTTCCTTGTCATTTTGTCCATTTCGGCCATGTACAGCAATTTATAAATCCAGTCTTCTATAGTTGGTATTTCTTGTACTTTCCACTTCTGCGCGTACAAAAGTCTTGCCGCTGTAGTCATGTAAAATAGCAATGTTCTATACTGCATTGGAACAACTTCCATCCCCAAGTTCAGTAGCAACAATTCTGGGTTCTTATTTATTTGAATTTGTAAAATCTCATTAATTACTTCAGTTATATCTCCCCAATATTGCTTAGCTACTTCACAAGTCCACCACATATGGTACAATGATCCTTCATGCTTTTTGCATTTCCAGCATTTGTCTGACATATTCGTATTCCCTAGCGCAATTTTCTTTGGTGTTAGGTACCATCTATAGATCATTTTGTATACATTCTCTTTAATATTCGTGCAAATTGAAATCTTCAATGTATTTTTCCACAGGTGTTCCCATGCCTCCATTGTTATTTCTTTATGAAAATTTATTGCCCATGCCATCCAAATATTTTTTTATGTCCCTCCAAGGCCAGCAATTTACGATTTTTTAACGTTATCCAATCTTTTAACCATACCAGGCATATTGCTTCATAATATAGTCTTATATTGGGCAGTTGCAAGCCACCTCTTTTCTTCGCATCCTGTAATACTTTCATTTTCACGCGTGGTTTCTTGCCTGCCCACACAAAGTCTGAAATTTTCCTTTGCCATTTATCAAACTGTTTTGAGTCTCAAATAATTGGGATTGTTTGCAGCAAGAACATCACTCGCAGTAACACATTCATCTTTACTGCTGCTATTCTTCCCAACCATGATAAATTCAATTTATTCCATTTTATCAAGTCTCTCTCTATTTGTATCCACAATTTCTCATAGTTGTTTTTAAATAGATCTATATTTTTCGCAGTCAGTTCAATACCCAGATATTTTACTTTGTTAGTTACCTCACAGTCCGTTATCACCGTTAGTTCTTGTTGCTTCTGTTTAGTCATATTGTTGCATAATATTTCGACTTCTTTTTATTCACATAAAATCCAGCTAGGTCCCCAAACTGCTTTATTTTCTCTATTACCTTTGGCATGTTTTCAATTGGATCTTCTACTATTAACATTATGTCATCCGCAAATGCTCTGACCTTGTAGGAGAATTCCTTTATTTTTATACTTCGGATTGTATCATCCTCTCGTATTTGAACCATCAATATTTCCAAAACCAGAATAAACAACAATGGAGACAGAGGGCAACCCTGTCTTGTTCCTTTGCTTATTTTCAATTTTTTAGTTAAGTCCTCATTCACTACAATCGCTGCACTTTGGTCTCTGTAAATTTCTCTGACCGCTTGTATGAACCTTTCTCCCATTTGCAGCTTTTCCATAGTGGCAAACATAAAGTCCCAGTTCAGATTGTCAAATGCTTTTTCTGCGTCCACGAAAAAGAAGTAGGGGCGGCTAGTTTGTCTGACTCTGAAGAGCATGTGCTGGCAAAGTCTCTCTCCTTGCTTGCGATCCCAGTAGTTAGGGCTCCAATCCCATGTCCATGTGGCTCAATGAGCCAGTATGGTGTTAGAGTGTCAGACTAGGATCTGGGAGACCCAGGTTCAAATCTCTGGCCTGACATGGAAGCTCACTGGGTGACCTTGGGCCAGTCAGAATCTCTCAGCCTAACCTACCTAACAGGGTTGTTTTGAGAATAAAATGGTATCATATTGGGTCCCGATTGGGGGAAAAGGTGGGGTATAAATGATGATGGTGGTGGTGGTGGTGGTGGTGGTGGTGATGATGACGATGATGATGATGATGATGATGATGATATTTGGGACTTGAAAGGCTAATGTTTGTTTTCCACTGGGTAGACTTTGGTGGAAATTTGGAAACCGAGGCTGATAGATAGCATGGCATGGGACAATGAGCAAAGTAGCAAAATGTTGGTTACTGATCCTCTCTGATGGCTTTCCAGACAAGGGATGCTCTCTCAGCTGTCCAAGCCATTTTTTGTTATAGCGGCCTTATAAGATTGAGTTGCTGGGAAGATTAAGGAGGCTGCCAGAACTTCCCCGTTTCCAATGTGGTGCAAATGATTGCTCATCTGAGGTTTTGTTTGTCATGTTAGGTGCTCACGTATTTTTTATCAATTGCATCTGAAGTGTTTTCTCTTTCTTCAGGGGATTTAAATACTTTGTTTTTATCTCTGTGTTTATGCTTTAGGTTTGTGACTTGTCGTTCAGTCTAAAGAAAATGCTGATCCGACATAAACTGACTCACAATCCCAATCGCCCAATGGCAGAGTGCCAGCTGTGCCACAAGAAGTTTACAAGGAATGACTACCTTAAAGTGCACATGGAAAATGTCCACGGAGAAACTGACAGCTAATTTGGGGCTTACAGGAAAGAGTGTCTAACATTCCCTTTGGAGGCACATAAATGCCAGACTTCTCACCTGATTAGTGAACACAACAAGACACACACAAAGACTCTAATATGTTCACATAATCACTTTTTTATATTGCCTCTCACTCTGTTCATAACTTTAAAAATATTTCCTAAACTAAACATAGTTTGAATCAAAATAATTAAAATAAGGATAAAATTTCAACATCATTTTAGATGGGCAAATGACACCAAAATTCATCACCATTTTCTTGCTGTTAAAATTTCTTTCTGATTGTCCTTGCAAAAGTAAAGTTTCATCATGTGATTAAATGCCTCTTTCACTGTGTGAAAATGTATTTGTGTGTGACGGATTCCCAAACAAAATGATCTTCCTTCAATAAAGGAAGACTTCCTTCTGATGGATTTTTCTCCATCAGGGCAAGCCTTTCTCTATCAGAAAAAGTCACACACACCCCTTTGAAAGAAAAGTTAGCAAAAGAGTATCATAGGATCCCACCTAATGAAGGGAGTCATACGATGCAACTCAATGTCTTTAAATTCAAGGTAGTCACAAGATGGTCCTACATCCTGAGAATATTGTCTGGGATTTTGATGGTCTGTAATTCTGCCCATAGAAGAGCCCTGTGGTGCAGAGTGGTAAGCGGCAGTACTGCAGCCCAAGCTCTGCTTGCGACCTGAGTTCGATCCTGGTGGAAGCTGGATTCAGGTAGCCGGCTCAAGGTTGACTCAGCCTTCCATCCTTCCAAGGTCGGTAAAACGAGTACCCAGTTTCCTGGGGGTAAAGTGTAGATGATTGAGGAAGGCAATGGCAAACCACCCCTTAAAAAGTCTGCCAAGAAAATGTTGTGATGCGACATCCCCCATGGGTCAGTAATGACTCAGTGCTTGCACCTTTACCTTTTTTCAAAATTCTGCCCATAGTAACACATGCTTCCCATAGAATCCTATGCAACTGCAGCACATGGGAGCTGAGTCTATATGGAAACAAATATTTGTGATCAGTAGATTTGGTAAATCTACAAGATTTGTACAAGCCTTTCTTACCCTTTAAGGTACTAATAGCAGGTAGATCTTTTTAGTCCCCTGAAATTGCTTTCTTCCTTCTATCCATCATGCAGATTTCCTTCTGGTTTATAAAAGGTTTGATTAAACTCAGAATTCATATTGAAAAACTAGCATTTTTTGAATACCGGTCTAAAGTAGGTGTTATGCACACTTCTCGCATTGTGTAATAATATTCATTTGGTTGCATTGTGCAAGGAAACTCAAAACCAAAAGCTGTGATACTGAAATTGAAATACTGTGTTAACACAATATGGGTAAATGCTGAAGCAATAAGAAACAAACATCTCAGAGTGGTATCAACATTTGATGAAGGCAAGGAACATGTAATTTAAGTTTTACCCCATAGAGTGCTGTGTAGTTTACTGTTAGAGTTATGCAATGAGCATCATTCATGTTAACTTTTTATTATTATGGAGACCAAAGCTTGGGTTAACTACATGGCATATTTATTTCCTTACTTATTACTCCTTACTTATTTCCTTTCTTACTTATTTGAAGTCTCTAAATTGCCATACTTGAACAACACATGAACGCATAACTGAAAGGAAACAAATAAGATAGAAAAGTGTCTGCTTGGAAGGATAAAAATCCATTTTGAGACCATTTGTGTGTTCAAGTGACAAGCAATTCCTGTTCAGTTGAACTGGTTGTGCAAAACTTCTTGCACAACCTGTTCAACTGAAATACGCCTCCAAGTGCATTAAAAATTTTTTTGAAACAGTCATAAAAATCAAAACCAGCTTTAGTGATTGCCTAGGAAAAGGTTCTTGTAAGTAAGAAATTGTAAGTACATCTCTAGTCCAACAGGCTATTCTCAACTCTTTTCATTGTATACTGAATAATTTATTATAGAGATGGGCCATTTTCACATGGCCAGGTGCCTGGAAGATTGCGCGAAACTCACGCCATAAAAGCGTCTTTCTAGCGCAATTTCTCAGCACTATCCCATTTAAGGGCCCTTTTTCTGATGTCATCAGGCCATTAAAGAGGATCGTGCTGGGAGATCGTGCTAGGAAGACACTTCATGCCGTGAGTTTGCACGATCTCCCAGGGTGCATGTGAAAATGGCCATGGTTCCTCTTGCAGTTAAAAAATTATAGTAATTATAACAATTGTGTTTATAGCTAAAGAATGAAGAAAGCAGATCATATATTTTAGAATTCTCCTTTAATTCAGTTTAGTGATGAAAAAATAAGAGACTAGCCACTGATCAAGAACCATGTTCTCCTACAGCATTGCCCCAAATTGTTTGTTCTTCTCCAACCATGACAGCTATATTTCAGTCTCTCATTCTGGTTAAACACTGGTTTCATTTTCTGTAGCCTTTTATTCTTCTTTGTTCTTGCCTTATAATAGCTCTATCATTGTCTGTACAAGACTCAGGTACAGGATTGCCCTTTGTGCTACCAAGATGAAGTCTTTGTATTTATATTTCTTTCACTTTTTGATCCAAACCAAATTTCCTGGCTTTCAGCTCTTCTCTGGCTTTTTTTTTTTTTGCCCATTTCATACCGTCATTCATCCTTTGTACATTGCTTCCAGACTCTGCCCTGAATTATCCCTGAGTGGCTTTAAACCCGGAACACTTTTGAAGAAATCCTATGTCAAAATCATTCTTTAACAAGCTACACTAGGCCCTTAGTTTACAGTGCCATAGATAACACAAACTTGCTGTATGTTCATTTGTACATCAATACTGGTGCACACATCATCTCTCTGTCTTCCTTCCTATCCTTTCCATGTTTTCTTTTCTTGTCCAGTTTTTAAACTACGTAGAAAAGAAACCAGTTTTTAAGTTTTGTTCTTAAAAGTAAATTTACCTCAGGAACTTTAATGGATATGTTAATGGGTCACTCAGTATATTTTCCTTACATAAATGTACACTAGTATACACTATATTGGATAAAGTTTGCTGACTGGAAACTCATTGGGAAGTCACAAATGCTCGCACTTCATGGGTAAATCATTTTGCTAACTAACATAACCAGGCTGTCAGGTGATTGATAGATGTCATTATTGCCAACAATTACAACTTTTCAGTCAATAAGGACCAAACTAAACATGATGGCAATAGATTTGTTTGTTAGTTTAACGCTAGGTCTACCGCAATCACATAGGCATTGTGACAGAATGTGGATGGTTCTGATATTTAGAGTAATGGGTGAGAAGTGCTATCCTTTCTATCATCCATGGTTTATTGCTAAAATGTGTTCCGTCAGGTACCTTTCTCCTCAGCTGAGCTCCAGACCATAAGAAAATAATAATAAGAACCCTACTGGATCACACAAGTAGTCCATCTAGTCCAGCATCCTATCTCTCATGGAGGCCAACCAGTTACAATGGAAGGCCAACCACAGAGCATAGAGGCCAAGGACTTTCCATGATGTTGCCTCCTGGAACTAGAATTCAAAGTTTTACTGCTGCTGAATGTAGAGTTTCCCTTATGTCACCATGGCTAGTAGCCACTGATGGACCTCTCTTCCATGTATCTGTCGAATCTGTTTCTTAAAATTGTCTATGCCTGTGACCATCAAGACATCCTCTGTCAGCGAGCTCCACATTTTAATCACTCATGTCCCAGTAATGTCCCAATAGTAGTAGGTTCAGCGCCCTTCATTTATGAATCCTATTTGTGTGTGTGTTGTGTGTGTTTGTGTGACACTTCTGACACACACACCACTTTATACATGATGGGGCATATGCAGATTTAAACATGCAGCCAACAAGTCTAGCTCAGTCCTAACACCTAAGTGCAAGTGCATAGTTAATTTGGGGTTTTTTTGCATTCTAACTTATGCTTAGCTAGAAATAAAATATTTTGAAAAAAAATATTTTGAATCTTTGATTTCATTGTATTTCAGTCATTGTTGATTGAAGGTGTTTATCATTCTCTTGATGTATTCTGCACATTTGAACTGGAGTAATAGTTATTTTAAAAAGAATCTAATGTATCAAGTTTGGCATCCTCTTAGAAGCCTATGAATACAGTTTATATTTCATCTTGAGTCCTAAATTCTACATTTCCCTTTTCCCTTTTTTGTATTTTAACTTTTCAGGAAAATGTTGATGCCCTTAGGAAAATCAAGCAAAAAAGAAACAGAATGAACTGAAGTACAGCAAGAGATTTTTCTTTTAAAAATAATTTTAAATAAATCATAGAGCTAGAAAAGTCCCAAGAGTCATCTAGTCAATTCCCCCATACAATGCAGGGAATTCACAACTACCCTCCTTACACCCCTAGTGATCCCTGCTCAGTGCCCAAAGGAAGGCAAAAAATCTCCAGGATCTCTAACCAATCTAACGTGGATGAAAATTTCTTCTTGAGTCCAAAGTGGCAATCAGCCTTACCCTGGACACATAAGAAATGTTAATATAAGATGAACATAATCAATGAATAAAATCAGTTCATTTCAGTATGTTCCATTAGGGGTGTACAAGAAAAAATATTCAGTTTTCCCATATCGGAATTTCTGAAGCGGGGAATAAAGTTGAAAATAAGCAATTTCCGAAGCGGCAAGCCACTTCAGAAACTGCTTATTGACCGGCTTCGGTATGCTCCGTAAAGATTCAGAGCATACAAAAAAGGCATTTAAATCTCCAGCCCCGCCACTTATTTGACCCAATGGGAGGGGGAGGAGGGGATTCCCACCTCCACCTCCCATTGGGTCAAATAAACAGCAGGTGGCTAGTTTAGATCTATACTTTTCTAGCTGCTTGCAAGCAGCTAGAAAAGTGTAGGTTTAATCCCCTGGCCCCTTCCGCAGCAGACGAAGGGAAGCAGCAAGGCTGTAGGCTTAAGCCTGCAGCTCCACCACCAGGCACTCTGTTCACTTGCTGCAGAAGGGGCCAGGGAATCCCCTGGTCCTTTCTGCAGTGGGTGAAGGGAAGAAGCAGGGCTAGGCTTAAGTCTGCAGCTCTGCTGCCGGGCGCTCCGTTTGCCCACTGCAGAAGGGGACAGGGAATCCCCTGGCCCCTTCTACAGCAGGTAAAGGGAACGGCGGGGCTTCTTCATCCGAACACATAGGGATAGGTGAATGACAGCAGCGAGGTGTTCAGTTTCAAATTGAATGCCAGTCTTCACTTGATGCAGGTCAGCTGAAGTGCCGAAAGGGCCCCTTAAACTCCAGCTGGCCAGTGGGGATCCTCCTCCTTAGGTCAGCTGGCTCCAGCTGAGGTTTGAAAGCCCTGAAACTTCCTAAAGTGAACCAAATCACTTTGGGAAACTTTGATTAGGCATTTCTGAACTGGGGCGAGCATGCTGGGCCAGATTCGGAAATCCTGAATCTTTACAAATCGGGTCCGATTCGAGTATTTATCCTGAATTGGAAACCCGAATCGCACACCCCTGTATTCCGTTTCACACCTAATGAGAAGGGGTGATTGGGTTACACTATATACTTGCGGAGCAAAAAGCCTCTAGCTGCCTATGCAGGAGCAGCAAGCACTGTCAGCATCTTCCACCAACCTGAAAAAGTGCTGTATTCTGCTCTGCAGCTCACTGATATGGAACCTCTCTCCTTTTTATCAAAGAAATAACCTCTAGTTTTAGAGGTGCTTTGCTTTGCTTTGCTTTGCTTTGCTTTGCTTTGCTTTGCTTTGCTTTGCTTTGCTTTGCTTTGCTTTGCTTTGCTTTGCTTTGCTTTGCTTTGCTTTGCTTTGCTTTGCTTTGACAGGTGCATCAAATGTATCTTTCCAGGAGTAGGAATAAATAATTGAAAATATATTTTCAAACAGCAAATATCCTTCAAATTCTAAATTGAATGAAACATTCCATATATGTCATATTAGATAAGCATGTTTTATTGTGAAGTTGATTTGTAGAATATGTTCACTCTACACAGAGCTATTTTTCCTTGCAGAGTTAAGGACCACAAGATATGGCAAGCTCATGGTCTGACTTGAACTTCAGCCCTTTCCACCCTTGGGTATCACTTCAGCCTCCAATTTGTAAACAGCAGATCTAAGAAATCTATTTATTTTTCTTCACAAAGAGACAATCTCCTGGAAAGGCATGGTTTTTGCAATGTGGGAGCTGTTTTTGATCTAGCTCCATGTTGGAGCTGTAACGTTGTTGATCCAGCTCCGTACTTTCTTACCCAAGATCTGTATCAAATTATACTGTTCATTACTGTCTGGTCATTGAAGTACATGGCAGAGCATCTTTTCAATTCAGCTGCTGTGATGTCATGTCCAATGGAGGGCATGTTTGTATCCTTTTTGGTAAGGAAAGCAGACTAATGTGCACTAACATAAGGAGGATGAGAGCTATTTTACAAACTGCTGCTTCTATATAGATGTAATTTGAAATTCATTGTTCTGTCATATCTAGTTTGAGATATTCATAAATGAACTTCCAGCTGTCAGTCGTGTTGACAGCCACATGTGGAATTTCTGGTTTAAAAGGCTTATAGTGACTGACTTTATTGAACTGTGCCACTTGTTTTAAGCAGTTATCACTCACTCAAGCATATTACTGTGTCAAGAATTGTCCAATCCACTTTCCTCAGTACTAAGCCATAAATTGAGATGAAACTTTATATTTAAACTATTTTTCAACTGTAAGGTCAGACAAAGCAAATGATATATATAGTTCTCTCTCTCTCTGGCCAAATCCACATTACTTCTTTTTTTCCGCGTTTTCCCCGCATTCTCCCCGCAATCTTGAGTGCCGGTCACATTACCTCATTAAACAGACGCATTTCATTCGCATTTCTCCCGAATATGTGGTCACAGTTTTTCAACGGGAGTTTCACGGTGGCCGTGAACAGTCCAATGCGCAATTTACGCGGTTTTTTTAAAAACCACCCCCCCTTCCTGTCTCTCCGGCCGTTCCGAGAGTTCCTATTGGCTGATTCAACTTGCAAGTGCTCCGTAGTCTGCAAAAGACTGTTTTTGACTTCATAGCATTGGATTTATTGATTATGCTGTTTCTGAATCAAATCTGGTAGTTTGAAAAATCATTTTGGGGTGAATCCATCCTCAGAACGGACTCGCAAAACTTCCTTTTTAACTGTTTTTTATTTTTTTATTTTATATTACTGTAATATCGAAATTACAGTGAATCAATCATTCAAAATAAAGAAAACAGTCGCTGCCGAGGGCCGCCCCAGCGGCGGGGCTGGAGGCGCTGGGAAGCCGGCGGGCTCATCTCTCGCCTCCTCTCCCGCCGGGGTCAAGAAGGTGCCCGGCAGACCGAGTCGAAGCCCGGGCGCAGCTGGAGGCTCCCAGCTCAGAGCGGAGAAGGGACTGGCCGAGGCATCCCCGGCTGAGCCGAACGGCAGGGCTTGCGGGGGCTGCCGGGACAGCAAAGGTGGCTTGGCCCGTGGGCTGGCACATCCGCGGAGGGGGGCTGAAGATGAACAGGGATTTTAAAAACTGCTGCCGAGAGAAGCGGCGGCGGCGGGCCGGGGATGCCGGCCGAGGAGACAGCCGCGTCCCTCCAAGCCTCTCTCTGCAGTGAGCCAGTGCTGCGCTGCCGGGGGGCGAGGATGCGCTGCGCTGCGAGGCGCCCTCTCCACTGTGGGCACTCCGGCTCAGGCGCTCGCCACGCAGAGGCCCAGCTCGCGGGGCGCCTGCCCCTGCAAGGTCGCCCATCAGCGCGGCGGTCCGCGGGAGGGGAGGGGGCGCAGCCTTCCCCCCTTGGGGTAAACGGCCCTCTGGCCACCAAGCCGGCTTGACCCCGCAGGCGCTGCCGCTCCAGTCTTGGAGAGGGGGGAAGGGGGAGCGGACGGCTGGGTGGCGTCTCGGCACGCTCCACTCGCACAGACATGCAACCCGCACCTTTCAAACCAGCCTTTCAAACTGCACCTTTCAAACCACCTTTCAAACCAGCCTCTTCATCCAAAGTGACTGACCGGCCTGAACCCGCCCAAAGCTTGGCTTTGTGAAACTTCAGTAAAATTCGAGCACTGAACTGTCCTGCATAGGAAATGCCCACGAAAGCTTCCCGCATGCTTCAAAATGTCCAAAAAAGAAACGGAAGAGCCATCAGTGCTGTCAGTGGGGGAAAGAGAGGCATCATTATCTTCAATGATGTTTCTTTATAACACAAGATCGAAATAACGGAAAAGTGAGCTCAAAAAAATTTTTAAAAAATGGGCGGGGAAAAAAGGTCCCGCCCAAAAAAGCAGTTTTCGAGCGGCCGTGTGACCGGAGAGACGCGCGAGAAAGGCGAATTGGAAGCAGGGATGTGAACGAAGAGAAAAAAATCACGGATTGGAGGCAAACGGAAGATATCCGATAAACATGCGGGTAATGGGTGAATGTGGATTCGACCTCTCTCTCTCTCTCTCTCTCTCTCTCTCTCTCTCTCTCTCTCTCTCTCTCTGTGTGTGTGTGTGTGTGTGTGTGTGTGTGTGTGTGTGTGTACCCAAGTTCACTCCTTACTACAGCTATGTCAGGTCCCATGATCCCCAGAATAACCTTTTTGATAATTGAAGAGAATCTCCTCCCTTTTTTACCAGTAGAAAAGCTGGTAAATATTTTACTAAAGCCTTTAAAAAAAAACAACTTTACATCTCACAAAACACACAGAGACATAAAAATCAGACACAGCTCTTGCATGATTTCAGCCATAGCATGTGGGGTGAGTTAGAGAAAGTGGCAGCAGCAGCAGAGAAGACGAGAATGGGAGAGAAGGCTGGCAACGGACAGAATAGGGCATTCATAGCGCAATCCTAAGCAGAATTACTCCAGTCTAAATCCATTGGCTTCAATGAGAATCCAACCTTAAGCTGTAAATCATCCAGTGAGTACTAATAGCCTAATACTAAGGAAATGCATGTCCTCATTCACAGACATCATGGATGTGGACTGCCTGTAGCTGTCTCGAGAAGAAAGGGGAATTTTGATCTTTCCACCACCACCCTTTACCATCAAACTGGTGATCTGCTCATACATTTTTGCAAGTTCTTAATAGCCCTGTTGGATTTTTTGCTTCCGAAAAAAAATGTACAGCCACAGTGGTCCGTGCAAAATCCAAAAACAAGAATGAAATCCATGTAATACATTTTATTAGGACTAATCAAATGGACACAAAATACTGTGCCAACATTTGATTTAGGCCACCCTCCTAGATACATGGGAGAGATTGACAGGAATGACTCTATCATCTCTCTAGTGTATTCATTTGATTGTTATAATACTAGGTTTTGTATTCATTTCATTGTCTAGACTGAGAGTTTTCTGTTCTACTAGGCTTGGAGTAGATAGGGCACCCTAACCCTTTCCTTCTACCATTAGTCCCAAGATAAAAACTGCCCTCAGGCCCACCTTTGAGAAAACAGATGTGCAATAGCTCATAATTTATGATCTTCACACACAGGAGGAGGAGGAACTTCACACACAGAAGAAACAAAACTTGAAGTTTGTTTCTGTCTTACAACTGGCAGTCAACGTAGCATTGAGTGTTAACTGACACATTGAGTGTCACTTTCCCTGTATCTTGTTAGTTCTGCTCATGTGACATTCATCTTTCAGGCAACTGAGGTGATAGTTAACCCTCAGCTGCTTCTTAGGTTACAGCAGCAGAGAGATCAGAGGATTTGTATGACATGCACTCTATCATCACCCACCAGTGACGAAAGAATCAGGAGGAAACAGCAACCCAGGATGGCAGACAGAGAGAGAGGCCAGATGCTCCATATCTGTCCGTGAATGCTATCTGAAATAGGTGAGAATGCATTCTGGCCTCCCCTGCTCTGAAATGAGATTAGCTACCTTAGGGTCTGTGAGGCAGCAAGATGAGAGAAAAAGATAAAACAAAAACTTGGAAGTATTTAACATTTTGGAAAAAGGCAAATATAACGGAACAGCTGAGTGAACTGCTTTGAAGCTTGTTTGGTTTCTAAGAGATTTATTGTGTGTAAAGAACTGAGACCACACCAAAGATTACCTGGCTGAGTTTTAAACATTGTATAGGGAATAGGTGCATAAGAGCATACTATGCAACGGGTTTTTTTTGTTTGTTTAAAGAAAACATCTTTATTATGTGGTAGGGCAAGTGGGTAGCCTTTCTTGTGTTCCCTGCCTTTTAAAAATTCTGATTGCCCAAATTGTGCAACAAGGAACTAGCCAGCAAGGAAAGAAAAATGGCGCTTATCTCTTTCAGATCACATTGCTGTGTTTACTTATTAAATGATGGAAATATGTCTGAACTGCATGTCCCTTGCCCCAAATGTTTCACTGGGTAGAGCCAGTCTGTGAGGAACCTTTCACATAGAAGGTCCCTGGTTTTGTTTTTCTTCTTCTTTGAAGGAAGAGATCACGTACTTTCAAATCCACAACCTCATTTCCAATTTGAGCAGCTGTTCAAACACAACTAGAAGAAAATTTGAAGCAGATCCTGTGACTAGCTGCATAAGCACTTGTCCTTGCTGCATGTTGCCAGGATTAGCAGGTTTCTATGGACTTTGGTCACTTTTACTCTTTCATTGCTAGTTTTACAACTTGAACACACTTTCAGCTATTGCATTTGCTGGAGAAATCTTCAAAGTATACCTGCTTGGAAATAGAAGAATCTGAAATTTCTATCAGAATAAGAGGGTTTGTATTTTCTGGTGTCAAAAAGACCAAACTTGGAAGTTCATTTTCCTTTGGCTACTAAAGCTTTTAAAGATGTCTCATTTACTAGGTAAAATAGGAACCCCTAATCAAGCAATAAGCAATAATATATACACGTACACATGTAATATATACACATATACTAACAGCTTAGTCCACTGTATCTTCCAAGCTAGATTACAACAATGTCCTACCTGTGGGGCAAACCAGTTCCATGAAAGGAATTCCTACTGTTTTTTAAAGTTCAGGTTTCAGGTCACGGGGATGATGCCAATAGTGACCATAGCACGAAGGAGATAAACCTTCCTCTGTGCTCTTTTCCTGACCTGAAAAAGCCCTGGGATCTACTGCTTTGTCTGAATGAAAAATGTTGATCTTCATAATACAGATTTAAAGTTCAATGAGAACTCTCTTGATTGATGTTGAATGTGAATTTAAGTGTGAGAAGAACAGCAGTAATATTTGGTTAATACGTTTTACAGGGAAAATGGCCTTTTGAATAGATCATCTATATTTATTTATTTAGAGAATCCATATTTTGCCTTTCTGCCAAATCAGGGCTACCAAGGCAGCCATTTCAGCAACTGTGGTAAATCAGATGGTTGAAGGAATGTAAATGTCAGCAAACTATGATTTTCACAAGCCTATTATCGCATTTTTAACCTCCCCCCCCCCCTCACTCATCCTGGCCTTGTCATTGTGACCCTTCACAAGGCTCAGAACACAGAGTGTGACAACCGCTGCATTATGGGGCTGCTGTTTTCAATTGTATAATGGTCTGTTCTAACCTTAATCTTTATGCTCATGTGTGTATTAGAATGGATAATTTCAGCTACTGCTATTTCTCTGCTCCATGAATTTAAGTAGGATTTTGACTACTTTTATTTGCTTTGTTTTTGCTGAACTCCATTCCACAACTGGCAACTGGGCACAGTGCAGAAAGCATTCTTTTCTCATTTATTGTAAAACTCACAAATTCCTGATCATTATCACTTCTGCCATTAGTTGTTTTCCCCTCAGAAGCTTGGTTCAGCAACCAGACCCTTCTGGCAACAAGTTCATTGTCCCCTCCCATCTCAGTTAGTTTCCAGCAGTCCAGCCTCACAGGAACTTTTGAATATTGGAATGAAGCCAGTGCCAAAGGTCAAGCAAAAACAGCTTGTAGTGGCCTGAGGTGTATGGAAGCTAGCTGAGACCAAGGCCATGTGTTTGCCTGAACATCCCACCTGAGAGTTCACATTCCCTTCCCTTGCCCTCAGGTGAGATTCTTCCAACAACACAGCTCAAGAATGTATTCCCACTCTGCTTGCTTACATGTGGATCAGTGTAAGAATGTCAACTGCTTTTTCTATTCTTTTTTTTAATGTCTATGAAGGCCAAGGCATTGGTAAAATCTGAAGCAGAGAGAACTCTGCTTCAGATTGCAGTCAATGGGCTTAGAAGGGTGAAACTTGGCTTCAGATGGCACTGTTAGCTGCTTATTTCATTGCTTAGAGTGGACATTTATGACAGATGGTGAGGATGTGTGCTACCATCAAGATTACAAGATGTCATTCATCTCCTCATCAAAGGAGATGTTTTGCTTCAAAAGCTTTCTGTACAAAAGTAAAAATTACCTCTATAGACAGAAATCCAGACCGTGCTGGCTTTGCATCACTCTTAAACTGTCCAAGAGACCACAATCATAGACTTTGCTTATAGCAAAAGCAGTTGCCCTGTAGATAACTGGCCTCGGCTGCTCTTTTCCCACCCAATATCCCTCCTGGACATCATTTTGAAAAAACCCAGAACCATAAAAATACAATTTTTTTTCCTGAAGCCAAATCAAATGAGTCACAGGCAGCTCCTTGAGTCTGTATTCTCTTTTTCTGATTTGCTGTAAGTGAATCTACAGCTGTGCTTGATTTTGTTACTAAGTTGATAAGCACAGCATAAGCTTCACTCCAGCAGACGGGAAAATATCTACACAGCTCTACAGATTTTTTTTCCTTATAAGGGATAACTCAATCTTCAAATTAATGCTCACAGTATTTAATAATCAAAGACTGCAGGAGCAATCCTGACTAGGAGCAGAACCACAAGTGACAAAAGGCACAGATTGGACACTTGTCTGCTTCCCTCAAGTTTTGATGGGAAATGTAGGCATCCTGGTCTCGCAGCTTCGCTCTCTGACTGCTGTCCAATGGACTTTTCAACTGTCACTTGTCCAACATTCCGCCAAGCTGCCTACATTTCCCATCAAAACTTGAGGGAAGCAGACAAGTGTCCAATCTGTGCCTTTTGTCACTTGTGGTTCTGCTCTAGGTCTACTCAGAATGCTACTCAGGTCTAGTCAATGGGGGGTTATTCCCAGGAAGGTGTTCTTTGGATCGCACTGTGCATCTGTATCAATGTTCTGTCAAATAAGAGTGAAATGATGATGTTGGTGAAGTAGCTGATCATCAATAGCACATTTTGTTCTGCTTTTCCATTTTTTTCTACTGCTGTTGTCACACGGGCCCCTATTTCGTCAGTTTTGCACTAGAAATAGTTTCTTCTGTTATCATTATTAGAATGGATTCTCCCATCTTTTGACAACTGCTTGCACTTCCAGTCAGTCATATTAAAAGGGAAAAGCGCAATTCGACAGTCAAAGTGCCTCTGGAAACGGGGCCCTAAAAATCCCGCCCCTTTTTTTAAAAAAAATTTCCTCATATTTGCGCTATATCACTCTTCTATTATACCAGTGTTGTGCTGGGCCAACCCAAAAGCCAACCGTGATAGGTAGCAGAGGTTTCCTGCCCATGGCAGAATAGTGCTATAGCGCTATAGCACTATAAGGCTGACATTTTTTAAAAAAAATTACTTTGAGACTTAATTGCGGGTCACGTTGGGGCTTGTGGGAGTGTAGGGCAGGAGAATCAGTGTTAGGTGAGACAGATGATCAGGGAGGGTGAGCGTTTTGGTGTTGCAAAGCGTTCATAGTCGATCCAGGGCATTCACATGGAAGTGGATAAAGACGACATAAAGAGTCACAAAGCGTGAATTGGGGAGAATGGCAAAATTGCAAGAGAGCCAGAATAAGGTGAGCATTCAGCAGGAGATGGCGCTAGTTTGGCGCTAAATTTATGGCCGTGTGACAATGGCCCACGTGTGTGACAAAGAGATCATTGTAAGGATTCTGGGTGGGGTGGTTCCCCTGAAGGCCTATTTCCCATTTCGTATCTTGTAATCTACCTCAGGTGTATAACTACCACATAGCGAACTCTATTTTCTAATATAACTGTTAGCATGATGGACTAAGATCTGGGAGATCCAGGTTTCCAACTCTCACGCTGTCATGGAAGCTGGATGGGTGACCACTTGGACCAGTCACTCTCTCCGCCTAACCTACCTCACAAGGTTGTTATGAGGATTAAAAAGGAGGAGGGGAGATTGATGTTATATGCCATTTTGAGTTTCCACTGGGGAGAAAAGAGGGATATAAATGAATAAAAACAATCCAGAATTTTACCTTGACCTTTCCCTGTCTTCCATCTCTGTCCCGTTTCTGAGAGAATAAAAATGTTATTGTGTTGCTGCTGCTGCCAAGCTCAGCAAGAAGGACCAGGAGATTAAAATGAAAAATAAGGAGACTGATGAAACAAGAGGAGGGGAGAGAACTGAGAAAGGGTTCAGAGATGTGACATGGGGAACAGAAAAAGAGGGGTATGGGGGTATAGATAAATGTGAGACCATACAGAGAAACCTGTGAGGAGGTTTGGGAGAAGAAAAATAGAATTACTGGGAGAAGGAGGGTGTTGAAAGATACAGATGGGGCAGAGGAAGGGGATGTACCAAATGACTGTACTGGTGGAGAGAGTTACAAGGGATTTAGAGGAAGGGGAGGCAGTTGCTGAGAAATTTGAGGGTGGAGAAAAAGAAAAAAGAAGCAGCTGAGTCTGCATCCACATGTTACACAAGCCTTGTGTTTGTTGAGGAACAACACAAGGCCTTTGCATGGCACATGGGAGTTTTGTGCCTCCCAGATGTGTGCCAGTCCTTTCCTGTTTGCAAACAAAGCAGGCAGAGAGAAGCAGCTTTAGCCTTTCCCTCCTGCTGCTTTCAAGTCTATAAACAGTCCTGTAGAGCTGCTATTGGGTTGTAAAAATCACGTTACTTGAGTTTCACAATGGAGCCAATAGCAGCTTCCTGAATCAGTTTGCAGATGCAACAACGGTAGGGGGGGAGGCTTCTCCCTGCCTGCCTTGGTAGCAAACAGAAAAGAACCAGCATGCCTTTGGGAGGCACAAAACTCCCATTGCACATGGGATGCAAAGTACTTATGTTGTTCCTCATCAAACACAATGACTTCGTAACGTGCCATGTGATTCAGGCCTGTGGGAGAACGTTCATGTGCCTGAGGTTTTGGAGAGAGGAAAAGATTAACAGAGGAAGTGGTTTAGAGATATCTGGGGTACAGGGAGAGAAGAGAGAGCACACTACAGGAGGAAAGAGAAAAATCAGGCTAGCAGACAACTGTTAAAAAGAAAGAGCTAGTTAAAAGTGTAAGAAAAATGCTTCTTGGTGGTTATTGTACTATTTGGCCCTTTTGACTGAATAAATATGCAAGCAAGAGTGATACAGTTGTTTGCTTCTGCATTTGGTGGAGTCAGTCGGAGATAGTTGGGTTATTTCACTTCAGATTGCCGAGCACCTCTAACAGAGTCTTTCCACCCCACCAAACACATTGGACTTGCCAGTTCTAACAGCAGCTGTGACAAGCTGGCACTGGAGCAGCATTGGTAACTGGTTCCTCATAGCTTCTGAAAACTTTTGCTCAGTGAGGGCCCTTGATATGATGAGAATTAGGCTAGTTGTTGAAGTTAAACACACTTTTCATCTATTGAAGTCTTAATTGTTGCAAAAAATTTCATTTACCTCGAACTGCCTTCCAGAATGTCCAGGAGTTAAGATTTTCCATGGCTTCTTCCTCAATCTTGTTTCTAATTCCAGGCTGTTGTGGAGGAAACTTCTGCTCACTGTGCATAAAGATAGCATGGCAGGCTTCTCAGAAGATATGACTCATTATAGCAACGAAATCTTCCCTAATTGTAAATTGCCAGCCTCCCCTAGTGTCTCAGGTTGCAGTTCCACTAAATCATTCTTTCAGCCACTTCTTTTTCATTTTTATCACATTTCGGTAGTCTGTGGGGTTTGGGTATTGTTCTAAGTAACTCGAGGCATTAATATATCCCTGACAAGGGACATGAGGTGGAACAGTTTGATCTGTAGCACCAATGAAAACAGATGGGGGAAACAGGACCATGTGTGATGTCAGACATGTAGAAATGTGGATCTTGCTAATTTATCATGTGAGACTGCTGACAAGCAAGTGACATTAATTGATGCACCCTTTGAGATGCAATCTGGAACTCTTGCACCCAGGGAAAATTCATTTAATGCTGTGTAAGTGGTGAGTAACTGCCCAGCTTAATTGTTTCCCAATGCTACTATATTAGTTACAGTGTCAGAGACAAGCTTACAATAAGCTAAATAAAGCATATCTAGTTCACAAATATCTTCCTGCTTTCTTGTTTCATGAAAGATGTATTAGAAATTTCTGCACTACATGCAGTGATCCATAGTTTGACTGGGTATGTTAAATGCTTTGGACAATTGTCACATCATAGAACCTGGAGCAAGTCTTTTTGAGCCAATGCAGTTCCTGTGCTGCGGCCTAACTCTAGACCATCTTTTAACATAATAGTACTGCCACAAACCCACGTCCAACTCTGGCTTTTGGACTGTTTGCAACTCCGTTATTTATATATATTGAATATACTTTGAGGATTTTCGTTGTTATATGCTGCTACTTATGCACTTGGTATACCTGGGCCGATTCCAGATGGGCACAAATAGAGCGAGTGCTTTCACTTTTTCAGCGACCTCACTCGTAAAAACCCACAATTTCCCATGCCGGCTTACCTGCGGTTCATGGCGCTCGGTTGCGCTCTATAAGCGGACGGTGTGAACACGGTATTGCGAGTTTGCACACTTCTGGACGCTTCGTCGCCATGGAGAGGCCCTCCCCTTTCCCTCCTTCCTTTGCCAGCCGGCCAGCAACAATATTCCCTTAATTTTTTTTTTAAAACCGGGCGCCATTTGCGCAGTCGCACGTTTGCGCACATCGAACTGTGCAAATGCGCACAAATGCACAAACGCACAAACGCACAAAAGCGCACAAAAGTCGACGCTGCATATTTGCATACCTGCGCGTTTGCGCATTTGCACAAAACACGTAAAAAAAAATTTAAAAAAAAACCAAAATGCGAACCAATGAAGGCCCCCGACGTCAACTGTGATGGGGAGGAAACAACCAATCCCGGGTACCTCAGTTGGCCATGCGAACATCCGGAAGCGGGACGGCACAGCACGCTGCGAGACAAAGCGGATGGAGACGAAAGTGAACGCGTGGCCAGTAAGCGATTATTTCCGCAGAAAAACCGCAATTTCTGGCCATCTGGAATCGGCCCTGATGTGCAATATATTTAGCTTTTGGTATTTAGCAGTTTAGCACTAGAACTTTGATATCCTGTATGTATTTCCTTCTGAAGCACTCTTAGAATTAACCCTCTTATGGTATGGAGAGCTGGTGGGCATAATATATATATCTGTGAATCTTATACAGAAGGGTTACATTGTATATGTCTCCTTACTATATTGTAATAAATTGTTTCATTTTCCATTTACATTAGGACCTTAGTTAGTTTATTGCAGTTTTTTGTTGTACTGCTTAATGTACATAGTTGCAAAAATATTTTCTAAATGATTAGCCAATAGACTGCAAAAAATTATGAGTAACTATATTGGACTTGAACAGATAGGGTTCATACCAAATAGAATGTTAATGGATAATATTAGAAGAACACTGACCATCATATAATTTGGAAAAAACAGTAATGAAGATTCTGTAATTTTAGCAGTTGATATAGAAAAAGCTTTTGATACCTTGGAAATAGGGTTTATTAAAGAACTAATAAAAGCAATGGGTTTGGGACAAAGAATGAGGACTGCAGTAAATGCTTGGTGTCCGGGCGCAGAAGCCCCCCCATGCCCCGACGCCTCCATGAGGCCCGCCAGTGGGGCCCGGACGGAGGAGGCGGCCAAGGCATGGCAGGGGAAGACTGCCCATAGCCCCCTTTGTGGAAGCAGCAGCTGAGACAAGGCCAGGACTGAGCCCCGGCAGTCTGAAGCAGTGGGACAAGCACTGGGCCTCGCCAATGCCGCAACGCTGCTGCCAGCAATGGGAGGGGCCATGGTTCTGGGCGAAGAGGCACCTACCCATCCCGATGCGCTGTGGGCCGGCACCCAGACTGGCTCGAGCGGCAAGGCCCATGGCCACCAGATGGGATACCACCCTTGGGCAGGGCCAGCCAGCCCCGTGTTGCGCCCGGATGAGGTGGAGTTGGGGCAGGGTGCTGATCAGCATGGCCCACACGGCAGCCCTCTGGACGGCCAGAAGGGCTGCCCATTAGGGGAGGGGGGAGGGAGAACAATGGGGATAGGAGCAGGGGGAAGGAAAAGGTGTGAGGACGGGAGGAAGGGGGAGGATAAAAGGGAGGAAATGGGAGCACACAGGGTGGTGAAGTAGAGAGAGGAAGGACCGGGATAGCGAGCAGAGGGAATACTAAGTGATAGGGAAAGAAGGAGAGAATAGAGAGATGGAGTGGGGTTGAATGGGGATGCCAAGGGGGGGAGAGTGGAACGGGCGGAATGGGGGAGAATTAGAGGGAGATGGACAAGGGTGCAGCTAACCCCCCTCCCCTTTTTGAGGGCCAGCTGCGGAGACTGGGAGGGGCTCCTCCACCCTCCTGGGCCTTAAAGGGGACCCCCCCAGGGCCCTCCAGCTGGGCAGGTGGTCAGGAAGGCAACCCTGGCTGCAGCGCCCCCCTCCGGCCCAGACGCCCTCACTGGCGAGGCCCACACTTGGTATAAAAATTCAGTGGCAGGAGAAATGGGGGGCGTGGCTTTGCAGCAAAAGCAAATGGCCGCCTAAAGCTGAGCTCTGTCTCACCCTGAGCCCTTTAAACAACCTAACAACTGTAAAATGAATGCTATGAACAAACAAACAACAGAAAAGAAGAAAGCAAACAGTAAGGCTGCTAAAAAGCTTCAAGATTTTTTCCTGGTCTCCCAAACACCAGCAGCAGAAATCAGAGCTGAAAAAGACACACTCAAAATGGCTGCCGAGGAAAGCAGAGTAAGTAACTCTTCATCAGACTTAAGCTTACCAGCCTTACTTCAAGCTATGGAGTCTAATATCCTTCAAAACATTTCCAATTTAACAGAGCAAATTGCAGAAATTAAAATAGACATTAACAAAGCAGTGCTAAAAGCTGAAAATGCAATGGATCTTAGCATTGCCTTGCAAAGAGATGTGCAAGACTTACAAAAAGAGAATGACCACATGCAAAATAGAATTCAAACCCTTGAACTTGCAAACCGTCAGCAGAACTTAAAATTTAGAGGGATTGAAGAATCTGAAATAATAAATGCAGATTTAATCTCTTTCCTCTCTAACTGGCTAGCCACATGCCTTCAATTAGAAAAGGGCATCAGCCCTCTAATTTCCAAAGCGTATCGCCTTGGCTACCCTAATCATCCCAAAAGGAGAAGTCCCAGGGATGTTGTAGCAACATTTGCCGATTGGAGAACAAGAAAAAAAATCTTGGAGGTGGCAAGATCACAAAACACCTTTACATACAAAGGAGCTTCTATCCTGGTGTTAACTGATCTGCCAAAGGACATTTTAAATAAAAGAAAAGAACTTAAACCAGTAACGGAGGCCTTAAGGAAAGCTAAAATCAACTATAGATGGATAAACTTTACTAAACTCCAAGTAAAACAACAAGGAGAGACCTACACAGCAGAAGACCAAGAGACTGGATTATGCCTGTTACAGAGCATTAACCTGGAACTGCCTATGGAGTTAGACAACATATCTAACAAAAGAAAGAGATCATATCCTTCAACTCCACAAAAAGGAAGCAAGATACCGATTAGGCACAACTGAAGTCTCAAACTCTGCATTAGAAATAATAGAAGCTCTAATTCCAATGACTGAAACAAATGCCATTCATAGCATCAAAATATCAACAAAGGGTTCGGGGGGGGGGGCAGATTATAAGATACAGTAATTTAATTAGCTTCCAAATTAGAATTACCCAGATATTCTGGAATTTTCCAGTAATTCAGGAGAGAAGTTTATCTCTTGAATTATAGAGGGTTATATAGGATAAGTTTCAGTTTCTTCCATTTTTTTTTCATTTTTTTTTCATTTTATTTTTTTCCCCTTTTGGCTTATTAATCGAATTCAAGTTAAACAGAAATTTATTGATAATAGGGATTGTTATTGTTCCTATATTATAGAGTGTTACTATTTTATATCAAATAATTAGTTATAAACAAAGTTTAGAGTTATAGAAGAATTTTACTGTTATTAGAAAGTTATATTACTACTTCAAGTTTATATTGTTACGTTACGGATATTAGAAGTATTACTGTTTATAATACACAATTAAGTATAATCAAAATTTAAAGTTATAACAAGTGCTGTATTGTCATCAGAAAATTGTCTTATCGTTCAGATTTTATATACTAAATAGCATTACTGTTACCAAATAAGTTGTTTAAAAGCTATTCCTTTAACACAAAAAATAATTTATTTCTAAGAAGAAATTGGAGGGAGAAGTTACAATATGTGTTCTGAACTAAAAGTAATTTCTTATAATGTTCGAGGCTTGGGGAATCCAATTAAGAGAAAACGCATACTTACACATATAGCTAAACTTAAACCAGATATCACTCTACTTCAAGAAACACACATTCGTGCTGGTAATCCTTTAACACTGAAAGACAGATGGATTCAGACACAATACCATGCATATGGCACTTCTAAAGCACGTGGGGTTGCAATTATAGTATCCAAAAATACTCCTTTTTTTCATAAAGCTACAAAAGTTGATCCTCTGGGTAGATATATATTTGTAAAAGGAACTGTAGGCAATCACCTTCTTACGGTGGCATCCATCTATGCACCTAACCAAAGGCAAATAACCTTTATAGAAGAACTATTAATTAATCTAGAAAAATTTCAGGAAGGCGAACTGATTGTGGGTGGAGACTTTAATTTCATAATGAATCACAAATTAGATAGGTCAGACTATAAAAAATCCAATAAGAAATGTCACAATACTAAATTGGCAACATTGATTAAAAATCACAATCTGATTGATGTATGGAGACAAACTCATGCTACAGAAAAAGACTTTACTTACTACTCACCTAGACATCACATTTACACCAGAATTGACCTTATTTTAATTTCAGAAAAATTAATTAATCAGGTAAACTCAACCGAAATTGGTAACATAATCCATTCAGATCATGCTTGGACTACTTGCACCATTTCATTTAAGTCAGAAACAAAAACTGAAAAACACTGGACATTTAGTAAATCACTACTGTACCATTCAAATCATGTTAAGGAAATTGAGAATATCATCAAACAATACATGAAAGAAAATACAACACCAGAAACAAAACCACATATTTTTTGGGACGCTTTAAAAGCTGTCACTAGAGGACATCTAATAGCATTAACATCACGAATTCACAAGGATAAGAAAGCTCAAAAACAAGAAATTACAGGGAAAATTAAACACTTGGAATTCCTACATAAACAGAATGGTAGTAAAAAAGTATACCAGAAACTAATAAATGAATGCAAACTTTTAGAAACCATAGAATCAGATAATATTCAAAAAAATCTCATATATTTAAAACAGAAACATTGGTTCAATACACCAAAGACTTTACGTATTCTCTCTTGGAGAATAAAAGAAAAGAAGGTAGCAAAATTAATCAGGGTAATCCAAGACAAAAAAGGACAAATATACACTAAATCAAAAGACATAATTAATATCTTCAGAGATTACTATAATCAACTATATACATCAAAAAAACCAAAAATAGAAAACATATCCCATTTTTTGCAATCACTTAAAAATCTTAAAAAATTAGAAAAAGCACATCAGTCAAAACTGGAGAATCCAATCACCACACAAGAAATTGCAGTAGTCATACAAAAATCAAAAAACAACAAAGCATCAGGACCAGACGGATTTCCTGCAGAATTTTATAAAAAATTTGCCCCACTTCTATTACAACCCCTTACTGAAACTTGTAACATGTTATTAACATCAGGAATACAGCCTCCTTCATGGTCGACTGCTTCTATTATAGTAATTCCGAAGCAAGGCAAAGATCATAAAACCCCAGCCTCATTTCGCCCAATTTCTCTCTTAAATCAAGATTACAAGATATTTACTTCAGTTATAGCCGAACGTCTTAATTCATTTATCACTCACTATATACACAAGGACCAAACCGGCTTCATGCCCGGCAGGGATTTAACACACGATATTTATAAAACTTTAAATTTAATGTCTATATGCAAAAATCAACATACTGAAGCTCTATTCTTATCATTAGATATCGAAAAAGCCTTCGATTCCTTAGAAATATGTTATTTAGATGAAACACTATACCATATGGGCTTTGGAGAAAATTTCCGACGTATAATAAAGACAATCTATTCACAACCCACAGCGCATGTCAAAATAAATGGAAACACTTCAGACAAAATCTATCTACATAGAGGAACAAGACAAGGCTGCCCTTTGTCACCTGCTTTATTTGCAATTGCCTTAGAACCACTGACAATAGCAATCAGGGAGAACACCCAAATTCAAGGAATCGCAGTTAACTCTAAAACATATAAACTCAGTGCTTTTGCAGATGATATGCTGCTATACCTCACAAACCCAATCCTATCGCTTCAACACTTATCAAATCTTTTAAGTATATTTGGTCAAATTTCAGGATTAGAAGTAAACTACACCAAGTCGAACATACTTCCTTTAAACACAACAACTACAACTCAATTGAATATTAAACACATATATAAATTCCAGTGGGAACCAAAAAAACTACCATATCTGGGTATAATCCTACCATCTGACCTCAACCAGTTACTAAAGTTAAATCACATAGATAAAATGGCTAAAATAAGAGCAGAATTAAGTGACTGGAATAAAAAACAATTATCATGGTATGATAGATACCATCTAATTAAATCATTTGCACTTCCCAAGTTAATTTTTCTCTTTCGAACAATTCCAATATTAATCCCACCAAAACTTTTAAAACAATGGCAAACCTTCTTTAATAAATTTTTGTGGCAAGATAAACATCCAAGAATTGCATTTACAACACTAAGATTAAAAAACACACAAGGAGGCTTTAATTTCCCAGATATTGATCTCTATCAAAAAGCTGCACGATTAAAAGATGTAATTTCTATAATACAGAAGGAAGATCATATGGATTGGATCAACCTTTTACAAAACACACAACAAAATGAATCCATTCAGGATCTTCTATGGAATAAACAACACGTCCGCCCAACAAACACTAAACAAAACATCTTTTTTACAGCTATCCTAAAAGTATGGGATGCTTATAGAAATAAAATCACCCCCAAATATTCCAGGTTCTCTTCTTTTCTTTTTCAGGATTGGTTTCCACCGGGTCTCTCACCCGCATTCACTAAAAAATGGAACCAAAACAACATAACAAGGCTAACTGATATTGCCTCCCGAGAAGGCTTACTAGATAAACCAGAATTGGAGCAAAAAATTAATAGTAATATATCATGGTTTATTTATTTTCAATTAAAGAATCTAGCCTCTTCTATAAACTTAAAGGACATTATGAAACAACCAAAGACTGCATTTGAACAAATTATAGATAGGAAAGGCCTTTCAAATAAAGGAGTAATCTCCAAAATTTATAATATTTTGCTACAAAACCTTAAAATTAAAACCTTAACATATCAGTCAAAATGGCACCAAGACTGTGACAAAATATTATCAAAAGAACAATGGGAAATATTATGGTCCTCTAAAATATTTAATTCATCAACAATTAATATTAAACTACAGTCCTATAAGATATTAACAAGATGGTATCTTACACCCAAAAAATTAGCAGCTATTTACTCTCACAGTTCATCTTTATGTTGGAAAGGATGTGGGGATACAGGATCATATATACATTGCTGGTGGAAATGTCATTACATAGAAGAATTCTGGAATACAATCTTGCACCAAATCTTTTTGTTAACTGGCTACAAAATACCAAAGAAACCTGAGCTGATATTTCTGAATCAATGGGACGATATAGAGATCCCACCAATTCGACGAGACCTCATCAATGTCTTCTTAATGGCAGCAAAAAATTTAATTGCTTTAAAATGGAAATCACATACTGTACCAACAATTACCAGTTGGTATTCTAAAATATGGGACCATTTTTTATTTGAAAAAATCAATGATGGAATCTATCAAGCTGAAAATTTCCCCCAAACAACAAATTTTATGGAAAAATGGTTCCCTTTTTTTGAATACATTTCTAAAGAAAATCTATATCCTCCCAATAAAATATACCAAACAATCCTGAATCTATAATCCAAAATATATCAGATCATTCAACTTGAATTTGTCTTTCCATGTTTTACCCTTCTCTGTTATGTAGTTTTTAACAATTTACCCATGTTGTATTTCATATTGTAAACAGTTTTGTTAATAATTGAAATAAAATATATATATATTAAAAAAAAAATTCAGTGGCAGCAATAAAAGTAAATGATGTATTTTCAGGGGGAAATTATAAATAAGGGAACGAGACAAGGCTGTCCTATGTCACCATCATTGTTTGCTGTGGTGATGGAGCCCCTTGCTGAGCAAATTAGACAGAACACTAAGATTAAAGTGCTTAAAATAGGAGAGGTGGGGCAAAAATTAAGCTTATATGCAGATGATATGACCTTTTATCTTTCGGATCCTCATACCTCACTACTTGAATTACAATGAATTCTAGATAAATATGCCTCCTTATCAAGACTACATAGAACTGAAGTCAAGTTTCCCATATACTTGGTAAAAGAAAAATGGAGATATCTAGGAGTATAGATACCAATGAATCTAGATAAGATGAAACATTATAATTATGATAGTACTTATAGGAATATAAAAGAACAAATACATAAATGGAGTCAAAAAAGCCTTACTTGGGCAGATAGATTGCATTTAATTAAAAGTTTGATTTTGTCTGGGTTTCTCTTTTTATTTCAAACTTTACCTATTGTACTAAGAAATCGAGGGCCCATAAAATAACTTCACATGGCAACAAAAGGCTCATAGGATCAATTTTGATACAAACAGAAGACCACAAGGCAGAGGAGGCCTGGGCCTTCCAGATCTCTTAAAGTATTATGAAATGTTTAACCTAGCTGCTCTCTTAAGAGCATTAACTTCAGAAAAACAACCAATTTGGGCACAAATCGAGAATTTTTATATGAAGCCTAATAAGTTGAGAGAGTTCTTTTAGAATAAAAAGAGCATGTCTAATAGAAAAGACAATCTATGCAAGTATACTAAAATAGGGATTAAAATTTGGCATAAATATAGACATATACTATCACCTGGTATATCTAGATTGTCTACAATAATTAATCAAGAGTGGTTTCCTCCAGCCCAAGGCAACCAGGATTTCACAGTCTGGGAGCAAGCAGGGCTAGACACATTACATTCAATAGTGCCAAAAGGTAAACTCCTAAAAAAAAGACAAGGAATAGAGAAAAGAACTGTACCTAAGATAAATTGGTTTAGATACTTACAGGGGCAACGTCTACTACAATCTAAACATATTAAAGAGGCTTTAGAACATCCTTTAATGGGCTTTGAATCATTCCTGAAGAAATTAGAGAGAAATATGAGAGGAGTAGTTTCTGAACTTTATACTTTACTCGTCATTGGTTACACAAAAGAGACTCCTACATCAGAAGCAATGGGAAATGGATTCTGATGGTAGATTGATAGATCAGGATTGGGAACATACATGGTCTAACTATAGTAAAACATCAAAAATTGTATCCAAAAAATCCCAAAGTTATAAAATGATTACACATTAGTACTATACCCCTTGCAAGTTAAAAAAGACGGGAGCTGCTATATCAGCTAAATGTTGGGAAAATGTGGAAAAACAGCAGATTTTTTACATTGTTGGTGGTCCTGCTCAAAAGTCAAACATTACCGGAAACAAATCACTTATTAGATCAAAGTCATTTCAGGAATAGACTATTGGTATAGCAATAATTGGAGCCTGATGTTTTGATCTTAGAAAATTGTTGTATTCTGTTGAATAATTGTGTCGGTTTTTTGCAGAGGGGTTTAATCCAACATATAATTTATTGACTTCAGGAAGAAACAGAATCTGAGAATATATCCAACATCTTAAAATGTAAATTAAAGAAAAAAACAAATAAAAATATTTAGTATAATTAGCTTCCTTGTTGGTATATGAACTAGTGCATGAAGCAATTTATATGCACCTGGATTAGCATAAAATAAATGGTAAGAAGGTTGACTGGTTCACACAATAGCATTTCACTACTGTGATGTTGATTGATTGGATTGATCACTACTGTGATGGACAGGACTGGTTCCAGCTCTGCCTCTACTCAGAAACAACCAATGAGAGCAAGCAGAATGTTGGGCAAGTGACAGCTGAAGTCTGTTGGAAGAAAGTTACTAACAGAAAAGGATTTTGAGGCTGCTAGTTGGGGCAGCTGAGAGATAGCTGTTATATTACATAATAAATCATTCCCTCGTTAACTGTAATATGTCTATGAATTTTGAAATCATTCACTCTTATGTTCTATGGTATAAATAAAGTTTATTCTTTGTTCTGTTTTACCCTGGTTGGCATGAATTTGTTGGCTGAGGGGAAATAAAACACGCACACAAAACTCAACACTCTGGTCATGATAAATGGGCCAAGTTTAATTAAATGGTGTCAGAGTACATTACAGAAAGTAAACACTAAGTTCCCTTTCCCTATGGCCCTGGGTTGTAGCTGGGTGAGGGAAGTAAATAGAAGGAATGGGCTGCCTGTTTGAAAAGAGAGAGGGGACTTGGTGTGGATTTGCATCATGGCTCTTAACCTGGAAAATAGAGGTTAGATAGGTGGTGTGTTGTGACAGTCCTTAACTGCCTGTGAAGCCCCAGACCTGTGTAGGGAGGCACTATGTGGGGGGTGGTGGTGGTCACAACTGCTTAAATGATGAACTTGGTCATAATGAACTTGGAAGCACTACATATACTTGGCTGCCATCATGAACAATCCAAATGTCAATATGTCAACGCTTATGAAAGTAGTCTGAATGAAAATATGATAAACAAGTGGGGGAGCCAGCAAGAACTTGTGGGGGACATCTCATTTTTGCCTCCCCTGCTATTTCTTCTTTCCCTTTTCTGAAAGCCCGTATAGCCCCTCCCCATTTCCTGCTTCCTTTTGACCTTCCCACCCACCAGCCAACTTATCTTTATCTTTCCCGTCTTTAGCTTTCCGTCCTTCTCTTCCCCCTGACAGCATTGCCCTTGGAAAAGTCTGACCAAGTCATGCAGTGCTGGCTGCTAGGCTGGGTACAGTTGTGTTGTGAAGAACTGGCAAGAACTTGCACTCTTCCCTGTATCACCTCTCCTTGCTATTTCTTTTGTATCACCTCTCCTTGCTATTTCTTCTTTTCCTTCTTCTGCCAGCCCCCATATCCTCATCGTTACCTGCTTCCATTTCTCTTTCCCACACACCAATCAACCCAGCTGTTATCTGCACACCATTTTCAGCTATATTTTTAAATATTATTTATAGTCTGACTTTCTTACTGGGACTCAAGGCAGATTATATAGTGTAAGTCAATACAATCAATATAGTGTAAGTCAATAAAATCAATATAGTGTAAGTCAATAAAATCAATGACCCTTTATACCCCACCTACATCCACAATGGGGACCCAAAACAATTTACATCATTCTCCTGTCCTTCATTTTATCCTCACAACAACCCTGTGTGCTAGGTTATACTGAGAATGTGTAATTGGCTCAAGGTCACCTGGTGAGCTGCTATGGCAGAACGGGGATTGGAACCTGGGTCTCCCAGAGCCTATTGGAAATTCTAACCAGTACATCATGCTGGCTCCAGTGGGGTGGCTTCTATTGAACAGTAGTGAGCAGCAGGTGGGCCTGGGTGAGTCATGCAAGTCGTTTGATAGCAAGTTGTCCCATGGATGCTGAAAGGCCAGGCCCTCATGAGTCCTCCCTCAAAGGCCAAAACAGCCCTGAACAGAGCCCTGCCAGTCACTGACAGAAATCAAGGCTGGAAGGCTGCCAATACAGTGTGGTTGCCTAACCATGGCCACTGAGGGCATTCATTTCTGAAAGCTACAGGCACTGCTTCTATAATATTGGAAGATTTTAAGCACTAAGTGTACCTTTTTAAAAAAGATTTCAGATTTTCCTACAAACCTAGGGCTTTTCTCTGGTTTATAGAAAGATCTGTCTTGTCTGTTCATGGCTCTAGTCTCCAAGTCTAAGTGGCCATAGAAGGGGCCACATTGAGAGTTAAACATAGGGCCACGCTACAAGTAATGAATGACACTTGCCTGGAAAGTGAACAGACTCACGTGTATTCCTCCATGTTCACTTGCCATTCACTTGCTCTCCACTTGATCAAGTCTGTCCACGTAAGTCTGTTCACTTGCCAGGCAAGTGTCATTCGTCACTTGTAGCTTGGCCCATATTGATTAATATCAGGTTAATGATTGACAGATAGGGCTGATGCAAAATGTGAAAGTATCCTTGACAAATAAGGATCCATTCAAAGATGGCGAATACTCCAACAAATTAGCTGATCTCTAGTTTTGTATCTTTTACTACATGTGAAAAATTTTCCATTATTGGGGACTAGGGTGCCTCTGCCTACAAAGTTACTTACCCAAAGTATTCTCATAAGTATTTAAACTTGCGGTAGTTGTGTTTTTCAGTCAGTTTGTATGTTAAGTATAGTCTATACATACCCTAATCATTTTTCATATATAAACATTTAGGGAACAGGTCTAAGACTGCCAGACTTAGACCCACTAGAGCTGAGGTGGCCAAACTAGTTTATTGTAAGAGACACATAGAATAAATGTCAGATGTTTGAGAGCTGCAAGACATGATGCATTGAAGTGACTTCAGATGAGGAGGTGGGTTTGGGGGAGTGTCCTGAAAGTGACATCATAGGAAGGGGTGGGGTTTGGGTGCAGTATGCTGGAAGTGACATCATCAGAAGGGGTGGAGCTTGGAAAGAGCCATCACCTGACCTTTGACTTGGAAGTGACATCACAAAAGTGACATCACATCCTTGCTAGGCTTCACCCTCAAAGTCCCCAGATATTTTCTGAGTCAGACCTGGCAACCCCAACATTTTTATTGAAAACATGAAAGACATGGAAAGGAAGGAAGGAAAAAAGGAAAAGGGAGGGAAAGACATGGAAAGAAAGAAGGAAAGGGAGGGAGGGAAATAAACTAGACTAAAATAAAATGTATGGCCACGGCAATACTCAGAGACCTCCGGGAGCCACACAATATGTCTAGCAGAGCCACGTGTGGCTCCCGAGCTGCAGTTTGGCCACCCCTGCACTAGAGTTAAATGTGGGGGGGAGGGGTCTGTTAAAATAAGTACATGCTATTGCATACATAGATTTTTTAAAAATCTGACAAGACACAAGATCTTAAATGGATAATCCAGTTCTGGCATCTGTTCAAGGTGTTTAAGATTTATGGCACAGCAATATTTTCAATATGTTGAAATAAATGTATCCTGTTATATATTTTAAATGGTGTTTGGCTACTTTTTATACAAGGTTTACAGGGCCACCCTGAACCTCCAGCTGGGATTTAAAGCAGAGAAATGTTAGTGGGTATGATGTAATATATAATAATATGAAATAGTAGTATTTTCACACTAACAACCTGAAACACTGGAAAAATACTCCCCGATTAGAGCGCATGGTTATTTGTAATAAAATGTTAGATGGCAAAAACTGGAGAATACACAGAGCTCCTGTATGAATGCAGTTCCTCCCCCCCCCCCAGCACTATAGTGAGAGACACAATAAAACCGAAAACAGTAAAAATGGATCCATGTTCTGAGCTGAGAAGTCCTTTCAGTGAAAGAAATCTATATGTGCATTGGAGCTCCAGAACCTGCTTGAAATCATTGGATTGGAATATAGGATTTAAGGCAAATTATTTCTAGTTAGATAGGGATGCATTTGAATACCCACTAAGATACAATGAAAAGTATGTGAGTATATTAATAATCTGAAGTACTGTTAATATGCCCTAGGTTTGGAAATCACATTTGATTCCATGTTAATTTTAGAGAATCAGAAACACTGGTAAGACAATATACTTTACTGAACCCAGGTTTGCTTTTAAATGTGTAGCAGATTAGGCATGGGCATGAACAGCAATATGAACAAAAAAACCCCACGAACAGCCCGTTTGTCTGTTTGCGAACAGGTCCCCATTCCAAACAAACAGGTGGTTGTTGCAAGCCTCATTTGTTTCGTTGGGCCGCTGTTTGGGAGGCCAGACACTCAGGTGCCTTCAATCAATTCCCCTGGCAATGGCAAGGACTGAACTCTGTCTGAACTCCTTCTGGCTTTCCTTCTGGCTTCAACCCCTCAGCTTCCAGAAGACAGTCCAGTTTTTGCCACTCAGAAGAGAAATAGACAGAAAAGGGAGGGACACATGGATCATACCTTTCCTAGGCGGCAATCTCTCTGAAACTTGGGGAGTCTTCAGAGGACAGTGAAGACTATATCCTCTGCAAATTTGGTGGGTGTTGGACATTGGGAAGGTCAGTTTTGTAACCCCTCAAAGTAGCTTCCAACAGGCAGTACAGTTTTTGCCACTGTGAAGAGAAAATGACAGCAAAGGGGGCAGGGCCGGCTCTCCTGGTGCAAGAGGGATGGAGAGAATCTCCCCATCCTGCTGGCACCGGGAAGAAGCAACCCCGTGGTGCTGGCTCTGCCCACTGTCAGTGGGATGAGGAGATTCTCCTTGTCTCTCTGACAGCGGGTAGAAGTGGCCCTGCAGTGGCACCAGCTCTGCCCGTTCTCAGAGGGACCAGGGGAGTCTCTCCTCATCCCTCTGACAGTGGGCAGAAGTGTCCCCGCAGCAGTGCCGGCTCTGCCTGCTGTCAGAGGGACCAGGGGAGTCTCTCCTTGTCTCTCTGACAGCAGGCAAAAATGGCCCCGCGGCGGCAGCAGCTCTGCCCACTGTCAGAAGGACGAGGAGATTCTTCTAGTCTCTCTGACAGCGGGCAGAAGTGGCCCTGCAGCAGAACCAGCTCTGCTCGCTGTCAGAGGGATGAGGAGATCCTCTTCATCTCTCTGACAGTGAGCAGAAGCGGCCCCACGCTGGCACTAGCTCTACCCACTGTCAGAGGGACCAGGGGAGTCTCTCCTCATCCCTCTGACAGTGGGCAAAAGTGGCCCCGCAGCAGCAGCAGCTCTGCTCGCTGTCAGAGGGACCAGGAGAGTTTCTCCTTGTCCCTCTGACAGCAGGCAGAAGCGGCCCCTTGGTGGCAGCAGCTCTGCCTGCTGTCAGAGGGACAAGGAGATTCTCCTCATCTCTCTGACAATGGGCAGAAGTGGCACTGCGGCGACACCGGCTCTGCCCACTGTCAGAGGGACAAGGCGAGCCTCCTTGTCCCTCTGATAGCGGGCAGAAGTGGCCTGCAGTGCTGACTCTGCCTGCTGTCAGAGGGACAGAGAGAATCTCTCCGTCCCTCTCGCACCTGGAAGCAGCAGCCCGGTCGTGCTGGGGTGGGGCAGGGGGCTGGGGGTTGTGGGGTGTTTAAAGGGCCCTTCCCCTTGCACGTGGTAGGAAAGGGCCCTTTAAACTATCATCTGGTAGGCAGCAAGGGGGAATCCCCCCCCTGCCACCTGCCAGCTGATAGTTTAAAGGGATCTGTAATGATTTCAAGAAATGGGTGCATGTGTCTTTAAATGTTTGGTGAGATAGGTGAAGAGTGGGGGGGGGTGAAAGAGAGAGATGAGTGAGTGATATGATTGGTTGATGACAGAGTGGGCGGAGTGAAGGCGGTTTTCAGTTACTGAGGGAGAGAAAAAGGTTCAGTTAGGGCAAGAGAGGCGAGCTGTGTGCAGCCTGAGGGTGTTCATGTATTTGTGAAGGAAAGGCAACCTGAGTGGAAGCCTGAACTGAGTGTGTCTGTGAGACTATATATTCACTCTATTTGAAGCAGGCAAACTGTGTGTGCGCCTGAGAGAGAAAGAATTGAGAGTCAGAAGAAAGCAGGCTAGCTGTGTGCTGCCTGAATATGTTGAAGTGTTTATGAGAGAAATATAATCTGTGTGGAACCTGAACTGAGCATGTTTGTGAAAGGACACTCAGTCAGGGAAAGAGAGGCCAGCTGTGGGCTGCCTGAGCAGGTTTCATATTTCTGTGAATGAGAGTAAATGAAATAACTTTAAGAACTGAGAATCACTTTTATGAAACCAATATGCTTCTTAACGAAATAAAAGTTTATTTTGTTTTGTTATATCCCAGTGTAGCTGTCATTGCTATATTCCATTCCTATCCTCAGGGCCACATAGAACCACGAAGGAGCCTGACACTTTGGGAACGTTACCAAAGGGAAAATTTAAATAAAATATCTTGGAATAAAATATTCCTGGTGGCAGCAGACTACCCAGAAGGGCCACGAACATGAACACTGAACACGTTCGTTAAGGTGGCATGTTCGGTTCTGTTCATTGTTCATTGTTCGTGGATGGCAACAAACAACGAACAGGACATTCGGAATTTTTTTCCCGTTCGTGCCCATGTCTATAGCAGATTTCATATGTAAACAGTACAACTGCAGGTACTCAGGGGTATTTAATTGCATTATAATATATGCAACATTAAGGAAAATCTTTATTCTTTGATCAATTTACATGTGGATGTGTTAGTTTAGGATCATTTCAGTAACGTGTTTAAAAGTTATACTTTTCTGTGTATTTTAGAAGTGTTTTCTTCTGTGATCTATCAGCAAGAGGCTATGATAGTTCAATCTGAAAGAGCTTTAGCTACTGGAAATAAGATAACCAGGTCAAATGTATTTTGGACAAAGCATGCCAAATCCATTCATGTCCTGGGCATTTTCACAAGGAATTCCCCTGCTGCAGCAGAAGGAAGGCACCTGGTTTTAGAAGGTTTTAGAAGATCTACCTACCTTTTCATTATTTTTTTACAGAAATGCTGACTTCTGTTTAGGAGCCAGTCCTTTATTCAAAGACAGTTCAAAGAAATGTAAAGCCAATGTTTCTAATCCTCCAAATTCCTGGAGTCAAGCGATGTAGGGTGGCACTTAATTCCTAATAATGGAACATGAGCTATCTTCAGAAAAGCTGAAAAACAGTAATAGAAGCAGGAATTCTTTAGCTATAGGGGAAGGCAGGAGAGAAGGACAGCACTGAATTGAAGATCGACATTTTGTTACTAAAACAACAACAGCGGCAACAGCAATACTAATATTAATAATAAATCATACCTATCATCTACCTACCAGCCAAAGCAACAAAGCACAAGAAAATACTGTTTGTGTTTGGGTGTAACGTTTACAATTAAAATGGCACAAGTATTTAGGGCAGGGGTGGGCAATTGTTTTGGCTCGGGGGGCTACTTTGTGGGAGCAGAGGTTAGCGGAGGGCCGCACCTTTTAAAATGATTGCATTCATTAGTTAACTTTGCATTTCAGAAAATGATAAATTGTATCATAAAAATCAATAAATATAAATTAAATAAAATAGTGGTAGTTTTATTCAATTTATTTATTGTGCTAATTTCATATCATCTGTAGCTGCAAGCACACTTAATTTTAGAATCAGTTTAATGAGACAAATGTACCCTATCACACTTTTCTACAATTTTTTTGAAATCAGGAGTGAGATTGCTTGTTGAGATTCTCGTCACAGCCTGCAAGTTAATGTCTGTCAGAGAGCATCTATATTTACTGTTGTTGATCTTCATGCAAGAAAAACTTTCTGACTCTCTTGGTGGGCCACAAAAAACTCCGTAGCGGGCCGCATGTGTCCCGCGGGCCGCAATTTGCCCACCCCTGATTTAGGGCCATGCTGAATTTTCTTCACTGGAAGTTTTTGTGGGACACAGGGAAGGATTTGATGGGGGGAGTTTCACAATATCCCCTCTTATTGTTTAGCCTGTGTGTGTGTGTGTGTGTGTGTGTGTGTGTGTGTGTGTGTTATTTGCCACCTGTTCATAATTGCTTCTTTTCCTGACCTGAAACTTCAACACAACTTTTTAAAAATGGGTTTCATCCTGAAGTGATCCCTTCCAAAATAGTAATATCGTTTTGTCACCAAGCCATTCAGATTGGGCTACATGACATCAGAAAGCCAAGTTAAAGCAAGGCCATTGCCCTCACTTTAAAAATGTTTTCTCTCAATGCTATGTAGCCAGTTAGATTTGGCTACATAATCACTTCACAAAACAAAACCAGGATGAGAGAAATATTTTATGCCTTCACTCTGAGGACACATAACTTTGTTTTATTTTGGAATCATTAAAACATAATATGTGTGTAAGAGTATTCCATCTATGTGTGGGCTCGGGAAAAACCAGGAACAAATTTTACCATGAAGAAAATATGGATCCTAGGCTTAAAATTACCTCACGGCTCATGCTATGTAAATGCCATGGAAGGGTGAAAGACCAACATAAGTGAAAACTGCTGACATATTAAATGTGGAAATGGGATGTACACTGGGTACCCTGCAAAATTGTGTTACAGTTCCTCACTGAAATAGATTTATCCTAATCCACACATTTTGAATGGCATCATTGTACTGTCCATCATTCTACTTTAATAACTTCTTTTTTCCTTTATTAATGAACTTTTTATGTTCTACTTCCCTTCGATCCTCGTTCCTTTTGAATTGGTGCCCATTGTGGTATATAAATAACTTGGTCAATTACGTAGGCTTTGGAGTTTCCCTGGCTCGTATTTGGGACGTGAATTGTGTTAATAAAAATTCTCTTAAGAATATAAAAGATATACACCCTCTTGAACAATATGTGTAGATGTGGGGCTTTCTATTGGTGTGCCTGGGGGATTATGTGCAATGGAGAAAATTAAGTACTCAGGATACCATCCCGGTCCTGTTTTTTTAAAAAAGCAGACTCCATATATAGATGTGGGTCTTTTCAGGATCAGAGTTTAATGAAATGGTTCAATGAACGTGCTCAATTGATCTTTTAAGGGGGATGGGATCCATTAATGATGACAGTAATTATGGGCTTAGGAATGATCTCCCCGTTACCTTTGAATGGACTTTGCATTGACTCTGTACTTGGTTGGTTACTTTCACGTCTTAAGATCATGTTGGAATTGAAACAGTGAGTATTAATTATTGTATCTGGATATTGGATTTGGTATTTGTAATTGTTGTTGTGGCACAGTCTATGATGGACTTTTAATAATAATTTATAGGTTGGTGGCCTGATGAAGGATTCATCCTGAAACGAGCCAAATCGAATTGGACCGGCAAGCTCGTTGCCACTCAGCGTTCCTGGATGCCTTCAACCAGCTCCCATGGACTTTGGGACATTATGCATTAATAGCGACGTGATTACCACTTACCTGTTGAATGTTTGAAGAAACATGATGGAACCTTTCTTGCTCCTATGATTATTGTATCAAATTGTTATTGCACCAATTGTTGTAATCTTTATTGTATATTTGTACATAGGGCAATATAATTCTTGGCGTGCTTCCTTTGTAGTTCGTTTGGTGTAGCTTTTCTGAGGAAGCTTCTTCCCTCTTGGTTTTCGTTCATCATTCTACTTAGCAATATGGGTATGTGGTTTGCATGTCAACTCCTCACTAATGCTCCCTTCACCCACATGCAGAATGACCAGGTGCAATAGGCTACAAGGTTCCTGTATATTCAAGTAGTATGGAAAAGGGAATCAGGGCTCCAAGGAAGGAAAAATTGCTCCTCTGGAAAGTCCCTCTCTCGAACTGCTACAGGAGCCCCTGTACAGTACAGTAGCCCCTCCTATGACCTGTAGCTGTATTACACATGATACTGCTCTAAATTCAGTTCAAAATATTTATAGAACTTTAGAACCATTGAAATATAATGCAGAGCTGGGTTTGATTTTCTACAAAAAGAGTCGTTTTTTGTAGAAAGTTTTTTTGTAGAAAGTTTTTTGTAGACAAGAGTCAGAAGAGACAACCAAATACTTCCATCACTCCTGTAAAAGCATTCTTTATTTCTCTATATCTAATAAATGTCTGTTTACACAGTCATCAAAGACTACCTAGGTGCACAATAGCACTAGGCAGACTCTATTCTAACTAACACAACCACACATTATGTCCATACTAACTAATAAATGGTGGTCACAATAGGTCTGGGTACATTTTTCAAATAGGATCTAAGCATGATTATATTGATTATATAGGGACATAGGAAGTCAATGATAATTTACTGCATTATTGCTGATTTATTGGGGCAATTGTCTTGTCCGATTGTGCTATTATAGTACTGCGTTGTGGCAGGATTACACCCAAGAGTTGCCAGAGCTATCCAAATAATCATATATCAACTGGTCAGAGGTTAGCCCATGCTCTAGACTGCTCCATCATTTCTAGATTGTTCTACCAACTTTTTGCTTGTCTCTTCTAAACATACCACCTTCCCCAGACTCCACATTTAACCATGAAGTCTATCTGGTCAATTAACCATAATAACCTGGAAAACTAACCATTTGGTATCACTTAAATTGATACAAAAGCCAACATGCAAAAGAATAAAGTTATTCTTGCATAACTAACCATTCATTTGTAAAATATTTGTGATCGGACAGAACAGTCAAGAAAAGAAATCTGAACAGCAGCTGAACTGTGAAGCAGTTCATGACCTTTGACCTTTCATCATCCATTTTCCCTCCAGACTGCATGTGGTGAAAATATTGGCTTCTACGCACCCCTATTATTGCATAAGTAAGTTTTGCAATATTGCTCACCATGATGAGAATCAAGGACTGCATTTAACTGAAGCAAAGCTGTATTCAACAGCATTTATATAGCAAGAAGCCTGATTCAAATTACATCAACTATAGTACAACTAACAGAGAGAACTTTTTCTGGATGCTAAAAGTAGAAAAGAGAAAATATATCTATACCATCAGTAGTTCTCTCAGACACATTTGCTACCATCCTGATGAGTCCCATGCAGCCTTCTTGGAGTGACAACAAAGAAAACAATATGCACCATTACTTTCCATAACTTACGGCAAGAGCTCTTTTAGCACAGATGATTTTTTTTTGCTTTAGTTTAATCTTAGATATTTAGAGCTGGAAGACCCAGACATAGGGTATTATCAGAAATTCCTGGCTTCAAAAGAAATCCCTAATATGGAGTCTCCACAAGCTTCCTTGGGGGGATTTTGTAACATCCCTGGCTTCATATCTATATATTGCACGTTTTATTTTCCAATCAAATATTACTCATGACCAATGGACTGAAGACTTAAAAACATGTGCTACTGATATTAGAACAGCATTTTTAATTATGAAAATTATATCAAGTGTCTGAGCAACTTTTTCCAATTTGTGCAGCCGCTAAACTTCATATAAAAAAAATTCATTTAATTAGTTTAAATTATTGCACAATGCTTTGGTTTTAGTATCATTTAAAATGCATGAAAATACCACCCAAAAGGCAAGATGTCTTGAATGAGCATTGGCTATAAGTAGCCACTAATCTCAAATTGTAGAACTGAAGTTAAATGGATTTAACCGTTTCAGATGCTTAAAAGAGCTATGTGCTTCCTAGCAAATAACCCTCTTGTTTCTTTCCAACACTGTCAAATCCTGAATGTTGTGCTTGTTTAAACATTCAGGCATCCTTCATCATGGAATTTAAAAAAATTATAAAGCCGACATAAATCAGGAATATTTCTTGTCTTTGAAAAACGGTAGCAAACTATACATCCGAAAATTTTAGAATAGTTACCCCAGATGTATGAAATGCTTTTAAAGTTGTGATTTTAAAAAACAGGCTGTAAAGAATTCACAATACACAAATAAGATGCCAGCTCAATATAGAATTAGAATTTAGTGTAGGATTAACAACTAATTAAAGTGGTTTTCAAATGGTACAATTTCGCTGGTGTTTCCTTTAATGTGTAAAAGTTGCAGAAGCAAAAGGCAACTTTTTCAGTTTATATATTTTGCCATAATATGCTACTGCAAACCTGAAGATATTCAGGCTCAGTTAAGCATTTTGCATTGCCATCCCAAGTAGAGTTACACCCTTCTAAGCCTATTGAATTAAATGCACATAAAAGAGTGTAACTCTTCTTAGGAGCCTCATTGATATCATGCACATGCTATAACTTTCCTTTTCAAATCTAAGGGGTCTAAATGTGCTTAATATTGGCTAGATTCTGCCCAGTGTCTTTTTTAAAAAAAAATAACAACTGGTGTGTGTCAGGATGGAGCAGTTTGGTCCCTTTTTTGCTCTTAATTGTAATGGTTTCCTCCTGGGTGAGGAAGCTGCAAGTATGTAACATTTGCACCTGTATAAATAGCCTGAGTCCATATATGCAGAACTTCTCAACAATGAAAGCAGAGTGGAATCAAGATGTGCCGTGAATATTTTGACTGCTTTCCTAAGAAGTGGCCAAGCATTTGACAACTGCTCTGATTGCAAAACAGAAAACCCATTGATTCAAAGCTAGTTTACTATATATGGATATATTACAAAGATTTTCAGTAGTTTCTGTGGTAGTGAAGACAACTAAAGAAAATCAGAGTTTAATGTTGAGCATTGGTATAGCATTTTTGAGCATTCAAAGCATTTTACACATCAGTTTTCTATGCAACAACTTTGCAAGGCTACTATTATAAATCGCATATTGAGGAGAAAGAGAATGCCTAAGTGTAGTGAGTCCATGACAAATGTAGAATTTTCAACAGAAAAGTAAAAAAAAAAAAAAGTCAGTCAGTCGCTATAAGAGTAGGAAAATGAAAAGAATCTGCATTTTTTTTTATGGTGGTGGCCAGCTGGAGCTCTTGTACTAGGCTATTTGATTGCCATTTTATGAATGAGTAGATAGAAGTGCAGTTACTCAGAGAAGCACTCACTTTGAGGGCCTGAAAAATAGAACTCTTTGCTCAATCTGTTTGAACCTTAGGGAGTTTTTAGATTAAAGGGATGGTGGTGTTCTGTGCAAATTTGGTGCAGTTATCTTTAGAAACAGCTTCCCCACTGAAGAGAACGGTTCTGAAATCTGGAACCCAAAAAACCACATGGTTTTGAATCCCAAACTGGTAATGTTCCATCTGGAAATAAACTATCATAGCAAAAATTTCAAACAAACACCCAAGCCTTGGTGTGCACCCCAATTTACTCCCATTATACACTTCGATTATCGTGACAGGTGGTTATCTTGATTGAGGCCAATGGTTAGAGGATTCCATTGACATGGTTTTTAGAACAAGTGCTTTTAAGATTTAACAACTGATTATCATGACAAAACTGAGAGCACTCATATTGTGAGCTTGCTCTGCAAAAGTTTTGAGGACAGGAACGTAACAGTAAGATATAGCATCAAACGTAACTGCCTCATTTGAAGTCTCCCCTTCCCGATTTGTGCAAGGCCGTATGTTAGAAGGCATGGGTTTGCCTCCCATCATATTATGCATAACAGTAACATCACAAAAGTGTCAGAACCTAATAAATGGTTTCAAATTTTCAATCTGGTGCAGATTTACTCAAAGAAACTTGAAGACACCTTTTCCTATGCATGGTGTATTTTTCCTTCTTCAAATTTTCTTTCAACATGGGCTTTATGAAGCAGATGTTTGTGAAAGCAGAATAAAACCATAATGGTCAGGAATTATTGGCTGGAAAATAATACTACAGAGTACTTCAAAAGATATGGTTGGGGTTCTTTTTCAATGGTGGCTAGGTAAATACTCATTGGAATCTGACATATATGAATGGCATGGCACTCCACAGGGAATCAAATAGCTGTGCTGGAGCTTGTGATAATCTTTGTTTTATAAGAGGCCGTAAGGCTCTCTGAAATGATACCATGTTATCTAGTGATGCATATTCATAAATCTCATTTTTGTTCTTTTCAAGGATGGAGAGATTTGTATATATTTGAGAATGCGGGTGAGCAGCTTCCCCCTCCCTACTGCTCCTGCTCCGCAAATCCAGTTTCTGGATTTAATCTGATGGAACTGGAATGAAATCCCTTTTCAAAGACCTGATACATGCGATTCCTATTTCAAGCCCTGTGTGTTCATCACATATGACCTTTCTTCCTGATGATCTGGCGTGATGCCTGAGCACACTTCAATGAGCCACTGAATAGCTGAATTCTGCCATGTGGGAGACAATAAAAGACCATGAGGCATCAATTACTCGTCCTCAACTTCCAGTAAAATTCCAGCACCAAGCATTTTAAATGATTGTATATAAAGTCTAGATTTCCATTTAACAGAAACAGTTGGTATAAATAATATTTATGCAAACTCCCTGACCAACTCTCAAGGCAAAATGTATTCATTTTATCAGGTGATGGATGATCTTGATAGGTGCAAAGTAGGTCATGCCTACAAAGAAAAAAATGTTCCTCTGGCAAGTGAACTATGGACGCATTTTATGCAGTCACCTATTTGTGATGTAGAGTCTCTCTACATTAGACACCTTGGCACTTGTTCATCAAGTGTAGAGAGATGTGATGTTAGCTGGGAAGTGTAGTTTAAAAAGACAGAACCCAAGGAGATCACTCCTCAGAGGGTTTGTTAATTTCATCTTCGCCTCCCCAAAGGTTCTGTCAGTTTCACCTCTCCAGTCTAAAAGAGCTCCACACAGCTCCAGTGTATAGCAAAGCCTTTGCCCTGCCACCTACTCTGTCTTTTAAAACTACCCTTCCCAGCTAACATTGCAACTTTGCAATCCTGAAGTACTGCCCCCAAATCTCCAGAGTTTTCCCAAGCCTAGAGATAAAGTGCCAATGCTCTGAAAGGAGTGGACAGAGTATACTAATGGCAAATAGCTCAGGAAAACTTTGGCAGTGGATGCATGGAGTTGCATATGGCATGAGGAAAACTCCTAGGAAAAATATGCTGTTAGCTGGAAAAGGGTGGCTAGTGAACATAAAGGGCTGCAGACGCAGAGCTTCCACCTAAAGATCAAAGCCAATGAAGCAGCTAAAATGAAGGTTCTCCGTGAGCAATTTTAATTCAAGGATCTCATTATTTCCAAGAGCTGCATAGAAGCCTCAGTTCAGTGAAAACGTGGTTTACTTTAGCTATGGCTAGTTTGTGATTCAAGATTCTGCTCACAGATGATGACTCAAATCCTAGTTTAACTTGACAAATGCTGGCTTCATTACCTTTTCTCTGTAGGCTGGAATGAAACAAGCTCGGATTAAAACTGAATTAAACCAGGATGTCTGAATTCATGTATAGCACAAAACAAAAGTTTAGATTAATAGTGACCAAGAAACCAACTTCAGATCCTGGCTTCAGATCCCTGGTTTTACATACCCTTATTTAGAAGGAGTGGCCTGTATGCAGAAAATGAAACTATACCATAGTTAAATTAACCATAATATCATGCCATGCCTGAACTGAGCCATAATCTTTTAACCTCCATTTTGGAAAACATATATCTTTGTTTTTGTTTTCTCCTAAAATGTTTTGACATCTGTAGAGTTTTGAACATACGTTAAAAAAAATGGCAGGCACAGCAGAAAACAAGACTAAGAAAGCCAATCATATAAGAGATTTTTAGAGATGCTAGTGATGCTGACAAGAATTTTGAAATAAACTGTTATCAGTTATACTAAGAACAGGCACAGCCCAAACTAGTTAAAGCTTTGTTCTCATAGTACTTCAAATGTTAGCCGTATATATATAAAGGAACAGTATATATATATATATATAAATATATATATTTATATATATATATATAAATCTTTTGTTGTTGTAACCTTGAAGTCTTTGTGGCAGGCTGGTTCTTCAAGGACTCATCAAATATTCCGTTCTTTAGCCCGTTCAGCATATGTGACTGGAAAGAGTTCTCTTTTGTGGCCAAACTGAAGCTCTTGTTTAAACATCCCTTCAAGGCTTCTTTCCATTTCTGCTGCCAAACCTTCTGTCTCTTAGCTACAAGGCATCTTGTTTCTTGGTTAACAGACCATTTCTTCTGTCTCGGAGGTATCTTCTCCTTTCTCTCTACATCTCCTCCTATTCATTTGTATAAAGCTGAAAAAAATATTTCCCTCTGTGTCTTCAAAATTAATCCTCATTTTTTGCCTTAATACATAATCTTAATTAGTGTTTTTTTATGTACCTCAGCTCTAACACCTTATGCAAAAGTGGCCTTTTCTATAAGCCCATGTGCATCAGATATACCTGTGGACCACTGAACTCCCAGTCTTCCCATTAAGCACTTCACTGACAATGATCATACTAACAGTGCTGATTAAATGGAACTCAGTAGCCTTAGCTCATCATAAATATAGCAGACAGCTGATATACAGTCCACTTTAAGAGAGAGGCCAAGGTATAATTGATTCTGCTATTTGTTTGAGCGCAGAACAACGGGCGGGTGCGCGATAGAAAACACTGCCGCCTGCACTGGGATGTCCAGCCAGTGAATTCTCCATGTATATGCCGTGTGAGTGAATTTATGATGAAATATGAGACGGGAGTTGAAATGGGCAGATTGATAAAATGGTTTTGTGAATATATTTGTATATATTTTGTACAGAGTGGTTGCTCCTGATGAAGACATAACGAAATCTGTGGAGTATAGCCGGCCCCAGATTGGGCGTGGGGAGGATTTTTCCACCAGCCAGAATCCCACGGCTAATTCCTCACTGGGAGGACTCGGTAAATAAATGATTGCTATAAAGAAGGACAACGGAGACGAGCCTTGGACAAGAACTTTTTTGTACCCAGTTGTTCCGATGGAATACATCATATTTGTATAGGGACTGTTACTGCCGTTCTTCTACTGGAGAGTATTTCTCTTAGTTGCTTGTATATGTGATGAATTGTCATTATTATAATTGATGAATTGTTATTATTGTATGTATGAATATGCACTAAATTAATTTATAGCACTTGCACTTTAAAAAAAAATAAAAAATAAAAAAAATTCATGTATAAATAGTTATAAGCTTCCAGGATTGTTTTGTGCTACCCGGGGGATCAGTTTCCCATTGTTTGCTTCAGCTTTATATGGTAGCAGCCATCTTTTAGTTTTACAGATATACAGTCCATGGCACTATTATATGACAACCATCAGGTATAACTGGCCCAAGAGGAACTGTCTACTTACTGTGATTGCTTACTTAGTGAACCTTACTCCTAAGTAGGCAAGCATAGACTTGCAGCATTAAACTAGACCGTCCCTTGCCTTTATACCAGCAGAGAACCCCATCCCCATTTCATCTAAATTTTAAGTGAAGGGTGGCATTTCTATATACATTTCTAGATTAAATTAATCTTCCTTACATTCTTCACATACTCATTCATATATTATAAGTGAGAATTCCTCATAAAGAATTAGAAGTCCCCAAGCACATGACTTCACATTCACCAATCATTCAAGTTTTTTGGCATTTCCCCCCATATTTGCAGTCTTTGGCAGTGCCCTATGAATCTCTATCTGGATATGATGATACTGCAGCAGTAAAGAATTCTGTACAGGTTACCGTACAGTAATGATCTCTCAATGCATTTTATTAAGATGATCTATTTGTCGGTACTTCAAGGGCAAATTTGCTCCAAATATGGGCCTTTCTACTTCATTTTCACTATGAGAAATGCATATGTTTATCGGGTTGTTAACAGCAGTGATACTACTGAATTTTTCATCCCTGCAGGTTTCATCTGAAATCCTCTCTCTGTCTCTACTTTGTGCGTCCCTTTTTCATGAACTTCAGTCCGTTTGGGCTGGTCTGTTGGTCCGTGGTCCAGGAGTCCAAACATCCTGGAGCTGATGTCAATTGATGTCTATCAATTCCCTAGGCAATGGAGGGGACACCCGCAAACCTTTGGCAGCCCTTAAAAACTTGATAGGCAGCTCTGCCAGAGAGCTCCCATTCTGCTCTATGTGAGCAAGGAGGAAGAATTAATTCCCTAGGCAAGAGAGAGGTGGACGTTCTGCAGCCATAGGAACACCAATCTTAGCCCTCAAAACCTTCATAGGCAGCTCTGCCTGCCAATCAGAGAGCTCCCATTCTGCTCTACGCAAGCAAGGAGCAAGAATTTATTCCCTAGGCAAAGGCTGGGAAGATGTCTGTGTTGTGAGTGAGGGGGTTCTTCCCTACCATTTTCTGTTTGATTTTGCTTCATTGCAACTTTTTGGTGCCCCAAGCCAATGCAAGTCAATTGGCATTTGTGATTCCTAGTATCTACTGGAAGTTTCCTGGGGGTGGCCACTTTGGGGGTCTGTAACTCAGACATCCGAAATTGGCCAAACTTGGAGGATGGGTGGAGGAGAGCCAGCTGAATCCTTGCTATGAGTTTGACATCTCTGAGTGTAAAGGGGCAGTCCTAGGGCCCCTAGAAGTGATGGACCATGGACCAATGAACCGGTCCATGAATGGGCTGATCCATGAAAAGTTCGTGGTTCGTGGTCTGTGAAAATCAATGGACCATGGGCTGGCAGTCTGTGGTGTTTTCCCGGTCTGTGCCCACCTCTAGTTACTATGCAACAGACATAGAAAGTTTCACCTGCAAGTGTTCTTCTCATAGAAACCAATGGAAACTGCAATTTATTATTTATTTATTTATTTTGACTTATATCCCACCCTCCCCACAAATGGGCTTAGGGCTGCTCACATCATCAATAAAATACAGTAAGTTAATAGTCAAATTTAAAACACTTAAAACTTACACCAGGAGCCATTATATATAGGCTACTTCAGGTACTGATTAAAAACCTACATATGTCATAGCTGTGGGCAGTATGCATCGCCGTTGCAGTGATACCCACTCAGTGGCTCAGAAATCACAAGCGGCTCTTCAAAATGCCACCTGTGGCTCTTCTGAGCACTGTATCCCAATATGGCACCCACCCCATGTTTCAGGAAAGTGGGGTTTATAATCAATAGGTGGCTTCCACTTTGAAACAGCTGCAGCTGGAGGGTGACTAAACTTTGAGCTGAGGTATGTGCCACAGGCCAGGAGTGGAAGTAAAGGGCCACCTTCCCCAACATCCCCCACAGCCTCTGAACACTCACCCCAGAACCCAGATTGCTGCAAGAACAGCAAGCTGGTGCAAAAGAGAAGAGAGTAAAACCCCACCACAGCAGCCCCCCAGAAAGAGAGCAAGGTGGCCACAGGGGGGTGGGGTGGGGGTGGGGTAGGGACAAACGCCACAGAAGCCAACTGAAAAAAGAGCAAGCTGTCCACAGTGGATGGTGCTAGCTTTGTTCCTCTTTCTCTACAGCCACCTGGCAATCTCTGTATGCTGTGGAGTGAGTATCACTGTACTATTGGATGAATTTCCTAATACCATTACTTTTAATTCTGATAACAAAGAATCTAACTGAAGTTTTTAGAAAGACGAAAGGTCTTAATCCAACTAGGATTTATTTTTTGCATTCCTTAATATGGCTATGCATTCTTTTCCAAGCTAATTAAGAACATCAAAACATACAATAAAAAGAATAAATTTATAGGGTGATGGAAATGAACAAACTCCTTTTGTTTCTTTCATTTTTCTCTATTTTCCCTTTAATTGCCTATAAAACTGGGCTATTCTATCTATCTGAAATCTGTCTGGAAGAATCTGGGAGAGCTTATAGCTTTGTAGCTATTAGCCTCCCTATCACTGCTCATGGCACCTCTCTTATCTCTATTCCTCGTGACAGATTTTTATTCCAAGGAAAATTATCTTTTGTTTCTTCCTCTGTATTGTGCTGTGCATTCCTCTGACCTCTCAGAAGTTTGTGAATGTTTGTGAATGTTTCTTGAAATTACCACAGCTACAGGCTAGAATTACACAGCCTGTAGCTGTGGAGGAAGGCCTGGCAGTCAGGTAGTCTTTCTTCTGTGCGTATACAACAGCTATCACAAAGAACAAAGAAAGTTGTTTGTGCACCGTTCTGATTGCTATGTCCAGCAACATACTTTCAATTTAAGCAACCTGATCCTATGCAAGCTTTGCTTAGAAAAAAGTCCCATGGAGTTCACTGGGTCTTCTGAATGCGCATAGAATTGCAGCTTTAGTTTATGAAGTGTGCTTTCCAGCAAAAGATAGAACTGCTATAACAATTCTGTGTTAGGTATGCCACAGTCAGACACGGAAGCTTGAGTTTACATCCTAAAATAACACATTTAATTAACCCATGATTATGTTTCTTTACCTAGCAACAGCTGTCTTTAAAGGTCATAAAATGGTTGTGGCATTTTGGGACTCCGTAAACATTTAACAGTAAATGGCCATAGCTAATGGAATGGGTAATGGAATTGCATTTACAATAAAGAGTCATAAACTGTTGTTCTGACTTTTTCATGTAGCATAGAAATATGTATGCAATTTGTTTAGCAAGTTTACTGGCAATTGCAGTCAAGGTTCAGAACGTGCCAGAAAAAAGGGGGAGAAAGTGCAAGCCATAGGAAAAAAGAAAGGCCTTAAGCAAAAATGTTGCCCTACTACACACAAGCCATATCTCCAAGTATATTAATTTTGGCTGAAAACAGCCTGTGTTTCATTATTGACCTGCTACATAGGGTCATCCATGTTTAAATAAACTCAAGATGAACACTCATTTAAATAAATACTACATAGAGATTGTGTATCATTGATTTGATCATTTGCCCCCCAGCTAGTTTTATACATTCACTGGGAGGCCTTGAGGCAGCCAAATTTGTAGTTATTGATGCAGAATTTACTTTATAACATTAGCATTTAGAAATGTAATCTACCATAAATAAGGTATATGGCTTTGCAGATACAGACACAGTAGTTTGACAATGGCACTTGATTCCCAGGATCAGGGCTTTTTTTCAGCAGGAATGTGGTGGAACGGAGTTCCGGAACCTCTTGAAAATGGTCACATGGCTGGTGGCCCCACCCCGATCTCCAGACAGAGGGAAGTTGAGATTGCCCTCCGCGCCGCTCAGCAGCGCGGAGGGCAATCTCAACTCCCCTCTGTCTGGAGATCAGGGGGTGGGGCCACCAGCCATGTGACCATTTTCTCCAAGGGTAACCCACTGAGTTCCACCACCTCTTTTCCCAGAAAAAAAGTCTGAGGACAAAATTTATCTGAGATTTCTCTTTATCAAATTTTATCTGTTTTTTCACTAACATCATAAACCATGATCCCAAATGTAGCAGAATTCAAGGGTTTCTTGGTAGTATATATATATCTAAAATATATATCTGATTTGAAACCATCAAGCTTATGAACCTATTCTGAAACCAATATACTTATCAGGTCTCTGTAACCATCACACTTATGTACTTACAAATAAACTCTGTTTCTAATTTCTATTTCCAATTAAGCAAAAACAAAAGGGTCCCTTTTGACCTCACAGCCACCCTCACAACCTGATTGTTCTGTCATACTAAAATCTATAACAAAGCCTTCCTATAACACCAGTTAAACAGAAGAGATCTAAAATGAAAGGCTTTGGTGGCAGCAAAAACCTTTTGGGAGGCAGCAATATATAGGTTACACAAACAAGGCAAATGCCACACGTAGGGATTCAAACCCCAAAGGGAAGGTGTTCTTGAGCTAACAGCCTGGGTAAAGTAGAGAACACCCAAAACTCTGTGTGTAGAAAAAGGAGAGTTAGTTGTGATGAGAGCCCTCCTGAGGCAGAAGTTTATGATAAAGTAAGGAGGAGCTGTAACAAAGGTCCAAGCTGGTTTAAAACAAAAACCTTACATCAGCATATATAGCATCACCGTAGCCATACAGTTTATTTTAGCAGGGAAGGTGGGAGAAATAAACAAGCTTACAAGGTCCTCCCTCCTCCAGAGTTTGCCCAGAAAAAAGAGAGAGTGGGAAAGGAGAGTCTGCACAGCCACATAGCTCAGTGAGGGATCTCACGTCTGGCGGCTCCATGTGACTGGCTGCAGCAGCAGCAGCAGCAAGAGGAGTCAGATGGCTGGCTGACCAAGGCTCGCATGTGCGTTCCTTTCCTTGGCTGGGTGGCTGGGCCAATGGCAAGTGGGCATGGTGCAGAACCAGCGTGGTTGAGCTGGAGATGTGGCCAGGAGGCTGCTGGTGCAGGCTCTGTGCCAGGAGGCTTCTGGTGCACAGGTGGGCAAGCCAAGCCCAATGCTTCTCTCCCTGGCTGTTTAATCAGTTTGCAATGTGAATCCTTTGCACAGTACTTTACAGAGGAAGAAGCCCATCTCTTCTTCCCCCGTATGTGTGAATGAGTGAGTGGTGGGGGAGACTCTGATCTGTTTTCAGAGAGAGAGAGAGAGAGAGAGAGAGAGAGATCTTCTTTTCTCCCCCATTTCCAAGCCTTTTCAATTATCTTTTCTTCTCCCACCGGACATGCATTTTAATATCCTCCCCTTTTCAGATTTCATGTTCAGTCCTTCCTTTTCTTCCCACGCCCCACAAACCCTCACTATGTAGCAAGGCAAGCTCTCCCAATGCTTCCCTCCCTGGCTTCCCTCACATTCCTTTTCTGTTCTCTTTTCTTCTCCTCTCACCAAATATGAATTTTAATATCCCCTCTTTTCAGATTTTTTTCTTTCTTTCCTTTTTTCTTTCCATGTCTTTCCCTTCCTCTCTTTCCTTTTCCCCCTTCCTTTCTTCTTTCTTTCCATATCTTTCCTATTTTCAATAAAAATGTTGAAGTTGCCAGGTTTGACTTGGAAAATGCCTGGATAATTTGGAGTTGGAACCAGGAAACTTTGGGGGTGGTGCCTAGGAAGGATGTGATGTCACTTTTGTGATGTCACTTCCAGGTCAAAGTTCAAGTGGTGGCACTTCCCAAACTCCACCTCCTTCTAGTGATGTCACTTCCAGCATGCTGCACCCAAACCCTACTCCTTCTTGTGATGCCACTTTCTGCACACTCCCCCAAGCCCACCTCTTCCTCTGAAGTCACTTCAATACATCATGTCTTGCAGCTCTCAAACATCTGATGTTTATTCTATGTGGCCCTTACATTAAGCAAGTTTGGCCACCCTGATATATAGCATTATCTTGTCAATGAAAAAACATGAACACACATGTACACTCTAATACATGAAGAATGAGGACATTGTTCCCAATTAAACACTTTAGAAGTTTATTATTATGGTGAACATATTATTATGGTCTTCATAGTTTATGATTTTTATTGTAGGAAAAATATCATGCATAAAATAGTTGTGTACAGATTTGTTAATAGAGCCTTCTCTAATTCATTCAGTTCTGTGGAGGAAGGACTAGAAAAGAGGGAAAGAGATGGGGGATCCCTTTACATATTTCATATTGCTGTTTATTTTTAATGTAGCACTGTCACATATTTTACATTCAGACATGTTTGAAACTACTTTGTAGATTTGTTAAAGAAAAAATTGCTTTATCACATTTACTCTGTCAGTGAGGACATCTGGGAAAAATAAATTCGTTAGAATCCAGCATTAGACATTTATTCCCACTTCTAATCAGTAGTATATCATAATTTTAGCTCCCTGATGGAATTTAAAGCAATAATTGCAACAACTCTATCATGGAACTGCAGTGGAATAGTGGGTTTGTTAACTTTACTTATTCCAGTGATAATTTAATCTTACAGCTAATCCATCAAAAAATAATCTTAGACTCTCTATAAAACTGGTTTATGGCAGAAGAAACACTAACAAGTGTCAGGCTGAATTGCTTCTCAAAGACAGAATAATTACAGGTTGCTTTGGGAGCAATAGAAAATTTTGTAGGGCAAAATTGCCAGCAGAATCCATCAGCAGTTGAAATTCTTTTCTTATTTTGTATTGGTTATTTATGTTCTAGGTCATTTTTCACATTATTACTTTAATACTTTCAATGAAGAACAGTACCCCCATTCCATCCAACAAACTTTTTTCAAAAGCCCATGACATAAATGATATTTCTGTAGGATTTTTCATATGAGCAGTACAGAGCTACAATATTAATCTGAGTACAGAAGGCAGTCCATGAAATGAATAGTCCAATCCTGCAGGGGACAGGACAGCTCTATTGGCTCCATATACTAACCTGAACATGAGGGCTTGTTTGCAGGGTTGCTCCCTTAGTAAATGCAACCAGTCTTCAGAATTTTCTGCCCCAGATCAATCATTACTTGGGACATTCAGGTAGTAGAATAGTGAAGTTCATTCAGATGATATATAGGGCTGCCATCTGCCAGTTGTCCACCCACAGCAGGCAACCTCCCACTCACTCTTCAATGTTCTCCAGTAATTGAGCAGTGGGACAAAGTGGGGGGTGACATTGTGGACACTGTGACATCACTTCTGGTTGCTGCATCTTTACCATAGGAACTGGAGGAATGATGCAGTTAGGTAACTTGCAGATGATCACCCAGAACTGATGTTGTCATGTCAGCAATGCGCCCTCTCCCCATGATCTACCCTCCAATATCTCCAGGGGGTTGCCAGTGCAGGGCTGGCAACTCTAATGATATAGTGTATGTGTTACCCTAAATGGGGGGGGGGTCTCTTTGTAAGTTAGGAGAATTAGCATTCAAGGAGATGCAGCAAGAGGGGGGTAACTGGGATATCTCCACCAATGAATACCAGGATTGTTCCCTTAGAGAACCAGGTGGGTGCTCAACAGGAATGGCTTTTATTAAAGGAGCAGTAAAGGCAAACACACAGAAAAACACGCACAGCATACAACTAGAAAATCAAGGAGGGAGAGAGATTCAGGGAAGAGTGATATTTACCAGTCTATGAAAGAGCAGATGTCTGTAAAGACAGCAGCATGAGCCATCAGTGCTTTATGGCAGGAAGAAGAAGGACACACACATGGCATATGGCTGAGGGAAGCGTAGTTATAGAGCGAAATGTGCCCTGGGCAGACGACTGATGTCTCTCTGCCCCTCAAACAATGGCTTGATGGCTATCTCCAGAGGTGGACAATATTGTTGGGAGATGCTTCCTAAGGTGGACTATAGGTATGAAAAGTGCTTGATGATCCTAGGAAAAGTGATTGATGAACCTAAGAAGAACTATCAGGTCCCTGAATAGTAGAGTTGCTAGGTCCCTGTACCCTCCCGCTGGGAGGGGGAGACCTGGCACTTACCTCGTGCCGCTAGCGAGGTCCTCTTTGGTGCCTGCACGATGACATCACTGCTGGAAGTGACGTCATTGCATCACCCACAGGAGCACTCCGGCACTCCTTACAGGGGCAATTAGGCCCATTTTGGGGTCCAAATTGGCCCCAAACTAAGTGCAGGAATGCTTCTGTGGCCAGCATGACAACATCAGTTCTGGGTGTGATGTTGTCGCTCCCCTTGGGAGCATGTGCATGGTGCGTGTTCCTGAGGTGCCTGCTAACAAAGAGAAAGAGACCATGACTAAACATTTCATTCAAAGAGGATATCCTAGGGACATAGTTCATCTGGCTAGGAGCAGGGTGGATAAAACTAATAGATCAGATTTATTGAAAAAGTCAACGAAAGAAGGTGACCATAGAATACATTGGGCTCTAGACTTTACCCCATGGGCATTTCAAATTTGTAGCATTATTAGAACTCATTGGCATATAATAAAGCACCTTCCTGGTTGCTTGCAAATGCCTATGCTATGTTTATGAGATATATTAGTCCATGCGGAAATTAAGGATAGTTACATAGAAAGGGACAGTCCCATAGGACACTTCAGCTGCGGTCATTGCAGCATGTGCGGTTTAGCGATAACAGGAAATTCATTAGCTCTGCCACAACAGAGGGGAGATCTGATATTAAGAAGCTTTTTGACCTGCAACACCCAGGGTGTTGTTTATGTAATTAAATGCCCCTGCAACAAGTTCTATGTAGGGAGCACTACGAGAGCCATACGGATCTGGGTTCAGAAACACCAGTCTAAAATTAGAAAAAGAGACATGGAAGCTCCTCTTACTGCCCATTTTCAGGAAGCCCAGCATAGTGAACGAGATATCAGATCCTCAGTCTTGGAAGTAGTTCGTGATAAAGAGGGCTGTACATCTACGAGCCGTCTACTCCAATGTGAAATATTTTGGATATTTACTTTAAAAATGAAGGCACCTCAGGGTTTAAATGTGGATTTGGATCTATCATGCTTTCTTTAAAAGAGGGATGAAGATTTGGAGGATACGGTGTCTTTAAACAGGCATGATAAAAGGTGGGTGACACAGCTAGAGCCAATGGACATTGTTTCCAGTGAAGCCCACCCAGGTACTTCCAGTGAGAATGATACATTTTGCATGAGAGTATTAATTTTATAATGTTCCCAAGAGATATAACACAGGCAAGAACTGGTAGTCAAGTTTGCGTTTATATTCTGTCTAGATGATATAGCCCCTGAGAAAGTGTGTACAGCAAAACAAAACAGCTAATGATTTGTTGGGCTACTTTCCAGAAGCTACACCTTCATTACAAGCGGGACGCACCTAGGACTTCTAGCCATCCTCTTCTGCTCGCAGAACATACCGGAAATGCTAGAGAATACTGGGTTATTCAGCTGATGTATTGACTTGATATTATTGATAACATATGGAATGTACTGTGGATTTATTGAACTATATTTGCAGATGCATTGACTTGAGATGGAATTTCTTCTAGTGATATAAATTGGAATTTATTTATTGTTGTTCATATATGTATTGGAATATGATGGTGGTTTTCTATGTATATTTATGTATATTTATGAACTGATTGTATTTATGATCTGAGAAAGTGTATAAATTGTTCAGATTGTATTTATTCATAGCACTTTGCATTTTTCTCATGCTGCATACTTAGAGTAAAAATTATAGATTACTGTTCTTTCTTCAGGTGAGATTTTGGTTTGTTTGTGCATCTATACTCTCCCTGTTAGCCTCTCCTTAGTAGTTGGACCATTGTATGCACCATTACCAAGACCAGAAGAACTTTGGACAGCAATCACTACTCATTCAATTCTGAATTTTTAACACTTCTAAAGAATGAGATGATGGTACTGCGTTATTTTTCTAGTACATATATTTGAAGTAAAAACAAAAATCAAGATGACACAGTAAATTCCTGGACAAAACATTGTATTTAAAAAACATGAGTTTACTGGAAGAGGAGATTGTGGGAAAAAAGAAAAATTATTTTTCCCAGATACAAAGTGTCTCACAGAGTACTGAACAGAACTTTGATGTGGAGACTTTAACTACTTTTTTTTAAAAAATGAAATGGTATAAAAAGATGTTTTTAGTGTTTGGGGGGCAATCAGTGGGAGGGCTTCTGGTGTCCCTTCCCCACTGGCAGACCTCCTGATGAAACCTGGTTTTTTGGCCACTGTGTGACACAGAGTGTTGGACTGGATGGGCCATTGGCCTGATCCAACATGGCTTCTCTTATGTTCTTATAATTTATTAGAATTAGAAAATGGAAAGACTTGTTCAGATTCCAAAGCATAGTAAGAAACATCTTCTAAAAGAGGAAAGAATGAAGTTGCAACAGGTAGGCGATGCTGACATTTGTCATAGCTATCATCATAAAGTTCGAGAAGAATGGCCACAACATCACCCAATAAATAGGGCCTAAGAAACAAAAAAAGCAAAACAGCTGGAGTTATAAAAAAGGCAATGAAAACTTGAAATAACAGATTGGAGAAAAATATTGATCTTGCAAACCTTTGCCTATCTTTTTTTTATTAAATCTTCTGAATATAAGGTATTGCACCTGCTTAAATATCCTTAAAACCAGCTTTTAAGTGGTGAAACGCATAACAGATGCATGGGCTACTTAAAGAACTTTGTTAGGTGCACACAAAATTGTCAGCAATCTTTTCACAAACACATTTTTCATTTGCTCATGTGGCATCCACCTGTAGTTTGCTGGCACTGCTCTTGCTTGCATTGCAAAGGGCATCAGATTGAAAACAAACCCTGATGCCCAAGAAAGTCTTTCCTTCCATTTGTAATTGAGTATCCTCTGAGTGTCCAAAAATATTCAATAGCACTCACTTTTAAAGTGGACTTTGCTGTACTATACTGTAGAAATCTATTTGGACAGGGACAAATGTTTAGTTAATACAAGACCTTCTTATAATTTACACTGCCTATCTCCAGTCCTAGCATGTTTTACATTATAGTTCATGATGTTAACACTTGGCTGATGCTTCATGAATCTCCTAATGTACCAGAATTACAGAAACATCTGTGTTAAATAGCAACATGCCAATCCACTGAGAAAATTCACAGAAGACTCAAGAGTCCTAAAAGAAATTGTGCATGTTATTTAAAAGATAGTGAGCTTCATGTTAGGGTCACATTCATGAACATACAGAAAACTTTTAGATTTATAAAAGCCTACAGGGCTTTTTCACTTTATTAAATGCTGCAGTAAATCCTTTAACATGGCTATAGTGCCTGTGAAAATATATGGGACCTTTCTAGCTCAACAGCCCCTATGTAGGGGCAGCCCGTAATTATAACCTCAGGGCTATCATATGTACAAATACAAAATAGTTCCAAAGAACTTTTAATACAATAAAATGGAGACTGGCTTCTACATCAATGGCTTCTACTTAACCCCACTGAATGATGTCAAAATCATTCTACCCACTGCAGTAAAGGAGTCAGCCTGCATGGAATTGCTTCTGCTTCAGCGCTTTAGCACCAAATCAAAAGTTCCGAAGAAAATCTTTTTAAAAGATAAGAATGTTATGGTATATATGAATTCCTGCCCAAAATTTTATTCTGTAGTGTGCAGATGGTACATTCCATGTTGGTTGTGTTTTAATGATTCCTTTCTGCTTTGCACTTCTGAAGGAAAACCACTTGTGTCGATACACCCAGGAACATTTTAAAAAATGGGATACAGTTTGTTCCTGTAATGAACATTATGGATGAAGTGGCTGACAACACCCATTGTAAATGCTGTCTAACTTTTTGCACCATTCTGCTCTGGAGATATATAACTGGGATGGAATGGGATGTTACTCTAATGGGGGTCTTCTTGTGAGGATGTAATTAGCATTCAAAGGGACACAGCAAGAAGGGGTAGGGAACCAATGTATACCAAGATTGTTCCTTTAGAGAACTCTCAAATAAATAGGCAGATGCTCTACAGGAAAGGTTTATTTTATTAAAAGAGAAATAAAAGGCAAATGTACAGAGAACCACACACACAACATTCATACAGAGCTAGCTTAGAAAACAGTGAGGAAAAGGGGAGAGCAATTTAGGGTAGGGTGATATTTACCAGTCCTGGAGGGGGGAAAGTCCATGGGAACAGCAGCAAAATAATCAGTGCTTCACAGAAAAGAAAGGAGGGCTCAGACATAATCTGATGGTGTGTGGATGAGTCCCAGAACACACTCTGCACATGGCTGGGGGCAGCCCAGTTATAGAGCAAAACATGCCCTGGGGCAGACTGATGTCTCTCTGCACCCCAAACAATGGCTTGATGGCTGACTTCAGAGGTGGACAATGGAGTTTGGAGAGGCTTCCTAAGGTGGACTATAGGTATGAAAAGTGCTTGATGATCCTGCTATTACCAGATGGGAGGAGCTATCAGGTCTCTGAATAGCTCTGATTAGGAAGGTGGGTGAGGGAAGTATGGAAGGGCATGGATAACTCAGGAGCTTCTTAGAAGACCTCTTTGTTTCACTTAAGTGCTTCTCTGGGGTGTGGAGGGGCGGCTAGTCAATCTGACAAACCTTCTGATAATTTTCCAACTGCAGCCATGATTGACATCTGTTCTGCCTTGCCAGGCAGTGTTTTGTGCTTAAGGCACAAGAGGAAAAGGAAGGGAGGGAGAAGAGCAACCACCTGCCTGCCTGCGAGAGAGAAGCCAGCCTCTCAGCCCCACCCTTCTCTGTGCCTGAGGTATTTTAACAACATTGCCTCCAGGAGCCTGAGCTGCCAGAGAGGGAGGGAGGGAGAAGAGCAACGCCTTGTCTGTGAGAGTGAAGCCAGCCTCTCAGCCCCACCCTTCTCTGTGCCTGAGGTACTTTAAGAACATCTTGAAGTGCCTCAGTTGCTTGAATTAATGTTGTGCTCGTCTGTTGTTGTTGTGGGGAAAGGAGAGTAAGTTGGATGATGGTGGACATAGGGAGGAGGGATCCCATTCCTCTGCATCCCCATGCCCGCCAGGCCCGGCGGCACGCCACCGCATCCCCATGCCTGCCAGGCCCGGAGGCTGCAGTCCTTATCCACCTTGCTGCACAAGCGGATGCGTTGTCCACCTCCGACCCGGAGGCCTGGTGGGTGGGTACATGGGGGTGCCGCCAGCAAGCGGCCAGACCCCCCTCCTCCTGAGGGGAGGTGGCACACCACCCCCTCCCCATGCCTGCCAGGCCCGGCGGCCAGTCTTCACCCACCTTGCTGTACAAGCAGATGCATTGTCCACCTCCGACCCAGAGGCCTAGTGGGCGGGCACATGGGGATGCCACCGGCAAGCAGCCAGACCCCCTGCCCCCTGAGGGGAGGTGGCATGCCAATGCCTCCCCGTGCCTGCCAGGCCCGGCAGCCGCAGTCTTTACCCACCTTGCTGCGTAAGTGGATAATTTCCCTCCCACCTGCAGGCCTGGCGGGTGGGCACATGGGGGGTGCCGCCAGCGAGTGACCAGACCCCCTGTCCCCAAGAGGGGAGGCAGCACGCGTTCAGGACCACCGCACAGGGCACAAGTGAACTGGGGAGGGTGGCTCCATTTGTGTTGATTGGGAGTTTTCTGCAGGTGTCAAATTTGGGAATATATAACTCCAAGAGCCATACTGCAATCTTGACCAAACTTGGATGGTGGCTGGAGAAGAGCCTGCTGCACATTCCCTGTGAATATGGGCTCTCTAAGTGCTAAGGGAGCCGCCCTGATGCCGACGAACACCAAACATGTTCGTTAACAAGACATGTTCGGTTCCAGTCAGCTGTTCGTGTTCGTCGTTAGAAACGAACACCGAACAGCCTGTTCGGATTTTTTTTTCTGTTCGTGTTCATGTCTATTTATGTTTAGGGAGCTCTTTGGATTCTCTTTATCATTTCCTAGTTAGGACTCAAGTTAGCATTTTGTCTAACGTAAAAGTGTATGGCATTCACAGAAATATTAGTTTATAAGTGCAGTATTTGATATGTGGCAGGTATATAACTTTGTTTTTTTTTAAAAAAAAAACCATGTCGTTATATTCAAATTCATGCCAGTTTCTAATATTGCCATTTTTCAAACTCACATGAACACACGTAATGCTGCCTTACAGCAAGTCAGGCCATTAGTCTATCAAACTCGGTGTTGCTTGTCAGCTGGGCAGCAGCTCTCTGGGGTCCTTCACATCACTTCCTACCTGATCCTTTTTAATTGGTGATGCCAAGGACTGAACTTGGTTTCTTTTGCATGCAACACAGATTTGGGGGCTGCTGAACAATGCACCCTCATCTAAACACACCCCCTGCGCTTGAGGATCATTCCAATGGCTGCTTGTTCAAGTAAACATCGGAGCCATGAATCAGGGCTCCAGGTGCTCTCCCAGCACTGAAGTAAATGGGGGTAAACGTTGCTCCCTACACACTCAGTTTGCACACTGAAGTCCCAGTGCGTACACGAGAGCTAGAAGACTGGAATGATTGTATGAATTAGCAATGAATGAGCCTGTGGGGAGTCAGCCTATACCATGTTCTTTTTAAAACATTGCTGGATTAATGCTTCAGCATTTGCAGCAGGAGAACACAGACTTCCAAAGAATTTTAAAGGAAGCAATAGCCAGCCCCAGTCATATTTCTTTCTGGTATGTTTTTCAGAATCACAGAACATTGAATGTCCTGTACATGGAGCTTGTTTAAATCTTTCTACATTTTCCCTGGAAAATTATTATACTACCCAACAAACCTTGCTTTTATGAAAGAGTGGACTTGTAAATCTTTCATTAATTTAAAATGCCTATGTGTGGTTAAAGGAGCAGTTGGAACCCATCTCCCTCTTAGCAGCTTACTAGGAGCAGGTGGATTATACCATTGATTCTGGAAGAAATAACAGGTGAAAATGTGGCATGGAATTTCATCCCCAGCCCTACAAAAACATTAGAATCAAAAGGGGGTTAGTTTAGGGAAATCTGACTAAAACTAACATTGGAGAAATGGAAATTATATACTCTGTTGGAACCAAAGCCCTATACTTGCATTTCCACTACAGTACATTGTGACTTGTGCTAATTAATGGGGGTTGCAGAGACCTGCCAAAACTGTAATAAACTCATTTTATATGTAGTATAAACCTCTGCTAGTGCTCTTTGGAAAAAATGACTTTGGGGGGAAAAATCATAAAGCTGACTGTGAATCGTAGATATAGATTACGGTTTATAACTGCTTTTTGGTGGGTTGCAAAACCCCAATCCTTGCTGCTGCGTGGTGTTGTGTCCATTCATTTTATTGAGCTTTACAGCTGAAAGATTGGTAAAGAAAGAATACAATTACCCTGAACTTATGAAAGGAAGGGGTATATATTTTCAAAATAAAGTATCTGTGATAGAAAGGAATCATTAGTGCCTGAAGTCTGCATGACTGAAACCACAATCAAAGAAGGCACAGGAAAGAGTCAGTATGAGTTGCTGTGCTGGCCCTAAAGATTATTTTGTTAATTTATGGGAGCATATATGCACACACAAACACAGATTTCACAGGACTTTTCATCCTGACATTGACAACATGAGTAGAGGTGGGCATGAACCAAAATACGAACCAAAGTTCATCAAGAACCAGGCCGGTTTGTGGTTTGTGAACCAGCGGTTTGTGGGGGCTCATTTCTCATGAACTGTGATGAATTTTAGCCCGGTTCATTTGGTTCATATTTGGTTCGTCACCGCAGACAGTCTGGTGCTGATCAATCAGTTTCCTGGGCAACAGGCAGGGGATGGGCTCTTTGCAGACCTTCTACTGACCCGGAAGTGATGTTTTCATAGACCAAATGAACCAATTTGTGAACCAGGGCAAGTTCATGAAAGTTTGTGGTTCGTGGTTCATAAAATGCAACAAACCACGAACTGCACAGTTCAGAATTTTCCTGGTTCATGCCCATCTCTAAATGTGAGCAAAGATAGAAGCTCACAGAGAAATCAAAAACAATTCTGTGAACACTGACAAACACCACCATCGCTCCTGAATATTTTGAGATGTGGTATGCTGGTTAGTGTACTGAACAGAGAGAACAATGTTCAAGTCCCTGATCAGACAGGAAGCAACTGGGTGACTTTTGGCCAGTCACAATTTTCTCAGTTTAACCTTCCTCACAAGATTATGTGGATAAAATGGAAGAGGTGAAAATTAAAACGTGATAATTTCTCTAATTTATCTTCCTGCAAAGATAGCACAGCAGTCAATAAATAACAGCGGCTAGGGTGGGGGCCACTTTTGCTGACGTGGATGAAGGGAAGGCAGTTCCCTTCTACCCAGCATACGGGTGTTCGGAGAGGGAGGAGCTAAGGGCATATAAGCCTGCTCCGCTCCCTCCCCTTGGCAGTAGGAAGCTGCGTTGCTCAGCCCACTCACCCTCTCTATTACAGTGCAGGCTTATCCGGTCATTGTTTGTCAGGGCCAGGTAGGAATTTTTTCTCTTTTCCCAATTGGCATGGAAGGGGAGAAGGGTTTTTTGCCTACCTTGCACTGTGGGATTTGTGTTGTGTAACTGGTTGGTGGAGCTGTACATAGTTCGGCCACTGGCAGGTAAGGATGGCAAAATGAGCGGGCCAGTGACCCCTTTGGCACATCCTCATTGGTGAGGAATTGGTGTGTGTCCGGAGCAGCTGGTGGGCTGTACAGTAGCCAGTGGCGAGGACAGACTGCCGCGTGGCTTCCCCTGTATAAGTAAGGCCCTCCTGCTGTACGGCGAGGTGCTGCAGACTTGGAGGGGGAACCATTTGCTTGGCCACCGGGTACAGGATGGCTCACCCCTGGGGCAGTGGGGGCTCGCCCAGACAGGTCAAGGCGGAGGTCCGAGGTGACCCCAGCGCTTGACCTGTACTGCTAGTTAGCTAGATCCTTTGCCATAGTGACAAGTTATGTTGTAATCAATAAAGTGGCCCAATTTTAATCCCAAACTTTGTGTCTGCCTTTCATTTCAACTGGGGGGTGGGGCAAATTTATGTAGGTGCTGGTGTGCTGCCGATTGGAACAGTTCCTTACACAGCATTCTGTGGGCCTTTTACCTACCTCAGAACCTAGAGCATGGATCAATTCCAATTGCAGCAAAATCAACAAAACAACTATGGCATTATAAATAAGAGCATGAGTTGTGGAGTTTTTTTGAAGGCAAGAGATATAGGAAATAAGTATCTGATGTAATAAGTTCACATGATGAAGGATATTCTTGCCAATAAAAGGTTTCATAATAAATGTGATCTTTAAGGTATCACTGGACCTTTTTCAGATCAGGGACACACAATGCCATTCTAGAGAAATGAATGTGGAGTATGGGCATCTTTGCCTTCTTGACTAAAGGCAGGATAACACATTAGCTGCAACAAACTCAATTATTTGCACTAGTTGCAACACCTTGATCAAGTTGGGCTGTTAAGAACTGATCATAAACAAACAACCATTTTAAAGGTGGTAGACATTCTAACTAAGGATTAAACATGGTCTATAGATAGGTCTATGGGTCACCACAAGTCCACTACCACTTTCCACCACTATAGCTAGGTCTATATCTGAGTCAGAAATTGTTCCAGGGCTGCTGGTAAAGTAATATAAAAATGCTTCTGAACATGTGCAGAACATTTCCCTAACCAGCCACAAAGCCTCCATGCAACTAGGATAAGGGCACGGTTCCCATTCTGGCTTGCATTTCAGCGTTTATGTTTTTATAAATTTAATGCCTAAAGATATGCACATAGTGTTGCTGATAAGAACAGCTGAAATCGATGAGATGATTATTCCAAGACAATTCTCATTAAGCCAATGGGAACTGGTCCAGAATCAGGTTGCGGACTGGAGTCCAAATCCAATTTCTCACATAAATAAACAAAAGAAGTGAAAGTTGCGTTGCTTATATTTCAATGGTCATTATTTTTGTGACCTTGTTTCATCACTCAAGCTTCAACTGCTTTGGTATTTGGTAATAGGGGCTATAATAGAAGACATACTTCTTGTAACTTGAAATAATAGACCACTTTCTCCAAATCCAGGGGAACACTGGGTTTTGTATGCATCAGTTGCACTCCATGAATGTTGGCAAGAATATTGAAAGCATTGTTGAGTGTTACAAATACCCAGTCGGATGTTCTGAAACCTCAGAGTTGCCTCTTTTTCTCCTCATTTAAGTCATAATAAATACATTCTCCTTGCCAAAAGGGATATATGCAAATCAAGAGAAACATATCTGGCCCTTTTAAAGTCCAGCCATCAATGAGAAAACCATGCCAAGCTAAACTGTGCAGTCCACTGTATGCCAAATAGGTCTGTTATTTAAGTTTTACATATGGCAGTGGCCTGGGACTCATGTTTCGAAGCTTCCATTGTTCAGCCTTTCACAGATTTTTTATGAAACTAGCGCCCCACAGTTTTTACTGATGGAAACGGTCAAGGCATCAGTCAATGTCATTCCTAGCTATCTATTATTCTCACAATCCCATCTTGATTTCTCTTCCCTTCCAACATGTAATTCCAAGGCAACCTATTAGCAAAGAATTAATTCAAGAAACACACAGAGCAGTGACACTTTGGATGAGTCAGGGTGAGACATCAGTGCCTGGAGATCAAGAGGACAGAATAGACGAGATCTCTCCCTGGGTGCCAAATTCATTGGCATTAGTTAAAGGCATTCCTGCAGCAGAGGGCAAATCAGTATCAAATTTAACATCAAGTTGATACAAAGGAAAGGAGCATGTGCAATATTGCAGTAAGTAATCATCACTGTGTGAGCACTGCCTCATACACCATCAGTGGCTTCAGGTCATCCTGGGAGCCAGTTGGTGTAGTGGTTAACAGCAGCAGGACTCTAATCTGGAGAACTGGATTTGATTCCTCACTTCTTCACTTGAAGCCAACTGGGTGACCTTGGGTCAGTCAGTTTCTCAGAGCCCTCTCAGTCCCACCCACCTCAGAGGGTGATTGTCATGAGGATAATAATAAAGGATAATAATAACTTACTTTGTAAACTGCTCTGAGTGGGCGTTGTCCTGAAGGGCGGTATATAAATTGAATGTTATTATGTTGATGTTATTATCTTCTGTGGTTGTGGCTGCACTGGCATGTGGATCCTGCATGTGTATGGGTCATACCATGGATGACACACACAAGCTCTTTACAGTTGCCTCTGTGTAAAGGCTGCAACATTGAAACTGGCCCATCATTTCAACACTGAAACTGGTCTATTCTTGGTGTACAGCAATGGGAATATTCTTTGGAAGAACTTTTGTGTATGGGTTATCCTCATCCCAGCCTTTCCACACACTATTTTAAACCCAGAACAGTGCATATAGACTGAATTATAGCAGCTGAATTTGAAGAGTCGTTGGGATTTCTAAGATGATATATATGAAGCTATTTGATTCCTTTAGAGACACTAGACAAATCCTAAGCAATATTACATTGGTAGTGGCCACAGGATTTCAAGAGGCAGGCCAGCTCGAGGTGTTTCATCACCTCAGACAATGTGTACCTGCTCCCTTCTGGGCCTACACCACAACTGTCCAGACCCACATGAATCCCCTATAACAATGCTGCAGGGGTTTGGCTTGTACCTGGCCACTGCCAGCCCAGCCTGAGGAGGGAATTCTAGTCACATTTCATGCTTCTGATGGCTGCAAGTGAGTCAAGCCCCAGCAATATGTCGCCACCCTCCTCTTGTGCTGGCCCAAGCAGTCACTTAGGTGGCTCATCCACAGAACCGGCTATGTTAGGAAGCCAGTGAATGAGCTGAGTAATAATCTATGCTAACACATAACTTTTTAAAATACTTTTTTAAAAAGACAGTAGTCAGGATCTACTATAAGGAAGCTCCAGTCCAGTACACTAGCAGAGGAAGGTAAATGGGTCTTGCAAGTTTCATTAACTGCCTGCCTCTACAGATAATGCCAAGAGGCCTCACTCAAACTCCAATATTCTTTTGGAGAGGGAGAAAGGGAGTGGAGGCTGACAGACAAGGATGCTTGCTGACTGGTCAGCAACTGCTGTCCTTTATATCTTTTAAACAGTATGTACCTTGTCTACATTTGTAGTAGGCTGGCCCTTTAGCTTAGCAGGAAAGTTCCCAATGCATTGTTGTTTTGGAGGATCACTGGTAGGCAGCAACAAGCTGAGTTGAGTGGCCCTTTGCAGTGCTGACAGCAGCACAAGGTCCACTCAGCTCAGACCTGAGCTGCAGTATAACAATGACAGTCCATGTGGGCTTACCCTACCTGTTGACATTGTCACCATGCTGCAAATCCAATTCCAGTAGACCCCATGTTGCTGTAAGCATTGCAATGGCCACTTGGCTCAGCTTCCTCTAGGGCTCTTTTGATGACCCAATCAGCCCCGGCAGGGAGACTTGATAAAGAGGTGAACGGGACCAATTGTGTGTCTTGCTCATATGTGGTTATGAATCTCCTTTCCCTCCTACTGAAGGTTCATGCAGAACCTTGTGCTCATTTTCTTCTCTCAAACAATTTTCCGTGGGTGAGGTGACCCAAATGAGGATACTTTTCTTTTTTAAAAAATAGTTCTTTTTTTTTTTTTAGAATCATACACAATCCATTTCTTTTGGCATGGGCATTGGGAAAATGAGGAAAAACAATAATTCCTTCTTTAATCTGAGATTTCTAGTCTGACTGTATCACATATAGGCAAAACTGGTTGCCATCTTGACTAGATCAATATAGGTGTAATTATTTTCAGTGCCATGTGCTTATAAAACTTTAACTGGCTCTCAACAATATATATTTATAAAGCAATATTTTTTATGTGTGCCTTTCTTCTGCTAGCAATTGCATGCAGGTGAAAAGTATCAGGCTCTTGGAGCAGTTTTCATATAACTGAGGGACTTTTAAAAAAGGGGAAATGACAAAACCAAAGCAAAACATGATGACATACAGTCTTCTGAATTCTTCATCAACTGGATAATTTTCTAATATAAACTATTTTTACTCAGTTTGGGTTTTGGCAAATTGTCATGTGAATAAGGAGACCTTTGAGTTTGGAGGGCTAACCATTAGCATTAATAGCTCACAAGAAAGGTCACTCAAAATTATGTCCTTTATTAAGGAAGTAGTAAATGTAAAACAGCTTATGAAAGAGAACATGGGTTTCTCCAACTTGTTGAGTTTGAAGATATTTGGGGAATTTTGAAAAACAGAAGTAGCCACCATCACAAAATGGCTGCCAGAAAGGTGGGGGCAATACTAACCAAATGATTGTCATGGGGAACAGCCCATTACAAAACCCTGGGTTCCCGGGGCAGACAAGTGGACGCCTAGCAAGGACAGAAAACTGAAAGGGAAAAGGAGCGATGCGAAAGGTTGCACTCGGAAGCAAAACAAGAATATTATTGGAGGAGCAATGAGACCAGCAGGAACAGGAAGTGTGCCATCTTAAGTAAGGCACGAAGCTAAGCCAGAAACCATAGAGACGCTGTAAAACTACCATAGAGAAAAAACGCCCAACATTTTGGAATTACATTTTTTTTTTACATTTATCAACACTTTTCTGTTTTAGAAAGATTACCAAGAGGAGGTAAGCTTTAACGTTTCAACACAGAATTAAGGAAAAGGGCAGACACGTCGGGGGGCTCCAAACTGAGTCCCATGATGGCAGGAAAAAAGGAGTAGACAAGGAATGGCAAATGTCAATAGAAGCAGCAATTGAAGGATTGGAGAAAAAAGCGGCGGAGAATCACAAAAAACTGCTACAGAAGATGCAAGAATTGCTGGCAAAGGACTTTAAAGAGATTAGAAATGCTATTCAAGCTGATGTAGCCGCTTTGACAAAGACTGTAGAAGGAGTAGAAGAAGGAGTAGAGGAGGAGTTGCAAGTAACAACAAAAAAAGTGGAACAGGTTGAGCAAAAGACAAATGATATAAAAGTAGAAATGAAACAAGAAAATCAAGCAATTCAGACAAGAGTGGCAATGATGGAGTGCAAGGCGACGGAGAGACAGCTAAGATTTCGCAGCATTCAAGAATCTGAGACACAAACCACACAGGAACAGATGACAGAGATATTGGCAGAATTTCTAGGGAAAGAGAAGGATGAAATAACAGCAAATATGGACCTTGCATACAGAATTAATTCGGCTTTTGCAAAGCAAAGGAAGATACCAAGAGATATTATTGTGCAACTAGTGACAAAAAGAATGAAGGAAGAGATTCTCAAGAGACATTTTGAAAAACCTTTAATAAAAGAAGGGAGTAGAATCGAAATTATGAAAGAAGTACCAAAACGGATTCTCCAAGAGAGGAAGAAATACAGGGAGCTGACCCAGAAGTTAAGAGACCAGGATATTAGATACAGATGGGAAATTCCAGAAGGACTAAGCTTTTATTATAAAACTTTGAGAATAGTTATCCAAACTAAGGAGCAGATGGAAAGATTCTTACAGTAACATGCAGAGGACTTTTCTGGCATATTAAAAATGTAACAATATGGAGTACAAGTTAATATCTTGGAATGTGAATGGACTAAACTCACCCCAAAAAAGAAAAACAATTTTTCATTGGCTAAAGAAGCAAAATTCTAATATAATATGCCTACAAGAGACACATATCAAAGATAAAGATGCAAAATATTTAAAAAACAAGCAATTGGGAAAGGAATATATATCATCGTCCAAGCAAAAGAAAAAAGGAGTAGTGATTTATATAAATGAAACTCTAGAATCAAAGTTAATCTTCCAAGATAGTGATGGAAGATATATAGCTGTGGAAATAAATATAAATGCAAATAAAACTCTGGTAATAGCCCTTTATGCCCCAAATGGAGCCAAAGAGCAATTTTTTAAAGACATATTGAGTAAATTGGATCAGGACGTATTTGATCAGATGATTTTGGTTGGAGACTTTAATGGCGTGGTGGATTTACAACTAGATAAAAAATTGAAAGCAAAGGCTAAAAAATCAGGAAAATTGCCAAAAAAAATTTTTGAATTAGTCCAGCAGGGAAACTTGGAAGATGTATGGAGAAAGGAAAATCCAAAAAGTGCAGAATTTACTTACTACTCTGCAAGGCATTTATCTTTTTCACGTATTAATATGATCTGGGCGACAAAGGATTTGACTTTAATGACTAAAAAAGTGGAAATATTACCAAGGGTGAGTGCAGACCATAATCCAATGTTATGGAAATGGACAATGTGCCAAAAAAAATTTAGATGGAGAATAAATGAGGATTTATTACAAAATCAGGAGAACCTGAATTATTTGAAAGAAGAAACTAAACCATTTTTTTAAACAAATAATAATAATGAAGTTTCAACCCAGATGGTATGGGACACTTATAAGGCTGTAATAAGAGGAAATTTAATTTTATTAAATAGTAAGGATAAGAAGAGAAGACATGAGAAATGGCAAGAAATACAACAAAAAAATTATAAAAAAGAACAACAGTTAAAGAAAAAACCTGGGAAAAAGTCGATTATACAGGAAATTAAAATACTACAAGACCAAATAACAGCCATTAGTAATAAAGAGCTAGAATGGAAGTTAAAGACATTAAAGCAGAAATAATTTGAAGGAGCAAATAAACCAGGAAAGTATCTAGCCTGGCAATTGAAAAAAAGGAAGGAAAGGAAAATCATTAATAGAATAATAGAAGATGATAAGGAGTTGAGAGAGCATCATTCAATTAAACATGCATTTTATAAATATTACGCTAAGTTATTTCAGAAGAAATCAGTAAACTTACAAGAAATAGAGGGGTATCTAAAGAATACTCATCTACCAAATATACCAGAAAAGATGAAGCAGAGACTGAATGCTCCAATTACAGAAGAGGAAATCATAGAAGCAATTGATGCGGCTAAGATTGGGAAAGCACCAGGACCTGATGGGATCACAGCTAAATTTTATAAAGTAAGGAAGGAGGACCTAGTACCGATTTTAAAAAATATAATTAATGAAATGCTTCAAGGAAAAGGCCTCCCAGATACGTGGAATGAAGCAACTATTGCTCTGATCCCAAAAGAAAATCAAGATTTGAAAGATGTTAAAAATTACAGACCCATATCGCTTATAAACAACGATTACAAAATAATGGCAAGAATATTAGCAGAAAGACTTAAAATATGGCTAATGGATTTTATAGAAGATGATCAGGCTGGATTCTTACCAAATAGACAATTAAAAGACAACTTGAGAGTGGTGATAAATGCCATTGAATATTATGATAAACAACCTGATAAAGAAGTTGGCCTATTCTTTGCGGATGCAGAGAAGGCCTTTGACAATTTGAACTGGGACTTTATGTTTGCGACTATGGAGAAGATGGACTTAGGCAATGAATTTATAGAAGCAGTTAAAACAATCTACAAATTACGAAGAGCAACAATTTGTGTCAATGACGACCTAACAGAGAAATTTGAAATAAGGAAAGGAACTAGACAAGGATGTCCACTATCGTCGCTTTTGTTTGTGATGGTCTTGGAAGTATTATTGAGGAAGATCAGGGAGGATGATATAATAAAAGGGATAAAAATAAATGGGTCTTCCTACAAACTGAGAGCATTTGCAGACGAAGACCCTCTACAAATCCTGCCAAGATTGTTAGATAAAATAAAAGAGTTTGGAGAGTTGGCTGGCTTCTACATTAACAAAAAGAAATAAAAAATAATAAAAAATATGACCAAGAAGCAGCAGCAGAACTGAATGATTTAACAAATTGCGAAGTGGTACATAGAACTAAGTATTTGGGGATAGAGCTGACAGCTAAGAATATAGATTTATTCAAGAATAATTATGAAAAGCTCTGGACTCAAATTGAAAGAGACATGATAAAATGGAATAAATTAAATTTGTCATGGTTAGGTCGAATTGCCACAATCAAAATGAATGTGCTGCCCAGAATGATGTTTTTAATGCAAACAATACCAATAGTGAAAGATAAAAAGCAATTTGAAAAATGGCAGAGAAAAATTTCGGAATTTGTCTGGGCAGGAAAGAAGCCAAGAGTGAAAATGAAAGTTCTTTGTGATGCGAGGGAAAGAGGAGGTATGCAACTACCTGATCTAAGACTTTATCTTGAAGCTATATGTTTGGTGTGGATTAGAGAATGGGTAACCCTGGCCAATCATAAGTTACTAATATTGGAAGGACATAATAAAATATTTGGATGGCATGCATATATGTGGTATGAAAAATATAAAATGGATGCAATGTTTCAGCACCACTACTTAAGAAGAAATTTACTGTTAAACTGGCTCAAATACAAGAAATATATAGAAGAAAAGAAACCACTTTGGATTGTGCCGGCTGAAGTAGTTAATCCAAATTTGGAATATCAGGGGAAAGAATGGCTTACCCTCAAAGAATTGACAGTACTAGAAGATGATCAGTTGAAGCTTAAGAGAAATGAGGATTTGCCATTTAGATATGGTTGGCTACAATACAGACAAATCAAAGACTTATTTGATTCAGAGCAAAGGAAAGTAGGTTTTAGAACCAAAAACTCAGACTTGGAAGAGATACTATTGGGAGATAATATTAAAGTAATATCTAAAATGTACAAGTTGTTATTGAAGTGGTTCACAGGACATGAGACAGTAAAAGTTCAAATGGTAAAGTGGGCTATAAACTGTAATAAAGAAATAACTATGGAAGCATGGGAACAGTTATGGAAAAATACCTTAAAAATATCAACTTGCACCAGTATTAAAGAGAATGGGTATAAAATGTTGTATAGGTGGTACTTAACACTGAAAAAGCAAGCCATTGCTAACAAACAGTTGTCAAACAAATGTTGGAAATGTAAAGAGCATGAAGGTTCTTTGTTTCATATGTGGTGGACTTGTCAAAAGGCTAGGGACTTCTGGTCTAAAATATGCGCTGAAATGTCTTTGATATTACAATTTAATGTTGCAAAAAATCCAGAAATGTTATTATTATCTTTACATTTAGAAGAGGTTAATAGAAATGATAAGATATTGTTATATTATATGATAGTAACAGCAAGAACTCTATATGCTCAGTATTGGAAAAAAAGAAGAAGTACCGAATATTGAAGAATGGACAAGGAAGCTGTTGTACATGGCCGAAATGGACAAACTAACTAGAAATCTGAAAGAGCAAGATCCAGAAATTTTCTTGGAAGATTGGAACAAGTTCAAGAAATATTTGGAAAAGAAATGCAATGTTAAAGGTCAATTGTGGTCTTTTGAGGGATTTTAAATTTTATACAAAGGACTTTAACGAAAGAAAATATATAAAGATCTATACCATGGTATAAGTATTAGCAATATAGTGTAATAATAATAATATCTATGAATAAACGGGGGGCTCGAGTGTTGTTCGAAGTCAACAAAGAAAAGGGGGAGGGGAGGGGGGTACATAGACGTAGAAGAGTTAAATTGGATAAATATATTGTATTAAGTAATGATTGTATATTACCTAATCCAATAAAAATTTTATTAAAAAAAACAAACAAAAAACCCTGGGTTCCAAGCCCACTATGATCCCAGGGCTTTTTTCCAGGAGGAACACAGTGGAACAGAGTTCCGGCACCTCTTGAAAATACTCAGCAACAGCACGTGAAAATAATATTATTTCAAAGAATCTTGTGTGTTTCTTCCTCATTTCCCTCTTGAGAGTTCCACCACCTCTTTTCCCAGAAAAAAAACCCCTGTATGATCCTATAATGGAGGAGGCTGCTTCTGAAAGAATTCCTCCTATATGTTTAGGGTAGCCAGGTCCCCTTACCCTCCTGGTAGGAGGAGGGGGAACCTGGTACTTACCTACAGCCTCTTCTTGTACTAGTGGGAGTGACATCATTGCACAGGCCCCAGAAGTGCTCCCAGCCCGATTTGAGCCCTCAAATGGGATGAATTGACATGGCACGAAAACCAGGAGCACTCCTGGGACCTGTGTAATAATGCTACTCCTGGGAGTGATGTTGTCGTCCCCCACAGGAGGCTCATTCCCATGCCTGTTCCCCTGCTAACCAGGTGGCAGGGAGAGGAGGGAGGGAGCAGGGGATCCCCCATCCCCTTTGGGGGAAGAGCAACCCTAATAGTATGTTCAAAAGCAAAGTATCTCCTGTGCCCTTCCTACAGTAAAGAGACAGAAAAGTCAAAATCAGCTCTTTGATTTGGGAAAGAGCTGCTGTTTTCAGTTTCCAAGGGAGGGGAATATTTGCTTGTTTCACAGGTCTCATTTGCCAGTCCTGGACACATAAGAAAGTTTGTGTCTCTGTCCAAGTAATTGTAATATGCTAGCATGGGACAAAATCTATCAGTTCTCTCTGGGTATTCTTTGTTCCATTCAAGATCCTTTGGATTTTATCCCCAAGACTCAAGAAGTAAGTGAACACCAGGAAATGCATGGGTGGGACATTTATATACCATGGGGGGGGGGGGTTCACAGTTTTAGAATATCACTTGCTTTCTTTTGTTCTATAACAATAGCAACAACAACAGTCCATTTATATACCACCCTTCTGGACAGATTAGGGCTACCTTCAGAGTGGTAGACAAAGTGAGTGTTATTATTATCCCCACAATACAGCTGGGGAGCTGGGGCTGAGAGGACTGGCTTACCCAAGGCGACCTGCTAAGCTCATGCCTGTGGAGGGAGTAGAACTAGCAGAATGCTGATTCACATCCCAGTCTCTTAAACCACTATGCTACAGCAGCTCTCATGTGAAAGAGAACAAGAAGCACCATGCTGTGATGCTGGAACTTCAGCAATAGCTAGAATCCCATCTAGAAATACAGAACCGCTCCTTTTCACTCTTTGCTTAATTTGACAGCAAGTTCTCCTCCAGAAAAAGAGTACTTGCTATGTTTTCCAGTTCAGCAAAATACCTGTAGAGAACTGCTTTATACCCCAGAAATTATAGTGAAAAGCACTAGTACAAGAGTACAAGAGAACCAGGAGGAGGTTGAAAAAGGAGCGGAAAGGGCAGGCAAAGGGAGTAGGGGGTGCGGAAAACAAGAGAAGTGGGGGGACAAAAGGGAGGGAGAAGGATGCAGTGGGGGGGGAGGGAATCAAGACAAAGGATGGGAAGGGATTGCCCCACCCACCCAGTGAGTCTCATGGGTCCTCTGCATGTGTATGTAGAATACAGATCATCTATATATGTATATTGCTTAGGCAATCCATGAGCATAAACATGGCTGCAGCAGAGTGTGTGCATGTACGTGATAGTGGAGAACACTCAGGCTAGCATCCAGTAAAGCAACAAACCAAGCTTCCCGCCTCTGCAGTAAAGAGGGCAGAAAAGCCTAAGAGTGTTTTATTCTGACAGGGAAATGCATCAGCTGTGTTACCTCCATCTGCCACCACTGTGAGACAGTCTTCCTCTTTTTGATATTTGCTGAGCGTACGATTATGAAGATTGGGACATAAACAGGCAAGAGTGATTATGGTGATGATGATGACGATGGGAAAGTGCCTCTTCTTGGCATGTGGTGTTTGTTTCATCTGCTAAGAAGCAAGAGTACACTAGAGCTATATGAGCTTTAGCTTCTGTACTACAAATAAACTGTAGCTTTAGGCCCCCTCTTACTGACTGGGTGGTTCTCTTTGAAGAAAGAGTTGTGATTTTTGGCAAGGGCTGGCAGCACATGGGGAATACCAGTGAAAGTAATACGTCAGCCAAATTTGGGGCCCAGCTGCCAAGAATATAGATTTTTATTAGTAATGCAACCACTTACTTCTTTGCACAGTCTCAGTTATAATTGAACTTAAACTGAAGAAAATATGTTAGAGCAATGACACTCTATGGACGAGCTACCCTCATGAACACACACACACACACTCATGCTCATTTGAACATTCTTCCAGGAAGTTATAAATTCAGATTTTGTCACATCTATGACAGGCCAGTTAGGAAACTTGAACAGAATGGTCAACACAAAAGAATCACCTTATGGAGGACTTACCACTTTAGTCACAACAAATCATGTGAAAAAGTATGGGTTAATTTAAAACATTTTATGTTGCCTTTCCACCCAAATAGGGTCCCCAAAGTGGTAAACATAAAAACATGAAAACATTTGTATGTTAAAACAACTTTTAAAATAATATAGGTCCAGAGGAGTTAGCCATGTTAGGGCCAAGCTACAAGTGACGAACGACACTTGAATGGCAAGTGTATTTCTCCCTGTTCACTTGCCCTCCACTCAATCCACTTGCCGTTCAAGTGTCATTCGTCACTTGTAGCTTGGCCCTTAGTCTGTAGTTACAAAATAGTAAAAAGTCCAGTAGCACCTTTAAGACTAACAAACTTTATAGAGGCATAAGCTTTCGAGAATCACAGCTCTCTTTGTCTGACGAAGAGTGCTATGATTCTTGATAGCTTATGCCACAATAAAGTTGGTTAGTCTTAAAAGTGCTACTGGACTTTTTACTATAAAATAATATATAAGCTAATTCAATAAAAATATTTTAACGCAGAAATACACACAACAACTTAAGGCATGTCAGCTCATTTTACAAGGGCCTAGACCCCCCGGTCAGGCCATTTAATGTCCAAAATTCATAGCAAAAGAACATTATACCAGAAAACCCTTGCTGCATCATACCAAAAGTCCATGTAATCCAGCATTCTGTTTCCAACAATGGTCAGCGTTGCCTCTAGGAACCATTAAAGTGAGATATGAAGGCAACAGCTCTCCTCAGCCCTCCACCCACAACTAGTATTCAGAAAAATATTAGATTTTTCTGATCCTTGGTTCAATCTCTTATTCAGTTTTGGTAGCACATTATTTGGCCATATCTGATAATTTTAAAACTTTTAAAAATATATCAATAGTCATCAGAGCAATAAATATTATATGCTTTGGCTGCAGATGACTTATTCAATCATCTAATAATTGAATTATTTTCATTCATGACCTCTTTGCCTTATTACACTAGTTTGGAGTTTGAGAAGTGGTAAGATTTCTGTTTCAGTTATAGGCTCTGTCAAAACTTTGAAACAGGTTCAGCTTATGTTGCTTTATGACATGATTTTGGATTTCAGAATTAATTTCATGTCCAAACCAAACTCCAAGCTTATTCTATCACCTGGGAAATACTTGGTACTTTTAGCTGGTTCTAGTGAGAGTCATTGGTTTTGCAAGGCAACACTAGAAATGCATTGAATTGTAACCCTTGTGCCATCATTTCAGAGGTCTGCGAGTTATTATCTGCACTCTATAAATGTGTATTATTAACCTCATCCCAAACAAGAATACTTAGAGATGCAAAAGATCAACAGCAGGCTGACCTTTATAAATCCAGCTAGATTTAAACAGTGAAGGCTTGTAATGGTTTTAAGAGTCATTTTTAAGGCAAGCTGAAACTCTGAATGCATTACCAAAGGTTAGAAGCTTACACGCATCAGTCTAATCTCTCCCTCCACTTAAGAACAAATATCCCTTGTATTTTTCCCATCTCTTTTTGAAAAATCTAGATTGTGCTGCTCAGCCAGACAATGTAAAACAACCACCTGTACACCAGATGTGACCAGCTGTGTTTGTGAATTTACCATCTGTGGTACTCACAACATGCTAGTTGCTTAGCCGCAGATGGAATGATAGGCAAATGCATTAAGAAAATTGGTTTCAGCATTTACTTCTTGGGTCCAGTTATTTAGTTCCATTTGTGTGTTTCCCCTTCCCCCCTTCTCTTGATATCTTTGGTTCTCAAAAGCACTTCCTCCATAAAATTTCAAGCTTAAAAAATAGGTGTTTTTTTTTTTAAGTTCAGACTGGTGTGCATTTTCCTTAGATTTTCTTTTGGTGTAGTATATACCATTGTGGCTTCTTTGTTTCAATTCATGCCCTTGTCACTACCAAATACAAGCAGAAAAGGAATGTGTATTTGACTGATTAGAGACCAATTCCGTGTGACACCCGAACAAGCAAAGCAACTTATTACACCAAGCCTTATAGTACAGAAAATTTCATTGCAAAAACCTACAGATGTTTGTCCCCCAAATAGGAGACATCTGAATCTCAAATATGCTAGAGAATAGGCTCCTTTGTATAGGATTGCCCTGGGCACCTAGCTAATGAGATAATTGTAGAGAGGTGGGGCAGAAGGATAGACAAAGCTTCACGCACCTATTTTCCTTTGGCCGCAGAGCCACGTGGACACTCAACAAAGATTCACAGAATACAGCTTTGCTGTATAAGGAAAAAAGTCAAGAAATACCATCACAGTTGTACCAGACTTAACTAATGTTGTTTGCATTGAATCACCACTATTCCAATAATCCTTTCCCAGGAACAAAAGCTTTTCTACAGTGAGGCATAAAACCAGCTTGAAGATGAAGACATGAAATGTACTTTCTACCTGCTGGAAGATTCCCCCCACCCCTGCTCCCAGCAATGGCATGTAGTTGATTAGTACAGCTGATGGGGCCCTGACTTCATCCCATGTTGGCCCACCATCCATCTGCACTGTGGATAGAAACAGTGCAGATGGGGAGAAATTGTATTTAGAAGAATTTCTCCTTTCTGTGCAATAATGTTGGGATTAGAGACAGGCACGAACTGAAATATAAACTGAAGTTTGTCACGAACTGGGTTGGTTCATGATTTGCGAACTGGCAGTTTGTGGGAGCTTATTTCTCACAAACCATGATAAATTTTAGCCCAGTTCATTTAATTCATATTTTGGTTCATCACTGTAGACAGCTTGGTGCCAATCAATCAGTTTCCTAGGCAACAGGGGGGATGGGCTCTCTGTAGACCTTCTGCGGACCCAGAAGTGACGTTTTCATGAACTGCATGAACCAGTTCAAGAACCGGGGCAAGTTCGTGAAAGTTCATGGTTCATGGTTCATGAAACATGATGAACCATGAACCACACAGTTTGGAATTTTCCTGGTTTGTGCCCATCTCTAGTTGGGATGCAAATGTTCCTGTGTATTGTAAGAAGATGATGCCTACGTAAATACGTACTGCTTACCAACTGCAACCCAAAGGCACACTGCAGCAGCCCAAATGTAAGGAAGACTTCCTTTCACAGCTTTTTGCTTTTCACTTTAGAATCTGTTCATCACATGTTGCATGATTATGTGATATAATTTAAGCATAATATTTTAAAAATTAAATAAAATTTTAATTTAAAAAACCCAGAATTCAAAGAAGTATGCATCTTTGTGGAGAGCCTAATTGACTAATTAGTATGCTTATGAAGTCTTCAGAAGTTCTGAAGAGGACCTGATGTCTGAATAGACCAGTTTTTAGTGGGTAAAAATTTCATCCTGGATCTGGAAAAAGCTAAGTTTTATTCACATATCTGTCACAGACTCAGGAGCAACTTACATATTATCAGAGCAATGGGAGTAACTTTGACATCACTGGAAACAACACTGCTCCAATAAGAACCATTGGATGCAGTCAGATAGGCCAGGCAACTAATACAGCAACTCAGACAAGCAATGTAAAAAATCATGTCAATGTTCAACAATCATTGTTGAAATGAGATACTTATATATAAGTCATGGTACAATAGAGGAAGGGGGGAAATGCCCCAGAGATGATGTAAAATTCACACAGTAAACCCATTTTGCTTTCTTACTGCACGCACTCTTTAAAATCCTGTACATAGTCTCTACTGATTTTTTAAAAATAGAGCGCGCTCTCTCTCTCTCTTAAAATAGGGCTCTCTTTATCACTTAGTTTATCCTGAAATCAGGTACTTGATAAGAATTTTGTACAAAAAGGCAGAATTCTAAAGTTCAGTTTGGGTTCTGGAGAAATTCCTGTGAATAATGGAATGACGTATTTCAATATCCTCTCAAGTTCAACCAAGTTGCCAGTCCCAGAGGACCTCACTGTAAGCAGTAGCATCCTCTCCTTCCAATAAACCTGTTCATAATCTCCATCTGTACATTGTAAAGAAATTAGTCATCTGATGTACAAAGTGCAAGAGGTCTCTGTCACTTGCATAAAGAAGCCAGCTACAAAAAGTTAATGAGGTGAAGCATCCTTCGTCTTTAAGGGGGATGCGGCTGCTGTACAACAGCAGGAACACTGGGGTCAGCATCTTGTTAATGGTAGCTATTAACCAAACTAGAACAGTCTGTTTACTTTTAAAAGGAGTATTTTAAAAGGCCATGCCTGTTCTTCCCATCATTGCAAAACAGAGGTACTGAAATGCACTGAAAAGAAAATATCAGGAACTGTAGAGCTTGTTTCTGACATTTATCCAGTGCAGTAACATTTGCTTCATATGATATTTATGAATCCCTTCTGTCTGTCACCATGCAGTCCTCATAGATTTCAGGACAGTAACAAAATTGTAAAAGCCATTACCATTTAAAAAACATAATATTGTGAAAATATATGGGATGAGTTAGATCCTTTCCACTGTGTAATGACATGTTCTTGAACAGAAGAAACTTTTCTCTAATGGAAGAAGCTTTCATCTCAAAGAGTAAGCTTGGAACAAAGCATATCTCATAATGGAATGGAGTAATTACTAACTGGATCCAACCCAATATCTTTAAGAAACACTATATAATCTCTTGCTTATCTGTGACTGAGATGGGCACAAACCGGAAAAATACCAAACCATGTGGTTCATGGTTCGTCAAATTTCATGAACCACAAACTTTCACAAACCTGCCTCTGGTTTGCGAACCAGTTCATTTGGTTCGTGAAAACATCACATCCAGGTCAGAAAATCATCACTTTCGGGTCAGCAGAAGGTCTGCAGGAAGTCCATCCCCTGTTGCCTAGGAAACTGATTGATTGGCACCAGGCTGTCTGCAGTGACGAACCAAAATTTGAACCAAATGAACCAGCCTGAAAGTTCGTGGCAGTTCGTCAGAAATGGGATCTGATGAACTGTGGTTCGCAAACCACGAACCGGCCTGGGTCATGCTTAATTTTGGTTTGTATTTCAGTTCGTGCCCAGCTCTATCTGTGACCTCTAAATGTTCGGAGGAAGATCTTTTATTGCTTGTGGTAAATATGCAGAGTATACAGATCAATCTGATGAAAAGGATTCCTAAACTGGACAGCAGTTACTCTGCATACTGCTCTGTGGGCTCTTGATGTTTGTACAATGATACATTTGTAAGAACTCTGCATAGGTTCTTTAAGATCCATCTTAGTATGTTTTTATTTATTTAGATTTTTTTTACCCTTTCACAATGCAGCTTACAATATGGTTCCTCCTTCCTCCATTTTATCCTCACAACAATAGCCTTTTGAGGTAGTTGAGGCTGAGGGGGGAGTGATTTCCCAAGGTCATCCAGCCATGTTCCACGGCAAACTGATGATTCAAACCTGGGCTTCCCAGAACTTAGTCCAACATCCTAACCACTGTACCACACTGACCGTCTTGAGAGCAATCCTAATCAGGCCTACCCAGCATCCTACTCATATCTGTTCAGTGCCTTAAAAAAAAATTAAGGTAGTCCCCCGTGCAAGCACCGAGTCTTTACTGACCCATGGGGAGACGGCGCATCACAATGTTTTCTTGGCAGACTTTTCTTGTGGGGTGGTTTGCCATTGCCTTCCCCAGTCATCTCCTTTACCCCCAGGAAACTGAGTACTCATTTTACCGACCTCAGAAGGATGGCAGGCTGAGTCAACCTTGAGCCGGCTATCTGAACTTAGCTTTCGCCGGGATAGAACTCAGATCGTGTGAGCAGAGCTTCGGCTGCAATACTGCAGCTTACCACTCTGCACCACTGGATTACTCCCAGTCGCTTACTCCTGGTAAAATCATAGGATTACTCTCAATATTGACTAAAATGTATTTCCTTGAACATTTGGCATAAGTTGCTGAAACTTTATCTTTGTTCCTGCTTACCTTGTAGGCATGGGCAGTGGTACACAAAAGAAAAATTCATTTGTCACAAGTTCACATCTGCCTAGATATTACCTTATCCTGATGGCAAGCCACAAATAAATGACCTAACACAAAAAAAGTTTGTGAAAGAATATTGTTGTAGGAAAAATAGCTTTGCTACTTTGCGCCATGAAACAAAAGCACATTTAAATACTGACTGAATGGAAAGGCCTCCATAGAAACAATTGTCTCTGGGAAAGTGAAATGAAACCGTAACTGGTTTTAGTGGGGAGGGGGATGGTTGCTATGTGGCCGGAATATATTCAGAATCAGGCTCTGTTCCACCTAAAGTATTTGAAAATCCAACAGACATGATTAATTAGGTATTCCTCATAAAGAAGCTGCTCACTGCTTCGCCAGCAGAAATAGATGGCCAGAGACCAGGCCTCATTATTCTGGGGAGGTTTGAATTCAAAGAATTCCTAGTAGCAAGCTACAGGTTGGTAGTACATTTGGACTGATACTGTTGATTTTTCACAAAGACCGTTCTTAATATGCCATCTCCACTACTTTCCTCCATGCCACACTGCTTTCATTGTATCTGTATGAAATTGGTCTGCCTCAACAATCTACCCCATTATATACCCAAATTCTTAAAATAAATCATGCGAGTTTTAAAGGATATTTTCCTTTTCTTGTATAATTTGTTTCTGGGCCATTTCTTTTGTCTTTCTTAACAACATCTTAGTTTCTACACATCAGCAATTTTTATTTGCAAAAATGTTTCACAGTGTGATTTATAGAGTGACAGAGTAGATTCTCCAGTGGGCTAAACTCACTTTGATTCAGTTTTGTGATAGTGCCCTGCAATCTATTTCTTAATCATTATTTTTAAAAATCAAACAGAATCACTCAATTGGAATTATTCTAATTACATCTGACAAACTGATTTGTAATTATGTATTTTAATTTGTATTTATCTATGTTATTTATAGTCTGCCAGGCCTTTCTCATGGAGACTCAAGAAGGATTACACAGTGTTAGGTCATTATGATCAACAGCTGGGACATTCAATACACAACACAATAATGTATGCATTGCAGATATTTGAAAAGAATAATAAATTCCAATACATAGATCCAGAGGAGTTAGCCATGTTAGTTTGTAGTTGCAAAATAGTAGAGTCCAGTAGCACCTTTAAGACTAACCAACTTATTTGCAGCATAAGCTTTCAAGAACCACAGCTCTCTTTGTCAGATGCATGCATCTGATGAAGAGAGCTGTGGTTCTTGAAAGCTTATGCAAGTCCAGTAGCACCTTTAAGACTAACCAACTTATATGCTACATGTAAGTTGGTTAGTCTTAAAGGTGCTATTGGACTCTTTACTAAATTCCAATACAGGAATACAAAGATGAAACACTGCTGAAACAAAACATAAGTAATTTGATGTGTCAATGGGGAAACTACTCAGTAAGAACATATCTACATCAACAGACAGTACCCAGTACTATAATCTACCATCCCTGTCCCTTTACCAAAGCATCTCTTGAACCATATCCTTTCAGCACAGCTCTATTGTGTGAGTAGAAAGTGTTCCCAAATAATTCAGTTTTGCATCATCTGTAGAAGGTGGGAGCTTTCCTGACCTCTGCAGGCAGGCCATTTCATACGATGGGGTCTATAAATTACATACTGTGCAAAAATTGCATGAATGTGAATTATTATTTATTTAATTAATTACTATTTATTTTCCACCCAGAAGATCAAGGTAAAACAAGTGCTTCCTCTTCATTTTATCCTCACAGCAACATTGTGAGTTAGGTTAAGTTGGGTGAAAGATTGTGATTCTTTCTGGTTTATTCAATGACTTGGCGGAGTGGGCCTTTGACCTCGGTTTCCCTGGTGATTCAAGGTCTACTGGAAAAACATTACACACCCTTTTGGGACTCACAAGCAACTTTGAGCAATTTGTGTCACAGCCAGTTCCACAGGTCTGCTCAGAACCTGCCCAACTAAACACTATTGGGCAGATGTGCTCAACTGGCTGTAACACAAATAGCCCTCCACCCATGGCTCTTCTTTGTCAGTTAAAGTGTGCAGAATGCAAAGAAGGGAATGATACTCCTCCTGCCTCCATGTGTACACAGGAGCCGATTTGCACTCCACACTGTTTTAAAGGTATACTTTGGGTCACATGTTAAACACCAGTTGAGTTGGATTTTCTCTAATAAAACTTGTGAGGGTGAGAAGGGTGAGAAGAGGTGAACCGTTTGATTGGCAGTGTGCGGGATTTGATGAATAACATTTCATTTATAAGAAACAGAACAAATTGATGTTGGAGAACAATCATCATAGTTGTCAGGCTTTGTAGGTTGCTGTAAGAGTATGGTGGACTGCCACCAAAGAAAGCTATCCAAAGCTTCTCCAAAGAAAGGGGAAGCATGTATGTGCCCCACAACCAGGAGACCCCTGAGGCAAGTTTCTTCCTCTGCTGAGTACTAGTGTCATCAGGAACTTAGTGGCACATCTAGATGCCAGGAAAGACCTGGGCCCAGAAGAGGAAGCCAGGTGGGGAATCTTCGTGGGGTAGGGGTGCAGAAAACTGGAAAGTTGTCGTATGGGGCACAGAAGTCTAAGATGTTATATGTCCTTTCTGACAGTTTAGTGCAACTGATGGATGGTAGCTGATCTGAGCTAGCCTGCCTTAATCCAGTCCAGTTGCATGGCAGTGAACCGATTGACAAAGCTGGGTCCATATGGCCTGGGAGGATTGTTCAGCACCCCTGGCAGCGACGAGTATGGTGAACTTTGAAAAACAACACGGATATGGCTGAAGGAGGCTGGTAGCAGTGGCAGTGCAGCCACCTCATAAGGAGGTACTGGGAGCATCTGCCATGCTGGCAGTGAGGGAAGCGGATTCCAGACTGTAGAGTGCATGGCTGTGAGGCAGTATCTATGGCAGGTATCCGGTGGTCAGTGATGGTAGGTCCATTTGGCCCTGGCTGGGGTATGCTTGGCCATTGGAGGCCTTGTGGGTCAGTCCCTGCCTCCTTACATCATGGCTCTTTCCACCCAACATGGCCTGGCTAGCACATTCCAGGGTTAGTGCCGACTGGTAATGTGAAATGGGGGGCCCAGACTTACCTGGGCCATCCGTTGCCGCCGCGGGAGGAGGAGCAGGGATCGCAGCGGCTGCCTTGCTCGCTGGCTCGCCCGGCATGCCCCGGGCGAGCCAGCGACCAACCAGTTCAAACTGCGGGCCAGCCAATCGAACCGTTGGGGGCAGGGCTGGCCGCGGGTCTCCCGCGGCTGTTTCCTCCAAGGTATTTAACTGGCTGCCAGACCCACCCCCGCCCACTTCGTCTTCGGCGAGCGGACACCCACCCTCCTCTCCCTGTTTTGTTGCGTCATTATTTGTCACAACTTTTAGGCGGTTGGGCATTGGATCGGATCCCATTTGTTGGGGAGCCGGGCCCTCGGTCGCAGGCTCCCCATGGAGGGGATTCCCATAAGGAATCTTGAGAGGGAGATATGAAGGCACGCCCAGCTCGGGGGCTGCCGGGGCATTCTCCCTCCCAGGTGGCAAGGGGATCACCAAGGGTGTACACCAGGTGACTTCCCCCCTTTACAATGCCACTCCTTGGTTCCCCTCCCCTCAGCTGGTGACTGGGGGGGCGGGGGGTCATCGGCTGACAGGCGGGTCAGCCGATGCGGTTCCGAGGATCCGATCCACATGCGGCGCCAATACTCCTGTTGCTGTTTTATGTTAATAAAGTTGTGGCCATTTTTTCACCCAGCCAGTGTGTGTGTGTGCTTGTTGTTGCCGCGCGTCCCTTCCCGCTCCTCTTCCTCTCGACCATAGGCGGTAATGGGCTTATATGGTGGGGTAGCTCAGGTGCTGTCCACTCAAGTTCCTATCAGCACGCACACACACCCTTCACTGAAGCACGGACTGGCTATGTCATGCCTATCCAGGTCCCTCAGGGATGGCTTCCGTCCACCATATCCTCCCCTAGACGGCTAAGTGTGGGTGACAGGTGCTGGTGGGTCTGTGGGAAGCCCAGCAGTAGTCTGGTATGAGGATCCAGCTCTATACAACTGAAGGTACCTCGGCAGCATGGAGCATCTCCCAAACGTGCCAATGCCTTGTTTTGGGGAAGAATGTTCCTAGGGACGGGAAGCTCCCTCCTTTCTGGCTGGTCTCCCCCACTTTTTGGTCAGGTACCAGACAGCCTGCTGTAGTTCATTCCATTCATCACCCTTCCCTTCCAAAGAAGCCCAGTAAATGATGCCTGTGCGGACACATGCTTCGATTGGGCCATCAGGTTGTCAGCGGTGTGCGGTTGGCACAGAAAGGGGACACTGAGTTGTTATTTTGCCTCCTCCACGTCCTGCCTGTGGACTCTTTGCTTTTGGGTTGTCATTCAAGGACCATCCCTATATGGGCAGGGCTCTGCCAGCCAGGTGCTCTGTCTCAGGTGTGGCTTTTGGCTGCTTCAGCTCTTTTCTTGAGGGGGCATGTAACACTCACCCGCAGCTTTAACACGGCCATGATTATCCCAGTTTCCATATCTCAGTCTAAGGATTACTGCAGGCACACGGGAGGACCTCCAAGTATGGGGGGTTCTCAACTCCTTTAACGGAGTCACTTTATGGAGGGAGGCCTGTTGCTAGTTGGTGTGCTTTAGGCCTTCTCCGATGCCTGCTTGAAGGTCTTTTGATGGCGGCCCTAGTTAGCTTGCCCTTGAGGCCAGTGGATCCCTGGCCTGGATTCCTCAGGATTTCCCCCCTCCCCAGTTTGGAAAGCAGAGGTGTACAGGGCAATCTAGTTTGCCATTTTACTCACCACTCAATGGGCTTTCAATACTGCTGTACACCTGTTTAGGTGGAGGGGAGGCATGGCAACTTTGGTTTAGCATGCCTCCCAGCTTTGATGTGACAACACTTCTTTCAGCAGTTCTGCCTTGTTGTGGCCTAATCCCTTAAGGATGGGTCATGAGGAGCCTTTATGGCTCATGACACAAATCTTACAGGTGACATGTTTGCAAACGAGCCAAAGGCAATGGGGCTTAGGAGGCTATTTGGCCCCAGGGTGGTTGGGAGCTATGTCCAGGGGTCCCCTTGGCCGGTACATGGAGGTCCAGCAATAGGATGCAACCGTTGTTCTGATATGCATGGCACACCTCCATCTCAGTGCCCAAGTGGCCTGGTGGCTGGAAGGGAGATGTAGTTCTCTGCCTCGCCTCCTGGTCATTTAGGTGCGGTCCTCCACCTCATGTTGGTCATTCACTGTGTGGTAATGACTAGAGGTGGGCACAATCCAAAAAAAAATACCGATCAAGCTGATCATGGATCAGCGCCGGCGACGATCCCAAATTAACGATCCACACCGATCATCTCCTGTTTCAGATCCGTGGATCGTGGATCATGGAGGCAAAAGCGGAGGAGCACCCCACTGTTCCCAGCGATACAGGAACGGTGGCTGATGCCGGCGGCATCTGTGTTTGTGTTTGGCTGTCTGTGTTTGGCCGTCAGAGCTGCCTATCAGGGTTTGCAGGGATGAGATTGGAGTGCCCATGGCTACAGAACACCCCCTCCCCCCTCCCTCCCTTGGGTGTCTTCTCCCAACTGGTGACTGCTTTGCTGCTCCGTGGTTGGAAGGAAGCCCTGCTGATCAAGGAAAGCTGGGCTTCCATTCGTTGGCCCAGCATCCTGATTTTTTGGTCTGCAATGCTTCTGTGCCGGGTGTGGCAGGATGCATTGGACCACAACGCTTTAGAATGGGCTAGGCAAATGGCCAATAGAGCCCTATTCAAGGCTAGGACAGAGGGGTTGGGGATTTATTTGCTCCATCCGCAAATTTGGGCCGAGTTTGCAGACTTCTACCGGGGGGATGGTGTACACCTCTCTACAGGAGGCAATAGTATATTTTTGAACAACCTGCAGCAAAGGCTTAGGTTGGGCTTTAAGCCATTTATGGGATGCTGAGGCCTAAGCTGAGGCTTGGCCTCTGTGGTGGCAGGATTTTAAGTTAGGGGAAAATTTGAGCGGTCCGGTGAGCACCCTTGGTACCTCCCCATTGGTGGGGAATTGGGGTCTGTCAGAAGTGGCTGGCTGCCGTACGGTCCAGTTGTGAGGACAGACACCCTGGGTGGGGAACCCCTGGACAAGCCAGTCTCCCCCCGCTGCTGTATGGCTGGGTGGGGGAGCTTTACAGGGGTGAACCACTTCGCCTGGCCAGGCCGGGTCCCAGCCATACTGTGGATGGCTCGCACCCAGGGCATCAGATGTCCCACCCAGACAGGTCAGGGCAGGGTCCAGGAGTGACCCCAGGGCCTGACCTGTACCGCTAGTTAGGCCCTTGCCATAGTTTATGTTTAATTGTTGTAATTTTAATAAAGCGGCCCATTTTAGAACCCAAATACTGTGTCTGCCTTTCATTCCGACTGAGGGGGCAATGTGGAGTTTGATGAATAGATTTGGGGACCATCCGCTTTATGCTACCTTGATTTGCTTGACTGTCCTTCTACTAAAATATGTTTTACTTTTGGTTAACAACAGAAATATATGTTTATGTTCTAGTAATAGATGTTTATGTTCTAGCGAGCTGTTTTTTAACGATTTGCTCCCCCATTTAAGAAGCATCTTGCAATAAGTTACTATGACTGCTTTCTAATAATGGCAGGAAATAGTCTTTCTATGTTTACACAAGCCTACATGTATCTTAAAAGGGTGCTGCAAGGTCTCCTGCTTCAAATCAATGTTTCCCAACCTTTGGGACTGTGACCTGACCCAAAAGTGGGCTGCAAGCCTTTGAAAGTGTCCCAGGTTTTTCCAGTTATATATATATATATGCTTATGTATCTATGTGCAGCTATGTTAATTTCATATGGAAATTTATGGGGAACAAACATCTGGCTGGCACCATCCACTGCTGGAAATAGGATGCTGCACTACATGGACTTTTGGTCCGATCCAGAAGTGTAGTCACTAGGGAATGCAATCCCAGTTAGGAGGTAGGCGCGCCAGTCTCCAGGAAGGTCTGGAGACCTGGAATTACAACTGATATCCAGACTACCAACGTCAGTTTCTGTGGAGGAAATGGCTGTTTTGGATGATGTAGGAAAAATTGTTATAGAGGGTGGCATTATGCCCTCTGAGGTCCTTCCTCTTCCCAAACCCCACTGTCCCCAGGCTCCACCCTCAAATATCCAGGAACTTCCCACACCAGAGTTGACAGCCCTATTAGTAGGACTTGGTTCTCAGGCAGATGTCCAGACCTCAACTTGCACACAGACATCCAAAGCTCTGCCACAGATAATAAGCTTTGCACTGAAAGTTAGAGCGGAACCACAAGTGACAAAAGACACAGGTTGGACACTTGTCAGCTTCCCTCAAGTTTTGATGGGAAATGTAGGCATCCTGGTCTCGCAGCTTCGCTCTCTGACTGCTGTCCAATGGACTTTTCAACTGTCACTTGTCCAACATTCTGCCAAGCTGCCTACATTTCCCATCAAAACTTGAGGGAAGCTGACAAGTGTCCAACCTGTGCCTTTTGTCACTTGTGGTTCCACTCTCAGTCTGAGTGACAGACCTGAGGTAAATTTAGCAAAGTTCACAATGGAAAATTCTGGTTAAGGCCTATCAATAGGTTTGCTAGCTATGGGTTAGGAAATTCCTGGAGATTAGGGACTGTAGCCTAGGGAGAGCAGGGGTTGGGAAGAGACCTCATCAGTGAATAATGTCATACAGTCCACCCTCCAAAGCAGCCATTTTCTCCAGGGGAACTGCTCTATGTCATCTGGTGACCACTTGTAATTCTGAGAGATTTCCAGGTACCACCTGGAGGTTGGCAACCTTATCTGCTACATACTGAACTTGAACAAGGAAGACTTGGTTTCAAATCCCTGCTCAGCCATAAATTTTTACTCTTAAACCAATCACAATCTCTTGTTCTAATCTCTGTCACAGGATTGTTGGGAGAGGAAACAATGAAGGTAAAGCCACCCTAAATTCCTTGGAAGAAAGGTATCATAAAATGCCATAGAAAAGATATTTATAACCTTTTTTAGATTCCTTTCCAACCACATGGTGCTTAAGATGACATACAATGCTTTCCATAATGAACCCTGGAACTATTCATCATTTCCCTTTCAGGATCCCCCACTCTATTTAAAATATCCTTTAAAACATTCCTGCTGTGGGGCAAGAAACTCCTCCATAAAGAGCAAAAAAGTTATACCACTTATAAAATAGCTGGAGGTAGCTAATCAAAAAAGTTATATCTAAGCACTATCCTAACCAAACTTATTATGATGGAAAGCCCATAGAATTTATTGTGGCTTAATTCCGAATAATATTTAAGATCACACTGTTAATGGCTAGGACAGGGAGTAGTTTGTAGATTTAAGTAGTTTTGACACCTTGATGCTTTCCAGTTATGTCTTTGAAAAATACAGTATATATTGTACATATGATGCCTTTGGGAACAAGGGAATATAGGGAGGTCAAGCATGGTTCCACTATATGAATCATACTTTTTCTCCATGGTACCATTTGTCTATCAGGGGTTTATTCCCCACCAAGATGAAACAGTTTCACAGCCAGCTGCTTAGCACTGGTCATTGCCTTATAAGAACAATGTACTCATCAGTGTAACCATGCATTACTGTCCATCATCCCACAGACACCAAAGCAAGCTGTGATAACCTTGAACACTCCACCAACAGTTCATAGGCAGGAACATTAATGATGTCAATCCATTATCTCACCATGAGGTCTGACAAGCAGACAGAGAAAGTAATAGCTTTGGAAGTAGGATTTAACTGCTTAGGGTTGGAAATTGTCTTCAAGCTGCTGTAATACCAGAAAGGAACGATGACTACAATTAAGACTGGCAGGAGAAATAAATATTTTCTTTTTTGTAATCACACAAATAGATCAAGTCTGTTACATTGCTACAAACCACATTCTCAACTATCACTCAGAAACGAAAGCTTATTTTTTGAATACTTTACAATTCCATTCAAGAAATTAGTTAGAAACTTTATGCTTCTATTTGCAAATTCAGTTCCACATAGACAATATATCCTTTGAAAATGCAGTTAAAGAACTTAATCTACTAAAATGTCACTGGACAGTTCAGTTCAATTGAAGTCAATGGATCAAAGCAAGTTTGATTAGACTGTACATTACAGTTTAAGTACCTAGATATTATAATACTTCATATTTAGTTTATAATTATACTTGTGACTGCCAAAATGAAGAAATTTATTTCTCTAAAAATGATCTTTAAAATTCAAGTAAACTATGATAAAGAACCCAATGTATGTTTATACTTCCTATGTGCTTCCACGGGAAGAACCATCCACATATGCGTGGAATTTAATGCCAACAAACAAACCCTGGTTTGTTGAACTTTGTGAATCCAGACATTACAAGTAATTGTGGGGTTGAGCAAATGATAGTTTATGGTAATGTTGGACCACCTGAAAGCACGTGGTCCAACATACAGGATCCTGTTTGATTGGGAGAAATTCAAGTTAGAAATATTTTAAAATAAAATAAAAATAAATTGGGATTGTTGGTGCAATCAAACCAATTGATATCAAACTAGGGTTTGCAGTTGGTGTGTTAAACACAGTTTGTGTGGTCTGTTAAGACTAGGTTTGCCAAAAACTTTATAGCATGTTTCAAAGGTGAACATACTATATTCAATATGAGTTGAACATCTGCCTGCCTGCAGTCCACTTCAAACAGCTATCAAACTCCATTGCCACTCCAGACGGAAAGAAGAGACAGACACCAGTTTTGGGATCTAAACGGGCCATATTTATTTTGGCAACAACATAAACCAACATATATACACGGCAAGGACCTAACTAGTGGTACAGGTCAGGCCCTGGGGTCACTACTGGACCTCTACCCTGACCTGTCTGGGCGAGTCCCGCTGCCCCAGGCACGAGCCATCCACGCTCATGGCTGGAACCTGGCTGGCCAGGGGTATCAATACAGTAAGTAACATGTTTATATCCAGGGTCACACAACTGGTCAGCTAATTCATCTCCTGTAATGCAGTGCAAAAATGTGAATATCTGAAACAAACAGTATTTTTAAAAAATACAATGTTTCTTTTTAGCCCTGGTTAATTTGCTCTCTGTTTTAATTTATCATATGATTGGATGCTGACCAGTGTGCAACAATAGGTCTGTGAGTGAGGGGGAAAGTAGGATTCCTACTGCTCTGTGTAAGAATGTGATTGTGTATGTGTGAAGCATTTCTGCTTGTAGTGCATTGTGCTGTTTGAATACTTGAATGTAAATCATCAAACAAGTCTGAACTGTTCACAAACAGCTAAACTGTTTGGTGACAAATCAGTTCCCTGTTTATGACTGACAGACCATTAGTCAAATCAGTGGATGTTCCAACATCCTTAGTTATGACTAGAGATGGGCACGAACAGCATTATGAACTTCAAAAACCCATGAAACTGGCAATCGCGAGATCGCAATCTGGCAGTTCGTGATTGTCCATGGCCAATGAACCAGCATTCGGAAGAGGCCTGGTTCAAGGTGTTCAGCCGCAGTTTGGGAAGCCAGACACTCAGGCACCAGCAATCAATTCCCCTGGCAATGGAGCCGGGGGAATGCCTGAACTTGTCTGCGCTCCTTCTGTCGCCCTGGAAACCCAAATGGAAGCCCAGCTTACCTTGATTGGCAGGTCTTCCTTCCAACCACGGAGCTGCAAAGTGGTTACAAGTTGGGAGAAGACACCCAGGGGAGGGAGGGGGAAGGGGGTGTCCTGTAGCCACGGGCACTCCAATCTCATCCCTGCAAACCCTGATAGGCAGCTCTGACGGCCAAACACAGACTGCCTGCGTTGCTCAATGGGACCTGTGCTAATAAATAGCTGTGGGCTCCCAGGCTGGGTTTCACTTTCAGCGAGCAGTGGAGTGGGACAGAGCTCTTGCTTGCCACTTGCTAGCCTTTGGGAAGAGAGGCTGAGAGTATAATTGAGCTTGGATTTTTGTGGGAGTTTCCTGGGGGCCTTGGATTGGAGAGGATATAACACCAAGATCCCTTTTGCAATCTTGTCCAAACTTGGGTGATGGCTGTAGGAGAGCCTTCAAAACACTCCCCGGGAATATGGGATCTCTAAGTGCAATGGGGGCCATTCTGAGCCCCACGAACTGCGAACTGGTTCGGCAACAGAAAATGTTCATTGCAGTTCGCGACTTTGAGATTGTCATTGGCACTGAACCACGAACTGCTGGTTCGTTAAATTTTTTTTTTGGTTCATGTCCATGTCTGGTGGCCACGGGGAGACAGCAATGAGCCGCCTCACCTCAGGGGGCGGGGGGTCTGGCAGCTCGCTGGCGGCACCCCCATGTGCCTGCCCGCCAGGCCAAAAGGGAGTGTGCTGGTATTCCCTGTGACGGCAGGAATGTGAGTGATGATGGCGGCCGCCGGGCCTGGCAGGCACAGGGAGGAGGCGGTGAGCCACCTTCCCTCAGGAGGTGGGGAGGTCTGGCTGCTCAGTGGCGGCACCCCCCATGTGCCTGCCCGCCAGGCCAAAAAGGAGTGTGCTGGTATTCCCGGTGTAGGCCGGAAGGTGTGTACTGGGGACGGCTGCTGGGCCTGGCAGGCACGGGGAGGTGGCGTCAAGCCACCTCCTGTCAGGGGGTGGGTGGTCTGACCGCTCACCAGCAGCACCCCCCATGTGCCCCCCTGCCAGGCCAAAAAGGAGCACGCTGGTATTCCTTGCGCAGGCCGGAAAGTGTACTGGGGGTGGCCGCCGGGCCTGGTGGGCACGGGGAGGCGGCGGCGTGGTTGGAAGGAAGACCTGGGTTTCATGGGTTTTTGAAGTTTGTAATGTGGTTCGTGCCCATCTCTAGTTATGACTTCTCAACTCACAAACCACAGTTGCAGAGTAGAATCACACTCTTTGTCTTCCTGGCCACAAAGACAGCAGCATAAGGAAGATAACTTTACTGTTTAGAGTCAGAAAGAATATAAACAGACAAAATTGGCGTATGTACAAACAAGGATTTTTTAATTCATGTATGATAGACTCCACAGATGAGAATAATATAGTTGCTAATCAAAGGCACAGAGAGGAGATGTAGGAAGAAGACTATATAGTTACTCCAGTGTAATCCAATGCAATTGGACTAAATTTAAAACTTTGTAAGTATAATAAAGAACAGGTGCTATACACCAACATGTTGTAAACAAACATCACACCAGTCAGAAGTGATGTGCCAAAGCAGATGCCCAAATTTAAGTACTGAGGCTGTGCATTTGGAAATTTTGTTAGCTAAGTACCAGACACATTCATCCCAAATCAGTGTGATCATTCTGATAAAATGCAGCATTAAATTCTCACATGGAAGGGGAAATCATATACATGTATTTAAAGTTATTGCATATCATGAGAGGTCATGGGCTGGTCTTTGAAGCTTTCTGCCCTTGTTATGTCTACAAGGACACCTTCAGTAAAAGTCTAATTCTGAATCTTTTCAGAAACATTAAAGTATGCATTATACAGGTGTGTTCAAATAAGGGGGGATAATTTTATATATAACATTGTTATTGGACATCAGCTTATTGCACACTATTTGAATGACTGACTGCAAGTAGAGATCACCAAATCCAGATCTCAAGCTGATGGCTCTGTCTGAAAATTTCACCTTCATCTTCCAGCTTATTCCAAACACACCCTTGCACAAAGAGGATTTACCCACCCATCACCAGGACAATGGAAGTATTTCATCCTGGTTATCTGCAGACAGACTCTCTGTTCCAAAATCAAAAGCTCTTCTACTTCACTAAAAAAAAAATTACACTTGAGTAACTATCAGAGTTCTCCTTGCCTTTAATTTGAACTTTGGTAAATGTGTGCCAAGTTTAAGTTTTGTATGTGGGGGCAAAGGCCAAACATTCTAATTTCAGAAAAAGAAAAATAACTTAAGTTGTATAAGCAGTCGATCGTTACAAAAAGGAAAAGCATACAATTGAACTACAGAATACTACAGCATCTGATTGTAGGGAAATTAAATATACATAAAATACAACCCTCTTTCCCTAGATCTAAATGTATCTATATTTTGTTAAAGAAATTCAGAAATATCGACATAGTTTCAGATTTGTTGTTCAGGCTCTGTTCATACTTTTTAACTTTTATCCACAATCTTGCTGGCCACCTCCTTTCAGTGGTAGTGGTAACTGCTGTCAAGTCATAGCTGGTTTATGGTGGTACCTGCTGGGGGTTTCAAAGCAAGAGACTAACAGAGGTGGTTTGCCATTGCCTGCCTCTGTCTAGCATCCCTTGTCTTTTCTATTTGTTTTAATGTTTATTTAAATTTTATATAAAAATGTTGTGAGCCACCCTGAGCTTGCATGTGGGGAGGGCAGAATACAAGCTTAATAAACTAAACTAAACTTGGAGATCTCCCGTCCAATTACTAACCAAGACCAGTGCTGCTTAGCTTCCAAGATCTGATAAAATCCAGCTTGCCTGGGCTATCCAGGTTAGGGAACTTCTTTCCTCACCAAGTGCCTATCTGTGTCTCCTTCCCAGTCCCAAGATGTCTGCTTGCTCTGCCTCCAGTGGAAAGAGTTTCTTTTCCAAAAAAGCCATAAAATCCATTCCCCTAGAAATGTACCAAGCAGAGAACATTTAAAAGAATGAGGCATCCTCTATTACGAAAAGCATTGTGGGCATCATTAGCATGTATTCCCTGGATACACATCGGAGCATCTGAGGAAGTGCACATATCTGAATATTGTTACTGTTATATTAATAGTGACATTTCCTAATTCTCTAAATGTTTCCTTTATTATTATTTTTTATGTATATCTGTTTCCACAGGAAACATTTTCTTGCTGAAAACATGTACTTTTTCATCTGTTCTATAATGTAACATGCATTCAATTCTAATAATACTTATCAAGTAAAATAATTAGTCCTTTCTTTTCATTTTAGAAGGCTAGCAGAAAATCTAAGCTAAAAACAAATGTTGGAACACATCTGGGGATGCTGTTAAATGATGATTTTGATATATGGCATTGTTAATATGATTGAAGAGACCCATAGATCAATAGTAGATTTTAAGGCTTTTAAAACTACTTTGACCTTAACCCGTATATTTCTTACTAAATGTATAGGTGAGGAATTAAATTTTATTGTTTGTTAATGGTAAAAATATATGTGACCTTGGTTGTATATTTTATAGTTGCCATTCCCCTCAGTTGTATATCACATCATAGCAACCATATAAGAATGGGTTTTCTGTCCAATTGCTGGCCAGTAGTTTATTTGCAATCCTTATCACAGGTCCTTTATAGTTGACCACAGGGTCATACTATTTTTAAAAAATCACCATGGATAAGCATTTATCTTTCAGACAGTGACCTGGAAGAGACACAGCCAACTTCTGTGTTAGTTGGAGCCATACTGTCCTTCAGTCAGAGTTCAGGAGTTGTAAGTATATTATTACATGTTCCACTGACAGTGAGAAGTTCCAGGGGCAGCACTTACCTAGGTTGGTTCTTTTTTGGAGAAGAAAGAACTAGTGACTTGGGGCATTTCTGTAATATTTGCTTCATTTACAAGTAAAGTATAAGTAGAGGAGAGCAGGCACTGTAATGGCATGAGCAGCAGATCCACGACCACGTATCAGACTAGGGTGGGGCAGGGGGAGATCCTGAACCCTGAAGGGGCTTCAGATAATTGATTTTAGTCTGTTGCTTCTCTATTTTCTCTGTGTGTCTTTACTTCTTCCTTCACAGGAGGATCACCTACCTCCTCTAAACTCTTAAGGGTGTTTCAACTGAGTCATCAGAGGACCATCTCCTAGTTATTGACGCCCATTGAGAAATATCCATAGTTGTTAAGAAAGATTACTATTACTTTGTCCTAGGCTCTGGCACCCTCCCAGCATACCGTCATAACATCATTTTGCTGGGAAACTACCCCTTCATAGGTCTCGAGGCTCTACATACAACCTAGGAGTCTGGATGTCAACAACATTCTAGAGCACATGTGCTTGGGTATAATAGAGCATTAGTAGCACAACCCCAAGAATCTGGAGAGACTCTTCTCTCTCTCTCTCTCTCTCTCTCCTATACACACATTTAACTTACATTTTCTTTTTATTGAATAGTAGATAAACTGTTACCTCTCTTTAATTTAGCAGGGTTTCCAGGAACAACTTACAGCTGCTTCACAGGCTAGATTTTGTCCTTGGTCCCTTCTGGTCTATATTAAATATGCAGGAATATTCACACAGTCACTAGTGCTTGGCTGGGCACTTTTGAGAGGGATCTCCTCAGCCTGCACCAAGTTAAAGATAAATGGTATAAATGGTATCAATATTGTCATGAGTTCACAACCATGATATTTCATACTTTTCTAAAACAAATCAATTTTTCAAAAACACAAGTAACCTAAATTTCATTTCATTTCCATGTGAAGCTTCAGCTGATAAATTATTGCTTAACTGTTTGGTTAGCTTGAAACCATTGTTCCCAGTTAAGGGTTATTCCTGTGGAATCACTTTATCTATCTACTCTGTCTGTCTGTCTGTTTGTGACATTTCTGTGCTGACTTTTCAGACTCCTGCTTGAGGCATCTTACAGTTAAATTGATGTCACAATATTTAGTCTACAAAAGCTAACTCTAATATTAACAACTACAGATGTGCACACAATAGCATTCATCCATTATGATTTCTTTGTTTATTTCAGATAAAGATACTTTGAGGTATAATTGAACAAAAAAAAAAGCATTTATGTGTGTTTGTCTAATGGTGAACTAAACCCTCCTCCATCAATATTTAATCTCCGACAAACTCTTCTCAATTATCAAGGAACACTAGTGTGAATTTAGCTTGAGATAAAATCTGTGTATTCCTTATGGGTCAGCATTATAATGGGGTAGCTTATACATGTTTATATTCCCCGAATGCCTTGGAGGGGCAGCTGACCTTATCTCAAGGAAACGGAGAATGAAATAAAGGCAAATACACTTTGTCTTCCTAATGTTCTTTATGGTTTATAAATCAAAACAATTGCTTTTTGTCCTACCAGGATCTCTTTAAATGTAAGTTTTACTGGCTTTTGCCAACATTCCATCCCTTCCCCAAACCAGAATCAGCAAGGCCAGATGTCTGGAAATATGGATAACATTTTGTAGATATATGGAATTTGAACATTGTTACTTTTCATCAAAATCTAGTCTAGAAAAAAGAAGACACTGATGAAGGGGTACTAAAAAAACAAACAAGTTCAGCAGACTTCTCTTGCTGAAAATGTTCAAAACATCTGTACTTTGAGTTTAACCAACTGAGACATTTCCTGTAAAATGAAAGCACTTGTCTCAGTAGATGAGAAAATATTATCCACTTGCTTCATTTTAAAATTTAGTTATTCATTATACTATTCCCATTTGTGTGGAACAGAAAATGACATTTAACACAACAATCCAACAAAAATTAAAATACATTTAATATTAAATATCAAAATAGCCAGCATTGTGTAGCAATTATAGTGTTGGACTAGGGATTGAGAGGTCTGGATTCAAATCTCTGCTATGAAACTTGCTCAGTGACCTTGGTGACTCTCCCTCAGCCTAACCTTCTTCACAAAGTTGCTGTGAGGATGCAACAGGACGGGAGAATGATTTATACCACCTGGAGCTCCTGGGAGGAAAAGCCAGATAAAAATGTACTAAACAAATAAAATATTATAGAGTAAATTTAAATTATTCCATATTCATCCTGATTTCTGGAAGCCAGATGGATGAAAAAATTCTCACAATGCTTCAGATAAATGCTCCAGCTCAGACTCTGGAGAATGTATAGAGAAAGGGAGCTCCATATTTGATTAGAAACTACCAGGGCTTTTTTTCAGTGGGAACATGGTGGAACGGAGTTCCAGAACCTCTTGAAAATGGTCACATGACCAGCGGCCCCACCCCTGATCTCCAGACAGAGGGGAGTTTAGACTGCCCTCCGCACCATCTAAACTCTCCTCTGGAGAACAGGGGGCGGGGCTGCCAGCCATGTGACCATTTTCTCCTAGGGCAATTTAAACTTTAAAAAACTACCCCCTTGTTCCAGCTGACCCAAAGTGACACCATTGTGTGGTCCTGAGTTCCACCACTGAGAGCAGAACCACAAGTGACAAAAGGCACAGATTGGACACTTGTCTGCTTCCCTCAAGTTTTGATGGGAAATGTAGGCATCCTGGTCTCGCAGCTTCGCTCTCTGACTGCTGTCCAATGGACTTTTCAACTGTCACTTGTCCAACATTCCGCCAAGCTGCCTACATTTCCCATCAAAACTTGAGGGAAGCAGACAAGTGTCCAATCTGTGCCTTTTGTCACTTGTGGTTCTGCTCTGAGTTCCACCACCTCTTTTCCCAGAAAAAAAAGCCCTGGAAGCCACTCTATATAGTTTCTTACATGCCTTTGTCAGATACTTTTTATCCTCTTGACACACAGATAATATAATCCAGAGAGTGCTTGCAAATAATATGAAAGTGGTTTCTGGCTCAGATGTTCATCACATCTTCACTCAGGATCGCAGAGAAATGTTCAGGATCCCCCATCTAATTTTATCCTTACAGCAAACCTGTAGGTAGTTTAGGCTAAGAGAAAATGCTGTAGAACCCCTACGTGTTTCACTTCAGCTTCATCAGGGAGATCTATCAGTAAATCAGCAACATTAATTTACAATTTAAACAATAGCAAGTGTTATAGCAAACATTATAAAAACATTATGAAAAACAGAAAACATTGTAAAAAACAGGACTATTATGCAGAGCACGTGCAGAGTGAAATGCATAATACATATTTAGTGTGTAGAAACCTGAGACTGCATAAACTTACATATATATTAGTAACATTCCATATTCTACAATCACAGAGTTATAATATTGTGCAGGTCTTTTTTTTTCAGCTGGAACACGGTGGAAGGTGTTCCAGCAGTCCTCCAAAGAGTCACATGTTCTCACAGCTTGTGAATACAGCTTGTGGCTGAAAGGAATGTGAGACAAATGGCCGATTCACGTTTTTCCTCCTCCTGAGTTTTGCAGACACAGTAGCATCACTTGCACTTGTCCATAGCCATTAAAAAAGTAATATGTGAACTAGCAACAACACAGATCTCTCCTGCACACAGATCTGTGTGCTCTGGAATCCATTTCAATACACAAATTCAAAAGTGAAATCAATGTCCAGACATTATTGGGAGGGATGGGGTGTGCGAAGATATACATATGATGGTGTCTATATGGTCCATTGTTCTGATTAAATCTACGGGTAACAATTTACAGCTTCCCCAGTTGGGTAGTGTCTTATCCATATAGACTAGCACAGGATAATCCAAATCATCCTACAGGAAACTCTCAGAGGATCAGAAGCAAAGAAACAGTTCTTCTGATCCCTGCAGTTAGATTCATCTGCAAATACCCTCGAGGAAGCCATGATTTTTCCATTTTTCTGCGATTACTTCTCAACCGTTGACACAGAGCTAAACTCAGCATGTTGGAGGTGTTTCCGTGTGTCACTTCTAATAGGATGCAGGTGTCAGACAATCTGAGATTATTTCAAAACTGATTTTGCTTGACTTGAGGTGCAAACTGCCACACAAGAAACAGATGTCTTTTTTCAACTTTTCTGAAATTTGTGGTTTTACCTTGAATGGTATGAGCTCTACTGGGAAGACAAAATTATACGTTACATACTCATTTTTTTCCCTTCCCCACATAGGATTTTTTTTTAAAGAAAAAGATATTTCCAATGCACCTGCACAAAAGCAGTTGTTCTCATGGCATGGAGGTAAAGTGACGGCATCATCTTCATCTGTGCATGGCAATGGTGGTCAGTAGATATAATCCTCCTGCCCCAGGTATGCTGGGTCTTCTGAAGGTGTCGGGGATGGACAGAGGCCATGAATATTTTTTGGTGCTCTGATCTGGAAGGATCCTGCTCTTCAGAAGAGAGGGAAGCCAATTCCCCTGAGGTGGGGGAGGGGGGAGGTCCCTGCCACTGTTATTAGAAAACTGAAAGCTGGCTCTTTTTTTTACATTAGCTGGAGGGGCACCAAATAGTTCAGAAAAATGTGGCTCAGGTGAATAACTTGATGCTAAACATTTGAGAAATTATCTTTTTTTTACTGATTAAAATCTATTTATGGAATTTTAATCTAATTTTCCTTCAAGAAGCTCAGGGCAGTTTGCATTGTTCTCTCCCTTCACAACCTCCCTGAGAGAAAGAGAGGCTGAAGGTCAGCCAGTGAAGTTCATGGCTGGGTGGGGATTTTGAACCTGAGTCTCCCCAGGTCCTCAGGCCTTTTTTTTTTAACTTCACTGCCTCTCAAACTAATATGCAATTTTAATTTTTAATATGTTCCTGACAATGAGAGCCCTTTTCTATTAATTATTATTTATCATGTTTATTATTTATTTAAGGCTGTCTATATGCAGAGTACAAGAAGAAAAGTTCCTGTATTATTTACATTCTCCCCATTTCTAAACCCTTACTGAAATACACAGGCTACAAGAGACATGGTTAAACTTTTAGGATTGAGGACACAATATTGAACAATTCTAATAAGCACATAAGGCTCAAGTCAGTATCTGCACCTGTGACAACTAGATTAATGAGTTTGCCTAGAGAGGAAAGGTGATTTATATTTTGAGGAAAGGGGGAATGTGATTCTAAGCCAGAACCTCTTTAAAACTAGGTCAGTTGGAGGGTTGGCTGGCATATTGATTTCTTTAGCTTCAGCCACTCTTTCAGTCACTGTACTTCTCCCTCTTCTTCCTCAAATATATTTTTTCCATTTGTTGAAAAAATGGTACATAGTTGTGTTGAGTTGACCTAATATAGATTGTTCTGCTCTTATATTTAAATGAGTGCCAGTTCATTTTGGAAGATGTTCTCTTTGTGTGCAAAATACCCTCAAAGCACAACCAGCTTATGGTGTCCCTGGCAAGGGAGCTTTCAAGGCTAGTGAGAAGCAGAGGTGGTTTACCAGTGCCTTCCTCTGCAGAGCCTTCCTTGGCAGTCTCCCATCCAAGTACCAACCCTGCTTAGCTTCTGAGATCTGACAAGATTAGTCTATACTATGCAGCCTTCCCTCCTGGAAGATGTTCTAGCCTATCACAAATGATAACCAGGCTTCTTTGCTATCAGTCATTGCCAAAGAAAGAATGGCCAAGTAAAGTTCCAGGGTCTGAGGGCACATCGATACAGCAACCTTTCTGAAGCTAAGCAGATCTGGCTCTGGACCAGATCCTGGATAGGAGACCTCCTGGGAACCTTCCTTAAGCATGTGTTTGGACAAAAGGTAGGAAATAAAAGCAGTGACATAATTATGTGCTGTGTAAATGAACATAATGTTCACAGTTTCTAATTTTACCCTCATGCTGAGTAAAAGCTGTTCCATAATGTAGGCAAAGAGCCTTTGTACAGATCTTTTCCAAAGTGGGAATGGCACTGTCTTCAGCCTGGAGCACAAATAGCCAACTCACAATGTTTTGGCACCTGCAGCATATTATCCAGATGAGAACCTCTCCAGCTAATTAACATTGGGGGGGGGGCAATTTAAATGGATCTGCTCATACAGTTCAGTTTTCCTGAACAACTTCCTGGTAGATTGCACTGCACAGGATTACACTTAACAATGCTCCAAATCCATTGCTTGGGGCAACTGCTTCACCTTGCTTCCCGGCAGTGTTGAGCAGAGTGAACACAACACAGCAGAGTATGCATGTTTGCTGCTGAGGAAATAATAACTAATACAAAATGCAAGTGGAAAACCATACCCAAGGAAATGAGATGCAATTATAAATATAATTTAAATGTAATTTTTCATAAAGTGCAATAGTGACAAGGTGCTAATACATAATAAATACATGATAAATATACAACAAATATATCTCACTAACTATATATAATACGTCCTCAATTCATGATAAATAAACGAGGTAATAAATATGAAAGACAGTAAGACAGCCAGATAGCCCTGATGTATGTACAATAAATGTAAGTCCAAAAGCACATATGATAATCTCATACACTCGTGTTTTTTTTGTAAATCTGTTCTTTACATTTTGCAGGTACATAAAGAATCACTGGAAACCACAGGTAAGTGATAACAAGACATTATTAATCTCTTAAATTCTTTCTTTCCAGGTGGAATCAATACACAACAAGGAGAACCCTAATGACCCAAATAATAACAATAACATCTGATTTATATACCACCCTTCAGGACAACTTTATGCCCATTCAAAGCAGTTTACAAAGTGTAGTATTATTATCCCCACAACCATCACCCTGTGAGGTGGGTGGGGCGGAGAGAACTCTGGAAGAACTGTGACTGACCCAGGGTCACCCAACTGGCTTCAAGAGAAGGAGTGGGAAATCAAACACAGGTCTCCAGATTAGAGTCCTGCTGCTCTTAACCACTACACCAAACTGTCCACATGGAGCCTGTTTTTATCTTTAGTACAGAAATATGAGTATTTAAAAGGAATTCCATTCCATATCTAGCTAACTAGGATGGAGAGAGATGCAGGAAAGCATGTCCTGCTCCCATGATGGTGAAATGGAGAAGAAAAAGAGAAGATGTTAGTCAGAAGGAAAGAAGATTTCCTGAAAGTAGCAATCAACACATTAAAGGGGCAGTAGCAAAGCAATAGAAAGGAGGGAGAAATAGGTCCTGACTAGAGATGGGCACAAACAGAAAAAAAAAACCAAAGATGATGTTCGTTTTTAGTTGCCGTCCACGAACAGGGACTCAAGAACACTTACGAGCATGACTTGTTCACAAACATATTCATGGGGGCCAGCAGGCCCCCTACCACACCACTCCCAGAAAGCTTACCTGAGCAGGCAGCAGGAAAGGTACCAATAATAAATAATAGCTTGGCCCAGGGCCTGGCAGCAGCCCTGGAACCTGAAGGAGTAGATCCCTATCCCACCACACACAAAGAAAATTCAAGCTCCAATGCACTCTATCAAACTGCCAACAGCAGCTGTTTCTCCCTCTCCACTGTCTGCAAAACCAGAGCTGGGAGTCCCCCTCCCCCCTGCTCTTTGCTCCGTTGTAACAAATTTGGAGCTCCACACTTGAGAGGAAGACTTGCCTGTCAAGCAAAATTGGGCTTAGATTGGGGTTTCCAGGGCAACAGCAGGAGTTCAGACAGACAATCCCTGCCTAAGTTGCCAAGGGAATTGATTGCAGGTGCCAGACTGTCTGGCTTGACGAACAGCAACAAACGAGGCTTGCAACTACCACCTGTTCATTTAGAATGGGGTCTCACAAACAGCTTGTTCACGAACAGCAGATTGGGCTGTTCGTGGCTTGTTTTTGTTCTTATTGCTGTTTGTGCCCATCTCTAGTCCGACTCCTGACCTGTCTATCACTCTGGCTCTCTATAGTCCCTCTCTGAAGTCTGAGACTAAAAGTTCTTCATGTCCAACAGGCAGGACTTCCAATGCTAACACCTCACCTGGAGTTGCCAACCTTAAAGTGGGGCTTGGAGAGCTCCTGGAATTTCAACTGGCCTTCAGAGTACTCAGATCAGTTTCCCTGGAGAAAATGACTACTTTTGATGGTGGACTGTAACACTCTATAGTCCATCCACTCCTCAATCTCCACCCACTGCAGGGTCTATGCCAAAATTTCCATGAATTTCCTAACCCAAAGATGACAACCCTAACCCCACCCTAACAGTTAAAAATATCAACCAAGCACAAAATAGATTTGCTGTTACAAGAAGCTAACTTAGGTGGCTTTAGAAGAAGACTTCACAAATTCATACAGGATAGGTCTGACAATGACTATTAAGCATGATGTTTGAATGGAGCCTCCATATTCAAATGCATTCTAGCTCTGAATGAAACGCACTGGGAGGAGAAGACCATAGCAGGAAAGAGTTTCATGCCCTTCTTATGGGCAGCTCAGAGTCATCTGCTTGTGGGAATCAAGATGCTGAACTTGGCCTTATCTAGCAGTGTTCATGTAACATGCTCCTTTAGAGCTGGGCTGGCAAAAAAGTAAAGTGAAAGAGATTGGGTACTTTTATGAGGCCACAACTCCAAACTGAGTTACTATACCCTGGTTGATTCACACTGGATTGAGCTTTGCAATGGCTACCACAGGGAAGAGTCTCAGATCTCTCTGCTAAATTTTAGATGATTCACTGTCTTTAATCAGATGAAATCTGAAATACTCCAGTTTATTAACTGCTGCGGCCTGTGCCACGAGTCAACCAGGCAGTTTCCAGGATTCCTCCGCAAACAGCAAGCAGTGGACACCCAACAGCTAGGAGCAATAATAAATCTCTTTGAAGACTTATCGGCTGTCATGTTTTTGCTGCGTTCCAGAAAGGCTGAAACATTTTCATCATTCAGCTACATTTATCAAACCTCATCATCCCTAGTCCAATTCCCAAATAGTTTCAGCTGTAAGTAATATTTTGATGACACCCAGTATCAGATGGGTGTTCAGTGTGTGTCAAGAACAAAGACATCCTCTTGACATTTGAAAGAACGATTCCTGCAGGCTAATAAATCTGTGACTCATTTTCCAATGTTTTAAGTGCAAGATATTGCAGGGCAGCTACAGATTGCCTTGCATCTAGAGGAGCCAGTGAGTGCCATTAAAATGAATATAAATTTTACAATATATTTTAAAATATTCAAAGAAATAAGGCCCAACTGGAGTGTTTTCTGTGAGTCATTATACTTTTGTGCTACAGTATCTGAGTGCTGCGTTTATTTGTATTACTTCAAGTTTCAATTTTATTATGAAAAATTAAATTTCCACTTAGGTTCAGTAATACCTAATGCATAGCATTTTTACAGCATTTTCAGTGTCCAAAGTGCTTTGCAGATATCATATTCTTGCAGTCCATGCAATAGCCCTGTAAGGTAGGCCAATATGTTAAGGTGAGATAAAATGGCTTGTCTAAAGCTATCTAATGTATTGGTGGCTAAAACAAGTTATGAACCAGGAACCCAGTCTAGTACTACAGGCAGAAGTTTATGGCTTTCTTGAACAGGATTTGGAACACTTTGTGGGCCTGGTTGTAGTAGACAGTTATGTCTACTACAGGTGATAGCTGGAGATCTCCTGGATTACAACTGATCTCCAGGCAACAGAGATCAGTTCCCCTGGAGAAAATGGCTGCTTTGAAGGGTGAACTCTATGGAATTATAGCCCTTTGAGGGCCCTCCCCAAACCCCACCCTCTCCAGGCTCTGCCCCCAAAAATCTCCAGAAATTTCCCAACATGGACCGGGCAATCTTAGCCTACGTTCTTGCTTGCTTCTCAAATACTGCTTTGTTGCTAGCTTGACAGTTTGCATAGCAAAAGCAAAACTACCTCAAGACATTGATAGATTTATTGCTCTGTGGTTTGGGATTTGATTTGTGGCACAAAAGGTTCTCAAAAGGTCAGCCACTCTGACTATGGTTGCCCACTCTCAGGTGGCAATTTGGGGGTGGAGCCTGGGAAGGACAGCATTTGGAGTGGGAAGAGCAAAGCGGTCCAAAGCAGCTATTTTCTCCAAGGGAACTGATCTCTGTAGGCTAAGATTAGTCGTAGTTCTGGGAGATCTCCAGGCCCCAATTGAGGGTTGGCAACCCTAATTCTAACACTAAGTTGTGAACGAACATTCAGAAAGCCTCCAAAATGCCCCTCAGGTCTTTCCCTTTTAGAGATTACCATTACTAATGAAGAACTCTCATATCTCTATAGAGATAATAGCATCCTAGACAATCTTCAATGGGGACTACTATAAAGCAAATTCTTTTCTAGCACATTCACGTGTTACAGTTTAATGGGGACCAAAGTCATTATTATTTGGTTGTTGTGGGTTTTCCGGGCTGTATTGCTGTGGTCTTGGCATTGCCAAGACCACAGCAATACAGCCCAGAAAATCCACAACAACCATCGTTCTCCGGCCGTGAAAGCCTTCAACAATACATCATTATCATTTGCTTTAACTCTCCCTCAGCTTTATGTCATAGGCTTTTGCTTTAACTCACTTTGAGATTTATCACCCTGTATTTTGCTTAATATAAGATTGTCTGTTCTTATGGAAATAGTCAAAATATTGCACCATTCTTTGTCAGCATGTGGGATGCAGATAAAACAAAAGTACCTTCCCCTGTTCAATGAAAACAAACAACTCAGGAGTGCTCCCACAAGGAGCTGATTATAGGATCAGGGGCTAAGTGTGAGCCAATATCCTTGAGAGAATGTGAAAACTTTTTCTACTAACAGTCTTTAAAAGAGCAAATAAGCTCTGTTGGTTGAAGGGGAAAGAGAAATTATCCCTGCTCGTTTACTATAAAACATACAAGCTTGTTTTTAAACCAAACTACATGCAGTGCTATTGTACTTACTGGATTTTTTTCAAAAATTAGTCTCTCTGCGACATTTCACCTTAATAATATTTTGCCTTTTAATATTTCTCACTTAATGAAAAATGCAAAGCAATGTTAGTCTTGGGTAATAAGAGAAAACATCAACACACATGAAGGTAGTGGTGTCCAGATACGGCAGCTTCCAAAAATACAACTGGCTCATGTTTTATTTGGAATAGTAAAGCCAGTCTCATAAGGTAACAAGAGTGACAATCACAAGAAGAGCATATACTGAATGGATGAGCAACTGCCAAAATCAACAAGCCCCACCATCCTTCCTATTCAAACCATGGATTTGAACTGCTCTGAACAGTAAATATTTAAATCTTTTTTTTTAAAGAGAGAGAATTAAATATTGGTGATTTTGAATGACTAATCGCTAGAAACTGGACTTAAAAATATGCCTACTGCCGCTCACATACAGAAAAGAAACTGAAAAGGTCCTGTAATATATTACTTTCCCTGTGGGCATATTCCTGACTGGTATAGCCCAGGCAAGTCAGATCTTGGGAGCTAAGTTAGCCCTGGTTAGTAACTGGATGGGAGACAACCAAGGAAGACCAGGGTATGCAGAGGCAGGCAATGGCAAACCACCTCTGTTAGTCTCTTGCCATGAAAACTCCGCTGGGGTTGCCATAAATCAGGTATGACTTGAGGGCGCTGTCCACCACCATTGGCGTATTAATTAATTTTGAATGGTGATTGGAGATTAAGCTATTTGTTATGTTAGGTTTCTTGAGCTCCATGTGATTTCGAGCTCTAAATTCATAATATCCTCTGTAGGTGTGTAAGGGCATAACTACAGATTACTTTTGACATGGTGCTTCCTCTGAAAATGACATTTCCATGTCAAATTGTCCTTCTGTCCAAAACAATACATAGGATTACAGGATTACTTATTCCATGTTGTGATATCATCATAGTTTCACTGCCTCCATTTCACATCACTGATAGGAATCTGAATATAATGAAATGATTACAGCATTGTGGTACTGTGTGTTGTCACTGGATATGTGTAGCCTGGACACACGTCTGTGTGAATAAGACTCACTTTCCAACTGAAGTCCATAACTATTACAAAATAGTCCAATGTAAGGAAGCAAACATCTTTCTAACACCATTCCTTGCCTAGGGAATTCTTGGCTCAGGTTTTTAACACTGGGGATAAACTCACAATTCCAAGTATGGACCCCATATATTGGGAGCTATGAGTATGACTAAGTAAGGAAGCACTACTACAGATTTGGAAGGAATAATATTAGATAGGATAAAATCAGAAATTAAGTTTATTAAGAGGAATAATAAATATAATCTCAGTGTAGGAGAATTAGTAAATCTAAGCAATAAAATCATACCAAAATATAATATCCAGTACCCAATAGAGAGCAAGTTAGAGCAAAGGGAGAAATGTATAGCCACCAGTCCAAAGGTCTAGTGTCAGTCCAAAGGCTGACACAGGGTCCAGGCAGGTGACCAGCAAAAATCTAAATAGGAGAATAATAAGTGCATCACTATTGTATCTGAGGGATCCTGTCCTCGGTGTGATGGTAATAGGTATGGACATCTGTAGGCTGCCACTGGCAGCAGAAGGAGGGAAGATGCTGCTGCTTGCTTCAAATGGTCCATTAAGCATTTGTCAGCTTTACTCCTCACTCTGGAAGGGAAAGTTAACTCTTTCTTTGTTGAGATAGCAACATCAAAAGGTAACCAGGGTTCATGTAAGCAGCTCAAAAGAACATAGCCACTCTTTCTCTAAGTAAAAAAGAGAGAAGACATTTAATTAAGTACCAGATAAGTAGGATTTGGGTGCACAGAAACAGTACAGATCTAATCAAGGAGTCTAATGGACTCAATAAATAAAAAGAAAAGTATAAAATAAAAGCCTATATACATCAACTAGGTAGATATTCTGGTGGGAGTGGAGGTATGGCAGAGGGGTTCAATCTTTCTTGCTTGCTCCACCAGCTTCGATGGGTGGGTCACAACAGAACAAAGAAGAACTGTTTTGGACTATCTGTCTTAGATTATTTGAACCCTAGCGCCTCTCAATTGGTTTAATTACCAGCTGGAAAACTGGATTCACCCTACTCACCTGGGAAGGTTGTCCAATCTGAAGATGCTTGGGGACCAATTCACAGGTCATTTTTCTAGGTGGACTAGATACTGTATACAGTTCAGAACTATCAAACTCTGTAGTGACTCTAGCAATCTCTCCAGGTAGTAAGATACATCTCCTTGACACCTTCCTACCAGTGGCAACATTCTGGGGGTTTGGCTACATAGGCAACTGTCCAGTTCCAATGCCAGCCTTGGAATTTTCTCCAAGCCCCATGGAGGCAACCCAGCAAGCCAATGCTGGGGGTACTTACCCAGCAGGGATGAGGGTACAGGGTGACAGGACACGCGAAAGGCGGCACTAGGACCAACAGGACAAGTGGCCTGGTGGTGGTCAGGATGCTCCTGGGCATCTGCAGGATGCCCAGGGTGGCTCCTCTGATAGACAGCCCAACAGGATCTGGGGAAGAAAGGCCAAGTAGCTTTGTGGTGCCAGGCTGGATGTCAGTAAAGTAGGTGTGGGGCAGCTCAGCAGCCAAGGCAGGGAGAGTGGCGGAGGCAGGGAAGCACCCTAACAAGGCCCATCTGGGGGCCAGGAGGGAATTCAGGCAGGTGTGGCTGCTTAGAGAGGTCCAGGCAGCAGCCCAACTGCTGGGGATGAGGATGGGGGGAGTTGAAAGTGTTGAGGGGAATTGATGGGGGGATAAAACAGGGAGTCACAACATGCTGGGGTGGAGAGGGTACCTCAGGAGCCAGAATCTAACCAAGAGAGCAAAGGGGATACCCAGGTGATGACACAACCTGCCCTACTCTCTTTGGCTTGGGATCTTCAGTACCTAGCTGGTGGGAGCGGGGTCATGACGGTGGATGGTGAGGAGTAGGCAACAGTGCATGTGGGCATCACAGCAAGCTGCTTCATCTTATTTACAAAAGAAAAGCATTTTTAAAGGGGATTAGCTGGACTGTCACCACAGTCATATGGGGCACAACCTGCTCATAAGAGACGGGTAGCTTTGGAACACTCAAAAGTGCACTTGGTTTCCTTTTTACCCTATAACTGGGGGACAGAATCCTTCCCCCAAAATCAGAAGATAAAGTCAGATGTGTATCCATGAAGGGATAGATCCAAATCAAGTAAAACTGGAATGGTTCTGAGAAGGGGATTGGTTTGTACAGCAGTTTGAAACTTGGTTAAAGGTGGGACAAAGACAGCTGTCCCAAATATGGGCTTAGATCCTGGGGAAGGCAGTTGAATAGGCAATACTAACAAAAATATCCTGACAAGATATGGAAATCCTTGATTAAGGATCTGAATATTATTTGGGGGGGGGCAGGGGGGAGTATAGGACTCCCTGGGATGCCTTTCAGCTCCAGTGAGCATGATGAATTCAAGTGTGGCCCTTTATCTATATGGGATGGAACAGTGCAACAGGAAGGATGAGACAAGATAATTCACTTACAAACTTATCCATAAAAACTGTTTCATCTACCACTTGACCAACTCATTCAGTGCCTGTTGCTTATTTCTAGAGTGGAAGATTAAGCAGAGACATATTTGCTGAACACTTTGTGCCTTTCTAGAGGCAAAAATTGCTGCATTGTTCCAGATATAAGGATACAAAGCTCAAATATCTAGAAAACTTTCCTTGCACAAAGGATTGTTGGCACAACCAACAGGAAATTGATTATTTTTATGAGGACATATGCTACTGAATGGGCCTATGTTGTTCACATTTGAAGTGTCAAGCACACTACCATTTTTAAACTCAAATAAGATTTATGATAACAGATAACTGTTATGAAAAGTGACCTCTTGATTGCTATATTTTTATTTTATTTATTATTTTTAAGGTCTTGGAAAATAAATATATTCTGGACAAGGTTTAACTATGTTTTGCTAAGTTTGTTCGAATTCCATGTTTCTAGACCAATTTGCTGATAAATTTTATTTAATTATTTTCTCTAAAGTAAAAATGACCTCTTGTTCCCTTAATCTGACATGCCCCATTAGTAATAATAATAACATTCAATTTATATACAGCCCTTCAGGATAACTTAATGCCACACTCAGACTGGTTTACAAAGTGTGTTACTATCTGCACGACAATCACCCGGTGAAGTGGGTGGGGCTGAGAGAACTCTGAGAAGCTGTGACTGATCCAAGGTCACCCACCTAACTTCAAGCAGAGGAGTAGGGAATCAAACCCAGTTATCCAGATTAGAGTTCTGCCACTCTTAACTACTATACCAAACTAGAAGGAAACCAATATCCCTATTACGAATGTGGAAGTGAAAATATTCAAATCATATGAATTTATTATTATTGATGCAGTTTTATTTATAAGAAACAGTACTTTCAAAATACGTTATCTTTTTCGAAAACGACGATGAAAAGAAAATGAATAAAGCAAAGTTAGTTGGGGGAAAAACCTATTACTGTACTGATAAAGTAGCTAGCAGGTTTTCTCCTCTATGATCTATCATTATTTGAATTTTACTGGCATGGCTGCAAAAGAATCTGCATCACAGTGCCACTAGTTTGCAGCTGGCAATATGCACAAGTTTCCCAAAGGAATAGTACAGCTAAATGAGGGTGATGATGTGCAATTAATTTAAGTTCTTTGGCAGGGAAAAAACAAGGCTCAGTGTTTTAAAAAGTATTAAAAATAAACATGTTAGTGTCTCTGATGATCCCCCAGAAACTGAAATGCAGAGTCTGTCGATGATTTATTTATTTTAATGAACTGGTTTCAATTCATGTAACCAACAGTGCTTGAGACACACAGAACCTGTGAACAGTATCAAGCACAAGCTCTCAAAAATTAGGGGGTAGAGATTGCTACCTTAGCCGGAATGAAGAGACAGACACAGGCTTGGAGGTAAAGGGCCGTTTATTAATATAACAATAAATATAACTATAACTAAGGCAAGGGCCAACTAAGCGGTACAGGTCAAGCCACGGGGTCAACCCTGGACCTCCGCCTTGACCTGTGTGGGCGAGCCCCAAAGCCCCGGGTGTAGGCCATCCATAGAATGACTGCAACCCGGCCAGCCAGGCGAATGGATCCCCCCGCAAGCTCCTAACGCCCCAGCCGTACAGCATGAGGGAAGGGCTTGCCCCTGGGGATCCCCGCAGGCGTCTGCCTGTGCTGTGGTAGCCGTCACAAGCATACCGCACTGATGGCAGACCCTGTTCCCACATGGGTAAATGCCACTGGGTGCTCACCGGCCCGCTCCCTATTCCCGAGAATCTCCTGCCAAGGGACCTACACAGCACCACCCAGGCCAAAACCTCTACCCCAGCCATCAGTGCAAGGTAGGCGAAAAAACCCCTGCACCCAAAGCCAATATAGTGCAGAGGCAAAAAATTCCTACCTGGCTCTGGAACAGCAGCCGGCTAATCCTGCACTGAGACAGGGCGAGGTGGGTGGGCCGAAGCAGAAGGCGACTGCTGGCTGGGAAAGCGGAGCCGCCTGTAGGCGTTGGCTCCGCCCCCAGCCAAAAGACCCGTATGCCCGGGAAGGGAGTCTGCCCCTCCCTCCAGGCAAGGCAGCAATAAACGGCACCCAGCTTAAGCAGCTTTGCTGCAGCTGGGTGTGCCGAATTGCTACCTTAGCCGGAATGAAGAGACAGACACAGGCTTGGAGGTAAAGGGCCGTTTATTAATATAACAATAAATATAACTATAACTAAGGTAAGGGCCAACTAAGCGGTACAGGTCAAGCCACGGGGTCAACCCTGGACCTCCGCCTTGACCTGTGTGGGCGAGCCCCAAAGCCCCGGGTGTAGGCCATCCATAGAATGACTGCAACCCGGCCAGCCAGGCGAATGGATCCCCCCGCAAGCTCCTAACGCCCCAGCCGTACAGCATGAGGGAAGGGCTTGCCCCTGGGGATCCCCGCAGGCGTCTGCCTGTGCTGTGGTAGCCGTCACAAGCATACCGCACTGATGGCAGACCCTGTTCCCACATGGGGAAATGCCACTGGGTGCTCACCGGCCCACTCCCTATTCCCGAGAATCTCCTGCCACCGCAAGGGCCAAGCCTCTGCTTAGGCCCTGGCGCCCCACAGGTGGCTCAAAGCCAACCTCAACCCTTGCCGAAAATCATCAAGGAAGATATCGTTGCCCTCTGGTGACAAGTGTACACCATCCTTCCTGTAAAGGTGGGCAAGTTCGGCCCTTATCCTAGGGTGTGGCAAGTAAATCCCCAAGCCTTCCCCCAAGGGTTTCTTCATAGCTCTGTTGGCCTTGCGGCGGGCCCGTTCAATGGCCCGTGTATCCAAGGCCTCCCGCCATACCCGGCGTTGCAGTATCTCGGACCAGAAAATAAGCACTCCCGGCCAACGGCGGCTTATTTCCTGAAGGTCATCAGTTGCCTGCAGTGACAGGGCCTTTCCCTGTACTAACCCAAGGTCATTTCCCCCAAGGTGAATGACCAGAATATGCGGGGGCGGACCAGTCCGCCCCCTAAACAAGAGAGGTAACAAACCAGGCCAACGCAGGCCCCGCCGACCCAGCCATTCAACCGTGGCCACAGCACTCAGCCCCCACTGGGATCCGATCGGTGTTCTCCTAGCTTGATGGGCAGCCCAGAACACCATGCTGTGTCCGCAAATCAGGATACTGCGCTTCCCCAGGACCGACGCCGCACCTAGGAAAGAGCAGTTAGTGTAGGCAATTAATACTGCGGCAGAGGGCGGACATAGGAGCGAAACGCGCCTGACCGCCACCTGCCTACCCTCTGTATGGCCCGCTGGGTGTACCCCATAGCAGCAGCCGTAGAGGCGGCCCCAATCCGAAAAGAATGGGTGCCAAACTTAACCCCTACCAGTCCCAGCTTACCAAGGGCCTTTTCCGTAACCGCCCAAAACTGTAAACGGGTCAAAGGTGCCCCATCCCTATGGCAAAACAGAACCCCTTGGGCCTCCCCACGGACTCTCACATAGTCCCGCAAAGCCTGGACCGGGCACAGCTCACGGTCTGTGCAAGGCCCCAAGAGCAGGGTGGCCCCCCGCTGTTCCTGGTCCGTTTTAGATCTGCGGATCCGAATGGATACCTTGTCACCTACGAAGGAAATATCTCATGCTAACAAAGCCCGGTTGGAGGCATCCCAGCGGGAATGAACCACCAATTCACTAACCCGCAAGGCCCCAAAAAAAGCAACCAAAGAAACTGCGTGGAAGAGCCTCTGCTCAAAACGCGAAGAGCAAACCTCAGCCCAAGTTGCTCCCAGCCCTTTAAGCACCGACGGGGAAATGGGCTGCCTCTGGTCCCTAGAGGGCCCAGCTTCCCTGGACCAACCCTCTAACATCTTACGTATCCGAAAATCCCCAGTGTCTTCACGCAGGCCACGTGCCTTGCTGAAGAAGGCCAGAGCAGCTAGCTGGCCCCTAATAGACTTGACAGAGAGGCAACGCCCCCGCTGCGCCACGCAGAATTGAATCAGGTGCTCGGCAGGGACAGGCCAAAGCTCCTGGAGTCCTACCGTCCTCCTAAACTCAGTGAACTGCCTGATAGCCCGATCATAAGCTTTCCGTGTGCTGGGGGCTAAGGCTAACTGGATTGCCCGGCTTGCTTCTGCCTCCCAAGCTGCCACAGCTCCATGGGCATCCGCGCTGGCCGGCGATCAGCTTCTGGGGCCAGGTGCCAAAACCGTTCCATCTGTTGGCGAGACAAAGCGTCCGCCACCCCATTACTCATTCCAGGAACATGCCTGGCCCTAAATAATATATTCAGCTGTAAGCATTTAAGGGTAAAGGCCCGCACCAGCCTCATCACCCTAGGTGATTTTGAAGACAAGGAGTTGACCACATGCACCACCGCTAGGTTATCACACCAGAAGTGTACCGTGCTGTTAGCCAACTCCTGTCCCCAAAGCCACACCGCCACCAGCAAAGGAAAAAATTCCAAAAATGTCAAGTCTTTAGACAGTCCCCGCTGTGCCCAATCTGCGGGCCAGCGTTCAGCACACCAATGGCCCCTGAAATAAATCCCAAATCCCAAGGATCCAGAGGCATCAGAGGTAACCTGAAGCTCAGCTTCAAGCAACAAGTCCTCTCTCCAAAACGTCACCCCATTGAAAGACCGCAAAAATTCCTGCCAGACCCGAAGATCACTCTGAATACCCTTGCTCAGACGCAACCTGTGATGAGGAAACTGCAATTTCCCCATGGCATCACAAAGGCGCCTCAAAAATGCCCTACCCGGAGCAATGGCCTTGCAGGCAAAATTCAGGTGCCCCACCAACTGCTGCAATTCGAGGAGAGTAACCTTACTCCGACCCTTAAATTCTTCCACTCTACTCTTAAGGTCCTCAACCTTATCAGCAGGGAGCCGGAAAGACTGCTGGACTGTATCCAGCTCAATGCCTAGAAAAGTTAAAACAGTGGAGGGGCCCTCAGTCTTCTCATGTGCCAAAGGAACCCCAAGTTCCTTGGCAAGCCCCACAAAGCCAGCCAATAGCCTGGCACATTGCCCAGTACCAGCTGGCCCACAAAACAAAAAATCATCAAGGTAATGACAGGTATCAGGGCAAGCCATGCGGCGCCGCAACTCCCATTCCAAAAAGGAACTGAAGCGCTCAAATGCCGCACACGATATGGAGCAACCCATGGGGAGGGCCCTATCCATATAAAATTTGCCCTCAAACGAAAACCCTAACAGATCAAAATCCCCGGGGTGTACTGGCAGGAGGCGAAAGGCTGACTTGATGTCGCATTTTGCCAGTTCCGCCCCTACACCACACCTCCGCACCACTTTGACCGCCTGGTCAAAGGATGTGTAACGGACTGAACAAAGATGCTCTGGGATGGCATCATTCACCGACCCGCCCTTGGGGAAAGACAAGTGGTGTATAAGGCGGAATTCACCAGCCGCCTTTTTAGGCACCACCCCCAACGGAGAAACCCTCAAACCAGGAACAGGAGGGGTGTCGAAAGGGCCGAGGACCCGGCCCTCCGCGCATTCCTTCGCAATCTTGGCCCGTACCACACCTTCCATGCCAGCCACTGACCGAAGGTTGGCTGACATGAAAGGCTCCCTTTGGCCCTGAAAAGGAATACGAAAACCAAACTCAAACCCGGCCAACAGGTACTCAGCATCTCTGCGCCAGGGGTACAAACGCAACAGGTGCCTAAGGACCTTCAGCCTTACCGGGCTGGGTCCCTTTACCAGGTCCTTGCTGATTGCTGCCCCCCCCCAAAGCGCTTTCCCCCACCCCCTTGCCTGGACTTAGGGCATGCAGAGTATGGGTGGGGGCCACCGCAGGAAGGACACTCATGTCGGTACTTACAAGCCTTCCGATTGCATTGCCCCTTGGATGTGAAATCCCAACAGAGCAGCCGGGGTTGAACCTGCTGCCCCGCGGGGGCGCGGGAACCAGATGCCGGTTGGGAACGTTGAATAAGATGGCCACTGTCAGACCTATCCCCAGAATTAGGTTTGGCCGGGGACATGACCTGCAACCAAAGCTGCTGGTGCACCTGGTCCCACGGCAGGCCAGGATTCATAGCAGCACGCATCCTGAACTCCTCATCATACTGGAGCCAGGCCACCCCCACAAATCCGGTGTATCCCTTGTAAATAATGTCTATATATTGAAAAAGAGACACAGCCCTCCAAGGCTGCGCTCTGGCCAATACCCCGGCATAAATCAAGAACCCCGGTAACCAATTTGACCAATTGCGGTCCACCTTTCTGCGCTTAATCTTTTCTTTATCTCTGTCATCCAAATCATCTTTATCCTTCTTCTCCAGTTCCCTGAAGAGAAGGGTAAAGACATCCACATACTCCCCTTTTAATATTTTCTCCCTGGTGGCTTGAGTTAAGTGGTCACCGAGGGGTAAAGCCGTATCCCCGAATGGTAATGCTCTGTACGGCACCATTCCATAAGGCAATTGCCAACAGGGGGGGGAACCCCACTGACACCCATAACCGTATGGCAAGCCCCCAGACTGGGGTGCAGAGGATGTAGAAGCACAAGGTGCCTGCTGCTGGCCATAAGAAGTGCTCGCCCCACTCTGCCAGGTTGCAGGAACCGCCGGGGGCCAAGCAGGGATGAAATGTTGTGTAACTGGTGAAGAGCAGCCAGGGGGCGCGGAGGCAGTGGACTGACCCCAGGGCCCCCAAGGCCAGGTGCATGCCTGGGAAGGCTGAACAGACTTACCCTCCTGCACCGCTGGCTCAACCGCTATGGCCACCTGTCCACAGTCCACAATGGACTCCTGCTCGGCTTCAGTCCCTTGTACCTCTTCAGGCGGCATGGCCACACCCTGGCTGTTGCCAGGTTCACCACGCTCAGATGCTGCTGCCTCCTCCAGAGCAGAAATACGCTTCAAGATATCCCTCTGAAATACAGCATCAGAAACCTTTTTAGTGGGTCGGCGTGCCCGAACCCCAGAGCCCCCAGGCTGAGAGCTGGCACGGGCTTGTTCCAAAGCAGCTAGCCTGTCCAGCAGCTCCTGCCTGCTGGGTCCACCATCCTCCTCATCCAATGAGGACAATGGCGCAGGGGGAGGCCTCTTTGCAGGACGCTTGGCAGGCTGTTTGCCCTTGGAAGGGCCCCCGCCCTTTTTGGGAGGCATGCTGTGGTAAAACAAAGTGGCCACCAAGCACCTTTACACTCAAGGTGGCCCCCAATAGATGAGTTAAGGCTGGCCCGAGAGCACAGCACTAAACAGAGCCACCAAACGCCCCCGAGCAAGCCCACAGGAAAAATTAACACCCCCTGCAGCCAACTCCAAACACAGCAATTGCCAACAGGGGGGAGGATATGAAGGGGGGGGGTTGTGGACAGGCCACCCCACTTAGGCCCAGCCCCGCTGCTCCCTCAATGGCAAAAGCCCCCACACAGGCTCCAAGAAGGGGGGGCACTCCTCCAAAACGGCCAAAAGGCCGCACTGCCACAGAGTAAAGGCCGCGCTGCCGCGGCGTAGAGGCTGCGCTGACGCAGCTCAGAGGCCGTGCTGCCGCGGCGCAAAGGCCGCAAAGGCCGCGCCGCCGAGGCCGCGCTGCAAAAGCCGCGCCTCGCCTCCGCTTGCCACAACCACCCCCCTGCCGCCGCCAACGGCTCGGTGGCAACGTGAACGAGAAGGCAGGGAGCGCCCAGAACGGCTCACTCCCTCCCCACCAACGCGCCAACACCCGCGGGCACACTGCGGAGGCAGGGCCCAGCAACCGCCGCCGAGAAGCTGCCGGTGCTCCACAGCTGAAACGAGCAGCACACAAACGCTGCCCTCGGAAACGCTGCCACGAGTCCCTCGCCGCTCCTGGGTCCACCTTCCACTTCGGAGAGAGGGAAAAGGCTCCTTCTCTCTTCCGAAGCAGAAGGCGACTGCTGGCTGGGAAAGCAGAGCCGCCTGTAGGCGTTGGCTCCACCCCCAGCCAAAAGACCCGTATGCCCGGGAAGGGAGTCTGCCCCTCCCTCCAGGCAAGGCAGCAATAAACGGCACCCAGCTTAAGCAGCTTTGCTGCAGCTGGGTGTGCCGAAAAGTCGTTGGACTTCTTTATTGCATCAGAGAACTTGGGTGTGCGGAGGGTGGGGGGTGCCATCAGATGGAACTGAGCAGCAATCGAGTCAGGACAGAGAAAATACTTCTTCAAATAGCATATAAGTAATGCATAGAATCTTTTGCCACAAGAAACAATAATGGCTGCTAATTTAGGCTTTCAAAAGAGATTAAAGAAATTCATGGAGAAGAGTTGTCAATTAGACAAAATGGCTAGAGAGACTGCCTATAGGGATTGCCTTGCCTTCCTTTCTAGGGACTTCTCAGCGGCATCTGGTTGACTATTGAGGGAAACAGGATGCTGGACTGAACACAATTTTGGTTAGCTGTAGCAGGACTATTCTTACGTCTTTGTGATCCATGTAGAACTTCCCACAGGTGAAATGAGAATTAACACAGCGGTATAGGAATAATTTCAACATCTAATATCATATATACTGTCTTGTGTAATGATTACATGTTTATTGTGCTGTAGTACATATGATGGGAAGATAATGCACATGACCGGCGGGGGAACCCGAACCCTGCCCTCCGCCTTAGAGTTCTCTGAGCAGTTCATGACTTTCACATGTTTAACTTCTTTTACATGGATGGTGAAAGAATTGATCTACTTCATTCAAACAAGAAAAAGACTGGAGAGAGAAGATCTACCAACAAAAAAAAATGGTTAGCAAATTGATTTAGAGGGGAAGGAAATAGTTGTGCTTTCGAATGTATTGCCAGCATAAAAGTGAAAAAGCACAGAGATGATACCTAGTAAGCTTTGATTTAAATTGCCATTTATCATTTTGATAGGGGTTTCTACAGGTGAAAGAGATCATTTCCCCAGCGAATTTTGATGGCATGTGCTTTCCTACACATTGTTGAATGAGGAAATGGAACAAAAGAACAAAACAAATGGCCAAGGAGACGAGAAATAAGGCCCTGAATTTCAACAGCTCTGTGAAATCCTTCCACATATAACACGCCAGTTCCTCTAGTTTCATGATTCTTCTTTATGTGTGACCTGCTGAGGTGAGTGAATAGAATAATATTTTTCAGGGTCAGAAAGCTAGTATTTCTGTAAAAGTTGGCATTGTGTATGTCAATTGCTCCTTGTCCTAACCAAACCTAATAAAATAATGTAACTATTCCCTGCACTGCCCTCTAGTGAAAGCATATTTGAAAATGTTATCCTCAAGGTGCTTAGAAATTAAAAATTCATATCGTTCTATGATAGAATGGGGGGAAATGAAGGAATACTACAGTGCAGACCTAAACAGAGTTATACACTCCTATGTCTATTGAAGTCAATGGGCTCAAAAAGACTATCCTCACATCCCACACAGTATGTTTGTCCATCTTTTCCCTTAAAAAATCCGAGAAAAGATACCTTCCAGGGTAATCTAATCAGGACTCCATAGTCAGGCCTGAAACCCAAAGAGGTGCAGTCCTCTCCGTGAACCTGACTCAGAAGAGATACTGCTTCTCTGGCCCTTGGTTGCAATTAGTGTTGTTGGCTTCCTGCATCCAGAGATGGAATGACAGCAGATAACAAGGCAGAGAGCAAGTTAGCAAGCTTGGAAAGGCAAAAATGATGGCTTGAATCAGCGTTTACTTTCCCAAAATGCTCATCTGACATTTCTACTCCAAAGCTGTCAGGAAATGGCCTACCTCAGTTCCAGTACATTCCCTTGCACTTGTACATTGGATTACTGTGGAATTATTACAGAACTAATTTTAAGGTAGATTGTCCATGAGATTTGGCTAATTAACTTTCTCTCTATCAAATGGCATGCACTGATGGTGTTACTAAATAAAACTATGGCAGGAGCAACAACCTAAAGATCTTTGCCTGAATTTCAACAGACCCCTGAGCTTCATTCAGACTGCCTAGTTATTCTTAGATATCAGACTTCACTGTCTTGTTGTGTTCCTGGTTTTCTTCCTTTTTCAGGGATTTCCCAGAGAATCCAGGTGTGCTTCACCTCCATTTTCTCCATCACATGATACACTAGCGAGTTGCCAACTCTGTAATAAATCATTATCTCTGATGCAGAGGAAGGGAGATGCAGATAATATTATTATAGATAGTTCCCCATAGGGAGAATGATGGAGGGGAAAGTGAAGGAAGGAAGCTGTGGAGATTTCATGAATGGAAAGGTTATATCAGCCATATTTTGAGAGTAATTCAAACCTAACATTTGGATAAGGCCTAATGAAAATACTGCAAGGAAACTTAAATATTATTTCTATTTTTATAAAGAAAATGATCACTTGTTAGCAGTATATAGTGCTAGTAAATATCAGCTTTTCCTCTATTTTTCTTATGTTAAAAGCATATGATCAAAATGTCAAAATTCAAACAACCCTAATTTTTCAAGGTGAAGTCAGAGGAACTTTGCTAACTGCCAGATCTGACACTGTATACATTTTTAAGATCTATCATTAGTTGTCTAATCTGTTAGGGTACCTTGGCCCAATGCCCAACAGTTGATACTGCTGAGAGTTTCCAGCTAAAACAACAACCTCCACATCTTTATCTTCCCATCTATCAGATGTTTTGTGGAAGATAGAGCTAATTTGTCATACTACCCATTTCCAAAGTTTGATAAATGGTTTAATTAGAACTTTCTGTTTTTTAAAAAAAAGAAGTTGTCACAATGGGTTTGGGAAAACAACACCTATGAGATTTATTATAAAAAGAAAATATTTTTACTCCCACAAGTATCAGAGGACACTCAACTGTATCTCAAAAGTGATGAGAAATAGAAACGATCCTGTGACGGACTGCAGTTTTTAAAAGCTTAGAAGTGCTGTACAAACAGCTGAAGGACTGTGAAGGGTTAATTCTTCACAGAAACAGAGACTCTTGAGTGACAGGATACTCCAAGAAATCTGATTGGGTAGCATGAGCTGAACAGAGAAAGACTTCTGAACTGGATGCTGGGGAGAAGGGAGTCTGATTTCAGCTCCAACTGAGAGGGGTCAAGTTAAGTACTCACAATTTCCAGATTCAGCCCTGACTGAGACAGGAGAACTGGGGGAAAGTTGGCAAGGAAGTTTGGGAATTAGGCACAGAATCCCATTTGGGTGAAAGAAAAGAGAAAGATCTTCTAGTGAGAGACAATTTCCCTACCCATTCAAATAGGGAGTTAGCTCTGAAGAGTGAAGAGATCTCTGGTCTGGTGTGGTTAGAAACTGCCTTTGGAGACCTTAGGAGTTAGTTAAAAACTCAAGATGAGTACTGGTGTTTCAAGAGAAGGGGGCCATTTTCACATGCCCATAGCCTCCAGAAAATTGCACAAAACTCATGGCATGAAGGGTCTTCCTAGTGCTTCCTAGTGCTTCCTAGTGCTTCCTAGTGCTTCCTGTTTAATGGAGTGATTTCTGATATCATTGCACCATTAAATGGAAATCACGCTAGGAAAACGCTTCATGCCGTGAGTTTTGCATGATTTTCCAGAGGGTTATGGGTGAGTGTGAAAATGGCTGGGTTTTGGGTAGTGTAAAGAGGATACCAGCCTTCTGAAAGCCAAAAAGAGTAAGACAATACTCAAAGAACATGTACTAGAGTGGAAAAACACTGGAACAAAAGTCTCTCGACATAAAGATTTAACTGAGGAAAGCTTAAGAAACTCTCATTAGTCTGAAACATATGACCTTAAGCCTGTGCATGTACTGATTTTACCTCAGTTATCTATATTGAGTTACTTCAGAAATTTTAAATCCCTGATTGCACCCGACCTTTCCCCTCTATGTTTAATAAAATATTTTGTTATTTTTGAATTTAAAAAACCTCTAGTGCTATTTAAGTTGTTTATTAAAAGGGGGGCATCATAATTGGCGGCAGCATCGTGATACGAAAATAAAACCCACAAATGGGCCATTTTCACACTACTAACCTGCTTCTGTAACGTTGCAAAATGTCGTGCAAAAAACGCGGAAGATAGCGTCTTCTCGCGAGAGTTTTGCGCGATGTCATGCAAAACTCTTGCGATGTCGCATAAAACTCTCACAAGAAGATACTACCTTCCGCATTTTTTGTGTGATGTTTTGCAACATTATGGAAGCAGGTTAGTAGTGTGAAAACAGCCGTAGTTTGTCCCACCACAGATAAAACTAAAACAAGAAAATATTTTATAAATTTGTGAGGAATTACCACAGAATTCCTGTCAGAAATGGCACCACCATGTAGACCTAGAGAGGCACATGGAGGTGAGGGAGCAGAAATACCCTAGTCAGGAGGTAAAAATTATGAGAATTAAAACTGAACCGGCAAAAATAGAAGTAAATATAGAAAAATCCAGAATTAAAATAGGAAAAGAACAACAAATACAGTCAGCCAAAACTCAGGCAGATAGGGAAAGACATTAGCTAAAATGGCACAGCAGGAATGAGAGAGAGGGAAGCTGAGAGGGAACATGAAAAAGAAATGTAAGATGAAGGAAATTCAGTTAAGGTCAGAACTGTTATTTCCATAGAGAGGTGGGGAAAGTATCTCAGTGGAACAAAAAAGAAATTCCTCATTATCAAAAAGGGGATGGTGTGGAGGCATTTAACTTGTCAAGATTTTGGGGTCCCAGAGGAGGACAGAATGATTTGTGTCCACAGATGTTCCCAAGAACATGTGTTCGTTCCAAATCCTGTTCGTGGTGTTCATCAGCCGTTCATCAAGCCAGACAGTCTGGTGCTTTTCAATCAATTCCCTTGGCAACAGTAGGCACAGACTTTCTGAACTCTGTCTGAACTCCTGTTGCCCTGGAAATCCCAATCTAAACTCAGGGGCACTTCACCCTCAACTCAGCCGCTTGTCAGGGAAAACACTGACAAGGGCTGATTGCAGCCTGCCAGGATTTAAATTTCCCTCTCCCTGTTGCTGCGCAGCGCAGGAAGAGGGACATTTAAATCCCCCACAGCTGCTTGTCAGGGAAACCCCTGACCAGCGGCTGAGTGCAGCCTGCTGGGGTGAAATACCCTTCTCCCTGCTGCTGCATAACAGCAGGAAGAGGAGCACTTCACCCCCAACTCAGCCGCTGGTCAGGGGTTTCCCTGCCCAGTGGCTGAGTGCAGCCTGCCGGGGTTTAAATTTCCCTCTCCCTGCTGCTGCGCAGCACAGGAAGAGGGACATTTAAATCCCCCACTCAGCTGCTTGTCAGGGAAACCCCTGACAAGTGGTTGAGTGCAGCCTGCCGGGGTGAAATGCCCTTCTCCCTGCTGCTGCACAGCAGCAGGGAGAGGGGCACTTCACCCCTGACTCAGCCGCTTGTCGGGTTTCCTGACAAAGTCTTCGCCCCTCCCTCCAGCCAGCTGGAAGGAGGGAGACTTTGAAGGGAATGAGGTTCCCCACGCCCTTTGCAAATGGCGCAGGAAACTTTCTTCCCTTCCAAGTCTCCCCCCTCCCTCCCACAAACAGCGAACCACGAACATGTTCATGATTCCCTGTTTGTGATGGCAACGAACAATGAACATCGTGTTCGGTTTTTTCCCTGTTCATGCCCATCTCTACTCCTGAGCCAAATAGAAAGAGAGGGAGAGTGTGTTTTAACTGCCAGAAATAGGGACACTTGAAAGCCCTTTGTCTAAAGTCACTGGAACAAAGGCCTCTCAATATAATGATTTAAATAACTGTGAATAGCATAAGAAACTCTGATAAGTCTGAAACGCGAGACCTTAAGTCTGTGCATGTACTGATTTTACCTCAGAGTTATCTATACTGAGTTACCTCAGAAATTTTCAACCCCTAATTTCACCTGGCCTTTCCCCTCTATGTTAAATAATACATTTTGTTATTTTTTTAATTTAAAACACCATTAGCGCCATTTAAGTTGTTTAAATCAAAGGGGTGGGGCGTCATCGGTCCAAAGGGGCTGACAGAAATAAAATTAACACCTCTGGAAGACCCAAAAGATGTCCCATGTTAAGTTTGGTTAATAAATTTTGTTATGAATTGGAAAACTCAGCTGAATAGCAGTTCAATATGGACCCCTGTATAACACCAACATTCCTTGTTGCATGGATATTGCCACTTGCTGTGCTACTGAGTCTTATCTATGTAAATATATATCATGCAAAAGATAATATAAAGGGATGATAAAGAATGGAAAAGGAAACCTTAAGAAGTATCTCTAGATCTTGCAAGTGTTCTGTGTTCTTATAAAAAATTCAAGGAAATCTTGACAGGTCAGCTATATTGGAGAAACTGAAATCTACTTTGAGGCAAACGTAAGAACACTTCTTCATTATAAGCTTTTCTCCATCTGTGTATTATGGAGTTACATCGGTTAATTTTCTTGGCTTTAACTTTCTTTATAAACACGGTGAGATGCTCCAATATGTCCGTTGGATTTGGGGTTAGAAATGGAGACAGTCCTTGTCAGATCCTTGGGTTTGTTTTCCTGTAATGTTGACCTGCTGGATGTACAGGCTGCCTGGAAGTGCAAGTGCAAGTCCGAAAAAAATCTTTTGGGCTTCCAGCACAAACTAATTTTAGGTGCAAAAGACACATTTCTCAATTAGTCAGATTTCAAAACCTGACATACATAATACGCTAATGTGAAATGGCATCGAGGACAGAATATGCCTCTATATATTTTTTGGCAATGAATCGGCATAGCATTTCTTGCTCTTAGTAACCCTGTCAGTACTGGCTTCTTGTTAATAGAGATATTTTGTACTTTAAACTGTGACTCGATGGGGACAGCAAAGCAAACACCAGTGGGGTTGAGAACTGCTCCTTAAGCCCAGATGTGCAAAACTTTCTTTTTGTATATTCCTATGAAAAGCTAATGTTGTCTGAACAAAACACAAAGAATATTAGAATGAGGTGTAGACTGAATTTAGAGTTCAAAATAACCGCAATCAAGACAAGGGCTGAATCCACATGTACCTCACCGCACTAAACTGTCGGAATGCCAGCATTCCTGGCGTGATTTCTGACATCATCACACCACGAGAGTGGTATTGTGGCATGATGTCAGAAATCGTGCTAGGAAGATGCTGGCATCCTAACAGTTTAGCGCTATGCCAGTTCGTGTGGATTCAGCCAAGATGTGCTTATTGCCATATTTGGACAGCAGATGATAAAGAGGTAACATTGAATAAATGCCCCCAATTGCTTAAAAAGTGTATAACTATTCAGAGGTCCAGAATAAACAATAGAGAGCAATCCTAAGCAGGTTTGTGGAAAAGTAAGTCCCATTTTATTCAGTAGGGCTTACTCCCAGGAAAGTGTTCCAGTGTTGCTGCTGTAATCAGCACTTCCTAGTGGTTTATGAAAATATAACAGAAGGTAGGAGGAACAGGGCCCTGATCAAAATTATTTCCTGTTGTATTTGGCCATTCAGTGGATAGTTCATTTACAACTTGGCTGCCTTACTAGGTATCATATTGTTATCTATTTAACCATTTTCATTGTTATTGGTGATTTTGTTAAATGTTTTTGATCAGATGCTTTGGATCGTTATTAGCCACAGTAAATTATTCACATCTGCTGGGAATTAAATACAAAAATAATCATATAGGCAGAATGGTAGCTATATGCTAAATAATAACAAACAACCTTTGTGGGCAATATACGCTTTCACCAATGTAATGCTGTCTCTAATTCCAAGGCAAGCCATTATTTCAAACTCAGTGTCATCTAATCATTCTTTCAGTCCACCCAAGTTAGCCTGAAGTTGACCCCTAAACACTACGTTCAATAAACCTGTGATAAAATTTAAACATACAAATAGATTTTAGTTTTACCCTGAATAAATGGTACTAAAACCTTTTTCTCTTGAGATTTTCAGTGACATTTGGAAATGTATCCTGCCCTGGTTCTGTGTGATGATTCTCACTGAGAATGGCAGTTTGCCCCAAAGTGGTTAAGACTAGTTGCCTGGGTTAAAGTTGTTACGTTCTTTCCTGAAATCTGGGCATATCTCATAAAATAGACGCATACAAGGACCCTCACTGCTCCCATAGCTCTAAGATTATAGTTCAGGATAACTATAAAACCAAGCCAGTATACACTTGTTCAAAATGGCCATTTTCAGATAATACAGTGTCATGCATTTGAAAATGTTTGCACAAATCCTAGCACCAGAAAGGACAAACAGTTTACTCCTTACCAGCATTGAAAACGCACTTTCCTTTATGATTTATCATTTTTTAAAATGCAGATTAAGTTAAACAGGGCAGGGGGGAAAGGTGCTGTGTTAGATACAGTGTGCATTAGGCTTGGTTCCCTCAAATGTCAGAGGATTCTCTTTGGTGGTTCTATACGCCCTCTTGATGCTGAAAAATGCTTTTTGTTCATTTTGGCAAATTTTCATCTTCTTATGCACATTTGGATATATACAAGAAATTAGATAGGAGATCCTGTCAAAAAGTCTTAGCAGTGCCAGAAAAAGAAATATTCCATTCCAGAAAAGGCAACGTGGAAATGATAATACAGTCCAAGTATTTCAACATTTTATATTAGAATAAGTTTGTTTTGCTTTTTATTTATTAACCCTGGAAACGATTTATACTAATCCCTAGCACTGGTTTGGGAGGTGGGCTCTGGAGGAATTCTTGATGTATACTTTTTAAAACATAAAATGTCTAAATTTATGAGCTGTTTGTTTCTTGGTTCAACTATATATTTTTAAAAATGTAGAGAAGAGTGTTGTACAGATGCTTTCACTATTAAATAAGGATTAACACACTGGTTGCCTTAAAAATCCATTAACAAATTAGTCTTCTTCAGGCAATATACCCTAGATGACAACAACCTGTGTATAAGGGCAGTGAGAAATGAGCATGCCAGCCCTGGCTACACACAACTGCCGGAATGTGAGTACAGCACATACACACATATTACATGCATGTATTTAGGTTCCCTCCCTGTGATCAGAAAGATTCAAAATAGCAACATTCATTATTATAGGGATGGAGCTTATGTGTACATGAAATCTGACGAAGAGAGCTGTGGTTCTCAAAAGCTTATGCCTCAATAAAGTTGGTTAGTCTTAAAAGTGCTACTGGATTTTTTTACTATTTTGCAACTACAGACTAACATGGCTAACTTCTCTGTGTCTACAGTATGTACATGCTTAGGTACTGTGCTCACTTTCTGGTGATCATGCAAAGATGGAGGTAGAGCCAGCACTGCCTCAATCCTACTTTCCATCCACAGGCATTGTATTGTAAATATGTATGTTGTTCAAAGGTGGGTTAATTTCAAAGTGCATTTACTTAAAGAGTTCTTAAAATACTATGTAACTATATAAGGCCACCAAAAGCATATACAGAGAGAATAAAATCACAGCTATAGTACTATTTTGTTTGTCTGAAAATGGCCAGAGTTATTCATCAAAGATCATTATTCAGAGATGCCCCGTATTTCACAGTGAATACTTTTGATAGCTTAGCATACCTTAACAACTACAAATACCTGTGAGCCAGACTTTCAGTTAGTCTATCCACCACCTCAAAGAGCTTTGCAGTAGAATTTCATTTCATTGCAGTGATGGAATATCATTACTTTGCTTTGTGGAAGCTTTTGCATCTATGGAGTAGATGAGAGTGATTCTACCTCGGGTCATGGATGGCTAGGTGATCATTAAATGTCATGATGGGGGGACTGCAAATCCCATAAAGCACAACAAAACTAAGCATGTATGAAATAACATTGATAACATGGACTGTACAAACCATGCTGTTTTAGCTCCTGAAAAGACCCTGTTGGAACAAGAGCTGGGGCTGCCACAAATGCGATCTGGATCAGGGCCCCACAGCCATTTTTAAAGAACAGCAAATGCTTTTAAAATGATGCCAGTGAGTGACCATGGGATGGACTCATGGCTGCTGTCACTTGTAGTTTGGCCCTCTGCCTCCTTCCCGTTATGTGTTCTTCAAGGCACAGCTTCACTCCAACAGGGGCAATACAATATAATAGAAACGCTATTCTGTTTGTGAAGTAATAAAAAAAGGGGACAGGCATCAAACTTGGCAAATCTTTCATCCCAAATTTACAATTTCCATGTACATAAGAGAAGCCAAGCTGCTGATCAGTTCTCTAAATGGCAGCCATCTACTTCATCTGCACATGCATCATGTCTTTGACTGAATAAAGACCAACGTTATAATGAAACTAGAGGTCAGGGCTTGTTTTTAAACTGCTCTAAGTCTGTCTTCAAACTGCAGCTTTCAGACAAAACAGTGACTCAAATACATTGTAATTGAATTTGCTTTTGGTTGGCTTTAATCATTTTTAAGATAGGTATTTATTACATATGCTTTTAAGCTGTTAGCTGCCTCAGTGGCCTTGATAAGAGCAGAAAGACAGGGTATAAATTTTGTATATAACTAAAATAAATTATACCCTCTCCTCTTGTCTCCTTCCATTGGCTCCATCGCTTTGCTGCCACTGTGCCTCCTCATTCTATCCACCTCCATATCTACTTTGGCTGGGAAGCTAAAAAAGTGTCCTGTTGCTCAATTTTTCCTGAAAAAGAGGAAGCAGAATTGGATAGAAGAAAGCTATTGTACTGAAGTGGGAGGGGGGACATCAACCAGAGTTCAATTTGTTTCTGGTATGTATGACAATTCAGGGTTGAAGGATCAGAGAACACCTGAAGAATGCTCTCTGGATTTTTATTTTATTGTCTTCGGTGCTTTCCTTCAGTATGCAGACAAGCAAATGTTTCCCATTTGGACAAATTAAATGTATGGCTATTTCATTTCATAAGTAAACATGGCATATTGACTGCTGGGTGGCCCTGAAGCTACAGAAGAATAATTTCCGGCTCTTTGCCAGTGGAAGTGCCCTCAGATTTAGTCAAATGATAATTCTGGAACAGGAGGTTTTTCTGATGACAGGAATCCCAACCTCCCAATGGTTGTTTTTTGTTTTTAAGTTGTGGTAGGGTTACATTTCCTCTAGAGCTCTTTTCAGAACAAGATCATTTCTCATTTTGATAATAGAAAATAAACAATTTACAATTTCCCATATATTGTTCAAATATAGAAAAAGGCTGCCTGATACATCCATAATCATACATGCCAGCTGTGTGAAGCAAACATCTCAGAATGTCTGTTTTCTTAATGCTATTGTTCTCATTCTGTATTCATTTCCTTCCATTATGAAGCCCTTCAACACTGTATCCCATCCTACACCTGTAGCAAGAAATTTTAAGACTTCATTGTTATGACTTCTACTATGTACTTGTAACTAAATTTAGGGTGGGATCCAGCTACTTTGCTTGCTCAATCTCACTGCTTTCTCCTCCTTACTACAACCTTTGTTCTACATTGCTTTTGTTCATGATCCACAGCACAGATTTTTTGGTTATCAAAAGAGACTCCCTCCTCCTTTTTTCACCAATGGAAATGCTGGTTGAACCCTTTATCTAACCAACTTTGTTTCCTTCTAGAACCCATTTCATTTCTTCATTGACAATCTAAAAAGCTACAGATGATTTGAGTCAATATACTCTTGACATACTTTGGTCTAGATTATGTGGCTTGATGTGTATCAACAGTGAAACTAAAGGTGTTTTGAAAGATAATTTCAAATGTGCTTTGGTGCAGAAAACCCGCACCAAAAAAAGAGTTGTTAAACTGAATTAACACTAATGTGAGTTGAAGCTCTTCTCAAAAAGTGTCAAATTAAAATAATTGGAGATAGTAATTCACTTTGAGTGGATGTTGTCTTAATTAAGAAATGTTGCCAGTAAGTATACTCTGAGTTATTCTGGGGACTGTGGGGGAGAATTCTCATATAAATGTTCAGTGTATCCTCTGGTTGGCTTCTTCCATCTCTGTCATGGAGGCATTATCTGTTACCCAAATGAGGGGTCTCCTTGTGAGTTGGAGGAATTAGAATGCAAGGAAAGGCAGCAAGAGGTGAGTAGTTTAGCAAGATCTCCACCTACATATACTAAAATTGTCCCTTCTGGAGAACTCTTTCAATAAAGAAACAGATATTCAATCAAAAGGAGTTTTTATCAAAGGCCAGTTGCACACAAGACACATAGAACACACACAGAACTAACTAGAAAAGCAGTGAGGAAAATTGGAGAGGGTTGCTGGATTGGGTAATAGTTACCAGCCCAGAAGAGGATGTCTGTGAGAGACAGTATTGAGTGACCAGCATGTCAATGCAGGAGGAGCTCAGACAGAGGTCTGGATGCTGGATCCAAAGGTATGCATACAACTATGGTGGAGAGGGTAGTCAAATTATACTGCGGAATGTACCCTAAGGCAAGATTATGACTGCTGCCCAAAACAATAACTTAATGATCATTTCCAGAGTGTGACAATAAATTAGAAAGCTGTCTCCGGGGTGAGACAATAAAACTGGGAATGTCTAATAAAGCCTTCCTGGGCATAACTAAAGTTATCAATGACCTGTAATGGCTGGACAGGTGAGTCTATTAGAGCCCTGAATAGCCTGGAATAGGGAAGTGGATAAGGGCAGATCAGTAGGGTGTGTTTAGGAACTCCAGGAAGAACCTATTGTCTTAAGATCTTTGCACATCTCCAGGGTGTGGGGACTGAAAGCTGTTCTTGCCTGGAACCTCACATGCTAGTAATTTTTCAGCTCCCAGCCAGAATCTAGCTTCCATTTCCTGCCTGGCTAGGTAATGTTTCTGCGTTTAAAGCACATACAGAGAGGGGCTTATGATATTGCCATATTCATAAGCCTTCTTAATATTGTAAGGGCAGATCTGACCACTAACGCATCAGCATGCTGAGCTTTGACTGGTGGGTTGCTGAGGACTCATGTACAATTGCTATGCTCGCCATATCTTGGAGCTAGAACTTTTTTCTGTATGTTTCCACTTTAGCTTAGTGGTTAAGTGGCTGGCTCAAGAATCTGCACTCTGCTGGTTCGACTCTCACTACTGCCATGAGCTCAGTAGGGATCCTTGGGTAAGCCTCTCAGGGTCAGTTCCCCAGCTGTATTGTGGAGATAATAATAACACTGGCTTCATCACTTTGAGTGGGGCACTAATCTATCTAGAAGAGTGGTATATAAGCTCAGTCATTATTTATTAGCAGCACCAGAACCAGTTCATCTCCCTGATACCAGCCCACCATGATCCACACCCAAAATTCAAAGGAAACAATAAAGCACCATTGTCCTGCAAGAGTACTGGTAGGAGCCCTGAGACCAAAACAGTCCAGAGGCATCAGCAGAAATGGGTTACCCTAGCATATCTAGGCAGTGTATCAGCACAGGTTTACTTGGTCCTGAGCCATTCAGAGACAGGATTTCTCTTTTACAGTGCAATCCCAAACAATGTCAATGCACTTAGAAGGGTTAAAGTTGAATTAGAGCTGATGACTTAAAAACAAAGAGATCTGTCTGTCTGTTTCTGTCTGTCTCCTTCATGAATCTGCATTTCATTCCTGTACTGCAACTTTTTTGGTCCCCTTAGGATTGTGTTGTATGACGAGAAACTCGGTTTTATTTACTATCATTAAAAAAAGAACAAAATCCATATGCCGTATTGTTCACTGTGGACAGCTGTTTATAATGAAGGAAATTTAACATCATTGACAGTGACGGTTGTGTATACAGTCAATATTTAAACTGTCCATCCTTCATATCACATAAAATAGTCAATGATGTTTTTATGCCAGTCTATGAACAACTCAAAAAATTGTACCCATCCTGTAAGCTGCCATTTTTAATTTATACATACACTAAGGTATAATTCATAAAATGTTGGATTTGGGTGTGGGAGACCCATATTCAAATCTACATGCAGTATAGAGATAAGTGAATATTTTTTATTTTGTTTCTTTCTACATTCATTTATATTTTTGTCAATGGATTCAATTCTCCATTTTTCACTTTGGATTTTGCAGATCTGTTTCTATTGTATACAAATGTTGCACAATTTCTATTTGCAATTTGTTTGATATTTATACATATAGTGTATATCATTTTTACATATTATGTATATGCAAGTGGGGGTCCCACAAAATATCTTGGGAGAAGGGAAATCCCATCCTTTTTTATGTATGTATGTATGTAATTTATAGTCCACCTTTCTCACTGAGACTCAAAGCAGATTACATAGTGTGAGATTAGTACAGTTGGTATCAAGGTCATTTCAATAAACAGTGCCATAGGTATATAAATGCAAATTTGCAAAGACATGACATCAGCAAAAATCCAAAACAGAGTTGAAGAAACAGAACATAAGCAATTCTAAGACTGACATTAAACAACATAGAATTATCCAGTAGGATCATACTTAAAGCAACAGATAATACATAGCAGCACATACTTAAAGGAACAAATAGGACATAAGGCAACAGATAATACATAGTCATGAAGTGTCCCTATTGTTTTAGTGAAGGATCTCTTTGAGACTACCTCCTTACAGTACAGCCCGCCTATCTGAGTGAAAAGCCCTTAATAATTCAGTTCCGCACTGTTTCAGAAAGCCAGGAGGGGGACAGGGTTCAGATTGGCTGTTCCATAGACCAGGGGGCAACACAGAGAATGCACATGTAAGGGCAGCTGTTGATTTTGCCCACGTGCAAGGTGGCACCTGCAGGAGATGAGCAAAGCTGCCATGGTGGTACATAGGGAGAGATGCAGTCCCTTAGGTATGCTGGACCAAGGCCATGAAGAGTTTTATATGTGATACCCAATGCCTTGAATTGAGCCTCGTAACCTATAGGTAGCCAGTGGAGTAACTGCAGAATGGGAGTAATATTCATAGTCCTGCTCCCTCCCAATAACAGCCAAGCTGCAATGTTCTGACTGGGTGGAGTCTCCTAATTGTCTTAGATGGGAGACCTGCATATAGTGCACTGCATGACAACAGTCAGGTCCTGATGTTACCATAGCATGGATCGAGGTGTTGAGGTAGGAAGCCATCTTCCAGGCTAGAGTGAGGTTGTAGAAAACATTTTTGTCACTTTCTTAACTTGCTTTTCTACCCTTTCTTCCTTTGATTCTTGCCCTTCAGGCTCTGACTCCCCCCCCCCCCACGTACAGCTGTTTTCATGCAGGGAATGTGTTGGGGGAAGGCAGGAGCAGTCCTTCCCCTTGGGGTATCCTTCTGAGCATGTTAAAACTAGTGTATGCCCATTCAGAAATGTGTTATCTAGAGAGATCCTAAAGAAGGGGCCTTTGCAAGTTTTCTGGGATTGCCTCGGCAACCCCAAAATGACAGCTGAGATATGGTGAGGAGGTCTAATGATATCTTGGTGCTTTAAAATGTTTTTTAAAATGTGTTTTTAATTATTCTCTCCCACCATGCTTTTCCTACAAATCTGTGGATTTGTCCAATATAGGCAGAAATCCATACTGTAACTAAGTCCATAGTACCCGCCTTGTTAATGTTGTTTAAAAATTTGCTTTGTGGAGCTAACCATAGCTGTTAAATACATGATAATCTTATTTACTGATGCATTAATAACTTAAATACATAGATTGTGAAAAGATCAGAGCAAAGGAATACAAAATGGTATAAAAAATAAATCATGGGTTGTAGTTCCCTAGATCAGCTCCTGGACTACTTTATGACCTCTGTTAATTAACTTTGTTTTTATTTTTATTGACAGTCCTAAACTGTATTTTTAAACTTTTTTGAATTTTATGATGGTTATTTATATTGTAAACTGCCTTGAGCTCCTGCAAGGTAGAAAAGCAGCTAATAAATGTTTTAAATAAATAAAATAAAAATAAGGATTTGTAGGTTGAAATAGTGGTGATGAGAAATTCTTAATCATGTGCAGATCAATCACAAGCAGTGTTCTGAGCAATTCACTATCTCTCAATCGAATCCTCCGTGGAGCATTGTTTTAGAATGAAAGAATTGTGAAGCATCTTTCTTTCTGCATCTGACGAAGAGAGCTGTGGTTCTCGAAAGCTTATTCTACAATAAAATTGGTTAGTCTTAAAGGTGCTACTGAACTCTTTATATCTTTCCCATGAAACATTTGGCACAACTCCTCAAGACCCCCTGAAATTGAAGCAAGTATAAGTAGATTGAATGCTTGTTCTTTTCCTGTGCACCCATCTCCTTCTCATTCTTCTTCTTGCATCAAATTCAGGTGATTAGATAATGCTAGATAATTGTTGGAACACTTGTGTGTGTGAAATGCCATGTACATTGAAAGCCAGTGTGGTGTAGTAGTTAAGAGTGTTGGATCCTGGAGACCCAAGTTTGAATTCTTGCTTTGCCATGGATGTCTGCTGGTTGGCCTTGAGCCAGTTAAACATTCTCACCCTAACCTCCTTCACAGGGTTGTTGTGAGAATAAAATAGAGAGGGTGGAATGTTGTAAGCCACTTTTGATCCCCATTGGGGAGAACATTGGGAGTATAAATGAAGTGAATAAATAAAACATTGGTGCCATATATATAACACTTTGCAATGAAAATATATATAAATGATAAATTTGTTTGTTTCATTTTTATACAAAAATATTCTGATTTGATTGCCAACAAGTGTAAACACTTATTTACCTCATCATGATGCAGATTCATAACATTTAAGTTGTAAAGTGTACAGTTAATAACACAGAGAACCTAGTAGGAACAAATGAGTAATCCTCCTTCCATAGAATTAGAGAAGGCTGAAGTTCTCAAAAGTTGCTGTGGAGCAATTTCACTGAAGCCAGTGGGGTTATACCAGTGCTACCAAACAACAGCTAAAATCAATCAAAGCTCAGCAAGGCATTTCAGCTTAATTAGCTATGCTAATGTAGATAAGGCTAATACTGTCATTTTTTAAAAAAATAAAGCATCTTCCTTCATTACATTTTAATGTGGTTTAGTTTATTTGAATATCCTCTTGTCCTTGTAGAGGGGTTATGGAGGAGAACCTGATGCTACATTGTTAATCTGTCTCTTAGAACAGTCAAGATGAGATATATCCAGAATTCTGAAACTATGAAGTAATCCTTTCTAAGAAAGTGCAGGCAGTAGAGTGGAGGTGGGTGGACTTTTGCATCTTAGATTAAGGGGACAAGAAGAAAGATGGCCAACTCTACTCTCCCTGATATAAAATAGTTTGCCACAGTTGCACGGTGCCTCCTCTGAGTATTTTGACTAGCCATTCAAATAGCCTGAGGCACAGCTATTAAATTAGACATCTTATATCTTTCCTCATATTCCTGCCCTAGGGACTTAAAGACATTTAATTCTCATGTATGTTCTTGTACCTCCTATTGCTTTTATCCATCTTTTCTAGGACAAAAGTGAGCGCCATCAAGATTCACAAAGCTTTTATTTCATTCTTCTTAGTAACTTTTCCAGAAGCGTCTTCATTCATGTATGTGTGAGAGAGGATGTGGCCCATCCCCATCACCAGCCTAAGCCCCCACTATCCCCATTCCCGTACCCTCCATGGCCACAAAATGTGGCAGGGGTTGTGGGCATCTTGATCCTCCCTTTCTGCACATTCTGGAGTAGGTAGCTGTTGACCCCCTTCATTGTTCTCCTCCTAGGATATTAGAGGTCCCGGAAATTGTGCATGCCCTATTGTTGCTTTCAGCTTCTCACAAGATGGATCTTCTTAAGAGAGGTGAGGAGCTGCTCTGTTCACTTCTGCAGCTGCACCTCAACTTCTGCCTCTGCCAGAACCTCTCTGAGGCATTGCCACTGAAGTGTTTCGGAAGCAGCAGCTTTTAAAAAGAGGGCTTCCCTGTCACCCTATCACCAGACAATACATTTGTTTTAATTTATGGTTCTCACTATGACTAATTGTCTATGCATGGATTTGAGGACAGGATGAAATTAGGGGAACAAAAATAAATCAGTATCATTTCTCAGGGCCTAGGACAAACTTATAATAGCTCCACCAATGCAGTTCAATCCCATACATACAACTGCATAAAATAAGTCATAAAATAAGGCACTCTCTCCCTCTCTTCCATTTTGAAATGGCATGAATAGACCATATTGCTGTAATAGTCGTGAAGACCAATGTGGTCCCCTTTGAGCTCTGACCATGAAAAGTGTTCTTATTCTCCCTCTCATGCTTGGATATCGTCTACTGCCCAAATGATGTCAATTTGCTCATTTCATGCATTGAAACTGCAACATGGTTGCCATTTGAAAAGAAACTGTTTCACCAGCTCTTCTTAGCAACACCTATGTATGAAGCATCTCTCCAGCTAATGACCTGTATAAGTTTTCGGCCAGCCCTTGAGAAGGAACATGGAGCTGGGCCTGCATGGTTCAGTCACAACATGATTTGAAAATATTTATTAAACCACAACATGGTAATCTTGGACATAAGCTTTTCTACTGCTCATAACAAGGCTATCTGTAAGGGGCCATTAGATGGAGAGGGACACAAAATGGTATTACAGTGTTCTTTTGGAGTAGGGGTTATAGTCCTAAATATTTTTGATGTGAAAGGGTCAGTCTACAAATGAACATGCCATCAAGTGGCAACTGAATCATGGTGACCCTAATGATGATTATGATGATGATAACAACATTCAATTTATATATTGCCCTTCAAGACAACTTAGTGCCCACTCAGAGCAGTTTACAAAGTATGTTATTACCCTCATGATAATCACCCTGTGAGGTGGGTGGGGCTGAGAAAGCTCCAAGAATCTGTGACTGATCCAAGGTCACCCAGCTGGCTTCAAGTGGAGGAGTGGGGAATTAAACCCAGCTCTCCAGATTAGAGTCCTGCTGCTCTTAACCACTACACCAAACTGGCTCTCAACCTATGTATAGGGTGTTCCAGGCAAGTGATTAACAGAGGTAATTCACTTCTGCCTTCCATTGCATAACAACCCCAGTCGTCTTTGGTAGTCTCCCATCCAAGAACTGACCATGGCCAACCCTGCTTAGCTCCCAAAATCTGACAAACCCAGGCTAAACTGGGCTATTTGTGCTGTTGCAATGTGAACAGGGCTGCAAAGTTAGGGGAATTGTTTCAGCTCAAATGTTTCCCCAGATACTTTTCAGTCTTGTAAACTATATTTTTTCAGTAGGAAAGAATAATTGCAAAACACCAAACAGGAGTTTCTCTATTAATAAAGAGCCTTGGAGATGAATTGCCAAAATAGAAATGAACCTGAAATTCAGAGAAGGGCATGGATTGCAAGTTAAGGGAACCCTATTTGGAATAAATACCCTGTATGGACTGTCCAGTTTACCCTCATCACCAGCCAACTCAAAGCTTGTTCTGAAAACATCTTGGAGCCATATGTAAGGGTAAATTGAATCATATAACATATAACCAGACCTGGTCTAGTTATTTATGGCTAACTTCTCCCATTAATGTGTTATTTTCAGACAGGGAAATGGAAAAATTGAGGTTCAGCTCAATGAATTTTCATATGATTTTTCATACTAAGCAAGCTGGTTCTGTCTCCTACTATCTTGTTTATACTTCATTTCTATTGGATTCATGCATGTAGAAACTCATCTAGTCAAGGTCGATACAAGTTACAAAAGTATTTTTGGAAGAATTTTTATCAGTCTTTATGATGGCAGCTCTGAAAAGTATAGAAGGAAAAACTCTGATTATTCTTAAAAGCATAGTTTCCTAAAAACGTGGTAGCAAACCATAACTGTTGGTGGTACTGACCCCTATTATGAATGGCTCATTAGTACAACAGATGGAGAACTGAATCAGCCTACCCTCTTTTCCTCTTTCTACTTCTAACTATGACTGTTCTTTGTTTGCCACCAAATAAAATGATATAGGACCTTCCATTTTAATAAACCTGGAAGGAACTAAGGGTGATTTAAATATCAAAGTCTAATTTTATAATTCAGGTGAGCGTTTTACAACTTTATTTTCCTGCCTAAAGGTTGTCTATCATCATACAGTGTTTCAATATGGCATTTGTGTTTCATGAAGTCATGATGAGGTCATGCCAGGGGTATGTTTGCACACTTCATAAAAACAGCAGTGGTTTACAACTTCTGTACTGTTTTGTACGACCTTGTTAGTGAACTGTAAATAACTGTGCACAATTTCTGCCTTAACCTATGATTACTTTCTTCAACAGAACATGTAGAAATTAGCCCTCAAAGCTGTTTCTATTGGCAGTTATAATATTTTGGTCAGTTGAGATATGATGATTACCTTGTCATTAGTTGTTGAACCATCAATACAGAAGGGAAATAAGGGTTGGTAGGCAGCAGAAGGCTTTGTGCTATACCTGTAGGGAGCTAATCATGAGGACAGTTGAAGCAGGGCCGATTCCAGACGGCCCTCCCCATCCCGAAACGTCCCGCATCATCGCACAGAAAATGCGAAATATCACGTTTTCTCATGCGAGTTTTGCGCAACGTTGCACAAAACTCGCGCGAGAAAACGCGATATTTCGCGTTTTCTGCGCGATGACGCGCGACATTTCGGGATGGGGAGGGCCGTCTGGAATCGGCCCAGGTGTTATGTTTAAAGAGTAGCCATTTGACACCCTGTGTCCAAATACTGATAGGACTAAAGAATTTTGATTGAGCTAGCATGTGATTGGAGAGTCCAAGGGTGCAATGAAAGCCAAAGGAATGGGGAAGAACAAATACATTCTCTTTGGAATTTAATTTCTAAAATTAGATTGACTATGTGTATATGGAATTTACTGGTACATCTGGGTCCTTAAAACAATTTCTCCTACCTGTGGGTATTCAAGTCAGGGAAAAACACTCACATGAGGGCTGTGTATACACATTGGCCGGTGTAGGGTAGACAGTTTATCATGCCCAAACATTTAAAGAAATCCAAAACACATTTTATCTTTTACCCAAAAGCTATACATATAAAGACAAGTGTCCTGACTGACTCATCAAAGCCCAGCCCAAACCCCTAGATTTGGGGAGAACATTCCTTTCATGATGTAAACACCCACTAAAAGGGATTTTAAGAAATTTGCCTTCTAAGAGAGTAAAAAGGGGTAAAATGTGTTTCCCCAAAGGGATACAGCTTCCCTGTGTGGCTGGCTGGCTGCCTGCATGTGCCTCTGCCCACTGCCAGCTTGGCCACTCTTCTCTGACTGGGCCAGCCTTTCAAGGTTATTTGCATATATGGGCTGATTGGGGCTTACAACATTCCACACCTCATCCCCCCCAGAGACAATTGGAATATAGAGGTCATTTGCATATTCAACCTGATTGGTCCTCACCGCTCCCCCGCCCCATTCTAAACAGTTTGCAGTTGCTATTGGGAGTCATTGAATGTGTCCTGAGGTAAAATGTACCTCCCAGTCTTCCCCTAAAAGGTCACTAGGGTTGCCAATCTCCCTGTGTGGCCTGGCTTTCCTATGTGGCTGGCAGGCTTCTGCCTGCTTGCACCCCCCCCCCTTCTGATTGGTCAGCTGTGGAACTCTGTGTTCTGAGGTAAAAATCAGGTAAACTGCAGACAGTTGAAGAAAGACGTTCAAGACTCCTGAATAGGGATAACATGCTTTGCTTTATTCAAACACCTTTGTGAAGATGGTTGTTGTGGGTTTTCCGGGCTGTATTGCCGTGGTCTTGGCATTGTAGTTCCTGACGTTTCGCCAGCAGCTGTGGCTGGCATCTTCAGAGGTGCTACACCTCTGAAGATGCCAGCCACAGCTGCTGGCGAAACGTCAGGAACTACAATGCCAAGACCACGGCAATACAGCCCGGAAAACCCACAACAACCATCGTTCTCCGGCCGTGAAAGCCTTCGACAATACACCTTTGTGAAGCTCAAGTACTATACTATTATACTACAAAACGCACACACCCCAACCAAAAATGTTACATACTCATAAATATTATAACTGGATTTAAAGTAGTTAAATACCATAGCAAAGCACGGGCATCAAGCTAGTTTTATTTATATAGTCAAATATATAGTGAAGCATGGGTATCATGCTAGTGACTATATTTTTAATTAGACACTGAGAAAAATGTTACCAAGTCTCCAAAACGTCATTGGTCAATTATAATTTCCATAATTTAAAACAGTTATTTTGAGAAAAAATAGTGACCCCCCCCCCCGCTTCCCATACATATGACGATATTACCCCTTGCTAGTTCCCATCAAGTCAAAGTGAACATTTAATGCAGCTGAGGGTTTCTTTTTCAAAGAATGAAGCAAAACTTTTAACAATTGAGTTAATTTTTATGGTAAACTTCAAAGTCTGCCAGGTTTTAATTATGACACTGACTTTCATAACAATAGGACTTCCTGTCTTTTGCATGAAGACTTGAAAGGTCAAATAAAAAAGCACTTTGATTTTTTTGGATAAAAGGACATAGTCACTCTAACATGTCCCTCATTAGAGGATTAATTAATTTTATGTGCTGTTTGTGCCAGCCATATTTAAAAACCCACAGCTCTGTACAGCAAATAATGTGACATTCCCAAGTTTTGGTTTCTAGATTTCAGCTATTCCAGAAGTCAGAAACCATTTCTATATAGTTCTGTGTAGTGCTACTCACCACCATCATGGTTCTCTTGAATACTATGACAATCCATCCAGTTGTTCCACACAAAGGTAAGTTGTTTGCAAGCATCTGAAAATCAGATTTGGTTGTAATTAATGTCATAGGTATCTGTTCACACATACATATACATTGTAACGTTCACTTTTGTACTGAAGGTCAGGATTATGAGCAGCCGAATTCCTACTGCAGACACACAAATCATGTGCTTCTTTGATTAAATGCTGATATTTAGTCAATTGGCTTTATACTCTATATTCTGATGAAAGAGGTTCACACTGAGGGAAGTCCTCTGGTTTTCCATTGGGCCACAATATATGGACTGGTAGCAAAACCCAAATGTATTTGATCCACATTCCTAGCTTGTTTATTTTTCTACTTTTTCATTGAGCTCAGCCTTGAGAAACTACTGTTGACCATCATGCTCTAGAAAGGTAAGGAATTGTGAGAATTACATCCCCTTCTTCACTCCTAAAATTTTCATTCATTGTCAAATTGACACTTGTGGTCTAATGCCCAGTCATGGTAAAAAGGCAAACAAAGTGGTGTAATTATAAGTAGACATAGACACGAACAGCATTACGAACAGAAAAAAAACCATGAACAGCCCTATCTGCTGTTCATGAACAAGCTGTTCATGAGGCCCCATCCTAAACGAACAGGTGATCATTGCAAGCCTCATTCATTGCCTTCGGAGCCATTCGTCAAGCCAGACAGTCTGGCATCTGCAATCAATTCCCTTGGCAACTGGAGGCAGGGACTGAACTCTGTCTGAACTCCTTCTGGCTTTCCTTCTGGCTTTAACCCTTAAAAGTACTTCCAGCAGAGAGTCCAGTTTTTGCCACCGTGAAGAGAAAATGACAGCCAACGGGGAGACCCATGGATCATGCCTTTCCCAGGGTGCAATCTCTCTGAAACTTGGGAGGTCTTCAGAGGACAGTGAGGACTATGTCCCCTGCAAATTTGGTGGGTATTGGACATTGGGAAGGTCAGTTTGTAACCCCTCAAACTAGCTGCTAGCAGACACTGCTGTTTTTGCCAGAACAGGGCCCTTTAAAGGGCCAGGTAAGTGGGTTTGAGGGGAGGGGGGCTAAATGGGGATGGGGTTTGGGGGTGGGGGTGGTTCTGGCCCCCACAAACAATGAACAACGAACATGTCCGGGAACAGTTCATGTCTGTCCATGTTCGTTGTTCATTGTTCATGGATGGCAACGAATGATAAACAGGGTGTTCGGGGGGGGGGGGTTCCGTGCCCATGTCTAATTATAAGTTCAAAATCCATTATATTTACATTTTGTCCATTTTTACTTGTGACCTTTCCATTATCATAGTGAGCTTTAGATGTTTAGTTTGGAGACAGACAAGAGCTTCAATTTAGGGACTGAAGACAGAATTATTTTTGTTCATCTTGTAATGCCTTTCAAACAAATAAGATAGTACCAGAACAAGTACTATCTAGGAACTTGTCACATACCGAAACATACTCAGCTTCCTTAGGGCTGTTTTCAGGTCCCTGGTGAGTGATTACAGGCTTGTAATTGATGCTGTATGTTTGCTATCTGTTTGCTTCACTGGGGCAAATAACAGATTAGGAGGGTAGTTTCACACTGAGAAACTACAGCATCAGCCATAACAGAATAGGCCTCAGGTAGCTACTTTGAAAACAGGATCGGGAATTCCAAACCTGCAAGTCCTAGTATTTTGTCTAGTTTGGTCTTCTGCATTTGGGAAGCAAATTGATTCACTTCAACATCAATTTTAAAAGAACAGAAACAAGACTCAGCATTCCTTACTGGAGGGTTTGCCTGTTGTTCCATGTGTTCCCCGAAAACCTCATCCAGTGTGGAGTTGGGGCTGAATTTGTTCATTGTAGATCAAGCTGATGTTGCAAAATCCAGACATTCTCTAAGAGACTTGCTCCACCCATGTCATTTTGTTTTTGTTCAAAGCACATACTTTGAATTTCTTAAAAAGCAGTAGCAGCTGTACTAATTGCTACCACATAGGGCTATTCAGATTTCAGTGGCTGGCATTTAAACTGGAACATACACATCCTGAAACCAAACACATCCTTAATCTGCTTTAAATCCTGGCTCTCCCTATCATCTCATATGACATTTAACTTAAATACACAAAGAGAAGAATTCTGAGTATTGCCATAATAAATAATAGCACACAATGGTAATAAAAACTCTGGATCTCTACGACTATTATTGATAGCACATATAATGTTTTCCTTTAGATAAGAACCTAACCAACCCATTCATTTTAAGTCACCACCATTCCATCATTAAAAATGTATGGCATGTCCCTCTGGAATGTTCTCCTGTTCAAGCTCCATTGAAATGAATGGGAGCTGCAAAAGTCCACATTTCTGTGTGGCTTGAATAGGACAAAATTCCCAGAGAATTTAGCTCTTACATTGTAGCAGATCATTAATTTAAAAAAATACGTTTTTGCAAATTACATTTGTAATTTATGCTAGCATATTTCTTCATTGGTTTCTTCTGGATATTTTCTGTGGTGCTATAGTGTGGTCATAATCAAGGTCATGTGGTATTTTTGTTTCCTAGGAGGATGCTGAAATTGACTAAAAATGATGTATTTTTATTGTGATAAAATCTTTCTTTTCCCAGTGAACATCATTATTGCTTGGAAATCTCAAACTTTATGAGAAATGTAGCTATAAGTCTATAGTACTGGATGACATCGATAGGGTTTTGTGTCCCCTCCAGCCTGCATAATAAATCCTGGAAATGCTATGAGTGCCTCAGTAGTAAGGAGCAGGTTGCTTTACTCTGCCTCCTCAGTGCTTAACCACAGCCTCCTATACCTTTCATTAAAGCTTTTTCTCCAACCCAGGAAACTCAAAAAGCATGTTTTATAGATACTGCCAGAGTGCCCCCCTCCACAATGAAATCAGAAAATGGCACAGACTCCCCTGTATGCTAGCTCCTCAGCTCCTACTGTTTCATGAACTGTGGGCATGAAGACATTGCTTATTACCCTAGTCAGGACCAAATTAAATTAAAGCAAGCTGAAACAGAAAGTGTTTAGTTACAAAACAAAGATGATTTTAAGTGGGTAGCTATGTTGGTCTGGAGTGAACAGCAGAATTAGAGTCCAGTGGCACCTTAGAGATCAACATTTTCAGGGTGTAAGTTTTTGACTCAGAGCTCCCTTCTTCAGATCCAAGTAGGAGTCAAAATCAAAGATGACTCATTTTTAAATGAATTTTGCTAATTTCACACCTGTTCAGTTATCCCATTTCCTTTCAAGCTGCCTCCCAACCCACAATTCCTGCTAACTGAAAATCTTTTTTTGTGGTATGTGAAAAAGCTAGATGAAATCAGAGGAACTGATATGACTGAAGAAGGGGCATTTGATGATCAGCATTTGGTTGTGTTGCAATTATGCCTCTTTTATTAAGGACAGAATTACTGTTTTTAACTTTGTATTGTGACGGCCTAAGGCCATATACAATTAAACCTTCTTACAATTTATTACGGACAGAAGAGCTAAAATTTTGCATATGCAAAGAACTGGGGACTTAAACCTCTATATTTTTTGTGTTTATATGATATGTGCCAAAAAGATAAATAAGTGGTGCTTGATCAAATCAAGCCTGAATCCTCCCTAGAAGCTAAAATGATGATACTGGGGCTATCATACTTTGGTCACATCATGAGAAGACAAGATTTGCTGGAAAGACAATAATGCTAGGAAAGGTGGAAGGCAGTAGGAAAAGAGGAAGTTACAAAAGGAGATGGCTTTACTCAATAAAGATAGCCAAGGACACTGTCATGGCCCAGTCTGAGAGTGAGGTCTCCTCAGGAGAAGAGGATCCCTGTGTAGCCAGACCTAGCCCTGATTCAGCAGAAGCCAGCAATCAGGAGCAACAGCTGCTGGCTGATCAGAGCTTACAGCCAGCAGCTGAGGCACCAGCACCCTCTAGCTCCAATACCACAGGAGAAGCTGAGCCAGGGACTTCTACAGGTGCAGCGCAGCCAAGAGCCTCCACCCCCCTAGGTTCACCCACACCCAAGGAACGCCGCAGGCAGCGCCAGAGACTGGAACTGCAGGAGAGACAGTGCAGTGCTCGCCTCTTGAGCCAACGCCAGCTGCTGGAGAGTGACAATGAGTAGCGTCAGGGTGGAGCCCCAGCAGCTGGCTGAAAACCATGCCTGGCTATAAGAGCCAGTCTGAAGGAACTGCCGGGCATGGAAGCAACGCATCTACTGTCTGCAACCACTCTGTGTTCCGTGGACCTTGCCCGTGCCTGCTTTTGGACCTGATGTTATCAGTAACTGACCTTGGACTGTGCCTGACCTTGCTCTTGGACTCTGGACTCACTCCTGGTGTTATCTCATGCTCTGACCACTGGGTTGACCTGGTTTTAGCTCTTGGAACTCCCCTCAGACTCTGGCATTAAGGTTTGGACTTGAACCACCCTGCTTGGGCTGGCCCGACCCAGCCCATGACAGACACCAGTTTGCAAGATCTGAGCAAGGCTGTTAGTGACAGGGCGTTTTGGAGGTCTTTCATTCTTAGGGTCATCATAAGTCAAAAGTGACTTGATGGCACATAACACACACACATGATAGATGTCATTATTCTGGTGCATTCTTTGTCCTGCAAACTCCATAATGTGCCCTGGCCTGGAGGGACGTGATTGCAAGCTGAACCTAAAACTCTGGCCTTGTTAAACAAGCACATTTAAGTGACTAGTACTAGAATCATACAGCCTATGAATATCCAGCCATTGTTTCCATTAAGGAAGCATTGTCTCTGCTTCCTATTGAGAACTTGGAAGCAAGTAATTACGGCTTTCAAGAGGAAGGGCTGTGAGGAAGTAAAGGATGCAAAGAGCCTTGGTGCATTAACCATGAACAGTCTTTTGTAAAGTATGAAATCCGTAGAAATGGACTCTATAGAAAGAATCTGTGAGATAAAGCATGTTGTTCCTATACACATTTCCTTGCCTTTTAGAAGCTTATTCTCCACAGACATTATTCCTTACAATTTTTGCCCTAGCTGTAACATGCCCTAATGATCTCAGAAAGTTGATGAGAGAACAACAATTAAACTGCAATAATCAGCACTGGAACCTTTATAATTGTACAAGGTGATCTTAAATGTATGCTGAATTAGCATAAAGATGAAATTCACAAGGAGGCCAGAAACTGATATGAGATTCTAACCTCCTACCTGTGAATCCAGGACAGCTGTTTAATTCATGTAATTATTACTGAATGCAATGTTTACTGACCTAAACAGTTTCATATAATTTTAGACTTTGCATCTTCTCTGACCCACTTATATGAAAAGTTGTAAAGCTCAACATATATTTTGTATATTTGAGTCTCCTGTTCTCTGTTCTAAATATAATCAAAATGGTTATTGGATGTTTTGCTTTGGGTGTAATGCCTAAGCCTAAAATACCTTTAGAAAACTGCTAACAAAAATGTTTTCAATTTATATGAACTCTTGACTTCTTTATTCTTAAAAATAGTTTTAAAAGTACAAGGACATTTTGTCTGATTACACAGTGTACTCTTAAATGGAAAAATAAGGAAACAACAAAAGACTCTTACTTCCATTTCTGTTAGATGAGCTTAATTACAGCTTATAACTAAACGGCAACTAACAGCACAGTCCTAAGGGAGGGGGGAGTGCTCAGGGGACCAGCCAGGAGTTACACCTGTGTATCCTAGACTTACACCAGCGCATCCTTCCCCATGCTGGCACAATGGCCCGGCACCATCCACTCAGGCCTTCCACTGGCACCTGGCTTTAGCAGCCAGCCAGAGGCATAACCATATCACGAAAAAGGACCAAGCAAAAACAATATGTTTGGGAAAACTAACTATAACATAAATAAATTACTAATACAATGAATTATCATGTGTGAATTATTTATAATGTCTTTAGCAAAAATCTCTTACAATTACTGTATTTTATACATCAATAACCTTCAGCCTTTTAATACACACAGTCTTCCAACCCCATGACACTGTACATAAAGTGTCTGTGCATATACAATTAATTCCTATGAACTAATACCATTTAAAGTGCTAGTAAACAATATTGCAACAATCCGTTTAAATTTCAATAAACCACAGGTAAGAAATGAAGTCCATAGGATATGATTAATAATGTACAGATCAATGAGTTAGGTGGAAAAAGAAGACCATTGATGGGTTGACCAGTTCTCTTCCTGTGCTGGCATGCCAGGGGATGTGGGGGGCACAAGTTAGTTGGCTCCCTAAGCTGTTTCAAGCCTGTGAATGACCCCAGCAGTGGCTGAAAGTTACACCATGGAAAACAATGGCGTAGCCCATAGGTGCCTATTGTATGTTCAAGCAGCCTGGCAGAGCATGGGATGCCAGCTACCATAAGGATCAATCTACTTGCACCCCCATGGCAGCTGGACCCCCTCCCTCGCACCCAATCAGCTCCTTGGGCACCCTATATAACCTCCAGCCAGAGCGCCTGTGACCCCAGGAAAGTACGAAGGTGGCTGGAGGCTCCGCCTGAGAGTTCCCTGCCATGGAGACTTAGAGCACAAGGCAGGAGAGTGTGCTCGTGGTGGCAGGGCAAAAATGCACAGAGGGAACTTTGCAAAATTTGGGGATTGCCTCACACTCATATGGGAGGAGAGTGCAGCTGTGGGTGGAGGTGACCGGGTGCTTGCTCTTGTAACTTTTCCATGATGGTGGGTGCTCAGTCCCATGACTGTCTCCCTCACAGGATCAGAGCTCCAAGCAGCCATGCAGCAGCAGAACATTCAGATGCAGATGAAGCGCATTTTCTTGCTGAAGGGGCATCCATCATCTGATTGCTGGCAGCCCTGTGGTGGGGGAGCCACCACTACCACCCCCAGCCATGGACAGCCTCCCAGGAGGTGGCTGACCTCGTTGTGGCTTGCACAAGGTCAGGCCTGTCACCAACATATCTCCAGTTTCCTTTCAGGAAAGTTGTGACCTGAGGAGCATGGCTGTTCCAGCCCCCAGTAATCCTTCTTGACTGCCATTCAAGCCAGCCCCAGGAGCTGTTCCCCAGGCAGCCTGTGAGTCAACCCCCCTCCTGAGAAAGCAGCACAAGGAATGGCTCTCCTGGCTGCAACTGCCATGCTAACAGGCACAACTCCCTAACCAGGCGAAGGAAGTTGGCAACATGCATCCAGAGACATCCTCTTCTCTTTTGGCAGTTCAATAAAGTCTGTGTTGAACAACTCCCTCTCTATCTTTTTGCTTGCCTGTACATGACAGTAGGCCCCCCTCCACTTCCCCATAGGGCTGCCTTTTCACACATCCCATTGAATGGTCTCTGGCTCTGGACTGGTATGGATGGGGAGGCCCCAAAGAGGCTCCAGGTGCCTCTATGCCTTTGTGTGGCTCTGCTTCCTAAAGGAGGAGGTGTCCAGTGGGACCTTGGAGGCTCCAGCCCTGTCCAGCCTCCCTCCCCCCTCCCTTCCTCAAATTCACTGCAGGTAGTGGGGGTGGGACTTGGAGTCTTGCCTCTGTGTGTCAGGGGAGGGGGGAGCCAGAGAGGACTGTCATTTTCTGACAGTGCTGCTAGCATCTGATAAGCCAGGCAGACGACCTCTGCATGCAGGAGGCAAGGTTGATGCCAGGAGGGGGGGATGGGGAATGACATCCTAAGATCTCTGGGGCTCCTCCCAGACCACTCTACCTTTTGCTGTTTGCAGAGGCAGGGATGGACTTCAGGGATTTTGCTCCAGGGATGGGATGATGGCCCCTGGAACAGTTCCTCTGGTCCAGGAGGCCATCAGTCCACTCTGGGCACTGTCATCCCAGCACCAGAGCACAGCTCTCAAGGTCCACCCTTCATTCTCCTCGCATCTTTTCAATGCAGTGATGTATTTCAATGGAGGCACTGCAAGTTGATGGGTATTCATGGCTCCCATATCCGATGGGCCTTCCAGCCTCTCCCGTTGTTTCTAATGGGCATTCTCGACATTCATTTCAGAATCCTCTAGCCATTTGCCTCTAAGAAGCTGCCTCTCTGAGACTTAGAGGGCTGCTCCTGGGTGCTGGGGGCTGTGAGTGTGACACTTGCTGGGTCCTTCTGCCTTTCTGGTCTTCCTTTTCAAGAAGGGGATTCATGTTTTTCAGAGTGGGGAAGTGGGGTTTTCAAGCAAGCAGTGCTTCAGCTGTCACTCTAGCCCTTGTCAGGAATGGGAATTGGGTGAGCAGGTGGGCAGGCACCTTGTCTGCATCTTCAGTGTAATTCCTTCCTATGGGGCAGGTCTCCTCTCAAGGCAGGCGCCTCTGTTGGGGTGCAGCAAGCTCCATCATGGGAGTCTTTCTGCCCTGGGCACCTACTCTCTGCAGGGCAGGCAAGTAGCACTGGCTGGGAGTAGTCATTATGTTTGTCCTTACTGTTCAACTGAAATCTTGCTTTGGTACTTTTCCTTTTATCTTCATCTGTAGTTGTTTCAAGTCTTCAGTATTTTCTGCCAGTAACCTCATTTGCATGTTCCTTCCACCAATTTTTACTCCACCTTCATCTAAATCTAGTCCAGCCTTCCTTATGATATGTTCTGCCTCTAGAACAGATAGGGAGATAATATACCTCTTTGTTTGACATCTTTGCCAATTGGAAACCATTCTGCTTCCCCACATTCTGTCCTAAGAGTAGCCTCTTGCCCAGAGTACAAGTGGTGTGAATCACATGTTGTGGAACTCCCATTTCTTTTAACACCATTCAGAGCTTTTCGTGATCCACAAAGTCAAAAGTTTTGTTGCAATCTATAAAACACAAACTGATTTTGTTACCAACTTAATAGCAGCTTTTTTCTTGCCTGATTAAAAAAATAAGATGCCACTTTAAATACATAAAGCATTAATGATTGGTTTGGGTTGCACTGAAAGAATTTACAATGTACTAGGGCTTTTTGCTGAACGTAGCAACATCCAAATGAGTAACATGGGCCAGACATAAAGTGCAAGCAATTAGTCTTCACTAAAAGTGTTTAACCTATGACCCTTTTTGATCCTCAGCTCTGAGCCTTGTGCTTTGTTATATAACAGGAGCCCTTGGCGGGCACACCTGCAAGGCAGGAGGTGCCACAGTCTGTTGCTAACTAGCACAGCATAGGTTGCAAGAGAATGTAAATCATTATGACTATTGAACAAACACTCCTCTCCTCCAGAAAATGTTCTTCATGCAAAAGAACTAGAGCAACACATTAGTTTTCCTTCCAATTTCTCATTTTTCAAGAATACATGAGGAGAAGGAACTATGGGTTATTCTGGGTGATGAGATCCATATTTGTGTGCAATGTTACCCTACTGCTTTTAAAAGTAACACACAGCCAAGATTGTCTCTAATGAAGTATATATACAAAGAATATGTGTCTAGTCATGATGACCCAAAAACTGTATGCCAAACCATGTTATGTCAATTGGTCTTTTTTTAGTTTGAAAAACTATTTGGGGAGGAAGTCATTCAGAGCAGAGAAGCAGCAGGGAGAAGGGCACCTAAACCTTTTCCTACCTCCATGTCTGTGCTCCAAAGGCTTATGGAGTTTCAAATGTATATCCGGCCTGTTAAGAATATATAGTATTTATTTATTTAGATTTTTTTAATGCTGCCTCTCCAGGAACTTGCTTGAGGTTGATGACAAAAAGAAATTAAATAAAAAGAAAACTTTTAAATCTCTTAATCAAAATCCAGCATTAGAAACCCAGACCAGAACAAAATATTGAAACCATTAAAAAGTCCGTTGACAGCTTAAAATAACAGTTTCCAGACTGAAACGGTGTTTTAAAAAAATCAAACCCTTAATTAAAAGCCTGAGTGAACAGAAATGTTTTGACTTGTCACCTAAAAGAAAGGAACATAGGCACCAGGTGAGCCTCAAGGGGAAGGGCATTCCATAAGTGAGGTGCCACTACAGAAAAGGCCCTGTCTCTGGTTGCCACCTGCTTCACCTCTGAAGACAGGGCAGAGAGAACAGAGCTTGTGAAGTAGATCTTAACTGCTGGGCTGGATGATATGGGGAAAGGTGGTCCTTAATTAGCCTTGCTCAAAGCCAATTAGAGTTCTGAATTGTGTTCAGTAACACAGAGGCAGCCAGTGCAGATCTTTTAGCACTAGAATGATACAATCCCTGCATCTCACCCCTGACAATGGCCCAGCTACTGCATAAACTGAAGTTTCTGGACTATTTTCAAACGCAACCCAACATACAGTGCATTACAGTAATGTAACCTGGTTATAATCAAAGCATGGATCATTGTGGCCAGTTCATGCTTTTCAAGGAATGGCCATAGTTGGTATATCAGCTGAAGTGGATAAAAAGCATTAAGCGTCACAGAGGATACCTGGGCCTTCAGCTGTAGACCAGGATCCAGCAGTACCCCAAGCCACAAACCTGTTTCTTCAGGGGGAGCATAACCCCCTCCAGGATAGGCTGAGTCCTCAATCCTTGTGTAGCTTTGTCATAGACCAACAGCACTGTAGGCTTGCCTGGACTGAGCTTCAGTTATTGGCCCTCACCCATGCTATTTCCATCTGCAGGCACCTGTTCAGGACTTCCACAACCCTGTCTGACAGCTGTTATGGAGAAGGAGAGCTGCATGTTGGTGGCTTCTTACTCTAAATCCCCTGATGATCTCTCTCAGTGGTTTCATTTAGATATTAAACAGTACAGGGGACAAGATGGAATCCAGCAGGCCCCCTTGGCCTAAGTACTCTAGAATTTAGCTGCTGCTCCGAGCACTACTTTCTGGAATCAGCCAGCCAAGTAAGAGCAGAACTGAAGCATGATACCGACCACAACTTCTCCAGAAGGATACTATGGTCAATGCTACTGAACACCATAGACAGGTCCAGGAGAATCAACAGAAATTCACTCTTTGTCACCTTCTCGGAAGATAATATCCGACGGGACTACAGATGCCATTTTCATTCTCAAACCAGGCCAAAATATGGACTGAAATACATCTAGATAATCCATTTCCTCCAACATGGCCTGAAGCTGCATGGCTACTCCTTGGCTACTTCTACACTAAACGCTTGTTCTATATTTTCTCTGTTGCTGCTTCATTTCCAGCTAAAGCACTCTCAAAAGTCGATTCCAGGCTAACTAGTTGCTTTCCTTTGCTTTTCTCCTCTGCACGTTGGATCCACTGAAGAATCACTTTTTATTTCAATTGATGCTTTTGTCACCGTAGAGTCAAAAGGACAAGGCAATTTCCCAGTACAGACAAAGTATAAGATAAGTGGACTACCACCCAGGGAAATAGAAAATTATTAGTATGTATTAAGGCAAAAAGCTCAAAGGTTTATGCAATAGGTGTGGTCAACAATTGTCATAAATGTCATGCATTCATATATTCAATTCATTCATAGGTACATTAATACAAAATTCAACAGTCAAAATCAAACAAGGGACTGTATGCCCTATTCCCAATCCTTTAAGGAACAGGGAAGGTGCTCCAGGTCCAAAGGGAGAAGAAGGCAAGTAAATACAATGAAAGTAATTGTAACAGTTCTTATTCCTTTCTTGTAAGTATCTTCCAAGATGTTACATTGAGGATCCAACACGAAGATAGCCCTATGGCTCGGGCCGGCTGAACGGTAGATTTCGTCATAAAGACTTCCTCAGGGGCTTTTCAGGATCTCCTGGCTCAGTGCTTGCATTTCTTGAAACCCAGAGGATGACGTGGATTCCTTCAATCACACATTTATGACAATTGTTGAGCACACCTATTGCATAAACCTTTGAGCTTTTTGCCTTGATACATAGTAATAATTTTCTATTTCCACTTATCTTATACTTTGTCACTGTAGAGGCAGCAATATAACACCTCCTTTTTTGTACCTCCTTGCAAAGTGGTGATCCTAGAACAACAGAGAGTTCCACCTTTTCTATACCTGAGGCTGCATTTTTAAACAGCCCAGCCCCCTCCCCCCACAAACATGTGCAGGCTTCCTGGGGCCTTTACTAAAGAAGGTGGAGGGGAGAGGACCTCAGTCCACATTTCTCTCTGTCTTCCACTCATGCACACACACACCCTCCCTTCCATCTCCCCTTCCAAGCATCTAATCCCTGGCTATGGAAAAGCCCTCTCTCCAGTCCCTTGAGTTAAAATCCAATGCTCCAGTGGCTGGGATGATGTCTTATTCCCCTCCACCCCATTTTCAGCCACTCTGGGCATCCCTAATCCCCCAGAAATATTGGGAACTGTGTTTGTGCGTAAGTAGAAGAGTCATACAAGCATGGATCCAAGTCCCCTCCCCCTTCTGCTTGGTAACCCACTTGGTAACTGATCATCTTGGAGCTATTCCACACATTAAAGAGAAACTTCAATATCTAAGCATATCATTATACTGTAAGACAACCCCCCTTGCCCCCCCAGCTCATGTAATGGTCTGCTACAGTGGTATATTGATATACTGCAAAGCTTTTTTAAAAAATGGAAGGTGCTGCCAGCGAAAATGGCAGCAACTCATGGTAAAAAACGAGGTTAGCTCAGAAGTGGGGTATGGAAGCAGCTCGATGTGGGCAGGACCTTTGAAAATACAGCAGACTTACAGACTCCACAAAAAACATTTCTAGTGCATTCCTTCCAGAAACATCAATGCAAGGGCAGTCTGAAAAAACACAGGTGGGAAGAAATTGGCAGAGCAGCAACTGGCTAACAAACTGTGTGCAAGGTTGGGGGGAAAGATATAGTTAAGAAGCCAAGCTGAGCAAATACTCAGTGCAGAAATGACCACTGTCTGATGTCACTCACTAGCACTTAAACCTTAAATATTGACAAGCTATCCATATTCTTGTGATGGTGTTTAAAGGCCCAGCTGAACCATTAGCTATCAAGTAAAAGTGTAAAAAGTGTGTGCAATTTCAATTACAGTTACTTCCAAACAAATGTGTTTAAGGCTGGCATCTTTTACCTTAGTGAAGAACCATGGTTCAGAGGCAGGCCACACTTTGCATGCTGAAGGTGTCCAGATAAAAGACTGAAAAAGATCGTTCTCTGTCTGAGACCCTGGAGAGCCACTGCCAGTAAAAATAGACATCTCTAAACTAGATAGATCACCTTCATATGGTAATAGGTTCAAATCAGCTTTCATCCCAATCCTAATTTAATTAGAAACAAGTCCCATTACATGCAATGGAATTGACTTCCAAGAAAAAAGCCTAATTTTCTGAAATTTGCTCTTTAAAATACCCCATGACATTATAATAGCTTTTCCCCTCATAAAAAAGTGACATTTTTTGCACATCAGAAACTTTTTATAGGAAAGTTTGCCAGATGTTTGCCTTGACCTATACAAGTAACTGTATGAATGCTGTATTTTTCAATCGTGTTAGTTTAAACTTTTACAACTACTAACAGTCATTATGTAAACATAAAATGTAAATGGATTTCCAAACTTCATTCTCCAAAGCACAACCAGTTCTCCAAACATGTAGTTCAATTGGAAAGAAAACAGATACCCTTCGTTACGGTAATGAAAAACAATAACTTTTTAAAAAATGGAAAATGTCATTTATTTACCAAAACCTTGCTCTGAAACAAAATTCTAACTGGCTCAGACAATCTAGTGCTTTGCAAAGATATCCAACTGAGTAATTATCTTGATCATGCAATATCAACCCCCCCCCCCATATGAAGTGAGTGATCACACTATCCGGCAATGACATAGGGTGGTTGGCTCATACAGCACTCCCTCACTGTACAAAGGGCTTAGAGACATCTGACTGAGGTTCAAGAGAAGTCCACGTTGCTATGGAGAGATACTGTTCACTGTGTCACTGGGAGAACTGTAAAGAGACAAGGAGGTCCAGCAGACAGGCAGAGCTGGCAATTGTTTTCAGTCCCAGAGGTAGGTGTCAGTGTAATGCTATGCATAGTTACTCCAGCCTAAGCCCATTGGTTTCAATAAATTTAAGATGAAGTAACTCTGCATAGGATTGTGCTATTAGTGGTATAAACAAGCAGAATCAACAACAAGCTTATTGGCAGGCACAGCAAAGTAGAGGCCATTGCCCACTTCTTTTGAGTCCCTGGATCACAAGATAATTCTCTTCAAAGTTGCATTTAGTTGGATTGATGCTGGAATCCTAGACCTTTTCCAGGGGTGACTGTGGTAGTGTGCCGTGGTTCAGCATTCCTGTATAAGAGGGGAAGGTACTGTAACACCTTAGAAAATGAGGATCTTATTTAGTTCTCATGGTCAAGAGCCATTAATGGAGCCACTCTCCATGGAGTTGTCTCATCCTGATTTAAAGAAATCTAAGCTAGTAACCACCATCCATTTATCATACTGCAATGAATTTCACAAGTTAATTATGTAATGTTCTGTGTGTGCACGTATGCGCGCATGCATGCTCAAGAGTGCATGCATGTGTGAGAGATTCGTCCTGAATCTATTTCTCATCAACTTTGTTGAGTGCTCCTGAGCTCTAACACTTTGACAGATGAAAAACACATTATATTACACAGTTTTCTGAGAGTTACTCATTATTAGAACAATCTGAAAAAAGAATTGTTCCTCCTGCCAACTTATCTAGAATAAGTGACCTACATTTGTCTGTTTATCATGAGCTGGTATGCAAGAAGCAGGGCTCCACTTCATGGTTTCCTCAGGAATGCATGACATGTGACTAAGCCAATGTCAAACACTGTACAGCAGCTACTTTCCTGGCAGCCAAGCAACTCTACAGGATTTATCAGCATTGCCTCAGGACTCGCTGGAGAGATGATGTTTCTACACCACTTTAGTAGCTTCAGTGTACAATAGCAATTATCTTCCCTACAGGGAAATTTAATCAAGTAGAAAGTCTTAACGGACCCCCGCGTGCAGCACATAATTACCTATACCTGTTAGAGATTAGTTCCAACTAATAAAGCAATAACATGAGTCTCCAGTTGATCATTGTTTGACTTTAAAGTATCTAACAAGAAAAATTACTTTTAAATAGCAAGGATAGAAAAAAGGTGATTTACACTCATCAGAAAGAATATAGCTAGGAGCAAGAAAGTAGGCTAACCATTCAGGACAATTCCTTTCTGCATTTTAGGAGCAGCAAATATATTAAGAAACATCTGGACCGTTACTCAAGCCAAATATTTCTGCTTTTTTTTAAATCCTAGGGAGCAGTGTGTGTATGTGTGTGTGTGGGTGTGTGAATCAATACATCTAATTCTCATCCCAGCCAAATCCAAGGATACTTAAATCCAGAGATTGGAGCCTGGAATAGACAAGACAGGTCTTTCTTCAAACCTGAAAATGCCCCAAATTTGCAGAAAAATCTGAAATATAACAAACCCCATTTAAAAAAAAATCAGATGATAAAAGGAGTACTTGTAGCATTAAGAAATAGATGCCCATAATGGCTGTTGCTAAGCAACTACACCTGTTTTGCCAGCATTCCAACCTTGGTTTCTGTCTGTCAATAAAAGGCAGGGGGCAGGAATCAGACCCTTTCCAGGGCTGCTTTAAAGTCTGAAAGAATTTATTAGGGTTCGAAATGGCAGCAGCTGCCAGGCAACTTGTTACCACCTGACTTGCATGTCCCACCCAGGCTCAGCTGCTTGCTACTGTTCAACAATAGCCACCCTACAAAATCAGTGAAGTGTAGTGAATAGCATTTTAGACTAGGACTTCACATTCCCATTTTGCTGTGGAAACTCACTGGACAACCTCGAGCCAGTTACACATTCTTGGACTAATGAGGCTATGGTAGATTGGCAATTAAGAGCTCCAGGATGCCTCAAAATGGACTGTTGGACTTCACCCAACTGGATCTGGCCATCCCTGTGAAAGAAGGGCCGAGCCTGGCCCACTGGAGCCCTGCAAAAGAAAAGGGAGGTGGTGGTTTTTCTGCCTGAGAAGAGGCAGGGAAAGATGGTACCCAGCTGGCCCAAGCCCGAGATGGAGATAGAAACTTGTCCACCAGAGTCCCATGTGAGACAAGGTGAGGGAGGCGGTAGTGTTCAGCTTGGCCTGTGTAAGGCAGAGTTAAAAGGTGGCACCCACATGAGGCAAAGAGGTGGTACCCCGCTCATCCCACCCAAGACCCACTCAAGATGAGGGAGGAGGCTCCTAGAATACCCAAGAAGCATGAAGTGGCACCTGGAGCACCTGAGCCCCATGCAAGCCAAGGAAATGGCAGGGTGCCTCTTCCTTCCTCCTTCCTCGCTTTGGGAGGGGGGGACAGGCTCAGGAAGATGGCATCTTCCTCTCTCTCTCTCTCTTCCTCCTTGGGGTATAAGGCCAGGGTGGACTGGGGAGGGGCTCTTTTCCAGGGTTTTCACTCCCAGTTTGCCCTTGCTCACAGGATTATTCTAAGGATAAAATGGGAGGAGACTAAAATGATGTAAATTGCTTTGCGTTCCCATTGTGGAGAATGGTGGGATACAAATGAAGTAAACAGATCAAATATTATAGCTGAAGTTGGAAGGGTGGATAAAAGTTAGGTTTGTTGGTGAGTGGGTGAGAGATAAAGAAATAGGAAATGGAAGTTGCCAGGAGGAAATAGGAAATGGCAGGGGTTAGGTGATATGGGGGAAATGAGGTGGCTCTCGCAAGTCCTTGCAGTTTTCCTAATGTGCAACTGGACCTGGCCTGGGAACCAGTACCAAGCAACTGGGCCATAATTTTCCTGGACAGAGGCTGCCCAGGGTAGGGAAGAAATGCAAATTGAATGGGGGGGGCAGATAAAAGTAGGTTGGCTGGTGGGTGGGTGGGGTTGAGAGAATGGGGAGAGGATATGGTGGTTTTTGGGGAAGGGAAAGAGGAAATAGTAGGGAAGGGGGAAATGAAATGCCCCGTGCAAGTCCTTGTGAGTTCCCTGTTATATATATAAATCACTTTATATATTGGCCTAAGAAAGCCACTATCTGATATAGCAGACAAAACTAAACTAACTGGACTTGACAGCTGCCTATATTAGGGCATCTTCACATATTTACGGGTTGTGTATGAATATGCACACCTCTGCTGGTATGTACTACCAGGAAAAAAACCCTGACGATATCTGATTTCTGATCACAACACTCCCACCCTGCAAATGGGCAAAATCAACAGCTGCCCATACAAGTGCATTCTCTGTGGTGGCCCCCACCTTATGAAAATAAATAAATATCAATATAGCCAAAGATGAATGATAGAGATAAGGCAGGTAGGTTGGTGGGTGGGTGGGTTGGTGGTGAGTGGGAAGCAGGGAAAGGAAACAATATGGGCAAGGTGATATAGGGGAAAGAGAGGTGCCTTCTGCAAGTCCATAATTTTCCTGGCTAGAGGCTGCAAGGAGGAGGGAAGGTTGGAAGCTGAAGACGGGAGCAGATAAAGGTAAGTTGGTGGGTGGGTGGGAAGGAGAGAAGGAATCAGGAAATGTGGAGAAGCTATAGGGGCTGCCAGAAAAGGCAGAAAGGAAATAGTGGGAGATGGGGAAATGAGATTCTCCCTTCATGTCCTTATGACATCACCCACTCACATGCAACCTCTACAATTCTTGTTTTTTTTTTTAATTATTATTCACATTTCTGTGTTTTCTTTTTCTGTTGTTGCTTGGAAATGTCAAGGAAGCATCTATTGTCTGCAATTTCTACTCATTAAAATATCACTACTATTGAAATAGAAGAAATAAACATTTTTATTTAAAATAACATAGACTGTTATTGTTACCATGTTATGGTTACACCCATAAAATGATGGAGATGTATTTAGAATCGACTGATTTGGGAAAACCAGACTGAGTTATTTTCAGGGAGATATCAACTGAAAAATAATGGATGGTTTATCAGGAAAATAGTACTTCAGTTATTTCAGAAGTTATTATTTCAAATAATATGATCCAGCTTTTTCAGATAATAGATCTTTTGTTGTTTTTGCCTGTCACACCAGATTTCTTTGCCATTACTTTTGCATTAGCACATTAACAATATATTTGATATCTCAGTTTCCTCTTTCATAATTTTCAATGATTGTTTAAAGTTTTTAGAAGCACCATTGTAGCCGAATTGAGCCATAAAAGAAAAAAATGTAACATCATTTCTATTGAGTCATACAAACGGGGTCCAGGATCAAAACTGTTCAGCGCACACAATGAAAAGTTGCAGACTCTCTCATCGCATTGCATCGCTCCCCTGTGGCCCCTGAAAAGCTACACACAAAAGTTGGGAGAGTCCTTAGAGTGACATTCCATGAAAAAGGCTTCAGCTGCAAAGCAAAGCCAGCTGTTTCTTGGGCATGCATGAAAATACTTCTTCCTTCAAGTGTTACCAGAATGGGTCTCCTTGCGAGTTGGTGGGATTAGCAAACAAGGAGAAAACTATGTGAGAGGCGGTTACAAGCAAGATCCTCCACCAATTTTTACCAGGTCCCCTCTCCAAGGAAACTGACAAGAGATGAGTGTTTCAAAAATGAAGAGTATTTTTATTTAAAGGGGAAACTCAAACACACAGCAAGAGGCAACTTAAAAACACACAAGATTCCTAGCAAAGAAGTGGTGAAAGTGGGAATAGATTTCAGAGTTTTTCGGGTGATAATTACCTATTAGAGGAGCAGAGTAGTCTGCGGAGGAAGAAGGCTTGAAACGGCCAATGTTCTCGACCAGAGAATATAATAATAAAAACAACAACAACAACATTCGATTTATATACCGCCCTTCAGGATGACTTAACACCCACTCAGAGCAGTTTACAAAGTATGTTATTATTATCCCCACAACAATACACCCTGTGAGGTGGGTGGGCCTGAAAGAGCTAGAAGCTGTGACTGACCCAAGGTCACCCAGCTGGCTTCAAGTGGAGGAGTGAGGAATCAAACCTGTTTCTCCAGATTAGAGTCCTGTGCTCTTAACCACTACACCAAACTGGATCTCAAAATTGGCTCAGATAGGGATTCTGAGGGTACAGCACTTAGATAAGCTCAGATAGGGATTCTGAAGGTACAGCACTTGGATCCGAGTAACTGTATACAAATTGGCTGGGGCAAAGCCAGAATTCTTATAGGGCAAACTGTGTCTTGAGGCTGGAGAGTGACTTCAGCCCATGAAACAAAGACCTAAGTGGTTGTATCCTGGGATGGACAAAAGGCTTGAGTAACTTTGATTAGCCTGCTGGGGCAGGATAGGGAGTTAGCTTGCCTGCTCCCAGTACTTCATAAAGAAACTGTAAATTTAGTGTTCTCTGGAGTTGGGAGATGAATTTAGAGTTTTGATTAAATGTCCCCAGGAAGAATTTAAACTTATCAGAGCTGATTGATGGCCCTAGATTGAGGAATAGGCTTTTAGCTGGGATTGTGATCAATGGGAAGAAAGGAGACTGGAATGTCTGAGGGGAGTTAATAGGATCAACCCTCAAGCACCTTTCTTGTCAGGGATAGCATGTCCGCAGCTTGGGAGGGCAGGAACTAATCATGCCCAGTCATTTGGCATGTACTTACTTTCTATTCATGTTTCACTCTCCTAGACAGGAGCCGGCAACATTTTACCCTGCTGGCCAGTTGGCTTATTGCCCCTTCAGTTGGAATGACGAGACAGACATGAAAGTGGGGAATTAAAGGGCCGCTTTATTCAATTAACAACATATCATCAAACACGGCAAGGACCTAAACTAGTGGTACAGGTCAGGCCCTGGGATCACCCCTTTAAAACTCTCCCACCTGGCCATAAAGCTGTGGGAGGAGACTGGCTTGTCCAGGGGTTCCCCACCAGGGTGTCTTTCCTCGCAACTGGGTCATAAAGCAGCCAGCCGCTCCTGACAGACCTCAATTCCCCACCAATGGGGAGATGCCAAGGGTGCTCACCGGCCCTCTCATTTCCCCTTAACTTCTGACCTGCCCCCAAGGGTGAAGTCAACCCACCAAGACAATTACCTCCCTCATCTGAAAGTGCAAGGTAGGCGAAAAACTCCATCCCCTAAATACCAATTATGGGAGAGGAGAAAAAATTCCTATCCAGCCCGTATAACAGCGACGGGCTAGACCTGCACTGAAATAGGGTGAGGTGGGTGAGCCGAGCACGAGGTGCAACTGAAGCACTGGGGGTGGGGGGCGGAGCAGGCTTATGAAGCATCTGGCCCTGCACCCCCATCGCATCCTTCTGAGGGGGTACAAAATGGCCCCCAGCCAAGGTGACTGTTGCCACCAGCTGGGAGTGCCAAATTGTGGCATGAAGCACATTAGCTAAGGCTTTATGATTCCTTTTAATCATAAGCAGATATTAAAATGGCAGAGAGCTAGGCAGACTGTTCACACAAGGACCCTAGTCTAAGACCATATAGGTTTTAACAACCAGCACTTCTATCTTTTAGGCACAATTCAACCATGAGCCAGTGAGACCTTTTCAAGCTGGTAAAATGTAACTCGTGCACCTCATACCTGTTAATAATCTTGCTGCAGTTGTGTGGACAAGTTGGACATCCCAGTTTTCAAAAGCTGCCTCATGTGCTACACTAAACCATTCCTATGGAGTGTTGGTGGGTCCTGAGGCACTACAGGCCCGGTTACCTCTCCTGCCTGGCAGAGGCCCTGCAGCTGTCTCAGGGGCTGGCAGTGTTGGCTAGCTTGCCAGCTCTGGCAGAGTGGCTTCTAATAGCACTGGGGCACAGTCACATGTCTCTACCACATCAAGCCCTTCCTGGTCCTGCTGACCGCCCCCCCCCCCCCGGTCCTCTAGCCCAGGCTCTTCAAGACTTTCTCTGGAACATTCCTGGTTAGGCCACTCTTGGCTAGAACTCTCAGAGTCATCTGTCTGGTCAGATGACAGGTCAGCAGGGAGATGACACAGTCTAACCTACCTCACAAGGTTGTTGTGAGGACAAAATGGAGGAAAGGAGACTGATATAAGCCACTTTGGGCCTCAGGCGAATAAATGAAATAAGCAAACAAACAATAAATAAACAAACAAATCAGGGCCATTTCAAAGTATTTTCTTGTCCTAAGCAAGGGACAGACATTGCTTTGCCCTGCACTGGCACTGGTTGGGTCCAAGCTGGCCATCAGTAGCACACATCCAAGATGTGATTCCTGTCACCTCCTACACTGGCAATGGTCAGGACAGGAGCCAAGCTTTTGTGGTGTATCAGCATCCTCTTCACGGGGCTCCTCTAAACAGTTGCTTGTGCAACTTGGCTGGAGAACCATATTTACGATCATATCAAGATTCTTTTAGCATGGATTTGCTTCAGCTGCTTATATGCACACTAGTCAAACATCATGCCAAAAATAATCTTCCTGCAATTGTGTGTACAATCGCATCAAGCGATTTTTCAGTCACATAGATTTTGTTGGCAGAAGAGTCCACTAAGGGTGCTTGCCCTTCTGGAGACTGATCTGCCATTTATTGTATACAGTGACTGGAACTTGCAATGGGACTTTGAGATTTGCAGAGATTTTAGAACTTGGTCAGCAGCATAGAAATGAGCTATGGATTAGATCTTGGCATTTTCGATATATCTTCCGTCTTGATACTAATATATCAATGAACCACCATTGGAGGAAAAGTTTCACTTCTCACGTTCTCCAAGAAATTGGTGGCACATGGATTATGTCTGTATCACTTAGTGTTTGAACTATTTTGCAGAGTGCCAGTAAATACACTTCATCAGCTCTCACAATCACACCTCATAGGCCCTTGTTAGTTTCCCTCCATTTTATGGTCTTCTAGGTGAAAAAGCTCATCTTGCTTAAATAGCCTTCAGGCAACAAGCAAGGAAATGCTGAAGAAAGAAACAAAGTAAGACTAACCCTTTAATATAAAAAACAGATGAATATCTGTAGGTTGAGAATGAATGCATGGCCCTTCTAATAAAGACAGCCTAGGTTTATGTGGCTGAAACTCTTGTATCTGACGAAGTGAGCTTTGAGTCATGAAAGCTTATACCTTGGAAAAATTTGTTGGTCTCTAAGGTGCTACTGTACTAAAAATTTGTTCTGCTACCACAAACTAACATGGCTACACACCTGAAACTTGGCTGAAACTAGAAGACTTGCACCATATTTACTCCTGTGAACAGGCCCAGTCCCTTAACTGGTCATGGCAATGTTATCATTTCTGGCATAGCAACCTTTATACTTACTATATAGTAAGTTATGTTCATTTTAATTCAGGATATACTAATATAAAATGGTTCGAGAGCCAGTTTGGTGTAGTGGTTAAGAGGGACTCTAATCTGGGGATCCGGGTTTGATTCCTCACTCCTCCGCTTGAAGCCAGCTGGGCTGATTCTAGAGCTGTTTTTTCATGAACAGATGGATGGGGTGGCCATGGGGAGCCCTCTCAGCCCAGTTATAGCAAACTTCTACATGGAACATTTTGAACAAACAGCTCTAGAATCAGCACCCCACAAACCTAGTGTATGGTTCCGGTTTGTGGATGATACATTTATCATTTGGAGCCATGGGGAGGAAGAATTGATGGGGTTTTTGAATCATCTCAACAACATCCACCTGAACATACAATTCACAATGGAGAAAGAAATCGAGGGAAAACTCCCATTCCTGGATACCTTGGTCAACCGCAAAGCAAACTTTCAGTTAGGTCACAAGGTCTACAGGAAACCAACTCACACTGATCGGTACTTACACAAAAACTCCAATCACCACAGAAAAGAGGTATAATGAAAACATTAGTGGATCGTGCAAGACGGATATGTGAGCCGCACTTTCTCAATGAGGAAATTAATCATCTAAACCACGCACTTCAGGCAAATGGCTACTCCAGAAATGAAATCCGAAGAGCAATCAAACCCAGGATGAATCAAACAACCAAGGAAAAACAGTCGCCTACAGGAAAAGTGTTTTTGCCATATATCAAAGGAATTACTAATCAGATGGGAAAGCTTATGAAAAAGCATAACCTTCAAGCAGTATTCAGACCCACCCGAAAAATACAACAGATGCTACGATCAGCAAAAGACAGTAGAGATCCCCTCACCTCTGCAGGAGTATACCGTATACCCTGCAGCTGTGGACAAGTTTACATCGGGACCACAAAGCGTAGCATCCAGACAAGAATAAAAGAACATGAAAGACACTGCAGACTTGGACAACCTGAAAAATCAGCAGTGGCTGAACATAGCCTAACTCAAACAGGGCACAGTATCTTATTCCAGGACACCAAAATACTGGACAACACTTCCAACTACTTTGTTAGACTGCACAGGGAAGCCATTGAAATTCACAAGCATAAGCAAAACTTCTACAGGAAAGAAGAAACCTTAAGAATGAACAGAGCATGGTTTCCAGTTCTGAAAAACACTAGGCTAACAAAACACTCTATACCCGACAATAGCCCTGCAGAGAAGATTAGCACATCAAGCCCTAATCCATATGCAAAAGAACCTCCTCAGGATACAGTGAAGCCTCCCGCCATTAGCATTCCACACCCTGGGAAACTCTTACAGGATGACTCAGCTCAACCCCACCCCTCCTGAGTAGATATAAATGACCTGCCAACATCTTCTCCACACTGTGACACTGAGAGATCTCTGTCTTTTGGTGCTACACCTCTGAAGATGCCAGCCACAGCTGCTGGCGAAACGTCAGGAACTACAATGCCAAGACCACAGCAATACAGCCCGGAAAACCCACAACAACCATCGTTCTCTGGCCGTGAAAGCCTTCGACAATGCTTGGCACAAGTTTTAAAAAGTTTATTTTAACAGCCTTTCTTTTACAGAATGAGGAACAAAACAGCGTGCATATAAGCAGAACTTCTATAAACTGCTTATACTTGCAGGATTTGGGGCTCGTTGCATTCAAATATCTTATTGTCAAATACTAGACAAATGAGCTTTTTACAGATGTCGCTGACTGAAGTGGCTGCAAAGGATTTATAACAACATTTTTGTTTCTCTCATGCCTTATTATTCTAACTCATGAATGAGGTGGCACTGCAGCTTTGGGTAATTATTTATCTAGGGATGGTGTGAGATCATCTACAATCTGTTAACATTTCATATGAGGTCTGCTTGAAGAATCACAGCCCAAGAGATTCTGCTATAAGAATGGTCATTGTACCTTATCCCGACTATTTGCTTATCGCCACCAATTGCTTATTGGGTTCACCGGATGCAATTTGGAGGCAGATACTCAGAAGACATTGTATTTTTCTTTCCAAATGTCACATTCATACCAACCTTTCTACTTCGGGGAGAAGATCCTGATGACGATGAAATGCAAGAACAAATAAAAGACAGAAAAGTGAAGACTAAGAACAGCTTTGGACATTAGCTGCACTGAAAAGAGGATCAGTGAGTGACTCATTAATCTTTCCTTACTTCCACCCTACTTGCACATCTTCCCATGGAGAGATGTGTGAGATAAATGTGCATTCACCGTTCATTCATCCACCCACAGGAGGACGTCACCAGCTGCCTGTTTGGACATTTCCTGGAAGTTAAGAAATTATATGTGCAAATTACTCACATTTTTTTCTTGGACTTTATGTAATGATGGAAACAATCTCAACATTTTATGATTACGAGCCAGTGTCTCACAGCTTGAATAATCACAGGTTGGGGCTTCCTACTGGCAATTTCTCATCCTTGCTATTTTGACCTGAAAAAAACCTATTTCAATTTGTTTATCCCTCATGAAAATTGAATCATTTCACTGAATGTATGCATTTTTCAATATTATTTGGCCATCAATAAATCAGCATTATACACTATAAATGATATATGCTGTACATAGACAGTATAAATTGTGTATAAAACCTGCACATACAATACAATTGCATCTACAAAAACTGAAGGAGGAAAATTGAAAACACAAATATTGACAAAACATAAATATCAAAAGAAACAAGAGACCATTCATCCATCCGTATTGTTTACAATGTAAGAGTAAACTTTGTTATCAAGAAAGTGCTCTTCGGCTTGAGGAGGACTCTGTTCTATAACAACAAGGATACTTTCTGCATCAAAAAATTTATTGTCTGCATATTCTGTGTTCTAAATCTGAATAAATATTTCAGTGAATCTGTACAGAAATGGTTGTGGGTTGGGTCCAGTGGTCCATTGGCACAAGAAACATGGATCTATTCCATGTCCCCCTTTCCATCAGCATTTACTTCCAGCCCTGGAAAAGTTGATTGTTGGGGCTACAGGAGCTGCATGGACTAACAGCTATGTGAGTTGTGTGGCTGTACTAAGGAGGAAGGGAAACAGGTCTAAACGGCCACCTCCTTCATAAGCACAGCTACACTAACAGAAGGATAACTTCCCCCTCCTCAGCACAGCTCTCCAACTTACATGGCTGTTAGTCCAAATGGATCCTGCTCCTCCAGAAATCAACTTCGCTAGGGTCAGAAAGGACTGCTGATACAAGGGGAGCACATCAAAGTCCCACATATCATTACCTTCTGCTGCTGCTGACTGCTAGATTCAACCCTTCAAGAAAAATATTTATGGAGCTAGGAAATATTTCCAAACACAGTTAAGGGAGAAGTAATGGCAAAGGCCCGATTCCACATAGCTGTTGTGTCTTTTATTAGAATGGGGAATCAATACTAACTTCAGGTGCAGGAAGCATCCATTAGAATACAGAACAATCTCATAGATTCAGCAGTACTAAGACCGGAGGTTTATTTCATGGACCTGTTGAGATGATGAAGCAAAGCACATCCATTTTGCATGCCTATTAAAGTACAGCAGTGCTAGTATAGAAATAAGAAAAATCTGTGTTGTATTAATAACCATACCATACCATGTCAACAACTTCAACAATAAGAAGGTCCTAATGAATTTTCTGTTAATACAATGGGAGTGTCTGTATGGGGAGGGAGAGTCATTTCTTTTCATTATTACTCACAATTAGTCTGTTGCTTGTTAAGGTTGCTTTCTTCTTTTTGTAACTCCACGATGCATTGATGTATTTTATTTTAGCAAAACTCTTCATTTTATTTATCATGTGAGGAGATTCTGCAGAAAAATTGTGGTTGATACCTATGTCTACTATCCTTAACTTACTAAAGAAACCCTCTAAAAAGTAAAAAATGAACAGAAGTGTTTTTGACAAGTACACCAATTGTTGGCAGGTACACTATTTAGCACTATGAGAATGGGAAAGTTAATGTAGAAATCTCAACAAAAAGTACATATGGAGTATGTATTATATCATTAGAACTAAATCATTTCCAAGTCTTAAATTTTTTTTAAAAAACCCACCCTTTTCATCCTTCCTCCTTGTAGCAGAAATGTTCTATGGTGTGAATACTTAATATACTGATGGGCCGATATACTTTTCACTTTACAAGTAAAGTTATGTTAGTCTCTGAACATGCTGTGTTATTGGAGCACATTTTAAAAACTGACCTCTAGGACAACATCCTCAGGAATTCATTTGATGTCAATTATGAATAGATCAGTGATTCTTCATAGAGGTACAAATCTTGGGGTGCAGTCAGATATTTGGGGGCAACATTTGGGATTTTAGGATTTTAGGCAACGCCTTCTCCCCACTTGCAATGGAAAGTTCTGAAACCCTGCAGAAGAAAGTTGTTTTATACAGTTCAGCCTACCTGAGAACAAAATTTCAGATCCTAGATTTCTTTCCAAGGACCTTTAAAAAGTGGCACACTGCAAATAGGAATCAAACGTAACATTACAGAGCATAATCACCAGAATGTGTGCCTCTAATATGTGCATCATATGTATATTTCATAAATATGCCTATGCAATATATCTAACCATGTATAGAGTGCTGTTTTGATGTCCTTTTTTGCTTGTGGCCTGCAGGGCATTCAATGATAATGTTGTATACTTGATGTGTGGTAGTGGATTAAGGGTTAAGAACCACTTAAATAGATCAAAGGCTAGTGTGCAGTCATTCATTTTCTTTCTGATGTAACAGCAGCATTGTTATGTTATCATACCAGAAATAGCTCAAGGTGATTTTTATTTCCATTCATAAACTTGATTGGAGCATATTTATCACTGAAGATTTGACATTGCCTTATACACATACTGCATCTAGAAATAGCACACTTTCACTCAAAGGGGATCTCCACATGAGAGATCGCTTTTTTTTTGCTTTTTTTTCGAAAATTTTTTATTAGGTGAGAATATTAATACATACAACTTTCAAATAACATCTCAATATCATTTTCCCCCACCCTTTCCCTCCCCCCTTTTTCAGGACTTCCAACAGCTTTCCAACCCTATATCTTAATCTATTCCTAATCTATCCCCTTTTTCTATAACTCATTATATCATGTTTACATTCTGCTTTGTTAAGCTAAGCTCTATCTGTTAGCTTCAGATCTATTATTATCACATGAGAGATCGCTTTTCATGCTTTTAAGATCCTTAGAGGAATCATAGAAGTCTCTATTGACCATTTTCTGAACCTCAGGCTGAAAACAGATGTTACGGAGAACATATCCAGTGATGTCTGTATGCTTACCATCTCTCTATTTCAGTTGGGAAACACCAGCTATAATGACACAATATTATACATTTTCTTCCATTAGTTATTATCAAGGAGGTGAAGTCAATAGTACTAATACAATACATAATATCCAGGCTTGATATCTGACATTTAACTCCCATCTAGAGACAATTTCTATGTTGGGAAACATGTGCATCATCGCATATAAAGTGCAGCAGAAGAGCCAATTTCTCCATTACCATACAGAGCAACTTGCCATAGCATGTGAATATAGCAAAGTAAATGCTCATTGGTGGAGACATTTTCCAGCGGAAAGGCACTTACCAGCAGAGGATGGGGCAGTTGTTTTCAAAGTCCCCACCCACAACATAACCTACATTCCTCTGAATTCCGAGGGTAGAATTTTGGGTAGTGCAGTAGGCTATAGTGGGAGGGAAGGTAGGAAAATTCTTTGGCTACAATTCATCATGTTGTACATGTTTTTTTCTATGCAGATACTTAGTTCTACATAGGCAAAATATAAAGTGGTCCTTTGCCTGTACATTTCCAACGGTTTCTCTCCTCTTCTTAACTAATGTCACGAGATATATCTTATGATCTATTTACTTTGATATTATCACAGGAACCCTTGAAAAAATTCTCTTACACTATTAGGCTTCATACATTCAGGTGAGAGGACTGTGCATTAGTGTGCATTTGTTTGTTTGTTTGTTTATAGTCTACTTCCTCACTGAGACTCAAGGCAATTGCAAGCCAATACAATCAATGAACATTCAATAACAATACAATAGGGTATGGATAGAGATAGGCACAAACTAGGAAAATTCTAAACTGTGCGGTTCATAGTTTGTCGCATTTCATGAACCACAAACTCTCACGAACTCTGTTGGGTTCATGAACCGGTTCATTTGGTTCATGAAAACGTCACATCTGCATCAGCAGAAGATCTACGGACAGGCCATCCCCCCCCGCCCCCCATTGCCTAGGAACCTGATTGATCGGTGCCAGGCTGTCTGCAGTGACAGATTGAAATACGAACCAAATGAACCAGGCTAAAATGCATCACAGTTCATGAGAAATGAGCTCCCATGAACCACTGGTTCGCAAACCATGAACCAGCCCGGTTCACGACGAACTTTGGTTCGTGCCCACCTCTAGTATGGATTGCAAAAATGTAAAAGCAAGCATAAATCCAAATACAGAGATGAAAAATTGCTAAAACAAAAGATAATTAATTTAACATGACCTATTAAATTATGCAAAAACTCCCAGTAGAAGTATATCTACATCAACAGACAGTACCCAGAGAATCTAAATTGAAGACAAGGGAAGATCTAATAGCTAAAGGTTATAAATGTTAATGGTTTTTCTATGCATAATTACTAGAAAGGTTTAAAGCAAATAAAAAAATATGGGGCTTTGAATACAAAAAGACAGAGTTTGAAAAGGAGCTTTATACAATGATGTACATGTTATTTCCAAAATGTATACACTTTTGTTGAAATTTGAAATGGAAGGAGAATGTGTGAAAAATTACATGGTAAAATAGGTATAATATACAAATGGACCAGTGGGGAAATATGTGGGTAAAGGTGCTCAAATTCACTTTCAGTTACTCACTTAAAGAAAACTTTTACAAAATGATGTATCGATGGTATATATCTCCTGATAAATTAGCAAAAATGAGTAAAGGTATGTCAAACTAATGTAGGAAATGTGAACAACATGAAGGAACATATTATCATCTTTGGTGGACCTGTCCTAAAGCAAAAAAATGTTGGTCACAAACTCATATGGTAATGCAGAAAAAAATGAAGATATATGCATATGAAGATATATAACTTAGACCAGATGCCTTTTTGTTGGGACTAATGGACAAAGCTGTAAAATAAACATGGTATCCTATTTCTATATATGACAACGGTGGCTAGGCTTTTATATGCACAAAAAAGATATGGTCTTCAATGGATGACTAGATTGTGAAAATGATGGAGATAGCAGACATGGCTATACTTACAGCTCTGATGACAGATAAAGCATTGTCTACCTTTATAGTTAATTGGAAACCCCTAATTGACTTCCTGCATGAAACGAAAAAAATCATTTAATGATTTGTGGATTTGATTTTTAAGAAGATAAATTGGGGAAAATAAATAGAGCTGGAGTAGTATTAAAATGGTAAATTTTGGAGGTATCAAAACTACAAGTACAATATTTGATAGGCAGAGAATAAGGGGAAATGAAATATTTATTATTTTTCTTGTTTTTTTCTTTAATTTTTGTTCTCTTCTTTCCCTCTTTTTCTTTTTCTATTCCTTTTTTCTTTCTTTTTTCTCTGCCCATTTTATTGGGCTTTTACTCTTATTAAAAAAACAATAAAGTATTCACCAGACAGTACCCAGAAGTACAGTCTACAGTCCCTACAGTCTACAGTCTACAGTCTGAGTTGAGAGAAAGCATTTTTACAGCTGCATTACTTGCTTCTCTAGCAGCAGTGCCAGAGCCAGTATGTCCCTAGGCTCTTAACCAAGGGTCACCTGAACCCCCCTCCCTGAAAGTGGGAAGCACAATGTTCTTTAAAATCTCTACCTTCCCAACCAGAACCCCTTCCGTCTTGTCTGGGTTCAGTTTCAATTTGTTTGGTTTCAACCATTTGAACATAGCTGTCAGGCAGCAACTCAGAACTTCTATTGCATCAACAGAGGATTTGGATAGCGAAATATAGAGCTGAATATTATCTGCATATTGATATTGTATATTTCATATAGATGACATCCAAATCCAAAGCTATGAATGATTTCTCATAAATACTTTACATAGAGGTTGAATAACATGAGGGATAACATTGCACCCTGAGGAAGCCCCGCAAGATAATTCCCACACTGAAGATAGCCGGTCACCAATAGCAACCCTTTGAGCCTGTTCCATGTGGAACAATTTAAACCAGTACAAGACACATCCTCTGATACCTCCTTCTGCCTGCAACTGCAACAACAGGATGTATGAAAGGCTGCAGATTAGTCCAGAAAAAGTAACAAAGTAACAAAGAAGCATGGCCCTTATCAATATTCAGTTGGAGGTGATTAACTAAAGCCACCAGAGCCTTCTCTGTCTCATAGCCTGGCCTGAAACCAGACTAAAAAGGGTCCAGAACACAGGAGTTATCTCAGGTCTGAACTTGGTCAGCTACTGCACTTTTATTCACTTTGCCCAGAAAGGGCAGATTAGAGACTGGGTCACAACTGGCCACATTGTTTTTGTCTAGTGGGCAGATGATTACTTCTTCGAAGGGCCAAGGGAAGGTGCCTGGAGTTAGTGGCCGATTTATGATAGCCATCAAGCCATTTATGTCATTTTTACAAGATTTTAGCAAGATTTTAGTGGCCTTCATTGTTGCCAGGATCCTGTCAATATCTATCACTGTAACGGTCAAAATGGCAGAGCCATATCTTGGATTGCCAGCACCTGGGGCAACCCAAGTCCAGCTGCGCCCCTGTCCCCGTCATCACACAGGGCGCCCCCCCCCCCGGAAGTGTGCCGCCTGTGTTGCCACTAAAGGTCTGGGAGCATATGGCAAGCCAGCCACCCCATCAGTGCGGCAGGCACATGGTGTGGGTGGCTTCCCAACCCTCCCGCGCTGCTGCCTGCTCTGCTGCTAGAGGGCCAGGAGCATGCAGCAAGCTAGCCACCCTGTCAGCACGGCAGGCACACAGCACAGGCGGCCTCCCAGCGCTGCTGCCCAGCTGCCCAAGCTGCTGCTGGAGGGCTGGGAGCATGTGGCAAGCAGACCGTCTCATCAGCGCGGCAGGCGCATGGTGTGGGCGGCTTCCCAGACCTCCTGTACCACTGCCTGCACTGCTACCAAAGGGCCAGGAGTGTGTACTCCCAGCCAGTAGCCGCTCCAGCAGCCTCTGTTTGCCAGCGCCGGGAGCAAGCAACCCCCCCCCCACCTCCATACATCCTGCCCTGCAAAATGGTTCATAAGTGGACCAGATGATGGATTAAGAATTTTTTCTACATCCCCTATATTATAGTTGGTATCTAATTTAGGCGGTAAAATAAAAATGCATTCCTAAAATTATGATGACTTATAAATCTTTTTATTCCTATGCATAGTAGATGCAAATTCTCTTTCTTTCTATATGTCTGTGTTATCTCAATAAGGATGGAGGCACCAGTGATAAAAAAGGAGCTTTTCTCAATATCAAGGGGGCACATAATAACAAGCAATGTTCAGCAGGACATTTGAAGTCATATATGGTTTTATAGCTGCTAGTCAAGGGTGTTTTTTAAAAAAATTGTTGACAGAGTTTATTTTATTTGGGTTGTTTGTTTTGAATTTATTCAGTGAGCTTCCTCAAGCAGTTCTTCTGGAGAGGCAGCATATTAATCAATAGTCATATAAACAGAGACATTCATACGGTGGTTGGTTTCTCATAGCCCCATGAGCTGAGTATTGACGTTTATAGAGGTTGGATTCCTGAAGTTCTATGAGGTGAGTATTTCCTACCTTAAAAATAAAATCTAGGCTGTTCTTGTCATAATAGATGTGATTTAAACTTAGCTTGTTTATCTGCACCCTTTTTGATACTTTATCCCATATTTATCTCAGGTAGACCAATAAAACACCCTCCCTGCAGTTTGTAAGAGAGGATTAAACTACGATTGAGAAAGCCTTCATTCCGGGGGGGGGGGGGGATGCACACAGTGATCATAATACCATGACGATGTTATGATACTGAATGATTTTCCTGTAGTTTCTCAATACTCGTCTGTAATAGATTTTATGGGGATTTATAGGGGGAAAGAGCCTGTGCTATGCAGTAGGGTTAGTGGTTTAGAAAGTATATAATGTGGCATGGGGAAGTCTCTGTTCTTCATTCACTGACAAGTTTGGCTGTATCATCGAGGTATTTATTTTTGCAGCACAGAGATATAAATCATTGCCAGTTCAATTGGCATTCCCTTTTCAAAGATTTCTTTCACCAAACAGAGTTATTGGCCCAGGGTGCATATAAGTTTGCTTAATGGACCATGTAGTAGTGAAATATTTGGGGTTGTCCATTTCAAATTGGAGGAAGAAATGTAAGAGGAAGGGAAAGATCTCACTAGTCATGGTTTATAGCAAGAAAGATTAGATTAAAAGCAACAGCAAGAGTGTCAGAGAAGTCACCAAGGGTTAAATGAAGACTTTAGTGGTCTTTGGAAAGTCTAGCAGCACAATGCTACCATCCCCGCAACACCAGCGACCACTAACATCAGCATTGCCTTGTCAGGAGCCTATGCACTCCCAACAGCAAAAAGAAAAGAAAAAATGGCATAACTTTACACAGAGAAGATAGCAACACTCCAGCCAGCCATGGCAACACTGCTGACTCCACCAGTCATGCTGTGCAGGATTTGAGTCCAGTGGCACCTTAGAGACCAATAAGATTTTCAGGATGTCAGCTTTCGAGAGTCTGAAGAAAGGCACTCTGACTCTCAAAAGCTGACACCCTGAAAATCTTGTTGGTCTCCAAGGTGCCACTAGACTCAAATCCTGCTGTTCTACTGCAGACTAACATGGCTCCAGTCCTCACCTAAAACAGTCATGATGTGACATTTTGAGAAGGCCCCCACATTAGCGGTATATGGAAGGAGCCCACCTGACCATGGGGACAAAGTAATTGCCCATTAGGTCACCCTATCCAACCATACACAAAAAAGGTTACAGATGGAGGGATAGCAGCATTGTTGCAAACAACGGCAGCACAGCCCACAGTATTGACCATTTCAGACTGGATCACTGATGAGGTCAAGTTCCCTGATATGCAACCTGTGAGCAATCCATTCTTTTGACAGGAAACATAGAGGGACACACAAGCAAGAAAATGGGGGCAAAATGCACCCACAGACCAAATGGGAGGAAAAGTACATGTTTCCTCTGGTCAAGGGCTTGATTCTTTGAAGAGAATATGTCCTGTGAATGAAAAGAGCTTTCTTAAGGGAGGGAGAGACCAGGAAGTGAGGTGGGTGGAGATCAGGAAGAGGTTTTTAATGGTGGCCAGTCACCTGCGGCATTCCTTCACCCTCAATGTTTGCCTGGCATCCACTCAACTCTCATTTAGGTGACAGGCCCAAACACTCCATTTTACCCAGGCTTTTAACTAAGGAGTTTGATCTTTTAAAATATAAATATATATGCTGTTTCTATCCTGTATACGGTTTTAGCAGAATCAGTTTAAACTTCTAAATCTGGTTATTAATGTCTGAGTTTTTAAATGTTTGTCAATTTTAATGATTTTATGCTTTTTATGATTTCAGCTAGGTCATGCAACAATGGAAATCCAATCTGTCAATATACAGGGGGCATCCCCATGACCCCCACAATAGTTCAAGAGGAGAAAACAGAAGTAAAAATGAGAGTTTGGAAATGTTACCATGGGGAAATGTGGAATTCAGGCAAATATCTTTGGGATGCCTGCCTGGCCCATTACTATTCTGTACCAGACTGTAGTCAGCAAAAGCTGTCTTGTAGTTGTTCAGATTAATGATGACCCAGCAGCTTTTACTGTGCTCTGGAATTAGCTTCTCAGCCATTTGGGCAAATTGGTATGTGGAAATTTCCTTGGTGGATGAGGCCCATTCTCACAGTTCCTTCCACAGCAGGGTGGTTACTGAATTGCCACCTACTATCCTTCAGGTCAACAGCCAAAAATCCAAGCAGGCGCAAATCCTGACGTTTAACTGATTGGCTGTTTTTCTGAAGGGAGTCAAAAAAAGTCATTATGCTTCAGACAGAACTGGTTATAGTCAAGTTACCGTGATTGTTGAAGCCCTGTAGGCATTATGCAAAACAGAACAGCATGAAGCGATTGGAAAGCAGGCTGGTAAAGAACAGCACAGATACCCAGCCCTATGCAGTTTATTCTAACATATCAGAATGAAGCAACATCAAAATGATGAAACAAGAGTGAGCAGGGGAACCGTAAAGGCTCCTATAAATACATTTGAAATTGTTCTGATCCATATTTCTTGGCAACAAATGGCTTCCTCTCCCGAGCTTTGGGAACTGCAGCTTCTTCTAAGGAGAATGAGCACATTTACATTCAAAGCAATATCTGGAACTATAACGAGATCATTTTAATAGATGCTAGCAGGTGGCCTTTTTGAAGAAAGCTTGGAAAGAAAAGTCTTATTGTACTCTCTTCACTTTGTACAATGCTTTGGAGGTTCTTATTAAAAACACTGTAAACTGTCGACACCAACGCAAAAACAAACTGAAAGAAAGTGCATCTTATGTGTCATACTCAACCTAATTTTTGTTTTGGTATCTGCTTATAATTTAGTTCTTAGCATTATCAAAACTTTTTCTGTAATTTGGTAGGTAGAGCATTCCGGGATGCCAAAGATATGACTTGGTGCCTTTGTGTATTATTAAGTGCTCTGAGACATGAGAAATTCTTGAAAAGTGAAGAATAGTTTCCTCTTCTCTGCCCTCCACATTTTCATTATTAAGTTTTGTGGCCTTGATTAGATTTTAAAAAATAAGTGGCTGTCAATCACTTTTCTGTTCCTTTTGATCCTTTAGTTACAGTCTCCCAAGTTATACAGCTAACCTTGCCTAATTTAATACCATTACTTGAGTAGTTTCCCAGATAAACAGTCTTATTCAACCTGCTATTTTGTATGTACATTTTTGCTGTCTCTTTCACACATTACTCTATATTTACCTAGTCAAAATCTTTACTCTTTTTCTACAGAAGGTTGCACCATATTGTAGCTATGATGCTACAAAAAGATATGCAATTCTACATTAAAAGTCACTATATTTGTTTGCATTCTGTGCAGTTGCAGGATCCTGGCTTTATGTATCTCTGATGAAGAAATACATACTAATTCATAATAATCCACCAACAAATCAACAGCTCAATTTCCTTTCTATAGAGAATCCCAAAATGTGCAGTGCCTTTCTCCAATATGGGCCATTTTCACCCGCCTGTAACCTCTGGAAAATTGCTCAAAACTCACAGCACAACGGAGTCTTCATGGTGCAATTTCGCGTCATGATCCCCTGACATCATCGTTCCATTAAACGGGATCATGATGGGAAATCCCACAATGAAGATGCCATTGTGCCATGAGTATTTGCACGATTTTCTGGAGGGTTTACAGGCGTATGAAAACAGCCATAGTCTAAATCTATGTGTGTTTATGAAATTGAAATGCATGAGAAAACTTAATTAAATAGAATGGGGTTCAGAGTATATTAGTAAGGCTTAGAATAAAAGTTAACTGCTCTTTCAAGAGGGGAGGAGTCATTTTGCCTTAGGAATAAAATTCTGTTTAGGAAATTTTAGGATTCATATGTGTAACACAGGATAATTCTATAAAGAAAGCCACAGTATATAGAGTATTGAATTATGACTGGAAACCCTGGATTCAAATCTCTACAGAATAATGAAGCTCTGACGGATTTCTTTTTATTTATTAATGAAAAAACTATATCCTATGTCTCTGCTCCAACCTACCACTTACTTGGCCAGTGGAGGTGTGAGCAATTGGCATAGCTCTCTGTGATATTTCATGCAGGGCCTGTAAAACAGAGATGTTCCGCCGGGGCTTTGGCTGAGTGCCAGTGGGTGTCCTCCTTCTTCCATCTAAGACCACCACTTCTTCTAGGGCTGCCCTCAGCCATCTGCTATGCCTGTATACGGACTCCCAATATTTGTTTAAATAGCCTGTTCCTGGACTATTTTAATTACTTTTTAAAAATTATTATTGATTTTATGTTTTTGTGACTTTTAATGCATTTTTTTAATGTTGTTAGCCGCCCTGAGCCCATCTGTGGGGAGGGCGGGGTATAAATCGGATAAAATAAATAATTATTAAATGCATTTATGATTAGACATGGGCACGAACAGCATTACAAAGAGAAAAAAACCAATGAACAGCCTAATCTGCTGTTCTCGAACAAGCTGTTCATGAGGCCCCATCCTAAATGAACAGGTGGTCATTGGCAAGCCTCGTTCATTGCCTTCAGTAGCAGTTCAGCAAGCTAGACAGTCTGGCACCTGCTGCAATCAATCCCCTTGGCAACCGGAGGCAGGGAGGGACTGAACTCTGTCTGAACTCCTTCTGGCTTTCCTTCTGGCTTTAACCCTTCAAAGTACTTCCAGCAGAGAGTCCCATTTTTGCCACTGTGAAAATGACAGCCAACAGGGAGACCCATGGATCATGCCTTTCCCAGGGGGGAATCTCTCTGAAACTTGGGGGGTCTTCAGAGGACAGTGAGGACTATGTCCCCTGCAAATTTGGTGGGTATTGAACATTGGGAAGGTCAGTTTGTGGGGTGTTTAAAGGGCCCCTGCTGCCTGCCAGCTGATAATTTAAAGGGATCTTTAAAGGGCCAGGTAAGTGGGTTTGAGGGGAGGAGGGCTAAGTGGGGGGTTTGGGGTGGGGTGGGGGTTCTGGCCCCCACAAACAACAAACAACGAACATGTCTGGGAACAGTTCATGTTCATCCATGTTTGTTGTTCATTGTTCGTGGATGGCATCGAACAACGAACAGGGTGTTCGGGGTTTTTTTTTCTGTTCATGCCCATGTCTATTTATGATCAGCAGTATCATAAGCCTTCTCACTAATGCGCTCCAAGCCGCAGTAGCAAACTGCCCGGCTGGGCAAAACACTGGGAGACTGGAATACAAGTGGAATGTTTTTTTTTAATAATTCTTTTTTATTTTTAATTACTAACATCAAAAACTACAAAAAGGGGAAAAGGGAACAGGGGGAAAGGGAAGAAACAACATATGAAAAACACACACTACATCTACAAGTATTGCATTCCCTTCATAATACAATTATTTAAAGTCAAACTTTCTAATATGCTATTAGATTGGTAGATCTTATAAAATACGAACTACAGTCAGGATCAGATCTTCTCTCCCCCCCCCCCCCGCGTCTCGGTCGCAGCTCTCTCTGAACAGCTACAGTGGCTGCGCTCCCTCCCTCCTCCCCATTCCCCCCTTCAGATTCTAAATCCTCTCCTTGCTGAAACTCTTGATGACTAAACACAAAGTCTCTCAGCTGTACTTCCGATGTTATCTTGTAGGCTTGGTCTTTATAACTGAACCAAATACATTCCGGAAATAACCATTTGTATTTTATTTCACGCTTCCTCAGAAGAGCTGCAAACCTTTTATATTTGAGTCTTCTTTTCCGAGCTAAAAATGGAATGTCCTTCAATATATTAACCTTTTTATCCAGAAATTCCAAGTCCACATTATACGAATTATATAAGATGGTGTCCCGAATCTTCTTAGATGAAAAATCGATAATAATCTCGCGAGGCAGCTGACGCTTCGTTGCATATTTTGAAGATGTCCGGCGGACTTCCAGAATATCGCTTTTTAACTCTTCTTTAGTTGCCTTTGCAGATGACGGCAAAAGTTCCGACACCAAATCCTTTAAATTTTCACTTTCCTCCTCCTTCACATTCTGAAGACGCAATACCGTCTGAGTACAATCCACTTGTCACCCTATCAATTGATTCTCCAAAAGCTTTATTTCTTTGTTTGTTGCTTTCATGAGTACTGCATTTTCCAGAGCAGACTGCTCTGCTCCAGACGCTACATCTTTAATGGTTTTCACTTCGTTCTCAACTGAGCCAACCCTTTGACAGATTTCATTTAGCTTATCAACAAAGGGCTTCATAGCTTCAACGACCGACCGTTTAACCACTTCTTCAAGAGACTCTCCTTTCCCCTGCAAAGCAGCCGAAACAGATTTGCCCACAGCAGGGCTATGCTTTTTCGTCGCCATCTTGGGGGAGGGGGAGTTCGCCAATTAAGTTCCAGAACTCAATGAAGGGGAACCTTCTTAGCTTCAACTCCCACCAATCCTTCGCATACACTTGGAATGACAGAAGGGATTCGCTACTTACAGGTTTTCACCGTAAATCTGCTTGTTGCCATTCTCCATGGCCCAGCAGCACGCGATGTGCTGCGCAAGTCTGCTGGCCTCCGTAGGAGCAAACAGGCAATTTACCTCCTGCATCAACTTCAGGGGGCTCTTCCCGCAGCGCTCTGGACCCTGACCCCCTCACTGGGAGTCCTGGGGGTTAACCCTCGCAGGTCAACCACCCGGTCAGGCTGCTCGGGCGCTTCCTCCCGGACCTGCGGAGAGGAGCGTCCGACATGGCCGGGAAAATGAAACCGAATCGAATACAAGTGGAATGTTGATGGAATGCAGACTGATTGGGTGTGATTGGTTCCTGCCCTCCCTGCCTTGGGACATGCAGCATTCCTGAGAAGAAAGGTGCTTGAAGGATTTTCCTTACCAAACCCCTCGAACACTCCCTCCTTCTTTCCCCATTCAAGAAACTCCAACTAAAACCATATCCAGCAATCACGGGCCATCAATCATTTCTGATAAGTTTAGACTCTTCCTGGGAAAACTCAATCTAAACTCTAAGTTCATTGTCCGACCCTGGAGATACTTAATTAAAACTGCAGCTTCATTGTCTGGCACTGGGAATGATTAACCAAAGCCTTTCCCGCTCCTATTGTCACATCTTGGTATGCCAATCAAGGTCTTTGTCTATCCCAGGAGACAGCCATTAGAATCACTGTTTTTAAGGCTGAAGTCACCTTCTTGCTCCAGGGCCTAATCTGCCCTATAATTGTTTGGGCCTTGCCCCAGCTAGATTGTGCACACTTACTCGGATCCAAGTGCTGTACCCTTAGATTCCTCTGAGCCTCCAGCAAAAGACGCTGGTTGTTCAAGCCGCCTTCCTCCATGGACCTCTCTACTCCTCTGATGGTATTAACTATCTCCCAAACCTCATAACTATACCCAACCTCCACACTGCTTTTCCTAGGACTCTTGTATTTGTGTGGTTTACATTGTCTTTTGCTGAGTATTTGAATTTCCCCTTTAAATAAAGATTACTTACTTTGTAAAACAAGGGAAGGGACCTGTAAAAATTAGTGGAGGATCTCGCTTGTTACTGACCTCACGCAGCTTCTCCTTGTTTGCCAATTCCTTCCACTCACAAGGAGACCCATCTAGGTAACAGAGGGTGAGCACAGCCACCAACCAGGCCATGCATGCTCCTGTGTCCCAGTCTGATGATATCATTTCCAGTGTGACCCAGAAACGATGGGTGCATCAGTGCTGATTCAGCAAAATTTGCCCCCAAAATGTTGTTTGGAGCCCATTTTTTAATGAATCAGCCCTGGTGCAACCCGTCACTTCTGGGTCACACCAGAAATGACATCACTGCACATGGGCACAGATAAGGAAATGCTCCTTGACCACCGCATCCCATTTCAGGTCAGAAGGATCTAGCAACCCTGCCCACATTCATGATTTTAAATTACCATCTTTTTAAAATACATCTTTAAAAACAGAAGAAAACAGCCTTCATCAATGTGTCAAAAATCTGCATTAACTGAAAGCACATCAGGAACAAAATGAACTCTTTGCTGAAATGCACTTTAAAAAATAACTGCTTCACAAAGTTTTGAAAGGAAAATAGGGACCTCCTCAGACAGCCTTGTTCAAAGTAGTGGGGCTATGGCAGAAATGGTTGTAGATCTTACCAACAAAGTCCAAATTGGTCAGGCAGGGGAAATAGTTAATATGTTCCCACCCAGGAGATTGGAACTAGCAGGTATTTCTGCAAAGAGAGGCATTCCTTCTCGACATGTGGTTCCATGTCCAGAAGAGTTGAAAAGAAACTGGTGTCTGCTCTCATATTGATGTTTCATGCTCATGGCAACGTATTCTGATTAAAATAATTTATATCATTATATCTAATCCTCAACACAGCCCCAACTCATTATAACCATGATTTGGGGCCATGTGGAGAGAAATGAGATATTTATACAAACTTAAGTGAACTCCCAGGTTTGCAGAAAAATCTGAAAATCAAACAAATATGGAGGGAGGATTAAATCTCCTCCAAACAGAGAAGTGCTGTCTGCACTTGCACAGACAATGTTGCTCTGTTTGCCTGGACTCCTTCGCCCTTCCACACAGTGGAGAGAGCAGATGAAGGTCCGTGTCTGCCAGGCACAGCCATGTAGGTATGCAGAGGAAGGCAGGGATGCAGGAATCACCCTCCCACCACCATGTAAGCTTCAGCAGGAGCAGTGATGTGGGTGGATGGCCAGGGGAGGAGTGGGAGCAGGCAAATGGGGGCTGGGCAAGCCATCGGGGGAGGGATGAGACCAGCCATGAGGCTCACCGATCCCCCATGAGGCTCACAAAATTTAAGTGGTGGTGGTGGCGGCAAGTGCTGTTGAGTCATAGCTGACTTATGGCAACCCCTGGTGGTGTTTTCAAGGCAAGAGACTAACAGGTGGTTTGCCCTAGCCTGCCTCTGCAACCTGGGTCTTTCTTGGTGTCTCCCATCCAATTACTAACCAGGACTGATCCTGTGTAGCTTCTGAAATCTGATGAGACCAGGTTTGTCTGAGCTATCCAGGTTCAAGTAAAAATCTAGATGCTGACATTAATATGCTAAAGTATTGCACCAATAAACTTCTTCTATCAACCATCCTCAAAAGACCAACAGAGCATCGTATTCTGCTATAACACAAACATATACTTGTGATCTCAAGGGCCTTTCCCAATGATGAGTTGGATTCAACCAGCTTTTCCTTCGGTATAAAGGGGAAACTATGGTCCTGCATGGACAAAAGCCATGTGGAATGGGGGCTGTAATAGAAAGGGGAACTGGCCAGCATGGAGAGAAACAGTTGTTTGATTCCAACCTGATATTTCTGTTTTGTGAGGAATCTATAGTTATTACTCCTATGCAGCTTGCGCTTTGGATGTGAGCAAACTGCATTTGTGTTCCCCCTCCCCACCCACATACTTAATACTTCCACTGCTGCTATGAACACATTATCACAATCCAATGTATCATTGAAGCATTTTTTTTCAGTGCTCTTAAGGTTTCATGAATGGTTGCTTGGAACGTTAATACTAATGAGGCAGCTATTATATGAGGCAACTGTCATATATATTTTAGAATTTGTATCAAATTATAATGGGGTTCATTGCTGTATGAGCATATATTTGATATGTATTTTATGCATACAGTTACTCTTCTGCTAATGCATTGGGATCCTTTCACAGAGGGTCACACGCCCTTTGGGATCTTTACCACTTGGTTGTGTTTATCTGTTGCTACTGGTATCCAACATTCCTTTATCCCACTCTCTGCTTTAAGGGAGAAAAGAGAAGCTATAATTTTGCAACCTGATCCTAGAAGTATCTGTATGCTGTGCCTCCGGCTGCTGATTAGGTTTGTGGCGGTGAAGGGCTGGAGAAACAGAACTGCTCATCCAAAGTGCCCTGCTAAAATTCTGTATTCCTTTTCAGGAGTTACAGGATTTGGCACAGTACAGTTCATTCTCTAGCCCTGCTTCTACACAGGAAAATTCTGTTGCTGGGCTGAAGCAGGCTATCTGCAGAATAATCAACACAATGTTAAATGAAAGGTACAACTATTTTGTTGAAAGTTTTATAATTATCATCATCTGGAGATAATTTTTTGACAGTAGGGATAAAAAATGTGATAATAAAATAAACCTCACTCTTTCTATTCAGGAGATAAAATAATGCTTTATAAAGCCCTACAGACCTCCTCTTTTAAGCCCCCTGTCTGCCCCAGTATGGTATCTTTGAAAAGTCCCCCGCTGAAAGTATGAATGGATCTATTCTGCTGCATCAAGCACAACACAAAAATAATCAGCTATTCTTCCAGTCAAGATGACTAACGTTTAAGTCACTGAAAAGGAAATCAAGAAGGTCTGTTCCTCCTTCTTTTGGAATATTTTGTTTTTACGGTGCTTAACGTCATGAGTGCACCCACATTAGAAAGAGGTTTTGTTTTGCAAAGGAAAATTGAGGTAGGAAATCATAAAAGAAGCATCATTGCAGCAACCCTGTCAAAACTACAAACATAAGCAATGCTATCTTTCTCAAAAAATAATAATACAGAATCTATTTGGATAATGATAAAAGCTCCCAAAATGTTGCAGATACAAGAGAGAGGCCATGTTTCATAAGTTCCATACTACGCTTGTTTCAAATTTCCTGCTCAGAAAAAGAGGGGGGAAATTCTAATTGTTTTCAGTAATCATTAACAGAAAGCTGTGAACAAATGATCATAAATAATCATCTTATAAACATAAGACATTATTGTAATTTTGGTTCTATCTGTTGCTTTGTGGTTTTATTTTTAAAACTTTTTTAATTCGTTAATTTGTTTTATTGTTTGGCTGGTACTGGTGGAATATTATTTTGGAGTCAGATGTGTTATATTTTGATGAATTGTGCACTGTCTCAGATCTAGAGGTGATATTTAAATATTTTAAACTAACAACAGCCCATTTTTTTAAAAAAGGGCCCTAGAAAACAGAGCGCAGGAACACTCCGGTGTGTCCTCCAGAGGGATGGGTCACCTTGTCTGGCCTTCCTGCTGCGGTGGCACCCTCCGGAAGGACAGGCCACCTCGCCTGGCCATCCCACTGCAGTGGTGCCCTCCAGAGGGACAAGCTGCCTCAACTGGCCTACCTGCCATAGCAGTACCCTCTGGAGGCCGTATTGGTGACGACTCAATTTTTATTCTGGTGTTCCTGTGCAGGCGAGTCTTTGCCAATACAACTTGCCTTTTATATAGAAAGATAAATAGTAAGATTTTAAGAGAAAGTTTAAAATCTGTTCATACCAGTGTAATTCCATCCTGGAATTGGATTCAAATTCCTGAAAAACATGACAGAAAGGTATGTTAAGCACAGTGACATTTTCTTCTGAATATATATGCAGAGGATTAAGACAAAAGACCAATATACCAATGTTTTGAAGCTGCACAAAAAATTTACTAGCATTATGGTGGAACTTGAAGGTATGACTTCTACTGCATATAATATTTAGGTTACCAAAACACATGGAACATGAAATTATTGGACAGGAAATCTAAATATGAAAAGTTAACATGACTAAAATGGTGCTGTTTTTATAGTTCATTTAGATCTCCCACTTTCTTGTCCTTTTTAAATATAACAGGATAATAATCATAGTTCAGAAAATATATGCATGAAAGGGGATTGGCATTGCATCCATTGGCATCACTTCAGTTTCCAGTTGTTCATCTTACCTTCTGTAGACAAACAGGTGCGGTAAGAAGCCTAGATGAATTAATGGAGATTGGCCCTCAAAAAATGTATCATACCTCTGGAATCACATTGCCAGCAGAATGGGTCAGGGCGGGGCTCATATAGGAGGAGATGTTTCTATAAGTCATGTAGAGTGTTAAAGGTCAAAATAAGTGATGTCATGACTCTTATTCCCTGCACCCTCTCCCCCTCCCCTCCCCACCTATATATCTCTGGCCAGTTTCTCCATACCCTCCATGCATCTAACGAAGAGGGCTATGGCTCTTGAAAGCTTATGCTACAATAAAATTGGTTAGTCTAAAAGGTGCATCTACATATACATTACTATGCACAGAATGGAAATTTAGGGATTTCATAATATGCAACTCCAGCTCCCCAAGATACGTGATTTATAGGACTTTGATGTCCATGCACAGGATATTATACAACCTAGGGAACATGGCAATTCCAGAAAGACCAAGTAGCCGGCCATTGTTGCGGCTGCTACTACAGCCACTATTACTAGACATTCTATTACCAGACAGCAAGAGGGAAGCAGGGTTTGGTGGCTTGAGGCAGGAGGGGCTCACAAGGGGTTGATAAGATATCAGTGCTACAGGATCTGAAATGAGAACAGAATTAGGCTCACAACAAACTAAATCTATTTTCCAAAATTTCTCAGAAAATTGCTTGGTTTGCCAAACCCAATGCAAACTAAACAGTGGTACTGGAGAAATTTCTTGTCAAAACTAACACTTCGAATGAGCTTGACAATAGTAACTAAAATTATTCTATATAGTTAAAAAAATTCTGTTTCCAATTCAAATATATGTTTCTTTTATTTTAAATATATATACAAATATATATACTTTAATTCAAATATATGTTTCTTTTATTTTAGCATCAATAAGACACAACAACAATCCTGCCTTCTTTCATTAAAGATAGATATCTCCTCTGGTCTGAACCAATATATTTTGAGGTCATTAGAAAGGAAATTACTTCAATTAATTCTGACCCACCACAGGTTTAAAAGAAAGAACAAACTGTGAAACTTAAAAGGAAAATCAACAGAAAAAGCATTTTATGTATCCATGTGAAATATTTGGGTTACAATGAAAGAGAATGCTGATGGCTGCCAGACACCCAGAGGTTGGTCTCCTGTGACTAATTCTTCTTAGCTAGTTTGTAAATTAATCTCTGTGTTCAGCTTTTCCCTTCCCTGCCCACTCCCACGCCAGCTACTAAACTAACAAAAGCCGTCTGTACCAGAACACTACAGGTAAGGCATGAAAATTAAAACTACTTCACACCCTCATTTGACCCTGTGGCACACTTTTATCTAAAAAAATATTATTTTACAGGTTTCCCCCTCACTTAAAATGTGTTTTTCATCTACACCCTCTGAACATTTACTTATTTTTTTCTGAGATGACATGCTTTTTTAAAAAAAAATTACTGTTTTGCAGCATTTTCAAAACTCTGATGGGAGCATGTTTTCTACGAAAAGCTTCTAAACTTTTTAGCTGGTTTATGCACATTTCCCAAAGGAAAATGCTATAACTTCATTTTTCATGTTTACTGAGCATGCCATAATAATTCTTTTAACCACTACACCAAACTGGCTCTCATATATACTTCTAAAGTACACTTCTAAGTGGGCCCACTATTTGTGGATATGCTGGGAACCCATAAGGGGAAAGGACAGGGTATGAGAGAGTATCTATGGATGGTAAATGCTTCTTACCTTTGCAGGAAAACCCTGGGACAAAACAACCACACATATTTTCACAAGCTGGTCCTAGGTGATGATGAGAAGCTATATACTTACATTAGACCTGAATCAGGATGAGAGCATGAATTGAGTTGGCTTGAGAAAAGAAAGATTAATCACTTTCATCAATCAGCACCTGTGCCACAAATTCTTCCTTCTCCTACAGTTTGTTTGTGAGTCAAGTTGTCTCTCCTTTTCCTCTGTAGCAACCGCAGAAGGAGAGTGGTCAGACATAGCACGACCTTTGACGTACTTTGTCTCTCCTTTGTCTGCCCATGTCCATCATTAGTCACTTCAGAAGGACTCAGTTTCTGTTTACCGATAGAGGTGAGAAAGGGATTTCTTGATTAATTCCATTGAGTTCCTACACTTACATACTATTTTAATATTGGATTAAATCATTGGAATTAAAAAGGACTGATTCCCACTGGAAAATGCTATTCTTTATGAACAGAAATGAAAATGAATAGTTTTCTTTTTAACTAAAAATTTCAGTGTATTTCATTTGAACTATGACAGGATGTCCTTGTCCTTCTATATACCACAGTGGTCAGGCCCCACCTGGAGACCTCATTTCAAAAAGGATGTGGCTAAATTGGAATGGGTACAGAGGAGAGCAACCAGGATGATCAGGGACCTGGAGACCAAGTCCTATGAGGAAAGACTGGGGAACGTGGGAATCTTCAGTTTGAAGAAGAGGTGGTTGAACTTGAAAGGAGACATGATTGCTCTATTTAAGTATTTAAAAGGCTGTCACTTAGGAGAAGGAAGGAAGCTGTTCCTGTGGCAACAGAGGATAGGACTCAAAATAATGGGTTTAAACTACAGGAGGGAAGGCACCTACTAGACATTAGGAAAAACTTCTTCATGTTAAGAATAATTGAACAATGGAATCAGCTGCCTAAGGATGTGGTGGTAGTCTTCAAGGAGTGGCTGGATGAATACTTGTTAGGGATTCTTTAAGCAGTTCCTACATTGGGCAGGAAGTTGGACTAGATGATATGTAAGGCCCCTTCCAACTCTATGATTCTAGAATCTCATAGAGCTATAGTGCAATCCTAAACAGAGTGACTCTAGTCTAAGCCCATTGACTTCAACAGGCTTAGACTGGAGTAACTCTGCTTAGGATTTCACTGTTAGTTTGTATCAGATTGCATATAGCCATGAAAAGCATCCTCAGACATTACAACTATGTCCCAGAGCATAAAAGGAAGAGAATATGAGTAGGAAATGAGTATACAGCCTTGAACATAAGATCAAACACAACAATGCAGTCAAGATAAAAGGGCCTGGCTATCTAAGGGGCTGCTAGAGTTTATATCCTACTATATAAAAGGCAATGACAGCCCCCCACTTTCACCCTGCTGGGATCAGAAGTGGAGCAGGTGGCAATGCCCGCCCCCACCTTCATCCAGCTGGGAGTGGAGCAGGTGTCAATGCCTGCCCCCCACCTTCATCCAGCTAGGATCAAAAGTGAAGCAGGTTGCAATGACAGCCCCCCCTTCACCCAGCTGGGATGAAGAGCAGAGCAGATGGCAATACCCACATGCCACCTTCATCCAGATGGACCAAGCATGGACCAGGTGGTGATGCCCGCCCCACCTATCTTCACTCAGCTGGGATCAGGCATGGAGCAGCAGCAATTCCCGCCCCCTGCCTTCACCCAGCCAGGATCAGTCACGGAACAGGCAGCAATGCACGCCCCCCCCTTCACCCAGCCAGAATCAAGTGCGTAGCAAGTGGCAATGCCCACCCCCTTTTCACACAGCGAAGATCAGGAGCAGAGCAGGCAGCAATGCCCACCTGCCCACCCTCTCCTTTCTAGAACCCATCATATTTTTTCCCACAATGGGCCTTGTTGCTAGTATAGACATATGCAGGCTAGTGAGAGAAGTTATGTTAAAAGGAACAGAGAAAGGATCCTTTAATGGATTAAAAATAGTCTAAATAAGAGGAAGCAGAGAGTAGGAATAAATGGACAGTTCTCACAATGGAGGGAAGTGAACAGTGGAGTCCCATAAGTATCAGTACTGGGACTGATGCTAATCAATTTGTTCATAAATGATTTGGAATTGGAAGTGAGAAATGTATTGGCCAAGTTTGTGGATTATTCAGGATGGTGAAAACCAAGGCATATTATGAAGAACTCTATGAAGAGCTCTCTAGAATGAGTGACTAAGCAACAATGTGGAAATGAAGTTCAGAGTAGGCACGTGTAACTGAAGCAATTGGAATGAAAATACTGTTTTTAAATATATCCTGATGGGGTCTGAACTGGCCAAGACTAAGAGGAAAAGCCATCTTGGGGCTATTGGGGATAACTTGATGAAAATGTTAACTCAGTGTGCAGCAGGGGTCAAAAAAGACAAATTAGATTTTGAGGATTAACATACTGCTTTAAATGTTGTTTATTGAATGCTACTTTAGGAGATTTATAGGTTAAAGTATGTTTTCAGTATATTAATAAAAAAAATAAAACCCCAGCAGCCGAATAAAATATGGGGTTGTCTTTCATGTATTAGTTCCACAAAAAGTAGTGCATCAGAGGAAAGTGCCAGTATTCGTGATAGAGTGCCAGTTTCAAGTTGGGAAATTGCTGGTAATTTGTGGGAAGTGCCTGAAAAGGAGAAGCTCAGCAGGGATATGATGCCATTACTGTCTGCCCTCCATTTTCTCCAGGGGAACAGATCTCTGTAGCGTTGAGATCAGTTGTCATTCTGGAAAATCTTCAGGCCTCACCTGGAGTTGGGACCAGATCCATGTACCCATGGCCATAATAAGCTAAAATCAGGTTTGCTACCCGTAAAATCTCACTTAAAATTAAATCTTCACAAGTACTATGATAGAGGTTCCCTAGATTTTCCTGCACACAGTCAAAGGTGAGTAAGAATATAATATTCTTCTGCCATGCATAGCTCCATAGTTGAATAGACTAACTGGTGAGATCTTTCATAGAAGGGCCGATCATGGTTCAGATTAAATGGTACAGCATGTCTGAGTTTCTAGTGATACACTTATTCCCCCAAACCAGCTGCTTTTGTGGTTATAGCACATGAATCTTCAAAAAGGCAGATTCAGACCCTGAAGGTTAAATCTGATATACATTAATATGAACATTTGGAAGTCATACGACTCATCACGCACCACTGGGGAAAAGAAACCTGCTTTAATTTTAATCCATTGAAATGTTAAAGCAACTTTAAGAACTGAGTAGCATTTGACAGGGCTACAACCTCTTGCAACCTCTTAATGTCAACTGGGTAGAAATAAACAAAGAATAGTGCACTTTCCCCCGAGACTCAAGGTGGATTGGTGCAAAAGGGTGCAAGGAGAAAGAGAATGCTTTGCTCTCCCCTTCTTGCCCCAATTGCCCTCTCTTGTTCCTCTCCTCTTCCTCTGATAACCTCTCTTTCCCCTTCCTGGGCTGACCAGGGGAGGGCCCAGGCCACGTCTCAGCTGAGCCGCAGCCTGATGGTAAGATGCAGCCACTCGCCTGTCCTTCCTGGGCTGAGCGGGAAAGGACCCAGTCTGTGGCTCAGCTGAGCTGCATGCACACTCGCCACTCCAGGCCGTGGCTCGATGGTGAGATGTGGCCACACCAGGCCCTTCAGCATTCCAGGCTGCCCAGGGAAGACAGCAGGCCAGGCCCACGGTGGAAGGCTGCTAGGTAAAGGGCAGGGAGGCCCAAACCATGGGAGTGCTCCTGGGGTGATCACGCCATGCGTGATGACATCACTTCCTAGAAGTGATGTTATTGCACTGTCCTGGGAGTGTGCACGCATGCAAAGTGTGTGCATGTGTGGTGACATGGGCACCACCCCTGCCAGGAGTTGCCCCAGGTGAGAGGTCCTCCACCTCTTTCCCCAGAAAAAAAAATCCCTGGCATACACCTTGTGCCCTTGAAGAAAGGAGAAAGATGAGGTAGAAATGTTTAAAATAACATCAATTGGGGATCATTTTCTTGGATAGAGGAATGAATGCAATTTTCCCTCACTTACTGTAACTCTTCCTAACCAAACTGAACTGGTCCTGAGAGAAGTATGTAGATGCAATCCACAAGTGATTGGGTGGGGGAGGAGTTGAGGAAGGGGAATGATTCTAATCCTTACAGCATGTCTGGATCCATCTCTAGTTCAGAGCTCTCTCTTCACCGTTGCTAAGTGTAACCAGTGAGATGAGAGAGAGCAGAACCAACAAATAGCGTACTGTGACTGGATTCAGACATGACTTGGAACTCTCTCTCCTTGAGTACTACATTTACATTTTTATTCATGTCTGTATTGGTTTTAAACACAAGAAAGCCTCTTTGGAGCCAATGTTTTGCATAAAAATGAGGTAAAATATAGCACACCAGGGTGTATTTATTATGAATAAATGAAAATGATGTCTGAACAAACCGCACATGTTTCTCCCATTGGAGCATCTGCTGTTGGCATTTCCTCTCCACATTCATTTAGAGTATCTAAAGCCATCCTAAGAGTAGTGACTTCAGTGTTCTACCTCTTATCTAACACTGCCATTGATTTCATACAATAACCAGATAGGAAAAGGGCACAGAACAGAAATTGATTGGCTCGTCAGTGCATTAACGATCTGGAATGGTATTCTACTTTGTCTCTCACTGAGCTGACTACATTTCACTGGTCTCAGCCCTCTTCATTACTATACTTTCTTAAGTTTACCAGACATACATACATAAACTATTGGATTGGGCAGTTCAAGGTGATCAACAGCCCTTGCCCCCTATTATAGCTAAGTTCCTGAAGGAAATCTACCTCCCTCTTTATGCTCCCCTACATTTTAAAAAATCCTTTCAAGGAAACAGTAAATTCTGGAAGAAAAGTTTATTGTGCTGCAGTATTTGATCATTAACCATAGCCTGGATTCTGATGAGTCCCCGAGAAGCTAAAGAACAGAGCCATTGTGAGGGTATGTCTGATAACTTGGGGAACCTGCCAAATCTCTTGTGAGTCAGCCTGCAGCCTGATATTAATCTCTCAGCATCGGTATCGAAGATGGAATCTCTTCCGCAGGCCTAAGAAGTCATGGAGTGGGCGTGTGTGTGTGGAATCCTCAGATGCACGTCTTCTGATCCAAGACTATTTGTGGGGTAACACTGTACTCCTCCATTCTGCCATCATCCTTAGCATACATTAGAGTTATCTTATTCATCTTCACAACAAACCTGTGAAGTACACTAATTTGCCCATTGAGAATTAGGAGGACTAAATGGACACAAGGTCTCCTCAGATTCCAGGAGTGGTGTTGTATATGACGCAGTAGTGATATCACTTCTGGATGATGTTCTAGGAATGCCTACAATCTCTATAATAAAAACCATAACGATTGGGGTATCACTTCCAGGTCAGATGCTACTCCCCCTTTCACCTATCACAAACATCAGTGGGTGCAGAAATGTGAGGCAGCAGAAGGATATTGCCACTGGAAGTGATCACTTGAAACTGAGCACTTGGTATGCCTGCCAACACAGACCACTGCAACACTCTTGCTGATGTACTGTCAGCTAGTATATGAACACTATCTACCATACTACAAGCAGCAGAATACATATTAAAAAGCAAATAAAAATTATTTCATCTGAACTTTCAGCCAGAGGTAGCTTGAGTCAAGCTAGTGGTATTATAAGAAAAAAAGGGGGAAATAGAAGTTTATCATAGATTTGAGATATGAACAACATTACAACAACAATCTCTTATTCTGAAGGTGTATTTACTTATCTCTGCTTTTTCCTCCTTTGTAGCCTGTCTGTTAATAGTATGAGAACAACTCTTAGTTCATTCATTTGTTCACTAAATTTTGAAAGTCTTGAGTTTTTTAAAAACCAAGTATCCAAATGTAACTTTTATTAACAATTCATGTTACATAAAACATAATTTATTCTATTATTAGAAAACAGATTGGCAAGAAACATGTGATGAATTTAATTACCACACACAACGATGTTATGTTATTAAAAGAAGGTCAGTCTACCCTGCTAAGCAAGCTGACAAAACAATGAGTAGTAGCTGGCTGTCAGAACAGCAGAGAAAACAAACAGGCATTGTTCTGTGACGCATCTAACATTCTTTTCTGCTGGACTTGATGCCCCGTCCCCAACAACCACTGTCTGAAACAGATATTGCCTAATGTAAAATTTGGAGCAAATTTGGAAGTGCTGCCTGCTCAGGTGACATTTCAATAGACTCATGAGAGAAGCAAGAAGTATTTCTATAATGTTAGTAAATTTTCTCATCAAGGTTGCTTTCTATATGACCAGGAACCACATAAAACATTTATGGAATCAAACAGTACCTGCTTCTTTCCAATGCTCTATTTTATTTATTCAATTTTTATACCACTTCTCTTCAGTTAAGATCTCGAAACAGTTCACAGTGCTCTAAACATTATACCACACTAAAAGGAAGGAAAGGGTCCAGCTTGGCTGCTAAAGGAGTCCTAACAGTGACCTGGTGACTATGCAGGACACAAAATGCATCCTACTTTACGTCATTAACTTTGTTAGTGTCAGTGACAGAGTACCAGACAGTGGTACACAAGGTTTAATTTTCTTTTATGAACATTTTATTATGCTCTTCTAGATCCAAGTTTCTTAATCATTTTGGACAACTCTGTTATCTGTGCATAGTTTGGATGTTTTCCATCTCTTCTCTCTGCTCCCTTGCAAACATTACCAGCTTTGTTTGAAAGGGAAACCTGGAAATCTAACTGCAAACAGATTATGGAAATCAGTCTGGGGCCAGCAGCCTAACTTTCAAAATGGCTGTTATTGTATGTGGACTGTGTTTGGACAGCTGCCCAACTGCATCACATCACAATCCAAATGATTTGATGGTTTCGTTTTAAAATCACAATTACTGAAAACTTACAGTATTATTATTATTAGTAATAGTAGTAGCATTTAACCTTCCTCACACTACTTTTTAATATAAAATCAGCACCAAATAATAGTGAGAAGGCAAACACTAATTTAAAATAGGCTGTTAGAAGTTTCTGTGTATTATATTGTTATTAAGGGAATGCAAAATGAACTCTTAGTTTAATTCCAGTTTCTTGCTTCACTAACCACAAGCCACCTGCAATCATTATTCTCTAATGTCCTGTACATTTTTATGCAAACGTGAAAGGATATGGTGTGGTGTTTCAGCTGATTGCCTTTCAGACGTACTGAAAGAGGATCTAATTTTCAGTAATTTCATACATTAAAAATTTGAGATACCATTAAGAACTCAAGGGTTTGACACTAATTCAATGGAAACAAATGGATTTTTTCAATATATTTTCCTAGAAGCATGATCTCGTTAAAGTATAGTACACAGAGTTGTTCAGCAGGTTCCAATTAATCAGTTCATATCATGTTTACTTCCTGGCATGAAGTCTAGTATAATCTTCAGCTCTAACATGCAGGAAACTATGCTGCAGTTTTGCAGATGGTTTAGTCTTCAGCAGCAGGAGACGTGGGTTCCTTGAATGATGGCCTTGTGCTTCTTCACCATCTACTTTTCCCACTAAATGTTCTACCATTTCAGTTTGTAGCTGACTGACAATATGTCCAGATAAGGGGAAACCTGCTACCTTGACTACTATGCACTATTATACGTATTTCTCTTGTTGGATCGTTATTCCGATTCTGAGCAGAACAAGATGTATTCAAAGTAATGGGGATGCCACTGAAAACTGCCAAATTCTGTGGAATGTTGCATGACTTTCATTGTTGGCTTGGATTCCGCTAAAAAAAAATTGCCAGTAAAAAGAGGGCTGATTTTTACCTTTTCTCTGTCATTGCAGACCTGGCCTTCAGGAGAAGCATTTAGGAGATTCTATGGGTTGCAGCATGGGGGCAGGGGAGGCAGAAAAGTTCTGTCCCATTGACAGAAGTGTCATTTGCCTGAGAAGCAGACTATTTCTCTAACATTTCCCCTTGTGGTCTTGATATTTGGCTGAGTTCAAAAAATCCTAAAACCATGACATTAATGGATTTGTCCCTGATTGTTGCCTGCCACCTACTCTGAAACAATGCTTTATTTTTGACTGAAAGCCAAATTTGACATTACTCTTTAATTAATGGGCAATACCAATATAAGCATAGTTTGGTTGTTGTGGATTTTTCGCGCTGTATAGCCGTGGTCTTGGCATTGTAGTTCCTGACATTTCGCCAGCAGCTGCTGGCGAAATGTCAGGAACTACAATGCCAAGACCATGGCTATACAGCCCGGAAAATCCACAACAACCATCGTTCTCTGGCCATGAAAGCTTTTGACAATATAAGCATAGTTGACTTCCTGTTTGGGATCCATGGAGGTCTAACGCAGCTCCACTTGCGGAGCTGACCGGACTGCCGTTTTAACCGGCCGGCGGGGTGAAAATAGCCCGCGGCCGACTGCTCTCAGGCGGGGAGCAGGCAAAGAACGCTCAAGACCCTAGGGTGAGCTAGATCTCGGACGAGGGGGGGCTCTACACAGCGAGTCTCCCCCCGATCCTTGAGGTCCCACCTTGCGACGGGTCGGCTATAATCTCTGCGGCAGTTTTGGGGCCAATTCGGCTGGCATAAGACCTACATACCCAAGCATCGATTGGGGGAAGAAGCTGAGAGGAGAACTTAAAATCGAAACAGCGATTACAACCCGAGAAAAGTGAAGAGAAGGTAAAGATCATTATCTTCTGAGACGGGACAGATTGATAAAAACAGAGAGGAAAAAAAGTAGATTTTTAAACTGCAACAGACTAGTGAAAAGGAGGGGAAGACTCGGCAGGAATCGAATTTAAAAAGAGACTAAGTTTAAAGAAGTTATTAAAGAAATGGGACTATTGTTTTGAATACCTGTGGCTTTGGAGCTGTGAGAAAAAGACACCATCGCGAGATCTGCTGTGGGAAGACGGGAGACAGGAAGTGCGTAATAACAATAGAGTGGCTGGAGAGAAGCGGCCCTTGCTGGAGGGCAGGAAGTAGGGAATCGCCATTTTTGAAAGGGGAAGGGTCGCGGCTTCAGCGGAAGAGGAAGTAGGCCATCTTGGATTACAAAATCATAGAGAAACCATAGAGAAAAGACGCCCGACATTTTGGACTCTTTAAAACTTAATTTCTATAAGAAGACCGGGACATTTAAAATAGAAAAACGTTAAATTTTACGCCACGGAGTTAAGGAAGAGAGCGGATTCGTGGGAGCGAGCTAAAGCAAGCCCCACGATGTCAAAAAAAGAGTGGCAATCGGCAATAGAAAACCTGGATAAAAACCTGGACAAAAAACTTTTAGATATGATTAAAGAACTTAAGGACACGAAATTGGAGCTGATAAAAGAGGTTAAAGAGGTTACACAGACAGTAAAATCGGAGCTGTCAGAAGTGAAAAAAGGTATGGAAACAATACGAAGTGAATTACAAGGAACGCAGCAGAGAGTTAAAACAGTAGAAGACGCGATGGAGAATTTAGCAGACACGCAACAAACAGAGATGAGATTGGTGAAGGGGAGAATGTCAGTTGCAGAAACTAAACATATGGAGAAGCAGCTACGTTTTCGTGGCTTGCCAGAAGTGGAAGGAAAGTCAGCGCAAGAACAGATGACTGAGGTGTTGGCTGAGTACCTGGGGAAGGAGGAGGAGGAAGTTGTGGCTATCCTAGATGTGGCATACCGTGTGAATTCGAGAATAGCAACCCAGAGGAAACTACCAAGAGATGTGATTGTGCAGTTTACAACACGAAATATGAAAGAGAGGATTGTGACAAAACAGTTTCAAGATCCATTGGAGATTGATGGCAAGACGATTATTATAATGAAGGAACTGCCCAGATCAGTGTTACTGGACCGGAAAAAATATAAAGTGCTAATTCAGATTTTGAAGGACATGAAAATCAGGTACAGATGGGAGTTACCGGAAGGAGTGTCCTTTGAGTTTGGAGGGGCCAAAAAATGCATCAGATCTGAGCGAGAGATGGAGCGATTTATTAAGGACAATGAAAAAGACTTACCAACAAGATCATGAGTATGGAGTGTAAAGTATTATCTTGGAATGTAAATGGACTAAACTCACCGAATAAGAGGAAAAATACTTTTCACTGGCTACTAAAACAAAAATGTGACATTGTTTGTTTGCAAGAGACCCATATCAGAAAGCAGGATGTAAAATATTTAAAATCTGGAAAATTGGGCAAAGAATATGTAGCGGCCTCCAACAAGAAAAAAAGAGGAGTGGTGTTGTACATAAAAGAGGAGCTACAGCCAAAATTTGTTATGAGAGATGTGGAAGCTAGATTTGTAGCAGTGGAATGTATTTGGAATTTAAAGAGAGTGTTGGTAGTCGGACTTTATGCACCTAACGGTGCAAAAGAAAGCTTCTTTGAGGATTTAAGGAAGCATTTAGACGATCTTGCATACGACCAGATAATTCTTGCTGGAGACTTCAATGGAGTGACAGACTTGGAACTAGACAAAAAGACTACAACGGCACAAAAGAAAAGAGGACTATTACCAAAGCTTTTTTTTGAGTTGATTCAACAAGAGACTCTTGAAGATGTATGGAGGAGAGAATATCCTAAAAGCAGACAGTTTACTTTTTATTCTGCAAGGCATTCTACATTATAAAGAATTGATATGATCTGGGCCTCAAAAGACTTAGCATTATGGACTAAGGAGGTAGAAATAATGCCTATGGTAGGCTCAGATCACAACCCAATTATGTGGAAATTTGGAAAAAAGAGAAAAAGGAAAGCATGGAGAATAAATGAGGACTTGTTACAGGAAAGAGAGAATATGGAAATACTGAGAAGAGAGACAAAGTTTTTTATACAATACAACGTGAATAAAGAAGTACCAACCAATAAAGTTTGGGATGCTTACAAGGCGGTTGTAAGGGGCATACTAATGGACTTAAATGGTAGAGCAAGAAAGAAGAAAGAGGAGAAAAGACAAGAGATTGAGGAGAAAATAAAAGCCAAAGAAACACAGCTAAAAAAGAGACCAGGGAAAAAGAAGGTATACCAGGAAATTAAAATACTTCAAGAACAGCTAACAGCAATGAGCAATAAAGAATTGGAGTGGAATCTCAAAAGACTGAATCAAAAAGCGTTTGAGGGTGCTAATAAACCTGGGAAGTACCTGGCATGGCAATTGAAGAAGAAAAGGGAAAAGAAGATAATAAATAAAATTTGCGAAGATAACAAAACGTATTTGGAGCAGGCTACCATTAGTAGAGCCTTTTATAAATTTTACGCTAAGCTGTATAATAAAAAAGAAGTAAACAAAGAATCAATAGCGTCATATTTGGAGAAAACCAAACTTCCAGAAATCTCGGAAGCTTGGAGAAATAAGTTGAATAGTGAAGTAACTGACGAGGAAATAAGTAAGGCAATACAATCTGCAAATCTAGGAAAGGCGCCAGGGCCAGATGGACTTACGGCTAAATTCTATAAGACAATGGCTAATGAACTGGCACCATTCCTAAAAGAGGTGATGAATGGGGTTTTAAGGGATCAAAGGATTCCAGAAACTTGGAGTGAAGCGAATATATCATTGATCCCAAAAGAGGGCCAAGACCTGACTAATGTGAAAAATTATAGACCTATATCGCTACTCAACAATGACTACAAAATTTTTGCGAAGATATTGGCGGAGAGATTGAAGGGGTGGCTCTCGGAAGTCATAGAGGAGGAACAAGCAGGCTTTTTGCCAGACAGACAAATAAGAGACAACTTAAGGACAGTGATCAATGCTATTGAATATTATGACAAGCGTTGTGACAAAGAGGTTGGTTTCTTCTTTGTTGACGCTGAAAAAGCGTTTGACAATTTAAACTGGGACTTTATGTTTGCCACTATGGAAAAGCTACAATTGGGAGAAAGATTCATCAGAGCAATTAAGGAAATTTATAGAGACCAGACTGCAGCAATTGTGGTGAATGATGAATTGACCAAGAAATTGACGATAAGTAAAGGAACAAGACAAGGTTGCCCGTTATCTCCATTGTTGTTCATTTTAGTATTGGAGATTCTGATGATACAAATACGTCAAGATGATGAAATTCGTGGAATAAAAATAAAGGATTATTCATACAAGGTCAGAGCATTTGCGGATGACATAATGTTAATTGTAGAGGACCCATTGGAGAACATGCCAAGAGTGATAGATAAGATCAAGGAGTTTGGAGACTTGGCAGGTTTCTTCATTAACAAAAAGAAGTCAAAGATATTATGCAAAAATATGACTAAGCAGAAACAACAATTGTTAATGGAAACAACGGATTGTGAAGTAACAAGTAAAGTGAAATATTTGGGAGTCGAATTAACTGCAAAGAACATAGATCTATTCAAAAACAATTATGAAAAACTATGGACTCAGATAGAGAGAGACTTGATTAAATGGAATAGATTGAATTTGTCATGGTTGGGTAGGATTGCAGCAGTTAAGATGAATGTGTTACCAAGAGTAATGTTTTTGCTACAGACAACACCAATCATCAGAGACTCCAAACAATTTGAAAAATGGCAGAGGAAAATATCAGATTTTGTTTGGGCAGGCAAGAAGCCTCGAGTGAAAGTGAAAGTTTTACAAGATGCAAAGGAAAGAGGCGGAATGCAACTGCCCAATCTGAGACTTTATCATGATGCAATCTGCCTAGTTTGGTTGAAAGAATGGATGACATTAAAGAACAAGAAATTATTAGCCCTAGAGGGATATAAAAAAATATTTGGATGGCACGCATATTTATGGCATGACAAAGTAAAGGTCAACTCGATGTTCCTGCATCACTTTGTTCGGAGAAGTCTATACATAATCTGGAAGAAGTACAGAATTTATCTACAAGAAGGAACCCCTTTGTGGGTGGTTCCATATGAGGTGATAGACCCGAGAGCTGTTGATAATGAACAACAATGTTTAACGTATAAAGAAATAACTAAAACTGAAGCATCCAAACTTAGAATAAAGACACAAGAGGAACTATCACCTAACTACGATTGGTTCCAGTATAGACAGATCAGAGACTTATATAATTCGGACTCTGTAAAGGGAGGTATACGAATAGAGAATTCGGAACTAGAGCAGACCCTTCTTAAAGAAGATAAGAAAAGAATATCCAAGGTATACCAAGTACTGTTGAAGTGGTATACCGAGGATGAGATAGTTAAAACACAAATGGTGAAATGGGCTATAAACTTTAATAAAGAAATAACAATGGAGGCATGGGAATACTTGTGGGAAACTACAATGAAGACAACGACATGTATTAATATCAAAGAGAACATTCATAAAATGATCTATCGTTGGTACATGACACCAAAGAAGATTGCGCTAGGGAATTTGAATACTTCTAATAAATGCTGGAAATGTAAGAAGCATGAGGGCTCCCTCTATCATATGTGGTGGTCGTGTGAGGTAGCCAGGCAGTACTGGGGGGAAATAATAAGAGAAATGAGTGAAATTTTACAATTTCAAATTAATAAGAACCCAGAACTCCTGCTACTGAACTTGGGAATGGAGGGAATTCCAGCCCAACACAGGACGTTGATATTTTATATGACAGCAGCAGCTAGACTTTTGTATGCGCAAAAATGGAAAGTACAAGAAGTGCCAACTATTGAAGATTGGACTTACAAATTGCTGTATATGGCTGAAATGGACAAGATGACAAGAAAATTGAGAGATCTGGACTCAGGGCAGTTCAACACAGATTGGGAGAAGCTGAAACAATACCTGGAGAAGAAATGGGAGGTGGGAGGAAAACTGTGGCAGTTTGAGAACTACTGAAGTATTGAAGTAGAGGGGGGAGACTTTACCGGGGGGAGAAGAGATAAATGTGAATTAATAAGCAGTCAGATTAATAGATTGACATATATATAGATATATATAGGTTAACAAACAGAACATAGAGAAAATAATTAATTATAAGGACTAAATATAAGGAGCGATTAACTAACAATATTTTCTTTTTTTTCTGACAAGTTTTGTACCAAACTGAATGTCTGAAGATATAGATGGGTCAAATTGATTGACTACGTGAGGAGAGATATATAGAACTATTATAAAAAGATAGAATGAGTAATATATATAGAGAATAAGTCAAATTGTTTGATATAAACGAATGTATGATCTATATGGTTTATGATATATAGAAATACCTGAAATTGAAAAATTGGGATAAATTGTTTATCTAAGATAGAAACAAAGGCTTACAGTTTGGGCATATAATGTTAAAAATAGTTAAGGATGTACTGCTTAGAATAATGGAGAATATATATTTGTTTTAGATAGAGGAAGCTAATAAAAGTAAGGGAAAGGGGACAAAGGGTTGGAAAGCTGTTGGAAGTCAACAAAAAGGGGGGGGAAAGGGAGGGGGTTAGAGATGAAAAAATTGGGGAAAATTGAATGTAAATGTGGAAATAATGGATTCTAACCCAATAAAAATTTTTCAAAAAAAAAAAAAAAGACAATATAAGCATAGTTTGTACACCAACAGATCTGCTTAATAGTTATATGTAAAAATTAATTTTAAATACAGGATTTCGATCAAGTATTACATTAAATCTATCACTCCACAATATATGGCACCTTTGCATTTACAATGTCCAATAAGAATAGACTTATTCATTTAGAAATTTATATCCAGCTTGTCTTCTCAATGGGGACTTGAAGTGGTGTACAACATCATTCTCTCTGCCTCTATTTTATCCTCAGAACAACAACCTTGTGAGGTAAGCTGAGAGAATTTGAGTGGTTCAAGATTACCCAGCAAGCTTTCTTGGCAGAGGGTGGATTCGAGCCTAGGACTCCTAGATCTTGATCTGACACCCCCTGACTACTGAATGTGCCTTGTTTGAGAGCCAGTTTAGTGTAGTGGTTAAGAGTGATGGGTCTCTAATCTGGAGAACCAGGTTTGATTCCCCACTCCTCCACTTGAAGCCAGCTGGGTAATCTTGGGTCAGTCACAGCTTCTAGGAGCTCTCTCAGCCCCACTCACCTCACAAGGTTATTGTTGTGGGGATAATAATAACATACTTTGTAATCCGCTTTGAGTGGGTGTTAAGTTGTCCTGAAGGGCGGTATATAAATTGAATGTTGTTATTGTTGTTATTGACACTGACCATGTCCCGATTACAGACTCACACTGGCAGCAGGCAAGGGACAACTCCCAAGTTGTCTGAGCAGGGCAAAGCACAGTTCCAAAGTTCAGGCACCAATTGGGCAACATCCACACAGTTTCAAGTCCAAAGGGGTGTTCAAGAAACAAGTCCACATGAACAGGCCAAGGTCAGAAACAAGCGACTCCGTTCCAAACACAGCAGCAAGGACAGTAGTACACGAACACGTTGCTTCCACACAGCCACTCCCTTTTTGGCTGCTTTTAACCCTCACAGTGCTCAGCTGCTTGTGCTATAGCATGCACCTGCTGGCTGTCTCAGTCCTGCTCCTGCAAGCACTCATCATTGCTAATGATGCTGGGCCAGTGCTGCTAGCCTGGCACTGCACCTTCTGGCTTGGAGGGCTCTCCTAGCCCTCCTCTGACAGTGCTCCCGAGGCACTGGTGATGAAGGGGGAGAGCTGGCCTGCACCTGGCTTTCTGTTGCCAGCCCAGGGCTGGGAAGCTGAGAGGGAGAGCTGGCTGATGCCTGTCTCTCTGCTGCTGGCCCAGGGCTGGGAAGCTGAGGAACCAATGTGCTGGGACCTGGTTGTGGATCTATATCTGAGCCTTCAGAGACTGCCTTCTCCCGCAGTGCCTCTGCCACGGGCTGTGGATCTGGGTCAGGTTCACCAACTGCCTCTCCCTCAGAAGAGTCCTCTGAGTCTCTCTGCTGTGCTGGGCCAGGTTGGTCCATGACAGACCAGCTACTCTGATCCCAACTCTGCTGCATCAGCTGGGCTGACTGAAAAAATTATCCAAGTTGATCTTGCAGTTGATCTTCTATCTGAGGCCAGCCATCATGAAAAGATTCATTAATCCAAACCTTGAGAGTCCCCAGAAGTTTTAGTCCTGCATGTTTCAATCACATCCTGGCTATTTGCATAAAACTATATTTATATTTTCCAGATGCTCCCACTCATCAGATAACGTAGAATAATATATCTATCAACTAAAGATTTTTAAAACAACATAAAGACATTTAAAGGAGATAAATTGTAAGTGGGCTTCATGTTTTGAAAAAATCCTGAGTTTCCTCCAGTTGCAGTAATACTATCCATGCACAATATGTTTAAAATAAAGCCTATTTAGAGAGGATTAGTTTAAAGTGCTCCACTCTGTGGTCTTTTGTGTCTGAAATATATCATCACCTGGAATAACCTGATACATATTCCATAGCTGAAGAAAAGGTGAACAAAGTATCCCTTGGAGATGCTGCCATTCACAGCTTTTTCAGTTGCTTTGCAGGCTATTTTTGTTGTTGTTGTTGTTCATAAAAATCATTCATGAGATATTTTCCCTTCAGTAAAACATTTGGACTTCTCAAGCAAATTCAGTATGTATGACATGAAATATCAAAATGGTCTTTTGCATTCAAAATTTACCTAAAGGGAAATTCATTCATATATAAAATGTCTTGATGTCTGTTTGCAGTAAATTTGTACATGGATGACTTAATCTTCCTCCAGCCAAACCCATCGCAACCCAGATCTCTTGAACTAAAACTACCATTCTCAAAACAAGTGATGGTATTATGGACAATTCTCTCACAGTATAATAAAACTACCTGAATACTTCCATTATTTAGTGCTGACAATAAATTTATTCCATTCACATATTTATAGAGATTGCTGCTGTTACTTAGGAGAAAACTCATTTTATTCCAATCTAGCAAAATTGGATGATTTTGGAAAATTGGATGATGAGGTTGATGTTTAGGCCACTGTTGGCTCTTTGTAGTTGTGTTATTATTATGTCTTACTTTCCTTCTTTTGCTCTGTCTACCAGAAAGCCTGCACACACACTTCTGAAACAAGGGCTCTGCGTTTTTGCAGTTGAAGAAGGTGTTTTCTGCTGATGAAAACTCTTACAAAACTTGTTCTTTAACTACTTCCTAGTGTATCAGTTCTTGCATACTTATCATTGTGTAAATATTTTCAATTTTGTTTTTTGGTCTTAAGGTTTGAAATGTAGATTTACTACACAAAGGCCTCTTCCAAATGGTGAACTTTACACCATGCTTTCTGTGTATTCAGCCCATGAGGATTTGAGCTGCTTTATTCATTGGTTTTGCTTTGATGCTTTCATTCTAGACTTTGAGGAAGTTGAATTGAAGTGGTATCTGTTTTTTATTTCTGTATTAGAAAAACGCCCCGATTCTGCAGTGGGCTTTGAGGTCATTTTCATCAGAGGATCCACTGAGCACTTGTCAGTTTCCTCAGTTGATTGCTGAGGACACTTACAAAGAGTTTTTAAGTACTTTTAAATGGAACCAATGTTGCATGCCATTTAATTTTTAAAAGAAATTCAGGGAAAAAAAATTGATTGTTTGCTGTTCAACCAATCAGGATGCAGGGAAATAAAGGAGAAGATGAAAGGCAGGGCCAAGTCCAGGCCTCACACCAAAGAAAGCATCCTGCACTTCAAAAATACCCCAGTTTGACTTTGCTGGAAAAAACTCATCAAGGTATGTATGCAGGGGGAAAAAACTTCAGAAAAACCACGGAAAGATCAATTCTGTGGCAGGTGCAGCCTTTCTCCATGTAGAATGCAAAAAAATCTGGGAAGCAGCTTGGACACTGAATCGGGGTATTTCGACCATGCAATTTTTACCATTCATGCAGAAGTCTGGAGAGAAATCGAAACAGTATGGGGGCAGAACCAATGAAAAAGCCCCATGCGGAAAAGACCAAAGGGTGAGTTAGGGCTGACTGACATACAGGTCTGTGTAGATGATACAAAATGTCAGTATGGGAACAATAATGACCCTATAATGGTAAAAGGTCCTACAGAATGGACTTCAGGCCCACAGACCATTACCCAAAGAATACAGTAGCCATCCAATAATACAGAATTCTGAATTAAAAAGATACTTTAGATCTTTCATTCTCTAAACTTCAGACATATGAATTCTGATCCATATTGAATTAGAGATATCTTAGCAACGAGGAACACAAAACTAAAAATATAAGCATTTAGCTACCTTTGGTAAAAATATGCAGGCTGTAAATGTCAGTGTCAGCTATTCTAAAGAGAAAACAAATAACATATTTGTAAAAGGACTCCTAATGGCTAAAAAAATAGTGTGAAATGCAGAAGTGTTTGAGGAATTTGGTGTGAATGACTGATTTACTATTAAAATATTTTTGGCAGTTGCTTTATTTTATTTGTTAAGGGCACTCCATTCCTATCAAATACAGGATGCTGCAATATCATCCAGGGATTTTATCCAAAATTGTTGAGAATGGGAAGGTCTCTCAGCTGAATCATTCAAAATTAAAGTTCTTCTACCTCCAAACCTGCCAAAGAAACCTTCTGCACACAGCAGTTTCTCTTAACATTTGGCAGTGTGAATCCACATGTGTCTCTTTATATGCATGCGCACACACGCACACACAAAGGGGGAAATTGCATATAGAAAACCTCGTGAAAAAAGCAATAGCTAACCAGGGTGTTATTAGGGCTGCAAATACTTGAGCGATCCACTCATGGTAGTGGAACAAATTACAGCTTTACAACATGTGATTCCTGGGTTATGTTATTTGTTAAGTAAGTGGTAGAAGGCACCAAATGGGGGAAAAAATTGCTTGAGGATTCAAAACCTGTATTTTTGCAGTAACTGCTGAGCGTGCCATACGCATTACAAATAGTAGTAATTGTACTTCTTGGATTTTCTGCCACAAAGGCAGCTAAGTTATAACTCATCATCCACATGGTTAAAGGAGACAATACAAAAATAAAGTTCAATATGGTGATAATGGCTTAGCATTACATAGTAGATTATAAATATATTTTTAAAAACTGGTCATAGATCACACATAAATCACCACACTTCACAGCAACTTTTCCAACTACTAGTGAGCCTTGTAAATTAACAAATTACCTAATTAATAAGTGCAATGATTGTAACAGAGTTAGTAAGTTTCTCTATTCATTAGTCTGGAGTAATGGAATTTTCCTAATTAGTCTGTTTTAAATATTTTTTAAATGGTTCTTATATGTTTACTGATTGCAGACATAATTCTACAAAGAGCTGGACATACTTAAGACCGCTTAATAGTGTCATGCTAAATTTCAACCATTAAGATCTATAGTACTATTTTACATACACCCCAATTTTTTAGGTATGGTCAGTGGCATGGTTTTTACTTCTCTTCTTATGATGATGTGAAAGTGGATAGAGTGACTCTCATCATTGTGGTTTAAGAACTGAACTAGGAAAGCCAAAAGGTAGAAATTATTGAAGGTTGGTCTTGTTCACTAGTAATACGCCAAGAGTGGAAGCAGCTGCTGCAGTACAAGCCTCCACATTAAAGATGACATCTGTATCCATAGTCCAAGTGCAGATAAGCCTTAGAAGGAACATCTATGGTGCATGACACAGATGACGGTGAAGAGGCAGTTGAAAAAGCTCCTAGTGCTAATTTGAAAGTGGCAGAAATACATTCCTAAACCCTCCCAGAATGACCAAGTTTGCAGGAATTGCTTTTAAAAATTGAATGCATTGGCAAGGTGTATGTCTAAACAGTAAATTTATTTCATTTATATCTACCTTTCTCCCCAATGGGGACCCATAGTGGCTGTCATCATTCTCCTCTCCTCCTCTCCTCTCCTCCATTCACAACAACCCTGTGAGATCGGTTCAGCTGGGAGTATGTGACTGGTCCCAGGTCACTCACTTAGCTTCCATGGCAGAGTAGCTCCCAGATCCTAGTTCAACCCTCTAACCACTATACTAAACTGCCTCTCTATAAATGTGGATGTAACAAATGTGGAAGGTAATGTCAAAACTCACTCATTTTTATGCACATCTCAAAAAGTGCTACTGCCTCTATAAGGAATTTGTGAAGCTGCATGAGCTTATGCTCCTGATTCTTAGGAATGAGGAAAAAGTATGGAATATCATGGCAATGGTCTTTTCTAGAGGAGAAGCATAAAAACTGCTGTTTGAAGGAAGGCACAAGGAACATTTTTTGATTTGGATGTAAGAAGCAAGAGACATAAATAAGTTAGTGATGTGATAGTATTACCTGAATGGGACTCCTTGCAAGTAGGGGGGAATTAGTGGCAAGGAGGAAACTATGCAAGAGGGGTAACAAAGTGGGATACTCCATCAGTTTTTGCAGGGTCCCCTCCCCAAAGAAACTGACGAGATGGGTGTTCTTTGAAATAAAGAGTAGTTTTTATTTAAAACTCTCACACACAAAAGATGAGTAAATTGTTCACACAAGCACAGTAGAGTCCTAGGAAATTAGCCAGAGGTTGGAATAGAGTGAGGGAGTCAGGATATAGTTATCATCAGAGGAGTAGTGTAGTCCACGGAGGAAGAGGGCTTTGAACATTCTGCGTCTTTGCCCAAAGAAGAAGGCTCTGAGAGGGAGATTCTGAGAGAGCAGTTCCAAAATTCAAAGTAGGCGCCCACCACACTGCTCAATTTGATTGCGGCAGAGCTAGGGTTTTTATAGGGCTGAATGTGCCCTGAGGCTGGAGAGTGACTTCAGCCATTAAGACAAAGACCTTAATAGTTGTCTCCTGAGGTGGACAAAAGGTTTGAGTATCTTGATTGGTGCTGCTAGGTCATGACAAAGGAATTAGATTGTTGCTCCTGGTGCCTTACAAAGAAATGGCAGTTAATTAAATGTTCCTGGAGTTGGCTAATGAATTTAGAGTTTTGATTAAATGTTCCCAGGATGAGTTTTTATACTTATCAGAGCTGATTGATGGCCCTCAATCATAGGATAGGATTTAATCAATGGAAAGAGAGGAGATTGGAATGTTTAGAGTGGTGACTCAGGAGCACCTCTGTTGTCAAGATAGTACATTCCACAGCATGGGGAGGCAGGAGACAATCACACCCAATCACTCGGCTTTAATTTACATTCCATTTATGACTCACTCTCAATGGTGGGGTCCAGCAACGCTTTGCTCATCCAGCTGGCTTGCTAATGCAAATTAAGGTGCATCATATTCAAGGGGCTTATGATTTTTATATTATAAGCAGCTCTTAAAATGGCAGAGGCAGGGCTGACTGCTCTCAATAGAGGGGCAAAACAAATCTCAAATAAGAGAGTGGGGCAGAAGGGTACTGAGGAAGATAGCTTTCCAGGAAACAGAGGTTGCAGAGAGATATCATTGTCCTTTGGCTAATATGCTACAAGGACCAACTGACTTGCTTAAGAACATTAGATTTGCTCTGCAGAATGGACTCTAAGACTATATGATTTAGAACCGAGATTGGCTCTGCAAGAGAGGGGAGTCAAAATGGTCCAACCACTCAGGTTCATGGATCCTACTAGATTCCAGAATATTTGGGGGGAGTTTAGGATTCCAAACACATGGTCTGTTGAGGCTGCATAGGAGCTTGGAATGTGAAGCCCCTCAAAGCTATTTACAAGATTGTTCCTCATTGACCTCTTCTGCCCTTGGGACAGAAACCATGCCCATGGTTTACTGCAGAGTCAGTGACCTAAATTAGACTGGAAGATATCTAGAATGACACTGGTGGAAAACTCGTACTGAATCAGACAGAGTGAACTATAGAGCCCATTGCAAGACTTATGAAATGGCAGTGATAGTGGCAAAGAAATATTTCTCTGTGACTATTGCTTCAGCTAGCTCACAACCATCACAGTTGTTTAATGTATCTCAATATCTGTTGACTCCTAAATCTGACCGTTATTGTCTCAGGACAGACAATTAGCTGTGATATTTTTGCAAAGCTGATAAAATATCACAAATATGCTCTTATTGGGATGCTGCCTGTAATATAGGTCAAGCAGAATAAATGCCTAACAGCTTATGGACCATATGGTCAGCTTATGGACCATATTGACCCAGTTACTGTGATGGAAATTGACAGGCTTGGCTTGGATTTGTGAAGACCACCGCACTTCTGCAATGGATCCTTGCCCATCCCTGCTGCTAAAATAATGTAAGAACCACGTTAATGAGCCACTGATATCCATCATAAAACATTCACTAATTTGTGACATCTTCTTCCAGCCACTCAAAGAGATGGTTATTCATCCACTTCTTTTTTTAAAAAAAACCTATAGAAAAATGATATGGTCAATTATCACCCAGTTTCTAATTTCCCCTTTCTGGGAAAAGTGATCAAGAACAGTACTGGACCACTTCTTCTTCTCTTTGAATGTCGACAAAGGGCATGCTACTTTGTTGTTCTTATTGGATCTATCTTCAGACTTTGATATAATAGATTATGCCATCCTGTTGAAGTGTTTAGTGGAAGCAGTAGCAGATATCAGCAGAAGTCCCCTGAACTGGTTTAAATCATTTGTCACAGACTGGACTCATAGGCTTGCCATTGGAAACAATTTATCTTTTATGTGGGAGCTGTCTTGTGGGGTTCCTCAGGGCACAGTCTTATCACTTATGCTTTAAACTTCTACGTAATGCCTTCAAGAGAAACCATTCATAGTTTTTGAATTGGATAACATCAATATGCTGATGACACCCAACTGTATATTCCTCTATCCAAATCCCCTGGAGATATGGTAGAGATCTGGAGCCAATGTCTCACAGCTGTGGTTATATGGCAGAAAATGAACAAACTAAAACTGAACCCAGACAAAAAGAAAGTGATGCTGGTTGGAAAGTTGGAGGTCTTGAAGGACATTGTGCTTCTCACTTTCAATGGGGTTCAGCTGATCTTTGTTGACTTGGTTGAGAACCTAGGGTTTATACTGGATCCAGCACTGCTGTTAGAGAAACAAATGTATGGGGGGGGGACACTTACTTCCAACGCAGTCTAGCCTGGAAAATGCCCCCCTACCTTGACACAGTTGATCTGGCCATAGTGATCCACAACACAGTAACATCAAGACTAGATTACAAAGCTCTTAGAGGTCTTAGTCCCTCATATCTGTGGGACTGCCTCCCCCTTCCCCTCATGCTCTACCATGACAGCTTTGCTCATTGGAGCAGGGCTTCCTGCAGGTTCCACCCTGCAAATGGGCAAAACCAACAACTGCCTGTACACAGATCCAGAGGAGTTAGCCGTGTTAGTCTGTAGTAGCAAAATCAAAAAGAGTCCAGTAGCACCTTTAAGACTAACCAATTTTATTATAGCATAAGCTTTCGAGAATCAAGTTCTCTTCGTCAGATGCCTGATCAAAACTGGGCAGATACAGAAGAGGAGGGGGAAAGAGAGAGAGAAAAGGGAGGGGGCATAAATCACAAGAAGGCAGAATGCAATTAGCATGGAGGCTAATGTACACATGCATTCTCTGGTGTGACCCCCCCCCCCCCTTTAAGAAATGGACTGCCTCCTGGATTTCGGCAAACTGCAAAACTGAATTATTCAGGAGGAATTTTTTACAAAGATAATTAGGGCTGTATTGTAATACAATGTTTCAGAAAGATGCTTTGATAAAAGTATAGGGACTGTGGATTATACTATTGTGTAGTAAGTACTATCTGTTGCTGTAAGTATCATCTTGCTATATAACTTAACATGTTTTGTTAATGCTTAAGCTTTGTTTCATATCTCTTTTCAGATTTCTGTAATCTAAACCTTATTGATTTGTTTGTTTGTCTCCCATCTTGTCTATTGTGTTTGATTCACTCTGTGTAGTCCACCTTGAGACTCAGTGAGAATGGCATATAAAGAATGTAAATAAATAATACATAAATACATTTTAACTAAGCTTGCATCTGAGTCACCAAAGAAACTTGGGATTATGTGACATGGGGAAGGAAAGGTGTGTAAAGAGATTGGCAGTAGCTGGATTAGAGGGGAAAAGGCTGCTATATCAGCTTCATTTAGAAAAGCATGCCATCTGAGCAAGAAAGATCCATCTAAGGTAGATCCACTTGTTTTAGTTGGAATAGAACAACTCCATGAAATGCTACGTTTTCTCTTACATAGAAAACTCAGAAGTGCACAGCTCATTTGAATACCTGGGACAAATTGTCCCTATTAATTAGTTGACAATATTTTTATGAGCCAGTTTAAGCAGAGATGTTTATAAAAATGAAGAGCAATGATAAATCAACAGAGAGGCCAGATTCAGTCACAATAAAAGAAATTAAATACGTAATCCCCAAGGAGATCAGATGCATTATGTAATCCCTGGCTTTTTGCAGGATAGTGCCAGACACAACAAAAGACTGTCAGTCTATTTTAATTCCAAAGATGATTGTGCCAGAAAAAGAATTTTGGCAACAGGCATTATTGACAATTGGTTTAATGACTTTAAGGTTGTTTTCAAGGATATTAACATATATATTATTAAATACCTGCCTGCTAAATGAACAGCAGTAGCATCTGGATGTGCTGAAAATTTGCCAGTAATGGAAATTACAATGAAAATAACCAGCTAAGATAGCACACACCTGGGCTTATGTTCATTGATAATGCAAAAAATGTGGGTTCTCATGATCATTAGGGTTAAAGAGGAATCATTTGGAACAGTATTTAATTAATTGAAACCTTCTATAGCACAGGCGATCCAACATGCAACTCACAGGCCAAATGCAGCCTGCCTGAGATTTTTAGCTTTTTTTCAGGTGTTCAAGTTTAATTCCTCTACAGTTATATCATGAAACTGGGGCATTATGAAGAATTACTGAAAAGGCTAAATAGATATGACTAAAGCCTCCAGTGCATTTGAGTCTAATACTTGAATCCAAATGTAGACCCTCTCAGCTCTGACATTCAGTGACAATTTTGCCATGTTGGAATTACTGAATTGCTAAGACTGGGGCATGATGTAAAGCATGATAGATTATGTGGCGAACTACTGGAAACACTTGAATGCTGAAGATCTATAGGAATGTATATACGGAGAGCCAACTGGGAACTGAATCAACTCTTCCCTTCAGTATCAAGTTGAGGATGAAAATATGCCACCTATTTTATTTAATCTAGCAATAGTCTCACAGTTAAATGAACTGGATAGATCAGAAAAATGATTTCAGTGTAGTGAAAATGCAGTGGAAAGCTGGTTTGCTCCAACACCATAAGCTGTATTGTGTTTTCTTTCCAGCTTTGTAGCAAAAGATATAAGTTGCTCTATTCTAACTGTTGCAAAACAGATAGCTGTGTGGGTTGTATGGTTGTGATGTTTATGTTCTCAAGACAATTTAGATAATAACCAGGGATAATTAATATTTTAGAGAGAAAAATTCAGCCATGGCAGATTTAGAGCTAATATTTCATATAAACGTCTTTGTGAACGTCATTAGAAGACACAACATCTCTTCCTCCATTCTAAATCCTTTAGTAATCATTGTTTTCTCACTTTGACTTCTGTTCTGATACATTGAACAAAGTTACTTTAAAAGTAGACAAATAGTTAAATTGTTGACAGTTATACAAACAAATCTAGGAATTAATTTTACAAGTTACAAACAGATGTATCTAGAAAGCCAATTACTCATTTTTCAAAAACCTATTTTTATTTCTGGGCCAAGCTGGAGAGATGGATTATTCTTCCAATTATGCACAAATATGGACCATTATTTTACAAATAACAAAAACATTAATGAAATACAAATAGAATGTAAATTACAAAACTGCTTTAGGACAAGAATGTATCACTTAATATAACTGAGAGGAAATTAAATCTGTCCTTTGATATTCAGGAGACAGGATGAAAAGTGCTTTATCTGCTATATTGCACCTAAATACACTACCTTATTAAGACCTTTTAGGGGTATGTCAGAGTTTATCTCCTAATTTTCGTGGTCTACAGTGATGCTGATGGAATGTGAGATAGCAAACGGCAGTATCTCTTAGTAACACTCAGTTCCAAACCTCTAGGAACACAAGAACAAAAGACATGTTGTGTGACCACCAGCAACTTGATTAATTGAGAGTGACATTTTGTGCCTGCTACAGGTGACCCAATGATTGGGTCATGCCCTGAAGGTTTAAATCCCATGTCTACTCAAGGAAGCAGTCAAACATGTGTAGTTAACTGACATTAGCCAACTACTGTTTACAAATTTCAAGATTTCATATGACCCAGATATTGTTGGCAGAGATAAATCCAATCTAAAATGTCATTTGAAATAGTGGACTGATTGCCAGAATTCAACATGGATGGTGGCAGCATAAGAATGCTAATTACCAGTGACATTAATGGTAAAGTAACATTTCTTCCTTCAAATTGTGAACTAAAAGGATGTGTTCAAACAAGATTTTAAAATGTAGATATTTAATGTATACTATGGTAGCAGAACTAAATTATCTGCTTCATTTTGTCCTAATTGCTATAAATAAATTTTTAAAAAGAATTATCACAGGATTGATCCCTTGGGGAACAGATGACTGGAAGAAAAGTCAACTAGCTTCCTGAAGCATTATACAGTCAAACATAAAACTATTAATTGCAAACTACCAAATATTTTGTTTCAGTGGAGAGACAAGCTAGTAGGGAAATCTACACAAAGAGTCCAGGAGTGAATGCTAGTTCTTTGTCTATATGCAAATTATAGCCATTTTCAAATCTTTTCCATAGAGCACTGTTTGGATCCAGTAGCCTAGTGGAGCAGAACTGTGGGTTTTTACTGCATTCCTCTCCCTCTGGCAGTCCCTTCTGACTTAAGGTGATTCCTGGGGTCACCAGACCTGGAAGGATTAATTGTCCTGTGAGTTGATTACTTTACTGAGGAGGCGGTATAAATTACCCCTCCTTCTTCTTCTGCTAATACTAGCTTTGCTCATGCAAGAAGCAAGAGGACAATTTTGTTCTCCAACTTGCATGGTTATTAGTCCATATGGGTCCCATGACCCTGGGAATTAATAACAACAATTACAATTTTCCTTAAGCTGGTATATACCATCATACCCAAAATCCAAATAATTTTGGGTACACCAGCTGAAAAGTTGCTTTCCCCCCTAGATTATGTCTCTCTTTAATTTATTATTCCTGTTATTAAAGCTTCAATTTCATTTTGGATGAATTCACTGGCCACCCAAGGTTTGAATGCCCAAAGCATAAGTTGAACTCAGCAATGACATTATGTTGTATTTGAGTACACACTATATCCCTGGTTTAGTTATACACTGCTGTACAAAGAAGTCAATTGATTTTACCACGTCAGCACAATCTCAACAGCATTCCAGAATTATTGTTAAGGCACCATATCAGAGTCAACACAACTAGTCTATTTATTAGTTGTTAACAATGAATAGTTGTTCTAGGCAAGAGGAAGATTTGGTCACAATATCCTTTATTCCTGGACTGTAAATTAAGACGAATAGACAGTCACTAAGTTGGTGCCACATTAAGATTCAGTCTGTTCCTTTTCACTTGCTCCTAGCAAACTTAGGTTCCAGTGACCTTTCTCATGTTTAGGAACTGGCTCAAATCATCTGGGCAGAAGTTGAACAACAAATAAAACAGGCTGATATAATCATCAATAAGGAAGTATCCATTAACAGTGCAATCCGTTAACTGATGAGAATTACATATTTTAAAGCCATTCAAAAGACTTAAAAGGTTGCAATTCTATAAGGCTATAATCCTAAATCTCCCCGGGGAAGGAGAGGCTAAAGCTGGTGAAAGGTGCGCCTGGCCACGTCTGCTACCTGCTTTTCCAGCACGAGGCCCAAGTCAAGCAGCACCCCCAAGCTATTCAGGATACACCTCAGTTCCTGGGTCAATCCTTGCTTCCACCTGTAAGACTTCCATTTTGTCAGCATTAAGCTCCAGCTTGTTAGCCCTTCAGGCACCAATTCTCAGTTTCTGCAACCTCCTTGGGATTTGCAGGAAGTACAACATAGAACTGAATATCACCTGCACATCAATGACAGCCCAGTCCAAATCTCTAGACGTCCTCTTTCAGTGGTTTCATGTAGATGTTAAAGAGCATGGGGGATGGGACTCCAGAGGCCAAAGGCCAGTGGCAGAGCAGCAGTCTCTCAACAGCACCCTGCGAAACCTTCTTCCCTAGAAGACCAATATATAGTTGTTCAGAGAAATTCTCCTAATTCTTCTTTACTCAACTCCTCCCTGAAATCCAACCATCCATTTATTTCCCTCTTTTTAGGAATTTGGAGTCTAGGAATTTATTCCATTATGATCAAAGATAAATTTGAAGAGAGTAAGAGGAAGAAGGGAAGTTCCATAAAATGTTAGAATGTCACTTTGTAGATGCACAGGGACAGGCAATGTTTTCCCAAACCTTCCTGTCCTTTTGCAAGAGCACCACTCTGGTGTATAATATAAACAAGGGCTGAAGTTATAAAAGAGTGCGTTGATTTCTCTTTAAAGATAAAGTTTTCTTTTAAAATAGAAAAAGAAGAACAAGAGGAATCAATGTCTGGCTATATCTAGAAAGTGGATTTCAGAAAACAAATTTACATCTCCATAACAATGCTGTGCCAGAACTACCCCAGGAGCATGCCTCTCAGTCCTAATCCGAAAGGTGGTCTGCAAGAATACCATGATCGAAGGTATCAAAAACTGCCAAGAGGTCCCGGACAATCAATAGGGTCATACTCCCCCCATCCATCTCCTGGTCCAGGTCATGCACCAAAGTGACCTAGGCTGCTTCTACTTGGTAGGATGTCATATTCAATTAAGGTTTTTAAGGTAAAAAACCTATTACACTAATTCCTCTGCTGCTTATAGACAAGAGGCAAATAAGAAACATCCTAGGGATAAAATCAAGCCAGACTATTTTCAGGACAGGAGGAACTAAATATTACTTTTCCCCCAGTCTCATATGAGCATAATTACACAGTGTAATAATGGGAAATAGACCAGGTTATGTTTTTTATTGGTCTGATTTCTTGGCAACTGTACTTTGAACAATTTAACTGCCATAAAATTAAAGAGCTAAGCAGGCCAACAACTTCAGCCTTGTAGTTTGAACCTGATCTGCTAAATGATCCCTGACAGATAATAATTGTATTACTCTGAATACTCATTTTGTATTCACACTGGAAGAGGTAAATCAAGGCTCAGTCATTTTGCTGGTGGCGGAGGGAACAAAAGTACAGCACAAAATCAGTTGCTGCATTGAGGTTACTTTGAAGAATCTGATACCTAAACATTATGTTTGCACTTTTACAAGCTAGCAAAAAATCCATCTATCATGTGACATGTGGCCCCATGATGAAGGTAATGCTAATGTATATGAAAATATAATGATGGCTAATGTCCTCTTTGGGACTTTGATTAGGGTTTGTATTGTACTATTATACCTTTTGACACAGGTTGCAAATTGTTCTCATGCTTTTCATTTTTTTCTTCTGAAATTGTGGGATTTTCTTACATTAAAGGTGAACTTAATTTTTGTTGTTATGATGGTTAATGCCAAATAATTTCATGAAAACCTTTAGACTGAATTGCCAATTTAAAATGCATCAGCTTACTATATTATTTTCAAATATAACCTTCTTTCTTTTGCTGTTTATTGCCACTGTCATTATCCCTTCTTTACATTCTTACTATAAAAAGGAGAGAATTTATTTTAAATTGCACTTTGAATGATATCCCTATCCCAGAGTTTTCAATGTCTCCTTAACAGTCTTTCTTTCTATGCTGACCACAATTGTGCTAGAATTTTTTTTACCATTAAGTTTTGTGACTGAGCCAAGACAATATTGTCAGGGCCATCCTAAGCACAGTAACACATTTTAAGCCAATTGAAATCTTGAATAGTTCAAAAAAATTTACTTGTCTCTTTCCATTTTTCTCTTCTCAAAGATTTGTTGTGCCAAACTTGGACCCATGTATACCACTTGAAGCCAGCTGGGTGACCTTGGGCTCACAGCTCTTTGGAGCTCTCTCAGCCCCACCCACCTCACAGGGTGTTTTGTTGTGGGGATAATAATGACATACTTTGTAAACCGCTCTGAGTGGGCATTAAGTTGTCCTGAAGGGTGGTATATAAATCGAATGTTGTTGTTGTTTGACTGTAAAGAACCCTGTGATGGTTTGCTTATTTTTGATACCACCTGTTTTTAAAACCTTTTAAATATTTGCCTTTGGACTTTTAGTTCAGCTCCTCCTTACATGACCTTAAACTACGGTTCCCAGTTGCCCACCAGTGGCAGGGAATCTCCCAGGTGTTTGCCCTGTTGCCAGCCAGAGCAATCAGTAGGAGGTGGCAAACCCCACAGCGATTGCCCACTACCAGCAGGCAACCTGCGAAAGCATGCACCGGGTGCATTCCACTATTTCAAATGACAGTGATGTCACTTCCTAAAGTGACGACATTGCACCAGCCACAGGCGTGCTTTCCACACTTCACTGGGGAAACAGGCTTAATTTTGGCCCCACACAAAGCATGGGAGTATGCTCATGACTGACATGATAATGTCACTTCTCTGAAGTGATATCATCTTGGCAGCGCCAGGATCACACACACGCAAAACAAGGAAAACACTCCTGGGAACTGCCAGGTAAGTGCCAAGTCCCCCCTCCCCAACCGGAAAGGTATAGGGACCTAGAAACCCTACCTTAAACATACCTCAGGGCCTGGTCCTAATAAACACTCCTTATATTTCCACTCACGCAGAGCTTAAGTGTTCTCTACTTTACCCAGGCTTCAAGAACAGCTTCTGTTTTTAATGAGCGTGACCAATATATTGCTGATTCCCCAAAAGGTTTTCACTGCCACCAAAGGCTTTTGCCTTAGATCTCTTCTGCTTAACTAGTACTACAGGAAGTCTTCGTTATAGATGGTGGTTTGACAGCACAGTGCTGAGGGTAGTTGTGAGGTAAAAAAAGGATTTTTTCCCCTTAAAAGTAAAATTTATTCATAGGTACATAAGCATGATGGTTGCAGAGTTTTGATAAGTGTGTTAGTTTTAAAATAGTTCTTAAGCTTGGTGGTTTCACAAATAATGATCTCTTCTTAAAGGTACATTCACAGACTAACAGTGCAATCTTAAGAACACTTTCCTGGGAGTAAGCCCCACTGAATAACCCTGAGTAGGATTCTGAATAGGCCTGCTTAGGATGGCACTGTAAGTCACTCTGACTAATCTTCCACACAGGTCTTCACTAACAGAAGAAACTTTATTCACATCCACATAGACATAGAATCACTCAGGCCTTTTTTCACACAGCTTGCCTGACTTAGGTAAATTAATCTCTCGCTCATATGTACACAGACTGATCCATTCATATACACAGTTTGCCTGACATAATTAGGCTCTCAGGCTTCCACGTAGCTTGCCTGATTTAGTCATAATCTTTTCTCTGAGAAACACACAGACTCTCTAAGGCTGCACCCAGCTTGCCAGTTTTGACCAGAATAAATATTTTCTGTCAGTTCTCTGACTAGAACTGCAGTTCACTCTGCCTCATAGGGTACAGCTACTGTTCAATCAGATTGCATTCCATTCAACCATCCGCCCCTCCTCCTTTCCTCAGAGGCATGCATTTCAAATAACAGCAAAACTTTAAAAAAAAAATAATGACAGCTAAGGAATGAAGAGATCAGAGGCTCAATATTTATCCCCCTACTATTGTGATATCTCCTCACCTGTATGTTCTGAGCAGTGGATAGATCTTTTGATGAAGACTTTTGCTATGGGACAAGTAATATTCCCTTTGTATCTAAGTGGCAGCAGAATTTTCATCATCTGAAAACCCATGTCTTGTCTGAAATACTACTTTTGTTTCTTATTGCCCAAAGGTACAAGTATACACTGTGTTTTGCTCGCAAGAAATCAAGTTCTTTCAGATAGTCATGCTTTGCAAGTGGCAATGCAAAAAATCTACGAGGATGTTATGCTAGAGGGTTACATTCTATTCCTCACCATGGGGATCATTAGACTTCTTCCTAGTAGCAGACTCTCATTGTTCTTTTACTATGTCATGAAGAAACAGAGGAGCAAATGGGTAGAACCAAAATGAAAGTGTATGACAGGACCTTTAAGATATACCTTATTTTGAAGTGCAATTTATAAACTCAAATAACTGAATAAATAGTGACCAAAAGAATTATGGGCACATTCTTCTGTTATTTTACTGAAAGAGGCAGCAGTGCATCTTAGATACCCTCCTTATCTTCTCTCAGGGTAAGGAGGAGAACCTAAATCTAGTCACATAACTACTGCAACATACTTTGATATATCTAACAAATATACATATATTGGGTGGATCTAATGTAGCAGGAACATACTGAGGCTCCCAGAACAGGGCTTTCTTCCCTTCCTTCTCCTGCAGCCCACTGTAGCTCTCCTAAATTCTGCTCCTGGGGGGCAAAAATTGCCTTCCTTTTTCTGACAATTATAGTGTTAAAATGCATAAAAGTACATTAAAACACATTACCATCTTCATTATTCATAGGTGGAGAAGACCTTGCCAAGTGACTTACCAGAGAAGAGAGGGGAGATGATGCATCTTGTTTCAGATGCTTTGATAGGAGGCCATTGTGGTGAGGTAGACAGATCTAAAGATCATGCCTGCCCTACTGCCTTATTCTCCTGAATGGAGGAGTGGCTGAATACCTGGCTGTAGTGGACATGCCAGTCTTTTGCTGATCCTCCAATAAACAGGGGGAGGGGGGGATCTGCCTAACTCAAAGGAAACAAGTTCCTCAAACCAGGACTCCCTTTTTTCTTAGGCTACCAGACCTATCTCCTGCCGTTGCAATTTAACAAAGTCAAGCTTCTTCTGCCTAAGGAGCTTCTTATAAGCTGACCTTAGAGAGATGACTAATAGATTATCCTGTTTTATGGTGAACAAAGCTGTCAAGTATAGTGCACTAATTCTTTCCTGGCAGTTATACATTCCTGATCAAATGACCTTCTGCCAGGATGAGTTGAAATTTTAGGGGGTCTGCTGGTAGAGAGCAGAGGTTCAAGGAGCTGGGTTATGTCTTCAAAACACTTGATGGCATCAGAGCTGTCCTGTATTAGTTCTTGGCACAGAGACCAGAGGTCATCTTTCACTGGGGATTTAGCTGAGCTGGAATGTGTGGACCACTTGATTCTACTTACGCAAGACTGAGAGCCCTCTAGGGGATCATGGACAGACCTAAGCAAGATGTTACCCTCGAGTTGAAGCAAAAGCCTTAATGGCCAGTGATCACTCTCAGTTCTGTAGCCAACCTTAAAACAAAGGTCTAGAGCTGGAGTGAGGATGATACTGCTATGTAATCTATTGTGCTGGCAACACACAGTGTGTGGACAGGATACTGTAAACATCCACTGATTAACAAAGAAAATTAGGAATAGGAAACAAACCACATTGAAATCCACTGATAATTTATGTTTTGCAACTCTGGAAATTGACAGAAATACAACAACAAAAAAGAAGGCAAAATCTGAATAATTAGATTTGCTTTCTTTTTTTGTCTGCATTTAAAAATCGGAAGAAACATTTTGCCCTCACAACAACCCTCTAAGATAAATTAGGCTGAGAATGGGTAACTGGCCTAAGGTCACCCAATGAGCTTCCATGGCAGAATGAATTCAAACCTGGGTTTCCCAGAACCTAGTCTGAAACTCTAACCACTACACTACACTTGCTTTTGTATGGTGGCTGCTGTTGAACTGTAGCAAGTCACCTATCCTGGATGAGTCATGCAAGTTGCATGGTAGCAAGTCACCCAGTGGTTGCTGCCAGGCCAGGCCCCAACAAGTCTGCCCTCAAAGGTCAAAATAGGTCTGGAAAGGGCCGTGTTCCCTCCCCCTCTATTTTCCTAACAGACACCAAGTCTTGAAGACTGGCAATACAGTTGTGGTTGCCTAGCAACAGCTACTCAGGGCATTCATGTCTTAAAGCTGCAGGTGATACTTTGATTATTTTAATTCTCTAATTTTTTGTATGTTTCAGATTTTTTTGCAAGTCTGCATTTTTTTTCAAAATTGTAGAAAGATACGTCTTGTCTGCTCATGTCTCCAGTCTCCGTATTCACAGATACGGCCATGCTGAAAATTAGATATATTGATGATAAAAAGATTCTGAGTTGAATATAATGGTTTTTTAAAAGATAAGAGTTCCTTGAAAAAAATAATTTAAAAAAACTTTTATTAATCTTAAGGTGGGCACAGACCAAAAAATGGACCAAAATTTGAAACGGTCCAGCCCAGTTCGGCGTTTGCAAACAGGCGGGTCATGGGATGCACATTTTTCATGGATATGATGACTTTTGAGCCGGTCCATCAGTCTATTGGTCCATGAAACCAGACATCCCGGCACCAAGCAATCAATTCCCTAGGCAACGTAGGGGACTCATTTGCAGACCTTCTGCTGCCTTTGGAACACTCCAATCTTAGCCCTGAAAACCTTGATAGACGGGTCTGCCAACCTGAGATCTCCCATTATTCTCTGAGAGCAAGCAGTATATATAACACCCAGCACCGAGCCATGATTTCACTTTCCAGCTGGTTACCAAGGGAGGAACTGCTTGTTGCAGGAGTTTTTTTGGATTGCGCGAGAGGCAGGCTTGGGGCTTGTGCTGCAGCAAGGCTCTGGGAGCAAGCTTATTGAATTTCCTCTGCTGAGGGCTCACTCTTCTGTTTCATTTTTTTCTTTCAATTCTTATTTGATTGTGGGGTGGTGGGCTAGGGCTCTGCCCCAACTCAGTCTCGGGACTGAAGTCAGGCTCTGAGACCAAGCTTATTGGGCTCCTTGAGGGCTCACTCTTCTGTCTCATTTTTTACCTTTTAATTCTTATTTGATTGTGGGGTGTTGGGTTAGCCCATGGCTCTGCTAATTGCTGCAATCCAATGCAAGTCAATTGGCATTTGCGGCTCCTATTCTATCTACTGGAAGTTTCCTGGAGGCAGCTACTTTGGGGGTCTGTAACTCAGACCTCCGAAATGCAATCTTGGCCAAACTTAGAGGGTGGCTGGAGGACAGCCTGCTGAAGACTTGCTGTGAGTCTGGCATCTCTGAGTGTGAAGGGGGCAGTCCTAGGGTCCCTAGAAGTGACGGACCACAGACCGAGGAACCGGTCAACAAACAACTGCGAAAAGTTTGTGTTCCGTGGTCCATGATAGATAGATAGACCATGGACCAATGCTCCATGGTTTTTTCCTGGTCTGTGCCCACCTCTACTCTTCTTAACTCTTTTAAATGGAAAGTTATGTTTTAATGATTTATTCTAAACATATTGAAGTTTTGCATACTAAAACATATAGAGCATACTGCAGAAAAATATGCACAAAACATTAGTATTAGTTCTGTTAATAATATTCCACTGTAGAAAATAAGTGTAAAAGATTTTACTGCCTCCTTCAGAATCAGCCTAGATGCCTTCTGTTTTAATACTATTCTCGATTCATTTGTCGTGCTTAGAAGAGAAGATAATCTCATACACATATGCTTCTGCTAAAATGGCAACCATCCCTGGCTAAGAAATTAACACCTCCTTTGAGTTTATCCCCTTTTCCTCAGCTTCCAACAGATAAATTAAAACCAGCATTAAGCAAGTGAAAGTTTCACTTCATGTGCAATTTCCGATCATTGCTTCACAAACACTGTAAGTGGAACAGCTTCAGGCACTATTACAACTGAATCATAACCTTAACCAGTGACACTCATTTCCTAGCTTATTGCAGTGATTTTTCTCCATAGACCCCTGCAGAGGACTCCTCATGCTTTCCACTAGGGATCAATGTTGGTAACAGCTAAAATGTGTTATTAGACATCTTTTCAGCTTGAATTGGAAAACTGGAAAATTCAACCTGTCAAAGACACATCAACAAAGTCACGTCACACACAGCCATAGCAAAGGCTCTATTTGTGGTGATTAGTTAACAGCCAGCAAACATGGTGGTACTTTCATTATTTGTGACCTGTCCTCTCATTGGCAGCTCCCATGCTCCACTCACATAATCCACCATTTCAAGAAGAGCTACAACACAACCCCATCCGATAGAATTATCAACCTTAATGTCAGATCTGAAGTTCTCTTGATATTAACAACTAATCTTCAAGTTACAGAGATCAGTTCCTATGGAGGAAATGCAGTTTCACAGTATGGACTCTCTGGTATACCAGAGGTTAGGAGAAATAGAGCTCCTAGAGTGACATGTCCATTGCTGATTTCCTCTCCAGGCACCACACTCAAATCTCCAGGAATTTTCCAAGCTGAAGTTGGCAAACCTAATATCATACAAAGATCTCACATGAAAAAGTACAACTATAGCAATTCATATGTGAGGAGATCTCTTGATTATCAATACCTGGCAATTCACAGTTGATTATGTAAACATATCTCACGTGATATGAAGTTGCTCCTTTGGCATTTGATCTGAGATGTCTCATTCACAAATTCAAATTGCTACCTGATGATTTGCATATGTGAATGGCTGATAAGTTAAATAATATTGGTTGTAAATGGGAAGCTGGGGCATCTACACACCTACACTTGTTACCCTAATGGGGGAGTATCCTTGTGATTTGGAGGAATTAGCACTCAAGGAGATGCAGTGAAAGGGAGTAACTGGGATCTCCACCAATGTATACTAGGATTGTTCCCTTGGAGATCTTTCAAATAAACAGCAGATATTTCTTTATTAACGAAGAGGTAAAAGGCAAGCATACAGTAAAACACTCAAAGCACACAGACAAGGCTAACTAGAAAACAGGGAGGAAAGTGGGAGAAAGAGTTGGGATGAGGTGATATTTACCAGTCCTTAAGAGAAGGAGAGGTCCATGGGAGCAGCAGCAAAATGACCCATGTTTCATGGAGAGAAGAGGGGGCTCAAGCGAAATTGAGGTTAGGTGTTTGGATACAGTACACAAACACTGCAAATGGCTGAGGGCTGCCCAATTATACTGTGAAATGTACCCTGGGGCAGAGTGAAATCTTGCCTCAAAGACAATGGCTTGATGACTTATCAGGAGGTTTGGGTGATAAGTTAGGAGAGGCTTAATGGCTCTACCTGAGGGAGACAAAATGTACGAATGGGACTTGATGACCGAACAATTACTGGATGGGGAGAGCTATCAAGTTCGCTGAATAGCTCTGGTTGGGAAGGTGGGTTAGGGAAGGAACAAAAAGGCATTGATGAGATAAAGGAGAAACTCCTGGAAGATCTCTTTGTTTCACTTAAGTGCTTATCTGGGGTATAACAACAACAACATTTGATTTATATACCCCCCTTCAGGATGACTTAACACCCACTCAGAGCAGTTTACAAAGTATGCTATTATTATCTCCACAACAAAACACCCTGTGAGGTGGGTGGGGCTGAGAGAGCTAGAACCTGGGACGGACCCAAGGTCACCCAGCTGGCTTCAAGTAGAAGAGTGAGGAATCAAACCCAGTTCTCCAGATTAGAGTCCCGTGCTCTTAACCACTACATCAAACTGCTCTTCTATACCAAACTGGCATGGAGGGGCAAGCTAGTCAATCTGACACACCTTCTGGTAATTTTCCAACTCCAGTTGGAGTTAGCATCTGTTTTGCCTTGCCAAGGAGTGTTTTGAGTTTATGGCATAAGAGGAAGGAGTTCATGATACTGCATACATAAACTGCCCTTTCAGTATGAGAAAGGGGTCTGACTGCTAACACACTCATTCCAAGGCAGGAGAAGAAGTCATTAGATGCTGTCAGCATTTTCCTAGAAGAGGAACATTCTAGAACAGTCAGAACTTTCTATGTCACTTCTACAACAGCTGTCTCTGCAACACAGTTACCTGCATAAATATGTAAAAATAGTATCCATACTACAGTTTCAGGATATTTATTTATTTATTTATTTACTCCAACTCTCTACCATGTCTGGTGGTCAAGGCAGTTAACATGTATGTTATTCATGTTTGTTATTCATACCAAACTGTGCTTGAAGCAGTAGGAGTGAAAATGAAATGGCTATTTATATTGTTATCAATACTTGGTAATCAACAATAACAATAACAGGTGATGTTGTCTAAGTAAGCTATTTACATGAGGGAATAACAACAACAACAACAACAACAACATTCGATTTATATATCACCCTTCAGGACAACTTAATGTCCACTCAGAGCAGTTTACAAAGTATGTTATTATTATCATTCCCACAACAAAACACCTTGTGAGGTGCACGGGGCAGAGAGAGCACCGAGAAGCTGTGACTGATCCAAGGTCACCCAGCTGGCTTCAAGCAGAGGAGTGGGGAATCAAACCCGGTTCTCCAGATTACAGTCCTGCACTCTTAACCACTACACTAAACTGGCTTCCAATAATTTATTAGTACATTCTGCTCTTAACACACCACCTGTACTTGACACACAGCAGTGACATACAATTTAATAGGTTCAACCCTTTTCATACCCTCCTCTTCCATCTTAGAATTTCATAATTGTACTTAATTGTAGACCTCTCTACTTACATGAGGAAAAAAATTAGGACAAGTATTCATATTCATTTGGAATATCTCAGGAAATGGTGTCAAGAGAGAAGTCAATTAAAACCTATCATTGTTAATTTCCTGGTCTTTCCCCTTTCTGACTAGGGCAGAGTTTAGCATCTCTTGCAAGTCTCAAAGAAGAACCAAGAACAATCTCTGGAGAATCATTGCATCTACATCTACTAAGTAACGTTGGAGATACAAATAATTCAAAGGGAAAAAGAAACAAATAAAGCAACCAGGGCTGTGTGTCATCTTTGAGGTGATGCCAAAAGCTCTAAAACAAAAACAGCTCTGCCCTCTTTCCCATCCTTGTCCTAAGATTACACTAACTCACTCAGCAGCCTCCTATTATTAGACAATAAGTTTATTTCTTTATTTACAAAAAGCAAGGTTATCCAAACAGTAATCATGAACATTGCTGGGAATCTGCCTGCACTAACAATACTCTTGACCAGGCCAGTCTCCTTCTCTTTCTTCTGGGAAGAGCGTCACAGTACATGAGGTGTACTAAATGTTTACATCCTCACACAAGAACTGTGCTGATCTCATTCATCTGGAACAGAGGAGGCTGTTTTTTGTTCTCCTCCTGATTGGCTTTGTTTTTTCTGTTAATTTTTTTTCTTGGCTTGAGGAATTAAAATGATGAACATAGCCTTGAAATTTCTGCTGGTTGCAAACAATATTGGAGCAAAGGGCAACCAAAGTATCAATGACACTATCAGTTCTCTACTCCTGTACTGTGATGAAATTTGAAGGAAGAGTTCTTATTAAAATCTTTGGGTGTTTTAACACACACAACACTGATTCTTGTGTAATTCCTCTGTGACATGTTTGCTTCTTGGTGGGTAAAGATATACAGCTAATTTGTTACCTACGTGAGATGAGGAAAGTAAAGAAAAGCAGAAAAGTCTGGCAATGAGAGATGTTAATAACAGCACTGGATTCATACTGCGAGCCTTCCTATAGAACAAGACTTTTATCAGCAGAAGAGTCATTTTCCATGTGTCCAAAGAAGATTCCATCATTAGTAAAACCTATTCATGAGATCCACCTTAAGGCCTGAAAACTATGGTGTAACCAGATGGTGATTTTTGAGAAAGTCTTACATACATCCCATGCAGTTCATATCTTCTGCCAGCTTCTAAAGTTAGCTTCTCTCCTGTTTTGGATGCAGAGGAGTTAGCCGTGTTAGTCTGTGGTAGCAAAATCAAAGAGAGTCCAGTAGCACCTTTAAGACTAACCAATTTTATTGTAGCATAAGCTTTCGAGAATCAAGTTCTCTTCGTCAGATGCATGGTACAGAAACTGGTCAAATATAGAAGAGGAGGGGGAAGAAGGGGAGGAGAGAGAAGATGCAGTTGGGGGGGGAGAGAGAGGGATGGAACCAAAACATTCCTTTGCTAGTAAATGTAAACATCTCCTCTTGGAATGGAGATTAATTGGCTTGTGTGAGGCTTCAAAGGAGTTGGCTGTGTTGGTTTGTGGCAGCAAAACAACCAGACCATCCAATTCCAATGCAGCATAAGCCTTCAATAACCACAGCTCTCCCCACCAGATGCATCTGACAAAGAGAACTGTGGTCCCCGGAAGCCCACGCCAGGTGCCACTGGGCTCCCCCAGACCCCGTCTCTGTAAAGGAAATCTGTTACCTGTGATAATGTGATAACCATTCATAGTCCCTATTCAGTCCCATCTTGACAGAGTCAAATTTGCATATGAATTCCAATTCAGCAGCCTCCCGTTGGATTTTGTTTTTGAAAGGTTTCTGTTGAACTACAGCAACCTTTAAGTCTTCGATGGAATGTCCTGGTAGATTGAAGTGTTCTCCCACTGGTTTCTGGATGTTTCCATTTCTAATGTCAGATTTGTGTCCATTTATTCTTTTGCGTAGAGGTTGGCTGGTTTGTCCAATGTACAGAGCAGAAGGACATTGTTGGCACATGAGGGCATATATCAGATTGGAGGATGAGCAGCTGTAAGAGCCAGAGACCCTGTAGTTGATGCCATTGGGTCCTGTAATTGTATTCCCTGGGTAGATATAGGGGCAGAGCTGGCATCTGGGTCTGTTGCAGGGCCTGGTACCTGTGCTGGTGACTCTGCTGGCCGATTCATGATTGTGAGTGAGAAGTTGTTTAAGGTTGGGGGGCTGTCTGTAGGCAAGGAAAGATCTTCCACCCAGGGCTTCTGAGAGAGAGGTATCATTTTCCAGGATGGGTTGTAGCTCACTGATGATACGTTGGATGGGTTTGAGCTGGGAGCTATAGGTGACAACCAGTGGTGTTCTGTTGTTAGTTCCTTTAGGTTTGTCCTGGAGCAGACTGTTTCTGGGTACTAGTCTGGCCCTGTTGATTTGTTTCTTCACTTCATATGGTGGGTACTGTAGTCCCAAAAATGCTTGTTGTAAATCTCTTAAGTGTGAGTCTTGGTCGAGAGCATTGGAGCAGATACGGTTGTAACGTAAGGCTTGGCTGTAGACAATAGACCGAGTGGTATGTTTAGGGTGGTAGCTGGAGGCATGTAAATATGAGTATCGGTCTGTTGGTTTCTGGTATAAGGTGGTATTTATTTGTCCATAATGTCAGACTTGTGGCTAGATAACGTTCTTACTCCAGACTACCTTCTACAATTAGACAACAGTCCATTGTTTCCAAAAGGCTTTTACTGAAGAATTAGTTCATTATAGTCCACTAGCCTGAACACAAGGTCCAGGATGGTACATGTGCATTGTTACCAATGACAAGCAAAGCATGAGATACAGAGTAACAGATCACAGCAGGCCCAACCTCCCCCCGCAGTTCTCAAAACAACCCCTTTGAAGACGGAAGAGCGAGAAGCTCCCAAGGCCGGTTCTTGGTGGAACGTTGGTAGCCAAAACAATCCATTTCTGCAAGATAGCTTCCTGGGAACCTTGGCACCTGGAAGAGAGAGCACTTACACACTGAAAGGATTAAAATGGAGTCAGTAAAGCAAAGGCATTCATGAAAGCAGTCTGAACCTGACATTCTTCCCCCTCTAAGATGCCCCCCCTCCAGGTTTATGTGGGTAGCGGGAGTGGAATGCCTTAATCAATCTAGGGGCACGAACGTGCATAGAGTTCACCCATTCATCAAATCCAGAATCAAAGTCCTTCCACCTAATGAGATAAAATAACTGGTTCCTTTGTATTTTAGAGTCTAGTATTTGTTGTACTTCATAGTGGGTTTGATCATCGATCAGAGTGGGGATTGGAGGTGCACGGGTGTGCCATTGGTTAGCAGGAGGGGCTTTCTTCAACAAACTTACATGAAAGGTATCATGTACAGGACGAAGATTCTTTGGCAGATTTAAAGCAACAGTCACTTTGTTGATTACTTTGCGAACAGGAAATGGTCCCAAAAATTTTAACGCTAGCTTGCGGCTGGTTTGGGTTGTTTTCAGATTCTTTGTGGAGAGGTAGACCAGATCACCCGGCTGTAATTCCCATTCTGCCGCGCGGTGGCGGTCAGCGTATTTTTTGTAATCCTGTTTGGCTTTGATGAGATGTTTCTTGATCTGCGTCCACTGTTGGGCTGCTTCCCCCCACCATTCGGTGACGTCGGTGGAGGCTGTAGCGGGGGGAGGAAGCGCCTCGAATGGAAAGGGCTTGAAGTGGAAACCATAGACGATTTTGAAGGGAGTTTCTCCTGTAGAGGCGTGCACGCTGTTATTATACGAGAATTCTGCCAGGGGGAGTAAATCAAACCAATTATCCTGTTGGAAATTAATATAACAGCGCAGGAACTGTTCTAATATCTGATTTGTTTTTCCTGATTGTCCGTCTGTTTCTGGGTGGTGGCTTGAACTCAGACCCTGTTCAATGCCCAGTAGTTGTAAAAGCTCCCGCCAGAAGTTGGCAACGAACTGTCCGCCGCGATCCGAGATCACCTTGGATGGAAAAGAATGTATTTTTACAATATTTTTTATAAAGATGTCCGCTAGTTTTCTAGCCGAAGGAATAGTAGTACAAGGTAAAAAATGAGCTTGCTTGGAGAATAAATCGACCACGACCAAAATACAATTGTGTCCCTTGGAGGGGGGCAAGTCTGTGATAAAGTCCATGGAAATTATTTCCCACGGTCGGCTTGGCGTTTCTAGGGGTTGTAGGAGTCCCGGAGGTTTTCCTTTTCGGGATTTGGCGCTGAGGCAGATGGGGCAAGACGCTACGTATTGTGAAATGTCTTTGCGCATGCCCGGCCACCAAAATTGGCGCTGTACCAAATGAAGAGTTTTTAAGTATCCATAATGTCCCGCTGTGGGGGCATCGTGACAGCGTTGTAACACTTCTTTTCTCAAGCTTTTGGGTACATAGAAGCGATCCCCCCAGAGCCATTCCCCCTGGTTGGATTGTTGCAGTTTGTCTTTGGGCACATCCTCCCCCTCCTTTTCCACTTCAGCTTTCAATTTTTCTCTCCACCCTTGGTCAGTGTGAGGGAAATGGGTGGTGCGGCTGCGCGTTGTCACCACGCCCCCTAGTTGCGTAGGTGAGAAGACTGTGTCTATCGTCTCCTCCCTTTTGCTTTTGTGCTGGGGCATACGCGATAGAGCGTCCGCCAAGAAGTTAGTTTTCCCAGGGAGGAAGTTTAATGTGAAATCGAATTTGGAGAAAAACTCCGCCCATCTCAGTTGTTTGGCGTTTAGCCGGCGAGGGCTGCGCAAGGCTTCTAAATTTTTATGATCCGTCCAGACTTCGAACGGATGGCGGGCCCCTTCTAACCAATGTCTCCAGGTAGTGAGAGCCGCTTTTACAGCAAAAGCTTCTTTCTCCCATACATTCCAATTCCTTTCCGCTTCTGAAAACTTTCTGGAAAGGAAGGCGCAGGGTTTGAGCTTTTTATCCGCCCCCCGCTGTAGTAGTACCCCCCCAATCGCCGTATCGCTGGCATCGACCTGTACTATGAACGGGCGACTTTCATCGGGGTGCTGTAGGACGGGTTCCGATACAAACTGCGTTTTTAGGTGGTCGAACGCCATTTGGCATTCCGCTGTCCAAGCCAATTTCGCACTTGGTTTTTTGGCTTGGTCCCCTTTATCTTTGGTTTTTAACAGTTCCGTTAGGGGGAGTGTGATTTGGGCGAAATTTGCAATAAACTCTCTATAGAAGTTGGCAAAGCCCAAGAAAGATTGTAATTCCTTGCGGGTTGTGGGGGTTTGCCACTGGAGTACTGCTTGTATTTTACTGGGATCCATCTTTAAACCCTCCCGGGAGATACAATAGCCCAAGTAAGTGAGTTCCGTCTTGTGAAATTCACATTTAGAGAGTTTAATAGGTAACTGGTTATTCATGAGGGTGGTTAAGACTTTCTTTACCAATTCTACGTGTTCCTCTTCAGTTTCTGAATAAATTAACACATCATCCAGATACACCACTACACCTTTATAGAGGAATTCATGCAGTACTTCATTAATCATGGACATGAAAACTGAGGGGGCTCCGGCCAAGCCGAAAGGCATAACTAAGTATTCAAATTGGCCGAGTGATGTGTTGAAGGCTGTTTTCCATTCATCCCCCTCTCGAATACGAACGTGAAAGTAAGCATCTTTCAAATCTAATTTCGTAAAGATCTTACCTTGAGCCACGACGTTGAGTAGATCTCTTATGAGCGGAATGGGGTAGGCATTGCTGGAAGAGACCGCATTAAGACCTCGGAAGTCCGTGCATAATCTTAAGCCCCCGTCTTTCTTTTTTACAAAGAGTACTGGTGCTGCATGGGGACTGTTAGCTGGTCGGATAAATCCTCTTTGAAGGTTGAGGTCGATGAAGTTGCGGAGCTCCTCTCTTTCGTTGGGACTCATAGGGTATAGGCGGCCTTTGGGCAGCGAGGCGCCTGGCAAAATTTCCACGGCACAGTCTGTCCTCCTGTGAGGAGGCAACGAGTTGGCTTCTTCTTCTGTGAAGGCTTGTGTGTACGCCCTGTATTGCTTGGGTATTAGATTGATTTCTTCTTGGGAGAGGAGAGCCGGTTCGGTTGTGGTAGGATCTTTTCCCCAATTTTGATCCCACCGATGACTTTTGCAGGACTCATGGGTGAAGGTGATGCTTCCTTCTGCCCAATTGATGTAAGGGTTATGATCGCATAACCATCGGCTTCCCAGGATCAAAGGGTACTTTGCGGTGGCACTAATAACGAAAGATCTTTTTTCCCAATGTTGCCCCATGCCTGTAATGACTGGCATGGTTTCTGTAGTTACTGGATTCATGTTAGTGCCATCCATTTGCTCGAAAATGACCGGTATGTCTAATTCTTTGACAGGGAGCACTAGTCCGTTTACCAAGGCTGGCGCAATAATGTCTCTAGAGCAGCCCGAATCAATGAGGGCTTGTACCCGGATATGCATCTTTTTGTCAGAATTTACTAAAGTCACTGGTATGAAGAGTATGGACCCGTACGGTCGGTTCGAAACTGGAACTGACTGAGGTTTGATCTGTCGGTTGGGTCCTTTCACGACAGATCCATTTCGTTTCCCGAGGAGCGGCTTTCTGGAGTCTCCCCTCCCGCCAACGCTGTCGGGTCATATTCCATAATTTCTTCCAATTCTAGCCCCCTCTCAGGGGGATTTCGTCTCGGCGCTCCCCTACCTCTTGCCGCTCTGGGGGCTGGGGTAGGGCACGTAGACGCCGGGTAGGCAGCGGGGGCTGGGCGTCTGAGTTGGAGCAGAGGTCTTTGCACAGGCCGATAGGGACATTGCGCTGCAAAATGACCACTTTGTCCACACTGCAAACACAATCCTTGTTGCCATCTAGCATCTCTCGCTCCATGGATAGCGTAGCCAGCCCCCCGGCTCCCTCGAGCAGGAGTGGAGGATCGTCTTTGACCCGGAGGTTGTTGGTGTTGCTCCACCAAACGAACTTCCATCAGACGGTTTTCTACTTCACAGGTTAATTGTATCCACCCTAACAGCGTAGGAGGGTTATCTTGCATTAAAGCCCTGTCTAGCAATCTAGGGTTTAAACCCTGTTTGAACATGATTATTTTGGTGGATTCCTCACACCTTGGGCATTTGGCAGCAAGTTGTCGGAATTTGGCGGCATAGTCTCTAGCCGACATGTTGCCGTGCCTGATAGCCTGCAATTCTGTCCGGGCTCTGGTTTCTTCTAGGGGATCCTCATATTGAGCTCGGATTGCGTCTACCAGCCCTTGGAGGGTATCTAACTCGGGGGCCCCCACGTTATACAGTCCTACATACCAGTCAGCTGCTTTGCCTTGAAGACGTGACCCCAGATGTTCGATTTGACTAGCTTCACTTCCGAAAAGATGTCCCCAACGATTAAAAAATTGTACTACTTGTACTAGGAAAAATCCCAATTTGGAAGGGTCCCCATCGAACGTAGCATCCAACTTGACCCAACCCATCGGGAGGTCTTGTCGCGGAACCGGTGCCGGCATTGGATAGACATCGAGCGGTTCGAGGGGTTGTCGCGGGGCTGGGGCCGGCATTGGATAGACGTCTAGCGGGCTGAGGGGTCGCGGAGCTGGCGGCATCTGTGGTCTCTGTGGTAGAGGTTGTTGCGGGTGCGGTCGCGGCTGGCGCAGTGGAGGTACTCCCGGGCGCGGCTGGGGAAAAAGTCCTCTCGGTATAGGTTGCGTTGGCTGCATTGGTGCTGGGGCCGCTGCCCCTCTCGGCCGCGGCTGATGAGGGGCCGGTCGTAATGGTTGGGGATGGAGTGGTAGCGGATGAAGCGGAGGCATATCACCTCGCGGCCCCGGGGTTGGTACCACTTGCGTTGTAGGTGGAGGGGCTACCGGCTGATCAGCTTGCGTCGTGGTTGGAGGGAGGATTGGACTCCCCGGTTGTATCGGTTCCCCTCCGCCGTTGGTGGGACGGGGCTCCCCCGGTTGCGGTCCGTCACCCCCTCCACTGGTTCCGTCGTCAACTGGTCCGACCGGCTGGTCAGGCTGGGAATCATCTGGGCATGAATCATCTGGAACAGGTCCTTCTCCGGGGACCTCTTCCTCATCCCCCGTCTCTGGTGGCTGTTGCGGCCAGGGTTGGATCGGACCCCCCTGCCGAGGCAGGAGCGTTTGGAGATTGGCCAGACTCTGGCTGATGTCTGGCCATCCAGCGGGCCGCTCACGACCGCCGTCCCCCGCGACTAGCACCGACAGCAAGTGGACGGCACTGGCTAAACTTTCTTCCATATTTATGAGTCTGTTTTCCAAAAGCTGTACTCTCCCCATGGTTTCCTCACCCTCAGCAGCTTCGGCCGTCTGCGAGGTTTGCCCAGTTTCAGTCCGGGGCCCCGTGGTGAGCGTTTGCTGCCAAGGCCAGGGTGCCTCGTCTCCTCGCTCCTCTTGGGACCTCGCGGCTAAAACTCCTTTTGTCAGGCCGGTGATTGCCGATATACCTGAGTCAATGGCTAACGTTCTGCTCTGCAGTTGCACCCACTGGTGCTCACTTACTTCTTGTTGCCCCGACCACGAGGTGACTTCCGCATAATCCCAACTCAGGGTGCCACGGCGGGACGTATCCCACTCCGATTGTTCGGTCGTTCTATTCCAATATATCCAAGGTTGATCACCGGTTTGTTCAGGGATGGATTCCAGGCTACGCCGACTATCCAGCTGTAAGTGCGTGAACATCGTGCTGGCCCTCCTATCCCTGGTTTCCCTTGGTCGCGCACCCCACTGTGTCGGGGTAGGCAGCGATAGCAGTGGGAGAGCCGTGGCCCGAGGCTGCGTATCAGCCCTGCTTGGAGCAAGGGTATAGATCGTTGTAACCGAGGAGTTATCCTCCCTCGGTGCAGGTACTTGAGTGTCCGAGCCTTGAGAGCCGGGAGAGGCATACGGGTCAAACAAAGGATCCCTGACAGGGACAGCTTTGGAGTCCGTCTGATCCGGCTTAGGCATTGGAAAATGTGATTGGTAACAAAATGTCAGACTTGTGGCTAGATAACGTTCTTACTCCAGACTACCTTCTGCAATTAGACAACAGTCCATTGTTTCCAAAAGGCTTTTACTGAAGAATTAGTTCATTATAGTCCACTAGCCTGAACACAAGGTCCAGGATGGTACATGTTCATTGTTACCAATGACAAGCAAAGCATGAGATACAGAGTAACAGATCACAGCAGGCCCAACCTCCCCCCGCAGTTCTCAAAACAACCCCTTTGAAGACGGAAGAGCGAGAAGCTCCCAAGGCCGGTTCTTGGTGGAACGTCGGTAGCCAAAACAATCCATTTCTGCAAGATAGCTTCCTGGGAACCTTGGCACCTGGAAGAGAGAGCACTTACACACTGAAAGGATTAAAATGGAGTCAGTAAAGCAAAGGCATACATGAAAGCAGTCTGAACCTGACACATTATGTAGTTGTACAGTGGTGTCCAGGAAGTGTACCTGTTGTGTAGAGTGGTCCAGGCTTAGGTTGATAGTAGGGTGAAAGTTATTGAAGTCCTGATGAAATCTCTCAAGGGCTTCCTTCCCATGGATCCATATGATGAAGATGTCATCCTGGAATCTTAAGTATAATAGTGGTTCCAGTGGATGGGAGCTGAGGAAGCGTTGCTCCAAGTCTGCCATGAATATGTTAGCATATTGTGGTGCCATGCGTGTGCCCATGGCTGTGCCATTAATCTGTAGATATAAGTTGTCACCAAATTTGAAGTAATTGTGAGTGAGTATGAAGTGACAAAGTTCAGTGGCGAGGTGTGCTGTGGTTTTGTACGGGATAATATTCCTTATGGCTTGCAGTCCATCCGCATGTGGGATATTGGTGTATAAAGCCTCCACATCCATGGTTGCTAGGATGGTGTCATCTGGTAGGTTGTCAATGGATTGTATTTTCCTGAGGAAGTCAGTGGTGTCCCGTAAATAGCTGGGTGTGCTGGTGGCATAGGGCCTGAGGATAGAGTCCATGTATCCTGAGACTCCTACTGTGATAGTGTCTCTTCCTGAGACAATGGGGCATCCTGGGTTACAAAGTTCTCTTTGTCAGATGCATCTGGCGGGGAGAGCTGTGGTTATCGAAGGCTTATGCTGCATTGGAATTGGATGGTCTGGTTGTTTTGCTGCCACAAACCAACATGGCCAACTCCTTTGAAGCCTCACACAAGCCAATTAATCTCCATTCCAAGAGGAGATGTTTACATTTACTAGCAAAGGAATGTTTTGGTTCCATCCCTCTCTCTCCCCCCCCAACTGCATCTTCTCTCTCCTCCCCTTCTCCACCCTCCTCTTCTATATTTGACCAGTTTCTGTACCATCTGACGAAGAGAACTTGATTCTCGAAAGCTTATGCTACAATAAAATTGGTTAGTCTTAAAGGTGCTACTGGACTCTTTTTGATTCTCCTGTTTTGGAATCACATGCAGCAATGTGTGTGTGAATTATCTCTCTCTTCCTCTCCTTAAATTAGGTAAGTAGCAGAATAACTGGAACTAAAGTTAGTAGCTTCACTAATATGGATTCAGCATTCACAGATAGTTTCAGGTGGATAGCTGTGTTGGTCTGTAGTAGAAGAGCAGGATTTAGGTCCAATTGAACCTTAGAGGCCAACTAGACTTCCAATGTATTGGTCTTCAAGAGTCCAAGCTCCCTTCGAAGGTATAGGTCAAAGCTCATACCCCAGAAATCGAGTTGGTCTCTCCAGGTGCTACTGGATCCGAATCTTGCTCATTCACAGACAGTTTACTGTGTGAACAACTTAAATTCTTCTACGACACTCACTGACTTTCTCCAAGTGATAAAATGAACTAAGAACCCATTAAAATTTCCAGTAGAAAATTTTCTGCTACATCACCCTCTCATTTCCTGATAGGAATATATCAAATAAGAGCATTTTCTAACTTTTAACAATTACAACACAATGAAAGGTTTTCCAATACACTACACAATGTTACACTACTACCATCTGCTGGAAAACTTTGAAAGGGCACTTTCATAATCAACAACAACAACAATGTTGATTCTTTATATAATCAAAAAGAGTCCAGTAGCACCTTTAAGACTAACCAATTTTATTATAGCATAAGCTTTCGAGAATCAAGTTCTCTTCATCAGATGCCTGATCTTTATATAGAAACACAGTTACAACTGCACAAAGTAAGAAATGAAGTGCAATAGCTTGAAGTGAATTGTTGAGCAATAGCTTAGTACGTAGCATAATTGCAAACTGGTCAACATTTGAAAAATGACAAACAACAGGTCATATACAAATAGCAAGCTAATTAGGATCTTCAATAGCACTTGATGTATACTTATTCTAGGCTGTATGAACTGACATGCAAACTAGACATCTGGAAAATTCTACTCTTAACCGTACCGGAAACCCAACATAACTTATTATAGCAGTAAGATTTTTTTTCCCAAAAAGAAGACTCTGTTGAAAGATAAAAATAGAGTCTCGAGTTCAGAATTCAATAGATATACCTTTAATTTTGGTAATGGAAGCAGCAAACAGAATCATATTTTAGTTGTGGGGTAGTTGTGGAGAGGTAAAGATCTTCTTATGGCCTAGTTTCTAGGAACTTTGGCTAGCATCCTCCATAAAGGGCTCTTTTCCACAGTAACTTCACATGAAAATCTGTCCTATGGAATAAATGACTGGTGCTATCAGTTCTCATAATGCCAATCACCAGTTCAGGGCCAAGGGATATGTGAAATTATTCCCATACTTAACGGAACAGACCATTCATCCCATGCTTCTGCTTACATATATCTGAAAGGATGATCTGCATGTGGAAACTTATTTTAATGACTAGCAACCAAGCCCATTGTAAAAAAAAAATACAACAGGCTCTAGCTGTGGGGCCAAGGTCCTGCAGCTGCAACAGAGGCAGCAGGATGGCTGTGTGGGAGGGGCTCCTCGTGCGGCACCTCCCTGCCAGCTCCACAGGCAGGCCTTTGAGAGGCCACAGAGGTGCAGCACAGTTTTGTAGCCGCTGCAGAGGTAGTGGGAAGGCCACATGGGGGGCTCCCCCACACTGCACATCCCCACCAGCTCCATAGGCAGGCCTCTGAGGAGCTATGGAAGTGGCAGGGAGGTGCAGTGCAGTTCCGCAACTGCCGTGGAGGCGGCAGGAAGGCCGCAGGGGGGTGGATTCCCCTGCACTTTGCCAGTATTCATTTTGCATTAGATAATAAGATAATCCCTGTAAAATACAATCAGTTTTTCAAAAAAGGTTTAATAAATACACTCCAAACAGTAAAATGGAATTTGCTAAGAATCTGGCTTCAGAAATAACAAACTGGTTTAAATTAAGAGAAGCTTGTAGGAGAAATACGTGAAAACATGGTGGTGAGGGGGGATTAAAAATACTGCCCAAATAGTGCCATTTTTATTCTCAAACGACTTTTTGTAATGGTTAATTTCACAGTACATTTTTAGCTGGAAAACATGGGGCATCCTTTTTAATGGGCATGAAATTTAGAAACCAACATTTTAATGATATATGTACTGACTACAATGTAAATGCAATGTAAAAACAAAAATAAATTTACAAAATTCAATGGTAAAACCATTTAAAAATCCAGACACAGTAGAGCATCCCTAAATATCACTGATTTCAATAAGGAGTTATACATGCATAGTTTCACTGAACTTTGTTCCACTAAAATTAATGGGATTTAAAGAGGCTTGTTTTAAAGAGACTTGAAGTTCATTGTTCCAAGGATGCTTTTCTAATATTCCAAAATAGAATCTACAGAAAACCTCTTTATTTATTTACTTATAGTATAGTATTGTTATCATACTTTCAGCTAAAAAGCTCTAAGCGGCTTATGAGATTAGAGACAAAAAATAATCCATTAAAAACAAATAAACAGATACTAGAACCAGAAGAGAAAAATAGTGACAAAAAAAATTATTATTAAGTAATAACATATCATATTACACATGCTACAAGCCAATAAAAATATTGGTTTGGATTTGGATAGGGACAACAGAGAAGGCCTTATATCTTGCCCCCCACACCATTTTCGCTAATTCGAAATAGCCTTGAGAGGTTACTATTCGATCCATTGGAGTGCTGTACATTTATTGATGAGCTTCACGTGCAGCTCCACAATGGGGTAAATAACAACTCGATAGGGTGCATTTGGTGCAGGAAGAAAGCTGAATCCTTTTCTCTATTGTGCCATGGTCCCAATCCTAACTAGAAGTGAGCACGAATCGTAATACAAATTTTAAAAATGCACAAACCAGGCTGGTTCGTGGTTCATGAAAATGCAGTTTGTGGGGGTGCGTTTTCCACAAACTCCAAGACTTTTTTGCCCGGTTTGTGAGAATCATGAGCAGTTTGTGAAGCTAGACAGGTTGGTGCTGCCAATCCATTAATTCCCACATGGGGTGTGTGAAAGTGACAGACCCATTATCCTGCTGCCCGCAATCGGCAGGAAAAGGGGTCTGTCTGTTGAACGCCTCGTGCTGGGTTCAGCCAATTGGCTGAAGGTGGCACGGGGTGTGTGAAAGTGACAGCCCCATTTTTCTGCTGCTTGTAAGCAGCAGAAGAAGGAGGCTCTGTTTCAAACACCCCACACTGGGTTCAGCCAATCGCAAGTGGGCAACAGGAGAAGGGGACTGTCACTTTCACACCACCTCGCACTGGGTTCAACCGATTGGCTGAAGGCGGTGCGGGATGTATGAAAGTGACAACTCCATTCTCCTGCTGCTTGTGAGTTGCAGGAGAAAGAGAGTTGTCACTTTCACACACCCCATGCTGGATTCAGCCAATTGGCTGAACGCGACACGGGGTGTGTGAAACTGACAACCCCCTTCTTGTGCTGCCCGCAAGTGGTAGGAGAAGGGGGCTGTCACTTTCACACCACCCTGTGCTGGGTTCAGCCCATTGGGTGAAGCCAGCGCGGGGTGTGTGAAAGTGACAGCCCCGTTCTCCTGCCACCCACAAGTGTGGGATGTTTTGAAACTGACAGCCTTCCTCTGCCAGTTGCAAGCAACAGGGGCAGGCTGCAACTTTCAAATGCCCCGCGCTGGCTTCACCCAATTGGATGAAACTGGCACGGGGTGTTTTGAAAGTGACAGCCTTCCCCTGCCGCTTGCAAGTGACAAGGGAAGGCTGAGACTTTCAAATGCCCCGCACTGGCTTCACCCAATCGGGTGAAGCCAGTGTGGGGTGTTTTGAAACTGACAGCCTTCTCTTGCTGCTTCCGGGTGACAGGAGAAGGGGGCTGTCAGTTTCAAACACCCCACACCAGCTTCAGCAGCTGACGCCAGGCATTTGAAATGCAACGAACCACGAACCGATTCATGAAGCAGGAAAAGTTCATGGAAGTTCATGGTTTGTGGAATGTGACGAACCACGAATCACGAGGTTCTTTTTTTTCAATTTGTGCCCATATCTAATCCTAACCAGTGCCCAAACATACATGGAAATGAGTTTCCAGCAGTTATTTGTGTGTGGCTGTTGGTCTGAATGCAGAGGGATCTAGACCTGACTTCCAAAAAACCCTCTACGCTGGCCCTTAGGAGGGAGAAACTCTATTTAGGATGGCTTTGTGAATCTATCCCAGTCTGATCACAAACATTTTGTAGGTGTGCTGTTCCTTTGGAACAGTTTTCAAGATGTCAGGAAAACTCTAGTGGCAAGCTTTATTAAGCATTGCAAAGCAAGCATCAATTACAAAAGCCTTTTACAAAGGCTAATGTGTCCTACTTTAAATTATTGTTTTAGGTGCTTGATAATTACAGCTTGTGATTTTGTTGGCTAATGTTTTATTGTATTTTAATTGCTTTTTGTTCAATGCCTTTTTGGGAGTGCAAGCTGTTTGTAAGCCATATTCAGCTCCCTTTTGATGAGGAAAAGGTAGGGTATGAATAAACAATAGATTGGATCCAAACAGTTTTTCCGCTACTGAAAAGGAACAGTCTCATTTGACCATCCAAAAAAGGCTATGTTTGGGATTGTGGGAACTGTGTGGGCAAAAGCCATGTGGTATGGGAGCTGTAGCAAGAAGGGAATTTAGTGTGATTGAATGAAAAAGCCAGCTAGATAGAACTCAGAATAAATAAATACATTGTACTGGCATTAAGAAGAATACTCTAATTCCTCTTTACTCTATTGGTTCCTGAAATTTAACAATTTGCTCCTTTTTCTCTTTTTAGGAAATTGGAGTCCATTTGCTAATCATTTTTTTTTATCAGAAGAGAAATTTGGAGGCGGAGGAAGGGAGGTTCTACAAAGTTTCGTCCTGTGGATGCTCAGAGGCAGGCCATGCATTTCCAAACATTCTTATTCTATACTTGCTTATTCTATAGCACCATGTGGTGTGGAACATCAAAAACTTTCAAGCACAAAAGTTACTAAAGGGTGCATACAGGTGGTGCAGAAAACTAAAAAGAGAAATTAAAGAGAAATTCTCTTTTTTTAAGAGAAAAAGAAAATATGAGGAATCAATGGCTGTATCTAAACAAAGTGAATTCTGCAAAAAGAAATTCTACTGCCCATAACAATACTACTTATACAGTAAACCTCATCATTTGCGGGGATTCATGCCTGGGATCATCGCAAATGGTGAAATCCATTGGGAGGCAGGGTTTTGCTGCCTCCTAGTAGCAAAACAACCACATTTTCTGCAAAACAACCAAACGTAATGATTACAATGAAGGCGTAGTAGGTGTAAAAACAGGCTAGAGATCAATCCCATCATGTCACTGGACTGCAGACTGCAAATAAGTGAAATCACATTCATACCATTGGATGCAAAGATGCCCTCTCATTTGCTCTTCTGTGAGCAAAATATTCTTTCTATGAGTGGAGAGGCAACTTTTGGCCCAACCCATATTTATGTAGCAACATTGCAAAGACTGTATTGTCGAAGGCTTTCACGGCCGGAGAACGATGGTTGTTGGGGGTTTTCCGGGCTGTATTGCCGTGGTCTTGGCATTGTAGTTCCTGACTTTTTGCCAGTAGCTGTGGCTGGCATCTTCAGAGGTGTAGCACCAAAAGACAGAGATCTCTCAGTGTCACAGTGTGGAAAAGATGTAGGTCATTTGTATCTACTCAGGAGGGGTGGGGTTGAGCTGAGTCATTCTGTAAGAGTTTCCCAGGGTGTGGAATGCTAATGGCGGGAGGCTTCACTGTATCCTGAGGAGGTTCTTTTGCATATGGATTGGTGCTTGATGTGCTAATCTTCTCTGCAGGGCTATTGTCGGGTGTGGAGTGTTTTGTTGGCCTGGTGTTTTTCCGAACTGGAGCCCATGCTCTGTTCATTCTTAAGGTTTCTTCTTTCCTGTTGAAGTTTTGCTTATGCTTGTGAATTTCAATGGCTTCCCTGTGCAGTCTGACAAAGTAGTTGGAAGTGTTGTCCAGTATTTTGGTGTCCTGGAATAAGATACTGTGCCCTGTTTGAGTTAGGCTATGTTCAGCCACTGCTGATTTTTCAGGCTGTCCAAGTCTGCAGTGTCTTTCATGTTCTTTTATTCCTGTCTGGATGCTACGCTTTGTGGTCCCGATGTAAACTTGTCCACAGCTGCAGGGTATACGGTATACTCCTGCAGAGGTGAGGGGGTCTCTGCTGTCTTTTGCTGATCGTAGCATCTGTTGTATTTTTCGGGTGGGTCTGAATACTGCTTGAAGGTTATGCTTTTTCATAAGCTTTCCCATCTGATCAGTAATTCCTTTGATATATGGCAAAAACACTTTTCCTGTAGGTGACTGTTTTTCCTTGGTTGTTTGATTCATCCTGGGTTTGATTGCTCTTCGGATTTCATTTCTGGAGTAGCCATTTGCCTGAAGTGCGTGGTTTAGATGTTTAAACTAAAACGAGATCCCACTTGCAAAATCACCAGGCTAACAAATGCGCTGATCAAGAATTCCTCACTACATCCCGACACGCACAGCAAACTATGCAAGACTGAAGCACAGCCACCTAGACTATATGGACTCCCCAAAATACATAAAGATTCAGTCCCACTCCGACCCATTGTGAGTGCCATTGGTTCACCGACATATGAATTAGCTAGACATCTGGCAGATCTCCTGCAGGACCACATCGGGAAAACCTCGTCTTACATCAAAGATTCAGCAGATTTCATCAACAAAATCAGTTCTCTGAAACTCAATCCACAAGACATACTTGTCAGTTTTGATGTTGTATCCCTGTTTACCAAGTCTCCAGTAAAAGACACTATTGCACTGATTAATCAGATTTTCCCAGAGGATGTAACAGCCTTATTCCATCATTGTCTGACAACCAGTTACTTCCAATGGGACAACGAATTCTATGAACAGATGGATGGGGTGGCCATGGGGAGCCCACTCAGCCCAGTTATAGCAAACTTCTACATGGAACATTTTGAAAAAACAGCTCTAGAATCAGCACCCCACAAACCCAGTGTATGGTTCCGGTTTGTGGATGATACATTCATCATTTGGAGCCATGGGGAGGAAGAATTGATGGAGTTTTTGAATCATCTCAACAACATCCACCTGAACATACAATTCACAATGGAGAAAGAAAGTGAGGGAAAACTCTCATTCCTGGATACCTTGGTCATCCGCAAAGCAAACTTTCAGTTAGGTCACAAGGTCTACAGGAAACCAACTCACACTGATCGGTACTTACACAAAAACTCCAATCACCACCCCCGACAGAAAAGAGGCATAATGAAAACATTAGTGGATCGTGCAAGACGGATATGTGAGCCGCGCTTTCTCAATGAGGAAATTAATCATCTAAACCATGCACTTCAGGCAAATGGCTACTCCAGAAATGAAATCCGAAGAGCAATCAAACCCAGGATGAATCAAACAACCAAGGAAAAACAGTCACCTACAGGAAAAGTGTTTTTGCCATATATCAAAGGAATTACTGATCAGATGGGAAAGCTTATGAAAAAGCATAACCTTCAAGCAGTATTCAGACCCACCCGAAAAATACAACAGATGCTACGATCAGCAAAAGACAGCAGAGACCCCCTCACCTCTGCAGGAGTATACCGTATACCCTGCAGCTGTGGACAAGTTTACATCGGGACCACAAAGCGTAGCATCCAAACAAAAATAAAAGAACATGAAAGACACTGCAGACTTGGACAGCCTGAAAAATCAGCAGTGGCTGAACATAGCCTAACTCAAACAGGGCACAGTATCTTATTCCAGGACACCAAAATACTGGACAACACTTCCAACTACTTTGTCAGACTGCACAGGGAAGCCATTGAAATTCACAAGCATAAGCAAAACTTCAACAGGAAAGAAGAAACCTTAAGAATGAACAGAGCATGGGCTCCAGTTCGGAAAAACACCAGGCCAACAAAACACTCCACACCCGACAATAGCCCTGCAGAGAAGATTAGCACATCAAGCACCAATCCATATGCAAAAGAACCTCCTCAGGATACAGTGAAGCCTCCCGCCATTAGCATTCCACACCCTGGGAAACTCTTACAGAATGACTCAGCTCAACCCCACCCCTCCTGAGTAGATACAAATGACCTACATCTTTTCCACACTGTGACACTGAGAGATCTCTGTCTTTTGGTGCTACACCTCTGAAGATGCCAGCCACAGCTGCTGGCGAAACATCAGGAACTACAATGCCAAGACCACGGCAATACAGCCCGGAAAACCCCCAACAACCATTGCAAAGACTCATTATAATGCTTTTTAAAAATAGCACATATGATTAAATTTAAATAATCTTTTTGAAAACAGTCTTGTGGATAAATTATTTTCTTTCATATTTCTGTTTCCTATATATATGTTTCACTTTGTTTTGAAAATTACTTTAAAATTCTATGAATATACACAATATACAGCAAGACCTCAGCCGGTCCCTTACTTGGGAAGAGACACTGCTGTGCAACAACTGCCAGGAGGACGTCCAAGGCTGGTGTAGCTTGCAAACAGCAGGGACAGGATGAACAGAGCCTCTGGGGCCACGCAGTATCACGGCTACCAGAAATACCATGGGCTTAGCAGGTTGTACTTGCTTGCACCAGAGTCAGAATTGTGAACTGTTTTCATAATATACAACAGGGAACTCTTTACCATACCGCTATCCAAATTTTAGACATTTTCCCATGAAATCATAAGGCAGTTATAATCTTCCTGTTTGTCTGATGTATATGTTTCTTATTTTGGCAATATCCCATACTTTTGTGTTTGACCCTTGCATGCATTCCTGAAGCATATTTGTCAAGTCGTAATTTACCATCTGGGCCTACAGAATCTCTCTCTCTCTTTTACACACACATGCATACACCTCTTATACATTAATGGATACACACACACACATATATACACATATATGCGTCTATCTGTCTGTATATATGTATAAGAATATCTTGGATCTCATGGAAATCATAAAGCTGTTTATAATCTGTTGTTGGGTCAAAGCCATAGATACAATAAAATATTTGGGATTTCATCCAGACGAACCACAGAAGAATTTATTAAACAAATAAACACATCCAAATCGAATATATAATATAACCAGCTTCCCAGGTTTTAAGTTCTGAAACAGCCCTCAAAAATGTTCAGACAATCCCTGATGAAGAGCTAGCCTGTATTTCCTATCTTGTATTTATATTAAATATAATGGTTTCCATTGGCTTAACTGTTTCCAAGATCATCAAATGTCCCCACAGAAAAATCCCCTTAAACATTTATTGATGCAGACTAGAAGGGTGAAGAAAAACGTTTCTGCTGAATTGGTTTGAAAGTTTAACCTTTCAACACATTTGGGAGCACAACAAAGAATAAACCTCATCTTTTACAGTAAAAGCACCAATCTCCAGTATATCCCACACACTCAGACTCAGTCATTTGCTCACTATCCCTTGACAAAATATACTTCCTGCCTCCCCAACAGCTGTCTTTTTCATTATTAATCTTTCCAGGACATAGACAAATTTCTTTCCCACCTTACAAATGATGAAGCACACAATGATGTTTAATATATTTTAAAATCCTTATAAACATCATAAATCCAATAAATCTAGAATATATAGAAATATTGCCAATTAAGTTGTGGGTATAGAGTGTTAGCATGCAGCTATCGTGTCACTTCCTTTCAATGCATGCTTATAGACAAAGTACGAACTGTAATGTACACTTCCAGTTGTCAGTACAGAATTAGGAGCTGTAGTCATTCTACAGAAAATGTTAAAAAGGGAGAGCAGGGAATCAGAAAGGCAGCATTTGGTTTCTCAAGTCACTGAAAACGTATCAAATGGGGTTTGAATATGTGGAAGGGGATCATTTACATTCCTTGGCCCCAGCCCCGGTGCCAGGGTTACTGGCGCCTGAGGCCATCCTTGTGCGTGCGCAGAGAGCGCACACGCCCCCGGATTGCATGATGATGTCATCACATGATGACATCATCACGCAGAGACGCTGGGGCCATTGGCTGGCAGGTGGCTGGGGTGGTGTGAGGAGGCCGCCCGTGCTCCGCACGCTGCCCCGGCCACCTGCCGTCCCTGGCCCACAGCTGCTGCATCCGCCCGGGGGCATGTGGCAGTGGCGGCGCAGGGCTGGCTGGCAGTGGCGCAGCACACGCCTCTGCCCCCGGGACCCCCTCCGGCGACCCCTCCAGCCCCACGGCCCCCACACCCCCTGTCTCACCACCTCAACGGTGGCGCCAGCCCTGCTTGGCCCAACATAAACTCTTGTGGCAACCCCCCCTTACATTATCTGAAGAAGTGAGCTGTGACTCATGAAAGCTCATACCCTACCTCAAATTTTGTTAGTCTTACAGGTGCTACTGGACTCTTGCTCTTTTCTACTGCTACAGACAGACTAACATGGCTACCCATCTTGATTTAACATTAATACATCACTGCAACACTAACTCATGAATCGTTTAAGGGAATCAGCAACCTACAGGGACAGACACAGAGAATTAGAGGGCACCAAGGAAGAGAGTAAGCACAGTGAAAGTGGCTATGAACAGCAACAACATGACTCTCCTGCAAACGCAAATGCTGATGAGGAAAAGATCCATGAAGAAGTCCCTGCAGAGCTTGCAGGCCCTGAGCCACCGCAATGCAGTACATTAGGGAGACGGGACAGAACGGGAAGCACACTGCAAAAGAACAAGTTTAGTTGGGATCTTGAGGGGATGTAATTTTGTGAAAGCAAAATGAATGTGTGTTCCTTGCTACAATTCAACTAACAGTGTACTCATTTTTACACCTGTTGCTGCATACCATTCACAGTTGAGCAGCTCATCACAGTACAAAGAATGTGTCTGCCATATACCAAAAGGACTATTGCACAATATCACCAACTAAAAATCTCCTGTTTCTATCAGTGAAGAGAAAATTGAAAACTATAACAAAAAGTATGCAGATCACTTGGTATCTGAGCAAACTAGGATGGGAAGGGGAGATCCTGCACGTGATCTTGCACAACGTTTTCCACAGGAGAAACTACACTAAGTAAATTTCTTTTTCTATTCGCCCATCACTGCATCCAGCCCAGTGCACTGATGTATTTGCTTAGGAACATCACGAACTGGTCAAAGAAACCTGAGATGTAAAATGGATCCAATCAAAAGATAACAAATTAGAAGAAATGCTGATGCTCACAGCATGAAGCAAGTGATGACTCACAGTGAAATCCTAGGCAGAGTTACTCTGGTCTAAGCCCATTGATTTCAAAGGGCTTAGAGTGGAGTAACTCCACTTAGGCTTTTACTGTTAGAGTGCAATCCTAGCTTCAATGGATTTAGAAGGGTTGAAATTCTGCTTAGGGTGGCACTGTACAATTCTACAGAGGGTGACTAGTCCCTACAAGGAAGGTAGATGCCTGTGCAAACTGTAATGCCACAGACAGCTTACCTTTTTCTAAATTAGAGGGGCTACATCCATAAGCAGAGAGAAACACGTTAGAGCCAAAGAGGCTAGAAGGAATTTTCGAAATCAAGCCTAAACCCTCAGGGATGATTCATATATCCACATATATCACTTGATCTCTCAGCATTTGGTAGTTCAGAGAATAATGTGTAAACTTCCATCATTGGTAAGTACCGCGTTTGATATGAAAATTTCACCTTACACAAGCAGGGCAGCTTCTAAAGATATGGTCTTAAAATGATGAGTGTGTATGCATGAACACAGGCTTTCACAGGGCTCCTAAAGACTCTCTTGTGGCATCTATTAGAACCGTCTCACCCCTGAATTCATCTGAACTTGTAGAGGTTCATTACGAGGGAGACTCCAATAGTTCCAACTAGAACGCTATCTGTTTCATGTAAAGGACGCCGTATCGTTTTTGAGAAAGAGACTCTCAAGATACAACTAGCCTGTCTGTTGCACATCACTCTTCAAATGGCTGAAGAGTGTGTTTGACATCTGAAAGCATTAGCTGTCTATAAATGTGGGAAAAAATGAAAGGCAGATAACAATTAAGGGAGGTCTGCAACATATCAAATTAAGATCTGGAAAGCTATTCCAGTTTTGTTGTGACTGAGAACTGTTGCCTGTGCATTATCTGCATCTTTTGGAGACAGAGTGAAGGAAACCATATAATCTTGGTGTAAACAGATGGAATCATCTACTTTAGTGAAACTTTATTCTTCCGATAATTTATTGGGGTGTGGTATAGCACACAATTATTAGAACTATGCCTTTCAAATACACTGTTTATTCATGCATTTGTTTTATATTATAAAATGCAGTTGCAGATTGATAAAAGGAGACATTGGTCTTGCAAAGCATTAAAATACTGCTGTATGTCCTCACTTTCTAATATGAGAGATGCCAAGATTTATACATTCTGTTCTGAAATGCCAGGAATAAGGAATCAATGGGAGCACAGGGTGGAGTAGCAGCTCCACTGTGTCTTCTTTCTCCGCAGAGCCTCTGGCGGGACACAAGCCATGATTAGAAGAGATTGCTTGTAGGTTGTGTTCAGAACAGTTCTGGATTATTTTCGAGGATTGAACATAGTCTGATGACTATGGCTCATTGATCCCTGGCTCAGATTAAGATTTCTGCCCAGCCTATACAGCTGCATGAATTCTGACATTTCAGGATGTTTCAGGGAATTTTAAGAAGTGGAGCTAAGAAAACTTTTGCATGACTGAACTACTGTTAGTATGTTATAAAAAAGCAAGGAAAGTTGCTTTTAGAAGTTGTATTTTAGTTGTGTACTCCCTTAGTTACTCAGAGGAATAGCAAGATACACATTATAAAGAGAAGATATCCTTTAGAAATGGGAGCCAATTTTCCATCTGACTTTCTACAGTATCCCACTGGTATATATCTGCTTAAAAACTTTATGAACTTGTCAGAGAGAGCTGAGAACTGGAATTTAACCAGGGGAGGAAGTGGTTACAAATTGTAAAAAGTGAGATTCATGGCTTTAAGCCATAGTCCAGTTTCCTCAGCCCACATGATTTAAATGTGGCACAAAGCCTAATTGGTTGGGTTGATGTGGCTCAGCCAATCAAAGTGGGCAGGCAGAAGATGTCTCTAGCTGTTCTCTTCCTTCAGCAGGCATTTGCTGCAGCAATTGAGAGCCTGTTGGAGCCTCTTAAAAGCCTTATGGGTTTCTAGAAGCATGGGTTCCATGACTAGGGAGGGCTAGGGAGGCTAGGTTAGGTTGCATTAGCCCATCAGCCCCCCCCCCCCCGGCCCTCACCGACACCCCCCTTCAAATTAAAAAAATAGGGAGGAGAGAGAGAGGGAGTGACAGAGGCTGGTAGCTGGGAGAGCTGCAGGGTGAGGCATGCACGTGGGCATTTAAAAGGACACGGTGTAAGCTGTTTTGCTTACTGTGGGAGTGGTTGCTTGTTGCATGAGGCTCACCCAGCACAGGCAGGTCAGCCTTGGCAAGGGGCCTCTGTTGCACCTTCGTTTGCAGCTTGTAAGGCTTGCTACATCTTCAAAGCTTCTTTTGGCAATGCAAGACCACTCCTGCAATTTTGGTCGTGCCCACCATTTTGGAAACAGCTGGTTCCCAGTCTATAGTATACTATCCCTTGTTTACATCATTTTTCTTTTGCATCCATTCAGCAAGATGTTTCTAACATGTGAGAATGCAATATTGAAATCAATTGAGTTGTCTAGATGAAGATGAGGCTTTATAGTTTTCATCAGCCATCACAAGGAGAGATGACTTCAGGTTTTTTGGCTGGGATGTGCAAATGATTTACCCTCAAAGGGTCATAGACAATGACAATGGGAAATTGCCTCTTTTTTTCTCTTCCACACATGCAAACCACTAACAAAAGTGGAGAAAAGATGTATAAAAAAAGAGGGGGAATTAAAAGTTCTCCTTTCATAATGATTTAGTTTTCAGTCATGTCCCCTTTTGTCATTTTTTTGTAAACTAAAGAAACCCAAACCCTCTTAGTTTTCCCACAGTACAGTTATTCCAATTACTTGGTAACTGGGCAGCTGATCTTCAGTGGCACCTGGTCTAGACATGCAGTAGAAGTAATGAGTTGATGGAAGGGCCATAGCCCTTTGCATACTCCATTTGTAAAACTCTGATAATGCATGGAGAGAGAAGTTCCAGGACAAAACAACAGGGTGCTTGAGGAAGGAGAAGAAAAAAGATGCACCTTATATAAACTTTTCCAGGGGATCCAACCAAGTCCCAGACCTAAGACTGGTTTTATTCCTTTAATATACCCTTTTCTTCCAGAGTCCAGTATGAGTACCAGTGTTCATCTACATAATTCTCTCAATAAAAATTGTGAAAAATATCTGTAAAACACAGCTGCTATAGAACACAAGACTGAAAACACTCATTTTAATGCCATGGCCTCTTTCACACTCAGTCTTTTCATCGTCTCTGTATCTTTTTTGCATCCCGTGTTTCCTCAGGTTTCACATTCCAAGCTAGTTATGGGACGCTGCTCCGTTCTTTGTCTGAAGGATCCCCGATTTTTCTACCTGTGGACATAACCCAAGTTTAATTTAAATCCACTGGCGAGTCAGGAGGACTGGTGTGATAAATGTCAGTAAGAACACTTTTGCTTCTCTTCTCCCCCCTCTCTTTCTCCCTGGGAGCTGATTGGTCTGTGCAGAATTAATTACTCCCACCCAACTCAGCTCTCTCTAAACTCCTTTTCCACCATTTTTTTCAGAAAACAGTGAGTCAAGGGTCAGCGGATGTCATGGCTATGATGCAAGTGAGCATTTGGCCCAGCTGAACCGGGGCTGGGTGTGCATCTGCTCCACAGCCCCTCTGCTATGTGGTTCGGTCCAGGTGCTCTCCTGCTCCATAGCCCTCCCTGGGCGAGTGGAGCGGGAGAGCACCTGGGCCAGCTGAGCCGTGACACCGGCTGTCCCCCACTCTGCTTGCCCAGGGAGGGCTGTGGAGCAGGAGAGCAAGCGGGCCAGTTCTCCACAGTCCTCTCAGGCTTGGCAGGGAGTGGAAGTGCACCTGTCTTCTGCCCCACCCCCCTGCTGGGGTGGGTGTGAGGGCCAGTGCCATGGAGGGGAGCTATGATCCAGTGGGGATGTGCATGTGCTTGCAATGAGCCCCCCCCAAGAGGTTGGTATATTGTTGTGGGGGGAGCACAGGCTGCGGCCCAGCAGCAATGTTGGGAACAGTACAGTGGGGTAGGTGGTTAACATAAGAGTGGGTCAGAAGATGTAGTAACATTGAAACGTAAAAGGTAACATGCACTGCGGGGGTCAGCCCAGTGCAGCGCTGCGAGTCATGGATCAAATGGGGCGGCCGTTCATCTTTTTTTTCACAGTCAGAGCAAATGGGCAGAAGCTGCTTGGCCCCTTTTCACGTGTTTACCTTCAAGGGGATGATTCATGGATCGATCTATCGGGAGGGTTTAGAGTGGATCAATGGAGCTCACCATTATGATGAATTTGGCCAAACAGGCAACTGTGTGGCTTGAAGGGGGCAGGCCAGGCGGGGCCACTGGTGAAATGCTGAGCCAGGGCAATCTGGGAAGAGAAATGTAGCCTGAGAGGTGAGCTCTCCTGGTGGAGAAGGACTGTTGAGGAAGGACGAGGTGTAGAGAGCAGAAGACTTTCTTCACCCTTCTGATCTGCCTAAGAGGTGCAGGCAAAGCCCCCTGCACTTATCCCAAGGGGAGAAAGCCACATTAGCCTGGCACTGCAAGAACAGAGTCTGGTGGCATCTGAAACAATCTCCTTCTCCATTTACAGCTGCAAGCCATGGCTCAGCTGGGGCAGCCACTCTGATGCTCTGCAGCCCTCCCGTGTAAGAAGAGCAGGGGTTGGCCCAGCACAGTGATGCAAACCGCGACTCAGTGGGAACAGCCGCCCTCTGGCTCTGCAGCCCTTCCAGTGGTGAAGCAGGCGAGCACTGGGGGAGTCGCAGCTCTGCCCACAACTGGCTGGGCACGCATGTATGCTCCAGGCCCCCCCACCTGCTATGCAGAGCAGGGGGCCAGTCAGTCACGGCACACCTTACCCCATGGGCTGGGTGGGGGAGTGGAAGTGCACCTGCCTGTTGTCTCCCCCGGGCCGGAGCAAGGGTTTTTTTAAAATTGCTTTTATTCTGAACATTGTGAAGAATTATATTCTACAAATACAAAAAAGTTAGAAATGTTAACTCAGTACTTTTAAAATGCATAATCATTAAAGACACTACCCCGCCCCAACATACACAAACACCAAACTTATGAAATCCAGGTAGCACTTCTACAGCACATGGGAGAGATGCAGTAGAGGTAGTAGGCTGGAGTAGAGGTAGTAGGCTGGAGCAGGGTTTGGGAATTGACACTGCAGAGGGGAAGCCATGGCCTGGCTGGGGCGAGCCAGCATGCGCCTGCCCTGTGGCCCCCGTGGGTGAGGCGAGAGGCTGGAATGTTGGGGGGGGCGCAGGCTGCAGCCTGGCAGGGCCAGCAAGTGCCCACCTCCCAGGCTGAGGTTGCTGGCCTTCCAAGCCCACACCTTACTATGCACAAAGTTTTTTTTAAAACAGTGATGTGCACTGTAATGCTCTAAAAGCCTGAAACTGAATGGAGACTTTTGGCGGTGGGTCTGAAAGGAATCACAAGATGCCAAATCGAAACTGCCATGAACAGTGTGAAAAAAGCGGGTGCCAAGCTGAAGCCACTGCAATCCCCCTGATTGCTCAGAAATAGTGCTTTAAACCGTAAGTGCGAAAGGAGCCCATGTAGAAATATCCAATGAAGCTGCAGTGGACCTTGTACTTAGATCCATTCTAACTCCTAAAAGAAAAAATCTAATTCCCAAATTTTTTTTAAAAAAAAACTTGTTTTTTAATACAGTTATACAACATTGTTTAAAGGTTCCATTCCAACTTTCAAGTACAGGTTACAAGGAGATACACTGTCAAATCTTTAGTTAACATTTATTATAGAAAATAATGAGGCTTCAGAGCAGTGGATCTATATATTTAAACATTGGTCTACTCCAATCAAGTAGAAATAAGCAGGTAAGAAGTGCAGAACCCATCCCACCCTCACCCCTCTCAAACTTCTCCAAGTACTTTTCTCTCACCTAAACATACTTCTAATACTAGAAGTGCTAAGGAGAAAAAACAAACAGTAGATGGGCAGTAACTGTGCATGAAGAGAAGAGTTCTCCACTCCTTACCTGTGATTCTTTTGCTCTTTATGAAAATATAACTTTAATGAACTCTGGCTTTAGGTCTGTTTCTAAACTATATAACCATGCTGGAGTTATTAACCCTCTGTAATTTTTTTCAGCTGTTTTTCTACTTCTTCTACAAATGCTGGGAAACTCTGATCCAAGAGACACACACGAATAAAATTGCCTAAATCTTCAGCACTCCACACAGATTGTTGATAGGCAAGAGGAAGTGCAAAATTTGATGCCAGTAAATCCTGCAGAAGCAACCAGATATGATCAATGTTGTTTTAATTTTAAAATGCTTAGAATGTAAAGATACTTTTTACGTCTAAAACAGTATTTTTCAGTTTGCAATTCATGCTGGCTACTCTGCTTTTGATGAAATTAAGGTGGCAAACCAACTTTCATGTTAGAAATGCAGAATGTATGTTATAAGCTATCTGTTTTTTCTTGTATTATAGTTGACTTTAACATTGTGTAATTTGTTTTCTTGTTTATGCGTTGTATATTGTTTTTAAAGTTAATTTAAATTTTTTTAAAAAAGAAATGCAGAATGTCTTTAAAACAATAGCTGTTAGAAACAGTCTAATTTTGACAACACATCTATTTTATAATTTTGCACTATGTTGGTTGCTAATTGCTCTTGTCTACACTTTTTTTTTAGTTTGTCCAGCACTTGGCTAGTAGTTTCCTTAATGGGATTTCAGTGTCTGGCTATAGATCAACTAGTAGAGACAGCAAATGAGTACCTTCATACTCATACTCATACTCATACTCATCCCTTCACTGCCAGGTAACAAATACTGCTTTCCTCAGCTTTCTTATTTGTCCATAAAAATCCAATGTGTATTTAGGAAATCCCTTATACACAAAGTCATATTTTCCTGCATACCTCAATAGGTTCTCAAGTAAGCAATGGGCCTGCTCAACTCCTGAGAGTTTGGAAGGAAAGAAGTGGGGTGGAATTTTCAAATTTTCCCTTCACTTGCACATATTTGTAGTCTCTTCATTTCTATAATGCAGAACCCAAAATCTGTTTCATTTCCCTAGTTTATACCAAAATACATTTTCTAGGTAGTATTTCTATGGTAAATGATTTTGGGGGGAAACCAAACAATATCGTATAATGGTGATAATCACCAAGAAGAAACTGCCTCATCATAAACAGATCAGAATGCAGAATCAAAGATTTATGCAATGGCATTGGCAACACTTAGAAATGTGTACATCTCATGGTATTAGAGTTGGGAAAGCTATAGAAAATGTCAGCTAAAATGATCAAGTGGCTGGAGCTATCTTTCTATGATCTTTCTATGATCTATGACCTCCATGTTAGAAAAAAAATGTGTTTCTGATTCTGGGGTCGATGTAATGGCTGTCACCAGAGACACAAGTTTCCAGAGGTATCTGGTGAACAGTTGTTGGATCTGGCGAACAGAATGCTGGATCTTAATCTGATCAGTAACACCATCCCTACAAGTTCAAAAACCACCCACACAGGAAAACTGCATGTTACCACATGCTGAAACATGTTACAAAGATGGTTTTTAGAATGCTGTGTTTCTAAAATGTGGCCGTGCTTTCAAAAGACTGCTATCAGGAAAACCCTGAGAGGTAAATGTCAAGCCGTAGTGTAAATTAACCCTGTGACAGCAAGCATTCATGAAGTCCATGTGAAAGAAATTGAAAAGAAATGCAAAATAAATTCTAATAGATTTATACACTTTGAACAGGGTATATAAGGGAAGAATCCCATTCCCCATCCTGAATTGGGGCTGGGAGATACTTTAACCAACATCTTTCTTTCAAAGGAATGAAGGGGATGAACTACAGTGGCCACTTGAAGCCTCATTTACTCTGGCCAATGGGGAGGGCACAGGCAGTCCTGAAGCATGCCCTGGCTGAACTGCTAGGCTTTTTCTTGGCATTTAGGTAATAGAAGCCCTGATTCAGTAAGCATTTTAGCTGCCACACGTGAGGACTTTTTGCTGCAGGATTCTTCTGACCACAGAGGGGGCAATCTGGTCAACGTTAGAGAGTCTGCCTTAGTGGTTGTGAGCTCAACAAGGAGGGAAAATAGTGGAGGAGAGTGAATTCCGAGTGGGGAGAGCCTCTCCCTTTCAACCCAACTGTTTTGGCTTGGGCTGGGGTAGCATTTCAGCTGCTGCTCCAGAGTTTGCTGTTTAGGGTGGCAGATGTTTTGAGTGAGTAGCTCCAGATGGCAGCTCCAGGAGTTTTCCTCTTGAGCTAGCTGGTTGGCATGTAAGACTCCTAGTACTTGCAGCCTTAAGCATTTTGATGGCATAGTCAGCCTTTCATTCTTGGTGCCATTTCCTTCCTTGTTGGTGGACAGGAAAGGTGTAGATTGGCTCCTAAATGCGCACATACAGGGCCTGTTCCACCATCATCCCACACACCATTATTCAGGTGATGTGGGATTTTCACAGTGAAAACCAGGGGGTAATGAAAGAGTTTGCTCATTTGTAATTAACAATACAAATGAGCTTTAGAAATTTCTCCCCCTCCCTTGATGTTTCCATTTCCCCTTTCCCTAGTTATCTTATCTTTCCCTCCCACGGAACTCTTGGTTGATTAGCTCTAAGATCACAATAATGGGAGATCTATTTCAAATCCTTTCCCTCCCACAAATCCCCTGGCCAGTTGTTACAAACTGCACAAAAATAATAGATTTGTTCCCCAAAGCCCTTTTAGCTAGTGTGTTCTATTCACACACTAGTTTGGTATATACCAAAACTTACCGGGCTTAACTAAAAAAGGAGTTACATTGAAAGGACCGAACTCCCCCCTCCCTTTCTTACCCCATTTTGAATCTTCAATAAAGAGTATTATGATAACGCTTCCCTTAAATTTTAGCATTGTGGCTAAGTGTCTAAATCAATTGTCTCTTATTGAAATTTTACTTCCCTTCTGAGGGGATGAAGATGTTGACTGAGAAAATTTTCTTTTTTGACTTGGTTTGCTTGTTTCCATCGGTTCTTCTAGGTTCAGTTCATTTAACATTGATGCTGCAGAGTCGTAGTCTGAAGCAATAAGACGATGTCCTTTGTGATAGACCAGTAGTTTCGTGTAATTCCACCATTTGTATTGTACTTTCGCTCTCCTCAAAGTCTCAGTTGTGGGTTTAAGTTCTTTTCTCTTTAAGAGAACTTCATTAGGCAGGTCACTGTATACTTGTATCTGGGTGTTATTGAATAATAGAAAGCCTTTGGATCTTGCTTCATTGATTATTTTCTTCCTGATGTTAGTATCTGGTACTTCAATAATGATATCTCTCGGCATATTTCTTTTTTTCTGCTGGCTTAAAGATCCGATGCGATAAGCTTTTGTTATGAGTTGGTTTGTGCCTTCCTTAATGCCCAGCAGCTTAGATAGCCAAGGTGTTAATGTTCTGATTATATTTTCATTTTCTATAAGGGACTCTTCAATCCCACGGAGCTTGAGATTTCTGTAACAAGCTGACACTTGCAGGTGAAGAATTCTTTCCTCCTGCTGTTCTAGTTTATTATATACTTCTCTTACGTCTCTTTGAGACATGATACTAAGTTCCATAGCACTTTCAGCTGTTTGATTTGTCTTTTGAAGTTCTAATTTGATTTCTGTTAATTGTGTAGATAGCGGCTGGATGAGCAGCGTCATTTGCTTGAGCAGGTTTTCTTCAAATTTTGCAAACTGTGCCTCGAGGGAGTGGTTATTAGTTTTTGCTGCTGCATTTGTTTCTACAAGTTTCCTGTCGGCCATTTTGGATAGCTCGGCCTTGCTGCATTCCTGAGGCATAGTTTGAGTTGTGCTGTAAAAGAGCTGCTGCAAATTTCTTGCCGATTTTGGATAGATCTTCTTTTCCCTCTGCGTCTGCTTTCTCAAATATATAATGCAGGGTAAACGATATCAGCTGTTTTCCGGGGTTTACAGGGAGGAAGGAGACAGAGATCTTTCAATGTGCGTCCATACCCGAAGGCTCCGACGCCACGCCCCATTTGTAATTAAAAGAAAAAAAATTAGTAACAAAAGCTCTGCCTTGTACTGGGTCCTCTTAGATGGAGATCGTAGAGTGTTGGAATAGGAGAAAGGAGGGGAAAACTCTCCTAAGGGGTTCTTAAGTGGACATTTAAAGGAGCTATGTGTTGGACAAAGATGCTAGCCATTTGTTAGGGGCTTTCCCTCTTTTCCAGAGTGATGGAAATCCCTCCTTCTCTTTGGCATCTCCTGTCCTGATAAATGCAGAGGCAATAATGTGAGTGTGAAGATGGTGGGGAGAATTACATTAGAGTGGAATTTCTAGCCTCTGTGTTCTTTGGGCTTGCTAAAAGAGAAGGAGCCAATTGCAGATATCGTCTTCCATCAAGGATGAGCCCAGGTTGCATGACCTCAAGGCCTGGATTGCCATAATGGAAAGGTCCACTAGCACTGGGAGGAAAAAAGACCCTCAAGTTTGAAGGAGGAGGGTTGGGATCTTTTGATGCAAGATCTTTCCAGCAGGCTGGCAAAGTTGCAACAGGAGAAGTAAGCAGAACAGAATGCTGTTACTCAGGAGGCACCTCAAGTTTCAACTCCTAACAGCAACTTTGTTGCAGTGGTTCCTATAGGTGAGAAATCAACCCCAGCTGTGGTGGTGAGCAGGGTATAAGGAGTAGCATTAATCCTGGGTGGCCTGAGTGGGACTGCCAAAGTAGCCCAGGCTGGTGGTGGGGAGGTAAGGTAGGCTATTAGATGGTCCTGTCAGGGTTGCTCCTTGTGAGCAGGTTTGGCATAGCCAATGGATAATGGTTCACCAACTGAAGCAGCAGGTAAGTGGGAATTTTCCCTTCTGGCTCACAGGTTTTCTTCAAGACGCATACCTGTAAGAGGCACCCTAGCTGGCCTTAGGAAACTATTTGCTGCCAATAGCTATGCTAAAGATATGGAGAGGAGAATATGTGGACCCTTTTCTAGCTCCATCCTGAATAGTGTGGTTGAACAAAAGGAGGGAAATAAAGAGCAGTGTATGGAACAGGAAGAAATTAAACATATGGCCGTGGATTGTAATTTGTTGAATGCTTATACTGGATAAAGTGGTATTGTACAAATTCAACCAGGCAGAGGTTTAGCTCTGGTCAGTTACCAGACATTATGCAGGCTTGCACAGAGTATACTAAGCTAGCTTGACTTTTCCATGGTACAAAGAAAGCTTGCAGCTATGGAACCAGTGTTTGAAGCTGGCTAGGCAAGTGATCAGAACTTACTCTGATAGTAGCCATCTGGTTTCTAACTAGTAACTGGAAGCTTAGAGTAGTGTGGGGGCTAAGCAGTGGGTTCAGTCCTGGACCTCCAACAGTGAAGATGTGGTGTTTTCAAAGCACACTTCTTGTGTGGAGGCCCCCAGCCAGCAAAGGCCAGTAAGTGGGGCAAGCCAGGTGGACATAATCACACTTCCAAGAAGAAAAGGTGGATGAGGTAGGACAGAGCTGGTAAAGGCCCTCAGACCAATACTGCTTACATCAGTTGTCAGTATATCCAAAACAACCAGAGGGTTTATATTTGACGGATAGACTTACAGTGGGGTTTCCACGTTCCTTCTTGGGTCTAGGGTTTTCATTTTGGCAAAAAATGTTACAGATGTGTGGAGCAAGAAGTAAAGGAAAAGCTACAAAGGAGAGTTGAAGGAAGCAGCTGCCTGACCTGACTATATCTCCTATGGGAGAAGTGTCAAAGAAGACACCTGATCAATATTATTAGATTCACCATTTGTCTTACCCTAAGGGCAGTTCTGTTGATTTTATTCCCATTGAGCTTTGTTTTGTTAAGTACACATTGTTTGATGGTGCAGTTAGGATGTTTAGTGCCTGTGGGAAGGAAACGCTGTGTGACATTAAGTCAGCCTTAATACACTGGAAGTCTTTAGTCTCTTGGGGTTTATGTTCAAGGGTCAGTATTATTTTGATAAGCCCCTTCTCTTGGGATTTTGATTCCATGTTCAGCTTTTTAAAAGTTTAGTTTCTTTTTGTATATTATTTGGTTTTCTTTTTGCTAGGAGCTGTAACACAGGAGAATGTGCTTCCCTGAGTTAGCTGCTTCAGTTGAAATGCCCTTGGCATAGGAAAAGGAATGTGTCATGAGTAGCTACTGTGCATGTGAACATAAAACAACTAGGGGGAAACCTGTTGGTTTGGTTTGATTGCTGGTAGCTTGCTTAGAGGAGCCAGGACTGGTTTTGATTTCTTATCCTCTTCAAGGAGAGGAAGAAAGGTGACGGAAATCATTGTGGATATAGCTAACTATATTTTATTTTGAATCTGTTTTTTGTGTCTTACCAACTTTGAGTTGAATTAAATTAAATTTAGCACCTGTTACCCCATACCTTTTGGGAATCTATTTACATTATTTTGCCCTGATTTCTCTTTCTTTTCCCCAATATATTCCTGTTTTTCTTCCTCTCTTCTGTGTGACAGGAAATCTGAGAGAAAGTCTTCAGGGAGTGTGGGGTTTACCTCAGCTGTGGCTGTCTGGTTTTGCTATGTGGCACACAGAAGGAGCTTGTGGAAGGTGGGATCTTTCTTGTACAAAACTGAGGGAGGGGGAGCCAATGTATTCCCCCTTCTATAGGCTAGCAGTGGCAGCTATCTTTACCATCCCTGGATCCTGAAGGGGTGGAAAGGAGGCATTAAATGGGTGCCCCAGTGGGCCCTTCCCCTCTAGCATCTCTGAGAGGTGGTCTGTATACCAGGCTATGCCCAGCAGAGGAGGTTATTACAGGCTGGTATCCTCACTATGCTTTGGGGGAGTCTTTAGGATCAGTTAGTTAGTTTTCAGGTGTCCAGATGGGTGCTGGATGCACCCATGGCTGCTGTTGCTTGTAGTTTTGCCCCTGAATACTTTGGTAAAGCTAATTGCTGTAAGTACTGGATGTCTAATTGTAGTCTTCTGCATTGAAAAGACTGGTTGAATTCTTACTGCTGGGAGGAAGGAAAGAGAGCACCTCAGGAAAGTTTCGACACTGATCAAGAGAGCGATAAAAAACACTTGGCACTTGTATGGACATAGTGTAGTAAGAGCATAATAACATTGCCTGAAATCGTCCCCAAATCTCAGTTTTCATTGGTGTCAGCAATTATACTAAGGCAGTTCACTGTGAACATTCAGAGGAAGGGGGCAAAGGGGCCACTTCCTTTCATTCAAACACAAGGTGTACTCTCCCTTCTGAACACATGAAAAAAGATCAACCCAAGGGCACTATGCTGGGAAAGATCTCCCCACCCCAGAGTTTTTAAATTTTTTAAAAAGCTGATTATGATTCATGTAGGACTGGAGGGTGATTTTATGTGGAAACAAAAGAAGGGATGTTGCAGTGGAGAAAAAGCTCCATGTGGCATTGCCTACAGTTTAACCCAGATTTGCATGTCTCATGTCAGGGTGTAGTGACAAAGTATTTGGAAGCAACCCCATGATGGAACTGAGGAAGAAGGTAGAACTGTACACATGGATATGGGAATTGTTGATGAGCTGGGAATGATAGGGGAAAGAAAGTATTTAAAAAAAGAATGCCCTTGTATGTTTGCCCTTTGAAGCATATATTAAGTTGTACTTTCATACCTATGAATAAGTTTTTTCTACATTTCAGATGGATTTAGTTTTTGAAAAATACTACTTTTTCCACAGCTGATCTTATTCTTTTGCTACAAAAATTAGTTGTCCTGTGTTCAGCTTTTTACCTGTGCTAGTTCTGCTGCAGTTACTCTTCCTTGAGCTGGAGAAACCTGTACAATATTTAATAGTATTCATAAATGAATCAAGGCAACAAAAATAGTACAGAAACATTAAAAACAAAGAATATTATTCCAGTCTGGGCATGTCAAAACACTTACCTTAAAATGTGGACAGTCACATGGACAATCCAGGGCAAATTTCATGAATTTGCTAAGACAGTTTGGTTCCCCACTAAGACTGGTGAACAAAGTCAGTGCTATTATTATCTCCACAATACAGCCAGGGAACTGGGGCTGAGAGGAGTGGCTTATCCAAAGCTACCTGCTGAGCTCATGGCAGTCGTGGGAGTTGAACCAGCAGAGTGCTGTCTCGCAGCCCAACCATTTATCCACCACGCTACAGCATAGTAGTGGTGGTCCCCAGCTCAGTACCCACAGAAACTTTTCCTGGTGCTCACTAAGTGTTTTCAGAAAGTGGGTAAGGCCAGGTGTTTTTACTCAGCAGACTTCTGATTGGCCAGTAGAAAGATGCTTCAGTGCAGCTGAAGTCAGCCATAGCATGTGGATCTGCAACTGCCAAGGAAACGCTGTCCCCAGCAAGCTGACTAGCCTGAAGTGGGGGTAGCAAAGCCCTGCCAGCACTCCCTGCTGGCTTTCTCTGATCCTGAGAGCTGCCGCTGCAAGCCAGAACAAAGGCTGGCCAGCTGGGCTGAAGGGAAGGCAAAGACCTTTCCCTGCCATCTTGTTGTGATTTCAAATGCTGCTTGCTGGGATAAAGCCTGGCAGGTTGGCTGGTTTTTTGCAGGTATGGTATGTGTATGTGTGCGTGTGGAGAAATCGCAAACTCAACAAGAGTAGCTGACATCATGATAAAAAGAAGTGAGAAAAAGGGGAAATGTAAAAAACCACAAAGAGACCTCACAGAATAAGGAGGCTGGGAGAGCCAAGGAAGCTGCCCTTGCTGCAACAAGGCTGAGGGGTAGTTTGTGGGGAACACCCATCACAACAAAGCTACAGATGGCTGGCTGAGAGGGAAGATGGAATCTCCCCCTTCAATGGCAGGCAGGCAGGATACCCAATCACATTGTGGGGGAGTCACTGCTACCATTAATGTGGCATCAGGTGGGGCCTGGGTGAGTTGAAGCTGGAGTTGGGTGGACTAGGTCAGGGGGAGCTGCTGCCACCACCACAGTGATGCTACAGATGGCTGGCCTAAGGAGTGGAGGATGGAATCCCCCCCTCATGATCCCCAGCTTGTTTCATACAATTATGTGATCTGAACATTCAGATCCAGTCTGCTTTTTCATTCAGCCTCACTCAATGCCTCTCCATGCTGCAACCCCCATTCTCCATGTCCTTTCTTCTGATCTCATACTTTTTGAATGGTAAAGAGAATCCCCCTTCCTTTCTCCCCAAAAGCTTGTTGGATCTGATCCAATGTTTAGAATTTTCAAAGCAACGTTCAAGAAAAGACCCCAAAAAGTTTGCATTGAAGTATACTGTCTCTGACCATAGATCTTCCATGCCATGGTGTGAAAGCATTCTGCTTCCAAGGAAGGCAGCAATGCTATGCATATTAGTTTGGGAGCATGTTCAATGTAATTCAGAGCGGAACTACAAGTGACAAAAGGCACAGGTTGGACACTTGTCAGCTTCCCTCAAGTTTTGATGGGAAATGTAGGCAGCTTGGCGGAATGTTGGACAAGTAACAGTTGAAAAGTCCATTGGACAGCAGTCAGAGAGCCACGCTGCAAGACCAGGATGCCTACATTTCCCATCAAAACTTGAGGGAAGCTGACAAGTGTCCAACCTGTGCCTTTTGTCACTTGTAGTTCCACTCTCAGTAGCTATTATGTGAAGGTACTGTTTGAAGGCTTTGCTTTTGTTTATGTGGATGGAGGGGCCAAGGTTCTACAAATCCAATACGTTGTTTTTCTAGTTATTGAATGGGCATGCCATTAATAAACAGAGGACCTACTTTTTCAATAGTGAGTGGGAAGGAAGAGACTGATTTGTGGACTCAAAAGCTACATTTGTTTGTGTGTCATATTCTGCTGTCACAATCCCCCAAAAAGCATGTTGAGGGATACTTTGAGACGCAACACAGCACTTTTCACAAGAAATCCATTTAGTCCAGTTGACATAATAGCAGCGGCAATGGCCACTGAGTATGTATCTCGTGCTCCACAGGAAGAAACAGATGGAAGTGGCAGCCTTCTCAGAATGATTTGGAATTAAAATCTCATTTGACTGATGAGAATTTTGGAACCTAGCAGAGCCAAAAAAAGTTTTCTGTGCTCAAAAACAATGCAACAAAGGTAAAATCTTATTGTGGATCCATTTACCTTTCTAACTTTTTCTTTTCCTCAACAAAATACATGAAATCCAAGAACAGATCACAGCTAACTAATTTGGATGAGTGCTAGAGAGCTATTGAGGGTCTCAACAGTTTGTAGTTTCTGGGAGCCACGAAGAGCAGAAAGCCAAAATCTGAACATTTTATTTTTTTTCTATTTTACAGCTGACTGTCAATGAAAGAAAGGAGGTAACATCTTGCTATCAACCAGTCCTCCTGATATTGCTTCAGATAAGATTGAATACATTAAAGTGATTCTTTGATTTGGAATACTGCCTTCAGCATCATCATGTATATTGTTAAATATTTAAATCGTTTCACATTTGTGATTTGCTTTGTTAGCTGCCTTGGGTTGTAGAGCGAGAAGGTAGGATATAAATATTTTTAAATAAACTAATAAATATATAAGTGGCTCTTTTGTGTAGTAATGGGGTCAAGTTGTTAGACAACAGAGTATAGGCCAAAGAATAGATGAAATCAGAATTGTCAGAACATACCTCACTCATTGTTCACTGGCTGTTGAGGCCTATTCAGAAGCTACAAGTGACACCTGACAGAGGTTGGACACTTGTCAGCTTCCCTCAAGTTTTGATGGGAAATGTAGGCATCCTGGTTTTACAGCTTGGCTCTCCATTTAATTGAAGTTTACAGAACCTCCGCCCTACACACGCCCAGCCCAGTGAGAGCCCGACACCTGCTCTCCCCTCATGACCGCATGTTCTCCCTCCCATAGACTGCCCCTCTGTAAACTTCAATTAAATGGAGAGCTAAGCTGCAAGACCAGGACGCCTACATTTCCCATTAAAACTTGAGAGAAGCTGACAAGTGTCCAGCCTGTGTCAGGCGTCACTTGTTGCTTGGCTCTCAGCTAGGCCTGACACTGGACACAGAGACAGTGCTGCATCCTAGTGCCAGAAGCCAGCGATAGGGAGTCAACATGTCTGACTAGCACATCTTCCCATGCCAAGACCATCAAAAGATCCCCTTTGGGAAGCTGTTTCACCTGGCTAGCACACAGGCCAACAATGTCTGCTGGTTTCCTCCTGAGCTGAGGCCAAAGGCAACAAGGCACCTGGAAGCTGTGACCCTTGACAAAGAGTGCCCCTGGCAAAACACAGGCTTGGCATCCTGTAAAACAAAGCTTCTGCCTGAAATCTTGAAGGGCAAGAACAATAAGAGTAACAAGCACAATTTAAATTTAAGTGTTATTCAAATGCAGCTGCCACTACTTAACTAATATGGATTACAACAAGGCAAAGTTTAAATAATGTACCAGAGTGAGAAGCTCTCTGTTTTCTGTCAATCCACCCACAGATGAATAAAAGCATCTCATAAACTCACAGTGTGTTGCACTGGCAGATTTTGTTCAGCATCTCTCACTTGACTTTCATCTTCAAGCTGCTGCTTGTGACTTTGTTGTAGTTCCTGTCTTGCTGCATCCATTATTTGAATGGGCATATACTCAGCAAGTTTTTGCACACATTCAGAGCAGCGTTCCTCTGACTGTGTTTTGGAATCTCCCGCAAATTGTACACGAAACATACGGTGTTTGTTCTATTTCAAAGCCAGAGAGAAAACTGACATTTAGTTTTTAAGCTCTCGAACGCTAAGCAGAAGTCAAATTAAAATGTCTATTGCATCCATATAGGCTAATTTTGAGGCTGATGCCTGGGCAAAGAATCCACAACACACCAGCAAAGAATGCACAACAGACCATCTTTGGATGAAAACAGGCTGCAACTTTATTGATTACAGCCATTGGAGCATTGGCACACCATGGGTAAAGGGATCCACTATCTAACAATCCTTTGCCACTCAATGGCCCTCATTCCCCAGCCTGCCTGCTGGGCACTGTGGGATGGTAGGGGGTGTAGCAACCATCTAGGAATGACCCCGATGGTCCCTGCTACCCAGAGTGAGGCCTGCAATGGCCAGCCCAGGGGCATACCTATCAGCTTTCCCCAGATCCCTTAAGGGAAACCCAAAAAAGGGGATGAGCTGCCCAGTCAGTATGACTCACCCCAGTGGATCCAGCCCAATGCCTCGAAATTCCCACCAAGTTGTGACATGCAAACCCCACGCACAGCTGGCATCGAGGGAGGGAGACCATCAGTCTGCTTCCACCACCCAAACATGAATGATGGCTCAGACCACAAGGGGCTGCTGGTGAGGAGCCAGGCCCCTCCTACACTCCTCCCTGTTCCTCCCCACCATGTGCCAACCTTCTAATGGATGAGCATCCTCCCTCTGCTCTAGCTTCTCCTCCAGGCTGCAATATCACCCCGGGGTAAGTCTGCAAGCCCGTTCTGGGTCCTTACGTGTGCATTTTAAAAACCAGTGCTAATACACATACTTCAACAGCTGCCATTACGCATCAGCCATTTTAATGGATTCTAAAAGGTAGCTATTAAAGAAATAGCCCGCATATTCAATGCCCAACAAGGTTTCATAGAAGTATAAGCTATCTTTTAAAAACATTTAAAATGAGTTGGTGGTGTGACAAGCTTCTTGACAAAGCAAGACAACTAGCAGTGCAATCTTAAACAGAATTACACCCTTCTAAATGAATCCACTGGTTTAGATGGATTCAGAAGGGTATAATCTGCTTAAGACAGCACTGTAAAGCTGTTATTTTAATTTTAATTCCTCTAGCAACTTTCACAAGGGTCAAAAGATTAATATTTCATTATGAATCAAACCACCCCAGTTTTGATGAGGTATTGTCATTGTTTATCTTGCTGATAAATGTTTTTCATTTAATCGCAGATAATGCTTCTTTCTAAATGATTGGGGATATAGCACAGATAAGACATCTTAATAAACAATGGCTGATGCCTCGGAGTGGCTTCTCATGTTACTTTTATCAACATGACCTTTAATACCAATATATTAATGCTTTCATCAGTCAGTTTTGCCTGATTCATACAGTCAGGGTTATTTTGACTTTTTAACATACTGTTTCCAAATACAAAACTATGAAATTATATTCACATTGTGTGAACTAGTGGAATATAAATTCATTCAGCAGCATTTTTATGTGATTGGGCAGTACTTTTTAGAGCTAGCACAACTGCTCAATAAAAACTTCAGATCTATACCAAACAATTTGAGGGAATATTATTTTAAAAGTCTCCAAGGTGAAGAATAAGAATACAGTGATTCTAATACATATACTATTCATTAAGAAAATGATTCTAAATGAAACATCTCAGTTAAATTCATCAATGACTGATTTCCTAAAAACAAACCTTTTTTAAGAAGTGCCTCAATGTGACTATGTCTGATGAAATGCATATATGCAAGGGGGAATGTAGAGAACAAATGTTGTGTCAGATGCAGCATACCTTTATCTTTGAACCAAACAGTATACAATCTGATTTTCTTACTATCTTCAACCACTGAGAAGCATCAATTAATGAAAAACCTTCCTGAAACAAGGAGAGAGAGTCCAATGAGAAGTACAGAGAAATCCAGGATGTAGCCCATGAAAACAATGCTTCACCTGAGCATTGCTTTTACCCCACTTAAAATATTTGGGAAAAACAGGTTTTTAAATTAGTGACATGAATTATTCTATTACAGAATCATAGATCCAGAGGAGTTAGCCATGTTAGTCTGTAGTAGCAAAATAGAAAAGAGTTCAGTAGCACCTTTAAGACTAACCAACTTTACTGTAGCATAAGCTTTCAAGAACCACAGTTCTCTTCATCAGATGCGTGAAGGGTAAGATGAAATGGTTTCTTCTTACAGTAAAGTTGGTTAAGTCTTAAAGGTGCTACTGGACTCTTTTCTATTACAGAATGAATGCTTGCTTTTAGAATAGAAAAATATCAGAAAGATATCCTTTAAAAGAAGGTAAGAGCTTTTGAATGTAAAAATAAACTTCAATTTCTGATGCTAATAATTCAAAAACTAACATTTACAGACAACTGGGCTTGGTATACATATAAATATATTTGATTTATTATGCTAACTAACAGAGTAAAATTAGAAAATATCATCAACACACTCCTCCCTTATATTGTCTGCTATGTAAAATGTTTCAGGTTATTTTAGAATGATTCTTCTTTGTTTAGAAATAACTGATTCTCAGATTTTGCTTTCTTCTAACATCTTGTTTCAAAAGAGCAGAAATAATTGTCAGTGAAAGCAGCAAATACATAACATTTCACAAGTAGTGGTGTAACTATTATCTTGTAACATAAATATTGCATGAACAATTCTAACGTGTAGTTCTGTCTCCTTTTCCCATCTCCTCCAAGAGCAGGACTGAAATTGGGCTGTCCTTGGAGTCTCAAGCACTCGCCCACATTTGCCAGCCTGTTTTTTGCATCTCTCTTCTGCTTTCTTTCATCTTGCTTAATTAGAGGTATCATCCTATTGATTGCAATGACTTGCATTATGTAATCTATCCTGAGCTTCAGTGAGAAAGGTGGATTATAGATAATGCAGATAAATAAATAAAATATAGTATCAGTACTAGTTTTGGGTAGGTAGCCATGTCTGTCTGCAGAAGAACAGCAGGTTTTGAGTCCAGTGGCACCTTAGAGACCAACAAGATTTTCAGGGTGTAAGCTTCTCAGAGTCATCATGGTATTTGAAGAAGAGACCTTTGACTCTCAAAAGCTTATACCCTGAAAACCTTGTTGGTCTCAAAGATGCCACTGGACTCAAATCCTGCAGTATCTACGTCGTGTAGCACTGTGTGTATCAGATTAGATATTTTTCTAATGAAGTCAGTGTTTGAATTTTATAGACAATAAATGGGACTAGGCCCTCTTAAAAATTATACAAGCATCAATAAGTTTTTGAAGTATTAATATTTAAATCTTAAATAATTAAATCTTATTTAGTTAAGTACATAATCAATGAAGATGCCCTCTGACAAGTTACTTGAACAGTTGCTTTTCAGGAATCTAAAGACTAGATCTAGTTAACAAAATAGAACATTGACATCTCCAAGAAGGCACAGCAGGTCTGACACCAGACATTTAGGAAGAAATCCTACTCAGGTCTATTTAATGGGACTTACTCTCAGGACAGTGTTCTTATGATTGCTCTCCTAAAGACACTTTCCTGTGAATGAGCCCCATTGAATAACATGGGACTTACTTATGATTAGACTTGTTTAGGATTGCTTCCTAAGTCTATATACAGGTAACAGAAAAGTTATATATGGGCAGTGACAATATGAGAATAGTTCACAGGATACCTGAACTAATAATAGCTCCATATCAGACAGAAATATTATATAGAGAATTTTAAAATAATCATGTTAATTAACTGCTTAGTGGCTTGAGGATAGTTCTCCAATGCAAAGTCAATTAGTCCAGCCAGTGGTAAATTTTTAAAAGGAATTTTTATCCAGTCTTCCTCCAAAGAGCTCAAGGTGACATTCCCAGTTTTATGCTTGCAATATCCCTATGTGGCTATGAGGTACTGACTGCCTCATATGATGTTCCATAAACTTTGGTGATCAGCAGGGATTTCAACTTCTATCTACTTGTTCTTAACCCAGCACTCCAACCACAGCATTACATTCGGGTCTCTGTAATACCATTTCAGTATCAGTGTATTGTTTACTGAAAGACCTTATATTGTCAACAATATATTTTTAAGCAGTGACTATTAAAATAACAGCAGGTCAGAATGGACAACCTATTTCAGAGGCTCTCGCTCCTTAGTAGTAACTTCCTAATTAGTATTGACAGCTATATAATCAGAAAAAGTTCAGCTAGGTGCTTTTACTTGTGAACTACGTTAATCAAAACTACAGTAAATAAAATTCAACAGCAATCCTATGAAAAATATCAAACTGAAGAAGGAATGTGGATGAAAGTAAGTCCTTACCAGTACTTCTTTTCCTTTTGAAATGAAGAAGTGGCCTGAAATAACTACAGTGAGAACAAGAAAACCAGATTCTTCATTTGACTCCAAAACCTTTTTTATAATTAAACAAAAAAGAGAGAAGCAGTTTTAGGAATAATACAGCAACAGCTTTAATTTAAAGGTGGGAGGGTAAAGAGGACTGCAAACACTGACAGATGCCCAGGCAACAAGACACATGTTTTTTAAAAGCTACATTTTGCATTCTGGGAGGCTTGCTCCTAAACCCCAGATGTGGGGGATGTTGAAGTTACTGATAGGCAAATAAATGCTTTCTGCACATGCTCAGAAACACTAATCAGTGTTTGGTTGTACCAGGTCATAGATAATGAAGGCTGAGCTTTGATGCTTTTGCAAATCTTTTTACCTCTTGTGTAAGACAGATTCATCTACAGATTCAGTGGCATAAAGGTGTCCTTCTCTTTGCCCAAATGAACCAAGCTCACCTTCCAGGAGCCTGAGGCAGTGTTCAGTGCTCCAGACATGAATCGGCCATAACGTCTCAGTGGCCACTCTGTAGCACTGAGACAGGAGGAAGAGTCCCGTGACCATTCTGTTACTGGAACGTCATCATTGCATGTCGCCATCTTGTTAGCTACAGGAAATGTAGTGGGAACAGGACAGAACAGTAAAGAACTAACACTTATAATTTTAGGTAAATTCAGGTACAAACAAACTGATAATTATCAAAGAGACAATAAAATTACGAATTTAAGGCAATACCATTCAGAAAGACACTTACTTCCCTCACCCAAATGTTTGGTTCAAATATTAGATAAGGAAGAAGTAAGCATGAGAGAGATCCCTTCCATTAAACATCGTATCCTGCCCAAACCCTCCTTGTCTAAGACAGTACCTACAGAATTAGTAATATTCAAAATATAAAACAAGAACCAAATTATGTTTAGTACATGTAAAACCAGGGGTTGGTTTCACTAGTTAAGTGACCCACACTAAAGTCCAGAATCCAGCATGTGCATAGACTTGACCTTAAGTACAGCTGTATGGTTGAATATCTGCTGTTCATGGCAAATGCATCTCCTCTAGTTACTTCTGAAAATGGCTATAATCTCTGGGAATTCCTTAATATTTTTAGAGGATATTTAAAAATACACAAATTCCATTATTATTTTAATTAATATTCCTTTTTGTAGTACAAAATTGGTACTCAAATCAGCTAATGTAAACAAATTACAATAAACACCAACAGGCATTTAAAATGCACTAAAATAGAATTGTGGATTACAGCAATAGCAGCAGCAACTTTTCCTCTCAGAAGAAAAGGGGGAGGGGATTAGGGTTCAGAAGGGCCTCTGAGGAACACTTGGGAAAGAGGCAGGAGGGAGGGGCAGAGAAACAGTCACACCAACAGCAAAAAGCTCCCAAACTGATTTTTCCCCAAGACCCTTTTGTATTTTCTGCCTCACAAGACTGGACTGATTATTTCATGCCCTATGATATTTACAGTTTGTCATTTAGGAACACAGGCTTGGGGAAGGCCTACATTTAGTCAAGAAGCCTGGTTTGTGTGACAGAACAGCCCAGACCTTGCTTCTAAAGCATCTGAGCTGAGTCCAGAATGGAAAAAACAGCCTCCATCCTATCTAAGGGAGAGACTTGAGAACAGCAACATAATAATAATATTTGATTTATATACCACCCTTCAGGACAACTTAACACTCAGAGCAATTTACAAAGTATGTTATTGTTATCCCCACAACAATCAACCTGTGAGACATACTGTTAGATGTTGTCAAAAGGCATCTTATGGCACCAAAAAGGCTAACAGGGTTGTTTCCACACGTCTCAGCATAGTGCTAAACAAACGCAACGAGGGCATCTTCCTGGCATGATTTCTGATGTCATCGCGCCACGATCCTATCCCATTTTTGTGGTGCAATGACAGTATAAACTTTCATTCACTGTGGCCCTCACCTTGTGGAATGCACTGCCAGATGAGCTTAAGGCGGCTTCCACTTTCCTGGTTTTCTGCAAACTACGCAAAACAGAATTAATCAGGAGGGGATTTTTTTTAATGCAGGTAGGAGGCCCAGTTAGGGTTGCCAGGTCCCTATGCCCTCTGTAGGGTTACCAGGTACCCACCAACGGTGGGCAAACTCCCAGGGATTTGCCCCCTTATCCACCGATCACTGAGCGATCGGCGGGAGGGGGAAAACTCCCGGAGCATGCCCACCACTGGCACACACCTCAAGAGTGCGCACCGTGCATGTGCTCCCACCCCTCACGGTGGCCACGGGAGCATCCCTGCGCTCCAATTTGGCCCCAAACTGGCCAAATTGGAGCGCAGGAGCGCTCCCACGGCCAGCACGACGACGTCACTTACAGAAGTGACATCATCATGCCACTGCCAGAGCGCGTGCACGTGCATGTGCGAGGGTAAGTTCCAAGCCCCTATCCTCCCGCTGAGAGGATAGAGGGACCTGGCAACCCTAACCCTCCTGCTGGCGGGGGAGGGCTGGCACTTACCTCGTGCTGGCAGTGATGTCTTCTTTGCACACGCGCTCTGGTGCCTGCGCAATGATGTCATCCCTGAAATAGGCCCCAAATGAAGTGCAGGAATGCTCCTATGGCAGGCACAATGACGTCACTTCCGGGGGGGGGGGGATGTCACGCTTCTTCCGGGGCAGTGGGCAAGGAGGCTAACCCACACTTCTTCCAGGGCGGCGGGCAAGGAGTTTGCTCACCACCAGCGGGCACCTGGGAAATCTAAGTCCTGTATTCTATTAAAATGGTTCAGAGAGATACTTTGGAAGAGTGATGGGGACTGCAGATTATACCACTGTGTACTGATTGTTGCTGTAAACTACTGCATTGTTTATGGGGTGTTCCAGCTGTCGTTCTTACTGATTTATGCTATGTAATCCACCTAAAATCTCACTGAGAAATGCAGAATATAAGTAATAAATTGTCAGAGGCAAGAATTGTGTCCTCAGTAGACTTTATACACACACACATTAGCACAGCAAAAATAGATATTGTAAACAGTGGAGTGAAAAGGCAGTGAAATGGCATTTTTATATAATGCATAATTGTATACAAAATAAGCAACAGTACAGTAATTCCTTAATCTCCATAGAACCTTCCTCTTTTTTGGCCAAGAAGAGGGTTCTCAATGAAAGGTTTCCCTTGGGCAAAACTACTTGAGTTCCAACAAGAAACCTGCCCCCATTTTTTAAAAAGGAAAAACTGCCACTGAGGCTGCAATCAGGAGAAGAAGAAGGGCAAATGGTGCTTATTCCTCTCCCTGCTGGTCTTGTTTGTGGTTCCAGCATCAAGGGAGTGGCGGAGGGGGGGTGAGAACAAGGCAAAAGAAGACACGAGACATCTCGGTGGAATTAAAAAGGCCACAACTTTATTGGTTTACAGCTTATGGAGCCTTGGCACCACATGGGGCATGGATCCAAGCATCATCTGACCCGCCTGCCAGCCGACAACATCAACCCTCTTGTTCCCTCAGCCCACTTGCCAAGGGAGGCACTGAAAGATGACAGAAAGCAGGACTCTACATGGGAACACACATCTGCATGGATCCTCTGCCAACATGGTTACCCATTCCTCACAACATGGAAACAGAACGTTATCAGTTTCTACAACAAAGTAAAATCATTTCACCAATTTTCTGTGGGTAACAATATACTCAATTATTGTCTCATCATCTCAGTGGATGGGATTGGAACCCCAAGCTATAACCCTTGGCCTGCTATAGGGGGTTTCCTTTTTAAAAAGCAGCAATGAAACAGGCAGCCTGTTGAGGACATATATCAGCAAAGACGATGAATAGTTCCAGACAGGAGACCACAGTGTAGAACTTATGGCTTGAGGTTGACAATTTGTGGAAATAATTTTAACTTTTGTTTCAGCTCATGTACAAACACACAGCTCCTGTACAGACACATAGCTCACATGGTTGATCTATTTGTATAGAAAAGTGTAGCCAATAAATGTGATTTATATTGTGTATTGTTAATTACAGTTACATTTAATTTTGAATTTATGGTTGGGCTTCTATGATCTGTGATCTAATGGACCTCCTAATATATTTCCACCCCCACTGTTCAAATTCTTCATACAAGGCTCTGTTGCTGACTGTGAAGCAAAAGAAAAAGTCAGGCCTTCAGAATAACCAATATAAAGTGTAACCAAATAAAAGGGAAAATTCTGAGGCTTCTAGCTGTGACCTTGCTCTGCATGGACCTGAGAGTAGCTGGTGATTTTCAGCTTTGAATTTCAGCAGTGATTTTATGCAAAAAAAAAAGAAGAAGAAGAAGCATACTTCATATTTCTGAAGTTAAGAATAACATTTATTTAACTGAACTTCATTCGAAACACACTGCTAGCAGCAATCATAATATACTTTATTCATTAGAGCTCCAGCTTTTTAAATTGTGTCTGTTTTTATATGATGTTATTCATGTCTCACATATTTTTTCCATTTATGTATTCTTGCAAGTAATTATTGACTTCATTTGTTATTCTGGTGTATGTTTGCAAAAACTGGACTGTCTGCTGGAAGCTAATTGAGGAGTTACAAACTGACTTTCCCAATGTCCAATACCCACCAAATTGGCAGGGGAAATAGTCCTCACTGTCCTCTGAAGACCCCCCAAGTTTCAGAGAGATTGCACCCCAAGAAAGGCATGATCCATGGGTCCCTTTCATGTCATGTTCTCTTCACAATGGCAAAAACTGGACTGTCTGCTGGAAGCTACTTGGAGGGGTTACAAGCCAGAAGGAAAGCCAGAAGGAGTTCAGACAGAGTTCAGACAGTCCATGCCTATGTTGCCAGGGGAATTGATTGGAAGGCGCCAGACTGTCTGGCTTTACGAATGGCTAATGAACACCTCGAAGAGGGCTTGGAATGAACACGTTTGCCAGGAACGGGGCCTCATGAACAGCTTGCTTGCAAACAGCGGATTGGGCTGTTCGTAGCTTTTTTTTTATTCATATTGCTGTTCGTGCCCATCTCTATCCCAAACACTATGCTCTGGAAGTGATGCAAACAATTCACATGAGTGTGAGGATTTCATAGGGTAAGTGCATGCACCCCCCATATTCTCCACCCTCTCATCCTCCCAGTAGTTGACAGAGTAAACCTGCAACCCTACCAGCAACAGCAGAATCCCAACATTACACCTGTGATTTCCACATGATAAAAACAAGGGAGAATAAAGGGAACCTCTCATGTTCCATTGTAAATTAATGTTCTCCACACAGAAAAATATATTAGCAAAGACGAAATAGTGGGCAAAGATGCAGTGTGAAAAGGATCTTAGCAAACAAAATGACTCCTCAGCCTATCAGGCCTTTGAGATTAAGCTTCAGGAACAGCAACTTTCCTAAAGATGGCAGGCATTTTTTAAGAAGCAGCAGAGTTAGTTGCAGTTTTATTTAATTATTTATGCTTTAAATTGTAATTTCTAAGTTGCCTATAGAATAAGGAAAGACGGTATAAATGTTTTAATAAATAAATAAACTTTACTAAAGGAATTTGTCACATTTTCCTACCTTCAAATGTTTACAAAATAATAGCCGAGTCTAATTTTCATATTGTCGCAGAAAATTATAGCAAGAAAATTCTCTGAGCTGAGAAATGAATCCCAAGAGAGATTTTGTGGCTTTAAGAAGTATTGAAAGAGAGTTTGAAATGTTGCATAAACTATTTTCTGCCAATGTTCACGAGGCTCCAGAGGAGCTTCAGATGGAAATAATTAGTGTGCACTGTGACATGCTTTTAAAGGATAAGCTTTCTGATGTTGGCATTAGTAAATTTTATTAATATCTAGGACCACGTTATTCCCAGTGGAAATCTTTTGCTTTTAAAATTCTGTCTACGGCCCATTCTGTATGGCAAACTTTAAGCCAGCACTTCTGAGTATTCTCGCCGATCAGCACTCAATTGACTTGGGCTCCTGGCATTCCGCACTGCATGACCTCAAGGCTATTAGGTCTCTGCTTTCTTATTCCAGATGAGTTGAGATGTGTATGAAGCTGCCTTTTGTGGGGGCTGGAGCCATCTCTCTTTTTTTCTCATTTCAGCACATGCGTTGTAATGTTGCAATGTTGGAGCCCCTTGTGTCCTCCACCACCCCTTCTCCCTGTCCCTGTATTCACTGATTCGGCAGTCCCTCGCCCACCTTTTAAAAAAAATTCCAGAGAGGCAACTGGTGGAGGAGTTCTGAGGGGAAACCTACACAGTACTTTTCATGTTTGTTCCACTAGCTTCTAGCAGATTGCTCTGGTATGGTTTGAATTGTCTGCTTGCCACAGAAGGCACCTCTCTACCAGAGCAAAATGATCAAATGCTGCTGCCCAAACAAAACGGTGTTCTTATTGTCCTCCTCACATTGCATGACCATGTTTTGGGACAGGGAGGGTGGATTCTTGAGATGAGTCCCCCAGCCCCATTTCTAAATCACTATGAATGTGAGCCCCGGTTGTAAATAAAGGAAATAAAAAAGTAAACCCAAGAAGTGATCAGTGGGGAATGTGGATTGCCAGCAGGGAATGAGACATTGTGCTTAAAGGTGTAGAATTTACAAATGTCACAGCATTGCAACTCTCCCCTAATTAAAAAGGAGGTGGAAAGGATGCTCAGTTGCTTGGGCTTTTTTCAGGCTTCTCCTAATGCCAAAGAGCCAGTCAGATGATAAAAATTTAATTTGTGGGCACAGTTTGCAAGGTTAAGAATTTACGGTCTTGATTTCTCAATACAGCCGTATGAGGGGGAAAAAAGAAGAGGGAATGTGTGGAGAGGTGGGGAGGGAAGGAGTGGTTTCTACTAGATGGCCAACCAATCAGCACCTAGGGAAAGGAAAAGTTGGGGAGAGAGAAGTGCTTAGGGACTATAATTTTTGCACACGAAAAAGATGCATCAAGGGCAACTCAACAGCAGCTTCAAAAAACAAAACGATGCCTTATGTGTACATGGAAAAAAGTCTGGCAAAAGCCAGGGAAAGGTCAATTTTGCATTTCATGCTTCCTTTTCTCGTGTCAAAATCTGGAGATCGAGAGAAGCAGAATGGAATCTGAATCACCCTAAACTGACTGTGTGGAATAGGCCTCAGTTTGGGACAACGTAAGTTTCTGAACAGCTCTTTTCAATTATGAACATAAACAAATGAAAACAACATTCTCAACAAAATTAAGAAGTCTCTTCTAAAAAGAAAACTTCATTCTCAACTTACTGACAGAGCTGAATATAAATTTCAAGATTGCTCCAGCACAAGCACTGGCTCCAAATTTTGATGCAGTAATTCCAAACAAAGAAGTGGCAGAAGTAGTAAATATATTAGTAAATATATTAGTATAGGAGTACAATATTTTTAAGAATAAACCTTTTCAAATAAAAACATACTATAATCATTAAAGTGGCTTACTGCTGTTCCTTTTATATATGGTATCTATTATAAAATTAAGTTAGTAATACTTATTAATAACTATATAATTAGTATTCATAAAAATTAGTATTTATTACATTTTGATAATTTGTGGTATGCCTGGCCCAACTGAGTTACACTAGTGTCAGATCCAGCCCTCATAACAAATGAGTTTGACATCCCTGCTCTGAACTTTTACAAAATTCAATTTATCCAGAGTCGTTTAGTACCAGTATTATAGCAATAAGATATACCTCTACTTACTTCCAACAGGAAAGGGCTATTGTGTATGCCAATTGTAATATTATAGTTCAACAGACGACATTTCACTTTCTTTCAAATTTCATTATTACTAAAATAAAGCTGATGAAAAAATAAAGAAATTTTCATTGGGAATAATCTTATGTAGACAGAGGTGAGCCAGATGCATGGAAACAAAGCAGTTCTGTGCCAATCACTGAACAGATGTTTTTTTGCTAATCATTCCAAATACTCCTGTGATGAGAAACTCCTTGATCTGGAGAAGACAAGTAAGTGAAAAAGAAGCACAGTGCTCCAGACTCATTCCCCTCCACTAGGGAAAACACAGTTCTTCAGCCAAAATCTAATAAGAATATTTAAATAAGATTAAAGGACACAGAGAAAAAAGAAAAGTTTACTCATGGGGGTTGGAAGACTGAAGTTCCATAAATCAAAGAGGAAGCCTGGCAAAGGTCAACATACAACTAATTTATTAGTTAGCAATAGAATTGGAAGCAAATACATGAAAGGAGTCCAAGAGTAAGAATTTTATGAGAAAACAGACTCAGAGGTAAGCCATTGGAGGTTAAGTTATGACTCCAAATAAAAAGCAATTGGAAGCTAGATGTGACAGAAACATATGAATTATAAGGTGTAACTGAAAGAAAGAAATGGCACTTCTACTGAGTATCAGGAAGCAAGTACACAATCAGAACAAGCTCACCCGATATGAAGGGCCATGTGGAATATAGAGGATGTACTGAAATCTCTCATTTGATGAGGTAATCTTCAAATTAGTGACTTCAGCCTGAAAAGGACAGGATGGGACACAATCTAGAAGTCATGCAGCCATGATACTTTATTAGCCCAGATTCCCATCTCTGCTAAGGAACAGGGGAATAAGAAATATTTCCATTTCACAGATCCTTTGCCAGATAAACTGAAATGAGCCTCTTCAGGATGATGTCAACTGAATACCGACTCTCTGTTTCTCCTTCTTTAAGCATTCATTTAACTAAACATAATGAATTTGGGTTTTTGCACACCTGTAGGTCTCACAGTTCTCACAAACACATCATCATATTTTGCAGTTTAAACGCAAGTTGCACAAAGATGAATGTCTGTTGGAGACAGAGAGAAAAGCATGCGATTTTAAGTATCTGTGGTGATCATGTAAACCAGTCAACCAATTCTGGTGAAGAATAACAAAAGAAATCTACTGTATTACTGGTATTAGGATTCCAAAAGAGATGGAAGTATTGCTGCTGAGTTTGATAACAGACTGTTCCAGATAAAATCATGCTGCATGAATTACTTACTGCTGCCAAGATGATCATAACTAAAAGTTGGAAAAGTGGAAGACGTATGACTGTGAAGCAGTGGATTGGTAGAGTTTGGCAAATCATAAAATGATCTAAATTGACTGAACTTGTACAGTTAAAGGATGAGCATCAAAAATTACTCAGTTCTCATTTGCTTGGAAACCAGTTTTTATTATTCTTGGCAGGTTCATTTACAATTTACTATAGATGTTTATGGTTGTGTGATCATAAATCATTGTTAGGAAGCCAATATTTGTAAAGAAAAGAAAATAACCTTTGCCAATTTCCACCTTTTTTGAGCTAATTAATATAATACTATACTATAACAGCTTATCGCTACTTGACTGTCCCCACCTGCTTTTTCTTCTCAGAAATTGAACAGAGTAGCCATACATTCCACAAAAATATACAGCTTTGGGGTATATATTTGCAGTGGTGGTGGAGCAAGCCAGTTTGGTGTAGTGGGTAAGAGGGTGGGACTCTAATCTGGACAGCTGGGTTTGATTCCACACTCCTCCACTTGAAGCCAGCTGGGTGACCCTGGGCTAGTCACATCTCTCTGGAATTTCTTTCAGCCCCACCCACCTCACAGGGTGTTTGTTGTGGGGATAATAATGACATACTTTGTAAAGTGCTCTGAGTGGGTTAAGTTGTCCTGAAGGGTGGTATATAAATCAAATGTTATTGTTGTTGTTATTATAAGTCATAGCTGGCTTATGGCGACCCCTGGTGGAGTTTTCATGGCAAGAGACTGACAGTGGTGGTTTGCCATTGTTTGTCTCTGCAGCCCTGGTCTTTGTTGGAGGTCTGCCATCCAATTACTAACTTGGCTGACCCAGCTTAGCTTCTGAGATCTGATATCAGGCTCACTTGGACGATCCAGATCAGGGCTATATATCTGCAGTAGTTATTGGTTATTTTGGCAGTATTATCAGGTAGTACAAAGCCTGAATGGGGAGGAAAAAGACTGCTATTTGCATTAATAAAAAATGGAAGCTTTGCCACCCTTCATGAGAAATAATTTTTCTACTAGTGTATGTTATCATGAACATACTGATGCTTCAGTTAGCAAGAATCCTCATAAGAGAGCCAATTTCTATCAAATAGAGTAGCGCTCACTGTATGATACCTGGCTAACATTGCTTTCTATCACTGGGTAGCATACCAATTTGATGTGGGAAGGTCAATGACAGAAGATAAAGTTATTGAGATGTGATAACCATTGAAAAAATTACTTTTCCAGAAAACTGTTTCCTAGGTAATTGCTATAAGATTTTTAAAAATTATTCCTTCTGGAGAATTAATACTTTGCATCATTGTATAATGTTAGTAATTATTCATTCAAGTTGCAGGCATTTCTGGGAGTTTTTGTAATTGCCTGTCACTGGTGATATTTTTTATTGGGGAGCAGCTGCAGCCTAGTGTCGATGGCGAAGGAGGGGAGGAGGCAAAAGTGAAGTGCAGGGGAGGCGGGGCCGGCAGCTCCCTAAATAACCAGCTGCCAGGCCAGAGAAAAAACTGCGTCCCTCCAGTCCAGAGCCAGTCCCGGCCCGGCCCCACCCAACCCCCGCCCGGATGCTCCTGGTAGGGTGGCCGAGGAGTTTGAAACAATTGGCTGCGGGCTCATCCCAAGGAGCCAGGTGAGCCCACAAACATGGCGGTCGCCATGTCTCGTGCCCCTCCACCACCCGCAAGCAGCAACCTGGGCCCCCAAGTGAGTCTGGTGGGCTGTAACTTCTTGAAAACTATGAAATGTGAATCTTTTCATGTTTAGGTTGTTTCAAAGAATCCAAATAGTTAACTATAGAGTGTTCTGCGATTAACTTGTATTGGTTTTTCTTGAGTTCATGTTACATGTCTGCATGCAAACTGCTTACTTTTAAAAATCCATTTACACAGATAATGGATGGCTTCAGAAAAGTTGGATTTCCTCACTGTATAGATGCTATGGACAGCTGCCATATTCCTGTGATTCTTCCCATCTGGCAGGTGAAGGAATATATTATTGTTTTCTGAGTCCTTTTATAGGGAACTTATGACCATATGGTACAATTTATATCCATGGGTTGGGGTGGGAAGCACCAGGATGCGAACAGCCTTCCATTGTGAATTAAGTAGGGCAAGATACGTTGAAGAATGTGCCTCCAGGTTATAGAAAGCCAGGTGTCTTATTGCCCATCTGTTAGAGTAAAACCTGACAGCTGTCATAATTGCCATCATAATATTTGTAAAACCAAGAAACAAACAGTGGAAAACAATATAGGAGAATAAAAACCTATTGTTCTGACTGCAAGAGCTAATTAAAAGGCTGGCAAAGATGTTAGGAAACCATTGGTAATTTTCATTTGGAGTAATTATGCCACTCTTTGACTTTGTTTACTTCATTTATGACCCAGCCTTTCTCCCCAAGGGGAACCCAAAGCAAATTACGTAGTTTTCCTCCCCTCCATTTTATCCTCACAACAAGAAGCCTACGAGGTAGGTTAGATTGAGAGTGTAAGACTGGCCCGAAGTTATTCAAAAAGCTTTCACGGCCGAGTAGGGATTCAAACCTGGGTCTCCCAGATCTGATGCAGAAATTACATAGTAGAATCATACAGCAACAGACAGTTCATACTATGCATAGTAGGAAAATCCACAATCCCTATACCTTTACCAAAACAACTTTCTGAAACATGTTGTTACAGTACGGCCATAATTACCAGTGTAAAAAAGCCCTCCTGTATAATTCAGTTTTGATTTTAGCTTGCAATTTTAATATTTTAAATGTGTGTAAATTATCTTATTTTATAGAATACATGAGCCTAGAGGCTTTAGAGGATTGAAACAATTTTTAAAATGATACTATTAACAGCAAAGAATTGCTACATGTGCATAATCTGATGTCTAAAGGGAGTTTGGCATGTTAGTACAGCTGCAAGTAGAAGAAGAAGACTGTGCTCAAACACAGTTTTGCTTAAACTCTATTTATTTCTTGGTATGTGTATATTCTTATTTATTTGCAGGCAAACAGCTCTCCCCAAATTGCACTAAGATAGATCATTTTCTGCCACAATTGTGGATTTTTAAAATGTTGGTTAACAGGCTCCTATAGTTCATCTTTTAAAAAAATCTAATCTCCAAAATGCAACAATTGTGACATAACCTTTCTTGGACATACTCTTAAAACAATAAGAGACTTTAGCCAGGATTTCACTCTCACTTTTTGCTTTAGAAAGCAGTGTTGCCAACTGTCGAGCAATGTATAAACAGTTCATTAACTGTAAGCATTCTCTCGTCAGGCAGTTGGGAAAGTATAATTGTCTACTTCTCTTCCTTACATGCCTTCATGAAACAAACACATTTTATCAGAAAATCTGATGCAGCACATAGAAAGGGAAGAAAAAGAGCACCAATTTAATTTCATTTTGTGGAAGTCCACTTTAAGTCTGCTCTGATCTGGGTGCCATTGTTTTAAGTAAGAAACCTAAGGTGTCAGTGGTGCCAAATTATCCATTGATTTATATTACTGATGTGAACAGAATCTTGGGAAGTGTGAAACTTACCACTTGTAACCTGGATCTGTACCCATTGTGATTAATTAAAGCTTGCTGTATTCCAATTAGATTTTGGCTGTAAAGAATAATTAATTGGAAATTAATAATTAACTGAGTATTTCCTGCATGGTGCAGGGGTTGGGCTAGATGGCCCTGGGATCCCTTCCAGCTGTACATTTCTTTTTCGCTGTTTCCTCATTATTGTAGATTTTCCCTTCAGTATGAGTTTCACTCATTCACAGTCGATGCACGCTTGTTTTCAGTGGCTATGATCACCCAGCCTGAAAGATATGGTACAGAAAGCTCCTACACTTTCTCTCTTCCATAAAAGGTGCAAAGCAGCATTATTTCAACGTCCCCTTGGCAGTTGGTAGTGATATACGGTGCAAGAATTGTAGTTTTAACTTGATGCATGTTAATTTGTGTGTGGGGGGGGGGCTTTCTGGAAAGGCTATATATAAATATTAATATTTTAAATACATTTGGCCCAGTGGCAATAAGGACCCTAACAGCATACCCATTTTGGCTAATGGCACTGCTTCTCCTATCATAGCCCAGGTAAATCCAGGTATATATAAAGGGCTTGTAGTTAGTTCTGCTCCTGAGCCTTCTACTCTGATGCGAGACCTCTGGGCTTCCTCTTCAAGACAGAGTATGATCTTGTCTCTCCATTCTGCTTTTTCCCTTGAAATCTACCTTTCTCATCTTTCTATCTGCTCCCATCTCTTAGCTTCACTCCCCCTCCCCTGCTCTTGACCAGTCAGTCTTACAGCCAACTTTTCTTCCCCCACAGCCTCCCCACAACCTTCCCTTCCTATCTTCAGAATCCTTCTCCCTCATCTGTCCTGTTACACAGCACTTCAGATAAATGCATCTAGTTTGGTACTAGGAAGTCTAGTCTTTCTTATTTGACCAGCTCTTGCTTACTAAAATAACGTAAGGACTTCACAACCTATCAGAGAAACAGAAAGAAAATTCACAAGTGATATCAGCTTGCCTAATCAAACTTTTTTCTTTTAAAATCAATTTTTATTGAATGGGTTAACATACATCCATAATACATAATACAACTACATTTACCCTTTAAATCAGTATATATGCCCCCATCCCTTCCCCCTCCCCCTTTTCCCTTTTTGACTCCCAACAGCACTGTAACCCCTTTATTTCTTATTATTATCTCTATTCAAATATCCAGAGGAGTTAGCTGTGTTAGTCTGTAGCAGCAAAATCAAAGAGTCCAGTAGCACCTTTAAGACTAACCAACTTTATTGTAGCATAAGCTTTCGAGAATCACAGTTCTCTTCGTCAGATGCATCTGACAAAGAGAACTGTGATTCTTTATTCAAATACTTGTCCCTATTATAAAAGGTAGAGCTTTTACTTATTCTCTATACATCTTCATAATTGTCCAGAGACCACAGCTGTCCTTTCACATCCCACTTGCTTTCAAGATACTCCTTAAATTTCCCCCAGTCATTTAAAAATTCACTTGGATTTTGTTCTTTCAGTTTTCTTGTCATTTTGTGCATCTCCGCCATGTACAACAGTTTTTGGATCCAATCTTCAACTTCTGGTATTTCTTCTTGCTTCCAGTACTGTGCATATAGTAATCTTGCTGCCACCATCATATAAAATAACAATGTCCTGTCCTTCACATTTACTTTTTGCATATTCAATCCTCGCAACAACATTTCAGGGCTCTTCAACAAATTACATTTCATAATTAATAACATTTCCGTATAGCCTAATCAAACTCTTAAGTGCAATTTATCCTGTCTATATTTTTCCTAGCCTCTTGTCTACGACCTGTTTGTTACTTAATTATACAGACAATCAATTTAGGTGTCCTTCCAGAAATTCTATGACTCATTTTGTTTCCATACAATGAAATTTAGAACAAGTGTGCTTGAAGGAGTTCCTCCATCCTTCCCCTACAGCATATGTCAGTGTAATCTATACACAATTCTTAACCATCAGACAACCTCATCTTTTCCTCTATTTAGATAAAGTTTGGCTAATAAGACACTGATCTCCCCAGCAAGGATTTGCAAACCTCATCACACTCCATGAATTCTTACTACTTTTTTGATGAATGAACAGAAGACAGAGCACGAGAATAAAACTATGAGATTGGCATTATCTTGTAAGTAGTATAAATGGAAACTTGTAAATATTTCAAGACTGTTTCTATATGCTGGCTCATTTGTAGCAATCTGAGTTCATTCTGCTTTATTGGTTCAGCTTCCATATACATTTTGTGCACAAAACAGTTTTTTTTTACTACATTAGTATCCACGTTATGACTTGACATACTGAACTCTGCACAGTAATCTGTTTCTGATTTGCAAGGAAAGTGCAAATAGTTAATTATAAAGCAAGGCTTCCGTGACTCAATCATTTTGCATTTATAGGTTCTTGATGTAGTCCAGAGAAGGAGGGTAAACCTTATTTAATTTAACCAACACATATTTGGTTAAAGCACCATCAAAAGAGTGACTGGAATCCCTCTGAATCAGCTGGAAAAGTCACTTTGAAGGAGGCGTTTATTAGCAACATTCTCCATGGTCACAACAAGGGGCCAAGAAAGTCTGGTAAAAATCAACTGTTACTTATTATAGTCAAAAGTAGTCATTCTCAACAGGATAAAGTGTCAATAAATATGTTGATAACAGAATTTGGAATTGGTTTTCCAGACAGCATAACATTAAACAAAACAAGTTAATATCGATATGTACCAACTATTAGAAAGGACTTTTACATTTCAATCATTATAGAATTATTCTTGAACTATACAATCAGCCTCAATCAACTATGATAAACAAAAGAATTAGGAAATGCCATACAGGTTCATTCTTGCCATTACTTCTTCATCAAATTCCAGGGGAGAAATTTTTCAAATAAACAGATGTTACTATATTCAACTTCATGTTTAATGGTTTTTGTGCATTCTCATGTGGGAAGTGCACTCACAACTCTGTGAGGTGTCTTGCTCCACGGACCTCAGTTTCACAGCAGCATGCCAATGCCCATACTGTTGGGATTGCTGCTTTCAGTATGGATCCATTGAACAATAAACCTATTATAAGAAGTATGAGGACTACCAGTTACATTACTGTCATGGCTGGTTTCATTAGTATTCTAATCATACCTCTCATTATTCCCACAGAGAGCTGTTGGGACCAGAAGATGACCCTACTAGGGCCCATCACCTGCATCTATATGCACACAGGACCACAGAGAGGAAATGCTTTAAACCCTAGAGGTGCTATCAGAACTCTGCAGCACCCACCCTCTTGGTTCCAAATCAGTTTCAGAACTTCCCTCAGAGCCATCGCTGGATATCATCACATGGCATTCCCCAGAACCTCTATTATATTGGTGAAATCATTACATGGTGAAATCACTAGACATCAATGTCATCTGTTCTGCACCACAGGCCTCTGACCCAGTGTTCATGGGACCTACTGAATTCCTCATAATGCAGAAACTTCTTTCCGCACATGATCTCAGACCATTGATCCAAACGAACCTCTATTCCTCCCATAGCTGTTTTGGCACTTGAAAAGGTGTGGGAGAGAATGCCTCATCCCACTGCCTTGTGGGCTTGATCAGAATCACGCACTTCTGGTGTTTATAAATCCCATTTAAACTGGCAGTATCCACAGATAAGATCCAGGGATGCCATCACATCTAGTTTGGCCCACAGTTCTCATTGTTGTCACACTGGGATGTTTTCCTTGCTTTCCACATCCAGAGTTTTTGTTTCTAGTAATCCAAATCCAGCTCTCCTCATACAGAATAATGTGATAGAAGCACTGCCATTATCCCAAAACTTAAGTTTCTTTTACTTTACTTTATTTTACTTTATTTGGTATTTAGCCTGACCTCCCCGCAAGTGGGCTCAGGACAGGGTACAACATCCATAAAATACATAATTATATAAACACAATTAAAATCATATCATAAAATCATAACTCAGATGGCCTATTGCACATTCCTGCCCTCAAATACAAAGAGGGAGACAGACAGATGGACGGGATATCATTGGATAGGAGAAGGTGACGGGAGGCTCAATGATGGTCCTAATACTGGCTTCAACCATATGCCTGGAGGAATATCTCCGTCTTGCAGGCCTGCCAAAATGATACCAGATCTTGGCGAGCCCAAGTGTCTTCAGACAGAGAGTTCCACCAGGTTGGGGCCAGGACCAAAAAAGCCCTGGCCCTGGTTGAGGCCAGGGATCACCAGCAAGTTCTTACCTGCTGAACGAAGCACTCTCCAGGGTACATACTGGGAGAGACGGTCCCTCCGGTAAGCTGGTCCCAGTCTGTTTAGGGCTTTAAAGGTCAACACCAACACCTTGAAATGGACCCGGAACTCCACGGGAAGCCAATACAACTTTAGATGTACTTCCCTGCCCCCCCCCCCCACAAAAGACAGAGGTCTCTGCCCCATTCTCAAGGGCATCAACTAGTACATTGAGTCCAAGAAGTTCTGAATGATGACCCTAGAAGCCATCCTGTTCCTTCTGACACTGAGAACCTGGTTCACTAATATTGACCTTAAGAACACCTATTTTCACATCTTAATCCAGTTATGTCATCTTTTTCTCCATTTCATTTTGGGAGATGACCACTACTAGTACAAAGTGCTGTCCTTTGGCCTTTCCACCACCCTATGGGTTAGCATGAAATGCATAATAATGCTTGCAGCTAGAGGTGGGCACGATAAAAAAAAAATATCGATCAAGCCGTTCGTGGATCTGGGCTGCCGCCAAACCCAGGTCACCGATTCTAAATGATCAAGTTCCATTTCCGATCCGGAATCGGGAAGGCCAAAGCGGGAGGGCGCCCCACTATTTCCAGTGATATAGGAACGGTGGTTGGTGGCAGCGGTTGCCAGGCCCGGCGGGCAGGGGGAGGGAGGGGACATTCTCACACACACACTTAGAGTAGAGGGGGGGAGTTTTTAACCCGGCAACGAGCTGCCTCCCCTCAGGGAGGGGACATTCCCAGGGCTGGATCTACGGTTGCCAGCACCCAGGGCAACCGTAATCAGGCTCTTGTGCGTGCGCACATGCTCCTGGGTCCCCCCCCCGCCCACGCAGCAAGCCAGCTGTCCCAGTGCACTGCGGAGCTGGCGGCAGCACGAGTGGCTCGGAGTCTGCCCGTGCCGTTCACCTGCCCCGCAAGACAAGGGGCGGCCACCTTGCCTGCGCGCCCCTTGTCCTGGGGAAAGGCGAACAGCGCAGGCTGCCTCCCAGCCTCCCACGCTGCCTTTTGCCTTTCCCCAGGACAAGGGGTGGCCGGCCTGCCCGCACGCCCCTTGTCCTGGGGAAAGGCGAACGGCGCGGGCAGCCTCCCAGCCTCCTGCGCTGCCTTTTGCCTTTCCCCAGGACAAGGGGCGGCTGGCTTGCCCACGCACCCCTTGTCCTGGGGAAAGATGAATGGTGCGGGCGGCCTCCCAGCCACCTGCACTGCCTTTTGCTTTTCCCGCAAGCCGCAAGCAAGGACAGAATCCTCCAATCCATTCCTCCCCAGCCAATTTTAAAAGCAAGCAGCCAGTCTTCAAAAAGCATATTTTAAACACACACACAGAACTGTGAATGAGGTTTTCCCACAAAATACAGTGTTTTAAAAGCAGGTTAAAAACAGAGAGTGACAGACAGAAAAACACCCATTCCTCCTACAAAGCCCCGTTTTTGAAAAAGCAAAAAACCTTTGTGCCCATGGCTTCAGAACACCCCCTTCCCCCTCCCTCCCCTGGGTTGCTGCTCCGTGGTTGGAAGGAAGCCTGCTAATCGAAAGCTGGGCTTCCATTCGTGTTTCGAGGGCGACAGAAGGAGGGCAAACACAGCTCAGACATTTCCCTGGCTCCGTTGCCCCGGGAATAAATTACTGGCACCAGAGTGTCTGCAATTCCGAACAGAAACCGATCCATCCGATCAAGTCCTGAACAAGCAAACCCCCACCGCTGGATTGGTTGCCATGGATGGAACCGATTAGCTGAGTCACGATGGTGCAAATGCCATTATCAAGGGGGTTTTCACATCGTGATTCCGATCGTGCCCATCTGTACTTGCAGCACATAAAGCTCTTCAATATCAAGAGATCACCACCTTCCCTTATATATAGATTGGCTTCAAACATCCCTTTATGTCTTTCAATTTTTTGTTATATGATAACTAGCTTGTGCAGCCTAGTCTCACTGGCCTTTGGATGAAAAGAGAAAAGTTCCACTTCTATCCTGAATTAACTCTATAGTTCAAACATGTATTCTAGGTTCCACTACTGGGAGCTATGTCATCATTACAACTGCTAAAACAAATCCAACAAATCTTAAATCTCATGGAAGCTTCCATGTCTGTTATTCTTCACCAGATGTCATCTGAAGCCTGGTTCCATTTCCTCCTACAATGGACTTCCGGGGGGGGGGGATTTATTCTCATGCTTATGAAGGTGTTACATAGACTGTCACAATCTCAACAGGAAAGCAGTCCCAAAAAAATGTACTGGATTTGGATGCAAATGTTTCAAAAACAGATAGATTGCAGTATATAAATGGGAGTTATACAGTCAGAATATAGAAATCCCAAGGGACAGCACTTAAAGATTGTCCCCAGTTAGAGTTACATACTGATGCTAAGCTAAGGTAGAAAAAGGAAATGTTCAGGGAATGGAGAGAAGGACAGACCTCTAAAGAGGAGTATATGACGGTTACTAGGTACTGCAGATCAGCCATCAGAGAGGCCAAAGCTCAGTACGAGCTGGGTCTGGCCAGGAGGGCTCGCTACAACAAGAAAAACTTCTACAGGTATGTGAGAAGCAAACACAAGGTAAAAGAGGCAATTGGACCACTGTTGGGAGTAGATGGAGAAACTCTGATGCAGGACAGAGAAAAAGCAGACCAGCTTAATGACTTTTTTGCCTCTGTTTTCTCCCTGAAGAACTCAGGCACATCTAGAGATAGTAGAAAATGTGGCAGGACACCTGAGTGGCTAATTGACATTGACAGAGAGGTAGTGGAGAGGCATCTGGCTGCACTGGATGAATACAAATCCCCTGGGCTGGATGGGGTGCACCCAAGAGTCCTGAAAGAACTTTCCAGAGAACTTGCAGAACCCCTGTCCATCATCTTCAAGGCCTCCTGGAGGACTGGGGATGTGCCACAAGATTGGAGAAGAGCGAATGTTATCCCAATTTTTAAGAAAGGGAGGAAGGATGACCCGGAAAACTACAGGCCGGTCAGTCTGACTTCTGTTGCTGGGAAGATATTAGAACAGATTTTAAAGGGATCAATCGGTAAGCATCTGAAGGACCACTCAGTGATCCGGGGAAGTCGGCATGGTTTTGTTCCTAACAGATCTTGCCAGACCAACCTGGTTTCCTTCTTTGATCGAGTGACCAGCTTACTGGATCGGGGGAACTCTGTTGACGTGATTTATCTGGATTTCAGTAAAGCTTTTGATAAGGTCCCCCATGACATTCTGATGGGCAAACTGGAAGATTGCGGAGTAGACTATAGGACAGTTCGGTGGATAGGGAACTGGTTGGAGGACCGCACTCAAAGAGTGGTGGTCAACGGCGTTTCATCAGATTGGAGGGAGGTGTCCAGTGGGGTGCCGCAGGACTCGGTTTTGGGCCCGGTACTTTTCAATATTTTTATCAATGATCTGGATGAAGGAGTGGAAGGGCTGCTCATTAAATTTGCTGATGATACCAAACTGGGAGCAGTAGCAAACATCCAAGAAGACAGAATTAAAATTCAACAAGACCTGAAAACTCTGGAGAAGTGGGCAGCTGTGAATAGGATGCAATTCAACAAAGACAAGTGCACAGTATTACATCTGGGCCACAAAAATGGGAAGCACAAATACTGGATGGGGGATACACTTCTGGGCAGTGGTATATGTGAAAGGGATCTTGGGGTAAGAGTGGACTGTAAACTGAATATGAGCAGTCAGTGTGATGCGGTGGCAAAAAAGGCTAATTCAATCTTGGGTTGTATCAAAGGGGCCATAGCATCGAAATCGCAGGAGGTCATAGCCCCTTGGTGAAAATGGTCACATGGCTGGTGGCCCCACCCCCTGATCTCCAGACAGAGGGGAGTTTAGGTTGCCCTCTGTGCTGCTGGAGCAGTGCGGAGGGCAATCTAAACTCCCCTCTGTCTGGAGATCAGGGGGCGGGGCCACCAGCCATGTGACCATTTTCAAGAGGTTCTGGAATTCCGTTCCACCACGTTCCAGCTGAAAAAAAAGCCCTGCTTCTAGGGCAAGCGCAATGATGTCACTGATGTCATCGTGCCACCGCGAGAGTGCTCCTGGCCTATTTGGGGCCTAAATCATGCAAAGTGCAAGCATTTTCCCCCACCTTCCGCAATGATGTCACTTCCCAAAAATGATATCACCACGCTGGTATGGGATGCACAAGGAACATGCCAGGAGAAACAAGAAGGTAAGCACTGGGTCCTCCCTTCCCGCTAGGCAGAAATGTTCTGTTGTCTGGGAGAAGAGAAAGCAGGTGGCAATTTCCAGAAAGTAAATGCTGTAAGTACTACAGCTAGCAAATGAGCCGCTCATGGCAGGACACCTAGGCATCAACTTGGGTTGCCAGCTTCAAGTTGGGAAATTCCTGGAGATCTGGGGGGGTGAAACCTGGAGAAACCTGGAGCAAGTGGGGTTTAGGGAGAGAAAGGACCTTGGCATGGCCTAATTCCATAGAGTCCACCCCCAAAAGTAGCCATTTTCTCCAGGTGAACTGATCTCTGTGGCCTGGAGACCAGTTGTAATTCCAGGAGATCTCCAGCCACTACCTGGAGGCTGGCAACTCTAGCATCAACAAAATCAGAAAGCAAGGTAGATTCTATTGGCCAAACATCAACCAGGGCCAGGGCCAGGGCCTTTTCGGTCCTGGCCCCGACCTGGTGGAATGCTCTGTCTTGTGAGACAAGGGCCCAGCAAGATTTGCTTGCATTTCGCCGGGCCTGTAAGACAGAGCTATTCCGCCAGGCATATGGCTGACGGCGGGCAGTGCCGTCAGTGCCCCCCTTCACAGGGGGTTAAACCATCGCCCCTATACGAACACAGAGGCATGTATGAACCACTATGCAGCATGAATTGTAATATTTAACATTTTTAAATGTTTTTAAATGTATTATTTAATGTTTTTAAATGTTTTAATGATGTTTGTATTTGTTATCCGCCCTGAGCCTGCGAAAGTGGGGAGGGCGGAATATAAATATAATAAATTAAATTAAATTAAAATTAAATAGGCAAGAGATGAGAGCTTTTTTCAAGTTGTGTGACACATGGCAATTGGTACGCAAAGCCAAAGACAAAACCAAGGGGCTTTTGCAGCCAATACCTCTTGTAACTGAAGCTTTTGCAAAAATAGGAGTGGACATTGTAGGGCCTATTTCAAGAGCAACTAGACGTGGAAACAAATACTTCTTGAACATTGTGGATTTTGCTATCAAGTATCCAGAAGCAGTGCCTTTGAAGGACATTGAATCAAAAACAGTTGCCAATGCTTTACATTCAGTTTTTGTAAGATTAGTTTTCCACAAGAGATGTCTAGAGTCATGAAAAACTGTTGCAGGCTTCTGGCATCAAGCACATCATGATGACAGCATATCACCCACAAGCTAACGGTCTCAGTGAACAGTTCAATGGCACGTTGAACCACATGCTAAAACTTATGTTGCCAAGCACCTGAATAACTGGGACCAACAACTTCAGCATCTACTCTTCGGATATCGAGAAGTGCCACAAAAGAGTTCTGGGTTTAGTCCTTTCAAAGTACTCGGACAACAGGCAAGAGGACTAATGGACATCCTGAAAGAGGTTTGGACCGGCAGAGAGGACATCAAGAGCTGAGATACCATCACTTATCTTCAAGAGCTCCAAGAAAATCTACAAGAGCATACATTGATGATATAGCCATTTTCAGTCAGACCTGGAATAAGCATCTCCAACATTTGGCAGTGGTATTTGAAAAGATAATGGAGGCTGTTCTACAGTCAAAGCCTCAAAGCATCAATTTGCAATGCAAAGGGTGAAATGCGTAGGTCGCATACTTGGAGGTAGATTAATACACATACTTGGAGGTGGAACATCTGAAAGGTTAAGGTTTTGCGGAACCAAACTATATTTATGTAAAAGGTTGAATTCTGTTCTTGTGAGTGTAAGATTCTGAAATGTAAAACTGATAATGGTGTTTAATATTTTTTTTTACACATGCTTCACGCAATTGCTTCAGAGAGACTTGCAGAACCTCACTTAGCGCAATGTTCTTTAAAGGTGGGACATGTGATGGAATGGGGCTTTTTAATGAAAGGTTTACTAAGTGCAGCACCCGTAGAGTGGGAAAGGGTTAAAATACTGCCTGAAGGGGAGAATAATTGACAGGCTGCTCCCCTCTCTCTGTGATTGTCCAGTGAGAAGATAACCATCGTTTCTGACGGAACTGTTCAAGGAGTTGAAGTTTGGAGTCTCAAAAGGAGGGTCAGGCTAGTAATTAGGGATCCCATTCCCCTGGTGGGAGTGGGGGATGCTTTGCTCCCACCTCCCCCCCCCCCCCCGCCACCGCTTACCTGGTCAGCAGCGGGGAAGGCTAGGAACGGGCCTCCTGGGCATACTCCTGGAGCCAGTGTGATGACGTCACTGATTTAATTGTGCTGCCCCAAGGGCGTGCATACTTTTGCAGCGGGCCGGTTTGGGCCGCAAATTGGGTCTGTTTAGGGTCCAAATAGGTCCTCTGTGAAGCATGGGCATGCTCTTCTCAGCCTAGTGCGATGAAGCCATTTCCCAGAAGTGACATCTTCGCACTCGTGCAGGGCCATGCATACGCAAGGACAATATTGTATTGGCATAATACATTACCTTATTTCTCTGCTCTTCTAGCCTTTAAAAAAATCAAAGCCCTTATAGATTTATAGACTGCTTCCTTTTGAGAGCAACCTAAAGGACTGAAAATCTTCAGAAGCCCAATTAACAGTCTTTTAAAAAAGAAAATGAATGCATAATAATTCAGAGCAGCCACAAATTGATGTTCAAAATGTCTTAATTAATTAGCAGAAGCAAAATCAGCAGACATGCAAATGAAAATGGCACCTAACACAACTATCACCACATTGGGATGTGTAAATGCATGCCAAGTAAAAAAAAAAGAGAGAGAGGTGCTTCAATTCCCTTCGTACAGAAAAGAATGTTTTTCCATTACATTTTCTCTGTGACAGAGGTGGTACTTTAATTTGAACTTTGGAATGAACAACAAAGATTTTTTCCTAGTACTTCATTCTTTTACTGACTGAGGTATGGCATATTTTAAATGGTAGCTTCAGCCTATTTTCTCACTAGTGGAATTACAAGCTCATACTTTTATTTTTGCATTTCCCAAACATACTGCATGAATTAGAGGCAATTCATCTCTCTTGCATTAGTTATTGTAGCGCAAAAGATCACTCTCTCCCATTCTTTAGATAGCTAGTGATTTTTTTAAAGTTCTCCCTGAAAGGTGCTATGATGCCCACATCCATTTTCTTGAAAACCTAAAGAAAGTTTCCTTGTGTAGAAAATCACTGAAATAACGGATGTTGATGAACTATATTTAGTTTGGATGCCCTGCATATTCAAGTAATATTTGTAGTTCATGAAAGAAAGAAAAAAGCAGGGAATCCAAAGAAATGAGCACTGGCCAAATCAATATTCATTATCTTGCTCTTGGATATTACTAAGATTACTGAATATTATATTATGTATTATCCATGATTAGCATTGTAACATTGTATTAGAGGTAATATTTTAAGAATTTTATCTTCTGATTAATTAAGCAGCAATAGTGAAGTCACTATGTTAGCTTCTCAAGTACAAAATATTTTAAAGTACCACATTTCTATTGGATTTGTTTCCAGTTTCTTCATTCTTTTGCTGCAAGGATCAAAAGGCTAATAATATTCTGTCAGGAAAATACTTCATAACATTTACAGAACATATTAAAATGGAAAGTATTTTAAAGTGGCTTAGCAAGGTGCAAGTAGAGGAAACTTTTTGTTGGTCTTCCAAGATGCTACAGGACTCCAACCTTGCTCATCTACTGTAGACTATCACAGCTACCCACCTGAAACTATGTGAGTGTCATTTTTCTTTAATGAGTTAACACAATTTTTTAAGGTAAGATAATTTTGAAAGGATATGGGAGGTTTGCCTCAAATTATTACACAGGATTTTTTTCTGAAAAATCTTTCTTCATACAGGGTAGTAATACAAATATTCTAAAACAACAGTTTTATTAGGATCACCCAAAATATCGCAAAACAATCAGCAAGTTCTTAAGTTTCCCAGAATTCTTCATCAGATTGGATGTTCAGTTAAAAAGTGTGGGGTGGGGGCAAAAGGTTTCAAGACAGCTTGGACAGAGTATAGGATGTGTTACAAACTTAATGGATTTAGATGGTGCTGGATGCAAAAAAAGAGACATTCCGTTTCCCAATTCTTTCAAAACATAAAAGCCTTTAACTAAACAGATTTCTCCCCAACACTCCATAGAATGTGGGCACAGTATTAGTAAGCAAGCACTATTCCTATTTCAATTAACAAGATTTTGGTTGTAGTTTTGAGCCTGAATTACCACAAGATGGCAGTGTTGCATGCGGATTTCGACCCTCAATTTTGTTAAAAATGCAGCTTGCAAAAGAGCTCCTACTTACAGTGCAAACCTATGGAGAGTTACTCCAGTCTAAGGCCATTGATTTCAATGGCCTTAGACTAAAGTAACTTTGCATGGATTGCACTGAAAGTGTACTGGGATATGAATACTTGGGATTTGGAAAGGATCAACAGAGAAAAAATGTTTCCTGTAGTAAATGTAAGTTATATTATGACATTAACAGTTATATGTTGCTAACATGACATTTAAGCATATTTCCCCCTTCAGGAATACTAGAAGCCGCGTATGTTTCCCTGATAGCTTTGCAGTAAATCCATGGAAGTCATATTAATCTGGAGATAACTTTAGCGTGTAAAGTAAAACTCGGATCTACTTAGGTCCTATAGTTTTTGAAATACATTTTTATGGGCTCCCTTATTTTAGTAAATGAAGTAAGGACTTGAAAAGGAAGGCGAGAGCGCACAACCTCCCACTGCGCCAAATGCAGAGGGACCACTACTCGCGCGACTTCCCTGTCGTGCGCCGGCGCACTGAAAACGACTGGCCGTAGTGCGCGCGCATAACGTTATATGAGGAGGTGGAGTCAGCTTTTGAACCAGGCGGCGGGAAGGCCTCTAGAAGGTTTCTGCGGCCTGCGCGGCCGCCATTTATTTGTCCTAAAGCGGAGTCCCTCTCAGCCTCTGGAGGTCCCGATGGCAAAGCAACAGAGCCGCGAGCAGGGAATCACTTTGCGGGGGAGCGCCGAGATGGTCGCAGAGTTTTTTTGTGAGTAGCTGGGAAAGGGAGCGGGGAGGCGGCGGCGGGGCTCTGAGAGGAAATGGTGCACGAGAGGAGGGCTTCGGCGGTCAGCCCGCGAAGGCTTCAAGTCTCTCTCTTACCCCTGAGAAGAGAAACGGCCCCTGAGCAGCCGCGGAGGAGCTGGGCTCGATGCCATTCTAGGCACGGCGAAGCCAGGGGTCTCCTGCTTTTGTGTAGCGGCTGGTTGCGTGCTTTCTAACGCGAAGACCCCTGGGATTGTTCGGGTGGGGCGGGGGGCGAGACTCCTTGTTCGGAAGCAGCACCTCCCGTTATCATAGTTCCTCAGAGATCAACAAGATTTCCATAGTGTAAGCTTTCCAGAGTCGGAGCTCCCTTCTTCAAGTATCTAAAGCAGGGAACTTTCATTCTGTAAAACTTATACCCTGAAAATCTTGTTGGTTTCTAAGGTGCCACTGGATTCAAATCTTACAATTAAATCAAGAGGCTAATGGCATCTTAAAGACTAATAAAACTTGTTCAAGAAGAAGCTTTCCAGAGTGTGTTCAATTCGTCAGAGGTATGAAATGCACTTCCATGCTTTCCCCAGGTGGATCTTCTTGGTCACTGTTGGGAGGCTAAAGCGCTGGGATAGGTGGAAGAAAATCTTTTTCTTCTGGTCCAGGAATGCATTTTGCTGTGTGTTTCCATGTGCTGAGCATATGGTATGCATAAGAATCAAGATTCCCAGCAGCTTCTTTGAGGGGGGGTATAGAATGGACTGTCATTTCTAGCTGGATTCTAGCTTTGAATATTGGGGCAGAGAGTAGAGGGGAGTGCCATACAAATAGAAGAGTGTCACTGCTGGGGAAAAGGTCCCATCATATGACCACTTGAAGTTGCCTTTGTGGAGTCAGACATTGATCTATCATCAGTGCTGCCTACTCTGATTAGCAGCAGCTTTCCAGAGTCTTAGATGTCTTTCACATCACTTACTGCTTGGTCATTTTATGTAGAGATGACAGAAATTGAACCTGGGACCTGCATCCAAAAAAGATACTTAACCACTAAAGCAGTGCTCCCTCTACTTTACTTAATTTGCAGTACTCGTTTTCTATTTGCAGGGCATTGATGGGGGAGTATTCCAAAATGTGGCCCTTTCCCTTATCTTATAATAATATTCAATTTATATACTGCCCTTCAGGACAACTTAACACCCACTCAGAGCAGTTTATAAAGTATGTCATCATTATCCCCACAACAAACACCTTGTGAGGTGGGTGGGGCTGAGAGAGCTCCAGGAAGCTGTGACTGACCCAAGGTCACCCAGCTGGCTTCAAATGGAGGAGTGAGGAATCAAACCCAGCTCTCCAGATTAGAGTCCTGGCACTCATAACCACTACATCAAGCTGGCTTTCATCTTTGTATGAATGAGGCATAAGCCTTGCTTTTCTCCTGGGGAATTTGCTTTTATACATTCTCTAATTCTTGATCTCATCTGAGTAGTATGAGAGAACAGAATTACTTGCTTGACATTTAGGGTGGCCTTTCTACTGGTCACTTACTCAACAGTGTGGTTCCATAGACATTTTTAGTTCTAAATCTTGAGTTAAATCATTATATGGAAAGTGAGTGTTTTTTTGGATGTACAGTAGGATGTCTCTAAGTGATTTTGTTTTGAGAAATAGCTACAACAAACTGGGTCAATGTGTCAAAAGCGAGATAGGATGTGACATTTTGAGAAATATGTTATGTCCTGAAATAACTCATTTCCTTTGATTTATTATTCCATTCTTGTAGATCCTGGTGTGTTTTAAGCATTTAAATACTGAAATAAAGTGTTTATGTAGAAAATAAGATTTAACAGATATCATTTTGCCCATCGCTGTAGCATTCTACAGGAAGCAGAACTAGTTAAAATACATTCACTTATGCAATAGTTAAAGATATTGCTGCCCTGGTTATGCCTCTAGATTGAGATTCTGATATAAGGGTATTGTTTTTTAAAGTAAGTGTCAGTATGGTATAGCAGACAAAGTCAGATAGGATGGACACCTGGATTCAAATCACCATGTATGCATGAAGGTCACTGGGTGATCCTGAGCCCAGTCACTAGCCTCTGCCAAAGCTGCTTGGCAGTATTCTGAAAATAAAATGTGGGCACTGGAGCAATATGTACTATCCCAAGAAGGACTGGTTGAAAGTGAAATAATAATACATTATTGCACAGATCTTTCCTGTAACTGTTGTTTTTTCAGTGGTTGCTACAGAATATTTCTAACTCTGACAGTGTCAATTGTAAAGCAAACCTTAGTCCTAGAGCCGCTATATGCCCACTCTGTGGATTAGATTGTTGCAGATTTTGCCCCGTGGAAATCAGACCATGCTGTACTTATAACTAGAAATAACTGATTGGCTTGTTTAAATTTACATATTACTTCTCTAGAGGCCTGCTGATCACAAGGATACTGTAGTGAAAGCCAGTGTGTCTAGTATTCAGAGTGTGTAGTGGTTAGGGTGCCTAGGATGGGGGAGATCCAGATTTGATTACCTGCGCCGCCATGGAACTTACTGGATGACATTGGGCCAGTCACAAACTCTCTCACCCGACTGTACCTCATAGGGCTGTTACGAGAATAAAATGGAGGAGAGAACAATCCAAGCTGCTTTGGATCCCCATTGGAGAGAAAGGCAAAGTATAAATGAAGGAAGTAAATAAATAAGAATCAAGTCATTAAAGCATTTTAAAAATCCACATTAAAATGAGTATAAAACTAAAAATCACTAGGAACTTAGAACCAATATTTAACAGAATAAAATAATACTCATAAAACAGCTCCCAGGCTAGAAGCAGACTATAAGAACAGCAACATAAAAAGATGGAGCCTTTCACTTGAAAGCCTGGGTATGGAGAAATGTCTTTACTTGCAGCCTAAAGGTAATAAAGAATGTGCTAAACAAGCCTCATGGGGGAGGGAATTCCAAAAGTGAGGTGCCAACAGGTGGGGCATAGGAAGGAGGAAGATCTTAGCTCGTAGGTTGAGAAACGTTGGAGGAGGCAATATTTCATGTACCCTGACCTCAAATTGTTTAGGGCCTTAAAGGTAAGAACCAATATTTGGAATAATGCCTGGAAGTTAACAAACAACTGAGAGACTAGATAGGGAAGGTAGAACAGAATACTGGTACTTAAATATTGCAATGTGTGACCAAGTCCCTCAAAATGCTTTTCTTTATTTCAGCATATGGCATCAACAGTATCTTATACCAACGTGGGATCTATCCTGCTGAAACCTTCACGCATGTTCAGAAATATGGACTTACTATGCTTGTAACTGCAGATTCTGAACTTAAAAACTATCTGAATAATGTAGTAGGACAGCTAAAAGGTGCTGAAGTTTAAATTTTGGTTAATCGATTATAAGCAGTGGAGTACCTCAGATATGATAGTTCATTTATAAGTTCTGTAATGAAGCTTGCCATTTAAATGTCAAATATGTATATTCGATGATGAATATTTCTTAGACCATGTCAATATGTATATCAGTAATGGAGAACTGGTACTTCATAGGTTGATTCTTCCCCTTGGAATTATTTTTATGGCTCTTGATCCAGACACATTTATCTCCATAAGTCAGGTGTGAGTGTATTTAAACTGCCCATAGTATAGCATAGGATTGAAAATTGTTTTCAAAATTTGTATGAGATGGATGCAACTTTTCTCTCTTGTTAGCTGTGACCACAGTTCTGGGACACATGTGCTTGGGCATGAAACTGTTACTGCTGTAATACTGCGCCCCTGACCATACGTGAAGCATTGTTAGGTCAAAAAGCTTCCCAGCCCCTGAACTGCTGCATGGAGTAGTTCTCCAAGAATATAGAAGCTGGCCGTCCCTGTTGTATGTTAGCAAGTAACCTGACATGTTTATAGAGATGCCGCTTGGATTTCTTCTTCTAAAGTGACTTCTTGTGCATAAGACTAATTTTTGCAGGCAAATGTGCCAGGCAAATTCATTATATAAACTGTGGATTACCAATGCAAGGACAATTTATGGAAAGTTAGTAGAAGTGTTGACTGAAAGGAACAATTTCTTTAGGTGGTAGAAATGTTTTTAAAATCATGGCCTTGTGATTTTTTTCCCCTTTTCTTCTCAGAATGGCTCTCTGAGTGCTCAGTTCAACGGCTCGTTGTGGTGATCTCCAGTAAGGAAACCAGTGAAGTTCTTGAAAGGTGGCAGTTTGACATTGAATGTGATAAAGCTGCAAAAGAAGAAAAGTAAGTATGATCAAAATTGTTGTTTGAAACATGGGAAAAATAAAGACATTTATCTGGCTTTTTCTCAAGATCCCCTCCTCCCAATGTCTCAGGCTGAATATAGAGAAACTGTATGTGATGTATAAGGGCTTCACTTAACAAGCATTGTCTAGTTTGGGTGTTAAATGTATTCATTAGCACTTACTTATTTTGAAATTTATAATCTGTCAGATGGCACAACAGTGCTTGGGGAGTGTGGTGTGTGTGACAAGTGTATGAAAAAATGTGTCAACCCTTTAAAACAAGTCAGTGTTGCCATCTTAAAATGGCACAGATTAAAGAAACATGACACAATAAAACAGCAGCAATTAAACTTTAACCTCAAACCCTAAATTACTTCAACATAGGTAACATTTTACAAAAAAGGTGCCTTTATTGAGAAGGATCTGCTTCTTGTTTCATCACTTGGATAGCAACAGATGCTGGCACTAACAGCAGAGCCTTCTCCAACTATCTTGATGTATAGAAAGGTACACTCCATAAGAGATCCTCCAGAATCCACCAATTAGGCACCTGATGTACACAGCAATGCCTTTGTCTGTTGGAATTTGCTAGCCAAAATTCATCTGTATGCCACTAGTCCATAGTGTAGAAGGCTTTCTTCTCTCACAGTGAACGTTGAAACTCAGGAAATGTCTGTCTGTACAAAAGTACAGCAAAGATGGCTCAGTTTTCAGCACTGAGTTTCCTACGGAGGGTTGGGGCTGTGTGTCTTCTAGAGTTCTTTAACATTCTAAGTTACATATTTTGCTAGCCAAGGGGTCATATCCTCCCCTCTGCCCACCCACGCAAACACACAACAGCATTCCAACTTTGAAAAGCTCATCTTGGTGTGGGAACACTAGCATGCATAATGATTAACATCTGGCACATGTTCTGTTAAGACATGAAAGGAAGCTTAATACCAGAACTTTGGCCCTATTAGTCGGGAGTAGGAAAAACAAGAAGTCACGTGGCAGCTTGAGATTAATGTGTTGTTTCATGAGCTTTCATAAACCTGAGAGTGCTTCATCAGATGCAATAAAATAATACAGAGATAAGGGGGGAATCCATTTATCTTGTCAAACTTTATTGACAACTTTGTATTGTTATTTTAGTACACCAAGAGAGAAATCTCAGAAGGCTATTCAGGATGAAATTAAATCTGTTATCAGACAAATAACAGCTACAGTGACATTTCTTCCTTTGTTAGAAACTACTTGTAAGTATTTTCTCATTTCATGCTATTGACCAGGGGTCATTTCATAAAAAAAGAGCTGGAGGAACTCATTAGCATAACTCATTAGCATATGCCACACCCCTTGACATCACCAGAAGTGTATTAGCATAACTGATTTGCATATGCCACATCACCTATCCTGGCTGTTTTGGACCCAATCCTGGCCATTCAGGGCTGAAATTGGGCACAAAATGGCAAAAAGGGGCTGAAAATGGCTGAAAAGAGGCCCAAAACAGTGAGGATCGGGCCGCTGCTGAGCGGGAGAGTGATCCACCACCCGTCAGAGGCCCGATCCTGGCTGTTTTGGCCCCACATCCAGGCCGAAATGGGCCACATGTCAGGGGCCACCTGACATGTGACCTCTTTGAGGAACTGCAGGAACTATGTTCCTGCGTGTTCCCCCTCAAAATGAGCCCTGCTATTGACAACATATCAAATGCCTTTCGGGTCTTGTTCATGGCTATAAAGCAGGGAAAATAGGTATCAAAACTTGGTATCGTTTCACATACTTGCAAGTACTTACCACCTAACTGCTTTAAAGAAGTCTCTTGGCAAAGAATCTTTGAAAAAGTAAACCATTGGTCTGTGTTGGGGCCATATCATAGATTATCAGCAGTCAGAGATGAACAGTGAAGTAACCAAGTCTGAAAGTGACACCAAGTTTTTCTGGAAAGATAAATCTAGACTTCAGAAGCTTCACAGAGGATGTCAAACTGTTTGACAAGTTGGTTAAGAAGAATATATCAGTGCTGCCACTGAATTCCTATGAAGGGTTGGATTATTACTTGAAGCATAGAATGAGAAGGGATCACTGAATTCATACTTACTTAAAATTATATATTTCATTGCCTGCAATAACAAAACATCAATAAAGTCCTAAGCAAGTAAATGTAAATTGACACAAAAAAATGAAATCCAAATTTTAAGTAAGCTAACAGGTTTAAATTTGGCCATGGAGAAAGACTTACTGGGTTCAAGGCTGGTAGTCTGTCTGCCCCCACCTTGGAGACTCACCAGCCATGCAAGTGAACCCAGCCTGGTGGCCACTGCAGAGCTGAGCCTGACTTTCCAAAGGAGAGGAAAGAAGGAAGCAGAAAAAGGGAACAGGCTGTGTTGGTTTTCTTCTTGTATAAAATATTTCTAATTTAAATGTACTAAAATGTTCCTGGTGGTTGAACATCCTAGGTAACTAAGTACTGGTGTGGATCCAGAGGAGTTAGCTGTGTTAGTCTGTTGCAAAATAGTAAAGAGTCCAATAGCACCTTTAAGACTAACCCACTTTATTGTAGCATAAGCTTTCAAGAACCACAGCTCTCTTCATCAGATGCATCATGCATCTGATGAAGAGAACTGTGGTTCTCGAAAGCTTATGTTACAATAAAGTGGGTTAGTCTTAAAGGTGCTACTGGTGTGGCATTGGTGGTATGGCGAAAAATGTTCTGCACATATAAGGGCAGACCTGTTGAATTCATTTGGACTAATTGTTTGTTCCTGAGAATATTTATGCAGAACGCTGTGTTTGTGCATGCAAATGTGCACACACATTTGCATGTGAGCCTGGAAATTCCCAGTTCAGATATTATCTCAAACATGAACTTAAGAAGTAGCTTTAGAAAAGTCACTTTCAGCCTCATTGCAATGTGCAGATGATGACCTTCTTTACAGGATTTAGTAATTGATCAGAGAGTGTATAGACATGCTTGAATTACATAATTGTTAAAAAAATTACAGAATCTGTAAGGGGTGAATTTGCAGATAACCACATTGGCTGAAAGAAAAATCTAGAAACAAGTTATGTAATAATTTTTATTATGTCTAACTAGAGATGGGCACAAACCGGGAAAATGCCATGAACCACAAACATTCACGAACTTGCCCCGGTTCACAAACCGTTTCATGATTTGTCACTTCCGGGGCTGTAGAATGGCCCCCTTAACTGCCAGAGATACCAAACTCACAGAGTCTTCAGCAGGCTCCCATCCAGCTACCCTCCATGTTTGGTGAAGATTGGATGTCGGATGTCCAAGTTATACACCCCCAAAGCGGCTGTCCCCAGGAAAGTTCCATTGCCAATTGACTTGTATTGGCTCCATTGAAATATATTGCAGCAGCAAAAAGTTGCAATGAAAACATGGGATGGAGAGGAAGAGTCTGTAACTTCCTCTTCAGAGGAAGATTCTTTAACTCCATCCCATGTTTTCATTGCAACTTTTTGGTGCTACAATGTATTTCAATGGAGCCAATGCAAGTCATTCCACTCTGGTGGCCGTCATTCCAGCCCCAGAGCAGTTTTTCTGTTCCCAGGGACTCTCCTCAGAGGAAGATTCTGTAACTCCATCCCACGTTTTCGTAACGGCCTGGTTCATCATGGATTTTGATTTGCATTTCAGTTCATACCCACCTCTATGTCTAACAAAAGTATAATAAAACAGTATGCAAGCTTCAGCAGTCAGGATGCTAAAAAACACAAGAGAGGGATAAAACATGCTTCAGCCATGGTCTTAAGATTAGTTCTCTGCATCCTCTTTAGAATATGCTGTATACTTGCTTATTAGGTGGCGTTGAATACAACTAATATGAAGTTACACTCTAAGCTTCTGGTAAGAAGGGAAAACAGTCTCCAAGGGGGTCAGTCTGAACAGAGTTCTCTGCAATTTCACTTTTCACGCACTCATGGTGAAGCTAACAGCTATTTTTTCACTGTGAAATATATACAGCTTCCATATGTCACTATAGATAATCATCAAGATATTCATGCAGTAATAGCAGAATATTTGTTTTTCCTATAGGTGCATTCGATTTACTAATTTACACCGACAGAGACTTGGCAGTTCCAGAACAATGGGAAGAGTCAGGCCCACAGTTCATTGCTAATTCAGAAGAAGTCCGCCTTCGTTCTTTCACAACAACTATCCACAAAGTCAGTACTATGGTGGCATACAAAAAGGAGGCCTTTCCTTGACGGGGCAAATGCCACTCTTGTATATAAGCTGTCTTTTCATAAACTGTCATAGCCAGTTGTATTGCATTCTGAATAGATCCTGGAGATCTACTGTAGTTCAGTTTGAATAATAGCAGCAAAAATGCACATTGTACATGCCCACAATTGGTAACTGGAGCTTTGTCATTTACACCATAAATAGACCTTTTACCAAAAGCTATCATTCCAAATTTTATAATGAAAATGCTTTCCTTTTCAACCTGGATTGAATAATGGCAACTCAGAAATTCCTTAAGAACAAAATACAGTATGACAGCTGGGTTATCTGCCTTGAACCATGATCATGGAGAAATACTGTGGATATATATGCTAACAAGCTGGGGTCTGTTTTTGTCACTGTGTTATCTGTCCAATATAGAAGCAGCATAATAGATACTTTAGGGGGGAATTATAGTGTCTATTCTGTATCCTCAACAGCTTGGAGTTCTTCCTCTTGAACAGGAATGCTTTGTTATAAATGTCAGTCCAATGTCTTTTTTAAGTGTTTGCATCCTTTTGTAGAATAAAACCTTTAAATTTATGAAATACTACACTTAAGAGCTTTCAACTTGTCTGTATCTTAAACAGTGAAGTACTGGAAATATTTCTTCAAAATGAAGTTATACTTCTGATCAACCCAACTACTTGGCCTATGTGTCACAACTATAAACACAGCAGCAAGTCAGCAACATTAAATGCTAAGGGAAGAAAATGTTTGGTGTAGAGGCATTGGGTAAATGCTCACTGTTTGTGATAAACTACATGTTAGTAGAAAGTGAAAAGGATGATAACACTTGATACTGAGTTTTCAGTATTTATAATTTTTTGTTATTTATTTAGGGAATTTATATACCACCTCTCCAGAAACCTCCGTGAGGTGAATCATGGGAGAAAACAGTATTTAAAAAAAAACAAAAAAACAAGAAGTGGTATGCTTCCTATACTGTAGATGGGGGCAGAGAAGACTAGCTTGTGTACAGCCAATGCAGTTTAGCAGTTAGAAGTGTCAGACTAGCTTGTTAGGTGACCATGTGCCAGTTACACACACTCAACTATCGCAAAGGGTTGTGAAGATAAAATGGAACGGAGGAGAATGATGTAAGCTGCTTTGGGTTCCCTCTGTGGAGAAAGGGATATAAATGAAGTAAATACCCAATGACTAGTAGGGGCAAGATTGGGACTAGGACCTCCCATCTAATGGCTCACTCAGTCACTGTGATCCAGAGAGTCAGCTGTGTTAGTCTGTAGTAGCAAAAATAGAAGCGTCCAGTAGCACCTTTAAGACTAACCAACTTCACTATAGCATAAGCTTTTGAGAATCACAGTTCTCTGCATCTGAAGAAGAGAACTGTGATTCTCGAAAGCTTATGCTACAGTAAAGTTGGTTAGTCTTAAAGGTGCTACTGGACGCTTCTATTTCAGTCACTGCTATACCTTTCAATCTGATTTTAAATGCCTAATAAAGTCTGTGGTCACTACTCACACCCTATTATGTTAAACTGGTTACAGTACATCATCCTGGCCAATAATTACAGGAATGGCTGCCTGCAATGGTATTCAGTCTACTCTTATTTAAAGGGCTCTTGTTGCTTTGGGGCTAGAAAAGGATAATGTGCAACTGATAATCCCTCCTCTCCCGACCACTCCCTGCAGGTCTATTCTGTGGGTAATTTGACTTCTCTTGTAGCTGTGAAGAATTAGTATAAATTGCTACTTAAACATAGGATGTTCAGTAAATTCTGAAGTCACAGTATTTTCATTCTCAGAACTTGTTGAAATTTGGGGGTATGGCAGTTCACAGTGTCAACATGCCCTGTATGTTGTGGATAAGAAAGTTCATGAGGCAGCTTTTCTACCATGTGTGCCCCCCCCCCCGGGGGGCCTTTATTCCCACACACACCCTTTCCCTCCTGCCCCTTCAACCCTAGAGAAGGCAAGGGACTTATTAGCTGCCACCACTCCGGTCTGTGAGTTCAACTAGGAAGGGCCCAGAGTACCACCCCTTCTGCCTTTTACCTTTCCCAAATGGCGAGGGCATTGCCAGGGGTCTGGTTGATCTTGAGACGCAAGGACCTCAGACAAAATAAAACAAAGCTAAGGAGGAAAATTCTCTCTTACATCACTGCCTTCCTTTTGTATACCAGATTTTCAAATTAGATGTTAATGTCTCTTTACTTCCTGGGCAAAGGTGATATAAGGAGTCTCTGGCCAGCGGATGAAAGGGCGTGATTGAACGGATCAGAGGGAATGTGCTAATCCACTAAATCTAAATAGAGACCCAAGGAAATGTTTCCATGCCCAGGAATTGACAGCAGTCTGGAGATCAGATCATTAATCAAAGACTACTAATCTCAACAGAGAAAAATTTCAGATAGATGTGTTGATCCGAAGAAACATCCAGAAACACCACCTATTTGATAACATGTATGGTGATCAAAATGACATAAAATGCATGCCATCTATTTCCCAGAGTCTGAATGTTAAGAGGGGTGAGGGAAGAGAAAAATATTTTTTCAAGTCATGATCTTTATCTGAAGCTCCTTTATCTGTTGCTGTATGAAGAATCCTGAGGGGTATCGTGCATCCAGGTAAGGAAGACTTGTACAGAATTCACTTATAAAATGCATAGCTAGTGATGATGGGTTGTCTGTCATACCAATACCTTACTGTTCCTCCAAAGAACTGAGTGACTTTCACAATAGAGTTCAGTCAGGCCTGTGTATCTTCAGCAGTAAAAACACATCACAGCCTTTTAAACCATTTAGAAGTAGCCCATGTAACACCATTTTTAAAGGCTGAGGGAGAAATAAGAATAGGCAGGAAATGACAGGCCCATTTAGCTTATGTCTATTAATCACCATGGCTTCTACAAAAGGAAGTTCCGCATTACTGATCTTATTATAATTCTTTGAATTGTCAACAAGTATAAGGAGAGGAGAACTAATTAGATGGCTAATCAAGATAAATTATAGAAGTAATCTGAAACAACTATACTGGCTTTATTTCTAGTCCCAATTCCAGGTGCTGCTGAAAGGGCTTAGGAGCAGGATACCTGCTCCATCATGTTTCGGTGATGATCTTCCTTCAAAAAACTACCAACTTATCTAATGTATCACCGACTTAAACAAGGATTACAAATGACATCACCAGAGACCCTGCTCTGCCCACCTGTTATCTGAAGTTAGATGGGCAGATAACGAGACAGGTACTTCTCTGTTAAGGCACCTCACCTTAAAACCACCTTCCCATCCACCTTCCATTTCTGCTGAGCTTTCAGTAGCTGGTTAAAATGTATTTCCTTAAGCTGATTTTTTTTGTCATAGCTATTTACCACAGTCCTTCCTAGACAATGATTATGATGAACTTCATTCAGAGATTTAATATTTTTCCTTTTAAAATGGTGCTAGATGCTGGTTTTTTTATTGCTATTTTTATCCATTTTAAGTGTTTCTATTGTTAACTGTTATTAATCAAGTCTAAATAAACAGCTAGACTTCAAAAACCTCTACTAAAGCACTAAAAACAAGAAGTCTCTCAAAATCAATATAGGCTAAGAATACGGATCCTCTTCTAGTGTTTAACAGGAAAGGTAGGATCGGTTTTAGACAACAGTGCTGTTTAACATGATCATAAATTACCTCCAAGCCAAATTCGCAGAGGGTAGCAGATGAAAATCCAAGAGGAATGTAGTGTGTTCCAAAACCAGCTTTTTCCTGTATGTAAGAATCACTGCATATTACATATACATATCCTACAGAATAATCTGTATACTTGAATTTCAAAATTAGATACTCAAGATATTAACAGCTTTTTTCAACAGCTGAAGTATGCATTAAATCCACTAAAATCTTCCCCAGTTGTAATCCTTACGTTTTCCACCAGGTGGCTGTATTTCTGCATAATTAAGGGAGGAAAACATGCTGCTTTCTATAGTGTTTTGAATACTTAGTTATCTAATTTTATTTCAGTTTTTTAAATTGTTCTAGTATTAAGTCTAGGAAGACATTGATTGTTGCTTGTAGTGAGGGAGAAACAAGATGCCAGTTTCCCATCCCATCCCAAAGTAAGAATAGCTACCACAGTAGGAGAGTCCTTAAGGAGGCTCTTCCTGGTCCTGCCGGGTGTTCCGGGTGACACATGATCCTCACACAGGGTCTTATAGTTGCCTAGGGAACTTCACATATACTTGGGCCTGAAACGTATATTCCAGACTACAATGACTTTAGGAACATGCAAGCTACATTTACGAAGAAATGAGCACCTCGCCTTAATAAAATGAAGAAAAACTATGCTGTATAAATTTTCTACAGACATATGATGCTAAGAACATGGTGGAGGCAAGCTATGAACTGAAGCTATTCTGTAGCAGCTCATCCATTCAGAAAACAGGCTAAGTGTCAACAAGCAATAAAATAATATCTGTTCTCGTATGTTAAATTGCGTATTCATATAAATAAAAATTGGACAATGAAGAATAAAATTTGCATGGCTTTGATTTCACAGCAGATTGCATCATCTATCAAACCCTATTTCACTGAATTTTCACTGAATATTATAAGTGAAAGCTTGTACTAAATTGTTTTCCTAAATCAAGACACCATGTTTTTAAGATACACAAAATTTAAGCTATCTTAAGCAAAAATAATTAAAACGTTTAAAATTTCAGTCTCAGCCCCCCAGTGTAGTTCAAAGAACAGGACTTATCTTGCTTATTATTTTAAGGAAATGAGATGACCAGAGTTAAGAGAAGGCAAGACCCCTGGGAGAAAAGAGACCTCAAGGGTGCAAAGGGAAAAAACAGTTGTACTGCAGACTTTATAAAAAATGTATTAAATTCTTTATTATTGAGCACATCAAAAGTATGTTTCCTTAATTACTTCAACGAGCAATCTTAATTTAGATGCCAAGCATTCCTACAACAACGGTGAAAAAGTTTATTCTGCAAACCCTCCCAAGAACTCGTATTTTGAGTTACACAGCTTTTGCATGGTCTTTGCAGGTGCATGTTAACGGGGAGAAAGGCACAGAGATCTTTCATTTGAGGCTGCTTTTTTCTGAGTTCTTGTCTTCAACAGCCTGCATTCCACGCAATGCCCAGGGCAACTTTCAAGTCACATCTAGGATATCTTCCAATTTAATCAAGAAGTCTACATGAGGACCTGTGTTCTCATCTTTCATATTTTAAGATGGAGCATATTTAACGCCATGCAGCATAGTTCCAGGAGTCTTTGAAGAACAGATGTACATCATGGAGTACAAATCTTCCAGAACATTCTCTAGTGTTCATAAAGACTTTTCTGAAAGAGAAATATATATATATACACACACACACACACACACACAGTTCTTATAAGAACTACTAGAGTCATGTCTGGCACCTTGTGAAAAAACTCACTGGAAAAATTGGTGACAAACTATGTAGATTTTAAAGCAAAGACAATAGCATTAGAAGAAATTGTAGAATACTTTCTTTGCAACTGAAACAGTATCTCCTAGACAATCATTATTTTATGGCTGGCGGGGGGTGACAACAAGATCCCCTAGAGATTAAAACTCATTACTACACAGCAGGCATTCCACTACTTTGACATTCTCTAAAGCCACCACAATAACCTCCAGCTGAATGTAGAATCCCAAGGAATTACAGTGGAATCCTAAGTATACCGTTTTTGCGTTAATGGGTTGCCAGTTGCTTAGCTTTCACCGAAGATTAAAGTGATTGCCACATTAAGGTCAAAACTGTTTTCTCCACACCATGTTGAAGTATGTGACTATGTGCAAGTAATTTAGTATTTACACAATTATGTCCCACTGCATTAATAAACCTTCAGTCCAGCTGCATTTTTTGCATATACTTATTTGAAGTCTACATGAGATCAGCAAACATGAGCAAAACTGGGTATGAAAAGATAGTCATACCACTGATCACTTTAGACCAGTATTATTTACTCTATCCGGAAGGAGATATTCTCCAGTGTTACAGAGGTCTTTCCCCAACCTTAGTACCCAAGCTCTTTTCAATGACCAGGATTAAATCATCTATATGAACTCTACACTAGACAATTGCTTCTTTCCATGCTTTAAATTCTAAGATGTAACTTGACCATATTGTTTCCTACAATTTACATTCTTAAATATTCCTTGCTGGATTGTTTCACTTTTCATTCAGAAAGAATTCATCACGGGTGCAGGATCCTCTTTATTGTTACAAGAAACCTTTATCTCACATACTGCAAATAAAATAATGTACAAGCTAGTTAACAAGATACATGAAGAAATGTTGTAACAAGAAACATAGTAACAAGAAATCACTAAAATCCACAAAAAACTGGCCCCACAGTACTCACTTGAGTCTAGTTCAAATGTCGTATGAGCTGGTTGATTCCATCACCCCGAAATCCGGGGTTGCCAATTTCCTTCCGGAACCCCATTTTATTACGAGCAGCATGACGAGCCACTGACAGATGGAACGGCCACAAAAATTTATTGATTTCATGAAAATGCTTTCCAGCTGAGTAAATTTCATGAATAAGATCTTCTAGACAAATGATACCATAATTTCCTAAAGAGGAATTTAAAAAATTAGATGCTTGAGTATGAATATATTATATCACTAGTAACATAACCATGTACTACTACAATTTTGCTGTGTCACCATGAAGAACAAGCTGCCCCAAAGTTAGTGTCTTCCAACCTATTTAACCAATTCCCTCTTACCCAAATGCTTTTCAATCAGAACATTGTCTGTAAGGGCAAGCTTTTTCTTGTTGATTTTGGCATGGCCTCGTTTCAGGATCAGCTCCCGAATAGATTTCAGGTTGGGGTATCTGCAGAAATACAAATAGGTGATTCTGCTGTTGTATAAGAAATGTTACAAGAATCTCAATAAATGGCAACTTATTACAGACACGCCATTGGAATTACTCATGCAGTTATACAACATCAGTATGTAAAAGTCCAAGGTTTTCATTTATTTGCCCATCTTCAGTACAGCCTTTTCCCCATGGGGATTATAAGGTACTACTAGTAATTTCCTAATCAAGCTAGACAGCAGATATTTCTGAAGCTCACACTTTTTCTTACCAGACAACTATCTTAACTTTCCCTTTGTTTTAGCTTGTTCTTTGTGCCTATATTACCAACAACAACAACAAAATGGATCATCTTGTGTCATAAGTACATATCTCTTCCAGTGACAGTCTTCTTTGTCAAGCAAAATAGACAATTACTGGACAAAGAGGAGAGTTAATTACTGGGAAAGGGAAACTTACAGATCAATTTATGACAGTGGCAAGGATCTACAAGCTCACTATCCAAGCAATACGCAGCTACAGTTCTCTACAAACAAGAATAGTCAGGGGAAGAGCAAGGTTTTATTCTACTCTCAAATTATGATTTTTCATGAGGCTGCTCCAACTTTCTCCAAAACTTCAGGGTAATAGCATAGTGGTTAAGTGGCTGGGCTCTGAGCCAGCACTCTGCTAGTTTGACTCCTACTCTTGCCATAAACTCCGCAGGAGGCCTTGGGAAAGCCACTCCTCTCAGCCCCAGCTCCCTAGCTGCATTGTAGGGATAATGGTAAAACTGACTTTGTTCCCCACTCTTGAGTGTGACACTAATCTGTGCAGAAGGGTAGTATATAAGCACACTTATGAATTATTGTTACATGCAACAAAAGCGACTCAAGATTACCCAAGCCTATTTTGCACCTACAGGACCTACTTTGAAAGTAGTCCTCTCCTATTTCAAGGATAGCTTGTTCCCACACTCCACCAGAAATGCCATAATCCTTGCCTATCTGAGAACTGACTCATTGACAGAGAACATGTAAATGGGGAAATGATTCCTATTGAATCAATATACTAGGATGCACATATGTAATGTTCTGCCATATAAATATTGTTGCATGCTTTATTTCTACAAATTAACATAGGATTTTGAATGTATGTTTACTGTGGTTTAAAATGCAAGCCACTAAGGAAAGAAAGAGGGGAGACAGATGGATAAGTGAAGTGAATTACTGGAGGGTAACTGTACCATAGTGGACACAGTGAACTGGAGTTTAGAGAGATGTTCGGAGAGGGAGATAGAAGTTGTGACATGCTGTGGTCTGAAAGAAGTCTATTTGTTCTTTTTTGTAGATGGGGTTAGCCTAGTGGCAGCTGAGGGAAATAAGTCTTTGTGACTATCTGTTTAGTAAATTAGTAGTCCTGTGCCTATCTTGTAAATAGGAAGCTAGTAGTCTTAATAAAACCCATTAAGCTTTTGAACCACCTCGAAACTATTATGCATATCTTCATCTAAGTAAACAGAAATAGAGTTTAAGGAAGATACCTGTTTTTATCTAAAGGATGTCTTTTTACCTCACAGCCTCCCCACCGTTCTGTGCTGACTGTTCTGTCATTCCATCAAATATAACTAAGCCCTCCTACACTATCGGGTAAACTGAGAGAACTAAAGCAAGAGCCTTTGGTGGCAGCAAAAATCCTTTGGGAACACTAAGGAAGTCAGGGAGGCAGCAAAACACAGGTCTCATAAGGGAATAAAACGCCGCAACAATCATCTCTCATTTGCTAGCACAGACTTAAGATGCAAGCAATGAACCAGACAGAACACCTATGCTAAAGTAACAAGAAAAATAGAATCTGGAGAAAGGGCAGGTGAACTGGATTCATCCAGGCTTTTCATATGAGTGAGATGAAAAGTTTATACTGTGAGACAGTACATCAAATTATACTTTGAACTACTGTAGTTTACAGCAGACAATATCCAAGGATCTACTCATTAAGCTGCAAAGTTTGGCTAGACTTCAAATCAGGCTAACGTAGCCCCTGTTTGGCCCCATACAAGGGCAACAATAACACAGAGACGTCTATTAATTTTTTGAAGCTCGCCTAATAAGATGTAAAAACATATAGTTAACAACTCTTCAAAGTAAAAAAAGTTTCCCAGACACATTCCTTTATATCTCTTCAGACAACTCCACATCTCCACCACCATACACTCAAAATCAAAGGCATACTAACCCCCATGCCACGTAAGGCTCCACAATCCGCAGCATTTTCAGCGATGCTGGCGACAGCTTAACAAATGTGCCACTGTAAATCTTTCTCAACCGCAACCTCTGTATGACGTGTTGAACCTTTACACTCACCCCTTTAATGCTGAATCAAAAGATAAAGCAAACATCAGTTTCCAAATCCATGGAGATATGATCCTGTATACCACAGCTCAGTGACAGAAGTCCTAGGTTCAGTGCATGGCATCTTCCAATTAAACATATCTCAGGAATTAGGGCTTTTCTTTCTCTTTGTCTGGACCATTGAAAGCAAATGCTCATCAATTTAGACAATACTGAGCCAAACAGACCAATGGACTCAGATAAAACAGCTTCATATTCAAGAGAGTGGAAAAACAAAACGCACACAAAATAAACAAATGTCTGTGACTCTTTAGTCAACAATACACTGCATTTTTACAAAAGTTGTGATCTAATAAAAAAAATTAACTAGTTTAGTCCAATGCCTAGGATGTTCAACCCTGGTACAGTGGTACTCATGCTGTCGCTTGAGAAGAGCCACATTTGCAATTACCATTGAACAAAAGAGCCACATTTACTTCATGACATTTACTCCTGGCATTAGGCTTGCACCCCAAGAAGACTCACAGCTTACCTGTTCCTTTGGTGGTGGCAGTTTCAAAGGGGACACCATCTCTAACCACAAGCTCCACTGAGCAAGAGCCTTGCCCACTTGCCTGAAACATGGGCCCAGCACAATAGGAGCAGTATTCAGAAGAGGCCCAAGTGGTACATCAAACAGCCACATGAAGCTCCCAAGCCACTATCCCTATCCTAGTACAACCATGGGCCTAAGCAATGGTTATCTTTCTGCTTCAATGCCAGTGAATTCCTAACTCTTCTTGCCCTTCTTGTTTCTTCTTGCCCTCCATGCATCTGATGAAGAGAAGTGTGATTCTCGAAAGCTTATGTTACAGTAAAGTTGGTTAGTCTTAAAGGTGCTACTGGACTCTTTTTGATTTTGCTACTACAGACTAACACAGCTAACTCCTCTGGATTCTGTAGTAAAGAACCTTGAGCAGGAGGAAAACAAGACACTAGTCCTATGCTGCAAATGCTTGCATAAATGTTTCTCCAGAGTTCATAGAATGCTACAGTAGACAGCTTCTCTGACAACTCCGGTGCTTCCAATAATGCAGCAGTACATCTTGGGGTTAGTTTGATTTTTTTCTTACAACATCCTAAGATTTGGTGCAAAAAAGGCAGAAAACTCTGCTTAATGCTAAAGGGATCCTTCAGAACCAACTTATAGATTGGAAGGCATACAGCACATGTAGTCTTGGTATGCTATCTCAGACTCTTTAAAAGGGGAGGCAGTTCTATCTTTATTCAGTGCCCCATTCAATAGTCTTTAGTACTTCAAAAACTTATCAATACAACCAACATGTATTGGCAAGAAACTAACCAATTTAAGTCTTTCTATTTTCCATACAGCCAGCAAAAATCAGAAGCAAACATTGGGGGGGGGTGCAGAGAAAATCAGCAGATTGGTGATAATGAGCAGCTCCTTACTCAATAATTCGTACAGCAAATGCCAGTTTGTGTCCCTCGGGTAGTAGCATTACTCCAGGTTTGTGTTCCATACGCCGCAGGCGGACCTCATCTCTGAGTTTCCGATGGGAGTCACGTGCAAATGCCTCAAGACGTTTGAATTTAATCTGTTTTCCTTTCTGATGCTAAAATAAGAAGAAAATTACAAAGCAAAAGATGTATATCAGTATACTGGTGCACATTTGATTATTACATAAAGCATTAAATGATTTTAGCACTAAAATTTGCATCACATCAATATGGTAAGACGTTATATACAAAATGCAGAAGTAACACAGTCTCAGCCCAAGTAACAAGTGGGCAATCAAAGAGATCCGACTACAAATGTGTCTGGGGAGTTACACAAGAAAAGTTGTGCAACTAAATAAGTTGGTGTTCTGTTTTCTAAAAACACTAGGTCAAATGCATTCATCTTTTAATGAAGTTACATTTTGAATACTCAGACCTCAAAGTCATTTATGCAGCATTAAAGAACATAGTCTTTAGCCCTTTAATTCAGGGTGCAAAACATTGTTTTAATGAACCCTACAGATATATCTAGATGATCTTTTATTAACCATCTTCCCTGTAACTACTACTGACAGCTACTTCTAGTTATGAGTATTTGTTTTTGCAGGTTTCGGATAAGGCAGGACAGGGAAGCTACATAACAAAGAAGAGGGAGGACACTGAAACAGAAAGGAATATAGGAAAGAAACATTTCTGGTGTTAATTCCAAACAGCATCTGTCTACAAAAGCCCATCATGACTGCAGGTCACTAAATACACCCTATTTGGGACCACAAGGATTAAGACCAAAAAGAGTCCAGTAGCACCTTTAAGACTAACCAATTTTATTGTAGCATAAGCTTTCGAGAATCAAGTTCTCTTCGTCAGATGCCTGATACAGATACTGGCCAAATACAGAAGAGCAGGAGAGAGAAGAGAGGTGGCAATTAGGGGGGGAGGGAGCAATCAAAACATTCCTTTGCTAGTATATGTAAACATCTCCTTTTGGTGTGTGTATCAGTTGGCTTCAAAGGAGTTTGCCCTGTTAGTTTGTAGCAGCCAAACAGCTAGACCATCCAATTCCAATGTAGTATGGGCCTTCGACAACCACAGCTCTCCCTGCCAGATGCATCTGACAAAGAGATCTGTGGTTCCCAAACTGTGAAACTATTTAAGAACTTCATACTTAATGACATTCCACAAAACCTTTATTCAGTATATTTTTACAGTTATAGCAACAAATTAATAGACACTTTTTATTCTGAAAGCATCTAAATGATAATGGAAAATTAGTTTAAATCAGCAATCCACCACCCAAACAATTCTGCTTTACTGCCAAGAAACCCCATTCTGCTGTGGAAGTTTGGGGCTGCCACAGTCTCAGCCAAACTTAATTCACAGGTTGTTGTGAGGATATTGAGAAGAAGACAAAAGCATAATCCACTTTGGATCCTCCACTGAGAAGAAAGGCATGGTATAAATTAAGTAAAAACAAATAGAGAAAAATAGGGAAGGAGCAAAATAGCCTAAATAAATAAATATTACATCAAGGCAGTTCATACAAGCTTTGCAAAAACAGAGGCTTTGAGGAAACTATCTGATAATACACATTAAACAAAAGGCTCTCCTAAATATAAGCACCTACTTGAGAAAGGCAGAAAAATGAGAGAACTTCAAAGTCAGCAATTACTGAACTAAAATGCAAAACAGTGTAAAATGCTTTGTTCCACACAATGTCCCATGTACCTTTCTCTTATCCAGCAAAGCCTGCTTTGCCTGGGTGGCCTTGATTGCCTGGTAGGCCTTTCTCTTCTTAAGCAAGTTTTCTGGCACCAATGGTATTTTCCTTTTAGGCCTAAAAACAAAACAGTAAGATCAAGCTACCAACAAGCTACCAAAGACAGGAGGAACAAATCAAAAGATGCAAGAACTCATTTAATAGAAATTTTCTGAACCACTTGTATACGTATTTTTAAAGCAATGCTAAACCTGTCGAAATGCAAGTAATTGGATTTTTTTTTGCTAAGAGTAAGATTTAGCATTCACCCCACCCGCTTTGGTGAGTGTGTGTGTGTGGGGGGGGGGGGGTCCAGTACTTAACACGTCCTCGGTTTCTTGCCGCTTAATCCAATACGGTTCTACTGGAATACCAACACAAGCAGCAAATCGACCTCAAGGTCAGTTCCAGCCCTCCAACGCTCCCTCTCAGGGCTGCCCCTTCTCCCCACTAACCGCCCCACTGAGCTCCAAGCGCCAGGCCTTCGCTCAGCCCCGCAACGTCGAATATACGACCTTCTTCGAAGCAGCAGCTGCTCCCTCCGCAACACCCCCGTTCATCCTCCACCACACAGCCAAAGCGCGACCATACACGGCTCTCCTCCGCCCCGCCGCTCTGCAAGCCCCCCAGCAGCCCTGCGAGGTTCATCGTCGCCGTGGATGCTGGTGGATTCTTTTCCCCCCTGAAACACTCACTCCGACTCCGCCATCTTCCTCTCTGCGGGCTCCGCTACCCAGAAGCAGCCAAGAGCAAGGCGGAAGCAACGGCCCCTCTTCCCAGACGCATGCGCGCGATCACGGCGCGACGCTAACATCCGGTTGAAGCTGGGCTGACTTTCAGGGCTCACTCTATGGTTTCTGGGTAGGTTTTTTATTTTTAAAAAAAAATAATAATGTCGGTTAGTGATGATGAAGTTAGAATATTCAGAGTTTTTCTCCGATAAAATGAAGGGGCTTTTTGGTTTTTTCCTCTTCACATCTTTATAGTTAACGTCTCTGCGTGGAGGGAAAGCACTTTTTTTTTAGCTCCCACTGAATCTGATAGAGCTTACTCCCAGGTAAGTTTAGGCGGGTAGCCGTATTGGTCTGCAGTAGAAGAGCAGGATTGGAGCCCAGTGCCACCTTAGAGACCAACAAGATTTTTCAAGGGTTTGCGAGTCAAACCTCTCTTCCCTCTGATACAGGGAGGGGCGGAGAAATCCTGAGCCTTTGTATCCCAGTCAGGACCCTATCTGAAGAAGGGAGCTCTAACTCAAGCTTACACCCTGAAAGTCCTGTTGGTCTCTAAGGTGCCCCTGGATTCAGATCCTGGTGTTCCCAGGTAAGTGTGCATTGTAACCTGAAGCTCTGCCTGATTATCCTATGGCGTTCAGTAACTAACAGCAACTAAGAAAGTTTGCCTGAGGGCAGAGGCATAGTTTGCTGGAATGCAGTTCAGAAGGAACTCCAGAGGAAGGAATGGTTCCAGATCTACATTCAATTTTGTGGGTTGATTTTGCCATTCCAGGTGGGAGATATGCAGGAACTCAATGTACAACATCTTGCATAACATGTAAATTGATTAAATATTTACCACTGATCATTCTGGAGTTGATAGTGTTCATTGTTGGAGCACTTCAGTTTCAGAGACTTTATTAAAACAAATACAAAAGAGTGTATGATTGTGCCTCTCAAAGCTGCAATCTTTCTTTACTGTATATGAGCAGGGTTAAAGCCCAGTATCACCTGAAAGGCCAACAAAGAGTTTCCAGGGTATAAGTTTTCAAGAGTCAAGCTCCATTCATTATATGTATGTTAGGGCTTCAGAATTTACAGTGTTTTTCAATACATATTTACTCAGAAGTAAGCCCCATTGTATTTAAGAGGGATTGGAGTGTGGCAAGGATTGGAACCCTACAGAGCAATCCTATACATATTTGGTGTGGGTGGAAAGTGCTGTCAAGTCATAGCTGACTTATGGCAACCCATGCTGGGATTTTCAAGGCAAGAGACTAACATAAGTGGTTTGTCATTGCCTGCCTTTGCAACGTTGGTCTTCCTTACAAGTCTCCCATCCAATTACTAACCAATGCCAACCCTGCTTAGCTTCTGAGATCTGACAAGCTCAACCTTGTCTGGGCTATTTACTCAGAACTAAATGCTAGTTTGTTCAATGGGATTTACTCCCAAATAAGAATGCCTAGGATTCCAGCCTTAGTTGGGTAATCATTAATTAATCAACTAAGTTGGTTAATCAAGGTGAAATTAAATCCTGACAAAACAGTTGAGGTGGGGTATGGAGCAAAGAAGAGATTAGGAATTTAAACTGTGCTAGCTGCAGCTGTATCATTTCTGGACGCGCAGACTCACTGTTTGGGTGTGTTCCTGGAAACTGCATTGTTCTGGATGACCAGATAACAGGCAACCATGAGTGCATTCTTCCTATGCCTTTTGGTTTGACAGCTCCAGCTTTTCCTGGAAAGGGGGACTAGGCCACAGTCACATATGCTTTGGTAGCATCTCAGTTGAGCTAGTTGCATTCAGACTGGTCCGGAATGCAATGGGTAGGTTACTAAAGGGGTAACTGCAATGAGTACCTCGTGCTTATTTTTTACAAATTACAGTGCCTGCCAGTTTGCTTCTGGGCACCACACAAAGTTCAGATGATAATTTAAACCCAAGCCTTTTAGGGCTTTAAAGGTTATCTAGCACATCACCTCCACCCACATGTTCTGGCTTGTGCTCTGAGGTCAGCCAAGGGTGCTTACTGCAGCAGCCCATGCTCAGGAAATTCCATAGATGGAAATCCTCACAAGGGCTTTCTCAGCTGCTGCCCCCACTTCTTAGAACTCATTCCCCCCTGCACTTCAAGTGGTTTCCTTGCTGGAATCCCTCCAGTAGCAGCTGAAAACGTTTTGTTGTTCCAGAAGGCCTTTTTTAGTTAATTTGTTCCCCAGTGCTTTGAAAGATGTTTTTAGATAATGGTCTCTGTGCCCTGTTTGTTGACCCTCCAGGGAAACTGGTTTGGCTGCTGTGTGAAACAGGATGCAGGACTAGATGGTCCACTGGTCTAATCCAGCAGGGCTTTTTTTTTAATGTTTGTGAATGTTGTTTTAAATTGAATTTTTGTACAAAAAACGTAAGCCACCTTGAGTGTTTATTTTAAATAGAAAGGCGAGTATAAATAATGTAAAATAAAATGAATAATAAAGTATAAGTAATTTATAGTGCATTCCTAAACTAACTGACACCCCTCTATGCCCCTTGACTCGAACAGATTTTAAAAGGTATGACTCTTAGGATCTCACTGTTAATTGCACATCAGTAGGGCTAAGATTGAAAGGTATTTTGTGGACAAATTGCACTCATGTGTCTCTTCTCATTTTTCCAACTGCTAGAAAAAAAAAGATGCCCTTTTTCTTCTAGATTTATATGCAAAATTAGCAGACATTTTACATTTCAGGAAGAAACTGCTATGACTTTCCTTCTAGTAATAACAACCACAGGAAAACAAAGCTAAAAGTACACAGTTGAAGTAAATAATTTTTAATCTAGATTTTCTCAGGTGTTGATGAGATTTGTTTTTGTTCTTTATACAATTTTCACTCCTGTTATACTGCAATAGGAAATATTCTGTAACTTGAGTTCCCAAGCTGAGCAAAAAGAAAATACAGTCACTGTCGTTTAGTGACTAGATTGGTTTGACTTAAATAAGGGAAATCCAGATGGATTCCTGCTCAGAACACCTTGGAGGAATAACAGGATAATAATAGTAGATGCATGTATGTTGCACATGTCAAATGAAATAACATGCATTATCTCAGGGTGCTTCCAAACGGTTAACTTCAGTCCAGGTTCCATTCTGCTTCTCATGTTTTTCAGAATCAGTTTTTTTACAGCTTTTCTTCAACTTTTCCCCTCAATCTTTTTTTTAAGCTGCCATTAAGCGGGTGTTAATGTAGTTTATTGACATGCAGAATTCGTTATTTAGTATTTCTGAAATTTATTCAGGTTTTTTTAGAATTCTTGGAGAACAGGTGAGGTGCCAGAAGATTGGAGGTGGGCAAATGTTGTCCCCATCTTCAAGAAGGGGGAAAAGGAGGATCTGGGTAGCCACTGACCTGTCAGCTTGATGTCTATACCTGGAAAAAATTTTAGAAATTTTTAGAACAGATCATCAGACAGTCCTTGAGCATTTAGAAAGGATGGCTGTGATTACTAAGAGCCAGCATGGGTTTCTGAAGAACAAGTCATGTCAGACTAAGCTTATCTCTTTTTTGAGAAAGTTACTACCTTGCTGGATCAGGGGAATGCTGTAGACATAGTTTATCTCGATTTCCTTGTTGACAAGTTGGTAAAATGTGGTTTGGATCCTATTACTGTTAGGTGAATCTGTAACTGGTTGACAGATCATACCCAAAGAGTGCTTGTTAATGGTTCCTCATTCTCTTGGAGAAGAGTGACAAGTGGAGTGCCTCAGGGATTGGTCCTGGGACCTGTTTTGTTCAACATAACTATAGGATGGGGAAGAATGTCTTGGCAGTAATATGTGCGAAAAGGATCTAGGGGTCTTAGTAGATCATACGCTGAACATGGGTCAGGAGTGTGATGTGGTAGCTAAAAAGGCAAATGCAATTTTGGGCTGTATCAACAGAAATATAGTGTCCAGATCAGGCTTAGTGATGGTATTGCCCTACTCTGCTCAGGTTAGACCTCACCTAGAGTTTTGGGCACCACAATTTAAGAAGGATATAGACTAGCTGGAACGTGTCCAGAGGAGGGCAGCGAAGATGGTGAGAGGTCTGGAGACCAAGTCCTATGAGGAAAGGTTGAAGGAGCTTGGTATGTTTAGCCTGGAGAGGAGACGACTGAGAGGTGATATAACCATCTTCAGGTACTTGAAAGACTGTCACATAGAGGATGGCACAGAGTTGTTTTCTGTTGCCCCAGAAGGTCTGGCCAGAGCCAACAGTTTGAAATTAAATCAAAAGAGTTTTTGGCTAAACATTAGGAAGAACTTCCTGACATTTAGAGCAGTCCCTCAGTGGAACAGGCTTTCTCAGGAGTTGGAAGCTTTTAAACAGAGGCTAGATGGCCATCTGACAGCAGTGCTGATTCTGTGAACCTAGGCAGATCATGAGAGGGAGGGCAGGAAGGGTCACATCAGTGCTTAGATCTCGTGGCCCCTTCTTACATGCCTAGGAGTATGCTGATTGCCACTTTGGAGTCAGGAAGCAAATTTCTCCAGGCCAATTTGGCTAGGGATCTTGGAGGTGTTTTGCTATCTTCTGGGCATGGAGCAGGGGTCACTGGGGGTGTGGTAGGGGAAGGTAGTTGTGAATTTTCTGCATTGTGGATGGAGTTGGACTAGATGACCCTGGAGGTCCTTTCCAACTCTATGATTATAACCCAATCCCCCCTCCCAATTTTCTTTTCTTGAGCACTGATTGGCTGACCACCAAATACAAACCACTCCTTCCACTGCCTGTTCTCAGCAACCCCCCTTTCCCTTCAAAAACCAAATACACATTCTTTTTGTGATTGCAGTCAACATTCCTGTAAATTTTACTTTTAATGTCAACAAACATCAAGCATGACTTCTATATTTTCTGATGGAATGTTTTTTTTTCTTTCCATTTTCTGATTCATCAGAAAATGGTGGAGATGTAGGGAAGCCTCATTACAGAGAATCGTGTTGTCATACTAACCAGCCTCTCTGACCCAGAACATGACCACGTAATCTGAAGCACCCAGTCACAACACTGTTCATCTGGGCGGCAAAGTTTGAACATTTTGAACTGACACAGTACCACTATTTTCTGCTACACCATTTTCTGCTACAACTAGTGAGAACCTCCAGCGATGTCTGCCCAAACCAAATCTGTTGGTGGCCGAGGTGTTTCCTGGCGAGAGAGGGAGACATTGGATCTGCTAGAATTATGGGGAGAGGAAAAGGTTCAAGAGGCACTCGCAGTGTCACATCGGAACATTGATATATTTGAGAAAATAGCGGAGCAGATGGTTGCCAGGGGACATAGCAGAACGGCACAGGAATGCAGGACAAAAACTAAGGCTCTGCGTCAGGAGTACAAGCGGGTAGTCGCACACAACAGCCACTCTGGGAACTCTCCTGTGTCATGTCCCTTTTACCATCAGTTGCACCAGATTCTGAGAGGGGATGCTAACATCAGACCTCGGAGAATGGCCAGAAGCCTTTCCTTCCTCACGATGGAAGTAGATCCTGGACAATCTGAAAATGTAATGGAGGGATCCGAGGAGGTCTTCAGTAATGAGGTTGTGACTATCAAATTAGAGGATATTGGTTCATCTACCCCTTCTGATTTAGGTGAGTACCATGATATTGCTATTCCTACATTCTTGCTTCCCATTCCTGTAAATGGACACTAAATGGAATGCTAGTTATGAGACACCGGGTACTGGAAACCTGAGATTTTACAGTTCTCCAGTAAGATTGTTGGCAGCACAGCAGTTGTCTTCCTGCTTTGGGGGCTCATTAATAAAAATTATTCCCTCTTTCAGCTTCCTCCCCAGAGGATCATTCTAGTGACTTGCATAGCGCACCAGAGTCTGGTCAATTTGTGGAGGACCACAGAAATAGAGAGAGCATTGAGAGTGGTATGTAACCCTTGTATTCAGATCCGTAACTACCTGCAGCAGATATGTTCCTAAGGCACCCCTTTTTAACTTGCTTTGAAAGCATACCTGACCCTTGATCACATCATATTTGTTTCCTCACCTTGTACAGTGCAGGCTGTTCCATGCTGCTACTGAAATAAAACATCCTTGTTAATTTCCACTGTGATGCATTCTGCAAAAAAATGCCAGATTGAACCTATTCCCCTTTAAAGGGAACCACCCATATGGCCAGAATTGCCTGCACTGTCAGAGCTTCATGTGAAAAATGATTTCAATTTCACAGGCCACCTAATCATGCCTTCTCACTGTCCACTTTTCATGTTTTTTTTTCCTCTGTACAAGGTGTATGGCTGACTTATAGGACACATAATTTTCCTAATGTTTTCATTTTATTTTACTAATATGGTATTACTGTTTGTCATTTCATTTTCCAGAAGAATGTTCTCAGCCTCCATGCCCAGAAGGAATGGATGATAGACAAGAACTAATTCCAGCTAACTATGAACCGACAGGTAAGTGGAAAGTCCCTCCACCCTAGGATTGGGTTCCCATGGAATCACACCCGACCCTTGGTTTGCCAGCTCCCCCTACTGATCCCACCAGTTATTCCCGCACACCCCATGATTCCTGGCAGTCAGAAGCATCAACGGCTCATAGCTGTTTATGAATTCATCTAGTAAAGAAAACGGCCAGAGCAATTGTAGTGAAAGGGTGCAATAGTAAATTAACCCTCATTAGCAAACTCTCCTGTTTCTTGTTTTCTTCTTTTCTTTTTCTGACAAAGCAAACACAACCATTTCTCCAGAAAATGGACAGGAAATAAATGTTCCAGAACTGTCACCTGCAATACGTTTAGCCAATGCCAGGAACAGGAAGCGGCGTGTTGCGCTGCTCTCGGAGGTTGCGGAGCGCATGCTTACGCAGTGCTCCACAGAGGAACGTGAGGCAAACCGAAGACACAAGGAGACATTGGATGAGGAGCGAAGATGGCGCAGGGAGCTGATGGAGGAGGAAAGACGCCGCCACAACCAGTTGATTGAGGAGGCAAGGCAAGACCGCCAGGTCTTTAAGGATGTCATGTCCCAAAACATGACAGTTATGCTGTCTGCCGTCCAAGCACTTAACAACCTCACACAAATGATTGCAGAGAAGCAGAAAGAACAACAGTCCCAATCACAAACTGCTGCAACCCTTCCACCAGTCCAGGAAGCTCTGTCTTCCCATGAACCCCATCAGAAATGTCCCTGTGCTGGTAGAAAAAACACCAGATGACCACTGTTCTAAATAATGAACGCGATTTGTTGTTTTCCTGTGCTTTGCTAGCAGCATTTTTGGAGAGTTGTGGGGGGGAAATTGAATGCTAAGGAATGGATTCTCAGAGTTGTTACTAATAAAGAGTCAAAGGTTAACTTGATCAAAATATTTATTTTTTAACAACTGTAGAAAAAGTATAGCTTGATAAATAGAAAAGCCATAACTATATACATTATTTATGCATTCCACCCTGTAGATGTTGAAGGGCCATTGCTAAGAAGCAGCGAGAGGAATGTCAAAATCCTTTCTGATTTATTTTTCTCTTCTAACGAAGAGACTCCTCAGTTTTCTGCATACAGTCTCTGGAGCACTATCTCTAGAATTTGTTTTTTCTCACTGTCAAGAAAGAGTAACGGTATAGTTTAGAATGCCAGTGCTGTGCTTTCATTGACTGCACTGTATTTACAAAAGGAGAATCCTGGTACTCGCAGGTGTTGAGGCAACTTTTGTTTATGGCCTGGATGGGTGGCATCCAGTGCCTCAGCATCTCTCTGGTGGTGGTTGCTGGATCGCAGTCACTCGGCCCAAGGCAAGTAGTTCCCCTTCCTGTGCTCCAGTGGATGTTCCTGGGGGAGGACCTGCAAAGGGTTTCAGATTTAATGGTTAACCTTGAATATGAGTGTAAGTTAAGTCCTTGGCACATCCATTCAAAGATTCTGGACACTAAACATGCAGTCCCGAATGTATGCACAGCAACGATCTGTAACACCAAAGACCATTCCCTTCCTCAGGGTAAACGAATGTTTTAACCTTGTAGATCCTATACTAAAGGGAGGATCCTTTGGTGATGGGATTTAATTTTCACTGTTTTTTAATAACCATCAACGGTTACATTGTCAGTGCAGGCAAGCCCCCCTAAACTCATTAGGCTTCTTCTGTGGTTTTTCAACACAAGCCTAATAAGAACCTTGCCATGTGAACTACCTTCTAACACTGACGGGGGGGGGGGGGGAAGGTTCTTTGAAGGAGTTTTTATGAAGATCCTGCATGCACGATTTTATAATCCTTAATAGCTTGGAACAGCATACTGTAGTTCTTATGACTCCCCCCGCCCTTCCCTGTATAAGGCTTTGAATATTAAATAAACAGTAATGTATAAGCAAACAGCTATGTATGCAGCTTCCCCTCAGTTGGTCGCTATCAGAAGTAGATTAGTGTGTACAGCAAAAATCTTGCAGAACCAAAGACCTTTTGCTTCCTATCGGTAAACTAATTCATTAACCCTGAAGATCCCATTGTAAAGGGGGGTCCTTTGCAGGGGTCTTTTCTCATTGTTTAGTAATCTACAGCTGCTATGTTGTCACTGCAAGCATGGCCTTCTAAACTCATTCCTCTAGGAACCTTGTTCCCTGAACCAACTTTTTAATATAGATGTAGGGTAGGTTCTTTGGAGGAGTTGTTATGAAGACCCAATATGCACATTTACATTCCTTAATAATTTGAACCAGCGTACAATACCTCTTGGCATTCCCCCCTCAATGTAAAATGCAAGCGTTTTCTAAGCAGTTTGAAGTTATCTTCATGGTGGCTGTCTTCCCAGTGCAGGCCACCTCCATTCTCCCAAAGGCGCATCAACAACGTGGTGGTAGGAAATCTGGCCGCTTTTGCAAGGTATCTCCTGCCATATCTCACGTGAGTTTACAAAATCACATTTCACCCATTTGAATTTCAACTGACGTTGGTTGTCTAACCAGGTGAAACCTTTCTCACAGAGCCGCCTGGAGATGGCTTTGGGTCTGGCCCTGTTTTTAATATCAGTGCTTGCTATTAGGTCCTTGGCATGTGCCATCTGCAAAATAATTTTAAGGAGGAGGGACACCTTCTAGTACTGCCAAAATATGCAGTGGATGGCATTTTGAGGCCAGTGTCCAGACATTTGTCTTATTGCAATCTGGTGTGTTAAATAATCTTAAAACATAGTTTGCTTGATGGCCTTCGCCCCTGACCTCAAGGAGGGCAATTGGTTTGTCCATCGTGGCTGTTCCTATTCCACACCCTGCCCCACTGGCATTCTATAAATCAACCTTTTGTTACATTCTAGGAGAGAAGACCACCCCGGTACTTTACCACCTGTAGCACAGAATGACCATGGGAGAAATGCAGGAGATATTCAGTGCAATTCTATGGAAAGTTTCTGCCCTCTGAGACTACTGACTTCATGGGCTTATACTGGAGAAACTCTGCATAGGATTGCACCGTAGGGATTGCTTACTGGCTAAGAATTTTTTTAAAGCTGGTGAACATGACAAAGAATATCACTGACCACATTCCCTCTCTGCCTTCCGTGAATAGTACTGTAGTGCAAATAGAGTAAAACTCCCAGGAGTAAAAAAGGCACACTCTTGCAAATTATCAAAAAGTATTTTCAAAGTGCAATGTGCTACTAGTTTGTGACAATTATACAACAGTGCAAATCAACAATTCCACATATGTATGAACTAGTAGCACATTGCACTTTGAAAATACTTTTTGATAATTTGCAAGAGTGTGCTTTTTTTACTCCCGGGAGTTTTACTCTATTTGCACTACAGAGCTGTTACGGGAGAAGCCATTGTACTCATCCCTACCTGTTTATGGCTTCCATGAATAGTAGGCACCAGGAAACAGATTTTCAGGTGGTGAAGGAAGACAACACTCTTAATTGAAAAAACATCATCGGCAACAGAATTATATTTACCATCCACTCATCCCAATTCCTAAGCAAACATCTTACTGCACTTGTAACATTCTTCTTGCTGATGAGAGACAGTGCCAGCGCACTTTCAAGTGGCCAAAAGCAGATTCTACCATATTCCATAGTCCTGGGTCTCCCATAAGGCTTCATAAGCTACCATCTTATCTGGTAGCCAACCTCAGCAGCTATTAGAGGAGAGGCAGATGCACCATCCAGAATCGCGGGTGGATTACCAGACACAAATACTCTCCGTCCATTGCCATGCAGATAACAAGAGTTAGCAAACATCAAGGCATCATGGTTTCTGCCGCTCCAGTCCATCTCAGCATTTATGAAATGGCCAGTATAATCAACTGTCTCCTGGAGAACAACGAAGCACTAATTTTTTCCTGTTGCCCTATTTGTCAATTCTTATCCCATGTGTGAACAGGACAAGACACATACGGGAATATGTGGCCTGTCCACTGCTCAGATAAAGTGAGGAAAGCCAAGATGCAGGAAGCCATTCATAATCTGAAATGATGGAAAATGAAAACATGTATAAATTAATAAATAGGTAAGCATTGACCAAACACATTCACCTGGCTTATGAGTAAAACAATGATTGTAATTTTCATGTGTGCATCAAAGTATAACAATGTTATTGTTTTTCCTTTCAAATAAAGACAAATGTGAGATTGCAACAGATGCAGCTCATATAGGTAGGAAAGGAGGCTATGGCATGTTGGGGGATGCCACAGAATGTAATGTGAACTGCTGAAGAGTTAGAACCATAATACCATGGATACATTCTGTGTCAATCAGCATTTCAGGGTTTGCATTAAAGGTCATACAATTCATAGGGAATGATGAGAAGGAAAAGAAGGTTAAAGGGATGAGGGTGTGTTACCTTTCCTCCTTCAGTTCCCAGACAGTTTTCCATAGCAGCTCCATCTCAAGGGCAAAACAGACCTCAAGAACAATTTCTCTCACTGTGGACAATCCAACACCAAATTGCTGCTTGACCTCTCTATAAATGTTGGCCTTGGCAAGGTACCATAGTGTGATTGTCACATGCTTATGCACGGGGATGATGGTTGACTGTTGCAGTAACCTCCTCTAATGACTGCAATTACCTTGGTGGGTCATATTAAAATTCTCCAGCCAATGTTGGTCATCTCAGATTTGGAGTACAAAGTCATCTCACCAGTTGCTTCTTCTCAGATAGACCTAGCAGTAGTGAGGGACAGACAACTCCGGTCAGAGCATCCCATCTCTGCCTTGCTCTGTGAGTATTCCACATCGCAATTCAAATAGGCTTGATGCTTGAATGGGGAATGGTAGCTGTAAGAGCATGCTTTTTGCCTCAAAAACAGAGAACAGACATCCACTGAACTCTTCAAAGACAGAGGGATGATCTGGATCAAGGACATCACAGCTAATTTTGGAACACTCATGACTTGCACAAAGCCTACGCACGCCAGAGCAATCACCAACTGCTGCAATGACTACCAGAAAAGTCTGTCAGGTGAACAATCCTGCACAAGTAATTTTTAGGTTTCCCTCCAGAACTCCTCAGCCAATCACCTCTCCATAATTCAAAAAAGAATGGCAGGAATGGAACTGTCCAATCAGCAATGAAAGGAACAGTGAGAAACAGGGGAATGCTGATCAGACTTAGGCATGCATAACTCTGCATGGGGTTGAGCTTTTAACAAGTTGTTGTTTAAGTTGGACATTTTCTTGACATAGCCACATAAAGTAACACTAGATATCACATCGGACAATACAATAAATGTATATAATATGATATAATAGATACTTTAGTATTTTTGAGGACTTTTCATTAGCATTCACAAACATTGGAATTTCGGTTAAATGTAATGGTTTGGATCCAATTGAACAAGTTTTGTGCATGCTAGATAATCACTGGCACAGAGCATGCTTCCCGTTCAGCTAAAATTTCAATTTGCCCAGGCTCCGAAAAGCAGACCAGCAAATTTACAAGCTATCAGGCTGCACAGACCCATGCAAACAACTGACCACTGAAATAATATGGCTTTGCATGCCTTGCAGAAGGCAGGCAGAGAGGATGCCCGTCCATTTTGCATTGCCTCAAGCAACCACTTCCAAAATGTCAACGTAAGGATATTGCAGAGGAGTAGCCATGTTCGTCTGTTACAGCAAACTAAAATAAAAGTTTAAAGACATAACATTTTAAGATGAGCTTTCATGAGTCACAGCTCATTTCCTTATCTGAGGACGTGAGCTGCAACTCACAGAAGCTCATATTGCTAGGACTGCTGTAAACTTTTTTAAAAACCCTCCTCTATTTGACTGCGGGGAAGTCCCTGCCTGTCAGCTGGAGCAAGAGTGGGGTTAAAGTGTTCCCAGAGCCACTTGCAAATGGCACCGGAAGCGCTTTAAACTTAAAAAAAAAAACCCTCCTCTAGCTGACTGGCGGGGAAGTCCCTGCCTGTCAGCTGGCGCAAGAATGGGGTTAAAGTGCTCCCCAAGCCGCTTGCAAACGGCACCGGAAGCACTTTAAACTTTAAAAAAAAAAAAACCTCCTCCAGCTGACTGGCGGGGAAGTCCATGCCAGTCTGATGGAGCAAGGGGGGTTACATTTTTGTCCTGCCCATTCTCAGCATACCACAGAGCAGTGAATCTGGTTCTTCTAATTGTAACCGATAACTGTAACTATATAATAAATGAACTGAAAGTTATAAATGTTTGCTTGCTGGATTCATGTCAAGTATGATTGATAACTTTTGTTTACCTATGTTTAGAAAGGAGGATGGAATGAAAGGATGAATGTATGCGGCAACATTGTAATGACAAGTGAAGAATATCAGACAGTCAGGCAAAATGTGGGTCAAGAGCAGTGTTAATGAGAAATAAGAAAAAGAGGCAATTGCCTGTGATAGGGAAACCAGAAATGAGAATGGAAGAAGGAAGATAATGAGGACAGTTTTGAACTGAGAAGTTCTGCACCCGGTGTAAGATAACTCATCAAATGAAAAATAAAGCTTATAATAACAATAACAACAACAACATTCGATTTATATACTGCCCTTCAGGTCAACTTAATGCCCACTCAGAGCAGTTTACAAAGTATGTAATTATTGGTTGTTGGGGGTTTTCCGGGCTGTATTGCCGTGGTCTTGGCATTGTAGTTCCTGACGTTTCGCCAGCAGCTGTGGCTGGCATCTTCAGAGGTGTAGCACCAAAAGACAGAGATCTCTCAGTGTCACAGTGTGGAAAAGATGTAGGTCATTTGTATCTACTCAGGAGGGGTGGGGTTGAGCTGAGTCATTCTATAAGAGTTTCCCAGGGTGTGGAATGCTAATGGCGGGAGGCTTCACTGTATCCTGAGGAGGTTCTTTTGCATATGGATTGGTGCTTGATGTGCTAATCTTCTCTGCAGGGCTATTGTCGGGTGTGGAGTGTTTTGTTGGCCTGGTGTTTTTCAGAACTGGAGCCCATGCTCTGTTCATTCTTAAGGTTTCTTCTTTCCTGTTGAAGTTTTGCTTATGCTTGTGAATCACCACCCCCGACAGAAAAGAGGCATAATGAAAACATTAGTGGATCGTGCAAGACGGATATGTGAGCCGCGCTTTCTCAATGAGGAAATTAATCATCTAAACCACGCACTTCAGGCAAATGGCTACTCCAGAAATGAAATCCAAAGAGCAATCAAACCCAGGATGAATCAAACAACCAAGGAAAAACAGTCACCTACAGGAAAAGTGTTTTTGCCATATATCAAAGGAATTACTGATCAGATGGGAAAGCTTATGGAAAAGCATAACCTTCAAGCAGTATTCAGACCCACCCGAAAAATACAACAGATGCTACGATCAGCAAAAGACAGCAGAGACCCCCTCACCTCTGCAGGAGTATACCGTATACCCTGCAGCTGTGGACAAGTTTACATCGGGACCACAAAGCGTAGCATCCAGACAAGAATAAAAGAACATGAAAGACACTGCAGACTTGGACAGCCTGAAAAATCAGCAGTGGCTGAACATAGCCTAACTCAAACAGGGCACAGTATCTTATTCCAGGACACCAAAATACTGGACAACACTTCCAACTACTTTGTCAGACTGCACAGGGAAGCCATTGAAATTCACAAGCATAAGCAAAACTTCAACAGGAAAGAAGAAACCTTAAGAATGAACAGAGCATGGGCTCCAGTTCTGAAAAACACCAGGCCAACAAAACACTCCACACCCGACAATAGCCCTGCAGAGAAGATTAGCACATCAAGCACCAATCCATATGCAAAAGAACCTCCTCAGGATACAGTGAAGCCTCCCGCCATTAGCATTCCACACCCTGGGAAACTCTTATAGAATGACTCAGCTCAACCCCACCCCTCCTGAGTAGATACAAATGACCTACATCTTTTCCACACTGTGACACTGAGAGATCTCTGTCTTTTGGTGCTACACCTCTGAAGATGCCAGCCACAGCTGCTGGCGAAACGTCAGGAACTACAATGCCAAGACCACGGCAATACAGCCCGGAAAACCCCCAACAACCATCGTTCTCCGGCCGTGAAAGCCTTCGACAATATGTAATTATTATTCCCACAACAAACACCCTGTGAGGAGGGTGGGGCTGAGAGAGCTCCAGAGAGGTGGGTGACTAGCCCAAGGTCACCCAGCTGGCTTCAAGTGGAGGAGTAGGGAATCAAACCCAGCTCTCCAGATTAGAGTCCTGTGCTCTTAACCACTACACCAAACTGGCTTGTGCAGACTTCAGAACTGTATAAAGTTCCAAGGAACAGAGAATAAGTCAGAGTTCACCTACTGCCTTCTTACACAAGCCTGCTAAGTAGGTCAACCTTCATGGTTGAGTGGGATCTCCTCAGACTGATTTACTCATTTATTTACAAAATTTATACCCTGCCCCACCAAAGCAGCTAACAGAATAAAAATATATATAATAAAAATACAATATAAAAGCCATTAAAATCAAACAAAAAGGCATAATTCATTTCAAACAATTAAAACTAAGGTAAAATAGACCTACAGTATCATACATTACACATAAATAAAAGCAGCAATTAAAACATAGGGCAGGAAGGAGGCATCGCTGATGGAATGCCAAACAAAACAGAAGATGACAACAGAAGGTGACAGATGAGTCCTTCTAGGGAAAGAGTTTTGGTGCTGTAATTGTGAGTTCCCTCTCTCAGGTTGCCACCCATCTATTCTCAAAAGGTGAGGATATCCAAAACAGTGCCTTGGATGATGATGACCATAGCAGTTGGGTACATTTGTAAGGCAGTAGCTGCTCCTTCAGGTATGCTGGTCCCAAGCCATGTAGGGCTTTAAAAGTGAACACCAACAGGTTAAATTCTGCTGGAAACAGATTGGGAACCGCTGTAGATGGGCTAAAACTGAAGTGATATTGTCTGACACTCTTTAATTATTATCCTACATGGGCAGAACTGGTGAACCCATAAGCAAATAGGCAACCAGTGCCGGTGTTTATAAATTGGTGCAATATGAACAGAGTGACTGACTCCTGTGGTTGCCAGACTCCAGTTGGCAGCTGGAGATCTCCCAGAATTACAACTGATCCCCAGCCAACAGAGATCAGTTCCCCTGGAGAATATGGCTGCTTTGGCAGGTGGACTCTATGGCCTTATACCCAACTGAGGCCCCTCCCTTCCCCAAGCACTACCCTCTCCAGGCTCCACTCCCCCCAAATCTCCAGGAATTTCTCAACTCAGAGCTGTAAGAAACATGCAGCCATATTCTGCACTGGTTAGTTTCCAAATTGTCTTCAGGGCCATCTAATGTGGAACATTAGGGTTACCATTCCCCTGCCAGTTACCATTCCCCACCTGCTCCCACCCTTCCATACACACCCCCATGCCCACTTACTTGGCTAGCGGATGCTGCGCCCTCCCAAGCCACACCGCGCGCCCACTGAGCTGCGCCGCATGCTTCTGCACTCACAGCAGGCTCATTTAGGGGAGAATCATTCCCCACCAGGTCCAATCCAGCCCTTGGTGAGTGTAGAAGTGTTCCTGGCCGGCCTTTGACCCCCCGCGCAATGATGTCACATCCGGAAGTGATATCATCGCTCAAGCCCTGAGCAACAAGGTGAGTGCCAGGCTCCCAATCTCCCACCAGGGGATTAAAGGGACCTGGCGAACCCCCGGTTTGGGCTCCAGGGAATTTAGCAATCCTAAACATCAGACTAGTTTACAAGTTACAAGTTACATACAAGTTACATAATATGGCCAAGTCAGTTAAGTCTAGAAACTTGGAGTTCAAATGTGGAAGAAAACATACATAACATGTTTGCCTGTTGGATCACAGAGCACTACTAAATTGATTTGCCAGAGATAATCTAAACTCTTTCCAAAATTGGTAAATCCGTCTTCTCCTAGAACATCAGTTCTCTAATCAGTATCACCTCTGACTTGTCTGGATTCTGTTTCCACTTGTTCAGCTACTTCACCACCACAAACCAGGCACATCTAAATCCTGCTCCAAAATTAGTCCACATTAAAATCTGTCAGCTTTTGAGAAATGGACACATTTTCAGCTTCAACCAAGAAATTTTCACAGGTTGTAATAGGGGGGGGGGACAACGTAATTGGGGACATTTGTCTAGCAGAGCCCCTTTAAGTCCATTGCCTGTATTGGTTCGGGCTTCTAAGTTTCCACAGGCCCAGTTCTAGCTTAACTTCCTGGGAGCAGAATGTCTGGCTCAGCTAATTAACTGCACCTGCAAGCTGTTGCCGAGAGAGGGGGCCTTGAGAAACAAGGGAGTCTTATCTCAGTTCCCGCCTAGCAACGCTGATTGCACGCACCTCGGATTGGCTATCAATCAGAAAAGAAGATGGCTCCTCTCAGCCCTCAGTAACTAGCTCAAACTAGCTTGAAGAACTTCCAACAAGCTCCAAGAAGGAGGGAAGGATTGCTCCATGCTACTTTTTGATCAGCATGAGAGAGATTTTTGCTCTATGCCAGGCCTGACGACCAGACCTGCTTGGTATAGTTTAAGGAATATGTTTGTGAGTATGGGCCTCAAGTTTTCCTCAGAGAAATGCTAAGTTAGCCAGCTTTATGTTTTAGTTAGTCAGCTATAGTTACAATAGACATGCTTTTATTGTTTTAAATGCCTTTTGCTTGTGCCTTAGTAGTGTTTCCTGCTACTTGCATACACTCTTTGAATTAATAAACGTCTTTATATAAGCCTTGTGTCTGTGAGTGTCTGACCAAGTGTGTGCAGAGTCCCCGGAGACCGGTGAGTCTCAACAGGAGGGGTAAGGGCTATTCTTCCAGGAGGCCTGCTAGGGGTTTGAGTGGCTGTAAGCAGCACTTGAAATGGCAGGCGGGAGGTAGTCTCCTTTGACCCCTATCCCTGGATAACATTTTCCTGCTTTGCATGTAAAAGGTCCCAGGTTTGATATCTGGTATGTCTCCCTGCCTGAGGTCCTTTGAGCAGATATCAGCAGACCATCATTCCAAGATTCCTATCCCCAGTAGAAGAGAAAATCACACTGTTCTATTGCAGACCAACATGGCTACCTACCTAACTAAATATTTTAATGGTTTCATTACATTAAACCATCTCTTGCAACATTACTGATGTTTATTTAAATTTATTAATTTCAAATATTTTATTCCACAGTCTAATGCACGGGTGCTTTTTGTGGGTGTTACAATATCTTCCTGTGCACAAAGGTCAAATAAATATGTGCAAGAATCCTATGATGCAGTGCAAAGCATGCATAACTAAGAAGAGGATAGTTGTTTATCTCATTTTAAGTTCACAGATTTTTAAAATCACAAAGCAAAATCACATGCATGAGTTTTTAGATCTTAGATGACTTCAAACAATTAAGAAACTAGTCATGAACTATGCATGTGCATTGTGCACAAAGAACTCTGCAAAGTGTAGTTTGGCTAACAAATTGTCTACAGTTGTCTTATGCCCAAGAGCAGAAAAACTGAACTGGCAGTGGAATTCCTCCAGTGAATTCTACACATTAATAATTTTTTTATATCCTTAATAGTGATTAGTGGGTCTGAAAGGTCATTCTCCAAAGCTGTCGGTATCAGCCACAAACATCAGATTGTTATTTGCATCTTGCTTGCTCTTAATTGTTTCATTTATTTTAATCATAGCCACATCTTTTTCATTCGTTTGTGCTTTTGTAAGGGGAATTTTTTTTTGGCACCTTTCTTATCCTAACACATAGAGAAGTGTTAGATTAGCATTTGTTTCTATTCTAAAATGATCAAGATTGCTTGATATCTCACTCCACAGGCTGTAAATTAAAGCTGGTTTCTATTCTTAAATTGCTCCCTGTAACGCCCCCCACCCCCAGTATATTTAAGTAAAATTTGGAAGACTGTAATTGTGGTTATGTCAGTCTCATACTGAACAATTAAATGTTTTTGCTCGGGGACAGTAAATTTCATAGGTCACAGTCCAATTTATGCCACACTTAAATCACGTTGAATCTCAAACTGTTGGACTATGAATTCTACATATACCACTATATTCTTCAGATTCCTAGTCTAGGGTAATCTAGAAATAGCTGAGCCATAATTTTCAATCACTTATAGGCTAGTTCTACCATTTTGCTGAAAGCTAAGAGAAAAGTTATCTCCTTGTAATTTTGCTGTAAAAGTTGTAATGATTTCTACCTATATTATCCACATTTTAAATTCATTAATTTTCATTAACATATTTTGTATAAGAGATGTACCATAAAATGGCTTTATCATAACAAGTCCTGTAGAGTGTAAATATTGACACTATGACCCATCCATGAACTGTGTTGTTTTAAAAAGCTGTGTTTGTACTCCTGCTAACCAATGTATAGTATTATTACTTGAGGGGGAATATTGGTCTGGGAATAAATGGGACATATTAAAAAGAATAATGCTTTTAGCCTGTGAATTAAGATCTTTGTCTTAAAATATGGTTTCACAAGTGAGCTCTCTTTTTTTTTGTGATATTGGTTCTCCTGTGATGACCAGTACCTGAACAGTGTATGGTGCCACAGGCTGCACCATAAATTCATCTAGATTGCTCCATAAGTTCCTCTAGATGTTAACATCCTTTGAACATGTACTACTGAACCAAGATGAATACCTCACCCTTGTGAAGTCATGGAAAACACTTCAAGCGTATTGGGATTTGGCCACACAAGTACTGTCACACATATACTATGTAAAAATACAACTCCTAGAAGAAACCAAAAACTAAATATAATAACTATATATATTAAACTAAAATTATGTTAACAGATATGTAAAATTTGCTGAATTTTGTTTTATATGTATGTTTTAAGGTCTGATTTTTAATTGGTTCTATGATGTATTTTATTAAGCTGTTTTGTTAGCTGCCTTAGTGGCCCTGATTGGGCAAAAAGGTGGGATATAAAAGTTACAAATAAATAAATAGAATATAGGATCAATGAATGTTTATAACAACACCAACACTAACAGTGTTTTCCATGGGATCCAAGTATAAATGGCCCTATCACAACAACCTCCCATAAATGTTCTGGATGAATAAGCCACAAACATTTTACTCACCAGAAGGCTTGTTTCATTCTCTTGAATGGGCTCCAACCCATAGATAAATAATTGGAGCCATAATTTAAATTCTGTGTGGCAGCAGGGACCCACTGAACTTCAAGCATGTGACAGGAAAGCATGTAATAACATATCCATGTGACATCAGAATCATGAGACAGGAAGTCAGTGTTATCACTGGCATTAATACCAGAACCATGGACTGCAGATCAAGAAAGCCAGGGACAGGAAACAGAAGTTGAGTACCAGGAAATATACCATACTGAGAAACAGACCAGCACAAGCAAGTCAAAGAAGTTCCCAACAAAGCTCCCTTGCTTTCTCATTCTCCATGCCCAGTGCAGCCATCCCTGCCACTCATCCAATGCTCTGTGATTGGAGCAAATCCATTTACAGAACTTCATGAGGAAGGCATGTTCTGCAGTCACGTATGCAGGGCATTGGAGGACCAGTCTGCAAGGGTGGGTGTGGCGAAGCTGTGCTGTGTGGAGGGATGAGATAAAAGGCAAAGTACAACTCCATCACTGAGTGACCTTGCCTCACTGTTCCACTGAACAGGGTTGTAAAGAGACACAGGTAGTGCGAAACCCTGGTTCTCTGTGCATGTGCTGTGCCTGCAGGTCCTTCCAAACACCAGCAACCCCCCTCCCCCCGCAATCCTGTAGGGCTTGCTGCTCAATATGTGTAGCTCTTATGATACTAAGCTTGATAGAATATGATCCAAGCGTAAGAGCTATGTTCATATGTGTCATCGTCATCATATAGTTATCCTGCATATGTGGATTACCTCTAGATCTTATTAACTGTAATTCCTGGAAAGTATAAATCTCATATTCCATAGCACTGGAGAAAAAAAAGTGTATCCTTTTTAAAAAAAGGATCTTTTTTTAAAGGATACACTAAACAGAATTACTCCAGTCCGTTCTATTGATTTCAGTGAGCTTAAATTGGAGTAACTCTGTGCATAATATGTCTTTCTAAAAAAAAAAAGAAAGAAATTTATAGAGGATAGCTTTGTCAGTGGCCATGACAGGAGATGGCCATCATCACACACTGACTTTGGTTTCCAAATGAAGCTGGCTTGGTGTGTTGGAGACAGATGGGCCTTTGGTCTGTCCAGCAAAACAATTCTTAATCCATTCTTACCCATATATTTTATTTCTCCAAAAATGGTAATATTTTCTAGTTTCTTTTGATTAATATACAGAACAATTTTTTTGGATAGCTTAAAGGTTTTCTTCTCTTGCCAGAAAACACTCTGAAACCAAAGCCGCCTGAACTGATCGCCCCGCAGCTGCAGTGTTATATAAGCTCAACACCATAAATTCAACACAACTTTAATAAATACACATTTGGCCTGCTGTTCAGCAGAGCATATTCCAGGTGATCACATTTCATCTGGGATGGAGAAAGGAATTCCTTCCTTTTTTTAATACATTAATTGCAAATTGATATCTTCAAGTGAAATTATATTAGCAACCCACCTGTATTCTCCATTTCCTCCTATAAATATAAACAATAGTTAACATGCTAGTAGAATGCTGTCAGTAGTGTTTACATGACTATATGTTGTTTCTCATGATAATGTAAGTATAACAGATGCTAAACTTCTCCCCCCTTCCTTACTGAACAGTGCTGTTTGGAAAAGCCAGGAGTTACTGGCTATGCACAGGAGTAGGGATCCCATTCCTCCAGCGAGAGCGGTGGATCTCCTGTTCCCACCTTTTGCCCCCCACAACTTACCTGGCTGGTGGAGGGAAAGGCAGGGAATGGGTCTCCCAGACGCACGCCCAGGGCCAGTGCAATGATGTCACTGATGTCATCGCGCTGCTCCAAGAGTGCTCCCTTGCTTCGCAGCAGGCCAGTTTGGGCCCCAATCAGCCTGCTGTGGAGTGCACACACTCCCCACACTTGTGCAATGACTTCACTTCCTGGAAGTGATGTCATTGAGCCAGCACAGGGAGTGGGCACATGCAAGGAACATCCAGAAAGCACAAAGAAGGTAAGAGCAGGGTCCCTCTTCCTGCTGGGTGGTTAAGGGGACCTGGCAACCTGGCAACAGGAGGCTTTTCTAAATGAGCGAGAGCACATTGCCTGGTGGCTTGTGGACAAGAAATAACTCCTCTGCTTGAAACACCGGAGGCCTCTGTCTGCCATATTGTCAGAAGCACATTCATTTCCTATTGTCCAGTGTGAGGGGTCATTTTGCAGTCCAACCAAACTGAAGAAGAGGTATCTTTACAATGGATGTTTACAAAAAGCACTTATCTCCATGCTATTTTCAGAAATGCATGTCTACAATCAGAACAAAGTTAATTATGCTGGTAAATCATATATTTTGCCTAGATGTAATATCAACGGCACACAGGGAGTTTCTACATGGGGAACTTTGTACACAGGGAAAGAGTGGTTTTTGGTTCAGTGGGAAAGCACATGCTTTGCATACAGAGGACCCCAGGTTCCATCTCTGATTCTTCAGGTTAGAGAATTTCAGGTAGCAGGTGTTGGAGAATTCCTTGTCTGAAACCTTGGAGAGCTACTACAAGGGTAGGGAAGACCAAGCTCTATGGTCCCATGGTCTCACTTGGTATGGCAGCTTCATGTTCCCGTGTTTGTGTGTGTGTGTGTGTTGTCTATGTGTATTAGGGATGCAGCACTGAAAAGAGGGGTCTATAACCTAGAGGAAAGCTCATTTAATAAAATGTTTGGGCATTCCTTATTATATAACCAAATCACATTGCCAGTATTTTGGCAGGTATGTAGGGCCAAGGATACTGACGGTCCAGTCGTAAACAGTGTTATACCCTTCTAAGCTCAGAGATTTAGAGGAGTGTGACTATATTTAAGATTGCACTGTCAGTGACTCGAGAACAGTGAACAGGAAGAAGTCTTTGCAAGTCCTCAATTTGAGAAGCAGCGTGTGTGCAGCTAAGTATTTATTTGCTGGCGAGTACAAAGAGTTCTGCGTTCCAAGCAGGAAGCAGTCTTAGGCAAGCCCAGTTTACACTGAAATAGAAAGTGGTTTGATGATGACTAAAACAGAATAAGAGACAAAAAGACACAGACAAAGGCATCTCTCTATTATTCCAAGGGGTGGGGGGAGATGAGTGAAGAGGGAGAAATGCGCAAGGCTTTTGTACTGAGTGAAATAAAATTTTCTCATCATTAGCAGTTTGATGCCAATTAACAAGGGAAATGAGTAGTGAGGACATGCTGGTACTTGACATTTTGGTCAGGATATAGAATTAATTAGAAGTGCCCCTCTTTATTGTAGTAACTAAGAGTCTGTGCTCACGCTTACAAGTCCAGAAACTTGAGAACATGAAAAGGCAAGTTATGAATCTCCTTTTTATTTCAGGCTGATTTTACTCTGTATGGATGATGTTATCCTAACTTTACAGTTCTTTCTTCAGATTGAGACTGAACATTGAATTGGTCCTAAATCCAAGGTAGTAGATACAATGGTTGTATAGTTCTTTATGTTTACACAGTGTTTGCGGCCCAGGATAAATTAATTGATTCCCCTAGGAGATATTGCTGCATAATGCTAGGTGAACTGCAAATAACACTTATTGGTTTGTTGTGCTGATTATTTTTTTAAAAAAATGTTGATAGCTGATGGGGCTTTGCTGGTGCCCACCACCCGCCTTGTGGCCTCAGCCATGGCACTTAGGAACTAGCGGGAGGTTTCTGGCAACTGAAGCTGTACCAAGGTATAACGAAGAGGTGCCTGTCTTATGGCTGCTTTTAGTGTCTCATTGATGGCCTTTGGAAACAAGAGGTACAGAGTATCTTAGCTGTTGTTGAATCCATGCCTTATTATCTTTTACTAGAGAAAGGAAATCACACATTTCCCCTATAAAATTATCATCAATGTTCTGTAACGATAAAGATTTGGAAGGTAGTCCTTGTTATGGGATTGTGAAACCTTTCCGTTGACTTACTCTGTTTTAGAAACAGTTGTGAATGTCTATTCCTTTCCAGCAAAACATCTGGATGTGGAATAAGAGTGGGTTAGGGGTCATTGCTTCAAAGCATCAGCCATCTGGCCCAAGCCTTTCAAGGCTTTCACTGGAACAGCCGAGTCTCTCATGCCACACACAGGCAGCTGACACATTTGCAGGATTTATGCAGACCTTAAGAACATTATAGGTGTTGTTACACCTCGTAAGCAAGTGGAAATAGCCAATTAAGTATTATCAGATAGAGTAACAGTATGAAGAAAGAGTATGTAAAAATGCTGTAGAAGAGGTGTGGCAAAAAGATCACAGAAGAAGATGAGATCGCTCTCGCCCATTTGAGGAGGAAAAAGAAGCAGCACCTTTAGCTAAACAGAACAGGGACAAAGGAAGAGCAACACATGGTGGTCCACTTTGCAGCAATGTATGTTCAGGATCCTCAAGTCTTCAATGTCAGTGTCATGTAGATCCCATGGAACATAGAAGAAATAGCTCAGATCTAGATTATGTTGATTTCTTCAGGGCCAATGAATACTCTGTTTTAGGTTATAATATTGTTTTATTATTTTCTTCATGCACTGAGGCTGCCTTCTTTTATCTTGTGAAGAACTTCAGCAGAAGCGCACTTTTTTACCCAGTTATAATAAATCTGTTTGACAAAAAAACAAAAAAAAATGCCTGAGTCCACAAGATTCTGCAGGAAGGTTTATATTAGAAGATTCTTCATCTCCTGAGGATTGTTTTCATCTTGGAATGGAGACTTGGACCACCCAGCCTACCTCTCAATTAATCCCCTGGTATGTGTTTGTATATATGGCTGTCTGTAAGTCTCCATCCAAATCATATAAACTTGCTGCTCATAAGAACCAAAAGTGGATATAATTAAAGTTCACAAGGTATTTTTCTTCCTAGAATATTCCATATCAGAATGTGGCATAATAAATTCTCTCTCTCTCTCTCTCTCTCTCTCTCTCTCTCTCTCTCTCTCTCTCTCTCTCTCTCTCTCTCTCTCAAACTCTAAAGACAGGGAATTAGCTACGTGAAGGTTTCACATAAGCAGCCTGGATCATCAGCCTAATGAAATGGAAGAAAGTAGCAATGCATTCCTAACCAGAGTGCCATCCTTTGATGCTCATTGTCAGCGATTTAGAAGGAGATAACTGTCTTTATGACTGTACATAGAAGACAAACTAATTTAAAGGAAGTACAGACCCTACAATACGGCATATTGAGGGGGGTCAAAACAGTGCCATCGTAAGAACATTTCTTCGGAATAAGTCCCATTGAATAGCCATGAGTAGAATTCTGAGTAGACTTTCATAGGCTTGCTCTCTAAACTACCCAATAACCCATTCACAAATGTATGCAGATACAAACCCTCAAATGCATATAAGATGTGCACATGTACACAGGCACATCCTTTAGCCCATGCTCTCAGGTCCATCTGATTGCTTATATAAGAATATCCCCACCACTCTTATAATGTACCTTTGTTCCATTTATTCAGGAATGGTAGCAGAAGGCCCATTTGAATCTCTATGATTCTGTGAGGAAAGAGATGCTACCTGACACTTCCTTCTAGACCAGGCATTTGATCCAACTGACTTCTAATAGATGCTAACATACTAAGACCATGGGAAATTACATCTGAGAATGGGAATGTGTATACTAAACCAGGAACTTTCTTGATTCTGAATTTCTCCATCCCATTCATCTTTGTCATAGCATCTGAAGATCAATTCACATGACTATTTTTTGGCATGAGAAAGTTGCTACAAGCTGAATTTCCACCTTAATATATACAAGACTTGCTTGATGCCCATGCTTCACTACGGTATTTAACTACTTTAAATCCAGTTATAATACTTATGGGTATGTAACATTTTTTGGTTTGTGCATTTTTTAAAGTTGATTTTGTAGTATAATAGCATAGTACCTGAGCTTCACAAAGGTGTTTGGATAAAGCGAAGCGTGTTGATGCCGAAAACTGATGAAGTGAATTTTGAAATGTAACATTTATTGAAGAGATTTTAAAAGGAAAAGATTGTAGTGCAATAAATACAGTGAAAAATACCTACAACCTTTTTTTTTCTCCTGAAGGACCTCTTTGTAGACCTCATTGGTGGTTTTCCCCTCAGGTGCTAGGATCACCAGGCTGCTGGGTGAGCTCACTCTGGAGCAGGCCACTGCTCCATGTAGAGCTGCCCATGTGAGAAGCAGTCCTCCCTCAAGTCAATTCCTGCTACCTTCAGTATCTGCCCCTGGGACTTATTGATTGTCATAGCAAAGCAGGACTTGAGGGGGAACTGCAGTCTCTTGAACTCGAAGAGGTTATCTGTTGATATATATGGTATGTGTAGTATGAACACCGACTCCCCCCAAGCACTGCCAGTGAACAATGTGGCCTTGATGACATTCCTGTGGAGGCTTTCACTCACAGTCTGGTGCCATTGCAGAGTTTGGGTGGGTTGAGGTTCTGGAGCAGCAGCACTGGAGCCCCCACTTTGAGGAGAAGCTTGTGGGCTGGGAAGCCAGGAGGGTTGAGCGTGATGAGGAACTCCACGGGGTAGTGGATTGCATCATCCATTTGCACCACTGAGTCCACAGATCTGTACTCCATTTCTTCCCCTTCAGGGGAGTTAAGTTGTGTTTCACTAATGATGGCAGCCTTGTCATTCCTGGGGGTCAGAATGGCACGCTTGCACAGCCAGTCCATGGACTTCTCCGTGATAGTGGCAATATCAGGGTATATCGTGGCTGTTAGGTCTGCTAGGGTCATCACTACTGTGCCCAGGCCTGCAGGGATGGTCACCTTTCCCTTGGACTCGGGATACTTTTTAGTAGGAGTTCAGAGAATTCCCCAGCAGACCCCCTCGCCTCTGAAGTGGACCCTCATGTTCTTTCTTAGTGAAAGTTTCCTGATAAGAGCCACAGATATGATACCTTGACACACAAGCTAACCTCATCAACTCAAGTTCCCCTTGGGACTACTGGCAGAGACTGCTAGAAGTCTCCAGCCAGCAGCACAGTGACTCCCCCCATCACTCTCTCGTTGCCCCTGACGTCTTTTAGGGTTATGCTCAGTGCCTCAAAACACCCCTTGTGCGCCATGGTGCTCTCATCCCAAACAATGAGCTTACAGTTCCGCAGCACTTGGGTCATGTTGCTTTGTTTTGAGATGCTGAACAGAGGTGATTCTGCATGGATGAGGTTACGTGGCAGCTGGAAGGTAGCGAAGGATCATAGGCCATGCCTGAGTGAGCTTTGACCTTCCATGGACATGAGCACCTCTCTACTCTGCCATTCTGTGCACCTCGGGGTGATCTTGCTGGTACTTGGCCACTGCTGCTCGGTGCACCACAGGAGTACGATGTGCATATTTCTTTGCTGCATCTCTAAGTTGCTTCCTCCTTTTAGTGTCGGTGTATCTTGCACGACATCTGCCGGGAGGCTTCTTGGGAGCATTAAAAAGTGATGGCTGAGAGGTGTGAGGTGGAATTGGACATCTGCCAGGAGGCTTCTTGGAAGCAGTAAGAAGTGATGGCTGTGAGAGGTGTGAGGTGGAGTTGGACTGAGGGAGGGGTGGTGTGCTGGGCACTTCTGCAGGTTCTTGTGAGAGGTTCACATTGAAATGGCCCCTAGAAAGGTCGTACACCATCTCCCCATGAACATTTAAATACTCAGTTGCCATACTGACTTTTATATAAAATCCCAATTCAGGAGTCTTGTACTGTCTTTCTTCAACTGTCTGCAGTTTCCTTGACCTGATTTTTACCTCAGAAGACAGAATTAAACAGCTGACCCATCAGAAAGGGGGGGGCACAAGCAGGCAGGCCTCACAGTAGGGTTGCCTGGTCCGGGTTGGGAAATTCCTAGAGAGTTGGGGAGTAGAGCTTGGACAGAGTGTGGATTGGGGAGGGGAGGGGCCTCAGAATGGTATAATACCATAGAGTTCACTCTCCAAAGCAGTCATTTTCACCAGGGGAACTGATCTCTGTCACCTGGAGATCAGTTGTAATTCCGGGAGATCTCCAGCCACCACCTGGAGGCTGGCAACCTTACATCACAGGGAGATTGGCAACCCTAGTGAACTTTTAGGGGAAGACTGGGAGGTGTATTTTACCTCAGGACACATTCCATGACTCTCTTAGCAACTGCATACTGTTTAGAATGTTGGGCTGAGCCCCAATCAGGCCACATATGCAAATGACCTTGAAAGCTAGCCCAATCAGGGAAGAATGGCCAAGTTGGCATTTGGGCAGGGGGAGCAGGCAACCGCCTGCCAGCCACACAGGGAAGCTGTATCCCTGTGGGAAAACACATTTTACCCTTTTTTACCCCCTTCGGGGGCAAATTTCTTAAAATCTTATCTTAGTGAGCCTCTACATCACGAAAGGAATGTCCTCCCCAAATTGCACGTTTCTAGGTCCAGGGGTTTGGTCTGGGCATTGATAGGTCAGTCTGGACACTTGACTTTATATATATAGATAACTATTAAAAGGGAAGCATTCCTACACAGTAAAAAATCAGAAACATTTATCATGGCATGGTATACTGCAAACTTTTCACAAGGGGGGTTTCAAAGGACCGTTTTGCCACATAACTATTCATGGAACAAATAATAATAAAATATAAGAAGCAGAACTGAGCTCTGCAGGTGTCTGGGGGAACGCACTAATTGTTTCTTAGAAGCATAGCATCAATACAATTAAAATCTAACTGAATAAAACGTTTCATAAGGGCACTTAATTTTGGAGCACAGCATTATTTGTATCGAGTTTTTAATCAGTCATAAGCAAGTGCAAAATGCAAGTTGTGAAAAGTTTACAGTCCTGCTAAAAGAAACCTCTAGGACTATACTCATATTTTCTATATTCTGCATAAATATTGTATATATGAATTAAAAAGCAAAGAACCATTTAAGGAGGAAAAAAAGATTTGGAAACACTGAAAACTCTCAAAACAATGGATTCCCAGCTGGTTATTGAATAGACATAAATAGTTCTGATCCAATTCATAATTTTAATACTTCGCATAGAGGAAATTATGAAATATGTCTGGTATGTTCTCTGCAAAGAACTACAGAGACACAATGTTTTCTAGGTGGATTACATGTGATCAAAAATAAACTTCAATGGCATATGTACACTTTATAACTAACAACCAGTTCCACAAAAATCATGGCCTCTTTTTCCATCCTTTTTGGCTGGTATTTTCAGTGCAGCAAATTATTTTACTAGTCAGGGTAAATCACAATCCCAAAATCATTTTTATGTTGCAGTAGTTACTGTTTTTTTAAAAAAAAATTCTTTCAATGTTGTTCTTCAACAACTAAAATATTTATATAGCAACTTATCCTGAGATACTTAAGTTTAAAGAAATAATATAATAAAGCATATATATATATATATATATATATATATATATATATATATATATATATATATATATATATATATATATATATATATATATATATATATAATGCATACGTTATGCATCAAAATAGGTTCAAATCAGTGTGTCATTTGGTGTGAGTTAAGAAATATCAGGACTGACCTTCCGGGTGGCACAATGCACATGGGTCCCGGTGTTGAAGGGAACCAAACCATTCTATTGGAAATATCAAGTGCCTATTTTAAAAAATCCAAATCTGTCTAGTGTTGCTGAGGGAAATGAAGATATAATCCTCTGGTTTCTGGGAGGGAAAAGAGATAAAAGATAAATGTAGAGGCAGGCTACATGTTGTGCTGCTGACCTCACTGGAAACAGAATCTATAATCTCCCCCTCCCTGCCATTACCATAACATAAGAGGGCCACTTACCATGTGTACTGGGGGCTTTAGCTTTGTAAAATCCATATTATAATGCCCTAGGACAGCAGTGGCAAACCTATGGCACACGTGCCACAGCTGGCACGCGGAGCCCTCTCTGTGGGCAGGTGAGCCACGTCGACGGATCACTAAATCCAGGGCTCATGTGCTGCAACTATGAGCAGAACCACAAATGACAAAAGGCACAGATTGGACACTTGTCAGCTTCCCTCAAGTTTTGATGGGAAATGTAGACATCCTAGTCTTGCAGCTTGGCTCTCCGACTGCTGTCCAATGGACTTTTCAACTGTCACTTGTCCAACATTCCGCCAAGCTGCCTACATGACAAGTGTCCAACCTGTGCCTTTTGTCACTTGTGGTTCTGCTCTGAGTTCCCCTAGCGTTGAAAAGCGATCACGTGGGTTTTGGCCCTGCCCATGTGATTCCTTTTCCTCAGTGCTGCCTCCCTGCTGCCAGTCTCTTTAGCAGCAGGAAGCGAAGGCAGCAGCCGGGCTGCTGGGCCTGGCTTTCTAAAGGAGGGCAAGCAGCTTTCATTTAACTTGCTTTACTTGCATCATGACTCCTGAGTTGAGTGAGAGAGAGAGTGCTTGCAAGATGCTGCTGGTGTAAAGAAAAGCAAGCAGCTTTCATTTAACTTGCTTTACTTGCATCGTGACTCCTGAGTGAGAGAGAGAGTGCTTGCAAGACGATGCTGGTGTAAAGAAAGGCAAGCAGCTTTTATTTAACTTGCTCTACTTGCATCGTGTCTCCTAAGTGAGTGAGAGAGTGCTTGCAAGACGCTGCTAGTGTAATGAAAGGCATACAGCTTTCATTTAACTTGCTTTATTTTTGTTCGTGGCTCATGAGTGAGTGAGAGAGAGAGAGAGATGTTAATTAGTTTGGACAACAGTATGAGTTGTTTTTTCTAAACTAAAACCTCAGTATTCAGGTTTAATTGCAGTGTTGGCACTTTGAAATAAATAAGTTGGTTTTGTGTTGCAGTTTGGGCACTCGGGCTCAAAAAGGTTCACCATCACTGCCCTAGGACAACCAGGTCTTCTTCTACTAGGCTCCCACTGCTCCAGGCTCCTGTCAGTGTGTACCCAGAAGTGGCATTGTAGTGATGCTCTAGAAATTTACTTGGTTTTACCATGCAGATTTGGGAAATCCTAGAGTGTCACTGCAATGTAACTGGAAGAGATGGTGCAGCATCATGCACTGCAATGCTATCCTGCCCCACCTACCACCCACGCCGAAAGCTCTCAGATGTTTGGCAATCCTATAATGCTTCCAGTCCACAGAGCAGTGTTCCCAGGCCATTTCAGGAAAGGGGATAATTTACTACAGGAGTAACATTTCTAGGGGCATCCCTATGGCAAACATAATATATAATCTCTGTCTGAAAGCATGAGCCATGGAACACCAGGGGTTAAAACCTTCTCTTTAATGAGAGTTAATTCTGAGAAGTGAAAAAAAACCCTAAGCTATTTCTACTGTATCCAGCAGATGACCAAGGTTTGTCCTGACCTAGAAACAGAACATGGACTAGGAAGAGCACCAGAAATGAAGCGATCAGTTAAGTGGCACAAAGGTGGGGGAGGGGAGCCTAGAGCAGATCTTCTTGTACTCTTTTCCTGCCTTTTGTTGGGGTGGGGGGGACATATGCTGCTCTTCAGCAGCCAACGAGCTACTGATACTTCACAAGCTACCTTCTGGAGACCCCTACTTTAAACCAATGCTATGGGAAGGACTACTGGTTTTTTATTATGGCACAGTGGTGTTTATTCTGACTTTCTGTGCCATCATTCATTGCCAAGTAGGACTCTACAGCTTTTTAACAATCTAATCTATATCAGACTATGCTTCTTTCTGAACATCTCTCATTGCTTATGGTTGCAGGTGGGTAGTCATGTTGATCTGCAGTAGAACAGCAAGATTTGAAGTCGGTATTATGTTAAAGACCAACAAAATTTCCAACAAAAGGGAGCTTGACTCTCAAAAACTTATACCTTGGAAATCTTGTTGGTCTTTAAGGTGTAGACTTGAATGTTGCTACTCATTGCTTATATATGACTCTTGTGTTAGAGCATATGGTTTCTACGGAGAAGATCTCAGGTTCAGTTCTTGGCATTTCCAGTTAAAGGTTCTTAGGTAGCAGCTGCTGGGAAAGATCTTTCTCAGCCTGAAAGCTGCTGCTAGTCAAAACAGACAATATTGAGCTAGATGGACCAACCTGATACAAAATAGATTCATATGTCCATATACATTCACATAGAATCATTTCCTGTTTATTAGGAGCTTTAATTTTCACCTTGTGCCCCAAAGTTAGAAGACTGTCCCTACATAATGTAATTAGAAAAGGAAATGAGTTTTTCTTTAATGGGCTAGGTTAGAAGTCTGACCCTTGCTAACATAATTAGAAAGGGAAATGGCTTTATTTGTAATTGATGACCACGATTTATTGCGCAGTTATGTGAGCATGGGTCTTAAGCATGCATAATTGTTTGCTGGACTTCAGCCAAACATACTGTATTTTTATTCCAGACATATTCAAGGGTCTGTGCAAATGCTTCTTAAAAAGAAAATAGGATTAATTTTCAGCTTGTTTCTTAAAAGGAAACTTTTCTGTAGAACCCACTCTGTTTACATTGGAGCTGTCTGGACTGTTAACTGGTGTTAAACTGTCAGCTCAGAGAATCATAATTAAGATACAATTTTATTTAAAATCTGGCATAGTTTTGGGAACTATAACCAACATCTTGAGCCAATCTCCCATTTTAACTGCTGAACCTCTAGCAGAGACATTTCTGTTCCATTTGTCTTAAATAATCCCCACATATCACATTACATTTTCCCCAAAAAGCAATATCGCACCATTTCTAGGAGGAGAAGACCATATCAACCTTGTTTAAAAATAATTACAAATTGATGGACCAGTTTTTAGCTATATTCAGCTGTGAAAATGAAAATGCTAATTATTCTCAAAATGGGAATAAAGTCCTTGATTTTTTTATATTTTGATTTAAAATGGAATCTTAAACAGACTTGTGCTCTTCTCATTGATTTCAGTGAACTTAGAAGGGTACAGTTCCTATTAGGTTTGTGTTGTCATCATTACTGTAATTCTTCAGGGGCTACTGACTACATTTTAAAATTAAACATACCTGGTACTGATGTCGCTGAAAAAAAGAGAATCAATAAAATCTGTATCACATACAATGTAGAAGAGGATAATTATCATGGTTAAGTAATTCTAATTATAAGAGTGCAATCCTAAAACGCGTTATTCCAGTTAAGCCTTTTGTATTACTTTGTCTTGAGAATTTTTCAAAAATCACATGAGCAATGGAGGGTTAAAGGAGAAATTACATTTTTTTGTTATGCTTAAAGCTTTCTGATATATTAACATTGCAAATAAATGCCAACATTGGTCACACTAAGGGCCAAACTACAAGTGATGAATGACACTTGAACGGCAAGTGAACCGACTCACGTGTAGTCCTCCCTGTTCACTATGTGATCAAGTGGAGCGCAAGTGGAGAGCAAGTGAACAGGGAGGACTACATGTGAATCTGTTGCCGTTCAAGTGTCATTCATCACTTGTAGCCTGGCCCCAAAACACATCCGTCTTAACCAGAGAGCAACTATGTAATTATGTTTTTACTAAAATAGTCTTAGAAAGGGCCAAAGACATCCAATGGGGTCTGGTTCAATTCCCAGTATTTCCAGTTAAAATGATCAGGTAATGGGCAATGTGAATGATCTTTACCTGAGACGTGCTGCCCATTAGACTACACAATATTAACCTTTAGAGACCAGTGACTGATTCAGTATAAGGAAGTTTAGTGTATTGTCATGCAAATGGTAGAAGAGAGTCAAAAGGCTACTTGGATTTTCTGGTGTCTTAAGCTGCAGGGCTTTGCTATGATACCGCTGATTATTATGTCACACTGTTGTCAAATGGGATTTGAAGGGTTTTGTATGACTTCAAAACTTGTGTGATCAGAGACTCACTGCAGGGCAAGGGAGCATGTTTACTGCAGGCAGGCTTTGCTCTATTTTGTGGCCTTTAAGACTCTGAAAACCTATCATATGTATGATGATCGGTTTGATTTGGGTTGCTGTGAAAATACCTGACTTTTGTTTTAAAACTATAATCAAGCAAGTGATAGCTAGAGTGGATTGCTCAACATTTTATAGAATTAAACAGTTTTGTAGCCAATAATAATAAAAGTTAGCTGTTGTTCTTATTCATGGCATATCTATAGATGCCTGCATCCACTCCTTGGGATGCATGCAAGCACTCTTACATCAATGACAACATGGCGCGCACACACATATATGCAGCCATATTTGAGTACTCGAGTTGTCTTCAGTCTCAGAATAAACATTTCTTGGTATGAATAGTGGCAAAAAGCTTATCTAGTGGGAAGCATCATTCAAGCATCTATGTGCTTTTATCTGAACAAATGTTTGAATATTTTCTGTGGCCCTTATCTAGTACTAATTAAAATCAGTATCAATCTGGTGGAGAAAAAACCAAAGAAAAACTAGGGAAATTCACAGTTAGAGTCTTCCTGCTGTGTTGCTGTGCTACTGTGGCACACATGGTGTGTACAATCACTTGATGTTCCTGATAAGGACCATATGCATTAAGACAAAAGGAAACTCAGTGACAGTAGCATTGATTCTCCATGTCTTTTTTTTTTCAAATCAACCAGCATTGCAGCCTGTACATTCTTGTCGTTTGTTTATTTTAATTATCTTTCCTTTTTTCACAATTAATGTGCTGTTCCTGCAATGACCATTATTGTGACTTTCCATCTTACTGTTACTTTTAAAAGATAGGGATAAATAGTCTGCCATGCAAAAGAGAGCAATAAAATAATCTTAAAACATAAGGAATATACATATTAAATCTTTATTTAATCATAATTGTGTTTAATATTTTTAGAAGAAATACATAAAATACATTGTTGGTATTGGGTTTGGCAACAGAGAAAAATGTCCCATCCCATTAATAGAGGACTTAGAGGATATTATTTACCAGGTAATGTTATTTACTTCTAGGCCATGAAAAGCTTCAGCTGCCAATTTTCACACATTAAGATGGTAAGGGAGAGGACATTTTTCTTCAGGCTTGTTGGCAACCCTAGTTGCTATAGAAACACAGTGGCAAACATCATGGTCCCTCCAGACCATCTCCAGCTGTATGTATTATAGTCCCTCTTCCAGAAGACACCCAATGCATACCCATGCTCAAGTATGCAAAAGTCCTCATTTTCATCATCAAAAGGTTAACTCTGCAGCTGGTTCTCATCGTCACTCAATCAGCTAGCCATCCCTAACTGGAGAGGTGGTGGTGGATGGTGATCCTATCCATCCTCAGGCAAATAGTCGAGGAGACAAGGGTAAGCAGATGCTGGCCAAAAACCTCACCCGGCCTCACTAAACTACCAGTTGAAATGGATAAGCCAAAAGGTTAAATGCAGCACTATACCCCAAAAAGCAAGTAAACGAGTGGCAGGCTGTTATCCTTGCTGCCTGTCCTGAATCCCAGAGTAACTGCATGATTGTTGACAGAGCAATCCTCTCTGGGAAGAAAATACCTCAAAAACCATGGACACTGAGATGACAGTGAAAGTTCTCCCCTCACAACTGGCATATCATCTCCACTGTGTCCAGTAAATTCCTGCCAGTTTATTCTTCCCAGTTCCCCATCTCTCATATATGGTAAGATCATCATGCATATTTTCTCCTAAAATCCATAGTACATGTAAACAGTGGCAGGGTCCCATCCATATGAAGGCAATTCCAGCTGGTAAGCTATTTATTGTGAAATGGTTTCTTTCACCAACCGCTAGAAAAAGGTGATTGTATCAGCATGATAGGAATGGACAAAACCACTTGTGGAGTTCTTACACACATAAAACTTGTCACATAGAGCCGTCATGGTGTATTTGTTATTCTATACTATATGCTATTTACACATGTGAATCGGAATAAAAGGGGGGTTCTATTGAGTGCCCCCACTACATTCTTGAGTATCCGACTGGGTGTGTAGATGTACTTAAGATGACAGTGCTTATAAAGATCTTCTAGGAAACAATTTAGAAGTTCCCTAGAGAGAGTATTATTTAAGCTATTGTCAAAATGTTCATGAGAAGCTGTGAAAAAATTGTTGAAAGCTTTTTTTGGTATCTTAGCAAACATCGATTTTCAAAACAGTCATCAGCTCAACTCTATGTGAGCAATAATGCAAATTCCCCTCCAAGTTCTGAATGAATGATTGGCATTATTTTGTGTGATTAACCACATTATTTGTATCTCTGGCTCTGCTTTAAGAGTTACAGATTGCTTTCAATGGGCATAAGCTACATATCCTCCTCACAACTATCAGGTGGGAACAAGCCACACAATTGGCTCCAGCCCTGAGGATGCATCATTTCTGTGTACATATTCATGACAAGTGTCAGATTGCACTTTTCAGGCTGGGGGAAATGTGCTTTGATATGACAGACAGTATTCACGGTATGGGTTGTTGTTTGGGGGGGCGGGCGGTTAGGGTTAGGGGAGTACCAAATTCCAAGAATAAACCTTTCAAACTCAAACTCTTTGAAGCACTGTGAAGCTGTGTACTTGTTTGTATTACATTCAAGGAACTGGATTTATCTAACTACCTAGTTCCTCGGAAAACAGCTCTGTTATCTTTTTGTGGGGTTCCCATGAGGAAAGCATGCTGTGTTTTTCCACTTCTCTTATCCCCTTAACAAAGCATTTTAGTTCCACTTTGTAAACTCTGCACCTATTAGTGAGGTGTGCCACATGGCCCAGGAGGATTTGTTGCTGATCGCTGCCAATGCATTAAAAATTCTAATGTGCATATCTGCAATCTCATTTTCATGAGTTTATTTTAGTACATCAAGGATTTTTGTTTATTTTGCCTGTTCTTTGCTCTGTTATGTTTCTCAACTTTAGATCTTTATCGTTTTCATAGCTCTGTTGTGTTTTAATATATCTTTCCACAGTCCCGGAGCCACTGATCATTTCAGAACTGAATCCAACATCATAATGCCTCTGACAATAACAGCTTTCTTCAAATGTTCTTCTTTACAGTGATCTCTGTGTGCCAGATGGAACTTACACTGACTCAGCGCATTGGTCCACTTAGCTCAGTACTGTCTACTTTGATTGGCAGCAGCTCTTCAAGGTCTCAAGCAGATGGCTCTTTCCCAACATGGAGGATCCTTTTACTATGCTATTGTTCGAAGTCTGGGCCTTCTATTTGTATTACATGTGCCAGTGTGATGCAATGCTTAGAGTGTCAGACTAGGACCTGGAAGACCCTGGTTCAAATCCCCACTGTGTCATGAAAATTCACTGGGTGACTTTGGGCCAGTAATCCTTTCAGCCTGACTTACCTCTCAAAGTTGTTGTGTGGATAAAATGGAGACAAGAAAGATATGTCACTTTGAGTTCCTGTTGGAGAGAAAGGTGGGGTATAAATGAAGTAAATATGTAAATAAAAATATCCCCTCCCTAAAGGGCCTTCTAATTAAATGAATTTGATGCTGGGTAACACGTTTCCCCAGCAATTCAAATGCCAAAATACAAGGATTTCCAGTACCACCGCCTTTCCTTTTCACAGGGCCAAATGACATGGCACTTGCCCCATTTTCTATAAAAATGGGGTAGGAGCTAAAGCACACTTTCCCTTCTCTCCCTATCCAGGGTGCGCTTCCATCTTCCAATACCTCTGGACATCCACATGGGGGCATGATGTTTACATGCACATACACAGTCTTGTGAATATAGACCTAGATCATGCAGTGGCTTCCCAGATTTTAAATGGGAAGGCAACTGGATCTACACATTGAAGTACACCATGTACAGTACACCCCTGGAGATACTGGGGTAGGCAGGAAAGGCTCCACTCCCCACCATGTGTAGGGATGTATCATTCAATCAGTCCAATAATATTCCAATATAATCACATAGTTGGAAAATATAATATTGCAGTGTCAGTTGTTTGCTGCAGAGGACAAATCAGCTTCATGGTGTTGTACTGTTAATTTTGTAGCATCCTATTTATCAGCAGCCGTAAGTAGTTCCCAAAATTAGAGAAATAAATTACTATCTGCCCAGTACATGTTTCCAGATGTTTATTCTGAACAAAGATATCTCTGGAGCCTTTGAAAGAAGAGAGAATTTAGTTTACTTCACACTATTTTTTTTCCAAAAACAGTCATAAAACAGTTTTCCTGTTTAGAAGAACTCTGTGTCCAGAACTCTTAACAAGATTAACAAATAATCATACTAGGTTTCCCATAAGCACAATATGCAAGCAGTTCAAAGAACATAAAAGACATTCCTTTACTAACGTGAGCACAGCAAGCTTCTAAAATAAGAGTCTACTGGGATACATTCTTGTTTGAGTCTGCAGTTCTGGAATTCTGCAGATGACCTGTGGCTTCTCCATCAGTAATTCCCTAAAGTGGCTAAAAGTTGAAAGATTATCATTTAGCACCAAAAACTAGCACCAAAGGCAACAGCGTTGCAAGATTTTAATTCCAAACTGAGAGACAACGTGAAAGCATTTTTTAAAGCTTTCTGTGTTCCTACCAGGCTACATGAGACGTTAAGCTAGTCAAGTAGATTTACACACCCATTTACACACCCATACATTCCAAAGTGTGATTTGTCACCTCAAATTGGCAATGACTGCCAGGGATTCAAGCTTACAATGGCCCTTAATACACAATTTGCTACAAACACAACAGGATTCAAAAATATTTTGTTTAATTTATGCAAGGGTCTACTAGAGTTAACAGACATGATAGTGGAGGATCCATGGTAAAATGTTCTCAGTGTTTTTAAAACAAAAGAATCCTTATTCAGACTGGGGAAGTGGTAGAGGGTGAAGAATGAATTGAACACTTCTACCTGCATACGGTTTTGCCAATTCACTTGTCCCTCCCCAGGAAAAAAAAAGATGGGGAGTGGACACTTTTTTATTTCCAGGGTTAATGCCGGAAAGGAAGGTGGTCATACCTTTTTGCTTCTTAGCAGATGATTGTATGCTGAAGCCATTCTCAAAGCTCAGTTCCATCTGGATCTTCAAGGCAGAGGTGACTACACAGATAAAGACCCTCTTACTGTGGACTATGTTGTTGTATCTCTCTTGCACATATGCTTACATGTGCATTTGACATTATAGCAAATTTGCAAAAGATGAAAATCCAGTTACAACATACCATTAAGTACAATAATTGCATTCTTATGAATGTACAATCTCTTTGCCATTTTATTTCTACTGTAGAAATGTGGAATTTGGGCTGTTTCCCACATGCCCTTAAAGGGATGGCCCACTCACCGAATGCTGGCAGCTTTTCCCCAGGAATCTAGATGTCTCTGTTTGCAAAATAGTTATGGGGCCATTTGGCTTCTGTTTTTTCAGTGCCTTTTCTGGAAACGCACTTCCCCTGGTCACAAAAAAGGTGCTGAAAAAACAGAAGCCAAATGGCCCACAAATGTTTTGCAAACGGAGATATCACCAGCATTCTGTGAGTGGGCGATCCCTTTAGGGGGCTATGGAAATGGCCTTGGTCTACATTGCAAAACTTGTTTTGGCTTTACCAAAGACGTATATTTTTAACATCTACTAGAACACGAAAAAGCATGACATGAGAAGCTGAATATGTACTAAAAGACCAAGCGGCCAATGTAATAATATTTAGAGAGAATAAATCATTATACTCTTACTATTTTTAGCAGGTATATTATATTTATGTGCAAGCGTTCATGTCTTTTAAATAACTAACTTTACCCATCAAGGCTCAGAACTTCCCCACCCCCACCCACCTTGTACATATGGATGATCGGACAGGATCTATTTTCTGACATTGACATAAAATGCCTTTTTAAAGTTATAGTTCTTTTGGCCAAAAGGAAACACTTAGTTTCTCAGTCAAGCCACTTATTCACAGAAGAACTTCATCTCTTTGATGATGCTTTATTAACAAGAGTAATAAAAACAGTTATTAAATACTCCAAAACAAAGGAACAGAGAAAGGGAAAAGAAACATCAAAGTCAATGTATTTTTAAAACAGCTAAAACTTCAGGCAAAAATGTGCATACCTTTACGCACAATTAAAAAACACCAAACTATTAATATAATTAGGAATAAATAAAAATGTTTTTCAAATATATATCAGAACTAGTTCAAAGGAAATTACAGCTAAAAGTTGGAGGAAGGGAACAAATTACCTTTGATACTAGCATGTGTAAGATTTCAAAAATTCTTAAACCTTTCAAAATTATTCGTTTTTTTCTGCCCTTTCTTTACCCAGAGGTGCCAAGGAAATTTACTATACTTTGATAAATCCCAATGTTTAAATGAAACAGACTTTCACATGGGTAAGCATATTCATAGAAATCCAATATTTAACAAAAATAGTACTGGCTCAACAATAAAAAATAATTGTTCTTTTTTGTTTTCTGTAAACACTGATTTTTAAAAAATGTTACTAAAACAGTAGTATCTAAATGTGCCCTTGACTGTTATTTCTTATATACACCCAGAAACACTTTCTCAAAAGTCATGATTAATGACTTATTTAAAAGTATTTTAGAAAAGATACATTCATTAGTATAGCTTTTGGTATGTAAATGTTGGCCACCCTGAGAAGCAGCCCAAATTTTAAAGTCATCTCTTCTATTTTCTTATTTTCATTTTTTGAATTTTTTCATTCATTCTCTTTAATATTTTATGTCATCTTGAACAAAAGAAAAAATAAAAAGAATAATGGTGCCCCTTCTGTTTTCTTTGAAGATGAGATTTCCTTGAAAATGGGAGGCAGTGATTTTTATAGTATTGGCTTGGTGATTTTTTATACACACAATGATATGCGTAAATGCAACACAGAAGTAATACATGTGAATAATATATATATACAATCATATATATACAATCATACAATATATATACAATCATATAGAAAAGAGTCCAGTAGCACCTTTAACCAACTTTACTGTAGCATAAGCTTTCAAGAATCACAGTTCTCTTCTTCACATGCAAGTTCTCTTCTTCCTCTGGATCTATAAAATAGTATAAAATCTAACGTAATAATACCCCATGAGTGTTCACATGAATGTTACGTAAGAGTGGGCAATGTACAGCCCAAGGACCTTATTCAAACTGCCAACAAGTTTGTCCCTTGACCCTGAAGAACTGCTCTGCTGACATCTGAGGAGCCACCTGCTGGCCTTTCAGTCCAGAGGGGGGGGAGGGTATATTTGAAGGAGGGGAAGAAGCATGGCTAGGTAAAATAAGGACTTAGGTGCCAAGTCCAGTTTAATTTAAACATTTCCAAATGCTGAAAATGACCAGCAAAAAAAAAAAAATTCTGTTACAGCCTGTTTGATCAGGCTAAATATCTTTGCAGTCTAGTATCCCACGATGGCCAGTCATAAGAAGTTCACAAGAAGCGGTTGATGGACCTATTGTTCCTAAATATGTCTAATTTTTTTTTTTTTAATCTGAGCTAGTGGCCATCACTTCACTGTATGGGAGTGAATGCGTTGTGTGAAGAAAAAGTTTTGTTTGCCCTGAATCTACTGTTAATTAATTTCTTCAAATGACACAAGTTCTAATATTATGGGAAAAGGAAAAGAAATTCTCTCCTTTCCCCATTATGCAAAAACAAAAGTATGCAAAGTCAAGTTCTGAAAGTCTTACATATACTGAGCAAGCTGACAGATGTGAACAAGTAACAAATAAGTAGCACATCACCAGCATAAGCACTTAAAATAAAAAGTGTGAACACACACTAAAAGTAGATACTAACACTCTCAAAGACAATGCACAGCAAAGCACTAAAGCTTTTCCAATCTTCTGTAAAGAACAGAAAAACCAGCAGTCTGAGCATTGAGGTCATGTGGGCAGGACATGAGAGAATATAAAATAACATAACATAAAATGTGGTTTTTCTCAGCTCAAGAGGATATGACTATACATCATAGTAGAAATGTGCATTAAAATGATGCAAAAAAAATCTAAAAATTATATTTCACCTTTTCCCTTGATTGGAGACCCCCAAATGGCTTTTGACATTGTTCTCCTCTCCTCTTTTCCCACAACAAGCAACCTTGTGAGAAAAGGTTAGGCTGAGAGATTGTGATGGGCCCAAGGACACCTGGCAGACTTCCATGGTTGAGTGAGGGATCCAAACCCAGTCATCCCAAATCCTAGTCCAACCTTTTAACCACTATGCCACACCAGGTAATATTTTCTGTTTCCCTCAACAGATAACACAGAATAGGCCATTCTGCTCACATTAACTTTTCATTGTAGAGGTTTGCCTATAATCTTGAATTTTTCTGAACTGCTCAGCGTTGGAAGTGTATAGTCTATCAACAAAGCTCTGCATAATCTCTCAATGAATATGGGCCCCTGTCAAGAATGTATTGCAAACCGGAGCCTTGCATACTTGTGTCAGCTGATGGAAATATCATCCTCCGCTGAAATGATTAAGAATTGCATTCTTGTGCAACTTCAATTTGTTTGGATGAAACCTGAGCAAGATATATTTCCAGTGAATTGTGTTCCTAAGCAAACACATAGGTAATCTTTACAAACAAACAGAGAAAAGAATTTGTTTAGGCTTGGGATGGCAACAATTGAAGAAAGCCAGGGCCAGATTCGTGCATGCTTGTGGAACTCAATGGGGCCAAACTAGATAATACATTTGAGACAAGCTGGGTCACAGTTCCCTGACCTGACTTGCATTCTGATGTGCTGTTAGGAAATGAACTTCCTAAGCATGCAGGGCCCAGTTCAAATTGGGAAGGCAGCAAAGGGGAGGAAAGGGTTCCAGACTTTCTTCCTGCACATTATCCTGAGCTGAAACAATTGTGGGGAACTTTTTTGCTCCACTGTAGGGCTCTTCTTGCTGCAGTCAATACAAGCGCAACCCACAGGAAGGAAAATTGGCCATGGCCTTTTCAGCCCAGGAAAATTGCATGGGGGAAGGCTGGAGCCTGTCCCCCTCCATGGTACACTACCAAATTGAATTGGGCCCCGGCATGCTTGGGAAGTTTGTTTTCTAATGGCACATATGACTGCAAATTAGGTTGAAGGAATCAGCCTGTATCAAATACATCACACATTTGTTGCATGTATGACTGCAAATTGGGTTGCGCAAATTCTAGCCTGACATATTAATTTAATTTAATTTTAATTTATTACATTTATATTCCGCCCTCTCTGCATCAGTGGGCTCAGGGCAGATAACAATTCAACATATTAAATATCACTAAAAACATATTGTTTCACTTGGTCCTCACACTGACATTAATAGGACTTCTGAATTCATGTGCCTAGGGTGTATCATGCTCACAAGTGTTTCTGTGCCAACAAAATTTGCACAATCACCACCCTGAGCTCTGCTGATCTGTGCATGCAACAAACTTCTTGGTATCACCAATCATAGGGATGCCAGACCCCCAGTGGGGGCAGGGAATCCCCGTCCCCGCTCCCCACACCCCAGCCCCACTTACCTAACCAGCAGGGGGGCACGCTCCTTCCATGTGTGCTCCCCCACGGCGCTGCGCGCTCCCGTGCACAGCAGCCACCGGGATTGAGCCCATTTTGGCCCGGATCAGGGCTGCTGCGGAGCACGGGAGCTCTCCTGCATGCTGCAGCACTTCAAAACGGACCCATTTCGGCCGAAATTGGGCTCATTTGGGAGTGATGTCATTGTGCGGCCCCTGGGAGCGCGCCCATGCTCTGTAGGGGCTCAAAATTGGCCCAATCCACAGCAAAACGATTCCATTTTCAGGCACTGAGGAGCACAGGAGCGCCCCTGCACTCCTGCACAGATCGGGTCCATTTTGAGCCCCTACAGAGCGTGGGTACGCTCCCAGGTGCCACGTGATGACATCACTCCCAAAGTGATGTCATCGCGCTTTGTGCATGTGCGCACCCCCCTCTCCCCCAAGGTAAGTGCCAGGCCCCTATCCCCCTGCCAGGAGGTTGAGGGGGCCTGGCAACCCTAACTAATCATCACTTTTCAATCTAAAGCATGTTAACAGGAAAAAACAGGAGTTGAGTCCAGTGGCACCTTAGAGACCAACAAGATTTTCAGAGTGGAAGCTTTCAAGAGTCAGAGCTCCCTTCAAAGATAATATCAGTTTGCACCTGTACAAATTTCTTTGTGAGGTTGATTGATTTCCACTCCATGTGGTGCCTTCCATGCGGATAGTTTAGGTGAGTAGCCATGTTGGCTTGCAGTAGAAGAGCAGGATTTGAGTCTTGTGGGCTCCTTAAAGAACAACACGATTTTCAGAGAAAGGAGCTCCGACTCTTGAAAGCTTATGCATAGAAGCAGACACACACAGGTTTTCCATGTTCGAGCTCTGTATCTCCTTACTATCCCTGCCTTCGAAAATCAACAGCACAAGAGTCTGAAAAGTTTTGTCCCAAAATGAATGGGGTCTGCACAAGAACTCATTAATTTCAATGGAGCTTGAACAGGAGAACTTCCTGATGGATGGAGATGCAAATCAGCCCAGATGCAACCCCTATGGAATGTTTTTTTAATAACATTCACCTCTGCCTTCAAAATAAAGGATCTTTGGACCTCAGTAAAGGCAACTTAAAATTATGACTACAAAAGGAAAGATGTAAAAGGCATACCTGGACAGTGTCTAGAATAGAGGGTTATCATAATCATAAATGTGTGCCTCTTTGCTGCCAGTCTTGAAATGCAGATGGCCAATCTGTTTTGGACGGCATATCAGTTTCCAATTCCCCTAGCTAAACAGATGGGCTGTATAGATTTTTAAAGTCCTGACTTTGCATTGCCTCAGGGCTCACGCATTGGGATGGCAAAGGCTATTCTGTAGCTTCCCCTAGCAAATGTGCATGCTTTGCTAGCACTATGTAGAAGGTGAAGATGGGGAACCCTTGTGAAGCTTCAGAGATCAGACAGTTAGGCCTTTGAGTTAAGGTGATGTGTGTGGAAAAGAGAGGTCATTCTTTGTTCAACGAAAGATATAGAGGTTGCTACTATATAGAAATTAAAATTAAAAACTTCAGTAATTTGCTTAGAATCTAAGCAAGGGCTCCCATCCATTGCCAGAGAGTTTAAATACCTCTTCGCCCCATGTCCTGGGCAGAAACCGGACTGGAAGGGATCCAGGGCCAAGAGATTTTGCAGCAGAAGGGCAGACAAGCGCTCTCCCTGCGCTAGGGGTGTGGCATCTGTGGAATGGTTCCAGTTGAGTCTAGAAGATGCTGCTGTACTGAAAAAGTGGCCATTTGTCACAATATCAATGAAGTCTTTATGAACACAGCCAAAGCAGCCCAGATTCGATATGAAGTAATACGTAGTTATGGAAAATGGCCAGCCATCCTCTTCTGCAAGAGAGATGTAGATAGTTTGAAATCTTCTAATATGCAAGCAAAACCACTGCAAGATGTAATTCTCAGATTTTTAAATCCTGCCCTTCCTTCAGGTAGCTCGGGGCGGCACACACAGTTCCCTGGCCTGCTGCCTCGTCCTTGCAACCTTCACCAAGTGTATCCCCCCCCTCCACTGCCACTGTCATCCTCCTCCTCCTCACCACCATTGTGCTATGACGTGGCAAGTAGGCAGGAAGAAACACCATCTGTCCCTCCCCCTCCCTTTCATTTCACACATAACAGCAGAAATGGGGGGGGGGAAGCATCAGTCATCTGCTCTTCTTTCCAATAGTTTATGGTTATAGTGTAGATGCAGAGAGGAGACTGGAACGGAATTGCTGGCCCTGCTCCCAACATCTGCACATAGAGCTGAATGTCAGCAGATGCTACGTGCATAGGCTCTTCCATGCCAATAGAAATGCTTCAGAACACAGACTTCTGATCATGGGCTGGATACAACCAGCTTCTCCACTGGAGAAAAAGGCAGGAGGGGGTTCCTTTGACTGTAAAAAAAACCACTATATTGGGGATCATGGGACCTGTATGGACAAAACACCTTGTGAAATGTGGGCTGTAATAAAATGAGAATTGGCTGAGATGAAACCAAAAAATCTGGCTAGATCCAACCCTATGCGGACAGAGCCTGTTGTGGATTAAACTAGGTGGGCTGAATGCCATTTTAGAGCTGAACTTGGCCATTAAAAATGCCGTGAGGCAGCATGGTGGGACCAGGTGATCTTGATCCCTCCCCTCACATCTTTACAAGCAATGAAACTGCACAAACCTTATATTTCTACTGAAAGGAGGAAAGTTTCCCTTAAAAGAACTATTCTGATTATTGTGGACTACACAGAGATCACAGAGAGTAAAAGATGAAGGGTAAATTTGGCCAACATATATAAACAGACTATGTCAACACTAAGTAACCAAGGTATTTGTTATACAACAATCCCTTACTATCTCAGGCAGTTTATACAAGGGGCTGAAAGAAAGTGAAGATGGTATCGTATGCTGGACCAGCCTCTCGAGAATGACTATGTAAACTTCCAAGCACAAAAAAAAAAAATCCCATAAAGCAACAACATAACAATAAATTCAGTTTGCAGTTGAGCAGTCTTTGCTCTCATAAATACAGTTCAGGCACCAGGATTTTCACAGAGAAAATATTGTCAGAGAGTCCTATCATCACTGTACTGTTTTTTGTTAAATGTAGCTGTTTTTGCACAACTTTTTTCCCTCTTCTGGTTTGGTATGTCAAAAGGCATGATGACCATATCAGAATATTTAGACTTGTCATGGGTGGCTTGTGTCTTTACCAAGAAGAGTATTACTATTCACATAAAATGCATCTATTTAACATTCTTTTAAAAATTATATAAAACAAAACATTATTGCTTTAAGAAACGCACTCGTAGCTGGCTTGTTCTTTGCCTTTATTTTTCTGTGCACATATTCGTTTGAGGATTAGAAATCTCTGCAGTGAGTTGGTTTGGCTGGAGACTGTTTTGGTTTAGTACCGGAGAATTAACAGATGTACAGAGCAATCCTAAGGAGAGTTACTCCAGTCTAAGCCCATTGATTCCAATGAGTTTAGACTGGAGTAACTTTTCTTAGTAATGTGCTATAAGCATCCTGACAAGACTGACCTACTTGCAAATGAAACCACTGACTCACCTGCTTCCCTCTACCCAAACCTGCTTGAGGGGTGGCAATAAGGGTGTGGAAAAGACGGGCTGCAACAAACATAAGAGGAAGACGTCTCTCTTCCTTGCTTGTGCCTGCCTCATTCCTTCCAGATGGGAAAGGTGTATCCTTTGGCTACAGCCCGTCCTAGACAGAAGACCGTCCTGCCTTAAGGCCAAAGTCTTCTCAACACATTCCCTCCCAACAATAGAGCCAAATGATAGCCGTTTTGTATGTGCACCATCAAACAAATCCAAAGAGTTATGAAATGGTGCTACTCTAGGACGATCCACTACAGTATTTATGTATTAGTTTCATTTATTTCCATCCTGCCTTTCAGTCCCCAAATCCCCCCAAAGTGGTTTGCATAAAATACTCAAGATGCCATTAACTTGGGGGTGGAAGGTGCACCCATCCTTTCCAGAGGTAACTTAAGTCCAAGCAGCTTGGAGGATGGGGCATGCACCTCGGGCCTTGATAAAACAAGAAAGTAGCAGAAATCAAGAGCAGAAAGGAACAAAGAATGGTGAGCAGCAACCACAGCTGCAAGAGAAGTGAGTTAACTGATAGTTTATTCTTTCATCATTTATCCTTTCAACATTTACTTGAGAATAAGCATCACTGAACAAAATGGAACTTACTTCTGAGTTGACCCGCACAGGGAGACAGAGAGAGCAAGTGAGCTGAGCAAGCTATATCTAGGGAGAGACACACCACTATTATATCCAGCAACAATACCAAAACAGCCTAAAATCAAGTTAAGACAACTGCCGGAAAAATCGCTTTCTACAACTTCAATCTAGCCTGGAAGATGATCTCCTACTTCGACACAGCTGATCTGTACACCCAGATCCATGCCGTGGTAACATTGAGACATGAAACCTGAAATGCACTATACATATGTCTACCCTCTAAGTAGGGTTGCCTATCCCCCATTGAGGGTGGGGGATGCCCCACTCCTCCCTCCACCCCCTGCCCCTGCTTACCTGGCTGGCAGCTTTATTTATTTATTTGATTTTTAGCCCACCCTCCCTGCGAACAGGCTCAGAGTGGGGTACAATAATATGCTTAATACACATTTCAGACATTTAAATATATTTAAAATCCAAAATCAATGATGCACACGATTAACATCTCAGATGGCAGCCTCCTCCAATTTCCCCAATAATAGTGTAAACAAAAGAGGGGAGGGTGGGGGTCACAGTTAATAACATTCCAGTGACTGCACTTGTAGGGGGTAGATGATTTCATAGCCCCCCGGCGGGAGACCGGTAGGGAGGCTCCCAAGACAACCTAAGACTAGCCTCAACCATAAAGACAGGGGAATACGCCTCCTAAGACATGCTCCTGGAGGCATGGGATGCACCTGCGCTCTGCAGTAGGGCAACTTGGGCCCCAAACAGGCTGAATCAAGCCCATTTGGGGCCTAAATTAGCCTGCTGTGAAGCACAGGAGCTCTCCAGGGCCCTCTTGGCAGCACTCCTGTGCTCTGCAGTGAGCTGAATCAGGCCTGTTTGGGGCTGAAATCAGGAGCACTCCTGATTGGGAGCACTCAAGGGCCTGTTGTGCAGATCTGACAGCACTTCCACACTTTGCAGCAGGCTGATTTCAGCCCCAAATGGGCCCAATCCAGCCTGCTGCAAAACACTGGTGAGCTCCTGCATTTCACAGTGGGCCAATTTAGGCCCCAAACAGGCTCAATTTAGCCCCAAACAGACAGAAATCAGCCCATTGAGGAGTGCAGGAGCGTTCCCAGGGGCACCGCAATGTCCTGTGTGATGATATCACTTCCTGGAAGTGACATCATAGTGCAGCCTGGGAGTGTGCAAAGACATATAAAAAGGTAAAAAATCTGGAGCTGATTCTGTATCGAAATAAATTGATTGATTGACATACAAAAAGGTGAGTGCCAGGCCTCCCGCCTCCCACCTAGAGTGTGAGGGGACCTGGCAACCCAACCTCTAAGTTAACTTGGAGACTCCAGTTGGTGCAGAGCACCGCAGCTTGGTATTATAGGGAACTAGTAGAAGAATGAATATTCTGCAGTTGCTCCACTGGCTACCTATCAGTTACCGGCCTCAATTTAATGCATAGGCTATCGCATACAAAGGCCTTGGCCCAGCATATCTATGGGACCGCCTCTTGCCCCACGCTCCAGCAGCATTGCTCATCTGAACAGGGCCTTCTGCATGTGGCATCCAACAAATGGACAAAATCAACAGCTGCCCATACATTTGCACTCTCTGTGATGGCCTCCTCCTCATGGAATGGCCTATCTGAAGAGGTCAGGAAAGCTCTCACTCTCCTGGTTTTCTGTAAATGGTACAAAACTGAATTATTCAATAGGGCTTTTTACTCAGATTGAAGGACTGTGCTGTAAGACAGTATTCTCAAAGATGTGTCGTAAAGAAATAGAGACCACAGACTTTATTACTATGTGTTACTATGTACTCTCTGTTGCATTAAGTATGATCATACTGGGTAATTATGCATTGCTTAATATATCAGTCTTAGACCTGCTAATTTTGTGTTTCAGCATTTCTTCAGTTCTGTATATTGGATTTCTGCTGGTTTTAAATCTTTGCAAAGTTGCACTTATATACCTTATTAAATTGTTAATTGAAATGTCCTTGAAATTGACTGTACTAACTCACACTGTATAATCCACTTTGAATCTCAGTGAGGACTATAAATCAGTAAATAAATAAATAAATAACAATGATTGCTTGCCAAGGCACAAGGACAGCATGAAAGCTCATCGGTTACAGGATTTATTTTAATGTTTGTTAGCCTGATTCCTCTCCCTTCCTTCAAAAGTGTTTTACTACTACTCCTACTCCTACTCCTACTACTCTCTTCTTCCAAGTGAACAGATTTTTTAAAATATATGGTTCTACAGAACGTGAAACAACACAAATAAATGAGCACATCATCTGTATAACAAGTATGAAAAAGAAAATACCCAATGATGAACCAATCTGATGAATGCCTCCTTCCAAGGGTATATCACTTGCAAGTATTCATCAGGCATAAATATGTTTGTAGCATAATTATAGGACTTAGGTAAAGTCTACACAATATAAAACTGTATAATTTATGGCAATTCTTCACATTTAGCTTTACCATAAATGGATGTCAGAATAGCACGTTGTTGTTTTTCTCAGCTGAATCTTGTTTCCAATAAAAAGACTGTCTGTTTAGATAAGGTTCATGTGATGATAGTTGCAACGTTAAAATGCATTTTTTCATGTGAGTTGTAAGTTTTCATCCTACAGCATGTACTGACCATAATACTAAGATACATCCTACCAACCTAGTTCTCCCTAGATTTCCTGTGCCTTTAGACAATCACCATAATATATTTTTCCCTTCACAATCTACTACCCTTCTAACCTTTGGATATAGAAAGCAAGTACTGTTTGCGCTCTCTATCTCCTCTTTCGAGTCACAGAGGTAAACGTTGTGATAATTGGATGATCAAAGTGATGTCAGCAGTTTACTTGGATCATTTGGAGCATATATTTTCTTCTTTTCTCCCCACTTCCCCACCCATTGTTAGTTTTGTCAGTGTTAGAAAATGTTCTGAAACCTCAAGCAAGCCATAGATAATGGCTGAATAAATACCCCTTAACACTGCTGTAAGGTCCACAAAATGTTTGTAACAAGTGTCAACAACCAACTGAAGATTAGGCTTTACAACTGTCCCTTCTGATCTGCCTTGTAGCAGAAACCCTTTATCAGCTTTTCTGGTTTTCTCCCCAATTGATTAAACCTATTTCACACATGTTTGTACCCAAACTTAGAGGTCTGCATGGTTTTAATGCTTTGGCTGAAACATAATAATTACCAAACAGATCACATTCTAGAATGTCATTCCATAATTTGTTAAACCCCTATTCCTATTTCATTTTGAAGTAGTTAGCTTTCTGTCTCTCATTCTCGCTATACCAGCTATCAATCATATTAGGGTGGAGGATTTCCTAGGGACAAGGGCCACTATCTCCAATTATCACTCCTGGTTAAGATTTTCAACACACACACACCCATGCTATTCCTGGAGGCCCACTGTTCCTGAGGTGCCATGTTTGGTGGGAGGCATTTAGAGGCTGCAGGAGGAGAAGGGAGAAAGTCATGCTCCAGCAATGGAAATCCTTTCTATCAGCAGAAGTTTCCTATGGCTCCAAACCAGCAGTTTCCAGCATGCTGGATTAAAGCCACTGTGTCTTTCCTAATATCTTGGCCTGTGTCCATTAATTACTTTTAGTCATGGTCAACACTTAATATGTGATAGGTAATATATGTTGCCACTTTTTCTGTCACTGTAACTAATTAAAGGTGAGTGAAAAGAGGATAATCATTCCATGTGTTATCAGCAAAGATAACTGCTGTGATCAAATGAATAGCCTAATGTGTGAATATGTGTGTGTGTGTGTGTGTGTGTGTTATGTACTGTCAAGTCGTCTCTGACCTATGGCGACCCTATGAATGAAAGACTTTCAGAACATTCTATCTTTAACAGACTTGCTCAGATCCTGCAAACTGGAGAACATGGCTTCTTTTATTGAGTCAAGCCATCTTGTTTTAGGTCTTCCTCTTTTCCTGCTGCCTTCCACTTTTCCTAGTATTATTGACTTTTCCAGAGAATCTTGTCTTCTCATGATGTAACCAAAGTACGATAGCCTCAGTTTTGTCATTTTAGCTTCTAAGGAGAATTCAGGCTTGATTTGATCTAGTACCCACTTATTTGTCTTTTTGGCTGTCCATGGTATCCGCAAAACTCTCCTTCAGCACCATATTTCAAATGAATCCATTTTCTTCCTGTCAGCTTTCTTAGTTGGCTGATGAAGAAAGCTGACAGGAAGAAAACTGGTTCATTCACATCCATACATAATAATGGGGAATATCATAGTTTGCTTTATCTTGATCTTGGTCCCCAGAGAGACATCTTTATCTTTAAGGATCTATTCTAGTTCCCTCACGGCTGCTCTTCCAAGCCTCAATCTTCTGATTTCTTCATTGCAGTCTCCTTTTTGGTTGATGATTGAGCCAAGGAATAGGAAATCTTGAACAATTTCAACTTCCTCATTGTTAGCTTTAAAACTGTGTAATTCCTCAGTAGTCATTACTTTTGTCTTTTTGATGTTCAGCTGTAATCCTGGTTTGCTGCTTTCTCCTTTAACTTCCATCAGTAGTCGGTTCAAGACTTCACTATTTTCCACCAGTACTGTGGTGTCATCTGCATATCTGCAGATGTGTGAATATATGCCTACATTTTTGCTAGCAAAGCATTTTTTTATGTTTCTGATCTTCACCTGCGATCTAACTTTGCTGCATGAAACATCATTAACTAAACTTGTTTCTAGATTGTTCCACTTAAGACTGCAGCTGGGAATTGCATAGGTGAATGCTCCCTCATATAAAAACTCCCTGCATATGAAAAACTAGTAATCAGGCAGGAAGGTTCTAGCATAGCCTTGTTGAATTTTTTTTTACTCATGAGTTGAGTGCACACTTGCCTTGATTAGACTTTAGATAATAGGGTCTGTCCCAGGTAAGTTTTCACACAGGCAGTGGCTTGTGTGAAAGTGCCTCCTATTAAAACTTAGGGTTGAAGCCAACCAGCTTTTCTACTGGTGATCATAGGATCATGGTACTAGAATGAACAAAAGCCATGTGGGACAGTGGCTACAAAAGGTGAGAAATTGGGTGAGACTAAGGCCGCTTCCACATGTTCCAATTTTTTCAGGTTTTCCCTGTCCCAAAGCTGCATCTTCCCGATTCACTTCGAGAACTCACCTTTCACACCCATCATTCTCATACCTGTTTTGTGGGTGTTTGTCATGAAAAAAGGGTCCTAAAACAGAAAATGTGCTCTTTATCCTCACAAATGACAGTGCCTTCTCCACCAACTTTCCTTTTTGTTTTTGCACGCATGCGGGATTGCACTATACCATTATCCTGTCTTTCAGCTTCTGTAGAAACTGGGCATGTGCAGTACTCCGTTCTCTACCACTGATTTCCCACTCAAAGTTTTAAATGCAAAAGTGTTTCATAAATATGTGAACAGTAGAGCAGTGTGATCACGCAATTCCATATCCTACTATATAGAAGGCAAACTGTGTTCCCGACCACTCACTCCTTATCCCATAAGAAGTGAATCAGGGGCAAAAGTTTTGCCTCCCCACTGCCTTCTCGGGGTCTCCAGAGGCCCAGAAAGGCTCAGCATGGGGGCAAGGCCCTCGCAAGGTCCCACAGTGGCCAGGGGAGCTCCCCACCACCTCTGCAGGGCCTAGGGAGGGCTGCACATGAGCAGAACGGTGGCCAAGGGGCCAGAGGAGGAGAGAGTCCCTGATCTCTTCCCCGAGCCCCCCTTGACTGATGCTTTGGGGGAAGTGTGGGGGGGGGATGCACTGCTAGGGCCCGTTGTACTTTCCCAAACAATGGGCCTTTTTGCTAGTTTAAAATAAAATCAGAAATGGCATTCCATTCTCAATGTTGTCCCTAGACTGATGGTCTGATTGCTGGGTGATCCAATGTAGCAAGCACTGCAGTATGATTCCCTTTGTATACGTAGAGATCGTAATAATGCAAGGACCGTTTTTAAAAGGTTTTTAAAAATTATATGATCATGCATGTGAGCCAGACGCATGTGTGATGTTTAAAGGAGGGGTAACGGCAAGAGGAGAGGTTGGGGATTTGTGGGAAGGCTCTTCTGAAGCACAAAAAAGCCTCTACATGCATTGATACAGTAGGATAATCGTGCAGAAAACCTGCATCAAAAATAAACATGGACCAAAACAGGTCTCACAAAAACCACTTAAAAACCAGGATCATCATGACCCGCTCGTGCATAGGAAATGATGGTGTGTGAGAGAGATAATCCACCAGAGTTCCATTGGCAGGCCGTCCCATTAAGGACTTGTGGAAGTGACCTAAGTGAAAAAGTCAGTTGTAACTAACTCTTAATCTACTATGCTTGAAAATTGGTGGACAGATTTTTATATCAGAGCACAGTTTTTTTACATAGGGCCACTATGAGGCAAGCATTCAAATTACCATCACTGTCAGTCATGGCAAGTCTTGAGAGTCTGGGGTTTTTTATCAGAAGCATTCAGTTTTGTGTAAGTGGAAGCTAACAATTTTTTAGACACACAGCATTGGCATCACTCTGATAGGAACTATTCCAGTATGAGTTACTGAACAATACAATGACACATGACACATTGTTTTGTATACTACTGCTGAAATTTATGAAATGTCATAAAGGCCCCAAATAATTTACAGCAAGATTTGTTTAGTCATAACATCAGATAATACTTAGAGATGCAGATGAGGCATCTTAGAACACTGGCTAACAACAATATTAAATATTTTAGAATCCCTATAAAGAAAAAGAAAGTAAAGCTGGTGATGAGCCAGGGGCTGTAGAAACAGCCTCATCCTGCTGGAGCCGTTTTCTCTGCTAAGAGGTGCATTCCCTGTATTGGTTCGCTATTGTTCTGACTGGCCTGTCTTACTGTTGGCTAATTTGATATAGTACATACTGGGTTAGAAAAGGTGTCTATCGGAATACCTGAAAGTTTTGCTCCCCTTCCAATTTGTACAAAATTAATGGTGCTCAAACCTTTTCATACCTTATGCTTCCTGTTGAGGTGACCAAAGAATATCTGATCTACCCGTTGTCTCTGCTGGCCTCCTATAATTTGGTTAAGAATGTGGCATTATGAATATCAATAATTCTAACACCGTGGACAATGCCACCTTGTGTAATTACTTCAGGCCTCACTCAGCAGTGACTCAGGAAAGTAGCAAGAATTTCCTCACCCAAGCACTTCAGACCTGCTCTGAAAATGCTGTAATTGTTTGTACAAACCATATTTTGATTGGCTTCACCTAGCCAGCCTCATTTTGTGACTGGCTCCATCCACTGAGCCACCATTTTTGTGACTGGTAGCTCCCAGAATCATAAAGTTTGTCCTTTCTTGCACTACTAGGGTTACTAGCTAAATGCTGGTAAATGGCAGGAAACTTTGGTGGGCAGAGAGCAGGGTCACAAAATGGCTCACAAAATTTTAATATCACTTCTGATTTGTACCCAGAAGTGATGTCATGATGCTCTAAACATTTGCTCATCAGTATGAGCATAGAGATGTGTAGTTCTGAGAGCATTGTGGTGTTATTTCCAGGTGCAAACTGAAAGTGACATCACTATGTTGCTGATCATCACATGATTTCACTCCCTACCATTACTCCTTGCTCCTTCTGGAATGAAGAGGTCCACCAGGGCCTGGACCCCACAGGTGGGAGGATGGCAAACCCGTGCATTACACTACACTGGCTGGCTAATTCACTGCACCACACTTCTTTCCTAAAGACTAAAGGCACAATTTGATACTAGTTCTTCCCAGCGCCTCTTAATTTATTTTTGTCTGATGCAGATATGCATTGATAAACCATAATGCTCAAAGCATTCTTGATGCGATTGCATGTATGAATGCATGAAGTCGGTTTTGGTGAGAATTTTTGCCTCGGCAAACATGACCCAAATATGACACGAGACAAAGCTTAACACCCCTTGCCCCACCTGCTGACTTTAATGTTGTGCAGGCCTTGAAGAGGATCAGCCAGGAAAACATCACCCCCCCTCCCCTATCATCCTATTCAGGTGCGGCATATCACTTTCAATCAAGGGAAGAGGACTATAACCCCCCCCCATGCTTAAAGGCCCCAGCCATGCTTCCATATTGGCCTTCCATCTGGCCTCCTCAATTCTGAAGGCTCCCCTCCAGATTCTCCTTTGAAGGAATCCCATTGCTACAACTCACCTGTCCAGGCGCATTTCAAAATATTTCTCCCCAACACCTAGTAACTCTGTTCGGCACCAAACTGTTCTCTCCCAAAGGAATTGCCAGTATCTTAGGACAACTGCCCTCTCTCGAGACCTGGTGGAGAAAGGGCAGGTGCTGGCCCCATAACATCCCACACTTGCCACACCACTGGAGGCTTGCAAGAGGGGAAAGGCCCAGCTGGTCCTGCCGGTGCTGACTTCTGCCCTTCTTTTTATCCAGAATGCAATGGGATTGCCCAAGATGAAGTTCCTGAGTCCTGACTGGGCTGAGTGATATGCCTGCACCTGAAAGAAAAAACAACTTCTAATGCATTACTCAAATGACTGTTTTGTTATGAACCCCTGGCCAGGAAGGCCTCTAATATAGGTTCTGAAAACCATGGACTGCTGCTGCTGCTGCTGATTTGCTACAGCACTTAGATGGAAAGGCTCCAAACTGCCCCGGATCGCTATCTGGCCAATCTACCATGCCACTTGGCATGACTAGGGTTGCCAGCTCCAAGTTGGGAAATTCCTGGAGATCTGGGGGGGGGGTGAAACCTGGAGAAAGTGGGGTTTGGGAAGGACCTTGGCATGGCATAATTCTATAAAGTCCACCCACCAAAGTAGGCATTTTCTCCAGGTGAACTGATCTCTGTGGCCTGGAGACCAGTTGTAATTCAGGGAGATCTCCAGCCACTACCTGGAGGCTGGCAACCCTAGGCATGACATTTCCTGAGCTGCCTCAGATAGTCAGCTGGCCAATCTGCCAAGTCACTTGGCCAGATAAGGTCCCAACTTGCCACAGATCATCACCCGGCAGATCTGCCATGTTCTGCAGCCCCATAGGTACCACCATGCCTCAGATCACCTCCTGCTGGTCTGCTGCCTGTCTTGGCTATGCAGAACCCCACTTTTCATCCTACTCAGCTGCTTCACACCTCTGCAGGCCAGGGGGAGCACTTTGTGACTCTCTCAGCTGGACCAGCCCCCCACCATGCATCTCTCTCGGCCACTTTGCATCCCCCTGGGTCCAGCAGGCCCCCATTTTCTATTTCCCTGAGCCTGGCAGGCCAAGTGGGTGGCTTCTGCTGCTGCACGAGGCAGCACTTGCCATTTCCCTGTGTCTTTTGGCCTGATAGACTCTCCAGCGTCTCCCGGGGCAGGCCTCCCCCATGCATAACCAGCTGATTGTCCCCATGGAGACTCATGGCTGATAGGCAGCCCTCATCCAAATTTCCATTCTCATTGCCGGCTTGACCATGCTATGAGCATCCACACTGTGAAGTGTCTTCTTTGGACCCCATCCTCCTAAGCAGCCCTTCATGGTGGGGGAGGGGGGTTGCCCTGGATCCCCTGGATCCCAGTCTAATCAGTGTCCAGGTTAACTTTCTTCTGTGTGCCCCTCAGTAATTACAGATATCCCTGATTAAAAACATGAGGGGCTTTGTTGTATCCAATAGTGGTCTCTCTAATCTAGCATCCTGTCCCAAACAGTTGCCAACCAGTTGGATTCAGACTGAATTTTCCATGAAAGAATGGAATTTTCCTCTCTCTCTCACTGCAGCCTACTGATCTCCATATAATGCTGCTCTTGGGATAGGGTTGCCAGCTCCAAGTTGGGAAATTCCTGGAGATCTGGGCAGTGAAACCTGGAGAAACCTGGAGAAAGTGGGATTTGGGGAGGGAAAAGACCTTGGCATGGCATAATTCCATAGAGTCCACCCACCCAAAGTAGCCATTTTCTCCAGGTAAATTGATCTCTGTGGCCTGGAGACCAGTTGTAATTCCGGGAGATCTCCAGCCACTACCTGGAGGCTGGAATGGCATGGCAGGGAGGTCTGTAGAGGGAAGGGGGAATTGGTGGGAACTGACAGTTTAGCCTGGCTCCAACTTGAATTGTTGTTGTTGTTGTTGTTGTTGTTGTTGTTGTTGTTTTTAATTTCATTCATGTAAAACAATGGACCCACATTGGGCAGGATGCAAAGAGCCATAAGTCAGGTCTTGCATGTGGGGATTTGGTTGCCTACTCCTTTCTGCTATTTTTCTCAGGTAGCCATTCCTGAAAACTGGGGAGTGGTTAGAATGTTAGACTTGGATCTGGGAGACCCCTACTCAAATCCCACTCTGCCATGGAAATTCGCTGGGTGAACTTGGGCTAGTCACACACTTTCAGCCTAACCTACCTCACAGGACTGTTGTGAGGATAAAAGTAAGGAAGGGAGAATGATGTAAGTTGCTTTGGGTTCTCATGGGGGAGAAATGCAGGGTATAAATTAAGTAAATACATTGTGAATGACAGGCTGGGATGAAATGGCTTTCCTAAGGCCATTCAGTAAGTTCATGGTTTGATCTATGATTAGAAATGGGTTTATAGCTCATATTCAACAACAATACAGCTTAACTGTTTCCAGCAACCAATGAACAACTCACTCCTTCAGTACAATAATTATTCAAAAATACTGGAGGAGTTAAGAACAGTCCTCCAGAACTGTGTCATCTTCAGTGACACATTTGCATTTGGAAAGGATTTGGGTTGGACTGCCAAGCTCTCTGCAAACGGTTTCTTGGGTTTATTCGCTCTACTACCACTATATTTGGAGTGGAAAGTGATCCTGGGTGAGCAGGAAGAACCACTGGGAAGCAACAGAGAGAGGTCGCAAACAGATGACACTACACACAAGGAAGAATCAACTTAAAAGTATCTGGGCAAATTTCCACATTGACTCAACCAAATTTTTTTCCCATTACATCACATTCAAAACAATCCCTATAATACAGACCATACGTCAATTAAAGAAAAACCCTGCAAGGCAGAGGCATATACCTGGTTACTAAAGACTGACAGTACCCCAGCTGGACTGCTCACAAACCGAGGAAGTGAAGGCAAACTATTAAAATCTCCAACCATGCAGGAATAGGAGCTGCGTGTGACGTCTCAACAAGATGACGTGAATCAAGAGGTAAGATTAAAGACTACATTTAGCTAAATGGCAAATAAAGTAAATAAAAACCAGCAATTAGGAAGACTGGATAATGTGGCTAGTGAATGGAATTGTGTTTATGAAGCCACATGACTTTAAGCTGCAGGGCTTGGCCCACATTCAGGTCAGGAAGGTTTTTGCAAAGGAGACAGGACTTGCAGTGTGTGTATTTCCCAGAGAAAGCTCCCCCCCCCCATTTATCGGGTAGTGTTGTAAAAGCAGGAAGACACTGTGACATCACACAGGGGTGGCCCAATAATATAAATGCAACTTTAAAAAAACATAAGAAGCAAAGGAGTCTCCCTGCATTTGTACACTGATTAAATTCATTTTATTAAAAGATAGAGTAGAAATCTTATCTATATACAGCTGAGTCTGCTGAACTTATAGGTTTACTTGGATATGTAAGGTATCACCAAATCAAAGTTAAGCACTTCTAAATTTCCTTATTTGCAATGGGAGAGTGAAACATAGACTAGCAGTCTTGTGCATGCTTTCTCAGGAGTAAGATACATAAAAGTCAATGGAACTTACTTCTGAATAAACATGCATGGATGGGCTACCCATTTCTCACATTGATCAGGCAGTTGTATGGCTTGTGCGTGTTTACTTTGGAATCCCACTGAAGTTACTGGAACTTAATTTCAAATAAAGGTGCATATGATTCACAGCTGCTGTCTCTTATCTTAAAGACCAGACATAAAACCTTAAATCTTCCAAGGCAAAAGGAGACAAAGCAACCATGGCTGCTTCCACCCACTTGTTCCCTGCTTCTGCTGTCTGTGCCCTCCCATCCCCTGTTGCAACATGGAGGTCTCTAGTTGTTCTGTACAGTACATAACAGAGAGATGTAAATGACAGGAGCAAACCAGTGGGCACATCCTTAGCTACCTTGTGTACTGCTACTTCAGGAGACATATAGATCTATATAGAGAGGTAAGAGTTGCAAGGCACAAGTGCTTAACTTTGGCCATAGTGGGCCCATAATCTTAGAATCATAGAATCATAGAATCTTAGAATCTTAGAATCATAGAGTTGGAAGGGGCCATACAGACCATCTAGTCCAACCCCCTGCCCAGTGCAGGATCAGCCTAAAGCATCTCTGGCAAGTATTCATCCAGCCTCTTCTTGAAAACTGCCAGTGAGGGGGAGCTCACCACCTCCCTAGGCAGCTGATTCCACTTTTGAACTAATCTGACCGTGAAAAAGTTTTTCCTAATATCCAGCCGGTACCTTTGTGCATGTAGTTTTAGCCCATTGCTTCGCGTCCTACCCTCTGCTGCCAACTGGAACAGCTCTTTGCCCTCCTCCAAATGACAGCCTTTTGAATATTTAAAGAGAGCAATCATGTCCCCCCTCAACCTCCTCTTCTCCAAACTAAACATTCCCAAGGCCCTCAGCCTTTCCTCGTAGGGCTCAGTCTCCAGACCCCTGATCATTCTTGTTGCTCTCCTCTGCACCCTCTTGATTTTGTCCACATCCTTTTTGAAGTGAGGCCTCCAGAACTGCACACAATACTCCAGGTGTGGCCTGACCAAGGCAGTATAGAGAGGGGCTATGACCTCCTGCGATTTTGATGCTATGGCCCCTTTGATACAACCCAGGATTGAATTAGCCTTTTTTGCCACCGCATCACACTGACTGCTCATATTCAGTTTACAGTCCACTCTTACCCCAAGATCCTTTCACATATACTACTGCCCAGAAGTGTATCCCCCATCCAGTATTTGTGCTTCCCATTTTTGTGGCCCAGATGTAATACTGTGCACTTGTCTTTGTTGAATTGCATCCTATTCACAGCTGCCCACTTCTCCAGAGTATTCAGGTCTTGTTGAATTTTAATTCTATCTTCTTGGGTGTTTGCTACCCCTCCCAATTTGGTATCATCAGCAAATTTAATGAGCAGCCCTTCCACTCCTTCATCCAGATCATTGATAAAAATATTGAAAAGTACCGGGCCCAAAACCGAGTCCTGCGGCACCCCACTGGACACCTCCCTCCAATCTGATGAAACGCCGTTGACCACCACTCTTTGAGTGCGGTCCTCCAACCAGTTCCCTATCCACCGAACTGTCCTATAGTCTACTCCGCAATCTTCCAGTTTGCCCATCAGAATGTCATGGGGGACCTTATCAAAAGCTTTACTGAAATCCAGATAAATCACGTCAACAGAGTTCCCCCGATCCAGTAAGCTGGTCACTCGATCAAAGAAGGAAACCAGGTTGGTCTGGCAAGATCTGTTAGGAACAAAACCATGCTGACTTCCCCGGATCACTGAGTGGTCCTTCAGATGCTTACCGATTGATCCCTTTAAAATCTGTTCTAATATCTTCCCAGCAACAGAAGTCAGACTGACCGGCCTGTAGTTTTCCGGGTCATCCTTCCTCCCTTTCTTAAAGATTGGGATCACATTCGCTCTTCTCCAATCTTGTGGCACATCCCCAGTCCTCCAGGAGGCCTTGAAGATGATGGACAGGGGTTCTGCAAGTTCTCTGGAAAGTTCTTTCAGGACTCTTGGGTGCACCCCATCCAGCCCAGGGGATTTGTATTCATCCAGTGCAGCCAGATGCCTCTCCACTACCTCTCTGTCAATGTCAATTAGCCACTCAGGTGTCCTGCCACATTTTCTACTATCTCTAGACATGTCTGAGTTCTTCAGGGAGAAAACAGAGGCAAAAAAGTCATTAAGCCTGTCTGCTTTTTCTCTGGAGACTACAAGCTACCTTTGCGCTTTGTTTGAAAAAAAAATCATCTTGATTTTTAATATATGAGTGGCTTATCCAGCGGGGATATATAGAAGGCACTGTAAAAATCTTAAAGGAGGATCTCTAAGATCTCATAATGCTGCCATCTTTTTCAGCTTCCAGAAGAGGCCCCAGTAGGTTTGGACCAATGCCTTACTTTTATCAGATTTGAAGGGAGATTGGCAGATCTTTGCAGGCTCAGCCTCCACAAACCACAACACTGAATACCTTGCAAAAGGGAAGACTTCCCATTTTGTTTACAGACAAGTATTCCATTGGCACAGGTTAACTGGCAAAGCGTAAACAACTGAAAGAAAAAGAAAAGTGTTGTTATTTGACATCATATGAAGGCTCCTGATATCTGAATTGTTGTAACCAGAGGTCAGCTGACTGTATATAACCATAGTTAAGAATAGGTTTTAAAAGACATTGTTTGAAAAATATGAATTAAAACTGTTTGGAAAACTTTTTGAAGACAGACAAAGAAAAGTAGTCTTTCACAGCTTCAGGGGGGGAAAATCCAAATATTTTATTGGGAAGGAATCTGAGAAATGAACCAAATTCATCTGCTTTGTTTTGGTTCTGCCTTTGTTTTACAAAGCACAGGTTTTTTGGCTCTGTCCCTTCTAAAATGTGCAGTTCTGCAGAGTCAGGCAGTCTTGTTTCTCTTAAAAATAGCAACCTCTCAACGAGACTTGGGAGTATACACTTCTCTTACTCACAGGAGGCCAGGGGAACATTGCCTATTAAAAAGCTGGTCTCAGGTGGAACCTTTAAATATAGTTCTGGCACAACAATAGGAAAAAATTAGATCAAACTTTGTTATATGTTCAGTGCCAATGAGCTCTCGTGTAGCTTGCTAGCACAATTTGATTATCAACGATGTTTTTAAGAGTAATTCCAGAACAGAAATTGAATATAAATACCACTTCGAGATTCTCTGAGGTTCAGCATATGTAAAAGCTGAAGTCTGAGGTGACCATTGTAAAAAACAAACAAATAGGACTGGCAACTTCCAAAATACGAAACCAGAGTCTGGTAAGTGACCTTCAATTTTTCATTAAAGATTTCTTATTTTCCCTTCCGTGTTTAATTGTACTGCATTCTTCCCAGGCTTGTTAAGTTGTGGCACTTGCTCAAAATGCTTTACAACTCCTAAAAGTAATTGAAACAAAACCACGCTCTGATGTGTTTTAAATGCAATCCCTTCAACAAATACTGCATTTGTGAAAATAATATCTCTGTCACATTATCCTTTTGCTGTAGTCAAGAAAAAAAGATTGGAATGCAAAGGGTTCGTACTGCTGTGCATACACAGCTGCCCCATAAATGCAGCTCTATGCTTTCAAGAGGGCAGCTGGGGATGTGGAGGACATTTACAGCATGGATCAGTGTATGGAGGAGGTACAGCTTATGCAAAGGGTAACCGGACCATGACCAAACACTATAAGTGGAATCACAGGAAATGAAGGGTGCAAATGATAATTTAGTTAAGGTACAAATAATTAATAATTTGCTGACATTGGCTGACTAAAGGTATTGTTCCCTAAATTATTAACGCTATTGTTCCCTAAACTCCTATGTACTACCTGTGTTTCATGTTGTCTAATGTCAGTCCTAGAGTTGCTTATGTTCTGTTTCAGCAGTTCTTCAACTCTGTTGGATCCTTGCTAATGCTGTCATTGTAAACTTGTATTTATTTATCCTATGGCATTGTTTATGGAAATGTCCTTGATACTGATTTTACTAATCTCACACTATGTAATCTGCCTTGAATCTCAGTGAGAAAGGTGGACTATAAATAAATAAATAAATAAATAAATAAATAAATAAATAAATAAATAAATAAATAAATAAATAAATAAATAAAAGTCACACCAACTCTGTAGCAAGCCCCATTAAACCACATGCTACTTGGTTCTAAGTAAACATGAATCACCATGATTGGACTACACATGGTGAACAGACACAGACGAGAACTACAGCTTAGAGAAAGGTTTGCTTGTAAGTACCTGACTTGTCAAAGAATTCTTTTATATTAGTTTGGAGTAATTTATCCATCCATCACCACTAATGATTCTAGTTGTTTCTAGTGGCGATTTGTGCAAAGAGCTTTCTAGGGATAAACTAAAAGGATTGCAATGCTGTAATATATAATATTTTGCTGAAGAGTGGTACCAGGGAAAAAATCATGGAACAGACCCTTTGGAGCCACAGATTGATCCATCATAACTTGAATCCCTCTGAAACATTGCCCTTTTCAACCTTTCCAGTTCTGGTAACAGAGCTTTTGTTACAGGTCTGCTGTAAATATTTAGCATGAATGTGTGTGTGTCCCCCTAGTACTACTATGGGTACGTAGGCTGGGGCATCTGTACTTTTATCAACTTTGGAACAGGAAGGAGCCCATGCATCAGCCTTCCAAGCTAAATTAGAATTGAGCGGCTGACCTACCCACTGCCTCCTTCAAAGTAGTTCTTAAAGGTACAAAAACTCTGAGTTACTTGAAAGGAGGCAGCCTGATTTTTTACCTACCTGTAGGCTTTCAAAAAAAAATAATCCTCATCCTCCCCTCCTCCCTCCAGTTTTGAAGTTGTGAATTAGCTGTGAGTTGTTTCTGAAATAGAAGTGGGGTCCATTAAGAATTATCCATTACTTCATTTTTTATTACCAAACCATGAAACTTGTGCCGTAAACTTGTGCATAGTTTTAAGTTTTCATCCTTTCATTTGCATCTTTTCCACCTCCACATGACCAAGGTGCACATGTGCTTTTAAATCTTTTGATTATGTCTTTTATCATTTGTGATGTGATTACATATCAACATTTGTTTTGGAGGTGCACAGGTCTACATCAGAAAAACACCACCGTATAAAAAAAACTTGATCCAATCAAATGCACGAATGCAGCAAGATTGCATTTTTGCAATGTTGCATCAATGCCATGTTGGTAACATAGAAGAGGAAAATAAATACAAAGGAACTGTTGGACTTGGGGTAATGCACCAGTGCTGGTTTATGTTTGGAAATTGTCATAGTAAAACCAAAATTAAGTAGGACTAAAACACAGTACAGAGCAAACTTCCAAAACAGTAAACAAATGGAAACAGAAATACCTGTGCATGCCTACTATATGCATAGGTGGGGTTTCCAGATTTTTTAAAATTGAAAGTCTCCTGTCACTATCAGTAGATGTTCAGCAGGTGTAGCTTTACCTGTAAGTAGATGCAATTTTGAAAATGAGCTTTACAGTTGCTAAACCCCCAGGAACCTTGCCAAAAATACCGGGCATCCCCAGCACATAGAAATCTTCAAATTAACATGACCCACACAATTCATTGCTTATTTTATAAAGTATATATGGGCAGAGTAATAACTTCCCTGGAATTAATTAACTGACATGTTTAATTAACCTTTAGTAATTAATTAGCTGTACTGCAACAGTAGAAATATAGTTTTATTTGGATGTTTCCGTTTCTCCCAGATCATGTGATTTGTTTTAGTCCATCTGACAGTTATTAGTAACAAGTCACTTAAATTCATGCTTAAGTAAGCAAGTGATTTTGGTGGACTTTGATTTGTATTCACCAGGCCTTGAACGACTTGGCAACACTGACCAGCTGCTCAGACCATCTCTAATCTAACTGCAAATGAGAATGCTACTAATTATCATCAATTAACAAAAAGTTCAGGATGTTTGTGTGTTGGCGGGGGGTGGGTGGGGGGGAAATCACATTAACATTTCTGTATTCTTATCTATAGCAAAACATGAAGAAAGATTATATAGAACCCTGTTGAACTTCTGTCTTTGGGAGTTTGCTTACTTTAGAAATCTAGCATTTACAATCCATTACCACAGTTCCATAGCAAAAGAAGTAAAGTGCTAAACTAACTCTCCGCGTTGCATAGTATGTAAATAGAAATAGGAAAGAGATTTTTGTTTGAATGAGGAAGAGCAGCAGGTTTCATTAGCACCTGGTAAACGATCAGGGTTGGTAGCTCCAGGTTGGGAAATTACTGGAGATTTTGAGTGTGGAGACTGGAGAGGGAGGGCTCTTTACAGAAACAATTGCTTACCGTTAACAACCACAAGAAGAACAACACCCCGGGACCAATGAAATTGCTCTAGTTAAATGGGTTATGATTTTATGTAGAGGCTGCAGTCTTTAAATAGTGTATAAAAAAACTGGTTCACATGTACATTATCATGTTTATAACATCAAGTGGTGAATTGTTTGTGTGAATGAGCATCGAGGGCTGATTTCTTCCCCCACAAAAGGGGATTACACAAATATATGTGTTGTTGGTGACTATTTGTGCTCTGCCACAGGCAGCCCTCCTTTTTAGTATCTACAATAATTTCCCCCCTTTTTTAAAACAAAGGATTTATTTTTTTTAAAAAAGCATAGCTGCTGGAATTGAAAAATGTCCCAGCAAATCCAGCATGTCAATACCATTTTCTTTTTTCTTCAGCTATGTAGTTGTATCAAGATGGTATGCTCTCTTTCTCCAGCACTAGAGTTAAAGCAATAAGTCACCTCTTCCAACTTAAACAGCACTTCCTAGAGGAGAGCTACTTAAGTTGGAGGAAGGTTCCTTAGACTTTAAACCCCAGGACATGTTGAGGTGACTCCTACTCCATCCTACCACTCCACTGAGCAAAGTTCGTTTGTTCGTTCATTCGTTCGTTTCTTCCTTCCTTCCTTCAAACATGTACCCCATCTTTCCCTTTAGTTCAATTTTGAAATCTTCCAAAGTCTGTTGTTAAAAGCCTTTGCTCCCCCCACAAGTCCTCAATCCATAAAGCAAGGTTTCCCTAATCCTCAATATTTTAATAGAATTATTCAATTATTGAAACAGAGTTTTGGATAGTAATATAGAAGTGGTGCCCTGTTCTGGATACCCCAGGCAAGCCCAATCTTGTTAGATCTTGGAAGCTAAGCAGGATCATCCTTGGTTAGTAATTGGATGGGAGACCTTCAAAGCAGAACAGGGTTGCAGAGGCAGGCAATGGCAAACCACCTCTTAGTTTTTTGCCTTGAAAATCCCAGCAGGGTTGCAGTAAAACAGCTATGACCAGACAGCACTTTCCTCCACCACATAGAAATAGTAATGTTAAAACTGGTACATCAAAGTCAGCTTCTAATCATTCTGAGTGTTTCCGAAAAATCCTGGTATTCATTGTCCTCTGCATTTAGGAATTAAATGCAATTGCTCTAATGAGCATAACTGGGTTAGGTTCCCATGTGAGTTACTGATTTTGTCAGAGATACTGCAGAGAACTCCAGGTGTATTGACAGAGAATGTATTTAAAAGAATAGTTTTGCAGACTGGGTCTTGGTGGCAGCAACCCGGTGAGGTAGGTTATGCTGAGCGGATGTGACCAGCCCAAGATCACATAGCAAGCTTCCATGGCAGAATGGGGAACCAAACCTGGGTTTCCCCACATCTTAATTCGACACTCTAGCCACTACTACACTCTCCAGTGAGGGGCGCCACATTGGTAAAGCAGTTAAGACCAGTGTCTACTCTGAGCCATTAATTCAATGGTAAAGGGGATGTTTCTCATATAAGAACCTAAGGATGAGGATACCTTCAGAGACTGGGACAGGAACACCTCTTAAAGCTATGATCCATGACTCAAATACTTGAGAACTAGGGACAAAGCATCTGGCACCCTTCTCTCAAAGCACAAGTGTTTGGCAGGAAGGAACCTGAGCAGTGCATGTGACTGCTCAGAATCTTGGCACCAGCAAGGAGTCACCTAGATTTTAGGAATGCCTAAAGAAGGAAGGCCTGACTCTGCACACAACTAGAGTGAATTTTGAATACCTATTATGCCCATTGATGGTCCCGTTCTGTTGTGGCTCTTTATTTATTTAAATGCTGTGCTTGCTTACTTTATTTCATGCCCTCCTGCAAAGAGAATTTCTAATCATAATAAGGAATTACCTTAAAATTCAAGTCTTGTTTACCCAGTTCATTTTCCTTGCTTTTTAATGAGTTAAATGCAAGTTCCCTAATGAGCATAGCCTAATTAGTAATTACCAAATAAGAGCTTCCCCTTCTTGGATACACACCTTAACGCAGTGAGGGGGTTTGAGTGTGTCAGTGAAGCTGAGAGCAACACCGTCAGGAGCACAGGCTTGGTCAAGAGTCTAAATGGACTGGAACCAGCATACCTGAGGGACTGCCTCTCCCCGTATGTGCCCCAGAGAATGCTCTGATCAGTGGAAAACATCTGCTGGTGGTCCCTGGCCCCAGGGAGGCTCGGTCCTGGCCCCAACCTGGTGGAACTCTCTGTCTGAGGACACCCGGGCCGGTTAGGATCTTCTATCATTTTGGTGGACCTGTAAAGTGGAGATGTTCCGCCAGGCATATGGTTGAGGCCAGCATGAGATCCTTATCGAGCCTCCCACCGGTCTCCCACTAAGTGTGGGGTTATATAGTGTCCACTGGCTGGCTGCCTGATGTATGTATGTAGGTTGTACTAGTAGAGCTATTAAAGTTCAGATACAGGAACATCATTCAAGATTACACTGTGGAGTGGAGGATGCCCCGTTGGTGTCACATTTCTTGGAGAAGAAACACAAGGAACACGATTTTCTTTACTCAGTGTTGCATGTTAGCAAATTTAAGGATGCTTCTTTTGCACGTAGAGATCTTCTGAGGAGGGAAGCATGGTGGATTCATGGACTCCATACAGTTGAACCACACGGACTTAATATCAACTGTGACTTGACATCTTACTTGTGAGGACTTTTACTGGGACTCTGGCCCTTTAAAAATTCTGTAGAATGGGATCTATTTAAGAGAATGGATCATATGAGACTGTGCATACGCCATTGTGCATGGATTTTGGCTGTAACTTAATTTGATTTATGATTGTAAGTACTCTCCAGTGTGAAGTTGTATGTTGTGTTATATATTTATGGACTAAATAATTTAAAAATGTGTATTTTTTTACAGTTGTAACTGCCAGGAAGAAGGGGATGCCAGAAATGGGATTCCTCGCTAGCAAACCCGTTGCGGTTACATTTCACTGAATTTTGATAAAATATTCACATTTACCTTCATTGGTCAGTCACCTGGTTTATGCCATGTAATCTGCTGTATATGAATTTTTGTATGTAAGCTTTTACAGCTACTGTTCACTTTTGTTCATGTACTCTGTGGTTATCAAGGGTAGCTTGGTGAGTTGTACGAGCAACTGTTCTTCTAAGTGTCTTGGTTGTTACTCGCTCTCACATTGCACCCGTTAGCATTGTGTGCCAGCTTTATACCACTTAGAGTTCAATTTATTTTCATTTAACTTTATTATAAAGTATCTCTGTACAATTGCTTTGAAGTTGTTATTGTTTATTTATCCTTAGTCAGTCACGGCTATTGCTTGTTTGTTGGTTTCTTTCCCGTGACTCTCTCTGATTTTTGGTTTGATGTATGGGTACAGCACGGGGCTATGTAGTGTCCATTTGTTAGCTGACCCACGTATGAGTTACAGTATGTTATCTGTCCGCTTCCCTCCCCCTGTATGTTGATGGGCAGGAATCTGGAATTGACCCCGTCTTGGGACAGTTATTATCTGTTTGTTGATTTTATAATATGAACTGTTGTTTTACGAATTGTTGTTTAATATTTTATTGTATTTTTATAACTGTTGTATCTCGCCCTGAGCCCGCTTGCGGGAAGGGCGGGTTAGAAATGTAATAAATAATAATAATAATAATAATAATAATAATAATAATAATAATAATAATAATAAATAAACTTCTGGAAGAGTCACTCAAGGCAGAATGGTCAAAGCTGAGACACCAGACTAAGATGTATCCACCCCCTTCAGGAATCAACAGTCACATCAGCAGAAGAGAATTGAATGTTCCAACGGTGATGGGAGCAGAAGAATTCTTGAAGGTAAGCTACTGGGCAGCAGTAGTGGAAGGTGAAATTGGCAGAGTATCTTTCACAGACAATGGCAGTGTCACTTCAACTAACCCTGGTTAGTACTGCGAAGTGGAAGAAGGCAATGGTAAACCACCTCTGCTAATCTCTGACCTTGAAAACCCTATGATAAGACAATTCAAATTGAAAAAAGATAGTGGCCGTTTCCACATGGCTTACCTTGTTCTGGAAAACCGCGAAATCTCGCAAGAAGACAGTGTTATCGCATCTTCTCACGCGATAGCATCTTCGTGTGAGATTTTGCTGTTTTCCAGAACAAGGTAAGCTGGGTGGAAATGGCCATAGTGCTGGAAGACAGGACCCCCAGGTCAGATGGCACTCAATTGGCTACTGAGGAAGAGCTGAGGACAAGTACAAATAGCACTATTCTTAATGATGGGACTGGATTAAAGCCGAAAGGACATCCAGTTGCGGACGTGAATAGATGCAAAAGGAACATCCAAAGCTGTGCGACACATATAATAGGAACATGGTGTCAGACTGTGGCTAAATAAGGCACTCACTACAGGGTTCCCTTTAGAAGCAAACACAAGTCCATTGTTTGGAAAAGGAAACTTTACTGCAGAAAAGGTCCATTATAGTCCACTGTCCTGAATAGGAGAATCAGGATGGTACATGATCATTGTTACCAATGAAGAGCAAGCATAAGATACAGAGTAACAATACCCATCTGGATCAGCCTCCCCCCACAGTTCTCAAAACAACATCTCTCAGTCCTGGGAAGCTGCTCTCCTTCAAGGCCAATGCTTGGTGGAACGGTGTTAGACAAAACAGTCTCCTCCGGTGGGAATGCTGCCTGGGAACTGGTGCACCTGGGAAGAAAACACTCAAACACTAGAAGCATTAGAAAATGGAGTCAGTACAGTTTAGATATACACTGGACCTGACATTCTGCCCCCCTTAAAACAGATCCCCCCCTGGCTTATATGGGTAGCGAGTATGAAAAGCTTTGGTTAATCTAGGAGCATGAACATGTGCAGAGTTCACCCATTCATCGTAACCAGAATCAAAGTCCTTCCATCTAATGAGGTAAAAAAGCTGATTTCGTTTGAATTTAGAGTCCAAGATTTGTTGTACCTCATAGTGTATTTGGTCGTCAATCAAAGTTGGAATGGGTGGAGCTTTGACGTGCCATTTGTTGTCGGTGGGAGCTCTCTTTAGAAGACTGACATGGAACGTATCATGCACATGGCGCAGGTTCTTGGGCAAAGTTACAGCAACAGTCACTTTATTTATTATCTTGCGCACAGGAAAAGGTCCTAGGAATTTCAGAGCGAGTTTGCGGCTTGTCTGAGCGAGTTTTAGATTTTTTGTGGAAATATACACATGATCTCCGGGTTGTAATTCCCATTCGGCCACACGATGGCGGTCTGCGTATTTTTTGTAATCCAGTTTGGCTTTTTCAAGGTGTTTCTTAATAAGAGTCCATTGCTGCGCCGCCTCCCCCCACCACGAAGATACATCTGGCAATTTAGAGGAATGGAGAGGGGGTGCATCCAACGGGAAGGGATTGAAGTGAGTTCCGTAGACAATTTTGAAGGGGGCCTCCCCCGTTGAAGCGTGTACACTGTTGTTATATGAGAACTCGGCCAGAGGGAGAAGGTCCACCCAATTATCTTGTTGAAAATTGATGTAGCAACGAAGAAACTGTTCTAATATTTGGTTTGTTTTTTCGGATTGCCCGTCGGTTTGTGGGTGGTGGCTTGAACTGATGCCTTGTTCAATATTCAACATTTTCAAAAGCTCCCGCCAGAAGTTGGCAACGAACTGTCCGCCGCGATCCGAAATCACCTTGGACGGAAAAGAATGTAATTTTACGATGTGTTTTAGAAACAAATCTGCTAGTTTTCGAGCGGAGGGTATAGCAGTACAGGGGATAAAATGAGCTTGTTTGGAGAACAGATCTACCACAACTAAAATGCAATTATGTCCTTTTGAGATAGGTAGATCAGTGATAAAGTCCATGGATATTATTTCCCAGGGTCTGTTTGGCGTTTCCAATGGTTGCAGGAGACCCGGAGGCTTCCCTTTCCTGGTTTTGGCGCTGAGGCAAACAGGACAGGAACTAACGTATTGGGAAATGTCTTTGCGCATGCCCGGCCACCAGAATTGTCTTTGGATTAGGTGCAAAGTTTTCAGATACCCATAATGTCCAGCAGTGGGAGCATCATGACAGCGCTGCAAAACTTCCAGTCTGAGGCTGTCTGGGACATAAAACTTGCTCCCGGCTAACCAATCCCCTTGTGGGGATTGGGTCAGTTTGCTTCGCGGAGCTCTATCCCCCTCCTTCTCCACTTCAGTTTTAAGTTTCGATTTCCACTCTTGGTTGGCCGGGAGGGGCTGCTTGGCACGGCTGCGAGTAGTCACCACGCCCCCAAGTTGCGTAGGCGAGAAGACCGTGTCGACAGTCTCCTCCCGTTTGCTCTTATGTTGGGGCATGCGCGATAGGGCGTCTGCCAGAAAGTTAGTTTTGCCCGGGAGATAATTTAGAGTGAAGTTGAATTTGGAAAAGAATTCCGCCCATCGCAATTGCTTGGCATTCAGTCTGCGTGGGCTTCGGAGGGCCTCCAGATTTTTATGATCCGTCCAGACCTCGAAAGGGTATCGCGCCCCCTCCAGCCAATGTCTCCAGTTAGTAAGGGCCGCTTTTACTGCAAAGGCCTCCTTCTCCCACACATTCCAATTCCTTTCCGCCTCCGAAAATTTTCTAGACAAGAAAGCACAAGGCCGCAGCCTACCATCCTCCCCCTTCTGTAGTAAAACCCCCCCTATCGCCGTATCGCTGGCGTTGACCTGTACTATGAAAGGGGATTGTTCGTTGGGGTGGGAGAGGATGGGTTCTGTTACAAATTGCTTTTTTAGACAATCGAAGGCCGTTTGGCAATCGGGGGTCCATTGCAGTTTGGCAGAGGGTTTTTTAGCTTGGTCCCCTTTATCTTTGGTTTTCAGCAAGTCTGTTAAAGGGAGCGTGATTTGGGCGAAATTTGCTATGAAGTCTCTATAGAAGTTGGCAAAACCCAGGAAGGATTGTAGTTCTTTACGGGTGGTGGGTGTCTGCCAGTCCTGGATCGCCTGTATTTTGGCTGGATCCATTTTCAGACCTTCTTGGGAGATACAATACCCGAGGTAAGTGAGTTCGGTTTTATGGAATTCACATTTGGACAGTTTGATGGGCAGCTTATTCTTCATCAGGGTGGCTAAGACTTTTCGTACCGTTTGAATATGTTCTTCCTCGGTGTCCGAGTAAATTAACACATCATCAAGGTACACCACCACCCCTTTGTACAGAAATTCGTGTAGGACTTCGTTTATCATGGACATGAATACAGACGGGGCTCCCGTCAAACCAAAAGGCATAACTAAGTATTCATATTGTCCGAGGGGCGTATTGAAAGCGGTTTTCCACTCATCCCCTGCCTTGATACGAACGTGGAAGTAAGCATCTTTTAGATCTAATTTCGTAAAGATCTTACCTTGGGCCACGACGTTGAGAAGGTCTCGGATGAGCGGTATAGGATAGGCGTTGTTGGTGGACACTGCATTCAAGCCTCGGAAATCTGTGCACAGTCGAAGTCCCCCATCCTTCTTTTTCACGAAGAGGACTGGAGCGGCGTGGGGGCTAGCGGCTGGGCGGATGAACCCTCGTTGGAGGTTGGTGTCAATGAATTTCCGGAGCTCTTCGCGTTCATGGAGACTCATGGGATACAGTCGTCCTTTGGGCAGTGAGGCTCCGGGTAAAATTTCTACCGCACAGTCCGTTCGTCGGTGCGGGGGTAGAGTATCTGCTTCCTCTTCAGAGAAAGCATTTAGAAAAGGCCAGTACGGTTCGGGTATTTGGTTGACTTCTTCTTGGGTGAGAAGGGCCTTTTCTTTATGAGTTGGATCTTCGCCCCAGTTTTGATTCCAACGGTGATTTTTGCAGTTGGTATGACTGAAGGTAATACATCCTTGTGCCCAGTCTATGTAGGGATTGTGATCACATAGCCATTTGCTGCCTAGAATTAACGGGTACTTGGCAGTAGAGCTGATGACAAAGGACCTCTTTTCCCAATGTTGTCCCATGCCTGTGATCACTGGGATGGTTTCAGTTGTTACAGGATTCATGTTGGTACCATCCATTTGCTCAAAGATTACTGGATTTTGTAGATCCCGAGTTGGTAGGACTAGTCCATTGACTAGAGCAGGGGCGATGATGTCTCTTGAGCAGCCCGAGTCAATAAGAGCTTGCACCCGAATGTGCATCTTCCTCTCTGGGTTAATTAGAGTCACTGGCATGAATAAGATGGACCCAGGCGGCCGGTTCCGTGCAGGGACGGGCTTAGGGCGGATCTGTCGTTTGGGTCCTTTCACGACAGATCCATTTCGTTTCCCGACTGGGGACTTTCTGGATTGGCTTCTGCGGTTGGGGAAGCGGGATCGTATTCCATGACTTCTTCCGCTTCCAGCCCTCTCTCCGAGGCTGGCCTTTGGGAAGCGCCGCGGCCTCTATTTGCTCGTGGTGCTGGAGTCGGGCGTTGGAGCGTAGGAAACGGAGCAAGGGTTGGACGCCGTATTTGGAGCGGAGGTCTTTGCACAGGCCGGTAAGGGCATTGTGCTGCAAAGTGACCAGCCTGTCCGCATTGCAAACACAGCCCTTGTTGCCATCTAGCATCTCTCGCTCCACGGGTGGCGTAGCTAGCTCCTCGTGTTCCCCTCTGTAAGGTCAATGGTCTTCTTTGTCCCGTTTGTTGTTGTTGTTCAACCAAACGGACTTCCAAAATGCGATTCTCTACTTCGCAAACAAGTTGGATCCACCCTAACAGCGTGGGGGGATTGTCTTGCATGAGGGCTCTGTCCAAAAGTCTCGGGTTAAGGCCTTGTTTGAACAGAATAATCTTGGTGGACTCCTCACACCTAGGGCACTTGGCTGCTAATTGCCGGAATTTTGTGACATAGTCTCTTGCTGACATGCTGCCTTGTTTGATGGCTTGCAATTCTGTTCGGGCCCTGGTTTCTTCTAAGGGGTCTTCATATTGCGCTCGGATAGCATCCACTAACCCCTGGAGAGTATCGAGTTCTGGGGCCCCGACATTGTATAGTCCTACATACCAATCTGCTGCTTTGCCCTGTAAACGAGATCCAAGATGTTCGATTTGACTGGCCTCACTGCCGAAAAGGTGCCCCCATCGGTTGAAAAACTGTACCACTTGTACTAAGAAAAATCCCAGTTTGGAGGGATCCCCATCGAAGGTGGCTTCCAGCTTCACCCAGCCCATCGGGAGTTCTTGTCTCGGAGCAGGCGCTGGGTAGAAGTCCATCGGCAGTCTTAGTTGCGCCTGGGGCACAGGAGGAGGTAACTGGAGTCTCGGTCGGGGCAACGGTGCCGGCTGTACTGGCGGTGGTTGAACCGGCGGTGCCGGCTGGGGTTGGGCTGGCTGTGCGGGTGGAGGTTGGACCGGCGGTGCTGGCGGAGGTTGCCGTGGTTGCGCTGTCGGGGTTGGTCTTGGTTGGGCCGGAGGCTGCAGTGGCGGGCGAGCAGGAGGCGGCAGTCTCGGTCTGGCTGGTAACACGGGAGGCGTTGGCGGTAGCTGTTGAGGTGGAGGAGGTTGGTGTGGTTGAATGGAGATCGGCCGCTGAGGAGGGGGTTGGAGGTGTCGTAGTGGTGCAGGCCGTCCCGGTTGGTTCGGGGGTGGTAAGACGGGCTGGTCCTGGGGCTGCTGCAACGGTATGAGCTGCGGTCGAGGTGAGAGGGGCCGCAGCGGCGAGGGTTGAACAGGTGGAAGGCCGCGCGGGCTTGCCCCTCCGGGCGTTGTTAATCTGGGAAGCAACGGCTGGCCTCTTGGCGCTGTTAGACCGTCTCCCGTAGGTTGCCCGACAGGGACAGTGTCTCGCGGTTGACGAGGGGCTCCCTCCTCGGATGGAGCCGCGTGTGCTCCCGCTTGGTCCGGCCGGACCGTTATAGGAGAAGTAAGAGGGGGTATCACCGGTGTATCACTTGGCTTTTCTTCCCCTTCCGTAGGCCTCTCAACGGGAGTCTCGTCTGGCGGCGCATCCCCTCCCTGGTTAGGAGGTTCGGTGGGGGTCTCTCCGGGTGGCTCAACCGGGTCATCCCTTCTCGGTGGAATTTCCTGCTGTGCGGGAAGTTCCTTGGGTTGCTCTCCCGATTCGCCAGGATAGGTGCCCCCCTCGCCGGTAGGTGACGGCCGCTGCTGGACATCCTCCACCGGATAGGAGATGACACTTTGGAGGGTAGCTATCTGTATCGCCATCTCTTCAGGAGACAGTCTTTCCCCGGCTCCCATTGCCGAAATTAAATGGATGGCATGAGCCAAACTTTCTTCCATATCCATCAGTTTAGCTTCTAACTATTGCATTCGACTTGGCCCCGGTTGCTCGCTTATGGAACCTTCATTCGTTGCACTCACCGGGGAAAAGGGGCCCCAAGGAGGAGGGTCCCCTTGGACGACTCTCGATCTCGCGGCTAGAATTCCCTTGGCCATACCCGTCACGGCCGAGATGCTGGTATCCACCGCATAGGTGCGACCTTGTATCTGCTCCCAACTTTGTTCAGGGACCTCCGTTGGCTCTTTCCACGGAGCAAGTTTGGAGTAATCCCAACTCAGGGCGCCGCGGTGAGACGTGTCCCCCTCCGTCTGCTCGAACGTCCTGTTCCAATATCGCCATGGTTGGCTGCTGTCTAGCTCCGGGACGGTTCCTAGGCTTCGGCGCCCTTCCATCGAAACTCGTGGATGGAGTCCACCTGCCCGACGCTCTCTGGTTTCTCGGGGTCTGGCTCCCCACTCCGACGGGGTGGGTACCGAAATCAAGGGGAGAGCGGTCGCTTTCGGCCTTGCCCCGAGGTCGGCTTCGGTCTCGTCCCGACTACTGAGTTCGATGAGAGGCGGGGTGGAAGTGGAGGCTCCGGTTCCGTTCCCGGCTGCTCCCAGCTCCTGGGAGTCTTGGGCTTGCACGGGTTGCACAGGTTGATTGTCGGGAGACGCATACGGATCAAACAAAGGATCCCTGTCTGGGACAACCTTGGATTCCGCTGGGCCCGACTCAGACATGATTGGTAACAAAATGTCAGACTGTGGCTAAATAAGGCACTCACTACAGGGTTCCCTTTAGAAGCAAACACAAGTCCATTGTTTGGAAAAGGAAACTTTACTGCAGAAAAGGTCCATTATAGTCCACTGTCCTGAATAGGAGAATCAGGATGGTACATGATCATTGTTACCAATGAAGAGCAAGCATAAGATACAGAGTAACAATACCCATCTGGATCAGCCTCCCCCCACAGTTCTCAAAACAACATCTCTCAGTCCTGGGAAGCTGCTCTCCTTCAAGGCCAATGCTTGGTGGAACGGTGTTAGACAAAACAGTCTCCTCCGGTGGGAATGCTGCCTGGGAACTGGTGCACCTGGGAAGAAAACACTCAAACACTAGAAGCATTAGAAAATGGAGTCAGTACAGTTTAGATATACACTGGACCTGACACATGGAACATGAGAAGTATGAAAAAAGGTAAGCTAGAAATCGTAAAACAAGAAATGGAATGTTTAAACATTGCACTCCTGGATGTGAGTGAACTAATGTGGACCAACTCAGGACATTTTCAGTCAGAAAATCACAGTGTTTTACTGCAGAAATGAACTCAAAAGAAACAGTGTTGCTCTAATAGTGAGGCGAGACGTAGAACAAGCAGTTAAGAGCTACAATGCAAAGTCTGACCAAGTAATATCAATCAGACTTTAGGGAAAGCCTGTTAACATAACTATCATTTAAGTTTATGCTCCAACTATGGTTGCTGAGGAGGAAGAAATAGAAAACATTTACACAAGTGTCCAAGAAGAAATTGACCATACACCTAAACAAAATATGCTGATAATCATAGGTGACTGGAATGCAAAAGTAGGTGATAAACATAGTTGGAAAATTTGGATTAGGATCATGAAACGAAGCAGGAGAGTGGCTCATAGAATTTTGTGAAGCCAACAACCTGTTCATTGCTAATACATGCTTTGGGCAACCAAAAAGATGATTGTATATGTGGAAATCACCATGTGACCAATACAGGAACCAGACAGATTACATAATTGGAAGCAAAAAATAGAGAAGCTCTGTTCTCTCAGCTAAAACAAGACCAGGAGCTGATTGTGATACAGATTATGAATTGCTAATAGCAAAAATTAGAATAAAGCTGAAGAGAGACACTAAAAGAATCATAGTGCCAAAATACAATCTAAATAATTTTCCTGAAGAATTTAAAGACCAGGTAAGGAACAGATTTGCAATACTAAGTTTAATTGATCATGAGCCAGAAGAACTATGGGCTGAAACCAGAGACATTATCAAGGAAGAATGTGCAAAGACTATTTCTGTAGCCAAAAGAAAGGAGAAGCCTAAATGGATGACTGAGGAAACTCTTAAAATTACTAAAGATAGACATGAAGGAAAAGCAAAAGGCAACAGAAATAGGGTCAAAACTCTAAATGCAGCTTTTCAGCGGCTTGCACACAGAGACAAAGAAATCTATTATAATAACCAGTGCAAAGAAATAGAAGAAAACAACAAAAAAGGAAGAAAAAGAGACTTGTTCCAAAAGATCTGAGAAATCAAAGGGAAATTCAAGCCACGGCTTGGGATGCTGAAAGATCAACATGGAAATACAGTATCTGATCAGGACAAAATAAAGGAAAGATGGAAACAATACACTGAAGAACTATACAAAAGAGATGGAAGGATGACAGATACTTTTGATGAAGAATCTTTTGATGAAGAACCAGACATTCTAGAAAGTGAAGTAAAAGCTGCACTCTAAGCAATTGAGAGAAACAAAGCAACTGGAGTAGATGGAATACCAAAAGAGCTATTTCAAGCCACAGAAATGGAGTCCATCAGAATCTAAACAAGAATATGTCAACAAATATAGAAAACAAAACAATGGCCCACAGACTGGAAACGCTCAGTCTACATTCTAATCCCCAAAAAAGGAGATGCCAAGGAGACTAGCAACTATCGGACAATCACATTATTTTCCCATGAGCAAAGTGATGCTAAAAATTTTACAGCAAAGACTCTTACCATATATGGAACGAGAAATGCCAGATGTTCAAGCTGGATTCAGAAAAGGAAGAGGCACCAGAGATCACACTGCAAATTTACAATGGCTAATGAAACATACCAGGGAATTTCAGAAGAAAATCAGCCTATGTTTTATAGATTACAGCAAAGCTTTTGACTGTGTGGATCATGAAAAGCTATGGAGAGTCATAAAAGAAATGGGGGTGCCACAACATTTGATTGTTTTGATGCGCAACCTGTACTCTGGACAAGAGGCTACTGTCAGAACAGAATATGGGGAAACAGAATGGTCTCCAATTGGCAAGGGTGTTAGATGCATATCTCCCTACCTGTTCAACCTCTATGCAGAGTGTATCATAAGGAAAGCTGGATTAGATCTAGAAGAAGGTGGAGTGAAAATTGGTGGGAGGAACGTTAACTATTTAAGATATGCAGATGACACCACATTACTAGCAGAAAATAGTGAAGAATTGAAATGACTACTTGATGAAGGTTAAAGGAGAAAGCACCAAAGCAGGATTACAACTGAACATCAAGAATACAAAAGTAATGACTACCGAGGAATTACACAATTTTAAAGCTGACAATGAGGAAATTGAAATTGTTCAAGATTTTCTATTCCTTGGCTCAATCATCAACCAACAGGAGGACTGCAATGAAGAAATCAGAAGAAGATTTAGACTTAGAAGAGCAGCTGTGAGGGAGCTAGATAAGATCCTTAAAGATAAAGATGTCTCTCTGGGAACCAAGATCAAGATAATCCAAACTATGGTATTCTCCATTGCCATGTATTGATGTGAAAGTTGGACGGTAAAGAAAGCTGACAGGAAGAAAATGGATTCATTTGAAATGCAGTGCTGGAGGAGAGTTTTGAGGATACCATGGACAGCCAAAATAAGTGGGTACTAGATCAAATCAAGCCTGAATTCTCCTTAGAAGCTAAAATGAACAAGACTAAAGCTATTGTACTTTGTCACATCATGAGAAGATAAGATTCTCTGGAAAAGTCAATGATACTAGGAAAAGTGGAAGGCAGCAGGAAAAGAGGAAGACCTAAAACGAGATGGCTTGACTCAATAAAAGAAGCCACATCCTCAAGTTTGCAGGATCTGAGCGAGTCTGTTAAAGATAGAATGTTCCGGAGTTCTTTCTTTCATAAGGTCGCCATAGGTTGGAGACGACTTGACAGCACATAACACACACACACACACACACACACACAAATAAGAGCTTATTGTTCTGGGATTCATAGCTTGTAAGATTTGTACGGAACACAAGCTGATGCCCTTTGGTTGTCCAGACATCTGATTTTCTTTCACACAATCTGAGGTTGTAAATAGGTACTAATTGGCATTGCTGATTACTGCCCTACCAGAAAGCCCAGTGAAGAGCTCATTGTAATAGTTGGCTATGGTTAAAGCTGTTAGAGCAGAATGGCAAAATAATAGTGGATGCTGTAACTGTTATATGCTGGGAAGCAATCTCCCGCGTGGGCCCTTCACCGTTCCCATTCAGTAGAACTGAATATTCTGACTCTGTGTTGTAATAAATACTCGTTCAAGGAAAACTATTTTTAAAAAATATAGATATAGTTCTTCTGGTTTTTTTCAGATTTAAAAGGTATTAAAAGACTGGATTCTTTTAAATGTTCAGTTTTTCTCATACCTAGCTGCATTTCAGGATTGCTTTTGGAACCAATAGCAAAGAGTTAAAAATCTTTCTTGTGATATTTTCAAACTAATAGGAAACAGACATCAGCAATAAATTGTGTGACAACAGCTCTTCAGGAATTTTTAGGCTGCAAGAAAAATATTTTGATACTTATCAGGATGGGACTCTTTTTGTATGGCTTTAAAAATGTGTAACTACTTTTCCGCTTTTCAAACCAAGAACTGACAACACTATCTCAAATTCCAATAATGGAGTAGGCTTATACTACAGAACATTTTTAAAGTACAATGGATTACCAAGGAACATGTACCTTGGATATAGCACATCCTATAGTAGTTAGTTGCTGAAGCTAAGTAGGTTTGGGTCTGATCAGGTCCTGATTAGGAGACTACTCGGGAACCATACAACTTGAATTTCTTGGTGGAAAATAGTTGAGATGTAAGTATAAGTAAAATTATTCTTATGGACAGTAATACAAGAATCCAACAGATAAAAATTTATTCGTGGTAATTCAAAGTGAACATATGAAGTAAGGTCAGTACCATATATAGTCATAACAATGGATGACTTTGTTTTCTATCCCTAAAGGGTGATATGAAAATATAATAATAATTAGTGGAACACGTTACTGTAACCTTCCTCCTGAATCCTGACAAGTCGAGTCAAGTATGATCAAGTTTTAATTGCCATATTTTGTGTACTAGAAGAACACTTTATAAGACAACCCTTGCACCCAGGTTTCTCCTATTTTCTCTACATGCAGTGAATTGTGAATTCAACCCAGCTCTTGTAACAAGCTGAAAACTCATATCTGGGAGGGGACTCTGATTATTTATTGGTGTTCCTTTGCAACCCCAGCTGGAATGAAGAGACAGACACAGGCTTGGAATTAAAGGGCCGTTTATTAAATGACCATAACATAAACAAGGCAAGGGCCAACTAAGCGGTACAGGTCAAGCCCTGGGGTCAACTCCGGACCTCCGCCTTGACCTGTCTGGGCGAGCCCCATGCCCCAGGTGTAGGCCATCCTTTGAATGGCTGCAACCCGACCAGCCAGGCAATGGATCCCCCCATCAAGCATCTAACGCCCCAGCTGTACGGCATGAGGGAAGGCCTTGTGCTTGGGGATCTCCGCAGGCTTCTGCCAGTGTACAGTAGCCATAAACAGGCATACCGCCCTTAATGGCAGACCCTGTTCCCCACCCAAGGGGAAGTGCCACAGGGTGCTCACCGACCCACACCCTATTCCCAAAATCTCCTGCCAATGACAAAACCCCCACGGCACCACCTAGAATGCTTCACACACTGCCATTAGTGCAAGGTAGGCAAAAAAACCCTTTTCTTGCAGCCAATCTGGCTTTTGTGCATGTAGATCAAATAACTGAAATGTCACAGAACAAGGACAACAGGCTCAACTTCTGCCTCAAGTCCAATGCTCTTAGACTTGGAAGTGGGTTTTTTTTCCTGTTTCCCCACAGCATTATACACACATTTGTGCACCTCCAGGGGTTTCGATGGCTTTTCTTTGATTGTTCTCAAATCTTCTTTGTTCTGAAGTTTTGGGACAGTTCACAGTAACGCCTAGATGGCTGCTGTGTGGGTGAGTAAATTCATATTTTTTTGGCTCACTTGGCAGCCATTTTCCCTGACCTTGTCCCTTTTGCAGCCATTTCCTCTCCCCTACCCCAGAGGGCTTTTGATTTTTAAAACATCAGCACTAGAATACCATTGTATAGATATACTGTTGTAGGTGTCATAGTTTCTCTGAATTCTCAGCTTTCATTTTTTAAATAAGTAACTCTTTAGCCCCTTCCCTTGCAAAAACATGCCTTTTACTGATATCTGTACATTAGACACTTACTTTTTATAAATGAAAGCTGGGAATTCAGAGGAACTGTTACACCTATTACTGCAATGCTATATTAATATGATACTCTAGTGTCAATTTTTTTAAAAAAAATGCAAAGGCCCTATTGGCCCAGGGGAGGGGGTTGTGGCTAGACATGGGCATGAACAGAAAACAAAATGAACATGGTGTTTGTTGTTTGTTGCCATCCTCGAACAACAAACAACAAACACTGACGAACATGATCCTGTCATGAACATGTTCATTGTTCGTTGTTCGTGGGGGCCAGCAGGCTCTCCTCCAGCCATTAAGATCCCTACCACACCATTCCCAGAAACCCTACCTGAGCAGGCAGCAGGAAATGTACCAATAATAAATAATAGCTTGGCCCATAGCCTGGCAGCAGCCCTGGAACTTGAAGAGGTAGATCCCTATCCCACCACACACAAAGAAAATTGAAGCTCCAATGCACTCTCCCTGTCTCTCTCTCAAAATGCCAACAGCAACTGTCTCTCCTTGACTGTCTGCAAAACCGGAGCTGGGAGCCCCCCTCCCCCCTGCTCTTTGCTTCCTTGTAACAAATTTGGAGCTCCACACTTGAAAGGAAGACCTGTCTATCAAGCTAAATTGGACTTAGATTGGGGATTCCAGGGCAAAAGCAGGAGTTCAGACAGAGTTCAGGCAGTCCCTGCCTCCGGTTGCCAAGGGAATTGATTGCAGGTGCCAGATTGTCTGGCTTGACAAACAGCAACGAACAGCAACAATGAGGCTTGCAACTCCCACCTGTTTGTTTAGAATAGGGCCTCAGGAACAGCTTGCTTGTGAACAGCTGATTGGGCTGTTTGTGGCTTTTTTTAGTTCGTATTGCTGTTCGTGCCCATATCTAGTTGTGGCCGCTTGTGGGGAATTGGGGCAAGGAAACTGTGAGGACACCTGTTGTGTGGAAGTCTCACTGCTGCTGTGATTAATCTGCAGTTGCACAAGCAATGTGGAAACCACAAAATCCTGTCCCTGTGTGGAAGACACTACTGACATGTGAACACTTGCTTGTGAAAACTCAAAATGAATCAACTAAACTATACATGTAATTAAATTCTGATAATCAATGGCATTCATTCTCTGTGCTGAGTTTGTTGGTTGTCCAGAGCATCTGGTTGACCACTTGTGAAACATGATGCTGGAGTAGATGGACCACTGGTCTGATCCAATAGGGAGGGGTCTTCTTATGTTTGCAAAGGAGCTGATTATCTTTTTTGTTTTGAAACTATGGTGATAAGCACCAACATTTAGTAAGGACTCTTATCCCAAGAAACGCAGGAACAGGAGTTAGTGGGAATAGATAGGGAGGGCTGTCAAAAGGGATGGAGGGAAGGGTTTCATACTTGTTCAATCTATTTTGGTTTCAGTTGCATATGTCTAAATCAATATAACAAGATTCAGGTCCAGTAGCACCTTAAAGACCAACTAGATTTCCAGGATGTGAGCTTGTGAGAATCAAAGCTCCCTTTGTCAGACACATGGAGTGGAAAATGGTAGGTGTCCACACTCTGCCTGGACTTTAAAGAATCCTACCTTCTTATGCTCCATTTATCTGATGACGAGAGCTTTGACTCTCAAAAGCTCACAACCTGGAAATCTAATTGGTCTCTAAGGTGCTACTGGACATGAATCTTGCTCTTCTACCAACACAGCTTCCTTCCTATAACTAACTTAGAGCCTTTTGGGCTGAGTGGGATAAAAATCCAGATACATGTATAGCATTGCACAGTCTTGTGACCATTTTCAAGAGGTTCCTGAACTCCGTTCCACCACGTTCCAGCTGAAAAAAAAGCCCTGCTGTCACCCCCTATAGGTAAACAGAGTTTATCAGTTTGGGTATCCACTGCCATATCTGCTGACAATTTATAGGAGCAAGGTTTAATGCTTGAAGGAACACAGGATGTTTTTTGAGAGGGTGAAGGTTGGGCTCAATGACCTCAAAGCAATTGCATACCAAATAAACCACGATAATTGTGTTTTGAGTCCAAATAGAAGCATTTTGGGATTTGATGGCTTTGATTAAAAATAAAACAATCTGGCAGATGAAAAAGTTGTTTCTCTTCTAAATCAATCAGGACATGGTCATTGAATGTGTCATTAAGTGATGTTGGAAGCTTCCATTTATTGCATAAAGGAGAAGTCCATGAAGCTGTTTACATTTGGACTGAACAAGAAATTCCCCTAGTGACCTCCACAAGTGTCTTGTCCTTACTGTTTCCTCAATCAACTCTGCTGGAAAACTTCATACAGAAAAATCCCACATTTAAATGAGAACCAGATGCTGCAATAAAAGTTCCGATTTTTCTAAGAAATATATTTTAGAATGAAAATCCTAACTGTATTGGAAAGCATGTTTCTTCTCACTAGGTTTTTAAGTATTTTTACAGTCTTTAAAGATACTAATACTGTGATGTCTAATATGGCATTTGATTAGAATTTGCTTTGGCCTACATAGATATATGTATGTATGTAGATATGTAATATAGACAGCTATGATACAACTATGGCTGATTCCGCACACGTTGGATAATGCACTTTCAATGCACTTTATCAATCGTTTGAGGTGGATTTTTTGTTCCACACATGAAAAAATCCATTCCAAATGATCTATAAAGAGGATTGGAAGTGCATTATCCAACGTGTGCAGAATCACTCACTATTTGGAATATTGTGTATGGTTTTGGCTGCTGGTTCTCAAAAAGGATATTGTAGCCCTGTAACTGTAATCTACGGGACTGTCTCTCCCCATATATTCCCCGGAGGACACTCCAATCAGGGGACAAACAGCTGTTGGTGGTCCCTGGCCCCAAAGAGGCCCGCCTAGCCCCGACTAGAGCCAGGGCCTTTTTGGTCCTGGCTCCCACCTGGTAGAATGCTCTGTCTGCTGAGATCAGGGCCCGGCAGGACCTACTGTCCTTCTACCAGGCCTGCAAGACAGAGTTGTTCTGCCAGGCATATGGCTGAGGCTGGGCCTCCGCTGGCCTGAAAAAAGGGGTGTATAAAATCTTAACCCTCCCTGTGAAGGCTGCCCACCATCCTGTTTTAAGTGTGTATTAATAGAAATACACTGCTGTTTTAATGATGTTTTGATGTAGATGAATTTTTATTGTATTTTAATATGTTGTTATCCACCCTGAGCCTGCTTGTGGGGAGGGCGGAATAGAAATTTGAAATAAAATAAAATAAACAAATAAATAAAATTAGCTGAAATGGACAACCAATATGACAAGTGGTGGGAGCACCTTCCTTATGAGGAAAAGGTCATGATGTTTTGGATCAAATATTAAATATTAGCAAAAAAAGCCCATTGTGGGAAAAATACAATGGGCTCTAGAAAGGGGAGGCTGGGAAGGCGGGCATTGCCTCCTCCTCCGTCACTGATCCCGGTTGGATGAGGAGGGGGCATGGCCACCTCCTCTGTGCCTCATCTGGCTGCGTGAAGGGAGGGCGGGCATTGCCACCTGCTCCATGCCTGATCCTGGCTGAGTGAAGAGGGTGGACATTGCCACCTGCTCCACTCCTGATCCCTGCCGGATGAAGTCGGGGGCAGGCATTGCCACCTGTTCCATGCCTGATCCAGGCCAGGTTGAAGGGGGGTGGGCATTGCCTCATGCTCCGCTCCTGACCCTGGCCAGGTGAAGGGGGTAGGCATTGCCACCTTCTCCGGGGCTGATCCTGGCTGGGTGAAGGGTGGTGGCTATTGATGCCTACTTCATACTTGTTCCTGGCTGGGTGAAGAGTGGGCAGGCATTGCCTCCTGCTCCGCACCTGATCCCAGCTGGATGAAGGGGGTGGGCATTGTTACCTGCTCCACTCCTGATCGTGGCTGCCTGAAGGAAGGAGGAGGGCATTGCCACCTGCTCCATGCTTGATCCTGGCCACATGAAGGGTTAATGGGCATTGCCACCTGCTCTGCTCCTGATCCCAGACGGGTTAAGGGGGAGGCTGGCATTGCCTCCTGCTCCATGCCTGATTCTGGCCAGGTGAATAGAGACGGGCATTGCCACCTACTTCGTGCCTGATCCCAGCTGGGTGAAGGGGCAGACATTTCCACCTGCTCTGCTCCTGATCCCAGATGGGTTAAGGGGGAGGCTGGCATTGCCTCCTGCTCCATGCCTGATTCTGGCCAGGTGAATAGAGACGGGCATTGCCACCCACTTCGTGCCTGATCCCAGCTGGGTGAAGGGGCAGACATTTCCACCTCCTCTGCTCCTGATACCAGCTGGGTGAAGGTGGAGGCCAGGCATTGCCACCTGCTCCACACCTCATCCCAGTTGGGTGAAGGTGGGGATGGGCATTGCCACCTGCTCCACTCCTGATCCCACCTGGGTGCAGGCAGGGTGTAGGCACTGCCATCTTCTCTACTGCTGATCTCACCTAGGTGAAGGGGGGGAGCTAGCATTGCCACCTGCTTTGCTCCTAATCTGAGCTGGGTGAAGAGGGGGTGGGCACTGCCACCTTCTCCACTCCTGATCCCCGCTGGGTGATGGTGGGGGACGGGCATCTCCACCACTCCTGATCCCAGCTGGGTGAAAGCAGAGAGTGGATATTGCCCCCTGCTCCATGCTTGATCTCAGCTGGGTGAAGGGCCAATGGGCATTGCCACCTTCTCCACTCCGGATCACAGCCGGATGAAGACAGCAGGTAGGCATTGCCATCTGCTCTGCTCCTGATCCCAGCTGTGTGAAGGCAGGGAGTGGGCACTGCCACCTACTTTGCTCCTCATCCCAGCTGGGTGAAGGCAGGGGGAGTGGGCATTGCCACCTGCTCCACTCCTGATCCCAGCTGGGTGAAGGCAGTGGGCGGGCATTACCACCTGCTATGCTCCTGATCCCAGCTTGATGAAGTGGGGCCAGGCATTGCCACTTGCTCCACTCCTGATCTCAGCTGTGTGAAAGTAGGGAGCGGGCATTGCTACCTACTTTGCTCCTCATCCCAGCTGGGTGAAGGTGGGGGCGGGCTTTGCCCCCTCTCTGCTCCTGGGTAAAGGCAGGGGGTGGGCACTGCCACCTGCTCCACTCCTGATCCCAGCTGGGTGAAGGCAGAGGGCAGGCATTGCCCCCTGCTCTATGCCTGATCCCAGTCTGGGTTTTCCACCATGGCACGCTCTTGGAGATCGAGCTGCCTCATCTGGGCTTCCCTCCACAGCAGCGCTGTCATGGGCTGGGCCCGCCCAAGCTGGTAGTCCAAGCACTAACACGAAGCCAAGGAGTGTTCATGAGTCACAAGCCAGGTCCAGTCCATAGTCAGAGCACAAGGTAAATGCCAGGGGTGTGTCCAGGATCCAAAAGCCAAGCCAAGTCCAGTCCGTAGGTCAGAGCATGAGGGTATAAAGTCAAGGTGCAGGCAAGAACAAGATGCAAGGTACCAGGAAGTGGTTGCAGGTAATTGACACGTTGCTTCCACGCCTGGCAGTCACTCCAGACTGGCTTTTATAGCCAGGTGTGGTTTTCAGCCAGCTGCTGGGGCTCCATCCTGATGCTACTCTTCGTCGCTCTCCAGCAGCTGGCATCAGCTCAGGAGATGAGCACTGCGCCGTCTGTCCTGCAGTTCCAGTCTTTGGTGTTGTCTGCGGCATTCTTTGGGCACGGGCAAACCTGGGGGGGTGGAGGCCCCTGGCTGTGCTGCACCTGTAGCCTGGGATGTCCCTGGCTGAGCTTTCCTTGTGGTATTGGGGCCAGAGGATGCTGGTGTCTCAGCTGCTGGCTATAAGCTTTGATCGGCCAGCAGCTGTTGCTCCTGATTGCCAGCTTCTGCTGAGTCAGGGCTAGGGCTGGTTACACAGAACTCGTCTTCTCCTGAGGAGTCCTGGCTGGCTACACGAGGTTCCTCTCCTCCCGAGGAGACCTCACCCTCAGACTGGGCCATGACAAGCACCCTCTGGAGGTATATCAGGGTAGGAAGTGAGTTGTCTTGAATATGCTTAGCCTTTTATATAGTAGGATTTTTGTTGTTACTTTCTGCATAATCTGAACCTATGATCCAAGCTCATAGTTCTATCTGCAACTGCTGTCCTGCAATCTAGACTTTCAGTGACAGCTACATATCTTCTGCAAATGGTGAGAAAATGTAAACAATGGTCCATTTTAATCTCTTTTTTTGTGCTATAATAAGGAAAATATCAAACATCTGCATGATGGATGGTTTTCCCCTGATTTTCTCTAAGTTGGAAAAGACTTGCACATCTAATATTTCAGACAGGAGTTTGTGTAATGAGTTTGTAATAAAGTGCCATGGTTTAGTTTATTTATTTATTTATAGCCTACCTTTCTCACTGAGACTCAAGGCAGATTATATAAAGTAAGATTAGCACAGTCAATATCCAGGACATTTCAATAAACAATGCCATAGGGTAAATAAATACACAGCATTAGCAAGAATTCAATACAGAGTTGAAGAAATGCTGAAACAGAGCATAAGGAATTCTAGGACTGACATTAGACAACATAGATCTACCAAATAGGGTCATACTTAAAGCTACAGGTAGTACTTAGGAACACATACTTAAAGCGATAGGCTTTAAGTGGTGAACATAGTGGTGAAGTCTGTGGTCCCTAACTCATTACTGAAGCATCTCTTTGAGATCATCTCTCTACAATACAGCCCTCCTGTCTGTGTAAAAAGCCCTTTAGAATAATTCAGTTTTGTATCATTTGCGGAAGGCCAGGTGAGTGGGGGCTCTCCTGACTTCCTCTGGCAGGTTGTTCCATAGTAGGTGAATAAACCTGCATGTTTATTCCTGAGCAGACCCTTCTTAAGCAGACTTCAATGCACTGTCAATCTATTTACTCTGTAGTTATTATCAAAAGTTTTCACAGATTTAATTTTTCTCACCGATTTGTTCCCCACATTATTTGGTGGTGTGTCATTAAATACCGCATGCAGGCCCCATAAACTGCAATACAAAGCTCATGGCAAAATTGTAACATACCTGGGTTTCCTATCATGAAATAAATGATCAAGATGTCAGTAGTAAATGTGTATGGATACAGTGGTGAAAATTGATCAAAAGTGGTGGGAGGAGAGAAAAAAACGCCAGCTGGAAGACATGACAATGAGTAGAAATGAGTTGTTCTTTCAGAACAACCTTGGGGTATAAAAATCACTCACATGAACTAATTCTGGAGTAGAATGCTAAACAAGAATGGGATACAAAGTAAATTGTTCCACATCCTTGTGCAATCTTGCTTGATATCAAGTATCGAAGCATGCTGCTATAGGTCAACTATCAAAAAGAAAAACTGCTGCTTATCAACAGCTGTCAGTCTATGGAAGACAGGATATGCAGAAGCTGACCCCCCAACCCTTGCAGCAAGAAATCCAGGAATCCAGGCTCTTGAGTAAATGGGTATTTATTGAGATATCTAGGCTTCGCCATACATATGTCCAAACTGCTGCTTATCAACAGCTGTCAGTCTATGGAAGACAGGATACGTTGAAGCTGACCCCCCAACCCTTGCAGCAAGAAATCCAGGAATCCAGGCTCTTGAGTAAATGGGTATTTATTGAGATATCTAGGCTTCGCCATACATATGTCCATAGGATACACAGAAGCAATTAAAGGCGTCTGGCTGTACACAGGTTCCTTGTTAAGAATGACGCATTGAGTACATGATACATTATATCTACCCCTCTACATGTCTCCCACCCTCATAGCTCATCCAGCAGAACATAATCAGTAGCGGGACGGAAGGAGCTGTCTCAAGGCCGCTGCGGCGAGCCATCTGAGATAAGGGCTTGGCCGTACTGGAATCTGGAAAGCAACAAGGGAACAGGTGCATGAGGCTATTGCAACAGGGATGCAGGGATGAGATATATTATGGGAGGTTATACTGGGTAACAGTATGGAGGGACTGTGGGCAATGGACCTGACAACAGCCAAATACCATCACATGCAAAAGTGTTAATGCTTCTGCATTAAATACAGCTATTAAATACAGTAAGAGAGCAGTCTAAAGCAGGTCTACTCAGAATCCTACTCTGTTTAATGGAGCTTACTTCCAGGAAAGTGTTCTTAAGATTGCACTGTAATTATAACCGTTGTATGCCATATGTCAAAAAGCAGCAAGTATCAGTCAACTTTAAAATATAAATAAACTATCAAATGTCAAGTATTGATATCTAGTATCCATAGCAGATTTTAAAAAATACTCATCAGAAGCACCCTAAGGAACTTTTATAGATACTCTGTGCACATAATAAGTATCCATATAACACTTATTCCCAGACTACAGATGGGAACCTTAGAGAAAGTAGGTTGCTTGTGCTCTGAGGAAACAAGACTTCAAATAGGGAGTTCTAAAACAAATTGCCCACACCACACCAGGTCTTGTCATACAAATAAGTTTGACTCAAGGAAATCCAAATATGTATTTAGGTATAACTTCAGGGAGCAATGTTGTTATTATTTTTTCCTGCTGGACTTTTATCCTACAGCTAAAAATCATTAGTTTGAGGAAGCCGCCATCTTGGCAAACTAAAATAGTGTTTGATTCATTTTCGTTTTCCCGGCCATGTCGGATGCTCCTCTCCGCAGGTCCAGGAGGAAGCGCCCGAGCAGCCTGACCGGGTGGTTGGCCTGTGAGGGTTAACCCCCAGGACTCCCAGTGAGGGGGTCAGGGTCCGGAGCACTGCGGGAAGAGCCCCCTGAAGTCGATGCAGGGGGTAAATTGCCCGTTTGCTGCTACGGAGGCCGGCAGACTTGCACAGCACATTGCGTGCTGCCGGGCCATGGAGACTTGGACTTTCTGGGTAACAAGGTTAAGATATTGAAGGACATTCCATTTTTAGTTCGGAAAAGAAGATTCAAATATAAAAGGTTTGCAGCTCTTCTGAGGAAGCGTGAAATAAAATACAAATGGTTATTTCCGGAAGGCATCTGGTTCAGTTATAAAGACCAAGCCTACAAGATAACATCGGAAGCACAGCTGAGGGATTTTGTGTTTAATCATCAAGAGTTTCAACAAGGAGAAGATTTAGGATCTGAAGGGGGAAATGGGGAGGAGGGAGTGAGCGCAGCTACTGTAGCTGTTCAGAGAGAGCTGCGACCGAGACGCAGGGGGGGGGGGGGAAGAAGACCTGATCCTGACTGTAGTTCGTACTTTATAAGATCTACCGATCTAATAGCATATTAGAAAGTTTAACTTTAAATAATTGTATTATGAAGGGAATGCAATACTTGTAGATGTAGTCTGTGTTTTTTATATGTTGTTTCTTCCCTTTCCCCCTGTTCCTGTTTTCCCTTCTTTGTAGTTTTTGTGGTTAGTAATTAAAAATAAAATTTATATAAAATAGTGTTTGGCATGGAAATGAATGTTTCCTGTCTCCAGATGCAGGGATGAGATCTGTTATGGGAGGTTATACTCTATCAGCTGCAGAAACATTCAGTCAAGCCCAGGTTTGCTTACAGAGCAATTATATTTTATTCATCTCCATATCACTGAAATAGGGTTATACAAGCATAAAAGAAACAGGAAGCTCATTTTTATTTCGAATGCAATTATTATAAAGAAATACAAGATGAAGTAATAATTAACACCCTGTTCTCTTACATTCTTAATGCAAATGCTGTTTTAGACATTACCTATCATACAATGAAAATAAAAGATGACAGAAACAATAAACACAGAGGTTCTCTTTGGTCTTCTGTTATGATTCGTTCAGGATTACTGGACAATGTAATCAGCATGAAAAAAAGATTTTAATTACTGTTCCTTCCTTCATGAGAAAGTGGAAGAAGGCATATGTCTTTAATGTGGTGGATATGCAGCATTAACAACCAAAGCCAGCAATAGATGTATTATATTGTTTCCTACATTTATACTCCACCTTTCTACCGAATGGGAACCCAAAGAGGCTCACATAATTCTCCTCCCTTCTTTTTTATAACATAACAACTCTGAGAGGTAGGATAGGCTAAGAAGTGGGGGTGAAGTGGTGGTGATTGGTCCAAGATCACCCAGCAAGCTTCTAAGGCAGAATGGGGATTCAAACCTTGTTCTTCTGGATCCTACTCCAACACTCTAGCCACTTATATGAGAAATGAATGCTAAATGGAACCTCCATTTTCAGAAAAAACTACTTGGATCCCATGCAACATTCTTTTGTTCTCCTCCTAATGAAGCCCAAAACACTCCCCCAAAGGCTGTTCCTGTAGGACATGAACCATGAAATCTAACCAAAAATTCCTCTGAAAAACATTAGATGACAGGGATAAGTAATGGGGGAATGCCAGACCATTATTCAGAGCCCCTGAGGATGGGTGGTTTATAAATTGAAATATAATAATAATATAATAAAATAATTCTCTGCTAGTTAGTTTCCACTTGCATCTGGCTGTTGGCAATTACTGGAGACAGGACATGGAATAAGTGATCCTTCCTTCTCATCTACTACAGGAACTCCTCTTTTCTAAAAAGTATAACTGGGCAACAGTGATGTGATCAATAAAATGGGGTTAAATCCTTTGCTAGTATAACTCCTGGCTAGAGATGGGCACGAAATGGGGAAAAAATGAAATAAGCGTTTTGTGTTTCATTGCATTCCATGCATCATGAACTTTCACGAAATTGTCCCATTTCATGAAACTAGTTTCGTGATTCATCAGAACCCAGGGCACTTCAATGACCCCCTTCATACCCAGAGATGCCAAACTTGCAGGGAAACTTCAGCAGGCTGTCCTCTACCCACCCTCACCCAACAAGCCAGCAAGAACAAATGCTCTAAATAAGAATATAAGCAAAGAAATTTAAAGAAAAAAAAGGTATGCATCAGTCAAGCTAGGCCCCAGAGCCAGGCAATGCTCTGAGACTGGGGTTGGGTGGGGTGGAGGAAAGAAGGCACCCTCGCCCAATGACCTTCCCAGCAAGGCCAAGAGCTGAAAATAAGAAAGAGGTTTTTCAGTCTCTTTTAAAGCAGCAGCAAATCCAGCCAAAAGCTCCCAATTCCACTCTCTCACTCCAAATCCCAGCAACAGGTCCTCCCTCTCCCTCTGTCTACTGGAACTGAAAAGCACGAGGCAGAGTGCTATGCCTTATGTAAGAAATGCTCACATAGAGCAGAACAGGAGGTCTCTGGTTGGCAGACAGACCTGCCTAACAGGGTTTGGAGGGATGAGATTGGTGTTCCCATGGCTACAGAAAGCCTATATCCTCAGTTGCCTAGGGGATTAACCCCCCCCCCCCTGCTCCTTGCTGTATAGGGCAGAATGAAAGTTCTCCAGTTGGCAGGGAGAGCTGCCTGTCAAGGTTATGTGGGCTAAGATTAGGGTTTCCAATGGCAACAAAAGGTCTTCAGACATTCCAGGCCTATGTTGCCTAGGGAATCAATAGATTGGCGCCAGCCTGTCTGGCATCATGAATCATTCACAAATTGAATGAATCGCCCCCAAAGTCATGAATTTCGTGAAAACCATGGCCCCACGAAACACGTTTTGCGAAACACGTTTTGCGAAACACAAATCGGCCTGATTCATCATGAAATTTGATTCGTATTTCAATTCGTGCCCATGTCTGCTCCTAGCTGCTTGAGTGATATTTAATTAATTTTCTGAATTTATTATTATTCATTTTAATTTCTATCTCATTTTATCCCAAAGGCTATGAACAGACAACCACAATTTAAAACAACAATAACAACAAAGCAAACATTGAGTGGCCTGCAATATATATTGTATTAGATCCTACAATTCATGTGTACAAGGCCTTCCTGTGTTCCTCTATCCCCTTGGTAGGCCCTTCCAACCATGGGAAAGTTGATTCCCAGGGCTGTGGAACCTGCAGGGTCTAATAGCCAAGCAGACTGGGAGGCTACAGTGAGGAGAGGGAAGGGAAATCACCACTCTTCCCTTTTCCGCAATCATAGCTCCATTGACAGAAGGGAAAGGGTAATTCCTCCCCCTTTCTCCTGACCCATGTGGCTGTTTGTCCTACAACTCCAGAAATCAACTTTCTTGGAGTCAGAAGGGACTGCTGGGGAGAAGGAAATGCAGGAAAGATCAATTACCAGAGCTTTCAGTTCGCAGACAATCTTATAATATACATAATAATACAGCTTGAGGGTTCACATAATACAAGCCTGACTTAATAAACCCTCCTTACTGTACATTTGGTTATTACGTACTTAAACATTTTCAGTAAATGTTCCTTCAACCATTTTTTTTTCAAAATCTCCAAGGATAAAAAGTTTACAACCTCTTTAAGCTGAACATTCCCTCAGGGAGTTGATTCTTGTCTTGCTATTAGTAGTTAGATGAATTATTGTTTCTCTTCCAAGAATCCTTTCAATACAAGTAATTTTGCCCTCCTCATCTTTCATCTTGGATCAATCTTTTAGAGCTTTAATATATTTTTATTTCCCTTCTGAATCTATTACAAATTGTCAAAATCCTTCCTTAACTATATTCTTTTACTGAGGTAAAAAAGCCAGAGATCTGTAATAAATCTAGTACCTGTAGTATCCCTAACCTGGATGGCCCAGGTTAACCCAGTCTCTTCAGATCTCAGAAGATAATCACAGTTTGCACTGATTTGTACATGGATGGGAGATCACCAAGGAAGTCCAGAGGCAGGCAGACCACCTCTGTTTGTTTGTTATTATTATTAATATAATAACATTCAGTTTAAATACCCCCTTCAGGTCAACTTAACCCTACTCAGAGAGGTTTACAAAGTGTGTTATTATTGTTACCTTGAAAAATCCTATGGGGTTGTCGTAAGTCAGCTGTTGTAATGACAACACACACACACACACACACACACAATAACTCACCATTTACAGATCAATGAGAACCTGAGTTATTTGGAGGGTTTATTTTTGAATTTTGCTGTATGTGGTGATTCCATATAGTGAACTTAAGTGCAGTAATCTACCTATTTTTAATTAACTTTTTTACTAGTATTGTAGCCAGAAAAGTATTTTTATTGAGGTTTGTGGAAAAGGCCATTTTATGGTTAAAAGCAGGTCTCTAAGATTGCTAAGTTACGAGAATAGAAAAGTCATCGAAAGATCCGTTTGGTCAGCTAGTCTGTAAGGAAATGAAAACTCTAAACTTCAGCAAATCTGTAAGAGAAAATCAAGTAACTGTGGATTTTAGCTTTAAAAGCTCTGTATGTAATCTGCTTTCTATCTGTGCCTTCATCAATAAACACTCTACAGGATTGCAAAGCTTGATGTCCTTTTTCTGATTTAGATAGGTTTTCACTAGAATTGATACAATATGTTAGAGCTGGTGTAACATAGTGGTTAAATAGCTGGGTTGTGAATCTACTCTGCTGGTTCAAATCCCACTCCTGCCATGAGCTCATCAGGTTGCCTCGGGCAAGCCACTCTTCTCAGCCCCAGCTGGGGATAATAATGACTTTGTTCACCATTCTAAATGAGCACTAATCTGTCCAGAAGGGCAGTATATAATCTCACTGTTATTATTATTGTTACTGTTATTAACTAGAATAGTAACAGCATTTTATTACGCCATACATAGCAAAATAATTGAAATGCCAAAAAAAAAATCGAATACATGAAACTGCTCTGAAAGTTTCAGTTTCATACCGTTTGGTATGATAATAAACAAAACAAATCTTCCCCTGCTAGGAAAGCATTAACTTAGAAGCCTGTAAAACACGAGGTTGCTCATTTTCCCTTGTTTACTGTCATTGTTTCTTTGAAGGTGCGCAAGAAGGTATTTTGTTGGTGGGTTATAAACAAGAGAAAAATAGCTCCATTTAAATTGGAGCTATTGTTTCTACAACATTTGTAAAGCATTAAAAATGTTTTGCGTAACAGCAGTTTCACAGATGGCAGGAAAATTATCTTCAGGAGAAAGATTCAGCACAGAACTCTGCCCACAGTCATTGGGAAGGGTATGCAACACGAAGGAAGCACTTAGCCTTTTTATCAGACTCCAGAATAAATAACATTTTTGGAATTCAGGACAAAAGATAGTGCTGGCATTTAACTGATGTTTAATATCCCATTGAGGTGAGATAAATGTAGCAATGAGATAAAATTCTTCTGGATATACATAATCTTAATACATTCACTAAAACTTTTGAACATAAGTTTTATTTCTCTTCTTTTGCTTCATATGCACATTGTTCAGACAGAGTGGCTGCAGTTGGGAGATATTAACACAGAGATAAAAATGGCTAGTGTCTCTGTCATCAGTAAACAGCTTCTGTTGAACAACACTAATAAATCAGAAAGACTATATGCTGAAGAACACCCCATGCTCAAAGCCTATACTGGAAATTTTTGATCTTACCTAAATCGTTTAGCAACGGCCACTCCATATCAACATGCTCTCCACTGGTGATTCCTATCTCTTGTACAGTCATCCCTAGAGGTGAAACAAGGTGAAGAGAAAAGTTGTTTACAATGAAAGAAATATTTAGATTAGAATAGAGCTGATCCTCAAGCCACTATGACACATCGTCAATGATGGTAACAGACAACCTGTGGGTAAAGAGACATATGACTGGCAAAACATTGTAAGAGAGTAGAACTGGCAAACTTAAAGTTATTTATTCTATAAAAGAATCCTATTTTGTGGCAGAAAAAAGAATCTCCTGTAGGATCTTAATGATCGGAAAGCTCTTCTGGCAAGAACTTACATAGGGATATTAAATGAAAAGAATTCCAAATTGTTCCAGTTCTATTAGTAGAATTTGTCAAACAAACCTAGAATGAATGGTGTTCTGGATTAATGATAAATGGTTTATATTATCTGTGAGTAAATGCTCAGTGGACACTTTGCATAGTTACAGGTTCCATGAAGCAAATGGTTCAGAAGACAGCAACCAAGATGATTAAGAGGTTGGAGCACCCTTGTTTTGAGGAAAGAGTCCGGGACTTTTCAGTTTAGAAAAGAGATGACTGAGGGCAGACATGGACATGATAGAGTTTTATAAAATTATGCATGGGGTAGAGAGCATGGATAAAGAAAATGTTTTCTTCCTCTCCTGATATACTAGAACTTAAGGGCAGCCAATGAAGTTGATAGGCAGCAGATTCAGGACAGACAAAAAGGAATTTTTTTTACACAGTTATTAAAATATGAAATTCATTGACAGAGCATGTAATGATGGCCACATGCATAGGTGGCTTTAAAATGAGATTAGATAGATTCTGGGAGAATGGGACTATTATAGTGACTACTAGCTATGGTGACTAAAGGGGTCAGTAAACCAGTAAACCTCTGAATACCATTACCAGGAGGCAACATTGGGGAAGGCTTTGGCATTTCACTGTTAACAACAACAACTGATCTTATATACTGCTCTTCTAGACAGATTAGTTCCCCGACTAGAGTGGTGAACAAGTTAGTGTTGTTATTATTATCCCCACAATGCAGCTGGGGAACAGGGGCTAAGAGGAGTGGCTTACTCAAGGCCACCTACTGAGTTCATGGCAGTAGTGGGATTCGAACCAGTAGAATGCTGATTTGTAGTTAAACCACTTAACCACTGTACTACAGCAGCTGTTGTTGGCCCTCCATATAACTGGTTAGCCACTGTGTGAGAAAAGGATGAGATGGATCACTGGTCTGATCCAGCAGGGCTCTATTTATGTTTTTATTTTTATTCATTCCAAACGTGTGTCCAAAGGCAGAACTAATGATATGGGGAGTTACTTTCAGTACAAGATGGGTAAGAAGACAGAAACCACCCAACTACATTAAATGTGCTCTTTCAGGACCCTGAAAGAGCCTGTCTTTAATCTTTGAGAATTCTTGGAGAACACATGAAGTGCCGGAGGACGGGCAGTTAAAAGAATCAAGGAGTAGGTGATATGAAAGACCTCCCTACCTGAGACCCTAAAGAGCTGCTGCTTCCATTTACAGTCACCTGTACTGACTTTGATAGATAAGAGCAATGGTCTGACACAGTACAAGGAAGCTAAAGTTCATGTGTACTGCTTGAACAACTGTATGCAATGAGTGCTCATTAATGGCTTCCTGTCAACCTTCAGGGACTGCCCATGTCTATAGATTGTCCTGGTAATAAACAGGCTCAGATCTAGCCCCTGTGCATTTTTACTAATGACTTGAGTAAGGGCATAGAGGGGATGCTTATGAAATTTGCAGACAGCATGAACTTGAAAGGGAAAGCTAACATGGAAGAAGACAGGATTCAAAACGGTCTTGACAGGCTAACACTCTGAAACAAGACCAGCAAAGTGAATTTCAGCAGGGAAAAATGTAATGTCTTACTTTTAGGTACCAAAAATCAAAGGCACAAATACATGTGCAGTACATGTGAAAGTGTTTTTGATGTCCCTCACTGCCCTCCTAAGCAAAGTAATCACTATTTAGAATGGTGCTGCTTCTTAATCACAAACTTTACATGAGGATGCAGTATGCAATTCATCTGCTGAAAAAGCGAACACAATCTTGAATTGCATTAACAGAAGCATAATGGATTGGGTCCCATCTACAATTTCCATGGGCAGAAGGATTTCTGGCTGCAGAAGAATGACTTCCTTGCACCCCATCCTGCAGCAGCCCAAATCGCTTCCTAAAATGTCTTCAAATATCTGACAGTTTGCCATGTAGAAGACTGAGCAGACTTGTTCTCTTTTGCTTCAGAGGCCAGGGCTAGAAATAATGTTTGGAAATTACAAGGATGCAGATTTTGGCTAAATAACAGGATAACTTTCTAATGCTAAGAACTGTTCAACAGTGGAACAGACTGCATCTGGATGCAGTGGACTCTTCTTCACTGGAGATCTTTAAGCTGAAATTGGATGGCCATCTGTTGGAGATACCATAGTTATGTATCTGTGCACTGAATGGGGAGTTGTAGTAGATGAATTCCAAGGTCTTTTCCAACATTAAAACTCTTTGACTCTGTTCCCTTAAAAGGAAGTATTTCTCCTAGTTCATGCCACCACAAGCAAAATATATTTTAATGGCCACAACAATACTCTGGTAAAGCCTGATCTTTTTTATGTATGCTTGCAGTAGGGTATTGTTTAGGATCAGAACCAGAAGAAGACATATTGGATAACCCAAACTGTCTCTTCAGGGGGGCTTTCCGCATGTCATAGAGTAAATGAAGCTGGCAGCATTGAACATCCTCTCTTTTAAAGACGTGTTGATTATCTGCTGTTATATAATATGCATCTGTTGATAATTAAGCTGAATTTTGTTATATTTTATATTTTTTATTTATTTAAGTCACTTTGAAGTTTAGGCCATGAAACAAGAAAAGTAATTATAATCTGCCATGCCCTTGAGTTGTTTGATTGCCCTTTGGTAGTTAGTTGCACAAGGTTGTGCTGCATAGCATACCTCTATGGTGTACACTGTGATGAAAGAAAGATTAATTGACTTGACTGATCATTATTCTTAGGGCAAAACTAGATAAGACACTGGGAACTCTGCGAATCGATCTCTCTCCTGCAGATTTTTAAAGAAAGAAGTAGCAGCTGCAGTATATGAAAGCCAATAATTTAAGGAAAATGTTTTGGAGAGAACAATTACAAAACAAAACAGCTTCCTCTGTGCATTCCACATACTAAACCTGTCTTTGAGATGCTCGCAAGGGGTATTTTAAAAAAGAAATAATGAATGCACCTCTTATCAGACGTTAGCCAAAAAGAAATTACTTACGAAACTTCTAACATAGTAAATGAATTATTTATTATGGTCAAAGACCAGCAGAAAGCAAAAACTGTTAGACCATTATAAAAATTATATTAAATTAAGCAAATACTAAACTAATACGCAACTAGAATACTCTTGCTTTTTAACATAGCAGTAGCCAGCATTCTGAATCTCAGTAAATGAAATGTATGAACAAAGCAATCAGTTAATAACTTAAATTATGACAGATTGAGTAAACAAGTGGGCAGTGTAATTTTGCTGCCTTTACCAGATGGTGTGTTCCTGATGCTGGCAGATAGGCTGGAACTCTTTTTAAAGCCATCTATTTATATAGCTCTAAATGTAAAAGGACTTTGATCATTCATTCTAAATATATACTTACCTACAAAGCAGGTAGGGACTCAAAGTAATTAACAGCACCATCCTAAGCAGAAGTACAACCTTCTAGGTCCATTGATTTACAGTGCAATCCTAAGAAGAGTTACTCCAGTCTAAGCCCACTGAAATCAACAGAGCAAGCCAAAAGCAAGGAATATGGAACCCAAGGGCAGTGTGGATGTTAAACGTGGAAAGAATATCATCATCATCATCATCATCATCATCATCATCATCATCATCATCATCATCATCATCATCATCATTTAAGTGTTTAAACTCAGAACGTACTGTCAACTCTGGGCAATACAGTCCTTGTCCTCTACTCATACGATTTTCCCCGCAACATAGAATAACAGCTACTGGATCACTGTCCTTTGTTAAGATGATTGCTTGCCAATAGCCAGAGACAATTAGCTGATATTTACTGAAGGATAGGAGCTAAAACTGGAAATCTCTTTGGAAGGTGGTACACTTCAGTTTCTAGGAGGGGAGGAGAAACAACAATGTTATACAAACTGAGACAGCTGAGAAATAGAGAGCTGAGACTTTTTGGTGTAGTTGCTTTGACAACTTTAGGGGTGGCTGTTCTAGTTGAGAACCTGATGCAGGATTACCAAGTATCAGGGCTCATTTCGAGGGGGAACATGCAGGAACACAGTTCTGGCAGTTCCTCAAAGAGGTCACATGTCAGGTGGCCCCGCCCACCTTACTCTCGGCCATTTGGGGCCTATTTCGTCCTGGATTGGGGCTGAAATGGCCCAGATCGGGCCTCTGATGAGTGGTGGATCACTCTCCTGCTCAGCATCAGCCCGATCCTGACCATTTTGGGCCCCTTTTCAGCCATTTTCAGCCTCTTTTTGCCATTTTGGGCCCAATTTCAGCCCTGAATGGCCAGGATTGGGTCCAAAACAGCCAGGATAGGTGGTGCCAGGGGGTGTGGCATATGCTAATGACACATTTCCGGTGATATCAAAGGATTTAGCATATGTTAATGAGTTATGCTAATGAGTTCCTCCAGCTCTTTTTCTACGAAATGACCCCTGCCAAGTATAATGCCTTCTTTTTTAGACATCTGCTGCTTCCAATGTGCTCTGTTGGTACATTTTTAAAGAGGCAATCAGTAGCCTTGGCTGCTGCTCTTTCATCAAAGGAAACTAAACCTTGCAATGTTAACCTGACACTTCTCATTATTCTGAAGCGAGGAGGAGCTGACTATAAACACAATCAGAGAGCAACTGTGAAGCACTATATTTGTACCACACCTGATGAGTTTGTTACTTGTCTTGCAGTGGATTGAAAACAACTGCATTAGAAGAGTAGCTGTGTTGGTCTGCAGTAGAACAAGAGGATTTGCATTTCGTGGCACCTTAGAAACCAGCAAGATTTCTAGGCTTTCAAGAGCTTTCAAAAGTCAAAGCTCCCTTCTTCTTGGTCTCTAAGGTGCTACTGGACTCAAATCCTGCTGCATTAGGAGAATTGCATATTAAACCAAACTATATATGAATTCAAAATCCTGCGCTGGAATTATTTGAACACATTTTCCCCTAAATTTAGTAATTCATCAGAGGCCCCGTACCCCCAGTTGGCTGTATAATGCTGTTGTATCCATGAATCTGACAAAGGTTTGTAGCTTTCTATGCTCTGAAAATCATTGTAGTGCCTTCATTACAAGACTAGCTACAAACAATTTCCCCCAATCTGACAAGAATAGGCAGACAGTAGTACCATAAAACCAGTAGTACCATCTTCCCACCCATCTTGAGTTCACATGAGATTGCTGAAATATATACTATCTTCAACAGAAACCATCTCTACTGTTGTTCTATATTCCCATTAACTGGTGGTAGAAGAAATGGCCACCAGTGTTTCAACAAATACCATGATCTCCAGATGAGGCAAGATTATTTCCTGTTTACAAATTACCTGCTATTGTTAAAAGAAACAATGGACCACTTTTTCAAAGCTTGAAGCTAGATCATTTTACATAATATCTGAGATTTAAACATTAAAAAATTAACAAGACACAAGTCAATTTAGTGTATTTATTTAGTGTTTTTATAGCCTGCTCCCCCTCATCCCCCACCCCACCCCAGGTTGGAACTCAAAGCAGCTCATCAAAAATGCAATACAATTTAAAAAGATGAAACCAAATAAACACATAAAGAACATCACACATCCTGGGCTGGTGTCCACTGGGGTTAGTCCATTAAGGTAAAGCCACAGGTTGTGAGAAACAGGCTAGAAGGCAAAGGGCCAAGAACCCTAACAGTGAAATCTAAGCAGAGTCTCAAGTCTGATCCCATTGATTTCAATGAGTTTGGACTGGCGTTACTCTGCTTAAAATTTCACTGCTAGGTTCTTGCTCCTGGCCAAAACTTTAAATACCTGCAACAGAAGAAAAAGACGCAGCCTGGACTTTCTCACAATTTGCTTTCCTGTTGATACAAAGAGAGAACCTGAGAGATTTATGGAGCCTCTCAAGAAAATCCTACAGATTGCTACATATTAGCAGAAGAAACTAATGTGAAACAATTATTTCACCTTTTTTACTATCAAACTAATCACTATTAGTCAGTTTAAGTGATATTAGCTATGCTTTTTGGAAGCATCTATAAAATTAAACTGCCTTCAATTAATGTCTTGAATTAATAATAATCTCTTCATCCATGTCATAATAGACATTCACCACTACCCTCAAATATCAAGCTATCATATTCTGTGTTGTGAAGGATTTCTATTTAATTTATTTATTTTCATTACTTATAGTCCACCTTTCTTGCTGAGACTCAAGATGGGTTACACAGTGGAGGTCACTATTCTTATGGGATTATATGTGAACATCCATTTTCTATATTGTTTTATTTTTTCCAGTGTTACTGTATATAACAGCAGTTTGTTACAGCTTTTAGCAGTTGTGTATTCTCCCAGATCCAAAGTTCTTCATGTAACTTACATGCACATGTGGATGCTTACCATTTGAGAGGGCTTCTCCAGCCATTTCGGTGGATGAGGAACAGTGCCTTTTGCAGAGCTACTCATTCCATTCAAAAGGATGAGGGATCCTTGTTCCCACTATTCGAATACACATAAAGTATCATGAAACTGAGGCTGAATCATGCAGAACGTAATCTGCAAAAGTTCCCTGTGCAGATTCCTCGGAGCAATGGAAGTTGCCTCAGAAAATTTCCTGAACTCAACTGAACACGTAAATACTGAGCCTTACTAAATACCATCCTTACTGAGTGTGTATTGTAGCTTCAAGTTTGGCCAAAATTTACAGATCAGCACTCTGTGGTTTTGAGCTGGACCCTCTGATGCTGCTGGGTGGGTTCCAGCTTTCTTCTCTGTCTTCACTGCTGTGGCTTATAAGGGAGCGAGCAACCTTGGGCAGAAATGTGGCGAAATTGTGTGGACTCTGGATCATCATTTGAAGTGCCTGAACTCAGCCTCACAGAAACAGGCCACTCTCATATTTTTTCCTCTAGGGGTCTTGAATAATCTCTTCAGGCTGTTGACCTACATCTTTCAGGGTCTCCTTTGCATCTTAATCACCGCTACCTAAGTTATCTGGAGTCTGCGACATAACACAAAAAAAACCTGTAGCCTCTAGCTCTTAACAACTTAACCAGATATAACAAAAGATTTCCACTAGAGATGGGCACAATCCAAAAAAAATTAACGATCAAGCTGATCATGGATCGGTGCTGGCAATGACCCGATTTAACGACCCGCACTGAGCATCTCCCGTTCCCGATCCGTGGATCGTGGAGGCAAAAGCGGAGGGGCGCCCCGCTGTTCCCAGCGATACAGGAACGGTGGGTGATGTCGGCGGCATCTGTGTTTGTGTTTGGCCATCTGTGTTTGGCCGTCAGAGCAGCCTATCAGGGTTTGCAGGGATGAGATTGGAGTGCCCATGGCTACAGAACACCCCCTTTCCCTTCCCCTGGGTGTCTTCTCTCAACTGGTGATTGCTTTGCTGCTCCGTGGTTGGAAGGAAGCCCTGCTAATCAAGTAAAGCTGGGCTTCCATTCAGGTTTCCAGGGCGACAGAAGGAGGGCTCTGTTGCCAGGGGAATAGATTGCTGGCGCCTGAGTGTCTGGATCCCTGATCTGAGCCCGATCGTCCCGATCCAGGCCCCTCCCAATCGCTGGATCGTTGGCCGTAGACAATAACGATCTGCTGGGTCACGATCGCGCGATCGCCATTATCGTGGGTTTTTTTCGATCGTAATGCGGATTGTGCCCATCTCTAATTTCCACAATTGTTGGAATGCTAACTGTGCTGTGAATGAAAGTAACCCAAATCATTTTCTGATCACATTCTAAATTATAGTATTTTAATCTGCTGTCTTTCAGCCAAAAAAAGCCCCAAGTCAGCTAACAATTTAAAACTAAACAATTTAAACTAAAATTTACCAGTAAAACATATATATACAAAAACAATAGATGTAATCCAACTCAAAAACTTCTTGAACAGAAATGTCTCTAAAGTAATCCAGAAGGCTTGTAGGAATGGCTTTGCTTTTGCTTCCAATGCTCCAGGGCAGTATTTGAAAAGGTAAATCTTGACCAACTTTGCTTCAGATAAGTTCAGTTCCTAGAGAAAACCACCATCTCTATATGTTATCACTACAGGCAGGTTGATACAGGTGGAGTGGAGAGATGGCCCTTTTGATCGAAAGCTGTTAAGGGCTATTTTAGACTGTGTAAAATAGAAATTTTTTTATACTCCATAAATTTCTGCAGGAACTTAGATAGCTGCAGGAACTTAAATAGCTAGATGTAGATCTTCCACATTCATTCATCCTCTATATGCCCAATTCATATCTGAAAAATAAAGGGCTCACGCTGGGAAGACATACATTTTATATGGCTTTTATATGATGAACTACTGTTTAGTTTATCAATTGTTGTCTTCTGTGCTCCTAGACAGCTAGACATAATGTAATTCCATTCTACATTATAATTTGTTTTGATATTTAATTTTTCAGATATCTCTGTAAGATACCTGAATGTAGTTTCTAATCTCAATTATCTTTCAGACTACAAATTTTCCTTTATAACATAATAAACCATGTCTTTTTAATGCACTGTTCAATAATAATGGCCATAAAAAAACATTTTGCCATTTAAAAAGCACACCAAACAAGCCTTTTTCATATCTCTACATAGGCCTCATATGCTTTTGCACAAACTTTTAACAGTCCTGGTTCTCTTTTTTAAATTATGAAATAGTCAGTATATTCTTTTTTTAAAGCCAAATAATCTGTTTTATGTCATAACTTAACTTGTATAAACCTCTGTGTTTTTTCATCTTAGTTTTGTTACTTAAGAAATAAATCAAGCACACTGTATGTATTACGTGTTTCAGACAAGGTGTCTGGCTCCCTTACTGTTTATATTAAATAATGCATTTACAAGGGGGAGGGGTGTTTTTTAAAAGCCATCATTCCCAAGAAAAGGGAGTCTCAAAATATCTGAGGTTTATTACACAAAAGAATGCTACATTTCAGTGTTTAGTATGGTAACACTTGAATATACGACTTTGAAATACAGAGCAAGTGTTGCTGAGAAGATTATGTTTGGGTTAGATTTAGCCCTTATTAGAGCAGGCCAGTTATAGCAGAGAACATTCTCCTTTTTTTGACAACAGAGCCCTGAAGAGAACTCCAGTGTCTGCCCTAAGGTAATTCACTAGATTGCGTCCAGTAGTTTTATATAGACATGGGCACAAACAGAAAAAAACAATGAACATAGTGTTTGTTGTTCGTCGCCATCCACGAACAACGAACATTGATGAACATGACCTGTTCACAAACATGTTCATTGTTCGTTGTTCGTGGGGGCCAGCATGCTCTCCTCTAGCCATCAAGATCCCTACCACACCATTCACAGAACCCCTACCTGAGCAGGCAGCAGGAAATGTACCAATAATAAATAACAGCTTGGCCCCAGAGCCTGGCAGCAGCTCCGGAACTTGAAGGGGTAGATCCTGACTGCACCACTCCCAGAAACCTTACCTGAGCAGGCAGCAGGAAAGGTACCAGCAGGGTTTTTTTCTGGGAAAAGAGGTGATGGAACACTCAAGAGGGAAATGAGGAAGAAACACATGGGATTCTTTGAAATCATATTATTTTCAAGCACTATTGCCAAGTATTTTCCAGAGGTGCCGGAACTCCGTTCCCCTGTGTTCCCCCTGAAAAAAAGCCTTGGGTACCAGTAATACATAATAGCTTGGCCCAGAGCCTGGCAGCAGCCCTGGAACTTGAAGAGGTAGATCCCTATCCCACCACACACAAAGAAAATTGAAGCTCCAATGCACTCTCCCTGTCTCTCTCTCAAAATGCCAACAGCAACTGTCTCTCCTTGACTGTCTGCAAAACCCGAGCTGGGAGCCCCCCTCCCTGCTCTTTGCTTCTTTATAACAAATTTGGAGTTCCACACTTGAAAGGAAAAACTTAATAACAAGCTAAATTGGGCTTAGATTGGGGTTTCCAGGGCAACAGCAGGAGTTCAGAAAGAGTTCAGGCAGTCCCTGCCGCCCATTGCCAAGGGAACTGATTGCAGGTGCCAGACCATCTGGCTTGATGAACAGCAAGGAATGAGGCTTGCAACAACCATCTGTTCATTTAGAATGGGGCCTCAGGAACAGCTTGTTTGCAAACAGCTGGTTGGGCTGTGTAATGATTTCAAGAAATGGGTGCATGTATCTTTAAACGCTTGGTTTGAGCTAGGTGAAGAGAGGAATGAGTGAGTGATATGATTGGTTGACAGAGATTGTGGGCGGAGTGAATGGAGTTTAGACTGGGAGAGAGAGAAAAAAGTCAGTCAGAAGAAAGCAGGCTAGCTGTGTGCTGCCTGAATATGTTGAAGTGTTTATGAGAGAAATATAACCTGTGTGGAAACTGAACTGAGCATGTTTGTGAAAGGACACTCAGTCAGAGAAAGAGAGGCCAGCTGTGTGCTGCCTGAGCAGGTTTAATATTTCTGTGAATGAGAGTCAGAGAAAGAGAGGCTAGCTGGGTGCAGCCTGAGGAGTTTTAAACATTTCTGTGAGACAAATATTGAGTTAGAGAAAGAGGCTAACTGTGTGTGAAGCCTTGGAAGAGATCTGTGTGAATGAGAGTAAATGAAGTAACTTTAAGAACCAAGAACCACTTTTATGAAACCAATACGCTTCTTAACTAAATAAAAGTTTATTTTGTTTTGTTATATCCCAGTGTAGCTGTCATTGCTATATTCCATTCCTATCCTCAGGGCCACATAGAATTACAAAGGAGCCTGACGCTTTGGGAACGTAACCCAGAGGGTTAAGGGATAGATTAAAAGAAAAATCTACCCTAAAGAAAGTAAAGGTCATAACAGGCTGTTCATGGCTTTTTTTAGTTTGTGTTGCTGTTTGTGCCCATCTCTAGTTTTAGACCTACATTGTCTGACAAACTACCAAAGCTTCCCGTTGCAAGCTGTTTAGCATGTCTTTGATAAAGAATCTTTCTAAAGAATAACAGAAAGGTAGGTCTAAATCTCTTACAGTGAAGGTCCACTCTTGTAGTTGCTACAGTTTCTTTCTATTATACTCCTTTACCAAGCATCGGGTCCTACTAATCAAACATATCTGGAATGCAAACAGTCTCACCAAGTCACCTGTTTAAAAACTTGAATTGCTCTCATTAATCAATGGTACTTGCCCACAACAGTCAAAAGCTTCATAAAGATATGATTTCAAGCAGTACACGGTAAGGAATAACATCCTATAACAATACATGAGAGTTATTCCAATGCAGCAAAAAGCAGAGGGTTTTTTTGTTTTTTTATACCAGAATCAGTTACTTTGCACTGTCAGAAAAACACAACATAAATAAATCAAAATGTTTCTAATTTACAGTGGAATTTATAAATCTTTGGGTCCAGGATTTACTTTTTATGGTAACACGTTCTAGTCATCACAGTAAATGTCAAGACTGAGCAGCCTTTTTGTCTTCAGCTATAAAACAAAAGAATTTGTGCTTTAGTTTTAATTTTGTTTAGGTACAGTACAAACTGGCCTTAGAGTCTAGTCATTCCACAGTAGGGATGAATGAACTCAAGGACATGCTGGACATTTTTCCACGCTCTAAGTTTTAGCACAGAAAGGATAAAGATGTTTAACCACCATTGCCTTTTCATTTGAAATTAGAAATCGTTTATGTATGAAAGGGGTAGCAGAGAACTACCTAATTCCTCTTGAAAAATGAATTGGTGAACCCACTTTTTTTAAAATCTGGAAATCTTCTGAAAGTATGTTTAACTGTTCTGGAATCTATTCTAGATTCTAGACTGTCCAAAATCCAGCAGAAGCTTCTAGAACACCAAAAGCCATGTAACACACCTACTGAAAGCCTGCTGGATCATTAGTGTTCATCACAGTCAATATAGGACCGTTTCTGGTTTTGCTGTCTTGTAGACAGAATTTCAAATCCATTACCAGATTCTTCTCTGAAGGACTCCCGTGAGAATGTTAGCTTTCCTTAAAAAAAAAAAAAAGCTTCTATGCATCATAGCTGTAGAGAGAAATGTTGTAAGCTTGAATATGTGATGCCTCTCAGGGTTCACGAAGGAAGAAAAACTGCAGGAAGGTCTTAAAATATAATGGTTTATTAGACTTGATAATTTCAGCAGCATTTTATGACTTTTGAGAAGGCAAGAGCTGTACTGAACATTTGTAGAAACACAGTGTCATAGGGTGTTCAGGTAACCAGAGTGCTGATTATGTATATTCACTTTGTGATGGGAATCAAGCAGAACTGAGTTACAAGTTAGAAAATCTAATTTATCAAGTTGGAAAATCTTAGGTTCGTTTTATTTGGTGTACATAGAGTATACACAAGTGGTGGAGAGAGAAGCTTATTTGAACCCTCAGAATAAATTAAAAATGACCACCAGTTGTAGCATGTAATCTATCACTTTCAACCAAGCCACAAATAGTAGTAATTAAAAGTAATGAATAACCAAACAAAAGAAAGCATTAATATAACCACTGAAACCAGCTGCACCGATTTACACAATGAACATAATGCTGGTCAACCTATAGCCAGCAATCAGCAGTGGCAATTCTCTGTGAATGTGAAGGACAGCAGACAGAGAAGGGAAGCTTTGGTTTTGATGGGTTCACCACAACCCAATGTAAGTTGTTTTGATATTGGAACAGGTCTCTGTTTTGCTACTGTTCAGAACTGCTTTCCAGAGAATCTGCTGAATAATGCCAGCTCCCAAAACTCCTAGTACAAAACTACCTCTGTGCTGAAGCAAAAGTGCCAGTGTGTGGAAGTTCTGCATTGGCAAAGACTGTGGAAAGCAAACTAGGAAGACCAGGTGCCAGAAAGAACAGAGCTCCTTTCCCTTTAATACATGTATAGACGAGGGGATTTTGGCAGATTCTGCTTGTCATATAGGGGCAAGAAACCTGGAGCAATAGCAGCTTTCCTCATCCAAAAATGCAAGCATCATGCTTTCTTTTACACATGGTAACCCTAGTTGCATCTGGTCAAAATATGCTTCCAATGTGACCCCTTGGGGCTTAAACAAGCAAGACCTTGAACTATAGGCATAAGAAATATGGAAAAGAGTTATGATAATAAGTAGAGTGGCTATGTTATGCATCTTGGGAGGAAACTGAAAGGGCAACCAGACACCTTCTGTTTCTTTTCAGCTGAATCTGAACAGCATGAGAAAGGCCACAGACTGAAAGAGCCCAGTAAAACTCTTTCTTGGAAGGTGGTTTAAAGATAAAGAGTGCTTTTAGATGAAGCAAGTTAAGAACTGGCCCATTCCACATTGCACACCTGTCACATGCCACAAACCCCTTTTTGTTTGAGTTTAAAGCTTGAGTCACTTTGATGAAGGTCTAGAGTTTGCATGAGAAAAACAGAGAGAGGGATAAACAGCGACAAAGTGCAGGTGGCATTGCAAACAGTGGCTGCTTCTTGTACAAATATAGATTGTACGAAAAACTGATGGCTAGAAAGCATCGGATGGCAGCTGCTGTGATATGATGTTTAAATAAAATCAGGGCTTTTTTGGTGGAACGGAGTTCCAGAACCTCTTGAAAATGGTCACATGGCTGGTGGCCCCACCCCCTGATCGCCAGACAGAGGGGAGTTTAGATTGCCCTCCATGACACTGGAGCGGCACAGAGGGCAATCTAAACTCCCCTCTATCTTGAGATCAGGGGGCGGGGCCACCAGCCATGTGACCATTTTCACCGAGGGTGATTTAAACTTTTAAAAACTTCCCCCTTGTTCCAGCTGACCCAAAGTGACGTCATTGGCCCTGGGAGCATGCCTGCACTTTGCGCGCACAAATGTGGTACCAGGGGTACCACCTCCCTCCAAGAGTTGCCCCCTGTGCTGGCAACCCACTGAGTTCCACCACCTCTTTTCCCAGAATAAAATCATGTGCTTGTCCCTAGTATGATTTGGAACAGGGTTGTTTTAGGAATGTGTATAACCTGAATGGAGGTTTGGATGGTCTATAGCCATTCTGGTGGGACCTGCAAGGACTTGCAGGGGCATCTCATGTACCCTCTCCAACTATTTCCTTCCCTGAAAGCCTTCATAGCCTCTTCCCTTTTCCAGCTTCCTTCTTTCCACCCTTCAGCCAACCTACTTCCTTCATTCCCCTTGGCAGCCTCTACCAGGAAAACGATGGTCCGGTTGTGCAGTGCTGTCCAATGGGCTGGGCCAAGTTGCACAGTGAAGAAGCTGCAATGACGTGGATTCCTCTGTATCCCCATCCCCACACTTTCCTCCTGGCAACCGCAATATCCTCACCTTTCTCTGCTTCCTTCGCCCATTCTTACCCACAAAACAACCTTTTGTCTATCTGCCTCCATCTTCAGATATTTTATATACTTCATTTATACTACAATGAAGACCCAAATAACCTAATATCACTCTCATTTCCTCCATTCGTATGAGGTAGATTAGGTTGAGAATGTGTAACTCGCCAGTGAGCTTCCATGATGGAGTAGTGATTCAAACCTGAGTCTCTCAGATCCTAGTCTGAAACCCTAACCATTACACCACACTGGCTTTTGTGGAGTAGGTGCTGTTGAACAGTAGCAAGCAGCCAGTCATGGGTAAGTCATGCAATCTGAGTTCTATCAAGTTTTCCAAGGTTGCTGGGCTCTGGCCCTCAATGATTCCTCCCTCAAAAGTCAATACAGGCCTGGAAAGTGCCCTGCCCCCTCCTCATGCCTTTCACTGACAGAAACCAAGGCTTGAAGAGTGGCAAAACTGTTGGGGTTGTCTAGCAACCTCCACAATAACCATCAAGAGGAAATTCTATCATGCTTTTATTATTTGGGCCGGGGGGGGGGGGGGGGTTAAGCACCTTTTAAAAAAAAAATTCAAATTCTTCTGCAAACCTGTAGTTTTTTTTCTGGTTTATAAAAATGTCTGTCTTTACTAATGGCTCAAATCTCTACATTTAAGTATCTTCAGATTTGGATATGTTGAGAATTGATATATTGATGCTGAGAACATTGAAAATATTTCTCTTTCTGAATCTGACTGGAAATATGTGACACTGCTCTGCATATGGTAATGAATATCTGCCATTTAGTAACAGGAAAGACCATATGCTTCTGTGCCATTTTTCGCCTACTCATCATAGCAAGTGAAGAGGAAGTGTTTTCAGGGGTGTTGTTAAAAAATATATAGAAAATGCAGTATGCATGAGAATTTTTTATATAGTCTGGCTTTAAATCAAAAACAAAGGTAACAAAAATTGCTTCCGTTTCTGTTTTTCTTTGAATAATGGAAGATTCATCTTACATATCTCACTTGTCTACAAATCTGAAGGTCAAGTGATATGCAGCATAAAACTCTGATGTATATCTGCATGGCACAGTTTTTATTTTAAAATCAATGTTTCTAGATATTTTGTTGTACAGAAAAAATAGCTCACAGAGTTGGCAGGCAATTTCTGTTGTTGTAGGGTCCAAAAAAGGATGCTCTAGGTAAGGTTTGTTGGGACGTGACAGACCTTCCATCCTGAGCTCACTTTCATTCAAACACAAGCCACTTTTTTAATTTATGTAATTTATATCTCACCTTTATCCCCAATTGAGATCCAATATGATTTACATCCATTTTATCCTCACAACAACCCTGTGAGGTAGGTTAGGCTGAGGGTGTGTGAATGGCCCAAGGTCGCCCAGGAGCAAACCATGGCTGCATGGGTCTCCCAGATCCTAGTCTGACACTTTACCCACTATACCACTCTGGCTTTCTTTTACAGGAGTTGTTTGTCCTGGCTTGGATGCTTTTGGGAGGTGGTCTTTTTTCTTTGTTTCCCCACAGCATCATAGTGCTTTTGTTCACCTTCCAGATTTCCCTCTGTCCTTCCTGTGATCTTTCTCCAACCTGCTATGCTGCAACGTTTTGGGAAAGATTGTGGAAAAGCCAATGTGGGATCCACACACTATTTTTCCTCCTCCTGTCCCTAGTGTAGCCATTTTTTCCTGCCACTAGAGGGGCTTTTTAAAATTGGCCTCTTAAATTGTTACAAAATCAAAAAGAGTCCAGTAGCACCTTTAAGACTAACCAATTTTATTGTCAAAAAGAGTCCAGTAGCACCTTTAAGACTAACCAATTTTATTTTAGCATAAGCTTTCGAGAATCAAGTTCTCTTCATCAGATGCCTGATACAGAGACTGGTCAAACACAGAAGAGCAAGAGAGGGAAGAGGCAATTAGGGGGGGAGGGGGAGGGAGCAATCAAAACATTCCTTTGCTAGTATATGTAAACATCTCCTTTTGGTGTGTGTATCAGTTGGCTTCAAAGGAGTTTGCCCTGTTAGTTTGTAGAAGCCAAACAGCTAGACCATCCAATTCCAATGCAGTATGGGCCTTCGATAACCACAGCTCTCCCTGCCAGATGCATCTGACAAAGAGATCTGTGGTTCCCGAAAGCCCACGCCAGGTACCACTGAGCTCCCCCAGACCCCACCTCTGTAAAGGAAATCTGTTACCTGTGGTAATGTGATAACCATTCATAGTCCCTATTCAGTCCCAGCTTGACAGAGTCAAATTTGCATATGAATTCCAGTTCAGCAGCCTCCCGTTGGATTTTGTTTTTGAAAGGTTTCTGTTGAACTACAGCGACCTTTAAGTCTTTGATGGAATGTCCTGGTAGATTGAAGTGTTCTCCCACTGGTTTCTGGACGTTGCCATTTCTAATGTCAGATTTGTGTCCATTTATTCTTTTGCGTAGAGGTTGGCTGGTTTGTCCAATGTACAGAGCAGAAGGACATTGTTGGCACATGAGGGCATATATCAGATTGGAGGATGAGCAGCTGTAAGAGCCAGAGACAGTGTAGTTGATGCCATTGGGTCCTGTAATTGTATTCCCTGGGTAGATATAGGGGCAGAGCTGGCATCTGGGTCTGTTGCAGGGCCTGGTACCTGTGCTGGTGACTCTGCTGGCCGATTCATGGTTGTGAGTGAGAAGTCGTTTAAGGTTGGGGGGCTGTCTGTAGGCAAGGAAAGGTCTTCCACCCTGGGCTTCTGAGCGAGAGGTATCATTTTCCAGGATGGGTTGTAGCTCACTGATGATACGTTGGATGGGTTTGAGCTGGGAACTATAGGTGACAACCAGTGGTGTTCTGTTGTTAGTTCCTTTAGGCTTGTCCTGGAGCAGGCTGTTTCTGGGTACTAGTCTGGCCCTGTTGATTTGTTTCTTCACTTCATTTGGTGGGTACTGTAGTCCCAAAAATGCTTGTTGTAAATCTCTTAAGTGTGAGTCTCGGTTGAGAGCATTGGAACAGATACGGTTGTAACGTAAGGCTTGGCTGTAGACAATAGACCGAGTGGTATGTTTAGGGTGGTAGCTGGAGGCATGTAGATATGAGTATCGGTCTGTTGGTTTCCGGTATAAGGTGGTATTTATTCGTCCATTATGTAGTTGTACGGTGGTGTCCAGGAAGTGTACCTGTTGTGTAGAGTGGTCCAGGCTTAGGTTGATAGTAGGGTGAAAGTTATTGAAGTCTTGATGAAATCTCTCAAGAGCTTCCTTCCCATGGGTCCAAATGATGAAGATGTCATCCAGGAATCTTAAGTATAGTAGTGGTTCCAGTGGATGGGTGCTGAGGAAGCGTTGTTCCAAGTCCGCCATGAATATGTTAGCATATTGTGGTGCCATTCGTGTGCCCATGGCTGTGCCATTAATCTGTAGATATAAGTTGTCACCAAATTCGAAGTAATTGTGAGTGAGTACGAAGTGACAAAGTTCAGTGGCGAGGTGTGCTGTGGTTTTGTCCAGGATAATATTCCGTATGGCTTGCAGTCCATCCGCATGTGGGATATTGGTGTATAAAGCCTCCACATCCATGGTTGCTAGGATGGTGTCATCAGGTAGGTTGTCAATGGACTGTATTTTCCTGAGGAAGTCAGTGGTGTCCCGTAAATAGCTGGGTGTGCTGGTGGCATAGGGCCAGAGGACAGAGTCCATGTATCCTGAGACTCCTACCGTGATAGTGTCTCTTCCTGAGACGATGGGGCGTCCTGTGTTACCCGGTTTATGGATTTTGGGTAGTAGGTAGAATTTTCCTGGCCGTGGTTCCTGGGGTGTGTCCGTATGGATGCATTCTTGTATGTCCACGGGAAGAGTCTTCAATATTTTATTGAGTTCTCTTTTATATTGCTCCGTAGGATCAGCAGGTAGTATTTTATAGAATGTTGTGTTGGACTAGTACCCAGAAACAGCCTACCCAGGGAATACAATTACAGGACCCAATGGCATCAACTACACTGTCTCTGGCTCTTACAGCTGCTCATCCTCCAATCTGATATATGCCCTCATGTGCCAACAATGTCCTTCTGCTCTGTACATTGGACAAACCAGCCAACCTCTACGCAAAAGAATAAATGGACACAAATCTGACATTAGAAATGGAAATGTCCAGAAACCAGTGGGAGAACACTTCAATCTACCAGGACATTCCATCAAAGACTTAAAGGTCACTGTAGTTCAACAGAAACCTTTCAAAAACAAAATCCAACGGGAGGCTGCTGAACTGGAATTCATATGCAAATTTGACTCTGTCAAGCTGGGACTGAATAGGGACTATGAATGGTTATCACATTACCACAGGTAACAGATTTCCTTTACAGAGGTGGGGTCTGGGGGAGCTCAGTGGTACCTGGCGTGGGCTTTCGGGAACCACAGATCTCTTTGTCAGATGCATCTGGCAGGGAGAGCTGTGGTTATCGAAGGCCCATACTGCATTGGAATTGGATGGTCTAGCTGTTTGGCTTCTACAAACTAACAGGGCAAACTCCTTTGAAGCCAACTGATACACACACCAAAAGGAGATGTTTACATATACTAGCAAAGGAATGTTTTGATTGCTCCCTCCCCCTCCCCCCCCTAATTGCCTCTTCCCTCTCTTGCTCTTCTGTGTTTGACCAGTCTCTGTATCAGGCATCTGATGAAGAGAACTTGATTCTCGAAAGCTTATGCTAAAATAAAATTGGTTAGTCTTAAAGGTGCTACTGGACTCTTTTTGATTTTGCTACCACAGACTAACACGGCTAACTTCTCTGCAATTTTATTGTAGCATAAGCTTTCGAGAATCAAGTTCTCTTCGTCAGATGCATGATACAGAGACTGGTCAAATATAGAAGAGGAGGGAGGAGAAGAGGAGGAGAGAGAAGAGGCAATTAGGGGGGGAGGGTGCAACCAAAACATTCCTTTGCTAGTTTGCCTCTTCTCACTCCTCCCCTTCTCCTTCCTCCTCTTCTATATTTGACCAGTCTCTGTATCATGCATCTGACGAAGAGAATTTGATTCTCGAAAGCTTATGCTACAATAAAATTGGTTAGTCTTAAAGGTGCTACTGGACTCTTTTTGATTTTGCTACCACAGACTAACACGGCTAACTCCTCTGCATCTATTACAGTTTTACTACAGTTCAACCATCTACGAGATTCTCTAAATTTCCAGCTTTCATTTAATAAAAAAACCCCCTCATATCTCTGCAACAAAAGGCACCAGAGACTTACTTTTAAAGAAAGGGTGAATTGGTGACCTGATTCACTGATTGGCAGCTTTTAAAAAAATAATACTGTTTTTCATTTAAGTACTTACAATTCTATGAGAGACAAGCACCTTCTTAAGCATTCCTCTTTCAAGAAGGAGGGGATGCTTTTAAGGTCTATTTTCTCAAGAACTTTTGCTTTATGGACATTAAATTTATGCAGATTTAATCTGTTAATTGATTAAAACAATTGATCAACTAAGAATTCTTTCATTAGGAGGAAACAATTGGAACATATACTGTAAACAATTTCCCCTCTTTTTCTAAAAAGAAATGCTTACATCAAAAATACAGCCCCCTTTTATCAACATTTGATTTATATACCACCCTTGAGGACACCTTAATGCCCACTCAAAGTGGTTTACAAAGTGCATTGTTATTATCCTCACAACAATCACCCTGTGAGGTGGGTGGGGCTGAGGGAGCTCCAAGAAGCTGTGACTGACCCAAGGTCACCCAGCTGGCTTCAAGTGGAAGAGTGGGGAATCAAACCTAGTTCTCCAGATTCAAGTCCTGCCACCATTAACCTCTATACCAAACTGGCTCTCATATAGATCCTTTGTTATAGGGAGCTCCATTGTTAAAGTTGCCAGTCAATGTCTGGCAACTACCAGGAGATGGGGGAACATGCTGGGTGCCAGCAACATGTAAATCCATATTGGTAAACCCATACAGTTTCTGGCAATTCCCAGAGCGACATGATGTCACTTCTGGGTTTCCCGTGGAAGTGATGTTACATTTCATGCAATGCCACTAATTTAAAAAAAGTTCTCCCACGAAAGGAGCAACGGTGGAAGAGCAGGTTGCCAATGAGAAGTCTCCCATCTTAGCAGGAGACTTGGCAACAAGCTCCTTGTCTATGTAGAAATAATGCTTTGCTGCATATTCCTTTCATTTCCCCCTCTGTAGTACAACAATTCCTTTTGGTTTCTTTACAAGTGGTACGCCCTCAGTTACCTGATCAAAAGCAAGTTCTGGACAGTCTCTCAGTTTCCTATGAAAGACAGACTATTATTTTTATTTTTAAAATGCAGACTTAGGAAGCAAAAATAGCAATAAGCAAAATCAATGCAGTTCCTTTGAGATCAGAAGGTTGCTTCTGACATACTTCTCCTTTGAACAATCAGCACAACCAAGTAAAAACCATTCTGTTTATTTACTCTCTGTCTGATTTCTATGAAAACAGTATTTGTCTCAAGTATTCCAGATTTCCTTACTCCAGAGAAATAGTCGCACACAGAGTAAATGGAGCCCAAACCCACATTCTTAATCTTCCCTGATCCAGTAAATCTTACTGGTCATGGAACCTGTCCAACAAAATGCAGAGAGCCCACCCACCAGCAGGGGCTTCATGCAATAAGAAATTCAGCGTGGCCAACATCCAAATGGATGAGGTAAGAACATTTGTGCTGGATCTCCATGTATGCAGAGTATACATGGAGCTCCAGAGATATAGAATCTCTGTCCCTAGTACTGGTAGCCATTTCTGCGCAATTTTTACTATTTTGTCTGTATATACACTTGCTAAAACCTTTCTTTCCTTTCAAACAGGTGTGATCAATACCTTATTGTATTCTCACCCTCTCTCTGAAAATCCTATTAGAAACTACCAAATAGTTAACATTGAGCAGGTGGCTCAAGATTGGATCAAGCCGTGTCTGTAGTGGTTGAAAAGAGCAAGAGTCCAGTAGCACCTATAAGACTAACAACATTTGTGGTAGCTCATACCTTACCACAAATTTTGTTAGTCTCATGGGTGCTACTAGGCTCTTTCTCTTTTCTACTGTTGAGCACTGGTGTTTTTTTTCAGTCACACAATCTTCTCATTGTATTGAATCCTTGCTGAGTCAACTATTTTGCTGCTTTATAGAATCACTAATGTAATTTTCTAGCACTTTGGATTTGTCTGTTTATTCAGTCAATAGCCTCAAGAAGAACAATTTACTGTTCTTTCTTCTGTTACTTGATTCAATGAATGGCAGAACATATTTCATCTCTAGAATAGTAAATGGCATTTTGGGGATGTCTGGATTTTGGGGATGTCTGGAAAATCCCTTGTCCATGGCCTCAGAATATAATAAGGAAGCTACTTGATACAATTTGAGAGCAATTCTTTTAAAACGCAGCATTCAAGAGACAGTTGCAGTGAAACCTTTCAAGAGGGTACAACTCTGATATGAAAGCCACATGTTGAAGACCTAATGAGAGGACAGATGGTAGAAAGTAGTGATTACTATAGTTTTGAAAGAGAAATATGTTTTCTGGGATCCCAGAATGCAAAAAAGATTTGTAGCTAACCTATGGCAGGGGATCTAATACAATCTACATATCTTCTTAAAACTGATGTAAAAAATTTCCATGTCTTAGTTGGTGAAATTTATTTAGCCCTTTTAACTATGAGCCGCTGCCAGTCAGATTAGACAATACTAAAATACTTGCCTTGATAGGCCTATGGCTGACAGCATAAGGCAGTGTCATGAGTTAATGGTTTCAGCAGCAACAGAGTAAGATAATGGTCTGATGAGATCCACCTGACCAGCAGAAATGTCAATCCATTTTGAAAAGCTTTGGAGTGCAAAAAGTTTGGACACCAAAATGAAGATAATATAGGAACTACACAAATTTGTCTTGTTTGCATTTGGGGGTGGAGGTATTCCATAAATATTCCACCACCACTAAAAAGCACTCTCTTTGTTTCCCACACATCTATCCTCTGAAGTTTGGAACACTCAAAAAAGGCTTTCTGACACAGATTGTTGAGCAGGTTTGTTTGGAAAAAGGTAGTCCTCCAAAAGGTCTCATTTAGGGCTTTAAGCATCAAAAGAAGCACTTCAAATGGGGGCTGGAAACACCAGTAACCAGAGCTACCTTTTAGTACAGCATGTATTCATATCAGCATGATCCAATTAGTAATCCATTCCATTTCAAATACTGAAGCTTCCCAACAGCTTTGAATGTCAACTCCAAGTACAATACTTAGTGAAAACTATCTTACATGTTACAAGACCAGGAATAATTGTGGCAACTATAAGACTTTCTCTTTCCAGGACGGGCTACAGCTGGTAGACATACTGTATTTCCTTCTGGCAAGACAGAGCTGTGTCTCCAAATATGACTGTCACAACAGTTCAAATACATAAAAAGCAAATGTTGCTTCTCATATAAATGAGTCATGCAAAAGTTGAGTGAGAAATCAATCACGAATAATTCCTGAGGTATAGCCATGCTGGTCTGTTACAGCAAGAATACATAGGAATCTGGTGGCACCTTAGAGAGTGACATATTTTGTTAACCCTTCTAATCTAAAGCTCCAAAACTCTAGTCTAAAACTCTAATCAATTATGGTTGATTTGATGAAGAACACGCTGTTGATTGCTAGAAGTGTCTGGACTTTTGTGAATTTCTTACTAGAACAGATTATTCACTATGATGAAAGATGCTTTTCTTATACTCAAAGGTTTTCAAAAACGTGGGCTGCTTTATTTATTTCACACAAAAGCTGCTCTTCATAACCCCAATTAATCAGATCTTCAAAATGCCAAGGAAAAACAGCTGAACTTTTATGTAGATTGAATCCAGTTGACAATAAACACTATCTACACTCTTTTGCCTTGTTTGTGAAGTCATCATTGCTATAGTGCTGACAAACAGCTTGATGCTAAAGATGATGGAAAGTGACAGTTTTATGAGAAAAATATTCCTTATAAAGTAAAAAAAATTCATAGCAAAGATAACTGTGTCCAAAATCACATGCAATGAAAAGTCTGGAAATATCCATTGCATCAAGCAGAGGCCAATGAAATTCAGAATCACAAAGCCAACAATCTTTTTTACAGTTAGATGGAATTGAGATTCGTATATTATTTTGATGTCTGTTCTGCCCAATATATTTTTTTTTGTAAAATTGGCATGAGAATTTGTAAGAAACTTTGTCTCTTTCTCTCTTCCTTCCTCCCCAGTGATGATCTAAACTGGCTTATATCATTTTCCTCTTTTCCATTTTGTCCTTGTAACAAACTATGTGTGGCAGGGTAGGCTGAGAATGTTTGACTGGCCCAAGGTCACCCAGCCAGCTTCCATGGCACATGCAGGATTTGAACCAGGGTCTCCCAGACCCTATTCCAACTCTCCATCACCATTCATATATCTAAACTCCTTGAACATGAGGTATAGCGACATCCTGATCCCCTGGCATCTAAATTTAATCCATAGCATTTCCATGAATTATACTATGAAAACTGTAATTTTATTCTAAGGTCTTTTCTTTTACATTTCCTCAACTCCCTCTCATAAGTCTTCCATAATATTTTTTTATTCCTCCAGATGCTCATTTTAAGGGTCATTTTAACTTTCTTTTTAATTGAGCTTCTGTCAAGAAAAGCTTTTCTGCGTTCAGTACCTAACAAGGTAGGAAATGCTGGCCAATCAGGATCAAGCACTCTATTGCAAACATAGCCATGGAGTCTGTAGTAGGTTTTGAATATTCAGAAAACTCACGGGATATGCTTGTGGTTGCAGAGAGAATATTCTTCCCTCACTCAGGCTGATTCCGTACATGTTGGATAATGCACTTTCAATGCACGTTATCAATCGTTTGAGGTGGATTTTTTGTTCCACACACAAAAAAATCCGTTCCAAATGATCTATAAAGAGGATTGGAAGTGCATTATCCAACGTGTGCGGAATCACTCTCAGTTTCAATCTGCTCTCAGAATCATCACTAATCTGTCTCAAATATATAAATCTATATACCTGCTGCCTGTTCTGAAAATTCAGGGGGGAAAGTCAGCTTGCTTTATAGATTACAGCAAAGCTTTTGACTGTGTGGATAATGAAAAGCTATAGATGGTGTTAGAAGAAATGGGTGTGCCACAACATCTGATTGTTTTGATGTGCAACCTGTACTCTGGACAAGAGGCTACTGTTAGGACAGAATGTGGAGAAAGAGTGGTTTCCAACAGGCAAAGTTATCAGACAAGGATGTACATTAATTATCTCACTATCTGTTCAACCTATATGCAGAAAATATCATAAGGAAAGCTTGGTTAGATTTAGGGAAAGGTGGATTGAAAATTGATGGAATGAACATTAACGATTTGAGATATGTAGTTAGAGATGGTCGTTTGACAGAACTGTCAGTACATGAGGGTGGCTGTGAGGTAAAAAAGGGATCCTTTTTTCTTAATCAAAAGTTAAGATTTATTTACAAGAACACAAGTGAGATGGCTGCAGTATTTTGATAAGCATATTGGTTTCAGAACAGGGTCACCATAAATGTCATTGCTTCAGTAGAAAAGAGCAAGAATCCAGTAGCTCCTATAAGACTAACAAAATTTGTGGTAGGGCTATAGCTCCCTTCTTCAGATACAGCTAAAAAGGGATTGCTTCAGTGTGCGTTAAAAGCTCTCAGTAAACTGAAAATAAGAGTCCAAAGTCAGTTGTTGTGCCCAAAGGTTCTGTAAGTCATTGATGGTTAGTATCTCTAAATTACCAACATAGCTGCTAAGCAACTTATCTTTGGCTTTGTTCCTTCATGGACTCTGTCCTTTTTTGAGTTTCGTTTTGCATGCATGCCTTCTGCTGTAATAAATAATACTGCTGTCACTTCCTGTTTTGAATCTAGCCTGTTAATCTAGCACATGTGCAGTCCAATCCTCCCAACAACTTTCTTCACAAGTCTCTGAGTTATCAGTGCTGCATGTGCTTCTGTTATATTTCCAGCAAGCACTGCTATGGCAGAACTTCTCCAGCAGAAGCCACACTGGAATAAATGGGAGATATTGTGCAACAGTAGCAAAGACTGTGCAACTTTTCTGTGTTCAGTAACACCCTAACTGTGCCATCCTAAGCAGAGTTACCCCCTTCTAAGCTTAACGGTGTAACTGCTTAGGATGGCACTATAAACCCAATAATGCATGTAGACAATGAGCTTAGAAGGGTATCTGCACTGTCAGCAAAGAAACCTCAAACTTTATTTGTTTAGGATATTTCTATGCCCTCTTCAGAGTACTGTTCGAGGCAGCTTATTGCTCAGATCAAAGCACAAACCTGACCTGGAAACTTTTAAACAATGCAGACTTCTATGGACCATTCTTCTTCAACAGTGACCGTGGTCAGCTACAGTATAGTTAACCAGATCTTGTTGGTGGCAAGCAGCTGAAGCAACCCCTGCGGGTTTATAGTAGTCTTGATAATCAAACCAATAGGACTTCTTTATTCTCTTGCATTTACGTTCTTATCAAATCTTTGTTATTCATTGTATTCCTTATGAAAATATAAGGAAGTACTGAGAATGCAAAATTCAGCCTTAGTATATATTCATTACTAATATTTTCAAACGTGGCCTTTTTAAATAATCGAGAACCAGCCACTAACTGGATAGCTTGGTGATCTGGGTATTCATTTGCATTTCTGCTTTATAGCTTTTCTTATAAAATTAGATAGGATTTGTCTGACCACTAAGTACTTTCTTTCTGAAAAGAGATGTACCCAGTTTCATGCCCATGTTGGGGTGGGCTGTGATAATTAAATGTTGGGAAAAAATGTGTTTTGTACATGCTTAATGGCATGTTCTATGAGTAAGGCTTCATTTTGAGAAGAGGCTCTGAGGATCAGGCTTACCTGCTCTTATTTATTCCTTGTGCAAAATAATTAAAAACCTTATATCCTTCACACAGAAACCATCCTAAACGTCCAGGGATAAACTACTAACCTGTTCAAACTGCAAAATGCCAAGATCCTACAGAACAACCCTCCCCTCCCCCCCCCCCCCCGAAATAATATTAGACTTGTTATGGTGAAGTTTTTCCAATTCTTATAGTGCTTCATTCCCAAATAATAAGTGAAAAAAACCCAAGCCCCATACTTTTCCATCCCAGGACACTCAACAATTTATAGTAACAGCAGGTCATTTAGCCATTATTAGTTCTATGACACTTTCCTACATTTAGACTATTATTCATTTATTTACCACATTTATACCCTGCCTTCTACCCAACAGAGCACCAAAGTGGCTGATATAAGTCTCTTCATTTTATCCTCACAACAACCCTGTGAGGTAGGCTAGGCTGAGAGTGTGTCCCACGGTCACCCAGCCAGCTTCTGAGGTAGAGGGGAGGATTCAAACCTGGGTCTCCCAGATCCTAATCTTACACAGAAGTGAAGAGCCACTGTGGAGGAAACCACTTATCATTCTGTGGTTGCTATTATTTTTAGAATAACTACCTAATTACAACACATACTACGAACTGTGTAAACGTGCTGTTGGTTCCTTCTGCCCTGGCTCCTTCTGGATGTAGCTTCTCATTCCTCTTAACAGCCAGAAGTGAACGAAGCAGAACGTAGAGCCACTGTGGAGGAAACCACTCATCACTCCGTGGCTGCTGAATACAGCCATTCAGGCTTTCTTGGCTAAGTCAACAAAGCAAGGTCTTTAGAAATGTGGTGTGATGATACCAGAAAGGGAATATGAAAGGATTCCCTAAAACTGCTAGGTCGCTCTGACATTGAACAAAGGAGAGGGGCTTGCAACGTATTCCAAAAATTCACCTTGAAACTGTTGGACAAATTTTCTGTCAACATTTGCGCAACCACTAGCTATGAAGTGAGGGTTAGACATGGCAGACGATCCATTACAACCTGTGGCCTCTGCTTGTTCAAAATACAGACTGTTTGATTTCAAAACTCGTTAGTCAATCATTTCTTCAGGTCTGTTGATGCCAATGTTATAGCCAGGCATTCAGTTTCGGGATGTTATAGCATCTGGCCCAACTTCTTTTTTTCCTTCTCTTTTGAACTTTTTTTTGTATGAGCTACAGGAACTACATTCTACCTTTCTGAGCTAGCCCTTGTGGCCATTTGCAGGGTTAGGCCCACTACTTTTTCCAAAACGGTCCATGTTCATATGAAGAAATTTCCTATTAATGCGAAATAACTCCTTTAACCTTGAAAAGTACAAGATTCTCTAAATCACACAAGGGTGACTGGAATATCTGTACATCATCCAAGTAGCTTAAACCGCTCAGCTATACAACACAGCTACTCTTTCCATTGATCATTGAGGAATCCTATGCATAAATATAGTATGCAATAAATCGACGGGATACCATCAGAACTGGGTTTACTTATCAATCCATTTTAATTCATATTTAGGTAAGCATAGCTGCAGGATGGCCAAGGGCACCTATCAAATTGTAATGTGTAATAGAAATGCTGATTCTCATATCCAAAGTCACCTGGGAAGAACCGCTGGGGACAGGCTATGTTTATTGCAGCAAAATCAAACATCAGTTCAATGATACCTTACTAACAACATGGATTTTAGCAAATGTCTCCATGGGTTAGAGCTCAGTTCATCAGATGAATGGAGTATACATCAACAGAAAATAGACTATATTTGTAATACTATATATGGTATATACAGTTACAAGGAACAGAAAGGTGGGAGTGGGGAGAAGTTACAGAGAGAGGCCAGTCAGAAACAATACCTGATTGATGATGACTATTTATTAAGTAGTGATTTACTAGCCTTCATGTAACCATTTGTTCAAGTAGTGCTCTGTGTAATCTTGCCAACCAGTTAGGACAAGTTTATCAGTCTCCTAATTTCCTGGATTTCTGATAAGGTACAGATATGTGATATCCTCGGTTCTGGACAAGATAATACATGAGTGGCTGAACATGTCCAGAGAAGTAAACTTAAAATTGTAGCTGACCTTGGGCATGTTGTCAAACAGTCATCTCAGAAATGATATCATAGGCAGACAGAAAATAATTATCCATCTCTGCAATGAAAAAGACTAGAGACTTTTCAAATAAGTGAAAGCTGGGGATTCAGAGCAACTAGTAGATAATAGCAATAGGTCATTATAACACTGTAGTGAGCTGGCAATTGCTTTTTTTTTAAGCCTGGAAAACTCCTCCAGTGGTGCTGAGTAGGGAGGGTGGCCATGGGGGAGGGGAGGCTGAAGCAAAGAAAATGGTGCCAATGTGGAAGGCTGCAAAAATGGTTGCAAAAATGCAACCTTCCAGTCTACGTGATATGCAAACGCATTTTGATTGCCATAGTTCCAAAAAGGCGTGGGAAAGATCAAAGCACAGGAGAAAACCCACAGAGGACAATTAGGTCTTTAGCCCTGTACAGCGAACCTCTCTACAAGTTGACTGAAAGTGCAGAGAGGGAGAACAGGCACAAATGTGTTGGCTTCACCCCCCCACCTTCGCATCGTGAGCACAGCACCTATGTGCAGTTACCATGAGTACACTCCCTCCCTGTGATCAGGGATGCTGCTTTCTGAACACTGCCCACCACAGAGAGGAAGCGTAAGCATGGACACCACCTCTGTGCATACACATCATTACATGCTCATGAGCCACATGGTGTGTGTGGTTAGCAACTCTGGATTAGGAAATTCCTGAAGATTTGGGGGTGGAGCCTGGGGAGGGAGGGATTTGGGAGGGGAGGGACCTGATTGGGGTATAATATCCACCCTCCAGTGCCGCCTTTTCTCTGGGGGAGCTTATCTCTGTGGCCTTCAGATGAGTTCTATTTCCTGGAGACCTCCAAGCCCTTTCTGGAGGAGGGCAACCCTACAGAAGCCAGGGCGCAAGTGCCCACTCTCCTCCTTTGCATGTCATGTGTACAAGTCTTTTGTGTGGATGGTAAAACACACACAAGACCCCACACCTCCAAAACCTGCTTCACTTTGGATGCCCAACTGGCACGACCCTCTGTGAGGAAGCAATGCTTAATTCCTTGGCCGATTCCAGACGGCCCTCCGCCTCCCGAAACATCGCGCGTCATCGCGCGGAAAACACAGAGGCAGCAGTGGGCAAGCCTGCCTCATACAACTTTGTGCTTTGATTGTTCACTAGTGCAACAAGGGAACTCTGCATGTTTTTTTAGTGGTCTTTCCCCTTGTATCACATACAAACCTATTATTGTAAACCTATTTCAGAGACGGCAGAAATGTGGTCCTCTGTTTCACCAAATTCCAGAAATTCACAACTTTTTCCAGGCTAATTTTAAACCAACTTTTCCTTTTCCTGATTTTGGAGTTCAAATGTAAAATGTGCATTGTCTAGTTTATATTTTGGATTTAAAAAACGGGGTTTGTTCTTACAACCGTTCACATTTGTACACAAAATGAGAAACGCTCAAATGTACTTTGGGGCATTTGGCCACACGATGCTTGATATTACACAGGCTGGCTTGTGTTTAAATTCCCACTACCAAAGAGTAACGCTTCTACTGGCTGATGACAAATGCAGACCCCATTTCCTAACCCGTCCGTGCATGCATACACACAAACACACACACAGAGGCTCAAATGGGCTTTTAGTTGCCTGCCTGAACGTGAAAATAGTCGCCGTTTCTAATGTCCGCACGTGCTACCGAAAGCACTCCCTGTCCCTTCCGCCCCCTTGAAATGAATGAGCCTGACCGCGGTGGGACTGGAGGAGCAGCGGCGAGAAGGTCGGGCAGAGACTTGCCTCGACGCCCGCAGCCGTAGCGCCGCGTGGACTTTTTCCGGGCAGCGGCGAGAGGAGTCCCGCCCTGGGGGAGCAGCGGCGGGCACGGAGGGAGGTGGAGCCGTCGGCACGTTGGGGGCTGGATCCCAGCAGCTGGGCTCCCCGAGGAGGAGGAGGCGTGGAGCTGGCGCTTCGCCGGCTACTCCGGGCGGACACCTGGAGCACAAGGAGAGCGCCGGGGGGTGGGGGGGTGGAGAGCTGGTCCGGCGCCAGGATCCAACCTCCCCGGGCGTGGACGAAGGTCTCTCCTGGCTGGGGTCAGGAGGTGAAATCAACAGCAAACAAGCCCCGAGGAGCGGCAGCCCTGGCCAGACGGGGAGCCGCTGCTGCCGCCGCCACTGGGGGCAAGCCGGGAGCGGATGGAAGACCGGACCATGGCAGGCGGCTGCCTCCCCCCGCAGCTGCCAGAGGAAGCGGTGGAAGCGTGGCTGGACGATCACGGGGACTTTACCCGCTCCTACTTTGTTAAGAAAGCTACAAGGTAAGAGCAGCTGGGAGGGGCAGACGTCCTCCTTGCTTGCGGGGAGGTGGGACGGGGGGAACACCCCCCCCTTTCCTAAAAATACCCATCCTAAATAAAAAGCAAATACGGCTTTCGCCCCCTGCAACGTGGAAAGCGACAAACAAACAACGGCTCTGTGTGGCTGCCCGAACCTCCCAGGCGAATGATTCTCTTGGGCTTCGCTGCGGTGCAAGGCGTGCCGTCGCCTTGCAGCCAGTTCCAGTTAAGATCTCTCTCCTTTGGCTGCTGAGGCCGAGCGTGACCTTTCTCTGCAGCGCCTTGTTCGAGAGTTCGTTTACTGTGGATACGCTCAGATAGGACAGATCCCCTCTTCAAAGCAGCAAAGCTCAACTCACGAACTGGAGAGAACATTACAGCTTTTATTTATGGCGCTTGTTAATAGCCTTCTGTCAAAGAGCTGCATCCAGTTTAGCGCATAGCCCCCTCGTTTGAGTTCTATAACGCCACAATCCTAGGATTGCACGCCGAATTTCTTGGATTTCATGGGACTTGCTTCTGATTAGGCGGTTGCGAGAGTACAAACACTTGGGGAGTGAGTGCCATTGAAGCTCCGTGAGGCTTTTAGCGAATGTGTGTAGTGCAGCCCTTTCCCGCTTAATCACCTGAGAGCAGGGCCTGTGGAAATTTTTTGCAGTTTTGGAGGTCTTTCATTCATTGGGTCGCCATAGGTCGGAGGCGACTTAATGCAGGTAACGCACACACACACACAAGCCAACGTGCTCGGGAAGACATGGCTGGGACCAAATGGCTGTGGGCCCACCTGCTCTTGCTTGGAAGTGAGCCCCACTGAACATATGAGTAACTAGGCTTAGGATCAAGTAGCACACTTGCTTTTTGCAAGTAGATTCCTTCAGAGCATCTAGATCAGCTCAAGTGTTACACCTTTCTTTTGACAACCAAAAATGTTTCTTAGCCACACTCTCCTATAATGTCCTTATTCTGGGACATCCCAGTTTATACTTCGAAAGCTCATACCCTGGAAATCTAGTTGGCCTTGAAAGTGCCACTGGACCCAGATCAAGATATACAGAATTTTTGAGATGCTGTGCTACTTAGTTATGTAGCAATTGGGTTTTTTTTTTTAAAGTATTGATTGTAATTAATTCCCAATAAAGGTTGTTTTTGGCTTGAGAGATCTCGATGATTGAGGGGAGGCGATAGGCTGGGGAGGCCTTCTGCGTGGCCTGGCGGCTGCCAGTCGATAGAGGGGATGGAGTCTGGTTCGTGGGAGTGAGAGTGGCGCTCACCCGCTGGCGGCCCACGCGATCCGGCAGCGGGGCCAGAGGTTCCTTCTATTGCGCCCAGGATGCTTCGGGCGCAGAAAGCCCTCTGCACAAATGAGCCGCTCCGTCCTGCAGGCGCCGTTCTCCGCCAGGAGGCAGCGCCGAGCTACACGCAGCTCCACCAGGGCAAGAAGTTTTTCCTGGGAATTTCTTGTCCGAGGGTGGGGTCTTGGGGGGGAGCGCTCCGCAAAGGTTTAATGCAGATCAAAGGAGCTCGCCTGGACTGGCTCATCTCTGGCTTGACATGCTGCCTTTTGGAGACAAAACGAGGTAGTCCTCTCTCGCGTAACGGATCTGCGCCCTCAGCCCGCGGGATCGCCGCTATTTTTAGCAGCAGAGTCAGGTTTCGTTATAAAAAAAGCGGGGACGGGGCAGCGAGCAAGCGGTCTGCAGAGCCGGCGAGGGGACTCGGGGGAGAGCGCGCCGCTGGGAAGTCTCCCGAGCTCCTCTCCGAGCGCCGCCGGGCTCGCCTTTCGCCGCTCTCTCCAGGGCTTGGCCATCTGCTCCGGCTGCTGGCACGCCGTTCCAGCCTTCTTATCGGGGATGGATGGGGCTTGAATGAGTTGGTCGCGGCTGTGCCTCTCCGCATGGGACGGGGCGGTAAGACGAGAGGTTCCCATTAATTATTGACTCGCAGGTTGCACGGGTCACCGCCTTCCCCGAGACCATCTGGGGCTGGCATGGTCCCCTTCCGCCTCCGCCTGCTGCTCGCTTCTCTGGGCTGGGCTCGCCAATGATAACTTAAGGCAAAGTCAGTATATTTTAAATGTCAGCTGGAATCTGGAAAGCTTTATCTGATCTGAAGCCCTTTATCTGTTCGATGGCCTTCAGTGCTGCCCAATAGCGAGGCTCCTTAAATCTCATTAAAATGAACGGGATCTGAAATGCAGGCGAATTTATGCAGTAGAAGGACTGAGTTCGGCGGAACTTGTTTCCGTGTGTTTGGGGGCCTTGCCTCCTGCGAGGGATGGAAAGCGCTTTAAATCTATTTTGAAAAATTCTGGTGCTTTATTTTTAAAAACATGATTTAGAAACATTTCTTTTTAACAGTGAGAAAACAAAACTGTTGTGGAATCCTATCATTTGTAACACTCGGGAGGTTTTACAATACTTGTGTATAGTTTGTGCAGCAGTATTATATATGCTACTATGTAATGAGCATAATGCTGCCCTACATAGAGTACTGGTGGGGATGGCTACGATACCTTTATATATTTCATGCCTAATTATTATATGCTATTAAAACTTACGTTGCAAGTCATTAAAATTCAGGAGTGTTTCTGCCACTTTAATAAAGAATGCACCCAGACGTACCATGAATATGTAATATGTGGTGAATATACACAGTGTTCCTTATGTGTGGCTTATATACCTATACTATTATATATACTAGGCAGTGTGTGCACAGTAATTGGGCCAATGAGCTCTGTATTAAGTAAAGTTTAATTGTTTGAATCTAGGGGCCAGTCATAATGGGCAAGCATAATTTTTAATGAATGAGGCTGAGAGCTACAGACGTACATCTGGGTTTTTAAAGTATATTTTGATTTTGGTGTATTACTATAACAGGAATGGGAAAAATATTAAAGATTACTTTTCCTCCTGACAGCATGGTAGCTTTCATTGAAGTACAAATTATCTGCCTTCAATATCTCTTATATAGAAGTTCTGGCAAACTGATTTACGTTGAATTAGTTAGCTAATTAGTTGGATAATCTGCTAAACATTCTTTATTCTTTTGACAACACAAATATTAATAATACTTTGGTATATTTTATATACTGTTGCACGCAGCTCAATACTTTGGTATGTTTTTATGTAAATAATCCAAAGGCATAATCATACTTCAGTATGTTTTATGTACGGTTGCATATATTATTTACCTGTATTAATACATTATGTTGTGTTAAATTTCACATATGAGCGTCCACCATACTGATCTTACTTGTTTTAAAAACATAGTAGCATTGTAGCATACTGTTGCACTAGCACAAGCTTTGCTTATACATATGTGTACTTGTCCCTGTATGTGCAATAATGGCAGATTCTTGACTAGGACAGTTTTATTTGACAAGCAGGGATGCGCTACTTGAACTAGTTTTGAGAAATAGCGGTTTAACTGGAAAAACATGCCTCCTTTATATTCTGACTCTGCATGTTTATGCAAAACACTTTCCATGGAACTTTCTCCTGTGTAAACTGCTCATAGGATTTCAGTCACAGAAACTGAAAGTAGTACAGAACAAATACAGAAATCCATTAATATGAATAGTTGGCATCACATAGTTGGTTATCATATAATCCCAAGAACAATAGTAAAGATTTATAATGGGATAAAATTTTTACAAAATGCAATACTATCTTCTTAACTTAACTGATGTTTCCTGCTGGTAATTTTAGAACTTGTTTGAAACAGCTCTGTAATACCATACAGTGTTAATTTTTAAGAACTTTTATCTGGTTGTAAATTAACAGGGGTGTTATGTAATCTGAAACGATAATAATCAGTACGTTCATACTGCACTGTGGAGTTTCCTGTTTGAGAGTTCTAGTCAATGCATCTCCCCTTGCGCAGGATTTAAGCCTTTTACGAACAGTGCAATCCTCAGGAAATCTCCTCAGGCAGCAATCCTAAGCAGGTCTAATCAGGAGTAAGTTCCACGCGATTCAGTGGTCGCTGGTGCTTATTCCCAGGGAAATGTTCTTTGGATTGCACTATGAGAGAGTAACTCTAAGCAGGTTTATTCAGAATCCTATTCCAGTCTTTTCAGTGGGGCTTACTTCCAGGAAAGTGTTCTTAGGGTTGTGATATAAGCTACCCACAATACAACCCTAAGCAGAGCTACACCGTTCTAAGCCCACTAATGTGTGTAAGTCCAGCTAGTAGAGGGTGCTCAGAAAAGCGTGTAATCATGCAGTATTGATTCCTGAGCTCCATGTTGATTAGCTGTACTGATGACTTACATGAATCATTGTGACCCACATTCTGCTAACAGCATATGTATAAAAGTCAAATGATGAGACTTGCTTCAGTCGTCTCCCTTTGATGATTTGCTGGGAAGGTAAATTTTGTCACCGTCGAGCCCAGTACCGTAAAGGCTTCGTTGTATCAGTCTGTTTACTTATGCAGATAGTTCCTTATACTGCAAATATACATAAGGGCTTGCAGGTGTGGAGCTCAAAACTAAGCAGGTGTAGGACTGGAATGAAAAGGCAAGAGAGTGACCTCTGCAAGGTTTCACTTGACATTCAGGGCTCCTAGTGGATCCATTCCTGACCCTTGTACACAGGTATGGAGTGGTTGACTGGTTTTTCTATTAATTTTGTTGCGTACCAAAGGACTTGTCGTTTCTGCAAATAATGTTCACCCTTGTTATTATTTTATATTTACAGCAATGTATTGGTACCTTCTGTCAATACAGATTGTATTTTTAATTAATTCTGTGCAACTTCAGATTAACTTCTGTCTAATGGATCAAAATCATCACTTTATACACAGCACCCACTGAAATATAAATAAATAAAGATGGGAAGGATCCATCCTTTGAATCACACTGTTGCTGGGTAAAAAAATCTTTGCTCAAAATGTCTGAGAATACACCCCTATAATAATCTGTATTTACACAGAAAAGTTGGCCCAATGTATTTGTCTACATGCTGGCTTGAAGTGATTTAGTTGAAATGAAATGAAGCCAAATCCTATGCGAGTTTACCCAGAACCATTTAGTGACTGTTTCTCCTGAGTAAATACAGAAAGGATGACAGCCTTAATATACAATATTTCCATGACATGGTCTTCAAATTACAGATTCCATATTTCAGGAAAAAAGTCTTAATTTCTGAGCTGGAATGTTGCTTTGTAGCTTTCTAAGTTTTGGGTCACTGTTGTCACATAATTTTATGTTCCAGTGCATTTAACTTGTTTCTCTGAAAGTAGTCTGTACGTTGTATTTATATCAGAGCTGTACGGAAGTTCAGACTATATAAACATTCTTGGTGTGATCTTCCCAAACTTTAAATATGCACAAGTAGTTGTGTCTGTGCAGCACTATATGGAAGAGTTGGAGCTGGTTGGGGGGGGGGGGGGGAGGTGGATTCTGTCTTCCATTGTTTCTTTTTCTTTGACAAGAAGCTTATTGGTGGAACTCTTTACTTTATCCATGTGCACAAAGCCTAAACTGGAACATACTTAATACTAGTACCCTGCGAGATTTTTGGCAAGTGACTTTGTGTAACAAACTTCCTGGGAGTGGAGAATGCCCTCAAGTCATAGTTGACTTATGGCGACCCCTGGTGGGGTTTTCATGGCAAAAGACTAACAGAGGTAGTTTGCCATTGCATGCCTTTGCAACCCTGATTTTCACTGACGGTCTCCCATCCAAGTACTAACAAAGGCTGACCCTGCTTAGTTTCTGAGATCTGACTATATGAGGCTCACCTGGGCTATCTTAAAAGGTGTTTAAATGTTGTTTGAATCCTGTTTTCTTTTTGTAAGTGATAAAAGTAACTTTAGAAGAATAACAGGTTACAGCATGAGTAGTTTTCTTTGGTCATTAGAACTAGTTTTTTATGTTTCACATCTCTGAATACAGAATATGGAAAATGGTCTGTATATCTTGGGGCAGGAAGCACGATCTTTTGAGGAATTCCTACTGCACAAACCTGACCTAAAGATGCAAGTTCATTTGTGAATTCTTTGCAATGGGTCTTTTGGGTAAATTATGCCCCTTGTGAATCAGTGAATGTTTTAGTGGGATGGAGCAGGAAGCCTGAGCCGAGTTCTTTGGCCAGTGACTTGCTCCACTTCCACTCCTGTAGAATGGATGAGAGGCAAGCCAAAAGCTTGTCTAATAAAGACATTTAACTGAAAAAGCTGTTTAGTTAAGAGTTCATTCGACAATTCTTTCTCCCTTTTGATCCTAAAACAGATGCTCTGCACTGTGAAAACATTGCATCAAAAGGATGCCACTGTTGTTCATCGTGTTTCTGTGCACAAGTGACTCAGAAATGCTGAGAACAGCTTTTCGGTTTCCATCTGGGATTTGTATTTGCTCATGGTAGGACCAAGGAGTGGGTGCAGTTTTAAACATTTTTGATGGAAGAGTATGTATATGCCCCCTACTGAAGACTGTTCTGCCAGAGTATATAGTAAGGTTGCTGACCTGCAGGTGGGTCTTGGAGATTTCCCAGTATTACAACTGATCTCTAGACTACGGAGATCAGTTTCCTGGGAAACAATGGCTGCTTTGGAGGGCGGACTGTATAGTCCCTTCCCCAGCCCCCACCCTCTCTTGACTTTACCCCCAAATCTCCAGGAATTTTACATCCTGAAGTTGGCAGTTGTAGTCTGTAGCAAAAGGCAAGTGTTCCCCTCTGTTTTTTCTACATTTTACTGATTTCTTGTCCTATTATAAGTGAATGCGCCATATTCTCAGGTATATGATGGGAGCTGAATGGTTATATGAACCACTATTCAGAAATAAATAGATATTTCTTCCTTACCAGAAGAAAGAAGAAAATGTCTTCAGAAATGAAGGAGTTGGCTTAAGGAATAAGCATGAGATTTGAAAGTATAAAATACATATACACTGCAACACAATACTCCATGGTCTCTCTGATGTGGGAAACCACAGGTAACATTTAACATTTGTTTTAGATTTGAGTCCCTTTGATTCACTGTTGTAATGTTTTCAAGCTTTTATTTTTAAGCATGAGGACTAGCAATGTACTAATTCAGGATGATAGGATTCCCTGCAGCAGAGGTATTATAATTAAAAAAGATAAACTATATCATAATTCGGAGCCAGAGATCAATGAAAGGACTTATAAAAATTCATTTGCCTAACTGAAAATACACATTACTGATAATTAACATGTTGATCAATAATCCAGACAGTTTCTGCAACTCAAACTCTGGTTGTTATAACTCTTTTATTAGGAAGTGGAACATGTGAGGTTTAACAGAAAGCACAAAGATGCATGATTGTTGTAAATCTGTAGTTTGCAATTGAATTAATGGCAACTGTTCATCTCGATCATTTCCCTTTCTGTAAAGCATTCGAAGAAGCTCTTTAGTCCCGTAATAATCTCTGCGTGCCATACCCTTCACTTACTGGTTATTCTAGCTTTCCATCTGCTGCTGCAATATACCTTCAATTAAAGATTTCGCTTTCTAAGACAGTCACATTTGGTTCCCTACTGAGCCACATTTGGCTCTAGAGCAATAGGCTGCAGACGTCCATGTTTCTTCAGGCTTTTTCTAGCTGGTATCTGCAGGCCTTCTTTTATCAACTCCTGTTTCGTTTTGCTCTCTTGTGTCTGATTTGCTATAAGGTTGCCTAACAAGTATAATTGACGGTGACTTCTTACTCTATGTGCATTTGTCATGTGAGATAACTGCATGTGGAATTCTCAAAACTTCGTATACTGAATTGCTTCTATACGGAAAATGTGATTTTGTGTAAAATGGCCTTTATAATTCTTTGACAAGAGGGTTGCTACATTTGCATCCCTTCCCAGCATCTAGAAGCTAAGAGTTGAATCATAAGTGTTTACAACACTAACAACAACAAGATTAGGCTGCCCAAGGTGAGCAGTAGCTCAACAGGAGTTTGAATCTGATATGTTCAAGCCCAGTGCTCAGCCCCCTGCACATTATGTATGTACCTAAAAATAGAAGGAAATTTCTCTCATAGAGAAGCGGTCATTTCCTTTAAATATGTAAGAGACGTTAAAATAATTTTTTTATTTTTGTTATATTCACCCTGCCCTGCACCCGAGCTCTAATCGGTCTTAGAGCTGAATGTCATGACATTTTCATTACAGTAAAACTGCTCTGTTTGTAATGTAATAACGTGATTCTACCACTTGTAAACACTGGATCTGGAAGAAATATATGGCATCAGTGATGCATGTGTTTTATTATCACATAGTGTAACTCCAGGGCTAAAAAGTTACCACTTTCTGTTGCTGTGTAGAGTAGATTCTGTTGTGATCACTCTGGTTGGTTTCACAGAAGTTCCTGCTCTTTCTTTGGCTAATGGCAAGATGTTCTGTGATTTCTGATTAATCATAATCGATGGAATCTTATTTTTGCAAAACAAGGTTAGCATCTTGAAATAAATTCAATGCATGAAAACTGTGGCTTGTGGTAGGTTTGCTATCTTCTGCCTGTGGATGTGTTTTGACTTAGATTAAACAAAGGATAAGCTTGTAAAAAAATATTGTAGACTCCATTGATTATGGAGTGTAAAAAACTTGCCCAGCAGAGGAAAGGAAAATACGAGAAAGGTTCTTGGTTACTAGAGCAGGTAGCTGATATAGTGGCTGTGGTGGAGGGTAGGAAATGGGATACAGGATCGGGACAAGGGAAGGGCAGCAGCAGAGGAACTGATGCAACATATGAAGTTCTGCTCAAAAAGGGCAAAAGTCTTGTCAAATGAATGAAAGTCAGGAGTGCCTGAGTTTATATATATATATGATATATATAAGCAACAAAAGCAGTCCAGTTGTCTTATTTGCTTTTTTTTTATATTTTACTTCTGAGATCAGAAAGCAACAAAAATAGCAGTGTAAGTAATTCTGTGTATTTTCTTTGCAGCTTTGACCTTCATATCCCTGTGGTTTTACTGTTCTGTTTTCCGTATTAACAATGAGAAATCCCTTATAGGGCTAGACTGTTCTTGTACTCTAGATAGCTGAAAGTTAAGCTGTACAAGTTAGCTTGTTAAGTAGCCAAGAAAAACAAATTAGCATTAGGGTACTTTTTTGGTATTCTTGCTTTCGCAAACAGATCACACTGTTTTCCTTATTTAAAAATAACACTTGCAAGAGAAGAGAATCATGTTGTTTGACAATGCTGTAGAAAGAAGCATTTTCACTCTGAATAATGCTGACTGCAGTTTGGATCTGGTGAAGACCTTCTCCATGCTTGCATCCTAGTCCTTAAGGTTATTTTAAAATTAAACAGCAGCTTTTTTGGTTTACTTTTTTGAATGCAGTTGTAGATGTCACACACTGTTTCTTATATAATACACCTACTGCTGTGTACTCCAGTAAAGCTTTTGGCTTCTGTTTTTTGGGTTGGAGGTTGCAAAAAAAATTTTAGAAGCTCTCTAAATGTATGAATGTATCCTGTAATGTGACCGTAAATAACAATGCCTATCTAAATCCTTTGCGCTACTGCATGTGTTGCAGCATTGATGCCATGCTGACCTAATGCCCTGCTGTTTTACATTGTGATCAATATAATCCATCCTAATTATGTAGTGAATGTTGACATTGTTATTTTAGGATTAGGCTTTAAAAGGTTAAAAACCCAAGTGTATTATCTAGTGACAAGGCATGAACATCATTTGATAGGAGGTTAAATGCCATTTTTACCCATCATTTTGGCACTAAAGAGTTGTAAGCATCATAACTAGAAAGCTGGGCTGCGTATGGAACTGTGAGATAATTTAAAAAATAGAGCTAGCTATGGTTGCCAGCGTAAAAGACAGAACACAACAACCAGCAAGCAAGCCAACTTCTCTGATGGTTAAACTAAAGTTAGTCTACAGTTAATGTATTTTCATATGTTGTTATCCGCCCTGAGCCCACCCGTGGGGAGGGCAGGATAGAAATTTGAAATAAATAAATAAATAAATAAAATGCTTAGCAAAAGGAAATGGTAGAATTTTGATGTGTTAGAAGGGGCCATGCCAGCTCAGACTGTAGGTACAGGGTTCGTATTGTAAATATTAATTCATACAAACACTTCCTATATTAAAAAAATGGTATTAGATCCCTGCTGGATCAGACCAGTGGTCCATCTGTTCCATCATCCTGTCTTACATATTGGCCAACTAGTTACTCTGGAGGACCAACAACAGGGCACAGAGGCCAAAGCCTTCCGCTGAGGTTGCCTCCTGGCACCGGTATTCAGAGTTTACTGTCTCTGAATGTGAGATTCCCTTTAGTTGCGGCTAGTAGCCACTGATTGATCATGAATCTGTCTAATCTCCTTTTAATGTTGTCTAGGTCTGTAGCTATCATACCCACTCTGGTGGCGAATTCTACATTTTAATCACTCTTTGAGTAAGGAACACTGCTAACCCAGTTCTGAGTCATTTATGAAGAAATTAAATATCACCAGTCCCAATACCAATCTTCGTGGGATCCCACCGCTTCGTGGGATCCCACCGCTTACTTCTTTCCACTGTGTGAACTAGGGTTGCCAATTCCCTGCTGTTCCTAATAATTCTATCTTTGATTACAGTTTCTACTAATTTGTCTGGGTGAGATGTTAGATTAATTGCCTGAAATTTCCTGGTTGCCTTCTGGATCCCTTTTTTTAAAAAAAAATCAGTGTAACATTTGCTACTCTCTAGTCTTCTGGGACAGCGGCTGATTTTAATAACTAGTTACATATACTGATAAATAATGTCACATTTGAGTTTCTCAAGAAGCCTTGAGTATTTCTGGAAGAAAAGTTCTAGACTAGCTCTTTTCATGCAATTACATGATGGCAAGCTTTGAAAAATTCAATCTTTCCCTTGTAGTCTGTAGTACAGCCAATTCTCTAAACACAACATTCTGCCACCTTGATATTGCCTTGATAGGCAATATCTGCTCGAATGGTGAACGGCCAATATTTCTAATGAATACACTGGCAGAACGTACTTCCTCTGCAACCCTGCAGTTGTCAAGGTGCCACAACCCTGCAGTTGTCAAGGAGGGGATAGCATTTCCTGTGCCTGCTCCTTACCAACTTAGTTTAGCCTGGAAGATGGCTGATCTGGCCACCAGAATCTATGACACAATAACGTCAAGACTAGACTACTGTTAGTAGAAGCCAGTTTGGTGTAGTGGTTAATAGCCATAGGACTCTAGAGAACTCGGTTTGATTCCCCACACTTCCACTTGAAGCCAGCTGAGTGATCTTCTGTCAGTCACAGCTCTTTCAGAGCTTTCTTAGCCTCACTTACCACACTGGGTTTCTGTTTGTGGGGATAATAATGCCATTGATTTTGTAAACCACTGTGAGTGTGGCAATAAGTTGTCCTGAAGAGCAGTATATAAGCACGAGGTTACATAGTCTGTGTAGGCCTCCCTGCAAAGTCGAATCAGAGACTCCATCTGATACAGAATGCTGCAGCTTCCTTGTTATCAGAACATGTCTATTCATTCTGCAGTCACTCCATTGACTGCCCATCAGTTACCAGGTTTAGTTCAAGGTACTGACTATTCCATACAAATCCCTTCATGGACTTGGATTTGCATATCTACAGGACCACCTCTCCCTACGCTGCACCACAACAGCTGTGTTTATCTGAGCCGGACCTTCTACAGGTACCCCCCTACAAATGGGTAAATCAACAATTACACATACATGTGCACTTTGTGATGTGGTCCCCACATTATGGAATGGCCTGCCTGATGAGAACGGGAAGTTACCTACTGTCCTGGCATTTCACAAACTATGCAAAACTGATTTATTCAGGAAGGAATTTTACAAAGGTAATAGGGGTTTATTATAATGGATTGATTCAGGAAGAATGCTTTAATAAAAGGAACTATACTACTGGGCAGGGCTCATTTCGAGGGGGAATGCACAGGAGCGCAATTCCAGCAGTTCCTTAAAGAGATCACCTGTCAGGTGGCCCTGCCCACCTGACTCTCGGCCATTTGGGGCCTGTTTCGTCCTGGATTGGGGCCAAAATGGCCCGGATTGGGCCTCTGAAGGGTGGTGGATCTCTCTCCTGTTCAGCAGCGGCCCCATCCTGACTATTTTGGGCCCCTTTTCAGCCATTTTCAGCCCCTTTTTGCCATTTTGGGCCCAATTTTGGTCCTGAATGGCCAGGATTGGGTCCAAAACAGACAGGATAGGTGATGTCAGGGGGTGTGGCATATGCAAATCAGTTATGCTAATGACATGTTTCTGGTGATGTCAAGGGGCGTGGCATATGCTAATGAGTTATGCTAATACGTTCCTCCAGCTCTTTTTCTACGAAATGACCCCTGCTACTGGGTATAGCACATACTATTGCTGTATGTGTTAGTGTTATCCTATTAAGTAACTTTTGCATTGGTTAATATGTGATGTTAGTACTTATACTTTGTTCCAGCATTGTTCCAGGTTTTTTACTTGGTTTTAATTTCTGCATCCTAATCCTATTACATTGCCTATTAGATGACCCATCCTGTTGACTGCATTGATTTACACTGTGTAATCCACCTTGACTCTCAGTGCGAAAGAGCAAAATTGCTAGAGTATAAGCTTTCGAGAGTCAAAGCTCCCTTTGTCAGATGGGTATCTGATGAAGGGAACTTTGACTCTCAAAATCTTATCCCATGGAAGTCTTGTTGGTTGTTCAAGTACTACTGGACTCAAATCTTGTCCTTCTACTGAGGACCAACATGACTACTCACTAAAACTGTCCGTGAAAAGGTTGACCATAAACAATGTAAATAAATAAGTGAAAGTAATTCCCGCTTTTAGTGGTACTTATTGACAGATATGCAGATACAGGATAGTAGCTTTAATCTAAAAAGAAGGATCCTTTCTGAGCAAAGCAACATCTGCCCAGGATATCTTAAAAGAAGGGGAAGTTCTAACATCCAGCTAGCATTTCTGGTATGCTGATCATTTAATCAAAGTTCCGATATATCCACAACTTTGTTACTGCTTTCTCTTCTAGTGCAAGAAGTGTGTTTAGTTTAAGGGATGCAGAAATCTTGACCCAGTCCAGCAGTTACTGATGAAAAAATGGTGTAAAAAGTGGGGCGGCTGTTGTTTCTTGGCTAGCGGAATAAAGCCGATCTTGTGAACATCTCCCTCCCCATGCAGACCAGCAAACACATTTATCACCAAAAACTAGCACGTAGGAACAAATGCTCAGTGCTCAAAAGTCTATCATTTAGTAATATTTTTTCTTTCGGCCTTTTCTTTCAGTTTCCATGGAACTTTATGTCTAACTATAATCTGGAAAGTTGGCAGCAGTTACAACACCATCTGTAAACAATAAAGTTCTATACAAATTGAGCCTTGTAATGTTAGTAACTTCCCAGAGCCATGCTTTCAGAAGCAGAAAAATAGGAACAATCAGCTGCACTTTGTTTTGAGGGAGCAGCAAATGAAAGAATTAGATTTTGCATAGTTGGTATACAGTTATTAAAGCTATCTAAAGCATATGGGTTTTATACCCATGATGACGTCTCTCTGTTGAACTGAAAGCCAGTTACTGTGAACATTTTTGATACAAGACAGCCACTTCAAGGGTTCTTTTCTCCATGTATTTCATAAGATGAACCTTTCGTATTCATCTCGACAGTCAAATCTGATATTCAGTATTCCACTGATTGTATCTACATAGCCAGATCTGATATTAGTATTCCATTGATTATATTATATTGGTAAATGCCAGATCTTACCCCTTTTGGAAAAAGATTGAGAATAGTTATGGTAAAAATTATATGGAAGGTCAGCTGATGGCAGCATTACTGTTGCAAAAATAAAAATGGGTGTTTGCTGAATGGTTGCTTTATGAACATATCAACAACATGAACCAACAATTCTGCATGTTATCTGATCAGCGAAGTATGAGCATATAGTTTATTTTTATTTATATTTCTTCTCAAATAATAACTATATTGTAAAAATTCTATGTAAATTCAGATTATATCAGAATGCCTAAGTATATTGAAATTATGGTTGGCATTCAGTCTGATTCTTTGATGATGTGCTGTATTTTGGACACAAATTACCATAGTATTGACAAATGTTACAGTGAGTGTGCCCAGCACAATTAAGGTATGCTATGATGTAATAGGGAAATGTATGGTACATAAGTTGTAACTAGGGTTGCCAGTCCCCTGACCCCCTTTCTCCTTCACCCTTGCACGTGAGCATAGTGTGCGCACGCACTCCTGGTCTGCATGATGACATCACTTCCAGGAAGTGATGTCATCACGTGGGTAATGTGCCGCTCTGGGAGCACTCCCGTTCTCTGCAGGGGGCCGAATCTGGCCTGAATTCAGGCCAATTCATCCTTTATCATGCCCGAATCTGACCACTGTGGAGCACAGGAGCACTCTCATGTTCTGCAGCAGCTCAGTTTGGGCCAAATCAGGCCTGAATCTGGCACAAATTGGGCCTGTAGTGCACAGGAGCGCATCATGCCATCTGGGAGCGTGCCCCGGGAGGCATGTTCCTCCCCAGCCAGATAGATGGGGGCAAGGGGGTGGAGGGTGGGAGCGGGGATCTCCTGCTGTGGGCAGGGAACTGGCAACCCTAGTTGTAACAAATGCTCCATGGAGATGAGCCCTGGCTCCGTATGTTACTGGTGGCAGCCCTCACGTACTGGAGGCATGTGATCTTTTCTATCACATACCTCAAAGAATGTGAGACACACTCTCACAAAGAATCTGAGGCACGCTATAGCATCTTCTGTGTGGTGGCCACACATAATTTATCTTCCTTGAACAGTAGAGAAATTGCACGAGATGTGCATCTGTGTGAACTGAAAGGCTTGCATGAAGGCTTCCTTTTATATGTTCTCTGAGGTGTATGGTACACAGAATGGCTGCCTTTCTCCACTATAGAAGGACAACATGGCTAGTAAGGCATCATAACAGGAAGCTTCATTGTGTATCTTATGCCTCTTCAGAGGAAGCCACTAGGGCAGCAGATATCTTCTGAAGAGGCTGTCCTTGAAACCTGAATGTGTTCTGGCCTATGTGGGTGTTTAAGATGTTGTTCTGAATACTGGGCCTGTCATACAGTTATGGAGGGGCCTAATATCTTTGATAAAAATAATTTCTTTTGATAACAGGAAAACAGGATTTTTAAAAATGAGACTAAGGTTTTAATGCTCAAGTCAATCTCTGTGTTGAAATGTAGAATATCATGTGACTAAACAAAATGTTCTTTTTATCTACCATGTGTAGAAGGCATAAGACTGCTCTCCTGGGAATACACTCCTTAAATTTATTACCTTTTTGTGGGGTTTGTTAACCTAAAATATTTATTGCATTTCTCTTCTGTTTCAGAGAGATGGTCAATGCATGGTTTTCTGAGAGAGTTCATACCATTCCAGCGTGCAAAGAAGGGACCAAACACCACAGTGAAACCTGTTCCTGTCCCAGTCCCCAAACAGTGCGGGCTGAGGGCACGACTCCCACCCCACCAGCCAGGAAGATATCTGCGTCTGAATTTGATCGACCTCTCAGGCCCATTGTTGTCAAAGATTCTGTTGGAACAGTGAGTTTCTTGTCAGACTCTGAAAAGAAGGAGCAGATGCCTCTACAATCTCAGCGGCTTGGAACTGATGCAGAGGACCAGTGTTCGAGGCTCTTAGAACTGGTGAAAGATATTTCCAGTCACTTAGATGTCACAGCTCTTTGTCACAAAATTTTCTTGCACATCCATGAACTAATAGCTGCTGATCGATACTCCCTCTTCCTGGTCTGCGAAGACAGTTCCAATGAGAAATTTCTTATCAGCAGGCTTTTTGATGTTGCTGAAGGTTCCACCTTAGAAGAAGCATCAAACAACTGTATCCGCTTGGAATGGAACAAAGGGATTGTGGGCCATGTAGCAGCTCTGGGCCAGCCTTTGAACATTAAGGATGCATATGAGGTAAACAAAAAATGTGTGTGCGTTTTTTTTTTAATCCAAAGAGATACGAGCATATGAAGTATTTGTTTATTTAGATAGGTATGTGTAGTCTGCTTTTCTCTCTAATGGGGACCCAAAATGGCTTACAGCATCATTCTCTGCTCATTCATCTTACTGTCACAACAACCCTGTTAGATAATTAGGCTGAGAGACAGTGATTGGCCTGAGGTCAGCAAGCTTCCATGGAAGTGCAGGCATTATCCTCCAAGACCCTAGTTTAACACTCTAAACATCATACTAGTTCCCTTATAAATGAGTCAGACCATTTGTTCATTTAGCTCACTGTGTCTTTTCTCACTGGCAGTAGTTCTCTAGTGTCTTGGGCAAAGAAAGGTCTTTTCCATAACTTACTTCCTAGGATCCTTAGCAGGGATTCAACCTGAGTTCTTCTGCATGCAGCACATGTGCTTTGCTTGCCCTTGGAAAGAAAGCTGAATGATTACAAAGATATATCCTAGGAGGCTGGCAAACAACCCAAGCTCAACCATGGCATGTCTAGCAGTTCGCTGACTCTGCTAAGTTTTGGTGGTTCACCAGCCTTGGTCAGGAGTCTATCATTAGAAATGACAGTTGCTGAAATCAATATCTTATACAACTATACATGCCTTCTATGATTGACCTATATTCTCTTTTCTAATGATATGAAATTTGACTAGAAAAGAATACTGGATAATACTCAGTGGCTGAGATGGACAGTGCATAGTTCCATGTCACATGTGAAACCTATGAAGTAACCATTGGCTTGAATGGTATGGTGCAACTTTTTTTCATTGAGTTTCTAGGGGCTGTGCATATTTTTTATTTATCTACTTTTGTATTGCCCATGGTTCAAACAGATTCCAGTAAGCAATATTCTTTCAAGCAGTCTTCCAGGCAGCCAGATCAGTCCTTCCAGGCAGGCCGATCACACAACAGCTGGGCTCTTCTTCGGCAAAGCCGCCCCCTTACCTAGTCACCCTTCACCAGGTGCTTTCAATTTACAGTGCTGTATGGAGGTTAACTCTCTGCTGCCCTGAGGCTGCTGTTTACATGGAGAAGGGCTGTGTGGCTCACCACCTATCTCCTTGTTATTACAATTGTCTTCTGGCATTTTCATTACAACTTTATAGTCTGCCTTTCCCACTGAAACTCAAGGTGGATTACAGTATATAATACTGTGCAATAAGACAGTATAAAATAGCCAATGAACAGTGCCATAAGACTAGGATTAGAGAATTAGAGAACAATGCAAACAACTAACTAGCAGAGGCAAAGTATAGTATAAACAAGGAAGAAAGTTTGGATTACAAACTATAAATTACTGCAGTTGAATACAATCTTATTTCATTATAAAGGTGCTGTCCTAGATTGTTCCATTCTAGTACAGTTCTAATTTCTTTTCAAATATGCCATCTTGAATTTTGCTATTTTGCACATTCTGTGGAATGATAAAAGTATGGGAGCCTTTCTGTCATCCTCAGGCAGGCCATTCCCAAAGGTGGGAATCACCACTGAGAATTTACATAAACAGGCAGCTGTTGATCTTACCCATTTGCAGGGTGGCACCTTTAGAAGGCTTTGCTCAGATGACCCAAATTGTCACTGCTGGTAGCTCCACCCACTGAGTTTGAAGCACTGACCTCATAGTACTTTATAGTGCAACTTGATAAAAGCATTGACAAGGTAGAGTATCTTACACCAAATTTCCATCCACAAGTTTGTCTAGTGTGTATGGTCAGGGAAAGAAAGGGGCCTGGTGGACAAAATACCCAGCTGTGCAGGATGATGGAAGCGAGTGTGTTGACTGCAAAGAATAACGTAAAGTACATGACACCCGTGTTGTTGATTTTGTGAAGTCATAGCACAGTTTAAACAGCTATGAGGTTAGCTGTTTAATTGTCTCATCACAGTATTCAAGATCTTTGCACCAAGCGAAAGAACAGGACTGTATAGTCAGGGTTTATTAACTTCTACTTCAAGTGTGAACTTTCTTCTACTGGAGATTTTCCAAACTGGGCAGGCAGTTCACTCCTAGAATTAAGTCAGAAGCGTTAGACATGCTGGCTTTCTTGTTGATGGCTGCAAAAAAGAAGAAAGTCCTATATATTTGTGGAAAAGAATTCTTAAAAAAAAATAACAAATTGGGGGCGTTAATCTCATCCCCAAAATTACAGAAACACCACATGTCATTTTAATAAACTAATGCCCTCAGTTGCTGTTGCTAGTTAACACAACAGTATTGCCAGCCTGAGGCTTGGTTTCTTCAGTAAAAGGCAGGGGAGGGCCTTTTCCAGGGCTATTTTGGCCATTGAGGGAGGATGCTTGAAACTGGGCCTGGCAGCAAGCACTGGGTGACTTGATACCACATGACTTGTGTGACTCACCCAGTCCCAGCTGCTTACTACTGTTCAACAACAGCCCTCCCTCTCAAGCCAGTGTAATGTAGTGGCTAGAGTTTCAGAGAAGAATGTGGGAGACCCAGGTTCGAATCACCACTCAGCTATGGAAGCTCACTAGGTGATTTTGTTCCAGTCACACTCAGACTAACCTGCCTCTCAGGGTTGTTGTGAGAATAATATGGAGGCTAGTAGAATGATTTAAGCTGCTTTGGATCCCCATTGTGGAGAAAGGCAGTACATAAATGAAGTAAATTAAGAAATATAGGTGAAGATGGGAGGCAGACAAAAGGTAAGTTGTTCAGTGGGTTTGAAGGAGAGAAGGGTGTAGAGAAATGTGAGCATATGGAGGCTACTAGGAGAAAAAGGAAATTGTGTGGGGAAGGGGATACAGGGTGATACAGGTTCGCCACCATGCAACTGTGCCTGGCTTAGCCAGGACCAGGCAACTGGGCTGTAAGGGAGAGGCTGCTGGAGGGGAGAGAGAAAGATGAAGACAAGGGAGTTACAGTGGTTGGTGGGAAGGAGAGAAGGAAGCAGGAAAAAGGGGAGAGGCTAGGAAAAGAGCAGGGAATGGAAAGAGGACATGGTGGGGAAGGGGGAAATTAGATGACCCCTGCAAGTTCTTGCAGGTCCCCACTTATCCTATTCTAAACCTGGTCCCCTTAGACAGAAAAACCCAAAGAGCAGAGCCAAGCACACAGAGAAAAATCCTCAAAAGAAAAAAAAGATATTAAGGAAATGACCAAGATCTTATGATGTTACATCATGAGAACTTGGCCACCATTTTGAAGAATGGAGAAGCAGCTACCCACCACTGCAGGAGCCAGACAAATAGGGGAAGAGGAGTAGCAGGCATTAGAGGAGGAATGGGAGGAGAAGCAGGAGCCATCCCCAGTGCCACAGGCGTGTGGAGAATGAGGAGAAGGGCGCATGAGTGAGTAGGAATTGCTGCCGTGCCTCCCTCCACCATCAGCACTACAAATGGGTGAAGAGGAGGAGGGTGGGGAAGGAGGACTGGGAGCCACCACTACCCCTTCACACTGCTGCATGAGCCAGATGGGCAGCAAGCAGGTAAATGGGGAAGCAGGAGCTGCCCCCACAGCATCCACATGCGTCAGGCAGTCAGAGGCACAATGGGCTGGCGAATGGCAGTGAGCAAGGAAATAGAGGGTGAGAATAGGATTCTCAAAGGGTCCCCCACTGGGTGTATGTAAATGTATTGATACACACCCTGAGTTTTTTGGATGGAGCAGTCTAATCATTTAGTTTTTCGTTACACCATTTGTGGCTGTTAACACAAATAGGTCTGTTCACATCTGAGTTAGGCATATGTGTGAAATTGTACCACAGTATTTATAGAATTTAGCTTTCTTTGTGTTAGAATGACAAAATACAGCTTTTAAAATTTGTTCCTAAAAATGGAACACCCTGCTCCTTTTAATCGGCAGTGCTTATTGAGCCTTGAGCGCCCTGCATTCAATGCACTCTAATCATTTTCTTTGAGAACAGAAAAATGTTCTATCAGTAAGCATAATGTGATGTATTTTAATGTTGGGGGAGAAAATAGCAATTTTTTTTTTGCACGCTCGTTACACTTTGTGCAGCAAGCTAGTTTGGGGGGGGGGGCGCGTTATTTAAAAATGCTGATGTTCCACGTAAACAATTGGTTTCAGTTGCTACTTTATGGAATATAAATGCCAGGAAAAATAATGTTCATTCCCTTATCCATTGTTTCATAATGGAAACATTGTTACCAAAGAGGAACAGTTAAATGGAACATCTGCATTCCTATAGTTATATAAACAGGGGAAGTAATGCATAATTTTTCAAAAGAATGTGTACGGGGTGTGATGCATTTTCTTCTTTGACAGGACCCCAGATTCAATGCAGAAGTGGACCAGATCACGGGCTACAAGACACAGAGCATCCTTTGTATGCCAATAAAGAATCATAGGGAAGAGGTAAGCTTAAGCATCTGGCCCTTTTTCTATTGTAACACTTCCAGTCCTATTAATTCCCTAAACTGTTTTCAGCTTTCAGGCGCTGTCCCAGAGAAGTTAAAAAAAAAATCCTGTCTGCTTATGTTTCCACAGAGAACACATTTGACCTGTGCAGTAAACTATGCAAAATTGGTTTATAGCCAGTTTTCTTTTCAGTTTTGTCATTTTCTAAACAGTGTGAGCTGTTCTTGGCAATATAAACATATCTGCTATTTTTTTTCAGACATAAAACTCTAATTTCATTTAATGTATCTATCCACATTGCTTGTTCAACTGAATTTGTATTGCAAGTTTTTTATATGTATGAAATGTAGTGTTAAAAAAGATCCCCAACAGTATTACCTTACAATGAAAAACCAAGCTTGTTCTCTAATATGTAGAACAACAAGGAGAAATGGAATGAAACCCAAGAGGAAAAAATATAAAAGAAATTTATTATGGTTTCAGATCTGATGATAATATAAGCCCAACTAGTAAATTTAAACTTCCATTTAAATTGGCCATGTTTATATGGAAGAAATGGTGGACTGTGTTTTGTCAACATTTCAAATCTTACTTAAGATGCTGAAAAGAAACCTGAGTGACGTGGCTTTCATATCACTGGTGGGGAACTGATGCACATCAGCTTGGACTCTAATCCATACAAAAGATCTTCCCTGTTATCTGCACGCATGAATCTTTCCATGGGAGGCAATTGGAGCCCTAACAAAATGTAAGGCCCTAAGTTACCTTTTTCATATAATTTCCCCCAAATCCCATGGAGTGTATTTGTTGTCGCCGCACCTACTAAGCCCAGCAGAACATGCTGAGGAAAGCATCATCCTGCCACTGCCACTGGTGCATGCTGAGTTCAGTACAGAGAAGTTTTTAGGTATCTGTGGCTTTAATGTCATGATAAAAACCTATCTGTTCTGAGCTCAGGATGCCAGAACTGTCACATGACCACTGTAAAAGAGCCCTGCCAGGCTCAAACTTGATTTTTTATGATAGTCACACACTGATAAGTTCTTGATTCAGTGGATCTCCAAATAAATGAACTGTTGCATTCATTTTCTAATATTATATTTGATTAACTCTTCATTGCTCTTAGATCTATTATCTCTCTTAGTGAACAGTTTGCCTATATACTTATGTGGTACAAATAAGGTGAATGGAATGTTTCATTGTCAAAGCTCCTTACTTCAGACACCTTATTGAAAGATTATATCCTGAAAATCTTGTTGGTCTCTAGGGTGCCACTGGACTCATCCTGCTGTTCTCCTGCAGGACTGCTACCTACCTGAAGCTGTATGTATGAAAAGACATACATACCTATCTACAGTATTAATCTCTGGTGGCGGATTCACACATGCAAGTTATTACAGCATTGCAGTTGACAACTGATGAACATGCATGTGTGAACTTATTCCAAGACATTGGCCTTAGATATTTCAATAACTTGTCAGAGGTCAGGTACCACATTTAAGTGGATCCCCCCCACACACACACTTGTATGAATCATACATATCATTGTATAATTTTATATATATTTCAGAATAGCCTGTACTATAATTCTGCAGTACTCTGCTGCAAGGAACAGAACAAAAGAGCTGAATTATACTTTGACCTATGGAACTGCTTGCAGATCAAGTTCTTTCGTGGGAAAAACAGAAGATTCCAACACACACACTGTTCTCTTTTTCAAAGACACTGGGGTTCTCTCACTTTGTCTTCGTCATTTATTTTTAAGTGCTTATAAATTATTAAGTAGTGTACAAAACTAAGTAGTGCAGTCTTATAATCTAATAGATGCCACCAGGGTTAAAGACATGCTAAAGAAAAGATTACTTAATACTCATGAGTAAAATTTTGCTGTATACTTGTAGGTTAATGTAAAAGGATTGTTCCATCTGCCCTTCACCTGATTGGCAGCTTTCTGAGTGTTTACAGAAAACACACAGGGCAAGAATCTGGCTCCAAGTTGGCCTTCTGCTGGACTGTCCCAAGGCTTGTTTTGACTGTGTGGACGTTTCTTTTGACGTATGATTTTCAGTCAAGGAGAGGTTCTGTATTTGCAGTTTTCCAATTCTCCTTTTTTCAGCAGCATTTCAAACAGTTTTCAAATACATTCATATTTGTAGTACTTTTGTAAAAAAACAACAACCCTAGGTTAAAATCCATCAATCAACCTGCCTTTGTTGCAGCAGCAAATAAGCCATAGCAACAATCATTCCATCAATGTAAAATGAAGAAATTGCCACACATTCCCACAGGAAAAATTAAAACAGCATTTAATCATGCAGTTTTAATCATGCAGTTAGATACTGATATTTTGATTTTTAAAATAAATATGCCTTTCCATATAGGTTTTTCAAAGGATTAGATAGAATCCTAAAACATTAACACAGCAATTTTCAAATCAGGCAAAAATATTATAACAATAAATAAAAATCAGAAAAGCAGCACCAACATTTGAGGAAAATGTCTGAAAATATAAACTAAAGATTCAGGACAGACAACATATTTCTTTACTCAACAAGTAATTAAACTGTAGGATTCAGTTCTAGTGGAAAGAGTGAGGGCCATGAGTGTTGGTGGCTTTAAAAGAGGTTAGTCAAATTTATTTAGGATAGGTCCATCCGTGGTTTTAGTCACCATGGTTCATCTTCACATTCAAACTTCTGAATACTAGGTAGCTTCCACATGCTCCATTTTTTTTTTTTTTAGTTTTCCCTGTCCCAAAGTCATGTCGTCCTGATCGGCTTCGAGAACTCACCTTTCACATGCATCGTCCTCATGCGTGTTTTGTGGGTGTTTGTTGTGGGGAAGGTCCCAACCCAGAAAACGTATTCTTTATCTGCACCTCCGCACAAATGATGTTGATGCATTCCTGTCCAACTTCCCCCGCCTTTTTTTTGAGTGCATGCAAGATTGCACTATACCGTTGTCCTGTCTTTCAGCTTCTGTAGAAACTGGGCATGTGTAGTACTCCATTCTCTACAGTTGATTTCCCGCTCAAAGTTTTAAATGCGAACAGGACAGTAGCATGATCGTGCAATTCCGTATCCTACTATATAAAAGGAAAACTGTGTTCCCCACCACTCACTCCTTATACCTGCGGAGGCTTAGTACGCAGGGATAAGAAGCAAGTTGAGGCGGCGAGCCCCCCCCCCCAAGGTCCCACAGCAGCAGGGGGGACTCCCCACCACCTCCGCGGGGCCTTGGGAGGACTGTACACAAGCCAAGTAGTGGCTGAGGGTTCAGAGGAGGAGGGAGCACCTGCTTTCTTTCCCGATCTTCCCCCTTGACTGATGCCGCGGGGAGGAGGTGCAGGGGAAGTGCTGCTAGGGCCCATTGTATTTTCCCAAACAATGGGCCTTATTGCTAGTTTAAAATAAAATCAGAAATGGCATTCCATTCTTAATGTTGTTCCTAGACTGATAGTCTGATTGCTGAGGGATCCAGTGTAGCAAGCACTGCAGTATGATTCCCTTTGTATACATCATAATAGCGCAAGGACTGTTTAAAAAGGGGTGGAAGGGGGGAATTATACGATCACGCATGCAAGCTAGACATGTGTGGGAGGGGTAATGGCAAGAGGAGGGATTGGAGATTTGTGGAAGGGCACTTCAAAAACAGAAAAAAAAGCCTCCACATACATTGATACGGTAGAAATTGTGTGGAAAAAGTGGCATCAAAAATAAAGATGGACCAAATCAGGTCTCACAAAAAATGCTTAAAAATCAGGATCATGACCTGCTCATGCATGGAAAATGATGACGTGTGTAATGGGTGAGATAACCTGCCAGAGTTCCATTGGCCGGCTGTCTCATTAAGGACGTGTGGAAGCAACCCTAGTGCTAGGAAGCTACATCAGGGATTCCCTTGGTGTCAATGCCCTATTCGTTGGCTCTCCAAGAGCCAGTATGGTGTGCGAGCAACCCTGCTGTAGTGCTTAGAAAGTTGGGTTAGAATCTGGGAGACCCATGCTCAAATGCTCACTCTGCTTTGGAGGGTTGCTGAGTGATCTTGGGGTAATCACATACTCTCAGCCTAACCTAGCTCACAGAGTAGTTGTGAGGATAAAATGGAGGGGGGGGAAACATGTAAGCTGTTTTGGTTCCCCATTGAGGAGAAAGGCAAGGTATAAATGTAAGTAAATAAATAAATGTAGTAAAGAAACTGGTTGGAAATAGGTTGTTGAATTAGGTAAACTACTGGTCTGATCCAGCAGAGTTCTTGTTAGGCTTTAAATTTTTGACTAACATTGAAAGGAGAGAAAAAATAGTGCCAAACTACTGTGGGAGGAGTCAGTTGTCTCCCAATGACCAGCAACCAGTGGCAGGTTTTGTGGCATACAGAGATCAACTGCCACCAGCAGGCACCCTGGGAACATGTGTGGCACGTGCACTCCCAGTGGACGCGTCGATATCACTTCCAGAAGTGATGTCATTGCACTGCCTGTGGGAGTGCTCCTGAGGCCGGCATGATGTCACTTCCCAAAAGTGACATCATCACACATGCGTGCGCACATGAAACCAAGTACTTGGAAGGCACAAGGTAAGTGCAGGGGCTCCCCCATCTGCTGGGAGAGTAAGGGGACCTGGCAACCTTAGTCCAAAGTCCAAAGTCTTTGTCTCCAGTGTTTAGGCTTCTGATTTCTGAAGGAAACAGAATCCAGAGCAGAACCTCAGTTTTTTTAAAAAAAAATCTCTTCAACTTATGACTCTTTGGGTTGCAACTTTAGATTTAATTATGCTGTCATTTGTACAGCTGTAAAATAACTTGCTTTTGTTAATAAGAACCAGAGTGCTGGTCTAGAATTGAAGAAGCCCAATAGATTTATGTTCCTATTTTGCCATGTATCTTGTCAGGGCTTGTCGCTGCCGCCGCTGGGCGGGGCCCCAGCTGGGCCAGCCCTGGCATCAGAGGGGCACCAGGGATACTGCAGGACCCTGCTCTGTGGAAGGAGGGGCGGTATACATCACCCAGACCCCCTCTCAGTCCACTCGCTGGCCTGCTCAACCTGGCCTGCTTACCCTCTGCGTCCTCCTTCATCTCCTTCTCCCAGAACTCTCCTCCAAGCCTCCACTCTCGCACTGCTCTGCTCTCACTCCACACCATCACTCCTTACTCACACCCACCACCTCAGCGCTCTTTCTAGCCACCTTATATAGGGTTTCCTTTCCCCGCCCTCCTTCTAGGCTTGTTCCCTCTCCTGACTTGGCCCAGCTGTGCCTTCCCTCAGGTGTTTCCCTCCTACCTCTAATCCCTTCTTGGCATCCTTGCCTTGCTGGCAGGGTTGGGTTGAGTGCGAGCCATCCCCAGCTGAGGTCTCCTTGGCCTTGCTCACAAGGAGCTGCCCCAGCCGGCTTCTGTGCTGCTGAGCATGCCTGGCCTTGCTCGCGAGGAGCTGCCCCAGCTGGCTTCTGTGCTGCTGAGCATGCCTGGCCTTGCTTGTGAGGAGCTGCCCTGGCCAGCTTCTGGGCTGCCTGCTCATTGATGCCGGGCGGGGCTACCCATCTCCTCCCCCAGAATGCCTGTGGCAGCCCCACCTGGAGGGGCTTGGCTCCTAGCACCTCCTGAGCCAGGCTGCTGTCCTCTAGCCAGGGTGTGGCTCTGGGCTGTAGAGGCTGCTTCTCATCCTTGGCAGGTAAGGGCTCTGTTTGGGCTGTTGCTGGGTCCCTGTTCCCCTTGCCTTGGCCCTTTGCCTCTGTCCTGCCTAGCCCCCTCTCTTCCCCCTGGAGGGTGGGACTGGCTGGTCTCCCCCTGCTCCCCCCAGCCCTCTGAGGCTTGGGCCTTTCGCCTCTTCCCCCTGGAGTGGGCAGGTTCTGGACCTGGTTGCTGGCTGGGGTGGTAGGGCCACTGCCTCCTGGTTGCCTCCCACTGCTCCCTCCTACCAAGTCTGGGGGCTGGGACACAGACCCCGGACATATCTCACTGAGTGACCTTAGCCAGTTGCTTTCACTCAGCTTAAGTTAACTAATGTAGTTGTTGTGGGGATAAAATAAGGGTGACGAAATCAAGCACGAGTTGATAATCATATATAGACCATTTTGTTACCTCAGACCAGAGGTTCATCCAGCCCAGCATTTCTAGCAGAATTCTCCTGTTTCTATCTTTGATGGACTGCACTTAAAAGCAGGTTTCCTAAGTGCAGCACAATCAGAGAGCTTGGAGGGAAAGAGTTAACTAGACTGGAATGAAGAGCTTGAGTGACAGACTGATCCCTCCTCTCTGATTGGTCAGTTTAGAACCAGTCTGAAGTGAGTCAGTTGGGAGCGCAGCTACTGTAGCTGTTCAAAGAGAACTGAGACCGAGATGCGGGGGGGGGGGGGGGAGAAGACCTGATCCTGACTGTAGTTTGTATCTTATAAGATCTACCAATCTAATAGCATATTACAAAGTTTAACTTTAAATAATTGTATTATGAAGGGAATTCAATACTTGTAGTTGTAATTTATGTTATTATGTTTTTTCCCTTCCCCCTTGTTTCCTTTTTCCTTTTTTTGTTTGTAGTTTTGATGTTAGTAATTAAAAAAAATAAAAAAAAATAAAGTGAGTCAGTTGGTTTCTGACAGGATTGTTCAGTGTGTGTGAATGAGTCTAGCAGGGAAGGTCAAACAGGTTGCCTTTAGTGTGAGGGAGGAGGACTCTGTTACTTTAACTGTATCATTACTGTCCTAAGGAAGAATTCTATTTAAGAATTCAAAAGTATAAGTGTTAGAATAAGCTGAAGCTTACTTTACACAGACACGTGAAAACTGGGAGTGTATTTTGGCAAGAGTGTTGGGTAGTGGAGTTCAGACTTCCTTTCAAGCCAAAAGAAGAGTTTTATCTTCTGAGGAGAAGATTAATTCCTGCCCAGTTTCTAAAGGCAGTTCGGCTCTGAGGAGGACCCCAGGTCTGTTGTGAAGGGAAAACAGTTTTAAACTGACTCTAGGAAACTTGAACTGTCATAAGGAACTTTGTGAAGAAACATGGTTGCTGTAACTAAAGTACTAAGTAAAACACCTCTCTGTTAGAATATAGGAAACTAAGCTTCAAGGATATTATCTTGCCTGTTAATCCAAGTGTAATACCAACAAACTTTTATCTCAGCACTTCCATCCCCTGACTACACCTACTCAATCCCTTCCTGTTAAATAAAAGTTGTTATTCCTTTTTGAATGTTATACAGTCTCCAATGCTATTTCCAGCCAAAAGGAAGAGGGCTCCTGCTTTTCCCCATCAAGCTCCTGGGCTGGGCTAAAAATCCAAAATTATATCTGCCTGTCAGGGTGGGACAAACATACTTTCAAAACAACAAATATTAACATGCAGCTTGCGGCTGCTCAGTCAAAGCAGGCCAACTGAATTTTGGCAGGAAAATCTGCCTCACAGTGGGGAAGCGATGGGGGATCCATCATACTAATAGATATCCTGGGCAAGTTCACAAACAGGCCAGAAATTGATCTCTTTTATTCTAGCATCTGGGCTTTACTGCTTCTGAACAGGGAAGTTCTATTTAGCTAACTATGGCTGTGACAAAGCCTCTCTTCTATAAACACACCTTATCCTTTAAATAGCTGTGAACTCCAAAAGTTCAAAATAAAATCTGATGGCTGTGAACTCCAAAAGTTAATTTTGTGTTACATGAAGAATGCTTCCTTTTTTCAATCCTGAACCTAATGTAAGTTAGTGTGATCTGAAGTTCAAATTGAAATACAATGTGAACTTTCAAGTTCAAGATAAAATACACATACAAAAACATAAAAACAACAATTAAGACATATAGCTACAAGGAGGGATTACTGAGGGAAAATCAGATGAAACAAAAAAAGTCTTCTCTCATTGGTGGAAAAAAGCAACAGAAGGGGACAGGTGAGTCTCCATGGGGAGAGAGTTCCAGAATTTTAGTGCCACAAGCAAGAAGGCCCTGTCCCTCGTTGCTACCTGACTAATCTCAACGAAAACAAGAAGGGGGGGGGTTCACTTCCGCTAGAATAGGACACCAAAGGAAAAGAAGTGAAGAGGCACAATTATGAAAAAGTTCGTAATTTACATATATACACCAGCTCCAATTACAAAATCTACAGTCACTACAATATAAATGCTCAAAGTCCCAGTAGCAGTCAATCTCTCATCACAATGGATGGTTGTACAGTTCATATAAGTACAAGCTGTGACGTGACGCGTTGTCCGAGGACAGCGCTCCAGGTAAGTAGGTAGCAAGGTAGATGGGTGGCAGGTAAGTAGGTAGCAAGGTAGATAGGTGGCAATGAGTACGAGCCGGCAATTTCTTCGCTCGTTTCAGACCAAAAATGTCTTTCTTCAGGCCACAATGTCTGAAATTGACAATACATAGTAATACTACAACTATCACGCCAAAGGTACAACAGTATTATACAAGCACACACCGTTCATTTACTTACAACAGCAGGAAAATTAATTCAGTTCAATCGTCATTCTTCATCAATTGCTCCATGGACAATCAAGTAGGTAATGAAGTAGGTTCCCAAACCCTTTCCCTCCATTTAACTAGTTAGATGGAACACGCCCAAATCAATTTAAAGTCCCATTGCACTTATTCCCATTTAGTACATACATTAAATTTTAAGATTTTCTAAAGTTACAATATCCTTGCCTGGGAAAAGCAACAAGAAAAACAGTTTTTTCTTTATTGTGCTTCCCTTGTTGCTTTTCCCAGGCAAGGATATTGTAACTTTAGAAAATCTTAAAATTTAATGTATGTACTAAATGGGAATAAGTGCAATGGGACTTTAAATTGATTTGGGCGTGTTCCATCTAACTAGTTAAATGGAGGGAAAGGGTTTGGGAACCTACTTCATTACCTACTTGATTGTCCATGGAGCAATTGATGAAGAATGACGATTGAACTGAATTAATTTTCCTGCTGTTGTAAGTAAATGAACGGTGTGTGCTTGTATAATACTGTTGTACCTTTGGCGTGATAGTTGTAGTATTACTATGTATTGTCAATTTCAGACATTGTGGCCTGAAGAAAGACATTTTTGGTCTGAAACGAGCGAAGAAATTGCCGGCTCGTACTCATTGCCACCTATCTACCTTGCTACCTACTTACCTGCCACCCATCTACCTTGCTACCTACTTACCTGGAGCGCTGTCCTCGGACAACGCGTCACGTCACAGCTTGTACTTATATGAACTGTACAACCATCCATTGTGATGAGAGATTGACTGCTACTGGGACTTTGAGCATTTATATTGTAGTGACTGTAGATTTTGTAATTGGAGCTGGTGTATATATGTAAATTACGAACTTTTTCATAATTGTGCCTCTTCACTTCTTTTCCTTTGGTGTCCTACCTGACTAATCTCAGACAATGGGGACACCCAAGCAGGCCAAGGCCCTCCAATGTGGTGTCGGTGATTGCCATGCTGCCTGCCAATACCTTTCCTGGCAAGAAAGTGAGTGAGCCAAGTAGGACTTTTCCCACCAAAGTTTCTGCTTGGCCCTTGGAGATTTGATTGGCTGTGCAGATTTTTTAAAATGTTTCTTTAGCAGAAGTTGCCACAACAGTACAAGGATCTTCACTGTGTGGCTGAATGTAAGCTGTGGCAGCCATTTTGTGACTGCATCTACCCTGCTGTGTCAGAATTCCAAAGGGGCCTGAAGGTTAAAAAAAAAATTGGGATCCCTAGAGTGGGTGGTCTTTAGCCTTTCTTCATAGGAAAGGTGATCAAATTCCCTTGCTACATTATTTTTTTCGTAATACTGCAGTGCCAAAATACTTTTGTATAATTTTTAGATCACTGTTTCTAGCTTCTTTATGAGATTGGTTTACCCTCATAAATATAAGATAAGTTCCAGATGAAGTGGGTCACATCTCTATTTAGTTTGAAAATGTAAAACAAATGAACAGATGAACAAATTACCACAAGATAGATTGGAGAGGATTAGGAGCCACACTCATTTCTAGGCAGTTTGAATTAGATAGGCTAAGTTGTGGAATGTTTCTTAAGGAAACATTCTTAGGGGTTTTTTTTCCCTTTTAAATTCTGTTACCAGAAGGTTTTCATCACTCTCACCATAATGCCTTACTGACACATTTCTGGAATAAGACTTCATCTACTGAATCAACTTCTACATTGCCGTCTTTAGCTGCTTTTCCTAGTTTTAAAAAAATTAACAACATAAACATATTTGGATTCTCTTTCGCAGTCTTCCCAACCTGTCCCTCCTAGCTTAGAAAACAGACATAATTGTTACCATAAAGATCTGTCTAGCACTTAAAAGAAACTGCTTCAGTTCTGACTGTTACTGGTGACAGTCCAAAGATGTAAGGTCTTTCTGATGATCTATGAAAAGAAGTTATAAGCACATTTTAACTACTGTATAAGTGACCCCACCTGAAGTAACCATTTACGAATATTTTGCATGTGATCCACTCCATCTCTTGCATGTTGCTGCCTTGAACACATAGTATAAAACCAATAATAGACTCATGGTGCTGTATCAAAAAGAGTCCAGTAGCACCTTTAAGACTAACCAATTTTATTGTAGCATACGCTTTCGAGAACCACAGTTCTCTTCGTCAGATGCATGGAGGGCAGAAAGAAACTGGTCAAATATAGAGGAGGGGAGGGGAGGAGGAGGGATGTAAACAACTGCTTTGATATGGAGATGCAAACAGCTCCTTTTGATGTGGGGATCAGTTTGCTTGTGTAAAGGTTCAAAGGAGTTTGCCGTGTTAGTCTGTAGTAGCAAAATCAAAAAGAGTCCAGCACCACCACCAAGACCATACAATTCCACTGCAGCACAAGCCGCCTATAACCACAGCCCTCCCCGCCAGATGCATCTGACAAAGAGAACTGTGGTCCTCGAAAGCCCACTGGACTCTCCCTGACGTTCTTCATACAGGTTTTGAATGATTGTGAAATGAGTTCTAATGTTTCCTAGCCATTGTAACCTGTTTCTCATAACTAAATTGTGTCTTCTCTCCAACATACATCATCTTCTTGTGTTGTCTGCCTTTTCACAGAAACAAGTGACTGAGGATAGCACATACTCCACCAACTATTTAAAATAAAAATGTTTTCAAATGTATAATTTCAAGCCAAGTTACACCTTACTAAGTCCACTTAAGCTGATAGGTTGGTGTTCTATCTCTCGTTAGGAATACTCTTCAAGATTCCAGTTAATGTTATTACTTTCAGTTCAGGATTGACAGATCCCCCAAGTCAAGGAAGAGTGGGGAGTGGGGTGCAGGGCAACAGCTATTTCTTTATGTGTGTGTACATGTGCCTGCATCCCCTGGCAATTATGTCATTTCTGGTGCATCTCAGAACTAACAGGTTGCAACAGGAGCCAATTCTTTAAAAATCAGTCCTGGTGTGACTTATCACTTTCAGTTCATGCCAGAAATGACAGAATCTTTGGAGGATGTGGGTATGCACATGCGCATTTAGCCCACATACCTCCTGGCCTGCCTCCTTCTTTCCCAATGCCTCCTTCCTGCTGGCCAGGTAAGCAGTTGTGAGTGCAGCACCTGAGGACATGGGGCTGGCAACTCTATTTTTGTTTGATGCTACTGGACAAGAAGGGATGAAGATGCTTCATTTGGGCTGAAACAGCAGCAAGATTAATGTTCAAATAGCTTTTGTGGGATAAACTATCAGGTAGAAGATACAGAGGGCAGAAGAGAAGGCTACAGGTGTAAAGTCTGGAGAAATAGGAAGAGAAAGCTAAGCAAGAGCTGCCGAAATGGAAATGGGGCAATTAGGAAGGAGATATATGGATCTAATGTCAAAGGAGGGGATAAAAGCAGTCCATGCAGAGACAGTGGGAGAAGTAGCATGGAGTGTGCTTAATCAAGGTAAAGGGCAGAAGAAACAGCACACAGAATAAAATCTTCATGCACTCTTTTTCATATTCCAAAAGGAAAACAGGCCCCTTAAATACTTTAGAATCCATAGCTGTCTGGCCTGGTGATGAAGAATGAGGGTATTCTTTAAAAGACAGCACTGATAAGTAGCTAACTGGCCTGGATTGCTTAGATTTTTGGACATAAAAGAAGCTTAATCTCCACAGGCATAAAGAAGCAATGGTAGAGAATATTTTTTAAGAATGCAGCACACAGTTTAAGAACAACGCCCCTCCCCTTTCTGAAAAAGAGATGAAGATCCATTTCCTGCTTCTCTGAGCATTCTTTGATACAGTGGATCATTTTTCTTGTGTTATCTTTACTGAATCTCAAAATCTTCTCAGGAAGCCAAGAAAAAAGTGTTTAACTTAGAAATAACAATGAAAAAGGGCACATTCTCCCTTTGGGGTTTGAAGTAGCTTTCACAGAATTAAATCTGAGATCTGAATGTACAAGAATGCAACAAGAAGCATCCAGATAAAATAAAATTCTGAATGCAGCTAGCAATGCTAAAGAAATATCTGCAGCCTGCGGAGAAAAGCCTACAGGGAGCTAGGAAGGGCAATGTCATTCTTCAGGCTAAAAGTCAGCCTGTCTATTTTAGGCAAACAAGATAATTAGTGAGCATAAAATTCTGTGACAGATTATATGAGAATTAAAGTTTATCTTTGCAAAACAAATGAAGAACCAGGATGGATCAGCAATGGGCATTGGATGCAGGAGGAGTAAAAACCACAATACTGAAGTAATCAAGCATTTGCTGCAAGTAGCAACCGCTGTTTAAGCATAAGAGCACAGAGAAGTAGAAAAGAATAGGGGCAAAATACAGCTAAGATTCCAAAATCACAACCTTGCCATCATGGTTTATCATGTTATGTGCCATCCAGCCAAGGGGAGATTTCTACCAAAAGAATTTTAAGGCTATAGCTTTAACGTATGCTGTGAGTAAGACTACCCTTTTGGGCAAATATGCTGTTCAAATTGCATTATTCGTTTGCAGTATATGGACAGGTGCAGTTTGTCACAAATAGAGGTGGGCACGATCCCCAAAAAATTACCGATCAAGCTGATCGTGGATCAGCGCCAGCGAAGATCCCAAACTAGCAATCCACACCGATCATATCCCGTTTCCGATCCGTGATCGGGGAGGCCAAAGCAGAGGGGTGCCCTGCTGTTCCCAGCTATGTGGGAAGGTGGGTGGTGGTGGTGACCGCCGGGCCTGGCAGGCACGGGGAGGCGGCGATGAGCCGCCTCCCCTCAGGGGGCAGGGGTCTGGCCGCTTGTCTGTGTTTGGCCATCAGAGCTGCCTCCCAGGGTTTGCAGGGATGAGATTGGAGTGCCCATGGCTACAGAACACCCCCCCTCCCTCCCCTGGGTATCTTCTCCCAACTGGTGAGTGCTTTGCTGCTCTGTGGTTGGAAGGAAGCCCTGCTGATCAAGGCAAGCTGGGCTTCCATTCGGGTTTCCAGGGCGACAGAAGGAGGGCAAACACAGCTCAGGCATTCCCCTGGCTCCGTTGCCAGGGGAATAGATTGCTGGTGCCTGTGTGTCTGGCTTCCCGATCCGAGCCCAGCCCCGATCAAGCACACCCCTGAATACTGGATCAGTCGCTGTGGATGGCACCAATCCACGGGTCCCGATTGTGCAGTCGCCATGATCGTAGGTATTTTTCTATTGTAATGCTGATCGTGCCCATCTCTAGTCACAAATGGAGATTTATTTCAACAGTTTCAATCCATCTTGGTATGTTACTACCTAACTTAAAGCTCCTTTTCTAATGTTGTTGTGTACAGAGCTAAACCTAGTTGCAACTGTAAATAACAGGACTTCTCCCTTTCCCCTCAATTGCACAGTGAGTGATACATGTCTCTTTGTTCCAGGGAGTTAAACATTTCCAAAGCCAAGAGACAGGGAGAGCTTGGTGCTCTTCCCTTGCAAGGACGTGATTGGCAGGGAGACAATGCCATTGCCTGGGTACTGCCAAAATAAAAAAAAGATGCACTCATGCGCATTGCACACGTTTCCCCTTCCTGCTAGTGCAGTTAATTAGGCGGTATAACATAATGTAAGGGCTTTCTCCCTTTGTGATCTAATTGGTAGACAATCCAGATAAGGAAAACAAGATGCTCTCAGCCCAGTGTCTTCCTGATTGCTGCTGTGCAGTAAGAACCAAAATGAAACACACAAACTTCTTGGTGTGATGGTGTCATTATAGATGGTTGTTGTGGGTTTTCCGGGCTGTATTGCCGTGGTCTTGGCATTGTAGTTCCTGACTTTTCGCCAGCAGCTGTGGCTGGCATCTTCAGAGGTGTAGCACCAAGTCACAGTGTGGAAAAGATGTTGGCAGGTCATTTGTATCTACTCAGGAGGGGTGGGGTTGAGCTGAGTCATCCTGTAAGAGTTTCCCAGGGTGTGGAATGCTAATGGAGGGAGGCTTCACTGTATCCTGAGGAGGTTCTTTTGCATATGGATTGGGGCTTGATGTGCTAATCTCTGCAGGGCTATTGTTGAGTACAGAGTGTTTTGTTAGCCTGGTGTTTTTCAGAACTGGAAACAACAGTATGTCATTATAATTTGGTTTCCCAGATTTGGTTCACTGTTCCAGAAGCTGCTTTAACTAAATGAAACAGCAATTTCTGTGTGCATTTCCATTTTGTTTGTTTAATTTTGTTGTGGGGGTAATAATGACATACTTTTTAAACTGCTTTTGTGGGCATTAAGTTGTCCTGAAGGGCGGTAAATAAATCAAAAGTTGTTGTTATTATTATAGTTTAGCACATCTCTTTTTAAAAAAATATTTATTCATGCACAGTAAGAAAGACAAAAAAAAACCAATGGTGGTGAGTGACTCTGTGTATAAGCTTCTATAAAAGGTCTCCAGATACCTAAAATTAAGTCTGTATATAATTGCTGTCTATATTCAATTTGCTCAAATGTTGAAAAGTTTATAAGGTCCTCAGTTCAGTGAATTATGGGAATTGGCTTTTGTCTACCTCTAATAACAATATTCAACTGCCTGTTAAAAAAAAGTAGTGGGGGGAAGAAATGTCCACTAATGGGACAGGGCAGGAAAATAGGTGTTATTTACAAGGTGATGTATATCTTCATGCCATAAAAAGCTTTCACACATTAGGCCTATATTAAAGGATAGGTCATTTGTCTTCGAGCCTGTTGGCAACCTTAGGTAGGTGGAAGAGATTCTAAGGCCAATGAATGGTGTATGGGGCCTCATGTTGTATGATCCTGGATGCTGCTAGCTTGGGATCTCACATTTAAATTTGCTTGCAATATTAATTTCTTAAGGATATTTAAACTGATTAATATATTTTTGCTCGGATATAGAGATCCCATGAGCTTGCTGACTTGTACAAGTTGTGTTTGTGCTAATGAAGTAACTGTCTCACCAGGCTAGAAGAAATCCTGCTGAGTTGTCTATGTCAGTTCCCAATTACCGGGTGGTAGGAAACTTTCAGTTAGCATAGCTGATCAGCAGTCCTCATCACAGGGTTTTTTTCCATTACTGCCTCAAGACTGAAGATACAAAATTTCTAGAAACTTCGAATTATCCGAAACACAGTCCACACAACACATTTTATTAGGATCAGCCATATGTCGCATAACAGTGTGTAAACTTTCTAGTTCTCCAGAACTCTTTTTCCAGGCTGGATTAGGGAGACCGGGTCTTCCACTTTGGCAAGAGACCTCCTGCCCTCCTGTTGGCTCTGGGCAATGGCTCTGGGTGGTGGGGAAATTGCTCAAGAGGAATAGGTGTTGTGCCAGTGCCATAACATCACTTTTGGCATGATCAAGAACTAATGCATTTGTGGTGGGCACAGCCTAGTGTTCACCCTGGGTTGACAATATCACTCCAGGGTCACTCAGGAAGTGGTTTTCAGAATATGGGGCAAAGCGAAAAAGTCTCTGTAAGCCTGCCATAGGTTGGATGTTACAAAAAAAAAAGTAGGCAAAGGAAGATGCTTCAGTATATTGGTTATGTTTCATCAAGTTGCTTCCGACTTATGGCAACTCTATGAATTAATATAGCCATGGTTTTTATTTTCTTTTGATTTCCTGGATCTTGTGGAATGAATCTCTTGTTGTTCTATTTCTTTGTGTTGGTTATTATAGTAGTTCTCTTTGTCTCTGTGTGCAAGTCACGGAAAAGCTGCATTTTAAATTCTGTTTCTGTCACCTTCTACTTCCCTTCTCATTTGTCTTTAGCCATTTTAAGAGTTTCATCAGTCATCCATCTAGGCTTCTTCTTTCTTTTGGCTACAGGAAAGTCTTTACACTTTCCTCCTTGATAATGTCTTTGATTTCAGCCCACAGTACTTCCAGTTCACGATCAACTGAACTTTGTAATGTAAATCTGTTCTTTATACAGTATTTAAATTCTTCAGGAATGTTGTTTAGGTTATATTTTGGCACTATGATTATTTTAGTATTTCTTTTCAGCTATATTCTAATTTTTGATATTAGTGATTTGTGGTCTGTACCACCACAATCAGCGCCTGGTCTTGTTCTAGCAAACAGAATTAAACTTCTCCTGCTTCTTATTATGTAATCTATTTGATTTAATTTCTTTATTGGCCATCCAGTGATGTCCACGTACACAGTCATCTATTCAGTTGCCTGAAGCATGTGTTAGCAAAGAACAAATTGTTGGCTTGACAAAATTCTATGAGATGCTCTCCTGCCTCGTTTCAGAATCCTAGTCCAAATTTTCCAACAAAGATTCTGCTTTGTCTCCTATTTTTGCATCCCAGTCACCTATGATTATCAGTGCATCTTGTTTAGATGATCAATTTATGATCAATTTCTTCTTGGATGCTTGCACAAAAGCTTTCAATTACTTCCTCGTCAGCATCTATGGTTGGGGCATAAATTTGAATGATGGTTTTATTGATAGGCTCTCCATGAAATCTGATTGAAATTATTCAAACAAACTTAGCATTATAGCTCCTGATTCCTTGTGCTGTGTCTCACCTCATTATAAGAGCAGCACTGTTTCTTCTGTGCTTATCATTTCCAGGGTAAAACACTTTGTAATTTAATGACTGAAAAATTCTTAATCCAGCCTACTTTAGTTCACTCACACCCAGGATTACAATGTTTAAACATTCAGTTTCTCGTTTTATGATTTCGAGCCTAACTGGATTCATACTTCTCACATTCCATATTCCTGTTATATGTTTAACTTTGGACTTTTCTTTTGCACTGAACATCCTTTTGGCTTCAGTCAAGTGCTGTCATTAAGAACAGCATTATTCGTACTTGTCTTCTGCACTTCCCCAGCAGCTTTTTTCTGAATCTCTACTCAAGAACAGTGATGAATTCTGAGCAAGTTGGTTACTTGAAATGATTTCTTTTCATTATTCATTTATTAAAGGATGCTGGAATTTTCTTAAACTGGACTGTAGCTGAAGGCTTACAGTTCCTGAGAGTACTCCGTGTCTGTTTCATTTCTCTGTTTTTTCACGTATATTAACAAGTTCAGGGGGCTGTATTAGAATTCAAAAAAATAAATGAATCTACATATGGCTTGCATGCTTTCCATAGTAAAAGAGAAGCCTGCAGGGGTAATAAGGAACAGCTGAATGGTCTTTTTAAGGCTATATTAACACAGCCTTTTTACTGTTTCCTCACAGCTCTTTAAGAACCACAAGCTTCCCTTTCATGGCAGAAAAGTGTTTACACAGGGTGAAAGTGTTCTCCTTTTGGATGCTTCAGAGGGCCTATGATCCTATTGAAACGGGTTCAGCTTTCTGTGGTTCAAAGCTAACAAAAACAAAAAGGCCAGTGTTATAAGGTAACACCTGCATGTCAGCTGTGCACCTGTGGACTGCTGTGAGCACACGCTGGGAAACTGGAAGATCCGCTTACTTTTTCCACATGAGCTGTGAGATTAATACTGAATCTCCGGTCCGAACTCTTAGTTTGGAAAATCAAGAATAATTACTCTCCTTAACAATGACCATATAGCAAGCAGTGAACGATACTGTATTGTTCATGAAAAATTCGGCACTTGCTGTATATATGATGCCAGTATGTTAGTCATTATGGTACAGGTGCTAGCTGTTAGGTTTGGAACAGAAGCCTAGATTCAGTTCCCCAAGATTGCTGGATGTCCATGGGAAAGCCATATTAAGGCTTTCTCGTGGACACCCAGGTTTAAGGTTAAAAGTGGTATAGATGAGTGAGCAAAAGGGCCATCTCTAGGATTCCATATTAGGTTCTTAGCCTTTAACAGCCTCATGGCTGGCAGAAATTCACCAGGTGTAACCACTGGTTGTATTTCTGTACTTTAAAACTGTTAAAGACACAAAACCTCTATCAGCAAAATAGTGGCCCTGTTTTTTGGAGGAAGGTGATGGGCAGACACTTGCACATCGAACTGGTTCATGAGAATTGGTTGCATCGCTGTACGTATGTCCACTACAAGGAACCGTTATATCGTGAGAAAATTAGTGAGTAAATTGATTATTTTAGGGAATTAAAAGTTGACCCGTTTATAAAAGCTGAATTTGTGTTAGTTGGTGAGAGCTGAGGATCTGGTAGTAGTGATGATGTCTGGAGAAACTGCAGTGTAAGAGAACTGGATTGTAAATTATAACAGGAGTTTTGTGGGTGTCCATCGGGTGTTTACTTCAATGAAACTGCTGTGTTGTCTGTACTTTGTGGTGCCTGTTCTGTGGAGATAAAAAGTTCTTGACGTAGGGGGATGTGAACTATCTGTTCTTTGAGGCATGATCTAAAATAAGAAAACTTCTCTTAAATTAAAGACAGCTTGGTAGCTGTCTCTTGGTCATTCAGGAGGCTTGTGTGATGTATAGGGTATCTGGAATTATGGGAGCTTTTACACGTTTTGTGTTTTGAAGCAATGTAAAAAGGTTCAGATGGTTTTAAAAATGCTTCTTGAAACTACATGCCTTGTTTGAAGACAAGAAGTGTTTACCATTAACTTAAAAGAGCAGAATTTGACTTAATGGAATGGATCTGACAATAAAACATTTATTTAAAATGGACATTTGGAGACTATGCTTGGTAATGGCTAACTTTTCAGAACAATTATGTTATTTGTGTTGCCAGTAACTTATGGGGAAGGGTGATGTGAGAGGGAAGACTGTAAATCATGATCTAACCCACTGAGATACTGAAAGTGTTTTTTCACCCAGTTTTATAACTTGGCTATTAGGACTCGGTGTCAAATGTCAGACTGCAGTTTTCCATATGTGTGCCTTGCAAAAGATCATTTGTTGATGTCTACATTAAATAGGAGGCATCATTTCCTATTTTATATCCCTTCCAAGCTGCTGTGGTCACAAATAATTCTGTTTCTGGTGGATTCTGGGCAAACGGCCTTGCTGCTAATACGCTAAAACTACTAAACTGGATTACAGCATCCTTTATCAGGTAGCTGCTGCCCAGAGTTTGTGTGCGTGTGTGAGCAAAACACAGTAGAATCAATATTATACATATAAACAAAAGAAACTTTCCTGCCTCCTTCAGGTCTGTAGGGCTTGGTTAAAGTTAAGTTTGCAGTGTGCTATATATTTCTTTGAACAAAAGGGAAGTTGAATACACTTCAGAGAGCATGTGCAGATAAACCCTTAGAAACTGTCCTATTGCTGTTCTAATTTCCTTAGGGCTGCAAGTGGTACATCAGAAGTCACTCTTCTGGCTCAATTACCTCTCTGCAGCAGCCTCCAAGAACATCAGTTACACATACATTAATGGAGCTCTCCTAAGACTTCTGCCATTAATGCTCAGAATAGACCGTTATGACAGGAAACTTGAAATCCCACAGAGCTATTATATGTACACAAAGAATCCGTTAGGCCTTTCAAGTAACTTGAAATTAAACAGTCCCTTTTAGAAACACCCAGACTAAAAGCATGTTTTTGTCTGGTTTAAAAGAACCAAGAGCAGTTTTGAACATGAAGAACTGCTTTTGCAATTTGAATTAGAAAGGAGAGCTGTCTTTGATGTCATGCGTACAAGCTATAGGAAAACCCTTGCTTGTGGCAACACCACAGAGAGTAACATTTTAAGCGATCCTTATCATATGTGCAGCCTCCAGCCCATGATGTTGAACTTCGGCAAGGCTATATCAAAATGGTGGCATTTTATGTAAATGATTTTGCAGTGTTGAAGTAACTTTATCACCATGATGCAGCCTCAGAAAAATCACCACTAATATTAAAATGGTCTAGTTCTCTCCTTGATTGATGGCTTTAATTTGGGTTTGAGTATACAAAATCAGCAACAGCAATTTCTGTGGTACAGTGAGAACATTTAGAAGTTTAGTGTGACTTGAACAGATGGTTTTAATGTTGAAAGCCACATTATATTCATTACACCAGACCACATTATACCAGACCACTCACCTATAAGGCAATATACTGGCTCCAGAGTACAGTGAGGATTAGACAAGTTGAAATTCAGTAGATGTCTACTTCAGTTCTCATGTACAAATCTGATTGGTTTATAGGGCTGTCATTCTCCAGGTGGAGCCTGGAGACCTTCTGGAATTACAGTTGATCTCTAAACCACAGAGAAAATGGCTGCTTTTGAGGGTGGACTCTGTGGCATTATACCCTGCTGAGAATTCTCCCTACCCCAAATCCTGCCTTCCCCAGGCTCCACCCCCAAATCTCCAAGAATTTTCTAGTCAAGAGTTGGCAACACTACTGGTAAAATACAGAATATAGGATAAAGGCTGCTGATAATGGCAGGCTCTCATGATGGTTTCTTTCTATCAGTGGACTCTTCCAGAGTACTCCAAAGCAAAAGAACATATGCATAAATTATTTTTGTGTAGGTTACATTCATGTAGCACCCCCCAAAGCCTTTGGTGCAACGGGAAGAGAATATTCTTACTTCATTTGGGTGGATTCATTTGGATATAATGCACACAAAACCAATTTTGGAAAGCAAGAACCTGATTCTACATTTATTTACCTGAAAACCAACCCTTCTGAGTTCAATAGAATTGCAGCATTATTGGGCTTTTAAAAAATCAGTAACCCTGATTTCCTGTTGCATGTTGATATTCTCAACGGGGGAAGTATTAAAAGATTTTATAACCCTACTTTGGTAACCAGTGTGAATATTAGTTGCCTATAGCCTGCTATCATGTATAGCCTGCTGTTGAAAACCTACAGTATTAACTAATGTTTTGATATCTTAATCAGGTGGTTGGTGTGGCCCAAGCCATCAATAAGAAGTCTGGAATTGGAGGAATATTCACTGAGCAAGATGAGAAGGTACAAATTATTAGTTTAGCTTTATTGACAGAAAAGTAAAGAGGAACAGCAGTTGATCAATCGATGTTCAAGTGATTGTGTGAACAGTCCAAAAATGGAGTACTTCACTACTGAAGGTAATGGGGGAGTAATCTGATGGTTGGCAGCTTACAAGTGCATTAAAAATGTCATATTTTGTCATATGTTATATATGACGTTATCTAGGTACAGAAATCTTTGGTAACAATTCAACAGTTTCCCAGCTGAAATTACAGTGATCGCTTCTGTAAATGGATATTTAATTCCCGTTAATGAGATGTCAGTGCTGTTCCCCCACTCTCTGAATTTGTCTACATGAGCAGGAAGTACATAGAGCTTTTTTTTTGGTCTCCTTCCCCCACACCACCTGACTGCCATGTCTACTCTTACAATCATTCTCTAATTTCGGGCATATGAATGTTGCATCAATTCCACTCTTGTTCTTCAGTGATGTCAACAATGGCAGGAGCAAGGAACACTGGACCAGCTCCCATTTCCCAACAGAAGATGTGTCTGGAGACAGAAGGGAGCATCATGCAAGAAAACTGCATGGTTCTATTTTCTTCTCGTGCTCTTCTCCCATCTGGAAATGGGAAATCATCCTAGCGCCCCCCCTCCCCCAGTAACATTGCAGGGAACTCTGGGGTAATTTCCCATTTCCTGCCAGAAGGCATTCAGGGGAGAATGGAACCTTTTAATGTTTTTTTTAAACCTGTCTGGGCTGAGGAAGTTAGAAGTATGATAGAGTTGCTATCCTATTCCTCCATAAAATAGGAAGAATAATATGGAGTGGCTACATTTGCACGGGAGAGAAGTGATAAAACGTGCAGCCAGCCCTAATCCGCCCTGAGCCTGCGAAAGTGGGGAGGGCAGAATATAAATATAATAAATTAAATTAAATTAACTAATCAGTGACATCTCTTTGAAGTTACAAGGTGGTGGTGGGGCTTCCTGCTCTAGGTGACTAAAACAGGACATCATTGTTCATCTATTGAAAACAATAACTAAAATCTATCATTTTCTTACTCTGTAATTACATAATTTCTATCTGCAGAATGGTGGCTACAGTAAAATAAGCAGTAAATAATCTTGTCAAGTGGTTAGAGAATGAATATTTAATACAGAGTCTAAATCCCTGTATCAAATTACGGTTACATGAATACCTGAAAAATACTGTTTTATATAATTTGTATAACTGCTGTGTATTCTAGTTTGGGACGGTATGAACAAATTAATTAACTGAACTGGCTAAAATCATAGTCTTAGAATGTTAGATTAATTTAGAAGTGCCTATGGCAGTGTTGTGTACTGGGCCGAGCAAGGCCTCTAAAGTAGTTACTGTATTGATTGTAATGCACTATACTGTGTGGAGCTTGAGGTTCAGTCAAGGCTCCCAAAGCCTGCATTCTCATTGGTCCATAATCCCTGCAATATCACTGGTTACTTTCTCAAGACGGCAGCCAATCGGTCCTCTATAATAAAGACCAATCAGTGGCCTGTCTACTTCAAACATTGTATATAGTTTATGCAAATGATGGTATTCTAAAGTATGCATTCTCATTGGCTATCAGGTATTCTGGGGGTGGAGCTGCTGTATATATATTGAGGGCTTCTGTTCAGTCTGTCAGTGTGTGTTGTGTTCTTGCTAAATAAAGAGCTGTTGAATCACCTCATGTCTGAACCCACTATTTATCAGGCAGAGTGATGTACAATGCCATGTTGTAGTTTTTTTGAAGCTGCATTATTTCATGAGTAGTTTGTGGTGTACCAAACAGAACTGAACTCAGGCTAGAGATTCTAACGAATGTTGGTAATGATGAAGTCAAAATTTGGTCATTCCAAATGGCAGGGCTCATTTCGAGGGGGAATGCGGAAGAATGCTGTTCCAGCAGTTCCCCAAAGAGGTCACATGTCAGGTGGCCCCGCCCACCTGACTCAGGCATTTTGGGCCCGTTTCGTCCTGGACTGGGGCCGAAACGGCCCGGATCAGACCTGTGATGGGAGGTGGATCACTCTCCTGCTCAGCAGTGGCCTGATCCTGACCATTTTGGGCCCCTTTTCAGCCATTTTCAGCCCCCTTTTGCCATTTTGGGCCCAATTTCAGCCCTGAATGGCCAGGATTGGGTCCAAAACAGCCAGGATAGGTGATGCCAGGGGGTGTGGCATATGCCAATCAGTTGTGCTAATGAACCATTTCTGGTGATGTCAAGGGGTGTGGCATATGCTGATGAGTTATGCTAATGAGTTCCTCCAGCTCTTTTTCTATGAAATGACCCCTGCCAAATGGAATGTGTGATGAACAGCTGCAGAACACTGGAATCAATACATTTACTGAAGAAAAACAGCTCATGACTTTTCTGCTTCTGAAAAACGCAATCCCTAGTTTTAAACTAGTTGCAGAGCCATCCTAAGTAGAATTACATCCAGTGCATTTAGATGGGTGTAAGTCTGCTTAAGATAGCATTGTTAATTCCTTATACAACAGATGCTTATAGCATAAGGATGACAAAACTTCTAGCGTGTGTGGGAGAAGGTCCCCAGAGCTACTTATTAGGGAATATTTTTATTATGACAAATCAGCCTATATTTCATAGGCTGTGCTCAAGAATGCATTTCTTCATGAACAAAGACGTGATGTTATTGATCTTTCTAAGTAAGCTGTGGTTAGAAACGGGCCCAGTATTTCCAAAACTGATACACGATTCCTGGAAGCTGTTGATCAGTGAAACAGTTTGAGGCATGATTGTCAGAAATAATTTTCCAATGGTCTGTATTTTGTTTTTGTGATCATTAATGGGGGAAGCAGATTCTTTTCATTTTATTTGCTTTGGACCAAGTAGGTGAGGATCTGTGTATAACATTTTAGACTATGAGCTCAAAGAGACATGATCCTGGGAGTTCTGTGAAGGGCGCTCCCAGCATTTCAGTAAAAGATACTGGTAGATACATGGGGTGGATTGGCTGTTAGGACCACCAGGAAGAATCTTGGTGTGTTGATGATCTGGGGGTCTGCCCCCCCCCTCCACTGGTGCCATCTAAACCTGGAGGTCATCTCTCCAACAGAGCCACCACAGTGTAAAGAGAAGGGTGGGAGCCAGCCAGAGGCACAGGGAAGGAGGGCTTGCCTTTGTCCAGTTTGATCTTGCCACAGCTAGGGATGCTCCTGCCTGGCCTTGCCATGGTGAGAGATGAGAGATGCATGCTCAGCCTCTCTTTACCTGGTCGGGGACAGGACATGCCTAGCTAGGTTCTCAGCTAAGCTAGGTTCTCAGCTTGGCTGAGAACTTCCTGCTCAGGGATGGCGAGGCAGGCACTTCCTTCCTCCTTTGGAAAGTGGAGCCAAGGCAGGCTTGGCTAGGGCCCTTTTCTGGGGCTGTTTCTCCCCCCTATCCACATATATACTCCCAACAGAGCAATAGTACCTCCCCACATCAATTTCAGCCATGAAAAATGGCGTAGACAGGAAATCTGAAATGAAAGCTCTTTGCATGATTTTTACAGAAAAAGAAATAGTGGTAGGTCTTCCCAGTGTCACAGTTGTCTGAATCCTGAATCATGTATACAGCGTAGACCATTGTCTCATTTTTTTTTAAAAAAAGTTTGCAATTATGGCCAACAAATCTGTACCATTAAGGATCTGGTCATAGTTGGAATTAGATATTTATGAAGAACATTCAGTCCTTTTGTTCTTTGGGAATAAAAAACAACAGACTGCTTTTTAAGCAAATAATTGGAGTACTATTAGAAACAAGAAAATACATTTCAAGGTGTAAATAACTGATACCCTACTAAGTGTGTGTAGATCTGAACGTTCTGTCCTTTCCGTGGAGTTATGGGCAGATACTGAAGATAAATGGCAAAGCAGCACAAAAGTAACTATACATTGGACTGCCAGTGTTTTATGGGCATTTGAATGGTATAGGGTCACTGTAACTATTGTTGGCTTGTGAGTCGAGAGAATAAATGATCTAAAGGTAGCCAAGTAATATTTTACAGGGCCGTCACTTGTGTAATTCAAAAGCTTACCTGCACTAGTAGCATACGGCACAATACTTTCTAGGACTTACTTGTATTATAGGAATTTGGCGATGTCAGATTCAAGCTGCCAACTCAGTTAACTCATAATATCTGGTTTTCAGGATTTTGCTGCTTATCTGGCATTTTGTGGAATTGTTCTTCACAATGCTCAACTTTATGAGACATCCCTGCTTGAAAACAGACGAAACCAGGTGAGACTGATCGGTAATCTGCCAATTAAGCTTTTATCACCTAAGCTTCTGACCTTTTTGCTCATTGGACTGAATATTTGGTTTGTGATGCTGAGATTCCAGCAGGAAGTAACGAAAGAGGACCAACAATGTGGAAAGTATTTTGGGATAGTGTGCTCAGCTCTGGCTCTGGACAAGGGGCTGAGGAGAAGAAGTGGGAATTAGAGGGAAGGGAACTGGAGTAGATTGGGAAGTTAAAATGGCTCAGGAACGTGCCAAGCTAAACAGCTCCTGTGGTGCTACAAGCCAGCATGGCAGCTCAGTTCCAACCAGAAGTGCAAATGATGGGCACCTCATCTAGCTCCTTCTCTCACATTACCACTAACCAAGAGCAGTGCAGGAAGAGACAACTAGTGATTTGACTGAGGGCCAAGCTACAAGTGACGAATGACACTTGAACGGCAAGTGGATTGAGTGGAAGGCAAGTGAACAGGGAGAAATACACTTGCCGTTCAAGTGTCATTCGTCACTTGTAGCTTGGCCCTGACTCAGTCATGTTTGCTGCTAGAATGGTAAAATTTGCAGATGAAACCAGTGAAAAAAATTATTTTTACCCTATTTTTTCCAGTTAAATTTGGGGGAATAATAACATTTGATTTATATACCACCCTTCATGACAATTTAACACCCACTCAGAGCAGTTTACAATGTTTGTCATTATCCCCCCCCCCCCCCAAAATCATGCTGTGAGGTGGGTAGGGCTGAGAGAGCTCTAGAGAGCTGTGACTGACCCAAAGTCACCAGCTGACGTCAAGTGGAGGAGTGGGGAATCAAACCCGGTTCTCTGGATTAGAGTCTCGCCACTCTTAACCTCTACACCAAACTGGCTCTCTGGAAAGTTGAAATATAGGCAATACTTATTTTTGCATCAAACCTGAATTTATTTGAGCGATTTAACAACATGAAAAGAGCAACTTACAACTTTTAACATTTCAGTCATGCCAAAAGAAAAAATAGTTCACAAGAATTTTTAATCCAGTGTTCGCCGAAATGTCTTGAGTCCAAGCCAAGTAAGTCCTGTGAAGCTGGCCATGCTGCTGGAGGTTGACTCGGCTTGCTCCTGGCTGCCGTGGCCCTCCTGAGCAGCATCTCACCAACACTCTTCTTGTAAATTAAAGAGCCATTAAATTTATACCTTATATTACATCCAGGCAACCTTCAAAAGAAAATTTTCATTTTAGGAAGAAAGAATTTTGGATTTAGGTATGGGCCTTCACCATTATTCTTCCAGTGTTCTTTTCTCACTGATGAGGTTTCTAAAATATGTGGGTGTTAATCTATCATTTTGGAACAGCTGTATTAGGAAGGTTTATTATTTTAGTAGTTTGAAGAACATCCTTGTGAAGATTGTTTTCTTTGGTGGGGGGTGGGGTGGGGAAACTCCTTGACTTGACCTATAGGAGAATTTTCCAGGAACCTGTGATTGTACTGACAGATTGATGTCCAATTACCAGCCAGTTGGAACTACCTTAACCCTGCCTACAATAAAACCGAATGGGTTTTTACTATGTAGAAGTAGTTCCCATGCCACTACATGTAAACTGTAAACGGGCCTCAGGACTGCTGGGATTGGACCTGGGGACCTTTGGATTGAGAGCTTTGCTGTTCCTGGTGATGACGAGCCACAGAAGTTGTGAGGGTTGATCCAGGTCCAGGAAGTGCAAGGAGTTCCTGAGTCTCAGAGAGGCTCCGACCATGCACAGAGACCATTGGCTCCACAGAGCAGGAAGCACTATATATGGGCCGAGGAAGATCAGAGTTTCCTGTCTAGTCAGCAGCGTTTACTGCTGACATTGGCATAGTGTTCTTTCCTGATCTCTGACCTTCAATGGCTTTGTGACCTCAGCTCCTGCCTTAAGATACAGCATACCATTGGCTCCTGATCTTAGCTTTGGATCTTTGGACCTCCTCTGCCTCTGCTGCTGTTATTGACTATGCCTCTTGCTCCTGGTGCTGATGCTGCTAAACTTTCACCTATAATCTCAGCCTTAACACAGGACCACAATGAATGAGTTACATAATATTCAGTGACATTAAAAGGACAATAAACAAGATTTCAACTGGATGGGTAAGGTAGGGAGATAATTCAAGCAGAAAAAAAATAAGTGGAGTGATTTCACACCCATTTCTATTACATGATTATCCTTGAGTTAGTCCAAATGCTTGGAGGGAAATAGGTTAGTTCAGAACACCGCTTCCGTTCCTCCACTCCTGACATTGCAGGGAGTTTGAGCATGCCGATTCTGCCTTTTCTGTAAATTCACTCAGACTTCAAGGCTCCTCCACATGTATTAATAGGTGTTTACTGTATCTGGTGAAGCAGAACTGGTCTCTTTCAGTAGATTTCTAAGGGTGTGTCATCTAGCCATGTGCTTTGTTGCAAGGTTATTTATATTCCACTACTGTTTACGGAGGGAAGTATCTATGTCCACTCCTGCCAATGTGAAAAAACATTGGTATGCTTAAATGGGCAAACACTGCTCTGAAGTTTTCCATCCAGACGGGATTTCAGAGTTGCTTGTGAAAGCTTTCAAGGGATCTAAATGTTTCAGGCGAGCATCCCAGCCTAGTTCCATAATAATGTAATGCAAAATTTAAACAGGGCCATAATTCAGAATTCTCCCAGCAAGCATTTTTCAAACTGTCAGTGAAGCATTGTGGGAGGAAAATAGGGTTTATGTTAATATGATGAGCAAAAATATCTGTAGATGTGAGCTCCTATATAATTAAGCAAGTGCTTGGCACAAAATGACAGAATTTCTGGTTTACGAGAATTGACGAAAGATAACTTTGTCTTGAATAGACTATAAATATAAGGAGTGAATCAAATTTTAAGTCTCTCTTGTTAAATAGTGCATTTATTTGTTTTTAACCAAAGGCTAACAAAAATATTCAGTAAAATATACTCCAGGCTATATTAATGAATGTGACACTAGAGCATATCCAAGATTAGCAAATGGCCACCACAAGCCGTAATATCATTCTGAAGAAGAAAAATTTGACAAAGAAATACTTTGCACTGATGCCATTTTTTTGTGAAAGTTAATTAGTGGAATTGGAGAAGAAAGAATTTAGGGGATTGTATGCCACTGTTTGGTCCTTCTTGAAGGTCCTTCTTTCAGCATCTACATGAAACCACTGGATGAGGTCATCCACCAAGCTCTGTCTTGAGTTTCTGGCCAATCTCTGGCTGTAGAAACCCTGAAATGGTGCCTGGAGGCAGTTTTGAAGTGATGCAGCCTAATAAACTGAACTTTAATCCCAACAACATGGAAGTACTGATGAACAGAAGGTCTGAACCAGGACTTTTGGTGTCATGCATTCTGGATAGGGTTGCACTCCCCTTGAAGGAAGAGGTCCATAGTTTGTGGCTGCTCTTGGACTCTGGCCTACTGCTGGATAAGCAGGTGGCAGCTGTGGCCAGGAGCACTTTTTACCAGCTCAACTGGTTAGCCAGCTGCAGCCTTTTCTGGGCAGAAAAGATTTGGCTGCAGTGGTGCATGCCCTAGTTACATCTAGACTGGATTACTACAATGCACTCTACATGGAGCTGCTCTTGAAAAGTGTTTAGAATTTAAATTGGCGTAGAATGCTATAGTCAGGATTTGACTGGAGTGGGATGTAGTGACCATATCACTCCAGTCCTGGCTCATCTACACTGGCTCCCAGTCAGTTTCCAGGAACAATTCAAGGTGCTGCTGTTGACCTTTAAAGCTGTATATAACTTGGGGACATCATACCTGAAGGACTGCCTACTCCCTTATGAACCTGCCTGACCACTGCAGTCATTTTACAAAGCCCTGCCCCCATGTTCTGAGATTAAGCAGGTGGCAACCTAGGAGAGGGCCTTCTCAGTTGTGGCACCAAAACCATGGAACTCTCTCCTGTTTCATTCTGTTGCTAACTTCTGCTGGTGGATGAAGACTTTTTTGTTTCATCTAGTGGTCCGTCAGTGATCCCTCCTTCCTGCCCCATGTTTTAATTGTTATTTTTATGTTTCTGTATGCATATTTTAGCTTTGGTTCAATTGTTTTAATTATGCATTTTTGTTTGGTTTTAATTGCTTTTATGACATGTTTTTAATATATTTTTTTAATCTGTTAGCTGTTTCGGGGCCCTGATGAGGGCAGAAAGGCAGGGTACAAATTTTGTAAAGAGAGAAAGAACCCATGCTTTTAATCCTCACATTTTTTAATTTTCATCTCTGCGTTTAAAAAATAAATAGTTTCATAATTAGTAAACTTGTAAAGTAACTTGTTACATAATCTTTTTTTTGCAGGTGCTCCTTGATCTTGCAAGTTTAATATTTGAAGAGCAGCAGTCCCTGGAAGTCATTTTGAAGAAGATAGCTGCCACCATAATCTCCTTCATGCAGGTGCAGAAGTGCACGATTTTCATAGTGGATGAAGACAGTTCTGTGAGTATAGAACCGCATTTGTTTGCCAGAAGATTAGTTGTTCATTCTTCTCCTGGAAACATTAGAGCAGTGATACTTACTTCACAGATAGTGAAGAGCCACATTCGCCATTGCTATCAAGCAAAAAAGCCACATTTACTTCCAACCCTGGTGTGAGGCCTGTACTTCATGGAGGCTTGCAGATTACCTGTTCTGATGGCAGCTATTGCACGATGGGAACTACCTGTGGACCCCAAGCCCCACTGAGCGAGGGTCTTGTCCATTTACCTACACTATGTTTCAGGAATTGTATCGGGGAATAGTGTTCAGAAAAGCCAAAGGTGGCATGTCAGAGAGCCACACATAGAATCGTAGGGTTGGAAGGGAACTCTAGGATCATCTAGTCCAACCCCCTGCACAATGCAGAAAATTCACAACTATCTCCTCTCCCCACACCCCCAGTGACCTCTGCTCCATGCCCTGAAGACGGCAAAATCGTCAGCCACTGAATATTAATGCATTTGAGTCAGTGCTTCACTTCTCATCATTTGCACTAGACTACACTGGAAATCTACCTTTTGCAAATGCATACAATGACTGTAGTGCTAGAAATGTGGAAGAATACATCCGAGAACTGCAGCCACTAAAAGAAGAGTTAACCTCTGTTAAATCTCCCTTTCAGTTATTTTTTTTAATTAAAGTTCACTTCACAATCACAATAGGAAGGAAAATCACATACGTATCTTGTTAAATGCAAGGGGAGTGTCATATAGAGTGGAAAATAAGAGTTAGATTCTTTCTTTCCATCTCGTAGTTGTTTCAGCATTGGGTCCCATTCTCAAGCATTTTTCTCAGTTTAGGCACAGTGCCATTTTAGGTCTAATTCACACAATCATTTTTTTCACCAGGTTGAAACCAAGTCCATGTCTTTTCCATTAAGACTAAGGCCATTGGGAGCTAATTAAACTGAACAAGTGCTGGTGGTAACTATTTAGGCCTAGCTTCTCCTTAAGTCCTATAAGACTGTGCCTTGAAATAGAAACAACTCAATGGTCACAAAAGATCTGTTGCTGCTCTAGTTAGACGTGAAGTAAAGAAGTTAAAACATTTGTTATGAAAGACAGATGATTTTATTTGTACATGTTAACCAGGAACTTGTTTTTCATGCTTAGGATTCGTTTTCCAGCGTCTTTCACATGGAGTTTGAGGAACTAGAAGACTCCAGTGATGCCCACAAAAGGTAAAACTAATGGCTGTGAGCTGTTAGGCATTAAAACTAATGGCTTGGGAGACAACCTGGTGATGTTTTCAGGTGGGATGCTGGAGTTTTGCCCCAAGCTCAGCCCTGGAGGCACCACTGGCCCAGAGGCAGAGTGGTACCACAGATGTTAAAATTAGATATTTTCTGTATGCAGAAATACAGGCTTTGTTTTGTTTTGAAAAAAACATTCCTTATAATAGGGGTTGGCAGTCAAGGGGTCAGTGATGGGAGGGCAGGGCTTTGACACCCCTAAGCCCACACTGATGACTCTCTCTAATAAAAAGCCCCACAATTAAATGGGTGGAAAGATACGAGGACAGATCCCTTGCCTTTCACTCTGTCACACATGAGCAATAAAAGGCCGAATGTTCTCCCCGTATATCTTCTTCCTTTGGTGCTGGAGCGCATCAGGCTTATGGCCAAGTCTAGATGGCAGCTTCCCACACTCTTGGTTTCGTGCTTAAACTGAATGTGGAGAAGCAAAGTGGTAGGTACATGATTATGTGTTCTCTGACTGTCCTTCAAAAATCTTTTTTAGAGTTTGTCACTCTGGCTTACGCTGTTCATGCTTTGTCTGCTGTTCACTTTAATGGTTGTTTGCCCCTGAGTCAAGATTGGCCCGATGGGCAGTCTTTGACTTTCAAGGAATAAATAGAAGTACAAGGAACATTTTGTGCATTCTTTTGTATCTTTGTACTTCTTTCTCTGCTGAAGTCAAAATATTTCAACATAACATTGTTTTAATTCTGTGTATGTTAATAGGACTAGGGGTCTGATCTAGGCAATCATATTTAGTGAGTTCCATTGAAATCTGTTAACTGTCAGTTGAATGTATTTAGGATTGAGATGCAGTGACAGCCCTGTTCAGGGGTTCGTGAATTGTGGCCGTAGTAACCCGTTTTAGAAAGATAATTCAGTAATTTTCATTGCAGAGGGGTACAGATATGCTGTTGGAAGAAAGTAGCAATGCAGATACAGTAGATACTATGCAAAACAGTAAGAAAAGGTGGTCCAAATAGAAAACAGTCTGAAGTTCCAGACTTAGGAAATTAAACAGAACATTGGAGTAGCTTTGTGTCAGTGTATTTGAGGATATTTTTTAAAAGTTTGTCATCACATTTTCAGGTGTCTCTGTAAGCATAAAGGCACAGGCCTCAGAAATTTCACTTCCAACATCTAGGGATTCTTGTACGCACCAGTGTATGGCATTGTGCTTGGTAATTCCAATGTATGAATTAAAAACTGGAGATGGTAACCAAAAAACACCCAGATGAGTTTTGAGAGTACACAAGTAGAAGGTCTACTTATGCATAATAAGTGGTGCCCCCAAATACAATACAATGCATATCACAATTAGGTGGGTAGCTGTTTTAGTCTGAAGAAGGGAGCTCTGACTCTTAAAAGCTTACACTCTGAAAATCGTGTTGCTCTCTAGAGTAGCAGTGGACTCAAATCATGCATATCTCGGAAGAGATTTAGTTTAGGTCCTGATTTAAAGAGGTGGATGTTGAATATCTGTACAGCAATTCCAATGCAATAAAGTACGTATTTGGTTCTGAAAGCATCTGTTATGTGAAGTTTAGTAAACGTTGAAAACACAAGTGTTTCACCTGCTCTGCATTTATTTGCAAAGTCAATCTGTTACTGGTTTACAAACATGCCGGCATTCTAAATGGTACTATTTGTTCTGTTTTTGGAAAAGTTCCTCAGCCCAAGATCAAATGAATATCTTGCACATTTGACGCAGGCCTGGTGTTTCCCCAAAACCAAATTCTAGCATAGTAAATCACCTTACTACTTCCGTTTCCTTCTCTGTATGACTTTTCTTGCTATTAAGAAACCTCTCAAGTTTTAAATAAGAATTTGGAGTAATAAGTCTACCTGTTCTTACTTCAACAGAGGCTATGATACAAACCAGTTTAATTACATGTATGCCCAGTATGTCAAGAATACCATGGAGCCTCTCAACATTCCAGATGTTCGCCAAGACAAAAGATTTCCTTGGGCAGTAAGTAATGCAAATCTAGGTTGGGAAGTTGGCAATAGACATACACGTGCATTTCAATTGTGGGAAATATCATTTGTTGCCATTCTTATGCATAAGATGTCTTGAACAAAGTCAAAAGGTACTCCTAACATCTGCATTAGGCCATTATCACGAAGTGTTTTCTTGTTTCTTGGGCGCTTATCTATCTGTTGCATTGTTTTCCTTTTCACCAGCCATAGAGCTGCATCCAAATAGGTCCATAACAGTTCATTTGCCAATTGTGATGTTATGAATACTGTGATAGGAATATATTTATTACAAGATTTCTGTATGAGAAAGGGAAGTCTGACCACAGTGTAAGATAGCTGAAATGCTAAACTGGGGAAGGAATGCAATGAAAATATCAAAGGGAATTCTGTTAATAATATTACAGATATATGTGCTAGCCAAAACTAAATAAACATGCATAGGAAAACTAGCCTCCACATTTCATAAATATAAATACAGGTTTATATATATAATTACTGTTTTATACTGTATAAATACTATTGTACTACAAATACTGTATTTGTAGGAACTAATAAATTAATTTATAAAAAATGTTTTTTTGTATTTTGTTTCCTTCACAGGATGAAAATGCAGACAGTACAAACCAGAATATAGAAAGCTTGCTATGTACACCAATTAAAAATGGCAAGAAGAATAAAGTGATAGGTATAGTATTTGTGTTTTTTTTAATGTTTCATTATGCACTTTGCATGATATTTATGTGAATGTTCGATCAGCTGGAGGGAATGACAACATGCCAGCTTCATAACATTGACACGTTTCTTTACCCCTGAACTGCCACTAAACCCAGTTATGTAGTTTATTGGATAAATAGTTACATAAACATCTTCATACTTTGTAAAATCTAATAAATTTAATAACAACAACAACATTCGATTTATATACCGCCCTTCAGGTCAACTTAATGCCCACTCAGAGTGGTTTACAAACTATGTCATTATTATCCCCACAACAACAATCACCCTGTGAGGTGGGTGGGGCTGAAAGAGCTCCAGAGAACCATGACTAGCCCAAGGTCACCCAGCTGGCTTCAAGTGGAGGAGTGGAGAATCAAACCCGGCTCTCCAGATTAGAGTCTCGTGCCCTTAACCACTACACCAAACAACATGCATGTTGTCATGTTAGAAACAGACACACAATTTATTTCATTAAATTTTATTAAATTTTCACTACCTTTTCCAGAACTAAGACTTCCTTTCTGAGATAAAGCAACAAGAAAACAATCCTCTTTCTCTATTAATCAAAACCAAATAGTTCCTGCTTTCCCCCACTATCCGTTACATTTTTATTCTTTTCTTCTAAAGATTCTCCTCTCCTCCATTTTATCTTCCCAAAGTTCTCAGAAAGTGACTGTCCCAAAGTTGCTCATAGTGCAACGAATACTTACCATTGAATAGACTTGAGTAAGATTTTGAATTGATCTGTTTATGATGGCACAGTCAGCTTCTTAACTGAGTCAGAATAAGAACCTGGGTTGCCAAAGTTCTCATTAAACTTTCTAACCACTACACCACATTAGCTCTCCATTCTCTGACTTAAGTTTTACACTTCACGCTACAGTGTCATGCAGAAAAGGGAAACTTCAGACATGCTTTTCCACTTACACAAAAACTTGTACAACCTCTTATGGAAGTATAAGAATGTAATTGTTACAGTTATTTATTTAAGAGATTTCTATGTTGCCTTATCAGATTCTCTCTCAAGATGGCTTACAATTAAAATAATCCATTATCAACAACCATTAAAATAGGCCCAGGGACATCAGCAACCATCCATACAACTTGAAACCATAAAACTATCCATAAGACTTCAGACCAGAAGCAGACTATTGAAAGAGCTGGAAAGAAAAGCATGGGTAAAAAGATACATTTTAGATATCTCTGGTATAGAATACACCTGGTTTAGCACTGTATGCACTCTTATACAAGCTTTTCACAGGCATTTGTGAAGCAGTGATAGCAGCTATTTTCTTTCTGCTTATGGTGCTTTGGATGTTTTGATATGTTACTTGTTTTCTGGGTGTTCTGGGAACTAAATTTACACTCCTCAGTGAAAGTACAATATGCAAGAGTTTACTGTCTAGCAAGAAGAACGTAGAACAGAAACTGAAATGGACAAGAGGATTACTTATATAGCTAAGAACCCATTCCCAGATCAATGGAGTTGTAATGAGAATCGTCACAAACAGGCAATGAATGCGAAACTCAGGACTATCATCCAAAAGAAACTGCAGCATTGTTCACTTCTGTAATTTTTGACCCTGCACACATTGAGCTTTGGCTACTAGTCCTATGGAGAGTTATCCCAGTATAATCCCAGTAAAGCCAGTGGGCTAAAACTGAAGTAATTCTGCATGGAGTGCATTGTATTTCCATGCCACTGAGATTACATTTATTTGAATTCTGGCTTACCCCACTAATGAGAGATATGTAGTTCTTGTGCTAAATATGAGCACATATTTTCAAAGCTGCATTTGTCAAAAAAATCTTTAGCTAACTGTTTCTATTTAGAGGTCATTCTCTCCAGATCTCAAACCCAGCCTCACTGATTTTTTTTAGTGCTACTTCCCTGAGATGCTTTAAACTATGACTGGATCTTTTAGCCATGTGTCTCTAGTAGCTACAGTTTATCCACTGATTGAGCTTCGTCATTTCCACCTTAGGTTCTTTCCACCTTAGGAAAGGAGAGTTAATTTGTGAGTCAATGACAAAATTGCAGCTTCTGTGGGTGAACTCTGTGAGGATTAATCCACATGTTCAGGCACAACCTCTCACCTTGGTGTTGAAGAATCTCTCGTTTCCTTTAGATGAAGGAGTTACACCTAAGACATTATGTGAAAGTGATACCTGGTGATTTGAACACAACAAATGGTTTCAGGGCTCCAGCAATATTTTTTCTGCCTATTTGTTTACATGCCATCTGGTCTTTTTTTTTCTTGTTCAAATAAGTGCAAGTTCTGTGTACCACTAACCTGACATTCATAACTGTACTTTTGGCATGCTTACAACAATCTAATTAACTTGCAAAGGACAACTTGCCTTTAGGGATTACATCAAACTAAAGTACTATTAATAGTAAAAGTCAAGAAGAAAATGGAGATGAAGACTTAAGGAGATAGTGAAGAAGGTACAGTTTTTAGCTGTGGTGATAGTTGTAAATGCATTTTCAATTAATGTATAAAATGAACTTGCATGCAAAACGTTAATGAAATACAGCCTGACTTCAGGTTGATGACTAGTTTGCTTGTCAGACTTCTTCAGATATATCTAAAATCTAAAATTCTTCTAATGTACATCTGTTAGTTTAATAAAATGTACTTGAGTAATGGTTATAAGGCAAGAGTAGAATATATATATTGCTTGTATGAGGCTTCAGTTTCCATCCAGACTTTTCCCAGTAAAGTTTTACACACCACCAGAGGTGAAGGAAAGACCCCTGACTCTGAGAAGCATCCCTGCTAACTTTTGAAAATACAAAGGTGGAAAACCTGGGCTCCACTATATTATAATTTTAAAAAACTCATGACTTCACAATAAAAGACAAGAAAACCTTAGTGTATATCAGTGTCTTCATTCATTCGAATTATATTATTTCCAAAGAGCAGAAACGTTTAAGAGTCTTCATATTGCCATGATTTAACTCTGACTAATATTCTGTTTGTTTAATAGTAAAGAGTCCAGTAGCACCTTTAAGACTAACCAACTTTATTGTAGCATAAACTTTCAAGAACCACTACTCTCTTCCTCAGACACATCTGACAAAGAGAGCTGTAGCTCTTGAAAGCTTATGCTACAATAAAGTTGGTTAGTCTTAAAGGTGCTACTGGACTCTTTACTATTTTTCTATTATAGACTAACATGGCTAACTCCTCTGATTCTGTTTGCCTTTGGCAAGAGAGAGAAAGCGAGAATCCCTCCCACTGTTCCTCCTCTAGTGGAGAATAGCTGTTCTTTGTAAGACTGCACAATCCAGGGAACCTTGCAGGACCGAACACATGACAAACGTGTTTGGCATCTTATGTAGTTTGGCTCTTAGTTTCTCCTCAGTAAAAGGCAGAGGGAGGAGAGGGCAGGGCCCTTTCCAGAATTGTTTTGGCCTCTGTGGAAGGACTCATTCGGACCAGGCTCTGCAGCAACCAGAGCTGACTTGCTCCCACATATTTTGCACAACTCACCCAGGACTGGCTGCTCACTAGTGTTCAACAGCAGCCAGTATGCTGTACTTGTTAGGGTTTCAGACTTCACTGAGTTCTTGCGAGGATAAAATGGAAGAGAGACGCATAACGTAAACTGCTTTGGGCCCCTGTTGTGGGATATAAATGAAGTAAATTAATAAATATAGCTAAAGATACAGGGATAGATGTAGAGCAGTTTGGTAGTTGAGGAGAAAGGAGAAAGGAAGCAGGGATGGGGGTTACCAGGAAGATGAAAAGAGGAAATAGTGTGTGGAGGAGGATACAAGGGAAATTGAGGTGCCCCCTGTAAGTCCTTGCAGATTCCCCACTGTGCAACTGGGCCCAGCCCAGCAGCCAGCAACACCCCACTGAGCCATAGTTTTCCTAGGAAGAGACTGCTGGGGGGAGGGGGATAGGACAGATAAAGACAAGAAGCAGATAAACGTAGGTTAGCTGGTTGGTGGGAAGAAGGAAGCAGAAATGGGGGTGGGGGGAGATATGGAGTATTTCAGGGAAGGGAAAGAGGAAATAGTGGGAGAGAGGAAAATGAGATGCCCTTTCCAAGTCCTTGAGGGCCCCCCATGTTCCAATCTAGCTTTAGGTTAAAACTTTATGAAATGTGGGATGTTATTGATCAGGATCTCCAGCTGTTCTTTTAAAAAAAAAAAGGGAGGCAATTCATACTGGGGCTATGCATTGTGCATTCATACACCTCCCTAGGTTTCCCCAGCTTTTCTCCAGTCTTTGCCAAACCTGCTTTGCTCAAAGTTTTAGTTTTCCCAGTCCTGTCCATACAGTAACATTTTCCCTGCAGCAGCCATTTCCTCACCCTATTACTGGGAGCTTTTTTCTTTTTAATCATTAACTGAATAGCATTATAACCAAGAGAGAGAGAGAGAGAGAGAGAGAGAGATCAGGTTCCCTGCATTTTTAAATTTCATTTTTTTGTTATGGAAATATAAGTGGAAAGGCATATGTCTACAAGGGTAGAGGGTAGAAATTAACACATATATTAGTATACCGGTATATCAATAGAGGGCTACTTAATCACTGGTTTTAAAAAAATCAACTGGGGACATGTGTCATGTGGAAGCCCTCTTGCAGCTGTACAGTTTTAGCAGCAACTGAGAAACTGCACAAGTCTCTCTCTTTTTGGAAAACACTAAGAAAACTAAACAGGATTGAACTGGGTCTTTGGTTCCTCTGCTTATGATATACTGTGATATAGATGAAATAATGTACAGGAGCGTAGCTTGGAGTGGAAAGTTTGGATTGATTCCCTTCTGACCATATGATTCTATGAAGAAAGAATACACGTTCTTTTTTTAAAGTTTAGTTAAATTTAAGCTATATTGTTTAAAAAAGTGTAATTTTGTTATTTTTAGGAGTTTGTCAGCTTGTAAATAAGATGGAAGAAAATTCCGGCAAAATAAAAGCTTTCAATCGAAATGATGAACAGTTCCTGGAAGCTTTTGTCATCTTCTGCGGCCTGGGGATACAGAATACGCAGATGTACGAAGCAGTGGAAAGAGCCATGGCAAAACAGATGGTGACATTAGAGGTGAGGCTTCATCAAGGCAGTCATTATGTAGCACAGCTGCTTAGTTCATGGAACTCCCTTGATGAACCAAACTTGGCTTCATGATGAGCTCAGGATTGCTCCTTTTGTTTGCTGCTTGCTTCTGCATTTCCCTGGGCTTGCATGGTATTTGGTTGGTTGTTGTCAACTGCTGCTTTCCTGGGGCTTCAGCAGTGAACATGAATGCTGCCTTCTCTAAGTATGTGTGCATGAGCAAGATAGACTAACGTAGCTGGCTTGTCCTATTGCGTAGAGAAACAACACGGTCGCAGGCTTTGGGACAACCTCTTTTTCTTGCTTGCGGTTTACTGTGATGAATTTGGCTCAGTCCTTCAAACAGACCAGTAGTTGGACCAGCAGCCAGATTACTGTAGGCTTCCTCCAACTTCACCAAACCGTATCAAGCATGAACGTCATCTGGTTGTGGGCTTCTGAATTGGCTACTGTTAGTTTTAATGATCATGGTATGAAAGGAGATTCCAGCAGCAGATTCAGGTTTACAGTTGTCATCTTCCAAAGTAACTTAGGAAGTCAGACGTTGTAGACTTTGGATCTGTTTGCATCCAGTGAGTAAACAGAATGTCTGTGGCATTTCTAAAATGATGATTCTGCTGTCAGCTTGTTTCTGAGGGGAAAGTTCTCATTTAGGTGCTTCATGTGCATTAGCACATGGTAGTTAAGGCATTTTGTGAAAATCACAACTGGTTAACTGTTACAAATTACTGACTAAAGTGCCATAATCTAAGGAAAGAAAACATCCCCACAGGCAAAATGCTATAGACTGTGATTGTAAGTTATTGAGTTAGCTGTTTTGAAACAAATATTATCTGTCTTTCTATCGAAACTTACTGGCAACGCAATTCACATCATCATTTACAAACAGCCAATTGCAGTAAACAGTTAAAACAGCAACAAAGGAGCAAATAGAATTAGCATTTTTTTAAAAAAACTAAATGCCTAGATGACTAAGAATTTTTTAAGTGGTGACAAGAGTGGAATAATGTATGGGCCAGATTGATAGAACTGGGAAGGAAGTTCTAGGGTGCCAGCTCAGAAAAGTCCCTGCCTACTATGGTCATCTCCCTCACTTCTAATAGTGTACTCGCAGGCTTCTGGATGATTTGAACGAAAGCAGGCACATCTTAAGGCTCCCGGGCTGTTTACAGTGCAATCCTAAGGACATTTTCTTGGATTTAAGCTGCATTGAGTAGGATTTTGAGTAGATCTTCTTAGAAATGTACTGTTAGAGTCTTAAAGAAAATCAGTACGTTGAATTGTTCCCAGAAATAAATGGGCAATCAACACAACAAGTCTTTAAGCATTAATGTAATAAGATCAACTGGATTTCAGTTAACAGTCTGACTGCCATACCGCTTGAAATTCTAATTACATTGAGTTAAATATGAACCTAACTCAAACAGTAAGGTTATTCTTTGCTTACATTTTTAATAACAATATTCAATTTGTTTCTTAAATGAAAAATATTTTCTGCTAGACTGACAAAACCTCTGCCAAAACCTTTCCAGGACAGAATTTCTTGTATGCCTGTGTTACAAACCTTTGGAAGAAGTTAATTTATTATGACAACCTTGTCAAGGTTATAATTATAGCCATGTCGTAAGCTATTTGTCTTTCATATAGGGACATGGAAGCTTTTCAGATTTTTTTTTCCATAAAGAAAAGAGTTCTTTGCTCTTTTAAGGCAATGATGTTATTTTCGCCCCTCCCTCATAGCTTGCTATCCTCAGGAGTCCTCTATGCTGGGAAGGCCTGGTGAACTTGTTTCTCCATCCTGCACTAATATGCCAAGAAACTGTGCATATTATCATCCTTGTTAAGATTAATATGGCAATGAGATATTTTTGAGTGATATTTAGGACTAATTTGGCTGTTTCATTATTTGAGGATACCAAATATGCAAGAATAACCCATATTTTCAAATTCTCACTAATGCAGCATCTAAAGCTGAGAACAAGTAGAAAGGTACTGTCAGTTCTCTGGACCCCATATTTTATAAATTGGGAGCAATCCTCAGGAATGTAGTCCCTTCTGCAAAAATCCTCCGTTCCCTTGTTTGCCCTGGTTTAAAATTATATCTGCACTGATATTAGTGTTAGTCATTTTAGCTTGGATTTGCAAATCCCTTTCAAACATAATGCTAAATCACAGTTGAAGCAAGGAAAAGGAAGAAGATTCTTTGTTGCAGAAATGTTCTGAAATCATGGTTTGAAGAGAGCTAGAATCATGTCTCCACAAAATATGACATTATTCCAGCCTTAGCCCATTGATTTAGAATTATTCAGCATGAAATAGCACCATCAGGCACCTAAATTAACATCTGCAGTTTGGTAAGAGGGAGGATCCCTCGAACTATAGGCCAGTTATCTTGCTGAACATCATAAGTAAGTTATATGCAAGCCATCTGCTGGATAAACTCTTAGACTGGTTTGAGCAAGAGGATATCTTAGTGGTAGAACAAGCAGGCTTCAGACCAGGGAGATCCATGATAGATCAGTGTTTGATCATACAACATCTTATCGAGAAATACTCATCCAAGGGAATCACTTTACGCAGCCTTTGTGGACTTTAAATCTGCATTCGATTCTGTATCTAGAATGAGACTCTGGGATAAACTAGCGAACTCCTCTATTGATAGAAGACTGCTATGCCTTATACGGGCTCTATATGATCAAACTTTTCTGAGAGTTAGATGTAGTAGGCAAAGGTACCTTACTGAACCCATGCAAACCTTCAGAGGCGTCAGGCAAGGTTGCCTGCTAGCACCAGCATTATTTTTCTATATCAATAATCTAGTTAGCTGGCTAAATTCACCTATACTCCATCCTCCCAAACTTGCCCAGTAGGACTGTATCAGTCCTATTATACTCTGATGACACAGTGTTACTTTCTAGAACTCCTGTCAGGCGTCGGGGAAACTCTCTCAATGGCTGATTCCACACACGTTGGATAATGCACTTTCAATGCACTTTATCAATCGTTTGAGGTGGATTTTTTGTTCCGCACACAAAAAAATCCGTTCCAAATGATCTATAAAAAGGATTGGAAGCGCATTATCCAATGTGTGCGGAATCACTCAATATTGTAAAAATGAGTCTCTCACAATCAACTATCAGAAAGCCAAGAGAGTGGCTTTTGGGTGCAGGCTGAAGACCTGGTCCTGGTCGATTAATGGCCATCATATCAAACAAACTGATAACTTCAAATACTTGGGGATAGTCCTGCAAGCCTTGGGCTCCAGGCTCCAACATAGTAACTATGCTGAGGACCAAGGGGAAAGATTGCAAAATTCCATCAAGCGCAAGGGGCTTTTTTTGTCCCTGCAGCTCTCAAACTATATAAGGCTAAGACATTGCCCCAATTTCTATACGGTTCTTTTATGGGGCCGCCCAGCTCATGGTTTGCCTCTCAAGAAAAAGTTCAATCTAAGTTCCTAAGACCCATTTTGCAGGTTCCTAGGCATGTGTCAAATGCTAGGGTAAGATTGGAGACAGGCTGTTTGAAAGTTGAAGCTTGGGTCTGTATTTTATCCATATATGTGTAGTTAAAGGGTCAGCTTAACCCACAAGGCCAGTTCCCCTCGTTATTCTGTGACAACTTTCAACCAAACTGGCTGAGGGCTGTTCAGAGTCACCTGCTGAAAATTGCTTTCTCCCCCCCACCCTCAAATGCTTCGTTCATGTGGAATAGAGCACACAAAAAAACTAGTCAAGCAGAGAATCGAAGATACTGAACGTCAAACTGATCACTCCAATACAAAGGTTAGGGTAAACATCAAGTACTCTGCGGAATCGGCAAACTATTTAACATAGTTGGAAGTAAAGGGGTTCAGAAGGGCTTTCACTCTTGCTAGGTGCTCTGCCCTTGCCACCGCCATACTTGAAGGCAAATACAAGAACATTTCCTTTACTGAAAGGCTCTGTACTTGCCAGACAAGGGAGGTTGAGACTCTGGAACACAGGTTTTTCTTATGTCCGTATTCTAAGCTGGCACACAATAAGTATATTATTCCGTTGTTACGGGGAAATCTGGACCTCTCCAAAAAAGCTAAACTGGAGTTTCTTTTATCTGCTAAAGATGCAAAGATAACGTATCAAATAGCCAGCTTTTGTAAGGCAATACTCAGGATAAGAAAATCTTATGATACCTAGATGCAAGTCCAATTTTAAACTGTTTTAAAACTTTTAATCTAAAATATGTAATGTTTCAAATATGTGTTTATTTTTGTATGTTGGGTCTAAGGACCGTAATAATAATAAACAAACATCTGCAGTTCCCATCAATGCATTCACAACCGCTGTTTATTTCTAGTTTTCTACTTGAAATACCTCTTCCACATCACCTTCAGGGCTGTAGGATTACAATCTACCAGGTAGTATTTCATTGTAAATTGGATTTAGCCGAGTTTTGATGATCCCAGGAGAAACTGTTGCTGTCAGGAGTCAGACAGACAGCTTCAGTCTTTGTGTCCAAATCATTAATTGTAATTTATATATGGGCTTGTTCTCTTTTTTCATAGGTTCTTTCTTATCATGCTTCAGCTGCTGAAGAGGAAACAAGGGAACTTCAGGTAACAGCGGTAATACATTTTTTTAAACTATTTTTTCTTGTTATAGTAGTCTGTGGCTATTCAAGGATGGTGTTCCTTTAAGATTCTTGCAGGAAATTGGGTATGGTGTGTATATGGCGCGGGGGGGGGGGAATCATTTGTTTATCTTCCGAGTAATTAAATTCTGCCCTAATGACCTGGACAATGAGAAGTATAACAAAAGCGTATCTTTTGTTATATAAATTCTGTCAGTTTGTTTTCCGGCTTAACATGGAATACAGTATGACTACATCTCGGTGATCGTTTTGCCTTCTCTTTTGCTAATGTTTTGGAGGAGGAGGAGAAAGCAGAATTTATTTATTTAACTATTTTTACATTTCGTTACTGGAAGTGCTCTTAGTACCTGTGAAAATTTCTATTCACACATGCTGCTCTCAGATGTCCATGTCAAGCGATCTTTTTTTTGATGCCTGAAATGAGCAAAATCTTGGGCTACTCTTTGGAGAGGGATTTGGACAGTGAGGAAAGCAGTACAAAAGTTTTTAAATCTTTATTGAATGGTTCAAGTTAACAGAAGGGAAAGTAAGAAAATGCAGGTATATTGAAAAAGAAATATAAAGTACTAAATTTGAGGGATTATTAAACTGCAAGTAACTAGATGGCATGTAAGAATTACACCAATGTTTATGAAATTAGCAACAAGAAGTAAATTGGATGATCATCCCAGTTACACTAGATATTACTCCCTCATATTTGTCCAAAAGTCAGAACCTACCTTTGGTGTTGATATGAGGGTACAGTGTCCCCAGAGAGACACGGAGGGTATGAGAGGTAAGGAAAAAAGTGTTGTGGGCTTTCTCTGAAAAGCACTTGAGGCAAAGGGATAGGACTTGGGAAAGGGGGGAGGTTTAAAGAAGTAGAGAAAAAGTTTCATATATTGCCTAATCTTGCAGTCCATTGCAGTTTGAGAAGTTCCAAAGTAGCAAGGGGAAGAATCAAAGCGAGCAGAAGGGGTCTCTGTCTAGTGATTTCAGCAGCAGAGGAACAGTCTTTGGGGATGGGATTGAACCTTATTTATCCCTTGCTCTGGGATGTTATTTTGCTTCTATTTTTCCTTGGACATTTACTGTTGGGGCATAAGATGTCTAAATTGGCTTTGTGGACGAGGCTGTGGAGAGGTAAGGCAGTAGGGAAGGTAAACATAAGGAAGAATATGATGATAGGCCTGGTGGCCCGAGGTTCACTTAAGATTAGGTGTCCATAGAGGTCTGAATTGGAAGGCAGATTCCTGGAGGGTCCTAGAAGGTTGCTTGTTAAACATGGCTGAAATTTTGATGAGTCCTCAGGAAAACAAAGAATAGAGCCATATTATCCCCAGGGTTTCTCAAATTTGATACTGAATATTCAGTATCTCCTGCAGTCTCAGGCATCATAAAGGTCTCAGAAGTCATAGGAAAGGCTCAAAACAATAACTCCCAACCCCAGGGCATCGTTGACTGTGACATTTCCTTTTATCCAACATTGGAGACTCAAAGCAGCTTGCAAAGTAAAATGTATATCATCAATGTGAATTTAAACAAAAACATGCAGTCCCACAGTCTTCCAGTACAAATTTGCAACAAGTAATGAGTTACCAGGATGTGCTGGGCTGGCACTGGTTCCACCAACATGGGCTTTATGCCAAGAACCAAGGTCTCGCATCTCTGGCCCAAGCCAAGTTACCTACAGAAAGGTGGAATGAACTCCAATTCTGCTAGAGAAAATCCGGCTAATTCACAGCTCATTTTCCTCTTTCACCTTTTGTAGAAGTGACTGAGCTCTTCCACAGCATTGGCTGAACCTCAAACCTTCACTACAAATTCTCATGATGTACTGCTTCTTTCACAGATGTGGAAACATCAAGACTTTTATTTCGATATTAGGGCATCTTATTCGTTCCTGCCAAATTATCATTAACATTCATAGAAGAAACGTTTTTCAGCAGAAATGTGATATGCCCCAAGGGACAGCATAACTCAGTAGCAGGGCTCAGATACAAGCTAAGTCTGCCTGTTCCTGCTCTGTTGTTTGTTCATGTTGGCACCATGTCCTGGACCTGCCTCAGATTCCTTTAGAAGTAACTCTATTAATCTGGATTCAGAATTATATGCTTATTTATTGATTAGCAAGTAGGAGATGCAGCTGTTACAAAGATGAAAGTGTATCAAAAAATAGGTCTGCGAAGCTAGATTGTTCTAATCAACAAGCTATTTCATAGCCGCTTAGTTTCCAGTCTCAGTGAGCATAGCATGTCAAGAATGTGTTACTACCAGAGGAAAGGCTAACTTGCACAACAGTGTAAGTTAATGAGGTAGCAATATGAGGTAGCAAAATGTATGCTCCCATTTTATTTGAGGAACGGTTTCATGAGTGCTGAGTTCCATGAACACTTAGTTTTTTCACCCTCTGTTTCATCCTACCGTTTGAACATTTTTGAGTTATGGTTAGTCACAATCCTGAATTCGTGCTAGATCGTTCTGAAGAGACCAGTCAGTGCATCTTACTGTTCACCTTGTAGTGAGTGCACGCCATGTCTGTGAGAAGTTCGAACCCATTGACTGCACCATATAGTAGTGGTGGGTTTCACGCACGCACGTTCTAGACTGGATCTGTTGGCCATTTTAGTGCTTCATAGTGTTGGCTATATTGTCTCCTTTCCTCCATACTTCTTATAGTTGCTTTTGAATAATATATCTCCAAAAGCTGAGAGAGGACTTCAGAGTCAGAAGATAAATTTAAAATTGCAAATTCAGGATAGGGTTTAAACTAGCTCAAGGGATCAAACTTGTTCTTCTTTTTATTAAAAGGCAAAGCAGTCCTTCTAATAATTAATTTTGCAAAATGTCTAGTGTGGATTACCAGTACCAAAACCACAAACTGGCTTCATGTTTACAATGCTTTTTTTAATTACTATTTCTATCGGCTGATAGACCTGGAATCTGCTTAGAAGTGACATTTCTTATAAAATCAGACAGTTCATTCACTTGGCTGAAAACAAGGGATTCTAGGAATCATTTTTCCCATGCTTGTGCTTCATTAAATTTGGTAACAAATATTTACCCTTTAAGCACATGAAAACTTTGTGCAAGTTCTCTGGTTGAAAATTTCAGATGTATAGTTTAAGAATAAATTTAGTAACAAGCATTAGTCATCTAGTTTATAAAAAGAACGACTGTATTTGCTTTTATTTCCTTAACCAATTATCCCATGCATGTAAACAGGCTAATATTCTACTCTCTTCAGAACTATTTATGTCCCTGCATTTTTAAGTACACAATTTAAATTATACATGTTTTGAGTTTGTCTTAAGAATTTTCTAACTAGACACAATACCCGCCTCTAGAAATCCGGCTTAGTTCTCTTCTGGCATAACCCTAAGTTGAACAATCTGCTTGCCATATCCATTGCTTACAGTGGGAAACACATTTACAGGTATATTTTCACCTCCCTTGATGAGATGAAATTCTTGGGTCATGTAAGTTTGACACAACGGATCATCCCTGCCAAAGTACAGACAGAAGGAATGAAGCATCTTCGTTTTAGAGGCAGTTTTTCCCTTGCAGGGACAGCACAAGGAAAAAAAGACAATATTGAGCTAATTTGACCTGGGATACATAAATGGTGGATAAGGGGCACTATACAAAACTGGAACTACAGTGGTGGAGGTGGTGGTGGTGGAGAGTGCCATCAAGTCAGGAACTGCAGGTGCAGGGGGCTAAATCCTGAACCCCATTGTTGTTTTTAGCCTTTCTTTTGTATCTTGCTGACCTGTAGTATCAGATCCATCTGCCAGAATAATTCTGAATGCATCAAAATAACATGTGATGTAGAGTAGGATTTAGCTCCCCTGCCCCCATATGTTCAGGATTTGCTTTATGTTCTCATTTGAGGCACTTTTGCTGTTAAAGAGAGAGGATGGTTTGGGTCAGAGCTTAATTGGTAAATGTTTGACTTCACAATCCTACTTCAAACAGGGACTGCCTAAGGGGCTTTGTAATTAGTGCAGCTGGCCCACTATAGGGTTGTGCCAGGGTGAAATACTTGGCTTTTTCTGGGGTACTTTTTCTGCTTTCACTTGTATGCTACTGTACAAAATTAGGAGGAAGGGAAGGTGTTGTCTACATGTGCCTTTGAAGTATTAGCACCTAATGTCAAAACAGGGTCATATAAGGCTGACGCTTCAGTTTATAGATGACTCATTATATTAACAAAATCACAATATTCACCTTTTATCTGGGACATGCAGCATGTATAGAACAGAAAAACATCTCAATTAGAGGAGTCTGGATAAAGGCTATATAGTAACTATGCTGGATTCTATAGAAGAACATACCTAATTGTACTTTAAAGCCACAAACACAAAAATTGTGAAAAACTAAGATAAGCTGGAATACAAAAGCAGATTGTCTGTTTTGATAGGAGGGAGGGAGATTTAGCAATATGCATATTTGACACAGATTCAGTACAGTGCTGCTTGACAGTAGGCTATCTTTCTGTTCCGTTGTTATCTGTTCTGACAGCAGTCCTCTCCAACACGTCAATTTGAATTGCTTTTAGACTTGCTTCCTATGACCTTTAACTAAAAATGACAGGGATCGAAGCTGAAACCTTTTCAACACATGCCATGTGCTTAATTACCAAGCTATAACTTCTCCCTTACTAAGGTCATGCTAGGAAAAACTCCGCTGTTACGGTACAAAATGTAAATACTGATACCTGGATTATAGTAAGTAATTCTGCTTTGCTCACATTGGTATCAGGAGGCACCTGCCAATTTTAATCATTCTGGCAAAACAACAGCAGCCACCACGCAGCTATTGCAATTGTAGAATTACAACATGTTCGAGTGTTGTTTTTGTTTACATTTCAGAGAAGATATTCCAAGCTGTGTTATTGTTTTCTTCCTTTTTTTTTCTTTTTAAAAGGCTGCTGTTGTGCCATCTGCACAGTCTCTGAAACTCACAGACTTCTACTTCAGTGATTTTGAACTGTCAGATATGGAAACCTCTCTGTGCACAGTTCGAATGTTCATCGATCTTAACCTTGTGCAAAATTTCCAAATGAAACATGAGGTAAGAATTCTGTGTTATACGGAAGGTTTTAATTATCAACATATGCAGTTAATGCTAAACAATACATTGAAAAGGCAGAACATAAATGGAAAATAAAATGGTTAAACATTCATGGACCACAGGATAGCAGTCAATCAAACAATTGTGTATTATTGTCATAGACCAGCAAAGTAAAACATTAAAACATTTACATGAAGGCATTACATAGAAAATATAAAAAGAGTGAGTATAATCCATTACATCAACACTGAACTACGATAGACTCTTGGCTGCACAGAAGCTAGCCACGCTATTTGTAGTTCAGGCTCATCATCGTCTAGAAGGAAGGTATACCATTGCTATGATCTACTGGGAGTTTTTTTGGGAGGATACAAGTGATAAATGCATATCTGAGATTGTCATAGAAGGGACAGTGCAGCAAAACATGCCCAACCATTTAAATTTCCCTGCTTGCACAAGGGTATATTCATCCTAGCTATGGCACACTATAGTATCTCCCTTCCAAAAATGCAAGTGGAAGAACACTGAATCATGCCAAAGTGAAAGGTTTCCTGTATTTGGGAATCAATAAATGAGCCAGATAATTAGATGGCACATGTTGTCCCTGAAAAATGATACTGAAATGATACTTAAAAATGACAGAAGTTAAATGGTGTTGCACAGGATGGCTAAACATAATATCCAAAGTAGCAGTTGAATTTCTGATAGATCAGCTGGTTGCTTTGCATTTGCTATCCAGCTTGGAATTTTATTCATGACATCAAGAATTGGTGGAGAAAAATACTGCACATAGCTATAATCTTTGTTCTTAAGATGTTATTCCATCAGAACAGTAGCTGAAACTCATTGGAAAGTTTAGAGCTTTCAGATGACTGTTGTAATTTCTGTGCTATTGAGTTTTGACAAAAGTTACCTATCTGCCACCTTTTCAAAAATAAAGATTTTAATACCGAGTTTTAGAGAGGTAAAAATAGCCACATACAAGCCGAGGGAAAGTGAGGAGTTACGTCCCTGGTGCAGAAGGGGCTATAGTATACTAGGCGTAGTATAACACGGTTTTCTTAATGTGGTTCTTCTGAGTAAAAGTATATGTTTCCAGCTATGCTCTGTGAAGCCTGTGAAGAAACCACATGGGAAATCTTTCCATACTGGGGAGCTGACAAATGGAAATGTGTGTTTGTGTCTGTGAAAATGGATTATATTGTGCTTTTAACTGAACAGAAATGTTTTCTTAAGGTCCTTTGCAGATGGATTTTAAGTGTGAGGAAAAATTATCGGAAAAATGTTGCCTATCACAATTGGAGACATGCCTTTAACACAGCCCAATGCATGTTTGCTGCTTTAAAGTCAGGGAGAATTCAGGTATGCTTGGATTTGATTATTTACATTAAGAACTTTTTAAAACTAGCCAATGTGACACTGACACATACCACATGAAACTCTAACCAAGGTCTGGCTTCATGTGCTGGATCTCTTGGAATACAATTTCCTGGGGCATGTAATATGTCACTCAGAGACGATATATAGTTCCAAATATATACAAGTAGTACATAATTCACCAGAGGCAATCAAAGAATCAGAGATTCTTGTGGAATTAGTCAAATACCAGGAAGCAGTGAGGCAATTTTCATAACAGATTAAGCAGTGTCATCCCTCAAGGATTTCTATAGGAGTCACCACCCAGTGGGGACATGCAGCATCCTAAGATATAAAAGGCAAACTGTGTTGCTGATGACTCACTTTTTATTCCCACACAGATGAGGATAAAAAATTAGTCGGCAGTGGACTTACCTAGCTGCGAGAGCCCATAGACAGAGTCCATGCCCACAGATTCAACCGGGGCACAGGAGGAAGAAGGCCGAGCATGGGCCCTTGCTGGAGCAGCCAGCAGAGCCACGCCGGCCCCTCCTGGGCCTCGGTCACTGGCCTACACAGTGCCAGAGACAGCACAGACCACCCAAGGGCAGCAGCAGTCGAGGGAACAGCTGTCCATGCTGCACCATCTCCCTCCAAGCCACAGACTCTGGCCTGAGCGGCAGCAGAGATAATGGGAGCTTCGGCATGGGGGGCCGAGAGTGTGGCCAGGGCACTAGGTTTTTAGAGTCCATTGTTTATATGATTTAGTTAGTAGTCTTACATAATTCTCCTCTTCTCCATTTTATCTTCCTAAGAACTTTGTGAAGTAGGTTAGGCTGAGAATGTGTGACTGGTCGAAGGTCACCCAGAAAGCTTCTGTGGTAGAGCAAGGATTTGAGATCATGGGAGGTCATAGTATGGCACTCTTGTCTACTACTCCAAAATGACTTAGAGTGAAAGATAAATAAGTTGTCAAGGTTTCAGTTGACATCAAATTCTTCAGGATCTCTTCAAACAGAGTGAACGAGCAGCAGAATGACAAACATACAAAAATTGTATTTGAACTCAAGGTTGGTGTTCAGTGATGAACAATGTTCAGCTGCAACAGGAAGGTTATTAAAAAGGGGACTGAAATCAGAAAGATTGATCTTGTCTTAATGTCTTTGCATAAAACTATAGCCTTTGGAATAGTGTATATTTATTTATTTAAAACATTTATAACCTGTTTTTCTCACCGGTAATTGATTAAAAACCACATAAAACACAGAAACTTTAAAACATAAAACGTTACGACTGCTAAAAGAAACCTAGTAAATGACATCCATGAGAGACTTCTGCCCCTGAGAACCAAAGGAAACCATAAGGAGTCTCTGAAAGTCTCTTAAAATATTTTGATCTTCTAGTGAAATTGATAAGAGGCAAAAAGAAAGCTCTTCTCACTGTGAATAATCAAGAAAATCACTGCCAGAAGATGTGGCCATGGTCTTGAATTATACGATTTGGTGAGGATGAAAGAAATCCATGAAGCATAAGTATATCCATAGGTATTAGCCATGACAGATAAATGGGATATCCGAGACAATGTAACTTTGAATACTTCTTGTTAGGGAAGAAAAAAAATGGCAAGAGCTATTGTCTTTATGCCTAAGGTAAAGAATGATGGACCATCAGTCTGATCCAGAAAGGCGCATCTTATGTTCTTGGGCAAGGAAGAGACAGCACTAGTATACAAGTAAAGAGGATCATGACATATGCTATCAAATAGGTAGGGCATAAAAGGTCAAGAAACAAAAATAAAAGACTCCCCCTGAAGTGTTGATAACTTTTTCAGATACGGCTTCTATTTTTACAACAGTGAGAGGCAAATGTTTTCTTTAAAGCTTAGAGCGTTGTGAAACCAATCATTTGCTAGGATGTCCAAGAACTGAAAAGCAACAAATGTTTGACTTAGGCTTGGTTTTTGTTGTACTTTATATTCATATCTTGATGGCCCAGTATCCAATGAGAAAAAACTCTTAACATTACAGTTTATAAGACACAACATTGTATTATGATACTTTTTGGCTGCATTGCCATGTCATTCTTTGCATGCCAAAGTGTAATGTATTTTTTTAATTAAACAGACATGTATATTAGGTTATATATAGATTTTTTGCTAAGTGGATAAGTGTGTTGATCAACATACTTGCATTAATGATAATAAACAGGATCGAAGGTGTCAAATGCTCATCTTTATGGTAAACCTTTTCCCCCCTGCATTTCATGTCATATTCAGAACAAGCTTACTGATGTTGAGGTCCTTGCTTTGCTGATTGCAGCGCTGAGCCACGATTTAGATCACAGAGGGGTGAATAATTCTTACATACAGAGGTAAGTGAAGGGGAATAGAACAGAATGCTGACTGGGATTTGAGAGAGACTTCTGTTGTCTAATTGTTACTGTGCTAAAAACATATATATATATGCATGGGAATAGACACAGCCACTATTAATGTTTAAAGTGAGACAGAGCAAGGAAAAGGTGAACAAAGAGCAGAACCATAAGTGACAAAAGGCACAGATTGGACACTTTTCAACTTGCCTCAAGTTTTGATGGGAAATGTAGGCGTCCTGGTCTCGCAGCTTCGCTCTCTGACTGCTGTCCAATGGACTTTTCAACTGTCACTTGTCCAACATTCCGCCAAGCTGCCTACATTTCCCATCAAAACTTGAGGGAAGCTGACAAGTGTCCAATCTGTGCCTTTTGTCACTTGTGGTTCTGCTCAAAGTGAATGGGGATCCATTAAGAAGCCGGATATCATCCAGTTGCTCAGACCAGCAAACAAGCAGGGAAGGCCTTTATAAGAGTCAGGATGTACCTTGCACTGGCAGGCTGGTTTAAACAGGATTTCTTTTTGATGGCACTTCACTACCGTTCACTTCTGCAGTCAGAGTTAGATGAGTGTTTAGGCTGAATCCCTGCTTAGGACCCTCAAAGCCTATGTCTAGATAGTATGTATAAATGATTTATAAAATCTATATGAATTTCATGAATACAGACAGTATTCAAGTCTAATAAATTGTGGGGAAATGTGGTGTTGTAACACTAGAACAGTGGTTCCCATAGTGGGTGGAACCACCCCCTGGGGGCAGTGGGATTACCTGGGGAACACTAAGAACCACCCCCTGGGAGCAGTGGGATTACCTGGGGAACACTAAGAGGCAATGGGGTGGCAGGAAAGGGCTGGAGGTGGCCCCTTTGAGCACGTTGTCCCCTTATTTATGATTGACCAAGCTCTTAATTGGAGAAGCAGGGATGTGCTTCATTTCCATGGAAGGAAGGCAGGATAAAATGTAATTCATAAATAAGTATAGAAGTACAGCAGGGACACCCATAATTCTGTGATGTTTGCCAATGGCAGCACCTAAGAAGAGTTGTAGTTGCTTATGTGGCCCAGTTGAGGCTAGGCTGTATGAGAACACTGGGGGATCTTCTCCCTAGGGAAACATTTGAACAAGTATTTTTCAGGGGTGTTTTTACATGAACTGTTTTGTCTTGTATTACAGCAGAATCTGATTGCAATGGCACCTTATAGACCAACCAGATTTTCAGGGTGTAAGCTTTCAAGAGTCAGAATTCCCTTCTCCAGGCATCAGGGAACTCTTGTTCTTGAAAGCTTACACCCTAAAAATCTGGTTGGTCTGCAATCAGATCCTGCTATTCTGCTGTAAACCAGCGCTGCTACCTACATATAACTATCTTGTGTTAGAATGCTGGATTACTCAGTGGGATCCCCATTAGAGGTTTGGTGATCAAAAGGTGAAAACACCCTTTAAAATCTTTCCCTCCTGTTAGGGAAAAAGGGGTTTCTCCTTTTTGCAACTTGCTGTTAAAAGGGGCTTCATAGGACTACTTCAGAGGTAGAATGACATTAAATTTCTCAGAAAATTTAGGATGATTAAGGCATCTTGTGAAAGAGCTCTCTGCTCCCCAACTCCAGGTTAAGATCAGAGAGTCATTCTCTCTCCCCTGCCCCCCAATCCCTATTCTTCTTTCACTAGAATCCAGCAACCTGCAGATTTGCAGTAACTGGAATCAGCTGGCTATTTTTTAACTTTATTTATATAAGAATAAATTATTTCCAGGAAAGTATCTGGGGATGTATCATCACCCTTCCAAAAATGTCCTGGGAAAACGTTGACTGCAAAGCCCGACATGTATGCATACCACAAATTAGATACTATTACTTTTTTATAATGTGTTCTCTTTAGACTAAAAATGGTTCCATTATTTTTTCTAAAAAAAAAATCTTTCCAGGCTAGTGAAGAATAGACTAAAATGAGGAGGGGGTGTGAGTGGTCTGTAGGAGCAGAGATATTTACAACAGTTGGCTCAAGATTCTTTTTCTTGAAAACTGGAGTTTAAAAAAAAAATCAGTGGGCCGTAAGCATGGTGAGAAAAAAAATTATACGGACTTAGTTTTAACAACTACTTTGTAGGCATAAACTTTGCACCCCTTCTCCTCTTTCTATGCACCAAAAATATGTAAATAAAACATAGATAAGAATTGTGCTGCTGCACTGGATCACAAGCCCATCTATGCCAGCAGTCTGGTTATAACAAGGGCCAAGCCCCCGGGAACCTCACAAGCATGGCATGATATTGTCATGCTCTGTTATTTGTTCTCAACATCAAATTGTCACAGATAAATAGGCTCTGAACATGGAGGTTCCACTGTAAGCTAGTATAACAAATAACCATGGAAATGTCTATGCATTTTAAAAATACTAGTAGCCTATTTGTGACAATAAATCGCACACATTAACTATATGTCATGTTAGTTATGAAAAAGTGGCTTTAGGATATCTGTCATTGTTGAAAAAAATAGTGTCCTTCTCCTCTGCTAGACAGATTTGGAACAGGGTCAAAGGACCTGTTTTCCTCCCAAACCAAGGTGGAACAAGAATAGGTTTATTCCCAGTTAGTGGTGATTGAACTTCCTCTCCCGAGTTTGCTGCTGCACAGGTTTTTGCTAGCATCCCTACCAAGTATTTTTATTTATTATTTATTGTGGCATTTCTGTCTGAGATACTCAAAAATGGTTGGCACGCATTTTCAAGTGTGTGAAGGGGCCCTTGCAAAAGAATGTGCTCACCCATAAATGAGCATAAGTGTTTTCCCCTCCCCACCACCCATTTCCCCCAGAAGACTGATCTTTCTGTTAGGGACGGGGAGAAAACCTGCCACAGAAAATTTCTCTTCGCAGTTTTTTCCCCATATCACATCCTGTTGGTGTTCATTGGACATGTGTTTTTCACAATCTCCTGAATTCAATGGTAAGGGTAAGAAAACTACAAACTACCATCAACCTTCAACAGTCTAGTACATTTTTAAGTATTTGCCAACAGCACCCTCTCCAGCTGCCTATGCAATAATGAATGCTCTCTGATACAAATATGCTCAAATTACTGCTCATGTTAAATTGAAAACAATTCATTATTATGAGTGTACGGGGCACTTGATTCAAGAAAAAACAGCCTTGTAGATAGGAGAGCTCCATTTCTGAAGACTTGGGGGGGGGGGGTTTGAGGATTGCAGCAAATCCCAGTTTGTTTTGCTGCCTGCCTCTGATTCTTCCTGTTGAGGTTATTTTGGTTTTCTTTATTTTATTGTCTCAGCACAGGATACAATAAACACAACTCCTAATGTAGATTAGGCTGACCTTCAGTAGTTTGCCCTAGATCACCCGATGAGAATGTGACTGAATGAGAATTTGAGCTTGAGGGGATTTCAGCTCTGCATTCTATCCAACATAACCACCATAATTTGGAGGTCCATGTATTGTTCAAAATTACTTGTGTATGGGTGTGCATAGGATTTACTTTCAAAACAGACTGGCTTCTTACGTTTCAAGTATAGGTTATGTGTAACCTTTGTGCACTGTTAAAGTAAGTGTGAACTAGGGTGAATATTGAACAGCTATTTTAGACTGCTTCTATTATCTTTGAGACTGTGAATTGAGCTTTTTTTGTAAAAATGATAAAATGATTTTGACCCTTAGTTTGTTAAGTGTGAAGTGGATCTTTCTAAGGAGACAGGATTGTGGAGAGGCAAGCACTTGATTGGACCCAGTTGGGGTGTGTGGAATTTCATGTCCTTTTAAGCTAGTAGACAGTGCAGCAAGCCTCTTGGTTTTCTGGCTACAAAATTTGAAAGCTTATTTAAGCTCTCCCATAGTGGATCTTCCTTTTTGCAAATATCTATGTTTTCAGCAAGGCAAAGTGTGTGAAATAAATGTTCTTCAGGAATCTTTACTTGTAGTTTCTTTCTGCAATTTAATAGTAACTTTTCTTTAGAAAGTGTTTTGCTGACTTTATTTTTTGCTATATTTTTATCGCGTTAAATTATATTTTGAATAGATGTATCATTCTACCTTTGTTATGTGAACTGGCTGTTGGCCACCCTGGGCATGGGAAGGGCAGGACGTACATTGTCAGATAAATAAGCCTGTTACAACTCAGCCTGCTTTGTGTTTTTGCCTCACTTCTTGTGTTGGTGGCCTCTACAGCACAGCTTAAACCGTATCACAGCACTAGGATTGTCAACACCTGCATGAAAGCAATTGCATGATTTTGGCTTACGGTTGCTCAGACCTTGACTTCACTCACACATGCACATTTATTGAGAAGAAAGTTGGGTGGATAGAACAAGAGAAGAGAAAAACACTAGGGACAATAACGCAAATTAAGAATGAAACTATAGCATAAGGGTTCTGACATAAACAGGCAGAAGAGAGGTGGTAGATTTTTAAAGGGGAGATCGTGGTATAAAGGAGGAATTACTACTCAGAGGGTGCACTCATCTCCCTTTGCCTCCTTATTTGTGGTTTTTCAAAAATCTATAAAACGTGTTTGGCCAAAGCAGACAGTAGGGAAAAGATGCGTGTATGAGAAATCAACTCACTCTCCCTCACTGCTTTCTTAAATGAGTTCTGCCTCCACTAACTACACAACATTTGCATTTGAAATGTTCTCTCTGATTTTTTACTTTTCAGAAGTGAACATCCCCTTGCCCAGTTGTACTGTCATTCAATCATGGAACATCACCATTTTGATCAGTGCTTGATGATCCTCAACACCCCGGTAAATGTCTCTGTGTGTGTGCACTACAGGAAGTCCTTGACTCAATCCCTCGTATTTTTAGGTTTGGATGGATTCCCAGTATTATACATTCTTAACTATTTTTTATTCCTTTTTTGGGGAAAGATGGCAAAGGCAGCCGTTCTACCAAACTTTCCAAATGCTGCCTGATAAGCTCAGGGGACCCACTGCCTTGGACCTAATGAAATAGGAACCTTTTCTACTTAAGACTTATTGTCTTAATCTGTACTGAAAGTGTTTCAGGATCAAGTATTATCAAGAGACGTACAGTGTCATTACAGAAGAATGTACTTGCTGTAAGAGGTGTTACTCCCTTATATGGTCTTCAGACACAATGCAGCCGAAAAGCCTCCTTAAGGTACCCTGTTAGAACAGAATCCAAGTATTACTGAAACAATGACATACAGGAATTCCCATAGTTGTAGTTGTTTCTGCACATATTGGTAGACACATTCAAAGTAAATATAAAATGAAGCCATATACCTGACCCCCAATATGGTTCTGGCTGGCCATAAATTGGATGGGATCAGGTGGAAGGTTTCTTGTGCCCATGTAGTTTTGTGGTATCTCACAGGCTCGGCAAAGTTACAGGAGTGTTACATAAGTCATCAGTTAAGGCAGTGCTGGTGCAGTTACAGTGTGCAATCTCACATATAAGTTAGATGTAAGCATGTGAAAGTGTGGTGAGACTGAAAGGTGATTAGCACAATACAGGACTACAGATTCTCCAATTTTTCAATAAAACACAAGTCTTCAGGGAGTGTCAAGGTCCAACAGCCCAAACAGACCTCTGGGCTGCATCCACAGATCATTGGATATTGTCTTTTCATAGTGCTATAGCAATCATTTGAAAATGGATTTTCCTGTGTAGACAAAACAGTTCCGTTGTGAATTATTGCTATTGCACACTGACACCAAAATGTCCAGTGAAGCATTCCTGGATGTCAAGTGGCTTGTTGCAGCCTTTTGCGTCTCTTAAATGGGTAGACTGCCTTTTTTAATGTCGTATAATAGGTCTACTTGTATTCTGATCATAAATTTCAAGCAGTTTTTCTCTTCAAAGCAATAAAAACAAGCAGAGGTCAGTGGAGCTGCTTAGAAGCCTGTAACTTGGAATGGGAAGGAATTTTCCTCCTACTCAGCTTTCCTTGAAACTCTGGGGAATTTTTCTCTTCCCAGTAGTATATGCTTTAGCTCACTTTCTTACAATTATGGAACTGTGTTGGAGCTAAGAAGAAACTGCACAATGATGAAATACGTAATGTGTAATTGCAAACTTTTTTTTCTGTTAAGGGAAACCAGATTCTCAGTGGCCTTTCTGTTGAGGAATATAAAGCTACCCTGAAAATGATAAAACAAGCTATTCTTGCAACAGATCTTGCACTGTATATCAAGTAAGTTACTATTTCATTATTGTTAACAGCTGGTGTTCTTGGAAATGTCACAATTCAGCTTTGGAACTTTTCTCCCGTCTTGTTTTAAGGAGGAGAGGGGAGTTTTTTGACCTTCTGAGAGAGAAACGGCTTAGCCTGGAAGACCCCTATCAAAAAGAATTATTTTTGTAAGTAAAAAATAATACATTATCTGGTGATTTTGTCAGCTTAGTTTGTATTTTGCAGAGTTAGGCTAGGCCAGCTTTCTGAAGATTTTGGATTGATTGAGTGGTTGGGTTGGGCTGTGAGAGAACAGAAAGAACTCTTCTGATGACCGTTGGTGACTAGCCAGCCATGCAGTTATGCAAGCAGGGTGTAGAAAGCTTGACTGAATGACATATTGTTCCTTTGCTATAGGTGCATTGTCCTGAGGCACTGAACTGTTGAAATTGGAGTGTTTTAAGTTTTCAGGAGGCCCTTTATTTTGTGTATAAGAGGCTATGCAGTGGTTTAAAGACAATAGTTCTGGTTTTGCAAAGAGTTATTGTTGAGCAATAAGAATGGGTTTGCATAGGTGGCATTTCATCTGAAAGCAAGGGGCAGTTAGTATGACAAACTACCAATGGATAGAAGTGGGCTGAGCAGACCTGAGTGCTGAACTGATCGTGAAGAGGCCTCTGCCACTTGTTCAGCTACTCTCTGTTAGCTTTGCAGTCTTTTCAGGTCCTCTCCTTATTTTCTGATACGTAGATTAAATGAATAGTTGAGCCATTGCATGACATCTTTGTAAATGGACCATGTTGCATAAGAATTTAGCACGCCCATATCTGGTCACAAGAACAAATCATAGATCTCATTTCAAAACATATTAACTCCATTCTTTAAGGTATCTGGATTCTTAATCAGATCACAATTAAAAGAGCCCTCAGTTGTCAGTGATATTGGAAATGGATGGAGAATTGGTTTACTTTATAAAACATTTTAAAATGGGACTTCTTTGGTCTAATCTAAGCCAAAAGGGGAGATGGCACAGTACTGAGTTACTTAATTACCAGAAACAACCACTGTCACGATGCCTTTGTCATATTTTTCCATTACTCTTTTTTTTATATATATATGATTTGAAATGCCACAGCCAGTTTTATTTTGTTGCTAGGACAGCATTGATTGATATGATGCATAAAACCATTGGTTGTTGGTTTTCTATAGAGCGATGTTGATGACTGCCTGTGACTTGTCAGCGATAACAAAGCCGTGGCCAGTTCAGCAAAGGGTATGTATTTGGAGGGGCTTGACCAGTCTCTTCCTATAAAAAATGGTAGCCCTGCAGTTTTCCAAGTATCCTGTTCATCTAGTCTCTCACTCCCACCATTTAAACCTATCAGTTATTGTATGCAAGGGGCATATTCTCTATAAAGTACCAAAGGAAGTTCTCAGGCATCTTGGGGACATTGCTGGGAACATTTGGAGTTTTGAAAACTAGACCTCAGAACCTGTAAAGAATGGTCAGAGGCAAAAATTTCAGCCTGACTTCCTGAAAACCTGGGTGACCTGGACTTGTGCCAACACTTCTCTGTCTGTTTGTGGCACTACTGGGGGCAGGCGGGAACTGCCTTTTCCCCTCACAGAAACAGGGAGAGGGGAGGTGTGAAAGATACAGTTCCCCATTGCTGCTGCCCCCACAAAGCTGCAGGCAGGCAGAGAAGAAAGAGGGCCACTGCTGTCCCCCGCCACTGACACCGCTTCACCAATGTTGAGTGTCCAAGCGAGTGGGACAGCAGGATGCCCGTGAAAACAAGAACACTCCCCCCCCCCCCGCCCGCTGGAGTTAACTTTTGAGTCCACACTTGTCTTTAAAAACTATCAAAGCAACTGAGATAGTTCTGTTTTTGTTAACAGATAGCTGAGCTTGTCGCTGCAGAATTCTTTGATCAAGGCGATAAGGAAAGGAAAGAACTCAACATAGAACCAGCAGTAAGTTGAAGTAACTTCCTGAAAAAGTGCTTTTAGATGTCTTTTTACATCCTTGTAAAAAACTCAGTTTAGTCCATTTCCTCTTCCATTAGAATGAGATTTTACCAGTTATAATACTGCTTTGCTGAGTTGTTTTAAAGTTTTTGTCACAAAGAAATGATTTTGGGAAAACCGTATGGGAACTGGGAAACATACCATAAGGGAAAGTGTATGTCACAGCCATCTTTCTCTGCATATTCATGATATATGTTGCTGAATTAGACTGCATTTTGTCAAGCGGATAATGGGCTTTGTGTTAATTTTCAGGATTTGATGAACCGAGAGAAGAAAAACAAAATCCCCAGCATGCAGGTTGGATTTATTGATGCCATCTGCTTACAGCTCTATGAGGTAGCGTAAATAAGAATTTATATAGCATAAGCCTGTAATTTAGACATCTGTATAATTGACCAAAACATAGAATTCAAAACTACACTTGCTTTTCAGAGGCATCAGGGTGCAGATTCCATCAAAGAGATGTGGATGTATAACTTGAGAGATTATAAATCCAAAGCTTCATGTTACAAAGAAATCCCATTAATTTCAATGCTCCAGTGAGCATTGCTTGAGGATTGCATGCTGAGAATCCTTATGAAAGGATGCAGCAGCTCTTATAAAGTAAAAATAATAAGAACAGTGTCTAAAATGTTTATGAATTCTCAATATTTTGTCCTAGAAGCTGCTTAATGCAAATTCTTCAGTGACATCTATTCTGTCTGAATATCTGATGTCCAAGAGGGTGACCCCTGTATAGGCAGTCAAATGTGCACAATTTCCAAAGCTGTGATTTAGAATTCTGAATGCCAAGGGGAAACTTCAAGTTTGCAGAAGAATCTTGTTTGAAAAAATTAATTTTGGGATTTAACCCTTTCCCCAAATTAATACTGCAGTTGCCACAAGGAGGAGGAAGTGAGGGTGGGAATGAACTGGAACTAGGAGCAAGAAGAAGGGAAGTTGGAAACAAGGCAAACTGAGGTGGAGATAAGATGGAGAAACCGGAGGCAGCCTTCAGAGTCCTTAAGACTGCAACTTCAGTCTCTTGCTGATGTATCAAAAGCCTAAAAACAATAAAAAGAGCCAAACGTCTTCTTTTTTTAAACACATGTTCATTCGCCCGTTCCCTTTCTGGTCACAGATAGCCGGTAAGTACCTATATCTGAGCCAGAACCAGAGCATTATTCTGGCACTCCTGATCTCCAGTAGAGACTTGCAAGCTTAAACTGATGGGCCAGCTTCTTCTATAGCTTCGTACAGGCCATGAAATCCACCTGGTTTGTTACTTGCAATCCGTGTGAGGCTGCTTTGTGCACTATTATCCCCAGTTAGGACCCCAGGAAGCTGCTTTCTAGGTGTGCTTCGCCCTTGTTTCCCAAGAGGTTCCTTTCAGATGCCAAAGTCCTAAAAAAAAAGAGAGACCTTTTTCTTTCTCGTTGCTGGTCTGATTTGCTTTTCTACTTGCAGGCGCTGGTACACATTTCAGAGGCCTGCTCTCCTTTGTTGGATGGCTGCAGAAAGAACAGGCAGAAATGGCAAGCTTTGGCAGAGCAGCAAGAAAGTAACCTGATCAACGGTGAAAGCAATCAGCCCAAGAGGAACTGAGATAGCACTTGGTTAAGGAATGTTGGTTTACAAAGTTATTTATATACAGTAATTTGGAAACACGTTTTGCTAGACACTGTATGAAATAGGTGTATAATTTGCCACTGCTGTATTTTAAATAACAAGAGACATATATTTTTGCACAGCATTTCAGAAGCGCAACATGACCTTTTTATGTGTATGATATATAATAATTGTATATTTCCAATATTTTATTTTGTGTAGAGGAGAACCAGATCTGTGGCTAGCAGATCCAGTTAACTCTGTTCTGCTTTATATGATGGTATGGAAAAATGAAAGCTCATAGGACTGCTTTGGTTTTGAGTTGTACATAATTGTTTAGTTTCAGTGAATGGCCAGTACTTTAAAGATTACCATATTTGGCACCTTTTCATTCTTTTGTGTTGTCTGTTTTTGTAAGTGTAAATAATGAAAGAACAACATGCCTTTGGAAGCTTGAAAACAGGGAAGAACTTCTTGATCAACGATCACTATAGGGTTGCTGACTCTTATACAACCTCTTTCAAATGAAGTACATTGAAAAGTTTGAGGGGAAAATATTGAGATCGGAAAGGATGAAGCATGATGTCTTGGAGGAATATGATGTATCTGTGCCTTTTTTTCTCCCTGCAATGGGGATGCTTCAGCTAAATGAATCTGGCCTGTGAATTACTAGGCAATCCAGACCCATGTAAGCAGCGCCACAGATGGACTTTTTTAGAATGATGGAAAGCTTTTGAAGATCATGATGCCGTGCCATAGCTTTAAAACCTTTGGCGACTGAGAAGGAGCTTCTCTGGTGAAAAACTGAAAGAAATGTCAACTAGAGATGGAAGGAAAGAAATGAGGTAAGGAAATTACGGCCTGACTGTGGCTACTTTCATTGTGTTGGGATTGACCTTCAGCGGCCAAGCTTAATGTCAATGGAGAAGTGCACAAGACTTGTATAAATGAGTGAAGAAAGCCAAGCCTATTCCACGGGAATTGTGCTGTGTATTTTAAAATTTAATCGAATTACAAAGATCTGAACTCAGAAATAGCCAAGACTACTTAAAAGCAATGGGTCATAATTGCAGAGAGTTTTTTACGAGTGAACTTTGGAAAGAAGAATGTGGTTTTTTCCCCCCTCAAAAGACCATTCGGCTTGGAACAATCATAACCACAAAGTCTTAAAGCAGCAAGTGCAAATGAAAACAGCTGAAAACACTTCAGGGAGTTATGACTTACAAATGTTGTTTTAAATAAGTAAAAGAAAAAGAATATTAGTTCAAGGAAGAACATGGACAAGACAAATCTTAAAATACCATCTTGCTTTACTGCCTACAGCCAGATATTTATAAAGATTATTTTCACACATTTAACACTTTTCAGGGCAAACGAGCAATAGTTATGTGCGCGTCTAATATTTTTCTTTGATTTTTATTCAGTATCTGGAGTTTGTCCCTTTATAGTTTTAGACTACCTCTGTGATTCTCAAAGAGACAGGATTTCCTCAGCAGGCACCATAGGTGGTTAGGTACCAAATTCCTCTTGGTACTCTTTTTTTTTTTTTTTTTTTGCTTATAAAGACACACAGCCATGGGAGGGAAATTTCATTTATAGATCCAGGAATTTGGGTAATTTTTATGGGGGGTTCTCTTTATGATTCTGATTGGAATGGATTGTTTTCTCCCTCTTGATTTTGACCGTTCTCACATATCCCACAGGCGAACTGATTTTACCTCAATTTTAGTCATAAATGAGAGTTACTAACCTGTGTAACATTTGGCTGTAGTAAAAAGAAAAGGCAGCCCTAAAACCACTTTGATCATCCTGGTTGAAGCCAATTTCAATGGACTCCTCCAAATACTTCAAGCTGAAGATGTTGACAATGGGAAGCATTCCTTCTTTTTAAGATAACTATCCCTTATCCCTTTTCATAATGAGATGTAAACTTTAATAATATGGTAGTGTTTTGATTTGGGCATGTGTGCATGTATAAGGGTATGCATATACCAAAGCTTGGTACAAGTACAAACAGACCAGCTTCATCTGTTTTGATACTTGTATTTTAATAATGTTTTCGAACTTGTGCTTGTTTAGCAAAAATGTTATCTGGTCCAGTTCTGTCAGAACTCTGCACCATATTCTTTGGATGGTTGGATGATTGTGTGTGTGATGGTTCCCTTCCAGTAAAAAATGAACAAACTGCAGCCATGTATAATTCAAATAAAATTATAGGTTACAGTTTGCTCCCTAATACAATAACTTGCCATGCACAGGGAATTGATTTCAAAAATGAAATCTGAGTGGCACACTGAAAGAAAGACTGTATTCCATGCTATTTCTGTTCATTTGGATTGGCTGCAAGACAGCCTCCAAGTATTTTTCTAAGCTGTTATGAAAAATATCTTGATGATTTCATAAACTAGCAAGATGTTACATTTTCAACATTTCAGTGATTGTCACAAGTTAAATCATTTGAAATCTTTACACCTCTATATATGCATCAGTCAGAGTGGGAAAGAAAAAAATCCCTGTTCAGCTCCCTCCTCCTTTAGTGAGATTCGTCTTATCTCATTCTCCAATCCAGGCCCAAGGATACCACACGTGAAGGGCAGAAACAAGCAAAATACTCTGTTCTAAAGCCAACAATGGTATGAACAGAACCTATCAACCAATAAAATATCACTTCCAGGGCCCCATCATGCTGAATTATTCTTCAAAATTCCACACAAGAAAAGTACATTTGGTAGCAGCTCTATGAAATAAAAACAATTTATAAAACAACTAACACAATAGTGATCAATGTACCAGGGGAAGCAGTAGCAGAATTGTCTAGAACCTGTTCTCTGCGTGTTCTGTGAGTATACGTGCATGCAATAAGAAGAAGAATAGGAAATCAAATGCTTTTTTTAAACTGTTATTGATAAATTGATACCTCTAGATCAACTAGTCAAGCCCTCATGCCCTCCAGCACTATGAAGCTAAGTAAGTCACCTGACAACTTATGGTGACCCCTGCTGGGGTTTTCAAAGCAAGAGACTAACAGAGGTGCCTGCCTGTTCATAGCAGCCCTCATCTTCCTTGGAGGTCTTCTATCCAATCACTAACCAAGCCCTGCTTAGCTTTTGAGGTCTGAGGAGATTAGGCTAGCCTGGGCTATTATGCACACTTAAAAAGTTTGAACTCTCAGCCTAACCTACCTCACAGGGTTTGTTGTGAGGGAAAACATTGGGAAGAGGAAATGTAAACTGCTTTGGGTCCCTATTGGGGAATAATGAAGTTAAGTAAAATAAAATATAGAGGTTAAAATACAGGTGGATATTTTTACATCTACAATGGTTTTAGGAAACGTTCCAGCATACTTATACACACAAATGGGGAGGACTGCAAGGATTTCAGGGGGACATCTCATTTTCCTGCCCCCGCTATTTCCTCTTTCCCTTCCCTAAAAGCCCTCACAGTCTCGTTTTCAAGCTTCCTTCTCTCCTTCCCACCCAGCTGCCAACCTATCTTTATTCCCCCATCTTCATCCTTCCCTCCCCCTGACAGAAAAACCCCAGGAAACATCTGGCCTAATTGAGTAGTGCCCATCTAGCCACCAGGCTGGGCTGAGCTGCATGGTGCTAGCCAATCTTGGACGTTGCACAGAGGGGAACCTGCAGGATTTAAGGGAAGCACCTTGCTTTCTCCTGTATCCCTGTCTTCACATTCTTTCTCTGCTTCTGACTGCTCCCATATCCTCAGCTTTCCCTTTCCTTCTTTCCTTCCCACCCACCAACTAAGCTACCTTTTAACTGCCCCCACCTTCAGCTGTATTGTTTATTTGATTCATTTATACCCCATCTTTGTCCCCAATAGGGAACCCGAAGCACTTTATATCATTTTCCTCTCCATTTTATCCTCAACTATTCTGTGAGGTGGTTTGGCTGAGAATGGATGACTGGTGAACTTCCTTATCACAGTAGGGATTCTAACATGGTTCTTTCAGATCCTAATCTGGAATTATTACACCACACTGGCTTTCATGGGGTAGATGCTGTTGAATAGTAGCAAACAGCCAGGCATGGCTGGGTAGTAGAAGTCTTATGATTTAAAGTCATCCAGAGATTACTTACAAACTTGTCCCTGATAATTCCTCCCTTAAATGCCAAAACAGCCCTAGAAAAGGCCCTTCCCACTCTTTTCTGCCTTTCACTGACAGAAATGAAACTTGAATGCTATCAATATTGTTAAAGTTCTCCAGCAACAGCCACTGAGAGTGTGTCTTTTTTAAAGCTATAGGTGTTGCTTCTATTGTTTTGGAAGGTTTTAAACCCTCAGTGCATTTTTTTTTTAGATTTCTCTGGAAACCTTGACTTTTTTCAGGTTTGTAGAAAGCTCTGTCTTGTCTGTTCATGGCCCCAATGTGTTGATTGAAGAGTCTACAGATGGGACCATGTTGATAAATTATGCCTTATTAATTAAAGTTATCATACTTATGTTTAAATACATTCATGATAACTGAGAAGAGATCTTTAGCTTGCATTCTCTAATGGTATGATCAAAACTATCATTCAAATTGTTGTAGAGTAACAACTCATATGATAGTATTTTGTAAACATTCATAAGAAGCTAGTTTAAATATACTTTGTGTTTAACCATGGGGTTCTGCAACTTGCTTTTAAGTTTTAATAAAGGTCCAATCCCGTATGTGTGTTCATTTGAAGGTGAGTCCTGTTTAGTTCAATCGATCATATTTCCAAAAATGCTTGGAAATCTGAATGCTTATTATTGGGACATAAATATTAATTATTATATTCCCAATTTTAAAACTAATTCATGGTGAGAGATGCTGCCAAGACTTCAGAAAGAATTTCATCCTAGTATTTTAGTTCAGTCACAAACAGGGAGCCAAACTAATAGGTAGCCAATCTTAAGGATGTTTGTTTGGAAGTTAGTCTGTTGTATTCCCAAGTACCTTGATTTATATCCATGTAGGTGCGTAGGATTACAGCTTTCGTTAACTTATTTAAAAACTGGATTATGTTCATAAACAAGAAAAAGTATAATTCCTTAAGGACTAATCCCAAATACAAAACATGACTAGTTATTTTTAGTCTTGTTATTGTCTGTTGTCTCTGGACAGACAGTGATCTGAGTATCCAGATTGGATGTATGGAAATATGCTGTGAGATGTTCCAACATACACTATACATAGATCTATGTAGGTTTCAAAAATGCACTCTGTGTTCAGAACAAAGGTGCACATTTAGAATAATGTGTTGATTCCCAAGCTTCCAGATGAAAAATGGGTTCTCTCAAAATGATGGGCTGGGTCATGCATTCATGCATATGTATTACTGAATTTATGTTTTTTGTTTAACAATACTTGGTACTAGATAAATCCAGGAATGAAGGTGGCATGGCATAGCCCGATCTTGTCAGATCTTGGAAGCTAAGCAGGGTCAGTACTTGGGTGGGCAACCACTCGGGAAGACTGCAGAGGAAGGCAATGACAAAGCACCTCTACTTTTCACTTGCCATGAAAGCCCCTTGCTGGGGTCACCATAAGTCAGTTGCAACTTGACAACACATACAAATGCACTAGATAAGTTGCAACTGAATGTGTGTAGTGTCTGCAGTGATGCATTAACTGTAACAGGAAATTTGATTTGCTCGCACATAAGTCACTACATGATGTTGCAGTCATCAAAGTATGCATGTAAGGACTGAGCCTTAAATTAAGATACGAGATGGCTCACAGAAAACGTGTGCATATAGTGAGGTTGATCTTATCCCAGCCTGCTATTCCATTGAACAAAGTTTGAGTTTTCCTGTAATGGAAAAGCCACTTCAGATGGAGAAAGGCTTCACATTTTGTTCAGTGTAGTAGTAGGATGAGGGGTAGACTCCATCCCATTAATTCAAAAGCTGGAATAAAATCTTAACTCATCTATTTGGTATGGGAGATCAGCACTTTTGATTTCAGTGCAATGAGAAAGAGGTAATTGAAGTTAAAATTTTGACTTCTTGCATATATATATAAACATGCATATGCTTCGAGAGTGTAGTGGAAACACTGCAGAACTTTGAAGTCTTTTTAAAGTGTAACTGCCAAAATATTTAACAAAGTGGCTCCACTTGGTGTATTAATTTGTAACCTTCTGCCTTTGAGGAAAGTTTGAACAAATATATAGTTTCTGAGCACAGTATTTTTGTACTAGGCCAAGACTTGGGCTATGTAGATGGTGTTCTCTTTTTTAAAGTCATATTTTTAGAAGATTACTGACTGCTTTGTTCCCACGTTTTCTTCTTGTCACTCTGGCTACTTCAGCTAGTTCAGAGACTGGTTGTTTTCTAATAGTGTATTGTACAGCCCAGGGAAAGAAAATAAACAGCTGAGTAATTTTTCCCCTTGAATTGCAACTCAGTTGACTTTTCCTTTTGTAAACTTCATTGTACCATATCCCATGCTTTCTACAATAAATGTAAGAAGTGAACTATTCCAGCTCTTTTCATCTTATATTTTCACTTTGGCTGTATTGAAAACAAATCTCCATGCACTGGTCGGAGAAGATTCCACAAATGGACCTAGTAATCATTTTTATTTTAAAACTTAAAGACATTTTAACATTCACAGCATTTAGGTAAGTGGGAGTTCTGCTAAAAGGTACCAGGGAAAATTTAACAGTTCTGGGATAGGAGGTGCGTTCTGTGAATTTTGGAACTGAGAATTCTAGGTAGGTATTAACTGTGTTGAAAGTTACTTCTAGTTCATCTGCTTTTTGTTGACTGTCAATCTTATTAGTATTTGTTCCATAATGAATTCTGAGTTTTCCTATTCACCAGCACAGTGAGTCTTTCTTATGAAGAATTGACCACTAGAGGGCAATAAAGGTACAGCTATCAGACTGAAACACATTGATCATCACATCTACAGAAGGGGAGGTGAAACTGACAGCCTTCGGGGAGGCTAAGAGGAAATAAACCACCTGAGCAGCCATATTTGTGGCTCTGTAGAGAGATGAAATTGACAAAGCCTTCTGATCTGTCTTTTTAGAACTCATCTTCACTTGTTCATCCACATGTACTTTGTCTCATTTAGAGAGGTTCTAAGAAGACGAGTCTAAATCCTAGAAATCTTTAGGAACTCAAAAAGAGCAAACTTCAGAATACTGTTAGGGGCTCAAGCAAGCCAATATCCTGTCTTCCCTCTCTTTTCCTTCTTCCTTCTTTAACGGACCTTGCAAGTTTCATGAACATTGCTGATCCTGCCGGGTCAGTCCGGTGGGCCTCTGGGAAAATACTTTTTTTTTTTTTTGTAGAATATGAAGTATCCATGTCTCTTGCCAAAGACTTGTGTGATGCTTTAGGTAAATACAACAAACACGTATTTCACTTAAGAAAAGCCAGTAAAAAGGAAACTTGTGAGGCTGAAGAGCCCCATTCACTCATTGTGAATCATTTAGGATCACACTGACTTTCTCAAGCTTTAGGGATATGTTGCCAGGGTTGACTGGCTATTGTGGAAAAACAGGGAGGCTGCAAATGAAACAAAATTAGTTTTTGTCTGAAATCAAAATATACTTTTAAATATTCCCCCCCCCCCGCCCCCCAGTCCTGGTAATTCTAATACTGAGAAATGAATCATTAGCACAACCTGACACATAATTATAGGGGTTTGCACCAATATATCTAGAAATCTGTATCCAGGTTTCAGGGATCCTCCCCCCCAAAAAATCCAGGATTCCTGTTAGGACAGATTAGAGAATCCCAGATTTATCCAGCCATTATTCCCTATGGGGAAAAAGACCCCACCCCAGTTTCTGTTCTCGGGCAGAAACACACAGGAGCAAGGCTATCATTGGCTAAAGGCACACTCTCAAATGCAACCTCAACCCAGAGAAAGCCCAACAGAACCCAACTCGGGTCCCCCAAGACCCCAAGTGCCCCTTGAACAAGCTGCCCCACAACACTCTTCATTGCTTCCTATGATGGGAATGTTTCCAAGATAGTTCTCAGGGCTGAAACACACAGGAGCAAGGCTGCCACTGGCCAGAGGCACACTCCCAAATGCAAGCTCAAATCAGAGAAAGCTCAACAAAACCAAACTGAAGCAATAGAATGGAATCCACCCCCTCCCCCCGAACCAAAGTGAAGCAAAGGGAGCAATGTCAAATTAGAGAATCATGTCAAAACAGAATTCTGCCCAAACTGAAGCAAGGGACACTGTTGCAACTTAGCCCAATTGAACCAGTGTCACTCACAGAAGCCAGGAGACAAGGAGAGCACCTGCATGGATTGGGAGAAAGAGAGAGACTTCGAGCACTTCCGAGCCTCAGCTCCTAATTACTGTCACTAATGAGTCTCTGAGTCCAGAGCTGCCATCACAGCGGCATCCAGGGGCCCTCATTGCTGCTAGATTCCATTTTGTGGCTGCTGAAGTGATCCCAAATTGGAGCCACAAAGCTGATATCTTAAACAGATCCTCCATGCCCCTCACAGTGAAGGAAATCTATTGGCCACTTTCAGCTACTGCTGGCTTCTTCTCTGCTATGGGGGGGGGGGGCAGGGGGAGGAGAAACCCTGGAAAAGCAAGGTAACGGTGGCTGTCTTGATCCTCGCAGCAGAGAATGGAACCGATCTGTAATGGACAGGAGTGGCCCTAGCTGCACCTCTCCTCAGAAACAGCAAATGTGAACTGGTGAACTGCTGGGCCAGTGATGGTGTCTGTTGGAAGAGAGTGAGGGGGGAGAGAAGGCTTTTGGAGCGGCTGAGAGAAGGCAGCAGGGATATTGCTGGCTTTTACAAACCTGTTCTGTTACATGGAAACATTCCCTGTTTAACCCCAGAATATTTATGAGTTTAAAACCATTCACTCCCATGCTCCATCTTGTAAACAAAGTTTCTTTTTGTTTTGTTTAACCCTGGCTGGCTTGAAGTCATTGGCTGAAGGAAAATATCATACACAGAGACCTCAAATGCTCTGGTCACATTAAATGGGCCAAGTTTCAGTAAATGGCAGCTGCATATATAGGGAAAATAAACTCTTTTAAGTTCTCTTTCTCCAATAGCCCTAGACTGTGGCTTGGTGAGGGGAGGGAAAAAGAGGGAATAGGCTTACTGTCTGATGGAAAGAGGCTCTGGAAGAGGGGAGAGGGGACCCTGTGAGGATTTGGGTCAGGGCTCTTCCCTTAAAATTAGAGGTTGCACAAGTTGTGTGTGGTGACTGCCCTTTTCTGCCTTGGAAGCCCCAAACCTGTGAAGGGAGGTTTAGGGTTGGTGGCAGTGTGGAAAGGCAGTCACCATACCCTCTTTTGGCACTCCCCCCCCCTTTTTTTGGGTGAAGAATATTTCTTCTCCAAACTCGAGGAGAGGTTTTTAAATTAATCTTCTTAATTTTACAAAGTTCAGCTACAAGACCTAACAAAACAAAATCCACAGCCTGCTACCTAGTTAGGATGGATCTGAGAAGCTGGATACCCTCCCCGCTCCTTGCTGTCCTAGCACCATGCTCTTGCCTATAGCCAAGTGGGGGTGTTACTGCATAATAACTTCCTCTCGCTGCCCTTTCAGGAGAACATAGGTTGAGGTCACAGAGATGAGTAAAGGGAAGGCAAAATTCTCCATCTGACTTACAGCAAACTCTTGGGTGAATAACAAACACCTCACTAAGCCCTCTCTTATTGTTTTTCGACTTTCATTTATGGGAATTACTTTATAACACAATGTGATCAAAAAGGATACCTATAATTTTTACTCTGCAACCATTGTACTATCTACAAAGATATTCTCTGAGTACTTCCATTGAGCTGGTCTGAGAACCACTGCTATATAAGAAATGAGTTCTGTCCAAAACATTGGTGGATGGTACCTATTTAATTTTACTGGGTTTTTTCACCCCATGTTTGTCTCCTTCTTCATCTAAGAAGCAACAGACATAGTCCTCAGGAACAATCCAAAGCAGGTATACTCAGAAGTAACAGCCATGTTATCCAATAGAGATTACTCTGAGGAAAGTGTCCTTAGGATTGCAATTTGTTTCTCCTCCATCTTGTCCTTGCAACAAAACTGTGAGGTAAGCTAGGCTGAGGAGAAATGATTGACCCAAGGTCACCCAGCAAATCTCATGGCTGAACAAAGATTTGAACCTGGGCCTCTCTAGCACTAGTCTAACACCATACTACTGTATCATTCTGGTGTACAGTGCGCTGGTTTGGACATGAAAGCTACTATTTGAAATCTCTGTTGAATTAATACAGTGTGGCACTCTTGTCAAGCTCACTCCAGCAAATACAGTCTCAGAGTTGGAAATCCATATTATTCAGGATGACTCATACCATCCTGTGTCTTGTAGAAATGATTATGTATCCAGTTCTCACAGAAAAGCCTTAAGAAAAGGTTTTGTGCTATCAGGTTTATTTGGAATTATGAAAAGTAAACCACGGTTCTTAATTCACTGAATGAGAATATCCTTTACATGCTAAAAATCACACAGCAGTAATGAAAATCTCATTTATGTGTTAAAATCACACAGCAAAATCCATTCACAGAGCAGCCTAAGTATGTACTTGATTTCTTGAGCTAACAAGAGAGAATGTCATACGTAGTTTTCTTTTTCATCATCAAGTCCAAGTTTCCCAGCATTATCGTTCTTTAGCTCTGCTCCAGCCGATTTTCACTCTAGAAATGACCAGAAGGTACAAACCTATTAATATAGTCGAGAAGTAATAAAGAATACAGACGGTAATATCTATTGCCATCAAGGTATACAGAAGGTATATCTATATCCGTTAACCATCAAGACTTCCTCCAACAAAAACTGGGCAAGCCACGCTTGAACTGCAACTGTGCAGTCACAGCTCCTTAGAGGAAGTTGCCGTGAGGAATAGCTCCCAGTTATTCTAACAATTTAATCCAAGCTAATTCTAGATGTGCCTTCCAAGGGATACCTTACTGGCCACTGAAAGATGCTGGACTAGACGGAGTTTTGGTCTGATGGACTACGTGGTGTCTGTGAGTCAGTTACTGACATTCAAATCCAGTCCTGTTGGCAAACAGCAACGATGCAACGGGAGGGCTGAGAAAACAGACTCCTCCTAACTGAACCTAACCTCAAAACAATAATCACAGGATCACAGAGTTGGAAGGGGCCATGCAGACCTTCTAGTCCAACCCCCTGCCCAATGCAGGATGAGCCTAAAGCGTCCCTGACAAATATTCATCCAGCCTCTTCTTGAAAACTGCCAGTGAAGGGGAGCTCACCACCTCCCTAGGCAGCTGATTCCACCTTTGAAATACTCTGACTGTGAAAAAGTTTTTCCTAATATCCAGCCGGTACTTTTCTGCATGTAATTTAAGCCCATTGCTTCGGGTCCTATCCTCTGCTGCCAACTGGAACAGCTCCTTGCCCTCCTCCAAATGACAGCCTTTCAAATATTTAAAGACAGCAATCTCCTATAAAAATAACTGTTTTCAAAATTCAGATGTTCTCTTATCCTTTCTTATCCCTGTAAGAAAAGGGATTATTTATATGCTCATACTTTCTATTATTTACAAAACAAAATTACAAATGAGCAGTGGTTGTTAGGTTAGGGAACCAGCTTCCAGCTCTGGTTTGTGAGATCCAAGGACTTGGGTGTTTTTGTAGCTTTCTCCTATTGATCCTTTCTCAAACTTGTTTGAGAACTCTATTGAGAACTCAAACTCTATTTGAGAACTCAGACTCTATTGTTTTCTATGGCTGATTCCGCACACATTGGATAATGCACTTTCAATGCACTTTATCAATCGTTTGAGGTGGATTTTTTGTTCCACACACAAAAAAATCTGTTCCAAATGGTCTATAAAGAGGATTGGAAGTGCATTATCCAACATTTGCAGAATCACTCTATGGCTGCTTCCACACACGTTGGATAATCCACTTTCAATACTCTTTAGTGAAAATTTGAAACTGCTTTTCCATGTGTGGAACAAAAAATCCACTTCCAAAGGATTGCTAAAGTGCATTGAAAGTGCATTATTCAATGTGTGTGGAAATGGCCAATATGTGACTCTTTGTGGTCTAAATTGACTAAAGATCTTGTAAATAAAATTCTTCTCCCTGTGTGCTTATCATCCCTCATTCCATCCTGTATTTTGGTTGTAATAACATGTAGGCCTTGCTGTGTACAGTCAGTTTACACTCTGAGAACAAATGAAGGCTACATATGTTTCCTTCCTGACCTGTTCTCAGCCTTGGGTACGTTCTTCCTCAGTAATGTAGAGACACCATGGAATCTTTCTGATAGTTTACATTACACGACCTGAAAGGAAACATAATCTCGACCTGTCAATCTACCACGTTCCGAGCATCATGAGACATTCACTTGATTGTTTATATGTTCTTGTCCTTTGTACTATAAGCAATTGTTCTTTACTTGCATCATGCCTGTGTGATGGTATAAATGTAGGTGCAGCCTGTTTGTTGCCATGCGTTGTGTAATAGCATGTGCCTCAGACTTATTTGAGAACTTCTCATAATAAATCTTTTCTGCTTTTAAGATCACCAAGTTTGAAGCCCTGATTTATTATTCAGACAAGGAGAGAAGGTAGACCTCATAATTGGCAAACAGAGGTAATAAAAGTTTCTTCTCCCTTATGCTACTTCATGGGCATGGGCATGGGCATGGGCATGGGGGATCCCAGGAGTAAGAGGGATGTGGGATGCTGCTGTGGGAGAAGAAAATTGTCAAAAAACAATCCCCTCCTAATCACCTCCTTGCGTTCATGGATCTCAGACAGTTTTAAGTTTAACCCCCAGGAACTCCAGTTCAAGGCTTTCAGGCAGCAGGTGTCACTACCAAGATACGCTTTGTGCATTGTTGCACAGTGCAGTAGGGATCCCTGAAGCACTGCCAGTCCAGATCAGATTCTATTCAACAGCGGCACGTGGCGTCACAAGTGGCAGTGATGCCAAAGGCAGGCCATTAACTGACAGGCGTCTGGGCTTTCTGCAGCTTATTTTTTGTACATACGTACGTATGTATTTAAAAATGTATGCCACATCTCCAGGAACCTGCTGGGTGTGGCTTCATTTTTTTAAAGAAAGATGCTGATAAAAATCCAGCATTAAATCCTTATCACAGCACTAAAAAATAAAAGTCAAAAAACAGATCAACAATAGCTTCAAAAAGCAGCTTTGAGACTGAAATAGCATTAAAAGATCAATTGCTTAATAGAAAGACTGGGATAACAGAAATGTTTCGATCAGGTGCTAAGAGAGAGTAATATAGACACCAGGTAAGCCTTAAATTATACTCCTCAAAAAATCCAGAACAAATTAAAATATCCCACTTTTTAAACTCACTAAAACATCTCAAGAAATTAGAGGAAGAACATCGAACACTCCTAGATAAACCCTTCACTATTCAAGAAACAACGGATGCAATAAAAGCAGCTAAAAATAATAAAGCCACAGGGCCAGACGGATATCCGGCAGAATTCTATAAAAAATACACGAGCTTGCTGCCAACGCATCTAACTGACTTAGCTAACTCGATTCTGGATAAGGGTATAATGCCACCCACATGGGAGAGAGCTGACATCATAGTAATCCATAAACAGGGAAAAGATCCTCTAAAAGCAGCATCCTACCGTCCCATTTCATTGCTCAACCATGATTATAAAATCTTTGCTTCTGTGATAGTAAATTGTTTAAATACATTCATATCCAAGTATATTCACACAGACCAATCAGGATTTATTCCAAAAAGAGACATTACAGATAACATCTATAAATCATTAAACTTAATAGATCACTGCACTCAAAATAGTACAGAAGCCATCTTTTTATCGCTAGATGTCGAAAAAGCTTTCGACTCGGTAGAAACATCATACCTATTAAAAACATTGAGACATATGGAATTTGGAGAAAAATTCTTAAATATAATTGGAGCTGTATACCACCAACCTATAACAAATATCAAGCTAAACTATATGTACTCAGAAAACATCTACATTAAAAGAGGCACAAGGCAAGGTTGTCCCCTATCCCCTCTCTTATTTGCAATGGCCCTAGAACCCTTTGCAACTGCCCTTAGAGAACACAATCAGATAAAGGGAATAAATGTTGACTCCACAGAATTTAAAATTAGCTTGTTCGCGGACGACATGATGATATATTTGACCAGACCATTAAGTTCACTATCCTATCTTTCATCTCTACTTACAAAATTTGGTGCAATATCAGGATTATTAATCAACCAAACAAAATCTTACTACCTAGCCATCAACACCCATAGCAAAACAGTCCAACAAATTAGTAAAGTATATAGCTTTCAATGGTCTCCAACACATCTTACATACTTAGGCGTTAAAATCACCCCCAATTTGAAGGATCTTATAAAATTGAATCACCTCAAATTGATAAATCAAATTAAACTAGACATTATCAACTGGAATAAAATAAAACTCACGTGGTATGACAGATTTCATTTAATAAAAGCATTTGTACTACCAAAATTTATTTTTATGTTCAGAGCGATCCCTCTTACTATAAATAGAACACAAATAGCTCAATGGCAAATATTGATTAATAAATTTCTATGGCAGAACAAACATCCGAGAATCGCATTCACCACCATGAGAAGGAAATCAGCAAATGGCGGTTTTAATTATCCAGATTTATACCTATATCAATCAGCAGCAAGACTGGTTAACCTCTTGCAAATGACTTCAAATTCCTCTCAGCCAGACTGGGTTACGATCATACAACCACCTTCAAAACTCTGTGACATAAAGGACATAGTTTGGAATAAACCAAATAATAGGCCACAAAGCATCAAAAATAGCTTCTTGATATCATCTATCTTAAAGACATGGGACCAAATCAAGACCAAATTAGTTCCAAAAATATCCAGATTCTCTACGTTTATTAATCAAGAATGGTTCTCACCAGAGTGGGGTCTATCACTTATCCTTACATTCCAACAGGCAAAAGTAACTAGATTAGTCGACATCGCCACAAAATCAGGCCTCCTAGAGAAAGCAGATATAGAGAATAAACTGGAACAGAAACTACATTGGTTTAGTTACTTACAACTTTCACACATGGCAGAAAAAATAAAGCTAAGGAACATCATGAAAGAACCCTTGACAGAACTTGAACAAATTCTAAACTCACCTTTACAACAAAAAAAAGGGATGATAGCTAAACTATATAACATACTTCTAAACGTCACTGAGAATAAGCAATTAAGCTGTCAAACTAGCTGGGGTAGGGACTGTGCAATTGAACAGTCCCCAGAGATTTGGAAGGAAATTTGGTCATCTGGAATATTCACCTCAAAAGTTATCATAACTAAATTACAAACGTTTAAAGTGATTCACAGATGGTACCTAACACCCAAAAAGTTAGCGCAAATATCAGCTAGAGCATCCCCAAAATGCTGGAAAAATTGTGGCGAGGAGGGAACCTTTGCCCACTGTTGGTGGGAATGTAAAGGAATTAGACAATTTTGGGAAGAGATACTAATGAAAATCAAAGACATCATTAATTACGAATTCCCTTTCGACCCGAAAATGATCTTTCTAGACCTGTGGGGAAATTTGCACATCCCCAAACCCAGAAAGGAGCTTGTTGCCTCTTTCTGTGTAGCAGCTAAGAGTGCCATAGCGACAGTATGGAAATCAAAAAGACTACCAACAATTGAAACTTGGTTATCTAAAGTTTGGAATCATTTTATTTTAGAAAAAATTAGCAATGATATGCAAAATGCAGAACACTTCACAGAAAATACTGGTTTTATTGAAAAGTGGCTCCCATTTCTGGAATACATAGAAGAGAATAATCTGCAGCCTAACTCAAAAATTTTACAAGTTATAACAAACAATGGATACCTCTCTTTCTATTAAGCTAGTAGTATAATGGTGTAACTACTTGGATATCTTTGTGACAATTAATAAGGATACAAGACAATCTACATATTGTACACTGATTTTTTTTCTTTAATCAGATTTGTAATGATCTTTATTGCTTGAAAGTTATTTATTGCAACAAGTGTTTCAATAAAAAAAAATTTTTTTAAAAAAAGGATGAGCCTCTGCCCCAGGCTGCACTGCTGAGTCATTAATTTAAACATAAAAGTTTGTCTGCATTTCTTAAGTGAAATGATTTGATTGAGGATGCTGTTCGTCAAGTTAACAGGATAATCCTTTTATTGATCAATGTTTACTGATAAATTTTTACTGATAAATCAATGATACAGAATCCAGAAGTAGGATATGTTTCACTGATTACAGAATTATACAGGGAACCCAGGGTTCTCTAACTCATTCCAGATTGGTTGCAGTTAATGTGTCACAGAATAATCTACAATCATACTATAACTCTAATTCTTACATTTTGAGCCTGTCCTTCCTCCAAGGAGGAATTTCTTTCATCCTGTTTTATACTCCTAACAGCACTTCAGATAACAGAGGATTGAGGCCTAAGGTCACCCAGGGCTTCATGGCCGAGTGGAGATTTGAACGTGGGTCTCCCCAGTCCAATATTTTCAGTAATACACCACATACTGATAGCATGTATGCTGCAAAAAAAGATGGATTAATGATTTAAAATACTATGTACTAATTTTGATCCTATTTGCTTTAGGCATTGAGTTAGCCATGATAAGGCTTTCGTGAAAGTGTTTCACTTCTGATCTTTGGAGTGCCATTTAATTTTCTGGTGCAACTTCCAGTTATATATTCTTGATTATCATTGATTATTTGATTAGATATCTTTTTAGTTAATAATTTCTTCCAGTTTTCCAAATTAGAGGGCAGTAACCTAAACTGCAATAATACCTTTAATCAGAAATCTTGGGCAATTAAGGCTACACAAGAGCTCTTGCCAATGAATTAGTTCCCAATACATTCTGGTATTTGTACACCTCAAACAAAATACTGAGTAGCAGAAACTGTCTGCTAAAACTCACATTAAGAGAATTTTGATGTAAAGGAGCATGATAGAGAATATGATTGGCTGTTGTGGATTTTCCGGGCTGTATTGCCGTGGTCTTGAAGATGCCAGCCACAGCTGCTGGCGAAACGTCAGGAACTACAATGCCAAGACCACGGCAATACAGCCCGGAAAACCCACAACAGCCATCGTTCTCCGGCCGTGAAAGCCTTCGACAATACATCGAGAATATGATTGCGGACTAACATGCTTTTGTTCTAAGTATCAGGAGTTTGTTTTTTGAGGGAAGGATTCAAACATGTTCCCTCTCCTGCAGTTTCTATGGTGCTGTTCCAAATATGTGTGCTTCAGGACTGAAGGACAATATTTACACCAGACAGAACAATTCTCTGCAACCTACGGCTCAGTTCCTTCTGGCTTGCATAAAGAAGCTGAGGCACACGCATTAGAAAACCAGCAGATCTGTGAGATTTGGAAAGAAAAATTAAGACAGCTAATTCAGCTTAATAAAAAGGCCTCACAAATGTGCATAAGCAGAAAGAAACGCAACTGTAACACCACAAAGTATAGAGCAAGTTTTTGACTACCATAAGTAAACTGAACGTTAAGGAAAACCTCCAGATTTGGTAATATAAGCTTTGCTATATTTTTCTTTTCTGCAGCTCTCTGGCTAGTGCTGGAGACAGGTGCAAATTTCTAGTGGTGTTTATGTACAGATGGATGTGTGACACACACATATCCCAATGCTGGTCTCCCATTTCATTCATAAAGTGAATGCATGTTGGCTCTTTCTTAAAGAGATACACATGTACAGGCAAGATGTAAATACATTCACTATAACATGTGATCAGAGCTGCTGAGAACAGCCAATGCATCTTTGTCCTAGGAGTCTTGGGTACAATCTGAGAACTTTTTGCACTTTGCACTAACCTGCATTAAGTTTGCATAACACCTTTTTAGCACTTCCTTCTTCCAAACCACACACAGGCTTTTTCACTATGCTCAAGAATTCTTTTCCTTCTCCTGCCCCTTTTGGCTTTTTTTTTTTAAAACATCCAGCCTGTTGAAAAGTTCCAGGCTACTTGGTCATCTGCTTTGAGGAGTTTTAGTTGAGCTTAATAAAGGCATTAGCTACTACTGTGAATAGCTTTCATGGATGTTCATGTGCACGTGTGTTTTCATAAGCATCAAAAGAGCTGCTAACCATACGGCAGGGGGATTTTCATTCCCATGCAAGGTGGAAGGCATGTTCAGTATCTGTGCTGTTGCTGTTTGGAGGAAAGGGTTCTTTTTTAATGGGGCATGTTTCACCCCACTTAAAAGGGTCAATAGCAGCCGCTAGGCAAGAGAGAACAGAATGCAGAGAGAAGGAAGAAGTGCTGGTGAGTTTGCAAAGTGCTAAAGCAGCAAATGCTGGCCACTGCTTCTCCCTACTTCCTGCGGGGTGCTTTTCCAGACTTCTTCTTCATCTTTAACCCCCAAAGCAGATACAAGATATGGACTGTATGCATTTGCTGCCATGGTCACTTGGCAAAGGAGAGTGGGTTAATCTGCAGCCATTGGGAATGATGAGCCTAGCCTGTCAGGGAGCATGAAAAGCTGCTCCTCTCGAGAAGGCGAACATACATAAAGGCGTTAGCCTTCTTTCATTGCTGCCTGCACACAATGGCAGACCTCTACCATCTATGACGAGCAAAGGCCATAATAACGCAAACACTAGAGCAGAAAGGGCTGCTACATATAGTTTCACAATTATTTTCCTGGATTTTATTTTTAACAAACTGGAAATGCAGGAGGGAAGATGACAGAACTGGAGAAAGTTGGTCTATTTAATTTTCTGCTTGCACCATTTTCCTGTTGAAAATCACCATTCCCAAGTAGTTTGTTGCCTGGGAAGACAAAATAATGGAGACATAAACTTTAGAAAGGATATTTATTGTGGAGGTTGAAAATATGGCAGGTGCCAAAATTATAAAAGCTAACCACTTGAATAGAGCTAAGAGATTATTGTACTGGAAGCCATATTTCTTCACCATCTGGAAGCCTTTGATTACTGAGGTAGGAAGCAGCACCTGACCAGAAGAGCCCAGAAGAGCCTAATCTTGGGCTTTTCCACCCGTCCTGATCAGAATAGAACCTTCGACATTCTGCCACCGTATTCTCATTGACCCACACGTCACTGTTAGCCAGCCATGATGTGGGTCCATATATGGACATTTATTTTGAACATCATGGCTCTTTTGTATACATTGTGTTCTAAACCAACTTACTTTTGAGTTCATTGGCTCTTGGTCCTGGTACCTTGCACATTACTAATTGACATTCATTGTATTTATTGTATCCTTATTATTAATTGACATTTATTGTATTTATTGCATCCTTTTGGTTTCTGACCTTGTATTTATCTTGCAACATATGTTCATTTGACTAATAATTGGAGGAATTAATTTTTGTACAAGCAATTTATTTTGTATTTACATTACACTATTACCAGCATATATAAAAAGTTTTCCATAACTGTTTAGTACGGCTTTCGCTGCCTTCCCTCCCCCTTTCTCACCTTTCTCCTTTGCCATGACTGGCAGGTGGGTTGGTGATGTCTGTGCCCAACACTCCTCGGCACGAGGGGCGGCTTTGCACATATAGTTGTAGAGGATGGTGGGAGCAGTCCTGTTCAATGGGACAGGCTGTCTCCTCCATGCCAGGGGGAAGGGGTTCATTCTGTGCCGCCATGGACGGCTGGCAGGTGGGACCTGCCGGCGGCTGCATTCTTGGAAGCTTCCCGTATGGGCCTGCGGTCTCCGCCACGCAAGGAGTTCCTTCTGGGCTGCCACATCTAGCGGGTAGTTCATGGCAGTACTGGCTACCTGGGACGGGGGCAGAACCATTTTCTGAGTGTGTTCTGTGCTATGTGCCCCACCCTTGGAAGCCCTGAAAGCGACTCTTCCGGGTCCATCCTCATCCAGGCTGCTTATTTTGTGCAGCCTCTACAGCCGGTCCATCGCCCCTCCGTGCGAGGGAGTTGAGCGCACGATGTCTCCATCCTTCCCTGACCGCAACCCACCACATCTGGCAGATGGGTCATGCTGCTGTCTGCCTCCAATATTCCATGCCAGCACCACGCCATACATTGTTCTCCCTGGGCCGGCTGCATCCAAGCCGCTTATTTTGTGCTGCCTGTACAGCCAGGATGCCACCCCTCCATGTGAGGAAGGGGAACGCACAATGTCGCTTCACTGCTCTGCTGTCCCCGAGGGAGGGCCAGGTTGCCCCCTTCCCGAGTGGGACCCGCCTCCATGTCCAGCAGGTGGGTTATTCAGCTGTCTGCCTCCAGTGTTCCACAACACTGCTCTTCCAGGTCCAGCCTCATCTGGGCCAATTATTTTGTGCACCCTTCTCCTTTGCCACAGCCAACAGATGGGTCAGAGTCAGTTGTGTCAGACTGTCAGTGTCCATGTCCAACGCTCCTCTCAATGAGGGACCGCTTTGCTGCCATGTCTGGTGGGTGGGTCATGCCTGCGGTCACCACTCCTATGCATGAGGGACAGTGTTGCACATGAAATTGTATGACACGGTTTCAGGGGCCCCGATCCATGGGACTTACTGCCTCCTCTGCACCTAGGGGAAGGGGTTCCTTCATTGCTGTCGGCGGGTGGGACATGGCCTCACACCCTGACCGCAACCTACCATGTCCAGTGGGTGGGTCAGGGACTTTCCGTCACAGCTGGCGGGTGGGACATTCAGGGGACTGCACCAACTCTTCTCCATCCACATGACGCCATATGCTGTAGTTCTTGGTTCCTGGGGCGGCCTTGTCTGAGCCACTTATTTTGTGCTGCCTGTACAGCTGGGCCATTGCCCCTCCACGCGAGGGAGGAGCGTGCACGATGTCGCTTTGCTGCTCTACTCTCCTGCAGGGGGGAGAGCCAGGTCTCCCCCCACCCTGACCGCGACCCACCACATCTGACAGGTGGGTCAGGGACTGGCTTCCACATCTGGTGGGTGGGACATGGCCTCCTCACACACTGACCATGCCCCGCCACATCTGGCACATGGGTCAGGGGCTTTCCACCATGTCCGGTGGGTGGGTCATTCCCGCAGCCACCGCTTCTCAGCAGTCTCCCCCTTCCTCGACCGTGACACATCATGTCCGGTGGGTGGGTCATGCTTGCAGCCACCGCTCCTCAGCACGAGCAACAGTGTCATGCTGCACCAGTGCACTGCTCTTTCGGGTCCATCCCCATCCAGGCCGATTATTTTGTGCTGCCTGTCCAGTCGGGGGACGTTTCCCAACCATGCATGGCAAGGGCATGCACGATGTCTCCACCTTTCCTGACCATGACACGGCATGTCTGGCGGGTGGGTCATGCCTGTGGCCACCGCTCCTCAGCACGAGGGTTAGCATCATGCCGCGCCAGTGCGCTGCTCTTCTGGGTCCGTCCCCATCCGGGATGATTATTTTGTGTCGCCTGTCCACTGGGGGACGTTTCTGCTCCATGAGGGGCAGGGGCACGCAGTCTCCCCCTTCCCTGACCGCAACATGCTACGTCCAGTGGGTGGGTCATGGACTTTCTGCCATGTCCAGCAGGTGAGTAATGCTGGTGACAACATCCACTGTTCCATGCATGCGTTCAGCTATACGCTGCTCTCATGGTCTGGCCTCTTATTTTGTGCTTCCTGTGCAGCCAGGCCGTCTCCCTTACATGCAAGCAAGGGGAGCACACGATGTCGTTGTGTTGCTCTGATCACTCCTCTTCCCGGTTGGCCTTGTTCGGGCCACTTATTTTGTGCACCCAGTCCAGCCTAGCCGGTACCCCTCCATGCAATGGAGGGGCACTCATGATGTGGCTGCATAGCTTTGCTTTCCCACTGGGGGAGGGCCAGGTGTCCCCCTCCCTGACCGTGATCCGCCAGACCTGGCGGGTGTGTCATGCCAGCAACAGCTGCCACTTCTCCATGCCACCATTCAGCTGCATGCTGCTCTTCTGGGCAGACCGTGCCTCGGGAAGCTGTGTGGAGCACCTGTCCTGTCTGCTCTCCCCCCCCCCATGGGGGGAAGGGGTCCCATTGTTGCCACCATGGCTGGCCGGTGGGTGAAGTCTGCAGCTGCCACATCCTATCCTGGGGACTTAGAATGGCCTCCCCACAAGGTGGGGAAGGCATCCGTGACAGCCGCCCTGTCTCAGAGGTGTCTTATAATCTAATTCTAGTACTCAGAAAGTGTTCTAATTTGTAATTAGGTGCAAATATGCAGCAATGTGATATCAAATACTGTGGTAATTTGCAAATATTCAACAAATTATATGAAATGCTACGATGGACGTGTGATGCAGACTTGGGTTGGTTTGGTCAGCAGCCACGTCTTCTAGGGAAGAGGGGCCTCATGCTGTGGGATGATAATAGGACCCCATGAACCCCGCCAGCGGGACTTAGAATAGCCTCCTCCCAAGGAGAAGGAGATCTCCATCAGTGCACCACGTCTAGGAGGTGAATTTTGTCGGCTGCCAGTCACTCATTGTATCTCGGCACGAGAGATACGTGTGTAAATTAGTCTGTTTCCCAACATGACCCACACACCAGACATGCGGTCGCCCCTAGGGCCATGTGGGCAGGCACAGGGGGGTGCTGCCAGGAGGCGGCCAGACCCCCCGCTCCAAGTTTGGGAGGTGGCAGGATGCCTCCTTAAGTGCACCTGCAAGGAGGGGGCAGCCACAGACATGACCCACGTTTGGAGGTCCATCATTTCAAATGGAGGCATGGCAATTGCCATTGATGGCTCCAATTCTATGGGACTTTCCTGGGGGCACCAGCTTTGGGGCTCTATAACTCGGAGATCTGTATTGCAATCTTCATGAAACTTGGAGGGCTGCTGTAGGAAAGCCTACTGAAAACTCCCTCCAAGTTTGGGTTCTCTGAACATGAAGGGGGCCAGCTTGGGGGGCCCTGAACCTCAAACTGGTTCAGAAATCGGGTGAGTTCGTTAAATTCATGTTCCGTGGAAATTAAAGAACCACGAACTGAGTGGTTTGGGGTTTTTTCTTTCTGTGCCCATCTCGAACTACAATAGTTACTCAGTTTGGACAGGGTGATGAAGATAGCAAAAAGGAAAGTATGGAGATTTCCCAGTGGAGTAGATGAAAGTGACTACAGCCGCTGGAACTGGGTCCCATCATAAAATCTCCCAGCACATTTGCTCATCTGTGAGTAAAGAATCCTTTTAATTTCCTCTGGAAAACCTGCATGTTTCATTTTTGGTCATTTTTATTTTAGTAATGTAAAGCTAAATCTGAATGGAAAAATTTCTGTTGCATACCAAGTATAAAATGTATTTCTGAGATACTGTACAGTTGAAAAATTATTACAGCAGATGGAACGTCCCCACCTGTGCTGTCATAATCTATTTCCTAATCACAGTGACAAGAGTAACTACATCCATAAGATGTGCTAAGAGAATTAGTGATTGCTTGTGCCATGATCCTCAAATGACTTATCTGAGACAGCCCACTGAAATCTAGAGAAGTGTTTATCTTATCTCTGCAGTATATGGTTGGAGAATTGCAAAATAGTTGAAATGTACCAAAGTTCATCCTGGCAACTTGCCTGCTACACAGTCCCAGGGTTTCAATCCCACAGTCAAATTAATGTAGTAAGGAGGATCCCTGAGCAAGGCTGCCAAAGTCTTAATGGGATATTTACTTTCAGGCCCCAAAAGCTTCAACTGCCCATTTTCCAACTAAGCCTATATAAAAGGGACAGGACATTTTTCTCTAGACCAGTTGGCAAACTATTCTCTTTGTTCAGCTACAGCAGCAGAAGTGAGATGAGAATAAAGATGTTGGATTTTGCACATTAATTCAAAGCTGATCTTTCCAGAATCCCCCATAGTTGCCTTATATTTTAGCTCATTGTTGCTACAGAACTGGAAAACCAAGAGATGCATTACTAAAGTGCAAAGAACCAATATGTGCACCTTCCAAGATAAATAGTTCTCCGAAGTTCTTCCCACCAGCATTATACCTGATAGATCAGCTTCCAAACGCAACCTGGTTGTGCAGAGCAAAATAAAGAAGCTTGAGCTTCATTGCTGGTGCAAATATTTGTTTAATTTCCATCACCAAGAAGCATTGACACGTTTGCCAATTAAATAAGCATCATTATTTAAAAAATAAACTGTCAACGTAATCTATTATTCTGGGGCTGCAGCATATATATAAAGTGGACTCAGAAACCAGCAATTTCTCCAGCAAGACCACAGACTAGAGCACCCTGTTAACCAAGGGACTTGGGTCAATGGTAGTGCCTTAGCATTCTGGTGTCATGTGACTAATTGCACTTCAGTCAGCCACATCACTCTGTGAATTGCTTTTCAGATAAGTGAAGACATAAATCTGCCCTAGAAAGGTGTGTTGTATGTCAAGTTGGGCAGAAGTTACTTCAGCTTGATTCTGCTGTGTTACAACAGGCAGTCATGGCGTTTAATGGTACTTGGAAGGTGGAAAAAAGTGAAAACTATGAGAAGTTCATGGAGGTGATGGGTAAGATCTGGGTTTTCCCCCCGTGAGAATGTTTCTTCTTGTTACTGCTGAGTCCAGCTTCTCTTTTCATGTATTAAATATCTGCTATTTCCCATTTATTTTGTTTTCAAATTCATCTCTCTCTCTCTCTCTCTCTCTCTCTCTCTCCGTCTGTACGCTTGGATCTTTAATAAGTGGCAGGCAGAAATTCATGAGAAGCTGAGATACTATGATAGGAAAAGAGTTGGCTAGCAGAATGTTACCTGCCAAGTGGCTCTTAAATGGCCTCCTAGTTTCATTCACCCTCATAACGGTCAAGTGCTTCCGACTTGGAATGGCATAATGAAGAACACAGATCTTTCTTACATGCTAGTCTGGCAGGCTTGAGCAGTGGAGTCTGATTTTTTTAAATAAAATCCTACAGAAGAAAACCACAACTATTTCATTGGCTTCCTGGTATATTCTTTCCCAGACTGACATTTAAAGATTTAATATTGCTTTCCTTCCACCAGTTGGTGTGTTGCTTTCCACTGCAGAATATGTTAGGACTCTAATCTACCTTGGTTTCCTCTCCATTTTGCCACACATTTTCAGCCTGCTGCTATAAGCCAGTTAGGCATCTGTGATTTTCATTTGACTCCCTTCCCCCACATTCACTTCCTACTTTACTCAAGAAAATACCAGGATCATGAGGAAGACATTAGTGTATCCAATGTGCTTTACATTTAGTCTCTATTAATAGGGAAGTAAGAGAGATTTTGCAAACTGGCTAAGCATCCATGAGCAACTAATGACTAGTGGACGTAGAACAAGCTCGTCTGATCTGAGAGAGGCTAGCACTTGCTGCACACAAGACAACTACTTCAAAAGGCCCAATCAGAAGTCCAACCTGTCCAAGTTGAGCCTTCCATTAGTAAATATGCTTTCTCCAAACTTTTAAAAAATGGCCTTTTGTTATGTTTTTATTTACTATATCCTTTCCTCCGTAGGTATCAATTTAGTGAAGAGAAAGCTAGGAGCGCATGACAACCTGAAGCTCACTTTCCAACAAGAGGGAAACAAGTTCACTATCAAAGAGTCAAGCAATTTCCGCACCATAGATATAGTGTTCACGCTGGGAGTAGATTTTGACTACAGTCTAGCTGATGGAACTGAGCTCCATGTAAGAGACTTTCTATTCTATGATGCTGTTGCTGTTTGGCAAGGCTGCTGACTGAATGCAAACTGATGCAACTCCTGTAATCCTGTTTTGGGTTTCAGCAGTTTCTAAGAATTCATAAGTTCACCCATTTAGAATTGTCTCTGATGCCTGTTTTAACATTGTAGGGTAACTGGAACATAGAAGATAATAAACTTGTAGGCACATTCAGAAGAAAAGATAATGGAAAGGAACTTCAGGCTTTCAGAGAAATCATAGGAGATGAACTCGTTCAGGTGAGTTAATGAAGAAATGGTGATGGGTCTTTTAAAAAAAATGACAGCTTTTAAGGCTGAAATGCCAAGCTTCTCTCTTAACTGAGATAGATCCTCCTCTGCTCTCTATTTTCACTCACAAGTAATCTCTTATCTCCCCTGAAATACTGACATTTTAAACATCTGATAAACTTCAACCTACCAAAATATACCCCGGCTCATCATACATTTCCCCATTCATAAGAAGTTCAAGAATTCCAAGGTTGTCTTTGGCAAGGAGTACTACTTCAGCAACTCTGTGGTTCAGCAACCTCCCATCCAATAAAACAGTATTCCTAGTATATGGATCACTTCAGTCTTAAGGCAATGACATTCCTTAAGGATCCAGTGAAGGAAGGAAGGAATGTTGGCTTTTGAAAATACTGCAAAAGTACAATTAACATTACAGCTTAAAATACTTCTGCATTTACTACAGCTTAAAATACTTCTGCATTTTAATGAGCTGCTTTACTCCTAAACCAAGATTTCTTAACCTGTATCATAAAGGTTACTCTAAAGTTGCAATTCTATGTATGCTTACTTGGAAGTAAGCCCCATTGATGCAGTTGACTGACCTAAGTAAATAAGAAGTAAATATACTTAGAATCACACTGTATAGAGCTGTGGCATGGGAGCTATTTCTGCCGTGCCACAGTAATGCCTTGAAGAACCAACATATAAACTGGGTGAACAGGATCAGGTTGCGCTGCAACAATAATGAATGTATTAAGCCTTACTTACATGGGAACATGGTATTTTGTGTAAAATAAAATCTAAGACAGGGATACCACAATGGGGTATCTTAGCACAGGAATTCATCACGCTGAGAGTGCACTTTATTTTGTATTTGTCCTGCATGGTCAACATGGATATTGTGATCATCTTTAAAATAGCCATATGGTTTGTGTATACTCTCCAGACACACGTGTAAACTAGACAACTCTTAATCTATTGTATCACATGAAGCTGCCCTGTATTGAGTAAGCCCACTGGTTTAAGGTCAATATTGTCTACTCTGCCCAGACCTGGATAGCCCAGGCAAGCCCCATCTCATCAGATCTCAAAAGGTAAGAAGGGTTGGCTTTGGTTAGTAATTGGATAGGAGACCTCCAAAGACGACTAGGGATGCAGAGGCAGCCAATGGCCAACCACCGATGTTAGTCTCTTGCCTTAAAAACCCCAGCGGGGTGGGTGGTTTAAGTCAGCTATCACTTGATGGCATTTTCCACCACACACTGTCTGCTCTAATTAGAAGCAGCGCTCCACGGTCTCATGCAGAGTTCCTTCGCATCCCTTTAACTAGAGATGGCAAGATCGGAAGCAGAGACCTTCCTCACGCAAAGCTGATGTTCTGTTTCTGATCCACACCGTTCCACCAAAAAGATGTTACTGAGGTCCTACACATTTCTTCAGAAATAAATCCTTCAGGTTCAGTGGGTTTCTAGTAAATGCATTTTGGAATGCAGTTCTCATGAGTTTAGGACCACCACACCAAGATTTCTGAACACGCACCTATTCCTGGTCAAAATGCATCTCATATTAAATCGGGTTCATTGCCTAGAAATGTTTGTGCTGTAATAAAGCAGTAGTCCTTTAAGGTGCTAGAGTGTACTTTCTGCTTGATCCTAACAGTTAAATGAATGCAACGTTAAACTGGATCAGGCTGCAAGTAGGCATCTCAACAGGTGTTCCCTCATCATGTTATTTATCTGGGATAAATGAGATGTGTCCACCATTGTGTGGTAAGGTAGATACTTGGGCAACCATGTCTCCTTTGAAAGACTCTTCCTTGACTGACAAATGTGGAGCTAAGTAATCCTAGGGAAAATTAACATCCTTTATTGAATTATGTAAAATCTCAATGGCGTTCTTCTGATGCCCCTTTTTCTGTTTTCACTATTTTAGACTTACATCTATGAAGGTGTCACAGCTAAAAGAATCTTCAAAAAAGCTTGAACAGGATTGAAACATGATGGAGGAGTTACTATACACATGGCAACTGTGCTTTTTACAACAAGCACACAGTAACTCAGTCTGTTATTCTTTTACGGTAGAAGCGTAACTAAGACCTATTTATCTTATGTCCCATGTTTACTCAGTGTTACTAAGAGCTGTAAAGAATACTTAGCTTTCATAATGGAAATCAATAAACTTGTTTCCTACACTACTTACTGGCTTTCATTGTTAATTGTGTATTAGATACTGAATTATGGCTTGAATGCTTCCTCCCTTTTAAAGTTTGCCACCTTTACACAAAGCTATTTTGCACCTGTGTTTGTGGAAAGTTCCAGAAGCAACAGAACTGCATTTGGTTTCCTCTTAATGGGAGCACAAAAGAGATGAATTTTTGCAATATTTGTTTTATTTAAACAGGCAGTGCACAGAGCAGCAGACCTGCTATCCCACATCAGATTCCAAAAAGAGAAAAAGAGTACACCTCTAGAGGCTTCACTTCCATCCAACCCACAGTATATTCTGTATCTGCTCCAGATGCAAAGTGCAGTGTGTCCTTTCACACCTCTACACATACCTGCCTTCTTCCTTTAGCTCGACTTAATGTATTTTCTGAGTTCTGACCAAAACAGCTAGACACTATTTCCTGACAACTAGAAAACATTGATAAGATATACAACTATTTCCACTGAGATAGTAATCTCACAACAATGCAAAGCTTCTAAAGTAGATACTATGGATGGGTTCAGGCTCCCTGCTCTTGCTAGAGTGATTTCCTCTGGCAGTCTCTATTATAAGCTTGAGAGCACATTAGTACTAGGTTTAGCCACCTGACTAAAAATGCTATCTTTCAGTTGCATAGTATGTAACAGATTGGTTCTTGGATGCAGCCTATGCAACCGTGCCTTGAAGCCAAACTGATCTCACCCTATGTTTACAGCTGGATTTGAGTCCAGTGGCACCTGAGAGACCAACACGATTTTCACACTAATCAAAGCTCCCTTTTTCAGATACGGTCTCTCAGGTGCCACTTAAATCCTGCTGTTGTACTGCAGGCCAACACGGCTACTTACCTGACACTGTGTGAAGCTGCCCTGAAAGATAACTTGGGATGTATGCCTTACTCCACACACTCTTAAGTGCCTTTCTCTTAATAAACCTCTCCCCTTCAGGCTGTAATCCTCTGCATCCCCTCCCCAGGTTGCCATCTCCGGGTTAGGAAATTCCTGGATATTTGGGGATGGAGCCTGGAGAGGGTAGGGAAGGGAGAGCCCACCTTTTAAGGCAGCCATTTCCTCCAAAGGAACTGATCTCTAGGGCCTGCAGATCACTTGTAATTCTGGGAGATCTCCAGCCACTACTTGGAAGTTGGCAACGATAATACCCGCAATTGTCCCCAGGCTTCTCCGTCGGCGAGGAGAACTGCAAGTCTAGCCTCGTGAAAACCGCCCCTACGCACATTAGAGCGGAAGCCCAATTTCAAGATCAGACCGGAAGCGCCTAAGAGCCGGGGGAGCCGCTTGGGATCTCACTGAGACGCGCGTTTCTGCGTAGCGAGCGTAGATACAGGCGCGGGCACGTGGCGGGGGGGGGGGTCGCCTATCGCTTCCGAGGACTCGGCGCTTCCGGTCCTAGCCCAACTCCCAATACGCTCTCGCCATAGAGGCCCGGCGCGCTAGAGCGGCGCCGCGTTTCTCCTGCCCCGGAAGAGGGGATTATCGTGTAGCCCCGCCCTCCTGAGGGCGAGGGCGGAAGAGCTGGCCTTGTGCGTGCCCGCGAGGCGAGCCGCCTTCTTGACGTCCGCTCCGAACTTCGAAGGGGCGATGGCGGCTGCGGAGGACTCCGAGCTGCGAGAGCGCGCAGCAGTGGAGCGGGACGCGGCTGCGGCGACAACGACTACGGCGATGGGCGTCGGAGGCCCCGGGCCGGCTCTCAGCGGGCAGTCGTACTGGCTGGACGTGTGGCTCATGCTCCTCATCGACTTGGTGCTCTTCGTCTTCGTCTATCTCTTGCCCTGACGGTGAGCACCCCGGGGGGCCTGCACGACTCTGAAAAAGGGGTCTTAAAAGCCTGGCAGTGAAAATCAAATAGAATACAACGGGCGAGAAAACTGTCGCTGGGACCGGCCCAAACTGCTCTAAGTAAGGCCTATCAAATTGTGTAGATTTGCATGTATATACCCTATTACATTGTTTCTTCAGATGTCTGAAATGGATTATGCTGACTCACACACTGTCTTGAATCTCGCTGAGAAAGGCGGACTATAAATAATGTAAATAATATAAATCATTTCTGAGGGGCTGATGGAATAGTGAGGTGAGTAGGAGAGCTGATGGAATTTCTCTCCCCAGATAATTTCAGGTGCGTAGCCATGTTCTGCAGTAGAAGAGCAAGATTTGAATCCAGAATGGAACATTGATTATCACGTTTTATTGCCCTTTGAGAGGAAGACAATATCTGTTTCGTTTTAACAACTTTTTAAATTAATTGTTCTGTTATATAGTTCGTTCTCTGTGTGTTTATTTATAGTTCACTTTTTTAAACAAGCTTTTAATTCACTTCTTTATTATGTGAGTGATTGAAAAGTATTGGGTGTGTGTGATGGCCAGTTAGTTAAGAAGGGTGAGTTGTTGTTTTACAACAGAATCTCTAACTTACATTCTAGGGAAAACATTTTTTTTTTGCTTGCAATATTTTGCAATTCACAACCACGTTGTGTTGGAAACATCATTCACAATCTTTACTTCCCTGGAAAGCATTGTGAATGATGTTTCCAACACAAAGTGGTTGTGAATTGGGTTGACTAATAAGAAAAAGACATAATGTTATGGAAACACTCATTCTGGGTGTTTTGTATAGAAATAATGTTTGCTAGCACTGGGCGCAGAGAAAAGTAGATAAAAACTGCATAACTGGAAGATAAAATCTAGTTTGCGCAGAGGAGACATAAACAGTAGAAAATAATACCTGTCCATTTGCATCTCTGTGAAGACAGAAAAGGGCATAGTTTAATTACTTCATATAAAGGAATTATTTCAATCAGTTAAAAGAGGCAGCTTAAGGATGATGCCAAACCATAAGCATACAACAGCACATCTACATCTGAAATGAAACAAAAATTAAGGGAAGGCTGAAGCAGGGTTCCTCAATCAAGAATCCCAAATGAACCAAAATATGTATTCTCTGTGTATTATCTGTTTTGAAACAGATCCCTTGTGTGTTTAAGTGATCACACTTCAGCTAAGCCATCATTCAGAGGTGTTTTAAGAGTCTCTTTCAAAAATTCATTAACAGTTTCTTAGCAGTCAGTACTGAGCCAGTCCAGGTACTGAGCCAATCCAAACCTGTGTATCTTTGACTAAATTGCTGTTTTCTGCGCCTACCATATTCTTGGAGTAGAATAACATTGTTTTGCAAATATACTGAATGTGCTTTTATGTTTGTGGATGTATTTGCCATAAAATTGCAAAGTCTTTTGATGTAAGTTCTCCTGATGCTTTTAGCTACACGCTTGAGCTGTAATTGCAGCCAGTAATGACAGCTGATTTAGTGTTTGGTTATTTGAGAACACACAAGGAACAAATAGGCTTGGGGACAAAGTTTAATACTTTTTAAAATTTGAACTTTTGATCCAACCAACCAGTTTCAAATTTTAAAGCACAGTTGGAAAGCTAATAAATTCCCCTACAAGTAGCTCATACTAATTGTGCCTTTATCTATCACTGTTTTTGTAGTATAAGTCATAAATCAAATAGAAAGTTATTTTTTTCCGCATTTATATAAGGTTTACATTATATGGTGTTTTACCAAATCCTGATAATCTCCTAAAGTATATTAGACAATTGTAGCTTATTCTTTTGCCTTTCCAATGAGCCTGAGCAAGAAATTTGGTGTAGAGGTGTAGTGGTTAAGAGCAGCAGGACTCTAATCTGGAGAACCAGGTTTGATTCCCTACTCCTCTGCTTCAAGCCAGCTGGGTGACGTCTCTCAGCCCCACTCATCTCACAGGGTGATTGTTGTGAGGATTATAACAGCACACTGAGTTGTTGGTACCCAGTTGTCCTGAAGGGCAGTGTATAAAGCAAATGTTGTTGTTGTTCTTTTGATATGCTATGGTTAGGTACATGAGAATGGCTCCTCGTTATGTGCTTTTTATCAAATGTAACTAAATAATAGGTAACTTTGTGTTACTGAAAGAAAAGTTCAGCCAGTGTTCAATATGCATATGTTTCTATTTTCAGTTCTTACACAACTCCAAAATCTAATTTTTTCACACTATTTATCATGTTTATCATCACAGAGATCCTCTTCTGAGCTCTAAAGGTCACCTGCAAAGTCCACTTCTGTTTTTTTTTCCCTTCTGGTTGCTACATGTCTGTAATTTACACATAACAGTAAATCTATAGGACAGACATGAGCAGTTTGGCAGTTGACAGGAATACACACATTTGCATAACATCTCAAAAATTGTAATTGGTATGTATGGTTTACGTGTCCATTTGATGACAAGATTGCCGTTCAACCCTAATCTTTTGGGCTCTGTACATTTAGCTGACTTTGCAAACTGCATCTGCAAATTCCCACCTGGAAGTGGACCCTAAGGATGTGCATGAATAAGCAAGTAATCTTTGCATGGTGGAACCTGGTTGGCACATAAAAAGTTCATAGCATAATTCATTTACAGAAATAGTGCAAGTATTTGAAATATACATTTGACAGGTGAATTGCTGTACCTTCTCAAACAGCTTTGTAGATACATCCCATGTCTTCCATGGTTGGTTGAATGTTTTCCTGGTGGTTCTTGACTTTTCTCAGTAATTTTAAGGGCGTTACCTTAACCTGCAAAAGCTCTCAATGTTAAGGCCAGTGAAGGCATGTAGTCCAGTCATGGCAATGAACACATACTGTCCAAAAGAACTTTAGAGTTTGCTTATATTAATAAATGTGTACTCTTTGTCCCACATTTCACAAACATGGGTCTTGGTGTTTCACTTGGAAATCCATTTAGCATACTAATTTGAACATTTGTGTCTCTGGTTCTTCTGGAACAACAATAGATTTTCTCTCACCTTTGCTGCATGTAAATTGTGCTGCAGCCTCCTCCTGTCCGGTGCTTCATGAGTAGACCTCAGCTGACATATTTCTTCCCAAGAGGATTTTGAAACAGGCCTCATGAATTGTATAAAGTATTTTCTCTTCCAGCCTCTTCATGTACTTAGCATTCTCCAGTGTTGCTCCAAGAACCTGATGAGCTCTGATTTGTTAGATGAGCTACACAGACATCTTTTTAACTGTGGATTTTGTGAGCTGATGCAATATTCTTGCAGGCAAACACTTGTTCCTTGCTTGCATCTTTCAGTATTTTTTACTGAAGGTATGCAAGTTTCAAGGTATGCACCAAAAACACCTGTCTTTTCACTCTGGTTATGTTTGTGAAGTATAACACAGAATATGGATTCTGCTAGCCGTTCAAGTGTCTTTTCATTGCCCTTCATCTTCTGTACTAAATTCATTCCATCAGTGATGCAAATAGATTGGACTGGTATGGTTTCCTCTGAATATACATTTTTCTCTAACAGTCTGGCAAGCACAGCCTTATTAGTCTTCTGGTCTAATCACTATTTGCAAGTGCCCAAGGCAGAGGTCCTAGAGGATGAGCTAAGACATTTCTGCCATCAGACAGCAGTGCTGACAGTGCTTTGTTCTCGTGGCCTTCTTACATGCCCAGGGTAATGCCAATCGCCACTATGGGGTCACGTAGCAATTTTCCACAGGCCAGTTTGGCTAGGGATCCTGGAGGTGTTTTGCCATCTTCTGGGCATGGAGCAGGGGTCGCTGGGGCAGTTGTGTGTGTGTGTTGTGAATTTCCTGCATTGTGCAGGAGGTTGGACTAGATGACCCTTGAGGTCCCTTCCAACCCTATGCTTCTGTGATTTCTCATATGCATCTACTTAGGCAACGAGGATAGTACGCTTGAAGAGGTTTCAGACTGCTTTCATTTCAACTTTCTTGGTTTTACCATAACTGCATTTTGTCCTTTTATTGATATTGGAAAACGTTCTTAGGTTCTACTTGATAGCCTATCATGAACATTGGTAGTGGTACATCTTACTTGCTAATACATCTTCTTGAATTCCAAATATGCTCCTCTCCAATTTCATGAGATGTGAGACCCCTGGCAGTATCAGTGGGGGGTTACTACACCAGTGAGCAAGCCAGCCAAACCTGCCCGATCATGGCTTATTGGATTCAACCATTTGTTTATCATTAGGTCAACTAAAGCTTGGACATTTGCCTCTTTTTTATCATAGTCAGATGGAAATCTGAGTATCATCTTTCTGCTGCATTTAACCAATCCTGCCTCTTCTTCAGAAACATGCTCTGGTATTCTGATGTCATATAGTACTTACTGACAGCTCCTGGTGTTTAAGCATCTTAGTTCATTGTTTCTTCTGTTGTCTAGTCTACAGGAATTTGCCCCAATGGGCTTCTCAATCCTAGTTGCACTGAAAATCCACCTTGCATGAAATATTCATGTATGTCTGGATGATCAACTGGAAGAGTGATCATCTGGACATAATAGTATGGAACATAGGAGGCGTATTGCAGTCTGTCATAGGCAAAGAACCATGGAATTGTTGCCCATTTGCATGTCAAATGAAATACCCAATCACTTAAGTCCAGAAGAATTCTGCTGTGTCCAAGTAGGATACCCAGAATGCTGACAGACTTCCATTTTCATCCCTAAGGTCATTATGGTAGTCTTCAAAGAGCTCCATAATCCTTGAACATGATGGATTAGCAAGGATTTCCTGTGCATACATCTTGTCAAAGATTGCTTACGCTGTTCACCATTTCATCCAGATACACAATGTCTTCTCCATTAATGTCCTTCACCCATGACTCGAAACCCTGCCATACTCGCTGCATAAGTGATTCAGTAACAAGTTTGTTATGTCTGACTGTGGTTATACCTGTGACTATTATCCTGGCTACTGAACCTGACTGAATGCACAAATCCTGAGCCCAACATTTTGAAACCGCTTAAGGAAGATGGCAAAAAAGTGCACATCGTGAGAAATAAGCTATTCTAATCATGATGGTATGCTTATTTTTCCTTGATGCTTCCATATGATTGCTACAGCTTTTGCATACAGTGCCTGATCAGATTTACACACAATTAGAGGTGGGCATGAACCGAACTATGAACCAAAGTTCATGATGAACTGGGCCAGTTCGTGGGAGCGCATTTCTGATGAACCGTGACCAACTTTTAGAGTAGTTTATTTGATTCGTGGTTTGTCACTTAGAATGTGCCCTTTGACAGTCAGAGATGCCAAACTCACAGGGAGTCTTCAACAGGCTCTCCTCCAGCCACCCTCCAAGTTTGGCGAAGATTTGAATTCAGATGTCCACGTTATACACCCCCAAAGTGGCAGACCCCCAGGAAAGTTCCATTGCCAATTGACTTGCATTGGCTCCATTGAAGTACATTGCCGCACCAAAAAGTCGCCATGAAAACGTGGGATGGAGTTACAGAATCTTCCTCTGAAGAGGAAGTTACAGACTCTTCCTTTTCATCCCATATTTTCATGGCAACTTCTTGGTGCTGCAATGTATTTCAGTGAAAGTCAATTGGCAATGGAACTTTCCTGGGGGCAGCCGCTTTGGGGGTGTACAACTTGGACATCCAAAATATAATCTTCACCATTCTTGGACGGTGGATGGAGGAGAGCCTGCTGAAGACTCCCTGTGAGTTTGGTATCTCTGACTGTCAAGGGGGCCATTCTACAGCCCCCTGAAGTGACAAACCATGAACCAAACAATCCGGTTTGCAAACTGGGGCAAGTTTGTGAAAGTTCGTGGTTCGTGAAACGCGACGAACCACAAACTATGGTTCTTGGCATTTTCCGATGTCATGCCCATCTCTATACACAATCTTTAACAATTGTTGAGTCTCCATGTTTTTAGGCTGGTTTAGAACCTTACAAACAGTTGACATTTCAGTTGCAGAAACGTTTATTGTTTTGCTAGAGTTGTGTAATTGATTCTTCTTTCAGGTGTCAGCCCATTCATATCAAACAGGTGGGTGGCTTGTTTTGGCAACTAGGAAAATACAAGCAAAAGTTTCATCTAAAGGGTGTCATATTTTAAGAATTATTTGACTTGATTATTTTAGCAGTAACGTTCATGATTTATGTCTCTTAATTCTCTGTGGAGGCAGCAGCTATGGAAGAGCAGATTTCCAAGTTTAACTGTGATGCTGTGTATTCAGGGAACATGTAGTTAGAACTGTTACATTTTGTTTATTTAGGAACTGTTGAGAAACTCCGTTTTTGTGTGTTTACTCCCCCCCCCTTTTATCTTCGGATTAGCTAAGCACCACATTTGCATTGTTGCCCTTAATTCCAGTAAAGCTGGTTGCACTGGAGCTGTGAATGCCTTTGAATGGCTTGCAGAGAGTCAGAGCTAGACCTGCTTATATGATGCTAACAAGACTCCTTGTTTGGCTCACCGAAACTCAAGATGGATTACACAGTGCAAGTCAGGGCTAGCAATAGCATGAGGCGTGTAATAAGCAATGCAGTGGGACTAGGGTTACTGACGTTTTACACAAACCAGAGACATATGTCAAACAGTGCATAAAATAGTACTACAGAAGTGGAAGACAATGCAATAACAGCAGGACAATATATACTACTAACAGATAATAGTGTGTGTAAAGTGCCGTCAAGTATGGAATACATACCATACACAATGGCATTGTCTACAGTCGAGAGTCTTGTTTCTTTTATAAAAGTGCCTTTGTGAACCATTCCATTATAATATAGTCCTGTTCTCTGTTCTATAGTTTCCAGAATATCAGAAGCATTTAATTACTTCATGCACTACTTAGGACTGCTAAGGACTCTTCTGAAACTTCAAGATGTGGATTTGTTAGGAAGCACTTAGAAGCTGGCTGTAGATTACCAGCTGCTTGCTGAAGCAAGCGGCGAGGTTTGATGGTTTTAATTCTGCGGAGTGACCATCTCACAGCCATCCCAGTCAGTGGCTCCAAGCTCTTGTTCAGTGCCTCCGAGTCAAAACAACATGACTAGCAGTAAGAGACTCATGTCTTCCTACCCATTGGGCTTCTATTCTCCTTCCTCCCCCCCCCCCCTTACAAAGAAGCAACAAAGAGGATTTTCAGTTTAAGGGTTGTGTACTGGGAAGAGCAGTATCATAGCTCCTTCTTGAGGCAAAGAGCTGACACACACACACACACACACGCACGGTTTAGGGCACTCCACTTCCTGCCTGTGAAGATAGTTGTGGAGATTCTAAGTAGCCAACTTCCAGAAAGAACCCACTTGTTAGCACTTCTCCAAGACAAGACTAAACAGCAGATAGCTTACTGTCTCCCACATTACCCAAACATACTATGAACAGGGGCCATGAATGAGAACCCCCTTCCCTCCCAAGTCCTCAATGACTTTGCAACCTTAAGTACTATACAGCTTTATAGTTATAGCTAAACAATCCCAGGGCTAATGTAATGTATTGCTCCATAGGAACTTTGTCTCAGATAATAGCTATCTCCGGGCTACTGCAACTGGGTGCTGTCTTTGGAGTCAGCTGATGTCCTCTGGGGCACAGAACATCTGGTCTTGACAAAGTCCCAGAAGGTAATACTGCTGTTCAAATTACACTGGTTTTATATGATGCACTGACAGGTCTAATTCTGTCTTCTAGGACAAATGGGTTACTACCATCAGCGGCACTTTGATCCAGAACAGAACTGACCAGCACTGGAACTTTTATGTACAGACCAAGGGGTGATGCCTTCCACTATATCTGAAGTGTTGGTGCCTGGGTTCTACTCCTTGGATGTAATTTCCTGAAGAGAGTTGGAGAGATGGGATTTCATCTTTGGTTTTCAAACTAAAAGAATGGAAGATATGCCTTATTTTGAATGTTACGCTTATTATAAAGATAATTGAAAGTTTTAAGCTGTTTTGAAGTAATTTCCTTTCAGTAGTTTTGTTTTATAAAGCATTACAAAAATGGATTAGAAGACTTACGTTTCAGAGCAGTTCCAGGACCTGCTCTTCAGTCGAAATAAAAATAATTCTCGATATGAGAAAAGGCCAGCCCTGTGATCTGGTCTTCTGGAAGGCAAATCATTACCAGTGCTAACTGGTCTTCTAAGTTCCCATCTAAAAAGGTGAATAAGGATTCAAATCGGAGCGAGTTTGAAAAAGCAGAAAATGGCCGTTCGGAGAGGGAAGCGACAAGGAAGCAAGACAGAGGGAGACTGCTGGGGCCCTGAGCGCGCCCTCCCCCTGCTCCCATCGCCCGACCCGGGCCCGTTGGCGTCAGGGGTCCTCCTCTCGGCTCCAACGGGTGACTCAGCTGCTCTCTCCGCTTCTCTTTCAGCCGCTTTGCCCGGTGTGGCTGACCCCTCCCCGGAATCCGACTCTGTCGCTGTGACTGTAGCTTTAGAGCCGCTGCCTGTGGCTCCCACGGCGGGCGGCGCCTTCTCGGTGTCCGTGGCTTTCCCTGGCTCGGTAACTCGGGAAAGTTGTTTTCATTTCGCTTGCGAGCTCCTGAAGCACGTCCTGTACCAGAGGCAGCAACTACCGTTGCCTTACGAACAGCTCGTCTGCTTCTCGCGGAGGCAACTTCCGAGGCCCCCGCGCCAGGGTGAAAATGTGATCAGAAATGTCTACTCTAGATATCTAGAAAACAGTAAGAAATGCCAGCAAGCATTAGGCGACCTGGAAAGAGTGTTTCAGCACTTAGAAACCATGTTCAGCTTCAGAGGAGTTAGCCGTGTTAGTCTGTAGTAGCAAAATCAAAAAGAGTCCAGTAGCACCTTTAAGACTAACCAATTTTATTGTAGCATAAGCTTTTGAGAATCAAGTTCTCTTCATCAGATGCCTGATCCGAACTGACCAGTTCGGATCAGGCATCTGATGAAGAGAACTTGATTCTCGAAAGCTTATGCTACAATAAAATTGGTTAGTCTTAAAGGTGCTACTGGACTCTTTTTGATCATGTTCAGCTTGACATTGGTTCCACGGGTTCTTATTCTGCTTGGGGGTACTGCTGTCAACCCTAAAGAACTCTACGAGATCAACCTGCAGGGCATCTCTCTAGGTGGCACCGAGGAGAGCCTGCAGACAGCAGCCTGTGTTCGCAAGCTTTTCCATTCACTCTTCTTGGCAGATGTCTTCAGTGATCTTCAAGCTGTCCCCACCGTGGGTGTCATTGTTATGGTCCAAGGGCACCGCAACTGTGGTATTGACTGGTTCAGACCCAAACTGAACTACAGAGTGCCAGCTCGAGGAAGGAAGCTGACTGTCAACTTATTCTGCAGTGACTGTGACAATGCAAAACTCTCTTCTTATTCAGAAGTTAACTCTGGCTTGAATGATTATATATGGTTTCAAGCTCCAGTGACAGTGAAGGGTTTCCGTTACTTTTCTTAACAAAAGTTTTGAAAGGTACATACTTAACCTATTATTGATTTTGTGCCAAGTCTTTGATCATTTGCAACTACAAGGTCCTCTCTTGAATTTCTGTTCCAGAAATGCTTTAAAAATTACACTGAGCTGTACTCTCTAGAGCAGCCTCTCCAAACGATGGACCTTGGAAACAGTTCCACTGTGTGATTACGAGCGCCTTTGGAGAACTGATTCAGAGGGGCAGAACAGTGTTCTGGGACCCATTAATTTATTTTTCTCTGCTGTTATTAAACAATACTTGAAACTATCAGGCCATAGTAGGAGCTTCCTCTAGAACATTACATTAGCAGTAGGCTATGTTCACTGCTAGATTACTGTGCAATGTTTACTGAATTACAATCTGTTATTTTTTAAAGGATATCATGAAAGCCATAATTTGCATCTTTGCCTGTATAATGATAGATGCTGTAATAAGCAGCTGTTGCGATGGCCATCCAGCTTTAAATGAGCCTAGGAAACTCTTCCTTGTTCGGAGGAATAATGATGACATTTAAAGCTGGAATTCTGCACTGCCTTATTTTCACACCTGTTTTCTAGACACTATCTGAAAGCATTGCTTCTTCTGAGAAGTATCTTGAGTAATGTGAGAGAAAAGAGACCCCCCCCCACACACACACTCAAGTTGTCAGCATGTGTAATATTATTGAAATAGTCACTTTGCCTTCGTCATAATGGTTCTGCTTGGCTGATGTGACCGCTTTTCCTTCTTGTGAGTTGACCTTTAACTAATAATGCTAAAGGTGACCATCCTAAAAGTGCTTTTTGTGGAAATGGATCTTTATTGCACAGCTCTTGGAAGTTTCCATTTACATACTTGTAAAGGTATAGAAGTTGTTTACCTCATCTTCAGTTATTTTGACCAAAGTTAAACTAGAAGTGATATGAAATTAATGCATAAGATAGATGAAGGACCAACCTCCTATAGGCTATGTTACATTGTGACACTGAGCTGCTTTATATTCAGTGTTTGTATTAAGATAGAGAGTAGGAAGCTCCTGTAGGATAAGCATTAACGAAGACGAGCATCTAGTCCAAAACAGATAAACTGTTCATGATTTGAGCAAAGCCACTATCAGGGGCTGTATTGCTTTAAGGTCCTGTGAAAATTATTGTCAGTTTGGGAAGATGTGGCTTTCTTGTGGGCACAATGGTCAGACTGCTGTTCTATCAAATGGTTCTATGGCAGGGGAAGTATAAAGGAAGCTAGATGTGGGACAGCTTGATAGGGTAACTGGAACATAGAAGATAATAAACTTGTAGGCACATTCAGAAGAAAAGATAATGGAAAGGAACTTCAGGCTTTCAGAGAAATCATAGGAGATGAACTCGTTCAGGTGAGTTAATGAAGAAATGGTGATGGGTCTTTTTAAAAAAATGACAGCTTTTAAGGCTGAAATGCCAAGCTTCTCTCTTAACTGAGATAGATCCTCCTCTGCTCTCTATTTTCACTCACAAGTAATCTCTTATCTCCCCTGAAATACTGACATTTTAAACATCTGATAAACTTCAACCTACCAAAATATACCCCGGCTCATCATACATTTCCCCATTCATAAGAAGTTCAAGAATTCCAAGGTTGTCTTTGGCAAGGAGTACTACTTCAGCAACTCTGTGGTTCAGCAACCTCCCATCCAATAAAACAGTATTCCTAGTATATGGATCACTTCAGTCTTAAGGCAATGACATTCCTTAAGGATCCAGTGAAGGAAGGAAGGAATGTTGGCTTTTGAAAATACTGCAAAAGTACAATTAACATTACAGCTTAAAATACTTCTGCATTTACTACAGCTTAAAATACTTCTGCATTTTAATGAGCTGCTTTACTCCTAAACCAAGATTTCTTAACCTGTATCATAAAGGTTACTCTAAAGTTGCAATTCTATGTATGCTTACTTGGAAGTAAGCCCCATTGATGCAGTTGACTGACCTAAGTAAATAAGTAAATATACTTAGAATCACACTGTATAGAGCTGTGGCATGGGAGCTATTTCTGCCGTGCCACAGTAATGCCTTGAAGAACCAACATATAAACTGGGTGAACAGGATCAGGTTGCGCTGCAACAATAATGAATGTATTAAGCCTTACTTACATGGGAACATGGTATTTTGTGTAAAATAAAATCTAAGACAGGGATACCACAATGGGGTATCTTAGCACAGGAATTCATCACGCTGAGAGTGCACTTTATTTTGTATTTGTCCTGCATGGTCAACATGGATATTGTGATCATCTTTAAAATAGCCATATGGTTTGTGTATACTCTCCAGACACACGTGTAAACTAGACAACTCTTAATCTATTGTATCACATGAAGCTGCCCTGTATTGAGTAAGCCCACTGGTTTAAGGTCAATATTGTCTACTCTGCCCAGACCTGGATAGCCCAGGCAAGCCCCATCTCATCAGATCTCAAAAGGTAAGAAGGGTTGGCTTTGGCTAGTAATTGGATAGGAGACCTCCAAAGACGACCAGGGATGCAGAGGCAGCCAGTGGCCAACCACCGATGTTAGTCTCTTGCCTTAAAAACCCCAGCGGGGTGGGTGGTTTAAGTCAGCTATCACTTGATGGCATTTTCCACCACACACTGTCTGCTCTAATTAGAAGCAGCGCTCCACGGTCTCATGCAGAGTTCCTTCGCATCCCTTTAACTAGAGATGGCAAGATCGGAAGCAGAGACCTTCCTCACGCAAAGCTGATGTTCTGTTTCTGATCCACACCGTTCCACCAAAAAGATGTTACTGAGGTCCTACACATTTCTTCAGAAATAAATCCTTCAGGTTCCGTAGGTTTCTAGTAAATGCATTTTGGAATGCAGTTCTCATGAGTTTAGGACCACCACACCAAGATTTCTGAACACGCACCTATTCCTGGTAAAAATGCATCTCATCTTAAATCGGGTTCATTGCCTAGAAATGTTTGTGCTGTAATAAAGCAGTAGTCCTTTAAGGTGCTAGAGTGCACTTTCTGCTTGATCCTAACAGTTAAATGAATGTAACTTTAAACTGGATCAGGCTGCAAGTAGGCATCTCAACAGGTGTTCCCTCATCATGTTATTTATCTGGGATAAATGAGATGTGTCCACCATTGTGTGGTAAGGTAGATACTTGGGCAACCATGTCTCCTTTGAAAGACTCTTCCTTGACTGACAAATGTGGAGCTAAGTAATCCTAGGGAAAATTAACATCCTTTATTGAATTATGTAAAATCTCAATGGCATTCTTCTGACCCCCCTTTTTCTGTTTTCACTATTTTAGACTTACATCTATGAAGGTGTCACAGCTAAAAGAATCTTCAAAAAAGCTTGAACAGGATTGAAACATGATGGAGGAGTTACTATACACATGGCAACTGTGCTTTTTACAACAAGCACACAGTAACTCAGTCTGTTATTCTTTTACGGTAGAAGCGTAACTAAGACCTATTTATCTTATGTCCCATGTTTACTCAGTGTTACTAAGAGCTGTAAAGAATACTTAGCTTTCATAATGGAAATCAATAAACTTGTTTCCTACACTACTTACTGGCTTTCATTGTTAATTGTGTATTAGATACTGAATTATGGCTTGAATGCTTCCTCCCTTTTAAAGTTTGCCACCTTTACACAAAGCTATTTTGCACCTGTGTTTGTGGAAAGTTCCAGAAGCAACAGAACTGCATTTGGTTTCCTCTTAATGGGAGCACAAAAGAGATGAATTTTTGCAATATTTGTTTTATTTAAACAGGCAGTGCACAGAGCAGCAGACCTGCTATCCCACATCAGATTCCAAAAAGAGAAAAAGAGTACACCTCTAGAGGCTTCACTTCCATCCAACCCACAGTATATTCTGTATCTGCTCCGGATGCAAAGTGCAGTGTGTCCTTTCACACCTCTACACATACCTGCCTTCTTCCTTTAGCTCGACTTAATGTATTTTCTGAGTTCTGACCAAAACAGCTAGACACTATTTCCTGACAACTAGAAAACATTGATAAGATATACAACTATTTCCACTGAGATAGTAATCTCACAACAATGCAAAGCTTCTAAAGTAGATACTATGGATGGGTTCAGGCTCCCTGCTCTTGCTAGAGTGATTTCCTCTGGCAGTCTCTATTATAAGCTTGAGAGCACATTAGCACTAGGTTTAGCCACCTGACTAAAAATGCTATCTTTCAGTTGCATAGTATGTAACAGATTGGTTCTTGGATGCAGCCTATGCAACCGTGCCTTGAAGCCAGACTGATCTCACCCTATGTTTACAGCTGGATTTGAGTCCAGAGGCACCTGAGAGACCAACACGATTTTCACACTAATCAAAGCTCCCTTTTTCAGATATGGTCTCTCAGGTGCCACTTAAATCCTGCTGTTGTACTGCAGGCCAACACGGCTACTTACCTGACACTGTGTGAAGCTGCCCTGAAAGATAACTTGGGATGTATGCCTTACTCCACACACTCTTAAGTGCCTTTCTCTTAATAAACCTCTCCCCTTCAGGCTGTAATCCTCTGCATCCCCTCCCCAGGTTGCCATCTCCGGGTTAGGAAATTCCTGGATATTTGGGGATGGAGCCTGGAGAGGGTAGGGAGGGGAGAGCCCACCTTTTAAGGCAGCCATTTCCTCCAAAGGAACTGATCTCTAGGGCCTGCAGATCACTTGTAATTCTGGGAGATCTCCAGCCACTACTTGGAAGTTGGCAACGATAATACCCGCAATTGTCCCCAGGCTTCTCCGTCGGCGAGGAGAACTGCAAGTCTAGCCTCGTGAAAACCGCCCCTACGCACATTAGAGCGGAAGCCCAATTTCAAGATCAGACCGGAAGCGCCTAAGAGCCGGGGGAGCCGCTTGGGATCTCACTGAGACGCGCGTTTCTGCGTAGCGAGCGTAGATACAGGCGCGGGCACGTGGCGGGGGGGGGGGGGGTCGCCTATCGCTTCCGAGGACTCGGCGCTTCCGGTCCTAGCCCAACTCCCAATACGCTCTCGCCATAGAGGCCCGGCGCGCTAGAGCGGCGCCGCGTTTCTCCTGCCCCGGAAGAGGGGATTATCGTGTAGCCCCGCCCTCCTGAGGGCGAGGGCGGAAGAGCTGGCCTTGTGCGTGCCCGCGAGGCGAGCCGCCTTCTTGACGTCCGCTCCGAACTTCGAAGGGGCGATGGCGGCTGCGGAGGACTCCGAGCTGCGAGAGCGCGCAGCAGTGGAGCGGGACGCGGCTGCGGCGACAACGACTACGGCGATGGGCGTCGGAGGCCCCGGGCCGGCTCTCAGCGGGCAGTCGTACTGGCTGGACGTGTGGCTCATGCTCCTCATCGACTTGGTGCTCTTCGTCTTCGTCTATCTCTTGCCCTGACGGTGAGCACCCCGGGGGGCCTGCACGACTCTGAAAAAGGGGTCTTAAAAGCCTGGCAGTGAAAATCAAATAGAATACAACGGGCGAGAAAACTGTCGCTGGGACCGGCCCAAACTGCTCTAAGTAAGGCCTATCAAATTGTGTAGATTTGCATGTATATACCCTATTACATTGTTTCTTCAGATGTCTGAAATGGATTATGCTGACTCACACACTGTCTTGAATCTCGCTGAGAAAGGCGGACTATAAATAATGTAAATAATATAAATCATTTCTGAGGGGCTGATGGAATAGTGAGGTGAGTAGGAGAGCTGATGGAATTTCTCTCCCCAGATAATTTCAGGTGCGTAGCCATGTTCTGCAGTAGAAGAGCAAGATTTGAATCCAGAATGGAACATTGATTATCACGTTTTATTGCCCTTTGAGAGGAAGACAATATCTGTTTCGTTTTAACAACTTTTTAAATTAATTGTTCTGTTATATAGTTCGTTCTCTGTGTGTTTATTTATAGTTCACTTTTTTAAACAAGCTTTTAATTCACTTTTTTATTATGTGAGTGATTGAAAAGTATTGGGTGTGTGTGATGGCCAGTTAGTTAAGAAGGGTGAGTTGTTGTTTTACAACAGAATCTCTAACTTACATTCTAGGGAAAACATTTTTTTTTTGCTTGCAATTTTTTGCAATTCACAACCACGTTGTGTTGGAAACATCATTCACAATCTTTACTTCCCTGGAAAGCATTGTGAATGATGTTTCCAACACAAAGTGGTTGTGATTTGGGTTGACTAATAAGAAAAAGACATAATGTTATGGAAACACTCATTCTGGGTGTTTTGTATAGAAATAATGTTTGCTAGCACTGGGCGCAGAGAAAAGTAGATACAAACTGCATAACTGGAAGATAAAATCTAGTTTGCGCAGAGGAGACATAAACAGTAGAAAATAATACCTGCCCATTTGCATCTCTGTGAAGACAGAAAAGGGCATAGTTTAATTACTTCATATAAAGGAATTATTTCAATCAGTTAAAAGAGGCAGCTTAAGGATGATGCCAAACCATAAGCATACAACAGCACATCTACATCTGAAATGAAACAAAAATTTAGGGAAGGCTGAAGCAGGGTTCCTCAATCAAGAATCCCAAATGAACCAAAATACGTATTCTCTGTGTATTATCTGTTTTGAAACAGATCCCTTGTGTGTTTAAGTGATCACACTTCAGCTAAGCCATCATTCAGAGGTGTTTTAAGAGTCTCTTTCAAAAATTCATTAACAGTTTCTTAGCAGTCAGTACTGAGCCAGTCTAGGTACTGAGCCAATCCAAACCTGTGTATCTTTGACTAAATTGCTGTTTTCTGCGCCTACCATATTCTTGGAGTAGAATAACATTGTTTTGCAAATATACGGAATGCGCTTTTATGTTTGTGGATGTATTTGCCATAAAATTGCAAAGTCTTTTGATGTAAGTTCTCCTGATGCTTTTAGCTACACGCTTGAGCTGTAATTGCAGCCAGTAATGACAGCTGATTTAGTGTTTGGTTATTTGAGAACACACAAGGAACAAATAGGCTTGGGGACAAAGTTTAATACTTTTTAAAATTTGAACTTTTGATCCAAGCAACCAGTTTCAAATTTTAAAGCACAGTTGGAAAGCTAATAAATTCCCCTACAAGTAACTCATACTAATTGTGCCTTTATCTATCACTGTTTTTGTAGTATAAGTCATAAATCAAATAGAAAGTTATTTTTTTCCGCATTTATATAAGGTTTACATTATATGGTGTTTTACCAAATCCTGATAGTCTCCTAAAGTATATTAGACAATTGAAGCTTATTCTTTTGCCTTTCCAATGAGCCTGAGCAAGAAATTTGGTGTAGAGGTGTAGTGGTTAAGAGCAGCAGGACTCTAATCTGGAGAACCAGGTTTGATTCCCTACTCCTCTGCTTCAAGCCAGCTGGGTGACGTCTCTCAGCCCCACTCATCTCACAGGGTGATTGTTGTGAGGATTATAACAGCACACTGAGTTGTTGGTACCCAGTTGTCCTGAAGGGCAGTGTATAAAGCAAATGTTGTTGTTGTTCTTTTGATATGCTATGGTTAGGTACATGAGAATGGCTCCTCGTTATGTGCTTTTTATCAAATGTAACTAAATAATAGGTAACTTTGTGTTACTGAAAGAAAAGTTCAGCCAGTGTTCAATATGCATATGTTTCTATTTTCAGTTCTTACACAACTCCAAAATCTAATTTTTTCACACTATTTATCATGTTTTATCATCACAGAGATCCTCTTCTGAGCTCTAAAGGTCACCTGCAAAGTCCACTTCTGTTTTTTTTCCCTTCTGGTTGCTACATGCCTGTAATTTACACATAACAGTAAATCTATAGGACAGACATGAGCAGTTTGGCAGTTGACAGGAATACACACATTTGCATAACATCTCAAAAATTGTAATTGGTATGTATGGTTTACGTGTCCATTTGATGACAAGATTGCCGTTCAACCCTAATCTTTTGGGCTCTGTACATTTAGCTGACTTTGCAAACTGCATCTGCAAATTCCCACCTGGAAGTGGACCCTAAGGATGTGCATGAATAAGCAAGTAATCTTTGCATGGTGGAACCTGGTTGGCACATAAAAAGTTCATAGCATAATTCATTTACAGAAATAGTGCAAGTATTTGAAATATACATTTGACAGGTGAATTGCTGTACCTTCTCAAACAGCTTTGTAGATACATCCCATGTCTTCCATGGTTGGTTGAATGTTTTCCTGGTGGTTCTTGACTTTTCTCAGTAATTTTAAGGGCGTTACCTTAACCTGCAAAAGCTCTCAATGTTAAGGCCAGTGAAGGCATGTAGTCCAGTCATGGCAATGAACACATACTGTCCAAAAGAACTTTAGAGTTTGCTTATATTAATAAATGTGTACTCTTTGTCCCACATTTCACAAACATGGGTCTTGGTGTTTCACTTGGAAATCCATTTAGCATACTAATTTGAACATTTGTGTCTCTGGTTCTTCTGGAACAACAATAGATTTTCTCTCACCTTTGCTGCATGTAAATTGTGCTGCAGCCTCCTCCTGTCCAGTGCTTCATGAGTAGACCTCAGCTGACATATTTCTTCCCAAGAGGATTTTGAAACAGGCCTCATGAATTGTATAAAGTATTTTCTCTTCCAGCCTCTTCATGTACTTAGCATTCTCCAGTGTTGCTCCAAGAACCTGATGAGCTCTGATTTGTTAGATGAGCTACACAGACATCTTTTTAACTGTGGATTTTGTGAGCTGATGCAATATTCTTGCAGGCAAACACTTGTTCCTTGCTTGCATCTTTCAGTATTTTTTACTGAAGGTATGCAAGTTTCAAGGTATGCACCAAAAACACCTGTCTTTTCACTCTGGTTATGTTTGTGAAGTATAACACAGAATATGGATTCTGCTAGCCGTTCAAGTGTCTTTTCATTGCCCTTCATCTTCTGTACTAAATTCATTCCATCAGTGATGCAAATAGATTGGACTGGTATGGTTTCCTCTGAATATACATTTTTCTCTAACAGTCTGGCAAGCACAGCCTTATTAGTCTTCTGGTCTAATCACTATTTGCAAGTGCCCAAGGCAGAGGTCTAGAGGATGAGCTAAGACATTTCTGCCATCAGACAGCAGTGCTGACAGTGCTTTGTTCTCGTGGCCTTCTTACATGCCCAGGGTAATGCCAATCGCCACCATGGGGTCACGTAGCAATTTTCCACAGGCCAGTTTGGCTAGGGATCCTGGAGGTGTTTTGCCATCTTCTGGGCATGGAGCAGGGGTCGCTGGGGCAGTTGTGTGTGTGTGTTGTGAATTTCCTGCATTGTGCAGGAGGTTGGACTAGATGACCCTTGAGGTCCCTTCCAACCCTATGATTCTGTGATTTCTCATATGCATCTACTTAGGCAACGAGGATAGTACGCTTGAAGAGGTTTCAGACTGCTTTCATTTCAACTTTCTTGGTTTTACCATAACTGCATTTTGTCCTTTTATTGATATTGGAAAACGTTCTCAGGTTCTACTTGATAGCCTATCATGAACATTGGTAGTGGTACATCTTACTTGCTAATACATCTTCTTGAATTCCAAATATGCTCCTCTCCAATTTCATGAGATGTGAGACCCCTGGCAGTATCAGTGGGGGGTTACTACACCAGTGAGCAAGCCAGCCAAACCTGCCCGATCATGGCTTATTGGATTCAACCATTTGTTTATCATTAGGTCAACTAAAGCTTGGACATTTGCCTCTTTTTTATCATAGTCAGATGGAAATCTGAGTATCATCTTTCTGCTGCATTTAACCAATCCTGCCTCTTCTTCAGAAACATGCTCTGGTATTCTGGTGTCATATAGTACTTACTGACAGCTCCTGGTGTTTAAGCATCTTAGTTCATTGTTTCTTCTGTTGTCTAGTCTACAGGAATTTGCCCCAATGGGCTTCTCAATCCTAGTTGCACTGAAAATCCACCTTGCATGAAATATTCATGTATGTCTGGATGATCAACTGGAAGAGTGATCATCTGGACATAATAGTATGGAAGATGGGAGGCGTATTGCAGTCTGTCATAGGCAAAGAACCATGGAATTGTTGCCTATTTGCATGTCAAATGAAATACCCAATCACTTAAGTCCAGAAGAATTCTGCTGTGTCCAAGTAGGATACCCAGAATGCTGACAGACTTCCATTTTCATCCCTAAGGTCATTATGGTAGTCTTCAAAGAGCTCCATAATCCTTGAACATGATGGATTAGCAAGGATTTCCTGTGCATACATCTTGTCAAAGATTGCTTATGCTGTTCACCATTTCATCTAGATACACAATGTCTTCTCCATTAATGTCCTTCACCCATGACTTGAAACCCTGCCATACTCGCTGCATAAGTGATTCAGTAACAAGTTTGTTATGTCTGACTGTGGTTATACCTGTGACTATTATCCTGGCCACTGAACCTGACTGAATGCACAAATCCTGAGCCCAACATTTTGAAACCGCTTAAGGAAGATGGCAAAAAAGTGCACATCGTGAGAAATAAGCTATTCTAATCATGATGGTATGCTTATTTTTCCTTGATGCTTCCATATGATTGCTACAGCTTTTGCATACAGTGCCTGATCAGACTTACACACAATTAGAGGTGGGCATGAACCGAACTATGAACCAAAGTTCATGATGAACTGGGCCAGTTCGTGGGAGCGCATTTCTGATGAACCGTGACCAACTTTTAGAGTAGTTTATTTGATTCGTGGTTTGTCACTTAGAATGTGCCCTTTGACAGTCAGAGATGCCAAACTCACAGGGAGTCTTCAACAGGCTCTCCTCCAGCCACCCTCCAAGTTTGGCGAAGATTCGAATTCAGATGTCCAAGTTATACAACCCCAAAGTGGCAGACCCCCAGGAAAGTTCCATTGCCAATTGACTTGCATTGGCTCCATTGAAGTACATTGCCGCACCAAAAAGTCGCCATGAAAACGTGGGATGGAGTTACAGAATCTTCCTCTGAAGAGGAAGTTACAGAATCTTCCTTTTCATCCCATGTTTTCATGGCAACTTCTTGGTGCTGCAATGTATTTCAATGAAAGTCAATTGGCAATGGAACTTTCCTGGGGGCAGCCGCTTTGGGGGTGTACAACTCGGACATCCAAAATATAATCTTCACCATTCTTGGACGGTGGATGGAGGAGAGCCTGCTGAAGACTCCCTGTGAGTTTGGTATCTCTGACTGTCAAGGGGACCATTGTACAGCCCCCTGAAGTGACAAACCATGAACCAAACAATCCGGTTTGCAAACTGGGGCAAGTTTGTGAAAGTTCGTGGTTCGTGAAACGCGACGAACCACAAACTATGGTTCTTGGCATTTTCCGATGTCATGCCCATCTCTATACACAATCTTTAACAATTGTTGAGTCTCCATGTTTTTAGGCTGGTTTAGAACCTTACAAACAGTTGACATTTCAGTTGCAGAAACGTTTATTGTTTTGCTAGAGTTGTGTAATTGATTCTTCTTTCAGGTGTCAGCCCATTCATATCAAACAGGTGGTGGCTTGCTTTGGCAACTAGGAAAATACAAGCAAAAGTTTCATCTAAAGGGTGCCATATTTTAAGAATTATTCGACTTGATTATTTTAGCAGTAACGTTCATGATTTATGTCTCTTAATTCTCTGTGGAGGCAGCAGCTATGGAAGAGCAGATTTCCAAGTTTAACTGTGATGCTGTGTATTCAGGGAACATGTAGTTAGAACTGTTACATTTTGTTTATTTAGGAACTGTTGAGAAACTCCGTCTTTGTGTGTTTACTTTTATTTACTTTGTGTGTTTACTTTTATCTTCGGATTAGCTAAGCACCACATTTGCATTGTTGCCCTTAATTCCAGTAAAGCTGGTTGCACTGGAGCTGTGAATGCCTTTGAATGGCTTGCAGAGAGTCAGAGCTAGACCTGCTTATATGATGCTAACAAGACTCCTTGTTTGGCTCACCGAAACTCAAGATGGATTACACAGTGCAAGTCAGGGCTAGCAATAGCATGAGGCGTGTAATAAGCAATGCAGTGGGACTAGGGTTACTGACGTTTTACACAAACCAGAGACATATGTCAAACAGTGCATAAAATAGTACTACAGAAGTGGAAGACAATGCAATAACAGCAGGACAATATATACTACTAACAGATAATAGTGTGTGTAAAGTGCCGTCAAGTATGGAATACATACCATACACAATGGCATTGTCTACAGTCGAGAGTCTTGTTTCTTTTATAAAAGTGCCTTTGTGAACCATTCCATTATAATATAGTCCTGTTCTCTGTTCTATAGTTTCCAGAATATCAGAAGCATTTAATTACTTCATGCACTACTTAGGACTGCTAAGGACTCTTCTGAAACTTCAAGATGTGGATTTGTTAGGAAGCACTTAGAAGCTGGCTGTAGATTACCAGCTGCTTGCTGAAGCAAGCGGCGAGGTTTGATGGTTTTAATTCTGCGGAGTGACCATCTCACAGCCATCCCAGTCAGTGGCTCCAAGCTCTTGTTCAGTGCCTCCGAGTCAAAACAACATGACTAGCAGTAAGAGACTCATGTCTTCCTACCCATTGGGCTTCTATTCTCCTTCCTCCCCCCCCCCCCTTACAAAGAAGCAACAAAGAGGATTTTCAGTTTAAGGGTTGTGTACTGGGAAGAGCAGTATCATAGCTCCTTCTTGAGGCAAAGAGCTGACACACACACACACACACACACACGGTTTAGGGCACTCCACTTCCTGCCTGTGAAGATAGTTGTGGAGATTCTAAGTAGCCAACTTCCAGAAAGAGTAGTCATAATTTGTAAACCAGCCATGAGGAACTGCCTGTGCTGGATGTGGGACAGTCCATTTGGAACGTTAAAATGGTGTGTCTTTTCCCACTTGGCTTTGGAGATGCACAGGAACCCACTTGTTAGCACTTCTCCAAGACAAGACTAAACAGCAGATAGCTTACTGTCTCCCACATTACCCAAACATACTATGAACAGGGGCCATGAATGAGAACCCCCTTCCCTCCCAAGTCCTCAATGACTTTGCAACCTTAAGTACTATACAGCTTTATAGTTATAGCTAAACAATCCCAGGGCTAATGTAATGTATTGCTCCATAGGAACTTTGTCTCAGATAATAGCTATCTCCGGGCTACTGCAACTGGGTGCTGTCTTTGGAGTCAGCTGATGTCCTCTGGGGCACAGAACATCTGGTCTTGACAAAGTCCCAGAAGGTAATACTGCTGTTCAAATTACACTGGTTTTATATGATGCACTGACAGGTCTAATTCTGTCTTCTAGGACAAATGGGTTACTACCATCAGCGGCACTTTGATCCAGAACAGAACTGACCAGCACTGGAACTTTTATGTACAGACCAAGGGGTGATGCCTTCCACTATATCTGAAGTGTTGGTGCCTGGGTTCTACTCCTTGGATGTAATTTCCTGAAGAGAGTTGGAGAGATGGGATTTCATCTTTGGTTTTCAAACTAAAAGAATGGAAGATATGCCTTATTTTGAATGTTACGCTTATTATAAAGATAATTGAAAGTTTTAAGCTGTTTTGAAGTAATTTCCTTTCAGTAGTTTTGTTTTATAAAGCATTACAAAAATGGATTAGAAGACTTACGTTTCAGAGCAGTTCCAGGACCTGCTCTTCAGTCGAAATAAAAATAATTCTCGATATGAGAAAAGGCCAGCCCCGTGATCTGGTCTTCTGGAAGGCAAATCATTACCAGTGCTAACTGGTCTTCTAAGTTCCCATCTAAAAAGGTGAATAAGGATTCAAATCGGAGCGAGTTTGAAAAAGCAGAAAATGGCCGTTCGGAGAGGGAAGCGACAAGGAAGCGAGACAGAGGGAGACTGCTGGGGCCCTGAGCGCGCCCTCCCCCTGCTCCCATCGCCCGACCCGGGCCCGTTGGCGTCAGGGGTCCTCCTCTCGGCTCCAACGGGTGACTCAGCTGCTCTCTCCGCTTCTCTTTCAGCCGCTTTGCCCGGTGTGGCTGACCCCTCCCCGGAATCCGACTCTGTCGCTGTGACTGTAGCTTTAGAGCCGCTGCCTGTGGCTCCCACGGCAGGCGGCGCCTTCTCGGTGTCCGTGGCTTTCCCTGGCTCGGTAACTCGGGAAAGTTGTTTTCATTTCGCTTGCGAGCTCCTGAAGCATGTCCTGTACCAGAGGCAGCAACTACCGTTGCCTTACGAACAGCTCGTCTGCTTCTCGCGGAGGCAACTTCCGAGGCCCCCGCACCAGGGTGAAAATGTGATCAGAAATGTCTACTCTAGAGATCTAGAAAACAGTAAGAAATGCCAGCAAGCATTAGGCGACCTGGAAAGAGTGTTTCAGCACTTAGAAACCATGTTCAGCTTGACATTGGTTCCACGGGTTCTTATTCTGCTTGGGGGTACTGCTGTCAACCCTAAAGAACTCTACGAGATCAACCTGCAGGGCATCTCTCTAGGTGGCACCGAGGAGAGCCTGCAGACAGCAGCCTGTGTTCGCAAGCTATTCCATTCACTCTTCTTGGCAGACATCTTCAGTGATCTTCAAGCTGTCCCCACCGTGGGTGTCATTGTTATGGTCCAAGGGCACCGCAACTGTGGTATTGACTGGTTCAGACCCAAACTGAACTACAGAGTGCCAGCTCGAGGAAGGAAGCTGACTGTCAACTTATTCTGCAGTGACTGTGACAATGCAAAATTCTCTTCTTATTCAGAAGTTAACTCTGGCTTGAATGATTATATATGGTTTCAAGCTCCAGTGACAGTGAAGGGTTTCCGTTACTTTTCTTAACAAAAGTTTTGAAAGGTACATACTTAACCTATTATTGATTTTGTGCCAAGTCTTTGATCATTTGCAACTACAAGTTCCTCTCTTGAATTTCTGTTCCAGAAATGCTTTAAAAATTACACTGAGCTGTACTCTCTAGAGCAGCCTCTCCAAACGATGGACCTTGGAAACAGTTCCACTGTGATTACGAGCGCCTTTGGAGAACTGATTCAGAGGGCAGAACAGTGTTGTGGGACCCATTAACTTATTTTTCTCTGCTGTTTAGTTATTAAACAATACTTGAAATTAATGCATAAGATAGATGAAGGACCAACCTCCTATAGGCTATGTTACATTGTGACACTGAGCTGCTTTATATTCAGTGTTTGTATTAAGATAGAGGGTAGGAAGCTCCTGTAGGATGAGCATTAACGAAGACGAACATCTAGTCCAAAATAGATAAACTGTTCATGATTTGAGCAAAGCCACTATCAGGGGCTGTATTGCTTTAAGGTCCTGTGAAAATTATTGTCTGTCAGTTTGGGAAGATGTGGCTTTCTTGTGGGCACAATGGTCAGACTGCTGTTCTATCAAATGGTTCTATGGCAGGGGAAGTATAAAGGAAGCTAGATGTGGGACAGCTTGATAGGGTAGATAACTTCCTGCCCTGAAAGCAAGATTCTCAGTCACGAGGCTAAAATGGAGGAATGTAGAGCTGCAGATTGGATTGTTTTACTACCATGTTTGACATTGAAGTAGAGGCCTAGCAGTGCCTGTTATATAAAGGTTTATACGCACACATTACATGTATGGCATCTGACTACTATTGGGACCGCAAGTGTACACTCTGACAGAACAGCTGCCAAAAAAATGGTTGTTAAAGATTTCCAGTTTCAGAGCTTTATAAGTTGTCTGAGATGTGGTACTTTCTGTTGAATTAACTTTCTGGGAGAGGTTGAACAAATATGCCGATTCAAAGAAAATAAAAATATTGCAGATATTCAGGTATTTGTACACATGCTCTGTTCCAAAATATGGGAGAGAAGCTGAAAATTTCTAGAAGCATGCCTATAAAAGTAGAGCTCAGTCCTTAAAAGGTGCTTCAAGCTCCTGCTGCAATCAGTTCTCTCTTTTTAAAAACCCACAACATTGTGTAAAGTATTGCTCTTTTATACTTTGTGGAGGTGCTACAATCAAATGTAAAAATAATCTATCTGTTACATGTCTGCAAAATGAAGTAAATAAGAACAAGAATGATCTTTAAATAAAAGATGGGATATGATTCACAAAAAAAATAAAAAAGGTGAATAAGTGTACTTATTGCATGTAATGTTTAAAGGCATGAAGAGAGCTGAGTTGATCCTTGTTGTTCTGCATTCACTGTTTACCTGGAGCACTTTTCTCCCAACCCTGCTCTGAGCTGTTGAAGCAAATGAAACATAATAAAATGAAGACAAAGGAAGGTTCATAATCTTCTACGTGCACGAGGCAGACATGAGCAAGGCTTGGTTAGCTTCTGAGGATGGACTGTTATAAAATTACGTGGAGAACATTAAATACTCATTCTTATGTACAGGCTAAAGAGCAAACATCTCTGGCGCCAAGGGTAACTTAGGCAGCACTGAAATACTGCCAGAATGCCGTTTTTGCCTTGGCCTTGCTGGTATAAATGCATTTGCTTTTTCCTTCTGTGCTACCTGCAGGAGCTTACCTTCAGCAGGGAAGCAGCATCCTGAGCAGAACTAGTAGGCAGGAATATTAGGCGGAATTAAACTGCACACAGGAAGTAGTGGTGGAGAGCGCCCTCAAGTCATAGCTGACTTATGGCAACCCCAGCGGGGTTTTCATGGCAAGAGACTACCAGAGGTGGTTTGCCATTGCCAGCCTGGTATTTGTTGGGAGGTCTCCCATTCAATTACTAACCAAGGCCCACCCTGCTTAGCTTCTGAGATCTGACTCACCTGGACTATCCCGGTCAAGGCGCATACAGGAAGAAAGGGTTCAAAGACATTCCTCAGTACCACTTTATTGACCAAATTAACAAATTAAAATCCAGACCACAGATATGTATGCACTTAAGCCTTGAGTCTTTGGTAAAGGCCAGTTCATGTTTTCAGATTCTCTAACTTGTAGAAAAATGAAGTCTAGTTTGTAGAATTAGTCTGTGTTCTGAGAACATGTTGTGCAAAAAAAAAAAAACCCACTGGACAGCCAGTTTGGTGTAGCTGTTAAGAGTGCGGGACTCTAATCTGGAGTGCCGGGTTTGATTCCCCATAGGTAAACAATCCCTCAGGCATGAAGCTATTCCAGTCCTTTGATTTACATAGAAAGAACAGCCCTTCCTGTTGAGATAAGTTCTGGAAGCCAGGATTCCAGTAGGGCCGTCAACAGCTATGATGTATAGCCACTTAATTTCTAAAAAGAATTTTACTGTCTTTTCAAACTACAGCATCCTATGCTGCATGGCACTAAGGAAGTTTTGTAAGTAACTTGTGCAAATCAGAGGATCAGCTTTTAAAAAATTGCGCTAGCAGCAGCCTATGGCCTCCAAATGGTTCCTTCCATTTGTGTTTCAGAGAATTTAGTAAGATTTAATAGTTCTATTTGCACAAAACTGACAGGGCCAATTGACCTGATAATTGTACATGAGACTTGAGCTATAGAATAGGAAGGACAAGTTTTAACATCCTGTGTCTAGTTTTAGGCAGGTAGCTCTGGTGTTCTGCAGTAGAACAGTGAGATTTGAGTCCAGTGGCACCTTAAAGACCAAGATTTTCAGGATATAAATTCTTGAAAACTTACACCCTTAAAATCTTGTTGGTCTTTTAAGGTACCACTGGACTCAAATCCTGTTGATCATCTTGTGTCAAAGCCATTGTAATTACAAAACTTATGTGCACTAGCAGTGCTAGTTTAGGCTAGGGTCCATAAAACTTCAACTAATGCATGGCTTAAGGTTATTATTTCTCTTCCATATGCTCACTTTCCAAAAGAAGGTTGTAACTGGGTCTACAGTAGGACTTTTATTCAAAGAAAAAGTTTTGCAGTGTGTATGACTGAAGTGGTTCTTTGGATTCTAGCTTGTCTTTGCCATAGCCAAACACACCAGGATTTCACAATTAAAATGGACAAGCAAAGGATTTGCAAAGATTCACAGGGACATATTTTCACTCCACCCCCCAAAAAACTTGCCCCAGTATCTCCCTCCCCCCACTTTCTACCCACCCACCAATCAACCTTTTACCTACCCCATCTTCTGCTACATTTTTATTTACCTGAATCTGGAGCTTCCAGATCCTAGTGTGAAACTAACCACTACATCACACTGTATGTACTGGGGTGGCTGAGCCTGGATGATCATAAAAGTAACGGTGGCAAATTGCCTGGTGGTTGCTTTTAGGCTTGGCCCCAATGAATCCCATCATAGGTCAAAATGGCCCTGGAAATGACCCTGGTCTTTGTCTTTTACTGGCAGAAACCAAAGTTATGCAATACTATGGTTGTCTAGCAACCCCCACTATGGCCACTGCAAAGGGCATCTGTTTCTTCTATCACTGGAGGGCTTACCCTCCTGTTTTTCTTTCAAAAGTTTCAGGCTGGGTTTGGGGGGGGGGGCTTTAAGTATCCACAGATTTGGCCATGTTAAGAATTAGATACATTGATGAGAATGCAATTCAATTATCACTCTCCCCACTACGTTATGCAGAGTCAGACTATTGGTCTACCACAGGTAGCTGTCTAACATTAGTTACATTGCCTCCAGATTAGCCATTTAATATACCAGGGAAAATCAGAGTTTGATGGTCCATCTGGTATGCAGGAGCATTGACCTGCCTGCACAGGTGTGGTGAAGCCACCAAAGAGGAACATGGCCTTACTCATACTTCTGACCCTACCATGGCCAGGCTTCACCCTGTGAAAACAGGAATGGTTTATCTTTCTTTTCTGTTACTATTCCTTTGACCCAGTGGTCTTGAACAGCTGCTGAAAGCTTATGTTTAGGCAATTAATAAAAGCTACCCACACAATATTAACATTTATGTAGATGCTTTAGGATGTTTCTGTATTTCTACAACAGCAGCCAAAAATCTAGCAACTTTATATGTAACCTATCTGTCATGGCACTATCTGAACAGAAGCACAGCAATGCCCGCCTTTCCTCTGCTGGCTCATGCAAGGTACAGCTGGCAAGAAGGGCCATGGTGGCACCTCCTTCCTTTCCAGATGGCTCCGCGGTACTTTGCCAAGTCTCTCACTCTGCCCAACAAGTAGGATTGCATTGCACCTTGCAGAAGCTACTGCACCATTAACAAGCAGTTTCTAGAAGAATCTTCCACACCAAGGCCTTGTAGCAGAACAGCCGCTTGATATGTTTTTATTAGCCCATGAGCAATTAGCAGCAGGCAAACCATCAGGCAGCATTTCCTGCCTCTGAAAGTATTTTATTTAGTCACCATATTTTTTTCAACAGCCCTCACTTTAATATTGAAACACTTATATTTATGCTCTTCAGTTGTTACAAGCACATTTTCTCTTGTCTTTTATTTTCTAAAGGGCAACATTTCTTCCTCTCTCGGGGATAATCCATTCTAACTCTCACTTCAGTTGCCCTTTTCTCACCACGTTTGGCTCTCTTGTATCTTTTTCAAGATAGTAACCAAAATGTGCAGTACCTTAGATGGCATTCTTAGGAGGCTGACTGGTGTCCAAGAAAGTAGTTGTGCTCCATAATAGCATGAGGAATTTTGTTTGTTTTTTGAGAGGGGAACACTCAACTCGCACTGTTCTTAAGAGCGTATGGCCTTGATAATCCAAAGTAGTATCTTAAAGCACTACTAGCAAAAACAATTTGTATTCAACAGCCCAAGGTTTCTCAGAACACTTTTCATCTATCCTTTCCCTCTCTTTCTCCATAGCAGTAGAGAAGACATTGATAGCTACAGCAAAAGGAGACTGAGAAGTACCATGATCATAATGTGCAAACCCACTCAGTTTGCTTTTAGCTGTCCTTAAAAGTTCATACCAGCTTTTTTTCATAAACATTCAGCAACTTACACAAAACCATAATAATTCAAAGATTTGTTAACATTGTGTTTCATGGCATGTTTCAACACGGCCAGTTGCTAAAGAATTCATCAGCTGCTCTTGTCATTGGATGATAGCCAATTAGCATTACTGGTGAAAAAGGACACGCACACATACCTCTAAAAAAAAAAAAGGCTAGGCTGGGACTTAAAGGATCTGCATACACATCTTCAATGCAGGATAGAAGCTATAATGGGGAGAGAAACTGGGTAAGACTTAGTAAAAAAAAAAAAAAAGCGACTGGGCCCAACCCCAACTTTTTGCTATTAAAAGGTCTCAATTTTTAACTTTAGTGCTCTACAGAACCATGACCAGGAATACCAAGCTTTCCTTGAAAAGACCAGGAGTTAAGCAAATCATACTAGGATATGCATAAGGAAACCATACTGTATGGGTTAACTGTTTTTATCCAATAACAAGCAGAAAAATGTAACTTCGGATTCAGATTTTCTAGATAAAATATCCTTTACACAATGTGATATGCATTTAACCTTTAAAAAGTTATACAAATCTATAATTTTAATTCAACAATTATAAAAATAGGCACCCTGGAGAAGTAAAAAAAAAGTTTCTGCTAGTAAATATTCATCTATATAAGGACAGATATAAAAGCTAACCGTCAGTATTTGACTAAATGTTGTCAGGAAGCCACAAATCTGTACAAAACGTTAAACGTTGAGCCCCTTTAAACAACATTAACATTTCAGAATGCATGATGCTACTGCACTACTATTAAGTAGAACACGTTTACCAATTGTGCTTGTTAGCACTTTAGATACACATTTACAAATTAAACATTTGCTATGCACATTTTTAAAATGTAGTAATGCTCTTACATTAGGTCATTCACATGTTAGTTTAAATACTGCAAATTCAAATACACAATTTTAGTAAGAGCTTTAAACGGTACATGATAAATTCCAGTATTTACTATTTGATCTCTAGATAATCAAGGCTTTGTATTATCTATTTTACATTACCTGTGTATCAGAAACTAGAAAAAGTTGAAATAAAAAAACAAGCATTAGAAACTGTCAATAACTGTACACAGTTGCTTTTAGGTTAAGTTCCTTTTGTCCTATTTTGAAAGTGAGAATCACTTTCATTTGCATCCATACACACATTTTACATGTACATGCTTTAATAAAGCAACACTACTTGCAGAAGCACTCTGAAGCACTACTGCTAGGGAGGCTGACTACAAGATTTAAAGTAACTTGAGATATTTGGTCTGCTGCATATTATTAAGTAACATCTTAGGTTACATTTATGATTAAGACACTGTCAATGTAAACATAATGGGCCTTATTCAGACATTACTGGGTTTCCATAAGTACACTGGGTAAAGTGTGGAAAGGTTAGTAAGATCCACATTCAAACAAATGTGGTATCTTCCAATGCAGACATTACCCTATCCCCAGGGTGAAGGAAATTGGGGGAGGCTGCACCCGAGACCGAGGCCTGGTCTGTCTCAAGCCAAGCAGAATCCTGGAGACCAAGTAATGTCTTAAGTGCAAAGTCTTTCTAACTAACCTTGGTAACTATGCTATGTTGCTCAGCATTTGGTTAAAAGCACAAACTTGCAATCTGTATGGATCAGGCTACAGAGCAAGCATTTGATAGTGTTTTAATTATCAGGTATCAATATACTTAAAAATTAAAAAGGCATTTACATTATAATCAACTGTCTTTTCTGCAGAACAACCATCTTCGTAGGTCTTCATTTTAGTCGAACTGCTTATCAAAATTTAAAAGACTTAATCTTCCACAGAAGTAATTTTTATCCTACTGAATCTAAATAGGAAGGTTGGAGTTAAAGCTTCTTCAAATGAATTAATACAAGACTGGCTGGCTTATCTCTCGACAGGAGCTCGTGCGGAGTACATTTTAAATAAGAAATAAAGTATTTTCTTTACATGCAGCAAATTATAAGCATTATTTTCCAGAGCAGGTTTTAATATAAAAATATATCATTTATATACTTTTCGATATGAAAATCTTTCCAGTAGTGCAAAGATAGCCTCTACTGCATGTAATTGCTATGCACAACTTGCAATATTTAAAATATGCTGTGTGAAATACAAACTATTGCTATTTGAAATTGTAGCCACTATTTCATATACTGAAGCAAATTCTAAGTCTCTCATTAAGGCATCATTTCAAATGCTAAAAAAAAATGCTGAATAGATGTGTTAAAAATTTTCAGGGATAATGAAAGTGGCTGGCTGGCTGACTCACAGAAGTCAGGTAAATAACTTATAGTGATTTATGAGTACTAGGATACATATTTCCATAATATGGACCATTCTGTGCATAGATCCAATATCAACGTATGTCTCCAGCATTTTTCCAATTTAGTTATACAGAAATTCTAATGTGAGCCCACAACAACATTAAAAGCCTCCATCTTCTACCAGTGCAACAATACAAAATAGTATTCTTTTAGAACGGCTGTAACTTAACTAAAAGTACCTGAACGTAAGTGCAAGTCAGAACTCCCAAATGCACTTTCACTTTTTCACAATCTTACATGATGTTCTAGGTAAGATTCCTATGCAGGTTCAGTAACAATCTACAGTGCCTTTCAAAGCATTTCTCAGATTGCTCTCACATTCTTAGCAAAAGCCCACCCATGAGAACTGTGCAAAAACATGTTTGCAGCCCCCCCTCTCCCTGGAAATGACCAGCTGACAGTTAAGCAGCTACACAAAGCTATGCTGGCCAGGAGAAAAGCCTCACAAAATCAGGTTCAGCATGCTGTCAGTTCATTGCCCATAGGGCAGATTCCTGCATGCTTGGTTGAGGTAATGCAGTCATTTGAAATTACCTCCCAAGGTTTTTTTGGGGGAAAGTGCCCCCATGCAAAAGTCATGTCATATAAAACATACATATTTTAAGAAAATGCATTCTAATGTGGTAAGTTTACATAATGAGCAAAACTATAAGTACAACAATTCCAAGTGAAATCTAGGGTGGTCCAAGCCCCTGTGATGGGTTTATCAACAATTACTGCATGCTTCCTTTGGCTCTAAATTTGCAAGTTTTCACAAAATCAACACAGAATTCTTACAATCAGCCATGGATTTTCCCCATTATTCCCAAACTGGAAGGTAGGTCCACACTAGAAATAATTAATATTAAACCATTCTGCAAATAAATTTCCTGACTCTATAAATAAAATGATAGTTGAAGATTAAAAGAAGCATGATTTGTTACATTAGTTACAGAAAGTGCTCAAGTAGATTAGAAATTAATCCATACAAACAATTGCGAACAGAACCTAAAACTGGTATTGCAAATCAACGGCTTGGATCCAGACTAGACAAAGTATTTCTGCCCCCCCAAAACAATATTCCGACTTCCCCTCCAACAGCAGCCCAAAATCCTTTTTTGGAGGAATGGGGATCCCCAGGAACAGAATTTTGAAAAGCATTCGGGCTCCTGGCCTGAGGAAGATGGCAGAAAATCCTTGCACCACAGATACCTTAGTTTGGATCCAAACCAGTTCTAAATTAAAAAGAGTTAAAGGATCAGTTTTTAATTACTTGCAAAAGCAGACTATTCCTAGTTATTAAATAAACACCCATTTAAATAGGATTGCTCTGAAATTCAAATTTCAAAGTGTAACAGGCTAAGCAGCTGGTTCCATATTTGTTTACAATAGGTGCAAATCTTGTTAAACAAAGCAGCCGCAAATCCATAAACATAGGACCAGAAGTCTTTGCATCTTTTTTGACCATGCATGTGCAAACACACAGAAAATAGCAGTAACTTCTTAATGAAGTATAGGTGAGGTAAGAAAAACCTTAACATTGCATCATGTTAGGAGTGCCAAGGATTTATGCTCATTTATTAAAGCCTCTATCGATTGCAATGCACATTTTCAGTGCTAGGTTTGTGTCTCTGCTCAGTTGTGGGATAATTTGAATCAGAAGTGTTATGGTATGAAGTACTTAGCGGAATTCCAGTTGATGGTAGAGATGTTTCTTTGTTCAACACATCAGTTTCTGAAAAATACAGTTTGGGTCTCTGGTGGTATTTCATCCTGTATGTGTCAGTCATACAATTATCAACTGAAAAATAAGTAGTAAGAGATATAACATTATTTGCATTTGCATCCAGGGAGCTATCACTTAGTCCTGTGTGGCACACGCCCTTATTTGTTGGATTATTGGATACAGTCCACAAATCATTGACTGATAAGCTTGATGGAAAGTTGGTCTTGGAGGACTCATTCCCTTGAAATATTGCTCTAACTCTTTCTTCATCTGTAAATGGATCTACTTCACATGTAGCTTTTGAAGTAACGTTTACAGCATGCCTTTCAATGCTAGAAGGATTAGTGCACAGTACTTCTGTTGGTTTTAAATCTACAGTAGATTCATGTTCTAATCCATGCAAACTAGTCAAAGCATATTTCTTTGGAGGTAAAGGAGGAGGAAGGTTTTGGTAAATTGCTTCTGGTGTGGTATCAGCCTTACCATCATACAAATGCATTTTATGTTCAGCAGGTGGCATTGATTCAGTATAGGAAGGTTTCGATATATTCTGTTGCAAGAAAAATGCAAGTGCAGGTCTGGATCTACTTGTCTTTGTAGGAGGTAAATGGGAAGATAGACTGCTGCTCTGACCCTTTTCAGATACAGCTAAGTTGCCATCATTGTAAGAGCAAGCTGAACTGTCAGATGTACGTACATTAGTTTCATCAAGCATATCTTGATTAAGCCACTGTGAACTTTGTTCACTCAATGCACAGTTCTTCAGCTCTCTCTCAGTGTAGTCTTTTAAAGTGGTCCGTAGTGTTAATGAGGGGGGAAACTTACTACAATCAGGTACATCAATCCTAGAGGGAAAAAAATACCAAAACACTCCATTAGTCTAGAAAAACACAAATTTGTGATAAACAGTTTCATATAATCCAGCAGTCCTGGTTGAGTTGTGTATTTTTATTTATTTAATTATATTTATAATCCGCTGTCCCCCACAATGGGCTCAGAGCGGAACACAACATAAAACATGGCAGCATAAAACAAGATAAAATACCTACAATACAGATAAATCAAGTCCTCCAACATTCTGTCAGATTCTTAATGTGTCCAAGAACATAAAAGGATGGGCTGTGCAGAGGCACAGAGGGTATCATTCAAAAGCAAGTAAGACTGAATCTAAATGTATGAGGGGCAGCAGGAAAAAGAAGTAAATTTAGCATCCACACTAGTGTAGTCCCACATGTACCACCTTTTCTCACATAAATATGTTAAGTCAGACCCCTCCTCACGCTGAGAAGGCGGGTTTATAGATGAAATATCAGAAACCCCCTTCCTCATATTCCATAAGCACAAGACACTGCCTGGTCCAAGGCAGAACAGATGCCAACCGGACAGGAGCCTGGAAAATTACCAGTAGGTGAGTCAGAGTGAATGGCTGACCAACAGCCCCCTCCTTGCCCCAAAGAGATGCATATCTTAGAACAATGAGGCTCCCAGGAAGCTCTTGACTCATCCTGTCAACAGCCAATCTTACTTTCCCTCACTTATCCACCCCAATCAAGTAACACTCAAGCTATTCAACAAACCTGGAAGCTTTTTCCACTTGGCGCTAAAAAAGTCATCAAGCACCTTTCACACCTATAGTCCACTTTAGGAAACCTCTCCAACTCCATTGTCCACCTCTGGAAACAGCCATCAAGCCATTATTTTGGGGACAAAGACATCAGCTTGCCCCAGGAAGCATTTCACTCTATAACTGGGCTCCCCGGCCATGTACTGTGTCTGTGTTCTAGATCCATCCACATGCCCCCAAATCCGTTTGGGAATCTCCTCTTATCCATGTAACACCTCCAAGGACCCCTCTTCTCTTTGAGACTGGTAACTACTGCCCTCCCTGAAACGATTTTCTCCCATTTTCCTCCCTGATTTTCTTGTTAGCCCAGTGTGTGTGCTGCGTGTGATTTCTGTACATTTGCTCTTGTAATAAAGAAAAACCTTTCCAGCTGAACATCTGCATGCTTTATTTTGAGAGTTCTCCAAGGGAATAATCTCCATAAACATAGCTTGCCCTCCTAATGCTAATCTCCCCAACTAATTAAGGAGACCGCCTATTTGAGTAACAAGTAGGTGCTATTCAGACCTATGGGGAGTGGGGGAGACAACAGAATACTAGATTAGATCCTACCATTTTGTTCAATCAGCATCAACTTATTCTTACAGTACAAGGACTCTTCCATTGACTCAAGATTTGTTGCATTAATGCAAGTGTCTTGGGCCACAAGAATGTGTGAACGGTGATCAAACTGAAAGGCAGGATCCAACAAGCTCAGAATGGTTGTCCCAGTTAATAACCTGGGCATTGCATTCTGAGCCAATTGCAGTTTCAAGGTATTTCCAAAACTAGTTTTCATGCAGATCATATGTATTGTAATCTGGAAATTACAACATCCAGAAATATGGAACAAGATTCCCTTTAAATTTTATAGTCTAAATAAAATAGTTTCAGGGGCAACATTCACTGTTTAGCTTTAAACCCATTAGATCCGTCATTACCTCCCAGACCTGCACAGCCACTTGGTCAAGTCCAAGGCGAATCTCTGATATACTGGCAGCACTGCTGGGAGTTGGCTTGGTCCAAGAATGTCCCATCAGGAACAATTCTAGTCTTTCCGCCTTTCCCTTTTATTTGCTGGCACACCAGTACCTTCAGAATACCCACTTTGCATTTGGGGGGCCATAAAGGTTGCCCCTCTCTGCTGTAGACTCTGTCACTGCATAGTTAAAAGTCTTACCTTTTCAGTGGTGGACAGTGCATCTGCAAATGGGATGCTGACTGGGGGTTATGCGTTCTGTAATTAAACTGAGTATTAACCTGGTCTTTCTTCAAGGCTGCAAAACAGTGTTTACATTTAATTAAGCAATTACAACACATCAACTCAGATTATTTACACAGGCACAGTCTGAACCTTGTTAATTATTTATATGCAAGGGAGTGTCAGCAATACCAGCGATCTTTAAAAGAAATTGGCATAATCTTCCATTATTTGTTTTATATATGTTAAAATGCCCTTCTTAATATCCTGTGACCAAACAATATTCAAGGTGTTTTTAATGGTTTTTTTTTAAGACAAGAGCATGAGCCAGCCAAAGTGAAGCACATTAAGGGAGAAATTTAAGCTTGTGCTTGGACTTGATGTGGCCCATTTTTCCACTATTTTAAAATTGTCATTTTCTATAGCAAAATATCACACTTATAAATTTACAACACAAGGTGTATAAAGCAAGCATCAGGAAACAGGAGCCATACTGATGGTCTGGTCCTAAGATTTTCTGTATCTACAAAGAAGAGTTTGCAATGCAACATACTGACAAAGAAGTTAGCAGTAAGTCATACTGTTATATTGGCACTAAAGGCAGATATACCTAGGATGACATAATTAAGGATTAACATAATTAAGTTAGACTGCAAGACATGTTTTCAAAACACTTTCTTCTTAGGTATTTGTGAAAAATATTCAATAGCAAATTACATATAAGTGGGAGATTGTACAAATGGATGTGTTCCTCGTACAAAGTATGCTAAGAGGTTTTGGAGTCAAGTTACTTTGCTAGATTTCTGTATACTGCCGTACATTTACTGAACAGGAGGGGGCAGCAAAAGGTTCTGATATGAAATTTCTCCAAGGTATCATTAGGGCAAGCACTGAATAAAGGCTGTTCACTGACACCAGGAGGCTTGTGCCTTCAGAATTCCAGCTAATTTAAAAATAGATGTGTTATTTTTCTCTTCTGCTGACATGAAGATCTATGCATGGTTAAAACCAGAGACTGTCCAGTAAGAATTTTGTCTCCAGATTATGAGTCATAATTAAATATGGCAAATAATTATCTTGCACTGCAAAGGTTTTACCATTACTAAACAGAATTCAATGCTTTAACAGTAAAACAATGAATTTTGGTTTCTGTTATACTTAGAATATGTGCACAATAATACAGGAACTCTCAAAGTTTTTCTGTATTGGCCAAAATAGCTGCTTTGCTATCCAAAGTGGTGACCTGTCTTCTTTTCAGAAGACATAGACTTATAGTACTACAGACATAGAAGTATTCATTTCGCAAAATAGCTTTATAGAATATTTTCTCTGTACAAAATGAGTGTCACAGACTCTCTCTAGCTGCATAAGTACAAAAATTCCAATCCACCCTCATTCCCATCATATTCATACACCCAGACAATTCACAATCTGGGGAAGAGGAATAAAACAAGTTGCCTTACTTCTGCTCCTCTCCAATGTTACTTATTGTGGTTTTATACTGCATTGTGCAGAGATTCCTATATCTAATTATAGGCTTTTTTGGTAGTGTCTCACCAATGAAGGCTACTTCTTTCCTCTGCAAATATGTACTTCAAAGTTAAACTGCTTTGAGTACTGCCTATCTATTCCCATTCAGAGAGTTACCATCCTACTACATCAATCAAAGATGACTTGCCTACTCTGCAAGTTCCTTTATGCCAGTGATCCAACAAGTTTTTAGTGTGTTCATTGACTCAATCAGTCAGAGTCTATGAACACACTAAAAGCAAGCTAAATCCCCTATATTCATCACTTACAAAACTGTATGTCACTTGGAAACATGTTATAGTTAATTATGCCATCTGGTGTTCTAATTAAAGACTTCAAGAATACCATTCTAAAATTTAAGAAGTGCTAAAGGTAAAGGTAGTCCCCTGTGCAAGCACCAAGTCATTACTGACCCATGGGGGGACATCGCATCACAACGTTTTCTTGGCAGACTTTTTACGGGGTGGTTTGCCATTGCCTTCCCCAGTCATCTACACTTTACCCCCAGGAAACTTGGTAGTCATTTTACCGACCTTGGAAGGATGGAAGGCCAAGTCAACCTTGAGCCTGGCTACCTGAACCTGGCTTCTGCCAGGATCGAACTCTGGTCACGAGCAGAGCTTGGGCTGCAGTACTGCAGCTTACCACTATGCGCCACGGGGCTCTGTGCTAGTGGAAGTGCTAGACATGTGGTTATGTCCTAGCTAAGCATTATTTGTGCAGCAATGGATGTCTCAAGAGACCAGTTAGATCTCTGAGGTGGAGGGGGGGGAATAAAAGTGGTAATATAAACGAGAATGAAAGCAACTTTCTGAAGTATCATATACTTTATCAATTGTCAAGTATTTTATTTAGTCAATTTTATTTTATTTATTTCAGTGTCTTTTAGGCAAAGATGAAATTCTTACCATCCAAAAAGTTTTTGTTCTGCTGAGAGGTAGATTGCAAGACATACGCAGGGTATCTGGCAGATAGATTCTGGTCACTATGAAACAAGGAGTAGTAGTAAAAGATTTGGAAAAGATACCCAGTAAGCACGAACAGAATTCAGCAAACTCAAAAGAATCTTTCACTTAATGATTTACTTGCTTCAACCATATGGAAAGCCTCATTATTCAAAGCCACTGTACTTCAGGACCACCCCTAAACACACAGTACTTGCAAAGTTGTCACAGTTTGGTTTACCTTTAACAAGAATACATAAAGCCAACAATGAACCACCAAAAATATGTCTGGAAAAATTAAAAAATGGATTGGAATAGGCAAGCAAAAAAAGGTTTTTAAATTAGAGTCCTTCCCACCCTCTCACAAATACATCTTTCTTAATCCTTCTAAGCCTCGATTGGTCTTATTTTGCTTTGAGAATTCTCACACACTGAAGAGCAGTAGAAACTGCAGAATTAAAGTCAAAGCTTCCCCTCCCACATGCATCTGTGTGCTGTAACCTTTCCTAGAAACACTGTAAACTGTAACTTTCACAGCCAAATGTGTTTATCCAGTTTCCAGTATTGCACTGTTAGGATTCTTGCTGTCACAAGTGCTATTTCAATAAGCTATGTAGATTTAAGTTATCTGGTGAATTAACCTTGTAGAGTGATCACAAGAGCACATGAAATTCTCTCTTTGGTTATCTCTTCCAAAACTTTATTGCTGAGTCTCACTTTTGCAGCAGGTCTTTGAAGATGTTAGGGTGGCTTAGTGTGAAATGGATATACGCGTTTTATTCTGAAAATGGGAGCACTGTGTACTCCCTTACAAAGTCCAAACTCATATACCTTGCCCTAATTAAGGGCTTATTCTTTTGCATTGCTTTCTCAAATTCTAAATTCTGGATTATGGGCACACACAGGGATGAATGGAGCCTGAGTTGTTCTCCACATTAGTTTAATACTTAACATGAGGCTGCTCGTATGGCATTCCTTCCAGAATCTTGATGCTGCTGCTTTCTTTTCTAGACCTGCCTGGAAAGTGGCATACCTATGCTTTTTTGCTTCAACGCCCAAGCAATTTGTGACTCATCAATCCAGAACCAGCAAGTCATCATGTTCAGTTTTTACATTCAATCTATTTACACTTACTGCAATTACCTGCAAGGAACTGTTTCCTTCATAGTTGTGGTGTCTACAGGGCTGGTTCCTTCAATGACAGGTGAATCCAGACTGGCAGAAGCATTGCTGATATGATCACTGCTTTCATAACCAGACTCAGTCCTTTGTATCTGCCATCCATCAGCGTGAATTTTTCTCTCGGTAAAGCCTTTGCCTTTTTCTATATTTCCTTTGCCTTCTGAATCCAAGGAATTCCGGCTGCCTGTCTGTTTTGTATCATCTTCATAAATTGTCATTAAACCTTTTTGATTTAGATTTTCTTTTGGCCAGTTGTTTGAACTTGGCTCCTTTTCATGTTTAGATTTGCTGCTTGCATTTAGTTTGGGCTTTGAACTATGCTCCTTTTTCTCAGTATCATTAAAGATACTGTCTACGTTGAGTGTTTCACGCATGGGTTTCCAGCCTCTGCTTCGACTTTTGCAGCTACTGATACTTCCTTTGTCCTTGGAGTCTTGGCTACTGTCTGTATCATAACCAGCAGTGCTATCAGCCTTCACACGGCTCATTTTCTCTCCATCAGGAAAGCCATCAGTTTTATTTGTTCCCAGTGCCCGCATGCCAGGCCTTATTTGGTTGTGTATCTTGTCATGTCTGTAAGGCCCTCTCCCTTGGCTATTATATATGCGTTCATTAGAATGTGACCTAAATTCACTTCCAGAAGGTGGTGAACCTGCCTTAAAATTACAGCTGATTTCTCCAGGCAGCTCTAAAAACATAGACAAAGACAATCCTGGTAAGGTAGGAATTGAGGAGCTTCCTAGTCAAATATTTAAGACTAAAAATAACATTAAAAGATTTGCACAATATTATGATTTCTGATTGCAGAAGTGAAACAAGCAGTCAGGGAATAGACTCAACTTAATCTCATGCATGGACAGAATAATCCTCCCCGCAAAACGCCCATTCTGTGCTGGCCCACCCAAGGCTAAGGAATGGCATGAATGATTCTGAAAGTCACATGGTTAAGCACTTTGGAAATACAAAACAAAGAGTGATCACACTCACAAGAAGGAAAGTTTAGGGATTTCAAATATTTTCTCAGGTCTTAAACTGACATATCATCTTCATTTATATATGAAAGATCTGAAAGCTTAACTCCAACCAAGCAATCTTGACAAATAAATAAAAACTAAAACCAGTAAGACCGATGGAACTTTTAATTTAATGACCATCAATTATCATCAGGGACTGAAAATCGTATCCTAATATTTTGCCATTAGTCTTTTTGTAGTCTAACCAGAAAACAGGGTGTTTGGAAAGATAAAGAGAAATTTTGAACTACAAGTTCTGGTGAAATCAAAACATAATAAAAAATTCTATATTAATTCTGAGGAAGGGTTAAACAAACAGAAGGCTTAGAGTACAATCCTAAGGACAATGTTTTGAGCCCACTGAATTCAAGGGACTTAAAAGGGTGTAACTCTGCCTAAGATTGTTCTGTTACTCCTGTAATTTCTGGTTTCAGAAAAAAAACTGCACTGCAAACTTTTGGAAAGACCAAACAATACGTTTATTAGTCTTTGCTACTTAGATGGATTTGGCTATAACATGAAAAAACAAAACCTTACATTAGATTAAAATCAGAATTAAATCTTACATTTTTCTAAGGAAATTGCACACCATTATTGCCTTCTGGAGAATTTGTGGACAATGCTGTGACTGACAGAGAACTTTTTGTTGTAAAACTGAATTTTACTTTAGTGTGTTAAGCTTACTACATTAATAACAGAACTATTACAACAAAATTGTTGAACCTCACACGTACATCTTTGTTCCCTATAGTGTTAATAAATTCTTGTGAATATGTGAATTGCTGTACAGCTCAATTCTATGTTAGTTTATTTGGAAGTAATTTCTATGGAGTTCAGGGGGACCCACTCACTAGGGTTGAGTTTTGCAGCTTTAATTATTCCTATTACATCAAAACAATTCTTTTTATATCAACATTTCAAAGCAAGCATTAAAAAAAACTTTTAAACCACAAAAAAACTTTCATAAGGTGAAGGAGACTAATCATATGTTGCTTTGCTTTCTCAAATAAATAAATACCAAGTTACCTCTCTGCTTCCCAGACTCTCTTTTGGATCCTCTGTCTGTGTCTTTTCTTAGTGAGGATGAGAAATTTTTCATCTCAGCTGCTTTTTGAGCACACTCTCTGGAAATATCCTTTGCCTTTTCCTTATGTTCATTATGCGCCAACTTGCCTGCAAACACAGATATCAGTATTCACTGCAGCCTCAACTACAAATGCCATTCATTCATTAAAATTTAATTTATTATAAGGCAGGGCCACCTATCCTAGAAACCCTAGACCAACATGGTGGCGATTTCAGCATTCAACTAGCAGAAAGCAGAGACACAGAAGTTTGCCTGCTATGCGTGTCTAGCATGAGTTATAAAAATGCTGCATTGAAGGTCCAATTCCCCAGACTTCAGCAGGAAAGCTTCAAGTGTCAAACAGCTAAACCAAGATTATCTGACACATATTGTGGATGCTAATTAGCTAGAACCTTCAATAATGAAAGTATTAAGTATTACACAAATTATATAATCATTTGCAACTCTATGCTCGATAATAGAATCTGCTATATATGTTATACACACACACCTACCTGGCCTACTGATCATACTTGCTTGGATATGGTTTCTACTGAATGCTGAGCTTTCTGGCTGATATTTTTTGCTGATCTTCTGAGTAATGGGTTCTCCAAACCCATTCTCTTTCATGTGATCTGATTTAGGAAAAACTGATTTTTCAGATCCTATAAAAAGGAGTATCAAACATATGAGACACACCTTACCCAATTCTAGAATTAAAATTAACTTCTGCTTACCAGTAATACTCAAGTAAGAGTAAAATATTGACAAAATAAAGAATAAACTTGCTGATACAACAGTGCTATACAAGGTTTTAAGCTATAGAAAACCAAAAGATTAGAATCTGTAGCATAAACATTTTAATATCAATGCCATTTGCCATATAACCTAAAATTCTAGTCATCAAGACCCTTTTCCAGCAGGAAATAGTCTGCTAATCTTATGCCACCCTGAACACTTCTATTATATTGCCCCACCTGAAACATTAGCCTCCAGGCAGTTTTCTATCCCTCCTCCTCCAGCTTTCTCCATCCTCTTCAGCTTAACATAGAATATATGTTCTTTTCACTACAGGATTGCTGATCCTATGATGAGTTCACTACTTCCTGGTTGTTCATACTATTGGTGTGGGGAGAACAGTCTGAAGAATTACTGGTTCCCATTTTCTAGCACAGATTTGGCAAAACACTAGTAGGCTATGTACTGATTGAAAACATTGCTTATTACTAAATGACTAGTTTATAAACCTTTTTGAATTACCAAGTTCTTCTCCATTTCCTGCTTTGTAGTGTGACCAGTGTATTATCTGCCTGGGTGCATCTTCCGCTGATACAGGTGTACCATCTGGGTTTGCATAAAATAGCAGCAATGGTTGAAAATGACACCGAATACATTTGGACACCACATCCTTCCATTTTGTTCCAACCTAAATTTTTTTTTGTACCAAATAGTTGTTAATTTCATTGTAAAACAGTACATTATAAACACAATGATTGATACACATTTTATGAATCTGAATATACTATTAATATAAACAATACAGTCAAAAATGAGAGAAGTAAAGATAATTTATATAGTGTATTTGTACTTTGATTTTACGGTTAAGTGAAGTAGCAAATTTCTTCTGCATTATATAAAGGTAGCAAACACCCTTTTCATCTAACAACTACCTTGACAGAAAGTATCTGCATTTATAAAGCTTCAAATTAATTTGTTTCAAAGTTTGAAGTTTTAAAAAAAGGAATCTTTACCAAGCAGCCTAGCCACACGTACCTCTTTCACATTAGCATCATCAAACAGCACCCATTTGCAACTCTTGGTATGAAAAGCAAAGGCACAGTAATGTTTGCTTGAGTAGCAAATCATCCCCACAAGGTAAAGCTCACTATTTTTGGCATGTTCATCAGTAACTCTATAGAACAACTAGAAAAAAAATGATTGTTAAGTATAGCAAAGGATAAAAAGCTTAAGTTCCATATAAACAAGTCTGAAGATCTGAGTTTCTGCAACTGGAGAAATTAACCATGAGCAACACAACTGCAAGTTAGAACTTACTTCTGTGCTTAAATTCAATGGCAAGCTTTCCATGGAAGCAAACTAAAGCAGGACTACTCTGAAGTACATTTTATTCAGCTGGGTTTACTCCCAGAAAAGTGTTCTTAGGATTGCAGCCCATGTATTTTAAGAGTAACTTTGAGTACAGTATTTTTATGACAACACATTTGAAGTGCCTTTTCAATTACCACAAAATGCATGATAAGGATTATGTATTGAAGGAATCAGCAGAGTACCACTACAGTGCTTTATGACAAATGGATCTCTATCCAGTAGCTGAAGAACTAACTAACAACAACCAATCAGTAGAGCTTTTTACCAGGCATACAAAGTTCTTAAATAGACATGGGCACAAATCGAAATACAAAGCAAATTTCATCACGGAACAGGGCGTTTCGTGTGTCACGAAACAGCATTTTGTGGGGCCGCGGTTATCACGAAATTTACAACTTTCTGGCCTGTTTTGTTAGCTTTGTGAACGATTCGTAATTGCAGAAAGGCTGGCGCCGATCCATTGATTCCCTAGGCAACAATGGGCCCAGACCTTTCATTGCCACTGGAAACCCCAATCATAGCCCACTTACCCTTGATTGGCAGCTCTCCTAGCCATCTGGAGAGCTTCCATTCTGCCCTATACAGCCACAAGATGGGGGTCAATCCCCTAGACAACCAAGAAGGTGGACCTTCTGTAGCCACGGGCACACCAATCTTACCCCTCCAAACCCTGTTAGGCATGTCTGTTAGCCAACCACAGACCTCCTGTTCTGATCTATGTCAGTGTTTTGCTGAGTGGGAGAGTGTGTGGAAGGATTTGGGATTGTGCTTTTGGCTGCTGCTGCTTTGAAGAGACTGAAAGAAGCCTCTTATTTCCAGCTCTTGGCCTTGCTGTGGGGTCTTTGGGTGAGGATGCCTTTTTTCCTCCACCCCACTCCACCCCTCACTGTCTTCCCACCCCAGCTCCACCACGGCCAGTCCTTTGTCCTCCTCTGATCCAGTGGTACCTGTTTCAGTCATGCACTCTGGCAGCACTTCTCTTCCCACCCTTCCTGATCAATGTATTGCAAACTGGGAGGGTGGGTAGGGGAGAGTCTGCTGAAGTCTCCCTGCGAGTTTGGCATCTCCGGGTATGAAGGGGGCTGCTGAAACGCCCCGGGTTCTAACAAATCTAACAAACTAACAAATCATTTTGGCGAACATGTCAATTTTGTGAAGTTTCATGATTCGCGTTTCATGGATTGCGACAAAACATGAAACTCTCGTTTCTGGCTTTTCCCATTTCGTGCCCATGTCTATTCTTAAAGTTTTAGAAATTCTTTTAAAATTGTGAAAGTACAGATGAATGCTTTTATTAAACATTACCCCTGGAAGATATAGTTGCGTTGTCAGATTCCGGATTACATCTTCTGTTAAATCAGAGTGTTCTGAATCCCACACTAAACCAATTGTGACAATTTCAGGACAGTTCATTAGAACACGACGTATTTTTATTTTTTGGCCACAGTTACTCTATAAAGAGAAGACAAAATGGTATATATTTTGAAGATTTTTTAAATTACAAATTTATTCAACATAGGAAGCTAGAAAACACAAAAGTCTCCAGTTCACCATTTATTTTAGCTTCTTCCCATTTAGGACAGAAATAAATGCTAAACTATCATTAATTATTCCCTAATGCAGTGGTTTTTCCTGCTGCTACTCTGTACAGTTGATTTCTGGAGAGAGAGAGAGAGATTTATATTACTGTTATTTAGCACTCTGATTTGACAGTCACTTTGATGTCCCTGCATCCCAGCCAGGCATTGACAGAATGAGTAGGGACAGTCATTGAAGAAAAGGGTAATTTTTGATTCAACAAATTAAAAGGTGATCCAAATTAAAGCTGACAAATATGTACATCAATGTTTTGTAAGACTAAATCAAATTTCATTTAATCAGTATACATCATCATATGGCTTATTATTAAATACTATGTCAATACTTAGTGGAACAAAATTCATGCAAAAGTGACCAATTCTTTACTTGCCTGTTTGCATATACTCGGAATATATATAGTTGTGTCTTCTGTACACAGCTATACGTATTCTGCACACAAAACCAATCAAGTTACAATAGGGATCCCTAATGTACTGAGTCTGCAGACATTTCTGGAATTTTGAGATAGTGGGCATCACCACAAAATGATTACAAACATGAAGGGGCTAATCACAAAGTGACTGCAAAAGGGGCAGGGCAAATTAAAAAAAAAACAGTAGGAGGTTCCAAGTCAAGCAACTGCTTCTGAATGGGTACAGAGTATAAATGCTTCCTGGGTTCTAGCACCTCCTGCACTGAAGACACAGAGGAAAAACTGCTCTGCGCTTTGCTTTGGGAAAGAGATGTTGTTCAGTTTCAGTTTCCAAAGGAAAGAGGAAGGTTTGTTCCCTGAATAGCCAAGCCCAGAGACGGAAGTCTGTGCCTGTGACCAGCTGCAACACTAACACCAGGATTAGGTAAGCACTTCACTGATTAGTCAACTGGTCAGGATGGAGCACTTCAAAACTGCCTAGGTTTTTTTTAATGTTCCATTCAAGACTCCCTTGGGTACCATGTTGGAATCAACAGGTTACACTAAGGCTGAAGCTACTCAGAGATGGGAGAGAGAAAAACGATGTTCCTCATTTACTCTTCCAAAAGGCAAACCCCTCTCTCTCCAAGTGCCTTCTGCTGGTTCTGCACTGAGTGCACTAATCTAAGGCAGCTATATATTTAAAAGATTTAAAAATAGATTGTATTAAGTCATACATATCTGTAAAGTTAAGTCAATTCAAAACAAACTACCCAGATCCCTTTTCACAACTACCCAGATCCTCTTTTCCCAACAAATAAGTGCTATGCATCCCAGTCAGAGGAAATTTCAAGACTTGCCCTAACAGAAAGATTCTCTCTCAGTTTACTCACAGGGCAGTTTCTGAAGTCATCAGTAGTATTTGCTGCCTGAAGCAATTCTGCAAACATTTCAGGCTTAAGTCGCTCATGTCTTTCTAACATCCTGTCAACTTCATTGCTGTAAGAAAAATAAGCAATTTTTTAAAATAGCAAACACTACTACTATTGCAATAGGGTTTAAATCTATTTTGACCATGTGCTTTCTATTATTTCTAAAATTTTAAATATGACAAGAAACACTAAACCAACACTGAAGCATTTGTCAAATTTAGGTATCTCTAGAGCCCTAAAATGGTATGTTAATATGATAGTGTTCCCAGCTCCAGCTTGGAATATTCCTGGAGATTTGGGGGGCAGATCCTGGGGCAGCGAGGGACCATCCGAAACAGCCATTTTTCCAGGGGAACAGATGTCTGAGACCTGGAAATCCATTGTAATTTGGGGTCATCTCCAGCCACCATCTGGAAGTTGGCTGCCCTACAATTATTATAAAATAAAGAAAACTGGGTTTTGCAAACAGTAATGTGATAGTCAATTAAATCTAGATTGAACGTTTGTATTATGTGAGATCTGGAAGTAATCTAGTGTTTACCCTCTGGAGCCAAGTGAGGGACTACAGTATCTACCCAGTACATTTTTATCCCCCCCTTTCTCCAAGGAGCCCAGCATACACGGCCCTTCCTTTCTCTTGTTATCTGCACAACCACCATGTGAAGTTTCAGGGGAGTAGCCATGTTGTCTGCAGTAGAACAGCAAGATTAGAGCCCAGCAGCATCTTTCAGTACCCTGAAAATATGTATGCATTTATTTTCAATTTTTAAAATTATTTTTTGTTTACTGTCTTTCATCTGAGCATTTCAGGACCCAGGGTAGGCCCTTTTCTGAAGAATTTTAAAATAAACCAATTCCTGGATAAATTCCAGTCATGTGCACCACTAATAAATGATGAATGAATGTATTTCATAATACAGACATTACTGTAACTTTAGTTTAAATTAATATATTATACAGTCAATAGATTATCTACTTGTAAGACAGCTATTTTGTTTCTAGAAGAGGCTACTATGGGCAGATCACCTAAATAGTTGAGATTCTGATGGCTGATGGAATGCCATTTACAAGTTTATTTCAATAAATGCTCAATGCTATACAAATACTGATTTATTTGCTTGTTATCCATAAGGCATTATATTCAGAAGCAAGATGAAAATCTGGATTGTTCTCAGCTAAAATGTGGCGACTAAAATAAGCTCTGTTCTTTCTTCCTTCATCTGTCACAGCAACCTGCAGATTAATGCATACTGTTTGGATACATAAATAAGTTTCTTCCACTATGGATCATGGTAAGGTAAATCTATCTGTTCCTTCTTTTCTAAGTAGTAGAAATATTCCTACTTATTTATTATTTTCATTTATAGTCTGCCTTTCTCACTAGGACCCAAGGCAGATTACAAATGTGATAAAAAAAAATCAGGCAATCAATCAGTAAGAAGATTCCAAAATATAACATCTTAAAATAACAGCAAAGATTTCTAGTAAAGCAAAATAATGCAGATGGACTGAAACTGTAGAACAGGAGAAAGAGAAGAAAAAACAGAAATTATGCAAAGTCCCCTGTATAAAGCAATGAGACAATCAATGCAGGAAAGACTATCACTGATAAAAGTCGCTTCCTGAGTTGAACCACCCATTTTGTTCTTACCGATTTAAGACAGATCAGTATTTGCAATCATCAAGATTCTCTTGAGTTCGCGTCACCATGGTGGTCACTCAACCACCAATCCAGTGACTCATGTACCTGGAGAGTACTGGCAAGTTGATCTTCAGTTTGATTTTTATGCTGAAGCCTTACAATATAGAACACAGTCTTGCCTACAGCACCATTTCTCTGCCATGCACAGGATCACTGTGTCCATTGGCTTTGCTAGTTCCTGCAAATGCAACAGGTTTTGTGACTTGCAAGAGGGCAAGTGATCCACAGGTGGTACTCCATGGAGCTTTATACCCTTCTAAAAGGCAAACCTCAATTTCATATGAGTAAACTACTGCCTTGGATATAGTTGGCTGTTTGCCTCAATTCCAAGTCTTTGATCTATAAACGCTGTCTGATAGACATCCCTCAGGTCTTACTCCAGGAATTAGTTCTCAAACAACTGCCAAGGGACAGGTAAACATATACCAATTTGGACCTACCAAGGATCTTGGCAGAGAGCTTTCAAAAAGCCTTGCCTCCAAGCTTCACAAATAATGCACAGTCATTTTTAAGGAGAGCCCCACTGCATCTAACCAAAGTCCCAGATGAAATACTGTCCTATTCCCACAGTGGCAAACTAGATCAATTTGGAAGCTCACAGGAGGGAAAATGCATCTTTGACGCTGTCTTCCAGAACTGGCATTCAGCAGCATATTAACTATGAACATGGAAGTCCCAACTGGCCATTTTTTATAAGCCAAAAACTTCTAAACATCGAAGCCAAAATTCTTCCTTGTTATTACACTGGATGCTAAGCTTCCAAATGGACTGCATCCAAAATGGAAGCTACCATAGAGACTATTATCAATGCCAAATTACATAGCTCCTCCAGCAAGCCTTGCTCCAGGCCCAAGTTGGGTAGCCTATACATTGACAACTCTGGCAAAGATATGAGGTGACCATAAAAAAAGGTACTGGAGTGGTGTAACAGCACTACTTCTCTACAAGCTCCTTCTGTCTACCATTGAGACTCATCATCTAGTTACACAGATAACCGCAAAAACACCACTGGGGCATAAAACTTAGGAACAGATAAACTAACCCCTCATGTGCTTAGAATTGGCATGTTAAATCAGTTTTTGGAGTAAGAGGGGTAAGATAATTCTGTATTACAACTTGTTTGTATGCAAGGAAGGTAATTTTGAATGAGGGAAAGACTGTGGGGGGAAAAGACAGGAATTCCTCATTTGTCACCTACAAAAACAAACTGTTAAGAAAAACTTTGACTAATAATTCCTCAAAGTTGAGGGGGGAGACGGGTTGACATTGCTGCTGTTTAGCTCCCTTTTCATCAGATCAAGAAAATTCTCTGGCCTCCTTGACCAGGAAGCCTCAGCCTTAGCTACTTCTGTTTCTTTCCTCTGACTATTACTACTGTAACATCGGAGGGAAGATACATGTAAAGAAAAAGCTTTCATTCGCCAGCCAATAGCTGTGCAGAACTGAAAGCTGCTGGAAGTGCCTACCCCATAAGAAGCGTACAGAATAGAAGGCGGACTCCCAGCCGTGACAAAAGCCACTTGGCTGGGGACCGGGATTTGCCTCCTCGAAGAGGGGGAGGCAGTGGAGGTTTCCCCAGGCATCTGGGGAATGCTGGAGAGGCAGACACAGAGGCCTTATAAGGCCACTCTGCCCCTCCCCCCTAGCACTCCACTCAAGCCCATGGAAAAAATTGATATAAAGGGGTACTTATAGCACAACTATCTTCTGCCCTTCTTTTGGATACAAAGACAAGTTCTCTGGAGAGTTCAATGCACAAAGTAACACAAATGGCCACTAGCTCAGTTGTTGTCTGAATGGCAAGTGCTAACTGCTCATGATGAGAGCAATCAATGGTAGACACTGATAACCTGATCTTCTGGGGAAGCACACTGCTTTCAAAGCACAGCATTCTTCATCCTGGAAGAACATCTATTGAACTGATTGTTAAGGAGTTGCTTCGTTTTTTTTCTTGCCCATTTGCCAGAAATTGCCCATTTGCCTCCCCTATGTCACTTCAATCAGTCAGGACTAGAATAGTGTGAGAAAAAGGTAGAAGTTGAGCCAGTCGCTATCATTTTTTAGGACAAAGGGGTGGGTGGGAAGGAATGGGGAAAGAAATAGTATTGTTAATATGCAACACTATTGGAGATAATTCCACTGTTAGCTATGAAATAATTCTTTCTCCAGTTACCACTTCCCTTGAATTCTTGTCCAACCAGAAAGCTTGCAACTTAGTGACAGATCAAACAAATGATAAAAGTCAGTACAACATAGGAAAAATATGAATGAGCATTTAAATGAACATAATTTATTCTTTTCATCGGGTACTCCAAGAATGACACTTCAGTAGAGAGGATATCCTGACAGAGCCACAACATACAGAAGAGCCTGTTCCTCAGTTTTGAGTTTTCCATTGGTAAGCAACAAAATAATAAACTTATATAAAAAGAGTCTCTTACCACAAGGCTGTTGTTGAAATATAACGAACAAATTCTGTGAAAGGTAAAGGATCTGAAGATGCTCCACAACTGCGACACACACACTATACAAAAGCAATAAAGTGCAAGTTTTAACCTTTAGTTTTAGAAGCATGGAAATAAAGTAATAGAGGTTTTTTAAAAGCCTAACCTGTTCATATAGAGTCATAGCAAACTTCTGATGAGTAATGCAGGATTTAGAAGTGCACATATCTGTTTCACTGCTTGGCACAATGTGATAGTGAATCCTCTCAAGTATATTTTCCTAAACAAAACAATGATATAACACACACAGTTTGCTATCACTCAACTGGAGGTAAGAATCAGTAAGTAATTCAGCTCACACAAGTTTACATGTTATATTGGACAACACGCCTCCCCCCCACCCCCGGCAAACCTGTGAAAAGCCACATTGGTCCACAGATAAACAAAATAACCCCAAAATAAACAAACAGAAGTATTACACGACTTTTGTTTTTGGACATTTTATAGGTGCTCCTTTTGACAAACTATTTAAAAAAACAAAATAGCGACAGAATTTTAAGAGTTCAGAATATGACTTTCCAATACTTATCTATCCTTCTTCATAACTTCATAATAGCCTTGTGAAGTAGGTTAAAATATTTCACTGCCATAATCTGAACGTGGCTATTTCCAACACAAACATTGGCACTGAACACAAAATAAGCCAAACTTCTTAAATAAAATGTTTACTAGGATTAAGTGAACTTACAAAACATTCTGCTGCATCATCCATGAGCCCAAGCTGAAAACGCTGTTCATCTTTAAAGCTTTCAGCCAAGGCATGTCTCATATTATTTGATGGCAATGCTTTCTCTCGACTGTGCTGGAATTGTGAAAATATTGTCTGGAAATAAAAAATATACAAATATTTACTAACATGTTCACTGTTCAGTAGGAGGGAGTGAAAAGAATGTAGAGATGCTCACAAAGACTAGCATGGCAGTTTGGGGAGGACATGAAATCAGCTCCACCCACATCTGTGGATTGAACTTGCCTGCAGACAGCTAAATTTGTAGAAATTTAAAGGCATTTCCGGTAATGCAAAGCAAGATGTATGGTGCACTACAATCTATACAAGTTTTGACAGCATCAGGTTGATTGTATACTTCAGTAGATTTATATTTTAAGAATATGCAGTTCATTTTGGAGTTAGTCATGTTAGTCTGTAGTAGCAAAATAGAAGAGAGTTTTAAGAATTTTAGAAATAGATAGAAAAGAATTTTAAGACTAGCCAACTTTACTGTAGCATAAGCTTTCGAGAACCACAGTTCTTGCATCTGACAAAGAGAACTGTGGTTCTCGAAAGCTTATGCTACAGTAAAGTTGGTTAGTCTTAAAGGTGCTACTGGACTCTTTTCTATTTTGCAGTTCATTTTGAATCTCTACTCAGTTTGCTCATTTTTGTTATGCAGCATGACATGGGTTTTAAAAACAGGATTAAGTTGTAAGTTGTTCACAGCTTACATACATGCATATATACTCAGTTACAGAAACACACAAATCATAATAGTACCGATGCACTGTGGTTTTCCAGAACAAGCACTACACTACTATACCCAGAAAAAGCAGAAACATTCTATCAAGAAATGGAGAGAGGAGCAGATTGAATTTGGATTTATCTGCAAGGCTATGTACAAGTTTTAATTCCTGAACTATAGGGAACTTTTACATATCAGCCTAAACATACCAACCTCAAATAATTCAACTATTTCCCCAATGACAATCTGGATTCCAATTCTGTTAAAGTTGTTACAAATCTTGAATTAAAAAGCAAAAAAGGCAACGAATTGTATTTTATAAAGCAAAGATTTGCACAGAATCCAAGGTGCACATGTATAAGACTTCTGTCAAATTAAGATTTCTTATAAATGTATTTATTGCTGCATTTGCACTTTTTGTCATAAAAAGGTTCTTCAAAAAACCCAAGACATTTTCATCTATCTGTGGCATAAATTTAAGACAAAATTAATTCTCCGCCAATAGATTCATACAACTAAATTATATTATATACTTGATATAGTTTGAAGTGAAGAACTGTATGTCTACCTTTAAAGCACAAAATATGCAAGCATCTCCTTGACAAACATGTCCAGTGAGACCTCTCAAGCTTCTTCGGAATATATCAAGCTGCCACAAAACCTGCAAGGATAAAAGGTTCAAATTTTTACCAAAAGCTTTTTCCATTTTAACAACTTGACACTGGCATACAATGAAAACACTGAGTACGAGAAGATTTTCAAGTTTGGCAATGGACTAGAGAACAGATGTTTCACTTAAATGAAATTTGGAAAGTTTCATAAAACATAGTTTATGAGCAAAGTCGCCATAAATTTGGTGGATTCTGACCATGTTTTCCATTGAAAGAATATACTGCTGTCAGAGAAAGATGGGTAGATTTGCTGATTTCCTGTCATTTCTAGATCAGCATAACTTTAGAGTATACAGCAAAGGTGGCAGGAGTGCACTCTCATGCTGCCCAGGCCTTCCTGCTTCCCAGCTGGCTGGCGCAGCAAAGACAGGGGCAGCGTATCCTCCCGCCACCCAGCTGGGTATCCCTCCCATCCCAGTGAGATAAGTGGGGTAGAGGGTGGGGAGTAAGTGGGGTGGGGGGGCTGGGGTAAAGCTTCCCCACTCACTTCGGTATGCTCTGAACCTTTACTGAGTATACTAAAGCGATTTAAAGACCCGAACCGCGAAGCGGCTTGCTGCTTCAGGATTCGGGTTATTCCAGATCAGTTTCCCACTTCGGGTAAACCCGAAGTGGGAAACCCGAATTTTTCCCCGGTGCACACACATAATCAGCTGTTTGTTGCAATTAGCTGGAAACAATTAGTTACATTTATTAAAGCAGCTGTATAGTTTCTTTCCAATTGGGCAGTCTTCAATTTTGCCTCTCTATGCAGGGAGAGAATAGGGATCATACAAACCTGAGGACAACTTTGCCCATTATAATGAAAAAAACCTGGAATTAGCTATTGACAACTGTACAACCCTTCATAAATTTTTTGGAAAAATGTTATGCCACCTCTCCAGGGAACTTGTCTGAGGCAGCTTACAAAATAAGTAATTCAACTTGTAAATTAAAACCTGTATTAGAAACTCAGCCAGTGCAACAAATAAATGATTAAGCTACACTTAAAAGGATTTTCAAAGAACAGAATTTTGGACATTCTGTATCATAAAATGCCATATCCACTAGGTGAGTCATTAGTAAGTTTAACATCTAATTTTAACATACTGTGCTTTACCATTTGTAGCAAAAGTATGAAATAAAACACATGTATAGGTATCATTTAAAACTGCTACCCATCCCAACAAAGCTGTTAGAAATATTTTAGGCATTGTTTTTTAACATCTACATGAAACCACTGGGTGATGTCATCCAGAAATTTGGGCTGGGTAGTCACCAATATGCAGATGACACTCCGCTTTAACTTGTGCTTCCAGCTGATCCCCGGGAACCTGTATAAACTCTGAATTGGTGCCTGGAGGAAGTTTGAAGCTTAATCTTGACAAGACAAACGTACTGGTAAGCAGAAGTTCTGGCCCAGGATTTAAGGTGTCACCTGTTTTTTATGGTTGCACTCCCCATGAAGGAATAGGTTCATAGTTTGTGGGTGTTCTTGGACCTGAAAATATTACTGGATAAGCAAGTCGCAGCTGTGGTCAGGGATGATTTTTACCACCTTCAAATGGTCAGCCAGCTGCAGCCTTTCTTGGGCAGTAAAGATCTGGCCACTGTGGTACATACTCTGGTTATATCTAGATCAGATTACTGCAATACACTCTATGTGGGGCTGCCCTTGAAGTGCTCAGAAACGTCAATTGGTGCAGAATGCTGCAGTCAGAATATTGATATAAAGGAACATATCACTCCAGTCTTAGCTCATATAACAACAACAGTGCTTATATACCGCTCTTCTAGACAGATTAGTGTGTCACCCAGAGCGATGAACAAGTTAGTGTTATTATCCCCACAATACAGCTGGGGAGCTGGGGCTGAGAGGCTTACCCAAGGCCACCTGAGCTAATGGCAGTAGTGGGATTTGAACCAGTAGAATGCCGACTCACAGTAGAACCACTTAACCACTGTGCTACAGCAGCTCTCTACACTGTTCCCCAATCTATTTTCAGGCACAATTTAAAATGTTGTTGCTGACATTTAAAGCCCTAAATATCTGAAGGACCATTTACTCCCTTATGAACCTACCTGACCACTGCAGTCATCTTCAGAGGCCCTACTCCAGGTCCCTCCACTTCCAGAGATTAGGTGGGTGGCAACCCAGGAGATAGCCTTCTCAGTAGTGGCACCAAAACTCTGGAAATTTTTCCCCAGGGAGATTTGTCTGTCCCGTTCTATTGATGTATTCTGCCAGGGGTAAAAACTTCCTTGTTTCTCTTGGCATTCCTTCAGTGATCGCAAATTTTTAAATTTTTATCTTTTGTTATTTAATTTCTGGCTTTAAATTGTTTTAATTATGTGTCCATGCATTGGTTTAAATGGCTTTTAAGATAAGATTTTATTTTGTATATTTTTTTTTTTGAAAAATTTTTTATTGGGTTAGAATCCATTATTTTTTACATTACATTCAATTTTCCCCAAATTTTTCACTTCTAACCCCCTCCCTTTCCCCCCCTTTTGTTGACTTCCAACAGCTTTCCCACCCTTTGTCCCTTTTCCCTTACTTCTGTTAAATTCCTCTATCTAAAACAAATATACATTCTCTATTATACTAAGCAGTACATCCTTAACTACTTTTTTTTGTTATATACCCAAACTGTAAATCTTTGTTTCCATCTTGGATAAACAATTTATCCCGTTTCCAGTTTTAAATATTTCTATATATCATAAACCATAAAAATCTTACATTTAAATCAAACAATTTGACTTATTCTCTATATATTACTCATTGTATCTTTTTATGGTAATTCTATATAACTCATCACATAGTCAATCAATTTAACTCTTCTGTACATTCAGTTTGGTGCATTATACAAATCTTATCAAAGAAAGAAAATATCGTTGGTTACTCAATACTTATATTTAAACCTTATCATTAATTAATTTCCATCAATATTCTGTCTATTAACCTATATATATCTATATATATATCAATCTGTTAATCTAACTGCTTATAAATTCACATTTATCTCTTCCCCCCCCGGTAAAGTCACCCCCCCTCTACATTCTATTATACTTCAGTAGTTCTCAAACTGCCACAGTTTCCCTCCAACCTCCCATTTCTTCTCCAGATATTGTTTCAGCTTCTCCCAATCTGTGTTAAACTGCCCTGAGTCCAGATTTCTCAGTTTTCTTGTCATCTTGTCCATTTCTGCCATGTACAGCAATTTGTAAATCCAATCTTCAATAGTTGGCACTTCTTGTACTTTCCATTTTTGCGCATACAAAAGTCTGGCTGCTGCTGTCATATAAAATATCAACGTCCTATGATGGGCTGGAATTCCCTCCATTCCCAAGTTTAGTAGCAGGAGTTCTGGGTTCTTATTTATTTGAAATTGTAAAATTTCACTCATTTCTCTTATTATTTCCCCCCAGTACTGCCTAGCTACATCACACGACCACCACATGTGATAGAGGGAGCCCTCATGCTTCCTACATTTCCAGCATTTATTAGAAGTGTTCAAGTTCCCTAGCGCAATCTTCTTTGGTGTCATGTACCAACGATAGATCATTTTGTAAATATTCTCTTTAATATTTGTACATGTCGTTGTCTTCATTGTAGTCTTCCACAAGTATTCCCATGCCTCCATTGTTATCTCTTTATTAAAATTTATAGCCCATTTCACCATTTGTGTTTTAACTGTCTCATCCTCAGTATACCATTTCAACAGTACTTGGTATACCTTGGATATTCTTTTCTTGTCCTCTTTAAAAAGGGTCTGCTCTAGTTCCGAATTCTCTATTCGTATACCTCCCTTTACAGAGTCCGAGTTATACAAATCTCTGATCTGTCTATACTGGAACCAATCGTAGTTCGGTGATAGTTCCTCTTGCGTCTTTATTCTAAGTTTAGATGCTTCTATTTTAGTTATTTCTTTGTATATCAGACATTGTCGTTCATTGTCAACAGCTCTCGGGTCTATCACCTCATATGGAACCACCCACCAAGGAGTTCCTTCTTGTAGGTAAATTCTGTACTTCTTCCAGATTGTGTATAGACTTCTCCGTACAAAATGGTGCAGGAACATCGAGTTGACCTTTACTTTGTCATGCCATAGGTATGCATGCCATCCAAATATTTTTTTATATCCCTCTAGGGCTAATAGTTTCTTGTTCTTTAATATCATCCACTCTTTCAGCCAAACTAGGCAGATTGCATCGTGATAAAGTCTCAGATTGGGCAGTTGCATTCCGCCTCTTTCTTTTGCATCTTGTAAAACTTTCATTTTCACTCGAGGCTTCTTGCCTGCCCATACAAAATCTGATATTTTCCTCTGCCATTTTTCAAATTGTTTAGAGTCTCTGATGATTGGTATTGTCTGTAGCAAAAACATCACTCTTGGTAACACATTCATCTTAACCGCTGCAATCCTACCCAACCATGACAGATTGAGCCTATTCCATTTAATCAAGTCTCTCTCAATCTGAATCCACAATTTTTCGTAATTATTCTTGAACAAATCTATATTCTTTGCAGTCAGTTCAATTCCCAAATATTTCACCTTACTTGTTACTTCACAATCCGTTGTTTCCATTAACAATTGTTGTTTCTGCTTAGTCATATTTTTGCATAGTATCTTTGACTTCTTTTTGTTAATGAAGAAACCTGCCAAATCTCCAAACTCCTTGATCTTATCTATCACTTTTGGCATGTTCTCCAGTGGGTCCTCTACAATTAACATTATGTCATCCGCAAATGCTCTGACCTTATATGAATAGTCCTTTATTTTTATTCCTCGAATTTCCTCGTCTTGTCGTATTTGTATCATCAGAATCTCCAATACTAAAATGAACAACAGTGGAGACAACGGGCAACCTTGTCTTGTTCCCTTGCTTATAGTCAATTTCTTGGTCAATTCATCATTTACCACAATTGCTGCAGTCTGGTCTCTATAAATTTCCTTAATTGCTTTGATGAATCTTTCTCCTAATTGTAGCTTTTCCATAGTGGCAAACATAAAGTCCCAGTTTAAGTTGTCAAATGCCTTTTCAGCGTCAACAAAGAAGAAACCAACCTCTTTATCACAACGCTTATCATAATATTCAATAGCATCAATCACTGTCCTTAAATTGTCTCTTATTTGTCTGTCTGGCAGAAAGCCTGCTTGCTCCTCCTCTATAACTTCCGAAAGCCACCCCTTCAGTCTCCGCCAGTATCTTCGCAAAGATTTTATAGTCATTGTTGAGTAACGATATAGGTCTGTAATTTTTCACACTAGTCAAGTCTTGGCCCTCTTTTGGGATCAATGATATGTTCGCTTCAGACCAAGTGTCTGGAATCCTTTGATCCCTTAAAACTCCATTGATCACCTCCTTTAGGAATGGTGCCAGCTCATTGGCCATAGTCTTATAAAATTTAGCTGTAAGTCCGTCTGGCCCTGGCGCCTTTCCTAGATTTGCAGATTGTATTGCCTTACTTATTTCCTCGTCCGTTACTTCACTATTCAGTTTATTTCTCCAAGCGTCCGAGATTTCTGGAAGTATCATTTTCTCCAAATATGACGCTATTGAGTCTTTATTTACTTCTTTCTTATTATACAGTTTAGCGTAGAATTTATAAAAGGCTCTACTAATGGTATTCTGTTCCAAATACATTTTGTCATCTTCACAAATTTTATTTATTGTTTTCTTTTCCCTTCTTTTCTTCAGTTGCCATGCCAGGTACTTCCCAGGTTTATTTGCACCCTCAAACACTTTCTGATTCAGCCTTTTAAGATTCCACTCCAATTCCTTATTACTCATTGCTGTTAGCTGTTCTTGCAATATTTTAATTTCCTGGTATAATTTCTTTTTCCCTGGTCTCTTTTTTAACTGTATTTCCTTAGTTTTTATTTTCTCCTCAATCTCGTGTCTCTTCTCCTCTTTCTTCTTTCTTGCTCTACCATTTAAGTCCATTAGTATGCCCCTTATAACCGCCTTGTAAGCATCCCAAACTTTATCAGTTGGTACTTCTTTGTTCACGTTATATTGAATGAAAAACTTTGTCTCTCTTCTCAATATTTCCATATTCTCTTTTTCCTGTAACAAATCCTCATTTATTCTCCATGCTTTCCTTTTCCTCCTTTTCCCCAGTTTCCACATAATTGGGTTGTGGTCTGAGCCTACCATCGGCATTATTTCTACATCTTTAGTCCATAATACCAAATCTTTTGAGGCCCAGATCATGTCAATTCTTGATAACGTGGAATGCCTTGCAGAATAAAAAGTAAACTGCCTACTTTTAGGATGTTCTCTCCTCCATACATCTTCAAGAGTCTCTTGTTGAATCAACTCAAAAAAGAGCTTTGGTAATAGTCCTCTTTTCTTTTGTGTCATAGTAGTCTTTTTATCCAGTTCCAAGTCTGTCACTCCATTGAAGTCTCCAGCAAGAATTATTTGGTCATATGAAAGATCATCTAAATGCTTCCTCAAATCCTCAAAGAAGCTCTCTTTTGCACCGTTAGGTGCATAGATTCCGACTACCAACACTCTCTTTAAATTCCAAGTACATTCCACTGCTACAAATCTGGCTTCCACGTCTTTCATTATAAATTTTGGTTGTAGCTCCTCTTTTACATACAACACCACTCCTCTTTTTTTTTTACTTGAGGCCGCTACAAAGTCCTTGCCCAATTTTCCCAGTTTTAGATATTTTACATCCTGTTTTCGAATATGAGTCTCTTGCAAACAAACGATATCACATTTTTGTTTTAATAGCCAGTGAAAAATATTTTTTCTCTTATTCGGTGAATTTAGTCCATTTACATTCCAAGATAATACTTTACACTCCATATTCATAATCTTGTTGGTAAGTCTTTTTCATTGTCCCTTATAAATCGCTCCATCTCCCGCTCAGATCTGATACACTTTTTAGCGCCTCCAAATTCGAAGGACAAACCCTCTGGAAGCTCCCATCTGTACCTAATTTTCATGTCCTTCAGCATCTGGATTAGCCCTTTATATTTTTTCCGATCTAGTAACACTGATCTGGGTAGTTCCTTCATTATGATAATTGTCTTGCCATCGATCTCCAATGGATCTTGAAACTGTTTAGTCACAATCTTCTCTTTCATGTTTCTTGTTGTAAATTGTACAATCACGTCTCTTGGTAGTTTCCTCTGGGTTGCAATTCTCGAATTCACACGATATGCCACATCTAGGATAGCCACAACATCCTCCTCCTCCTTCCCCAGGTATTCAGCTAACACCTCCGTCATCTGTTCTTGCGCTGTCTTTCCTTCCACTTCCGGCAGGCCGCGAAATCTGAGCTGCTTCTCCATATGTCTGCTTTCCGCAACCGCCATCCTTCCCCTCATCAGCCTCATCTCTGTTTGTTGCGTATCTGCTAGGTTCTCCATCGCTCCTTCTACTGTTTTAACTCTCTGCTGCGTCCCTTGTAATTCACTTTGTATTGTTTCCATACCTTTCTTCACTTCTGACAGCTCCGATTTTACTTCTGACAGCTCCGATTTTACCGTCTGTTTAACCTCTTTAATCAGCTCCAATTTCATGTCTTTAAATTCTTTAATCACCTCCAAAAGTTTTTTATCCAGGTTTTCTATTGCCGATTGCCACTCTTTCTTCGACATCGTGGGGCTTGCTTTAGCTCGCTCCCACGAGTCCGCTCTCTTCCTTAACTCCGTGGCGTTAAATTTAGTACCTTTTTTATTTCAAATGTCCCGGTCTTCTTGCATAAATTAATTTTAAAGGGTCCAAAATGTCGGGCGTCTTTTCTCTATGGTCTCTCTATGATTTTGTAATCCAATATGGCCTACTTCCTTTTCCGCTGAGGCCGCGGCCCTTCCCCTCTCAAAGATGGCGATTCCCTTCTTCCTGCCCTCCAGCCAGGGCCGCTTCTCTCCAGCCTCTCTATTGTTGTTACGCACTTCCTGTCTCCCGTCTTCCCACAGCAGATCTCGCGATGGTGTCTTTTTCTCACAGCTCCAAAGCCACAGGTATTCAAAACAATAGTCCAATTTCTTTAATAACTTCTTTAAACTTAGTCTCTTTTCTAATACAACTCCTGCCGAAGCTTCCCCTCCTTTTCACTAGTCTGTTGCAGTTTAAAAGTCTACTTTTTTTTCCTCTCTGTTTTTATCAATCTGTCCCGTATCGGAAGATAGTGATCTTTACCTTCCCTTCACTTTTCTCGGGTTGTAATCGCTGTTTCGATTTCAAATTCTCCTTTCCACTTCTTCCCCCAATCGAAGCTTGGGTATGTAGGTCTTATGCCAGCCGAATTGGCCCCAAAACTGCCGCAGAGGTTGTAGCCGACCCGTCTCAGGGTGGGACCTCAAGGATCGGGAGGGGACCCGTTGTGTAGAGCCCCCCCTCGTCCGAGATCAACGCGCCCTAGGGTCTCGAGCGTTCTTTGCCTGCTCTCCGCCTGAGAGCAGTCGGCCGCGGGCTATTTTCACCCCGCCGGCCGCTTAAAACGGCAGTCCGGTCAGCTCCGCAAATGGAGCTGCGTTAGACCTCCATAAATCCCAAACCGGAAGTCCTTTATTTTGTATATTTTAATTCATTAACCCTCCCCTCAAGTCTGAGGCCTGTCAAGGCTTCCACAAGTAGGCTCTGGAGGGCATGTTGGCCCCACCCAGCACTGACAGTGGACACTCACATATTATTTCACAAGTAGGAGCTGTGAGAGAAAAAGAGTCATATTTGGCCGGGGGGGGGGGGGGTTGGGTTGATAATTTGTTCTTTTCTCCTTTTCCATTGAGAAAGGCCTCTAAATTGCTTTATGTCTTATATTGGTTTCCAGTTATGTATAGGTTAAACCTCTTCCTCTTGTTTTTGTATGGATATGGTAACATCAATATATTTATGTAATAAAGACTAAAAGTAGTAATGCTTAGTACTGTTCCACTGGATTTAACAACTGAACATAAATACTTCTTAAAGTGGATACATACGATTAAAACAACTGTTAGGTCTTTCAATATGGCTTCCAGGGCCTTTTAGTTTATTTTATTAGAAAAGCAATGTATGTGCTGCAGTGTTAACCACATTTATTCTTTAAAAGGTTTTGTGAGTAGAAGTTTTTTTCCAAAAATATTTTCAGACTAAACACAAAGGGGGGGGGGGCAGTTCTTCACTGATATTGGGAAAATATTATGGTATTTAACAGAATTATAGAATCATAGAATGAAATGGTTGGAAGGGAACTCTAGGGTCATCTAGTCTAACTTCCTGCACAAAGCAAGAAATCCACACACACACACACACACACACACACACACACACACACACACACACACACACACACACACCAGTGACTCTTGCTCCAGGCACAGAAGATGGCAAAACACCGTCAGGATCCCTTAACCAAACTGGCCTGGGGGAAATTGCTACCTGACCCCAAGGTGGCGAGCAGCATTACCCTGGGCTTGTAAGAAGGGGCCACGAGAACTAAGCACTGATGTAACCCTTCCTGCCCTCTTTCTCATGATCTGCCTAGGTTCACAGAATCAGCATTGCTGAAAAACATTAATAGGTAATAAGCTACTTATTCCTGATGTAATAGCATTAAAGTAGTTTTCAACATATATTTCTCATAGTTTTCGGCTTATAAATAAAATATGAAAAATTTTCATCTCCCTTTCTTACCTGTACAGCACTGTTAAGAAAACAACTATTTTGTCCTGGTTCATTTAACAAGCCTTTTGTAGGAGCCAAAGACATCACACTTCCCGGTTGATACACTTTTCCAAGATTCCCTCCAGGTTTTCTCAAGAACTTTACCCACGCCATTATTTAGAAACAAGTATATGGTTATAAAAATTAAGGATTCTGAGCAGAACGAGGCAAATACAAGAGTCTGACAATTGCCTTAAAATTAGGGCATTCTATTTAGACAGTGTTGCAGCTCTTCATATAGCACTATGTCAATACTGCGTCTCCTGTTTGAGAATAGTTTTTCTAATCTTCAATATAAAAATACAACCTCACAGTTCAAGTGAATTAAATTAAAATATACTTTGGGAACCAGAATTCTTGTTGACAGTCTTCAAAGCATTTCACCTTTTCTTCTATTTAGTGCAAATCATTCTTTAGAAGAATATTTTAAATAAGATAGCAGATATATTGAAAAAATAGACATTCTTGGCGAATATTACAGTCACTCTTTCATGCCAATGTTTTCTTTTTCAGTTTTGAAAATAAACCGCATTTCTTTGTGTAGCTTGCAAAAGTAAATTCCACCATGTAAGCTTCTTTTGAAGTCTGTAAAAAAAGGAAACCAACAAAATTAATGAGAATTCCAAAGTGATACTGGTGTTAACTGTACAACTTAAATTCAAAAGTAAATATAGAACACAGGTGAGTATACACACAGCTTTCACCCTAACTGCTTGGGGAGTGGCCTGAAGATTCTTATCTCTAGAGATTATTTTAATTTGCTAATGCCATTTTATGATTTGACCATTTGGAATTACTGATCCCAGGTCCCTTTTTACAAATACAATATGACTATTACCAATATACAATATCCCTGCTACCAACATTTGGTCACTGAACCCCAATAAATTAACAACCATTAACTGAATTAAAAACATGTCTAAAGAATTTTCAAAAAAACTGCAAACAACAGCCTTCAGTAGCAGGTCCTACGACTCGCAGGAATGCCCAATAGTTTCAGTGATCATCGTTACCAAGCAAGCCAATCCTACTCTAAGTGGCTCAGAAGCATTAAAGGGAGAATTTATCCCTGACCATGTCCAGCCAAAAGGAAAGACGCCGTTCAGGTAGCATCGCACCCCTACATTATCTAGCGGGGAGATGGAATTCATCATCTGATTATAAACTATGGGGTGATTAGCAGGTTCGGGTTCAATTTAGTACAAGTAATGCTTTTAAAGTTATAAACAAATGACTAGCTGTATGTTGACTGTTGCCCATTAAGCCTCACAATTCTATTTTTTAACAAAAATTGTAATACGTCCAGGAGACAAAACAGAAACATAAGAAATTGCAGAATGGCCTCCAAAGACCAAACACTTCTTTGCTGTTGATTTATATTTATAGTCCACCTTTCTTACTGCAACTCAAGGAGAAATGTACAGAGAAGCCAATGTAATAAATAAATAGGATGGACATCTGAAGCAATATAATATGACTAGGATTTACAGTAATCTGAAACAAACCAAATAATATTATATATGCTGAACAATGCAGAAAATTGTTACACAAGTATAAAAATCTATTCAGTGGGAGTAGGATAATGCATACAGAAAACAGATAATACAGACAATACACACTGATAGAGAGCCTCTCTACCCAAGACTCTTACATGGGGACACTCAAGTGACTTACTTTCTGTGTGGTCTTATATTCGAGTGTCCTCTGTCTCCCTAGTGGTGTGTATGTATTCACAATGGGAGAACAAGTGTCAGATCTGATGATGAACTGACTATTTCCTACAACTTGATTATATTACAATAGATATTATACATTAAGCTTACCCTGTTATGTGTTCTGAACAACTTCATATTTTTGTACTTATGATCAGATTAAGACAAGACTACTGATTTACTCTGTGTGTGGTTGTTGTTATCTCAGAAACATCTTATTTCATTTGACTAAATGCCACAGAAATTAAAGTATTAATTTTAGTGTTTGTAGGCATTTCCTGGGTGGTCTAGAAATAAAAACATTGCATGTATTTAGTGAACCAATAATTACAGAAATGTTTATAAGTATGTGCAAGCTTAATGTCTTACAAGACCTTAACAATTTCACTGTGTGAGCTCTGACAATAAACTAGCAGTATTAAAATACACATACTAACTTTTAAAACATTTTAGACAGACAGATGAACAAAGTGATGTCATAATAAATACAATTCTCAAACATCAACAAGAATTAACCAAAAATCAGCACAGAAACACCAAAAGACAGCCAGAAAAAACAAACCAACAATTCAGGAATACTAAACTATAACAATAAAGATTCAAAACCAGTAGCACCTCAATGTCTAACAAGATTTCCAAGGTATAAGCTTTCAACTTGCAAGTTCCTGTGGTCAGATACTAGTAGAAATAGAGATCCCTGAGCCCTTGTATTCCAGTTAGGTGGGAAGAGTAGTGTAAAGTTGGGAGCACAATGCAAAATGTACATTGAAAAATGTAATCAGTTTGATTAAGTAGGGGAGGAAATGCAGAAAATTAGCATTGTAGCGAGATAAGAATCTTATGTCCCTATTCAGCCCTGGGGAGATCCATTGTTCTGAACTTATAAATGAACTCGTGTTCAGCAATCTCACATTGTAATCTCCATGTGAAGCTTCTGTTTGACGACTGCCATTCTTAGATCAGAAATTGAATGTCCAGGAAGATTAAGATGTTCTCCCAATGGTTTTTGACTGCTGTAATTTTTAATGTCAGATTTATGTTCATTTATCTTTTTGCTTAGATACTGAGCTGTTTTTCAGATGTAGAGTGGAAGAGGTGACTCTTGATGGCATATGTAACATAGGAAGATGAACAAGTGAATGAACCGGAGATAGTATGGCTGACATTGTCAGGTCTGGTGACTGTTGTTTGGAAGAATAGAGGGACAGAGTTGGCATCTGGCAGGCTCTGGTCCAAGAGTCCATGCCCATGTTACCAAGTGCATGCATTATTTTGAGTGAAAAGTTGTTTAAGGTCAGGGGACTATCTGTGGTCAAGAAAAGTCTCGTCTCCCAGAGCCTGAGAGAGGAGTATCATTATCCAGCATAGACTGCAGGTCATTCATGAGGCATTGAACCAGTTTGAGATGAGAGCTGTATGTGACCACTTGAGGTGTTCTATTACTGTTTCATTTAGGCCTATCTTGTAGCAGGTTATCCCTTGGAATCATTCTGGCTTTGTTGATCTGTTTCCTTTTTACATCAGGAAAGATATAGCAACTTGTTTTCTCCTTTCCACCTACCCACCAAAGTATCTGCCTCTCCCCTTCAGCTATACTTATTTACTTCATTTATATCCTGCCTTTCTGCACAAGTAGGATCAAAATCATCTTACATCACTCTTCTACTCCAGATTATCTCACAACACTATGACAGTGTGTGACTGACTCAGGGTCATTCAGTGAACACAACTGATTCAAACTAGATCCCAATATGAAACTAACTACTACACCACAATGGCTTTCGTGGGGTGGCTACTGTTGAATGGCAGCAGGTAGCCAGACCTGAGTGAATTATGCAAATCAAGTGGCATTAAGTAATCTGGTGGCTGCTGGAGGGCCCGGACCTTGTAAGTCCTCCCTCAAAGGCAAACAGCCCTGCCACCTCCCCCTCTTTGCCTTTCAGTGAAAGAAACCAAGGATTGAAGGCTGGCAATGCTAGGCTTGTGTTTGCCTACCAATAGTCACAACAGCCACTGAGAGAGCATGTCTTAAAGCTAAAACCAATGTTTTATTTTTTTATTTCATTTTTTTCTGCAAACCTGAGGTTTTTCTCAGGTTTATAGAAACATTTGTCTTGTCTGTTCATGCCCTAGTTCTGGATTAAGTATCCACAGATGGAGTCATATTGAGAATGAGATATTGATATACTGATGTCCTAGTTCTGGATTAAGCATCCACAGATGGAGTCATATTGAGAATGAGATATTGATATAAGGGAGAAGTATAGTTTTAGATCTATTCTGAATGGGTACTCAGTTCAGCAGAAATGCAAATAAATTGGAACTATGCTACAAAGCAGGAAATGCAATCATACACCATCATATGAAGTGGGTTGATTAAAGACACTCTCAATGTTCTAGTTACACTTTTTTTTTTACAGTGCTTTGATAATGAGAATTTTTATATTTTTATAGACGACATAAGATCTTAATTCAAATAGGGCATGAGACAATCCAAAAAACTTATGGCCAATTGACAAATTAAATATTGGACTTATAAGTGATAAATAATAGTGATGCATTTTAAAGTGTTAACTTAATTAGGACTACAAAAGTTACCCAAACATCAACAGATCTGACACAAACAAATCACATGGTGGTGCTGATGATGATCGTTCATGTTCCCAGCAAGTGGCTAATAGAAGAAGCTTTGCCTCTGACTCTAAAGGCAAGCAGTTCACACTCTTCCACTTGCTAATAAATCTCACCATCATGAAATAAAGACTAACTACATCCTACACAGTGGCTCCATAGGTTATTTGAACATCGTCAGCTAAAATACTTCCCACTGTCTAGTCAACTGACCTGAATGCCAATGCTAATTTAAACAAACAATTTAAGAAAATATAGTGTTGGGACTTCAATGAATCATTAGTTGCCAGTAGGTATAGTTTGGTAAAATGTTTGTCATGGAAATAACCGTAGTACGTTGCTACTAAACCTCCATATTGTTGGCCTCTCTCCTTCTCCTCCATCTTAACTTTTTGTCCAGTTTATTTCTGCCACTCACATGGAACCCAGAACATGAAATTTTGGGTCTGACAGCCACAGTAGAGAGGGGGCAGGATCAAACATGCACTAATCCTTATCTCACTGTAGCTCACTGGAAAGACAAAGACACAGAAATGTAGATGCATCCCAGCCATGGGTAGCGAAACCAGTGATGATGATTCCCTGGTAATTAATTTAGATACTTTGGACACAAGGTACTTCTACTGCATTAACATTACTTTTAATGAAAGACTCCACTTTACATCAGCATCTCTAGCTAATAAGATTTTCTTGTCATATGATGTGAGACTGGGCAACTGAATTCTACTCCTGGTATTCCCTATTTGACCAAGACTACCTCCTCACCCCAGGACTCTCTCTTTTCAGGAGGTGGGATGATGTTTAAAGGGCCCTGCCACTGCAAGCAGTGGCAGGGCCCTTTAAACTCAGCCCCGAAGCTTTCCGAAAGCTTTGATTCGGGATTTCCAAATTGGGGCCAGCATCCAGAATCTTTCCAATCAGCTCCACTTTGGGTATTTTTACCTGAAGTGAATACTGAAGCGCACAGCCCTAATCCTAAATAGAAAAGAGTCCAGTAGCACCTTTAAGACTAACCAACTTTACTGTAGCATAAGCTTTCGAGAATCACAGTTCTCTTTGTCAGATACATGGAGGGTAAGAAGAAACTGGTCAGATATATAGGTGGAGAGGGGAGTAGATGTAATCAGTAGCTTCTGATAATGGGATCAGTGTTCTCCCACTGGTTTCTGGATGTTGCCATTTTTAATGTCAGATTTGTGTCCCAATGGCGTCAACTACACTACCTCTGGCTCTTACAAGCTGCTCATCCTCCAACGTGATATATGCCCTCATGTGCCAACAATGTCCATCTGCTCTGTATATTGGACAAACCAGCCAACCCCTACGCAAAAGAATAAATGGACACAAATATGACATTAGAAATGGCAACATCCAGAAACCAGTGGGAGAACACTTCAATCTATCAGGACATTCCATCAAGGACTTAAAGGTCACTGTAGTTCAACAGAAACCTTTCAAAAACAGAATCCAACAGAAAGCTGCTAAATTGGAATTCATATGTAAATTTGACTCAGTCAGGCTTGGATTGAATAGGGACTACCAATGGTTATCTCATTATCAGAAGTAACTGATTTCATTATCAGAAGCAAACTAATCCCATTATCAGAAACTACTGATTACACCTACTCCCCTCTCCCCCTATATACCTGACCAGTTTCTTCTTACCCTCCATGCATCTGACAAAGAGAACTGTGATCTCGAAAGCTTATGCTACAGTAAAGTTGGTTAGTCTTAAAGGTGCTACTGGACTCTTTTCTATTTTGCTACTATAGACTAACACGGCTAACTCCTCTGGATCTCATCCTAACCTATCTCACAGGATTGCTGTGAGGATAAAATGGAGCAGAGAAGAATGATGTAAGCCTCTCTGGGTTCCCATTAGGGAGAAAGGCATAATAAATAAATAGATCAGTGCTTGACTCTTTGGTCCTGGCAAACATTTTGCTGGCTGGTTCCAAATTGTCCTGTTTTGTATAGCTGTGAAGGTTCCTCCAAATTACTGGCTGCCCAGACATTTGGGATCCTTACCTGAGGAATCTCAACTCAGCATTTACGTGATAGATAACAGGATTTGTACTCTAGTCTCCATTTTGTCCAAGCAATTCGGCCCCTACCTCTCAAATCTTGAGTGACAAACATTGCACGTTGTGTTTGGAAGACTCATATTTCATTGTGGGCATTCAAGTACAGCATTGTGTGCTATTTTTGCATGCCTGACATTGTGACTACTTACATGTATATCTCAGGTCTCAGTGCTCTTTTCAAACTTAGTTAGGAGCATCATTTGTGGTGGAGAGTGCCATCAAGTCATAGTCAACGATCATTACTTTGTCAGAAATGATCCTACAGTTATTTGAGATATTCTTAAAGCCAGGGAAAAACCTAAGCCTTCATGTCCTTTAACATAGGAATAAGAGGTGACAGGAAGCTTTTCTCCTTATGATTTCCCTATGAGGTAAAGCTAAAGTTGGCAGCCTTTTAATTTTGAAAAAAAGACAATTGAGAGATAACTCAATAAAAATTTAGAAATTGTGCAGGGGGAAATGGAGAATTTTTTTCCCTCTCCTCAAATAATGTCGGTTTAGTATTACACAATGAAACTAACTGTCAATAAAATCAGGCCCAGCAAAACTTAAGTACTACTTCATACAAAAGCCACAAGATATATTGATGGCCAGGGCTTTTTTTCCTGGGAAAAGAGGTGGTGGAACTCAGTGGGTTGCCCTCAGAGAAAATGGTCACATGGCTGCTGGCCCCGCCCCCTGATCTCCAGACAGAGGGGAGTTTAGATTGCCCTACACACCGCTGGAGCGGTGCCGAGGGCAATCTAAACTCCCCTCTGTCTGGAGATCAGGGGGCAGGGCCACTGACCATGTGACCATTTTCAAGAGGTTCCGGAAATCCGTTCCACCGCATTCCCGCTGAAAAAAAGCCCTGTTGATGGCCATTAGTGTAAATGAAGATTAGATATGTACGTGAAGGCTATATCTATCAGCAAATATTAGCTATGTCAGCCTAAACATTCAGAGGCCATCTACCTCTGAGTAATAACAACCACCACCACTACCTTGTGCTTTATATACTGCTCTTCAGGACACTCAGAGCAGTTAACAAGTCATTGTTTGTCTGCGATCAACTGGGTGAGTACTATTGCTTTCATGCTGTTTGTGGGCTTTCCCAAATCATCTGCCAACCATTTTATAAAACAGGATGCCCGACTAAATCAGTCCTTGTACCGTCACACAGGGTACTTTTTATGTTCTTTATTAATGGTAACAAGACATCTTTACTATTTGTTAATTAGACCGAGTTACTAGTATCTTCTCCACTATATCTACCACCTGCACAGCTACTTCTCTGCAATGATAAAGAACTGGATTATGAACATCCGCCCCGGAAGAGCAATCAAGCAAAACTTAAGTCTAGTCACCATCTTGCCCTGCAACTTCCATTTCAAAATTAAAACATAACTAAATTCAACCTGTATATTTACTACCATCATGTATTTTTGAATTTGAAGTAATGTTACTTGTCTCCCTTAACATCTCCAATATAGTCTAAAACAATAAACCTTAGAATTAATTCTGATCCCAAAGTATTTCATTACTTTAAAGACAAGGTGCTTAATCAAGCTCTGATTTTTGAATTCATTAAGAACATGTTAGAATGTTACTTATCCAAGTTTCTTTAAACCAAATAAAGTTTTTGTATTTATACAACATATAGCGCGAGAAATAGTTCAAATTCCCTGTACAAATTGCAAATACATTAGGCTCCTGCAGTATTTTCCTGTCTCTAATAATATTTTAATCTTTAAATCAAGCTAAATGTTTGAAAATATTAACTATTCTTTTTAAAAAATAAAGCCACACTTATTTTTAAACATGCTCAAATTAACTGTTCACAATAAAGCACTACATTCAGTAAAAGAGCAGTAGGCTGGATCCAACGAGTTTCCTTCTACCTTCTACCGGCGAAAGAGAGAGAACAGGATCCACTTCACCTACCAAAAGTGCTGCAACGGGGATCATGGGACCTGAACAAACAAAAGCCATGTGGGAAAAGGACTATAGTAAGGATAGGAATTGAGTAAGATTGCACAAAGAAGCCCAGTGGATCTAACTGACAAGTATCCATAAGACCCATGGTTTTCCACTCCTGAACAGAAACTTGTATATGCAGTGTGGGTAATAAACATCACGAACAAGCAAGCAACAGAAAATCATGAACAGAGCACGCAGAGAAAGAGACCATGACTCAGTAGAAGGATATTTCACAATTAAGTCAACAATAACCCAATCTGTGCTTTCAAGAAGAGAATGATGTGTTAATTGTACATGTGATCGATATGGATGCACAATTCGGATTTGGCAATGCAGTAAAAATGCGATACCAGAGTCAAGAAATGTGAAAATATCCATGAAAACAAACATTTTAGACATCCCTAGTACCTATGAATAGTTTCACTCCTCACACTGTCAAGTAGTTTACAGACTACCAGAAAGACTGACTGAATCCAATGATTGTACTTTTGAAATGCTTCCAAGTTTTAAAAAGCAAACGAAGCATTACTGACAAATAATTTGTTCCTGCTTCATTCAGTACAAAGCATCAACTATTTTTTCTCAACACAATGGCTCTGGTATATTTATTACTTTCACAGGTGTTTTCATAAGTGACACTAAGAATGTTATTTGTCAGGCTGCATTGATCAGTACAGATATATCTTTAAAGGGCTTTCTTCCACTTTATCACATTAACATAGAAGAATGACACAATTATGAATACACTCAAATGGAATATTCCATTGAATTCAATGGGACTTACTTCTGGTTAAACATGTTAGGTTCAGGCTGCATGGCTACCCTCCTAGGCATATTTATTAGAAAACAGTGAACCCAGCAGGGCTTGCTTCCAAACACATGAGTTTAGTATGGTACAGTGAAAAGCATATGCAGTATCATTTCCAAACATTCCCTCAGGCCTTCATTTAAACTAGACAAAGCACTTTCTAATGTATATATACCAATTTCTCCCTGTTCCAAAAAATAAAGCATCACGTTAAACTTAAGTATGGAACATGTCAGTAGAGCGCAGAGTTTCACAAATATGAAGAGAAAAACACAGAAGAACAGATCTTGTAACAGAAAGGAGTAAGCATACTGTTTATTCCTTTATCTATTAACTTGTGTAACATTTTGGAACATGATGAAGTAAAAAGTCCTTTAAAATTCATCCTCTTACCCATATTAATGTGAGCAAAAGCAGATTAAAATAAACTGGTCAATCAAGAAAACAAACAGAACTTTTCCAACAGGAAAGTAACCTTTCAGTTAACAATAATAGGAACAAAAGACACAAGAAACCGGACAGCCTGTTCTTTATGTAAAGTGTCGAATACTTAACCTTATGCCCTGAACAACTCCTTTTTACTTAAAAGTTAAGCACTTCCATCCAAGATGACAGTTCACAGACACATACACAAATAAAACATATTTCTTAAGCCAATCCAGAACTGAATTTTCCTAAAGCTTCTTAGACATATAAGAATAAGGAAGGTTGCTCACTGTTAACCCTTTGTTCCCAAAGTATTAGCAGTTCTTATACTACTTAAGCTTTTTTTAAAAAAAAAAAACTCTAAATCTTACATCATCTAACAGTTCAAGAAATCCATTCTTCTCCACATATGCACACACCTGCAAACACTTCCTGTTCTCTAAGAAAGTTCAGAACCAGTCTTGTACACCTCCCCTGAACACAAGCATGATAACCAGTTTAAAAATTAACTTTATAGATTAGCACTTATGAAACTCTCAGAATATAAAAATGAACTTTTGTTAGTTTAACATTACAAGAACATAAATATGAATAATAATGAAAAGTGGCCTATCCCAAATACTACATTTTTTTAAAAAACATTTAAAAATGCTCTTCATTGGGATGCTTTTTGTTCAGGAACAGAACTATAAATATATCTGAAGAGGCAGTGCTAGTTCCCATGCTCTGCACACTAAAGACCTTATTTACGCACAAGAACGACACAAGATTTGGGTCCAGTAGCACCATAAAGACCAACTAGATTTCCAGGTATGCACTTTCGAAAGTCAAAACTCCCTTCATCAGACACATGGAGCGGGAAAAGGTGACAGCTGGCTATTTCTCACAACTCCGGGAATCTTGAATCCCTCAAGTTTTGTACAACCTGCACATAAAAGACCACCGCAATGGCAAGATGAGTAGACAAGGCTCTTCAAGCCTGATCCTTCAAAGGCATTCTTTTCTGCTCTCTTCCCTATTAAATATCTTTACAGTGCACTCCTATCGTGAATAGCTTCAGGTGGGTAGCCCTGTTGGTTTGCAGCAGAAAGGCAAGATTTGGGTCCAGTAGCACCCTACAGACCAACTAAATTCCCCTAAGGAGCTTTGACTTGCGAAAGTTCATGCCCTGGAAATCTACTTGATCTTTGAGGTGGTACAGGACCCGAATCTTGGTATCTATCCTATGGTGAGTTACTCCAGTCTAAGCCCATCGAAGTCAGCGGACTTAGAGTAACTCTCCCCAGGATTGCCCTGTTAATATCTCCTGATCCAGCCACTTTTCCAGTAACCACGGCTGGAGACATACACCCACACAACATAAAGAATAGCGTGCCTTGCGGTGCCTGCAACATGGGCCACAAGCACCACTCGACACGAAGGCTCCAGATTAGTCAGGGATAAGCGGCGGGGGGGGGGGGTGTCTCTAGCCAATCCGTTGCAAGAGCCAATAAACCGACAAAGAAGGGGCGATTGGCGGCGGAGGAGGCGTGAAGAAGTAAACAAGGCTCAGCAACTACGAGAAAGAGCGCAAGCCCCGAAACGGGGGAGGAGGGGGGAAAGCGGGGCTTCTCCGCATGCCTCCCTGCCGTTCCCCATCCCGCCCTCAGAGGGACAAGCGGGGCCGCGCCTCGGAGAGGGGGGCGCGTCAAGAAGCGGCTTTTTGCTCGCCTTGACCGCCGCCAGGCTGCGCCAGACGAAGCCGCCGGCCGCGAGAAGCAGCCAGTGCCTGCGGGACGCTCTCCCTCGCCGCCATCCCTACCAGCCACTCCGCCTCAGGCACCTGCCGCCCCAAGGAGGAAAACTTTCCGCGCCCGGAGACTCCTCGAGGAAGGGCGGCGAGGGAGTGCGCCCGCGAGTCAAAAGAGTCCCTCATCTTTCTCCAGCCGACAGGCTTTGCGAAGCGCCCGGCGCTGTATGCTTCCCTCCTCCCCTCTCATTCGGCCGCCTCGCTTCGCACCTCCCTGACGCTCACCTCCGCCACGCCAGCCGCTTCTCCCCATCCCGACCGCGACTCCGTCTGTCAGTCACCCGGGCAAGGCTGCGCCTCAGGCGGGCTCGCTTCTTCCTTCCTTCCTCCTCCCCCGCCCCCTGCGCTAGCCCCGCCCCCTCCCCCGTCGAGTAACTTTTCTTCCTCGCGCCCTCGCTTGTCCGGGGGAAGCAGGAAGACAACAAAGCAGCGCTCGCGCTCCTGCCGCTGGGTCGGTGCGCGCAGCCGCGAACCTCAGGGGGAGGGGCTTGTTAATCGGCAGACTTCGGGCAATTTCGGCTCATACCCGATGACTTCAAACGCCACGGAGGACGGCTTCTGTTTGTATGAGGAGGGAGGGAACATGCTGGCAGCGATTGGAAGTGTGGGGCTGTGACGTTGACGCTAGAGGAAGCAATCACAAAGCGATCTTTAGGTTTCGGCGTCTTGGCCTGGCTTTGGATGTGTGGGAGATGTTCACCGGTGATTGCATGCAATCAGTTCTACTTCAAATACGCTGTTAGTTACTCCAGTCTAAACCCAATAGAATCAATGGACATAGACTGGAGTAACTCTGTTTAGGATTACGCTAGCAACTATATTAGAATTAAGGGGTTCTAAACTCGAGTGACTGCTTAGGTTTGCGCTGGCAACTGTATTGGATTTGGAATTCAGTGGGCTTAGACTGGAGTAGCTCCTTTGGATTGTGCTGGCAATGTATTGGAATTCGAATTCATTAGGTTTAGACTGGAGTAGGATTAGACTCTGTGTGTCTCTGACACTACCAGATGCTAAGTGGGGGTTGCTGAGGAGGGACACAGGAGGCCCTGAGCAAGGCTTAACAAAAAAGTTTTCCACTAGAAGATGTGGTGAGTCATAGAGCTAGCTTCATCGGAGAGATTGCGTTGGAGATGAAGTGAGCGGTGACTTGGGAATGGATGCGCGTTCCCCAGCCATCCCATTGCCTTCCAATCTCTTAAGAAATTCTCAAGCCTATCTCTAGAAGAGATGCTGCATGGAAAGAAATTGCAGGAGGTACCAAAGACAAATACCATAGAAACAGGAATATGATCAGAGATAGAATGTATGAAAGAGGTACACAGAACCACCATAGGTCCCTCAGCAGTGTTTTAGACTGTGGACCATCTTGCTGAAGTGACTGGAAGTAAAAGTAAGAATTACGGGTTCTGCACTGGATTAGTTTAATCGTTCTTTATGGCGAGGACCCAGAGGGGTTGCTGTTGGAGATCAACAGTGGGACTTGTTTTGTGGGATTCCTCAGGGTTTAGTCCTTTTTTTAAAGGTAAATTTTTATTTAAGGGAAAAAATTACAATGTCAAGTCACCTTTTTTGTTTTGAAATACCTCATCCTCAACAACAAAAAATTAAAATATTACATGTGCATCTTTAAAGCATGTTAATATAACAGATAACAAGCTAGCACTCTTACTCATTTCCACTATCCTAGTTAATGTGACGCATAGTTGTATAAGTCAAAAGTCATATTTAAATCCTTCCTCTAAAATTCAAATAAGGATTTCTAGCTGTCATAAAATATTATTAATGTGACTATCTCCTACTTGAACTAGTTTTGATAATTTTTATAGTTTTGCAATACCTCAGAATTATAGAATCCAAAATTTCACAATTAGTTGTTTGCTAGTTTTTCAATTATTTTCTGTTGGTAAGTATCATGTTAATGTAATCATGTTAATGATTATCCTTATACAGATGTTTGGAATATATGCATTAACTAGTCTCAATACTACTGCCTTGGTATCTAAAGTAACCCACGTAATTTTGATTTGTTTATACATAAACACACCCCATGCATACTTTTTTCTCTGTCTTCAAAAATGTCAAATAATATAAATCTCTACTGTAGTTCAGAATATAGTTTTTTCAGAGTATAAGTTTTAGAAAATGTCATTCTCCTTAATAAGAAACCTTTCTGAACCAAACAGTGTGCTTTTTATCACCATAGCTACTTAAGTCCTCTTCTTGAAGTGATTTGATTTGATGCAGAAGGTTATTAATTATCTACTTTTCATCAGAAGCAACGGTTCAGTATTATTTCATTATTTTACTCAACTTGTGTTTTCTTCCTAAGAATATAAACATTTTGTACAGTACTATATCTTGCTTGCTGTTTGCTCTTTGTTATGGTAAATAATAAATAAATTCACTGTGCAATATGCAATGTTTGGTGTCCTGATTCAGCTGGATTAGGCAGAATGACATCTGTACCAAGAAGTGAACTCTCCAGGGTAACACATTCTGGGCTCTTTCCCCCTTATTCAGTATTTTAGACTTCATAGCCAACATCCTAAGAGAAATAACTGGACCATGTCAGCAAATTTGTAAGGATGAATGCCAGGAATGAAAAGATCAGTTATTTAAGATCTAATAAAACAAGTTTTGTTTTAGCAACGCACTATAAAAATGCTGTGCCCAGCTGTTGCGTTGCTTTTTGAGTATTTCACTTGGCATAATAAAGGTTATTAATAACTTAATAAACAATTATCTCGACATTGTAAGAGCTGTATGATAGTACTATGTTGAGTTACAAATGACTATTGAGGAAATAAGCCATGTGCTTGCAAGATATATGCGGATCCCACCCTTTCTCTTGTTTGTATTAATTCAGGCATGCATGCATAGCTCTTGTCTAAGTCCATGATTATTAGTGGCTTAGCATAAAGAAAGCCTTCTCTTTTCATTATGCCATGTTAGCTGACTTAAATGTGAGTTGCCTTTGGTATATTTATGTTCAAGATTTCCAGAGAATGTATAAAAGGCAATAAGCTATATGTGACTTAAAGCTGATGTCAGAGTGAGTTGAAATAAAGGGGACCAATGTGTCTGTGGCTGCTCTGACTGCTTAGAAATGCATGGAAAGGAGGAAAAAACCAAGAACATTTGAAGTATGTACAAGATGCCTGCAGCTGAACAAGATGATACAGGGTGGGAACTGTTCTGAAGAAATGTACAGAATAAGCTAGGAGGCAAAATTCAGTGCAAAATGATAGCAAGGACTAGAGAAGAATAAATCAAGAAGAGGTGCAAAGCAGAAATGATTAAGCAGGCAGGGAATTGAGCGTGTTTTCAAGAACTCTTTATCAAACTCAGCAGAGAATTAGGATCTTACTCAAAAATACATCTGTTGTAAGAGATTCTCTTTGCTGCTTCCTGTTACTTAAGGCTTTAGAGAAGTCATTTGTAGGCTTGGTAACTTCCAGGGACTATTCTAAGACATCTACAACCTATGAAGAGCAATCCTATATGTGTGTACTCAGGCACAAGTCCCATTCAGTTCCATGGGACTTAACAGCCTTCAGCAGAGTAATAAGGACATGCTCCCATCAGGCCTCAGGAGTATGGATTCATCACGTTGGCTCAGGCTCTCAAGTCTGTGCAGGGCTCAATTCTGGCCTGCTCTGGGGAAAAATGTGTTGGCTTGGTAATCAGCCACACCTGCAAGCCTCTGCCATTCTCAGGAAAAGTGGTCTTGGGAAGCCTGGTGGGTTGCAGCTTTAATCAGTACGCCTTAATTTTCTCATGCTAGCACTGATAATTAAGTATCTGAGCCTTGATTGGCTCCTGGTTCATGGGTTGATGCAGCTCGCCTGAAAAATTTCTGTCTGCTGGACTGTGGAACCTCTCTAGTCAGTACCTTTCCGCATGTGTGAGAGGCTTTTGCTTCTGTGCCTATACCTACAAGATGCCAAGGACTGCCTGGCATGGAAATGGCCTCCTTTCTTAAAGCCTGTGGGTAAGAACTGCCAACCAAGAAGCTATGTCAGAGAAGCAAGTTAGCCAATTTATAGTATTTTCGCTAGTTAGTGTGTAGCCAGCAATAGCCAGTTTTTATTATTTTCTACTTTCCTATTGCCTGTTAGAGTGGTTCCTACTTAGCAAACACTCTCTGTAACCTGAATCTAATAAACTTACATATATTTTACCAGCCTATGTCAGGAGTTGCTTGCTGTATATGTGCACACCCTCAGAGCAAACCCAGAGACTGAAAAGCCTCAAACAAAAGGAACAGAGCCCTTGAGAAGCACCTGGAGGTCTTTGAGTGGCTGTGATTCAGCGCACAAGGATGGAAACAGGTGGGAGGGTCTCTGGTTCTGACACCCCCTTCTAAGCTCATTGACTTCAAAACACTTAGATGTTTGTAACTCTGTTTTAGATTGCACTGTTAGTCCTTACTAAATTTATTTAGGATTGCCACTAGAAATAGGCACGAAATGGAGAAAAAACGACCCCTGAGTTTTGTGGTTCGTCATGTTCCATGAACCACAAACTTTCATGAAATTGTCCCATTTCATGAAATGATTCATTAGGTTCATGATTCATCAGATCCTGGGCACGTACAATGGCCTGATGCCAAACTCGCAGGGAGACTTCAGCAGGCTCTCCTCCAGCCACCCTCCAAGTTTGGTGAAGATTGCAATACATTGACTGGGAGACCGCCTCCCTTCTGTCCCCCTGGGTGCCACGGGCTCAGGGGGTGGCCTCTGTCAAGCTAGGCCCCAGAGCCAGGCAATGCCTGGAGACTGGGGTGGGGTGAAAGAAAAAAGGAACCCTCACTCAACAACCCAGCACGGACAAGAGCAGAAAATAAGAGGCTTTTTAGTCTCTTTTGAAGCAGCAGCAAATCCAGCCCAAAGCTCCCAATTCCACTCTCACACTCCAAATCCCAGCAACAGCTCCTCCCTCGCCCTCGCCCAAAAATCATAAATCCGATATCAGGTAAATATCTTTATTCCAAATCCTTTTCCACCTGCAGCACCCCCAATGTTGTTTACCTCCTTACATGTGATTGCAATCAGTTCTATGTTGGCTGCACCACACGTCCAGTACGATCTCGTATCCAGGAACATATCTCTAGATGTAGAAATCCAAATTTGGATCTTCCCCTTTACGAACATCTCAGAGCCCGACACCCCATAGACAGACCCTTCCAATTTACTGTTTTGGAAGTTGTTCCGAGATTACGTTTTCGAAATCGCTTTCTCCTCCAGGCTGAGACTAGGTGGATTTTTAGACTTCACTCTATGATTCCACATGGCCTCAATAACCACCTGGATCTCTCCTCCTTCCTATGAAATTCCAGTCCCGGATCTTTCCCGGTTGGCTAGCATCCCTCTTAAATGGAATATTTTCTCTTTATTAAGATCAAGGATGTTTTAACTGAGTATTATTGAGCAGATAGTTATAAATGTCAGGGCATATGTTAGTGCCTGTCCTTTGATCTTTTTAATCAATGGTACAGATTTGTATTGTACCTTTAAATTAATTGCGTTCATGTTGCTATTGACCCACCTCTATGTATTTAAGCGCTTGAATTGTTCCATCCCCCTCACTCCGGAAATTATGGATATGTTCCTGGGAGAATAAACTTGTGATTTGTAATGTGAGTACTACCTTAATGATCGGGGGACGGTTATGCATGCATTGTTGGATATTACTGTTTTATGTTACTCTTTAGATATTGTGGCCTGACGAAAGATTTACTCAAGTCTGAAACGAGAAAAAGAGAACGATCTGGCCGGCTCACGCTCGTTGCCTCAGTTGCTTTATTTCCGCTCACCTCACAGCGGCTTCCACAAGCGCCGTATTGGGACGGCTTGCCTTTCAGCAGCTCTTACGAGTGCCTGCCTGGGCTCCCGCCCGCCCCGCGGCGGGTTTGCAAGTGCCTATAATTTCTCGTTATATAATTGGGAACTATATTGGCTACAGCTGACTAATGGTCATACCAGCAGCAATATTTTGGCGTCCGCTGGACTTTGAAATTGCTGATATATAATGATTATACTTGCATGTAACTTTGTATCATATGTTACCCTTGCTGAAACTTTGTAATTTCGTCTTCAATTAATTCCGCCTTGGACGTGCTTCCTTTTGTTGTGTTGTGTTGTTGGAATTCCTGTGAAGCGTACTACCCTTCTTTCAGTTAATTATCAAGGTTATATGGGCTAAGATTGGGGTTTCCACAGAAACAAAAGGTCTGCAGACATTCTGGGCCTTTGTTGCCTGGGGAATCAATGGATTGGCGCCAGCCTGTCTGGCATCACGAAGCATTCACGAATCGAATGAATTGGCCCCCGAAGTCATGGATTTTGTGACAAATGCGTTTTCGCAATACACAAATCGACCCAATTCGTCACGAAATTTGACTTGTATTTCAATTAGTGCCCATGTCTAATTACCACCTAAACCTCTGTCTTTCCTCTTTCGTTATTTTTCAATTTGGATTAGGTGCAATAAGCACATCTTCAAGTACTAGTGTGGTCTGTCCTTGGCTTATAGTGGTATCAAAATATTCATATAGACTGATATTTTTTATTTGCTAAAATTTTAAAAAATCTGAGGCTCCATACAAAGTCCTGTTCTGAGTTTTGCTGAAACTATAAACTTATGTCGAGTGAAACAAAACAACACAATATACAGAAAACAATTTTGATTTATTTTCATAATCACAAATCACTAACAGAAAAGTTAATGAACATAATTGGGGCATCAGAAAATTGCATCTATAGGTGGAAAACCTACAGTAACACTCTGGACTGTATATCTGGAAAGCTGCATGTAATATTAACATACTACAATTACAGTACAATCCTAAGCAGAGTTACTCCAGTCTAAGCTCATTGAAATCAATGTTATAGTGCAACCTAAACAGTTACACCCTTCTAAATCCATTGAAGTCAATAGGCTTGTCATAGCCTAATGTATGCTATAAACCAGCCTCTTTATCCACCTGTTGAGAAAATATTATCCTTTAGGAAGGCTTATCACTGTCCTGCTTTTCATACTCTTTAGAGAAGATACATTTTAGAAAAACAGCATATCCTCAAGATCTTATTACATCCATGTTCAGGGCCTTTGTTAACATATGCAAAGGCACATTAAGATATGTAAGATTCTCCACAAATGTGTGCGTGATGCAGGAAAATATGCATACAACATTACCCTGATAAAGAGAATCTTTTAAACCTATAGAACATTCCTTGCAATATATCTTCTACGTGTTGTAAATGTGCTTTCATCTTCACAAATTTCTTGTCTTTTTTCTTTAAGGAGGCTTATTAAGTATTATCATGAATACTGCCGTGTCTCTGACAGTCCAATTCTATGCATGCAAACTCCAGAAATAGTCTCAATGAGGTAGGTATGCACAGGAACGCAGCCTCAGTTTTCTTTAGTACTACAGTCTTCTTCATACATATTTGGGAGTAACTTCCAGGTAAATATGACTAGGATCAGGCTGCACACCGTAGCTTATATCCTGTCATTCCACTCAGCAAAGTTTGAACCCTCCCTCCAACGTAAGGAGTATTCCTTCAGACTTAAGCTACTCCAACATAAGAAGAGCCACATCAAGTTGGTTGGAGGAACTTTGCTAAAAGCAGAGCTTTTTTTCTGGGAAAAGATGTGGTGGAACTCAGTAGGTTGCCCTCAGAGAAAATGGTCACATGGCTGGTGTCCCCGCCCCCTGATCTCCAGACAGAGGGGAGTTTAGATTGCCCTCCATGCCGCAACCTAAACTCTCCTCTGCCTGGAGATCAGGGGGCGGGGGGCACCAGCCATGTGACCATTTTCAAGAGGTTCTGGAACTCCGTTCCCCCACGTTCCCCTTGAAAAAAAGCCCTGGCTAAAAGGAGTGATAGGATGCAGACCATTAATTGTTCTAATAATATTAGTAAACATAACAATATGAAGACAGGCCCTCTTTAATATTGTTTGTTACAAAATAATTTTGATTATAAACCATAACAATCCTAAAACCAAATCATGAATGGATGAGATAAATCATTAAAATGAGTAACAGCCAGAGTTTTCCCCACCTAGAACTACAATCCCATGCAAATTCCTTTGAGCTTGATGAGATTTTATTTTGAGTAAACATTTACAGGACTGGGCAATACTGCTATGATGACTGCAGTGAATAAAGTTTTCTATTGAAAATGTTGACTTTGTATTTTTATTATGCATGACACGGAGTCACTCACTGGTAGCAATTACAGAATGAAGAGCAAAATTAAGATGGCACAAGATAAAAGTGGGATTTAGGAGGATGACTGTGGAACAAAACAGAAAGAAACAATGGTTGTATTTCTGACCAAGAAAAGAACTATGGTCAAAGTCCATGCCAGATGTTGAAGAGTCAGGAAATCAGCCCCTAATAGCCAAAGGATTAGATCAAGTGCAGAAATGGAAAGAGTCGCTAACATGTAACCTTGAACAGAAGTCAACACAGGAATCCAATGGGAGAAAAGTTCAAGGCAGGCAGGCTTAAAAGAGTAGGGCAGACCTTGGGTACCTAACTTTAAGGAGGCAGAAGTAAGGTAAAAATATGACTAAAGGAAACACAGGAGGCATATATGGCAATCAGAGCTAGTGGCATTTGCATGGAGAAGGAACCAAAGAGTACACTGGAAATCAGTGATGTAGGTCCACTCATCCCCTTCCAGTCAAGAGTAGTTGATCATGAGTGAATAGATAAGTTCTTCGAAATAAAGCCGAGTTAAATGGCATAACTGACAACTGCTCAGGATGGCTAACCTCTGCACCAAGTGTTTCCCCCAGATCCGCTTTTGATGGCACTGGTGTCACTTCACGTTCTTTAAGTCTGCAAGACCTAATCCCTTCTGTCTGGTTATAATTCTCTCCCCACCCCCAAAACCAAGTTGGCTAAGGGCTACAGAAAGCGAGAACCTACCATATTGATGTATTGTCGAAGGCTTTCACGGCCGGAGAACGATGGTTGTTGTGGGTTTTCCGGGCTGTATTGCCGTGGTGTCTGTGACACTGAGAGATCTCTGTCTTTTGGTGCTACACCTCTGAAGATGCCAGCCACAGCTGCTGGCGAAACGTCAGGAACTACAATGCCAAGACCACGGCAATACAGCCCGGAAAACCCACAACAACCAACCTACCATATTCCTTAGAAATAATCAGGATTTGGTGCCTGATGCTCCTTGATAAGAAACCAAGGTGAATTTTGAGAAAGCCTCTAATGCCATGTCCATACCAGCATGGAGATTCGAACAAGGCCATTTTTAACAATATAAAAGAAAGGACTAGGTCTAGCTTTATGATGCTAGACCTAGTCCTTTCTTCCACCAATTTTACATTCTTTCTCTTTCACAGTTTTTCTATCACATTCTCTGTATCATACATCATAATAATTGCCTAAGAGCCAACTTTATGACCACCTTGCATCTGATGAAGTGAGCTCTAGCGATTAAAAGCTTGTGCCAAAAATACATAGGTTAGTCTCGAAGGTGTCGTCACACTTTGTTGTTACCGTTCTACTTATGTCAGCTGTGTCGTATCAGGGCCTTGCTGACTCATATGTTGACACAACATACTACAACGTCTGTTGAAGATACGTTAGTCCCAACATAGCAAAACTTGTTTTGGAGATGTGGGTCATAGCAGCTTTTGCTTAATCACTGCCACATTATGTATGATGTAATGTTTTACAACATTTTTAAAGTGCTTGCCAGCATGGGAGTCACTGGCGGAAGATGTGGTGGATCTCAGCCTTATGCAGATCTGCTCACCAATGGATACAACTCTGTATGCAGCACTGTTCTTAGGACATGTGACTTTCAGTATTTGCAAAGGCCTTCACTGTGTGAATCAGTCAGGATTAATGAGATTTGTGTGCTAAAACACCTTTTCAGAATTGGTTCTATGGGCACAGAAAAGTAATTCCACCTGCTAGCATTCAGAATTTGTATAATAAAATATAACCACTTCAATTAAATTGCAAACATTCTAAACCATATAAGAAAACACAGCATGCAAAGGTTTTATGGTTTCCAGCTCAATATAAAACTTTAAAAAATTCAGTTACAGGATGCCCATGTAAAGAATGCTGCAGTCTGAACAGGAAATAAGCATGTCTCTTTGCCTTTTTGAGTCATATTATCTTGCTTTCTTGCAGTAGTTGGATCCAATTTTTGTACCATACACCACATTTTCTTTCAGTTCTGTGTTGCCAGGCAAAAAATCATTTTTTTTCTTCTTGGGGGAGACTGTCTTGGGAGAGTTTCTCAAACAAAATGCTTTGTTCTATTTGTTTTCACTTGTTATATTCTTGTTTATAGGTGGCCCTCTCTCTGTACAGAATAACTCCCGCCCCCCCAAAAATTGGTTTTTAAATCAAAAACTGCATAGGACATCACTCTTCTTTCACTAGAATTAACAATCAAAGCTTTAATTACTTTCACATTTCAGACAGAGCTAGGATAGAGAGTCTGCCTAAACCAGAATTAAATGTACAGTAATGCTAGCATAATTTTTATCATCTCCTCTGTTCTTAATATTAAAACACAATAATGAAAAATCAAGTCAAAACTTGATTAATAAACAAAATCAATGAGGACAATAAACAAATTAGTTAGGAGAAGTTAGACAGCACGTAAGCAAAAGAATCAAAACTAACTTTTAGAGTAATGGCCAGATTATTTTATTTATGATAAATGTGTAAAGAAATTAAACTTCAGAAAAGTTACAACATCAGATATTATTAGAGAAGGTGTTGGAAATAGCATATGTTCTAAAAAATCAGAATGCCACTATGCAGATATAGAATGTACACTCCACTTTCCTTTCACAGATCTTCTGTTTCTGGAACTCCATTGGCCTCTGTAGGTTGGATAGTTATCATTATGGGAATATTCTCAGAGGTCCATCCTTTTGGAGTCCTATTAAAGGACCGCCTGGTAGAAAGAGGATTGGCAAGTACCATGAATCGCGGATCATTTAACAACAGGAAGTTGTAATCTGGTACTCTGAACTTCACCAGCTTTGATGCTCTCTCAAAGCCTCCAAAAGGTGTGGCAACTCTATAGACATTGGGAGAGCAAGAATAAATGAAAAGTAAATCAAAACAAATACTCCCACCAACAATTGGAGAGGAAAGTTTCTACATTTTTTCCTGGAATTGAAACACTTATTAATAATCTCTGTAGCACTTTTATCTCTATCTCATTGTTCCTCACAATAACCTTGTGACATGGATCATTTATACTTCTCATTTTACTGCTGTGCAGAAACCGAAGGAGAGAAAATAGCTTTGCCAAGGTCACGCACGTTCCCCATTAATACTGAAGCAAAACTGGATCAAACTGGATCACAAGGGAATAACCTCGAATCACTTCACACCTAGACCTGTAAGGGATTTAATGCCTAGCTATTTACTAATATTAATGGTTGAATGGAAATCAGGAGGCACCTTTAAAAGAACCAATAATAATAATTTAACTGATCTGGTTTACATTACTGAAACAGCTAAAACTCATTGGTGTATTTGGATGGGGTAGAAATACTATCCTATCAGCAACTGCATTTCAAGGTCCTTTGTACTAGAAATCCTGCATTTCAAGGTCCTTTGTACTAGAAATCCAGCTAGAATCCCGTGGGATTCATTAATGTTAACATTATTTGAAAGTTAACTATTACTTGGTCCTTTAGACACTAGATCTGGGAAATAAATTAAGCTGCTCAGGGTGCATGCACATTATAAAATGTTTATAATTATAAAAACTTCAGTGTTTGCTGCTTTTTCTTTTTGCTGAACTTTCAGTGTAATCCTAAATGAATGGGATTAGAAGTGTGTAGTTCTGTGTCAGATTTAGTGTTGTACACGCTGTGGAAAGACCATTCTTCATACTGAAGCTGCAATTCTAAGCCTGTTTACTAGACAGTAAACCCCAAAATGCTTAATTTGATTTTCTTCTGAGTAGGTGCAGTTACACTACACAGCTGTAACCCTACACACACTTTCTCTAGAGTAAGCCCTAATGATCTCAGTGGGGCTTGTCTTCGAAGTAATGTACGTAGGATCAGCCAACACATACATGAAATGCCATGCTCTGGATAGTGTACATATTTGCTGTAAAATGGAATTTGAGGATTCAGATTTGGATGGCTGGAAAATGTAGCTCAATGGTACACTTTACATGCTGAATGTCCTAACTTCAATCCTGATAGCCAGTGTGGTACAGTGGACAGCGTGTTAGGCTAGGATATAGAAGACCCAGGTTTGAATCCCTCCTGTGTCATGGAAGCTTGTTGGCACTTTCATCCTAACCTACCTTGGAGGGTTGTTGTGGGGATAAACTGGTGAAGAGGAGAATAATATAAGGCACCTTGAGGAGAAAGGCAGGGTATAAATGAAGCAACTAAATAAGTAAATAAATAAATTCCTGGCACCTCTAGTTAAAAGGATCTGTTAGCCAGGCTGAAAAAGCTCTGAGAGCTGCTGTGGGTCAGACAATACTGATCTAGATGGATCAGTTACTTGTTTTCCTGGACAACCACTTCATATACAAATTTTATTTTATAATATATTGTTACAGTTTTCCCATGACATTGCTAAAAATACACATATCTGCTGTCTGGCTTTAGCAACTTTCTAATAGGCATGGCTGAACTAGTTTCTGGTATTAAAGGCAGATCTGGCAGGTTACTGGAAAGAGAATACACTGCTTTTCTAACAGAGTTACACCTTCTAATTGAAATATGGTGCAATTAGATCAAATGTTAACAACACATGTCTGGACGCTGGGTAGAAATACACAGGGACCAAGAATAAAGAGTACAGTAATTAGCTAGTAAAGCTAGCTTGTGTGTGGCAAGAGTAAAATTTCCTGAAGCAATCATGTGGATGATGTCAGGGAGTTGTAATGCCCTATATTTCATGAAACCTAAACATATAATTTGACGTCTGACTCATTGTGTGCAAACAAAACCCAATGATAAAAAAAAATATATCCCTGATGCTCCTTGAATGTAGTAGGGAAGTACAGGTTATATTATGCAGTGGAAAATAAGCCCCACCTTGATTTCTTTTGCCAGGTTTGTGATTTGTGAAAGCAGCTGACTTTCCACATGCAGGGTGGTTACATGGTTAAGAATTTGGGTTGCCAGCCTCCAGGTGGCAGCTGGAGATATCCCAGAATTACAGCTGATTTCCAGCCGACTGACATCAGTTCCCTTGGAGAAAATGGCTGTTTTGGAGGGTGAACTCTATGGCATTATACTCTGCTGAGCTCCCTCCCCCTCCCTAAACCCCACCCTCTCCAGGCTCCACCCCCAAAATCTCTAGGAATTTCCTAACCTGGATCTTGCAACCCTATCAAGAATGGGTAAGCAGCACAGACAATTGGTTGTTGGGGGTTTTCCGGGCTGTATTGCCGTGGTCTTGGCGTGCCAAGACCACGGCAATACAGCCCGGAAAACCCCCAACAACCATCGTTCTCCGGCCGTGAAAGCCTTCGACAATACATAGCACAGACAATTGTAGGCTGGATTGCGACCAGTGTAGTTCCATTTCTTCATGAAATACAGACACCCCAGGTTTTGGCAATCTTTGTAAAATGATAAAGCAACTAAAGTGCTGGTTCCAAACAAGACCCTAGCATATTTAGGAGGTGCTATTCAACCTGCTTATTTACACAATATAACATAAAAAGCACTGAGCCCTGTCATCCATTACATTTGCATCCTAGAGAGAGAATGCCCTCTACAACAGCTCGCTTTGTGGTTCTCCATCTATCCCAGCAGTCACCCTCTTATTTACTGCAATGAACACTGGCTATCCAGAACTATTATGGGGGGATAAGCTTTGACTTGTAAGGAAGGAAAAGATTCTTTAGGAGTGGGTCTGGAGCACTGAAAGAAGAAAGAAGCAGAAGAAGAGAACCTACTTATGAACCAGGACAGAAGTTTCCAGTAGGGATGGGAGATTCCCCCACCCCTAACTCTCTCTTGGAGCTGCAGAAGAAGAAAAATTAAAATATCATTGTCAGGCCAATGGCATGATATCACTTCTGAGGAAATCCCAGAAGTGACATCAATCAAATCTAGAAATCACTACAGAGGTTCTAGTGATTCCTAGAGAGGCATGACATCATTTCCTGGTTTTCCCAGAAGCGACATCATGCCACTGCTGATGGCTGCCTTACCTGGAAACTCTATTGAGGAGGTGTGTGTATATAAAAATCAATTGTTTGAGTTTATAAAACCAATTTTTTATGAATTAATTTTATTTACAGTCCTATAAGTATTTTCGACCTCCAAATTAGGGTTTAGGCCTAGCAACACTGTAGTAACTACAACTATTCGCCTACATACTAAATTTTTAATTTTGAAGATTGATGATTTTAAAGTAAACAAAGGTTTGACTTGATAGAGTGCCAAGATTAAAATAACAAGCAAACAGATTAAACTCAGTCAACTTTGTTACTACTTGTTCTATTTAAAAGGTCTGTTCAGAGCACAAAGTTCCAACAGGCCGGGATAAAAAAAAGTCCTATTACTTTATCAGGAGTTTATTGTGTGAAAATAGGCTGCTTAGGTTTTTCATGGCATGGAGGTAAATAACATTGCATAGTAAATAACATCCCATTCAGCCTCTGTTAAAGGAACTGGACATTTTTCTTGAGTCAGCTGAGAACCCTACATAAGGGGTTTAGGTTGCTAAGAAGTTGAGGCTGTTATAGAAGAAGAATAACTGTGAGCACAAGGTTGTGGTACAGATGCAGTACTTGGAAAGTTGCAGAAGATGTTTTGCAATTAGCAGGATTGGGCTTTTAGTATGTTGATCAGTAATATAGAACACCATCCAGATTGTCTGGATTCCTTTAGTGCTTTGAAAATAATCCATTTCAAAAAGGGAGCCTTGCTTCTCCAAGAAGGCAGGGAAGCAAAACCAGTCAAGCCTGCTTAATTTTACATTCAGGCATGCTGCACTGCCTCACTTCTCACCCAGTGTTCTATTTTGAACATTTTTCCTGTTCAAAAAAAAAGTGTGGAGGAAAATATTTTACAGTTATTTCTATAATAAAAACAATGAGTAAAATAGTTTTAAGGTGTCTTAATGTAATAAGAATATTTCTAGATTATTCAAAAATAAAACAAAAACATGGGTTTTTATATCCTATGCAGATATATTCCTCTTGCTTCTTAAAGAGATTCGCCTTCAGGGAGGGGCAGGAGGGAGGAAGGAAGGATATTGCTGTCTCTGGAGACTTTATGATAAAATTCTATGGGAGTTCTAGAAATCAGCGGAGATTACATAAAACCTAGAGCTACCCATTGTCACTTGTGTGTTGTACCCAGAAATGACATATGACTGCAGATGCCTCCTGCCACCACTCAGAGTGGCAGCAGGCAACCGAGGCATTCAGCAGGAGGCCTCCCGCTGTAGCAGTAGTCCTGGAGCCTAGCTACAGGTTGTTTCTTGTTCACATTAGTTCTATTTTGCAATTATTTGGATCTGGTGATTTGTTTATTGGTTCATAAATGGGTTTTAAATAGGTGTTTGTTAGGCTTCTGATTGTAATGAGGATATGTTATAAATAATTATTTATAGTTTTAAACTGCATATGGAAGCATTAATAGCACTGCTGTAAGGCAGGATATAAAGTTTTACACAGATAGATATCATCATGTATTTATTTTAGTTGGAGAAGATCTGTTACAAAGATACATGCTCTGCACACAGAAGGTTCCAGGTTCAACCTCCGGTTGATCAGGCAGTAGGCAAAGTGCGACACCTCTGTTTGAGATCCTAGAAAGCTGTTTCCAGAGTATAACCAGAGTATATTCCAGACAGAGTATAGACCAGTTGTCTGAGTCAATACAAAGCAGCTACATTTGCTCAAAATTACATCTATTGTTGATATTAACTTTTTTTAAAAAATAGAGATGCGGGGCAGGGGTCCTACTGTTTTGGATACCTTTACCTATATGCTCCCCAATGTTGTCTATAGTGGACAGAGAAGTCTCCTTTGGTTTCCCTTGTTCATACAACTTTAGTCTACAGAAGGGCATTTTTTTTAAAGATGGTGACAACGCTCTTATAAAACAAATCTACCTAGCTACTCGGTTGATTTTTTTTTGCCAACAATTGAATATTTCTCTTATTTTAGTACAGTTCTGAGGACTATTTAAATAGCAAATCGACCTGTCAGGCCTTGTTTTAGCAACAGGTTAGTGTTTCATATTTTTACTCTATTTTATGAGTGTTTTCTTTTACTGTATCGAATGCCCCAAGTCCTATGCTGGCAGAAAATGTCACTCTTAAGTTTTTGAAAGGAAAATATTCAAATGGTAATAAACAACATTTTCATTCTAGGCCTTTATATTCTTGTAGCTGTCTTGCGAATCCTTTCCAGTTTGTTTTGAATTTTGTCATGGCCGAACATGAGCACTACTCCAATATGGCAGCGCCTGATAACTGAGAGGAAGTTGCAGCTGCATTAATTTTTTATCTGACTCCGCTCTATACAAGTCTGTGATAAAACACAAAGCATTGTTGGTTTAAAGCTTTATGAAATTCAAAATGTAGGAGTCAGCCTTCACACCTCAGTGAACAACAGCAGTGACTGTACCTCTGACGGGTTATATCTAGAGTTTCAATTCCTAGAAATATTTCTTTCTGTGATAACTCAGTGGAAATGAAAAGACTTGTCTTCCTCAAAGAGTATGACATTATGATATCACTATGTTATCTTCAAGATTACATCATTTTTGTTTTCCTCAAATTATAATCAAATTAATTAGCCATGTTTTACTAACTATGACTAGAAGGTATAGTCCTAAAAGTAGGAATGTAACGATTGTATAATACATGAAGAAGGGGGTGGACTGGGCGCCAAACTACAAGTGACAGCAGCCACATGTCCATCCCTTAGCTGCTGACACCATTTTAAAAGCATTTGTAATTCTTTTACAGTGGTCACAAAGCCCTGATCTGCAGTTGTGAGCACATGGCACAGCAACCCCAGGATGGAGCTCTTCTCCCCCCAACCCTTTTCAGGTGCCAAAACAGTCCCCATTGCGATTTTGGTACTTGAAATGGTGCAGGTTAGAATAGAAACAAGAGCTCCTGGGGCTGCTACGCAGCATCAGCTCCCCGGATTGGAGCCTCATGGCAATTTAAAAAGAACTACAAATTCTTCTAAAATGGTGTCAGTGACCACAGGATGAAACCATGCGTTTCAAAGTGTGTTATCTCTATCTTTATATTAAACATGCTTGGTCTTTGAACAAACTGTAATCTTTCCTGCAAGTATTTCCAAATGCAGGAAGTATCAGCAGTAGATTGCATTGATGGACCAGTTGTGGTAACCTGCCCACCAGATGAGTCTGTGGTAGGTCTCTAGCTGTCAACCATGGTTCCCTGTATATTCACTAGTTCATAAATTCAAGTCATTTGCTTCCTCTTATTTTGCTGTTCCATCCTGACATTCTCTGTTGGTGTGCGCTGCCTGCTTCCTGTTTTCTGTAGCGATGGGCCGCTGCCTTTCTTAGTTTCTCAAAGGATGTTTTGTGTTATGTCAGTCACTTGGAATTAAATACAAGCCATTTTTTTAAAAAGTGTCTCACTTACTAAATGAAATTACTGTATCTAGTATGAATAAGTATGAGCCACGGCCTGGATATTTTATAAAATGTTCCCAAAATAGTTCCAGTCAATGTCAACATGTCTACAGATTCTGCTAAAAGCCACAGTATACAGTTTAATGAGTAAACATTTCTTTCTCAGTTTATCTTCCTAGTGCTAGGATACACTGTTCTTTGTATGTGGTACTTAGATTTTGTTTTTGTTAGAATTTAACCTTCTTTTTGCTGGTTCAGGACTGGGGTCTAAAGGTTTTTTAAAAATTACAAATGAGTACCCAAAATTCACCTGCATGCTGATCAGTTATCTTCTAAGATGTGTGAGGAATGTGTGGCAGTTGAGGGTACCTCAGACTATGATGAGATTAGGTCCTAAATCACATGGTGTTTAGCTTTTATATTAAACATTTATAAACCAGCAAAATGGCTATGATGTTTATATACTATGAAGGATATATGTTAAATTCTTTGCTATCTTGCCTGATGTGATACACACCAGTGTAAGCAGAGGCAGATATACAGCTACTTCCATGATTGTGCATGTGTCTGTGATGGTTGGAAATTTTTTATCTGAAGACTAGGGATGCCAACTCTGGGCTGTGAAAATCCAGGAGGTTTGGGGGGGTTGTACTTCATTTATAAAGCAGCAAGCCTGTTTAAAAGCAGTCTCATTGCATTCCATTTAAATGTACCTTTTCAGCACCAGGATCTGACAATAAGAATTTACAAGTTTGCAGGAAAAGTCAACTACTCTTCACATTGATTGCTAGCACTGAGATATCACCAATCCCCAGAATTGTTCATAAAATTATTTTTAAAAATAAGATGAAGGATAACAAAACTAAAAAGGCCAACTGCTTACCTGAAGCATGGAAAAAGAAGTAGATTTATTGGGCCATGTACTCTAGGCTTCCCGGTTGCCTGCTGGTGGCGAGAAATATCCCAGGGGTTTGCCTCATTGTCTGCTGATCGAGTGGCAAACCCCTTGGCAATCACCTACCACTAGCAGGCAACCCAGGAAAGCATGCACCAGGCACACTCCCAGAGGAGCACTATGAAGCCACTTTCCAAAGTGACATCATCATGCCAGCTATGGGTGTGCTCCCATGCTTTGCTGGAGCCAATTTTGGCCCCAAATGTGCCAGAATTGGCCCCACCAAAGCATGGGAGAACATCTGTGGTCTGCATGATGACATCATTTCCCAGAAGTGACATCACTGTGCCTCACTGAGAGTGCACGTGCATAAGAAGACTACTTCAGAGTCCTAGGTCCCCCCCCATTCCCCCCCCCCCCGGTAGGGTATAGGGAGCTGGGAACTTCAATTTACACAATTTAAAAACTGGAAAACCAGGAAGACATGACTGTCTGTTCTCTGTTTAGGTGGTATCTATTTTCACCCACAGTATGAATCAGAGTACATACAGCAACTTCTGTAGCTAATTAAGACTGTAGAGGTTGAAAAAAGTGCAGCTATGATTGTGAAAATCATTGCTGGATATTCTGTGTATAGCTTAATTCACACCAACATTTCCTATGCATTGTGTTGTAGCCATGTGTAGTGGAATCCATCCTAGGTGATCAGCCCATGCTGTCCATTCTAAGGGCCCAAATGAGAACGAAAGAGAGAAATCCATGAGTAGACACTCACAGCCTTGTAAAAAAATGCTAATAGAAGCCCTATTCAGATTGTGTGCAAGAAGGAGGAACTCATACAGTTTCACAGTGAAACCTGACCCCATCTGCTTTTGGCATGCTTCAAAAGGAAAAAAAGACAACTGCCTGCATACCTCCCCCACCCCGCCCCCCGCCATAGGACTAATAGCAGCATGGAGAAGGCTGTTTTTTTAAATAGGAGAAACAGCATAGAATGGACAGACTAAACCTTCTCTTCCCTCCCCCTATGGGGGCAACTGGAATTAAGGCTGTTTACACCTGGAGTTTAAAGGAACTCATCTACACAGTCGGCACACGTAATGCTTGCATGCTATTATTTCCACACTCTTTTAAAACTCCTCCCCAATGTATGCTTTCTCTCTCTCTCACTCACTCACTCACACTCACACACACTCACAAAATTACCTGTTAAAGCTTTTATAGTCGATCAGCTGAGGCTTTGCCCCTGGCTTAAACAGTTTAGGGTATAAAGCCTCCAAGAGTTCAGGATCATTGCTGATAGCTTCAATCCAAGGTGATTGATAGTACTTTGGCACAGCTGTAGTGTTGAACCTCTCAGGTGGAATTGTCTGCAGTGGTCCAGAATATCCTTTGGGAGGAGAATTAGAACACCATGTGTGGAATTTATAGTACCATTTTTCTAATTCTTGCAAATGCAACAAATGGGAAGATCTGTATGAGTCCAGATGCTTATTCAAAACTTCCTCTTGCTTCCTCTTACCCTTTCCCTCTGTTGTTTGTCTTGACATTTAATTTGCAAACCAGAGTCATGTTTTCATGCATGTATAATGTTTCCCATCAGTACTGGTAGGGTTGTTGTGAGGCATGGCCTGGCACCTGGCAAGAGATGGGGGAGGTGGGGATTTTTGTATTGCCAGGTGAGGGACTGGCATCCCCAACACAATGACATCAGTTTCAGCATGACCTAGAAATGATGTCATCCCATGGGGGTGACACTCCAGCATTTGCTCAAAACTCTATTGTTTAACCATAGGCATGGGCTAACACTAGAGACTCACATGACATGATGACTCTTTCAGATTGCTTTGAAAGCAATGTAATCATGCCAGCTCCGATCCTAAAAACGTTACTTGGGAGTAAGCCCCATAGACTCAAGTTGGACTTACATCTGAGTAAACATGCATAGGATTGAACTGTAAGGCTATATATATTATATACATTCTATCCTCATCTCCTAGGTAATAAATAAAATATTCTAAGTTGATTGGTAATAAGATTTTATGAGATTCAGTGATTTGAGATTACACCAAGTCTTGTAATTCTGATGTAATCCTTTTCTTGAAAAAAGATGTTTATCATTTCATAATTTCAGCAGACAAACATTTGATGATGACTGAGACAATTGGTGATGACTGAGAATGTCCTAAGAGAGAAAAAATGTTGAAGGTAGAGTTGAACAGCACTTCAAGAAAAAACAGAGGAGTTAGGAATTGGCCTGCTGAACTTCTAAAGAATTTAGTGTGTAAGTAGGAAGGAGGAAATTTTCCAACAGTTTGTGGTGGGAACCATTCATCATGGGGCCTCTTCATAGGGTTGCCAACTTCCAGGTGGTAGCTGGGGATCTCCTGGAATTGCAACTGATCTCCAGGCCACAGAGATCAGTTTCCTTGGAGAAAATAGATGCAGAGGAGTTAGCCGTGTTAGTCTGTGGTAGCAAAATCAAAAAGAGTCCAGTAGCACCTTTAAGACTAACCAATTTTGTTGTAGCTTAAGCTTTTGAGAATCAAGTTCTCTTCGTCAGATGCATGGTACAGAAAAATCTCCAAGAATTTTCCCAGCTGGAGCTGGTAACCCTAGGTCTCATTATGTTTTTACTTAGTTAGAAAGCTATATAAAATGTGTGTGTATATATATAATACATATGCTGTATGTACATATATATGTGTGTGTGTGTGTGTGTGTATGTATATATGTGTATATATATATATATGTACATACAGCATATGTATTATATATACACACACACATATATACACACACACATATATATATGTGTGTGTGTATATATGCAAAGCAACCAACTTTCAGTAATCACCAATCATGGTGCATATAAACATATTTAATTAGAGCAGCCAAGCTGCTGTGGAACTGCATTTGCAAACACACAATATTCCATGCAGATCCAGCACAGAAGAGATTCTACTTATTTATGCGATTAATGTACAACTCTGATTGACTGTCTGTTGTGACATCATAAATCACAGCCATAGAACAAATTTTTAAAGTTGGAAAAAAACTTGAGATTTTTTTAAGCACCAAGGAAACTTTTAATTGGATAAAGTTGCAAAGAGGTTGGGATTTTTTTCAAAGTCAGACAGCTTCCTGAAGTTGTTTTTTTCTTTACTGATCATATTCTAAAAATATTTGTGTGGGTGTGTTGGTACCTTCCTTTTAAGCACTTGTTGGTTAGTTAAAGGAAACTTAGTTAACATATTTAAGGATGTAAGTTTCCAGCAGGTATCTTAATGAACTTGGTACCATGATTTAAACTTGTGCATATAATTAACTGCATCAGTAGGTACAAAATATTGTGTTGGTGCTCAAAAAAGAAGGAAAAGGCTTCACTATAAATTTTTCCACAAAAATCCATTACATTTTGCTTTTTAAAGAGCAAAAGGAAAAGGCTTGTTTGTTACTCACTGTCTCTGAATAAAGTAAATAAGTTTCATTCTAGCTGCTTTAAACACTTTCTAAAATACTGAGTACGGCTTTTCTGTTTGACGAAATGAGATTCTCTGGATGCGGATTTAAATTTCTATGTTTGCATTGTACAATCTCAGTGTCTTGAAAGCTGTATCGTCATGGCTACAGGTTCCTATTGGCAGTTTTTTCCCATTGCACACAAGGCCTGCAGCATTTTGTAAAATATGTACATTTTGCATTTCTGGTTTTTATGTGCTCCATGGCTCCCAGTTCTTTTACCCCTGCAATGTAATACTTGTCCTCTGGTAACATTTTATTTTTTTCATATCTTTTACTGTGCAGTACTACAGCTAAGCATTAGTCCTACCCTTTTTAAAAAAATGAGTGAACAGTAGCTTAGCAAGTCTCTCACAGCAAGACAAACCTGTCTGTCCATTACATGGTTAATACACAACATTGTGCTACTGATCAATCAAATCCAATATGATACCTCAATATAAATAAAATTGGTGTGTGTGTGTGTGATGTGTTTATTTGTTTAGAAAGGCATTTAGCCATCTTTGGAAATGTCTGATTTTTTTGTCACCAGTCATCACAGATGTCATGGAGGCTGTGGCTCATCTTTGCTTCTGCTTTAGTGAGAATCTAGACAGTTGGTCTGATTTGTGCAGAATTTGTTTAAAGATTAGTTCTTATGTTGCTTGAATGACTTTGCCAATTCAGGTCTTTCGCCTGCTTTCCCTCTTCACAATGGCTTACCTGGGGCAATGTTCTCAGGGTTTGGAGGGCCCCGTGGATCTGGAGTATTAGGAGGTGTGATTGGTGCATGCTGCTGGCCAGCTTCCATGCTACTAGCATCTAGTTGAACATACTGCAAGACCTCATTGAGCTGCATTTGAATGAAAAGAAATGGCATAGCTATCAGGCTCACAATAGAGACGCCAAGTGACTACTGAAAACAACATCCAGATGACCTGGCTTTCCCTAACTGGGATACACACACACTAGCTCTCTGTTTAAACTGGCTTGCATTCTGACCACTTCCACCTTTCCCACTCTGCTATCTGAGAATCACACACTCATCAGGCTCACAACTCCCTTATGAACTGGTGAAGTATTATTCTTGCTTCAAAGACATGGCATTACATGCCACAAAGATTAACTTGCTTTCAAAAGCTAGAACAGAAAGTATTTGGCAAGCTGGGAATGATAGGTGTTTTGTGCTCTGGGCAAGCGAGTTATCTACGAGAATATCACATTTCCTGAAGCAAAAATTGTCAGATGCACTTTCTGTAAAATACTGCATGTATTTAAACACATCAATGGCCCTTATTTCATTGTGTATAATAGGGTTGCCAGCCTCTGGTTGGACTGGAGGATCCTCCACCCTCAGCTCCAAGTGGCAGCAGGAAAAAAATAAAATTAAAAAATGGTCATCAGGCTGATGGCATGATGCCACTTCCATGGAAATGTATGAGTGACATCACACCTCTTTAGGGATCACTGGAAACTCAATGCTATTTCTAGCAGTTCCTAGAGAACTGGTGTCACTTTCAGGGAAACCCAGAAATGATGTCAGTCTTCTCTAGGAATCACCAAAAATTCTACGGTTTTACAAAGAGTTCAAGACCTCTCAGTCTCCTGCTTATCTTAATGGAAAAGAAAGAATTACCTGCTGAAATTCCTTCTTCCATATTATTACTACCACTGTATGCATTTTATCAATGATTTGATCTCTTCTAGAGTTGCCAGTGTTTTCGCAAATGTTGGGAGATTTGGACGGTGGTGCCTGGGAGAGTGGAGATTGGGGAGGATATGACACTACTTCTGGGTGAAACTCTAGGAATTTCCTCTAATATCTAAGATCGCAAAGACATGGTGAGATTCCTAGTGTTGTTTTTATTTATTTGTTATTTATTTATTTGTTTGAGATAACATAAACAAAAATCTAATATAGAGTTGAAGAAATTTTGAAACAGAACTTAAGCAATTCTAAGATTGACATTAAACAACTTGGAACTACCTAGTAGGACCATACTTAAAGCAACAGACAGTACATATTAGCACATTTAAAGCAACACTTAGGATGTAAGGCAACAGATAGGGGCCGTAGACTTCACTACTATGTACTGTCGCTTTAGTGAAGCATCTCTATGAGACCACCTCCCTCCAGTACAGCTCTCCTATCTGAGTCAAAAAAGCCCTCTTGATCTTGAATAATTCAGTTTTGCATCATTTGCAGAAAGCCAGGAGATTGGGGGCGCTCCTGTTCTCCTCAGGCAGGCCATTTCATAAAGTGGGAGCCACCATAAAGAATGCACGTGTAAGGGATTCAGTTTCGTTTTCTCGGCCATGTCGGACGCTCCTCTCCACAGGTCCGAGAGGAAGCGCCCGAGCAGCCTGACCGGGTGGCTGATCTGCGAAGATTAGCCCCCAGGACTCCCAGTGAGGGAGGCAGGGTCCGGGACGCGGCGGGAAGAGCCCCCTGAAATCGATGCGGGGGGGTAAATTGCCCGTTTGTCCCTATGGAGGCCGGCAGACGTGCGTGGCACCTCGAGTGCTGCCAGGCCATGGAAAACGGCAAAGAGCAGAACTAGGCAGAAGCCTGTAAGTAAGCGAATCCCTTCTGTTATTACAAGCGCATGCGAAGGAGTGGTGGGATCTGAAGCTAAGAAGGCTCGTTCTTCCCCCTCGCTGAGTTTCAGAATTTGGTCGGCGGTACCCCCCCCCTAAAATGGCAGCGAAAAAGCAGAGTCCCGCTTTGGGCAAGTCAATCTCGGCTGCCCTGCAGGGGAAAGGAGAGTCACTCGAGGACTTGGTGAAGAGGTCGGTTATCGAAGCCATAAAGCCCTTTGTTGACAAGCTGAATGAAACAGATCAAAGGGTGGGCTTAATTGAGAGCGAAGTGAAAACCATTAAGGAAGCAGCGGGGGGGCAGAGAAGTCTGCTCAGGAAAATGTGTCACTTGTGAGGGCAACGAATAAAGAGTTAAAGCTGGTGGAGAACCAGCTGATCGGGCTACAAGTGGAACGAACACAGACAATTTTGCGCCTCCAGAATGTGAAAGAGGACGGAAATGAGGATTTATGGGGTCTGGCCTCGGAACTATTGGCGACACCCACGAGGGCAACTAAAGAAGAGGTAAAAAGCGCCATTTTGGAAGTCCGTCGGGCTTCTTCAAAATATGCAACGAAGCGTCAGCTGCCTCGCGAGATCATCATCGATTTTTCATCTAAGAGGATCCAAGACACTATCCTATACAACTCATACAATGCGGATCTGGACTTTCTGGGTAATAAAGTTAAGATACTGAAGGACGTCCCATTTTTAGTTTGGAAAAGAAGATTTAAGTATAAAAAGTTCGCAGCTCTTCTGAGGGAACGTGGAATAAAGTATAAATGGCTATTTCCGGAAGGTATCTGGTTTAGTTACAAAGATCAAGCTTACAAGATAATATCAGAAGATCAACTAAGGGATTTTGAGGACAAAAATCAAGAATTTCAGCAAGACACCAAGCAAGAAGAAAAGGATTTGAAGTCTGAAGGGGGGAGGAGGGAACGAGCACTGCGGTTGCAGTTGCTCAGAGAGAACTGGTCCGAGGCCCGGGGGGGGGGGGGGGGAGGAAGACTTAATTTGGATTGTAATCTGTATTTTGCAAGGTCAACCACTCCATCAATATCTCACAAAGTTTTAATTTTTTAATAATGGCAGTATGAAGGGAAAGCATTATTTGTAGTGTAGTGTTGTTATATGTTGCTGTTTTTTTTTCTTTCCTTCCCCTGCCCCCCTTCTTTCCCTCTGTATTGTTAGTTAATGTAGGTAATAATAAAAAAAGAATGCACGTGTAAGGGCTGCTGTTGATTTTGCTCATGTGCAGGATGGCATCTGCAGGAGATCCTGTTCAGATGAGCAAAGCTGCCAGGGAGGAACATAGGGAGAGAGGCAGTTCTGTAGGTTTGCTGGACCAAGGCTGTAAAGAGCTTTGTATGTGATAGCTAATACTTAAATTGAGCCTGGTAACTGATAGGCAGCCAATGGAGTGACAATAGAATGGGAATAATATTCATACTTCTGCTCTCCTGACAACAACTGCAACATTCTGCATCAGCTGGAGTCTCCTAATTGATTTAGATGGGATAACTATGTATAGTGCATTACAATAGTAAAGTCCTGATGTTACCATAGCATGGAGCCAGGTGGCCAGATTGGCTGTGTCAAAGTAGGAAGACTCTACCAATCTAGAGTGAGGTTGTAGAAAGCATTTGCAGCTGCCTTAACTTGCTTTTCTAGCAGTAGCACTAGATTCAGTATAACCCCTAGGCTCTTAACAGAGTCTGCAAGGGTCAGACGAATTCCATCGAAAGTAGAGAGTATGATGTCCTTCAAGATCTCTGCCTTCCCAATCAGCATCACTTCCATCTCATCTGGGTTCAATTTTGATTTGTTTGTTTTTAATTTGACCACAGCTGTCAGGTAGCAACCCAAGATTTCTACTGCATCCTATGGTGATTTGGATAAAAAGGTATAGAATTGGGTGTAATCTACATATTGATAGCATCCCACTCCATAGCTCTGAATGAGTTCTCCTAAAGGCTTTACATAGAGGTTAACTAACATAGGAGAAGATTGTGCCCTGTGGAACCCCACAAGATAATTCCCATTCTTGAAATAGCTGATCTCCAATGGCAACCCTTTGAATCCATTCCATGAGAAATGATTTTAAACTAGTCCAAGGCATATCCTTTGATGCCCACTTCTGTCTCCCAATGCCTCAACAGAATGGCATGGTCTACTGTGACAAAGGCTGCAGATAGATCCAGGATCCATGAGGAGCAATAATAATGCATGACAGACGGAGATCATCCGCTAAAGCTGTTTCTGACCCATGACCTGGTCTGAATTCAGACTGAAAAGGGTCCAGAGAACTAGTTATCCAAAAAAGTTGGTCACTACTGCTGTCTCAATCACTTTGCCCAGAAAGGCCAGATTAGAGACTGGGCTCCCACGCCACAGTTTCTCAAGAATGGGGGATTTGTGCCAAGGTCAATGATTGCCACAGGTGGGCAAATAAGCCTAGTCCTCTCTTGAAAAGGACATGGTTTATTTGACTTGCACGGTCCATAAAAGGATTCCCCAAACACCACCTCAGTTTGTAATCATGATAATAGCCCTAGTATAGGCCTCTTCATGAAGATTAACAACCATCCAGCTCTACCCATCCTTTCTCCTTGGTCATTAGTTCAGGGCAGCATCCCAAGCCTTAATCATTGTTTCTGCAACACAGAATTAGAACTCTCTAACAAATCTGAATCTTATTTTAGCGATAATATGGAAATGAAAATTTTTAAGCAGGCTGTCTTTGAGTACAATTTCTCTCAGAAAGGGAGATCTCTTTAAATGACAGTGGAGATTCAAACAACTATTTTTTAACTCATACCTGAGGAAGTCTTACTATGTTAGACTCAGCATCCATGCTGCGGGCAACTTGGAGGCAAAATGATGAATGTGAAGTAAAAACATACAGAAATTATGCTCACAATACTAAACTAGTTTTCTAAAACAGGTTCCATGTAAAGTAAGCAGCAAAGCCAAACCTGAGTCTCTGTAATACAGTGGTGTTTTTACTGGCATTTGTTTGGACCGGCCTGAATAACTTGGTACTTTGCCACTCAAGAATGATGATCTTTCCAATATAACCTGGCAATGAAAACTACAAACTAAACCACATCAATGCATTTCAAGTAACAGTGTTAAATCTGACCCATCTTCTTGAGACCTGGATATCTCAAAGCCTTTTATAGATGCTAAAAAACTGCTTCTGCAAGCCCATTAAATTTATGATTCAGCTTTCCTACTCTTGTTCTTCTCAATACACATAATCTGAGTTAAAGAATGGCTTTTCCTTACATTTTTTCCTCTCCATCATGTCCACAACTTTTATCTCCTCTGTACTCTAACTTCTTCATCTAGTACTATTTATAGCAGCTCTCTTAACATTATATATGTGTGTGTTTACATTGTTCACAGCCTTGAGGGCCTTAAATGGAAGGAAAGATGGGATAGAAATCTTTTAAATAAAATGTTTCTTATTCATGGAAACTTACACATTCTTGTAAGAATGGGTAAATGCTAAGAAAATATTTTGGAATATTGCAGTTGACTGAGATTTGTGGAGTGCTTATAAACATGGTTGTAAATAATCTTGATGGGACAGGCAGTGTCAAAAAAAGGAAATTAAACCCAAGTCTCACCTGTTACTTCTCATTTGTGCCATATCCTATTAGTCTTTATTTCTGGAATGCCCTGCTTCAATATATTATAACATCTTCAGCAGTCTGTTTTTTAAAATAGCATTCAAGACTTTTCAGAAGTAAGTCTATTTCAGCAAAATCAACAAGAATCCTGTGGCATTTAAAGACTAGCACATTTATTGGCATAAAAGCTTTGCAGGACGGTGCCCCATTCATCAAAGGCATGAAGTATTATCCTAAGACCAAAGTAGATCAGAGGGTAAGAGACTGGTGAACAGATCAAAGAGATGCCCCAGTTTGATCAGGTCATGATGCAAAAAGGTTTGACCCTTTCTCCTCACATACACCATTTCTGCAGTCTCAGGCCTCTCACAACAAGGTTTCATGAGTCAGTCTAAGCCCAGCAATGATGAAGAGTCCTCCGACAAATAACTACCCGCAGCTAGTGCTCAGCCAACCAGTTTCAGCTGACCTGGAGAGTCTCTCTACACGATATTTCTTATACAAGGATGCTCAAGTGAAGGGAGATGCAATGTTAGCCGGGAGGCATAGTTTAAGCCAAAGGCTTTGTCAATTTCCTCTTTCCACAGGAGGGTAGTTTGAAAAGACAGGGTTTGTTAATTTCATCTAATTAACAAACCCTCTGAGGAGCATCTCAGCCTGTAGTCTTTTAAATCTATCCTCCTGTAAAGAGGGGAAATTGACAGAGCATTCTGTTCTGTCTTTTTAAACTACATGACCCGGCTAACATTGTGTCTCCCTTCACTTGAGCATCCTTGTGTAAGAAGTATTGTGTAGAGAGACTCAGAGCCAGGAGGAAAACAAGAGATCAGGCTATCAACTAATCAGGAATCACAGCCCGCAGCTGAGGCACAGCCAATGCTGGGTAGGCAAGAAGTCAGAGGCCATGCCTAGTCCACCCAGCTCCCCCACACCCTTGCAGCACTGACACTGTCAGAGACACATAGAGTGGCAGTACAAAATAACAACAACAACAACATTCGATTTATATACCGCCCTTCAGGACAACTTAATGCCCACTCAGAGTGGTTTACAAAGTATGTCATTCTTATCCCCACGACATACACCCTGTGAGGTGGGTGGGGCTGAGAGAGCTCCAGGGAACTGTGACTAGCCCAAAGTCACCCAGCTGGCGTCAAGTGGAGGAGTGGGGAATCAAACCTAGCTCTCCAGATTAGAGTCCTGCACTGTTAACCACTATACCAAGCTGGCTCTCCACTACACCAAACAACTAGCAATGCCAGACCTCTTCAAAAATTGGATCGTTCTAACATGTTTGATCAACTGTCATGCGTTCAGATCACTGCAGCTTTTCCTGGGCACAGCAAAAAGTACATTCTGGCAGCTGAGGCAGCTGCCTGTTCTTTTAAAAAAATCTTCTTTTAAGTCTTTTGAATACTAGAGTGTCTGTTACCCTATAGTATGGCTGTAAACAAGTCTTTCTGCATAGTTCTTTTATTGTACATATGTACACAACTATGTAAATGTGCATTTGTTTCTTAATTGTGGCACACAGTTCACACATTTTTCCTCACAGTTTTGCTTTTGTCGTGGTCATACTACATTTAGCAGTACTCAAAGCATAATATTTTGTACCTTTGTACCACTTCCCAATATCCATGTCCACTGACGGCTTTAGTTTCTAGCTAATAAGTTGACCCTCCCTGAGATACAAAGAAAAGATGCCACCTTTGCCCTTTGCTTATGAGGCTTCTAGGACTCACTGGTGGGATCAAACTCACCACATTATTCCTAAATCTTTTCAAGGCTAGAGATACCCTTAGACTAGAGCTGCATAACTTGTGACCTGCCAAGCTAAATTCAGCCCAATACCAGGTATGGTAGCCCACATTTGGGTGTGCAAAATGTGATGGGGTAGTTATTATCAAACACCTGGTACAACTTGCAGTACCAATTTGGTCCGGCATAGATGGTCATAAGGCCTGCCCTAGGCCAGTCATACCCTGTTATAAAAGATTTATAATTTAAAAGACTCACATTTCTTGGCTTGCTAGATAAAAAGTGCAAGTTTTCATATGTGTACTTGTCAGATCTTCTTTGACGCATCTTAAATAGCCGTGCTCCTCTGTTACTGAGCAGTGATAATTCTTCCAGCATAATGTCTCTGGGGATGCTGACCTTTTTTCCAAGGTCTATTCCAGGTGATTCTACAAAATAGTACAAGCATACAGTTCTAAGAATATTGTCATAAAAGGAGGGGGGCCTGATTCAGCACAGTTAAGCATTTCTTACTCATTTCAGCATAAAGCATGCACTTCAATATTTCCTACCAGCAGCACTGGCTCATTTTTTTAAAAAAATTGCAGATCCTTTGGCAAGGTCAGCAGACCTTTCCAGTCCCATTTTTGCTCCTAGAAGTGCGAAATTAGAAATACAATGCCCTTGAGAATGCACAGTAGTTTCCCTTACCACTGCATAACCATTGCCAGCTTCAACAAAACTGCTAAGATTAGGGAAAGAAGATTACAGGGAAAAGATGATGTTGGCAGCCCCCTTCCAAGGCCCACTCTTCTCCTGAGAAAATATTGTCCAAGGAAACACAGGTGAACAACCTCCAAATAGAATAATGCATCTTTTTTTTGCCCATGAGATCACTTCTTACTGCTAATATTAAGAGAAACACAAAACAATCCAAAAAGAACTAAAGGAACAAGTAAGAGAGGGTATTAAATATGGGACATAAGACTTAATTCATTCAGCTGTATTTATTTATTTATTTATTTATTTATTTATTTATTTATTTTATTTTGCCCTTCCTACAAGTGGGCTCAGGGCAGGTCACACAACTAGAGATGGACACGAACCAGAAAAAAACAAACCGTGTGGTTCGTCACATTTCACAAAATGAAATGGTTGAGGCCAGCTCTAGATCCATCTAATTAGCCTCCCTGCTAGTTTCCTGCCAGTGTGTGTGTGTGTGTGTGTGTGTGTGTGTGTGAGAGAGAGAGCATATGGTCCATCTGCTCCCGTGTCTCAGTCATAGAGTACATGTACTGAAACTCTTCATTGGGCTTTGCATATAACATTCAAAGAAGAGTTTTTACCGTTAAAATGCAATGGCTTGGATCTGTGGTAAATCTCTTCTAAAGGAAGACATTTTTCTCAGTGGAAGGGGCTTCTTCTTCCCTCTCCCAATGCTTGCCCAAAATGCTGCTCCTGAGAAACAGCAGAGCACTGCCAGAATAGGGAGCTGTAAACTGCATAAGAAGATAAGGTTGCCAGCTGTGTCTTACAAAATCCCTGGAGATATAGGGTTGGTGGTTGGAGAGGCAGGGATCTGGGAAACAGAGGGAACTGAGCAGGTATGAGATGCCATAGAGTCTACCCTCCAAAACTACCATTTTCTCCAGTATCTGTAGTTTGGAGATCACTTGTAATTTCAGAAGAACTCCAGGCCTTGCCCAGAGGTTGGCAATCATAAAGGATGAACCAGTAAATCACCTCCCATTCTGTTAGCAGAAATTAGCCACAGGTTCCAATCCAAAACATCTCTGCATTTCAGAATTTGTGAAAACAATTTTGTTTCCTTATGAGTCAAACTGACAGCAAAATCATCACATCAAAATTCAGTGACACCACTAGGGCCTGGAAAAATTGTTCAAGTCACAGACCACATTTGACCTATAGACTGCTAGTTAACCATTGTGTTCTTGAATCAGGCCTATAAAACTTGCGGCCTTCAATGTGAAAGCGCTTCTTCAGTCATGGAAGGTGGCCCTCCAAATGTTTAGTATATTTCCTGATTTTGCTGCCTCCCTGAGATTGCAAAAAAAAAGATTGATAATACAAAGCTGGAAATGCAACCACCGGTTAAAGGAAAGGGACTGACTGTTTCTACTTTCCAAGCAGAGACCCATTGCCACTTGGTTGAGGCAAGACTGATTCTCTAGGTAGTGTCTCAGCTATAGACTCAAAGTCTCTCTACCATTTCATTCTTACGGGAGGAAATATTTTTTCCATACAAGCATTCCTTATTTTTTGGGAAAAAAATCTGTATTTCTTAAATGATTTGTCTGATGGTTCCCAAAACATTTTAATCTGACCAGACAGTATTTTCCACAGGAATGTGGGAGAAAATCAAATGAGTATTCCAGAAAATAAGTTTTGCTTTTGGTCTGGCACTCCTCTTTTGAGTTCATCGCAATGAACAAGAGCGCAGGAAATATGTTTTGAATTAAATATGTTTGAAACACAAAAAGCATAGCAGCCTTTGAGTTATTTCTGAATCAAAGAAACTTCCCTGTTTGGTCACCTGGAGAAACTTTCTTCTAGGGGCCTAGGCAAGTGCTCTTTACAAGAGAGCAGATCACTTGTTAGGTGGGATGAGAGGAGGGCCTCTGCAAGTGTAGTTGCAGCCACTCTTTCAATTAACAACAACAACAACAACAATAACAACATTCGATTTATATACCGCCCTTCAGGATGACATAACACCCACTCAGAGCAGTTTACAAAGTATGCCATTATTATCCCCACAACAAAACACCCTGTGAGATGGTGGGGCTGAGAGAGGTCCTAGAAGCTGTGACTGACCCAAGGTCACCCAGCTGGCTTCAAGTGGAGGAGTGGGGAATCCAACCCGGTTCTCCAGATTAGAGTCCTGCACTCTTAACCACTACACCAAACTGGCTCTCAATATTGGCTTCAATGTGGCTATGTCAAAGAGGTCTCCAACTTACAACTGGTGTGATGTACTGGCTGAATTGTCAGACTGGAACTGGGGAAATCTGGGATCATTTTTCACACTCCACCATAAACTTCATTGGCTGACTTAATGGGCAGTCACACACTGCCAGGCTATCTTCCCTCATAGGGTAGTTGTGAGAATGAAAAGAGGGATGACCATGTACTCCATCCTGAGTTGCTTCAAGAAAGGATGGCATAAAAATGGAAGAGAATAAAAATGAATGAATACATGATCCTTCAAATAGTTTATTCAGTTTCAGCACTCCCATGAATAAAAATATTTATTCAAATAGATTTATTTTGTAGTGAGTGCTAGGATTGTTTTGTTTTGTTTTTGGAGGGTAAAAGGAGGAGGGGTTTCCAGAAAACTTAGTCCATTTGTCCAGGGACAGGGATTCATCTACTCTTGACTGGCAGCTGCTTCCGACTGAGGGCCAAACTACAAGCAACGAATGACACAGGTTGGACACTTGTCAGCTTCCTTCAAGTTTTTATGGGAAATGGCTGAAGCAATATGTGCTGAAGAAATGGGAGGTGGGAAGAGAACTGTGGCAGTTCGAGAATTACTGAAATATGACGAAATGTAGAGGGGGGTGACTTTACCGGAGGGTAGAGAGAGAAATGAAAATGTCTAAGCAGCTATTTTGTTAGATTGTTATATATAGAAAAACATATAGAATATGGATAGAAAATAACTAACTATAAGGACCGACTAATTAATATTGTTTCTGGTATAAACGTGTAACATGTTAAACTGAATAAGTCTACCTGAAGAAATATATGGATTAAATTGATTGATAACTTTTGACGATAGTTATATAAAGTAATATACGGAATATAAGTCAAATTGGTTGACTTATATAAATGTATGGGTTATACGGTATAAGGCTTATAGAAATATCTGAAACCAGGAAACTACGAAATTATGTTAAAAAGAGACAAATTGTTTGTCTAATGTGGAAGAAGGGACTTAAAGATAAGATAAGGTATAGAGTATTAAAAATAGTTAAAGAATTATTGCTTAGATTAAAGGGAAAGTACATGTTTGTTAGATAGATGAATTTAAAATGAGTAAGAGAAAAGGGACAAAGGGTTGGAAAACTGTTGGAAGTCAAAAGAAAAGGGGGGAAAGGGAGGGGTTAGAAATTGGGAAATGGGAATCGATTGTAATATGTAATTATATGATTCTAATTCCAATAAAAATTTTATTAAAAAAAAAAGTTTTGATGGGAAATGTAGGCAGCTTGGAGGAATGTTGAACAAGTGACGGTTGAAAAGTCCATCAGACAGCAGTCGGAGAGCCAAGCTGCAAGACCAGGATGCCTACATTTCCCATCAAAACTTGAGGGAACCGGACAAGTGTCCACCCAGTGCCATTTGTCACTTGTAGCTTGGCCCTCAGAAGAAGGCTTCTAAGACCTTGCAGCCTCATCAGCTGAGTGGCACTGAAGAGAGAATGTGTGAAGTCACAGCAAAAACAGGGATAATAATACTAATATTTGATTTATATACCACCCTTCAGGACAACTTAACACCCACTCAGAGCGGTTTACAAAGTATGTTGTTATTATCCCCACAACAACCACCCTGACAGGTGGATAGGCTGAGAGACCTCTGAAACTGACCCAAGGTCACCCAGCTAGCTTCAAGTGGCGGAGTCAGGAATCAAACCCAGTTCTCCAAATTAAAATCCTTTCGCTCTTAACCACTACACCAAACTGGCACAATAACAGTTCATGCAAGAGGACAAAACTCCTGAGGGAACATGAAAGATTTTCTGTAATCTTTTTAGGCTTGTTGCTGTAGCTGATGAGGAAGAAACTGATCACCCACTCAAGGCAGTCTAGGCAGGGATCAGCAAATGGAGATGGATGTGGGTGGCAGCTACACCTACCAGGCCACAGGTTCAAGTAACATCCAGATGGAAGGCAGGGCTGGAGGACTGCCATCTGAATATAGAGTACCCCTCTGACACCACTGCTCTTATAGCGGATCCAGAAAAATATTTTCTTCAGCTTTCCTTTTTGAAATACGTGTTTCTAACAGAAAATGTGTAAATTAAACTTTTAAATATATTGAAATCCATTTAAGAATATAAGAAGAGCCCTGCTGGATCAGACCAGTGGTCCATCTAGTGTAGCATCCTGTTTCACACAGTGGCCAACCAGTTGCCCTGAAGGGACAACAAACAGGGAACGGAGGCCAAAGCCTTCCCCTAATGTTGCCTCTCAGCACTGGTATTCAGAAGTTTGGTGGTAATGGAGAGTGCCCTCAAGTCAGAGTTGACTTATGGCAACCCCTGTTGGAGTTTTCATGGCAAGAGACGAGCAGAGGTGGTTTGCCATTGCCTGCCTCTTCCACGTTGGCCTTTGTTGGAAGTCTCCCATCCAATTACTAACCAAGGCTGACCCTGCTTAGCTTCTGAGATCTGACAAGATCAGGCTCACCTGGTCTATCCAAGTCAGGCCGTTCAGAGGTTTACTGCTGCTGAATGTGGGCAACATGTTGATTTGTGTACTTATGCATAATTTTCTCATCCAGTATTATTGTCAAGACCTGCCTTGACAATTATGATCCACTTATGTCAATTCAGACCAGAAATATTTTAATATTTTAAAAAGGCCCTTTGACTCATGTTTGACTCTGCTGCTTAAAGCTTTTATCTTAATAAATCAGGATGCTATTTGTTCAGACAGTCTTCTCATAATACATGTTGCATGCTAACAAAGACTAAATGTTTGGGCTTGATCAATCCCTCAAACACATGCTTTGTACATCCTTTCTGTGGCAAAACTTTAATTGGTCCTCTCATATTTCAAGTGAGGATCCAAGCCACTTGGTGTATCTAAGCAGCTACCCCGAAATGTCAAGTGTAAGATTCACTGTGGTCCTCTGTCATATTAAAACACAGTTGTACTGTCTGCTCTAATTAATCTGTGTATAGAGCTTGCCTGATGTTAGCCAAGTGCAAAGGGGGATGAGTAGGAAAAAAATGCTGCCAACAAGACAACAATCATATAGGTAATCTAAAATATAATTGAATACTACTACTAATTTCAGTAAGCTATGGATTATGTTTCCCAAGCAGAAATTGAACAAATTAATCAGTTTATCGATTGAGTTGATCTGTGCTCTTTTCTAATCTTTGATCTTTCTCTATGCCAGTTTAAAAGGAAAGGTAATTGACTATGAAATATTATTTTCAATGTTCAACAGCCACCTATCATGCTAATATTTCTGCTTTGTTTAAGCTTATGATTCAGACTTATACATATTAGTAAAGGCATTCTTAAACTGGAAAAGTTCTCTTCTCCTCAAAAATCTCTTGACACACTTCAATCAATTTGTGCACAAAGATATTATTTGAAAATCAGAGCAATTCTACAGTGGTTTAATTTTATATATCTTGTTTATGGTCCTCAAAATGTGGAGCCTGCCATTCTTATTCTAATAATTGTTTTTTTTTCTCAAAATGAAAACTATATACATTCGGTTGGATCCAAAGTTTCCAGGTTTGCCAGCTCCAGGTTGGGAAATTCCTGGAGATTTGGGGGGGGGGGGGGTGGAGCCTGGAGACAGTGGCAATTGGGGAAGGGAGGGACCTCAGCAGGGTATAATGCCATAGAGCCCACCCTCCAAGCCGCCATTTTTTCCAGGGGATGTATGTGGCCTGGAGGTTAGCTGTAATTCCGAGAGCTCTCCAGCCACCTCCTGAAGTTTGGCAACTCTAAAAGTTTCTGTTCTACTAAACGGTGAGTCCCTTTTCAACCAACAATGCAAGACGACTTCCTTCAGCAGAAGTGGGTTCTGCTGGAAGAAGGCTGTTTGCATCAGGGGAAAGCTGCACCATCAGCAGAATGGAAACTTTGGTTCCAATCCAATATTTACTGCAAAGTTTTTATAGAGCTTAGATCCAAAATAATTTTGGCTTCTCTCCCCTCATCTAAATTCCTACAGATTTCAAAACCATTTGGAACATGTGTCCTATATTATGGATCTCATTATTCATACCACTGGAAATGAAGAATACCACAGAGTTTCTTCAGAAGTAAGTTCCACCAAGCTCAATGACACTGACCCTTTCCATGTAACATTTTGGCCAGAATGATGAATGTCTGTGTGTGGGAGGGAGCAGCATCACAACACCACATTCTGGCAATAGTTTGTGCCTGTTCACTTGAAGGTATATAAAGACTAGGGTTGCCAGCCCCCAATGGCCCAGTGCCCCTGCTGTTGCTCAGTTGGCTGGCAGGGGAAGAAAGGAGGGGACTTACTAGCTCACAGCAGACTCTTCCAGGTGACACCATGATGTTGCTGGCAATGCAATGATGTAACTTCCTTTAAACTTGGAAATGACATCATCACATTGCCAGGTAAAGTCTTGATATTTAGGCAAAGAACATATAGTTTTTGCCCAAATATAGAGTGGTTCTGGTGTGAACAGGTAAGAATCCTCCCGGCCACCTGCTTTCTCCCTTGCCCTCAACAGTTAGCAACCTGGCAACCCTGGTAAATACTCTATTTGTATATTAAGTGTCCTCTTTGAGGTCTGAAGAAGGGAGCTCTGACTCTTAAAACCTTACAATCTGAAAATGTTGTTGGTCTATGAGGTGTCACTGGATTCAAGGTTCCTTCCTTATTATGTGGATAAAGGTTTCTTATCATATGGAGAAAGACCTATGTACATATACATGGACCCATTAATACCTACAAGTGAATGTACAAATTGAAAACTGAGCTTGCTTCTCTGATGCTACTTTTCGTTATGTTTATTTAGTCTCCCCAGAATTATGAAAAGGGCTACTTATTTTCTAGAAAGCATGCTTAGTTTTGTAGGTCTAAATATTATCAGTGAGTCTGAGATTAACAATTCTTGGAGGATGGGTAGATGCAAAGAAGCATTTGGAGCTCCAAATGCTCATGCTTACCAATATAGATCTATAAATCTCTTAAGTAAGTATAACATTAATTGCTAGTGGAAAAAAATCTTATAAATAGCATGACCACATTTATGGCATTGTTACTATAATGAAGTCACCCTCAAATATAACAGCAACCATCCCTCCCTAGATGTCAGCAATACAGCAGTGCCTGGATGGGACCCTAATAATCTTGGGTATCTACTATAATGTTTGCATTAACTAATATTACTCATATAAGAACAGAGTAGAAGGTTTATAAGCAGAGACTACAAGGAAAGGGTATCCCATTTCTCCCACCTTTGTTTCTTCACCTCTCCTCCCACCCCTTTTCTTACACAGTCTTTCCTTCTCCTACCCCCTTCTTTCATACAGTGTCTCACTTTCTCCTTACTTCTAAATCATCCTTCCCCCTTCCTGCTTGGTCATCAGGCCAGTAACTTACTAGGTAGCCCACCTGCCAATAGCACTTCTGCTGCAGCTTACTCCTTCCTTTGCTGACCTGTTTGCCTGTATGTCTTACATAGTGAGGGGAGCAATAGTTCCAATTTCTCCTCCTCCATTTGCAGAGAAGTAGTGGGTCTGGCTTTGAAGGTGGGATGGTGGTAATTCCCATTCCACCCCCCACTTGAAGTGCTGTCACAATGGCGTGAGCCACTGCAGTGAGCCACTCTTTTTCCTCCCACCAGCCAGAAGAGAAGTGGCAGGGCTGGCTTTGGTGGCCTCTCCCCTTTGGTGAGTCTTCCAGAATCTCAGTTTGAAACTCTGACCACTGCACTGACTTTCATATGGTGGCTGCTGAACAGCAAAAAGCAGCTGGGCTCTGGTGAGTCATGCTGCTGATGGGCCTGGCCCCAGTGAGTCCTTCCACAAAAGCCAAAACAGCTCCAGAATGGGCCCCTGTCCCCTTGATGTGGTTCTCTAACAACAGCCACTGAGGGCATCTAATTCTTAAAGCTACAGAAGCTCCTTCTATCATTTTTAAATTTCAGATTTTCCTGCAAATCTGGGGCTTTCCTCACATTTGTAGAAAGATCTGCCTTGACTGTCCAGGGCACAGATCACTAGATTTAAGTATCCACAGATGGTCCCCACTAAGAATTAGATATATCGATATTCTCCTCACTGATAGATTAATTTTGCAATAGATTTCTGTAGATCTGATACAATTTCCATTGTATCAGATCTCCATTTAGTGTAGTCTCACCGAACAGAAATATCTACCTATTTACAAGGGGAAATGAGCACAAATAAATACATTGGAAAAATAATTATATAGTGGGGGAGTCAGGTTGGGAAGGAAATTGAACCTAACTTTCCACAAAGCCTGTGGAAGAAGTCAGTGACTGGCAGCTTTGGTCCCTGTGAGATGATGATGGGGTGGCCAGAGAATGCGGCCTTTGACAGGAAGAAGCCAGCTAGCAGATGCTTGACGTGTAGTTTTGGCAGGCCTTTAGCCTCATTATAATAATATATTATGTCTGGCTCCTGGGTACAATACTAGGATTTAGATATAGCTAAGTTGAAAGGCATTGGCCAGGGTGAATTTGACATAGGTGAGATTCTTTAATATAAAGAATCCACGTTTTGATTAAACGGCAAGATGAAAATTTTCCTGATGACAGAACAACAGAACAAGATTTTCCTAATATTTTTTTTAAATGCTGTTTTGATTAAACAAATAGAGTACGGAGTGGTTTATGAAGATATATTTGTATCTTAATGAAGTTCGATCTGTTCTGCCTCTCATTTCAAAATCATATGTTTGAGAAAGTAAATCAGTAGTGAAGAACAACACATGCTTTTAAAAAAATACACAGCAGAGGACTGGAATATGTTTTCTTTTGTTATATTTGTTATATGCTGTACACTGAAATACTTGTATAGGGCAATAATGGGCTATAATGACCCTTAATGACCATAATGTTTAATACAATTAACACAATAGAACTACGGCAGCAATCATTAGCACATTATGGGGTAAGTCCCATTGAACTACAATGGGATTTACTTGAGTATACATGCTTCAGTTGTATTGCACATATGCATAACCAGATACTGTCACAATAAGCCAATTGATATCTCAAATTTTTTAAATCATAGTTCTGACCATAATTTACTCAACTGAAAAATAGTATGCTCAATGGTAGGGAAGTGCTATAAGTACTACATTTGTGAATGATAAGGCGACAAAAATGTACCTATCTGCCTTCAGTTTGCAAACATGAGAAGACACCTGAATTTGATTAGAATGTGCAAATTCATGGCATCTGGCAGAATAGAAACTGACAATGAGCACTTGGTTCATTCTGAATCATTATCAGTTTGGAATTCTGTTCCCAGTCCATATGTGGCACTAGTCAGGGTTTGAAAATACAAAGGACTGCTATGCCATGACTATATTCCACTTGGGTTTTTAAAAAGTTGGCATGGAGTGGAACTATTATCTCTCAAAGGGATCATCTTAACTTGAAACAGATCTAGGATAAGAAATCAACAGTGAATCACAAGCAGCCTTTAGCAAACTTTTACACAGCAGGAAAAAGAAAAGGCGCTACCTGAAAACGAGTCAACACTTCACAGAAAGAGAGAAATGGGCATTGGCTAGATTGGCTAAACAGGCAGATAGTTGGATTGTTCCCAGTTTCCCATGTTTTCTTGCAGGGTCCGTGGTACAATAGTAAGTAAATTATCATGGGATTCCTAATTTCAAAATATACCATTCTTTCAGGAAACAGATGACACAGACAGAGCACCTCCTTTTCATACAGAAATTCCCATTTCCAGTCCTCTGCAATCTCCTGTTAAAGACAGCAGGTGCTGGAAAGCATCTTTCTCTACCCTATTACCCTGGAAACTCAGGGCCAATCAGAACAGACAATACTCTTGGTCTAAATGGATCAATTGTCTGACAGGGTAAAAGACAACTTCATATGTACCCATTTATTAGACTTTGCACTTATATTGTAGTAATTACAGAGAGGTATCCATGTCAGCCTGCTGCAACAAAAATAAACAGGAGTCTTATGACACCTTAAAAACCAATACAATTTTGTCCTAAAACAAACTTTTATGGGGCTAGAATATCTGAATATCTGAAGAAGCAAGCACTTGTCCTTGAAAGCTTGTTCTGGAATAACATTTTTTTAGTCTATGGTGCCTGCAAGATTTCTGTTTATTTTCAAACAATCCTTCTCTCTAAACACCAGTGTTTTCAGAAATTTCAGAGTATACACCTTAAAATGGGAGGAGCTGTCTCTTTTGAAGCAGATGGATGGGAAGGTAAGGGTCTGACTCTCTACAGAGAATCTCACTCCCTTATCAAGTAATAATTAAAAGGATTCTTTAGGAAAATCACCACAGCTAAACCAGTAGAACTGATGAAAAAATTAACGTTTTTATACGGCTGCATTTCCAGAAGAATAAATCCAAACGCTAAGGGACTGGATAGTGGCGCCTGTTAGAATTATGGGTATCTATATACATATATATCTATATACATGTATGTGAATGTGTATACAATTCTCAATATTTAGGGGTTTCAGAAGTTAGTGTAAAGTTTTATAATTTAGGGGAAGAGAAGATGGAAGGCCTAACTTGTTTTCTGGACTCTAGAGACAATAAATATCCTCAGCAGTCCTGTCTTCAATGAAGGCTCAGTTTATAGTTCTTTGTGAAAGAAGTTATTGATGTTGTAACCTGTATAGTAAGCTAAATTTCACCTGCTTCCTGTGGAAATTTTGATAAGCCAAACAATTTTTTTTTCAGGATTCTGTTCCAAAAATGGCAAAAAAGTTGAAAATTCTTAAAAGAGATTAGTTGGGAATTACATCTTGAATCATTACTACAGCCAGCTTTGAATGGGCTGAGGTGAAGAATGAGAGGCAGTTAACATATTATATGAACATATTATAGATATGAATTTTAAAAGCTACTTCTACAGTGGTATAGACATTTTCTGTTTATGAACAGTTCTGTAGTAAGGAATGTAGACATATTAAGCCCCCTCCCCAATAATATTCTGAAAGTCAATCCCAGGCAGAATGTACATCAGCTGTTAGATTACTTCATTCCTCCACAGCAGTTGTTCATCTGAAAATAGCTTTCAAATGAAAAGAGGCAACTACAAAAGGATTAGTTACCATAGGCAGCATGATAGCCCATGAGATTATTTATGGCAGCACACCCAGAAGGAAAGCTTCAAGAGCATTAATGCGGTAAGATTAAAAAGAAAGGTTAGAGAGTGATGCTGGACATACAGTCATAACAGGGATTTAACTATATACCATTTCTCTGGATTTCCTTCATGATGGCAAATGCTTGCTGCTTCCTCTCCTTGACCAAGTCCGAGTGCGACAGCATTGTGGTTTTCTGAGGTGATTTTTTTACTAGAGAGGAAGAAAAAGTCACATTTTAACATTGTTGAGTGCTGCCTTGCATTTTAATTTGAGTAATTGGTTCAGAGTAGCATTTAATTCTTATTTGCAAGTGCTGTATCTTTACCTTTAGATACTAGCCATAATTTCTTGCCTGGAGATGATGGGCAGTATGGTCCATTAAGACTGCATATGAAGCCCAGGGGAGCAAAAGATTGCATTAAACAAACTCTGTGATAAGGTGGGCTGGGCCTTCTTATTCCTGCTCACCTTTGCTTGTTTTGGTAGACTCCTTGTGCTACCAAATTATATTTTAAAAAGAGAAATTACTTATCTGTGGTTGAGTTCAAAATAATTTTTTCTTAAACCTTCCTTTGCAGTCTTTAAAACACAAAACCTGTTGAGCGATGCCTGTAAAAAGCTGCTAAAAATGGAATAAAGCCTTTGGATTATCATTTGTTAATAAGCACTGAGCTAAATCAACAGAGAACCATCTTGTTTGAAACATCTGCAATATGTTGCTATGGTAAGTTGTTCATTGGTTGTTGTGAGCTTAAAAGTTGCAAGCTCATAGGACAGTCAATGTAATTATTAAGGAAACAATACACTTACCTTATTGTTTTCTGGAGAACAATGATCCTGATGCTCTGGGTGAAGTGTGTGGAGATCGTTATGAACAGGAATGACCTGCCCGGACCTGGATGGTTACTATGCTTGTTCTTGGGTCTGCATGATGCCTAGTACCAAGACAAACTGGGGACTGACCCTCTCCAAAAAGATTGGCATCTAGCTGACATAAAGTAGCTATTAATAGGAGCAAACACTCCAGTCACTCATATCTTCCTGGCGAAAGAAGAGAACATAAAACATTCAGCTGCACGAACCACAAAAGACTGTCTCTGTTTGTTGCAATGCTTCTTCCTTCTTCTGCAGTTCAGCTCATCATCACCTTTGAGAACACCATGTTATCATCTCCATATCCATGTTAAACTAGGAGAAAGCAATTTTAAAATATGAATGGCAAAAGACTATATTAGGATTTGAATGTACTAATCTTTTATTGAAAGATAAAACCATGCTTCTATAGCGGTGGGTAGCTAAAGTCAGTATCAGTATTAGTATTTAAAATTCTTCGAGACATCTATGCTGAAAAAAATAATTCTACAGGGAGAGGGGATGACAGCCTAGGTGGGAAAAAAGCCTAACATCCCCAGTCATTTGTCTGGCAATATGGGAGAAAAGCAGGGTAACAATATTTAAATAAATAGTGTTATTTTTCAGATTACTATCATGGAGCTAAATACAAACTACTGGAATGCCAGTCATAACATTCCACCATGTTTTAGCCCCTGCTAAACAAATATATACTTCTGAACAAATTGTTGTACAGTGGCTTTAGCACTCAAGAAGTCGTTTGAGAGGGGTGGGCATTGGAGGTCCTTTTTACTTGACAATATCCTGGATAATATATTTGATACTTGATACTTCTTAATGAGTTGCTCCCGAAAAATAAAGGTAAATAGATAGTCAAAGATATAAAGCAGCCAGGGCCCACCTCTTATGTAACTAAAATAGTTTTAGAGAAGTTTCCCAAATCAGCCAGTTAGTTCCACTGTCACAAAGTAATATCTTGATGTTCGATAGCTTGATGATCTTCCTGAAGATCACACATCAGCTATGTAACTGGTCCTGTTACTCCACATTTTTCTAGAGTAACTGGCCAGGCCCTCTTACCACTGAAAAAGCAGAGATCTCAAAACAAGCCCCCTTTTTGTTCAATCATGAAATTGGTCCATTACCTTTACATTCAAATAGACCAGAATGCAGTGATATCTAAGCTAGAGATGGTCACGAAATGAGAAAAACCTGAAATGAGCGTTTCGTGTTTCGTCGCAGTCCACAAATCACGAATCACTTTCATGAAATTGTCTCATTTCATGAAATGATTTGTTAGTTTTGTGATTCGTCAGAACCCAGGGCACTTCAATGGCCCCTTCATACCCAGAGATGCCAAATTCGCAGGGAAACTTCAGCAGGCTCTCCTCTACCCACTCTCACCCAACAAACCAGCAAGAACTAAATGCTCTAAATAAAAATATAAGCAAAGAAAATTAAAGGGGAAAAAAGGTAGGCCTCAGTCAAGCTAGGCCCCAGAGCCAGGCAATGCCCTGAGACTGGGGTTGGGTGGAGGAAAGAAGGCACCCTCATCCAATGACCTTCCCAGCAAGGCCAAAAGCTGAAAATAAGAATGAGGCTTTTCAGTCTCTTTTAAAACAGCAGCAAATCCAGCCAAAAGTTCCCAATTCCACTCTCTCACTCCAAATCCCAGCAACAGGTCCTCCCTCTCCCTCTGTCTACTGGAACTGAAAAGCACGAGGCAGAGAGCTGTGTCTTATATAAGAAATGCTCACATAAAGCAGAACAGGAGGTCTCTGGTTGGCAGTCAGATCTGCCTAACATGGTTTGGAGGGATGAAATTGGTGTTCCTGTGACTACAGAAGGCCTATCTCCTCAGTTGCCTAGGGGATTAACCCTCCTGCTCCTTGCTGTATAGGGCAGAATGGAAGCTCTCCAGTTGGCAGGGAGAGCTACCTATCAAGGTTATGTGGGCTAAGATTGGGGTTTCCAATGGCAACAAAAGGTCTGCAGACATTCTGGGACTATGTTTCCTAGGGAATTAATGGATTGGTGCCAGCCTGTCTGGTATCATGAATCATTCACGAATCGAACAAATCGGCTCAAAAAGTCGTGAATTTCATGAAAACTGTGGCCCCACAAAACGCATTTCGCAAAACACAAAATGGCCCAATTCATCACAAAATTTGATTCGTATTTTGATTTGTGCCCATGTCTAATCTAAGCTACTGGTAGTTGTAATACAAGGAGGGCATTTATTTATTATTATTTAATATTTATTTTGGCATCCTACATAACTTCAGTGAACTTAAATTGTAGTAACTGACCAGAATTGCACTGACTGCTTCCTTCTTTGCATTTTGTAGATTCATTTTAAAATACAATCGTTGTGTTGAATTTGATTGGCAATGACACACCTAGGGACAGTCTTGGTAGCTGAACTACAATTATAGAACTTCCTTCCACATCTGATCCTGAGACTTTTGGGTGGTAGGGCTTGTTTTCCAGTAATGCATGTTAAAAAGGTATTTATTGTTTATTTTAGTTCACTTAGGCATGACTCATATGATATCCATTAGTAAACCATGATATATTGCTATTTAAATGAGTCTTGAAAGACCTACATGTTGGCTTGTATGAAATCTGCTTCTACACCCTTCTCCTTTCACAAGTGGCAAGATAATTAGTTACTTCAGTATTCATGGTAAACCATAAATTGCCCTTATCTCTGACCCAGCTGACTTCGATTTGTGCTTTGGACACCACAGCACCATTATAATAAAGGACTAAGTATAATGTCTAATTGCTGGAGCAGTAGTTTACTGTGCAATCTGTCAGCAGGGGTGATATGATCACTGTAGTGAGTGAACCACTGACAATAGCCTGGCTGCCACATTTTTAACCAATTGAAGTTTCTGGATGTAAGACCAGTTTCAAAGACAGCTCCACACAAAGCACATTTCAGTAATCCAATCCGGATGTAAGAGCATGGATCACTGCGGCCAGATTACATGCCACAGCTGGCATATCAGCCAAAGCTGATAAAAGGCATTATGTGCCATGGAAGACAACTGAGCCTCCAACAGTAGACCAGGATCTAGCAGCGCTCACAAGTTATGAACCTGTTCCTATGGGGAAACTCCAGGGCAAGCTGAAAACAGAGAAAGACTAATGTCTTCGTGTTCTGCTTGTAAACTGAAGCATCTGACCAGCCAGAGTTTCAAACAGTGTGATAGAGTTTTGGTCTGAGCCATTTGCCCCCCTAGAAAGGTCATGCACCATCTCCCCATGAACATTTAAAAACTCAGCTGCCATACTGACTTTTTATATAAAATCCCTTTTCATGAGTCTTCCTTCAACTGTCTGCAGTTTCCTTTGCCTGATTTTTACCAGAACACAGAGTTCCACAGCTGACCCATCAGCCTGCCAGCCACACAGGAAAGCCAGACCGCATAGGGAGATTCGCAACCCTAGAGGGGAGGTGTATTTTTTACCTCAGGACACATTCAATAATTGGGACGTCATTGAATGTGTCCTCCTGAGTACTGCATGTGTCCTGCCTGCTGTTTAAAATGTTGGGCTGATGACCAATCAAGGCTGCATATGCAAATGACCTCAGGGCAGAGTAGCTGAGTTGGCAGTTGGGGCGGGGGGAGGAGCAGCCTCCCAGCCACACAGGGAAGCTGTATCCCTATGGGAAAACACATTTGACCCCTTTTTACCCCCTTAGGGGGTGAATTTCTTAAAATCCCTTCTTAGTGAGCCCCTACATCACAAAAGGAATGTCCTGCCCAAATTTCACATTTCTAGGTCCAGAGTAGTAGCCATGTAAATCTATCTAATCCCCTTTTAAAGCCATCTGCATTAGCAGCCTTCCATTTTTCCTAGCATTATTGACTTTTCCAGAAAATTTTGTCTTCTCATGATGTGACCAAAGTACGATAGCCTTAGTTTTGTCATTTTTGCTTCTAGAGAGGGGAGGTCTTTCCTTCATAGGATCACCATAGGTCAGAGGCAACTTGATGGCACATAACACACACACACACACACACACACAGAGTGGCCATCACAACATTCACTGGCACTGAATTCCACAATTTAATTACTCTCTGAGTGAGGAAGTACTTCCTTCCATTTGTTCCATTACCTGTCATCTTCATTGGATGTCCCTAGCAGCTAGCATTTTCTCTGTTAGAAACAAGCAGCTGTGGGAGAGGGTGGAGTGGAGCATTGGTATGAGTATATAACATCTCGTTATAAGTAACATGTGTGTTTTATCTGATGGTACACATTTTATGCACTTCTAGCTTCATATTTTCCGTTAGATGCTGGCATTCTCCCATCTTCTTTCCAGAAAGCCAAAGTATAACCTGATGTCAGCCCAAACCAGCACCACCATCTGTTTTAATCTGACTGGCATTCTACACAGAAGATGCCTTACATCAAAGCATGCACATAGTTTTATTTTGCTTGACCCAAGAGAGAACTTTTGTTTTGGGATTTTGCTTTGGACCTATGTGGCTACCTAAAACCACAGAAAGAAGGATAAGAAGGAAAAGGTTGCTTAACTCTTCTATCCTGAAAATGTATTCCTGCTAGTGTTTCAGATCTGTGCTTAACGCACAAACTCTGTGGATACACTCAGGGGTACATACACAGCCAGTCAAGAATTTCTGAAGAAAAGCAACTGACAGGGGAAGGGTTAAGGACTCTCCTTTGTCTTTTCCGATATGCTTTGCAAATTGTCTGGGAAAAGACTGTTGCCATCAAGTATAAAACTGTTGTTACTGTTCTACCTTTCCCTCCAGCCACTGTTTTCTTAAAGGGAAGCTATCCACTAGACAGAAGGAAGTACATGAAGGGAGACCATGCCATCTGCTCTGCACTATGCAATCTGCCATCTGTTCTGTACCTATCCCCTTCCTGTGCATTAGTCTGTTGATTGCAGGTAGCTTGGTTGTGTATAATGTTTTTTGACATGGTAAGCCACTTCAAGTCTGCATTAGACATGAGCACGAACAGAAAAAAAAAGAACATGGTGTTCGTTGTTCATTGCCATCCATGAACAACGAACAACAAACATTAATGAACACGATCCTGTTCACGAACATGTTCGTTGTTCGTGGGTGCCAGTAGGCTATCCTCCAGCCATCAAGATCCCTACCGCATCACTTCCAGAAACCTGACCTGAGCAGGCAGCAGGAAATGTATCAATAATAAATAATAGCTTGGCCCCAGATCCTGGCAGCAGCCCTGGAACTTGAAGGGGTAGATCCCTACCACACCACTCCCAGAAACCCTACCTGAGCAGGCAGCAGGAAATGTACCAATAATAAATAATAGCTTGGCCCCAGAGCCTGGCAGCAGCCCTGGAACCTGAAGGGGTAGATCCCTATCCCACCACACACAAAGAAAATTCAAGCTCCAATGCACTCACCCTGTCTCTCTAACAGCAGCTGTCTCTCCCTGAAAGCCAGAGCTGGGAACCCCCCTCCCCCCTGGTCTTTTCCTTTTGTAACAAATTTGGACCTCCAGTCCACTCTTGGAAGGAAGACCTGCCTATCAAGCTAAATTGGGCTTAGATTGAGGTTTCCAGGGCAACAGCAGGAGTTTAGACAGAGTTCAGACAATCCCTGCCTAAGTTGCCAAGGGAATTGATTGTAGGTGCTGGCTTGACAAACAGCAAGGAACAGCAACAAACGAGGTTTGCAATGACCACCTGTTCGTTTAGAATGGGGCCTCATGAACAGGTTGTTTTCGAACAGCAGATTGGGCTGTTTGTGGTTTTAGTTCATATTGCTGTTCGTGCCCATCTCTAGTCTGCATTGAGAAAAATGGATTAAAATCCTAAGTAAATAGTCCCCTTTTTAGAATGCTTTGCAAAGGAGAAAGGACCATGGAAGCTTCATTATGTGGATCTACAGTGATTGTTGCTCCAAAAAGGATACGAAAATTGGGTTTAATGAAGGGAGATGTATTTGAACAAACAGCAGACATTTGTCTTTCTGAAATGCAGAACTCCTAAATGAGCTGTGGTTCATTTCCCAAACTTTTCCATGTCTGGTCCTGTTGCTCATGGGCTTGGTTGGTTGGTCTCATCACAGCTTCCTTTGGTTTGTACAACTGACCGCAAAGGAAAGGCAAGCTACAAGATGGAAAAAAACCTGAAGCACATAATCCATTTTCATCCCTTTATGTAATTTCTAGATTTCTTTTTCAGACATGTCATATAAATATCTTTAGCTTTCACAACAGCAAAAGTACACATTTCTTCAAGTAAGATTTTAAGCTTATTCTCAAGTTCTTTCACAATTCATAAGATAACTTATTTTTCTTTTTTTAACATGTGCCCCCCCACACACACTTCTATTTTCCTGATAAAAAACACGGTAGTATTAGTGTATGTGTGTGTTACGTGGCATCAGTCACTTCCAACTTATGGTGACTCATGAATTTATGACCTCGAAAATGTCTTATCATTAACAACCTTGGTCAGGTCTTACAAAATGAAGGCCATGGCTTCCTTTATTTAGTCAATCTGTCTTATTTTGGGTCTTCCTCTTTTCCTACCGACTTCAACTTTTCTAAGAATTATTGTCTTCTCCAGTGAGTCTTGTCTTCTCAGGATGGGACCAAAGCACAATAGCCTCAGTTTAGTCATTTTGGCTTCTAGGAAGAACTCAGGCTCGATTTGATCTAGAACATGCTTATTTGTCTTTTTGGTAGCCCATGGTATCAGTAAAACTCTCCTCCTACTACATTTCAAATGAAATAATTTTCTTCCTGTCAGCTTTCTTCATTGTCCAATTTTTACATCCATACATAGTAATGGGGGATATCATGGTACGAATTATCTTGATCTTGGTCTCCAGAAACACTTCCTTACATTTAAGGATTTTTTCTAGTTTCTTCACAGCTGCCCTTCCAAGTATCAATCTCCTTCTGATATTTTGGTTGCAGTTTTCTTTTTTGTTTATGATTAAGGAATAGAAAATCCTTAATGATTTCAGTTTCTTCATTTTCAGCCTTATCGTGTAATTCCTCAGTAGTCATTACTTTTAACTTTTCAATGTTCAGCTGTAGCCCTGCTATATCACTTTCTCCTTTAACTGTCATCAGTAATCATTTCATATCTTTACTATTTTCTGTCAGCAATGTACTTCTTCTGTGCATTACTAACCTGGGTTAGCTGAAGTATCACTGCCATTGTCTATGAAAGGTTGTCCACCAGTGTCACCTTCCACTACTGCTGCTGCCCAGTAGCTTCCCTTCAAAAACTCCTCTGCCCTCATCATCACTGCAACTGTCAGTTCTCTTCTGTGACCATTGATTCCTAAAGGGGGTGGATGCATATTAGTCTGGTGTCTCAGCTTTAACCATTCCACCTTGAGCTGTGCAAGCTAAGCTGAGGTTTAACACATTACCTAAATACATTGGGACAAAAAATTCCCTGCAGTTAAAAAAATAAGCACAGTAGCAAGAAAAGTTACAACCCAGCCTATTTCCTATTGTGCTAGTTTTCTACTTGAAGGGAGGGTTTTTTCGATAAGTAACATTTAAAAAGTCAAAAAGAGTCCAGTAGCACCTTTAAGACTAACCAATTTTATTGCAGCATAAGCTTTCGAGAATCAAGTTCTCTTCGTCAGATGATGATACCCTTCACCTGCAGGTGAAGTAGTACAGCCTATTACAACTCCTCATTCAGCTGTCATGCATAGACCCAGCTAAATATTGGGTAGCACTGAGTTCGTGCTAATAAATGTTTTGATTAACTTTTATTGGACTTATGAAAACTATAGCAGAAACCACACTGTTGAAAGCACCTTGTTCTCACTGAAGTTTGGCAAAGTTCCCAGTGAAAGAAATATAGGTTTCTGCAGGCCTTTCCCAAATAATATTCACTCTAAAGTCTATAGATAAAAGTCCTCTTAGGATGATCCTAGAATTCCTTTCCTTCATTGAGTTGTGCAAGCTAAGCTGAGGTTTAGTGCACTACCTAAATACATGATTAAGATTTGATAATGTGATGGAATTTATTTATTTATTTATGGCCTGCCTTTCTCACTGAGATCCAATGCAGATTACACAGCACAAGTGAAATATAATACCATCAACAGGTAGGACATTCACAGAGCAAGTACAATAATGAACACAGTTAGGACATTCAGTGAAACAGATACAACAGATTACAGTAGCAGAACATTTGAAAATAAGCATAAAGTCGAGCATGGAGATGAAATCTTTCAGAAACCGCTCGTAACTAATTTACATGGTATATGAAGCAATGTGGAAACTCCCTAGTGGTACATATCTGCATCAGCATACAATATCCATTGCCATAGCATATAGTCCCTCCCTATCCCTGCCAAAGCATCCCTCTGAGCTCTTTCTTATGACACAGCCCTATAATCTGGGTAGAAAGTCCTTCTGAATAATTTACTTTTGCATAGTTTGTGGAAAGCCAGGAGAGTGAGAACTTTTCTGATCTTCTTAGACAGGCTGTTCCATAAAGTGGGAGCCACTACAGAGAAAGCACATGTGCGGGCAGTTGTTTATTCTGCTCAACTGCGGGGTGTTATCTGCACATAAAACCATAGTATGTCATACATGGAGGGAGGGAAGGAGATATGTGCAAACCCTCAATCACACAAAGCTGCATACACTGCGTGGATTGTGCCCTAGTATGTTTTGTTGGCACCTTAAGAAAACAATACTAAGCAGGTCTGGCTCAGAATCCTACTCAAGTTCTTTCAATAGGACTTATTCCCAGCAGAGTGTTCTTAGGACGGCAGTGTAAAAGCAGCTGATTATAAGCCTGGGCTGGTTATGCAGTCAGACAGGTCCTGGGCTGGCTCTCAGAGGACTGATCCAATGGGAGATCAATGCATACATGTTCTAATCTTCAAGGTAAGAAGCTTTGTTAAAAGCTTCATTGATGGATCTTGAAGTTTAAGGTATTGGTTACAAAAGCATTCACAGTTTTTTTTTTCCAACTGCTATTTGGTCTCTAATCTCTTATATCATTTTCTTTAACAATTATCTTGCCTGTTAGAATACTTGCTAGTTTTCCTGGCACCAATTTAGCATGACCTAGATATATTAAGTTTGCTCTTCACAATGTTAAGATTTTTTTTCTTTAAAGGGACAAGTAGATATACCAGAACCACTTTTGTTTGTACCAGAATGAATCGACAAAAATGCATTTTTAACATTTCTTATTGTTATTGGGCATTGACAAATGTTAGAAATTAAAAGGAACCTTATGGGTTAACAAATCCAGATGTTGAATTTGTGATACAGTAGACAAATCTTGGACTTGAACTTAGGCCTGGGTCCAAATTCCATTTGAGCTGTATATTCATTGGAGTGCCTTGGGTAAAATCACTGTCAAACATTCTTTGTTAGCTTTTTTAAAAATCAAGGTTTCAATGATCTACCTAAGTATTATTGTGAACATAATTATTATGGATGTTTAATCCTTACTGATGATATGACAAAGTTTACAAAGCACATAAAGTAGCAGACTAATCAAAATCTGCCATATTTATTCAGACTCATTTTATAAAATCTCCAGATTTCACAACTTTTCTTTACAATCTTATATACTAATAGCCAATTAGTCCTCCTGATCTGAGAATAATTAAATCTGAAAATTGGATCCATCATGTACAGATCTTCCTACACACCTGAAAAATGACCCAAGTTTGCAGAAAAATCTGAAATCTAAAAAAATACCCATTGGGGGGTTAAAAAAAACCCCAAATGACAAAAAGATCATCTGTAGCTTTAACCACATGCTCTCGGTGGCAGTTTATCCAGTATGTCATGCTTGATTTCTGTCAATAAAAGAGGAGGGAGGGGGCAGGAGGCAGGACCCTTTCTGAGGCTGTTCTGGCCTTTGAGAGAGGACTTATTGGGTCCAACCACTGGATGACCTGACACCATAAGACTTGGATGACTCTACTAGGCCTGGCTGCTTGCTACTGCTCAAAAGCATCCCCCCTCCAAAAGCCTATGTATTTTAGTGGCTAGAGTTTCAGAACAGGATGTGAGAGACCCAAATTCGAATCACCACTCTACTGTGGAAGCTCATTGGGTGACTTTGAGGCAGTCATACACTCTCAGCCTTACCTACCCTTCAAGGTTGTTGTGAGGATAATATGGTGGCAAGGAGAATGATATAAGCTGCTTTGGGTCCCCATTGTGGAGAATAGCAGCAAAGAAAGTAAATCAATAAATATAGATGAAGACTGGGGAGAAGAAAAAGGAAATCTGTTTAGTGGGTTCGAAGAAGACATCGGAAAGGTGAGCCTATGAAGGCTGCTAGGAGGAGGGAAAGAGGAAATAATCTAGGGGAAGGGGACACAAGGAAAAGTGAAATACTCCCTTGTAAGTCCTTACAGATTCCTGACCATGCAACTGGGCCTGGCTCAGCTGGTTCCATATAACTGGGTCATAAGGAAAGGGGGAAAGGTGAAGACTGACAAGCTACAAGTGACGCCTTACACAGGTTGGACACTTGTCAGCTTACCTCAAGTTTTGATGGGAAATGTAGGTGTCCTGGTTTTACAGCTTGGCTCTCCATTACAGCTGCAAGACCAGGATGCCTACATTTCCCATCAAAACTTGAGGGAAGCTGACAAGTGTCCAATCTGTGTAAGGCGTCACTTGTAGCTTGGCTGTGAAGGGCAGATAAAGGTTAGGAGAGAAAGAAGCAGGAAAAGGGGGGAGAGGCTAGGAAAAGAGCAGGGACTGGAAAGAGGACATGGTGGGACAGGGGAAAATCAGATGCCCCCTGGAAGCTCTTGCTTTGAATATTCACACTTCTCATGGCATTTCTTTTGAAAAGCCTTTCCTTTTCATATTAGTTTTTCCATCCCCTCATTCCCCAAGGGGAGCATAAGTTCAAAGCAAAGTTTCTCAGATTCAACATGTGCTGCCAAGTTTTCGTACTTCTCTTCGGTGAGAACAGCCAAATAACTCAGGCTGGCAATTAAACTATGTGCATGTAGATTCTGTTCTGAGGTGCAGTTGAGATAAAAAGGCACAGGAAGGGATCGTGTGAGTGAGGCGGGCTATTAAGAACACTATTAACTGGTGATTGCTTTCTGACCTTGAAGAAAATGAATTGGACCTATGAAAAATTTATTAGCACCATTGGAATACAAAGTTGATTTATGTAAGATGGTTCTTTTTGGATAGACATTCTTATGGAAACATTTGTCTCCTCTCAGTACTATCCTGCTCCATTGAGCAGTTCTGACCTAGTTTCAATATGTGTTATCCTTGCTGATCGTGTTCATGTGGGGTGATCAAGCATTTCCTCTAATACTCATTATAAATGCCTGTTATGTTTTCTATTCTACATGAAAAATGATCAGACATTAACAAAATATGTGAAAGACAGACTCAGAGATGATTGCATCTTAACATGTAAAAATGGCCCAACCTGTTTTAATGATCCTGAGATTGGAACCAGCCTGTGGTTGGTCACACCACAACAAATTTTAGGTCCCAGAGGAGACAATGCTCACTGGTTCCTATGGCACCTCATAATAATATCCTTCAACTTAATGATTCTTTCTAAAAAGTAATATTTAAAATTTCCATCACAGAGTCCTGGAGGACAAACACATCCCAGAATAGTGGCTGTCAAAGAAAAGATATCTGGGAATGTACACAACCCAAAGAAATGGCAGGGATATTTTGCCAGAAAAGTGGAAGTTGGGTTCTTTAGCTATTTTCCTAAGAGAAGGGCAGGAAAGAAAATAACTTTGTGTAAGAATTCTGTGTCAATAAACAGAAAACCCTTGCTTTCTTCTCCCTCCACCCACTTGTCTCTCCTTAGAAAGAAAACAGTGGCACTTTGACTTATTTCAAGAAAGGGAAGTCTGGCTGGCAGCCAGCAGCAGTCCTGCTGTGAAAACATTCGTATATGGTTGACACTAATATTTTTGTTGTAAGTATCCACAGTTCAAGCTAGCCAGAACTGCAGTACAGGTTGAAGTACAGGATAAAGTTAACACAGCAATGTTTTACGGAGAGGAAATTAGTCAATGGTCCAAGCAAATTCTGAAAAATGTTTTAGAAAAATTGAAACTGTTCAAAAGCAGTAAGTAGTTCCACACTACATGATAAGAAAGCATGAAATGCGACAAAGCTATTGAGTTCTACTTTAGATCCAAGTGCAAAACAATTCTCTCACGCCAGAGACACTGATGCAAGACTAAATATGGAAAACAGACAATCATTAACTAACTTCATAGTTACTACTTAGAAGTTCACAGTGTGCTCACTTTAACACCATAGCAAGGGGGTTGTGTGAAATCTGGGAAATAAATAGTTTGTAAGCTACCATAACTATCTCTTTATTCAGTCAGAACTATTACACTGTGCAAACATTCAGTTATACATATACAGAATACATGTAGACAGGAGCAGGATTGTACCTGTTCAAAAAATCATGGGCACAAAGCCCTACATGTGAATGCTTTGGATCAAGACTAAATTTTCCATTAATGGAAGACACAGATTGCAGTGGAACAGAACTTCCTGCCTTCTCCACCCAGTGCAGATCCTCAGGCTGTTAGGAAAAGCATGAGAAGCAAAGCAGGGATCGGCAGAGGCGGGAATCAATAGAAATAGTTCCACATTCTATTAGTGAAAAATTTAGTCTGGATCCAGCTCAATGTATGCACGAACAAGGGTTCCATTTCCCTCTTCATCCATTAAAAATGTATGCATGATTGACTATCAGGGCCAGAATTAAATGGACACACCGTTAGTGGCTGGCTGTTTCCCTTGATTTCTTCCAACATAAGAGGTGGGTAGTATAACTTAATCTTTGATTTAAAAAAATGGGCGCTAGGTTTTGGTTTTTTATTAGTGAATATCTTTACTGATTAAATATGATCCAGATGCTTCTACTTCATTAAACTCTTCTTCTCACTCTTTGAAATCTCTTTATTACATAACAGCAGAAGGGTAGTTTGAAGCTGAAGTACATACACTGTAGAACTCTACTCCCTTTAAATCCACAAAGAGATTTTGCACTTGTTTATATCTTCATTTTCCCAGCAAGGAGGCTGTTCCGTAAAACATATACAGTACCAACAAGAAGCACAATGGCTTCTTGTCTTAGAACTGCCTCACGGTTATGGGTTTGTTGTTTTTGTGTATTAAGAACAACGTGACTATTAATCCTCCTGGTCCCCCACCTTTCCTTTGTAAATAATTGACTCTGTGCAACCATGCTCAAACGTGAAAATATTTTAAAGAAAACAAATGACTGTGGAGGTTGATTCAAGCTGGGAAGAGTCAAAGATGAGGAATGGGGTGGCTGGATTTATGTGGGAGTATGGAGCCCTGAAATGCCCGTGTAGTCACTGGACTGCAATGTTGTGGGGGAAGGTCACTTGCTAAATCAAGTGTTTTGAGGCTTACATTCTTGTCAGCGCATATGTACAATTCTACTCAATGGCTTTGTTGTGTCATTGACAAAGAAAGAGGAAAGGTGTCACCTATAGCACTGTCTTGTGTGTCTTATTACACACAAACTATTGTGCCTGACCTGCTGCATTTCTTGAAATGCATTTCGACTTAAAATACCTACTTTTTCATAAACTGGGCTGTTCATAGCTTAGTCCTTAGTAAAGATTTGGGACTGTTTCATATGACTCATTTTTGAGCCTAGATTCCATCTATGTGTTAAATGAACAGTCATACCAAAGACATTGAAGAGTAAGGACTCAGCCAAATGGAAACTGCAACTGCGGTAAAGTTAAACAGCAGTTTTCCATTGTGGAGACTCTTCAATCATTTTCTCCATGTGCGTTGCTTCTTAAAGACTTTCCCTGCAGGCCAATGAATGAATGAATACCAGCGTTTCTCTTTCATCTCATTAAAATTACCCCAAGTAGAAGAAGATTGCAGTTTATACCACTGAAAAGGTATCTAAGCAAAGCTGTTGTTCTAAGGAAGCCTCCAAGAGAAGAACAAAGTGATATGGACAAAAGGGACATTCTTTGTATTCGAAGCTGGGTTTTTTTGCTATTAGGAAGTCAACTCCCTCTGGAGGCAGGTGATCTTGTGTCCCCAGCTGCTGTCCCTTACCTGGCTGGAGCACATGGTGAGATATAACAAACAAATACCACAAATTAATATTCCCTATGAGATCAATAGGACTTTAACGTATATTAGTCAGTCAGAATTAAGTTAATTTTTACGTTCCAATCCAAAGGCCAATAATGTAAACCTTCCAATGAAGGCAGACACCATTCTCTCTCCCTATTCAGTGTAAGCTTTTTATTTTAGATATATGACAAATGCCAAACTACAACATCCAATATGGTAGACGAAATGCTACAATTTATAGTAAAAGCCGTTTCCCTGAGAAGTAAAAGTAGCATATCTGCTTAGCTTGCTCGCTACATGCAGTATGTCTAGATAAACCTGTATATTCATTTCCATCCAATTTTGTCTGAGTTGTGACAGGTAACGTGGATGCAAGATACCTGAGAATGTAGATCAGCTCTTTGCTTAGAATTTTTTGGACAGAGAGGTCAACACTGATAAAATTCTTTCAGTAATTCTCAGATTCCTCTGGACAGAGCATTTCTCTGTTGGACTCCAATATAATTGCGAACAAAATATATCCAGGTAAGAGCTGCAGAGAAATAAAGTGCCAGAGATCTTGTCATCTCTTCCATTCTTTCTAAGTGTGGAAAAATAAATCCCAGAGGCAGCTATTTGAGAGAGCTGTTAGTTCCCACCACTGAACCGTTTGGTGCCTGCCCCACCCCACCACAGCTGACTCTAGTTCCATTTCTGAGCAGTGGGAACATTTCTGTCGTAGGGAACATAAGTCTCCCCCTGTGTTGGGTTCTGTTTAATTTCTTTTTGGTTTTCTTTACTTTTAAAAAGACCTGTTTATATTAAAATTTAAACCTGCTATTGACCTTATTCTTCTTAGATGATTAACAGAAAACAACCCTTCTAAATGACTTTCCACTTTACAACAATCCAGGCATACCACAAATATCTTCCATGCTGAACGGCAATTTCCAACAATTGTGGAATCCAACCTGCTTTAAGTTCAAGGAGATGCATATTTAGCTATCATTGTAAGCAGAAGTATCCCTCATAACAGCCTGACACACTACAGAATACTATTGCTCCCAATGGCTTTTGGACCTCAGATCATTAGTTAACTCCTGGTCCTAGTGCAGCGATATAGATCTGATGTCGCACAAAGGACTTCTAGAGGTTCAGTTTCAGCATCAGAGTCACAGCACTGCAACTATACTATGCTGAGGGTTACCAGACCTGGGAAATTCCTGGAGATTTGCGGGGTGGAGCCTGGAGAGGGTGGGGTTTAGGAAGGGGAGGGTCCTCTCAGAAATAAATAGATACATTAATGTAATATCAAGTTTTATTTTCAGTTAGGAGATTCAGGAGAGTAGCAGCAAATCATAAAGGGGTGAGCTTAGAAATGCTCTGTTGAACACTGGTCTATGGGAAGGCAGGCACTGTGCCTTTACTGAGAGGTGTTTCAAGGCAATGGGGCATGAAGTATCTAGGTCAACACTACTTTACTGACTGACAGAAAGTGCTTGGTGTGGGTGTCAAATGATGATATTGGTGGGTCTACTGGATGCTCTTGGTCAGATAGGAATGGAGCCCCTGCTGACTCATATATTCTCTGCTATTATACAATGCCTTCCTCCCCATAAGTGACTAGTCGGTAGAGAAAATCTCTTGCTACAAGTTGTACTCCTTGGTAAGCTGATGGTTATATATAGATACACAGAGGAACTATAGTGAGTATATTACAGTTCTTGCATTTGAAATTGCTTAAGGATATTGCTGCTAGCTGCATGTGGAATACTGACTAGTCAATACTGATGCTAGAACAGGCATAGCTGCAGCCAATGTTAGCTTTTATAACAGCTTCCTTGATTATACTGATAGTGATCTAAGCAAGGTTAAAATATGCATAAATAATCCTTCATTTTTTATTGGTGTCAGTTGTTTTATTGATTTTGAACTTTGTTGTTTTTATGAATGTGACTATATTGCATGTTATCGTTTTCAAATTAATGTTTATACATATTTATTCATATTTACAGATATTTTAAAGGAAGATGCTCTTTTGAGATTGGTTGGGCAGCCAGGAGGAGCAATTTGGTAAGAAACTCTACCTACCTACCAGCTGAGCTTTGCTTTTGGTTTGCTTTGGGGGCAATATTTCTTTTTTGCTTCATCTTCATCATAGACTTCCATTTGTTTAACAGCCAGTCCTTTCCTCTTGGAACTGTAGTTCAGGTAAGATGGGGCTAGGGCTCTCTAACAAAGAATTCTCAGTATCCTCACTAGTGCATGTAGAAAAACGGGTTTTACTTTGGAGGTCTGAATTGTATCAAAACCTTCAACTTCAGTTTTTAATACTTGGCAGAGAACAGGAAAGAATGGGAGAGTCAAGTCAATTGCTCTCAAGCTTCACCCAACCAGGCTTTATATATGCTAATAGCCTCTCCAGCCAGAGACAATGAGCCCTATCAGGGAAGAGAGATGTAGGAGGCTTAAAGGAGATAACAAGGGGAGATAACAAAAGGAGATAATAAAAGCCCCTGGCCCAGGGGGAAAGGACTGATTCCTTGGCTGATTCTACCTAGGCAGAAGGAGCTATCTCACCTGGGAACCTGAGGAAGGCCAGTATATTGTGGTGACTAGAGTGTTGGACTAGTACCTGGGAGCCCCGAGTTTGAATCCCTGCTCTGCCATGGAAGCTCACTGGGTGAACTTTGGCCGGTTACACCCACTCAGCCTAACATACCTCACAGAATTGCTGTGAGGATAAAATGGAGGAGAGAAGAATGATGTCAGGTGCTTTGAGTCCCCAATGGAGAGAAAGGTGAGGTGTAAATTAAGCAAGCAAGCAAGCAAACAAACAAACATGGAGGGGACAAAGGGCTGCTGGCCTGAACAAAGACTCCAAGGTAATGGAAAGTTTTTAGAACACTGAAATTTTTAAAATTAAAAAGCCTTAGAATAAGATCAGCTAGGGCATGTACAGAGTGAGATGCAGAGAAAAATGTGTGTTTATTCCTTTCTTTTGAGATACTTGGGTCAGTCTGTTGCTGTGCTAAGAGTATGCATAGGAACATTTTCATTTGAATAAATCTTTATAATTTTTAATTCCTCTAGCTGCTCTGTATACCACCTAGACCTCCACCATTCAAACACACTATTTAAAATGGGTGCCAAAAGAAGAGAGTGATCTTCTGGCAAATTGCTAATCCCCCAGTGGTGTGCAAAGGCAGTATGCAGTCCCCATGGTAACATGACTCTGAGTACCAGGAGACTCAGGCATGAGGCTGGGCCTTAGAATGACAACACAAAGAATGGGAATTGGAAATCCTGATCCTCTCAGGAGCTAATTCCTGCAAAGGCCAGGTGGTGGTAGGGTTGCCAGCCTCCAGGTAGTGGCTGGAGATCTCCCGGAATTGCAACTGGTCTCCAGGCCACAGAGATCAGTTCACCTGGAGAAAATGGCTACTTTGGGGGGCAGACTGTACAGAATTATGCCATGCCAAGGTCCTTTCCCTCCCCAAACCCCACTTCCTCCAGGTTTCTCCAGGTTTCACCCCCTCAGATCTCCAGGAATTTCCCAACTTGGAGCTGGCAACCCTAGGTGGTGGCAGTGGTGTACCAAAAAAGGAGAGAAACTCCCTCTGAGGGTCAGGAAAGCCAGGAGAGTGGCCTACTGCCAGGCAGATGGCTGCTGGTGCCCAGATACCTTAGAGGGCAAGACTGAGCAGAGCCCATGTGCAATATCAAATAGAATGACACCCTTCTAAATTAATTGATGTTAAGGGGCTTAAAAGGGTATGACTTTGCCAAAGTTTGTTCTGTAAAACTACAGGTCCCAGGATTCTTTCAAGGAAGCCATGACACTTAAACTGGTAATAAAACTTACAGAAGCTTATGATGTAAACAGAGTCTATAAGTCTGTCTCCTTCCATTGAGAAAGATTTCTCATTGCTCCAAAGGAGGGCTGTTTGCTCCAGGAAAAAAGACTAGAGAAGAAAGCATGCTTAATGGGAGTCAAATTCAAGACTCATACATAGGCAGAGGTGCCAATGCAAAAACCGCTTGGAATCTCAAGTGTAAGAGTCAAGCAAAATCACATTAACCTTCCAACACAAAGGTTTCTCTGCATTTTTATAGCCTCAAAACTGTGATGATTCAGACTAATCACAAAGAGGCTTTTTGTCATGCAAAAGGTAAGGGACACTTATGAGTGTATGACTTATTATGACATCAATTTTGCAGCTATACTAACTCTGCAATTAGAAATGAAAAGAAAATATTGAGATGGTATCAGCATCATTATCATAACTGGAAATGAAAGATAATCCAGGTGGCATACATTCATGGCACGAAAATAGGACACATTCTTACCTTACATTAGTTGTGAAGTTCCTTTAGTTTTGCTAACTTCCTTTCTGTCAGCCATGCCTCTGAATTGGTCCCCCCCATTCTTTTACACATTCTCTTTCTAGTGGTAGGCCTTTGTGGATATTGTCCTAAGGTGGCACCGCCAGAGATATGCACGGATTGCCTCTGCATTCTGATATAAATGATCAAATTGCAAAATCGATTCCATGAATAGATAGAATAGACAAGTATCTAGCCATCCTGTTCTCTAGTTCATTTCCTCGGATACCCGTGATATCTTGGCCCATTATAAAATCTGTGATAGACTAGACTGCAATTATCCAGGGCACGCTGAAATATGGTCCTGAGTCAAGGCATGGAATCGCTATAAACATTAATTATACCCATCTAAAAAGTTGGCACAGAGCTCATATTTGGGCTGTTTCTAAATCTGTATCTTTCTTGAGTCTCTGCAAGGAATATAAATGAAGAAAGTAAATAATTACAAATACATTTACTGTGCTGCTGCAAAAACTGCTTGAAGTAGGCTGTGAATTGACCTCCAGGTCTGACAATTTGATTATAATGGTTCTGGGAGAGTTTTACATGGCTCTCTCTCTACCGTTTCTCTCTGACACTGCTGACTGTTTCCCATTTAATCTCATGATCTCCGTACGCTTCCACTTCCATAGTGTCTGGAGTCACTATGTGGTTTAAAGAAAACACATGAAAACATCCTCTGCATTAAAAAAACACCTTAGAGTTATGAGCAATTTGTTTCTATGACCATGGTGTACACTATGTTGTCTGGCATGCAAGTTTCTTTTGCTTTTAAGAAATACTCATTAGAAATGGGTGTGCTTTGCATTCTTTTCCCACTCCCACACCTTCTGCCACTCCTTGCAAAAGGCATGTACTATTTTAGTATATTTACTACATAGCGATTTAGATTTCCATCTTGAAAGTTCAGGGTGGGTCATAATATGTTTAAAAACAAAAAAGGAAACTCCCACCCCTCAAATAGCTTCATAAGAATATGTTCACAAAACATGATTACACTCTCTACTAAAAACCCACGTGTTGGTTGGAAATGATCTGTTTTCAAGTCTGTTCCTTTCTCCAAAAAAATTATGATTTTAATGACATTTGTCATGCAACCATTAAGTGAACAAAGATAGTCAGTCTTTTCTTAAATAAGTAGAATCTTTTCATTATTTCTTCCCCTGGCTTTTGAAAAAAAAAAATCATTTTCAAATCAGTCACAGTTTTCAGTTTTGGAGCATCCATATTCTAGGCTCACATGAGGCCCCTTTGTACCATTCCCCTTGTTCCAGCTTCAATTCTGGACCTCAAAATCGTCAGTTGAGGACTGCCCACTGTAGTCTAATTTGCATAATAGAGGATCTCTCATATTTTCATCCCACCCATAGTTCCAGTAGCTCAGAATAGCACACATGGTTCCTCCTCTGTTTTATCCTCACTGCAACTCTGTGAGGTAGATTAGGTTGAAAGTGAGTGACTAACCCAAGGTCATCTAGTGCGTTTAGGGTTACCAGCCTCCAGGTAGTAGCTGGAGATCCCCCGGAATCACAACTGGTCTCCAGGCCACAGAGATCAGTTCACCTGGAGAAAATGGCTACTTTGGGGGGTGGACTCCATGGAATTATGCCATGCCAAGGTCCTTTCTCTCCCCAAACCCCTCTTTCTCCAGGTTTCTCCCGGTTTCACGCCCAAGATCTCCAGGAATTTCCCAACTTGGAGCTGGCAACCCTAAGCGCGTTTCATGGCAGAATGGAGATTGGAGCCCAGGTATGCTCCGTCTAATACCTGATTCTTTATGGAAGTCAATGTACCAGACATTCCCCCAGGGAAGAATAGTGAACGTATCAGTGAAGGCCCTTGTTTCTTTGGGACTCCATATGTAAGGAACAAAAATGACCAGTCATCCACTTCCTAGCTCTCAAATACAGCTTAGAAATTGATTTTAATAGCTATAACTTTGTAACAAAGGTAAGTGTATTTTTACCCCTCCTCCCCAATATACAAAAGGTAGAGTACTTTTTAGAAAGATCTTCTTAATTTCAAGTGATTAATGGATCAGTCTTATACAGTCACTCCAGTTTATGACCACAGACTTGAATTGGCTTAGACTGAAGTAACTCTGCATAGAATCGCCCTGCTAGCCAGCAGGCAGGTTTCAAACCTAGGGAAGGGCCTGCAGACTCAAATCAAAGGGAAAGCACTCTGTAGCTGTATGCTGTCTGGCGCCGGCCTTTTGTCCACCCCCAGCACCAGCCCTGCAGCAGCAGACACCCCCTTTAGGCCCTGAAGCACAGCCTCTGGCAGTACCTCAGTTGCAGGAGCCCCTACAGGCCTCTCTCACCCTTAGGCCAGTTGCAGCCGACGCCCAGGCACCACTCTGGGGAACAGCCTGCAGCCACTCAGCAGACTCACCTGTCTCCTGCAGTTGCCCAGATGGCTCCACTTCATCCAGGCTCACAGGAGGTTGCCATCAGCATAAGCCAGGCAGGCACAGGCCCCAAGATGCCAAGGGAGCCACTAAGGAGGGTCCAACTCCAGAAGCAGCAGGGGCGAGCCAGGCAGAGAGCAGACCAAATGCCCCACACAAGGCGGGGATGGAGTGGGTGGGGCCAGGAGACTGCAGAGTCTACCCAGCCCTCCTATCAGATATGCTGGGTTCAGGGCCAGTCAGGGAGGCTGGGTGGCAATTGGGGGCAGAGCCAGGGAGGTGAGGCAAGGGGAGGCCTTTAAATTCAGGTCCCTGTGAAGCCCGAGGAGGATTTTGCAGGGAGAGACAGCTGGAGTGTGCTGCTACTCCCAGGGCAGGAGAAGGAACAAGGTGGTGCAACCCCCTTCCCTGCCCATCTGAGGCTGGAGTTCACCTGCCCGGAGAGCTGGTAGGATGGCAGGCCATCAGGAGAGGGCGCCAGTGAGGGAGGAGCCTCACTTATGCAAAATAGAACAAATAAAGAGCTCATAATGGCAGATGATGATGTGAGTGGGCAAAGGGGGGAATCCTGTGTGATGGGTGCCCCCTCACCCCCTGAGGCACCATTGAGCCCAAGTGTGACAGTGCCAACAGATTTAAGTACTCAAAGAAATGCTGGCCAGCATAGTGACCCACTGAACTGTGCCCCAGCAGGACACAGAGGGGAAAGGGGCAGACCCTCGGCTTTGGCTGGGAATGCCTCTCAGAACCTGCAGAAAGTTATGCCAGCAAAAATTATAGCATAGCTCCCAGGCGTCCATACAGCGGAAAAGGAAAAGTGCCCCCTGACAGGTGTATCACCGCCACCCACAAGCCCTGTTGTCCGGGGTCTGAGCCCCAGCCCCCAGACTTGACAAGAGGGAACAGCAGGGGACAAAAGGGTGGCAGCAACTCCACCCCCCAAGCCGGCAACCAGGGCCAGAACCTACCTACTCCATGGGGAAGGGGCAAAAGGCCAGTACCTCAGAGGGGTGGAGGGGGCAAGGAGAAACCAGTCAGCCCCACCCTCCAGGGGGAAGAGAGGGGGCTAAGCAGGCCGGAGGGAAAGGGACACAGCAGGGAGAAGGTGGGTCCAGCAGCAGCAGCAGCAACCCAAGCAGAGCCCTTACCTGGCAGGGAGAGGACGCCGCCGCTGCAGCCCAGAGCCACACCATGGCTAGAAGACAGCAGCCTGGCTCAGGAGTTGCTAGAAGCCAAGCCTCTCCAGGGGGGGCTGCCACAGGCATTCTGGGGGAGGAGATGGGTAACCCCGCCCAGCATTGCTGAGCAGGCAGCGCAGAAGCTGGCTAAGGCAGCTCCTCGTGAGCAGGGCCAGGCAAGCCCAATAGCACAGAGGCTGGCTGGGGCAGCTCCTCGTGAGCAAGGCCAGGCAAGCTCAATAGCACAAGGGCTGGCTGGGGCAGCTCCTCGTGAGCAGGGCCAGGCAAGCTCAGTAGCTCAGAGGCTGGCTGGGGCAGCTCCTCGGGAGCAAGGCCAGGCAAGCCCAATAGCACAGAGGCTGGCCGGGGCAGCTCCTCGTGAGCAAGGCCAGGCAAGCTCAATAGCACAAGGGCTGGCTGGGGCAGCTCCTTGTGAGCAAGGCCAAGGAGCCCTCAGCTGGGGATGGCTCGCACTCAACCCCACCCTGCCAGCATGGCAAAAGGGCCCAGGAGGGATTAGTGGTTGGAGGGAAACACCTGGAGGAATGCACAGCTGGGCCCAGTCAGGAGAGGGAACAAGCCTGGAAGGAGGGCGGGGTGGAGAAAGGAAACCCTATAAAGGGTGGCTGGGAAGAGCTCTGCGGTGGTGGGTGTGAGTGAGGAGTGATGATGTGGAGTGAGAGCAGTAGGATGCAAGGGTGGAGGCTTGGAGGAGAGTTCTGGAAGGAGGAGATGGAGGACACAGAGGGTAAGCAGGCCAGGTTGAGCAGGCCAGCGAGTGGACTGAGAGGGAGTCTGGGTGAGGTATACCGCCCCTCCTTCCACAGAGCAGGGTCCTGCAGAGTCCCTGGCCCCCCTGTGACGTCAGGAGCAGACCGCCCAGTGCCACGCCCAGCGGCAGCTGCGGCAAGCCCTGACACCTGTTAGCACAGGATGCCAACTACAGCCACAGCCAATTACTCCTCTCACCCGTGGTAGCCAACCTGCACCCAATTATAGCCCCCAACACTACATAAACCCTAGCTAGAATGCGGACAGTGTTAGCAGTCAGGCTTGCCCCAACAATATTAGAAGGCTTATGAATATAGTTATTATGCCATAAGCCCCTTCTCTGACTGTGTTTCAAGCACTAAAATTACTGCCCAAGAAAGCAGAAATATGGAAGACAGATCTCGGCTGGGAGATGGAACGTGCAAACATGGGGAATGACAGGCAAGGCCAGCTCACACCCTCCCATGTCTCGGAGATGAGCTAAGGATCCTGATACAATAGAGCCATCCTGGAGTTCCTGAATTAATCACTGCAACACACACTATTGATCCCCCTTTAACCACTTTCCTATTCTTAGATGATTCTGAGATCTGATAGTCTCACCCATCCATACTTTGCAGATCGTCAATCATTGTTGATAATGTTAGTTCCTCCGGGGAAGACCTAATCAAACCTTCCTTGTTCATTGTCATACCCTGGAGATGTTTGTCAGTTCATTGTCCCACTTCAGAAATAGCTTTGCAATCCTTTGTCTCACCCTGAGAACAACCGTTAATTCTTTGTTTTGGGGGCAGAAGATGCAATCTTGTCCTCAGATACATTCCACAGTATAATTGGATTGCCTTTCCACCATGGCTGTGTGTATGCTCTTGGATCCAGCATCCACTCTCATGCTCTTCCACCTTGACACACTCGTTGCTCAATGCTCTCTCTCCCAGATGCCTTCGTCTTGAGGGTAAATATCACCCAATCCCTCAAACTCTATCCAACTTTCACCACTGCTTTCTAGTTAGCTCTGAGTGTGTGCTGTGTGTGTGTTTTTGCGTGCTGATGATATTTATTACTCTCAATAAAAATCCCCTTTTTAGTTGAAACCTCTGTCTGCTCACTGAAAGAGTTCTCTAGCTGGGACAATCCTCGTATACATGGGTGGAGATCCTGAAGTTACCCCCTCTTGATGCCTCTCCTTGCATGCTAATTCCCCCAATTTGCAAGGAGGCCTCTTTGGGTAGCAGCAGCACAGGACTCTATCCCCAGGTGTACACTTAGAGCACACAGCATGTCACTTTGGTGGTGGGAGAAGCACAGAGAGGGCGCTTAGCCCCACTGAGGGAGTGCTTAGCACTAACACCCAAGGGGGAAAGCAAAGTTTATGCTGGGTGGCTAGCATGTCTCATTTCAGAACCCTACAGGTACTCCATCTCGGGAGACAGGAACTGAAGGGCGAGCTGCCTGGGAGTCTGCACTCCCTTCCCCAGTCCCTCTCTCATGAGCCTGGGAGCCAGCTTAGGGTTGCTAGGCATGGCCTGGCAACCAGCAAGGGAATTACTGGGTGGGTTGAGACTTCAATGGCAATGTAACGGCAGGACTGCAGGACTGCCCAAACACTAGATACAGTGATACAGTGACGTCATTTCCTGATGCATGGGGATGGGGGGTGATGTCCGTGTTTTGGGACACTCCCCTTCAGCAGTCCCAGCCAGTCTGCTCAGTCACCAGTTTCAGCCGGACTTCTAGAGCATTCTGCTTCAGGCAGCTTTCCCACCAGTAAGGCCACCTCACTCAGCTGCATGCTGTGCTAGGGGCATCTCAGCCTGCCTTTCGCATGGCCCCTCGAGCAGCTTGCAAAGGCACAGGAGCCATTCCAGATGGAGGGAGTCGGGGACCCCAGTTGGCAGACCTCATCACAATGTTCTGTTCCTGATGACTGACTACACTTACTGTTCTCCCCTTCCCACATGCAGGCCCCCATAGGCTACTGTGTGCAATTTGCACAGGGAACAGGCTGGTGGGTGATCCTAGGGGATGTGCTCTAGCATGGGGGGTCCTTGGGACCCACATCCCCCCCTAGCACTGTAGGCATCTGATAAGCCACACAGCTTGATGGGGGGGGAGATGAACAAGAGACCCAGGGTGGATGTGGCACCAGAGTGTGGCTGCTATAGGTGCTGCATGGGGGGGGGGGTATCCCTGCCAAAATGATGGATCTGCAGCTGGAACAGCTCTCTCCATATGGAGACTGAACCAGGAGACCTGGCTGTGGTTTCCCAGTGTCTTTCCACTGAGCCATGCGTGCCTTTGCAATGTTATTTGAAAGTAACACTTCCAGCTGGCCAAATACACAATAGATCCTGAGGCTGTGAATCAGTTTCTAAGGGCTTCTCTGTTCCTTACCATTTGGCCTTAGGCACCTGTTTGACCTAGCTTTGTCATTGCTTTTTTCCCTTGTGTTTAGATTGCAATAACTGTGCAATCGAATAACTTTAAAATTATTGTTGGGAGGTTTAATCAGCTGATGTTTATATTGTTAACTGTCTTCCAGCCATGTCTATTATAGCCTAGTAGAACTCTTGGGACTATGAATCAGGATTCATAGCCATAATTTCAGGGAAGAATTTTGTTGAAAGCATTTTACTAGTATAACGTAGCAGTTAGAGTGTCTTACTAGGATCTGGAAGATCCAGGTTTGAATGCCTACTTGGCCGTGAAGCTCACTCAATGTATTTGGCCTCATCACTCGTTTTCTGCCTAACCTACCTTATAGGGTTGTTGTGAGGATAAAATGTGGAAGGGAGGATCATGTACACTACCCTGGGCTCCTTTGAGAAAGGGCAGGATAAAAATGGATCAAATTTATCAAAGGAAAAGCCAGCCCACTTTTTACACTCTCACCAGATTCTGATTTGGGGGCTGAGATGGGCCTCTGTAGAGGAAAAGGAGAGTGACAAATATCAATGGTTTGTCAGCCCATCCAGCACCGAACAGGTTCAAGACCACCAGCTCCAGCTGCTGTAGCACAGTGGTTAAGTGATTTGGCTGCAAATCAGCACGCTACTGCTTCAAATCCCACTACTGCCATGAGCTTAGTAGGTGGCCTTGAGTAAGCCTCAGCCCCAGCTCCCCAGCTGTATTGTGGGGATAATAGTGCCCTGGGTGGGGCACTAATCTGTCTAGAAGAGTGGTATATAAGTGCAGTTATAAGGCATTTTGCAGGTGTGTAGGAAGATCTGTCTTTTCTGTTCATGGTTCCAGTCTCTATATTTAAGTATTCTCAGATCAGAGCCAGTTGACTATTAGTATTAGTGCTTTCCCCCCTTCAAATGTGCAGAAATTGTTTTAATTATTGATTTTTTTTCCCCAGGTGCAAAACCAAGATATTTTGGAGAATTTGGAATGTTTTTTGGACACTCTTGAGAGAGCCAGAGTGAAGTTAGAATGTCACACTAGCATCTGGGAGACCCGAGTTCAAATCCCGTCTCTGCTATGGAAAGTTGGTGAGTCATCTTGAGCCAGTCTCATACTTTCAGCCTAATCTACCTCATAGGGTTGTTGTTTGGATAACATGGAGAAGAGGAGAATGATATAAGCCGCTTTAGGTCCCCATCAGGGAAGAAAGGCATGGTATAAGTGTAATAAATAAATACATGCATTGAATGGCTATGATGTGGATGGATACAGTATTCTGTATCTCTAGAAACCCCACCTAAATACACTTGAACACATTTCACACATTGCCAATTTTTTCAACAGAATAATGAGAAATGGCGTCTTGATCTTTTTAACAAATAAAATGAAACCTGCCCTTGTAACAAACTTAAGAATTGGATGTATTTTTCAGTCTTGTGATGCCTATGATAAGAAATACTAGGTGAGAAATTGTCTCAGTTGTATACATTGAATAATGGTTTAAAATGTTTAAATTGTAATGTTACCATGGAGAAATACGAAACATCGTAAATCTTTAAATTTTTACTGCTCTATCCGTCACATCAAAAATTCTATAGAAAGATTTATTCGTACGCACATACAGTCAGACTAAACCAGGCCACTCCAGCTGTATAATAAGTGTGTGTGAAATTACCTTGCATTGAGTTGAATCAATGAGAGTCCTTTCTTCTAGGCCTGCGTTGTTTGTACCAAGAGGTGACAGCACTCCAGGGCAGGACTCTCCTGTTCTTCTGGCTGAGATCTTTAAACTGGAGATAATGGAGAATGAAAGTGGCATCTTACAGCGTGAAGATTATTCTCCATTGCCGGACCACCCATAAAATGACTGTCTAGTTGCATTTAACACCAGCCTAATGGCATTGTGGCCCACCTGGACATTGTTTTAAAATTTATTTTTAACTCATCTTCACATCAATATAAGCAAAAGTGATGTAGATTCCCTCCACCCTCAAGATAGACGGCATTTGAGCTCATTTATCAAATTATTCTAAGAAGACCATTTGATTTTTTTCAGCACAAGGCAGAATTGTTCATAACAAGATATAAATTCCAATGTGGTCTGTGGTGAGTGCCGTCAAGTCATAGTTGACTTATGGTGACCCCTAGTGTGGTTTTCATAGCAAGAGACTAACAGAGGTGGTTTGCCATTGCCTGCGTCTGCAACCCTGCTCTTCATGGGAGGTCTCCCATGCAATTACTAACCATGGCCAAACCTGCTTAGCTTTTGAGATCTGACAAGATCAGGCTTACCGGGCTACTCAGGTCCACGTATAAATTCCAATAACAGGAGTTAAAAGTCTGATAGCAAACACAATAATAAGAAAAGGCCTGAAACTATACATTGTGTGTCTTCATGGGGCACAGAAACCAACATACTGATAAGGGCACTCTGTGAAATTCCAGTTTTCCAAAAAACCTCCCCGTACCTATTAGTTTAAACTGCTTTGCTCCCACACTGCCAAAAGTATAAGCCAGGTGGGAAGCATGGCGGAGGAGTGCTGACATAGCACCATGTGTGAACCTCATCCTGGAGAGCAGAGGGGTGTGTGGAGCTGGCTCCAAAAAGTATGCCTATTAGAAGGGCTGACTACATGTTGACTTTACCAGTTCAAAGTGAGTAAATATGAAAACTGACACATAGGTACTTGAATTTGGTTGGAATGCAATCACACAGGACTAGTTAAATAGAATGAATATATACTGTATCATGTTGAATCCCAAAATAAAAGCCATGAAATACGTTTAGGCTGGTCCTAATAAAAGATGGCTTTCATTTTGGGATTTTACCCTGCCTGCAGCCTCTATAATCATAGTGTCTTGTATTACTTACTAGGTATTACTGCCCTCTATAGGACAGAACTTGATTTGTTCCAATGTTTGACTTTCAGACAGTCCTGAACCTAGCTTCTGATTTGTTATATTCGAAGCAGCATTCTACACATATAACAAACACAGAATTTGGCTTGTTATGTATAAATATGGAATAAAATATTTAGTTTGTTGTCCATGCTATAAAACCATTGTTTTGCATTTTTTTTCAGTTTTCAAAAGCTATTTATTTATATTGGATACGTTAAAATGAGTTCTATCCATCTACAATCCACAATATCCACAATAGGAAGTTAACATACTTCTCATCATCTCGATTGTGCCTAGAGGCTTTGGCTTTCACATTTCAAAGTTTGTCTCCACCATCCTGAGGACTACAAAAATGTTTCTCTGCAGAATGACAGCCGGGTGTTATATTTTCCTTATTGCAACTAAGCCACACTTTGTGATTCAAAGTGAAATCACAGCCATACAGAAAACCACCTGCCTTGTAAATGCTACAGTAAATCTAGATTCTAAACTAAGTGGTCATTTTTAAATGAGCCTGTTGACATCCTACATCTCTAATGGAAGCATTATGTAGCCTATTTATATGACTAACTCTTACATTTATATGATTATGCTTACATATATGGCTTCTGTATTTTATCTGTCCCTTGATATAAAGTGTATTAGAAATGCTGCAGGGATGACTGTCATTCAAATATGATGTTTTTTGAGCAAGCTCTAATGATTTCAGATTAAAACAAAGCTGCCCATTAATATCAGGAAATGGCTGATTAAATCTAAGACGGCTTAACCTCTTATTAACTACATTGAACTGTGGTACTAATTTTAAAGCAATTTTTACAATCCTATGTAGTTACTGATAGTAGAGAAAGTCACCGACCAGGATATTGGCTAAATTATGGCTCTTTATCCCCCTAAAGAAAATCAGAGCACTTCTGAAAATCCAGTTCAGTGACTCGAAGCACTGCAGGCATTTTATGATCGACACAATAAATAAAACTGTGCAATCAGTAAGTATTTTTTTACACATAACTATTGTTAAGTACAATATTAAAGAAAATCTTTTAAATGTCTGTGGCAATTTTAAAGTAAGGGGGAAATGTAATTCATTTTGTATAATGTAGGAGTGGGCTTGTTTCAATCAATCAGCTGGTAGCTGCATACTATATAGAGACTTTTTGAAGTTCAAGAACTATTCCATACACTTCTATAGTGAATGTGTATAAATTAAGACAGGCTACTGTAGCAGCAATAGTGCTATGGTACAGGATATTTTGTCCTTTTTATGTGACAACACTAGGCTGTAGCTCAGTGCTAGGATACCTACATTGTCTGTAGAAGATCCCAGGTTTAATCCCTGGCTTATCTGTCAAAAGGATCTCAGGTAATAGGTGTTGAGAAAGCTTATTTTCCCCTGGAGACTCTGGAGAGTCATTGCAGGTTGCGGCAGACAATACTGCTCTAGATGAACCAATGGCGTGATCTGTGGGGTGGACAACTGAGGCAATTTGCCACCTCAAAGCCAGAGGCCTCCTACCACTTGACATTCTCATTTCATGCATCAAAATGGAGAAAGCGATTTTTGCTCTTCTCGTTTTGGTCTTTAGTTCCTAGTTTGGTAACATGCTGTTAACATCCTTTTGCTTTAGTAACCTGTCTCTGTGGTAAACTTTCTCTGCCTAGCTGATGCTATGCTTACCACGAGAATGAGCAGGAAAAGCCAGCCACACATGAATGTACATTTTCTGTTTCACAGAGATCATTTCCTCTGGAGAAAACGGCAGCTTTGAAGGGTGGGCTATATGGCATTACCCTGTTGAGTTCCCACCCCTCCCCAAACCCCATCTCCAGGCACCCCCCCCCCAAATCTCCAGGAATTTCCAGACCTGGAGCTGGCAACCCTACTGGGTAGCCCTGAATCTTGTATAAAGCAGATTCATACGCTATGTTCAGTCTGCTACTAACAATATATACAATGTTAAAAGACACCAGTGTCATCCTAAAGATTGTTCCCTTTGTAAGAATTTAAAGTTACTGCAAGGCCCTACTCATAGTCTATTTGAAATGGGGGATTGAATCAGAAGTAGAATTTCCAGTTGCTCATCACCATGGTACATTCCTGGTGGCATGCGATGCCACTTCCCAAAGTGCCATCATCATGCTGGCCAGAGGTATGCTCCTGCACTTCACTGGGGCCAGTTTAGGCCCCAAACGGGCTGAATCAGCACTGCTTGAAGCACGGGAGCACACCCATGGACATTGTGCCTTTCTAGGAGCGAAGAGTCAACTCCTGGTAAGTCCCGGGTAGCCCCTCCCACTGGGAGGGTATAGGGACCTGGGAACCCTAATAAGAAGTGAGAAGAAACAAGGCCTTTTCCATTGTGATCCTGAAATGATAGATTGCGCTTCTTGCAGGAACATGTAAGTACAGGCCTGCCTTCTGATTTTTAGGAAAAGATCTTTCTATTCTAGAGTAGAGATGGGCCCGATCTGAATTACGATTTCAAACCCCCCCCCCCCGATTTTGGTGTTTGCACCATCGTGACTCAGCTAATCGGTTCTGTCCACGGCAACTGATCCAGCAGTCGGGAGTTTGCTTGTTCGGGACTTGATCAGATGGGTCAGTTTCTGTTCGGAATTTCAGACACTCTGGCGCCAGTAATTTATTCCCGGGCCAACGGTGTCAGGGGAATGAGCTGTGTTTGCCCTCCTTTCCGTCACCCTCGAAACACGAATGGAAGCCCAGCTTTCCTTGATTAGCAGGCTTCCTTCCAACCACGGAGCAGCAACCCAAGGGAGGGAGGGAGAAGGGGGTGTTCTGAAGCCATGGGCACAAAGGAAAGGCAAAAGGCAGCGCGGGAGGCTGGGAGGCTGCCTGCGTTGTTCGCCTTTCCCCAGGAAAAGGGGCATGTGGGCAAGCCAGCCGCCCCTTGTCCTGGGGAAAGGCAAAAGGCAGCGCGGGAGGCTGGGAGGCCGCCTGCGCCATTTGCCTTTCCCCAGGACAAGGGGCGCGCGGGCAAGCCGGCCGCCCCTTGTCTTGCGGGGCAGGTGAATGGCGCAGGCAGCCTCCGAGCCACTTGCGCTGCCGCCAGCTCTGCAGCACACTGGGACAGCTGGCTTGCTGCGTGGGTGGGGGCAACTCAGGAGAGTGTGTGTGTGCGCGCGCAAGAGCCTGACTACAGTTGTCCTGGGCGCTGGCCTCCCCGATTCCCAATTCCGGACTGGAAACGAGACTTGATCGGTTAGAATCGGTGACCTGCGTTCGGCGGCAGCCCAGATCCACGAACGGCTTAATCGGAATTTTTTTTTTGGATCATGCCCATGTCTATTTCTATTTCTAGTCTATTTCTATTACAATGATTTTGTTTAATTTTTACTGTTTTAAAATCATAATTGAAAATTTGAATATTAGTGACTCTAGTTTTCTGCCTTACAAGCACTTATCATTGTCCAATAAAATAAATATTAGAGCTTTCGTCACCTTGAGGCATACTTAAGTCAGAACACTGAATTTTAGCTGGATCATGTCCCATTAACTTTGACCTAAAGCCATGTAGTTCAGATTAATTACTGTATGGATTGTAGTCTTCAAGCATTCAATAAAATGTTACCTCCAAATAAAGAGGCTACCTTCTTATTTGCCAAATGTCTTTGAAGTCCACGCACACATAGCACTAGGAGTAACATCACCACGTTATAAGAATTATATTCTTCTTTGTATTCTTCTCTATAATTTTTTCTTCATTTGTATTCAGTTTGGAATTGGGAGGAAATTAGTTATTTTTATAGGCATTCATTTCATATTTATTCTCCTATAGTGCTCAGGCCAGAAATCACCTCAAGTTCCGTAAGCTAGGGGCTGAAATACATGATATGCCCCTAGCTTATCAGGTCATCAGTGCCTGACTGGACTAGCAGTTAGACACATATCAGGGAACTCATCTTAAACAGTGATCGTTCACTTGGCACTCTGAGGGAGTGTTGTGAAGGGGAGGAAGTTGCTTCTGGTTTCCCTCCCACCTGATTTCAGCCACCAGAAATAGTGGCAGGGGAGCTTTTGTACCTTTTCTATGGCTCCACATGTACTTCCTGGAGAACATGGAGCCACAGAAAAGAGCAAAAAGCATCCCTGTTGCCGTTTCCAATGGTGAAAATGGGGCAGGAAGAAAACTGGAAGCTCCTTCTGCCCCCCCCCCAGTGCTCCGTTACAGCACTCAGTGAACAAGAACTGTATAAGATGAGTTCCCCTGATGTACTGTGAGTCTGTTTGTGTACCATGACTCAACACATGTCAGACACATCGTATAGTTGAACCCCAAGTGATGAAGTTTCTGTAATACATTTAGCACTCCAGAATTTCCACAGCATTGTATTTGTAATGTGTCACACTATTTTCAGAATGATTTGCTTGGGCTGTGGCAGTGACTCATTATTTTCTTACTGTCTGAACTGAATTTGTGTTGACTATATCATATGGTAACATACCAGAACAACAACAAAAAATACGCAGTAAATGATAAAATTTACCACACGTGCCCAAAAGGTTCCAGCTGTTTAAATTTATGATGTAGCCCTGTTTAATTTTACTCCACTCTCCTCTTCTACAAAAGAACTCAGACCACTTTATATGTGAGAAGATCCCATTTAGGCAGCTGAGACCTTGCTTAATTTTACCAATAGAACAGCAGTGCTTTTCTTCAGAATTGCATCACGTGCTTCCAGACACTTTGTCAACAACCTCCCTATGATTACTGTGGGGATACAACAACTTGTGCAATTAATTTTCCTGCTCTCCTTCTCACTGCTTGGAATGCTCTGAATTTTGCATTTAACTTGAACAGTCAAATTTATTACATTTGAAGGTGTTGGTCAGGCATGAGATGATTACTCAGTCTATTCCGTTTGTGCTGAATGGCCACGAAGCCTATCCAACTGGTTTACGTCATATTTTTTTCAAAACTGAACATGTACTACAACACTGCCCATTCAAACAGATCACCAGCCATTAACTGAGGACTACTTCGTTGAATGCTGAAGTGTAGGATTTTAAAAAGTATTTATTTATGAATTATGGTTGACTCCACCAAGTAAGTCACCATGTTCTCTGAATTTTTTTGCCTGCTGAGCCACCAGAAGGTTTTTTGCAGTAGAAGAGCAAGATTTGGATCCATGAGCACTTTAAAGACCAACTAGATTTCCAGGGTATGAGCTTTCAAGTGTCAAAGGCACCACATTCCACTGGAGTAGAAATCTATTAACCTTACCCAAAAAAACAGCTTGCACAGATAACTTTCTTACCAAAGAAAGTTATCTGACAAAGGCAGCTTTGACTCTTGAAAGCTCATGCCCAGGAAATCTAGTAGGTCTTTAAGGTGCTACAGGTAACTGCTATTACAGAAATGCAAATCAATGTTCTCATGATATACTGCAACAATCTCAGAATTCATTTTTTAAAAAATGTACATCTCTAGCCATTCCATTGCAGAGCTATAAGATGAAAAAAGATCATGAAAATAGGTTGTTAGCATCAGGGCTTTTTTTTCAGCTGGAACGCAGTGGAATGGAGTTCCGGAACCTCTTGAAAATGGTCACATGGCTGGTGGCCCCGCCCCCTTATCTCCAGACAGAGGGTAGTTTAGATTGCCAGCATGGAGGACAATCTAAACTCCCCTCTGTCTGGAGATCAGGGGGCGGGGCCACCAGCCATGTGACCATTTTCGCCAAGGGCAACCCACTGAGTTCCACCACCTCTTTTCCCAGAAAAAAAGCCCTGGTTAGCATATTGGTTCACAATAGTGCAATAATAAAGACTGATTTTTTTTAAAAAAAGTTAAGTCTTCTGGGAAAATGGTGGCCATGGCTTAAGGAAAAGTTGAATGTGGGGTATTGGACTGTTAGGAAGGGATGAACTGAAGTCGCCTGTCAAACAGCTAACACATTGATGCACAGTCAAACTGATAGTTGAAAAATCTGCTTCCTGTTTGTAAACAAGATGTGATCCAAATGGGTGGATATTTAAGCATTCCTACTTGCTAGGGTTGTCAGGTCTTTTGCTATGGTGGGAGGCTTCCTACTGGCAACCCCCAACTAACACTGGTACTCAGTATGCCAGCAGGTGGAGAATGAAGGAAAAATTGTTTCCAAGGAAACCTTGGAAATGATGTCATGCCACTCTAGGCATCACCAGAATCTCCATGATAAAACCATACAGTTTCTGCCGATTTCTAGAGCAGTATGATGTCACTTTTGGGTTTTCCTTGAATGTGACATAATGCTATCATGCCAATGGTATCCTCCATGCCTCCTAGCAAGTGCCAGCTGGCAACCCTATTACTCACTGAAACTCCTTGTGACTGTCAAAAGGCCTTCCTTCCATTTTCTGAAATGGCAAGTGATGCGATGCAGGGGGCTGCAGATCTCCAGTTCCCCTCTTGCTTAAGCTGGAGTGTCCTCTGCTTGCACTACAGTGTTTTAGATGGAAATTGTAGTGCTTACATTGCTCACAAATAAAGCAATAATTCAGGTATTTATTTCAAAAGAGACATTTATAAGGGGTGGGGCAATTCTCCCAAGATCAAAACTGACTTGATAATGTCTTTTATCCAGAGAACTATGGGCAAAATGGATCTCATCAAAACAATCTTTGCTTATTCTCTCCTTCCCACTCCAGTCCCACGATGCAGGATGTAGCGAAGTATAGTCAGAAGGGGAAACTGTCAGAAATTGAATTTGTGCCCAATTTTCATCAATTCTGTTCCAGAGTGTTCCAGAGTGGTTTTTCAAGAAGTGAAGGGGACTGCAGTGGGAAAGTGGAATTAGCAAAGACCTGTTCTACAAACTCTGCTCTGATCATGGATCTTTGTTAGGGTTACCAGTAGAGGTGGGCACGATCGGAAAAAAAAACCCGATCAAGTTGATTAACGATCCATGCCGCTCATTTCCCGTTTCCGATCCGTGGATCGTGGAGGCAAAAGCGGAGGGGCGCCCCGCTGTTTCCAGCGATACAGGAACGGTGGCTGATGCCGGCAGCATCTGTTTTTGTGTTTGGCTGTCTGTGTTTGGCCGTCAGAGCTGCCAATCAGGGTTTGCAGGGATGAGATTGGAGTGCCCATGGCTCCAGAACACCCCCTTCCCCTTCCCTCCCTTGAGTGTCTTCTCCCAGCTGGTGACTGCTTTGCTGCTCCGTGGTTGGAAGGAAGCCCTGCTGATCAAGGCAAGCTGGGCTTCCATTAGGGTTTCCAAGGCGACAGGAGGGCAAACACAGCTCAGGCATTCCCCTGGCTCTGTTGCCAGGGGAATAGATTGCTGGCGCCTGAGTGTCTGGCTTCCTGATCCGAGCATGATTGCCCTGATCAAGCCCCGATCCACCCCCCCTCCCAACCGCTGGATCGTTGGCCGTGCCCGAGCACAATCTGCCGGGTCCAGATTGTGCAATCGCCATTATCATGGGTTTTTTTCAATCGTAATGTGGATCGTGCCCATCTCTAGTTACCAGTCCCCCAGTGGGAGTGGGAGATCCCCTGCTCCCAGCCTCTGCCGCCCATCACCACTCACTTGGCCAGCAGGGAGGGAGGTGTGGGAATGCACCTCCTGGGTGAGCTCCCAAGGCAGCGCACAGACGACACTTCCTGGGAGTTACATCATTGTGCCGCCCTGAGACCATTCCCAGTTGGGGCCCAAATTGGCCCTCTGCAAAGCATGCATGTACTCCTGCTCCTGCAGCACAATGACGTCACCCAGAAGTGACATCATCCCGTGGGAGCGCAAGCATGAAGAACAACGAGAAGGTGAATGCCAAGTCCCCCCTCTCACAAGGACCGTAAGGGGATCTGGCAACCCTTAGGATCTTCAGAATCTAGAAACATTGTCTGTTTTCTTTTGTTTACTAGTACTATCCATTTCCTTTCATTTATATGTTGACATGAGTTCTAATATTCAGTAGTGCAGAATATAATGTGACTTAGTTCTGAGTAGACCTCCTTAAGCTTGCTATCTAATTTTACTATGATTCAGGTTATGTCTTGGCAAGCGTGAATTGCAAAGGAAAAAAAATAGGCCTTCTATCTGATTTTTAAAATCATTTTATTAGGTAATACAATTGTATATCTCTACCATGCATTATAACAAGGTGTTCTTCCCTGTCAATAGCTGGTGAAACTGAAAATACAATAGTGTAATTAAAGTATAAATGTTAACCTGTTATGCATAGGCAGTGGCCATAGATATTCACTTGCACCAAAGCTAGTCAAATCAAACAAAAATAAGTATCTTCTAATATAAATACAGAAACTAAACCTCCATTAATACGTAATGAAACAGCAGTCCTAAACACACTCACGAAGAACTACAGTTCATTCCATTCACAGGAATTCAGTGGCATCACAGAAACTGAGTAAACATGCTTCAAATTGCTGCTGTTGTGTTTGTGTATCTCAGGGATTTAAGAATCAGTTAGAGGAGTCAGTGCAATCCAAACAGAGCTACACTCTTCCACTGAAGTTAATTAGCTTATCATTAGCATTGCACCAAGTAACAGCTACCTAAACATTGCTGGAATATTTGTTGCATTCAGTGGTATGTCCATTCACACAAGGGCAAGGGGGGAAAAGTACTTTTGCCCAGAATTCATACCAAGCTCACATGTATCTAGCTCAATAAAAAATGTGTTCCAAGAATCAAGACTGGGAAAAAGAAAGTGTACAGTGCAAGCAAAGCAAAAAGGGTGCATAGAGATAATACCTAGGCATGCTGCAGTGTGCATTGCAACCTTTGCCATTCCTATTGATGACTATCAGTGAATGCAGAATGGAAGCTTAGATTAATTTCAAGAAAGCTGTGTTTCTAGTTTTTCCATACAGCAGTGCAATAAATATACATTCCCTTTCAACTGTTTAAACAATCCTTGCCCAAATTCACATTTTGCTTTTCTTTTATCAACATTTTAGTTCTTTGCTGAGACCTTTGACTTTACTGTGACAGTCATAATGTACATCAGCCTGCCCATATAGAGGCCTTTAGAGTGAGTGAACAATTGCTTCTATAGGGTAGGGTTGCCAGGTCCCCTTATCCTCCCAGTGGGAGGGGTGGGGAGCCGGCACTCACCTTTGGACATCACTTCCAGGAGTGACATCATCGTGCAGGCCCCAGGAGTGCTCCTGCGCTTCGCACCAGGGCTGATTCTTAAGGAATTGGCCCATTTGGGACCCAAATCATCTCGGTGCAAACACAGGAACGTTTCTGGAACTGAGAGATGGCATCACACCTGGGAGTGACATTGTCATGGGGAATACTGTAGATAGCGCATCAGAACAAATAAATACTACCAGTGCAGGTCTTGAATCTGTAATCATTGTCTCCCAACTATTGGGATGAGTTTTCCTTTGTTTTGCTCTGATCTTCTGCAACTTTGGTTTCACTTCAGCCAGTTTCATCTAAAAAGTAGGTTTCTCCACTGAAGTTTCCTAAACAATGCTATACGCCAATAAAAGAAGCAGAACTTGCTTTATCTGAGCAAAGCCAGTTGCAAGACATTGCAAGTTAATTAAAACAAAGCTTACAAACTGATGCTAAATCATAAGGACCTTCTCCACACTGAAATTAGTGCCACAGAGTCCACCTTCCAAAGCAGACATTTTCTCCAGTGAAACTGGTTACTGTCATCTGGAATTTTAATTCCAGGAAATATCCAGATCCCAACTGGAAGATAGCAACTCCAGCCAGCAGGAAAAAATAATAATAGTAAGCCATTTATTATAATGTAAATAATTACTAGTCAGTCTTCTGACCAATGCAGAGAGGGTTTTTAAATGTTCCATGCACCATGCTGCCAGACATCTTAACTTCCTCTGATTTCAATGAGGGGATAACACAGTTGGCTTTCTCTGACCTGTGGCCACTATTTTGTTTTGGTTTTACTTTAACACACTACAGTTAAGCATGAAAAATAGTTTGTGTCAGGCAAACCTGTGCCAGAATTAAAATAGACATGACACTGTTTCAGCTTGATCTGCTATCACTTCCTATATAAGTGTCTGCTGGCTCAGGTATCTAGAACTTCGTAACATAGCATAGCCTGTTATATATAACATATTTGAGCACATTTCCCAATGATTAATTTTGAAAGACCTTGCACCCACAGAGGGAATACACCCACTGGATTCAGTGGACCTAAGAGGTCCAAATACTCATGCCAGAGAGTAGCCCCAGTGGGCCCATACAAGCTATGAAAGTGGAGGCTAAGTATTTGGTGTAATATTGCAGAAATGTCCAATCACATGATAATTAGACAATCTGATTATTTCATGATATTCCTCTGCTGTGTCTTGTTTTGTGGTGTGTTATGGTTGTCATAAATGACAACATTCAGGGTAGTTCGTCGAAACAAACGGGAACAGAGGGTATGTCTGAAATGTCCCCAAAATACAGTACCATGTGCTTTTTAGAGGGGAATTGTGCAGGAGTCCTTATAATCTATGTTTGAGACTGGATATTATGTCATGTTTTTATGCAGCATTGGATATCACACAAATATTTATAAAGAATGCAAACATGATAGTTCTCTCAATACTGAGAAATGGAAAACAAGTATTTTCTACTTGAACAGGTTCTGAGTGTCTAGAAGCCAATTAATCATGATCATTGCATCACAAATAATCAGGTCAGAAACTTGACCTGATTATATGGGCCCTGACTCTTTGGCACACCAGTCAGAAATACATTTACCTGGAACCAAGTTCTCATACAGTATTATCTCCAAATAAGTATGCTTAAGATTCCAGCCTAAAGCACAAAGACATTCATGGTAATTGAAGGGTATCCATATCCCTTCAGTGTTTTTTTAAGTCATGGACATTAGAACTGGATCATTTGGAGTTAAATTTAGTTGATCACGAGTGATCAAGTGGAGCACAAGTGGAACACAAGTGAACAGGTTGGAATACATGTGAGGGCGAAGCTACAAGTGACGAATGACACTTTAACGGCAAGTGTATTTCTCCCTGTTCACTTGCGCTCCACTCAATCCACTTGCTGTTCAAGTGTCATTTGTCACTTGTAGCTTGGCCCTGAGTCTGTTCACTTACCTTCAAGTGTCATTCGTCACTTGTAGCTTGGCCCTCATGTTGTTTTTAAATTGTTAGGCCTATTGAAGTATGTCAGCTTTGGTGGATTCATAAAACAAATACCTGGCTATTATAGATTTTTATGATGTTCTCTTCATTTAAACTGGAGTGAGACCACTATATACTTACCATAAATCGGCCGTTTTCACACTGTCTATAAATCATGCGAAACTCACGGAAGGCTGCTGGCTTTCTCCTGCAATTTTTGACGCCATCTGTTTACAAAACGCCACAAACAGTGATTTACAGCGTTTTGTAATCAGATGGTGTTAAAAATTGTGTGAGGAAGCCGGCAGCCTTCCGTGAGTCTCCCGCGATTTACAGACAGTGTGAAAACGCCCATCTAATTCTGTACAAAAGCTGACCCTACATTCTTGCTGTTCTTTATTTCTTATGTTTACCTCTTAATCAAAACCTTCTGAAATATTCCATGACAATTACTCATTTGCTAGTGACACTAAAGAATGTCATTCACTGCATGACTAGCAACATCAACATTTCACAAGCAAATGCTGTTGCTCAAGCCCCCCAAAGGCTTGTATATCACATAAATGTTGCAACATTCACCTCTTTAAATGAAACCTAAACCATTGCTTTCCACTTACTCTATCCATCATATCACTCAGTCATCTTGAGGTCACCCTCGTTCCTGCTAGGAATGATTTCTTCATACTCCAGACATCCCCAATGCCTCCAAACATATCATTTTGTGAGATGATCCTACCATATTTACAAGTCACCAAAGAAACCACATTCAGCTCAATACTGTCTCATTGTCTTCAGCTCAATACTGTCTCCAAATGTTTACTTAATTGCAGGGCTTTCTTTCTGGGAAAAGAGGTGGTGGAACTCAGTGGGTTGCTAGCACAGGGGGCAACTCTTGGCAGGAGGTGGTGCCCCTGGTACTACATGCGCATGCACAAAGTCTGTGCACACTCCCAGGACCTCACAATGACATCACTTTGGGTCAGCTGGAACAAGGGGGGAGTATTTTAAAGTTTGAATCACCCTCTGTGAAAATGGCCACATGGCTGGTGGCCCCGCCCCCTGATCTCCAGACAGAGGGGAGTTTAGATTGCTCTCTGTGCCGCTCCAGCGGTGCAGAGGGCAATCTAAACTCCCCTCTATCCGGAGATCAGGGGGTGGGGCCAGTAGCCATGTGGCCATTTTCAAGAGGTTCCAGAAATCCGTTCCACCACGTTCCAGCTGAAAAAAAGCCCTGCTTAATTGACTAAAGACCAAACTACATAAGATGCTGGAGTTCCGTGTCTGGATATCTATGCCACAACAATCTGGCTGCCAATAAGTGGGACCAGTCAAGAAACGGCTACCATAGGAGCTAGGTCCAATAATAAAATAGAAAGCCCCATAACATGTTTGGCAGTTCCAAGCCAAGCATGATGGAGGAAGCTGTTTCCAGTTGGGTGATTCCTGCAGACAGAAAGGTGATGCCTCCTGGACTTTTCTGAAACATCTCCTACTTCAGAGAAGTAGAAGAATGCCACGACTGGCTCTTTTATTTTGGAGAAGGAAGAACTGGGCACCAGGAAACAAGCTGTGCTGTGGTACTCATTGGCACTGTGTTTGGGATCACTATTTTAAAGAAGCCTAAAGAACAAATATATCTGGGAAACAGTGCAAGGGGAAGAAACATAGCCCAGATCAAGGTTGAGCCCCCAAGGATTCCTTTTTAGGGCTAAATTACATCTCTCAAGTTCCAGCATATAGTTTGGCTTTAAGTGCTACATCCTATTGGATTTGATGAAAAACAGAAAACTTTGATTTGCTTTTCTTGATAATTGGAATTTTAAATTGTAACTCTAATCAAAGTGAGAATGTTATCACACAGTCCCTGTCCCAAATGTTACAGAAACAAAAAGCCATCCTCAACGTGCCTGAGAAGAGCCACTACCACTCACTTTCATGAGGCTGGGGGAAGCGGAATACGTTAGGCCTCAATAGGTAGAATGGCTCAAGCAGAAGCTACAGCAGGTTTTTCATTTTTGTTTTTTAAAACATAAGATGGCCTCCACAGGGCACCTTCATTTGTTCTATCTGATTTGCTAGACTTGAGAAAAGAACTATCTTATCATTTTATTCACCTCTTTGAAACTGTAGTCAAATAATATTCTAGGAAGGCGGCTAGTCTCTCAGCACAGCTGCCATCAGGTCTGAACTGGTAAATAGGATGAGGAAATCTTTTAGCTAAATTATAGGCTTGCAATATCCTGGAGCAGGAACAGAGAAGAAAATTGCTTCAAGGATCTATTTGGACTCTCAAACCACTAACTGAGAAATATGACTCTACACCATGTATGCTAACATATCGTTTTGATCTGACAGTCTGCTATAACACATTAATGATGGTATCTGTCCTTTAATTATAGCAGGGTTTGATAAATATCAGACATATAAAATGATTCTGCAAATACAGAAAAAAATCTATGAAGATAAAATGCATAGCAATGAGACAGTAACAAGCAAAAGTGGGGTCATCATTGATGAAAATTGACTCCCATCTTTGTGGGGCTGGGGATAGGATGTTAAAATTGTGCTTCATTTTATGAATAAGTTTAGGAAGGACAAACTACATTTTTGTCACCCTCAGCTAAACAGAAACCTGTTTATTTTACTGGAAAAATAAAAATACTTCAACTAAAATTTTATTTTGTGATGATATTGACGCCAGAGGAGACTAGCGAGTTCCAAAACAATAAAGAACATCCAGCATAAAGCTGAACTTTTAATCAGCTATGATTTGTTGGGGTTAGAAAATTAAAAGGAACTCCCCCCCCCCCCCCCCGCGCCCTAGAATTACATTCTTGGTAAGGGCTCATTAGGAAATATACAAATGTTCAAGTCCTTCCATTGTTGCAGTCTTTGCAACTGAATCTTCTGTTTATAGAAGCAACCGCTCTGTGATTGTTACATAAATTTAACAGAGGATGACCTAAAAAATAAAAACTGAAGGCTCGATGAAAACAGAACCTATTGTACTATGGAAAACTTAGAGACATGGACAATGTGCTCAATTCCAGGAAACCTGATCTCTTTAGCCAAGACACTGTTAGGCCAACAAAAACCTATCCACAGACCACTTTCCATATTCAGTTCATCTTACATCTATTTGACTTGCATAACTACAAGGAAGAAAACTAAGATGGTCTTTTTTGTTTTTCATGTTTGGCGCCTCCATCCCTTTGGATACGGATTATAGTTGGAATCAGCTATTGACAAACCGTAATCAGACCTGGAATCCATGGACACCATGTCAGGATCAGTTTGGGCTCGTTGGTCATAATAGGCATACTGCAGGCGAGAGCCACAATGCAAAGTGGAGCTCGGGGCAGACATTGTGCTCTTTGCAGGGGATATGACTGCCGAATGGCTTCTTCCAAATGAAGCCAATTTAGTATGGGCACTTGGGGCAGGAGGGTGATAAGCAACTTTTTGTTTCCAGTCATCCGGAGGTGCTGGCAGTGTTTTCCTGCGAGCAGCTGAAACCACATTTGCAGCAATCGATTCTTGGATGGTTTGAGGGCCAAAGGCATCATCCACAAGGCCAAGAGGGGATTTAGCAGCTGCTTCCCAAGGAGTCAGCCTCTTCCCAGGCTTCTCAACTGCTGGAGGTGGTCTGCCAAAATAATCAGGAGCAGGCTGAAATGTTACAGGAGAAACAGGAGACATGGATTGCAAAGTGGTTGAAGGTGGCCATCCGGGGAGCGATAGGGACCGTTCTCCATCTCTTTCCTAAAAATGACAAAACTTTTAGTATTATTACATTTGCCGAATAGCAATGAAAGAGAATTCTGCCTAACAACAGGTGGCTGTTTTGCTAGCAACCTATATTGTCATAATTATAAAATAAAATGTAGTTTCTTAATTTTAGAAAAATAACCACTCATGAGAACTAATATATGCCAAAAAATCTTTAACTATAGTGAAAAATAACTCAAATATTATCACCCCGTGCAGTGGTGATTTCAACCATCTCTTATCACTTTTTTTTTTTTGACAAAACAGGATTTTTTCCCCCGGTGAAAATTTAACAAATTATAGTTATGAAGCTTGATCAGATTCTAAAAACACATGAAACCCAATAGTCTGTAAATGTCAGCTCAGATTTATGGAAGTCACATCTGGAGGTCTAGGTTCATGGCTGAATTAAGTTCAGACAGGAGATAAAGCAATATCAAGTCTCATGCAATGGATCCATGAATTCAAGAGTAAACATGCAGGACATGGCTTTGATGGAAGAAGGGAACAGGATGAAGAAGAAAATGCAGGACACGCAGAAACAAAGGATTTCAAACTATCATGTAAAGCTAGTTTGATGTGAAATAGAGAGCAGTTGCTAGGGGCAAAAACTATTGGCCAGTCTACTGAGAGACTCTTCCTGCTTCTTGTTCAGGGAATGCTAGAAAACCTTGAGACAAAGAGCCAGACTATGAGTCTGTCTACATGAGACGCCTTGGCACATGTTTGTCAAGTGTAGGGAGATGCAATGTCAGCCCGGAAGTGTAGTTTAAAAAGACAGAGCCGGTTAAGATCTCTTCTCAGAGGGTTTGTTAATTTCATCATCTCCTCCAAGGCTCTGTCAATTTCACCTCTCAAGTCTAAAACTGTGTTTGATCACTACCAGAGGGCAGCAAGGAATGGAATTGGGCTAAAGCTGCCTTCCAGAGCTGGGCTTGGATCTGGTGAAGTTATAATGGGCTGAAGTGTCCCTTCTGGCATTTCATAGCCCCTTCACACAGCTCCAGCATATAGCAAAGGCTTTGCCCTGCCGCCCGTTCTGTCTTTTAAAACTACCCTTCCCGGCTAACATTGCATCTCCTGGCACATGGTCTTCATGTGTCAGATGTCTCGTGTAGAGAGACATGACACTTTTTAATGAGTTGAGTTTGGGTTCCTCGGACCTGATTCACTTTTCCTGCAGTCACACAGCAGCTGCCAGGGAAACAGTTGCTTTTTAGAGCCTGCAGGGGTCTGATTTAGATCAGGACAGCAGTGTGGGTTGAAGAATGGCTCCTATCCTACCCACTCCCCTTGCCTTTTTTCTGAGCCACAGTTATTTGCATAACTTTGGAGCTACAGGTGAAGAATTCTGAGCACATGAAAAAGCACATGAAAAAGACCACCTGAACTGCAAACACTCCAGAACTCAGTCCTTGCTCCTTAAGAACATAAGTATTGCCTTAGTATATCCACCTGCTCCACTCCAATAGGGGCATTAAAAAAAAACCCTTGCTCCTTCACACTGTATTACCAAACAGAAATGGCGTCAGGAGCCTCTGCTTGCACAGTTGTGGAAACTTATGTGTAGCCATCACTACATGTAGGTTTCCCCAAAAGGGCAAATAGCGGCTCCCCATTGTGGAGAAGAAGATTTTTCACATCTCTTCTCCATAGTCCTAGTCTACATCAGGCCTCCACAGGCCTGGGAACTGATTTCCCAGCACAGCACACAGGGCGAAACTACAAGTGATGAATGACACTTGAACGGCAAGTGTATTTCTCCCTGTTTACTTGCACTCCACTCAATCCACTTGCTGTTCAAGTGTCATTCGTCACTTGTAGCTTGGCCCTTAGATGCATGCCTGATCCAGAGTTCTTGTGGCAGCCATATGTCTATCACATGGACTTTGTGTGTGAATAGTGGCTGATTCCGCACACGTTGGATAATGAACTTTCAATGCACATTATCAATCGTTTGAGGTGGATTTTTTGTTCCGCACATGAAAAAATCAATTCCAAATGATCTATAAAGAGGATTGGAAGTGCATTATCCAACATTTGTGGAATCACTCAGTGTGTGAACTGAACCTTCGTTTTCATTCTAGCACTCTAGCCACTTTAAGGGGACCTTTGAATTGCTCAGGAAGAATGATAAAATTTTCCTCAGCCTTTTCAAATCTTATTTATCAATGGGAGTGGAGATTCCCTGGAAAAGAGAAAGGAGGAAAACCAGGCTCCTGCCAGCCCCTTGCAAAGCTGGGGCCACCAGCTGATGTCAGCAGTGGCACCTGTCAAAGGATGTTTGGCTTGCAGTAGCAACACCTCCCACCCTTGGGCAGGGTGAGAGCCACCCTTGCTTGGGGCTACGGTGGTCCTGGGAGGGGGGAGGTTATCTGCCCAATGGGACTTTTACTGGTGGCCTCACTAGCCAAGCCACCCCTAGCTTCCACTGATCTTGCCTTTTCCAAGGCCATTTTTGCCTCCCATTCCACCCCTGGGGCAGGCCTTGGCCTCTATGCACTGTTTGTTGGTCCTCCAAAGCAACTGGTTGGCTCTTGCAAAAGAGCCAGTTTGGTATAGTGGTTAAGAGTGGCAGCACTCTAATCTGGAGAACCAGGTTTGATTCCCCACTTCTCTGCTTGAAGCCAGCTGGGTGACCTTGGGTCAGTCACAGTTTCTAGGAGCTCTCTGAACCCCACCCACCTCACAGGGTGATTGTTATTGTGGGGATAATAATAGCATACTTTGTAAACCACTCTGAATGGGCATTAAGTTGCCCTGAATGGTGGTATATAAATCAAATGTTGCTGTTACTAGATTGACCTCTCCTCAAGTTCTTACGATGTTTGAAAACAAATGCCCATAACATTTCCTTATTTCAGTCTGTTCTTGTGAGTTAAGAGTGAGTAGCATTTACAAAAACCAACGAAGAAATCAAACTCTATTATAAAAACAGAGACTACTTAGAGACTACTTAGGGGGCGGGGGGGGGGCGCAAAGATTATGTTCACCTGTAAGACAAACAATTTGCAAAGACAGCTTTATCTGCATGCAGTCAGTATAAAACCTTGGTTTCAATATGCCCTGTCATTTTGTACTCATCATGAACTTTGATTGTCGTAATAAATAGTTACGTAATAGGTCGGTGTATTTCATTTTCGTATCTCCTTTTATAATTATTTTCAGCTAATAGCCTATTTTCTGTAGCAAAAAGCATTTACCACTGCCACCTTCTGGAGATGGATGGTAATATCACATGTGGATGACGACAAGATACTGAAGACGTTTGGTAACAGGTGGAGCGTAGGTGCCTGCCAGGGCTTCATCATTTGAACAATCAGTGGTTTCAATCAATGCTTTTCATTTTTCTCCTCAGCTCCTCTTGCAAACCAGCTTAATCTTTTGGATCCTTTTAATATAAAATCCTGAACATTACTGGTTACAATGTACTAATAATATTATCATTAATTTATAATATTTGGATTCAGAAATGCATAAGATCACCAACAGTATGTAATTATTCTGGATTATGTTAAATTACAATAGGAAACTAATGAAATATATTGCTGGATCCAGAATCCACAGATTATTTTTATTGGAATGTGAATTTGGATGCATATTTGAATTTGTATTCCAATTTTTTTTTAAACACGTTCCTCTAGACTGGGGCAGGAATAAGCAAGAACATGTTGCAAATGGGTACAAAAATCACCAAAAAAGGAAGGGTCATAATTGGTAGTTAACGAAAAAAACAAACAACTGATTGTACGATGTACCCTGATTTGGCTCAACACCAATTATGAGGCCTCAAACTGACATCATTTAGAGACCAAATACACACACACACACCACCACCACCACCTACAACTACAACCACAACATGAGAAAGAATTAGATGCAGAATCACAGCTTTCTTGTGGCCGCTCCACACTTAGCATCCGTATATAGCTCTAACATCCAGGAATCAGCAACCCTTCCATTTTCACTTCCATTCTGCCACAAATGCAATGTACAAATGGTATCCTGAGAGCCCGTTTGCCAGATTTAAGATCCAGCATGGTTAATTTGCCCATAGATGTGTGAAAGGTAAAAATCTGTGGTGTCAAACTACCTTTCCAAAGTTGAATATTCTCACCTTGACATGTACTCAATCTCTTTAAAATTAACAAAACATAAAAGAACCAAGACACGCAGCAAAGCCATATCCTGCACCCATCTATTCCAAGTCTCAGAAAACACTATTAATTACCTCAGAAACTCAACCCAGTCTCGTTATCTTGTGCTTATTCTGATTTTGTATGTGCCACCAGCTGTCTAGGGTGGGGCAATGGTGGGGCAGCGGGGGTGATCTTAATCTGAGGACTCTGGCAGCAGGACCAAGGTGCCTCATTCCCACATTACTGGGGCCGCTTGCAGGCAGGCCTGATCTTACTGCTAGGATCTGCACAGACAAAAACTATATGGGACAGGGGTTATAGTAACGAGACAGATCCAGAGGAGTTAGCCGTGTTAGTCTGTAGTAGCAAAAGAGAAAAGAGTCCAGTAGCACCTTTAAGACTAACCAACTTTACTGTAGCATAAGATTTTGAGAACCACAGCTCTCTTTGTCAGATGTATGCATCTGACGAAGAGAACTGTGATTCTTGAAAGCTTATGCTACACTAAAGGTGGTTAGTCTTAAAGGTGCTACTGGACTCTTTTCTATAGTAAGGAGAGAAACTGGAAAAGCTTAAGTGAAAAAGTTTGTGGGATCCAACACTATCTAATTCAGACATTAGTCACCTAAGGTCAATTAAAGCTAGAAATAAATGGCTACAGCCACTCCACAGAGGACTTCTTACCACACAGATATCTGATTCATTGTAGAGTCTGGCTGTACACCAAAGTAACCACTAATACCACAGTCTTTGTTACTTTGACAGTAGTGGCTATCCAGAATCTATACAGAGGTGTTCTGATTGAAGAAGCTGACAAGACAAGCCATGCAGCTAGGGCCACCATGAAGGAAGCATTTAGTTCTTGAACATGTAGCAAGTGGTTGTTCATTTCTGCTTTGACAATGCAATCCCATGCAGAGTTGAAAACAGTGGACTGCATTATGTCTTTCTAGTTTGGAGATTATACACATGTGAGCTTGTAAGCAGGGGCCTGTGCATCTGATTCATGTACAGTGCATCGAAAACTCCAAGCACTTCTATAAATACTAAATGATGACTATGATGACCGGGAGCCTGACTGGCGGCCTGGCTTGGCCAGCTGCTTGCTCACTTTGGAAGTTTGTGCTTGCCTACACCTGTGACAATCACAGAGGATATGAATTATGCAGCTCAGTACTCACTATGGACCTCATGCTTTAAAACTAGGATTGCTAACTTTTAAACTGGTCCCTTTATGTGCCCCTTTAATATTGGTTTGATCCAAAACAATTAGCTGGTGATGTTCTTTAATTTCATGCTATGGGAAGCATCAAATGTCCATTTCTGCTCACTGAACTTATGTTAAAGGGACAGGACAATTTTTTTTCCTGGCCAGCTGGCAGCCTCAATTAAAACTGTACTGATGTCTCACGAGTGCCGCATGGCAGGGTCATGAAGAAGAATTTGGCCTCTACATTAACCAATAGACTATGCAAGACTAAGGACTCTTAAACTGTGCATAGGCAAAACAAAAGAAAGACTTCCCTACCCCTGGCCCTCTGTTTAAAATGATGGCTTTACATGATAATTTTACACAAACCAGTTTTGATCCCTGAACTGTACTTTTAAATCAATTATTACAACTAACCTACTTTGAGCAAAAAAATAATAATTCCAAGTTATATATCGAACCAATTAGTCTTGATGAAGAATTCAGGTGTTTGTGGACCTCTCCAGAGGGATCCTCCCCCAGAGGAAAGAGTGCCAACACAGAAGCCCTGGTGTTACAAGCAAGAAAAAACTGCCATATTGCCCACATGCAATTTGAGGTAGCTGAGCTTGCCTTGCCTTGAATGTGCAGGAAGACTGCAGAAGCAGAAAACAGCCAGTTAGGACCAGTAAGATAAGCAAGGAGGGAAAATTCCACCCAGAGTTGAGAAACAGACAAAGAATAGAGGCTTTGCCTCAGAAAAACAAGGTATAAAAGATTCCCCTGCCATTTTGGGATGGGATCAGAGCTTCCGCAGTACCAATACTCTATAGCCTATTTATTCCTGGAATAATTCTTTTCTCTTCAATGTTCTCCAGTCTGGTGTTGTTGTTTGGGCAAACCGCACAGGTCAAATGAACTTGCTATTTTGGCAACACCGGCATCAAATCTCAACTCAGCTCTGAGCATTAGTTACCTCTCAGTCCTTTGTGCCCTACCTGTAGGATGGGAATCATAGTGAACTATCTCAAAGAGTTGTGGAAATGACGAAGGATTTTAAAGCACTTTGAGTAATCATGCTCTGTAAAAGATTTAAAAAATTGCAGGCTTATTTACTAGGCACCCTAAAGTAACGTTATCAACACGAGCATCTGCCTATTCCATGTTCATTCCTCCTCCTTCCTTTGTTCCACTATATCCTCACAAGAAACCCATGAAGTAGGTTTGGCTGAAAGAGGGTGGCTGGCTTTGGTTCTCCCAATGAAAGGGGGGGGGGTTCTCACTTCCTGCATGCACAGTGCTCTATTTGGATCATGACTCACACATGAGGCGCAGGGGCTTCTGCCCCCCCCCCCAACTTCCTGACTTGAAATGGTCTGGAGAGGGGATTTTTGAGCCACCGGGCAAACCCACAACTGCATGTGCAGGTTTCCTTAGCGGGCCAAATAGTGCCTAGTCACAACATGCTGAGCTGCAAAGGAAAACTGAACTGCAAGCAGAGAAGAATTTCTTTGTGGACTTGTTGCCTTGTGACTTGTTGTCAAAGCAAATAACTTCTCTGCCAAAAGAAAGCAAATATATAAGTAGAAATACTCCTAGCAGTTAATCCACCTATCCAGTGAATCAAAGTAAGACTTGGGGAAGCTATTGGGTTGGATCCAGATTCAGCTTCCTGATCCTGCAAGGCCCTTTTGTCAGCAGAAAAGAACGGTCCTTCTGCCGCTGCAGCCCTCTTGTCCTGAAGTTCCCCCAGGAACAGCATGAGGGCCAAATCCAGACTCTGCAGCAGGAAAAGGGAATCGGTGAAAATCACCCCTTCCATTAATAGAAAAGTTAGTCTGGAGTCTGGACCCAACCTATTGTCAGCATCTAAAATTCACTGTAGCCACATGCTTTCAAATGGTTTTCTTGATCCGTGGAAGCAAAGTCCTCTTCTGGAAAATTGTAATAAAAATACTTCTTCAGCAGGCAAGTCTCTTGTGATTTGGGGCTGGAGTACAAGATGTTTACTGAGCTATCACTGTATCTTTCTCATGTGCAGAGCACAGTAGCATCACACATGACATCAGGGTAGGAACTAGCATTGTCGGGGTGTGTGTGTGTAATATTTCTTTTTCAGAAAGTCACTGTTTTATATAGCCATTATTCAGCTCATCAGAACCAACTCTTATTCTCTTCTGCTCCTTCAAAATGACAATTTGTCTCTAATTTCTCTTCAGAGGTTTCAGTTTCACCTCTTTGCACCTTTTGTAACTTCAGCCTCCGCTGAGGTGGGTTTTGATGATGATGATGATGATGATGATGATGATGATGATGATGATGATGATGATGATGATGGCAGCACACCTTAGGATGCTGTACCAGGAGGGCAGAAAAGGCGTTGCCTACCTCTGAAATCTGACAAACCTCCCTTTCTTTCCCTCTGCTCTTTGAATTTCTCTTTTCATCAAAAAGGAACTGATTTGAAACAGACTCCAAATTGCTAAAAAATAAACAGATTGTTGGATTTCAGGGAGAAATCCCTCTTAACACTAGTTTGAACCCATAAAGCTTGTTATCAAGTCACCTGTTTTCTGGAATTTAGAAGCAGCATAGATGGAGTGTGTAATGCTGTCTTGGGGTGCATGGCAGAATTCTGCTATACAAAGGAATAGCACAATCCTAAATGGAGTTTAAATCCACAGAAATCAAAGAGCTTAGAAAGGTGTGACTGTGATTGGGATTGTTCTATAAAAGCTAGCAATTTGATTGGTAGATTTCTGAAAGAGAAAACCATAAGAGAAAAACAATTAATTAAATCTTTGGGATCTCTAAAGTGAGACAGGAGAACATGCAGGATGTGCCTTTAAGAACAACAGCATTTAACTTTAAAAACAGGCTATATAGAGGGCTATATGTCTCTCAGTCATAATTCAACAGAATCTTGAAACGCATGATGAAAAAAAAATGATCTTCCAGAGTTGTTCCTGGAACCAGTACCATTGTCTCATCATTGGCATTCTCACCTTTTCAGAACATGCAGGGAGAATCTTCTCTGAGAAACTGGAACAGCTGAACATCTCTGTAATCCAGGCAGCTTGTTCAGGCAAGGTTCTGGATATTGCATGTAAGCAGTTCTCTCTCATGCGCAGGTTTTCAGTGCTTGCAAAGGACATGATTTCTTGTATACAGTGTTGATACATTTTTGAAGTTCTGAAACCTTCCTAGCTTTTTAAATCCAATATATAATTTTCTTTGCAATCTTTCCCTGATAATACCACAAGGAGATGGTCAATCTACACCTCGTTCTTGGGATCCATCCACAACTGGAACTCTGCTTTCTGTTTGTTTTTATATCATTATGTATAAAAGAGTTTATAATTAGCCAGTGGGCTTCAGCTTTCTCAGAGCAAGACTCAACCCACAACACGTAATCAAGTTTAAATCAATTTCTGCATAGATCCGTCTTCTCCTTTTCTCTCTAGCAGGATAAGATGGAAAACAGGCTTCCTGATCCTTTAACAAATGGAATTTCAGTGTGCAGGAGTGAGCAAAGCTGCAGCCCTTAAAATCACTTGAGTTGTACAACTATTGAGACAAAGGGTCCCCTGTCATCCCTCGTGTCTTGCAATTACCTTTCTCTCATTTTGCAAACGAGAGCAAAATAGATGATGGAGGTGCAGTTGGTGCAAGTCAGCTAAAGTCAGACCCTGACCCACCATTCAAAGACTAGCAATCTAGATAAAACTCTTACACTGCCCCTATGCTTAGACATTATCCAGCCGATCTTGCTTTATAATTCAAGCCTTTGAAATGGCTGCTGACTTTGTATAAACATATCAATACATTTATTAATCATAGTTGTTTTGCTGATTTCTCCTATAAACTATCTCCCACACCCCCATTGTTATGAGTGGAAGAAGCTCTCTTCTTTGATGATGATGATAAACCGATGCAACAAAATGCAGTAGTTGCTAGCCTGTGTGCTCCTAGCTGCAGTACTACTGATAATCTGACCACCAGATTGTTCAGAACAATAGATATAAAAATACCCCTGAGCATGAGATGAGGTATTTGAATGATGAGAAGCCTGGCGAAGGTTTGCATTGCCGAGGCCAGGTACAACAGCAAGCTCTGTACTGGTACTTTGTCTTGCTATGGAATCAGAATTCCCAACCTTGTTGAATTATGGGCATTTTTTAAAACTTTGAGGACAGGTAGTGAATGTCATGACAAAATGGCTGCCCTGCAGGCTGGCTTCAGTCTCAAAACATTGGAAGTTTTCAAGTTTAGAAATGCAGATAAATTCTCTCACTTGAAAGGAATGGGAAAGGGTTTATTTACAGAAATGCTTCCCACTCCATATGTTATGTGCTGTCAAGTCACTTCCACCTTAAGGCAACCCTATGAATTAATGACCCCCAAAACGTCATGTCAATAACAGCCTTGTTCAGGTTTTTCAAACTGAAGTCCATAACAACAACATTAGATTTCTACACTGTCCTTCAGGAAAACTTAACATTCACTCAGAGCACTTTACAAAGTGTGAGGTGGGTACGGCTAAGAGAGCCCGAAGAGAGCTGTGACTGACCCAAGGTCACCCAGCTGGCTTCAAGCAGAGGAGTGGGGAATCAAACCTGGCTCTTTAGAGTCCTGCTGCTCTTTATCACTACAAATGTGTATTCATATTATTCAGCAAGTGCCATGTGAACTCCTGTGTTTGCTTGCATAAAGTGTGGAGGAGAGAAGTTGTTTGGATCACCTTTTATCAAAAGGGGATGAGGGCATAAACAGGGCTCCTTGTACTCTGTGGCTATGTAGTGGGAGGCATCACCACTGAAGTACCAAGTATGGTATGAGATGTGGAAACTGGCATCTAGAAGGTAGGTTCTGTATTTAAGAAAATAGCAATTTATTTACTTTATTTATACCACACCTTTCTCCTCAATGGGGACCCAAGGGGGCTTACATGGTTCTCCTCTCTTCCATTTTATCCTCACAACTGTCCTGTAAAGTAGGTTAGGCTGACAGTATGTGACTGGCCCAAGGTCACGCAGCCAGTTCCCATGGCAAAGTAGGCATTCACACACTTGGGTCTCCCAGATCCTTTGACACTCTAACCACTACATCACACTGGCTCTACGTGGCCACCATGCTGGGTCTTTCTAGCCACATGATAATGTTCAAAATCTTGATAATGCTTATGTAGGGCGGTTATAAGGGAATGTGCCCTACACAGCTTTTCCAGATATGCTCCCATCCCTCCTCATTCTACTAGTTCTGTTAACTCATTTTTGTCCTGTTCTTTCCTCCAAAAATCTAAATGATTTGAAAACCTGAATGCTAAGGTATATTTTGAGATGTGCCTTCTTCTAGGCATTGAGCTGGGCGCGGGGTGGGGGGGAGGTCACTGGGAGACTGGGAACGTAGCTGTGAATTTCCTGGACTGTGCTGAGGCTGGACTAGATGCCTTTTGGAGGAACAGCTCTATTACTGTATGACTACACAGAATTAAGCACAGAATTATTTTCACATCTGCTAATATATTTATTTGGCCTTCCGAGTCGTCTGATAAGCATTCCGGTTAATGCTTTTGGGAGTTGTGGTTTGGTGTGAGAGAAACGGCTCGGTTTAAATTGGATTGACAGTCTCCATCCACTGAGGTCACCCGGCAGCTGGTCGTGGCTTTCAGTCATTCCTGCCCTGGGCCATATTTGAACAAGAGGTGAGAGGCTCTGTATTCTGTTACCAATTCCCTTTGCAACCCATTCCCTGTGGAGTTAAAAATGAAAAGCATTCAAAACTCTCTTCTCAAGACTGGAAGAGGGACAGGGTTTCCCTGACGTGTCACGGCAATGAGTAGGTGCCACAGCACAGTTCTTTAAGAAGCAATAGAATAGCAGAACATACAAATCCTCTTTCTAAAGAAGACAGCTTGGAAAGTTATTTTAAAAAGGGCCTTTCTTTTAAGGTCTGATGCCCTGTTGTCTAGTTTTGTTTGTGCAGCACCCAAACATGTTGATTCAGAAGAAATTTCTGGCTCATGCAAAGATTTTAAAAGTAAATCCAACACATTCACTTTTTCTGAGAATTGGTGAACTGCACATTAAAAATAGTTGTACAAACCAGGCCAAACTAATTTATTTTCCTTCACATTACCAAGAGTTTGTCAGATCCAAACCTATCTACCCATTTCCTAATCCAGTTCAGCTAGATATGCTGGGATCCACTGTCCTTACCCAAAGCTGAAGAATTCTCAAGGAGCAGACCCTAAGAAACATCACAGGATGATGTCGGCAACTCTGCGATGCCAGAAACATGGCCAATTCTAGTCAACCTTCAGTGACCAGACCGGGAAGAAATGACACACCTGAGATGTTATCAAAATGATACGGCATCAGCACTGAGACATCATTCTCTGCTCAGAATTTAAGATATTTTACAAACAGAAGGTAAGCTGAAGAGAAAAGAATTGCACTTATGAAAGAATAGTCCCTAGGCAGTGCAATCCTAAGGACACCTTCCAGAGAGTAAGCTGAGCTCCATTAAGAACACCTGAGTAGTATTCTGAATAGACCTGCTTAGGATTGCTCTCTTAATCTTTCCCTAAAGGTGCTGCCTGGAACGCTTGGTCTCCTGGTGAATGCTTAGGAAGAAGAGGCGGCATCACTGGGAATTCTTTCTTCTCTTCCCCCCCCCCCCACCTCCAGTTGTAATTCCAAAGACCAATATAAAAGGTCAGGTGGGGGCCCACTCTCCATGTGATTTTTGAGCACACTTTTTGCTAGATCAGCCACCTATGATATCAGTCCTAAATACTGTGCTTATGCCTTTTAAAGTTTGATTGCTTTCAATAGATTCTAGGATCAAGAACTTGGATTTAACAGGGCTGCTGATCGATACATTTCAGGCTCTCTGTGACACAGGAAGGGAAAGAAACTTAAGCTGTATTTTTGTTTCAGATAAAATACATAAAACCAAAGACAAGAGTAAAAGAACAAGTAAAGAAGAAAGAGACAATTTTAATAAGAGAAAAATTACAGCAGGTTGTAATTGGAAAAAAACAGAAAGGTCTCAAGAGGATTAAAATATTGATACCATATATCCTTAGGTAAGTTGTGTTGCAAAAGAAATCTCTATATACATTTCTATGCATAATTGGATGGTTTCTTACAATGTGTACCTTTGATTCCGAATATGGACTAATTTAGTCAACGAAACCTCTTCTATAACCAGCTAACACTCTGATCCTTGAGGAAAACCTTTTTGGATTTAACAGGTCTGCTTATAAGCAAGCATGTCCAGGATGCCCTTCGATGAGAGTCATTCTATTTACACACACACAACAACATATGAAGCTGCCTTAGACTTAGTCAGCCCATTGGTCTATCAAGATCAGTATTGTCTATTCTAACTGGCAGTGACTCTCCAGGGTCTCAGGTAGTGGTCACATCACATGATCCTTTAAACTGAAAATGCCAGGGATTGATCTAGGGACTTCTGCATGCCAAACAGATGATCCACCACTGAACCACATCTCCTGTCCCTTCCATGGGCTTGGGTAAGGTCTCTGTATTAGGGAACACTTATTTTATAGAAGTACAGTGGCTCAGAACTAAGCTACATGAGACTAATTACATGAGGACACTCAAGTGAAGGGAGACGCAATGTTAGCCAAGAAGCATAGTTTGAATTTCACCTCTCTCTACAGAGCTGGCAAAGATCGCTTTTCAGAGGGTTTGTTAATCATTGACAGAGCCTTTGGGGAGGCAAAGAGGAAATGAACAAACTCTCTTGAGTAGCAAGCTTTGGCAGCTCTGTAGAGAGGTGATATTAACAAACCCTCTGAGGAGAGATCTTTGCCAGCTCTGTAGAGAGAGGTGAAATTCAAACTACACTTCCCAGCTAACATTGGATCTCCCTTCACTTGAGCATCCTCGTGTAATTTGTCTTGTGTAGTTTAGCTTTCAGTTATCTCAAATGTTTCTCAAGTGCATGCCACTGTGAGGTGCATTTCACATTTTTTATTTCTGAGACGGACCTGCCTTTTCATACCTTACAATCAGGGCTTTTTTTTCTGGGAAAAGAGGTGGTGGAACTCAGTGGGTTGCCCTTGGCGAAAACGGTCACATGGCTGGTGGCCCCGCCCCCTGATCTCGAGACAGAGGGGAGTTTAGATTGCCCTCCACGCCATGGCGCGGACGGCAATCTAAACTCCCCTCTGTCTCAAGATCAGGGGGCGGGGCCACCAGCCATGTGACCATTTTCAAGAGGTTCTGGAACTCCGTTCCACCGCGTTCCAGCTGAAAAAAAGCCCTGCTTACAATTATACCTCACATAGTCTTAAATGTTCTTGAAGAGATCAGACAAGGCTATTCTCAACTGCTTGTGTGTCTATAGCATCTGTATATAGACAAATGGTCTTTTAACAAATGAAGCCATGGCATCCTCACAAAAACTGTGATCATGATAGCACTTTTTTTTGGCTGTCATAACATTTGAAATTGATGGCAAAAAGCTGCAAATGTATTTGTATACGGATCAGGCCATACATTGCACTTTCACTGTGAATATATTCCTGAGATCACATTGAATGGAAGTAATTTTTACTTCCTAAACTGGCCTGTTGAGATGTGGCAGTGTTTTCACTAACATATAATATGCTTCTGAATATTGAGCACTAGAGTACGATTCAAATAAGAGTGTTTTTTTTTTTAATTTAAGGGCTCATCCCAACATGACTTGAGTAGCTTAAGTGCTCCAGCATGTGTCCTTCTTGCATTACTCTAGGCCTGGAAACTCAAGTGGTAACTGTTTATGCGATCTGGATCATAAGTATACCACTACCATCACAGTTCAGCTACCATTCCAAAGAAATTCAAAATGATGGATCTTCACATTAGGCTGCTTTATCACTATTCAGGCTCTCTTGGACATTCTCTGTACCTGAGCAACTAGACCAAAGAGGACGACCCAAAGCATGGCATTAAGGTCACAGTTGGCTCTAGAGCCACCAAGACCTAGTTTGCAGGGCTAATGTTGTTGCTTTATACCAAGACCTAGAAGCATCTAAGAGATATGGGTGGTATTTCAAATATCCAAAATAATCTACACAAAGTTTGGAGCTCTAGATAAACAGTCCAATTTGTCTACATTATTTTCAAACCAGACTGGAGAGAATTTGTCTGTCTCTAGCTATAGATTTATACTAGCTGTGACTCTACTACCTTGCTGTTTATCTGCATTCCCTTCAAGAATTCTCCTAATCTTAAATTAATTCATGTCATCTATTCATTGGGCTGCTTTAGCTGCAGTAATCTCATACTGTGAACGCATATTAAAGTCAACATTCTAGATTTCCTGTAAAAGAACGGGGAAAGTCTGCTCAACCATTTTAACCAACCAAATTATGTGAACCATAGCTTTGATAAAAGGATGAACTAATCTGCATTCAATTATTTGGTGTATGTTTAGACACCATGGTTTAAAAGTACAGCATAGACAATAGAGAGATACTGGGCATGACAAATATCATTCTTTTGAATCACAACCTTAATAAAACGGGCAGAATCTTAGCTCTGGAAACTCAACAGAACATGGTATGGTAACAGTGTCTTGATCCTCCTGGTCCACAGCGTATTAATTAAAAGCAAAGTTAAACAGCAGGAACAGAGTAAAAAGAAATACCAGTGGAAGAAGCAGGATTGGAAAGCCCACAGTGAAAACGAGAATGTGCCCGAGTGATCAGCAGAAAGATGAGGTCAGGAATCATGGCATGTCATTAGACAGTTATTTATAAGGCACATACATATCTGGTTGCAAAACTGGTTTCAAGGACATGTCCCTTCAGTTTTTAGTCATTATGTTTTCACGAGAACATATTGCACCATATCCACACCTGTAGAATCCAGCTTATTCTCTGGCTCTTCAACAGTTCTACTCGTCTTTCTCCCATGATTCTGCATTTTCTACTAGCATTTAGGAGGTCAGCAGCATTTCCTAAAAACTGGAAATTTCTGACCTTTCCTGCCTAAGCCGCTCAAAAACCTTCCTTCTTCCAAACACGGTAACACTTATCCCCAACTGGCACCTATCATGGGGAAGGGGAAGTAAAAGAGGTCATTTGTGATCGTGGCTCACAGCTGAGGTGCCAATTTACCTTCTAAGGACCTAGTTCTGCAATGGAATCCCAAGAGTACAGAACTAGAGGCTGACCGTCAGTGCTAATTTGGATACATTATTTTTGTGTGGTTAATAAGGACTTGGGATTGCACAAAATACAACCATGCGACCGTAGTGATTATATGAGAGGTCAATCTGAAGCCTTGAGATTCCAGGTAGGGTTGCTTATTATGACTTCACCATGTCCAAATTGCAGATATAGAAATGGAAAGCCTTCCCAAACTGCCAATTTGGACCCAGTACTTTATGCATATTTTGAACACAATATTCTCAGAAGACTGTGATATTAGAAGGCACTTTTAAAAAGCTAATATCATTCACTGTGATGTTGATTGTACTCGACCCCTTTGGCCATCAGAAAGCTGTCATCTCCCCTTTCCTCCCCCTAGACCCCTGTGAAAGCTAAATTCTAACTGTTGAAATATAGGAACAGTCTTCAATGTGTGTGTGTGTACTGAAGCACTAACACCTAGTATCCTGCTTACTTAATTTTGAGTGGCACATGTCCATTTTAAGACACTGTGTTTGCACATGTATTAAAGATGATTGCATGCCTAAATAAGTGTCATCTCAAATTTATATTCTTTTTGACTCATTTAAATTTTTAAGCTTTTTTTTTGGACCCAGATATCATGTGATATATCTGAATATTATTAAGTAAGCTGAGGATCACTTTGGGTGCCAGATCACCACTGCAAACAATTCATTGCAAGCAAAGTGGACACTGAACTGTAGCTCTAAGTTTTACTCTTCAATGGTTGATGGTTTCCACACCTGTGCTGTAACACCGACTTTCTTGGCTGAAAACTTTGGCTTTGGAGTGGTAAACGAAGAAGATACAGCTGGTTCTTGCTTCAGAAAAGTAGGGTAGCCTGTTGATCCACAGGACTCAATTACAGGGCTAGAGGCATTTGCCTGGAAGAAAGGCTGTGAACTGTAGGCAGGTACAGAGTACACTGAAGATGCTCTGACATTAGCTGGTGAACCGGCATTAAGTGATCTTGAAGGTAATGCTTGTTTGGAAGCAGGCACTGAGTCAAACTTTGCCGGTTGCTTATTATCAGAAGGAGGCTGAAAAGTAAATAAGGATGCATTCAGCTGGTATGGTTGGTGCTTCATAACTTCCAAAGAACTAAGTGCTTTCTTTGGTTTCTTCTTGGTAGTCTTGGCAACGCCGGGTGATTTTGACTGTGGTTTGGTAGCAGCAGGAGGATAAGATGGGGATTGGATGGGGTTATAAGCCACAGGCGGCGGAGCTCGAACATTAGATGAATATTTCCAGGAAGCTGGTAAAGATGGAGTTGGTGATGATGCCCGGGCCATATTGGCCTGCACAGTTTCTGAGTCCACCACATATTTTTCCATCCGTGATTGTCTTTTGGCAAATAGCTGTGCTCCTTTTCCACTCAAAGCTGGGGGCATCTCAAAAGCTGGCCCCACTCCTCCTGCAAGTACAGTGTTTCCAAGGGGTGTGGTGGGTGTCATTTTTGGTGTATGGTTTTGGTGTGATGCAGCGGTTTGAGGCCCTTTAAAAGGACCAGCTAAGTTAAGAGTACTTGGGGGCTGTGGAGGCGAATAGGCAGGTTTTGTTGTTTTGACAGGAGCTGGAGTTGCTACTTCAGGTGATCTTGGAGCTGGAAAAACAGGCAGCTGGGCAACAGCAACAGCAACAGCTGGAGGTGACCAGACTGGTGAAATGGGTGTTGTGTCAGTAGGAGAAACCTTTAGTGAAGGTTTGGGAGCAACTGGAGGAGGCACCTTTTGCTTGGCTGCCTGGATTTGCATGAAATTGCAGGCCTCTGCTCCCAAACTGAGGTAGTCTTCTTCAGGACCAGATTCAAAGCCAGTGGCTGTACCTTTTTTGCCTTCTGAATTCTGTACAAGAGACAAAAGGGCAGGATTAGGACTCACCTTGGGAGCGTCTTTGAAAGTAAACATAGGCTTGGCAGTATTCCTTTTCTTTGCCTCTTGCAATATTCCAGTTCTTTTGGCAGGCACTGCAATCCTTTCATCCCTGGATGCAATCTGCTCTGTGGATTCTGTTGGAGACCATAAAGCCGGCTGAGCTGTGTTGGCAACTGGAGTCAAAGCAGTTCTATATAAGGCTTCAGGTGGTGGGCTGACTGAAGTATAAGGAGGTGGTGCAGGAAGGTCTGAGAGAGGGCTCGTCATGCTTCTGGTGGGTGAAAATGGTGCTGCTGCTGCTCTGTTCTGTATATTCAGGAAAGGCTTGGCTGTTCGGTTTAAGCTTGCAGATTTAAGGGCTTCAGAAGACTGACATAACATGTTTGCCTCAGGGGCTCCCCCAAGGCCATTTTGTTGTATTGTTGTTCCATGACTGCGGCTCACTTCTATGTAGCTCTTGCTCACATGGCTCTGGATTCTAGAAGCTTCTGCCTGTTTTACCTGGTATGAGGAGGAGCTAATTTTGGGAGCGTTCTCTGTTGTGGTAGCCTCTCGGTGTTGCTCAGTGCTATACACGCCCTGCATCTTCATTGCCTCTTGCTCAGCTGTTACCTGATCCACCCTTTGCCGTCTTTTGGCAAACATGAGTGCCCCTTTGCCTTTGCTCTCTGGAAGCATCTGCATCTCGTCCACACCTTTTGGTTTCTTCTCAACCTCAAGTAGACCTGCGTCCCAGTCAAATGTCACAATCCGGTCTTCTTTGTCAAGGTCAGAAAATAAATCTTCATCTATTTCTGACTCACTCGTGCCAAGTAAGGTCACTTCAAAAGTGTTATCTCTCTCACTTTCTTCTTCGCCCTCAAATTCTTCACCGTCGTCCTCGTACCGCTCTAGCTCTCCAGTGCCGTAGCTGACCAAAGTGTATTTCCTGGCCCTTTGGCGACGCTTCTTGAACATCAACACCCCCTTGGAGTTGGGATTGGGAGCTGCTGTCAGCAACAGGGCAATGCTTTTACATTTAGACTTGGCTTCTTTCACCTGCTTTTCTGACAGGCTCTCACTTCGTCTGAGCCCTGTGGAAAAAGATTAAAGAGCATATATCAGTACACAAAGCCCTGTGTAACATGAGAGTGATTTTAACCAGAGCTGCACAACAGCTATTTGGGATTCAAGAGAGCAATACTAAATCTTTCTCCGGGGCTGGAATACTCCCTTATGCAAAGATGCATGGGCAGGGCATTAAAATTAATCTTTTCCCACAGTTCCAACCATGATAGAAATTCCATAACAGTCATTCCTCCCTGACTGACATTCTTTGAACAAAATTTTTCTTACAGATTTGCTAGCTCAACTTACATGAACTTTTGATGTTGCATATCTGTTACTGTCTGTGTACAAATATAAGCCCATATAAGACAAGAGGTAAATCAGCTATGTTGCCTAGATGTATACATAATATAGATGTTTATTTAGACATATATGCTCCAAGAAGAGTTCTGAAATTTTATCTATTCATCTGCACAAGAGCACATCCTGATAGGATAATTGGCTTCCTTAAGTCATATGAATAAACTGTTCATTGAAACACTAGCTGAAAAGGCATTCACAAAGATAGTTTTTTAGACAGTTTTTATCTGGAGGTCTTTTTCCAAATGCATTGTGAAATACAGTAATTTCATATAAGAAATACAAGATTAGCTTTTAGTCTCAATTGTGTAACTAACTCCTGTAATGAAGAGTGTATTTCAGGGGTGAATATTTCACCCCTGAAATACACAGTTTCAGTTTGACAGGGGAGATACACAAACTTGTAGAATTTATTTTTAAAGACAATATCTTTTATTTAATGTTTTCGGCCTGGCAGAAGATCAATTATATATGCTGCGCATTTGGGAAAGAGCAGGATATATATTTAAATGACTATCCTAGGCAGTGTTACTATATTCCCAGTCATTCCCATGAGTTTATATTAAAAGAACTCTGCACAGGATTGTGGTTGTTTCCGCACATCCTAACATCGCACAACATTCATGGAACGAGGGCGTCTTCAGGACGCAATTTCTGACATCATCACGCCATGAAAATGGGATCATGGCACGATGACATCATAAAGTGCGCCATGAAGACGCCTGCAATCTGTGAGTGTTGCGCAACATTATGACATGCAGAAAAAACCTGTAGTTTGAAGCTCATTAATATGTACCATGGACTGCCGCAGCTGCTGCCACTGCTACTACTACATGCTGCTCCCATTTATATCTTTTTTTATAACAAGTGAGATATGATTCTATTGAGACAAATAGATCAGGGTCAAAGGGAGCAAGCAGACCCAGTTATAGTACAACGCTAAACAGAATTTACACACATGTGAGTCCATTTATGTCAATGAACTTAGAAGGGTTTGTTGTAGTCTATGAGCTTAGAAGGTGTAACTTTGCTTAGGATCGTGCTGTTAAGGTATTATTGGTAGTGTGGAAAATAACTGCTGGAAACTACTGAATATCTTGTAAATGAACTGCCGAAATGGGTCTTTGAATTATGCCAGGAAAAAATAATGTAGGACAGCATGCAAAAACTGCACAGTCCCTTCCACATGCCCAAAGGAGGCTTTGGGCTTGTATTTCTCAAACAGCAACTTCCCATGATGCCTAATAAACTATTGTTGTAACCGAGTGGACTTTCAAAAACGTGGCATGCATTGTTCAAAGCAAAAAAAAGTCCACAAAGTGGCTATCTGGATCTTGACCAACAGTGTCCTCTCTTACCTTATAGCATGCTGAGTAATTTTGCTGCTGCATTTCAAGAAATCACAGGAATTCGTACAATGACAAGCACCCTTTTTAGTTACTAAGATTTTGGCATATATTCAGCGCTCCACTCTTGTGTTGCTCTTTTCGCACAAAACAATGAACTAGAAGAGCATGCTCTTCATGATAATCTCAATACATGCCAATGGAGACGATTGTACATAGCATGCTCTTCCAAGTAGACAATCCAGGAGGGCCCAAATCATCACTACTGCCAAGGGCAAGAGGCAGAGGAGGAAGGAAATACGTATGATGTGATGTCATCATCACATAGAAGCCGTGCCCCAAGAAACACTCTGAGACTGACTAACTAATGTTACATGAAGTATCTTGATTGGCTTTTTCAGCTCTTCAGTTCAGTTAAATTTGTTGCTTTTACTCAAATGAGTTGCCTCTAGCAAGGTTCAAACATAGTCTGACTTTGAATGTAACTTTGTTGTTAGCACGGTCAATTTTTAAGATACTATGGAAAGAATAATTGGGATTTCAAAGTGGTTTTTTTATTTTCTATTTAATCAAGATTTTAAAAGCTGGGATCAAAAAGAGCAATACTTTTGAATTAAATCAGGCCACTCTTAAAGAAAATACATCTTTGGGGAAGAACAAAATCATTGTGTAATCTAAAATTAAGTATCAAGTGAAGGATAAACAGTTATATTTTTTCAACCAAGAAAATTCAGGCTGCCAAATACTCTTATTTTAACAGAAAATAGGAACTTGACTTCCAACTTGTACCACCTCTTAAAGAATCCTCACAAGGACTACCTTACACAATATGAGCTTGATCCAGCCAATTCTCTTCCTGACTACAGGCCACGTCCCATGTAGCTTTTGTCCATGCAGGTCCCACAGTCTTTAACCTAAACTATTTTGTTTTTACTAGCAGAAAAGCTTGGTGGTATCCTACCCCAATATTTTCATATATGTACATTCATGTCTGCAAGCAAGAATACATTAATTCTTTAATATAAGAATGCTAGTAATTAATATCTGGAAATTGAGCAAATTTGGACAAATGCATGTATTGGGCAAATAATAATTTCACACTATAAAACACATGCATCTTCAGATACTTCTGAACACATAACATGATAAGTAGTCCTTAGTCTGAATGTTAAAGTTATATATGCTTTTTTGCAGTCCTGTTTACTTTCAGCGTGGGAGATGCTACCTATTTTGCTTTTGAAGCATCGCAGGGTGTCTGTTGTAACATAACCATGTGATATCCCCCCCCCCTCAACCCAAAAAGGAACAAGCAGATCTACTCAGAAGCAAGTCCTATGTCATTCAATGGAGCTTACTTCCCGGAAAGTATTTTTAGGATTGTACAGTAAAAGACTGGTCTAATCCAGGGAATACCAGTGCATTCTGAAAGGGTTACAGCCTTCTAAATTTACTGAACTCTGTTTAGGACTGCACTGTATGATTTGAATGGTCAAATCAATTTCAGATACTCACCAGGAGCCAAAGAATCCTACAATTAGTTCCACATGCACCTAGAGTCTTTGGACACATTTCTCAAATGGTAGTCCCCATGCCATATGGCAAACTGCTTCTGAAACCAAAGAGAGTTTCTAAAGCATTTTGTGATATGGTGTGATTGTGGCAGCCTGCTGTTCAAGGAAAGAAAAAATCCCTCTGGGCGTATACTAGTGCATGGACATTCCTAAACCTAAAGAGTCCCTTTGGATAATGACCTATGCTTATATTTTTAGAAATGGATGCATTTCTTTTAAAGAGAAGTCAAAGGTTAAGAGAAGTTAAAGATTATGTAAATGCATTGGATGCATTTGCATTATGGCATTTAATATATATAAAAAAGATGAAAACACAAATGATGCAGCTCCCCCCCTTCCCCCACTTTCTAAACAGACTGTGTAATTTGACAGGCATAACCCCACAGTTGCCGCTAGCTTCAATGCCAAAATGCAAAGTATGCATACTGTTCTTTTATTCTCCATTTAATATGACATAAATATGCGGATTACACACAGACACTTTAAGCGTAAGTAACAGCTTAATCCACATGCCGTTACAAATGGTTATCATTCTAAAAATATGCTTATAGAGGAATTAGCAACGGGTTAGCATGCTTATCCTGGCCGTCTGCGTAAGATAGCTCAGTGTGACAGTATAGCCGTTGCCATTTTGCAATGAAATCCCTTGACAGAATTCTTGAAATAGTCAGGAATGAATGAACAAGTGCCAGCGCTAGAAACAAATCGATAAACAAGTGCTTTGAGAACCCAACATTAGAGTTTGCCTTTTTAGTGCTGCTGTTATTTTTTCATCTACTTTATTTCAGATGAAAGACCTTCATTAGATTTTGCCCTGACCTCTAGGTATGGAAGGTGGAAGGAATAGTAAGTTCACTTTACAGTCTGGGGAAGCCTTACAACACTAAAAGGATCGTATAACTAGCCAAAAATACACATGCTGGTGTCTGTCAAACAGACTTTCTGCAAGCATCATCAAGCCTCAGTACTATGCCTTTTTTTCATTCTTCCTAGCTTTTAATAGAAGTAGCATCATTTGTATTTTTAAAGAAGCCTGCCAATGAAAGTGAGCAATGATTTGCTCAACAAAGCTGTCTCTCCTGGTATTAGCTTTTTTAAAAAAAACAACTTTTAAGTCTTTGCTCAGAAACCTAGTAGAGCATGAGAAATTGTATGAGAATTTTTTTTCCTTTGGTGAGAAGTGGAAAACAAGTAGCCACAGTTTCACAAAACAATAATACAAAGCGTTTCTTATCATGCGTTTAGCTCCTATAGCAAATAAATCTGGGAGAAAAAAAATAATATCAAAAACATAGACTTGTACTAAACAGTTTTACAGGAGCATAGAGAAGTAAGAAAACCTTAGGGAAATCCTAAGGTTTATGTATTAACATTCATGCAATTGCACTTTGAAATATATATTAGGAAATTTAAACCCCAAGCAATGCAGTGTACTTACTGGCGTGCCTTGCCCTGTGTTTGTGAGGTCTGTTATGTTCCCTTTCAGAGTGCTGGTCGTCTTCTCCCTGCTCTGTGCCTTCAGATGAGATTCCAAAGGAGACCACAGAAGGAGGTGCTTCTGACTGCCCTCCTTCCACTTGAGAATCTACACACCCCTTTTCTGCCAGAGACCTGGATGCCTCCTTCTCCCTATCGGAACAGTCTAGGATGACTTCCACTTTTGTGAAAGATGGTTCCTTTGTCTCAGCTTCTGGGACTGCTTGGACCTCTTTGTAAGGAGCAATATGGAATGTTCGGCTTGAGTACTGGGCGGATTGGTCTCTTTCAGCAGCGGGAGCCGAAGTCACCCAGCTGCTCCCACCTTGTAGGTTGGATCCTGCTTCTGAACACTTGTACTTTTCAGCCCCCAGAATATTCAGACCAGAAACACTGCTGCCTTTGTGTCTGTCATGCGAGAGGGACAACTGCAACTCCACTGTAGGAACTGGCCTTTCTCCAGTCTCTCCAGAGAAAGCCGGCACACTGATCAATTGGGCTTTCGGGGCTTCTATCACTTTGGGAGGAATTTTATGACTATGTGCTGTTTCTCTTTCTTGTTTTGTGATGGAAGAGTCCACCACAGCAGTTTGCTGCTCAGTTTGGAACATTTCTTTGGTTGCCCCTGTGATCTGCAATTCCATGGGGGGCCTCTGCATGGCTGTTCTGATCTGCAGAGTGGTGCTTTCCTTATATTCGCTATTTTTAATATTATGGTTGTCTCCATTTCCTGGTTCAGGACTCAGGGTCTCATTTGCCCCACTAGAAGACCTGCAGACATAAACACACACAAAGCAAAACAAAAAAGAATAATAACGTACTATATGAATATACCTTCAAATATATTGTATATATAGCCAGTGCAACATAGCAGATAACATTGCTTAACTGAAGGTGGAAGGATGAGATCCAGATTCTCAGCAGTGAAGCTGATTTGGTAATTTTTGGTTACCAACTCTGGGTTGGGAAATTCCTGAAGATTTAGGGGTGGAGGCTGAGAAGGGCAGGGTTGGGGGAGGGGGTATAATGCCATACAGTCCACCTTCACAGCAGCCATTTTCTCCATGGGAACTGATTTCTGAAAATCAGTTGTAGATCAGGAAGATCTCTAGGTCCCACTTCTAGGTCAGCAAACCTATGTGTTTCTTGCCTCACAGGTTGTTTTAATAATAAAATGTGAGGGCTTGCTGCTCTGAGTTGCTCAGAGGAATAAACAAGAGTCAAAGAGTCCTAGAGTTGGGTGAGGCCATACAGTCCATGTAGTCCAATTTCCTGCTCAATGAAAGACATCTAAGGGTAGAGAATTCCTCTCAGATAAGACATCCACTCTCTACTTAAAGACATTTAGTGATGGGCAGCCCCAACCCCAGCTAAACAGCTCCATTGTTGAACTGCCCTGACAATTTGAAAATAGACAGGGTCTACACAGTAGATATTTTCAGTGAAGATTTAGAACACTGTTGTTAGTATACATTTTTAATGTTTCTCTAAGCATTGTGGATATTGTATATTCTGAGGTCTTAGAGGACAATTTCAACTATAACAATCATTTTAATTATTATGTTGAACAAAATGCCCTCAAAAGAAAGTAATTTCTAAGTTCTGACGCTTGGCTTCTATAAATATTCCCAGTCCCAACCTGCCTTCTTGCAACCATTGAAAATGCTACTAGAGAGTTTCGTCACAGTGCAAATTTTAGACAGAGGACTCTGAGGAGTTCATAAGGCAACATCATATGTTCATATACCAAATCACTCCTTTTTGGCTCAGGACGGGTTTAGCTAGTTCGGTATTCTCTATTCTAACTGGAAGCAGCTTTCAAGATCTCTGGCAGACAAAACCTTTCCCAACTCATAGCAAATTTACCACCATATAATGTGTGATATGACCCTAGAATATCCAAGATAAAAGGACGCAAGTCCCTGATTGCGGCAGGCTATGTTACCTCAGTGTTGTGTGTCCCTGTGATACTATGAATTTTCTGCCTGGCTGTAACGAAGTAAGATTTCAATGCGCTCAGCAAAAGCATTAATAAATTATGAAATATCTGGCAACATCTGACAATTTAAAAATCAAAAACAGGCTGCTGATTTGAGGGATTCTGAAACTAGTAAATCACACAACACAAGAGTTTGGAAACTTCATATATGCTAAAAAGGGATAACTAAATCAGACAGCACATCAAAGATGTCTCACTATCACTCACTTCTGTACTGGTTGCTGGAAACAGGATATGGACTCAAGTATGGCTGAAGTTTACAAAAGGTCAAACATCTTAATTTATGAAGTCCTCCCAACGTAGCTGGTTTCCATCTTGTTGTGTTATTTGGACAATCATTTTTGGTGCTAGGGAGATATAAACTATGAAGCCATAAACATATCCTTGTAGGAAGGAAGCCTGGGGGCAAGCCAAATAAATGTTAGCCTTTATTGGTAGCTTAAGTATGTATTTGTGGGAGAGAGACTGAAAAAAAGAGAGGGAGGGAGGGAAAGAGAAATCCCCTTTTTAAAGAACTCACTGCCTATAGATATACTCGGAGCCTTTCTGCACAATCTTTTTTCCCATTTCAAGCAATAAATGTAGAATTGCTTGTCATTTGTTTTAAACTGTCTTATAATTTCCCTTAAAGTAGCACTTCTGATGCAACGAATGAGGCTTGCAACGACCACCTGTTGATTTTGAGAGTCAAAGATTTTGAGAGTCAAAGCTCCCTTCTTCAGACCTCGGACTCTTGAAAGCTTACAGTCTGAAAATCCTGTTGGTCTTTAAGGTGCCACTGGATCCAAATCCTGCTCTTCTACTGTAGACCAACATGGATACCCACCTAAAATTATCTTCATCTGAATAAGGGAGCTTATACTATAGTACATAGATAAAACATTTTAAACAATGAAATGCAAAAAGCTAGAGCTGCCCAATCAACTGTAGTACAGAAATAGTCATGGGAATGTAACATGGATCTACCAAATGTGCCAAAGCTGATCCATGGATCTACATGGATGTGCCAAAGCTGAGTTTCCTTTACCTCTTGATAAGCATCTGGAGAGTGTCAGTCAAGCCTTCCATCAGAGTGATCACTTCAGAATAAGCCAAGTCAGCACAAGGATTGCCATTGATAGATATAACTTCATCTCCCTCACACAGTCCAGCCTTGGATGCTTTGCTTTTGTTGCGTATCTGAAATAAATATAATATAGAACCAAGCCTTTTCAAAATAACGCATTTAATTCCAAATTCAGAGAACAGAACTGGCAAAACTGTAAACGAATGGGCTGGTTTGGATGATAACTTTTCCTTCTCAATACTGTTACCTCTTTTTTCATTTTGGATTGTCTCATCACAGGGTTTTCACCGGTGACGGGAAAGAGAGCTGACAGGAAGAAAATTGATTCATTTGAAATGTGGTGCTGGAGAAGAGTTTTGTGGATACCATGGATGGCCAAAAAGACTAATAAGTGGGTACTAGTTCAAATCATGCGTGAATTCTCCCTAGAAGCTAAAATGACAAAATTGAGGCTACCGTACTTTGGTCACATAATGAGAAGACAATAGTCTCTAGAAAAGCCAATAATGCTAGGAAAAGTGGAAGGCAGTAGGAAAAGAAGAAGCCTTAAAACGAAATGGCTTGACTCAATAAAAGAAGCCACGCCCTCCAGTTTTCAGGATCTGAACAAGTCTGTTAATGATAGGATGGTTTGGAGGTCTTTCATTCATAGGGTCACCATAGGTCAGAGGCAACCTGACGGCACGTAACACACACACACATTTTTCCTCGGGACACAGTAGGACACCTCCTGCTCTACCAACGTCTGATATTTCTGGTTATCTTTGATTGGAAAAATGTTTGAAGACAATGTTCCACTGGGCCTGTAAAATGGAGATGTTCCACCAGGCCTATGGTGATGGTCGCGGTGCAGGCAAACATTCCTGCCAGCCTTCTTGCTGTGGTTCTGTTATGACTCAACTACTGCTGGTGAGATCTCAGTGGGTCTCCCTGTGTCTAACCCCACAGTGATTGAAAGCCAGTTTGGTATAGTGGTTAAGAGTGGCAGGACTCTAATCTGGAGAACGGGGTTTGATTCCCCAGTCCTCTGCTTGAAGCCAGCCGGGTGACTTTTAGTCAGTCACAGCTCTTCCAGAGCTCTCTCAGCGCGACCCACCTCATAGGGTGATTGTTGTGGGGATAATAATAACATACTTTGTAAACTGTTCTGAGTGGGCATTAAGTTGTCCTGAAGGGTGGTATATAAATCAGATGTTATTGTTATTTGTTGGATTTGTATGCCAAATGCCATGTCTTGGTGTATTTTTTGTACTTTCCTGTATATTTATATTGGATTTTATGGTGTATTATTGTGCCGCTTTATATATGGTTATGTACTCCTGTATTTATGAGCCTGCTTGTGGGGAGAGAGGGCTAAAAATCTAATAAATCAAAACCAAATCAATCACATCATACACCAACAATCCAATACATGTAGCCCTAAGCTGTTGTTGATTATTTGAGTAGTTGCTGAACATTAGATTTTCAAAACTTACAAATTCTTAACAAACTACACCTGTACATGGATGCCTAGAGGTATCCCATTGGAGTAAGACGACGAAAGGCACAAATGTGATTACCTATCACATATCAAGAAAAAGTAAGGGATACTATAACTGAACTGATTTTCCTTCAGTAAACAAGTAGATTTACCTTTTTATTTTCTATGAATTTTGATAGACCAACATATGTTTATGAAGATTATTCCGATATTATTTAGTTTTCTGCTTTCTTGAGTTTTCCCTGTGTACTTAAGAGAAGATTGTACTTCCAATCAAAATACACTAACTGTGCTTCCCTAGGAGGTTTATTCCTGAAATTATGAAAGTCTGAATGCACTCAAACAGTTTCTATTTTTGCATATTTATCATCTAGCTGTGAAATGAGAGGGACAGAACAGGTGGATGAAATGGTGGGCAGTAGGATATGAGTCATTTCACACAACAATTTGAGCCTGTGGAAGCTTCTTTTCCTTGAACTGCTATGATTTGAGTCAGTCAATTATTAATTTAGTAATTATTAATTTAGTCCCTCTGTTTATACCCCCTCCTTTGTCCTCAAAGGGGGACCCATTACATCATTCTCCTCACCTTCATTTTATCCTCACAACAGCCCTGTGAGGTAGATTAGGCAGAGAGAGTGTGCAAGCTTCCATGCAGAATGGGGATTTGAACCTGGGTCTCCCAGATCCTAGCCCCAAACTCTAAGCACTACACATATATTGCTGCTCATTGCAGATTTCATGAACTGTCACAACTTTTTGAAAATTTGCGCTTCTTGTGCTAGAGTGCAAATATCCAGTCTCAGCAGGCAGCTTTCACATTATCTGCCCATGACTGCATAGTGAAACAAATCAGTAATACAAAAGAAGTTATGGTGGACTAAATAATAACACATAAATGATGCTTAGATTAGTTAATATCAGCTGACAAATTACATGTACTTTGCTAGTTATGTATTTCAAACATCATCACTCTCCATTCTTGAGGTGAGAAATAATGAATTATTCCCAAATGTGAGTCCTTCCCAGACTCATCAGCCCTCATGCTGCCTGAGTCATGCTTAGCTGCATTAAAAATAAATTTTAAACATGAACTCTTGACTCACAGAGAACTCAGCTGCTACTCCTGACATAAGGGGTTCAACTAGAGCTGGAGGGGGTAGACAGAACATTTTCCTTTCAGATCAAATTGGGCCAGGTTGTCCAGCCAAACAGAGAGAATTATTTTTTTAATAAAACAGATTTGGCCAAAAGTATTTTGAATTCATGGAACACAAGCTCTGCTAGAACCCAACCAATTGTAATGGCTTGAACTATGCTGCACATCCGTTTATAATTCTTACTGATCTGCAACTATTTCAAGCAAACCAGATTCATAAACAGATCAATGAAAGACTGGAAAAAGTCACCCTCATATTTATTATATATGAAGTGTGATATTTCACGGACATGTGAAGTGCAGCCCTCTCATTTTTAGACCATGAACACCCATGTTGTGAATTAAAACAAGTTTCCAGTCCTTAGATTAGCTCAGGTTGCTTGAGCAGTCAAGAAAGGTCTGCGATATCTGTAACTCAAGTCATGTAAAGCATTATAGGCCATAAATAGAATCTTACATTGTTGGAACTGACAGCTAATCCTTGCAAGTGCCAGCAAGATGAATTGCTAGTGTTTTATGTGTTCCAGGATCAACATAAGATCTTTGCATTCTTGTATAATGTATATAGCTCTAAAATATCTGGAGAAATATTGAGAAATGAGTAGATGATGATGATTATTATAAGAACATGATTGTATTAGCTGATATACCAAGAAGATTGAAAACGGGGTGGCACTCTAGATTACAGGACACGCCACACTATTTATATGCATACATATAAAAGCAATCAGCCTGATATAATTTTAGAGGAGTCTTGCAACTGCATTTGTGTACTACAAATTACAGTTTTCTTAAATTAATAGCAAGAGCTGTAAAGAACATCAAAAATTAAAAGGTGCTTATAGTTTTTGTACATTTTGTTAGAGATTGACGCTTTGGAATGTGGTTTTCTCACTTCCTACAGAAAGTAAGTAAAATTGGAGTAAAGCCTAATTGTTCCAGTCTCTGATCAACCAGCTTCTTCCATTTACTCCGGAAGGGATCTTCTCTTAATCTAGAAAGGAGTTTAGCTCTGTAGTTAAAAAGGATCTTCTTGATTCGAAGTCTAAATGCATCCAGCCAAGCTAGTGATTCTAATGAAGAGATTGCAAATTCTTGGCAGATAGCTATACTGGATACACACTTTGGTAACCTGGTTATTTTTCTCAGGAATTTCAATAAAAAGGAATCAATAGTCTCAGATATACCTTCGACCCACACTCCGGCACCATAAAGTATCATTTGATTAATTTTACCCCAAAAGGTCTTTATAGCTGCTTTATAGCTTCTTTCACACCTCCTTCTGTGTGAAAGAAATGTGTCAAGGCATTTAAATATGGTGTTATCTTGTAGGAAATGGATTGGAACTGATTTTTCCAAGATAGGTCTTGGGAGAATGTAATTCTGAAATATCTAAATGTTGTTACTTGTTCAGTGTTGGTAGCTGCCATCCTCCAGTCCTTTTTCTTTGGGCGGCATCCTCTTGCAAAAACAACTACTTTGGATTTCTCAGCATTCATAGTGTTAAGCCTTTATCAGCACAGTAGGAGCTAAAGCTAACCAACATGAGTTTCAATCCTATCGATGTGCGAGATAGTAGAGCTGTATCATCAGCATAAATTAGGAATGAGAGAACTTGATTGTTGAGGATGGGTGCATGATGGGTAGGTCCTGAAACTGCTTTAACGATATCATTGATATAAAGATTCAATAGATAGGTGGATAAAAGAGAACCTTGTTGGACACCTTTAGAGGATGGGATGGGATCTGTAGTCTGGCCTTCAGGGCTACATCTGATTTTCACTTCTGCATCGTGATACAATCTCATCAATAGCCACAGCAAGAACCTGCTGATCGTAGTTTCCTTTATGTTCTGCCATAGTCTAGTTCTAGATATGCTATCGAATGCAGAGCATAAGTCCATGAAAGCTACTTATAAATGATTATTTACTGTAGTGGTATACTTTTCAATCAAATGGGACAAACCTAGGCAGTGATCAACTGCAGAACATCCTTGGTGGAACCCATCTTGTTCTTCACTCAAAATTTCTTACTCCTCCAATCATCACTAAGAATCCATAACAAGAATGTATAGAATCATAGAATCATAGAGTTGGAAGGGGCCATACAGACCATCTAGTCCAACCCCCTGCCCAGTGCAGGATCAGCCTAAAGCATCTCTGGCAAGTATTCATCCAGCCTCTTCTTGAAAACTGCCAATGAAGGGGAGCTCACCACCTCCCTAGGCAGCTGATTCCACCTTTGAAAAAGTTTTTCCTAATATCCAGCCAGTACCTTTGTGCATGTAGTTTTAGCCCATTGCTTCGCGTCCTACCCTCTGCTGCCAACTGGAACAGCTCTTTGCCCTCCTCCAAATGACAGCCTTTCGAATATTTAAAGAGAGCAATCATGTCCCCCCTCAACCTCCTCTTCTCCAAACTAAACATTCCCAAGGCCCTCAGCCTTTCCTCGTAGGGCTCAATCTCCAGACCCCTGATCATTCTTGTCGCTCTCCTCTGCACCCGCTCGATTTTATCCACATCCTTTTTGAAGTGAGGCCTCCAGAACTGCACACAATACTCCAGGTGTGGCCTGACCAAGGCAGTATAGAGAGGGGCTATGACCTCCTGCGATTTCGATGCTATGGCCCCTTTGATACAACCCAGGATTGAATTAGCCTTTTTTGCCACCACATCACACTGACTACTCATATTCAGTTTACAGTCCACTCTTACCCCAAGATCCCTTTCACATATACTACTGCCCAGAAGTGTATCCCCCATCCAGTATTTGTGCTTCCCATTTTTGTGGCCCAGATGTAATACTGTGCACTTGTCTTTGTTGAATTGCATCCTATTCACAGCTGCCCACTTCTCCAGGTCTTGTTGAATTTTAATTCTATCTTCTTGGGTGTTTGCTACCGCTCCCAATTTGGTATCATCAGCAAATTTAATGAGCAGCCCTTCCACTCCTTCATCCAGATCATTGATAAAAATGTTGAAAAGTACCGGGCCCAAAACCGAGCCCTGCAGCACCCCACTGGACACCTCCCTCCAATCTGATGAAACGCCGTTGACCACCACTCTTTGAGTGCGGTCCTCCAACCAGTTCCCTATCCCCCAACTGTCCTATAGTCTACTCCGCAGTCTTCCAGTTTGCCCATCAGAATGTCATGGGGGACCTTATCAAAAGCTTTACTGAAATCCAGATAAATCACGTCAACAGAGTTCCCCCGATCCAGTAAGCTGGTCACTTGATCAAAGAAGGAAACCAGGTTGGTCTGGCAAGATCTGTTAGGAACAAAACCATGCTGACTTCCCCGGATCACTGAGTGGTCCTTCAGATGCTTACCGATTGATCCCTTTAAAATCTGTTCTAATATCTTCCCAGCAACAGAAGTCAGACTGACCGGCCTGTAGTTTCCCGGGTCATCCTTCCTCCCTTTCTTAAAGATTGGGATAACATTCGCTCTTCTCCAATCTTGTGGCACATCCCCAGTCCTCCAGGAGGCCTTGAAGATGATGGACAGGGGTTCTGCAAGTTCTCTGGAAAGTTCTTTCAGCACTCTTGGGTGCACCCCATCCGGCCCAGGGGATTTGTATTCATCCAGTGCAGCCAGATGCCTCTCCACTATCTCTCTGTCAATGTCAATTAGCCACTCAGGTGTCCTGCCACATTTTCTACTATCTCTAGATGTGCCTGAGTTCTTCAAGGAGAAAACAGAGGCAAAAAAGTCATTAAGCCTATCTGCTTTTTCTCTGTCCTGCATCAGAGTTTCTCCATCTACTCCCAACAGCGGTTCAATTGCCTCTTTTACCTTGCGTTTGCTTCTCACATATCTGTAGAAGTTTTTCTTATTGTAGCGAGCCCTCCTGGCCAGACCCAGCTCGTACTGAGCTTTGGCCTCTCTGATGGCTGATCTGCAGTACCTAGTAACCCTCATATACCTCTTTAGAGGTCTGTCCTCTCTATTTCCTGAACATTTCCTTTTTCTCCCTTAGCTTATTCTGGAGCTCTCTGTGCATCCACATCAGTTTCTTGGAGCCCTTACCATGTTTCCGTCTTGCTGGGATAGTGAGGGCTTCAGCTTGCAAAAGCTCATGTTTGAGGATGGCCCACCCTTCACTCGCTCCTTTCCCAGCACAATCCCCCACGGAATGACTCTCATCAAGCCTCTGAATTCATCGAAGTTGGCCCTACGAAAATCTAACCTACGAGTCTGGCTATGAACTTCCTTGGCTCCCCACAGCAACTGGAATTCAAGAAGGACATGGTCACTTCCCCCTAAGGTCCCCACCACCTTCATCTCATCTACCAATTCTTCCCTGTTGGTTAATATCAAGTCTAGTATGGCTGGACCCCTTGTAGCTTCCTCCACCTTTTGAAAAAGGAAGTTATTGGCCAGGCAGGCCAAGAAATTGCGTGATTCATGACGCTTTGCTGAGCCTGACTCCAACAATGTCCTTCCTCCCCTTATTTCTACCCATATACTTTCCACCGGGCTGTCCGCCCCATTCTCCATAACTTCTTGACAATCAAGCCCTCTCCTCACATACAACGCCACTCCACCTCCTCTTCTACACTTCCGGTTTTTCTTGAACAACTCATACCCATCCACTAGCACATTCCAGTCATGGGAATCATCCCACCAAGTCTCGGTAATTCCTACTATATCATAGCCCTCTGTTTGCAATAGAAGCTCAAGCTCTTCTTTCTTATTGCTCATACTTTGGGCATTGGTATATAGACACTTGTAGCCTTGTACCTTTCTTTGTTTGACCTTTCCTACCCAGGTGGGTCCCCACTGTGTTCACTTCATCATTGAAGTCGCCATGTCGATCGTCCCCTGCCCCTTGCGGCATCAGTTTAAAGCTCTCCTGATGAAGTTCTCCAGGTTCGTTCCAAACGTTTTCTTCCCTGCCCTTGAGAGGTGAAGCCCATCATGTGCTAGAAGGCCTTCTCTAAGAAAACCTATCCCATGGTCCCAGAACCCAAAGCGCTCCTGCCGGCACCACCATCTCAGCCAGCGATTCACCTCAAGTATGGCCCGCTCCCTGCGTGCTCCTCTTCCTGTGACTGGAAGGATAGAAGAGAATACCACCTGAGCCCCCAATGTCTTCAACTGCCTTCCAAGGGCTTCATAATCCTCTTTAATTCTTGCAACAGTATTTGAAGCTGTGTCGTTCGTTCCCACATGAATCAGCACAAATGGGTACTTATCAGCAGGCTTGATGAGTTTTGGCAGCCGGTCGGTAATATCCTGAATTCTGGCTCCCGGCAAGCAACACATCTCTCGGAATAGGGGATCTGGCCCAGAGACATGGTGTTCCATACCCCTGAGCAAGGAGTAAATAAACATAATAAAATTATACAATAAAAGAAAACTTGATTCTGGGTTTGTATTATGGCATTTATATATATTCAACTGCCATAGTCTGGAAATGTACATTTTATTTGCATACGAGATTATGTTAAATGCAAATACGTTTATTTAAGCTCTGCTCTGTTTACTATCTATATATGAAAGAAAGGAAATCAAACTGTGGAAACTATTCTGGTGTATCTTGGCCTTTTCATAGTTCAGTTGATATGAGAGTTTCTCCATATTAGACGTTCTCTGGTTTTGTCTAGCCAGTACCCCAAAGATGGAGCTATTATTGATTTCAAAACCTAGCATCCCTGTGTTTGCCTGCTAATAAAAGAACTATCAAATGCTATCCAATCTAGGACAAACAATTCTACCATTTTCCCACTTTGGGACCACCCATAATGAAAAAGTCCACCTTGTCTGGATTGCTTCAAGTTATTCATCATCTTCCAGCTTATTATCAGTTCCAGGCAGTCATTCAACATCTGTTTTCAATAAAAAGAAGTAGAGCCGACTATACTCAGCATGCTGATAACAAGCAGTTCCCAAACTCTGGATGGTGTTTCCCAATGTTGTCATGTAGATGTTGACAAGTATGGGTGACAAAGAAGATCCCTGCAAACGAACACATGTGAACTCTCACAGCAACAGCCTATTTATATCCTGCTCTGGCAACTTCTCGTAAAGTAGGAGTAAAACCATTGTAAATCAGTAGCCTTTTCTTCCAACTCATGCAGTCAATGCAGAATGATATAGATGACGGTACTGAAAGCAGCAATGAGATCCAGGGTGAACAACAAGAAGTCACATTTCCCTTGTCTCTCTCACGGCCACTGTGTTCAACCAGGGTAATGAATGCAGCCCTGAAACCCCGCTGGAAAACAGATGGAAACAGGACCAGATAATGTATTGGATCCTATGACTCCTTTCAACAAAGATTTTTCTTCATCTGAAAAAGTCATTCTGTATTGGTCACAGACATTTTCCCTCGAAGGAAGACTTATCAAAAGAGAGTCACAGGATCCAACCCAATATTATCATCCACCTTTACCTGGAATTTTGTGAGCAAAGCTTATTCGACCACTTTGATAAAAAATAGGAAATGAAGAAATAGGTCTCTAGTTCCCCAACTGATGGGTATCAAATGGGGGCTTTCCCAAAGCCATTGTCTCACTACTGCCTCGTTCAGAGCTACTATATCTCACACAGTGTCTTGAAGACAACTCATTACAGTAATCATTGGAATAACTGTGGACCATTAATCTTAATTGTTTACAATTCTAGGCACTCATTTAGACAATACAGAAACATGCCTCTCTCCCAAGTTCCTTTTTCCTCTTTGCAGAATTGCTAAACATGTACAAATACGGGCTGGTATGCTCTGCATATCTTTTCCTTGCAGGGATATATAAACATTCATGCACTGATGGAAAGACTCAAGTATTAAGTATTTGGAATGTGCCTCTAACTGCTGCAAATGAATTCTGTTTCTCTGTTGTTACTTGAAACATCTAGGACTTTTCAATTACAATTTTTACAGTATATTAATGTTACAGTGTATTAATATACAGCATATTAATATTTGGTAGCACTCTATAGCATAGTGAGTGATATGCATTCCAAAACAATAATGAAATATATTTTATTTGTGAAAATAAAGGGATGCCAGAATCGTTTAGGAAGGAAGCAACTCTCTAGTATGGGTCTATCTGAAATCATGTCCACAGGATATAACAGAACCATGTCTATAGGATGTCTATAGGATGTACCAGAACTCCTCACAATCACCCCTGTTGCATATTAAAGAAACAATTGCCTTTAAGGTAAAGTCTCCTCAGTTTTGCAATAGCAGAAATCCAGTTCTAGCTTTCGGTGGTTGCCACTGCAGCCCTGAACCGCCTTATGCTGAGTATGTCTAGACAACAGCTGCTGTACTGATGCACAGTGAATTGTTCTGATGAAAGATAAATCCCGGCCCTATAGCACGCCATCTGCTGGTTGGGAATACGCAGGCTTAACCAAAGGTCTATGTTTCCTGAACTTCCTATGATTCGTTTACATCACTTTTAAATTGCCTTGGCTGAGATTGTAAGCTTTCTGTTTTAAAGACAGCTAATTGTCCACAACTATATAAAGAACTTCTATTTACTTTAAGGGTGCCAACAGACCTAGAGAAAATTGACTTGCCCCTTTAATAAATGCTTAATATGTTGAAATGGACCATTGAAGCTTTTTGTAGCGTGGAGGTAAATAACATCACTTAATAAATAAAATCCCATTAAACTTGTATTAAATGGAATTTTTTCTTTACCATAATCCACTTTGACATATACTTTCAGATCTAATTTTAAAATGCACAATGATTACTATGAAAGAAATCAAAGTTGGGGGAGAAACCCAATAAAATTATGTATTAAAACAGATCTATATCACAGCCATTTCCAAATAATTCAACTAAATGATTTCCATCAGGCACTGAAATTATTATGTAAAACCAATAAAACAACATTAAATAACACTGAAAATAACTAAATAAAACTGATAAAGCACAGAACTAATGCCACCGTACCACAAAAACAAAATCTGAGGATTTGCAGATAGTAAAGAAGTGGGTAAACCAGCAAGGAGGTCTCCTACTATATTACTTTGCAAAAGTATCTCTTTAAAGGATGGAATGGACAGATGATATTCCCAGTTGAATTTGAGTGGTATGTGGTCTCAGTTATTTACATATTTTATATAATTAAAATACTTGCATCCTACTTTTATTTATTCATTTACTTCATTTATACTATGCCTTTCTTCTCAAAGGGGCCCAAAGCAGCTTACATCATTCATCTTTCCTCCATTTTATCCTTACAACAAACCTGTAAGGTAGGTTGAGTAGCCCAAGGTTACCCAGCAAGCTTCCATTGAAGAGCATAGATTCAACCCTGGGTCTCTTAGATCCTAGTCTGATACTCTAACCACTACATAACACTGTCTCTTTTCACTACCCAGTGGTCACAATACTGGATACAAATATAAAATGGCAAAATTCAGCTTAAAAATTAACAATAAAGTCAAAACCAATAATTAAACTGAAAGCCCGGGTATTAGAGTCCAAGGATAAATTAATAAAACCCAAATATATCCACCAAGAAAAAACAACTAACCTCAGTCTAACAATCTAACATCCCACCCACAATTAATTTTAAGCAAACATCTTACAAAAGAAAGAACATTTACAGTCTTCCAAAACCCACCTTCATATGATACATTGTCAGACCCTGAAACATGCTGATACATTGTCAGACCCTGAAACATGCAGCATGTCGAGAGGTGTGGTTTGTGCCCCCTGTCCCAGGTCTGGATGTCTCATTCCACAGAGCCCCCTTAGGCATCAGACTGGAAAGCGGAAGGGGTTTATCCATCACCCTAAACCTCCTCCCTTCTCCAGCCTTTCTCCTTTCAAGTTTTAGAAAAAAAGGTCTGGTGCCTCCTAATAGGCCTGTTCCTCCCATGTAAAAGGCCCTGCCCCAGGTTACATATGCCTGAGAGACACCCATGAACCCACTTAGAGGGAGAGTCTCTGCAGATGAAGCATGGGCCAATTTCTAGGCACCTTGAGGAACTCCATGGGTCCTGCTGCTCCCTGTCCTATGTGCCATTTGCCTCTATGGCCACTGGGTCAGTTTCTGGCCTGCTGATCAAGCTCCTGGGAGTTAAAGGGCCTGGCAAGTGGCTTGCTGCCTTATGCCACATCTTGTCCCTGGCTGGAGAAGCAGCCGCTGCTGCCAAGTCTCCACCCCCTCCTCTGGGTGTGGGTTGAGTGCTTACTGGGCCATAAAGGAGCACTCTTCCCTTTCTAGCATTCAGGGAGGCATCTTGGCAGCAGCTGCTGGCCCATGGCAGTTGCCAGTTGGAGAGACCATTGCAGCAGGTTCCCAACACAGCATCAGAAAATATCCCAGGGTAATGTGTACTGCTGCTGTTATTCAACTAGACTTGTAGGCAAACATGCTCACAAAAGGTCCTAGGCTCATGTCAGAGTTGGAATCATAGGTGGCAGGTAGGCAGAATCTGGGAGTAACCAGAACTGGGGTTACTGGGTTTTCCAAGGATCAAAAGGCAGAAGCTGGGAAGCTGAGACAATGCTGAGGGCCAAGCTACAGGTAGACATGGGCATGAACAGGAAAAAAATTGCGAACACCCTGTTAGTTGTTTGTTGCTATCCACGAACAACGAACAACGAACAGAAGTGAACATGTCCCCTTAATGAACATGTTCGGTGTTCATGTTTGTGGCCCTTTAAAGATCCCTTTAAACTATCAGCTGGCAGGTGGCAGGGGGATTCCCCCTTGCCGCCTGTCAGCTGATAGTTTAAAGGGTCCTTTTCTGCCCCGTGCAAGGGGCAGGGCCCTTTAAACACCCCACAACTTGATCATCTGATCAAGTGGAGCGCAAGTGGAGCACAAGTGAACAAGGAGGAATACACGTGAGTCTGTTCACTTGCCGTTCAAGTGTCATTCGTCAATTGTAGCTTGGCCCTATGTCATAAACCACAAGGGTCAGAATCTGGGAATACATAAAGAATGATCAGCATTCCAAGACTAGAAGTAAAATTGTTGACCAGTCATGATGCCCAGCCTTCTTTGGCGATATCAATGATCCGTGGCTGTTGGTGGAGTCTTTGTGGAGCTCAAAACTTATAATTACTAGAACTATCTCAGTCTTGTAGGTTCAGTGGCTTGCAATGTGATAGAGCTCCCAAACCCCAGATCGCCAGTAAGAATCCCCGTAGCTACTGACCATGTGTATCTCAAACAGCAAAACCCATGTGTTAGATCCAAAGTTGCTCTTTTGCATGCATAAGGCAATGAAAAGATTACTTAGAAACTGAACTAAATGCAAGTACATCCTTCTGCTTGCATGACTCCTTGAACAAGTGGAAGCATAAGAAATGCTATACATAACTGTAGGACTACATGAACTCTTAAGTGACCATTTGTAGAAAAGCACTAGTGGTTATTTTCCTAATGTCCACATTTCTTTGAATCTAACCTAGTCTTTCTAAAAAGTATACTATTCATTTCTTAATCAAAAGCCATGAAATGCTCAAGAAAGTGGACTTTGGATGGATTTTGTGATTAACACTACATTTCCAGCCAGCACAAGGCAACAGAATAGCAATCTGTCAGCAGCTATATTAACTGATGGTTACAAACAATCACCTGTTAGTACTGGATAGCTGTTTGAAAGATGTGTTGCTTTAAATCCCGCATACAGCTCCATAAGGGAGTTCAAAAATGCCAAACTATCTGTGTCAGCAATATTCAGGCAATTAAATTATGAATTAAAATCTTGTATTTGCTTTATTTGCATGTGGCCAGAAGTGAGTTTATAGTCAGGAGCACCCTCCCAATGTCACAATTGCCCTGCATGTCTGTGACCTTAATCAAAAAATTAAGGTATAACGCAAGTGTTAATAAAGAACACTTCTGTGTATGCTTGCTTATTACATAAAAACAATGAATCTGCAGAATTTTGCAACAATGATCTCCCATGCATATGTTCTGTTATGATTCGAGTGCTCTCTCCTGGTACCAATAGGCTTCCCCTGACACAGGAGACATTCCCACCAGTAGAAGAGCCTCTTGCATCAGTCAGCTCCTTACCCTGGATGAAAGTGCTGCTATTAGCAGAATGAATCTGCACAATCCAATCCAATATTAACAAACTTACCGGTAATTAATTAGCAGTCATAGTACAATAGATTATATGTAGGAAAAGACAGCTTTGAGTAATGACAATAATATTTCATGCAGTGGCACAAATCTTTTTCTTTATTGAACCTGAACAAGGTTTAAGTCCAGTAGCACCTTGGAGACCAACTAGATTTCCAGGATATGAGCTTTCAAGAGTCAAAGCTCCTGTCATCAGATATGAGGAATAGAAATAGGTAGGAGTCCTTATAACTCAGGCAGAGGGTTGGCGGGATATTGCAAATTAGAGTGTCAGGAAGCTAGCTATAATACATATTGTAATTAGCTTGATAGAACAGGGGTGTAAAGTGCAGTAAATTAGCACATGTAATACAAGAAAAATCCTGTGTCTCAATTCAGTCCAGGGGGAGGGGGGCTGTCAAAGTTGCAAATAAACTCAGTTTCAGAAATCTCATGTGGTAATTTCCCTTTGAAGGTCATTTCTACAAGTTCTAATGTTGCACCACACTCACGGAATGAGGGCGTCTTCCTGGTGTGATTTCTGACGTCGTGCCACGATCCTGTTTTCATGGTGAGATGACATCAGAAATCGCACCAGGAAGACACCCTCATTCCGTGAGTGTGGCGCGATGTTAGGACATGAGGAAACAATTGAAGTTTCTCTGTCTGAGAACTGCAACTTTTAGGTCAGCAGTGAAATGTCATGGAAGATTAAAATGGTTTTTGAATGTTGTGATTTTTATGTCAGATTTACATCCGTTTATTATTTTGTGTAGTGACTGACATGTTTATCCAATGTAGAGAGTAGAAGGGAATTGCTGTGCTGCTGACGCTTGATGGCATACATAACAGTGGAAGATGAACAAGTGAATGAACCTGTTATGGTATATCTGGTGCTGTTAGATCTGGTAATGGTTTCATTAGAGTAAATAAGAGGACAGAATTGGCATCTTGGTTTATTACAAGCCCTGGTTCCAGAATCCATGTCAGTGTTGGGAGGTGAGTGAGAAGTTATTTAAGGTTGGAGGGCTGTCTATGGGCAAGAAAAGGCTTGCCTCCCAATGCCAGTGAGAGAGCAGTATCATTGTCCAGCATCGGTTGCAGGTTGCAACACATTAATAATGTGTTGAACTGGTTTGAGCTGAGAACTGTGTGTGACCACCAGTGGTGTTCTGTTGTTTCGTTTGGGCTTATATTGTAGCAGGGTATCTCTTGGTATCATTCTGTCTTTGTTGATCCACTTTCTTACTACATCCTGTGAGTACTGTAATTTCAGACATCTTTGTTGTAGGTCATGCAGGTGATAATCTCTGTCAGAGGGATTGAAGCAGATGCAGCTGTAGCATAGAGCTTGGCTGTAGACAATGGATTGTTTGGTGTGTTTAGGGGAGGCATGTAGATATGTTTGGCAATCAGTAGGTTTCCAGTGTGGAGAACACTGGCACAGTGTGGAGCCTTGGACTGCAACCTGGGACGAATAATGAGACAAAGGAGTTCTAGCGCTCTTCCTACCTCAGAATTTTCCCAGTAATTTAGTCAATAATTAAAATAATTATCAGAATGTGACTTGAGTGAAGACTGGTTTCAAATATAGAGCAGAAGGAAACCACTTTAAAGGTCCATCTTGGTTTTGTTATGCTCTAAAAATGAACATTTAAGAGACCGAACATTCTACTATGTATATCATTTTTGGTGACTGTAGCCAAACAGCCTGTGGAAGGAAGTGCTGTCTTGAGTATAGATGGGCACGAACAGCAATACAAACTAAAAAAACCCCACAAACAGCCCAATCTGCTGCTCACGAAAAAGCTGTTCATGAGGTCCCATTCTAAACCAACAGGTGGTCATTGAAAGCCTCATTCGTTGCTGTTCGTCAAGCCAGACAGTCTGGCACCTGCAATCCATTACCTTGGCAACTTAGACAGGGATTATCTGAACTCTGTCTGAACTCCTGCTGTTGCCCTGGAAACCCTAATTTAAACCCAATTTAGCTTGATAGGCAGGTCTTCCTTTCAAGTGTGGAGCTCCAAATTTGTTACAACAAGGGAGCAAAGACCAGGGGGGAGGGGGGCTCCTAGCTCTGGCTTTCAGGGAGAGACAGCTGCTGTTAGAGAGACAGGGTGAGTGCATTGGAGCTTGAATTTTCTTTGTGTGTGGTAGGATAGGGATCTACCTCTTCAGGTTCCAGTGCTGCTGCCAGGCTCTGAGGCCAAGCTATTATTTATTATTGGTACCTTTCCTGATGCCTGCTCAGATAGAATTTCTGGGAGTGGTGCAGTAGGGATATACTTCTTCAAGTACCAGGGCTGCTGCCAGACTCTGGGGCCAAGCTATTATTTATTATTGGTACATTTCCTGCTGCCTGCTCAGGTAGGGTTTCTGGGAGTGGTGCGGTAGGGATCTTGATGGCTGGAGGAGAGCCTGCTGGCCCCCATGAACAACGAACAACAAACATGTTCATGAACAGGATCATGTTAGTCAATGTTCATTGTTCGTTGTTCGTGGATGGCAACGAACAACGAACACCATGTTCGGGTTTTTTTTCTGTTCATGCCCATGTCTAGTCTTGAGTATCAAAAGCAGAATCTAGATGAGCTATCATTATCATCTTGCTCATGGCTGCATTCACTTTGGTGGCAGATGTCCAAGATGAGCAAATGAAGGATGAATGAGGTAATGATCTTCAAAATGTTAATCTGGTAGGCTGACGACACAGCACATTTTCCAACTGTGAGCCCTGTGCATCACATCAGAGCTCCATGTCCTATCAAAGTATATTATAAAAGTCTCCATTTCAATTTTTTTCTGGGTGTAATGTTTGCCTTTATTTTGCCCATTCTCAAATATCTTGGTTTATGAAATCAGAGGCTATATCACTTGCACTTCTAGCACTTCTGTGCTTTGGCTTGAAGATTGTGTGACTAGAATAAGGGGTTGTATATAGAAATAATGGGAAGGAGCTCAACATAGGATATAATCTTTCTTTTTCCTGGTTCTGTTATATGTTTCCTGTCTTGTTTTTCACAGTTCATGAAGTTCAGCTTGAAATTAACTCAGTATTCTCCTTACTGACTGACACTGACTGTTTTCACATTGCCCGTAGCCTCTGGAAAATCGTGCAAAACTCATGGCATGAAGCATCTTCCTAGCGCGATTTCCCATCATGATCCTGCTTAATGGTGCAATTTCTGTCATCATCATGTCATTAAATGGGAAATCGCGCTAGGGAAAGGCTTCGTGCCATGAGTTTTGTGTGATTTTCCAGGGGGTTACGGGTGTGTGTGAAAATGGCCACTTTCTTGCTGGAGGAGTAGAACTACCGAACAGTTACTTTTTCTCAAAAACTCTGCAAAACTTATATTAAAGCAGCAACATCCAACTTAAACTCTCTGTAAAAAACCAGTAAGAGTGTGCTGAAGCAAAATATTTAGGTGGGGAGAAAGCAATGAAAGGCTCAGGGAAATAGTAATTTTTGGCAAGGTGCTTAAAGGTCAACAGATTTAACACCAGCATGTTTCAACGGGAAGGGAGTTTCAAAGTCTCAGCACAAGAAAGAAAGCATTGTCCCTGGTGTTCTACCATCTTGCTTCGGAAAGTCGGGTCATACACACAACAGCCTGATCCATCATTACAACGAATGAAGTCTGGTGCCATTTTCTGCCTGCTTTTCACCACAGATCCTAATGTTGTGAGTAAAGATGTGAGAGCCTGTGTAATGTAGTGGTGAGTGTCTCTGGGAGACTCAGATTGAAATCCCATGGAAGCTTACTGGGTGACCTCGGCCTTGTTATTCTCTCTCAGCCTAATCTGCCTCACAGGGTTGTCACGAGGATAAATTGAAGTATGCCACTCCGAGTTCCTTGTAGAAGAGGTACGATGAGCCAAATAAATAAGAGAATATCACTTAAGAATTTTAAGAATAGAACCAGAGTGGGTTTACTGATTCCAGCAACTTTCTTTATAATGGGATAGAATTGAATTGCTGTCACTTTACTGCCTATGGCCGAGGAAGAGGAGCGGGAAGGGGTCACGCGGCAAAATAACAGCACACACACACATTGGCTGGGTAAAAATGGCCACAACTTTATTAACATAACAACGGCAACAGGAGTATTGGCGCGGCATGTGGATCGGATCCACCGGACTGCATCGGCTGACCCGCCTGCCAGCCGATGACCCCCCGCCCCCCTCAGGCGCCCGCTGAGGGGGGGGACCAGAGGAGTGGCATTGTGAAGGGGGGAGGTCACCTGGTGTACACCCTTGGTGATCCCCCTGCCACCTGGGAGGGAGAATGCCCCGGCAGCCCCCGAGCTGGGCGTGCCTTCATACTCCCTCCCAAGATTCCTTATGGGAATCCCCTGCCTGGGGAGCCTGCTCCCGAGGGCCCGGCTCCCCACCAAATGGGATCCGATCCAATGCCCAACCGCCCGAAGTTGTGACGGATAACCATAAAAGAAACAGGGAGAGGAGGGTGGGTGCTCGCTCGCCGCCGCCGAAGTGGGCGGGGGCGGGTCCGGCAGCCGGCTAAATACCCGGCCGCCGGACCTTGGAGGGAACCGCCGCCGAGGCCGCGTGGCTGGCCCCGCCCACCGCCGGCTCGACTCCGGGCCGCCGCGATTGGCTGGCCCGGAGTTTGAACCGATTGGTTGCTGGCTCGCCCGGAGCATGCCGGGCGAGCCAGCGAGCAAGTGGCCGACGCGGTTCCCGCTCCTCCGCCCACCGGCGGCAACAGGAGGCGCAGGTAAGTCTGGGCCCCCCATTTATGGTTGCCAGATCCCCCTGTCCTCCCAGCAGGAGTTGGGAAACCTAGCACATACCTTTCCTCATGTGTTCGCATAGTGCATGTGCGCTCCCGGTCCCTGTGATGATGTCACTTCCAGAAAGTGATGCCATCGTTCGGGCCGCAGCTACCAGCTACCCTGGGAGTGCTCCTGCGCTCTGCAGGGGGTGAATCGGGCCCAATTTGGCCCAAATCAGGCCAGATTAGACCCAGATCAGGCAGGATTTGGGCTGATTCGGCCTGAATCAGGTTGCTGCGGAGCACTTGAGTGCTGCTACACTCCACAGTGGGCTGATCCAGACTGAATCTGGCCTAATTCAGGCCTAAATCGGGCCTGATAGGGCTGCTGCAGAACATGGGAGAACTACTGCACTCCACAGTGGCCTTATCTGGCCCGATTTGGGCCTGATCCAGCCTGATTTGACCCCCTGCGGAGCGCGGGCCTGAATCAGACTGCTGACTGTGGGCCTGAATCAGGCTGCTGTGGAGTGCAGGAGCACATCTGCGCTCCTCAGCAGCCCGATTTGGGCCACATCGGGCCTGTGGGAGCACAGAGCACTGCCCAGGGAGGATGCCCCCGGGGAGGCATGTTTCTCTCCCACCAGCCAGTTAACTGGAGGTGGGGGGTGGAGGGTGGGAGCAGGGCATCCCCCACCCTCAGCAGGGGACTGGGAACCCTACATTACATACCTATTGCAAAGTCTATGATCTGAAATCCCATGATACCTGCTTCTACCTAATGATCCCCAAGTAAGGATCTACTAATCAGGAGTTTGTCACCAGCAAAATATATATAGCCAGTCCTAAATTCCTCTCCAGAAAGTATTGCTTCTTCTCTCTATGAACCATCCATTTAAATGTTGATCGGTAATAATATTAACAATCATGTTTGACCACCATCTCTGCAAAAGCAAGTTTCACAGCAGCTACGACTAATTGCTTTTGTTGCCTGCATCTGTTTCTCTCAGTTGGTTTGTTTTATTGCTTTCCTGTACAAGATGACATAAATAAACTGAGGAGGTATGCAAGTCCCTGCCCAACCAGAATATTGGAAGCACCATGAAGAGAAACGAGGGTTATTTTATCAGACTTGTTTCCAGCCATCATGCAGTTATCAGTCAGTGATGTCATTGGGCAATAATGAAATGCACACTCAAGAAGATTTTTTTAGTTGTCTAATTACTTGAGCACTGTCCCAGTCAAGTGAGGACCACAAAACAAAGCGAATAGTTTCTCCTCAGCTCTGAAAGTAAGGCAACAAGCAGTACAATACTAAACAAGGTTACACCCTTCTAAATCCATTTAAATCAATTGGTTGTGGTGATAATTCTGTTCAGGATTGCACTGTATAGCACCACTTAAAAATCAGGTTACTCTCAAATTGTGTTTTTAAACTCTATTGAAATTCTCCTGTGTTGTCAAAAGATTTTCTTTTCTATATATAGTCATTTTTTTAAAAAAATTGTTTTGAATATAACTTCATAAAACATAATGAAATGTCTCTGGTTCTCCATATGATAGCTTCTTAGTGTCCCTCATGGTGGACTTTTGATCTGCCAAATGCTAGATCTAAGTGCATTAACAGTGCAAGCCTATGCCAAGTTGCTCCAGTCTAAGCTCATAAATCTAAACTGAAGTAACTCAGCACAGAATTGCACTATAAGAGTTCATTTTCCATGTTCCAGTTTCATTGACAGAAGGCCTAGGAGAACAATAAGCCCAGGGGAAGCTTCTAGAATATTATGCCTCTTTTCTCATTTTCTGACAGGCCTGCTCACACAATCAGTGGCACAGGATGACTGCACATATGAGTTCATGTAGATCCATTCCATGGGCAGAACTCAGCTCTTGATGAACTTCCACTCTTCTTCATCTGAAGAAGGGAGCTTTGACTCTCAAAAGCTTATACCCTAGAAATCTGGTCAGTCAATCTGGTCGGCCTCTAAGGTGCCACTGGACTCAAATCCTGCTGCTCCACTCTTGAAGACAGACACCTGGAGTGGTCTGTCAGAAGCTGAATCCTGGTGGAAGCTGTGAACCACTTAATTCCTTATCTATCACTTCACCTGCAAGCTCATTTCTTTATGTTTTGCTTTTCTCACTGAAACTCAAGGCAGATTACATAGTGTACGATTAGTACAATCAGTAGCAAGGACAAGAGCAGGCATTTCCATACGCTGTCAAGAACATTTCCATAAACAATGTCATAAGGTAAATGAATACAAGTTTACAAAGACAAGCATTAGCAAGGATCCAATATGGGGTTGAAGATTTGCTGAAACACAACATAATCAATTCTAGGAATTACATAAACAACATGAAGCACAGGTAGTATATAGAAGTACATATTTAAAGCAACAGATAATATGTAAGGCAGCATAATGGTGAAGTCTATGGTTCCTAACTCATTAGGGTAACACCTGGGACCCCTTTCCTACAATACTGTCCTCCTAGCTGAGAAAAAAGCCTTTTTGAATAATTCAGTTTTGCATCGTTTGTGGAAAGCCAGGACCGTGGGGGCTTTCTTGACCTCCTCAGGGTAGGGGCCACCACAGAGAAAGCCCATGTATGGGCTGCTATTCATTTCACCCATGTACAGGCTGGCACCTGCAAGAGACCCTGTTCAGATGAGCGAAGCTGCTGTGGAGGGTCATAAGGGCCATTTTCACACGTCTTACCGGCTCTGGCACGTCGCACAAAGCTCTCGCAAGGAGAGCATCTTCCTGGCGTGATTTCCCGGTTCTTGCGCGAAATCGCAGGAAGACGCTGTCCTTGTGGGAGCTTTGTGCGATGTACCAGAGCTGGTAAGACATGTGAAAACAGCCAAGGAGGAAGGCGATCCTGTAGTTATGCTGGACCAAGGCCATGAAGAGCTTTGTATGTAATAAGCAATACCTTGAACTGAGCACAGTAACTGATAGGTAGCCAACGGAGTGGCTGTAGGATGGGTGTGAAGTTGTTTGAGCTTTCTTTGGCTCCAGTCTTCCAGCAGTCCCTATAAAAGCTAGTGTGATGTAGTGGTTAGTGTCAGATTAGGATCTGGAAGAGTCAGGTTTGAATCACCGCTATGCTATAGAAGATTGCTGGGTGACTTTGGGCCAGTCACCCAGTCTCAACCTGGTTGTTATAAGGATAAAATGGTGAAGGAACAATTGTTGTAAACCACTTTGTGTCCCTATTGTAGAGGCTCATAGAAGAACTGGAATATAAAAGAATAAGAAAATTAGTAAGTTAACTAACAAATAAACAAAGGAGGCTACTGGCTGCTTGGTCAACATATCCAGTTGACCCCTTGGCTGAACCTCCAATTTTTCCTATGCTTCTTTTGATTGACTTTGCCTTGTTCTAACTTGTCTCTCCTTGAATCAGACCCTGTTTCTTTTCCTTTTGCCCTTCCCTGTTCTCCTGTTACACTACCTACACCTCTGCCTCTGACAGTTATATACATTGGCCAGAAGGTGGGAACTAGAAAATGCAGAATTTTCATACAAATGATTTCCCCCATAACTATGACAGTACAATCTGTATGATGAATATGATTCCTCTCTCACACACACTCAGTCTGTATTCAGTAGTGGCTATGCAACAGCTGTTTAAGCTTGTTTAGCAAATGTTCTCTGAGGTAGCATTTGGTTATAGCAATAGGGCTGTTTGATAATGCCAACAACATGCATCACCACCCACTCCCTAATAATGCTATGCAGCCTGATCCTAAACATGTTTGGATTTGGGCACAAATGTTGCAATCACATCCATTAAAATCAGTTAACATTTCCTGATTGACTTCTAGGAAATGGGGATGATAGCCTTAAGTCTCCAAGGGTATAATTTAAACAGCATGCTGCATTTTATTATTCTTATTAAAAAGGCCAGCAATGGGCCGGTTTGTAGATTTCATACAGTTGCCAGACAATTAAAGGAATACACTGGATGCATTTTCTAAAACGTCAGCCTGAAATATAACAGGTTCCATATTGCCTGGCACCTCAAAGTCAAAGAGAATGCTATTTTTAGAGATATGCTCCATTCAAGCAGCTATATAAGGTTGTGCTGGAGAGACCGGTGTTTTTGTGTAATATATCAAAGTGGCAGTAATTCCAAGAAGGAAAATGATCTGTTTCTCAGAATATAAATATATATTAAAGAAATAGTCATTGGTGTCAGTAGGAAACCAATACAAACAAGATCTGATTTGGCCAGTATTTTAATCTTCCCTCAAATATACTCACTCCTTTCTTTCTCCCCATCCTTTTCCCATTTCATACCAAGCCATGTCTTCTTTGGTACAATAGTTATGGTATCATCTAATTAAACATGGGAGAAAACCAAATGAGCACTTTTACATAAGCATACAGCCACTCAGGGCTTTTTTTCTGGGAAAAGAGGTTGTGGATCTCTATTATCACATGTGCGTGCGCAAAGTGTGCACGCGCCACCAGAAACACATTATGATGTTTGGTCCAGTGGCCTCAGAGTAGACGCTGCCCCTTTAACAAAGGGCTGCAGTCTTACAGCTCATCCCAGGCCTGGCTGGACTTTCTGACCTTGTGTGTTTCCAGTGTTCCCTTCACCTGTGTTCCTTTGGTGTTACTTGCCTGCCTGTTTATCAGGCTGGTAGGCTGTAACGGCGTGCCTGACAAAACGTTCTGGGTTGCCTGACCGGGCTGGGCTCCGCAATGTTCCCTCTAAGCAGTGCAGTGTTGTGAGCTAGAAATCTACTTTGTGAGCAGCAAATTGCAATTCCAAAACCAGAATCCATTTGATTAAAAGACTTTTGAATTAGATTGTCTGAGGCATTGGTATTGAGTGTCATCAATATTTTGATGACACCCACTTATGCATGTGGTCCTCAAAAGATTATGCCTCAATACAGTTGGTTAGTCTTAAAGGTGCTACTGGACTCTTTACTATTTTGCAACTACAGACTAACATGGGAAAGAATGAAGGAAGCAAGGAGAGAAAGAGGGAGGGAGGGAGGGAAAGGCCGAGGAAGAGGCCAGGGAAGCAGACAGCCCGGTTGAAGCTCCACCTGGGGAGACGGCCCATGGGTCTTTGGGCGCCAGCGGCAGGACCACCAGTCACATGATCTTTTTTCAGAGGTGCCAGATCTCACATCCTGGGAGATCCCGCTGAAAAAAAGCCCTGCAGCCACTTATATCCTGCATTACCCATAATACAAAGATAGGCAGCCAGTCGTTTTCATTTATCCAAGTCTGCTCTTACTACTATACCATCACTTAGTTTTATGGACAGTTTAACTCAATAGGCCCTTTCCAAAACTTGTTTCACCATTATAACTGCCTAGTAGACTGTTCTTATAACATGGTCATAGATCCAGAGGAGTTAGCCGTGTTAGTCTGTAGTAGCAAAATCAAAAAGAGTCCAGTAGCACCTTTAAGACTAACCAATTTTATTGTAGCATAAGCTTTCTGGATCTTATAACATGGTTTCCTATAATGTCTCAAGAAAGATGTGAAAAATATCTCCCAATATTTTCATAACCTGTTGCTTTTCTAAAGGTGTATGGTACGTGTAACCCTGCTTTCCCTCACCAACTCTAGCTGAGGGAAGAAATTATGCAATCTAGATTGGTTAATAAAAGGAGTTTTGAGAAAAGGCAATGACTCCTCCTCAAGTACAAAAAATGTTTTTTCTCACAAATTCTACTGGGGATCCAAAGAAATTCCACTAGGGATTACATATACACACAGCTGCAATTTGTGTTGTTATAACACCTAACATGGCTTTCTAAGGGCCAAAATACACAATACAGTTGGTTCACAGGTGCCTGACCAGGCTTGCAATCACATGTTCGATTGGGGAAACTCACCATGAAAGTGTTCCTTTGCCCCATTCAGCTTCTGAACACTAGGAGGGATGGGGGGCTTCAGGCTTCCCTGATGCAGTTTTTGCCACTGGAAACAGCCAAGGGGACACAGGACCCCCCTCCCCCCTCACAGCTCTCCTGAGCCTAATAGAGCCAAGGAATGCTTCCAAGGTGAGTTCCTGTGACTGCATGTGTGAATACAAGTTAGGTCAGACACCTGTGATCCATTTTGTGTGTATTGTATATTTTTGCCAGGGACTGCGTGGGTACAAATCCCAGGAGCAGGAAACAGCTCTAGCAGCAGGAAACAGCTCTAGAGCAGGAAACAGCTCTAGCAGCAGTTGCTGAAGAACACAATGTGCAAAACACAAAGTTAGCATGGCAAGCTTTCAGAAGGCCAATACCGCCTTCACTCACCAGGCTTAGATGAGATATCAGGACTAAATTAAGGACACCCACACCATTCCTTCCAGAGAAGTTAAATCAGGAGCTGCTTTAGGAATGCTGAGGATAGAAGAGGAGAGATGCTCAGCCCAGTGGCAATATTTCAGAACTGCCCTCCCCAAGGATTCAAAATTCACAATGATCTAGCTTCAAAGTCATGACATGGAAAACAGTTCAGTGTACAGAAAGTTTGGATTCTTGTCTTATATAATTAGAAGACAACATCTCCACTTTATCCTCACAACAACCATATGAGGTAGGTTAGGCTCAGAAGGTTTGTGTGGCCCAAAGTCATCCTGTAAGCTTCCATGCCAGAATAGAGATTTGAACCTGGCTCTCCCAGATTCTAGCCCATCACCACACCACACCGGTGCTCAAATTTTTATAATCCTATGCAGAAATCAGTCATAATATTTGACATATCAAGGAATGGATATGCTTGCACTTATTTTCTACGCTTTGCATATATACCAAAGTTACATTTCCAATGTATCACAGCAATCTTCATAACTAGAGACATTTAGTGAACAGATTGGCAGCTCCCATCATTCAGAAGATAAAGGTTTCGTCTGTAAAAGAATAAGGGTTGGATCCAGAGTAAAATTTCCAGTGGCAGAACGAACTTTCCCTGCCTCCCCATGCCACTGCAGCCCACCAATCTCCATGAAATGCTGCACAATCCCCATTGTCAGGATTGTCATGGAGGAAGGAGGTCTGCAGTAGGAAGGGTGAAAGAGTAGAAACTGGTGATCTGGCCTGAATCTAACACTAACGGTGCAACCCTAGGCAGAATCATATCCTTCTAAGCCCCACAATATCCAAGAATGATCGCCACTCTGCCAGGCATAGCATTAGTGCTAGAATAATGGTCTCTCTAGACATTTTTTAAAAATGTTGGCTATGTTCCTCTGTGGTCATGCAGGAGGAAGTATTGCTTTGCTTGTAATTTTGCTCTTTATCAGTGCAGTTTTCAAATGCACAAGAGCCTACTGGAATAAGAGACCTGGCAACCCCATTCATCTGCCGTTTCAAAACTCAGTTCCTGACATTATTCAGTACATGTATGCCTCAGTTTGTTTGGGGTTAGCTAGGGGTTGGTCCCTACTTCCTGCTCCAGATTAACCTCAGCTATCTTCAACATGGGGCACATGGGGAAGAGGCTGAGAGAGACCTCTAATGACCACACAGTTATACTCTAGCAGGAGGAAAGGATAGGCTCTTCAGCATCCGTAACCACTCCCATCCCACATCCAGTCACTGCTGGTATGATAGAAGGTTAGGACTAGGCTTTCCAGATTAAAATCCACTGCCATACCATATATTGCAATTCACTGTTGTTCAGCAGACATTACCCCTACATAAAACGAGATTGACCTTCCTGATATGGTTATGGTGTGATCTCAGGAAATTATAACTAGCAAGCAGTTTACAGAGCTGTACAAATGATAGAAATAACAATCGACAGCTGGCATTCTCAGGATTTACTATCAGGTTTATTGCATGCCTATAGAGGAAAGGACATTCCGTGTGTGAGAGATAATAACACTGAAGAAAGTAAAACTGACAGTGAACTCATTGACCCACTGATCATTCATACTTTTTAAGACCATTCTCTTTGGTGGAGTAATTACAACTTAATATTCTAATTCAGGATATGAATAAACTGGGCTTTAACCATGTCTGACCAAATAAGTGATTGCCTGAGACAGAAAGCTGCTTTCTTTTCCAGAGAGAAATTATGGAGTATAAAATATTAAATGTCTTGTTTTTAGCCATGTATTTGAAAGCTAAAGCCCATATTTTTGTGCAGCTAGAGAAGATGTGAGGGGTTTGCAGTTAAAAGTTCACTGGACTGGGAGCTCAAGGACAAGGGCCTGAAATGTTTACATTCCAATAGTTTAAGGCAAGGGAACCTGAGCAGTGTGCCATGCAACAAGACAAGGCAGAACCTGAGGGCAGATAGGGGGAAATTCCTCTCTGACCCCTGACAGGCCGGCCCAGGGATTTCAACCTATCCCTGTTCATTTGGAACTCAAGTAATGCAAAAAGGGGAAGGGCATGGATGAGAAAGGGAACAAAGAATTCTTTTGATAAGCAGGATCTTTTGGTATACACTTGCAATAAAAAAGATTGGAAAGCTACAGTTTTAACCTTGTGGTGTCCTGTTGCCCACAAATCCACTGTTGAATGTGCGGTATCTAATTCCCTCATTAGAAACTCTCTGACCCACAGCAGAAGCCAGAGTATTCCTTTGGAAGAGAAGGGATGAATAGAACAAAATGAGATGTGACAAACAATCTCAATTTGTTTTTAAAAAATTGCAGCCAGAAATAAAAGCCTAAAAAATCGAGAAGCTATACCCTCATGTGGCTTTCCCCCTTTGTGTGACAATAGGCTTGGACTGGAAGAAAATAGAGTTCCAAGAGCAGCCAAGAGCATAGCCTACGACAATCTAAATATGAAAAGAGATATCAGCACAGTAGAAAAACAATGCAAGTGTGGCATATAGGATGCTTCTGAAAAGAATGATCATTTACATGAACTGTGCTGGTCTCTGAAATACTTTTCCATGCCACGGGAACTGTGGTAGCATGGCCTGATCCTTTCCCTGAGTGATTCCAATGGGTTTCAAGAATTCTGATGCCACAGTATTGCCTCGTCTCCTTAGGCATGAACAACAGTGCCACATACGGGCAACAACATCACGCTAGCCAGTACAGACCACTTGCACTGCAGCTGTCATCACCACCTCCTAACTTAATACTGTAAAGTTATGATTAAGAGTTTGGGGAAAGATTTCTATGGACAAAAACTGAACAGAACACCCTTGCCTAGTTTACCCAGACAGAGGATTCCAAACTTCAATGCTTTGGCAAAGTCCATAGGACTGAACTATTGCAGGATTTTTAAAGATGAGGAGGTGTCTCGTGTTAAAGTTTTCCCTTCAGGGACTAGGGAACAGAGCTGATTAAATTAAAATTCACTCCAGTCTACTACCTTTAACCCAAACAGCACTGAAGTCAGCGCTGGACAAAATCTATAAAATAAGCCAATACTGCCATCTTGTGGAAAGGCACTAGATTTTTTTTTTTAAAAAAAAAGCAGCTACATTTCTGCAGAACTAGATTTTACCATGCTTGCTCCGCCTTGCCTATCTGTTTGGTATTAGCTTGTTGGAGCTGGTGAGTGTGTTATACAACAGTGTCATTTGTAAACGGAAGAACAGCCTTGTAAAGAATTACTCCAATATAAGCCCAATGATTTCTTCATAGTATCGCATTGAAAATCACATAAAGGAGAATCGAAATACGGCTGGGCTTATCGGTTCAGACCAAACAATCATCTAGCCTAGCATCCTGTTTCCTGCAATGGCCAGTCAGATGCTTTTGAGAACCCCACAAGTAAGGCAGAAATGAAGGCAGCAGCAACCCCTTGCCAGTGTTCAATTGGTATTCAGAGGTATGTAGTCGGCTTCATATAATCATCACCAACACAATCGGCTTCATATAACCATCATGATTAACTGCCTTTGATCAGTCTGTTCCCCCAGGAATTTATCTAGTTGTCTTTGAAAGCCCTCTCAGCTCTCTGTCCCAACCACAAGTTGGGGCCATGAATAATGAATAAATAAAAGGGCTTTATTTCAGAATTTTTCTTTGGGCCAGCGTCAGTACCTGAAATTACTATGAATTCATTACATGTTATACGAAGAGCTGTTTTTGTTTGTCTGAGCTGTGCTGCTGATCAGTTTAACTGAGTGGTCGTCATGGCTTCGTGTGAAGAGGAAGGGAGAAGAGTCCGCCCTGTCTGTCTTCACACCATGTTTTCTTTGTTCAACTCATCTCTCAGTTTCTTCCTGTCCCTGTTTTTTGACCCACTTTCTACAGCCAACCTGTTTTTTGACCATACTTCTTAGAACTCCTGTGACACTGACACCTCCCCAACATTAGCCATTTCTGAACTTAAGCATGAAACTGAATTTTCTTCAAAGCATTAATGTGACTATATCCCTTTTGATATCGCTGCTTTCTTGGCAGCTGGATATTCAGGAAACTAGGAAGTTCCTAGCAGCTCACCCAATCAGCGTGGGAGGCTCTACTGCCACAAGGGAAATACAATCGACACATCAATTTATAAATAAAGTATTACATTTGATAAGTCATCTGGTAACACCAGTACTTTCATCAGGCTCTTTCTGGTTGAACATACAGAGTTTAAATTGGCAGGAAGATTATGCTAAGTTATTGAAAGCAGCTGCAGATATTTGTACAAGAAACTGGATTTAATTGAAGGATCAGATTTAGGAATAATTTATAAATATGTAGACTATCACTTTACTGTTTGCACTTCAGATTGACAGGGAGCCATTTCATGTCGTTCTATAAACATGCTATTCTGAAGCAGGCTGACCTTTAGGTGTTCTTGGACACTTACTTAGGGTATTATTTTATAAAGGAACGTTTTTGCTATTGCAATGAATGGAACAAATATTACACTAATGTTACCAACTTGGCATTCTTACCAAGGGAAGAGACCATTTTATTCAGAAAATGTTTTTAATTTTTTAAAAATTATTTAAGTTATTTTAATCCAACTTTCTGCCATCAGGGTTTCAAAGTAGCGTATATGACCATTTTAAAACATCATCTACAAAAATATCAGTTCAAAAATAGACAATAGCCCAGCAGCCAATTAACAGTGCAATCTCCTAGGCACTGTAATGTGCATACAGTAGAGCAACTGCACTGCAACTACTGGACCCAGCCACATGATCTGATCCTGAGTCAAAGGGCCAGCTAGATAACTCAGCCTTGCACAGCTTGCAGAGTTGTAATGGAGCAGATTCTCCCCCCACCCCCAACACCATCAGTCAGGCCATTCCTCAATACAGGTGCAGCTGCTGAGAAAACCAAAACACAGACAAAAGCTGCTTTGATAAACCTATATGCAGGGATGAGCATCATTGCTGCATACATGCATATAGGACTGCAAGTGCAAGAGCTGTATGGGTGAGAACCAGGTCCTTGGTCTGACCCTGGAAACTAACAGTGAGCCAATCTTAGAATAGACACCATATGGGTACAGTTAATGACTAGTGCAAGACAACGAGTGCCCACAGTCTGCTCCAATAGAAGTTTCTGGATTGTCTTCAAGGGTAGTCCCATGTAGAGCATCTTACAGTAGTCTAGCCTCAAGGTTACTGTTGCATAGATAAGCATCGTCAGATTAGCTGAGTCTAAGGAAATCAGAATATACGCAAAATGAAGCTGAAAGAACGTAGTCTTTGCCACTGCCTCTGCCTGTTTTTCTAACAGAAGAGCTGGGCGTAACAGAAGCCCTAAACTCCTAACAAAAGCTAAATGAAATAGCTGAATCCCATCTAGAGTAGAGATGCTTCAAAGTTCGATAGGCAAGCTCAATTGTTATAAGTGCCTACGGGCTGTGTCTTAGATCTGCTTGCCTCACCATGGTCAGCCTTGAGCAGTTGGTGTGTAGAAGCTGACTGGGTGACTTGAACCAGTCTCATTCTCTATCACAGCTTAATCTACTTATAGGATTGTTATTGTGAATATAAATGAGAGGAGGGGAGAAAAATGGGGTAAGAGGCTTGGGGTTCTCATTGGACTAAAAGAAAAAGAAAGAAAAAGAAAGAAAGAAAGAAAGAAAGAAAGAAAGAAAGAAAGAAAGAAAGAAAGAAAAAAAGAAAGAAAAAAAGAAAGAAAAAAAGAAAGAAAGAAATGATCCCACAAGCCTCTTTCCTTCACTGTAAAGTTCTCTTACGCAAGTATGGATTCTGTGGCATGAACCCTTATATCGGCCTGAGAGCAATGGCCAATGCTGTCGGCTTTGTTGTTCCATGATACTATAATTGCCCTGTTTTTTCTGGGTAAATTCTATTGAGGATGACGGACAGTGAGACGTCTTTAGGTTCTCAGCCAATGCAACCATCCTGGCCTGAAAGGAGCATTTTAAAGGAAGTTTCATTGCCTATACACATCCAGCTTTTGGCTGCGTGCCTACCCATGTTTTCAGTTAATGCTCATTTTCCTAGTGATATGAATATCTCTTTCCTTAGAACTGGACTGAAGCCACTGACATAGGTCACTGGAGAGCTCCCAGGGATTTTGTTTTTAAATCATGTTCTCTGGCAAGACTCTACAAGCCCTTTGATCAGTGTTCCTTGAAAGAGACTTAATAGAGCTTGCTATCTCAGTACTATACAGAAATATGAAAGGTACTTTTATATGCCAGATGATGGACTCCCCATCCATCGACCTATCTAACACAAGACAGAGCGCTCAGCCATTTTTGCTATGGTTAAAAAAGTCGTTCCTCTGTAAAGAAAGAATGGAAAGAGGAAACCGTGTACCATGGTCATTTGTGAATTATTCTTCCTGAGTAATTTTCCAGCTCTAACCAGTAATGCTCATCGCCAATTAATAAAGAATATTCTTGGGTTTTACATATTTGCAAAATATAAAGGTACTGTGACGTCATCCTCATGGTCACCTCAAAAATTTTCCCTCTCATCCCTCCTCTTCTGTATTTGACCAGTTCGGATCATGCATCTGATGAAGAGAACTTGATTCTCGAAAGCTTATGCTACAATAAAATTGGTTAGTCTTAAAGGTGCTACTGGACTCTTTTACCATTTTAAAGTGATTCTAAAATGCTGTGAGAATCCAACCCTGATCACACAGAGCTTTTGTCACCCCCCATCACCCCACACCTATTCAAGTTCCAAAACAGCTGTAGGATTAGCTCCAGCCAGAAAATTAAATATATCCTACATAAAATCTATACAAAGGGATATGATTCAGCCCAAGTTGAGCACTGGTTTTAACCAGAGAGCCAAGCACATTATTAAATGAAGTCCCATTGATTTCAGCAGGAAAGGAAGTCCTTAATTTTCCCTGGATCATTGTTCAATGTTTTTAGAAATCTCAAAGTAGTCATATCAATCCACTCAGTACCACTCTTTACAAAATTTTGATGTTTGCTATTTGTGCACATCAATAGACACTTTTGTGTTGAGTCCACTAAGTCACATATCACATTAGAGCCCCCCCCCCAAAAATCATAGGCATTGCCCTTCTATAACAGATTGGCCTGAGTCAATTCAACAACAGCTTACCAAAGTTAGAAGAGAAAAAAGGGGAGGGGGAAACAGATGAACAAAGTAAGGAATAAGAATTAGGTCTGGTAGTAATCCAAGAAGCCAAGTTAAAAGCCCAGAGGTCTAACTTTTAAATGTGTAATTTTATAGCAGTATCCTGAAGTATCACTGTGATATCCCATATGTTTAAAAATACTCTTGGCCAATGATGACTCTATAGCTAAGCTCTGCAAAACACTTCCATGTGTGAAGAGATAACAAACAATGGGTTTTTCCCTTCATGGAGCCCTCCTGTCCATACTGCCAGACTCCGGAAATTCAAAGGTTCTCGTGTGCTCATCCCAAATTAATGCTGAAGAACAGAGGAGAGCAGCCAGGTAAGGTCTTGCCCATCTAGGCATCATGAGCACAGGAAAAAGATCACTCCAAGCAAACCAGATCTGATTCTAATTCCCAATAAGTAAAGGATACCATTAAGAAGCCTTGATCATCTCTATTTATTTAGATCCAGAGGAGTTAGCTGTGTTAGTCTGTAGTAGCAAAATAGTAAAGAGTCCAGTAGCTCCTTAAAGACTAGCCAACTTTATTGTAGCATACGCTTTCGAAAATCACAGTTCTCTTCATCAGATGCATCTGACAAAGAGAACTGTGATGCTCGAAAGCTTATGCTACAATAAAGTTCGTTAGTCTTTAAGGTGCTACTGGACTCTTTTATTTATTTAGTGCATTTTTATTCTACTCTTTGGGGTGGGTGTCTACAGTTCTCCTACCTTCAAAACAGCCTGGTCAGTGGATTAGTTTAACAGATGAACTGGCCCAATTTCACCTAGTAAGTTTCATGGGGGCATTGGAGCCCAGTTCCCCAGTACCATTCCAGCACTCTAGCTGCTATGCTATTCCTGCTCACCACACTTCTTTACAGAAGTAATGTAGTTAGTTACTTTGGTATATACCTTGTGGAAAGGGAACCCGCTGAAGAACTTGTATAGAAAGTCTAAGACTTGAACACAGCATTTTAAGCCACACTCTGCATAATACAGAACAGTATTTCTAAGGAGCACCATATGACATTCATTTATTATGGTGAAGGTATAAATCATCTTTAAAAGGACCTCAGTGAACAGTATTTCCAGGGACCTACTAACTGGCTTTATGTACCGGCCTTTGGCTCTTCCTCAGCCAACTATTCATCTTGGTCTCTCCTTATAAGCTTCAGAAAGTTGTTTAATTTCAGTCACACTTCTTGAATAATTGCTTTAGTATTGTTTGAAGACACATTGAGATAGTTTTCTCAGTTGCTTGATGGATTGGAGCAAAGGCAAGACTGTATCAGATTAATAGTCATAAGGAAGTCACTATTTTAATGAGGCCCACCTGCAGTCTTCTTGTTCATGCTCTTGAAATTCAGCAATCAGATGGTAAACATGTCTTCATATGGTTACCAGGCAGGGAATGGGTGCAGAGAATCCCAAACTTCTTGAATCATCTTCCAAATGACATATTGGGTTTTTTTCCACAGGCTGTAGCTGATAGTGCATTGACTTATTTGTGTTCTTCTACACATATTTTTTCATTACTAGAAGTTTTCTACTAAACTTCCTTGGTTTGGGGAAGACTGCAGATTTCCCAATTTTTTTTTTAAACCTGCCAGCCAGCTGGCATTTTCTGTAGCGATTATTCAGTTTGGGTTTTTCTGTCCAACCCCTTCCCCTCCTTGCCATCCCCGTTGTCCATGATTGGCCAGTTCTGATCTATTTCTCTCCTTTCTGTCAAAGTTGTAGTTCCTGAATAAACTCTCTTCATTCACTCCTTAATCAGACTCAAGATCATTCCTAAAATATACCAGAGCCTCCATGGTAGAAGAGGTTTGTGGATTTATCTCTGATTAAAGGAATAAGACTCACCAGAGGCTCCTCTCATGAGCTGCAAGAGAGAGAGAGAGAGAGAGAGAGAGAGAAAGAAGGGACAAAATGGCCACCTATAGTATTCAGCAAGTTGCAGTGATAGAAAGGCTGAACAAAAGAAACTATACAATCTGGAAAGCCCGCAGGCAGACCCATCTCATGGAACAAGGAGTTTGGGAGGCAATTAAAGATCCAAGACCAGCAAATAAGGAACCTGAAAAGTAAAGAAAATGGGATGAACACAGCAACAAAGCCAAAGGAATCCTGTTTAAAGGTTTGGAGGACCGGGATATTTTGCGGGTGATTCATATTGATAAAGCTAAAAATACCTGGGAAGAAGTTCAAAGACTTTATGTAGATACTTCGCTTAAGAGTAGAATGTTTTTACAAAGGAAGTTGTTCAGTATTAGAATGGGAGAGCATCAGAGCTTGTGTGAGCACCTGGATGATTTTCTGACTTTAGTCTAGCAGCTTTGCTCAGCTGGAAAAGATCTCCTTGATGAAGATCTGATAGTACTGTTGCTGATTAGCCTGCAACCAGAGTATGAAAGTTTCATAAATCAAGTAGAAGATAAGAAAGATTTGACTCTGAGTCTAGCCATAAGCTGCTGGAGGAGTATAATAGACATAACGAATTCCAGAATTCAGACAGAGGTTCTGGACTGAGGGACTGTGAAAGTTCTATGGGTGCTGTAAAGCTAAGCAAGAAAGCTGAAGCATTTTGTCATGAATGTGGGAAAGGCAGTCACTTCAAAAAGAACTGTGCTCTCTCCAAACAAAGGGATTCCTCCCAGAGAGGAAAGGAAGGAGCATGGAGGAATTTACAACATGACACACCAAAACCTGCAGGGAAATGCTTTATGCTAGCAGAAAGAGAACCTAAAGAGCAATTTTGGTATATTGACTCTGCATGTTTAGCTCACATGACAGGGAATAAAGCTTTCTTCGAAATGGTAAACAAAGAAAAAAGGGAGTTGTTGCATGTAGCAGATGGTAGATCTGTAGAAATTGCAGGCATAGGGTATGAAACCTTAAGATGCAAACTTCCAAACAACAGACCTGGGAAATCTTTCTAACAAAGTGCTTCAATGTGCTAAATTTGGAAACTAGCCTGCTTTCTGTAAGTGTGCTTACAGAGAAAAACATGAAAATATATTTTGGGAAACAATGTCTCATTAAGGAGGACAAAGTAATAATAGCTGTAGCTAAGAAGAGGAATGGTCTGTATGCCCTGGAAACGTGCCAGCAAGTAGCTGACTTTGCAAATGCAAAGGAGACCTGTAAACATAAGAATTGTTCATTAATCTGGCACAGGCAGTTTGTGCATCGAGATGTAAATGCAATCAGCCAACTTCAAAGCAATAATCTGACAAAAGGCATGCAATTTACAAAGTGTGTTTTTGAAGAAAAATGTATATGCTGCATTAAAAGCAAAATAATCAGGGAAAGAAGCTGAGGAAAATGAGGCAAGGCAGCCATTAGATTTAATATACAGAGATCTATGCAGTCCAATGAGAATAGTGACATCCAATGAGAACAGCGACACCAGTGGCAACAAATATATTCTCACCTTCATTGATGCATTTTCCAAGTATACTGTAACATACAAGATCAGGGAGAACAATCAAGTGCTAGAAAAATTTAAAACTTATGTAGCAATGGTCAGTAACAGATTCCAGAGAAGACCATTGGCATTCCGCACTGACAATGGACGTGAATATGTAGAACATGAAATGAAAAATTACATGACTGAGCAGGGGATTCAGCATCAAGTCACAGTGCCATACACGCCAGAGCAGAACGGAGCAGCAGAGAGCAAGAATCGCTCTCTCACTGAAATGAGTAGGTGCATGCTCCTTGAAACAGGTCAACCTGAGAAATTCTGGGGAGAAGCAATTACCACTGCTACCTACCTGCAAAATACACTGCCCACCAAAGGTGCAAGAAATACCCCATATGAACCATTGTATGGGTACAAACGAAAATGTGAATCACCTGAAGGTTTTTGGATCAAAAGCCTACAGTTACATTCCTAAAGAAAAAAGGTCTAAGATGGATCTCTGAGCAGAAGAAGGAATTGTTGTGGCGTATGCATAAGGATGTAGAGGATACCAAATCCTCAACCCAAAGACTGAAACAATAAAAATCTGCCACAATGTCTGTTAATGAAAGGAAGATAGCAGACATTGGTGAAAGCATACTAACAGGAGAAAATGAAGAACAGCAACAAAGAACAGTACAACTACCCATCATGGACTGCACACATGACACAGCAGCGGAACCTGCAGAGCCAGAAGAGGCCCTATAGTCAGAAGGGGCCGCAGAGCCAGAAGGGGCTGAAGAGCCAAGAATCAAGCAATCAGAGAGAGTAAACAAAAACATACCACTGTCTGGCAAAGTTGTGCTTGAACCCTCCACATGGGAAGACATAACAAAAATGCTGCTAGAGAAGTGGAAAAGGGCTGCACAGGAAGAGATTAAATCTCTCATCAAAAATCAGACATGGACCCTTGAAGAACTCTCTCCAGGGAAGAGAACAGTTGGGTGCAAGTGGATTTTCAAGACCAATCATGATGCAGAAGGCAAAGTGCAAAGATACAAGGTGAGATTGGTTGCTAAAGACTACACTCAAAAATACGGTGAAGTCTACGATGAGACCTTTGCACCAGTTGTGAGGCATACTTCAATAATGGTGCTCCTGAATATAGCTGCAGCACAAAAGATGCATGTGCAGCATCTAGATATAAAAACAGCTTTTCTGCACGGTGAAATAAAAGAGGAAGTTTACATGAAAGAGCCACCAGGATTCAAACAATCCCAGGACAGGTGTCTCGTGTGTAAACTGCAAAAGAGGGGCTCAAATAAACTTCTAGGTGTTGGAATGAAAAACTACACCAAATGCTGACCAAAGAAGGTTTTAAGCAAGGCAAAGCTGAACAATTCCTTTACTCAAGGTACCAAGACGACAGATGTACTTACATTCTGGTTTATGTTGACAATCTGATTTTGTATTATGAAGAAGAGAAGGACTACGATGAAATAGTCCAACATCTGAGTCAAGCGGTTGAAATGAGAGTTAGGAGTTATCATCTACTACCTGGGAGCCCAAGTAGAAAGGGAAGAAGATGGGAGCTATCTTCACGGCCAAAAACAGAAAGTCCTAGAGTTTCTGGAATATATACAACTGAAAAATTGTAAGCCAGCAGATATTCATATGGAAGTAAATTACCTAAAGCAACAAGGTAATGATGAATTCCTGCCCAATAATAAATAATACAGGGAAGCAATTGGAAAATTTCTGTACAGAAGTACACTAACGCGTTCAGATATAGCAGCAGCAGTTGGCATGTTGTGCAGGAAGGTTGAATCACCAAGCAAAAGAGATTAGATTGCAGTCAAGAGACTGGCCAAATACCTGAATGGGACTATTCAACTGAAACTAAAGTTGCCAACAAGTGATAATCCCAGATTGGTGGGATATATGGATGCAGACTGGGCAGGAGATACCAAGGACAGAAAGTCTACCAGTGGACATTTATTCTTTTATGGCAATGGAGCAGTGAGCTGGAGTAGCAGAAAACAAGAAACTCTGGCTCTGTCCTTGACTGAAGCTGAATATGTATTAGCAGCAGAGACATGCAGACAACTGAAGTGGATGCTGCAACTGATGAATGACTTTGGGACAGAAGAACCCAAACCGATAAAACTCTTCGAGGACAATCAAGGGTGAGTAAAACTTGCACAAACAGAAAAGATGAACAACTCTAGAACCAAACATATTGATGTGAAACAACACCTAGTGACAAATATGCAAGAGGATGGGTTTATTGAGTTGGAATATTTCCGCACAGAAGAGATGATTGCTGATATACTCACTAAGCCATTCCCTAAATTTAAGTTTTTAAGTCTAAGCAGGAAGTTAAACCTTGCAGACTCTGTACACTAGACCTTGAGAAGGGGTGTTGGAAATACGTCTTGTGTACAGAGAAGTCAGAAGACACAGAATACCTGCAAGGGGCAGCAGGTCCAACAGTTAGATAGATGGCAGAGTGGGATCCTTCTTTCCTCCTCTCTTCGGTCCTTCTTGCATGTCTCCAGATTGGTATTCTTGGGCTGCTTCCTGCTTCTTCCCAGAAGTCCCTCCTCCCTGTTTACTGAGGTTGTTAGTATCTATTCTGTTTCTCTCCTCTCTGTCAAAGGTGTAGTTCCTGAATAAACTCTCTTCATTCACTCCTTAATCAGACTCAAGATCATTCCTAAGATATACCAGAACCTACAGAATGGGTGCAGGGAATTCCAAACTTCTTGAATCATCTTCCAAATGGCATATTGAAGTTTTCTGCACAGGCTACTTTCCACAGGCTGTAGCTGATAGTGCATTGACTTATCTGTGTTCTTCTACACGTGGTTTTTTTTTTAGTTATTAGAAGTGACTTCAGCATTTCTACTAAACTTCCTTGATGGGGGGGGGGGAGTGACTGCAGATTCCCCCCCCCCTTTTTTTAACTTGCCAGTCAGATGGCATTTTCTGCAGAGATTATTCAGTTTGGGTTTTTCTGTCCCAGCCTCTCCTTCCCCTCCTTGCCATCCCTATTGCCCATGACTGGCCAGTTCTGATTTCCCAGCCACACCTTCTGTTCTCCTTTCCCCCTTCCATTTCCCCCCCCCATTGTTCTCCCTTGGATTTTTAATTAATTATTTTTAAAAATTAAACACGGCACTGTTGCATTGCTGCATCACTGAAGTGAACTCAACCTTCTCTTGCAGTAGATACCACTGCCATGAACTGGAGATTGACATTTGATTAATGAGTCAATATAGCATCTGAAATTGTCTCTGATGACCAACTAAAACTACTTTAATGTAAAAATGCATTTCCAAACCACAAACATAATGCAATCCTATGACCCTTACTTAGAAGTGAATCTTATCACAATGGAAATTACTTCTGAATAAAGTTGCATAGTATCAGTGGAACATAAACAGTGTTTAGCTGTCTTGAGAGAAACCATCAATACAGACACACCATTTGTCATTAAACATGCCTGAATCTAATTATTTACAATTTGCTGATAGCTATTCTAATGTTTAATGGGATTTTTTCCCTATCTTTAAGTCTGTGATTTTTTATAATTAATTATATAATTAAACGCAAGTAGCTTTTATGAATCAATACCAAATATAATCGGAGAAGTCCCCAAGATATTTTGAAATGAAAGCTCTTTTCATGGTACAAGAACCTTTTCTGTTAACAAAAATGATTAGATTTATAACTATTATTTCACCGTGACAGCATGTCCAGGTCAAACAATGTTTCACTTGGCAACTGCACAATAGCAGGCTTTCTTAAATTAATATTAATAGTCTTGTCTGAAATCAACAGATTCTGTGTTTCATTGTTCTTGGCAGCAGGGGGCAGTGAATTCATCGAGAAGAAAAGAAATTTACGAGCCAGGAAACTATCCTGTTATGGTGGAATTAAAGCAACTGAAGGCTCAGTTGGAATTTTACATTTGACAGGCAAAAGATTACTTTAAAGCTTTGTGTTATTTAAGGGACCAAAAATAACTCTTGAAAACTGCCTGCCTCGTTCTCTGATGTAAGGCTACGTGAACTATGATCGGTTCAAATTCCACTTAGGAAGCTGGGATATGAGACTGGAAAGCAGAAGCCAATTCATAAACGCTTACTTTCACTCAGTAAAAACAGGATTGCTTTCGGAAAGGTCCATCATGAGCTATTCGAATTTCTAATCTGACAGTTAAGGATATATAGAAAATTTTGACAATGATTATGGTCACTGTATGAAACATGAAGGAGGTTCTGGACACAGAGAACTGTGGCAACATCGTGAATAACTAATTTATGGAACAGTCCAGAATATGGTGGTGACTGCAAACCTACGTAGCTTTTTAAACAAACAGACCAATTTGTAGATGGACAACACCCAGGGCAGGCACGTGTGTGTGTGTGGTGTCCCCATTGCTGCAACAGCAGCCAATACAGCAGCAATGGAGCTTCCACGGGGCAAGTTTCCCTGCAGTTCCTTTGCCCCAGTCCCCCAGCAGTGGCCATCCACCTCTTCCCACACCTCCAGAGTTTTTGCATGTTTTTTTAAACCAGAAATTGAATTTTGCTATATTGATATAACATAACCATATAAGTAAGAGGTTTTCTGAATTTTCAGTTGTTGTTTTTTTAGAAGTAAGTCAATAGCACTTTTTGTTGGAGAGATATGCCTGTTGCCTTACCATGAAAGGTACTAGAGACTTAGTTTTTTAAAAAACTAAAAGCTAATGATTCAGAGGGCCTGTTATACATACTGTTATAATATTGATATAATGGTATTCAGTTGATGACTGTAAAAACAAAAACTTAAAAAGCTCTCCAGTGGCAGGGAAATGAAATGGGTGCCACAGGGACAGGGGAAAGAAAATGGCTGCCGTATGAGTTGGACTGGGAAAATTTTCCTGTTCACATGGCAGCCATTCATACTTTGCTACAGTCTTTCTAAAAACTTTGAAGCAACACTAGTTTGTGAAAGATTTGAGAAAAGCCAGGGAAACTCTGAGAGGTGCAAAAATGCACCACAGTGCTGTAAAGAAACAGGTAAAAAACCTGTTTATCAACAACATCAAGTTTCAGACTGCTGTACTATCTTAATCATCCCACCTGGATATTTCAAGCCTACTACATATTTGAAGGTCAGTTCTCTTCCTATCATTCGGTGCTTGCAATTTTCAAATTAGATTGATACGAATTATGAATGCAGATTTATCACAAGTCTGAGAATCAGCACAAGCGGAGAATGAAATCAGAAAGGTTAACTGAGATGGTTTGGATATATGGCGCTGCCTCTTTTGTCAGTAGAGCTTCATTGATAGATGAGGAAGAAGGGAGAGATTTCACTCCATTCCCCCTCCTCAGAACAGCCTACCAATCTACATAGCTATTACTCCACATAGTTCACACAACCCCAGGAATTAACTTTCCCTGCAGTTTCTCTGGCTGTTGGAGGACAATCCATGACCCTTACACTGGATCCAACCCAATGTACCAACTGTCACAAGAAAACACTGTGAACAGTGTTTGCAGCCATACAGATAAATATAGTACTTTCAAGCATTTTGAAACACAAGCCTGCTCCAGTTACCACATACCATAATAAAATACCGGGTTTTTTTATAGGATGATAAATCAGTTCAAGGCCTTGCTTTAAACCAAGCTGGCCTGCAACTTTCCTTGTAATTTAAGCCTAGTGTAATCAGTGTTCCCGCTAATGTGCGCTTGTGTACAATTGCACATGAATTTTCACCACTCAGCACACAGCCAAGAAGCGCAGCACACAGCAGGCCCACCTGAAGGGCCTGGTGCAGCTCCGGCCCTGGTGCCAAGGAATTCCCTCTTGTCCATGCCCACTGAGCAGCCTCTCAGTCCTGGCACTGGGAGCCAGAGAAGGAGGCAGTGGTGGGCGGATGGCTGAGCTGCCCCTCCTCCGGGCCCGCCCAACAGCCTCTCTGGCACCAGGAGCTGGAGGAGGCAGAGGTGACCGCAGCCGTAGCGGCCACAGCAGTAGGTGGATTGGTGGGTGGGCGCCTACACGGTCTCTCCATCCCGGCGCCAGCTGCTGGAGGAGGCCGCGGTGGTGGCAAGCAGGCGCCCACACAATCTCCCCGTCCTGGTGTCAGGTGCTGGAGGAGGCCACGGTGGTGGTGAGTGAATGCCCGCACAATCTCCCCATCCCAGCGCTGGGTGCTGGAGGAGGCTGTGGCGGTGGCAAGTGGGCACCTGAGCAATCTCCCCATCCCAGCACCAATTTGCTCAACTCTTGCAGTGTGTCACTGCCAGAACTGAACACAAGACTCTCGGAGAGTTCCGGCTAGCATGGAGCAGAGGAGAGCAATTTAAAAGTTAGCACACAAATTAACAGAAATTCTGTACGAAGAAAAATGAATTTGACGATCATTATAAATTTTATCTCAGCTGAACTTTTAAGGACCTAGCTAGCTCACTCCAAATCCTTCAGCTGATTGAAGCAATAACTATTGCCTGAAAGCAGAGTCCTGAGTATGCAATGGTCAGACAAACTTCATCAAAAGTGGGGAGTATAATGTCCTTCAAGGTCTCTGCCTTCCCAGTTAGCATCATTTTTGCCTTTTCTGGATTCAATTTCAATTTGTTTGCCTTCAGCCATTCGACCAAAGCTGTCAGACAATGGCCCAAGATTTCTACCACATCGTGTGGTGATTTGGATAGCAAAATATATGTTTGAGTGTCATCTGCATATTGATGGCATCCAATTCCATAGCTATGAATGAGTTCTCCCAAAGGCTTTACATAGAGGCTGAATAACATGGGGGATAATATTGCACCCTGTGGAACCCACAAGATAATTTCCATTCTGCTGATAGCTGGTCTCTGACATTGACTTAAGTTCGTTCCATGAGAAACAATTTAAACTAGTCTTGATACCTACCTCCACATGCCTCAGTAGGATGGCATGGTCTACTATGTCAAATGTGCAGATAGATCCAGGAAGAGCAATAATGAAGCATGGCCTTTATATTCAGGCTTATATGCTAAAAAAAACACAAGCGTGCAAAGAAAAGGGAAGGTTAGGCCTCAACATCCCAGATCAGGAGATATATTTTTCAGGAGCTTTTTAAAGACTTCCAAGAAAGGGAAAATGCTGATATGAGAAGGCAATGAAACCTTCAGAAAGGACACCTAGGGAAAGAACAAGGCGTGAGACGGAAGTAACCTCAGGGTTGTTTGTATATTTGTTGACTGAAATACATTAAAAGGGGGGGCACTCACAACTTTAATGCACGTTATTGTTTCAGCTCATGAAGTAGATTTTTTGCTCACAGCACTGCACAGCTTAGAGGGAACATTGAATTTGTAATGTAATTATTGAGGGACTACATACCCCAACAGTCCTGACTCTGACCTAAGTAACAGTTGCCCTTTTTTTTCCTGAGGGGAAGAGGGAGAGGATGGAGAAAAAGAGAGGGAAAGGAAAGAGTGGAGGGTTGAGGGGGAAACTTCAGTGAGACAAAGGCCTGCGAGAATTACAAGAACACCAGCAGGGCTTGTGGAACCTGAAGCAGAGGATTTAAACTTCTGTTAGACTGAAACTCCAGACAAAGACTTGTTATATTCACTGTGATAATAGAAGTGCCTGCCCTGAAGAGCTTCCATACTCGCCTCAAAGGCAAAGGTTATTTGCGCAGCCATGCTACCAATTTGTATTGCTATTACAATATAAAGCCTTTCTGGAATGATTATGGCCAACAATTACCCTCCTCCTTTCTGATATCTTTTTCAAAATTTCAAAGGTAACAGTTATATCCCCCCTACCCCCTACCATGAGTATGCGAAGTACAGCAATGCTAATGCTTCTGTAATGTTGGAACAGTATTCAGGAAGGATACATTCTAATATGTCATTGGCCTTCGGTGCCAAACTTACAACGTTGATTCATGTTCAATTCATTGTCCACGATAACCCCACAAGACTTCTCAGACTCAGAAATGCTACTGCCTGGCCAGCTAACCTTCATATAATATCTCTACACTTGGCTTTCACCCTTTTTTCATTTGAGTGGTGCTCACTGTGAATTTTGGCCGAGATTAGAAAAGAATGCAGCCCCCCACCCCTACCTCAGTCCTATACTGAAAGGAGACTTAGACACAGGATAGATCATACTTGCTTGCTCAGATACGTTCGAGTGAATAACTAGACAGGACCCCCAGTGCCATGCCCAATTAATATTTTTTGGCAGAGCATCTCTCCCTGTGAGCCTCTATCTCCTTTCTCACACTTGATATGAAATCATACAACTGGCTTCCAAGCCTACATTTGGAAGAAGAAACAGATGATGTGCTCAGGGCTTGGAAGGTGGCTTGATTAGAATGAATAATCTTTAGCAAGCTGTCTTGTTCCCCTAAAGGAAATATGCCAGTGTGATTCAAGTTAGAGGAATGGAAAGATACTCTGGTTTTAATCAAATGACTATGATCATGCAAAAGGACAATGCATTTATACATTTACACATGTTTCTGGTATCTTTTAATATATGAATGTGCTCACTTCTCAGCCAAAATAGGCATGACAAAGATCGTAGATCTAAGTCAGGATATTAAAGGTAACGTGTGAAGTGAACACAGCCTCAATTCAGATCAAGGGCTCATGGTGAGCAGGCAGGGAATTTAATATTCAAGCCCCATTCAATTTGCTAATCCAAACAGGGCTCCCCACACGGTTATTTGATTTTGAGTGGGGAAAGGTAGGTTTTTAAAGGTGTGAACCCCTCTGAGGGGAGGAGGAGCATGTTAAAGTTTTGCCGGCCCTTTCAGATAAACTGCACTAGAGAATCGATCTTTATTAGCTCCTGTGACTTCACAGGGAATATATACATAAGTGGCTATAGTTTGCCAACTATGAAAGAGACCCTGACATCTCTCTGACTTCGTCTGGCCCATTGTCTATTTGGGGGCTCGAGTAGGTGTCTGCCATGGTAGCCAGCTCCAGGTTGGGAAATTCCTGGCGATCTAGGGTAGAGCCTGGGCAGGGTGGAATTTGAGGAGGGGAGGGACCTCAGCAGGGTATAGTGCCATAGAGTACACCCTCCAAAGCAGCTATTTTCTCCAAGGGATTTGATCTCTGTAGTCACTTGTAATGTTGGGAGATGTCAGAAGGATGTCAACCCTAGCATCTACTCCATTGCTCTCCTGTCTCCTCCCTCTTCCCTGTTTTGGGCCCCCTTGGAATTTGGCAGCTGATGCTGAAGCTTGCTGCCTACCAGCTTTTTACTTTCTCTTGTTGTCCTGTCCTCTTTGTATAGGCTTGCCATCTTCTGGGATTTTACTCCACGTCAACTAGCCCCAGCCTTTGTTTGCCCTTCCCAGTCAGGGCCTCTTAGCTGGCCCATCACTGGTAAGTGATGTCATGACAATGATGACAGAATAATTCCCACTGGACATGTTGGCTTGCTTACCTGCTGCTTGGCCTACTGCTGCTCTCTCGGCCATCAGATGATCGGAATGCTACACCTTACAGCTGTGCATGGCCTGGCTGTCATAGTCCATTCAGGGCCCTTTTTTTATTCTTGCTGCTTCACACTTCTGGCCCCTCTCTTCCTCCAGATCTCAAATGGCCATGGCTGCTCCCAGAGCACCACCACAGGACACATTTTCTTCCTTCAAAATACTAATAACTGCACCCAGTTAAATCAATTAGTGAAATCAAGCAGAGTTGAAGGTTGAATCCCTTTCTTCCTCCCTGCATGCCCCCAATACAGATCAGGGCTGCACGTGCATGCAGTTTGCACACTGACTGAGATCTGTAATCTTTCATCATGTTTTGGCCTATATTTGATGGCAAATTGTATTTTCTGAGAATAAGCTATTACCCATTAAAATTGGTTGTATAGATAGGAAGCATAACTAGCTGTAATAGGAAAATGCAGAGCTAGCATTTAATACAAACTTTGGAAGACTCAGAAGGAAACACCCAATGGCTTTGGATCTAAAATGTGCAAGCTGAGATTGACACATGTTTATGAAATGAATTCTCATAAACTCTCATAAGCCCTGTTCAGGAAAACAGCATGTGATACAGAAGAGGAAGGACAAGAGAGGAATGGCAGGGAAAATAATATAGTATTATTAAAGTTTAAAAGCCACAGATAGCCCTGGGTTCATTGATTACAAACAAACCTTGGGTGAGTTTTCCCCCTCAACCAAATGAACTGGCATTTGTGTTCTCACTATTTTGTCTAATTATGCTTACAAGTAGCACTGGAAAGGAGAGGCAAAGAAGAGCCTACATTGAACACTAATGCAAATTCTCTTTTGCTTGTTAGGATTCTGTGAAATGGGAGATTTTTTCAGTCATTTAAAATTATAAATGGATCAGAAAATGGAAGAGTTAGAAGTTAAACTTTCTAATTTCAGGACTGCATTCATTGCCATTGGCATAAGCAGGTAGATAATTTGGATTGTGACCAAGGCCGTTTCCATACTACTCACCTTCTTCCAGAATGGGGCACAACATCATGAAAAAAACGCAGAAGATATCTTCCGCGGGTTTTTTTGTGACATTGCGCCCCATTCTGGAAGAAGGTGAGTAGTGTGGAAATGGCCCAGATCAATGATGAGAGGAAGGAACAGGGCTCTGAACCTGCTTACATTCATTTTCAGGCCAAAGTAGATCTGGCTGCAGGAGATCTCCAATTGGATTTAACCCAAAAGAACAGAAAACACCTACTGGATGAGAAGTCTACAAAACATTCCAAATATCTTACCTATGGATCACAGCAAGATGTTGTCAACTGTACATATTCAGATTGTTAACCATGTGCTTTTTATTATTATTTTGAGTTCTCTAATTATTTTTGTGTTCTCTGAGTGAGAGATTTCTCCACACGTTGGAACAATCATTATATTTTATTCTTCACTTAATCCGTCTTCTCCAAAACAGATTCCGAGAAACGAGGTTCCACCACTTACTATCAAGTAGGAATAGCTGAGCTTTCTGTATGGAAAGGACACTTCAGTAGACTAGAAAGTCACACTTTGACAAATGATTGCTCTAATGTTATCCTACCTTTTAAAATACATGTTCAGTGAACTCAGATGCACAATTTCAGCATCTACTTTCTATGTGAAAATGTTAAGTCCCAACCCAGTTAAGTAAGTCGCAACCAAGTACCACTGAAAACAGAGGGACTTGAGTTAGCTGAGATGAGGTTGTTCTACTGCTTTTCAATGGGACCCTAAAATGACCCAAAGTAAAGGCATTTTAATGACTATACAATACATGTGTAAAGATGCTAGGAACCATGGGATGCAATGACAAGGGGGAAAAGGTTAGAGGAACTGACACTGACTCTTGGTCAGTTGGACATGGGAACAATAATGATGTGATTGAAAGAGCAGAGAGGCCACCCCAGAAGAGAGAGACATGCAATCAGACACTCATGGTGGAACCTGGGGACAATATCATGTCTAGTAGACATGACTAGAGATGGGCACGATCTGCATTACGATCGAAAAAAACCCACGATAATCATGATCGCGCGATCGTGAATTGGCAGATTGTGCTTGTCCATGGCCAACGATGCAGTGGTTGGGAGGGGCCCGGATCGGGGCTTGATCAGGGCGATCGTGCTCGGATCGGGAAGCCAGACACTCAGGCGCCAGCAATCTATTCCCCTGGCAACGGAGCCAGGGGAATGCCTGAGCTGTGTTTGCCCTCCTTCTGTCGCCCTGGAAACCTGAATGGAAGCCCAGCTTTCCTTGATCAGCAGGGCTTCCTTCCAACCACGGAGCAGCAAAGCAGTCACCAGTTGGGAGAAGCCACCCATGGGAGGGAGAGGGAAGGGGGTGTTCTGTAGCCATAGGCATTCCAATCTCATCCCTGCAAACCCTGATAGGCAGCTCTGATGGCCAAACACAGATGAGCAGGCAGACCCCCCGCCCCCTGAGGGGAGGTGGCTCATCGCCGTCTCCCCATGCCCACCGGGCCCGGCAGCCGCCGCCACCACGCACCTTCCCACATCGCTGGGAATAGCAGCATGGCCTGCTTTGGCTTCCATGATCCACGATCAACAATCCACGGATCGGACATGGGAGATGATCGGTGTGGATCATTAATTCGGGATCGTCGCTGGCACCGATCCACGATCAGCTGGATCGGTTTTTTTTTTTATCATGCCCACCTCTAGACATGACTAACTTTAGGTGAACTGGAATCAAAATATCCAAGTCCTGGGAGTGTACAGGATGGAACAGAGTACTTTAGCATTCAGTGCACAGGAAACTTTTAGAAGAATTTGCATAAGGCATGAAATACAGAAATGGTGGCAGGATGAATATAGGTGATTATAAACATGGGATTTTTCCAAGCGGAATAGCTAAAATTTTGTTGCTTACATAAAATATATTATGATGTATATAAATTACTCTATAATTTCACACAGTGATACTCAACAACTTGCAGAGAGCCACATTTGCCACTACCATTGACTAAAAGAGCCACATGACTATTATATGTTTTGTGCACCAGTGCACCAAACGCACACATCACCGATATTAAATATATAACTATAATAATTGAAACTACCAGATTACTTCTGAGCATGTAGTGTTGTTTCTCCCCACCACTGCTGAACCTTAGCCAGCCCTCAAGGCTTCTCTCTTTGCCTTCTTACTGTCTCAGCATGAGAAACAGCTGCTCAGATAAGCCTGCGAGATGGCCAAGGTTCCCAGAAGAAAGAAAGCTGGTTATGGAGAAAGGAGAGTAAAACCGTCACCACTCCACTGAGGACAGCTTGTTCTTTTCCCAAGTGGCTGCTGTGGTGATGGTGGTCGTTTAACTCTCTCTGGCCATCTTGCTGTCCTCTTAGCAGTCATTCAGGTGCTGGGATGACAGTAGAGAGGCTGCAGAGAAGAGGGGGGATGTTTGGCCCATCTCTGGCATGAGGTTCACAACTCAGGGAATTCTTCCTTCAGTCCTTCACCTGCCAACCAAAAGACCTATAGAGTAATGGCCTTGCTTGCTTTCCTTTAACACAGGTTAGGCGCCACATTGGGAAATGGTGCTCAGAAGCGCTATAGGTGGCATGTCAAAGAGCCACAAGTAGCTTCCAAGCCAGGGAGAGAGAATCACTGATTTAACACATACAGTTGTAACAATCCCATTGTAACATAACCAGGGAAATATACAACAGCATTTGTGATTTGAAGACAATATGAACTACTGAGAAAAGGGGAAAAAACCTATCTAAGAAATAAAATAACTGCAGTTTGACACTAGGGATATAGTTTTTACGAAATATTACAGCATGTTGAATAGAGCATCAGGGAAGTAGATTATTGCAGATAATTAAAGGGCATTCGTTTGTTTGGTACCAGCTCTCAGGAAATTACAAATTAGCTTTGTTTCTGTCCAGAAGTAGTTGTTTTAGCTTGCATTGCATATGCACTGTATGCTCGGTCACAGGACACATTGACCTACTGCTGTGCATAGATTCTGTGTCCATCCTTTACCTTAACAGGAAATGACAGGCAACCCAAACCTAAGCCCTTGGGAAATGTGTTCAAAAAGACGTAACTCCCCATCCACCCACCCCCAAAGCATCGCAATGGCACTGGAGTCCATACCTACACTGTCATAACACAACACTCATGGAGCAACATGCTGACAGTGCCACCATGTCAGCCATATATGGAAGCAGACAACCGCAGCACACTGATGCCAGTGTGCCTTCCTGACCAACAGAACACAACAATGGAAAGAGCAAAGGAAATATAGTACCACCCATTCTTTGTGTGCCATGAACAGTAGGAGCCCTGATATAAAGACTCTCCAAGGAACTCCACAGAAGTGGTTTGAATCCGCTCCTACAATCACATTACCTTTTTGTCAGGTGTGCATACAGGGAAAGAACCATGATTACTCTGACCATACTCTTCACAACTCTTTTTTAAAAGAAAATTTTTTAATGATCAGCAAACACAACATTCAGCACGAGTATCCTAGTTTTTTCAGCATGGTGAGCTATATCATGCAGGGGGAGGGGCACTCTAAAGACAAGTGTACTTCTGCAGCTGGTCTTCTTTACATTCTTATCCCTGAGGGTAGCCACCTATGGTTCAGGCAAGGAGCCTGAAGTGGGAAAGATATGCTTTTCATGACAAAACAAAACAGTAACCCTATACTCCTTTTTCACTTCCCTTTCATTTCATAGGCCACACAGGTCTAACAACACCTGAAAATGATTTAGCAAATTCCTTCGATATTACAGCCAAGTTTCAAGTTAAATTTAGGATTCGAGCTGTGCCTCCTTTATACAATAAAAGAGGCCCAATCTGTCAGCTAGATATACTAGATTGCGATGATGTGGTGGCTGGCATTAAAAAAAATGTCACCAGAAACATGCCCGCATATGGTTATGTGAAATTGTTCCGTTTGTGGCAGTAGATTTCTACAAAATATATCCTAACTTTGCAGATGCTCCTATCATATTCAAAACAATACCCACATAACTGATGACAATATATAGGCAGTATCGAAAAGGGCATGTAAAATCTTGCAGCCCATTTGGACAACATGTAATTATATGCTTGAGAAGATGAATCACTTTGCAAAATTGCGACCATGGTTACTGTTGTACACTCAGGCCAGAAATACAGAACACAAGTATGGATTATGAGTTGCAGATGCTGCACCTTAACACTACACTCATTCTCGAACTGGTATTTGACCATAAAACCAAAAAGGACCTTTATATCCTATTGAATTACTGCACCCTAGAGAGAAGTGTCCCCATGGGGGGATGTCACATCATGACGTTTTCTTGGCAGACTTTTTGTTATAGGGTGGTTTGCCATTGCCTCCCCCACCACACACAGATATTTATATTATTATAAAATATATAAATATATATTTATATTTATATTTATATTTATATTTATATTTATATTTATATTTATATTTATATTTATATTTATATTTATATTTATATTTATATATTAGTGTGTATCTACATTCACACACATGTTCATTTCTTTATTGTAGATGAATATTTAACAAATCCTCAATTTCTGTCTCACATACACTTATTTTTGTAGTAAAGGGTTTTTTTTCTGCCTCAGATTCCAGTTATAATTGTATTTTGGGGAGTGTTTTCCCAGACCCTAGTTGTAAAATACAACATTCAATTTTACAAGAACCTCCTGCTCACATTTACCTAATGTGTTTTGTTGCACATGTTTTGATAAGACCATTTGCTACATCATTTGACATATCATGTCTAATAGTTTTTGCTTTTTTTCAAATTTTTGTAATCCTAGTCCTCTGAATTGCTTATTAGAAGTTTCATCCTGTTGATTGCATTGATTTACGCTGGGTAATCTATCTTGAGTGTCTATGAGAAAGGATGATTACAGAGGCAGCAGAGTGCCACACGGAACAATGGCAGACACCTAGATTTGGATCTCCAACCTCTGTTGCCCCAGATGGGGCAAAATAAAGTGATTAAGGAGGCCAATCTCTTAAAAAGTCATGGGCAAGACCACCTCAAGATGAGGCAAGCCCCAAATGAATTAATCTCCCTTGGGAGGCAATTCCATAATTTTGGTGCCACTACTGAGAAGGCCCTTTCTTAGGTTGCCACCCAACTAGCTTCAGATGATGCGGACCCCTGAAGATGATCATAGTGATCAGGTTTATATGGGAGTAGGCAGTCCTTATTTTGGTCCCAAGCCACAAAAAGCTGTAAAGGTCCATATCATCATCACATTGAATTGTGCTTGGAAGCAAATTGAGACCCAACGTTGATGTCATAAGACTAGAATGAAATGGTCCACACGACATTCTTCTAGGGTTGCCAGGGACCTGGAGTCCTTCAGCAGGAGCTCCCCAGGTCCCTGGAGTCTCCCAGTGGGAGGTTGGGAGCCGGCACTCACCTCGGTGCATGCGTGCACCTGGCTCACATGATGATGTCATGTCTGGGAGTGACATCATCACGCTGAGTCAAAGGGTGCCCCTGAGTCAAAGGGGGCCATTGTCCCAGCCGGTGCGGGCTGCTCTTGCCGCAACTGCAGCCTGCTCTCATTCGGCGCACAGGGGCCACAGTGGCAAGACTGGGAAGTGGTGGCAAGACCAGGCCACACTCACCACCGTGCCACCCGGTCTTACCGTCACAGCCCCTGCGTGCTGAACGAGAGCAGGTCGTGGCGGTGACAGTGGGTGATGGCAGCGAGAGTGGGTGGCAGCAGTGGTGAAAGTGGCCTGCTCTTGCCACCACCACCCACTCTTGTGGTGCTGGAGCACGCCCCCTACCCCCAGGGAGCACGCCCCCCACCAGCCAGGTAAGTGGGCACAGGGGGAAAGGGTGGGATTGGTGGATCCCCCACCCCGGGCGGGGAAATGGCAACCCTACGTTCTTCAGACAACATTCTGGCCAAAGCATTCTGTAGCTTTTAGTCAGTCTTAAAGGCCCACCCCATGTAGAGCTCATTGCAGCAATCTAATCTAGATTTCACCACAGCAGACATCACAGTGGCAAGATACTTTTTGCCCAGGAAAAGCCACAGTTGGCTCACTGGTCAAGCTAATGAAAGGCACTCTAGGCCACCACCACCACCTACTTATCATCAGGACGTCTGGGCATATTTACTGTCAGAGGAGATATTATGCTATACAGACCCCAGTTCCCCTACCATACTGTTCAGCCTAGATCATTTAATCTAATTGTTCTCACCCCTTTTATTAAGTTTATAACTTCTAGTTTATTGAGGAAAGATTATCTAAGTGAATGTGTACAGCATTAGTCACTTATTTGTCTCTTGCATCGTAAGGAGTTTTTTTGGTAATGCATTTTAGTGCTGTTATCTGGGGATTTTAAGCAACAAAATAGCATTCAGCATTACTCACATAAAGGAGAATGCCAGAAACAACAACTGTAATAGATTAGCCAACTCAAGCCTGTTGGAAGATCAATTATGCACAACTTCGGGCATTTTACACTTATTTTATTTTCATGTTAAAAATGCACATTCTTGCAAGGAAACCACAGCATCGAACCTGTGTTTATTTTTGGCAGATTAAAACACTGAAAATAATTTATTCCTTTATCAGTTTAATGTTAAGTGTTAACAGAACCATTTTCTCAGGAGAGGGAGAGCTTACAAATGTAAGACTTTAAGGGGGGGAAATCCAGCCAGTTGTCCAAGTCTTCAGTTTGATTAATTCCCCATCAGTGGGAGTCTAGAATGTATAATGCACATAGTGCATGTATTGGGTCAGATTTTCAGGTTTATAAAGATAGATAAAAGGAATAGAGAGAAGCTTATACCAAAATCATCAAACAGGAGTCATTAAACGCCTTTGTGATTAAAAATGACAAAAGGAAGCCTGAAGGGGAGAAAGGGTAAGGATACAAACTGTTCTAGGCTCCAGTTTCTAAAACAAAATTTAAAACAAGTAATGCCTGAGGGAGAGGAAAGAAGATTCAAGTCACACTTTATATCATAGGACCTAATTTCACTCACAGGATTAACATTACTAGGGCTGCATTTAATCACTTCCATCATTTTTTTAAGCCAGCAGTTTTCCTAAATTGGTAAGAAATCCAGAATGTCCTCCTTTAAGATAGTTTGTTATGGTTGCTAGATACGTTTCTGTTGCTAATGACAGTAAGTTTTGACTGGTTATGTTGTGCTGGTTGGTTGTTCTTTTCTAAAACCTTCAAGTTCAGACAGGCCACATTTCTTAGTTTGGGATACATGATAAAACTAGATCTCTGTATGATAATAAATGTTAATATGTATGATGATATATTCTAATAGAGAGATGTTCAACTTTAAGAAGTCTGTAACCTGTCTGGTAGTATTTGTTTTAGTGTAACAGCGAGATGTGGTTAATGTTTGCTCCAGCATGGTCTAGTAGAGTACATGGCACATTACAATTTAAGATAGTTAGGTTCAAGTTCCACTAGCGACTCAAGAAACTTGTAGAAGTCACTATCTTCATACTTCAGAGCCCAGTCCACAATAACTGACCACGATCACTTGGGAAGTTCTGGACATGATGGGTCCTATATGCACATGGCCATCTAATCATAAAAAGCTGCTGCTCAGATGGTACACATTTTGCACACCACTGTAAACTTCTGAATATTTTTTTAAAAAGTAGTATTTTTTAAAAAAAATTAATATCAGCATTGACAGTGGCTGCACACAATTAATTGACCATTTGCACAGTGACAGAGCTGATCATTGGAGTCGTTCTCTACTGCCTACCAGGCATCCAACAATTAAATGAACTGGCCTGTAACTTCTGAATATAAAATGGAAATGTGATGACCAAATTATTGAAAGGATGAACCATTACCAAAAAGTACTGATCACAGTTAACAAGTTAGGTCATGTTATGTTGCCTTTATAACCTGTCATTTAAAGTTACCTTTGCATTTCTTACTGTTAGATGGCATCCATTTATTATTTATAGTCTGCCTTTCTCAAAGACAGAAGTGAGGCTCATTGGGAAGGCAGAGACCTTGAAGGACCTTGTACTCCCTACTCTGAGCTTTGGATAATATATACAAAAATCTTCTGGAAACAATTTAACAGGAATGACTTTGTCCGTTATAGAATGCTCCTTTTCCACTTACGAATAGAGATGGGCATGAATCGGGAAAATTCTGAACCATGTCGTTCATGGTTTGTAGCATTTCACAAACCACGAACTTTCACGAACCACGAACTTTCACCAACTTACCCCAGTTTACAAACCAGTTCATTTGGTTCGTGCAAACATCACTTCCAGGTCAGCAAAAGGTCTGCAGACAGCCCATCCCCCCCGTTGCCTAGGAAACTGATTGATCACTGCTGTCAGCAGTAATGAACCAAAATACAAACCAAATGAACTGGGCTAAAATTCATCATGGTTTGTGAGAAAAGAACTCCCACAAACTGCCGGTTTGCAAACCATGAACTGGCCCAGTTCGTGACAAACTTTGGTTCATATTTCAGTTCATGCCCACCTCTACTTATGAAGCCTCAAGAGTAGAGATTCACTGCTACAGTGACAACCTCCAAGAGTACATTTCCATTAAACCAAGACAAGAAAAGGTTAAAAATTAGGACCCATAACTTAATTTGCCTTAAAGGTTCAGCATCTATATATTACCCTAATCCTTAAGTTTCACTTGGTTAAAGTGCCTAAGAAATTTAACTCTTTCAGATACCTTATAAAATTGGCATATAGTTCCATGAGACAAGTGTGAATACCAGACAAAGATAGGTAGCTGTGTTAGTCTGTCTAGTCTTATAAATGTGACTGGACTCTTGCTCTTTTCTACTAGACAAAGTAACACACTACTGAGTAAAAGAATAAAACCAATATAGTGTTTGTAGTCTTATCTTTCGTTAAAGTGCTGTTATCTAAATAGAAAAATGCTTCTCGTGATCGAGATATCTTACTGATAAATTCTTGCTACAAAAATAATAATTGTTAATCATGTACAATCAAGCTAGTTATTAAAAGGGGAAACATAGTTTCACAGTTTTGCTTGAGATGCAAGGTTATAAATTATTTAATTTATTTATTTATTTAATAATGTATTTATTGATTGATTTGATTTGATTTATACCCCACCCTCCCCACAAATGGGCTCAGGGCGGCTAACACCCTTCATAAAACACAGTGAATCAATTAAAACCATAACATCCATAATAATCTTTAAAAGTCATTAAAATAGTCCAGATGCAGGCTATTTAAATAAATATTTGGGACGGAGTCCATATATGGGCATAGCAGATGGCTGAGGGCAGCCCCAGAAAAAGTGGTGGTCTTTGATGGAAGAAGGGGGTCACATGCTGGCACTCAGATTATAAATTATGCTTTCATTACTTGAAACAGCAGCCTGTGTTTAACATTGGTACCAAAATAACATGGCCGTACTGTATTGGATATAAAAAAAAATACTGGTCTACTTCTTTTTCAAGAAATTAAAAGCATCATTTCGCTGTTAGCTGTTTTCCATTAATGTAAGGGAAAGATATGGGTGCCCATGGGAAGAAAAGCAGCCAGGGGTATGAATTTTTTAGCAGAAAAACCACCATCAGTGAGGAAAAGTGAAGAAGCCTTTCACCCTGAAATACAAATTATAAATAATATTTGCAAACCATGGACAATCCACCTGCAAACTCAGTCCTTGAAGTTTGCTTTAGATACACAAACAACAGCATGTCATGCAAGACCTGACATAGGAATGAGACCTAACTCTTGCCAACAGAAGGAACACAGACAGACCTGCACTCCTTCACAACACTCAGAAAATAAATTTTTGGGGTCACAGTACCTGCAATTGTGTTGCAATTGTGGTAGGTAGAGAGGGGAAATTGTTCTTCCACCAGCATGGATGGAAATGGCAGCGAGGACAAAGGGCGATTTCTCCCTTTCTCCCCTTTGCCTCTCATCCAACCCATGTGGCTGTTAATGCATGTGTATCCTGTGACCCCAGAAATCCACTTTACAGAGATTTGAAGGAACTGCTTGGTAAAGGGAAATGCAGCAGTTTTTATATTGAGATGAGTTAAGATCCAACCCAAAGGATGCTATGCATGGCATTGATGATTAGGGGTACCTGGAGGTTTGTGGAATGGTGCCTACTAGGGAAAGCAGAGATTCGAGAGGGAGCTCAGAGGGGATGTGATGCCATGGAGTCTAAATTCCAAAACAGTCCTTTCTTCCAGGGGAACTGATCTCTGTAGTCTGGAGATCAGGTGTAATTCTGGGAGAACTCCAGGTCCCACCTGAAGGTTATTGTGACAGACAGGAGTAATTCCAGCCCCACCTCTCATGGGAGGCAGCCAATGAGAGCTGGTAGAAGTCTTGCTCAGTGATAGCTGAAAGTCCATTGGAAAGGGATTTACAGAGACGTTTGGGAAGCTGCTGAGGAGAAGCAGCAAAAATATAGCTGGCTGTTAACTCTGGTTCTGTGTAATCATTCCCTGTTTAACCACAATATATCTCTATGTTTTAAAATCATTCACTCTAGCATTCTATGTTGTAAATAAAATGTATTCTTGTTTCTGTTTTAACCCTGGCTGGCTTGAAGTTGTTGGCTGAGGGGAAATAAAACACACACAAAACTCAAACACTCTCGACTTATCATATGGGCCAAGTTTAAATAAATGCTGGCAGCGTATTAGGGAAAGTTAACTTTGAGTTCCCTTTTCCCAATAGCTCTGGGCAGTAGCCGGGCGAGGGGAAGTAAGTATAGGGAATGGGCTGCCTGTCTTGTGTGTGGATTTGGTTCAGGACTCCCTGCCTGATAAATAGAGTTTAGACATGTTGTGTCATGTTGTGTGACTGCTCTTAACTGCCTATAAAACCCCAAACCTGTGAAGGGAGGCTTATAGTGGGTGGCAGTGTGTAAAGCGATCACAGTTGTTAACCCAATTGGTAGCAGATAGAGCTCCACTGAACCTGAGAGAGTTAGGCTACTTGCTGTACCAAAACCAAGGCAGAGCATTAGGCTGCTCTTAGCTCTTTTTTTCCATCTATGAAGCTGAGCAATAGGTATCTGCAAGCAGAAAAGTACTGTGGGAGTGCAGTTCTGTGCAGAAAACTGTTAGAGAATGAAGCGGCTGTCCCCTGCTCCTCCTCCACTCAAACTGGAGTATCCTAGACATTTCCCCCCATTTCTTTTAACCACAACAAAAAACAACAGGCTAGGTCACATACCTGCCAGTCTGGCCTCAGTCTAGAGGAACATGAAATTATATTTTAAACTTTTTAATCAATAGAATGCATGAAGACACTGAAAAGGTAAGTCAAAATTGGGCAAGACTTCATCTTTGTAACTTCCTTTCCAGCCATCACCAGACAGTTGTAGCCCTGATATACTCTAAAAGGTTATCTTTAAAATCACTTTGCTTCTCTGTTTAGAATGTTGCCATTATTTTTATCATCATGTTGCTAACTATATTGCTATTTCACATCTCGATGAAGCATGAAAAAACAAAATAATTTCCTAAATAGGACAAGAAACTTCCACTTGTAAATGCAACACTATCTGACCAAATATGCCTTGTACATTTACAAATATATAGGGCATTCTTTTCCTCTGGACTTTGCCAACTCACATAGATATGAACACTGAGTTAATTTGTAAAACTGAGCTAATTTTCAACTCTGTGTGTGCGTGTGTGTGTGTATGTAAGAGAGAGAGAGAGAGAGAGAGAGAGAGAGAGAGACCCTTTAAATCTAACCCTTTAGATTTTTAAGACTGCAAGACTCAAATTGAATGCCCTTTCATTATAAAAGAAAACCAGAAATGTTACTGGTATAAAGGTGGTAATAGGAGTTTGAAGAGATTATGGCAATGTATTCTACATGAAGACAACCCCAAAGCTTTAATAAGTGAAGCAGGTAGTCACATCCCTACTTACAGACTTACAGTGCAATTCTAAGCAGGCCCCATCAGAGGTCCAGAGAAGCCTAGACCACTTCAAATTCTTGAAGCAGTGTTGCCAGCTCCCCTGCCTTGACCACTGGGAGATGGCGACTTACCAGATGGTGGAGGGACTTCACTGGAAACATCATTGCATCACCAGTGACATCGTTGCATTTCTAGTGACACACTGACGTCAGTCCCCATGCACCCTAAAGTGACATCAGCATGTCAGGAGGATGCTGACAATGTCCCCCCCCCTGCCGCCGCCGCCATTTTGTATCCTGCTTGCCAGAAAAGCCGGAGTGATAAGTCCCGGTTGGTGGCAGGAGATTCTCTGCCATGACCAACAGAATGGTAAGCCTATTTTGGAGCCATAATAAAAATTAAAAACACACAATGTGCATAAAATCAAGCTGTGAAACTTATCAAATGCCCAAAAAATTAACAAATGCCAAAATCTGTGCCCCCTTTGAGTTTGAGGCCAGGCCAAATGACACTACTGTCCCACATTGGCAGTGTCCCTAAAAAGTGGGGCACCCGTTCCTAAACCCATTGACTTCAGTGGACTTAGAAAGGTGTCACTCTGCTTGTGATGGCACTATTTGCTGCTGTATACATGCTACATTAATGCAACCAGTTACACTGGTGTTCTACATGGAATGTAGGGGTTCTTGCCTTGAAAGTTCTTCATGACTCAGGACACTAACTGAAGGACAGTCTCCCTCTCTTGTGTGCCAGTTGCCCTCCTTGCACCAATTTCTCCTTGTGTTGTCCTCCCTTGTACACAGTGTCTTCCACCCACCCTAGGCTTTTTATCCTGCCTTGTGGAATGGATTTCCAGAAGTGCCAACACTCTTTGTCTAGTAAGGATTCTAAGACCATTCTTTTTCAGTGTGCTATTTTTGGAAGCTTTGTGAATTTTAAAAATTATTGTAATTTACACTGTTTTAACAGAGTTAATGGGCCTCTGTGGCCATGTTTGTAAGCTGCATTGGTCTAAACTGGAAATGTAGGATGAAAAATTTTCCAATAATTCCCTGTGTCAATTTGTGTGGTAGAAAACTTAGTTGCATACTGCAACAATTGACTATCAAATATGGGTAGGGTTGCCAACCCTGGGTTGGGAAATTCCTGGAGATCTTGAGGGTAGAGCCTGTGGAGTGTGGGGTTTGGTGAGGGGAGGGACTTCAGCAGGATATAACTTCCAAAGCAGCCATTTTCTCCAAGGGAACTGACCTCTGTAATCTAGAGATCAGTTGTAATTCCAGGAGATCTCCAGGCCCCACTTGGAGGTTGGCAACCCTAAGTGTTGGCCTATGTACTTGAGTGGCATGGGAACTATAATCCTGTGGGAAGAAGCCTTGGTGCAACCCCTTCCCATGCCAGAATTGGTCCAAGTACTAGGGTTACCAGGCTGAGCTGGGAGGCTGGGGACATGGGGGGTAGCAATTGTCCAATGGTATGACATCACTTCTGGAAGCATGGAAGTAACATCTTGCCTCTCTTGGAATTAGTCGAAACTCTGTAGTTTTCAGCAATTCCTAGTGAGGGTTACCATAGAGTTTCAGCCAATTCCTAGAGAGGCATGACATCACTTATAGGTTTTCTCAGAAGTGGTATCATGCCATCAGCGATGGCTATTATTTTATTTTTTCTGTAAATATGTCCAGGCCATGTGTGTCATGATGCGGCAGTGAATGGGACAGCTATCTCCCAGCTGGATAAATATAAAAGATGTAGAAAGCTGAAGAATGGGGCCTCAGGAGGAGCTGTGGGGCAGACGAAAAGGGGCCTCACAGCTGTCCCAGGAGGAAGGCTTGACAAGAAAGACAGCCCAGAGAAGCATCCTGGGAGGTACCAGCACAGGAACCTAACTGAAGCAGTCAGCTGGTGATTGCCACCTCCTGATGTAGTATCATGCATTACTCATATCTAAGAAACAGAAATACTGCAAACACATCCCCATCATAATCAGTGTTACCACTACCTCTTACAAATCTGTTCCACTTAGCCCTCTGTTTTCAGGAACATAACCTGTGTTAAAAGAGGTATTACTATGTGCTTTCCTCCTCAGATCCACACATTCCTCCCACTCCACTCCTTCCCTTGATTTTCTGACCTTCCCCCAACCCACCTATTCCATGTTTTCTTCCCTAACCTTTCTTTTGGCACAGTCATCTTCCTCTTTCCTATCCACGGGCACCATGACACCTACTGATATGGTTCACTTACTTCTTGAGCCTTAGCTTAGGGATAAAATCCACAGGGTCTTGAGCAGAACAGGGGGGAAGAAGGACAAAGTTGTGTCTCACTTTTTATCAGCTGGCCAACTCGCATAAGATGCTCATCCAGGAACATCATTGTTACGTACTGGCAGGTTGGCTATAGACAGTCTCTCTTAAGACTCTGGGCTTATAAACCTTTCCCTGTGGCTACACAGGGAGCATACTTCCCTTTTCTTTGGAAATGGAAGCCAAATGGCATCTCTTCCCCAAAGCAAAGATCTGACCCAGGGTTTCCTATGCCTTCTCAGTGCAGAAGATACTTCAGAAGAATCCCAGAGATCGACCCATTCAGAAGCAACTGCCACCGTCATAGGAGAATGTTTGGGTTGGGATCTCCAGGCGTTGTTGTTGAACTGTCCAACATTTGATGATTGAATCTTCCTCAAGGCAGACATTTTGTGGTGATGTTCACAACTCTTTGTCAGAATTCCAGAATGCCCACAGGCTCAACAAAGTTGGGGACTGTACCTGACTAGAACAACATACTCACTGTCCACAACATATTTAACATTCACACTAAAAGCAATAGGACTTAAAAGCACTTCACTTTGCTTATATTGGGCCAGTACACACTTTTAAAGTGGAGTACTGGAACAAATAGAGGATGATACACTGTAATTTATGAGAATAAACACTACAGGAGATGAAAGAGAGAGGTAGTCCATAGTGATCTAATTGATCATGAGAGGGTGCAGAGGAGAGCGACGAGGATGATCAGGGGTCTGGAGACTGAGCCCTACAAGGAAAGGCTAAGGGCCTTGGGAATGTTTAGTTTGGAGAAGAGGAGGTTGAGGGGGGACATGATTGCTCTCTTTAAATATTTGAAAGGCTGTCATTTGGAGGAGGGCAAGGAGCGGTTCCAGTTGGCAGCAGAGGGTAGAACCCAAAGCAATGGGCTTAAATTACATGCACAAAGGATATTAGGAAAAACTTTTTCACCGTCAGAGTAGTTCAAAAGTGGAATCAGCTGCCTAGGGAAGTGGTGAGCTCCCCCTCACTGGCAGTTTTCAAGAAGAGGCTGGATGAATACTTGTCAGAGATGCTTTAGGCTGATCCTGCACTGGGCAGGGGGTTGGACTGGATGGTCTGTATGGCCCCTTCCAACTCTATGATTCTATGATTCTATGATTCTATTCTATGATACTTCATTTGTTTCTCTGTCACTTTTTTAAAAAGTACCATTAAACAACATGTAAGCATGTTGGGTTTTTTATCTGTTGTACAGCTGGAAGGGTATGAATTCTCAAATAATAGTTCATAAAGTAATACTTCTGAATTTAAATACAAAACCCAATTTACTATACAAAACTACTGTGATTCAGGACCCAAATCCTAGTGCTTATAGGAACAAAAAGATACACATTTTTAGCATGGATGTCATCCAAGAGGCAATTTAGAGTTCTTCATTGCTAGGAGTTAGCAGATTTATCTCCAAATAGTTGCTTTCTGAATAAGAAACAGTAATAATATCCAGACATAAATATACTGGGCCAAACTCTGTGTTCTTTGACCCAATTCTTCCTCAGCAGAGTTGTTCCTTTTGTAAATTCAACAGGAACTATGCAATTGGTTTTAACAGGCACAAGATTATACCCTAAGGGAGTGAAAGTTCCAAAGGCTGCTGAACTAATTCTATTCTCTTACAAATAATTTGATGCTGAATGTGTTACAGGACTGGACTGAAGGCAAAAAAGAGGTTGTGCCTGAACGTACACATACACACTCTGTAACTGGCTTCTTTCTACCTTATGGAATACACAGGTTTGGTATGAGGTCCCTACCTTGTGTTCTGTGTAAAGTCACACATGACTTGAACTTTCTCCTAAATTCCCAAGCATGTGGCTCCCAATTCAGATCACAACTGAGGCATGTATGGAAAAGGGCCTACTACTTTCTTCGTGTGCACTACAGTCACAGTCTGAAACAACCACATGAATCGGAACACGGAGAACCCACAGCTCATGTCTGACAGCGGGTGGGGAACCCAGATCCAGTCTATGTACTATAAAATGTGCAAAAAGGTAAGTAACCCAACTTTCAGGGAGATTATAAATTGTATTGTACCAGAGGATTGGAGCCCTGCTCTGGCAGAAAGAGCCATCTCCTAGAAAAAGGCTGTTTTCACATGCCTAAAACCTCCGGAAAATCATGCAAAACTCACAGCACGATGGCGTCTTCATAGTGCGATTTCCCATTTAATGGCACAATTTCTGACGTCATCGTGCCATTAAATGGAAAATCGCGCTATGAAGCCACCGTCGTGCTGCGAGTTTTGCACGATTTTCTGGAGGCGTTTACAGGCGTGTGAAAATGGCCAAAGACTCTATTTCACCAGAGGAAGACCCTCTTCCACAAAGTAATGCCAATGCAGAGCTAAGCAGAGTGGTAGGACACAAAAGTATTCTGTTCACAGAAACACTTCTGGATGAACACTTGTCAGGGATGGTTTAGTCTGTTCCTGCATTAGGCAGGGGACTGGACTAGATGATCTGTAAGACCCCTTCCAGCTCTGTGATTCTATAATACTGATCTATATTAACATTAGCATGCATTTATAAAAAATTGTGACAAGAAAAGTTGCACCATGGTGCTTTTCCCCATTGATCTCCTGTGATGATTTTTCTTATGAATTTGCCTCAAGAGGCTTCGAGCCATATTTAACGGCCATCTGAAGTAGTTTATTTTTTGTTGAATTCTCAGATCATATTTAAACGTAAATCCTATTACAGAAGAGGTGTAAGCATGTTAAAATCATTCAAGAAACAGTAAGCTGACTATTCTTTCCCTCCTGAATGTATGGTTTCATACTTTATATAGTCATTCAGCCCCGGAGACTTTTTGACTTTGACTTTTCATAACATGCAAAGTACAGTATGGGATACATTTTATTTTGTGAACCTTAGATGAAATGCAGAAATTATCATGGCCTGTTCTGCAAATGCAGAAGAATGAAGTAGAAATAGTAGAATAGACTATACCACTAGAGACAGAAAGTGGCTAAAAACGCCTTAATGCTCCTTTATGTTAAAAAAATAGAAAGATAAAACAGGGATAGGGGCTGAACTAGATCCTTTCTCTTCAGCATGCCAGTGTTATACTTGCAGAAAGTTTTGTTATTGGAGGGTACATTAAAAATGGTATCCTCTTTGTTCAGCTAGAAGTGGTACATCAAGCTTCTATCACCTCATTGGGCAGCTTGTGTACACAAGGCCTAAGGAAGTAAAAGCGTACCTTCAGTTCCAAACCAGACAAAGTTCTGAAGGTTCTATAAATGAGCCTAAGCATTCTTTCCCATTTAAATTGATGGTATATGGGACACTAATTAAAACAGGGATCATCAATGTAGGGGGAGAATGAGGATATGTTTTCTCTCCCCCATCCCCCAGAGCCATTTTCCTAACCAAAAATAGTCCTGTGGAACTGGTACTTACCCCGATGGATGGATTTTTATCAGATAGCAGTTTCCCATTTCAGTTTGGGAAAACAGCACAGTGTGTTACACTAAACAGGGGGGGGGGTCCTCCTTCTGAGATGGGGGAATTAGCAATAAATAATCCTGATTAACTACACAGAACTTTCAGCATTGCATTGCATCTATTTTGGCCCAATCCTGGATGATGGAGTTTGGTTATTTATAGCTAGGCACTCCTAATCTGTTTAATAGTCAATTATATCAGTAATATTTTTCTATTCCTTGGCTCAATCATCAACCAAAACGGAGACTGGGACCAAGAAATCAGTAGACTGAGACTTGAAAGAGCAGCCATGAAGGAACTAGAAAAGATCCTTAAGCATAAGGATGTCTCTCTGTGAACCAAGGTCAAGATAATCCAAACTATGGTATTCCCATTTCTATGTATAGATGTGAAAATTGGACAGTGAAGAAAGATGACAGGAATAAAATTGATTCATTTGAAATGTGGTGCTGGGGCCCACTGAGCTGTCCCATCAGGGAACCAGCCATGCAGTGGCTAACTAGATCATAATCTAGGAGGGCTTTGGTGAGCAAGTCCTAATTGTGGCACCAAGTAAAGCCACTCCCAACCTTTCACAAGGGCTGCCACATGCACGGGAGGCCACAATTAGCCAAGGGTGATTAGTAAGGTATAAAGCTGCCTTTAAAAGGAAAGTGAGGCAGCCAATGAGCTCTCTTTCCTAGGCATTGCCCCCTTGTTCCTACGGCTGCCAGAGGCTTGAAAGTGGGGGATGGGGGATTGTGGGAGGGCATGATAAGAGGATTAACTTTATGTGTCTACACAGTGCACATGCCCAGAACACTTCTACATCGCGCTGGAAATAAAGTCATTCCTGGTGCAACGCAGAAGTGCTCCAGAGTGTGCAGGAGCATGTTGCAGCATTTTTAAGCCCGTTCCCATACCTTTTCTCCCTGTCAGCCAGGTGAGTGGTGGAAGGGCAGAGTCTGGGAACACGCAATCCCCCACTGCCACCAGGGGACTTGTAATCCCACTTGTCCCCACCTCTGTTTAACAGTGCAGTGGGTGGGATGGGGTGTGATTTGGGTTTGTGCCAGTATGTGGCTTTGCTTCCTCTGCAAAACTGGAAGCGACATCATAGTGTTGGGGCAGTGCTCTAAGGTTCACCACAAATGCTACAGTTAAACCTTTCCCATTGTGCTGCCAGTCAGTCACCATGTGGCAGATTTCATGCCAGAAGTGCTACTGTTTGTTTAGTATCATGCCAAATGGCTTGTCCCCACTCCCTCCAATGTCTTATGGCTACCCATTCCAGACAGTGCAGGAGAAGAGGTGGCAGAAAGAGGGAAGAACCAACTATTCTGTAAATCACCTGTCTTTTCACTCTGAGCCCAACTGGTCAATGTGGTGGGCAGAGTGAAGCCAGAGACTCTTCTTTCCACATAGCAAAAGGGGATGTTGAGGAAGGGTATGGAAGGAAAAACCCAGTGTGAGTCACAATGTAATTTCAGAATTAGAAACTTTTCTTTCATAACTCACGCGGTTGTACATATGTATGAGATTGGGTCACGTGTAGAATTGGGGGTGAAGGGTCAGTGAATTAATTACCTTCTCTGCCAAAGCTGTCATGCTCCAGTTCAGAGTGGTACTTGTGTGGGAAACTGCCGTGCAATCCATCTGCCCATGTCCTTCCCATTGCAAAAAACTACTGAAGCAATATAGAACTGAAACAGCATATACTACTAAAGTAATATAGAATTGGGCCCTACAACAGGAGAAGATTTATTTCAGTCCTTAATTCAGGAATTGGTTTCCTGTCGGAAATCGCCTGTGTAAAACCAAATGTGAGAATAAAGAAAAACCCCTCCCCAGTTCAGTTAACTAAATTCTGAAAATACTCACCAGAGAAAATGTGAAGTACACAGAAAGAGAATGTCCAGTTATGTCCCATATATCTTTTATTTACATTGGAGCTCTTCCTGCAGAGTAATTTTTTTCTGACACAATACTTCTTTCCAGATGACTACTCCCAACATTTTGGCAGTTATACTCCCAGGTTTAGAGCTGTTGCCCCTCTAAACCTTAAACAGTTCAAAGAAAGAACACTGTAGCTAAAGATCTGGCAAACCATTAAGCAGATAGTGATGATCATAATAAACACAATATCCCACCCAGCTGCCTATGAATCAATAGCTGGGACAATGATCGTACCCAGGTCCCGTTGAACAGAAAAGACACACAAAAAAGTACAAAATATGTGCAACTGATGTATAAAAGCTGCTTTAGGACCCAGTGGACTAGGTTTGGTCTGGATTATGCCACCCAATGTCACTTTTGGCCATTAGCTAGATGAGACTACTAGGCAAAAAACAGGCAAAATGGAGATCACAGATCTCTGCTGTCTGTAAAAGGTAAATTCTTTGTTTAGTCCTAGGTTTGCCAGGTCCCATCAACCTCCCACAGGGGATTGGGGCCTGCCACTTATCTGTTTGGGTGGGGTGTGTGCACGCACGTGAAGTGCGCGCACCCCCGCAAATGTGATGATGTCACTTCCGGGAAGTGATGTCATCACGCAGCCCGTGGGTGTGCACCCACACTCTGCAGGGCCCAAAATGCGCCCATTTTGGCCCAGATTGGGCTCATTTGGGGCCCGTTTTGGCACGGATAGGGCCTGTTTTGAGCGGCTGCGGAGTGCAGGAATGCTCCTGTGCTCCACAATGGCCCAAAAGAAGCCCAATCCAGGCAAAAATTGGCATGTTTCAGGCCACTGTGGAGTGCAGGAGCACTCCCACACTCCACAGTGGCTCAAAATGGGCCCGATTTGTGCTAAAACAGGCCCAAAACAAGACCAATCTGGGCCAAAACGGATGCGTTTTGGGCCCCTGTGGACGGGAGGAGCGCTCCCGTGCTCTGCAGTGGCCCCAATCTGGGCAAAAGCAGGCCCAATCCAGGTGCAGCAGCGCACGGGAGCGTGCAGCACCACAGGGGAGCACCCACAGGCCGCTGTTCTTGCCCAAACAGCCTCGGGCCATCTGAGGTCAACTCAGGGAAGCACACACCTCTGGCCAGCTTGTGGGCCACTCGCACGGCCTTGGAGGGACCTCCCCCCCGGTCTCGCCGCTCTGCGCGCGACGCTGGCCCCACCGCGACAGACCCGCCAGGCACCGCCCGCCCAGATGGCGGGGGAGATCACAAGAACCATGAACCAGAGCGGTTCATGGTTCGCAAACCAGTGGTTCGTGGAAGCTCGTTTCAACAAACATCCACAAACTTGCACTGGTTCATGGTTCGTGTTTAACCCCCATTGCCCCTTTCCCTGCCCTTGCAAAACAGCAAGGAAAGGGGCATTTAAACCCCCAGATCAGAAGCTTGTCGGGGATTTCCCTGACAAGCAGCTGATCATTCAAGCAGCCAGCCCAGGAGTTCCAAGGCCAGCCAAGCCCCAACCGCTGTTTAAATGACAATTTCCCCGCTGCTTAGAGCGGTGGGGAAATGGCCATTTAAAGAGTGGGTGAGGCTTGGCTGGCTGGCAACTCCCAATCAGGCCAAGGAAAAGGGGATAGATCTTATAGGGAGAGAAGATTTCCCCTACCCAGTCAAACAGGAAAGTTGCTCTGGAGAATGAAAAGATGTGTGGTTGGAAACTGCCTGTGGAGACCTTCAGATTTAGTTAAGAACTGAATGAAAGCACTGATGTGTCAAGGGAAGGGGATCAAGGTACTAGAAAATGGGTACCAGCATTCCTAACTCCAAAAGTGACAAAGAATACTAAAAGAAAGTATACTGAGGCACTGAGGAAAACCAAGGGAAGAAAAGCCTCAAAAACAAAAGTGTTTTATGTATCTGCAGAAAGCATAAGAAGAGAATACTGTTCATGCTCTGATTTTACCTCATAAATTTTCAACCCTTGATTTCACCTGACTTTTCCCTTCTAAAATAAACTAGTTAGTGCTTTTTGAATTTAAAAAATGCCTCAGGTACTATTTCTGCTGTTTAAGGACATAATAGATATTAAAAATGTTATTCTGGAAAAAAAAGTAAAGTCTCCCTGCTTTTTAGTGTGTGTGCCTGGGGGAGGGGGGGGGGAGTTGGGTGTCATCACCATGTCAACAACAGCCAGCTATTTCTTTCTTTTCCTAAACAACCCAATGCTGCTGAGACCATCCTGAGCTTGGCAGCTATACTCAAACGACTACAGGTGAACTGGTTGAAACTGAATCCCGAAAAGACAGAGGTGATGCTTGTTGGTAAGTGTCACAGCTGGCTGAGGCCCAGGGAAGCTCTCTATAGGCTGCCACTACTCTGGTACAAGTTTCCTTGGAAGGGCCCAGAGCACCCAACTAACCCCTTCTGTTTACTTTTTCCCAATAGGATTGATTTATTATGTGACCGAATGAGGTATGAGGACCCAGGCAGAATAATAAAGAACTTTATTTAAAAGGTTTATTAGCAACTGGTGTTCAAAACTTTGTAAAGTAAAGGATGGTGAACAAACAAAACTATAACATCCTAATGCCCTAACGCATCTAACTAGACTGTTCTTAACTGGCGACTGGCTTCCAACTCTCTCACCCCTTTCTGGATGAAGTATCCCTCCATCTACAGCAGCCTCTCCTCAGCTCTGCTCCATAGGAGTGAACACTCTCCCACTGTGGTGAGGCCTTTTATCCCTTCTCTGAGGCACCATCTCCCTGTATTCCTATTGGTACAATTTTTCCCTCAGAATGCTCTCTTACCCAATCACAGGGGCCAAAGGAAACCTGGGAAAGGTAGGCTCTGCAGTCACTTTAGTGCAGGCTTCCCCAGAGCCACGAGGCCTCACTAGTCCCTGGCTCATAACAGTAAGGCTGAGATCTTGGAGAATATTCTGTTCTCTATGTTTGATGGAATACAGCTAATCCTTGCTGTCTTGGTTAGGAGTTGGGGAAGGGAGGTTTCTTCAACCAGTACTATTTCTGGAGAAACAAAGGAGTTCAGATGCAAAAAATACGTTCCTCTGTCATCTGGCCCACAGGTTGGCTCCTTACCTTGATCTAGCTGATCTGACCATATAGATTCATACTACAGTAACCTTAAGACTAGACTAATGTAACATACAGTACTTTGGACTGCAGTTGAAGACAATTCGGACATTTCTAAGTGTGTAATATGCTGCAGCTTGATTATTATCAGAAACTGGGCAGAATCTCTGAGAGTCTTGGAACGAGGCCAACATATCATTGATTCCAAAAGAAAATCAAGATTTGAGTAACATCAAGAATTATGACCTATTTCGTTGTTAAATAATGATTACAAAATTTTTGCAAAAATTTTGGCGGAGAGATTAAAGGACTGGTTAGTTGAGATTGCTGCAGAAGAGCAAGCAGGGTTCCTTCCAAACAGGCAAATCAGAGACAATTTGAGAACTGTAGTAAATGCTATAGAATACTATGACAAACATTGTGAAAGGGAAGTTGGTTTCTTCTTTGTGGATGCAGAAAAAGCGTTTGACAATTTGAACTGGAATTTTATGTTTGCCCCAATGGAAAGGTTGCAAATGGGAAAAGATTTTATTCAAGCAGTAAAAGCAATATATAGAGACCAATGTGCGGCAATTGTAGTAAATGATGAGCTAACAAAAAAATTGGAAATAAGAAAACGTACAAGACAGGGGTGCCCATTATCTCCATTGTTGTTCATCTTGATTTTGGAATTGTTATTGATTCAAATAAGAGAAGATGAGGCTATAAGAGGCATAAGGATTAAAGAATTTACCTACAAGGTTAGAGCTTTTGCAGATGATGTGATGGTCATAGTGGAAGATTCAATACAAAATATGCCAAAGTTGCTTGATAAGATAAAAGAGTTCAGAGATCTGGCTGGATTTTATGTTAATAAGAAGAAATCAAAGATACTATGTAAGAATATGACTAAACAAAAGCAGCAAGAATTAATGGAAATTACCGATTGTGAAGTAACACATAAAGTTAAATATCTTGGAATTGGGTTAACTGCGAAGAATATTGATTTATTTAAGAATAATTATGAAAAGCTATGGCAACAGATTGATAGAGATATGATTAAATGGAATAAACTAAATCTATCATGGCTGGGAAGAATAGCGGCAGTTAAAATGAATGTGTTACCACGGATCATGTTTCTATTACAAACAATTCCAATTATTAGAGACACTAAACAATTTGAAAAATGGCAGAAGAAGATCTCTGACTTTGTGTGGGCAGGTAAGAAACCACGAGTAAAAATGAAAGTTTTGTGTGACGCTAAAGAAAGAGGTGGACTGCAGTTGCCAAATATTAGACTATACCACGAAGCAATATGTTTGGTTAAAAGAGTGGATGTCACTGAAAGATTGTAAGCTCTTAACATTGGAAGGTTATAAGAAGCTGTTCGGATGGCATGCCTACTTGTGGCAGGATAAAATAAAAGCTGATTCTATGTTTTTGCATCATTATATCAGAAGGAGCCTCTTTACGATCTGGAAAAAATATACAAAATATTTGGGTGAAGGCATCCCCTCTTGGGTGGTACCGTTTGAAGTGATTGATCCGAGAGCTATCTACAATGAAGAACAATGTTTACCATATAAAGAGATATTGATTATGGAACAGAAAATGATAAGAATTAAATCGGAGGAAGAGTTATCTTCTTGTTACGGATGGTTCCAATATAGACAGATCAGAGACCTTTATAATTCAGATTGTTCAAAAGAAGGAATTAAATGGGAAAACTCAGAGTTGGAAGAGACTATACTACAAGAAAGCAAAAAGAAGATATCTAAGATTTATAAAATACTTTTGAAGTGGTATACAGAGGATGAGACGGTCAAAGTACAGATGGTGAAGTGGGAAATTAATTGTCATAAAGAAATAACAATGGAATCATGGGAATATTTATGGAAAACTACACTGAAGATTTCAACTTGTACCAGTATTAAAGAGAATGTTTATAAAATGATCTATAGATGGTATTTAACGCCAAAGAAGATTGCACTTGGAAATGCTAACATGTCAGATAAATGCTGGAAATGTAAAAAGCGTGAAGGATCATTGTATCATATGTGGTGGACATGTGAAATAGCCAGACAGTTCTGGGGAGATGTTATAGAAGTAATAAATGAGATATTGCAGATTCAAATAAAGAAGAACCCAGAACTATTGCTATTGAACTTAAGTATGGAAGATGTTCCTACTCAATACCGAACATTACTATTTTATATGACGATGGCAGCAAGACTTTTATATGCGCAAAAATGGAAGGTGCAAGAAATACCAACTATTGAAGATTGGATGCATAAATTGCTGTACATGGTGGAAATGGATAAAATGACAAGGAAGCTGAGAGATCAGAATCCAGTGGAATTTTTTACGGACTGGGGAAGATTGAAAACATATTTAGAAAAGAAGTGGGATGTAAAGGGGGAATTATGGCAATTTGAAAATTATTAGAATGGATTTGTTATTAGAAGAGATAGAGTCTACCATATGAAGTGAAGTATTAGCTAATTGTTAGCCCAAATGTAAGTGGATTTAGAGTTAATAGATATTGTTAGAATTACTAAAGTAGATATTTTATCCGACAGTTAGTTTAAATTTAAATATATGTGGAGCTAATATAAAGTAATAGATAATAGATTTTAAGTTTATAACAATATTTTTGAAGTTAATAGATAGGGCTTAGTTGAATAAAAGAGTAAGTAAACATGAGATAATGAGTTACAGAAAAAGGGGACAGATTGGGAATAGATTAGGCTATAGGGTTGGAAAGCTGTTGGAAGTCTTGGAAAAGGGGGTGAGGGAAAGGGTGGGGGAAAGGATAATGAGATGCTATTTGAAAGTTGTATATTAATATTCTCACCTAATAAAATTTTCTAAAAAAAAAAGAAAGAAAAGAAACTGGGCAGAATAATTTTATTACACTTACTTTGCATCCATTTCAGGTTGCCAATTAGTTTCCAGGTTCAATTCAAGGAGCTATTTTTTTCCTTTAAAAAGCCCTTCATGAATCATGATACCCATTTTTACAAGACCACTTCTCTTATGCTCTTTTGCATCAGCTATGCTCACCTGAAATGGGCTTACAGGAGGGTCCTTCCAGATTTCAGATGTGCCATCCCTTTTTGGTTATGGCTCCTGCATGGTAGAACAACTAACTACAGGAAGTCTGGGGAAACTAGGGTTACTAGGTGCCCGCCAGTGGCGGGCAAACTCCCAGGGATTTGCCCCCTTATCCACCAATCGCTCAGAGGGGGCAAACTCCCGGAGCATGCCCGCCACTGGCATGCACCTCAGGAGCGCGCGTCATGCGTGCACTCCCACTCCTTGCACTGGCCGTAGCAGCATCCCTGCACTCTGATTTGGCCCTAAACCGGCCAAATCGGAGCAGGGGGGGGGAGCTCCTGCGGCCAGCGCAACGACGTCACTTCCAGAAGTGATGTCATCATGCCACCGCCGGAGCGCATGCACGCTGATGCATGCACGCGAGGGTATGTTCCAGGCCCCTATCCTCCCGCTGTTCCAGGCCCCTATCCTTCCCCTAGGCAACCCTAGGGGAAACCCATACTCCTGTTCCTCAAGCTTTGCAAAACAGAATTTTTAGGACTTTGCTTTTAATATTATTTTATAGATATTTATTACTGATTGAATTTAAATATTTTCATTGTGTCTTTTTGAGAAAGGCAGCCTATAGTGTACAAAATAAAAATGTTGTTTGTATTGTTATTCATCATGGTTACAACAGCAATATTACTAACACTGTTCAAGCAGGTATACGTACCTTTTTTTCAAAAAGAGCAAAGGGATTTTCACATAAGCACTCCAAGATACAAAAGCCTTGTCATCAGGGAGAAATTACTTGTTTATTAAGCTGTATGAGCTCAAAATGGCCAGGCAATGCCTTTTCTGCTTCAGCTTCAATAGCTTTAGCCTGTTATATGTGAACACTCAATATGTGTTGCTGTATTGAGTCCCCTTAAACACATCAGTGGAAAATCACTGGGTTATATTGAATGGATCGAAGATTTATCAGACCCATCTCCCTCTCTCCCACCCCCCAACACTTATAGAGGAGATGCTGCATGGGAACTGTAGAGAGACAGGTGTTATTACTCAAACACAAGTCTCAATATGAATATATCTACAGTTCTAGAGGGAGAAATATCACACACTCTGCTTTTAATATTCTTCAATTCACAGAACTTTCATATTTTCTGGGGCCATGTGCTTTTGCATGAGCCAGTTTATAATCAGCCCTGCAGGAATGGAAATCAAAACCAGAGTACGGCACTAGGTTTATTTGTTTGCATGTTTCAGTAAGATTCTAAAGAAGCCCTGGTGTGAAAAGAGCAGGAACACTGCACATAACTCTGTGCAGCTGGATGATCTGTACATGTGCTTATTTTCTCTGTTTTTTTCCTCTGCCTGTGTACAAAATGCTGCCTTGATCAGCAGACTTGTAAAACATAAGTGCAGGATTTCCTTTGCAGAAAACATAAATTTTTCCCAGTAAAATTAAGACCAATGTCTGGGATTTGAACACAGTCTAGGTTTTCCCTGTTTTATGGAATGTTCATCATAGTGCCTTAAAACAGTTTTGAGATTTTCCTCCTTAAATAAAGAGCTGCCTTCCAGTAACCTGGAGCCTGTTTTATTAAAAATCCTATCTGAACTCTGTGTAGCTCTGCTCCTCAAATGACTCATACTATAACAATTCCCAGTTTGTAGCCAGTTCTCCAGAGAGGCAGAAGAAAAACGAAGCTGCTTCCTTTTAAGGGAATCAGATCTGTTTGCAGTGATAAACTTCTTTCCAGTCCTATTTGAAGACATTCTCCATAGCCCAAGAACTGATAGTTATAGAAACACTACCTCCTTTTATTTGGAATACACAGACACATTTAGAGTAAAGGCTTTGTTTAACATGTAACTCTAGAGTTTACATATGGGTATGACTATTTTGAAAAAAAATGGGACACAACTGTGCAGTTTGTTCCATTTGTATTACTTAATAGTGACAAGGATTAATTTCCCAGTTTGTTTATACTCCAAGTAATTATTCTACATGAGAGGACATTAGGAGTCATACCTCTATAATAATTATAATCATTGTGTTATTCTGTTTTTGCTATTAATTTTATAAGAAAATAATACCAAACTTTAAAAAAGGGACCCAAATGACACAAAGATATGCAAAACCTGGTTGGCTTGGGATAAAAGGCAAATTAAATATTTCCTTCATGGTCATTTGTAATACACAAACCAGCCCAGCTCCCAGTAGATATAGAAAGCTGGATCCAAGGGTTCCTTTTTACTAAGCCTGGCATCAGCATGGGATGTCAGAAGGCTTTCTCCAGTAAAGAAAGACTCCCCACTTAGCAGGAAAGTATTCTTGAATCCAGCCGATTATTATTTTTACAGAGAATGGAACATATTAGCACGACACAGAAAATTAAAAATTGAATGAAGAGGACTTGAATTAGTTGCTGCCAGTTAGAAAAATTAGAGTTGTGATATTTGATAAAGAAGTGAATGAGTTGTAATGACAGGACAGTTGTAGACAGGAACAATTCAGTTCAAGTACAGGGGCAAACTTTTTTTATAGAGAAATACATGTAAAAAAGTTTTGATAACTTTTTTTAAAAATGAAAAACATCTTTGGAAGACTGAGAATTTATCCTTTTTCTTTATATTTATTTACATTTATATTCAGAGTTATGCCTGCAGCTGCTGGTGGGGGTTGAGTTTGAGCAGCATAATGGCAAGTTAAAAAAGGCCCTTCCCATTTTCCCACTCAGAATCACAGCCTGCTGTGGCTGCTTCTGATTTCTTTCCAGTCAAGGATTCTTTGCACACCTTGCAATGATAATGAGATAATGGTTATCTCATTATCAGAAGTAACTGCCTTTCAGGCATTCTATTCAGGTTCAGCTACAGAGGGGCGGGGTCACACCCAGCCTGGATTGTGCTCTCCACCTCTTTCATGATTTTTGCAACAGATTTGCATCTACTCCCCCCTCCCCTCCCCACCTATATATCTCTGGCCAGTTTCTTCATACCCTCCATGCCTCTGATGAAGAGAACGGTGTGGATCTCGAAAGCTTATGCTACAGTAAAGTTGGTTAGTCTTAAAGGTGCTACTGGACTCTGCTATTTTGCTATTACAGACTAACATGGCTAACTCCTCTAGATCTATTGCACACCTTTGTGCATTCTGTATACAATGATCCACACAATAAAATATTGATAGCAATAACCAATAATTAATACATAAAAATAAAGGCTTGCAGGTGAGCCAGCTTGCTGTAATGGTTAAGAGCTTGGGACTCTAATCTGGAGAACCCGGTTTGATTCCCCACTCCTCCACTTGAAGCCAGTTGAGTGACCTTGGGTCAGTCACAGCTTCTCGGAGCTCTCTCAGCCCCACCCACCTCACAAGGTGTTTTGTTGTGGGGATAATAATAACATACTTTGTAGACCGCTCTGAGTGGGCGTTAAGTTGTCCTGAAGGGTGGTATATAAATTGAATGTTTTTATTGTTGTTATTATATAATAATACTAGCCACACAGGATCAGACCAATGATCCAGTATCCTGTTTCCTACAGGGGCCAATCAACTACTATAGGCAAACTCAGAAACAAGGTCCACAGACAACAGCTCTTGCCTGCTGACTGCCCCCCAGCATTTGACAATAAGAGACATATTACCTCTGAACTGAGAGACCCCATTAGATTATCCTGGCCAATAGTAGACTGATCCTTACAAATCTCATAAATGTCTTTTAAAGCCATTTTAGCCATTACATTTCACATTGTAATGCGTTCTACAAGTCAATTACATGTTTTGTGAAGTAGTACTTCCTGAATCAAATCTCAGTTTCCTGAGTTTTATTTATTTATGTCATTTATAGGCCACCGTTCTCACTGAGACTCAAGGCAGATTTCATAGAGTGAGATTAGCACAGTCATTATCAAGGACATTTCAATAAACAATGCCATAGGATAAATCAATGCAAATTTATAAAGACATAACATTAGCAAAAATCCAATACAAACTTGAAGAAATGCTGAAACAGAGCATAAGCAATTCTTGGACTGACATTAGACAACATAGAACTACCCAGTAGGGTCATACATAAAGCAACAGTACATAGGAGCACATACTAAAAGCAAAAGATAGTATGTAGCGAGACAGAGTCTCTCTACACAAAACATCTTACACAGGATGTTCAAGTGACTTACTTTCTGTGTGGTCTTATACTGAAGTGTACTCTGTCTCCTAGGGGTGCGTGTGTATCCACAATGGGAGGACAAGTGTAAGATCCCCATGTAAGATCTCTTGTGTAGAGAGACAGTGAGGTCTATGGTCCCTAACTCGTTAGTGAAGCATCTCTTTGAGAATGGCTGTTTCCACACACGTTGGATAATGTACTTTCAATGCTCTTTAGTGATCATTTGGAACTGGGTTTTCGTCTGTGAAACACAAAATCCACTTCTACAGGATAACTAAAGTGCATTGAAAGTGCATTATCCAACATGTGTGGAAACAGTCTCCCTACAATACAGCCCTCCTATCTGTATAAAAAACCCTTTTGAATAATTCAGTTTTGCATCATTTACAGAAAGCCAGGAGAGTGGGGGCTCTCCTGACTAGACATGGGCACGAACCAAAAAAATTTAACGAACCAGTGGTTCATGGCTCGGTGCCGACGACGAACCCAAACCAGCGATCTGCAACGAACATTTCCCGCTGACGAACTGGTTCAAGGTTCATGGTTCGTGGGCGTCAGAATGGCCCCCATTGCACTTAGAGAGCCCATATTCCCAGGGAGTGTTTAGCAGGTTCTCCTCCAGCCAGCACCCGTTTGGTCAAGATTGCAATAGGGATCTTGGAGTTATACCTTCTCCAATCCGAGGCCCCCAGGAAACTCCCATTTGATACAGTTAGAGCCACCAGTTGATGTTGGCCCAGTGTACAAGGGGTTGGCCGTCAGAACTGCCTATCAGGGTTTGCAGGGATGAGATTGGAGTGCCCATGGCTACAGAACACTCCCCTTCCCCCTCCCCCCCCGGGTGTCTTCTCCCATGTAACCAATTGTAACCAATTTGCAGCTCCATGGTTGGAAGGAAGACCTGCCGATCAAGGTAAGCTGGGCTTCAATTTGGGTTTCCAGGGTGACAGAAGGAGTGTAGACAGAGTTCAGGCATTCCCCCAGCTCCGTTTCCAAGGAAATTGATTGATGGTGCCTGACTGTCGGGCTTCACGAACTGTGGGCAAACACAACGAACCGGGCTTCCAACGAACGCTGGTTCATTGGCCATGGACCCTCATGAACCGCCGGTTCACGAACAGACAATCAGGCGGTTCGTGGGTTATTTTGGTTCGTAATGCGGTTCGTGCCCATGTCTACTCCTGAGTTCCTCAGGCAGGTCATTCATAGAACAGAGGCCTAGTTCTAGTATTATGGGAAAGGGAGAAAAATTCATCTCTATCTACTTTCTCTACTCCATGCACAATTTTGTTCAATTTTACCATGTCATCTTCAATTAGTTTTCTAACCTAAAAAGCCTATTATTATTCATGGGACATCTGGGTCCCCAACTGCCCATGGTCCTGGCCTGACACCTAATGGAGGGGAAAGAATAGGGAGAGCAGGCTTTCTTTGCCACTTGTGCTTCCACCATCCAGGGCAGTCAAGGTGGCTTGGTAGGGGCCACATGCACTCACCCTTTCTGAGGGTCAGGCACGCTGGCAGCAGCAGCTGTTGGGGCTACCAAGTCACCAAGCTCCAAGCCCAACAATTAGCTTCTGGGTACTGAGCCAAGAATTGCTCTCATTGGAGACAGCTGCCTTCAGGGCAGGAAGATGCTTCATTGCCTTTCTGTATGTTGAGTTTTTGGGCTGCTGCACCCTCAGGGCCAAAGTCATGCACCCATCTCCTCCAATGCATTGGCAGCTGTCTCAGTGGAGGCTATGCCTGCCCCATCTGGGCTTGGGCAAGCTAACTCCTAAATACAAAAGCTTATTTAAAAGGGATAGGATGGAATAGCCATCTGAATAGCTTCCCTTCTGCCTGCAGAAATGAGCAAACAGTATGCTTGCCTTTTCCCAGCAGCATAAACTGTCTTGAGCCATAGCTCACTCCCAGGGCCGGCACGCCCATTGAGGCCAGGTAGGCGGTGGCCTCAGGCACGGTGTGCCGGACGGAGCACCGGAGGAGGTGCGGGGGACAGGAGCATGCACCACAGAGCAGCAGCCTCCTATCCCTCCTGCCCCGTGCCACTGCCACCGCTGCCAGCACAAGCCACCAGCTGGGCGCAGCCACCACAGGCAGGCATCTGCGGTGATGCAGGTAACTGAGCGGGAGAGCTTGGAGGCCACCCGCGCACCGTCACAGCCGTCTGCTGCAGCGATCGGGCTGGCGGTGGCACACGTGCTCCCGTGATGACGTCACACATGACGTCATCACACAGGCCGGTGCACCCGGCTGGCTGCGGGCATCATCACACAGGCTGGGGGGGCGCCCAGCCGGCCGCGAGCGCCGAAAACCCTTGCGCTGCCCCTGCCCACTCCATCAAAGGTTTCTGCAACTTGCTCTGTAAGAGCCAAATGATATGTTACCTTTTTAATGCATTTATCATAGAGACAACTCATGTTCCCCACAGTCACACAGAACTGTGGGGAATGGCTTCTTTTTAAAAAGGAGAGGCCAAATGGGCTCAGGATGCCACCATGGGGAGAGGGAGTGGTCACAGGGTGAGGAGGCTGGAAGCAGGCAATTCCAGGCCTCAACTGGGAGACCATAGTTAACAGAATAGCATGAAAGCTAACTACAAGCAATCAAGGAACTGTCAAGAATATTTATATAAATGTATGTCTTTTTAGTGAATTGCAAGAAGGAATAAATATATATGATTTAAATAAATATGTCTGGTTTTATTCAATAATTTCAAAAAACAATTCACAATTACGTCAGTCTCATTTACAATAGAAAATAGACAGGTACAAAACGGCAGTGTTAAATAGCAGAGAAACACAAGCCTCTTAAGTAACCTTCCTGTAACAGGATCACTAACCCTAGATCTGAGTCACCCAGTGAACTTCTATAGCAGAGTCATGATTTGAATCTAGGTCTCCCAGATCTTATTCTGAAACTCTTAACTACTACACTGCACTGGCTTATGTTGTGCGAGTAGGGTTGCCAGGCCCCCTCGATCTCCCAGCCGGAGATTGGGGCCTGGCTCTTACCTGGCGGGGGGGGGGGGGGGTGCGCATGTGCGGAGCGCGTGCGCGCGCTCCTGCAAGCACGAGGACGTCACTTAGTGAAGTCACCATGCAGCCTGTTTGTGCACGGATCGGGCCCGTTGCGGGCCCCTGTGGAACGCAGGAGCGTTCCTGCGCTCTGCAGGGGCTCACAAAGGGCCCAATCCACGCCAAAACGGGCCCAATCCGGATTGGGTCTGTTTTGGCATGGATCAGGCCCGATTAAGGCCCCTGTGGAGCATGGGAGCATTCCTGCGCTCCGCAGGGGCCCACAATGGGCCCGATCCACGCCAAAACGGGACCGATCTGCGCACGTTTTGGCGTGGATCGGGCCCGTTTTGGTGTGGATTGGGTCCGTTGTGGGCCCTTGTGGAGTGCAGGGACACTCCCGCGCTCCACAGGGCCTTGATCCAGGCCAAAACAGGCCTGATCCTGGCTGCTGCTGTGCGCAGGGGCGCGCAGCTCCGCAGGGGGGCGCGCATTGAAGGGGCCGCTGGCCAGGTAGGTGGGGGTGGGGGTGGGAGGGTGGGGGCGGGGGATCCCCCGCCCCCACTGGGGGTCTGGCAGCCCTATGTGGGAGGGGGTTGCTGTTGACCAGTAGCAAGCAGCCAAGCATGGGTGAATCGTGCCAGTCCTGTGGTATCAAGTAGCCCAGTGGTAGTTTCTGGGCCTGGCTCCAAAGAGTCCTCCCTCAAAGGCCCAAATAGCCCTGGATAAGCCCCGCCTCCTGCCTTTTCCTAACACAAACCAAGCTTGGAATACTGACCTGTTATTTGGTTGCCTAGCAACAGCCACTAAGGGCATCTGGTTAAAGCTACAGGAGATCCTTTAATCATTTGGGGTTTTTAAAAACCCCAATGTTGTTTCTTTAAATTATAGATTTTTCTGTAAACCTGGGCATTTTTCATTTCTTAGTGGGCTGGATTACAAGGAATTGTTGTAAAGAGCTAGCAATAGAACCATCTCCCCTCTCCCACCTGAGTACTAAACCCTTATTATCATTCTTAGCTCTCTAGTTCAATCTGGCTAAGCTCACCGTAAAAAGTATTATCTTTATATGCACATTTCTATGTTCCACATCAATGAAGATGTGCAAATATTTATCAAGACGAAACTAAGATATTGGTTCATTTGCTACATTGAAAAAAAAGGGAGGGAAATGAGACCTTCACAAGGAGGTTTATTGATGGACATTAAGGAAATGGCAGCTATAAAAACAGAACAGTATAGTCTTTCCCTTTAGATCTGAACTCCACAGGGTACACCACCTCCCAGATGGAGGTCATATGCATGAGAGGGATTGAACAGGAAATGGAATTTGCTCCCTCTGCTCCCTGTCACATACACAGTTGCATTTTCTCCCCAGAAATCCTTAATGAAAAGAAAAATAATCCAGACATAAAGCCTGATACTGATAGAATATATTTTTCTTGGAAATCGTATCAGAACTAAAGCCTGGAGTAGCTGGCTCATGTTGATATTTCTTATACAACTGTTGAGCTTCTTTGGATTGCAGCAAAGTAAAAAAAAAGATAAAAGAACAAAAATAAATATGAAAGAAGAATACATCAGCCGAGGTAGTAGATTTAGGGAGCAGTCATCATAATTGGGTCTACTCAGAAATAAGTTACATTTTATACAGTGGGGCTTTCATACTGAAAAGTTTGCAGCCTAAATCTCTCCATTGATGCATGGGTAAAGTGGAGATTTCTGGGAGTTAGGTTTGGATACAGATGGAAGTCCCTCATTAAAATTCATGCTCCCTAGTTGGCCTTTGGCAAGTTACTTTAACAAGTCCTTTGGCGCCTACCTGCACTACATACTTCATTTAGTCCCCAGGTTTCACAGCTCCTAGGGCTATGCTATCCCTCCTTCATCCTGGGATACCCACTCAACACAGTACATTGAACTGCAGAAAGTACAGCTGTTATGTCTAGACTTGAAAACTTCTTGTGAGGATAAGGTTCCTTTAAAAGATGGATGGGAAAGAACAACCAAACAGAGATTAAGGGAGGAGTGTGTTTATCAGGCAGAACAACTGCAGGAGAGCAAGCAGAAAGGCTCTCTGCAAATGGAGTCCTCTAGTTAATAATTATAGAATCATAGAATCATAAGGTTGGAAGGGATCTCTAGGGTCATCTAGTCCAACCCCCTGCACAATACAGGAAATTCACAACTATCCCCCCCCCTGACAGCCCCAGTGACCTCTGCTCCATGCTCAGAAGGTGGCAAAATGTTAATAAAGTATTTGTTAATTATGTAGTAAGGATTAGAGATGGGCACGATCTGGATTATGATTAAAAAAAACCCCACGATAATGACAATCTCCCAATCGTGACCTGGTGGATCGTTGTCTTCCATGGCAAATGATCCAGCAGTCAGGACTCCGGGGCGATCGTGATAGGACTGGGAAGCTAGACATTCAGGCACCAACAATCTGTTCCCCTGGCAACGGAGGCAGGGGAATGCCTGAGCTCTGTTTGAAACTTGATAATATTTCCCCTAGCAAGGAAAAGCTCTTCTCAGTGTTAACTCTTTCAAAAATCCCTTGCTTTGAGAGCAGCTATCAAGCTGTTTTGCGCTCCTCTCCTGAGTTCGTTCAGTGCTGAAAGAGTTAACTGAAAAGAGATATCTCTCTCCTCCTGGCTTCTCAGCCCAGTGCCTGCTTTTTGCAAGAAGTTGGTATGTGATTTGATGTTTCATTTGTGTTTTTCCTATTTAAAAAACCATAGGATCCGCGAGGATCCGTGTGGATCCTGGTTTTACTTTCTTCCTGTTTAAAATATGCTTTTGGAAGACTGGCTGCTTGCTTTTAAAATTGGGTGGGATGGAGGATTCTATCCCTGCTTTTTTAAAAAAAGCTGTCTGAAACTTGTTGACGGGGTGTCTCTCTCTCTCTCTCTCTCTCTCTATTTGGAGGCAGGGACGGGTTAAAAACTCTTTCCCCCTCTGCTCTAAGTGCGTGCGTGTGTGGGTGTGTGTGAAAAAATGCCGAGTTAAAAACTTTCCCCCCCTCTGCTCTAAGTGCGTGCGTGCGTGTGTGAGAGAGAAAACGTCGCTCCCTGAGGGGAGGCGGCTCATCGCAGGGTTAAAAACTTTCCCCCCCTGCTCTAAGTGCATGCATGTGTGTGTGTGAGAAAACGTCCCCTCACTGAGGGGAGGCGGCTTGTCACTGGGTTAAAAACTTTTTCCCCCATCTGCTCTAAGTGTGTTGGGGGGGCACCCCTCCGATCCCAGATCCCAGATCGGAAACGGGACTTGATCGGAGTAAATCGGTGATCTGAACTCGTCACCAGCGTGGATCCACAAACAGCTTGATCGGTATTTTTTTTTGGATCGTGCCCATGTCTAGTAAGGATTCCTGCAGAATTTACCAGCCAGAAAATGCCTCACTGACATATTCATTCTCCTCCAGTTTGGAACGTTTAAACTTTATTGTATTTATTTCCTGATATTTTCCTATCACAGACCTTAGAATTTCCAAGAAGTCTGAGCAGACCCAGTCCCGCTTAGCTCCAGCAAGGCAACTGCATTAGGCACCCTCCTCCCATACTCTGGGAACCACTACTGAAGCAAGCCCTGGGGAAAGTTTTTAGATTCTCAGTATAATTCAAACCATAACAAGAAGTCACAAAACAAATTAATACACAGTCTGGATCTCTTCTGAACAAAATCTTGAATGTAAGAACAGTACCAGTAGAAAATGCATAACATGCACATTTCAAGCCACATAGTGGTATTCTAAAGATAAAACGTCTTTATTGGTCAAACTCAAAGTTATGGTATGTTTTGGTAAAGCAACTGGCTAACACTGGGGTAATCACAGTATCCAGCAGTCAAGCTTTTGTGTTTGGTGTATCAAATTTCTAAGTAAGAATCTAACACATGGTGTCACTTTTCTTCTTAAAATTACCTCAGTCATGTATTCCTTCTCTGTTGTGGCATTATCTCCATTAATCTAATTCTGAGGCAAGGCCTAGTCCAACACTCTCAGCTGTAAAAACTACAAATACCAGCTCAGCTTTCTCTGGGAAACACACTTTAAAGGACTGGATAGTCTTTAAACAGATGTCAGAAGTAATTGGTACTGTAAATGAAAATAAAGTTAAGATATGTTAAGTTTCCTGTTCCTTTTATTATTTTGACCTGCAGCTCACCTTTCCTTTATGGATCTGCACAGAGTCATTAATAAATTATTGGTGTTTAACAGGGGAATTCTTCTACACAGTTTATATGCCTCTAAAATATAATAATCAATCCCTATAACTTCATCCCTACAAACTTTCAGTTTCTTTAAGAATAGTTGTCTCAGGGATGCTGTTCCTATTGTTTCCTGATATGTAGGGAAATGTTTAATAATGGCCAAAGTTGTAATCCAAGAATACTGGTCAGCCTTCCCAATGCTGGATGTTATCCTCTTGCCATTAACTCAATGGCAAAATCCTCACATCTGAATAAAGTTGATCTCCAAATTGTGACTGACTCTTCCTCTGGTCCTGAGATAAGAAATTGGATTGGGCAAGAAAACTAGAAGTGGTAGATTACAGGTAGCGCACATACATTAATGGCCTCTATATCTGTGCTGTTTCCCTGAGACCTCCTTGAGCAGGTTATCTAAACACAAGCAAGGCACATGAGATACCGAAAGGATTCCCATTCTCTACCTGGAAACCAACACAAGGAACACACAATCAACACTACCCACTATCAACCTTTATAATCAGCTTCAAATGTGAAGTCAACATCCACAAAACCAGCACTGACAATAAGTAAAGCACCAGAGAACAGCAAAAATAAAACATCAAATTTACAAGTCATTAAAAGCCTTGGAAAAATTTTAAAATATAACCTCACACCTAAATCTCAAAAAAGTAAATAAATCTCAAAAAAGTAAAGAAAATACCCTGTTTTCGATAGCTACTCACTTAACCTCACCTCTGAAAATGAGAGTCACACAGAGTAGGGCCTCTTAACCATCAGTTAGGTTCATATGGAAGCTGTCAGTTCTGCAAACACATGGTCCCACTTAGGGAACTGATTCCCCTAGTGGGGGCAGGGGATCCCCTGCTCCTACCTTTGCCCCCCCACCACTTACCTGGCTGGTGGGGGGAAGGTGGGAAACGAGTCTCCTGGGTGCACTCCCAGGGTGGGCATGACGTCGTCACTGAAATCATCACTCTGTCCCAGGAGCGCGCCCACACTTTGCAATGGGCTGATTTAGTGAGCAAGTGCGTGCTCCCCGCCTTGTGTGATGACATCCCTTGGACCACTGGAAGGGTAAGGGGACCTGGAAACCCCAGTCCCAGTCTGTTTAAGATTTAAATATATTGGTACTTTTAATAGTGATTAGAAACAAAGAGCTAATTAAGTTATTTAATTTACTAGTCAGATATTTTCCCTTCTATTTTTAATAGTCAGCAACCTTGCATCCTTTATCATTTTTTATACTTTCTGCTGTATGTACGGATATTTCATTATTTTATCAACTGTAATATCTAAGTATCTGCATAGGCAAGCTCACATAATAGTCATCTAACTTGGATGAGACCAGGGTATATGGATGGCCAGACTACACTTTTCCAGAAAGTTCACCAAAACCCAACCAAGTTGATTAAGGCACTTTGCACCACAGATGATACCTGGGTTAACAGCATCTCTGTGTTACCTTCTTAATGACATTATTACAATATCAGTTCAAAGTTTTAAAAACACCATAAGTTAGTTCTTTTGGTATTTATTGTATTTCTTTTTATTTTCTAAGTAGCTCAGGGAAGCATCAATTATTTATTTTTATTTTGTTGCATTTTATGTTTAGAACTGCTCTGTGAGGTATGGTATGATTTATTTGCTGTGTTGTGATGCACATCTGTGAAAATGCTTTGGTTTTGGACATATGAATTTTTCTACTTTAACTAAGATTTGTCCAGAGAGTATCAAAGTTTGTCAAATCATGCAACTTGATGTTCATTGCACCAAGGAATCCAGTCTCTCCCTTTTTTCATGTGGCCTGATCAAACAACAATCCACAAAGCAACTGTCTTGTCCCAGTTTAAACAGTTCACTAATATGCTAACAGTGCAATCCTAAACAGAGTTACACTCTTCTTAGTCCATTGAAATCATGGCCCAAGAAAGGAATAACTCTTTTTAAGATTGCACTAGAATTTTACTTTCACCCAGTGGTACCAACTGTGTGTTAATTGTGATCAACAATGCTTTTCTTCCAGGCCAGCTATGCAAATCAAACTCTGATGAAAACAGCAAGTGAAGGACAAACAAGAGATCCATGCCATATGACTTTGTTTTCAATGATATTTCAATGCAGTGTTTGTTAGTGTGACTTTTTTAAAAAAAAGAACAAAGATGATAGTTTCCCGCAAACCACAAACTAATTATCACTCTGTATATCCCAATCTCTTGACAGAGTTCAGTGTGTCACTTCACATTAGATAATTTAAGAATTCACTCAAGTTGGTTTTAATAATAGCCACAATGGAAGAGGGTCTGTTCTATTTCCCCCTCAATAGAATTAGGTAGTTCATCCTTTAAGCCACAATTGTTCCCATGAGCCATTCAAAACCACAAGACTCACTCACCAGCCAACCTCTCCACATTCTTTTACTATAGTGTATATGGTTTACAGTTAAACTATGATTATTCCAGTAAAATTTCACTTCACCCCTGATAGTTCTATATTTTCACAACCCTGTTCCGTACTCAAATGCTATAACCATTTGTGGAGCTTTTCCCATACCATCCTCAATACTTCATTTGTAAGTCATCTAAAAATATAAAACAATAAAATAGCCATAAATATATCAAATCAATAAAACATAAACATTGTAACAACAACAGAGCAAAAATAGAAAAAAGTAATTCTTTTAAAAACCAATAGCAGGATTGACTAAAAATCCACTAAACTCCAATAGCAGCATAAGTCTATTAAAAAAATGGTACTATATCAAATAAAAATGGGCCAGCATTATTATATTTATATTTATATTTATATTTATATTTATATTTATATTTATATTTATATTTATATTTATATTTATATCCCGCCCTCCCCGCAAGCGGGCTCAGGGCTGGTTACAATGGAAGATAAAATATACAAGATAAAATCACAACAAATTAACACAGCTTTCTAATAAAACACCTGCTCACCATATAAGACCACTCTATTAAGACAAAGAGAAGTGCAAGAACAAAACTGCAGTTAAGAAAGCATACCTGGACCAAGAGGTATGTTTTACCCAGTGGTGAAAATTCAGCATAAGGAGAATATGTGGAGAAGGCATTCCAGAATGAAGATCCCAAGGTCTGTCTCTTTTGACTACCAAATTCACTGAAGTACCCTGGTTCTAGAATGTTTAAGGCTTTAACGGTAATTGTGAACGCTTTGAACTGGGCTCAGAAGTGAATCAGCAGCCAATGAAGTTCTCTCAGAACTAATGTGATTGTTATGTTGGCTGTGCAAATCATCAGATTATTGGTTGCATTTTGTACTAATTGATTCTTCTAAATTATCTTCAGTAGAACAGTATGTAACCTAAATATGATGATAGCATAGATAACTGTGGCCAAATTAGTCCTTTCAATGCAGTTGCCAGTCTCTCGGTGGGGAATCCCCTGCCCCTATTCCATTTCCTGCTGCCACTCTGAGCAGTAGTATGGATTTTTTTTCCAATGGCCATTAAGCCTATGGTATGAAAACCCTTAGAGGAAGTTTCCCTAGAAGTGACATAAGACATCTCTAGGAATCACAAAAAACCTTCTGTGGTTTTACCATAGAGTTTCCAATGATTCCTAAAGGGGCTTAGTGTCTTTTCCTTGTTTGCCTCAAAAGTGATGTCACAGCATAGGCTCAACTGCCCCTCACTTTATGTTCCGGTCACCCTCAGCCTCCCAATAGATGACTACCTCTCAAGGAAGGACTGCAGCTGACATACCAATTAAATAAGCTTTATCAGTAACTAAAAATATCTGCCTTAATATGAAGTCCTGAATTACCCAGGTCCTAATATCCTAACATGTCCTAACATTACCCATCTGCAAAGTGTATGGGTGGAAGGGACACCCATTTACAACAGACAGAATCTTTAATCCCAGTTTGGATATTTATTTATTTGATTTATAATTCACTCTCCCTGCAAGCAGACTCAAAGCAGATATCTTAAATACTAATAGCCAAGAAGCCCTGATCTGTGTATACGTAAATCTGGAGATTGGAACTGTGAAGGGACAAGACAGATCTTCCTACACACCTGAAAAATGCTCCAGGTTTGCGGAAAAATCTGAAATCTAAAAAAAAAAAAATGGGAGATTTTTTAAAAATCCAAAATGATAAAAGGAACATCTGTAGCTTTGTGCAGATGCCCTCTGTGGCTGTTGCTAGGCAACCAAATAACAGTTTAGTCGGTATTCCAGGCCTGGGTTCTGTCAGGAAAAGGCAAGGGGAGGGGGGCAGGGCCCTTTCCCCTGTTTTTTTGGCCTTTGAGAGGAAGCTCATTAAGGACAGGCCCAGAAGCAACCACCAGGCAATTCACTTGTCATTCACTTGTTATTGTTATTGTTATTGTTAAAGATGTTTAGTGGGTCTGAAGGAGAGAAGAACATAGAAAGGTGAGCATATGGAGGCTGCCAGGAGGAGGGAAAGAAGGGGATACAGGGAAAAGTGAAGTATCTCCTGCAAGTCTTTATAGTTTCCCCATTAGGCAACTGTGCCATAAGGGAGAGGCTGCCAGAGGGGGAGAGACAGGGGACAGGTGAAGACAAGGATGCAGACAAAGGAGGGTGGGAAGGAGAGAAGGAAGCAGGAAAAGGGGGAGAGTCTATAGGGAGCAAGGAAGTGAAAGAGAACATGGTGGGGGAGGGCAAAATGAGATACCCCCTGCAAGAATTTTAGGGTGTCCCACCTGTATTATCAGTTAACAACCACTCTTTAGTCTCATCTGCGTTGATTCTCAATGTATTGATCCTCATCCAGTTTATTACACAGAGATTATTCTAGTATATCATTCCCACAGTAATGATCTTGTGATATTCAAAGTCAACAGAATGTATGGATGGCCACCTTATCAAATAGTGAGAGAAGTAATGACCCCTGAAAGAACTATCCTGGTTTACAGAGTATAGAAATATTGCATTCAAAGTTGTAATCATCGGAAGCACAATTCATTCTCACATATATGAGCCATGAGTTCCCATCAGACCTCTGAGATGGCTAATACTCACAGAGAAAGATGCAGAGATGTAGGTGCAGAGGCCAGGGCAATGAGGAGAAGGGGAGATGGAAAGAAGCTTGCGCCAATCCCTCTACAATTGGTGGGAATGAATCAGATACTGGATGTTTTTTGAGGACCTTATTTAGCTGTGCTTTATATAGAAGATATTGGCTTCATACTCTAGATTGTTTAATGTACTTGTTCTTACATAAGAGTGAGCAAAATTTATCTTCATGTGTACCAACCCTGTATATCCAGAGGAGTTAGCCGTGTTAGTCTGAGGTAGCAAAATAGAAAAGTCCAGTAGCATCTTTAAGACTAACCAACTTTACTGTAGCATAAGCTTTCGAGAACCACAGTTCTCTTCTTTTTTTTTATTTTTATTTTTTTTTATTTTTCATAACTACAAAACACTACACCAGACTATCACAAGGAAAGGGGAGAGGGAAAGGACAAAGGGGGGTGGAAAAAGAAAAAGGGGGGGGAATGAACTACAAACACTAAACACTACACTTCAATGTTTCCCTTCATACTGTCATAATACAAAAATAGCTCCATAGAATAATGATGGAGTGGTTAATCATACAGAAAATAAACATTTCAAATTCTGATTAAACTTTCCTCCCCCTTCTAGGTCCCAGACGCAATTCTCTCTGTGCAACTGCTGTTGCGATGCTCTCCTCCTCCCCCCCCCCTCCGGCTCCTCCTTTTCTTCGTTCTTGGTGCAGCAGAGTTCTGGGTTTTTATTCTCAAAATCCTTTAGTTGATCTTCTGATAATATCTTATAGGCCTGATCTTTATATCTGAACCATATTCCTTCCGGGAATAACCATTTGTACTTTATTCCATGGTCCCTCAGAAGAGCTGCAAACTTTTTATATTTAAAACGCCGTTTCCGGACTAGAAATGGAACGTCCTTCAAAATCTTGACTTTCAAACCCATAAAGTCCAAATCCGCATTGTATGAGTTATATAGGATGGTGTCCCGAATCTTTTTAGTTGAAAAGTCAATAATGATCTCACGAGGCAACTGTCGCTTTGTTGCATATTTTGAAGAAGCCCGACGGACCTCCAAAATGGCGCTTTTAACCTCTTCTTTAGTCGTCCTCGCGGGTGTCGTCAGTAGTTCCGAGACCAAATCCCACAGATCCTCATTTTCCTCCTCTTTCACGTTTTGGAGACGCAAAATTGTCTGCGTTCGTTCCACCTGTAGCCCGATCAGTTGGTTCTCCACCAACTTCAGCTCCTTTTTTGTAGCCTTCACAAGTGACGCACTTTCCAGAGCAGACTTTTCTGCCCCCCCCGCTGCTGCCTTAATGGTTTTCACCTCGCTTTCAATTAAGCCCACCCTTTGATCAGTTTCGTTCAGCTTGTCAACAAAGGGTTTTATGGCTTCCACCACCGCCCTGCGCACCAACTCTTCGAGCGACTCCCCTTTCTGCAAGGTGGCCGAGATTGACTTACCGAGAGCGGGACTTTGCTTCTTTGCTGCCATTTTGGGGGGGGGGGGGGCGCCAACAAAATTCTGGAACTCCACGAAGGGGAAGAGCGAGTCTTCTTCAGATCAACCTCTCCTTCTCAAACGCTTGTAGAACAGAAGGGATTCGCTTGTTTACAGGCTTCCGCCTGATTCTTTTACTTGCCGTTTCTCGTTGCCCGGCGGCACTCGAGGCGCCGCGCACATCTGCCGGCCTCCATAGGGACAAACGGGCAATTCCCCCCCCCGCATTGATTTCGGGGAGTTCTTCCCGCCGCGTCCCGGACCCTGGCTCCCTCCCTGGGAGTCCTGGGGGCTAATCCTTACGGATCAGCCGCCCGGTCAGGGTGCCCGGTCGTTTCCTCCCGGACCAGCCGAGAGGAGCGTCCGGCATGGCTGAGAAAACGAAACCGAATCCGAGAACCACAGTTCTCTTCGGCAGATGCATCTGACGAAGAGAACTGTGGTTCTCGAAAGCTTATGCTACAGTAAAGTTGGCTAGTCTCAAAGGTGCTACTGGGCTCTTTTCAACCCTGTATATGCCTCTGGAGTTATTTTTGCACACAGCTAAGCATGGAGACAGCTAGGGGCATCCCCCTCCCCCCAGCTTCCATTAGTCACAAAATTATTCATGCTTTTCAGATTATTTCCATATGGTTTTAAAACTGGGCCAATGAAATTTGGCAGCTGTACTTCAAAGTGACAGATACATAAACAAAATGTCAGTCACAGAGAAAATAAACATACTGACCAGCATGCTTCATTTCAACTAACCAGGTTTAGACTGTACATTGGTAATCCTGGATCGAAAGGAGAGACCATTGCAAGGTTTTTTTCCAGGCAGTCTTTTCTCATTTGATTGCTGAGATTTAAAATCCTTTTGTATTATGAACTAAATGCCTTCATGATAACCATACATTTCTGCTGGCAGGGAGAAACTTGGAGAAGTTTGTACCAGTTGTTTTCCATTGGGGATAATAATAACACCGAGCTGTTTTCCGTTGCCCCAGAAGATCAGACCAGAACCAATGGGTTGAAATTAAATCAAAAGAGTTTTTGGCGTAATAAAATAGACTAAGGGTTGGAAAACTGTTGGAAGTCAACTAAAAAGGGGGGAGGAAAGGGAGGGGGTTAGAAATAGACTTACAAGGGGGTAATGAATGTACTGAATGATATTATAATCTAATTAAAAAAAAATTTTTTTTTAAGAAAAAGAGTTTTTGGCTAAACATTAGGAAGAACTTCCTGACAGAGCAGTCCATCAGTGGAACAGGCTTCCTTGGGAGGTGGTGGGCTCTCTTTCTTTGGAAATTTTTAAGCAGAGACTAGATGGCCATCTGACAGCAATGCTGATTCTGTGAACGTAGGCAGATAATGAGACAGAGGACAGGAAGTGTTACAGCAGTGCTTAGTTCTTGTGGCCTTTTGTTACATACCCAAGGTAATGCCGGTCGCCACTTTGGGGTCGGAAGCAATTATCCCCAGGCAAGTTTGGCTAGAGATCCTGGAGGTGTTTTGCCATCTCCTGGGCATGGAGCAGGGGTCACTGGGGGTGTAGGGGGTGGGAGGTAGTTGTGAATTCCTTGCATTGTGCAGGGGGTTTAACTAGATGACTCTAGAGATCCCTTCCAACCCTATGATTCTAGTTAGAAGCAGCTGTGTAACATCTTGCTGAGTTTGCATTTTATTCTGCTCACCAGTATTTAAGGTCTGGGCATGTTCAGAGTTGTGAGCCTGAGGGCCAGAGCCTAGAACAGGACAGGGACTGGACCTGCTTGGTGATCAAATGCTTCCCCTTCTTTTCTTGTTTGTGCTACTGTATTTTTTCTCTTTGTATTGTTGGACACTTTCAGTCCCCATTGGGGAGAAAAGCAGGAAACACACACACACAGGTTTGAGTGCAAAAAAATCTCAAGGAACAGGTAATATTCCTTTAGAACGTTCATTACCTAGCCATTCAGACAATGTCCCAGTTCATAAATCCCTAGGGCGGGTGCTCAATTAATACACTGGAAGAATAGCATGAGCCACTCCCATCAGGCATACAGATATGATGGACTGCACTTGAAAGCAGATTTCCTAATTGCAACAATCAGAAAGCTGGGAGGGAGTTAACTCTTGCTTGGAATGGAGAGTGTGAGTGACAAGCTGCTCCCTCCTCTCTGATCGGTCAGTTAGAACCTATGTTTCCTGGCTAACATTGCGTCTCCCGACACTTGACGAACATACACCCAGGCATCTCGTCTAGAGAGACTCTTGGTTTCTGACAGGATTGTTCAGAGAGAGATTTTTGAGTGAGTCCGTCAGAGAAGGTCAGGCAGGTTCCCCTCTGGAGTGAGGAAAGAGGAGACTTTTGCCTTAACTGTAACATCTCTGTTCTGAAGAAGAAGTCTGTTTAACATTCTTAGTATAAGTGTCAACAGAAGCTGAAACCCGCTTGATACAGCTATCATAGAACTGGAAGTGTGTTTTAGCAAGAGTGATTGGGTGGTAGACTAGATTTCCTTTCAAGCCAAAAGAAGAAGGGTTATATCTTCTTAGGAGAAGATTAATTCCTGCTCAGTTTCTAAAGGGGGGGTTGGCTCTGAGGAGGACCTTGGGTCTGTTGTAAAGGGGAAAGTTTTAAACTAACTCCAGAAAACCTGAGCTGACATAGGAAACTCTGTGCAGAGATATTGTTGCCGTAACTAAGTAGTAAGTAAAACACCTCTCACTGTTAAGAACCAATAATGTAAGAAACTAAGATTCAAGGAAACTATTTTGCCTGTTACTCAAAATGTATTCTGTATTACCAACATGTTACCTCAGCACTTTCCTTCTCTGACTACATTCAATTCCTGCCTGTTAAATAAATCTGTTATTTTCTTCTGAATGTTATACAGTCTCCAGTGTGTTTTCCAACAAAAAGGAAGAGGGCTCCTGCTTCTCCCCATTAATGTCCTGGGCTGGGATAAAGAGCCAAAATTATATCTGACTGTCAAGGTGGAACAAGCAGACTTTCAAACCACAAAGATCAACACTCTACCAAAGGCTGCTCAACAAAGGCAGGGAAACTGAATTTTTGGTGGGAAAATCTGCCTCACAGTGGGAGAGTGAAGGGAGGGGTCCATCATAACAGGTAATATATATGTATATGTCAGTCAATCAGTCGGTCAGTCCGTTCGTCCATTAATAATCTGCCTTACCCACTGAGCCCCAAGGTGGATTATATAGTGCAAGGCAATATAATCAACAGCTAGAACATTCAGTGAACAAGTACAACATGGTACTGGTTGTAGAAATCTGTAAACAAGCATAATCTGAAAACAGAGATGAATAATATGTGAAACAATGTGTAAGTAATTAAACATGACATCTTTAATGATGTAGAAACTACCCAATAGAAGCATATCTACACCACTAGACAGCAACCAGTAGAATAGTCTACAGTTGCTGTCCCTTATCAAGGCATCTCTCTGAGCTGTTTCTTATGGCACTGTTATGTCTAAATAAAGAAGCCCTCCTGACCAATTCAGTTTTGCATAGTTTGCGAAAAGCCAGGAGATCTGGAGAATTTCCTGACCTCCTCAGGCAGTCTATTCCATAGGATAGGGACTACCACAGAGAAAGTACAAATAAGGGCTGCTGTTGATTTTTCCCCACTGCAGGGTAATATCTGCAGAAGGCCCTGATCAGACAAGTGAAGCTGCCATGGTAGAGCATAGTGGAGAGAGGCGGTCCCATAGATATGAGAAGCCAAAGCCGTGAGTTGCCTTGTCTGTGAAAGTCAAAACCTTGAATTGAGCCCAGTAATTGATGGGTAGCCATTGGAGGGACTGCAGAATGAGAGTAATATGCATGTTTTCCTTAGCTCCTGAAAGTAAGCGAGCTGTGGTGTTCTGCACCAGCTGGAGTCTCTGAGATGACTTGAGATGACAATTCTCTGTTTTCTTGTTCTTGTTCTTAATGTACTGTTCATTTTGTGAAGTCTTTGGGGAACAGCATAGGCAAACTCTATACACATGGGCACACAGATTACACCTACAGTGCCATCCTAAGCAGAGTTATTCCTTAAGTCTATTGAAGTCAAAAGGCTTATTAGAAGGGAGTACCTCTGCTTAGGATGGGACTGCTAGTCTGCATTGAGCCCATGCAAAAATCTGATTATACAGAGACCTGCTTTTTCTCTTATAACTGCCCCCCCCCATTGCTCATTTCATAAAGGTACGTAGTTGCAACAAGTCTAATTGTAGGTTCAAATCTGTTCCATGGTTTCTCATAACAAAGGCCAACATAGCTTTCAGCTCATCTGGTCAGTCAAGTGGAATTTAGGCTGATGTCATTAATAAACCAGAATTTGTTGAGAGGTGACAGAGCCTCACTCTGTCCCCTGGGTCACATGTTCTTACCCCCTTCCATTTGTACATTGAAGTGCAATTGATAACTTTCTGATTTAGGAAATCTTTGATCTAACAACAATTTGCTGTGACATCTGAATTTAGAGCCTTTGACAAATTAAGTTTTGTTTCTTTGCCAATGGTTGGTATCTTTGATTTAACTACCATTTAATCCTAGCTTGAATTTGAGGCTTGTTCATTGTTGAAATCAACTATGGGTGTTTTGTTGTCACTTTGACATCTAAATTCCAAGCTATCTTTGGGGCAAAATAAGCCACATGATCTGTTACTATTCTCTCCTCTCCATTAAGCCACACCAGACTTATTGAATTGCATAACAAAACAGAAAATTATAGCTTGTTCTTCAAACATACATGCAACAAGGCCTTCGAAAATGGCAAAAGATGCACTAGGTAAATGAGCAATTTCCCATCCCCTTTATTTCTCTCTCTTACACATATTTTTTTGGGGAATTTATGGAAACTTTACTGTTTTCCAAGCACAAGTGACTATCTGTAATATAAACTTCAAAATCTCACACTTTGAGTCCTGATCCTGCAGATTTTAATAAATTATCAGTGTCAAAGATCATGTGCACCTTATGTCGAAATCATCTTCAGATGGGCAGATATTTTAAAGCAGCACTATGAAAAATCACATGTACATGAAACAAAAAATAATCCCATGTGAAGCAAACATTTTAAAGGTAACATTTGTGGGAGTGTGTGCATGTGATCAATTTTCCTGATTCCGTGCTGCATCAGACCCCTACCCTAATGAAAGTGAGGCTCCACCATAAAGCCAAGCCATCTGAAGCATTTATTGCCACTTCAGAAAACTGCCTCCTTCATTCCCCCCACATACACCCCGGCGCTGTTTTGCCCCTTTGTATGTCTTAACTGCCTACAGCCAATCAGTTAGGTCACGCAAGAGAAAATACGATGGTCAGTTTTCAGCTGCCAATGAGACACCTAGCAGCTGAATGAAAGCTGCTAATTGGTACTTCTCTTGCTTCCTCTTCCAATAAGTGTGATTCTTGGGAAGGAATTAAGAAAATCTGGGAGCATATTTAGGTTTGGAGCTGTTTTCTCTACCCTCTGTGAGTTCAGTATGCATGTTTGCAGGAGATTTTGGTGAATTCATTTGAATCGATAAAAAACCCTACATCTATTTGGATGAAATTTAGCAGATGTTGTTCCCTTATGGTGGGCTTCCATCTCTCAAAATTTTACTTGATTCAGAAACAAACCTTACAGTAACATCAATGTGAAATGACTGGAAAAACTCATCAGTTTAAATGAATTTGGCCCAAAATGAACCACATTGTTGAAACAAACCAATGAAGTGAATCAAGCCACCAAAACAGAGCAAAGCTTCTTAAGAATAAATCAATGCTCATTAGTACCTATGGGTGGGATGCAAAAGGACAGCCTAGATCCAAGGATTTAAATAAAGTGTACATTTTAGACTTTACAAAAGAATAAGAAAGAAAGAAATCATCTTTGCAAACATATGTTCACTGCCACACACTTCGCAGAGGACCACAGAAGCAATCTAAAAAGTTTCCACCAAAAACAAAAGGTACTATTGCATGAGGGCAAAGAGAGAGAGTACACACCATCAAAGGGCATTTGTGTTTTCATAGACAAGAAACACTGCAAAAAATAGTCTATCTGGTAGACATTCACTAGCCAACACATGTTTTTTTTAAATTTTTTAAATTTTATTATTATAACATATGTACATAATCATACATTGAACCGTATACATCTATTTTTACCCCTTCCCTCCCACCCCCCCACCCCCATTATATCTTCATATCTTTAACCATGTGCACAGAATTCTTCATACGGGCTTGAATGCTTGGGTTGGCTTCCCCCCTTTCCACCCAGTGCCTATAACACAACCATTTACTTATAATCTTTTGACGCTTATCCTCCCATGTCTCATCAGCAGTTATCTGTACAAATATTGTACACGTTCAAAGACATAATTGTTCCATTTTTCCATTGTCCATTTATGCTTTTCCTTCCATCCCAATGCTATTACAGCCATTCCGGCTAAAATCATAATTTTATATAGGTCTTGCTTATTTCCATCTACTCTTTTATTTCCCAATATTCCGGAGATAAGCAGATCCCTATTAACCTCTATATTAACTTGAAATAAACCAGACATTACCCTTATAATCTTTTGCCAATATTCCTTGACCACATTACAATCCCACCACATATGCGCATATATACCAACTTCTTGACCACAATGCCAGCATTTAGGGCTCATTCCTTTAACTATATACGATATCTGAGCCGGTGTTCTATACCATTTCCATATACATTTCCTGGCCAATTCTTTATCTTTATCCATTTTAATTTTATTTATACATTTCATTATTTCTTGAATTGTTTCCTGATGAGATAAGCCTTCTCGCTCCCATTTATTCTGTATTACCCTTATCATCCTTTCCTTATCTCTTGTCATTAATTTATATAACGCCCCTGCTAGCCCTTTCTCTTTTATTTGTCTTTTACTTAGTATATCATCAATTTCTGTTTTTACCCCAATTATCTCCTCTACTTTTTCAGATTTAATTAACGCATATAATCCTTGCACCTCCAACCAGTATTATTTCCCTATTTTCTCCAGCAAGTTATTTTTTGGAACTAAAGTCCCACCTTCAATGAACAAATCTTTTAATCTATTAAATCTAAATTCTTCTAATTTCTTCCACCCACCAGTGTCTGTATATTCCTTATTTATATATTTACTAGCCAACACATGTCATCAGCCATTGAAGTTACAGAGTATTAATTTTTCACTCAGCTTTTGAGGTGTAATTTGTTGAACACTATGATATCACTGAACAGCATTCAAGGAGGGCAGCTGAGGCTATGCATGACCACAAAGCGAAACAGTCAGAATGTTGGCCATGCTTCTTCTGGATGTTTCAGGAAGAAAGGGTTAATATGAGGTAGATCAAGATGTGTAGCCGTGGTGGTCTGTCTGTAGGAGCAGAAAAGAGCATGAGTCTAGTAGCACCTATAAGACTAACAAAATTTGTGGTAGAGTATGAGCTTTCATGAGTCACAGCTCACTTCTTCAGATTCAGCTAGAATGTGAGTCCATCTGTCCTTATATCTTGTAGAGTGGAGTGATATCAGATCCCGAATGACAATAGCCAGTGAATGACAACAGCAGGCGTGATTGGATAGGGTGGAGTATGCAGAGGGGTAGTGGGTGTGGAGAAATCAGCATCGGTAATGAGATAGGAAGCCTTCAGTCCAGGTGGATTAATATAAATTATGCAAATATCAAGACCAAAATATGCTTTGGATGACTCACTAATATCACTTGAGATTAAAGATTAATATAGGTAGGATGGAATTTGAAAACATTACTTGCCTCAAAGGATCTTACCAACCTCAAATCAACATTTCTATAATGTATTTGGCTGTAGTTGCTCAACCAATGAAAAATTATTCAGCTTAATCTGGCCAGCATTAAATAATGATTACATATGATCTTGTGAAGGAAGGTTAATTAATATAGCTTTCTATCCATTGATTAGAACTTATTTTTCATTTGTTGTTGTTTATGTACCTTTGTATGCATAGTGAGAATGAATTTGTTCATCACTGAGGAAGTTCCCATACAAAATGGCACAGGTTTCAAACAAGTACCTTACAATGTGATCAAAGGGCCTTTTATATGAAAAGGCATGATTAGAGCAGCTTGTCCCTAAAATAATATTAGACATTTTCACTCAAAGTGATGTTGATCTCAATTCTGTATCTGAACCCATAAATAGAAGACATGGTGAGGGGTCATGTTAAGAATATCTAAAGTGCTTTTTTAAAATAAAAGGATTGGGGCTGTAGTCTGTAGTGCTTATCATGTTCTTACTGCATTGTCTTCTATTTTTATAAATACATTTTCTGCGTTTGTTTATAATATCTCATGTCTAATACTTTTTTGCATTGTTTCTTTTCTTTTCTTTTTTTGAATCCTAGTCCCTTTCCCCTGTTTCTTGAAGGTCTCATGCTATTTGATTCCATTGGTTTCCATTGTATAATTCATCTTGAGCCTCCGTGAGAAAGGCAGGCTATAAATGAACTAAGTATATAAATAAATATATCTACATAATACATATTAATACATAAAATATTTTACATACCAAGACACATGTCTATACAAAACGGCATAGGTTTTAGCTTATGCACCTTATGCGGTTAAACCAAAGGTACTTGAGCATTTCTTTGGGTGCCTTAAAGTCCATATGTTGCTCCTTAAATTCATGTTTCTTGCATTCACATACATTCTATTGCAATGGAAACTATGTATCTCACCAGATAGAGCAATGCCTATAACAGCTTTCCCTATAACTGCCTTGTTGCTCTCAAGCTAAATTCCTTTATTACTTATTTGGCAATGAAAGTGGCTGAAGCATTCCTTCCAGGCTATATTACCCAACTGTACCACTCTGGGAAACTGCCTATAAAACTGCTTGCAGCTACTACTTTTTCCTAGCATGATGCCCAACTTAAAAATGTGTCATTTGTAATTAACTGCCATTTGAGGTGCAATTTATTTGTAGGAAGCCAATGCCTCATATTCCTCTAAACAAAAAGTTCTATCCAAGCCATATTGGCGTATGCGGCCCTTTTAAATGAAAGTAATATTTAAATATTTTAAAATATGTTATTCATTCACATGGTACTTACATACTAGATATAACATGAACCCATATTGGAGTGGGACTTGGGCCAATGGCTGTTTTCAGAGTCAGGTTCTTCTGAGTCAATGTGACAATCCCAGAGTTGGATTTGGGGCACAATCTTGGTTTCATTAAAGTCAGAGGGAGTTAAAATACTTTAACAAATAAAAAATTAAATGCCCCTGCAAGCAAGATATTACAGTGAAGAAGCTATTTAGAGCACACGTTACAGTGATGTCAATGGCAGTTACACTATGGCCTTCAACAATGCTAAGGATTTCATCCAAGTATGAAGAACTGTTGAATTGTATGTAGGCATCAGGGCTCACTTCGAGGGGGAATGCGCAGGAACACAGTTCCGGCAGTTCCCCAAAGAGGTCACATGTCAGGTGGCCCCGCCCACCTGACTCGGCCATTGAGGCCCGTTTCATCCTGGATTGGGGCCAAAATGGCCCGGATTGGGCCTCTGATGGGTGGTGGATCACTCTCCTGCTCAGCAGCGGCCTGATCCTGACCATTTTGGGCCCCTTTTCGGCCATTTTCAGCCCCTTTTTGCCATTTTGGGCCCAATTTTGGCCCTGAATGGCCAGGATTGGGTCCAAAACAGCCAGGATAGGGGATGTCAGGGGGTGTGGCATATGCAAATCAGTTGTGCTAATGACACATTTCCAGTGATATCAAGGGACATGGGTTATGCTAATGAGTTATGCTAATGAGTTCCTCCAGCTCTTTTTCTACGAAATGACCCCTGGTAGGCATATAACCCAATACTAAATGCCTATAACCGTAGAATCAGCAAAAGTTCAAATCAATATGTGTATTAGTCCCTTTGTGCCCTCTTAAGATTGTCAAATTACTGCAATGAAAATAGAAAGCGTAACTGGTAGGATTTCTCTCTCAAGAACTAGACTCTAACAAGCAACCCTAGGACACATTGGCTAAGTTTTTATTACATATATACACATTTTTAAATGATTAAATGCAGTTTATTTTATTTCTTCACACTTGCATGAAAGTCCCCTTGGATACAAATATGTTTCTATTGGCTATCACTACCATTACATTAGCATTATTGCTTATTTGGTACAATGCCAATACATGGGTAAATTCACTCAGCAAAACTATTCCTCATAGTTTTGCTGAGTGAATTTATCCCGTGTATTGGAGAAGAATAACTTGATAATTCAATTTTAGAGATGATCCAAAGAATGAATGCATTAACTCTCTAATGAAATTTTTTTAAAGCTGGTCTTCATGAATTATTGCTATTTATGAAATGATGGTTTGGGGATTTTATTTATAGAGATTATATTTCAGCGGAAAAACTGGTTTCAAATAAAGAACAAATAAAGACGATAATGCATAAAACTTGGACCTGGGAATTTGGAGAACACGTCTTCCCACAGAAAAAGGCCTTTTAAGTTTTGAAGGGCTGATGCTCTGCCAAACAGCTATTTGCCAAAGTGAGCTTCCTCTCTGTCCCTCCCTCCCTCTCTGCTGCTGCTGTGGGAGGGTGGCACCAATTTTTTTTCTTTTTTATATCAGGTCTTTTTTTGATACTGAAATTTTTTGGTATTGAAATTTCCAACTGAAAATTACATCCCTCAAAAATTACAAAAACAGTATCAAATCTACAAAAAAATTAAGCATAGAGAAAATCATGGCCTTTTAAAAAAACAATCTAAAATTAAAACTTTTTAAAAAGTGCACACTATAATAATGCCTCAAAGAGCAGCTGTTTGCCAGGTAAAGGGGCTACAGATGCTAGGATGGCAATACAAAAGCACGCAATTGGGCATTCACAAAAGCCATTTTTGCTTATTTCCCCAGTAGCTCACTGAGCTCAAATGTGAAAAAAGGAGGAAGCACTTTGAATACCACAAGGCAAAATATTTCCTCCCCCACCCCTCTTGTGCCTGTAGCAGGGACCCAACCTAGGTGAAAGAGGAAAGAAGATACAAATGTACTGTGCTGGGGAGAATGAGCCCACAACTTTGTGGATTACAGGTTCCTTAGATCTTGGCTGGGAGCAAATAGTTTAGCTGACAGCACAATTGCTGTCATCACCTCCAGTTGCACCTCCAGCGCAACTGCTGTCAGCACATTCCCAACCTGCCTGTTGAGATAACCAAGGATGGGGGTTTGTAGTAGACATGGGCATGAACAGAAAAAAAACACAAACATGGCGTTCGTTGTTCATTGCCATCCACAAAAACGAACAAAGAACACTGACGAACATGATCCTGTCACGAACATGTTCGTTGTTCATTGTTCGTGGGGGCCAGCAGGCTCTCCTCCAGCCATCAAGATCCCTACTGCACCACTCCAGAAACCCTACCTGAGCAGGCGGCAGGAAAGGTACCAATAATAAATAATAGCTTGGCCTCAGAGCCTGGCAGAAGCCCTGGAACATGAAGGGGTAGATCCCTATCCCACCACACACAAAGAAAATTCAAGCACCAATGCACTCACCCTGTCCCTCTAACAGCAGCTGTCTCTCCCTGAAAGCCAGAACTGGGAGCCCCCCCTTCCCCCTGGTCTTTTCCTCTTGTAACAAATTTGGAGCTCCAGTCCACACTTGGAAGGAAGACCTGCCTATCAAGCTAAATTAGGCTTAGATTGGGGTTTCCAGGGCAACAGCAGGAGTTCAGACAGACAATCCCTGCCTGAGTTGCCATGGGAATTGATTGCAGGTGCCAGACTGTCTAGCTTGACGAACAGCAACGAACGAGGCTTGCAACGACCACCTGTTCGTTTAGAATGGGTTTTTTTAGTTCGTATTGCTGTTCGTGCCCATCTCTAGTTGGTAGTAGGGTGGATGCAGCAGAAACCATTGTTCCTACCTGTCACCATCCTCCTGGTCAAGGCATCAGCCCTGAGATTGGCTGCCATGCTCTGTACCCCTTCCCCCAGCTCCTTAAGGAGACTTCCCTTTTATGGTCATGCCAGGATCCCACCCCTGCACAACCTGTACTATGTTCCCCAGTCAATGCCAGTTGTGATGGTTGTGCTTAATTAACAGTAAAATCAGACATATACAGTATTATCCTCTTTGCTATAATGAAGGCAACCCCCCTGGGCTTATCAGCCAATTGTAGCTCTTGGTAAAATTCCTTCCCGGCCCTGTTAACCTGTGGACTTGATCCCTGCAGACATAGCAAAGGATGGATACAACAACAGAATTAAATGCGAAAACATAAGGTGTGACCGTGGATTTCTGGTGGGAGATACTTCTCAAATGCCTCACGCACAAGCTGCTTCCTCCTTTTCAACATGAGTCACAGACCAGATTGAAACCTGAACCTCTCAGGTCTGATGACCCTCCTCCTCCCTCTCAGCCAGCCATTAGGGGCTGGGCTGTCAGAAGCTACATGAGGGTCATTTGGCTGATAAGACAGCCAGCCCAGGGCACAAATTGCCCAACATTATCCTGCTTCCTTTGCCCTCCTCTACTCAGGCACAAGTGATGCTCCGCCTCATGGCTGGGAGCTGGACTATCTGCAGTGTGCATGCATGCACTCTTGTCCCATGTGTGGGACATGCTGCTAGCAACTCTTGAAAGAAAAAGTTATTGAGCTAATTCACAATAGGTTCTTGTTGCGGTGGGAGGGGGGATTTACAGCAGTCAGCAGAGGATCATCTTCCCTGGCTTACCTGCCTGGAGTCCTTGTTTTTGCATCAGGACTTGGAGGATTGAACCAGGACAATGTTTATATGAAAATGGAGTATCTGCACAGGAGTGGTATACTGTATCACGGTTTCTTTTCTTCCTAGGCTATTGGTACAATGTGCTCTCTTTTTGTGCAAAGTGCCCCATTGCAAAATATGAATGTGAGAAACCACTGCCAGGATGGGAGGCCAGAATGATGTAACCCCATGTATAACATTGTATCATCTGAGGTATAGTGTTCTGACTGCATTTTCTCTAATGCTAGGGAGAGCTGATTGAATGGTTGCTGATTTAGTCAGACTCTTGACTTTCTGAGTGAGACTTTGTAGGTGTGGTGGGAGTACATTTTCATTGAGTTCAATGGAGCGGTTTACACTTACGCCAGTGTTTTCATGAACGTAACATTATGTCCGCACCAGGAGTAGGGCATAGGCTGAGTGTGCTTAGGATTCTAAACCATACTCCGCTCCCAGCACAATCCCGGCATTGCCCATCTCTGGTTTTTATGCTGAGTTAATTGATATCCAGATTTTGGATGGGGAGGTGTTGCCATCATAAACAGTTTAGATCTATGAGCAAGTCTCAGAATTTTACCTGTACAATGATAGTAACAATTATCTAGGTAAGGGGATTGTTGATAGACAGATAGACCGTCATAAACAGTTTAGATCTACATGCAGGTCTCAGAATTTTACCTGTACAATGATGGTAACAATTATCTATGTAAGGGGATTGTTGATCAAGAATCTAGGAGAATGATAAAACTCTCTACATGGTACAAGTCCTATAAAATTTATAAATGATTATTATCTCTAAAATGCATTCCAATGTACACAAGAAGTTTAGATATGTATGTGTAGAGAACATCAGGCTGGATCCAAATGATCCCTTGATCTTCTGTTCCAAGGGAGAGAAATCATCATACATTTCACAACCTTTATTAATTTCACTAATGTGCTGCAAACTATCTCATTCCATGGAATGCACAGTTCTCAGGAATGGCTCTCAATTCAACACAGGGAGCTGCAGCAGAAACAGGGAGGTGGGGAAGTTCTCTTCTTGCTGTACTTTGGATACAACCCATTGAAGTAAACTTCATTCAGAGACTGCCAGTAGAAAACAATAGATGTGTCAAAAATTGTAGAGAGAAATTTCACAAAATGCATATTTCTGATTTCAAATATGACTTTTAGGTTCATTAACAAAAACAGCTGCTGATAGTTTTTGGCCTGGCCTAGATGTCATGATGATATCATCACAAATGAAGTAAGTTCAGAAGTTCACATTGTATGTTGAAAGCAGTCTTACCTTATTTCTATTATATAATCCTTGTTTCACAAATTTGAAGATAGCACCAGTTGGGACATACTTGGCACATTTAGCCACACAGGAAATGTTAAACTAAAACACAAGGCATTCCCCTCATATTCTCTCTTTATTCCCTCTTCCCTCATGGCCTCCAACTCACCCAGAGCACTAATTTCAGACTGTCATGAAAAATTAGGTCAAACGCACCTGTGTGGCAATTTAAAAGTGCAGCTCTTAGGGGTAATTTTATTCTGATGGGAATCTTTGTAGCAAAAGCAATGTGGTTCCAACTTGTGCATGTCAATATATTAGGTTAGGTCTAAGTACATGTGGTTACAGAGTTGTTGTTAGACTTATTTCTGAAGATATTTGGCTGTCAATCATGCACGTTTTCAGTTATAATGATTAAACAAAAAGATTTGGAAGGTTTTTTCTTAACTTTGTGTGGCAATTTTTACCTTAGGCTAAGAGAATGGGAAAGGACAGAGGTTCTTGGGAAGTGTAATATGTCTGAGTAATTCATGGTGCTTGATTAGCTCCATAGACTACAAAAAAAGTACAAGTTTGGCAAATATAAGTAAATGAATTCATTAAATTTGTACTGGAATAACTCTGCACAGGATTACAGTGGCTTGGACTCCAAATATATTTCTGTGAGTGCCAGGAAAGGAGCATTTTTTGCTGATCTCCCTCCCATGGGTGACCTGCAATACCCCCCAAAGCTGTTCCTGGGGAGGGGTGATTTGAGGTACTACAAAGGGGTAAGATGGCAAAAATCACTCCTCATGGCACCAGAAATCTAGATAGGATCCAGCCCAATGCAAATACATTAAGGAATACAGTCCATTCACAAAGACATTCACTTTGGTAAATTAATCTGCAATTAACTTGTGAATCTCTCAGGTTGTATTCAGGCAGTTCATTTGTACAGTGGTTAAGCAAATCACCATTTCTCCTCTCTTTGTTACTTGTACATAGGGAAAATCTGTGATGGGAATAGCCAAGACAGGTCTCAATAATTTCAGTCACGGGTCCCCCCCCACCTTTAATATTTTCCAGAGGTGTTTCTCCATAGAAAAAACACAGAAAAACATACTGTTTCCATCTTGATTCTTCTTAATGTGCTTAAAATGCAAACAGTAAAATGAAATTTAGTGAACATATAATCCATAGAATCTTGCTATTATGTTACATCTACTCATTTTTCATTTAGCTTCATGTGAATATTTCTCTTCAATTTTTAACCTGTCAGTGATAGACTTTATCACCTGTTTTTAAGTTATGCTGGTCAAATGACCTTAATAAATAAAATATATAATCCAGCACTCTATGACCAATAGTCATTTCTGAAAACATGAGATTTTAACAATTTAATGACCATGTGTAACGATGGAGATTGAAAGACACTGTCCATCTAAAGAACTTGTTAAATTTATCAGGACTCAATTCTTATTACATAAAGGTTACAAACTTGATATAACTTTTGTCTAAATACACAAAGCCTTGTTTCAGCTTCATTCCCTTGGTGTCTTTATTGGGCAACTCAAAGTAAAAAATACCTAACTTCATGTACCAGAGATTTCCACTGTGTTCTGGTCTACATGATCTTTAATATCTCAGGATAACTGAAGATGTAAACCACACCCCTATTGTGTGTTAACATTAATTACCAGCTCCTGGTTTTGGTGAGTACTGGTTGATACACTTGCAGCTTACTTTAACCAATGGATTGTCTCCTGCATAAACTAAATGCTAAAGTAAATTCTGGACCTGTTATCCCAGGATTAAGTTACTGTAAACATATATATCTAGGATGAAAGACTGCAGAGAAAAACAGACTGGATTGCTTCAAGAACCTTTCCTGCAGCCCCAAAATTCGTTAAAATAGCCTGGATGTCAGTGCATGAAGTCCAGAAGATCTGCTGAGTCACCAGATCTCTTGGGGAATTCCAACAACAGAGTATACTGGAAGTTTGGCAGCCTTCCCTCTCCCTCATAGGCCAACAGATGGAAAGCATGCAAGTATCCTGGGAAAGATTAACAAAATAGGATCCTGCGGCAGTTAGACTTTTTCAGTCTAATTTTCAGTCTAATTTTCACTCTAATTCAGACTAACTACTTTTCTAAACATCCTGCTTTTAATATTTTTTTTTAAAAAATCTCAGTTGTTCTATTTTATCACTAACTGCTCAGACAAAGGTGTGGAAATTAGTATATGATATTACAGTAGGACATAATCATTAACATATGAAATAGGAAAAAAGTCATCAGAATTTGTTACATTCCATTAAAAGCTTAACCAATGCACCTCCTTCATTTTTAGCAGCCAACCAAGAATTTACAACTTAGATACCAACAGGAGCAAACTACCAAGTACCACTCTGAGCTGCTTCCTTCATTTTATTGTGACTTTCAGAGAAGAAACGTCATAGTAGCAGGCCCAGATTAAGAATTAGAGATTAATAATGTCTGAAGAACCATTTTTATCTAGTTTTCAACTAAGAATATCAGTGTCTCATGGTATATCCATGAGTAACCAAAAGGAAGCCTTTGAGTACATTAACTGAGAATGTGCATTAACTTATAGAATTTACTACCCCATGATGTAGCAACTCATACGGCTTTTAAAAATTAGATGAATGCTCAGAAGACAGCTTTAACAGTGGTTGCTAAGCACATTAGCAAAATGAAACGTCCATGTACCAGGTGCTGAAAATAAGCACCAGGGTTGACTGCCATCTTTATACTTTCTATATGAGCTCCTACATGTTTTTGACTGGCTGCTATGGAAAAGAAAACACTGAACCAGATTGATATTAGTTTGATCTAACATGGCAGTTCTTATGCTCTTAATACTATGAGCAAGCATTTATCACTAATCCTTGCATTGTATAAAATCTTATTATAGAAATAGTTATCAATCTCATTACAAAGACCTAAGATATAATGTTTCGGATTTTGATCCCAGGGATCTTAACTGAATGTCTAAAACCACTGTGGCTTATTTTTATAGACTGACAAAACCACCATGCATTTTGCAAAGACTATTTCCCCCTCTAGGATAGGATTTTTTAAAAAAATCAAGGAACTAAGAATGCATTTCATGTATCTGACAAAGTGGGCCTGAGTCCATGAAAGTGTATGCTACAATACATTTAAAGAATCTTTAAAGATTCTCCAATCTTTAAAGAAACTCCAACTTTTCTTGTATTCAAAGTAGTCTTTATTTTCACCAGCCAAAGTTTCACTAGGTGGCAGGATTCCACTGTTGTATGCAAAGCAACAGATACAGCCAAGCCATAGGGGGCTTTTTTGTCTCAAAAACAAATCTGTCAGTATACTGCAATTATTTTTAATGATAACAGAGCATGATGCATTCATTTGATACTTATATCCCTGTGTGCCTGTTTGATAAACAACCAATCACCTTTTTTTGTGTTAAACTAGCAGAGTTTTTTCATAGAAAATGAAAAGCAATATTCCTCTCCCAAAAGAAGTTAGATATTTTAAAACAGCTATAACTTGTAAGAAATATTTTTGCTGTGTTTGAAAAGCAAACTGGTCTAATATATTTGAACAAATCTTTAGTATGATATTTCACTTGGTATGCTTTTCAACTAGTAGAACGTATCATATTCCTAAATATTTTGGAATAATGTCACTCATGTTTCATAGAACTGTGAGACTATTTCCCATTATTTTTCTTTTCTTATGGGAAGCATACTGTACTCTACACATGAATTAACTGAATTCAAGGGGACTTCTTCCAAATAGGACTTGCAAACGAGCATGTGACCCCATAAATTCATATGAAATCATGTTTTGCTGAGTTCTATATGCCTTACTCCAGAGTAAGTGTGGCTATGACTGGGAAACTCCATAGGACTGGCTTCTGAGTCAACATCCATAAGACTGGGTTGCATGTTTAGGTAAACATGTAATGATTTATAGTAATTAAAGTCTGATTTTCTAAAGGAAGAATTACATGGAACTGGTAAACATAATTTGCCCCTGATCCACAGCAAATAATATCTTCATTCTTTATCAATTTCTATATTTTATAAGTGTTATAAAGCTGAAAATTCTATAGAATTCCCTTGACAATACAGCATATTTCTGAGCTACTTGTTAAATATTCGTGTGATCCATTTTGCAAATAACAAATATCTACCAACTATATACAAAGACACAGCCAGCATCTCCTGAAGACGACTGCAGAGTGCATGGGCATAAACAAATTTAAGCAACAGCTTCAAAAAACTACTTTCCAACATTCTCTAAAACAGTCAACATATTTTCTCATGCAGTCGTGCAAAGCAAGGCTTGTTACCTTAAGAACCAAGTCCTTAATATACAGAGGTCTTTCAACACCGTGTAACAAGTTCAACAGGAGCTGAAAGCAGTGAGCATCTCAGAGGATTTATACATTTATGCCCAAGCAAAAGGTAAGAAAGTTTAAGAGATCTACAAGTTCATTGCCATGCATAGTTACTCCAGTCTAAGCCCATCGGTTTCAATGGTCTAGAGTAACAATGCATAGGACTGCACGGCAATTCTCTTAAAATTAAAATCTTTTTGATAAAAAAAATACACGCAAGGCTAAAACTCAAGTTGAAAATGATTATTGGAATAAATGCTTAATTACACATTTTAAAGCAGAAAGTCTAGGGGGGGGGGAGGACAGATTTTCTTCCCTTTTCACAAAACACTGATAAAGACATTTTCTTATTGTCTTACCTTGGCGATCTGTAAAGGCTGCTTTTCTTCCTTGCCACCTTGCAGTCTAAAACCCCAAGGTGCCCCTCCAGTCATAGTGATGCAGATATAATCCCCTGTACCCATTTTTTTCCTGATGAGTTTAGGCAGTGTTCATTTGTAGAAGTAACTTTTTAAAAAAATAGTTCCTAGAAACTGTGGATGTTCAATGAACTTGAAGCTTCCCTGCCAGGCTGTGCTGGAAAGAAAACAGCCCTCGAACTGCTGCCGCCTCTGCTGTGTGCTGCAATCTGGAATACAGTCATTGACTGAGAGTGAGAGAGCCCTCCCGGATCAAGGGAACAGCCCTCTCTTTCGTCAGTTTGCTCTGCTCAGCCCACCTTCATGGTAAAGCAAAATAATGTCAAAGAAATACACAGCAGTGAGGCTCAAAAGGCTATGTTTCAGCCCAAGAGCATTTGCCTTTGACAGCTAAATCAAAACACTGCAGAAATGACTTGTAAATCTCCCAGCAGTGACTTAAGACCAAGAGTTTACTTTTGTAAATGTTACCAGGCTTGCAAAACTTTAATCACTGCACATTTTGTGTCCTTGCAGTCCAGACAGAGAAGGAAAATGGAACGGGTTGGTGTCATTTCCCCCCACCCCCACTGCAGTGTTCAAATGCCCCCATGAGAAGGGATGCACAACATCGGTATTCCTAGGATGATTAACTTATCAAGCAATAGCCTGAACTTTCAAAATGTTTACAAGATGTACATCTGGCTCTCTGACTTCACAAGCAGTATGTATCAAGGATTGCAGGGATTGGTTTCCCTCATTGTGTGATATGACTGCATTTTGATCCCCGACAAACTCAGTGAGCAAACCTCAGCATTAGATTTTCTCACTGCACAGTGGCCAGTCAGTGGGTATGACGATATAGAGGGAAGATTCACATGACAGTGTCATAGTTGACATGCTAATAAAGCAGGTGAGGATAAGGCTCTATAGATGGAGGTTGTCCCAATGAACCAGCAATGCCACTAGACAGGTAGAAGTTTTGGGAGATCTGGGAAAGATTGCAGATAGACTCACATGAACAAAAAGAAAAATAATGTCATAAATGGATTATTATGACCTCACATAATTTGGAGGCATGCTATGCTTCTGTGCAAGTGGATAGATTTCAAACCATCTATAGGGCTGCAAAGAGGAGCTGGGCAAAATCTACATTTCCAATTAATGAAAGAGGACTATGGCATCAGTAGCAGATGGATTTGGCAGCAGGTCAATTGTCCACCCAATATGGGTGGACAAATCTTGGCCTACCATCAAAGGCGCTGCTTGGCAAAACTAGTTTGCCAGCCGTGGGAGATATAAGAACTATTTGAGGGACATGAGTATGCAAGTGAGGCAGGTCAAAAGAGAAGGGAGTAGGCATATCTTACATGGCCTTCCCTCTCTACCCCCAAGTGGCACTCGGGGAACAAATGTCCGCTTGCCATTCTTTGGTATGTAGTGTCCCTCAGGGGGCGATTCTTTCCCTGGTGCTATTTAACATCTATATGCGCCCCCTCGCCCGGTTAGTCCGCAGCTTTGGGCTGGGTTGTCACCAGTGTGCACATGACACTCAGCTCTATCTGCTGATGGATGGCCAGTCTGATCTCACTCTGGGTTCCTTGGCCAAGGTTCTTGAGGCTGTGACAGTATGGGTACATCAGAGTCACCTGAAATTGAATCCCCTGAAGATGGAGGTTCTGTGTCTGGGTTGTGGGGCGATCGAGCTGGGGACCCAGCTCCCAGCCCTTGCCGGGGTACAATTGAAACCTTCACCGACGGTGTGACCTTGGATGCCACACCGAAGAGCCTGGGTGTGACCTTGGATGCCACAGTTTCAATGGAGGCCCAGGTCACAACTGTTGCCAGGTCTGCCTTTTTTCATCTTCGACAGGCCAGGCAACTGGTGCCCTATCTTTCACCCTGGGACCTGGCCACAGTAATCCATGCAACGGTCACCTCCAGGCTAGACTACTGCAACTCACTCTACGCTGGGCTGCCCTTGGGCCTGACCTGGAAGTTACAGCTGGTCCAGAAAGCAGTGGCACGCATCCTTACCGGAACACCAATCCGAGTGCACATTCATCCTGTGCTGTGCCCGCTGCACTGGCTCCCAGTGGAGTTCCGGATCCGATTCAAGGTGTTAACCTTGGTGTTTAAAACCCTTCACGGACTGGGACCTGCATACCTGCGGGACTGCCTCTTCCATTAAGTCCCCTGCAGGGTGTTGCACTCTGCAGACAAGCAAATCCTGGTGGTCCCCAGCCTGAAGGACATCCGTCTGGCCTCAACCAGGGCTCTTTCTGCCCTGGCCCCGGCCTGGTGGAACGCTCTCCCACTGGAGATCCAGGCCCTGCAGGCCCTGTTACAGTTTTGCAGGGCCTGTAAAATGGAGATGTTCCACCAGGCCTTTGGCTGAACGCCAGCGGGTGTCCTCCTTCTTCTATCTAAGACCACCACTTCTTCTGGGGCTGCCCTTGGCCACCTGCTATGCCCGTATACGAACTCCCAATATTTGTTTAAATAGCCTGCTCCTGGACTATTTTAATAACTTTTTTAAAAAATTATTGATTTTATGTTTTTGTGACTTTAAATGTATTTTTTGAATGTTGTTAGCCACCCTGAGCCCATCTGTGGGGAGGGCGGGGTATAAGATAGATAGATAGATAGATAGATAGATAGATAGATAGATAGATAGATAGATAGATAGATAGATAGATAGATAGATAGATAGATAGATAGATAGATAAAATTCCATCACAGAGAGGCAGTATCAGATCATTCTAGCTCTCCTTTCCTCTCAATGCAAATCATGCTCTTGAAAGTCAAAATCAATGCCTCTTGAAAGTTGAAGATCACGACTGTCCATCTCTGCCTTTGCAGCCTCAGAGGGTGCTATGGGTCAAACAAAGACCGCTGCTCTTGCTTCCTTGCTAGACTAGATAGGCCAAGAGAAGTGACACCTATCAGTCATGTAAGTATCCAAGTATCTAAGAAAAATCATTTAAAGAAGGTAACTCAAGTAGATGGTGCCTTTTAATATGTAAAAAGTAGCTTCTGTACCCTAAGTCCCTAGAAAATGTGTTTATTGGATATCTGTTATTCCATTTACTGTATATGGCTCTGTTAAATGGTATTTATTGGGAAATCTCACTTATAACATGCTAGCAACAGTTATTGCTTCATTGTTTGATCCCATAACAGTTCTCTTAAGGGAGAAAGTTTAAAGAGGCAGCTAAAATATATGTATTTATAAAAATCACCATGAAGTAATGTGACAGCAGCCAGAGGGAGCTGACAGGGCTATGCTCCAGCCCTCAGTCCTAGGGAGCCAATGGAGCATGCATGGTATTAGCTCAGTTTCCAAGTGGGAGCTGATAGCTGGGGCTGCTGCAACAAGTACTCCTGGCTGGGGTGGGAGGAGAAGGGAGCGCTGGGTACCACCACCGCATGGTGAGGTGGGCATGCAGGGGGCTGACTGTTGGCTTCCTGGACTGCTCTCCTCAATATGATCCTTGACTTCAATGGCAGCAGGAGAGCAGTGGGAGGGATTCTCTCCCTCTTCTCCCTTATGGAGAATCCCATCAAGCTGCCATTCTTTCTGACTACACTTCCCATGGAAACTTGTGGGAAAACGACACATAAAGAGCACGTGTCATGTGTCTCGTGTAGTTTCCCTCTTAGTTGAGATGTTTACTTCTCTTGAAGCCCAGATGTGCTATTAAAACCATCATCAAGACCAGAAATTTCTGTTTCAGTTCTTCATTTATTCAACATGTGTTCATTGTGGGAATTCCATTTTGTTTCCAGGATTTTTCAATCTAGATGATGTTACTTCCAATGATGTCACTTCTGGGCAATGTCATTGTGCAGGCACAGGAGCACACATGCGCTTCTCAGCAGACTGATTTGGTCCTCAAAATGGCCCAATTTGGCTGGTTTGGGGACCAAATTAGCCTGCTGCGAAGCACAGGAGCACTCTCAGGGCGACGTGATGACATCACTCCCAGGAACTTAGGTCATCGTGCTGTCCTGGGAGCATGCCCAGGAGGCCTGTGCCCATGCCTCCCTCCCCCTGCCAGCCAGATGAGTGGTAGCGGGGCGGCAGACAGTGGGAGCAGGGAATCCCCCCTACCACTAGGGAACTGGTAACCCTACTGTACACATACACAAAACCACAGTCTCTTTTATTTCACATATAGCATGGAAGAGAAAAGAGGTTTTGGGGGGGAAATAAACCTTGAGCCGTATACTACCTCAACTATTGATGTGGCACCTGACATTTTCCTAACATGCACCACTATTTTGAGGGCTATGCTCATTTTAATTGCACTATACCAGTCCTTAGTTTATCCTGACTTTGGTTTTGGCTAAATGTTATTGTATATATTTTTCAGGTTCTGAGGTTTTTCAAAGCATGAAGGTAACATCACATTAAACTTCTATTAAAAGGACAGAACAACAATGTTCAGGACTGTTGACAATGTTAAGAGCAGGAATGGAAGAAGAGTTCGACACTTCTTACTACTCTCTTCTTTCCCATTTGGAATCATATAGACCTTGTTATAAAGGTTTGTTGGCACCCTGTGCTTGAAGACTGGACAATGCCACTGGTATGTGCCAAACTGCTCAAAACCTAGTCTCCTTGAGTGGAAAGTGCCAATGCCACACATTGTACAGCTATATTGTATATGATGTTTGCATCATGCATATTGCAAATTTTTATATTAAAGAATTCTATACCAACACTGCAATTCTAAGCAGAATGATACCCTTCTAAATTAATCAAAGTCAGTGGGGTTAGAAGGATGAAAGTTTCAGACTGCACAGCAAATGCATCAAGAGTGTGACGTGGTATCTTGTGTACTGATAGTCAAATGACCCTGATCTGTGGATTCTTACATCTGGAGACTGGAGCCATGAACATACAAGATAGATCTTCCTACACACTTGAAAAATGCCCCCAGTTTGCAGAAAAATCTGAAATCTAAAAAACCCTAAGAACATTGGAGTTTTTTAAAAAAAACGATTAAAGGAGTTCCTGTAGCTTTAACCAGATGCCCTCAGTGGCTGTTGCGAGGCAACCAAATAACAGGCTTAGTCTCTGCCAGTGAAGGCAGGTGGCATGGCAAGGCCCTCTCCAGGGCTGGCTTGGCCTTTCAGGGGGAACCCATGGGGCCAGGCCCAGAAGCAACCACCAGGTGATTTGATACCACCTAATATGCATGACTCACCCAGGCCTGGCTGCTTGCTACTGTTCAACAGCAAACCCCCTAAAGCCAGCGTAGTGTAGTGGTTAGAGTTTCAGTGTAGGATGTGGGAGACCCAGGTTAGAATTACCACTCTGCTGTGGAAGTTCACTGGGTAACTTTAATCCAGTTATACACTCTGGACCTAACCTACCTCTCTGGGTTGTTGTGAGGATAGGGTTGCTGGGTCCCCTTACCCTCCTGGTGGGGAGGGAGGGACTTGGCACTTACCTGGGGGCAACCTCCTCACTCACGTGTGAAGCAATTGCCTCCAGCAGGCATGATGACATCACTTCCAGAAGTAACATTATCGCACTGGTGATGGGCATGCTCCCACCCTTCACAGGGGTAAATTAGTAAATATAGATGAAAATAGGGGACAGATACAAGGTAACTTGTTTAATGTTTGAAAGAGAGAAGGACATAGGGAAAGAGCATATGGGGGGCTGGCAGGAGGAGGAAAAGAGGAAATAGTGTGGGGAAGGAGATACAGGAGAAAGTGAAGTCCTTGCAGGTCCCCATGCTACTGGCCCATAGGAGAGAGGCTGACTGGGGTGGACAAAGGGAAGGTTAAGAACAAGTGGACAGACAAAGGAAGGTGGGAAGGAGAAAAGGAAGCAGGGAAAGGGGAAAGGCTATAGGGGCAGAGAAGAGAAAGAGATGCCCCCCCCCTGCAAGTCAGTTTAGTGTAGTGGTTAAAAATGGCAGGACTCTAATCTGGAGAACCAGGGTTGATTTCCCACTCCACTTGAAGCCAGCAGGTGACCTTGGGTCAGTCAACAGCTCTCCCAGAGGTTTCTGAGCCCACCCACCAGGGTGATTGTTGAGAGGATAATAACACACTTTGTAAACCGCTCTGAGTAGGTGTTAAGTTGTCCTGGAGAGTGATATATAAATCAAATGTTGTTAGTCCTTGCAGGTCCCCCACTTGTAATTTTTTAAACTGCTGTTTTTTGGGAATCCAACTCAGGAAACCATTTAGGGATAGGAGGAATATAGACACTATTTAATCTCATTTCTCAAGAGAATCACAACTGTTAGATATACTCTCTTTTGACTGTTAAATTTTAGATCCAAGCAGGAATCTTTGAGCCTTGCTGTGAATCTTTTCTGTCTGTCTCTCTAAAATCTTTCACCCCAACTACTGAAACCTGAAATTGCTTCCCTAATTCAGCTTCACCTGCTGAACACCTGTGATACAGCTTTAATCCTTAGTGCAATTACTTAAATAGTTTGCATTCTTGCTTTAAATTGCCACTGGGAAATAACTGTGGAATAAACTCTTAACAGATGTGGTGCTATATTATTATCATGGAAGGTAAATGTCACTTGTTTTTAATGTTATCTCCAGTAAATGAGCATATTGCCTTGACAGTTGTGCAGGGATTTTTTTTAAAGATAAAAGATATTTTTGAGAATATCCAAGAGATTATAAAAGGACGTCTGTGTAGACACAGTCATCCATATAGAGAAGAGTTTTTAAAAGCCTGTCTTAATCTTCAAGGATCTTGTAATACTTTTGCCAACATTATGACAACTTCATGTACCCATGAATTTTATTTATTAGGTTTTTTAAAAAATCCTGCCCTTCCTCTAACGATCTCAGGGCAGCATATATCGCCCCCTCCTACTATTTTATCCTCACGACACCCCTGTGATATAGATTATGCTGAAAAGAATCACCGACCCAAGGCCATCCAGTGGGTTCCGTGGCCGAGCAAGGACATGTTCCACAAGAAGTGAGGTGTAGCTCACGAAAGCTCGTACCCTACCACAAATGTTGTTAGTGTTATAGGTGCTACTGGACTCTTGCTCTTTTCTAGTTCTTAGGGGAGTATCTCCTAATTGCAGAGAAAGAAGAAGTATCAAAAGAGGCCCAAAGTCTAAAAGCTGGTTTATATCCCACTTCTGTATTTGTGTTTCTAATGCTACAGATGGGGACATTTTGCTTGAGGATGTGGACAGGCGGACTTTTGAATCAGGAATCGATATATGGGAGCTCAGAGAGAACAGTTGCTCAGAGAATAAGAGAAATGGTTGGGATGAAAAACTGACCTGCCCCAACCCCCAGCTGCCGTTGTGCTATTCTATTACAAATCAGCAAAACTTTTACAATTGAAAATGTATCAATCCAGCATTAGAATGGCACACAACAATACAGTAAATGTTCCCTTACACTGTGTCAGATGATTGGTCTATCCAGGTCAGCGTCGTCTCCTCTGACAGGGAACAGCTCTATAGGGTCTTTTACTTTAACTACTGTCTCATTCTTTTAACTGGCTGTGTTGGAAGATGAACCTGGGATCGTCTGTACCACTTAACCAAGACCCCTCCTCATGCTAAGGCACAAGTTTGGTGGAACCTTAAAGACCAACAACATTTATTCAAGGATTTAGGAATCTGATTCAGGAATCAGAACTCTCTTCTTCTAACAAGCAAGAAAGATAGTAGGTTGTGTGAAATGGTCACATAAGGGCATCCACACTAGTACAAAATTTGCTGGAAAAGTAACATTAAGACTAAGGTTCAAGAAGTAACAAAATCAAGTCTACCAGTGACTGAATACTATGTTGTTACCTGCTTTGCTCAGTAGAGGATCCAAGTAGGTCTTACACTCTGGTGGGCTCAATTACACATGACAATCACCATGCCCCTTTAAAATTTTTTTTTCCTTTTTGTAAAGGCAGCCACTAGGGGTGTTTGATCTAGGAAGAGAACTATGGAGGGACAGTAGAGACTTTAACCCTTTCTTCCCCTTCCATTTTCTCACTGGAAAAGCCACCTTCTCCATATGCTTTTACTACTTCTGATAAAAAACTTATGGCAACTTCTTTTTTCCCCTTAGTAGGGGCAAAGGCAGCCCCAGATTGCTTTTTTCCAGTGAGAAAAATGGTAGGGAATGAATAGACTAAAGGTCTCTTCTTTAAAACAAACACTGGGCTAGGGAGGAGACATATTATTGAGTCCTGAGTATGCAGTGTCATCTTTATCAAAGTTTATAATGAAGCCCTAGTTATGGGACAAAACATACCCTATTCTTGACAAGTGGGTAAAAAATTCAAGAGGTTTACTCTTGAATAAAGATGGGCATGAAACAGGGAAAAAAACAAATCTTGAGTTTCATGGGTTGTTGCATTCCACAAACCACGAACTTTCACGAAATTGTCCCGTTTCACAAAACGATTCATTAGGTTCGTGAGTCATCAGATCCCGGAGCCCTACAACGGCCCCCTTCATACCCAGATATGCCAAACTCACAGGAACAGTTCAGCAGGCTCTCTTCCAGCCACCCTCCAAGTAGCTCTCTTCAGGCTCTCTTTGCTGACTTTTCCCTCCCGTCCTCCTGCTTTCTGCCGGTACTGGAAGAAAAGTCAAGTGCAGTGGATCTGCTTGGATTTTCCTCTCTTCAGGTTCTCTTTGCTCGCTTTTCCTTCCCGTCCTCCCATCCTCTTGCTGCTCTGATATGCCCTCCCCCCACCTCCAAGTTCTTTTTTTTAAAGTTTTAAAGTTTTTATTCAGGTTCAAGTTTAAGTACAAAATTTATAACATACCAGGAAACATAGTCTACATTAAATGCAAAAAATACAAGGCACATTCTTATCTGTACACATAAAGTCTGATATAAAAACATTATAACTTTACTATATGCCATTCACTCTTTTTTATGATATATTAACATTGTAAATTAAAACAGGATTAAAAGTAAAGATGATTTTCATATATTGCTATTTTTCAATATATGAGTTTAATAGATTTTTATATATTATTTTTAAAAAGCCTTGTACTTCTAAACAACTATGCTATTTAACTAGTAATATTCCTCTCAGAGCTTAAACAGATATATTATTTTAACAATAGACTTGTCAGTCAACAAATATCTTTAAAATACTTCTACCTTACTAGTATTGATCCTATTCTCAACCTGTCCCCTTCCCTCCCTCCCTCTCGTCCCCTTTCCTCCCCCAACAGAAGTTACCCTATCTGATTAATTATTATGCTTAAACAGCACAGTCTAGCCAGTGGTAAAACCCACTCTGACTACGGGTGTATACACCAGACTATAGTGCTGTTAAAATAAGGAGAGCAAGTTTTGAGAGATCATTTCCTCTCTCCCCCAATCCCAAGCAATTTGTGATAATTAAATAAAACTTATTTTAGTCACACCCTTGATATTATTGAGTTTTGTTTGTTCTAGATACAGTCTACCTTCAGCTATGAAGAACAGGAATTTTGCTTCCCTTGTGTGGGAAAGCGATTGTAGCATCTTCTGCGTTGTTTTGTCAGTGTCTTTCAATGATTCAGTGTTGATGATGTGGAGCAGGGTCAGTCCCGTTTCAGAGTCAGTTGCATAGAAGGATTTTTCCTGGTGTTTCACAAACAGTTTGGTAAAGTTCACCCATTTATATATTTGCTTGTCTCAGGGCTTCTGTTGTGGTTTTCAATTCCTTTCTTTTAGTAAGTACTTCACTGAGTAGCTCTGTATAAATGGAGATGGGCATTCCTGTATAAGAGATCGATCCTTTGTTTCTGGCTAGTTGGAGTATTTTTTTGCATGTTCTCCAGTCAGGGAACTCTGCTAATATGTCCCTTGGTTTGTCTGTCTTTGCTTGTTTTGCCAATCCTATTCGATGAGCCTTCATTATCAGGAGAGCTACTCCTTCCTCCAACTGGAGCATTTCGATGAGCCTTCGTTATCAAGGGAGCTACTCCTTCCTCCAACCGGAGCATTTGTTGCCAAAAACGTCAGCAGGTCTTCATTTTTTTATTTCTTCCCCCAGGCCCCTAAACTTAAGATTTTGCTTCCGTACAGCTATTTCTAAGTTCAGAACTCTTGCTTGTAAATTGAAGTTTTCTTCTTGAAGATCTCTAACTTCGTTCTGGACAGTTCTATCAAGCTCTATTGCACAGTCCAGTTTTTTAGTTCTTTTGTGCAATTCCATTTTTATTTCAGCTAGTTGGTCAACAAGTGGCTGTAGTAAAACTGATATTTGACTGAGAATGTTGCATCCAATATAACCCCTAGACTCTTCACTGAGTCAACAAATGTCAGCAGGATCCCACCCAAAGTTGAGGCTCTACAAAACCTTGGCCTTCCCAACCAAAATTACCTCAGGATTCAGTTTCAACTTATTCACCCTTAGCCATTTAACCACTGCAGAAAGGCACTAACAATTCACCCAAAAGCTATTTATCTGAAATAAGAAATCAGAACACAGAGGAAATTGTGTAAGGTACTATACATTTATTGAGTAAAGCACGTTGGAGAAGAAAATTCCTTACTACATTTGTTCATCCAGATGAGCGGATGTGACAACCACATTTGTTTCCTCCTCCTACCTCAGTTAAACTTGTAGACTAAGAATGTTTGCCATATCATAAGCTGATAGTAGATGAGAAAATGAGAATCAGTTCAGGAGGAAATTAGTAAAGCTAGATTCAATTCTTTGTCAGACTGTATAACAGAAATATAAATAACTCCTTCATTACATTGTATACTGATCACACACCATCCACTGAAGCTTCCGTCATAAGAAAGAAGAGCTTGTCACATACAAGCTGCACCTGCAGGTGATTTCATGGCAATATGGATCTTTTTGGGATACAGACTAGATGGGAATGGAGAACTGAAAGCAAGACATTAATCATTATTATATGAGAGAACACCTGCTCCTGATTATATATTTCATGTGTAAATGCTAGATGTTAATGCCACAGAAGTATTATATATGTAGCTTTTTAAATGTACGCAGCAGTGAGAAATATGAGAACCCAAAATATTGTTGAGAAACTTGATTACAATTGCAACTCCAGTGAACTATAGATCAGATTGATGTTAATAAAGTATATTTCACCAGTCTATGTGTGTGTGCGTTATGTCCCAGTCAAGTCACCTCCAACATATGACTACTCTATGAATGAAAGATCTCCAAAACATCCTAACATTAACAGCATAATATAAACACAAATAATTGCACTTTGAAAGCTTTTATTGTATGGAATGTTTTTCACTGAGATTTGAATTTAAATAACTATTTCACATTGTTCTTTTTAAGTGTGGTTACCAAGCTTAGAAAGCAAATCCTAAGAGTAAGCCCACGTGTATCTAGTTTAAGATGCAATCCTAAAACCATCTTCCACTGAATAAAACGGGACTAGTGGATTACGCTAATAAAATTGGTTTGGAACCGATCCATCATTTCCTCACCTTTCACTCAACGTATCTTTGTCTCTGTGGCATTTTCTGGTCGTTTTTGTTTAACCTCTGCCACTGCCCTATGAGGGAGTGGACTCGAGGAAACAGTTTTCTCTCGGTATAAACCGTAAAGAAGCCAGGATTGCGCTTTCCTGACTACTAAAACTTCTAGTCCAGCTTTCGCTTTCCTTCGACTTCCCTTTGCAATGAATGATTATTCTACTCAAGCATTCCACACACCCCCTTGTTATTTTTTTCATAAATCCCACCCCGCTGTCTCTGAGGGAAGGAATAGCAGAGGCAATTCCCCCACCCCCGAACGTCTACTAAAAACATCCGTTGCTTTTTCCCGAGTTTCCCCTGCACTCTCCTCTTCCGTCTCCAACTCGCTCTACACGTTAATCTTTTCTCCCTTGGAGCAGTTTACTGGAAGGAAGGCCTCTTCTGAGCCACCGCGCAGACTCCACTGCCCTTTTCGACAAGCTTGCCAGCGCTAAACTCCGGCGCGCGCGCTCTCTCCGGGCCGTGGCGGCGGCCTCGGCGCGCGACCTCGCGAGCACTGTTAGACGTGGCAGTTCGCTGAGCGCTCCCGGGCGGAGCAAAGCGCCGGCTGTCTCCAGCCTCTCAGGCAAGCCGCTGCTCTTGTGACGGGACCGGCTTGAGAGGGCGCGAACCCAAAGGGGCACGGCAGGACGCGGGACGGGACTTCTGTAGCAGGGAAGTAGGGAGAAAAGGAGGAGAGTCCCGGCAGGTGAGAGGAACGGAGGTGAGCGGGTGTGCATTTTTGACTTGGGACCACGTTGGGCTTTGATGATGCGAGGGAGTATCTGTTAGGCAAGCCGGGTGGGAGGGAGGAAAGCATCCCATATTAGGAGGAGCAGAAGCTGGAGCAGCATACTGGGGTGCAACAAGTGTGCCGCGTGGGCGCGCTTTGTGTATTCTGCACGACGAGAAGGCTGTATCGCTAAATAAGTGGGGGCTGTGAAAAGTTCATCCTTCTCCCGCAGCAAGTGGGACATAGCAATGGGGGGGGGGGGGTCACTTTTTTTTTTGCAGATTAACCATTAGGGCAATGGCCAAAGGTTTTGAGGTGTATATCTTTTAGTGGCCTGAACAGGCATGTTTTAGAATGCAGGTTCTGAAAATTAGATTTCTTTAATAATTGGGAGATTTTTTAAAAGTGCACTTTTTGACTATTAGAAATACATTGTTTCATTATTACATTTCTGATTGAAGCTTAGATGCCTCATAATTGAACTGCAAGACTTTGGTCTTCATGATAGCTTTAAAAACCATAAAAGTTGACTAAAGTGGTTGGGTGGCAAATCAGTACTCTGGTGCTGGTTTGAATCCCACTACTGCCATGAACTCAGGAGGTGGCCTTGGGTAAGCCACTCCTCTCTGCCCCAGCTCCCCAGCTGTATTGTGGGGATAATAATAACACTGAATTGGTTCACCTCTCTGAGTAGGACACTAATCTGTCTAGAAGAGCAGTATATAAGTGCAGTTATTATTATTAAATTTATATACTGCCTTTTGGAATTGCAGTTAAGGTGGCTTACAAAACAACTACCCACAATATAAAGCGAGCAACACAGAAGGAAAATGGGACAGAAAGGGACGAAATAAACAAGCAAAGTGAAGTGTAAACTTGAAAATAATTTATAAAGTTCCCTGATGACCATATGGTATAGCTGTTGCAGGAGAGGTTTCTGGAAGTGGAAAAGACAAATGCCCAGACAGGCCTTTGTCACTTCTCCTTAATGCAGCTAGGTGGAATGACCACTGATGGAAGCAGTTTAGGATAGATGGAGCTGGCCATCCAACACCATTGTTTATTTGTAGTGGCTAAAGTCGAGAATCTGGATCATGTTGAAAAATCTGGGTACAGTGAGAAGGAATTATGCAACTGGTCTACTCTGTGCCAAAGTAGCACAAGTCAGTATAGCCACATATAATATCTTGTCAGTTTGGGCCTGGTATCCAGTTTCTCCCACATCTTGTTCGGATTTATTTCTTATAAAATCCTTTCATGTTAATCCTTCTGGCATCATCTGTACTTTTTTTCTGTGTTACTTTGGTGTTCTGGCCCATACAAACTACAGCCACATATAATGTGATTATGTGTGCTTTGGCATGTTAAAACTGTATGAGTGGATTTTGGAATAGTTGTGGTCCATCACCTGTTTCAGCAGGACTGTTTGGTGGGGTCCATCTGGACATCCTTGTAAAGTCACCCCTGTGAGCTGCATGTCAGGATAGGGATTTGAAAGCAGATCTCTCTAGTCCTAATTTGATAATCTAACCTCTGCCGCATAGTGGTAGTGAGTAGTTGTGCTCTTGGTCTAAGGAAGAAATTATATAGGCATGCCAATGGCATTAAATCAGGGTTTTATATGATATAAAACCAGCATTATTGCAGTTCCGCATCTCTCGCTCAAGAAACTCAAAATCTAACATGCAGTTTTAGTACTGTTTTGTGCAGTCTTGGTTATGTGCTCTGTAACTTGCATTCTAATGTATATGTGTTTGGAGAGAGGGATAGGATTTATCAGATTGTCATTTATAACGCAGGAGGGAGCAGACTCTCAGGTAACTCAGCCAGTATTGTTTTGTTTGCATTTCTCCTTTCAGTCTTCTTGGTTTCTAATGTGAGTAGCAAGTCTGACGTGGCACTTTCCCCCCCTCCCTGCCTGAGTTGTGCAGGAAGTAGTTTCCCTTATTTACTATCACAGCTACAAACATTATCAACTCCTGCAACTGCCTTGATTGTTATTCTTTATAATGACAATGCAAGCTACACTTACTGGTGCTTGCTGAACTGACCAAAGCTCAGTTTGCCACGTTTCATTCTGCTCAGGAAGGAGAAACAAAACCCTGCTACTGGGAGCAACTGTGTGCTTAACCCCCCCCCCCCTCCTCCATTCTGTTTCATTCACTAGAAGATGCAGAAGAGAACATTGCCATTTTGTGCTTTTGCGCGGCTGTTTTATATGAATCTTAAGAGATCCTTACTATTTTTAAAAACATATTTTTTCATTCAATTTACAAAAACATTTGTTTAAACAATCTTGAATATACAAGGAAGATAAAGGCTATATTCCCACATGAGGAATAATCAATCTACACTACAGATCATGGATTCATATTCATAATCTAAAACAATAAATTTGTATTTATTTGTTTTAAATATTTTTATGCCTACCTTTCTCCCAACAAAGTGTGTGCGTGTTCTCTTCTGCATCTTCTAGTGAATGAAACAGAATGGGAGGGGGGTCTGGGGAGCCATCATCAATGGACTCTGTCAAAAATGTGGGAATCCTGTTGGGAAAGTGAATATGGCAATGAAAAAATGTTTTTAAAACAACTTCAGATAACATATAAGCTTAAAATAAAGAGGTCAACATCAACTCTGGCTATGCTGATCTATCCTATGGTAACCTTAAGACTTGACCACTATAACATGCTCTACATGGGGCTGCCCATGAAGACAATCTAGAAACTGGAGCAACCTGCAGTGACAATTTACTGTATTATCTGAATCAGCCAGCAGGACTATATGACACTTATTTTGAAGTCCCTCCACTAGGGTCCAATTACATGTGTGCTAAATGCAGGGTGCATGGAGGGAAACCTCAACCCAACTCTCATTTAGCCTGGGCAGACATATACAATAGGCACTAAGAGAAACAGCCTGCTTCCCAAACCTTTTCTATCTGGAAAAATGTGCTGTATGGAAAGCAGGGACTAATGAAGCTATTCCTGCCTCTGTGTGTGTGCTCAAGAGCCCATTTCCCCCCTCCCACCCCACTATTTTGAAGGTGAGTGTGGTCACAATTTAAATGTGAGTTGGCTTGGGGTTTCATTCAACCCACCTCATATTTAGTTTCCTAGTTGTTCCCAGATCCAGTGCAGGATGCTGGTGTTTACTGTAAAAGCCCTTTATGACTCAAGATATACATACTCAAAATATTTCAGCCCTTTTCTTCCGTATAATTCTTTCTTCCCAGAAAAGTTTATTCCTAGGGTCACCCCACATTTTTTTCCGTTGCCGTATTCACCTTTCCCCCCAACAGGATTCCCACATTTTTGACAGCATCTATTTATGATGGCTCCCCAGACCCAACGCAGGTTCACACAGCTGTTGCATGGCTGCAGGGAATGACTATTAAAAAATAAAAGAGAGCCCAATGGCTTCAACAGCACCGTTGGGGGTGGAAGGGCCCCTCCCCTCAAGCCATTGTCCAAAATAGTGAATGGCCAATATGGCCATTTCCACCCTCCCTTAAAGAGATGGCCCACTCATGGAACGCTGGTGACGTCTCCATTTGCAAAATGGTTGTGGGCCATTTGGCTTCCAGTTTTTTGGTGCCTTTTCTGTGACTATGGAAAGTGCATTCCCAGAAAAGGTGCCAAAAAATGGAGGCCAAGTGACCTGCAACTGTTTTGCAAACTGAGATGTCTGGATTCTTGGGGGAAAGCCATCAGCGTTCAGTGAGTGGGGTGTCCCTTTAAGAGTGTGTGGAAACTGCCTATGATTTGCCAACTTATTCTGAATGGCAATTGCAACATTTGTTGATGTTCAAATACGGCCCGGCAGTTTTGTGTGCTTCAGAGCCTCTCCCACTTTTGGAAATTCTTACTGAATCAATATAGAAAATAACACCGACAATATTTATATATAAATATTTGTCATTTAATAAATATAATAAACAGAGTCGTAGAGATGAATGGAATAATGATCTGGAGCACCCAATTTTGCTAAAGCAATGGGATAAGGCTTTAAGCTATATATCTGTTGCTGCTGTGGATCTTCATTTGTGACATTCAGCAAAAAATTATGTTTAGGGTGAATTGGACACCACAGTGCCTTTTTACTAAAGGTTTAAGCACAAGACGCATCTCTTAAGCATATACTTTGGATTTGTTCGGCCATTCAGCCCTTTGGGTGGAAGTTATTAGTCATATTAATTTTGTATTAGAAAACTCATTTATTTTTTAGTATGTTTATGTACTGTTAAACTACTTGTGTGTCTCTTGGAACCTAACTGATGTTCAATGGAAGTGGACTCTCTGTGCCCTACAGTTGCTAAAAGACTTATACTTCAGCACGGGAAAGACAAAATCCCACTTCCTGTTATTTACTGCATTGAAGACCTTATAAATGTATCAACATTGGAATGTATCACAAATAGAAGGCAATTGCATGTGGACTTATTTTTAGATATTTGGAAATCTTTTATAGATACCTATGTATAGATTTTCTAATTATATTTTTGTAGCAATCACTGTTTTTTTTCAGTTTGCTTTTTTATTTTTCTCTGTTTTGCACTAATAAAATTTTTAAAAGAATAAAGTGAAAAAAAAGACCTGGTGAGAGCTGTAAATGTTGTTGTACCTCTTGGAAACAGTGACTGCAATGCTAAGTTCAGCATTCATATCAATGGAAAGTTACCTCTAAGTTCCAATACAGTAACATTTGATTTCAAAAGAGTAAACTTTACAAAAATGAGGGGAATAGTTAAAAAGGGAACTGAAAGGGAAGCATGGGAGGGTCAGCTCTCTAGAGGATGCTTGGGAGCTAGTAAAACCAGCACTAATTTAATCCCAGACAGATGCATTCCCTAGGTTAAAAAAGGTACTGCTAAAATCATGCCTGTGTGGTTAATGAAGTCAAGGAAACCATAAAAAGCAAAAAAGGTTCCTTTAAAAAGTCGAAGGTCTGCCCCAATGAAGTGATCAAAAGGGACAACAAGGTTTGGCAAAAGAAGTAAGTTAATTACACAAGTAAAAAGAGGATTTGAAGAGCTAAAAGCATCAAGACAAACAGTATGAAAGCCCATATGAAAGCCAGTATGGTATACCGACTGGAGTGATGGGCTAGGTTTATTTCTCTGCTCTGCCGTGGAAGCTCACAGGGTTACCTTGGTCATAGATCCAGAGGAGTTAGCCGTGTTAGTCTGTAGTAGCAAAATCAAAAAGAGTCCAGTAGCACCTTTAAGACTAACCAACTTTATTGTAGCATAAGCTTTTGAGAATCACAGTTCTCTTTGTCAGATGCATGGAGGGCAAGAAGAAACTGGTCAGATATATAAGTGGAGAGGGGAGGGAGGAGTAGATGCAAACAGTAGCTTCTGATATGGAGATCAGTTTGCTTCTGAAGCAAACTGATCTCCATATCAGGGTTACCTTGGGTCAGTCACATAAATGGAGGAAGGGATAGTGATGTAAGCTGCTTAGGGTCTCCATTGGGGAGAAAGGTGGAGTATAAACAAAGTAAAATAAAAAATAAAATATCCAGTTAGAGATTATAAGAATTTTAACATTGTTTTTTTTAAAAATTATTTCTTGCATTGATTAAAATATATTTGATATATTCGAATTCATAAGAATGATACATTTCAGTTCAGACTTGTAGAATGAAAAATATCCCCTAGTACAAAGTAGGATAGTTTTAGCACACCACGTACGGCAGAGGGCAGGAAACCTACATTCCATCAAGGAATATCAGGAAAAATAGACCCATATACAGGCCGGTACCAACCCTCTGATCAGGGCCAATAGCTTTGATTTTTATTTGATCTCCACCGCTAATCAGGTTAGTTCATAACTTGATTTATTTGTATTATTATATATATTTAAGATTTTAACTCTCTGATTTAAAATCAATAAAACACCCCTGTAGTCTCTCTCACAATTCTTAGGGATAATCATAGGGCTCCCATTCCCTCGATGAGGGTGGGGGATCCTCCGCTTCCAGCCTCTGCCCCCCCTGCCGCTTCTCACCTGGCCAGTGGGGGGAAAGGCACAGGAATGGGGCAAGACCCTTTCAGACCATGCTCCTGTGCAGTCCGGAACTCTTACATGTTGTGCCGAAACCTGGGACCATGCGATGACATCACTTCTGGGAAGTGACATCATCGTGCAGGGTGCGGCCCCTCCCAATTCTCCCCTCCCAGCAGAAGCGCAGGGTTGCTCTAGGGGTCAATTAAGTAAAACTTGGCCCAACTGCTAGATTGGGGCCTGTTTTTACCCAATCGGTCCCTGGCACAATCCATCACATCCACATCATGCTAGGAATGATGCCATTCCTGGTGTGATGTAGAAGCATTCTGAAGCATGTGTGCTCCTGTCGCTGCCCCCCCAGTCCCCACTTTGAGGCCTGGGGGACCTGACAACCCTAGATAATCACCTGAAAAACAACCTTGCCTAATATTGTATGGCAATAGCATTAGTTTATTTTATGAAGCAATCTTTGGAAACTGAAAATTTCCTGTGGAAAGGCAGGAAAGGAGGAGATTTCCTTACCTCTTCAAGGAGGCTGTTCCACAAAAGCAGAACAGCAACTGAAAAAGTTTGAGCACTAACCTGTAGTTAAAAGACCATCTTCTGAGAAGCAAAGTTGCTGCACAGGTATGTGCAGGTGAGACTGTTCCCTTGATAAGGTATAGTTTTGTAACAAGGAGAGGTTGAGGCTGAATTAGAAGTTGAGGAAAGGTGGGTGACATCTTGAAACATCTAGACTGAGTGTTTCTTTCTTCTGCTGCACCTTTTTAAAGCTGGAGGCCCAATCTGAAAGGCAAAAACATAGCGACTCTTGGCCCATGGCTTGCAGCATTAAGGCTTCACCTGGGGGACACCAACCCAGGATTGTCTTGTCCACTTTGGGGTCTTTGATTTTTTATATCGTGTTACGTAAATTAACAAGAAAAAAAATGAGCTTGTAGCATTGTCGTATACAAGATAATTGCTCTTTACTCTTTCAAGACTAAGGAAATTATTTAGTTATCTTGTTTCTTTTGTGGTGACTAACAGAATATTCATCTCTTGACTACAAATGTTCTTGCATCTTGTTGTATTCTTAACCTGCAATTTTGATTGTGCATCAATGAAATAATGGTGATTAAATTTCTTTTTCAGATTTTTATGACTGGCTTGCCTTAAAAAAAATAGTACTGCTGAAATGAATCAGCAGGGATATGTTGCAACACCTCCATATTCTCAAGCCCAACCAGGATTGGGAGGGTTTTCTCCAGGCTTTGGGCAACCCGCTGCTCCACCTATGTATGGACATTATGGTGATGTAAGGCAATCATCTTCTGCATCTCACTCAGGTAGAGCAACATTATGACTGAGGTTATATAAAGTTCAGTTGTTGTTTTCAGGGTTTTTTTCCTGGGGAAAGAGGTGGTGGAACTCAGTTGCCAGCACCTGGGGCAACTCCTGGCTGGAGGTGGCGATCCTGTCACCGCATGCGCATGTGTGCACTCCCGGGACCATGCAATGACATCACTTCTGGGAAGTGACATCATCGTGCAGGGCAAGGCCCCTCCCAATTCCCCCCTCCCAGCTGAAGCTTGGGGAAGCCAAACAGGCTTTAAACTTCAGCTGGGAGGGAGTATTCCCCCTCCCAGCTGAAGCCCGGGGAAGCAAAAAGGGCTCTTTAAACTTCAGCTGGTAGGGCTGAAGGCCGGGGAAGCAAAACGGGTTCTTTAAAGTTCAGCTGAGAGCGGGGGAAGCCCTGGGTAGGCAAACAGGCTCTTTAAACTTCAGCTGGGAGGGGGAATTCCCCCCTCCCAGCAGAAACCCAGAAACAAAAAGAACTCTTTAAACTTCAGCTGGGGGGGGGGTGGATTCCCCCCTCCTGGCTGAAGCCTGGAGAAGCCCCAAAAGGGCTCTTTAAACTTCAGCTGGGAGGGGGGATTCCCCCCTCTCAGCTGAAGCCCAGGGAAGCCCCAAAAAGGGCTCTTTAAACTTCAGCTTGGGGGATTCCCCCCTCCCAGCTGAAGCCCGGGGAAGCAAACGGGTGCTTTAAATTTCAGCTGGGTATTTCTTAATATTATAATAAGGATAATATATATTCTTTATTTTTATCTTCCTGTCTAGAATTTGAGTTCTGCCTTCTTTCTTTTAAAGTCAGATTTGTCTTCTTGAGTACAAAGAGAAGTTAGCAATTGTTGAATGCCAGGAATTTCTAGTTTCCATGTTCTTGCTAAATTCAAAGTTCGTCTGCATGGCTGTAACAAAAAGACCAGCGGGCAATTCCGAGTCACTGATTTTTATCCTAAAAGACTACTGCAGGAGGTTAGACTGAACTGATATTGGATACATTGTTTCTGCTTTATTGATGGAAAAGAAGTGCTAAATGGCAAATTCCTTGTATGCTTTTCTTTAGCAGTTACTAATGTATCTTTTAATATAATGACTTATTATTTGCCATACTCTTCACTATGTTCTATTTATTTAGCTATGTTCAAAACAAATGTGCCTTTTGGGCCTGCTGCTCCCATGGGATCTCCACCTCCTGTCATCCACCAGTTTAATCAGGCCAGTCTCCAGAACGGACCCAGCAGTACAGCACAACAATCAAACAGGTGATTGTCAAAGGGAAATAAATAAAACAGGTTTTCATGTTTGTTTTTCTGCTGTTTAAGGATGGAAGTATATGCTATACGGGCCACTGAAAGTTGTTTTAAATCTGTTAAGACCTTTGTATAGCACTAAGCTGCATCAAGAGTAATGGTAAAGTAATGGGTCAAGGTCTCAGGTAGTCTAGTGTGTCTCTGGGAGCTGAAAACATTTGATTGCCATTTTTTTGGTATGCTTGTGCAATGTGTGAACCATCTGTGAGGGCCTTTCCCTCTCTGGTGATAATAGATATCTTTCAGTATTCACCTTGCAACTTGTAGTGCAAAGAAACCATCCTTCTGTTTGTAGGTACAGGTCAAATAAAATTATTGGTTTAATGTGCCCAGGATGGTTTGTTATCTTGAAAAGTGGACATTTATTTGTCCATGCTCTTAAAGTGACAGGCCATCCTAGACTTCTAATTGATTAGATGGATTTAAGTGGTATTGGGCTGCTCATCTGCTGGTTAGGTGGTTAATCCCCGGTTTGTTATTTGTTAAGTCCCCAAAGCAATATGTTTTGCTCCTGAAGCTGTAAAGCTTCTTACTGTTTTAGACTGATGCTTTTTATGTGTCTGTAGCCGCTAACCCTAGGTTCATCCAGTATGCCTCTTGTAAAGCTATCTTGCTTTGAAAACATTTGGGTAGGGTGGATGCTGTATGGATAAACTTAATGTTTCTTTCAGAAAAATAGTTCTTTTGGTTCAATTGAATCCTTTTGCTCTTGAAGTACCTATTAAGAGATGTATGTATAAGTCAGATTAATCAAGGGGAAAAACTTGATACTTTCATTCCTGGATCAAAAATTATTTAGATTAGAGTTCAAGACCTAATCTGATCCATATGTTTTGCACAGCCTTAATGTGGAATGTATTCCCTGGATAGAGAATAACCTTTGACTTGCATGCCTGATTTAAAATGATCAAAGCAAGATGTGCATGAGCCATGAGATGAGGTTTAGTTCAAAACCAGTTCTTCTTGTTTCCTTAATGCCATCATCTGAAAGTGTCAAGTAAGAGTTAATAATGTTACATTTTATAGAATTTACAGGCATTAATATATGCCCTAGTATATATCTTAGCTTTCCATCCGAAGAAAAGCCCGTTGAGCAATGACAAATTGTTCAAGTTCACTTATAAACTGGAACCAAGTACTGCTGGTGATTATGTTCATTCAGTTAGCATTGTTTTCCATCTTTAAGTCTTTTAATGTTAAGAAGAACATACTTAACAGTATTGTTGTGGTCTGTTTAACTTGATAAGATTCCCACCTTATAAGCCTCATGTTTTTACTTGAGAGAAGTAGCTTAATATGGAGTAATCATTGGCACAATGATGGGTTGGATTAATTCGATAAGGGACTGGAACTGCTCTGCCTCCTCTTTCCCACTTTTGGGGGATTCTCAAAAACAACATGAGGAGGCAAAATGAGAATCTGCAGTGGGAGAGTGAAAATGAGCTCCCTTCCCTCGTTCTGGTGGTATAAATGCCTTGTGCTAGTAGAAAATGATGTTTTGTTCCATCCTGTTGTCTTAGGTTTTGATTTACCTGAATTGTTATGTGATGTTACTTTGCTTTTTCAGGTATCCAGCCCCTCTACCTTCCTATTCCTCATACAGCCATCCTTCGCAACCTTCCTATCCAAACAGGTCACCACCTTCATCTACAGCACAGCTGGCTAATCAGCTTGGCAATATGCAAATAAACAGTTATGGTAAGTATTGCATAGTCATTTGCAGGGGTCATTTCGTAGAAAAAAAACTGGAGAACTCATTAGCATAACATATTAGCATATCTTATTAGCATATGCCATGCCCCTTGCCATCACCGGAAATGTGTCATTAGCATAACTGATTTGCATATGCCACACCCCCTGACATCACCTAGCCTGGCTGCTTTGGACCCAATCCTGGCCATTCAGGGCCGAAATTGGGCCCAAAATGGCAAAAAGGGGCTGAAAATGGCCAAAAGAGGGCCCAAAATGGTCAGAATTGGGCTGCTGCTGAACAGGAGCGTGATCCACCACCCGTCAGAGGCCCGATCTGGGACATTTCGGCCCCAATCCAGGACAAAACGGGCCCAAAATGGCCAAGAGTCAGGTGGGCAGGGCCACCTGTCATGTGACTTCTTTGGTAAACTGCTGGAACTGTGTTCTTGCATGTTCCCCCTTGATATGAGCCCTGGTCATTTGTAAAACCCGTTGAGTGATCATCATTTTTTCCCCTTCTTAATATACTTGTAAGGCACTGCAGCAAGTTTTGCTGTCAGTATTTGGTTTGTCTTGATAAGAACTTAGCATAAATAGACCAGTTTGCAAAATACGATCTTTTTCAGGGGCCTTGCAAATTAGTGTCTTCAAGGTCTTCAAAAAGTGGTTTTGATTGGGACTACAGTTTAGAAAAGACTAGTTTAATGTGCCCAAATCTGATGAATGATGGAAATATGATATTCTGGTCCCTAACAGGACATCTCCAAATTTTGTTATACTGGTCCTTATGCTGGCATATTATAAGAGGATCATAAACCTTGAAAGTTATTTTTGTAATCTCACTTTTAGTACATGGTACAAAGTTTCTAGGGCAAAGTGTTAATTAGTCAATATATTCCTGCCATTATTGAGAGGAGTTTTTAATTTTTTTAATCCACTCTGTAAGGAAATATGTTTTCCAAAACCTTTCCTGAGAGATCAGATTTTGTGAATTTTCTGTCAGGAACAAGTGGATTGTATCTCCCTTTGGTCTCCTCTGGCATGTAGCCATCCTAACACAGTCTTTCAGTACTACACGTTATGAGGGCCATATTTAAGCAGGATTCCTCATTCATTTCAATTCCACACTTATCGTTGTGCTTTGTTAAATTGAACAGATAAGCCTGTGACATTTATTTTTATTTTTGTTTATTTTATTTATGTTATTTATAGTATGCCCTTTTCACAAGACTCAAGGTGGATTGCACGGTGTGGGTTAGTACAGTCAATTTCAAGGAGGATTGCACGGTGTGGGTTAGTACAGTCAATTTCAAGGACATTTCAATAAACAATGTAAAAGGCTCTATAAATGCAAATTTGCAAGGAATGAAACTAGCAGAAATCTAGTTCAGAATTGGAGAAATGCTGAAACATAGCATAAGCAATTCCAAGAATGATACATTAAACAACATAAAACAACCAAGAACTACTTGGACAGATCGTACACAAAGCAACGATAGCAAAGAATAGCACGTAGTAGTAAAGTCTATGTCCTTATCCCTTTACGAATGTATGTCTCTGAGACTACTTCCTTACAGTACAGCCCTTATATAGTTGGGTGCATATTGTTGGCATACAGTTCCATAGCTATGAATGAGTTCTCCTAAAGGCTTTACCCAGAGGCTGAATAACATGGGGGATAATATTGCACCCTGTGGAACCCTGCAAGATAATACCCACTCTGGAGATAGCTCATTGCTCACAGTGACCCTTTGTGTCCATTCCATGAGAAACAATTTAAATGAGTCCAAAGCACATCCTTTGATACCCACTTCTGCTTCCAAACACCTCAATAAGATGGCATGGTCTACTGTGTCAAATGCTGCAGGCAGATCCAGGGCGAGCAATAATGAAGATTAAGGGTGCTCCAAGTGTACATCAAAGGCCTTGGATACTGAAGATATCAGTGGATGAATTTGGCTGTAATTACTTGGTCTGGAAGGAGTTATAAATAACAGTAATTTACATTATTATTAATGAAGGAAATTCTTCCTAGTCTATTGTGCAAATTAACTAAAGCTTATTTTATAATACCAGTAAAGTAATAATTTTAAAACTTGAAGCCTTAATGATCCTTCTCATAGGGTGTAAGTACTCAAAGAGTTTAATATGAAGCTGCCTTATATGTCACCAGACCTTTGGTCTGTCAAGGTCAGTCTTGTTTCCACTGACTGACAGAAACTCTTTGGGGCTTCAGATAGAGGTATCCCATATCTCCTGACCCTACTTAGATTAGTAGTCAAAGTAATTTCTAAAAGTTGAGGGTGCAAAAGATCATGGTAAGTTATTTCAAAACTATTTATAGAAGTGTGTGTTAATTTAATATCAGTGATTTTACATGAAGCTGATAATAGCTACGTGGCACTCATGTAGCTTGAAGGGTTTGGGGTTTTTTTTTTTTGGTGTATGCTTAATCACTGTGTGTTCATACAGGTCCCAGCAATGCACCAACCCTTCCTCCTCCTCCATCTTCTGGGATCCAGTCATCTTTGCAAAGTCCACCACCTCTGACACAGCAAATGTCCTTGTCATCTGGTCCTCCAGTTTCTCCATCACTAGCAAATAACTTGAACAGTCATTGCCCTCCAGGAGCCAGGCAGGAAGGGCCCCCTGGGTCTGGCCCGCTGAATGCCAACTTGCAGCAGCAACTCTCAAACCAGCCCTCAGGCCCTGGATTTCCTCCTCAGTATGGTCAGTTCGCTTGCTAGTCTATATGGAAGGGCTGCTTTGAAACAAACATTTTAAAAGCTTTTCAGGTGTGCCGTGGCAGCTTGTAAAGTAATTTGGAGCAGATAAGCCGTAGTTAAGCACTCCTTTTCTTGCCTGAAGTTTCTTTGTTCCAAATCCCACTTCTGCCATTTTATATAAAAAAGGATGCAACAGGAGTGTAGCAGGATGCAACAGGAATGTATATTCAATAACAAGGCAGAAAATACATACCAATAACCAGGTGCCCCCTCCTGCGGATACTTAAATCAGCCATTCTGCCTCACTTGCCTGCACGCCAGATGCTACTGCAGCCTTGGGGAACCCCCCTCCCAGGGTTGCAAAAAAATCTGAACAGTTAGAAACGTTACATGGGGAGGGGGCGAGGAGTTAAAACGATAGCTGGTCTGTACATGTGCAACTTCCCTTCTCTCCTCTGAAATCCTCTGAAGCCTCCCCTGCAGCTGAACATTTGGCACAGTGAAACTGCAGGGAGGGAGGCTGCAGCAAAACATGAGGGTGAACTTGGGGAGGAGTTTTTCTTGGCATCACCACCACTGAGGCCCCATCCATGCTGGCTCCTACGTTGCTACCAGACATGGTGTGAGCTGGGCAGTCGAGCATGCATCCTTCAAATCCCCCCGTGGAATTCTTGTGCCCCCTTGTCGATAGCTAATCTCCATATAGGCTAGAGTATCTCTTCTGCATAAATGTGGTGTTATTCACACGAACAGCTGTCTCTTCTTTCTCTTGGTCTTTAGGTCAGTCATAACCACATCAGATTTGAATCAGTCAAAAGTTTATAACAGATCATAAATGCTTAGAGTAGAAGTATCCAATTATTATAATACCAATACTTTTACAGTTTCCCATTTTCTAACTGAATGATTTCCAAACCAGGATCAATCTGAATCAATGCCAGATTCCTATGAACTTTAGCTAATGTTATGGTCTTTGTGCTGTGTTACACACAACAGAATAACAGTAGGGAACTATCTGTAGGCTGGAGTGTGTCCTGGACTTTTGAGGAACATACCACATCTCTGTCTATAGATCAAGCCACATGAGGGTCACACACACACACACCCATTTTTCCTGGGGTGCTTAAAGCATTTGTATCACAAAGGCAAATGGTATCTGTGTTTTGCCTATTTTTTTTCTCCTACCAGAGCTTAAAAATTGGTTGGTTAGGAACTTGTTTGTAATCCAGAAAAGCTAGGAAGAGGGAATAATTCAAAAACTCCTTCCCTTGAGTCATAGTCCTCCTGATACATACCGCCTTCTCTCCTGATGGCTGCTGGTTATGCCAAAAGACAAGTCAAAAGCTCCAGTCATGGACATCTACCATCATGTGTAGTTCGGTTTTGATGGTTTACAATAAACTTAATGTAATGCTGATAATGTGAGCTTAAAAGAGGCTACTCAGTTTGCAAAAAGTAAACTATGCGTGCGCAGTTGCAGTTTGGATAAGGGCCATGTGAGAAGGGAAGAGAACTTAACTCTTCAGTCCCTTTCTTGCTTTCTGTAATTGAATTTAAGTATCAGAGCTTTTATTACTTGTTTCAAAGGGAAAGAAGACAAGTTTTATAAGGACACCTTTTTTTCTCCTTAAAACTGTTAAAAATTGTGGAGGAAGCCAGGTGTCAAAGTAATGACTTCAGTTGGCTTAGATTGCATTTACTCTGTGTATGATTACTCTGTTAGTGAACCACAAGTAGGGAACCTTGGGTCTGAACATTATTTCAGTGCTAAGTATTTTAGTGCATTTGGCTGTTATTTCCTCTCTTACTGGTGTACTGAAACATAAGACTACTACAGTTAACTTAGAAGTATCTATAGCCATTGATAATCATGGGCTATCCTCCTTTTTCTGATCTCATGAAATTCTCCCATAGGAATCCTATTTATGTGTTTATCTCCTGCGCACAAGAGAGGCAATGTGGGCATGCAAATTTAAATTGGTGGCGTGATAGTGATAGACAAGGGAAGTATCTGTCAGTAGAGTGTCACTTGTGAGAAAGCCAAGTATAAATGGATAAGAACCCATAGCTTAAGAATTTACATTCTTGTCGTCTGATGGAACTTAAAAGTCTATGCTTCAAATTTTGGAGAATTTGACATTTTTAAAAATTGATCTTCTGGAGAATTTGACATTTTTAAAAATTGATCTTATCTTTACTTTTGCAGGTAACTTTGCTCCTCCTATGGCAGGGGCACAGCTCTCCTATCCAGGTGGCCTTCCCTCAGGCCCTGCACAGTTGGCTGGACCACAGCAAAAGAAACTTGATCCTGATTCCATTCCAAGCCCAGTGAGTTACAATTTCAGACAATGAGAATATAATGATTAGTGTGGTGCTTAATGTAGGTAAGTTCAAAATGTGAGGTTCCACATAAATCAGAACATGTAGGTTGGATCCAAGCAAGCAAAAAGCACTTCTTTTTCTGCAAGAAGGTCCATAGTTTATGTATATTCCCTCCTCCAGTTGCTGCCTTTGTGCTACATCCCAAGCCATTCTCAAAGTTTCTCCAACTATCTAGAGAGAGTTTTCGTGGAGCATGGTACTAGAAGTGGGAGATAGGAAAGCCCTGTTACCTAATAACTGGATCTAACACAATATATTTTAGAAACTCTAAATCTTGATGAATTACAGCTGTATAAAGTGATCATATTTTTAATAAATCAACTTGTATCACTTTAATGAATAAAAGGAGGTCAATATATTCTTCTAGAGGAGTAGCCTTGTTAATATGTTGCCCAAAGAGAATTAGTTTTTAGATGCTTTGAGGACTAAGAAGCTTGTTATACAGAAGAATTCATCAACTGAATATAGTATGCAGTAAATCTTATATTACAATTCTTCATTTAACTGTATACCCTGAACTGGAAATGTAGTAAGCACTGTAAAACAAACAAGACAGAAGTAATTTCTGCAACAATATTATGTACTGACAACTCTAAAAGGGTAAAGCACACCTAATATTTCAAAGAAGATAATGATATTTGTTTATTATTGTCTCTGAGATTACTTCAGTTTGGAAGCTAATCTGTTTATATGCTGATTCACAGCCAAAGACAAAATACTTTTCTATTGTTCCATGGGGAGACTTATGAATCTGGAACTGTTTGCTGCATACATGATTTGTGTGTGCTTTCCCTGTTAGCAAAACAGGGTTCACTCTGTAAAGTTTTTAGCATAATTTTGAGACCACCACAAAGAAGGCTGTGCTCAGTCAGCTCATAGATCTTGCTTCAGCCACTGAGAAGGGAAAGCTCTTATTTCTCAATGTGCAATAATATGAAGTGTTTAATAGACCAGAGACTGCTATAATACTGTAAAGAAACTGAAAAAATCGTAACCGGACCCCACTAACTCATTTTTAAAATGTATTTTTTTCATAAGATTCAGGTAATTGAAAATGACAAAGTGTCCAGGGGAGGTCAAATCTATGCTACAAACACCAGAGGTCAGGTTCCTCCTCTGGTTACTACAGATTGTGTGGTCCAAGATCAAGGTACATGTGAACATATTGAGCCTTTTTTCTAAGTGAATTTAAGTGTCTGCAGGAATGTTGATGTTTAATTTCTGTAATGTATTTGTTCATGTTAAAAAGATCCTTTTTAACTTCCTCTGGTGCTAGATATGTATGGCAGAGAACAGTCTACAAAAATGTATTCCTCAGCTATGGGATTCCATTTCTTTAATGACTTAAGCATCTTCTACCAATAAGTTCTCTTTGTTTGGCCATTTTGATTTAGTGACTGAGTTTAAGCTAATATTTTGTGTGAGTGGGATTGAGGGTTGGTGTAAAATATTTGAGGTTGCATTAATTACTTTGACTGTTAAATTTTTGTAATGAAGCCCGAGCTACTTTTATAAGGAGGCACTGAAGAGACTGGAAGGCAACATTTTATATTTTAAGTTCATTTGCTTTTGTTTTCTTTTGAATGTCACAGGTCATGCCAGTCCTCGTTACTTTCGATGTACGGCGTATTGCTTTCCCTCCTCGGCAGAAATGGCTAAGCAGGCTCAGATTCCGCTAGCGGCTATCATCAAACCATTTGCCAGTGTTCTACCAAATGAGGTAAGTGAAGAAACTGCAGTTTTTTGTTCAGAAATACAGGCTTTTAGTAATTGTGTTTATGCTGATAGATACTTCTAAGTTAACTGTACTAGTCTCATGCTTCAGCACACCAGTAAAGAAGGAAATAATGGACAAATGCAGTAAAGATATTTAGCACTGAAACAATGCCTTTATATAATCAAAAGTAGTGGTACCTTCAATATGTGCTTGCCATTACTTCATGCAGGGCTTAAGTATATATCTTAAGTATATCATAAAGAAACTCTTAAATCTCTTTAGCAGCCTTCAAACAAAAAAGCAATAAATTTTGTATACAAACCACAAGTATCTAGCACTGTGTGTCCATACTGATGTATGAAAGATTTCTCAGGCACTTGAACTGCAAACATGTTCAGGCTACGCTTGGGAAATGGCACACTCTTCTTTCTTGAAACAACACCATCTGTGTAGGCCTTCCCCACCATCCTAGTGCTATCGGCTGCTTTCCTGGGTTGGTCAGATATATCTGCCAGGATGTTGGGTATGTCAGCCCCCTTGGGAATGACATATACGCATGCTCCTGTCAACTATAGGTAATACATAGGGTAATTACACTTCTCTTCTTGGTAAGTGCAGCTGTGCCTGATCTCTTTATGCTGCTGCTAATAAAATTATAATGGGTTATATATACAGAGTCTCTGCCTATTTTTGTGAGAACGATCCTGTGATGAAACTGAAAAGAAAAATCCATTGGTCAAATAATAGGAGAGCACCCACAATTCAGGAGCATCCTTTGAAAGGCTCCCTTCCAAATCCATTATCACATGCCCTTTTCAACAGACATCTTGTATATCAGAGTTGCAGTATGTCAGTATATGCAGGGTTTCAAGAATTTTTTTGAGTTGGATAGAGGTAATTGTTGTTAACTGTTTACAGAGAGGTTGCCATCTGTAACCTGAGTTTGTATTGTTTTTAAGTTTGATGTAAGCCACTTCGAGAACTATTGATTGGGAGAAAAAGGGAATACAGGGATGTGCACTTAAAACATGGTAATTTTTGGATTTGAGTATCAGGAGGGCTATAAATATTGGTATTCCTGATATTCAGGTCCTTAAATACAAGTTTGCTGTTCGGATCCACTCCCCCCCCCCCGAGATCCTTAACTGTGTCTGTTACTCCCTATGGGGTAATCTTTCTGGGAGGCTGGAGGGGCTGTTTTTGGAACACCACAATTCCAGCAGAGTGAGGATTGTCTGTCATCTAAAGAACCCCAAAGTTCAAGCGTATTGGGTCAAGGGATCCAGTTCTTTGAGCTCCTGAACAAGGTACCCCCAGCTACTCTTATTGTTTCCTACGGGGTAAAATATCCAATACTTTCTCTAGGGCAAAGAATTCTTTGCCAAACACATAAGAGCAACCACTGGCCCAAAGCCTCTCAAAAAGTACTAAGAAAAGCCCAACAGAACCAGAAAATCCCAGCAGAACCAACCTGGCAGCAGAAGGCACACGCTCCAAAAACCAAAAATCTCTCCCTGAAGCTGCAGCCAGTCGCTGCCCATTTGGTGTAGTGGTTAAGAGTGGCACGACTCTAATCTAGAGAGATGGGTTTGATTCCCCACTTCTCTGCTTGAAGCAAGCTGGGTGACCTTGGGTCAGTCAGACCTCTTCCAGAGCTCTCTCAGCCCCATCCACCTCACAGGGTGATTGTTTCGGGGATAATAACATACTTTGTAAACTGCTTTGAATGGGCATTAAGTTGTCCTGAAGGGCAGTATATAAATCAAATGTTGTTGTTGTTGTCCCCCCCCCCCCTCGCTTTTGCAGGTTTGCTAGGTAAAAGGAGGGAAGGAGCAGAGGGAGGCTACTCTCACAGACAAATGGCATTGCATGTTAGGGGGAGCTGAACTGCCTGTCCAATTGTGATGATTCTCTCATAACCATGAGAGAATCGTTGTGATTGGACAGTTGAGCTTCCTTTAGAGGGTGATGCCATTCACCTGTGAGAGTCAGCTCCCTCCCCCTCCTCCTCCTGGGAAACCTCCAAAGGCAAGGGGAGGAAGCTGCAGCAACCTTTAAAATGGTGGCCCCAGTTATTCTGAATATTTTTATTATTAACGGGAACACCAATACAAGTCTATTCAAGAATCCCAGATTTGACTGGGATTTTCAGATATACCTGAAAAATACCATATATATTTTCACCAAATCATGCACCCCTAGTTAGATGAAAATATTTTAAATAAATAAATATGGGCTTGTCTATATTGATTTTTTATTTCTGACAACATAGCTTTTCATTTTTTCCTACACCAATAGGGATGATCCATGAAGAGTATTTTTAGTTTTTAGAGAATACGATATCATTGTTTGACATAATTTATTTATAGCAAACCACTGCTTTAGCAACAGGATATAAAAATAAATGCTATCAAGTTAGGCCAAGTACTCTGCAAGTTTGTTTTGGAGATGTATGAATCTTTGCCAAGCTTGGATAAACCAGATGATCTTTGTTTAATATTGAATGCTGCTTGCTACTAATATTAACTATATTATATGTACATATTGTAACTCATGAAGTTTATTTCAGTTACAAATAATGTATGTGTCTTTGCAGTATCTAAAACAAATGTTGGTTGATTTTAGAAGTATTCAATAGCAAGATTAATGTAATTGTAATTGTATCACAATTGCTAAAACATCAAAATTGCTGTTTTGCTTGGCATTCCCTCACTGACCCTCTTTCCCTTTATGTGCTTTGTTAA